>NC_133390.1:125293582-135293582 GCF_047511655.1 Castor canadensis
GACATTACCAAGAGATTCACAGAACTCCTTTGCAGTAGATGCTGTGGGTGCCCTATCCCAATCTTTTCCACATTAACACACTCCACTGCTAGACGTAATGGCTAACTGCGATCCTTTCCTCCTGAAAATTGTTCAGTGGATTAGAATCCCAACATTCCCTCCACCCCCAGAAGTTATATATCCCTTTTGTCTCTGCAATATACGTAACAAATCAATTGCAGCCACTGGGACACCAAATGCCCCTTTTTGCCTCAAGATGCAAATAGTTTTGTGTGTAATTCATGCTCCAGCATACCCCATAGGATCAAATGGGAACCGACTTCAGATGATATACCACCTCTCTGCCTAGCTCCTCCTCTTGCCACATCAGGTTCTACTAATTTCCTTTCTCCTGAGGGTTCTTCCTCCATAAATCCCATGGACCCAAATTCTTTTTTCCTTGGGCCCGACCCAAGACAGTGCCTGAAAGCACGATTAAAGCATGTGTGACACCTTCCCTATCTCAGTTCTCCAAGTTCGGTTTAAGGAGAGTGTGAGCCAGGGTCTCCTGCTAAAGAAGGTCTGAGCTTCCTAAGGGATGATATAGAGCTTTGGTTTGGAAGTAAGAGTCCAAAATTGTACACAACATGAGCTATGAATAAAAGCCAGGCTTGATTGTTAGTACAACAGAGTAAAGGGATTTTGCATTTAGTGAAGAGCAAAGGGTGTTTCTGGGATAAACATTATTGAGGGTTTGCTAAATCTACATTTCTATGAGGTCTTATTTACATATAAACCTCAGGAACTACAGGAGGTTACACGAAGTCAGCAGGATTCATATCTATCAAAGAAAGTCTAAGACTCTGAGAGAAATGAAGGCACCATGGGGCAAGAGTTGAGTCAAATCACCACATATCATTGCCACCACCTTACATGACAATGGGAAACAGCTTATTCTCTAGAGGAATTATATGGAATTTAGGGAGTTGACCGTGGGTATAGGATATAGGTAGATGTGTTAAGATGTTGGCCTGTATTGACCAATACAGTAGCTATTCATCACAGGTTACAACTGGGCACTTAAAATGTGTGTGTGTAGTCTAAATAGACATGTACTGTAAATGAATAATATATAGTAAAAACCAAAGACTTGTGCCAAAGAAAATGTAAAGTATCAATATATAATTTTATATCGATTATATATTGAAATAATATTAGGTTGTTTAATACACATTATTAAAATTAATCCTGCCTGTTTCTTCTTATATTTTTTTAATATGGCTACTAGAAATTTAAAAATTACAAATGTAGCCACCCTTTTGGCCTTATCTGTCCCTTTTCCCTTGTGAGGACTAGATATGATGATTAGAGCTCCAGTTGTTATCTTGTCACTTTGATGATGAAAGAGCAGAAAGAGAGCATCACATGACACTAGGGATCTAACATTCTATCCCTGGCAAGTCAATCTCCATGTTTATTTTAAATGAGAGAAAAACTGTTTTTATTTTCATATTTAACTGATTAGAGCTATGCAACTAAAAATCTTTGGTGACCCCCCCAGTCTATGGGAGAGAATAGAGTGTCTATGATTGGTGGTGAGGGACACACAAAGCAAAGGGAAAGGAAGCCAGACCAGAGGGGAATGAGGGAGAGGAGGAATCTCTTTTAGAACTGCAACAACCTCCACTAAGAGAATAATCCAACCTCACCTTCAAGGTTTGCTCCTTTGCTCCTTTGCTGAGCCCTTGAAGGTGAGGTTGGCCTCACCTCACCTTCAAGGCCCTGTGCTACTCATTTTCTATCACAATACCAAACAACCAATAACCAATTATATATATTTTTTAAAAGCTTGTTTTGCCATTATCTGTTGGCCCTGTTGCTTTTGGGCCTATGGCAAGGCAGCACATCATGGCAGAACAAAACCACTCACATCACGGCAAAAGAGAAGAAGGAAGGAGAAAAGTCAGGATTCTACAATCCCCTTCAAGGACACACCCACAATGGCCTAAAACTTCACACAAGGCCTTTTACAGGTTCTAAACTTCCCAGTAGCAACACCCTGGACCATGATACAAACTATAGCAAGTACCTTGGAGCTTCTTTGATAAAGTAAAATTCGATTATAATCAGTCTTTGGACAAGACTGATCTCATTTCCTTTCACTCCCCCTTCTCTCTTTTGCTTCACTCTTCCTTCTGATAATTTACTCAAACATTTTTTATCCAAAGGACAAAGTCAGGAGTGGAAGAATCAGAGATAAAAGCAGATCAAAATAAACAGGCAGAAATAAAGTTATTAAGCTATTGTTTGTGAGCAAGATCAAGGAGTCATGTTACTGCTAATGGTGAAGCTTTGATTGTGAACGGTTGAAACTGTCACAAGAGTGGAACCAGTTTCATAAAGATAAAGGAAAGAGCTCATTTGTGCCACAGCACAGTGTGTATCTCTAAACCCAGTCTTATGTATACTGAACTCACTTTCAACATCACAGCCACACATGCTTTCTAGACTTTTATCTGTCTGTGCTGTGCCGTTGCACTTCGTATATGAAATAGGAATTTCAGTGTTTCCACCAGAATATGTAAGTTGCATGCACTATCTCCAATAAAAAACTAAAATTTTCCAGATTTTCCAAATAGCCTAAATTTAAAGCTTTCTTGAAGTCTTTATAAAATCTTACCAAAAAATCTTTCCCAGGTTAATTTATTCAACAAATATACCAAGACCTTAAAAATTCATTCTTCTGCTTCATAAAGAAAATATAAATGTCATAGTTTTATATATATGCATAAATAATTCATGCCACAAAATATTTTATTTCTATGTTAAGGATATTTAGTTCTAAAGATTCCATGATTTAACTTTCTAAAATGGGTAGGAAGGACATGATTTCAGAGTCCCAGTCTGAGCTTCAATTTGGAACACGGGCCTCATTTCTCTTTAACATGAAGGATTTGTTGCCCAAACATGATTTGAATGATACCGAGAAGAGAATTATTTACACATAGACAAAATTTCTACAATCTTTTAATGAAGATTGGATTCTATGTGTACCATATTTGCAATGTGATCTTTTTGTCTATCTGAAATAGATTTTAAAATGCGATTAAGGTTATGTCAGTAATTTTTTTATTTGGTAGGTTTTTTGAAGTAGGATTTCACTATAGAGCCCAGGCTGGTCTCAAATTTATAATCCTCCACCTCAGGCTGTCAAGTGCTGGGCTTACAAGCATGCCTGGCTTATGTCAGTAATCTTACACATGTGATAGAAAGCCCAGATTGATTAATATACTAAAAGCATGTATTGACTCATGTGTTTGGAACATTCAGAATTAGACTGGTCTTTTCATTTGATCCAAAGTACCACACACAGTTCCACAATGTCCTCTGGTCTCATTTTCCTGTAACTCTCTGTTACCCCCCACCTTTTTTTTTCATTTTCAGGATGACTTATCTTACGCAAGGAAGATGGGAAGATGGCTGCCAGGATTGGCACCATACCTCCTTCACTTTTTTTTTTCTTTTATTATTCATATGTGCATACAAGGCTTGGGTCATTTCTCCCCCCTGCCCCCACCCCCTCCCTTACCACCCACTCCGCCCCCTCCCTCAATACCCAGCAGAAACTATTTTGCCCTTATTTCTAATTTTGTTGTAGAGAGAGTATAAGCAATAATAGGAAGGAACAAGGGTTTTTGCTGGTTGAGATAAGGATAGCTATACAGGGCATTGACTCACATTGATTTCCTGTGCGTGGGTGTTACCTTCTAGGTTAATTCTTCTTGAACTAACGTTTTCTCTAGTACCTGTTCCCCTTTTCCTATTGGCCTCAGTTGCTTTTAAGGTATCTGCTTTAGTTTCTCTGCGTTAAGGGCAACAAATGCTAGCTAGTTTTTTAGGTGTCTTACCTATCCTCACCACTCCCTTGTGTGCTCTCGCTTTTATCATGTGCTCAAAGTCCAATCCATTTGTTCTGTTTGCCCTTGATCTAAATGTCCACATATGAGGGAGAATATACGATTTTTGGTCTTTTGGGCCAGGCTAACCTCACTCAGAATGATGTTCTCCAATTCCATCCATTTACCAGCAAATGATAACATTTCGTTCTTCTTCATGGCTGCATAAAATTCCATTGTGTATAGATACCACATTTTGTTAATCCATTCGTCAGTGGTGGGGCATCTTGGCTGTTTCCATAACTTGGCTATTGTGAATAGTGCTGCAATAAACATGGGTGTGCAGGTGCCTCTGGAGTAACCTGTGTCACAGTCTTTTGGGTATATCCCCAAGAGTGGTATTGCTGGATCAAATGGTAGATCAATGTCTAGTTTTTTAAGTAGCCTCCAAATTTTTTTCCAGAGTGGTTGTACTAGTTTACATTCCCACCAACAGTGTAAGACGGTTCCTTTTTCCCTGCATCCTCGCCAACACCTGTTGTTGGTGGTGTTGCTGATGATGGCTATTCTAATAGAGGTGAGGTGGAATCTTAGCATGGTTTTAATTTGCATTTCCTTTATTCCTAGAGATGGTGAGCATTTTTTCATGTGTTTTTTGGCCATTTGAATTTCTACTTTTGAGAAAGTTCTGTTTAGTTCACTTGCCCATTTCTTTATTGGTTCATTAGTTTTGGGAGAATTTAGTTTTTTAAGTTCCCTGTATATTCTGGTTATCAGTCCTTTGTCTGATGTATAGTTGGCAAATGGGTGTTCTCTTCAGTTTAGAGACCATTTCTTTTGATGCACAGAAGTTTTTAGTTTTATGAGGTCCCATTTATCTATGCTGTCTCTTAGTTGCTGTGCTGCTGGGGTTTCATTGAGAAAGTTCTTACCTATACCTACTAATTCCAGAGTATTTCCTACTCTTTCCTGTATCAACTTTAAAGTTTGTGGTCTGATATTAAGATCCTTCATCAATTTTGAGTTAATCTTGGTATAGGGTGATATACATGGATCTAGTTTCAGTTTTTTGCAGACTGCTAACCAGTTTTCCCAGCAGTTTTTGTTGAAGAGGCTGCTATTTCTCCATCATATATTTTTAGCTCCTTTGTCTAAGACAAGTTGGTTATAGTTTTGTGGCTTCATATCAGGGTCCTCTATTCTGTTCCACTGGTCTTCATGTCTGTTTTTGTGCCAGTACCATGCTGTTTTTATTGCTTTGCTTTGTAATATAGTTTGAAGTCAGGTATTGTGATACCTCCTGCATTGTTCTTTTGACTGAGTATTGCCTTGGCTATTCGTGGCTTCCTGTGTTTCCATATAAATTTCATGGTAGATTTTTCGATCTCTTTAATGAATGTCATTGGAATTTTGATGGGAATTGCATTAAACATGTAGATTACTTTTGGGAGTAGCGACATTTTTACTATGTTGATTCTACCAATCCATGAGCATGGGAGATCTCTCCACTTTCTATAGTCTTCCTCAATCTCTTTCTTCAGAAGTGTATAGTTTTCCTTGTAGAGGTCTTTCACATCTTTTGTTAGGTTTACACCTGGGTATTTGATTTTTTTGGAGGCTATTGTAAATGGAATTGTTTTCATACATTCTTTTTCAGTTTGCTCATTATTAGTGTATAGAAATGCTAATGATTTTTCTATGTTGATTTTATATCCTGCTACCTTGCTGTAGCTATTGATGATGTCTAGAAGCTTCTGAGTAGAGTTTTTTGGGTCTTTAAGGTATAGGATCATGTCATCTGCAAATAGGGATATTTTGACAGTTTCTTTACCTATTTGTATTCCTTTTATTCCTTCTTCTTGCCTAATTGTTCTGGCTAGGAATTCCAGTACTATGTTGAATAGGAGTGGAGATAGTGGGCATCCTTGTCTGGTTCCTGATTTTAGAGGGAATGGTTTCAGTTTTTCTCCGTTAAGTATAATGCTGGCTGTAGGCTTGTCATATATAGCTTTTATAATGTTGAGGTACTTTCCTTCTATTTCTAGTTTTCTTAGAGCTTTTATCATGAAATGGTGTTGGATCTTATCAAAGGCTTTTTCTGCATCTATTGAGATGATCAAGTGGTTTTTGTCTTTGCTTCTGTTAATGTGGTTTATTACGTTTATTGATTTTCATATGTTGAACCACCCCTGCATCCCCGGGATGAAGCCTACTTGGTGGTGGTGAATAGTCTTTTTGATATGTTGTTGAATTCGGTTTGCCATTATTTTGTTGAGGATTTTTGCATCAATGTTCATTAAGGAGATTGGCCTATAGTTCTCTTTTTTGGAGGTGTCTTTGCCTGGTTTGGGGATAAGTGTAATACTGGCTTCATAAAATGTGTTTGGCAGTTTTCCTTCCCTTTCTATTTTGTGGAACAGTTTAAGGAGGGTTGGTATCAGTTCTTCTTTAAAGGTCTGATAGAATTCAGCAGAGAATCCATCAGGTCCTGGACTTTTCTTTTTGGGGAGACTCTTGATTGCAGCTTCAATTTCATTTTGTGTTATAGATCTATTCAGGTGGTTAATTTCCTCTTGGTTCAGTTTTGGATGATCATATGTATCTAGAAATCTGTCCATTTCTTTAAGATTTTCAAATTTATTTGAATATAGTTTCTCGAAGTAGTCTCTGATGATTTCCTGGACTTCCATGGTGTTTGTTGTTATCTCCCCTTTTGCATTCCTAATTCTGCTAATTTGGGTTTTTTCTCTCCTCATTTTAGTCAAGTTTGCCAGGGGTCTATCAATCTTGTTTATTTTTTCAAAGAACCAACTTTTTTTTCATTAATTCTTTGTATGGTTTTTTTGGTTTCTAGTTCGTTGATTTCAGCTCTTATTTTTATGATTTCTCTCCTTCTATTTATTTTGGGATTTGCTTGTTCCTGTTTTTCTAGGAGTTTGAGATGTATCATTAGGTCATTGATTTGGGATCTTTCAGTCTTTTTAATATATGCACTCATGGCTATAAACTTTCCTCTCAGGACTGCCTTAGCTGTGTCCCATAGGTTCCGGTAGGTTGTGTATTCATTTTCATTGACTTCCAGGCACTTTTTAATTTCCTCTTTTATTTCATTGATTATCCATTCTTCATTAAGTAATGAGTTATTTAGTTTCCAGCTGTTTGCATATTTTTTGTCTTTACTTTTTTTGTTGAGTTCTACTGCATTGTGATCAGATAGTATGCATGATATAATTTCTATTTTCTTATATTTGCTGAGACTTGCTTTGTGCCATAGGATATGATCTATTTTGGAGAAGGTTCCATGGGCTGCTGAGAAGAATGTATATTGTGTAGAAGTTGGATGAAATGTTCTGTAGACATCTAGTAGGTCCATTTGATCTATTGCATATTTTAGATCTTGGATTTCTTTATTGAGTTTTTGTTTGGATGACCTATCTATTGATGATAATGGGGTGTTAAAGTCTCCCACAACCACTGTGTTGGCGTTTATATATGCTTTTAGGTCTTTCAGGGTATGTTTGATCAAATTGGGTGCATTGACATTGGGTGCATACAGGTTGATAATTATTATTTCCTTTTGGTCTATTTCCCCTTTTATTAGTATGGAATGTCCTTCTTTATCTTGTTTGATCAATGTAGGTTTGAAGTCTACTTTGTCAGAGATAAGTATTGCTACTCCTGCCTGTTTTGGGGGGCCATTAGCTTGGTAAATCTTCTTCCAGCCTTTCATCCTTAGCCTATGCTTATTTCTGTCGGTGAAATGGGTCTCCTATAAGCAACAAATTGTTCGATCTTCCTTTTTAATCCATTTCATCAAGTGGTGCCTTTTGATGGGTGAATTAAGTCCATTAACATTAAGTGTTAGTACTGATAGATATGTGCTGATTCCTGTCATTTAGTTGTCTTAGTTGTTTGAAGGTTTGATTGTGTGTACCTAAGTTGAGGTTACTCTCTACTTTCTTGCTTTTTCTTTTCCTGTGGTTTGGTGCTGCCTGTCTTTTCATGGTTAAGTTGGGTTTCACTTTCTGTGTGCAGAAACCCTTGCAGAATCTTTTGCAGTGGTGGCTTTGTGGTCACATATTGTTTTAGTTTCTGCTTATCATGGAAGACTTTTATTGCTCCATCTATTTTGAATGATAGTTTTGCTGGGTAGAGTATCCTGGGGTTGAAGTTATTTTCATTCAGTGCCCAGAAGATCTCACCCCATGCTCTTCTTGCTTTTAATGTTTCTGTTGAGAAGTCTGCTGTGATTTTCATGGGTTTACCTTTGTATGTTACTTGTTTTTTCTCTCTTACAGCCTTTAATATTCTTTCCTTAGTTTCTGAACTTGTTGTTTTAATGATGATATGTCATGGGGTAGTTCTATTTTGATCTGGTCTGTTTGGTGTCCTGGAGGCCTCTTGCATCTGTATGGGAATATCTTTCTCTAGATTTGGGAAATTTTCCGTTATTATTTTGTTGAATATATTGTGCATTCCCTTTGCTTGCACCTCTTCTCCTTCGATGCCCATGATTCTCAAGTTTGGTCTTTTGATGGAATCAGTGAGTTCTTGCATTTTCTTTTCACAGGTCTTGAGTTGTTTAATTAATAGTTCTTTGGTTTTTCCTTTAATTACCATTTCATCTTCAAGTTCTGAGATTCTGTCTTCTGTTTGTTCTATTCTGCTGGATTGGCCTTCCGTTTTGTTTTGCAGTTCTGTTTCGTTCTTTTTTCTGAGGTTTTCCATATCCTGGCTGTTTTCCTGTTTAATGTTGTCTATTTTTGTCCTGAGTTCATATCTGTTTATTCATTGTGTTTTCTCTTTCACTTTGGTGTTTATACAGTGCTTCTATGGTTTCCTTTATTTCTTCTTTTGTTTTTTCAAATTCTCTATTTTTGTTGTCTTGGAATTTCTTGAGTGTCTCCTGTACATTTTGGTTGACCCTATCCAGTACCATCTCTATAAAATTTTCATTGAGTACCTGTACTATGTCTTCTTTTAAATTATTCCTGTGGGCTTCATTGGGTTCTTTGGCATAGTTTACCTTCATTTTGTTGGAGTCTGGATCTTCATTCCCCTCTGGTTCCTGTACTAATTTTTTGCTGTGGGGAAACTGGTTTCCCTGTTTTTCTGTCTTCCCATCATTATCTTTGGTGTTGTTACTGTCCCTGTACTGTGTGCAATCAAGTATTTTTTATCTTATAATAATAACAACGGTAATATTTAGAATGGAAGGGTGCGCTGAGATGGAAAGCAAGAAGTTAGAGAAATGGGAAAAACAAATACACAGACTGGAGGGAGAAAACAGAACAAGGTGTCAGACAAGAAGATTTCAAAGGTATAAACAGGGAGCTTTAGTGTACTAATCAACAGTAAGCTGAACAGACATTAGAGAGACAGAGAGAGGATTGAAAATAAAAAATAAAAAAATAAAGGTAAGAATAAAAATAAAAAATAAGTAAATGAAAGAAAAATCTATTTATAAAAATGTATTAAAATAAAATGGAAAAATAGAAAATTTAAAAAAACAAAAAAACCTCCAAGTTCAAATGCAGTGAAGTCTCAGTCTCCAATCCTGGAGATGGGTGCCTCAGATGTTGTTCTGTAGTTGTCTCATCAAAGGGGATGCATAAAGAAGAACAAAACTACACACACACACGCACAAAAAAAAACCCCACCAAGTGTCCCAAGTTCAAATGCAATACAGTTTCAGTAAGTTTTTCAGCTTGCAGGTGTAATTCGGTTGTTCTCTCATCAAAGGTAGGGAGACAAAGAAAAAAAAAAGAGTCTGGAGACAGTTCTGAGAATGGTATCTGCAACTGTGGCTTGCCTGCCTGCTGCTGTCAGCCTGCTGTTGCTGGAGGCGTTATTTATGCAGATCTCTGGGGTGAGCTTAGCACTCACCTGGCCCTGCAGGCTTTGTTTGCTCAGATTTCTCCTGTGCGTGAGCCTCTGCTACAAGCTTTTCCCTTTCCAAGCACTGGGAAAGGTGACACTGCACCCGTGTTCTCAGGCCTGCGTGTTTATTTACAGTTCATGTGGGAGGTGGGTCTTCCCCCTTCTCCTGTGCAGTTCTCCTCCCACCTCAGCTTTCACAAGCTTTCCTGCTCCTGATTACTGGGCGGTGCTGCTGCTCTTGCCAGCCGCCATGTTTGTTTACAGCTCACGTGGGAAGTGGGTCTTCCCTCCTCTCCTGTGGAGTTTTCCTCCCTCTGCCACTCTCAGAAGCTTTCCTGCTCCTGGTTGCTGGGTGCACACCCCCACTCCCACCAGAGGCTCTCTGGCCCACCCGACTTGCTTATTTACAGTCCTGGGAAGGATTCCCTTCCCCCAATCTTCAGCGCTCAGTGCGCCACACCCTCTTTCCTGTGTGTCTTATTTGTTGTTATTGCTTATTACTCAGTTTCTCTTTTTTTTCCCCGGGTGGAGGTCAGTCTGTCCAGAGGGCTATGCTGCTCTGGCCCAGGCTTGTTTGTGGGAGTACCACGGTACTGTGAAGGTCACCTGGTCCACGTCTTCCCAAGCCATCTGGGTGCCGGTGACTGGTGGCCTGGGGCCCTCCTTGTTTCTCCATTTAACATGAAGTGGAGATTCTCTGCACCAGCTGGAGGTGTGGAGGGGTCAAAGTTATGCCTTTTCTCAGTGATTATGCCTGCAAAGTGTGTCTCTGGCGTCTCTCTAAGATTTCACTATAGGAGGCTTGCTTTCTGCTTCCTTCCTCTAGCTGCCATCTTGGAATCCCCTCCTTCACTTTTAAGTGAAGATTACTTTTATCCCAACCATCAGTTAAAAATCCAAAGTTTCACATTGAATGTATTATCTTTCACCATATTGTCATCTCTAAAGTATAAATTTAAGGATAAAATTATCTTGATTAACTTAGGCTTATTTTTACCGCTAGAGATAGAAAGACATTCAATTTCATGTAAACCTTGTATCTCCTATTCCTAGAAGAAAGGATGAAGCATATCCTTTAGGGCCCCAGAATGTCCACTGCCACAGAAGACAAAGCAATATTTCTAAAGTGTACTGTTTATTTGCCTTACTAACATGTCCAGTCATATAAAACCATGAAAATACATAGCCCTGGGACTGATTGAACTCACAGACTCAATTGTATGAAACATATTGACAAGATGATCACAGTCTAAGGAAGGTATTAGAGCAGTGACCAATAACTGCAATATAGTGTGACAAGTACTATGAACAACAGAAATGGGCTTGGAATTACATGGGGCTCATATCCAAGTTCGGCCACATACTAGTTGTAAGGCCTCAGACAAATGTACACAATAACAAAATGTGTATGATAGCACTTCCTCATTCATGGTAAGTTTGGCTACCATACAAAACCAACTAAAATTGTTTCAACAATAAGAATATCAATTATCTTGTGACCAGCGTTGACGAACTAAACCACCTCAACAGTTAGTGTATGGACATAGTACGTAGTATAGGTAGGAACTCAATAGATGGTTATTACTCAAAAGATGGATATAATCAGGGAAGCCTTGCACAAGATGTGTAACTTTTAACACTAAAGACAATGTGAAATTGCCTACCTGAGAAATGACAGGTCAGGAAGGAAGCCAGGGGTTGTGAGGATGGATAAGGAGGACAATTGAGGAAATGCTAAGTACTTGATTTCTGGTTTGATACAGAGTACATAAGAATAATCTAGAAAGAGTTTAAGCTCTTTGTCTCAAAGTGAGCAACATCTATGAATGCTGTGCCATTTGTTAGAACAGAATGCAAAGGAACTGCCAGGGTTGCTTATGAAAGCAGTGGGGCCAGATCAGGAATGGAATGATGAGTGTGAGTTGTCTGCAGAAGATTCCAGTGCAGACATAAGTACATAGGTGGCAAACAATACTGCCACCATTGATTTAGTATGATGTCATTCATTCAGCCAATAAAGGTTTATTATACATTTACTGTGTGCTGGTGACTAAACTCAATCATTTAGATCATTCTCATATAATCTTTTCAATCTTGCTTTGGAATAGTTGCCCAATAATCACCAGCCATGGCTTTTGAGACTATTCACAGGTACATCATTGATAGTTATGACATTCTTGGCAGCAAAGTTCTGAAATACAAAAGCCACACTGTGTATGTTAACTTATGTCTCTCTTTATAATTAGAATTAGTCCTGCATCCACACTGATTCTTTTTCCTGCTACACTCAGAATCTTACTCGAATGCTTGAAAATTTATTGAGTGCAATGCCAGATTCAAATACCTATAAAGAAAATCTTAATGTTGGTAATAAACCATACATATATAAATACATATACACATCCCCATTTATTTTATATATATACACACATGCATATACACGTACAACTTAATATTGACCAGTGCTTTGCAAGTTATAGTTTTCATAGACATTGTATATTTTGTCATGTTGTCACAGATGATTTCTTAAACTTTTATTCGAAATGTTTTAGATTCACATATAATTTTAATAAATAAGGCAGAGATGTCATGTACCCCCAAACCCAGTTTTCCAAAACTGGTAATGTTGCAAAACTCTAAAACTATGTCACAAGACATTGACACTGATATAGTCAAGAGACCAACATCATTTTCACCATAAGTTTTCTTCGTGTTGCCTCTTTACAGTCACACCCACTCCTTTCTGCCTTACCCCCAACCTTAACCTCTAAAGAACCATATGTTTTCTGGGTTTACATTTGTGTCATTTCTAGAGTGTTATATAAATAGAAGCATAAAGCATATAACTTTTTGCCACCAGCTCTATTCACTCGGCATATTTCTTTAGATATTTATCCAAGCTGCTGCACACATAATTAGTTCATTTCTTTGCATTGCTATATATTACTCCCATGGCATACATGTCTAGCAGTGCTTAACCATTCACTAGTTGAAGGGCACGTGTGTTATTTCCAGCTTGGGACTATTACAAATAAATCTGTAAAGATTCTTGTCTTTTTATTTTGCATGAGCTCATAACTCCATTTTTCTGGGACAAATGCCCAGGAGTGAAATTCTTGGGTTGTATGTTATTCTCATGTTCAGTTGTTTAAGAAATTGCCAGACTGTTTTCTAGGACTCTGATGACATGACTATTACTATGTACTTTTATATCCTCACAGGTCCATGAGGAAGCTCTATTGGCTTTTCCTATTTGTTTAGCTTTATTAGTGGTTTTACATGGTATATACATAACTTATTATAGCCTACTGGTGCCATAAACTTATCAGTTTGAGTGAAATATAGAAACATCACCTCTCTTTTCATGTTTATCCTCCTCTGTTTATAATTGTCTTAAATATTACCTCTACATACATCAGACAGTGTTACACAATGAAACATAACTTAGACAACTCAAAAGAAGGAAATTGTATTATTTTTAATCATAATTTTACTCTTTTCTTTGTATTTTCTCACTTCTTAATTTCCAAAATTCTTTCTTAAATCATTTCCTTTCTAAGAATTTTTTTTAAAATAGGTGCACAGGCAACAAATTCTTTTATTTGTACTTCATCTGAGAATGTCCTTATTTCCCCTTCTTTCCTGAAGTATAAGTTATTGAATTTAGTACTCTGGTTTTGTTTTCTGTTTTTTTTTTTCTTTCAGTGCCTGAAAATATTATGCCACTTCCTTCTCACCTCTATAGTTTCAGAAGAGAAATCCACTGTATTTCTGATTTTTTTCCTTCTGTAAATAAGGTATTTTCCTCTGGCTACTTCAAAACTTTTTCTTTGTTTCCCATTTTCAGAATTGTAATTATTACATGTCTTGACATCATCTTCTTTAGTTTGATCCTCTTCAGGTTTTTTCAGCTTCTCAACTCTACAGCTACGTGTCTTTTGACAAATATGATGGTGGTAATCACTGATGGTTTCTCCAAGCACTTTCTTACCTGGCCTCTCTGCCTCCAGGGTGCTGATGACAGATATTACATGTGTTGATATCTTTCACAGATCCCCCAGCTCTGTTTTAATGTTTTGTTGTTTCTATTATCTTCTTGTTGTTCAGATTGGGTAACTTCTAGTATTCTATCATCTAACTCACTAATTCTTTCCCCATTCTCTCCAGTCTGATGTTGACTCTCCACTGAACTTTTTGTTTCAGCTATTATGCTTATTTTATTTTGTTTGTTTTGCCTATTGATGCCAACAGGTTTCTGGCTTCTTCAGTTTTATGTCTGGGCTATATGAACCAAAAGAGAAACCACTGTCACATGAATTCCCTAGATTCAGAGGTCCCACCTTCATCTCTCCACCTTCCCTAGTCTTATGTCAGTCGTATACATAATGTCTGAGGGTTTTCATCATACTTATCAGGAAGAATAAAGAAAAGTGTATTCCTGCCATCTGCCATTTTGCTGGAAATAGAAGTCTGGCATAATTATAATTTTGATTTTAAGCTTAAATTGAGCTCAGCTCTGTTGGGTGAGTTGTTTACCGTCACCTAGTATGGCCCTGGTGTGGTTCCCAGATATGTCATTCACTATAAATATTATTGGCTAGCTTTCTTTCTTTTTTAACCATAGACTACTTTGAGAATCAGATAAAGCTAGATTTACCTCATTTGAAAAACAGTCTTATATAAATTCAGTAAAACTTTGCACATAATTTGAGTAAATTCCATGAATTCATGAATTCTAGGTGAGGATCTCCTATTTTAGAAAAAAGCATGCTGTAAACCTGTATGTAGGAAAGAGGGGAGCAACATTTGTAAGGACACAGCAGAGAGTCATGTCTGAGAGGTCATTTGCTGGTTCCAGAGTGGATTTCAGTATCATGTGGCCCTGAATCCAGGCATGAAAAGACAATCCTGGAGGAAAATAAAGAATCCTAAAGGAGTAATTAGACTAGAAGACACTCACCCTCTCATCCCCTCCCCAATCTAGACCCACTGTCCTCATCTGCCATCCCAGCTCCCTTCAGGACCACTCTTGAGCAGGCAGTCCCACCTGTCTGCTCTATGTATGTGTATGAAGGTTTGCTTCCTAGTTAGCTACAGAAATGCCCCCATAGTACTCTGGCTCCAGAGTACTTCTGAGTACTTTTGGGCCTCTTCTGGAAAAGAAGCAAATGAGTGTTTAGACTTTGGGAATGGACCCAGGCATGCTAGCATTCCTGACTTGATGACAGAGATGAAAGCCTAACTTAAGAGTTAGAGACTCGTAGGCCAGAAGATAGGTTCCAAATATCTTGGAATATCATTTTTTCATCTGCAATGCAATAATCTCTGCCTAATCCCACCCCTTACATCAATGATACATGAACATTAATCATCCTTAGGTCATGTGGTTTGCACTAAGAGTCAATCAACTCCTGTAAATAGGGACTTGTGAATTATTTTAGGTCTAACTGGAGATTGTACACATCATCCAGAAGTAAAATATAATGTAATGAATTGGTTTTTTTTTTGTAAGATTGTTATATAAAGGACTAAACATGAAAACCTTTCTAAGTACTATAGTAAAGCTATGGTACAGTGTGCTGTTCTTAGAAAAATCTCTTACCATGAAAGAAGTAAATATGTTTAATTGGAGCAGATGGCTGAGATGAAAAACAAAAGTAGAGTAGTACAAGGTATCTACAAAACCAGTAAAATAAAACATCAAATGTTAAGTAAAAATACCCCAACATTTTAATTGTCTTTCAGAACACTTTTTCCTGTGTGGAGGCAAAATGATAAGGATAGATTTCAAAGGCAGCCTCTCTGAACGGCTTCTTGTGGACTACTGAGGATCTGATAGCCTATAGGTAAGAATGAATAAGAGTGGCAATTCTAAACAATAGCCATTGAGTTCATTGTCAACTTCAGGAAGGAGGCCACTCTGAAATGCCTGAAGGCCCATGTGGCACATGCTTTTGCAATAATTTTGCAAGTTAATAATTAATATCTTCTTGAGACTTGTGCAAGTGATTATGCAAGAACACAAATCACCCTGTGCATTCTTCACCCCTGATACACTGAAGCAAAAATTTTTGTTACCAAGTATTATTTGCAGCTGTTCTTAGCAGTTAATCTAAACCTTTTACATTTAAAGAACTGCTGTGAGCAAATCAAAGTCAAGTTGTCATTGAGAAAGTTTTGGTTAAGTTTGGTAGATGGGAGAAATTACAAATGGATGAGAATTCAAGGTCCCCCCACATTCATGCAACCAGATAACATTTAAAAATGAAAGTGAGTCTCAGGTTGTGTCCTACCACATGTACCAAGGTTTATTAGCAAACCAACGTCACCCCTTCTGTAAACAGAGTGAAGACTCTGCTCTTGCTCATTTCACATACTGAGTACATTTACCAGGAAATGGTCACTCTAGGAAAATGTGAATGGTCTCTAGCAGCAGAATACAGTTAGATTGAGATTCATGTTCAAATATTTCAACAGTGGCTGAACACAGGATTGGGTATCTAGGGTTAAGTTTCCATTCCAGAGGACATAGATTTCATACCCCAATTCATGGCAACCACAAGACTGCCTGTACAATCCTTAAGTCAATCCACCTATTTTAAGTATCAATCATTTCATCAAAGAAAATTCATCTTCCATTATGTCAATGAAAAAACCCTCTGGAATTGGAGGGAGATATGTGTGTCTGTATATACACACTTGGCTTTGAAATCGGGGCCTCGAGCTTGCTAATGCAGGTGCTCTATTGCTTGAGCTAGACCCCAGCCCTTTTTGCTTCAGTTATTTTTCAGGTAGATTCTTGAAATTTTGCCAGCCTTGAATCATGATTCTCTTACCTTGCCTCCCACTTGGCTGGGAATGCATTTGAGCACCACCACACCCAGCCTGTTGGTTGAGATGGGGGTCTCACTAACTTTTGCTCAGGCTGATGTTGAACAGATATCCTCCTGATCTCTGCCTCCCCAGTAGCTGGGATTATATGTGAGCTCCCCTATACCCGGTTGAGTTGATTAAAGATAAAAATGTTGTGGCAGAAGCTGTGTAAGGGTGGGGACTTTTGATAAGGGCTTTCCAAGGCTGCCACTATGTTTGAAAGATGTATCTTTCCTTAGGGTACAAAATTTTTACCAAAAAATCTCACATATCCATTGAACCTAGTTAGTTTACATACATTTCACATGCTGTAACATATATAATAATTTGAATTTGAGGTGCACATTAAATACAGCTCTTAACATCATTTAATATCATTTAAATAAATCCACCTTGAGGGACATTTTTAAGTCAATGAAACTGTATTATTAAGTGACCCTGTACTTTTATGAAATTAACAATTAATATTGTTTGTTGTAATTAAAGCAATACCTTACGTTTGATTAAATGTTTAACTTCCAAGATTTGTGATATAGTTGACTAATAGCTACCCATTAAATGGAAGGTTTATGACACTTAGAAAATAATGTTCAAAGGAGAACAAAGTCCAGCATTCCCAAGGAAACAAGTATTGGGTTACACAAAAATATTTAAAACTGTTTTGTTGTAATTTTCCTTCTTTAAAAAGTTAAGAACTAGAGATGAATGTGTTGACTTCATGAAACTGATTAATGTAACCTTTGAAGATACGAATTCTTTTTCTGGAAGCAAATCTGTACCATTCTCACTTTTATCAAGCACATTTCAGTATTTTAAGAGGAAGTTCATAGTAGTGTTTAAATTCCAGGACAAGCATTACCAACCACATTCTGCAGCCAGACATTCTGGGCAAAGCAGGTTTTATTCCCCTAATCCACAATCTTCAGATGCCCTGAATGTGAATGCCACAGGGTGTAGCATTTATTCATTGAGTCATCCTTTATTGGCATTTATTCAGCAATAAAAATGGATCAGGCACAAGAAACCAAAGATGGGAAAGATATTCCCTGCCTCCAGAATATCACCAATGAATGGGGGATGTGACTTCTGTGATGACAGCAGGTGATACAGTGGCCTACACTTGGGCCCAGCAGCCTGTCTTGTTAAACCAAAATCTGGCCCTCTACCATTACTCAGCCTCTCTGTGATTAAGTTTCTCCACCTATAAAATGTGTGATAATACTACTATCTTGAAGGAGTGCTGTGAGGACAAAGACATTTATTCAAGAATACTGAGAATGGTTGTGATACACAGTAATAAACGTGCTGACCAATAGTTGAGGGCTGTAATTATTATTATCAGCTATGGCTTACTTTGGGAGCTCCCTTCTGCAAAAACTCCCTGTCACCCATGTGAATGCAGATACCAGTTCCAGCCACCTGAGCTCCTTATTTCTTCCCCTATTAAGAGGTCTATTGACTTCCCTCCATTCCCACAACAAAGTACACTTTGGTTCAGACTTTTCTATTTCACACTTGTTTTCCAATGTACTCTTAGGCCCTCAGCTGTATCTCCCATACTTTCTAATTTTTGACTTGAAAATCTTACATGATTATCTCAAATCATTTCCTTCTCCTGATCAAAATCTCCTCTAGTGACTTTTCACCCTCTTCATTCAGACATGAAAAGTAGGGCCTCTCAGAGCCCAAGGTATCCTGAGCTATTCTTGGGTATTAAGATTCCTTCAATGTGCCCAAACTGAATGAGTAAAGGTTAAAATAAGATGACAGACTTTTGTTCATTTATATATTCCCAATGTGAAGCACGATGAACACATACAAATGCGAACTATATACAATTGTGAAATTCATAAGGTAAATGGAGAAACCATTCTGTTCTTAGTTCATAGTTGATGAGATTGCACAAGTTGTTTGTTAGATTTGGAAATTGTCGTTATGTTTGAAATGAAGACACAAAAGCAGGTATGCTCCCCAGGAGGAGATAGAGAAGGGTCAGAGGGCAGAATTGGTATGTATGGGCATTGGGCCAATAAGCAGAGGAAAACAAACCTGTAAAGATGTTGAGAAAGAGCAACTGGACAGCAGACAGGAAGTGGGTAGAGTTGTCTGTTAGGACTTCCATAACAGAATGCCACAGACTAGGCCTCTTAAACTACAGAGACTTATTTTCTCACAGATCTCAAACCTGGAAGTCCAAGTTCAAAGTGTCAGTTTCCTTGCAGGGCTGCCTCCTACCTGTGTCTTCACAGGCATTTTTTTCCCCCCTGTAGTCCTGGAGCTTGAATATAGGACCTACCTTGAGCCACTCGACCAGCTTTCTTGTGATGGTGTTTTTTGAGATAGGGTCTCTTGAACTATTTGCCTGGGCTGGTTTTGAACCATGATCCTCCTGATCTCTGCCTTCTGAGTAGCTAGAATTGTAGGCATGAGCCACCAGCATAAGGCTACATGGCCTTTTATCTGTGTGCAAGTATTCCTGGTGTCTTTTTCTCATTTTATGAGGACATCAGTCACAATGGATTAAGAACCTATACTTAAGGCCTTATTTAACCTTAATTCCACCTATAAAGACCCAAATCACCAGTCACATTGAAGATTAGGACTTAACCTAGGAATCTGGGGGGACACAATAAAATCCTTAACATGAGGATCCAGTAGCAACACAGAAGTCAAAGGAAGAGAGAATCCCAAGGGAACAAGGTGGACAAGCTACTTCGTAAGGTGATAGAGAGGTCAGATGAGCCCATTAAAGACTAGGTATGAACTGAGCAAAAGAACTTTCCAATGGAGAGTTGACTGCTATGGGCCAATCAATAAGGGAGGTGAGGAAGTAGCAAGAACAAAGGTCAACTTTGATCATTCCAGACAACTGCAAAATGCTGTAGTTATTGGGCAGTGTGAGGGAGGAAAGACATTCCCCCAGCCCTGTGAGTATGTAATAACTGAGTCTCTTAAGTAACAGGCAAATTAGTGAGAGAAAGGAATTCAAACTTACATGCATGAGGGCATCACAGGAAAGAACATGCATATGCAAAACTGCAGGGAGATTACACAAGAGCTCAGATACCTCCACAGAGGCACTGGAGAAAGAGGGTAGAGGCTATGGGCACGAGGAGGGCTGGGAATAAATAACTTGGTGGGAAATGAGTGAGCCCCGAGGAGAACAGGATGTAGTTTGTGACAGTGTTTGGTATGGTATCCACTTCTAATCTCTTCTGTGATAGTTATGCTTCTCTAGCAGACAAATTGTCAAGGAGAGGACTGATGACCATCGAGTTCCTTCAGAAGGATCTGTCTTTGGGCAGATGAGAGCAATTCAGCAAAGCCCTTCCCTGCATCTCTGTGCCTGAGTACCTCCAGTCCAGGGATCAGTGCACAAGCTGCCATGTTTTAGGGTGCCGTTTCCTGACCTCGTTTACAGGTCATGATCAACCAGTTTATCAACTACTTCCAGAGTGCAGGCTCTGGAGCCAGACCGGCCTGAGGGCAAACCTGGGCTCTGTCTCTTGGGCTATGTGACCTTTGCCAAATACTTAATCTCCCTAATCCTCAAATTCTTCATCTGTAAGGGAAAGATTAGTACTGCAAGGACACGCTCCAAAATGTTAACAATGATTATCTTTTTTTTTTTTTTTTTTTTTGCAGTACTCAGGGCCTCATGCTTGCTAGGCAAGCACTCTACTACTTCCCATGCTTCTCAGACCTTTTTACTTTTAGTTTTTTTTTTTTTTTTATCAGATAGAGTCTCACTTTTTGCCTGAATTGGCCTGAAATTGTGATCCTTCTGTCTGTGCCTCCCTAGTAGCTGGGATTACAACTGTGAGCTTCTGTATTCAGCTGACAGTGATTATCTTTGGCTAGCAGGGTTAAGGATCCTTTTAAATTTTGTCTTTGGTTTATCTGTACTTCATATATTTTTTCTACCCTCAGAAAGCTCAGGAGAGCAGGATTCTGCCACATTGGAGTGAGAAAGGAAGGCTGTAAACTACCACACTGATTCAGTGAAGTTGTTTGTGTGTGTTTGGGCGTGTGTGTGTGTATGTGTGTGTGTGTGTACAGAGTTTGTAAAATTAGAAAAAGATGGTCAAGTTGCTTAATTTTGGTTCAAGTTGATTTTGTTTTTCAACTTGGTAAGCTGAAAACTTACTTGGTAAGTCTTAAAACTCTAAGTTACGCTTTTATATTTTGTTCCCATTTGCAAATGGCCTAACTTATGCATGTGTTTATCAAATGCCTATTTGAATACACAGAAAATTATAGTCAACCAAATATGCAATGTCTCCATTAAGGGTATCACTTCCCTTTCAGTGAAAATTTATTTTAAATTTAAAATAAATGTTGACCAAATTTTCAGTGCTTTAACTGCATGAGTATATATCTCTGATTCTTTATGGTTTCTAACAGAATAGTTTGCACTTGGCAATGCTGAATTCAAACTCTCTTCAATTTCACAGGTGACTAAGGATTAAATCAGAAATGTTAAAACTAAGCAACATTAAAAATCCATGTTAGTGGTAGCTGATGAAAAAATATCAGTTAAATATTCTGCTGTGGAATCCAGTGCCTCAAACTTAGCCTCACACAGGAAGCATGTCTTTGTGATAACTACAGTCTTTGGAATTGTTTGGTCCTTTAATTGCCTGAGTGTTAGGGAGGGAAAAACTGTATCTAACTTGTCTAGAGGAACTTTGGCAAATTTAGGGGTAAAAGAAAGAAAGAAACCCACACACTTCTCCATTCTTAGGAAAAGGAAGTAGTGTTGACATCACATCATCCTCTGATGCAATCTAATCTCTTTAGATCTCTAAGTTTTGGGTAACAAAATGTCTTCTTTCTCCAGAGCTCTGAAGTACAATTGAATACAATTTTCTTCTGAATCTTTATTAGCTCATCTGTTCATTTATTCAGCACATGCTAAACATCTGTGAAGTGTCTGGAGCTGGGAATACAATCAAAAGTCAAGGGAATGAAAGAGTGTCTGCCCTCTAGAAGTCCAGGAGTCTGAGTCAATCAGCACCAAGGAAGGAAGGCCAGATGGGGAGGCTCTGTGCATGAGGCACACAGAGTCCTGTCCAGGGATGCAGAAAAGGATCTGAGCAGGTGTGGTGCCACCAAATGAAAGGCGGGAGGAGAACCAGGGCTCACAGGCATGTGTGAGGATTTGGCTTCTATCTTCTCTTTCTCCCTCTAGCAATGGGAAGTCAATAAATGAATTTCATAATCAGAGGTGCAGCAGGGTTTGCATTTTGAAAACCTGACTTCAGCTCTGGCTTACGAAACAGAGTGAAAGGACCTGGAATGGCCCTGACTGAGGGTGAGTGATTGGGAGACAAGCACCAAATAGATGTCAGTGCCATGGGCAGGGCTTTGAGGAGGAGATGGGGAGAAGTGGAGATTTTTAACTTGCTTTTCCTCAAAGTGGCTGCAGCTTTGGCAAGGTTGTTGGTGTGTGCAAAGGTGGCCAGCCCTCCCAATGTGCTTATACTTCCTGCATCCTTAAGTCTGAGTGGCCTTTTCTTAAAGAAACACCCAGAAGCAGACTTTGGTGCTACTTGGAAAAAGACTTAGAGTTCCAAGATCAAGCAAATGAAGTCTTAGGCTGCCAGGAAGATTTGAGGAGCTGGGTTGGGGAAGGGTTGTTTGCCTTTATTCTCTGTCCATCTGTCATAACTATCTTTCCCTCAGTGCTAGAAGCCCTACCACCAGAGGGCTATATAACATCTGTATCTTTGAGAGCTGGACATAGGTTGATCATGTAATTCCCTCTCCAATCAGGACACCCCTAAGAGAGAAAGGAGGTTCTAATAACAGCTGAACTGCAAAACAGATGTAAAATAGGACTGTCTTGGGCAAATTTGGTTGCCCCAGCAAGAAGGGAAATTTGAAAGTTTATGGCGTCCTCTTCCCACTGCTACCTTTTTACTTAGAGGCTAATATTCTTTTCCTCACCTGCATCATTGGACTGCAAGCCAGGGCATTTAGCTTTCAAAGCACTTTTATTTTTATAATTTCTGTCATGCAGAATGCATACTGAAAATAACGTTCCCCATTATTGCTGCTCTGTAATGGCTGTTTGTTTTTTACCATTACCTAGTAATGGTAAAAAGGCAGTTGAACAGGCAGGGGCAGTTCATATGGGGGCACTACCACGTGTCCATGAGAAATGCAGAAAGGTAGGCCTGGCCTGGTGGAACAGGCCTGTCATTCCAGGAGGGAGGAGGATGCAGGTCCAGGCTGTCTGGATCAAAGGGCTGGCATTATATGAAAAATAGCTAAAGCAAAGAAGGGCTGGGAACGTGGCTCAAAGGGTAGAGTGCCTGCCCAACTGGCACAAGGCCCTGAGTTCAAATTCAAATGCTGCCAATCAAACAAACCAAAAACAACACCCACTCAAAAAATATGCACAATCCCAACCTATCCTTTTGGACCTATTGAATTAGACTCTGCATTTTAACAAGATTCCCTGGGGATTCATACACACATTAAAGTTGGAGAAAACCTCTGCACTTCAACCAACAGTAAGAAAAATACTTGAAGGCTGGAGGCATGGCTCAGGTGATAGGGTGCCTGTCTAGCAAGTGCAAAACCCTGAGTTCAAACCTTTGCACTGGAAAAGAAAAGGGAAGGAAGAAAGGAAGAAAAAACATTTTGACAATGTGACAGTGTATGCATATACTCAGAACTGAAACTAAACAATACTAATCGTCATTCTTTTAAGGAAACAAAAGGGGATGATCAGGACTCTCTAAGTAGATAGCAGTGTCCACTCCTGGGTCTCCATTGCTGCTTGAAAACGCAATTGTAAAATACCTGGAGACGACCCAAAGAGGATTGGGGCGGGGGGTTGGGGGGAGGGGGCGGCTCTGGAGAGTGTAGACTTGCTGTGCTCAGTTACTTTGCAAAGTGCGTGCACTTAGTCACTCCTGAGTAAGTACTTGGAGCGAGGACCTCCTGAGTGGCGTGGGAGGGCGGCGAGAGCAGGGCAAGTTTGCAAAGCCCTGGGAGGGGCCGGTCTAGGGGACGTGATTGGCAGCTGGGAGAGGGCGAGGGCTTGGAGCCCATAAGAGAGAAGGCTCTGGCGGTGCGGCAAGAGGTCCTGCCCAGCTGTTGGCGAGGAGTTTCCTGTTCCCCCCAGCGCGGGGTAGAGTTGAGTGAGTCACTCGCGCGCCCGGCCCGACGACACCCCCGCGCGCGCACACGCTCGGCCGCAGCCAGCCTCCTGCGCAGCTCCCCTCGGCCGCCGGGGGCCTCCTCCTCGCCGGCCAGCGGGCGCCACATCTGGCCCGCACCTCTGCCCGGCGCGCGGGGCGCGGGGTCCCGCGAGGGCGCGGCGCGGAGGCGCAGCCCGGTGGGAGACTCGGCCCGCTGCGCCCGGGCTGGTCTATGACGAGCAGCGGGGGCTGCCATGGGTCGGGGGCTGCTCCGGGGCCTGTGGCCGCTGCACATCGTCCTGTGGACGCGCATCGCCAGCACGATCCCACCGCACGTTCCGCCGCCGGGTGAGTGGGGCGCGGGCTCGGCGGGACGCGGGGCTCCCCGGGCTCCCCGGGCTCCCCACCCGCGGCTGCGCTTGACAGTCGGCCCGGGACTCGGCGCGGGGCGGGATCCGGAAAGTTTCTCCGCCGCCCCACGCAGCCCAGTGCTGGCCTCGGGGACCGGGATTTTCTTGAAAAGGAGAAGGGAAGTTTATTTGCAGGGACGTGGGGTTCCTTTGGCCCCTTTGTGCGAGCAGGAAAGGCAGTGTCGGCCGCGAGCGAGCGAGCGAGCCCGCAGCCCGGAAAGGGAAGTTTGAGAAGTTGGCCATCTGAAGGCGGCCGCGCTAAGCAGCCCGGCGGCGCACACCTGGGGCCCTGCGCCCCGGCCCCTCACGCCTGGAAATGGCCACACGTCCCCCCAGGCCGGACCTTGGCCCCGAGCTACTGGACACAAGTTCCAAGAAAAGACCCGATTTCCAAAGGCCAGTGGTCTGGCCCCACTGTCGCTGGCCTGCGTCGTGATGGGGAGGGAGGGCGAGTGGCCAGGTAGATGCGGGAGAATCCTTCAGCCAGCGCCCACTAGGTGCCAGGCTGTAGAGATGTCGCCTGGAGCCAGGCAGCCTGCCTTCCTGGAGTTGGTGTTTCTCTGCAATTGTCATTTGATGGAAAGTGAATGGTTAAAATCCTAACTCATTTGCCCACCTGATCCTTGCCGCAAGAAGGTCTTAAGAGGGAAATGCAGGAACTGGGTTCTTGAGAACTTGAGAACTTGAGAACTTGCTGTGGAAAGTGCAGAACTCTGAAACCGCAGTGAAAAGTTTTGCAGCCATGACCCACTCACTCAGTGATGCAGCTGGGGTCTCTCTCGGCAACTGAGGGTTTGGACAATAGCGGAACTTTTCTGGGCCCCAGCTTCTTCACCTGTAAAACAACACGGTTCAATTTGGATATGTTTACCTTCCCTTCATCATTAAGTTGTTGTTGTTTTTGTCACGTGGAGATGGCCTAGAAGATTTTGGATGGTGTGCAGAGGACAGGCAGTCCTGTCCACTCCGGAGCACCGGTCAGTAGCTTTATTCAGGGGATGGAGTGGTACATTACTGAGGCTCGAAGTAGAAGGGGAGGTTTTTAAAATTACGAATTATTTTGAAAGTAGCATGGAGATGGAGGTTTCTAATGGAATGAGGAAGAAGCACCATCGCAAACAAAAAGTCCTGACGCAATTTTGGAACTCTAGAGTTTAATAAACTCTCAATGTTTCATATTTTTGCTGTTATCTTCACTTTGCAGTAGCAAAATGTAAACTGTCTCAGATTTTACTCCATACTCTTAAAATCTGAGTTACATTTTGCTAAAAATATTGAACAGAACATGGACCCCCCCCCCCCCGATTTTCTTTGTACATAAAACTTTTATTTCAGATCAGAAAAGAAAGAAGTTAGCAGGCCCTGATTTTGTTAGTTAAGTTTTGTTTACAAGGATAAGATTTATGATTTGCAAAATCTAGTCTCAGTAGTTCATGAGTCATTCATCTACAAGTTTTTAAACAATTAGCTTAAAAGGCCTGGTTTTATTTGGGTTTTAAACAGCTTAGTAAAACTAGCAGATTTCACATTTTTTATGGAATTGAAGCTTAAAAATGGTTGAGCTAAGGAATCACTTTGAATTGGTATTCATTTGACGGGGTTAAGTTTTCAAGGCAGAAGACAGCTACAATCAAAACGAGAGACTTAATTCCGCTTGTGTTTTAATTTTCCATGTAAATAAATAGAATCATAATTTTTCTAACATAATTGGCAAACTGTAAAACCAGTTTTCAAAATACCTTAATACGAGGTAAGGTGTGAGAAAATGAGTGTTTACAACCCTAGTCTTCAAAAAAAACAATAAGACCTATCTTCTGCTTAATGGATTGACAAGGCAGCAAAGAGCTCTGGTTTAAGAACAATGCCACATAGCTAGCAGGAGCGAGGCCCTGAGTTCAAACTTTACTACCACAAAAAAAAGTCATCAGAACAAATGTCACTAAGAAACATACTTAAATTTTTTAAATTTTATATGTTCACTTTTTCTAAAGGCTCAAAAATGACACTTTTGGGGAAAACATTGCCTAACAATGTCAGATCTGCAAAAAATGACTTTTACCTTGCAGATAGAGGCCTACACAAAGATTCTTGGACACAACATTCCAGGGCTAAACATTGGTAATACCTGAAGGCCTTGCTTACATTGTCAGGTCAGACTAGAAATCAGTAGGCCCAGAGTTTGATCTTTGGTCTTCTTGCTTCTTTTCCCCAAAAGGCACGTTTTTACCTCTAGGCCGCTTCCTTTAATAACATCTTATTTGTAACAAGTTATGGTTTATACAAAATGCGAAGTTCATGTTGAATTCATTGCCTTCTTTGTGACTTAGCATCTCGTGGTGGTGACTCCTTATTATGATCTGTGTATTCAACATAACTGCTACAGGTTTCCACCAGTTTGTCATTCTTACCAACATGACATCTTTCTTCCTTCATCCCTTCTTTCCTCCTTCTCCTCCCTCCCTCTCTCTTTTTCTTTTTTTTGAGTCCATGTCTCACTGTGTAACCCTGGCTAGCCTCAAATTTGATGTACTCTTGTCTCAACCCACTAAGTGGTAGGACTACAGGTGTGGACCACCATGCCCAGCGTGGGCATGTTTCTTCCCTGGGCTCTGGATCCCACCCCCATCCTAGTCTGGGGAGTAAGTTCAGATTTAACTCCATGTTTCCAATCAGTAATGGCACCTTGTTAAGGCCAAGGTAGAAAGTGACCATTACTCGTTTTTCCTTCTCAGCAACATTTATTGAGTATCTCTTTTCAGGCGGAGTGCTCAGCTCCGGAGATCCCAATCCAAATGAGTAAAGCGTACCTAATCTCCCAGTTGAGTTCAAAGACAAGAGCACATATCTAACCCTGTGTAGTTGGAAGCATTGTTGGATTCTGTCATTTTATTTTTTAAAGCCTTGTTCCAAAGCCCATTTTTATGGACCGTCCTGGGAGGATATGCATGCTGGGTGTTGATTTCTCAGTACCTCTGAAGGTATTTGCATTAAGTCACTCTTCATTTTCTGTCGTTCCTTGCCTTATTAAAGACCAACAACTGAGTCGCCTTAAGCCCTTTTCCACTCTGTAGCCAGCGTGGTGGACCCAGTGTGTCTATCCAGTCTTTTCTGCTGGGTATAAGCCTTGAGGTCTGGTCACTTTGAGTTCCAAACCCACCTCCCACTCACTGGCTGTGTAGCCTGCAGCAGTTACTTTATTTTCTGGCCCTCGTGCTCCTGCCAGTAAAATGGGGATTCTGGAGTTATAGTGAGGATTAAATAGATAAGGATATCAAATACTTAACACAGTGTGTGCATCCTAGTAACCGCTCCCTAAATACCAGCTTTAGTTACTATTACCTATTACCATTGCACATCCCATCAAGGCCTACCCATTCCCAGTCACTAAAAGTGACATGCGGACACACGCTGAACAATGGAGGCAGCTCTTACCTCTGTCTGCAACTCCAGCTCCCTGTCGACCCATTCTCATCCTTTAAGACTGAACTTGTGTCATCTTTTGCATGCCCCAGGTTGAACCAAGGGTCCTTTCCTGGATACATTCTTCTCTTAGCTCATTGCAGGAGCAAGCCAAGTTCTTTCTCTCTCTCTCCACCCCCTTCTCTCTTTTTCTGTCTCTCCCCACCTCTCTCATTCAATTTTTGGCTATACTGGGGTTTGAACTCAAGGTCTTACATTTGTTAAGCAGGCATACTACCACTTGAACCACATCTCCAGGAAAATCTGAGCAGAGTTGAACAGCCAAGTGGTCACTAGTTATTGAGAGTTTGGTCCAAGTAAAAAATACTTTCCTTTCGGTTAGAATAGTTTTAGTTCTGATCAAGGCAAGCAGTTGGCTGATTTTATGCAATGTAATTGGTTCTTGCATTCTGGTGTGATATTTCTGACAAACACCATGAAAATCTGCTTAGAAGTTTTCATTTGCCCCCTTTACCTATAGATTTTAAACTAGCACACAGCACTCAAAGCCATTACAAAACATCTTAGAAGATTTTACCAACAAAATTATCCAGTCAATACTGAGGTCTCTTTATTTTCTTCAAGAAGATTTTCAAAAGAAGACTTTCCTTAAAAATTTAGTGTTGGATCTAAATTTAGTTTTTAAGTTTCTTTTTTCATGGGGGTTTTGTGTTTTGGTTTGTAGAAGGGAACAGAGTTGATCTAAGGGAAGTGTGGTCCTGGAGTAGCCACTGTCTGCTGTAGCACAGCTTGGATATTATTTAGGTCTGATGCAAACCACCAAAACGCTCTAAAATAAGGTACAGGAAGGCATACTTCCTGGATACAGTGTGCCATTATTTAGCCAAGTCCCACATAAAAACCTGACTCTGTCACCTTGTTAGCTGTGCCCCGCAGCTGTCTTGTGCACCTTCAAAAGGTTTTAAATTCTGATTTTCAGGATCCCTGTCTTAGCAGATCTGCATTAGCAGCACCAGTACTGACCACTGGCTCTGCATGGCTTCCTTTCCACATAGGAGTCTGCTCCTCAGGAACTTGTTGCCACTGACTGGGGCAAAAGAGTGATTATTAGACCTCTTGGTGTGGCATGCAGAGGGTCTGGAAGGGTCCACAGGCACGGGGGCTCAACCTCAGGGAGCAGTGGACAGGAAGGGAGGCTGGGAGAACTAATATTTGAGTAATTATTTAATTTAATCACAGGAAGAAACTTGAAAGATAAGTCTTACCTTTATCTTCTAAGTAGAAAGATGAAGCCTTCTCAAGGTCGCTTGAGGTTTGCCTCTGTGTGTGTGTGTGTGTGTGTGTGTGTGTGTCCTCGGCTGGGCTCTTTTTCATGGCATTTGCGTGTGTTTTGGGAAGGAAGCTAGGGAGGAGCAGGGACACCGTATTCTAGAGAGGGAAATTTACCATCTAATCTCATCAGTGCTCCTGATTGATGACTTTGCTTTGCTTGTGTGAGCTGCCCCTTCCTGGCAATCTTTGTACCATAGAAAATCAAGATGGGGCAGTTGCTTTTCCACAAGAACTCTCTGAAGTTTCTAATCTGCTAATGGTGTTGCCATGGTAGGAGCTGTGGTAGGTGACTGAGGCTTTTACCATTGACAACAGTTGGACAGACACCATTTTGTAAAAGCTCAAGGTCCGAGCAGGTAAGATGTGTTGTTTGTGTACAGGGTACAATGGCTGGTGTGAGCAAGAGTAGCGCATTTTATCCCACTTAACGAAGAAAAGGACAATTTGACTTGTGAGGTCCAATTAATTTGAAAACTGGAATGTGGTTAAGATTCTCCTCTCCCATTCCATCAGGAATGAGTCCAGCTTTTATTGCTCACGGTCGAGATTATCTTGGCACCGACAGAGGGCAACCGTGTGTCCCCTTGGCTGCAGTCAGCTCAGTCAACTTTTGGCCTCCTTCTTAGGCTCTTAAGGGTACCCAAGCCTCTATTTTGTTCTAAGCTGCAAATCATCAGAAGGGATTTAGCTCAGGGCAAGTGTCTATGCCTGGTGAGATTTCTATCCAGGAAAGGTCAAGACATGCAATCCCTCCCCACTCTCCATCCCCTTTTTTCATGGCATATTTTCCTCCAAATATTTTCAGCTCTACAATTGAAATATAGGCCTGGCATATGGACAAAAGAAACCTCTGTCCACAGCTTTCAAGGGTACTGTGCTCAGGCCATGCCCATGGGGTAGGAATGTTCCTAGGCCTCCTAGTCCATGCCTGCCCTCTCTTCTCTTTTAGATCATATTTTGGTACCTGGAAAGTCAGACTTCCCTGTCCTAAATATGCATCTTAAGTCTACAGGGACACTCAGGTCCATTCCTGTGAAGGCCTTCATGGCCACTGCTTGGCATCTTTTTCCATGAGGGCTAGCCAAGGGACACCCGTGTGTGTGTGTGTGTGTGTGTGTGTGTGTGTGTGTGGGGTGTGGGAGAGAGAGAGAGAGAGAAAGCCATATAGCTATATATAGAGAGACGAGAGACACACACACAAAGAACATTTTTGGTTGACCTCTTGATGCAGGATGGAGCAGACTATGGAATGAGAATGGCAAAAACCCAGCTAGAGTACAAGTGCATGTCACCCCACACCACCCATTTCTGAGTAGGGACTTTGAGGATCACTGCAGGAGTTCTAAAGTTCAACTGGGTTATCTGAAACATTGGGAAGATGTGTTTGTCAGTCAAGGAAGAAGGATAAAACCTATTTTATTGAGCAGTTTGTGAGCTTGGTTTGTAGCCTCATATGTTCTGGCTCATGGATCAGCCCATATTTGTCCTCTCCCTGGACCTTCTAGGGATGCATTGGATATCATCCACATTCCTTTGCAGAAGGGTTGGGCAAAATTAGCTCTTGTTTATTACAGTATATTTCCCCTGGAGTAGAGAGCATGCTCACTAATGAAAAGTTAAGGCTTTGTTCTTAATCTAGTGTTGTACTTCTTTTGGACAATTCTGTTTTTCATAGTTGGTGTTTTCGTGAGGAGAACTGGAGCTCTACCTATTGGCCTTGTTCTGTTGCAGTTTTACTTAGATTTTAGATTTCCCAGAGTCTTAATTTCATTTCCTTTGTGTATCAAGACCACTAGGGCAAGGTGAAGCCAGTCTCAATGTTTGTTTTCTATTACGATAAATATTTTATTTGAGCAACCCATGGCCTTTTCAAGCCTCTTTAAAGAAATGGAGATATTTGGACAGCTTAGAGAAGTAAAAAGTCTTCCCATGTTAAGATGAGTTAGGGTATAGGATTGTCAAAGCTATGCATTTTGGAGAAGTGTAAATTTGGCTGAACACACAAATTCAGTATATATCACATAGGTTGTTGATCTATGAAAGTTGTAAGTCACTCAGAGGAGTCACTGAATTGGGAAGTCACTCATGGCTGCTTTGTGATGACTAGCCATCACTCCCAAACTCTGCAAGCCTTTACTATAGAGAAATGAAATTGGCCTATGACCTTGTAATTCCACTCAAGAGACTTCATGGGCATGTTTCCTAAGCCTGGTAGTACTATCTCTTACTGGAATTTTGCTACTGCCTGGATGATGTGAAGCACTTCATATGTATTATTTAACCCTCAAGACAACTCTCCAAGGTAGGTTTTAAAATGCTTATAATAAGTCTTCCAAAGAAGAAATTTGCCTATGGCTACCCAGTTGACAAATGATTCTCTGAGGTTGTAACCAATATGGTTTGGTTTGGGGATCTGAACCCCTAATTGTTAACTATACTGAGACTAGACTGCCCCAATTGACATAAACCACTTGTCCTTTATGGCAAGATTAAAAGAAATAATAATATCCAACACTTTTCTAATGCTTTGCATTTTTTATTTAATCTCCTCAGTGAACTAAAGTAACGTTTTATTCATACATCAGGTAGTGAAACAACATACCTGACTTGTGACCTCCAGGGAAAAATGAAGAGTATACTTCAAGTGATACATTCTCAGCTGAATCATGGAACAGTTATGCTACCAGGGAGGTTCAATATTCGCGGCAAATACAGAACCATTTTTATTTGGAAGCATTGGAGGAGCTCAAGGATCACCATCAAATATGTTGGAGAGGTATATGGCAGGCCAAGGTGGACTACCAGGAAGTGATTGACACTTAACCTTCAAGGCTCCTTCCAGGTATAGAGCCACCTCTGGCCCTGGTGTTGTGGTTAGCAAGTGTCATTAAATCAAACAATAGTTAAGAAACCTTAGTCTTACAGCTCAAATATAAAAGAAACTTGATAGAGGTTTTCCTGAATTGGAAGCCATCCAAAAGGCTTACATGGCATTACCTATGATGTCATGATGCAGTCAACAAAAACCAATTTCTGCTCAGCCCTTCTGCAAAGGAATGTGACTTTTGTCAACAAGTGGAAAGAGACTTCTAAATTGTTCAAGAATAAATTACAAATTCTGATTAGCAATTCTAGAGGAAAAACTGAATTATTTTTCTGTTTTCTCAATAGAGAATATTGTGAAGTCATTGGTAAAGGTGATCAGGAAGCATGCAAACAGAAAATGTAGGAAAAATATCTCAGAGAGGTGTTAAACAGCTAATTAATAAAATATTTGCTCTTATTAAGTTATATATTTGTTGTATTTGCATCTTTTAAGCTCTGCACAATGCCATGTTGATAATTATGAATCAATATTCACTTTTACACCCAAATTTCTATTCTTAGTTCTGTGTTATTTTCTTAAAGAGTGCTCTTGAAATTTATAAGCTTCAGCTTTGAAAACCCAAATCTATGCTTAATGGTAATGTTTGCTTGCTGCTTAGAAAATTAATTTACCAATGTCTCGTCCTCCTTCCCCCTATTGCAAATAGACACTGAACTCTGTATTGTTATGTCACCAAACCAAAACGTTTTCCCCAGGTTTACCTAAACCCCTCATCATTTTCCTACGTTAGGGCCTCTGGCCAAGTAGAAAAGCTGCAAATATATAATTATCATAAAAGCTTGGTTTTGAATGAAAGGTAGCCCATTGCTGACCCTTTGAGATCAGAAACACTTTATAGGAGAGACTGAAGCTCTGGCACAGAAAGGAAAGTGTGGGGGGACCAGGTTTAGTTCCAGTTTCCCTAGGTCTCGTTTTCCCTCTGTGTCCAGTGACAAGAATTGGACAGATAAGATTTTCTGTTTTTTCTGTGATGACACATTTTAACTCTATTAGTAGAGGAAATCATTGAAGTTGATTTAGAAAACATTTACAGAATTCAAACCCAAAAATCAATCAAAGTAGAAAACTACCAAAAGTCACAACAGGTCAGAACTGAAAAATGACACAAACATTGACTTAGAGTTTGTTGGGGAAGACTATTATTAGGAAAAAAAAAAAAACAGAAAGAAACCATAGTTATTTTGAAAATTTCCTACTGCAGGTGTTGAGTGCACAGCCTGACTTATGAGCATGTTTACTTTGGCTGAACATACCCCTTCTGGCTGAAGAAGAGCCTGCTTGGGGTGTGGTAGCAATGTCGCTTCTCCTTGGTTAATTATGGTGTGTTCATTGTCCTCTTTATTCAAATGGATAAAAATGTCTGTGGAGGTTTTTCCTAAGGTAGAAAATTATGAAATGCTTTGCCATGTCTAGAAGTTCAACAAAAGGAGCTAAAATATAAATAAACTTTTCTAGATGCAATTAGAGCTCTGTTGGCTTTCAAAGATTTCAGAATTTGCTACAGATTGGCAGTTTTCAGAGTTCGGTTCTAGGCTGGGAGGAGGTGTCCATAATTGCATTGCTGTGTAGTTTGCAGATACTTGTTAGAAAACAGTAGGAATCTTCTAAGGATAGTTTTGTCTGGCCATCTTGTTACCACATATCACATTTATGTTGTAGTCTTTAAAACTCATTGTATTGGGTGAAAAAAGAAGAAAGGACCATATGATATAATTTGCCTTTCATAAGTATGTGAAAAGGAAAAAAACCCTCTATTCTGATATATTTTGTTTTCACTCTTCTGGACTCTTACATTACACTGTTAGAGAATAATTTCTAACCATCTCAGCCGACACTGGGCACTCTGACTTATATTTTTATAAGTTCTATTTTTAGAATAAATTCTGCATCATAATTTGTCTTATCTTTCTTGTTGTTTTCTTATTTCTTCTAAGGAGCAAAGGGCCATCCTTCCCTTTGCTGCTGTCTTCCAGTTTCCATCAGTTCCCACTGTGGCTGTGGCTTTGCTTCTTACTTTCTCACTTCTTCAGCTGCCTCTCCCCGCTCTGAACACTCACATCTCAATTGCTATAGTCAGCATGGAGGCCCAAATCTTGAGCTCAAGCATTCAGTCCCTGAAGATGAAGGTTTTCTGTCACTCTTGATGACACCAGATGAAGCTATTCTAACTCTTCTGTTCCTATGGTCCACCAACACCAGCATCACTGAGAATTTACAGGAAATACAGGATCTTGAGCCCGTCCCCAGACCTGTGGCATGGGAACTTGCATTTTATCAGGGTCCCCAGGTGATGCTGTACCTGCTGCTATTTGAGAAGCAGCATGCTAATAACAAAACATTTTCCGAGTAGGAGCCAAACAACCTGCAGTGATTTCAGTGGCTCCCATCAGGCTCCAACCATCAGGGAGGAAGAGATGATTCAAGGGAGAGTCACACTTATGAGGAGAGTTCCAGGGACTTTTGTTACTAACTCTACATGACCAACAAACTGAGATTGGCAGAAGAGTGTGCACTCATGGATATCAATTAACTGAGTCAGGTTTTAACCAGTTTGCGTCTCCCGAGCATCCTTCAAGAGTCTTTAATCCACTGAATGTCCACCTCTTGACCGTGACCTATAGAATCCAAGGATTTGTTTCTTTGCAAAGCTCTCAGCATTAATCATGTTTACCTCATTAGGTTTTTAATCAGACTGCCGTGTCACATGCAGGCTTTAATTCATTCTGGAGCTATTGTACTGTGGAATTTCTTAACATATGTGACTCTCTGCACCCGGCAAGTGTGTGCCCAGTAAATCAATGACAGGTTGTTTTAGGAAGTGGTTCTACTTGTCAACATTTTTCTTTTTCCCCTCCTCTTTTGTCTTGAGAAACGTTTTTGGCAGAAGCATAGTGAGGACTCACTCAATTTTTCTTGAATCTTTATGTTTGCTCTGAGAGTGTCATGGTGAGATTGTTCATTGACTGGCTTCTGTATTTTACTCAGTAATAAGGCAAATTTTGTTTTTCATAACTAGTTTCTGATTTTTCCAGATTATTTTATTCTCTAACTTTTCTTTTTGACTTCTGAACGGTACTCGGAAAAAGAAAGAAAGAAAGGAAGGAAGGAAAGATCAGAAAAACTTTCCATTGCAATCCATGTCTCATGTTGCTTCCTGTTGCATCAAATCTTAACTTACTCGTCAGATACCAAGAATCTCTTAATCAGACATTTATTTACAATAGAAGCCAAATTACATGAAATGCATAACCATTTGGTTTCATTTTTGCTCTTGAATTATGCTACCACAAAGTCAGCCTGAAGTCTTATTTTCTGTCATCTGTAAGAATCTCTTAATTAGGAGATTCTTCTGCCCATGGGCACCCTTTGTCCTCCTCTGTTCAATGCAGGAGTACTTCCATCAGTTAAATCTTCCCTACCTCAGGCATTGTTTTGAACAAGTGGCTTCTGCTAGTCTTCCATGGATCCTCCCTGTGAATCCCAGGTGATCACATGGCCTTCCTTCCTCATTGAGGTCAAAGGCTGTTGCATTGTCCTTGCCTCCTCAGGCAGCATCTTGCACACAGGTGGGACACAGGACCAGTTTCATCACCACATGCATGGATGGGGCCACACCTCCTTCCATCACCTGCCTCATGGCCTGGTTCCTCTTGAACAAAGCTTTCTCACATATCCTGTTTGTCTTCACATTTCCTAGATTGTGACCATTCTGCACCTTCAAAATTTTCTCATTCTTTACCTGTGTGATATAATAGCTACACCTTTGAAATAATGCTTGGCCTTAATGCTACTTCTTTTGGGTCTTCCTTTATTGGTTGTTTTTATTGGTAGTTTTTTTGTTTTGTGATGTTGGGAATCAGACCTAGGACATCCACATGCTCCAAGCAAGAGCTGGACCACTGAGCCACATCCCCAAGTCCACCTCTTATTGCACTGAAATTCCCTTTTTCGTCTACTCACAGCCTCTCTCACTGGCTTATGCATATGGCCTCTTTCACCAGCCTTCTGTATGTATTTGAACTCCTTTTTAGAATGAAACATCTGTGAGGGAGGGTCTGTTGTATGATTCTGCGCCAGCACCTAGCAGCTCCTCAGCCAGTGTGTTCATTTATCTGCAGTGTTTGTTGCTGTTTGCAATTCATTGCCTTTAAGGCAAGGGACACTGCTTATAGATCCAAGACTAGGAGCAGAGACTCTTTGTCTGGACAGTGTGCCTTCTCATGCCCAATGAGTGTCAGGGGATCTGTTGCTGACAGCCACACAGAGCACTCACAAAGCCATAGACTTGTGGGAATCTTGAGTGATGTGCCCTGTGTAAGTTCCTCTTTGCAGTGGAGGTTTGCTCTGTCTGCAGCCCTTAGTTCTGTGAATGTGGGGTGCTTGTATGTGTGGGTGTTCAGTGCTATTGTTTTTGATTCATTTATTGTCTGGTATGTACCTTTCTTGTCTGGGACCCAAAGCATTATGACTGTAGAGGCCAGCAAGAGTCATAAAGTAAGTCGTACATCTGACTCAGGACACTTTGCCACTCCTGCCTTTCCTCCTTAAGACTCATAGGCTATCTTCTGTCACTGTGGATGAAGGGATGCCCGCAGGAGTCTTGAGGAAGTGAGATGGCCTAATGGCACTCTTCTGCCTATCTGAGGGTAATGCAAGCATTCTATACTGCAAAGCAATCCTTGCTTACACTTTTTGTAAAGCCCTGTTAAAATAAGTCATGTTAAGGGCACTTGAATATGAAGCCTTCCTTTTCCAAGGCATGGCCTTCACTGCTCTCCTCAGTGGGTCTCAAGCCACTTTGAGTAACCATGCAGTGTAGGTACAACATGATTCTTGTGCAAGTGCAGCCTCCAGATGGACCTCCTTCTGTCTCCTGCCTTGTTGTTCCATCTTCACAGGAATTAGGAGCCATGTTGACTTCCTGACAGTATTTACATGTGAACTAGCAGGCCCTATGGGGAAAGAGGAGGGCAAATAAGAGTTTTCATATTCTAACACTTAATATTCTGTGGCATTTTTCAGAAATGGTTGAAATACAATACTTTTAATTGCACATGCCATCAGTTATCTTTTACAACTTCTAATAACATTTATCCTTCATGACTTTAATGGTCTTGTCAGTGAGGATGTTTGTGGTAATTTTATAATAACTTACATTTATTCGGTACTTTACAAAGCATTTTCACAAACTCCCTGTTACCTGTTACCAGTTTATTAATAGATGTCAGGGTGTCTTCAGGGCACAGAAGGGAATCCAGCCTCAGTAGTTCAGTGTTAACTTCTGAATAATGAACTTTAATCCCTCGGCAGACAAGCCTATTGGCATTGCTATTCCCAAATTATAACTTATTTTATGTACATATATAAAAAAAACTTGACTAGATATCAGATGTCTGTGTAAGTCGTGTTCCGCCAGTCAAAACAGTTTTGTTCTCTGTATCTTTCTTCAGATACTCATCTTTAAGAAATTCTGGGAAAGGAAGTGAAAAACAATACTTGACCTGTGATACAATGTACTGTTTTGATTATGATCAGTTCTTTAATAGAATTTATCTTCAAGAGAGTCTTTACATTGAGCCCTGTAAAGCTTGGGGAAGTCTGATTGATCTGGTGTCCTTTCTTTTATGCCATCTTCCCACGTGGCACAGCTATGGGGACTACCTTGACTCTTGTGCTCTCTGAATTGAAGCGTCTTGAAGTTATAAGAAAATGAAGGGGTGGGAGTGGGTGGTTGACAGTTGAATTGGTTGGAAGCAGCTACTTACCCCTCCATTCCCAAAAGGCTCATGCAGGCTAGATCAGAGGTGACAGGGTGCAGCAGAAGAACTTCACTTAGTGAACCTTGGGGCTCTAGGCTTTCTTTGGAACATATGTCCTGGGAACGCATAACATACCTTTCATTGCCAGAATCACTGTGAAATGAATGTTGAAAATAAAAAAGTCACAAAAATGGTTATTTGCCCACTTGTCCTGGCAGATAAAAAAATGAGGGCCAGGAAAACAGAAAAGAGAAGCAGTTTGAATAATGTTACAACCAGTCTTTTAACATTGAAGAAAACATATTGACTGTGTCTGGTTGTAATAATCTTTTTAAAATCCCTTACATGAATAAAATGCTTTATAATTTGTGAAACAGTTTTTTTGTATGTCATGTTTATTCTTGGAAACAGCCCTTTGAGATGGGTATCATTATCCCATTTTACAGATGTGAACATGGAGACCCAGAATGATGAAGCCGTGGGCCTAGACTGTAGCAGGACCAGCCATCTGCCAAAACCTTGTAATGTATCACGAATTTATCTTTTCATACTTTCACCATTTGCAGACATTGTGCTCTCTCACTGCTTGATTTGTAAATAAATCCAAGATAAAAAATCAATGACTCCATCCTATTTTCATATTTTTGTAACTAAATTGTAGATGAAGCTACAGAAGGGTTGATATCAGAAGCATTGTTCTTGCCTTGGAAATTAAAAGCTATATTTAGAACTGGAGAATTTTCTCTTTCAAGTCACACTTCTTTGTTTGAGGGTTTTGTCCACCAGTCTTACTGAAGTTCAGACTATGCAATGAGTCATTTTTCTTTTCCTCTTTTCTTGTGGGGACAGCTTCTCTTTTAAATGCCATGTGGTCTGCTTTCTTGAGGTTATATCATCACTGTCAGTAGACAAATGTTGCCATTTATAAAAGACTGTGCCAGCTGCTGCAGTCTTGTGGTTTTGCCCTTCCCCAGATGTTCAAGGTACCCAGCATAATCAGGAATATAGGCATCTTTATATAGGAAGGACCCTTCACCATGTGGACATAGCAGTCAAGTATTAACTTTGGCTTCTTTTTCCAGAACTTCTTAAACAGTAATGTCTGAGTAAACATCCAGAGAGAACAAAATTGTTTTAGTGGCAGAACATGAGAAATGTAGGCACCTAGTATTTGGTCAAATTGTTTTTCTGTAGAAGAAGATACATGTTGAGGAGTAGCAAAGCCTAGCAGAATGACTAACATCTTCAAAGGCTTCAGTGTAAAAGAATGACCTTGATTAGCAGGAAACACATTGTTTAGCAGTGTAACAAGCCAATTTATAATCCTGATTTTTTATAAATTGTTTTATATGTGTTATTTTCCATGACATGAAAAAGAGAAGTTGAGTCACGATGTCGCTTCATTTAATTTTGGCCAAAGAAGGTATTAAATTAGCTCCTGCTCTATGACATCGAGTTCTTTCTCTTCTTTTCCACCAGTGCTCATCAGGATGATTTTCCAGTGGCTTGGTTGGGAGTGAGGACCCTTATAATTCCTCCTCAGTTGAGATTTTTTTCAGCAAAGATGAGCTTCATTAAACAATGACTATATTACGAATTTATACTATATTTGGCAAAATTTACCTCAAACTGTAATAGATTTCAACATAACTTCTTTATGTATTTGTTTTTTTTAAAGGGGTGTCATATTTGTAAATTTTCTGGAATTTAAATTTTACATACGGATCCTTGTTAAGGCAGATGTCCTTTTACCAAGAAAATACTTAAAATTTTGAACATTTCAGAAATGGTTCTTCATATCTTGGCTGTTTAGTGTCCAACATATATTTGTTTAATGGGATAAAAATATCACAGAGACTAGGAAAGTAAATTAAATTGCAGGGATCTATTATCTTAAAATGTGCCTTGTTTATGTTGGGTCTGTATAGCATTTCTGAAGGAAAAGCTTATCCACAGTTGTTACCTCTGATCCGAGGAACTATTTGCCTTCTTAACTTCTTTGCTGGATTTTGGAAAAGGAGGCATACTTTCCCACATTGCTGTCCTTAATTCACTATCCGTGTTTCTTGTGGGGTCAAAACACTTGAGAAATTCAGCTTTCTCAGGAAACCTGCTGCTCAGATCTTTCAAACAGATCTTCCTTTAAATCTATTGTCTTTTTTGATGGTTGGCAAAGGATTTCCACCCTTTAAAAAGACAGGAACTTGTAAAATCCATACTTAAGAATTAATCCAAAAATGATCTTCCAGGAAGAATTTATACAAGATAAAAAATGACCTGGAGTCAGTTATGTTTATAATTCCTGCCTCATCCCAAAGATGTTAGTGTTTGAGTCATATAAGAAAATTCTTTGGGTTTGGCTCAACCATACCTGCACACATTTTGAATAAGCTTCTATTGCAGTGCTGTTTTCAGTGTTCCTGAAAGCTAGCCCAAGCCAGAGCTGAAAGCACTGCTTATGGGCAGTCTACCTGCCTCCATCTCTAGTTCGCCTGCTGCACTTTTCCTTTGGAATTCTGCATTCCATGTGGAGTAAGTCTTTCCCTCAACTGTCTTTTTCAGCCCTGGATGCACAATAGAATCATCTAAGAAGTTTTAAAACAATCCCAGTGCCTGAGATGGTCTGATTCATTGCCCTGGGGCAGGGCCATGGCATCACTATGGTATTAAATGATCCCCAGATACCTGTGATGTGGGAGCCAGGTTGAGAAACACTGGTACAGTCTAACCCCTACAGTAGCTTACAAATGAAGGTCAAGGTACTGCTTTGAAATACCATTTACTGGGTTCAAACTTCCCATCCATTGACATTAAATCCAGTATAACAAAAATGAGCAAAACTTTAGAGCAGAGCTGTGGGAGAACCAGAATTCTATGCCTTCTGGAGACTTACCTACAGAATGGGGTAAACACAGGCCCATTTAGAAAGCTGCCTCATGGTACAGGTGCCTCATGGTACAGGTGATTCAAAAGCAAGACTGAAAATGACAGAGTGCTGTGGACTGGGCTGAATGTGGGTGGTGAGGATGGTCCTCCAAAGGAGGAGACAGTCAAAGGGCTAAAAGGATGAGTGTCTGTCTACTTGTGACCCCCAGGGTCATTTTTCCACTTGCCCCAAGGATTCAGAGGGGAAGCAGAGTGTGCTTCTGGGGATCTGTGTCTCCAGCACAGAAAAGCAGGCCTCCAGCTCTGCTAGCCACAGCCACAGCAGTCAGGCAACATGTGTGCTGCTGTGGGCACCCCTTTTGGGCAGCATCAGATCCCAGTAGTCCTTGCAGGAGACCTTCTCAGAGTTTCTTTCCCCACCACACAAACTGCTAGCCCAGGCTTTGAACTCCTTCCAGGGGCTGGGCAGGTCATGTTGGGTTTGATCTCCTTGCCCTCATGGTCTACCTGGTATGCCCGGTGGGAAGGTGGAACACCAAGGATAGGCAAGTCAGAAGGAATTAACAGATCAAAAAGTTTCTGATAAAAGAGGTTGTTCAGCAGAAAATAACCAGATTATGGGGCCCTGCATGCCAAACTATATGGTATAGGCATAATTCTGAGTCATTGGCAAATTTTAAATAGAGGAATGACATAATAAAATCTTGCAAGGCCAGGGATCTGCACCATGAAAGTAGAGGATCCTTTCCTTCTTTTTCCAGTATCTTTGCAAGTTTGCAGAAGACTTGGAGTCCATCACATCTGGTCAGCACCTGGGTCCTCCTTGTTTCTGATCCCACACTGGGGCTAATATCTCATCATTAGTACTTCATGTTTTTTAAAACTACACTTCCTGCATTGCACCCGAAAAGATGTGTAGACAAGTTCTTTAACATCCCAGAACTTTCTGTATATCCCAGTATATCCTTAGGGTCTGTCCAGACTTTAGTCCACACAATGTGGTCTGTAGATGCCTTGGGAACAAGTTGTGAAAAAAACAAAAGTAGGAAACAGAGTCAGAAAGTGTCTTTTTTATCCTGAGTGTCCCTCGTGGACATTTTTTCTGACACATCCTCCCATCAAACATCACAAAATGATGCATCATACTTTGGCATTCTGAAGAATCTTGAGTTTCCATTGGGAATGCACGCACTCAGCATGTAAACCACAGGATGGAGTTCACCAGAGTGGAAAAGGCTGCAATACTCAGAAACTCGATATTTAGGGAGCTTTTACTTGAAAATCCCTGTGATGAAATTATGACAAAGGATGTAGCCATCTTTGAGAATGGCACCACTCAAGAGGACTTTCTGCAATAATGAAAATATTTTATCTCTCTGCTGTCCATGTGGCTTGAAATGTGGCCCTCATAACTAAGAAACTGAAATTTAGATATTATTGTGTTTCAATTAACTTGAATTAAAAGAGCCACATGTGGCTGCTGGCTACCATAGTGGAGAGGGCAGTTACGGGGTACCCTTAAAATTCCCATTCCTTCTTAAGGCCTAAGTGGCCCATTCAGGTCATTTCCCAGCACTATTATTGAAGTGGGACAGATTAAAGTATTTGTAGCTCTCTTTTCCTATGTTCTGGAATTATAGGCTGTTTCTGTCCTAGAAACTTGATAGTCTAATGTTATAATGTTCTAATTATAATATTTTGTTGTAGGAGGATTCAGCCAGACCCCTTCTATCATCTGTGTTTTTAGTGTTCATCTTACACTGGATGTAAAAATAGTCTAGCCTGTGGGATAAAAGTGTGCTTATGGTCTCTGCACATGGAGTGGCAGGGATTGTAAACAGTTCACACTGCCCATGAATGGGAAGGGAAGTGAAAGTGCAGGTAGAAGTCTGCGAGGAACAGATTGGCCTGGGAGTGAACGCTTTTAATTGGGTTAGCTTTCCTCAGCACAGGATTTTCCCCGGTGAATGAAACCTCCCCACCATTGGTCACCTCTCTGCTATGCTCTCCTAGAAACTAACCCTTATTTGGCATGCTGTGACTGAAACCCTCCAAAAGTCTTGAAAAATAAGCTGATGTTTTCTCTAAAATATTAATTTCCTTGCTTTAGGCTTCTGTGGGCTTTGGCTGGAAACTTGATCTGTGTGCCTCAGCTCCACATTGTGATTCAGTTAATGAGATGGGACTTAGTAAGAATTACTTGATACCTTCGGAGTCAGAGGAGCCTGACTTTTTTAAAAGTCTTTTATCTTAGGCCCGGGGATTTGCATGTAAGAGGTTGTGCCAGCTGACTTGAGCCCTACAGGTTTCAACTTGTTGAAAAACCTAGTTCAGTCACTAGTTTCTCTCACTTCTGGGACCTTCTGGTGCTGCCATTCATGGCCTGTGGTCTTACCATGGAGCTCATCCTTTCCCTGATTGTCTTTTGGTCCCACCTTAGCAGTGACACCACAGCCATCCAACAATTTATATGAGACACAGTCCTTAGAGCAAATGGCTTCCAAGCCTTCCAAAGCCTTTCTGGCTTTGCCATGAATCCATCTCCTTCAGGGTTCCTTGAGATTTTCATTTCCAGATCTCCCTGGAAGTTGGGGATCCCAGGTCCTTTTGGATTTCTTTAAATCAGCAGTGTCCTATAAAACTTTCTGTGATGGTGGAAGTATTCTCTCTCTGCTTGGCTACATGTGACTAACTATTAAGCACTTGAAAGTGGCTATTAGGACTTGGAACTGGATATGTGGCTTCATCTAACTTAATCTAAGTTGAAATGTGAAAAGCCTGTGTGCCCATGGCCGTTGTGCAGCTCTGGCCTGTACCTTAGACTGAGGACTGTGCATCTGGGAAGAGGCCTTTCTCTTGGCAGTTCCATGACCTTCTGCCTTCATGACCAGCTCCTCCCAAGAAAGAAATTCTCCTTGGCTTCTAACCTGGTGTCCTTTTATTGCTAATTTTGACTGATTCAACCTTGAGCTTTTATCTTTTAAAAACTCTTTACCTCATACCTGGGTTTGGTATGTCTTCTTTTTCTTTTTCCCTGTTGTCCAGTTTTCTCTGTGAGTGTATCCTCATTCCTCATCTAGCAACTGCAAATATGCATTCATTTTTCTATAACTAAGCTAAATTTGTCAGAAGAGTAGAATTTTTTTCCTGGAACTTAAGAATGAAATATGGGACTTGGTTTCAGAGGATTTAAGGAAATAGATAGAAATCAACAAGTGTTTATTCAGAGACCTGGCCAGTGTTTGAGATCCCAGGAGTACAGAGGACTGGCTAAAGTCTGTGTGTGCAAGTTTAAAATGGGATTATAGCAGTATGTCAGCAGATAAGCACAGGGGAAGAGTAAAGAGGGCTGCTGTGTTGTAAGTTTAGAAAGGGTCATCAAAAAAGGCCATAGGACAAAGTTGCATTTGAGCAAAGATTGGAATCAAGTCAGGATGGAAAGGCAGATCTCTGTGGTGAGAACATTGCAGTTGGAAGGAAGTATATCTCCCTAAAGCCAAACCTTGCTTCTCTTCCTCCCCGCTACCTACCCCCATGGCTTCTTATCTGTACTTCTTGTAAGACGTATATACATGTATTTTACATTGGACTCCACAGGAACGAGGCTCAGTGTATAGCCTCACTGATTTGTGAGACACAGTCATCATATGCTCTCTCAGTCACCTCCAGCTGTGAGACATTTCACACATTTCAGCTCTCTAACAGAGGGAGGGTTAGTGAATAAGGTGATTTTAGAGTGTGTGTGGGGTGTGTGCAAAGTTAAGCATCTACAAGAACGTGCATTAAATGGTCTTCTTAAGAAGTACAAAGCATTGCAGTTTGACTTCCTAGCCAAAGGCAATTCTAGACATTTCAATGTTTGAGTTACTTACTCCACCCTTATCCCTAGTACTAAGTCATATTTCAGTGTCCAAGTGTGGTCATTTCTAATAGATGAAAGGAGCCAATTTTGAATTCCAGTTCTACGTTAGAAGAATGCACTTCAAGACTTTGTATGTGGTTCTCATTTTCCACATTAAAATTTCCCCTGGAATCTATCTTGATTCTTCCACAGTACACTGACAAACAACGCTATGCTGAAATGCTATTCTTTCTTCTTACCAACTGCTATGTTTCCTCTCCAAAATTCACACTGAAACTTCATCTCCGTCCTGGGAGTATGTAGGGGTGGGGCTGTTTGGGAATTGATTAAGATACAAGGGAATTAGGCTCATATAAAAGGATTGGAGCTAATTGGTTGATTAAGGCCCCTTTGCCGTTCTGCCTTCCACCATGTGAGGACAGGGCATTAGTCCATTGGGAGAACACAGCACCAAGGTGTCACCTCGGAAACAAACAGCAGGTCTCCCACCAAACACTGAATCTATCAGGGTCTTGATCCTGAACTTCCCAGCCTTCAGAATTGTAAGAAATAAAATTCAGTTCATTATAAACTGCCTAGTTTCAGATACTTTGTTAGAGCAGCCAAGAATGAGCTAAGACACTAACTTTCGTGGGACTGTTTGGGTTTGGAAGGGTGCTGATTTTTCACTCCTCAGAGGGTAACATCATAAAATCTCAGTTGGTTCCCTTACGGGAGACCCTTCTGCTGTTTACTATAAATCACATTCAGGTCAGCAGCAATGAGTAAAGCCCAGGAAAGGCAAAGATCCACCCCATACTTTCTCATCCTACTGCTTTGTGAGAAAACAAGTAAAATCGCCCAGTTTAAGGATAGATTCTCAGATTTTATTTCAAATTTCCTGCCCTTTGTTGTCCTTTCTTGAAGCCTTAACAATGCATGAAACTTGGTTCTTTTTTATTTCACTTCCTCTCCTTGAAAAACATGAAGGGGGAAGTTTCAGAGTGTTTGTGTTATCTTTCAAACCAAAATGAATCTAAACATGGCTTTTTGTCCTCGTATGCCAACTAGTCAAATGAAGTTGGCTATTACTACTCAAGTAGAAGCCTCCCCGGGTTCTTTTATAAGTGATCACTTTTCTAACAAGACACCAAAACTATACCAGGAGTAGTTTCTATTTTCACTTCCTTAAAACTGACTGCATATTTTTTCCTTGATTTGCATTTGGGGGAAATCAGCCTTGAATAGGTGGAAGAGTGGAAAAGCTTCACTTTAAAATTTCACTTTTAATTCATCTAATTTTTGATAAGCCCCTATTACGTAGCAGACTCTGGGCTGTAGTGCTTCATCCTGGATCAGGACAGGTGACAAATCCCTACCTCATGTGGCTCATAGCCTGTTGTCTGCGCCAACCTTGGCAAGTTACTTAAGCACTTTCCTCTGGCAAATGATAAAGATAAGACGAATCATTCATTACTATTTATCAGATACAGTCAAGTAATTGATCATGTTTTTATACAATAGGCCTGTTTTTATTATTACTCATTTTTCATTCAAACTGAGCCCAGAGAGCTCACAGACACTTCTAGGGCTGAGGGCTGTTGTTTTACATTCTTACAGTAAATGTCTCTGTATGGAAAGTGGTCTTTTGTCACTTGACATAATTTTCCTTCCTTCTGACCTCGTGATATGCACATGACACTGAATTTGTTCTGCAAGCCTTGTTCTGCACTGAATTTGTTCAGATGCAGTGGTCAAGTTCAAGTTTATGAGTATGGAGGAGAATGTGGTACTTAAACAGCACACTAAGAAGCTGAAAAGAGTGGGTTCCTCAGTCAGCAAAGAGAACAAGTACATGGTGTGCACATGGTGGCATCACAGTCATTTTTCTTACAGGCTGGATCATACCATCTATTCTGTTCTGCCTGGCTGATGTCTGAGCTGGACATATTTGAATTATACAGCTTTATTAGCTTTTGGGAATTGAATTGCAAATTCTTTTCAAAATGAAATGGCCTTAAAGATCATCCTGTTCAGCACACCTGTCTGACAGGTCAGAGAAGAGGCTGAGTGATTGCCCAACAGCACAAGGGCTGGTTCAGAGCCCTGTCCATGCACCTCGCTTCTGCTTTCAGCATGGGGAGTTCTCCTCCGGGAGAAATCATACAGAACATTATGATTATGTAATTAACTTTTGCAGGAGGAAGTGACCTCAAGGAGAAGGGATTTAACTGCTTTTCATGTATCTGGATGATAGAGATCACTTCTTAACCAGACACTTATATATCTGATATGCTTGTTCCTATTCTTTTCTAATTCTCTCAACAGCTGTGAATAAAAGTATACTGATGTTATTTCCTTAAGAATGAAAGGCCAAACATAATTTTACTTCACTCTTTCAGAATTCTACAATTTAAGGGCTTATTGCCTCCCCATCTCAGCACGTCCAACTTCTAGTTCTATTAGCATGCTGTCAAATTATACTCTTAATTGTCTCAAACCCAGAAAAGATCAGATCTTGCCTGATAAATGTGCAAAAGTCAGCAAAGGGTTTGTAAACTGAACATGGTTCTCAAGTTACTGCCTATTTGCCAGACTTAAGCTGTTTATAAATGATACTTGAAAAACAGACTTTTGGTTCTGGAAGGGTCGTTTGAAGATCCTGGGCACTCCTGGAAACTTCACTGTGATAATGTTTCTTTCCCTTGTATCTCCTTGGAAGCTGTGGAGTGCAGTGGTAACAAAGATTATTCTGTTTTAATTTATCAATTCACTCAAACTTCAGGAAAGTTTGTCAGAAGTCATCAAAGTGCTGCACGCTCTTGGTCTGTAGCAATAGATTTGGCCTGCTCTTAATTATCTTGCTGCTTTCCTGTAATTTTCTGTAGTGGAGAGATCATTGCATATGGCACTTTTCCAGCAAGAAAGTGTGGTGTGCCACTTCTTCCCTATGTTCTTCAAGTAGTTTGCTCTTCATCTTGACCCCACAAGGCTCCATTTCACAGAGGTTCTCGAAATTAAGTGGGTATCCACGGTCCTACAGTCAGTCCTTGGTACAGCCTGAATTCACACCCAAGACTTTGACCTCAGAGCACTTAGAGTTCACTAAGCTTTCCTTATTATAAATGTCTCCTGAAATAAGTGAATAATGACAAAGGACCAAAATTCTTTTATAAGAAACTTTGTTCCCCCTCCTCTGCCTGCTACACACTCCCCTCAGGTCCTTCTAGCCACACCCCATGCCTATGCCTTCATTGAGGTGGTGGGAAGCCCCAGCCCAGCTGGTGGAATGAGGAGAGATGTCTGTTTTATTGTTGAGAATCAGGAAGCAAGCAGGCTTAGTGCCACTGTTGGCTTTGTTTCCCATTAACCATCTCATTGACCTTGGAGCAGTTCTTTCACCTCTTTGACCCTTAATTTCCCTGTGAATAAAGTGCTGATGGCAGAATGGCATGAGTGGTATCATGAGTAAAATAATCACCACATCACTTAGTACTGAACTAAGCATTTGACAAATGATGATAATAATAATAATTAGCCTTATTATCACACCAATCTGATTTCTATAGTAGAGTGCCTCTGGCTAGACCTGAAATGTGATTATCCATATTAGGAGTTAAATGCATATTAGAAAACATCTGTATTGCAGAGTTAGGTCGTGACCTTTTACATTCCATTTAAACCTCTAATATTGGAAGGGAGAATTGGACGTGAAAGCTAAATAATCATTAATTATAAAGTCAGGTGCCTCAGAGGCCAGGGCAGGGGACTTGAGAGAGTGGTAAGGATGAGGCAGACTTGAGGACACTGGCACCACAGGGCCAGCTGACTACTGGCAGGGGACAACATAGGCCCATGTTGCCAAATCTTTTTGTTCTTCAGTGGGGTTGGAGATCTGGCTTTTCCTGTGAGAACTCCTAACTGTAAAACTTGGTTCATGTGTTCAAAAGAAGTCTAAACCAGGCAGAGCATGTCTGTAGTGGTATTGTTGTGTGCTCCTGCCCTACCTGTACCTCTCTGTTTCAGCCTCTCCCAGCCAAAGGTGCGTGGCTGCCAGAAGGAGCACCTTGACCTTGTTCTTCACCCTCTGAAGGTGCCTCCCTCTAGCACCATGACTCTTTCCTAGAGGACACTGTGCAGCTCTTTTGCTTTCACCCATATTTATACATACTTAGTAAAACTGTAACTGAAAGCCCTTTCAGGCACTGGGTATACACCATCACGCTGCAGCACATTTTAGTAGGGGTGGGCTCTCCACAGAGAAATGCACTAGTGAAAAATCGCCATCTCACAGGAAATTGATAGTCACACCAAATTCCACACTTAGTTGAAGCAAATGGCTCATGTCAGGCTCTCATCTTTCTGATTCTCTAGTAGGCACTTTTTTTTTTTTTTTGTGGTACTAGGTCTTGAACTGAGGTCCTTCACCCTAAGCTACTCCACCAGCCATTTTTTGTGAAGGGTTTTCAAGGTAGGGTCTCTTGCCTGGGCTGGCTTCAAACTGTGATGCCTAGGATTATAGGCATGAGCCATTGGTGCCCAGTTTAGGCACTACTTTTAATAAGTCTGTTTCTACCAGATTTTATATTCGTTGTTGCATTTTCCATTAAACTGCCTCAGCACTTTGAGATAAAGTATTATTTAAATCCTAAAAAAATAACTAAATTAAAAAGATTGTCTTCATTTAGACCTTTTCCATGTCCAAAGTTCTTGGGATAAAAGTAATTTTTGTGGATGTTCTTTCATTCCCTACAGGCACAAAAAAGCATCCTGAGACATGGACCATGCCTTATATAGTCCCACCAAAGTTAAATCCGAGAGTCCTTACACAGCAGATGGGTTGCATATTTGTTTGCTGATACATTTTTGTTTGCAGCTACTTTTGCTGCTAAAAGATTGTTTTAGCAGAATTGAAATGCTATAAAACTAACAAATTACATCTTTATTATTCTGTTTCTATAAGACTATGCCACTTATCCCAGGTGTTTTAACTGTCACCAAAAGAGTTGATTAATCATCCTTATTTTCAATAATCCCTGGGTTATTTTCCTTGTTGCTATAGCACCTCATCAAAGTTATGTTAACAGAGGGAGAATTGTTCTCTCAGTTGCTATCACTTTAAAGCACTTCCCAGCAGAAGCATAAAGTTATTATTGTGAAACTCCAGAAAATAGTACCCCGTTCTACTCTTTCATTTGATATATTAAACCATTTATATTAATGTGACCAATTTTTTCAACTGGCTGCCTTTTTTCTTCAGTCCCAACCCTTACGTTCTGTCATCTCAGTCTCAGTCTCAACAGTCAGGACTTGCCAGGCAAATGCACTGTTAAAATCAGCCTTATCAGTGGAAAACTAAAATTCCCAAGTATTGGTGGATGGTACTTGCTGCAAACTGCTCACCTCTCCCCAGCTTTCAGAAATGTGCTATAACCACACAGACCCTACTAAATATAAAGGAATGTGACCAAGGGAGCTACAAGAATTCTAGATTTTTGAATATAGCAAAAGTTCTAGTATTTCAAAATATTACTGTGGCAGTGATGGACTGGCCTCAAACCTATGACCCTCCTGCTTCAGCCTCCTAAGTGCGAGGATTGGATCGCAGGTGTATGCCACTACACCTGGCTGCAAAAGTCACTGTAAATGTTTATGGTTTTTGTCTCCTGTTATGTGACCTGGATCTGGTACATATACCAGAGAGGGGAATTGGAAAAAAGAGAAAGGGGTAGGGAGAGGAGAGGGGAGAAGGAGGAAAGGAAGAGAGGAAAAGAAAGGGGAAATTCAGCATGTGTTTAAGACTCAAACCACTTTCTTTATTTCTTAGTTATCTGAGAAACGAGGGCCAGGCAAGCAAACTGCACATTAGGAAGTGATCTGGAGCACTTTGGGTTGGGGAGTATTAAATAGGGAGGGGTACAATTGAAATTCAGTTATTTTGTGTTTGTCCCTTGAGAAAACACTTATCTTCCCAGTATCTACAGCTTGTTTCATTATACATGTGGCTTCTTTAAAATCTCATTGTAAGTTTTGTTTTAAAAATATGAAGGTGCAGTTGTTTTTAATTTAAGTATCCACTAGATGAATTCCTTTGAAATTTGCATACTCCTTCCTCAATCCTTTAGTTTACTTGCTTGGTGAATACACATTTATGTTTATGTACTTTTCTTAAAGCAGGCTTACCAAACTCATTCATTCCTTCATAATTTATAATAGTGAGCATAGGCTGGAGTTACAGTGAGGTGGTCTGCCAGTGCCCAGACTCTGTGCATGTTTTATTTACTAACCATTGGCCCTCAAGCTTTAAACCTTCATCAAGTTTATGCAGATCCTTCTCACAGTAGAATCCTTGTGTTGCAAGTTTAGGTAGACAAAGTGTCTGGGTTACTTTTCTTTTTTTTTTTTTTTTTTGGTGGTACTGGGTTTGAACTCAGGACCTTGTGTGCTCTACTGCTTGAGCCACTCCGCCAGCCCCTGGTCTTCTGTACTGTTGAGCTTCTCCTGGTACTTTTCCTTGCTTCCTCAACTCCTAGCCTTTGTAAATTTAATTTTGGCCAAGCCAATCTTATTAACATTGTACAATCCTAAAACATCTGTGTGCCTCGGCCTTTCTGTAAAATGGAGTCTATGGTTTGTTGACTGCACCTCCGTCTTCAGAGATCTGGCTTTAGAAGGTTGTGCACTGCTCAGTCCTTCCTGACCCAAGCTCTGCTCTCAGACCTGAAAACCTTCTCTTCCTTCCCATCCTCCCAGAACCATCCATCCTGTAAGTATGGACTCCTCCAGCAAATTACAGGGTCTGCCCTCAAGTCTTTCTCTCCACTGCACACCTCACATTTGCACGTAGAGGCAAGTAACTGGTGATCACTGAATTGCATTTAAGTTTGCTTCACCAACTAGAATGTGAGCCACAAGAGGCCAGGTACCTACCTGCTAGTTGTTTCAAAGCTCTTACTATGTGGATCCTTAATTGTTGACCAGGTGGGAGGAGGCATTCTAAATGGGAAAACATCTTATCTTTTCTTACTAGGTTTTTGACTACAGTGATTTCCCCACACCTTTAAAGAGATTTTATAGTATTAATTATAATATCCTTGAAAGGTTTTAAGAACAGTATTAATACTATAAAACACTTTTCATGGAAACCAAAATTGACGCCTTTGACTACTTATCTGTTTGTTTCCTGCCCACACTATAAGGCTCACCAGAAAGGAGGGGGGTCACCACTGTTGCTTCTCATGCCTCAGAGATTGTGTGCTTTGTGAAAGCCTCACAAATCGGCCATGATAGGATCTACCTGTCATTTATTTATGTTAAGTCAGTTTTTAAGTACAGAAAAATGATAGAAAGTTCAAAATTGACAAAATGGCATGAGATAAAATGTTTCCTCTCCATCTGTTTCCTGTCCAATCAGTTTTCTTTTCTAGAGCCAAACAATGTTTGATTTTCATCCTCTTGCATCCACTTGAAGAGATAGTCTACATACAGAAGAATATAAACACATGTGTATTCTTATTTAATAAACAACAGAAAACAAGTAGTTGGGTGCTTGTCAGGATTCCAACAGCAAACATGGCACTCTCATTGGGAAGATTTGTGGAGAGGTTAGTAAAGGACTTTTAACAAAGAAGGAAACTCCAAAAGTAGAGAAGACGCAGCACAGATACCCATGGCTAGTGATGGCTGTCTGGACTGCCTAGGCCCAAAGCAACAAGGGGAGGCAGAAGTAAGTCTTAGAAGTGACTGCCTTACGAGAAGCTGGGGTCTTCAGTGAGGGACTCAAGACAACTGAGAAAATTCCACAGGGAGGGGCTAGAGCACAAAGGCTTCAAATACACTTGCTTTTGCTCCTGTTAAGATGCTGCTGGGTCTCCTCACTGGCCAGGCTTCCTGGAAGCCTGAGGCTGTGGAAGTTGGTTAGTAGAGTCCTAAAAACCAACCTCCTGTAGGTGACAAGGATAGAGAACACATTCCTAGGCAAGGAAGGCCGTCCAGCCCAGGTTTGCACTCTACACTTTGGTCTGTACCTTGTTTTTTTTTTTTTTTCTCTTGAATAGTATAGCCTGGCTACAAAGATGGAGCTGCCTCCTGCTTTTTGACCTTTGCATCGTAGTTTTGGTTTGCATTACCTCATGTATTATACCACTGCTCTGCTGATGAGCTGTTAGGTTGTTTGGAAGCCAATTGCTCTTACCAGTAACACTGCAATGAATCTATCAATGAATGGCTGACATTCTTGGAAGTGAAAGTGCCAGGTGAAAGGCTAGTGGCATTTGTACTTTTAATAGATATCTTTGACAGAAACTCCTGAGCAGTTATACCAGTTTACACCCCAACTTTGTGAAAGTGTTTGTTCCCCATGCCTTGACCAACCTGCTGTGTTATCTGACCTGCTTTTTTCCGATGTGAGGTAGGTGAGGTACACTACACACTTTCAACCTGAATTTCTCTTGTTCATAGTGCAGGAAAATGCCTTGATTTTAAAGTCCTTATTCTCTGGTAACAAAGACAGGAACTGGAATTTTAAAGCAACATTTTTCTTTTTACAACAACAGTGAAGAGCACTTGTGGGAAATTTCCAATGAGCACCTAATTCTTGTGGCATTTGTTGAGTACTTATTATTTACAAAGCAAGAATTACAAGGCATTTGCATTACAAAGAGACTTTAGAGTATTAATTATACTCTAAAGTCACCTTTGGAAGGTTTTTAACAAAGTAGCATTACAATTTTTACAATTGCATGAGAAGGAGAATCAATGCCTTCAGGCTACTTATCTCTATTTTCTTTCTGTGAACACCTTAGGCCCCCTCAGCTAATGGTATTTCTCCAGTACCAATCCTAGTGACCAGAGACCACATGGGACTGACTGTCACACGAAGGATACTTATACTTAAGTGTTATATGTCAAGATACTTGTAATTACAAAGGGAGTTAGGACCAAACACATTGTGTTAAACGGAAAAGAAAGAACTGTATTGTATTTAAGTTTCAAGTATACAACAGATTTTCAGAAAAGGAAAATATTCCTAAAATATTCCTATCTTTGCTTAATTGGGAAGTGTTTTGTGTTTATTGGTTGTAGTGATCGATCTATAGTATTTGGTTGAAGTGGAAATGTCTTCCTTTCATGAAGAGTCAAAAGGGATCCCCCCCTAGATCTCTTGACTTGCTTCTTTGTTCTTTGTGGGAGGACAGGGTGTGACAGGACAATGGACTTGTCCCACCTGGTCTTGAGGGCTATGGGTATTTGTTGCCAGCATCATAGACCATAAAGGCTGCCTCCAGGTGGTTGCCTTAGTGTCTGACTCTGAAACGCTGGCTAGAATTGAAAACCTTTCAAAGCAGACGCATATGGTGAGCAGGCTCTGGGCCTGTGATCATTTAAGAAGCCAAATCATTTAAGAGAAAAGCAGATCGAAAGAACTGTAAGTTCCTGGGAAAAGATGAGGAATAGGTATTTCACTTTTCTGACTTCAATATCAGTAGAGAAAGGGAAAGAATGGCTCATTATCCTGCTGGTTGTGGGATGGACCAGCAGCCCCACATGGGAACAGCGTGGCACTTCCTAGCTACATGGGCAGTATTGGGTATATTCGCTAGACTGTAGTACCCAGCTCTTTAACCAGACAATCTAGATGTTGCCTTGAAGGTATTTTGTCATAGATGTAATAGCTACAATCATTTGGCTTTAAGTAAAGGAGGTTACATTATATAATGTAAGTCAATTAGACACTATAAGAACAAACAAAACTGAGGTTTCATGGGGAAGGGTTCTGCCTCAAAACCTCAGTACCAATTCCAGCTTGAGTATCCAGCCTTCTAGTCCGCCCTATAAATGTCAGAATTGCCAGTCCCCACAGTCCTGTGAGCCTGTGGGCTACCCCACACCTGCAGGTTAAAAACATTCCCAGGAGACCTGTGTGTGCAATAACATTTGAGAAGCAAAGCCCTAAGACATAGTGAGTTCTGCTCACCAGTCGCTGTGGGTCATTCTTTGAGATGTTAGTCTTAACTGCATCAATTTCAGTGGTCCTGCGAGACAAACACAGGTGTTTGTGGAATAAATAAATGCTTAAGTTTCCTCCCCAAAACATGCCAGAAAAGAATAGTGGAGAGAATAAGCAAGAAAGCATTTCTGATCATTTGTGAAATCTTGAAATTTTACCTAATGGTTCAACTATAGTAGACACTAGATATGTACTAAGAAGTCATATTCAAAGCTCCTAATGTGTATCTGGAATAGCTTAAACCTTATTAAGCTGCTCACTTGCAACTGTCAAAGACAATAGTACTGTTGCACAAATAGATACAACGAAGTACTTAGTTGATATCCTTAAAACCTGGACCCTCTTGCTGTAGGCAATGAGTTTGGGGAAAGTATAAGATAAAATGAGGAAGGCAGTGTGACCCAGGGTGAAGGTTCCGATATTACTCATGGCTTGTTAAGAGAGAAGTGGGCCATGTGATACTGTCACACGCTGAGAGAGGCTGCCTGCGTTCACTTCTCAGTGAGTGACTTTCTAGGTGAGAGGTAAACCTATTGGAACCTCTCTTTGGAGAACTTTATCAAGAATGAAGATCTGTTGTGATCTTCTACTACTTTGAGCTTCGGACCTGACTCAAGTGGTAGAGCACTTGCCTAGTGAGTGCAAATCCCAATACTGCCAAAAAATGACTCACATAGACTGCCTTAATATTAGAACATTTAACTAAAGATACTTAAAACAATTTAACAGTCCACATTGGAAGTGATTTTGAACTTGGGCGAGGGTTTGCTGAAGAGTTAATAGGTGGGTTCTGTTGTAATTTTAGTAATATTCTTGTTTCTAGCTAGTGACATGCATGCATTCCCTTGCCTTTCCATTCCTTTGGCTTGTCACATATTATGTGCTAAACATAAGGAGATGGTGTTTGATGTACAAAATCATGATGGGTGCCATGTCTTCTGTGGATTGGAATAGGCAGAAAAAATGTTGCACACAGCCAAGGACTGTCCCCTCCATCATACCCTGGTTAGCAATACATTACTTAGCATGTCATCCAGGACTCTTGAGGACTCTGAGATAGGCCTGGGACTCTTCACCTGGGCCCACAGACCTTCAAGGAAACTGGGAGCCCACTGAATGAATGAGCAAATGTTTGTTGTATTTCTTTCCTCCCCACCTTAGAATGAGTTCATAAAGTTTTTCTCAAAACTAGATGAGCCTAAGTTTAAGAGTAGCTTTGTCTTGGGAACTTAACTATCCCAGCCTAAACATTTGCTCAAGGGGCCTCATGGCCTCCATCACAAAGAGAGAACAGAGTACTGGCTAAAAGGAAATGTGGAGGTTTATCTGCCTTAGGGGCTGGCTAAGATTATTAAACTGGGCAGCTTCTTGGGCCAACTAATAGGGAATCATTGGTTGGTCTTGCATTGGAAGAGAGGGAGGGAGGGAGGGAGGAAGGAAGGAAGAAGTGGGTGGAGGGAGGGAGGAAGGAAGAAAGTATTTATGTTGGTCAAACCTTAACAGTGGTATCTTTTGCTGTAACAAGGAAAAACAAAAATGTGAGGAATCTCTGACTGGATGCTTATGAGGTGATATGTTATAACTTAGGCACATTTTGTAGTGCACAGTAGGTCCTCAGTAGGTGTAAACTCTCATTATATACTGCCTTCTTCCCCAATATGCCTGCATTCATGTATGGCTGGCTGTTTGCCTTCTCCCAAAAACTGAATTGAGAAACTTTCTCTTGGGCCTCCCAGTGAGGCAGCAAGCACTGTTCACCTGTGCGTGTTCAGGGCCCCATCGACACAGACTGCAGTGCAAGTGGTGCCCAAGCTGTGCAAAATGATGTCTCAAATCCCTTCCTCCTTCCCTCTCCCTTTCCCTTCCTATTTCCCTCCCTCCTTCCCTCCCTGCCTCCCTTCTTTAATCTCTGCTTTTCTGCCTCTATGCCTTCCTTTCTTTTTCTCTTTCTTGGCTGTCCTCTTTTGTCTCCTCCCTGTTGATTGTTTTCCTGGCACCTAAAACACTTATCCTTGTCAGCACATCTGTGTAGCTGCTGCTGCTTCCAACATCAGTCTCATCTGCTTTTATTTCTACCTGGTCACTCCCGCCTCCTGCCACTTCTCTCATGCTTCTAGACTTTGGCTAGAAAAGGATTGGCCAGCCCCAAAAGGCTCTTCTCTATCAGGGGTGTAGAGCAGTAATGACATCTCTTGAGTGCATGTCTTTCACAAGGGATCTTCTTCCAGCGACATTGAGAAGCTGTTTCATCACATAAGCTGCGTTTTGGGGGCACTGATATTTTGCTTTGTACGTGTGAGTTTTTTCCAACTAATTCTAGCTCAGGATTCTCAACCTTGGCTGCACATTAGAATCATCTGGCAGTTTCCAAAAATCCTGATGCCTGGGCCACCTTCCAGAATAATTGAACCAGACAGCTCACAGTAATACCCAGTCTTCTTTGTTTATCAAGCTTCATGGGTATGGGTTCCAACCCACCTCCAGAGTTGATAACCAGTAATCAGGACACAATCCTAAAAGGCTGAAAGGCTGAATTCCATACCAAGGAGGCTTGATTTTGTATTTTAAAAACCAATAAAGCGTCCTAATCAGCAAATAGATGCTTGTTCTGAGCATACTCTATAAAATATCTAGTAGAGAAAATACTTTGTTTTGTCTTGACAGTGTCTTACAGAGAAATCTGGAGGATTAAATTAGTTATTTTACAAATGGATCCAAATACAGCCATTGTAGAAAAAATACATACTCATTGTTGTGGGTCCCAAATTTAACACAAGTTTCAGAGAACATTTCTGCCTGTATTTTTAGCTAAGCATAGAGCTCTTGGTCTGGGAGACAGTGAGAATTTCAAAATAGTTTGTTACCTAAAAATATACTTCCTGAAATGAACTTGAGGCCCGAAAGGGATGAATGGTTTTTTTTTTTTTCTGTATTTACTGTTACCACAAGAAAGCAAGTCTTAAATTATATATGTTTATATTTTTAGAGACCCAGGAAACAGGTGTTATACGCAAGCAACAAAGAAGGTTATGTAGGGCACAGTACTGATGGCAGAGATCTAAAATTCACAGGATGGAGAGTGGCTGTGGAAGGGCACTGAGGCCACTGTTCTCTTGGCAGGCATGCACTTACACAGAAGGGCACACAAGGCCCTGCTCAGACCTCTCCATGGGGATGTTAAGTGCCTCTGACTTCCTAAGAACCAGCAACTTGTCAATTCTACATGGGATCCAAATTTCTTAGCCTGTCAGGGAATCTGTATTGATTCATGTTTGTTGGTTGAATGCCTCCTAGTTTTATCTTACTTCCCCAAGCTAGGACTTTGATTACTACCATCATCAATGGAAGGAGATCCCACTGAGGAAAAGATGGGGCATGGGGTGTTGTACCTTGCTTATTGCCCCTGGTGTGCATGTGCTTGCCAAAAATAATCTGCCTTCAATATTTTGTGAATGAATTATGACATTTGTGATCACACTCTCCCCAGTCTGAGTGAAGAGGTTCTGCATTTACTTGGCAAAAGTGGCTGACGGTGAGTGCCTTACAATTACACCTGTGTGTATTCTTCCACCCACTCACTTATTCAGTAAATAGTTTTGAATGTATTCTATGTCACAGGTGCTCTTCTTGGCACAGAAGGTACAGTGTGTGAACAAGGTAGAACGAGTCTCATGGAGCTTACATTTTGTGGATAGATTGTAAGCCTGTGTGTGACCCACGTAATTTGCAGATGATAAAACAAAATCCTGTAGTAGTTACTAGCTGGTAGTTTTTGGATGAAGATGACATTTAGCTAGAAAGACTACAAGAGCCAAACAAAAGTAGTAGAAAATGAAAGTCCTAAGGAGGAATAAACTTGACTTTTTCCCAGAAAGGCCCACATGTCCTCCAAGGTGTCAAGTAAGGGGTCAGGAGTTGGAGTGACAGTAGAACTAAGGGATGAGGTCCAAGAAGTGACAGACAGCAGGATTTTGAGGTGGTGCCTTCAGACTTTGCCTTGACTATTCCTGGGCTTGTATCTAAGAGGTATTGGGGCAGTGTTGGTCAGTGGCCTGCAGACAATGCAGAGGGCAGAATTCACAGAATTCAACCTGTGCTTTGCAGAGTTCCTTAGAGTTCTTCAAGGTCCAGGCCAGGAAAATGATGACTCGGTCTTATGCATGATCTAAGAGCTCCCCTGGGAGTTGGCCTGCTCCCTTTTGAATTTCACCATTTTGCTTGATTATGACCTCTCTGTCTATTTGGGTGACAACTCTTCTCTGGTTCCCACATCCTCTGTGCTTCCCTCTATTTTGGCTTACCCTGCCCTGGTCTGTTTCCTTGTTTGTTCACAAGTGAAACTGTAATTTTTTTAAGGGCACTTTTTTGTGTGTGTGCTCTGAGTACCTACTACTATGCAGTGGGCCAATCTGTTTCTTTATTGATTAATAAGCTTTTTGTAGAAGAAATGCTTTATGACAATGATTGACAAGAGCAAGAAGCTACTGCCCTTCCACCATAACCACCATACAGTGGCTTTCATTATATACAGCGTACATGGGAGAAGTCTAATCTGATGTGAATGTGTTATTTTCCTTTTTCCATATTCCTTCCCATGACCTCAAATTCATTTGAAACTGCATAATGTCTTCAGGAATCCATCTTCAGGCTGCATAGCTGTTGAATAATTGTTTGCTGTGCCTTTCCCCTCAGTTAATAATGACATGCTGGCCAGTGACAACAGTGGTGCGGTCAAGATTCCACAACTGTGTAAATTTTGTGATGTGAGATCTTCCACCTGTGACAACCAGAAGTCCTGCATGAGCAACTGCAGCATCACGTCCATCTGCGAGAAGCCACACGAAGTCTGTGTGGCCGTGTGGTAAGAGGGCCTTTTAAGAAGGCATTTTCTTTAAACCATGCATCCTCCTGGTACATAGTCAGTGTGTCTCTGTCCCTAAGTATAATAGACACTAACCTCTTTCATTCAAACCATCTCTCAGTTATTAAATGTGGTTTCCAGGGATATGCAAATGTGCACAATCATATACTACATATGTATATGGATATGTATATACATATATATGATCATAATATATATATATGATGACCTTTAATATTCATAGTAATCTAGAAACCTTCCCTTGTCTCAAGAAGAGTGACTTGTCACTTACTACTTATTTAACTGGCCCCTCCTCAGTCCCCTATAGTGACACCAGGAGCTTTGTTCTTCTGAGGCTGTCTCCCTTCTGCATTGAAGAAGGAGAGTGGGGAAAAGGTTGGCTGTTGAGATAGGAAAACACTTGCCAAAAAATGGGGAAGTTACTAAGGGGGCCAGAAAGACAACCAATTGGTTAGTTGGAAGCCCCATTCTACTTCTAGACTACACCTGACATTTCTCTCTCTCTTAGATTAGGACCACATATTTTTCTTTGACCAGATTCTCTGCTCTTCACTTCCTGTGTCTCTCATTCCCTCCAGTTCACCTCCCTCCTACATACAAACATCTCAAATAGTTCTTATACCTACACTCTGAATACTCTTGAATCATTTGACTAATTCATAGGTGTAGATCAAGAGCATGAGCAAGAGAAACATTGATCATTAAGAGTCCCAGTTGTATAAAATGTGTGTAAATCCATTCATGGAATTAAATATTTTGCAGACTTATCCTGATGTTTTGAATTTATCAGCAATTACTTGAAGTAGATAGGTGTTTCCAGGCTGGTTGGCAAATAATATAAATCTAAAAACTTCTCCCTCCTTTTTTGGAAATGAGTCTGTTGAGACTTTCTCCAGACCACAGATTTGCCTTGATGATAGATTTGGAAACCTTGCAAATTTCCATACATACCAGGGGATGAACTGGTTTCTTAAGATCTAAAGGAATGTTAACAGCAAAGACCTGCAGGACAGCTTGCTGTACCTGCTTCCTTCATGCACATCTAGCCCTGGGGAATGCTTTGGAAGAGGGGATTTTGGCCAAGAGGATGTCGTGTACAAGGTCCAATGTGATTAGAGGTTTAGAAAACATGCCATCTGAGGAATGGCTGAAGCAGCTAGCCATGGTTAGTTCAGTAACAAGAATGCATGGGTTCTGTCAGGAGAAACTAAAAGGCTGCTTGATGGGAAATACAAATTTGTATGTATCTACCAAAGGGTAGATGGAGAATCTGTAGCATTTACTAAGCATCAGACTTGTGCTCAGCACAAGTTTAAACATTTTCATAGTTTCCCAGTTCTAGAAAGAACTTCCTTCTCTGGAAGAGTCAAGTGAAATTCCAGAGAGGCTGGATGATCTGCAGAGGAAAGACTGAGACACCAGACTCCTGGCCTCCATACTTCCTTCTAGGGCTCACTCCTGCTAAAAAGCAGGCTCCTTTAATTAAATGTTTCCCTGACCTGTTGTACAAGTCCAAGTGACTGGATGTGAATCAAGATTGTTCAGACTAGAACTGTGAGCATGTTAAACAGGGGAGGGGACCTCCCTTTCAATTTGGGGTCATAACTGTAAACAGTAAATCCAGTGAGCTTTATTCTTACCTGTCTTGCAAAAGGCAAACCCTGTTCTTGGTGGGGATGTGGATAACGGAATGGGAAGGAAAGTACAGAGAATGCTGCTCCCCACCCTTTCAGAAGCAAGGCACTGGCTCCTGCTCCCTGGGAGTGCTGAATGCCCAGGCATTACTCCTGAGCTCCTCCAGGGGCTCCTCTCCTTGACAGGAGCTGCTTCATTCCTGGTAGACCCTCATGGCAGCCAGCATCCTGTAGCCAGATGATGGAGAGGTACAAGTTCTGGCTACTCAATTTGGGACAACTTTTAAGGGTCATTCAGCTTGAGCCCTTCCTCTGCAGCAACCTGCATAGCAGCCTGACCTCTCTCACTGCACAGCAGTGCTTCCTCAGTCCTGCAGTGTCTCCTAACACCTCCTTGCATGGCATTCCAGAGCTCAGTGTCTGCTTCTGGGAAACCCAAACTGGACAGGACACTATTTCAAAAAGAGCGAAGTGGGGCAAATGGAAGGTTCTGTCATGGAATGACTTCCAATACTTTTATCAGCTTTTGTGTTATTTTCATTGATTGATTGATTCACTCATTCATTTAACTAATGTCAGCTGTGTATCCAGTCCATGCAAAATGCTTCCACTTTTCCTAAGGATAGAAATACTTTACAAACAAAATTAATTTCATTATAGTGATTCTTCTTTCATGGATATTGGTAACTGTCAGTGGTTCAGCAAACCCTACATGTTTTCCCTTCTTGCCCTCAACTATACCTGAGATGTTTTGCAAACTTAGTTCTGCCTAGCAGAAATTCTGTTGTAGCAGTAAGTGGAGAAATGAGTTCAGAATTTTACCAGAGGTGAGTATTATGGTAGCTTTCTCTGCACCCTTAGTTCTCTGAGCAGCTACAAAGTAGGAAGCCAGAGGCTGTGAAAGGGCTGCCTGGTAATTACAGGCTCGCACTTCCTTCCTTGGCTTTTAGAAGTTTCTCAAGGAGTCACCAGGCTTTTCTCGATGAGTGTAGAAGATTCAGCATGCTGCTGTTTTATTACCAAAAGAAAAACAATCTATGCACATACTTACATTCATAAAATTGTGTGTTCCATGTGTGCACAGTTTTGCAGTGCAGTGCAGAGACCTTGAAGGCTAAGGATGAGTAGACTTTGGGTTTCTGTAGGGTTTTTTGTCTTTTTCTTTTTGGTGCTGGGAGTTGAACCCAGGGTCTTGCCCATGTCTGGCAAGTGCTGTACCACTGAGCTACACCCCCAGCCCTCAGCATAGTTTTTAACTATGCATCATCTTCACTGTGTTCATGTCAACTCTTACTTAATTTTCTTTAGTTCCCTAGTAACTCCTCCTACAGGAAGGGTCTACCTACTTGCTAACTACTTAGTTACTTCTTACAAGGTTCTTCTTATACTCATAGGGGTCTACCTGGCAAGAGATGGCTTCCCGTGTGCCTGCCATAGTTTTAGCTGAGAGTCTTTGAGTTCTTTTACCACAGGGAACATTTAACTCTACTGGATCTACCACTGGACTGCATGGATGACACAAACACCAAATCCCTTCCTCTTGGGCTGTTCCATGCTCTTTTATACTCCTACTCTTCATATCTCCTTGTTTGACTTTCTATCTCTTACTGTCTTTGAATTAAGCACTAAGAAGGTGGTACCAGTCAAAATTGGTTGTTCTCCTGGGAAAGGCCCTGCCTCTTCTCTAGGTGAACTCAGTACCTTAGCTGCTTCTTAATTCTAGCCTACCTTCATTTTCCTTACTGTGAGTCATGAGTTTTTGGGGTGGAGTGGGGGTGAGCATGCACTTGTGTGTACACGAGCACACATGCATGTACTCATATACACATACCCAGAATCCTCATGGAAGATTATACTAGCAGAGCTGACTGAGTCTGTTGCTTCATTGAAGGCCTAATTATTACACACTCAGGATCCCCTTGAGTACAGTCCCCTGTACTGACATTTAACCAGACAGATATTTTGCACCTGAAAGGGACTAAGATGGAAAGACAGGTATCAGACCAACCTTGGTGTTGGACTGAGTCATCCAGGATACCTCCAGGATGCCCAGATGCCTGATCATCAGGGAAGTGGTAGAGATATGGTACCCAGTTGTAATTTGACTTTTGCAATTATAATAGTGGGTATTAATCTTGTCTTTTTAAAATATGCAATGTACATGTAGATTCAACTGAGCCTTTGCTAAGGACCAAGGAACATATCACGTGAGAGATCTCTGAACCCTTAGCTAAATTAGTCTCCAAATATATGATGCAAAAGGATACTAAATCTATAAGTAACTAGTTTATGCCAGCATAAAATATTTCACTGAGCCATAATTAAAGAACACTACAGTTTTTACCATATGTTTTGATTTGGGGGGACATGTTTCTTCTGTTCCTTTCTGTAATTCTGGGAACTACAATTCTTCATCTAGGATGTTTCTTTCCATTTTGTCATTGGAATCAGCTGCTAACATGGAATATGCCCCTTGCACAGAGTGTCCTGTGACCCAGAAAAAGGGAATCTGCCACTGCCTCCCCAGGCATCCTCTTTGGGGATTGCTTAGTCAACAAGACCCTGGTTCTGCCAAAGTGTGAGGGACACCTTGAAAGCCTTGCAGTGGAAAATTTAAAATTATCCTGAGCATCTAGGAAACCTATGTGTGTCCATGCCCTTCCCTTAAGGATTCAGTGAAGGCCTAATGTGTAAAATTCTCCAGCAAGAAAACCCCCATGGAAAGCAGTCACGTTTATAAATCATAAGTGGGTTTTGAGACTAAACAAAGGACCAACAGAAATGAGCAGGGTAAGTCTAGGAGAGTATGGGACAGCCCAATAATCATGGAGAACAGTTATTATTAGTAGGAACAATTTCAAATGGCAAATACAAATCACACTGCCCTTCTGTCCAGAGACCATATTCATTCCTTCTGTCTCTCTCTCTTTTCTCTCCCAACCCCAATGAACAACTGTACCCCAGGAGGAAGAATGATGAGAACATAACACTAGAGACGGTTTGTCACGACCCCAAGCTCCCTTACCATGGATTTATTCTGGAAGATGTTACTTCTCCAAAGTGTATTATGAAGGAAAAAAAAGTGCCTGGTGAGACCTTATTTATATGTGCCTGTAGTGCTGAAGAGTGCAATGACCACATCATCTTCTCAGAAGGTGAGTTTTCTTCTGAGAGTTTGGGGCAGACATCCTGTCAGTTCCCTACATCCCTGGTTGCAATCCCACAGAGAATGTCCTCCTGGGGCCAGTGATGGAGAGGAAGTATGTGCTCTATAGGTGACAAACTCATTGCCTTAGGAAGGTACTTAGGAAGTAGCAAAACTGGTACCTGCCCTAAGCAAATCGGTTCCCCAGAGCCCACATTAGAATCTGTCCTTGACAAATAATCTCTTTCATCCAGGGCAGTGGTTTTCAAAGTGCAGAGCCCAAAGCAGCAGTAACAGCAGCCCTGGGAATCTGACAGAAGTGCAGATTATCTGGAGCCATCCCACAGCACTGAATCAGGGGCTTTGGGGCTGGGGCCCAGCAGTCTGTGTTTTAGTTTGAGTATCACACTGGTCTAGAGATTTAATGGGACCATTTGGTCCTGCAGGGGGACTGTCTTTAAATTAAACTGAAGTGATTTAATGTGCATATTCCTGGGGTTTGTCTAAAAGGTCTCATTTGAGAGAAGAACTGAAATGCAGAGAGAATACAATGACCCAATGTTACTCAAGAAGCCAGGGGAGACAGATACTAGCTTCCATCTTTGAAGTTCAGCACTTAATGAACTTGCAAAAAAAAAAAAAAAAGAAAACACACATTTAATAATTCTCTCAATTATTAAAAAAACTGATTTAGTAGTAGTATTTTTGGGGGGAGACTGGGGTTTGAACTCATGACTTTGGACTTGCAAATAGTGGTTTTAATTACAAATGTAGTATATGTATCTCATCAAAAATTCAAACAATCCAACAGTGTATGAAAATTAAAATTGCATTTCCCTTATGTCCTCCTCATTCCCAACCTAACAGACTATCCATACTGACAGCTTGTGGAAGTACACATGTACCTTCCACATTCATATTTATCATTCCTGTCATCTCTCTCTCCTTCTTATTAGTCCATTCCCTCTTTCTCTCCTCCCCTGCCTCCCTCCATTTATCCATCCTTTCAACCATCCATAAGTCCATCCTTCCATCTGTTTGTCTGTTCCATCTATTTATAGTGCAAATACTTGATCATACTATAAGTGTTAATTTACATTTTTCTCAATCAACCACTTTTAACCCCCTTCTAAACAAGGCAGTACACACAGATACAGTATGCATCTTTAGTGATTACCTAGAATTCCATTAAATGTCGTATCTTCCATAACTGATCTAACCATTCCTCTGTCAGTAGGTGACTTAAGTATCTCCAGTTTTCTGCTTCACACTACATTGACTGTCTTTGTAAAATATATATATATATATTTCACATTTGTGCTAGTATTTCTGCAAAATGGATTGTTAGAAGTGAATCAAAAGTTATATCTATCTTTAATATGAATAATCAGTGCCAAATTTTTCTCCCAAAAGGGATTTCTGTGTATCCTATCCAACAGTCAACATGGATAGTCTTAATTTTACTATCATTAATGAATATGGTATTAAAAATGTACATTTAGGCTATCACCCTACAACTACTCTAGCACATGGAGTCGTAGTTGTACTCCCTAGTACATGGAAACTGACCCCAACCATAAACTTTACTAATAAAGACAAAAAAAGAATGAATGTGCATTCAGAGGAGAAGAAAGGTTAGTTTAGATTGAAGTAGGTCTGATTCAGTTAAAAAAAATTTTGGAACACAAGTATTGTGTATACACGTGGACATGTCTCGTTTTATGCCTGGTACTCAGCAGCTCAACATGCCCAGCCTTTTCCCTATTGTTCTCTCCTTCTCTTCCTGTCCACCCACCCCACCTTTGCCACTGTTCAGTGCACTAAGAGCAGATAAACACATCTTGTTACTCAACACTTTGCAAAATCACTCCTCTATCCTGTTTTCTTGTCTTGACACTCTACTCTCTCATATTCCTTATGTGATTCGAACTACAAAGGAAGATGCAAATAGGTAAAATTACACGAAAGCATGATAATCTTTGACATTCTGGCTTCACAGGTCAACTTTCCTCAAGTAGTTTACCTTTTAAAAAGAAGGCCTAATAGAAGCCTAATAGAAAATTCTGACAAGTTTGCTACCATCTATAAAACTTTCCTCTCCTTCTGCATTCTGACATGTTTACAATGAAGGAGTTTAATTTCGTGCAAAAGGACAGAACTTAATGCATGACCTATAGATGGGTATGTATTTTATAGCAAGCCCTTCAGATAGCAATGACTCATTTTCAGTACATTTCAACTCAGATAATATTCATAGGCATCCATTCATACTTTCTCTCTCATTCACTGTCAGACTAATCTTTCTTTCTTCATGAGGATGATAATCAGCATAAACCCAGTTTCTCACTGTACAACTCAGGAGAGCCCAAGCATCCGATGACTCAGATGTCTGGGAGGTTTCAGAGTCTCCCAAAATGTCCTCATGAGTGGGAGCGAGGATGCTCAATTTCAAGCATCTCTGTCGTCTACAGTGGTGTATTTCCCTGCCAAAAACAGTGACACCAGAGCCACAGATTCCACTTCTCTTATGTGGATGAAGAAATGAAAACTCTTCAAGTAATTTTTATTTCTCCATGGGGTATATCTTGTTGTGTTGTTGTTAACACAGAACTTTGGTGGTTGTCAGGTTTCTGATCTGCAACTGCACAACAGATAGTCGGCCATATGCATCTGTATATTCAGCATCTATGCGTACGACTAACCACAATTGAAAATAGTTTTGAAAAAGTTCTATTGTACTGAACACTTATAGACACTTTTTTCCTATTATTATTCCCTAAACAATGCAGTATAACAACTATTTACATAATGCTGTCATCATATTAGGAATTATAGTAATCTAGAGAAGTTCGCAGTATACAGGATATACATAACTTACATAAAAATAACTGTACCATTTTATATAAGAGGCTTGTGCATTTGAGGATTTGTGTCTGCACAGGGGTCCTGGAGCCCATCCCTCAGAGATACCAAGGGACAACTGTATGTACCCATTTTTCTTAAATATGTAAAGGGAACAAAGTTGAGTCCCAAGATTTCTTTTTAAGTGTGGATTTTTATTTTTAATGCTGCTATTTTAATAAGAGCTGAGTCATGATTTTGAAAACCATTGTTCTAAGCAAAAATACTAATCAAAAGACCTATTTATTCTCTGTTTGAATAGGGTACCCTCATTTCCCCTGCAGTCCCCAAGTGTAGCCTTTTGTTCCTGCCTTCTGCAGGAGGGGCACCAGAGCTGCTCTTCACAGCTGCCCTCTTCCTGTCTCTTGAGAGTCCCTCTTGTCAAAAACCTTAGATTCTACCTCACCATAATGCAAAATGCAAATTAGAAGAGGGACTGTTTGGATAGGTCATTATTGATGACCTGGTGACACCTATCCACCCAATAAGACTTGACAGGTGGTCAGGACTAAAGAGCAGCATACACCATGAGAGAGAGAGGAGCTCTGGCAAACAACTGCCTATGCACTTGCAGATGGCATGGCTACTCCACAAGACATGACTTGGATGTTGCTGTCTAATTAAACCTTAAGACTCAAACAGAATCATCCCTTTGCTTAGCTCACAAATGGTTTCTGAGTGCAGACAAGACATTTACTTTGCAGAACATGGGGCAGGGAGATGATTTCTGCTGTTTAGGAAAGAAAGAAACAGTATGGGCAGTGGTCAGTGCAAGATCCTGGGTTTTAGGGCCCACTCTACTGTTTCTTAGCTGTGCTTCCTTGGACCAGGGACCTGACATCACCAGGCCTCAGTCCCCTGTCTACAAAATGGAAACACAAAGGAAGATCAAATAGAGTAATACATAGAAAGTTCTTACAATAGTACAGGGGTAAGTAGTCATTATCTGAGCTCTTCGTATTGTCTAGGCTCTTTATAAAGGGCTTAGGAATCCTTCAGGCCTGCTCAGCCCTTAGGTCTGTTCCTGCTTTGCAGTTCCACAGTTGAGTTCTGGCCAGGTCCTGCCAGCAAAGCATTCAGACCCTAAGGGCCTAAGCCACCAGTGTGCTGGAGAGGCTGGCTTTGTTTTCATCTCTGTCTCTTCCAGTTTCTTTTTTCCCCACCAAGTCTTCACAGAGGCAAGGGGGGCATGCTGAGCCCAGGCTTTCTAATCAAAGCTAACCACATCCCTGACATTGTTGGATAATATTACAAATAAGGCACATTGTTCTTGTTTTGACTCAGAATCACAGCAGGAAGCAACTAAATAGGCACTCACAAGTACCTTTCAGATCAGTGATTAGAGCAATCGCAGTTCTCTACTTCCCTTTCCAGCTTCTGTTTTTCAGCAGAAAGCTTGCTGTGGGCCACATGGCCTTCTCTCTGAATGGCCACTGCATGGCTACCCAACAAATAAACCTGCTGTCTTGGCACCTGTGTGGGGTGTTGTGGGGAATTCAAGGAAATACGGCTCAAGAGTGTCTTGGTACCACTGCTGCCATAAGGCACATGTCTCCTGCCTGACCGCTCCTCCCTGGGTAAGGAGAACAGTCCATGCTGAGAAATGTGCCACTTCTGGATGGGGTGGAGCCTTGCTGCTCTGTCTACAGACCAGCAGCAGCAGCGTTCCCAGGAGCTCCTGGATGCATTGCTCAGCACCTGTAATAGGCCTCAATGACCTATTTGCACACTAAAGTATGAGGGGTGCTGCGAGACTCGCCCAGGTAGGATGAATAGGATGGAACCCCACATAGAAGTCTTGCCAATTTCATTCTATAAACTCACTGGGGCCAAGAGGAGTCAATTTGGCCATAACTATGGTCATTTGGAATTGAGCTAAATACCCTTTTCTTAGTCCATTTGTGTAGCAGGACTCTAGTGGTTTGTGGATCTTTTTTAGCTCCACAAATGTTCTAATGTAGATTTGGATGTAGAGAAGATTCGACACCTTTTCAGTAAGTATATCTCTTTAAAACAACGTATTTTACTTTTGACATAGAGTAATAAAATATATTTATGGAGGTACCAAGAGGTATTTCAATACATATATACAATGTGTAATGATCAGATCAGAGAAACTGACATATCTATCCCCTGAGAGTTTTATCACATTTTTATATGGGAAGCATTAAATTCCTGTCATCTAGCTATTCTCAAACATTCAATTAATTGTTGTCAACCATAGTTAATCCTACTGTGCTATGAAACATTAGAAGTTATTCTTTATATCCAACTATAGCCCTGTTCTGGTTAACCACCCTCTCTCCACCTCCCCTCCCCCACACCCTCCCAGGCTCTAGTAATCATTATTCTATTCTCTCCTTCTATGAGATGAACGTTTTAACTTCCACATGTGAGAACCAGCAGTATTTACCTTTCTGTGTCTGACTTATTTCACTTAACATAACATCCTCCAGTGCTATCCACGTTACTGCAAATAATGGAATTTCATTCTTTTTTATGACTGGAATATATGTATTTATATATATCACATTTTTCTTATCCATTCATCAATGGGCACTGAAGTTGATTCCATAGCTTGGCTGTTGTGAATACTGCTGCCATGAAAATGGGAGTGCAGATGTCTCTTTTAGGTACTGATTTCAGTACCTTTGGATATACACCCACTAGTGGAATTGCTGGACCATATGATAGGTTTATTTCTGATTTTTTCAGGCTGTATTAATTTTAGTTCCCACCAGCTGTATGAGAGTTCCTCTCTCATACATTGCCTCTAGCACTTATTTATCTTTTTGGTAATAGTCATTCTAACCGGGATGAGATGGTATCTCCTGGTGTTTGATTTCCCTGATGATTAGTGATACTGAACATTTTTCATATGCAGTAAATACTACTTTGATTTCCATATCACTTTGATGTTAGTTTATCTGGGAGGGGGGCTGTCCCATATTTCCCAAAGCAAGAAACATCTATGAATGTTGTCAAGATACATTTTCCAAGGTACTATTCTGAACTGGATCTATGAGATGTTTGGTAGTTCTGGGAAGCCCTAGGGAGGAGTAGTAGTATGGTGTTAAAAAGAGCGTGAATCATTTTGTTTCTCATGTGTATGTTCATCTGCTGGAGCTGGGAACATGGAAAGCAAGCGTGTGACCCCTGGGGAATTAAAGGAAGTGTACTGGACGCTTCCAGACCCCACATTACTAGTTCCTACCATCCTAGCTTTCCTCCTGATGTAGAGCTGAACAGCTTATTCTAGAACATTAGAGGCACCTGGCCATGTAGGAGATAGAATTAGCATTGGACTCAAATCCTAAGCTTTTGACAGATTGGTTGTAAGGCAGGGGCCCACCCCTTCCTTAACTGAGGTGCAGGCAAGTCTGCACCATGCCCATGGCCAAGGCTGGGGAAATTCATAGAGCCATGGTGGCACAGAAAGCTTCCCTGGGTTGGCACCTACTGTGGCCGGTGCTCACCTGTACTAATCACGTTCAAGTGGTTGTCTTGTTTTATAGAACTTTTTATGTTGAAATGAAACTCATGGAATTAGCTTACCCAAACTTTTCATTTTAATGATAAAGAAATGAGTTTCCAGAAAGTAGCAGAGATTTCCTAAGATTCCCACAGTTGTCCTACCTTTTGTCTCTAGAAGAATCCAAAAATCTTGCCCCATCTCAAAGAAATATCTTTACCCTTTCACCTCCCTGTGGCAGAATGTGTGTGCCCACAGAAAGCCGCACACCTTCCATAAGAGGCTATGGTTCTGTTTGCTACAATGGCAGCCAGACTCACCACTCAGCAAGTACTTGGTGGGAAGTACAACTTTGGGCCACATCTATGAGGAATAATTTTGATAAATGATGGCCAGCAGGGGGTTCTTCTTTTGAGAAGACAACATGGGTTAGGGGTTAAATGCAGAGTCTCCCTTGTGTGGTTATTCCTTCTTCTCCACATACAAACTGGTTGTCCCTGGGTGAACTTCTTCACCTGTCTCCCCTCTGAAATATGGAGGGTAGAAATAATGAGTACCTTAAATTGGATTATTGTGGATAAATGGACTTATTTGTGTAGAGAACAGAACAGTTCCTGACAGAGTAAGCATCCAATAAATTTGAGCTGCAAGTGTTGCTCCTGCTCCACCAGGTTCAAATGTCATCCTTGGCTTTCACCAGGGGTCTGAGGAACTTTATACCAATGTCCTATGTTCTCCTTGCTGAAAAGTTTTCCATCTAAACTGTGTTTAGATGAGGTGCTGTCCATCATAAGGAGTCCCATGTACCAAGTGACATGTTCCCTGGGGAAAATGTAGGGTGCTATTCCCTGCATTGTACCATTGTCTTCATGAGGAAGCCAGGACAAATGTCACTATGCTCTGTTCTTTGGAAACATTGCTTCCCTCATGAGGACCTCCTTGCTTATGATCTTAAGGACACCTTGAAGCCTATAGAGCAGGAACCAGCAAACTTCTTTGATAAAAGGCCAGATAATAAATATTTCTAGCTCTGCAGAATATGGATTCCCATTTTCAGTTAGTTACTCAGCTCTGCTGTCAAACAGCCACAGACAGGGTGTAAATGACTGAATGTGACAAGGTTTCATATAGAAAGACTCAGGTCAGCCCTGATGGAGATGATTGTATTTTCCTTATTTCTTCCTTCAGCCCTAACTACCAGGAAAGCTTAGAGTCAAACCTGAGAGTTGCTCCTTGGAAGTGTGTGCGTATGCCTTGCATACTTTCCTTCTTTTCTGTTTTACTCTGTGGTCCTGCATTTATATTCCTTCTGTCACAATTGCAGCTCTGATTTTGACTTTCTCTGTATCTTCTTTTGTATAGGCCAAATGAGATTTTTTTTCTTTCTTTTTTTTTTTGGAGCAGCATAGGACTATAAGTAATTCCATCATGTGTATCTAGCTAGCTTAGAAACCAGGACTCTAGCAATCACTTCTGACACAGAGTTAACCTACATGGTTAAATAGGGAAGCAGACCATCAGATGGGTACCGTTCCCAAGGGTGCATGCAGCTGACCTACAAGCTACGTGCAGGAGTTAGCAGTTAATATGGAGACACATGCCCTCTTACCTGAGATGTTCAGAAGAGGGAGGAGAAAAGGCCTTCGTGGAGCCACCAAGTTTCATTCCTTCCTCTCTCATTGTTGTAGAATTTCTTTTAAATGAAAACAGTCTCTTTGGTTTGCAAGCCTCACTTTGGCAGGAAGACAAATGATTTTTTTTACAGTATCAGACACGCGGTTTCCTGTCTATGTTTAACTTGCTAGCAGAACATCTCAGCCAGCTGGTTCCCTCTGGACCCATTCGACCCTAATGACGCTGCTTCACGCCATCCTACAAGCCCACTTTGTATATGAATCACATGCCTCCAGCACTTGATTGACTTGCAGTGCTTTCCCAGTTCCGGAAGACTTAGAAATGCTGCCCCCTGGCCCCCAAATTTCATTTCATGTTTGTTCAGCCCCAACCTGCTGGAACTGGCTTCCTGGAGGAAGTGCTTCATTCTTGTAAGACTTGACTTCTCAACTGGTGCAAATGGTGCTTCTGAATGCTGGGGATTCTGGGTGCTTCCTTTGAATTTTGCACTTGCCTCTCAAAATAGTTGCTGGCCATCTGTGCATTTTTGTTTTGAGAGAAACAAACCAGATTCACTTTCTGATCTAAATGCAGAAGAAAAAACAGGTATTGAAATATGGTTGAGGAAAGTTGTTAGAAGAAGGTGAAAATGGCTGATTAAAGTCACTCATGTCATCCCTGGGAAGAGAAATCATTAACTGAGGTGATGACTCAGCGCCAAAGGAACCTTGGGTTGTGCACAGACTCTGGTTAGAAAGCATTCTCTGAGTCCCTCAATCCAGCCCTTCTCTGGCTAAGGAAATAATCAAGACTGTGTATGGCAGAGGCCATTGTGACTCAGGCAAAACTTAAATGTGCTTCAAGTGACTTATGGTAAAGCAACTCACTTTTGTAGGATTTTTTTTTTTTTCCTGAGCAGCAAAGTAAGCAAAGCTGTCCTGAGACCAGATGTGGCTGCTGTTAGTGAAAGTGCACTGTAGACCCTCATCCTGACATGAGTCACTGCAGAGTGGAATGCATGTGACACAGACTGTCCTGGATCCATCCTCTGAATGGCCAGGAGAGGCACGGGGCCCAGAGGCTGGCATTGCAGTGAGACTGCCTTCTCACATCCATCTCACCATGCTGTGTGTGTTCCATAAACTTCACACCTGTGGGTGATGGAGAGATGGGTGACTGAGACTCTTTTTGCTACTTTGCAGGGGTCCCAGTGTCTCACCAGGGAAAAAACCCCAGGGGCTGGCTAACCACTGTGAACTCACTTTTGTTTCCACCTAGGCTGAACTCCAGAGGCTGTACTTATCACCATTTGGACATCCGGCTGACTTGCCTTTGGAAAATCTTTTCTGATTCTAAATCATTCCTGCCTGTTGCTCATTATGTAAACTCTTAATGTCACTATCAACAATTTGGCCTATTTCAAAAATGTTAACTTACAAAGAAACAATTTGACTGGCTTTTCTGCTAAAAAAATAAAAAAGGTGCATATACATGCCTTATGTTGCCTCATTAGAGGATATGATTGGTCCCAATATCAAGAACAATCTATCTGAAATTTCACCATTAAAATTCCTTCCATTCCTTCCTCTTTCCAGGCCCCACCCTATTAGAAGTACCTGTTCCTCCCTCCAAGGCTGGGCTGACTTGGCTGATATAGCTGTGCCCAGCCTTGGCTGCCCAGGGAAACACCTGAGGACCTTTAAAGACATTAACGGTCTTACTCCTGCAGTCTCTGACTTAGTTGGTCTGAAGCTTGGGATCAAGAAGGTTTTAAATTCCCCAAGATATTCCAGTATGCAGGCAACATTGGGAACAACTGGACTCAAGACAGTTTGTTCTGCCAGATCTTTTTATAACTTTCGTCATGTTCCCCACGAAACCTGGAAAGGAGCAGTAATGATCAGAGGATAGCAACCACCACAAGAAGTAGCCGAAATTCAGCTCTCTAAGGTTAAGGAGGAGAGAAATAAACTAGCAGAACACCTGTGTTAGTTCCCCCATCCCTGAAAGTCACAGGATTCTCTAATGCAGAATATTGCTGTGTTTTCCAGTTCATAAGCAATTGCTTCAGAACCTGATCTGAGGTTTTAGAAATGATTAAATGTGCATTAAGAGGAAGCACATTTAAATCTTAGATTTGTAGCTGAAAGGTGGGATGGCAAGGTATTGTGCCACCTCCTTGGCAGGGACAAAGCGGAGACCCAGGAGGCAATGTGCATGGTTTAGAAGGGAGAGATACTCAGGTGGGAAGGAACTGCAGAAACTGCTTCTGGTGGAAAGTCAGAAGAGAAGTGAGAACGCATAGCTATGACCTGATAGGTACCGATAGTGTGAATAATGAATACGCTTTTCCAAAGCAATCCAGTCTTTCTGCTGCAGAGCATATTAAAATAACTAAATGTATCTCTGCTTTCAAGTTGTCTGAGCACACAGAGCCCCTAGACAAACAGGCAGCCAAAAAAAAGAATGAAGGGATTGACACAGATGGGAGATCCTAGAAAACACAAGGTTAGTAGTTACAAGACTCAAAAAGGGAAACAGAAAAAGAACATGTGTCAGGCACAAGGCTCTGCCTGGGGAAGGACAAACATGCCATCGATTTTTGGGCAGAGCCTGGCACCTTGTAGGCCCCATTGGTGCTGGTTTCTCTCCTTCTAAAGTCACAGCAACAGAAGCATCAGGGGTCTGTATCCTCAGGAAGAACTGGGGGTTAGGGGGAGTTGGAAAGCATGGTGGGAGGGGAACCTTCCTCAGCAAAGACAGAATCAGGGGTTCAGTTCCTGAAACTTAACAGGCTTGTGTAAAAGCAGTCATACAATACAGTTCAGTGAGTCAACTTCAGAGGGGCACTTATCACAAAGATGGATTGGATCTGCTCATGTGATAAAGCTGCAGAGCTCTGAAGGTGAGTTGAGGTCATTCTGAATTCAGGTTGTTCAGCGTCCTGAATTTTCATTTTGATCACAAAGCAAAAGCACAGAAAAAGCAAATGATCAGTTGTCTTGAGCTACAGCCACTGGGAAAGGAGTGAGAGGCTTCACCATAATCTGTGCCACCCAGATCCCCAGGGTTGGGAGCTGGGTCCACACATCATGTAACACCTTGAATAGCAAAAACAGTTTCGGGGAGGTGATTCCATTATGCTTGGGAAAACAGGATCCAGTGGATAGATAGATAGATAGGTAGATAGAGGCAGGCAGATTTGGGGATTAAACAGATGTCAGGCTTTAGATTCTGATAAATACATCTTTTGAAAAGTAATTGAATGAAAACAGGGATGTTCAATCTGAAAAAGAAATGATTTATGGAGATGGGCTAAATGTCCCCTGGGAGTTTAAGAGCGCTCACAGAAGTAGTTATTTTATCCTTTTGCTCTAGAGCACGAGGACAAGTAACTAGGGGTACAGAGGGGACACATTTGACTCAATATAAAGAATGTTTCTAAAACATCCCAGCATATGGGCTTTATGCTAATAGAGGATAAAGCAGTGGGGTCCCTCTTTTGTAACATTTTAGCCAAAGGTGTTTACCTCTACCTCCCTGGAGTATCCCAGAAGAGGCCATATGCTGGATTACACAGGAGCACAACTCTTCTGAGGGAGACTGGGGAGGAGAGTGGGAGACATGGGGATAGCTTATTTTTAAAATATGTACAATTGGAGTAAAAACATCATATGGAAAGAAAGCTTCTTCCATCATTTGGGAAAAAATATTCTCACAGCCTGTCCAGAATGCCTAACTATACTGCCAGTATGCTGGAAGGTAAATAAATCCTGGGTGCCCATTGAGCTCACTGTCCTTCTGTTGATTAACTAAAATGGTTTTTTATTGTTTGCTTGAATTTGTTTGCTTTTTATAGGAATGATGAATGGGGACTCATATCTCATTCTCCACTCCTCCACCAGCTAATTGACTAGGAAACTCTTGTGGAGCATTTTCTTATTGGCTACGACTGCCTACAATTGTGCCAGCACTTTGCAAGCAATTCCACTAAGAGATTTCCTTATAAGAGTGAAGCATCTCTGTGGCAGAGGACCAAAGAATTCACTCTTAATTTTGCTAAAACAGTACTTCTGAAACTTTAATGTATAAATGAATCACCCAGGGAACTTTCAAAGGCAGATTCTGACTCAGCTAGTTTAAGCAGGGGTTAGAGCTCTGCATTTCCAGTGTGCTCTCAGGTGACACTGGTCTGGACCACATTTCCAGTCACAAGGTAGCAAGAGGTTCTGCTCCAGCCAAGGAAATGTTTAATGATTCAGATGCTGGGCGGCAAAATCTGTGAACTCTCCAGTCATAAAGCAGCTATGCAGCATCATGGCTGGCTCTCTCTCTCTCTCTCTCTCTCTCTCTCTCTCTCTCTCTCTCTGTCTCCACTCAGAGGCATTTGTGTACAGACATAAAAATATATATACATTGAATATACACATATTGATTCAGATTTTCCCACAGCTATGGATCTGTTGTTGTTAATAAATTCAGAGTCCAGTCAAGGACCTCACATTAAACTTGATTTGTTACCTCCACAGTATGTGTTTTGTTTCCAATAACATTGAGTTTGAGTAGGCCAGACCATTTATTTTATAGAGATACTGTCTAGATTTGTCTGATGGTTCTTTCTTAATTGGGTTGTGATTAAATATTCTTGTAAAGATTTTTCTGGTATTTTTTATTATAGGAAGTTTTCTTTATATAATCTTGCAAAAACAAATTCTGTTTGTGTATTCAGTCAAGTTAGTAGTAAGAAAGCTATAGCTGCACATGTGAGTCATAAAACCATTTTTAAAACTCAAGCAAATCCTAACTATGAAAGTCAGGAATAGTAGCTGCTTTTGGAGGGAAGAGAGGAGGCTGGTGCATGTCCGTTTGGAAACGGGAAAGGACTTAGGAGGAGTTTGGCAAAGCTGTATATGATCACCTGTCCAGGTCTTACAGTAATTCAGTAGGCTAGGTGCTTGTTTTATGGGCTTTTCTGTATTTGTGTTTTGTTTTGGAATGAAAAAAATGTATTAGAGAGATACCAGAATAGTAATTTATAGAGTCCATGCTTTGCTCTCGGTCTAAGTATACCATTTTAGATGCTTTTGAGAGGGAACTCTTTGGTTTGGATTTAAGCATTTGCTATAAATAAAGAACTTCAGATTGTAATCTCATTTTATTCTCAGAATCCCCCTTCCAAGGATTAGCCCCATTTTAGGGGTTAGAAATTAAGGTTAGGATGATTCACTCACTCATTTCCCCCAGGTCAGAATGGCTATAAAGCCTTTGTTCTTCCACACCAGCAAGCTGTCTCCCTAGCACTGAATCCACAGGACCATTTAATAACTCTAAAAATTTCCAACCATGTGTGTACCTCAGAGAGAGGCCAGACCTCGTTGCAAATAAAGAGTCATTTGCAAATGTCAGACTCTTAGTAAATAAATATTTTTGAAAAACAAATGTCAAATTCATTTCTTTTTCTTTTTCGGTTTGGTCTCCAAAAGATAAATGTTAGTATGTCAAAAAAAAAAAATACAAACTGACAGAAAACCTCAAGGGGAAATCCCATGGTGTACTTTCCTCTGAAGTGATTGAAAAGTAAACAAGTCATCTTCTCATCCAAGCCTGTGTGCACGCACATACACCCCCAACCCACACACAGCAGAAACGGTGCTGCCAGATGCCTCATGTCCTTTTTATGCCCAAATCTGACACTGATTTCTGAAAAGAATTTAAAACTGAATTTTGGTAGCCATTTTAAATAAAAGTAACTTATTGAAAAAAACAAAACAAAAACATATTAAGACCATCATAGTAAAAAGGCCTAAGTGAATCAGTTAATGTGTCCTGATGAAAACCAAATCAACATAGATGAATTTTAATATTTGAAGTAGTTTAGTGATTCTTCTATTAAAGGCATGGGGGAGAATTGACTAATACTAATTTATCTGAAAGTGACACAGATGATAATTTTCTGTACACCTTGGTGCATTGGTGTGCTGATTGATGAATATCACAGAACATTTAGAGAGATTCTTGGGAAGTTGTCATTGACGCTCTAAACACAAAGATGTCCACACACTAGTGGGTTCTTTTAAAGCAACAAAACATATATGCAACTGGTCAAGATCCTATGAAGGAAACTGCTAACAAGAGATATGCTGAAAGGAAGTCCATCAAGTCATTATGCTAATTATAACATTAAAAGGATAGCATTCATTTATTTATTGACTACCTACTAGGGAAAACTTAGTAAGAGTCTTTATTAAAAACAAGAATGTTGTGGAACCATGCAAAGCCTGATACTGTCCTCTGTAAAGTAGGGGTAAATACCAGAACCCGGTCCCTAGGGTTGCTGGAGATAAAGGGAGATGGTGTTTATATGAATCACTCAGTAGCTGGTCACCAAAGAACATTATAGGCCACTCATCTTTGCTGTTGTTACACAAATTCAAAGGAGGGCCTCCCCTGCACTGCAGAGATCCCTGTCCCCTGAGAAGTTTTGGCAGAGCCACTGATAGTGGTGTGGGGCACCACACAGGGAGCCAGGCAGACCCACCACTGGCATCAGCCACCAGCTTCCCGGGAAAACTGATGAATTTCCAAACCTCTGTCTAGGAAATCCTGACAGAGAGACCAGAGTGCGAATGCCTTGGCTTTCCCACAGGCGCTTTCCTTATGTACATGTATACCATGGACTTTTGTTGTTGTTGTGCTGGGTGGGGTACATTGTGGCATTTACAAAAGTTCTTAAAATATATCAAATATGTCATACCTCCTCCACCATTCTTCATCCCCTTTCCCTCATTCCTGGAGTAGTTTCCACAGATAGCATTTTTCCAATTAGATACATGTGTACACAGTATTTGCATAATTTTCACTGTCCTTCACCATTTCCCTACTTCCTCCCTGCTCCCATCTGTACTAACCCCTCCAGGCAGGAGCTGTTCTGCCCTCCTGTTCTCTGATTTTATATAAGAAAAAGAAAAAAAGATAACATTTTTGCTTAAGATAGCTACACAGACAGTTGCCTTGTGGCATTTCCATTTATAGACCTCATACAAATACAGCAATACTATGAAAAACAGTCATGCTAAGGGGAGGTCACAGATGAGAGGGGAGAGTAAAAGAAGGAAGTTCAGAAAGTGAATATGGTTGATGTACTCTCCATATAAGAATGAATATAGAATTTTTAAACCTGTTGAAACCACCATAAGAAAGGGACTAAGGCATAAAGGAGAAAAATAGAGGAATGAACCCAAGGTGGCTATAATACACGTATGCACGGAAGTACCAGGGATTTCTCGAAGTCTGGTGAAGCCTATAGCCTATAGAATGCATTGCTCTTAACGTTCATGAAATAGAGTATTCGAAAGAAAACCAATTATATTGAAATGCAATTATCAAATATTTTTAAAAGCAAGGTTGTATAGTACTGTGAGTTTCCATAATAATGTTTAACAAGAGCTAGCAGCAGCTCTTGAAATGAAATTATCTGTATGAGTGATGGGTAAAGGCAGTATGCCAAGATGTGTCTTACAAACACAATGCAGTAAGAAAACCCATAGTTTTCATCTATTGGCGACAAAGTCATAGGTACAACTAATATAGGAAGGGTTAAATTTTAGTTAAGGTTAGAGAAAATTAGAAGTGTAATTACTGCCATTTAAATTCACAGAAGCACCAAATTCTATTTATGGAACCCAGGCTAAGACCATTTGCTATTTTAAAGGTGGAACCTCATTTTTTTATGAACCTTGGAGTGATATATGGTTTTATGGCTCATGGAAGGTTCTGATAGTTCAGAAATTATGTCTGAGTCCCCTCTGTGCTAGGCCCTGGGATAGGTTCTGAGGAAAGAAAGAGAAAGACTTGGGTTCTCCCTCATGTAAGACTTTTTCTTACCAGTCAGGAAAAAGATGCGTATTTTCAAAGACACTTCTCAACTGTGGCTCTGAGTTAAAAGCGAGGAAAATGTCTGGCCCAACCCAGAAGGCATCCCTTCAGATGTATTACCCGAGTGTTTTGGATATCCTTGAACAGATGGCTGTAAAAGCACTAAGTCCAGCCTCTAAGAAAAAAAACCACTTTATCAAACTGAGAGGTCACATTAAGTCATTCTTCATTGACTCTCATCAATGTGAAGTTTAGAGACCTTATGGTATGAGGTGAAGAGTTTGGCCCCATCAGAGCTTGCAGCAAACATCAGCCTTGCTGTTGCCTGGGTGATGATCCTGGGAAGTTAAAATGAGTTTTATAGTAATGGCAGTTTCTCCTTCACAGAGTTTTCCTGTCAATTAAAGGTAAATGTAAAACACTTAGCATACAGCCAGTACGTAGTAAGTGTTCAGGTTAGGTGTTTCTCTGTAATTGGGGGCTGGCAAGAAGAAATATTTACTGTGGGTCTCTAAGTGAGCAGGAGACCAAATCTGTGCCTACACCCACACTGTCTCTTTCTCCAGCAGCTACCCAGGGGTTAAGACTGCAGAAGGGCCTGGGTGGCTCCTGTTTAGATTGAACCACAACCCAAGGCTTCCTTCCAGCCCTGGTTGCTATTGTTACAGTATTTCACCACCTCTTTGAGGTTTCAAGATTGGCAGATGTTGTTCAATAATTCCTCCCCCCCACAAATTTTTACATGTAGGTTTTCAGAAAGAAATTACAGGAAATTTGAGGGAGGGGAAAGGAAAGCTTTGGTTTCTGACATTGAACAGGGATTTTGAGAATCTTCTTGTAGTCAGTACCACACATAAACCTCATGGGATTTCTGTTTTTGTGTTTTCTTTAGCCTGAAAAGGAATAGAAATTAGCAAGTGGAATGTTTTTTGTATGTGGCTAGGAATTATAAAATAAAATTACCAGTGATAAATGAGCAGTTCACTCGGATGCTTTAATGAATTGGAAATACAACTAAGTAGTTAAGCAGTTTAAACTTTAAAATGTTCTAATTGCATTCCCTTACATGTGAAAAGAGTAGTTGGACCAAAGTAAAGTCTTTCCAAATTCTGTTAATGTATTACAGGATATTAAAAATAACACCAAGATCAGAGGCCTGCAAACTTTTTCATGAAGGACCAGATAGCAAATGTATTCGCTTTATGAGCTATATCTGATCTGTGTCAAGGAATGTGTGTGTGAATCCAACTATGATGTATTGTAAGAACTTTTGTAAATGTCACAGTGCACCCTCAGTACAACAATAATAAGAAATAAACATAAAAAGGACAGCTTGTAAATATTTGTTTCATACTAAGTTTAATTAAGAGAATAAATACCATTTGAATATCCATGTAGCAGAACAAAGAGGTCATTATCACCTCTAAAAATGAAAATAAAGGGCCAGGCATGGTGGTACAAGCCTATAATCCAAGATACTTGGAAGGTACAGATCAGGAGGATCACAGTTCAAGACCAGTCCAGGCAAAAAGTTAGTGAGTGCTCCCACCTCAACAAAACAAACTGGGAATGGTGGTACAGGTCTGTAATCCTGGCTGCTGGTTCAGCCTGGTTATCAAAATGGACCTGGCCATTGCCCAGGTGGAGCTTTCTTTATCCTGAGAAATAACCAAGTAACTAATCAAGCCAGTTTATGATATGAGGCATTCCAGATGTGTTTCAGATGTGGGGAGTCAAGACAAAGGGGTATCATTTCATTAGTGTCTAATTTTGCTGTGTATTTTTATGGGACAACAGGTACAGTCCACACATCTCCACAGGTGCATGCTTTTCTTTTGCATTCTCCTTTCTGTGATCTCTTCAGTCCCCACCACTTCTACTGCCACAGTCCTACCTGACTCTTGTCCCAATTCAGGCCTCACAGTGTTGAGTACAAATTTGTATTTTCAAGGACCACTTGCCAAATTGTGTACCTCTCTCTGTTTTTTAAGTGCATTGATGTATCATCTCCTAGTTGCTGAAATTCTTAGGTTTTAGGGTTACTTCTCCAGTTTTTAGTGGCCTCAAGTAGACTTAAGGGCTTAGGAATTAGAGTCAGTAAAAGCTGGCATTTCCATTTAGACTTCCTTAAGAACAGGTGGTGACTCACTGGACCTGAACATTCTGGATTGACAGGTCCTAGCTCCAACTCATTCCTGACTTATTTCATTAAGTGATGGCTTCAAATGCCATTCAGATAATCAGTTTCCTTTGAGAAGCTATAACTGTCTACTTTGTATTCTCATCACATTTTTTTCCTCAAATACCTATAATAGGTGAGAATTAGCTATTGGATTATTACAAATGCTTTCTCTGACACTAGGTCTGGTTCCATACCACCTACTCAACTTTTTCCCTTTCTATTCCCCTGTGAAGAGCAATTCTGGAAAAATTCTTTGTACAGGTCACATATTCTTTCTCTTTAACATAACACTTTCCATCAATTATTGGCCTTTCCAGTCCATCAGAGACCAACTCATAAGGTGTCCTTGCCACTTTGCCTTCCGTGTTTCTCTAAGCTTTTTTACACTCCACTAACATATAGACTATATACATTTGCTCCCATCGCAAAGTGCCATATATCACTCAGCATTTGTGTACATGCCCTGACTCCCTCCTCCCCTGGGTGCCTTGCCCACAGTGGATACCCAGTAGTGATGCGTGTAGTGAATGGATCTGACATAAGAACCTGAGGCCTGCTTGTTAATGAGTCCCTTCAAGGGCGGATGAGTGAGACATAAAGTAATAGAATTCTAGCATTCTTGCCCAATGGAAGCACTAAGCAAAAGCTCTCACTAACTATATCTGCCTTTTATGTCTCCTGCCCACTGTGTGTTCCTATCTATGTCCTTCTACCCAGGGGGAAAACAAACCAGACCCAACCAAGGCTGTCACATGAACCAAAGTTTGATGTATAAAACATTGTTGTTAGATCTCAGGAGCCACAGACTCTCCCTCAGCAGCCCACGTCAGAACACGAGCTGTGTTTCCACTTCTTTTACTCTTGTAGTAGTGTTTCCATCGTTGCTATTAATTATTCCTGTTCTATAAAACCATAAATTACATGCGTAGTGAAAAGAGGAGTATTTGGCGGACATAAGGTAACACACTTCCAAAGAGACCCTTTCCAGAGACTCTCTACATCCTCAGTCCCACAGCTTAATGTTTATTGCAGCCCAGATGCTGATCAGAGCAGAACAGCGTGGAACTTGGAAAAAAGCACAGACCATGGCACAACTGTGGCACTGTGTTTCCACCAGATACCATCCATCTGTGCAAGCATTTTGAAGGCAGGCACTCTAGTATTCTGTCTGTATTCCCCATGCCTGCTGCAATGCCTAGACCCTCCCTGCCACTCAGGAGATGTTTCATATCCATTCAGCAATTAAGGATCTGATCAGTGCTGTGGGTTGGGAAGGCAGATACAAAATCAGAAAGTGAGGTCATAGTGATTTATTTCAAATCATGCAAAAATGTTGCATAGGAAAAGTATAGGTGCTATGAGAGTATAAATAGTAAAATATTTTACCAGGTTTTCCTAGGTTTCCCTTAGGGAAAGGCAATGATCAGTGGCAAGGCAGAATGGATGAGTGCACACCAGCATCACTGGGAAAAAAAATTCACAGTATAATATTCATAGAAACCATTCAGATGCTAACATTATAGATGCTTGAGCACAAGCTCACTGCCTGGAAGTTCATGCATCCTGAACCCAACCCTTTCTCTTTGTTTTATCTCCACATCAGAATATACCACCAGCAGTCCTGACTTGTTGTTAGTCATAATCCAAGTGACAGGCGTCAGCCTCCTACCACCACTAGGGATCGCCATAGCTGTCATCGTCACCTTCTACTGCTACCGTGTTCACCGGCAGCAGAAGCTGAGTCCATCCTGGGAAAGCAGCAAGCCTGGGAAGCTCATGGACTTCAGTGAGCACTGTGCCATCATCCTGGAAGATGACCGCTCTGATATCAGCTCCACATGCGCCAACAACATCAACCACAACACTGAGCTGCTGCCTATCGAGCTGGACATCCTGGTGGGGAAGGGGCGCTTCGCAGAGGTCTACAAGGCCAAGTTGAAACAGAACACGTCAGAGCAGTTTGAGACCGTGGCCGTCAAGATCTTCCCCTATGAGGAGTATGCCTCCTGGAAAACAGAGAAGGATATCTTCTCGGACATCAACCTAAAGCATGAGAACATTCTCCAGTTCCTGACAGCCGAGGAGCGGAAGACAGAGCTAGGGAAACAGTACTGGCTCATCACTGCTTTCCATGCCAAGGGTAACCTCCAGGAGTACCTCACACGGCACGTCATCAGCTGGGAGGATCTGCGCAAGCTGGGCAGCTCCCTGGCCTGGGGCATTGCTCACCTCCACAGTGACCACACTCCGTGTGGGAGGCCCAAGATGCCCATCGTGCACAGGGACCTCAAGAGCTCCAATATCCTTGTGAAGAACGACCTTACCTGCTGCCTTTGTGACTTTGGGCTGTCCCTGCGTCTGGACCCTACTCTGTCTGTAGATGACCTGGCTAACAGTGGGCAGGTAAGTTAGATCCAGTGTTCATCCCTCTGACTTTGTGGCTGGCCTAACCCTGCATCTTTATTTTTAATTGCTGGAATTTTTTCTTGATGTTTTTATTAATGTGTATCCACTTTACATACTAATGGGGTTCATTATGACATTTCTATGCATGCATATCGTGTTCACTCCTTCTATGAACCTTATCCCCCCTCCTCCTTTTCCCCTTTCATATCCCAAAGAATTCCCCTTTTACTTTCCTGTCTTCAGATCCTGCCCAACTCAGAATACTCATTTCTTTCTGAGTCCCTCCTCAGTTCTCTTCCATTTGTGAATGATATTTCTTTGTTTCAAGCACTTTTGGTATTTTATCTGTGATTTTTTTCTCCATCTCTTGTAGTTGTTCTTGGTCCTTTCTCCTCTTCACTATTGGTAGTTATATTGATTTACAAATTCTTAAAGGTAGTGTCCTTGAAGTCCAGCTCCTTGTCCATGTGACCACCTAGCATAGTGCCTTGGACAGTGAAAGTGACTGATAAGTATTTGTTGAGTGAACGAACGATTCTGCTTTTGAAGCACTCTCAGATTAAAATGGAACCTTTTTGGTTAAGGAGTTACTGGAAAGTGACTAGAAACTACAAGAACACCCTTTCTGGATGATGGGCCCCACATAGTCACAAAGTGGAGTCCATTGAGAGCACCATTATTTTCTCTGACCAGGTGGCAGGATGTGCTTCTGACACACTCGGAAGTGCTGAACTTCAGAAGTTACTGCCCAGTCAGCCCTCTGTGTCCATGGCAGCACATGCAGTGTTGAGGTCAGCATGTTGAAATGCAAACAAACTAATATGCCAGGCCAGTTTCAAATCACTTGGCCTTAGATCATTGGCATGTAGGACAATTGTTAGTTAGTCAAACTGTGTATGCTGCAATATCAAACATTTGAGCCCAAAGAGTTTTTCCCAGAAATAGTTTTTCCTCCAGCCAACATGGGAGGCAGAGAGTGGGAGAATAGCTGTTTGAAGCTAACCCAGGCAAAAAGTTAGCAAGACCCCATCTCGGTAAATAAGCTGGGCATGGAAGCATGCCTGTGGTCCCAGCTACTCAGGAAACTGTAGGTAGGAGGATTACCCTCCAGGCTGACACTGGGCAAAAACAGAGGACCCTATCTGAAACATGACTGAAAGCAAAAAAGGGTCTGAAGGCATGGTTCAAGTGGCAGAGCACTTACCTAGCAAGCACGAGGCTCTGGGTTCAAAGCCCAGTACCATTGAGAAAAATTTATCTATATATTTACTTTGCACTGCGGGTCCCATGTTTGGTTATTATCAATCATAGAGATTAGCACAAGGCTTAATTTCAAAATATGACACCCATCAAAATTATATGATTCAGATTTGGTCTTTTATAAAAGTATGAAAATACTTTTTATACAATTTTAATTCATAGAGATTCATGAAATTATACTATATTCTTACACATTTATCCCATGGAATGTGCCATGGGATAAACAGAAATTAAAACAGTATATAACAGTATATAACTAATCAAAACTGATGGCAATTACTTTCATCCTGGAGTTTCAAGAATAAAAAATGTTTAATTTTCAAAAGCAAGACTAAAACTCTAAAAAGTCATAGATGTGGTCTCACAGGTTATCTGTGAGGGTGTTACTCAGTGATGTGGTGACATGTCATGGAGCTAGATGAGGCTTTTGCACATCCTTAGTTTTCATGTTTTGTTTGTAGTCTTTAAAAAATTTTCAGGGAGAGAACATCCATTTTTAAAGATAACCATATGTGCTGTATCTTTCTGTGCAGGTCTTACTGTTTAAAACAGAATTATGTTTTTTTAATATCAGCTCATGCTGTGAAAATAAATATGTACCCGGAATTCAATGATAGGCCTCAATATCTGTTTTGGCTTTAGGTGGGAACTGCAAGATACATGGCCCCAGAAGTTCTAGAATCCAGGATGAATTTGGAGAATGTTGAGTCCTTCAAGCAGACTGACGTGTACTCCATGGCTCTGGTGCTCTGGGAAATGACATCTCGCTGTAATGCAGTGGGAGGTATGTATGGACCACCATCATGGTTCAGTCACAGTACTGTCTTCAAAATGATACTATGTTGTTTGCTTCAAGTATGATTCTGCAGGTGTGCCACAAAACTGTTAACTCCACAATGAGAGATATTTTGATATCTGGCAGTACACAACCCACTCTGTAACTATTTGAAATTAGGCTAAATAGTCAAGGTTTTAAGGTGAAATCCATGTTTGGGACATAAAGCTTTGTATCTCCTTTCATAAGGCCTTATAAGCACTTTTGTTGGGCGCATATCTTCACAAATATTTTAATACTTAGCAAGTAATGACCACAGTAATGTGTGTAAGAATTATTTCTATTTATCACGTAACAATATTATTCAGATAAGTTTCTTTTCTTATTTTAAGGGTTCTCAGAATTACAAGATCAAGAAAAAGGAGTTCACTAAAAAATTTATTTTTATGACGTGACTTTTTTTGTTGGGCAAAATAAGCAGAATGACTTGACCTATTTGTTTAACTTTTGAAAACTCTGGTGAAGGGAGATTATTGAGGATCCCCTCACTGGCTAAGCCTCCAATACTAGTTAGGAGGCCAACTTTTCTTTCTTTCCTCTGTAAACTCCAGATGGTCTGGCTTGCTTGCTCTTTTCCCTACATTTCAAGTACTTACTTTACTTTTCTTGTTTGATATTATCCTTAAAACACACTATGGTTTCCCCAGACTCCCTTGCTATATCTTCTCTGTAAGTTTCATGCTACATCTTCTCCATTGTTAGAGGCCATGATTGATCTTGAACTCAAGGATGTACGTAAGGGATGGGCATTCCTGGGATGCAGGGCCAACACCATTATTTTAGGGAGTATCGCCCACTGGTGATATAGCAGTTGAGAATGGCAGACATCTATATTGCTATACCTTCTTCAACTCTCCTCTCCATAATTTCCATCAGGGTCTTAGGTCTCACCTGAGAAATGTGTGCCTCTCAGCCTGGTTCTGACAGCTGCCAAATGAAGTCAAGCTAAGCTCTATTCTTTTTTAATTTCTTGTGTTGTAATATTAGACTTAGAAAATGAAGTCCCAATCTACTCTTAACCTGGCTTCTTCCACTGTAACATCTGACCTAAACCGTAGATAGAACTATCAAAACTAGGAAGTTAACATTGGTTCAGTGCTCTTTTTCACCTCTAGACCTTTTTTTGAACTTTCAAATCTCTAGCAATGCCCTTTTCTGAAACAAGATCCAGTCCAGTCTACACATTGATTTAACATACTTGTGTCTCATTTACCTCAACCTGAACTGGTCTTTCATGACCTTGAGTTTGTAAAGCATTTAGATTTATTACTGTACAGACTGCCTCTGACTTTGGATTTCTCTGGATTTTTCATTACATTGAGGTTACATATGTGAGGCAAGAATGCCACAGATAAGATTTGTGTCGGCAGAGCAGCTTGTGTCTGCCAGGTTCTCCCCTGTACAGGTACCATTTTATAATTAACACATACCTTTGGGAAAGATACTTTGAACTGTTTCTGATGATATTAAAAACCTTCATAGATACTAGACCTTTTTCTCATAATTTTCCTCATTAATTTGATGATCTGTCAATAACCATTGCCTGCAACAATTACTGTAATATTTCTCTAGTGGAGTTTTCTGTTTTCATTATTCCTTCATTTATTGGTAAATATTCTACTGTGAAGATCTGTCACCTCTCTCACCATCCCTTGCTACTTATTTATTCATTATGTATTTATATCAGTTTGGCATTGTGAATAACTACTTCATTGAATGGGTATCCAATACTGTCATTATTTCTTGCTCAAATTGCCACCATTTTGGTTACTAGTCCAAACTTCCCAACTTCTATCCTCTGATTCTTCATCTCTTTCCAGACACATTAGGCTGACCCTCTGGATGGGTCCAGGTCACCTCCTCCCTTCCTGGCCCCCAGTGTGGAGGTGGTGCTTCCTCTCTGGCTGACACTGTTATTTTCTGGTTTCCTGCCTGAGATTTCTTCCCCATACTTCCAAAAGTAACTTCGCTTTTCCTGGTGCAGTGAAATTTGTTTAACCAAGTTTCAGCCTCTGAGAATAATTTTCTGCTTGAAAGCCTTGACAGTTCCAAAATGAATCTTTAGACTGATGTGAATTGTGTCAGAGTTGATACTGTTGTCACTGTGGGAATAAATTTACCTAGATTTCAGTATCTTCTCCTGTGCTTTCAAGCCCATTATCCTATAAACATGAGCTGAGATTGTGTCTCTGTGTTTCGCTGTGTTGGTTCGGTGCTTGTTAAGGCCCTGTGTGAGCTCCCAGCCTTCACTGTTATCAATGACTGCAACCTCTTCCTGTTGATATTTGCTGAGTATGGAAGAATTTAGGCTAATGAGGAAGAAGTGAGTTCACCAACTTTCCCGAGGTCTAAAAAGGGAATACAGTATAAACAAGTTTTCCTAAGGACAGAACAGGATCTGGTTTATTCAAGAGTCTCAAAATAAATAAATAAATAAATAAAACCTCTATAGCCTTCTACAGCCTTTAGGATAAGAACAGATGGCTTTAGGGAAATCAGAAAGAAGCCGTCCTGGTCTTCATTTTGTTTGATCCTGTGTCTCCCATGCCCGCTGAGGCTGCTGAAATCAAGGCTGTTTATCCCTCCTCACTTTTATCCTGACACAAAGTCCTTCCCTTGATTAAGTGTGTGAACTCATGTTGTATGCCCCACCACTTACATTGCCCTCTTCCTCTAAGCATTTAGTGTTCCTTATTTTGTCTTGTTTTATTGCTTTTATTTCTTTTTGCTGCATCTTAAAAATGATAAAGACAATTTTTTTTATCTTAGTCCTAATTTCAGAAACTTTTCTTTTATATTCAAAGAGTCCCTCAGAAGGCATATAACCTTTGAAGACAGATGCATTCCCTGCAAGCTGGGGCTTTTTTGTTGGCTTCTCTCTAGAATTATAAATGGAAAGGCAGGTCTTGACTTCTAGAAGCCTGCAGTCCACCAGAAGAAGACTTTGGTTTCTCCCCTTTGCTTTTTAAAAATTGACTCATGAAGATCTATTTCTTACCTGTATAATAATAGAAAATAAATAATAAATCAGTCTGGTTGATGTTGAACTTTATAAGGTATAATGAAGAGAAAGAGCTCTACAGTTTTTCTTAAGCTTCAACTTCATTCTGGTGACAACATATGTAACTACTCTTTTTCATTGGCTATCTCATTCCAAAATGGAATGTTGACTGTAATTCCTTAGTATGACTGTCTTGAACAGGACTTCATCCTCCTTACCGTTAGGGTGTAGTTAGCTAGGTCCTGAACCCAGGAGAGTATCCATACGGTGGGATTGGGATATTGCCCCAAGCAGACTTAGGGTAAAGACAATGAAACCACAGCAATGTCCCTCAAAGACCACTCAGACACTTGGGTCAATGTAACAACATTTATTCACACTTCAAATGTATACTTACAAGGTCCAAGAGGGAGTCACAGCAAGAAGGAGTCAGTCACCTTGCAGGGCACTGCAGTAGGTAAGGCTTGTGCTTCACTAGGGAGCCACACCAAGCAGTCAGTTCGTTGAGGCTGAGATTGCCAGGAGCTCATTCCACTCAGCAAGATGTCTCTTACTTAGGAGAGAGAGATCCTTTGGCTAGGAGAGGCACGTACATGAGAGAGTCCCTTGATGCTAATGTATGTTGCTTTTGAGCATTGGAGGACATTAGAAAGCACACTCTGCTGGGTCCTCAGCAGGTGCCCTTTTTATGTTCCCCTCTTATGTCATTTAGTCCTCTACTGATTGGTTACACCTTTGGGTGTAAACTAGGTGGGGGTCCATGGTAGGCTGCTCATCATGTCTTAGCATTAGTGTCGCCATATTGGGCATTTCTTGGCTGCATGCCTTTACCGGTCCTGTTCATATAAGTCAGTTAATAGTTCATCCAGTTTATTCTAAGTAGAACTTGTAACTGAACAAAGTAGAATACTGAGCATTCAAGAAAGTAGGGGTCACAAGAGAATGTGATGTTTGCCTGTCTTTAAGCGACTTGGATCTGCTGTTGTAGTTAGTCCCACTCCTCCATGGATGCTAAGACCGAGGCCATGCTTGTCTGCCCAGGCTCATCCTCACACGTCCTGCTTTTCTCATCACAAATGCCCTTTAGGTCTCATCTCCAGGCTCTGTCTCAAGCTTTTTCCTGGGACTGGTGTCCTGAAACAGACTTCCCAACAGCCAGAGGTTGTTCAGATGAGATAACATCTTCTAGGAAAGGCAGAGGGAACTGGGACTGGATGCCATGTCAGCTGAATGGAGTGTGATGCCAGGGTCAGCCTGGGGGTTAGGTCAACTCTCAAGGATACAGGGGTATTCTCTGACTTGCCCCTTTCTCAGGTAGCCTCTCCTCATAGGGCAGCACAGGGGAGGCAGGAGAAAGACACAACACTGCCCTCTAGAAGCTTGGCTCATCAGGGGAGAGTGTGTGAATAAGTGACAGTAGCCCTGTCTGAAGCTAGCTATTCCAGCTCCTTTAGTACAACATTCCACCAGGGAGCTGATAAGATGGGTTATAATCAGTGAAGAGTCCAGAGAGAAAGGTTTCCTGGTTTAGTCCCTATGAAGAAAGCCAGAGAGGAACCGCAGGACCATTGCTTAAAAATATGCTTCATGTGTCACGTCCTCATCTAATCTACATAAGGTACTTTGAAGTATGTGCAGTGTTTAACCTCGTTTTACAGATGCAAAAAATAAAACTTAGAAGGTGGGAAATCTGAGGATCCAGGAATCAGAGCCCTGTGGTATTGACTGTCACCCATGGGCAGAGCTGTCCTGACTAACAGAGAGCATGTCAACAGTCATAGCTACAAGTACCCTGATTACTGTGAGGTGGGTACTCAGCCACTCTGCCTTCTGGCATCTACACACGAGGCACCCTCAGTGATGACCTCACCTCTGAAAGCCTGCATCAGTGGGTTTTCCTGTCTCCCCTGGGTGAATCCCTGTCAGCAGAGGGTCAAGGCCATTTGTTTTAAGTCAAGGCTTTAAAATCTGAGATAACTTTCTTTCTCATCCTTATTTTTCCGAGGATATACTGAGTCATTCTTTCACTCCGGAAATATTTATTGAGTACCTGTTGTGTCTTAGGCATGATTCCAAATGCTTAGTGCCTTACCATGTTTATAGCTCAGGCTAGCTTAAGCTAGCCACAAACTTGCCATCCTCCTGCCCCAGCCACCTGACAGTTGGGATTACAGGTGTGTGCTACTTCTCCCAGCAGAAACAGCAGCTTAAAAATCACTCTCTTTCCACAAGTGACAAGGAATCTAGAAAGGAGGTTATATTCTAGAAAACAGGTAATGAATAAATAGATATATGATATGATGTTGGGTAGATGGGGTGATCGTGATAATTTTAGAAGGAAAGATACAGTAGCTTTGGGGGACAGATAATGACAGAAGGTGTTATTTCAGACACTTTGATTATCTGAAGGAGTACAAAAGAAAACCAAGACAAGAAGTCTTCAGGGTTGTTTGAAGAGGACACAAGACTGAAGGAGGTGAGGGATGTGAAAAGTCATGGCATGGTCGTTCAGCAAGGACTGTCCCTTTCACAGAGTCTCTCTGTCCCTGGCCGGGCTGATGGGCTTTGTGTGCTTGGCTTGGTGTCCAGGAAAGTGTTTGCAGTGCAGTGTGTGGGAGGCGGATGAAGGCGGTGTTCAGGGCCCCTTTGGTGAACACAGCAGGCCCCACACTCACATCATCCCCAGCCAGAATTGCCCCACAGTAAACTCCCTTCCAAATCCCTGACCATCAGGCCTTTGACTTGAAGTTGACACACAGCAGCTGTCTAAGCAAGAGCTTAACCCTGCTCCTCAGTGTGTGTGCCCTTGGGTTGCTACAGCCTTGTGAGGACAAGAAAATACAAATGAACCAAGGAGAAAGCAAGGGACTGAGTAAAAGAGAATAAGGAGAGTGGCCAAGAGAAGACTGAGGAGAGGCCAGGATGAAGCACTTTATTTTCCTGAACTTCAGGGCAACACCATTTGGAAAGCAAATGGAAAACTCAGGAAACTGTCAACAGCCTTATTGCCCTGCTAAGTCAGAGCAAAGCAAAACAACAGCTGTGTGCCAGATGCTGACGTTGGAGGAACACATACCACTGCTGTCCCAGAGGCTGGCCTCTGATCCTGCACTGTGGAGAAAAAGGCAAGCTCTGTCTCTAGAGAGAAGCCCAGAAACTTCCTGAAAGAAAGACAGAGAAGCAAGGCCTAGTATCGTGGCTTCCATCAGGAAAAGGCTGCAGGGAGAGGCAGAGGACTAGAGCGGAAGGAAGAGAAAGTCCTTTTCGAGCTGTGAAGCAAAAAGGTTTCTTAGAAAAGATGTTGTTTTAGGCTCCGAGACACACTGAGGTGTCAGCCTCTAACACCCTAGTTTGAGATGCAGTCTGAGGATAGGACGGGGACTTAGTTTGATTAAACAATCCTGCTATGGAGGCATCTGCCTTGACTTGGGTGCCCCCAGCCTAGAAAAGAATTCCAGTGCAAATAGTTTATTTCAAAGTAAATGCCAGTGAGGGAACAAAGAAATGAGTCCGGAAAGGAAGGAAGTAGGCCCAGGGTAGGCCTTGAGCAGGTGACCACTGCAGGCTACTGAGGGCGCTGTGTGGAGTGTAGAAGACAAGCCTTGGACCCAGAGGACACGGGGTTCACTTTCCACCTCCCACCTATCTTTGGAGCAGGGCTGACCCCCAGGACCCCAGCCTGCTTCTCTTGGACTCAGGCCAGTGTGACTCAGGGAGTGCAGAGGGGAGTATGGCTTCTTCCGGTGCACTCCGAGTAATGATGATGGGCACCTGTGCCTTCTCACTTTTTTGATACAAAAAATGAGGCACAAAGTCTTCTTTAATAAATTTGCTTTTTTTAAATTGACACATGCTAATCATATGCATTTGTAACATTCTAATGCTTGTTTATCACGTCATGTCGTGTCAAGGCCTGCCCATCACCTGGAACATGTGTCATTTCTTTGTGCTTGGAACATTCAAACTCTCTCTACTGGCTGTTTTTAAGTAGAAGATGAATTGTTGACTACAAGGTACAATCTTGCCATCTCTCGGTCCTCCTCTCTAGTCTTCAAGGATGGTTGAAAACAAGCAATGATACACAGCGTCAGCACTTTCTTCTGTGATAAACTCAGTTTTCCTCTTTAAACTCATTACTTACTCTCTTGTATGCAATTCAAGTTTTTTTCTTGAAGGATGGTTCTTAGCATAGACGGGATGGGTGTAGTACTTTGTCTGGGCAAAGCCCCTCCACCTTTCAATGGACTTCTCTGTAGCCCTTCACAGAAGGGATCCAAAGCAAGGCATAATTTGATTAAACTGTGCAGAAGAGCTGCACTGACTCTGCTGCCAAACCATGCCCTCCTCTGGTGCCCATGATTACGATGACATACTTGCTCTTTCCCCACCTCCACCACCTCTCCCTGCTACTTCCCCAAACCTCAGAAGCATAAGTTTTGGGGTTTACTGCTGGTAAATCATAACAGTGAGGGGAAGGCCAATTTTTGTAATCGGTACTTTTTTGCATAGTTTGTTTAGAAGCTGCAAACCATAACCATACAGCAGCCTCCAAAGGATCCCTCTTCCTGAGGTCCTTCAGTGGGAAGAGCCTCGTCAGATCAGGGAGGCATACAGTTGTCACATTTGTGACAGGCACCTTCTCAATGGGGGTTTGCCCCCACCCTGCTTGCTGCGGTTGGGGGAGAAAGCATTTTCAGAAAGGCTTGGCAGAGAGGAGAAAGTATGAAAAGTTCCCTAAAGAGGCAAAGCAATTTCAGCAGAGTAACAGTAACACTATGCACCATTCTTCATGTTCTTCCTGGAATCTGGCAAGCTTTGGGCCTCAGTTTTCTCAGCTGTGAAGTGAGTGTGGCTCACATCTCTGAGGGCCGTTCTTCATTGTTCTCTGACTCCTTTGAAACCCTTCACATTTACTTAATAGTAGTAATACTTTTTTCCTCCATCAAGACATAGCTCCAATTCCTGTGAAAGATTTGGAGCAGTGCTGTTCCATGTTGGTCTATGGAAGGTACAACTAGGGGAGGTGGGTGTTACTAACAGCAAGTGGATGTTGCCAGAAACCCAGTAGGACTCATTTGTCTTGGGATTCATTTCTGTGTTTTACCCAGGTTTCTCCTCAGTGAATTGAGGGCAAAACACCTAATAGTTTATAAAAATAGATTGAAGTGCTCATTTATAAACAATAAAGGAAAAATTTAAATTATTTCTCTCATTCAACTTAAGTTACTTTTGTGAGAGAAACCATGGGTTAGGATTGGAAATGAAATTTGCTGTTCTGTTAATTTTCATTTAGTAATTTCATAGTCTTAATTAATCACATGCATTTTCTAAATGAAAAATATGTTAAGCACCAACATGAAAAGTAAGTAGTGGGGGATAAATGATGAGTTTGAACCTGGTGATTTTGTAAAGGTAGACTATGCACTGCAGCCTCTGAAGCCATGGGGAGCCAGAGGGAGTCACACAGGTTCAGGCCACCAACTTGTTACATCACTCACTCTGCTTCATTCCCCAGGACTATATGGGTTTGGTACATAAGGTCTCCTCCTCAGATCATCAGTACCCCATAGCCAGCCAAGGGCTCCCTGTCCTCTGCTCTCTACCCTCAGAGCTCAGGCTCCACTCAGGCAACTGTGGCCACCTCATCTGGGTAAGGTCAAAACAAAGAGCCCATCCACTGCATGCCAAGAGATATAAGAAATGCCCCTGGGAGGCACCTATAAGTGGTCATCTCCTGAGTCCTCATGCCAAATGGTGTTGCTGAACTAGCCACAAAGTAGATGCAAGAACCACAGCCTGAGTAGCAGGGGGACACAAAGCCAAGTGGTAAGTCATCTTGGCACACCTTTTGGGGAAGGAGCAAAAAGTAGGGGTGGGACCAGGGTGTTCAAAATGAGAAGAAAGAGCAAAAAAAGAATTGCAAAACTCCATATTAAGAAAAAAAGCAAAATGACCTAGCTGTTTTAGAAATTTAGATGAATATAACATTTCTCAAGAATTGAAGAAAGGTCAGCTTAAAACATGAGAATGGGAAAATGGCCATAGGTTCAATTGATGATCATCCAGACGCTTCTAATTTAAACTTAGAAGGAGGCATAAAATTCCTAGAGCCACCCAACCTGGCTCAGGAAGTCAGACCCTCTTCCAGCACCTTCCAGATGCTGGTTAGCCTCTCTTTCCCTGTAAAATCTCCCTCCTGTCCAAGACGGGCAACAGGCCTTGTATTCCTGGGGAGTAGAAGGAAATGTACACCTTTCCACAGCTTAGGAAAAGTGGAAGAAACCCATCATGCATGCCCGTGCTCTGGGGAGGGACTACTGCCATTGTCTCCTTTTCCACAGGAGTCATTCATTACTTTTTCTTTAAGCAGATACAGTCCCAGTGTCATCTTCACCAAGCCTGCAGGGAAGCCTGAACTGGTCCACACAGAACCTAAAAGTTAAGAAAAACACTGTGGTTTTATGGTCACTTTGAAAATTAAGACTTGAAGTGGCCTGCAACAGCCTTGGGTTACAGTCTTGAACTCGAGGCTTTCTCTTTGTTCTCAAGGACTGTCAACCCTGAGACTGACAGCTGGGCTTCACTCCCATCCTGCCATTTTCCTTCCCTGCTTTTAGTACTGTTCTGCCTATCACTTCTGAGCATAGGTATGGGAATTGTGGGCCATTGAGGGAGAAAGAACTCTGAAATGTTCAGTGAAAAGGAGAAAGCCCAAGAGCTTCCTAAAAAGGCACAGGGTGTCATCAGAGCAACAGCAGTGCTATGCTCGGTCCCCAGGGCTCTTCCAGGTCAGCACTTCCAGCTTCTCAAGACAGGGCTACCACAAGGCGCCCTGGAGGTGGCTTTGCAGCCAGAGACAGATGGTGCAGTTTAGCTTGATTTCTACCAATTCATATTCATCTAATGACTGCCGTGAAATAAGGCAAAGTTTAAGGCACTGAGCAGGGAGGGAAATGAAAGACACAAGCCTATCATCTGTCGTGGGCCTTAGGAATGCAGTCTGATGAAGGAAAGAAGTAAGACATGCACCATGCAAATCAAGATCCAAACACCTCAAGAGCAGTGTGGATGTGCTTGGACATTTGAAGTCAAAAGCAGCCAGGCAGAAGGGCAGCTTGTGTTCATGTCAGTGTGCTGAGAGGCCTTCATACCAAATGTTCCTGTTTCAAATTATAAAAAGAAAGTGTCCTGGGAGCTCTTCTATTTGGGCAGGGCTGAAGAAGATAAATACGCAAGAAGGGCTCTGGGAAAGGGGAAGAAAGAAAAGAAAAGAAAACAAAAACAAGCTATTCTTTTTCAAAGTGTCTTTTTACCATGAAAGCCACTTTGATTTTTAGCCTGCCAGGGAAAATTATTGGATTTTTCTTTTTCTTTCTTTTTCTTTTTTTACTCATTAAACAATATTATCTTGAAACTAAAGGCCAAAGATCCTGCTTACTTTGGGAAAAGTGTGGAATTTAGCCCACGGTCCCTTTTCCGAGCAGTCCTGTTCTAGCTGGCGTGTTTTCCTTCTGTCTAAGGTGACAAGTATTGATCTGCTCATTTGAATTAGCACAGGCTTTACTCTTCACCTGGACTTTATGTACTGCGCTCGGGGCGGGGCCTAAGAGTCCTTCATTCACTCACTCTCCAAAGCATGTGCTGAGGGGCATTGTGTGGAAGGCCTTTGTCACAGGCTCCAGGACTATGAGAGTGAGGAAAGGATTCGTCCTGCAAGGGCCACAGTCTGGTGAGACACAAAGGCAAATATGACTCATACTGAAGTAGAGTTCTTCCCAGTGCATCTAACCAAGAGTAATTTGGGGGAAAGAAACATCCACAAAGATATTAACCTAAACTAAAGCCTGAAGCCCTGGTGAAGGGCTGTGTCGTTCTCTGTTATTTTCTTTATAGCATGCTTCAGTGAAGGAAGATTTATCCTTTTAAAATTGTATTTGTTGTTGTTAGTCGTTACCCTCTACTAACCCACTGCAACAGTATTTTCCCTTTTTTATCACTGCTATCATAACAAGCCTTTGTAGACATTTTTCCTAATAACCCTGTATGGTAAATATAAATAGCTTTAAATATGCATACTTATACATTTACCATTTTAGCCACTTTTAAGTGTTCAGTTCACAACATTAAGTACATTCAGAGTGCTGTGCAACCATCACCACTATTTCCAGAATGCTGATTCCACATTCCCACTGCTCTCTTTTTCTTCTCCATCCCCCAGTCCCTGTGCAGCCACCATTCTATTTTCTATCTTTATGAATTTTTCTGTTCAAATGTCTTAGTCCATTTTCTGTTGCTTTAACAAAGTACCTGAGACTGGGTAATTTATAAGGGAAAGAGGTTTATTTTGGCTCATGGTTCTGGAAACAGGGAAGTCCAAGAGTATGGCAGCAGCATTTGCTTGGCTTCGAGTGAGGTCCTTCCTGCTGGTGGAAGCTTGGCAGATTTCAGAGGTGGTGCTGTTCACCACATGTAGTGAGAGGGGCACTTAAAGAGACAGAGCCAAACTGGCTTTTGTAACAAACATACTCTCAAAATATCCCATTAACCCATCAGTCGGTTAATCCATGAAAGGATTTAGAGCATTTATTTAGGGCAGAGCTCTCCTGACTTAATCACCGCTTGAAGTTTCTGGCCTGATTTCATCTCTTAATACCTCACAATGACGATTAACTTTCGACATGGTGGCAGAGACATTCAAATCATACCACTGAGGTACCTCATTTGAGTGCAGTCATACAATATTTGTTCTGTTGTGTCTGGCTTATTTCCTTTAGCGTGGATGGGAATCCTATGCCTTTTTAGTGCTGAAAAAACACCACCTATTGAATCTGTCTACACTGGGCCTGTGGAGGATCAGAAACCATTGTCTGTATGATTTTCTACCTCCCAAGACCCAGCTCCATCCTTTTGAGGCAGTATCACCCCATCCAGCTGGCCTACATTGAAAAGGAAGCTGTGTGGCGCTGTCTGCCTAGTTCTCCATTCCAATGCCACCTATTAGCATACAGAAAGCACTCAAGAGTTATTTGTTATATACCTACCAGGATCCTTCCACAACCACTCCTTCTTTCTTATTTAATCCACAATTATTAAAAAATCCTCAAGTAGTTACAGATGTGTTCCCTCAGCTGCACACACTGTTCTCAGCTGGCCTGTGTTTGCCTGCTTTCTTCACAGAAGTAAAAGACTATGAGCCTCCATTTGGTTCCAAGGTGCGGGAGCACCCCTGTGTGGAAAGCATGAAGGACAATGTGTTGAGAGATCGAGGACGACCAGAAATTCCCAGCTTCTGGCTCAACCACCAGGTAAGGAATGACACCTTTGAAGGTGAAGAAGATTCATCCAGAGGAGCCTCATAGGGAGTACAGGGTTTGGGGAGGTTGTGCTTAAATTTTAAGGCAGGTCCCTTTGTGTACTGTAACGCTGATAGCTGTTGTCTATATAGAAATGTTAATAAAGTAGACCACTGTGCCATGGCACATATACATCAGGTACATACAGCATTCAATGAGGGCTCAAGAATCATTGGAGGGGGCGTTTGTCACATTTCCAAGTCCCTATAGTTTTGGGTTAAAATACTTTGCCTGCAGCTTCTGCTATTCACTCTGTGCCTTTGTGCCAGGAGTTTATGTCTCATTCTCTCTGGGTTCCAAATGTTTTCCCCTGAGGTTCTTCAGCTTCAGAAAGAAACACTTAGCAATTGCCCACAAGCAGGGCTGTCACATAGCTGGACTGAGAAGTGACTACTGTGTACAGGCACATGCAGGTGTCTGCAGGTTGTGCACACAGAGCTGGGGAAGGCTGCATGCACACATGCAGGAGGCCAGATCTCCACTGTGAGCATAGGGAAGTGAAGAAGAGAAAGATGCCAGTGAAGGAACAGGATACCTACCCATTGGCACATCTTAATGGCCTCTCAATTTTCCCTTTCAAGAAATGGAAGCTAAGGCTGCCCATTACAGCACTGTGGGCTGGACTTTAGAGGAAGGCCATCTGAATTCTGTGCTTTGGGAGAACTTGATGATGCAGTGGTCAGAGAAAAAAGAAGGAAACAGTAGGTTGTAAATGAGAGAATGGGCTGTACCTCTGATATGCCCAGGAAGGAGCCTCAGTGAAGAATGAAAGAGAACAGAGCACCCCTCTCTAACTCGCAGAACAGTTCTTTATATCAAGAAAAGCCCTTTCTTGCCTCTTTTGGATGAATTTCCTCATCCATGAAGGCTGAGGATATCACAGGTTTTCCTAAGGGCAAGGCAAATCCAGATAAGCAACAGGAAGAGCAAATCAGGAGCAGTTGAGAAGACTAATGGTGCAGGAAGCCAGTCTGAGCCAGTCCTGGCCCAGAGCCATGTCAGCAGTCAGGGTGCAGGCTGAAACAGGCTGCCAAGGGTCAGGGGCTTTTTCAGGGTTTCAGGCAAATTGTCTTTGACTCTAAAACTGCAAGACTGTTTGTATAAACCCTGAAATCAGAAAATGCTACAGTGGTATTTTCCTTTCAAACTCTGTGGCCTCTGTTGTGCAGTTCTTGTAGTGAAACCATTATTCATGATGATAAAATTCTGTAAAGAATTTGTATAATACATTTTTTTTCTTAATGAGATTCGTTGCCCTATTGATTTCAAGTTAATGCTTAATATTTAATTTAATTTACTGCCTATAATTATGGTGCCAGAATAAAATAAATGTTACTTGTGTTCCAACAATAACACTCTACTCTTAACAGGGCCATCAATCAATACTGTCAATTAGGTGAATTATGCAATTAATTCAACATCAAGAACTCATAGGGTTGGAAGGGGAGAGAGGCTCCCAGGTGCATTAGGAAAGTTGTTGGTACTGCCAGCCCTACAAGGCAGTGTTAAGATGAATCCATCCCCAGGGCCATTTGAACAAAGATCACCATTGGCAACAATGATCCTATAAATGGGAGAAGTCCACCTTATTTCCACCAGAAGACTATCTACTTAGCTTTATTTGCAGAAAAGACTTGAGGTGATAACAAAATATTTGCAATGCAAAATAACAAGCTAGTGAAGAATACTCTTGCCACCTTCCTAAGCAACATTTCCTGAATGGGCCCATTGGATGGGGTTCTTATGGGGATAGAGTGAACCCTATGAAATAGCTTACAGTATATTATACTTGTATATTACACTAGTGATATGCAAGGATGTCTGTGTCACAGGGCCCATCTTAATGTCATTAGAGAGGGATGGAGCATTGCAGGGTCATCCTTCACAGCTCTGGAAGCTTCTGTTAAACAAATTACTCCATGAAATGTGGACTTTACAAAATGAAACCAGGCTCTTACCTGTACCACTCTAGGCTGGTGTTTCCAGCCCTGATACAATAAGAAGGTGTATTTGATCCAGCTATGTGACACTCTGGAAAAGGCAAACTCTAGAGACAACAAAAGGCAAAGGAAGGTGGGGATGAGTAGGTGGAGCACATGGGATTTTCTAGGCAGAGAAGCTGTTTTGTGTGATACTGTAATGGCAGGTATATGTCATTACATATTTTGCACAACCTACAATAGGCACTGCACAGAGTCAGCCCTAATCTAAGCTGTGGACTCTGATAATGATCCATGCTAGTTCCACAGAGCTACCCACTGAGAGTGCCCTTTGGACTTCTCCCCACTGCAGGGCATCCAGATGGTGTGTGAAACACTGACCGAATGCTGGGACCATGACCCCGAGGCCCGCCTCACAGCCCAGTGTGTGGCAGAACGCTTCAGTGAACTGGAGCACCTGGACAGACTATCGGGGAGGAGCTACTCTGAGGAGAAGATTCCCGAAGACGGCTCCTTGAACACTACCAAATAGCTCTTCTGGGGCTGGCCGGGCCAAGCCCAAAAAGGCCACCCTATCACCAAAGAACAGAGGCAGCAGAAAGCTGCCCTGAACCAAGGGCTTCCTGGAAAAACGAAGGGTCCCTCCCTCCTGTGAGCCATGGAATAAGCAGAAACAGCAGCTGCAGGGAGTGGGTGACAGAAAGCATTCTATGCCTTTGACCTTGTCATAGGATAAGCTGTGTTAGCACTTCCTCAGGAAATAAGATTGATTATTTTTACAATAGCCAATAACATTTGCACTTTATTAATGCCTGTATATAAATAATGAATAGCTATGTTTTATATATATATATATATCTATATATCTATATCTATCTATCTATCTATCTATCTATCTATATATAGCCATACTCTGAAAAGAGACAAGGAAAAGGATCAAATATTCCCAGGAAATTGGTTTTATTGGAGCTTGAGAGCCGAGCAGAGAAAGCAGGGATCCAGGAAAGCATTAGCACTTGATAATCACACATGCCATAGCTCTCTGACTGTGATGGATCTTTGCGTTTGGAGAAGGACCCATGTCTTGGAGCCTGCTTTGCCATGTTGCACTTGGTTTCATAGTAATCATCCTTACACAAGGGTTCTCTGTTGGCCATGGAGCTAAGTTCAGTTATATTGGGTTTGGGAACATTCCTGGGGTTCCTGTGTGCCTTTGTGTTGTATTCTTGTCCTCCAAACCTTGCACCTGATTTGTGAACCTCTTTCCTCAACCCAGTTCAGAAACTCAGTCCCAGCTAACAGTTTGAATGTTTTAGCCCCATCTTGTACTTTCACAGGCTGCATAAAATCAGGACAGTTTCCCCACCCATGAAATTCCCCACCATCTACTAGTAAAATTCTTCTTCTTTTTCATTTCCCCCTCTTACCTGTGTTACTGTTGTCTACTCACAGCCATCAGCCTTTTCTAAAAGGGAACAGCTCTCCTCCTCCAGCCTTTGGGGCTCATTGTGTGCTTGAGTCTTCAGCTTGCTATGCAAACACCAGTGAGTTTAATCTTCCTGGGCCCCTGAGTGCTCCAGTGTATTCTGGTCTAGTGAAGAGGATTTGAACTACCTGACAGCCACAACTCAGGCTCTCCAAACATGTTTTGCTTGGCCATCATAGCATTTAAGAAAGTTGAGCCACTTTTTAAATGTTTGTAGATTTTGCAGAAAAATCTGGATCCCAGGTAAGGATAGCAGATGGCTTCCAATTGTCTCCAGTCTGCAACCCTTCACAACAGTGTGGATTCACTTCAAAAGCTGCTCACTTCTCACTAAGCATTTGTGCTTCCTGCCAGCCATGCCCATCCATCTGGGAATGAAACCTGCCCCTACCCAAAATTCCTTGTAGGAAATGCACCTTCAAGGAGTCCTTCTCTGGCTATAGAACAGGGTTTGACTGCCTCACCTCTGTTAAGACTCAAAGTTGACCTATTATTGAACTAAAGCAGACCTCTGGCTTGTGGTCCTGGTTAACCCAAGTCACTTTTGCTTAATGTTAGGAGTTGATCTCTCTGCACATGGGAGCTCAGCTCTTTGCTCCAAGAAGACTTCATGGTTACCGGTCACTGCATCATGCCAGTCTTTCCAACTGTTGCAGAAATTACCAGTGAGGACTTGAATGTGGGACACAAGCCCCATTTATAGTTAGGAAATCTGTCCACGTGAGCAAACAATGAGCTTTAATACCCCATAAGAAACTTGTTAATCTACAAACAAGTGTTAATGCTGCAAGTAACAATCTCTTTTTAAAAATATTTTTGAAGCTACTTATTTTCAGCCAAATAGGAATATGAGAGAGGACTAGCAGTGAACAGATCAGCTCTGTTTGGATTCTGGAAGGCCTCATCTCACTGAGGTGTCAGGATATATGCTGGATCTAGGATGGATTTGTGGGCACACTGCTCAATGTGAGTGGGCAGTGAGAGCCAAGGCAGCCTGGCTGCAATATCGGGAGGCCCAGAAGTTCCACTTGCACCTTAGGCTTGCCGATGCCATCCCAACAGCTATTGCTCGTTGACCTCTAGTGGTGAACTTTTATAATGTTGGTCCATTAATGGGATCTTCCAAGATTCAAAAGTGTTTTTACTTCCGGGTCATCAGTGTAAACTGGAATGTAGTGTCAGATAATATTGTGGCTTGTTTTGTTTATGTTTTTCTTTCCTTTATTCAAGAAAAGACCAAGGAATAACATTCTGTAGTTCCTAAAAATACTGACTTTTATTCACTACTATACATAAAGGGACAGTTTTATTCTCTTATGGAACACTTCAGCCATACTCATGTATTAAAATAGGAATGTGAATGCTCGATACTCTTTTCTATCAAAAATCTCAAGCACTTATTTTCGTTCTATGCATTGTTTGTCTTTTATATAAATAGAATGTTTACTAGATTGAATAAAGCAAAAGTGCTCAGGTGAGCTGCCTTCCTGCTGTTGCTATTTCTAATCACTAAGCTCATTTGTCTCACTTGATTATTTTGTAGATAACGTCACCAGACAAATCCTCCCCAACTTTTCCACATTTGTTGTCTTTTCAAACTGACAGTCTCAGCTCCCTTAAAAACAAATCCATCCCTGAAGCTCAGTAAAAGAAGATGAAGTAGTTGCTCTTGGTGGCCTTCTCCTTATGCCTGTGTCCTGGCTTCATGGCCTTCTATGTGTACACATGACCTCTCTCCCAGTCCCTGGAGCTGCCTTGATCTACCTGGCCATTTATTTCAGGGACTGTCACAGAGAAGACTGCTCCAGAGAAGTTGCACCTGCTTAATTTTCTGCATCCCTCATGCTAATAGGTTGTTGGCTGTCCTTGACCACTGTCCTGTGACAGTGTAAAAGAGCCACTAGTCCTTTCTTCCTGGCCATTGTATCTCATTTGTGCTTTTAATTGACATACCTGAATGGTAAGATGAATGTGCTTTAGGAAACTGACTCAAGATCATTGCTTGAAGAGTTTCTAGTGACAAAGTGAATGATATTTTCTGCCTGAACTCCCAATTACCTGTTTTAGAATCTGAGGGATTTTTGTGTCTTCTGAATTATCCACTGGGTTCTAAATCACTAAGTTTCTAAATAGTTGATTGTGAGTGTAGCTCACCCTCCACACTGCTGACATTTTGTGTTAATGATTCTTTGTTGAGGAGAGGGAGGTTGTCTTGTGCATTGTACAATGTTTGACCACTTTACCTACCAATAACACCCACTCCATGGCTATGACAACCAAAAATGTCTCCAGTCATATGTCCCCTGGGGAACCAAACTCCTCTCAGCTGAGAATCTCTGAACCAGATGTTGGAGCCCTATGAGGCATTGTTATAATCAAATTTTAACTAGTAGCAACTTAGTGATTACTAATTTTAGTCTTTCCCTTCTCTGTTTATCAGCCATGGGATCTGATCAAATGGCAACCTCTCCATGCCTCAGTTTGATCATATATAAAATGGGATTTTATGAGCTTCACTGTATACAAGGTACACCCTTATGACAAGTAGCACACACAGGTTTTAGAGTCATGCCTTGAGTTTTCAAATTCTTTAGTTATGTTACACAATACTAAGTAGGTTTAGTGATTACCAAGTGCTTCTTTTGCACAAAGGCAGATTTCGAGGTAAATCCTTGACCGCATTAGTGGTGCAGAGGAAAATAGACACATTCTGCAGGCTGTTGGAGAGGAAGGGTCTGCCTGTGTGAGTCCTGCTGATCTGAGGGGAACACATGTACTGGATGCCACCTGCATCATAGGATTTAATCCTCTATGGCCTCAAGAGGTAGATAGTATGCTCATTATTAACAGAAAGCTTGAGGAAGGTGCCCAGGTCTCACAAGGTACAATGTGGGTACAAGGCCAAGTTCTCCTAAAGCTAGTTCTGAAGGAGCTGGCCTTCCCAGTAGGACAAAAAAGCCACACCATGAGGAAATGCCCCAGTACTCCATCTGTACAGCATGATTTGCACTCACTTCTCTCTCTACAGCTCTGTTTGCTCCCTGAGAGTGGTAAGATGCCCTTTCATTACTATTGCTCAATCTGCTCACCACCCACATAATAAGTATTGCTTCAGTGCTTGCTGAGAGAACAATTGAAAGATGAGTGAATGTATGTAGGCGGTGCTTCCTTGTGGGTGAAATGTGCACTGCCACCTGAGATGATTTCAGAATGTTCCAGCCTTTGAAAACGTTATTTTAGTGGATCTTTTATTTTAATATGTATTAGAAAAAATTACTAACACATATAAGCCTGGGCTGTTAGAAATGTTATTGCTTGAAATATGGTTGGGTTAAAAATTGATTTTTAAAAAATATTAAGTAGTTAATGGCACTTGTGTATGGCAAATACAGATCTGAACATTAATGATGAAAGTGAGGGAGCAAATTGGCTAGCACTTATTGAGCACTTGGTAAGCACCACGTGCTATTCTCTGCCTTCTTTGTCTGCTTTTATCCTCAGGACAAACCTATGAATGTAGGCTTCCTTCCACAGTATAGATGAGAAAATTTAGTGAGATCTTGTAAAGGGACCCACTGGTAGCAATCATTAGCATCAGAATTTGAACTGAAGTAACTGGGCTCCAGAGCTCAAACTCCTACCCTGAGTGCTAGGTGAAGCCAGAGATAGGGCCAACAACTGAAAGCCTCTGCAGGCTCTGGTTCATTTGTCCAAAATACCCAAATCATGGAGAAGGAAGACACAGTTAGTACTGGAGGAGGGGCTGGCCAGTGAGGGCCCAAAGAGAGAAAGACATTCCTCAAATACACAAGGACTCTGGGATGGGAACCAAAAGCTTCAGCCAAAACAGGAGCCAAGGTCTCCTAACCTACTCCACACTCTGTTCTCCTGGGGTCATTTCAGTTCTTGCCTACTACAAGCTTAGGAGCATTCCCAGTTGGCAATCTGCCTCCAAGTACCCTCAGCAGCACTCCATTCCTTGTACCATTTCTTGTACCATCCTTTGAATGCAAGGCTCACTTTACGTCCAAGCATTACTATTTTATGATGGCTGTTTTGTCTTAAGCCTACTATGCAAATAACATGTTAATGATCCAGTCCTGAAGGAAATCCCTTCCCTAGAAGATAGACAGGGAATTTTTTATTTAAACAAGCATGTCTATCCATTTTCCTAAAGCCACCACATTTGGCATTCGCTCATTTTGTTCATTTTCCTTCGGAAATAGCTTCCTAATTGTTGCTTATCACATTTCTAATTAGTTTCTTTTTTTTTAACTTGAATAATTATAGCTCCATAGTCTGGGTTTGAGGTCATGCCTTTCAGGTCTACTTTGCAAACTATGCTGATAAAGACAAGATTGTGAACTTGCCCACATTACATGACCTGCCAATCAGTCTCACACAGTATAATTTCATTCTAATATGCCTCCTGATATTCAGTGCATTTAAAAGTAACATTAATAGTCTTCCTATTCTGATTAAGCTAAATTGCACACATTGACTAAAATGCTTGTTCTCTTGGGCAAGCTCCTTCTCTGTCTCCACACACACATACACACACACACACACACACACGTACACCATATTGATCTTTGAAAATCATTTTGATATGAAGCATATGTACACAGTGCTTCTCAAATTGTCCTCAAAATCTCTCTCAACCTGTGCCCCCCCCATAGAAAACTGAAGAATAAAATAACTGTAGCCCTGATATCTTAGGGTCACCAAAGTATTCAAAATGAAGTCTAAGCATGTCAAAATGGCTAAAATTAGACTCTATAGAGCAAGATGCCTTTAGTTCAAGTCCCAGCTCTGTCTCTAGTACACTAAATACACTTTGTGTTGTTTGTGTGTTTGTGTTTGTGAGTCTGGTGAACCTGCCAGCATACCATTTGGGAATCTTTTACTGAAAGTTGAGCAAGCCAGAAAAACATTATGGAATCTTCTTTTATAAGATTCACTAGTTGCCATTCTAACTAATCATACTACATAGAAGTAAAATTTAATATTCTAATTAAATTTCAACGATTATTGACCTTAGATTACAAACTCAAGTATACAAGAAATGTTATGTTTCTTACTTTTCTATAAACCTATTTAATCTTGATTCTGAACCCTTATCCTCCTGGGCTGGTGAGAAATTGAACCTTGGAACTTGAACTAAAGGCATCTTGCTCTATGGATTCTAATTTTAGCCATTTTGACATGCTTAGACTTCATTTTGAATACTTTGGTGACCCTAAGATATCAGGGCTACACTTCAGTTTTCATGAGGGGGGGCACCGGTTGAGAGAGATTTTGAGGACAATTTGAGAAGCACTGTAATACATATGCTGCATACCACAATGATTTTCAAGGATCAATAGTGTGTGCGTGTGTGTGTGTGTGTGTGTGTGTAGACAGAGAGGGAGCTCGCCCAAGAAAACAAGCATTTTAGTCAGTGTGTGCAATTCAGCTTAATCAGAATAGGAAGACTATTAATAAGTTATTCTTGGTGTGACACTGCTCATTAACTTCTGAGGTTTTACCCTTCTTTCAGGTCTCATTTGGTAAGAAAAGCATAAGAGTTTTGGGGAGTTCTTTTCTCAATTCTCAGTGAAACCTGATCCCCCCCTGAGATGCCCATTATCCTCTCCTTTGAGTTCTTGCCTTTCTGGAGAGGGCACCACAACTGTCACTCCCTCAAAGGCTAGGGATTTTGTACCCTCCACCTGTGGCTTTGCCCAGGCTCTGCTCCTGCTCCTTTCTCAATAGATTTCAGTAGCCTATCAACCTAGAGCCCAAATTATTAGCAATTAAATAACTAGATCACTTAACCTTCAAACTTTTCCCAAAGAAGGAAATATTTGCATTCCACCTTTGTAGTGCTTCAAAGAAAGGTAAGAAGAATCAAATGATTATTGTTTCACAGTAAGAGTGAATGTTCACCTCCTGCTATAAAAGAATACATGAGGCTTATTTATATGCATTGCCCATCCTGGAGCATAATAAAGCAAATCACACTTGCCTCTGATAGCTTTCTTCAGTCTGTGTTTCTGTTTCCTAACTCTCCTGAACTTGATGAGAGAACAGCTTTTTTCATGGCCAAAAACACTGAAAAAATGTCCAAAAGACAGCAAAATAGCTGAATCACTGTTTACTGGTGAAATAATACAAGTCCACAATCCTTTACGTCCTATTTCACATTCAAAAGCTCAGAAAATCTAAATGGATTTTCTCCATTAGTTCATTGACTTCTAAACTTGACCTGACTGGATTTGAGGCTACCTATAACATTTATTTACCTCATTTATGGTGAATATTTTTCATATGGTAGAAATATTAAAGCATTTGATTATGGTGGTAGCACCCTATAGGGTGTAACATACATCATATTATCTTTCTAAAAGTTACTCAAAATTCTAGATTTCTAGGTTTTGAATAGGGTTTGGGATACATATGTACACATATATTTATACACATATGCATATATTCACATATTCACCCATATGAATGGGGAAGTCTCTTATTCATGATATCTCTTCATTTGCCCATTACAAAATTACAAAATATAATTTATCTCTATCCTGTTAAGTTCTCAGCTGGGACTCCTGTAACCCAAGAGAGATTAACAAGAAAAAAAAACTCAGAAGTTTATTAGCATTCATGCCTCATGTATACATGGCAGATACCCAGGGACCTTGAGTAACTCTCAAAGAAGTAATTTAGATTTCAGGCTTAAATAACATCTTCCACTAAAGACAAAAGTGAGTAAGGTGCACAGGGACCAGTTCTGGAAGGTGACCAGGAAAGCACAGTAGGCAAGAGGAAGTTCTGCTGTGCAGATTTAAGTCAGTGCCTTCTCTACTGATGAATCCCTGGCTATTCATCCATCCTCCTCTTCCTGACACAGAGGGAGACACCCTTACAAATGAATATTTCTTTCATAAATGTAATTTCCCCTTTGAAAAGGGTTATTGCTACTCTGTTTTCAGAGTATCTTTTGTGTCTTCTGTTTCTCAAAATAACCATCTCAAAATAATCTCTGCTCTAAAGAGGCGTATTTAGGGTGGCATATTCTGGGCTCCTACAGTTATGCTTAGGTGGCATATTCTGGCTAAATAGTAATGTGGGATGATTTCATGGTAGGGCTGGTCAACTGAAAAGCAAGGAAGGCCCTTTTAAATTCAAAATCTTGTGTTTCTGAATGTTAAGAGGCAGCTGGTAAGGGCTTTGCAAGAAGACAGGAAACATCAGAAAAGCACCACCAAATCTAGTTATGATCCTCCAGTTACAAGGACGCAAAGGGTTTATGAGGTCAGATGTTCATGGGCCTAGGGACCAAGTGCTGCAGACATGGAGGAATAACTCAGATTGAAGTTAAGGCCAAATCCCAAGAAAATCCAGTGGCACCTCAGACTGTTCAGCCCAATGGAACATCATGAGCACTAAATGAGAAACTCTAAAATCTCCAGAGTCCATTCAATTGAGCATTATGTCTCTTGTGACAAGGAATTACATCAGTAATCTTTCACACATTGCGGCTGAGAAAGTGATACCTCAAAATATGACCTTTTGACACACTGACCTAGAGAATCAAGGTCTCTGACCTTCCTCCAACCCCGTCTCTCCATCCTCTGTGATGTTTTTTGATTTCTCAAACTGCAGGAAAGGTTTTGTTATTTACCTGAAGGCTAGTCCACCACAAAAGAACACAGGACCTTCAAATCTAATTACAGAAATGTCATTAACCAAGGAAGCTTATAGTTAACATCACAGAGGAAGAGATTAAAAATCAAGTACCATACTCAGAGCCTAGAGGAACTTTGTCCCAGGCCATTGGTTATTATCTGGACTCCCTTTCTCCCTCAAACATCATTTACTAGCCCACTAAAATTGCCCACAGCTTCACTCTGCATTCCTCTCTCCTCTGTGCATTAAGTTTTAATAATCTGGTCCTTTCTTTCAGCCTCATATTTTGCATGGCACTTATGGACAGGTGTGCATTATTAAATTTGTCAACCTGTCTTTTGGTATGGGGTGTCAACCGTGACCTTTTGTGGTTGGCTGGAAGGAATCACCCCCTTTAACGTCCCTGTACAACTTGTATCTGGTAAGACACTCCCATTCATGACAATTGACTGTCTACACAATGTCCAGTGGCCCAAGAGATTTTTTTTGAGGCATCATCTATTGTTAACCAACCTCAGTCAACTCTGCTAGGCATAATAATCAGACTTCACCAAGTATCTGTAGTTTCCAATGGTTAGAAATAGATTTTGCTTCAGATCTCCTGCCCAAAACCTCACCAGCAGTCTTCAATGAAAATAACTTCAAGTTACACATAAGCCGTTCCCAAGTACCTTTCTTTGGATTCTGTCAACAGACCTCACATTTTAGATAAAAGAAACAATATTCCAGGATTGGGGATATAGTAACTTCATTGTTGATATCTGAAAACCAAAATCTTTTAAATCAGTACTTGGACACTATTTCAAAAGTAGGTCACAAGTAGAATAATGAAATATCAGGACTTCTGGGCTGGCGGCTGGATCCCATTGGAGACAATATTTATGGCATTTCTAGCTCTTTACATATCTTGAACATCAATTGAATTTCACCAAGGAGCACCCATTTGTATATTGACTATGATAACTAACAAAATATCTATTGTTGATAAAGGCAGGTGAAATGCTTGCAGTGACAGTCTCAGAAATATGATTTTTGATTATATAGAAACCACTCATGTCTGGAGTATTTTTTGGGGATAGCTGTTCATACTGGGAATGTATATTAAAGGTGCCATATAGACATACATGCATCAAATGCCTGTGGTAAAGTATTTGGAAGTAAGTGACAGACTATAATTCACTAACCCTCTTTCAATCCCCTTCAAGTTGGAGGGTTGAACAGTTGGGTACCTGGTAATGTAATGGTGGTGGTATTTTGTTAAAATCCTTCGAGCTTCTCAGCCTCTACACTTGAACTTGCTTGAGACTGAATGGAATCATGTGAACAATCTATTCTAAAATCAGAGACACAGTATATATTTTCTCCAGTTCTTCCTGGTTGGGAAACAGACCCTACTTCTCAACAGGCTTGGATTTGTTGGAATTCCTCTAATTATAGCTCCTCTGTGGACTATGCTGAGTCATGACTGTTGCAAATATGTCTCTGTCATTGGCATGATTAATACAGAAAGTCTGGTAATGTAAGCCATACCTTGTGGTTTCAATTCATGAGATAGGTATTATGTTAACAAGGTAGATACTACATTAGGAAATTAAATCACTCATGTACCAACACTTCTTTAAGAAATTAAATCACCCACATGTTATAAATCTTTACTAATAGGTACTAAATGTGATTTCTCAAAGTGATAAGACTGTGCTTAAATTTAAATATTGGAAGTCAAAATATTAACAAACAATAAGTAAATATATTAAGGTCACTAAGTAAAGAGAGTCAGTTCACAGAAAGAAAATGAAATGGCAAATAAACGACTGGTGGTAGGGCTTATAAACATGCTATTCCCAAATATGGCATCTTGACATTTGAGAAAACAAGAGAAGCAGGAAGACACTCACTCACCTTTCCCTAATCCTTCTGACCCTGTTCCCTTTTGAACATTCCCAGAACGTTTATGTTTAGAAAAGAATTGTCATCTAAAAATTAAGTTGTTATAGTCCATTTTGTGCTGCTAGAACAGAATACTAGAGATGAGGTAACTCATAAAGAGAAGAAATTATTTCCCACAGTTTTGGAGGCTAGGAAGTCCAAGGTTAAGGAACCGACATCTGGTGAGGGACTTCTTGCTGTGACATAAAATGGTGAGAAGCCTCCCATGTGAAGTAGATAGGAAGGGAAAAGAAGGAGGAGGGAGAGGGGGAAAAAAGAGAGAGGGAGGAAAGGAGTAAGGAAGGAAAAGAGACAAGAGCTTCCTTTTATAAGAAACCCCACTCTTGTGATAACAAACCCACTTCCATGATGATGACATTAACCCATTCAAGACCACAGAGCTCTCCAGTCCTCAAGGTCAAATAGCTTCTTAAAATTATATCTTCCAACACCACCACACTGGGGATCAAGTTTCTAATACATGAACTTTGGGAGAGTCATTCAAACCATAACATCAGTAAATATCCAGATCTATTTTCTTAAAAATTTTCTATGGCATCATTTAAAAATAATCAATTATTTATTTCCTCCAGAATTTATTCAGTTGCATAGTGTGAGCTTGATGGGTGATTATTTATATGTTTTATAATTGCTAAACAGATGCCTCCATGCCATGTGATGTGGGGATAAGAGTAATCTTACTACCTCTCCGCTATTTGATCCATCATTCAGATTTCAGTACAAGTTTGCTCTAGTTAGTTTTTTCTTCTAATTACTGTTTACACTTTTCATTTCGTTTTCTGTGATATTATGGCTTATTAAAGTCTTGGGATTTTTCAATATTTTTGCTTTATCCTAAGTTATTTTATTAGGCAAATATTAAAAATTAAATAAGTAGTCACATAGCTAGATTTGATAAATGTGCCTTGTCATATTTGATTCAGAACTTTGCCTTTCATTTGAAAAGAAATAAAACATAAACGTATTCTTACCATCTGAGTAACTAATCAGTTCCCAGTTCCTGTCCCAGCTTTCCTGCCAAAGTCTAGCCCTCTTTGGACATAAATTCTTCTATTCATGGATATACTTATGACCTAGAGGGTTATCTTCTGTATATGGTATTTTTAATTTATATTAATGGAATTTTATATATATTCATACCACTTTTTAAATTTTAAGGTTATGTTTTTGATGGTTAAGGCTATGGTGGTAGCTACATTTTAACTGTTCTATAGTTTTAGTAACAATATTTCTTTATTCAACTTACTCAAAATTACTCAAAGACATTGGATTATTTCCAGTTTTTAAGTAATTACAAGATACAGAGTAGACAGAATTTCCCTATCTTATTAGAAGAGGAAATATCAAGGTTAATAACAGAAACAAAATAATTTAGGTTATAAAGTTCATTGTAAAGACTGAACATAACTGGTGAGGAAACAGATAGGATAAGGAACAGAAAACAACATCATTGTAACTTCAAGATGGAGAACAAATCTACCAGTTCAAGCTCTAACATACAGAGTACAGGATCCATATGCTGAATTTTAAAGTAAACTGGTGAAATAAATACTAAAGATAAAAACTGATGGAAGGTTAAATTGTGATCAGGAATTAGAAGACTCAATATTAAGACACTAAGTCTTCCAAATTTGACCTACATATTCACTGCAATCAAATCAAAATTCTACCAAAAACTTTTTTCCCTTTTTTAGATATAAGTAAAAAGATTCTAAAATTTATGCAAAAATGCAAAGGAATTAAGAAAACCCTAATGATTCTGAAAAAGCTGAATATCTGATTTCAAGTCATCCTATAAAGCTACAGCCCTCAGAATAAAAAGCCCAGAAACAGAGTAAACAAAGGCAAAGGATTTTGGATAGCTCTGGGAGAAATCTAAATAAAAGGAATAAAATGAAATATCTTGTCAACTCAAAAGCCTTCTCCATGAAGTGGAAGAGAAAAAAACCAACTTTATTATTTAATAAACATCAAGCCAGCGTGTCAGGCCCATCACAGGCAATAGGGGGATATAAATGTGAAAAGAAATGACCCTATTTTATATAAGGATTTTATATAAGGATTGTAAGCAGATACAATCCTTTATATACATGCCAACTGTCCTTATAGGAAATAAAAATAAAACTTCCCAAATCTTTATGACAAGCAGGAAACTGTAACAGAGAACAAGAATGTACAACATAGGCTCTATGTTGTAGGCTAAAATTCTCACAGAAACAGGGAAACAGAGATTACCACTCCTTAGTGTTTGCAGTCCAGAAAATAAGACCCACAAAACATGCACTGAAGAATGGACAATCATTTCAATAAGTGATGCTAGAAAAATAGCCGTATATGGAAGAATGGATCTAGAGCCCAATTTCTCATCAGTTACAAAAATTGACTCAAAATGGATGAAAGACTTAAATCTAGGACTTGAATCTATGAAACTACTAGAAGAAAACATAGAGGAAATACCTCAAGACATTGGAATGCACAAGGATTTGGGGGGTAAAATCCCCAAAGCACAGAAAATAAAAGCACAAACAGACAGGATTACATCAAACTAAAACCTTCAGGACAGCAAAAGAAACAATCAACAAAGTGATGACACAACTACAGAATGGGAGAAAATATTTACAAACTATTCGTCTGGTCCATGCCCAAAAATATATAAGGAACTCTAAAACTTCAATAGCAAGAATAAATAGCTAGCTAGCTAGATAGATAGATGATTGATAGATAGATAGATACATAGATAGATGATAGATAGATAAATAGATAGATAATTGATACATCAGTTTATTTATCTGATTGAAAATGGGTAATAAGCCTAAATAGACATCTTGCAGAAGATGTACAAATGGCCAAGAGGGATATGTGAAAATGCTAAACATCATTAATCATCAGGAAATGCAAGTCACAATGATATGTCACATCACCCAAGTAAGCACGGCTATTACCTAACAGATTAAAGACAGCAAGTGCTGGTGAGGATGTTGGAGTGAATATAAATTAGTACAACCATCATGGAAAACATACAAAAAAATCAATTTAATTTAATATTATTATAACTTTGGTTTATAACCCCACTTTTTATTTCCCATATTTAAGAACTAAACATTTTTAAAGCTACTAATTTAAATGTTAACCTTATAACTTCAGTTTATATTTCCTTTTTAAAACTAATTTGATATTAACAATTATAAAGAATGAATAGTTTTCGTTTTGGATTCACAATGTACAAACGTGTTACATCAACAACTGGAAGGGGTGTGGCAAATCTGTAGCACAGTTCTGTGTGTTATTGAAGTAAAGATGGCATAAATTCAAATTAGAGTGTTATAACTTTAAGATGTTAAGTTTAATTCTCATGGCAACCATAAAAATATCTATTGAATATACACAAGAAGAAATGTGAAGGAAAATTAAGTATTTTACTATAAAAATCAACTAAACATAATAATGAAGGGAATTGGGGACAAAAAAGCTATAAAGCATATAGAAAATAAAAATAAAAGGACAGAAATAAATACCACCTTATCAGTAATTACCTTAATGTGAATAAATTAAACTCTTCAATCAAAAGACTGAGATTGGGAGAATGGATTTAAACATATGATCCAACTCTATACCATCCATCCCAAATACTCACTTTAGACCCAAAGACAATATGTTAGAAGTAAAAGGATGGTATAAAAAAAGAGGCCATACAAATTTTCACCAGAACAGAGCATAGGTGGCCATAGTAATATCAGGTAAAATAAACTTGAAACTTAAAAAAAGTTACATGACGCAAAGAAGGATGTTATGCTAAGTCAAATAAACCAGTCATAAAAAAGATATTATATTATTACACAGGTACTTAGAGTAGCCCATTTCATATAGACAGAAAATATGGTGGTTGCCAGGGACTGGGGATATGGGAAGACAGGGACTTACTGTCTAATGAAGTTAGTTTCAGTTTTCTAAGAGTAAAGGAGATGGATGGTCGTGGTGCTGCATAAAAAGATGTATTTAATAACATTAGACTATATACTTAACATTAATTAAGGGCTTTAAAGTAGTAGAGAGCCTGGGCTAAAGTAGTAGAGAGCCTGCCTAGAAACTGAGTTCAAACTCCTTTACCACCAAAAAACAAAAAGAAAGAAAATGGAAAAAATGACAATTAAGGTGGTAATTTTTATGTCGTGTGTATTTTACCACAATAAGAAAATTGAAAAATAAACTCACAAAAGATACAGACATTAGAATAGCTAATAAAATTACATTACTAAGGTCTTGTGGGAACAACACAGAGCAACAGAAAATAGAATACATTGCTACTGGAATGCAAAACGGTCCAGGGACATTGGAAAACTCTTTGATAGTTTCCTATAAGTATATACTGATTATATGACCCAGTAATCCCCTCCTAAGCATTTATTGAAGTGAAATGAAACTTTATGTTTACACAACAACCTGTACAAAAATATTTGTAGAAGCTTTGTTCATATTTTCAGAAAATTAGAGGGAGCCCAGACATTTTTGAGCAGGTCAGTGGACAAACTGAGGTGTATGCATACAATGGAATAGAACTCAACAGCAAAGTGAATGAACCATTAGTTACCACAACAAAATGGGTGAATTTGAATAGATTTTACTTGGTGAGAGACATAGACCCCAAATACTATATTTATGTGATTCCACCCTTTTAACATCATGGAAAAGGCAACAATATGTGGGTGGAAAACACATTGCTGTTCCCTGGAATTGGAAGTAGGAAGAGGAGTTGATGATACAGAAACCTCACAAGAGAATTTTAGGGCAATGAGCTTTTTTCTGCTGTAGTGGTGACTATTGACTACACGTTTTCCAAAACTTATGAAAATGCATACCATAATGGGTGGCTTTTGTGGGGAGAGAGATCAGTCTCAACTCCAAATACAACAAAAACTGTTGTATAGCCAACAAGCTGACTGAGTGTCAATGGATGGAGAAGTCTGAAGTGGAGACACCAAGGACAGAATTCTTACTAATCTGACTAATAGGATTCTGGCTGATGATACACCAAGAACTTAGACATCAAAAATAGTGGGTAAAGAACTTGATCACATATCAAGAATGATCCAATGTCAGGGTTGGGAAATTCTCTCTAAATTGGCATAGCAGGATTCTTGCTAAAACTTAATGAGGCCAAGGCAGACACAGAAGACTGAGACTGAGGCCGGGTGGAGAAGGAAGCTCAGTAGCACCATTAAAGTTTGGTCAAGGAGAGAGTCTTTGTCAATAACTAAGATGGAATGTAGACTGGGACAAACAAATATAACTATATATACTGTGTGCCATAACTTCACTGAAGTGGGTAGGGAAAAAAGGAGTGGACCTAATTAACATTGGAAAACCATGTTTTGACTGCATACTGTAAAACTGAAGACCTGTCACAAATATCATGCTGTAGTTATTCTCTAGTTCATACAGATACAAGTAAGTAGTTGAATTAATGGATACAGAGGGGAGAAGGGTACAGCCTCCTTTACAAAAGAATCCCAGTTCATAAATGTGGAAGGTGTGAGGGTAGAGGTCAGTATAAACAGCACAGTAATAACTGTAACAGGCTGCACCCATGACTAAAAAAAGAAACATCAGTAGGCAAAACTTTAAGGACAAATGATACATTTGCACTGTTTATTAATTACTGTTGGTGATTTTAACACAAGTCCACAAAATCTTTGATTTCACTCCCTCCTGGAAATGGCTTAGCTCTCCTTCACTGGAGATAACTTACTTCTAAAGAATAGTCTATGTGAGGGGGAAATGAAGCTGGGTGTGGTGGCTCATGCCTGTAATCCCAGGTAGTCAAGAGGTGAAGATCAGGAAGATTTTAGTTTGAGGCCAGACTGGGGAAAAATTAGGAAGACTCCATCTCAGCCAGTAGTTTTGCCTGTTGTGCTTACCTGTGGTCCCAGCTACACAGAAAGTGCAAATAGGAGGATAATGGTCCAGATCAGCCCAGGCAAAAAGATTAAAGCAAAAAGGGCTAGGTTTATGGCTCAAGTAGCAGAGCACCTGCTTAGAAAGTATGGGGCCCTGAGTTTAAACCCCAGTACTGTCAAAATAATAATAATAATAATAATAATAATTTATTTGCATTTTAAATACTACCCACTCTGATCTGTTCCCTTCTTATTTCTAACATGACTTCTTATTGACATGACTGTTATGTCAAATTGGTAATCTCTCCCACACACTGTGGCTGCCTTTTGCTTCCTCCCTGGTCATTCGGATCTGGCCTCAAGGTCCTAAGGAGCCCATAGGTGTTAGACTGGGTGTGTTCCATGCCCCAATTCACCAAGCAGTTTGCTTAGGTCAGCCCCGACCTAAGAAGGAAAGAAGGATAGATGAGCTGAATAGAATCTAAAATATGGTAAATTCTATGATCCAGAGTCACTGTTGCTGAGGGGTTTCCCTGCATTTTCAGTATTTGTGGCTATTCTGGGAAAGAGGTAGAAGGCATTTCAGGAACAATTACTCACTCCTCATATGAAGGAACATCATGAGCAAACCATCAGTTCTCCATGGTGTCTGAAGTTATCCAAACTTGCAGCTGCTACTCTCAATTCAGTAACTCATTGGTCTTCTCTATTATTGTTATTTTGAAAATGAGAACCAAAGGTGATCCACTTATGCAGGATCAGGTGTGGGACTTTAAGACATTAGGTTGTCAATAGAGCAGATGGCATCAAGAAACACTGCACTAGCATGTGTGGAACTTGAGCTCAGCAAACAGCACAGATGCCAATCACTGGTTTCTAATTGCCATGTGCTGCACAGAAGACAGCACTCAGAAAGAGACTGGTGACCCAGTTTTTCTATAGTGTTTTCACATGCAATGACAATTTATGATTATTGGCTTGTTTCAGTTTTCTGAGTTGTATTACATCCCATTTATTACAAGTTACTTGCTCATGAAAATTCATTTGCTCTCTTGCCTACTATATTATTTCTCCTCCAAATTTCCCTAGTAACAGCAAATGTTTTTCCATTTACCAAGAATCAAAGACTGGCATCAATCTTCTACAAATGCCTTTACTCATAAGTGCACACCCTGACCTTGGCACACACAACACCTATATTAAACTGCTGACCTTAAAGGCAAAACTTAAACATCAGCTAGTGTTCAAATCAGTGACCTCAGTACCAACTTGATCTTATTTAGAAGTCAAATATAACCCTGAAGCTCTGATAACTCTATCTTGCTCCTCATCTTCGGTAAATGCATTTGACTGATTAGGACTGGCATTCAATCTATGCTTTTCCCATAGATGTGCAATCTGTTGGTGATGGCTCACTGCAAACCAGTTAAGATCTTCCACTCAAAACCAAGGAGTCATGCAAGATGGCAGAATAGCTAATAGATCCGAGAGCTCTGAGCTCTCTCATGAGTCTGAAAGAAAACTTTAGGTTCCTGGTAGCAAGGTTAGGGGAACCTGACTTCACCAAGTAAGATATCACCAACACCAAAGACAGACCAAATGTACAATGATTACTCTTTAAATTAGCTTTGATAACACAAAACGGTCCCAGAAGTCCCAGTGCTGTGGCTGCTGGTGACCACACCAGATGGCTGGGGACCGTTTTTTGTTTGTTTGTTTTTTGTTTCATCTTTTTTCTTTTTTTTCTTCCACTTTCTCCCTAAGTTACAAAAAACAATGCAGAGAACTGAAGAATGAGTTCTGAAAGCACCTGGGTTGTCCTGGACCCAACCTCTCTGGAGCCATGTGATACACACACACACACACACACACACACACACACACCACATACACACACAGAGGTGTTTCTTGGAGTCCATGCAACACACACACACACACATACACACAAACACCCTGTGCCACCCTCCCCTCCCCCCACCTGCCCTGGAGCCCACATGCCCACCAGTGGCAACAGTGAAATCCAACAAGTAATAGGTACCCACCAAAGAAAATACACAGGGACCCAGTGGCAGTCCGCAGAGGTCCCAGGGAACTTGGCACTCTATGACCTAAGCAATTGCTGAGCATGAAGCACAGTAGCAGGGACAGCACAACCAACAATGAACTCCATCTCCAGCCCTTCCAGAGACCTTCCCACCAGTAAGGATATCTGAACAAAACCATGTGTTTCCATATAACTACAGTTGTAAGTTCTGGGGACCTTACAAGTCTGGATGGGGTGACTGATGCTGGGAAGATGTGGGGAGGATCAACTGCACAGAAGAGCAAAGGAAAATTCACAATTTTATGTAAAATTTGTGTTGGTTGCTGCTAAATCTGTGACATAGATATTTTACTCATTTATTTGTAGCTTCTTTTTCAGTGCATTCCAACAAAAGTTTTTCATTCTTATTCCCTAATTTTCTCTTCTCTTTAGGACTACCTTCCTCCCTTTCTCTTCACTGTAGTTATCATATAATAGCCCCATAACCCACCCTCAATGTTACAACCATGAACCATTTCTTCTCCTCTTTTCTGTCACTCTCCCCAATTTATACTTTCCACTTGTCAACCACTAGAACAACATCCTAGCTCACAATTTCCCTTCTCTATGTCTACTCACACACAACCCTCCTTCATTACCAATACTTTCAATAGAAAAAGAGATTCCTGGATTTTATCAGTTCTGTGGAGTTTATATTTGTTTGTTCAGTTTCCTCCATTTTTCTCCCTCCTGTCTCCCCTATCTTATTACCCACTTGTTCTTTTCTACCTATCCCAGGATGCCTCTTAAGTAATCCCTTCTATTAGCTCAGCCCCCACCCTTATCTGCTACATAAACTTTTTACCTTATATTATCCACTACAGTTTTCCCTCTGTCTCCCACCCATCACAACCCTTCCTGCCTTTAGTCTTCCAGGACCATGAAGATTCATGATCCAATAGAAAACTAAAAATGCCTGAACAGTAGCAGTACCTGATCTTTGGTGTGGATTACTATAATTTCAAGCCTGCAATTTAACAACTGTGATAGCTTTAGCAGCTAAACTTCCTTGCCCTATGTGGAACAGGGAGTAGAATCAAGTATCTTGAAAATAAGAAACTGAAGGAATTACTATTAAACCTCTACCCCCTTATAAAGAGACAAGAAAACACATCAGGCTCACCCACCACCAAGTCCATAAAACCCTATTAAAAGGGCACAGAGGATTGGAACCTTGAATCAAAAATAATCCCAGATGTGTACATCTCAATGTAGAAACATAAAGCAACAAGGCAACAGCTCTCCCAAAAGCCAACTCCACCACAAAACATCTAAACAACATCAAAGAGGAGTAAACATTATACATGGAATTCCAAAGACTAATAGAATGACCAATGTGCTCAAAAAAGATACATATACGCAGGTGTCTGAGCCCAAAGAGGATATAAACAAAGGACCAAAAGAGGTCAACAGTAATCCAAACAGATGAATGAAATTAAGAAGACCATGCAGGATATGAAAGAGGAAATCAATAAAGGTATAGAAATCCTGAAAAATAACCAATTTGAAATGAACAGCTCAATATTCCAAATAAAAACCTGTTATTGAAAGTTTGACAAACAAAGTGGAGCAAGTTAAAAATAAGAGTATCAGGAACAGAAGATAAGGTAGAGGAAATACATCAATCAGTCAAAGACCATGAAAAGATGCTAAGAAAATATGAATGGAACATGCAAGATGTGTGGGACACCATTAAAAAACCAAATCTATGAATCATAGGTATAAAAGAAGAAGAAGAGATACAAACTAAAGGCATAGATAACTTAACTTACTCAATAACATAGTAGATGAAAACTTCCCCACCCTTAAGAAAGGGAGGGACATCCAGGTTTAAGAGGCTTACAGAACACCAAACCATCAGGACCAGAAAAGAAACTCCCACACACACTTTATAATCAAAGCACTCAATATACAAACAAAGAAAGAATACTGAAAACTGCAAAAGAGAAAAGACAAGTCACATTTACAAGCACACTGATTAGATTAACAGCAGATTTCTCAACACAAACTCTAAAAGCAAGACGTTCATGGAAAGGTATTTTTCAGGCCCTGAAAGAAAACAACTGTCAAGCTAAACTAGTCTATTCAGCAAAACTATTCTACCTAATTGAAGGAGAAATGAACACCTTTCACAACAAACAAAAATGAAAGGCATTTTTGACCATAAAACTAGCACTGCAGAAAATACTTAAAGAACATTTATATACAGAAGAAGCAACTAGAGTCAACAGGAAAATGCAAGAAAGAGTGAACCCTTTTGACCAAGCACACTTGTAAACCAGGAATAGTGGAAAAGTAAACATCAGGGGGATAAAAATGACTGGAAATACCAGATACCTCTCAGTACTAACATTGAGTGGTAATGGTCTCAGTGATCCAATCAAAAGACAAACAAGACCCAACCATATGTTGCTTACAAGAAACACATCTCACTGAGAAGAAGAAACACTGGCATAGAGTGAAAGAGTGGAAAAAGGTTTTCTAAGCAAATGAATCCCCAAAACAAGCAGAAGTAGCTATACCTATATCTGACAAAGTAGACTTCAGACTAAAATCAGTCAGAAGAGAGAATGAAGAACACTTCATATTAATTAAACAAATAATTCATCAAGAGGAAATAACAATTCTTAGCATCTACGCACCAAACATTGAGGCACCCAACTGCATTAAAAAAACACTAATGGACTTAAAAGCACAGATAGACCCCAACATAGTGATAGTAGGAGACCTCAAAACCCCCACTGTCAGCAATAGATCAGTCATTCAGGCAAAAACTCAATAAAGAAACTTCAGAACTAACAGACACTTTAGAGCAAATGGCCATAATAGACATCTACAGAGTATTTCATCCAACCACCATTCAATGCACATTCTTTTCAGCAGTTCATAGAACTTTCTTAAGAAAAGAGATCTTCTATTCCCTCTCTGGCTACAGAGAACCCAGATTTGATGCCCCATATCTGTCCAACACCTTGATCAAGTCAGCCCCAGCCTTATAAATACTATACTATCAACCCATAACCCAGTCCCCAACCTATAACTACACTCACACACCATAGGCTAAGAGTAGGGCCTCTGTCTTAAATCTACATCTACTGAACTCACATTTCCATAATCTCAGCACATATACCACACAGGTAAGAGATGCTATGCTATAGCATAAATATGCTGTATTAGCCAGTGGTTTAACTAACTACAATCAGGATGGAACAGCTCCAGGTGTCACCTAATCCATTTATGTGTAATTCCCAGGACCTGTCCCTCAGCCTCCATTGTTTACATCAGGAGACAAGATGCAGAAACAGTGAGTCTATTTAACTGCATATGGATACCCTGAGCTTGCAAGGAGTGGAAAAAAGAATCCTCACAGTCTGCAGTCCTGATTATGTATGCCCTCACCTGACAAGCCAACGGGTCCATATAACATAGGTGTAAGCCTCTCTAAAGGCCATGTGGGATGGATTGTATAGTTCTGCCCTCAAGAGTAGAGATAATAAGATTTATCTATAGGTTACAGATAGCATCCAATAAAACACAAGAGCTGAGGCTACTGGTCCCAGAATGAGAAAATTCTCTCCTATGTGTCCAAACCTGAGAAGTCTTAGGAAAACATAGTGTTTAGATTCTTGAATACTTGACTTAAACATTTAACTAAAATATTCAACTTCCATGTTGACTTTGATATGAGATGAAAGACATCTTTTTAGATTTAGATGGATTCTTAAGTATTTCCCAAGATCAGGGAGGTTAGAGATAATGAAATTCCCTCTGGAATCTACTGCTCATTCCTTTCCCTGCCCAGCTCACCATCAGAAAGGAAATTCTTGGGGAGAAAAAAAGCTTTCCTTTGGGGCTTAACAATCTTCTAATTCCTTAGTCTCTGGCACAGCATGATCCACCCACAGAATCCTCAAAGCTTTAAAAAAGAGAAGAAAAGTTACTGCTTATCATCTATGTGAACCACAGTTTATGCTCTATGTATGTATTAGTGTTGTCAGCTGCAAGTCTGAATTGCAGACTCTGGAATATTTTAAATTTGAGTCTGTGCCAGCCAGTGGTAGTGAAATGTTAACCAATCCATCCTTGACTTGCAATGTCTTAAGGTGGATGCCCTCCAGTAATACACTTGGTTATGAAAAAATATTTGGAAATAAAAATCATGCTTATCCCAGGAAGAATTTTTTCTGAGATAAGTTTAAATGCATTTTTAGGCACTCATCTTGGTGTGTAACTTTGGTAAGATGAATGGTGATTTGAGTTTCCTCTAAGACAATGGATTAGCTTCTTTACCTGTATATACTAAAATGTCTCCCACCAAAAAAATGTCATCTGAAAGGCAAATTAATACACCCAACTTCTAATCATTCTTACTTTCACAATTATTTATTGAGCAATTACTATGTGTCAAGCCCCCTATATGACACATACATTTTAAGAAAATTCTGGAGTTTATATTGGTGTGGATACAACAATAGGGGATAAGCAGAGAAACCATTCCTATGGAACTGAAAATCAAATTGGGGTTTGAACTGAAGACACAAATTTTGTTAGGTAAAGGGAAAAGGGAACCAGGAAAAGTGAGCACTACACCCATAGGTTTTGACATGCAGGGGAAAGGAGAGAAGTAGCAGCTAAAAGAAGACTGAATTTTCTGGACCTCACTTTGGAGGAGGCAGCATCACATACATCTGAAACTCCATGAGAGTTGGAGGATACAGGGCTTCAACAGTTACTTGCAGAATTTGATCTTTGCCTGAGAACTGAATTTACCTCCATACAGTTTAACTATAGGGACTGAGAACAGACATCACTTACAGTCAACATGATTTAACTGTTGGTTTCAGGAGAATCTGGCTCAGAAAGGTTGTAAATCAATGAATAACTTCCTGTTTGCTTTAGGAAATTCCTGCCAAGCAGTTTATACAAACACTTGACTCATCCTTCCCATCAGGACAAAAAGTACTTTTCAAACGATAGTTTATTTGTCAAGTCTTGCATTAAGACTCTCACCTCAGTGCACTCTCCATTCCTACTATTATATGATAAACTCTGTCCAGTCAATTTGATTCAGGTGAAGGCTCCTGAACCCAGACTTAAGCCTGAAAATGGCTTGCTCTGCATCCTATCTGAGCACTGAAACTCCCTGCTGGAATCCGCCCTTAAGCAGCAAGGTTCATAGCCCTAGCTTTGCTTAACCAACAGGCATTCAGGTGGCCATGTGCAGAGGTGGCAGATGACAATTTTCGAGCAAACTGAAAGTCAACTGCATGTTTTAAGAAAGTGAAAGGATCGGTTTTGTCTTTTCATCTGTCTGTAGTTTGATGAGTAGATTATATAGTATGTAGAGCATGGATGCTGAAAAAAGCCTACTGTTGTATTCCAGGGGAAAGGTGTTAGAAACTTGGAATTTGTACATGACAATGGATAAAGGGATAAATGCATTTGAAATACATATTAGAGGTAAATCCAAGAAGACCTGTTAATACATTGGCCAGTCATGGAGAAATGGATCTGGAATATGAAGCATAAACAATAAAATTTCAGTTTTCCAAACTAGTCAGAATATACTGCCATTCAATGACATGAAAACATGCACAAATGACCAGGTTTGGGGGCGTCATGGAGTTGGAGGTAAGAGTTAGTTTTGGATTTCTGAGTTTGAGGCATCAAATGGAGCTATCAAATAAGCATTTAGACATCATCAGGAAGCTCAGGAAAGGTCAGAAAAGCAAAGCAATACTCAGAATTTATTATTCCTCTGACCTCTGCCGTGTCCTATTAAAATTTCTTAATATTTCAACTCAGAAGATCTTTATATAACACTGTCTTCCAACTTTAATGGCAAAAAACATTAAGAAAACTCCTGCATTGGTTTAAGAAAGGTGTCATGGCAGCATGATGTAATTACTGTCCTCTGAGATTAACTCAGTTTTTGATGCTTTGTTTGCCAAGTAATGGGAGTCAGGGACAGTCAGATTGCTAGAGTTGGTCTGTTCTCCACAAATAATTATCAGTGAAGTAAAAGAGTTAAAAGTAGGCTCTAGAATGAGTGATATTTAAATTTGACTCTTAATTTGCCACTTGCTAATTTGACAATTTGAATAATCTTTGAACACTAAGCCCCAGGTTCCCAGTTGTAAATTGAGAGTAATAATAATTTCCAACCAATACTGTTTTGTGAGTAGTAAATAAAACCATGTAAAGCAGGTAGCATAGTACTCTGTGTATAATATAAACTCAGTAAGTGTTTAATCAATTTTTCTTGAATTAAACAGTATAAAATTAATCTTGTATAAAGTAGAACAAATCAAACCAGTTGTAAATGGTTGAGATAAATCCCTGCAAGAAAATATATTAGGCTAGATCAGACTGGTTTAAATTAAGTGGAATCAAACTGGTCCTGAAGAGCTAAAATTGAATCTGATTTTTTTCCAAGTTCAAAATGGACTATAACTGAGTCATAGGTATTAAGACATTTCAAATTGCATAAATCCAATTCCAGTTGGATTAGATAAGTATGAACCAGACAGACTGGATTCATTGGAATCAAAAGTTATCAACCCAGGTTAGTTACTGAGCTTTCTGAAGAAATTAAATTTGACTTTAAGAGCTGGTGGCACACCATGCTTGTGACATGGTGGCAAAGAGAGCAAGCTGCCTGCCATTGCCTGTTCTTGTATTTTGCTTTAAGACTGAAAGAATACTTAGATGACTGTGGTCATCAGCATGTCTACTTAAAACAAAACAGTACATAAACAACCCAAAAATCTGTATTTTCAAGTCTCTCATGAAGAGACCTGTGGCACATGGTAGGGGAGGGAGGCTCTTTCCTATTTCTGTTGCCTCAAGTGTGGAGGCACAGGCTACTACCATGAGTAAAACTTGATAACTGACTCCATCTCTGACTGTAGCAGAGCAAAGCACAGAAAGATCCCAATCCCTGTTCTCTACCTCAAAAGCTGTCTGTGGCCTCCCAAGTCCCAGCACTCACCAAGCCTACTGGAGACTTTAGCTGTAAGCATCTATGCTCTCTGCCCAAGGACTTCCCAGGTCCAAGGCAGCCTGATCAGGGTTGCCAGGGAGTTAATGCCCCTGGGGTCAGCCCTCATCCCATTTAGCAAGTACTGAATTAACACTCGTCTTCCTCAGCCTTTCAGTGATGCTCTGCACCCGTTCCCAGATGTCATTGACTGGACCGAGCCTCCATGGTCCACATCACTAAGTTGCTCACTATGTTCACTCTGCTGGTTTCCATCCTTTCCTTGTCTCACTTCACCAGCCTCTGAACTATGCTTCCTAAGATCACCAAAAAATAGGTTACTTGCTGTCAAATCCCTGTCTCCTGTCTGCCTATAGGGTAAGCAAATATAAGACATCATCCCTGGATTGTCTAACATGGGACTTATTTTGAATAAACAAAACTAAACCCCTACAAATTTTAGCACTGTTATTTGGGTGTTCAGTCATGCTGTTAAACCTCTTCCTATCTGATTCAATTAACTGTGTGATACTTTTTTGGGGTGCTGGGGACTGAACCTGGGTTCTGTGCATGCTAAGCATTCACTCTACCACTGACTACACCTCTGGTCCTAATGTGATACTTTAACATGCTTAAATCACTTTCTTATTGTTAGATCTCTGTCTAATAAAGAGCTACTATTAAAAACCAAAAGGCAGAAAAGGAATTTAAAAGTCTTTTGACTGAATAAAATCTGATGACTACTAGAAGAAAATTGCCAATTATATTTAAATACTTCCAGCAGATAAAATTTCAACAGAGACCTGGCCTCTACACTTCCAATCCCAAATTAATTCCTCCTTAACCCATTCACAGCATCTGATACGGTCAATCTCTTCCTCCTCCCTGAACAGTGTTTCTTTCACTGGCCTTTGTACAACCACTCTATCTTGGTTCTTCCTCTGCCTCATCAGTGGCTTCTGATCGAGGCTGTTTGAGGGCCCTCCTCATTGTGAGCTGATGTCCCAGAACCGTGTCCTTGGTCTGCTTCTCCTTTTTATCTTCAAACATAGTCTACATGATTTTACCAATCCCATAGCTTGAAATAACATCCCTATGCTGATGGATCTTAAATTAATTTCTCCACATTCACCCTCTTTTACCCTCTCCCTAACAGGACCTGTTCTATTATTCCTGTCCTTCATTGATGAAGTGTATCCTCCTTGCTCAAAGGGGTTTCACTATGATATTTCACCTGGAGTGCATTGTATTTTAATCAGTCTAACTCCCTCTATTACTCTTCCCTAACCTTTCCTCCTACCACATCTTGCTCAACGTCTTTCAGTGCATTTGAAATACATTGACTACATTCACCCTCCTTTATCCCCTCCATTCACCCTCCCCCACTTCCACAAGCACATCCCTCCCTTGGAGAACCTATTTTACAGTCCTATCTTTTATTCATAATTCCCAAGTCAGTGTTCAGAGGAGTTTCTTCATATATCTTAGCTGTGAATATACTGAACTTTGGTCAGTTTAATTCCCTTTATTACTCTCCCTTACCTTTTTCCTTCTACCCCCTATTATTCAACAGCTTTCAGTAGATATTCATATGTCATCTATCTGAATGAATGCGATGTATTTTGATATTGCTGACTCTTTACCATTATCTTTTCCTTTCCCTCCTTCCCTGAGTGCCATAGAATAGTTCCAGTATTACAAATATGCCCTATATATAAATGTGTATATTTGACCATGTTTATTTTTGTATACATTTATCTTTTGGATCTAACTTTCACATATGAGAGAAAACATGGTCTTTGTCTTTCTGAACCCGAGTTACTTCACTTAACATCATGTCCTCTGTTTCCATCCATTTATGGGCAAACAACATGATTTCATTCTTCTTTATGACTGAGCAGTACTCCATTGTGTATATATACCACATTTTCTTAATCCATTCATCAGTTGTTGGGCATCTGGGCTCTTTCAATAGCTTGGTTATTGAGAATAGTGCTGCAATAAACATAGGTATAGGCATAGGAGTTCAAATGTTTCTATTGTATCCTGACTTACACTCCCCTGGGTATATGCCCAAAAGTGGTATCACTGGATTATATGGTAGTTCTAATTTTAGTTTTTAAAGGAATCTCCATACTACTTTCTATAATGTTTGTACTAATTTACATTCCTGCCAATAGTGTATAAAGGTTCCTGTTTCACTGTACCCTTGCCAAAAATTGTTGTTTGTGTTCTTGATGATAGCCATTTTAACTATTAAGGTTAATGTAGTTTTGATTTGCATTTCTTTTATGGCCAGGGCAGTTGAATACTTCTTCATGTATTTATTGGTCATTTGTACCTCTTCCTTTGAAAATTGCCTATTTAATTCATGTTCCCATTTCTTCATTGGTTTGTTGATTCTTTGGGAGTTTAGTTTTTTGAGTTCCCTATAGATTCTGGTTATTAGTCCTTTATTAGATGAATAACTATCAAATACATTTTCCATTCTGTGGGCTGTCTCTTAAGTCTCATGACTGTTTTCTGTGCAGAAGCTTTTTAGTACTATGCAGTACCATTTGTCAATCCTTTCTCTTAGTTGCTGAGCCATTGGAGTTCTATTTAGAAAGTTATTGCCCATGCCTGTATGTTCCAGTGTTTTCCCTACTCTTTCTTGCAGTAGTTTCAAATTTTAGACTCTATATTAAGGTCTTTTATACACTTTTAATTGATATTGGTACAAGATTTCAGTCTTCTACATTTCAGTTTTCCCAGCATCATTTGTTAAAGAGGCTGTCTTTTCTCCACTGTATATTTTGAGTTCCTTTGTCAAATATCAGTTGACTGTAGCTGTGTGGACCCATGTCTGTTCCACTGGTCTTTGTGTCTGTTTTTATGTCAATGTTTTGTGCCATATTATTTTTATCATTATGGTTCTATAGTATAGTTTGAAGTCAGGTATTGTGGTATGTCCAGCATTGCTGTTTTTGCTCAGAATTGCTTTGGCTATTCAGGTCCTTTATGCTTCCATACGAACTTTGGGATTGATTTTTCTATCTCTGTGGAGAATGTTATTAGAATTTTGGTGAGGATTGCATTAAACATGTGGATTGCTTTTGGTAGTAGAATCATTTTCACAATATTGATTCTGCTAATCCATAAGCATGGGTGATCTTTCCATTTTCTAATGTATTCTTCAATTTCTTTCTTCAGTGATTTATAGTTTTCATTGAAGAGATCTTTCATTTCTTTTTATTTTGTGGTACTAGGGTTTGAATTCAGGGCCTTGTGCTTGCTAGGCAGGCACTCTACCTCTTGAGTTACACCTACAGCCCTCATTTCCTTCATTAAATTTATTCCTAGGTATTTTTTTGATTAATCTTTTTTATTAGTAGTATATCATAGTTGTACAGGGGATACCTTATAATATTTAAATATGTGTTTACAATATATCTTAGTTAAATTCACCCCCTATTCTCCCCCCTGCCTTCTTAGAACAATTTCAATAGGTTTCATACTTCTATTTTCATATATGAATACAAAATACAACCACCATATTAACCCTCATTCACCCTTTCCTTATGCCTTCCTCCTCCTACTCCCAGGTATGTTTTTAAGCTATTATAAATGGGATTGTTTCCCTGACTTTGTTCTCAGGCTGTTCATTATTGGTACATAGAAAACTACTGATTTTTGTATGTTGATTTTATATCCTGCTACTTTGCCAAAAGTGTTTATGATTTCTAAGAGTTTTTCTTTTTCTTTTTTGGTGGAGTTTTAGGGTCTTTTAGGTGAAAGATTATATCTGCACATAGGGATAGCTTGACTACTTCCTTCCCTATTTGAATCCCTTTTATTTCTTGTTTCTATCTTACTGCTCTGGCTAGGATTTCTAAAACTTTATTGAATAAAAGTGGGGAAAGTGGACATATTTGTTTCATTCCTTACTTTAGCAGGAATGGTTTCAGTTTTTCTCCATTTAGTATAGGGTTGGCTATAGGTTTGTCAAATATAGCCTTTATTGTGTCAAGAAACATTCCTTCTATTTCTAGTTTCTTCACTGATTTTATCATGAAAGGATGATGAATTTTGTCAAAGATTTTTTTCAGCATCTATTGAGATGATCATGTGGTTTTTGTCTTTGCTTCTATTTATAATCTGTATTACATTTATCAGTTTATGTATGTTGAACCATCTTTGCATCCCTGGAATGAAACTGACCTGATCAATGTGTATGATCTTTTTGATGTGCTGTTGAATTCCATTCACCAGTGTTTTGTTGAGAACTTTTGTGTCTATATTCATTAAAGATAGTGGCTTGTAATTATCTTTTCTGTTGTATCCTTGTTTGGTTTTGGAATGAGGGTAATACTGGATTCATAGAAAAAGTGGTAGTCTGCCCTTTCTATTTCCAGGAAGAGTTTGAGGAGTACTAGTTCTTTTTTAAAGGTCTAGAAGGATTCAGCCATGAATCCAGCAGGTCTTTGACTCTTCTTTGTTGGGAGACTATTACTGCTTCAATTTATTTGCTTGTTATAGCTCTATTTAGTTGGTTTATATCCTTTTGCTTCCATTTTGGTTGGTTAAATTCTTTTAGAAATTTATGCATTTCTTCTAGATTTTTCAGGTTACTTGAATGTAAATTTTCAAAGTATTCCCTAATGATCCTCCGGATTTCATTGGTATTAGCAGTTATGTCCTCTTTTACATCTTTAATTTTATTAATTTGGGCCCTTTCCTCCCTCTGCCTATTCAGCTTAGCTAAAAGTTTATAAATCTTAATAATCTTTTCAAAGAACCAAGTTTTTATTTCATTGATTCTTTGTATAGTTTTTCTGGTCTGAATTTCATTGATCTTGGTCTTGATTTTTATTATTTCTCTCCATCTGCTAGTTTAGGGGTTAGCTTGTTCTTGTTTTTCTAGAGGCTTAAAGTACATCATTAGGTTGTTTGAGATCTGTTTTTTAATGTAGGCACTCATAGCCATAAACTTTCCCCTTAGCATGGTCTTTGCTGTACCCCACATGTTCTGATGGATTGTATTTTCATTTTCATTAGATTCTAGGAACTTTTTGAATTCTCCCCTATTTCTTCAATGATCCACTGGTCATTCAACCATGTGTTCTTCAGTCTCCATGTGTTTCAATATTTTCATAGTTTCTTTTGCTATTGAGTTCTAGTTTTATTCCATTGTGATCACTTATGATACAGGGGGTTATTTAAATTTTCTTAAATTAGTTGACTTACTTTGTGTCCTAAAACACGATCTACTTTGGAGAAAGTTCCAAGAGTTACTAAGAAGAATTTGTATTCTGCAGTCCTTAGATGAAATATTCTGTAGATGTCTATTAAGTCCATTTGGTCTATTGTGTTCACTAATTCTAATGTTTCTTTGTTGAATTTTTGTCTGGATGACCTATATAATGATGACAGTGGAGTACTGAAGTCTCCTACTATCACTGTGTTGGGGTCTATCTGAGTTTTTAAGTACAGTAGTGTTTTATAAATGTAGTTGGGTGCACTGACGTTTGGTGCATATATGTTAAGAATTGCTATTTCCTCTTGAAGAATTGTTCTTTTGATTAATATGAAGTGATCTTTATTGTCTTTTCTGACTATTAGTCTAAAGTCTATTTTGTCAGATATAAATATTGTTACTCCTGTCTGTTTTCAGGGTCTGATTGCTTGGAAGATCTTTTTCTCCCTTTCACTTTAAGCCAATCTTTGTTTTTGTCAGTGAGATGTGTCTCTTGTAAGCAACAAATGGTCAGGTCTTTTGGCTTTCTTTGTCTTTTGATTAGGGCATCGAGGCCATTAATATTCAGTGTTAATATTTCCAGTCATTTTGCTGTTGTTTTTTCCCTGATGTTTACTTTCTACCATTCCTTGTTTACTGGTCTACTTGGTCAGTGGGGCTTATCCTTTGTTGCATTTTCCTGGCTGAGTCTAAGTCTTCTGTGTGTGGGATTCCTTTAAATAATTTCTTTAGTGCCGGTTTGATGGTCATGAATTCCTTTAGTTTTTGTTTGTTGCAAGGTTTCTCATTGAGGAGTCCGGAGGGAAGGCTCAGTTTCATTTCCACGGACCCTCCTGCCTGGGCCGCAGCCGCCGCCGTGATACCGAGCAAGTTCATCTACCGGCAGCTCCGGGAGACTGGCCAGGGCTTTGAGAGTTTCCTGGCCGACCGGGGACTGGAGAAGGAGACGGATGGCGAGCGGCTGCAGACCATTTATAATCGCGACTTCAAGACCAGCTTTGGAACTCCTGCCCCTGGCTTCTCCTCCATGCTGTATGGAATGAAGATTGCAAATCTGGCTTATGTCACCAAGACTCAGGTCAGGTTCTTCAGTCTGGACCCCTGGGTCAGTGTGCAGCTCCCAGAAGAGACCAATGAAGCTGGGGTCAGATATCAGCAAGCAGCACAAGTCACTGCTAGCCAAGATCTTTTATGACAGGGCTGAGTATCTTCATGGGAAGCATGGGGAGGACGTGGAAGTCCAGGGGCCCCATGAAGCCCGAGATGGGCAGCTCCTTATCCGCCTGGATTTGAACTGAAAGGAGGTGCTGACCCTGAAGCTTCAGAATGGAGGGATCAAGCCTGTTACTCTCACTCACCTCTTCCCACTCTGCTGGACACCCCAGTTTGCCTTCTACAATGGTAACCATGAGCTTCCCTGTCCACTGGGTCCAGGTGAATACTATGAGCTCCATGTCCACTGTAAGACCAGCTTTGTGGGCTACTTCCCAGCCACTGAGCTCTGGGAGCTGCTGGGACCTGGGGAGTCAGGACCAGAAGAAGCTGGAGCTTTCTACATTGCCCGCTTTTTGGCTGCCGTTGCCCACAGCCCCCAGGCTGCACAGCTGAAGCCCACAACTCCCTACAAGCGTTTCCAGTTCACTAGAAACCCTGTAATGTCCAACCGCATAGAGGAAGGAGAGAGACCCGACCGTGCTAAGGGCTATGACCTGGAGCTAAGTTTGGCACTAGGAGCCTACTATCCATCACCCTGCCTCAGGCAACTGCTCCCTATCCTTCAGGGAGCAAATGTCTTCACTGCACCTAAGGAGGTTGCCGAGATCAAGGCCCAGCTGGAGACAGCCCTGAAGTGGAAGAACTATGAAGTGAAGCTCCAGCTGCTGCTGCACCTGGAGGAGCTGCAGATGGAGCGTGACATCCGGCACTATGACCTGGAGTCGGTGCCCATGACCTGGGATCCCGTGGACCAGAACCCTAGGCTGCTCACACTGGAGGTTCCTGGGGTGACTGAGAGCTGCCCCTCAGTACTACAGGGTGACCACCTGTTTGACCTTTTGTCCTCTGAGACACACCAGGAAGACTCTGTCATCTACAAGGGCTTTGTGCACAAGGTGGAACTGGACCGTGTCAAGCTGAGTTTTTCTAATAGCCTCCTGAGCCGCTTTGTGGATGGGTGGACCTTCAAAGTGAACTTCACATTCAACCGCCACCCCTGCGGGTCCAGCACCAGGCCCTGGAGCTGACAGGGCATTGGCCATTGTGGCCCATGCTTTTTCCTGTGACCTCCCCTGGGGTCCCGCTGCTGCCCCCTGATGTGAAGCTCAAGCTGTACAATCGGAGTCTGGAATCGAACCCAGAGCAGCTACAGGCCATGAAGCACATTGTTTTGGGCACCACCCGGCCTGCCCCCTACATTATCTTTGGGTCCCCAGGTACCAGACTGTCACATTAGTGGAGGCCATTAAGCAGGTGGTGAAGCACTTGCCTAAAGCCCACATCCTGGCCTGTGCTCCATCCAACTCTGGGGCTGACCTCTGCCAGCAGCTCCGTGTCCACCTGCCCAGCTCCATCTACCGCCTCCTGGCCCCCAGCAGGGATATACGCATGGTGCCTGAGGACATTAAGCCCTGCTGTAACTGGGATGCTAAGAAGGGAGAATATGTGTTTCCCGCCAAGAAGCAGCTGCAGGGATATCGGGTCTTAATTACCACCCTCATCACTGCCAGCAGGCTGGTGTCTGCCCAGTTTCCTATCGATCACTTCACACACATCTTCATCGATGAAGCTGGCCACTGCATGGAGCCTGAGAGTTTGGTGGCCATAGCAGGACTGATGGAAGTCAAGGAAACAGGCAACCCAGGAGGGCAGCTGGTGCTGGCAGGAGACCCTCGGCAGCTGGGGCCTGTGCTGCGGTCCCCATTGGCACAGAAGCATGGCTTGGGGTACTCACTTATGGAGCGACTGCTCACCTATAACACCCTGTACAAGAAGGGCCCCAACGGCTATGACCCCCAGTTCATTACCGAACTACTACACAACTACAGGTCTCATCCCACCATCCTGGACATTCCTAACAAGCTGTACTAAGACGGGGAGCTGCAGGCCTGTGCAGACGTGGTGGATGGAGAGTGCTTCTGCCGCTGGGAGGGTCTGCCTTGCCAGGGCTTTCCCATCATCTTTCATGGCGTAATGGGCAAAGATGAGCGTGAGGGCAACAGCCCATCTTTCTGCAACCCCGAACAGGCTGCCACGGTGACTTCCTACTTGAAACTGCTCCTGGCCCCTTTCTCCAAGAAGGGCAAAGCCCGCCTGAGCCTTCGAAGTGTGGGCGTCATCTCCCCATACCCGAAGCAGGTGGAAAAAATCCGCCACTGTATTACCAAACTTGACAGGGAGCTGCAAGGACTGGATGGTATCAAGGACTTGAAGGTGGGCTCCGTGGAAGAATTCCAAGGGCAAGAACGAAGCGTCGTCCTCATCTCCACCGTGAGAAGCAGCCAGGGCTTTGTACAGCTGGACCTGGACTTTAACCTGGGTTTTCTTAAGGACCCCAAGAGGTTCAACGTAGCAGTGACCCGGACCAAGGCTCTGCTCATTGTAGTGGGCAACCCCCTTCTCCTGGGCCAGGACCCTGACTGGAAAACATTCCTGGAGTTCTGTAAAGAAAACGTGGGGTACACCGGGTGCCCCTTTCCTGCCAAACTGGACCTCCAGCAGGAACAGAACTCCCTCCTAGGTCTCAGCAAGCTCAGCCCCTCTACCTCAGGACCCCACGGTCGTGACTACCTCCCCCAGGAGAGAGAGGGTGAAGGGAGAGTGTGCCTGCAAGTGGAACCAGAGTGGAGGAATGAGTTGTGAAGACACAGCTGCCTGCCTGAGTCCTCAAGCCAGCCAAGCCTTAACTGCTGCTCATCCCTGTGCAGAACCCAGCCCAGCTGCCCCTGTGAGGGACAGGAAGGCCAGCTGGGAAGGGAGTTTACAACCCAAGCCATTTCTTCCCTATCCCTGCTGGGGAGAATAACACACTGAGCTGCTAACAATTGGGGGGATGGAGAAGGAAGAAAAACTCTGAAAACAAAAAAAAAAAAAAAAAAAAAGGAAGGATTGTTTTGTGGGATAGACAAGTCTTGGTTGGTAATTATTTTCTTTTAAGGCCTTAAATATATCTTTCCATGACCTCTTTGTATTTAGAGTTTGCATTGAGACCTCTGCTGTTATTTTAATAAGTTTGCCTTTATATGTGACCTGTCACTTCTCTTTTGTAGCTTTCTATATTCTTTCTTTGTTCTATATATTGAGTGTTTTGATTATGATATATGTGGGAGGGAGTTCTTTTCTGGTCTTGCTGGCTTGGTACTCATCTGTATCTATAGATGTCCCACACTTTCTCAAGATTGAGGAAATTTTCTATTTATAGGAAATTGTCTATTATGATATCTAATAAGTTATCAATGCCTTTCATTTGCATCTCTTCCCCTTCTTCTATGCCCATGATTCATAGATTTGGTATTTTGATAGTGTCTCTGAGTCTTGCATATTCCATTCATACTTTCTTAGCATTTTTTTCATGGTCTTTGACTGACTGACTTAATTACTCTACTTGATCTTCTGTTTCTGGTACTCTATATTCAACTTGGGCCACTCTTTTAGCCAAACTTCCATTGAGGTTTTTATTTGGGGTATTGATTTCAAATTGATTATTTTCAAGATTTCTATATCTTTATTGATTTCTTCTTTCATATTTTGCATTGGCTTTCTTATTTCATTCATCTGTTTGGATTCTCTTTGAGCTCAACTAGTTGTTTATTCATAGTCTCTTTGAGTTCAGTCCCTAACTCATGTGTCTCCTTTTTGAGTTCATTGATCATTCTTACTATTTTTTAAATTCAATGATTGATATTTACTCCTCTTTGCTATTGTTTAAGTTCTTCCTGGTGGAGTTGGCATTTGAGGGAGAGCTGTTGTCTTGTTGTTTTGTGTTTCTTCATTGAGATTCATACATCTGGGGCCATTTTTGGTTAGAAGTTCCAATGCCATATATTCCTTTAGTTGGGATTTCTGAAAGATTATTTAGGACTGGGTAGCTGGTGAGTTCTGGTGTGTTTTTTGTCTCTAGATGTGGGGTGGGGTGTGCCTCAATATTCAACCCCAGCTTCTTGTTCTCAAGGTGCTGGGTACCACTATCTATTCCACACAAGGAGAGGAAGTTTAGCGCTAAAGCTATCACAGTTACTAAGCTACAGCCTTGAAATTACATCAATTCCTAAAGAAAATCAATGACTGCAACTGTTCCAGTATCTATAGTTGTCTATTGGAGCAAAAATGAGTCTTCATGGTACTGGAGGACTAAAGGTAATAATGAAAGTAATGGAAGGAAGATGGGGAGGATGATAATCTAGTAAATAAAATGTAGTGTAAAGTTTTATGTGGTAAGAGGAGGTGTGGCTGTGCAAATGGTTGTTAATGAAAAAGTAGTCTGGGATAGTTAGAAGAGATTTAGTTTATATCAAGAGAGGAGAAAGAAAAATGGAGAATATTGAACAGATAGATAAATATAAACACAAGACTGCAAAAATAATCTAGGAATATATTCACCTACTAAAAGTATTGGTAGCAAAGGAGGATTATGGATGAGTAAAGAAAACAGGGAAAATATGAGCTAAAAAGCAGCTGTGTTTGTTGATAGGAGGAAAGTATGAATGGAGAAGGGCAATAGGAAAGGGGAAGAGAAGAAATGGTTTAAGGTTACACATAGGATGGCAGGCTATTGGACTCATATGGTGACTACAGAGAAGGGGAAGGAGGGAAGACAGACTGAAGAGAAAATGGGGGAGAGAGAATGCAAAACTGCTTTGCTGGAATGTACAAAGAAAATACAAACAAACATTAAAAAGCTGTACATCCCAAACTTAACAGTGACCAAATCAACATAAAAATTTTAAATTTTCTAGTGTTCTGAGCTACTGACTTATTTCTCCCCTTTTTATCTGCCTTGGTCTTTCAGTCCACTAGATGGCACTGTAAATGAATACCTGTCTCTGGAATGGTGTCTGTTGACAGCCAGGAGTTCCTTCTTTAGTGAAGGTGGGGAGGGGAAGTGTTTGAAGATCTAAATACAATCTCTGGTGAAGACTTCTAGAGTCTGGATTGTAAAACTTGCCAGTCTTACACCATCACTTCTTGTAGCTTTCCCCTCTTTCAAGCTCTCCAGCACTTACAGACTGTAGTTATATACTGGAAGCAGACTTTTATCATTTATGTCCTCACTGACATAAGTCTCTGCAGGGGGACTGTAAGCCCAACCTGGCAGTGCCTGTTTTCTCTACCACATTAGAGACTTTGCATTAGGCCTAGTACTAAAGCCTGTTATTGTAGATGTTGGCTGTTGTCACCTCCACCAGTGCTGCCACCACTGCTGCTACTGCTGCTACCATGCTCCAAGCAACTTCTTTATTCTGAGACATGCCACACCTATTTGGGACGCCACTTCTACTCTATGGTTCTCAGCAGCTTTCCTGTAGCAAGTCACATACTGAAAAGGTTCTCTTCACTTTTGGGGTGAAGATTTTGTCTTCCCCTTTCCCTTAGGGGCGCTGGTGCTGGAGAAGGTGAAAACTATTTCTTCATTCACTCTGTAGGTTCTTTCTTTCCCTGTATTTTTCAGCTGGTTCACAGTGCTTTTCCTTTTTCTCCTCTGTGAGAGGACTCTTCTTTGTTATCTAGGTTCTTATCCACAGGGTCAGATGGCAAAAGCTTCTTGCCTTATCTCCAATGTGTTTCAATATTATTCACTGTGTATCATTCTCTTTTCCTTTCCCTTCTCCCCCTATACTCCTCAAATTGTCCCACTAGTGGATACTTATTTTATATATATATATAATCATGCTTGTATTTGTGTATACATTTATGAAATGATTATTTTTATAACTATTAAGTCAAATACTGAGTGAATGTGGTATATATGCATATTTCAAGAAATAAAGAATGGAATTTTCAAAATATCTGGTAGCTGTGCTATTTTCCATTGATCAAAAAATTGCTGCCTCATAAAAAGGCACAGCAGGAACTGAGCTGTGGCTGTAGAGTTTCTCATGAATTGCCTAGTTGATAAAAGCCTGTACAAGAGACAAACCCACACTTAGCTGTAATTGCTTTTACCATTTTATTCAAGGTATTAACTAAAAAACACATAGCCTCCAACTTACTTCTTCAATGGTTAAACTAAAATGCCAGCTAAGTCTTGTTCACTTCTAAAATGTATTGATACAATCTAGTAAAGAGGAGATGACAGAAAAAGAAAGGTCAACAATGTGAAGTGCACTAATATTGCTTTTTATTTCATGAAATCCAAATTATTTATAAGCATCAATTTTAGGAACATTTTACAAAGGCATTTTTATAAAGGCAACAAGAAATGCAAAATACACAAATCTACACTCACAAATAGCTACCACCGGAAGATTTGAAGTATCTCAGGAAAAGATTAAAATATTCTTTGACTAGCGGAGATACTGGGGAACAATGCACACTAAAAAGAAAATACACATTAAAAGCAAAACAGTGTACATCTGCTTCTCAAAATCTAAACGACATGAGTTTATGAAGTATGAAAGGTTACTCTTTGTTGCTGGGTCTACCCTTGAGTGTTCTTCAGTCATTCGCCTTTCAATGCAGAGTTTAACTCTACACCCATATCTCTGAATTCTGTTCATTTCTTAGTCAAATAAAAATCTAAACCAGGATAAGAGATAAAGCTATTTCACTCCCAGGAGAAATGGAGGAGGTGTTGCCATGGAAAGGCCTCTGGTTCCTAGATTCCCTGACCAATATAAGCCACTTTAAAAGTCTACTCTGATATTTCAAAGTTTTATAAAGGGAATGTTGTATAACCCTGGACTTCATTTTAGTTATTCCTTACAGAGCAGAGAAATGGGCTCCTTCATCTAAAACAAAAAGACAGACAGATACACACACACCCCCACACACCCTACAATGTCTGTTCCTAGCTAATGACATAAATGATTTTGGGAAGTGAATCAGGACTATTGCTCACTGATCAAAAAGGCCACACTGCAAAGTGTTTGATTTTTTATCCTAATCTCTAACTTTGATAAATTAGAGTAGATAGTAATTAGCTTTAACTTTTGAAAACATTTAGCCTGGATAAAACATACATCTTTATAAAGTAAACAACTTATATATTTTCTCTTTTAAAAAAACATAGCTTTGACATGCTTCTGATGCCCTTAAAAATTTGTAGACAGATACCACAGTTGTATCTCAAAGTGTGACTTGGGGGCTACTGAAATATTACATGTTCTTTTGCTGGCAAAATGTCAGACCAGTTGCTTACTCAATACAATGGTTTTCTCAGATTTTAACCATGCATCATGTTTTAACATGGTGGATTTGTTAAAACACAGAACACTGGGTCCTGCCCCCAGCATTTCTGACTCAGTTTGCTGAAGTAAGGCTTGAGGAAGGGCACCACATTGAGAACCACTGCTTTAAACTATTCTTTTTAATGCTCTTTAAACAGCAATGTAATATTTTTCCTTTTTCTAAAACAATAATGCCCAGTCATCAAAAGAGCTCTGAACACTATTTTCTTAGCATTTTAGGTTTTTGCATGGGACTGGGAATATTTCCTAATTGTCATCAGAAGAGCTGTAACCTATGAAGTACTCCTCCCCAGGACAGGATCCCTGTTCTGGGGGACGAAAGCCACTGCTACATATCTCTACCCAGGATATCTATCTCATCCAGGAGGAAGTCCATATCCTCCCGGCTCACTTGAGGGCTGATCACCACCTGGCGGAAGAAGTTGACCTTCCCCTGATGGGGCTGATATCCCAGCATGAGACTTCCCTTCTTCATCATCCTCTCCTTAATGGCTGGGGCTACCTGCAAAGGGAGAGGAGACGGAGGTGAAAGAGCAGAATACCGAAGCACTCAACTGGTTTTCAATTAGCCATCCATGGGTTGGGAGCACATTCTCATAGGCACAAAGTTGCACTATAATGATAACAATTTATTGAGAATCTTATGGCATATGAATACTGATCCAAGTATTCTAGACATATTAGTTCATTGAATCTTCATATCAACACCATGAAGGAGATACTACCAACATGCCCACATGCAAACAATGAAATTCAGGCACATGAAGACTAAATAACAATCACTAGGTCCCAGGCTCTGAAATGTAAATGACAATGCAACACTGCCTTGTAAAAAGCAAATTATGGGGCTTCAGGCATCACAGTATTGAAAGCATCAAACGTTCTATTTCTCAATTTGTCTTGATGACAAAATACTCCAGTTAAGGCCTTGTGAATACAGAATAGTGATAGATGGAAAAAAGAAACTTGCAGTTGTCTACCAAAGAAAAACTAATACAGGTCTAATGTACAGTTTTCTTTTGAAGATTAACAATTATTAATTTATTAATAAGAACCTGTATGTTTCTGTAATTATTGTGCTTTGAAAGTCCTTGGTTAATGTAAAGGATTTAGAAGAAAATGACAGTTTAATATTATTCTTATATGTGAAATACAAGCACCCTGTCTTTTACAACATGTGTAAATGTGATGATAAAATTAGGAAGCTCATAGTTTAAGAATGAGGATTTGCAGTTGACATAAGAATTATTGACCCTGATTATAAAAATGCACAAATTTTTTAAAAAGTTTAACATTGGAATAAATTAGTTCATTTAAGAACCACATGGGGAAATCAGACCATTTTTAAGTCAGTGGTATGACCACCTAAGGGCCAGGTTGCAAACTTTTAAGATAGTGAGATTTTGAAACACAAAGCTACAAAGTCAAGAATGCATTCTTACTGGCTTAAAAACATAAGCAATGATTTCTCATTTGAATTTTATTTTAACTCTGAGCATCTCTTACTTGAATATGTGGAAAGGGATCATCATGAATTTCTGCCCTTATCTTCTCAGAAAGATGAGGCTCAGATCACTCAGAAGGGAAGAATAAGTACATAAGTACCACCATGTACAATGTGCATGAATCTCAGTTCCTGGAAATTTCAGTTCTCCTTCTCATAGTATGACCATCACAGACATTCTGGGTTTTAAATATACCCATGTTTTGTCAGAGCTTCATGAAGGCAGAACAAGCTACTTCATCCTACATTCAGCACCATCTTGGTCTGCTCCAAAGATGATGGGAAAAATCAGTGTTTGAGACATCCGACATGTTGTGTTGAATGCAGTCACAGAGCCTTCTCAAGTAATACTTCAGAGCAATTTTAATAACACATTTTCCATGTACATGCTAGTTCTAGAATCTAAGTCTTATGAAACATAAACTACACTGTGTCTACATCAACAAAAACAAACATCTATTCAATGGAGGTTTCTTACAATAGAGCAAACCATGAAAGAAAATATATGGGTATAAAAAAAAGATAGAAAAAAGAAGATGAAATTAGAGGTCAAATGAGTGAAATAATGTGAACCATCAGGTTATATAAATTTCTGAAAATATGCCACACATTTTATTTTGAGCCTTCTAGAAATTGGGAACATAGGTTAATTGCCACTCTTCTTGCAAAAGTTTGCGACAAATGATGGTGGCTGCTGAAATCTGGGAGCTAGAAGGACACCTACCTTGTTTAGCCTTATCTGTTTGAAGCCCTTTTCTGTTTGAATGTAGATATACCAGCTGTATTTTCTCCCAAAACTGATTATGCAAGTAGCCTTTGTTACTAGAATTATGCAAAATCTAGAGAAATAATATGTAAGCCCACAAAATATGAGTGTAAATAGAGAGTGGTTTCCATGAAAACTAAACTTCATCCTTTTAAAAGATTAGGTAAAAAGTGCATGGCTAAACATTATTGCTAGAAAATTAGGTGTTGAAAGAGAAAATAAAGCTATAAAACCAAAATCTTGAGAGTCTGGACTGATTCTACATTCAGATTGCCACACAAGTGTCTGAGTACTCACTCCATCTGAAAAAATCTGAGATGGATGCAACAGATGATTCTATTTTTTTGAAAAAGTTTAAAAATTATCTTAAAATTTTTGATTTAGGATTCATTAATAATACAAAGGGATTTCATTGTGATAGTTCCATACGTGTATACAGTGTACCTTGAACAAGTTCACCCCTTCCTTTGTTTTCCCACTGTCCCTCTCCAGTTTCCCCACTTTCAAATAGTGTTTGCTGGATTTCATTAGCAATATTCATATTTATATATGTAGCATACTTCGATCCTCTTCACTTTCCTTCCCCCCATCACTGATCTGCCCGAGACAGCTCCCCATCATCATCATCGTCGTCGTTCCAAGTTCCACCAATGAGTGAGAACGTGCAGTATTTGGCCTTTTGAGCTTGGCTTATCTTGCTCAGCATGATTATCTCAGTTCATCCATCTTCCAACCAATGACATAGCTCCATTCTTCTTATGGCTAAATAATATTTCATGGTGTGTGTGTGCAGTGTGTATATATATACACATACACACGCACACACACATATATATATATACAGACATACACACACCATACTTTATTCATTCATCAGTTGCTAGGACTTCAGCTGATTTCACAGTTTGGTTTTTGTGAAGAGAGCTTCAATAAACATGGGTGTGAAGGTATCTCCTTTGTATATTCATTTGCACTCACTCAGATATATGCCCAAGAGTATGGTGAGATCATAAGGGAAGTCTAGTGTTAGTTTTTTGAGCAACCTCCATACTGATTTCCATAGTGGTTGTACTAGTTTACATTTCTACCAACAGTATATGAGGGTTCCTTTTTCCCCACATCCTCACCAGCCTTTGTTGTCATTTGCCATTTTGACTGGAATGAAATGGAATCTTCCTGTAGTTTTGATCTGCATTTCCTTTATGGCTAAGGATATTGACATTGTTTCATATATTTATTAGCCATTTGTACCTCTTCTAGAACTGTCTGTTCAATTCATTTGCCCATTTATTAATTGGATTATTTGTTCTTCTGCCATTTAGTTTTTTGAGATCAATGTATATTCTGGATATTAATCCCCGATCTGTTGAATTGGTGGGAAAAATTTTTTCCCATTTTTTGGTTATTTCTTGACCTCATAACTGTTTCTTTTGATGTTCACAAACTTTTTAATTTTATGCAATCCCATTTGTCAAGTCTTACTCTTATTTCCTGGGCAATTAGAGTCCTATTCAAAAAATCACCTATGCCTATATCTTCCAGGGTTTTCCCTACTTTTTCCTATAGTAGTTTCAATGTTTCAGGTATTACATTAAGATTTTTGATCCATTTAGAGTTGATATTTGTACAGGGTAAGAAATAAGGTTCTAGTTTCAGTCTTCTGCATGTAGCTAGCCAGTTTTCCCAGCAGGTACTGGGGTTTGAACTCAGGGTCTCACACTTGCTAGACAGGTGCTCTAACTCTGAGCCATACCCCCAGCCCAAAAGATGATTCTTGAAGAGTGCAGTTTATATAAGAATTAGATAGCAGGTCCTCCAATCATCAGACCTTTACACAAGAGAGACTGTTTGTTTTTGGAAAATGTTTGGAAATTCTCATTTGGTGGAAAAATCATTTCCATCAAAAGATAGGGAAATGAATGTATATAGTTGTACAATATAATGGAAAATATTTAAGTGTAAAATACAAATATTAAATATAAAAATTAAGTTATATATGCATTACATTTTTCTAGGATTATATGTTTTAACTATTAATCTTCATCATCTTGAGCAGGGGGCTTCTGGTGCACATGTGAACACACATGGATGTGCGTGTGTGTGTGTGTGTGTATATGAGCTTGTGCTCTCACAGGTAATAAACTTCTAATCTGTCGTATGTCATTTCCTCTTTATTTCTCCTCATTTGGTGACAGGGCAATACAGAAACATGGTCTGACTTAGGCTCACAAAGGCACATTTATTTTTAATTCCAAGAGGAAGTGGCCTCTGGCTTCCTTAATGTAAACTGACTAAAAGGAAAAACCCACAATAGTACCAGTGATAATCAGTATTGGGAAGACCTGAGTCACATGGGCCATATATGTGACCAGGAGGGCCATAAATTATGAATTTTAGAGCTTACAGCTTGTGATCCTATAGACATTTTTAAAATAAGGATTCCCTTCATATACCTCTCCATCATCCTCCAGTTACTGACAGGGTATAGACAGCTCTGAATTATAGACAATTTTAAACTTAAGACAGCATGTCCTTGGCTTAAACCTAATTTGCATAGTTTGTTCCTATTTACTTTTCAATGCTACTGTTTTTCTCCCGAAAGGGGAGGGGTATTTTATGCCTCACCTTTGGAAAGAATTAGAATTTTGATTTCAACTTATAAAGTATCCTAGAAACAAACAAAACAATTATAAAAATGAATCTGTCAGGTTTGCATTTCTTGTGAGCAAACCAGAAATATTTTTTAATGTAAGGAAGATAAAAAAGAACACTACAGATGCTTTAATAAAAAGATATTTTTGATATTTAAATTCTTGCTCTTGTGTAAGGTATAAAACTGTGCTTCTTCTGGCAAAAGCACATGACAAAAGAACCAGACTTCTATGCTAAATTTTGTCACTGGCTTTCAGGGATTATAAAGAAAGAATTAAATATCTCTGTGACTCAGAGAACTAGCTAAGCAAGGGTTTGACAGTACAACAGGCATTTTCTCAATGTGTCCATGAACTAGAGGTACTGTCAAGCAAACAGGGATGGTCTCTTTTGTCTATAAACAATTCATGATAAAGAAAGCCATGGGCTTCCCTACACTGGTACTCATCAAATCTCTATCACAAATTGTCACTGTTGTAATAGCAGTAATTATTGTTAACACATATTTTGCCAGTCCTTTACAATTTGTAGTGTTATTTCACATGCCTTACTCCCATAAAGTTAAATTAAATCTCATTTGAAAGGAACCCATGTTTTTACAATTTGGGGACCAAGAATGGTCTCATTAACAACCAGCTTATCACCTTTACTCTTAAAAAATTAACCATTTTCTGTTTATAAGACTGCAGGCCTAATCCAGTGCTGGGCAATTTGGATGTTCTCTTTTGCTGATCACAGCAGAGAAACAGTCCTAATCTGACAGAATGGAATATTCACGAGGGAAAGAAAATATGCACAAACTAAATATAAGTATCTAGATATCGCCCTAAATGGAGCATGATGGTGGAAAGCAATTTGCCAAGAGTGAGATTGCTTTCCAGCTCTCAATTATTTTACTGCTGGTTTTCCTTCAAATTGTAAATCACATTCTTTCCTTGTGCCTCAGTGCACCAGTCTCTGCATCTTAAGTGGAAGAAGATCCTGACATTTCTATTTGGTTGCACAGGAACTTAATCTACACATTTCTCTGGGATTTCTGTTTTCTCCCCTTAATTTATGTTCCAGCAATGATTTAGTCATTGCAACAGAATTTTGTTGTCACACACACGAAGCACATGATAAGCACTAGAAGCTGCTGAAAGTCAAGGGAAAATGAAATAAGATGACTCTCTGGCCAACTACAGCCATTTGATTAGCAAGTGACCTGGCAACATTGTGGTCTTTGGTTAAAATACAATGCTAATGTCCGTAAAGTGACATTCTTTTGAAAAACATGTCACATACTCAATGTTAATAAGAATACATTTTCTTGTTAACAAGTTTGAGAAACACTATCAGTAAGGAAGGACCAGTTTTATTTTCTCAAAATATCTCAAACTATCAGTAAGGAAGGACCAGTTTTATTTTTTTCAGTGCATTACAGACTAATACTTTTTGTAAAATACAATAAAAGTTACAGGAAAATGAAATAAAGACAAAAATACAAACCTATTTTTTAATCCAGTAATAAAGTTAAGCTGCTAAACTGTTATAAAGCTTGTGCACAGCAGTTCTGGATGTCCATGCTTTTCTGACTGCAGGCTGGTGACACACAGCCCGTGGATCTGCGTGGACTGTGACTGTGCTCTGAGTGCCATTCTTCTTTAGTTTCTGGCTCCTTGGGGGGATTTTACTTAAGCTGTAAATCTTGACCTTATCTGGCATACTTATTTCTGCTTCCTGGCATGGTCTCTGTTCTGTTTTGAATTTTTGTATTCTACCTTACCACTATGCCATAGATGACCAGATTCGATGTTTCCCAGTTGTCAAATCTGGGAACTAATTCTGTTATAATGGCATTTCACTGAAACCATGCACCTAAGCCTGAAAGCTCTAAACAAGTTCTCCAGTCTAGTCCAGAGGTTGTAATAGTAGAGGGTTCAAAATATCCTAGGCTGTAGGATCTCAATACAATTTTTCTCCACCAGTTACTATGAGGGTGAAATAGTCATATTTTTCACCTATAAAATATGGGGCAGAATGACACAGAGATTGAGTGAAGACACAACACTGCAGTTAAAGGAGATAATCTCTTTGCAGCAAGTAGAAAGGGCAAATACTACATCAAGATAACAAGACTATTCAAAACTTCCAATAAACCCAAAGAGATTTATGTTTTGCTTCATCCTCCCCAAGACCACAGGCCCAAGATTTTAGTGCTATCATCTCCATTTCAGTTTTATACATTTACATTCTTTGTCTTCCAAGGTAGCAATGTTTATTTGGGGGGTGGAGGTAAAGAGGCTAAATTCATAATAATTTGCAAATCTTGTTGGTATCACATGGGGTGAGCAGGTAGACGAATAAATTTAACAGTAAAGTATACAAATTTTACCATAATTAATTTTTTCAAAGATTAATTTGCCCATATCAAAGGCAAAATATAGTCTACAGTGTTTTTTATCTATACAAAAGTTCCTTGAAGTTTTTGAGTGTTTAATTTCTCTTTATCTATACTAAACTTCATGCATCTTTGGCCTTTTCTATATCCTCAGAACAGAGTTCAATCATGCCAGAACTACTCATTGCAATTCATAGTTAAGGAATTAAATATCCAGAAAACAACAATGGAGAATAATTCAAGGGCCATTCATGAATTTTAGGTAGATCAAGGATGGCAGAATTTCTTTCCTATAAAGATCATATAGTCAATATTTTAGTCCTTGGGAGCAAGGCAATGTCAGTGGCAAACACTCAACTCTGCTATAATAGCAAGAAAGCAGCCATGGATAGATGAGCATTGCTGTGTTCTAATAAAACTTTATTTAGGGACATGAAATTTGATATCACATACTTTTTACAAGTCATAACTGTTATACTGCCTTTGCTTACTTTTTAGTTATTCAAACATGTAAAATCCATTCCTAGTTCCTAGGCTATACACAATAAATAGACAATAAGCTAGATTTGGCCTTAGGCCAGCATTTGTCTCTGCTCCAAATGGTAAAAATACATTATCATCCATTCAAGGGACAAAATACATAGAAAATTATGTTTCTTGGGCTTCTAACTCAGAAGCACACTGAGCCAGGAAATGAGTTAAGTTTTCTTAACTCTCCTCCAGCAGAGCACGGACTCAGAGCAATGGATGGCTGGGATGGCCACTGTGGTCTTCTCTCAGGAGCAATTACAGAACACAACTTGCTTTATTCCTTCTTCACAAACTGGATTCCAAATATCCTCCACCCTCAATTTTAACTTGAAGAGGACTCTCCTGAATACAATATTAAAATGTAGTTTATGAAAATGTTCATATGAAATTTCACACTTTATACCTGACACCAAAGCTTGACGCCAAACTGTTTTTGAGATTTATATAACTCCTTCCCCATTAAATCACCTTACTTCAAAAACAAGAGTTTGGGGACATTTCTGATTCTGAGGCCAGGTAGAGATGCACTGTGGATAAAGGTAGGAACTGGAATTTGGGACATAAACAGAGCTGGGACTTAAATGGAAGAACTCCAGGCCAAAAGAAAGACCAGTGTACTGAAATAGTCACAGAACTTTGGTGAGCTCTGTGCCTTCCTCCTTCTGAGAAGGTGTAGGCTAATGTGGTAACAAGTAGGACACAGTTTTCCCTGCCTCTGTGGGGCCAGTCCTCACCAGCTGAAGGTCAGTCAGCCATTTGAGCAAAGCTAACCTGGAGATATCACGCTGCCAGTCTCCGCCCAATTGTGCAGACACAGCTATATGTGTTCATTAATTTCTCTGCTATTATCTCCTTAACAATACACCACGGCTGCTCTTTCATGAGTCAGTGAATTCAGTCATCAGGGCATCCATATTGGAGCACTAGATCTGAAACCTGCATTTGTATCTTTGCTTAACTTCTAGCTTTAATTTTAAAAAAGCATATTCTCCATTGGAAAAAAAAACCAGATTCCATTTCTTTCTGATGATGAAAGAGCCCAATACTGTGCCTAATGTAACAGCTTCCTAAAACCTAAATGAGTATTATGTATCATAACTAGAAATCTGGGTTTCCTCTGACTTGTAAATATTAACTGGATTTTCTGTCACACATGCTACTCATAACATGTACCATTGAAATGGGTTTTGAATTCACATAAGGTACCTTCCAGCTTGCAAGCTCCATGTAACTCAGGAAGGTTGATGCTAAATGAACAGTCACTAAGAAAAATCATTTCCTTATGGTTGAAACATACGATAGTGCACAGGAGAATGTGATGTTTTTACGCATATAAAAATTTTTTGTGGTAATTGTTAGCTTTACACCTCTAAAATATAGTAAATGGACTGTTTAACCTGATGCAAAAAAACCTTGCTAGCTCAAAAAATAAAAGCTTTTCCTTTGTATTTCCAAACAAGTCTGAGTAATTTGTCTCCTGCCCCAAATGAGAGACACTTTCTACACCGTGCATGTGCCCTCCCAAAGCACCTTGCTTTTATCCATAACTCTGAACTGAAGAAATTTTGGTTATGCTTGGCGATTTCACTCCCACTTAGGAAACCAGCATGTTCCAGAACAGGTGCTCTACATACTCAGGTTTCTTAGAGCATTTGCCCATTCAGAGGAAGGAAACTGTAGCTTGTTTAGTTCATGTCCAGGCATGGTCTTATCTCTACTTTCTTTTCCCTCCTAAGTTAGGTAAAATGATCCTTTTTCTCTCTCATTTCCTCAAGTTACACATTTTCCTTTGAAACAGGACATGGGAAATGTCTGCCTCACATTGATACCTACTTCATAGGAGAGGATAGAAAGCCAATTCTCCCATGCTTTTGTAGAACAGATCCCACTGTTCAACCATCTGGGACAACAGTTAGCCAATGAAGCATTAAAATATATTTGTTTGTTTGTTTTATATATTTTGAGACATGGTTTCACTTGTAGCTCAGGCTGGCCTGGAATTCTCTATCCTCCTGTTCAACCTCCTGAGTGCTGAGATTGCAGGCGCATGGTACCAATTCCAGCTTAGAATACTTTTCCTCAAAAGTCTCAAATCCAATGAAATTATTGAATATGTTGTTTTTCCTCCTTTAGGCATTTTGACTGTGAAACTTTGATAGCAAAAGAATGTTTGCAGCAATTTTGTTCATAACACAAATGCACTTTAACTATGAAACAGGTAAACAATCTGTGCTGTACCTGCAGTGGAATAATACTCAGCACTAAAAGGAGTAAACCACTGACACAACATGGGTGAGTCTGCAATATATTATGCTAAGTCAAAGATGCCATGTAGGCAGCATTCTGGAAAAGAAAAAACACATGATGGAGAATCATAAATGGCTACCAGGAGCTGGGCTCAGGAAAAGGTTGGCCACAAAGAAGCAGCCCTAGGAAATTTGGGTACATGTGTGTGTGAATTCCTCCATATGGTATTACAGTGGTGGAAACATACATACCACTGGACTACAAATTCTAGTAAAACCTGGGCCTTTATTTTATTTTATAGTCCTCAGAGCCTAATTTAATACCTTACTACAAACTAACACTATGCAACTGGCAAAATTCATACACCTGTATACCTTAAAAGGTGAATTTTCTTATATGTAAATCTTGCAATGAATAAATGATTTTGAGACAAAAGAGGTTCTGAAAGGATATGTAGCTACACCTTTGTTTCCTTATCTTAGGCAGGAGATGATAACATTTGTAGCTAACCTCTTCATAAGATTCATTAAAGATGGAAGATGGTGCTAGAGGTGAAATGCCTACCACTGAACAAAGGCACCACTGGATAGAGATTAATGTTCTTATTTAAGAAGAATTTAGAGACAAGAAGGGAAACAAAATTCTGAATTAGGATGTTTTCTGCTATTTCTACCACTAATTTGCATGTTCTTAAGCAAGTCACTTACTTTCTTCGTGGGTCTATAAGTGAGAAGAGTCATATGGACTACTCATGGTGCAAAGGAAGAGGGTATTTAGACATGGTGGCACTTCAAGTTTTTCTGCATCATACTCAGAGTAGAAGAGTGGCAGCTGTATGCTCAAGGCTTTGGGACTCTATCATACATCAAACACATTTAAGTGTGCCTACCATTCGTATTAAATAGAAATCACATAAAATTACAGATTTCAGTTGAGTTATGATGAATTAAGTTAACATGATTTCATTATGTTTTATTTTGCGGATTTTCTTTTGTATTTTGAAACCATTTCTAAAAGATAACAAATATTTATCTATGGTCCTATTCACTCCTCTGCGCCCCCATACTTACTTGGCCTGATGGGTAAATGAGCTAGCTCTGTTCACACTAGAGTCACCAAATATCAAGTTTCCACAGGACAGACACAGTTTATTCCTGGTTTCCTGTAATTGTTAGTAGCATTCCTTTTCAGTGTCATAAGTAACCAGTTCAGATGATAGGGCGCATGGTTGAGGTGGCCCAGATTTTGAAAGTCTATGTGACTTTGAGAACATATTTAACACCTCTTGGAATCATATTCCTTTTCTATTAAGAACTCATGGATTGAGGATATAGCTTAATGGTAGAACATTTGTCTAATAAGCATGAGACCCCTGGGTTCAATCTCCAACACCAAAAAAAAAGTGGAACTGATAATGCCTTGTAGGATTGTTATGTGCACTAAATGAAATGATGTGTACTCATAAAGGTCATGACACACAGAGCTTGGCATCTTTTAAGCCCTCAATAATAAGAACTATATTATTTATTTCTTAAGATGATTTTTAACCAATCTACTCTCAAGTATGGTGTTTTATTATACTATTTCATCAATATCTCTTGAGACATGAAGATTTAAAAATGCTGCAAAAAACATGACTTATAATTCATTCTTTCTCCCCAAAGCATCCAAACTATATTTAAATATTTGTAAGAGAAGATGCAAGTTAGAAGTTTTGGAAATTAAATCTTGCACCTCATGGATCTCACTACTACATCAATGTTCCAGATTTTCTTCTAATATTGATAAAATAAATGTTTTCCCTTTATAAAGTAAAACACTCATTGATTATCTTGGCAGTGTTTAGGAGGGGAACTATACCATTGAAATTTATTATGAGCAGGGATGAATTTCTACTGCATTCTAGAAATTTCTATTTGTTTTGTAATTTGTCCAAATACAGAAATATTTTAGAAGTGAAAAATTAATTCTTTGGATACACAAAAAGTCCATACATTCAAAATCCAAGAGCTTGTCTCCAGAATTATTTATGTTTTATCAAAGGAAGTTTGAAGAGCGATATTGTTGTTTCCCAAATGTTCTTGAAGATACAAATCACCCAGATCCAATCAGATCAGCTGGATTTAAGTCTTGATGAGACAGACCTGGTGGTCTGCATATTCTCTAGGTACCCAAGTGCCTCTTATCATGTTAGAAGTTTGGGAGACACTGGGCAATCATGTACTGTAACTAGGACTTTAGGAGGGGCAATGATGAGGTGGAAGATGAGAGGTGTTCTAGGTAAGAAAAGAATTTTTGAGAGAGCAGGGAGAGGAGATGGAAATCATCTTATCTTAGATTCCTTATGTCAGTTTTGAAAAAAAAAACAAAAACAAAGCCAGTAATCTTCAGAGAAGTCCTTAGCTAACTGTTTTGTTAATCATAAAACTTGATAAGGTATTCAAAACACTTTACCATGGCCCAGGAAATAATGAGCTTTTTGTTTGATTGCTTGAAGAATAAATTTTCCTCTTTCAACGTAGTTCCACCGTTCTTTACCTAATTCTTGTCTTACTCTTTTGTACAACACTCATTACTTCCTCTTATACCTCCCCCATAATTTAGGGGTAAGATGCAGCAGTGTGAGCTTCTCAAGCTTAAATTGTGTAAAACTGGTGTCTACAGCCCATCAAATCATATGCATCTATGAGATCAATTCAGCCTGGCAGAACACGAAGAAACAAACTACATTTTCATTGGACATGCCTTTTTCAACTATGAGGTTTTACCCTTATTTTCTTCCAGAGTACTCTGAAAATTCACACATGCACAAAATAAAAAGTGCTTTAATTTAAAAGAATTTCCCAATGCATGTCCTTTCTAATACAAAGAGAAAGGCCACAAAAACAAATAGTTTAGGTTCCAGAAAGTATGAAGAATACAGTTCACTTCATATTTGGTGTTTACAACATAGAAATGACGATGACAGCAATTCCAATAAACCTAATGTCAAGTTATATATTCAAGGCAGCTGAAATGAACAGTCATAAAAACAAACCAAACTGAACTGAGAGCTTTAGCTGAAGAATGGACACAATAAACATTTTACACACTCTGTAAAGCAAAAGTTTAATACTTGGTTGTGTCTCAGCAGCCATCTGAGCTAATAGCTCCTGAGTAACTATTGTGGGCCAACAACTCAAATGTTAGACCATGTAGAAAGATCCCTATTTTGCTCTGCAAAGTGAAGTTACTCAGCAAGCAGCATTTGGCCAGAGTTGGCACCAGCTCCATAGGGGTGTAGGCGTGTGGAAACATGTCAAGGCATTAGAGATTGTTGCAATGACTGTGGCATATTACTTGTATGCAGTGTCCCAAAATCAAGGATGCTAAACACCTTGCAAGGTTTGAAACAAACCTACCTAAGGAAGAAACATGTTGTCCAAAATGTCAAGAGTGCCCCTGTCAAGATCCAGTTTTCAGGAGTCCCATGTTCTCCATTGACATCTTTGGATCCTCTCAGTTTCTCTAATGAGTCAAGAACCTTTCTTTGTCCAGAGATGACTAGAGATGGTCAACAGAGTAAATGGGCTCCCAAGAGCTTAAAAGGACTTGCATGTTGTTCCTAAAGATTCATACTACATTCAGTGTATCACCCCACTGGGAGCAAAACATGAGTACAGCCCCAGGTTTCTCTCTAGGTCCTATGGGCAATGGTCCAATATTTCTGCATCCTTCACCTGCCAAAAGCAAGGACACAGTGTTTCCTTCCAGCACTATGCCTATTACAATTCATGGGTCAGATTCCTGAGGTTGTTGCCCCAAAGATGCTGCATTTGAACCTTTCCTGCACACTCAGGGATAAGGAGCACCTGAAGACATTCTAAGAAGGGTGAAAATGCTAAGTCCTCCTCCCACAGGCTAGGTGAGGGTAGCTTCCCTGAGAATCTTGTTTCCCTTCATACCTGGCCTTGAGCAGTCAGCCGCTGGAATTTTGTGTATTGATTTATTCCATATCCATGCCAACAAGCTTCTCGCAGCCAATGGGACTCTTCTGGGCATGAAATGTGAAACCCTTACCCAGTGGCACAGGCACAGATGTGGGAGGAAGTCTTGGCATTGGCACAGCAATAATTTTAAGGAATAGAACCTGTAGATTGGGCTTGGAAGGACTGGCTTCCTGAATCGCAGAATTACTGGTTTTTGTAGTATGTTCTGGGTCCTGATAAGGCGCAGGGGATGAAAGAAGTAGCCCATGGTGTTATACCACTCTGACTAAGGGTCACATTGCTACATGCAGGCTGCCAAGACATTGGAATAATGCCTTTGTGAAACACCTGTATCCACAAATCTGAACCTCCTTCCTGCCCACCCACCTGCACTCAGGTACCTACATTCTCATCTTGTTTACAGCTTTTTTCCCCCCACTAATTATTTGCTTCAGGTGTAAATCGAAGTCTAAATTGTCTTTTTCACCTCTTCTTTGTCTGATCAAAGACAGGTGTTCATTTCTGGCCCAAAGTCAGCTGGACACACAGGGTGCACTGCCAGCTCTCTCCATAGCTCTTCTTTGCTCCCTATTTATAGTTATGCCATTTTTATACATTCCACTGTGCTTCCTTATTCAGCTTCACTGCATCAGAAAACATCCCGGTATTTCAACCTCAAAGGAGAAACTTGAACTCTTAAAGTCACAAGTTTTATGCATCTTGCTTTTGCTACTGAATCAGAAAGTTACTGTGAGGATATTTTTAAAAATTTTATTCTGTATTACTCACAAAAAATATGGAGAAAATGTTAAAGTTAGGTGTTTGTCCTTGAAATCTTTATAAATACTCCTAAAAGGGATTGGGGTGTAGCTCAGCAGAGCACTGGCCCGGCATGCAAGAAGCACTGGTTCCATGCCTAGCATCACAATACATATCCACATAATATTTATAGCTCTAGCTATAAATGTTAAGCAACAAATTAATCCCGTTTACTTACATAATGAAATGCTTTAGTTGTGCACGTTTTGAGAACATAATGAAAGCGAATTACATAATCTTCCTTACAGAGCTCACTGAACACTTTTTCAAAGTGTGCATTTACTTTTTATTTCATGATTATTAAATATAATCACATTTTATGTTATATTATAATTATTAATGATTATTAATCATAAAATTAATATGTACTAATATAGTAGAAAATATAGAAGTTCTATTTTTAGTTTTTAAGGGAACCTCCAAACTGATCTCCATAATTTACCTTGCCACCAACAATGTATAAGGGTTCTTTTTTTCTCCACATTCTCACCAGAAATTGTTTTGAGGTTTTTTATTTTTAATAATAGTCATTCTGATTGGGGTGAAATGGAATCTCAACATTGATTTGCATTTCCCTGATGACTAAAGATGCTCACTCAACACTCTTTAACTAATTGGGAATTTCTCTTCCTCTAAGTCATTGTGTTGGGGAGTGGGTGTTATAATCTATACATGGGTACAAGGGGCAAGACGCAGATAAGGCAAAAACAGGAGCCTCCTCTACCTAAAACCAAGCTCTGCTTACCTCTTTCATATATTGGAGTTCTATGTGAGATTTTTGTCTGACAAAAGGGCTCTCAAAGCTTGAGTTAGAATGGCAATGTTTTTATTATTATCCAAATCTTCATTTTGGAATATCTGGAAAATAGCCCTCCGGATATTGGCTAAGGGAATTTTTTCCTATATCCCAATACTAAGGAGAAAGAGTGGGATTTGGATTCTGGAATTATTTTCCAAGTTGGGGAAGTCATGAGAGAGATCACAGAGAAACATTGCTTTGCTAGAACCAAGCTTATTCTGCCTAACAGTCATGTTCAACTACAATAGTGGTGACAATAAATATTTCAATAATTGAACCTCTAAGAGTGTTCTAGTGCAGCCACACCACAAAGCATCGTCACTTCTCAGTCAAAAAGGGCTCCTTCACTTCTTGAAGGCAATAACCATTTTATTCCTACTCGCCATTTGAATGTCTTCTTTTAATGAAATTCCTGCTCATAGCTTTTCCCATTTCTGTTTTGAGTGATCAACACTTTTCTTACTGATTTGGAAGAACCCTTTATGTTAGTGAGAACATTACTTCTCTGACTCCTGCTCATGATGCAAATTATTTATCTGTTCTTATCTTTGTTTTTACTATTACATGTATAGTTTTGATATTCATGTAATCAAACCTACCAATTACTTATGTATCAATGAATATATACACATATATAAGATGAATATATATAAATATAAATACACACACATTCCAACAGTGGTCTTATAAAGTCTTATTCATAGCAAGATTAAGTAAATAGTTGTTCTTTTCTCCATGCCTGACTAGTAGTTTCAGCCCCATTCATGGAATAAGCCTGCCATTCCTTTGTGTATTAGGAACACATATGATTTCTATAAATACCTGGGCCTGAGCTTTCTATTCCATAGGATTTATCTGTCTTATTTTAGACTAATGCAAATTATATCATTTATTATAGTTCTGTAATGTTAAACCGAATGAGAAGGGAGGTCCTCTGACAGTATTGATCCTTCTCAAGAGGTTTCTGCCTATGATCACCAACCTGGAGCACTTAGACAAGGTTTTAAAAAATCCTTTCATTAATATGATTAGAGTCATATTAAGCAGGAAAAAATTCACCTTCACACCCAAATTCAGCTTCTTACTGTAAGAAGCTGAAAAACACATACTATATGTTTAAAAGTGTAACTAAAAATTCTTTCACACTCCTCTCACAGAGAGTTCTGGGATTGGGAAAGGGCTTTTGGCAGGCTTTTACTCAGTAGTGTGTGGTGGCAGGCTTTCACTCAGTGCAGCATGTCACTATGTGTAGACTCTGAGGCAAGTTCAAGGGAGGTAGACCAGTAGACCAGTGTTCTTAGGGACACTGGCTTCTCCTTCCTGTCCCCAACATGCTATGAGGAATCCCAGGCCACATAGAAGTACTCTGGTTGACAGCCCCAAATTAAGTCCCAGGCAAGGACCAGCATCATGTGAGTGGAGGGGCTTCCAGAATATCCCAGCCCCAAACTCGACTGGTTCTTGGCTATCCTTGTCTTTCCAAATGAGGCTTCATATATACTATTTCCTCTGTGTTCTTTCTCAATTGCTGACCCACAGAATCAGCCAGCTTGATAAAATGATTGTTTAAAGCTGCTACATTTGGTAATCTATGAAACAGAAATTCTTCCTGGAACATTAAGTTTGGATTTTTTTGACTTAAAGTTTTACCATTTTCTTCTATTAAGTACTATACTTTATTTAAATTATCTTTTAGATATTTAATATTCTTTTGTTATTATGGTAATGAAATCATTTTAAGAGCTGCCTTCTGATGAAAATTCCATTTCCTACCTCCTACTTTCTTAGTCTGTATGTTAAAAAAACTTTTTTAGATATTCAACTTTGAACATCTACTATAGTAAATTTCTAAAAGCTGTTTTATTTGATGCCCTTAAGTTTTATAGACGTATAATCACACAATCTAAAATGAACATATCTGGGTGTTTTTAAATATTCTAAAGTGCACATCTTTTATAGACATCGTACTGACCAGAACAATATTAACTCATAGCAGTAAGGGTGGATGATCCTAATTTCTTGCTAAGTTTAATGAGGAAACTTTTCATGTTTAATATATATTAATCTAATATGTCACACAAGAAAGGAAAAGCATATAACCATGAATGACCTCTAAGACTTCATATTAACTTAATGTGTATTTTAGTAAATTCCTAAGGTTTTTTTTTATCTAGTTAAGTGGGAGAGATAATTTCAAATCGATTTTGACTCACTTCTTCAGAGATAGGTAGAAAATGATGAAATTGCTTTTTAAGGCCTGCTTTTGCTTAGCTTTTGAAATAATGGTGTTCTGCTGAATGGAGCACTAAAAACAGAACCTGTGTGCAACACCGGCTGACTAATCCATCTCCTCAAACAGTTTTTCGGAGCCCCGAAATGCTACATACATTTTTCAACCTGGGTGAGTGGATTATTGTGTGGCTTCCTGAAATAATCCTCTCATCTCTTAACACAGTTCTGACCCAGTTTGGGAAAGTATCTTTAATATCTTGTTCTACTTCACTGACCTCCGGGCAGAACAGCCAGAAATATCTGCATTTAACAGGTAACTTTCATCTTCGGGCTCACAAAGGGGTCAGCATTCTTTAAAAGGAAAATTGAAACTTATATCACAAGGCAGCTTCTTAGGTGCCTTTCTTTTCTTTTTTATAACACCAGCAAATAGAAAGCAGAAATGTGCACTACCCAAAGTGCCTCAGAATAGTGCATGCCTACTCATGGAAGTAAATCAAAACCATCGGCTGGACCTGTGTTTACCTCACCATGGATTATTTGTCAAGCCATAGGCTCTCACCTGGGAAAGAAAAAGGGAAGCCTGTGTGAGGCTGGGTTGCTAGAATGAAACACAAAACAACCACCCACCCAGAAGAGGGCAGGGTGAGAGGTGCTTACACAGAGAAAAAACTGAGCCTCACCTTGTCTAAGTAGAGGTCAGGAGGATGGATGTTGCCAGTCGGCAGATGGGGGACTGACTATGAGAGCTTGTGGTACCTTTCTCTATTGTCCTTCATTATTCAAGTGTCCTTGCTCTCACAGGTGCATCCTAGCTCAATCACACATAACCTGCAGCACCTCCTGTGTGTGAGCACTTCTGAGCTGCTAGTTAAGAGCCATGTGTGTTTCTGCCAGTCTTTCTCCTTTCCCTCTCATAAGGGTGGCATGTCCCAGATAGGGGCTTCTCCATTAGCCTGGATGCTGAACAGAGCTATCATTGGTCCTCAGAATGTGAAATGTCATCAAGATATAAACCACTGATATTTGGCTGATAGGAGGGGACTCATTTACTGCTGCAGCAAAATATCTAACAGAAGCCTAATTCATGTGACACAAACCAAGGTGTATTTGGTTAGTTCTAGGATGAGACCCGCTTTAGAGGAAACTAAAACTCAGGTAACTGATTTGTTTGGAAGCTTGGTTCTAATGTTCTCTACGTGAGACACAAGACACTAAAGCCCCAAACCCTAGGAAAGTCAAGCACTTAGATATCCATAGGCAAAGCCAAGGTACCATGATGATTCTTGATGATTCTAAGCAGTTATTCAGTAGTATCTGTCATCATATGTGAGCAAGCCATATGCACAGATAATATCAATGTATAGCACAGGGACTGGCAATGGTAGGTTTTGCAAGACATTTAGTCTCTGTTACAAAGAGCCAGGCTATATCCAAAAGCAGCCACACAGATGACAGAAAACACACAAGCATGGCCATGTTCTAATTAAACTCTATTTACAGATACAGGCAATGGGCTAGGTTTGACCTTCAGGCTGACCCCTGCTGTAGCAAATAAAAAGCAAAAATCACAAATCCAAGCCTAATACATAATGTCCTACAGCCATGTTTGTGGCCACTGAAGGACATAGATAAGTGCTTGGTTTTCAATATGTAAACTAGAGAGAGTAAAAACTACTTCATCAACATTTTGTAGGAATTAAAATGAAATAAAAAGTGTCAGTGGGAAAGTGCTCAGTGAGTTTCAGTCCCTTTCACCTGTTTAACACAGGCCAAGTTAATGAGCAAGGTCCAGTAACGAGATAAAGCAGAGAATTCTCTACGTCAACATTTACTGAGCAACTGGTTTGATGAGACAAACTTATGGTAATGAGGAATAAATATTAATATATGTCACAAGTTACATGTCAATTAACTAGATTCCTAATCATATTGACATGGAAATGCTTTGTCTTAATACAGAAACATATTTTGAATGACTGCAAATAATATTCTATGTCCCACACCATTTCATGGAATTCCTAAAGTCTCGCATTACAGCTTGGGCCTGTGTGTTCGGGGGTAGAAAGTGCTATTTGCTATATTAAGAATATGCTCAACTTAAAGGGAAGCCAGTACTGTGACTTACAGAATTCAGACAGGTGGTTTGAATTTCTTTCAAAGAGCAATGAATCGTTATGTTTCTCTATGTTCTGTCAAATGTCTTATCTGATAAATAATTATGGTCAAATGTGTTCAGGAGTAGTGCTAGTCAGCTCTCCTTCACTTTGACAAAATACCTGAGATAATACTCAGTCCCCAAAACTAAAATCCCCTCCTTCTACTTCCCATCTCCTCTATAGCCAAAATAATGACCAAAATCATTAAGAGCCTCATGACATCTTTCGTCCAACAAGATGGATAACATGCCATGTACTGAATCTCACAGCCACCTCACAAAACACCAATGTGTGTATGACAACTGCCAGCAGTAGTAGGAAAGGAAAATAGAAGTGGTCCTCTGCAAAATCCAGATGTGAGCATAAAGAGATCTGCTTTACTTGTATTAAAAAATACATTAAATCATCATTTGCTTTGAAATGAAGACTCTAGACATGGCCATGGTTAGGGGAATGTGGATCAAATATTCAAATATGAGTACAGGGCTTATCCATTTTCACTGATTTATCCTATTTTGTAACTACTTTCTCTTCATCACCCATCCGTCCACTACACCAGTTCCTGACTCTAGTTCCTGCCAAGATTATGGCCTGTGGCTTGCTCTGACAGTCTTCGCTAGGAGTTAGAATGAGTATGTTTCTGATGCACACAACCAGTAGATCACTAGAGCCACCACTGACAGTTCCAGAAAAGCTCCTGCTGATCACTCAGAACTCCAATGTCTTAAACATGGCAGTGAACCAGAACCATGTCAAAAACATCTGCAAGCATTGCCTACAAAATGTTCAGCAACATGCAGACCTAACTGTTCAGCAGACAGAGACTTAAAGGACCAGTCATTCTGGAAGCCAGAGGAGGGAAGTTAGGTAAATCATAGTTTCTTCCTGCACCAAAGCAATGGCAGAAAGGCAAAGGATTGATTTGGAACACCATCTAGTGAAGGATTTGAGGAAGTGCATGAACATAGAAAAGTCTCAAGTCACATCTGATTCAATTGGTGAATGCTTTCCTTTGGATTATTTTAAATGGTGCTGAAAAGAATGACGGTGTGAACCAGGCATGGTGACTCACACTTGTAATCCAGGCTATTTGGGAGGTGGGGGTCAGAAGGACGGTGGTTCAAGGTCAGCCAGGGCAAAAAGTTAATGTGATTCCCCCCTACCATTTCAATAAACAAGCTAGGCCCAGGCAGGGTGGCAGCACTTCTATAATCCCAGCTACTTGGGAGGCACAGATAGGAGGATTGCAACCCCTGGCTGGCTCTGGGAAAAAAGTGTGAGACCCTATGCAAAAATTACTAAAGCAAAAAAGTGCTGGGGTTGTGGCTTAAGTGGCAGAGTGCCTGCCAACCAAGCATGAGGCCCTGAGTTCAAAACCCAATACCACCAAGATAAAAGAAAAAAATAATGGTGTGAGATTTTTCAGGTTAAAGGGAAATTTGCAAAACAGAATGACCAGTGTATATTCTGGAACACATCAAACAAAGCTCAGTGTCCCATCTACGTCTTGGGAGAGAATGGCCATCTTGCTGACTTAGCACTTTCCCATTGGCTACAGTAAGAATGGCGTCAAAACAACCAACAGTTTCCTTCTGCCTGCCAGCAAATCAGCCTGTGGAGTGACACCTAAGGGTTTAAAAGAGTGATGCCAGGGCACCAGCTTTCAAATACACATCCATAAGCCATGACGTTTTCAGTTAAACAGTGTACCTGTAACAGGCCTTTGATATCAAAAAAATTAATTTTTTTCCAGAGTTCAATAGCTCTTATCACTAGAAAGTCAGTACTAATAGCACCTATTTCACAGTGCTGTGCACACCAATAGCACTCAATAAATACAAGACCATTCAATAACTAGTACTGGCAGCTAGAATTTTTAGCCCAGGAAGAAAGCTGAATATGATTCAACCATTACATTTTGATTTCCTCTATATAAAACTATGTCCCAAAGTTATTTATTTATTTATTGAATGTCTCAATCACACATTTCAATGTTATATTCCTCTGGACATTGATTTGTGTGCTCTCTATATTGAACAAATATTATATGATTTCCTCTAAAATTCCTACAATAGGAGAAAAAGGCAAAACAACAACCTCCAGCTCAGTACTATTTGTGCTACTTTTACTAGAATTAGTTCTCAGTACTCAATAACTAATTTTGCCTTCATTTACCTTACTCTGGTTTTTACCTCACCATCCTTGCTGTTGTCCAACTGGTCCTCTGAAGTGACAGCCCACCTCAGTCTCTGTGAGTAACTGACCTTACCTAGTCTTACATGGGAAGAAATAGTGGATTGGGATTGCTCATATTGCTACATCTACCTTTTCTGGTGAAGCAAGAAAGGCTTCATCAGGTCCCAAAACCTCAATTAGACACTATTGTGAAGACAGTGGTCTCCCACTACATTCTTGGTTCTTCTTGCATTATGGTCAGAAGACTGACCATAATGGTGGATGGCTCTCTCACTATTAGACCATGGCTAAGTAGCCATCTCTGTCTTATCCAGCAAGGCACTGCTAGCCCATGTCTGTTTTTAGCAGCAAGTGAATCTTGGAACATTTTCTATAAGAAGCCAACACTGTAGGCAAACTGACCTACTTTGAACTTAGTGAATGAAGAATCTGTAAACATTTAAACTGTGCTTTTCTTATATTTCTTTGTGGTCCTTTAAGTAATAGGGTGGTAATATTTCCACATGCAATGAATTGTCAATCTGCTAGCCAACTCTAGAGAAGCATCGGAAGGCAGGCATGTTGGCTCTGCTTAATGATTTAGAACTGCACAGCCCACTGTGGTCTGCTGGGCCTCAGCACCTGAACTCACTGGCCACTGTCACATTCTGAGGTACAATGAGAAGTACCACACCACTGCTCAAGGATGGCTTAGAGCACATACAACAACTGTGATATGAAGTGACACCAATTAAAAATCACCACTGAGGAATACAGCAGACAAGCAGACCATGGGAAAAAGAATGCTCGGTCCAGAGTCTGTACTTGAGGCAATGGTCAGAGTTTTCTGTCACTCAATTCTGTTTGTTTAGACAATTTAATATTTTTCAGGTTAAAATACAGGAATTTGCAAGTAGCTTCTCCTCCTCTTCCTCCTTCTTTAAAGTAAATTACAGAAACTCTTCGATTATCCCACATTACATCCTTTCATCCTAACCCTGACATGCTTTTGTGACTGGGACAGAGGGGTTAAAACTGCCAAGACTCCTAACTAGGGAAGCCCTGATTTATCTACATCACTCTGCTGTGGTGATTACGGCATCCACTTCGCTTTTACAAGTGTCCTGGGTTGGGCAGCACACGCTGGTCATCAAACACATCAGAAGAATCTGTCTTAGGCATGCTGCTCTAGTGCGTGGAGTGGCACAGGGAGCCTGGCGCAGGGTTAGCACCGACAGAGTCACATCGCATCACTGCTGGCCTCTGTGTAAGTTTCCAAAGTGCCAAGCTGACCCAGCTGCTCAACAACAGCCAGCAGGAGAGGCGTGTGGAGTGCCAGTGTCCTTCCAGAGAGCACCCACTGATGCTTTCAAATGACAGACACGCCTCCCAGATAAAAATTCCTGCCTCTTTCTCTCTAGGGCTGATCCTGTAACACAATTGCTGCAACTAATCACTAATGTCAGCAACACACACACACACAAAACATATATGCACATACATATATGTAATTCATTCTGTGGTCTCATATTACGTATTTAAATTCACATTTTCAAACTAGCTTATTTTTAGCCTGACTCAAAAAATTACTAATTCATTTGCTTGACTTAGAGAGCTCATTTTTTATTTACAATGAACAGTAGGTCCTTCTGGGACCTAGAATCAATACAGCATTCTATGTGTCACATATTTTTGGAAGACACAGGGCATTATCTGACCACAAGGGCGACCTTTGCAGTAAATGTCAAAGGAAGTGTGTTTTGAAAGAAAGAAGGAAAGAGCTATTTTACAGGCACACAAGGCATGTCCAGCAGAAGAGGAAAGACGTCGCATAAGAAGATTTAAAGAGAGCGCTTTGTGACTTTCTTGCCATACTTGCCCCTCTAGTATACTTGTCACTGAAGTCCTGTCCCACAGACACTGACATACGTCTGAGAAACCCATGTAGATTTCTGTCGCGCGGGTTCCCCCCACTGGTCATACCATTTCCATGCGCGGGTCCTTGGAGCAAAGTCCAAGGGTTTCCCCCCTGGCTAGACGAAAAAGTAGGATTAAATAGCAAAACTAAATCTAGTTTCCCTTTTCACCACCCCCAAACCAATTTTGCAACCTCTATTTCCAATAAATGAATGTCAAAGGGTAATGACGAAAAAAAAAAAGTGCTGCTGACGGCTGTGCGAGCTGAGTAAGCCAGGGATGCCGCAGGGCACCAGTGACCGCGCTTCCCGGGCGGCGCTGACCCCGGCTTCACAGCGGCCCCGGGCGGTGGCTCGCACCGCGACCTAGAGAGGACCCGGCAGGCCGGGCGGCGCCGAGGTGGCGCTGCTCACCAGGTTTCCTCTTAATTTCCGGGTCATTATCCACAGCCTTTTCTTCCTTGACGTTCAAGGGAGGCCGATTCCCTGCGGGCAGGAGAGCCGCCTTTCCTGGCCGCCTCCGAAGGCCACGCGCGGTGTGGACACGTGCGGCAAAAGATGGCGGGATAACCGGGCTGTGCCACGCCAGCCTCGACTTTCAGACGGTGCCCGCATTGCTGTAATCTAATAACCACAATATTTCTATTAATTTAGGACAGCCTGCTTCTTTAATCCACCGATCCACTCGCAGACCCAGTCTGCTGCGGGAGTCAGATGGTCCCTCCATGGCCTCTCTCTTGACCTTTGCCCTGTCACATGCCACCATGCCCACTGGGCAGCCCCAGGACAGCAGCAGAAGAGGTCGAGGAGGGGGCTATAAAATCTTGCCCCTCTCTTAGTACATCTGCGGGTTTGGGGTCCAAATAAATGTTTGTTGACATTTGAGAGACATTAATGACACGTTAAATGAATCGACTGCTGGAAGAGATTAAAGTGTTCTATTGAATTCAAAAGAATAATTTTCAAAAAACACAAAGCACCCTGATAACAAGGCTGGATAGAAGTCCCATCAGTGGAGGAGGCCAATAGCCCGTGGATCTCCTTCAGCAGAAAATGTAGCTTCACTCTCCAGAGCCCAGCAGGGGTGGAGGCTTCCCACCTGCACACAGAAAGTATGGGGTACGCTGGGACTCCTAAAGGACATCTATGCGACATCCCCTTAAGTCAATTTCTCCTTAAAAACAAAATATTGTCACTGCCAATAAATAAATGCAATATTTTTTCAGGTTAGTGAGAAAGTGATTTACTGCCACTGTGACTTCAATTTTCCAAGCAACCTTGTGAAATGCTAACCACACTGGGAAGACCCCACTTGTGACTGAATGCAAGTGGAAAGAAATTGGTGTGGACAGTATGAACAGAGACAGTTCCAATTTGCATTATGTGCTCTGCACATGACATTTTTTTCCTCTGACATTTATCCCTTCTATTCAGAAATTCTTCCTCAAAACATGATTTTGAATTCTAGCTCCAAATACATGTTTAAAAATATCAGTGACAGGCTTGTTACAACATGCATTTAGGCTATTTGTTGTGGGTAATTGGGGTTTTGGCTTACTGCTTATTTCAACATTTTCTTCATTTTAATTTTTAGGAAAAGCAAAATATAATACTCTCCCAGTCATTTTTGTCCAATTTAAAAGAGAAACCAAATTGCTTCTGTTAAGGAAGGATGGCTTCTTTTAGAAGGGTGTTTAAGAGAAACCCTTCCTCTCACATGCCTACGTTGAGTTCTTCCAACCAAACAACCAAAGACCAACAAGAACTTAAAGGTAACTCATTAGTTCTTCTCTGAATGAGTACTTAAATTCATTCTCTCCACTCCATGTTTACTTGTGGATGAGACTTACAGGGGATTCCAAAGGATATTTGGCAATGATAGGAAGAAATATAACCCACCTAAAAACCTATTGAAACTTCATTTCTTAACTGTTAGACATGAAGATATGTGTTCCTGTAAAAGCTTTAGCTAATTGATAAATTGCAAGAAAACTGGCTAGTTTCCTTGTACACTACAATGCTCTTATGAGAGTCTTCATGCAGCACCTTCAGTTTAGTGCTCTGAAATAGGGTTTCTAGAACCTTGACAACTGAGAGGATAGGAAGTGATTGTTTAGAACAATATCACTATTAGGAGCACATTCAAAGTCATGGCCATTCCCATAGCTTCCCCAGGAGAACTGAGGGCCACTTTCATTATCAATTTTGTCTTTCACCTTCAAATGATATAGCCAATTAGTGACAAACAAGGTTTCCTGAAAAGCATCAGGTTGATAATATAGCCTCTAGATGAGGAAAGATCCTTGTAGTACAAAGAGAAAAAGAGTCATATTGGCTTCCCTCTCAGTATGACTCCATTCTTTTCCCCTTCCTCCAAGTCCATGCCTTATTTTTATCAAGCTGTGTAAAGAGAGTTCCACATGCAAGCCTTTTGGGAAGCAAACAGCTGATAGAATCAAAGCACATAATAAATCTAGATCTCTCAGGAGAGGTTTGAAAAAAAAAAAAAAGGCACATGTGCCATGATGACAGGCATGCTGAAACCTCAAACCTAAAGGGACATGGGAGGGACAACCTCACAGGGTGCCAGCAGTGAACTCTTGAGTCAGCAGCAGCTTGGAGTATCAAGAACATGGAGTCCACATTGCACAGCTGAGCTGAGGATGATAAAGAGTGCATTTCCTCAATGGCTAAATATTTTTTAAGCTTCATGGAGTGGAAGATATTTGACTATAAATGAGCTAAGAATACAAAATTTAAGGGAAAAAAAACTGCCTGTGAAATTATACTGCAGACATAAAATCTCAACTGCCTGAGAGCTCAAGTTTTTTAAAAGCCATGGCTGACAGAGCAAATTAAGCAGTGAGATGCACAGTGAGATGTGTACTATGTTTAACAGAGATAAACTGGCAAATGGGGAAGATGTAATTACCCAGCACATTTTTCTAAAAATGAATCTTCATGCTGTACTGTAAGCGGACAACAACTGCAGGGCACTGGCTTATTTTCCTTTTTTTTTTTTCATTCCTTTCTGAAAAATAGTCTCCCATGTGTTGGAAAGAAATTAATTTTTTTTCAGTAACTGATAAAATGCTCAAAAAGCAAAAAGCAAAGAGACTTTCATGAGAAAGAAGACCAAAGAGGAATCACTTCAGCATTACAGCACTGGTGAAAAGGGTTCTGGAGGAAGAAGGCTGTTTGATCTAGCAAGAGATTCAGAGGATTATCACTGTACCAGAACTACCTGTAACCCTGCCATAAATGATGCACCAACTATACTTGTCCTACATACAATAGGAGATAATTATCATGGATCTGAATATTATCAAAGATGTTGACCTGATGAGATCATTGGCCTAATTTATTAAAGAACCTGGATTCTTTTTCTTGTTAATTAAATAGCAACAAAAAAAATGAAGGTTCCAAGCTAGCTCCTGGAAAAAGATGGTATTATAAAAAATTTAGAATTTCTGCATAAGTAAATCTTTTAATAAGCCAAAATTTTCTTTCAGCCCACACTAGAATAAAATACACAGATGATATTCACACTGATGACTTTTATATATTGATATTGGGTTAATATATTCAAAATACCTATTAACCTAAGGGACAGGTGAAGATACTTCCTCCCAGTGGGGAGCTTCTTGGGCCAGTCCCTCCCGGGCTCTCTCCTTAGCAACGCTGCTGAGACAGGAAACCATGTATTTCTTTCTGTAGGGTGTGCTAGGTGTAGAGAACACTTACTTACCCCAGTAATCTGTAGATTTCAATTTTTCTGTATACTCTTTTTGACTACAAGCTCACTGAGGTCAGGGAGCCCTACCAAAAGAGTGTGTGACACACTAGGAATGCTCAATATGTATTTGTTAAGTGAATGAGTGAACAAAATAAAAGCTAGATGTCTAGAAATGAGCATCATGATTGACGGGAATTTAAGCATGTGCCAACCTGCTCTCTTTTGTCCCAGTAACAAAGGACTAAAGTTAAGTCTTGACTGAAATTCTCAGTTACTCAACTGACCTGAAATTGACCATATAAGATTTTTATACAACTCAGGTGAGATTATGGAAACATTTATCATGCCATAAAGGACTGTAATGTGTAAAGTTATAAAGAAAGGAATCTTTGCAAACATAATACTGAATAGCTAACCTTCCATCACTCTTTGTAATACGATTTTGAAATTCTCCCCAAGAGATGTGGTGTATTCCTCTATATCATCTCCTCTTCTATCTGAGCTGACCTTGGATTGCTTTGATCCATGGAAAACAGCCAAAACGATGGGCACTAGATCTGAGCCTAGGCCTCACAAGCCTGGATTACTTGGTGGAGGATGAGAGATCACACAGGAGACAGCCTAGGTGTCTCAGTGAGCCCATCCTAGTCCGTCCTGTAGCAGCCAACACAGTCAAGAGCAGCAGAGCTGCCTACCTGACTCAGAGCTGACAACAGGCATAAGAGTGAGACCAGCCAAGATAAGAAGGACCACATAGAAGATCTGTAGCTTCATGTAGGGTGATAAAAGCTTATTATTTAAAACACTGAGTTTGTTTTTATTTTTTTAGCAATAGCTAATTGAGATAGCAGTCTAGCCTCCAACAAGAGTCCATAGGAACATCTACAGAAAGGAAGGGTAACACGGGCAGAAAACGCGTGAGTCCTGAGAATCGATGACTGCTATATGCTTTAGCTTTTCCCTTAGGCTTCTTTCAGCATTTCCAAGGTGGTTGGAGCCAGGACTCCTGGCTGACCTCACCACCAGGGCTGAGAGTTTCAGATCTCAGCAGAAAGTCTGCCCTTCACTCACAGAACACTGTGAATGCCTGTACTTCTGCTTCCAAGATGCAGGCTAAAAGGAAGTAAGAAGTGGGTTCTGGACACTATCAAATCTCTCCTCACATATGCCACTCTTTTTTAAATATAGCTTCTGAAATCAACCTACTCTGTCTGACATTTAAAAATCAGCTGATACAAGAAAGCAGGAAAGTACAACTTAGCAAAAGTGAAAAAGGGACTAGATCAGGAGCCATATCCTCAGAAGGCTATAAAAACCATAAATGCATGGGAAACTTTGCATGGAAAAAGGAAAGGGACCTTTAAGAGATGAAAGGGTAAGCCATCAAAGTGTTCTTTACGAGCAAGTATATCCATGCTCACAGAACTTCTGCATGTACAGCCAAGGCTAATGTAATAGCATTAGTGAATACCGAGCACAATCACAGACCCGTGGATTAGTGGATTTCTGCCTTATGCTTGTCTTTTGTTTATTTCCCAGGACATAACCCCTCCCTCTGATTATACACAAGTATAAGCAGAGGACCTCAAACTCCAAACATCATTTCTCATGATTACTAGATAAGGCTGAGAAATGCAAGTAACTTTTACAGAGGACTTTAGTATCATCACCACGGTGACACCATGACACCATGGTGTTCATACATTATCCCAAATGTATCTTCTCAACAATTCCAGGAATTTGGGGATATTAAACCCATTGTACAGATGAGGCTTGGCTCCAAAGGTCTTGAAGCTAGTTTTTTGTTGCAGCAGTAAGAAGAGCAAAATCAAGTCTGGATAATAGCAGAAAACTCTCTCCAAAGTCATTTGAACCTCAAGCCTCAGTGGCCCAGCATCCTCTGCCTTAGAAATCAGTGTTTTTTCACATGTGACAGTTGGCCAGGTGTTCTTCCACCTGGCTGATTGTATGACCCAGCACTCCCTCTCTAGAGAACCCCTCTTTGACAGGTTGAAGGGCACTCAGCTACTTGATGGAGACTCTAGCTGACGACTTTTCTCCAGGCCCCTCGGTGTGGCCTCTCCCAGTTCTGCCTTCAGCCAGATCTTAGTGTCCTGCACGATGCTCCACATTCCCTTTGTCTTTCCCTGCCCTTGCTCTTCTTCTCAACAAGAGACACCAGACTGGGCTGTTTAAGTCAGGTGCAATGGTAACTGTTCAGGAAGTATCTCAAAAAACAAAGGCAGGCCTTCTGAGGACATACCATCAGGTGAGGGAGAATGTTAAGACTTTTCCTGGATTCTTGGTGCTGAGAAAAAGACAGGTCTTTACAGTGACCTTACTCAAGAAAACTCCATTGTATTTCCATAAAGCAAGTCATCTCCGTATTTGCTCACTGCTCTACAACTCTTAAAGGACTGTCTCAGGCAGAGCCCTGTGACATCTTCGCAAAACATGAAAGACTGCTTTCTAAAACCTGATGCAGTCTTTCTAGTGGAAGACCTTAGGGACAGATTCAGCAGCAAAGTTTCTTCTAAAGTTCCTTCCTACCTGGGCTTAGAAATTAGCAACTCCCTTGCAGCTTAGGAGTCTGATGTGATAAAGAGTTAGTCACCACGGTGCACCTGCATAAGTCATAATTTCAGAACGGAGTGCTGTAGGTGAAGCGGCATAATGATGGAAATCCATTTTGCCAGCATAGATCATGGTAGAGGAGGCTGGACAAGAGCTGGCATGACTTGTGGCAGAGTCACAGTCCAAGAGTCAGGATCAGAAGCTCCCTGGGTGGACCAGCTTAGGGCATGACTTTGAGACATTGGTCTCTTTAGCCCACTTAACAATTACGAAAGCCTTTAATCCACTGTACATCTCTGGATCTCTAAGAAGTAACTTAGAAGAGGAACTCTTCGTGTTCTCCTTCCTGTATATCTTCAGTACTTTGGTCCTGCTCATAATTCTTGCTCCACTTGACTTGTTATTGCAGAAACTTTCAGACATATTTATCTTTTCCTCAAATTGAAAGCTTGGTACTATGTCACTTTCACCTTTGACTTTCCCCATAGTGCTTGGCACAAAGCATTTCCTAAACTGAACCTAGGTAGGTTCCCATAGGCTGATTTCTAATTCTTACTAGGCTTTATTATTCCAGACTCTATACCTTGTTAATTTATGCCTAAACTGCACCTTTCTTGGGGCTAACACATATATTATTTTCTAACCCCTAATCAAGCACTAATGTACAACATGCTTTATTCAGTAGTGTTGCATAAAAGCACATGCTTTGAAAGACTGACCAAAAAGCAAAAATAAAACAAGTTCCTGATGTACACTTTGACAGAGCTATTGGGATTTTATCCTGCTAGGGAGAAGAATTAAATGATAGTTTGTAAATATATTAAAATCTCACTTCCTAATTATAATCATCATTATAACTGCAATCTCCCAAACATCCGTGATGGTATTTTTATAAAGTGAAAAAATACTAGAAAATACAAAAATAGAATCAATAATAAGGTAATTGTGACTCTACACCACCCAGCAAGTATTGGAGAGCTCAGTGATTTCAGTACCATCCTGGTGAAAGGCAAGGAGTAGTGTGGTGGGTATGATGTCATCTTGAGGCAAGGAGCCATAGTCATAAATCTGAAAGTTGAAAAAATTAGTTTTATCACAGTCATCATCTTTAAGGAGTTTGTTTTTAAAACTCCAAATTTCACAAACTAACCTAGACTTCATCTTCATTCATGGTAGATTCAGTTACTCCAGAAATACTTATCCTTACTTCTTCACTTCCATGGAAAGTAATCTATTTCCCTGCTCTATTGGGGTTGGATATGACCATATGGCTAGTTCTGGCTAATACAGGGGTGGAGCAGTCTCCACTGTCTTTCAGTGTTGGGTTCAGCCATACAACTTGCTTTGGTCAATCAGATATTAGCAGACATGAAGTGACACAGGCCCTTGAAACATTCATGCCCCTCTCATTTCCATATGAAAACTTTTCTGATATTCATAGGTTTGAGGAAAAAGAAAAGAAATTCACAGAGAAGAGCTGAGTTGGGCCAAATTAGCCACCCAGTATCTCTGGCTTTCCTGCAGGTACAGTGGCAGTACACACTGGCTCTTTTATACCACTGGCATTTTGTGATGTTTTGCTTTACACTATGATTGTGGCAATAAGTCATGTTCCTGTGAGACAGGAAAGGAAATTCTCTTTCAAAAATGAGATGTACTAGAAAGAGAAGGCCCACCCTTGCAGAAAGCATCTCTCTCTCTTCACATCCTTCCTCTTTGAGACATCACTCTTTTGTTTCCATAGCAATTCACATTGCTATTTTCTAACTTTGCCTTTACTCCTTGTCAATGTTACTCAAGAAGTTTGCTTCTCTTCATGAAGCCTCTTCTCTCGTTTAAGTCTCATTTTCAGGGAACTGGATCCCTCTCTGTGGAAGACTCCCACGTTCTAGCCCCAGATCTGAGCTTCTCCTGAAGTCCTAGCCACTGAGTGTTACAGCCAGTAGACTGTCTCCAGCTGGCATTCCCTGTTAGTGTCTCCTACACAGAATGCCCAGAGCCAAGTCCAGCAGTGACTTTCACAGACTTGCTCTTCTACTGTCTCTTTCTTTTATTGATCATCTTCTAGGTTGGCCATACACAAAAGTTCAGTTATAACTTGCTGTCTTCCTCTCACCAAGCCACACACATTTAAGACGGTCCTAAATACCTGCAAATAGTTATGGCTTTCCTAAGTACTCAAAGGGAATTACTTAGGTTACTGGAGATTTCAAGTTAAAGGCATGCTATTTGAAATAATTTCTGTAAAGCAAAGAGTGACTGTGGTAATGTGACTTTGCCCTGAATGCATTCTTTAATTCCAGAATTTCTACCACACATATTTGTAAAAATAAGGGGAAGAGTGGTGATGCATGGGTGATGGAGCCTTACCTGTCCTATTAAAAAAGACTGTAGTCATCATTTGATAGGTCACAGAGGACACAGGGAAACTGAAGCCATTCCCGCTTCGATTAGCAAAATTAAAGGCTGATTTCCTGTGCTGTCTTACTCAAAAATCAATGGTTAATAAGAATGTGAGCAGTATTAATTCAACCTGGCAAAACAGGGATAAAAATTTATCATGCAGACCTTGGGCCATAAAAATATTTTGCAACTAGATTTCTTCTTCCATTTAAAAAGAACAGAACACTATCAGTTGTCATAAAGGCATAAACACAGGACCTCTGAAGAGACCCTGGATGCAAATCTTGCATTGTGTGCTCTATTTACTAATTTCATGAAGCCCTAAATCTGACCAAATGCCTATCTAATGTACATTACTGAGAGATGTCCTTTCATGGATAGCAATGAGCATTCTCAGCAAAGTTTTCACATGATTTTTCTGAATTGCCACAATATTAAAAATATATGAAGAATACCCAAGTTCTGGAGTTTGATAAACTGACCTCCAAAATCAGAGACTGGAAATTAAACAAAAATGCTTTATAAACTTAAAAACCTTTTTCTTGACATACTTTCTACCCTCTGATTTCCATTGGAAATATTTCTATAAATATGTGCATCAATATATCTATATGTATACACATTCTAATTATATGTGTGCTGTTATGTGTTATAAATGTTACATGTATATATACATATACACATGCATATATAAAATTTTTTATATATGCAGAATTTTTAGCCAGGTTTTGACCTGAAAATTTTAGATTATGAAATAAATCAATGTGCAAATATCAGAAAATAGTTTTTTTTAAAAAGATACAGAATTTGGTTATCTATACTTGGAAAATATGGCTTTGTAAATATTCAACAATACAAAAGAAACCACCTCCTCATTGATTTTTTTCCTTTGTAATAAAATAACCAACATTTCATAGGGTATGCCTACTAAACTGACCTTTAAACCTCTAAATAAGGATAATAAGATTGTAAATATTTTATTTGCAATTGATTTTGTGATAATTACATAGAAAACTCAACATAATAGATATTCTGTAAAGGAGTAAACTTATATTTAGCTACAAGTTTTCATATCATATTTATATTTGATTATTTATATTTCATCATGTAATTAGTGAAACAATTTTAGGTTTAAATTTTGCAGCAAAAAGTGAACTGAAGAGGAACTGTTTTATGAAATTTCCAAAATTTATCTCTCTCAAATAATAACCAAGGATAGAAAGGATAAAATTATCTTAATAGAGTTATAGAATGAGATTTTTGACCCAATGCATTTTCTCTGCTCATACTGGAAGATACACAATAGAAGCTAATTTCTAAGACTTGATGTGATAGATTCTGGTGTTTAGACTAAAACAAGTCATACCTAAATTTTGCACTATTTCTGTTGGGCCATACTGATAAGTGTAAGGAAAAGAAAAATGCATTACAAACTAAAACCCAGCTTTCTTTTGTAAATGGTCAATTAGAACAATTCCATGTGGTACGTTTATCTTTCCTGTTATCTTTCATAAAACTACAATCCCAAATTGAAATTCTAAGCTCCTCAATGAGTTGTTTTTTTTTTTTTTTACAAAAAATGATTCAATAAGATCAATGTGACCCAAGCATGTAAAAGAATGGGTGTGCACAACAGGTGTTCAGAACTGATTTTCAAATGAATGGACAGACTTGAGTGAGAATTTTGTCACTCAGGTCATCTTTTTGCATGCAAGTATTGCAGATCTCATAAAGGACGTGATCAGTACTGACTTAGCTAACCAGTATATGCTGGTCCACCTCAGTGCCACCTCCCTCTGGTGCACAGAAAAAAGGTCCCCAATATGAGTGAGGCACATTAAAGTTGACTAAACCAAACTCTTGCTATGGTGCTGTAGCATGCCCCACAACAGTAAGCACAGCATCTCTAGGACATCCCAGTAGGGGACAGGGTCCTGAGAAAGAGAGCATGGCCCAGTAACATATAGGGAAAGTCTGAATAAGACCAACAGAAGTTTAGCCCTCTAACACCACACCTACAAATTTGGACTCTTTTTTCCTTCCTGCCTTCCTTCCTTCCTTGTTTTGATTTTCACTCAGACCAGTGATAATCTGATAATACAGGAACACAGTAACTTACAACACCAACTCTATTGGCTTTATACAAGGCAGAGAAGGTACTATTCCCTGTGGCAACAGTAGAAGATCCATTAAAATGTGTACCTCCCCCAAAATGTCTTTTTATGAAGCTGCGCCTTCCTCTGCATCCCTATGCAAATCATGATTCATAAGAAGCAATGGCTCTCAGTCTTTTCTTCTTGCATATCAGAAGCCAGATAACAAGATGACCTCTAGCTTCCCTGCAGGCCAGCTCACTCACACTCAGATGAGCAAATGTATAAAACAACTCTTTTAGGTGAAATGATGGATAAGAAAGGCAAGAACCACTGTGTATCTGGAAAACCACTATAGGCATACAAGTAAGTCACCCCAAGGGTAACACTAGTAGATGCCTTAATTCATTGAGTCATTCATTCAGCAAACATCCATTGTGCATTGTGATAGTAACAATATGGAAAATGAAAGAACACTAGTACGGCTGCCCAGGTTCCTGCTCAGAGGCCATGCTTGGATTGGTGCTCTGCAATCATCATCTTGAAGTTCTGGATGATTCTGGAAGAAGGAGTCCTGTGTATTTGTTTTGTTCTGGGCTGTACCTTAGTCAGGCTTGGGAGATTGAAGGTCACTATGGCCAATTCTAGTGTGACACTTAACCTCACTGTCTGCATTTCCCCTTCCATTACAACATTAAGAATACAAATGAGTAGATCTTCACTTATAACAGGGATTACAATGAATACACACACAAATATTAAAAACATATATCACTTTAAAGAATGCTATTTCACAATAGATCCAGTAATAGTCTTAGCAAATTAGAGAACCCATTATAAAGCAATACCATTTAAAATCTTTCTTCCTGGCACAAAAACAGAAACACAGATCAGCAGACAGACTGGAAAGTCCAGAAATAGGATAAAATATTTAAAAAAATATAATACATGATAACGAAAATTTCTCATAGTAAAAGTATTAGGAAGTATTACTTACTATTGGAATCACAGGATAATAATTTGAGGGAATAATCAGGTTAGTTCTGTATTTTACAATGTACACAAAAGTATCTTTCACATGGATTAAAGAGTTAAATTCAAAAAATTGAATGACAGAAAAATCAGCAGGACTTGGAATAGAATATTTATCAGATTTGTGAAACAACAGAAACTTCAGCTTTGAAGCAGTGGAATAAATCACGAAGAAAAAGACTGACAGATTTGAATACATAAAAAATTTAAAACTTCTGTACAGTGAAAAACAGCAAGACTAAAATAAAAAGGACATGATTCTGAGGGCAATATTTGCATTCCATGAGACAAAGAAAACTTTAAAACCCAAGCTATATATAACCACATTCAAATGTATAAGGAAAACAACAAACCTCAAAATATAAATATGTAAATTATGAAAAGGCTAAATACATGGAGAAACACAATTAACTAAGACAAAAAAAAGAAAATCATTCATCCCACCAACAACCAATATGATGTAAAATAAAACCAACTTGGGACAGGATTTTGCACCTTTGTAAGTAGCTCCTCTCACCCCCACTGGTAATGCCCATGCTGCCACGGTAGAGTGAACCCTGCATACCTGTTACTGGTAGAACTGCAAATGGATACAAATTTCTTAAAAATTAATAACACACCCATAATCAGGTTGCAGTCACACCAATTTTCATAATCAACAGTTACATTTTGATCACTTTATCTTCTGGAAAAGTAAAAACATGAACATGAAGATACCCATTATTGTATACAATGGCAAAATACTGGAAACAACCTGACATTCACAATTATAGGAATAGTTTATAAACTAAGATATATACTACTTCACAGAGAAAGCATATTTAGCTTTTCTACTCTAGAATATCATCTAATAGGATGGAGAAAGAGCAGTGAAGTAGCTTGAGGGGAAAACAATATTAAGAGAAAAATCATGTAATCAGGATTTTGTCAAAAGCTGGACACACTTTTTGATTGTGGGGAGCAAAATATTAGAGGAAAAAAAGAATGAACCTTTGGAAAAGAGAGGAAGAGAGAGGACAAAGGAAGGAGGAGAAAAGGTGGTGAGAGTCAGATAAAATGAGGTCATGAGCAGAAAGGCACCCCAAAGGCAAGCACAAGAAAATCAGTTGCGGAGACAGGGGCATGACCTCCTCAGGTAAAGATGAAGAAAAAAAACCTGTTGGGGTGCACAGAAGGAACCGTTTGACCCCTGGAGAATTCCATACTCGGAGAGCCTCTCTGGTCTGCAGAATTACTGTGGTTCTAAAGATTCTCACAGCACCTGCTCACTAAGCATCAAGGATCATTTTTCAGCCATGAAAGAAACAACAAGCAGAAGGGCCAGCAGGGGGCAGGCTGGGTACTGGCAAAGGAGCTTCAAGGATAGAGGGGAAAAAGTTCCTTTTTTTCTTTCAGCTCAGGGTTCATTCTTTATTTTACAACAATAAATACCACACTGAGTCCACAGCAATTTCCTTAATAGCTGTGTTGTGGTTATGAACTTTGTTCCATAAACTTAGTTGTGCAAGAAAAGTCACAACACTTGATTTTCTTTAGATAAAAAATCAAACCCAACCTCAAGTCATCAATCATCTTTGGCCAGCTGGAAGATCAGGAAGTCCATCCTCAGTCATAATTATGGCTCGCACATCTCTGAGTCTTGCCAGGGTCACGAGAGCCTTAACCAATCTAAGGCTAAGGGTTATCCCTCCCTGTGGAATTCTCGTCTCCTGCACCCATGCTTTGGTGTGAGGGAGATTTCTCCTCTCTCCCCTGGGCCTGCCTCTGCTGCCTCCTCTACACGTCTTCACAGGTCAGTTTATGCTTTCAGAAAACCTAAGAAAAGAGAAGTCTTCGGGTCATGCAAACCTTAGGAAAGGCATAAAGCCTAGAGGCCCTATGTCATTTTTGGGATGGAGTAAGGAGAAAACACAGAAACATAATACATCCACACATCTTAATTGTGCTGCCACCTGTGGTACAAGTTTTCAGTCATTAGAACCCCCTTCCTAAACTGCAGCAGGAAAACAGCAGTTTTCTCCTTCTGTGCTATCTGACACAGAGCTCAGTATCCCTCAGAGTTCATGATGGGTTGGGACTGACCACCAGGTTAGACATCTTGGCATCACAAAATCAAAAGGGACATATCTCATCTCATCTCATCACATGATAAGAAACATCCAGGACACATGCACAGAAACAGGTGGAACAGATGAAGTTAAGTAAGAGGTGCACTAAAAGCCTAACACAGATCCCACTGGCAAGTGTAGGCTATAAATGTTTAAATCATTTGCTAACATTGAAACATTAAAAACAACAGTTCATATAAGTACCTTGCTTCTTCTAAAAATAAGAAGACCTGGCACCCCAAACTTGCATTCCCTCATGCAGCCATCATTAGTGTCTAAGTGAAGATTTTCCCCTCGGTTGGGGCTGGCAATCCCCAGCTTCCACAATACTCACCCTGATATATGGGGAAATTCAGAATTATTTCAGTTAGACCTTACAATGTGAACAGAGAGTAAAGAAACCGGAAAGTTTAAATGACAAACTTGGTTCATATGCAAATATTATAGACCAGGCCAGGGCATGGGTGCAGAACAGGAGATCCAAGGTACAAAGATACCTGTGAAGTGTAGCTTTAGCTGTGCTCCTTGGCTCATTCCCATCACTGCTATGGAGGGTGCACAGTGAACCATCTAGTTTCAGGCACACAATTGTTTGTGGTGTACATGACCTGTAGGGTGCAACCTACATGGAACCACCTCTTTAAGAGCCAGCTTTATCCTGACTGCAGGCCCAGGGACTTAGCCTCAGTCTGCAGAGAGACAACAGCTCCATTCTGCTCAACTTTGATTTTCAACAGCTCAGACAGGCTCAAAACTTCTTATGCAATGAGTTAGAAAGCCCAACAGAAATAAAAGAGAGAAGCCTGTTAAACTCAGAAGAGAAAAATAAAGGAAAGAAAAAATACGTTTTTAATGAGGACGTCTATCCTTGCCTAGCTTTCCTGGGAAGTTCAAGTAACTATCCATGAAAAATCTCCCTCTAGTCATGCGTAAAGGACAAAAAGCAATAAAAATAAGCAAAGAAGATAATTAATAATAATAGTTTAAAAATTATTCTATGTATTGAAAGATGCTTTACGTACAATGGAAAACTCACTGTGCACTTTCCCCACTGTATGTGCATATCTAACAAGATTTTTGTTAGAACCTTTTATTGGTTGAAATTTTACAAATTCCATGAAGTAGAGTTGCTTAGAATGACTGTGAAAGAACAAGTGGGGAAGAAAGATAAGCATAAAAGCTAGAAACCATTCAGAGTACCCCATGCCCATCAGCAGAAGAGATTCCCCTCTCACCAGCTTCTCCTGCTTATTCATGAAGAAGGCCACCCTTAATCTGGGTGACTACAACTAGAACATCTGGGAACTTGTACACAAGAGCAGCTCTAATCTGAGACAACACTTAAATGAACAAGTCTTCATAATGTGAGAAAGCACATCAAATACCTACAAAGCCCAGGAAATTCACTGCCTAAGCCTGCTGAAAGTCCACGACCCAGCATGATAAGGACAGGGGCCTTTTCTAGTCACAATCAGAAATACTTGATGCAGGAACTTCTACATTAGTCTCTCTTTAAATATAAATTGTAAAGCAAGAGCATCTTGAAAATAAGTGACATCCACCAAAAACAGGACTTTTTGAAGAACATATGATAAATTGAATACCATGAAACTTTAAAAAGGACCTCATTAGAATTCTTTAAACTGCCATGACTTTAGCAAAATGTGTGTTATTAGTTTAAAAATTATTATCACAGATCATGATTGAAAGAAAGTCAGAATCAGAATTCTCAAAAACAGAAACTCATAAGGTTTTATGAACCCTTACACACACCTGCACATGTGCACAGGCAAGCACACACACACACACATACACACACACCCTTCAGAGAAACCAGAAGGCATACACAAAAGAGAGGATATTTGAAGTAAAAAAGAAAAATGAGGAGATGAGTGGTGTGTGACAAGGGACGATTAAGCCCTGCCTAAGGTCCCAAGAAGTGGCCTGTTTGGACATCTGTGAGGCTTCTCAGATCAGCAAGCACTTCTTCGGGTGCTGTTAATGAGAAAGCTGTCAGGACAACACTAAATTCTGTCTAGAGATATGTGGACTATCATATCAAGTTATAGCACCAAATAAGCAATTAAACAACAAATTCATCAAATAGGCACTGAAGGATTTATTCTTCCTCTGCTATTGAGGAGAAAAGAGCCTGTTATGAATGACTTAACATTAGTTGCAAATCTGCAGGTCAGCAAATAAAGCCAAGTTAAAATGACCATGCATGAGTAGCAAAGACAGGTTGTTAATTGCTTTTAAGAATGCAAATAGTGTTGGTTAAAGTAGATTTATGAAATGTACACAAAAGAGGAAATCTCCATCAGAACATTCAGTAATGAGGAGGCAAAACAAGCTAATGTAACTTTCAGTAACATCCTCTGGGGCTTACTTTCGGTTTATCTTTCCATTATGCCCCCAACTTCCTTCTCCTCCATGGTTGATCACTATGGAGCAGCATGAAAGGAGCAAGCACACATAAACTCATGTTAGGTAGTATGTTTAGAGAGCCAAGTAAAATCCCACTCAGTGTCCCAGGAAGGGCACTAGGGACCCTCGGGGCCCTAGGAAGCCAGAGGAAGATCTCTCTCAGACTGATCACAGCATTGCCTATGAACTCGAAACTAGTATGACTAGTATAGGTATTGTAGAAAGAAGAATATATTTATTTATTTATTTATTTATTTATTTATATCTTCTACTACCATGTAAAGCAAGGGAAAAAGGTTTCTTCAGAACTTTATCAAGAGCTGTACCATTTCCAAAATGTTATCACTAGTACTACGCCATTCTTGATATTTGCATCACTGACACCACCCAGTCATAAGTCTTCATTTGCATGCAGCTTACATTCAGTGTGCTTCCAAGAATCTTATTGCCTCCATGTGTCTTCTAATATTACCATGCGGAAGCATTGAGGTCAGGTAACATATTTTATTATAAACTATTTCATATGACATATAAGGTCTTTCACAGGGTTTACAAAACTATGGTATAGGGAGGACATACTTTCTATTGGTTTCATTGTAGGAGGATAAAGGAACATTATTACTATGTATCATAAATGGTGCTCACTGGGTCTCACAGTTGAAAACTGCCACAGCAAAGAATGGGAAGCAATTCAGAGCCTTTCAGCAGGAGAGTGAGGAAGAAGCAGCACTGGAGGTGGGAATTGCAGGGAGGAAAGAAAGTCAACAGGAGAAGGGAGTGTCAGGAGGCCAAGAGACCAGAAAAGAAATGGGGAAGAAACAAAGACCTGGCATACCAGGTCTTTCTGTCAGAAAGAAACACATGTGTAGAGGACCTCTAAAAAAGAAGTCACTGGAACTCAGTAATTGAAGGCAGTGTCACAGAGTGGTTGTCACAGGGTTGTCAGACTGCAGAGCAACTGTGTTCTCAGAAATAGTCACACACGTGTCCACACACCTGCAAGCACACATACACACACACATTTTGTGTGGTATCTGGAATATTCCAGATTCATTACCAAATAATCCCTCTCCCCTTTTGCTGTCAAAGGAAGACTTATCACACCACTGAGTCTGAAATCTGACAGCTCACCCTGATGCTGGTCTCAATTGAAGGGGCAAAGCCTTATTCAGCTTATTTATTTGTTTGTGATTCTCCATCCAAGATAAATCCTGAAATAAATTTGAAGTGTGTTTTAAGTACACTCTGCATTATAAATCATGTACTTGCATTCCTACACTACAGTAAGCACAAAACCACAGAGCTCAACAGTAGGTATATATGCATTGTCCCCCCCCTTGCCAAATTCATTCACACATACCCATGCAGAGAAAAACAGAACAACACTGGGAACCTGAGAATCTGAGTCCCAACAATAATTTGTGTGCAGAACACATTTTTTATAATTAGAAGCAACATAACAATAAAATTGTATGATATTAGACCAGGTGAGGGGAACTTATTTCTAACTGGCAGAAAAGCGTTTCGAAGATGAAAAGATGGGGAGTCATGGATATTAACCATAGAGAGAAAATACAGGGTTTTGGGATAAAAGAGAGTATCTCAATTCATATTTGATTTCCAGTTAAGGTTGAAAAAGCATATAATACTTGAATTCTCTGATTTTGACTTATATATCCATCTTCGTTATCAAATTTTCTGAGAATACAAAGTAAAGAAAGAATGAGTCAAAAATATCCCTAAATATAATGAAACTATCTAGTTATCCTCATTCCTGTCTGGGCTACAGTACTGAGTCAGTAAAACACAAATATCATATTTTTGTTGCTTTTCATAACAATCAAAAATGATTTCTAGCTCAGTGAGAAAAGTGGAAACCATATCTTTTTGAAGCAGTTTCTCTCCCCACCCCACCAAAAAATATCAGTTGCATTCCATCAAAGTAAAAAATGTCTCTCTAAATCTCACCATTAAATTCTCACATTGTCCAATTCCTATGTCTTTTTATGGGTTTACTTACCATCTGAAATGTATTCTTAAGCACTCTCTTATTTGCATTGTGTGACAAAAAATACAAGACACATCCCAAGGATTATATTAACCACCTGAAATAGGTAATGAAGGCCTGTCTAAGACAAGGTGTGGATAACATCACTCATCTCTCCCCATTTTTGCTACCTGATCTCAGGTTTAACAAGAGGTAAAATATTTATTTATATATTAGTCATCTAGTATGCTTCAGTATAGGAGGCTTAATGTGTCTAGAACAAACAGAAAATGACATGAGGCCAGGTGAAGCTATAGGTAGCCAGCACTTAAAGGTAATGCAGTACTGCCTTCCTTTATTAGGTTATGGCAAACATTCCAAGTTCTTTGCTTTGTAAGATGGCCCTGTGCCCTTCTCTCTGCCCACTACACTCATCTCACCTCTCGCCACTGCTCCTTTGCATTCTGTGGTCTTCAAGTTACACCTTCCCCTCTTGAAGAACCTCTAGGTCTTCTTGCTGTGATACTTCTTGGAATCTACTTCTTTAAAACTGTCTCTTCAGTGGCATCCTCATGACTTTGCACTAGTATTGCACACTGAGGGAGATGTTCTTTCTGTACACTTTCACTGCAAGCAGGGCTTAGCTCCACTTACTAGTTACCTTGTGATATCACTTGATTCACCATCTCAATGAACATGAACTTCTCAAGAGCAGAAACCAAGTTTTGATGTTGCAAAATGCAGTGAGCACTCAGGAAATGTTTGCTGCTTGCCTGACTTGTTAAGTCTTTCCTTTCCTTCAAAGGGCAAGTAGAAGGGCTATCAACTATAAAATGTGTTAAAATAATGATCATTTTCTCCATTGAGGGGAGGGAGGAGATTGCAAGTGAGAGCTTTTATTAATGGGGGCGGGGGATTGGAAAGACAATGCAGCAGATGAGGAATTACTGAACTTTAATGACACCCATCACAAACTCTCATGCTGCATGTGTGCCACACAATCCCCATAGGAACTCCCAAGTTCACTTTCAATATACACGTGTCCATACAGCAGGGGAGTGAGATCAAGTAGTGTTGTCTCGTGAGATTTCACAGTTTTTGGAACCTGGATTGGAGGCAGGATTTTAACCGGCAGAGCCATGCTAGGCAAGGTAGGGATGAAACACAGCCATCCCTAGAGCTGGGGATGCTCCTCACTCTGGACTGTCAGCCCTCCACGGCTGTGTGTGATGACACCTTCAAGCACATTTGTTCAGGGATCAGGTGAAACCTATTCCTGGTATCTCTTTCCTTTTTGTCCTGTAAACCCTTGGGTATAAGATACAGGCCTTTTTTGGGGAAGAGGACAAAATGTCACACAGAAAAAAGGTGTCGGATTTACACTTTTCACATTATTTACAAGTGAAGTAACACAATACTCATGGAGCTGCACCAGCAGAACTGAAATGAGTAACCATTCATCACCCAGCTTTTAGCCTTATGTCCTGTTACTCAATTTCATTTTCTAAAGTACATTGAGAAGCACATCTAGTAAATTCTATAATTATCCTGCAAATAGCACAATTGTTTTGAGTCTGTGTATTAAGTGTGCTAATCTGTTAGATTATTTACAACTGTTGGCATGTGGTCATTCTGTAATCTAGTCGAAGACATCTCTCTATATCTTCAGGAGATCCTCTCAAATACAAAATCACCCACAGGATCAACAGACACAGGATGCTGAGCCCATCTCATCAAAAAGGAAAACACCATGCATGAATTACTCACCAGACTAAGTTTCTCCCAGAACTCCGGTCCTTCTTCCATCTCTCTGAGGCTTGGTGGAATGTACCAAAAGCAAATATTGGCATATTCAGGCTGAGGATTAAGAAAATGTGAAAGCTGTTTTGTTACCCAAGATCCATCTTAGAAAATGGTTAAACAAATACTTCTTAAACACTTATAGCTCTTTATCATGTATGTATAACTTTGATAAAACATCAGAATCCTTCAGAGTACAGATCTGTTCTGCCTACCTTTTGGTTATAGCCTATTGTAATTGTTTTCTCCATTGCTTACATCTAGAAGGTTTTCTTCCTCTAGAAAAAGGATGGACACCGAATAGGAAGACAAGTTTGGAGCTGCCTCAAGCCATGGCTGACCATCAGTTAATGCCTGCTACTTACACACCTGGTTCTTTCAGCTTCAATCCTGATCCTTAAAATATTCCTTATACTGTCAGTTCCTTCCATTAATTCTTTTTCTGCTTTATGGAGCTACAGCTGATAAATGCAAAAGGCCCTCTGAGTTGAGAGAATCATGACATGATCAGGATTCACAAGTCAGCATTGCCATGACCCCAGTCTATACTGCTTTGGAAAAAAAAAAAGAGGGAGGGGTGCATCACCTTGACCCTTGAGTCCTGAGCATCAGTGAGAATGTACCTCAAGTATGAGTGTGTTTAAAAGGCAGAATATGAACTCTGGTGCTCAAGATGCCCAGAGTCTGATTTAACCCCAAAACAGTAACAAGCTGGCAGTTCATGAAGCTTGCTGGCTGACTCTGAAGAGCATGGTGCATGGTCTGTGTTTGAGAAATTCTAATGTAAGCTCGCTCACCTTTCCCATGAACTTACTTTCTATCAGACACGATTTGGCTGGAAATAGGACCTCTTCTAGCTCTTATTTAACTCAGGCTTTAACTCAGCATTGTCTCATAGACAAGACCTTGTCTTCTTTGAACCTCAACACAGGATGTGCCATGTCAGAGGCAATCACAAGACTTGTACGCGATGGCCAGGTGACCGAGGACATTATCCTGGGAACTCATGAACTGGACACATGGAAAGACCATGGGCCATGTCCACCTCCTGCCATTTGACTCTTAGCAATGACATTATTTGAAATGACTTTGGTTTCTCCACCACAACTTCAGTTTGTAGATAATAACCCATGTTATAACAGTTCTCAGTGACCACAGAATTATGCCTCAGTGTTAGTATAAAATTTTAAGTATTTCAAAAAAGGAAACAGGTATCCTCCCATCATATCTTGAGAGCAAGACTGGTATTATAGAGGGTTCTGATTTCAGTGGATTCTAAGTCACAGTGGATGCCCAGGAACAGTTCCTGCTCAACAAGGTAAGTTCTTACTCTGCTCATCTTTTCATCTTTGAAATTGCTAACATTCTTATTGGATTTAATAAAAAAGAGCCACAAATAATAAAACTGTAGAGTAGTTAAAAATGAAGTACTTTGTAACTCATCTCAATTGCCACAAACGTTTATGAAGGGGACTACAATAGTTTTAATAACTGTTTATAATTGCCATTCTGATTTATAATCAACTTGGTTTCTTTCAATCATTTAATGTGAATAATCTTTCAAATTAGGCAACTGTTTCTGATTAGATAATAGAAGAAAAATATAATTAACTATCAGTAGATTCTAGAAATTCATCGCTTTACATCAATGACTTATGTCAGTTATAAATGTATTGCCTCTCAGCCCCAAATTCACCTCTTCCTGGTGTCCTACAATAACAGAGGTGGGCTCTGTACATATTTCTCTGTTATCACCTGGCCCATCTTATACTTTGTCAAGAGAGGTTGCTAGAGGAACATTGGCTTGGTATGCATGCCTCGTGGGTCTCCTGCAGAACTGTGGTTCTTTCTAGCAGGACTGGGTGTCCAGCAGCAAATGACCCCCCAGAAGCTTCCCCCTTGCTGGGCACCAAAGCAGACTAGCAACAGGTCAGGGTCCATAACTATACGTTGTCATATTCCTCTTGAGTGGTTTCACAGGTATGGACACTAGCCAGGCACCTTGCCTGCATGGCTTCTCTGGTGCTTCTATGAGTAGCCTGCAGTGAGGTCCAAGTTGTGGATTCTCACTCTGACTGGCTTCCCTGGGCACTCCAAAGTGTGGGTTTCTGACAAGTCTTACCAACATGACACTTCAGTGCATTTCTTGCCATCCTGTGAGCCACCGTTACATTCCCCAAAGAGATCTGGATCTTGGCCCTACAAAGATCCTTTGTAGCCTTTTTTTCAGATATCTATCTCAGTTCTAGCCATGGTAGCTGTTCTACACATCAGTTATTCTTATATATCTTTTAGGGTTTTTTTCTTCCCTATGAAGACGCATATAAAAGCATCATCTTCTTTGTTTACAATGTCATTCAATCAGAATAACAGCAATAAAAAGCTAGCACTATGCATTTTAGTCAGCATAATTGCAGACTCTAGCACACACTTTCAAGTATTCAATCATGCAAATTCAGTATGAAGGCAAAGCTGTCATGGTGGGTTGTAACAGACTATAAGATCCTAGAGTTTAAATACAAGATTGGACTGTTGAAAATTTTAAGGGCAACACCAAGTAGCACAAAATGGTGAGTTTTGGAGTCACAAGGATGTACATTTGAATTCCCAATTCACCAGATCTTTGCTTGAGTTAGTGTCAAATGTTCTAAGTTTCTGCTTCCTCATCTATAATGTAGAGATATCATAGTCTGTGCCACAGGGTTGGTTTGATGAATAAAAAGAATTTACTTCTAATATTTGGTACTATATCTGGCACATGCAGGCAACTTGATTAGCTAGTGACTATTGTTTGGGGCTGTACTGGTAGAAAAATACCCTTTTCAAGTAGATGAGCAGCCTCATTAAAATCTGTAGTAGTTGAGACGCATCTCTGTGCTAATTTCAGAGTACCATACTTGAACAAGATCACTAAAATTTATAGAATATCTAAAGGTCAACCATACTGTTCAACATAAGAAGCAGAGTTTTCTATGTTTTTAATATTGGACTAGACATTGAGATGAAAAGTGACTTACATTATATTCTCACCTCCAGAAACTCAAACACAAGTAAGGGTGTTAGGTAAGGCAATTAGACTGTAATAGAATGAGCATTAAAAAAGAAGAGATTTCTCATAATGTAAGAAACATTTCTGGCAAAGAAATAGTACACATGCCAGTGTAGGCAGGGGATGATAAACAGTTGGAATGAATAGAGGACAGGATTTAATGAAGAGACACAAAGCTGGAAATAGAGATGGGAATCATTTCATAAACGGCTTCCTCATATGTCATCTTGGGGGTTTGGGCAATGTGGGGTAAGTGTAGTTTGGTGCCCTAGGAAACAGGTTTCATTTTGGAAAATCCATTCAAATTGCAGAGTGGAGGATGGGCTGGAGAGGTCTATGACTGGAAATGAGAGACAGCACTAACCTAAGCAGTGAAGGGTTACTGAGCCAAGACACTGGCTTTGGGAAAGGAGAAAACTAAGTACCCAAGAGAGATAAAGGGAAAGGAAGGGAGACAGTGAAAGATGATATCAAGATTTTTGCTTGGATGGATCATAGTTCTAATGACCAAATGAAGAATGCATATTTTGGGTAAGAAAAATGGCTACATTTCAGCTTTAGAAATGGCAAATTGAAGTGCCTGTGGAGTCTAGGTCAAACTGCAAAACATACCCATACACAAGGGACTAGACTTTAGGAGACAATATTGAGACTATATAGCACTCTAGATGTGGATAAAACATTTTAGGTAAACTATGTGGACAGAATAAAGGACCAAAAATAAGAGCATGAGGAAGAATATTTAAAGGGTATTTAGATGAAGAGAACATCACAGAGAGACTGAGAAGAAAATGTCACATGGGAAAGGAGAGAAACTGGGAAAGAAAGTCAAAAAAACCAACACAGGGGAGAATTTCAAGAAGGACAGAATGGATAACAGTATAAAATGCTACAGAAGTCTAAAAAGAAAATAAAACACTATATGTTTAAATATAGCAATTGAGAGGTTGCTATGTTCTCATAAAACTATATAACATGATAACTATGTAAGATAAATCACAATATGCTTTGTACTAAGGTTCAACAGATATTGGGACATGAATATGAGCTCCCTAGAAGAGGTGTTCAAGCAGAGGTTGACCACCCGTTCCTGTGCTGTCAAGAGAGGTTTCATGTAATAGATGTCCTTGAAGGATGACTAGATGTCCTTGAAGACCCTTCACGGCTCTTGAAATCTATGAAGCCTAAATAACTCTTTTTACTGTAGAACTCAGGAAGAGAAAACAAAAAGTTGAATAATTAGGAATCTCCCAAGAGATCAAAATGAAATATGTGAATGATAGGATAGGAATGAAGATAGCTCTAGGAAAACATCTATAAAATCTTAGATACAACACAGGTAAAACCAGAGATCTGATTTTTCAGGGGACTATGAATAATGCAGATTTTATTTAAAATGAGACTTTCAATCATTTTAAAGAAGATATTCATTACTTTTTGTTTTTTTCAAGAAAAGATATTCAAGTACTGGGTACTCTATTTTGTTGTATTCATTTACTGTTTTCAGTGTTCTACTTAATATTCTTATGGCTATCTGCTAAACAATACTCTATCTCTCTCTCACGCACACACACACATCAACTTGACACTTCCATGTGAAATTCAAGGCTAAATCGACTTTATTTCTTAGAATAAAGAGAAAAGAGGCAAAAATCCACAGAACAATCCTTATAATTAGGGGCTGGGGCCACTGTCCAGTGGCAGAGAATGGGAAGCATTTGCACAAAGCCCTGGGTTCTATCCCAAGCACACACACACAAAAAAAAGAAACATGAATAGTAGAAATTCTGAAAGATAGTTTAAGGATTCACCTGTACTACCAGGACCTGGAAGCTCCCATAGAAAAACACATCCAGGGGCAGAAGGCTACCAAATGGTCAAAACCTGCCTTAATTTTTGTCACAAGGATGTGAAAGTCACTCCTAGAAGATGACCCTAACAGATTCCTTCCTCACTTTTTTCAACCTGTAGGAAAAATATGCAAATAACATTTTAAACAGCTTATTTTTTTCTCATCATTTTCATTTTTTCCTCATCTCTATCAAAGGATTGTGCAGTTCTAGGCTGAAAGCATGGCTAAAGGGGTAGAGCAACTTCCTAGCAAATACAAAGCCCTCAATTCAAACCCAAGTACTACAAAAAAAAAAAAAAGTGTATGGTACTTTCCATAAACACTGCAGGTCCCATCACCAGAGAAAACAAGGCAACCCAAATTTGGGAAAATAGGCCGTGCCATTCTGGTGCATGCCTGTAATCCCAGCTACTTGGGAGGTAGAAATAGGAGGATGGTGGTTCTTCACCAGGTAAAAGCACAAGACCCTATTTCAAAAACAAACTAAATGCAAAAGGACTGGGAAAGGGCTCAAGTGGTAGACTGCTTGCCTAGCACACTTGAGGCCCCATTATACTCTCCCCCCAAAATTGGGGAAAATAAAGACGTAACTCAAATTCAAGAAAATATAAAAGGTGGTTCAAGCATGATTTAAGCCAATCAAATGATTTGTTTCTCCCACACATGTTTAGATATGTACCTCTAAAAACAGCCACATGCATACATAATTAGAAGTCCATTATCATGACGAGTAAAAATATCAACAGTGCTCTAAAAGCTGGTTCACATTCATTACTAGCCAACTGTTCTAAAACTTCCTTTTCACAGGTGGTTTGTTCAAGTTAGGATTCCGACAAAGTCTACATACTGCATTTGGTTATTGTGCCTCATAAGTGTCTTTGCCCTTAAGTAATTATCACACCCATCTTTTATGTTTCTTCAAGTCACTGGCCTGTTGAAGAAACCAGGTCACCTATCTTTCAGAATATCTGCATTCTAAATTTGTCTTTTGCTTTTCTGTCATGTTGCTTTGCAGATTCCTTTACCTCTCTGGTTTTCATTATTTTAGAACTTGCAAATCTGATACCTCCTTTGTAGACAGTGGTGGAAACCATGCTCTGCATTAGAACAACTGCTTCTTGAACTTGCTTGAGGATTTTCACCAAACTCATGTGGACTATTGTGCGGTCTCCAAATTTGTGCCCTTTATTCTCATCTTGTCATCCATTCACCCTCATCATCACCACATTCCTTCCCTCTGATGCCCACCTGCAGCATCTTTTTAAATTAGATTCAGGACTCCTTCTCAAAACATCTCCAATAACTGCATTTAGAATGAAAACCAAAGGTCTTATCTGCATCTACTTGATCCACCCAATCTGGTTTCTACCTACCTCGCCAAATCCATCACCTACTGGGTGACACCATCTTTTGGCAGTTCAAACACATAGACCTCTTCAGCTTTAGGTTTTTGCAATTGTTTGCCAAATCTGCCCACAGTGCCTTTCCCTCGAGCATCTGCCTGGCTTGCTGTAAGGCCTCAGCTTGGTGATAAACTTACAAGCTCTCACCTCAGTTGTCCAAACTAAGCAAACACCTCATACACACACTCCCATTTCAGAGTGTCACCCTATTTACTGCTGTTAGAATAATTATGTGTACACTGGATTGCCTCTCATGGGCCTGTTTGTTTTCTTCAGACTTCTCCCTACTTGATGTTCCCTCTGTCAACTTGTTTGTTCATTCCTTTTTACTTTCCACTTGAATGTAAGTGCCACAGAGCAGGAGCCTCTCCTATCTTGTATCTCCAGTGCCCAGAACTGTGTCTGACACATAGCAATTGTGCAATATGTTGGCTGGACAAAAGATTAGCAAAAAATACCTACACTTCTTACATACAGCACAGGCTTCTAGATTGCAGTCTCTAGGTGATTTTACATTAGGTATGTGCTATAAGACCAAAGTTAACCACAATTTATGTTTCAAAACTAAATTATATTCCTTATATTTCCTTACCAGATATTTTAGAAAAATATTCTCCATCTTTGTAATTACCTGATTTCCTCTATATAGCAAATAATTCAACAACAAAATGACTAGTTCCCATTGCTCCAAAACTAATATGCTCTCATTATTTTATAAGAAGAGAAAATGCACACATTGTTGTACATTCCCTTAATTGATTTTTCATATGCAGGCAGCACTATAGTACAATTGAATATTTGCAGTACAATCATTATGCAATTTATATATCAAGATAGAGGTCATAATTTACTCAGCATTATCCCTGGTAATTATTATTGAGCTTTTTAATTTTCAACTTAAAGGCAACTATATTCCCTGTGAATCCAACAAAGAAAAAATGATCACTAATAGAGTAAATTAGCATAATGGACTCCACAAATTAAGCTAATGACTTGTTTCTAAGTCTGCAACATGAAAACTAATGAAATATAACAGATTAGAAAATTACCACCTTCATCACTGTTGACTGACAAAATCGTAAGCACAATTCCACAATAACTTACTTCCATCAGTAACTTGAATCCTTCTCTTTTCTTGATTTCCTCTACTAGGTACCTAAAATTAAAAATTACAGTGTTCATAATCTTTAATCTTAAAACACCATGAACATGACTTAATTAAGACAAAACTGTTATTTCTGATACAGAGAAAGGCTTAGTCTCTAAAAAGATACAGGTAAGAGCACAGGGATAGGCAGAGCTATGTATTTAAACAGGTATTCCTGAGTTTACTGCAATCCTCTGAGCCTCAGTAGAAGGATATACCTTTTTAATGAGATAATGTCTACCTCACATGCTAACACCAGCTTTTAACTCTAGTATGAAAAGCCAGATAAAGTAGAGTAGATATATATCTCTGAACATATTGGTTTCAGACCCAAATTCTTGATGCAGATTAAGCACAGATATTTAAATTACCTTTCTGTCTTGGAGGGAAGAGATTTTGGTGTGCAGTCCTTGCTTGTAATTTAATGGAAGACCAAAATTATCTTTTCCATGGGCAGAACAGAGGCAAGGAAGGTTGACAATCAGTGTCATGTTAAAAAAAATAAGCAAGCTATAGACATTGATTGGATGTCTATGGCTCCATCTGGAATATAAATATTATCTGGAATATAAATATTATCTTGAATATAAATGTTATACCAGGAACAAAGGGTTCAGATATACAAGAAATGGAATATTATTGGGTAAAGACTAAAATGATACAGAGAACATAAAATGTAAAATAACACTGTATCTTCTCCCCCTTGGCTTGGTTTTCAGCTACATAAAAGAGAAGCCTGAAATGGTCAACTGAAAATTAGTGGTTTGATCATGAATCTAAAAAGTTCACAATGCTTGACCTTGTATTTCAAATCTGGGGGACAAATGTGAGGAAATGTTCAGAGTGCTGAAAGAAATGTATTTGCCAGAGAGATTTATTGTGATCTCATTTGTAATAGCAAAAAAAAAAAAAAAAGAAACGCCACACTCAATAGTAAGGACTGGCTTTGAAAATTACAGTCTTGTCATGTAATTATGGGACTAGGACAATATTACTTTTATATATATATATATATAGTGTGTGTGTATACATATATAATCTCCAATTATTTTTCAGGAACCTATTCTTGTGCCTCATTCCTTTACCTGTAAAATTGGACTAATACAATCTACTTTCCCAATCTGAAAATGTTATTATAAAAAATTGAATAAATTCATACAGAAAAATATTTTAAACTATAGAAGATGTGTAAAGAGGGGGTTTTATTATAACATTATTTGCTTAAGACCATTCTAGTATGTGAATATGCAATATACTAGTTTATAAGATAGTTTTTATTCCATAATTTATCTATGTAGATTTTCACATAAGGTTAAATATTGATGTTTTCATATAGATATCTTTTTCTATTAATATTAACTAGTAATATTTATCCTTTATTTTGATCAACAATGTTATCAACACACACACAGAGTCACAAAGTATTTGGTGTTCTGCTTGCATATTCATTTCCCTGAATATTTTTTCAGGAGATGTTATATAGCTATAAAGTTTTTGAACCTTAACCTTACTGCCAAATGCTTTTTGAAAACAAATTTTAATGGTTAATAAGCATCAGAAAAGATACTTGAGATCACTAGTGATCAAAGAAATGCAAATGAAAACAAATAATACTTACCCATGGTCCCCACATGGTATTGGCAGTATTGGGGTTTGAACTCAAGACCTTGTGCTTGCTAGGTAGGTGTTCTATCACTTGAACCATGCTACCACCCTCCCTATGGTACTAGAAACAAATTTGAAAGAGTGGCAGCATCCAGCACTAGTAAGAATATGGCAGAAAACTGCTATCAACTTTTTAAAATATGTAATGCTCATATCTTCTGGTTAAGAAAACCACTTTTGTGCTAATTTGTTAGAAAAAAAGCTAATACAAACGATAGAGATATTATATACAGAAACACATATATACATATACATACGTTATTGTATTTAAAGCTCTGACTATGTATTCTATACAAAACAACCTGAAACAAGGTTAATATCTAGAAGTTGGATGATGGTAAATTAAAACATACCATTGTGAGAATCAACTAAATTGGGTCTTTTCTGTCTAAAGGCTAGCTCAGTTGGTAGAGCGTGAGACTCTTAGTCTCAGTGTCATGGGTTTGAGACCCTTTCTATCCTATACCCATCAGGTACCACACTATGGAATATGTTTGTCATTGTGTGGATATTAGCTAATTTCCCCAGTTTCCTATGTGCTCTGTGGCACATTGCCTAACTCTGTAAAGTATCTGCCTTTAGCAGAGAATTGTTTGTCATCGGATGTCCTAAACTCAAACTGGTAGTTTTAAGATAATCATTGTCCAAAGGAATTTCTGCTTCAAGACCTCCTTAACCCATGGGTTAATTATATACCTGGTGCTGCCATTTCAGTAAACAGTCATTTCAGGCCTCAGGTTCCCCAGAATCCTAGAATTCCTGCCTGATGGGTCACCCCTTTGTTTTTGTAAACACCAACCAAATTAAGTTTCGTGCCCATGCATTCCAATTGTGTCTGCCCTTCCTCTATGCCCTTCCCTAAATCTCAACCTTAGTCATTTGTGAAGACTGTGAACCCAAGCTCCCTACATTAGAACAAGAGGCAGTCCTGCATTAGGGATAAAAACTGATATGGTTCGTCCATCCTATGTGCTTGCTTGCCTGACCCCAGTCAGAGGTACACCCTTCTGCAGAGGTAAATTTTGCCTTGCCCATCAACTTTCTGATTTGTGATAGTATCAGTGCCCAGATATTTCTAACACTATAATGACCAAGGTATTGAGAAACATGGATAATTCAATCCCATTTTTAAAGAAGGTACAAGTTTTCTCTGTCCACAGCAATTAAGAGCACAGAGCACAATATAAAAGAATGTGTTCCAAACTGCTTCAGCCTGTTCACTTGGGGTCAGGGTTATCACTTTCTTTTTATGCATCTTTGCAAAGTTTCATAGGTATAGTTCCTGGTGCAATTTTTGAAAAAGAGCTGAAAGAAAAATGTAAAGCACACAACCAAACAGACATATACAACCTCTACTTATGAGGGAAGCTCTGAGAACCATCCCTTTTCTCATCTTCATAGGCACAAATGTGCCAAACGTTAATCCATAATTCAGAAGCCTGGGCTGTGGATTCACCCTGAGGAGGCTGACACTGCCCTCAATGGGCAGAGGCTCTCACAAACACTCCACCTCACAAGAAACCCAGGAAACAACTCCAGGCTTGAAATTGCTAATGGCACAGCTGGTCAACAGTGTGACCCTTGGCAATCCTGGGTCCCTGAGCCACCTAAGTGTCCTCATGTATGTAAAGGAGACGTGGAACCAAACTGGTCAAATCCTTTCCTGATAGATTATGACTGTGGGAAACTTACACTCACTGCCTGTAGTCTCAATTAAAAATATTTCTATCAATGGGCTAACATTGCTTTTGGGGAAAAGTCTTCCTAAAACTGAGCTAAATTATTATAGTTAAAATTCTGCTTTTTCTAACCATGTAGACCTAGACCTGTGTTGGGGTCCACATTCACCCTGCTATCATCATCAGAGCCTGTAAAACCATTGGGTCAATGTCCAATTGACCAGGTGTTTAGGGGGGACGAGGAGATGCTGCTATTATTATGAAAACAAAAGTCTAACCAGAATCCCCAAGTTATGCTTCCTGGTAAACCATGCTACCAGGTTTTCCACATAAAAAAGTTTCCACTGTAAACCAAGTTTGAGCACCGCCAGGTTTAGCAAATTGTTTGTGTTTGTCCACAACTGGAAGCATACTTGGCTTAGTTCACCTGGCCATTTACCAAGCTTGTTGGGTGGCTCCACAGTGTTGCCAGGAACCAGGCATTTTCTATCACTGACAAACACTGAGCCTTCTATGCTTAGGGTGTTTGTTAGTGAGGTCTCATCTCATGTTCACAGGATGATTACCACTAGATATGTCACATCTTCACATAACAGTGTCCCCAGAAGGAATAGATGAGACTATAACAAAAATGTACTTTTCATAAATAAACCTCCCTCTATTTAGGTAAGAACATTTTTCCCAGAGGTCTTCATAGAATTCTTCCTGTATCGTATGGACAGAGCCATGAGCTCAACCTTAAACTCATTGGTGGCACAGCAATGTTCCAAGCTGGACCACTACTACCTCAATGAACTTAAGCTCCAGCTGACAAGGAAGAAGAGAGAGTGGTTGCTGGGTGAGCAGTCAACCATGAAAAGTGCTTCTATTTTGCAGGCTTTCTTAGAGCCTTTAATGTCTATGTAAGCACTCAGAATTTCCAAGAGAAGAATAATAGAGTAGTTAACATTTCCCAAACATGTTTGACCATGAGCCTTTGTTTTGATAGATTATCTAGTAAGATCTTCTAGAAGTCATTTATGTCACAGAGCACAGCTTGGAAACACTAGTCATAGAAGTACTTCCTCTATAAGAAACCTTATCCTCTTCTTAAAGAAATGTTTAAATGAAATGAAGTGTTAGGAGAGAATCCAAATCAGTTTTGGGTCACTTCTGTCTACACTGATAGGGATGATTTATTCCTAGCAGCTTTTTTTTTCGAATATAAGGGAACAGCCTAAAGATAAAATACATTTTAAAAAAACTATTAATATATGTTAGAAGCCAGAAAAAAGATGTAGATTCAGTTTTGGGGCATAACACAGAAATCACACTACTTCCATCAAAGGCATGCAAGTAAATTGGACCCCAAAAGCAACAGTACGTTCACTAACCTCATCACTGACTCTCCCTATAAGCTTGGCATAAAAGAGAAGGGAGAAAAAACACATATTAGTAAGCATTTTCATCAATCCTACTGGGGTAAAGTTTGTATTAATATTCTGGCTTGGTCTACAATGATCATTAACATTAATGACACTCTTGCTCCAAAAGAGTGCTCCTTCCCTTACAGACAAATGTGTTCCCAATGTTAGAGAATCTCAGTTCTCCACGAGTCCATTACAGTTTTGGGGGGTTTCGTTTGTCATTTTTGCAAGCTACTCTTTTATTTCTGGAAACAACCTTTTCATTTCTCAATTTACCAGCCACTTAAGCGCCTCCCTGGAAGACTCTGGACCAAGTTTCTCTGCCATTCTCATCCTTCTCAGCTCAGCAGCCTTCTGAAAGCTGTACAGAGCCTCCGAGAACTCTGAAGGCATCTCCTTTCTGTATGTGCTGTACCTACTAGAACAATTCAAGGCTTCTGCAATCCATCACAAATACCCACATGCTCTTTTCTATGCAATTGTGATTCTTTAAAAAATTATCCATTTAAAGAAAAAGAAAATCAAAACATTGGCCCTTCCAGACTGTTCCTCCCCTCACCTAGGGAAATACATAAGTGCAAATGCACCACTGTGCAACTTCCAGACTGACAGCAATAAATTCCTCAGTATTCATGCAAGTCATGAAATGCATTCCACCTGAGAGACCGGGGAGATCCTGTGCCAAGGGAATTGATGAATGATACACTGGAGACCCAATAAAGTAGCAGAATGGGAGCTTCTGAGCTGTTTGTTGTTGCTGAAAAGACTTACACACATGCTATGCCTGCTTTAACAATTACCCCTTACTGAGTATCCATCCACTGACCCTGAAGGCCACAACAAGGCCTGGAAGTGCCCTCAGCAACAGGTAGGCCTGGGTGCTGGGAAACACAGCCAACTCTTCTAGGCAGATGTCAGAAGTACTTTAATCATGCATTTTGTGCCAGAAGAGGTGGTTTTAAACCTCAGCCCTCCAGTGACAATTATGCTTCATAGCACATGTTGCTTTAGGCTGTCAGTGTCACTAATTTTTCCAATAGCCAAAGGAAAAGACTTTTAATCATTATTTCTTGAAGAAATGTTCTCTCCTCGATTAGAATGACAGGATCAAATTGAAATTAGAAAAATCCTTAGCAGTCTCCTGGGTACTACATTTTTTGTTTTTGCTGAATTTCAGACAACCCATAAAATAAGAATCATTGTGCTCTTAAAACTATCTGTTCTTACTTTCTCAGGGAAGAGAGGGAACACAATCTGATCAGTGTAGTGATCACTACTCTATAAAAATCTGGTCCTTAACTCTTAAGATCAACATACAAATTTCAAAATTAAGCTCCATTTACATTCAAGATCATGAGATAACTGTTTCCATGGAATTAATTGCAAATTTTACTGTGATAGGACAGGGGAGAAGTTGCATGGTTTAACGGACCTAACCTAGGGTCTAGGGAAATGGATGTCTTAACGAAAGCAGCCTGCTGATAATAGGTATGCACCACACACTGTAACACCATCATCACAAGCTGCTCCACTGTGCAGAGTTGTTACCCACTGAAGGAAATTATTCTTCGTGAAGGTGCTACTCTGAATTAGAAATTATGCCACGTAGAGCTTTCCAAGTATAGCTGACAACTTTTTTATTTGGTAACTCTGAAGCAAATTCCTGTGGGTCAGGAGGCTTGAGAACAAATAATATTTTAACTCTAATCCTTCAGCAGTTGGAACAGATTATGAGGCTATGCACACAGAATCAGCAGAGTTCTCACCAGCTTGAATTGGCTGACGAGCCACCATTGCAAAATTCTCAGGACTTTTGCAAACCCACCTAACCCAACTGTTGCTATCTTTCAATCTGGCATGATGAGAATATTTATACCATGGTAATTTGCAGACTACAAACTGGAATTTTTTCCTTTTTTCTCCTGAGAGACAGTTTATCATCATTCCACTTATATAGGCTCAGCAAACAAAACAGATTCCAGAATTAATAATATTCTATCCTTCCTAAAAAGCAGGAGTACTAATCAGTAAATCTCAAAAGAAATAAAATCATTAAAATAAAGCCCTGCTATTGTTAATTTACTATGATTCTTAATCCTAGAGAAACTCTATCCAAGTTTATCATTTCATATTCATTCCCAGCAGCATGCATACAAAGACTGTCCTTTTTCTTGGCACTGAAAGTTGGGGTACAGGGTGACTTCTGGAATATACTGTTAGACATCAAGAGTGTGGAAAGTTCAGGGAAAAAAAACCAAATTATTGTGAGTAGCAGCAGGAAAAGGAGATTTTTTTCAAATATTTAAACATAGGTCACAGACTCTGCAGTGATGCTTACTGAAATGTTAATTCAATTCAATTCAACTTGACAAACATTTACAAACAACAACTGTTTGTTGAATTGCATTGAAACGTTAACATTTATCCTCCTGTGATGTTTCTAGGCAAAAATTAGAATGTATCCTTAGACTATAAACTAAATTCCACCCTGAGATGAATGTTAATTTCATAATAAATATGATCATCAAATATTTATATCTAGCCTTATTTCAAGATACTTGTCATTGAATTACTTAGCAGCTTAGGCAAAATAATGTGTGATTCTGACACATTTAAATAGAACAAGAAACTATAAAGCAGGAAACAGAGCTTCCTGGACTTTTAATTTAATGGACATCTATGAATATTTATGGTAGTCATATTTTTTCACTACTGAATAGGTATCTCCCTACCTCTAACAGAGGCACATCAACCCCAGTTCTAGGAAAGGCACACCCTCCCCTAGCTTCAGCATGTGCCCTACAGAATGAAGTAATGCTCTCTCAAAGCCAAGCCAGGGCATGCAACTCAGCTTGACCTCATGTTTCCCCAGTAACAGTGCTGGATTCAGAGATGAACATTTCTCGCACTCACAAAATAATTAAACTTTCTTTGGGATTGCTGAAAGAGGAGCACACTCTTCATTTGACCTTAACCTTGAAGAATATAGATCTGACTTTCTGACAGCCATCATTCTACATGAAAATAAACCCAACATGAAGAAATACATGGCTGAAAGAAGGAGATTGAGGTCTAATGATATTTTTAAGCCCCGTGATCTAGCCACTCCAGAAGCCATCACTATACTAGTCTTGTAAGTAACATGAGGTTTCTTTTCTTTGTTTATAATAGCTTGAGTAAGGTTTTTATCACACCAAAAGACCCCTGATACAATATTCACAGATGTATAAACTGCTTCTTAAAATATAATCACCAGGTTTGTTGACCTCTAAATGTCTTCTGAAAGTTACAAAGCCATCTCTTCAACTATTCTCATACCCAAGCCCTAATCATCCTGACAAAAGGTAGATGGTACTTCCTGCTTCTTGAAATTGAATGTGGCCATGTGATTTGCTTTGGCCAATGGAATGCTGGTACACATAGTTAATCAGGTGTGCAAAGTGGGCCTGTATGACTACACATGCCCTCTTGGGCTTCTGTCATAGTTGTCACAAGAATATGCCCCTGGCTGAGTGGCTCAAGAAGTACAGTGCTTGCATAGCAAGCGTGAGGCCTTGAGTTCAAATCCCAGTACCACAAAAAAAAGAGTATGCTTCAAGCTGCCTACTGGTGCAATGAAGAGGAAAGAAACATGGAGAACCCCAATGCCCAGCCACCAACAGTGTGCGGTAACACCACTCTAGCCAAACTGCAGATCCCAGGAACAAATAATAGGTGTTTAAGACACTAAGTTTCAGACAGTTTTCTTGCACAGGACACTCACTCCATTCCCAGAATAGAAGAAGAAATTGTTGCAAATCTCCAAGGAGATACTTCAGGATTTTGCCTGTGATATGGAAAGATCCTCCAAACAAGAGGTCAGGAACTGATGCTCCCAGTGTCCAGGCAGGTAAGAAAAAAAAATTCATGTAGTCTATAGCATATGCCAGGCATTGTTTCAAGTGTTTTATGTGTGTTAATTCCTTTAGTCCCTGCTGTAACTATTTGAAATAGTTGTAATTATTATTGCTATTTTCTAGATCAAACTGAGATGCAGAGAAATTAAGAAACTTGGCCAAATCATACAGCTTATAAATGGTACAGCTAAGTTTTGAGCGAGGTTTATTTAAACCTCCATGCTGTAGTCAATTGGCCAGATTTAACAAAAACTCAAAAGCATTAAGAAGTGATGGGGGCTCCACAGACTCCACAGCATCACATTTAGCTGGTTGGTGATATGCTGGATTAATGGCCTTTGAATCCTTTGAGAGAAGCCAAAAATCTAGACTTGAAGAACTCTAGTTTAAGTATTTTAAATATTTGAATGCTTTTTAACACCATGAAGCTCATCCCTATACAGTACATGCACAAGAAAACATTTAAAATTAGATTTGAGCGTGGCTTGTCCATTGCACCCACTGATCTAAGTTTAGCAGTTCAGTCCATTTCAGATGCCAAGTGGCTGGTCTGTATATCAAGAGATTTTCTGCTGTCTTTGAAAATTATGACAAAAGCTTTGTTTTTAATGATAGTAAAAAGCATGAAAACATAACATTTCCACATCACCTTTTTCTTTGTATCATCCCATTATCCCATGTTCTTACAGGTATGCTTTAAAAGTCCTTGAAGTCACAACAGACTTAGTCTCTTCACAACGAGAGACTTGACTCTGGTCTTGCATCTACCTGGACCCCTTCCTCACTCCTCTTTACCTAGGTCTCAGCTGAATGTCAGACTCCAAGAAGCCTGTGCAGTGGTCCTTAAGGTCACACTGGGAAGCCCTCTTGAGCACTAAAAGGAAGTCACCTGTGTTTCACCCAACCTTACTGTGTCTCTCAGTAGGCTATGACCTTGCAGGACAGATAGTAGGGCTCTGTCCATAATTCCTAACACATAGAAGAGGCTAAGAAAATGTTGATTGCATGAGAAAAGGAATCCACAAAAAAGGAGCATGCACAGACCTTGTCAATATTACTTTCATTTGGTCTTTCTGTCATGCACACTACACACACACACACACACACACACACACACACACAATTACCTAGATAAAGCAAGGGCACGATTAACTCTCTCTTCAAGGCCTAGTGTGCCCACAGCCTTCCAGGTCATCCAGAACTTAAATGCATCAGGTTTCCTGCTACACTGGATAGACTTGTCTCCTGTGTCATAGCTGATGTCATAGAATTTATCCTGCTGGAACAGGTAAGATGCCTCAGCCGAGTAGCATTTCTTAAGCAGATCCTTTGAAAAAGAAAGAAAGATCACAAAATTTAACTTTAGAACACAATTGATTGTGAAAATATATAGAAACAAAACTTGTATGACATTCTACAACTTGTATCAAAAGTATGGTTCACTTTACCACCTTATGACTGCCCCATGGCAGACACAACTCATGTGTTTAAACCTCAAGACACAAATTTCTCATTGTATTTTTAAAAATCCTCTGGGTTGACAATGGTAGGTTCCACCTTCACAGTTGCACCAATGTCTATGTGACTGTGTCTTCATCTCTGTGACAGCAAAGTAGGCCAGTTTCTCAAGAGGAGTAAATCTATCTATAACTCACTCAAAGTTTCTCAGTGAGGGGGAAAAAAAAATACCTCTGACATTGTGCATACTTCATACAATTTCACAGGCCAAAAACAAAAAAAAACCCCAAGCTTTAAAATCCCCTTCTCTTCAATTCATATCCACAATGAAGGCCAGTTGTGACAATAACCCTGGAATAAAAACTTGAGGGAAGAGCTCATCCTGTGGAAGACTTAAACCAGACCTAAGTCTTCACAGTCACTGAGCAGCAGCTATTGTCCCAAAGGGCCTTTTGTATTTGCTTCACATTGGTTTTATTCATAACCAAATTCTATTCACATTCATTGACTGGTTAGTCCCCACTAAGTACTAGTTGAAAATTTACTATTTATCACCATCCTACATCTTCACCTTCAGCCCATATTATTTTGTTTGAGTTTAACTTATGTTGCTTTCAGGGTCAGCATGTATCCACTGATACATGTACAGCCCATGTTTCCTAACCTATCATTCATGGCCCTCATGACTTCCTGGACAGAGAGGATTTATTTGAGCCCCTCATAACCAATCTGCTCACTGTCCCTTCACCACTGGGTCAGGTCTGATCTGTATCTTTGCTTAAATCATTTTCTTGAGCTTGTCTCTATTAGATTGCAGTATTCAACACATTCTGTAGAGTATATATAGCAGATTTATGATTTTTTAATTTCACTAAGACTAAACATAGCCTTCCCTTTATATCCTTCCAATGAGTTCCATCTCAAATTTTTCTTCCCCCTCATCTTCCTCATTTGCCCATTCATCTGGGTTCATAGTTGGCTGTATTTGTTGACCTTGTTGCTGTGCCCTCCCCACTTTGTGAGCAGCCACAACACATGTTCTCTTTTCATGTGGTCCAGCAGGTTCTTGAAGGCAGGAACCATTCCCTATCCATCCTCACATCCATGCAGTATAATCCTGTGATAGGCACAGAGCACCTTCACTAAACAGTCTAAACAGTGAGGCCACCCCAGCAAGCCACATGACTCTCCCATTCCCTTTACATATGGTAAGTACAGAAAAAAAACACAGATTCATGAACTTCTCATTGGCTGATCTTCCAAGCTTTAACAATGCAAAACTGTCAGGTCTACATAAGAAGCTACAAAAAAATCTACAGTAGACACAGGGGTTCTAAGAAATGCTCTTTTTTCATGAGTGTGTTAAGTGTGCACCACCTGACAGATCAACTTACACTTAAAGGAGTGAAAAGAAAATGTCAAGATATCACACTCCAAATGAAAGACATATTTGCCATTTTGACAACGACCATTTGTCTTGTGTGGACACTAATCTGGGTGTAAATATGTTCCATTACCAAAAAATACCCTGATGATTTGATATAATATAAAACATTAAATACAATTTGGAAAGTCCAAAAGCCATATAAAACAATCAGAGAAAGCCTCAGCCTGGTTCTCATGGGTATGATTAGTGGGCACAGTGCAAGAGTCAATTGCTCTGACCTGAACACTAAAGTAGAGAAAGTTACTCTCTCTTAAATCTTTACTTTGGTTTCACCAGCAACCTTTCAGTTGATCATAGTGACCACCACTGTATCACCCTACCTCAATGATCAGAAATTTTGATTTATTGTTTCTATAGCAACTACAGTCTCACCATATATTATAACATTAGGCAACTGTATGTATTTTAGTACAAAACATGCACACACATTCATAACATGGGTGCACATGTACTCACATTTCCATCAAGATCATAAAATTATTTTCACCAGTTATAAAAGATTAAAAAAATCCCCAAAACAATGAACTTTGGACATTTCTTGAGCAAGCTTCAGAGGCTAAAATCAGTGACTGAGGTGTGACCCATCCATTACCAGAAGACAAATTGCATCATCATAGGCAAATGGAGAAGCAGAGAGACAGGCAAGCATACAGCATGAGCAATTGTCCTGCAAAGTGACACAGTTAATTTCACTGCACTGAAAAATCCTCCTGCCTTGGGAATGTTTCATATAGAACAACTGGAAGCTTGGGATTTACTTTATCGAAAATAAATGAAAACTTTCCCCCCAAAGTCCCTGCTTTGCATTTTAGTTTATATCCCCATATTAAAATGGATGAGATGTCCTTTAGTTTTAAGATACACATCAACCAAGAGAAGAGGCTCAGATGTCCAGAGAAAACTACATTTTGGAATAAGCATAGGAAAAATTAACTTTTTTGAAAAAAATTAATTACTTATTATTGTGCTATCGAAGAGCTCATCTTCATACCCTTAATCCTAGCAGGACAATAAATACCAGTGACATGAATCCCAGCAACAAGTAACCAGTGAGAATACAAATTGCTTTATGTTGTGATATGAACTCAAACTGTTCTTAGGGATTAGCAGACATTGTCTTAGGACTTGCATAGTGGTAAGTGAAAGAAGCTTACACAGAGAGGAATTGTAGAGATTTGGCTCATGTATTTAAAAGTCTAGTCATATACAATTTTCAGGCACATTTGAATCAGGGTTAGATGGTATCCATCATCAGGAATCTGTCATTTCCTCTTGTTCTGTTCTTTTCTGTGTTGGTCTCACTCCCTAAGCAGAAACCTGGCAGGAAGCCCCGAAAAGAGGGCTCCCACGTGGGCCCCATGAGCTTGGGGGAAAGCTGTTGGACAGAAATGAAAATGGAGAACCGCTTCTGCCAGTAAGGCCAATGAACAAGCTCCTCTCCTTGACTACACTGCAGTTAGGCATCCCTAAGCCTGTGAGGTCCTACTCAGGTTGCATTGCTTGCTGTAATAAGAATCTTGCCGAGTCGGTTTGGAGAGAACCCCACCACACACACCCTCTGGATATTTGATCAGCCTTGGCATTGGACTTAATTCTTCATCCTTCCCTGATTTCCCTAGCCTGCCTCCATGAGATTCCTGTTGAGTGTGCTTCCCCTGTACCCATTTTACTGCTAAATGTTTTCTTTACAGATCTCCACCCTGTTCCTTACTTATAAATCTCCACTGTTCCATGCTGTGTTCAGAATCAAGCCCAGTTCTATACTGAGGTCTCTCTACTCCTGTTGCAGTAGTTCCTGAATAAATTTTGTTCTTTACCACTTTACTCCCCAGATTCAGTTGTCTTTAACACAACCCAAGCATTGAGATTCAGATTCTCAATCTCTCTCTTCTCTCTCAGCAAATTAAAGCACTATCACTTTGTTTTAATGACTTCTATAATATTGTGGTAGAATGAAATGGAAAGAAATCAGTCTTAGCACCTCTTGCTGACAGGCAGTAGCTGTGCTCACTGACATTTAACCACAAAGGCAAAAACAGAAGCTTGCAGCTGGAGGTTCAGCAAGGAAACCTCAATAGAAAAGCAGAGCAATATAAGAACCTCCTTGCCCTGCTTTTCTTGCCCTGGTAGCGACAGGCTTGTACCCAAATTAGGAATGTAAAAACTGTCCTCCAATGACCCTCCTGCCTTGATGTACTCAAAATCTACAATGTATAAAAGAAATAACCCTACTGTGTTTGGAGCTCAGACTTTGGGAGTTATCCTGCTGAGCCAGGCGCCACCAATAAAGTGTGGCTTCCAGATCTCAGTGTCATGACCCCTTTGCTCCAGCTACAATATCAATGGATCAACAATGTTACACCATAATTTTTTAAAGATTTTATTAGAATAAAATAGTTGTACAGGGGGATACATTGTGATATTTACATATGTGCTTACAGTGTATCTTAAACTTACCATCACTTTTTTCTTCCCCTCTCCCACCTTCTTAGAACAATTTCAACAGGTTTCATTCTTCTATTTTCAAAATACATACACATTAACCCTCATTCCCCCTTTCCTTGTGTCCACCTGCCTCTCACTGGAACCTGGAAAAGACTATTCTTCCTTCCTGCACTTCATATTTAAGTGTATATTGGCAGTCCAAGGGTGTTTCACCTTAGCATTTCAGACCTGTATATGTTGTGCTTTTATCAAATTACTTAATCTTTATCACCATGCTCCCCTAATATTCAACAGCTTACAGTACAATGCATTACATTATATTCGTACATAGATGAGTTTCTTCAATATTTTTCATTCTCTAACATTTTTTACCTCTTCCTCCTCCCATTGTCCCTCAGACAGACTCACTAATACAATTTTGTTCTCTCTCTCACTATATATGTATAGATATGTGTGTGTATATATGATTATGTATGTATCTATATATACATCTAACTTATAGGTCTAGCTTCCACATATGAGGAACATGTGACCATTGATTTTTTGAATTTGGCTTACTTTGCTTAATGTGAAGTCCTCTAATTCCATCCATTTACCTGCAAACAGCATAATTTCATTCTTCTTTATGGCTCAATAAAAGATCATTGTGTATACACCATATTTTCTTAATCCATTCATCAACCATGGGATATTTGCCTATTGTAAATAATGCTGCAATAAACATGAGTATGCAAGTGTCTTTACTGTATCCTGGAGCATTTTCCGTCGGATATAAGCCTAGGAGTGGTATTGCTGGATCATATAGTAGTTCTATTTTTAGTTTTTTGAAAGACCTCCATATTACTTTCCATAAAGATTGCACTAGTTTACATTCCCACCAACAATGTAGAAGTGTTCCTGTTCATTGTTTATGTATAGAAATGCTACTGTTTTTGTGTATTGATATTTGTATCCTGCTACGTTGCTGAAAATGTGTATAAGATCTAAGAGTTTTTTGGTTGAGTTTTTAGGGTCTTTCAGGTATAGGATCATATCATCTGCAAACAGGGATAGTTTCTCTTCTTTCTTCCCTATTTGAATCCCTTGTATTTCTTTCTCCTGTCTTACTGCTCTAGCTAGCAATTCCATTACTATGTGGAAGAGTAGGGAGAGTGGAAAATTCTGCCTCATACCTGATTTCAGAAGAAATGATTTCAGTTTTTTCCGATTTAGTATGATGCCGGCTATAGTTTTGTCACATATAGCCTTTATAATGTTGGGGAATGTATTTTCTATGCCTACTTTCTTCTATTATGAAAAGATGTTTAATTTTGTTGAAGGTTTTTTCTGCATCTATTGATATGATGATATGGGTTTTGTCCTTGATTCTGTCTTATGTGTGTTGATTTGTGAATGTTGTAGCATCCTTGCATCCCTGGAATTAAATCTACTGATCATGGTGTATGATCTTTTTAATGTGTTATTGGATTCTGCTAGCAAGTATTTTATTGAGGATTTTTGAGTCTATGTTCATCAAGGACCTTGGCCTATAACTTTCTTTTTTTTGATGTTTCTTTGCCTGGCTTTGGTATTAGTGTAATACTGGCTTTGTAGAATATGTTTGGTAGTATTCCTCCTTTTGTACTTTACAGAATAATTTGAGTATTGGTGTTAGTTCTTTAAAAGTGGTAGAATTCAGCAGTGAATCCATCAGAACTTGGGCTTTTCTTTATTGGAAGTTTCTTTATAACTGTCTCAATCTCACTGCTTGTTACAGATCTGTTTAAGCTTTTAATGACCACCTGGTTCAATTTTGGTGAGTAAAATGTGTCAAGAAATTTATCTATTTCTTCTTCATTGTCCAGTTTGCAGGAGTATATATATTTTTAATATTGCTGAATGATTGTGTGAATTTCTTTGGCATCTTTTGTAATGTTCACTTTTTAATCTCTAATTTTATTAATGTGGGTCTTCTTTTTTCTTTTAGTTATTTTGGCTGAGGTTTGTCAATTTTGTTTATTTTTTCAAAGAACCAGCTTTTTGTTTCATTGACTCATTTTTTTTTGTCTCCAATTCACTGATTTCTGTCTTGATTTTTATATATCATTCCATCTATTACCTTTTGGGTTGTCTTGCTCTTGTTTTTCAAGGAGTTTGAGATGTAGCATCAGATTATTTATTTGAGTTCTCTCTAGTTTTCTGATGTGGTTGCTCATGGCTATAAATGTCCCTCTTAAGACTGTGTCCCACAGGTTCTAATAACTTGTTCCTTGTTTTCATTTGAATCTAGGAATTTCTTAATTTCTTTCCAAATATCTTCAATACTCATTGATTGTTTAAAAGTGTGTTATTCATTTTCCATGAGTTTGAATGGTTTTAGTGGTTTTTCCTTGCTATTGATTTCCAATTTTATCCCATAATGGTCTGTTAGGATACAGGAGATTACTTCAATTTTTTGTACTTTTTGAGATTTGCTTTATGATCTAGGATGTCATCTATTTTGGAAAAAGTTCCATGGCCTGCTGAGAAAAATGTACAGTCTGTTGTCATAGGATAAAAATACTCTATAAATGTCTGTTAAGTCCATTTCATCTATGGTATTGTTTAATTCTAGAATATTTTTGTTGATTTTTTTTGTCTGCAACTTCTGTCCATTGAAGAGAATGGGGTGTTGAGATCTCCCACAATTACTGTTTATGGTTCTATCTGTTCCTTTAAGCTCAGAAGTGTTTGTTTTATGAATGTAGGGCTCCTATGTTTGGTGCATATATATATTTAGAATTGTTATGTCTTCTCACTGGATTGTTCTTTTATTAGTATGTAGTGTTTTTCTTTATCTCTTCTGAGTGATTTTTGTGTAAAATTTGCTTTATCTGATATGAGAATAGCTACACTTGCTTACTCTCAGTTTCCTCATGCCTGATAAATCCTTTTTCCAATCTTTTACTTTTAGTTTGTGTGTGCCTGTTTGTGAGGTGTATTTCTTGTAGACAACAGATTGTCAGATTGCTTTTTGATCCAATCTGACAATCTGTGTCTATTGATGGGAGAACAAAGTCAATTTACATTTAGGGTTATGATTGAGAGGTGTTTACTGCTTCTATTGCTTTCATCCCAGATTTTTATTTCCAAAGTAATGTCTTATCTGAATCTTCTGCTGGCCAAATCAGCAGGAGGTCAACTGGCAGAAATGCCTGGGAAATGTGGTACACAGGAATCCAGCCCCTTTGTCTGCAAAGGGCAAAGAACGGGGGATCACTCAATAAAGAGAAACAGGCAAATGGCAAGCACACTACATGAGCAGAGAAACCATAATTTTCACTTTCACTGTGTTCACAACATCTAACCTACCATGTAATAATAGTAACAGTAAGAGATAATATTTATTGAGCTCACACTGTTTGCTAGGCACTGTATATGAATGAACTCATTTAAATCTCATAATAACCCAATGATATATGCTCTGTTATTTTTATCAAGTCTATTGTACATGTTTTGTGACATAGCAAGGTTCAGTTAATTATCCAAGGTCATGCAGTTACCAGTGGGTAGGGCTGAGTTTCAAACAATAGCTGCTTGGATTCAGGGCCTGAATTCTTAACTCACTACATGGGGCTGCAATCACAGTGGGTACTCACATACAGGTGGAAAATACTTGAGACTCTGGTGATATTCAAAGATTTCACTAAAAACACATAATCATGTCAAAAGACTGCACATTCTCCTTCTCAAGATTAACCAGGCCACTGTTGATTTCCACAGCCACTTCTGATTCAGCAGTCAATGTGTCTCTAGGTCAAAATTCTGTATGTTACCCAGACTTTTATATTGTTTCTCCTTTTTGCAATCATGTTTTCAGCTTACCAAACAAAAGCTACCAAAATTCTTCCAATATTCTGTCCCATGCCACCATTTATTACAAGCAAAAAATTTTCCAACTCACTTAACAAATGGGCATACTAATCATCTTTGTAGTAATTAATTTATTCCAAAATTATATATCTATCCTATTTTATAACAAGCACTATGATGCCAGGAGCCTAAGCATATGATCCCAAGGAAGCACTAAGTATCCAAGCTGATATTTGTTGATAGTGCAAAACTAAATTTAAGCTGCAATGAAGAACAACTTGACTGTAACCTAGAATATAAATCAGGAGGATCCAAAATGGTGACTAGAGGGAGAAAGTGGATAGCGTGAGCTCTGTAAAGCAAAAATCTTGCTGAGATGCTGCAGACACACCTGGCAGGAAAAACCACCAAGAAGAAGCAAAACTCTGACACCCCAAGCCCCCAGTCTGCACATAGCTTCTCCACACCACGTTACATGGAGAAGCCAGGAGGGCTCCTACACTGCCAGAAGCTGGCTCCTAACCTGCTTGGGAGATGCAGACCAACAGGTGAGCAAATAAGCAGCACATTGTATCCCACAGCCATCCCTGGGATAAACCAGCATACCCCCTGGACAGTCTGACCCCCACCCTGGGGGAAAAAAAACTGAAAAATAAACAAGGAACTGAAAAGGACACATAGCAAAGAGGGCAGGGTGCCTTGAGCACACTGGAGAAGTGGGTAGGGGCAGTCTCCCCTGCAAACTAAAAATACACAAAGCCTGCAACAGTAACATGCCAGACTCTCCACCAGAGAAGAGGGGAAGAGCAGTTCCCCATGTGAACTTTACATAAACAACACCTGCAACTGTAGCCAGCTTGGACTCTCCACCAGAAAAGAGGGGAGGGGCAGGCTTCTGGGAGAACTCTAAATCAACAAAGCCTGCTGGAGAAGGTGGGTGTGATGGCTCCCCCAACAAACTTGTAAAAATAAAATCTGCAACAGTAACCAATGTGCAGGATGCTCCACTGGAGAAGAGGGGAAGGGGAGCTCCCCATGCAAACTTTAAATAAACAAAGCCTACAATTGTAGTTGGCTTGTAGGACTCCCCACCAAAGAAGAGGGGAGGGGGCAGGCTCCTGCAGGAACTCTAAATAAACAAAGCCTGCCAGAGAAGGTGGACGTGACAGCTCTCCCTGCAAATTTTAAATACTTAAAGCCTGAAATAGTAGATGGCTGGCAGGAGTTGGCAGGTGAGCTGCAGCCTGAAACAGGGCAGATAGTGGTTCACAAAGCTGTCTCCTGACCCAACCACCTGGCAAGACAACGACAGAGCTACTGCTTAAATACCAACACCAGGACTGGATGCTGAAGGAGCAACACCAGAACTAGTAAGACTGAAACGTCATTGTTTCTGGACTTGAGATTTTTATTTTTTATAGTTTTATATATCTTTTCTATTTTTTAAATTATTTTTTCTTTTTTTAATTTTTTCCCCCTTTGGTGAGACAATGACAGAGCTACTACTCAAATACCAACACCAGGACTGGATGCTAAAGGAGTAACACCAGAACTATTAAGACTGAAATTTTATTGCATCTGAACCTGGGATTTGTTTTTCTTCTTTTTGTCTCTTCTTTTTTCTTTTTTCCCTTTCTCTCTAAATGCTTGTTTAGTTCACTGTTGATTAGTACACTCTCTCTCCTTGTTAATTTCTTTGGTTCTCATTTTTTTTCTTTTTTCTTTGCTTTCTTATTCCTCTTACTCTTCCATTCTAGATGTCATTACCTTTACTATTACAAGCTAGAGTGTACTAAATTACACACATTACAGGGACAGTAACAGCACCAAGTGGAATGATGGGAAGACAGAAAACGGATGGAAACTGTTTCCACCCCAATAACAAATTAGTACAGGAACCAGAGAGAAATGAAGAAAATGGACCCCCAGATTCAGACTCCAACAAAACAAAGAGAAAGTATACCAAGGAACCCAACAAAGCCCACAAGAACAATTTGAAAGAAGAAATCCTGCAAGTAATTAATGAGAACTTTATAGAGATGATACTGGATATGGTCAACCAAAATGTATAGGAGACACTCAAGAAATACCAAGACAACAAAAATAAAGAATATGAGAAAGCATAAGAACAAATAAAAGAAACCATAGAAGCCCTGAATAAACACCAAAGTGAAACAAAGTACACCATAAATAGAGAGATAAATGAACTCAGGATGAAAATTGACAATATTAAAGAGAAAATGACCCATGATATGGAAAACCTCAGAAAAAAAGAATGAAACAGAAATACAAAACAAAATGGAAGGCCACTCCAGCAGACTAGAACAAGCAGAAGATAGAATCTCAGAACTTGAAGATTAAATAGTAATTAGAGGAAAAGCTGAAGAACTACTGGTCAGACAACTCAAGACCTGTGAAAGGAATATGCAAGAATTCACCAACTCCATCAAAAGACCAAACTTGAGAATCATGGGCATTGAAGAAGGAGAAGAGGTGCAAGCAAAAGGAATTCATAATATATTCAACAAAATAATAACAGAAAATTTCCTAAATCTAGAGAAAACTATGCCCACTCAGGTTCAGGAAGCCTCCAGGACACCAAACAGACTTGACCAAAATAGAACTACCCCATGACATATTATCATTAAAACAACAAGTACAGAGACTAGAGAAAGAATATTGAAGGCTGTAAAAGAGAAAAAACAAATAACATCAAGGTAAATCCATCAAAATCACAGCAGATTTCTCAATGGAAACCTTAAAAGCAAGAAGAGCATGGAGTGAGGTCTTCCAGGCACTGAATGAAAATAACTTCAACCCTAGGATACTCTACCCAGCAAAATTATCATTCAAAATAGATGGACCAAAAAAGTCTTCCATGATAAGCAGAAACTAAAACAATATATGACCACAAAGTCACCACTACAAAAGATTCTTCAAGAAAATCTACACCAGAAAGTGAAAGCAAACAAAACCTTGAAAGGGAAGGCAGTACCAAACCACAGGAGAAGAAAAGGCAAGAAAGTAGAGAATAACATCAATTTAGCTGCACACAATCAAACCCTTAAACAACTGAGACAATTAGATGACAGGAATCACCACATATATATCAATACTAACACTGAATGTTAACGGACTTAATTCCTCCATCAAAAGACACTGTTTGACAAACTGGATTAAAAAAGAAGATGCAACAATTTGTTTCTTACAGGAGACCCATCTCATTGACAGAAACAAACATAGTCTTAAGGTGAAAGGCTGGAAGAAGATTTACCAAGCCAATGGTTCCCAAAAACAGGCAGGAGCAGCAATACTTATTTCTGACAAAATAGACTTCAAACCAACATTGATCAAACGAGATAAAGAAGGACATTCCATACTAATAAAAGGGGAAATAGACCAAAAGGAAATAACAGTTATCAACCTATATGCACCCAATGTCAATGCACCCAATTTCATCAAACATACTCTGAAGGACCTAAAAGCATATATAAACTCCAACACAGTTGTAGTGGGAGACTTTAATATTCCCCTATCACCAATAGATACATTATCCAAACAAAAAATCAATAAAGAAATCCTAGATATAAATCATACCATAGATCAAATGGACCTAGCTGAGCTCTACAGAACATTTCATCCAACTTCTACACAATATACATTCTTCTCAGCAGCCCATGGAAACTTCTCCAAAATAGATCATATCCTAGGGCACAAAGCAAGCCTCAGCAAATATAAGAAAATAGAAATTATAGTGTGCATACTATCTGATCACAATGCATTAAAACTAGAGCTCAACAACAAAAATAATAGCAAAAAATGTGCAAACTGTTGGAAACTGAACAACACATTGCTCAATGATCAATTGATCATTGATGAAATAAAATAGGAAATTAAAAGGTTCCTGGAAGTTAATGAAGATGAAAACACAACCTATCAGAACCTATGGGACACAGCAGTCCTAAGAGGAAAGTTTTTAGCCATGACTGCATATATTAAAAGGATAGAATGATCTCAAATCAATGACCTAATGTTGCATCTCAAATTCCTAGAAAAACAAGAACAAGCAAACCCCAAAACAAACAGAAGGAGAGAAATAATAAAAATAAGAGCTGAAATCAATGAAATAGAAACCAAAAAAAAAACAAAGAATTAATGAAACAAAAAGTTGGTTCTTTGAAAAAATAAACAAGATCAACAGACCTCTGGCAAACCTGACTAAAATGAGGAGACAAAAAACCCAAATCAGTAAAATCAGAAATGCAAAAGGGGAGATAACAACAAACACCACAGAAATCCAGGAAATCATTAGAGACTACTTTGAGAACCTATATTCTAATAAATTTGAAAATCTTGAAGAAATGGACAGATTTCTACATACTTATAATCATCCAAAATTGAGCCAAGAGGACATTAATCACCTGAATAGATCTATAACACAAAATGAAATTGAAGCAGCAATGAAGAGTCTCCCAAAAAGAAAAGTCCAGGACCTGATGGATTTGCTGCTGAATTCTATTAGACCTTTAAAGAAGAACTGATACCAACCCTCCTTAAACTGTTCCATGAAATAGAAAGGGAAGGAAAACTGCCTAACACATTTTATGAAGCCAGTATTACACTTATCCCAAAACCAGGCAAAGACACCTCCAAAAAGGAGAACTATAGACCAATCTCCTTAATGAACATTGATGCAAAAATACTCAATAAAATAATGGCAAACCAAATTCAACAATACATCAGAAAGATCATTCACCACAACCAAGTAGGCTTCATCCCAGGAATGCAGGGGTGGTTCAATGAAAATCAATAAACGTAATAAACCACATTAACAGAAGCAAAGACAAAAACCACTTCATCATCTCAATAGATGCAAAAAAAAAGCCTTTGACAAGATCCAACACCATTTTATGATAAAAGCTGTAAGAAAACTAGGAATAGAAGGAAAGTACCTCAACATTATAAAAACTGTGTATGACAAACCTAGAGCCAACATCATACTCAATGGTGAAAAATTGGAAACCATTTCCCCTAAAAACAGGAACAAGACAAGGATGCCCACTATCCTCACTCCTATTCAACATAGTACTGGAATTCCTAACCAGAACAATTAGGCAAGAAGAAGGAATAAAAGAAATACAAATAGGTAAAGAAACTGTCAAAATATCCCTATTTGCAAATGATATAATCTTATACCTTAAAGACCCAAAAAAACTCTACCCAAAAACTCCTAGACACCATCAACAGCTACAGCAAGGTGGCAGGATATAAAATCATCATACAAAAATCATTAGAAAACAGTTCCATTTACAATAGCTTCAAAAAAAATCAAATACCTAGGAGTAAACTTAACAAAGGATGTGAATGACCTCTACAAGGAAAACTATAAATTCCTTAAGAAAGACATTGAGGAAGATTATAGAAGGTGGAGAGATCTCCCATGCTCATGGATTGGTAGGATCAACATAGTAAAAATGGCTACAATACCAAAAGCAATCTACATGTTCAATGCAATTCCCATCAAAATCCCAATGACATTCATCAAAGAGATTGAAAAATCTACCCTAAAATTCATTTGGAAATACAAGAGACCATAAATAGCCAAGGCAATACTCAGCAAAAAGAACAATGCTGGAGGTATCACAATACCCAACTTCAAACTATATTATAAAGCAATAGCAATAAAAACAGCATGGTACTGGCACAAAACAGACATGAAGATCAGTGGAACAGAATAGAGAACCCAGATATGAATCCACACAACTATACCCACCTTGTTTTTGACAAAGGTGCTAAAAATATACGATGGAGAAAAGACAGCCTCTTCAACAAAAGTGTTGGGAAAATTGGTTAGCAGTCTGCAAAAAACTGAAACTAGATCCATGTTTATCACCCTGTACTAGTAACAACTCAAAATGGATCAAGGACCTTAATATCAGACTCCAAACTCTAAAGTTGGCACAGGAAAGAGTAGGAAGTAATAGGTATAGGCAAGGACTTCCTCAATAGAACCCTAGCAACTCAGCAACTAAGAGAAAGTATAGACAAATGGGATGTCATAAAACTAAAAAGCTTCTGCTCAACAAAAGAAATGGTCTCTAAACTGAAGAGAACACCCACAGAGTGGGAGAAAATATTTGCCAGCTACACATCAGACAAAGGACTGATAACCAGAATATATAGGGAACTTAAAAAACTAAATTCTTCCAAAATTAATGAACCAATAAAGAAATGGGCAAGTGAACTAAACAGAACTTTCTCAAAAGAAGAAATTCAAATGGCCAAAAAACACATGGAAAAATGCTCACCATCTCTAGCCATAAAGGAAATGCAAATCAAAACCACACTAAGATTCCACCTCACCTCTGTTAGAATAGCCATCATTAGAAATAGCACCACCAACAGGTGTTAGTGAAGATGTGGGGAAAAGGAACCCTTGTACACTGCTGGTGGGAATGCAGACTAGTACAACCATTCTGGAAAGAAATTTGGAGACTTCTTAAAAATCTAATCATAGACCTGCCATATGATCCAGCAATCCCATGCCTGGGGATATACCCAAAGGATTGTGACACAGGTTACTCCAGAGGCACTTGCACACCCATGTTTTATTGCAGCACTATTCACAATAGCCATGTTATGGAAACAGCCAAGATGCCCAACTACTGATGAATGGATTAAGAAAATGTAGTATTTATACACAATGGAATTCTACTCAGTCATGAAGAATGAAATCTTATCATTCGCAAGTAAATGGATGGAACTGGAGAATCATTCTGAGCGAGGTTAGCCAGACACAGAAGACCAATAATCGTATGTTCTCCCTCATATGTGGACTTTAGATCAGGGCAAACACACCAAGATGATTGTACTTTGGTCACATGATAAGGTGAGCGCACAGAAGGGAGGTATGAGGATAGGTAAGAAACCCAAAAAACATGATACTATTTGATGTCCTCAATGCAAAGGAACTAATGCAGAAACTTTAAAGCAACAGAGGCCAATAGGAGAAGGGGATCAGGAACTGGAGAAAAAGTCAGTTTGAGAAGAATCAACTTAGAATATAACACATTTGTACATGGAAGCAATGCTAGGAATCTCTGTATAGCTATCCTTATCTCAACTAGCAAAAGTGCTTTGTCTTTCTTATTATTGTTTATACTCTCTCTTCAACAAAATTACAGATAAGGGCAGAACAGTTTCTGCCTGGAAGCGAGGGGGTGGGGGAAGGAGGGTGGGAGTGGGGGGGGAGAAGGAGGGGGTGGGGGGAAGGGGGGGAGAAATGACCAAAACATTGTATGCACATATGAATATAAAGCAAACTTTACAAATGATTCTGCCATACAATATTGTCTTTATTTATTCACTGAGCAAACATTTTAAGTGTCTTCATATATACTAACAGTGGTGCCAGGCACTGGTGATGTAATATAGAATGAGAAAGTCACTATCATTGTGAAGTTTCAGATGGGAACAGGCAGTTACAGTATAGTCCTAGCACAGGAGAAAGAGCAATTTGCTGCAAAGCAGGAGGGAGCCCCCTTTCACTACCTTAATGCCCTCACACAGGGCTTTTCAGCTGAGAGAGGAAAGACAGGAGCAGCTGGCTAGGAGGAGAGAGGGTGGGAATTAATTCAGTGCAACTGGAGCTAATTAATGAGAGAGCAGGCTGAAAAGGTGAAGAGTAACTAAGGCACCAGGAATCATGCCATGATAGGAGGGATTTGTTATGAAATCTTCACAGGCTCATGTGGATAGTATACCTTAAAGTTCATTACCAATCTGGCAGAATAATGTGAGAATCAGCCTATTTGAGTCCTGCTTTTGATTTGGTCACTTGGTATCAGAGCTCAAAGCAAGCCGCTTAACATCCTGGGCTGCATTTTTTTCATTGACCTAATGTTGGCAAGGATGCTTGTTCTACATACTCTGCATGAATCTTGTGAAAATCTAATGATGTAATGCTAACTGGGAACACCCCTCAGTCTCTGGCCAAAATCCTAACCTCCCACTGCTTCTCTCTGGCCCATTCCCATACACCTGAGCCCTCCCAGTGGTCGCTGTCCATTCTTATTCTGGCTCACTTATTCCCCAGGCAAGCTGCAGACCTGCTTCCTCACTATAGAATAAGCATGACAGTCCTCACTCACTTACTCTTTTTAGTGCTATACACTTTCATACTGTAGTCATAAAAGTAGATGAAACTGGCAGAAAATATTAAGGATATTGTAAGAAATCTTAGAACAAAAGAAAGAGTTACCAATGGTCTTCATCCTCCAAAGAACTTGAACCTGACCTTACTTAAACTCCTCCTCTTGATAATCTTCTTAAATGCTCTGGCATCTAAGAAGTCTCAGCATGCTTTATATGGAAGGCACAAAAGGCATCATGACAAGGGACTAGGGAAGAAAGGAAAGGAGAGAGAGAGGAAAGAGCAAAGAGAGGGGAAGGAGGAGAAACAAACAAACGAAAGAAGAAGGAATGAATGACATTATAGTGATATTATTCCAAGATGATATTTCAAATGCTGAAAGACAGGTCAATCTAGGCATCTGTCCATAGCTCTATTTAAGCTCATCTGTTTCTACAGCAAGTATTATTTTATTTGTAAATTCTTTAGGTAGACATCTTTTATTTTCCTTCAGGTATTTCTTTGATCTTTTTTGGATTTTTGTATTTAATTCGTTTTCTCTCTGTTCCAGCTTTTACACACTCTATCTGAGTAAAAACTAAAATATCTGGAATTGCATCCAGCTTGGGGGAAAAGCTTAGTATTTCTATAAGTAGCTACAATTTTTCTTTGAACTTGACACTAAATCTGAGTTCTGATTTGCCTTCTCCTCTGCCATGTGAAAGTCTGATTTCAGACACGACACTTCATTGGTTGTTTCAATGTCTGCCAGAGAATCGCATCCTGACATAGAGCTTCTGGTCAATTATTTTTTGATCAATTTATTCATCTGTCTTTCTCATCCCTTTGAAGCATTTCCCAATCACTGGTGTCACCCACCAGTCAACCTCCAGTCATGTCTTCAATTAATTCTCCAATTCTCATTACCCTCCTTTCCCTTGGTGCTTGCATTTTCTGAAAAACTTCAGGAGTAGAAGTCCACCGATACTTATTATGCTTGTGTTTGAACTTCTGAAGAACTGGCAAACAGCCTGTCCTGCTTCTTCTGCATGTGGTGACGTAAGTGAGCTTGTCATGCTACCATTTTGACATCTCCTTTCAGTACCTTCATGTCAATCTCCATTCTCTCAAAATACTATGCCATCAGCCTTCTGCAAACTGACTCCTATTCTGCCTGCTTGAAGCTGCTTCCAGAAAGTGTTATGTGCCTGGTGTCCAACAGGATGTGGTTTTGTCTCCTATTCAGTTCGTGAGCATGATGCTTTAGCATCACAGCAATCGGGGAAGGTCCATTCTCTGGGGAAAGAGCTTCACTCATGGCACTATGGAAGAAAAGTTTGCAGGGGACCTACTTGCATTTGTCTTCCACCTTCCGGTTGATACACTTTTGAAAATACTTAAATTGCTTTGCAGAGATGAATGCAGTTTCCTCTTTTCTTAATGCACTGGACAGGGTTTTGAAAATCATCACTCTACTACAAATGCATTGTGTACAGTTATCAAGCAGATCCTAAAGTTCTGTAGCTCAGCTCCAGCAGTAAAGGCAGGAAGGGCCACTCCACATGTGGTGGGCACGACTCCTCAGGTACCTTCTGGTCATCCCCTGGCAGAGGGAGTCCCCTCCTGCTCAGGCTCTGGCTCTCCCCCCTTCTCCATTTGTCTCCCTGGGTCCCTTCTTACCAGGTGCTCCACTGTGGGAAGAAACAGCAGTTTCCAGAGCACATGTGTCTCTACCCAGAAATGAAAGTAAAGGAAAGGGCAGTGGGCAGGAAAGGGGGGCGGGCACACAGATCACCTGAGGGCTGGGTCAGTGATGCTTGGGAACACTGGGCTTTTGTGATAGGGATTTATATGTCACCAGTATATGAATAGCTAAGAAATCCAGAGTTGAATCAGTTTGATATCATCTGTAAAAATCACAGAGTATCCTGGAATAGTTGATTTCTTACTCTTAATAACAAGGCCCCACTTCTCCTTCCCAAAGGCTTCTGAAAAATTTGGAAAGTTTTGTTACATTCTAAATCTGCAGGGCAGATAGGGATTTTCAGAGAACTGATAGAGTATGTTAGTGAATGAGCTGAGATTCTATATTTTCTCCTGAAACGTCAATCTTCCTTATATTCCCCTAACTTAAATTAGGATAAGCTGATTTGAAAATGAAGAGCCTGAGCTAAAAGATATTTTTATGAAATGTAACCTAATAATTTTAAACCGTGACCCTGCCTTCAGGAGACAGGAAAGCTGGACCTAGTTTCTTAGAGAATGTGCAAGTGCTTCTATAAATAGGTAAGAAACATTTGATAGTGCAGAGATCACTGGGCAATACCTCTGCTCACCCTACAGCATTTAAAATAGTATGATTGGGCTTCTCTCTGAAGACAGATGGAGAGTTTCCCACTTTCCCTGGACAACTATTAGCATTCTCTGTTAAAGATAATTTTAAAAACTGTTTTTCAAACTTTGACTACAACCCACAGTAAGCAATTATTTTTAAATACTAACATAGTATTTTCTGTGGTCCACATGAGCTGAAACAGAAGTTTCATGGCACAGTATACTTCACTGCTCCATGGAATGTCCACTCATAGTTCCTATTCCATTTTATTTTGTTCTATCCATTAAAATGGAAAAATTAAAAGCTGGTGTGACTTATAATTAACTCCATAACTCTAGACCATTTACTACAATGGATCTTAATCTCAGGGAACATCATAATCATCTGAGTTTTTAAAAATACTAATTCAAGGTTCTTATTCCAAATCAAAATATCATATTTCCTGATTTGGGCAGAGCAATATTTTGTTTTGTTTTGTTTTAAGCAACCAGAGCGTTGTTAATGTGCAGAAATTATTAACAACCACTTCTCTGATAGAGCTTGATCTAACATTAAAAAATCCTGATCTAGACGTATCAGCCAGCATTGCATTACATTCCTGTTGGGTCCAGAGACAGTGGAAGTGTTGAGTTTTTATGAGAACACAAAACTAGGGCGATTATCTGGCTTCTTTTTGTGCAATTAGTACTCATTATCTGAGTCTTCTTTGTATGTGAATACAAGTGAAGAGTAGTTTTATTCCATGTTCATAAAATAAAGAGAATATGAATCATGCTGGAGTCTTAATCCAGGGAAACTATGAAGCTTCATGGATTATGGCATGGATGTAACTTGCAAACAAAATAAGAACTCTAATTTAGTTAACCTTTTGCTCTGCTTACAGAGAAATCATGTGTTCAGAAGCTAATTATATCAACCCAAATATGAGCAAACTTTGCTCATTTAACTCTTCCTGTATTGCTTCCAACTCTGAGTTTCTGTGATTCTATCTGATCTGTATTTACTTACAACTATTTTGTTACAAAAGAGATATAAGCTAGCTTACAATATTATAGGACAGAAGTGAAAACAAGGAAGGGGAGGAAGAAGAGAAAAAGAAGGTAAAGAGAAGAGAGGGAAGAGGAAGGGGAGCAAGAGAAAAGATGAGGTCAAGGTCTGAGGAAAATGTGATGGCAAAATACAGTGAAGCCTGGAGTGATGGCTGCACACAAAAGACACATTGGAAGGCAGATGGAGGGGGGAATTCTATTTGCAGATTTCCTGGCACACCTGGCAATCCCAGGCACCCATATACAGCAAAAGCATCTGGCAGATGTCTGCTGCTTTTGAACCCTGGGTATTTACTATGCAAATGTCAACTACATTGCTCTGTTTCATCATATTACATTTTCATCCATGTGTAATTGGGGATAATGATACTGTAGTGTAGCTCACTTCCTGGGAATATTTTGATTATTTGTGGCTAATGCTTAGATGAATGACTAAAAGCAAAAATTTATTAACACAAGCCATATTTCTTCAGTCTAGATGGATTAATTGCATCTCTCATACAGGTGGTCAGCACATATACAAATGCTTGCTTTCACACTGGACCAAATTGATATGGAGCAAATCTACTACTTTGGACTGAAGCTAAAAGAGCAATTCCACACCAAGAGCCCAATAATTGATGAAATCAGTCTGTCTTCAGCTTATTCTGTTGCTATTAATGAGGGCACAGTTCTTTCTCAAAAGAAATCTTACACATTCAGCATCAAGGCCTCTGGCCTATACTTCTTGGAGTTTGAGCATCCTCAGGAGGTCTGGTCTCTGAAGCATAGAGTAGAGATAGGGGATTGATTTTATAGAAGAGAAAAAATGCAGAGTAGGAAGGCAATTTCTGAAGCATAAGTTCCCTGCTCTTTTTTGATTAAATTCCATTGAAGACTTGTTAGAAATTGTTCATAGTAGTATAACCATGAAAAAGCCTACTTAAAACTAGCCTTAAACATTAAATTAGAATGAATCAGAAAGCACTTGGAGATAGACCTTTGGATAGAACCAAAGATGCAGTAGACAAGAGCATTTCTTTGGATAAAATACAGAAATGTACTAAAACAATCAAGAATTTTTCTACCATACAAATAGACATTTGTTCAGACAGAAAAATGTGTGTACTCACATGTGGATTACTTCTAAATTTGGATAAAATAAGAAAAAGAAGAAATTCTACTTTTTAAGTGTTTCTACATGCCTCGTAATATAGCATAGTCTTTTAAATGTAGTACCAAGCAGAGCCAGAATTTGAACACAGGTTTTTAATGGGTTTCAAGGCATGGAGGTCAATTTACCCACTAAGAAAGCATATATAATCCCAGAATCTCCTATTTCAAACTATAGTACAAGAGACCAGGGAAGGTTAAGCCTTCTCCTCTGAATGTTCTAAAACAAGGAAGGACAATTTTGGCAAAAGTCAGATGCTATGGTTTTGCAAGCCCTCCAATCTCTGTTACAACCACTACAACCACTCAACTCTTCAGCCAAATGAATGTATGTGGCTATATTCCAATAAAACTTTATTTATAAAAATAAGTAACAGGACAGACTTAACACAAGGAGCATAATTATTTCAACCCCTGTTCATAAATATACCTATGAGGAGACACAATAAGACAACGATTTCCAGATTTATATTGTTCAGAAAAGTTACATATTTACATGAAACTGGAGATATTTTCTTTGATTAAAAAGGAGGGGAGTGGTATGGGGATATGACTCAGTGGTAGAGCACTTACCTAGCACACTTGAGGTCCTGGATTTAATCCCCAGTACCAGAAAATTTTTTAAAATACAAGAAATTATCTTTCATATTCATCAAGAAAAGTATTTTCTGCTCTACTTCTTGAGCCATGCCCCCAGCCCTTTTGCTTATATTTTTGTTTCTGAGCTAGGATCCTAGTAACTTTTCTTGGGCTGGCCTTGAACTCACTTTCCTTCTGCCTTTGACTCCAAGTAGATGAGATTACAGGTCTGCACCACCATACCTACCTGAGGCAAGTTTTTAATCCCTTTACACAGTAATTATGTGGCTTCTAAAAGAGATATTTGAATTTGGGAAAGAGAATTGTCATGATTTATTTTCCTTTTTGGTTTGAGAAAGAGTTTCTACAATTCTTATAATGCTGGCTTTGAGAATCCATACCAATACTGCTGCATCACTTCTAATTTCCATTGATCCATCCACATCCAAGAAGAAAAAAAATAATCTGTGATAAAGCTGGTTAAATCTGGGTTTATTTTCTGCTTTATTCTAAGGTTGTGTTCTGTCATTTGTAATGGATCTTTGCTGAAATAATGTGACAGGAAGGGCTATGCATCTCAAACTGAAATCTCATCATTGCAAACAAAAAGCAGAAGTTATTCCTGGTAAAAAGGCAGAAGAGGAAGGAGGAGGGAAGGCAGACAGAAGGACTCTCTGGCGGTGGGATGCAGGGGGTGAAGTGGCTTCTCAGATGCTTTGACACAATCCAACTCTAAGTATGAGAATTACAGTGTCAAACCAGGCAAGAAAGCCTTTGTTGGACAAAGTGCGAGCATCCTAAAGGGGTTAAGAAAATGGACCATCCTTGGGAGCCTGCCTGTCCTGGAAGAGAGAGATTTTATCTACAGAATTTCTGTATACCCTGGGCAGGAAGAGAAAAACCATAATGCGAAAAACCTGTAGGCAAGGGTCTGGGGACCAAACTACAATAGGAGGGCATTTCTAGGTCAGCTTTCCCAGACTGGCTGAGTATGTGGAAAGGAGTTAGATTTAGAAAAATTATTAGCAATACTATTTCACTTTGTATTAGTTCTAAGGAGACTGAACAGGCCTTTATCTTTCTAAATCAACATTCTCTTCTGCTGTACATTATTGTGGGTTTAAAATCCAAAGTTTCAGTCAGGAAATGAGGCTGAAGTATTACTATCATCTTTAAGACTGTGAGCTGTGGAATTAAAAGCTTGGATCAGGAGTGAGCTTTCCTGGTTTTGAATCCCACTTCTACCCATAACTTGAGCTGAGTTTTGTGAGAGAAATGACTGACTATGGTAGACGCAGAAGAGTGTCTGGTTTCACTTACCTATAGGAAAATGAAAGCACTCTTAACTCAAAAACCCCTTCATGTGTGACCTGAGGTCACTTCCCAGCCCCATCTCCCAGCACAGTGGCTCCCCAGTGCCAGATGCTTGGGACATGCCATTGTCTGCACATCGCTTAACTCTCCCAGAACCCATGTTCTCAATTTCTGACTTTAGTACTTGTCAGAAATTAAGTACCAACTTAGTTCATAGCATCATGAGGTATCATCTGCACACTCCTACCACTGTACCATATCCAACTATGAACACAGCCCCCCAGACTGCTACCGCTCCTGAGGCAGGACAGATCAGGGGAAAAGAGGTATGGGAAACAGCAGCCAGGAATTCAGAAATAAAAACTGCATTAATGAATAGCTTAATTAAAAGCACACAGGCACTACTTTTTTGATTTAAGCATTACACTCAATAGACTACAACATTTAATAAAAGAAGAAAGAATAGCTCTCTCCTTCTGACCTTGCCTGCTGGCCCAAATGATTACCACTCTGGGAACTGAGCAAGAATATCTTTAAAAAAGACACTTATCCTGGGGGAGGAGGGAAACATTTGGTAAAATAACTCCTTCAATCACAAAAGTGTTTGCAAAGAAAAATTTTACCTCAACGATGGACACCTGTTTCAAAGGAAGAATCTGGTAAAACCCATCCTTTGTTTAAAGAGATGCTCAGGCATCTATGTCATAATAATCCAAATTTAATAAACAGACCAATCTTGATACCTCTAGGCCCAATTGAGAAAATAGTGTACTAATAAGAATGGCTGAATGTACCAGGTGTCCATAACAAAGGTGAGCACTTATCCTAAGGCATATTTAAGCCAAATCCCCACTCACTTTTTCTCTATAAACAACCCTCACATAGAGCACTCCATTATCAGATGTGCCAGCACCTATGTCTGGTTTGTGTACGATCTATTCTTTGCTTTGTATTACTAATAAATTTTCTTGTTCTCTACCTAAGTATATCCTCAAATTCTTTTTTATGATGACACCACAAACTTGTTACCCAAGGGCTAGGTGGAGGCTGCCTCCATTTGGAGACCACCTCCTTGAAGCCTCCCAGTTCTGCTAACAGCTCCTCTAGAAAGACACCACAGGCTGAACCCAAACCCACATTGGCCTCCAAAGAGCCACAGATATCTTCCTTCCTTGACTTACGAAATTCATGGAATTGTTAATGATGGCGAGGACAACATGTCCTCCTATGACCTCATCTAGCCTGGCACCAATGTCTGCATTTTGGTACTAAATAATTATAATAGATATTTTGAATACAAGTGGCAACTCTTCTCAAGAGTGCTTGAAGCTATAAAGGTATCCAGGGGAAACACTCCCCATAGAGGGAAAGCTAAACCCCAGGAGTCCCCATTAATCCACTGTCAAACTGGACAGCCAATATCAGACACAAATACACTTCAGACTCTGGCTCCATGAAATTCCCTTCCCCACGAATCATGGGGGAGTCATTCTCTCCATCACAATATCTTTCACAGAGGAGAGAAAAAGACATTGGAGAAATCTTCTCCCCTGCTAGCTTCCTCTGGGATTTCAACTGAGCCCTTTCAGTGAATGGAGCCCTACAGGTTTCATAATTGGGAAATAAAACCCATTAGAGCAGCCCATCCTCTGACACTTGATGCAGCTACCTTGCTGGCGGGAAACAATCTTCTCCTTATTACGTATAAACTCCTGGCTCTCACTAGCTCCAGAAACAGCTACGTATTTCATTGCACTTCACCACACCTCTGGCAAGCAGGATATGGAAATGGTACAAATATTCTGACAGAACTCTAAATGAATGCATTGGAGATTCTGTAACTGGAAGCAGAGGGTTTAATCTGCACTGTGAAGCTGTCTAAAGCTGGTAATAAAACAGAGGAATAATGTGTCAAGAGAAGATCAAAAGGGCACAAAACAGTGACATGTGCAAGTTCATGACAAGGGCATAATGAAATGTACTGGGAAGAAAGTAGCATTCTAGAAAAGCAGTTGACTTTCTGTCAACTGCTATGGAGAGAGCAATGTGGAAGATGCACTCCATCTTCCTTGGTCCTTTTCAGCTTGTGGACCAGGTTTAAAACTGCAATCCATTAGTAAGTTGTCATAGCAAGAGATGGAAAATGTTTGCAATCAACACAAGTTAGGCTTTGTCCAGTTCACAATGAGCCCTTACTTCCTTTCTTACCACAGAATGGGAGCCATGAGTCCCTGCCTAACCCCAGCCCTGGCTCTTCTCTAGTGGACTACAGGCAGACAAGACCTGGAATCTGGAAGCAATGTGGGAGACTTTGATTTAGTTGTGCTGGTCACTTGGGCAATAATGTAACCCCATACTGTTAGGTGCCCGTATTTACCTGTCATGTAAACTTAAAAGCTAATGTAATTGTTACAAATTTCAAAGTTGAATCACTTTGAATCTGTAAAAATGATATTTTATTTTTTGGTAACTGAACCATTTCTAATTCAGAGCCGCCATTATTTCTATGTATCATATTTATTCTGGTCACTTCCAGAAAAACTGAAATTGAATAATTCCTCAGACCATTCAGATATGAAACACACTTGATCAAGATTTGTCCTCTGAAGTTTTTTTCTTCCATTTTTGTTCTCTAACATTATTGTGAATGAATTACCAAGAAGGGTTGCCAGTTAAAATACAAAATACTCCATTAAATTTGAATTTCATGTACATTTAGAAAACATTGTAATTATAACTATGCCCCATATAATGTTTGGGATATACCTATACTAAGATATTATATGTCATTTATCTTAAATTCAAATTTAACTGAGCACCTTGTATTTTCATTGCTGAGACTGGCAGCCCTACCTGGGGAGTACAATCAAAACAGTGTGGTCGCTGTGCCCATCACCTGCTTCATCCTTAGCTCCTCCCAAAATACTCTTTCTGTCTTCTTTCTGTGTAGAAACCTGCCATGGCCTCTAGCAGTCAAAGTCTGAGTCCTCCTCCTTGTTTCCTGCCCCTATTTCTAGACTTCTTTATGTCATTTTGTTAATTGTCAGTCTCTTTGGATGACCCCTCCCAGCTATTCTGATAACCAGGAGATATCTGGGGGCTATCTCAGGCACTCTTATGCCTAGATATACTCTTTCCATGTCTAGATTCTGCTTCCCCACCTTGACACAGAAGTGGGAGGGAGAGGTTTCCCATCCCTCTGAACCTCACCTAGAACTTGAGCCAAGGAGGAAAGAACCTACATAACTTTACACTCACAGGAGGTTCTATTCCTTCTCCTTACCCCTAGACATTCAGATTCAACACTTGTTTCCTCTACACACTCTTCTCCCCTCCTCAGCTTTCAGGACTGTTCATCTGCTTGGAAAAAGAGAGTGCAAACACAAAGTGGTATCTGGATGATAAGATATCTTTCCAAGAGTATCTGTGGAGTTTAAAAGATAGAGATTTGTTACTCTTGATCTCTGGTTTCATTCTGATCATTATCTAACTACAGTAAGAAAAGCCAGAATTTCATGACATATCTTAAGCACTTGGGAAATTAAAATCACTTTTATAAATCACTCTTTGCTGGAACTAAATCAATGTTATTATTATAGATTAATTGGAAAATAATTCAAATGAAAGCATTCCCAAAACAAAATTTTAGGAGCCACGCCAAAACTGTCCTCACATGTGAATTACCATTCTTACAAACAAAAACTTAAAGAAAGCAGAGGAAAATGAATAGCAATTAAGTAAACTTAATGAGGATGTAATTAGAAAAATAGATGTAAGGAGTAACGCCTCACACAGAGAGATGGTAATAATGCAAATCAGGGTAAATAAAAATTTTAAAAACTAAGGTTTCAGGCAGGCATATAAGATACAAATGATATAAAAATAATACATTAGGATAATATATTTGAAAATCTTATTGAAGTGGATTAAATATTTTAGAAAATGTTATTGAACTTGAGTCAAGTAAAACAGTAAATTCTACTAGCTCAATAAAAATGTGAAAAATGAACACACAATCAAGAATTATCTCTCCAAACATTTCTGAGCAATAGAGTTTTATGATTAATTTTCATGAACATTTTTAATAACTGATGATTACTATGGTATAATAATTATTTTAAAATAAAGAAAACATTTAAAATCTGGCATTCAAAATACAATCAAACCAAGATAAACAGCTCCCCCCACACACTGAGTAGATTAATCATGTGTAGACAAAGGCAAAATTCTAAATAGATAAATCCATCAATACATTAAAATAATAATTTACTGCAACAAAATGAGGTTAATTAGTAACAAAGAAAATCTATTAATACATACTTTGTTCAAGAGTAAAATGATAGAATCACCTTATGAGATAATAAAAAAGAATATGGTAAAATTTGATGGTCATTCTTAGGCAATTTCTCAAGAGGATTTATAAAAATGTGCTTTTTAAGGCAACTCAATAAAATCACAAAACTGTAACTGCAAGAATGCCTTCTACTTACTATTGCTATTGAATGCAGATTTTGAAATTCTATAGTGTCTTATAGTTGTAACTACTAAGAATCTTAGCTATTAAAAGGAAAACACAATTATAATTTATACTGATATGATTATATTCTCAGTGCAAGAAAATAATTCCCTAAGAACTAGTAAACTAATAATAAATCTGATATCTGGTCAAGTAGTTAAATATAAATAAATATTTGCTAAAAGTTCCCTACATACCAGCATCAGCAATTAAAAGATTTAAAATAAAAGCCCAAGATGCTATACATAGTGATATTAAGGCATTAAAAAAGTTGTAAATTTTCTCATGGAGTTTCCTATGAGAAAACCACTGAAACTCTCCAGAACTGAAATAATTCCAGGTAAAATTATATAATATCTATGATTGGTTCTATTTCTTTTAACTGTACAGGGAAGAGGAGGAAGATATGATAGACTGGCCATAACTGATCCTCACTGAAGGCAGGTAATGAGTTCATGGAGATCATCTTGTTTCATTTATGTTTGAAATTTTCCATAGCAAAAAAGTTAAAAAGAACCTTTGTGTGAAATAAAAGAGAACTGAATGGATGAAGGGATATACCATATTCCTAGGTGGGAAGGCTGAAATAATATAATGATATTAAATCTTCTCAAATTAATTCCTAGATTTAATATAACTCTAGGAAAAAATCCCAATGGGGTGTTTTCAAACTTAAAAACATCTCCAAAAACCATTTGGAAGAATAAAAAGATAAGAATACATCATTTTATAAAAGGTGAGCGGAGTCTTGCCCCACTAGATGAAACAAATTCTGAAGCTGTAATAATTACAGCAATGTGGACTTAGGAAAACAATCAATGGCAGCTTGATCCTATAAATGGGTTGCTCTAGAAATGGAATTAGATTTGGGTTAGATTCTTGCCTTCCCTGTCTTGTTCTGACTCTTAATTAACAAGCTTCTACCCTTTCTCTTCCAGCTGATGCACTGTTAGAATTCTGAATTCCTGGTGCTTATAAAACTTTTTCACTATAGATTAGTTGACATTTCCTCTGGTTGACATGGAGGTGCTATGCAATACTGGGTTTCATCTGGTGCTTCTAATGGGACAACTTATGCTCCTGAAATCCTGGTTTCACTTGAAAACTTTTCTCTATATGCATAGTTCACGTATGTCACAAAAAGAATTGATGGAAGTATTTCCAAATACCAATATATTCTTTTTGAAGAAGACACTACTGTCAGCAGGCTTAGCTTTCTGCTTTTCCATCAAAGTCACTGACTATGCAATTATGGTTTTGAGAAGGGTGTGGATGGAGATGGAGACAGGGGAGAGCTATGGTAGATTTTGTAGTAGAAGATAGGATTCTGAAAACACAGATGAACTTTCATACAATGCACACTGCAGAGCCAGACTCCAGGTGCTGGGGTTAGCTGCTTGTGTGATAGAGATCTTTGGCAAAAAAGAAATATTCTTAGGATTCGGTTAAGCATGGGTAGCCTCTGTTTCTTATATCATAAGAAGGACAAAGGGGAGCTTATTAATCAAGACACTGGTTATAGAAGCAAAAATAGTAATCTGTATCAAGAGAAATGTAGATATATTAATCTATGAATATGTATCTGTCAAGAAAATTTTAATGATCTAACATGGACTGATGGGTTACAAGTAAGTGTTATGATCATTATACTTGATTCTACTTGATATTATGATTATATAATGGTTTTGAGGTGTAGAAAGAAAATACCAAAAACTATACTTTAGAAGTCTCTTTGCTGCAACTGAGTTTTCTTGACCAAACTCTTCAGCAGTGTTTACTTCCTTGATCTACATTCTCCAAACACCTACTTTTTACTCTATCATATAACTAAGTAGAATTACATTTTAACTGTTTAAGGTCTGTTTTCCTTACTAGCTTTTGAGTTCACTTAGAGTAGAGATTATCTTATGATCCCTACAGCAGGCCCTGAAATGAAACTATGAATTAATTAATGAATGTTTATCCCTGATGGCAGTATTGAACAGCAATTGACTATTGAAAATCCAAAACTTGGCACATTATCACGCCTAGTAAAAAAGGGATTACATGAATGGGAAATCCTCCCACTCAACACAACTAAACATGCTGAAATGAAACATAAAAACTGCATAAAATCAAATGTGTTGCAGACTTACACTACAGAGATAAGTTACTGAAGGTACAAGGAAGGGAATGGAGCTTAAAGAGGGAAGCTTGAGATGTTTCTACTCCAAGACATTTTCAGACTCAGGAAGGATAGCCAACACAAGCACTGGAATGATGAGAAGGGAGAGAACATGGACAGGAGCCCTGGAGCCCCCAAGTGTGGAGACCTGATAAATCACCATCACCTCTCACTAGCAAAAATATTGGGGGCTTCGAGAAGCAGTTCAAGGTGTTCAATGTCATCAGAGTTAGAAAAGCAATTCTGTTTCTTGTTGGGGATGCCAAGGTCTCCATCTAAAATGGACATACAGGTTATGTCCTACAGATTCAGAAAATCTTTTTAAGTTTTGGTCCTGAATTGTTAATTTCACCAGATGTCCAGCAAAATGAAAATAAAATACTCCATGAAGAATAATTACTTCACTTCAGGTGTCAAATTATTCTTTAAGGTAAAATTTCAGATACTATATTCAGTAAGACCATCAAAAAATATAAGGTCCTTTTCCAGACAATATGATAGCCAGGAATCACATACACAGGAAGTCATAGGAATAGCACCAGAGAGAATCTAGATAATGAAGTTAATAAAGGCAGATTTCAAGTTATGTCTACAGCATTCTAGGAGATAAAAAGCTAATCATAAAAATATCAACAAGAACCTAGATAAAATATATAAGTGAAAAGAATCAATTAGAAATTATGAAATTGGAAAGGCAATAATGAAATAAGAACACAGGGATAGCTTTAAGACTAGATTAGATAGACTGGAAGAGAGAATTGGTAGATTTCAAGACAGATCAGAAGAAATTCTCCACAGAAAGACAATGAAGCACAGAAAGACAAAATTTTGGAACATACAAAATAGAGAGTAAAAGAAACAATAATGAAAAAGTCTAATATAAACTTAATTAGAATGTCAGATAAAGAATGAAGCAGAAGCAATAATTAAACAGATAGTTTCCAAACTTATGAAACAAATCAATCCACCATCTTAAGAAGCCCAGTGAAGCCAAGGCATGATATACTAAATGAAACTCGAATTTAGAACATCATAGTTAGATGGCAAACAAATAAAAAAAGCTTGAAAATGTTAAAAGAATCCAAAGGAAAAAGTCATTTCCCCATCAACAAAATGACAGCTAAATAGCTAACATTTTAATATAACACCAAAGGCTAAAAAAAGTGTGTGTAGGGGGAGTTTACCATCCAAGTACTCACTGAATTCTATCTCCAGTGGAAATGCAATAAAGATTTCTCTTTTTGTACATTTTTTCTTCTTTTTTTAATCACATTATTGTTGTACTGGGGGCACATTGTGACATTTACAAAAGTTTTTATGTTATATCATAGTTGAATCCACCCCCTCTATCATTCTCCTTTAAATATAACGATGTGTTACCATGTGATCCAATAAGACAGTCTTCAAAAAGAAAAAAAGTTTCCAGATGGAACTTCCAAGATATAGCAAGCAATAAAGATGTGTCCCCAAAGTTGTTCATAGCAAAGTGTTGTGAAAGTCCAAAATTGGAATGACCCAAGTGCCTACAAGCAACAGAATTGATAAAGAAACTGCAGATTATGTTATGAAAGAGTGAAAACAATCATTAGATTTTCCCACAACATGGATGAAACTTAAAGACACAATGGGATACAGCACTTCACACCTGTAGTCCCAGCTACTTGGGAGACTGAGGCAGGAGTATCACTTGAGCCCAAGAGTTTAAGATAGCCTAGACAACATAGCAAGACTTCATCTCCAAAAAATAAAGAAAACAAAGACATAGAATAAATTTGAGCAGTAACAACCAAAACTCTAACACAAAAAAATTCATGTTGTGTACTCTATTTATACAAAACTCAAACAGGCAAAAGAAAATCATGTTATTTGGGAGTCAGAACACAACTAAAAAGGATTTACACCTTATTAAATAATTCTACACTTACAACTTCTGAGTAAATTATAAAATTAGAACTCTTCTTTTATTCACATGGGCTTATATCGATACTTGGAATAATCATGGAAGCAAAAATCCAGAAAAGCCTGACTCCCTGAAATGTTTTGTCTTTGAAACAACAAAGCTACAAAGGGTAATTAGTGATTTCAGGTACGTTTTTAGATATCTACAAATGTGACAACCAGCACTGTGCAAAGAAAAACAAATGGCCTAATTTACTCTGAGAAGTCAAAGGGGTCTTGGGTGTCGAACTAGAAGGAAGACCTTGTTGCTATGAGTTAATAGTAAAATAAAAAGCAAAAAAAGGAAGCAGATGCTCAGAATCCTTTAAAAATGCTAAAACCAAATTTCAGCCTGCCCACTAGGCAGGTGTGGCATGCTAATTATGGTATAAATTTTCCTATTTGCTTCATTCCAGGTTTCTTTTTATGCCCCTACCCTTGTGTTTCTTTTCCCTTGGATTTTTCAGTAATATGATCTTCCTGTATTATGGGACCCTAGTCAGTATTGTTACAAGGTAGGAAAGAAAAAACTCAGTCAGTAAACAGTTTGGATCATGTTAAATCAGCAATGACAAAAGGACATGAAGGTAGAATTTCATATTTCCCCTTTTTGGTCATTTGTTAGCAAATGTGAAGTTGCCCATGAGAGAAGCAAAGATTGGGGCTCTGCTCAGGCATGGGCTTGCTGCCAAGATGCTTGAATTCCTCACCTGGAAGGGTGTCAGAGAGATTCCCACACCTTCAGGACTCCCTATAAATAGACAGGCAGAAAATATGAAATTCAATAGTGGGCAAAACCCCAGCGCCTCTAAGCCAAACAGATGAAATAAATGTAGCTTAACCAGTAGGACCAGGTGGCAGGCACCCAAGAGTTCTGAAGGAATTCAAGAATGAAATTGGGAAGCTATGGGCCAAGATGCTGGATTCAACACTACTAACTACCACTGCCAGCAAAAGGGCAGATTGTGAATGTCATTCTGTTCACTGGAAGGGGTCAAGAGAAGACCCTGGGAGCCTTAGAAAAGCAGTATCTCTTCCACTTGTCCAGTCTCCAATCAAGAACAGCATCTTTGGATACTAACATAAAAATAACTTCCTAGGGAAAGACAATATGGTTTCTGAAAAGGGAAAGCATGAGTCACTGATTTATTACTGGCCTCTAAGGCATGTAAATAAAAGGCCAAATGTTGGCATAGTGTAGACCATTTTAAAATGCCAACGTGAGATGGGATGTGAAGAGGCACTGGATATATCAAACCATAGGAGGAAGGCAGAAAATAGTTTCTATACCCCATGGAAAATAATTCCTGTGCACTAGCAATAAGGCACACTCTGAAACTTGAAAAATCAGACTGCAGGATAAAGGGCAGGACATATTACTTCATATTGAAGGTAGCAAACTTAAATGTATTACTATTTGGTGGATTGGAAAGAGAAAAAAGTTCAGTCACTTCAGGAAGCATTTTTGCTGAGCATTAACTGAGTGCCATGGTTTGTACCCAGTACTAGGACCGTGGTGACAAAAAGATGCATTGTGTCCTCAAGTAGCTCACAGCCTACTTGAAATGATTCCAAAGACTGAGGACAGGCCCTGATGGTGGTCTGCTCATGCTTTGTATTAGGACCTCAGTATTTTTATGACTGGATGGTAACTAATGATTGAAATCAAGTCACAATTATGTAATAATACATCTCTTAGGGGCATAGTCAGCAATGAAATGAATACACTAGCCTTTATGGAGCATGGGTTTAAAACAAGTACAAATTCCCTTGTTAAAATTAATGACAATGAAAATGCCAACAAAAACATACTAAAACCCAATTTTATTGGCTTGATTAGTGAAGAAAAACATGGTGAATTTTGAACACGAGAATCTAATGTACTTCTGTCCTAGAGAAGAAAAGGAAAAACGACAGAAATGTCATTACTGATAACCTCCTGCTTTTTTAATGTGATGCACCCATACATGCCTTCATATGCATGAAATCTCCAAATTTCACAAAAAGGAAATTATCTGCTGTTACTTTAAATAATTTTTAAATCACAGGAATTAAAAAAGGAAAGAGCTAGTTACCAACTGTGGATTTGGTGCGTTCTGCCCGTGCAACTCAATGCTCAACTTTGCTGAAAGGTCTGGGAAGAATTTTCTCAGCTGCAGCAAGAAGGTCCAGGAGATGAAGAGTGGCTTTGGCAGCAGCAAGCACAGAAGATTGATCTCTCTCCTACCACTGCTATGCTTCTCTCTTCTAATCAGTTTTAAGCTCCTACCTTCCCCAATTTTGCAAAGTTAGCTAGGAGGCTGTCATTCTAAAGAGATTTATAATATATCTGTATAGAAAAAGCATAAGGATTCTCTGGCATGAGAAGAAAAAAATTCTTCGATGATCATGTTTTTTAGTATTTTCAAACCGTAGGAACCATGAAAGTTCTATGAAGAAAAATGAGCTGAAAAGTAAATCCTCACAAAAGCAGATATAGTTTGTTCTAGCTTCTATGATAACAACTCTATTTGCTCTTCTGTCTTTTCTTGCACAGTTTGTGAAATGGCAAATAAGCATGGTCATTTGCAATATCAACTATTATTTGCAATAGAAATAAAATGGGGCTGAAAAGTTGCTAATTCTCAGATGTACTATACCTACAAAAATTTTCTATTTTCTTTTGGGAGTCCCATACTGGAAAATAACATCATGAATGTATAACAAATGAATTTCCTCCTCCTCTTCTTCCTCCTACTACTCTCCTAAAGAAAAACTAGATCTATATTCTGCCCCTCCTCTGGGATGAATATGAATGAAAAAGAACTGTAAATTTATCTCCAAGGTATCACATTTGAAACCTAGGTAGCAGGGAATTGGATTGCATGTCAATATCTTGAGCCAAAGATCCCTGAGAAGGAAGTAGAAATGTCAAGAGACTAAATTAGAAGGAAAATGTTTGTATCTGTATCAGTAAGTGAATAAATGTACTGCCTATAAAATTGATATAAGTACATACCCCTTTTGCCAAAATTTAAAACACACACACACACATTCATTCATACTCTGCTAGTGAGAACGTGAACAATTTTTTAAAGGAAAGTTACAGACCAAGTACAAAAAACATCATGGAAGCTGATCAAGGTTATTATACTTCTATTGACATGGAGAATAAAGAATGTGCACAAAGATGCAGTTTCATCCAGGTGCCAGTGGCTAACACCTGTAATCCTAGCTACTTGGGAGGCAGAGAAAGGAGGATCTAGGTCTGAGGCCAGCTTGGGTACAAGCAAGAGACCCTATACAAAAAAATAAACTGAAAAGAAAAAAAACTGGGGCTGTGACTCAATGGTAGAGCACTTGCCTAGCAAGTGTGAGTCCCTGAGTTCAGTCCTCAGTACGCTTTAAAAAAAAATGCATGCTAAAAGCACAATGTGTTGCAAATTTTGTAGAGTAGGTATGGTGCATATGTATATACTTAAGTGTATACATCTGGAAGGAAACAAGAGGCATCTTCCAGTATTACGGGTTTATGTGTCTTTTCTTCATCTTTCTATATGAATTTTTGATTCATCTATGATAAACATGCATTACCTCTAATATAGACATATAAGGATGGACATAATTTTTTAAAAGCCTAAACAATGGAAAAGAAAAGCTTTATCTCAACTAGCAAAAATGCTTTGTCTTTCTTATTATTGCTTATGTCTTCTAAAAAAAGAAAAAGAAAAAGAAAAGAAAAGTTCTCTGAATTCTGTGGCTTCTAGGTTCAACAGGAAGTCTTTGTGGGTTAAAGTCAGATGACAATAGTGGATTGAAATGGAGAGAATTAATCTGTACACAAAAAGCCTTGTGCTTAGCCTGTTTTATGTTCTTATCTTCTTGTGAGGTTGTTTTAAACTGAAAAGTCCTTATCAACACTAAAAATCAAAAAACACATCTTGAGATTTTCTGTACCTATGCAACTGACACTTTGACTGTATCACCTTTTATTTTACATCAAAGCATCAAAAATACCTTTGATCCAACACAGCCATGTAGACACATAGTATTTACATCTGCAGTCAACTTATTTATAGTTACAGACTTTTCTTTTTAATCTGTGGTTTTCTTTTCATCCCTATGATGCAGAGGGGGTTAGTGATAGCATAGCTTCAAGAGCTGCAGCTATGCTTTGTTCCTGGAGTGGTCCCCTTACTAACACAGGAAATTAAAAAATGCACACACATCCAGGTAGCCAACAGGGCTTCTCCATGAATGTCAAATCTATGGGGTGCCAATTAGGGAGCTAGTCTTTCCTTAGCAAAGTATATTCACTAAATGATTTGCTTTCTTTTAACTACAGTGATCACTTATCCACCTGGACAAGTGAGCCTAGGTTAAAATCACTCCTCAGCAATTACTTTGGAGGTATACTCAGGCCTGCAGAGGCCCATAATGAGTATCAGCTGGAAGGGTACTTGCTGAACCTCAGAGTTCTCAAAAGGAATAACGTGGGTTGGAAGAAAAACTGAAAACTAGTTATTGCTGACATGAAAACATATTTCTGAGGATTTTTTAATGTACTTAATCAATGACCAAATTTTGCAATGATTTTTATTTTTCATTTCATTTACTAATTTCATTTGTTTATTTGTTTTTTTATTCCTATTGCACATGTACCTTACAGAGGGGTAAAAAGTCTCATAAGACAGAAGGAAGAAATTTCTTAAAAACACCATACTCATGACTAGTGAAAGATGACCAGGCTTTAGCCTGCCCAGCAACCCAATAAAAGGGCTCTTCCTTCCTCTGATGGGGAGGGAGAAAAAGGGGGTACAGACTGGCCTCCCTTTCTATCAGTGCTGCCTCCCACTTCCTCTTGAGGAAAAGTCTGCATTAAAGATTTTGCCTGTGAGTTCATGCTCTTTGCTTTGGTCTTATTTCTATTATTGTAGAGACAGAATTTTCCTTTCATCTGATGTCAGTGCCTCTCCTGAAGATCTTCTATGAGAATCACAAACAGTAGCACAAGTACTTCAAAGGAGGGAACAGAGTCTGAAATAATAGTGGGGAGATGTCATTTTACTTTGATAAGTCTTGGAGCACTTCTCTAAGGAAATGGCATTTGTGCTGTGAGATGAAGGATGAAAGTCATTCACATTCCTGATAACTGTTATCAGGACTTGGAACAAGACCTCAAAATATGGCATCTTGAAGTTCATTGTCTGACCTCCATGGTCTCCTACCCTTCTTCCTCAAGCAGTTCAGAAAAAATTCTCCATGGTACATAGGCCCTAAGACCTTCATTCCACAGGGCCTGCCCTGCGCCTAGTGACCAAGGGAAATCTGAACAAGCAGGCCTTGCTATGCTTCCCCCAAGCCCAGTCTGTTACCATAGCTCAGTCTTTGGTTCTCTAATCTCACTTCTGTATGACCAGCCATAAAAATGTTGTATTCCCTGGGTCCTCATTTCTCTTCTTTATTTTTTGTGTTGAAATCTTTTTAAAATTTTTATTATCATATTATTGCAACATTTACAAAAGTGCTTACAATACATCTTAGTTAAATTCACCCCTTCCATCATTCTCCTTTATCCCCTCTTTCTTAGAATAGTTTCAACAGGCCTCATTTTTCCATTTTCACACAAGTTATAATATCTCCACCTTATTAACCCTCTTTTACCCTTTCCTTATATCCTCCACCTTCCCACTGGTACCAACCCCTAGAAAGGACCTATTTTACCTTTCTGTCCTTTATTTTGGAAAAAACACATTTTTGTTTGTTTAAGATAGTTACAAGGAGTTTCATTATGACATTTTCATGTACATATGTATAATATCCTGAATTGGTTCATAGTCTCCATTTTTCTCCTTTCTCCATTAGTCCCATTCTTATGGTGATTTCAACAGGTTTAAACATTCTGTTTCATTCTTGAGGAGGTACATCAACCATATTCACCTTCTTTACTTCTTTCTTTTACCCTCCTCCTCCTGTTTCGTGCTCTCCCCATACTTAGCATGGCCTCTTTTTTATTCTTGTCCTTTGTTGTTTAGGGGTCTGTTTGTTGTTCAGTGGGATTTTCATTTCTAAAATCTCCCATGTCACAGAAAACTTACTAAATACCTTTGTTATACTTTTCTATTGTTAATCTCTTTTATAAGGATGTCAGTCATGAGCCTTATGGTTAGTGAAGGAAAGACATTGCTCTCCTCCTCTGTTTCTTCTTTTAGTTTCATTAGCTTCACTCTTCCCTGATCTTTCTACCCTCAACCTGGCCATTCTGACAGCCTTCACATGGAGTCCTTCCTCTTCAATCCCATCCTTAAACTCTGAAGTTCATCAAGAATAAATCCTAGCCCCTCTTCTTTTGTTATTCCAAAGTTCCTTCAAAGTGCTTCCTATGACTTCAAGTATCTATGCCGCAACAATCCTAAATAGACTTTTCTAGCGAAGACTTCCTTTCCTATACCTAATCCATATGTCAACAGCCTATGTGACACATCCTCACTTGAGTACTTCATAGGAATCTCAAATGTCCAACACTAAAATAAAGACATTTTACTCTCAAATCTTCTCACCCATCTCCCTAAATAACATTCACTCTGTTGCCATTCAGTAATAATGCTTCATCTCTCATACATAAATGATACAAAATGGTAATATGTCTCCTTGACAGTAAGATGTATGTAGGATTTCATAACAGTATTTTCAACTTCCTTGCCATCAACTCTTGCTTAGACACTGCATGCCTTTCCTCATTCTTGCATCCATTCTTTCTCCCTTCCAATTCACTGTCCTCAATGAAAATATTACTCCCTGGTTTTAAAGTTCCTCCATTTTCTGAAGATTGAGTGTAAATGGTTAGAATGGTCTCTAAGATTCTGTGTGATCTAGCCACTGCTTAATCTTTTAGTCTCATTTCTGTGCTTCCACCCACAATAAGCTTCTTTTCAGTTTCTAAAATTTAACAAGGATTTTTCTTTCTTAGAAAAGCACAGAATAGCACATGCTATTCCTTCCACCTGGAGCATCTCAGGTCTCTCTGCTCTGTATTCTCAAAGTACTCTACTCTTCTTTGCACCAGATGAAGGGGCATTTGACTGCAAGCCACAGAGTACCCACTGGAGATGATTTCAGTAATAAGGACATTTAATTCTCTCATGCCACATAAAGTCTGAATGTAGGTACTTCCAGAGTTGCTGTAACATTCAAAATTGTCATCCAAGACCAAGACTTTCCTCTTCCTTTCCTTCTATTCTATGCATGTTCACATTTTAATTAGGAAGAGAGGTTGCTTCCTTGAGTACTGGGGATGGACAAGAAGAGAAGGAGAATTGAATGCTTGCTGATCTTACAGTCAGTGGAGTCTGACATTCTTCAGTGCACTTATCAATATTGCAACTAAAGAATTAAATATGCACATTCTGTTTGTTCTCTTCTCTGTGAGATTATAAACTCTTTGGCTGTGGGAAATATGTCTGCCTTATTAGTTACTATAACTCTAAAAATAGCACAATGTTGGGCCTACCTCAATCAGTCAGTTTGGCTAAAGGACCAAATGAATGAATATGAAAGAGAACCACAGAAGCAGAAAAAAGTATAAAAGAAAAAACTGCCAACACAAAACTTCTTCAATGGATCACTATATTTTACAACCAATGACTGAAACTTTCTATTCCATCTTAATTGTGAATGATCTTTTCATCAAGAAAAATTAAGACATATTTTAAAGTATCCAATTATTTGCACAATGAATGCAATTCTCCTAACCTCAGTTTCTTCCATGTGAGTAGACATGGTTTTATTTTATCATTGAGATCCAGGAATGAATTCTTTTTAAAAAAATAAAATTTTAATCACTGTTAAGGAGCTATATGATCCAGAACAATTTAAATTGCCTTAAGTACATATATGTAAATCCATTCTTGGCTAAATCACTCAAATATCATTCAAGAAGAAAAGTACATAAAAGCTAAGAAGTTATTTAAAAGACAGTCATAAAAGTTTTGGTCTAAAATTTTCCACTTCTGAAAGTGTCACACCAAACGATAAGTTTGTCATTCAGGTCAGCCGAGTAGGGAGAAAGCAAATGTCAAATGCCTGGCACATAAAGTATGCTTGGTGTATTTTTGTTTTTATATCTAGTCCAAAAAGAAACTTGGGTTTACAACTATCTCTATCATGTCCTAAATATACAACAACAGGCAAGTTAATTATGTTCTTCTACTCAGAAATGATACAGTAGTCTTAAATTACCTTTCAGTTACAAATACAGTCACTCACAATTTAAAAACTTAAAATTATAAAAACCAAGTGGTACTGAACAGGGTCAACCATAACCAACCTAACAAACATTTGGGGGCAAGTTCATCTTCTTGAGCATCTATCTCTACAGAGGCAGAATCTGTTCCCAGTTTCTGATGGACATTTTGTCTGATCATGTCAAAACACACAGGGCGCTAACATACAAATATCACTACATTTTAAAAAAAGAATTTCAAATACCCTTAAAAACAAAAAATGACTTTAACATTGGCAAAGGGAGTTCCCTAAGGGAAAAAAATGTAAACAGATGGCTAAGAAAGATCACCCACATGCTGAACACAGACCTTGAGGAGGCATTCTAAGAAAGAAGTAGCACTTCCCAGCCTGGGCCACTTCCCACAAAGATCCTTATATAATGCATGAAAAACACAGAGTTTATGCTTCTGGCAAAGAGAAATGTAAGGACTTCTGTCCTACTTGCCTCACAGTAATCCACACTTGTTTCCAACCCTCCCCCATGTTCCAAGAGGAGCTAAGCATCAACCACATCATACAAGCAATTCCCTAATAAATCAGCACTTGATGATCAGCTCTGAGCTAGAATCCCGCATAGAAATGGGCTACTGAGCCATAGCTAAGAATATTAAACATTCAATTTCATGTATGATACACATCTGTCACACTTTCTCAGTGAGCAGAAGTTTCAAGATAATTCAAAGCTCAGACTTAATAAGAAATAAGGCTTGACAGTATTTAAAACTGAGTTATAAAATATAGTCCAAGTGAGTGACAGAGGCCATTGTGCTGTAACTTAATGAAATTATATAATATCTAATTCAAATCCTCAGAATTACATGAGCAGAAATACTAGCTCTTTTATCTGGGCCTATTAATCTTTCCTTTCAAGGTTATCACCATTTCCCAAAGACCTTCATCTGCACCTGGCCCAAGACAGCAGAGAATAAGCAGCAGTGGAGCCTCCAGCAAACACTGTGATTTAACCCCTAGATGCCAAAGACCATAAGAGAAAAACTCACAGATTTGTCTTTCACCAGAAGAGCACAGCACTGGACTCCAGCCATCAGCATCTTGTGTGGGTTCCAGGCCACTGAGTCGGCCCTATTGTGTTAAACAGAGGGACAGAACAGTAAGGAAACTCAATTAGTTTCCATGGGCAGAAGGAAAACTAGAGTTAACTGCATCCACACTCAGTCCTCATACACAAGTTATTGTTCTACAGGGTTCTTTATGGGGGTGGTTTGGAGGAATTTGGAAAGCTTTGCTTTATTTTGTTTTATTTTATAGCAAAGCAATTACTTTGTTCTTGCCTATTTTCAAAATGTAAATTGGATGGGCAAAATCCAAAGAGAGTCCTTTGCCTAAATAAAAGTCACCTGCAAACCAGGAAACTGCATTTACCTGTGGATGCCACGCAGAAGCTTGCGGTGCTTCCTTGACACCAAAGCTGAGCCACCCCAAGAAGCCTGTTGAGATATTTACATGACCAAAACAATGTTATTTCAGCAGCATTTGCTTATCAGTGGGTTGTCATAAAAAACCCATAGTGACAATCTCATGTTTCGTGTCATGTTAACCAGTTTGTACTCCAGGGAATTTCATCAGATGGCTTTACTCAGGGAACCAGAACTTCATCTCAAAAAATGGGCCCCTATTGACTCACAGGATGCAAATTCACACATCATAAAGATATTGGTGCCTTAAGCAGTTGAGGTTTGTGTGGATGAAAGGAGATTAAAGAGACACAGTTCGTGTCATCTTCAAGCTAGAATCTAAAACAGGTAACATCTTCACAATGCTGCTAGTTGCCTTGAAACTGTATTAGGACTCATTGTATACAATGAATGAGGCACAGCATTGACAAAGCGGATGGAAGGCCGATATCCTTTCATAAAAATTAGTTCTTTCTCAGCCAAGTAACTCTCCAAAATATTTGTAAAACACTGATGGGAGAGAGAGAGTGAGCTTTTGTTCTGAACACAAGAGAGTGGAGACGAGAAAGAGGAGACAAAAGGAAGTCCCCAAAACCATAGGTCTGGAAGGAAGGGCAGAGGAGTCAATGCAGAAAATACAAAAGCCAGCTTGGTCCTGGAGAACTGAGCAGATTTCCAAGCTTTAATTTGAGGGATAATGAAAGACAACTGTGAAAGAAGCTGTGGGGACTGGTTTGAGCTGCTAAATGCTCTCCACATCTATGTAAGTCTCACAACATCCCACTAAGGACACAGTTATTACCATCTCCATTTTTATAGATAAACTAAGGTTCAGAAGTGGCAGGTAAATTGTCCAAGATCTCACAGGTAATGTAAATCAGATCTGGGATCCAAAACCCATTCTCTTTCCATGATAACACCATGGCTTAATGAAGGTGACCATTTGGCCAAATTGGGGTGCAGAGTAATGGAGAATTAGGGGTGTGGGAGAGGCACTCTTGAATGAGAGTTCAAGAGTGGCCAAGCATATACATAAAGACTACCCTATTTCAATCACAGGTTTTTTTGTTTTGTTTTGGCAATACTGGGATTTGAACTCAGGATTTAATGCTGGCTAGGTAAGCATTCTACCGCTTGAGCCACACCTCCAGCCCATTCAACAACAGAACTTTAAAAGATAGGCAGATCCCAATATCCATGTCGAAAGAAGTAGTAGGATTATAAGCAACGTGATGTGAAGGAAGTGAGGCAGCTCTGTGATTCTCAGAGTATTACCAACGCTGGGACTATGAGCAGCCAATAAAACTAAAATACAGCACAAGCCACTCTGTGGCCTTAAATCCCACTTAAAACTAACCCTCTCCTGCAGGACTGGGAATAAGGTGAGGAGACGGAGTTGCTAGAGTACACTGTGTAAGGATAAACTCACAGAGTAGGATTCCTACACAGCCCTTTCAGTCTGAGTCCTAGGAACATCATTGATCTGTCCTTAGTTCCAGCCCTGATTCCATGGACTGGAGTCTTCAATAACTCCATGAGATACCAAAAGACTTTCAAGCTCTGAGGTGTCTCAAGGGTGGTGTGCGTGTAACTCCAAAGACTCCCAGGAAAAGGATTAGTGACTTGGGGTTGTCAACCAAGTGTCTGTGCTGTACTCTCTCCTCCATGGGATTCACAAGGAGCATGTGTGACTGAGACTGGGCTGCAGTGGCCACTGCCTTTAGCATCCAAGAAAAATTTTATCCCAACCTACTAATAGATCTGGATTTTTCAGATATTGACCCCCCCCAAACATTAAGATGACTTACATATTACATTCTTTTACTTCCCTTACACACCCTAAATACTAACTTGCCCACACTTCCCAATACCTTTCTACCCCATTCTCACTGAGAACCCATCACCTAGGGGAAGGGACTAAGACTCAGCCACACCCACTTGCTCTCCCACCCTGTCCCCTGACTCTCACCCTCCCCTTCCACTTCTCCTATTCCCTGTACTGGCCCTGCCCCTGCATCCCCTTCTTTTCCCCAAAGTAAATATGTTCTCCCAATCCTAGTGAGCTGGATATATATTTTAAAATCACATGAACTCTTTCAAGGCAGTAGTGCCCTGGCTTACAAAGTTGCTTGACGGGGTTAGGAATAGCTCATCCACTAGTTTATCCCTCAAAGGAACTAAAGAGAGAAAACCAACAACACCCCTGTTGTCACTGCACTACTTCCATCTGGTTCATTTTTAAATTCCTAACTCTAGAATTTATGAAAATATTAAACCAATTACCAAATGAAGGAGCTTGATTTTTTTACCTCAATAAGGACTGTCATTTATTGAGTTATTACTATATTCTAGGCACCACAATAAATCATTTTACATAGTTTTCCCTTTAATTAACTGACTTATAGAGTGATAGGAGAACTAATCTTGAAAGAGGTGAAGGAAGGAGTGGAATCAAGATTTTGAGGTCTCTAAAACCCATGGTTTTAAATACAATGCTTACAACTGGGGGAGCTTTCCTGGGAATGTGAAGCCTTGCAAAAGTAATCAGTCTCTGCTTCAAAGAAAAGCTAGGCCAGCCCTGACCAAGTCTGAGGTAGGAGCTGGAATGATGTTTGCTATCACAGAGGAAACATGGTCTGAAGGCTAAGAGCCCTAACAGAACTGAAGTTTCTCTCATCTGCTTGTTTTAATCAAATTTAAGAGCCCATCGGATGTAAGATTTACTACTTTTTGTATGTCACTGAGAAAGAAAAAAATGACCTCTAAATACCAATTTCAGAGATGCAAAAATATTATGTAATAGTGTAAATTAGAATTAGCAAATATGAGGGATGGAGATGTGGCTCAAGCACCTGCTAAGCAAGCACAAAGTCCCGAGTTCAAACCCAATACCACACACACAAAAAAAAGAATTAATAAAATATAGTATGGGTGCATGGCAACCTGGTATTATGGAAAACCCAGAGAAGTAATTATATTTTTAAAGGAGGATAAAGTAAATGCCAGTTTAAGTATTTTAAAGGATCTTTTTTAAAAAAAAAAAAAACTTTAGAAGATTTCAAATAGGTAAAAGCAATTATAATTTTGTTATTATTTTACCTTTAAAATTAGTAAAGTACCTATGATTTGTGAAGTTTCTTCTATGATACATACTGCTATAATAAAATTTTATCAGCAGATTCAACATCTGCAGTAATAAAGGATGGGTAAACACTGACTCAATGTTAGGGCTTATTAATTTCCTTAACAGTTCAGAAAGGCCATGGTCAAATTTAATCTAATATTACAGACAACTGTTGGGTGCCTACTATGTGCAAACAGAGTAATTTGGTGTAGCTTAAAGGCCTCCATAAAAAAAGTGTTCTCTTAAAAAATTCAACCTTTTCTTTAAAAAAAAAAAACTAGAGAGCCTTTCATTCATACTTATAAATCATAATTTTCTCTAAGCCCCATAAATCTCTTAAAATCATTCCAAATTTTAAAACTGCCATAGTTACTTTGTTTTACATAAAGTATATAATCCATATTTGATGTTTCTTTTATGAGAGTAGAATAGTTAAGTGTAACTGCTGATGAGTTTCTCTTTATTTCCACAGTTAGGAAAGTGTTCACTTCATATTATCTTTTAAGACATAATGTATTGTTATGCTTGTAAGTCTACAAAATCAGTAAGATGTAAGTTGAAATGTGGAACAGATGCAAATACTAAAACCCCATTTAAAGAAGTCACAAATACTCTACTTGACCTGCTGTTATTAGCATGCTTATCAAGTCAATAACTCCAGCGGTCTTTATATTAACCACTGTTGTTTTCAACAAATATTAGCATACACTTAATGAAAAAACTCTCCCCATATCATATCATAGATAATTTATTTTGAAAGCATAAAATCTTCTGAACTATAAAATTATGTGTGCATATATCCTCCAAATGCTCAGTTACCTTCTGTTGACCAAGTTAAAACATGTTGCTTCCGGTCAGGAGAATCTGAGCCACTCACCTACCAAGGAATGTTCCCTGATTCTGAAGAATATGTTCAACTGTCCCTTTTCTTAGGTAGAATCAAACAAGTTAACCACTAACTTCATAAAAGAAAAAATTTTTTTTAAAAAGGAAGAAAGAAAACTGCAAAACTCAACAAGCATTCATAGCTAGCTGAATTCAACTTTTTAACCCTGAAAAGCAGGCTTATAATGAAAGTTACTTTTAGTTGAAGGGAAAATTTATTATAATAACCCCAGGACTTATGAAATTAATTAGAAAAAGCCAACCTTTTAAGTTAGAAAATTATGAAGAATATAAATGATCCCAATCCCTCTCAAATATTATATATGATAGATCTAGAAAAAACCTGATTTAATTATAACATGCAATTTAGTAATGCAACTTTTTTTGCATCTTCTAGCTGATTGGAATCAAATAATTTTAGAGTCAGAAGATTCTTTACAGACTACATCAGCCAGCTCCTTCCACAAATGAAGAAACTAAAATCCAAATGGCTGAGATCACAATGAAAAAAGAGGCAGATTATAATTCAAAATCAAAGTCTCTTGGTTCAATAGTCCAAAGTCCGACACCATGCTGCCTCAATAATTTGGGGAACTAAAGAGGTTCATGGAAAAGAAGAAAGTAACACAGAACCCAGAAAGCTAAATCAAAATGTACATGAAGTTTTAGAATCTTTATTAACCCTCACAGGATATGACGTATTTGTTCCCCAAATTACAAACACAACTAAAAGTACTAGCAGCTTCACATTTAGTTTCTGAGAGTATGCAAAGCTAGAGGTCTAGGAAGTTAGATGAACACCCACAGATGAACTTACATCCACATGGAGCCAAAGGCCATGCCTCTCACAGATGTCCGCTATTTCATCCAGAGGATCAAAGGCGCCCAACACAGTTGTACCAGAGGTGGCACAGACAAGAAATGGTGCTGCCCCCTGTGAGAAGGAGCCACACACAAAAAGAACTGTCACTATCATTGCAACATTTGTCCTTAATATGTTGATAGACATAAAGGGTTATGCTCCCAGAGAGTTACATGTTCTCTTTGGATCATTAATTCAGTGGGTGCTTTTGAATTTCCCCAATATGTGGCCTCCTGTCATGACAAACAGGTTAAGGAAACTGAAAAAATGCTATGACATAGTTCGGTTTTGTAGTATTTTCTTTCTGTAGTATTTTCCATTCAAACAGATGGCCCAGATAGAAAGTGAATAACTTCATGGCAAGGCAAACTGACATTCTGCATGGTTCCTAGCACCTTCCTGGGGAAATATACTGGGCTTCCACAGTGCCAGCCTTGTCATCCTTCTACAAAGCAAACACGAACAGGACCAGAAGACAAATACCCAGCCCAGGGGTAAATCACACAGCCCTGTCTGCTTGTGTCCTCATAAAGTAAGTGCAGTCAACCAAGCCAAGGCATGCTCAGGTATAGACTCAACAGAATCTGAATGGACGAGGGAAGCACTGTCTGCCTGGGTGCTGCAGTGGGGAGACTCAGTGGAGGGGCAGGGAAAGAGAACCTGCCTCAGTCCTGTAGTGGATTAGCCTCCTCACACAGTCAGTGTCTGCATGTTGTAGGGTAAGCAGGTGTCAGTAGAAAAAGGGGGAGAAAAGGGAGAGTGTGGGGGCAATGCAGAAATGGAAAGTCATTACAGGCAAGCTAGCCAGACACCTTGGGCCATTAAGGGGCTTTATACCAACCAGGAACAGGAAGAGTAGAGGAAGTTGTTTCCAAACATATCAGCACCAGCATGGCAGCAGCGATGTGTTGCTTACTGTGGAAGTGCCCTGGGAGGAAACTACCACAACTGTGGGGTTGTGGGGAACAAATAGAATTGTAGGATTCTAGACAAGTAACTCTTGTCACTTTGCTGACTATGAATGTCATTTTACCTCCAGTTAGCATGGCGCCATTTTCCCCCTCAGTTTTATCATGAAGTACATTGCTATTGCAATATATTTTTATATCCTTTGATGCCAGAGGTTGTTGTGTTTGAACCAAACTCATTCCAATTTAACTGACCTTTGAGAGAAAGATGTTATTTCTCAACGGAAAGTGGGGCAGAGCAAGACCACTTGGTCCCACATCTCCAAATTGAGATGCACAGGAATCAAAGTGATGGTACATAATGAATCCAGTTGCCATTTGGGGAGACAGCTGTGACACATAGGATGGGTTCTACCCCAAACCTCTCAGAGCCAGGCCAGGAAGTGACACAGCCCCTGGGAAACCATGGGCTTTGGAAATTCTTCCCTGTACTCAACCACAACAGATTAAGTCTTTATCATGTCAGTGACCTAAATGAAATGAGAACAGATTTGCATCAATCATTAAAAGCAACAGAAAAAGTAATTTACTAAAACTGTTTAATGGTTTTTAATGGTTGGGCTTTTCCTCATAAAATATATGACATCCTGACAGTCATGAGAAAACACCTATGCAAGCTATTACAGCCTACTAATGAGTTTTCCTCACCTTTTAAAAAATCTTGCTATAAATATCCAGCCCAGAAATTAAACTTTTGCAATCTGGATTTAACCTTCCATATTTTTTTCATGCTCATATCTCTTGCTGTTAACAAGAAAATTTTGCAGAAGCAGTATTGATTGCCAAAGAGCTGTATTCCCTAAGAAAGTTTGTCATTTCACACACTCATACACGAAAATGCCTCCGAAATATTCAGTGGTCATACTAGCTTGGGCTTGTCAATAATCACTTTAGAACTTCTGAGGCTTGTGTTTTCACTGTCTTGATAGTGACATCAAGTAAAGGTCACTGTGTGAAGGAATTTTTTTAATGGATTGTCCTCAGCCAGGGACTTGAATACTGGCACACAAAAAATGTTGACGCACTGTTCCTTACATACAAAATATGAGTGAAAAACTTGAAAGAAAACAGCAAGGCCTAACTACTGAGAAAAATAAACTAGTCATCAAGTATTATTATCTTATCTCAGAATGGATACAAGTTTGTTCACAGTAAATCCAGGCTTAAGTATTAACTGACCTGAGAGAAAAGAGGGGAGACATGCCAACTCCAATCCCATTGCCCTGCCTTTAAATGTGCCTACAGCAATTTTTACTTTTTATAAACCTCTTTTTTCAAGTTCTCAACTTTAGAATTATGTTGGTTTCATATACTTTCATTGTCAAAGCAAACAAAAATTTGAGCAATGAAAATAATAACTGTGGTGGCATAAAACCCACTATGCTGGAAATATGAATTGTTAACAATACTTTTTAAATGGGAGAACTGTGTTTACAGGAAGCCGGAAAACTAACTCAGTATTTTGAAAATCTGTAAATGGGGAGAAATAATAAAACATTTATCCTGCCTTGCATGTGAAAACTATCTCCTTAGGGAAAATCAAATAGGGATGAGGAAACATTTTCCTTTGTAGTAAAATGCCTGTCAATAAATAAAAAAGGAATGAGAGAATGAATTAGAGCATGGCTTCATGAACTGAGGGGTCTGGCAGATGGCCATCAATGTGAGAGACTGGAGAGGGCTAGCAGGTGGACTGACAATACCGACCCACTGCTCAATGTTATCTCAAAAAGAGACACTGGATGTCTCCAGATAGAAGGATAAAATGAAGCCTTCCTGGTCCAATGTGAATCTCATTGAGCCTGGAGATCTAAGTGCCACATTACAAGAAATGGAAAATGCCCAGGAGGAAGCACACAGAATCTCAGTCTTCCATGTAATCTGCAAAAGGCGTAAGGTGAGACCTGACAGGACAAAGACCCGGCTTCTTCAACAACATTTGCAGGGGATAAAAAAGGAAGAGGGTGCTATGGATTAGAAAAGATTTATGTGATGTATTAACCAGATGTAATGCAGAGACTTTGTTTGAATCAATATTTTAAATAAGCCAACTAGTTTTTAAAAGGCAATGGGAGAAATTTTAACGTAGACTGAATATTTGATGATATCAAGCAATTATTAGTATTAGGTCTTTTTTTAAAAAAAGAGAACATATCTTTTCAGATATACTCCACTATTAATAGTCCAAATGATACAATGTCTGGGATTTACTTCAGGCTAGCATAGTTGTAGTGTGAGGGGCTGGGGTGTGGATAAAACAGAGAGTGGCACAAGCTAGCAATTGTTGAAGATGGATAGTGAGTGCATGAAGACTTGTTATATATTATCTTTGTATGTGCTTGAAATTTTCCATAATGAAAGTTCCAGAAAGAAAGAGGTAAGGGTGAGGAGGAAAGGAGAAAGAAAAGGTGGGAGAGAGGGAGGGAGGATATGACCCATGCCAAAAAAACATACCCAGCATTCCCCACCAGAAGCATTATGGCATAATGAAAATTGTTTATTCATAGTAACTTCAGTAGAAAAAGCTGAAACTAAATCCACAAGGCAATGTATGTGGTTAACAGCATAACAAACTCCTCTTGTGTGTTTGGTAGAATTTTACCCAAAACTCAGAGAAATATGACAATCTAACTATAAGACAATTATCATGTCATTACCATGTTAATTAAAAAAGATTAATGTAGATTTAAGCACACATATCCAAAGCCAATGCATTAACAATAGTGCCAGGTACAGAGGCTCAGGACTATGAGTCCATGCCCAGCTACTCAGGAGGCAAAGACAAGAAGATTGCAATTTGGGGCCAACTCAGGCAAAAAGTAAGATTCTCTCTCAAAAAAGCAAATCAGGCATGGTAGTGCATGCCTGTAACCCTAGCTACTCAAGGCAAAGGTAAGAGAATTTGGTCTGAGGGCAGCCCAGGCAAAAGAATGAGATACTATATGAAAAACAAGCTAAAAGCAAAAGGGCTGAGGATGTGGCTTAAGTGGTAGAGCATTTGCCTGGCATGCTTGAGGCCCTGGGTTCAATCCCCAGTGCCACAAAAAAAAATTAAATTAAATACATTCTCAATAATAGCAGATATACTAATATACTAATCTAGTATGACCCAAGATAAGGTGGTTTTTATGAAAATTTGAAAAAAATATAGTATAACAACAGAAATATAATATTAGCACTTAAAAAAAAAAAGAAAAGAACCCATCCTTCCTAGAGTGTGTACTCCTGTGAGGACAGACTACTTATCCCATTACAGAGTTGGGCTTTTGCTTTTCTGCAGGCATTCTGAACCCTGTCACTTCCTATGGAGAAGGTATGGGACAACCATCTACAGCTCCATTAGAGATGGAAAAGGAGGTGGGATGGGAGAGAAGGAGAAGTAGAGTAGGGACACCACACCACCAAGCTTCAGGGCCAAAAAGCAAAATGGGGGGCTCAAAACAATAAAACACTCTTTTAAAAGCAGGTGTCAAGGCCAGTCTCCCTGGATCGTACCAGGTGTCTGGGCCATGCCTTGCCTTCTCTTGCAGAAAGCACATCATCTTTCATATGTTCTAGCAGCTAAGGAACATAGGGCATTCTGCCATTGAAATTTTACCCAGGCCCCACAAGACATGGTAGTAGTGGATGGACTTCGAGCTGGAATTCAATGGAATACGAATTGATGGAGAAATCCACAACCACCCTGAAGGAAGCCGAGGCAACTGGTTTGGACTCCAGAGAGAAGAGAGCCACTATGGCTCTGCTGCAGAGACCACCTTCCTCTTTAGGGCTTACTCTAGCCAAGAATTCTGAATACGGTGACACCAGTGTTTTAACTGACTCTGGCAATCTGGGAATGAGAACAGCAGAGAAACTCTACAGTACATGGAGCACCAAAGCACCAGGAAACAGAACACCTGTAAACAAATTTTCCTGTTTTAATTCCAACATGCTCTCCTCTCTCCCACATACATAAATGGGTGTGGCAGTTTACATTCTCTCCTTGTTATTCTCTCAGTCACAGACACACACACACTCCTTTCTTCATTCTTTCTCTCTCTCTCTCTCTCTCTCTCTCTCTCTCTCTTCTCACCTCTTTTCTGGCTTGCCAGATTTGCTTCTCCAGCTCCTCGGGTATCATTTTACCTCTAAGGAATACAGATTTAAGACTTTCAGTTATGTTTAGGGATTAATAGGCAAAGCTACTGCTTTTTAAACAGTCTGAATTTCCCCTCCACCCACCAGACTACCAGATCCTCTCCCGTTACCTTCCATCTGTTTCCACAAAGCACACGTTCTCGGTACCAATCCCAAGGAAGGAAGCTGCCTTCTTCATGGAGTAATGACACTGAATTAAACAAGTGAGGAGGAAGGGAGAGAGATGAATGCACGGCACAGAAGATGCATTACTTGTTATCTAAATGGACATATGCCCTCATAGTTCAGCACAATCTTTGGAACATGATTGCACAGAAGAAAAGAAAACAGTAATTTCATTGAGCTCCTTAGTGTAGTGGCTGGGAACTTTGACTGTGGGGACAGAGAAATCAGGACTGATGGAATCTTGAATAAATAATGGCCACTCGCCAAGCCTTCATTTGCTCATCTATAAAGTGGTCATGTCAATAATGACTGCTCTATCAGCTTGTTTTAGAGATAAATAGGTTGACACATATAAAGGACTCAACACATGGAACAGACTTGGTCACTGGAGGCTGTTGTTTTCCATAATGTTGAGAAAAGAAAAGCTTCTCTTGATGCTACTAATAAGGCTGAGTATTAATGGGAACTTAGCATCCAGTCCACTGCTGACTCAGAACCCCCACAGAGGAAGCAACACTCTGTCTCAAAGATTGCAATCACAGACTACGGAACAGTTTAATTCTTTTCAAGAACAAACAGTGGGTTGTAAATGCTGATAAGACACTTAACAGTCTTATTTAACATTGAATGCAAGGCTGAAATTAAATATGTGAATGTGACTAAAATCATAAGAACCAAAGTACAATTCAAGTTACAATGCTTTACTCAGCTGTGGAATGAATGGGGCTAATAGAGGGTTCTGGAATTAGGTATGGCTTATTTCACAGTAACAAATAGTAGTATAGACTTCAGATTGTTTGCCCTTCCCCACACACTACATGGAGCCTATAAAATAATTAGTTCAAACATTGGAGGTATCTTTCTTTATATATTAGTGAAGACAGGTGGTCGATTAATTTTTTGTCATGCCAGAAAAATGAAGGTGCTAAAGGACATCATTGTACAAAAAAAAAAACCTTTGTAATTTAATTTGCAGGTATGAATACATTAAAAGAGTAGTCATGCCTTCACACTTAACTTGATATATTCCCTCAAATGTGGTAATTTTTTTCCTTCTTTTGTCAAGAGAGTTTTATTGGGAGCTCTTTTTTTAACTCTGCAAAAATAAAATGCAGAAGTAACACCAGTAGGAAAAATGAAGCCATACTAAATAATTAGTTTCCAAATATCAAATAGGACACATCCAAAATGCATGCAGGAAGCATTCATTTCTGATTGCCACAAGAACATACGCACATTGAGGAGTGATAATGTGCATGAAAATGTAATTAATTCCCTACTTGCTACATCAGCCTATACTGGCTGGAGGTAACACTCCTGCCAGAGCTAAGGTGACATAGCTGAGGTGAATTACTTCTCACCAGAGACTTGGGCTATGCCAACCAAAGAGCTATTGCTTTCCTAATGCTAAACGCTAGCCTACCCCCTCTGCCCTCTGACTATAAGGGAAATCACAGTGCTCTACCCCTAAGAAACAGCAAAATACCTTCAACCAATAGATGTGCTGAATAAAAACTTGTAAGCAGAATAAGAATAGCTTCAGTGAAGCTCTCTTTGAGTACCTCAGGGCAAAGTACAGCCCAATGTCACTCTCAAATGGATGGGGAGAGATAAAAAGTCTACAAAACCAAAGTCTAGACATCTGAAAGCATCAGAGAAGGAAAAGGGCCCTCAATGGGGATAAAAGAAAGAGGTTGATGCTTCAGACATGTGAGGAGTTTCAAGGAAAGGAAAAACCCAGAAGGCTGGAGTGCACAAGTAACAAGTGCATTTAGAAACAAGCAGTGTTGTTCTCATCTCTGGAAAAAGATAAGTCAGTTGTTCTAAGACTCAACCTCACTGTAGGTTTCACAAATCTACAGAAGCACCACGATCTCAGTGGGTGCTCATTTCTATGAAGGCAACACAGCAAGGGCCTGCACGAAAGACAGCATTGAGCTAAAGTTTTACTTTCTGATTCCTGCAAGGATGTTCTTTCTATGACCTTGGCTTTTGCAATGAACTGCTGCTTTCTCCTGGGTGTGCACTGTGCCCTGGACACTTGGACTCCATCTACGGCTGACTAACTCATTGCTGAGTAGTCATAAGTAGACAGAGCAGAGCCCATGAATGTTACAAAAGAAATATGCGAGGGATTTCTCCAAAAACACACAACTGGTTCTATTCCTAAAGAGTCCACAGCCAGAATCCAGTTGGACAGCCTTCAGCCTCATGCTCTGCAGAATATTCTAAGGTACATGTTTGCCTGTTAAGAAGATCTGAGATAGCACCTCACCCCAGCTCAGGGAGACACCTGAGGTTATAAATGCACAACTCTGAGCTGGGCATCCAATATTTCTCTTGTGCCTCTCTTAGCCAGACCCTTCTAAAGAGGAGCTTGTCCCATTGGTCACTGCTTTGTAAGTAAGAGTCTCTTTTTGACCCTCAGCAGGTAGCTGCTGACAATGATCCCTACTTTACACTAATTCCAAAGATGATTTGAACTTGGGAACTTTACAAACCTAGGATTTCTACATACCCAAGGAGTTCATATCAAAGTGCTAACCAAGTCATGAATTTCTTAATTTTCTCCACAAGTCCCCTCATCTTTCATTTCCACATAGCACTGAGAGGGTCCTTTGGATACACTGACCACACTAGGATTTCTGTCATGATCACTTAGGTCTCTATCAATAGCTGAATTACAGTCAAAATGTGAAGTACACAAAAATGTCCTCAGAGGTGGGAGCATGTATTCTACACTTGATGGTACAAGACAGAGATGGGATGATCTGGGGCAGCATGAAACTGGCAAAGGCACCTGATAAAACAGGGAAAGCATCATCAATGGGCATGGACCAAACACCTAAAAAATAGAGTACAGCAGAAAGACTACCACCGAGTAAGACTCTTTAGCAAACACAATATTTAGTTTTTTAAACTAAATATTGGCTACAACCCAAGTCTCTTCAGCAGATCAGGGAAAGGAATGGGCTACAGAGAAAGGTCTGAATGGACGGGATGAAAATGAAAATATATATTCAAGGCTACAGTGTGCTCAGAGTTTAGAAATTTTCTGTGGAATATACGTGCAGTCCTTGGGTATTCTGGCTTCAACTTCAACTGGCATGTTAGCCACAGCCTACATTTTGCCTCTTTTTGGAAATTGAAAAAAAAGTCACTTATGGTTTCACAACATGAGACTTTGATGCCTTCTCACTCTCCATTCAGCAGCCACACCTGTGCCACTGATCATCCCCAGGTGTCGTCTTTATTCTTGGCCTCAATAGAATTTCTTCCCCCTTCTAGGGCAACTGTTCCAGAAAAGAACTCCAGCAAGTTTTAAACCAAATGATGAATGCAAAAGGCAAAAGGAAAAGTGTTAAACTGGTGGCAGGGACCCAATTTCATCAGCTTTAGCAGTTCAAACACAGAAGGGTCTTTGCATTTCTGATCCACTGACGTCCTTCAGACCAGGGCTGGAGGGGGAAAGCCTTTTCCATAATAATCCCAAATAAGCAAGTATTCTTCCCAGCTGTCATCATTGCCAAGCATTCGTTCCCTACAGAAAGCACGTCTTATGAAGAATGACCACCCACCGTGGCTGGAGCAAGACTCTGGCTGGAAGGCACCTCCCAGGTGAGTTCTCCCAGGTGCCTTCCGACCTCTCAAATCCCACTTTGCGCTCAGTGATGGACAAACCTGAGCATAGGTCAGAGAGGTTGGAGGAAAACATGGTGGAGGCCATGAGTGGTCCTTCCACCTAGGGCCTCTCAGGCCACAAATCCTCCCACAATAATAAAGCTCAAAGCGATGTTTATTCTTAGAAGCAAAGAAGACTCAGGAAAACACAGCTGGAATTCATCCAGAATGTTCCTATTTTGCCCATTTCATGTATTTGACAGGACACCCAGTGTTTCCAATCAAGTTGAAAGCACTAAGCAATTCCTGCAAAAGGCTTGGGGCAGAAGGACAGAGGCACCCAATGGAATCACACAAAAGTAGAAAAAGGGGGGAAAAAAGACTCTTTTCCAGATAAAACTGATAAGACTGGACTTAAGCTGTGCCATCCATTTCTACCCACCCTGCATAGTTGGGTCATTCTCCCCCTGTTAATAATTGCCAGCATTTTTTACTAATGTGTAACAGATTCCACTCTCCATGTAGTAATCCATTCAGTCTTTGTAAGGACTTCCTAATCAATGACCACCATGTGCTTTCTGGGTTGCTTTCATGGCCCCATTCTTCACAGCACCCTGAATCTAGACCACTTGCAAGGTGACTTTGAAGCAAGTTCTCCCAAGTGGCAAAGACTACTTTCCCACATCTTGGATCTGGGTGTAGAGATAGGATTACTTCTCCTAGGGCCATGAGAGCACACCTCAGCTGCTGCTGGAGGATGAGGTACAGGGCTCAGAGAGGAGTCACTGGAGTAACCCTGTGGAGCCACTCATGTATCAACCATTGGCCAGCCAACCCTAAATGAGTAAGGTTGCCCAGCCAAGAACAGCAGAAACTCCTAGTTGTCCTGACACTTGTAAGTGATAATACAAAGTTATGCTTCTATGCTACTCGGTGTGGAGATAACTTATCAGATACAAGAAACAACCAATATATTCAATTTTTACAAATTAGGAAACTGAGGCACAGAAATGTTAATCACCTCAGATAGTAAATGATAGAGGTGGGAAGTGAATTTGGGCAGTCTAGCTCAAAGCCGATGCACTTGTCCACAGCCTGAACTTGTACTTCAGTGGAGAGTAAAATAAGACATACAAACTGTGGCCACACCCCTATCATGTGTTTGTGTGTGTGTGTGTGTGTGTGTGATGTTGATTATTACCGAATCTCTCCTTTTCCCTTTGAAAAGGAAGATATAAATCCCTCATATTAGCTGATCAAAGCAACTTTACAAGAAACTGTGAGTGGAAAACATCGCTGAGATCAGTAGTGATGATTTGATTTCTAATAAAAAAGACACAGAAAAGATTCACAGAACTAGAGAGCACTTTCCAATGAAACATTTTTTCCTCAAAGGAAATGTTAAAGACTATAAATTTTAAATAAAGGTGATGTACAAAACTGGGTGGCCAGAGATGATAATCCTCAACTCATCAAAACCTCATATTAGGTTATTGTTAGGCATATTAATCACATAAGGATAGGATAAAGTCACAACAGAAGTCCTCAAACAAGCCCTCTTAAATAATGCATTCTCAGAAAACAAAACTAGCTGCTATGAAGAATCATGTTTTACCTCTGCAGATGTGAACAGGGTGAATCTTGGCAACCCAGACATCCCCTTCTCCTTAATATCAGGGCAATATTTGTATCTCGCTAAATTCATTGCATACATATTAGATACTGAACCACCTGAAAAAACAAAGCAAAATGTCACATTTATAGCATGAAGCATTAGCACCCAAAGTACCAAATATGGTGGAAAACATGAATGGTCAGGACTACTCCGATAATGAAAACTCAATTCTAAAGTCATCTGAACACCTCCCTTACTCATGACTTGAACATTCCATTTATACACTTCTGAACTTCCGACCTCCAACTCCAGAATGTTTCCATCTTCCCAAAGAAGGAGATGTTGGTCTCTTCTCTCATTCCAGAATTTTTCCAAACTAAAGTTTCAACTGAAGAGCTTTGGACTTAGGGCCAGCATCCAAGGCTCCACAGCCAATATTATTTTATCAGACTGTCACCAGATTGATAAAATTGAAATGACAATATATGCTCATATCTGACTCCAAAAAAGGATCATAGGATTAAAAAATATGATTTAGGAGCCTTCTCAAGTAAAACTGATTTAAAAATTTGGAGGACTTATCGCCTTTCCAAACTCCCAACAGCAGATTAATTCACCTATGTTAGATTTAAATCTGAAATTGTAGACCTATAAATACTAAATTGTAGATATCTCATTTGTTAGTTATGCATGCCATTAATTTAGCATTTGTGCAAAGTATGGTCACTCTAGAGAAAGGTGCAAGCTATATGCTTACTAAGTACCACTGTTTTTGTTTTGGGGTTTGGAGTTTGAACTCAAGGCTTCATGCTTGCATAGCAGAAGCTGTATCACTTGAACCACATTTCCAGTCCATTTTGCTCTGGTTATTGTGAGATGGGGTGTTGTGAACTATTTTCCTAGGGCTAGATTCAAACCACAATCCTCCTGATCTCAGCCTCACAGCCTCACACATAGCTAGGATTACAGATATGAGTCACCAGTGCCCAATTTGGTAGCACTATTAATACCAACTTTTTGTAATGTATAAGTCTACAAGAAGTTTGTTCCTCACATGACTGTGTATTTTTAGATGCACATAGAAGAGGCAGGTGGAAATAACTAGTTGTACTCACCTGGGTTAAATATTCCATCCCCTTCTTTCCAGCCAATAAATTCAATCATTTTCTTCAGAACCGCTTCTTCCACTAACAGAAACACTGGGGACACCTCATACGTATAACTAGACAGATATAAAAAACACTTCACTTCTATGACTAGAGTCAAAATATCCCTTTGGTGTTCCAAGAAATGCACAAAGTTTTATTAAACCCAGTGGATGCAAAGGTGTAGGTAGTTTTGGGAATTCATCTCTTGGAAATAAAGACTATCTCCACAGGTGACAGTGCTAGATAACTACCAATAGGTGGTGGCCTTAGGGGTATGCAAGCCACAACAGCAGTCTTAGTTTAGAAGACACCTTTGATTCCATGAGGAGAGATTCTTTGGATTGATCATGGGCAGTGGTCATTTCACTCTTTGCATTCTCTGGCTACAGCATTGGATGCTGAGGATGATTAAAGAGAAGTCATTGTCTTGGTAACCAGGTTGTATTAGGTTACTAATATGACTACATTAACAGTCAGCACTAGATTCTCTACATGGAGGCTTCCTGTCCTGAACTAGGGCTTCCATCACCTTACTCCTGTCCTGTACAGATCATGTTTTATTCTGTGCTGATCACTGAAGAACTTGTTGCTGTGGGCTTGAACACTGATGTCAGAGAACCTTGCTATGTTAGCCCTGTTAGGATTGTCTCAGCAGCAGGAATCTGCTTCCTCCAAGGCCACAACTCTTCCTATAGCTTCCATAATTGACTGCTCACTGCAGAGATCTCTGTGAGGTCAGCAGAGACAGGCACTGAGCCTAGACTGTAGCTTGCCTCCCATCCCTGCCCATGCCCGCTTCCTCCGCCCTCACTCTCTAGTCACTCAAGTTGATCCTGAAGGTACTTCTTAGCAAACACTCTGCACACTAACTCCATACAGAGTGCCTTTCCAAGAACCTCAAACTACATCGGTTACTGTGTCAAGTTCTGTAATGTTTGAATTGCTTCTCTTTCCACACAATGGACTAATACATAGACCATGCAGTTGTATTTAGATTTATAGTCACAAAAATTATTTTAACATCTGGAGGGGAAAGTTTGGGATGGAAGCAAAAATACTGAAAACTGACTCTATGATCTGCCTATGTGCCAAGCACTCTGTAGATGTTATATCCTTTGAAAAATAAGACAGACTCTATTTTCAACCACACTATGAAACCAGTTCACTCACACCAAAAGTGTGTATGTTTTTGTGTACCCAAAATAAAATAATCATTCACTTTTTTGTAACAAAAAGAGTTAGTGTTAAACCTGTCACTGAAAACAAGTTCAGTGTTACACTGGGGACAGGCCTCCAGCTAGAGGGGAGGGTGAGATGGAACACACTCAAGGGTGACCACATTTTGAGAGGATGGTCCAGGTTAGTAACAACTGAATATTTCAAAGACCTCTATTTTTCAGATTTTAAAAAACCACGGAAAGAGCTATAAAACCTATGCTGTACAAGGGATGATTCAGAGTTTAACTTTCTTGTCTTTTCTGACCTATCTACTGCTTCTTCCACCCACTGGAATCTGACATCTGTGAGGTCACCAATGACACGATGTTGCTAACCTGTGTCATCACTCACCTCGGTTAACTACTGAACAGCATATGGCTCTGGACACCTGCTCCTCCACAACTTCCACACAGCCCCCTCATCCTTCCCCTTTTCTGCTTCTCTTCCTCCTAACCATTAAAGGTTGGATGTCCTCAACGCCCCGTCCCAAGCCTTTACCTCTCTTTAACCTAGCTCTATCCTTGTAACAGTGGTTCTCCATCCTAGCTGCTCATTAAAGTCACTTGTTGAGCTTTGTATAGGTATCAATTTATGGGACACACCTACCGCATTTATATTTAGTTGGTCTGGGTTGGGACTGAGGCATCAATGTCTATTTTTATGGCTCCCATGTTGATTGTACTGAGCAGACAAGGATGAGAATCACTGACTTAGGGAAGTCATCCATGCCCACTATTTCAATCCCCATCACTTTGCCAATAGCTTTTAAATTTATACCTTTCCTGTGGACCTCAAAATTCCAGGCTCATATATCTGTCAGCTTAGTCGATAAATATTCTTGGATATCTCAAAGTCATTGCATGCTCAAACACCCACACTTGAAAATTGAATTCTTGACTTTGCCTCATCCACCATATACTTGAAAACTGGTCCCCTCTCCTGCTTCTTCTTATATCACTGAATGGCATGACCATGGAAACCCAAACATTTCAGAACCATCCCTCTTATACTCATTTCCAAGATCCAACATATTATCTACTCTTTTCATTTGATCTTCTAAACCCACTTTTTCTATTCCCTTTACTTCCATCTAAGTCCAAACTACTATTATCTCTCACATTACTAAGGAAATGTCCTCTTAATCAATCCCCTCTGACACATTCTGCATTTTTCTGGCAATTAGTAGCAAATGTACCTAATGGCTTGGAAACACTCAATGGTTTCTCGATGTACTTAGAATAACTAACGAGTATGGTCCACAGTGCTCTAGCATATCTGGCTTCTCTCCATCTTTCCACTCTTGTCCTCTACTACCGTCCCTGGTACTCTGTCAGCTCTACCCACACTGACCTTTCAGTTCAGAGTATGGCATGCCTCCCACCATAGGGTCTTTGTACATGCTGTTCCCTCTCCTTGGAATTCTTCCCTCTCATTAACTCTTACGCATCCTCTAGCTCTTAGCCAACACTGTTCAAGTAAAGACTTTCCTAAGCTGTCAACTTGGAAAAATGTCCCCATTTATATTTATAACATCAGGCACCTCTCCCTTACATGAGAGTATGAATTTAACATTAATTTCACACTAGTACTATTTTGACTAGGATGTCTCCTACTCTCACCAGATTTTATGCTTCATGAGGACAGAGTCAAGATCTGTTTTTATTCAAAGTCTCTCTCTAGTGCTTAGCAGAGGTAGAGGTTTTCATGCAGGAATGAATGGAAAGTTGCTTACTCAGTTTTCATGTCTGTTAAAAGGAGATAGCAATCCCTGTCATACCAGTTCACAACACCACCCTATAAACCAAACAGCCCCTCTACTACTGCTTCGTGTCACAAGACTCCAATTACTAATGGTAGAGTATGAAAAAAAAAACATTAAATAGAAATTCATGAAATAAAATTTCATCTATTTAAAAAACATCTCTAACCCACATTCAGGGTGAAATTCCAGTAGCATGGCACTTACACACTAGGGTTCAATGCTTCTGTCATTAGTCGGGCCACCAAGGAGTAATAATCAAGACCAGCATACAACTGGTTGAAAAATCTTGGGTGACCTGTAGATTTAAAACAAAGTATTCACCTATGCATCAGTGAAAAGAGAAAGAAACCTACTGATACAGCAATCACATAAATGAATCTTTCAAACTGTGAAGTAGACAGCCCAAAAGAATAGGCATAGCACTTATATTCTATTTATATGACATTCCATTTATGTGACACTTATTTTCCATTTGACATTTATATTCCATTCATATGACATTCAGACTCAGCAAAACCACTTGTGGAAGCAGAGGTCAGGATTCTAGCTGCTCTGGGGGAGGGACTGCTGATTGGGCAGGGGTTGGAGGAGCCTCTGGGTGCTAGAAATGGCCTAACGCTTGTTGGCTTCCATATTGCACGGACACGTGCAAGTTCACTGAGCTGACGCTTCAGATTCATGCACCTTTGTGAATATAAGTGAACCTCAATTTAAAAAAACATTCAAAATATGATTATGTACAAGGAAAAATTCTGAGGCCTTTTCCACTAAGCAATGTTTCTAAGTAAAACTGGAGCACGCACCATGCTCTTTCCATAGCCCACATCCAACCAGAACCCGTAGTAAATGGGTTTGAACACATTTGTCCAGTGCTGCTGCCTGCTGTATCTGCCTTCTGGAAATATCAATACTTACTTCCCTCACATCAGACCAACATGTACCAACAGGGTTCACCCCAGGTCACAGGCCATGAAGTAGCCTTTTCATTTTTCAGCTTCAATAGGATGACAGTATTATGGAGGAGTGGGATGTGACTCATCAGGCAGGTTTTGTGCACTTTCTGATTCAGCTTACTTTAAACACAGTTTCCTTCAAGACTCCAACAATGTCGAGTTCCAACTCTCTCTCTTTTTTTTTTTTTTTCTCATATAAAAGGTCTCATGAAGGTTCTTGGATTTAAACAGTGTGAATACTCCTACCAAACACCAGACTAACTGGCTTGACATTCTCCATCATCAGAAGCCCAGCATCACAGAAATCAGAGACAGGACGTCTACTTCTAATTTTAGTGCTTAAAACCATCTTAACTATTGATCCCTCATTACCATTTGCAGAATTTAGAGTAGGGGTTTTTGTCTCTCTCCTTAAATTATGGGTTCAATAAAAGACAAAAATCTCAAAAGAAAATGTCTTTTCATTTAAAACATGGAAAACATTCTCTGATCAGGAAAGGAAACAAGACATTGCTACAAGTAATTTTAAAGGACTTTTTTTTAGTTCTGTGTTAATTTATGATGGATTTCCATGGTAACATTATGGAAAATATCCAGTAAACTGAAAAATCTACTGCATTAAATGTCACTCTATACTTCTGATATATACTATAATAATAAGATATGTATCTCTGCTTGTGAATGCTAACTGAGTTTTTGATACATATACAGCAGACATTCCCAAGGGAATTTAATCTAATTATTTTTAGCCAGGATTTTATGATGTTCTTTCCACTAAATTTAGTCCATGTCAGAATTCACAAAACATAATGCCTGGAGAGTTTTAAGCACTAGACTACCTTCACATCACACTGAGACATGTTTATTCAGGCAAGTTAGTCTCCCACTCTTGTATAGGACATTAACAGTCAGACTGGACTAGTACTCCAGTGTGTGGCTGACATCACGTCACTGCATTTACACAAGGTCAAGGTAGTTATGGCATTAATGTGAATAGTCATAGCAAAACTTAACATGTATTCAATTTCTTACATCTGACTAAAGTTTTTTATTTTTTGGTTTTGCCAGATTTGATAGTAATTTAGTAATCAGCAATTTCCAAGAGTGAATCAGTACCTCCCAAATAAATCTATTGCTGCTACATTAAAGACACCTTCTCAAATAGTCTTTTTCCATAAAGAATGTTTAAACATAAAAATTTAAAAGCCATTAGAAATTCATATAATCAAAATAGTATTTGTCAGGTTGGACCAATTTAAGAAACAATAAATAACAGTGATAATTTATGGTCTTGCTTACAAGTGGAAGATGAGGATTGACAAGGAATAGATCATATAAACGCTAACACCAACAGTTTTCCTGTCAATTTATCATTGGCTTGGACAACAAATCTGGATTAGGGATTAAATGGACCATGGTAAAAACATCATGACCACTATTTTTTATCCAGTTTTCTTATCCCATAAACACTATCATCCTCAGCTTTATTAAGAAGTAAATAAATGCTTCAAAAGTGCTTGTTAGGCACAGATCAAGGACATTAACTGAAGGCCTTACTAGTTTTGACGCTGAAACGTATGACATCCTGGCAGAGTTTCAAGAGCCTGTCATGTGGCTCGCCTGTGTCTCTCATCTCCAAGTCAAGGAGTTGCCTCAGTTGTTCAGGAGGCTGCCATTCACACACCTGAAGGTGGAGAAATAACACTGGGTTAGCCAAGCACTCAGCAAATCCCAGGACCAACAGGGATGAGAAGCCAGGACTCTATCCTTAGGAAGCTTCCAACAAGTGGGAGCTGAGGGGAATGAAACCTGCAACCATGGCTCAACATGAAAAGAGCTATGAGTTCAATGCAGATATTGTTGGTGCCAGGGAGGGGCCATCTGAAATGTGCACAGTCAGAGAAGGACACCTGGCAGACAGGTATCAGAGTTTGTGGCACAAAATCAGAACAGAGTGAATCAAGCAGAGGTTAAAGGATGAGGCAACACAAGATATTCTGGAGGGAAGTAATGGAACAACAAAGGCTGAAAGTAGAGGAGACGGTAGCACATCTGAGAAGTAGAGTAAGTCTGCTGTGGTTGGCATGTGGACTTTGCAACAAGCAAAGCTGCACACAGACATACTCTATGTGTATCCTTGCCCCACAAGTCTATCAGCTAGCAGCCATAATGATCCTTGGCTCAAATATACCTATTGACTCCCCATTTTCTTAAAGGTAAAAGCTGAAATGCTTGCAAGGACTCACAGAGCTCCTGCATGGCTGTTTCCCCTGGCTACAGTACCCCTGTAGTCTCATCCTGCACTACTTACCTCCACTGGGACTCACTTCCCTGTTGCTCCTTAACCCACCTAGCAAGTTCCCACTTTAGGGTCTCTGCTTGGCTGTGCCCTCTATCTAGAATGCTTCTCCCCCAAGTGCCCTCATAGCTAACTCCCTCCTTTTTTTTTAAAGCTTGTTCAAATGTGTCACTTTCTCAATGGCAGCAACCCACACTCCTTACTTAGTAAGTACTATCTGTCCATTGCATAATCTCTATCAATTTTCCTAACATTCTCTGCTCCTCCTTTTTCCCATAGCACTTTTCATGTTCCAACATGCTATGTTACTCAGTTATTTATTAGTCCTACACAATCTCCCTCAGAGCAGAGGTTATGGTCTGTTCATGCACCCATCCCAAGTAACTAACACAGAACTGGATACATTTGAGATAATAAAGATATGGGGAATAAATGATTAAATAAGTGGGTAGATGGCAGTGGGCTTTATAAGCACATAACTGACTGGTTCTAAGGAAGTCAGTGAAATGTTTGGGATCGGGGGATGGAAGGGTCATAGCTATGTTTTGGACAATAGCTTCGGTTGCCATGTGGAGATTCCAAGTAAAACTGGAAAAAATAGATAACTATAATAAATCAGGCAAGAGATGATGGTGGTCTGAAGGAGGGGAGATTCGGTAGACATGAAGTGTTTCCCAGAGTTATTCAAAATGCTGAATCAATAACCGGAAATTGATTAGATGTTGAGGGTAAGAAAAAGAAATGAGCCAAAGCTGACCCTAAGGTTTCTCTCTCTCTCAGACATAGGGTCTTATGGTAGCAATGGGGCTGCACAAGGAACTGGTTGGGAGTAGGGGGGTGAGGAGTTTTGAGTCTCTTTTGTGTAAGGCACTCTGAGCACAACCAAAACAGGTGAAATAGTAGTCAGTTTGAGATTCTTGTGAAGATACACCAGCAGATGAATGACCCAACTCACAGAGAACCTTCAGGGAGGGAAAGCCACAGGATTTCTGGGAAATGCCAACATTTAAGGAAGGGCATGGAGAAGGTAGAGGACTAGTCAGCGAGGAAGGAGAATCCTCGGAAGAGTTAATGCTCCCCAAACCAAGAACGAGGGATGTTTTAAGGAGAAAACACTCATTACTGACAAGCACTGCTAAGAAGCCAAATCAGCTGAAGACTGGAAGTCCCTTTTGCTCCTGGCAAGAAGAGTTTGACGTAGAGAGGTGGGGTGGAGGCCAGATGGTGGTGGAGTGAGGAGGTAGGAGGTGAAGAAGTAGAGGGCGGGAGGAAGTGTAGATATCTTTAAAAAACTCACTTGTGGAGGGGAGGTGAGAGACCGAGGAATAGCCAGGAGTGACAAGCCTGGGAGGTGGGAAGTTAGAGAAGCCGAAGGAAGAATCAAGTTGTGCCAGAGGCATGGAGTTAACCTCAGGTGATGCAGCCCTGATAGGCTGAAGTGAATCATCAGTGCCCGAGGCCACCTACAAGAATGACTGGCAATGTGCTCAATGACACAGGTGAGCCTCAGTGAACTCAGATGAGGAAACACAGCACAACTCAAAGGCTACTTACCACACAGTCCCATCTACATGACATCTGGAAAAGACAAAAACTAGAGGGACAGAAAACAGATCCCTAGTTTCCAGGGGCTAGAGGATCAGGAAGAGTTGTTTTGCGGGGGTGGGGGGCATAGGAAAATTTGGGGAGAGATGGAGCTGCTTTGTATCTTGATCATGGTGATGATTGCATGACTTCTAAAGGCTCATGAAACTACACACCAAGAGTGATTTTACTGACTATAAATCGCAACTCAATTTTTAGAAAAGTGGCTAAAAAGGAATATCTACTGATGAGGTACCTAGAAGTAATCACCTTATCAAGTGTGGGATGTATCTGCAGGTCACCTTTTAATAGTGTCCTGTTGGATCTCAGAAAAAGTAGGCTAAGTCGGTTGTATAAAAACCTCACCTGCCTCCCTCAATCCCAAATAGCTTTTACCCCAACTTCACACAGATAGATAGCCTGCATCTCTACTATACTATGACCAACTTGGAGTTCCTTAGTTGGTAACTTAAAGTCACCAGCCTCCCCTTCTCATCTTGTTTCCCATTATGAGTCTTTCTTTCCAGACAAGAAAGTCCCCTTGCTGTGCTAAATACATCTTGCCCCTCTGCAGCTCTCTTTCCATTATTTACCTTCCAGCTGTCTTTAACAGCCCTAGAAATGAGCATACCCACCTTGGTTTCTCTCTGTCCACCCAAATCCTACTTAACCTTTACACTCTACATCAAAGCTCAAAGGTCCACTCTTCTGTGAGCTGCCAAAAGTCTGCCCCAAACTCACAGCATTTGTCATATTCCCATTGTTCCTTTCTCCAATGAAAACATATCCTTCCAGTCAGATTATGAATTCTGTTCAGAGCTCAGCCTTAATCTTTTGTTTCTTTATATCCTCTAGGGCTGAATTTAATGCCTTACCAGTAGCTGACACTCTGTTAATATTTAATGACTGAATAAAGGCCAATTTAAAAAAATGTCAGAGAAGCAGTGTACTCCAAAACAAACAAGGCCCAGAATATTTCACAAGTACAGAGAAGATCAGAAAATATGCAATTATAAATATATAATCTGAATGAAAAAGAAATACCATCAGCAGGCTGAGGGTGCAGCACAAGTGGTAGAGTGCTTGCCTAGTAAGTGGGAGGTCCCAGGTTCAATCCACAAATAGATAAATATATAAATAAATACCATCAGCAATTTTGACTTGAATATAACTCTTCTGCATTCAGAGGCCATGTCAACATGTTATTTAATAGACTACCAAAATGCATGTAACCCAAAATTCAGAATAAATACCACCACATTCAAAAAAATTTTTTTTTTTTTGTTTGATACATTTTTTACTAAACTGAATAATATTCACAAACATCACAACAGGAAAAACAAAACTAGAGGCTGACTATAATCCAAACAATTTTGAAAAGCCTAAAATAAAAATGTCATGAGAGAACACTTTTTTACATAATAAACTTATCATGAATTGGCCCCATGGTATTAAAACATCTAGATATATTACTGTTCATAATTATCAATGGGATATTTAAAAGACCTGCTGATTTTCTGTTATATTCATTATTGTCATTCCTGTGCAGTTTAAGGTATTACAGTGTGCAGTATGGAGCACTTTAGAATAGTCCCAACAGCAACCAAACCAGAACTCTGGTATACTCTACATGTGGTCTTCAGACCATTCATTAGCAGGGACATTCCTGGAAGCTTGTTAACAGGGCAGGGGATGCAGCTCCATGCTAGAGCACTTGATTCCTAGCACTGCAAAACAGTAACAGTAAGAATTACGGAAAGAGTGGGGAGAGCATTAAAAAAACTAGAAATACCTTAATAAAATGAATCGGACCTGGAAGCTTGTTAAAAATAGGGACTTACAGGCTCCACCAAGACCTATTGATTCATAATCCACATCTCAACAAGATCCCAGGTGATTTGATTGCACATTAAAATACCAGAGTTGTGACCTATAGGGTTATCAAAAAAATTTTTAATGGCATGTATTTCCTACTAATATAACTGAGGATAGGGGAATTGGGGAAACAGTGTCTCTCATTGGAATTGGTAATCCAATACCAACATGAGATGTGATCAGTAGGAGAAAAGATAGTTTAGTGGCTTGTGAAGCACACGAAGCAGAGCAGACTCTGAAGCCACCTGCGTGGATTTTTAGCCCCAGCTCTGATCCTTGCTAGTGTGTGATCTTGGGCAAGATACTCGGCCCATTTGTGCCTCACTTTCTGCCTCATCTCTAAAACGGGGATAGTAAACAGCACCTGCTCCTTAGGCTTGAATACACTTCACATGTGGAGTGGTGCTTTGAACAGAGCCTAGCATGCAGCAACAAAGGACTCTAGAGAAGATACTACTGGTGGTTATTCTATCACCCATTTGAGCCTGTGTTTCAAACCTAGACCCAGTCTATGGCACCATCCAGGAGTACCATTGAACAACCCAAAATTTCTAGTTTAAGCTTCTGGGAGGACTATTAGGCAAACAAAACAAGTTTTCACAAACTTTTCTACCTTCTGCTGCCTTTCACTAGCAACATAAAGAATATGCACAAGAAAATGGAGAGAATGCTCACGGGAGTAGATAAGTCAGAGTACAGATATTTACACTCCAGATCATAAACCAGGGCAGGAACTTCATCCCTGTGCCTTGTGGCCTTTTCTGGTTAAGCTCTGGGTCTCAGCCAATCCCCCAATAAATAGGACCTGACAAAGGAGGCAACCCTGCAGGAGAATAGACACTGCGTGAGGTTGGGAAAGGAAATGGCCCGAGCATTGGTATCTGGACATCCTGTTGAGACAGAGAGAAAGGAAAGTCTGTACTTCTCCCCCCTTTACATACAGCCAAACAAAATGGGGAAATCCTATCCTTCCCAGTCCTAGGACTTCTTAAGGTTTTTATTCTTACCTTCTCTTTGACATCTGTAGCTTTTAAAACTACTTCTTCCATTATTAGCCTACAGGCCTCTTCAACAAATTTTTCTCCTGCTTTTACATCTGTTGTAGGGCCATTTAGCACAATTCCATCCACAAGTACAGCACTCTTCTTACTTGCAATCATCTCTTGTTGATCAATATCTCCTGGAAGCACACAAACAAATTGTGTTTGAAATATAATCTAATTAACTTACACACGAAACACAGGCAAAGGGTGTGTGAGGGGGAGCACTGTCCCAGTGCCAATGGCACATCTTCTTTTAATATGAACGCACCCTTTGGGGTATTGATGCTGACAATTTCTTATGGTGCCCAATAGCCTGGCAGAGTTAAGAAAATCACAAAGCTCTATAGGGTAAGTAAACCCATCTTACGACACATGCTCCTGTGTGCTGGGCTGAGTTAGCACATGGAGTGGATGACCCCTGACTTACTATAATGTCAAGCCTGATAGAAAGGTTATCACTGTGTACAATTTCCATATTAGATGGTTTTGAAGTTGAAAAACATAATATCTTCCATAATTATAAGAATAAAACATTCTCTGGCATTCCCACAAATGTACAAATAATTGCCATTGGATCCTTTCTTTAGATACATCTCTTCTTGCCTATAGCAGGGTATGGGGCCCAGGCAGGGGACTGGGTATTTGGGGAATGAGCCCTTCATTTGTACCTGGACTTAACATGGCTTCTATGCTGTTAAAGTGTTCCCTTGAAGTATAAAGTATACAAGATTTGTTCTAACTTTCCAAATGTGGTACATTGAGTAGACCAATCTATAACTGAGGTAGCAAGTCTCAGCCTTCCTTTCCTTGTGCAAATTTCCTTTGCATTTCTGAGCCCAAGGATGAAGCTAGCTCTGTGCAGGAGTAAAGAAAACACAGCACCTGGCCATACACAAATTGTTTTCCCCAGGGAAGCACTAATGCATTTCTGGATTGGAATACAAAATTGAATTTTATAAAGGTCCATTCTGAATTTGATGTATCTGAGTCCTAGAAGGAACTAAAGGGGTCATCTGGACACCTTCAGGAAAGCAAATATTGAAATCTTCAAAAACAAAGAAAAGTTGCTTCTATGAAGGACATGTCTCTGAATGGAAGTGCCCTCTCCCTGCAGGCACGAGTAGCTCTTGGTCACCTTCCCTGTGGACTAAATTTCAGTTTACACAAAAAGAAAGTTGCATGTTCCTTTGCTGTGGCATCTTGTTTAGCATCAGGGAGTGTGGAGGGGCTCGGGTCCATTTTACTCACTCTTGCAAACAACTTTCAAAGATGTGCAAAGAGATATTTGCAAACACAGCTTAACTGTCATGTACACTTGCTGTGTTGTAATGTGTTAAGTTCAACCTTATTTTCCCGTTTAATCAATCATTCTTTAGAAAGAAGGACAATATAGAAATGTCACTCACTTTTTTTTTTCACATTTGACACCTATGTTTCAATGACCCTCTGTAGGGGCTGGTGGACTGGCTCAAGTGGTAGAGTGCTTGCCTAGCAAGCATGAGGCCCTGAGCTCAAACTCCAGTACCACCAAAATAAAAAATAAATAAATAAAATAAAATTCAATGACCCTCTATATTAGAGACAATACTTTGCCATTGAAAGCCGCTCCCTACTCTCACAGCCACTTCCCAAAGAAAGGACAGTAAGAAAGAAACAGAATGGGCTTGTGAAAGCTGGTCTTTAGTGCCTTTTAAACCTTTCACACTTGCAGTTCAGGCAGACAGAACACACTCAGGACTGCTGCATGGTGACTAAAGGCTAAAAGTCAACATGGAAATCTACATCTGAGAAGGAAGGCTACTGCCTGCCCAAAATAGCCCTCCACAAAAATAATCCTGGCAACCTAATCCAGCTATTCAACCAATATTTGCCATGAGAGCTCTGATTTGATCACATTCTCTGTCTCTAATCAGTATTCTGCACCTCATAATCCACATGTTCATTTAGTTGGAATTTACAGAAACGGTTTTGAAAAGTATTTTTCAGCACTGTACCTCTCAAAGTGCCTTACATTCTAAACCCACCTAGCCAAAGCTGGTGATCTATTTTTAAAAGTCTCCAAATGTAAGCATTTCAGTTATTTCTATGCTTACTGAGGGATCTAGGAGTATCCACATTTATTATCCCTCAGAACATTTTCTCCTGAAAGTTCAATGTTCTGTTAAAATCATGTGGCTTGATAAGCCTGTTAGTTCTATTACTGACAAATACAAATGATGTCCACAAAGGCAGATCCCCAGTCTGAGAAACCAGGTGTGCAGCACAGGATCTACCTAATCCCCCAAGGAGGGAAAACCCCAGAGTTCAGGCAGAAACCTCAACTCCACCTCCCCCTTCCTTCCAGGTGCAGTTAACATGGCTGAGGCCCAAATGTTGCAGCCCTAAAACTGAACTTTTAGATGGAAATACTCTGTATCCAAAGATACTTTCCCTCAAAAAAAAAAAAAAGTTTTTAAGGTCTAACAAATAAAGTGGGAAAGAGGGCAATTATTCCAAGAAGCCTGGTTATATCAGTAGGCAGTGCTATTATTAGGCACATGGAAATGTGAGATTTTTTTGAACCTCATTAGTAGAATTTCAGGCTTTTATTGCCCAGGGAATTATAGCAGCTCTTAGCCCTCCCAGAGGGTCAGAGTCAGTTTCTCTCTTTCTCTCCCTCCCCTATCCCCCACAAATCCACACACCACACACACAATAAAATTTTAAAATGTCAGTCACAACCAGAATAGCAGTGAAATTTAATTTAAATCATCACTGTCTTTATAGCAATTGATTAAAGAAATCCTTGTAATTCACACAATTGTCTAAAAGAAAATACTATAAGAAACCTCTGGGTCCTCTTTCCTCAGTAGTCACATTTTATTCTATTATCATTTGTCATTATGATCACATGCCTCTGCTTCCCCCTCAACCCCCACTCTACAAAGCTGTGGTCTACTGAGGCTGGCATCCCCGGCTTTCTAACTAGAGACTTTATGTGATGCTAATGAAGTCTCCAGATGGAGGCAGCTCCGTAAATCGAGTGCTTTTCATCACCCCACCTACCACACTCCTCCAAAGCACCATTCAATGGTTGAATCACTGCAGTAGTTTCCCAGGGAACCTCAGCCTCCTGTGCTCCTCTTGCCCTGTGGACTGCAGCTCCTGTGAGGAAACAGGTGAGATCGCAGGAGAACGCCTCTGCTGGATTCACAACTTCTCATCTGCCCAAGTCAGTCAAAGCCTTCATAATGACCTACCTAGCCCATGTGACCTCTCTCCCTCACCTCTCCTAACTGTCATCCAAGCTGCGCAGCTCCAACATCTTTGATTTCTTCACCAGGACTTAATTCTTTCCTCAAATAGCAGTTTCTCAGCTAGGTCTTCTTTAACAATCCTACATGATAGCAACCACTTCTTTCTACTACCTTCTTTTTCTCCCTTCACTCTAGAGTAGTGACAATTATGTAACATGTGATGCCCAGGTATCCATGTGTTTGTTAGCTCTCTGTCTCCCAAAAGCTCAGTGCAAGCATGACTTTGTGTCTGACAGCTGCAGTGTTGTCTCCATACCCCTAGAACATGACTGGCAGTTTATAGGGGTTTGATAGACATTTGCTACCTGTTAACTGAAAGAGGCACTGCCTGCTTCCTTGGAACAGCCAGCAATGGCACCTCCTCTGGGCTGCTATAGCTGGTTATCTATATGCTTCACACTTGAGAACTCAAGACTGGACTTAATCAAGCATGAGGCTCCTTTGGCCTGGATGGAGCCTACACAGAACATAGTTGATGGACAGTGGGGACTAAAAGAAGAGCTTGGGAACAATCAGGCAGACACGATAGAGTTAATGGCCTCTGGATTATTCAAGGAAACCATGCACCAAAGGATCTCTCTCTCCCTCCCTCTCCCTGTGCTCACTCTCTCCCTCCCTCGATTCCGGGTCCTAACAATCCTCTCTCTCTCTTTCTCTCTCTCTTTCTCTCTTCCTCCCCCCCCCCCCCCCCGTCCTCTCCCTTCTGCTCTCAGTACCCTCCATTTCTATGCTCTTTTTTTTCCCTGGACTTCTGAAAGTCAGTGCCATCAACCACAGTCTTGTCCCAGGAATCACATTTCCCTCTGAAAGCCACTCAACCCAAACACTCTCACATCTGCATTTCCACCAATTCCTCACACCCCATGCCCTTTAAAACTCCACACAAGTCCATCGTTTGCCTTGGTCAGAGAGATGTACACTCCTAACAAGCAGGAAATCCACTTCAAAACCTGTTCACATAGGTAGAGGCGCCTTTTCCTTTGACAAAGATTGAGCAAATTAATAAGACAAAGCACATAGTGGGTACTCAGTAAATGGCAACTGATATTAGCTGTCTCAATGAGCATTATCTAATAGTGGTAGACAGCGCATTTGTTAAATACATGAGGGAATTTGCAGATGATGGTAAGTAAGCTATGACCGTAGAAAGGGAGTTTTCAGAATGATCACATGAGCGGTGTAAGAGACTCTAGACCAAGTGGCTGGTGAGTGTCCCTGTGGAAGAGTAGGATGAGGGGCTACAACGGCAGGGGATGCCATGTGAGGACAGCTGCATCACTCCATAAGCTCAGGACAGAAGATGGCAGCCAAATTGGCAGTCACATGGGGAGGGCAGCTGTGCACATATCTTGCCTGTCACTTTCCACTGAGGTTATCTGTGCAGAAATTTTCTTTCTTGTTACAGATTGCAAACTCCCACAGAGAAAAACCCATGTGCCATTTTGCTGGCATCTTTGGAAGCATTGTTCAGACACTGGCTTTCAACAGTTCTCAAGGACGTACTGATCGTGTAGCTGTCTTGGAAGTCATCTTGTCTAATCTCATACAATCCAAAAATCCTCCCCTTCATAACTCACTCACCTAAAAGAGCTGAGTTTCAGTCTCAATCACTCCCAAGCTCTCTGATCCTGTAATAATATGACCTTTCTATGCCTCTGTTTCCTCATCTATAAAATGGGAGAGTCTAGGAAAAGTACTACACTGGCTGCTGGAAATCCCCTGGAATAATTAATGAAGGGTCACACTTCTAGATTTCTCCCCTAAACGATTCTACTTATTGGGTGGAGCTCAGAATTTAACTTTTTTATATATACTTATTTAAGTTTATTTTTATTTGGCGGCACTGGGGTTTGAACTCAGGCCTCACACTTGCAAGGTAGGTGCTCTACCACTTGAGCCACAGCATGTCTGCTTTATTTACTTTTCAGGAAAGGTATCATGTTTTTTCCCAAAGCTTCTGTGTAGCTGAGATAACAATCATGAGCCACCACATCTTGATTGTTTGTTGAAATGGGATCCTCCTGCTCTCTGCCTCCCAAGTAGCTGGGATTACAGGTTTTAGCCACCATGCCTCATCAGAATTTAAACTTTCAGCACGGACTCTAGCTTATACTACCAGTACTAAAATGCACAAATATGCAGGTGGCTTTGGGAATCACTATTCTGGGTGACTTCTAAGGCCCTTCCAAATTCTCATGTCTTCAGTTGCCTAACCTCTCATCCTTTGATGGTTATGTGTTCACTGAAATGACCCACCCACCATCACCCACCATGTGCCATACACCAGGTTAAGGGACAGGTACTGAACTGGATCTTCTCCTTAAGTCTCCCAAAGTCTCACTTGGGAGTGAGGTGCAGAAAAATTGCAGTATAAGACATGCTTTTTTAGGTGTCAGACCCTGTTCTGAAAGTTTTCAAGACTTACAAATTGATCGGTAATAAAGACTCTAGTTCATTACTCAGTTTCACAGATGAGGAAATAAGGGCCCAGAAGGTTTAATTGGGCTTAGCAGACTTGTCCAACCCATAACAGAACCTGTTAGTAGGAAAACTAAGGTAAATAATATACAGTAGTTCTGTGAAGGAACAATGAGATTCTGCTTTATAGGTGTCTACAATCTACAAGGCAACATGAGAGCTTTCAAGCAGTTAGACTCAGTTCCCACGCTTAGTAACTGACAGCCTCAGAGAGTTGTGTACCTGCAATAGGAGGCACAGTGTCACCAGCCATGACAAGGACACCAGCACAATGTTTTGAATATTAGAAACATAGATATTTGGGGTCCAAGGGTAGGATTACAGGAGAATTTGGGGTGCTAGGGAAGACTTCTGAAGAAAAGACTTTTCTTCTCTTTTTAAAATCTGTAGCAATAAATGGTAGTCATCTCAAACCTCATCACTCCTTAAATTAGTAGCTCCAATGGCAAACAGCTGAAACAGTCACAAAGCTTCTACTGAGAGTGACTTCAAATACACAAGTGCCTTTCCCCCAGAATTTCACAATAAGTACACAAACCAAGTTTAATTTCTTTTCCATAGGACTCTAATTCCAACACATGAACCTTCCCTTAGTTCTCATCTAAAGTTCTCATTTTTCCAGTTAAAACTGTTGCTGTCTTTTCAATCGTTTCTGACAGCCCAGGATCCCCAGACAGGGCCAGTTTGCTCTCATTTTATAAAATGAACCCTCGTGCATCTCCCTGGCTTTGGCCTCACAGCTCTAAACCTGGCAAAGCCCCATCTCCCTTCTCTGGTTACTGCAACTGTTAATAAGGCTCCACTCAGACGCAGTAAATTCCCAAGCCAGGCAGATCCTAGCTCAAATTCTAGCTCTGCTGCTGTGGCCTTATTCATGGTATTTAACTTCCATGTGGTCCAAAGTTCTCAGTGGCAAGTGAGGGAAATGGCCAGGCTTGTTGCCTCAAGTCACTAAAGGGGTCAAAGTGTGGCAGGGTGTGCAGGGTGCTGCAGAAGGGTCCAAACCTGGCGAAGAACTCAGTCAACAGGAAGCACTCATGTGACTGGGTCTACAGCAACTCAGCGCTCACCTTACACTGCAGCCCAGCTAGAGGTTCCAATTAGGTTTTTGTCAGAAAATCTGCCAATGAGAGCAAAGGATTCCATCCAAGACTCTTCTCAATCATAAGAGCAAATTATCAATAGAAAACTGGTTTCCTCCAAAGACAGAAAAGGAGGAACAATGGATCAAAAATGAATCTAAGCACCTAGTTGTGAGGTCAAGGAGCTCTTCAGAAACTCATGCAAAGATCTCAGGGACCAAAGGAGTCTAGAGAACTCAGAGGGCCAGTCCAAGACAGGCTGAGAAGTGAAGGCTGGGGAAAGAGCTAGAATAGTAATAACCAATAAATTAGTAAGACCCTACTATATGCCAAGCCCTCAGCCTGGTGCCTGGGGTACAGAAGTAAGCCATACCAAGTCTCTGTTCTCAAGTTTGCTAAAAGTCTAGAAAGAGAACATTTATAGAGCAAGGCAAAGGAAAACTAAAATTAAAAAAATTGAAGCCATATCTTTCCATTCTGGAGATTTCTAAATCAGAAGCCTCTTTTAGGCTTAAAGAGTAGATACCTAATTTCACTGATACACCTTGTGCTGCCAGCCTCATGAACTGTTTGCATCCCTTTCAAATTTTAAATTTCACATCTGTTTTAAGCCATTTTTATTGTCTGAGAAACAATGTGCCATTGAAAGGGGAGCTACAGACAGCCTACAAAGAAGACTATAGGAAATAGACAAACATTAAGAAATAACAATAACACACACAGTTGATGCAAGAGCTCTGAGGATTTGTGTCATGGCAACAAATGCCCTGACTTAGCTTCAGCCCAGTGATTCCATAGAATCAGAGCTGGCTTAGGAATGGAACAATTTCCACAGCACAACTGCAAATAGGAAGTCAAAGAAGTAAATGACAGAGCTATACACATGACTTCAACCAGCTGGAGATGAGTACTTGATTGTAAAGGTTAAATTCTCCTTCGCTGAACTCCGCAGTAAATAGGTAATTTTTAAATTTATACTTTCATAAAATATTCATGCAATATTTACTATTTACTGGGGCCAGCACTATGGGAAATGTGAGAAACCCAAATGTGGGAAACTCAGACACACAGACGATGACCTTAAAATTCAATAAGAAAAATTAGAAAATAAGAAAAATATTTATGACTACCTGGAATTCCATCTAAAGGGTACAGTGTGTGATACTTGAGGTCAGAATGTGGGAATCAGAATGTCTTCTGGGGTGAGGTAGGCACTCGGTTCTTCATTCAACTCCTCAGCAAGTATTTATTAAGTGTCTGTGATGTACAAAACACTGTGTAGTACACTCACGGCTGCACAATGAACAAGAAGATGGAAGTATTTACATTTCCTTGGAGTAGTTGTGAAATGTATATAATAAAAATGCAAACAGATGAATAATTAAGGTCATTTCAGGCTCTGATAAATGCTTCAAAGGAAATTACTTGATTAAAAAAAGGGAAAAAAAGAACAAGGACGTATTTTAGATGTGGCTAGGAAAAAGTGCTCCTGCAGAGAGAAGATGTTTTCATGAAGGAGGAGCAGATATGAAATGACATGAAAAGAAAACGGCTCGGGAAGAAGGGACAAAATGCAAATAATCAATATAGCGTCTTTTTTTAAGAAACAGAAAAAGATTAGCATGGCCCACGTGCAGAATCAAGAACAGGAAAGGAATAAAATCAGATGTGGAAAGGCAGACTGGGAACAAGTCAGGTGAGCTTGTATTTTACTCTACAATCAACAGGAAGCCACTTAAATGTTTTAGACAGATGTTTTCATTTGTAAATAATTACTCTGCATGCCACATAGAGAGTGGACTGTCAGGACATCGATGTGGAAACAGGGAGACTGCTTAGGAGGCTACAGGAGACCAGGCAATCGAGGATGGCAACTTGGGCTGGAAGGTGGTGGAGATGGAATGAGAGGAGCAGTAAGTGGGCATTGGGTAGCAAAAGAGGAACTTGCTGAGGAAATGAATGCAGGGCTCAAGAAAACAAAAGACTTTAAAGTGATTTAGGATTCAGGTCTGAGCACTGAGGTAGAATGTGAAGTTTGTTCTAACACTGGAAATGCTGGAAAAGACACCAGGAGGTGAGGGCAGGTGTGAGTAGGTCAAGATTTTAGCTGATCATAGGAACTAGTCCTAATGGTAGAAACTAAGGTCATGGCAAGGAGATTTATAACATGAAAGCAGCAGAAATTAAGGTGGAGAAGTGTGCATTTGCGGGTCTGGAAAGCTCATGAACTTTTGTTTGTCCAAGAGGCAGAAACTTAAGTGAGAGAAAGGGCTGTTGAGAAGGCATGGAGACCAATCCTGCAGAGACTCACAGAAGCATGAAAGTATAGCTGCTCTTGAGGAGGCAATAGGAAGCCACTGAGAACTCTAGTGGGATCAAAAAGGCAAAGTGATGCTGGTGTTGAGTTCAGTTGGCAAATCATGATGGCAGGAAGACATGACAGCAATAATCATAAACTAAACATGAGGCAGGTTGATAGGTCTGGATTTATTTTATATTTTCCCCTACAATAATGTTACTAGTCTACCTCTTAAAAATGATCTTTGGATACAATGGTAACAGAATAAAACAGGGAAAAGATTATTGTGTTTGCCAACAATTCCTGTGCAGAGCACAGACAACCACAAGCTTTTCTGGAGGTGCCATGCTCCCATCACCCAGGGTTTTCTTTTATGAAATCCCCCTTGTTAACATCCAAACACCAGTCAGATGAGTTAGATTCAAATGAAACACCAAATCACCCCCTTCAACAAATGAGCCAGGTCCATAAACTCCACTCAGCTTCTGAGATGACAAACTCCACAGAAGGGAGCCTCCTGAGACAGCCAAAATGATAGTTGGTGGCTCCCTGCAGGTGGCCTACAAATGTATGACGCACCATAAACCCCCCTTACTATCTTTAATTTCCAAAATGTTTTCCTTTCACTGGTCACCAGGCCAGCAGTAGGTAACCTTCTCATCTTCTCAGGAAGGTAGGTTAGAGACATCTATTCCTATCATTAAGTTATCATTACTTGACAATCTATATTGCTATTGAATATCTAAGCTTCTCATATTGATAAGCAGCTCTCCAAACCATGCTCTCCCCGTCCTACCTCTAACTCCCATGATGAATATCACTTTGACTGCAAAAGCCTTCAATGCATTGGGCTCCATGAGAAGACAGAACTTGACATCCCCACTCTGCAGATTTCCTCCCCATCTTTCAACCCAGGCTAGAGTACTGTGCCTTGGACAACTCGGTTTCATTTGGCTCAGCAGTAGCCACTGCACCATGGTACAGTGTGTCTCCCAGGAGCTGTACTTGCTGTATCTTTTGTCTCTTCTTCATTAGCACCGTTTCTCTATTAGTCACAGTACCTGCTGACATTTCCTTCCCTGCCATCTTGGCTGCTTGTTCTATTCATCATCTTCTTTCTTGTCCACATATATTTCTGAAACCACAGATTTGACTCATTGTTCTATCAGCCACTCCTATGTTTTCTGAGGTTTAAGGATATAGAGTGAAAACTCATTCTTCATTTGGTGGCATTTTTAACTTAGGCTAGCCTTCCCACCGGAAGCACCCTCCCCCAAGACACAGTCACAGTAAGACTTTCCATTAAGTCAAATCTCCTTTGTTGGTATCTCCAAGTCCCAAATATTGCCATCTGCAGATTTTCCAAGACCTCATTATTTACCTCTCCTATTCTGTGAGCCATCCTAGATCCTCGCAATAAACTCCTCCTTTTAATGAGCAAGAGTCATTCTTTGTTCTGTGGAACTAAAGGGCCATGACTAATAGTCTGAGCACCAAGGGTTCTGTGGTCATTCCAACAAAGGAAAGTTAAAACATACCAGGCACATGGCAGTAAGTATGTTCTTGGGACAATCAGATTTAATCTATTTTTACTATTCTCTGAAATTTGGAGGTCACCCAGTTACTGTTACAAATTGCTTTTGTGTTTCTGTTTTGTTTTTTTCTTGTTGTTTTTAACAACTCATACCGTCTTAACGAAAAGAGACTAGCACAATATGGTCAGACAGAAGTATAATGCAAAACATGGATTCAAGCCACCTGGATAACTGTCTTTCTGATAAGCTTTCTAGTTGTAGTTTGGCACAAAGAAAACAAAAATATATAGCTGTACTTATAAAATAATAATAGTTAACATTTAATGGTTACTTACAATGGACCAGTTACTGAGCGAGGCACACGGTATGATCTTAAGATAAAAGTATCTGTATTAACTCCCTTTTTTACAAATGGGGAAACTGAAATCAGAGAGATGAAGTGAATCTCCCAAATCATACAACTAGTAAGTGGTATAGCCAATATTCAAAGCCAAGTAGCCACAGTCCAGATACCTTGTCAATAATTAATACACTCTATTCTTTTCCCCCAAAAAAGTCAAGCAAGAAGATACTGCTTCCTGTGTCTCATCAACCACACTAAACTATTTGGACATGTATTTTGTACTCCTAAAGCAGTAAGCAATTATCTTGAAAGTATGTATTAAATTGCAATGTGCTGCAATTTAATATCTAGTTTTAAAACCAATTTGCTCAAGTGTTGACTTCAGGATTTTAAATGTATTCCAGTTAACTGGTAATTTCAATGAAAATTTAAATAAATGCTATAAATGGGTGCCTCATTTGCATGATCTGTTGATTAACTTTGATGTGGGGCTCGTCTATGCCAGGGCTGCCTCCCTGTCTAGGGCTCTGGCAAGTCACCTTCTAGGCAAGAAGAGGGCAGTTGCTCTCAGTTCTTCTGTACTCCAACACACACACTGGAACATTCACATGTGGCCACCTTCAGATGCAGAAAACTGTACTTATATGGTTGTTAAAAATACACTGAGAGGCTGTTTGGAATGACAATAATACCTCTCCAAAGGATAGCGCTAAATAAGAATAGATGCTCTATACTGACTTCTAAAGAGAAAGGACTCTGTTACTGCAGGGCTAATGCATTGCTGAGTGGTGTATGCAGATGTAGGGCCAGAGCTGAATTGCTCAGCCAGTAGAGAAGAAGATAAGGCCACCATCAACATCTTTCTTCTCATCCTTTATACTCACAGAATCTACCTCACCTCTACATAAAGTTGGAGCAAATATTCTATAAAGTTTTTATCTGCCCAAAAGCCACCATAGTGACAAACTATATTTTAGGTGGTACCCCTCAAGTGCAAAGTGCAGAAATTCTGGGGAATGCCCACACGTCTCCGTTCCCTGGATGTTGAGATGTGAAGTACTCTTACACTCCATAGCAGATCGTGACAACGCTGACAAGAGTTATCCCTCAACTGAGTCTCACTAAAAATATGATTTTGAATCCATCTAGAACATGTCCCAAGGACTTTTTGAGCAACTATGTGTGGGATCCTGGAGCTTTACAAGCACTTATAGGTCATTAGCCAAGGTCCCTATTTTGAAGTTGAGAGAAGTGACATTTAACAGCACATAGGTTGTTTGCTGCTCATGGAATCAGGCTATGAGACTCACTAAGTACTGTCCCCACTCCATTCTCATAAGCATTTTAAACCTATTTCATATCATCACAGCTAGCATCTAGTTAGTGTTACGTGTCAAATTTGTGGTAAGGCCTTCATAAAGTACAGTGCATCAGTGCATTCATTCAACACGACAGCTCTGTGGAGATAAAAAACAAATAAAACTTACTATAATTAAATTAATGGTTAAACAATTTATTGGGAGGATGTGTGAATTATCTATAGTTGTACAAAAATGACCCTGAAAATTAGTACTTAAATCAACAGCAGTGTAATCTTCCCTATGGATAGGCTAGATAATTCTGTTGGTCTGTCCTGGGCTCACTGACACACTGCATCTGTCTTGGGCATTGTCTCAGAGCAGCACTTGGCTGGGAAGACTGAGGTGGCTGACCCTCGCTCCATGTGCACTTTCATTACCAAAGAGATTAGACTCCTCTTGCTCACAGAGTGATAGTAGGTTTGAAAACAGTGAAGGCAAAGGCTACAGAGCCTCATGGGGCCTCAGATTAGATAGCACACATCACTCCTGCCACATTCTATTGGTCAAAACAAGTCACAAGGACAGCAAGAATCCATGACATAGAGAAAAAGCTTACCTCTTGATGACAGACAGCAATGTCACATTGCAAAGTGGTAGACATACTAGGAAGCCATTTTTACAATCTGTCATCATCCAGCCTCTGACCACAATTTATCAACATTTTTATCAGCCTTAAAATATACTCATTCTCATCCCAGACTCTCCCCAAATCCTATTCCATGATAAAATTACGCTTAAAATCCAAGCTGCCATGATCTAAGTCAAATCGATAGGCAGACAAGTAGATCTTTTCAGACACCACACATAGCACACAATAGTGATACAGGACAGGATAGTGCTATAGACACGCCCAAGAAAGGGAAAAAACACAGGGCAATCACTGGTCCACAGCAGTTCTGAAATCCAGCAGGGCACATACTGCACCTGTTGAACAGCTGTAGTTCTGCCCTTTGCTGTGATTAAAAAAAAAAACACTGTTCTCTGCACTCTAGCAGAAGTGAAGCAGTGGCCCAGTCTGATATCCTTGGAGGTCAAACACAAGGATGGATAATGGAGGAAGCCAGAGGGTTGCAGCCTGTCCTCACTCTCTTTTCCTCCCATCCATATGCTAGCTATGGCTCCCCAGAGATACCAACAACACAGAAAAACCAGCTTCCTTTCTCCAGCCCCTTTCACGGTCACAGGCTGGCATCAGACACACCTGCATTCCAGGATTCCCATACACACTCCAATGTAACTGTCTGCCAGGTCCTTTAGACAGTCGGATTAGTGACTTACCTCTGATTTCCAACTGCCCCTTAAAGAATGTGTTAGTTCCTTCCACATCTGGGTAAGGTCCACACTCCTATAATAATTTCCTTATTCCACAATGCCCCTTATACAAATATGTGACATGCTAATGTTCCCATTTTACAGACAGGATAAGAGACTTAGGAGTTAGATAACTTACCCAAGCTACACAGCTAAGAGTCGTCAGAGCTTAAACTTGAACATAGGTCTATCAGATTCCCAAATATGTTCTTATAAGTCTGAGTCTCCTTTTATGAAAAGAGAAGAGATGGGGATAAGGTATACTGATAAACTGGGCTCTGAAGGAAAAAGACTGATATCCTTTGCCTGTTTCTATGGTGTGAAAACACTTACTATGGCTAATTTCACAGTACCAACAGTTTCAGAACTGGCTTATGGGACTGGTGGTATGGTTCAGTGGTAGAGCATTTGCCTAGCATATGTGAGTGCTTGGGTTTGATCCTGAGCACCGTAACTAAATAAATAATAGGTAAAACCTGGCTTACAACATTTCTGAATATGGCACTCTCACGAGCATGTCTGAGGCAGTTTCAGCACACCTGGGAATGAAGAGCTATGAGAATATGCCATAGTTCAGGGTGACTCCTCAGGTGTCTCACCTCCTCTACATATAAGCTGTGAATTTCCAGGGCAGGCATCTTCACATGGTTGCCTGAGGCCTTGCTATTTTGGCCAGAACCTGCTCTACCTATTCACATGGCAAGCCTGAAGCTCTGAAAAATTAATGCATCCCTCAGCATTCTGCACACAGTAAGTGACAGAAACTACTGTATAAATGTCCAGCTCTCTTGTCCTTTGGAATGGGATAAATCTGACATGTGTACTCTTCACCAACATCAGGGTTACCCAGCAAGATTAAGCTCTAGATACTCAGTGACAACTTACTTTACAATGCATTCTTCCTTGGCTGTCTCCCTGGGCTCACTTTACACAGTAACTACTTATGTGCTAATCCTTGATTCACAGTCTGCTTCTGGAAAACCTGAATCCAGCAAACACCATTTTTCTGAATGCCAGTGAACAAGATAGACACTGTATCATACACTTATATAACATGTCTTTGCACAAATCTTTACAACATCCTATGAGGCAAGTATCACACCAAATTCTACAAATATGGAAATGAGAATCAGAGAGGTAAACTAACCTCCCTGGAGATCACACAGCTGGTACAGTAAATCCAGAGATATTTAAACTATAATTGATTGGAACAAATCTTCCCTTTCCACTAAACTATGCAGCCTCTCTCCCCAGGGAGAGTGGACCAACACACAATAACAGAACAGCTAACTGCTAAGCTGACACATCATATTGGACGCTTGTGGGCAGCACTGTCTTCACATTTACATTCCACAATTACTTTCCAAAAGTCTCTTTTGTGGCTATCAACTTGAAAAATAAGGACACTAACTAATATTACAAAATTCAATTTTTCATAGATTTTCTTTCTCCTCAGTCAGTGCTTCATACAAATTAGGTACTGAAATAAAACTGGTCTGATGGCATAGCAGAACATACCAGGATGAAAATGCACATGAAGGAGAGTTGTTGCTTGCTGTATTTTTTGGCCCACATGGTATCTGAAAGAGAACGATGTCATAAAATACCAGCTAAGTCTCCATTGATTTTGTAAGTCAATACAAAGTATTAGGAGATCAAACAACACAACATCCAGAGTACTGAATTTGGAAGCTTTTATCACCTAAAAACCTCAAACACAAGGAGCACTACTTAATAGGCAAAAATTGAAGTGTGGAAATTCAGCATTTGTCAAATGTTATGACTGAATCACCAAAATATATTTTAATATTTAACAATGGCTTACAAACACCAAGAAATTTAGACAGTTGCTCTGCAAAATTTAATGTTAAGAAGCCCCTGATGTTGAAATTCTTAGCCCTGCACCAAGAAATCTCAAATGCTGTTAGAAACAAATATCAATTTCAACTCTGATTTAATCAGTATTTTGCAAAGTTGGTTTCATACTTTTAATTACCTGCCTTAACAATCTATATGTAAAGGACATTCTGGAATTTTGGACAGGAGACTCTGGCTCTAAGTAACTTGGTAGATTCAAATACTTTAATTCTGCCATAAATGATGCTCTCAGTTAAATGCTGCCTATAAGATGCATCACCACTCTAATGATCTTATGACCAAAGCCCGTTTATCAATTAAATTATTATTCATGTAATTAATGTAGATCACCTTCCAGTACTTTCCAAAGTGGTCTTCATCAATGCTCTGCAGATGCACAAATTTCTAAATGCTTCAGCCCCTTGCCGAAGGTGTCTCCGGGAGAAAGTAATGAAGAGTTAGGTAGGTGCCTACTGCAGGCATGGCAGTGTTATTTTATCTCCAGACCCTCTATATATAATTCTGTTTAAACAAAGAGTTTGTAGGCAGGAATGAATACATGGACCCCTTGGCTTAAAATTACAATGTACCTGACAGACATTTGCTCATTTCTTTTCCCCCATTATAAGAAAGAGAACATGTTCACCAAGGCTCACTTACACGGGACACTCCATCAAAGATCTGAGACCAAGTCTAGCAAATATTTACTTTTGGCAACTGCACTCCCCAAAGATGGGACCGAGGCAATGGCAATGGACTAGTTGAAATAACCAAGTTCATTTGTTTGAAGGCTATTTGTGGTGCTATTACTTTTCTGGCACCCAGGTATGCAGATCTTTGTTTTGATCTCTAATTGTGTTTTTTTCCTGAGCCCCCATTGCTGAAGAGACATAACAAGTTTACTTTCTTTTGTCCAATCTGGCTAAAATTTATCAGATATAATGACTTAAACTTCCCTTGAGGAAATGCTCTATTTCTGTGTGAAAATGCTTGCTATCTCAGAGTTCTACACCCCCTTCTCTAACACCCTTCCTGATGGTGTTCAGGTGTATGAGATGAGAAGCGTGTCTCATTCAGCTCCAAAGTGGAGGGAGAGTGATGGAGTCCTTGAATCTGTATGCTCTGGCACCTGTGTCTCTGGGCAATGTCACCTGTCTAGACCTTCATGCCTTTCCCACCAATCACTCATGGCCAACACACACTGGTGGTCTCTTTTCTCACACTGCAGTCAGAGTGGGGTGCAGTCTCACCTTAGCTCTTGGTTATGGTGTAAATCTTGCTGACTTATGCAATGTTCCTCCTTCATTCCCCAGTACAGCAGTCCATCAGCTGACCTTGGCCTTCATCCTCATCAGAGAAGGATGCTGCAGAGGATCAGGGTACTCTACTCAGCTGCCATCTTTTGAGGAAGGACAACCAGGTCCTTCTGAATCACCCTTGATTTGCTCAGTCTGGGCTGTCCCTCTCCAGCCACCATTAGGGAACTGTCACCTTGGCATTTTCAGGGCTACAAGGTGTTTTTATCTTCTAAATACTCTATGAACTAACCTCTGTCTTCCTCATACCAGAAGTAGAGATGTTTTATTGGTGTCTCCCTGAACATTGCCTGTTCTTCTTCTTAGCTTCATGGATAGCTAGTAAATATGCACCAGAGTTTCTTCTCTGTACTATAGACCAAGCTACATGATTTTGTCCTTTAGGTCTACTAGGCTGTGTTAAAGAAAAAATAAGCCTCTCTAGAAAGTTCTATCTCAAGGCAGAAGCCTGGCTTATGAAACTATCCTTCAGCTTTGATGCCGCTGACTGCTGGAATCTAAACATTAGGTGTCTTTCTCTTTGCATTCTTCTTACAAAAATCATAATCTCTCTCAGGCAGATAGCTACTTGCAGAGAGGTGCAGGTACTCAGAAAGGCTCCAGAAGAAAAGCACAGGAATCTGTCTCAAAAGAATTCCACGTGAGGAACACACTCAAATTGGGCTGTGGTGAACCTTGGACACCCTGCAAAAATACTAAGAACTGAACTAGAAACGCAAATAGGTCAGGTTTATGAATGTAAACCAGATTACCTCAAAAAAGCTCTTGAAAACCATTTACATACAGCATAAATAGGACCAGCAGAGTGGTCACCCTATTTTAAACTGGAAAAGTAACATCTGGGGGTGCTGTTTGTGGGCACAGTGGAAACTGAGGCAGTAAGTACATATGGGAGAAAGCACGGGCACCATCCCCTCCCTGTGGTTAGACGTTCGTCATACACCCTTGTAGCCCAAACTGCGACTCATCTGCCAACCCCATTTACATGTGTATCTTTAGTAACAAAACGTCATCCATTTCTTTAAATCATGAGCATGCACTGCAATTATGCATGCAAACATTTACATAAAAGCATTTTTCATTTTCATATACTTTATATGGAAGGTTCTTATCTGGTGAAATCAAATAGCTGGAACATACAACAGAATACAGAAGAATGGGGAAACTGTAGCACAGTAGTGTAACAGGTACTAATTTTTCTTTTTGTTCCTTTTTTATATTTTTTGAGATAGGGTCTCATAGCTCTGGAACTTGCTATGTAGTCCAAGGTGTCCTCAAACTCAAGATCCTCCTTCCTCAGCCTCCTGGAGTATTAGGATCACAGGCGTGCACCACGCCAACCAGCCAGCCTGTTCGTTAACTCTTCCTATGTCAGACTCTTCACATCCCCTGCAGAGGCGGTCTACCCCACAACACATACCATTCCAGCCTTTTCCTAGCTAAAACACCAGAAGACAAGATGATAACCAAATTTGTTAAAGGCAATAAATCAGACATGAAGCAAATGGTGATTAAAGATGCTACTATGGTCAGAGAAAAGAGGAAAATCCAGCTGATATCCCTCAGGAAACTGTGATGAAGGAGACAAAAACAGTATTAAAAAAAAGGCACAAGAGGGCTGGATGTGGTGGCTCACGCCCATAATTCCAGCTATTCAGGAAGCAGAAGGAGGAGGATCATGGTCTGAAGTCAGTCCAGGCAAAAAGTTAGCAAGGCACTAACTAATAAAAGGGCAGGGGTGCAAGTGTGAGACACTGAGTTCAATCCTCAGTAATACTACAAAAAAAAAAAAAGAGAGAGAGACAAAAGGTCAAAACCAGTAACTTGAGATTCTTCCATGAAAGGACAAACAGCTGGACATACCACACCCTTTAGAAGAGTTACGTTATGATTGGTGCTCACAAGGACAAGATATACTCACAGAAGAGTTCAACTGGTTCAGCAAGTGCTAATGAAAGTGTGTGTCCTCCAAAACTTATGTGGAAATTTAATTGCCATTGTAACAGTATTAAGTAGTGGACCCATAAGAGGTCCCCTTCTTTATGTATGGGGGCAGTCGCTGTTGTTAAAGGGCCAGTTTTGCCCCTCTGTCTCTCTTTTGCCCTCTGCCTTAGGATTACACAGGAAGAAGACCCTCACTACATCTTGGACTTCCTAGACTCCAGAACTGTGGTCCTATATATTTCTGCACATAATAAACCACCCAGTCTGTGCTATTCTGTTACAGCAGTACAAAATGGACTAAGACAGGCAAGTAATTACCTAAATTATTTTTTATTCTTATGTTAAAGCATGTATAACATAAGACTTACCACCTTAACCATTTTTAAATGTATAGCTCAATAGTGTTACATGTATCCACACTATTGTGAATCAGATCTCCAGAACTTTTTCATCTACCAAAACCAAAACTCTGTACCAGCTAAACAATTCCTTCCCCACCTGAAGCCCCCGGAAACTGCTATTTTGCTTTCTGTTTCTATGAATCTACTCTAGATGCTTCATATAAGGGGAGTCGCAGTATTTGTCTTTTTGTGACAGCTTATTTCACTTAGCACAATGCCCTCAAGGTTCATCCTTGTAGTACATGACAGTGAATGCCCCAACCTTGTTACTTTGGGGGTATTTTTCTTCCAAAATTAAGTTAGTTAGGTAAGAGCCTTTGTAATTCCATATAAATTTTAGGAGATTTTGTTTTTATTTCTGCAAAGAAAATGCCCTTAAGATTTTGCTAGAGGTTTTGTTCAATCTGTAGATTGCTTTGGGTAATATAAACATCTCAACATTATTTTCTGCCAATCCATGATCATAAGATACCTTTCCAATTATTTAACTTCTTTTTGCAATACTTTGTTGTTTTAACATACAAGTCTTTCATCTCATTAGTTAGGTTTATTCTGAAGTATTCTTTTTGGTTTTGTTTTAAGTCTTTGATTTTTTTAAATAAAAGAGTAACTGGTAGAGATTAGCAAGGAGACTGCAGGCACAGACAACTGGTATCTGCTGATCTAAGTCCTTTAACTCTAAATATACTATTGATTCACCCAAATGCTCTGTATCTTACTCTACAGAATTCTGCTAGTCCACAACCAATCAGGTACAAGAATTGCACAATACAGACGTCTGCCTGTTGCCCTCTTGAGCCTGGGACCAACGCTGCTGAGACCCATCCTCAACTTGAAGCCCCTTGCCCCCAGTAGTGACAGGGCAGACGACTTTAAGTAGGCCACTTATGCCACATGTGCAGACTTGGTCTGAAGCCCAGCTGGAGCAAAGGAGTGCCTGCCCTGTGACAATTCCCATCCATGGGAATGTTGTGACATCTTGTTCAAAGAATGAGCATTAGGCCACACCCCACATTTAGGGGTCTCTGTGGTTCGTTTCCTGAGCAAGTCTGCAGTCCCTTTGGAAGGGTGGTCCCAAAAGCAGTGGTAGCAGCAGAAGCAGGTCCAGCCTCAGTTCCCTAAATCCACCAGAGATAAAATCTACCCCTCCCCAGCCCAGGGAGATACTATTCGATTGTTGTAACTTAGTCAATCGGAAAAAAATTCTATCTCCACACGGTCTTTTTCAGTTGCATTCTCCATATGTGTTGCTTCAGTTCTGAGCAGGAAGAATCTTTAAAACTAACCCTTTTTCAATTTCTCTATTAAGAAAGGTAAAGTCAAAGGTCTCCCTACCTCATTATACAGTGCATTTGTTATTTGGTTTGAAGGATTTACTTTAAAAGAGCTGTATTTAAATACATACTCCCCACAGAGTGTCATGCTTATTTATTCATAAAATTCAATGCAATAAATATTTATTGAAGGGGAAAATGGGAAACACTTGTCTCAATGTGCCAGGTAATTTACATATGCTCTCTCCATCAACCCTACAAGATGGTGAGTGAGATAAGCAGCATTGTCTGCTACAGTCTCACTGTCCTGGGGAGTGAACTGATGCTCAGAAGGGGCCACACTGTCATTCATCAAAAACCAGGCCTCAGTCTAGACGAGATCAAAGCTGTCCTCCCCATCATTATACTAACAGCAGCCTGTGGATTGTCTAAGAGCAATGTGACCAAGTGCACAGTAGCCAAGATGATAATTTGTCCAAGTTACATTCTTCCAGCCAGTGGAGTTTCAAGAATTGGTAATTCTGATGTGCTCCTGGGCAGATGTTCAACTCTGTATTATGCCTTAAAACATTGTTGATCCTTTGTTCAGAATGGTAAGGTTCTCTACATTTTTTTCTTCTATATTTTTAATTAAATTTCAGCCAATCGCCTTTTCTCTGTGTTATTTATGAGAAAAAATATTCAAACACCATAAATATTCAGTAATGGGAGATTAATTACAACATACTTCAGAATCCAATGTAAAGAATTTTAAACAATAGGCATGACACTCATGCCTGTGAAATAGGAGAAAAACCAAACCAGATGAACTAGCTGGGAAGCCTGGCCTACAATAAATGAGCAAAACAGTTAAAAAGCAGAAACCCCAGTCCCAAGCCTCAGACTTAACATTTTTTTCCTTTTGACAGAGAAATGCAGACTCACTACAGAAAATACAGACAAGCAGAAGAAACTAAGAAAAATCCATTCTCTACCTAATTATCCATAACAACTTTGAATCCCCAGGTGTGTATATTTTCAGTTCCAATTCCATATGGATAAGTGGATTGTTACTTTTCAACAAAATAGATTCTTGCTTTATACAATATTTTGCAATCTACAAAAATTTAAGTAATTCAGCATTTGCATTTTTCAAATTAATCCCTAAACATTTAATGCACTCCAACATTTTACTAATACTATTGAGAGGGAGAAAATATAATTGCCTGAAAATTAATGAAAACTGAAGAAAATGGGAAAAGTTTTTGATATGGTTAACAAAAGACTTAAGATATAAAAGTTTTCAAAACCAACATGCCCAATTATCGTTATCTAAAATAATCAGTAAATGAGAACATCAATTTTAACCAACTCATTGTAGTGTTTAAGGAAATTAATGCAAGATTTGAGGAGCTGAATATGAGAAATTCAATAAAATGTTGATTGTCTAAGAAACTTAATAGATAACAACAACTTCATGCCTGTTTCTGGAGCTTAAGAATCAGAGTGAGGAAAGTAACTTAGACAAAAGGGCCAGTCATGTTCAGAACAAGGGGCAGAGAAAGCTCTACCCACTGAAAACTAAGGTACTGATTTCTTCCCATTAATCCAGGACGCAGAGGGTCTGCAGAAACGAGCAAGGGCCCCTCCCAGCAGCAACTACACAGGGCTCAAAAGCACACGTGCTCTAGTGAGAGGACAGAGCCAGGATGGAATGATGTCTAAGACAGCTTCTCTGAGGGCGAGAGCCCTAATGACTCATCCTCCACTGAGAGGTGCTGTAAACTTCCCACCCTGGGGGTCACCTTCATGCCCTCATTCATGTTGCAGCCTTTGTACGGGATCCCTACAGTTATGCTGGGCAGAGACTGGCTGCTCTGGGGCAGTAATGTTTGCAAGGTCAAAGCCTAGAGCTCCAGGCAGGCAGCCTAAGAAAGACAATGGACAAAAACAGGGACAACAGAGTTGCCATGGTACAGTGGAGCTTCAATCACAAATGTAGCCTGTTACTCCTCTCCACTTAAGAAGGATAATCATTATCCTGGCAGCTGGCACAGAGACAGCATTTATAGTGAATGAGCCAGGGCTAAGTGTCTGCGTAGAGCATCTCATTCAGTCCTCACCAGCTCTCTACAAGGCAAGCTCAGTCACAAGCTACAGTTGGGAAACTGAGCAGAGGATATGGCTACCCTGTGGAAGGGAAGAAACACTCAACATTAGCCACCAGGAAAAAACCTCAGGTACCTGCATAAAATAAGTAGGGACTCTTACAAATGAAACATGCCTGCACTATCAGAGGATGTTCCCATGTCAATGGAAGAAAACCAAGGGCACAGGGGAAACCATAAGTCAGCCCGACACTGGTCTGCAGCAAAGCTTTCAACATGACAAGTTGGAAAATTAATATCCTTAGCCACTGGCTTTGAGTTCCATTTTTTTTTCCTACCTTAAGTTTCTTTTTCAATGTTCACCTCTTTCAAATCTGTTTTGACACAGAGAAGTTGGAAACTATTTAAATGTTTAAGAGTTTGATGGGCATATTCAGAAAGGCAGCTGAGAAGGTGACATAAGAACCCAGTGACTGGTGGGGTGATGGAAGTGATCTACAGTATTCAAAGTGTGCATGCATTGCCTTGTGTTTCTTCCTTATAAGAGCAAAGCAAGTTCATTCCCTAAGAATCAGTACATGCCAGGCACTGGTGGCTCATGCCTGTAATCCTAGCTACTAGGAGGCAGTGATCAGGAGGATCGAGGTCAAAAGCGAGGCCCTATCTCAAAAAAAACACATCACAAAAAACGGGCTGGTGGAGTGGCTTAAGGTATAGGCTCTGAGTTCAAACTCCAGTATAGTAAAAAAAAAAAAAAGAAAAAAAAGAATCAGAACAGATAAACAAGCAAATGAATTTGAGAATATCCATAAGCCCATCTGCCCAGAGATTAACAGAGATAAATCCTTTACTATATAGCCACCTAAATCCTGAACAATATATAATTATTTACCAAAAATGGGATTTATCCACATATTTTATACCTAACTATAATTTATTTAAGCCTCCCAGCAATTAGATATTAAGGTGTTTCAAATAATTCCCTATTGTTTGATGTGTACATAACTATAAATTTTCACTATTACAAACAGCTCAAGGAAAAAGTGAATATGTATTCAAAATTTAAATGCAAAAGTGAAAAGGACTATGTATTTCAGGAATCATGCACTGTTACCTAAATTCTCCCAAAAGTGAAAAGGACTATGTATTTCAGGAATCATGCACTGTTACCTAAATTCTCCCATCACTGCTTTATTCACCCATTCATGAGTTCATGAACAAACATATGTTCAATACATGTACCTACTGTATGCCTGGCATTTTGCTCCATTCTAGCAATTCGGTAAATGGACAGATGTGATCCATGTCCTCATATACTTTGGGCAAGAAACAGGAATATAAACAAATAGTGACAAACATTTTGTAAAGAGCTGTGACATGGGCAATCCAGGGGTAGCCAAATTACCTACAGCAGAAAAATCAGTGAGCAGGAACAGAAATCTTGAAGCCATTTGTGGCAGTAACTCCACCATGTCACTGGCCAAACAGCTTATTGAAAATCACCTCCCCACGAATCACCTGGACTCAATTCATTCTCCAGTTTTAATAAAGAAATTAACTTCTCGATCTTTCCCCAAGCTGAAAGTCAGAATAACAAAGACTAGGAGCAGCTTAATCCCACAGTGTGTGTGATCTTGGTGGAGATCCTACATATGGCGAACTTTCTGCACCAATAAAAAATTTAGATCTCACCCAGAAGCATTGTGGGGTTGAGTGAATATCACCCTGGGCTATCTTTCTGCAAAGTCTCCATACCTCCACATACAATTTTCTGAACAGAAGCATTCAATTTATGGAAAATCACCATATTCTCTGCACATTTTACCTGATCCGCACAAAAATCCTAAACTGTGGATATTTTCATTCCTACTTTACAGATTAAGAAACTGAGGCTCACAGGAGTTAAATCACATATCCAGAGATATACAGTCTGAACAGGCTGAGGAAAAAGTATTTTCTCTTCCCTCTTCTCCTTCTTCTGTTCCTTCAGTTACCTGCAAGAGAACAGCTGTGGCCCATGGTGGGTCTGCCTGCCCATCTGTGTTGATGGAGAGGAACAAGAACAGTGAACCTGCCCTGAGAGAGGGGCTGGTACAGTGTATTCCATGAAGCATCACCATGTTCCTCAGAGCCAAGCTGCCTTTCATTCTTAGGCACCAGAAGGTTTTGCCCCAGGGGCAGAGCACACTGCCTACCCTGGCAAGGCGGGGCAATGAGCTGCCTCCATATGCTTTCAAATACTCCCAGCCTCCCCCTCCCCTCTGCCCCAATCCATCACCACCCAAAAGGAAGAGGAAAGAAAGCAGCTGATATTTCAGTGAGCCTAGAGTCACATCCCAAGTCTTCACCAGCATTGTCCCTGTGGTCCTTGAAGAGGTTAAGTGAAGGACACTGCTCCAGGTCATCTGCCACATTCATATCTATGCCCACCCAGCAGGGCCAGGGGTCAGCTGTCAAGGTGGACTCTGGAGCTAGAGACCTGGGTTGAACTGCAGAGCTGGCACTTACCCTCACCAACCAAGACTAGGAAAGGGAGACAATAATAACTTTGCCTTCCCTGACTTGGTGAAGGTTAGGTAAGAGGGTCCTGGCAGCCAGCAGAGCAATAGCAAAGATCATCTACCAGATGGTGAATTTTGCCTGTGGTGTGTTTCATTTAAGTGGTGAGAAAAAAGGTAGTAAACAAAAAGAAGTCACAGTGAGAAAAAAAGAGGAAAGACCTAGAGGGAGAAAGGTTACAGGGAAGTTTTGTTCCTGAGTACTAATATTTTAATTTTATTACAGCATACCAGCTATCATCCCTATAACAGTACAGGAAAGTCAGTGTTTCAACAGAAAAAAATTCTATCTTGCTCTGTAAAAATGGGAATTTGACTTCCATTCTAAAAGTGTTTTCAACAAGAGCCAAATCCATTTGGGTAAAAGTATGTGGATGTTGGAACTATTATGGGGAAAAGATTATTTGAGTCCAAAGAATCTTTTATTGTTAATGTAATAAAATTGAACTGGGTGTCATTTGCCTAGCCTCCTCTTGGATGTACCATAACAAAGCATGAGGAGCAGAGTGAGAATTGTTTCTCTGTCACAGGATTCCCAGGACATTCCTCCATAATGTACAGGTCTGTAGGACATCAACAAGAGAGTTTAAGACAAACGTATCTCTGAATATATCACACAATGTCACTTTGCATGATCACCTCATAAGAATTTGGAAATCAAAGTCTGACAGATCTATCCTGTGCTTTTTAGAGATGCCATAACAAGCATTTGGCACAGTTAGGTGTTATTAAACATGCTATCACCTTGTCACCTGCTCAAGGATAACCAGACAGACATGGACTTAAGCCTTTTGGGTTCTCAGGAATTCACATTTAAGGTTAAACTTCAAACTTCACTGCTCATTCCTTGCAGCTATCTGGTATAGGGGGTACTTATAACTTTATGTTGCCTCAGCATCCATTTTAAAATATAAGTTTAACTTCCTTGTTCCAGAAGCAGGTCTCTGTCACCTATGACACCATTTCCAATACTAGATCCCACTGGAGTAGTCCAGCTGGTGGCAGTGTTAAAAACTTAGAGGTATCACCCTCGCCTGGCAGATGGGATCCTGGCTTTTCCCACTACTTCTATTAAAAGGACCACTCAGATGTTAGCTGCCAGCTTCATATCCATGTCCCGCAGGCCCAGGGGGCTCCAGGGGCTTGCTTCTAACTCCCAATATTGCTCACCTTGGGAAACCTGTTTGGATTAATACGCCAGATCCATGACGGCACTTGGTTTGGTCTCCAGTCTCTCTTCCTGCCAGGCTCCCTGATCTCCCAGTGGGTCCTCCAGGTTGCTGTGTGCCCCCAGGGTTCATTAGTACTAAAGAAGCTTCAAAGCCTTCACATTGCATTGTGCCACATGTCACCAAGCCTTTCCTGCAATCCCACCCCTGAGGAAGGCCTGCAGGAAGCACATACACATGGGTCCACTAAGGGTGTCCTTCTGTCTATGCCTCTGGTGGCTGCTGGGTATAGCAGCTGCCAGCTAAGTTGATAATGAAACTCAAGGAGTTATAATACATGGAGATGTCACAATGAAACTCCCCATATAGCTATCTTAAACAAACAAAAATGTCTTTTTTCAAAAGCAGAGAACAAGCAGGTAAACCAAGTCCTCTTTGGGAGAAAGCTCCCCTGGGAGGGGAAGGATATAAGGAAAAGATAAAGGTGGTGGAAAAATTATGTGCTCATGTATGAAAAGGAAAAATGAGACATGTTGAAACTATTCCAGGAATGGGAGAGGGGGAATAAAGGAGAATGATGGAGGAGTGAACTCTAAATGTCACACTGTACCCCCAGTGCAACAATAATAAAAATAAATAAATATGCTGAAAACCAGTATAGCAATCTCGGTAGAATGGTATCTCCCAAAAGTATTCCTTTAGCTTTGTGAGAGCATACACCATAAAGAAAGCATATTTTCTATTCTGACTTCTCCCTGTATTAACTTCATCTCACCAACCATTTCGATGTGGCCTTTTTAGCAATAAAAAGTAAAGAAGTAGAACACCTGGTTATAAGAACCCAGTTTTGATTTAGAAAGAGTAGACACCTATTTTTAAATGTTTCTATCACAGTTCTAAAGACTGTGTGGCTTTAAAATAGAAAGTGAGGTTAAAATGAACAAAACAGAGCAGGGTCAGTGTGGTCAGATAAATGGCCTTGCCCACCCTGCTTCACCTGAAGAAAGCTGCTACACTATTACTCTTGCTGTTAACCAATAATCCAATTGATACTTCACAATCCCTTCTCAAATAGCCAAGTGTTTTAAACTACAGTATGGTCCATGCTAGAAACACAAACGTATTAAGTCTGACAAGTGGTTTAAAGTACCATTTTTTTTAAGTGCTCTGTAGGGAAAACTACAGCCATTCAAATTTTTAAATTTCGTTGTTGTTGTTATTGAGCCAAGGTCTCAGTATGTAACACAGGCTGGCCTCAAAAATCACTATCCTCTTGCCTCAACCTCCTGAGTGCTAGGATTACAGGCATGCATCACCATGCCGCTACAATCCAACTATTATAAACTACTTTTAAAGAGCCCGGGGGCAGTTATATGGGGACTCACCTTAGGACACTAAAAGGAAAGAATGAAATATTTTTTCTGTACAGTGGTTCTTGCCTTGGCAACTCTGAGCAAAATACCCAGCTCTGAAGATGAAGGACCCTATAGGGAACCCTGGTGTGGTTACCTGGCTACCTGTGGAGCACAAGCCCCAAGGAGTTTCACCTCCGTGGAGGCTTCATTAAGCCGTGAGAAGTACAACCCAAAAGGGTTTTGATACAAAGAAGAGTTCATTATTCCTGGAGGAGGACTGCTCTGAAAAGGTCAACAATTTGCTAGTTAGTGAGAATGCGACAATGAATAGCAACAATAACGACCTTTCAAAAAAAAAAAAAAAGGCCTATGCCTGGGGCACACAAAGTGAAGGGGTCTAACGTGCATAAAAAATGTAGGTCAGTTTTGGTGAGATTGGATTAGAGTGTTTCGTCACGTGTTCAAAGCAATCCGGGACCCTTCCCTGGAAAAAAGTTGTAAGCATTATTTTAAAGAAATAGCACTAAATGCCACCTGATCATGAAGTCATCTTCAGGAATGCTGCGGCACAATGTCTTGGTTAATTACTAAGGCCCCCAATGTCCAACCCGAAGAGCACCAGGGATCTCTAGGAGAACAAGGCAGCCTCTTTGGCCACGTTTACAGAGTGGCGAGATGGAGCGGGACGGAGCGGGGGCACGCGGGTGATACTGTCCTTGTCCCACAGCAGAAACGAAATTGTCAGCTTTCAGGGAATGTCCCTGCACCCTGGCTGAGGACACCGCCGGGCGCGCAGAGCAGGGAGGTCTCTGTGCCCTGTCAGCCCGCATTGTGTGGCCCGCGAGACTCCGCGCTTTAGCAAAGTTAACTCGTTTGATCTAAAAATACCCGCAAAAGTTCAGACAAGGGCCCACAAATGCACGGAAACGGGGCTTCCCACCCACCCCCTCCGCGTTACGAGGCCTGCAGGCACCCGGGAAATGACAGCCCGGGCGCGCGCGTAAGGACTGAGGACGCCGAGGCGCGACGCGAGTGGTTACCGTCCAGAGGACCCGGGCCGTCCGGGGCGCTGCTCATCGCGGCTGCGGCTCCGGCTCCGGCTCCGGCTCCAGCCGCGCTTCGGGCTCGGGCTCGGGCTGTGGTTCCGGCTCGGCTTGGGCTGCCGGACGATCTGGCGGCGGACGCGGTGGCTGAGACGGCGCCTCCCCCGGGACGCACAGGTGCACAGGGCGCGCGCCAAGCCCAGGGAGGAACGAGGACACGCGCTCCTTCCCTCGCAGTCCTGACTCCGGGGTGCGCCCGCGGCTCTCTATTAATACTTGGAGCGCCTAGCTGCGTCCCCGGGCTTGACCCAGAGCCTCGGGAAGGATGGGGACACTTGCGGGGGCGGGGGCACAATGTCCGGGTAAGAGGTGAACTTTCTGGACAACCTCCTAGTGGGAAGAAGCTGGCCAGGTAAGGGAGTGGCCCTGGGGACTGTCCTGGAGCCCAGATCTTTGGAGTAACCCACCTTGCAGGGTCTGATTTGGCTGCAGGAGCTCCTGGCCAAATATGAACTAAATATGATGCCACTGGGTAAATAGGATGGCACTCGCTCCCGGCCACCAACCCCGGCAATCTATTTAGGGCTGCTGCTATGAACAGAATTCATTCAGGACTGCCCTGACATTTCAGAGTTGTACAGGGAATTTCTGCAAAACTCCGAATTTGGAGAAGGGTAAGGGGTGGGCATTTTGTTACCTCCTGGTAAAAGCTGAAGGAGGCGGCAAGTCAGAAAGGCCCAGCATTTGGTCTTTAGTACAAATTTCCTCAACACTATTTGCTCCTCTGAATACCAAAAGTTTAATTCAGTCAGGTTTCTTTTTTTTAATTTAGTCAATGAGCATGACTTTTTTGTCACACTCCCAGCCAACTTTGTGTTTAAAGATGAATTGCCTTAAGAGCTTTTAATGGGAGCTCTCGCTATGATAGGAGTGATCAGTTAATGCCTCACACACATACATGTGTTCAAAACACATTTATGACTGCTCATTGTGGAACTGCATTTGTAGTCCAGGTACTTGAACAGGGACTAGTATCATTTTTTCCTGGCGATTGTTTCTTCTAGCAAGCATAATTAAAGTTCACAGTGGTGGAGAGTACAGACCCAGGCTCCCAAACAAAAACCCTGTTTCTAATATATCTACTAGCAGAGTTAGTGTTAGAAATCTTAAATTCAAATTTTAGAAGATTCTGTAAGTTTCTGAGACCATCCCCACCCTTCTATTCTTTTATATGGTGTTTCATTAAAGGATTGAGGATTTTACATTACAATAAATGAATGCCTCCACTCCATCTTAGAATACTGACCAGTGTCATTCCCTGTTGAATTATACACCTCTCTGTCTGAGACAAACCAGCACTGTCAGAGCTACAATGGTTTCCAGATTCAAGGACCTTCCACTGCCTCAGCCTCACTCTCATCAAGCAGAGAATATGCCCTTCAAAATTTCTTTAAATGTACTCTAGGCGTTCACCTCCTTCTGGCTTATCTCAACTATCATATTTATTCCTGTAACAACACCAGTATAATATATTCTTTTTTTTCCTTTGTTTTGGTGGCATTGGAGTTTAAACTCAGAGCCTCATGTTTGCTAGTCAGGCGTTCTTACTGCAGGCCCTTTTTGTGATGGGTACCATGGACTATTTGCCCAGGGCTGCATTCGAACAGTGATCCTCCTGATCTCCACCTCCTGCATAGCTAGGATTACAGGCATGAGCCACCAGTGGCAGGCTCGTATGGTATATTCATTCTTGCCTTTATTCTTCAATTACTGTATGTTTCCCCTGTGCTGGGCACTAAGGATTTGAAGAAAAGTCCTGTGCTCAGAGGACCCTGGCATATCAGAGAGAGGTGGGCCTGAGCCCAGCCAACATTCTTAGATGTTTTATGTTCTATAAAGACATGGGGAGCAGAGGAGCCCCATGTGAGGATGGTGAAGTCCACCTGGGGAATTAAGCAGTGCTTCCACCGACAAGTAGCCATTTTGAAATACTTGGAGATTTTCACTAATGATAGTTGCTGTCACATGTTATGAACTAGGCACTTGCCTACATACATTCTGTCTTATAGTCCTTAGAAGAACAATAATCATTACTGTCCCCAGTTTACAGATGGACTAACTGAAACTTATACTAAGTAACCTGCCCATGATTGGAATGGAATTATTCCTAGTTATGCAGCCTGAGCCTAGTCTCAGGCTGCAGTGACCAGGGAGGAATTACCAAGCCTTTTAGGAAAGTGGCTCCTGAACATGTAAAGACTCACTGAGGAGTTTCTACTTGTCATAATTACATGTGACCCTTCAGAAAGAAAGAACCAGGCCAGACAGCTGTGAGAACAGTGTTCATTAATTCATAAAACCATCCAATATTGGGTGAACACCCATTACACTGCACAAACTTTTTCTGGAAACTAATTTCACTCCAACAACAGATTTCCCTAATAACATTCAGGATTTACATGTGGACAAAGAAGGAAGGGTTGCCCCAGCAGACTTGATCATTGAACCAGTTGACTTGAACTTGAGAAACAGGCCTTTCGCTGGACAGGAGGTGACAGATGAGAAAGAGGACAGTGCACTTGTGTTCTCATGACAGCATCTCTACCATTCACACCTACCAGAAAGGCCCACAGATTGTATGGGGATGAAACTTTGGCATGTTCAACTCAAAGGCAGCAAAAGATAGTGTGAAGAGCCTAGCCTTTGGTGTCAGACAAACACTGTGCTCAAACGCTGGCCCAGCCAATCAATGATGACCCAATACTGGGTCAATCTAATACTACCAATGAATGAGTGGTCTGTGACTGATAACATAAGACTCCCCATCTGAACAGGCACAGGTGGCTCACACCTGTAATCCTAGCTACTTGAAAGGCTGAGATCCAGAGGATTGGGTTTCAAGGCCAACCAGGGCAAATAATTCATGAGCTCTCCATCTCCAAAATAACCAGAGCAAAATGGACTAGAGATAGAGGAAAATGGCTCAAGCAGTAGAACGCCTGCTGTGCAAGCCAAAGCCCTGAGTTCAAACTACAGTTCCACCAAAAAAAAAAAGAAAAAAAGACAAAAGACTCTCCATCTAGAAAGTGGTAATACGAATCTCATGGGTTTTTGTGTGATGTCTATGTAGTGATGAAGAAGTACTTTCTGTTGCTAGTAGCAGAGTCTAGATTTGCAGTGATTTGAATAAATTAGTGTTTTTTCTTCATTTAACATGAAATTTAGAGGTTAATCCAGGGTTAGTATTCCACAGCATGTTTCATCAGGAACCTAGAACCTTCACATTTTCTTCTCCAGCATCTTCAATACAGAATTCTAAACTCAGGACTTCTTTATGGTCACAAAATGTTTGCCAAACTCCAGACTGACTTGGGCTTATTTTCCAAACAGGAAAGAAAAGGAAGAGGTGAGAACAAAAATAGCACTGGCAGCAAGTTACCAAGTTTAAGTAACTTTCCTGGAAGCTTTGTCTAGCAACATCCACTTAAAATTCAATAACTACTCTCTGTACAAGACAGGCTAAGTAGGCAATGTATGGGTGTAAGAGCATGAAAACTTCAGGGGTTCTGCTAGGGAGAAAGGGGGAAAAGTGTAATAGCACATTCTCAGCAGTGGTTAGAAACACATTCAATACAGTGTCTGGCAAAAGTAAATAAATAAAATAAAAAATGAATAATCTATGTCAAAAAATCAAAAAGATCTCAAACAGCTGATAACAGGACTGGTCTTGATGCATATGTGTGTTGGGGCAAGGGGTGGGGAAGAGAAAGAGTTGGGGGAGGCAGGTATTTTTCATGAAGGAATTTCATTTTATAAGTTTTAAGATGAGCCCCAAAGTGCCAGGAAGCATCATTTAGATTATAGTCACTCACTTTGGGGCTGACAACCTGAGAAGAAATACAATTCGGATATTTACAGAAGAAATCCAGGCCAGGAGAAAAGAGAGTGTACAGCAATTTACAGAAACCGGAGTGGGGGTGGGGGGGGAGGCACAATAAGAAGAGGATCTAACAGTTATTGTCTGCAAGCAGCTAAATCACATCTGGTACCTTAAGAAGCTTTGTAAGCAATTTCTTAGGAGGCTCTCAAGGCCTTGCAGACTGGGTATGGAAGGATGGAAGATCAGACTTGGATTTGAAGCAAGGGCCAAGCCAGCTCTGAGCTAAATGTGGCACCAGAATAAGATATCCAGTCTTTTTCCTCTTAGGACCCTCGTCCTAAGAGAACATTGTCTAATAGGATAGAAGGTTGTGAGTAGTTTAATCACAGAGTATTGTGTTACATGCTGTGATAGAAGTATTGCACACTTACGAAAATTGTACTAAACCAGAAGCTATCAGTCAAAATTGCTTAAGTTATGCTTGATAACCATAAGCCCCCAAGCCAACTAAGATTTATCAGCTAAATGTCATTATCCATATCTACTGTACCCACAATGCTGGAGAAAGCTCTCTCTGGAAAGAGGAAAAGCTCATTTAAGAGATAAAGTAGGGCAGGCATGGTGGTTTATATCTGTAATCCCAGCTATTCAGGAGGCAGAGGTAGAAAGATTGAAGTCCTAGGCCAGGCTAGGCATAAAACCCTACCTGAAAAACAAACAAAGCAAAAGGACTAGGGGTGTGGCTCAAGTGGTAGCCTGCTTGCCTAGCATGTTTGAGAACCTGAGTTCAAACCCCAGTACTGCTGAGAAAGAGAAAGTGAGAAAGTTGCAGAACAAACCAGGCTCTGGTTACCATCCCATCAAGGAACACTGCAAATTATTTTACTTCTAGATCATTGGTCAAAGCAAGTCACATGGCCAAACCTACCACTAACAAGATAGGAAGATAGTCTTTTTAAAATATTATTATCATATTATTGTTGCACTGAGGGTACATTGTGACATTTACAAAAGTTCTTGCAATATATTGGAATTCACCCCCTCCATCATTCTCCTTTATCCTCCTTCCCCCCATTCCTGGAATAGTTTCAACAGGTTTATTTCCATTTTCATGAGTACACAATTTTTCCACTTTATTCATCCTCCTACACCCTTTCAGTGGATATAAGGGAGGATATATATCCTCCCTTATATAAGGGAGGATATAAATCCTCCTCCCTCCCACTGTTACCAACACCGGAGCAGAAAGATAATAATCTTGACCCCAGGGAAGGTAGTGTGTGTTTGTGAACAAGAACATAGTTTATCACACTGGCTATATGGCAGAGTGTAGCAACAGGAAGGCTTTCCAGAGAGGAGAAATGTAAGGAAGTTAAGAGTGGAAGGACAGCGGTAGATTCAGCCTGGAATCAAATCCCACCTCTGCCACTTACTGCATGACCACCGGAAAGTTAACAAAATTAGCTAAGCTCTACTTCCCTAATAGGGAATGGAAAGTGAGCCTAGTACCCACCTCCTGGGGTTACTGTAGAGGATAAATGAAGCAAACACTTAGCATGGTGCCTATAGAACACAGAAGTACTTAAATGCTAGCAATTGTTAGCATAAAGAAGTAATATTTGGGTGAGTTTTGAAAAATGGATACAAGTTTGCTGTGTAGAATACTGGTTTTCCACCAAAGGTTGACCTCTGGCCCAGCTTCAGTAACTGGCTCTCTACATCTTGGAGAGTCAGTCAAGGAGGAGATGGGGTGTCCAGAGATGAGGTTGAGAGGAAGCAGAGCCCAGGTTCTGAAGATCTTGTAGACTGTGTTTAGAAGCTCAGGCAATGAAGAGAGGGCTAGTATTATCATGGAAAATGACAGATGTGGAAAGGGGCAGGGAGACCAGAAGAAGAGAGCAGTCACTATAACAATCTAGGCAGGGACAGGAGAACCTGGGAGGAAGCAACAGAACAGGGTAGGATGGGAGTAAGAGCTCTGAGTGGCCACTTCTCTGCCTGCCTTTTCCACTGCAGCTGCCCCCAAGTCCAGAACAGCACTTGGCACTACATGAGGAACTGGTCAATGACTGTATCCCCAGGACTCAGTCTATAACTGGATTCAGAGATGGTAGACGGATTCTATGGGGTATCTGAATGCTTCCAGATTTCCCAATTATTGGGGCCACCCAGGTACTTACTGAAAATACAAATTCCTAGCTACACCCCACCTGGTTTCCTCCACCTTGGGGGGGACTTTGAAATCTCTGTTTTTAAAAAAGAACTATGGATTAGTGGTGAGAAACCAATGATGAATTTAGTAATGCTTACTAAATGGATTAAAATATTCCTACTGGAAAAGACAGGTGCTGGGTATGCCAGTGAGGTACACGATATCATATGGGGTTGTTTATTCGTTCTTCAGTGCTGCTTGGAGTTGCTCCTGGGCATTCAGACTTATATTCTAGAGGAATACAGTGTGGGTAGCAGTGTCATTTTAAGACAAAATAATATGTATTTTAATACTGCTATACAAGTCCTTCTGGAAACACCCACCATGAAAATGACACCTTGGGGCTGATTGAAAGGCAGTGACAAACCTGTAGGACCTTACTTCTCAGAGTGTGGTCTGCAGACCATTGCTGGTCTGAGAAGTGCTTATAAATAATCCCTGAAAGATAAGGGGAAAACTTAAGGGTAGCCATATGGAAAAGACCCAAGAACCTCCTGGTACTGATGACGTCTTGGCACCATGACTGTGGGGCTATGTTTTGCACTCTGGGATTCAGCAGCATCCTGTCCTCTACCCACAAGGTGCCTGGAGATAACAACCAAAGTCCTCTCAACTGGCAACCAAAAATGTCTCCAGACACTACCAAAGTCTCCACAAGACAAAATACTCCCAACTGAGAGCCACTGCTGTATAGTAATTTTACAGAATAATTTCATGTCTGTAGGAACTAGTAATATAAAAAATAAAATTGGGGTTTTTCTTTTGTGTGTCTTTCAATTTCACTCTTCTAGTCATTTGCTATTATCATATCTTAATATTAATTTATGTCATTTGATAAACAATTCCTTCCCTACATGTAGATGAAATACTTTTCTCAATCAGCTGAAGCAAAAATTAGCCCCTGCCCTCACCTGTCTTGTCCCGTGCCTGACCCAGGGCAGGCCTTGGTCCACGTGGCACAACTTGGCCGTTCCTGGACTGGGCCTACAGAACAACTCATCTGGGCAGCTGGAAAAACAGAGAAGACAGAGGATTTAGAGCAAGGTAGGGTCAGAACTCTCCAGGCCTGAGGGAAGTGCAAATGCTTGCAGTAATGAGATGGTTTGAGTGTGGGCCTTGGAGGGAGACAGGCTTGAGCTGCAGCTGGCAGTGTGTGCACCTCCATAGAGGGGTGCAGATCTTCGTGATCATTCCATTGGAAGTTGGGCCATGGGACTAGTCAGCCTGGACAGCAATGACCCTCACAAACTGGTGTATAGGGTCCTCCTGCATCACCAATTATTTGGTCTTATAATTCTGAAAGTCTTGCTAAATTCCACTGCTAGGGAATTTCTAACCAATTGGGCAGTGAGCACTCAAACCGAACTTAATGGACCTTTGGAACATAAGTGACCATGACATTGACTACACTCTGAATGTCACAGAGATTGCCTCAGCTATTGTTGCAGGCTCTGAGGCCCCAAAGGCATTTCAGATAGATGGGTGCTCCCTGCTCTGCAATGCTTCCAGCTCAGCCAGGGGACTGAGACAGCTGTGTAAAAAGGTAATTGGGACAAGCTGGGCGAGTGACATTGCTGAGGGTGAACCAAATGCCCAGGCAGTGAGAGCATGAGTAGGTTTGTCTCTGCTTGGGGAAGCTGGGGCTTCCCAGGGGAGAAGGATCTGAGCTGGGCTCCAAACATCAGGTGAAGTTTACTAGGGGAAGAAAAGTTTTATAGGAAATGGTAGCCAAAAGAATCAGCTTGTGCAGATAGGGGAAGCTGGAGTTCCCTGAAACAAACAACAAAGACAAAGGCTGCACCAACGATGTTCTGAAGGACTGAGTCTACCAGACTGGTCGTGCCCTTGTTCCCAGCCCAACTCCGTGTGGGAAGTGTAGATTGGCTATGAAATTTCTTCAGGCCCTCAGGTGCATAGAGAGAAAAGAAAAAGAAAGGGCTGCCAGGCAGAGCTAACATGCAGGTTTTTAAGACAACTTTTGCTTTTAAAACTTCTTGACTCAAAGTATTTTTCACCAAAGTTAGTCATCTGTCTACCTTAATGGCTACTTTGAAGAGGGGTGTGTGTGTGTGTGTGTTGTAGACATGCAGCAAATTTTTTTGTCGTATTTATAGCACAGCCAGTATTGATTGCATGTGTTGGTTTCAAACCTGACATTACAAAAAAGAAAAGCAATAACATTTCAAATAGGCTGAGCAAACCAAACATTTTCTTCCAGTAGGGCAGTGGTTCTACAATTTTAACTTAAGTACTTAGCAAAAAGGATGTTTGTTTACGTAAACAAAAGTAGTGGGAAAATGATTGGAGGTGAAATTAGATTCCTTCTGGAAACTCTTTACAAAGGAAGGTGATTGGAAGGGAAAGACAGGGTGCCTGACCTCCTGTGTGTCTTGCAAATGAGTCTCAGATGCTTGATTTGGCTTTGTTTGTTTGTTTGGGAAATTTAGTTAATTCACTGTGAGCATGTGGGCTTCCAGCTGTGTGTCAGGCACTGGTCCTGGGCATCCTGGGGGTGTCTGGAGCTCTCAATAAGAAAAAGCAATGGCCAACAAAGTTAACTTCTGTTCCTCTCCAACTCATGGCAGATTCTTGTGGCTTTGTCAGTGTTCTCTGTATTTTTATTTAAAACATTTGAGCTTTGCTGCTTAAAAGACTTCTAGACCATGGATCTAAGGTTGCAAATGGGCTCTCTGAAATCATAGTTGGCCTACAGAGAAACTTTTTGTTTGGTCTGCATCATGTTTTTCAATTTTGTAAGTAGTTGCCAGGCTATTTTTTCTCATTCATTAGGAATGTTCTTATTGAATTCATATTTCAAGCTCTTAAAAAAAAAATCCAGGGCTATGCCCAAGTCCTGCATAGTTGCCATGAGCTGGGGCCAAGTAGAGGCTGCTCTCTTTGTCTAAGAAATGTACTCTTTTCATTTACCATTCTGTGCCTCAGTGTTCTCATCCAAAAAGTGACCATGATAATCATGTCCTTCTCACAGAGTTGTGATGAGCAAAGGAGCCATATGTGTAAAACACTCAGTGCCTGGTCTTTAATAAGTGCCGCAGCCTTTACCCAATCCCATCCATTTAAGTTTCTGTGAGTTTGTTTGTATGTGTTTACATTTGTGACCCTTGCTGTAAATCACGCAGAAGATCATAGATATAGAGTTTCTGGAAGGTAGATAGAGTTGGCTGGTCCTCAGCATCTTCCTGCCCAAAAGAGCTAGCACCACGAAATTTAAGATTTGGGAGGAACAGAACACTGTTTTTTGTACCACTTTGTAGTGCAAGTTTGAAGCTGTGGGACAGTACCCTATGCTTGTTCCCTCTCTCTTCTCCCATCATGGCCAGCAGTAACATCCTGAGGACCCTCAAGCGATTTTGGATGTGTCTAAGAGGAAGTGAATGACATGCTCAAGACGAGATAGTGCTCCTGAAAAAATCCTAGTTACAACGGTCACAGAGCGTCTGTTGGTGAAGCACTACAGTACACCCTCAGTATTCATGGGTACATGGTTCCCAGGGGATCACCTGGAGAAAAAAAAAAATTGCTGCATCTGTTCTTCCCATAACACCTACACAACATCCCCCAAAGACAAATCACCTTTCAACAAATCTCAGGTTTTCACTTTAACACTTGAATTATGCACATCAATTTTACCTTGATTTGGAAGCACCATTTGCTTTTGGGGAGGCAGATTTTCATAAAATGAAGGGAAATACTTAGCAAATCACACAACAATTTCAACACAACTGGCGATGACATAGGACTGAGAGCTTCTCTGCATCAACTGAGCTGTGGAACACTCATGCTGGGATTAAAAGTTGGGTAATGTGTTCATCAAAATATTTAATGTTGCTGAGTGATGAAATTTTAAAAAGTAGCAATACTAATTGATATGTACCTTTATCCATCATTACCCGGAAGTAATACAAACGATGCCTTGATGGTGCCAGAGGCAGTTCCTGCAGTGCCCATGTCCTGCACTCCCAGTCACCAAGCAAACTCAAGGCCAGCATATGCAGCATGGAAGGTGATGAGAAGGCCATGTGGGAGGAGAGGGTGAAGCTGTAGTGAAGGAGAGCTGCCCATCTGCTGCAGTGGCCACAGGCCACCTGAGGCATTTTGAGCCCTTGAAAAGTGGCTGGTCCAAATGGAGATGTGCTGACAGTAAAACTCACCCTAAATTCCAAAAAGTTACTAAGGAAAAATGCAAAGTGTCTCACTAATGCATTCAGTACTGATTACATACAATGTGATTAATAGCTTTTGAAAAGTAAGAGTAAATCACAGCCATTCTGGGTCCTTCTCCTCCCTGTAGCCCTGGGGGCGTCCTTAAGGAAGGGAGAGAGGGAGGATGGTCTTTATGCTGGCCATATAGCTTTTCTTCTTGGAATCACACCTGCAGTGTCCCATATGGAACTTCTATAAGATGTGCCTAGATGGAAAAGAGATTATCTGCAGCTCAAGGTCACACACACCTGTGAGATGTGCAAACAATGTTTCCATCACTGCATCTTCATTGGTAAGAACATGACCATCTCCATTCCCAGGTTGTTTCTATTCTTTCTCTGCTTATTTTCTGCAACTCCTTCCCTGCTTGTTTTGCAAGAGCAGGCAGTGGTCAACACCTTTTCCTTCAGGGTTCTCTTCAGTCTCTCATACAATGTATCCAAATGTAACCAACTTTACAAAAGTGCAAAGGGAAAGACAGCAGTCTCTGCCCCTCTGAGGCACTGGCCTTTCTCCAGACAGTCCTGGCGCTCCTGCCTCGCTCCCCAGTTCTTTGTACTTCTTTTTTTTCCTTCTAAAATGTTTTTTATTAGGATATATTCATTAAAGAGGGGAGATGCTTAGTGACAATTACGATTACTCTTACACTGTACATTATTTACATTGCCCCCATCGTCTCTCCCTCTCAGCCCCTTCCCCATCCCACTTAAAGCAATTGTAAGAGGTTTTTGAGCTCTGTTTCATGCAAGTACATGAAGTTCATCTACTATACACTGTTGTCACCTTAATCTCTTTCTTCCCCTTCCCCCTCCAGCTAGATTCCCCCCCCACACACACTATTTTACAGTCCTGGTTTTCATAATAAATATTTGAGTTGATGTTCGAAGGGCTGTCTCAATGTATCCCCACTGTGGGTGTGCTTTACTTTGGTCTGTTCAGGCCCTTTGAATACTCTCTGCTACACCTTTTCCTCCCACCCCGTGTTTTGCAACAGCTTTAAATACACATCCTTATATCTGCTACCTTCCCATCCTATGGTATGTGATATTACTGATGCTCTATCATTCTTTTTTCCTTTCTCTCTTTCTCCAAGTTCCACAGAGTAGTCCCGCTGTTACAAACATGTTCTACATCTGAGTTTGTATATGATCATGCTTGTTTTTTGTGTATACGTTTATCTTTGGATCTATCTTCCATGTATTAGAGAAAAACATGTGTCTTTTGTGTTTCTGATCCTGGCTTACTTTACTTAAGGTGATGTCTTCCAATTGCATCCATTTACCTTCAAATCCCATGTCGTTATTCCTCGTGGCTAAGTAATATTCCATTGTGTATATATACCCCAATTTCATGATCCATTCATCAGTTCTAGGGCATCCTTAATCAGGGAACTTAAACCCTCTTCTTGCTCTACTGCAAGCCATGGCTTAGAGCCTCATCTGAACCCCAAGGAGTCTGGAAAGTATGGTCCCTAAGCAAAGGTAAAATGCTCTTTAGAACTGACAGCTAGTTGTATACCCCGCTCTGTGCCTCAAATTCCTCATATTTGAAAGGAGTCTATTGTAAATAGAGTCTATTGTAAATATTAAGACAATATTCATGAAGCATGCAGAACACGGTCTCAGAGGTAGTAAGCCTTTATTAAGTGAAGAGTAACCCTCAGCTAGGCATTGGCTCACTCCTATAATCCTAGTTCCTCAGGAGTCAGACATAGGAAAAGCCAGCATCAGTCAAAAAAAAGGGGGGGGGGTAACCTATCTGAAAAATAAAGCAAAAAGGGCTGGAGGTGTGGCTTACCTGGCAGAACACTTGCAAGGCCCTGAGTTCAAACCCCAGTACAGCCAAAATAAATAAAAGAGTGAAGCATAGGAATCCTGATATTTGCTATTAAGAAAATAGCAAGCTTTCACCCCATTGCAGGAAAATCTTTCCTTTTATGGTGATGCTTCTTTTCAGAAAATCCTGGGGTAGGTCCCTGGCTGCCCCCAAATACCCCCATTCCCGTACCTAACCTAGACTAGAGAAATTCCATCCCATCAGAGGTTTTGAGAAGTCCCTAAACTTTCCTGGCAGCTGCCTGTATTCATGTCCTATGGATGCTGAACAAAACTACCACAAACTGTGCAACTTAAAGCAACATGGAGTATTCTCTTCCATTCTGGAGGTCAGCAATCCATATTCAATTTGCTGGGCAAAAACTATCCCTCTGGAGGGTAGAGCAGACAATCTGTGGCCCTAAATTCTTCAGAGTTCACAGCCCCTTGCTCTGTCTTCCAAACTAGCAGTGCAACATTTGCTTCAGTCCACAAACCTCCTCTTCTGCCTTCTGAATGCAGTTCAGTCTCCTGTCCTCTAGTGAGGACACTGTGAGTATACCAGGATCCACTAAGATGATAATTTCCCCACCTCTGGATTTCTAATGGAACCCCATCTTCAAAGTCCTTTCACCACATAACAGCATATTCACAAGCTCCAAAGATCAGAACATGGGCATCTTTGAGGATCATTGATCAACGTACTCTACCTTGTACCTTACCGAAGTGGGAGTGAAAAATTTGACCAGGACTATATTTCCTTGAAAGCAGGAAAGAAGTGCCAGATAGACACACATGGATAGTCCTGACATTCTTCACATAGGCCCAGATGAAGTGGACGCCCCTAGACCCAGGCATGGAATATACCACTGCAAGTGTCAGATCTGAATGTCCATTTATCCTTTCATTTGACTGCCCATTCATTCATTCAGTCATTCATCCACCAACAGGCATTTACTGTGCAGAGCACTGTCTTAGAAATGGAGTAAAATATGGTCCATATTTTAAGGGATTGTGACTCTGGCAGCAGTGGGTAATAGGTGGAGGGATCAGGAAAGTGGTAGAGAACTCATATGTTTTAGAGGCATTACACAGGAAGTTAGTCATACAATGGGAGATGCAGTTCTGTGCTTGAAGACAGGTGGAAGGAAGCTAAAGTGACTTTGCATAGGAAATGGAACTCTGAGTTTTCAAAGAAAAGCTGAATTTGGCCAAGCAGAGAGGCCAACAAAGGCAAAGGACATGAATCTGGTTAAATACCAACTTTTCCTTTTTTTTTTGTTTTGGGGGATGTGTTGAGGCAGGGTCTTACTATGTAACCCAAGCTGGCCTAGAACTCGTGATCTTCCAAGTACTGGTATCACCAGCAAGTGCCACCATACCCAGTTAAATATGGACTTTTCTTTGTTTTTGTTTTTGAAGTACTGGGATTTGAACTCAGGGCCTACACCTTGAGCCACTCCAGCAGCCCTTTTTTGTAATGGATTTTTTCCTAGATAGGGTCTCATGAACTATTTGCCCATGCTGGCTTCAAAACGCAATCCTCCTGATCTCTGCCTCCTGAGTAGCTAGGATGGTGGTGTGAGCCACTGGTGCCCAGCCAATATGAAGTTTCTTGCTGACTACAACAGCAGGTTTCTTAGTTAACTGCAGCCGGGATTGTCCTGGGACAGGGGAGAGTTACAAAAAGCAGATGCTTGGTGCTACCCCAGAGATTATTGTTTAAGGGTCTGGGGAATGGCCTGGGTATCAGAATTTTTAAAAGCTCCCCAGGCAATTCCAATGTGTACTCAGGTTTGGGAACCGCTGGCCAAAACCCCAGTGAAGAGCAAAACTGGTGGCAAGGGAACAGGTAGGAAGAGTGTTAGGCATGGCTCAGGGTCGGGTTGTGTACCCTTGTCAGCAACAGTCAAGGAGAAGAATATTTTTCTGGTGATGGGGACTTCCAACGTCTTATCTTTTTTTTGCTTCATTGGCAGTTTCACCCTTTCACTCCAGGCTGTTTTGGCTTCTCCTGTAGTTTAAACAAAAGCACTAGAAATGCTAAGAACTTACCTGTGGTACCTGGATGCTGTCTGCTGGAGCTGTTGGGAAGAGCACACGATCTTCAAGTGGGCCCATCGCTAACCACAGGGCCCCAAGGATGTTGTTTTCTGGGAACTGACTCCCATCCCAAATGGGGAGAAATATGTAGAACCCAGGAGTCATTGTGAAATATAAAGTACTTGAGAGAGAGAGAGAGAGAAAGTCTCTAGGGCAGTGCATGGCACATTGCAAGTCTTAAGAAATGGTCACCTGGTTATTGTCAACTGAATTTGCTTCATAAAAGGGAACATGGAGGCTTATTGAAACAAAGGAACCTGCTGATGCAAAAGGTTAGGGCACTCTAACTTGTTTGCTCTTCAGGCCACTGGTGTCCAAGTGTGGTCCCTGTACTCATGCCCTGCTCTTGTCCCTTCCCAGTTAACCTAGGCTGGCTCTGTTTTGTGTTATGGCTACAACGTGTGGCAGATGTGTCATTTTACATGGGCTTGGTCAAGAGGAATCTTGAAGCTTTCACTTGAGACTGTTATGAGCTCAATCTGAGTTTCATCCCCTTGAAATGACCATACTGTGACTAAGCCCAAATGAGTCACCTAGAGAGACAACAGGGAGAGACACAGATTCCTGGCCAGCCCCGACTCCTATAGCCATGCCGCTGACGCACCAGGCAAGTGAGTGAGGAAACCCTTTAGACATCTTGTGCAGTTCAGCATTCAAGATGGCACTGGCCTTAGCATCCATTTTTCCACAGCCACAAGACTAACTCAGCTGTGGCTAATCAACAACTCACCCACACAAGAAAAGCAAATGGCTTCAAATCACTATACACACTATTAGAAACCAGAGTATAATCAAACCAGTTCTCTTTATCCAGTGTCTTGCAAAGACCTCATTTTTTTCTTTTCTGTGATAGTACTGGGGTTTAGACTCAAAGTCTTGCATTTGTTAGGCAAGTATTCTACCATTTGAGCTACACTTCCAGCCCTTTTTGCTTTAGTTTATTTTTCAGATAATAAAATTTGTTCCAGGCAGGCTTCAGACCCTGGTCCTTCTATTTCTTCCTCCCAAGTAGCTGGAATTACAGATGTGCAACACCAGAACCAGTCCTTATCTCATCTTTAAAGTATGTCTGTAAGGACCACTTAAGACAGGTTATCAGGGGAGTTGAATCTGTCAGATGGTGGCTGACTTCCCTCACAGTAAGTGGTTCAGCAGTCTTAGGCCAATACTGCAGGAGTTTTCACCTTCTACTCCATTCTGTAGTCAAAACTGAATCTATCCATCCCAGATTCCATGGGAGTGGACAAGACCAGAGCATGAAAATGGAGGACCAGTTGATCAAGGACTATCTTTGGAGACCAGTCACCTCGACAGCAGATAAGTTAGAGGATTTCTGCCACTCTGTATAAGCTAAACCACTTTTGTTTCTTCTTCTTCATCTTTTTTTTTTGTGTGTGTGGTTACTAGGGTTTAAACTCAGGGTGTCAGGCTTGCTAGGCAGGTGCTCTACTGCTTGAGCCATACCTATAGCTTTGCTCTGGTTATTTTGGAGCTAGGGTCTTGCCTTTTGCCCAAGCTTGTTTGGATCTCAATCCTCCTATTTTATGCTTCCTGCCATCAATAGGATGACAGGTGCCACCACACTCAGCTTTTGTTTCGTTGAGATAGGGTCTCACAAACTTTTACGCTGGGGCTGGCCTGGAACCATGATCTTCCCAATCTCAGCCTAATGCATAGCTTGGGATGACAGGCACCTGCCACTGTACCCAACTATTAGTAGAGATGGGGGTCTTGTGAACTACTTTGCTCAGGCTGGCCTCTAATTATGATCCTCCCAATCTCAACCTCTCAAGTACCTAAGACTACAGGCATCAGCCACCAGCACCCAGCAAAGACTAGCTTGTTAACTGGCTATTGAATTGTTCTATCTAGCCATCAAATTATTTCATCCATTGAATTCTATTCACAGAAAGACACTGAGAACCACTCCCTCAGCAGACTGAAGAAAAAACTACATCTCAAAGTTTGCAGGCCTATTTGATCTAGGCCCACAGACTCCTTTTTGGTTGTCTGTCCAGTGGCTGATATATAAGCCTGCAAAGGCTCGACAGTGTCAGGAGAACTAGGTGGTCAATAGCATGTTCGCTCATTATTGTTTCTTCTACTGTCATTGTTCACCAAGGAAATTTAAGGTCTGAAGGAAAACACCAAGTATCTCTCTGTCTCTGTCTCTTTGTTTTGCCTTGTGCAACTGTGAGATGGTGTGTTTTTGTAATTGCAACAGTGAAGCTATCTAAACGTACAAAATCCATGCTTATTAGAAGAGTCACGTGGAGACACATGCATCTGTTTGCCTGGGTTGGGATTATTATCATCACACCCCCCACACACACCCTCACTGGGTGGAGAGCATGTTGAGATTGGTGCATTAAATATATTTCCTTTAGTTTAAGATAAAGTTATTTGATTTGCTGACTTTGTTTTTGAAAGTGGTTATACATTTATAGCAAAGCATAAATTGCTTTGAGCAGAAAATTCCCACATACCGCCCCCCATCTCCTTATGATGGATAACTTGCATTGGTGTAGTACATGTGCTATAATTGATGAGCCCATACTGATGTCTTAGTATTAACAAAAGCTCTAGTTTACATTAGGCCTAAACTTTTTGCTGTACATTCTGTGTGTTTTTTTTTTTTTCAATATTAGGCATACACCTTGAGCCACTCCACCAGCCCTTTTTTTTAATGGGTTTTTTTCAGATAGGATCTCATGAACTATTTGCCAGAGCTGGCTTTGAACTGCAATCCTCCTGATCTCTGCCTCCTGAGTAGCCAGGATTGCAGGTGTGAGCTACCAGCACCAGGCTTCCTTCTGTGGATTTTAACAAATGTCTAGTATTATGGACCCATCATCACAGGGTCCCAGAATAGTTTCACAGCCCTAAAAATACCCTGAACCTCACCGACATGCTTTTTTTTTTCACATTTTAACGTCTCAGAAGTAAGGGTTTCCATGTTCTACTGATAGCTATACTAACAATATCTTACCTCCCTCGCTCACTCTCTCTCTCTTCCTTCCTTCCTTCCCACCTTCCTTCCCTCTTTCCTTCCTCTCTTCCTTCCTTTCTTCTCCCCTCCCTTCCTTCCTTCCTTTCTCCATCTTTCTTCCTTCCTTCTGTTATAAGAAAGCTGGTCCCCTGACTTCAATGCCAACTCACAACTAATGAGAACAGAATTTTGAGGAAAAAGAAATAAGGTTTTTTATTTGTCAGACAAAGAGGAAGACAGGTTGAGTTAACCTCTCAAAGCTCTTCTTCTTCATAATCCCTCTTCTGAGGGAAAATGTCCACTTTTTTAAAGGGGAATTCAGGGGCTCTGTTCAGGTACATGACAAAGCACTCTCTCAGAGTAGGTGCTGGCCTTTGTTCTCCAGATGCCCTGGTGCCACTTCTCTAAAGCTTTATGTCTTGGCTGACAAGTTTATTCCTTCTGCTAGTCAGAGAGAGATAAGGGGTAGAAGACTGTGTGATTTAATTGAAGAGTAAGAGTTTTAACCTTGGTCTCTCCAGCACAGAGAAAAAGGAGAGACAGACACAGAGAGAAAGATAGGAGGGGAGGAGAGAGAGACAAAAGGAAAAAAATGTCAGTTGGAATAACAAGCCAAGTAAACTGCATGCAAGCTTGGCTACACCAAAAGGCTTTCCTTTTTGTAGTCCTGGTTGCACTTCCTTCTTCCTATCCTCCTCCCTTGGTACTTCCTTCCTTCCTTCCTTCCTTCCTTCCTTCCTTTCTTCCTTCCTTCCTTCCTTCCTCTCTTCCTTCCACAGGCTGTTATTAAATTGATAGCATGTGGTACAACTGATGGAATTTCCACATCAAGGAAATAGAGCAATAAGAGACTCCACCATGAGGTCTGATCTGTGTTCTCTTTTGTTTTGTTGTACATCACTGAAAACAGCTAGCAGGGCCTACTCCATTTTTCTTCAGCTGGGGAAGTGGAGCTGCTTTACCTGAAGCAGCAGACACTTGGTCTTTCACATGCACACACCATCTTCTCTGGAAGCAATATCCGATTTTGTGTTCAGGTGGCATGCTGCATTTTCTCTGTTTTCATGGATTTCTCCATGAAATCCCATGTTCTCCATGTTTCTCTACTTTGCCATCTGCCCCAGAGGCTGCCTGTTTGGGTGACATCATCAATTCCCAAGGCCTTTGGCTTTCTGTTGTGTTTTGTCAGTGAGGAGTCCAGGGAAGAGGGACACCTGTCCTCTAGGCTTTCTCCCTGAGAGCACTCTGCTCTTTGACAGGTCACTGCTCCTGTCAAGGTGACAAACTTTACTGGGATCTCTCTTTTTTTACATTGCAGACTGCTTCACTTCATTCCATTGGTCCAAGGAGTGTGGCAGCCTGTGTGTTTATAGCTATCCCTTGTGGCTGCCCAAGTCCCCTGGCTGCCTCTTTATAATTAGACTCTTTGTAAATCCCTCCACCTAGAATTGTCCTCATTAAAATGCTCCATCTGTTTGCTCTTGGATTCTGGATGGATGCAGGTTACATCTCAGAGACAGTGGGCTCCAGTACCAGGGGCCAAATCACCCCTGGTCTAAACAATTCTTGGTGGTTGCTAATGATTGGTATCCGGCCCTAGATTTTAGGGATTCTTAAAAATACAAGAGGGGATCTTTTTTGTGAATATAGAGACAGAGCTTCATAACAGAAAAAGAAATCTGTTCCATGATTCTTTCCTGTCTGGAGACCCAACAGTCACCTAAGTTTTCATTAAAAGAAAACTTAAGAAGAAAAAAAACCCACCTTATCATTTCCATATAGTCAAGAGAAAGTTATGCATTTTTATATGTGTATGAGCCTTGTGGATCCACCAAAGATGGGGTGTTAATGGCATTTCAGAGACTGCATAAAATCTGAAGCTCCCTAGTTTGGTTTATTTTGGATGAGATAATTAAATACCCTTAATGCTTATGCCTTGGAGAGTCAGCAGCACCTGTTCCCACCATATGGGATGAGGTGGATGTTTGCTAGCAATGATGATACACAACATTCTCCAGCTCAGGCCAAGATGGAAAAGAAACCAGGAAAGGAGAATCATGAGTCTAAACGAAGAGGATATGTGCTGACTTGCCTCCACTCTTCTGTCCTGGACTTGCCCCACTGAACCTGCTCAAGCCCCAGAATCTACCGTCTCAGGAGCTCACCTGGTTGAGGATCTAGGCCCCAACTAGGCCACTTAAGTGAGTCCCTCCTCAGCATTTCTAAAACTCATTATCAGGTTCTTACTTTCTCTCCTTCAGGGTCTTCCAGAGTCTGACTTGACCTGACTTCCCACTAACTTCCATTGCTTAGGTTGTGGACTCATCTCCTACCAGTCCATTTGGAGGTTCTAATTACCAATGACTTCTGAAAAAGAAGTTCTTCTCTCTCTAGAGCCAAGGTAACTGTTATTTGGTGAGCACATCCTCAAACCAGAAACTGTCCTAGTGTTCTATATATAACATTTCTAGTCCTATCAGTTTTGTAAGGTAAGAAAGTTGTATCTAGAAAAGGGAACTAGAATGTTTAGGTATAAATTGACTCAAGCCTGACCACCTGTTCTGGTATTCATAAAGTGGGAACAAATTCTGAGCACATCTTTCCTGTGTGCACCTCAGACTCATAGCTTACTGCATTTCTCTCCTCCTGACCCATTCTTCATCTCTTCTTTTTGTTCACCAGTTCTGGGAGTGCTTGGCACTGACTGGCCATGCAATGCTTGGAGGGATTTTGCTCTTACTTTCATACCCATCCTGAAGCTTTGGGGCTGTCACCTGTGGGTGATCTCATATTCTTTTTCAAAAGAATAGAATTCATATATCTTGTGAGTCTGACATTTTCTCTGGATAAGAAATGATGCCTAGTTTATATTTTTTGGTACTTTGATTTCTTTTTAAATTTGCTTCTACCTTAACCTGTATTGCAGAACCAAATGAGATGGTAAGACACATTACTCCTGAAGAGAGATGAAGTAATCAATTTCATCCCTTTTAGAGGTAAGGGTAGTGGTAAATAAGGGAGTTATGAGACAAATGACAGTGACATTTGGGCTGTCACTGGGCTTCTTAGTACCCTTCCCCCAGGCACACAGAGTGATGATCAGCTCCAAGACAGTTCTAGAAAAGAGAAACCATGAGAAACAAATGAGAAGACTCCATACCAGCCAAGAAGGCTTCTTTCTGATGTCCATGGATTTAATATCTTTGTTTCTTTGTGTTCTGTAATACTAAGGCAATAGGACTTTCTTGGGACACAGGTGAAAAAGTTTTGATGTTTTGATGATACTGATGACTCCCTGCAACATTTTTTTGAAATCATGGTTCATATTTTCAAAGTATGTATCTTATAGATTTTGTTAAATGTGGTGAACATATATCCTTATTAGGACTAATGCTTTGGTAGAATTCATAGAACTGGCACATAACAGGATATTATAAATACAAAAGTATAATTAATACCCAACAGAACTAATGTATGATCACTGTTGAGCATTCTTATATTCTGCTTACTGTTATAAATACTTGCATGTGCTAATTTACTTAGTCCTCAAACAATTCCACCTAGTAAAACTATTGTTTTCCTATTATTTATTAGGTCACCGAGATTTAGCCAAGATTAGAGACTTATTCAAGGTTCACATGGTGATAGCACAGAGATTCCAAACCAGGTTTGCCTGATTCCAGAGCCCACCCAGTTACACACTCCACTCCTATATTCCAGGTTTCTTTCACTGAAAACAAAAACTCCTCATGAGCATTGATGGCCTATTTGCAAGTAGCAGCATGCTAGATTGTCTACATAAATATTTTTGCCAGACATCAAGGTCTCAACTCAAGCCAAGAGGTAGATAGCCCAGAACCTTGTGTCTTAGGGACCTCAAGGGAGGGAAGAGTTCATTTCATAACAATTATATCCCTCTTTCAAATTACAGGTGATTCATATCCGCATTCAAATTCTTGATGAATCTTGATTTTCTTATCATGTCTTAACTCATAACTAAGTATAACTAAAAGGGTGCCTTAATTATTTTTAGTTTGTTATACTTAAATGCTGTGCTTTCCCAAACTTTACATGAAGATCAAAAGTACTCCTTCTTTGCTCCATTTGGGAACTGTCCTGAGAGTGGAAAGTTTGGAGATGGTGTGTGTGCTGACTTGTAGTTTATGATGGGAAAGAAAACTAGCAACATTGGACAGAGTTAAGTGTATCTAAGATTTGAAGACCGAAGGTTTTCAAATTTTTAAAGAAACCCAGGCATGTATCAATTATCTTTTGTTCTGTTAAAAAAAGTCACAATTCTGTAGCTTAAAACAATAAATAATTATTTAGCTCATGGTTCTGTGAGTAAGCAGTTAGGTGGGGCTCAGCTAAGCAATTCTGCTGGTGTCTATTAGTCCCCTGTGTCCATAAATCAGCTGGTGAGATAGCTGGACTAGCTGAGTTTATGATGCCCTTGGTTTAGATGGCTGGAATGACTGAGGCTGCTCTCCATATAGACTCTCATCCTCCAGCAGGTTGTACTGCGCTTGTACTTACACATGGCTTTTCTCATGTGTACTTGATTTACAGCTCCTACTGTTCCACTGGCCAAGGGAAATCCCATGGTAAAACCATAAATGGAACATGCTGAGATGTGACTATGAAGCTATAAAGAAGCAAGAACAAATTGAAAGTCAAAGCAATAGCCTATCATAAAATATAAATTCCAAAGGGAAATGTTTTTAGAGATACTAAATCCTAAAATAAAAAGAAATTTTGATTGTATAAAGCCAAGTGATTTTAAATAATTACAAAGAACCAAATTTGGCAAGAATACTGAAGTTTCCCTGTAGGAAACCACCTGAGAAGTCTGAATTTTAAAAGAAAATTACAAATTGTAGAATTATCAAGAACAAATTAAGTATGAAATACATCTGTAAGAATAGGGTTCAGAAACTTAAGGAATAAATTGAGGTTTGAAAATGTACCAAGACAATCAAGAGTGTTGCATGGACAGACTTTTTGTGCTTTTTTTTTTTTTTTTTTTGTCTGTCTGTCTAGCTTCCTCTGTGGTCAACCATGACTAGGGCAAATAGTGGTTTACTGGCTGAATGTCAGGAAAGGCAGACCTGCTTTTCTCTTGATGTGCTTCTGTCTTCTCCATTACAAAGAAAGATCTTTAAACTGGAAAGGTTGGAATAAATTTGATTAATAAAGTCAAACTTCTAGTTATTGAGGAGTTAGCGATAACAACTCCAAATGTGATTGCAGAAATTTTACCATTTGAAAATACATGTGGCAAACAATATGTGAAATTACCAGAATACCAACGATGTCCATTCATAAAGCTGATATTCAGAAGTTTTTGTGTATATGTATTGTGGCTTTAATTTTGCAAATTCTATACTGCCAGGCTTGATAATAATTCTCCCTTGGTTTTAGGTGGAATTCATTCACCCATCAATTTGCATTCATTCATTCTGTGCTAAGCAGTGGACACAATGATGAGTGACTCTTCAGGGAGAACTCTGCTTAGTTGGGGAGACAGAAAAGCAAATAAACTACTATTTTCTCCATAAAAGACATAGCATCTTGGAGGATAAATGGGATTGGCAAGGTGGGAGGAGGTGGGCCAGAAAAAGAGAAGACACAGATTTAGATTGCAGAGTACACTCAGATGGTTCATGGTGGCTAGACACTAAGGAATTCATAGAAGATGAAATAAAATTATATTTTTTAAAGGCAGCAGGCCTAAGTAATGAAAAGCATCATTTTCTAGTTTTACATTTATTTCAAAGGTAAAGGGTAACTAAATATATCCGATAATTTCCAATATAAGACTATTTCTGGGTTTTCAATGTGTTACACTGATTCATGTGCTCATATCTAAAAGATGGGTACACTGATCACTAGAATAGAAAGTGAGGCTTACTGGAACCCATCATGGGTTTTAAGACATGTTCATGAGTCCTTCCACTAAAATGACAGGTACAAGAATTAGAACCATAAGGCAAAATGGCTACTTGCTTTAGTAATAAATTTGGCAAGGACTCCTTAATATCTTAGTAGCTAAAATTAAGGCTAGATAATAGTATAGTTAGATGCATTATGGTTAGACAATTAATGTATTAGGGTCAGCTTAGATAGAACATTTTCAGTATCCAGATTTGATCTTTTTCCTTTTTGTTTTTTAATGAATAACTTGGATGAATGCACATGACTGATTATACAATGTTTGGATCATGCAAACAGTAGCTAATGCATTACAAAATGGAATCTAGCATCAAAGGAACTTTGTTACACTATATAATAAGCTAAAATTTGAGATAGAACTCCTATACTTTGGCTAAAATTTTAACGTCAACTAAATGCAACATGAGGGTTTTCTTTGAACCCTAATTTAAATAAACTAATTTCTGAAAAGAAATATCTGAGACAGTTTGAGAAAATGAAAAGACAATATCAACAAAATATTATCAAGTCAGGGCTGGGGGCACCTCAAGTGGTAGAGCACTTGCCTAGCAAACACAAGGCCCTGAATTCAAACCCCAATATCACCAAAACAAAAAAATTATCAATTCTTTTTGGTGGCCTCGTAACGGCCTTTTAGTTACTTTTGAAATAGTTTTTGTTTTCCAGCAATACATGAATATTAATAGGTAAAATTATATGCTTTAGAATAATACAGAAGTGAGAAGTGGATAGATATTTTTATTTATTCAAAAATGATAGCTGAGTCCATGTGATGGGTAGATGGGGAAGACTAAGCTTCTTTTCTGGGACCCTTGCTTTGGCCTGACTGCACGTCCTCCTGAAGTTCATATGTTGAAACCTAACCCCCGAGATGATAATATTAAAAGGTGGGGCCTCTGGGTGTCATAAGGACTCTCCCCTCATGAATGGATTAGTTCTCTTATAAAAGAAGATTCACAGAGCCCTTTTGCTCTTTCTTCTGTGAGGACATAGAAGAAGGTGCCATCTTTGCAGAAAGTAAGATCTTCCCAGACACTGAATCCGCTCGTACCTTGGTCTTGGACTTTCCAGCCCCCAAAACTGGGGACAATACATTTTTGTTGTGTACAAACACAAACAGGAATTTTGCTATAACAGTCTGAATGGATTAATACATACACTGATTAAGTTTGGTAGACTATCCTGAAATTGTAAAAAAGTAAAAGTCCCGTTTCTCCTAAGTCTACAAGGAAACACGGTCTGTGGGTGGTATCCACCCAGTGAAGTTGTTGGGCCGCTGAACTCTCCCAGCTCCATTGAGCTGTCCTCTAGAGAGGCTACCAACCTTCTATCCAGTCTGCCTTGCACAGACCAATGGTTTCCAGTTCTGAAGGTGTATGTGTTCACACACATGCAGATTTTGAGAGGAGGAGGGTCAGACAGGGATTAGAGAAGGGAGAGGGACCGATTTCTTATAGTTCTTTCAGAAAATGAAATCAGCTGTCATGTATTGGTTGGCTTTCCCTATAGGCTACTGATTACATCAGTGCAACCCTGCTGGGGTCTGCTTTCTAATTGAGAAAACCGTAAAACAACTTGCCTGGCATCCTTGTTATGTGGTTGTTCTGGGCATGGTGCAAGCGCTCTGGGACTACTTCTTAGAGGTACTGAAGCTTAAGCCAGGAAACCAACTTCCAGGGAGCATCTGGTCCGAGGTCTCTCCCAATCCTAACATTCCATGATGTGTGATACTGCTTTTCAAGATGCACCCTGTAAAATCACCTAATCGAAGAAGGACAAGGAGAGTCACAGTATTAAACGAAGGGGCCAGGAATGTGGGGAAGACAAGAGCAAATGTGTTTAGGTAAGAAAGTTAATATGTCAAGGCTAGAGAAAACTAATGTGGGTGAGGATTTTTTCTGAAAATTATGGCTTAGTAATTAAGTCAACACTTAGTCCACCTACCTAATTATTCTGACATACAGAAGGTGTCTGATGCTCAGACTTTTAAAAAAGAAAATCAAGGTGTATGCTTAGTAAATTCTTCTAAAAGTTAATAGGTAAGATCACATAGCAGAAAGCTCATCTAATCCCATGAAGGAGATATGGAGGAATGGGAGCATAAAATGACAAGGTTAATTAACCTGGCAAATTTTCAGGGCACAAATTAGGATCCAAGTCTTTGAACTGTTGATTATACTTTTTTCAGTGAGATCAAAACAGATAAATAGCCAGGAGCAGTGATCCACTTACAGAATCTTCAAGGTTATAGAAAGACAGTAAAGTTTTCTCTTAGCTACAGAGTTTAGCATTCTATTTGAGTTTCTGATGGTATCTTTAAGTACTTTACAAATGCAAATTGGATCCCTAGGATCAGATCTGCCCCAGAGTAGTTAGAAATGAGAGCAAGTTCTTGGTAGGAAAGATAGCAGTGGAACAGGAGAAAGGTAGCAAGCAGAAATTTCATCTGAGCTTAGACACATCTCACAATCTATAGAGTAGTGATTCTCCTAGACTCAGCTCCATCTGGGTAAATCCATGTTCCAAGAGGAATTCTCTCATGTTCTTTGAGCTAAGAAAGGGCTTCCTTCTGCATTTCCGTCTAAGTTTTTTTTTCTGTGCTTCTCCATGACTGCCAAATCAGCCTGAAGAAAAATCACAAAGCCATGCAAATCAATGCACAGTGTGATTGTGTTTTTATAGTTTAGAATGTGATCATTCGATAAAGTCTGTCTCCCTTCCAGCCTCTAATCTTCTTGTGGCACATCCGGTATTGGTCTTTGCTCACTACCGCTTACAGGTCCCAGCAGTGTGAGGGCACAAAGTAGACCCTCCACAAGTACTTATAAAGAAAATATACCTCACTTCCTCTTCATGGGGAAGAAATAAGTCACAGGCAGTGATCCTTCACTTTCTTGCTGCCTGCCTCCAAGTTTGCCTGAAAATCTTCCGTCTTTTCTCCATTCCCTCCATTACTGCATATGAGAAGTTGGACCCTTCGTGGCTAATCCTTCTACTGTATTCTGTTTGCAGCCCTTTCTACCTATTCACATCTTCCTGTTGACTATTCCCATTCCTGTCTATATCTTCAAACTTTCCCATCCCATTGACATAGAATGTCAAGGTAATTGTAATATAGCCACTTTTTGAAGCAACCCTTTTCCATCGCTACCCATCTTCCATCTTCATTAGCAAAGTCACTAAAACTCCTCCACACTCATTATTTCCGCTTCCTCACCACTTGCCATTCACTCTTTGGCATCCTAAGACAATTGAAATTGTTTGCCACTGTTACCAATGACAGCCTTTTCTTAAAACCCAGTGACTATTTTTAAATATTTTTGTTTCATCTCTCAACAATATTTGACAGTGTTGATAAGTATCTACTTACAGAAATTGTTGGACACTGCATGATTCTGAGTCTGTGTTCATTTAACAACTATTTATTGGCCACCTAATATATGCCATGCAATGTCCTAGGTGCTGAGCACACACAGGCGAACAAGATAGTCCAGGTCCTTGATCTCACAGAGCCTATGTTCATTTTTGTGAGAATGCAGACAACTGAGTAGATAAATGAACAATATGATATCAGAAAGTAAAGTCAGCCCAAGGCAGGTCAGCCAACAGCTTCTCCCTAGATTTAGCTTCTGAGCAATGATAAGCTATCTTGCTAAAACCCCACCAAAGATGCCAGATTCCCCCCAAAAAAGGCAGCTCAGCAGCAACATGATGGAGATATAGTGACAGAGGCTGGAGTTGAGGGTAGGAATATACACTGAGAGTGGTTGAGCTGGGTTAGATCTCCTGTATTAAAAACTCTCCTGGAGAGCTTATCCCTTCCCTCAGAGGAGCCAATTCTGGCCTGGAGCCCAATTCATGTAAGAATGACTCAATCTCTTCATGACACATCTCCCACCTACAGGATTTTAGTGAGTGGAAATAAACCAATTCTTAACCCAGATCAGGACCTTCAGAGCTAAGCCAGGACTAGTGCTAGCCTGCATCCCTCAACTGTTCCTATTATGACAACCTTGACCATTAACAGGACAACTAAAGCCACTCAGGCCTAGTCCTCTTGTATCTAGAAGTCATCCAGCACACGTAAGAAAGGCTTCATAACACTATGTGCCACACCTGTTTGCCTGCTGGCTCTCAGATCTATTCTCCATTATTCCCAGTTCTGCTTTGAAACTAAGGGATTGCCTCTTACAGACTCATTTCCCAGGGTCCTCCACCTCTTGGCATTTACTTAGTTTCAGACAGTAGGAAGCTCTGGCAGCAGATTTCAGTGTGACTGGAAAAAAATATCCAAGATATTTTCCAACCCTATTTCTCTGCTTTCTTTTGTGTCTCCAGTCCCTGTCAGGCAGAAACCAGGATGGTTCCAATTCCTTCCTACTAGGGGCCACAGCTCCTAGGCTCTGGCAATGTCTGATAACAGTTGCTATTCTGAGTTGGCTTATCTTCCTCCTGTTTCTTCAGTTCTTTGAACATGTATTTATCAGGTGCTCCTAATAAATTCCATTACATTACTCAGAATCGGTTCTGTTTTCTGGCTGAACCCTGACTGATACTTAAGCCCTGGGCAAATCCCCAAAATGTAACAAAACTGATTTGCCTCATAATCACTCTCAACAGTTAAATACAAAGGAAACATAAATCCTGTTCCAAAACCCAAAATAATAATTATCCTCTTATTAATAATTATTTTTATTATGTCTTGACAAAAGTCTCAGAATCTTCAAAGAGAAGAGAACACATTGCTTAGCATGCAACACTTTTACCTCAAAATCTTTACTTCATTCAGCCCTGCAAACTGCTCCCCCATAACCTGTATGGATTCTCTTGCCTCCTTCAAAACTAAACTAACAAAGAAGCTTTCAAAACACAAAGACAAAATGATCAAAAATATATGATTTTTACTGAGATTTGTTCACATTAAATACTAACTTTGTATTTTAACTGCAAGATAGTCTTATTTTCCAATTAATAATTGAAATCCCCAATGAATCAATTTTAAATAATCAATCTCAAAATAAGTACTGAAACTATAAAATGATTTATTTTTTATTAATCTAACCAAAGGACAAAAGGAGAAAATTTTGGAATGAAACAAAGAATGATTAAAGAAGATGGATTTATAGCCCAAATATAAATTATTGCATTAAATATAAGTAAGCAAAAATACCCTAAATAATGATTTGGATTATTGGACTGTATAAGTAAATAAAAACATACTATGCTATTTATAAAACACACAACCACCAGAACACAGTAGCTCTTATAAGACGTGTAAGTCCTCCACACTAAAACCTGCAGAACTTCATTGAAATCAGTTGCTGAGGACCTACACACCATATTCAAGGATTAAAAATAACCACTATTGTAGAGGATGATTGCTTCCTAACCTGGAGAACACTGTAGGTTTCTAATGCTGGTATATAACACATAAGTCTCTCTCAGATCACTTTTGACAGGGTGGAACCAAACACCAGCTATGGAGAAACCTAAAGGCTTAGTCCTGAAGTTCACATTACTTGTGAGGTGTCAGTCTAGATAAAGTGCCCCTTAGGAGAAAATGTAGGCAACTTGGGACAGGAAAGTGACTGCAAAGAAAGAAGGCAACAAGTGGAAGAAATAAAGAGGCCTGTAGAACCAATGTATCAGGCAGAGTCAGAATGCACATTGCCCTCCCTTCCAAAGGAAACGAGTGCACTTCACTGCTCTGACAGAAGAGGGCACTCTTCAACTCGGAAACTTATTGAGCCATCCAAACCCTTCTCTGCTATATTTCTTCTTAATGACCCAGTTAAATCCAAAGCATCGGTGTGGCTCACGCCTGTAATCCTAGCTGCTCAGGAGATGTAGATCAGGAGGACTGTGGTTCAAAGCCAACCCAGGCAAATAGTTCTGGAGACCCTATCTCTAAAAAAACCCATCACTCGCACACACACACAAATAGAACATAGGCAACCTCCATATAAAACTATTAGCAAGATCAAAGAAAATGGCATCAATTATTTTTCACCTGATGAAAATACTATAAAAAGGAAAAACAGAATAAAGTTGTAACACATTTCAATATGAATTGTATGTCATTAACAATATTTGAAAATATGAACGATAGCTCAAATAAGAAATACAGAATAAAATGGGCAGAAAATAGTATTATGTGAAACAGATAAACTCTGTTCTTTTCTAATCTTTTTTTTTTGGCAGTGCTGGAATTTGAACTCAGTGCCTCATGCTTGCTAGTCAGGTACCACTTGAGTCACTCCACCAGCCCCCTAATCTCAGGACATAATTTGAATTTTAAAAGTATATCAAACTAAATTTCAAAGTCTCAAAGGGGAAATCATCTTGATCAAACATAAATTAAGGAACACTGAGGAGGTGAATGAAATCAGTTAAGAGAAACAAAGTGAAACAAAGGATGCAAGAGTTCTTGGAATAATTAGAATTACAATCAATGAGCAAGAAAAACAAAATAGTGGAATATAACCAATATTTTAAAAATAATTCAAGGACAGATCCCAAGAGAAAAACATTCTATGATCTACATGTTGAAAAGGCTACCATGTTCTCAGAGTTGTCAACTCCAAACCAAAATCTATTTTATTTTTTAAAAAATTACCAGACTCTAAGGAAAAATACCATAGGCCATTCAGTAAAATGGACCTCTTAGCCATTTACAAAGGATAGAAAATCAGGTTTATATCAAACTTCTCAAGAACAATGTGAAAAGTGATTTTAAAAAATTAGAGCAATGTTTTCTTAAAACTTAAATATTCAGCCAAGGATTGTTTTTAAAAAGCAAGACAAAATTCTAAAATCAAAGCTATCGAAAAAAAAAAAAAGGAAACAACCAGGAACTGAAGAACTACTGTATTTGCAAGCTTTTGAAAAATCTGTAGAGGATGACCAAAAGATACCTAGAAAATTCTCTGAGAAAGAGACAGAAGGAACCCGGTAAGAGAAGATCTTTTCTGCATCCTCCCTCCTCCACTTGTAGCTGGTCATCTTCCAGGCTTGTGGTCTTCCTTCTGTGTATGCCTCTGTCCTAACTGACTCTTCTTAAAAGGACACCAGTCCTATTGGAATAGGTCAATCCCAATAACCTCATTACCTGTATCATCTCTCAAAAGGTTCAATCTCTAAATATAGTCATATCTGAGGTGCTGAGGGACTTCAACATTTGACCTTTAGGGAACAAAATTCAGATCATAATGTAATAGATACATTTTTTAGTGTGACCTTTTCTTCCTTTTTTCTTTTTTTTAACTAGAAAATTTCTTTTAATTATAGTTTTGTAAACTGTGCATGATTTCTTCTTTTTTATTAATTATTAATTTATTCACATGTGCATACATTGTTTGGGTCATTTCTCCCCCCTGTCCCTCTCCCCTACTCTCTTCCTCCTCCCCCCTTCAGTTCCAGGCAGGTCCTGTTCTGCCTTTATCACTAATTTTTTTGAAGAAGACACAAGCCTAATAAGGAAGACAAAGTGTTTTTGCTAGCTGAGTTGAGGATAGCTATACAGAACTATTCCTGGTATTGCTTTTGTGTACACGTGTTATGACCCATGTTAATTCATCTCTAACTGATCTTTGCACTGGTTACTGATCCCCTTCTCATAGTAACCTCTGTCACTTTAAGGTTTCTATATTAGCTCCTCTGGAGTGGGGACATCAACCACTTTCATGTTTTGGGTTTTCTACCTATTTCTATATCTCACGTATGTGCTCTCCCCTTGTCATGTGATCCAAGTCCAACCACATTGCTGCATTTGCCCTAGATCTAAAGTCAGCATATGAGGGAGAACATATGATTTTTGGTCTTCTGAGCCTGGCTGACCTCACTCAGAATTATGTTCTTCAGTTCTATCCATTTACCTGCAAATGATAAGATTTCATTCTTTTTCATGGCTGAGTAAAATTCCATTGTGTACAAGTACATTTTCTTGATCCATTCATCAAGAATGTTGGTTGTTTCCATAATTTGGGTATTATGCAATAAACTGCAATAAACATGGATGTGCAGGTGCCTCAGGAGTAACCTGTGTCGCATTCCTTTGGGTCTATCCCCAGATGTGGGATTGCTGGATCATATGGCAGATCTATGTTTAGATTTTTAAGTAGCCTCCAAATTTTTTTCCAGAGTGGTTGCACCAGCTTGCATTCCCACCAGCAGTGGATTAGGGTTCCTTTTTCCCCACATCCTCACCAACACCTGTTGTTGGTGGTGTTTTTGATGATGGCTATTCTAACAGGGGTGAGGTGGAATCTTAGTGTGGTTTTGATTTACATTTCCTTTATGGCTAGAGATGGTGAGCATTTTTTCATGTGCTTTTTTGCCATTTGAATTTCTTCTTTTGAGAAAGTTCTGTTTAGTTCAATTGCCCATTTTTTAATTGGTTCATTGAGTTTAGGAGAGTTTAGCTTCTTAAATTCCCTATATATTATGGTTATCAGTCCCTTGTCTGATGTATAGGTGGCAAACATTTTCTCCCACTCTGTGAGTAGTCTATTCAGTTTACAGACCATTTCTTTTGTTGTGCAGAAGCTTTTTAATTTTATGAAGTCCCATTTGTCCATCCTTTCTCTTAGTTGCTGGGCTGCTGGGTTGCATTGAGGAAGTCCTTGCCTATACCTATTAATTCCTGTAGTAACTTCAGAGTTTCAGGTCTGATCTTTAGGTCCTTGATCCATTTTGAGTTGATACTAGTACAGGGTGGTAGACATGGACCCGGTTTCAGTTTCTTGCAGACAGTTAACCACTTTTCCCAGCAGCATTTGTTGAAGAGGCTGTCTTTTGTCCACCTTTTTGGCCCCTTTGTCAAAAATGAGGTGGGTATAGTTGTGTGGATTCATATCTGGGTCCTCTGTCCTGTTCCTTTCTTCTTAATTCTCTGCTCACTACCATATTCCCACAAAGCTCCCCCATTCTTCAAGACAATCCAAGGCATGCATATTTCCATGCTATTTCTCATGTCATAGATTATAAACACACACGTTTGTATGTATGCACACATACATACATGCACACATACATACATGTGTATGGAAGGGCTTTTAAAATGTACACAAAATTCCATTATTCACTCTTCTGCATTTCATTTTTCTTATTCAACCAAAATCCCACCAAAAATGGCCAAGTCCCCAGAAAAGTGCAGCTCAACATCAAAAATCATCTTGATTCCATCAGGAGATATAATCCCAGAGGCTGGAGTTGAGATAAGAATCACACTGAGAGTGGTTGAAAGCATCTCCTTGAAGAACTCTAGCATGTCGGTCCTGAGGGCTGCCCAGTAGCCCATGGTGCAGATGTACCAATCACTCACCCATACCCCTGGGGTTTGTGGGTGAGAGCAAGAGTGCTGCAGAAACACCTGTGCACTGGTGTGCACTGCTGCTTTTAGCCCACGGGACAGATTTCAGAGCTGGTTTCAGGTTTGAAGGATGTGCGTACTTTTGATTTCAATAGATGCTGCCAGATTTGCTTTCAAAAGGGATAGAATGTTTCACAGTTCCATGATGTAGGGACCCCCATCACACACAAACATTTAAAACTCAAGAAGCCGAAGCCTAGAGAAATAAGAAATGTGCCCCTGCGTATCGAGATCAGAACTACATCTGCACAGCCTCCAAACTAACACTTGCCAAAGTGGCAGGCTCCTGTCCCCCAGCAGCCAGACATGCATTTCAGGGCAAAGAGCTGTGACACAGCTGCTGGGCTTGTATATTGAGAGCCTCTTGTAACGTCCCTCTCATAAAAGTATGATGCACAGTTTGTAAGAACAAGGATCCTCCAGGAGCAGGAGTAGATTCTAGAGCCTAATGCTACTAAATTTTATCATAGGGGTCACAAACAGTTGGGAGTAGTGAGAAGTATGGGCCTCTTCCTCCTGATTAAACCCATTATCCAAGTAAATATATTAGGAATGGAAAGAAGGAAGACAGGCAAAGAGCTGTAGTCAATTTTGTTACCACGTCTCTACTCTTCAGGTATTGTTTTGGTAAATAACTAACCAATGTACATTCAGATACATTGTTGAGAGACAGGGAGGTGCTGGCGGCACTAATTTTAAGAATAGAGGAGTGGAGTCACGCTTCTGTCACTATCATTGATGGCACTCATTTTGAGACACCAGTTCTGCATCTGGACATGTGCACTGGAGAATGTTAGCTACAATAATTCAATGAGCATCACTGAAACAACATCCTTTCCAAATAAATTTAAGAGAAAACAAGTTTCTGTTTTGACCACAGGAGGAAAAGTCTGCATGGTGTTTGACTCCTTTTACAGCTTACATGAGAGAGATTCGGCCTGCTTATGAGTGCTGGCAAGGAAGATTTGAATAACTATTCATTTTCTCTTTAGAAAAATGTAATAGAGAGCAGTTAGGTCAACATGGAAATGGCCAAACATAAAATCCAACAGGTCTACTTCACACTTGACCATTGGCACATGAGCAATGGGACAGAACTTTCTGGGTCTTTGGCAGAGAAAAAATTTGCAAGGAAAATAAAAAGCAAGAAAAATCAGAGTGATGGAGTCCTGCATGATGGGGCAATCTGATATAATCTCTCTGACCTTCACCCTTCTTTTAAACAGCTCTTTAAATACTTGGCTCTTTCTTTTTCCTCCTGTAACTGTTACTGGCACTTGAAATGAATTCTCTAGTTTGCAATATGTGCAGACTGCAGCAATTTTAAAAAGTGAACAAATCTAACATTGTATTTGAAGTCTGTGCAGCCTCTTCCACTAGCTCTGTATTTTCTCCATTTTGTGCCTCCACTGCAGCTTTCTACATGGCTGGTGATTTAAATGACTGATATTTGTGTAGCAACCGCCCAGTAAGACTGGAAAGTAGGTATAATCTCTCCCAGTTTACAAGTGTGCAGATCACATAGGACACCTGCTCAAGGTCTAGGAGGACCCAACTCTCCAGATGCCCGGTGAAGGCTGCTCCATTCCAACACACCCTAAACACACAGCAGAGTAGGATGAAGAGCCATAATCATCACCTTCTGTATGAAATGCACATTGGTGCCACGGTGGCTGGGTTGGATGGGCATGTGAATACACACATAGTGTATTTCCCAACCCTGCCAGCTCCAGGGTTCTTATTCTCCTTTTTGACTATTCTCTTCATTGGCACCCAACTCTGTCAGTTCAATCTCTTTGTCATTTCCTGAATCATGTTTGTCAGAATTTAACTTTGTCTGAACTCCCCTGATTTCTCACCTCTGTCTGCATCTCTTCTTCTCCCATTTTCTCCCATCTTTTTCTTCCATATTTATGTTATTTTACCTCCAGAAAACTCCCAATTCCATGGCCACATTCTTTCTTATCAGTTCATGTGATGCCAGCATCTGTTACTTCAATTGCTCTTTTAGGATGCTGAAATTTTTTTGCTTTGCCTTTTTACTACACCCTATTTTAAAATTTCCTAGTTAATCATACTGACCAGTCTACTTTTAAGCCTGACCCTGCTGAAATAAGGACCTCCATACATACATCTTAATGCCACCCAAACCATTTGATGGTTAGTTTCAACTATCTGTATTACAGTGTTGTGTCGCTCAGTTTATTAGGAAACCTTTTACTCATCAGTGATCAGCACCTGGTCCCTATGGGCATCGCTATGTGAAAGGTGCCCTGTAGTCCTGCAAGCACCTGTAGTGTTGGTCAGCACCCCTTCCCCTCACTGGTTATTTTAAACCATCAGAACTAACCTCAGTTTACCTAAATAATATTCAATTACCTCATCCACTAAAAAAAAAGTGACTCCATCATGTGTTATCTATGTGAAATAATGAGATAGGTAGATTTCAGTCTATCCTACAGCTAGTCCATCCTCTCATCTTTGCATCCGAGCTCCAGGGCTCAGCTCTTCTCTGCAACCCTGCCACGTGAATGGGGTTTATCTCTTTCCTAAATCTTAAATCACTTGTCTCTACTTACATTTCCTCTCAACATTTATGTTTCTCATGCTCACAAACAAAACAGAGCACACCCTTGTGTAATATGTACATGAGCATGCTACCTACATATCTTCTTGCCTTTCAGGGCACACCAGCAAGACTTCAAACTGCTGGTATCTGCCTCTTTGAAGATTTCTCTGGCTACCAGAGACTGTTCTAAAACTCCATGGAATTCACAAACTTATCCTACCTCAATAGTAGTTTTCCAGTAATGACCAGTCATAATTGGCATATAAATTTCCCAACTGTCTCCCCTACCAGGTGGGCTACACTTATAAGGCATGTATTCAGTATTGTTGCCAAGAGTTCATTGAGATTAAACTCCAGTTGCCCCAAATAGTAACTTGCTACAAAGCACATCCTTTAGTGCTTCCCTTCCCTGTGTTGTTTTAGAACTTCTTCAGAAACATTTCCTGGGATTCCCTCCAAAATCAACCACTTGTACTTCAATCCATGTTCCAAAGTCAGCTTCGGGGAAAACACAAACCAAGACAACCTCACTTGCTCCTCTATTCTAGTTACACACCATTCCTCTCCTCTCCTTCACTGGTAAGATTCTTGAAGGATAGTCATACCATGAAGGAATTGTACTTGCTACTGGTGCAGAGAATCCAAAGCAACTCCAGGGTTTCCCTTTTCTCATGGAATGATGTGAATGAATAAATGAAGTCGTGAATCTTTGGATTGATCTGGAAGCTACCCAATGTCATCAGGGATGTTATCTACCTTTCCACTAGGCACTCTCTGCAAATCCTAGGTAGGCATCCCATGATCCCAAAAGGGTGGCTCTCTCCAGTATCACCTTCAGGTTTGAGAAAGGAAGATGGAAGTGAATGGGCCTGAGGTAGAAGATCTGGGCTACCACGTCAGCTGTCCTCAGGTACCATCCAACAACTTAACATCTTCTGGCCAGAATTCAGCCCACCACTAACTTAAATAGAAATTGAAAAGCAACAGTTTTGTTTGTTTTTAAGTCTGGACTTTCTGTGTAGTCTAACAATAGTGGGGTTCTCCTACAAAAGGAAAGAATCTCTTCTGGGGTAGTAGACATAATCATTTGCAATTTCTCAAGTCCTGTCATCTGGTTTCCACTGCTCAGGTGTAAACTTTCTAAGTTCACGACTCCTGCCTAGCCTCCTGTACATGAAAGGCGACTTTCAATCCAATTCTTATTGGCTTTCTTTTCTGATTTCTCACAGGCACCTTTATTTTACTTATCACATTTTGCACACATTTTTGCCTGTTTTGAACTGAATTTACAGGTCAGTGTCAAGATCCTCAGCTTTCCAAAGTAAACTAGTTTTATGCTAAGGCTAGTCAGGAGGAAATGAAGAGCAACGAAAAAATGAGGTGAAGACAATTTCATCACTTTATCCAGATTCCATCACAGTCCTTTGCAACCCTTATTTATTTATTTACTTGCTTACTTATTCACTTATTTATTTATTTTTTGTGTGTGTGCTCTCACCTCCACTTCCACCTGCAACCTTGACACACTTTCAGTTCCATCAGTTTGGTTTGTGAGGACCCCTCTCAACTACTGGAGTCCACTTTGCCTGAGCAGACAGCTGGATTTGCCAGAAGAGCACTCCAACCCTCCCACCCCAATCCCTCACCCTGTCTACATTCTCCCCCGCCCCCAGTGCAGAAGTCTGACATCCCTTCCCCTTCCCCACTCAGTGACCATTCCTCTCAGTGGCTCATAACCCAGAGCTCCCACTATAGGACTTCACCTTAGGTCACACTCTGCCTGGCTTCTTCCCCTCCCTGCCTCACTTCCCACTCCCCATTGGTCTTCACAGAGAACACTTCCTTCACAAATCACTGGCACACTTCTGGAAATCAGTTTTAAGAATATTAGGCAATAAATATTTGTTAGGTTGAAGGAACTGAACTGAAGTGAATAAAACAAGTCTTTCAAGATGTGGTGCTGCATTAAGACAGCTTTTGAGGTTTTTATATTACCTTTCTAGAAATTAGAATGTTGGTTCTTGAGAGCAATATTTTGCAACAGCTCATAAACTCTAAGAAATCCAATAGCAATCATTTGCTTAAATGCATAGTTTCTCTAAAATTCATCCATAAACCATAGCTGAAATCACATAAATAGTTTCAATACAATATTGTCTGAGTGGTTTGGAACTGTGCTCTGTACTAGCAGCCTTAATTTTATCATTTATTAAAGTTGCAGAAACTTAATAAGCAGTTTCCAAGATATCTCTCTGGATATAAGGGAAGATACAGACATATTGTCTTTTTATAAAATCATCCTTTTCTTTCTGAGGAAGAAAAACCAAATGGTGCTGATTTTTCTGATATCTCTCCCCTTCATGTGGCAGTGCCACTCGTCAACACATTGCTTCTCAGCTCCAAAGCTACCCTCTTCCTGTTCTGTGACAGGGAGCATATTTCTCCTTCACCAGCCGGCACCATGCTAAACCTTGTCAGTAGGGGGCGCTAAGGGACACCAGAAAAGGAAGGGGAGGGGATTTCTCCAGGTCCGGTCTTGTAGTCCTCCTGTGTTCCTGCAGAGAAGCTGGCTTTTTGTGCCTACCTTGGGTACCTTCTCTCTGTCCTTGTGTATCCTTAAACATTCTTCTCATCTCCTCTTAGTCAATTTCCTGATAGTCATTTCTCATGTTCTGTCCCCTGGTAGGACCCTAATGAGTATAGTGACTAAGTCATGCAAAATATCCAAATCTTAAAAAGTGCCAATTCTCTACACATGTGAGTTCTTTGAAGGTTACTTTTAAGAAGACTTTCAAATAGGTTTCAACCTTTATGTCTTTTTTTCTAAAGTTGTTCTTGCACTCTTTAAATGATTTTCAATTTTCAAAAGACATTGCTAGCTCCAAGAATGACAGCTATGGCTTTTTATATGGTTAATATAAAAAAAAAACATCAGAGCTGTCACTCTTGGAGGATCTGCCTTCATACTCTGGGAACAAGCATCACACTTAATTCTCAGAAGCTTTCTGCCAGGTGGGCACCACCATTTCTGCTGTAGAGAAGAATAGTGAGGCTGAAACATGAAAGGGCATGCCTAGTGTCATACTGCTGGTATGTCATCTCACTGACACTCTGACCCCCATATGGGGATCCAAAGTGTCTTTCCTATCTTGCATGTATCTCCTATAGGTACAAAGAAAATCCTTTAGGTCTTATTAGATTAATTTGTCTGTCTGGTCCCCAGCATTAGTTGGGTACTTACTATGTTTCATGCTAGGTTAAAACAACAACAAACAAATTTTTAAGAGCACAGAGCCCTTGCCCCCAAGGATGCTAGCTTTAAAAGTATATTTTGCAGCCACTTGCCTTGCATTGCACTTTGGCCTTTTTAAAAGGCCTTGAATTCTCATTGGAGCCTGTTTCTCAGAACTCAGCCTGTCCCCCTGGATGCTGCTACACTTGGAGTGCTGCTTGTCCCTCCTCTGACCCCTTCCCCACCCAGCTTCTACAACCTATCTCCAAATCTGCTTTTGGTGTTCCACATTCCATGACTTGCCTGCTTCCCCAGCCTCGCAGCGGCCTAGAGTGCACAGCAGCTTCTTCTAAGTGGGGAATGTATGTCCCCAAGACTCAGCTTTGGGGACCACTCTGCTCTACATAAAAGCACAACAACATCACAAAGACAGGTCTTCTGGCCTTCACCTGTGCCTTCTATCACATCCTTTGTATCTTCCCAGAACACCCTTCTCCTCTCTGGCACACGTCTTCTCTTTTTCTGTTCCTCTTTGACCATTCTATGGCATTTTGTCAATTGAACAAAACTTATCATCTGACCTTTGGGGTATCTTCAAAAACAGTTTCCTGGCTGAGCCACTGTTCCAGCCAATGACCTCACTCAGAAACAGAAGGAGTAATTCTATCAGCCTGGTCACCACCAACAGTAGAAGTAACATCCAACAGCTGCCATTTAGTGAGCTCCTGACATGTGCCAGGCCCCACACTAAACAGCCTCTGTGCATTGTATCATCTATAACCAGTTACCCAAGGAGGGAGCTCTGCCCTATTTCTATATAAGGAAAAGGAAAAGGCAGCTTACACATACAAAAGGACTTGCCATGGTCAAAATCAGTATCGGAACACTAAGTCTAGCTGTTTCACACCCAGGCCAAACTTAAACTCCCATCTCTCTTGCTTCTGTAAAGAAGTTACATAGTTTTTCATATCCAGAAGGGCATATACCACAGCAGAGTGGATCCTAAAGAGAAAAACCTAAAACATTAATCAATAAAAAGTACTTTAAAATCCATAAAACCCAAGTGAGTCCAAATATGCTATTTCCTTATAGACATAAAATGAAAGTCACCCCCAGGGTGAAATCCATCTGCCTATTTGGGTGGAGGTTGTAGGGAGAGGAGCAAGAAAAGTAGAAGCAACTAATGACATAATTTGCACAGTTTCCCACTCAATTGAAATAACTGATAATAACATAGCCATTGAACTGAATTGGGAGGCATCAAATAGACTATCATAAAGAAAATATGAAAGTGAGGCTCTTGGGCAGAATCAATTCCTCAACAACCTGGAGGGATTTCGTCTGAGGTCATAATGCATGCCTTCCACTAAACAAGTCCCCCACCACCAAGAGAGGAAAAACAGGGGGAGAAGGCTCTTGCAAAGAGAGGGCAATTGAATTTTGAACAGCAATGAAATAATCTTCACAAGAGTTGGTTTCAAAACTAAACGATTTGTCTAATGTTCACTTTGCCTCTCAGTGCATCAAAGAATAAAATGCTATTTTACATGCATTTCCACAGCCCATTTCTCTATAATATCTCACTACTTTGACAAGCATGTTATGTTAGAAAGAAATAACATGCAGAGGAAGGTGAGTTGCCTGGGGACCTGTCACATAGAAGTCCCTGTGACTTGCTTAAGATTATTCAAAGATCAATTCAGAGACACATCTTGTATCTCTCCCCTAAACCTCACCTGGTATCTCCAGGAGAGCCAAAGATGAGAATTTGCAGCTTTGAGCCTTCAGCTTGACAACTTGAGCTCCTCTTCACTTTGGTTCTGCACGTATGAAATTTCAGAATGGTTCACTCTCAATGGTTCATTCATTCTGAGTGACTGGTCATTGTTGATGGACAGATCACTTACTTAGATGCAGACAGAAGGCAGTAAGTAGAACACTATGAGATGTATCTATTTCTAAGTCTTTGTCCTTAGCTATGACTGCACATAAAAAATTCATAGGACATTGTTTACAAAAATGACCAAGTCCTTTATTCTCTCTCGGTCTACACACCCTTTGCAGTGTAGTTTTGCAACTTCTGTCATTAAGAGATACAGTTTATCTCACCTCTGTTTCAGTATCAAGTCTTGCTTTGACCAATAGAAAGTGACAGGAGTGAGGTTTGGAACATGGGCTCTCTTTCTCCTACTTTTTTTGGCCTCTGCTTACAGCATGTGAAAAAGCCCAAACTAACCTGCCAGAGGATGAAAAATGATATGGATCAGACTAAATTAGCCCATTGTCTCAGTTAAAGTCTTCCAGCCAGAAAAAAACCCAGCCTGTCTACCTGGCCTGTAGCTAATCACAGGTGCATGATGGGCCTAGCCAAGATCAGAACTACCCAGCTAAGCCCCGCATAAATGGTTGGCCTACAGTAACCATAAGTTAAATTAATGAATTTTGCTTCAAGCCACCAAGTTTGGTGGGTTCAGTGCTAGGGTTCAGTGCTAATAGCTACCTGTTATACCATTTCAGAATCAATTCTGTCCTTGAAGGGAAGTTGTGAAAAAGTATTCCTCTGAGCACGGGGCTGTGAGAGGTCAGACAAAGTGCCAGGTGAGCAATCAGGGCCAAGTTCTGTGGCTTTGAAGCTAAAACTGGATCTTGTACAAGGGAAAGGTTGGAACAGTAAAACCCAGATCAAAGTCAGATGCAAATGAGGAGGCAGCAACATGGCATCTAAGCCCCAGATTCCAATGACTATTTGAGGGTGCATGGGGTGTCATAGGTGAGAAACAGAGGAAAGATAGAAGACAAGGAAAAATGACATCAGCAGCTCCCTCCCGAGCTGGCTGTGTGTGCCTGAGACCACACACTGCACGGTGTGTAGTAGGGGCTTGCTCACCAGGACCCAGCACACAGAGGCGCTTAGGAAACCTGCTGAGTGAGTACGTGGCTCCAACAACCCTGAACACTGGGACTTGCCTTTCTGCACGCGCTGCTGCGTACACAGGCGGCATGAAGCCTGGAACTGTCTGCCTAAGGAGAAGATCCCCAAAGGGTCACAGAAACCATGGGTGTAACAAGTTAACAAATATTATAATATAATATGTAAACACTAAAATATAGCAGCACTTTGTATATTTGTTAGATTTTAGAAGTATATATAATAACTTAAAGGATAGTAAAATACACTAAAATATGTAAATATATTTAGATATACTACAGTATATTTAATTACTGTACACTTATTCAAATATGCTATAGTCTTAAAATATGTACTTTAATTACTATGCACTTTAAAGTATTATACATACTTTAAAAATAAATATTCGCAAAATATTTATGCATTTTAAATTACGCGTCTTTTAATATATGCTTTTATAGTTTATGGTATATACAGTTTTTTATATACAAAGTATACATGTTGGTAATACAGATTTATATTTGTTATGTATAGATTTGTCTGTGGGTGGATCCTCTTCTAATCACTTAAAAATAATCCATGCAACTCTCTTAGTTACCCCATGAGATAGGCATGAACTTTATACGTATTTTCCCCATGAAATGCTGAAGCGTGGAACCTTCTACAGTTTGCCCAAGGACATTCAGCAGGAAACATATAGTTGAGGTTTTTAAAAAGGACCAAATGCCCTCAAAGACTGTGCACTACATAAAGTCAGACAAGCAGGCATCGTGTGCCTTGGAATATGACACAAGGAGCGCGCATGGTACCATATGTGCGATGTTCTTGCCAAAAGTGACTCCTGAATCAGATCTGACTGCCAGTTTAGAGGAAGCAGAGAGGAAAATAGGCACTTGTTAAACAATACCCATGAGGTGTGAAAATTCTAGAATGTGATGAATTCTACCAGACACATGACCTGATTTCATCAACAAATTTATGCAAAGGAAAAATAAGAGGGGAGACTGACTTAAGAGACACATTGGCAAAATGTGAGGTAAGAACCTTGTTGGAAACCTGACTAAAGCAAAGAAAAAATGTTTAGAAGACATTTCAAAAAGTTTTACTATGGATTAGGTATTTGATGATATTAAGGAATCATCATTTTTAATTGTAAAATGGCATTTTGGAAAAATTTCTTAATGGTTTCACAGCTGCAGACTGAAATACTTGCTATAAAATAGTCTGATCTCATTTAAGGCAATCCAGGGGTGACTGGCGGAAGAGCACATCTGTACATGGGGTACAGATACAGGAGGTTGGCTAGAATATCAGTCTTGGAGATGAGTGAGCAGAATGTGTGGCTCACCATATTAGTTTCTCTGTATTCTATGTGTTTGAAAGGTTGCAAATTTAAAGATGTATAGAAATAGATAAGCAAAGAAAGAAGGAAAAGGTGAGAAGCAGTAAGGAAGGGAAGGAAGAAAATAAAAGGAGGAAGAAGGAAGGAAAGAAGGAGATAGGTGGTGCTTCATAAAGGGCAGTATCTACAAAAAAGGAGAAGTTCAGAAACTAATTTTCTGGTTTTGGTTTCAGTACCCGGTATGTTCTAGGACACATTACTGAAATTTCCTCTCCTTGAAATTTTCATATGCCAAGATGTAAATGGCTACCAAAGCTAATTTGATCTGCTAGCTGATTCTAGGGTACATTAAAAAATTAATTTTCCCCAAGAGAAGAGGGAATGAAACTAATGAGCACACTTACCTTAACCCTCAGCTTGTCCTATTGTGAGGCAGGGGCGGTATTTAACACACATTATCTCATTTGAAAGTGGACCCATCCTTACCACAAGGATGTTCATTGCAACCTTATTTCCTGGATGAAGAAAGCAGGGCTCATAATGGATTGGCGACTTGGTGAGGTCACAGAGCTGGCAAGCATCAGAGCTGGGAATTCAATGGAGCCCACAGTGCTGTTGCACACTGGGCTCTCACATTGTCTGGGCTTGGCCAACAGAACCAAGAGTAGGGGTTGGTTCTGGCTGCCTCACTTTAAGAGAGCCTTAGGAAAGCTTATCCTGTGTCCAGAAGACAGTGTCATGGGTCATACCAGGGAAAGGAGAAGTCCAGGGTATGAGTTCCAATTAGTGGAATGGCAGACAACACACTTCATCCTACACAGTAGGTGTTTAGGAAATGCTTGCTGAAAGTCTGACTTTACCTTGAAAAGTCTCTGTTTCAACTGTCTATTGATGCAATACCAACCACCTCACACAGACTTAAAACAACTAAGTCATTTATTACTGCTATCATTCATGTTTCTGGGAGCTGCATGGGTTTAGCTGAGTGATTAGACAGTGACAGGAGCTGGTGCAAGGTAACAGAAAAATCTTTTCCTCACCCTCTTGGGTTTGTGACCAAAGTCTCTAAAATAAATGACAAATTAACTAGAGAAAAGCATACAAATATATTTAATATCAGTTTTACACAACACAAGAAGTAAAGACAGCTAGGCATGGGGGTACATTCTTGTAATCCTAGCTACTTGAGAGGTGAAGAATGGAAGGATCACAGTTCAATGCCAGCCTGGGCAAAAAGTTAGTGAAACCCCATCTCAACTAACATGGTGGTAGGTACATGCAATCCAAGCTACAGGGGAGGCATAGATAGAAAAGATCTAGGTCTGAGACCAGTCTGGGCAAAAGACACAAAATCCTATTTGAAAAATAACTGAAGCCAAGGATGGGGGCATGCCTTAAGTGGTAAAGTGCTTAGCAAATGTAAGGTCATGAGATCAAATCTTAGTACCGTCAAAAAAAAAAAGAAGAGAGAGAGAGAGAAAGAGAAGGAAAGAAAAGAGGGAGGGAGGAAGGGAGGGAGGGAGGAAGGAAAGAAGCAAGGAAGGAAACAAGGAAGGAAGGAAGGAAAGGAAATATGGAAGCCTAGGCATTTTTATGTTAAGTTTGATGAAGAAATGGGAAGTTGTGGAGAGGCATGGCTGGACAAAGGGGGAATGATCCAATGGTAATACATGTCAGAACTCAGCAGACCTGTTCAGATTCTTCTGTGTCTCTGTGTTATCAGAAATATGGATCTTCTTTCCCTCCATTTTTCAGGAGGCAGCTTTCAAAGGAGGGTCTTATGAGCTGCTCCAGGGATGAAGATCAAGAAGAGACCTTCCTGCTTTTCCTGTTTTTTCAAAAGTCAAGATGCCATACTTTGGGATAGGATCCTGGGTCCCATCACTGGAATAATCTCAAAGCTTCTTACTCATAAACTATTCCCTGAGCTAGAAAAACAAACAGCCAGGCTCCTCTGGCATCTCCCTTCCCTGCCAGGGTCTTTTTCTCTGTGTGTCTCCAGCGTGGTAGCATTAGGGACATTGAACTCCTTATATGGCAGCCCAAGGCTCAAAGGCTTCAGTCCCATGAGTGGGACAGACAAAATTCTGGTGGTAGCTGTATTGCTTTTTCTAACTTATAGCAAGCCACCCAGTGTGACACAAAGGCCTGCCCAGCTTCAAGGGGAGGGAGCCTGCACTGCACTTCTTGATGAGGAAGGGGAAAGGGTCTGACAAAGCTGGGACCAGAAATATTGTTGCTATTTTTGTAAATACAATCTGCTACCTATGCCTAAGAGTATTTAGGTAGAGCAGGGGGATGGAATTGTTCTATGGGGACAGAGAAAGTGGAGCGAATTTGACTTTGGCAAACAACTGGAATAGTGCCAGACTGGGATTCAATAAAGAAAGAAGTTTTGAAGGTTCTGGATTCTCTGAAGGTAGAACAAATATTCTGCACTTAAGTATTGAGTGTGGGCTGTTGAGCATTTCCATGGTCCAGTCCCCCTGCCAAGTGTGTCCAGGACTGACCTACTAGGATAGTGACTGCAGGAGGAAATCTTCATGAGAACTGAAAAGGCTAGAGGACTGGGCAAAGCTAGAAGTTAAAAAATTTTAAACTTTAAAAAAAAAATTAAGGCACATAAAGCCCAGATTTCCAGGTACAGGTTTAGTAAGTTTACCAATTGGTTGAAACTGGAAATGAACATTCATAGGCTATGGTTGATGTACTTTCTATATAAAAATGAACATAGAATTTAAAAAAGCTGTTGAAATCGCCATAAAGAAAGGGACTAAGGTAGGAAGGAGAAAAATGAAGGAGATGAACCAATTTGAGTTATAATACATATATGCATGGAGATTTCATAATGAAACTCCCTGTATAACTATTTTAAAGAAACAAAAATGTCTTTTTTTCAAATATGGAGGTCAGGAAGGTAAAACAGGTCCCGTTTGGGGATCGGTACCAATGGAAAAGGGGAGGATACAGGAAAGGATGAAGGAAGGTGAATATGATGGAAGTATTATGTACTATGTGTGAAAATAGAAAAACGAGACCTGTTGAAAGTATTCTAAGGGGAGGGGGCAAAGGAGAAAGATGGAAGGGGTGAATTTAACTAAGGTGTATTGTAAGCACTTTTGTAAATGTCACAATGAGCCCCCAGTGCAACAACAATATGATAATTAAAAAAAATAAAAACAAAACCAAAGAAGATCAAGTGTGCAACAAGTAAAGTAAATCAGGATCTCTGCTTTGAATTGTAGAATTTTGTAGTCAGAAGTGATGATGCTATAGTGGAAAATGTATGTACCTTCTGTTACTTTTTTATGATAGAATATTTCTCCAAAGTGAACATTGCAAAAAGAATGGATAATAGATTTGGAGCTTACACAATTTTATTTTTGGAACCCTGCCAGTTGGAACAATTGTCCCATTACTTTGCCACCATTGATGCATGACTTGGTGGGAAGGAAGAAACACTGTGGATCAGGAAATCTGTGATCTGTCTGAGCTCTATCCTAACTGGCTCTGGAACATTCTCTCAGGTCCATTTCTGCTTTATTTTTTAAATCTGGAGTTGGTGCTAAAGAAATGTTTGATGAATGAATAAATGCACTTAAGCTCTAAAATGTCATGCTTCTTACTTAGCATAGTAATAAGAAAAACAGGAAACCCTTTTGAATAGCAAGCTGCTTCATCTATCAGAATATGGATTTATCCAAATTCCTGGATTTGTGTTAAGATAAATGCTTAGTAATTTTGCTTAAAATACTTACAAAAAAGCAATTAACTTCAGGGCACCCCAATGCCCCAGAGACATTCATTCATGTCATTCATTTCAAGAAGATGAGCGACTCATTTTTATTCACTGGAGATCTCCCTTTAAGCTTCTTTATCCTTGCTTACCAAAGCGGGGGTCCACGGACCAGCAGCATTAGTATCAGTGTGAACTGGGAGCTTCTTGAAGCTACCACTGCATTTGATTCTGCCTTTTAAAAAGGGACCCTGGTCATTTATGTGCACACCAAAGTTTGCAAAATGGTGCCACTGCTCAACCCAGCAGCCTGAGGTCTAGTGAAAAGCATTGTCCCTCCTCACAGTATAGCTACCTTCCCTGCTGTGAAAGAACCTGTCTGTCATGTTTATAACTTATTTGAGTTTCAAGGATGGATACTCCATGACAACCTTGGAGAAGCCTGGAGAAAATTTCCCTAATTACTAGTCAAACCATATAAATCACCACTTCTTGATGTTTTCAACTACAAAAAATGCAATTTCATATATTTCAACATGATATACTATCCAACATTTAGTGAGTGCTTACACTGCACCAGGCTTGGTGTTAAGTACTATATCAAGGTTTATTCTAATGTACAAAATACTGTGTGAAGTGAATATTATTCAGCCCATCTTACAGCTGAGGATGCTCAGGACTAGAAGGGTATTTTCCCTAGGTCACTCACATACTTATGAAACAGCTCAGGACCGCATCCAGACCCAACCCCAGGGTCCAGTGTTTCTCAAGATGTGAACTTCAGATCATCACATTAGAACCACATGGGGAGTTGTTAAAATCCTTCCTAGACATGGTGCTAGAATTGTGCACAAATCTTGAGAACAAATCAAATCCCACTGCACAGACTGCTTTATTTCCAAGGAGATCATGGAAGTCATGAGAACAGAAACCTTTTTGTTTTCCTTATAATAATCCCATCCAGGGTATTTATTATTATTATTACCATTTTACAGATTAAGAAAATGAACTTCAGAGTGGTTAGAAAAACAAGCAAGAAAGAAGTTACTCAGAGTAAATGACTACTATGAGACAAAAGAGGAACTTCCATCCAGTTCCTCTTGCTCCATTTCCAGTGCTCTTTTAATGACACCATGCTCCTTCCTGACCCCTCACATTGCCTTGGCCCCTACAGTGTTCTCTGTAACCCTGGACAGTCCATTTGGCTTTTTTTTATTATTCATTTATTCACATGTGCATACATTGTTTGGGTTATTTCTCCCCCCTGTCCCCTTCCTCCACCTTCTCCCTTCTTCCCCCCTCAATTCCAGGCAGGTCCTGATGAGAACAGAAATCTAACTCACCCAGAACAGAGTAACCATAAGTCCAGTGTCTCCAGGATAGTCCCAGTTAATGAACTTTGTTGTCGTACAGTTACTAAGAGCTTCTTCTTTGACTCTCTCAGTATTCTTTTTGGGATGATAAAGAATACAGTCCCCCTGTGTTAGAGAGGAAACTGGATGGGGTTTCTCCCAAGAGATCCTTAGAGGACACCTCATTGACAGCTCTCTTGAATTTCTCTGTGAGCTGAGCAAGTCCAAGTCTGCCTCTGAAAATGCCCAGTTCCTTGACCCTTTCTTCCTCCCTCCTCCTATCCTGACCTATGTGGATCTGCAGGGCCAGGCAGTGGCAGGGAGGATGGCAGTGTGCACGAGGCATTCTCTCAGGGTGCCAGGTTGGTATACCCTGAAAGGTCTTCTTAAAACCTTATCTGTGCTCTCCTCAGAGTTCTAACCTGGTTCCATTTCTATCCTCCAGGTCACTGGGAGAGCCTTGCCAGAGGCCTCTTCTCTACTGCTGCAGTGTTTGTGTGTCTTCTAGGCCATAATCTCCCAGGACTGAAAAGGGCAGACTGTTCTGTGGATGGACCCCAGTGTGGGATACAGCACCAAGCTCTGAGTGAAGTCAAACCCAATAGATAGTCATTGATGGACTAAATGAGGAAATGAATGCAGTCATCAGATTCTTGCCACAGGAGCAGATTTTGACAAACTGGAGAGGAAGGAGATAAGAAAACTGATGTGTGCACATTTTGTGCTTCAAAGGGGGAAATATAGCATGTGCTCTCCATTCTCTCACCGCTTTCTTTATTCACGAAGGACTGCAGGAAAGCTGTGCCCAACACATTCACAGTGACCTATTCTGACCATAAGAGGCCAGTAGCAGGCAGGGTTTCTGAGCAGCTTCTCTTGGTGGTACACTGGGGCCTCCATGGCTCTTTCCAGTCAATTCTAAGGATCTTATGCTCATCTGCTGGCTTTGTATGTTTTATCATAAACAAGATTTTCTCTTTCTCTGTGGATTCTTCTTCCTTTAGTTCTAAAGACAAATATATAACACAGTGGATATGATTGCCCAGGCCTGATTCCCGACTCTGATGCTTACCAGCTGTGTGAGCGTAGGCAAGTTGCTAACGGTCCTGTGCTTCAATTCCACACCTACAATATGGAGACAGCAATAGTAATTGCGAGCATCAAGGAGTTGATATAAATATTCAGTTCTTTAGTTTCACTAGCCATATCTTGAGTGTTTCATAGCCTTGTGTGGTAGGGAACCACTATACTTGTCAGAACCAATATAGACATTTCCATTGCTGCAGAAAGTTCTAGCATCTGAGCACTCAGTAAGTGCTGAAAAAATGCAAAATTTTATGCCCCAAATTCCAAATAACTTCAAATGCATTTATCAGATTCTTAACTCTTCAGTCAGCTCTCATTCTAGGAGACAAATGCAAATCATCTGAATCAACCTTTGTCTTCTTTTTTCTCCTTCCTTCCTTCCTTCATTCCTCTTTTCTTCCTTTCTTCCTTCTTCCTCACTTCATTTTCCTTACCTCTCTGTCACTCTCCCAGAAAGATCACCAGAGAGTTTCCTGATTCCTATCACTATTTTATCCCTACACATCTGTTGTTGGGCCTTCCTAGTAAAATGCCCCGACTCTCCAAACTTACTATTCCAGAGTCACAACAGCACTTGGATCCAAGTGTTCATAGTACTCCAGACATACTGCCCTTGGGAGATGCTTCAGTTTTATGAATCAGAAAACTTAGTCTTTCTACCAACTTCATCTTTTCCCTTTCTCAAAGTGAAAGATTTTGACATAGATAAATGGAATCCTACTAAATTATTTGTAGTAGCAAATGTCACTGAATGAGATCAGCCAAGCACTGTTGCCACGGGCCACAGCATAGGCCTCAGAGACACAGGCTAGTAGTAGGGAGGTTCTGTTGATAGCCGTCACTGTAACAAGATGTGACCACTATTGCTTTCTGAAAAGACCATAATGGATATTGATTCTTAGTTTGAGAGTTTGGCTCATTAAAATACCAAAAAGAATTCTATGGGGAATGAGCTATATTGATTGGTTCATTTTGTTTTATGGGTTTGTTTCCTATGTAACATGTAATTGTATTTTATAGTTACTATAATATGCAAGAATTAAAGACCTAATTTGGCTAAACAAGAATTGGTTTATAAATTATGAAACACTCTCTCCCATCAAACTCATGGATAATTAAACAAAATTTTAGCCAATGTTATCTCTGTAGATTGTTTTACACTAGGGTGGGAGATGAAGAATGGGAAAAGGACTTTTATTCTTCCTGTCACTTTTTCACTTTTGTAGCATTTAAGCCACTAGTGATAAGTTTAGGGATTTCAGACAAGGCTGTTACATTTGTGCTAAGGTCTATTAAAATGTCTTTTCTTTCACATTACTTTGCTTTTAAAATCTCAAAATGAGTTGCCTTCAGTGGTGTGATAAGAAGAACATAGGTTCTGAAGGAATTTAGACTTAATTCAAATTCTGCTTTTTTGCCTCATGTTTGAACTGAGACAGGTTACTGAATGGGATATTTTGAGATTTTTTTAGAAACAACTTTTTCCCACCCAAGTAGAATAAACTCTAATAACTTCTCCTCCCTTCTTATTTCAGTAACTAGATTTTACCTCCATTGTGTTTTGGTTCTATACCTAGCCATGGGATACTCTTTGGACAATAGGAAGTTAGCAGACATGATGTAAACAGTAGTTTGAAAAATGCATGTAAGTTGAGATCCCTATGACATTCTTATTTCACAGCTATGAGGAGGACATGCCAGGATTAGCCATCTGTCCCAGGAGAAGGAGCAAAAAAGAACCAACCTCAACCTAGACTATCTAGCTTATGACCCACTTGTCTATCTGTGAGCCAAATAAGGAATTATTGCTGTGTGTTGCTAAGATGTGCATCACAGGTAACTGACAGCTTCCCAGCTTCCTTTACCCCTGTCTTGGTCTACCATTTGGGGGGGGGTGTTCTTTTTTAGCACTACCCTTAGAGAGGAGGGGCACAGAGCCCAGAACAAAGAGGTCCATCAATAGGCTGAATGGGAATACACATCAACTGGCAAAACAAGTCTTTCTGTTGCCAAGAGCCAAGTTCATTGAAGCAGGAAAGAATCTGTGGATTATACAAAGCAAGTGACTGAAGGACTAAGAACATAGTTTTTCCAGTATGGAACACAGACTCAGGAACAATGCTAGTGAAATAGGTCAGCCTGCCACAAAGTGAAGTGGTAGACAGAGGAAGCAGTTTCTGAGGGGAGGGCTGTAGAACATGTATCAAAAATCACATTGACCATTCATATGTATAATTTTATGTCTATGTATCAGTTAAAATATATTTGATTTATAAAAAAAAGCTAAAGGTTGCTTTAAGACAAAAGCATGTGAGATTTCTCACAAAGAAAGAAAATGGGAAAGACAAGGTTAGAGAAAAATAGAAAATATGGCTGAGTGAAAAGTGACTAGCAGGAAAAAGAAACAAGAATGCTAAAGCTCTACAAAGAAGGAAACCAGTAATATGCAGAGAAACTTATTCAAAAACACATAGAAATCAGAGCTACCAGGTAGGGTGGGGCAGAAAGCACAAGGATTGGTATAAGTCTACATTAGGAGACCCCCCTTTCCATGGAACACTTTTTTTGGTGGTACTGGGATTTGAACTCAGGGCTTTACACTTCCAAGGCAGGCCCTCTACCTCTTGAGCAACACCTTCAGCCAAAGACCCTCCTTCTGTACCCTCAGCCACTATATGATAAAAAAAATCTCTGACTCAAGAGAAATTAAATGTTGTTTCAATGAAGAAATTGCATGAGAGTGACTGCAGTCCCTACATGGTTAGGCTCCATATTGATAACAGGGATGTAATCTGCTCTATTAACAGACAGACTCCATCCTGCTCTCCTTGCATATAACATGCTAGCCTGCAGGATTCTAAGTACTAGGCAGGTAACTGGAAGTATTTTTGTAAAAAAAGATCCATAGGTTTCCCTAATGTTGGTGCACCCGGCTTCATTAAACACTACTGGACAGAAAAGTACAAATAGACCCCAACACAATGATAATGGGGACTTCAAAACCCCACTGTCATCAGTAGATAGATCCTCTAGACAAAAAAGTCAACAAAACCTCAGAATTAAATGACACTATAGATCAAATGGACTTAACAGACATCTAAAGAGTATTTCATCCAGCAGTTGCACAATACGCATTTTTCTCAGTAGCCAGTGGAACTTTCTCTAAATAGCTAATGTTTTAGGATACAAAGCAAGTCACAGAAAATATAGGAAAATTGAAAGAACTCCCTGCATCTTATCAGTCCATAATGAAATAAAACTATAACTCAACAGCAAAAAATTACAGAAAATATTCAAATAAATGAATATTGAACAACACATTGTGGAATGATCAGTGGGTCATTGAAGAAATAAGAGGGAAAATCCAAAAATTCCTAGAATCAAACAAAAATTAAAACACAGCCTATCAGAATCTTTGGGATGCAGCTAGGCATTGCTAAGAGGAAAGTTGAGAACCATGAATGCCAACATGAAAAAAAAACAAAGAGATCTCATATAAATAGCCTAATGATGCATTTTCTTAGAAAAATAAGATAACCCAAACACAAAATCAGCAAATGGAAAGAAACAATAAAAATTAGGGCAGAAATAAATGAAATAGAGACAAAAAGCAATATACAAATAATCAATAAAACAAAAAGTTGCTTCTTTGAAAAGATAAATAAGATTGAAAAACCAATCTGACCAAAAGGAGAATAGAAAAGACACAAATTAATAAAATTAAAAATGAAAGGGGAGCTACTACAACAAAAACCAATGAAATCCAGAAGATCATGAGGGATTACTTTGAAAACCTATATTTGAACATATTGGAAAATCTAGAAGAAACTGATAAATTTCTAGATGCATTTGACCTACCAAAATTGAACCAAGAAGATATAAACCACTTTAATAGATCTATGGCAAGCAATGAGATTGAAGCAGTAATAAAAGTTTCCCAAAAAGAAAAAGCCCAGGAAAACATTAATTCACTGATGAATTCTACCAGAACTTTAAAGAAATAACACCAATACCCCTCAAACTTTTCCATGAAATAGAAAGGGGAAGAACACTACCATACTGATTCTATTAAGTCAGTATTAGAGTCACTCTAAAACCCTACAGGACATGCAAAAAAAGAGAATTATGGAACAGTCTCTCTAATAAACATAGATGCAAAAATTCTCAATAAAACATTTGAAAACTGAATTTAACAAAACATTAAAAAGATCATACACCATCATCAAGTTGGTTTTATTCCAGGGAAGTAAGGATGACTCAACATACATAAATCAATAAATGTAATTCAGCATATAAACAGAATCAAGGACAAAAGTCAAATGATCATCTCACTAGATGAAGAAAATGTCTTTTACAAAATTCAACATCCTTTCATGATAAAAGCTCCAAAGAAACTAGAAATAGAAGGTATGTACTTCAACATAATAAAGACTGATTATGACAAAACTACAGCTAATCTCACACTAACTGGGGAAAAACTGAAATCATTTCCACTAAAGCAATAATGAAAAAAGGGTGTCCACTTTCCCTACTCTTATTCAGTATAGTGCTGAATTCCTAGCCACAGGAATTTCTTCCTAGCAAGAGGAAGAAATAAAAAGGATTCAATAAGGAAGGAAGAAGTCAAATTATCCTATTTGCACATGATACGACTCTGTATTTAAAAGAACCCAAAGATTCCACCAAAAACTCCTAGATCTGATAAATAAATTTTTGGTAACATAACAGGACATAAACTCAAGTTAAAAAAATCAGTAGTTATTCTATATACCAAAAATGAACCGACTGAGAAAGAAATCAGAGAAACAATCCCATTTATAATAGCTCAAAATATACCTTGGTATAAACTTAACCAAGGAGGTGAAGGGCCTCTACAATGAAAACTATAACACCTCGAAGAAAGAAATTGAAGAAGGCACCAGAAGGTGGAAAGATCTCCCATGTTCATGGATTAACAGAATTAGTATCATGACAATGACTATATCACCAATATCCATCAAAATACAAATGTCATTATTCACAGAAATAGAAAAATTCATATAGAAGCTGTAAAAGGCCCTAAATAGCAAAAGTAATACTGAGCAAAAACGGCAATGCTAGAGGTATCACAATACCAGATGTTAAATTATACTACAGAGCCATAATAACAAAAACAGAAACAGACACTAAGACAAATGGAACAGAATAGAAGACCTAGAAATAAAACCACACAGTTATAGTCATCTGATATTTAACAAAAGATACCAGAACATACATTGGAGGAAAGACAGGCTCTTCAACAAATGGTGCTGGGAAAACTATCTACATTCTGAAGCCTGAAACTAGACCTCTGTCTCTCACCTTGTATAAATACCAACTCCAAATAAGTCAAAGATCTTAATGTAAGACTTGAAACTACTAGAGGGAAAACTCTGGAAGATATAGGCACTGGTAATTATTTTCTGAATAGGACTCCAATTGCCCAGGAAATAGCAAAAGTTGACAAATGGGACTGCACATAAAAAGAAACAATTACCAGAATCATGAGACAAACCACAGAATGGTATCAAATCTTTGCCAGCTGCTCAACAGGTAAGGGATTAATACATAGAATATACAAAGCGCTTTAAAAACTAAACAGCAAAAGAAGAAGTAATCCAATTAGTAAATGAGCAAATGAATTGGACAGTTCTCAGAAGAAGATATACAAATGGCTAATAAGTACATGAGGAAACATTCAACATCCTTAGGCATAAAGGAAATGGAAATCATACTAAGATTCCATTTCATTCCATTCATATTGGCAATCAAGAGCACACACCACAACAAATGCTGGTGAAGATGCAGGAAAAAAGAAATCCTCATACACTATTACTGGGAATGCAAACCAGTACAACCACTATGGAAATCATTATAGAAGTTCCTCAAAAACTAAAAATAAACTTACCTTATAACCCTTCCATACCACTCTTGGGCATATATTTGGAGGCGTATAAATCAATATACAAGAGAGACACCTGCACACCCATGTTTATTGCAGCTCTCTTCATAATAGCCAAACTATGGAAACAGCCTAGGTGCACAACTGATTAATGGCTAAAGAAAATTATATATATGCATATGTGTATATATATATATATATATATATATGTATATATATATATATATATATACACATATGCACATATAAATATACATATATACAAATACTCTGGAATATTAGTCATAAGGAAAAATGAAATTATATCATTTGTAGGAAAATGGATGAATTTGGAAATCAAAATTCTGAATGAGATAATTCAAGTTCAAAAGGCCAAATATCATATGTTTTTGCTCATTCATGGCACCTAGACCTAAAATTATGCTGCTGCTGATGATGATGTTGGAGGGAGAAAGTAAAGTATATTGAGGGGTAAAGAGAATTGAAGTACATTACATATATACATATGAACATATGAAGACAGCATAATGAAACCCACCAAACACTGTCCTGACAAGGGAGGAGCAGAAGAGGATAGAATGGAAATATAATGGAGGGGATGAATTTGTTCAAAGTACATTGTATGCATGCATGAAAATATGACAATAAAATCTCGCACGTTATTATTATATGATAATCCAAAAATAACATTAAACCTGAAAAATAAAAATGCCTTAAATACAAGGATAATTTGTGTCATTTTATATAAAAGTAGCCCCAAAGTAGGTATTCCAGACTGGGTGTGATACTTCAGTGTCATCAGGCACAGTGTCCTTCTGTGAAGATAACAGCAATAATAACAAAGTGTCATCAACCTTCCACTTGGCTTTCTGTGTCAAATAACCTCATGACCCCAAATGGCTGCTAGAGCTCTAGCTATTATGTTCAGTTCCAAGCAGTAGGAAGGAAAAAGGGCAGAAAGGCAAAAGGGCTGGCCTGATAGCTGAGTTGGCTCCCCTTAGGCAACTTCCCTAGAATCCCTACAAAACAATTCTGCTTCTACTTCACTGACCAGAACATACTTATACAGAATACGTGTTAGGTTCAAGGGAGGCTGGAAGATGTGATGTTTCAGGAGGTCACTTGTCCATCTTGAATGAACTTGTTTTATGGAAGGAGGAAAGAATGGACTTTTGATAGCCAATGAGTAACTTCAGTTACACACGCACACAGTGAAGAAAAGTTTATCTTCTGTTGCACTCCTTCCCACAACATTCTTGAAAGAAGTCCTTCACTGAAATGAAGGAGCAAACCAAGCAGGAAGAGGATGTGAGGACTGGGGACCACAAGAGCCAAACTAGAGCAGAAATGAAGGGAACCCTCCGGACAGTGGCACAGGGAGATCCCGGGCTTCAACTTTCACCAGGCCTAGAAGGCAAGCAGCCGAGATCGTCAGAGAAGCATGGAAGGTCGGGTCAGATGGAGTTAAGCAGACTTCAGAACTGAAGAATATGATAGTCCTGAGAGAGCCATAAGTTTCTAGCAGAAAAAAAATTCATTTTGAATCTGTAGAATACTTTGCAAGTATCAAAATCATAACAGCTATTATCTCTTTTTTTAAAAAAACAACCTCAAATTTTGTATGTAAAAGGATATCTAATAGAAGATAATTCATGGCTGCTTTAAGAACAACACATACAGAGCTATAGAATATGTAAGATGTTAGTGTAACTAGAAATTGCAATGTGACCATATTAGGAAGGTGGGAGAGGGAATTTTAGCAGTACATGGGGGGATACATAATTGATGAAGTTAAAAATAGCACTTTAAGCATATGATTTAGAAAACTGAAAATAAATAAGAGGAGAAAGAGCTGAAAGAAATTGAGACCAGTTGACTGTGGGGTGTGGGGGCCACTGAAATGAGAGGGTGTCATTTTTCAGAACAAACACTGGAGTAGTGCTCTTTCACTTTTAGAACTATGAAGCCTATAACCAAGATAAAAGAAAAGTTAATCATCTATGCAGAAGTAAACAAGACAAAGCAGTTCTGTAACGACAATGCTGGGCAACACTTGAAAAGACTAGGAAGAAATGAAGGAAGAAAGCGAATAAAGAAGTTTGAACCCTTTTAAGCAGCACTCTGATGGTTGTCCTCAGGCCCAAGGCTGCTTCTGCTCAGCCTCCTCAGTAAGCAGGGGACTCCAAGAAGAGGTCTGTATGAATCAGCAGGGAAGCCATTTCCCCTATGGTGACCACCTCTGCCAACAAGAGGCTCTGCCATTCTGACTCAGGGAAGTTACAAGACAAGATCTGCCTGCCAAGGTGAAGATGGAGAAGGAAATAGCATGGTTTAATGTCTCAAATGCTGCATGACACAGTGGTGCCATGATGAATCAACATAGTGTAGAAGGAACAGAGGAAGAAAAGGGGACAAGGGTGTCCCCTAAGTCCTGATGCCTTCTCAAATAAAAAAAAAGTGTTTAGTAATGGAGAGACATGTGGTAAAGTAATAAGGAGTACACTTTCTGAACTTTATCAGTAATGATGCTAAGTCAGTGTAAATTCACAGAATAGGTAGATCATGAAGAACCACTTGCTGGTGAACCACACTATGTGGAGGGAGCAAAGCTGTGCATTCAGTATTCATTCATCTTGCCACTATTCCTGAAACTGTACACACATAATTCACATACTCTGATAGTATAATATGTTTCCCAATTTAAAATAGTTCTGGAGGTTCACTCTTGAAATGTTTCTAGAACAGAATATTTCTACCCAAGAACACTGGCATCTGTAGAAAAGGTCATTATTTGTTGTAAGCCCAGCAAGCCATAGCTACTTTGTACCTATCGTCATACATAATACTGAGAGTAGCATTGAATCATTTGTCATTGTTCTAAATTAAAGGTTAGAAAATGAAGGCTCACAGAGGGGAAATAACCTTGCCCAAGGCCTAGATGTGTACATGGATCTGCTAGACTACAGAGTCCCACTCTTGATGCTGCCAGACTGTCGGCAATTCTGTTCTTTTATTTCATGAGCACTTCTAAGAGGAAACCAGGGGTTGTTTGGAGCTGTGTGCAGAACAAGGTCAGGAATATCTCTCAGAAGTCTGAGCAGGTGGTGGTGGTGCCTTTGGTCATACATTGGAGCCTCCCTAGGGGCTGCTCAGATCCCACTTTAGCATTGCTCTTTGTTCTGCCATCTCTCATCCTTACAGATAAGTATGTGCCCTGGTATTTTGTAAAGTTCCATTGTAGAAATTAACTTCATGATGACATGGAAATTAAAAGAGAAAACAACTGATCAATGATCAAGAAAAGACAAAAACTAACAGAACTTGAACAAGATGTGGTTAAAAATGGCTGAGTGGCTAGATGAATAATGTAGGATCTTCCTAATGAGTTGCACTAGAATTTGGCTCTTGCCAAAGAAACTGAGTAGAACCTTGGTGATTTACTTAAGAACTTAATTTAAATTTACTTGATCAATGGCTGAGGCTCCAGAAGTGACTTGGCCTACTCAGAAGTGCTTCTCTTTATGCTTCTCTTTTGAAAGGAGGGAGATCCGTTGTGATCACAGCAGCACCCCTCACTTTGCTTCCCTGGGCAGTCTCTGCAAGGCAGGCGGGCTCAGGACACAGAACCTGCCTTCCCCAGTTTCCTTTTTAAAAGCACTAGAGTGAAGCCTCCAGTAGGGTGGGAAGCATGGCAGTGAATGGCTGCAAACAATTATGTCCTAAAAACAAAGCTGAAAAGCAGACTAATTAATTTACAAGGTGCAGGATGTGCCAGGAGAGCAATAAAAATCCATCCCACTTAGCATCCACGGGGTTCCAGAGAAACAGAGCATTTGCAAACGGCAATGTATTAAGTTATAAGGCGAAACTCTGGTGCACAATTCTCAGACACTAAGTAGATCTATCAGGGACAATTGAACTGAAATCATTCGTGATGTAACACACTCCTTAATATGGATTGGCGAACATCTGAATAGCCAAGGTTGTTAGGACTATGTCTATGAGACTCAGTGAGCTTGGAAGAATAGGCTGTCCAGGACATTGGTGGCTCAGACTCAGGTGGTGGAAGAGTAAGTTGTGGAAAGTAATATGCTGAATCTAATTTGAAGATGGAATCGATACAATATTCTAATAAGTCAAAGCAAGTTACGAGAAAGACAGCATATTGGGATGACACCAAGATTTTTGACTTTGAGCCAACAGAAGATGGAGTTATAGTAAAGTAAGGCAAGAAGGCTATGAGTAAACAAAACATGAGAAGGAAACTCTGTTTGGACCTGATGTGTTTGATATACCCACCATTCTTCTAAAAAAGGGAACTGTAGTAGACAGTTAAATATATAGAGAAAGTGCTGATAATGACTGTGGCTCTCTGGTTGTGGAGACTTTCATTTCCCTATAAATCTAGAGAAGTCTATGTGTTAGATATTTTACATCTGTTTTGTTTTGATGGTTTGTAGATGAATATTGAGTATCAAAGAATTTTGAATAACTTGGTCAAGTTCATATCTATGGAAAATGGAAAAGCTGGAATTCAAGTCCAGGTGGCCAAATGCCAAGCCAAAGTCTGCACTATTTTTCTAACCTGTGTTTCCTCGGGAACATTCTCTGTGAAACTTAACACACGGTGGACAAATGAATATTTCACCTACTTTTACTGCACGCAGTGGCTTAAATGAAATCATTTCAGCTGATTTCTCTTTCCTTGAACAGGTTGAAGATAGACAATGTACAGATGGGGGGCAAGTAGGGGACAGGTAGGTGGCAGGTGGGGAGCAGCTGTGCTGCAGGACACTGTCTTGGGGCCCTGTCTCCTGTTATCCTCTTGCTTCCTGACCTCCGTGATATTTCCCTGCTCTGAATGGATCAAAGTACCTGACTGCCGTCACCATATCTCAAGAAATAGGATAGAGGAAGGGAGTGAAAGGTGTTCTCAACGTAAAAACTGCATGTGTCATTTGCATTCATATCCCATTATCTAAATTTACTCATATCCACCCCTAGCATGAAGGCAGGCTGGGAAATATCTACACCCAAATGTCAAGGTAAAGATCAGGGCTTCTACTACATTGTGGGAAAAATAAGGATCAGAGACAGTAAGCCTTGTCTGTTCTACTCTTTACTACAAGTTGAGCTAAATCTCTTTTTAATGTTTTCAGGTAAACGTTTGTGAGACAGGGTTGTTTCATGTAGATTTGGATTTGAAGATATGAGTAATATTTCAAGTAATGTGTGAATTAAAAAATACCAATTACTTCACAGAAAATGTAAGACAATAATATCTCAAAGGATGTGGATGAAATGCCTTCAAAACTGTGACCACACTATTATGGGAGATACCACCTTGGGTGACAAACAAAACACCTGTCATTTTTGGCCAGTATGAGTATTGAATGACTTGAGTTTTGAATTATCAGACACTTTCAGTAATGCAGCTGTCACACAAACTGTGACCACCCAGCAATTCTAATTTCCCTTTCCATGATCCAATATCCAGACAGTACTTTTATAGCAAAACAGCTCTTGTCAAAATAGCTGGTACTTCTCAAATCAAACTGCCAGGTTTAGGAAGACGGGGTCAAAGAAAATGACATCCTTTCTTCTACTCCTATTATTAAGTAGAATAACAATGCGAGCAATGATCTGGGAGAATGCAAGAAAATTTTAAAATGTAAGTCCCAAATTTACATTTCTAGCTCAGACTTGTAGCCCAAACAGAATTCCAAATTCAAGTATGTAACTGTCTCCACTTAGAAGTCTAAATATACTGCAATAGCGAAATGCCCCAAAACAGAATCCTGAAACATTTACTCTATGCACAACCAACCCATCTCAGCTGCTGGTATCTCCTTCTTTCCAGTTACCCAGTTTTTCTGTAGGTCACAAATTGGGGAACATCTTTCTCATTTTCTCATACTCACATTCAGTTTGCTAGAAAATCCTTCTGGTTCCACCTTTAAGTTATATCCCTAAATCTAATGATTTCTTACCACACTACATCCCTGAGACAGCCACCATATTCCCTTGCCTGGATTATGCAGGATATTCCTCCTCTGTTGTAAGTCCACTCTCAGCAAATACAACCCAGAACATATTCCCCCTCTACCATGAAGGTCCCCAGTGGTTTCCCATGGACAACTGGTAGGGTTCAAGGCCAGTGGCATCTCTTCTCCTACCTTTCTCCTTCCTTTACTAGCTGGAGCCACTCGGCCTCCTGCAGTTCCTGTAATAAGCAGTTCTGCTGCAGTGTCCTTGTTCTAGTCTGTCTGCCCCCTTCCCAAAATACCTTTTCCTTCTCTGATTCCTTGGTTCATTTCCTTTCTTCCTCTCAGTCCTTGCTCAAAACTGACCTCCTCAGTCAGGACTGCCTTCATTCTTCACTCAACACCCAATGACTCCCCACCTTCAACACTCTGGATTCCTCTTTGTCCCATTCTACTTGTCCTTGCTTTCTTTCTTTCTTTTTTTTTTTTTTAGCATGGCATTAATCATCTTTCCTGATTTTCTGCTTTTTCCTCTTTTCCCCAACTAGAATGCCAGTGCCATGGGGACAGAGATCTCTGTCTGCATTGTTCATCTTTACATGCCTGGCACTCAGCAGTCTCTCAACACACATCTGTTTGGCTAAAGATTTTTTTGAAAACAAAGTTAACTTATTAACCAGAAACACGTTGCTCTACAGACCCTCTTGGTTTTGAGAACAGAGGTATTACGGTGCCAAGAATTGCTGGTAAACTCAGACCAAAGCCTGACCTATGGCTCCAGTTCTGCTAACTTCTACCATAAAAGCTCTGTTGGGCAATACTCAGTCAAAAGAACAATGCAGGAGGTATCACAATACCTGACTTCAAACTATATTACAAAACAATAATAATAAAAACAGCATGGTACTGGCACAAAAACAGACATGAAGACCAGTGGAACAGAATAGAGGATCCAGATATGAAGCCACACAACTATAAGCAACTTATCTTTGACAAAGGAGCTAAAAATATACGATGGAGAAATAGCAGCCTCTTCAACAAAAACTGCTGGGAAAACTGGTTAGCAGTCTGCAAAAAACTGAAACTAGATCCATGTATATCACCCTATACCAAGATTAACTCAAAATGGATCAAGGATCTTAATATCAGACCCCAAACTCTTAAGTTGATACAAGAAAGAGTAGGAAATACTCTGGAGTTAGTAGGTATAGGTAAGAACTTTCTCAATGAAACCCCAGCAGCACAGCAACTAAGAGATAGCATAGATAAATGGGACCTCATAAAACTAAAAAGCTTCTGTTCATCAAAAGAAATGGTCTCTAAACTGAAGAGAACACCCACAGAGTGGGAGAAAATATTTGCCAACTATACATCAGACAAAGGACTGATAACCAGAATATACAGGGAACTTAAAAAACTAAATTCTCCCAAAACTAATGAACCAATAAAGAAATGGGCAGGTGAACTAAACAGAACTTTCTCAAAAGAAGAAATTCAAATGGCCAGAAAACACATGAAAAAATGCTCACCATCTCTAGCAATAAAGGAAATGCAAATTAAAACCACACTAAGATTCCACCTCACCCCTGTTAGAACAGCCATCATCAGCAACACCACCAACAACAGGTGTTGGCGAGGATGCGGGGAAAAAGGAACCCTCTTACACTGTTGGTGGGAATGTAGACTAGTACAACCACTCTGGAAAAAAATTTGGAGACTACTTAAAAAGCTGGACATCGATCTACCATTTGATCCAGCAATACCACTCTTGGGGATATACCCAAAAGACTGTTACTCCAGAGGCACCTGCACATCCATGTTTATTGCGGCACTATTCACAATAGCCAAGTTATGGAAACAGCCAAGATGCCCCAGCACTGACGAATGGATTAAGAAAATGTGGTATCTATACACAATGGAATTTTATGCAGCCATGAAGAAGAATGAAATGTTATCATTCGCTGGTAAATGGATGGAATTGGAGAACATCATTCTGAGTGAGGTTAGCCTGGCTCAAAAGACCAAAAATCGTATGTTCTCCCTCATATGTGGACATTAGATCAAGGGCAAACACAACAAAGGGATTGGACTATGAGCACATGATAAAAGCGAGAGCACACAAGGGAGGGGTGAGGATAGGTAAGACACCTAAAAAACTAGCTAGCATTTGTTACCCTTAATGCAGAGAAACTAAAGCAGATACCTTAAAGCAACTGAGGCCAATAGGAAAAGGGGACCAGAAACTAGAGAAAAGGTTAGATTAAAAAGAATTAACCTAGAAGGAAACACCCACGCACAGGAAATCAATGTGAGTCAATGCCCTGTATAGCTATCCTTATCTCAACCAGCAAAACCCCTTGTTCCTTCCTATTATTGCTTATACTCTCTCTACAACAAAATTAGAGATAAGGGCAAAATAGTTTCTGCTGGGTATTGAGGGGGGGAGCGGGAGGGGGTGGAGTGGGTGGTAAGGGAGGGGGTGGGGGCAGGGGGGAGAAATAAACCAAGTCTTGTATGCACATATGAATAATAAAAGAAAAATGAAAAAAAAAAAAAAAAAAAAAAAAAAAAAAGCTCTGTTGGAAGAAAGTCTTCACATAACAACCATACCTTCATGGATTTTAAAAGAAAAGTGTATTTCCTTCAACTTTTATTTTTAAGATAATAGTAATAAAGACCTGCAGTAACCATTGCTTACAGGCTCTGAAATTCCCCAAATCAGTCTGTTAGTTTTCTGCTGTAGCTCTTATTATCTCAGTGCAGTTAGAAAGGCCTGTGGTCAGTTACGCTGCTTGACTAGTGCCTTAATAAACCAGGCAGCCTAATTTCCTTCTTTGTAAGGTGGAGGATGCTAACAGCCTAATGGGATGGCTAAATGAGTGTGTAACAGAGACGCTTAGCTCAATGCCAGGCACATAGTGAATGACGAATGAACAGTAGCTCTTAGTAGCTTGCATTTTCCACCAGGATCTCTAACCTGGCATTGCAATAGATGTTAAAGTCTAAACATCTCGTTTAAGTGAAAAAACAGATGATGAAAATGAAGACAGGAAAATCAAATGGTTTTGAAAAAGTCAACTTTTATCTTAATATTTAAATTATGAAATACTTTAGAAATGGGAAATTAGGAGAATAATACAGCTAAGGTTCAGGTACCCACAACAACATTTTAACAAATACTGACATGAACAGTGTTACAACTGTATATTTTATTTTAATGAAAGAAGAAGTCCTTTATGTCCTCTTCCCCATTATCATTCTTCTTCTGGTTAATTCAGTGTGCAACCTACCCATATGTTTTATACTTTTATTATATATATATACGTGTGTGTGTGTGTTATGCTTATAACAGAAATACACATACCAACAAACAATATGGTGTTTTGTTATGTTTAAAATTTTTTCTTAGCGTATAATAGTTGTACAGGGGGATAAATTATGATATTTACATATGTGCTTTCAATATATCTTAGTTAAATTTACATGCTCCATCATTCTCCCTCTTCCCCCTCCCTTCCTTCTTAGAACAATTTTGAAAGGTTTCATTCTTCTATTTTCATATATGAATACAAAATACATTCACCATATTCACCTTCACTTCCCCTTTCCTTATTCCTGCCCTGCCCCCACTGGTACCCAACCTGGAAAAGATCTATGTTACCCTCCTGTCCTTCATTTTTTTATGTATATATTGACAGTCCAAAAGAGTTTCTCCTTGGTATTTCATGCTGTAGTCAAATTAACCCCCTCCCCCGTTTTTTACTCATTTTCTGTCCCAGTGCTTCCCTAATACTCAACAGCGTATAGTACTAGTACATTATATTATATTCATATATAGATGGGTTGTTTCAATATTTTGCATTCTCTAACATTTTCGTTACTTCTCCCACCTCCTGTAGCCCCTTCAGGCAGACTCATTAATACAAGTTTTTCTCTCTCACTATATGTGTGTATAATCATATATGTATCTATATATACATTTAACTTATAGGTCTAGCTTCCACATATGAAGGAAAACACATGACCTTTGACTTTTTGAGCCTGGCTTACTTCACACAACATGAAGTTCTCCAGTTCCATCCATTTATCTGCAAACAACATAACTTCATTCTTCTTTATCACTGAATAAAACTCCGTTGTGTATGTACCCCACATTTTCTTAATCTATTCATCAGTTGTGGGCATCTGGGCTCTTTCAAAGCTTGCCTATTGTGAATAGTGCTGCAATAAACATGGGTGCGCAAGTGCCTCTATCATATCCTGGGGCACATTCCTTCAGGGATATGTCTAGGAATCGTATTGCTGAATTATATTATAGTTATATTTTTAGGTTTTTGAAAGACCTCCATATCGTTTTCCATAGCAGTTGCACTAATTCAAATTCCCAATAACAGTGTAAAAGTGTTCCTTTTCCCCACATCCTCACCAGCATTTGTTGTTGTTTGTGTTATTGATGATAACTATTTTGGCTTTCTATACTTATCTTCAAATTCCACAGGAAGGTTATAATGCATATATTATTCTTTTTCCAAAGATTAAACTTTTGTAATATATTCATCTTGGTTACCATGGTTAGCTCTACACAGTACTATACAGTAGGAGTCCACACACTTTTCCTGAAAAGGGCTGGATAGTACAGGGCCAAGCATTGTAGGCTACTTAGGCCACACATCTATCCAATTCTGCTACTATAGTGTGGAAGCAACCAGCCATTGGTAATAGATAGATAGATAGATAGATAGATAGATAGATAAAACATATATCTATTACATATATATTATCTATATAAAACATATATCTATTACATATATATTACATAGTTACATATGTAGACATGTCTATATTCCAATAAGAGTTTTTGGCCCAGGGGACATAGTGAAAGAATATCCCATGAATAATTTTTATACTTTCATGATCTGGTGGTTAATTTTAGGTGTCAGCTTGGCCAGACTGAGGCATATTCACATAACTGGAAAAACATTATCTGTGGGTCATATGTGAAGGCATTTCTGGAAATGGCTGGCATTTGCGCCAGTGGACTAAGATCCAATCTCATTGTGAGCAGGCACCATTCAGTCAACTGAGAGTCCAGATAGAGCAGAAAGGCAGAAGAAAGGTGAGTTTGCTCCTTCTCCTCCCTTCTTCTCCTGCCCTGGGACATTAGAACCTCAGCGTTTGGACTTCAGGACATGCACTGGAAGCCCCCTGGTTCCTAGGCCTTTGGCCTCATACTGAGAGCTGCATCACTGGGTCCAGGGCCTGAGGTTTCACACACTAATTTGCCTGAGCCACACACTAATTTCTCTGGTTCTCCAGCTTCCTGAGAGCCTAGCAATGGGACCTCGTTCTCTCAGACCTAAGAATGATTGTGTGACCCAATTTTATAATAAGTCTCCTCCCCTATAGCTTTGTCTGTCTGTCTATATCTATCTATCTATCTATCTATCTACCTATCTACCTATCTCTCTGAAGAACCCTGACTGATATACTTGATAATGGACATTGATGTGGTCAACCATTTTTCTCTAAAAATCAATGCTTCTTTGAAGAATTTAGCACCTGTTCCCCATGTCTTTGTGTGAGAACTCCTCTAGATCAGTGCTTTTTAACCTGTAATGTACCTGTAAGGCACCTGGGGATACTGTCAGTAGGACTGTGGGAGGTCTGAGATCCACTGGTCTAAAGAGCCCCCAGGTGTTAAGGATGCCTGCTGGCACAGCAACCATGTACTGAGAATCATGCCGGAGTGCAGACTAGAAGTGAAATCACTCGAAATTATTAGATGTTCCTAAATTGCTCTTCAAGGTAATTGAACCTGTTTACAATTCCAGCAAGAGTATATGCCACTTTTAATTTCTGTCTATTCTTGCCAATACTTTGAATTTTCAGACTTTTTCTATGTTGGCAACTTAAAAGGTATGAAACTGTACCTCGTTTAAGTTTGTTTTTCTCTGATAACTACAAATTGATTTTATTATCTTTTTTTTTTTGGTGGCACTGGGATTTGAATTCAGGGCCTCATGCTTGGTACGCATGTCCTCTTACCACTTAAGCCACTCTGCCAGCCCAAGTATCTTGATTTTTATATGCTATAGTTAAACAATTTTTCTTCTACTGTTTGTGTTTTAGAACACTACTTAAGAATTCTAAAGCCATAAAGAGAGTCTCTATACTTTCTTCTAAATATTATAAAGTTTTCCCTTTAATATACAGAATAACTCATTGATTTTTGTAAACAATGTGAAGTAGGGAACTCTTTTTTGTTTTTCCTAAAAGAAATCAGTTTTTCCAACATCATATATTGAAGAGATTTTCCCTTTGCCCTGACTTGTGATGTTTTGCTAAGTGTCTCTATCATGTCGTGGCCAGCTTAGGACTCTATTCTGTTATCACTTTGCACATCACTGCCGTACTGTCTCACTTATTATAGCTTTATAAATCTATATCTTGTTCTTCAAAATAATTTTAATTATTTTAGATGTTCTTGGTTTTTAACTTTTTTATTAACTATAAATACATATATATAAGTTCACAGAACTATACAGAAATACAGTTCAATAAACTTTTTTCCATTCTTTTAAGTGGGTTTCATTATGATGTTTTCATACATGCCTACAATGTACTTCAATCGCATTCACCCCCATCACCTCCTAAGTAAACTTTCATCAATTAAATATACCTGCTAAAAAAAAAAAAGCATGCAAGAGCTGGCAGAGTGGCTCAAGTGACAGAGCTAGCGAGCATAAAGCCCTAAGTTCAAACCCCAGTCCCACCAAAAACTAAAAAGGCAGATCAGTAAAAGGAGTTTCCCAGCATCCCCAGTGCCCCATTATCCTGCCACCTGTTGTTAACACCTCTATACAAGAGAAAGCAATAGCATGAATTCAGTTACCACTGCGTAATTCAGTTTTGATTATCTTAGCACTTTATGTAAATGGAAATATGAAAGATGTGTCCTTTTGAGTCTGGTTTCTACTATTGATGGGTAATTTCTAATCTCAACTATGATCAATAGTGCCACTGAAAACATTCTGATACATGTTTTGGGGTGAAGATATGTGCATACTTTTCTTAGATATATACCCAAGAGTGGACTTGCCAAGATATAGGGCATGTGTATATTGAATTCTGATTGATAATCTCAAAATATTTCCAAAGTGATTGTACCAATTTATCCTTAATAGAGTTCTTCTAGATGCTTCATATCTTCTCCAACTTTTGATATTTTCTGTCTTTCTAATTATAGGCAGTTTGGCTGGCATATAATTCTATCACTTTGCGGTTTTGATTTGCATTTTCTTGATACCTAGTAAAATTGGATATCTCACACATTTATTGGCTGCTAGATATCCCAAGTCCTCAAGTATCTGCTTAAGTTTTTAGTTCGTTATTCACAGTTCTCCCAAACATACCCTTCCCATTCCTTTTTCACTCTTTGGGTTTTTCTGTTCCCTCCTTGGTAAACAATATTCCATTCTTTCCTGTTCCTTGAAACAAATTATTTTCCTTCAGACTTCCCCTTTTCTTCAAGGTCCACATGCCTGTCTTGAACTTTCATGAGTATCTTAACTCCTTAATTAAATATTGTCTCTACATTCTTTGATATTTTGTAGGATTTTATTTTAAATTACTGTTTATAGGACATTCTTCTCTGGTCTAGAGGTGCTTTTTATTTGCCACTTGCCCCCTATTTCAGAGATTTTAGACTATGGGTAATAACCCATTAAGGGGCCATAGAATCAACCAGTGTCTCACAAGCATAATATCTAAAATATGAAAGAGAATAGACTAAAAATGGAGAATAAATGATTCATACAAATAAAATAGACAGAAAATACCAAGTTAATTACATGTAATAAAGGTAAATATATTTAATAATACTTTCATTTCATATATACCTATATAGTAGGCAGTGGTATAAAATACATTTCTAAAATGGAATTTATGTCAAAAAGTTAGAAAAGTACTGTTCTGTTTGACTTTAAGCTCTATGAAGACAAAGGAAGTCCTCCTTCAGCTTTTATTTATTTTTTCTTTTTTGTGGTGTTAGAAATTGAACTCAGGGCCTCGGCTTCCTAGTAAAGCTCTCTACCACGTGAGCCCCACTCCTACCCCTTTTACTTTTGGTTTGTTTTTCAGAAGGTCTTGTGCTAACTTTTCCAGGACCAACCTTGGACTGTTATCCTTCTACCCCCACCTTTGGAGTAGCTAGGATCACAGGCATGTAATACCACGACTCGCCAAATTTTATTCTTTTTACGGTTACCATACTTCCTCCTACATAGAAGAAGAAATGTGATTTGAATCAAATCCATCCTTTGTTTTCATTTACAAATCTTATACACTAAAATATAGCTGCCTTAACTACCTATTTAACTAAAGCTACCACACCAAAAGTGATGACATAGAAGCAATTCCAGATCTCTGCCTAGAACTTTCTACAGCAGTGGGACCCTAAGTGTGGTAGAAAGCCAATCCTGATTGACAAATATTTTTGTTTCTGATCTACATAGAAATCATAGAGAGTAAACATTTAGAACTTTTATAGCAATTTGATTAAGTAGTTGAATGTCTATTAAATCTAATATTAAAAAGGGAGTTTATAATTCTTTTTTCATTTCAGTGTTCAGGTACTTATTTTTATTGTACTTACAAAAATGTTGGGTTCAAAAATTAGTAAGAAAAAACCTAGTCCTTGACACAGATAGTTTGAGAAGCACCGTTGCAAAAATATAAATGGAAGATGTGCACTTGCCAATTGTCAAAAGTACAGATTTCTTCCTACCATTCCCAGAATATTGTGCTGAAACACAAAGGGTCTTCCATAGCTTGACCTTTGGTAAATTTGCAACCTATATTGCTAAGATTTTGTGACTTTCAGTCATGTATTTTATCTGGAGTACTCATGTCTGGACTAATGGCCTCCAAAGTTTTTTAATCATTCTCCCTGTGCTACTGAAAAATTTTAACCATATGTATACTTATTAACACAAACCATATGCATATTTACTGTACTTAAATATTAGGGCCATTATAAGATACATATAAAAATAGAAATCAAAAGTTGAGATAAAAAGATAATTGTTTAACAAAGTAGAGTTAAATATTTTGTTCCTGGCACTTATAATCCCACTTTGAAGATTCCTGCTGTAGATACGGGGCCGTAAACTTTTTCTGGACAGATCCAGACAGTAAATCTTTTCAGTATTAAGATTCTGCTGCAATTACCCAAGTCTGATGTTATGGAAGGAAGGCAGGCATTCACAGTTAAAGATGGGCATGACTGTATTTCAAAAACTGTAAAAACAGGTGGTGAGCCATATTTGGCCCAAGAGTCATATTTTGCCAAACTCTAGACTGGAAGGAAAAGTGAAATAAAGTGCTCACTCTCCTAAGAGGCACTAGTTGCTCTATAGAGAGAAACCCGAAATTTTTTAATTCTGATTTTCTTCTTGTTTTTTTCTCATCCATTTTATGGACAAGAAAACTAAGGCTGAGGAAGATGACTTTCCCTGTCGTCTCAGTAAAGAAATTTGGCTGCATACAACTGCAATTTATGCCTGTTCACCAGATCACCTTGCATTTAGCATCAAATTGCTATTTTTAATAACAACTATGTTAACTTGTTTTACTTATTAAGAATATCCTGCATCAGCAAAATTGTGATTTCTTATGGTGTGTTCCTGACTCTCTTAGATTTCGCATCATTTCATTCAAAGCTAGTGCATGCAGGGGGTAGAAAGCTTAGTAGAATCACTACTAACTACTTCAGTGGCTGAAAGAACTTAAAAGACATTTTAAAAATTAAAATACCAGTCAATTGCTTTTAGAAAAGCTTTGCAAATTGGCAGGAATTCAGATTCCAAGCAGAAGATATTCTCAGGGGTGGACTTCAGTAACTGTATCTGGTATTAATGATCTGCCTTGGTGGTGTTTAAACATGCATGGTCGATACATTATGCAAACAACACCCTGAACGACAGCATGCAGAAGGCTTTCAAACTCACAGTTCTGAAGAAATGAAGCCATGATTAATTCATGGCCAAGGACAGGACTAATGTGAACAGTAAATAAAGTGTTGCCCTGCGGTCAGCAGATCAAGAAGAATGCTCTTACCCTGCAAGTGCTCAAAGACACAGGTCAGCGCCTCACTATTTGTTCTACTTCTGCACGTAGGACAAAGTCTGGCACAGTGAGGACAGTCAGTGTTCTGGAATGAATGAATGAATGATTCTATGGCTGAAGGAGAGGGTAAAACCCTCCACAGAGACTTCTGAACATTGTTCTTGCTGTCACTTTTTAAAATTTCTTCTATCTATTTCATTAAGACGACTGGAAGATAAGGAGATAAGGAGAAAGAATCTCATGAGATAAATCCTTTGAGATAAATGTTTTGAATGCTGATCTGGTTTCACAGAAAAGGAATTGAAAGCTGGAGATACAAAGTTATCAGACCAACACTGTGTATCTTCTGGTAAAGAGCTTGCTAATGAATAAATTTACAAATATTTTTCAAATTTTACAGTGTCTTCTCAGCAAATAAACTTGTTATCCTAAAATCTTGTTAGGTAACAATTTGCCAAATTTACTCTTGAGATTTTGCTTTACAACTTTCTATAGGGATGGGAAAATTGAATTTCCAGGTGACCCATCCACAACAGCTCACAGACGTTCCTGCTAGGGCTCCCATTCCTAACTTCCTCGTACAAACTGATTTTGAATAGCTGAGAAGAAGAAAGACTCTCTCTTCCAATCCTTCTACCTGGGAGTAGTTTCTTGAGATGCCTTTAAAGAAAGGATCACAAATTTTATTCCATAAAAATACTTAAAATGCAAATATCTCTGGAGGTGTAGAAAATAGAACTGTTGACTTACATTCACATGAAGGGGTAAATAGTTTATCGGATCTTTTCCAGAGAAATGATTCTGATGGCTACAGGCTCCATGGAGAGAAAAGGGCTCTAAGGGAAAGTAAAACAAATGTGGCCTAATTTCCACCAAATGGCTCCAGGCTGCCCTGCTTCTGGATTTAACACAAGTCTCTATTAGGTCAAGGCATGGAGATTTTTTTCCTAACACAACTCTAGATACCCTAGCTGTGCCATCCCCCACCCTACCCCCATCTGCTAGCACCAAGTGCAGTTCAGATTTTGTTCCTGACTGTCTCAATGAAGCAGACCTAGATGGGATGACAGACAAGACTTTTTTTAGATAACTGTGACCTCTCCGACTAGTACAGAGCTGGCGTGAGTGCTGAGAGGGAGGGAGGAGGTTTACTGGAGAGCACTCTAGAATCAACCTCAAGGGGTGGGGAAGCAGAATTGGGCTGGGAGGAGGCTGAGCTGCAAGGCAGTTACTGCATAAGTTGCAGAGAGTCCAACAGGGAGATCTGGATCCCAGGTGGCCTTCAGAGTTGTCCTGAATTCAGACAAAAGGCTGAACCTGTGTTACCAGCCACTGGATGGAGTCTGTGCCTGAAAAATGGTATGATATTGGTCAAGGCCTTCTTCAGCCAAAGTAAATCCCAGAGAAGTAGATCAGCTCAAGGCCACTGCCATCAACATTCCCAGCAGCTGCAGAAATAAGGGCTTTAGTCTAGGACAGGAGACCTTCATGGGAATCAATCGTGGTACCCACTATAAGTCACTGTCCCTTTAAGTATAGACTTGAAGTCAGGCTTTAATGAACATTATTCATTAAATTGTAAGAAACTTTACCAAGATGGGTTTTTCTTTGCAGAAAATCATATCACCTGTAGCAAAGTTGCCTGAGGTTTTTGAGTTGTCAAATCAACACACCTGATCAATCTGCATTTGTGACTATCACATCCATAACGCATGTTTACATCTGCCTGCCTCTCTAGTGAGCTTTGTTATTCCTCTTTTACAGCAGTGAGGAGCACGTGTACAAGTAATAATACTCATATAGATTTCACTTCAGGATGGCGAAGGAGGCCTGGCAAGCTATATTGTGTGAAAAGAACATTCCGAGTGAAAAGATGGAAACTTGCCCTCCAGTAATTCTCAATCTGGGGCTGCTCAGTAAAGTCATCTCATCTATGAAGCATAAAACACCCTGATGCCCAGGATGGACCCCAAGGCAATTAAATCAGAACCTCTGGGGATATGATCCAAGTATCATTTTTGAAACTCCCCAAAGAATTGTGATGTAGAGCTAAAGTGGAGAAACCTATGTCCTGGTGCAAGGACTCTGAAACCTGAGCACCTCAGGGTCACCTAGAGATGTCTCACCGCGGGTGGCTGGGTTCCAACCAGCAGCTCAGGGAGGGACCAGGAGCATGCATTTCTAATCAGTTCCTCAATGGTGCTGCCCCTCTTCTGCTAAGGGAACCTTCCTGTGAGAAGCAAGGATCTGAGTCTTTGCTCCTGAGCAGAGCACATTTTAGCGGCTCCTCCTTGTCTCGGACCCAGTAGCTATTTTGGAAACTCTTAGAATCAACCCTTTATCAACCTTTGGAAAGATCCTTTCCCCTCTATGTAGTTATTTCCAGCTGCCACATTTTCCTGTGCTCTGAGCACCAGCCACCAGCCATTGGGGAAGAGCACCTCTAACACCCTTCTTCTTCTCTTTCTCCTTCTCCTCTTCTTCCTCCTTCCTTTCCTCCTCCTCCTCCTTCTTGTTCTTCTTCTTGTTCTTCTTTTCTTCTTCTTCCTTCTCCTCCTTCTCCTCCCTCCTTCTCTTCCTTCTTCCTTCTCCTTCTCCCTCTTCCTTCTCCTTCTTCCTTCTTCCTTCTTCCTTCTCCTTCTCCTCCTTCTTCTCCTTTCTCCTTCCTCCTCCTCCTCCTCCTCCTCCTCCTTCTTCTTCTTTTTCTTCTCCTTCTTCCTTCTCCTCCTTCCCCTTCTTCTTCTACTTTGACAGCCCGGAGTCTTTTTTTTTTTTTACATCCATTATGCCATACATTCATAGGAAATAACTAGATGCCTGAGCTCAAGCTCCTTCCTTTGTTCTCACAAAGTGGGCTTCTCTGGGTGGAGCTAGCTAGAGCTTCAACTGAACCCAGGTTCCTTTCTGTTTGGCTTTCTTCTTTTTCTGATTATTTTCCTTCACCCATTTCAGGATGCTATCTCAGCTCTTAGAGAGCTTAATATGCTCAACATGCACATTAATTCTTTTGGCAAGGAATCTTTACCTGCGTGCTCATGTTTATTGCAGCACTATTCACAATAGCTAAGCTATGGAAACAGCCAAGATGCCCCACCACTGATGAATGGATTAAGAAAATGTGGTATTTATATACAAATGGATTTTATTCAGCCATAAAGGAGAATGAAATTTTGTCATTTGCAGGTAAAGGGATGGAACTGGAGAACACAATCTTAAGTGAAGTTAGCCAGGTTCAGAAAGCCAAAGGCTACATGTTTTTTCTCATATGTGGAATATGTCCTAATACAAATACAGCAATATTATGAAAAACAGGTCACGCTAAGAGGAGGTCATATACGAGAGAAGGAGGGTAAAAGGAAGTTAAGAAGGTGAATATGGTGATGTAATTCCTATACAAGAATGAATATAGAATTTTTAATCTTGCTGAAATCACCATAAGAAGGGGACTAAAGTAGAAAGGAGAAAAATAGTGGAGATGAACCAATTCAGGTTATAATACATATATACATGGAAATGGCACAAGGAAACTCCCTGTATAGCTATCTTAAACAAACAAAAATGTCATGTTTTTAATAAAATTGGAGAACAAGAGACAGAACAGGTCTTGTCTGGTGAGGGTTGGTATCAGTGGAAAGCGGGGAGGCTGTGGGGAGAAGGTGTAGGAGGGTGACTGTGGTGTGAATCTGTGTACACATGCATGTAAATGGAAAAATGAGACATGCTGAAACTATTCCAGGAATGGGAGGGTAGAGAATAAAGGAGAATGATAGAGAGAGTGAACTCTGACTATGATGTATTTGATATGTTGTAAGAACTATTGTAAATGCCACAATGTACCCCCAACACAACAATAAAAAAGAAAGACATGTAAAGAAAAAAGAAAAGAAAAGAAATCTTGCCTTTAACTTCCTTGTTCACAACAATGCCAAAGCATGCTAGGTAACATTGTACATATTTCCAGTTTTACCATGGTAACATTTATAAGGCATTCCTTTTTGAATAGTACTTATTCCCTTAATATTACAGCATCATCCTTCTTGTAGATTCACATGTATGTAGCCAAAGGAACAACTCCATGTTTACTAAAGGGCTTAGACTGCATGTATCAGGTTCTTTTCCTCTTTCCCTTTGCATTTGTCATTTTGCAAACTACTGGAAGATCATAGTTCCAGCAAAAAGGGTACCTCTAACTTTTCCCATGATTTTTTTATGTCCTCTCATCTTTGATTTCTTTGTTGTTGTATACATGATTTTGTAGATTACAGGACTACTTGAACAATAGAATAGTTTCACAGTTTAATCTCCAAATCTAAAATGTTGGGAACCAAATTATACTCATGTCTTTTCACATCTGCTGTTTTTTTATCCTGAAATGGGTCAGATGTAGCTGTTCAGGGGTCTAGAAATACATTTCATTTGTTTCACATCAAATCAACCAGAGTTAGTTAGCAATACAAAGACAGGCAGCAGTTGCTAGGCACCAGTGGCTCACACCTGTAATCCTAGCTACTCAGGAGGCAGAGATCAGGAGGATCACAATTTGAAGCCAGCCTGGGTAAATAATTCTTGAGACCCTATAGGGTCATGAAAAACCCTTCACTGGTGGAATGGCTCAACCTGTAGGACCTGAGTTCAAGCCTCAGTACCACAAAAAATAAAAAATAGGCAATAGTGATTTGGTAGCACCCTCTTAGTTCCTCCTAAAATTGGTATTTCACAGGAGGATTTAAAATAGTGTTAAGGGCGCTGGTGCAGTCTGTGATCAGAAGACTTCCAAATTCTTTGTGTCCTGTGGGACGAATCCACTGCAGGATGCATGGGTGTAAATGGAGTTTATTAAAAGTAGGGGAGAAAATAAAAATAAAAATAAAAGTAGGGGAGCATGGGGAGGCCCATGTGGTAGCCAGACAATGAGAGAGTGTGTTTTTCCTCTTCAGGTGCTTTTAAAACCTACGATAATCTATGGGAAGGGGAGAACCAGGTGATTCTCATCCAATAATCAATGAGAGGTGCAGCATATGGGTGGTTCCGGCCAGGTGAGGGGGCTCCTGAGCCAAAGCCTGGTTAATCTAAAATGTAATGTTTTTCTTTGAGTTCTGAACATTCCCTAATTTTAGCCTATCTCAATAAGATCTGTTTAGTCCTTTGTGCTGCAGTTCTTTCAACAGGACAGAGTTTCCAAAACTCAAAGGAAGACTCAGACCCTCAGCTATAAGAACTAAATCTGAAAAGGAAGTTTGGTGATCAAGATAAAAATTAACCTTCCTTTATAGGGAGCCTGAATTCAAAAATGTCCTCACTTTTTCTAGTGAAAGAAAAATATTCACACAATTTTTCAACTTGGCCAAGATTAATAACTCATAATCTGAAGATATTGGCTTCTATTGAAGTGAGTATCAAGATTTATTGACCCATGGAGTAAATATTAACAGAGGTGAAACTAAGGTTAATAACAAACCTTAAGGGATAATACATCTTCATATTTGCTGAAATGAAAAGTCAGCTCATATATTGCTCATACATACATTCAAAAACCTCTTTAACCAAAAAGCTCGGGAAATCTCTTTGCTGTGACAGACTGTTTAACTATATGGCTGAATTTCCATTTGTATTAACACTGTCTGGATAGTCGGGCCAACAGAAAAGCAAAACATTAATCACTTCCTCTGAGAATCACCAGCAGCCAATCAAACAACAGTTACTTATTTGCATATAAGATCTGATTGGAAGAGACTGATCCTAATCAACATGTCATTTTTTTCAATCTCACTAATGTAGGCTGTGCAGTGATTTGATTAATCTTCAGACACCTAGTAAACCCATCTTTCCCCATATACAACATAGAAATATCCTAAACTACTAACTTCATATAAACTTAAATAAATATGCTCATTGCCATCAACAACAAATTTCACAAACTAGTGCTTATTAAGGGAATTTGTTTTAAAAATAAAATATATAAGTGTACATGAGTAAGAGATTTTCTGGGTTGCGGTACTGGAAGATGACCAGTATTGGAATTCCGCCTCTACTATTTATTTTCCCTATGACAGTAGGCAAGTCACTTAACTCCTCTGTGCCTCCTTTCCTCATCTGTAAAATAAGGATAACAATAGCACCTACATCATAAAGGTGGTTGTGATGATTAAGCAAGTAATGACATGTAAAGTGCTTTACTGTGTGCCCAGCACATAGTAAGACATACATGAGTATTTTAAAAGAAATCCTAGGGATCATGTGGGCAAAAAGTCTCCAGTCCTTGTGAGCGTCTGACACATAGTTTTCTCATGGATAGCCTATACGGTTAAATAAGTATTGATGCTGATGTTTATTTACATTTAATTTTAGTTGTCAGTGCAGCGCTTAAAATTCAGAAGAATTCCATGTGAAATAATCAGAATGCTTTTTAAAAAAAAAAACTTCAGAAGACATGTCCACAATGGACTTAAATTCTCAGACCAAAATTCAAGTGGTGGCAAGGGAAGACTGACTGACTTCTATAAAAAGGATGGTGCCTTTCCCCATTTCCACAGGAACCAGATTACTGTTTACCATAGTCACCACCCGTCTCGACTATCCCCTACAGTGGGGTTTAAGTGTTAACTGCCAGGAATTACCCCTGGCAGTTGAAATTGTTGTTTTCATTGTAGTACAACTTTTAAAAAGAAGTATTTATCCTCATACTGTATCTTTTTCCAGCATGAGAAAAAGTCCCAAAGTCTGAGAGGACAAATGTTTTAAGAAAGATGTGTGTCAAACATGGTGTTTTTACACACCAACAAAGTGCATCTGTAGCAAAGAACACAATCTAAGGCTGTTAACAGCCACTGCTGTAGTCTAATCAAAAGACTTCCAAATTCTTTGTCCCGCTGGTAAGAATCCATGGCAGGACACATGGATGTAAATGGAGTTTATTAAAAGTTAGGGAAGGGAAATACAAAAGGGAGCATGATGGGCAAAGGTAAAAATCTGCCAGCAGAGAGAGCGCGCTTTTCTTTTTCAGGTGCTTTAAAAATTTACACTAATCTAGGGAAAGGGAGGAACCAGGTGAATTCCATCCAATAATCCATGAATGGGGAGCGCCACAGGCAGTGCCTGGCCAAGTGAGGGAGGTCTGGGCCATTCCTGGGCAACCTACATATGTGTCCCGATCTTTCCCTACTTCCAGTCTGCCACAGCTCCATTAGGAAAACAAACCGGAAGAAGAACCCTGACTGGGTGTGGAAAAAGTGCTGACAAAAAACTTGATAATCTGCAAAAGAGACTGGAGTTTCAACACAGTTGTCTTGTGAATGGGAAGAATGTAAGTGTGACACAGTAAGGTACATTTTTCCTATGTATGTAACCTACCTGCCTCTGTAGCTATTTGTATTTCTGACCCCCAATCTAAGCTGACTTACCATGGTATGAATGGAGAAGCTGAAGCCAGAGAAGCTAAGGCACCTGATAGTTGTAGTGCACTGAATAGAGGTAGAGATGAAGCTGCATCCTCACTTTTGGCTCCATTTCCTGTTGTTCTAATATACTCACAAATGCTTCCCAGCATGTGACCTGGTGACACTCAAAGTGAATTCACGTGATCATGTGAACTGAATCCCCCACTCCTCATCTTTTAATGAGGCCATTGAGGTCTGAGCTTCTGCCCCCCAGTTAGGAAACACTAATCCTTGTACTGAAATTCAAATATTCTAACTATTTCAAGATGGAATAAAATGCTTGATTACCTGGCTCATGGATCAACAGAACGCATAAATGAAGTTAACACTCACCAAATACCTTAAGCACCAAGATGTTAAGAGTAGAAATCAAAAACAAACACTTAAACAAGAAATATACATTTGATGACATAAAATCTCATCATTTGCTAGACAATTCTCCATTTTCTTTTTATAGTAAAAACCCTTTTCATCTCTTTTAAAGAAACTGCAGTAACACTTGACACGTCTTAGTTTACTTTAGCAAATGTTATCATTTGGATCTGAAACATCCCCCAAAGACTCATACGTTGAAAGTCTGGTCCCCAGCTGCTGGCACTGGGAGGTGATGGAAACTGGAGGTGGGGTCTACTAGGAGCAAGTAGGTCACTGGGAGCATGTCTTTGAAGGGCATAAGAGACCCCAGCCCCTTCCTTTATCTCTTCTCGCTCTCTTTCTCTTTCTCCTTCCTGGCAATAATGAGGTGATAAACTCTGCCTGCCTCAGTGCTCTGTGTCAGCCCATCCCAGAAACAAGGAAGTGGCTGTGAGCAGAAACTTCTGAAACTGTGAACTGCAACCATCTTTCCTACTTTGAAGTTGCTTTTGCTGGTATTTTGTCACAGTGATGGAAAGTTGACTAACACACCAATCCTTTGAATCACCTTGATTTTATTTATTAACTCATTTTCTCTCAATTTCACGGGCCCACTGGTCAGATACCCTTAGAAAAACTGCAGATTACATGCTTGAAGCTATAAAAATAAAAGCTGGGACAAACTTAAAAAACAAAAGAAAACTACTCCTTCCCTCAGACTGATAATGCACTTTATTGAAGCGAAAGACAACAAAACAAATCCCCACAATTATCCAACTAAGTACTTCTGTTTTAAATGCCCTTGGTGCTCCTCTCTCAGCCAATGGCTCACATAAAAAGGAAAGTAAATCTCTCATTCTGTTTCCTGTTACATTTTGGTGACATGGTTCCATTTTTTCTTTTTTTTTTTTGATGTTACTGATTTTGGCTTTATTCAATGTCCCTCCCTTCTTTCCCTCTTGCATGGTGAGTTCCACCCAGGCTGCTGCTCCAACCATGTCCTCCACCCTGTCTGTCCTACCTCAAGTGCTCTTACCAGGGCCCTCATCACCTCAGTTCACCTGTTCCCTGATTCCTCCCTGCCTTCTGGTCCTCACTCTAGCTTCCTCAAATCTCATTTCTGTGTAACCTCCAAGAAATGGAGAATTCAGACATGGCCTTGTCCTGCCTGCAAAGCACATCCTTAGTTCTTGTTCCCCTAAGCCCTCCCTGATCTCCCTGCAGCCTGACCTCCCTGCAGCCTCTGGTCTTTCTTCTTTTGTCTCCAGCCTGTGGTCATCCAACTACCCCTAGCTGCTTCTCTCCTCAGTGCCTTGCTGCTGTGGTCCCTCTGCCCAAAATGCCCACCAGGTGCTGATCTTTCTCCCCTCTCCCCAAGGTGAACTTTTGCCTATGCTGTAAGAAATCCCCACATCCTCTCAATGTTTGGCCAGCTGTGGCAGCAGATAGACCAGCTGCCCCTCCCAATGCTCCCTGTCACATCTTTGGCACTCCCTCTTTCCTGTTTTCTGAGTCCCCTCTGTACATCTACCTCACATGCTGGGGCCAGGCTTGGCTCCTTGATTATTCCCAGAACCTAGTAGATCCTGAATGAATTTTGGTTGAATACACTGTAGATGAATCTCTCTCTCTCTCTCTCTCTCTCTCTCTCTCTCTCTCTCTCTCTCAGGGATTAAGGGCCTATATTGTTGAATTGATACACACACCTTCCCTGAAAAGAGCAAGGATTAAGGATTTAAAGAGCTGAGATAAAGGATGGGCAACTTTGAAGAGCAAAAAGAAATTGGAGGGTAAGATAAGGTTATTCACAGAAACAAAAACTAAGGCAAATAATCAAATGCCATGAAATGTGTAGTCAGTGACAGAAAGGGAGAAAGAAATGGACATTTCTTGACCATTTTGAGCACTTAGACATGTAACTAAGAGCCAAATGTTTTAAGTGTGTTACCTTACTTTGGTATCTATGCAGTTCTTCTGAAGTAGATGCTATCCCCACCCCACCCCCACCACCCAAAATGAAAACAACCTGAAACAGCAAACATAATCTGCCCTGTGTAAACAGCTAATAAGAGATGAGGTCTGTGTGGTTCTCACATCAATGGTTTTTCTACCACATGACATGCTTTAAAGATACACATGAGAAATTTGGGCCTTTCTCAGTTCTGTCTGGGAACAAAGAGAAGGGACTGAACGGCAGTCACTATCTCCTGCAATCATCCTCATCATAGCGCTAGCAACCATATATACCGCTTAGAGTGATCTTGGCTTTGTTGGAAGTACTCTGGATATGCTCTTATTTAGTCCACATCACAGTTCTGTGAGCAATGATGTTGTGAGCCTCCATTTGACAGGTGGGCAAACTGAGGCATAGAGAATGTGTGGAACTGCCCAAAGCCACACAGATATTAGGTGGCAAATAAGACATTCAAAACCAAGAAATATGGTGGCTGGGTGGGTGTCCTTAGCTATTCTGCCCCTAAATGTTCCATGGGGGACACAGAAAGGTAGTCAGACAAACCTAGAAGAAAAGAAATCTAGAAAGCACAAGGGCTTTTCCTAGACACTCTACAGCTTTTCATTACAACTTTATGAAAAGAAAGTAGAGGTATACATTAGCACCTAAAAGACCTTCACAAAGCCTTCAATTTGAGGCTAAGTTAGATCCTGGAAGAAGGTTGAAAATCACACCATTATCAATGGAACTCCTATTTCCTACAGTTAAATGTGATAAATTGAGTTTTATTTCTGGAAAATCATTAGACTTAACAAAAGTACCAAAATAATCACAAGTATCGATGCAAGGAACACTAATGTGAGCTTTTGTAAACATTTCTTATATTGAACACACTTAACCTGTTTGTTTCTCATGAGCTAGTCTCACAGAAATTTGTTAAAAGAGGAATCAATGAAGTTTACAGTGAAACCACATTGTTTTCTCCAACGACCCCCTGTAGAAATCATAGGCACATGTCACTGCTCCAGGGATTTTAGACTTGAATTAAAAATAAGAGTGACTTGTCTCCAGAATTTTTATACTAATTCAGGAAAGGTTTGGCATAGTAGTTTCCATTCATCATCTTTCCAATGATCTCTTGCTCTTGTGTTTCCGTAAATCCTATGACAATGACTTTCACACAATTTGTCAGAATTGCCGTTCATGGGCAACTCATTCAGCACCTCTCCCTATCTCACAGGAAAGCTTTGTCCTTCTTTTAATGAACTGCTTGCCTATAAGCTCAAAAAAACAGAAAGAAAAAAGAATTGCCCTTCATTAAAATTATTGACTAAACTGTTGGCTTTGTTTTTTAGGCTCCGATATATGTGAATAAAAATTCAGTCATTTTTATTAATGTGACTCCATTCTTTTTTTTTTATTATTCATATGTGCATACAAGGCTTGGGTCATTTCTACCCCCTGCCCCCACCCCCTCCCTTACCACCCACTCCGCCCCCTCCCTCTCCCCCCCACCCCCTCATTACCCAGAAGAAACTATTTTGCCCTTATTTCTAATTTTGTTGTAGAGAGAGTATAAGCAATAATAGGAAGGAACAAGGGTTTTTGCTGGTTGACATAAGGATAGCTATACAGGGAGTTGACTCACATTAATTTCCTGTGCGTGTGTGTTGCCTTCTAGGTTAATTCTTTTTTATATCACCTTTTCTGTAGTTCCTGGTCCCCTTTTCCTATTGGCCTCAGTTGCTTTTAAGGTATCTGCTTTAGTTTCTCTGCGTTAAGGGCAACAAATGCTAGCTAATTTTTTAGGTGTCTTACCTATCCTCACCCCTCCCTTGTGTGCTCTCACTTTATCATGTGCTCAAAGTCCAATCCCCTTGTTGTGTTTGCCCTTGATCTAATGTCCACATATGAGGGAGAACATACGATTTTTGGTCTTTTGGGCCAGGCTAACCTCACTCAGAATGATGTTCTCCAATTCCATCCATTTACCAGCGAATGATAACATTTCGTTCTTCTTCATGGCTGCATAGAATTCCATTGTGTATAGATACAAAGTTTTCTTAATCCATTCGTCAGTGGTGGGGCATCTTGGCTGTTTCCATAACTTGGCTATTGTGAATAGTGCCGCAATAAACATGGGTGTGCAGGTGCCTCTGGAGTAACCTGATGTGACACCATTCTTAAAGAATCTAAATAAAGCTGAAATCTAAAAAATCTGCATATTGATTGTATACTTTAAAAACCCTCTGCTGCATTCAAATTTTGTTTTGAACAAAACGTTTCTGTTCAGAAAGCATTTTTCTCAAGTTATAGAATCCTCAAGAAGAAGAAAATGACAATTGATAAAGTTTCCTTCACAAGAATAATTCTTATCTAGTTCAAAGGCTTTCTGCACAAGTGGTGTATAAATCTGACAGTTTTGAAATTAGAACAGGTAAACCTGTTCGAAGTATCTAGCAATAGGAGATAAAACCAAAGAAGACACAGATGGATCTGAGATGCTTTCCTTCGATAAAAAATACAACTCTCTCTCTCTCTCTCTCTCTCTGTGTATTCCATGAAAGTTGTTCAAAAAGCTCCCCTCAAACAAACAAAAACAGTCATGGAATTATTTGAAGATAAAACATCTTCTTTCTCATATTCCCTAACCAGGACACACAGATCCATTTCAGCAGCCAAAAAACTCTCGATGAAACCTGCCCTCAATTATGGCATAAATGCATGCATCATACATTTTTATTTTCAGGTTCAGAATTTTAATTTTTTAATGAGCAAATTATATATTTAAGTTACTAATTATTTCTTCTTCCTCATATAAGGTATTTTTGAATACTTTGTCAGCTAACTTTCTCAGTTAATGTGTTCATAGTGTTTATATTTCAATCTGTTTACAGTTTTCTAAGCATTTTATAATGTGTTTACATGTAATTGTGTTTGCAATATTTTCCATTCAGTTGTGACTTGAAAAATTACTTTATGAATCCTGAACAAGCTTTTAAAAGTAGCAGTGATGACAATATATGATACCAGTATTATGCAAATTAATTACCAAAATACTGTACTGGCCCAAAAAACTATAAATACAAGTTTTTCTTCTTTTTATTTAAGATGATAGAAGTAATAAAAGAGAGCCTGTGATTGCAAATAAAGCTACTGTAGGCCATTTGTATGCCATTTAAAATTAAATTATAGTATCCTTTCAGAACAGTTTCTCAAATTTTAGCACAAGAATCACCTGAAGATCTTGTTGCAATTACAATTCTGACTTACTGGTCTGGGTTGGGGCCTGAGACTTTGAAAATATTAATAAATTTCCAGGTGGTGTTGATACAACTAACCAAGGGACACACTTTGAGTAGCAAGGCTCTTCTGGCACACTCCACATCTTACAACATGGATTCAGTCATCTCAGACCAGTAGGACTGTCTTCATGCTTAGGATTTCAGTGAATAGAAGGCCATGCCAGGAGCAGTGAGGTAAGATCAGACAGGGATAGTCTTGGTCTTAAAGTTGGCAGAGGATTTGGATTTACAAGGAGAAAAGTGAGTTATGCAGTCTCTGAAAGGAGAGTAAGAAGTGTTCTGGCTGAGAATGTTTTCAGGAGAACCTTTCTTTCAAGTACTGCCACTGCAGACTAGGGAGTGTGAACTGGAGCTTTTTCCCAGGACTCCTTGCCACTTTCTACTCCTAGAAGCAATGAGCCCTGGCCTACTCCCCAAGCCCTGGGCAGATGAACCAAAGCATCCATGCAAGAGGACACCAGGGTCCACTGTCTGCTTTGCCCAGCATCCCTGGAGGTTCCTCTGACTGCACTAGACTAGATTTGGTGACCCAGCTGTGTGCCTACACGGTAGCCATGCCTCTCCTTCCATGTCATGGTCTTACCACATCATAACCATCTGTTTGCCCAACATGGAGCTCCCTGAAGGCAGGAGCCCCTCATGACTTTTTCTTATCTGAAACTTAGCATAACATCCAGCCTTTAGTGGACACTGATCACTAAATCAGTGCCTAGCAAATGAAGGAGACTTTGAACATAACACTTAACCTCACTGAATTCTTTCCACTGTTAAGCAAGGGTGTGATTGGGAAGAGTAAATCTTGGTGGTTGTGCTGCTGTGGCTGCCCATATGTTTTCCTTTTCCCTCTATGTTGAAATTATGGGTTTTAATGTCTGCCTTCTACCCTCAGACTCAATTTAACCCACTATGACTCCCACAGGACTCTCTGATCCAATGCAGGTCTTGTTTCTGGATTAAGAGCAGACTTCATCTAAGCAATGACAGCAGAGACTCCCCTCCTATTCTACATGTTTTCATTAACATCTTTCAGGTGGACAAGAAAAGACATGCTCAGATGAGCTCATGGAAATGAAACCAGGCTTGTTGCAAGGAAGCAAGGAGCTGAGGAAGTAGGGAAGCTTTCTCAGCAGTGGCACAAGCCCTCTGGTTCCTGAGCTTCTACAGCTGGAGAAACTGCAGAAAGCACATGATGCTCAGTCATGTGGGATGCAGCAGAAACTCCAGGGTCCCTGCTCCCATGCCCCACTCTCCTAACAGGAGCTCATGCCTCCCTGAAGCTTTCATTGTGTGCTTAGCCAATGGCAAGAGCAAGAGGATCCCACTACACAAGGGGAAGCCTCTGTATGCAGAGCCACCAGGCAGACAGGGACATTGCCATTAAATTAAGTCATAAACATTGTCATGAGATATGGGGCAAAGAGCCCATCCATGGCCTTTCAGACCATTTCATGGTTCACTGTCCAATTTCTGGGCCATCCTTATGCTGCCCCCTTGTCCCAGTAAGCCGTAGTTATTTCATGTCATCACGTAGATGAACTCTCTCTATACATTCCTGTTTCATGGGAAAGACCTTCTGCTTCATATCAAAGGATTCTACAGGTCCCTAAGTGCTCTGGATAAGGTCTTTAGATAAATGTTAAAATATCATTTGATGAATTGCATAAGTCTGTTACGGATGATTTATTCACAAGATTGGCCACAACATGCTGTAAGTGCCTGTTTGCATTTGGTTCACAATGGCGCCAAGACGTACCTTTGATTTTTATGGGTCAATGACAAGAGAAGAGACTAACAACATGCAAATGTTAAATTATTCCTTTGTGCCACATAAACATTAGAGAACCTCATGATCTGTATAAATTAAGGTTCCATCAAAGTCCTATTAGAGAAAAGTGGCAGAAAGTTGGTCCTTTCACAGCTCTGTGTAGCATAGGCCATTTGAGACAATCCGTCCATTTTTTCACAGCCATATATATTTACAGTGAGATTGGCAAATTAGCTACAGTAAAATAGCCTCATCCATCACATTGAGTTTATGTTGTCAGTTTGATTTCCTATGGTCTTACACTTTTAAAATTTTAATTTATAATTTGTGTTAGTTTCATGCCTTTTTAGGAAATGTGTATATATATATATATATATATATATATATATAATTTTTAATGAAACACAAGCCAACATTGAAAGCTAAGAAATTTTCCCCTCTTAAAAGAATATCCATCTATTAGTCAAGCTTGAGAAACAATGGGATTTGATTCAGAAATGTTAACCCTTTGGTCCCAAATATATTCTCAGTCAAAGCAGCAAGAAGAAGCACATTGTTGACCTTAAATGAAGACTTCCTTTGTAGGGACTCCTACTGGTGTCTCTCCCAGATCACCTGTTGTAGGCCAGTGCACCTATCCCTAGCTGCTATAAATGAGGGCTCCTAGTAGCTCATCGTTGCCTCCCTCTCTCTGGAGAATTGGCCTCAGAACAAGAAGGAGTTTAAATGATAGATTACTCCTTCACCTCTCACTTGGAGACACTCCACAGCCACTGACTGGCCCACTTGAGGGAAAAAGTGCAGTCCTCTTGCTTCCAGGTAACTCAACTCTTGGGTGCAATTCATGTGCTTAATATTTTTCCCTTCTTCATGTTACTTCATTTATTCTTTCTCACACCCCAACGTGTACCCAGGTCCCTGTTTTAGATTTGATGTGGAGAAAATTGTGCCTTAGGCATCTGCCTAATCTGTAGTAAAAGCTATGGCTTGGCACTAACATAGGATCTGCTGTTTGGCACAAATGAAGTCTCCATCCATTTCAACAGTCCTTTCTTCTTCACATTACTGTGACTAAGAGACATACATCTTATTCCTCAGACCATGCTGGAAAACATCCCCAAAAGAAATTTAATTATGAGAGCTCTGATAGTTTGAATGTGAGGACTCCTGACTTATATTTTGTATGAAAATCTAAAAACCAGAATGATTCCTTTGAAATATTTCTGAATCTCCAAAGCTAAATGACTCCTTTTCTGGATGCAATTATGGGAAACTTTCATAAGATCCAAGATAACATCCTCCCAAGCACTCATTAATACAGCAAAGGGGACAATCTTTGGTCCCCAGAACAAATCTACCTGCAAGCAGTTGTCCACCTTTGTCAGTGACCACCTCTCTTTTTTTGGTAGAAGTAGCTAAGTCTCAAAGCATGAAAAATGGAATCCTGCTTTCCAGTCCCTACTATATATTGTGGTAGTGCATGAAGCTTATACAGTGTTTTACATGCCTTGCTGTCATTCTATAGTCTCCCCACTCACTCTTGTCCTGAAAGAAAAGCAAAGAAACTCATGCAAGTTAAACTGAGTTAATTATACAATAACCATGATCAGCTTTCAAGCACTTACTATGTGTCAATTGCTATACAGAGCTTTAAAATCATGGTTTTATTTAATTGTCACAACTACCCTTTGAGATGGATACTAGCTCCATTCCAAGTCAGGGTTAATTTTTCTCATGTTACAAGAAGTCTGGAGGTAATCTACATCTTTCCTGTGATGCTCTGTGAAAGCATCAATATCCCAGTGTTCTCCATTTTTCTCTTCATCAGCCTGAGTGCTGACCTTCTTACTAATGATCAGGAATTAACTAATGTGTCTCCAGGTACCACATCTGCAGGAGCAGGGGAGCAGAAGCCATGTCTTTCCTCTCCTGTTGATTTAATTAGGAAGTCAAGTCCTTTTTGGGGATTTCTTCCTCTACCTCATGGACCAGAGCTGTGACACTTGACCACCCTGGAGCAGGGAGGTGGGGAATTTAGGCACCTCACTTTCCAACTACTACAGCAGCAATTCTAAATAAATCTTATTTATGAGAATAAATCATGATTTAGTTGCCTGGGGTAGTCCTAGGACCTGGTGCTATCAACATTATCATTAGCAGGTTCCCATCAGCCTCAAATAACCATTTGAATGACAAATTATATGGTTAACATTCTAAAACAGACGATAGTGAAAGAGGTATTGAGCAAACCAAACTTTAGTATCTGTCATTCTCCAGCAAACAAAATAATTGAAATCAGTGTGAATCTTAATTTATACCCTCTCATGAAAATACCAAAGGAGTGTATATTTATGATACAAAGCTAATCTTCTCTCAAATTTTGCTCTTATTTCTCTTATTGTCAGTATCTATACAAGGGTGGCTGATGCTTCTCCTGCATTCTAAAATCCAGACACTCAGCCTGTGTAGCCTACCTCCTCTCCTGTCCTATTCTCTCTCTGGTCCAGGACTTTATTATGTCAGTTCACTCAGCCTCTCCTTTGTTTCACTTCTCTCCTAGCCCCAATTCGTGGCAAGTGGAACCTGCTGCATCTCCTTTGTGCTCTTCCACCATAAAGACTTATTTTGCACAGTTGCTTTTGACAGCTATCTTAAAGCAAGGTTGAGTCAATCTGAAACAAAGCAGAGAAGACTTGGAGAGACAGCCCTGGGGTTCTGATTGTCCTGCACTAAAGCCTGTCCTTCCTCAGAGTTCAAGAAAGGTGAGGTAACACATTTTGTTCAAGCCCATTTGAATCTGGTTCTTATTAGTAAACAAAGACATCTCAACATACACTGATTTCTATACAGATAAAAGCATCCCAGGATAGACTTTTCTATACTTTGATGGTAGTTGAAAGAAGATGAATTTAAAATTTTGTAAGTTAATGTTTTATTCCTGTTACCTATAATTTCTTGTATATTTTCTCTTGTTCTTGTTCAAGGTCTGTAACAGGAAATCACAACTTTAACTTTTTATTTTGTTGCTAATAATTGAGGATAAAGGAAGTAAAAGGTTTGGAAAAGGAAGTAAATGTGTTTTCTGTCTTCTAAAATGGATAGGCATGAACCAGTCCATGCTAAACATTTCAAATCAAAGCCAGTGCTTCACTAAGCTAGTGTTGAATAGTCAGAATTCCTTAATGGGAAGAGGAGAACCAAAACTGTGTGTATATAAGGGAGTGCCAGGTACCCATGGGAAGGGTAAAAGTGGATTGGATGGCTAAGGCTTTCATCTGGCTTCAGAAATATAAAGGTTTGCTAAGAGAATCCTTTGAATGCCAAACATTCTTGCTGGCACTGCATAGTAACTAGAGCTTTTAAGAACAAAGGCCATCCTTCCAATATGCCAAAATAATGGAGGGAAGCTTTTTAGTGCCCAGGAGCTAGCGGAAACTAGCAGAAGCAGGAAGGATAACCTCAAATGGCATGTACATATGCTGGACAGGTCTTAGACAGTCTTTCAGAGTCATGAGGACACAGAGGTCAACCTTGAAGAAAGCATTAGAGAATACTTTCTTCAAACTCAGGAAATGCAATCAAAGACAGGTTGGGGAGTCTTAGTCAACTCAAGCTGCTATAACTAAAACCACAGATTAAGTGACTTAAACAATAGACAATTCTCTTTTGTGGCTATGAAGTCTGAGAAGTTCAAGATTAAGCTAGAGATTAAGTCAGTTCCCGGTAAGTACTCTCGCAGATGGTTGTCTTTCTGCTGTGTTCACATGGCAGATAAAGAGAGCTAATGCTTCCTCTTTTTATAAAGGCAAAATTCCCAGCATGAGGGCTCCATCCTCCCAACTGAATCTAGCCTCTTTACTTTTCAAAGGCTTCACCTCCAAATATCATCACATTTGAGATTAGGGTTTCAACATATGAATTTGAGGAGTGAGTATAAAAAGAAGGAATAAATCACAGGGTCCACCTGTATCCATGTCACGTGCTTCTTTCAATTTTGCTCTCTTATAATAATCTTTGATGCTATAAAAATATAGTAATGTGTGTTTAGAATTTTATCCTATTTTTTTTTATAAAACAAGCAACTGATGGAAACTTCATCCTCATCAGATGTGAATGTCATTTATATATTGCATGGACAGCTTAGCTATGAAAATTATACACCTAAACCAAGGCCTATTTCTCTGGTAATCTTCAGCTATCTTGCTAGAGTGCAGGAACTTCCCAGGAACTCAAAGAATGCAGCCAATTAAAGAGAAAAAGACAAGCAAAGGAGGAGGAAAACTCTCCTTTGAAACTCTGAAAATTAGTTGTAGGAAATGAGGGCTGGAGAGGGAGTCAGGAATGAGGAGAGAATTGGCAGTGGACAAAAAGAGAGAGCTACACAGAAAGTTGAAGGACTTACTGTACTAACTCAAAGCTACTAGGAAGATGAATGCAGTGGGTACAATCTGCTTTGAACTTCCTGCTCAGGAAAGCAGACCATGGAAAACAATATCCTATGTATTATGTTTCTTACAGGGCATTTAGTCATTTCCATAGTTCAACAATACTCCATTATCAAAATGGACTAGATTTAAGCTATTAAATAACCCCATTCACCCAAGCACTCGTATATATAGCAAAGCTATTTAAACCAATGAATATAATTTTGAAAGAGATTATTATATTAATTATCTCACATTTTTATGAGTGGCAATAGGATACTGAATGCACAAAAGACAGCACTGCTTGAATTCTAGAGTATAGACCAATGATACATAGTGAAATAGTATTTCACCCTCAATGTGGTATTAGATACAAATTTAGATACCATTCCTGGCCAACTGCCTTGAGACAGAAACAACCCTCCCCAGAGTAGAAAGGTACGTGCCAGGCAGAAAACAGAAAGGCACTGTTCCATCACCATGGTGTTAAGTACACACATACACCATGCTAACTGAGAGCTAAAAAGACTCAGGAAGCCAAGGAAGTTCAGGCAACCACCTCCACCTATCATCTGGAATATGCCTCCAACTAACTAAATAGGAAAAGAGTAAAACCTCTGTCTTAATAACCTTAGAGAACCCCTTGTAAATTGCAGGCAGCCACTCAAAATGTTGGCCCAATAATGTGCAGATATTGCTTGGAGAAGTTAAGACTCCTGCTCATTGTTAAAAGGTCAATGTCAAGGCCATCCCCATAGCATTTGCTTCCCTTGTAATTTTTCCCACTTTAGGCAGTCTCAGGAGAAAGAGTCTAACATAGAGGCATTCCTGGAAAGATCAAAGTCACTTCCAATTGGATAGTATTTTATTTGGTAGGGTCCACGTTTGATATATGTGTAACATTCATTGCTATGTATGTTTCACCTGCAGGAGATTAGGCACAATTCCCAATCCAGCAGACTCAGAATTTTTAAATCAACAAATAAGAGTCAAAGGGCCAAAGAAGTAATGGAGAGCTTGGACTGCAAATTTTTTCAATATATACTGAGTAGCTATTATGTGCTATGCTCATAGAAGAATCAGATGGAGTTCCTGCCTTGAAAAATCTTTGTCTCAAGAAAAGACCAACACATCCAGCTGTGTTGCAGATGAGAAAGAAAAGGTGACTAAGATATAGTGAGTATTTGAAAGGTGTCAGACCCTTTTTAGTTGCACAAAAATAACCTAAGGTTTAAGTTAACTTCCCCATAATACAGATGAGAAAGCCTGAAGCTAGCAAGATCACCTGATGATAACTGATTTTACCTTTTCAAGATTCTTCAAGAAATGAGGAACTGGAAGAGAGAGGGAAAAGGTGATGTGAGAAGAAGGGAGGATACAAGGACAAGGAGCACTGTCTTATTCCATCTCCACCACCTGTATCTATTCATCTGGCATTCCCTGCTCTGTTGATCATGCAAGGAGGGAGAGATGGTTAAAAAGAAAACTGGAGGTTTGGAAATCCAACAGCTCTGGGGGAAGTGCAATGATGTGTCAAGATTCTAGTATGAAGGGGAGTAAGAACATATCTGAGGATATGTAAGGTAAGATGAAATCTTCCAAACATATTGACTGAGTCTCACAGTGAGAAACATGTCTTATACACAACTCAGTACATGTATATGTATTCAGTTGAAGGCAGAAATTCTTTAAAGAATAATTACTATATTAGTCAGGGCTATCCAGATAAGCAGTAAACATACACACACACACACACACACACACACACACACAGAGTCGTACATCGTATGAGGATATTTTGGCCAACATATGACTGTATATATACACAACTGTACATATACAGTTGTGGTCCCATAAGATTATCTCACATAGTGACACTGTAGCTGTCTTCATTTGTGTAAGCACAGTCTGATGTCCATACAACAAAAAATGCCTGAGAACATATCAATCTCATTATGCACTACGTGTGTGTGTGTGTGTGTGTGTGTGTGTATAAGAGAAAGGCAGGTGCCAAAAGGCGGAAGATAGAAAGATACTATTTTATTTCCACGGTGTCACTTAGTGGAAGCTGGCATGTTCAAAGTCTGCAGAGTAGGCGAGTAGGCTGGAGCCCCAGGGAAGAGCTGATGTTGCAGTTGGAGTCTGCAGGCCATCTGTCAGCACAATTTCCTCTTCCTCAGGGTCATCAGTTTTCTTCTTAAAGCCTTCAAATCATTGGGTAAAGCCTACCCACATTATAGAGGGAAATCTAGTTAAAATCGGTTGGTTTAGACATTAGTCTCATGTTTTAAAAATACCTTCACAGCAACATCCAGAAGAATTTGACCAAGTGAACGGGTATCATGGCCCAGCCACGTTGACACCATGCATTATGTGCTCTGATATCCATATTCAATTCTATCCTACTCCTTTTTATTTTTTAAATGATGTTTGAAAACTATTGGATTGATTTTATGACTCACTACTAAGATGTGACTTGGAAATCTGAAAAATACAGCCTAGGAACCTGTGTAAAAGAGCCTCTCAGACCATCTTAGGCAACACTGTGGGGTAGGAACAGCAAAAATATCCTCTTGCACTCTGGAGCACAAGGGAGATGGGTTCCCAGAAGCCAGTCGTGGAGCAGTAGACTGGACCCCTGAGCCTGGGAGTGGCAATGTCATTCCAAAAGTTAATAGGCTAGAAAAAGTCTTAAGTTTTAGAGGAGAAAAAGACAAAAATGTCACCATGAGTAATGACTAAAGACTGGGCAGGAACAAGGAAACCTGATGGAAATCTGATAATGACATAATGGACAGCAGGAACCTGATGGCCCAACACCATACAACTCCCTCCAGAGGAGTGGGAACTTGATATAGAGGTTGTCTATTTATCTATTGCTGCATGTGCCATCCCAAATTAAAATGACACCAATCATTCTACCTTTACTCCCCTCATTTCTGAGCATTGACTGAGATCAGCAAGGTGGTTTTCATTCATGCAGTTACAGATGATAGTGGCTGGGGCTACAGTTATCTGAAGGCTGCCTCATCTATGTGGCTGGTGACTGGACTGGATGACTCCAGCAGCTGGAAGCAGAACAGCTGGGCTTCTTAGCATCTCTTCATTTTCACCTAGTCAGGGATCTCTCAGCACAGCAGATTCATGGGCAGAGAGATTGTCAGCAGAAGCTGGTCTGCTTTTAGGAGTTGGGTTCAGAAGTCATGTAGCATCACAAGCCTGCCCAGACTTGTGGGCAAGAGACAAAGACTCCACCTCTTGAGGAAGGAATGTCCTTGTATAACATATGAAACCAGAAACTTTGTTGCGGCCAGGTTGGGCAAATAAAAATCTGTTTGAAAAGTTCACTTGGAAGAAAAATAAACTTTTTTTGTAAATCCAAATGGATGCACTGAAATATATATCTACATACTAGTTACCGCTTGAGACTCATCCACCATTCATATCATTTCACAGTTGAGGAAACTAAGGCAAAAAGAAGGGTCAGTGACTTGCATAGGGTCCCCAGCCAGACAATGTCAGGGCAAGGCCATGTCCTACTCTTTGATCCTGTCTTACTTCCCTGTCCCATCTCTTCCTCCCCCGGCCTCATGTGAGACCTGCCCATGTGCATTTCTAGAGCACAGTTGAAGGGGCAAGGACACATGGAGTTCTTGCTCTTGGTACCTTGTTATGGTAGAAATGTCTGTCAGTAAGGGCCACACTATACTCAGACATGGAACGAAATAAAACACTACAATGTTTGCCAGTTGGGAAGAGGGTAAGGACTTTCCCAGCAAGATATTGTAAGCACAACAAGAGACCCACCCATCAGAATAGACACTAGCCATAAGCAACTTTCATACCAAAGTACCAGTGGAGTCAGGCCTGGTGGTACATGACTGCAATCCCAGCTATTCGGGAGGTGGAGGAAGGAAAATCAGGAGTTTGAGGCTAGCCTGAGCAAAGTTAGCAAGACCTTATCTCAAAAGCAGAATAAAAACAGGAGGACTGGGACATGACTCAAGTGGTAGGTAGGGTGCTTGGATAGCATGCTCCAGGCCCTGGGTTCAATCCCCAGTGCCACAAAAAAATATAATAAAAGTGCCAGTGGGTCCCAACTGGATATCAATTCTGCTTCTCCTAGAGCCAACATAAGAAGACATTTTCTTCTGTTTAAATCCAAGACTGCAGTCTAACCATTCATAGTTTTGGACTAGAACTTTTTGCAAGTCCATTTGTTCTAGGAGAAAATAAAATGTGATTTTCTCTGTGGTGGCAAAAAAAGAATGTTGAAGGTATTCCTTAAATACTTTTTAGAAGTTAAATCACTTCTGCTGAGGAAAAATGATGAGTCAATAGAAACTAAATCATGATCAGATGGATTAAATTTTTCTCAATAAAATGATTTTCTAAAGAAAGGGCAAAGTGCTTCAAAGAATTGGTTTTCAGTAGATTTTATATTAACAATCATCACTTTTCTGTACTGAAGACTTACCCAGCCTATTGTTATGGAAATAGGGGATGCACCCAAAATGTGATAGTATAATTTCACTGCAAGATTAATCAAATGGGCAGGAAAAAAGGGCTACAACATAGCACTTTGATATTGTAGGAAGTACAAGAAAGAAAATAGTATACAGGAAAGCATTTTCATTGGCATCTTACATTTCTGAAACTTTGGTTCCAGTGGGGGAAATTCTGTTTGCCTCTCCCTTCAGGATGGGCATGGAATTGAACAATATGGACTTCACAGAAATCCAGCATACTAGAGCTGGAAAAGGGTGTAGAAAGGACTTCATCCAAATGATTCATGCTAAAGTGATGGCTCAGAGGCTCTGAGGAGACAATCCCCTCACTCAGTCACATAGCTGGTAGTATAAGGACTACAACCCAGGACTGCCTGCTCCAGTACTGTACAATATCCACATTCCACCTACTTGTACTCTCAGAAACACTTCAGAAAAGCACAAACCAGAGATTCCCAGAAGAAGGGCCTCTCAGAGACTTCTGCTCCTTACCTCTTAATCCCCCTCTTCTAACCTCGTCTCTGTTTGTTTTTTAAGATCCTCTGTGTCTCTGCCTTAGCCACAGGTTAGATGGGATTATACTACTTGTCTGAGTGATGCAGCATATGACCGAGATTAAGCCATCCACCACTGTGGTTGACCCATGAATGGTCAATCAGAGTCAATGAAAAACAGATTCTCCTTTCGGTTTTTAACTTGAGAAAGAGTTTAATTCTCTTTCACTTTCAACTTAAAGAAGAGAAAGTATTAGACTTGAAAATACTGAAGTCATTTTCCTGCTACTTGGATATTGAGAATAAATCCAGTGTAGCAGAATGCAGAGATGCAGTGTAGCAATCAAAAGATGAGGAAAACCACTTATAGGAGACATTGTTTGAACAAAGGCTCCAGAAAGGTGAGTGACCAGCTTTAACATGTGCCTTTTTGTTCCATGGTCCAGTGAAGTGCACTTAACCACTGAAGCCAGTTTGTGTTAAGTTTGCTACCACAATTTTATGAGATCTACATAACACAAAACCCCAGTGAGAATTAGACTTAATCCTTGGTGAAAATGGAAAAAAAAATAAATAAATAAAATCCTGAGGACAGAGAACTAAAGCAATTTGTACAAAGCCAGTGAATTTAACAGGCAAAGTCAAGGTAAAATTTAACTCTTCAATCCCCAGTATGACCACTCCTATGCTGTAAATCATTCAGTAGGGGTAAAGCCAGGTTAAGGAATGGTTCCCTAGTACAACCAGTATGAAAGAGTTTTCTCCCAGTCACCCAAAGTAGAGTGGGGATGGTGCAGATCTAAGCCCAGGGATAAGTAATACAGCTAATAAAACTGAGTCCATGCATGAAAACTGAGATGAGAGACTGAAACATGAATCAGAAGAGAAATGCCACAAACTGACTGGAAGCAACACAGGAACGTATGATATGGGGTGAGGATTTGGAGGAGCAAAGAAAAGATTTGGGTTACTTAGGGACTTCTGAGACTCTTTACTATCAATCATGTATTTACAAAACCATCCAGCCTTTTAAGGTTAGCAATAAGGTCTTCTGAATCCCATTGTGCATGACTTCCTTGTTTTCTCCCAGTAAGTTGGGCCCAAAGGTCAAAACAAGGCAGATTTGTGATGCCGGTACTCAGGATGGTCTAGTCCCAGCCCTGTTACAGACCAGCCGTGCAGCCTTAGGCAACGTCAGCAATGGACTCAGTGAACAGGCAAATTTGTGTAATTTGACTGAAATTCACTCAGATGGAATTTCAAGTATTTTCTTTGAAAATAGATGACGATGGTTGATGAAGATAAACAGAGACAAAGGTATATAGAAATATTATAGACACAAGCAAATATATAGGCTTATGAATTGTATGTTTCACTTAAACTTCTCATTACTAAACTTCCTTGATGGCTGTCCTAGTCCCAGTTGTTAAGACTCGCCCTCATTGGTTTGTCACACAAGGTCTTTCATGACCAAGATCTCAGCCTCTCACACCACTGCCATGCCTCATTTTCTGTGCATGTTCCTAAGGTTCCAACTACACTTTAGCACCACCTGTCTCATCCACAGCTTGTTCATTCTGGACATTTAGCCTCGCTTATTTCCTCTACCTGGAAAAATCCCAACTCATCTTTCAAGACCCAGACCAACATCTTGCTCTCTGTTAAGTCTTCCTAAACTCCCCAAGCAGAGTTTCCTACTCTTTCTTCTGTACTTTTTAAAACACTTGACACACACATCTTTTGTTCCTTTTAAACTAAAATAAACTATTTGCTCGTATATCTATTTCTTTAACTAATTTATAAATTCCTTAATGTGATTCATCATAGCCCCTAAATCCCATCGCCAATGGGTTTTGCCCTAGGTAGGTAGGCAGGACTTAGATGGTGTGATCACCTAAGCAAATGCCTAGAGGGTCCAGAAAAAGTAGGTATTTGTTACCTGAGGGGAAAGAATATCACAGACAGGGACTGAAGACTGTTGTACAAGAGAGTGAATGGCCTGTGTGAGTTGGCAGCCGCTACTTGACAGTAGACTCATCCTTTAAGGCCAGATCCCTCCTCCAGCATGGTTGGAACAGCACAGGTTTTGAAGGCACTGAAATTCCATTCTCAAGTCTAGCCTTACTCACCATGGGAATGTGAGCATTGCTTAGCATCCCTGAGATTCAGTGTCTTCTTGAAGAAAAGAGAAATCTCTGCCCACCAACCCCCCCATCCTCTTTGTCCTAGGCACACAACTGCAGTCCCTTTCTGCCCTATCTTGTGGGGAGATGAGGTAATGTTCCTGTTTTCATCCCAAGGCTATGAGAACAGGAAGGGAAGAAAGGCATGTCCCTCCAAGACTGAGCCTATAAAACCCTCCTTGGCTTCCATCACCACAGAAACAGATCATGTAACTGAGATAGCGCACTAGCCGTTTATTTGGAAGGTGACCTCCGCAAACACCAGTGCAAGAGAAGAGGCAGGAAAGGAAGGAAGTCAATAAATGATGCATAATCAATGAGTTACCTACCACTCTAAGCAACCAGAGCTTAATCGTATGGGAAACTCTGATAAATAGCACAGAATTCCCCCACTCAGGCCTCCAGGGTATTCCACTAAGGGTCATGGGAGCTGGGCTCTTTGTATGCCAGCCCTCATAAATTATTGTTTAAGGGCTACAAAATAGTTTCTGGGTACTGAAAACCTGCTGCTCGGGTGAACAGAGCAGGCTCAGGTGGCCAGAGAAACCCTCTGGAAAGAGATTTGGATGGTGACAGTGGTGCTAGAAGTTTAAAAGGCATGCACATTTTGAAATAGGAGTCCAGGGAGAATAGTGGGGTCCTGAAGATTTCTGCTCTACCTCCATGTGCAAGTTTCTATTCTCCTTTTTGCTCCATTGCTCAATGAAGGTGATTACATGGCCTTAAAGGAAGATAGAAGCACAGGACCAAAGCAGCCAAATCCTGAGATGGCAACTTGGGAGGAAGGTGGCTCTGTGGCCTAAACACCCAATTCAGTTTCATGTTAGCAAGAAATAAACAAGCATGGTAAACTACAAGTCTTTGGGTATTGTGACAGCAGCTAGCCTGCCCTGACCAATACAGGCAGAAAGTGGATAACTGCCCAGCCATTGCTTAAATCCTGGTATACATGGGCAACCAAAGATGCAATCACAACCTTGTTCATGAAAATCAGTGAACCCCCAGATGAAAGCTTGAGGCTACCAAGGAATGCCCAACCTGCAGACGTGAGGAAGGCAAAACCCAGGCTCGAAAATGCACTCTTGGACTGCAGTTTAAGCTTTCTCTCTAAAAAAAAAAAAAACCAGACCTGATTAGGTCTTTCAAATACATTGTCCTCAGGTGCCACAGACCCATCCAAGATTACAGCTGAGGCTCCCCAGTGGCAGAGCTCACCCCAAATTTTTGGTCATTGAGCTCTAAGCACACTGACAAAGAAAGAACACACTCTCATCCATGGGAAGAGAAGCTTGCTTTGTGGTTTACTGTCCCAGTGGGACAGTGAGGACAAGGGTATTGGGAGCTCCAAGGTGGGAAGAACCAAATGGGACCAGCTGTGCTTAGGGGGTTACCTTATGCCATCACAAGCCACCAGCCTGCATAACAGAGAGTATTAATATCTGCAGACTGCACATCACTTGCCAAACATGACAGCTTATTTAATTCTTGATGGCCCTGAAAGCCGCCAACACCCAGGTGAAAAACTGAGGTTTGAGGAGAAGTCCTTTGTGCATGGTTAAGAGCCAGGGAGGGACTGAGCTGTCAGTCAGTGGGACAATGCATAGCCCACACATCCTACCTCCCCTCCCTGGCCTCTCCTCCAGACAATAGACAGATGTAGGAAATGAATGTAAGCCATTTGGGAGGTCAGCAAACAGAACCCTGTGCTGACCTTAATTTTCTCAGTATTTACCTAAGCATGTTCCTTACCAAAGGAGTTAAATTAGTGTATGTAAACAAATATCCATTTTCTTCCAACAGTGTGTGCTCCATCAAGCAGACATCTAAAAACACTTTGCTGAAAGAATAAATGAATGTCCTACGTGTGCTTTGATAGCTTTTTCATGTATTGACAATTTCTCCTTTTATGTCCATTCTAATATGCAATTGATAAGGTTTCACTTCCATAGTATCTTTGGGTTTTTTGCTCTGGTCTATCATTCTGTCTCTCATCCCTGTCCAACCACAACAAAGCACCACAGCTCAAAACTCCTTCCCAGCAGTTGCAGTGCTCAGGGACCTATCTCCTTCTGCTGCACCTAGCATTATCCCTTTCTTCCACAGCAGCCATGTCCGCAAGGGGAGCCACCCTGCTGATCATCCCTGATAAAAATAACTAACATTATGGAAAACTTTACAAATTACACAGCAATTTTCCCCAAGGTTAAGTCACTTGATTGTCACAATAACCCAGAGAGGAAGGCAAGACAGGTATTATTAGCTCCTGATTTGAAGGAAAACACTTAGCTCAGAGGGACTAAGTGATTTGCTCAGATTCGTGCAGCGAGGAGATGAACAAAGACTCCAGCTGTGGATTTCTCTCTCCACACCCTCTGCTCTTTGTGCCAAATGACGTCACATCCTCCCTCCTGCTGTTCCTCAAGCAGCTTCCAGGAGACCACAACCACCAACTTCAGGTACCAGCTCTGCCACCCTTGGCCACCAATAGCCCTGGCAGAAACAGCTGCTCTCAATAGGGGACCATGTCGGCCTCTCTTTTCTAGGTGAGAAGATTGTCCTAGAAACAGGTGAAGAGAGCAGTGGATGCTGATGGCCGGAGAAAGCCTGTGTGGGCGGAGACTCACATACAGCAATGGAGGACCTTCTCCAAGTACTCATAGTACTCAGTGAAGAGCTTTCTTCCTTAAACACTTCAGACATGTGAGCATTTGAACCCAGCTCTGCTACCTCTGTAAAAACTGAGTTTTAACCTCCCTACACTTCCAAAATAGTAAAGAGTTTATTATCATCACAGGATATATTTTTAGCTTCAGCAAAGATGGGAAATAAAGGTGCTAGGGATAAGACTTCAACATGAATCATCAATGTTTATAATTTATACAACATATGATCATCATAATAATATGCATGTAATATATAATGATACATATAAGAAAATTATATGTTACAAACAAGATACTGACAGAACAAGAAACAAAAAAACTAAGGACGCTTTGCAAATAGATGCTGCTTTTGACATAATCACACAGTGTCCAGTATACATCCTGTTTCATTCTGCCCAAAGTTTTTATAAACAATGGGTTAAGGGCTTCACACAGCATCATTCTTCGTGTGTGAAAGGAGTAGTCTATATGCACATGTGCCACAGGTTACCATCTGATACCCTTCAGCCTCGCTGTGATGGCAAAACTGTGCTTAGGGAAATGTTAGGTTTGTTCTCCAATGAAGAAGCTTCAGCAAATCCCACCTGGAATGTGGTAGTTGCTAGGGTACTACTTACAGATAAGAACATGAGGTTTCCTGGTGTGGCTTTGAAGGGTAAAGAGCTATGTGGGCCTGAGGACAGATAATTCTGAGGTTCCAAGCCAGCAGAGTATCTACTCTTGCATTGCTCTGGGATGCCCAGCTTCGACTGAGATCTTAGCTCTTTGAAGGGCTCTGAGAATTTCCATCTGGCAGCCAAACTTCTCAAAGTTGAGATGTTTCAGCATGGAACCAGAGAACCCAGAAGGGCCAGGTTAAGAAAAATTAATTTTGTGCCCACTGTGAGTTTACTGCATAAATTTTAGAAAGACTTGTCTTTAATTGTGTGATGGTTAATTTCACATGTCAGTGTGACTGGGATAAAGGATGCCCAGGTCCTAAAAGATTGTTCTGGTGTGTTTGTGAGAGTGTTTCCATTCATGCTGTAGAGTGACTAGAGAAGACCAACCTTACTACAAAAGGCATCAGAGAACCCATTGAGGGATTGAGCAGAGCAAGAAGGCAAAAGAAAAAGCAAATTCACCTTTTCTTCTTGATCCAGACATCTATTTTCTCCTTCTTATAGATAACTGAGCTCCTGGATATCAGGTCATGGGACCCTGGGACTTACATCATTCTCTCTCTCTCTGTCTCTCTGTCTCTCTCTCTCTCTCTTTCCCACAAACTCACACACACACACAGGCTATGCTTTTCTGGAGAACTCTGAGTAAATACAGATAGCTAAGGAAAAGCACTTCTACTGGAAATTAGAAAATGTGCTACTTCAATGAGTTAAATTAACCTTATAAAAGTACTCATTAGCATAATTAAAATAATAGACATAGCTTCTATTTATAGAAATAATGTTTTTTCTGGATATAGAAGGAAAAATTGTGTATTCAGTCCACATGCATCACACATACATGCTGAGTGCCTTTTCTCTTCTATTTACCATGCTCAGAACCAACGAAAAATAAGTGCTTCCTACCCTCAACAAGCTACAGACTCCACAGGGAGACGGATATGCATTAAGCAATGTAAGTGCTGAATGAAACTGGCAGATTATCTCCCACGAGACTGCAACAATACCTCTCATCTCCCAGCCCACATGTTCTTCTAGACCCCTGCAACTGAATTCCTGTGTCATGGGGTGGAACCTAACTCCCCGCCTTTAGAGCTGGCAGGGTGAGTGACCCACTTTTAAGTAAGAGGATGCAGCAAAAGTGACGCTATGTGACTTCCAAGGCTGCCCTGAAAGACAAGTAATTTTGGCCTTGCCTCCTAAAATCTTCACTTGGTAAATTATTTAAAAAAAAAAAAGAGAGCTTTTACCTAGCTTTTAGTCTCAGCTAAGAGAAACAGGTTTAGTTCCTCTCTTTCCTCTTCGATAAGCTAGAGTTCTCTTTTCACTCAGTATAAAAGTGTAAGTTGTCCATTGACATCACTTTGTAGTATTACAAGAATCTGTGCTTTCCCTACTTTGGAATAATCATAATTTGGGTTATAGAATAACATCATCATATAACCAGGGAAGCAAATCATGATTATTCATAAGCTGATGTCATAGAATTGAAAATGAATTTTCTGCATGGCTTTTTGTTGTTTGCATCATTGAGAGTCTTTTATAGAGATAACTATTGTAATTTCCTACCTCTTTTTGCAGAAGTTTACAACAACAAAAAAAGTGTTCCTGACTGTTTCCACACCTAAATATGACATATGGTATAGTTTGTAATTTAGCAAATCTTCTTTTAGTACATTCAAAAGAGAAAAGAAAAGAGAATCAGTGATAGGGAAGGAAGAAAAATGGATGGAAGGAAGGAAGGATGAAGAAGAAAGGGAAAGAGAGGTCAGTGTCTACACCAGTCTGACTTTGATGCTCTATTTGCTGTGTCTCAAACATCTCTACTTGAACCTGGCTTTCATAGCTCGTGTTCAGCAATATCTGGGCACTTTTATAAACTAGTAGGATTAACCCAAGAGAAGGCAATTTTAGTAAAATGATTTAATGAAAGCTTTGATGTGATCTGAAGGGGACATGAACAGGGGGTGGCCTGAGCAACTGGGAGACAAAAACAGAGGTTTTTCCAGCCTGATTTTATGAACAAAACACTTTCTTCCTGTACCTGAATTTCTGTTGACCCATAACAAAATATATTCTATTCTCCCAGAGGTATTTCTCTTTCAGCTTCTTTCCCCATCAGAAAAAGTGGCTTTTCTGTGTTGTGAGATTGGGAAAATGTCAATGCAGTTGCATGAGTTTTCTTGGGTCTCTTTCTGCCTCCCCATGTGTCTTTTCTCTATGCAGTATGCATTGTGGGGGAAACCCATCCCTGCAGAGAAAGGCCTAAAGATAACCAGGGATCCTGCCTTTGACTGGCAGTATAACTTCAATTCAGAGGAACTAGTACAGAAAGCCACTTGGTCCTTTGTGTGTGTCTCACACTGAAATCTAGTCCTATGGCAGTAACACTTTTAGTCTTTGGTGAAAAATACTAATAGCAAACCCTTATATAATACCCACTATATGCCAAATGGTTCACATATATTAATTCATTTAATCAGTATAAAACTCAATGAGATACATGGCAGACAGAAAAATGGTCTCATGCAGATGACCCCATCGTAATCCTCAGAAACAGTGAGTATGATAGGTCACTGGAAAAGAGGAAATTATTGAGATTGCTAATAAACTGGCCCTATGATAAAGATGTTGTCCCAGAATAACCAGGTGGCCCAAATGTACTCACAAGTGCCCTGACAAATGGAAGGAGTCAAAAGATTAGTTGCAGAGCAAAACATCATGAAAAAGACTTGAATGACCATCATCGGCTTTGGAAATTGAGAGACTCTTGAGTCAAGGAATACAGGTCACTTCCAGGAGCTGGAAAGGGCAAGAAAATATATTTGCCCCCAGAGCTTCAGAATGCATCACAACCCTGCAAATATCTTGATTTTAGCTCAGTGAGACCCACTTCAGACTTTTGATCTCCGAAATTACAAGATAATCAATTTGTGTTGTTTTCAGCCACTAAGCTGGAGGCAATTTGTCTCAGCAGCGATGGGAAACTAATACAAGTTAGGCAGGGTACTGAGGCAGGTCCATTATTTCTAGTCTGCCCTGTGGATTGCTATGCTAGTACTTTCCTCAATTCGATTGGAAATAGGTGAGAAGAGGGATTCAATTAATGATAACTTTTACAAATCTCAACAGGGAAGAAAAGATCATGACAAACATTCTGGGAGTGTTTACAACCCTCAGCATATGACATAAATTCTCTCATTTGACGTCAAAAGCAATCCTGTGTAGCAGACAGTTATTATTTCCATTGAGAAGATGAGAAAATTGAGGTTTGCTGAGGTCAAGCAACTTGCCTAATCCATAGGATCAATTCAGATACTGTGGCAACTCAGTCTTAGAGGCAAGCAATACCTGTGCATACTAAACTTAGAGAATTTATTTTCAAAGCCTTCCCTGAAACACAGAGAAAATGCAGTACTGCCTCCAGATCCTGCTGACAAAATACCAGAGAGACCAGATAAGGGAATGATTTTAGCAATCCTGCCTGGACATGGCCTGCCCCGAGGCTCATGTGCTGGCAGCAATGCCAATTCCTGTTGGGCTGAAGGCCAGGGGCATCTGGAAGACCAGAGTGCAGCTATTCTGACCTGGTTTGTGACTGCATAGTCAGCCCCTGGGTGTTCTCAGGAATATCTGGGGCAGGAAGCTCAGCCTTTAGGAAAAAGCAGGTGCAAGAATCAACAAAATGTGAACAATTGCTTACACTGTGGCTTTATTTGTACACGGAGGCTGATGAGTCCAAAAGACCAACATGCCTTACTCACGGCACTAGTGAGCTGTTTCGCCATGGCCTTCACAGTCATAAAGTCTCAGTAACATTCGAAAAGCATTCATTTCTCACAGACCTGGAGTTTGGCTGATCCATATGCTGTAGGAGGCTGGAGGTGAGTCAGATGCAAGTCTGCTTCTCATGTCTCTCATTATTCTGGGACGTTGGCCACCTAAGCATGTGTCTTTTTCATGGTGATGGCAGAGGTACAGCATGGGCAAAGAGAGCATATGGTACAATCCCTCTTGAGGATTAGGCTTGGAATGCACTTGTTGCAGCTTCTACCCTCTTTGACCAAATGAAGTCACATAGCCAAGCTCAATACCACTAGGACTGGGAAGTGTATTCTTCCAGTGGAAGTGGCAGGAAAACTAGGGAATATTTGTTGACCAACAATGGAATCTGTCACAATCATTGCAAATCAAAATCCACAAGGAGAAGCAGATGTCCTTAAAACGAATGCCATAAACAACTTCTCATTGCAAGCAGTGCGGCATGATAGCTAAATTCAATGTCCTGTCCTCAATAGAGTCTGGTTTAGAAAGATATTGCTAAAGAAAACATTGTTTGAAGCAATAGGCAAAGTTTGAATAAGAATTTTATAAATACACTAAGTTGATCGTGTGTTGTGAATATAAGAGTGTCTTTGTTCTTCAGAGATGTATATCAAAGTATTTAGGAATCAAGAACTGTAAGATCCTTTACTGATCTCAAATGATTAAAAAAAAGAAAATAATGTTAATAAGATATATGAAATAATGATAGGGTTAATGCAAATATGATAAAATAACAATTGTGGATCTGGGTAAAGTATAAATGGGTGTTTATTATACTATTTTAATTTTTGTGGTTTTAAACTTTTTGAAACCAGAAATTTAAAAACAGATACCCATCTGGAAAATGCTTATGACATAGTGTTGAATGAAAAATCCAGGTTTCATAACCATATAGTGAGATCTTAAGTTAGAAAAATCCACGTAGAAAACAAGACTAAAAGGAAAATAATGAAATATTAGCAAAGTTTGGTGGGTGGGTTGGGCAAGGAATGCTTTTACCCTTCCATTTTTTTCTATGTTTTCTTCACATTTTTAATAACCATGTATCACTTTTATAATGAAAAAAAAAAGAACTACCAAAAAGCACAGGAACAAAGAGTCATTTTTTCTCCATCTCCCCAACTTGGAGCCTGAAGCAAAAATCGAGAGCAATGGCAGAGGGAAATGAGTTCAAGCTGTCAGCTATTAAGGTATGAAGTCTGTGTTTCAGGAGTTGCCAAGTGACCTTTAATGAACACCTGTCTGGGGTGGAAAAAATCATAGTATTCCAGGCTCAGGCCTCGATGTATAATTTAGCTTTAGTGTCACAGTGGGGCTGCTGGGTACACCCCTGCCTTAAGATTTATGGCATATTTTTGAATCTGGCTAACTCTTCATGGATTTAGGTTTCAAGTTCATATGGTGTGAAATAGCTAAACTTGGCTTCTGATCACAAGCCAATGGGCCAGGCCTAACTGATTCGTAAGCCTGTAACCCTCTTTCCTGGCAGGTGAAGCCAGCTTCCTCCCAGTCCCAAGAGATAGACCAGGGACTTTTCCCTATCTCCTAACTACCTTCTTCGAACTGAGTTAACTCTCTGGGTCTGTTCTCTGGCTCCTGTTCTCCCAACCTGCTTCCCCATCTCCACCATACTACTCATCCTAGAAAGAAGTCCTGCCTCATCTCAGAAATAACTCAGTATCCTCACCATAGTTTTTTATACCTTGGCTGCAAGCATCAGCATCCTTTAAAAGTCTCCCTTTCTGCTGAGCACGGTGATGCATATCTTTAATCACAGCATTCAGGAGGCTAAGGTAGTTAGGGGTCAACCTGGGGTACACAGAGAGACCCTGTCTCAAACAACAGAAAACAAATGAAAAAGTCACCCTTCTTTGTGTTCTACTGACCCAGGGAATTCTCCCTTAGCTCCACTACCCCTGTCTGTCTCCTAAATCCATTCATCCATCTTCTTAGAACCATATCTATCTTTGGAACCCCTGCCAGCAATTCCCACCTATCTAACTGACACTTCTGACCATCCTCAAGACAGCTGTAGCTGGGGCAGAAGTTTTCATTCAGACCTTTGGTAGAGTCTATGTCCCGTTTGCCTGGACTAGAACAATAGCTATCAACATTGCCAAGTCCCCATCAGGGGTTGTCATCCCATCTCCAGTTGGGGGCTCCCTGGCATTACCGTCATGCTTTGCTATCTTGTGACAGAACAGACCATCTTGCCACTGCCTGTGAGCTTTCATCCTGCTGAGTGGGCAGGAATATAACCACAGTCATTCGGAGGCTCCCCACTGTCCAGGGTTAGGCATTTTTGCAATGCCATTCTTGGCATGCATCGGCAGTCAGGCGGGCTTCTTGCTAGGCTCAGTGTCAATTCATGTTCCTCATTCATAGTCATCCCCACTCCACCTGATATAAAAACCTGCCAATGTCAATTCTCAAAATAAAGCAAGACACTCATGTCTCTGGCTATTGAGTTTCTATCCTTCTTCATATTGAGGAAATAAAAAATCATCAACCTTCACTCACACCTCTCAGTTTATGTCCTTACCTACAGATCACTAGGAAAATAGAAGCACTCTGACACAAACCTTTTCATCTATATATCCCCACAGCTATCACACTTGCTGCCCTCTCCTCTATTTCAAGCATGCACTGTCTTTTTTGGTCTCTTCATTTGTCATGTCTCCTGCATCATCAATTCACTTCCTCTAGTGGACCTCTTCTACCAGGAGACAGCATGTTCCAGGATCTCCCGTCCTTAAGAAAAATGCTTCATTCATCCTGTTTCCTCCTTCAGCCACCGCCCTCTTAGGTCCCCCATCACAATACTTCCAAAGAGTTATCACTAGAGCTCTGTTTTTCTACATACACACTATTTTTCCTCATCCTATTCTAATTTAAAGAATGGCAATACTCTTTCTTCTCAGGGCCACCAGTGACCTCCTTATTGCCAAATGCAGTAGTCACTCTTGACCTCACTCTGATCAATCTCAGCTGAACACAGTTGAACACTCCCTCCTCAGACTCCAGACTCCTCTTGGATTTCAGTGATGACATCATACTCTCTTGGTTTTCCTCCAACCTCACTGACCGTTCTTCAATCTTTCCTAACCCCTCTTATGCTTGACTTGTGAATGTTGAACGGCTCCAGGACATGCTCAGGTTTCTTTCTAAGCTTTCTGTGATCTCACCAAAATCAGTGGCCATGCCAAAAAGTCCTAGTTGAGCTGAACTCATACAGACAACTAACTGCTTATTTGACAGCTTGGATGTCTACAGGACATCAGAAATTCAAGAAAGCCAAGTAGAACTTTATTAATTCTCTTACCACCCTCTCTCTCGTCACACACACACACAACACACACGTACACACACACATGCACATGCATACACACACAAAATCCCATTTCAACCAAAGTTCTCTTCATTTCAGTAAATAACTCTAGTCTCTAGTCTAGAAATCCTCTTTGATACCATCCTCTTCTTATCCTCCCACATCCACACCTGCAAACAACAGCAAACTAAAAGTTTTACCCTCAAACTATGTCTCAAACTTATTGGACTTTCATGCAGCTGCTACCTCTCTAGTTCCAGCTACAGCGGCCTCTTGGCTATACTGTTGTAATAACCTCTGGTAGCTCCCTCAGTCCACTCCACTCCCATGCAACTCTTCTCCACACACAGTCAGAGAAACTTTCCTACAATATAAATTATGTGATGTCACCCACATCTTACGACCTTTCAGTGGCTTCCTAAGTCTTGCCCATGATACCAGAGCATACAAGAATCCAGGTGACCTGGCAAACTCCAATTCCATCTCCTCCACCCTCTCCATTGCTCACCATACCCTGGCCAACCTGTCTCTATCTTTGTTCCTTAAACATATCAAGTTCTTTCCTGCCTTTGCACTCGGTGGGTCTTCTGCTTGGACCCTCTCTCCCAGATCTTCACAACTTGCTTCTTATCACTCACCTTCAGTTTAAGACTCATCTTCTAGAGATTTGCCAAATTTACAAATATTAATTAATATTCCTTACTCTGACTTGCTCCCAACACGTTTATCTATTTTAGCTTCCTCAAAGTATTTATCACCATAGATACTTGTATTGTTTCTTTTCTTATTGGTACATTGTCAGTTTGTCTACTAGAGTGAAGGCTTCGTGAGAGCAAGAACCTAACCCATGTATTCATTGCTATATCCTACTACTAGCACAACCTGGTGATTGAGCAGGGCCTTGAAGCTTTCATAAGTGAATGAAGGAATAAATTCCCATGACAGCAAACCCAAATTAGTGATGAACACAAGGAAGTTTGGAAAAGAGAAAATACCTGAAGACAAGTAGTTTCCATGGAATGACAATCATATTCCAGTCCTTCTGTACAGCTTGATGAATCTGTAAGTTTGGCCCCAAAGAAGATGGGGTAAAAAATATGTTATACTTCCCTGAAGAAAGGTTTTGTCCTAGGGTAGACTTTGGCCAGCATGTACTCTTTATTTGGCTGCTCATAACTCCTTGCTCAGATGGGGCTACTGACCAGCCTTCCCATGCAATGGATTAACCTGTGGATGCCGGCTAGACACCAGCAGGGCTTAGGATCTCAGATGCGTACCCTGCTCTATTCACATATGAAGAAGCAGTCATTTCCTTCTAATTAAACTGTTTCAGTAACACTTTCCATACTTATAAAGTTTTTGGTTCTTGTCATCTTTCTCATCGTGATGGAATGCCTGACATAAACAGTTCAAGGGGAAAAGTTTTATTTAGGTTCATGGTTTCAAAGGTTTTAGTCCATAATCTGTGGCTCTGTTGATTCCGGACCTGGTGAACATCATGGCTGTGGGAGCATGAATCAGAGGCTGCTCACCTCATGGAGGACAGGAAGCAGAGAGAGAGAGAGAGAACCTACACTTATGGGTTCCTCTCCTTTTCCCCCTATTATTCCTTCTGCACCCCCAGCCTATTGGATGGTGGTGACCACATTCAGAGAAAGTCTTTCCCTTCTAGTTACTTCTCTCCAGGAACACTCCTGCAGACACTCATAGAGATGTGCTTTACTAACCTTCTAGGCACTTCTTAATCCAATAAAGTTGACAATCAAGATTAATTATCACAAGTCCACCCAGGTCAACTTGACACCCAAACACATTTCCCTAAACCATAATGCTCCACCCTAGCCCCACAATGCACATATCCATCTCATAACGCAAAATTCTTTCAGTTCATCTCTAAGAGTCTCCATTATCTTCACAGTTTCAGCATTGTTCAAAATTCCAAGTTCAAAGTCTCTTCTGAGACTAAAGGGAAGCCCTCAATCTGTGAGCCCCTGTAGAATCAAAACAAGTTAATACTCCTAAGATACAATGACACAAAGTAAACATTCCTATTCCAAAAGCGAGGACTGGGTACAAAGAAAGAAGGGATGGAACCAAACCAAGACCAAAACCCAGAAGGACAAACAATAAATTCTGTTGCTTCATGTACAGCATCTGGGTTCAAGGTGGTATGATGTGAGCTCTGATGGGCTTGGGAAACTCTGACTCTATGGCTTTGCTTGCGGCAGCCCAATATGTCTTCTCTTGGGCTGGCTCCACTCATCACCTATGACAGATGTTCCATGCTCCTGGTTTTTCCAACATCCTTGGGTCTCCGTTGCATCTTCAACTTCATTCTCACAGCTTCATGCATCACCCTCTCAGGGTTGCCCACAAGGAATCTGAATCCACCACACGCTGCCTGGCTTCCTGTTCCTTCCTTTGAAATCTGGGGTGATGTCTCCCCACAACTCTTGCATCCTGCACAACAGCAAGGTCTGCCACCCCCTCTAGCAGTAACTGGATCAATCTGGACTAATGACAGTATTGCCTCTGAGTGCCTGGGTGACTGGCATGGTGGACGGAATCCCAGGGAAACAATTTCCTAGGTGGCCCTGTGTAAGCAGGGTGTGCTGGGAGTACTCTCTTCTCAAGGGAAAGTCTTTCAAATGAATTCATACTTGTAACCTATTCATCTTGCTATGGGTGAGGTTTTAACTGATTCCTGATAAGGGCCCAAGGCATCTTTCCTATTGTCCCAATGAGAAGTGTCTGGCTTCTTTTTAATGGCACTAATCTCTTTAACAACTACATCCTCAACCTTTACCAAGCTTGAAAGTTTTCAAATCTTTCTACTCTGCTTGATGCAATAAGACAGGAAGAAAGAAAAGGAATACAAATAGGTAAGGAAGAAATCAAACTATCCTTATCCACAAAAGACATGGTTTTATACCTAAAAGACTCAAAAAACTCCTACACACTATAAACAGCTTCATTAAAGTAGCGGGGTACAAAATCAATTTACAAAAATCAGTAACTTTTCTATACCTCAACAGTGAACATATTGAGAAAGAATACAGGAAAACAATCCCATTTATAATAGCTACAAAAAAAATCAAATACCTAGGGATAAACTTCACAAAGGATATGAATGACCTCCACAAGGAAAACTACAAACCATTGAAGAAAGAAATCAAAGAAGACTACAGAAGATGGAAAGCTCTCCTGTGCTCATGGATTGGTAGAATCAGTAAAAATGGCTGTACTACCAAAAGCAATCTATATGTTCAACACAATTCCCATCAAAATCCCAATGACATTCATCACAGACATTGAAAAATCAATCCAAAAGTTCTTTTGGAAGCACAAAAGACCACGAATGGCCAAGGCATGCAAAAAGAGCAACACTGGAGGTATCACAATACTGGACTTCAAACTATACTACAGAGCACAGCAAAGGAAACAGCATGGTACTGGCACAAAAACAGATATGAAGACCAGTGGATCAGAATAGAGGACCCAGATATGAATACGCAGTTATGCCCACCTAATTTTTGACAAAGGCACCAAAAACATACAATGGAAAAAAGAAAGACTCTTCAACAAATGTTGCTAGGAAAACTGGATATCTGCCTGCAGAAAACTGAAACTAGACCCATGTTTGTCACCCTATACAAATATCAACTCAAAGTGGATTAAGGACCTTAATGTCAGACCTGAAACCTTCAAGTTAGTACAGGAAAGAGCAGGGAATACACTGAGAGCAATAGGCATAGGCAAGGACTTCCTCAGTAGAACTCAAGTGATTCAGTATCTAAGAGAAAGGATTGACAAATGGGACTGCATGAAATTAAAAAGCTTCTGTACAATGAAAGAAATGGTCTCTAAATTAAAGAGGCCAAACACAGAATGGGAGAAAATCCTTGCCAGCTATTCATCAGACAAGGGACTGGTAATCAGAATAGGGATCTTAAAAAACTAAACCCCCCCAAAAAAAACCCCAAAAATAATAATCCAATGAAGAAATGGGCAACTGAACTAAACAGAACTTTTTCAAAGGAAGACATCCAAATGGCTAAAAATGAAAAAATGCTCACCAACCCTGGCCAGGAAACACAAATCAAAATCACACTAAGATTCTACCTCACTCCTGTTAGAATGGCTACCATCAAGAACACAAACAAAAAATGTTGGTGAGGATACAGGAAAAAAGGAATCCTCATACACTGCTGGTGGGAATGTGAGCTCATACAACCACTATGGAAAACAATGTGGAGGCTTCCTTAAAAAATAAAAATGAATTTCTGCCATATGATCCAGCAATACCACTCCTAGGGATATACCCAAAGGAACGTGAATCAGGTTACTACAAAGGCATCTGCATACCAGTGTTTATTGCAGCACTATTCACAATAGCCAAGCTATGGAAACAGCCAAGATGCCTCACTACTGACGAATGGATCAAGAAAATGTGGTATTTATACACAATGGAATTTTACTCAGCCACAAAGAAGAATGAAATTTTGTCATTCGCAAGTAAATGGTTGGAACTGAAGAACATCATCTTAAGTGAAGTTAGCCAGACTCAGAAAGCCAAAAGCTGAATGTTCTCCCTTACATGTGGATTATAGACCTAAAGCAAATGCAGCGATATTATGGGTCACACTAAGGGAATTTTACACATTGGGAGGGACAGAGCAAGGGAAGGAAACTAAAAACTTGAATGTGATTGATGTGCTGTCTGTACAGGAATGAATATAGAAATCTTAATCTGGCCAAGGCCACCATGGGAAGGGGACTAGGCAGGAGTGAAGAGGACTGGAGGAGATGAACCAATTGGAGTTGTAACACATGTGCATGGAAACAACACAAGGAATCTCCCTGTGAAGCTATCTTTATCTCAAACTAGCACAAATGTCATGTTTTTCTTTTTATCTTTTATCTTTTTCTCTTCTACAAAATCAGAGAACAGGAGGGCAGAACAGGTTCTGCAGGGAGAGAGACTTATGGGAGCAGGGAGGTGGAAGGGAAAAGGGGTATGAGGATGAATATGGTGCAAATACTGTGTACACATGTATGTAAATGTGAAAATGATACCTGTTGAAACTGTTCCAAGAATGGGGGGAGTGGAGGATGAAGAGAATGGTGGAGGGGGTGAATTCAAGTGTATTTGATACATTTCAAGAACCTTTGTAAATGCCAAAATGTACCCCCACCCAGCACAACAATAAATTAAAAGTGAAATAAAATAACAACTACAGAGATGTGGACACTGGTTTAAAAGAGATCATTGACCTGATTCTCAGTGACCAGCTTACAGAACTTACTAACTAAATCAAAGCTATCTCCAGTGGAGACCCAATGTCTTTGTCTACGTAGAGGGTTAGCGATATCACTGAGGAGAAACATTCCTTCCTTAGTTAGAATGTGGAACGTCCTAAGAGACCTTCACTAGCACCCTAACAGATTAAGAGAAATTACCAAGCTAAATCACATGAAGAAACAAATATTTTAAAATGGAGAGTATCTAATACCTATAAAAACACTAGATGGTCTCACATCCAGGGAGCTGGAGTCTCAGAAGGTCAGAGAGTGAAGAACTAAAGGCTGAGAATTTTTCAAAACTAATGTAAAACATCAAACCTTAGACTCAGGAAACATTAAGAAGGTAAAGACAAATAAAATTCTACCTAAGCCCTTCAGAGTCAGAGGGATGAAAATCAAAGATAAAGTCTTATAAGCAACCAGGAGCAAAACACAAATTACTTGAAAGTGAGAAAGGAGGAGATTAACTAGACTTTTCATCAGAAAAACTGAAGACCAAAAAACAATGGATTGGCAACTTTAATATGGCAAGAGGAAAAAGAAATTATTTTGGGCAGTTTTTTGCTCCCAGGCTTCACCTTTAGCCAATGGGGGATTTTTTTTATTGTGTACTCAATTTCAAGTACCTAAATTCCTAAGTAATCTCTTTTTTTGTGTAGCCAAAGCCCACTAAGGTATTCACAGTACCAAATGACCATTCAAGTCCCTTAGCAACTCAGCAAAACTCCTAAGAGAGGCGTCTTTCCTTCAGCAAAGTAGACCTTGGCCTTGGTAGCTTTGAAAAGATGCATAACCAAACTGCACCCCTCCCCTCCCCACTGCCACTGTTGAATCTGTTTCTGTGTTCTGAGAAGGACTGGGCTTTCTTTTTTCTTTTGTCTTTCCTTTTTCCTCTTTTCTTTTCTTTTAATTTCTCAAAATTAGTTACTAACCAGCCGGAGTTTCACCTATTGTTTAAACAGATTCTTTTTCCTTTTAAGACAGATAGGATTTTTAAATTCCAATATTATTCTATGCTAAGCATTCTGTAATAGTATCCTAATATAATTTTAACATTTGGATTAGCACACATTAATTATACAATGTGAGGGTTTGGTTGTGACATTTTCACACATGCATACAACATACTTTGGTCATATTCACCCTGTTACTCTTTCTCATCGCCCTCACCCTATTCACCTTTTAAAAATCTTTGTTGGGATTTTTATAATGGGTTTCATTATACATACACTGTACTTCCATCATATTCTCTTCCCTTCCTAAGAGTTTTTAAAAGTGGCAGCCAGACTGCCTTTGGCAAGGATGACATGCAGCTGACTTGCTCTTAAATTTCTATGCTCATTGATACCATCTAGATGGCTTTGAAATAGACCGGTGCATGGATCCCAGGGATTCCAGCTTACTTACTGTGAGTACTGACTGGGCATCTGGATTTTCATAAGCTCCACTGCTCTTGAGACCTTTAGAAGTTCCAAGTTCCTGGGAAGAGGTTAAGGAATTCGGGCCAACCGGAGATTGTTACGCAGAGCAAATAAGAACAGATGGAGTCCGATGAGCTCCATGCCCTGTGATATGGCTCTAGGCCTGCTCAGTGATCTTTTTCTTTCCTTCAAAGGGCATCCTTGGGTCCCTTCTGGTCACTGCATGCCAGTGTCCAGATGACTGCCTGCCTAAAGCCAAAGGGCTGCGCCCTACGGAGACCTCACATTGTACCCATCTCCTGCTCTTTAATGTCCAACCGTGAAACAGAGACCTCATTACAGTGAAGTCCAAGGGTTTGTCAGAAAACACATGGCTGCTGTTGTCTGGATATGAGGCAGCCAATGCTGGCCCATCAGAGAGCTGTGGATCCCCAAGCCTTGCTACCAGGCTGTCAAGCTTCTCAGCAACTGTCACCCTGTCACCACATAGAAGAAGCAGCCTCCTGCTGGCTGAGATGCTGGTACCCCTCCGCTTCCCTCTCATGGTGGGTGGGGAAGAGTGTCTCAACCATCAATCCGTGTGTCTTCAGCATTAATGCTGCCCCATATCAGGATTGTGCTGTGCAGCCATGGGAGGATCTGGTTACTGTACAAGTCAAAGGCCATATTCTGCTGGTTTCAGTAAATCCAGTTTCTGTTCTCTGATACTACTCCTTCTAGGACTGGTAGAACATCCACAGTGTTCTTCACCTTTGGTTTTTTTCTATTGTGGACAGAGGATCTTTGGCTTTTCTTTATTTAGAATTAGTTCATATCAATGACATAAATTGCTGGAATTTTTATCAGGATTGCATTTAATCAATAGAAAATCTGTAAAAAAGTTAATAACACCTTAACAATAGTCATGCTTCCTTTTCATTCACACAGAATATCTCTCCATTATTTAGATTTTTTTAAAATTACTTTATCAGTTCATGCTTTATCAAAAGTTCTTGTGTCTTTTTTTTTTTTAACTAAACATTTCTCTTTGTTTCTTTTCCCTTCTATCCAATCCACTTCCTTCCAAGGCATGTCAATAATCTAGGATAGATTTTTTTTTTCTTTTTCTCTGTACCCAAATACTCCTAACTTGATAAATATCTATGTGTCTTTTTGTCTTCCTCTCCCTCTCTCTCTTTCTTCACTCTCTTTCTTTCTCTTTGTGAGCTCACACACATACATCATTCTTATCGCTGTTGACTTATGAAAATGAAATTCTGCTATTACATATCTTCTTGTGTCTTTGTCTCACTTAGCAATCTCATATAAATCTAAGAGATTTTAGTCTAACTTTAACATTTTTTTAAATGAAGACATGATATCCAGTAGTGGTTGGGGTCACCAATATTTATTCAGTTTTCCCATATGTAGTCATTCATTTTATGCTCTAATTTCTTTTTCTCCCCTCAAACATTATTATATCTTCTTGCAAATATGTTTTTACATGTTATTGTCATATTTCTAGGGATAAATTCCCAAGAAGGAAATTTCAGGATCAGAAAAGGATATAATTTTTATTTAAAAAAGTATTGCCAGACTGCATGTTCAGAAAAATACATTAATACTCCATTTTCTCATCATAAAAACTTGGATAGAAAATTTTACCCATGTTCCCACTATAAATTGCTGTTATCACTCTTTCAGTAATTTTCTCAGTCTAATGGGTATAGAAGACTATCTGTTTTATTTTTATTTCTCTGACTACTATTTAAATGTGAGTATAATATTTTATATTTGTCAATCCTTTGGATTGTATCTTTTGTTAATTATTTATGCATATATTGAGAATTTTATTCTATTTTTTTCTCATTGTCAAGCTGTAAGAGTTCTTGGTATATTATATATATCCATATATTTTATCCTTTGACTGCCATCTTCATTAGTTATTTTTTTCTAGATATATCTTTTTAATTGAATTTATCTGCAGGCCATTTTATTCTTTTTTTTAAGTTTAAAGAAATTTCTTTTTTTTTTCATTTAGTCACATGTGCATACATTGGGTCATTTCTCCAACCTGCCCCCCTCCCCCCCCTTCCCCCCACTCAGTTCCAGACAGGTCCTGTTCTGCCCTTATCACTAATTTTGTCGAAGAAATGACACAAGCCTAATAAGGAAGAAAAGTGTTTTTGCTAGTTAAGGATAGCTATACAGAGAGATTCCTACTATTGCTTTCATGTACCCATGTGTTATGACCCATGTTGATTCAACTCTAACTGATCTTTACATTGGTTCCTGATCCCCTGCTCATGATAACCACTGTCATTGTAAGGTTTCTGTATTAGTTCCTCTGGAGTGGGGACATTAGTTTGTACTTTAAAGCATCAAACATTGGCTAAATATATGTGTAGGGACTATTTTAACTAAGAGAATCAGAGTCAAATGAATGACGAAACAACTCACTTCCAGACGGCTACTGCATCCTGAGGAAATCACAGAGAAACTAAGACCATAGTGAGCCAGTGGCTAGAAGACAGAGGGAGATGACAAGGCATCTTATGTATCTGAGTAATTGTCATGGATTCTAAGAGGCCACAGGTGGTAGAACTACATGAAGGAGCAATACAAGGGGGAGAATTGGGCTTAATATAAGAGAACCACAGCTGTCCCAGGTAGATGCTTATGATTTAGTATTCCAGGAAACTTCTGGAGATGGAAAACTTTTAAGAGAAGATGTTATCGATAGGTTTCTATCATTTAGGAGCACTGTGGCCATTTGAGACATGCTACAGTTTGGATTTGGTGTGCTCTTGCCAAAACTTGTGTTGAAATTTCACTGTTATTATGGCAGTGTGGGAGGTGGGACCTTTAAGATGTGATTAGATCACGAAGAGCAACTAATCCTTCTCTCCCAGGAGCTAGACTCACTCTCCTGGAACTTGATTAGTTACTCTGAGAGTAGTTGTTATAGAGTGAAGCTGGTCCTTATACTTTGTCATCCATATGTTTCTGCTTTTCCTTCTGCCTTCTGCCACGAAGTAGAAAAGCAGCACAAGAGACTCACAAGCACCATGCTATTAGACTTCAGTGCCTTCAAATCATGAGCCAAAATAAACTTCCTTTCTTTATAAATTACCAGTCTCAGATATTCTGTTATAACAACAGAAAACAGACTAAGACAATTTATTGCAAAAACAATTCATACAGGTAAGTCTGCAGTCACAAAACTGTTGAAAGGGATGAAGAAGTTAGTCAGGAAGCAAGCATTTCACTTCACTGTGCAATGATAGTCTCACAAGCCAGATAAATGGTGCTGCTGCCCGGAGGTCAATGTCCACAGTGTTGAGAGAACTGTGGTTCCCTCAACACTAGCTTCTGAAGTACAGAAGACAACCAGAAGAACAGGTTGTTAAACATCTAATGCAGGGTTCAAGCATTAGAGAGGAATGAATACTTGGTGCTGCATGGTCTGCTCACAACTGATAGAAGTGGAACTTCTAGCATGTTTCTTACCCCTTTCTTTCGAAAGGACTGTTTTGCAACAACCACCATCATGACACTCTTGTGTCTTCTCTACTTTACTCTTGGCAAACCAGCAACACTGCCTTTCTAAACACAATGGCAACCCACCCACTCTATTGCTTTTATAGATTCTGTGCAAATTTCATTTAAATAGAAGTCATCTCACTGAAGCTGGTCATCTTTGTGAGTGCTAAAATACAAACAAATTATTCAATTCAATCTACATGTGTTGAAGAACAACTTCCATGAGCAAGAAGAGTATTTGAAAGCCCAAGAGGCCAGCTCACGCCTGTTGTAGACACAACCTTACCCTGAAAAACTGTCCTGCTCAGACACAGAATGACCATAGCGGCCTCTGAACAGAAGGGAAATGAGGAAGAGAGGCTTTCTTGCTTGGGTTAATTCCATTGTGATAGGCAGGTAAGTCACCCACTTCCATCCCATTTGAGAACCAATTCTACAATGCCATGTAGTGAAGATTAAGGAATAGATTTTATTAAGGAAAGGAGAAAGTCACAGGGGCAGAATTGATAATATGGTAGTGCATTTTGTATCCTAGTCTTTCGTCATTCCCTTAAAAGGCACGGTGAGGACAGTGAAGCAGCCATGGAAGTGTGTTTCTCAGATCTCATCTCAGAGGACCTGCAATGGAGCATATAGCTGGTTAGACGATAGCTTCTTCTTTCGGGGCCTCTGTGTCCACCACAGTTAGGCTTCACTCTCCTCCAGCAGCTCCAGCAATCACTCAGCAACATATTAATAAAAGGGCCTGGCCATTTTGTCCAATGTGGAACTCCTCTATGAGTATTCTTGTGCTGGCCCTTCCCCTTGAACTGGTCAAGACTATCCCAGAATTGCACAGTCCTTCCAAATTTGTCCTCTTTCTTTGATGCTGTAGGTGTTAGATCCACAATGTGGTTCTTCCCAGCTTTCCCTGGCTTCTTTCCCTTTATCTCTCATGGATGCTATCCCAAATAAACTCTTGTATTTGCAACTGGTATATGTTTTCTGGAGAAAGGCATCTTCCAGGCACAATGTCTGTTGTGTAACAGAGGAAGTAGCTGTCTTGCCTTTTGACTTTCCATTTTTCTGTGGAGGTAAAAGGAAAAGAGAATACCAAATAGCTTGGATTTGAGAGGCCAGCTTGTGTTAGTTGTCCTTTTCATTTCTGTGGAAAATACCTGAAAGGAACAATTTAATGGAGGAAGGATTTATTTTGGCTCACGACTTCTGTCTATAGTTACTAGACTCAATTGCTCTGGGCCTATGATGAGGCTTGGCATCATGGTGGAAATATATAGTGGAGCAGAGCTGCTTACCTCATGAGAGCAGGAAGCAGAGAGAATAAGAAGAAAGATCGGGGGATAAGATATACCCTTCAAAGGCACACCCCAGGGGCCTACTTCCTTCAGCCAGGCCTTACCTTGTAATATTCTACCCAGCCTTAAATTCATTAGTGGATCAATCTATCAACGAAGTTACACTCTCATATCCAACCACCTCTCAAAATTCCATCAGCTGGGGACCCAGCCCTTAACGCATGAGCCTCTGGGGAATATTTTTATTTTATTTTATTTTTTTTTTCATTTTTCTTTTATTATTCATATGTGCATACAAGGCTTGGTTTATTTCTCCCCCCTGCCCCCACCCCCTCCCTTACCACCCACTCCACCCCCTCCCGCTCCCCCCCTCAATACCCAGCAGAAACTATTTTGCCCTTATCTCTAATTTTGTTGTAGAGAGAGTATAAGCAATAATAGGAAGGAACAAGGGGTTTTGCTGGTTGAGATAAGGATAGCTATACATATATTTTTAGAATCAAACCTTAATACGACTGTATTAAGTTTGTCGTATTAAGATGTCTGAGAAAGCCACTGCTTTGATTCTGGGGTGGGGTTATTAAGATGTTGAAAAGCCTTATATGATGATGATAGTCCCATATGAAGCTCATCTCAGATGAAGCCCTTTCTACTGGGAGTGATCCCAGATGGCTCACTATCCAGGTAACTCCAGAGTTATTAGGAAACTCTTCTGCTCATCACACAATGCACAACAGCATTGCTCCTTTTATTTGTGCACCTCGGTGGGTCTTCGGGGCCACCAGTCACAGATTCTAGGCTTTTAATTCCTAATTCAGAGCACAGCTACATATATATTCCCTGTTCTTAAAAACATCCAATTTTAAAGTAAAATAGTTCCAGCTGGAGAGAGGCACACTGTCTACCACCCTCTGCACTCACATTCAGAAGCCAAGTTTGGCTGACAAATCACAGAACTGTTAGGCTTTGCATTTGCAAAGGTTCCCCCCATTTCACCTCCAATATGTTACTTCAGTGCCTTTCCAGCCCTAAGCCCAAAAACCATTGTTCTTCTTTCCTCCCATGTTATCGTGCCTCCTACAACAAGGAAGAAAGAATTAACACCACTCCTTGTTTTGAATAGCTAATTAGTTCCAAAGGAGCAGAGCGGGATTCACATATTCACATACCTGTGACTTTGGAAGAAGAAAATGAAGTGATTAAAGCTACAAATAAAGGAAATTTTTACTAGCCAAAGTTATAGGAGCCCATCTAGCAGAAGAAATATTACTTGGGCAACTAATTTGGGCACCATGAACTTAAAGTCAACATCCGCCCTTCCTGTAAAGTTGAAACACACTGCAAACATGAAACAGAGAAATGTGGTGGTATGTCATGGGTGGAAGTCAGTGCCAAAATCTCGGGACTTATTTGACCCATACTACATAAAAGGCAGCCAGAGATTTATTTGGCTCAAACTTCACCTTATAGATGAGGAGAATGACTTGCATACAGTTGTATCACTTACCGGTGGCCTATCAGAAGTAGTACCCAGATCTCTACACTCCTATTTCTCCCCACTCCAAATCCTCCTGCTCCTTCTTTACTGCCTCCTTGCTTCTTGATCATTGAACATTGCTATGCTTTATTTTCTCCAGGCACTGCTGTGCAATTCTCCCCACAGCCTTCATGTTCTCTGAAATATATGTGACATGTCAAAAATCACCCTGATTTCTACTTGAGGCCCTACTTCTTATATTTTTGTCATCTAACTTTCCCTCTTCTATCTAACAGCCCCACTATGATCCACTGCTATTTCCCTGAGATGGAGAGAGTGGGGCCAGTGCTGCTACAGCTCATGCACCTGCCCATGGACCTGCAGCTCCCCTGGTTGGCCTGGGGCAGTAACCAGCCTATAGCTCCCGCAGGTGCAGTTGGCATGGGCACCAGCTTCTCCTAGAAGTCACCCATGTCTTTGAGTTTGAGGACAATTGGCAACTGGCATGGAATCCAGTTTGTCCTTACTCTCATCTATGTTATGTCCAGCTTTCCTTCCCCAATCCTGGCCCTTACTACCTCAGGCCCAGCATCTGACAGAGATGACAGCGTATGTGGGCTTCTTAGTAGCTCCATGGGTGCATAAGACTTAATGTCTGCAATGAATGCCTTACTCTGTGTCACTCACAATAGCTTTACTTCTCAAGTCACACTCTAAATGACATACTGTTGATCTTTCAGCCCCGAATTCTTCTGCCAGTCAATTTCCTCACTTCTAGACTTTGAGTCTAGAAGAGCCAGGTAACTAGCTTTTGGTGTGACACATGCCCAGTGGCACTTTCCCCTCTGCAGCTCTACCATTACCAAGAGCATAGCATGCTCTAGTCAGTTCCTCCTCCCTGGGAGAGTTGGGATTCATGAGGGGCAGAGCCATCCCAACCATCATAGTCAGAAGCAGAACTTCCTCCACCAACCTTAGATACACAGTGCAATGGGAAACTGCCATCCCGTCCAGTCTGGATCAGCTGAACACCAGCTGACATACAGATGCCTGAGCAATACCAAATATTCATTCTATCAACAAGCTGCCTGTTGCATTATGTCAAAGAACAGATTCTATACCTCTCTGTCTTGCCAAAGACATTTTGAGGAGGGAGCAGCAGTGCTAGGGATAGAACTCAAGGCCTTGCATATCCCAAGTAAGTGATCTACCCCTGAATTACATCCTCAGTCCAAAAAACATATTTTTGTGTTTAGCAATACTTCTTTAAAAAATCGCCCTCCTTCTATTTCATTTTATAACTATCTGACAAGCACACAAATGTTGGACATAGTTTGGGTTTAGATTTTGGTTCAAATACTTTGATTGTGTAAGACGCTATTTAACCTGTTTCCTCATCTGTACAATTGGGATGGGGTATTGCCTAACTGGTTATAGTGAGGCCATAGTAAGGGAGACTTTACATAGTAACTGTACCTAGTTACTATAGATATGTGTGGGCATGGACTCAGGTAAAGCATACTGCCTTCAAGTGTTTGGTTCACTTATTTGGTTGGCACTCAGGCCCATCAGCTGAGCATTTAGTCTCCATGTGACAGAGTTGTGTAGCAGGCATCCACAGTGGAGACAGAAGACACTGCCTTGAGAGATATCTGTCGCCTTTGCCACTTTTCAGCTGCTTCCCAGATAGCTAAATCATTTCTGAAACCCTGGGATGGAAATAAGGCTAGTGTGGCCAATAAGAGACACAGTTTATGATTCTGTAGAGCAATCAAGGATGTAAGCAGGAAATGAAGTGCTCAGTGATTTTGGAGACCCTCCCATGGTCCCCATGGTCCCACTTAGCCCATGGCATGGACAGGAGTCATTTGACTCCAAATCCCAGTACCTTCAACCCCAAAGTGCAGTTACATGGCTGTCATCATTGTCACCACCATCATAATCCCTACGTTACTTCAAGTATCTTTCTCCTAGTAAGTGAAATAATTATAGCATTTACATTCTAATTTGCAGCTTCTGTTTTAACCTCATATTTCTGAATAACCTGAAATTTCTTAAAAGAACTTCATTAATCTTACAATTTATAAAACCAGATTGTTTCCACAGTGACCTCATTTCAGGCTAATCATAACAGTAAACATTGACAATGTGCTAGCTTTGTCAATTGTGGCAGCCATTATCTTTAGCACACGATATAAATTTGCTCAATTAATATAACAATTGCACTATGAAGATGGATTTATTTTTCTTGTGGTACTGAGGTTTGAACTCAGAGTTTTGGTTTGCTAGGCAAGTGCTCTACCACTTAATTCACGCTCTCAGCCCTTTTGGCTTTAGTTATTTTGCAGATAGGGTCTCTTTTTGTTTGTTTGTTTGTTTGTTTGTTTGATTGTTTGTCTTTGCAGGGGCTGGCCTGGACCAAAATCCTCTAACCTACGCCTCTCATACAGGTAGGACAACAGACATGCATTACCATGCCAAGCTTGTTTGTTGATGTGGAGTCTCACTAACTTTTTTTCTGGGCTGACCTTGAACCACAACCTGCCAGTCTCCACCTCCCAAGTAATTGGGATTATAGGCATGAGCCACAACAAAGTAGGAACTTATAAATATTTCCATTTTGTGGATCAGGAAGTGGAGGCAGAGGGAGTAAGTCACCATCCCACAGTTCCCAGTTAACCCACAGTATGGGCAGATGTCATTTTACTCCAAATCTCGGGCTCTTCAGCCCCAAACCACCCCACCTCCACCACCTGCTCCACAAAGCAAAACCTGCACTCTGTACATAGTAAAGCCTAGTCAAAATCCTCCAGAAAAGATAATCCTCAAAACAGTCTCTTCCTTCTTCTGGACCTGTGGCCTTGGGTGATGCTCTCTATCATCTTCAAGCATCATTTCCATTTAATAAACATCCTCTTTCTATTGACAGGAATTTCATTAACTTGGTCGTCTCTTGGGCCCAATAGGAATGATTATCACATTCAGGAAATTGGAGAGAAATGGGTTATTACTTTGGAGGCAAACAGAGCAGGGGAAGTCAGAGGAGCTAAATGCAAAGAAGGTGGGAGCGGGAAGGGAAATTGGAGCTGCTGCATGCAGGTCTCCCAGTTGCTGCCCACCCCCCCCCCCCACTGGCAGACAGTTACCAGAAGGCCCTGGAGTGACTGCTAAGCACGCAGCACAAGGTCCCCAGGGCCTGCACTTCTCCCACGACCACACTATCAAGGAGCAATGAGAGAACAGCTGCCGGACAGCTGCAGAGGGAGGCGAGATGAAGCAATGTGTCTTGAATTTTTTAACTGGAGGCTCCTGGAAGCTTCTCTGTGCTCTGCTTGCTCCTGGGGAGCCAATAGCAATAGCAAATGAAAAGCATCCTTCAAAGGAGTGCAGGAAGGGAGCCGTATGGCACACGTTCAAAGGCCCTGAGTCATCATTTCCAGCCCCTGTGGACAGGTACGCTGCCCGGAGGCAGAGCCTTCTTGCTTAATCACTTGGTGATACTCATGAAACTCGGCTGACACAGTCTCTCCACTTCTAGAAAAGAGTGTTTCCTCTGTCAGGCCACAGAGGCCAGCCTCATTTCTGCCCTGCCATTTGAAACAATTCTTTCTATTTCTGTACTGACTTTTGCCAGCTGCCCCTCTTCTGGTGCTCGGAACACCTGGATGCTACAATGGTCTCCTAACCAGCCTCCTTGCATGACTCACTTCCTGTCTATTTTTGACCCAATATCCATGTAGGCTATGAAAGTCATTTCTGAGAACTGGAAAGGGTTTTCAGCTAGGATAGTAGGTGACTTGGTTTTATTTGTGATTTTAAACAGACAACTCTGGCTGTTGGGTCAAAAATAGACAGGGTTGCTCTGTCATGCCCTCGTTCTATAACCCAGATCATGTGCTTAACCTGTGAAAGTCTCATCTGTAAACCATGGGTCAACAGTACTCCCCTTGTTGATGAGTTGTGAGTATCAGTGTAGATGATGTATATATGGCTCTTGGTGCATAGTAAATTCTGTAGCATACTAGTGGTTATCACTGTGCTTAAAATGAGACTTCAAAAGAAGCAGGATAGAGTTGAATGAATTTTACCTACCTTCCCACCCTCCATGCCTATCTGAGGAAATCTGCCTTTCATACAGAATTCACCAAATAGGTGTTGATCTTCAGTCACAAATAGCATTTTGATAACGGCCAGCAAGAGTGACTGCAAAGGAACTTTTAATCATACCAAACACTCCTGGCTAGATTCCTAAGACTGAGTTGGATTGGTCCCTCCTCCATCTCATCTCTCAGGACCCCTGGGTGCAGGCACCAGTACCAGGTATGCTGCCACACTGTTTTACAGGGTCAGAAATGGGACCTGGTTCCCGCTTAGGCACAATCGTCATGCAGTCAATGCAGTGTTTGTTGTGTTAGGATGAGCAGGGTTAGGAGGAGCAGGGATCCCTCCTGTGACCCATCAGCAGTGGTAAGTGTGCACAGCTGAAACTGGGGAGCAAGAGAGGAAATCTCTGGATAGTTCACAGTGCAGCTCATCAAACCTGGTGCAGCACCTCAAGTAGTTATAGCTATGTGTGGACTGTTCTCTGGTTTCCTATTGCTGCTGTAAAACAAATTAGCACAAACACGTTGGCTTAAAACAACTCAAATTTATTCTCTGACAATCCTTTAATCTGAAGTTCAAAATGAACCTCACAAAACTAAAATCAAGGCAACTGAAGAACAGGATGCTTCTGGAGGGTCTGGGAAAAATCCATTGCTTGCCTCTGCCAGCTTGTGGCTGCTGGCTTTCCTTGGCTTGTGGTCGCAACACTCCAGTCCCTGCGTTTATGACCACATTTGGTTCTTCTTCTATGGTGAAAACCCTCTCTGCTTCTCTCACAAGGACTGTCCACCTGAGTAATCCATCTCAAAATCCTTTGCATATCTATAAAGGCCCATTGGTCACATGAACTAATGGTCACAAATTCTGGAGATAAGATGTGTATATTGTGTGGGGAAGCATTGTTTAGTCTGCATAGGTTTACCTCATAGAAAAACTGAAGCAATAGGTCCGCTCTTCAAACGGATGAGAATTACTTCTTGTCACTTTCCCAAATGTCACCATGCTTCCTACTCCCTTCAGTGATTAAAGAAGAGGAGAGAGAGGGGGAAGCCCTGAAAGAGAGAATCAAAGGCTCTCCACCAAAAAGCACTGAACTGTTAGTAGCTATGGCTGATGTTTAGACATTTTGCTCAAAAGACATCACAAACAGAGGTTACGTCTCTCTCCAGTGGAGTCACAGCTATAAGAACATGCATGGCCATGAGGACACACCTAGACGATGGGCATCAAAGGAGATGCTCTGCTTCCCTTTATTGTATTCTAGAAGGCACAGGTTCTGCCACCTTGTCCCATCACTCCTCTAAAAAGGTGGAACCCAACCACATCAAGTCATTTATTTCTCACTAGCAAGAAATCACTTCTCACTTGCTCCAACACCTGCCCATTGACTTTGATTATGAATGACCAGTGACAATCAGCCCGATCGCTTGTTCTGTTCTGTCCACTTAGCCATGGCTAATGAGAGCAAGGGAGAACACACAGCTCCCCATTGGATGCTTTCACACTGTTTGAAATAGTTCCTAGGGATCAGGTGAACCAAATGAGGTTATCGGCACAGAGACACTACAGAACAAAAGGAAAGGGGACACTGATCATGTAGATGCCTTTGTGAGTGCACCACAAAGAAACAGGCATGACATATTCAGAAGGGAACCCTAACTTTCAACTAATAAAACAAGATTCTGTTTAAACAACAGTCTCATTACATGCATATTTAACATACATGATTACAAATTTAAAGAGAGAGAGCATAAGAGAACAAAACAATTTTATTGATGGGGAAAATTCCAGCATTCTTTTAAGTGAACATGACAAGGTTGGGTTCCCACTGAACAAGGATCTCAGAGAAGCATGTAGTTCACTTAGGAGGCCATCCCAGGTCGCATTAGTAAGGTGGTGGGAAAGCAAAACAGAAAAGAAAAGGAAGTTAATATGGAATGCAATTAGGAGCATAATATTCTGCTCACTCCAGCAGACATCTTCTGGGAGACTTGTGAAAAACATCCTGGTATGTCCCCCACAAGGGATGAGGAAGTTGGAGTGCTTCTCTTCCAGAAAGTGTCCATAACTGGTAAATGGCTGCTCCAGAGGGCACCGATTGGCACTTATAGCTGCTCCAGCCAGGCTGCCATCAGAGCAAGCCCTTGGGCTTGGAGTCACAGGTGTCTGTAGAATAATGATTCTTGTACACAGGAATGATGAGTGCCGAGAGGATCTAGGCAATACACAGACAGGGCCAAAATGGGTGAGCAAAGGGAGAAGTAAATCAAATATTTCAGCATTCTCCCTTCCTGTGGGGCTTTCAACACACCAGTGTCATCGCACACTGAGAATGCTGTCATTCTGATGTTTAAGGTATGAATTTTCATAAATGCAAAATGCCTACTCTATCTGTTGCTCAGCTGAGCAAGCAGCAAACTATCCCAACACCTGGCACTTAGTGAAACTTATCAACCCACGAGTCTTTGAAAAGATCTTGGTAGCTTCAGGGTGAAGGAAATCCCTTGACTTTGTGTCTCTCAATAGATTTGGTGAAAGGAAGAAGAGAACTGGATCAGAGGTGGAAATGGATGAAAGGAACTTTGTTGTTTTAAACAGAGATATGAGAAGTGGCATAGCACTTGCTTATCATGCATAAGTCCTGGGTTCCATCACCAGCACCAAAAAAAAGAAAGAAAGAAAGAGCAGGGAGTAGAAGGAAGAGATGGAGGAAGATGAGGAGAAAGAGAGAAAAAGAAACTGAATGGGCATAACTTAAAGTAAGACAGGATTTCAGAGCTAATATTACTACCTATAGAATATTGGGTAATTATTTTTCCATTTTACTCTAAGTTTTTGCCTTCTTATAATCCTTACTTTTTGTGGGAACTACACAAACCAGTGAACACCCAGAGCTAACAGTCCTTGCACATAGTTGGTACTCAAAACCCTTCAATTCCTGCTTTCAAAACTAAATTTGCTGACCGAACTAACATAATCAATATGTTGTCTTGAATCCTAAAAATCAAAGGCAAGCCTGGTTTATACCTGACATATTGCCTCCAAAATGTTCCCAAGGTAGAATCAATCTTATAACTTCCCTTGCCCTAAGAGACACTGCCTCCCTCTGGGACTGGGTCCTGGAAAACAAGGCTTTCTTAACCCAGATAGCAGCTGAAAGGAGGGCTGCCTTTCATCTGTCATGAGGAGCATGTGCTCAACTCACTCAGTGCAAACCCAGCCATACAATGCAACTCTGTCCAACAATCCTTTGAACTTGGCTAGGCAGAGTGAAAACGATTCAATTTTGTTCCAGTTATTATCTTTGACCATTGTCTGCTGAGTCTCCCTCCTGATTTTTATTGTGCACGGATTCTATGCTTTTCAATTGTTCGGCAACTTAAAAAGTCCAGTTCATTTAAAACTCCAATTATAGATTCCATTTAACAAAAAAGAATTGGGAACAGATAGAATCATTGGAGAAGGGGCACTGAACCAGAGCTATCTTTTGTGTTCCAGCCCCCTTTGCAGTCTTCTGAGGTGTTTTTGTTTTGTTTTGTTTTGCTTTATGTGGCAGGAAGAGGGGTCCTATGGAAGAGGGAACAAATGAGAAAGGATTAGGATCCATGTGGCTGAGACAGGGAAGTCATTCCTACCTGAACTCTGTAAAAATGGTAGGGTGCTGAAAAATGAAGTCTTCTTAAATCTGTTTTCTTGCCCAATCCTCTTCAGAATCCAAATCCTGGATTTTAGTCATCTGCAGAGCATCTGTTTGAATGTTTTACCGGAACAGAGATAGGTAGAACACTAAACCCCTTGACTTTCTTAAACTGTCTCTCATTCTGATTAATTCATTTTGCTCCCCCTCCCAGCTTTGCATCAACAGTTCTTAAAGCTACAAACCATTGGATTATTATTCCTATTTCTCTGACCTGTTCAAAGTCCCTTTCATGATACCATTTCCCATACCAACTTACTACTAAGGTCTTCTTGGCTGACTGGCATTCCTTTTAGAAAACAATTCAGTCAATCCTAGAAAACTCATCTCTCCTGCCTTCTCCAGCCATGGAGCTGGAGGTCATCCTGAGTTGCCTCTCTCTGCATGCTGGAATCTCTCTCCAGGTCTCTTCTCCCCCTGTTCCAAAAGACACAGGATAGCAAAGTCAGCTAATGTGCTATAGACAGACGTCCAGTGTGTGTATCTCTGATAGATCACCCTGTAAGGGAGCAAGGATGCCACGACTGCCTGCCTGCCAGGCAGTGACTCCCGCCCTCATCAGTTCCCTTGCCCTCTCCCTGACCCAGTGTTCCACTGACACAAGATTGAGAATGGCTGAGGGCAACAGACCTAGCTATAAGAGGCCATTTTCAAAATTCTTTCTCAAACTTACATGTAAGAGCATACAATCTTATGAGTTTTAACAAATACAGGTTGCATAACCACCACCACAATAAAGATAAATAGCAGCCTCATCACCTCAAAAAATTCCTGTTTCCCTTCTCTACCCTTGAATTCCGGCAACTACTAATTCGTACTCTGATCCTATATCAAAGTCAGTTTGATCCTATGATCTATGTCAGGTCACAGACATGGGATTGTATGTGGGCTTTTTGAGCCAGGCTTCCCACAATTAGCGTAACACATTTAAGGGTCAGCCATGTTATTACTTCTAACAATAGTTCTTCTATTGTAGAGTGGGACTATGATATGTGTATGTGTGATTATGACACAGTTATGAATGAATAAATCTGTCATAAACATTCCTGCACAGTTTTGGGGAAGACATCTAAGTCATACAGCAAGTATAAGTTTAACCATAAGAAACTGTCAAACACTTTCTTCAGTGACTACACCACTTCTTTTTACAACTAATGTTCAAGAATTCAAGTTGTTCAGAATACTTGGCACAATTTGTTACTTTATATTGACTGTGCTTGTTTTTAAAGGTGTTCTGATATGCACAGTGATATCTCATTGTGATTTAATTTCATTTTTTGATGACTAATGATATTACAGGTTTTATCTTGTGCTTCTTGGCCATATATATGATCAAATCTCTGTCCATTTTAAAGCTGGTGTTTCTTCTTTTCTTACTGTTGAGAAAAGGGTTCTTTATATGTTCCAAATAAAAGTACTTTGTCACATACGTGACTTTCAAATACTGTCTTTCAAAAAATAGCTTTTCATTCTTGTAAGAGTGTTTTAATAGCACAAAGAGTTTCCGTTTTCATGAAGTCCAATTTGTCTTTCATTTTTTAAATTCATGGGTAATTCTTTGATGTTATTTCTGAGACCTCTTGGCCTAACTCAAAATCATAAAATCTCTGTTTTTTTCTTGAAATTTCATGGTTTTGCACTTTTCATTTAGGGCAATGATCCATTTTGAGTTAGTTCTGTATAAGATTTGAACCCAGAGGTTGAGGATTTTTTTCCCCTCCAACATATGGGTGTCCAATTCGTCCACTGTGGTTTATTGAAAACACTATCCTTTCTTCATTGAATTACCTTTACATCTTTGTCAACTTTGTCAACTAGCCAGGTTGTGCACATTTATTCTGGACTCTCTTTCAATTCCATTGTATATGTCTGTCTTTTCATCAATACCACATTATTTTGATTACTGAGACTTTGCAATATTATCAAAATTAGGTACTGTGATTCTTCCAACTTGGTTCTTTTTCGAAAATTATTTAGTTATCCTAATTTATTTACTTTTTCACCCAAACTTTAAAATTAGCTTGTCCAAAATGACTAATATCTGGAATATATATTGAACTCTCAAAACTTATCAATAAATAATACAGCTAGAAAATGGTCAGAAAATATGAACAGACACTTTACTAAGGAGATACACAAATGACAAACATAAAAAGGTGTTCAATATCTTTCCATTTATTTAGTTATTCTTTGGTATCTTTTCTATTTTTTGTTGTTTGCAGTACTGGGGTTTGAACTCAGGGTCTACACCTTGAGCCATTCCATCAGCCCTTTTTGTCTTTTCAAGATAGAGTCTCATGAACTATTTCCCAAGGCTGGCTTCAAACCATGATCCTCCTGATCTCTGCCTCCTGAGTAGCTAGGATTACAGACATGAGCCACCAGCCCCCAATCTTTGGCATCTTTCATTGGTGTTTTGAACCTTTCTGCATTAAGAGTTCATTGTAAATAGTGTTGCTTTTAATTTTCATTTCCAGGTGTTGTTCACTAGACTATCAAGATGAATTCAGTTCCTGTATATTGATCTTGTACCCTGCCAATTTGCTGGGTTCACTATTAGCTTTAGAAACTTTTTTAACAATCCCTTTGACTTTCTATATAGATTATCATGCAAACTGTGAAAAGTTTTGTTTCATCCCTTTCAACTTATATGCCTTTTATTTCTTTTACCTCCTCTTTATCACACTGCCTAGAGTTCCAGTATGGTGGCAAGTAAGAATTACAAGAGTAGACATCTTTGCTTTGCTTCTGATCATGACAGGAAAGCATTCAGAAGTTTTCTATTAGGTTCTTGTCTGTTGTTAAGTATTTCATAGATGCCCTTTATCAGATTAAGGAAATTCACCTCTATTTTTAGCTTGCTTAGAATGTTATTATGAATAGATATTGAATTTTTACAAGTGCTTTTTCTGAATGTATTAATATGATTATATGATTTTTCTTCAATAGTGTGTTAATATATTGAATTCTATTGATTAATTTTTCTAGTGTCAAATTAGCCTTACATTCTTCGAATAAACCCTGCTTAATTAAGATTCATTATTCTTTTCATATAATGCTGGGTTAGATTCTCTGGTAACAGTTGACTAAAGATGAGTGTGTCTATGTTCATGAGGAATATTAGTCTGTAGTTTTCTTGTTGTATTGTAATATGTGTGTCTTTGGTATCAAGATAATACTTTTTTCAGAAAATGTTCTGTTCTAGTTCCTGGAAGAAATTTTGTAGAAATGTTATTTTTCTTCTTCAAATAAGTGACAGAATTTTCTAGTGAAACCATCTGTGAGTGGATTTTTATTTGTCAAAAGGTTTTTTAGTAAGTCAAAAGTTTAAAAATGCTAGTGAGGGTGAAGAGGTAAAGGAACTCTTGTACATTGCTGTGGAGATGTAAATTAGTGCAACCACTATGGAAAATATTAAGGAGGCATCTCAAAAGCTAGAAACAGAATTGCCTGTAGGATCTAGCAATTTCGCTACTGAATATGTATTCAAAGGAATACATACCAGTATGTTGAAGAAACACCTGTACACCCATATTTATTGCAGCAGTATTCACAACAGCAGATATGGGATCGATCTAGGTATCCATCAATGGATGGATAAAGAAAATGTGGTACACATGTATACAATGAAATATTACTTGGCCACAAAAGAATGAAATTCTTTCATTTGCAGCAATATGGTTGGAATAGGAGGGCATCATGTTGAATGAATAAATGAGGCACAAAAAGATACCACCTGTTCTCACTTATATGTGGAAGATTTTAAAAAGTGATCTTATAGAAGTTGAGAGTGGAAGAGTGGTTACCAGAGGCAGGGAAGGGACCGGGGGAGGGGATGGAGAGAGGCTGGTTAACAGGTACCAACTGCAGCTGGTTAGGAAGAAGAATTTCTAATGTTCTATGTGTGCGATAGGGTAACTGGAGTTAGCAACACTTCATTTGTATATTTCAAAATATCTAGTACAGAGGATTTTTCATGTTCCCAACACAATGAAATGACAAATATTGAAGGTGACAGTATAATGATATAATCATTATACTAAATTATATTCTCAAAAAGAGTGTGGGGCTGGGGAGAGAGTGCTTGCCTAGCACACACGAAGCCCTGATTTCAATCCCTAGTACTAAAAAAGAAAAAAGAAAGAAAGAAAAGGAAAAAGAACAGCAATGTATGAGATTTCCCCTTTCAACTGTATTCTCACCAACATTCATATCTTTTTGGCAATGGCCGTTTTAACTGGGATACTTAATGCAAAACCATCCATACAAAGCAGCTCTGCCCAACAATAATTCGAACTTGACTAGACAGTGTGAAAATGATTTCATTTTGTTCTAGCAATTCCTTTTGATAGCTTATTATGATTTTGATTTAATTTCCCTGATTATTCATGATGTTAGACATTTTTCACATACTTGTTGGCATTTTTATTCCCCCTTGTAAGAAGTCTATTCGGACCATTACCATTTTTAAAATCAGATCATTTGTTATTTTGTTGTAGGGTTGAGTTCCTTATATACTCTATATTTTAATCGGTTGTTTGATGAATAGTTTGCATATATTTTGTTCCAATCTTAAGCTGTCTCTTCACTCTGTTGTTTCCTTCACTGTACAAAAACTTTGTAGTTTGACATAATCTTTTGCCAATGCAGTACCTGTCAAATGCTCACAATGCTGGTGAGAACACAGACCATTGTCCTAGAGCATTCTCTGAATATTTTCTTCATAGTTTGGAGTCTTACATTTAGGTCTTGGATCCATTTTGAGTTGACTTTTTGTATATGGTGAGAGGCAGAAATCTAGTTTCATTCTTCTGCATGCTGTTATATAAAGGATTCTGTAGATGCCAATTGAGTCTTGGTGGTTAGTAGCATTTCTCTGGTCTCCTAGATTATTGCTGATTTTCTGTACACTCATCCTATTGGTAACTCTCAGTGCAATCGCTACCATATTTATGTGGATATGTCAGCTTTTAATTTCAATTCCATTAGTTTTGAATACACATATTTTAAAACTGTTTTAAGTAAATACATACTTCAGATTATTTCTTTTTGATGAGTTTATCCTCTTAGCATGATGGGGCACCCCTCTTCATCTCTAGCAAATTTCCCATTGTGATGTCATGAAGCTTGGTAGTCATACAGCCATTCCACCTTTCTTTTGATAAATGTTTTTGTGGGGTTTTTTTTGTCCATTTCTTACTTTTTACCTAAAAGTAGGTTATATTTAAAGTAAGAATACTTGTAGACACCGAAAATCTGGGTATTTGTGGCCATTTATTTCTTTACTTGTCCAGTTTTACAGTCACTATTAACATTGTATTTAAAACATTTATGTCAGTGTAATTATTCATATGATTTAGAGCTGCCACTTTTTTCTGTTCATCCTCCTTTGTTTATTCTCTATTCACCTTTTCCTGCCTTATTTTACATTATTTTAATATATTTAATATTCAATTTTAATTAAATACTCATTTATTGGCTCTTTGGCTATACCTCTCTTAAAATTATTTCTTTGTGCTTATTCTATCAATTTAAATATACATGCCTAATTTTCACAGTAAATTTAGAGTTTATATATACAACTTCCATAATACAAAGAATCCTTACAAACATGTAGATCATGTTACCTTTGTTCTCTTATTGTAGTCACCATATGTCTTACAAATGTATATATTGAGAATCTACCGATAATGTTGCCACATTTGCTAACAATAGCTATACTTAGAGAAATAAAACATAATATACATATATATATATATATATATATATACCCTAATACATATGCATACACACACACATGCCCTAGATGTTTACTGGGGTTTTTGCTCTTTTTTCATTCTAAGTTTTCCTCTGTATCATTTCCTTTCAGTTTAAAGAACTTCCTTTTAGCCTTTCTTCTAGAGTGGTTCTACTGGAAAATCTTTTTCTGATTTTTTCTTCACTTGGAATGTCTTTCGTTTTCCTTCATTCTTGAAGGATGTTCTCACTGAATTCATAATTATTGGTTGATAGTTCTTTACTTTCATCTTTTAAATATGCTATTCTACTGCTACCTGTCCTCTACTATTTTTCTAATGAAAAAACCACAGTCACATAAACAGGTACACTGGTTTTCTTGGAGTTTTTCCTATTTTGGACTAACTAACCTTCTTAGTCATATAAATTTGTGTCTTTCATCAAACTTAGGAGGTTTTCTGTCAATATTTTTTGGCACAAGTCTCATCCTTTAATTTTCTGGAATGCCAATTACATGAATCATTTGATGTTGCCCCACAGGTTCATGAGGCCCTGTTCAATTTTCTATGTCTTTTATTTCTCTGGTGTCCAATTTGATAATTCCTACTGCTATATCTTTAATTCCAATGCTTCGTGTCTTATCTCTACTCTGCTATTGATTATTTGATTTCAAATATTATATTTTCATTTCTTAAATTTATACTTGGTTCTTTTTGTAGTTTCTTTATCTGTGTTGAAACATAGTTTTCCATTCATTTCAAGAGTATTCTTCTTCACTTCCTTCATTAACTTAGTTGTAATAACTACTTTAAAGTCTTCGATAGCTCTAACTTCTGTGTATTTTCGTGTTTGTCATATGGGACTTTGACTTTTTCATTCAGTTCTCTCAGCCACTTGTATGTCTCTTTGAGTTTTTTTCATCAGTGTGCTCCTTGGGTATGAACCTAGAATTTACATCAGTTCATAACAGAATCAGGATATGGTGTTCTCTAGGAGTCTCCTTGCAGGAATCCCCCATATTTTTTGTCTTCAAAGGACCTCCTGGAAAACATATTTAACATATTACACATTCTGTAACATATGAATAATTACATACTAAAAAAAACCTCAATATTTCCATTGACTCACTGGCTACTGGCTCTATGTCTTCCTATCTCTAAGTACAGACTTTACCTGAAAAGACTGCTTCAGAAAGATGGGAGGCAAGACTGTAGCACAGATTTCAGATTAGGAAAAATGCTGCTTTACCTCAATCAATACCAGAGAATCTGTACCTAGACTGTGAACATCTTACGCTAATGTACTGTGACCCAGTGGTTGCCCACACCTGCTGAGGCCCTCAGGAAAATTCTGCTGCAAACAACTGAACAAGATTTTCAGAAAAGCTTAAGTTGAGGAAGTATGTCTGTGACCAGATAAAACCAGGAATGGAAGCATCTTATACATTAATTTTAATCTCTGACTTGTTTAAAACTATAAACAAATGCTGATCTTTTAAATTTATAAATGATATGGGCTACAAACAAATGACGAGATCTTTGAAATTTTATAAAATTGAATTCAAAGTAAAGGTATGTGTAACATTAAGATCAAGAATACAGAAAGACAATGGTTTTCCCCAGTGTTCTGAGACATCAGAAAACTTTCCAGAAATTAATATTAATATCAATGACCCAGAACACTCATCTATTCACTGGAGGGAAAGAAAAAAATTCAAGGTCATGGTGTAAAGTGGTTTTTTTTTTTTAAGTCAATAAATGGTAGTTAAGACAAAGAAAGTAATATGGAAAAAGTATGTGCCTCCATATGTTCTTGAGTATAAAAGTATTTTTATAATCAGGAAAAAAGTAGAAGCAACCTAAAAGTCTAATCATAAGTGAATAAGTAAGTTAATTATGGTACATCTGTTCAAAAAAGTGACATGCATCCTGTAAAATAAATAATGTTTAAAAGGAGGTTTGATGGGTATAGAAAAGTCTACATTCTCTAATATAAAACAGTATGGGTATGTAATGTATGTATCTACATGTAGATGGAGTATTTCTATACACATCCATACACACATGTGTAAATACATCATCCCTCACCATCCTCATCATCTATGGGGCCACTGGTTCCAAATCCCCCTCACAGATATCAAAAGACATGAGTGTTCAAGTCCTGTATGTGAAGTGATATGGTTACAAATAATGTATGCACTGTGTACTACATCTTCAGTACAGATGTAATTTCTTCTGAACTTTTTTTTTTTTGGCAGTACTGGGGTTTAAGTTCAGGTCATTATGCTTGCTAGGCAGGTGTTGTACCACTTGAGCCACTCCACAAGCCCAATTTCTGAAGATTTTTGAACTGTGGTTGGTTAAATCCACAGATGTGGGAGATAGGAAGGACTTACTGTAATATATTTACATATATGTGTATATATATATGTGTGTGTGTATATACACATATATGTATTTGACATATTTCCCATGTGTGTCCCACATATACATATATAATGTGTGTGTGTGTCACAGGCTTGCTTTAAAAACCTATCTGTGTACAGTAACTGGCACTTTGGAGATATTTAAGGAGTTTATAAATCAGTTACGAAGCTGAACTCATCTGTTCTTTCCCTATGATATCATTAAACACAAATTTAAGTGCCAGAAACCAAAGAGAGCTTGTGAAATAAGTCATGTACACTCTTGATGAGTATCTGAGCTTGACTATGATGGAATAAATAGCAGCCGAGAACTAGTGGTGACTGTGAGGTCATGTCAGCCAAGGGCTCAAGGGGCAGGGCTGGGCGGCTCCTCTTCACCTCAGGGAGGCCATTAGACCATTCACCTAGTTACTATTCAGTATGTTGCTTGAATCCAACCCAGGAATTGGGCTCTAATGGAGTATCACCTTTCTTGTTTTCATTGTAAAAACATCTATAAGAGGAAAGGCAGGTAGAGAAATACAATTAAAAAATGGTACTGAGACTAAAAGATAAACAGATGTATAAGCAAATGATTAAATATTCATGGAATGTATTACTACTTATCAATAAAGAGAATGAAGTATTGATACACAACAACATGGATGAATCTCAAAAACATTTTACTGAGTGAAAGAAGGCACACAGAAAGGAATGCACATGAAGTTCTGCAGTAAAGAAAACAAGATAAAAGCGAGAGCACACAAGGGAGGGGTGAGGATAGGTAAGACACCTAAAAAACTAGCTAGCATTTGTTGCCCTTAATGCAGAGAAACTAAAGCAGATACCTTAAAGCAACTGAGGCCAATAGGAAAAGGGGAACAGGTACTAGAGAAAAGGTTAGATCAAAAAGAATTAACCTAGAAGGTAACACCCACGCACAGGAAATCAATGTGAGTCAATGCCCTGTATAGCTATCCTTATCTCAACCAGCAAAACCCCTTGTTCCTTCCTATTATTGCTTATACTCTCTCTACAACAAAATTAGAGATAAGGGCAAAATAGTTTCTGCTGGGTATTGAGGGGGGGAGCGGGAGGGGGTGGAGTGGGTGGTAAGGGAGGGGGTGGGGGCAGGGGGGAGAAATGAACCAAGCCTTGTATGCACATATGAATAATAAAAGAAAAATGAAAAAAAAAAAAAAAGAAAAAAGAAAACAGGACACAGATTATTGGTTTCCTGGAAGTTGGGAGGGAAGTGGCAATGGACACAGATGGTGGTTGGTGGGGGTAATGATCTGCAAAGGGGCACAAAGGAACTTTCTGGTATGACAGAAATATTGTATGTCTTGGTTGTGGTGGTTTCGTGAGTATCTATATTTGTCAAAATTCATTGACCTAAATACTTAAAATAGGTACATTTTATTCTATACAAATTAAAACCTCAAAAAAATTTATTAGAATTCTGAAAATAGGTTGGCAGCTCACAAAGCCAGAACAGTTATCTCATGTTAAGTGGATAGAATTACGAAGTTCCTTAAAGGGCATGGATTTACAAAAGCATTTCCCTGTTGAGTGAAGGTCTGGGTGGAGTTGTGTAGATTGTTCTTCTCAACCTGAACTGCAGACTGAAACCACTTTGTCAAATTCAATTGTATGGTTCTGTAGTGTGGCCTGGGCCTCAGGATTCTTCAACGCTTCCTGAGTGATTCCAGTACGTGACCAGAATGAAGGTCACTCAGGCTGTAAACACTCTGCATGTCCAGGGCTCCTGCAGCAAACAATGTGACAGCATCGCCAAGCCTCCCACCTGCTGAGGTGCCCAACAGAAATCAATCTGTGTGGGGGCTGACTGAGGTGTTGGCCCAGACTAGCCCTTTCCAGGAGGAGGTTCTGAGAGCAGAACCAAACCACACCCACAGGTTCACCTGGGCACACAATGCTCACTAAACAGTTAGCCAGACTCAGCTGGTCCTGCAAACACAAGATGAGGCACTTCCACTCTGTCATTTGATCTTATTGACATCTCAATCCTTCTGTAGAAGAATGCATTGGGGTGGATCCAGGGAAATCATGTATTTTATCTCTTCAAAATGAGGGCAGACAAGGGCATAATGAGAACAGAGAAAAGAGATGTAAAGATGCAAAATTCATTGTCACCCACTGGCCCTCTGAAAATGCAGGAGGGAACTAATACATAGGGACCAGGTGCTTTACAACATTATCTTACTCAGCTCCTCACTTTTCCTATTGGATATACTGTACCAGGATTAGCACACTTGGCAATATGGTAACTGAGGCTTACTGAAGTCATTTGTCTTGTCCAGGTTCACACAGTAAGTGGCAGACTCATAATGTGAGAACTTGCTTTTTCTAAAACCTGTGTGTGACCAAGCATGGTGGCTCACACCTATAATATCAGCTACTACAAAGGCAGAGACTGGGAGGTTCACAGTTGGAGGCCAGCCTGGGCAAAAAGTTAGCATGATCCCATCTCAACCAACAAGTCAGGCCTGGTGGCACACCCCTGTGGTCCCAACAACATAGGAGGTTGTAGGTAGGAGCATCGGGATCCAAGGCCCATTCTGGACAAAAAAATGAAGACCCTACAAAAAAAAAAAAACCCTATTTGTATGCCATAGTGGTTCCTGCTGTCTTGAAAACTGATAATTCTTTTAGCAGTAAAGTAATGATATTATCTATTAAGAGTTTTCCACATGCTAGGACCAGAACTAACATTTTATCTGTATCTCTACTCCTACACTGTATCTAGAGATAGATACATAAAAGGCCCTTAATCTTCATGCCTGCTCTAAGAGGTAGACACTATTTTTATCCTCACTAACTATGACATAAATAAGATGCAAAGTGGTTAATTTTCTTAAGGTCACAAAGCTACAGAAGATAGAAGTTAATGGAAATTCTCTTCTGAAAACCCCTTACCTAACTAACTCAGCCAAGGAGAAGAGAAAAGAATTTTGCTAACCTCGCTTTCAACCCCAATATTCAATATGGCTCAATAACAATTATGATTTTTAAATGCCACTTCTTGCCTTCATACTCTGTAAACTTGGGATAGTCCATTTTGACTGCAGCGATTATGATATCTGGGAAAGAACTGGTTATTGCAAACTGATTTGCAAGATCGATGTGCATATTATTACCCCATCATTTCAGAAAATCTTGGATTAGCAAGCTGGAAAAACACTTCTGACAGCTTCTGCAGTGAGAGAAGCAATGCATTGCATCTGTCATGGTGAAAGGGAATGTAGAAAGTAGAGCTTCGAGCAAGGATTGTCAGCTGGAACTGACTATGGAAAATGCAGCCTGCTTTCTTTATCAGATCTTCTTCCCAGAAGCAACCTGTGAGTCAGGACTCCAGTTTCACTGACATATGCAAGTTCTTACTCACTAAGCCCTGCAGGGTGAATGTGAGAGTGGCAATGTGACCAGGTCCTACCTGCCTCATAAATCCTCAGCACCAGTGTCGGCTGAGTTCTCATCGAAGACATTTATTCATGATACTGCAGTCCATCGGGAAGGGGATCGTGGAATTCATGTCCCCCACAGCATTTTTCCTTGAATGAATTTGTATGTAGGCACACTCATGTTGAGGTTAAATGCAGGCAGGAATAATTCCAATATCAAAAAGAGATGATTTAAGTGATAATGGGTGCAGTTCACCAATTTAAGCTTCTCTTGGCTATTACAAGCCATTTGTACTTCATTTAAAAGTCACCCTCATTCATTTAGTGGTTATTCACACACTTTCACACCCAGGTCCTTGGAGCACAACTTCCCCTGGGTGTGGTCGTCAGGGCTTTTCCCCAGTCTGTTTGGATCCATACTCAGCTGTATATTTTCAACTTAGGGCACCTCCAGCAAGGCAAGGGTGACCTCCCAGCTGCATTGGCAGACTGGGGTAGCCAGATTTATCCTCTCCTTGGGCAGCAAGACTGGCAACTCCCACCAGCACATCATCAGAAGAATTCTGCCTGTCTCAGATTCCATTTGCTGGATGGAATTGGTTTATCAAGTACTTTTTCTCATCAGAATGTAGACATAAAAGAGTTATATTTTTTCTCATCTCTGCTTTTATCTCTACTTTATCAAATGTACATTTTCTGTTCCTTAACAACATCTTGGGGGCGTTCCAAACCTTTCCCTCAATTTTCATTATTAAAATTGGTCTGGACAAGTTTTAAATTTCCATCTTGTGTCCCCTTCAAAGCTCTCCACATCCTCCATCCCTTAGACTTTTGTCTGGATTCACAGAATGTGGGTGACAGGGAGAATGATAGCCTTGCACATACCCCACCCTTCCTCTGGATTCCACCTCTTCTGAGGCTCCTGGGTTGAAGACTGGAAGGAGAGGGCCATTACTTACCTAAATAAGACCAGTTCTTCCTTTTTTTTTTTTATTTTATTATTCATATGTGAAGTTCTTCTTGCTGACTGGTTGCTTCTCTGGTCTTCATCTCTGGCCCTCAAGACCTCAAAACTTTGTGCCCGACCTCCTCTAAGTGCTTATAGCACAGGGGTGGGATCCTTGAAGCAGGGGTCCTGCTTCTTGTCCACTCTTCCCCAGCTTTCTAGCCTCTACTGCTAGCATCTCCTCACTTAGCAGGCACCCTATAGGGGGCATATTAGAATACCCAGGTACCTTATTCACTGCTGTTAATGACAAGATATCTTTTGCAAGTTAAATGGGGACAGTACAGTGTCCCTGCCGCGCCATCCCAGTCTCACGTCCTCACTCTCTTGCCCCCTGCTCAATAGGCTTACAGGTCAATCAGCAAGGCCATTATCTAAAAATTATCTAAGCTGACAATATAAATTTCTTCTTGCAGAGCAGATACCTCAGGTCTTACTGTTAACAGTGCTGGTGCAGTCTGTGATCAGAAGACTTCCAAATTCTTTGTGTCTCACTGGGAAGAATCAGTGGCAGGACATGTGGGTGTAAATGGAGTTTATTAAAAGTTACGAAGGGAGTTTATTAAGTTAGAGAAGGAAAATACAAAAGGGAGCATGGGGGATGGGGGTGGGCAGATAGAATCCAGAGGCAGAGAGAGTGTGCCTTTCTACCCAGGTACTTTTAAAACTTATGCTAATCTATGGGAAGGGAGAAGCCAGGTGATTTCCATCCAATAATCAATGAGTGAAGAAGGGTATGGTTGGTTCCTGGCTGGGTAAGGGTGCCCTAAGCCAAGATCCTGAACTTTCCCTAAGTTTAGTCTGTCTCATTACCAGTGCTCTCAAAGACTTCGCGTTCCTTGCTTTAGACAAGAAAACATAACCCTCCTTCCATGCTCTCTCTCTCCTCACAAGACTGACTGACAGTGACCATGGCCTAGCCCAATCAGGAGAACAGTGGGACTGGGTTGCTGACCTGTAGAAGCAGAGATGCATCTTACATATGTTAACAAGCTCTGGGTTGGAAGAGTTGGACCTGGAATTGTCAGTTAAAATTACTGGATTCTCAGTTAACTTTAAATTTCTGATAAATAACAAATTGGTTTTAGCAGAAATATGTCCTAAATATTGCATGGGACATCCTTACTTAATGACAAATTTCTTCATGTAGGACATCTGTTGTTTTGTTGTTTATAGCCCAGGTTAGCCTCAGAACTCCAGGAAATCCTCCTGATTCTAGCCATGGACCACCGTTACCCCACCAGCATACCTTTATCCTAAAAATAATTTATTGTTTATTTAAATTTTAAATTTAATTTTTACCTGGACAGCCTATATTTTTGTTTGCTGATTCTGACAAATTTAGTCTTACTGCGGTTTGAATGCATGTGTCCCTCCAAAATTTCTGCGTTGGAACCTAATGCTCAATGGGATAGCTTTAAGAAGTAGGGTATGTGGGTAAGTGACTGAGTCATAAGCACTCTGCCTGATGAAGGAGATTAGTGCTCTTATAAGGGGTTGAAGGGAGCACATTGTCCTTTTTGCCCTTCGTCCCTTCTCGAAGACACAGTAGCAAGGCACTATCTTGGAAACAGAGAGCATCCCTTGCTAGAAACTGAATCTGCCAGCACCTTTGATCCTGGACTTCTCAGCTTCCAGAACCATGAAAAATAAATTGCTATTGTTTATAAACTGCTTAGTCTAAGGCATTTTGTTAAAGTAGCACCAATGAGCAGAGACAGGTCCTGTAGGTTCCTCTTTAGCAATTTTTTTTTCAGATTGTGAGGCACTCTTGTTTTCAGCTTTGGCATATAGGCAATATTCTGGAATAAAGAAAAAAGACCCATTGGTAATCTCTTATACATGGTTTTATTTCCAATTTTCTCTCTTTGTGCTGCCATGGGCACTCTGTTCTCCCTTGCCCCTTCTTTTTCTCTCTTTTTGGAGGGACAGGGTCTCACTATGGGTCCCAGGCTAGCCTTGATCCTCCTGCTTCAGCATCCCAAATGCTGAGATTATAGATGTGATCTACTATACCCACCCACTGTATTCCCTCATCTGTGCTCACCTGCCTGATGTCCCAAAGAGATGTTCTGAGCATCTTTGCTCTAAGTTGGGGGGAAGCCACCAGACCATCATATTCTTCAAGAATTGTGCATTTGCTCTGCCTGCTAACCACCTGGACAATGAGGCCCTCAGGCCCTTCCTGGAGATGTTCATCTGCTGTTTTTTCCTGCCTGTGTCTACAGCCTTAGGTATCTTCAGCAACTTAGAATTCATATCTACAATCTCAAACATTCACTTCTACAATAAACTGAATTTGTCCAATCCCAACAGACAATACGGAAACCTGATTATCCAAAAGATGTCTGGCAGTAGATGCCAAAGGAGGCCCAAAGTGGGAGCTGGTACCATAGCGTCCAGGGTGGTCTGGATCACCTGGCATGACCATGTGGGGGCTGACGTTCCTCTGGACCACATTCTTTGATTGGAAGGCTTCAGATTCAGACAGGCATGGTTCAAGCTCCCTACACTCCATGCACACTCCTCCCATTGTCCTCCTGGCAGACTCTCAAAGCACCACACTGTATTTGGGTCCCTTTTCCTATTTCTGTGCTCCCTCTCCTTGCTGCCCTTTGACTTGACTTTGAACAGGCTACCCCAATGACCAATTATGGACAAATGCTCCTGGGCTCCAGGAGTTGCTTTGTCCACCAGAAGAGCATACACGCCAGTCCCTCCTGCTCTCTTTTGGAGCCTCTACCCAAAGACTAGCAGGTGGGGAGACCAGAGAAATGCCTTGGAGGCATCCCCCTTCATCCAGACCAAAGCTGCCCTCTTGGAGTCTGCCTGTTGCTGCCACATTGTTTGGCTCTCTGCCTCTTCCTGTCCTAGCCACTCTCTTACCAGCTTCTCCCATACTCCTTAATACATCTTTGCGACAGTCTCATTGGAGTGTCTGCTTCTGCCAAGCCCAAAGGGAGGCAAGTTCCCTCTCACTGGGAGACAGACTAAAAGGGTCAAAGTACCCTGGAGGAAGCTGGGCCCCCTGAATTCTCACACACTCCTTCCACAACTGGCCATTCGTGTACTCAAGGTCCCTTCCAGGGCATTCAATTAGAATGAAAGCCCTGAGAAATTAAATAGAAAGATTTTGCTTTGCAATGTTTATATGGACGGATTTTTTTGGAAAGGAAAAGGCATTTTAATATACTTACAGCTAATTAGCTCTAAGAGGAAGCTCAAGCATTTCAAAGTCATGGTTTTGGCAAAAAGACTCGAAACACAGGGAATGAAAATCAAAATTGTAATTTTCTAGAGTAGTCAGATAATTGTGTCAGTGTGTTGGAAGGAGGAGAATCACTTTCTAATTAGTAGAAAACTTCTAAGAATCCCAGACCACACTGAACATTTTTATGAAAAATCCAACGGACATCAAGAGCACAGGCAGTTTTTTGTTTATTTGTCTTAACTTAAGAGCATTATGTTCATGCAACTATGACAGCCATGTTCTGTGAGGGGTCTGAGATTACTCTGAGGGCAAGGTGGGCCTGAGAAAGGCAGGCAGTCCCAGCACTGCCTGTGACAGAAGCCAGGCTGCTCTCTGATCACCTCTTCATGAGTTATGTATCTTAGGTTGGCCTGTGCAGAAGCAGAGCCTGAGGCAGGGGTCCTCAGGCATGGAATTTAGTGAGAGGTCCTCAGATGAAACTTGTAGAGGAATGAAGGGAGCAGGGAGCAGGCAGAAGAAAAGGCAGGTAAAGATGTGGTTTTAGGTGAAGTCCAGCCTCATCCAATCCCACATGAGCGCTAGAGTTGTTCTGCCCAGAAGCAAGGGCCCTGGATTCTGGGCTCTTTTGCCCTAAGTAGGCCATTCATGGGTATGGGCCATCTGGAAGTGGAGTGGCCAGGAGTGGCATTCACCAGTGGGAATGGGTAACCATACTAGAGAGGGAGATTCTATTAGTAATTGGCACCCATGCACCTGAGGGTGGATTCCCAGCCCTGTGAAGAGGCTGGGTACCAGGAGTGTGCTAAACCGGGGTGCCTCAGGGTCTCAGAGGTGATGCCACTACAGATGCCCCCCATTCAGTAGTTTTCCAGTCATTTCCTAAAGGAAGAAACTAATCCTCCAGTCACCTGCCTGATGCTGGCACCTGTGAGAAACAGATGAGTCTTTTCCTCCTGCAACTTAGCCGGGTGACCTTTATGAAAAACTATGTCTTACCATCCCCACTTCCCACCTGGCCTAGTGCTGCACCCAGGCCCTGTATGCTCTTTAGGTGCTGCCTTGGTAGGGGACCTTGTATTGCCTGGGCATCCAGGACCCTTTTGTTCCCAGCTCCACAGAGTGGGGACTGAGCCCTGGGCAGGTCTTTTAGGGCTGTGCCATTTTGATGCCACAGACTTTAGGACAGCAGATTTTTGTTCACTATCAGAAATCCCAGGGTTGGGGGAGATTCCAATCACGGGAGGTCAAAGACCCCAGAGTCATCTGGGCTGAGTGGGAGGGATGCCCGCCTCCAACCCTCCCAGCATCCTCGGAAAGCCACAGGCTGCCCAGGAAGAGCTGGAAATGTCCTGCCTGAGACAGCCCATCCAGTTCACTCTGAAATGTTGCATGATGAAGCGACCATTTGATGACTCAAAACCAGTACTGACCCTAGAAAAGAATGAAAGGGGCTGTGAGCATCCTCCTTTGTCACCACTCCCTGACAAGACAAGTGCCTGTGGTGCTCAGTCTGTGACAGGACTCTCCTGGCCATCCTCCCCACCAAGCCGCTGGGCAGGAGAGCTCCATGTTCCCAGGGCCATTTCCATGGTAAGGAGGTGAAAGGGAGATGGTGGGTGGTGACTTGTGTTTGAAATGTATGGTGTTTGGGAGTCTTTTGAAGAGCAAAAATAGACCTATTTATTGACCTAAAACCTCCCATGAGATATGATATGATCTCCAGGGCAAAGAATAAAATAGAAACTCCCAATAGTGTAGCTATCTGAAGATAAAAGAAAAATGGGACATGAGCAAACTATTTCTTCATCCACAGTCCTGACGCTGAGCTTTCTGCAGAACCCTGAATTGTGTTATTTGTTTCCGAGCCTCAGACAGATAAAGATGGGGAGAAGAATAGGCTGGTGATGGGGATTGGGATGGGGGTTGGGAATAGGGAATTGAGGGTGGGGATAGAAAGATAACTAGCTAGCTGTATCTATTATACATATAGATTTCTTTTTATTTAATTGTCCTCTTTTCTAAAGCCACTGTGCGGCCACTCTACCTTATTAATAACACTTGGTATCATTTTCTAAGCACTTACAGGTGTCACATATTATAAAGACATTACAGTGTATCATCATGAAATTCTTAAAGCACCATATAAAGGAAAAATAATAAATTATATTTGCATTAAAGATTAGGAAACAGAAGGATATTATTCAACTTACTCAAGGCCATACACCTAGCACACAGCAGTAAGATTTGAACCCTGCCTAGTATGGGTTCAAAGACAGCCTCAGCTCTCTCTCTTCCTGGTGCTTGCATTCTTAACCAAGGCTTCCTTTGACTGAAGAAAAGTACACTGTGGACAGGCACTCTCATTCAGCAGGACTCAGCAGGGAACGCACAGAGAGCAAGACACAGAATGCACTTTCACACTTGAGAGAACTAGTTTCCCTTAACTTTTGCAGCTTGTCATCTACGCTGTTTACAGTTTGAATCAAGGGTGGTGTGTGGATTGACAAGAGTAGTCACCATTGACTCATCTCTGTCCATCCTTTGTAGATAGTCACCCACTACATGCAATGGATTCTCTCCTTTGAAGTGATGCTAAATCATCCTCCCTCAATACATTTTTTTCTCCACTTTGGGTTCAACCTTCATCTCTTCCTATGAAGATCACATCAACATTTCCCACACTGGTTTCTCTGATTTGGCTCTCTCTCTTCCCTCCTTCTGTCTGCCTGCCTCCTGCCAGGCATGGGTTCGTAAAATAGCGTATCCAATATTTCACTCTCCTGCTCAGACAACTGTGAAGCTCTCATTCTTCCTTGTTCAAGGCTCTATATTCTGCTTTTGTGTCTTCTTTCATCTCACTGAACCAATGTCCTCCCCATCTGTCCCTGTTTCCATAATCTGCCTCTTTCATACCTGGTCATACTCACCTTCTCTCTGCCATACTGCTATCCAAACTGTATCCAAAAGCTAAGGTCACACCCAACACTCACTATGCCAATGAAGGTGTACTTTAAACAAAACCACCCGGTCCACTTTTCTATAGGTAAAAGAGCTGTTTAATTTAGATTATTACCAAAATAATCCCTTACCAAAAGGAAAGGCTCAGATAAGAATCTAAATGCAAATGCATTACTTGGAAGTTAAGGGAAAAAATGATAGTGGAATGAAGGAGAAGGACAAGGAGTCAGGGAAGCTAATGAAAAGTGAATTATCAAGCTAGTTATCACCATGTACAACTGGAGCTTACTCCCGTGAAGAAAAGAGAGCCAGTACTTCAACTATCCCGGTCGGGGTGAGGGAGTTCTAGTATTGATGCACTAACTGCCATCAGTCATTGTTCAAGGGCTGTGCCCATGTGGCATTAACTCTCCAGCACTTCTGGCCCATTAGCAAAGCAGTTCCATTAGCAAGGAAAATGCCCATATGAAAGAGATAAAGGTGGGGGAAGATGGCAACCAAATGGGATTTACTGCGATGAGGATAGGAATGGGGCTTTGCTAGTATCTGCTCCAATACTCACAAAATTCATTACTCAGACCAAGGTACTTTTAAGATAATCATTCTGAGACTGACAGAATTCTGGGCTATCCTGAGCAATTAGTATGTCTGGTCTTGCATTTTAGCTGTTATTTTTGTATCTGTGTTCTTACCCTTCTTCACAAAGATAAGATGATCCTTGAGGTTAGGTCCTGTGAAGAGCAGGTATGTGCTCTTCACCCACTCCAGCACAGTTCTTAAGACAGCAGATGTTCAGAAAACACTAAACAGCTAGACCTAGGACAGAATAGCCACCAAACCTTCAAGGTAAGGTACTACCAAAAGCAAAGGCTTTGAAGTTGGATGGTCCTGAGTTGAAATCCAAACCCCACTGACTCACGACTAAACCTTAATGTAGACATGGCACATCTCTGAACTGCATCCTTATCCCTCATGATAATAGCAGACCTGCCTATAGAGCAGTTGAAGACCACAGATATGCATGAAAAAAAACCACCCAGTATTTAGTAAATCAAGCTACAGTAAATTGAACTGTAATGTTATGATTGCAAAAGCTATCTTTTAAAAACTAATGATATTGTCATATCACTTTAATCATTATCCCTTATATCGCAAGTACGTACCGTGTTTGTCTCATCTCGGCGTGTTGTTTCCTTTCCTGTGACTGTGGACATTTTCACAGAGCAGGTGGATTGAGCCCTCATAAACATGCCTCCATTCATGGATACAAGGAAGCTAAACTGACTGGACATTCTCTAAGGCAGGGGTGAATATGAATTCAGAAAGGGAGAATATTTCCTAGCAAAGAGGTTCAAAAGATAAGATCTGTCATGAGCAATTCCCTAGACCAAAATCACAGATTAAGTGTCACTGTTTCATGCTGTGTAAAAGTCTATGGATTAAGAGAAAAAGCCCATTGTAAAAAAGATGCCCGAACTTCCCAAAAAAAAGATTCTAATACCTCGGAAGCACATAGGTCTTTCCTAAGCCTCTAAGCTGAGTTACTGTTTTATTGTCACCACTATTACGTTAGATGTCCACAGTCCTCTCCAGAAAGGGACAAGGCACCTGAGACACCAGGATGAAGAGAGCCAGAACTCCAGATATTCCTCTTATGAATGTGTTGCCTTTCAAAAATTTGACTTTAACTTTGTTAACTTGTGCTCCAAGGGCAGAAGACATTGAATGGCACTTTTTCTTCATTGCCAAGTGTGATAGAACCTAAAAGTGAACTCCCCAAAGCTCATTAGCTATATAATTAATCAAATGGCATTTCCAACTCAAAATCCTTCAGCAATAAACAATGAAATGGACAGGTAAAAGAGCCCAAGAAGGAGAACAAGGAGACCCTCTCAGCCTCTGGCACAGACTGGCAAGCAGGTGCTAGCCTTCCCTTCCCAGCCCCAAAAACAGCCCTTCATCTCAGACTGCCAGGGCAGGGCTGCAGTGTTGGGAAAATCCAGCCCAGGCTTTGTGCCACTTCTTATGCAAGTTTGGGTGGGCAACTTGGAAAGTGTTTTGCTTCAGGTAGAAAGCCAGTCATGATGAATTAATCCAATACATTTTCTTGTTTTTTAATTCAAAATCGTATTAGCTAAAGGCTCTGCATCAGGCAGACACACAAGATTCAAGAAAGCAGAGGAGAGCTGTATCCTGCCACTTGGCTCTCCTTGTCCCAGAAAATCAGGCTAGTATATTAGCACCCACTGTGCATTCTAAGCTGTATCAGCTAATGACTGAGAAGCCAGTCCTTAGTGGCTCAAAATTGTAATCAAGGTTCTATAAGCAGTGGGTGACCCACACATTCCATCACCAAGATTGCTTATAAGATAGAGGAAAGGCTGTATGTCCTTTTAGAAGCCTGGGTGTCATTTCCTTATTTTTGAAAGAGGAAACAGCAACAGTTCTTTCCTGTGGCTTTATCTCTTTCTATTTCTTTTGCAGGCCTTTCCAGGCAAGGGGCTGCTGAAGTGCTAAGCTGGTATTCTCCCAAATCCATATATTCTCTCAGAAGGTGAGACAATGTGTCTTGAAAAAAGAGCATCAGAATTGTGAAATACATGTGAAAAAGATAAGCATAACCCATACGACCTTCCTGGTTGCTAGTGTATATAATCCAAGAGCCAGGGTACTCACAGTGTCGTTTCCCAAACTTGCCTGACCATAGAGCCCTTTATTTGGGGAGGAGAGTAGATATTTCCTTATATTTCACAAACCATTGGTCCAGGGAATGTAGTTTAGAAACCGAAGGCATGAAAGCCTTGGCCTCTAATGCCTTATGCTAGATTTCAAAGCCAGAATAACACAGGCTTGGAAAAACCAAGAGACCAGATTTGAAAATTGCCTTTGCCCATACCCTGGCTGTTCTGCCTCTCCTAAGTCACTTAATTGCTATGAGATCCATTTCTGTATCTCAAAATGGGGACCATAGTATTTACTTTTAACTCTTTAGTAAAAAAGATTGCATGAAATATTGTATATAAAGCCCTCCAAAGATTGCCCCACCCTAAGTGGGCACCAGCAATAGCTAATAGTATTTCTATTTATTTTAAATTTCTCCATTCCTATCCACATCTGCCCCTCTTCATCAAGGACTCCATGTTGCCCATTTGTTTAGGTCTGAAGTCCTTTTCATAAGAAGTTAAATGGGTATGGTGCTGCAAAGATGAACACGGAAGGGCTGATTCTCAAGCACTGGGGACAGAAGAATTACTTGGTGAGAATGTTTGTTAAAAGACACATTTTTTTAAACACCCATCCTGTACATTAATTTTAGCCTAATGAAAGCCATTTTGGACTTCTTGGTTCTAGAAAACTGCAGAACAACACATGTGTGATATAAAAGTTACTATATGTGTGGCAACTTGTTAACTGCAGCAACAAGAAACCAAAGCAGGTTGTTTTGATGACCGTTGCTCACCAGGCATGATTGCTTCAGGACAATAGAACCCAGACAAGAGCAAGCATTAGGTGTGCAGCTCTTTACATTCAAAATAAGCTCCCAAAGCACACTCACAAACAATAACTGTGAAAGCTACAACTTATATTTTGCAAGAGCTGGATTTTTGATGGATTCCCGACTTTTATGGGAAAAAAAGCAAATAATTGCTTGCTCCAAAGATTGAAAGCATGTAAACCCAGAGAAGCAGAGAAAAGAGGAAGAGGATATGTCCTAAGAGTTTAGGATCTTCATAGGGAAAATGGGAGATGACCTAGAGGAATGTGTAAGAGAATAAGATTAAAGGTCAGATATAGTCCTCCTGCCACATAGGGAAAGTACACAGCTATGTAAGCTGAGAGAAAATCAGGTGGATTCAATTGAGGACATGCTGAGGACCAAGGGATTTCCCAATTCACTCCACTAGTTGTGGGAGTGAAGGATGGATTGCAGGAAGTCCCAAAAAGTGATAATTGGCCAAGGAGACACTTCTCTTTCCCAGGAAATGTCTGTTTGCAACTGAGAGACATCTCTACCCTTGGGCAATAAAAAAAAGCCTATAAAAACCCAATTTCCAAACTGACCCATGGGACCACCAGTTTCCAGGTCCCACTGCATGCCCCCATGAAGAATTTCTCTTCTCTTCACAAATAAAATCTTTGTGATCTCTGTTGCTCGAGTCCGCCTCTGCTTCCAATCTCAGAGCAGATCCAAGAACACTCAGCAGCTGATAATTCCTGTGTGTCGTCTGGGTATCAGGAGAATTGCTCCTCAGAGCATGCCCCTCACAGAAGAGGAGGGAGATAATGCAGAAAGGGAGGCATTTAGGTAGAGAGAACCTGAGATGGTGCTTTTGGTTCCCCAGACATCCATAACTCCTCCTGTCCACACGAAGGGACCGAAGAAGGTAGAGAAGGTCCATGCATTGGGAGGGGTCTGGGTGTCAAAAACACAGACACCATGACAGCAGCCCATGATTGGTCCATGGGGCATACTCTGTGAGTAGGAATGAGACAGGGAGACAAGGACAAGCAGTGGGATATGGCTTTTTCTGCAGCTGTGATGCTGTGTCTACTTCCCTTAGTAATCAGGTGTCATCCTACTGAGGAAAAGAGACAGGGAGAGCCCCTAAGAAGGGAGATCTGCCTCCACAGGGAGTTTCAGCTTTGAATGAACTCAGTTAAACTGAGCCTGAGTTGATTGTTGACTCCAAAAAGAAATAAAAATTTAAGAGAAGAAATCTGAATTATTTTATTAAATATCTTCCCCCTCAATAAAGAGCAAGTTAAATTTGATTATAGAGAAATAAATTGGATTATACTGTTATACTTGCAAGCCGTAACTATAAATTTTAAGTCTGGTCTATGGGTGTAGAGCACCTGACACACAGTAGTTACTAAATTATGTCAAATCTCACCTTCCCTGATGTGGATGAAAGAACATATTTGTCTAGGGCACAATGAAGGGAAAGAATATATTTTGTGAAAGGAAGGTAAGCTCAGTTATAAAGTAGGTAGCAGGTGTCCATTACTTCTGCCTGCTCTCACTGGGAATAAAACCTAATTTTTCTTTGGAGCCCATCTTTTCCCTGGTCCTTCCATGAGATTTGAGTAAGCAGATCTTATCCCACCTCTGGGATTAAGCACAATACCAAGGCCTGGTCCATCCAAACGCCAAGGCCTCTGTTTAGAATAACCAATTCAAAGAAAGAAACAGAACCCAAGTTTTAGGCCAAAGAGGAATTCCAAGGGCTTTTCCTGACACCATTTAGAATAAGGCTCTTTTTCTCTTGGGCTTGGTAAACTAAAAAAATGTAAGAAAACTGGAGTTCTGGAACTACTCTGCCAAGAAAAGGGAGACCTTACCTGAAATTAAAGCCAGGGTTGAAAAAAGAATCTGGAGATTTAGAAAGCTATCAGGCAGCATTATTCATGTCACTGGATCCATTCATGTTTGAATCCCTTTTTACTTAAGCAAATTATGTTTTTACACTAGCAAGTGTAATCCCCCACATATAGAGCACAATCCAAGGTGAATGATGGTGGTAGGGAAGTCTGGAGAGGCAAGGCAGCTGCCCTGATGGTTCTTGAAGGCTGAGTCCAGAGATTTGGTTTCATTCCAATAATCAGAAGATAGCCAGAGTAGGTTGAGAAAAGAAGTGACATAATAAAAAGGCAATTTGAGGGACATCTGAATTGATTAAGTTGGGGCCTCTTAATTCAAGACTCAAGACCTTGGGTGAGAAAAACTTAGCAGTTTTATTTACACTCATTTCAATTGGAATGTGACATTCTCTTTAATTTTGAATATAGGTAGCAGACCACAGTAGTATCAGTAATGCTCATATATTTGTTATAAATAAAAGTTATAAATATTTTCATGTCCCATTATAGTTACAGGTATATCAAAATATCACTCATCACTGCTTTAAAATTATGGTTGTTCCAGAATCTATCACTGGAACTTGTTGTATAAGGCATTATTACAGTAACATTTATTATTATAACATAATATTTATGGGAGGTTTTCTACTTTAATAACTGTATTTTAATGTATTATTCATTTGATATAGACTGTTTTTCTTTACAATACTATATATTTTACTTTACACATTTAAAATTTTCACTTGGACTAGCCTATATCATAGCAAGAGAGTCCATGGCATGCATATGCACACACACACACACACACACACACACACACACACATGCAAGAGTTTTCAACTCTTACATTAGAAAAGGCAGAAAGTCTAAAAGCCAGAAAGATGATACAGAGGCTATGGACCAATCCCACAGTGAAGCCTAGCAGGTTTCAAGTCAGGAGGAAGCATGGAAAGCAAAACACATCTCCAAGAGGCTTTAAAAACGTTCAGCTGCACCCGAAGGAGAGAATGAACAAGTGTGATTCAGGCAGTAAAGGAAGATATATAAGAGTGAAGGACAACCTGAATATATTTGAGTGCTAAGAAAATAAGTACTAAGTAAATGACAAAATGACTGAAACAACCCTTAAGTTGCGGAACTGGTATACAGTCAGCTTTGTGATCTATTTTAAGATAATGGTAGGGAGGAGAGACCAAGATGGTGGATAGCCAACAGACCCTGGAGCCCTGAGCTCTCATGAGTCTGAAAGAATGCTTCAGATTTGTGGTAGAAAGGATAAGGTAACCTGGCTTTTTTGCCAACTAAAATAGAGCCAATACATAGGGTACACATAATGTACAATGACCAACCTTTAAATTATAATTTAACCCCAGAAGCCCAGGCACTGTAGACCAGCAGCTGCCTGCCACCCACTAGAAAGCTGTTTTGCTATTTTTCTTTTTCTTTTTTTTTTCCTTCTTTTCTCCTCACTCTGAAGAGCAAAAAACATAATACAGAAAAGAGCAAAACTAGTTCTGCAAGCATCTGGGACATCCTAAACCCACCAAAAATAGTGGACATGGAACATCTGACTGCTGACTGCCTGCACCATCCTGGTCTGACCCCTGATACCACTGAGTGAAACTACAACCCTACCAGGTAAGCAAGCCACATCATCTGCACTGGAGAGAACCACACAGTCCAGTGCAGCTGTTAGGCAGATTGTATCCCTCCTGGACAAAACTGGTGGCCTAATAAATGGAAGGAAAAGTTCACCTCCACCTGATGGGGGTGGGGTGGAGTGTTAAGCTGACCCAGCTATGTGGGGGTGGGGTGGTCCTATTGGAGTCTGAGAAAAATAATAGCACATTCAACCACACTGGGCAAACTGGTAGTGAGGTGAAGCTGACAACCTTCCAAGAGAAAAGCAGTCAACCAAAAAGCTCAATTCTAGCTCCTAGGCTTTCTCTGTGGCCAAAAATGGGACTGGCAGCTGCTCATATACCAGCTCCTCATGGGACCACTTTGGAAAACCCATCTACAAAAGCAAGGTGACCAGATGGCTCATATGCACAAGAAGAGCCTAGACTCAATACTTTGAGTGGATCCCCCCAAAGCTGTCCTGTAAGGAAGGGTGCCATCCATTGCCACACAGCCCAGTATATCAACCTTAAGAAGGGGCAGAGAAGCAGAGAAAGCTCCTATCAGAGGATCAGCACCTGGATTAGAAATCAAAGGGAAGAGCCCAAAGAACTTATTGAACTGAGAAGAAACCCACTGCACTCCATAACAAGGAACAAACTGAGAAAACAAATAAATATAAATATATAATAATTGTTTTCCTTTTCTTTTTTAAAATTGTGTTGATTGTTACCTATCTCTTTTTTTATTCTGCCCAAATTTCAATTTGCTTAGCCCTCTCTTTGCCACTTTCCTTTCTCTCCCCCAATTTTTTTCTTTCTTTCCTTCTTTTTTCTCTTCCTTTCTTCTCTTTACTTTCCTCTCCTCCCCTTCCTTTTCCCTCTACTGTCTTTACTTCCTTCCATACTAACCACTCACTAAGTACTCTGTTATACCAGCTTTGCACATTAACTCCATCCTTTCTATCTCTCTGCAATTCTTGACAATAGCACCCTCCCCCACAATGACTGAACTACACCTTTACACACATTAGGGCCTTATTATCCTGTAGCCTCCATACCTCATAACTCTTGATCCCCTCTTCTAGTGCCATAATTTTAATTACTTAAGTATCAATCCTAATGCAAACAACTGTTATCTCTTCAATATCTGATGTTTACAGATAATATCACCTAGGGTTTTACATATTATGTAAATAATTAGTTTGGCATTGAATCTGTGAATTTGTTATTGCTAAGTTATATCTCCAGATCAGTGAACAGAAATATTACAACAACCTAGCTAAAAACTAAGGTAGTTAGAGCATAGAAACTAAGTCAAGGGAAAGGTAACAGGTGATTAATACTCCCAACTAACTAATCAACGACACATGAACAAAGCACAAAAAAGAAACATGGAGAAAAAAGAAGGCAGGGAATATGACTCCTCAGAAGACTTACAATAACACAATAAAGGATAGGGTGGAAAGTAAAGGGGATGAATCCTCAGTTTCTGACATCAGAAGAATGATAACAATGTTCAATGAGCTTAAAGAGGACATACAAAAGCAACTTAATGAATCCTAAGCAAACAGATTAAAAAAAAAAACTCCAGAAGACACAGAAACAACCAAATGAACTCAAAGAGGATTTCAACAATCTCTGAAGTGAAACTGAGAAGATTATTAAAATAAATAAATGAAATAAAGAAGACAGTACAAGATATGAAAAAAGAGTTTAACAAAGATATGGAAAGTCTCAAAAGCAACAAAAAAAAAAAGAATCAAACAGAAATCCTGGAAACAAAAAGCTCCTTAAGTCAAATAAAAAACACAGTTGAAAACCATTCCAGCAGACTGGAATAAGTGGAAGACAGAATTTCGGGGCTGAAAGACAAACTAAATATTTTTTAAAAAGCAAGAATCTTAGACAAAAGGCTCAAGAGCTGTGAAAGGAATGTACAATAACACTGTAATGCCATCAACAGACAAAATCTGGAATCACAGACATTGAAGAAGGAGAAGAGGTGTAAGCCAAAGGTATAGGTAATATATTCAGCAAAATAATAGCAGAAAATTTCCCAAATCTTGAGAAAGACATGCCCATTCAGGTACAAGAAGCATGCAGGACACCAAACAGACATAGCCAAAGTAAAACCTCTTGACTGCATATTATAGTTGAAAACATTAACACAGAGAACAAGGAAAGAATAGGGAAGACGTAAAAGAGAAAAATCAAATAGCATATAAAAGAAAACTCATCAAAATAACAGCAGATTTCTCAACAGAAACCTTAAAAGTAAGAAGGGCATAGAGTGAGGTATTTTGAGCACTACGAGAAAATAACTTCAATCCTAGAATGTTTTGAAGGAGGAATAAAAATCTTCCACAAGAAACAGAAACTAAAGCAATATGTGACCACTAAACCATCACTACAGAAGATTCTGAAAGGAATCCTACACACAGAAGATGAAAACAAACATAGCCATTAAAGGATGGTTATTATTAAACCTCAAGAGAAGACCAAACAAGTAATCAGAGAGTAGCATAGAATTAGCTACACATACACAAACCCTTACACAATGAAAAGGCAGGAATCACCACATACCTCTCAACAGTAACAGTGAATATTAATGTCCTCAACTCTCCCATCAGAAGATATCAGTTGGCAAACTGGATAAAAAAGGAAGAGCCAACAATTTGTTGTTTATAAGAAACTCACCTGACAGGAACAAACATTGGCATAAGGTAGAAAAAGATTTTCTAAGCTAATGGCCCATGAAAACAGGCAGGAGTAGCAATACTTATATCAGATAAAGTAGACTTCAAACCTAAATTAGTCAAAAGAAACAAAGAAGTCATTTCATATTAATAAAAGGAGCAATACATCTAAGGGAAAAACAATTGTTAACTTATATGTGCCCAATGTTGGTGTACCCAACTTCATTAAACACATATACTCCTAGACATAAAAACACAGATAGACCCCAACACAGTGGTGGTAGGAGACTTCAGTATTCCTCTATTACCAATAGATAGACTATCCAAAAAACAAAAAAAAAATCAACAAAGAAACTCTAGAATTTAATGACACCATAGATCAAATGGACCTGATGGACATCTGCAGAGTATTTTATCCTGCAATAGCACAATATACATTCTTCTTAACAATCCATGGAACGTTCTCAAAAATAAACCATACTTTAGGTCACAAAGCAAGCCTTAACAAATATAAGAAAACTGAAATAACCCTTTGCATACTGTCTGACCACAACACAATAAAATTCAAACTCAACAACAAAAGAAAAAACAGAAAATACTCAAACACCTGGAGACTTAACAGCACATTGCTCCATAATCACTGGGTCATCAAAGTTCCTGGAATTTAATGAGAATAAAAGCCCAATCTGTCAGAACCTGTGGAACACAGCAAAGGCAGTCGTAAGAGGAAAGTTTATAGCCATGAATGCATATATTAAAAACACAGAAAGATCTCAAATAAACAACCCACTGCTGCATCTCAAACTTCTAGAAAAAAAAATAAGCTAAACTCAAAACTAGCAGAAGGAGAGAAATAATAAAAATGAGGGCTGAAATAAATGAAATAGAGACCAAAAAAAGAAACCTACAAAGAATCAACAAACAAAAAGCTGGTTCTTTGCAAAGGTAAATAATATTGACAAATCCCTGGCAAACTGACTAAAATTAGGAGGGAGAAGACCCAAATTAATAAAATTAGAAATGAAAAAGGGGAGATCACAACAAACACCAAGGAAATCCAGGAAATCATTAGGGACTACTTTGAAAACCTATATTCAAATAGATTGGAAAATCTAGAAGAAATTAACAAATTTCTGGACACATATGACCATTCAAAACTGAACCAAGAGAGTATTAATCACCTTAACATATGTATGACATGCAATGAAATTGAAGCAGCAATAAAGAGTCTCCCAAAAAAGAAAAGTCTAGGACCCAACATATTCACTGCTGAATTCTACCAGACCTTTAAAGAACTAACACCAACACTCCTCAAACTTTTCCAGGAAATAGAAATAGAAGGAACACTGCCAAGTTCATTCTCTGAATCCAGTATTACACTTATCCCAAAACCATGCAAAGGCACAACAGCAAAAACAACAATCACAGGCCAAACCCTTTAGTGAATATAGATGCAAAAATCTTTAATGAAATATTGGCAAACCAAATTCAATAGCATATCAAAAATATCATACACCATAATCAAGTCACTTTTATCCCAGAGATGCAAAGGTGGTTCAACAAACACACATCATTAAATGTAATACAGCATATTAACAGAAGAAAAGACAAAAACCACATAATCATTTCAATATATGCAGAAAAAGCCTTCATAAAATTCAACATCCTTTCATGATAAAAGCTCTGATGAAACAAGGAGTAGAAGTAATGTACCTCAGAAAAATAAAGGTTACATATGACAAACCTCTAAACAACATAATACTAAATGGGGAAAAACTAAAACCATTCTCTCTAAAGTCAGGAATGAGACAAGTGTATCCACAGTCTCCACTCTTATCTAACATAATCTTGGAATTCCTAGCCAGAACTATAAGACAGGAAGAAAAAATAAAAGGAATACAAATAGGAAAGGAAGAAGTCAAACTATCCCTGTTTGCAGATGACATGATCTTATACCTAAAAGACCTGAAAAAACTCCACCAAAAACTCCTAGACATCATAAACACTGTCAGCTATATAGCAGGATACAAAATCAATTTATAAAAGCAGTAATCTTTCTATACACCAACAATGAACAGACTGAGATAGACTATGTGGAAAAATTCCATTTACAATAGCCTAAAAAAATGAAATACCTGCGAATAAACTTAACAAAGGATGCAAAAGACCTCTACAATGAAAACTATAAGCCTTTAAAGAAAGAAATTGAAGAAGACTGCAGAAGATGAAAAGATCTCCCATGCTCATGGATTGGCAGAATCAATATTGTGAAAATGGCTATATTACCAAAGGCAATCTATATGTTCAGTGCAATCTACATCAAAATTCCAATGACATTCATCACAGAGATTGAAAAATCAACCCTCAAGTTCATTTGCAAGTGCAAAGGACTGCAAATAACTAAGGCAATACTGAGCAAAATGAATGCTGGTGGTATTACAATACTTGACTTCAAACTATACTACAGAACCATAGCAATAAAAACAGCATGGTACTGGCACAAAACCAGACATGAAGACCAGTGGAGCACAATAAAAGATCCATATATGAATCCAAGCAGCTACACCCTCCTGATTTTTAACAAAGGTGCCAAAAACATACAATGGAGAAAAGACAACCTCTTCAACAAATATTGCTGGGAAAACTGGATATCTCCATGCAGAAAACTGAAAGTAGATCCATGTCTATCACCCTGTACAAGTATCAACTCAAAGTGGATTAAGGACCTTAATATAAGACCTGAAACTGTGAAGCTAGTGCAGAAAAGAGCAGGGAATACACTGGAAGCGATAGGGATAGAAAACAACTTCCTAAATAGAACTCAAAAGGCTCAGCAACTAAAAGAAAGAATTAACAAATGAGATTACATTAAATTAAAAAGCTTCTGCAAACAAAAGAAATGGTCACCAGATTGAACAGGCTACCCACAGAATGGGAGAAAATCTTTGCCAGCTATACAGCTATACATCTGACAAGAGATTAATAATCAGAATATACAGGGAGCTCAAAACACTAAACTCCCCAAAAATCAATGACCCAATGAAGAAATGGGCAAATGAACTGAATAGAGCTTTTTCTAATGAAGAATTCCAAATGTCCAAAAAACACATGAAGAAATGCTCAACATCACTGGCCATAAAGGAAATGCAAATCAAAACCATGTTAAGATTACACCTCACTTCAGTTAGAATGGCTACCATCAAGAACACAAACAACAACAAATGTTGGAGAGGATGTAGGGAAAAAGGAACCCTTATACATTGCTGGGGGAATGTAAGTTAATACAACCACTATGGAAAACAGTATGGACACTCCTCAAAAAACTAAAAATAGAACTGCTGTATGATCCAGCAATGTTACTCCTAGGGATATACCCTAAGGAATGTAAGTCAGGTTACAATAAAGGCACCTGCACATCCATGTTTATTGCAGAATTATTCCCAATTGCTAAACTATGGAAACAGCCCAAGATGACCCACTACTGATGAATGGATTAAGAAAATGTGGTATTTATATACAATGGAATTTTATTCAGCCACAAAGAGGAAAGAAATTTTGTCATTTGCAGGTAAGTGAACTGGAGAATATTATCTTAAGTGAAGTTAGCCAGGTTCAGAAAGCCAAAGGCTACATGTTTTCTCTTATATGTAGAATTTAGACCTGACACAATACAAGCAATATTATGAAAAACAGAACACACTAAGGAAAGGTCGCATACAGATGAGGGAAGGTAAAAGAGTTAAGATGATGAATAAGGTTGATGTACTTTCTATACAAGAATGAATATACAATTTTTAAACTTGTTGAAATTGCCGTAAGGGGAAGAATAAGGTAGAAAGGAAGAAAATAGAGGAGATGAACCAATTTGGGTTATAATACATATATACAAGGAAACTCCCTGTATAGCTATCTTAAACAAACAAAAATGTCATTTTTTAAAATAAAATTGGAGAATAGGAGGGCAGAACAAGTCCTGTCTGGGGATTGGTACCAGTGGCACAGGAGAGGCTGTGGGGAAGCATATAGGAGGGTGAACATGGTGCAAATACTATGTACACATGCATGTAAGTAGAAAAATGATACCTGTTGAAACTATTCCAGGAATGGAGGGAGAGGAGATAAAGGAGAATGATGGAGGAGGTGAATTCATCTGTTATATTTGTTATATTATAAAAATGTTCATAAATATCACAATGTCCTCCCAGCACAATTATAAAAATGTCTGTATTAATTTAAAAACTTTAGAATAATAGTGTATATAAATGATAAGACAAAATAATGGTAGGACTTCCCAAAAAAGATAATTGTTGGAAAATCAAAATATTCCCCCAGCAGCTCAGGTAGAGGTCAGGGCAGGGTGGGTCCATTAAGAGACATCCCCAGGGGGTGAAGGGATGGAAGAGTGGAGTACCTCTGCTTGCAAGTCCTCCTACCTCTGCTTTCCTCTATGTACTGGCTGCAAGTCATCTTCAAGGACCAGTATGTCTATAGTAACTATAGCAATTCCCTGCCTGTCACCCCCACCCACACCAGCCAGAGGGAGAGTCAGTTCCCTTCTAAGAGTCCTTGGAGAGAGATTCTTCTTCTCCCCACATTAGAGATACTTATGTTTATTTTGCTCAGATTGGTGGGGTCAGGTGGCTTTTCTGAATTGGTCACCCAAGTGATCATATGTCCAGCTTTATTTCAAAAAGTCCTGGTCTATGCTATTGGATCAGCACAATCATTAATAGTGCTGCATTTACTCTCAAAACCATCACAACCTGCAAAATATGTGGCTCCCTTCCCCAGACAGTGGCTGGAGCCAGGGGAAAGCAGGGGATGACTTGTGTGAATATGTGCTCCACCCCTCTGGGGACTTGGGTGGGGAAGGATTTCCCATACTAAAATCAGTACAGTACCAGCAAAGAATGTGGAAGCTGGTCACCAAAACCTACTAACACCCACCTTAGTAGGTGTGATGAAGAAAAGGAGATCCTATAAGTTAGAAAAGAAAGATATAGAGCAAGACAAAACAGGAATAGCCAGAAAGGGGAGAACACAAGAAAGCAAATTCACTCAAGAGATAGGAAGTGACTGGCTATTATTAGATTGTGAGCAGTGCCGTGATTTATTTACAGGGCTATGTCTCCTGGCAACTTGCTGCACAGTGTCTAGCAGATTTCAGTGTTTCCATTGAAATAAAAACATCAGAGGCTGTTGGTTGCTGATGCTTTCCATCACCTAAGAAGGCTACCATTCCTCAAAAGCAGTCACTTTGCTGGAGGTGTGCACAGTGTGGGTGAGTCTGCAGGCAGCTTCTTCCCTCCACCTTCACTAGCACTTTCACCATGACAGGTCCTGTGAAGACCCACAAGCAAGGAAGTAGTCTTTGTGCTCAAATAACCAGTGTGTTATCAGTGCACACCTCACAGGGCTGGCATTCAAACATCTAGCTTTTCTTTTTTTCTGGTTTTCATATAAGCAAGTTCTCAAGCCTCCATTTCTAATCAGGATAAAGTTTCTACTCTTCAACGCAGAGTCTTCTGGGTTCACATGAGATCTAATCAGGATTGAAGTTTATATCTGTTTAGGACCATCTAGGTTGTTTTCAGGCCTCATTGCAAAATGACAGTGCAAGGCCACTCACTGGCTCATAGGATTAGTCATTGAGAGCAACATTGGAGCAGTAATGTTTTCTGAGCATGAGACCCATTACAGGTCATAGGCCACAGCTAGCCCTGTCTCCCTTCTCCTCTTCTTTCTCCTTTCACCCCATAGGATGAAACTGCTTAGCTTTCCCTCTTCCCAGGGTTATGAGGCCAGTGGGGTAGTTTGCTTCCCAAGTATTACCCAATGCCTCAGCACTGCAGAATCTTCCTGTAGCTCTCATGTTGTGATCCTGTGGATCCTGATGGGTCATTGCTTACCACTCAGGATCTGTTTGTTAAGAATCCTGTCTCAGTTATTTGACTCCCACAGCACATGGTAACTCGGGTATGTGCATTCTCCAACCTAGTGCAAATCTATAAACTGCATCTTTTCACCCCGGCAGATGAATAATATCTTGGCTGCATGTAAGATTCTCCTGGCACACACTTTTCCCCTTGGAGGTTTATAGAGACATTATTACACTATATTCTAGTGGGTAGTGTTGCCAAAATACAGTTCAAATGACATTCTGCCTCTTTTTTTCTACATAAGTAACTTTTTTTCTATCTTGAAGTTTATAGGATTTTTCTCTTTACCCTTTAAGTTCAGCTATCTTCTCAGGATAGACTGAGTTATATGGCCTTTCTCTTCAACACCACCTAGTACTCAACAGTTTTCAGAAGTCTGCACACTAAGGATTTTCTTTAGCTTCAATTCTCTCATCAGCTCAGTTACATTTCTTTTTTATTATTTATTTATAAATACGTGCTTCCCCGATCTGCTCTTTGCTCATTCTGGAACTTCTTCAGCCTTCACAGATCTGTATATCAATCTACTCAAATTCTTTCTCCATGATTTCTTCCCTTTGCAATTTTTCTCTGAGTTCTAAATAGTCCTGTGCTTGACCTTCGTGTTCAGGTCCCAGCCACTTCAGTTCATCTACAAAACCTTTAGATGTAAGGATCATGATTTTTATTTCAGGAACTTCCTTTTCTTTGTGTGGTCAAATCTCCTTTGCTGCTCTTCCCAGCTTTTTACATGAGTTCTTGGATGTGTTTCCCATGACATTCACGGCTCTGAGACAAGGGCTCTCTATTTCTTCTTTCTGCTCTGGACTCTTGGTTGCTTTACCCTTGGGATCGAGACCATCTACCAAGAGAAGGCAGTGGGAAGAGTGTGCTTGCCACCTATTACTCTACAGAGAGGCACAGTCTATAGAGAAATTAAAAACAAGAGCAAAACAACTAGAAGCCGGTATATGCCTTTTATATCCACTATGCATGGTGATTTAAATAATGTCAGTGATAAAATGCATCCCTCTACCACGAATCTTCTGCTAATATAACAATTGCTGTAATTATTGTTGAGTTTTAATCAAATATATGTAAACTTCAAATTACGACATTTTCATTACTTATCTTTTAATGAATGTGTTCTACATTGAAGTTGCTATGGTTTGGATGTTAGATTATTTCAAAGGCCTATGAGATAAAAGCTAGGCCTTTAGAGCAATGGTATTGGGAGGTGCTGTGGAGCTTTAAGAGTTGGGGCCTAGTGCAAAGTTCTTAGGTCACTGGGGATGTGATCCTATAGAGGATTACACAATTCTATTCCTGTCATCTCTCTTTCTGCTTCCTGGCTGGCCATGTGAGCACTTGCTCTGACACTCATTCCTACCATTCCTCACCACAGACTCAAACCCATGGGACTGCCCAGTCATGGACTTGATCCTCCAGAACCAGGTGCCAAAATAAACCTCTCCTTACTTCATAGATAGCCTGTATCAGGTATTTTGTTATTGTGACACAAATTGACTACTGCAGAAGATAATTCAGAAAAGTCTCAATTATACAGCTGGCCCCAGCATATCCAGACTCAGTTGTGAGTTTCTATGAAGAATAAATTCACAGTAGTTTGGATTTTTCCAGCTCACCTCGCCTAGAGTTCATAACTACAATCTCTAGGATATTACATATTCCTGCATTTGATCCCAAATGAGCAATAATAGCACAATACTGAAATGTGAGGAAACGGAACTTGGGTCACTTGAGTTTTGTTACTATGTGAATACTTAGAGTTTTTATTTGTGCTAAAAATGTTTTAAAATGAAAGAGGATGAACTATACAACCTAATATTTTTATTTGGGAAAGGCAAAATTCAGTTCATACATGAAATATTTTACTGAATTCAATTAATATTTAAAAGTTGAAATTTACTTCTTTGTTAATTGCTGTTTGTTTAAGGGAAATAAATTAAGTTATGATGATTATAAAATACTGTGTGATCATCACCAAAAGTAGTGTCAAGAAAGGAAGAGAAATTACAGCATAACGTATGTTGGGTCTCAAATAAGTGAAGACTTTCTGGTTCCAACCGCTGAGCACCTTAGCTGACAACAATACTGCACAGGATGTCCTTTGGACCAGTAACAACCTAGCTAGAAAGTGACACATTCTACACATCCCATGGCAGTAGAAGTATGTGGACAAAGTCCCTGCTCTCTGGCTTCATCCAAAAACACTAGCACCCGACAAGTCCTCAGAAGTAAGGAGGATCCGACCCACTTTGTTCAGATCCATCACAGTTTTAAGGATCTGGCACCAATGAGAAGTTGCAGAACCTTTCATAGAGTCAATTGGCTTTTCTCTTGCACTTTTTCTGAGAGTAATGCTTGAGTTGAACCTTGAAAGATGAGCAGATGCTCTCCCAGGTGAACTCATCTGACTTGACAGCAGGTGTGCAGAGCCCAAAGGTACCAGACAGTGCAAAATATTCAGTGAATGGTGCTCAGCTTCCCTGTGGTTGGACCATGGAGAGAAATGGAGGGGAGAGGTAGGCACTGTAAGAGAAAAGACTGGCAAGGCTGCAGGGGCCACATCATCAAAGGGTTTGTGGGTTGGGCCAGGGTCTGGTCCCAAATATAAGTTCCTGTAGGTAACTACGAGCAGTGTGCACCCCTAACCCTGCTATGTGCCCATGGAGGCTCTCAGACACCTGAAAGAATACCACAATGCGGGGAGTGCACTTCATCTGCAGTGACTGCCTCCAATGAAACAAGTGCCTGTGGGCCAATTCTGAAAGACTATGTTACACAAAGTCATTGGTGACTGATATAAAAAAGTTTTCCACCTCACCATTCTCCATAAGAATTCTTCCAGGGCCTGACACTAACACAGAAACCTATACGGAGGCCAACTGGGACAGGATGATTACCTAGCATCCTAATCCCCCACCAGATCCAACCATTCAGAACAACACAAGAAAGGAAATAGAAGGGTAGGGACGGTGAACACCTTGCCCCCACCCACACTGTGTAGAGGATGCTAAGTCATTTTCAGTGGCCTCTGGCAGGAAGCAAGCCTGCCTTTCACTCCCATTCTCAAGGGGTTGGAGAATGAGGGAGCAGACACATGGAAAAGAATTCAAATGGAAATTTAAAGAAAATATTCAAAGGATGAAAGTAAAGAAAAAAGAAAATTCTCAAGGTCCCACAGAGCATTCAGGCATAGAAGCCCAGCCACAGATAAAACACAGCTGAATCAAGGTAGTAGATTGCTCTCCCACAGACGTGAAATGCTATGAAGAGGAGAAAAAGAAAGGCAGAACAGCCCTGTACAACCCTCTTGCCCTAAAGGAACTAACTCTAAGATAAGTTCCTTCCTCTTATTTTCTAAGAGCTCTGTCCTGTCTTTTAAGCTGGTTCATGGACCAGCTCCACAATTCTATTTTGTCTCAGTTCTCTGAAACAATAAATAAGTAGTTTTTTGTAAATCATTTCTGGAATGTGGTTGCTTTGACACAGTGAACTTCAGCATTCTACCAAAGCAGACTCCTCTTCTGTTTCACCACCAAATGACTCCATTTAGTAATGGTGTGTTAGATGCAAAGACACTGCAATCTCCATTGATTGTGGTGAAAGAAGGAGGCAAAAAAAAGATGCTCAAAATGGAGCATAAACTCTATTTAAAACAAGTTTCTGAAAAACAGAGATTGTGAAGACCCCAAGCCAGGACAGCTGGGAGCAAGCCATCAGATTCCCCTTTAAGGCACAGCTCTGTTGCAGTCAGCAGACCACATATTTCTTAGCATCTTTAAAGAAATGTTAAATCAATAAGCTACCTAAAGGTTGCTGACAATTCAGATGCTGTTCTTTAAAAAGCAGAATCCCATTGCCATGGTGAAATGGAAGGCTTGGACAATTTTTAGAAGGAAAGGGCCATTTTCCACTAACTCCTTCACCTGTATTCTGACATCTGAGACATCACAACTCACAGGAGAGTACTCTTTAACACAACTAAGGTTTAGAATCCCTAGAAAAGCAAACATAGAATGTGGATTTTACCAGCCTGGTACTCCATATTAATTCTGAAAATGGTCTCTGACTGCAAGGCCATCCTTTTTATCTTGACAGTACTTTGCAGCTTCAGAGCATTTCACACCATCTTGTCAGTAGCTTGACATAAAACCCTTCTGAGTTTGGCCAAACCAATGTTCTTATACTTACATGATATGGGTTATAAGACTTATATGGGTCTTATGCCCATAGCTAAGGACAAGAAAGTTAAGAGAGTCCTTAGCACCTTGTTCTAGATCACACAGCTAGAAAACGATGGAGTCAGGTCTAAAACCTAGGGGTTCTATTTTCTATTTTACATTTCTTTTTCCTTACTCTTCCGGGAATTTAGTGCCTTCATCAAGTCCACCCACAATTTCCACCAATCTCCTACCATATGTTAATAATTCATACATTCTGCTCCAAAAACAAAGCAATACTTTCTCCAATAAAAATGCTTACTGACGTAAGGAATCTGAATGTATCTGATTCCTGTGTTAATAACTGCATGAGTTTTTGTCTTATCTCCTAAATTAATTCAATCACTTTATATTTATTAGACTTGTACATGAAGTGTGTGAGGCACTTAAACAAAATAAGACAGTCCTTGCCTTCACATTTCCCACAGTCCAGAACAGGGACCTGTAAATTTCTTCAGTAAATATTTTAGGCTTGGTGATCATACCATCTCTGTCATGACTGCACAATGCTGCCATTATAGGGAGAAAGCAGCTGTAGAAATTGTGTAAGTGAATGGGTGTGGCTGTATACCAGTAAAACCTTATTTATAAAAACAGGATTTGGCTCACAGGCTATAACTGGTCTACTTAATCTAGAAGGAAACTCACTATAGGAAACAATCTACCACTGAGGAATATGTTAATGCCTTAATGTCAAAGTGCATGTTGGTGCCAAGTGTGGCACCATTGCGCCTATCTATGTATGGAAAGTATGTTCCAGAAACACCTTCCATTATGGCTCCAGGTTAAAGTTGACTAAGACAGAAACTTGTGTACAAGTTGGGAAAACCAAAGGCCATTACTGTAAAAGGTTGTGATGTTCACAAATGAAGACGAACAGATGGAGATGTGTCCAGAGGAACCCCAGCATGTCCTCCTTCTCCTCTCATTTTATATCCAAGTTACATTTCTGACTTCTGGCCCTGTTGACCAAAGTGGTCACACGTTCACCATAGGCACTTGATTGTAGCCAGCCAAAGGACAGATTCAGTGGAAACTGCTTTCACAAAGGCAACAATTCTACACCTCTCTCCCTGAGCACCTCCTTTGGATTCCCCATATATCATTAGCCATTAACTCTTCCTGCAGCTTAGCTATCTATCTATGCCAGTACTTCTCACAAATATGATGTGCAACTGTGCCTCTGAAACTCTGACCCCCAGGCAAAGTCTATGCTACATCTCCACAACAGTAATAGTGGATACACCTCCTAACCTGCAGACACATTTTATGAACTAAGAGCCTTAGGGGCACAGAGGAGGAGGCTACAAAGTGATTGTGTCTATCTTTCGTTCTGACTTGTTGGGGCAGAGGCAGGGAGAGAAGGAGGAGACTTTGTATGGTCTGAGGTCAGGCTACCTTACTTATAAATAAAGCCTGAGTCTCTGAGACCCGAGTGCAGAAAGTTGGTTAGGGGTGATGTGTACAGGAGTGAGGACAGCAGTACTGGACAAGGGAAAATATAAAATGCATATGGCTGCAACTAGGACTTCAACCAGTCCCATGGGAACTCTGGAACTGGAAAGGGTCTTAGGAGAAATTCTAAATTGTGACAAATGGATGGGGACTTTGTTCCTCCACATCAGCCAGTCAAGCCTCTAAGGAGCATATGCTATGAGCATCAGCATCAACACTCCCAATTGGTCAGGAAATGAGTGTCACAGCCCTGAACTGGGCTCTCTATGGCAAACCCCACTGCTAATTGTCAAGAGTGCTTTAGAGGATAATTACAAGTATTAAAGAAGGGGGGGAGGGCCAAGCATGATAGTACATATCTGTAATCCCAGCTACTCTGGAGATAGAGAGTGGGAGGATTACATGTCAAGGCCAGCCCAGGCAAAGAGTAAACAAGACCCCAACTCAACCAATAATCCAGGTGTAGTGGCACACTCTGTAACCCCAGCTATGAGGGAGGTATAAGTAGAAGGATCATGGTCTGAGGCTGTCCCCAGGCAAAACACAAGACCCTATTTGAAAAATGACCAAAGCAAAAGAGAGCTGGGGCATGGTTCAAGTACCTGCCTAGCAGGCATGAGGCCCCAAGAATCCCAGGTCACCTTCCAAAAACAGAAGGGTGGGATATTTAAAAGATGAAATACTCAAAGCAAATGCATCTTGATGTGAAACAGCTTAAAGTGTCCCAAAAATTTCTACGAGCTCAAAGGGCTCATTGGAAAGGAAGTAGCTGGAGAAAGGTGTCTTGCAGTCTCCCTACTGACCTTCCTGAGCCTCTTTGTTTTCCCTGATCTTCCTAACGTGGTCTCCTACTTAGTGAGGGTTTTAAATGGTAGAGAGTTAGGGAGGTGGGTGAGTAGTAGATGGCGAAGGATGGCTTTATGGACACACCGTGGTTGATGGGTGGGTTGACGGCGCTTGACAAATAAGTGGGTGAGCTATGGGATGTACTGTCACTCCCTTAGTACACCATTCCTTCTCTGGCTCCTGTGAAGCAAAATCTATGCCTTGCTAGGCAATAACAGCTAGTAAGATAACATCTTTAGATACAACTCCCTGAGTACTAAGCATAGTGGTAGTGGAAAGAACTAAGAGTAGGAACATGAATTTGCTCTTCTCACTTGCCACACCCACCTGGCTCTCTCTGTAATTGAGTCTGGAACCCTTTTCCCAAAGGGACTGAGAGGGCATCTATCCAGAGGTAGACCTTAAAACAAAAAAAAAAGATGCGGGATGTTGAGGAAAGAATCCAGGTTGGCCCCATAGAGCAATAAATGGAGGTGGCTTTATCAAGCTGCTGCCACTATGGGTACCTAAGTTTTAATCTGGATGGCAACTCTGAGGAAATATACAGAAGGCTTGCCTTGGAGTTACTCCACCTGAGGGATGGGGGAGTGGGGTGTTTATACACTAACTGCCACCAGCCATTGTCTCAGGCCTGCTTGCTGTGGTAATGAGTGACCTATTGCTGCCTTGCCAAGATTCTGCAGGCCACAAGGTCCAGACACTGGCAGCTAAAAACCCAGGCTAACAATACAAGGAGCTGATACATCTGGAGCTTGTCCTGCTAAATTTAATAAGCACCCAATACATATGTGTATTAGTCAGTTTTGTCATGGCTCTCACCAAACACTTGCCAGAAACAACTTGAGAGGAAGAAATATTTATTTTGACTCACAGTTTCAGAGGGCTCAGTCATGACAGTGGAGAGGGTATGGAGAATCAGAGCAGTTCACTTCATGGCAGACAGGAATCAGGGTGAAGAGGAATACAGGAAGAGGCCAGGGCAATATATAGCCCCAGGGACACATCTTAGTGACCTACTTCCTACAGGGAGGCCCCACCTCCTACAGTTTCCAAAACCTCTCAAAACAGCACTACCATCTGGGTGACCAAGCATTCAGCACATGAGCTTTTGGGGAATGTTTCATGCTCAAACCATAACAGTGTATGTAGTGAATGAATGTGTGCGAATCAATGAATCAACGAACCATTGAATAGGAATCAGATATGGAAGGCCTGATTTCAGGCAATGAGTTAGACAAGTGGGAGTATCCCTGAGGGAGGGCTTTGCATGGATACGTGTGCATCAGACTGCATCCTCTCCAGGGGCTACTTCTACCTGAAAATTATTTAATGTACTCAAAGTGCTATCAAAGAGTCAATTTACTACATAATTGCAACAGTAACAATCATCATAGTAATTCTTTGTACTTAATAACATATTGGAGTCAATGACAATAGCCATCCCATCAGTAATGCACTTAGCAGGCAAAAGGGTTCAACTTGGGTGATATTGTACACACACTTGTTTGTTACTTTCATTTTAGATTATTTATTTGTGATTATCTAAAGATGTCTTCATCACAATTTTCCCAAAGTCTGTATTCAGGAGATGAGGTTGAATAAGAGATGTAATTACCATCTTCTTTGCATTAACTCATGCCTGCCCACATCATTTCTTTGTAGCTGACTTTATGGTCCAGAGTGATTATTGTTACCCCAGTGGCTGTCAGTAACATTTTTTATTGAAAACTCCTAGCATCCCGTAAGCATTTACAATTTTCAAAGTGCATGTGGTTCTCACAGCAACCCTGAGATAGTCATATGGAGGTATTATTACAGTAAAGCCCTGTAATCTGGGATAAATGGGGCAAAAAAGGATAATTACATAAAACATGGGGTTGTATTATGAAGTTAACGATAGTATACAATTTTAGTTTAGATGTGTAGGAACTAGGCTAATTATTGTAAATGAAATGTTTCTTGAACTTATAAATTCAAAACTTAAAAATTATGACTGAAATGTGTAGGACATCAGCCTCAAACCCCAGCTGCCTATACATAGTGAAGCTGGAAAAGTCCCAATCATATCCTTGATGCTTTCAAATATGTCCCCTAAAGGACATTTCGATCAATTACAGCCAACTTCACGTTATCACAATTTGATTTCTGTAGGGTTTTCCTGTGTTGTTTCTATTTCAAAGATGAGAAAACTGAGACTCAGAGAAGGTAAATGGTGTTTCAGAGATGACACCACCACTATTTGCTCATAGCTAGAGCTGGAAGCCAGAATCAGTTTTCTGCCTCACCTGGGGTTTAGCTGACTCCTGGCCAACTGCCTTTTTCTGCCAAACTGACTATGCCTATCCATCACTCAACGAAACATTTTCCCTTTACATATCAAGCCCTTGTTACCATTCGACTCTAGTAACTTCTAGACTTTGTTCTTATACTCTATTGTAATGTATTTATGGTAAGAGCACAGATAAGCAGTCATATTCTACACTCTCACTTAACATTTTCCTGCACTATCAGCTAGGATCAGAGGTGACTTAAACAAGATTCTTTTTCTCTCTACCAAGACAGAAATTCTAGACATAAACAATGCAGAATGCTATGGTGGTTCCACAGTCACCATGGACCAAGCTCTTCTCTCTCTCCTGCACTGTCTTAGATGATGGCTCCCATGCAAAAGGCACCTCATGATTCACAGATGATCAGTGATTCCAGTTTTCACCCATGTGAGGATGGAAGCAGGAACAGAAAGGAGGGAAAGGCAAAGGGTGCATCTCTCAGCTGAGGCATTCTAAAAGGAAGGATTCAGTACTTTATCTTATTGGCAAAAACTGAATTACACAACACATCTAGCACTCAAGAAAGCTTCAAAAACATATACCTTTACTTAAGTTCATTGTTGCCCCAATAAAATTAGGATTTCATTTTTATAGAATAAGAAGAGAATCCGTTATTTCCACCACAATGCTGCATAAGAAAGCACCCCAAAATTCAGTGATTGGCAAGTTGCATTTCTTTCTTGTTCATGTGTCTTACATCAGTTATAGTTTATGGATTAAGGTTGATCTCAGCTGGGATTAATTACTTCTCCTGACTCTTCTGGGATAAGAAGGCTGCTCAGGTGAGTTTTTGCCTGGGCAGTTGCAGAAATTTAACAGAAGAAACCCAGTCACACTAGAATATTCCAAGCTTCTACTTGATTTATGTTCATGAATATCCCATTGGCCAAAGCAAACTATATGGACAAGGTCAAAGTCAAAGGGCACCAGGACACCACAACAAAGGTGGTGATATTCACTTCCTTTATACTTCTGCTTTAGGAAATTATTGGATCAATAATTCAGTCTTCACTATAAGCAATAAGTGATTCTGTCATAATGCAGTCTTTCTTCCAACCCTCTTTCTGATTCTCCCTTATACACAACCACCTTAATTCCCACATGGACAGTTTCTAAACTCTAGAAACTGTAAGTCCACTCAAATTGCTCCCAAAATGAGCAGGAGAGAGTTCTTAGAAAATCTGACAAGCGGCCTGTGGAGTTTGAGGAGAGGAGGGTAGCCAGAGAATGTTGCCTGATTCTGTCAGAAGTGATCAGAAAGCTGAAAATAGCTGTGGACCCCACACTGGCAAAGTGAGAAGACAGAATTTGGTGGAAGAGTCTGCACTGATCGAGGCATGGTGCATGTGACCCTACTAGATACCTTGAATGAAACTATCATGGAGCTTTCTTGAAAACCCACATGGGGCCAATCAAGAAAAGCAAACCCCAGGCATATTCCTAAAGAAAAAAGGGGACAAAGGGAACTCACAGGAGATCAGCAAGGCATGTGTCACTGTGTCAGTGCAGAGCACACTGCAGGGAATGGGCCTGTGGCATCGCACAGCCCCAAGGATGCCACTCACACTACAGTCCATGGAGTTAGCAGCACACAACTTACATGGCCTTGAGCACAGCCCTGACAGTATATTCAATGTATGTTCACACTCAAGACATCCTTCATATCAATAAGCATGGGTCTGTTTCCTTTTGTGAGTTGTAAAATGTCTATTGTATAGATTTACCACAATGTATTTAATTCCCTCATAATGGGCATCAAGGCTGTTTCCTAATTTTACTGCCACACACAATACCGTAAGGTTTTCTACATACATATGTTCCATCCTTATCTCAAATCCTTCTCGATAGATCAGAACAAACAAACAAACTTAAATGTGAAAAAAAAATAGAAAGCATTAGAAAAATACAAGATGGCACTTTTATATTTTAGGGTATGAATAGCTTTTATAAACATAACATAAACTATCCCTTGGGTGCTTAATTTTATATAACTTCTATATAGATAAGCATAATACAAAGTTAAAAGAAAAATAGGCTTGAAGCTAATGTTTGTAATGCATACTACAGACACCTATAAGTGACTTTTAGTATAGAAAAATGAGCAACAAAGATAAATTAGTAATTCACAAAACAAGAAATATAAATGGAAAACAAGGCATTTGGTCTCACTAGTAAATAAGGAAATGCCAATAAAATCAAAAATAAAATACAATCTTTAACTTATTTTTAAAGCTTCAAAGAAATGGTAACATTTATTTTTGTGAGAGTTTGGAAAAATGAGCACTCCTTCTGGTTGCTGAAAGTAGGGGAGGGCATTTATACGGTTTTGAGCAGGAGAGGTTAGCCCTATTTCCCAAAATAGGATTTAAGGACTCAGTAGTTTCAATCTTGGGATCCAACCTAAAGAAATATACATACTTATGGACTGGAGGTGTGACTCAAGCAGTGCCAGCTTTGCAAGCACAAAGTCCTGAGTTCAAACTCCAGTCCCACAAAAAAAAAAGGAAAAAGGAAAAAAAAAGAAATATGCATACTTGTGCACAGAAACACACACACACACATTTGCACAGGATGTTTATTGGAACATTATTTGTATAAAAAAATGAAAAACAAATGGAAATAACTTAAATGACCATTAAAAAGACAATATTATGGAATACTCTGAAGCCATCAGATGAATGGTGTAGGTCAGACCAAAGTCTATGATTTGTTTTTAGAGTGAAAAAAAATAAGTTGTAAAAATATGTATAGCTGCATTCCATTTATGCAAAAAATGCATATTTGTTTTTATGTGTTTGCATAACTGTAGAAAAATCCTAGAAGGCTATGCTCCAAAATGACTTCCATAGGAGAGGAAATGTTGGATTGGAAGAGATTATTTTATTTCCTACATTCTGCTCCTTTGAATTTGTTGCAAGAAACATGCATACTATTGTGATTCTAAAAATAATGGTTTAGAGAAGATAAATGGTCTTCGATTACATCTGACTCCCACGTGCCCAGGCAGGACGAAGTTCCCACAAAAGAAGTCACACGTGGTGACGTCTGATCTGGGTTGAAGAGGAGTAGGTGGAAGCCCTGGGTATAGTGTCTGTGACTTTTTCTGATGTAAATATTCCCACCATTTTTAATTTCAGATGATTCACGATATTCTTAAATATTGAACATACCAGGTGTTCAATCAATCAATGTTTTTAAAATAGTGATGAAGACAACTGAACTGTCAAAACCCCAAGTAACCAAGTCAAGTCAGAAACTGCTCCAGTGGAAAAGAAACTCCTTGCTGGGCAGCACTCTTGACCCAGGTTCACTACACACCTCTCCCTAACTCCCACTCACAGCATTCCTAGTTCAAGGCTTCTGAGACTGCCATGGTCTCATTATAAAATTTTGCAAAGTCATTTATTTCACCAACTCAGGGTTGAAGAGATGCTTCAACCCTGAGAGGTAGGTCAGGTAGTAGAAGTTCTGCTGGGAAGAGTTCTTTGTTCATTGCAAGCCCAAGTGGCCTCCTGCTGAATTCTGTTGCTGGTATGCAGAGGGAGAGGAGCCAGGTAGGCCAATGCTCAGTCTTTTCGAAGGTTCTTATCAGATGGCAGGATGTGAGTGCTGCCTCTACACTGCAGCAAATGACAAGGCACCTGACAATTCACCCAGCTAGGAACTAGGAAGAACTTGTGTCCCAAATCATTCTGTCTATGACAGCCAGGTCCATCCCTAGAATCTGTGGGGACAATAAAACCTACCCCTGCATGCACTTGGAAGCAGCCAAAGGTCATTTAGGCTGGGAAGTGCAGGGTCTTAGTTACTCCAAAAATGATCAAGAAGCACAGAAGGACTCTTCACCCCATGGAAGGACTGCAGCCAACAGAGGTTCTGGTAAGAGTCCTCAAAAGCATAGGACTAAGGTAGGGGCCTAACTACTGGGAAGTATTTGTAATGGGAAAAATGCATGGGGCTAAAGGAACAAGCAGCCGGCTCTTGACCAGTAATGAGGTTTTCTGGAGGAGATGAGCCTCAGTTGAGACTTGACATACACATAAAGTTTAGCCAATCAGAAAGCAGAGTGGAAGACTCCAGGCAAAGGAAACACTCACAAGACTCCATGGATGCAATACCACCCATGACAATTTGTACCTTTTTGTTTCCTCCCATCAGAAAAAGGCTACCCCACTTCACCCTAAAATCTAGAAAATGAAATGGCAATTTAGTTGGATCCACCTACAAAACAAAATCCTGAGTTCTCCTAAACCACTAGCCCAAGCTCTGTAGCAAGTGAGGCTGCTTCTCTATTTCTACGTTGGTCAGGGGTTTAAAAGGAGCTTTCCACCCTCAAGATCTCTATCTACTCTTTATTCAATTCTCCCCCTTTGCAGTTCACTACTCTCCTTGGAGACTGGTAGAGATAGACTGGATTGCTGAAGTATCAGGTGTTAATTGGGGTAATGAGTTAACAGATAATCCAATTGTGGTTTTATGGCCCCTTTAAGGTCTTAATTTAACCTGAAAGTGTGATTAAGAAAGGAAGTGTCAAGACAAGCAGCAGGCTCCTAAGGAAGCCCTAGAAGGTATTTTAGGGTCTTTCCTGAAAGATAGCATTGTGTCTCCAGGTTGAATGTCAATCCTCTAGGTCAAGGATTAGCAAACATTTTCTATAAAGGATCAAAGCACAAATATTTTAGGCCTTCTGTTCGTGTTTATATTATGTCTTCTGCTCATGATCTCTGACACAAATATCCAGTTCTGTTGTTGCAACTCAAAATTGGATGAGCTAATAAGTGAAAGAATCAGGCTATGTTTCAATAAAACTTTGTTTACAAAAAGCATGTGGCAGTCCATGGTTTACTAATACCTGATCTAGATTTTTCTTGTTCACCTTTCCTCTTGTCACATCTAGGAAACCCAGCCCCACTTACCATATGGAATTTGATAATTATTCCTTGAAATTCCTTTAAGGGGCTCATTGGTGATAGCTATGACTGACCTCACGGAGTCCGGCACTTACGGTCAGATGAGACCTTTCATGATATCTTGGTATCTTACAGCTATCGTGTGTAGGTTATCATTCTGCCCTATTAATTGAGAAAGATAGCATAGCTTAGTAGTTGAAAAAGATCACGGGATCCTGGAGACAGACTAGCAAGGATTGTGCTAGTCAAGACGGGCTAGATATGCTACTACAGTATGTTAACCTCCTTTGTTTCAGTATAACAAAGGTTACTTCTTCCTTGTGCTGCACAAGGATAGGTGGCTCTGCCACACCCAATTAATCAGGGACCAAGGGTGATGGAGGCCCCACCATATGGAGCAGCCCTGGGCACTGCAGTAAGAGAAGAGGGAATATAGAAACCACCGTCACTCTTCTACCCTGCAGCCCAGTAGTGACATACATTACCTCTGTTCACCCATTGCCCATAGACAGTCACATGGCCACAACTAACCAAGGAACTCTATAAGTTAAGCAGAGACCAGATAGAATGTGGAATCAGTACCACTGTCTCTGCCACACTGGGACTTACCTACGAGTTGCTGTCTGACCTTGGACGAGGTATTGAAATATTCTGTGCTTCAACTTCTTCCATGGTAAATCAAGAATAATAATGGCTTCTGACTCACATATGTGGTAATAAGAATTGATAATGTGCTTTTAAATCACAGTGTCAGGTACTTAGCAAGCATTCAGTAAAAGTCAGCCATTACTTTCATTATTACTAACTGTATGATTGTGAGAAGTGCTTTATCCATCTGGGTCTATGTTCTCTCGTTTCCAAATGAGGTGTGTCAATAGCACTGTTTAGGATAACTGTTACATTAAATGGAACAATAAGTAAAAAGATCCTAGCATTGTGCCTGACATACAACAAACATTTTATGAACATTATTTCCCTTTGCTATAGCAATCAGGAATTGGTTATTCTCTTTAGCCCTGGTTGCAAACGGTTTATTTGTGAGTTTAATGGATTGCAATATTTTTTAAGATGCTGGTCCATGGAAAACCAAATGCAGAGTACTTCAAAACCAATATGGCCCTCTCTTTCCAGAAGCCAACTACCACCTAGAGATATGGTGCTAAGTTATGTGTGTGTTGTTCTTTTGACAACCTAAGTTTTCTTGGAACTACATTTCCAGAATTCCTTTTCTTGTATAGTCTGAATTAAAGTTGCCAAAAATGAAGTTGTGTAAGATTTGGGACACGGAAATGAAGCAAGAGTCATTCTGATCTGAAGTTTGAAATCTGATGTTGGTAGGAGGTGTTGAAAGGTGACACTGAGATGCGGTAGGCTCTACTGTGTTCTTTCCCTTTCTTCCACACACCCAGCTCTCCTCGCCAGGTCAGCAGCACTGGGCTCAGGCCCATCACCACTAAGCTAGGAAAGTGCCAGCATAGACAACCCACAACCTCGGTTCCCCTCCAGCAGCTGGATGTAGCTTGCAGTTTTTCCTGAAAGTTTGGCTCCTTCACCCACACCAAGGCTAGAGAGTGAACTGTAAGTGACGCATACATTCTGACAACATTCATTCGTTGAAGTCCTAACCCAAGTACCTTAGAATGGGATGATATTCAGAGATAGATCCTTTAAAGCATGGTCAAGGTAAAATGAGATTGTAGACATGGGCCCTATGACCCACTTCTAACATATGACAAGGGTCGTTATAAGAAGAAGAAATTAGAGCAAAGGCATGCACAAAGGGAAAACCATGTAAAACTCCAGTGGAAAAAAAATCTCTCTGCAAGCCAAGAGGAGAGGTTCTAGAAGAAACCAGCCCTGCCAGCACCTTGATTTTGGACTTCTGTTCAACAGAATTGTGAGAAAATGAGTGTGTATTATTTGAGCCACCTAGTCTGTGAGACTTAGTTCTAGCCATCCCAGCAGACTAATACATGACCTTTCTCTGGTCCCTCAACTTGTATTTGTGGACCTTTACCTTCTCAGTTCTTCCCACAGCTGGACAAAGTCTGACTCTTACAATAAATCCCTTATTCCACAATACTGGTTCTGTTTTCCTGATTGAGCCTAGTCAGATCCATGGAGCAATTAAGAATATAGACTTGAGCCAACCTCAAGCTGTTCAGATAGAAGTCCAGTTTCTGATTTTACCCTCTGTGTGATCATTGGGTGGCTACTTAATTTCTCTGTTTCCTTTGTCTTATCTGGAAAACAAGATGATAATGGCACCATCTTGCAGTTGTATGGATGAAGGAAGCAACTACATATAAGACATTCAGAACATCACCTAGCACATAAATGATACTCAATATATGTTGGTTAATATTATGATTATTGTTATTTGCTGCCTATCCAATAAAGAAAACACTGACTCACAAATTTCTTTCCCTGCCCTGGTTAATTGCATTCACATAAATATTTTAAGTAAAGGTATTTTTACAGGATGTTTTATTTTCCCAGGCCCAAACTCCAGGGTTTCATAGGTCAGGTCCTGCCACTCACCCCAATGTGCCAAATACAGACAAGTAATGGTTTTGGGCAGAGAAATGATGTATTTTACATGGCAAGGGCAGTTGTGGGAAGAGGAAAGGTAGCATTTCAACCCATCTTCAGCCATCTTCCCCAAACAGACATATGCCTTAGTTTAATAGGATGAAGAATTGAGGGAGGAGGAGAGGTATGTTTAATTATTAAACAGTCCCAGTTGTAAGCACATTCCAGTGGTCAGAGATGGTGGTAGGAGGCTCATTGTCTCAGGATTGGTCAGGTGGGGTCTTGTTATAATAAGAGTCATTCATTGCTGCCTGGCAGGTGGTATATCTTTCAGAGGCTCTGCTATTCCTTTTTTTTTTTTTTTTTGGGGGGGTGGATCAGTTTCCTCCATCTCTTGTTGTAAAGATGGTATCAATCAGTTCTGTCCTTCCTGGATTCCAAAATGGTCGCAGCAGAAGAGAATGGCTCAGAGAAAAGCAAAGCACACAGGTACATAATGGAGGCTGGGATGCCAAGCTTATATCCTGCCTTCAGTTAATTCATGGGCCTAAATAAGAAGTCAGTGCTTCTCAGCAAAAGTAACCTTTAAGCACCTGCTAAATAATCACAATTTATTTATCTTTGTTACGTTTCACCTCACACTTGTCTAATCACCTAGCAAGTAGCCTGACTCAAATGAGATTTTGGCAAAATGAGAATTTGTTCCATTTGGTCCAAGAAAGGTTTAAATTCTGTGGGAACCAAAGTTTAAGATGGCTCCCATGAATCTCACTCCCTGGTTTTCACTCCTCTGTGTACTGCCCTCTTAAGCCAGCAGACCTGCGTAACCAATGGGACACAGTGAAAAGGATACATGGGATGCTATAGTTTGTTCTCTCTGAGACTCATGTTGAAATGTAATCCCCATTGCAAGTTATTAGAGGTGGGACCAGGGGGACCTTTAAGAGGTGATTAGGGCTCTGCTTCATCTGATTAATGGATTAATGTGTTAACAGGTCAACATGTTTCCTTGGTGGGTCTGCTATAAAAGCCAGTTTGACTTTTTCTCCCAATCTCCCTCCATGTGATACCCTGCCCCTCCTTGGGACGACTACAGGAAAGTAATAACCAGATGTATCCCTTCAACCTTGGACCATAATCATGAACCTTTTTTCTTTATAAAGAAAATCAACCTTTCTTCTTTATAACTGACTGAATATGCAGAATTGCATTATTAGAGACAGAAAATGGACTAAATGTGTCTTCCAAGGGGATGTAATAAACAAAAATTGAGGCTCTGCCTTGCTTAAATCATCCATTTCTGGACAGACAGCATCAGGAGGCCCTCAAACAACCTTAGGAAGTGGTACACATGTGGAAGACCACAGTTTCAGTGGGCATCTTGATTGTGATATCTCAAGGGAGACTCTGAGGGAGGTTGTCTGGATAAGTCACCTAAATTATGACCAATAGAAACTTTCTGAAATCATAACTATTTACTGTAATTTTTATATGGGTAACTAACATACCATCTGGAGGTTTACCTTGTTTCATTGACAGTGATAATCACCATTTGGATTACATATCAAGTGTTAATTACACCTGTCAGATGCTGTGCTAAGCACCCTGTAAGCATTACTTTATTTAATCTTCAAAGTCATCTTATTTGATGAATGGCTGAATTAGATTTGTACTATTATTCATCTGACTTTCAAATAAGAAAACTGAAGCCTAGAAAAGGCAACTGATTTGCTGAAAGTCACTAAGCTACTTTATGACATAGCCAAAATTCACTCCATAACTCTAGACTCCCAGGTTGGGGCTCTTCATTGATGCCTTACTGTGTCTCATATTAGATATTGGTTTCCTAAAAACAGAGAGTAAAGCCTTTGGCTGCAGACACCCCTTTCCCTCACACCTACTGACATGAATGGCACATGCTCCTGAGCTCCCTACAGCTTCTGGATGCATCCTTCCTAATTAGTCAGGGGCAGGCTCCTGATGGTAACATGGCCCCAGATAACTGCAACTGAAGTCCCCACAATTTCTTCCTCATCACTGCACTCAGATTACCACTCCTGCCTGATTTGTTCCTCTGCTCAGGGAGAGAATGAAGAGATTGCATTAAGAGCCATTTCAACAGGACACCAATGGCTCATACCTGTAATCCTAACTACTCTCGGAAAGCAGAGATCAGGAGGGTTACAGTTCCGGGTCAGCCTGGGGGAAAAAGTGAGACCCTCTATCTCAAAAAAAAAAACAAAACCCAACATGGAAAAGGTCTAGTGGAATGGCTCAAATGGTAGAGTGCCTGCCTATCAACTATGAGACCCTGAGTTCAAATCCCAAAACTGCCAAAAAGAAAAAAGTTATTTCATACTGTATACTTCATTACAAAAACCTTTCCTGTGCTTCAGTGGAGGATACAGCAAAGGAAATAATCAGTTGAGAAGATTATAGATCTTATTATAGAAACCAGTTGCTTTGGGTCCTTCTACATGTAAGCACTTGGTTTGGCTTGAACTATTTACTGATACAGTTTTGCTTGATTATGGGGGAAACATTTTCTCCCCATAATTACTTTCTATTAGTAACTTCCTTGACCATAAAACGTCTAATTGATGGAGGCATGTTCTCACAGCCCATTGCCTTAAGTCCTGTTAAGGCAGCAGGGCCCTTGGAAACCTCCATTACAACTTCCCTGTGGCCTTGAAGGATAGAAAGTAGGAAAAACAGAATGGACCAGAATAAGGACAGTCTGAGGACCAACCTCAGAACATTGTGTGCACAACCAACCAGAATGCTGCTTTCCACATAGCTAATTAACATAAAAATTGAGCAACACCCTGGAGAAAAATGGGTTAAAAACCTCAGATCAAGTCATTTCTAGTGCACCCTCTTCTAGGACTCCCAACACCAACTCTGAGGGCTCTGTTCTCCCACTTGACACTTTTGTATCTCAAACTCTCCTGCTTTACTTGCTCTGGTTGTCTGTGAAGTTCATCTTTTGGCTTTGTGAGACAAGAACCCAGAACTCTGACCCTCCCTCTAGCTAAACACCTAAGCCAGCAGAGTTGAGAGAGACTTTGGATCCTACACAAATTTCTTGTTTCACTATGGAATATAGTGTAGGAGAGACCTTAGACTTTTTCCTTGATATGTTTTCTTTCTAATTATAAAAGTAATAGTTAGCTGACATACAATGGCTCAAAAGGTACATATAACATACAAATAAGAAATTTCCCCAATCTTGTCCCCTGGAAATAATCACTTAACAGTTTAGAGCATATACATTCAACTTCGTTTTTCCACACATGCTGACGTATTTTATTTTCATTTTCTTCTTTAAAAAGTAAAATTGGTATCATATTATATATACTCTTCTCTCATATGCTTTTTTTTATTAGCAATATTTCTTGGAAAAGTCTCATTTTAGAAAGCTGTTTCTACATTAGTATGTATAGATTCTCATTCTTTTGAATGGTTCCCAATATACCATAATATGTTCAATTTCCATACTGAAGGATATTTGGGTCACTTCCTTTTTTCAATGACATTTTGTGCTGAAATGGCCATTCTTGTACATAAGCCTCACATAGTGTTTCCTGAGGATAAATTCCTATAAGAAGGAATTTGGAGACAGGATGGTAGCACAGTTTAAGCCCCCAGCACCGAAGCCAATGGCTGCCTAGTTCTCTTCTCTGGGGCTCTTCAACAATGGATATTATCTTTCTTCCTTCTTTTTTGTGTTATTCCTAACTCGTTATAATTAACATTGGTGAGAATAACAATAGATTCTTTTCCTCCTTTACAGACTGATTGAAAAAGAAATTCCCTAAGTGGTAAATAGAAGATTAAGTTTGCCCAAGAGTAATTAGCATTTATACAGCTTCTTGCTCTGAAAGGTAACACAGCCTTAACTTGCTCACATTTACACACTGGAGAGAATTTTTGCAGGCCTTCCCAGGAGCTTTTCTTCTGCTGTTCTGGGCCAGGTCTGGTGATCTAAAAACCAGGAGGCTTTGAGACACATCAATTTTTTTGGTCTTTAAGTATCACTTAGAAGGACCTAGGGGAAAAATGGAGATTTACATTTATCCTATTTCTCATTTTGATTCAGAAGGTCCTGGGTGGGATATTTTTGTGTCTTTTGGACTTCAGGTGTGGAAACATTAAGTAATCACACTCCTAAATTTGGCACTTTTTCACTCCATGTAAAACCACCTTCTTGGTTTAGTCATTGGCTCCCTTTCAATTCCATTTTCAATTTCATCTTCCTTCCCCACTATCAGCAGCCACTTCAGTGGAGTGGATGTATATTCTATCATTTTAAATTATCTCCGGAAAAGACTTAGTGCGGTTTTGTGTGAATTTGCATATAAATTATATATTTTAAGTAAAAATTTAATATAAAACATATAAAAGATTATATACAAATTAAATTATGGTAAAGTTTTTTTTCTGTTTCTTCCTTTTTTCTCTCAGCACTCTATATTTTTAAGCTCTAGTCAGATTGCTTATGGATGCATCCTAGATAATTTGCTGCTTAGTATATCTTTGTACTGCACTTCCACACCTTTTACTTACCATCCCCCAGGGTCCAACTCCATCTCCTGCTACTACAAAGCAGGCTGCAATGAACAACCATTCATGTTCCCAGAGAGAATTTCTCTGGAGTTTATGCTCAGGAGTTTGATTGCTAGTAAGACTGAAACTAGGGTCATGGACTTGCATGTTGGGTTAGGAAAAGGGAACTCCATAGAATGTACTCTTGTCCCAGAGGTAAGAAAAACAGGGCATGGAGAATCTTGAAACTTCTCTAGGCACCTTGGAACCTCTGCAGCCCACAGACCACATGTGACTGAACCTCATACCAATCACAAACAGAGAGAAAAGCAAACATGGTGGGTGACTGGTACAAGCCAATTGTACTGGCTTCCCAACGGATGAAGGCTTCCCTTTATCTAGAGAAGAATAATATTTATAAATTCCCCAACCTAAGGAGACACGAGCCCATCAGTCTTTCTGAGTACCACCCCATGGGTGTTCTGTCTTTCTTTACTTTCATAAACTTCTTTTTCACCTGTCAATAATTTATTTGGGTTCATCATTCTTGGACTGACCCTGAACAAGGACCCAATGAACTCAAAACTGGTATCATTAGGATTGAACAATTGATGTTTTTAACTTCTTATGTCACTTTACAAAAACAGAGAAAATTGTGTAATGAACTCCACATGCCCATCTGCCAGATTCAAAAATTATCAATATTTTCCTATACCTTTGCCCTTTCTTTATTTTGTTGTGGATTTTAAGGAAAACCCCTGAAACAGGGCCATTTTTCTACAATTATTTCTCTACTGCATAAACTCATTGCTAATATGGACACTTACCAAAACTAACAATATTTCCTTGATCTCATCTTATACCAAGTCCACTTCAAATTTCCCTGATTATTCCAAGGATAACTGTCATGAGTTAGCTGTGTCAGAAACATAGATGGACACTCTAATCTTTCCACAATGTCAGAATTATTACCAACAAATTCATAAGGTATATCAATTTTATTGGCATTAATTTGCCAAGTACTACTGCTTTTGCTTGATAGCCATAAGCCAGTTGGCAAACAGGTTCTTTTATGCAATCCTAATTACTTACATTAACTCTCAGTTCACACATTATACTTCACAATAGGTTACAAAAGCTAAGAAAGTGTTAAAGTGGCTATAGGGTTCAATGAGGTCTTACTGAAGGCAAGAACAGAGAACTATTAAGATCATGTAGTGTCAAAACAAAACACTGAGCTGTTGCAAAGTACAGTGTTAGTTCAAGACACAGAGCTAATTACAAGTTTACTGGATCCTGATGGGGATTTTAGTGAGTCAAGCAAGGGGACTGGGCTGAGCTGAAGCCACGGGATAAAGTTGGGAGTTAGTCACCTGTCAACCCACGGCACCTGCAGATGGATGATGACCATCTGGTGGGTGCCACCATACCTCGGTATTAGATGTCCCTCCTTTAATATGATCCAAGTGAGGGGGTTGCATCATTCTTGGTCTGATGTGTTGGATAAGCAGATGGGCCTGGTTTATCTGATGTGGGTTTGATAGGCCCATGTATCCATGTGTTCCTAATTTAATTTGATAAGCTCATAGTTAGTAATCTTTCATTTATGTAAATAAGTTATTTATCAGTCTGTCCCATTGTTTGTGCTAGACAAATGATGGTGGTTTCCTTGCACAAACAAGATATAGAGTTATTCTCCCTCAGCATTTGAACTCAAAATGGAACAACTGTTCTTTTGTAAAATGGAGTCACTCGGGACAAGGCACAGCCTATCATTCTATACAATGTGGAGTAACTTTGGAGCAGGGCACAGCCTGTTTTCCACAGTAACATTTGTAGTTTGTCCAAATCAGGCCCAAGTAAGGTGGGACATTTTGTTTGATTATTCTTGATCTTCAATCTCTTATTCTCTCAGTTACACCCCATCCTCTTTTTCCATGCAATTGACATTCAAGAAACCAGTTGAGCTTCCTGGTGGAACTTCCTAGTTTGCCAGGTTGTACCCTCAAAGTGTCATCAACTTGGTCTTCTGACCCCCATGTTTCCTGCAAACACCAAGTTAGGAATGTTTGAGTTTAGATTCACTGATTTTAAGTTGATTCTGTGCACTACACAAAACATCATATGAGGAGACATTAGCAGGCCCTAAGTTCTATTTCCATTGGTGATAAACAGTCAGCAGGTTCACAGCACAATAACCCTATCTTTCTATCACGAATTCTTTACCTAGTAGTTTTCTGAGGGTTTTGGCACTGTTTCATAAAGGGCTGTAAGTACTATTTTTTTATTTTATTAGTCCTGCTAAATATATTAGCAGGAGTTGTTGTATGAAAGCAACTTTCCCTTTCCAAGTAGATTAGTTATCCTGAAATACAGTTCATAGGAGCAGGCAAAACTGTTTTTCTTTACCTTTAATTATCAACATGAGGTGTTAGTGACATATCTATCTCTGTGACCAAAGAGTTTTTGGTTTTGTTTATTTGTCTATATTCTGGTGCTCAAATTTTTGATGCTCAAATGTTTCCATCTTTCACTAATACAATCTTTCAACTTGGTTCCAGTGTCCTTTGATATGATCATGCTTTCCTGACTTAGGACTCATCAAGATGTTACTCTTCTTGTTCACTTCCCACCCCAAATATGGGATCAGCGTTCCTCCAAGGTCTGGTTTTGCACTTTTCAGAAGTCACTAATAGGAAATGGACTGTTAGTAAGAAAAACATGATAGTATTTTAAGTTCTTTGATTTTATAGTTTGTTCTTTTACACTAAGTATCATAGCTTCTAACATACTAACATAATGTCTTGTCTGTTTGATTTCCCATTCTATATACATGAATACTTTCAAAATAACTATGCATAATAGCAGCAATTCAACATAATAAAGTTTAAATTTTCTTTGCAGCTTTTATGTCCATAGAATTTATCCCATTCTGGAAAATCTAAAGTCAAATGAGATATTTATATTCATCTGTAGTTATATCAATTGTTGGCAATTATTTTCCTATAAAAGCCCAGATGGAAAATAGTTTCAGGACTGCCTTCCATCAGTCTCTGTGGCAACCACAAAAGTTTTCACTGTTGCAAAGAAGCAGCCATTGGTAGTATGGCAACCACACCGGTGTGACTGTGCTCAAGCAAATCTTTGTTTACAAACATGGGCAGCAGGCCTGTTTGGTCCTACAGACTGTGACTTGCCCACTCTCGGCTTATGTCACCAAGGTAACACAGAACTAGAGACATTTATTTTATTTCTTTTTTCCAAGACCTTTTTGTTTAATAAGCATAAATAGTACAAGGAGGTTTCATTGTGATACTTCGTTAGATGAGTGTATTTTGAACAATTGTACTTTGAACAGGTTCACCCCTCTATTATTTCTTTTTCCACTGGGAGGATAAATTTTCTATTTCATTTCATTATTTTTACTTATTTTTAAATTTAACCAATTTATTTATTAGCATGTAAGGATGGAGAAATTATGCCAACTTTCATGGGAAATTTTGATTCAGAAAATTTTGATTTAATTTTGAGAAATAATTGCTCTTCAAATAGGTGCAGTCAGGGAGCTGTGAGGCCTGGATTAACACCAACATGTGAAGGATGGTAGAGCAGAGCTCAGACTCAAAACTTATTCCTGGTGTTTTCCCTTCTTCCTGTTATGCCACCAGTCGAGTTTGGTAAAAGGCAACTGTTTCTTAGATAATCATTTGTATATTATCAAATGAATTCACTTATCTATTTGCAGAGACCTAGAGACTCAAGGTAAAAGAGATATAGAAGTGATTGGGTCAATAAAGCAGCAGCATGCCAGGGCTGCACAGCTGGAGGAGATGAGCAACTGAAGGTACTGGGGCTATCTGGGGAGTAAGGAAGAACCTGGACAATAGTACCTGGCTACAAAATTAAATTAAGCCAGGGATCATCTCTTTTCTACTACTGTATGATTAACACCTTAATACTGTTTTGCCCAATTATTTGCCTGCATGGTTCTTTAAAGAGCAATATGCCTGGCAGGTGCACAGGAAGCTAGACTGTGATATAAGCATCTTGTTATCTTTTCCTTAATATTCAGCCTACTATAAGCATTTGAGTTTTCAATCCCTCCTTAGCCTATTGCTGGGGGTAAACAGTGAAGGACTTGGATGCCAGCCCTGGGTATTACATAGAAAAAGGAGAAGTACCAACTACCAGGGAGGCAAAAAAGGATACACTCTGCTACTTCTCAAGTGTGCCTTGGTTTTGTTGGGACATACTTTGTAATGTGGCAATTAAAGTGTATTATAACAAGATTGAGACAAGCTAGAATAAGAGAAAGTTCAAAGCTTTTTAAGACCATACAGCCTGATTTACAGCACCCTGCTCCCCCTCCCTGGCTCATCTCATATGAGCCCAGAAAGACCCATGTCAATTGTAAATCCTTTGTTAAACTAGTGGAAATTTCCTCCCTTGTGGACTTGGGGTTACCATAGGTGTATGCATGCATCCATCCAGCTCCTCTCCCTGGCCTGAAGACAATTGGAGATGGGGAGTGATATATATTTTCTCCCCACCTCCAAGTTAAGGATAATATAAAAATAACCTAAAATAAAATTCTTCCCTGCTTTCTTCCTCCTACACGTGGTGCGTCCATTACACCCGGCAGAGACCTCATCTGTAAGCCCTTTTTCCCTTTCCTATATTAAAACTCCATTATTTCCCTCATTACACCCACATATTTTGCTTGGATTTTTCCATGCCAGAGCACAAGGAACAAGATCTTCTAGTTAGGGGTATCATTACTGTCAGCAAGATGATGGATAAAAGCATCCAATGTTTTGGCTCCATGAATGGGAATAGCCAGGTAACACTGGAAAGACTACATTCTGAAGAGAGGAAAAGAGAAAGAGATTTAAGAATCACAAAAGAGGTAACAGGACAGCAGAAAAGCATGGAGAAACAGAGGCAACAGACAAAACCAGAAACAGTTCCAAGCCCATACCCAGTTCCACAGAACAGGGAAGACAAGCTAAAGATGACTTCATAAGGTAAGCAAGATGGCTCTGGCTACAGATTGGCAAATCTAGCAGCAGAAAAAGCGCACACACACCTTCAAACCTTAAACCCAGTGTGGGGATTAGGTGAAACAGTGACTATGTAAGTGTAGAAGGCTAGCCTTGGTAAAGAAAAACATTTCCTCACTCTGAGAACTATATCAAGATGCCATCTTGAGAGAGGGCTTATTATTTGAGACCAATCTACTCTGTGGGCTTGAAAACAAGAAATAGTCATGACTCTGGGAGCCTTGGAACACATAGCCACAGCGTCAAGGTAGGATATAGTCATAAGAGATGATCATAGAGATGGAGGGGATCTGACATGACCCCACAGAGACGTTTAAGCAGCAGGGATGTCTAGTCATAAAGGGTGGGGTGTGAGTCCCATTGCCTGATGTTACAGAAGAGCAAAATATCAAGTCTGTGGCAGCTTAGTATTTGGCCTCTAGGGCCTTCTCCTGTCTGCTAATTGGGTGTGACCCATCAAATCTGTCCAAATCTGTCAAATCATATGATTTCTACAGCCTCCTTTCCCACAAAGGGAGGTGAACTTCAGGGAAGGGTTAGAGAGCACTAGCTACCCCTCTCCATGAACTGCATCTGATCATGTTTTTCTAGGAAGAACTGAAGGCTCCAAGTCCAGAATTTCAGAATTAATAGACTTCCACAGGCTCCTCCTCTCCATAGGGAAGTAGACTGCTGGACAGGGTCTGTAGGCATTGAGACCATCAGGCAGAGCACCCAGATCTCTCAGTTCTCCCTCAGGCAGTGCAAATCCCCATGCTCTGCTGGCTCACCCCGCTGTCTGATGCATTTGGGGGGTCACCAGAAGTCTTGGACTCCTGATGCCTCTGAGGACACAAAGTAGAGGGTCTATGGAGCAAATAGGAATCTGACCAACTCAGATATATAAAACTCACTACAGCCAGCAGTGGCTCCAAGTACAGGAAAAAGGAAAGCTTCTATAGTGAAAGCACACCAGAAGTATATGACCAACCCTTCTGCAAGAGACTCCAGCTAGTATACCTCAATCCAAACAGAGCTGGGGGTCAGGCCCAGTGCCCTGAGCATGTTGGTGAACGCATTACTACTGAGGCATATCACCAGTCCAGTGGCCAGAGCTAGTACCTCAACCCAGCTCTACACTGATTTTCCTGAACATTGAACATATTTCAACTGAAAGACTCTGGGTGATTAAAATTTCTAATAAATGACTTGGCCCCAGATGTGCAAATCCCAATGAGGAAACACAAGAAATATGAAAAAAGGGCAACATAACTTCTCTCAAACTCAACAACTCCAAAAATGAAGTGGATTAAATCTCATACAAAGAATTCTAAAAAAAAAAGTCTGTAAGAATGACCAATAAAATTGAAAAGGACATGAATAAACACCAGAATGAATTCCAAGAAAACTCAAATAAAGAGCTAAATAAAATAAAGAAGATAATGAAGAACTCAATAACAATATAGAAATTTTGAAAAAAAATCATATCAAAATTCTGGAAATGCAAAGCTCAATAAGTCAAATAGTCAAGTTAGTTTCATTCCAGGGATGCAAGGATGATTCAGCATATGAAAATCATAAATGTAATACAATACATAAACAGAAGAAAGAAAAAAAATCACATGATCATCTACTGCATCAACAGAAACAGAAAAAGCCTTTGGCAAAATTTAACATCCCTTCAAGATAAAAACCATGAAGAACCCAGGAATAGAAGGAACGTATATCAACATACTATATGCTATATGTCACAAACCTTTAGCCAGCATCATACTAAATGGAGGAAGGACTGAAACCATTTCCTTCAAAGTCAGAAATGAGACAAAGATGTCCACTGTCTGCACTCTTATTCAATATAGTGTTTGAGTTCTTAGGCAGAGCAATACGGAAGAGAAAGAAATAAAATGGATACAAATAGAAAAGGAAAAATAAAATTATTTCAATTTGCAGATTATATGGGCCTATATCTAAGAGACCCTAAAAACTCCACAAAACTCTTAGATCTAATAAGTGTTTTGACAAAGTAACAGGACACAAAAATCAATACACAAAATCAGTAGCTCTTCTGTATGCCAATAATGAACAGACTGAGGAATGAAAGTAGGAAACCAATCCCACTCAAAATGGCCTCAAAAAATTTAAATACCTAAGGACAAACCTAACTAAAGAGGTGAAAGACTTGTATAATGAAAACTATAAAACCTTGAAGAAAGAAATTTTTTTAAGAAAACACTAAAAGGTGGAAAGACCTCCCATGTTCATGGATCAGAATATTATGAAAATAGATATACAACCAAAAGCAACCTACAGATTTTAAGCAATCTCCACAAAATATCCAATATCATTTCTTTCACAGAAATAGAAAAATCAATCCTAAAATTCATATGGAAGCACACACAAAAAAAACCCCAAATAGTCAAAGCAATACTAAGAAAAAGAGCAATCCTGGAATTATCACAATGCCTTACTTCAAATTATACTATAGAGGGCTCAAGCAGGAGACTATCTGCTTTGCAAGTGCAAAAAAATTATACAACAGAAACCTAATAACCAAAACAGCATGGCAATGGCAAAAATCAGACATACTGACCAATGGAATTGAATAGAAGATACAGAAATAATCCCATGCAGCTATAGCCATCTGATATTTGTCAAACCACCAGAAATATACATTGAAGAAAAGACAGTCTGTTCAACATAGTACTAGGAAACCAGGATATCTACATGTATAATACTGAAGCTATGTACTTACCCTGTACAAAAATAAATTCAAAATGTTTCAAAGATCTTAATGTGATTTCACACTTTGAAACTACTAGAGGAATACATAAGGAAAACCCTTGAAGATATAGGCACAGCTAATACCTTCTCAGAAAATAGGAGCAAAAGCTGAGAAATAGGATGGAATCAAGTTAAAAAGCTTCATCACAGCAAAGAAAACAATTACCAGAATCAAGAGACAACCCACAGATTGGGAGAAAATCTTTGCCAACTATTCATCAGATTAGGAATTAATAAACAGAAAATATAAAGAGCTCCAAAAATTAAACACCAAAAGAATAATCTAACTAATAAATGGGCAAGTGAATTGTATAGACAGCTCTCAAAACAAATACAATTGGCATATGAACACATGAAGAAATGCTCAACATTCTTAGTCAAAAAGGAAATGAAAATCAAAACTACACTGAGATTTCATTTCACACCAGTGAGAATGACAATCAACAAGGAAACAAACAAGAAATATTGAGAAGAATCTGAGGGAAAAGGAACCCTTATCCATTGTTGGTGGGAATGTAAACTAGTGCAACCACTATGGACATCAGTATGGAGGTTCTTCAAAAACCTAAAAATAGAACTGCCATATGATCCTGCTATACCACTCCTGGGCACTTTTCAAAGGAATGTAAGTCAACCTACATTAGAGACACCTACACACCACGTTTATAGCACCAGTAGTCACAATAGCCAAGGTATAGAGTCTGCCCAGGTATCCACCAACTAATGACTGGATAAAGAAAATGTGACATATCTAAACAATGGAGTACTATTTGGCCACAAAGAATAATGAAGTTATGTCATTTTCTGGAAGATGAATGGAACTGGAGACCATGTTAAGTGAAATAAACAAGACTGAGAAAAACAAATATATCATATTCTCTCTTATATGTGGAATCTAGAACTAAAACAATAAATACAGAATGGCAGAAATATAAAATGGGGGAGATATTTGAGAGTAGAAACCAGCAGGAAGGGGAAGAGCAAAAGGTAGGTTGAATGGCAGTGATTATTATTAAAGTACTTCATAAACATGTATTAAAACAGAGTAATGAAACCCATTAAATGTTGTTTTAAAAAGGTAAGTATGGGGGATAAGAAAGAGGGTGAATTTGATCCAGCTATATTTTATGTTTTATATAAATACTACAGTGAAATATCCTTGTAAAATTAATGCATGATAATTTTAAAGCATATTATAATATTCTAATTGAATGCCTATTCTCCAAGGAACTTAGTACTTATAAATAAAATAAGTACTTGCTAGAACTTTTCTAGTATCAGCAGCAATCCTGGAAGGGGGCAGTATAACAAGCATTTTATTTTATTTTTTTTTTTTTTATTCATATGTGCATACAATGTTTGGGTCATTTCTCCCCCTTCCCCCACCCCCTCCCTTATCCCCTGCCCCCTCCCTCTCCCCCCACCCCCTCACTACCTGGCAGAAACTATTTTGCCCTTATCTCTAATTTTGTTGTAGAGAGAGTATAAGCAATAATAGGAAGGAACAAGGGTTTTTGCTGGTTGAGATAAGGATAGCTATACAGGGAGTTGACTAACATTAATTTCCTGTACATGTGTGTTACCTTCTAGGTTAATTCTTTTTGATCTCACCTTTTCTCTAGTTCCTGGTCCCCTTCTCCTATTGGCCTCAGTTGCTTTAAAGTATCTGCTTTAGTTTCTCTGCGTTGAGGGCAACAAATGCTATCTAGTTTTTTAGGTGTCTTACCTATCCTCAAACCTCCCTTGTGTGCTCTCGCTTTATCATGTGATCAAAGTCCAATCCCCTTAACAAGTATTTTAAAAATCACCTTTCCCTTAGTTCAAGAAGAATCAATTTAGAAAGTAACACATATGTTCATGGAAGCAACACTAGGAATCTCCCTATATAGCTATCCTCACGTCAACTAGCAAAAACCCCTTAATGTGTATACTCTCTCTTCAACAAAATTAGATATAAGGGCAAAACAATTCCTGCTTGGAAGCGAGGGGGTGAGGGGGAGTGGAAGGGGGTGAGGAAAAAGGGAGGAGTGGGGGGAAGGGGGGAGCACATATGAATAATCGAAAAATAAAATAAAATAAATACTCCTAAATCCAAAAAAAAGTCACCTTTCCCAAGTAATGATTTACTTTTTTCTTTTCTTTCTCTTTTTTATTAGCATATATTAATCATACAAAAGAGTTTCATTATGATACTTATATGCATACATAAATGTACTTTGATCAAATTCACCCCCTCCATTACTTTCTTATCTCCCCTTCCTCCCTCTTTTAAACAATTTTAATGAGTTTCATTGTTCTATTTTCATACATGTGTATGAAGTACTTAGATAGTGTTCACATATCCTTTCACTAAATTTCTTTTTTCTTTAGCCTATACATAGTAGAATTCAGAAATGTTCTGATCTCACAGCAATACACACTTGAATGAAATGCTGTCTTTGTTTATGCTAAATAATCTTGGGCAGGTCAGTTAACCTTGTCTATAAAATCTGGGTGGATACCTATTTCCCAGGCATTGTTGTTTAGGGACTTCCTCTTCCTCACTCCTCTCTTAAACATTTATTGAATGCTGGAAATACACTACTTTGGCACATGTATCATTTTGAGCTGAAGGCAATTGAAAATCAACAGATGTAGAAAGACAATTTCTCAAAGCTTCCTGCATCTGACTAAAAGCAGAAACCTCCGAGAATTGAAGACTGCCATAAACCCCTCTTCATGGAGTTTAATGGCCATTAAAAAGAGAGAGCAATTAACAGCAACAGGACACTGCACAAAACCCTTACTAAGACAGTCTGCATCTTCCATTAATTTCCCCATGTACTGACTTCTCCACAATTTGCTGCTTCTAGATGGCTAACCCTCCCTTCTTCCTGTGTAATCACTTCTCCACAATTTATTACTTTTTGTTAAAATAGTATATAAGCTTCTAAGTCTTACTGATTATTTGGGTTTTCACTTCTTTTCTGTAGATCTCCCATGCATGTAAAATTAAAATTCATTATGCTTTTCTCCTGCTAATCTTGTTTGTCAGTTTAATTCACACTCCCAGACACTGAACCTAAAAGAATAGAAGAAAAGTCTTTTTCTCCTCCTCTATGATACTTACACCATAAACAAATGTCAGATTCTGCTAGGAATTAAGGACACATGATAAATCAGGTTGTGCTTTCTTCAGAAAAGCATCTATTTCACATGTGCATGGAAACAATGCTAGGAATCTCTCTGTGTAGCTATCTTTATCTCAACGAAGCAAAAATGTTGTCTTTCTCATTATCTCTTCAACATTTTTCTTCAACAAAATTGGAGAAGAGGGCAGAACAAGTTCTGCCTGGAAGCGAGGATGCTGGGGGAGGGGGCAGGAGGGAGAGATGGCCCAGACAATGTATACACATATGAGTAAATGTATAAACAATTTAAAAATATATCATAAGAGAGCATGAAACTACAAAGAGTAAAAGAAAAGCATCTATTTAATACAGCAGTAAATGAACCAATAGAGCTTGGCATATTGTAGGTTCTCAATAGATGTTGGTGGACTTCTTTTTTGCCTTCTTCTCTGTCAATAAATCCAACTCATATCTTAAATTGTCTTTTATTTTTAATTGAGCAGGTGCTTATCAGGGGCAGGTGCAGTCTCTGGACCAGAAGCCTCATCATGACCCAGGAGCAGGTTAGGAACGCTGAATCTCAGGCCCTATCGCAGACCTGCCACATCAGACCTGTGACTTTCCCTGGTCACGAGATATATGTGTGCACTAAGATTTGAGCAGCACTGCTAGCCATGGGAACATTTCACTGACAGATGGAAGGGTGGTTCCATAAGGCAGAAATAGTTGTGGTGCGTTGCTAAAATGAGAGGGTAGCAGCATTCAGGTGAGTAGGGCATCTGCAGGTTTTCTGGGTGTCACCATTCCCAGCTGATATTTGCCCAAGCCCACTTCCAGGATCCTCTAGTCTCTGCAATGTCTCCTTCCTCACTGCCTTCAACCTGGCTTGCTGTTCAGACAGACACCTGGTTGCAATTTTGGAAGCACAACCTTGGTCCTTGATGCAAGGAACAAGAGGCTCAAGTAAGTGCTACACTGGTATAATTTAATTTAATTTAATTTAATTTAATAAGAGTAGCCAGCTCCCTCTGGAAGCTGAGACCTTCTCAATCCACTCCCTCAACAGGGCCTGCTAGACTTTTCTTCAACCTCTTCTAAACACCACAGCAACTCTGGACTCCCAAAGACAAAGATTAGTTTTCATGCTAAAACTTTCAATCTGATAAAGCAGGAGCTGGTGCCCTGCTGTGAGCAAGGAGAAAGGAAACAGAAATAAACTGTCATGTCACACAGGCTGAGGGCCTTGGGGAATCAGTACATATTCTGTCCTAACTGTCTGTTAGTTCTGAGCAAAATTTTTTTCTCTTATTACCATAGTCCACTCTGTCTCTCATTTACACAATTTTAAAATGAGGGGAAAATTAGGTAGTTAATGCCGGGGAGGAAAATCTGCTCCTTTGCCTGTTTTGCAATTTGGGGCCTGCAAATTAAACTGACAAATGACAGATTAACAGGGAAAAAGGCAAAGTTTATTTACAAAGGTAATCAAGAGCTCACAGAAAATGTGGGTCAAAGAAGCAGAGAATTTGGGTTGACATATCATATTAATAGGAGAAAGGGAAAGGTAGAAAATGCACTTAGGGAAAAATTAATGATTTTAAGGAAACATAAATTGGCTCTTTAGAGAGTAAAAGGGAGGTGTGAGAGTTTTGTAACACTGTGTGCCTATGTGGTTTCTCATCACATGCCTATTTCCTGGATCTGGTGATAGAATCAATCCCCCCATCGCCCACACATATGGGGAGACTCCTTTGAAGGAGGCTTCAGGGCTGTGGAATTCTTCTGGAAGGCTCTGCTTTTTTAGACAGATAAGGAAAACATAGGAGCCACGCATGCAGGGTGCGTGTCAGACAAAGCTCATTCTGTATGTGTGGGTTCTCAAATGTCTTCAGCTCAAAATAATTGCTATGCCCTTCAATGATTAGAAAAATGAGGAGGCAAAGAGATAACATATGTGCTATTTCTCTCTAACACACACATCCCCATCCTCTATCCCACCAATTGGAGATGACCAGTAGCAATTGGTATGATTTGGTTTTCAATCTTCTTTCTTGTTTTTTTGGCACATGGTTGAGCTAAGGCTACACAGGCAGTTTTGCTTCTTGCTTTTTCAATGTAACATTTCAACTTAGCATTTGAATAGTGTGCATGGGGAAAAATTTTAGAAATTAAATTTGAAATTATGAAATCTTTTAAACATAAACAGTTTAGAAAATAATATAACAGCCACCCATGGACCTACTGCCAGTTTTGAAGATACATTAACATTTTGATTTATTTGTTTTGGATCATTCTGAAAATAGGTAACAAATGCAATTAAGCCCCTCACCCTGGCCCTCCTCACTTTCCCAAACTTCATCACAGCCACCTCACCCTGGGTTCACCACTCTCCTAAGACTGGTTTCCTTCCCTGCCAATTTTAATCTTCTGTCAATAAAATATGCCAATATTTCATGAGGGTTTAAATTTTGCATAAATGCTGTCCATAGCATTTTGCAACTTGTTTTTAATCATTCAATATTAGGTCACCATGGAAAAGATATTATCTTCCCATTTAATTATCCAAGGAGAAAACAGGCACCCTTATTCTGTGGGAAAATGCTTAGCATTGCAAAGACCCAGAGCTTTGAGCCAATGGCAGATAGAGTCAGCTGGTACAACCCTCTCAGGGTTTCTTTGAATTCACAGACATCCTAACCGAAGCAGGAGCAAGCTTAAGACCCTAATTCCCAAGACACAAGTTACATATAGAGAGAAGAAAAGGACATCACCACCTCACCCTTCACAAGGCTCATGGCTGTAACCTCTAGAGCAAAGACAGATTGACAAGAGAAAATTATACAAGTTTATTTAAGGAACATTTTATGAACTACAGAGCCTTCAGAAATAAAGATCCCAGGAAAACTATATTGTTGTTAGACAGTTGCACTGAAAGTGAGACTGTATGTTATCATTGTTGATGGTAACAACCTGGGGAGAGCTCAGCAAGGCCTGTTTGCTCAGGTTCTTCTTGGCTTCCAGGTACAGGGGAGGACCCATGTGCAATGAGGGCCTACTTTCAGGTGAGGTAAGTAAGACAATACTATACTTTCACAGTCATCTTTAGGGAGAAAGGCAAGAGGAGACCAGAGAGTGACCCTTCTGCCTTTGTAACCTTCTCAATTCCCTTCAGTTTAATGTACTCAGGATGGCAAGGTGCAAAGTCCCAACATTTAGGCACAATGGGCTACATTGGTCAGGGCAGAGGCCCTGACTAAGGCCTTATCCTAGGCAGCTGGCAGGAAAAATCAACAGAGAATTCGAGGAAGACCACTGTAAGTGTGGAGGAGCAAAGCTAAATTGACAGGCAGCCTCCAAAGCAAGGCCTGTTTTCTGGCATACACTAAGGGACAGCTGGGTACGGACATTGTCTATGAGGATCTGGACCCCAGAAGTCCCTTAATCTAGCTGGCCTGGCTCCTGCCACAACTTGGGGTGGGGGGGTCTATGCAAGACTCCACGTGGCAAGAACGAGTCTCATGAGCACACTTTGCAGTGATTACTCTGCAGTGCGGGAGCTCTGTGGCGTAACGACCTTGTCTCCTATGGTCAAAAATACATGTGTGACTTTCGGCAGCAGACAGCATCTCAAAGAACAGCTAAGAATAGGCGAACACACTAGACTTTCTGTTTTTCCTCTGCAAGGTGATAAGCAGGGGATAATTGTTTCACAGAAAATCTTGCCAAACAAGTTAAAGAGAAAAAGTGAAAGAGATTTTTGGGTTACATTTAGGTACTTTGTCTCATATTCTTCTGGGGTTCTTAAATTTACTTGGGAATGAAATTGAAGAGAGTGAAAGATGGATTTTTCCAAATCAGACCTATCAGTTCTGTATCAATTATATCATAGATTTGAACTTTTAAAAGAATGTGACCCACCCATCCATTCTTCTAAACCCACATATAAGAAAAATCCTAGCAACACTATACCTGTCACCCCAAAGGAAAACTACTGTTTCACCCTTCAGCATGGGATGGACAGCAGACCAGTAGAGGAAATTGACCTGGTGAGATTCTCTCTACCAAGGGGAAAGAGCTGTCCACAACTAAACATGACAATAGGAAGAACCTCATAAACCCAATGCTAAGTGAAGGAAATCACATAAAAGTTTAATATTCCATTTATATGTACAAAAACAGCAAGCAAAACTAAGTCATGCTTTTGAAGCTGGATGGTGGTCACTCTTGGCATGGGGTGATGAATAGATGGACACCAAGAAGGACTTCTGGGGCCCTGGTGATGGTTGTGTTCTTGCTTGGGAACTGGTTAGAAGGGTGCATTCAATTCATGAATATCATGATTTGCATTTATGATATGTTCAATTTTCTGTGTGTGTCTATATATATTATAATTTCAAGAAAAAATTTAAAATGATTTATTTTTTATTTCAAGCTGGTAAAGTGCAATCTCCACATGACTGATTATTGAGCCTTTAATTGATCAGTCACAGCCTGTGGCCTCTGGCTAAAGATTCAGGACACAACTTCCCTTTTCTACCGGATGAAGTGCATTCTCAAAGATTAACCATCTTTGAAGCAATCTCTGAGTGAAATACTGTGACTTTACTCTTCACACTCCCTCCTCCAATCTTCTCTGTGGGTGAGAAAACATGGAAATCTGTTATAAGAGATGAGCAAACACGTATGGGAAGGAAGGCATTCTCTATCCCCAGGACACACTCTGAGGGCAAATTGATAGCTCTGACAGCAGATGGCGCCACCCTGTCAACCTCTCCCAGGGGACACTGTCACTTCTATATTTAGCAGCCTAAGGTTTGCCTCATTCAGAACTTAGTGAGTATTTTATGAACACTGCTGCTACTTACCCAAAAGAAGCAACAGACCAGGAATTATTTCAGCACTAAGGTCAGACAAGAAGTTTTGGGGGTTTTGTCTTCTTGCAGAGTGGGAGTGAAACCCCCGGCTTTGTGCGTGCTACAGTCTTGCTGTCCATTAAACATCAGACGTTTCAACTGTGTGCCGCCATTTTTCTCTGTGCGGGCACCCTTACCCTGGTCTTTGTTCCAAATGCCTCTTCCATAGTTTTTTAGGTAAGTTTTTGGATCACTTTAATTCTGTTCCAAACACTTGCCTCTGACCTTCCATCAGCTCTAAATTCTCCTGTTAAATTCCATCTTTCTTGTCAATCCCTCACTAAAAGATTTAGAACCCGGTTGAAAGGATTAACAAGGGAATACTTCATTCTTCAACATAGCATGGGTCCAATGGCAATGCCTGGTGCCTATTTCAGGTAGTTTGCAATCTTTCAAACTTCCTAAATATAAAATCTACTGATAAACAAAGATCACTACATATTACTGGAAAATGAAGCTCTAGTAATACTTTTTGTTCTTTGTATAACATCCAAATTATCCATATTATGCCTGCCACACAATATGTGCTCAGTACGTGATATAGAAGGAAATAGAAAGGACAAGTAGGAGCTTTGAGGCAAAGTACCTGATTGTAATCCAGAAATCTCTTTCATGTGTGAAAATCAACTTGTTTGGCAAGATACTCTGTGAAATAACTATCCTGGGTTCAAAAGAAGTGGAACCCACTGCATACCACAGCCTCTTCTTGGATATTTGCACACAAAACATTAAAAGTGCTGGGAAGTCCTGCATTAGAGAAACAAGTTTGATTTTGGTTTTCTCAGAGTATTCTATGGAATCCTTTTAGTATCCTCTACTTGGACCCTATAAGGCCAGTGTTCATCAGCACATACTTTGACAGATGCAGCTTTAGCTCAATCAGATATAATTCAGAGACTGCTAATATGAATTGGTCCTACACAAAGAACTTCTGAAACCATAGTTATTAACTACATGAATGTCTCTGAGACCGTTAACAAGATCAAGTATTAAAATACTTGCTCATGAGAGTTGAGGGTCTAGTTTAGTGATAGAGCACTTGCCTAGCATAACCAAGGCCCTACATTCACCACTAAATAAATAAAATACAAAACATTTGCTCACATGAAGTCAAAAGTATGCAGTTTTGTTGTTTGGCACATCCTGTACATTCTAAACTTACTCTAAACCTTGCTGCAAGCCTTTTGGGGAGGATCCCATTCAGTTCCTGTGGCTTATAGCTAAAGTTATGCTAGATACTATGGCTGTAGTCATTGGGTGCAAAATACAGGAGTTTACTCTGGGGAGTCGTTAGAAATGAACCACATGGTACTTGTTTGTGTGTCATATGGTCTTGACATTTAGTTACATTCTGTGTCATCAATTTAACTGGTAAAACAAAGCTTCAATTACCCTCTTCCAATTCAATACTACCTGCCATGTTTTGTTGTTTTTGTAGTTGTGTGTGTGTGTGTTTTGACTGGGGTTTGAACCCAGTGCCTTACGCTTCCAAAGCAGGTACTCTTTCACTTGAGCCACACCTCCAGTCCATTTTGCTCCAGTTATTTTGGAGATTGGGGTTTTGCAAACTATTTTCCTGGGCTGGCCTTGAACCATGACACTTCCAATCTGAGCCTCCCAGGTAGCTAGAATACAGGTGTGAGATTCTGGCAACTGATGAGCCAGTCATATTTAATAGGAGGGAGCAAGAGGTTGTTAAAACCAGAGTTTTCACGTGTCAAGGTGTCAATCAGATAAGGAGAAAAGGAATCCGAATCTATCTTACATGTAAAAGAAAAAAAAAAAACAGGCTGGCTGAATGTGGCATCTTTCATGTCACTAAGAAGGCAAGTGCATGACTTGACTGCTCAGCTAATTTTTTCTTTTTTTGTCACCAGATGGATGCACTACTTCTTTCTTCAGCGTGGGATGCACTGACATCTAGTGGACAGCCAGATGGTTGATAGTTTGGCTACAGATTGGCACCTGAAAAGGCTCTGTGAAAGTAAAACTTGAAATATGAATATATTTTTCTCTTATGATCAAGACCAGTTAATTAAATTTATATTTAAGTCCATATTATATTTTGAAGACCCTTTCTCACTAAAAATACCATTTCATTTTCTTATGATATCCATAATTAGATGCCTACCAAAATTAACAACTTTATATGAAGATAAAGACAAGTAACATAGTACCAGAGACACCCAAAAGATGACATGGTATGCTTTCCATTTTATATATTTTAAAATCTTTTTAATTATTGTTGAACTGGGAATACATTGTGAAATTTATCAAAGTTCTTACACTATATCATAGTTGAAGTCACTCCCTCCATCATTCTCCTTCATCCACCTTCCCCCCATTCCTGGAATAGTTTCAACATGTCTCATTTTTCCATTTTCATACATGACTACATAATATTTTCAGCACATTCACCCTCCTATACCCTTTCCCTGAATCCTCCCCCCTCCCACTGTGCCAACCCCTCAGACAGGACCTTCTTATTCTCTGTTTTTGAAAGAAAAATGCATTTTTGTTTGTATAAGATAGCTATGCAGGGAGTTTTATTGAGACATTTCCATATATACATGTATTATAACCCAAATTGGTTTATCTCCTCTATTTTTCTCCTTCCTACCTTAGTCCTCTTCTTAATGGTAATTTCAACAGGTTTAAAAATTCTATATTCATTCTTGCATAGAAAGTACATCAACCATATTCATCTTGGCTCAAATGGTAGAGCACCTGCTAAGCAAGTGTGAGAACCTGCGTTCAAACCCCAGTACTACAAAAAAAGAGTTACAGCATTTTATATGTTTTGGGAAAAGAGATTAATTATCAAATTATCAAACACACATAAATTAGTATGTAGTAACCACCTGCCAATTAGAAACTTGAAAATTTTTGTTTAAAAATTATAAAACTTTTGGGTATATCCCCAAGAGTGGTATTGCTGGATCAAATGGTAGATCGATGTCCAGCTTTTTAAGTAGCCTCCAAATTTTTTTCCAGAGTGGTTGTACTAGTCTACATTCCCACCAACAGTGTAAGAGGGTTCCTTTTTCCCCGCATCCTCGCCAACACCTGTTGTTGGTGGTGTTGCTGATGATGGCTATTCTAACAGGGGTGAGGTGGAATCTTAGCGTGGTTTTAATTTGCATTTCCTTTATTGCTAGAGATGGTGAGCATTTTTTCATGTGTTTTCTGGCCATTAGAATTTCTTCTTTGATACTACTCTGCTGGGGAAAATAAAGGCATTTGTTGCCCTTAACGCAGAGAAACTAAAGCAGATACCCTAAAAGCAACTGAGACCAATAGGAAAAGGGGACCAGGAACTAGAGAAAAGGTGAGATAAAAAGGAATTAACCTAGAAGGTAACACATACGCACAGGAAATTAATGTGAGTCAACTCCCTGTATAGCTATCCTTATCTCAACCAGCAAAAACCCTTGTTCCTTCCTATTATGGCTTATACTCTTTCTACAACAAAACTAGAAATAAGGGCAAAATAGTTTCTGCTGGGTATTGAGGGGGTGGGGGGGAGAGGGAGGGGGCGGAGTGGGTGGTAAGGGAGGGGGTGGGGGCAGGGGGGAGAAATGACCCAAGCCTTATATGCACATATGAATAATAAAATAAAAACAAATAAAATAAAAAATAAAAATTATAAAACTTAGACAAATGATGTCAGATACTACTCTGCTGGGGAGAATAAAGGCATTTGGAATCCCAAGAGGTGTGTGTGTATGTGTCCAGTTTCTCTCATTGCATTGATCAAGAAAGTCAGTGACATAAATATTACTTTTCTGGTTTATTGAGTGATATCTTCTAGGAAGTAATGTTAAGATGCAAGGAGAAAAATAGATAATATCTGTCTCTCCCAACTCTTGAATTGAAAACTAGACTGAGTGAATGAGACAAAGATTTAAAAATACAAGTTTTGTACTTAGTAAAGCAAATTGAAGCATGCTTTTCAACCTGTGCCCAACATGGACCTTTCTAATACTGCTTTTCTTCCTGGGTTAAATTGATGCTGAACTAGTTACAGGGCTTTTGTGTAGTTCTGTTCTTGGGTAGGTCCTGCTTTTTTTTTCCAGGGCTATACAATTCCTGTTTTTATCCTTTTCTAACACACAGTGTTAAAAATTATCCAAAAGTTAGAAATAAGGTAAAGAGGAAGTGGAATGTCTTTTGAATGTATTACTGGAATTTTGCTTCATATTCCTTCACAAAGGCTTATTTCCTTTCCTAAGAGTCTGTACTTGACTTACTACTTAGTATTTGAATGGAGTCTAAACACTATGAAATTTTATGTTGATTTGTAGAGTTCTGTACCAAGACTAAATATACAGAGGAAAGCTGTCAGACCATGTATAAAAATAGAGCTCTGACACACAACCTGCAGGAACCAGTCCAGGAATCCAACCCATTATCTATAGTCTGGTCCATAGCCCTGGACCAGACTGCATGTGACTCATAGCCAGCCTGACTTCTAGAAGTTAGACCACGATTTCTAATAACAATCCAGGAAGTCAAAGAACAATCCTTGTGACAGTTGATCTCAAGGGCTAGCAGTAGATCAACAGTTGACAGCCTCCCTAATTCTTCCCCCTGCTTCTCACTGAAAGCACCCAGAGAAAGCCAAATCCATGGCCCTATGTGCTCCAGTTCCCCTAAGCACTGAGTGAGCGGAAGGAAGTAATTCCCTCCAAGCTGAACCTAAGTCCATTGGATTAAATACACCAAACAAAATTTCAGAAAATCTTATTATGTGACCAAATTCTGAGCAGTGTTTGTTCCCTTTTCTTTTTCATAAAACTGGTTAAACTACAGCCAAAATCTAACAGCTGTCCATTAGCTCATTGATTGTGCTAGATTACTTTTTAGGCTTAAATATTATTTAATATGAACAGATTTTTTATCAAACTTTGAAAGCACTTTGTTTAACAAAATGATGGAAGTCCGTTGTTTCAGACTGAGCTCCTGCCCTGGGCCCCAGCAGGTCAGTAGCATGAAGTAGCATGGAATCATACACACTGTGTCACACCATCAAACAGAACCTTTCAGGCAGTAAATAAGCCCCCTCCATCTGCCTCACAGCTCAGTTTTTCTTGAAAACAAAGGAGTCACAGCAACCAATCACAACAGCCCAGTCTGCCTGAGCATAAGGAGGAAATTTCCCTTCTTTAACTGTTACAAATAAAACAAGCTGCAGTCAGGTGATGTTAACACATCTGTCTTTTAAATTATTATTCTGTTTCCTTATGGCCACCTTACAAAAGCTAATTGTTCTGCTATACCCATCAGAATACTCAACCTTACAGGATGAGATTTTTCCCAATTCTAGATCTGCAAATAAAAGCCAATTATATCTTTATGTAAATTTGTTGTGATTTTTGTCTTTTGACAGCTCTTGTAGAGCTGATAAAATCTGGGGATTTTTTGACCATCAAATAAGTTATGATGGCCAGTTTCCCTTGTAACCTGCATCTAAATCTCAGCCCGTGTAACTATATGACCACATGCTGAGATTTTTTTATGCCTATTTGTTTGCCATTGAATTTTTGATGATTAATCATTATTTGAGAATTTTTCTATTAAAACACGCAGTTTTAGCTGACTCATTTTCAGTGTCTATAAAATTCCACTTTAAAATTTACTCTTGTATTAACAGTTATTTTCAGTTACTACTTCAGTTTGCCACTCCAAAATACTCTTTCTTCTTACCTTGTCATCACTCCTTATAAATTTCAATGTCTCTAATACTGACTCCCTAACAGACATGTGTTGTGATTGAAGGTGAGTCCTAGATCGTTGTAAGAATGGAGAGAAATGAACTCACTGGTATGATCTGTGCCTCTCCACAATGTCCCACTAATGACGGAGGGATTATTTTGTACTGTGGCTAACCACCTGTGACTAAAACCACAAAAAGTGAAGCTGTATTGGGGGACAACACGACACCATTGTATTCATTTCCTCAAGCAGCCAGCACCCAATCTAGATGAAGGAACTAGGCCTTTCCATCTCCCAATGGAAAGGGTGTCAAAGAATTTGGAGGCCATAGTTTCAAACTGTAGTCTCTTGATGCCACCTTGCTGGTAGTACTGTTACCTTGTGAACAGCAAGGGATGAAGGATTTCCACTGTTTTCACTATCAATCTGTCACTGTATGAGCAGGAATGGGGGGATTCTGATTCAGTATTTCTTCTACTTTTTTAAACTAAACTATTAAAGATTTGTCCCAGCCTTATGTTAGCTGTAACTTATAAAAAGATGAATTTGGAAATATTACTCTTAATAGTGAAATGACTTGGAGAATTTTTACATAGAAAGCCTTTGTAGATTCCTCCTTATTTAGAAATAAATGTTAGCACTTTAGTTCCCCTTGAAAGATGTGAAATCATGTTTTATTGATGGGATGACTATTATGAAACAACAGTGCAAGTAATCATCTTATTCCACTTGACAAGATGAACATAACCATTTTTCACACAAAAAGACAGTGAAGTACTCAATTTCAGCTGTGTGAGCAATGCAAAGCCTCATTCATGTGAACTGCAGTCATTGATCAGACATGGGTAAGAAACTATGTAAGTTGTGGCCACCCTGAATCTTATTTAGACTGTCTTCTCTGGACTTTATGGACCACAATTGAAATAAGCTAAAGGCCAACCACACAGAATTACTCGTTGGTGCTCCCCAGCCCCTTTGTAGATGCTCAAACATGGCTCTGTGTCACACAACAGCTCCTTGGGGTGGAAACTCTAATCTGTGTGCATCAATTACATCCTCAAGTCCCTCTTTTCCTCTCCAGCCAGCTTCTGCCCTAGGCATTCTCAGGTTTTGTCAGCTGGAGACTCCTGATTCCATCTTCATAAAGAAGATTTGACCTCCTGGAAGTCTAAAAGTGAAACATCTATATACCATGTGGCATGGTATGATAAGTTTAGTCCATGTGCTCCAAGCATGTACCACCTCCTGGGAGCCCTAGAGTGGTCATAGATGTGATTCATTGGGCATCTGGTTTAGGTTAGTCTGTGTGTGATGCACTTTTTTAAATGTTTGCAGTTGGGACTGGATTTAGCAACAAAAAACAGAAAACTGTAATGTAGTACCTCTTAAAAGTGAGCTCTTTTCAAACGAATCTAGAAGCACAAGGTCTGGCAGCGTTGGACTCAATCAGGTCTCCATGGTTCCTTCTGTTTGGATGTTCTTATTCTGTGGTTTTCATCTTGACGTTGTCACAATGCTGGTACAAGTTGCTTGAAGCTTCTGTGATGATCTTCCCATCAGAAGTCTGAGACTGCAGAGCACAGAGAAATCACACCCAAAGTGAGAAAGAGAAGCAGCACCTTCAGACTTTGTTCACCTGGGGGAAACCATCCGGAAGATGCTCTGGAAATACACTGTCCCTGGGACCCCTTTTATATCACTTCCCTTCTATTCCATAGATGGGGCTATATCTCTCTTCTTTTGGAAGGGAAAGGGCCTTAGACCTGCTGTGTAGATGAAGAAAGCCAAGGGTTTCCAGGTCCATCTCAATATACTTGCTTTTTGCAGTCACATGGCAAGAACTCATATGGTGAGAATTTGGAATGTGAGAAACTACTGGACTAAACTTGTGGAAAACTGAAAAACTGCTAGTTAGAGAGGTGTACATAGCCTTGAATGTTTATAATAGAAATGCAGACTGAAATTTATTGAGCTAACAATCAATGTAAGAATTTACAAAGTAAATAACAGAATAAATCCAAGCAAAGGAAGAGGATGATGAAAAGAAGAACAGAAGTAAATAAAACAAATTAAAGATAAAATACAGAGAATTAAAAAATCATAATGGAAATGCAAGACTATTCAGACATAAATTGTAATGAAAATGCTGTATCAAAACCTTTAGGTAGAAGTAAAATTGATACTTGGAAGGAAATTTATACTTTTAAATGCTGGCATTATGGGGGAAAGGCAAGAATTTAATCTGCTAGACATCCAATTTAAATATGCAGAAGAGGACAGCAAAACAAAACTAAAAAGTGGAAAGGAAAGCTGGGCATGATGGGGCAGGAGGCAGAGGTAGGAGGATCACAGTCCAAAGTCACCTGGGCCAAAGCATGAAACCTTATCTGAAAAAAACAAACTAAAAGCAAAATGAGTAGGGGTATGGTTTAAGTGGTAGCACACTTGCCTAGCAAGCACAACTCCTTGAGTTCAACCCCCAGTACTGCCCTACCCCCAAAAAAAAGAATTAGAGAAGGAGATAAAGCAAGAGCAGAGAAAAGAACTAAACCAAGAAGCTGAAAGTCGGTTCTTTGAAAAGACTACCAAGATGGACCAAAGCCTGGTAATACTAAGAAAGGAAGGAAAAAGGAGGGGGAAGGCAAAATAAACAATGATCTAAATGAAAAGAAGGGCATTTGGATGGATAGAGATGGAAAATGAATAAAGTAACATGACAATTTTTATGTTAATGAATCTGACAATAGATAAAATGGACCATTTCTTAGAAAAACATAATATTAACTGAAGAGGAAGTAGAACCTGAGCTATATGAGACCCTTAGGAAATATAACTACTAATTTAAAATCTTCCCATAGGCAAGATCTTTTTTTAGTCAGGTTCTATGAAATTTTCAAGGACCATGTTATTCCAAAATATATAAATTCTCCTGGAGACTAAAAAATGAAACACTATTCCCAGCCATTCCAGGAAGGTAGAATAACTTTATTAACAAAACTAGAAAAGAATATGGAAATGATCTAGTCATTTGATTCATAGAATATCATTATGATGCAATCATAAAAAAGAATTTCTTTAATGAAATCACCAAAAGAGCTAAAAGTAAGAGGAGAATATTTCAATACACAGATAGCAAAGAAAGGGTTAAGACCTGGAACGTAGAAAGAATTCTTCAAGTCAACTAGAAAAAAAAATTTAATAGGCAAAGATATGAACTAATATTTCACATAGAAAAGAATTACAAATGCAGTAATAAATAAACATAAGAAAAGATGCTCAATGCATTACCAACAAAAGAAATATGAATTAAGATCTTAATAAGATCATTTTGAATAGGCTAGATTGACAAAAATTAAGAAATCGTGTAACATTGCATCCCAAAGGATATGATTCCATGAAAATTTATATACAGCTAGCAGATGGCAAATTGTTAGACTAAATGTAGCAAGAAATTTGATCCCCTCTTATAAATGTGAGAAATCACATATTCTAAGACATAGCTGTTACTTGCTTGGGCATACCCTGGGAAAACTCTTACACATGGGAACCAGGATACAAATACTTCTATGTTCATACAGAATTGCAGCAGATAAGGGAATAGCTTAAAATGTCAACAGGAAAATCAATCAATAAATTATCAAATATTTACATTAGTGAATGTTTTACAGCATTAAAAATTGAATAAGAGCTGGGTGTGGTGACACTTAGGAGGTTGAGGCAACCTCCTCAAAAAAATTGAATGAACCATAGATATAAATATAGAAACAGACCTTAGAAACATAATATTGAGGAATAAAGCAAGAACTAGAAAACTAAACATATTGTTATACCTTCAAAGACACCTGAAAGCAAACAACAACATACACAATGGTATCATTTATATAAGGCCACAAACAAACAAGCTTATATCCATTTGTAATAATAGCAACCAAAAAATAAGTCAGGGGACTGGGATGTAAATCAGTAGTAGCACCTGTCTAGCATGTGAAAGGTCCTGATTTTTATTCCTAACACTGCAATAATACTACTAATAATAAAATAAGCAAGGTGTTTTATAAGCAAAATTCAAGCAATGGTTACCCTTGGATGAGTGACATGGTAGAATGAGTGGATATGGAAACACACACAGGTAGACTTGTTACTGGAAAGCCAGTTCCCTGGCCTCAATGTCAATTCACAAATAACAATAGCAGGGTTTTGAGGAAAAGGAAATAAGGCTTATTATTTGTCAGACAATGATGAGAACAGGGAGACTCAACCACTCAAAGCTCTGCTGTCCCACTTCTGAGAGATAATGTCTGCTTTTTAAAGAGTTTAGGGGTTCAGTTTGAGTACATGACAAAGCACCAGAATAGGTGCTGGTATTGGTTTTCCAAGTGCTCTGATGCCACATTTCTGAGACAGGTTTACTCCTTCTGGTGGTCAGAAAGAGATAGGGGGAGAAGACTGCCTGGTTTAGTTGAAGAGTAAAGAGTGTTAGGTATCTTATAGACCTAGAGAGAGAAAGGAGAAATGAAAGTTTTTCCCTTTTGTAGTCCTGATTACAGACTCAATTCTTCCAATTCTTAAATTGGATTGTGGGTATAAAATAGGTGTTTAATTTGATATTATACACTCTGACTTACATAATATACTATAGATTTATAATTTTGCATATATCAAATATTAGATAACAAATGTTAATTTTATTTATTTTTTTTCTTTTATTATTCATATGTGCATACAAGGCTTGGGTCATTTCTCCCCCCTGCCTCCACCCCCTCCCTTACCACCCATTCTGCCCCCTCCCCCTCCCCCCCACCCCCTCCATACCCAGCAGAAACTATTTTGCCCTTATTTCTAATTTTGGTGTAGAGAGAGTATAAGCCATAATAGGAAGGAACAAGGGTTTTTGCTGGTTGAGATAAGGATAGCTATACAGGGCATTGACTCACATTGATTTCCTGTGCGTGGGTGTTACCTAACCTTTTCTCTAGTACCTGTTCCCCTTTTCCTATTGGTCTCAGTTGCTTTTAATGTATCTGCTTTAGTTTCTCTGCGTTAAGGGCAACAAATGCTAGCTAATTTTTTAGGTGTCTTACCTATCCTCACCCCTCCCTTGTGTGCTCTCGCTTTTATCATGTGCTCAAAGTCCAATCCTATTGTTGTATTTGCCCTTGATCTAATGTCCACATATGAGGGAGAACATATGATTTTTGGTCTTCTGGGCCAGGCTAACCTCACTCAGAATGATGTTCTCCAATTCCATCCACACCAGCAAAACACAAGATTCATTTCCTGCACTCTCCCCAGCTGAGTACATCCGAGTGAGTTTGGAAAAGATGCTTCACAGCTAATTCAAAGCATCATCCACACCTGCTATCATCATTACTACTCAGCCCAGTACTACAGGTGTTGTGAGAAGAAAATAGTCATTATGTGGAAATTATATGATCAATTACATGCAAAACTCAAAAGAATGAACAAATTATTAGAACAAGTAAATTGAAAGGATTTACGGCAAGATCCTACCACTAATACTTTGCTAGATTTGCTTTACCACGTAATCTCTCTGTATCTCTCCATCCATCAACCCATGTTGGTTTTGGAATATATTTCAAAGTGAATTGCAAACACTGCAATTTCCCCATTAATATGTTGATATGCATACGATTAACTACAGTTCAAAACTGATTTGCAGGTTTTTTTCTTTGGGGCTAAAATGTACATGAATATATTTTACACATGCAATGAAATGCACAACTCTTAAAAACATATGGATCAATCTTGACAAATACTGATAAATAAGTTTATAATGAAAACCTTTATCAAGATACAAAGCATGGCCCATTTCATCCAGCTCTTGTACAGCCAACATCTGTTCTGATGTTTTTCTACCCTAGAAAAAGTTTGCATATTCTGAAACTGTATAAACAAAAACATGGATTATATTCTCCATTTGCAAGATTTCTTTCACTACCCCATATGGTTAGTTCATTCCTTTTTGCTGTTGAATAGAGTTCTATTGTATGGGGGAGAATCTATAGTTTGGTTAACTGTTCTCATAACAGTGGGGCCATTTAGACTGTTTCCTACTTGGAGCTATTATGATTAAGGTAGAACATTCTTATATGTCTTTCTGTGAAGACATACTTCTTCTCTTTGGTCCATACTTAGAGTGAAATTGCCATGACATAGGGTTAAGTGTGTAGTGGAAGCCTTACTTTCATAAGAAACTGTCAGTTTCCAAAATGATTGTCACGATTTTACACTTCACTACAACAATTTGTGGTGGCTCCACATCCTTGCCAACACTACTTATGATCAGTTATTTTAATTTTAGTCATTCTGAGGGCTTTAGTTTTAATTTGCATTCTCCTCACGGGTAATTACATTGAGCATTTTTCTGTTTGCTTATTGGCAATTCAATATCTTTGTTGTAACATCAGTTCAATTTTTGGCTCATTTCTTTTTTTTATTTTATTCATATGTGCATATAATGTTTGGATCATTTCTCCCCCCTTCCTCCCCCCTTACCCCATCCCATCCCCTCCCTTACCCCCCCAACCCCTCGCTACCAGGCAGAAACTATTTTGCCCTTATTTCTAATTTTGTTGTAGAGAGAGTATAAGCAGTAATAGGAAGGACCAAGGGTTTTGGCTAGTTGAGATAAGGATAGCTATACAGGGAGTTGACTCGCATTGCTTTCCAGTACATGTGTGTTATTTCTAAGTTAATTCTTCTCGACCTAACCTTTTCTGTAGTTCCTGATCCCTTTCTCCTATTGGCCTCAGTTGCTTTAAAGTATCTGCATTAGTTTCTCTGCATTGAGGGCAACAAAACTATCTCGTTTTTTGGGTGTCTTACCTATCCTCATACCTCCTTTGTGTGCTCTTGTTTTATCATGTGATCAAAGTCCAATCCCCTTGTTGTGTTTTCTCTTGATTTAATGTCTGCATATGAGGGAGAACATACGATTTTTGGTGGGCCAGGCTAACCTCACTCAGAATGATGTTCTCCAATTCCATCCATTTACCTGCGAATGATAACATTTCATTCTTCTTCATGGCTGCATAAAATTCCATTGTATATAAATACCACATTTTCTTAATCCATTCATCAGTAGTGGGGCATCTTGGCTGTTTCCATAACTTGGCTATTGTGAATAGTGCTGCAATAAACATGGGTGTGCAGATGCCTCTGGAGTAACCTATGTCACAGTCTTTTGGATATATCCCCAAGAGTGGTATTGCTAGATCATATGGTAGATCAATGTTTAGCTTTTAAAGTAGCTTCCAAATTTTTTTCCAGAGTGGTTGTACTAGTTTACATTCCCACCAGCAGTGTAAGAGGGTTCCTTTTTCCCCACATCCTAGCCAACACCTGTTGTTAGTGGTGTTGCTGATGATGGCTATTCTAACAGGGGTGGGGTGGAATCTTAGTGTGGTTTTAATTTGCATTTCCTTTATTGCTAGGGATGGTGAGCATTTTTTCATGTGTTTTTTGGCCATTTGAATTTCTTCCTTTGAGAAAGTTCTGTTTAGTTCACGTGCCCATTTCTTTATTGGTTCATTAGTTTTGGCAGAATTTAGTTTAGAAATGCTAATGATTTTTCTATGTTGATTTTATATCCTGCTACCTTGCTATAGCTGTTGATGGTGTCTAGGAGCTTTTGAGTAGAGGTTTTTGGGTCTTTAAGATATAGGATCATATCGTCCGACACTTTCTTTACCTATTGGCATTCCTTTTATTCCTTCTTTTTGCCTAATTGCTCTGGCTAGGAATTCCAGTACTATGTTGAATAGGAGTGGAGATTGTGGGCATCCTTGTCTCGTTCCTGATTTTAGAGGGAATGGTTTCATTTTTTCACCATTAAGTATAATCCTGGCTGCAGGTTTGTCACATATAGCTTTTATAATGTTGAGATACTTTCCTTCTATTCCTGGTTTTCTTAGAGCTTTTATCATGAAATGGTGTTGGATCTTATCAAAGGCTTTTTCTGCATCTATTGAGATGATCAAGTGGTTTTTGTCTTTGCCTCTGTTAATGTGGTTTATTACATTTATTGATTTTCGTATGTTGAACCGCCTCTGCATTCCTGGGATGAAGCCTACTTGGTCGTGGTGAATGATCTTTCTGATGTATTGTTGAATTTGTTTTGTCTTTATTTTATTGAGGATTTTTGCATCAATGTTCATTAAGGAGATTGGCCTATAGTTCTCCTTTTTAGAGGTGTCTTTTCCTGGTTTTGCGATAAGTGTAATACTGGCTTCATAAAATGTGTTAAGCAGTTTTCCTTCCCTTTCTATTTCATGGAACAGTTTAAGGAGGGTTGGTATCAGTTCTTTAAAGGTCTGCTAGAATTCAGCAGAGAATCCATCAGCTCCTGGACTTTTCTTTTTAGGGAGACTCTTGATTGCAGCTTCAATTTCATTTTGTGTTATAGATCTATTCAAGTGATTAATTTCCTCTTGGTTCAGTTTTGGATGATCATAACTATCTAGAAATCTTTCCATTTCTTTAAGATGTTTGAATTAATTTGAATATAGGTTCTCAAAGTAGTCTTGATGATTTCCTGGACTTCTATGGTGTTTGTTGTTATCTCCCCTTTTGCATTCCTGATTTTATTAATTTGGGTTTTTCTCTCCTCATTTTAGTCAGGTTTGCCAGGGATCTATCAATCTTGTTTATTTTTTCAAAGAACCAACCTTTTTGTTTCATTAATTCTTTGTATGGTTTTTTTGGTTTCTATTTTGCTGATTTCAGCTCTTATTTTTATTATTTCTCTCCTTCTATTGGGTCTGGGATTTGCTTATTCTTGTTTTTCTAGGAGTTTGAGATGTATCATTAGGTCATTGATTTGAGATCTTTCAGTCTTTTTAATATATGCACTCTTGGCTATAAACTTTCTTCTCAGGACTGCCTTTGCTGTGTCCCATAGGTTCTGGTAAGTTGTGTTTGCATTTTCATTGACTTCCAGGAACTTTTTAATTTCCTCTTTTATTTCATCAATGCCCCATTGTTCATAAGCAATGAGTTATTCAGTTTCCAGCTGTTTGCATGGTTTTTGTCTTTATTTTTGTTGCTGAGTTCTAGTTTTATTGCATTGTGATCATATAGAATGCATGATATAATTTCTGTTTTCTTATATTTGCTGAGGCTTTTTTTGTGCCCTAAGATATGATCTATTTTAGAGAAGGCTCCGTGGGCTGCTGAGAAGAATGTATATTGTGTAGAAGTTGGATGAAATGTTCTGTAGACATCAACTAGGTCCATTTGGTCTATGGTATATTTTAGATCTAGGATTTCTTTATTGATTTTTTTTGTTTGGATGACCTATCTATTGATGATAATGGGGTGTTAAAGTCTCCCATGACTACTGTGTTAGAGTTAATATATGCTTTAAGTCCTTCAGGGTATGTTTGATGAAATTGGGTGCGTTGACATTGGGTGCATATAGGTTGATAATTGTTATTCCCCTTGGTCTAGTTCCCCTTTTGTTAGTATGGAATGTCCTTCTTTATCTCATTTGATCAATATAGGTTTGAAGTCTACTTTGTCAAGGGATAAGTTTTGCTACTCCTGCCTGTTTTCGGGGGTCATTGTCTTGGTAAATCTTCTTCCAGCCTTTCATCCTAAGCCTATGCTTATTTCTATCAGTGAGATGGGTCTCCTGTAAGCAACAAATTATTGGGTCTTCCTTTTTAATCCAGTTCATCAAATGGTGCCTTTTGATAGGGGAATTAAGTCCATTAACATTAATTATTAGTACTGATAGGTATGTGGTAATTCCTGTCATTTAGGTGTCTTAGTTGTTTGAAGGTTTGATTTTGTGTACCTAAATTGATGTTACTCTCTACTTTCTTGCTTTTTCTTTTCCTGCAATTTGGTACTGCTTGCCCTTTCATGGTTATGTTGGGTTTCACTTTCCTTGTGCAGAATTCCTTGAAGAATCTTTTGTAGTGGTGGCTTTGTGGTCACATATTGTTTTAGTTTCTGCTTATCATGGAAGACTTTTATTGCTCCATCTATTTGGAATGATAGTTTTGCTGGGTAGAGTATCCTGGGGTTGAAGTTATTTTTGTTCAGTGCCCAGAAGATCTCACCCAAGCTCTTCTTGCTTTTAATGTTTCTTTTGAGAAGTCTGCTGTGATTTTGATGGGTTTACCTTTGTATGTTATTTGTTTTTTCTCTCTTACAGCCTTCAATATTCTTTCTCAAGTCTCTGTACTTGTTGTTTTAATGATAATATGTCGTGGGGTAGTTCTATTTTGGTCAGGTCTGTTTGGTGTTCTGGAGGCTTCTTGTACCTGTATGGGCATAGATTTCTCTAGATTTGGGAAATTTTCTGTAATTATTTTGTTGAATATATTTCTCATTCCCTTTGCTTGCACTTCTTCTCCTTCTTCAATGCCCATGATTCTCAGGTTTGGACTCAGTGAGTTCTTGCATTTTCTTTTCATAGTTCTTGAGTTCTTTAACTAATAGTTCTTCTGTTTTTCCTTTAATTACCATTTAATCTTCAAGTTCTGAGATTCTGTCTTCTGCTTCTTCTATTCTGCTGGATTGGCCTTCCATTTTGTTTTGCAATTCTGTTTCATTCTTTTTTCTGAGGTTTTCCATATCCTGAGTTTCTTCCTCTTTCATATTGTCTGTTTTCTTCCTGAGTTCATTTATCTCTTTATTTATCATGTTCTTTTTTTTCACTTTGGTGTTTATACAGTGCTTCTATAGTTTCTTTTATTTGTTCTTGTGCTTTCTCAAATTGTCTATGTTTGTTGTCTAGGAATTTCTTGAGTGTCTCCTGTACATTTTGGTTGACCATATCCAGTATCATCTATAAAATTCCTCATTGATTACTTGCAGGATTTCTTCTTTCAGATTGTTCTTGTGGTCTTCATTGGCTTCTTTGGGATAGTTTATCTTTGTTTTGTTGGAGTCTGGATCTGAGTATCTGTTTTCTTCATTTCCCTCTCATTCCTGTACTAATTTGTTACTGGGGGGAAACTGGTTTCCCTCTCTTTTCCATCTTCCCATCATTGCCCTTGCTATTGTTACCATCCCTGTACTGTGTGCCATTAAGTATTTTCTAGCTTGTAATAATAACAATGGTGATATCTAGAATGGGAGGGTGAGAGGAGAGGGAAAGCAAGGAAGGTAAAAATAAAGGGAAAAACAAACAAACAACTAAAAAAAGAAAAAAACTAACAAACAACAACAAAAAAAACAGTCCAAAGAAATAAACAGGGAGAGACAGTGTACTAATCAACGTAAGCTAAACAGGCATTAGAGAGACAGAGACAGGATTTAAAAAAAAAGAAAAAAAACCCCAAGTTCAAATGCAATAGAGTTTCAGTCTTAATAATTTTGGTGTTATTCCCTCAGCCTCCAATCCTGGAGATGGTGTCTCAGAAGTAGTTCTGTCATCTCATCAAAGGGGGAAGAAAAACCCAAAAACAAAACAAAACAAAATATCCCAAGTTCGAATACAATATAGTTTCAGTTAGACTTTCAGTATGAGGTTCTAGTTCAGTCATTGTTTCATCAAAGGAAGAGAAAAAGAAAAGAAAATGGGTCTGGAGACAGTTCTGTAAATGTCTATCTGAGGCTGTAGCTCACCTGCCTGCTGCTGTCAGCCTGCTGTTGCTGGAGGCTTTATTGATTGCAGATCTCAGGAGTGAGCTTAACACTCACCTAACCTAGCAGGCTTTGTTTATTTAGAGCTCTCCTGGGCTCGACTGCCACTGTTACAAGTTTTCCCCTCTCCAAACACACTGGGGGAGGTGACGCTATACCCACCTTCTCAGGCCGGCATGTTTATTTACAGATCACATGGGAAGTGCCCCTTTGCCACTCTCCAATGGAACCCTCCTCACGATACTGTTTCAAGCTTTCCCACTGCAAGGTTGCTGGGCATGTGCTGCCACTCCTGCCTTCTCCAGCTGGCTTGTTTATTTACAGTTCTGTGAGGGATTGCCACCCCCCCACCTTCGGCTCTCAGGGCTCTTCACCCTCTTTGCTACATGTCTTTTTGTTGTTGTTGTTGCTTATTATTCAGTTTGGTTTTTCTCTCTTTTTTTCCTGGGTGGGGGTCAGTCTGTCCAGGGGACTATGCTGATTTGGCCCAGGGTTGTTTGTGGGAGTACCATGTGCCACTTTGCTCACCTGGTGGTCTGCTTTTCCCAAGTAGGTTGGGCGCTGGCGTCTGGCAGCCTGGGGGCCCTCCTGGTTTCTCTGTTTACCGTGGAGTGGGGATGCTATGCACAGGCTGGAGGTGTGGCAGAGTCGGAGTTTTGCCTCTTCTCAGTGTTTTTTCCTGCAAAGTGTATCTCCAGTGTCTCTCCAAGATTTTACTTTAGGAAGCACGCTTTCTGCTTCCTCCCATTAGTCGCCATCTTGGAATCTCTTTTGCTCATTTCTTAGGTTGTTAGCTGTTTATTATTAAGTTTAGGCATTCTTTATATTTCCCATACATTAATCTTTTGTCAGGTATCTGTTTTGTATTTCTTCCATTCTATGGCCCATCTATTAATTTTCTAATTGATGCCATGGATAAGCAAGTTTTTAATTTTTATTTTAGCCTTTAAATTAAGGGATTTGTGTGTTGGGGGAGGTACTGGGGCTTGAACTCAGGGCCCACACTTTGAGCTGCTCCAAGGTGGGAAATTGCAGTGTTTCCAATGGGGAAATTGCAATATTGTTTGCAATTCACCTTGAAATGCATTTCCAAACTAAGATGGGCTGATGGATGGAGAGATACAGATAGATTATATGGTAAAAATGAAGGGTTTTTCGAGATAGGGTCTCGCAGAACTATTTGCCCAGCTGGCTTCAAACTGCAATCCTCCTGATCTCTGCCTCTGAGTAGCTAAGATTACAGGCATGAGCCACCAGTGCCCATCTAAATTGAGTTTTATAGTCCATTTTGAATGGATTTTTTAACCCAGTAGTACTTTTTAGGAAGCTTGACAACTGAGTTTTAAACTTTTGTGAAAGAAAATTTCACAAAAAGTTAAGAAAGTTTTATAAGTAAGTGAAAACATAGATAGCTTACCCCATCAGCAAGTAGATATATAAAATAACCAGTTCTTATTAATTAAGGCATGTTAGTACCTCAAGAAGAGAAAATTTAAATCAATGAAATATGAAAGCTTAGAATCAGAACCAAAGATGTACATGTGGGTTTTTGTATACATGTGTGCAACAGAATTGCCTTTACACATTAGAGAAGAGATAATTAGGTTATTTAGTAAATAGTGAAAATGACTGCCTCACTTGTCAGAGAAAAGCAAAGGCAAACCCCATATCAACATGTATGAAACTCCAAATAAATTAGAGTACTATATGGAAAAGGCAAAAACCGTGAAGGTAAGAATAGAAACATATGAAAATATCCATGAAACCTTAGAGTGAAAAATGATTTCTTATATAAGATCCAAGAGGTATAAACTGTAAAGGGCATAGATTGATTTAAATACATCAAAATTAGAGAGAGCTCTTTAACAAAAGACACAAAATTGTCAAACAGGTGACCAACTGAGATAAAATACTTGTCATCCAAAATTTCTAGGGGATTAAGATCTAGAATAGGTAAGGAACTTCTGCAAATCAGCAAAAGAAAAATAAGCTGAGGATATGATTAAGAACTTCAAAAACTGGGAAACACAAGTGGCTTAAAAATTATTATGCTTATATCTTCTTGTCAACAAAATTAGAGATAAGGGCATAATAGGTTCTGCCTGGAAATGAGGGGGAGAGGAGGAGAGAGGGTGGGGGAGGGGGGAGATTAAAGAAAGAAAAACAATATGAAAAAAGACAAAAAAAATGAAAAGATATCTCACTGTTAACTGAATAAATGCTGCAAAAGATTAAACTTTACAGAAATATTATGGACAAAAATAGAAATCATTTGGATTTCTATTTTCTTCTATTGCATAGAAGTTAGAAAAAGGAGTCCCATAGCTGCTGATAGAAGGACGCACGAGTTCAGACAATGTGCTAAGCGATTTCCTTTAATCAGTCCTGGTTATACAGCCCAGAGAGCCTCCTGTATAGGTCCACAAGGCAATGTGTGCAACAACGTTTTTTGCAGCATGGCTCATGAAAACAATATTCATCTGTAGAAGAATCCACTCAAGTGGGATTGGACAAGGGCATGTCATGAAATGTATGAAAACTATGCAATAGTCAGGAGCAATAAACCAGACTTACCAAATATACATAAATAGTTCTTTAAAACACAACACTGAGTGGAAGAGAAAAGGGAAGAGACATTGATTTATATATCAGTTGTACTATGTAAATATAAAAAATACATACAACACCATACATTTTCAAAGCTGCAGCAATGTCAAAATAAATATACTCCAGAAGGCTAGGAATCTCACTTATTAAATACATCAGCGTGAGTGTCTAAGAGATGAAATGGCAGTGGGGATGAATGAGAGAATGACAGAAAAAACAAGAGAGGAGCCATGCACAAAATGAAGTGGATGGCATGCCTCCAAGTGAACTGTAGGACTGAACACTTTTCTGGATAGCTGAGTCACACAGACAGACAGATACACACACATTTCTTGGAGTTTTGTTGTCGTTATGCAGTACTGGGATTTGAACTCAAAGCCTCACACTTGCTAGACAAATGTTCTACCACTCAAGCTATATCCCCAGTCCTTTTTTGCCTTACCTCTTTTCCTCACATCTTTGCCCAGGCCTGCATAAGACCACAATCCTCTTATTTAAAGCCTCCAGCATAGCTGGGATCACAAGTGTGCACCACCACACATAATTTATCACTGGAGATGGGATATCACTAACTTTTTCCCTGGGCTGACCTCAAACCATGATCTTCCCAATATCTACCTCCCAAGTAGCTGAGATTATAGGTGTTAGCCATCTTGCTCAGCTATTGACTTGTTTTTAAATTACCTGTAAATCACAGCCTTCATTTTATCATCTTAACTATAAAGCTATCAGAGATTACCAAACGTTTTGCTGAAGTCATAGGATGTTATGGAATACCTTCGAGCTATCAAAAGAGTAACTACATTCTGTAAAAGTTGTTATTGATTACTTTTTATTAATTGTTATTTGACAGGAAGGAGTTATACCAGTAACTGTCAAATTCTTTTTCAAATTTCCACAAATGGAATTTTTCTAGAAGAAAAGAAATGTTTTCTTCTAGAATTATTTTAGATTTTTAAAAAATTATCATGTTATTATTGTACTGAGGGAACATTTTAACATTTACAAAAGTTCTTACAGTGAATTCACTCCCTCCATCATTCTCCTTTATTCCCTCTCCCCCCATTCCTGGAATAGTTTCAACAGATCTCATTTTTCCATTTTCATATAAGTTGTAGGTATGCAATTCCTACTGTCTCCCTTTTGAAAATAAAGTAGTATTTTCCCATCTTATGCCTGTGCCACTCTCAAAAAATTCTCAAAAATAATCTTAAAATAGTAAACATAAGATATCACCCACAAAATCACTTAGAACTCTAGAATCTAAGCCATCTGGGCTCGGGTGGAGAAGTGCATTTTAAGTAGCTTTGTGAGTTTTTGTGCACTCATTAATATTTAATATATTTTGACACTAGGGTGTGGATTATGCACAACAGCCTTTGTAAGGGTCTTCAGTGATTTAGAACAATGCATTAAAAATATCAACAACATGGAGTGGGACTAGTGCAATACTCAGCTGATTTTATTTAAAAGGTATTTGATGGCAAGGGAGTGAATAAGAATCAGAGATGTGAAGTATCCCTCCAAATTGTCCACTAAGGACCTTCATCTGTAAAATGAAGTGCTGTTTGTCAGGATCAAATGAGAAAATGGACGTGGCACACCCCATGAACCACAAGTGGATATTTTAATTTTTATTTCTAAAATTGTGTCCAAAGAAGTGGAAGGCAGTATTTGCTAAAATGCTTTTTTTATGTATAGGAAGCAACCCAATTGCAAGTGGTCCAAGCAATTATGGGAATTTTTTTTTTTTTTTGGCAGAACTGGGGTTTGAACTCAGGGCCTCATGCTTGCTGGGCAAGTGCTCTACCACTTGAGCCACTCCACCAGCCCCCAATGATAGGAGGTCATGAGCTGGATGTTTGAAGGCCTGGAGAGAGGCTGGGCATCTGGGCTCACACCGTGTAGGGACCCACATTTTCTCTCTCATATTTTCAGCCTCAGCTTTTCAGCAGGTCACAAAAGAGATGCCAGTAGCATCTGGGACTCCATGTTTCTTGGTACAAATCTGGAAGAAATTAGGTCTATGAACCTGAAAGTTTAAATACAATCTCTGAAAATGTTTTTGACTCTGCTGAGCCTGACTTGAGGTCCATGCCCATCCAAAACCATCACTACGGCCAGGAGATTAGCTTAGTTGACCAGGAATTGTGGCCAAAATGACTGTTGTGCACAACTGCAGGGGGCAGTATTCGCATATCTCTAAGAAACACAATCTGTCATGGGGACAAATGTTAATGTTTACATCAGACATCCACTGAGCTGGGATCAAGGCAACAAACCTCGCTACTGACAAGCCAGACCAGCAGAAAAAATCCTCGATCTCATCTATTGATGATTTTTCCTCCTTCCTGAATTGTATCCTTTCCAAAATTCTTATGTTGAAGCCCTAACCACCAGTGTGACTATATTTGGAGATAAAAACTAAAAGGGAGTAATTCAGGTTGAATGACGCTATAAAGGTAGGGCCCTGATCCAATGGGATTCGTGCACATGTGGGAGGAGATACCAGAGAGCCTCCCTGCTCCCTTCACAAGCACTGACACACTGTGAGAACGTTATATGAGAACGGGATGAGAAGCTGCCCTCTGAGGCCAGGATAAGGCACCGCACCAGAAACCAAGATCCTAGACATCCCAGCCTCAAAAACTTTGAGTAATAAATTTCTATTTTTAAGTCATCCTGAAGTAACTAAGACAGTCCCTGTCCCCATATTCTTTTCTACAAACCATCATGCCTCAGTTTCTGAACTCAGTGGCTCAAAAAGCCATGTACACTCCTGGTTTCTGTTTCTCAAACCCCTTTCCTCTATCAGCACACCTCCAAAATCTAGTGAAACATTTCTGCCAAACATCATGGTCATTTAGAATTATCATGGTCATTTAATCTCACGTGGTCATTAAGAATTATGTGGCTTTACTTCTTTTCTTTACTTTTCTTCTTTTTTCCCTGTTTCAGATTTGGTGAGCCAAAAGATAATTTCTGATCCCTTCCTGTCACTCCAGTTTTCTTCACTGATTCCCCTTTCTTGCTCAACAAGATGTGTTTCTAGCCTCTTTTCCTGTTCTCATTCTCTTATTATTTCAAGTTCTCAAGGACCGCATACCAACTCTGGGCAACAACTCCCTCATACAAAGCCACCCAACTTTCCTCACCCTTTATACTTCCTTCCACCCTCCCGTAAGTCAATGTCCATATATCCCACAAACTCAAGAATTCAAAATGATACTATTGCAATTATTATACCTACCTCTGAATCAAAACGAACAAAGCCCTGCTGGTATCTGGACAAATGGTACCACTAAGTCACACAGCCCCCCAAGACTGAAATCTCAGGATCATCCTCAATGTCTTCTCCCTCCACCTCCACATCAACTACTGACAAAGTATTTTCTTTAACATCCTTGCTCATATTCTCTCGTGTGAACCCTATCATTCTGGACTTGTGCTCTTCCCTCCCCCACCCCACAGTGGCTTCTCTGCTTCCATTTTGTCACCGTTTGTACTCTGCATGCAAAGAGAATGAAAGTCTGAAAACTCTGATCCTGCCACTCTCCTACTGAAAGCCCTGCCGTGGTTCCCCCTTGCATAGAAGACACATTAAAATTCACCTGCAGAGCTGTCATGTGATGTGGTGGCCAGCATCCTCGGCATTGCCATCTACGTTAGGAGTGGATAGGGAATTACAGCAGGCTTGGCCAAGACTCAGTTCCTGCCTGAACTTTGCATCTGCTCCAACACTACATCTCTGCAACAGGTCAGAATGGTGCCTCATTTATTGCTCAAAATAGCTCTATGCAGTAGACTCTCATATTCTCCGCATTTTGGAAATAGTGAAACTGAAGAACTGAAATATTAATCAGCTTACTGAAAATTATGCTAAAGCAGGCAAATAAATAAATAATAGTAGTTGAACTCAAGAGTTCAAATTTTTTCTCCCCTTTGGTGCTGGGAATTGAACCCAGGGACTCACGCATGGTAGACAAGCATTCTATCACTGAGCCACCCAACCAAAAAGTCCACTTTTTTTAACCACCCATCCAAGTGGTTGTATTTCTCAATCTAGGCTCCATAATCTTTTATAGGAATAGGTCAAAAATTACATTGAAAGTGGTAGAGAGCTTATCTAGCAAGTGAACTCAGGTAAAACCCTGAGTTCAATCCCAAAAAAATTACATTGAAATTATTTTATATATATATATATTTTTTTTTTTTTTTGCTAGAGAATGAATTCATAGGTTTGCTAAGATTCTCAAAGACACCATGGCAAAAGCCAAATGGATGAAAAGGAGAAAAAAGCCTGTTGTGTGACTATCACTTCCAGGGCCTGCAAAGTGAATTCCAGAAATCTTTCTTGGAAGGCCTCCAAGGCTACAGGCTTTGGGCATTTTAGGTTATTGTCATCTGCTCTAAAAATTCACCACATCTGTATAGTCTTTCCTGAATTGCTTAAACTTCCTTCTAACAGCATGGACATGGTCCTGGAAGGGTAAGTGGTTGCTGCAAGTGTCAGGGGCCCCACTGGCTTCAAGTTCAGGTGTGTGGTGGAACACAGATACAGAAAAACAAGCTGGCCTTCAAAGCTCGTAAATACAAAGAGCTCAAGCCTGCACCATGAGGATTTCCTTTAGTAATGAAGTCCTTCCAGGGAAGCTGAGTCATTCAGACTCTCCCAGGACATGTTCTCTTGGTTGAGGCGGTAGTCTTCTCCAGCTGGATATTTGCAAAGTGCCTTGCTTACCTTGATTAATGACTTTCTCCATAAAGCCAGTCTTGGTGATGACATTACAAAGCTCCTCTGTCCCCAAGTGTTAACAATACAGCGGGACCATTAACTGTTGGCAAGTATCCCAAAATTACTCTGAAGATGTGGAAGAATTCTAATGAAATGCACAGCATTCATCAAAAAGAAACCCAATAGAGTTTTCAAAGCTCACATACAATATTTCTGCTTAGCATACATTATTCAGTCCCTCTTTAGGAAAAATGGGCATTTCCTATGCATAGAAAAATCATTTCAAATTATCTTTTCTAAATTTTAGGTTATGAATATGTACTATTGTTATAAAGAAAAAGGATTCATAAACACTCTTTTTTTCTTTTTCTAAAGTCATATTCTCATGTGGTTCCCAGAGGTGGTTCATTACTAGAATCAATAGGGGAGATGTGTTAAAGTGCATACCTAAACATCAGTATCCCTAGTGCTGGGGTCTACAACTGGATCCCCTGATATGGAAAATTCTGAAGCTTATGTCAATAATTTTTGCTCTTAGTAAAACACGGTTGTCCACACAATCCATTAATTTCCTTTCTTTATCCCATTAATAGCACCCAGATTTTATTTGGATAGCTACCCACTGCATGCATCCCACACTTTTTCAGAATAATCTGAACTCTCTCCTAGTTCTAACCTGGCTGGTTTTAATCAAGCATATGTTCAGAGGCGTGTGTGTGACCTACACACTCCAATCAGGGTTGATCTCAGGCCTGGCTCAGACTTCCCAGGCATAAACCCTCTTTATCTCAGTCGCATTGAATAAGTACTCCAAACCCCAATACCTATGGCAGCCATCTAAAAGTTGTAAGAAAAACCTTATTTAGAAGGAACATAACACTATTATTGAAGATCTGGTGGGAAGACAGGAAAGAAGCTGATGCAATCATCAAGATGCTAGATCAACCAATCATGGAGCGTCTCTTGCCTCTGGATGCTCAAGTACATAAAGCAATAAATCGTTTTCATTCAAAAGGTCAATTGAAATTAGATTTTCTGTTCCTTGCAACATGATGTCCCAGCTTGTGGGCAATACTTTAGCTACAGCACAGTGTGTCAGCTGATTTAATTTGGTGCAGTATTTCTTTTTGGAACAGTAAGCTCAGACTCTAAACATCCTCACAGCAATCAAGTAGCACTTACAACACACACACACACACACATACACACACACCCTAAAGGATGCAGCACATTTAAGACTTAACCACCATGTTTGTGGCCAATGTTCGACTACAATAAGGCCCTGGTTTCAGTTTTCCTCCACCCCTGTCTCCAGACCATACTTCAGCTCCTCTCTCGGAGCTATTCATCCTTCTTTGAGGTCTTTAGTCCTGACTTGCCTCTGACCTAGACTTTGTCTCTCTGCCCAATCATTTTGGATTGACCCCCCTATTGAGGTAGTCCATGTAACATTTCAGTTCACTTTTACCCCAGATGTTGACTTTCAGCTACACTTAGCTCCTTAACCATGTGTCATGAGCTAGTCTCACCTTCCTGCATGCCCAGCTGCACAAACCCTGGGGTGCATCCAAGGACTTGGGCAGTCTGCTCTGGAGAGACAGTAAATTAGTATCAGTCTCTCTTTATAACAAAATGAGAATATTGGATTGGAAAGTACTCTGAGATTTCTTCAAATTTTAAGGTGTCAAAGACTAGAGACACAACCCTTACTCTTGAAGTGTTTGCAAGCCTGGTACTGAACAGGATCTTGGAAATTAGAGAACACAGTAATCAACATTTTCTAAATAATACCTCTCTGTCTAATAATTCAATACTATCAAACTTACTCCATATGTGTTAGAAATAGGATACATATTACTTAGCATTCCCAGCTTTATTTTTCAGAATGTAGGACACATTTTACTAATACAAAAAAAATGGTCTTTTGAAAATAAAAAGCATTCCACAATATTACTGTCTTGGTTAATACCCACAGTAGCTTCTTTATCAGGAAGAAAATTCCTTGCATGTCAAGATCATTAGAGATATTCTCATTTGCAACCTCTGCTGTCTCATATTTCATCGTCTAACTCAAATCCTACATTCCAATCTAATCAGACCACCAACAGTTCCTGGATATCCCAATTTTAATTCGGCTTTGTCTTTTCTGTTTTCTTTAATCAGAATGCCCTTAGCCTGCTTCTTCATGCAGTAGACACCCCCATCATCCAAGATCTAGTTACATTCTCCTCTCACATAAGCCTTCAATTTCTTCCCAGTTGCCATCATGCCTTACAGATGTGGAAGAGAGATTGCAGAGAATGGCTGCATACCAACCATGCCTCATAAATGCACCAGTGATGCTGCCTAGTGGGTCCAACCCCAACTTCTCCTTAGCAGAGGACACAAGACACAGGGTGAATAAAAAGGTAGATGCTACTACAGTGTGGTTTGACTACAGCCCCCAAGAGTTTGTGTGTTGGGAACTTGGTTCTCAATGTGATCATCCTGAGAGGTTGTGGGGCCTTTAAGCAGTGAAGCCTGGGCCAGGTAGGGTGGAGCACACCTGTAATCCCAGCACACAGGAGGCTGAGGCAAGAGAATCATGAGTTCCAAGGTAGCCTGGAATACAAGCAAGACAATGTCTCAAAAGAGAAAAAAAAAGAGACAGGCTCAGGTCATTAAGGGAACTGCCCTCAGAAAGGATTAAGAAAGTTCTCATAGGACTCCTGAGCACTTAGAGTGGCTTTGTGCAAGGATTGAGTTTCTCCCTGGCCTCTGGAAGTCTGACTGTGTGGTTCTACTTCTCACGCATGCTCCTGCCATCTTCTGAGGTCCTCAACAAAGCTGAGATGATGCATTATGCTCTTGAATTTCAAGAACTGTGAGCTAAATAAACCTCTTTTCTTTGTAAAGTTAGCCTGCCTCTGGCATTTTGTTACAGTAACAAGAAAAACAATGTTCTTCCTTGCTGTGCCCTACCAAAATAGAGTTGAAGCACAAGTTTCCTCCTCAACATATTGTACCTATGAACACTTAGAACTCTACACTGTACATGTGCATGTAACTTGTACATGTTCAAGTCTGTGGGTCTCTAACTCAAGTATGAGGCCCATGATAACAGAAACAGTGCTATTTCCAAAGCACAGTGCCAATGAATCTTTTTAATATGAGCGAATGAAAGACCAAATAAATGAATGATAGCCTTTACATCTAAAAAGTACCAAGTACTGATATGGAACAAATGGAACTCTGATCTTCAATGCTGGGGTTGTCAATTGGCACAATCACATCAGAAAACTATTTGGAAGTTCTTCCTGAAACTAAGTACACAACTATAACTCAGTAATTCCACTCCTAAATATACTCCCTAGAGAAACGGGCGTATATGTCCACCAATGTTACATAAGAATAATCATGGCAGATTTAATCAAAGTAGATAAATATTGGAAACTCAATTATTCATCTAAAAATAGAATGACCAAATAATGTTACATTATGAGTAGAGACTACCATTCAACAAGAAGACGAACACAAACTATTGCTACACAGAGAAACAAGGATGAATTTTGCAAATACAATAAAGTAGCAACTCCCTCATTTTACAAATGAGAGATTAAGTTATTTAACTAGTGGTCACTTTTCTTGTTAATCACTGAGCTAAGTTAATATGTTTTCATTATTTCATGCATCCCAGGCTGTACAAAGAAGCTAAATTGTGAACATGTAGGAGGACCAGGAAGGTGGTAGGAGAGCTAACAAGAAACAAAAAGTACTTCCTCTCCATGCCTCCTCTTCTTGTCCCTTTACTACCCCATTCCTTTCCTTTTTGTTGACTTAATCCCATGATGACTATTGGCTTCTCCCAGCTTCCCTGGTCTTCACAGCCCTTTTTCATAATTCTCCATCCCAGCCAAACACAACTTCATGATGATTCATCTCAGAGTGGTCTCCAGATGACACAAACTGAAAGGTAGGTAAGCATAAGGCAGGTTTCCTAAGATGTAATTAATATAGTTGTATATTTATTTACTTCATACTGCATTCGCAAAAGGAATTGTTGCCAGTTTACAGAGCAAGTTCCAAGCCAGAGTAGCTATGTAGCAAGACCCTGACTCAAAAAACCAAACAAAATGAAATTTTAGCCAGCTTGTAAAAAGCATATATTAAAAAATGGTAAAAACTGAGGAACTTGAGATGAAGACAAAAATCAGAATTGGATGGTGATTTTAAGGAAAAAGTCAGTACCTTAGCTGGGGGAGATATTTTCTTCACTGCTCCTAAAATTTTAATATCAAAGTCAGGCACTTCTGCTAAAACTATCTTCAGCAGGATCTCCATTGTAGAGGGATCCTGACAAGCAAGGCATAGACCCAAAGATCTCTTTACTTTACAGTAATTGAAGAAAATATATAAGCATTCTTATATTTCTGTGTATCAACATAAGACATGAAATGATATCCATAATCCAATAACATAGCTGCTTCCAAGGCACAGAGGAGCTATAGAAAAGTTAAATAGGATATATAATCTTACCAGAGACAGGTTCCAAATGATTCCTCCCTATACATCAGCTCAGAAACATCAAGACACCAGAGTGAAGTCTACTATGTCAATCAAGCTGCCAAATAGTGGACTTCTATTGTGTGTACAGAATGATGCATAGTATACAAGATATATTCAAGTTGGGTTGTAGGAAATAAACCACATTCCAAATGGTGACAACACAGAAGCTAGAAAAAGCACATTTTACATAAGCTCGTTTTCCTGCTCATGCATCTAAGTTCCACAGATGTGACTGCCATCCAAGAAACCAGTCAAGAAATTGAAAGTGCTTCTTGCCACGAAGGCAAGATTTGGAGACACCATAGTGGGGCCAATAGCCGCTGTCTGGTATCTACTACAACTGTCTGAGAAACCTCAAAAAAACACTCTAATTTGGTAAATTAAATTTAGGTTGATGTTTTGTTTCTCATTGTAAAAAAAATGTGTGGAAAACAAAAATATTTGAAAACTATGAAATTCCATGAATCTGAGGCACATTTAAGAACTCTAATAGTCATCAAAGTCCAGTTGTGTGGGGATTGTGGGTCCAGGTTGTGAACCAAGTAAATCTACAGTTCTGCCCAGTCTGTAGCTACTTCCAGACAATTACAAATTGTCTGATCAGGCAGATTATGGCTCAACATATATGTGCATATTTGATCGCCTAATTTAAAATGACAGTTGTAATGTTTATTTTTTTATTATCTTGGCAGTTAAAATTTGGGGCACTGTAGACAAGTGTGTTTGGGTTTCACTTGCAGATCCAAAGTGCATTAAAGATATGGTGGATCAAAGACCTCAATATAAGGCCTAAAACTTTTAAACTAGTGCAGTAAATAATAAGGGCTACACTGGAACATGTAGATATATGTAATAACTTCCTAAGCAGAACTCAAATGGCTCAGCAACTAAGAGAAAGGACTGACAAATAGGACTACATGAAATTAAAAAGCTTCTGCACAGCAAAGGAAGCCAGACTGAAGAGACTGCTCAAAGAATGGGAGAAAATCTTTGCCAGCTGTATATCTGAGAAGGGATTAATAACCAGAATATACAGGGAGCTCATAAAACTAAACTCCCAAAGCGTCATGACCCAATAAAGAAATGGGCAAATGACCAGCACTGACGAATGGATTAAGAAAATGTGGTATCTATACACAATGGAATTTTATGCAGCCATGAAGAAGAACGAAATGTTATCATTCGCTGGTAAATGGATGGAATTGGAGAACATCATTCTGAGTGAGGTTAGCCTGGCTCAAAAAACCAAAAATCGTATGTTCTCCCTCATATGTGGACATTAGATCAAGGGCAAACACAACAAGGGGACTGGACTATGAGCACATGATAAAAGCAAGAACACACAAGGTAAGACACCTAAAAAACTAGCTAGCATTTGTTGCCCTTAACGCAGAGAAACTAAAGCAGATACCTTAAAGCAACTGAGGCTAATAGGAAAAGGGGAACAGGTACTAGAGAAAAGGTTAGATCAAAAAGAATTAACCTAGAAGGTAACACCCACACACGGAAAATCAATGTGAGTCAATGCCCTGTATAGCTATCTTTATCTCAACCAGCAAAAACCCTTGTTCCTTCCTATTATTGCTTGTACTCTCTCTACAACAAAATTAGAAATAAGGGCAAAATAGTTTCTGCTGGGTATTGAGGGGGGGGGAGAGGGAGGGGGCGGAGTAGGTGGTAAGGGAGGGGGTGGGGGCAGGGGGGAGAAATGAACCAAGCCTTGTATGCACATATGAATAATAAAAGAAAAATGAAAAAAAAAAAAAAAGAAATGGGCAAATGAACTGAACACAGCTTTTTCAAAGGAAGAAGGACAAATGGCCAAAAAACAGACGAAGAAACGTTCAACATCCCTGGCCATAAAGGATATATAAATCAAAACCACATTAAGCTTCTACCTCACTCCTGTTAGAATAGCTATCATCAAGAACACAAACAACAACAAATGTTGGCAAGGATGTGGGGGGAAAGGAACCCTCATACACTGTTGGTAGGAATGTAAATTAGTACAACTACTATGGAAAACAGTATGGAGGCTCCCTGAAAATCTAAAAATAGAACTAACATATCATTCAGAAATACCACTCATAGACATATATGTGAAGGAATGTAAGTCAGTATACAATAAAGACACCTGCACACCTATGTTTATTGCAGCACTATTCACAATAGCTAAGCTGTGGAAACATATGCCCTACAACTGATGACTGGATTAAAAAAATGTGGCATATATATACAATGGAAGTTTATTCAGTCATAAAGTATGACATATGTATATGAAAATGTGACCACAAACCCCTATGTAACTATCACATAGTAATAAAAACATTAAAAAAGCAAAAACAAAAAAACAAAGATGTGATCTTGGACAAGGTTCTTAAATTCACAGGTTAATGGATGGAACTGGAGAACATCATCTTAAGTGTAGTTAGCCAAGTTCAGAAAGACAAAAGTCACATATTTTCTTTCATATGGGCAATACACACCCAGATGCAAATACAAGCATTATCATACATACATACATACATGTATACACACACACGTGTGTGTGTGTGTGTGTGTGTGTGTGTATAGAGAGAGAGAGAGAGAGAGAGAAAAGCATGTTTCCAAACAAGAATGATAGAGAGTGAATAATATTGAAATACATCCTATCTGTGTAGGAACAAGACACAATGAAATGCACTGAGAGCTGTTGAACAGCGCAGGGTAGGTGGGGAAAGAGTGAGGAGGAGTAATAGAGGGGATAGACTGATTAAAGAACAATATATGTGTAGGTAAAATACCAAGGCAAAATCCTCACTGAACAATGAACAGACAGGAACGTAAAACAGGTCATGTTAAGGGAAAGGTAGTAGTGGGAGGGAAGGGTAAATGAGAGGATAAAGGAGGGTGAATATGGTTGAGGTACTTTCTATACATGTATGAATGTGGAACATTGAAACCCGTCGAGGTCATTTTGAGAGGAGATGTGGCAGAAGAGGGAGAATAATGGAAGGAATGAACCAAATGGGTATGACATATGCATATGGAAATGTGACCACAAACCCCTATGTAACCATCACATACTAATAAAAACATTAAAAAAGCAAAAACAAAAAAACAAAGCGTGTTAGTGATGTGATCTTGGACAAGTTTCTTAAATTCGCTTAGCTTCAATTTCCTTGTCTGTAAGAGAAGTATAGTAACATTAAATATTAAAATTATCAATAAATGATATTTTATATAATTTAATTGCATAAATAAATTATAATTTTGCATTAAACAATATGAAAGCCTCCTTATGGGAGCTGTTGTGAGGACTGCGTGGTAGGGATGCAGGATTGTTAGCGGCAAACCTCATTATTCCATTATCAGACTTACTGGGAAGGAATCACTGGGAAAAGTATAATAGGAAATAGCTTCTTTTTCCAAAAAGAAAACTATCCCAACCCCTCTGAAGCAGCCAAATCCATCCATATATAATTAATAAAGTAGCAAAGGCAGTATTGTGCAGGAATGGAGCTCTGGAGAAGCTTTTATGGCGGGATGTGCTAAAGGGGACATCAGCAAGCACATGGGAAAGACTAAGAACTTGGGGTTAAGAATAAGAGGTGGAGGCAAGGGGAAGAAGCAGCAAAGCTGGCAAAGCAGGCTCAGGATTCTTGTAGGAAGGTGAGCAAAATGTTGACAGTGAAGGAAGAAGCCAGACCAAAACACAGTAAAGCTTACTTGCTTGGGCTCAGCGTTAAAAAGTCATCACACCCAACTTGAGAATTCAAGTTTTTATCACAATTTAGTTCATATCAGAATTTACTATGTAACCTTTGTAGTGTGTTGTTACAGCGTAAAGAGGTTATTGCATAGTCAATGTAACATATTCCTAACTTTAGAGTGTGTATTAGGTCATTCGAAGGTCATCTTTTGGAGCCCAGGGCCTTGGGCATGCTGGGAAAGTGCTCTACCATTGAGCGACATCCCCAACCCTTAGTTACTCTTTTTAATGTCGTAAGAGCATCTCGATATAAAAACAATCTCCCTGAGTGTGGCTGCAGATGAACAGTTGGTTGGGACTCGATGAACCTATGGTCTTCCACAGTCCCAAGACAGACACAGCCAGGTGACCTACCATGGTTCATGCTTCCAGACAATGCATGTTAAATTAAACTCCGACTGCTTGATTTAGTTTAGAAAAAAGGTGATTCTTATTGGTGACAATCAGATGAAAGCAACTCCTTGAGACACGTATATTTAAAGCAGTGTTATGTCTCATTTCCTGGAAGGCTCTAAATGCAGGGAAATCTCCTAACAAGCAGAAGTCTTATCTATTTAACCAGCAGCAAGGCTTACCATCAGTTTTCCAAAAATAACAAAATCAGAAATTGCTTCTTCCTGGAGCTGTAGGGAATCATCTCCACCATCTTCACTGAACGATCAGCTGAAGTGGAATTCCTAAGGGAAGGCTGGCCCTGGTCAAGGCATCCAGAAATCAAGACCACGTGGAGCCACTGTAGCCCATGGGCAGGCGGTCTCTGCCCTGCAGAGATCAAAGGAAAGAAAACACTCGAGCCCAAGAGCCTTAGAGCTTCCCAAACCCTCTCACCTAAATTCTCCTTATTGCTTTGCTGCAGATACAGCCGAGCTAATTGTCCCTTAGCAGCAAAAGCAAAAGCTGAGGACAGCAGTCATAACACGAGCTGACATTTCTGAATGCTTATTATCTTGCCAAGTACTGTTATCAGTGCTTTGTTCTATACTGAATCATTTGGTTTTCCCATAATGGTACGAAGTAAGTGCTATAATAATGTGCATTTCCCAAATGCCGTAGCTGAGGTGAGAAGAGGTAAGTAATGCACCCAAGACCACACAGTTAGCAAGAGCCCACATTCTGAACCATCACTTCACTACCTCTTGGAAAACCAAGGTGTCCTGACTGATGTCCGTTTTCCCCATGGCTCAGAACCATTGTAGGTTTCTAAACTCACCCAGTCTGAATCAAGGAGGACAGGTAGGAAAAGGGACCACAAAGCTCTGAGGAGAGAGAAAGAGAATTGATTTAACAAGTAATTCTTTAGTGAATTTATATACTTGCTAAATATGGCCCTCTTTCCCTTAAAACTTTTAAAATAAGGAAACAGAACAAATTTTAATGGAGTCAGGGCAGGAAAGGGCCAAAAGAGCAAGATCATTGCACAAATGGAAGGTATTCTTAGCAGTGCTGAAGGTAAGACACCTAAAAAACTAGCTAGCATTTGTTGCCCTTAACGCAGAGAAACTAAAGCAGATACCTTAAAGCAACTGAGGCCAATAGGAAAAGGGGAACAGCTACTAGAGAAAAGGTTAGATCAAAAAGAATTAACCTAGAAGGTAACACCCACGCACAGGAAATCAATGTGAGTCAATGCCCTGTATAGCTATCCTTATCTCAACCAGCAAAAACCCTTGTTCCTTCCTATTATTGCTTGTACTCTCTCTACAACAAAATTAGAAATAAGGGCAAAATAGTTTCTGCTGGGTATTGAGGGGGGGGAGAGGGAGGGGGCGGAGTGGGTGGTAAGGGAGGGGGTGGGGGCAGGGGGGAGAAATGAACCAAGCCTTGTATGCACATATGAATAATAAAAGAAAAATGAAAAAAAAAAAAAAAGCTCTAAGAACTTCAGTGAATACCATTCTGCACAGACCAACCTAACCCTCTGTTGGTCTGCAAAATTCCTGGCCAGTGTGGTAACTCTCAACAGTTTCTTGCAGTCTTCTGCCACAATGCTACTATTACCAAGGACCTGATGACCCAGGACCCAGACAGGATGAGTGTGCTCAACGTGAAAGCCAAGTACTTACTCATTTGGCAAATTTGTATGGAGCACTTCTATATGTTATGAGCAAGTGCAAGGAGAACTGGAATAGCCTCCCTACCCTTAAAGAGCGTACAGTCTAGCATAGGGGTCAGCAGTTGTTTCTGTAAAGGGCCAGATAGTAGTAGCCTTATGGTAAGCTATAAGTCTCTGTCCCAACCAATCTGTCATCACTCCTGTCTTAGCCACAGGTCATACGAATGGAGGTGGCTGCATCCCAATAAAACTTTTTGAGGAAAAAAAGAAAGAAAAAAAAAAGCAGGCAGTATGCTGGATTTGGCTCCAGGGCCATAGGTTGCATTGTTCTAGGAGTCTCCTCAAGAAAGGTTTACAGGAAAAACAACTTCTGTGTGGCTTCATGTTCTGATCTGTTGTCTTTGTAAACAGATTGTGTTTGGGTATCAAGTCTTAGAATCCCATTTAGTTTCTTGAAGGTTTTTTTGTGGCTGTTATTCCATGGTCTTTTAGTTTGACTATTGCTGAGAAAAACCTGTGGCTAGGTGATTTTTATCCCCTTATAAGTGACTTCCCAGTGGATTCTTTATTCTGTATTGTTGAAGTTCAGGAAACTTATTTAGATATGTTTTAGAGATTCTTATATGAAAGGCTTTTTCCCCTCACAGGAGATTTTAGCTCATTTGTAAGTACTGACATGGCATGTATGATTGTCATACTTTTATATTATGCTTTCTTTCTCTAGTTTTAAAGTTTTAAAAAACTTTTCTTTAACCTGTCATCTCTTGTTTTATATTTTGTGTTTCTTCTAATCTTCAGTGACATATACAGTTTTGTTCTAGTGGCTACTTTTATGACTATAACAAATATAGTATCTATTAATTCCTTACTATAAACATGAATGAATTCAATACTTTCTTTTTTTCTTAATCCTTTATTTCCACTATTCAACTTTAGTCAATTATTCTATTATATTCTATTTAATAGATGCCTATGTCCATCCATGGTAGTATATACCTTTAATCTCAGCTCTTGGGAGGTTGAGATAGGTGCAAATTTGAGATCAGATTGCAAATTTTGAGACAGGGTCTCTCAAAAAAAAACAAAACTAAAAAAGACACCTATGTAATGTTCATCTATGTGGTAGTTTAATGTTTAGTATTTACTGTGGTCTGTCATGCATATTGCTGCTTCCTATTTCATCTCTTCCTATAATCTTACTTTGTGCTAGAGACTGAACCTTTGTGTTCTCTTAAATTTTATAGTTGAAACCGAAATTCCCAATGTGGTAGTTTGGGGGTTGGGCCCTTTGGGAGGCAACTAAATCATTATGGTGGGGCCTTTAATGAATGGAATTAATGCCCTATAAGAAGAGACAGGAGAGTGATAATGTCTCTCCCTATCTCCCCAAGTGAGAATACAGAGAGAAAAGCTAGGAAATAGGCCATTACCAGACACCAGACTTCCCAGCGCCTTGATGCTGAATGGCCCAGCCTCCAGAACTATGAGACATAAATATCCCTGGTTTAGTCATCCAGTCCATGCTATTCTATTATAGCAACTCAAACTGATTAAGATACTATTTTTTCTCTGACCACTTACAGTTCTGTTTGTCTTCTACATTCATAGAGGTGACAGGATAATTAAATTTATTTAATCTATTGTGGAAAATTATGATTTTGATTTTTTCATAGTAACATTTTTGGAGTAGGTGTGTTTCTCTGCCAACTGTGTTCTGTGGTTTTCTACTAGTTTTTCTAGCTCATTTCCTATATTGGTTCTGTGCTACTCATGTTTTGTTACTCACCATTGAAGCAGATGAGTCTTTTCTGTAACAATCATATTTAGGAATTTGACTTGTGTACATTTCTCATTCTGAGTGCACTTGATTATGGTTGATTTTGCTAATGATGTGTGAATCCATCTTTTCCTTCTTTCCAGCTAAGTGACATAGGAAACCATTGAGTTTTTGCAACATGGAGACTTTTTTCTCCCAACTGCCACGGAAGCAGCCTGCCTCCTGCAAAGATGACCCCCTCCAGAACTCCTCCTGTACTTTCATCCTCTTTGCTGTTGGAAGGAAGCAGAGCTGGGGAGCTCCAGCCACCTCCAGGATTTTGACCTATGGTGCTGACACTTGCCCCAGACCACTCATGTGCGGCTTGTTCCATGCTCCCGTACCTGTGGTTTCCTCTCTAGTCATTGTACACTGCTTTGCTTGGACTCTGTTGCTTTCTACCCATTTGTAGTTTGGAATTTTTGCTGTTACTTACTTTTGATGAAAATGAAGCTCACGTCTATATTTTTTGCTCTCCATTTTTCTTTTGGAGTTTCTAGGAAGCAAAGATGGAAATGATGGCTTTACCATGCTCAAAGCATAACTCTCAATGTGAACATTGACAATTCAGAAATGTGAACATGTGAAATTTTAAAATAACAAAGAGACCTAGGCTGACCAAGGCATGGACATGAAAGTCAGAGGTTAACAGTTAATAAACACATGACTGAAGAAAGGGGAACAACATTCTTTGGGAGAAAAGTAAGAATATAGGAAGCATCCAAGCAGTTGGTGTGATCAAATCTACAGTAATCCTTAACAAGCCCACACCTGCTCTGCAAAGATGAACAGGAAGGTGGATGATGAGACCACAAGACCAGAGCAAGGGGAGAAACAGGACTTGTCTGAAGAAGAAAACACCTTCATCACTACTCTCATGGGTAGGGTGTGACCCCCTTATTCATAGGTACACTGTCAGAGTGAGTTTGCAGAATACTATGGGGATTAAAATAAGTGTTTTGCTACTACTCATTTTCTTATTTTATTTTATTGCTTCTAAACATGTCTCCACACAAGTCCATGTATGCACTTAATTTTGCCTATTTTAATAGGCAAATAAATATGACTATTTTCTTTACTGGAGTATTATTTTTTTCCTTTTCCTCAATAGCTTGCTTCCCCCTCTGTCCAAAGTGGCATTCCATGCCAACCGTTCACTCTTCTCTAGGTCATCCGTGCTAACTTTTCTATTTTCATACTGTTCTCCTTATCATAAAATTTATACACACATAGAGTGCACAGCACTTTTTATCATTTATTTTACAAGAACAAGATTATATTTAGCAATCTTTTCTACACCTAGCATTTCTCACTCATCATTACCTTGTGCTAATTCCTTAAAATCATCTTGAATAGCTTTGTTTGTCTTTTTTAATATCTTCACAAGATTTCATGGTGTCTTTATGTTCCTTAATGTATTCAGCCATCCCACCGATGGGCATTCATATATTTTCCACTATTGTGCCATCACAAGCAATGTTGCAAAAAACATTTTAGCATATGTTTTATGTATGGTTGCTTTTGTTTCTATGGGAGAAATTCCAACAATTTTTATTTGCTGGGTCCAAGGGAATATATTTTTTTTTTCATCTTAATGGGAACTGCCAAAACGCTTCCTGAAAAGCAGAAACACCTCATATTTCTACAAGCAATATATAAAATCTCTTTCTTTCCACACAGCCTCAATAAATATTTAAATAAGTTAGTTCTTGGGATAACTTCCTCCTTTCTTATAAAGTGGTGCCATGGAATACATGGGAAAAGGGAGACTCAGAAGCAAAAAGGGTCTCCCATATGGAACTTGGAGAGCATTTGTTCAGCAAATGCTTCCTCAGAAATCTGCTACATGTGCACAAACTAAAGGCATTGGTCAAATTTTAAAACACATAAATATGTCCTTTAGAAGGGTAGGTTCTACCTGAGAATAATTTACAACATGTTGTCTCTATTTAAGAAGGCCTGAAATCAATTTCCTGTTCATATGTGACTAACTGAAACCCCTGTTTTCTCATATATAAAATGGTTTTGATGAGTTCACCAACCCTTTGGGATCGTTTGGTAAATAATATGAGATGATGCCTATAATCTGCTACTGAGAAAGCCCTCAATAAATGGGAAGATTGTATTATTACTAGGAAAGGATTATGGATGAGGGTAGAGGGTAATAAGATTGAGTGGGTAAAAAGAAAAGATTAGGTGGGTAGGTTGGGGGCAGAATGGGGGAAGACCTCAATTGTCAGACTGAGAAATCTCATCTTTAAAATATGGACTCTCAAGAAAGATGAAAATGGCATTCCAGGAAGATTTCTGGGTCAGTAATTTATCAGGGAAGGAAGGTCAGCAGTTAGGTGCTTCTTCCACAAACACATATACCCGAAATGTTTTTTAAATACCACATTGGTACTGACCAATTAAAGCAGGTGACCAAGTCACTAGAATGGATGTTGGCTAGAGACAAGCCATACTGCTATTCTAATGCATACAAGCCAAATAGCAGCTTGCAAATTCTGAGAAAGACAGCACCTTCCTACGACAGTTAAATAATAAGGAAAATAAATCAGGAGGAAGATGGTTCCAGAATTGGCTAATTGTGTAACTTAAACTTAGCAGCAACTGCCAAGGCCTACCCATGTTTTTCAGATCCCACCCTTCTGATGCACCCTGATCCAAAGGTCTCTGATGACTAGCACTGCAACTCTCTGTCTTCAACCTCTCTCTAGTCATAGGAATTTTCTCATCTCATGTTTGGGGCATGCAGGAAGTAACAAGAAGAAAACACCCTGGGAGCAGTGCTCAATGTCTCATGAGAGTTGATGATAAGTGTGTAGGTTTCCTTCTCCCTTGGGGGAACACCTCTATCCTTAATAGGACTGGGATTAAGTTGCTCATATTAAACACATACTATTTACTCTCTCTCTTTTCTCATCACTTCTCCACTTTCCCCCAAGATCACTCTCCAAATAAGCTTCTTCAACTTTAGTATATTTCCTAGAGTTGCTTTATTGGAGTGGCCAACCTAAGACAAAGTGTATAGACATTCAATTTAGGATTTGTCCCACAAGATGGAGGTTCCAGAGATTCTTTCTATTTTATTAGGAAAGAAAATATTTCCCAGAAGTCAATAGCCTATTTCCCTTTCATATTATAAGTTGTAACTCAGTCATGTGTCCAAACCTAACTAATCACAAAGAGGGAGATAATACAATGTTATTGAAAAAATCACGGCCCATATCCTGGGGAACATTAGCAGTAGGTATTTATTATGGTTTGACTATGAAAGGTCCCCAAGAGGCTTATGTATTGAATACTTGGTCCCTAGCTAGGGGAGCTAACGTGAGCTGTGGTAGAAACTTTAGGAGGTGGGGTCTAGCTGGAGGAAGTAGGTCACTGGGGGCATGTCTTTAAAGGTTAATCTTGATCTCTACTTCCATTCTCTCTCTCCTTCCTGGTTGCCATGAAGTAACCAACTTTGCTCTTCTACCCCTCCCTGCCTAATGCTCTGCCTCTCCATGGTCCTAGAAACAATAGAGCTGGCCACAATGAGCTAAATCCTCTGAAACCGTAAGTCCAAATACATAATTGCTCCCTTTAAGTTGTTCTCTTGGGTATTTTGGTCATAGTGAAATAAAACTAACTGACACAGAAAATTGGTGCAAAAAGTGGGAATTTTTTCTGTGACTATCTAATTATGTGGTTCAAAAGGCTTTGGAACTGGTTTGTGGAAGGAATTTGGAAGGCTAGGGAAGCTTTAGAATGCTGCAAGTTCAGCCTAGTGGGTGATTCTGGTGGGAGTTCAGAAGACCAGAATGCAAATAGAACGAAACTGGAGTTGTGCTACCAATGAAGAAGGAAATGTTATTGGGTAGGCTGCAGGAGCCCTATACAGAAAAGTTGTCTTTAATAATTTTGGCACAAAGAAATGACAGCATCTCCTGTGGAAATGGCAGAGAAAATCTCCATCTACCTCCTGGACATGTATTTATCATCCATTCAAGTTTGAATCTTTCATCTTCCTTTTGAGAAAAATGACAAGCTTTAGCATTCAGCTCTGATTAACCTATCATGATTGTGATCTGCATATTTCATATATGAAATCGGCTCAATACATCATAAGTGCCCACAATAAGGGTAACATTTTTCATAATGATTGGGTATTCACATTGCCCTTTCCCTTCATTTGTCTGAGTGCTCAGGCCTGCATCAGAGTTAGGAGTAGATTTGTTGCCCAACAGCCCTGACTACACTGTCAGACTCCCCTCCACATGACACCTAACATAGACATAGATAGCTGTAAAAAAATCATTTATTATTATCCTAACTGTCTGCATAGGTAAGACAGGTAGGTGATGACTGATAATTTGGGCCACAAAGGTTTTTTGGAGACAGAATCCAAGCTAAATTCTTCTTTTGTTTGAATGTCTGATGAAAAGACAGAAGTTTCCTTGTCAGTCCTCTCTTGCCAGCCAGGAACTGATTCAGGCAGGCAAGACTTTACTAAGCCTGGTCTCTCAGCTACCAAGGTGCTTACTTAACACTTCCTGAATCCCAGGAGAATACACAGGTCATGGAGGTCATGTCTCAGAGGTCAGGCCCCTCTACGGAGGTCACAAAGAGACATTCTTCCAGGGCTGAGCCTGTCAAACCTTTTACTGCAGATGGAAAAGAAAGAAGAAGAATGAATGGGAAACATTCATCACCATGCTAAGGTATGCCAGCATGAAGTTGGCCCAGCTGCTAATGCTACTAGGGGTGTGTGAGAGAGGTTCAATGAGGTGACAGAGTTTGCCATTAGCCACTGCACTTTATTTTTTTTAATTTCTGTTGGCCTGGAAATAAATTGGTATCACTTTTTATTTCCTTCTTTGAAAGTCCTTTAAATTCTAACAAGCTGATTGAGCCAGTTCTTTTTGCCACCACTATCCAAGTCCATTAACGCCCACACTACATTTCATTATAACCTTGTGCCCCTTTTCAAACCAAGTGATCATTCACAGTAAGTTTTTCCTGTAAGAGGAAAACCCAAAGGTGTCTGATCATTCTCAGTTGGGAGAGGTTCAGCAAGAGGGTATCAGCCAGTTCAGAGTGTCTGCTTGTCATTCTTGGGCTTGCTGCCTCATCAGGCCAACAGCCAGGAAGACAGGCCATTGGTAGAGAGCTACCTTTTGGCCATCACCAATAGTGAAAGCTGCAGAAGCGGCACAGGGTGTGGGAAATCTTGGTGAGCCCCATCTGTAAAAACAAATGTTGAAGGCCCTCATAGCGGAAAAATCACAGCTGAAGCTTCCAGCAAGCTTCCAACTTTCATCTCACTCAATGTTAGGAAAAACGGCACTCACAAGAAAGCTCAGGAGAAAAGTCTCACATCCAAGAGCAAAGTTTAATGGCAGGCCCAAACTGCCAGGCTGGCCAGGGAAAAGATGGCACAGCAGTGATTCTGGGCCAGGCATGGCTTTAATAGAAGGGGGAGATTAAGGAAGTTAGTGCATGCACGGTAGTCTCTGGTAGGGGTGGGGCTTAGAGCACGGGATTTTCTGCTCTAAGAAAGGGGGGGCTGTCCTAGGAAGTTTCTCAAGTGAGGTCTGAGGATAAGATGGCTGCCAACTTATAAATGGCGACATTATTGTTCTATCATTCCCCCATTTTTTTTTAATAATGATGAGGGTAGGGGCTGAGGATCAGGAATTGGAGCAAAACATGTCTTTTTAGCTGCTTCCTGCTGGCACGGGGCATTGTACGGGGCAGGATCCTCAGGCTCCTGTGTCCTGGTAGGTTGATATCCCTGGAGGTACAACTGGTTAAATTTTTGATTAGCAATAGCAGACATGTAGTGTGATACAAGGGAGGAAGCTTAAAAATAGGAGAGCAAGAACATAGGCACTAGGATGGGCATTGGCCAGGAGAACCACTGTGAAATGTTATTCCCTAGACAATTTTAAGGGTCCTCCAATTTCCTTCTCCATTTTTTTTAAATGTTCCTTGAGAGGTGCCACCATTGAGGGATCCCATTGAGCTTGACAGCAGTGGGTGTCTTGAGAATAACCAGATGAGGGCTGGTCCATCAGAGTCCCAATGGAGAGGGTAGAAGATCCTTTAAGAGAACAAGATGCCCTGGTTTAACAGAAATTGTTATAGGGTGGAGCAGGATCTGGTCTGCATGCTCTCTGAGAAGTTCCCTGAGAAGGTTAAGGTAAGGCAGGTAGTCAGCCAGAGGAGCAGAGTCTGTTGGAGGCAAGTTTTCTAAGAGAAATGTGTGGCCATACATTATTTAAGACCCAAATGAGAATATTAAGAGGAGCATAAAAAGGTGTCTGTTAAGGGACTGCATACCTAGGGATCTAAACTCTGTAAAATCCTGTAACTCCCAAGAAAGCTGTAAGCTGCCTTATGGTATGGTCGGGGGAGGGAAATGGAAGATTGGGTTGATGCACTCATAACTCAGGGAGTGAGTCTGTCCCTTTAAGGCCACTTAGTTAGGTGACCTGTGGGAGGCAGGGGCTGTCAGGATTTAAATATAACACTTTTGAATAAAAGAGAGCTCTAGCTTATTTTTAATATAACTTTACATTTTTAACTTTGTAAATGTTTGTTCCATATTTAGATAAAGTATAGACATGACACTGTTATAAGGTGGTCATTTAAGACACATAAGCAAATATGTAAATGAACTCTGATTTAGCAGTACTTAAAGCTTGACAAGATCAGCAGAAAACACAAATAATTTCTTTGATAAAATCTTTCTCTGTAATGGTTTTTTGTAGATGTTACTCAGAGCAGAACAATATTAAGATAACTTTGTTATTTTATAGACATAGAGATTTGACATGACCCTAAAAATCTTTTAGGCAACTCTTAGATTATATTTAACTTTAACTTTATTACACATTATATGTGTAATATAATTTTTATTATATTTATTATACATTTTTAAAACTTACTCAGACCTTTATATAACATACTAAACCCTTCAATGGCTTATCTTTATCCTTCCTATTTGAAACAATCTTTAGGACAAACCCTTTACAAAATTCTTTCTCATCCAAAAACATTCTTTTTTTTTTTAACTTCTCAAAAAATAGACTCACTACCTATCTATATCCTTTTGAGTTGTTTACTTTGTAACTTGTATTTTAAAATTAACTTTTATAAGAATTTTAAATTTATTATAGGGACTGGGGCAACTAATTAGTAGCCCTTGTTTTTTAAGGAATTTATGATAGGCATAAGGCCTCATCATTCCTCAGAGGGGCTTGAGTGGATATTGTTTTTGGTGTGGAAATTGTGAGGAATTTTTGAGTTTTATTTGAATAGGGAAGGTCATCCAGTCTCACCCTACACTCATTTCATCAGTCCACATTGTGGAATCTATTTGTTCCTGAAGGAGGGAGCAGCAGAGATAGCTACCTGGGGGGAGGAGAACTTGAGCTTTTAGTTGTGATAGTAAATCTTGTCCCAGCAGGGACATTGGAGTTTTAGGTACCATGAGGAAAGAGTGACAGAAGAGGAGGTCTCCCCAAGAGCAGGCCAGAGGCCAGGTAAAATAGTGTTCTAGGGGCTTGCCAGATGTGCCCCAAATGATAACCTTGTCATTGGACCGGGGACTGGGAGAGAAAGGTAAGACAGAGAAATGAGCTCCACTAGCTGAAAAATGATCTTTTGTTTTTCTGCCATAATGGTTACCATGAGGCTTCTCAACATCAATGCCAAGAAGTGAAGCAAGGACAGGAGGCCGGGACCCATCAATCCATAGGAGGCGGCACCCTCACCTTCCATCTGGAGGTGGGGGCACTTAGACCTCCAGTGGTTACCTTTGTAGAGAGGGTAGGGTCCTGGTTGGGGGCCCCTCCTGTCCTCCATGGTAGCAAACTCGAGATGTAGGCCCCAGTCAGATGAGGGCAACAATGAAGTCATGTCTCTTAGTATACAGACATGGCTAGTTGTATTAGTTGACCCAATGACTTTTCTCCTTAAGCCACAGACTGAGTTTTGTACAAATATCTGGGGCTGACTGTTAGAAATTTGTCTTTGAGGAGAACCTCTCTCACCTGTGACTCTGGCCCACTGTGGTATGTTTTCTGATAACGTCCTTAAGATGCTGCAGAAAGGTAAGGGGATTTTGCTTAGGGTGTTGCTGTAAAGCAAACTTGTTATTTTATATTGACACCTGACACTCTGGAGAGCAGGTCTCTGAACTGTTCTGGGACTCAGTTTCCTCACTTGAAGAATAAGGGATCTGATCTAGGTTAAACTACTTTTTTCCACTATGAGATGGCTAAAGTGACATTAACACCATTTATCTTCCTTACCATTTTTTTTTATTTAGTAATGTTGGGGAATTGAACCCAGGGCTTTGCATATGTTGGGAAGACATTCTCCCACTGAGCTACTTTCTCAGCCCCAAACATCTTTTTTTGTCTTTGGCTATACTGGATTTGAACTGAGGGCTTTATGCCTGTAAAGTGGCACCCTACTGTTTGAGCCATATCACCAGCCCCTTTTAGTGTGGATCTGTCAAGGGGACTGTCTGTGCCCCTGTAGGTAGGCACATTTATTCCCACATTTTTAGATGCCATTAGTATTGGGTCTCATTGTAGATGGTAATCATTTTTAACCTGAGTGCTCTGGGCCAGAACCCATTGCTTTTCTAATGAGGAAAGAGTCTGGTCCAGTAGAAGCATAATATCCTTCAATGTCAATTGAAAGGTTTGGATCACAGAGATAAAGGCTTGAATGTATTTGTCTGGGCATCAGTACAGCTGTCCAGATGTTTTTTAATTTTCCTTGAATCTGATAGCTGGAAGGGGACACAGACTTACCCTCTTCCTACCATTACCTGTTAAAGGGGGAAGCACCCATTAGGAGGTTCTGGATATTAGGGTGGCTTAGAAGGTAGGGCACAGGGTGGAGCAGTAGGAGTGGGGGGGCCTTGTCATTGATAAGGGGCATTTCTGATCCTCCTTTCCCATGTTTATCCTGTGGCTTACAAAGAATGGGCCAGCATTTGAGTATCTAGATAACAATTGTGGAGCCAATCTGGGTAGTCTCGGAGATAAAAGAAAATTTGTATAAGGGACCTCAGTTTATTTATTTTTTTTATAGAAAAGGTTTAATTGGAGTATGGTATTGTAATTTAAGGAACCCTGTGAAGGCCACTTTTCTTGGTCACCCAAGGCATACTAAGGCCAGGCCTCAGTGCAAAGCTTTCAACATCTACAAGCCAGAAGACTGGAAGGGGCAGGTCCCATCTAGAAAGAACAAAACTCTAGGATCCTGCATTTTAGCTAACAGCAGGCAGCCTCTTTAATAAAGGCTACATTTTTAACAAAGGAATAAATTGTCTGTAAAGCTAGAGAAGGGTATATAGAGGGCATCCCGGGGCAATAACAGTACCATAAGGCATGACTAGTTCTAATATTTGGTGATAAAAATTTATGTTGAGGCCGAAAGTATAGGAAATTTTAAGTGAGAAGTTTAGAGACCACAGTAATGTTCATTATGCTATTTCTGGGACTATAACCTTGAGATAACAATTAGCTTATGAGGGCTGGGTTGGTCAGGCCCAAGGCGTAAGGTGGGGCTGGGAACCGAGCTTGAGCAAAGCACCATTGCCCCCTCCCACAGCCAGGATGAGCAATCCCATCCTGCAGCCTGTTGCCTCTCCCTCTTTCCTGTGTACATGTGCCTGTGCACATTTATTTTTCCTCTCAACCATTTTGGGGAAGTGGCGGTGGGCTGCAGCCATTGCCATGTGTGGCTGGCAGCCTAGGATGTGCTGGGTCCTCTCTATGTATTTTCTTAGCTATGGCAGGCATTTCTGCTTGTCCAGGGGCTGGCATCCTGTGCACGAGTGTGCCAGTTTGTTTTTCCTCCTCCCCTTGTGGGGGCGGAGTTAGGGTATTAGTGTGGCAGCTGCAGTTTTTTTTGTAAGTGCTTTTTGTAAAGCAGCTGATTTCAAGTTACTTTAGACTGAGAGGCCTGGCAAACTAGTTGGAATAACTTAAGTCATAAGGTACCATGTTACAAGTTTTTTATGGGAGGCAAGGCAGGGTCCCAGTAAGCCCAAGGAGGGGAAGGCAGACAGAGACAAAGGACATGCAGTAAGACCATGGAGGAGGAAGAAAAGGTGTCCTGACATCTTAAGTAAGGGAGGGGAAGGCAGAGTCTGGAGGCATGACACATGCCTGAGGGATCAGCCATCACCTGTGCCTCTAGGTCATGCCCATTGACTGGTACTAGAACACTTTTAGCAACATGAAACCTCCATTCTTTGGTCACTGTCTCAGGAAAAAAGGGCATTAGATGGGGAGGAAGAGAAGCAGTCATCAGATGTCAAAATCAAACAGGAATTCCCCAACATAGCATGAGGTGTACCTGAATAAACCCTGGGTTTGGTCTCAGCCCACAGAGAGGGAGCATGAGATCTCCCAGAGCTGGAATCACCTTGAGGCCAGAGTTGGCAAGGAGTGGCTTAACACCATGATGGGAAAGTTTGTTAAAGGGGACATGGATCCTCATAATACCTTCTGCTCCAGTCACTTCCCAGAGAGGGTAGACAGAAACTGGCTGACTGGGGTGGTCTGTGAGAGCAAGTGCGTGTGGGGCTCATGGGATCCTTTGGTTCTGGGTGGGTAAAAGGACAGGTGGAAGGGTGGGCAAAAGGAGGGGCAGAAGGAGGGGTGGTGGGAAGTGCAGAAGGAGGGGAGGGGGAAGATGGTTGAACAATGGAAGCCTATCTCTAATCAGGTGGAGGCTTGTTAGCAGGGTCAAAAGAAGTGAAAGTTTTAGAGTCAGGAGGGGGTTCAGAAGAGGATTTAGCTGATTCTGAAACTGGTTTAGAGCTAATAGAATCTGTGCAAGGGAACAGGATGTACAGAGAGAGGGTTTGGTGTGGACATAGGGAAAGAATTGGATGTAGGAAAGTTTCTTCCATTTACCAGTGTGCTCACAGAAATTATATAAATCCCTTAAAATATTGGGATTGAAAGTGCCATTAAGTGGCCATTTAGAGGCATTGTCTAATGGGTATTGGGGCCATGCCTGATTACAGAGAAAAATGAGCTTTTGTAGCTTAAGATCAGGCATTAGGCCAAGGGGCCCAAGGTTGGCCAGGAGACATCCCAAAGGGGAATCTGAAGGAATTTGGGATGGTCCAATCTCCATGGTGAGGCCTGATCTGAGGAGAGATATGGCAGGCATCCCCAAAATAACAGGTCCTCAGGAGAAAGAGAGATAGAAAGATGTGGAGCACCCAGAGGGAACGTCTTCACCATGGCGGGGGTCCACAGTCCCTAGTGGGGAACCTGGTTCCCAGTGATGAGAACGAGCTGAGACCTAGCACTAGGATTTCGAGGAAATGGGAAAAGATCACAGCTCTGCATGTGAGAAGGACTCATTGAGAGAGAGGACCTTGAGGGAAAATTGGCCAGTGGTGGATGGCAATTGGAGGCACACTGGGGCAGAGGAAATTCCCTGTGAGCTGTAAGGGAGTGGTATTTTTTAGGATCGGGGTCCTGGTAAAGCAGCTCAGATCCTGGAGGAAGGGAATGGGAGTTGAGAGAGAGAGAGCAAGATGGGGTGGGGGAGGCTGGGAGAGCAAGGTCAGTGCCAGGAGTGCACCCCAATCCAAGTCATGTCACCAAATGTTAGGAAAAATGCCACTCACAAAGAAAGCTCACGAGAAAACTCTCACGTCCATAGAGCAAAGTTTAATGGCAGGCCCAAACTGCCAGCCTGGCCAGGGAAAAGATTGCACAGCAGCAATTCTGGGCCAGGCATGGCTTTTATAGAAGGGATAGGTTAAGGAAGTTAGTGCATGCGTGGTAGTCTCTGGTAAGGGTGGGGCTGTCTTAGAGCGTGGAATTTTCTGTTAAGGGCAGGGCTGTCCTTGGAAGTTTCTCAAGTGAGGTCTGAGGATAAAATGGCTGCCGATTTATAAATGGTGACATTATTGTTCTATCAGTCAAGAACCAGCCATTGTGTAGGGAGGAACTTGAAGGATTTTGAAGCTTTCTCCAACATCATCTTTTTCCTCTATTTGTTATTTTACCTCCTATTTTCACAGAGCATTAACAAAAAAGTCCAATATGGAGGTTCCTATGGCCCCAGATTAAGGAAACAGAGGAAGATAAAGCAGGAGTGAGTCCTGTCTGAATTTGGTGTTGGGGGACCAGAAACCAACAGAGTGAGTGGTTGCAGCTATAAGGAGAGAGAAAGTTAAATTAAGATTCTGGAGTATTTCTGGGAAGAAAGGAAAGTAAGGAAAGATGTGTTTGGTCTCAGGCATACAGAAGTCACACCAAAGCCAGAACTCTGGGAACACCATGTCAATAGGAGCTGTGCTACTTTCTAATCTAGACCTGTGCAACCCCCCCACCACGTGTGGCTACTGAGCACTTGCAATATGGCTGGTTGGAATTCAAATCATACCAGATTTTGAAGACTCCATACAATAAAAAAGCATAGTAGGTGCTCATTAGTTATTTTTATATTGCATGTTGAAATAATATGGTGGGTTAAACAAAATGCTGTTAAAATTTATTTCACCCACTCTTTTTACCAATTGTAATGGAGGTCACATTGCATATTTATGGACACAATGAAAACAGATGCAGAATTTCAAAACTCCTGGCAGATAAGTTCAGTGTAGTCCCTGGGAAGCACTGAGATCAATCTCAGCAGGGCAATGAGTTAGAAGAATTTTGGCTCTGATACTGAGAAGCAGCCTAGAAAACAACCACAACTTTCACTGAAAGAGGAATTTACCTCTTTTTTTTTTTTTTACTTCACAACAGAATCAACTTAGATGAATGCTGAAGGAACAGGAAATGAGAAGCTGGAAAGAGTATCAGTTCCATTCTCTGCCCCAGTTGTTTGTGCTTTGTTTTAGCTCCTTTCAAAGTGGAAACGCACCTCTTCTTCCTGTTGACTCTGACACAGACCAGGCAGTCTACTGAAATAAGCACCCTGTGGGAGGTGCCCAGTGCCCTCCCTATTGTGTTGAGGCACCAAGCTCAGAATGATGCATTAGTCACTGTCACAAGACAATTTGGACATCCTGGAAACAAACTTTGCTCTATTTGCTGGAGTGCTGCCTTTTCAATAAGCTAATATTGACTTATTGAATTTGCAGAACATTTTGTGAATTCTGGTTGAATGGTAAGTTTTGATTCAAAAAGCCTTTTTAAGATTTATTATTTCTCTTTAAAGGAAATCCATTCACCTGGTTAACAAAAATAATGACTCATGCAATGTATAGGCACTTTATCAGATACCTTGCCCTCAATGATCTCCCAGACTAATTAAGTAAGACAGATTTGCTTTTTAAAAAATAGACTTAATGATACTATGACAGAAATCTGTACAGAGCACAAAGTCATATAAAGGAAGAGGAATCAATTTTGTCTTGCTGAGAGATCAGGAAAGTCCCTAAGGGCCCCACAAAGCACTTCTGCTCCAACTCTGATCTATATGTCTCCTGATATTGCCACTTGGGTACCTCAGAGACATTTTTCTCCCAAAAAAATCTCCCATTCTATTCTTATCCCCAAGTGCCTTCAGTTCTGCATCTCAGTAAATGACACTGTTATCCATGTGGTTCTGAAGTATAAGCTGGATACTGTCCTTTTTCCTCCACACCAATGCTGCCAGTCCTGAGGTACTACAATCTCTCACCTGGACTGATGCACCTGACCCATACATGGGATCCAGTCTTCTTCTGCTTCCCCCTCTATTGTAATTTCTGGGTAGCAGCACCCCAGAATGTCATCATGTCACTTTCCTGTTTGAACCCTTCAATGATTCTTCATTGACCTGAAATAAAATTCCACACACTTCTCTTGGAATCTGCAAAGCTTTCTCACACAGCATATAGAAAGCACTAGTTGGGTAGAAAAATATGATAAATTGGATTACTTGGAAGTTGATAATTTTTGTTCATCAAGAAAAGTGAAAAGGAAGCCTATACACTGAGAAAAGGTGTTTGTAAAACATATATCTGGCAAAGAACTTGTATTTGGAATATGAAAGAACTGAGACAAATCATAAGAAAAAAATGGGGACTATTCAATAGAAGCATGATGCAAGTACTTGAACAAACTCTTGACCAAAAAGAATATCCAAATGGCCAATATACACACAAAAGGAACTTGGCCCTCCAAGTCATCAGGGACTGACTAAAGCCACTTTGCACTAATCACGCCATCCATCATGATGATAAAAATTTAAAAAGGCAGATGGAACAGTAAGAGTGTTTGGAGGGGCTGTGAGCAATTGAAACACACACACCCTGCTAGAAAGAGTATAAATTGGTACCAACTGGCTGGAAAATTACTTGGCAGTATCAAATTAAAGCTCTACATGTCATACCCTGCCATCCAACAGCTCCCATGGTATTGACATGCCTCCCACCAAAATACAGAGAGATGTACACCGAAAGCAGGTACAAGATTGTTCTTAGTGACAGTACCCAAATTGGAATTTACCCAAATTGGAAATGAAATAAATGCCCATGGATGACATACAATTAAATAAATTTTGGTGTGGTTGTATAATGAAATCTCCAACAGCAATGAAAATGGATTCAATCACAGCACAAATGCTGGTTGAATCTCAAGATCGTGCTGTTGTCTTTTGACAGCACAAGGGTGCCTATGGCATGATTTGTTTATGCTACATTCAAAAACAGCAAAACTGATGAATGCTGTGAGAAGTCCAGTCAGTTATTACCCTGAACAGGAGCAGCGCCATCAAAACTGGAGGCCATCAAGACTGCTATTTTGTGTTTCCTGATTTAAGCATTAATGACAGGCATGGTATGAGAACATTTATTAAAAGTATGCCTATGGTTTTTGTACTTTCTGTTATGTCTTAATCTAAAAGTTTTTTGTGAAAAAAAATTCCAAATTTCCAACTACAGCCTTCTCTCCACCATCCACCTCCATCTCAGTTCTTTTTCCCCCTGACTTTTCCTGCTTCAACCAAGTACTACTTTTTTAGCTTCCCACATACTGAAGCTCATTTTCACCTCAGGTCTCTCGTTGATTTTGTTTTGTCACTCTGAATGTTCTCTACTGCACTCTTGCATCTTTTACATCCAAGCCTCCTCTTCTTGGTCACCTCACAAAAGTAAGTTGGTTATTCTCTACCTTTATTCCTTGTACTTGCATTATTTTATTGGTCTATGTAATTTGGGGAGGTGTTCTTTCAGGTTAGGATGTTAACTTCTCAAGAATGAAGAGCATATTTGCTTTGTTCATCATAATACTTCAGAACTAGAGTGACCAACTCTCATCCCATTTTCCCAGGACTATTCCAATTTCAAACTTAAAGGACCCACATCCTGGGATGTCCTTTAGTCTGGGCCCATTGGGATGGGTGGTCACTTTACTCAGAATATAACCTGGTGCCACTATGCAGTACTAGAATAGATGTTAAACATGCAAACAAAATAACAAATGTATTGTTTGGGTGAACAAAAAACATAGTAGTGTTATATAGAGCGGAAATACAACACTTATTTTCCAATACTGACATGGAAAGAAAAGAAAAGTGGTCAGAATTGAGACTCTCTGCTTCCAACAGAGCTCTGTAGTATGTTTTCTCTATTTGATTACACAGTGGTGCAGTGTTATATTGTGTCTTGGGGCTTCAGAGTTTGCCTTGTGGTTGGTTTGTAATTCTTCCCTAAGACTTATTTTAGTTCATGGAAAAGAATCTGTCGAAAGACAAGGTGATGGGCACTGCCTTCAAACATACTGCTCAAAGTATTTCATTTAAATGATTGTTCTGTGTTGGCATCCTCAGAAAATGGAAGCTCTTTCAAAAACTCATTGTTATTCTGTCAAGTAGACCAACTTTTCAGCTTCCATAAGCACTAGGAACAATTTTCATTTCCTTCTAGTGTGTCCCTTTTGGAGTATAGTTTCCTCAGCAGGTGAGAGCAACAGTTCCTGAAATTGAAATGATGACCTAAGTGTTCCCCTCTGCAGCTTTCACCAAAAGCTTTGTTATAACCTCCCATTATGGGAACTGCTTCTTGACCTGACATTCTTTACTACATGTGCTTATGAAATGGATCAGCAAGCCAAGTTCAGCTGAAATGAAAGTGCAGAAATATTTTCATAACAGAGAGGTAAAAGTCAGTCCAGTGGGAAATCCCTGAGGCAGGTAGAGCTTTGATTACTCCCCATTTCTCATGTTTTCACACACACACACACACACACACACACACACACACACACACAAATTTTCTAAAATCCATAATTTCAACCTAATTTTATTGGGGGAAGCATTTACAAATAAACATATTACTTTATTATTATTTCCAGTTCCTTATCATATAATTTTGTCTTTATGATTTTACAGTTTCTCTAATTAAAGGTTAAGTACATATCCTCAGGCACTGATGTTAGAATTAATCATATGACTTACTTTAGCCAGTGGGATAATGAGGTTTCTTTCTAAGCCTAGATCTTATGAGGCATCACATTTTCCACCTATGCTCTTCTCTCCAGCCATCACCATGAAAGGAACAAGTGCCAGTAGCTCACTGCCCTTAGAAAGAAGAAAGACATCTAAAGATACAAAGCTCACATGAGCAGAGCCTAGGTAAAACAGATGCATGAATGAGAATATGATTGCTACTTTTAGCTACTGAGCTTTGGGTGGCTATATGGACAACATTGTTGTGGTAAAAGAAAACTGATGTGTGTCAGAGATTCAAGACGGCTGAATAAAGGTGCACTTAACTCCTTCTCAGGCAAGATTAAAAGCAACAATTGAGTGGCCACATTTTGAAAAGGATGATTGAGGGAGAGCACTGGTACTCAGCAAGAGAGGGACAGGAGCCATGTACAGCATAGAGAATCAGGATGACAGCATAGAGAGGAACCAAGGGTGGACAACTGCAGCCTTAGCTTCCCAGCTTCAGGTGAAGTACTCTCCATTTCAGGGAAAGGTAAGCAGGAGAGCCCCAGCAGCACCCCACCCACTGTCATGGCCCTACAGTCCTAACTACAGGAGAATTCCATGGTTCTCTCAGGCTTTGAACCCATCCTGCCCTGGGCCTAAGTAACCATTGCATCTCCCCATCTCCATGACTTCACCAAACATTCCACCACACTTACACAAAAAAACTGCAACCTATCAACCCAAGTCTACCCAGTGGAGCAATGTGACCCTGAAACCAAAACCCATGCATCACACTTTGCTCTAAGGGGTGGGTGACTCAGCAGAGAAAGGGATCCACCCTCAAGACCAGGGGAACTGACATACTCATCTCTTAAGCCTGAGGAACTGTCTCTTTATATCTCCTCCTTCTCCGCTCGTGCTATTGCTGCTGCTACCTCTGGTCCCACCACCATCAACATTGACCTAAAGGAGATGGAAGACAGGCCACCTCCAAGACTGGAATCCTGGCATTAGGACTGTTGCCTTCAGAGGCCCCACCACAATTAGCACTTGCCTCTGCAGAGCCAAATAACATGCCTGCATTGCAGTTTCCACTGCCACAATCAGCACTCACTCCCATGGGGCCTGAAAAAATGCCTCCCACAGCCCACACTTCCAGTACCACTGTCACTAACAACAGAGGCCTTGCTACAATCAGCACTCACACCCTCCCCACTGCCTATGTCCTGAGGTCCCAGATTGGCCATGGCCTACATCCACTGCAAAATCATACCAATACCTCCACAAAGATCTGCAGTCTAGACTATTGAAGCATTCACAAATGTTTTTGACATCTAGTTCAGCTGAAAAATCACATCTGTGTCCACTCAGAAACAAAGCCAAAGCACTTGTCCAACTAGCTCTATCTCTCATCTAAAGAGAAGTTTCCTAACAATAACTACTCCATAAAATAGGAAGAGGCAACTGTTATATAAGATATACCTAGATCTATGTAGGGATATTAGAAGCATGAAAAAGGAAAGAGGCATGACAACTCCAAAGAAATAGACTAATTCTCTGGAGACATGCCCAAATCAAAGTATATCTACAAACTGTCTAACATAATGACCTGAAGGAGATTCCATGAGGTGCAAGAGAGTTCAGATAGAAAATGCAATGATATGGGTAAATAATTCATGATGTGAATGAAAAATTTAACAGAGATAGAAATCATAAAAATGAACCAAAAGCCAGAACTCTTGGAGCTAAAGAACTCAGCTGAAGAATAAAAAATACAATTGAGAGCATAAACAACAAAGTAGATCATGGTATCATCTTCCTCCAAAATAGACCATATAATAGGACACAAAGAAAGTCTCAACGAATATAAGAAAATAGAAATAACCCCCTGCATTCTATCTGGTCACAATGTAATGAAACTAGAACTCAACAACAAAAGCAGCAGAAAATAGGCAAACATTGGAGAATGAACAACACATTGCTCAATAAACAGTGGGTCATAGGAGAAATAAGGGAAGAAATAAAAAAAATTCTTGGAATTTAATGAGAATGAAAACACAACCTATCAGAGCCTATGGGACACAGCAAAGGCAGTCCTAAGAAGAAAGTTCATAGCCATGAGTGCATATATTAAAAACACAGAAAGATCTCAAATAAACAACATAATGCTACATCTCAGACTTCTAGAAAAACAAGAACAAGATAAACCCAAAACAAATAGAAGGAGAAAAATAATAATAAATGAGGGCCAAAATAATGAAATAGAGACCAAAAAACCCATACAAAGAATTAATGAAACAAAAAGCTGATTCTTTGAAAAAATAAATGAGATTGACAAACCCCTGGCAAATCTGACTAAAATAAAGAGGGAAAAGACCCAAATTGGTAAAATCAGAAACAAAAATAGGGAGATAACAACAAACACCAAGGAAATCCAGGGACTACCTTGAAAACCTATATTCAAATAAATTGGAAAATCTGGAATAAATGGACAAATATCTAGATACATATGACTATCTAAAACTGAACCAAGAGGATATTAATCACCTAAAAAGATCTATAACATCCAATGAAATTGAAGCAGCAATAGTCCCCCAAAAAAGAAAAGCCTGGGAATTAATAAATTCTTTGCTGAATTCTACCAGACCTTTAAAGAAGAACTAATAGCAACACTCCTTAAATTTTCCATGAAATAGAGAGGGAAGGAACACTGCCTAATTCATTATGTAGCCAGTAGTATACTCATTCCAAAACCAAACAAGGACTCATCCAAAAAAAGAGAACTACTGACCAATCTTCTTAATGAACATAGATGCAAAAGTCCTCAATAAAATAATGGCAAACGGAATCCAACAACATATCAGAAAGATCATTCACCGTGAGCAAGTTGACTTCATCCCAGGGATGCAGGGATGGTTCAACATACACAAATCATTAAACATAATTCAGCATATTAACGGAAACAGAGACAAAAATCACTTGATCATCTCAATAGATGCAGAAGCCTTCAATAAAATACAACATCCTTTTATGATAAAACTCTAATGAAATTAGGAATAGAAGGAATGTACTTCAACATAATAAAGGTTACATATGACAAACATATAGCCAGAATTATACTTAATGGGGAAAATCTGAAATCAGTTCCCCTTAACTCAGGAATGAGACAAGGATGCCTACTCTCTCCACTCCTATTCAACATAGTCTTGAAAATCATACCCAGAACAATAAGACAGGAAGAAGAAATAAAGGAATACAAATATGTAAAGAAGAAGTCAAACTTTCCCTATTCACAAAAGATATGATCTCATACCTAAAAACCCAAAAAACCTCCACCAAAAAATTCCTAGACATCATAAACAGCTTCAGCAAAGTAGCAAGATACAAAATCAACTTACAAAAACTGTACCTTTTCTATACACCAACAACGAACACTGAGAAAGAATATAGGAAAACAATCCCATTTACAATAGCCTCAAAAAAATCAAATACCTAGGAATAAAATTAACAAAGGATATGAATGACCTGTACAAGGAAAACTACAAATCATTGAAGAAAGAAATCAATGAAGACTACAGAAGATGGAAAGATCTCCCTTGCTCATGGATTGAAAGAATCAACATAGTAAAAATGGCTATACTACCAAAAGCAATCTACCTGTTCAACACAATTCCCATCAAAATCCCAATGACATTCATCATAGACATTGAAAAATCAGCCCTAAAGTTCATTTGGAATCACAAAAGACCATGAATAGCCAAGGCAATACTGAGCAAAAATTGCAACACTGAAGGTATCACAATAACCAACTTCAAACTATACCACAGAACCATATCAATAAAAACAGCATGGTACTGGCACAAAAACAGATATAAAGACCACATGAACAGAATAGAGAACACAGATATGAATCCACACAGCTATGTCCACCTAATCTTTGACAAAGTTTCTAAAAACATACAATGGAGAAAAGGAAGCCTCTTTAACAAATGTTGCTGGGAAAACTGGATATCTAGCTGCAGAAAACTGAAACTATATCCATGTTTGTCATTCTGTACAAATATCAACTCAAAGTGGATTAAAGATATTAATATGACACCTGAAACTTTGAAGCTAGTACAGGAAAATGCAGGAATACACTGGAGGCAATAAGCATAAGCAATGACTTCCTCAGTAGAACTCAAGTGACTCAGCAACTAAAAGAAAGGATTGACAAATGAGATACCTGAAATTAAAAAGCTTCTGCACAACAAAAGAAATGGTCTCTAAATTGAAGAAACCACACACAGAATTGGGAGGAAATATTTGCTATCTATACATCTGACAGGGGACTGATCACCAGAATATACAGAGAGCTCAAAAACTCAACTCCCCAAAAAATCAATGACCCAAAGAAGAAATAGGCAAATGAACTGAATACAGCCTTTTCAAAGGAAGAAGTCCAAATGGCTTAAAAACACATGAAAAAATGTTCACTATCTCTGGCCATAAAGGAAATGCAAATCAAAACCATATTAAGATTCTACCTCACCCCTGCTAGAATAGCTACCATCAAGAATACAAATGATAACGACTGTTGGTGAGGATGTGGGGAAAAAGGAATCCTCATACACTGCTGGTGGGAATGTAAGCTAGTACAATTTTAAGGAGGCTCCTTAAAAAACTAAAATAGAACTCCCATAAGATCCAGCAATACCACTCCTAAGGATATACCAAAAAGAAAGTAAGTCAGGTTATTCCAAAGGCACCTGAACACCCATGTTTACTGAAGCACTATTCACAATAGCTAAGCTATAGAAATAGCCAAGATGCCCCACTACTGATGAATGGATTAAGAAAATGTGGTACCTATACACAATGGAATTTTACTCAGTCACAAAGTAGAATAAAATTTTGTCATTCACAGGTAAATGGATGGAACTAGAGAACATCATCTTAAGTGAAGTTAGCCAGGCTCAGAAGGTCAAAAGCCACACGTCCTCTCTCATATGTGGAATATAGACCTAACACAAATGCAGCAATATTATGAAACACTGGTCACAGTAAAGGGAGGGGTAGGGAAACTAAGAACTTGAATAGGGTTGATATACTCTCTATACAAGAATGAATATAGACATCATAAACCAACTGAAACTACCAGAACAAAGGGATGAAGGTAGAATGAAGAAAATAGAGGAGATAAACCAATTGGAGTTATAATAAATATATATGTGGAAATAGCAAAAGGAAATTCCCTGAGTGGCTACCTTTATCTCAAACAAGCAAAAACATCAAGTTTTTAATTTTATCTTTTCTCTTTTTTCTTCTACAAAACTGGAGAACAGGAGGGCGGACTGGCACCAGTGAGAGGGGAGAGGTGTTGGGGAAAGAGGTTAAGAGGGTGAATATGGTACAAAAAATGTGTATACATGTAATTAAATGCAAAAGTGATACCTGTCAAAACTACTCCAGAAGTCAGGGAAGGCGGAGATGAAGGAGAATGGTTGAGGAGATAATTTCATGTGTGACATATTTGATGTATTTTAAGAACCTGTGTAAATTTCACAATATACTCCCACCCATCACAACAATAAAGGAAAAAAAGAACCAATGAAAGAAAGAGTAGTTGATCCTTTGGAAAAAAAATAAGAGTGAGAAATCCTAGCCAAAGAAAAAAGGACAAAAGACAAATAAGCAAAATAAGATATAAAAAAAGTTATCACAACATACCAGTGAAATTTAGAGGATTATTATAAAACACTTCAAAAATTTATGTTCCAAAAATTTGGAAAATCTAGAACAAATGGATGACTTTCTTTTTTTTTTCTTTTTTTTTGTGGTACTTGGATTTGAACTCAGGGCCTTGTGCTTGATACACGGCACTCTACCACTTGATCCATACTCCCATACCTTTTTTGCTTTAGTTATTTAGCAGATAGGGTCTCATATTTCTAGGGGTGGCCTTGGACCACATTCCCTTTCTTATGCTCCCCATACAGCTGGAGTTATAGGTACATACTGCCATGTCTGATTTACTGGTTGAGATGGGGGTCTTGCTAAGCTTTTAACCAGGCTGGCCTCAAACCACAATCCTCCTGATCTCTATCTCCTGAGTCTTTGAGATTGCAGGCATGTGCCACCATGCATCACTACAAATGGATAAATTTCTAGATGTATATGACCTACCAAAATTGAACTGAGAGGATATAAAAAACTTAGATATAAAACAGATATGAAATTGAAAGAATCTACAACAAAGTAGCAGTAGTGCAGATGGATGCACTGCTGAATTCTACCAGACTTTTAAAGAAGAACAGCCATGTTTCTCAAACTACTCCATAAAATAGAAAGGGAAGGAATACTCCCAAACTTTTTATGAAGCCAATGCTACCCTGATCCCAAAACAGGATAAGGGCATGACAAAAAAAGGAAAATTATAGACCAATTTCCTCAATGAGCATAGATGCTAAAAATCTCAATAAAATACTTGCAAACCAAATTTGACAACACCTTAAAAAGATCATACAGTATGAAAAAGTTGGTTTCATTCCAGGGATGCAAGGATAGTCCAATGCATGCAAATCAATAAATACAATACAGCACATAAGCAGAAAAAAGGACAAAACCATGTGATCATCTCAGTATATATAAAAAAAAGCCTTTGATCAAATTCAACATCCCTTCATGATAAAAGCCCCAAAGAAACAAGGAATAGAAGGAATGTACCTCAACATAATAAATGCTATATACAATAAACATATGGCCAACATTGTATTAAATGAGGCAAAACTGAAACTATTACCTCTAGAGTCAGAAAGAAGACAAGGGTGTTCATTCTCTCAATTCTTATTCAATATAGTGCTTTCATTCTTAGCCAGAACAATAAGGCAAGAGAAAGAAAGAAAAGGAATTACAAATAGGAAAGGAAGAAGACAAATTGTCCCTATTTGCAAATGATATGGTCCTATACTATAAAGACCCTAAGTATTTCACTAAAGAAAACCTCTTAGTTTTGATAAATATTTTTGGCAAAAAAGCAGGATACAATCAACATACAAAACCTAGAAGCTTTTCTATATACCAATAATGAACAGGCTGAGAAAAAAATCAGGAAAACTCCCATTCACAATAGCCTGAAAAAAATTAATGCCTAGAAATAAATCTCACAAAAGAAGTAAAAGACCTCTACAATAAAAACTGAAGAAATAAATTCAAGAAAGACACTAGAAGGTAGAAAAAACACCCATGTTCATGGATTGGCAAAATTAATATTGTGAGAATGGCTATACTACCAAAAACAAACTACAGATTCAGTGCAATCCCCATTAAAAACTCCAGTGTCATTTTTCATAAGAATAGACAAATAAATCCTAAAATTTATATAGGGGCACAAGAGACCCTAAATAGACAAAGCAATCCTAAGCAAAAAGAGTCATTCTAAAGACCAATGAATAATGAAGAAATGTTCAATGTCCTCAGTCATAAAGGAAATGCAAATCAAAACTATGCTGAGATTCCATCTCACCCCAGTCAGAATGGCAATCACCAAGGAACCAAGCAACAAATGCTGCAAAGATGCAGGGAATAAGGAAACTTTATAAACACTGTTGATGAGAATATGAGTGCAGCCACTATGGAAATCACTATGGAGATTCCTCAAAAATTATAAGTAGAACTCCCATATGACTCTGCTATACCACCCCTGGGCATATATTTGAAGGAATGTAAGTCAGCACACAATAGGGATACCTGCAAACCCATGTTTATAGCAGCACAATTAGCAATAGCCAAGCTATGGAATCAGCCTATGTGTCCATCAACCAATGAATAGATAAAGATGTGACATACATACCCAATGGAGTATTATTCAGTCATAATGAAGAATGAAATATTGTTTGTAGGAAAATGGATGGAAGAGGAAATAAGCCAGACCAAGAAAGACAAATATCACATGTTCCCTCTCATATGGAGGATCTAAACCTAAAAAAAATAAATCGAATAAGTATCAAATGGGAATTGTCTGGGGGTGTAAACCATCAGAAGGAAGGAGAAAGGAGAGGATGAACAAGGGGTGAATATGATCAAAGTACTTTATAGGTATGTATGAAAATAGAATAATAAAACCCATTAAACTTTGTTTTAAAAACAGGAGGAGAGGAGATAAGAGGGAATAAATAGAAGTGGTAAACAGAATCAAACTACATTATACACATATATACAACATCATGTATATAAATATCATGATTTGTACTATTAATATATGCTAATGAAAATAAATAAAAGAAACTCACATCTATGGACACATACAGACTAAAAGTGAAGTGATGGATAAAAATATAGCATGTAAATGGAATCCAAAATCAAACAAGAGTGGCAATATTTATCTCAGCTAAAACAGATAAAAAGTCTGTGAAAAGAGTCAAAGGAGGTAATTATATAAAAGGATCAATTCAGTAAGAAGAAATAGCAATTGTGAATACATATGTACCCAATACTGGAACACCCAATTATAAATATCTATATATATATTATATATTATATATAATTATATATAATATATTATATATTATATATGTATATATATATATATTTGATCTAAAGGAAGAGAGATTCCAATAATAGTTGGACATTTCAATGTCTCTAATATTTGGAACAAAGCAAGGATGCCACTTTCACTACTCTATTTAAAGTAATATTAGAAGTCTTTGGTAGAGCAATTAGCAAAGAAAGACATCCAAATTGGAAGGAGGAAGTCAAATTTTGCCTATTGGCAAATGACATCACCTTATATATACAGATATCCTCCACTAAAAAGACTCCACAGAGAAACTATGGGAACTTATAAATAAATTCAGTAAGGTCACAGGATACAAAATTAATATACAAAAAAGCAGTAGGATTTTTATACACCAATAATGAACTTGTTGAAAAATAAAAAAAGGAAGAAATCCCATTCACGATAGCTACAGAAAAAAACCAAAATTTTCAGGAACCGGTTTAACCAAATATCTCTACATGTACTTATATGAAACAGAACACTGAAACCTGTTATAAATCATTTAAAGTAGCAGGGAGGAGGATGAGGGAGAGATGATGAGATGGTGGGGGCAAACCTAACCAAGCACATACAGAAATGTCACAGTGAATCCCTCCTCTACAACTAATTATGCTAATAAAAATGTAAAAAAAAAGATAAAAATCTCTGCAATGAAAGTTATAAAACACTGGTAAAAGAAATTGAAGAAGACACACAAAAAAAGAAAACACCCCACATCCATGAATTGGAAATCAATATCATTAAACTATACAAAGCAATCTACAGATTCAATGTAATTTCTGTCAGAAATACTAATAGCGTTCTTCACAAAACCAGAGAAAACAATCCTAAAACTCATATGAAACCACCAAAAAAAAAACTCATATGAAACCACCAAAAAAAAAATCAAATAGTCAAAGCAATCATGAGCAAACTAACAAAAGCTGAAAACACCACTCTATCTGACTTCAAAACATAATGAAAGCTGTAGCAATCAATGGTAACAGAATTTTAAAAAGAAAAAGACACATAGACCAATGGAACAGAATAGAGTGCCTAGCAATAAACCCATTCATCAATAGCCAACTGTTTTTCAACAAATGTTCCAAGAGCACACATTGAGGACAGGACAGTTTCTTTTGTAAATTATTTAGGAAAAACTGTGTAACCACATGCAGGAGAGTGAAATTAGACCATTACCTCTCACTATATACAAAAATCAAGTCAAAGGGAATCAAAGACATAAAACTATGAAACTGTTAGAAGAAAATATGGGGAAAACCCTTCAAGACATTGAAATAGGCAAAGATTATTTGGATAAGACTTCAAATGCATAGCCAATAAAAGCAAAAATAGACAAACAGCGTTATGCTAAATTAAGAGGCTTCTGTACAACAAAGGAAACAGTCAAGAGAGTTAAGGCAAAACCTACAGAATGGGGAAATATTTGTACACTATTCATCTGACCAGGGATTAACATCCATTATATACAAAGAACTCAACCAACTCAACACAAAACCCTGAATAATTTGACTTAAAATGGGTAAATGATCTGAATAAATGATTCTTAAAAGAAAACATAAATGGCCAACACGTATATTTTTAAATGTTCAACATCACTATCAGGGAAATGCAAACCAATACCACAGTGAGTATCATCTCATACTGTTAGAATGGCTATTGTGAAAAAAAAAGACAAAAATTAACAAATACTGGGGAATGCATGGAGAAAGAGGAATTCTTATACTCTGTTGGTGAGCATTTAAATTGGTATAACCATTATGGAAAACAATGTGGAGGTTATTCAAAAAAACTAACATAAACTCACCATATGATCCAGGAATTCCACTTCTGGTTTTATATCCAAAAGAAATGAAATCAGCATGTTAAGGATGTACTGCACTCTTCTGTTTATTGCATCACTATTGATATTAGCTCAAATATGAAATCAACCAAGGTGACCATCAACAGATGAACGGATAAAGTAAGTGTGGTATGAACATATATATGTGTACACACACATTGTATTATTCAGCCATAAAAAGAATGAATCCTACCATTTGCAACAACAGAGATAGAACTGTAGAAAGTTGCATTAAGTGAAATAAGCCAGCCACAGAAAGACAAATCCTACATGTTCTCACTTATATACAGACGCTAAAAAAAATTTCATCTCATAGAATAGCTAGGAAAGGTAGAGTGGAGGAGAGACAGAGGTTGAACAATAGATATCAAAATACAATTAAATAGGAAGAATTAGTTCTAAAGTTCTGCAGTCCAGAAGGGCTACAACAATTTCTGATATTTTTGAATACCAGAAGAGTCCAAAGCTTCCCAATACATAGAAATAATAAATATCAAAGAGATGGAAATGCTAATTACTCCACTATGATCATTACACATTGTATAATGGTTGAATTAGCATACTGTACCCCATAAATGTGCACAAATATTATGTGTTAATATTAAAATAAAATAATAATAAAACTGATACAATGAAATGTTAACCTATGGCTTGGCACTCTCCTGAATCTCATAATGAAATCAACCATATCTGATAATAACTTTTCCATCCTCTTCCATGAGATCAATAGCAACTCATCAGCAAACAAAGTCATCTCAGAGCAGTGGACATTAATTGACCATCCATTAAGTGTCAAGTCCCGCAAGCACAGAGATGAATACAACAGTCTCTCAGCCTGGATGAGCTTATGTTTTAAGTGGTACACAGACACCTAAAACCCAATTTTGCTACGGTGTGGTAAGTGCTAAGATTATTTAAGTCATACCATGGAAAAGTGATAATGGTAGAAAATGATAAACCGTTTTTCAGTGGAGATGCTTCTGTGGTTAGAAGACCCTAGAAGCACTGAGAAAGCCAGCAGGGAAGCAGCGATGCAGGATGGACTGTTATCTAGCACTGGCGGGTTCAGTGACAGGATGCAGGATGTCACCCTTTAGTTTCAAAGCAGTTGCTGAATAGCATTCTAGGTAATGTCTACACAAACCAACAGAAAGCCATTATTTCCCGACACTAGGGATCTGCTTCACTGCAGAGTAAGAGGCAAAAGAAGAGATGGTTTACAGGGCCAAGTTGCACAATTTCAAACAGCAAAAATCCATCACTTCTGTTTGACATACTTCTCTTTTCTAACAGATACATTGAAGTATACTTTTTTCACCACAAATTGCACGTGTTTTAAGTATATAATTCAGTGATATTTAATAAATTTACAGTAATACAATTATCTACCAAACTGATATGAGAACACTTCCATCACCCCAATGGCATTTTTTATCCATTTGTGATCATTCCTCATTCTCATCCCCAGCAGCAAACAACAACTAATCTACTTTCTTTATGAATTGCCCTTTTTGGATATTTTATATAAATAGAATCCTACAGTAAGTGATCTTCTGCATGTTGTTTTGTCCACTTAGCATGTCTGTGAGTTTCATCCATGTTGTAGCATGTATCAGTTCACTTTGGCTTTTAAGACAGTTATTTCACCTTACCTGCTCCACTCCTGCCCAATAAAAATATAAATAACATAAGAAAATTATATGTAATTTATAGCTTTAGTTTCTTATGCAATCAAGCATAAAAATGCTGTTGCTTTACAAGGAATCAACATAATACTGACTGAAGTAAAAAACAGGGTTTATTTTCCACCTCTCAGGTCCCTTATCACACGGACCCTCGAAGACCTCAAATCCTTTATCACAAGGCATCATCACTCCATCAGATATTTCACTAACTAGGAATCCATTTCTCAGACTGCCTCTTCCTCCCTCCCTCCCCCATCAGCCTCCCTTGGCTTTTGTTATTCATACTGAATTACAAACTTGTTAATTGAAGCCCCTTGAATTTCTGCAGTGGAACAGTCTTTTCCAAAAGGGCTCTATTGACCAAGACCAAAACAATGATCTAACTATAACAGAGACTATAAAATTTGACCATGCAACTACTGACATACTAGTAAGTAGATACCAAAAGAAAAGGAATAAGTTCAACTTGTTTGTTTTGCAAGTCTTTAACATTTCAGTGCCCCATGTTTTTCTATGGTTGCTTAGTATTTCCATCAATGACACTGATCATTAAGTCAGCACATGATTTGAGGGGATTTTGATTTCTCTCCTTTTATAAAATCATGGTGATAAAAATCTAAGCCCTACATAGCATAGACTCTGAGGTTGTAATCAGCTAAGAGAATTGTCCAACTTGACTGGGAGTGATAAACAATCTCAGAGACCAGCTGTGTCACCAAGCTGGGAGCCACATCCAATACTGCCACCTCTAGCCTCAGGCCCAACTGTCACATTCAGAGATGCGTGGTTATTTCAGACTTTGTTGCCAAAGGGTTCTATCCATCTTGTACTAAAACAGAGGCCACCCATAACATCACTGTGGTCATGTAAGCATCGATGCCATGCTAAAGCTCTCCATACAAAGTGAGAACAGCGGAGCTAGCCTAATTTAGTACACCACGCCAAGAGGAAGCGATTCTAAGTGTTTTGGCAGAGAGTTTGAGTGTAAAACAACTTGGAGGAAGAGGCTTAGATTTAATAGATTTCCACTGAGCAAAAGAAAAGGGAAGATAAAACCTTATAATAAATCCTGTTGATTCAAAGCTGAGAAATACTGGATAGTAGGAAAGGATGGGAACATAAAACCTCCTAATCTATCTGAATCAACCAAGAAACAGGGCTGCAAGCAACACAAAGAGCATCTGTCTGAGGGTCTTAAAGTCACTAATATCTCTACTCCCATAGCCTAAGGTTTTTAGGGAATGCCCCACATTTTTGAAAATGAGCATTTCTGGCAGAAAGGGTTGAGTTAATCACATTCCTTGGTCCATGGGGCACCATCACTGTCAGTTTGTATGATGCTCTTCCCTAGTTTTATTTATTTATTTGTTCATTCATTCATTCATTCATTCTCTTTTTGAAAGTAGTGGTAAAATATACATAGTATAAAAATGACCATTTCAACCCTTCTTAAGCACAGATCAGTAGTGGTAAGCACATTCACATTGTTTCAGTTTGTAAAACTGAAACTCTGCACTTATTAATAACTCCCCATTGTCCCTCTCATCTTCCAGCCCTAGCAATCACCCTTCTTTCTGTCTCAATAAATTTGACTACTCTAGGGTATTTCATGAGTGGAATCATAGGAGTGGTATTTGTTATTTTCTGACTGACTAACTTCATTTAACACAATGTCCTCGAGGTTTATATGGATTGCAGCATGTCCTAGAATTTCCTTCTTTTTTAAGGTTCATTACACATGTATCCACATATTGTTTATCCATTCTATCGGTGGATACTTGAATTGCTTTCAAATTTTGTCTATTGTGAATAATGGTGCTATGAAGATGGGTGTGCAAATAGCTTTCCAGACTCTTGTTTTCAATTCTTTGAAGACTGTAACCAGAATTAGAACTTCTGGATTACATGGTAGCCCTATTTTTGTTTTCTGAGGGACTGTCATACTGTTTTCCATAGCAGCTGCAACATCTTATGTTCTCACCAACAAGGTACAAAGGTTCAATTTCTCCACACATTCACCCACACTCATTATTTTCTAATTTTTATGCTATCCATCCTAGTGAGGGTGAGGTGATTACTTATTCCTTTTTATTGCCTTTCTTAACCCTGTTCCCCTCTTCATCAGCAATCATTTTATGTTCTTATGGTATGTATTACATATTGTACATACATTTGCACATTGTAAAGTCTTTTTCTTACATGTATCTAGATTATATTACATATTTCTCTCTATGTCTACTAATTTGTACTAAGAACTAACTTTTTAATGTCCATTTGGGTTGCTATGTGTGCCTCAGGTCTATATCTCTTAACTGTTGCAATCTACTCATGTTGTCTATGCACTCCCTTGTGGCGGAAGTGCTTCTATCTCTCCACCATCACAATGTCCATACCCTGCACTTTCCCTTACAGACATGCAGGAGAACACCTTGGGCCATATACCCAGGAACAGACCACTGGGGTATGGGGTGTGCATTTACTTCATGCAACTAAGAAATCAGATTACTTTTCTGAATGGCAGTTACATCTCACATGCCCACCAACAATGTAGGTGCTTACTATGTCTCTTCATCCAGATATTTATACTTTGAAAATATAAATTAATTAATAAACTTGCTCCATCAATTATGAACTTTTTTGCAGTGCTGGGGCTTGAACACAGGACTTTGCGTATGTTAGCAAGTGTTTTACCACTGAGCTATGCTCTAGCCGTCTCTTTCCATCAATTAAAAAATTAAAACTCACCATGGAAAACTTTCTCATTCTCTCTCTCTCTCTCTCTCTCTCTCTCTCTTTCATTGTGTGTGTGTGTGTGTGTGTGTGTGTGTGTGTGTGTGATCCCTGCCTGTTGTACTCCCTGACTTCTGAGTACATAGGCCGCATGTGTGCTATGCATCCCCAGGACTAACGACATCTATTTCCAACTGGGTCTCTCCTAGTCATTGGACAGATGCTCTTCATCTTAATTATCCTGAACTACAACAACTGGAAACCTGGGCATTACATGTTTGTATACATTTATTAACAAATAACAGGGCACATCTCAAACTAGAATTAACAAAACAAAGAGGGAGTAGCATTTATTATGATTAAACAATTATGAATCAAGACCTTGAAGAATTAGGAGGAGACTAGAAACAAGAACTGGAGAACAGTCAGAAACTGAAGCCTCTCTCTCTCCCTCCCTCCCTCCCTCCCCCCTCTCCTCCTCTCTCCCTTTCCCCCTCTTCTCTTCCTCCTCCTCCTTCTCTTTCTCCTCCTCCTCCTTTCTTTCTCTGTCTCTCTCTGTCTCACTCCCTCCCTCCTCCCTCCTCTCTCCTTCCCTCTTCTTCTTCACCACTCTTTCCCCTCTCTCATTTCATGTACACAATTGTCCTACGTCAAATTCAAATCAAAATCATGTTAAGATTCCACCTCACTCCTGTTAGAATGACTACCATTAAGATCACAAATAACAAATCAAATGCAAGGACGTGGGGAGAAAAGGAACCCTCATAAACTGTTGGTGGGAATGTAAATTAGTACAACCACTATGGAAAAAAGTATGGAGGCTTCTCAAACAAACTAAAAATAGAACTCCCATATGATCCAGCAATACACTCATATCCAAAGGAATGTAAGTCAGGTTACAAGAAAGACACCTGCAGACTAGTCATAATAACTAGTCTGTAGCACTAGTCATAATACTAAGATATGGAAACAGCCAAGATTCCCCACCACTATGAATGGATTAAGAAAATATGGTATTTATATACAATGGAATTTTATTCAGTCATAAAGAAGAATGAAACTTTATCATTTGCAGATAAATGAACAGAACTGAAGAACATCATCTTAAGTGAAGTTAGCCAGGTTCAGAAAGCCAAAGGCTGTGTGTTTTCTCTCACATGTGGAATATAAAGTCACTACAAACACAAATAATATTATGAAAAACAGGTCACACTGAGGGGAGGTCACATATAAGAGAGGGAAAGTAAAAGAAGGAATATGATTGATATACTTCCTATATAAGAATGAACATAGAATTTTTAAAACCTGTTGAAATTACCATGAGAAAGAGACTAAGATAGAAAAGAGGAAAATAGAGGGGATGAACCAATTTTGGTTATAACACATATGTATATGGAAATGTCACAATGAAACACCCTGTGTAGCTATCTTAAACAAACAAAAATAGAGAGCAGGAAGGCACAACAGATCCTGTCTGGGGGGGTGGTACCAGTGGGAGCAGGGAAGATATAAAGAAAGGGTGTAGGAGGGTGAATATGGTATAAATATTATGTACTTATATATGAAAATGGAAAAATGAGACCTGTTGAAATTAATCCAGAAACAGGGGGCGGGATAGAGGGGAATGATGGAGGGGGGTGAATTCAATCATGATATAAGAACTTTTATAAATGTCACATTGTACCCCCTCTACAACAATAAAAAAGAAAAAAAAAGAATTGTCCTATAGCTCTTGAACATTCAAGTCTTCAGTTCAGAAAGATCATAGGTAACTACAAATCTCACTCCACCATCCTGAGATAGGGGATTGACAGGTCTAAATGATCACTCAAGGATAATAGAAGGTAGTCAGGCCAATAGAAGGAGGGGTTCAACTGTACACTAACTTGGCGGCAGTTCTCAGAAAAGGAGAATCAGTTGAAAAATGAGACCTGTTGAAACTATTCCAAGAATCTGAGAGAGGAGGTAAAGAATGGTGAAGTGGATGAATTCAACAATGATATATTTGATATATTGTAAGAACTTTCTTAATGCCACAATGTACTCCCAGCACAACAATAAAACATTTTTTAAAAAGAAAAGGAGAATTGGAGCTATACCAATCTTGTAAAGACTGAGGGGAAACAAGGGTTGGCAAGTGAATGGCTTTGAGATTTCAGTGGAATTTGTCTTAATGCCTGACAGTACTTCTTCCCTTGTTCTCTCTACAGAGACTAGGGGGCACCTGGCCTTCAGATCTGATTCCTGGACAGCTGTGGTTCTTCCTCTTCTGAGAGTCACCTGAGTGTCCCATTGGCATCTTGTAGGTACCCATGAGAGCTGGCAAATAGGTCCCATTCTGTTCAGTAACTGGCTTCTGAATCCTGACTCCAAAGGACAAGTGTCCAACAAGATAATAGACTTAGCTTTTCCCATGAAAACAGTTCCTGTATAGGGAACTGTTTGATCTCTAGGGCCAGACTCTGACTTGAACAAAACACATATACAGTAAGTCTGCTTATGTGTGGGTTTATTGTACATGCTTTTGACTAAGCAATGGGCAAAAAGCAATAATTAGAAAAATAAATAAAAATTTCAATTCCTGTGTGGAGCTGTAGAGAAGCTCTTCAGTCAGTCCTATGTTACCAGTGTTGTTTAAATTATTGTGTGATCTTCTGAGTATTTCCCTGTCCTTCATTTTGTAAAAATCTGCCTCCAAAAATCAAATAGTGCCCCCAAAAGCAGATTGAGGCTAATGTGCTTAATGTAAGTGATAAAATGAGAATTTGGGCAATGGGGAAAAGGAACCAAGCACGCGTACTGCAGGACTGAACTCTGCACCCTTAACATGTGCAGGTTTTCCTCAATGGAGGCTTCATGCAACTTTGTACCCATGAACGCCAAGGGCCTATGGCATTCGGTCTCCATTGCTCTTTTACAAGTCTAACTTTATACCTTGTGTACATTAGACAGCTTATACGTGCATTATGATATTTTACGTTTTTTAACATATACATACACTATAATAGAGCTAATATATTTGAGTTCTCAGGCTTTGAGCAAAATGCTGAGCCTTTGTAATTGCCATTTAGCACTGATGGTCTTCTCACATAATAGCAACAATCCTCACAGTGTCCTTACGAGAAATTATTATTCTAATTTATAGTTTAAGAAAAAAAAAGGCCTGAGGGGATGGCTCAAGTGGTAGAGCACATGCCTAACAAGTGCAAGGCATTGAGTTCAAACCCCTATACTGCCAAAAAAATGAAAGAAAGGAAGGAAGGAGGAAGGGAGGGAAGGAATAAAAGAAGGAAGGAAGAAAGGAGGGAGGAAGGGAGAGGGAGGAAAGACGGGAGGGAGGGAAGGAGAGGGGGAGAGGCAGGGAGGGAGGAGGAAGGAAAAAGAAACTGAGAGGTAAATGATTAAGCAGTTTGCCCAGGGTTAGAAACTGTTATAAAGATCAGGTACCCAACTTTCATTTATCATCAAAACACAGTATTTCACCTATATATGTATGCTATTCACTGGTCCATTACTATTATTATCTGCTTTGGAATACCAGGACTAAAAAGGCCTCATGTCTCACGACATGACATATGTCTGTAAAAAGAGTGACTAATCCTGTGGGCCAAAGAACCCCAAGAGCATACAATGCTAATTTGAACACTTAAGAATATTCCCTAGACACAAATCCAGTACCTCTTGGAGGTTTAAACGAAACACTGGAAAGTATGGAAGGACAGAATGCCAGAGAATCCAGCCAAGGGGAGGAGGTTTTTGAAGTCTGGGTCTCTGCAGCATCTTCTGAGGAGATGGAGAGACCCAGCCTTTCAGAAGGCTTAGAAGCCATGGCTAGGGCAAACAGAACTAGTGAACTCCTGGTTGGAAGGTCTCCCCACTGATTGCCTGGCAGTTACTGAGCAGAGTAGAAAAGGGCAAGCTCTGAATGCAAACACCACATGTTTGACCCTATTTTTGTCATTGGCCATTTGACATCGGAAGTTTTGCTTCCCCTCTCTGAGCTTCCATTCCCCACTTATAAGATGACATTTCCCTTACCAGGCTGTTGGTACCCGGCAGAAAGGACTCTCTAGCCTCATAGGTGGCACAGGGAAGCATTCAATAAGTTTTCACCACTGCATCACCATTATGGTGTAAGTGGGGGTAACATTAGTGACTTCACTGAACCTCAGAAATATTCTGAGGCCATGGATATAAGGCCCAGACTTCTGGGTTTTCATGAGTCTGCTGAGGCTAAGAAGTGTTCAATAAAATCCCTTCTCGAAGACAAATATTCACCACCTCCCATGAGTCTGGGAATCTGTCAGATAAAAACAACAGAAAACCTAATTTAAACTGGCTTAAGTAATAATGGGTACTTTATTGACTCACATAACTGGAAAGGCCACAAAAGTGCTAGTTTCAGGACCAGTTGGATTTGAAGCTAACCTCAGACTCCAGAAGTTTTTCTCTTTCCCTTAATTCTGCTTCCCATCCTCTAGGTTGGCGCTACAGTGTGCCAAAACTTTAAAGGTGGGGTGGGCTGCTCACCTGCTCATGGCTACACTTCATCCACTCTGCTCTCAATGACCCCATGAAAATACTCCCTTCCTGGTCACCCCTGGGAAAGCTGGGTATTCACACTGCTTGTACTGACTTAGCTCATATAGCCTTCATTGAACCACTCCTCAGGACCAAGTCAAGGAAATTATCCTGCACCCAATGTTTGGGTTATGGGTAATTCAGCCCTACCTAAAGCAAATGGATAGAGAGTGAGGTAGAGGACATTCCCCAAGAAAAGCAGGGTTGCCATTAGCAGCAGCAGAAGAAAATGAATGCTGGCAGGCAAAAACAATAGATACACAGTATAAGCCCTCAATAACAACTGTGGACACTGTAATCATCAATGTTTATTGAGTATTTACCGTTCTCTGAGCTAAAGGCTTTACAGTAATTGCTTCATTTAATCTTCATAAAAAATAATGTCATACATATATTGTTGTTAGTATTATCTCTGAGACATAGAGAGGCCAGGTCACTTGACGGCCAGTAGATGTGGGGCTGAAATTTGAACTCAAGCCACGTGACTCAAGAGTCCACACCAGCTCTAGAGAGTTTAATAATAGCTCCCCAAAGACAGACAGGTCCTAATACCTAGAACCTATGAATGTTAATTTACATGGCAAAAGAGACTTTGAAAAAGTGATTAAGTCCAGGATCTTGAGCTGGGAAAGCCATCCTGAGTTCTGCCAATGGAAGCAAAGATCAGAGTGAAGCTGAAGGAAGAGTCAGCCAAGGAAGGCAGGTGGTCTCTAGAAGCTGGAAAGGACAAGGACAGTTTCCTTCAGAGCCACCATAGGAACCAGGAGCTGGCACCATAACTTTAGCCTTATGAAACTGATGTTGGTCTTTTGACCTCCATGTAACAGTACTTTTGTTTTGGACCACTGAATTTGTGGTAGTTTGTTGCAGTAACCACACTGCCTTTCAAGCCAGTACATACATGCACACACACACATGCACATTCCCCCACATGAACAAATAGCTGTCTGTGGCCAGCTGTGCCCTTCAGCACTCCTGCAAGTACTCCTCTTCTCCTCCCTCCACCCCGCCACCTCCACCACAGGCTAAGTGTACTCTCCCTGCACTCTTCCTTGTGAGATCCTTACAGTACTATGATGCCCTTGAAAGTTCTTACCATCTGTCCCTGTCAGGACTCCCACTGACCCAGCTCTGCAGTAGTGCAAGAAGCCAGAGACCTGGCCACCCAGAACAAGCAAAAGGAAGGTGAAGATACAGCAGCGGAATCTGGGGGATGTGCAACACTGTTACCTGAGGGCGTGGCAGGGAGTGAGTACCTCTGCAGTGCTTCTGTGGCCAGATGACATTAAGGAATCTTCCCATCCTTCCTGACTCCTCCCCCCAAATTTGGCTCTACACAAGTAACTTAGGGTACTTTCCCCCGGAAGTAACCCCCTGTGAGTAACCCAAACAGTTACTCAAATGCTCATCTCTGTACACTCTAGTGAGAAAGAGAGAGTGTGAGAAAGAAGGAGGGTAGAAATACAGGGTTACTTTGATGGGTAACACACTTAACGCACTGGGAACTCTGGAAGCCCGTGGAGAGCACATGCTTCAGACTTTTCCCACTAGAGGAATGAAGGAGTGGGGATAGTCTACATTGAGTCCCATCAGTCACTGGTGGGCAGGTGCTTCCAGGGAGCATGGTTGCCCCAGGCCTTGAAGTGGGAATACCAAAAGGACAGGCAGAGATGGGGGACTAGTGGGGGTTTGTGGGGAGCACTGTTGAGGGTAGAGCCAGGGATGTGCATGAGGCATCCACAGCCTTGTGCAGTGTGTACTAATCCCCAACACATCACAATGCTAACAAAAGCAGGATTCCTCTGAATTGATTGAGATTGCCTCTGCTACCCAAGTAGAAAGTGGCTCAAAAGAAAAACTAATGTGACTTATAGACAAAGAAAAGTGAATTTCTTTTGCATCTGCAGTTGCAGAGGGAGAATCCTTTCCATGCAATTATAGGAAATAGAAACCCACTCAAGCTAGCACAAACATAAAAGGAGACTTCATTATAGGCACAAAGGATCTTCCATGTCAGTTAGGGCCTGGAAGCTGAACTTTATCAGGGCTTAATGGGAACCAGAGGAAAATGGCAGCAGATCTCTCTCCTTAACCCCTGTGTTGGGTTCCACTCTCTAGGGTGCCCAGATTTGGCCTCATGTTTGCTCTCTACCTCTGTTCTTCCCTTTTTCTCCCCTCTTTGCTCCTCTCATCTCTCCTTCCCCCACCTTCATTTTCATTTCTCTTTCTCCTCCCTCCCCAATATCTCCTTATTCTGCTTTCCTTTAGTCCCCCCCACCAAAGAGCAATCCCATCTGTGTTAGGTAAAATTCTAACCTGACCCCTAAGATTCTCTACCCCTTAATGCACAGGCCTTACCAAGTCCCCAGGACTGTGACTACCATGGACTTCACACCTTAGATGCTATAATCTAATATCCCTACACAAACTCACATTGAAGTTTAATCCCCACTATGAGGCCTTAAGAGGGTGGAAAGTTAGTCTATAGCATCTGAAGGTGGGACCTTCAGGAAGAAATAAGGTTAAATGAGACCATAAGGATGAGGCTCTAATGTAATGGGGCTGTGGCTTTAGAAGAAGAGGAGAGACCTGGGCCAGACAGTTTGTCTCTCCATGTGATACCCTGCACCACTAGGGACTCTGCAGAGTCCTCACCAATAAGAAGAATGTCATCAGATGTGACCTCCCAATCTTGTACTTCCCCACCTTCAGAACTGTGAGCTCCATCTACCTTTATTCATTATAAATCACCTAGCCTGTGGTATTCAGTTGTAGCCACAGAAAACAGACTAGGGCACATGATCAAGTTGTATCACATAGCATACTTGACTTTAAGAAAAGAGGATTATGCCAGTGGGTCAAACCCAATCAGGTGAGCCTTTAAAGGATCTGAGAAAAAGACAAGAAGCATACAAGAAACTCAACATGAGGGAGATGCTCCATTGCTGGCTCCAGAGATGAAAGGTGTGACATGACAAGGATTGCCGGTACCCCTAGGAACTAAGACTCACCCCACAATGAAAACCAACAAGGAAATGAGAACATCAGTCCTCCAACCACAAAAAAATTGAATTCAGCTCAAAATTTGAAGAGTTTGCAAATAGATTCCTCCCCAGAATCCTAGTAGAGGAACACTGCTAGACTAACACTTTGACTACAGTCTAAGACTTAGCCTTCGACTAAGACCCTGAGCAGAGAACCCAGCACTCAAGGACTGGCCAGAGGAACTATTAGCTAAGAAGTGGGTATTATTTCAACCTGCTAAGTTTGTGGTACACTGTTCAACAATAATAAAACACCAGTACCATTCATTCTAAAACAATAAAAGAGTATTAATGTGCCATTCCTAAATCCACAGAGTCTTCTACTTCAAACATCCAACTCCAACAAACTATGTGCCCTAAAAGAATGGAGAGAATTATTGGGCCCTGGTTGGGCCACGGGTCCCCTAGCAATCTGGATGGCTGTGGCCAGTGGGCCCAGCCCTGGTTTCCATCGTTCTTAGCAGTGACTATGGTTACCCATTCTCAGGAAGAGGACAGCCAGACCAGCAGGCAAACAGGCCTGTGTTCTGCTCCTGCCCTCTACTTGTACATAACAGCTTTCTGTTAGTCCATGCCCTGCTTTGCATCATGAGCATTTCCTCTCAACTAACTTGCTCAGAGCTCATCAGAGGCAAGAAGTGTAGAAACCTTAGGAGGTAGGGCATAGTTAGAGGAAGTAAGTCACTGGTGCCCTCGAAGGTGTTATTTTGTCCCTGATCCCTTTCATTCTCTCCCTCCCCCACCCAATCTGTCTTTGCTTCCCAGTTGCCCTGAGGTGAGCAGCTTTTCTTCACCGTGAACTCCCTACCATGATGTTCTGCCTCATCACAGGCGCAGAAACAATGGGGCCAATTGACCATGAACCGAAACCATGAGCCAAAATAAATCTTTCCTCTTTTAAGATGGTTTTCTTGCTGTTATTTTATAATAGTGACAGAAAGGTGACGAACACAGACTCTAATTATATCTCATTTCACACTTAACATGGACTTTTCATAAGTACCATCACTATTTTATGCATCATGAGGGATAGAGCTTCAGAGAGAAGACATGACTTACCCCAACAAGGAAGAGACAGGGTTCAAATTCAACCCTGGATGTACTCTGCTTCAACCTGCCATCCTCTTTTGGAAACAGAATTCAAGTCGGTGGATTCACTCATAACCATGGAGTCTAAAACTGAATGAGAAGACATAGTCCTTTCATTGCCTTCTGGGAGCTTTTCATATCTTTAAGTTTCCAAGAATGTTTTTTAATCACAGGGCAAGAAAAATATAGCAGAAAAGGAAAATAGGCATATGTCTTCCCAACCGAGAGTAGGTATTCAAAACAGAGCCCATCTCTATCAGACCACTTCACTATTTCTGGGTCACCTTCCCATAGTGATTTCTGTCATTTTAAGGTTACTATATTAGCTCCTTTACAGTGAGCAAATCAAACACTTCCAAGTTTTGGGTTTCTTACCTTTCCCTATTCCTTCTGTATGTGTTCTCCCCTTAGTGTGTGACCCATGTCCAAGAGTATTACCGTTTTTTTTTTTTTTAGGGCTAAAGTCCATATATGGCTGATTTCACCTAAGATGATGTTCTCCAGTTGAATCCATTTACTTGCAAATGACAAAATTTCATTCCTCGTCATGGCTCAATTAAATTCCATTGTGTATAAATACCACATTTTCTTAATCCATTCATCAGTAATGGGACATCTTGGCTATTTCCATAACTTGGCTATTGTGAATAGCACTGCAATAAACATGGGTGTGCAGGTGCCTCTGGAGTAACCTGAGTCTCATTCCTTTGGGTATATACCTAGGAGTGGGATTGCTGGATCATATGGCAGATCTATGTTTAGTTTTTTTAAGAAGCCTCTATATTGTTTTCCAGAGTGGTTGCACTAGCTTGCATTCCTACCAGCAGTGTATAAGGTTTCCTTTTTCCCCACATCCTCACCAACATTTGGTGGTGGTGGTGTTTTTGATGATAGCTATTCTAACAGGGGTGAGGTGGAATCTTAGTGTGGTTTTGATTTGCATTTCCTTTATGGCCAGAGATGGTGAGCATTTTTTCATGTGTTTTTTGGCCATTTCGATTTCTTCTTTTGAAAAAGTTCTGTTTAGTTCAGTTGCCCATTTCTTTATTGGTTCATTGACTTTAGGGGAGTTTAGTTTTTTCATCTCCCTGTATATTCTGGTTATCTGTCTGATGTATAGCTGGCAAATGGTCCGTTTGGTGACCATTTCTTTTGTTGTGCAAAAGTTTTTTAATTTCAGGTAGTCCAATTTGTCCATCCTTTCTCTTAGTTGCTGAGCTGATGAGATTCTATTGAGGAAGTCCTTGCCTATACCTATCACTTCCAGAGTATTCCCTGCTCTTTTGTGTACTAGCTTCAGAGTTTAAAGCAATTTCATTTCCTTGCCTAGAGGAACATTCCTTGGGTGAAGTTCTCCAAATAATTTCTGCTTGATTTTCAGTTATTGGAAAATTAAGACAAAACAAGAATACTGTACCCTGTACTGGAAGCCAAGAATCTCTGGTTTTGTTCTTTTAAGCAAGACTGAGACTTCCCAGTGTCTAAAAGTCCTATGCATTGTGTGAGATATGAGAGAAGTTACTGTAGCACCCTTGATAAACATCTCCCTCCAGAATCTGACATCCTGATCTTCCTTCTGTATCCCAGACAGGGAATAGAGCCCTTACCTATCCACTGAGAGTTTGCCAGTACAGAAAAGCTAGCCAAGCTGTTGGGAAGGTGCACTTCCACAGTTTTGTTTGTTTGTTTGTTTGTTTTTTGCAGAGGACATTGGCTTGTTTATCACTTCCACAGTTTTAATAAGCTTGTCAGGTCCCCCATTTAAGAGTCAGCTATTACCAAGTCTGTTCAAGCCAGCTCGAAATTCACCTTGGCAAGAATTCTGTCCTTGTTGAACACTTCCACCCTGGCTTTTCAAACTTAGTAAAAAGAATTGAGACCTAGTGGGAAATTGCCTGCCAGTCATTGCCCTGCCTCTGGATGGTGCATAAAATCTCCCGCAAGGTTGCCCTGGCTCTAGGCTGATTGGACAGCTCTATTTCCAACAGCATGGGAAAACTAAAGATGATTCCTCACACCAGCCTCCAGGCCTCAGTCTGTGAAAGTAATCAGAAAGCAACATACCGAGGCCCTCAACATTATTTACTTACACAGGTGCCTGAGGTGTGCTTTTGAATCTTGTGTCCCATTTAAATGAAATGACTCTTTTTCATGTTCTGCCTCGAAGTACGGCAAAGCAAAACAGCTACAGAAAGTCACAGCACCCTTCCTCTGCCCTTTCTTTGGCTGCATGACAAGTAACTACTCAACTTGCAAACTTTACTCATCTTAAATGTCACCTTTCTCCAGCGTCCTTCAGAGTACAGCTCAGCTGGGAACATGCTCTCTTCTCTGTGCTCCTTGGCACCAATGCCGACCAAGACATTGGATTTCTAAAGTGAAGGGGGCAGTGACAAGGCCTATGGGTACAAGATGGGGCCAGAAAGAAACCCTGTTCTGCAAGAAAGTGGTATTCAAGGTCCATAAACCATCTGATACCAGCCCACCATGAGGGACATACAGAAACCCAGGATCAACTCTCAATGTATATGACTTTGAAGTCCAAAGCTTTGAGATAGTAAAGAATAGACATGCTGTATGTATTTAAGTCCAAGTCTTGCCATATCCAATAACAAAATTGTCATAGGTTGCATTATTGAGAGTCAGCATCTGCAGTTTTAACCAAGGATTCCTTTGAAGAGAAAGAGAAAACAGCAAAAGATAAGGAGACTGAGTAATGGGTCTGCTTGTAACCTAGATGGCATCTCAACCCATCTAATCCCTTCTCAAGTCCAAAAGACTCCTCTCTATTATTATAAAGAGTGGTAAAGGCAAGGACTTTGGAGCCAGGAACACTTAATTTCAAATCTTAAACTTGCTTTTCCTTAATTGAGCAAGTTCTTACATATCTCTCCTCAATTCATCCCCCCATATAAGTCCATTTTCTGTTTCTATAATGAAATATCTGCAGCAGGCTAATTCTCAAATTTTTATTTTGCTTTTTATTTAACATACATTAATGATATGAGGGGGGTCCATTGTGATAATTCAATAGATGTAGGTACTTTGAACAATTCACCCCTTCCATTATAGTCCCCTACCCTCTTCTCCTCATTTTTCTTAAGTGTTTGGTGGGTTTCATTGTGCTGTCCTCCTATGTATTTATGTAGTGTCCTTCGATCCTCTTCACCCCTCAGTATCCTTTCCTTTCCCCTGACTCCTACCACTGATTTCCCCCTAGAAAGTCCATTTTTATTAATTTCCTATTATTATTATCATTATTATTATTATTATATCCTCATCATCAGTTTAGGTCTAGGTTCCATAAATGAGTGAAAATGTAAACTACTTTGTTTTTTAGCTTGGCTTATCTTGCTCAACATAATGATCTCCAGTTCTACCTATTTTTCTGCAAGTGACATAATTTCATTTTCTCATGGTTAAATACTACTTGTGTGTGTGTGTGTGTGTGTGTGTGTGTATGTACCTTGCTGATTTCATAGTTTAGCTATTATAAACAGAGCTGCAATAAATATAGGTGTGCAGATCTCCCCTGTATGTTGATTTATACTCCTTTGAATATATGCTCAAGGGTGACATGTCAGGGTCATAAATAGGCTTAATTTTAGTTTTCTGAGGATCCTCAATACTGATTTCCATATGGGTTGCCCTAGTTTACATTCCCACCACAGTTTATGAAAGTTCTCTTTTCACCAGCATCCTTGCCAGCATTTTTTTTTTTTTGATAACTACCATTCTGACTGGGGTGAGATGGAATCTCAGGACAGTTTTGATTTGCATTTCCTTTTTATGACTAAGGATGATGAACTTTTCTTCATTTATTTATTAGCCATTTGTACTACTTCTGAGAACTGCCTGTTCAATTCATTTGCCCACTTATTAATTGGATAATTTAAGCTCTTTGTATATTCTGGATGTTAATCCTTCATCCACTGAATAGCTGGCCAGGATTTTCTCCCATTCTGTGGGTTGAAGTAGACTGATTTTTTAAGTGAGGATATTTAGGTCACAGTTCAGGAGGGCAGAAGCCCAAATATCATGGTGCAGGCTGTAGGGAGGACATCTGTTGTCATCTACTACTGGTAGATGGCAATTGTGGGAGCACATGTGAGGGGGAGAGATCACATCACACACCTAGAGGCCTGAGAAACTGCAGTGCCAAAATCTATTATGAGGGCACTCCTCCAACTGACCTGAGGCCCTCCCACAAGGCCCCTCCTCTTAAAGATCCACCACCTCTGCACTATTACCAAACTGGGACCAAGCTCTCAACATATGAACCTTGGAGGACAAATCCCATCCAAACCATTGCTTTCCCTTTGCAGGATGTGTGATGATTAAATGGGATGGCATAAGCAATGTGCCCCCTGGGACATTTAATCAGCACAAATCCCTCTTCCTTCTTCCTGTTGCCATCTCTTTTAGCATCCATTAATTATACTGATGCTAGAGGAAGGGAGAGTAAGGACAAAAGGAAGGAAGATTTGCAGCTCACAGAGCTTTGCAAAGTACTTAAGAGCCTTCTAGTTAGCCCTATCTCATGAATGAAGTCTCTCCCAGCTAGATGATTTTTCCTGTCAGTCTGTAATTTCACACCTCCCTGCTGAGAAAATGACGATTAGATGGGTCCTTATTTGCAGAAAGGAGTCAATGGCTGCTTCCTGTGCTAGGATACAGTTGTATGAGGAAATGGTATTCTTGAAAATTGAAGTCTCCTCTTCCCTTCTGCTTTTCTCTTTGAGTAGCTTAAATAGTGGAAAGACCACAAGCAAGAGTTCAAATTCCAGGGCCATCATTGGCTGGCAAATTACTTCCTGTGTCTAAAGCTCAGTTTCCAAACAGTAAAATGGATTTCATACTTCTTACCTTGAGGCCTTCCCAGTGAGCCATGAGGGAACATGGAACAAACTATGCCCAGTGCTCAAGAAACAGGAACTTTAATTTCTTCCCCAAATACTTGGTCTCAAGCACAGAAGGAAAGGAAGCATGAAGGGGGTGGGGAGGGTCTTCACAATGGACAGTGCTGGGAACATAATAAGTACTCAGTAAATATTTGATGAATGAATTAAGTAGAAGGGTGACTTCTTAGCCACTGTCAAAGAGGAAAAGAGTCCCTAGCCGGAAATTTGGCACAGTGTTTCAGAATTGTAATCCATGGCATTAGCACTCAAGAATTCACCAGGGCCGTTTACTCTAAAAACTTCACCCATAATTCAGTTCCTCTGCAACTTGGTTAACAAACTCATGGGCTAAAGTCAACTGGGAAGGATGACAAGGCCGATCAGGTATCCAACTGAAAATTCCAAAAGTGCGGTCTCCAAGGTAGTCAAAGTGATTCTGTTCTCCTGTGAAGAGCAACAGATCCCCATGGGAGAAGAGATGAGGCTGTCATCCTCAAAGCCAGTTTTACCCTGATTTAGAAATGCAGTCATTCAAACAAGGCTACTCATTGCACCTGGATTTTCAACTGGGACCCAGCCCTTCCTGTCAGAAAATAAAGCATGATATGCCATCCTGCAATTAGACAAGAGCAGGAAAAAAAACAGGCAGATTGGGGGTCTTGAGAGGCAATCCTATTCTGGGATATGCAAAGCTACAAAGAAGTTTAGATCCAACACTTAACAGTACAGATGTAGTTGTCTATCAGACATCAACCCTGGTTTGCAAAGCTGTCAGTCACTACTGTGAACTACAAAGTCACCATATGAACTGGCCAAGACACTGGAGGAGTTCCACAAAATGAAAATTCAGATAAAGGAATGCCAGAGAGCCCAAGGAGCACTGAAATAATAATGATGTGCCAGGACTCCAAAGCCACATCAGGGTCACTCTCTCCTTGTCTCTGCCCCATCTCTACTTCCTCCTTCTTCTTCTTCGTTTTCCCCATCTTTCCTTTTTTTTTCCTTTGTGTGTATGTGTCTTTCCTTCAATTCTCAGAGATTTACAAAATCAAATGAGCAACAGAATTCAACATAGAACATAAGTTTATTAAGGAGAGTTTTTATTTGACTGAAATCTAAACTTCCACAAAATCACATACATGAATTTATTTTTCTTTTTTCTCCTTTTATGAGTAATGGACTAATAGCTAGCTGATGTGGTAGATTTAATTTTTAAGAAAATTAAATCAAATACAAGTCAATGCAAATTCAATGTTTATCTACCTACCTAATTTTGCATAATTCAATAACTTTTTCTGAGAACCTAGCAGAGACTATGCCTTTCTCTCCTCCTCTCTGCCCCAGATCAATTTCACTACAAATTGATTTCACTCCAGCCTCTACTGCGACTTAAGTGCTACTTGGAGTCTGTCTACATTTCTAGTCAGCACTGGCTTCCATCTTCACACAGGCAAATGTAATCTTCATATTCTACTCAGAAAAGCCCCTCATCTCCTTCACAAAGAAAGCAGAAATCCCATAATTGCAGTCACATGATGATAATGGCAGTGGAATACTACTGGTCCCATCCCATCCTAAGCCACCTTCTCAGGAAAACTACCCTGTGATGATTCTTTATCTCTCCAAATCTTTGCCTTCTCATTCTTACCAGTTCTTCTCCAGCAGAGTTTACATACATTTCAGGTTATACCCTCTGGAAAACAAACAAGCACTGCTGCTCCTTTTGCTTTTCTTCCACATCGTATACTTGCTCGTTGAAAGCAGGACCCCATTCATTGTCCCTCTCTCCTTTCCAATAAGGTTAGAAGTCTTAGATTAAAGTAGATTTGAGTCAGAATCATTTTCCTCCTGGCCTGGCTTCTGTGATCACAGACATAGCATTTAACTTCTCTGTGTCTCTGTCTTCTCGTGTAAAATGAATAAATATTAATTACATATAATGGGGTTATTGTGATATAAAATATGGAAATATTGCAAAAGGCTGTGTCAGCACATAACTCTTTTTAAAAATGTACCTACAATTGTTCTTTAATTTTTGAAATTTTGAAATCTGGCTTCTTCTCCTGCTATTTCTCTTCTCAAAAAAAATCTTATTGCTAAATTCAATCAAAGATAACTTTCCAGAATCATCATTCTTGATTCCTTTGGAAAAATTGATGACTTTTTCTTTACGAAGCAAGCTCTCCATTTACTGCTTTGCTCATTCCTCTAACATTCCAATGCATGCAGACATCCCTCAGGGTTTCAACTTCCTCCCTGGCTGCTTTTACTCTTTTCACCTTCTTGGTGATCCCACTTACTCCTATGTCTTCCATACTGACAATGCCCAAATCTGGATCTGCAGCTCACAACTTTTCCCAAGTCCTACATTCAAAGATCCAACGGTAGGGCATCTCTACGGAGATGAGTCACAAACACTTGAAACTTCTCCCCTGCCTCTCTGTATGGACCACCAGTTGACTTTCCAGGAACCACACCAGTTTCCAATCACAATTGTATCGCCTATGTGTGCCTCCATCTGATTGCATATGTGCCACAGTTAACACGCCATTTCCCCGTCTGTATTACTGTCACAAATTTCCAGCTGATAGATGTGTTGCATTCTCGCTAATCCATTCTCTACTCTATAACCAAAATGAGCATCATTTATCTAAATCATTTGAGAGAGAATTTTGAAAACACAGAGGAACACAAAGATTGTAAAATGAGCATCCATATTCTCACTCCACAGAATTAACAGTGACATCTCTAAAACTAAACTCTTACCATATCACCTGTCTATAAAATGTGCAATATCTCCTCCTTGTCCTTAGGATTATTTTCTGATTCCATTGTTGAAATCCATTGTTTGAATTCCATGATTTCCAATGTCTTCCCACCACATCTCCCCACTCAACAATCTGAAGTCTAGAGCATAGCAAACTATTTGTGTTTCTCCAAAAATGCAAAACTCCCTCTCCCCTCAAGGCCTTTGTAACTTGGAGGAGGAGGGCATAAATGGGAGAGAAATTTCCTGAGTGCAGGACAGTGCAGAAATAAACAATGGAAAGTAGTTGGCAGCCAGCCCACAGAAGCGATGCTCACAGCAATACTTTAGATTGTGCAAGTAAAAATGTCACAGAATCTTAGAATTGCATGGAAATTTGTCTAAATACAGCCTTCCCTTCTGTCCACAACTCAACTTTCCCATCATGAATTCAAAGATCCTATATTTGAAAAGTAGTAAAAGTACATACAATATATGTTTTGGATCTCATGGCTTTTTAGTATACTTTAAGGTGAGTACATGATGCACGGAGACAGCTGATTATAATTCTCCAAGGCTCCTGGAAGGCAGAAATCTCTGATATCCAGGGGTAGAGGTGATATTTGACTGGGAAAGAGAAGAAGGTCGCTAACTTCAATTAAGCAGTTCTTTTCATGAAGACAGGGGAAGCATCCAAAGGTTTCCAGCAATTCCTTTGTTTTATGGAGGTAGTTAAAAGGAAACCAAGAAGGAAGAGAAATCTTTCCAGTTCTTGTGACAGGCCTCACAAATTGTTTTATTTTAAGGAAACAGTGGTATTTCTTTTGCTACCCAGTTATAGTAGATGCTGCCTAGAAAACAGCACAGCAATTGTAAACCAGAATTCTCTTACTTGAGCCTGTTTTGAAGTCTATTGTCAAAGACACTGTATCACTAAATGCCTGCTTGAGTTGGTAGAAAAATTAGTGAAGGTCCCAGCCTGCCATGCAACCACCCTACCAGAACTATTGATGAAACGGTAGCTGGTGTGCAGAAAAACATAGTGTGCAAATAAGCTGCCTGATCCATAAGGCTGTAATGGAAATTACTACAATTTCTACAGGTGATTTAAGACAGAAGCTTTGCTGTTTTCTCAAAATTCAATAGTTGTTAACTGATCACACTTCTGCTTCTACAATGATTTCTGTAAAATGTGAGAAGTAAACCAAAGGGACTCATTGATAAGTTAAAAAATAATAATGATGAAGAGAAGAAAGAAAAATCTGTGAGTGAGTTCTGATATTTGTTACCTGGGATTTTTGGGGGGAATTGATTTCGCCCATTATATGCAAGAAAACATTTATTCTACAACATAACTGACTTTCCAGTAAAGTGAAAATCTTCAAAGTATTGTCATTCCTATTATGTAAAAAGTACATTTCTTTTTAGAACAGGTGTTTTAGAAAAATTTAACTTATGTCAAGACGGATATTTTAATTTGTAGTTGGAAGTTAGCAAAGATGGCTATAATTAGAGCTTGAAACTCTCCTTTATTATTTATAGCTTTAGGTGTCCACACACCTTCAACATTTTCAACCAAGCATAGTTTTGAGCAGGTGTGCTCAAAACTTAATACTTAAGTGACAGTTTGAACTACATGGGAAGGTTACTAGAATGATGAAAATGCTTATTAGAAGGGGAAAGTTTTGGGGAAATTCAACCTCTGCTTGGCACAGTCCATGCCAGACAACAAGGACATATGTGAACATCTGTATACACATATGCGTCTGTGCACACACACACACACACACACACACACACAAGAACAATACAAAGTGCAGCAAGGGAGCTGAGCATTGTGAAATCACACCTGTCTCTAGATGCATCTCCTGTTGGAAGGAGTCAAGCCAGTCCCCTAGGTAAAATAGCGGACACCATTTAGCACCAACTGTGTGCTAGGAACCATGGCTAGGTCTTTGTAAGTGTGATCTCATTTTATTCTCCCTACAGTCATATTTAGTAAATTGTAATATCCTTAGTTTGAAGATAAGAAGACAAAGGTATGCGTCATCACCAAACTACCACATGACCTTGGACAAAACATCAAGGTCATTTACATCTAACATGCACTTCTTTCTTGAAGGCACGATTCTCAAACTTCAGTAAGAATCAAATTTGGCTTTTTGTTAAATTTGTTAGTTTATAATTGAGATACAGAGAATAGAATGTATTTAATTATATTTTTCTGTCAGTGTAGTATGCTTTATTTTGCTTTTTTATTTAAACTTTTTTGTGGTATTGGGATTTGAACTCAGGATTTCGTGCTTGCCAGAGTATGTTGTGTTTTAAAAGCTAAGGATAAATATTGGGAAGAATGACACTGTACACAGTGTTAGAGGTAGACAAGGATGGCAAAAAAAATAAGGCTAGAAATGTAATCAGGACCAAATCATAGCAACTCCATGGACCATTCTTAGAAAGTTGGGCTTCATCCAAAGCATAAAGAGGCACCTCTGAGGGCTTTCATCAGTAACTATTCCATTTCCGTCTCCAGGATTGAGAATAACTTGCACCTCAGTTCCTTGAATCCAAAATTTTTAGTTTCACCATACATTAAAACTTCTAAAGCTTTTCTCCCATAGAAAAGTTTAATTTATTCTAGAAAAGTAAGTTCCTGGTGTCTGTGGACTGTCTACCCAGCCAGCATATTCAGCCTCTTGCCTGTTTAATGCTACAGGGTTCTGTCTTCCAGCTTGAGGGACAGAGTCCTGATTTCTGCAGATGAGAAAGAAAGACAATAATTGGTCAGCACCTGTAGCAGGAACCCACATAACTCGTCTGCCTCAACATGCATTTCTTCCCTAAAACACCCCCATTTACTCTGAGCCATTTTCTTGAAGCCAAAGCTTTTATCTAACTTGAGACTTTAAAGTGGAATTATCTTTTAACAGACATCACTAATTCTGAGTTAAGTTCAAAACTGTTCGTTCCTTTTTTTTCTTTTATTCATATGTGCATACAATGTTTGGGTCATTTCTCCCACCTCCCCCTGTTCCCTCTTTAAAAGTTTAAAATTATAAATATGTTATTCCAGAATACATCCTTTAAGGTATAAAAGGGTCCTTTCAAAAAGCTTAAATACAAGGTGTTTTTCTTCTGTATTCTTCAGCTTTCTATTACAGTAACAAAATATCCAAGATAATCCAATTAAAAGGGGGAAAGGATGACTTTGGCTCCGAGTTTCAAAGGTTTCAGTCTATGGTCAGTTGGCCCCATGGCTTGTGGGCATGTGTTGAGACAGCTCATCACGTCAAGACTCCATGGCAGGGGAAGTTGCTCACCTCCAGGCAGCTGGGAAGCAAGGAGAAAGAGCAAGGGGCTGGGTTCCCAATATGCCTTCAAAGGCCACCTCCAGTGACCTAATTCCTCTCACAAGGCTCCAACTCCTAAAGGTTCTTCTACCTCCCAATGGAGCCACAGGCTAACAACGAAGTTTTGGGGGACACTTATCTAAGCCACAGAATCCCCACACATTTTTTTTTCCTCTGAACAAAGAAAATGTTCCTAATGAGAAAGTAGGCAGTGCTTTTTGTGTGAGGCAATCCAACCCACACACACACACACACACACACACACACACATACACACACACACACTTCTGCATTGGAAGAAGTACGGTAATGGTAATGGAGAAAGAGTTGTTTGAAGGAGTAGCAGAATGTCTGAACAAATAATATCCCAAACAGTTCAAGCACCACCCAGGAGGGAGTTTCGACTGGTACATGCTGTAATTTTCCACAGGCAGATGAGAGCCTCTAATTCAGAACATACGCTGTGCCTCCACCTATGAAAAATTCTACAAGCAACAGCATGCCCTGGCTAGAATAACAATGCACAACTCCTGGCTGAAAACATTCCATAGTTCAGCAGATGGCTCTCTTCTGGGCTTTAAGTCAGGCAGGCCTTGGACTATATCCTGACAAGAGTGAAATACTGACCCAAGGAGAAGGAAGCCAGAGCAGAAGATGGCACATCTTTTGTGAAGCACACCGTTTTCTGGGCGTGCCCTGCTGGAAGCTTCCCAGAACACAGTAACAAAGCAGAGTGACTGCTTAGCTTTAGAAGCATGTCAGGGAATTCGTGAAACACGAACCATCCTGCAAGAGAAATTCCAGGAATTCTTTTTTATCACACTGAGATATTTAGATTTTGTTTGTCTCTGTATTCAGAAGCTAAATCTTATTACTGTACATGTAGATTATAACAAAAGTTTACTCTGCTGGAATGTTTCAGCCTAACTTCCTTATTTTCCCAGTGTTGTTCCCTTCTACATCAGGGAGAAAAACAAGCCAAGGCTGTTCTTGATGACGAGACCTGCTTGGTCCTGTGAAAAGCCTTACTGACCCATGCAGACAGGCACAAGCTTAGTGCAAAGCAACATGTGCGCTGGTTCCCCACCAGACACATCCAAAACAGAACTCACTGTTCTCCTTCCAGAATCAGTTCCCTATTTACCCAAATGCACAAAAGACAAGACCAGCCACCCTCCATTGTCCAATCCTGAAACCTAGATGTCAACTCTGCCTCCTCCATCTCCCTTACTTTTTTGGCCAGTAACCAAGGCCTCTCACTCTGGCAGCCTAAATCTCTCTCCACTGTATCTCTTTGTCTCCAGCTCCACTTCTCCTTCCCAAGCCAGCTCCCAACATAGCTGAAATTGCATTTACTTCTCTTGCTTAGCGCCCTCACAGTAGCTCTCCCCTGGCTTTGGGGATAAAATCCAAAATCTTTACACGACTTAGGAGGCCCTTTAAGTTATGGCCCTTGCTTTAATCTGCGCCTTCACCCATCACCACGCTCCAGCTGGCACTCAGTGCTGCAGCCAGTCTGAACACCATGTAGTTTCCCCAAAATACCATGCTCTCCTACTCCACTGGGAGTCCGTATATGTTGTTTCCTTTGCCTAAAGCCAGCATATTCTACCCAACTCCAACTTGTTCCTAAGCCACAGTTTTGCTTTCTGTACCAACAGGAAGATTCCCCTTTTCTCCCAAGACCCCTTTAGGTTCCCTCTCCACATGTTCTCATAGCTTTCTTTAAAAGTGAGATAAGTGTCTGGGTCCCATGAGTATTGTATCTACGATTTAGGCACAGAACCTGGAACATTTGTTGAATGAATAAATGAATACTTCTTCTCCTTTGGGTTGGGATAGTCTCATTGAATCAGCCACTCAGGTGACTTCTATGTTGGTTGATTGCCACGCCTGTCCCACCCCAATCATGTAGCGAGTCAGGCATTTAATATACAGCCCCAGTGCTTAAAGTCCTGCCTCAAGACTCAAACAGAATTGCATCATTTTTTCTCCTCAAATTGGGGCTATGATGTTAAGGCAGGACATACACAGATTTTGGAATATGAGTCCTCTGCCAGGCCAAGGAATAAAGGGCAAAGCAGAGATTCCCACTTACCTTTGACTTCGGATGGCTCCAACAGCCCTGCTGCAGCCTCACAGCCCACCCCAGAGGATTCACTGCAGAGCTGTCACCACTGGCAGATACCCAGATCTCAACATCTTGGAGGAAATTTCTCTTGGGAAGCAATGTAGTGGGACAGGGTTAAAGAGGTCATGCTGTCCCTGAACAGGACTCTGTCAGCCTCTTGTCAATCCTGCAGGGAATGCTCGCCAGCCCTGCCCACCATCCTATTTGCTGCCAGCAGTCACAGGTGACTGTATGTTTTCCACTTATACTGGCCTTGGCTTCTGACACTCTGGTTGTAGTGCTGAGATCCTGGTCTTGAAGTTGCTCTGCTGTTCTCAATGTGGTATCTGCACAGGGTCTTCCAGATATGTAAGGCTTGACTTCCCTCTGACTCCAATGAGCTCATCAATTCTATGAAATCAACCCAACTCATGGCCCTTTGGAAGAAGGGAGCAATAGAACTGCACAAATAACCACCCAGAATTCCCAAGTAAGCAGCATACTTCAGATATGCACTCTTTAGAGACCTCTTTATCCAAGACCCCTGTAGACTGAGACCTAGGCTAGAGTTGAGGGCAGCTAGACTGTAACTGATTGACAAGATGAATCAGGTGGGCATTCTCTCTTCTACTTATGCCACCTCCAGATACCCTGCTATCCTTCCTTGAAGCATTTTTTTAATCTGAAAAGTGCAAAATTCTTAAAACACACAGGTGGAACTGAAAATACCACATCAGACATCACAGCAGTGTGGGACAGCATTTAAGGAATCTTGATCTCAAAACCTATTAAAAGCCATCCTTTTCCCAATCCCTTCACCTGCCCACCTGATTGCTTTTAAATGAAGACACAGAGCTCAAGGAAAAGAGGGTGCAAAAAATAGAATGCCACTTTTTTGTCCTTTCTCACAGATAATGATGTGGGAGCCTCAGCTGGTATAGATAACCAGTGTAAATTAAAAGCTTAACCGGAAGCCCATAAAAGGCCATCTCCAACTCTCTCTGACTGCTCTTGTGTTCACACAATGCACCACGGAACTTGAGAGAAGGCCAAAACAGAAAAATCTCTAATAAACTCAATTGCTATAACCAATTATTCAGTGTATCGTCTTTTGTTAAGTCTCAAGTCTTTGATTAGTGAGTTTAAAGAGATTCGTCCTTGTTCCCACTTAAAGCTGAGCCGCATCAAGTGCTGTCTTTGCTTATCATGGAAATATGGACCATGTTTAGGCTGACTGGATCTTGAAAGTACAAGACAGAGGTAAGACATTTTAAAATGATCTTAGGAACAATACACTGCCCCCCCCCCACCAGTACTGTTCATGGTATAAAACTTTAGGAAAAATGCAAACCACAAAACCCATAATACAAAATCCAATGTTCTGAAATGCTTACTTAGAACTTGATGAAACACACACACACACACACACACATGCCCAACACCAACACCGCAAGAATCAGGCACTTTTTCTGCTTAGGAACAAACTGAGGAAAAGATGCAAAAGAAAACATGCAAATTATTTTTAAGTTTTTATTTTTTCTTTTATTCATATGTGCATACAATGTTTGGGTCATTTCTCCTTCCTTCTCCCCACCCCCTCCCTTACCTATCCCCTCCCCCTCCTTCTCCCCCCTCACCCCCTTGCTACCAGGCAGAAACTATTTTGCCCTTATCTCTAATTTTGTTGAAGAGAGAGTATAAGCTATAATAGGAAGGACCAAGGGTTTTTGCTAGTTGAGATAAGGATGGCTATACAGGGAGTTGACTTGCATTGCTTTCCTGTACATGTGTGTTACCTTCTAGATTAATTCTTCTCAAACTAACCTTTTCTCTAGTTCCTGGTTCCCTTCTCCTATTGGCCTCTGTTACTTTAAAGTATCTGCATTAGTTTTTTTGCATTGAGGGCAATAAATGCTATCTAGTTTTTTGGGTGTCCTACCTAACCTCATACTTCCCTTGCATCCTCTTGCTTTATCATGTGATCAAAGTCCAATTCCCTTGTTGTTTTACCCTTGATCTAATGTCCGCATATGAGGGAGAACATATGATTTTTGGTCTTTTGGACCAGACTAACCTCGCTCAGAATGATGTTCTCCAGTTCCATCCATTTACTTACGAATGATAAGATTTCATTCTTCTTCATGGCTGCATAAAATTCCATTGTATATAAATACCACATTTTCTTAATCCATTCGTCAGTAGTGGGGCATCTTGGCTGTTTCCATAACTTTGCTATTGTGAATAGTATTGCAATAAACATGGGTGTGCAGATGCCTCTGGAGTAACCTGTGTCACAGTCTTTTGGGTATATCCCCAAGAGTGGTATTACTGTATCAAATGGTAGATCAATGTTTAGATTTTTAAGAAGCCTCCAAATTTTTTCCAGAGTGGTTGTACTAGTTTACATTCCTAACAACAGTGTACAAAGGTTCCTTTTTCCCCACACCTGTTGTTAGTGGTGTTGCTGATGATGGCTATTCTAACAGAGGTGAGGTGGAATCTTAGTGTGGTTTTAATTTGCATTTCCTTTATAGCTAGAGATGGTGAGCATTTTTTCATGTGTTTTTTGGCTATCTGAATTTCTTCTTTTGAGAAAATTCTGTTTAGTTCACTTGCTTGTTTAGTTCACTGTTTCTTTATTGGTTCATTAATTTTGGGAGAATTTAGTTTTTTGAGTTCCCTATATATTCTGGTTATCAGTCCTTTGTCTGATGTGTAGCTGGCAAATATTTTCTCCCACTCTGTGGGTGTTCTCTTCAGTTTAGAGATCATTTCTTTTGTTGAGCAGAAGCTTTTTAGTTTTATGAAGTCCCATTTATCTATGCTTCTGGGGTTTCACTGAGAAAGTTCTTGCCTATACCTATTAATTCCAGAGTATTTCCTACTCTTTCCTGTACCAACTTTAGAGTCTGGGGTCTGATATTAAGATCCTTGATCCATTTTGAGTTAATATTGGTATATGGTGATAAACATGGATCTAGTTTCAGTTTTTTGCAGACTGCTAGCCAGTTTTCCCAGCAGTTTTTGTTGAAGAGGCTATCTTTTCTCCATCGTATATTTTTAGTGCCTTTATCAAAAATAAATTGGTTATAGTTGTGTGGCTTCATATCTGGGTCCTCTATTCTGTTCCACTGGCCTTCATGTCTGTTTTTGTGCCAGTACCATGCTGTTTTTATTGCTATTGCTTTGTAATATAGTTTGAAATCAGGTATTGTGATACCTCCAGCATTGTTCTTTTTACTGAGTATTGCCATGGTCTCTTGTGTTTCCAAATAAATTTAAGGGTTGATTTTTTGATCTCTTTGATGAATGTCATTGGGATTTGATGGGAATTGCATTAAACATGTAGATTGATTTTGAGAGTATAGACATTTTTACTATGTTGATTCTACCTATCCATGAGCATGGGAGATCTCTCCACTTTCTATAGTCTTCCTCAATCTTTTTCTTCAGAAGTTTATAGTTTTCCTTATAGAGGTCCTTCACATCCTTTGAAAACATGCAAATTATTGTGTCACTTGATTTAGCTACTGTGTCCAAATCTCTGCCCAAATCCATGTGAGAACCCTGCTAAGGAGACAGGAAGCCAAGGGACCAGTCCTGTGCATCACTGATGGACACATGGTAAAACTCAGGCTCTTAAGAGTCTTCTTCACAGAAAGCTGAACTCAGACACCAACATCACAGTTATTTAGCCACAGTGCAGGATTTAGAGAGTTATGTAACAAGCCAAGGTGCTCACCACATTTTGGAGTAGATAACAGCGATGCTGTGATGTAAAGAGAGTTAGGGGAGGATAGAGACAGTGAAAGAGATGGGAACACATGAGTGCCTCAGAGATTTCAGTTCCAGAAATCAATACCTAGAGTCTGGAAATACACTGCTTTTTGCCTGAGCTTGCTTCAGAAATGTCCATTGTTTGCCACCAAGAGATGCTTGCCCTACTATGTACCCTCCATGTGTTCCTTTGTGCTGATTTGTACTTTCCTGGGATAAAGTATACATTGGGGCAATTATGTAATTCAACAAAAACCCAATGCTTCCAAATGTCCAAGGCTCCCAGTGGTTTTGTGACTGTGGAATTTTATTATATATATTACAAGGCTAGAAATCACATCCTCAGTTTTCAAGAGTCTGTAACAAAACAGAGTTTAAGTCAGACTTTTTTTGCCATAAAAGAATCAGAAAAGAAATACTATGAACCCACTGAGAGGATGAATTGATGTCAAAGGCCTTCACAACTAGTTTTTATCCTCCTGCCTTTCTCAATTTTCTGGAATGCTTGGTGATTTCATTATAATTTATTTTTCTGTCTGACAAGCTGTTGGGATGCTGTGATCAGCTGGAATCTTTGACGTCAAAATAGCAAAGCTGTGAAGACATCACTTCCCTTCTCCTCTTTCCTCTGGAAATGAAAACAATATACAATCAAGTACATAAATTGTAGAGGATACGTGGTGTTTGGCAACATGAGCAGAATAAGTAAATGTAGCAGAGATGATTCTTTACAGGTTTAGTTCAAAAAACTTCCTATTCTAAGTACTCTTATGAGAACATATTGGAACTCAGTAAAAGTTTCATTACATAGAATTCTTCTCTATAAGATTATTTGTGGAAATGAGATATTTTCTTGTGTGATAGCTAAACTGCTGTGTGATGGAAGGTCTTTATCGAGTACTTACCACATATACTCAAACCAAAACTGAATGTGCTCTCAACGGAACATTCAGGAATGGTGCAGCCAAGTTGCTCTGGCTTTGCCAGAGGATATGGGCTATTAAAACTACAACAGGATGTTAAGCAGGACTTTTCCTAGGAAAACCTGACAGAATATACTGCTCAGCAAAGCCAAGTTTCAGATAAACAATGTATGCTGCCAGGATACACACTGAAGAAAAAAATATTTGCCAAACCTATCAACCTGAACTTATCATCTTGTCTGAAAAATTCAGTTGGACCGCCAAAGTCGAAAAACATTGAGTTTTTCAACTCAATATCCCTAAAATGAGTTCCTAGACACACTTGCCTTCACAATCAGTTTGGATTCTGCCTGAACCTTTGTGCTTAGAGTTTTTTAATTCTCCATATATTTTATATATTCCTGCCAAATTAATCTTCTTAAGTCTCCACTTTCACATTTGTTATCTGCTGTAAACTGTAAACTCCTTCGAAGCAGGGCCATGTCCTATCCATCCCCATTTCCTCAGAGCCTTGAGAACACATAGAAGATGTCATCAAAGATCTGCACCAATTCCAGATGACTTTAAGAGCTTTTGTCATCAAGCCTCAGCTGGAAAACCTTATTTTTCACTTCTTCTGTACAAGAGCCTCCACATTTATGATGCTTTTTTTTTTGTTTTCCAAATGAATCTATTCACTCTGCTCTCCTATATGCTAATGTAAAAGTCCATGCTACTAGGCTTTGTCACTACTCCCTGAAAATTGACACAAACATTAGTTACGATCTAGTTCAAGTCCCACTGTCCTCAGGAAGTCTTCTTTTATTGTTCCATCCAATGACATCTCTGTTCAGTGCAAATCCCAGAGCAAAGCACAAAGTTTCACCTTTCATGGTTTGCTAACTGATTGGTCTGTTCATTCAGCTACCTCAGTCTGACATCCTTGAAATTAAGGCCTGTGTCATAGTTGTTTCTTGTCTGTCCCTTTAGCCCACTGCTTGCCCAGTGGACACGCCCTACAGAAAGACATCCAATGTCATTTTCATCCCTTCGGGCACCTTCTGTTAAATCATGGGAGTACAAGTCTTGGTATATTACCTCAAGAGCAGCTAAAGAACAAGGTACTGGAGGCTCACATTGTTCACCTTTTCAACTCTCACCATCCCAAATGCTCTCATTTAGAATGGGCTTCCAGGAGCTGATACCTGGGTTGCTTTCTCGTGGTTTTCCAGAGGCTGAACCCTATATATTAAAGATAATTTTTAAAACTCTACCTTAGTAAAAACAAAGGCTGGAAAATTGTTTGGGGAAAAGGATAGAAGCATAAGAGTTTTAATCTTGGCCCTTCCACAAATTTTCATCAACCCACCAATACTTTTAAGTTACATCTCATTTTGATGTATATTTCTCTGATTATGAGAAGGTGAGCATCTTCATTATACCAGACATTTGCATTCTTCTTTCATTGTCCAGTTGATAGAAAGAATACTCAGCTGTATTTTCTGGTTTGGGTTGTTTGAACCTGAGCTTGAAACGTGGTTTGGGAGAGCATAGCTTAGGGTGGTCATTGATCCAATGCAGTTAGATAACACAGACCAGACAGTGAGGCAGGTATGACAATCCAACAGGGTTTGCCAAAAAATACAGATTTCCATAGCTAAATTTTTCAGAATTATCCTTTTAGCAGTGTCCAAGTGAACCAGAAATGAGCAATTTAAAAACCTAATCTTAAACCCTCTGCTCACTTAGATGTTATAGGATTTTGTTGGGATAAATTAAATCATGTTTCCAAGAATCAAACATACTGGTAAGTGGGAAATTTCCAGAAGTCAGTATCAATAAAGCTGTGCCTGCCACTCCAGTTTGACACTTTAAGAGATACAGACAAATCTGGCAAGGGATACTGGCTGCACTGGGTTCTAAGTAGAGCTGAGAGTGGTCCAAAATAAATGAAATCGTAACATCCGCTCTGACTGGGTATAAATTGTTTAGAGCAATTTCTCTGGCTCCTGGGCCAAAGTCAGCATCACCCATTGCAGATCGGAGAGTCAGAAATGTTGACATAGAGCTCAACATTAAGAAAAACAAGACATGTTGAAAGTCAAACAGCTACCATGTTTGGGTAAGAAAATTTTTAGAGACAATGAAGGGTCAGCCACTTTACTATGACAGTGTGTACCAAGAACATGGGTATAGGACAGTGTTCTTGACTGATTTAGCTAGTGATCCCAACACTTGAGAGCCTGAGGCAGGAGGATCACAAGTTTAGAGCCAGCCTGGGATACAGAGGAAGTCCCTGTCTCAAAAAAAAGAAAACCCATAAAACAGGGCTCTGCAAGGAAGAGCAATTCTTTGACTAGTAATGATGAACACTGATTATTTTAGTACATATCAAGAGAGAAAGCCAGGCAACGATGATAAAACTCCAGTATTGTGAGATCTCATCCCAGCTCGGGCATCTTAAAATCAGAATAAACAGGGAGACAATAGGCTATCCAGTAATGCTATTGTCATTATCAAGCTTAGATACTCAAGATAATAACAATGGGAACAAGAGTTAACAAATAACAAGGACTTTATACCACAGACTCTGGTTGGTAACACTAAAAAACACTCCAGAAAATACGGTGGATCATTCAGGAAGGAAATCTTAGCATGACATAATCTTTCCAGAAATCTCTCCTGTCTCCAAAACTTCCTGGGGATGCAGGTAGAGGCAGCATCTTGGCTATTACAGAAGTGATGCTCAACGCTAGCCTTGTGCTCAATATACAACGCGAGTCCAATCCTCAGCTTTATTTTTTCCTTCATTGTTTCTTCTTTGGTCTTGGTTATCTGTGTAGCCATATAAAAGGGCAGATTCACCCTATAAGTGAATTCCATTAAAGACTGAATAAAAACACTTCCAAACTCAGTGTTCTTACAAGATTTAAAGAGGAAAGGCTGTGGCAGAAGAAGTGACTTGTCACTTGGATGTCTAATGAGAAAACACAGCCCACTACTTAGGAACCACTCTGAGAGCTTGGAAAGACTCTGAAGAATCTGTGTATATATAATCTTTGTTTTTCTCAAACGGCTATTGTTAGGACTGACTTCCATTCTGAGTGACAAGTGGAAGAAGAAATTCTTGAACTGTCTGTCAAACAACTGCCACCCTATCTCTGAAGGTTATAGTCATACTACTGTTCTCACCTGGGAAATCTTCATTCTGCTCTGGAGAATAAATTAACTAAAACAGTTTTTTCTTCTTTTCCACAGAAGAAGTGCTCCATGTTTTGGTCTGAGATATGATTCATTTGGTATGTCAGTTGTTCTCTTCACCATACTTTTTGACTGTTTATAGTCAACTTTGAATCTGGAGTCTATGACCATTAATTATAAGCTAGAAATATTGATTCATTAGCAGGCTCCATTCCCTTTTCTTCCTCCTTTGTGATCTGACTTCATCTCTAAGTCATGTAATAATGTTAAAATTAATTATTATAAAATAATAGGAGCAAAAGAATACAGCCACCTATTGCAGAGACTTCAATGGAAAGTGGATGCATTACTCCATTCTTATTACTATAACAAAATACTTGGGGCAAGCTGCTTTATAAAGAAAAGATAAGTTTATTTTGGTTCACAGTGCTGAAGGTGCAAGGCCTAGGAGCCTCATCTGGTGATGGCCTTCTGACGGCAGATTCTTAAGGCAGTGCAGAGCATCACATGGGAAGAACAGGGAGCATGTGTGTCTGTCTGTGAATGCCTCTCTCCCTTTCCTTATAAAGCTACCAGAATTCAGTCATGAGGGTTCTACTCTAATGCCTTATCTTATGCTAATCACATCCCAAAGTCTTTGCCTCTAAACACAAGTGGATTTTTTCTGCCCTTTTAATACCATTAGCTTGACTTTGGGGATTAGATTCCTGCATGAGTTCAGGTGGTGAACCATATTCAAACCATGGCCATGGACATCAGAAAAAGATCTCATTCCTTCAGGATGCCTTTAGTGACCAACAAATGCCAGACACTGTGATTACAGGCTCTAGGGTAGAGGTTAGCTGGAGGCAGCATCCCATGGACAGAGCATGGGTGAGTTTGGAGGCAGGTAGAGCTGACCCTGGCCACCCTGGCCTTTGTGCAAGCTATGATCTATGGATCAGAGAGGTTACTTGATTTTTCTTTTTTAACTTTTTATTTTATGATAATTATAGATATGCTCTATAATTGCCTTCAGTTTGGATTCTGCCTCACTCACTGTGATACATTTAAAGTCGTAAGAAATAATGACAAGACACCTTATATACTCTTAATCCAGTTTTCCTTGTGGTAACACCTTATGTAACTATAGTGCAATATCACAACCTGGAACTGACATTGACTTAATCCACCTAACTTCTGCATGTACTAGTGTATGTGTGTGTACCTAGTTCTATGCAATTTTATCACCTCAAGGACATGTATGCCTACCACTGTCAAGACACCGAACAGTTCTTGGCAACTACAAATCTGGTCTCCATCTCTAAGCTTTCTTATTACAAGAATTTTGTGTAAATGGAATCATACAGTGTCACCGTTTGAAGTTGCCCTTTCACACAACATAACTCATCCACATTGTTGTATCACTATTCTTTTCCTCTTTACTGTGGAGTACCATGGTATGGTTGTGCCACAATTTCTTCGATCATCACCATTCACCCACTGAAGCATATCTGGTTGTTTCCAATAGCACATACAGCTGATATAATACTCATGTGTAGATTCTTGTGTGAATGTAAGTTTTATTTATCTGAGATAGATACCCAAAAGTGTAATTTCTAGATTGTATGATATGAATTTAATTCTATGAAAAACTCTGAAACTATTTTCCAGAGTGGCTGTGCCATTTTACGATGCCACAGCAATGCACAGATGATCCAGTTTCTCCACAACCTCACCAACACTTGGTGTTATGACTATTTAAAAATTACTTTAGTCCTTTTGTGAATAGTTGAATCTCTTGAAGATTTAATTCACATCTTCTAAATGGCTAATGATAGGGAACACCTTCTAGTGTGCTTATTTTCCATCTGTCTGTTCTCTTCAGTGAAATGTTTCCTCGTGTCTTTTACCTGTTTCCTAATTGGAGTATTTGTTTAACTTTTAGGTTTGAATTTTGACTTCTTTATATCTTCTAGGTTCAATTCTTTTGTCAAATATGTAGTTTGCAAATATCTCCTCCCAGTCTGTAGCTTGTCTTTTTATCCTCTTCATGGAGTCTTTTAGAGCAAATAGTTCTTTATTTTGATGAGATCCTACTTATAAATTTTCCCTTTCATGGATTGTACTTTGTTACCAAATGTAAGAGCACAGTTCCTGAAGATTTTCTCCTCTGCGCCTTTCTAGAAGTTTCATAATTTTACAATTCATATTTAAGTCTATGATCCACTTTGAGTTAATTTTTGCATAAAGTATGAGATTTAGATCAAAGTTATTTCACTCCTGTTGCTATTTTCTATTTTTTGCCTATGGCCCACCACAAGCTTCAACACCGTTTGTTGAAAAGACCATCCCCCAGGCCCCACTGAATTATAGATACAGAAAGTTCCAAAAATCTATCCAAACTTTTTCCCATTTAATAGTGATTCACTAATAAACTGTCTCTGGCAACAGCCATTCAGTCAGAAACAGATGCAATCAATTGCCCAGGAACATAGACCCACCTGGTCCAGCAAGGCTATATCAACAGACTGAGGAAGTCTTACTGAAATGCAGGTGTGTGAAATAATGACATTCCTAAACCTGCTGGCCTCAACACAGCTTCCACACTGGCATTTAGGCTGTGATGTTAGTAGTGCAGTGACCCAAGGTTTGCTCTTAAACTCAGGGCTCATTTTCTCATTGACAGAGGAGGATAACTGTTCTAACTTCATACTTTGTGGGAGGCTTATAATTACCAAGTATGATATACTTCATTTGTTAACTATGTGCTACTTCTAACTGCAATGTTCTCCTTACAGACATAGAGACTGTCAAGTAGAAGCCTCCCAGTTCTGCTTAGGGTGGCTAAGTTGATAGGTTGAGGAATGCAAACTAGGGAAAAGAAATCTGGAGGGAGAGATGAGTTGCTCTGCAAGAAAAGAAGAAATACCAGATCTGGGGCCAACTGGAGGAACTGGGAGGGGAAAGTAAGGAGCAGAGTTTTGTTTTGGTTTTTTTTTGTTTTTTTTTTTCTTTTATTATTCATATGTGCATACAAGGCTTAGGTCATTTCTCCCCCATGCCCCCACCCCTCCCTTACCACCCACTCTGCCCCCTCCCTCTCCCCCCCACCCCCTCAATACCCAGCAGAAACTATTTTCCCCTTATTTCTAATTTTGTTGTAGAGAGAGTATAAGCAATAACAGGAAGGAACAAGGGTTTTTGCTGGTTGAGATAAGGATAGCTATACAGGGCATTGACCCACATTGATTTCCTGTGCGTGGATGTTACCTTCTAGGTTAATTCTTTTTGATCTAACCTTTTCTCTAGTACTTGTTCCCCTTTTCCTATTGGCCTCAGTTGCTTTTAAGGTATCTGCTTTAGTTTCTCTGCGTTAAGGGCAACAAATGCTAGCTAACTTTTTAGGTGTCTTACCTATCCTCACCCCTCCCTTGTGTGCTCTCGCTTTTATCATGTGCTCATAGTCTAATCCCATTGTTGTGTTTGCCCTTGATCTAATGTCCACATATGAGGGAGAACATACGATTTTTGGTCTTTTGGGCCAGGCTAACCTCACTCAGAATGATGTTCTCCAATTCCATCCATTTACCAGCGAATGATAACATTTCATTCTTCTTCATGGCTGCATAAAATTCCATTGTGTATAGATACCACATTTTCTTAATCCATTCGTCAGTGGTGGGGCATCCTGGCTGTTTCCATAACTTGGCTATTGTGAATAGTGCCGCAATACACATGGGGGTGCAGGTGCCTCTGGAGTAACCTGTGTCAAAGTCTTTTGGGTATATCCCCAAGAGTGGTATTGCTGGATCAAATGGTAGATCGATGTCTAGCTTTTTAAGTAGCCTCCAAATTTGTTTCCAGAGTGGTTGTACCAGTTTACATTCCCACCAACAGTGTAAGAGGGTTCCTTTTTCCCCACATCCTCGCCAACACCTGTTGGTGGTGGTGTTGCTGATGATGGCTATTCTAACAGGGGTGAGGTGGAATCTTAGTGTGGTTTTCATTTGCATTTCCTTTATTGCTAGAGATGGTGAGCATTTTTTCATGTGTTTTCTGGCCATTTGAATTTCTTCTTTTGAGAAAGTTCTGTTTAGTTCACTTGCCCATTTCTTTATTGGTTCATTAGTTTTGGGAGAATTTAGTTTTTTAAGTTCCCTGTATATTCTGGATATCAGTCCTTTGTCTGATGTATAGTTGGCAAATATTTTCTCCCACTCTGTGGGTGTTCTCTTCAGTTTAGAGACCATTTCTTTTGATGAACAGAAGCTTTTTAGCTTTATGAGGTCCCATTTATCTATGCTATCTCTTAGTTGCTGTGCTGCTGGGGTTTCATTGAGAAAGTTCTTACATATACCTACTAACTCCAGAGTATTTCCTACTCTTTCCTCTATCAACTTAAGAGTTTGGGGTCTGATATTAAGATCCTTGATCCATTTTGAGTTAACATTGGTATAGGGTGATATATATGGATCTAGTTTCAGTTTTTTGCAGACTGCTAACCAGTTTTTCCAGCAGTTTTTGTTGAAGAGGCTGCTTTTTCTCCATCATATATTTTTAGCTCCTTTGTCAAAGACAAGTTGGTTATAGTTGTGTGGCTTCATATCTGGGTCCTCTATTCTGTTCCACTGGTCTTCATGTCTGTTTTTGTGCCAGTACCATGCTGTTTTTATTGTTATTGCTTTGTCATATAGTTTGAAGTCAGGTATTGTGATACCTCCTGTGTTGTTCTTTTGACTGAGTATTGCCTTGGCTATTCGTGGCCTCTTGTGTTTCCATATAAATTTAACAGTAGATTTTTCAATCTCCTTAATGAATGTCATTGGATTTTTGATGGGAATTGCATTAAACATGTAGATTACTTTTGGGAGTGTCGACATTTTTACTATGTTGGTTCTACCAGTCCATGAGCATGGGAGATCTCTCCACTTTCTATAGTCTTCCTCAGTCTCTTTCTTCAGAAGTTTATAGTTTTCCTTGTAGAGGTCTTTCACATCTTTTGTTAGGTTTACACCTAGGTATTTGATTTTTTTTGAGGCTATTGTAAATGGAATTGTTTTCATACATTCTTTTTCCATTTGCTCATTGTTAGTGTATAGAAATGCTAATGATTTTTCTATGTTGATTTTATATCCTGCTACCTTGCTATAGCTATTGATGATGTCTAGAAGCTTCTGAGTAGAGTTTTTTGGGTCTTTAAGGTATAGGATCATGTCATCTGCAAATAGGGTTATTTTGACAGTTTCTTTACCTATTTGTATTCCTTTTATTCCTTCTTCTTGCCTAATTGAGGAGCAGAGTTTTGAAAGACAGGAAACTCCTCAAAGAAGAAGATTCCTATTAGAGTGGATGTGTTACAGGACAAGGCAGATTCAAGAAAATTAGGAGTCCACAAGCAGCCACCCCAACCCCACTCACATCTCTACCCTAGAAAGGAGAAGAAATCTTGGTGGTAAAGCTCCCTGGACAATAGAATTTCCAAGTTTGCGTAGAATTCAGGAAGGAGATAAGCTTCCACCTGACTTTAGATCATGTATATTTGCATTCACATATGAGAAATAATAGAATACTGAAATCTCTAGTCTTTGGGTATCTTTTCTCAAGCAGAAAAAAGGGGAGAAAGTCTCTTTGTTCTGTTATTCTAACTTTCATTTTTTGTTGATTCTTTAAGGGTGAAAATTATTGTTTATATTTTCATGAGTTAAATCACTCTTGTGGGGTGTTTGTTTGCAGTTGCTGTGGATTTTAAACCAAAGCCTTTCTTTTTGAACAAAAGTACTGACACCCAGCACCCTACAACTGCCATGTGGGCCTTCCCTTATGTTCACATAGGGCACATAATGAATTCAGGCATGAATGGTGAGTGCCTGCTGTCAGGAGAACATGAGGTGAAGGTGGATGCCATTTGCCACTCCCAGAAAGTGCTTACACACAGCATCTGCAGAACACGTACCCCTTCAATATATTTTATACCGTGTGATCCAGCCATTCCAGGCACAAGCAGAGGTGCAAACCTGTGGGGAGCGGATTATGAGAAGCCTATGAGAACTTGACATAAGCACAGCCATGTCTGCAGGCTGGGTTGGCACAGCCACCAAATGCAGAAGGGAGCAAGCACAGCTACGTCCAATAATCTGCAGGCTGGGATGGCACAGCCCTCAGCTGCAGAAGGGGGCCAGGGCAAAATGCACCACAGCTGCTTTCCCTAAGATATTTACTTCCTAAGAGTAGTGATGGCAGGTTCCCCCTCTTCCCAATAACTACAATGTCAGGCCCCCAAAAACTGTTGCTCTACTTCCTGGTTTGCTGCTGTATATAATAAACTCACTGGAGGTAGATGAAGCTGTTGTGTGTCTCCATCAGAGCATCCAGTCCACCTGACCCCAGCTTTCTGTTTATTTGTCTTTTGTCTTTCTCGCAGGCCACGAGAATTCTAGGCACAAGCAGGGGTGCAAACCTAAAGAGAGAATAGCCAAAATAAGCTTTGCCTTGACCTCCACAGTGGCTGCAGGTGAAAAAATACTTCATGACAGTAGGATTCTCTTTCTTAGGGATGTGAAACAGGAAATGAGTGAGAGATAGAGATATACATCAGGGAGGGCCATGAGATAGTCATGAATAAGCCAGAAGTAGGAAGAAGTAAGCAAAAACAGGAGGAGCCAAGAATAGTGGCACTTGCCCATAATCTCAGCTTTCAGGAGGGTGAGGCAGAAGAATTGTGAGTTCAAGACCAACTTGGGCTGCATAGTGAAACGCCCTGTTTCAAAATTAAAAAAAAAAGAAAAAAAGAGGAGTACGAAGGAGACATACACACACAAAAACTGATTGCACCTGCTCCTGCCCATATATGCACAAACACAGCTATTCCCTTTATTGGCCTCAAATTCTCTCCTTTCCTTTTCTCCCCCCATCCCCTGGCCCCCGCCACCCCTTTATCTGAATCCACCTGGACAGAACAGTTAAGAATCTTGTTATCAGAGCACAAGCCCCTTGTGTTTTCCTTGCCAAGGCTGTCTTCAGAAGGATTGACCATGTTTTCAAATGAGGGATAATGACTCCAAGTTCTTCCTCCTCTTCTCAAAAACCAGACAGAAACATGTCTGAATGTAGTTTTCTGGTCACTGTACTCTTCCCCCTTGTTGATCTAATTGTAGCACTAGAAAAAGAGGCTGGCTTTCACCAAGCTCGGCAAAGTGCCGATTGTGCCTCCTCATTAGCTAAAAAAGAAACAAGGTCAGCATGGTGTGGAAGGAGCAGCAATGCTGTATTTGCCATTGATTCAGAAATGTCAGGAAGGGAAAGAGCAGTGTACATAGAATGGCCATCACTGCAGGCCATGATATATTGGTGCACAAGGAAAAATACAGTCAACTGTATTTTCAGGATGTGGAGAGCAGATGTGTCTCAACCAGAGAAATTTATAGGTACAAGTGGCATTTCTAACACCATAAAACTGTGCACAAAAGCTACATTTAGATTTGAGGGACCAAAGAGTTAATTCAAAGCATAGATAATAGAATTACAACCGCTGCTTATCAGGGAGAAGGAGATAAAAGTAATTTGCTACACATCACTGGACTCCACCCTATACCTCTAACACAGCATTCCCGGCAGTTAATTTATTGGGATCCTTGTGGTTGCCACAGAGGAGGGCAATCACCATCAGTGAGGAGAAAATGCAGGCAGGAGCTCCTTAGCCAGCACTTAAGAGGGAGACCAGAAGGCAGAGAAGAGACCCAGGGAGGTAGACTGCATTACAGGAAGGGACCTGCTAGTGAAAGAAGCTTTCTTTGTCTTGGATCAGTAAAAAGAATCTACATAAAGGAAGCCATGTTTAATTTCTTTTAATAGGCTATTGCTCATTTCTTATTTAAGAAGTTAAAAGAATTCCTCAAAATTAACCTATTTTCTATCTTCACCAGCCATGAATTTCCCAGACCAACACAAATATGTTCCCTCCCTCTACCTGTTTCTTGAAAGATTTGCCTCCAGCAACCATTAAAAATATTTTTGAGAACTATAAAGTCACAGAAATGAAAATTTAAAACTGGAAGGATATAAGCTGGCTAAAGATGGCCTTCCCAACTACCCCTCCTTGTCAACCCAAATGGAATGGGGGAGACAGAAGTATTGAAATGCTCACGGACTTGCATGTGCAACATGTTAATGAAGAAATGAAATAAAATTGGAGTTCACATTTGCACTCTCCCACCCCTTCCCTTTCCCTTTGCCCCAATTCACAAAGGGCCACAATGGCCAGGCACAACCAGGACAAAGTGTAAGTGACAAACCAATGTGTTCGCAATAGTCCCCAGAGTTTTTAGCCCAAAGTGGTAACAGAATTTTCGTAAAGCCCCAGCCAAAAAATAAATTTATAATGAAATATAACTTAAAATACTCCCTCTCTTTCCCCTGAAGTCTTCTTCCTTAGTCTGAAAAACAGCAATGCACTAATATGTTAATCAAAGTTGGATTTTATGTGAATTAGCCCCCAGGAACTCTCTGGAAGAAAAAGTCTGCCTTAAAATTGAATACATAAACTGCTTTAAGGTTTCAAGATCTGGCAAAGTATATTGTGCTTTCACTGCATTGCAAGCCAGCAATGGAAAAGAAAAGACTTTCATTTTGCAGCACTGCAAAGGGATCCAGTATTTCAATGGGCTTGCAAGAATATAGCCAGCAGGAGTAGAAGTGTCCCCCAAACAAAGCCACCAGACTCTTGAGCTGTTAGTTGGCAAAATGCCTAGCAGACAAAAGAGGATGCTTTTGCATTTTCAAGCATCTCATTCAATGATTGGGGTGGAAGAATATTGCAAAAGGATAATGGGTGGAAGAAGGACTGAGAAAGCAGGGATGGAGAGGCAGATAGATTTTGTAAGTGAAAAATTATTTTCAAGCATAAAGCTTTAAAATACTGACAAAATACTGTACAGAAAGTGTCCTTGGTAAGGAGAAGTGTGAATGGAGGTATGGGGTCATAAAATGTATTCTGTGACCAAGACTTCCTGAGCACTAAGTCCACAGATAATTAAATAGAAAATCTGAACAGAAAGATGGTACTCTCCAAGCAATAAGTCTCTCCACCGAATATTCACACTCTATGTCAGACCCAAATTTATAATAGAAAATACATGATCACACATATGTGAACACACATGTGCACACACCCAGAGGCACAGCATCCCGTGAGCATAGGAGGTGGCAAGGGAAAACTCGCTCACAAGGACTTTTTAAGTGCTTTGCTGCGTTGGTTTCTCATCTCTCACATTTCTTCTGATGGTGATTATGATTGTATTTTGAAATCATGATCCACCCCTGCACTGTAATTATATAAATATGGCATTATAAATGAAGGTTATCACCAGAAATAGCACAGCAGAGAGGGGTGCAATTTGTCTTTGTGAATGCAAGTGTATGGGTGTATGTTTCTAAGTTCCCTCCATTTACATGGCATTTGGGAATTGTTTGCTGGTCCATGCTTGGAGAGGTGTTAAGAAATTGAACAGATTCTTCAGTTCTGCTTTCTGCTGGAAAATATGAAGGCAAGAAAAGGCAGATTCTTCTGGACACAATAAGTGGAAAAGTGAGTTGGGGAAAGAACTAGGCTTGAACTGCAGTTGCGTGGTGGCAGGGATCCACGTGGGGTACCCAGCAGTCAGCAGAGTTCTTCAGTATCCCTGGAACCTCAGGCAGTGTGTCACAAGCACCTCCCTCCCTCAGTTCACTCATTCTTGTCTGCAGGGTGCCACTCAGAATCTTCAACCCACAGCACTGGGAAAAGGAAGAATCTTGGGTGTGTTACACAAGTGTTGCCCAGAGTACATAGTACTTCTAAAATATTTCATTCTTCCTCTTCAGAAGGTTGAGCCTGATTCCACTTGCCTCAAATGCAGAGTGTCTTACTCCAAATGACCAGAATAAGACAAGGGTGATGATATAGGATTCTGAAGGTTGGATCACAGAAGGCTGTTTCTTGTTTGGGTTGCGCTGGGGAAAGCCAGACACTGTGAAATGAGAACAATCAAGTAGCCTGTGGAGAAGTCTACACAGCAAGGAGCTGAGGTCCTCTCCCAACAACCAGCCATGTGGTTGGGCCACAGTGAAACAGACTCTCCTGCCCTAGTCAAACCTTCAGATGATCGTAGGTCTAACTGACACCTTGAATATATATAACCTGAGGAGGGTGTCTAAGTTCTCATGCAAATGAGCCACTCCCAAATTCCAGATACATAGGAAATGAGTATGGTAAATTTTTTGTTGCATTAAGCCTCTTAATGTAGGGGTGATTTGTTACATGGTAGTAGATGACTAATACAAAGTCCCAGTGGTGTTGTCTACCAGTTGTCCATAACTATAGCTCACTCCTCAGCTCCCTCAGTAGTTAAGCTTCCTTAGATAACTTCCAAAAGTAAGGACCTGCACTCAAAATTCTTGTCATATAGTTTTCTTTTAGGGTCTAAGTCATGCAAAATTAACTAGTTATTATTATTATTATTATCTGCATTATAGATAAGAAAATGTGACACATCAAATGTTACACATTAATCTGGCAGATTTTCTAAATCCTAATTCACTGCTTCCTGATTCATTATGGTGGTATGTCCCTATCCACATCCCCACCCTTTGCAAATTTAAGAGACTTCTCTGCCAGGAACAAGTCAGATAATGTGCCCATTCATTGTGGTCCTAAACACTCCATCACAAACTTAAAGCAGTCTCAGCAATCTCAATAACCAAAGCAGGAACCTGAGTCTCTTAAATCCAAGTGCATTTATTTTAATATACAACAGGAAGGAATGTTAAACAAATTAGGGGATTTTTCTTCAGTTGACATCAACACCAAGGCTGTATGTGACTCTACTTCATTCTACATCTAGACGACTGCTGACCAATGTCACTTGTAACTTATTGAAACTATAAGCAAATGACCTTGAGTGTGGGTAAGAAATGATGAAGATGAAACCACATATGCTGCATTTTCTATTTGGATCAGATAGAATGTATGGCCAGTACATCTGTCATGTATTTAATCATAATAATTATTGTGCTGTGAGTTAATTAGGCATAAATGGAACATAAATGACTCTTGCTAGCACCATTTTATATATCAAACATCAATTTTTGTGTTTTTCCTTTGATAGTTTTCAAGTATCCACCTCTACTCAGTGCTCTTGGGGTTGGTTTCCCCTGAGTCCAAGTGGTAGTTTGGTAGTCTGAAACCAAATGAATCACTCATAGTGTGTGATCTTGCTCCAGTCACATGACATCTCTGAGACTCTTGTGTAAAGTTGAAATGAGTGCCTCCTCTGCAGTATCAGAAGCAGAAATGCAATAGCACACACAGCATGCACACGTAGCAAGTGCTCAGCAAAGGTCTCCTTCCTGTCTCTTACACCACACTGTCTCATGTCAGCATTACTTGCATCTACACTAATCTCAAGTTCTGGATCATCTCCCCACAAGTTATCTTTTTCCTGCCCCAGGTCCCACCTCAAAGAGCAGCTGCCTTCCTTCTCTAAGTCACAACATCTCATGCTAAAATCCCAATTTGATTCATACTTTAACATTTTCTTCTTAGAAGACAAGTAAAACGTATACAAAACTTTTTTTTAATATAATAGGACAAATCAGTCCACAGGTAGAAATAACCAGGTTTAAAATGCTTTGGGGAGTAAGAGTGTGAGTGTTAGCATGAGTGAGTTCTACTTATGAGCAAATGACAAGGGCAATTTCTTTCTGTCTGATATGACTGGTGAGGGATTTGGAAAGTTCTGGACATCTGAAAGGGCTAAAGAAGAAAATGTGTTCTTCCAGTGAGAGGAGGGTCATAGCTTGGAATAATTTAGCAAGCATGTTCAGGTACACAGTGGGTATACATGTAAGTATTTCATGTCCTCATGGCTGCGTGCTCTCTGAGCTTTGGCAGGTATGAGGGTAAAGAGTTTACCTATCTATATGAAAAGAAGATCTATGAAAGTGCTGTCCACTCACAAACACAACAGCTCATAACAATGGCGGCAACAATAACAAGCTCCACTTCTTATGGTCCTACCTCACATTTATTTGCAAACCAAGGTTCTAAAATCACTTTTGAGTCTTACCTCACTTGGTCTTACAGCAGTTGAGTGGATACTACTATTGACTCCATTTTACAGATAAGCAAACTGAGACCCAGAGAGGCTAGATGTCATACCCAAGAGATGTATAAGAATCTCAACTCCAGATTTAAGTAGGAGGCCTCTTATCAGACCCCCTATTAAAAACTAGTTAGCTTGTTTGTTTCAAAGATAAACAGAAGCTAATTTGTAAATTCTCCAGTTAGTTTTTCTTGCCCTATATTTGTTTCTATAGTCACAGTGTCATATATCCACGTCAGACAAGGAAGTGCAGAAATAATTTTAAATTAATAGTTGCTTAATGATCTTTGAGAAAAATGAATTGCCATGAGTAAAGAGACTTGTTATACATGGTCTAGGGTCATTGCAAGTAGTGTTTTTAAGTCCATTGTAGATGTCCAGTTATAAAAGTCATAATCTTTTGGGCAGGTGTAGAAACAAACCTCTTGGTTTGTTGGCACAAAAGGAGGTGCTCAGATCTCATCTCAAAAGAGAAAATCTTAGCTGGGCACCAGTGGCTCACACCTATAATCCTAGCCACTTAGGAGGCAGAGATCACGAGGATTACAGTTTGAAGCCAACCTAGGCAAATAGTTTGTGAAAACACCTAATACAGAAAAGAGCTGGCAGAATGGCTCAAGTGGTAGAGCACCATTCTAGCAAGTGCAAGGCCCTGAGTTCAAGCCCCAGTACCACAAAAAAAAAAAAATAGAGCAAATCTTAAGTAGATCAGCTATGAAGGAAACTAACAATCAAGTTTTGCAAGTTCCCCACCACAACATGGAGACTTGTGGTCATAGACATCAGACTTATCTATGAAGCTCTCATTCTCACCAGACAAGAACAACTGTCAAATATGACAAATACCAGAATCACTTTCTGGGATATGGAATACAACAAACTAAAATTGAGCCAAACACTGCCAGGAATGGGGTGCCTGTTCAGTTGGGGCAGATACAGCAGTAGTTCTCAATCCTGGCTAGCCAATAGTGTCCCTGAGACTTTTTTTTTTAAACCCAACACCAATTTATTGATTAATTAATTAGGAAGCTCTGGAAGGAAGACCAGGCATCAACTTTTTTTTACAACTCTGAAGTGATTCCACTGTCCATCCACACTAGAGAAATGCTACTGTAATAGAACTCAAAGTATTCCAAACTTGCTTGACTTTAGAATCACCTGAGATCTTGATTAAAAATGCACATACGTGGGCCCTAATCTCTGTCTCGTGAATCAAAGTTTCCAAGGGAAGTAGCTGGAAATACACAGTTTAAACAAGAGTCTAAAGACTCTTAGGACTGGAAAAGTTGGACAACCTCACATTGTCTTCAAAGGAAAGAATTAACAGAGTGAAAAGCCAATCAGCAAGATAAGTGGAAATACCTGCAAATCCTATATATGACATGGGGTTAATATCTATAATGTATTTTAAACTCCTATAAGTTAACTACACACACTCACAAACAATAAATGTTCAAAGGACTTGAATAGCCATTTCTCCAAAGAAGATAAACAAATGGGAGATAAACATAAGAAAGGAGACTCAGCATCACTAAACCATTAGAGAAATGAATTCAAAATCTCAAAGAGCTATTAGATATCATCTCCTACCCATTGGATGGTCACTAACAAGGAAAGAAGGAAGGAAGGAAGCAGGGTAGAAATATCCTGTGTTGAAGACGATGTGGAGAAATCGGAACACTTGTGCACTGTTAATGGAAATGTAAAATTGTGCAGCCACTATGAAACTGAGAAGTTTCCTCAAAATATTAAATATGAATTACCTTATGACCCAGTAATCTCACTTCTTAGGGTATATACTCAAAAGAATATACAGTGGAATCTTTTTTGCAGTACTGGGGTTTAAACTCAGGGCCTTGCACTTGCTAGACTGGTAGTCTATGCCCCTCAGAGCAGAATCTTGAAGATATACTTGTGTACCCATGTTCATCACAGCTTTATTCACAATAGCCAAGAAGTAAATGCAACCCAGTGTCCACTGGTGGATGAATGGATAAAGACAATGTGGTATATATGTATAACACAGTATTGTCCAATCTTTATAAAAAGAAGGAAACGGGAAACTGTCACATGCTACATGAACCTTAAAGACATTATGCTACAGGAAACAAGCAATTTGCAAAAAGCTAAACACTGTGATTTAATCATTTAAGATGTCTAAAATAGCAAAATTCCAGAAACAAAGAAGAAAGGTAGCTGGGAGTTGCAGTGGTGGATATAGAGATTCAAATTTGATGGAAATGTTCTAAGGATCAGATGCATAGCAATGTGGCTACAGTTGCCCCTGAGTACCCATGGGGAATTGTTTGTAGGACCCCCATGGATACCAAAATCTGAGGAGTTTCAAGCCTTTTATATAAAATGCCATCTCATTTTCATATAACCTACACATATCCTCTCATATTTTTAAGTAATCTCTACATTATTATAATGTAATACCTAATGCAATGTTAAATCTATATAAACAGTGGCCATATTGTATTGATTAGGGAACAATTACAAGGAAAAACATCTGTACATGTTCAGTAGAGACACAAGCATCATAGGCCTGCCTGTATTTATTACCTGGTTTGGTTGAAGTCATGCCTACAGAATCCACTGATATAGGAAGCCCAACTACATAGATAACACCACTGTATACTTAAAAGTGGATAAGAAGGTAAATTTTGTGTTATATATTTTATACCACAATTAGAAATAAAAATGTTTCCTAAAATAAATTAAAAATCTGGTATAATCTAAAATCTCCACCCATGAGCCATCAGTCTTTACAACCCAGACAGCAAAGAACCCAGGCTCTCTCAGTTCTCTCTCTTGCAAAAATAAAACAAAAGCTACTTCCCCAATTGCCTCCTAAGTGGGATAGCTCCCACTTACAGAAAGTTCACGCACCTGCTGACTATCCATGTGGATGGCCCAAGTGTGTGGACCAGGAAGATGATCCACTGAGGAAAGAGGCACCAGGAGTGGCTGTGTGGGGCAGGAGTGGAAACGGTTGCCCCAGGTCTCCTGCAGGACCCAGGGCATATGGGGTGGTGACATGCTCATGGGGAATTGATGATACCGCACTGAAATTCACCGAGTATGTGATAAAGACTTCCCTCTTTCTCCCCTGTGCTGTCTGCAATAAATTGACTTGATTACTCATCTTGCAGTGTGACAGAATCTTTCTGTGACAACTGAAGGATTGTCCCACATACTGGAAGGCATGCGGGGGGCTCTTCCTGGTGCCCAGCCAGCCCAGGAAACAGCAGTGCTGCTTATTCCCTAACTGCTCCCCATAGCCCTTCACCAGCCAAGGTCCATTCTCTGCCCTTCTCCCCTCTGCTCTGGTTCCCTGGTGGCCACAGAAGGCTCTGTCCTCTGCCTTCTGACAGGTCCAGCAAATAAGAGTTATTAGGAGGAAACATGAGAGCAGGAGAAGTAAGTGAAGTCAGAGAATTCTCCCACTGCACCTTCCATGCTTCTGCACCTCATGTCCAGAAGTGACTTTGTCTCTCAGTGAAAACAAGACACAGAGCAGCCCCTCATCTGTGCTCCAGCTCTCATGTAGCCCCAGCAACATTGCCTGCTGCCCTTCTCCCTTCACGTCTAGGAAAGTTGTGGCTCCCTCAATGCTAGCCCCTGGGTGCCTTGGCATCTCTGTGGTTCTCCAAATCCCATGCACAACAGTTTTGGGTTTTTTTTAATTTTCTTTTGTCAGTACTGCCATACACACCTCTTATCATAGCTTTCTTAAATGATCTGTATGAATGCAATTCAACTCCTTTCCAACACTCTGAAAGCTTCTGGTTTGTGGTGGATAATAAGGAAAGAAACCAAATAAGCATGTAAAGCCAAACATGAGCTCCCTACAAAATGGTTGCATCCAAACAACAGCCACAATCAGCACTGTCACCACCACAAGCCCAACAGTGGGAATGCCTGAATTGTGCACTGTCATATCCACGCAGAACTGACAGTCCTCTTGTGTTGGATTTCTTACACTTGAAATACAGACAAAAAAGCAAATAATCAAATAGTCCCCACAGTTACACTCAGCTACCAGTATCCCCCACACCTGGGTAAGACCTTAGAGAGAAGCTTCTAGCAGGGCCATATGTTGGCAATACTATTTATTTGTTTATTTTTGATTGACAAATCATAATTGTTTACAGGCTGCAATGTGTTTTGATATACTTACATAACATGGCATGATTAAGTCAAGCTAATTAACTTATCTATCACCTCACTTATCTATCATTTCTTATGGTGAAACTTTTGAACTTTACTCTGTTATTTTGAAAATAAAACACATTGGTATTGATTATAGTCACTCTGCTGTACAACAGGACTCAAAATTTGTTCCTCCCACCACTTTGGAGCTCTCCATCCACTGATCTACAGCAACTCTGTCCCTCCCTGCTCACTCCCCCATCCTGCAACCTCTGGTAACCATAATTCCACCCTTTATTGCAATGAGTTAAACTTTATCAGATTCCACATGCAACTGAGAACATGTGGCATTTGTCTTTCTGTGACTAGTTCCTTTCAGTCAGCATAATGTCCTCCAGATTTGTCCATGTTGTCATAAATGACAACCCTCACACAGAAGGCTGAATTGACTATATATAGAATATGTGTATTCTATCTTATCTATACACTGATGAACAAGGGCTGTTTCTGTATCTTGGCTGTTGTGAATAGCGTTGCAGTAAATGAGGTCGGTGCAGATACCCCTTCAACATACTGATAACATTTCCTTTGCATATATAACCAGAAGTACAATTACTGGGTCATAGAACAGTTATAGTTTTAGTTTTCTGGCGACCTACCATACTGTTTTCCATAATCACTATACTAATTTATGCTCCCACCAATAATGTACAAGAGTTCCCTTTTTTCCAATCCTCTTCTTTTTTTTTGATGGTACTGTGGTTTGAACTCAGGGCTTTCACCTTGAGCCATTCTACCAGCCCTATTTTTGTGAATGTTTTTTGTTTGTTTTTTTTTTCAAGATAGGGTCTCACGAACTTTTTGCCTGGGCTTGTTTAGAACCACAATCCTTCTGATCTCTCCCTCTTGAGTAGCTAGGATTACAGACATGAGTCACCAGTGCCCGGCTTCCAATCCTCTTCTTGATTACAATCACTTTATACTATGTTTTGTAATCAGGGAGCATGATGCCTCAAGCTTTGTTCTTTTGGCTCAGGATTATTTTGGCTATTTTGACTTTGTTGTGGTTTCATACAAATGTAAGGATTATTTTTTGACATTTCTATAAAAAATAACATTGGAACTTTTATAGGAATTGTATTGAATTTGTAGATTGTTTTGAGTAGTATGGACATTTTCACAAAATTAATTCTTCTAATCCATGAACATGGGTTATCCACTTAATTTTGTTTATTCAGTTTCATTCATCAGTGCTTTACAGTTTTGAGTATACAGACCTTCTATATCCTTGGGTGATTTACACCTAAGTATTTAAATTTTTTTACTCTTGTAAATAGGTTGTTTTCTTAATTTCCTTTTCAGATAGTTCATCATTAGCACATAGAAATTCTACTTATTTTTACATTGATTTTCATATCCTAAAACTTTACTAAATTCATTTTTCAGTTTTGACAGCTTCTGGTGGAGTCTTCAGTATTTCCCATATCATATCAACAAATAAAAGTGATTTTACTTTTTGCTTTCCTTTTAGGGTACCCTTTATTTCTTTCCTTTTTCTCTTCTTGCTTGGCTACAACTTCTAATACTACGTTGAAATGAAGTATAGAGAATGGGCGTCCTTCCCTTGTTTCTAACCATAGACAAAAGGCTTTTGACTTTTCATTGCTGAGAATGATGTTAGCTATGATTTTGTCATGTGCCACCTTTATCACACTGATATACACTCCTCTGTACCTAATCTACTGAGAGTTTTTACACAAAATGGTGATGAACTTTGTTAAGTGCTTTTCTGCTTCTATTAGGATATGCTTGTAATTTTTATCCTTCATTTAGTTCATATGGTATATCACATTTATTGATTTGTAATCATAGTGGATGAAATGCTGTTGGTAGAGCACCTGCTCAGCAAGTGTGATCCCTGACTTCAAACCCCAATACTGAGAAAAAAAAACTGTTCTACTGAATTAGGTTTACAAGTATTTTGCCTGGATTTTTTCATCTGTTTGTAAGGGATATTGGCCTATAGCTTAATTTCTCCTGGTGTCCTTGCTGTCTTTGGTATCAGGCTAATACTAGCCTTGTGAAATGAGTCTGAAAGTATTCTCTGTACTTTGAGTTTTTGAAACAGCTTGAGAAGAATTGGTATTAGTTGTTTAAATGTTTGGCAGAATTCAATAGTGAAACCATCAAGTCCTGGGCTTTTCTTTGGTGATTTTTTTTTATTACTGATTCAATCTCCTTATTGGTCATTGGTTTGTTCAGATTTTCTATTTCTTCATGATTCAGTCTTAGTGGGATGTATATGTCTAGGAATTTATACATTTGTTCCAGCTTATCCAATTTGCAGGTGGATAATTGTTCACAGTAGTTTTCTTAGGACAATATTCTCTGATACATTGTGGTAAAGAAGCCCCCTAAAGGTACTAGATGGGCAGAAATATGGAGAAAATTAGCAATGAGTGAGAGGAAAGCAGTTCAGTTCTCTGCAACCACAGTAGGAAAGAAAGTTCAGCACTTTCAATCACAGAGTAACCTACCAGAAACTGTTATTTATACTTCTGAGCTTTCAGGCTGAGCTTGGAATTGGTTGTATTCTCAAGGATAGGTTTTCAGCAACGTCATGGGGAAGCATGATTTAACAAAGGTCTTCTTAGGGCTCTTTAGGAGTTACAAGGGTCTCTGAGCACAGAGCAGGAGGAACAATAACCACTTCCAACCCATCACTCAGACACAGAGGCCTGTTTTCTCAAGCCCATCAAGAACTAGAAAGGTCCAGAGAAGGACAAAAAAATTTTTAAAGGTTTTTGATGAGAGAAAAGGCAATTTCAGAGCATGCAGGGAAGAAGACCTGAAAAGAAAAACCTGAAAAAGGTAACCAATCCAAACCGGTAGCCAGAAAGTGGGTGAGTATGGAAATGGACAGGAGCAAGATACATAAGTATTAAAATGGCCCCAGCTAGCACATCTGCCCTGTCTCTGGAAGTCACTTCCCTGACTCCTCTTTTAGGCAAAGAGTTTCAAAAGAAAGGCTTGGGATGACTATGTGCTTTGAAATTAAAACAGCATCTGCAGTATTATTAGCTGGACCAAGATGTTCAGAAGCTATCAGTCTTTCTGCTCAGGGAATAATTGATTGCCAAGGGGACCCAGACAGGCTGTTTCTCTCTCCCTGAGGTCTAGCCCTGAGTTCAGCACAATTAGCTAAGTGCTTCTGTGCTGGAGAAGAGTGGGTGCACAGTTGGCTACCTCTTAAGCACAGGGTGCTAAAGGAAAGAGAACTGTGCTATCTGCCTGCCCCTGAGCCAGTACCAGCACCACTCACTAACATTTCTCATAAGTGGAAGCGTTCACTTGTGGGGAGGGGACACTGGTGAAACCTATAAACCCCTTCTCATAACAGTGTTTTTAAAGGCATGAAACATATAACTTGGAATTAGGAAAGAAACCAGTTACATAGAAAGATGGTTACAAAATATTTTCAAAAACAAATTAGTGATGTGGTCATAGTTATACATCTTTACTAAACATTAATAAAAACTAGGGTGGGAGCAGTAGCTTAGAGTTGTGGAAGTAATGAATATTTCAAGTTAAGAAAGTATCTGTAATGGCTACTAGAACTGATGATAATTCTATTTTGGTGTTCTGGCCTGCATTTATAACTGAAGGAACTGCTAAGCTTCACTGAGAGGTTAGTGAAAATAAGGAAGTAGCATTGTTTTTCTATCCAAGTTTATAGATCCTTGAGTTCTCTTTGGTTAAGAACTTCTGCTGTAAATGATAATTTAAAATGACAATGACTTTCTCTGATCAGAGTGAGCACTATATGAAAGCATGCATTCCCTTACCCTTTAAGTTAATTGTCCTGGTGCCAATCCTTTAAGACAGTTGGCGTTGAGAGGCCCAGAATCTGGAATGAAGGGAAAGTGTTATGCTATAAATGGGCCATGTCTCTTGTCAACTCCAAATCTCTCCAAACCAATTGTCATTCACCCCTTCCCTGTGCGCCACAGAAACCCAGACTGTACTCTTCTCTCTCTTTTTCCCCTGGGCTTCCCTTTCCCAAGTTGGGGGTTACAATAAGCTACTGTATGCATGGAGCTCACCACCTAGGAGGTGGTGGGCAATCTAGGATTCTGGGATGGTTTGTATTTCAGGACAGATTGAGAATCTGACACTAGTCCAGCTGTGTACTCTATGTCATGATTGTCATCTTTGTACAAGTCACCATTCACTCTTACCTAGATATTTTTTTCTCTCGTTGTATAAATACCTACACAATAAAGTCTTCTTTTGCCTCCTGTGCCACAAAGCCTAAGTGTTTACTATCTAGCCCTTTATAGAAAAGGTCTGCTCACCTCTGCCATAGTGTATCAAGAAGGCCCAGCGAGGAAAACTGCAGCAGTCTAGACCACTCAAATGGGGGTGGGGGAGGGGCAGGAATCAATTCAGAGAATTGGTTATCCAGGAGTCATAAAATGAAGACACTAACAGAACACAATGAAACAACACCTAGATTAGCAACAGAGGAAGCTGCTATCACCTGCAGCTGGGGGGACGGAGGAGAAGATGGTGTAACTCTCAGGGCCAAGGAGTTGGAGGCCTCCAAACAGAGCCAAGACAGAGAGAGAGAGAGAGAGAGAAATACTACTGTGCAAGAGGTGCCACCCAAGGCAGCAGAAAGGGGTGGGGAACAACACCTGAATTCTCACTGTCTCTCACCCAGTTTCACACTAGTACCTCCTATTAGCTAAAGCCACCAGGAAGCCTGGGAAATGCAAAACAGAACACAGCAAGAGAAGGAAAGGGCAGGAAATAGGTTTTAGAGCAAACAGACAAATTGGAGCTCACTGAAAAATTGAGGTTAACGCTTGCCTTTAAATTTGCTCCTGGAGCTGGAGGTGATTTAAGTAGGGTATCTATATCAAACCTGAAACCAAGCAGCTAAAATTATTATTATCATTTGTGCTCTTATTAACTTCTGGCCTACTCTTGGGTTCCATATTAGGTTGTCCAAACTGAATACACAAGAATGGCATAAAAATGGCATTGTAATTTACCTGCCTTACCCCGAAGGTCTGAGGATGGATGAAACACAGGGTGGGCCCAGTCACTTGCATCAAACTCCTTCTACCATCAAATGAAGTCATTTACACCACTTCCCACAGACTAGAAGGATGGTGAAATCAGGAGTATGCTGGTGCAAAATGTCTTCAGTGATGGTTTATGCTGGTGGGATTTTTTTCCTAGAAGCTTGTACTTTATTAGAAGAAATGCATTTCTGTCCACTTGTACATTTCTTCCTTCCTAGAACTGTCCGTCGTGCTAACCTCTAAAACCACAAGCATAACAGCTTCGTTTAACAAGCTTCCTCTTTTAAATGCCAGCCAATGAAATCAATGATGGGTATAATAAGATGAAGAACGTAGCCAGTAAGGAAAGTTTTTTGTCACCATAAATGTCATATGCAGGTGCACATGAAGAGGTGCACAGGGCCAATATGAATCACCAACTCAAGATGCCATCCAAACAGAACCAGGAACTGCCTGTTGGAAAGCTGACCATGTCCAGCCACTCGTGGGCTCAGATTCTGGCCAGGTGAACACTGAACTCCTAGCCTAAGAAGCTTTAGGAATCCAGGTTATAGGCTTATAGATGGTCTGTGCCTTCTTATTTCTGCTGCCTCGCCTTACCCACCTCTCTCCATGTAACTTGTCAGGGCTAGTTGTGGCACACATCATGGCAACATCGTGATGTTACAGCCACCCTCCCTCTCGCTGTACTCCCCCAATAAGTGTTTCTGAGTTCAAGTTGTAAGTTCACAGTCAGAGCTATTTAGAGAAACTCAAAGACCCTAGGTGGAAGTAACTTAATTCTTTCTACCCAGTCCATGTGTTGAGTCCCAGAATGCTCTTCCATGGGAGTCTTCAAAGGCAAACTGGGCTTGAGATTGGCTTCTAGGGAGCTAAGGTAGAAAAAAGAATGGTTTTGCTCTTAACCCGTTGTGGCTCAGACTTCAATTATTCTCACAAAGTCTTAAATTTTTTTATATCCAAATGCCATCAATACACTGCCCTACTTAATTAACATACTGCTTCCAATTGACTGGTATTTTTCATTCAAATTCACTTTAAAGAAAATTTACATTAGTTTCATAAGCAGAAAAGTAGTATCACTAGCCATAAATAGAGGTAACCATGAAAACAAAATGATGTTATTATGTGACCCATAAGGTCTAGAATCCAAGGCCCACTCTCTACATTAAAAATGAGAGAATTAGCAAGTGTTGAGGGAGAAGTTAAAGATATACTGGTGCAAAAATAAAATATTTTCCTTAAAATAATCAGAAAGAATGAAAGCTGAATGAAAAGGAAATAGTTTCTTTCTTTGTGTGACTCAGTGCTGTTTATTACCATGTCCACACACTGCCTAAATAATCTACATAATATATACATAGAAAAAAACTATATAATTTGCTGCAAAATACAAACATGAACACTTTTTAAAAATTTACTTATTTCAAGACAGTGACAGTAAAACATTAAACCAAGCACAGGGCCCTTCTGGGAAGAATGCTCACACCCTGAAACCTGTCTTCATGGTACATGTCCAGTGCTTTGTACACCAGAGAATGCAAACATACAAGAGAATGTGTAAGTCAGTGTCCTGTAGGAAACTTAAAACCCCAAAGGAAAGTCTAGAGGCCATCATTGCTGCCTGGGCAGGAAGTGAAGCCCAAGTATAGGACCAATAGTTGTGCATCCTACTCATGAGAACAGCCATAAGAGAGTCAAGTCAGAAACAATAATGAGGAATGTGGGTGGAGTCATTGTCTGAAACGGTTCATGACTTGGTTTTTAAAAATCAGCTCCCTCTTCCTTAAGTATTCAGGTTAGATTTGAGAAACACAAAGGAAAAAACAATGGCATGACCTGACATATCTAATAGCATCCTAACAGGAAACTCCAGTATCTTTAAAGAAATATCTGTAGAGAGTTTAGTGGGAGGGACAACACACAGGGAGACACATACCAACATGAACCATCACTTGCTAGGACTAACAACACAAGCCTCTTTGGCCACCTGTACAGGCAAACAGAGGCAATAATTATTGGAAGGTGGAAAGAACTGACTCTGTGAGAAGGCTGGCCAAAAGGAGCCACAGCCCAGGGGGAGGACAGAAGGCCCTGACAAACCACAGCCCACAGGGAAGGAGCAGAAAGAATAAATGCATCAACTTCTTCCTCTTCCCAGGACCTCCCATTAAGTGAGTTCAACCCAGATCCAGAGGGAAAGGTTCTGATAATGCAGTCCCAGAAACCAGCCTCATGGGGCTCAAGCAGAGATGATAAGGAAGGAACTGGTCTGAAGGGCAACAAAAAGCAAACAGCACATCTGGTGGTAGATGTTTGTGGGGTGCAAGAGAGTACAAGAGGCTGTGTGTGTTAGGGAGAATAGCTGGAGAGAAGAAGATCACACCTGGCCTTTTAGCCAGGGTTATCAATTACTTTGGAAGATGATTCGGTTCACTGAGCTAGGGAATTCAGAGAAAGGACAATGTGGGAAGGAATTGACACATTCTGTTTTGGTCTTGCCAAATTTAGAGGAATGAAGGACATCCAGGAACAGAGAAACCAGGACTGGTGCCGTAGACCTAGAGGTCATGAATCTGTGACAAGAAAAGGCCAAGGATGAAGGCCACACAACACCAACATATAAAGGAGATGGGGAAAATGCACTGAAGGAAAGGAAAGCAGATAGATGGGAAGGAAGAGGCACAAGTGAGTTTTAGAGGGCTGGGATGGGGTGAAGGCAAGGGAAGGAGACATTTAGTCAGGATTGTCTCCAGAGGCTGTGAGCTGCTGGGCACCGTCCCTGTGTGGTGGGGTGGGGCTGAGATTCCCCGTTAGTCATACTCTGTCCCTCTGTTTCCATTGTGTTCAGAGAAGAAGCAGCTGCACAGTTCTCAGCTCCACCCTCACCAGACAGAGTTCCCAATGCCCCAAGACTAGAGGCAACTCCTCCACCACCACCAACTTGGAGAAACCACCTCTGACTTCCACTTCCATCCACTACCAACCTCTGCCTCCTCAGAAGCCAGCACAGAGAATCAGCTGCCCGGCATGTGCTGGAAGGACTAGAGGTGCAAGAAAGAATCAGAGCCAACACTCCAGCCATAAGCTCGGGCTATTTTGGTCTGCTGGTAAACTTCTCAGAGGACAGAACACAAATATCCCTAAAGAGATGCAGAGCTCTTCTGCCAAGGGCATCCCCCTGCCATGTGCCAGCATTCCCCCTCCTCCCCCGCACAGGCCCCTCAGCACAGGACCATATTCAGGGCAGGTGTGTCCTTACTGGACTTCAGTCACACACGGAGCCAAAGGAAGAAGGTCATAGAGAGCTGCCTCCACCTATACCTGCACACTCACAGCCAGGACTCCCCTCCATGCAGAAATGATGTCCTCCTGCCCCCCTGCCTGCCCTGAATCTCTTCTTCAAGGGACAGCCAGAGGTTGACAATCCCTGCCACCCCTCCCCCCTACACACACACTGAAAAGCCCAGGCGCTGCCTGGAAAGAACATCTGACCTTCATCAACTCTAGTGGCCAAAGTTTCCCCTTCGCTTTCAAAAATTCATGTATGAAAATAGAAGAATGAAACCTGTTGGAATTGTTCTAGGAAGGGTGGAGAGAGGATGAGAGAGAGCAATGAAAGGGTAAATCTAACTAAGTCATTTTGTAAGCACATATGTAAATATCAGAATGTATCTCCCTGGACAACTATTATATGCTAATAATAAAAATTTTTGAAAATAGCTACTTTAATCCAGAGCCCCAGGCCACCAGTCCAGGTCAGCTCCACTCTGCTGCTCACGGCCACCTACTCCGTCTGTCCATCCATGCTGCAGATGTTCTCCTTATCCACTGAAAACCTGAGCTAGATGCGTGGGAGTTCTTCCTAGCATTCTTCTGACCCTAACATGATCCTACTTACCTGGCAGAGTGCAATTTCCCCTTTCAACTGTCTCAGGGAGGGTGACTCAGGACCCTCCCTTAACAAGCTGCAATCTTGGGGTGAGACACAGCAGGGCACAGTGACTCCATTACAAGGTATTTAAGGAAGTATGAAATAAATACATACAAAGAAACCATTAAGTCAACCAGGGACCAGGTGTTGTTTCATCTACTATGACATACCAGCTTGTGTCTATGACGTGTGCAAGGCTTCCTGGCTGCCCACAGAATGCCACACACAGAACAGTCACGACAAAACCCAGGGCCCCACCCTGCAGGGGCCTGCTGAAGCTGGCAGGTGACCCTGACATTGGGGATAGTAGGACAGAAAGCAAAGCTATGAGACAAGTGTCCAAAGGCAAACCCTGGGGTTGGAAGTTAATGGAAAAACACTATGGCTCAGCTGAAGTGAGATGGGAGGATGTGAGGTCCGTGTCCCAGGCATCCTCACAGAGCAAAGCAGCGGGAGGGAAACTTCCAACTGCAGGCAGGCAGAGTTTAAGACCAGAGTTTGGAGCCTGAACCACCAGTACTCTCCAAGCACTTGTGTGTGCATCCTTCCAGTGTGTGCCAACAAGGTCCCCAGTGTCTTTGACACAGTGGATTACAGCTCTCCTTCTAAAATGAAAGAAATGAGCCCTATCAATGGGTAAACTGAAGTGGAGCAACCCTTGTTGCTAGAAGCCAGGCCAGCTTACGCTTTCCTCCACCCAACCTCGAAAATGCAGTCCTCTACCCTGTGTGGCACAGGGCTGGCTCTGCTGCCAGCAGTTTTCAAGACTGGTAATATTGAATTGAAGCTGAATGTTCCTGACTATCTGTGCGTCTTTGGGCAAGCTATTAACCTCTCTGAACCTCAGTTCATTTCATCTCTAAAGCAGAACAAAGGTACCTACCTAGCTGAGTTGAAGTGAGGATTAGACGACATTCTGCCTGTGTGGCACTCAGAACAGTATGAGGCAGACAATGAGCATTTCATCAAGGATGGATGTGCATAGTTTAACATTTCTGAGTCGCTTTGCTTCAGTATCAAAGGGGAAGACTAGAGATAGCTATTTATCATTTAAAGAAAGAAAATGATGTAATACAGAGTGTGCTGGGGGTGCCAGGCAAAAGCTACCATCTTCCAGCTATAGAATCTCAGGTCTAGTAACTGCTCTGAATTTGGGCTTACAGTCAAAAATAGAGATGACAATTTCTGCCTGCCTCACGATATTGCTAATGTCCAATGCAGATTAAAATCATAAAACTGTCGCCAACCCTCATATGATATAAAAATGTTATTGTCATGATTATAATCCCCATAACAGCCTCTCTCCCCAACAGGTACAGACCCTCTGTGTGCTGATGGCTCCTCATTGCTGGAAGGAGAGCAAGGCATTGTCACCCTAAGGTCAACACCATTGAAGGGAGTGTGTGATTAATATCAGTGACTCTGTAACAGCTGCTCAGGGTGAGCCGTTCTACCATCTGAGTTAAGGGCCGGCTGCTAATTTATTTATGTATGAGGATGACAGCCAGGGAAAGCAATTAGGATGTGAGCATCTGCACTTTTGTGATCCCTGCTCACCGGAGCTGTGGCAGTGGGGCTCCATGGAAGCAGCAACAGCAGTTGCTAACTGCTCTCTACCTTGCCTCCTGGTTGGCTCGGACTAGTGTCTCTTCCTATGCCAAGCAAGTCAGGTTTGTGTCCCAGTCCCTCATCTGTTCCCTTCTGCAGACCAACCCAAATCACATGACACATGACAGGAGCACTGCAGGGGAAACAGGCTTGGAAACAAAGGTGGGGGGCTCTAAAGTATTTCCAGAGTTCTTTACAACGATCAATTAATGAATCCCCGCAAACACCAGGAAAGTAGGTCAATATTATCATCCCTGCTTCGTGGATGAGAAAACAGGCTTAAGAAAAATGGCTCACCCAAGGCTAAGCCACCGATCAGAAGAGCTGAAGCAGAATTAGATGGAAGAGTTCCTGCCTCTGAATCCTTGGCCAAGTGAGTGCTTATTTAGCATGCAGAAGGTGATCGATAAATGAGGCAGACTCACAGACTGAGTTTAAAATTATGCATTAATCCCCTCTTGGGTGTAGTGGTAGATTCTAGATCCAATTCAGATCCTAAAGCCAGAAGAGCTCTTAAATCTAGATTCTGAAACCTGCATAATGCAAGAAAATGCCTTTGAATGCAGCCCACTTGAAAGGAAGGTGAAGAGGTAACTTGGTCTTCACAGTGGACACTGCTTCAGCTGCTCAATGTCTGAATAGATAGCAGTCTTGCCAGGAGACAAAGAGATGATTGGTAGGGCCTCCCTACCCTTCCCCCACCTTTATAACCTGGAAGCCAAATTCGTTCTCAGTTCATCTCTCAGGGGAGATTAGCGTTGGTATGCTCAGAGGGACAGGCATTCTGCCCTGTGGCACAGTGCTCACAAGACTATTTCCATGGCAAGTCTTTAGCTATCTTTTACCTCCCTTGTCCCCCCAGTATCTGTGCACCATTCCAATAAACTCTCTGCCTCACACTAGCTCTACTCTCTGTTGCTGTTTGCAAGCCTGGCTGGTATAGCTTCTGCCCTAAAAAGTCCTTGCCAAGGCAAATTACAACTGCCAGATTCAGATTCCCATACATTGCTGGTGGGAGAGAAAGTGGGCAAAACATGCCATAGAGGGAAACCAGGCAGTAATTATCATGCACCCTGTGACCTAGCTCTCCACCATGGGGCATGGATCCTACATATACTTACACAACTGCAAAATGGCCTACATGCAAGGCCATTTATCCATGTGCCTGATTATTCACTGCAGGGCTGTTTGCAATAGCAAAATACTTAAAGGCTCAGAAAGTCCATAAATAGAGAACTGATTGAGTAAATTATAGCATGCACATATTTTTTTTCTTTTATTATTCATATGTGCATACAAGGCTTAGGTCATTTCTCCCCCCTGCCCCCACCCCCTCCCTTACCACCCACTCCGCCCCCTCCCTCTCCCCCCCCTCAGTACCCAGCAGAAACTATTTTGCCCTTATTTCTAATTTTGTTGTAGAGAGAGTATAAGCAATAATAGAAAGGAACAAGGGTTTTTGCTGGTTGAGATAAGGATAGCTATACAGGGAGTTGACTCACATTAATTTCCTGTGTGTATGTGTTACCTTCTAGGTTAATTCTTTTTGATCTCACCTTTTCTCTAGTTCCTGGTCCCCTTTTCCTATTGGCCTCAGTTGCTTTTAAGGTATCTGCTTTAGTTTCTTTGCGTTAAGGGCAACAAATACTAGCTAACTTTTTAGGTGTCTTACCTATCCTCACCCCTCCCTTGTGTGCTCTCGCTTTTATCATGTGCTCAAAGTCCAATCCCCTTGTTGTGTTTGCCCATGATCTAATGTCCACATATGAGGGAGAACATATGATTTTTGGCTTTTGGGCCAGGCTAACCTCACTCAGAATGATGTTCTCCAATTCCATCCATTTACCAGCGAATGATAACATCTCGTTCTTCTTCATGGCTGCATAAAATTCCATTGTGTATAGATACCACATTTTCTTAACCCATTCATCAGTGGTGGGGCATCTTGGCTGTTTCCATAACTTGGCTATTGTGAATAGTGCCGCAATAAACATGGGTGTGCAGATGCCTCTGGAGTAACCTATGTCACATTCTTTTGGGTATATCCCCAAGAGTGGTATTGCTGGATCAAATGGTAGATCAATGTCTAGCTTTTTAAGTAGCCTCCAAATTTTTTTCCAGAGTGGTTGTGCTAGTCTACATTCCCACCAACAGTGTAAGAGGGTTCCTTTTTCCCTGCATCCTCGCCAACACCTGTTGGTGGTGGTGTTGCTGATGATGGCATGCACATATGATGGAAAGTTACCCAGTTCTTTTTGGAAATGAGGGTATTGATACCCTCAATGTGATGATATAGAAAAATGTCCCAAATATTGCTGTAAGTAAAAAAAAATGAACAAAATAAATCATAGGTTCAGAGAAGTGTGTATACTATACTGTCTTTTATAAAAATAAGGAAAAATAAGAATCCACCTTTATTCATTTTATACGGGCTTGAACTCAGGGCCTCACACTTGGAAGAAAGTTGCTGTGCTGCTTGAGCCACATTCCCAAACCCTTTTTACTTTTGTTATTTTTTTTTTAGATAGGGTCTTGTGGTTTTTTGCCCAGGGACCAGCCTCAGACTGTGACTCTCCTACATATGCCTCCCAGTAGCTGGGGCCAAAAGCACTCACCATCATTCCCAGCTTGTTAGCTGAGATGGAGTCTCACTAAATTTTTTTTGCTCAAGCTGGCATCAAACCTCAATCCTGTCAATATCCACCTCTCAAGTAGCAGGGATTACAGGTGTATGCCACTAAAGCCAGTCCTACTCTTTCTTAATCCACATAAGGCCACTCAAATAGGTTATCAAAGAAATAGAAAAAGTAGGGTTTTCCTGTTGGAGAAGAAGGAAAGAGGAAGAAAAGAGAATGAGATATGGGGGCATGGGTTGAAGTTTTTACTGGGTAACATTTCATAATTTTAGGATGTTGAATCATGTTAATAGGCACCCATTCAAAAAAAATTTTAAGTGTCATCTCAGAGAGGGGTTTAATTCATTTGACCATCTCTCCCCTCACACCAAACACCTGTCACATTTGGCACGTAGCTAGGGCAAAATGTATAACTGTGGCCATTGTCTTGTCAACTCCAAGAAATGTAGAAGGCTGTGTCAGAGTAGAAAAATGAGAGCCTGGGGCTGACAGTGTAGCTCAGCAGTACTGCCTAGTACACACGGGGCCTGGGTTTGACTCCCAGCACTCCAGCCCAGAAAAAAAGAAAGACATAATAGAACGAAGAGTGGGGAAGAGAGGAGAGGAGAAGAGAGCAGAGGAGAGGCCAGGAGAGAAGAGAGAAGAGAAGAGAAGTCTGGTCCAGATTATTGAGGGGAAAAAAACAGAGTAAGTTTCCAAAAGCCAAGTGAGATAGTTTCTGTGCAGGAGAATATAAAAGTCCAAGGCATCTTTTAATTTGTGGAAAATGAAGAAATCACATTTCAGAGGAGCATGTGCTCTTAAGAAGTGTCTCCTCAAGTCATATAATCTACTATCTCCTGCCTTGGAGATGCCCTCTTCAAAAACAGGAGGAAGAGTCCATTCGTCATGAGTTCCTGGGAAACACAGAATCCTGGCAAGTGATTTGCATCAGTGGAGTATGTCTGCTGTGATTGCTCCACAAACGCTGCCCAGTGAAGAGATTTGAGCTTTCCTGCCTACAAGTCCACAGATCAAACTCCAACCAAGGTCCCTGAGATAAAATGGACTTATTTATCCTCTCAGCCATCTACTTGCAAATCAATAATATTTCAAATTTAATGAGTTGTAAGACAAGTAAATTAGAGTTTGAAATAAGCAATATTGATTAGCTTATTCTGTCAACTGGAACCCATAACTTTCCTCTATAATTAAGCATTTTGTGTAGGGTACAATGTGCTTGATGCTAGTTGCATTCAGGAGGAGATCGGAGGGCTGCCCGTTCCTGAAATGAAAGTTTCTTCATATACTAGCTGGCCGTTCCCCCCCCCCCCCGCCATCCCCCGCCTAGCACCGGCTTCCCTGGCCTTCTTCTTGGCAGTGGTGGGCTTGTGTGACAAGTGGCTTTCCCCCAGTGCCAATTACCCTTGCTCAAGTTACAGAGCTTCAACAGATTTGAACATCAAAATGAAGAATGGCAACTAAAAATAAAACAAACAAACAAAAAAACGTCCTGGAAGAACCTGGCTTTAGAAAGCAGCTTCTGTGAAATGGGCAACTGTTGCCTCCATCTTTAAAGTTCCCCTGAGTTTGCATTTCACAGAAGTTTGGGGATGGCCAAAATAGGTTTCTCACTAATCCATGGAAGAAGGGCTGGAAGGGCAGAATTTAAAACATTAAACTTCCTGTTTCCTACTTCTCAACACTAAATCACCTGCCTACATCCATCTTTCTACCCTCCCAGGAGAACCCTATTTTTAAAAAAGGCTGAGTAATGGTTGTTTTATAATTAATTACTTAATATTAAAAGGAATCACTGAACTTGTAATGCTCTTGAGATCTTTGGACCATTTTAGCTGGGAAGAAAAATTCAGAGACTGCAAGAGAAATTTAGCCACTTCGAATTTCACTCAACTGATTGAATTGGGAAGAACAGAGAGGTAGCAGTGTTCTCAGCACTGAGATCAGCGTGGCAACTGCCTGTGCACTGGTGAGAGGTGCTGGCCCCACCACACACCTGCAGAATCCCAGGCTGCATTTCCACCAGGGCCCCCGATGATCCTTGTATACAGTAGAGAGTGAGGAGTACACCTGGGTTTGACTCCAGCCTCTGTTCTAATAAATGTGTCAACTTGACCAAGTGCCATGGTCTCTGTACTTCAGTGTGCCTGAACCTAACAGGCACTCAACAAATGCTAGCCAATGTTCTGGGAATAAATGAGAATTTTCTGGGCTTTGGACAAAAGGAGAGCCTTTGGAGAAAGACCAACATGAGCCTGATATAAACTGGCAAAGATGTTACTGGAGAACCAGAAATGGTTAGCAGAAGAAGTGAGACCCCAAAGGAAAGACACTTGAGTCCGAGATTCATACACCTCTACTGTTGCCTGGCCTCAGTTTCCCAATATGTATACATATGATATGGACATTGATAGCTACCACAACAGTTGTTATAAGGATCAAACTAAACTACATGTAGTAAGATAGAAATGTGTATATTCAAATGGACAGACAGATATAGATGACACTTATGTTTTCCTTTTTTATTTCACTAGTGAAAAATTTCTGTAAGACCAGACAACTCTGGAAATACATGGGCTATACTCACAGTGATTCTCAGCATGGATGTATATTTGGAAATGTGAGAGTGCCTTAAAAAAATCTCATATCTGAATCTCACACCAAACTATTAAAATCAGAAGTTTTCTGAGTAGTGTCTGTTCCCCAGTATTTTCATCATGTGTCCTGCTGATTTGGGAATAGTAAAAATCATTAGAAGAAGGAGGAAGAAAAGGATGGGGTAGAAAGAGGAGGAGAGGGAGAGGAGAAGAAAAATAAGAGGAGGAGAAGGAGAAATCTAGGGTGGGAAAAGCAGATAAAAAAGAAAAGTAGTCTGCAGTCTCAGGAAACTGTGATAGGAGGATTGAGGTTCAAAAGCCCAGGCAAAAAGTTAGCAAGACCCTATCTCACAAACAAGCCAGGTATGGTAGTACATACCTGTGGGCTCAGCTACTCCAGAAGCAGAAGTAGGAGGATCATGGTCTGAGCCAGTCAGGGATAAAATGAACCCTATCTGAAAAACAAAAGGATTGGAGTTGTGGCTCAAGTGGTAGAGCACTTGCCTAAAAAGCACAAGGCACTGAGTTCAAGCCCCAGTACTAAAGGATAAAAAGAATGAGAAAGAAAAGTCTGTAGAGAGATGAAAGAGGAGCACTTGATGCAATGGCAGGGTGCCAAATGCCAGCAGCAGAAATGGCCGAGGGTCTCAATAAAAAAATAAAGAAATTCACTGTCATTGATATGGCTGTCTCCTGTCACATCTCCAGTGAAAGCCATCACACAGTGCGTATGTGGAATGTTCGGGAGGAGATGAAGAAAGACAATGAAGGAGAAAAGGCCCTGACCTTCATTTGGGCAGATACTAGGGCAATACAGAGCAAGAAAACAAGCAGAAATAAGAATTGATCAAAAGCCACCTACGGGTCAGAGGTGACCAAGAGACATGCAAAGCCACGGGAAGTATGGAAACACTGGAGAGAGCTAGACTTCATATACCCTCAGGGGAAAGAATGGGTGGCCAATTTTTTCATAGCCATGAGGAAAGGAGACCTCAGCAAATTTCTGGGTCACACATGGGCACAGCTCACCCTCAATACAACCCTAGCTCTGATTCAACTCCTGCCACACTTGACATTCACCTGAACTGGAGCCACGGTTACAGAAATCCCACCCACCGGTGCAGAAGCTTCATGGAAGTTACTGAGGCTGTTGACTACTTCTCCAGTTCATAACTAGAACTTTTGGACAAATTGTTTCCTAACTTAGTATTAGCAAATACATCTTGGTATAAGGATCTTGACTGTTTCAAAAATCTGTAAGACCTGTCCTCTTTCTAATACACTTCTATTAAGATCCCTGGCCTCCAAAACCCTAATATCAAGGAAACTGAGAGGAGTACAAGCTGAGAGGGGGAACTTGCTGGATGGCAAGTAGATGGCAGTGACACTCATGAGATTCCTTTGGCCTCTTTTAGCGTCCCCACAATCCCCTTGGTAAGAGAAACAACTCAACAGACCTCAAATCAAGCTAGGTGACTGCACTGCATAGCATTTGGGAGTGCACAGATTTTTCTCTTCATGGATGCCTCTTACAGGCACAATTGCACCTTAACATATAGAGTAAAGCCACTTACAGAGAACCAGTGCCTTCCAATGTGAGGCTTTCTGGCCCCACGGGAAATCTTTTTAAGCTTTCAAGGCTGAAAAGTGAAGGAAAACTTCTCTTCAGACCTTCATTTAAAGATCATAAAAGCCTATTTGTCCCATTAAAGATCTTTGCTTCTCTTAGCATGATTGCTTCTATAAATGTTTAACACTTCTGCTTTGTTCTCTTTTCTGTGAAAGAGAGAAATGACTTAAGAGCAGAAACTTCATTTCTCTGGCTGACTCCTATCTCCTTTCTACTCTCAGTTCAGGTATATTGTCTCTGAGCCACTTCTCTGGCCATTTCCCCAGCCAGGAAATGTTCCTGTGTCTGGGTGTCCTCAGCAGTTCCTGTGTCTCCCTCCGTAACCTCTTATTTTGTGTTAAGGTTATCTTTGTGTGTCCATTTCCCCTACGGGAGAGTTCACCATTGTACTCCATCACCTGATGCTTGCCTGACACATGACAGAAGTATTTATAAAACTGTTGAAATTAGCTGAAAATGAATGTAATATGCAGACATCTGTTGCTTCTTCCTCTACTGAATAATAACTGAGGACATCAGTCTACTCTCCAATTTTCAGGGTGAGGCAATCCATCTAAAGGAGATTGTTCATTTGAAATATAGAGAAACCTCAAAATTCTCAAAATCAGCCTAGGACATAAGCTCGTAGGAAGTGTTATTCAGCACTGCAGCCCCAGGATTTGGCACAAGGTCTGCACTCAGTCACCAACAGTGAACCAAAGATGTGCCACCCAGATCCCCTTCGAGGAAAGATCCACTACCCCCTACAGAGTGTCATCACATGGGAGTGTTAGCTCCCATGACCTCAGCTGCTCCTTCCTTTGTCCAAGAACACACCCTTCCCAGGGCAGTCCTTGTCTGAGGATCGAGCAAGGCAAGGTTATAATATGCAGCTACTTTGTATGGATGGTGCCATAGGACAGTTCCAATAGGCATCGCCTGCTCCAGACCCCACCACCACCAGCAGCTTGCAGTTTCTCCCGTATGGTAGTTTGGTTTGCCCTCTGCCCAAACCTGCTTGCACCCTCTTATCTTCGTAGGCATTGGTCCTTATTAAATATTTTTCTCCTCAAATTCCACCTCAATGTCTTCTCCAGGACAAACTGTAGAATCAATTAATGCTTGTTGAACGAGTGTGTGTGTGTGTGTGTGTGACAATATGCAAACAAATGAGTAAAAGTGTGACTAAAGAATAGTTCAGCTGTGCTAACTGACAACAAGAGATGGGGTTTGAGCAATGAGGGACATCCCCAAACAGTTCCCTACAGACACGCTGGAATACAACCACTGCTTCCCACACATGCCTTCTATTAGATCCCACGGTATCTCACACTGTCCTTTCAGCCGTCCTTTTGATACACTGGAATTTTCAGGTGGTAAGGGTCCTTGTTCCATGCTTAGATGGAAATCAAGGCGGACTCCTGCAGCAAAGATCAGAAAAGTTTTATTTGTAAAGAAGAGAGAGGAAAGACCATATGAGTGGACATGCAGCGGAACCCACTGAGTCAGGTCGGAAGTCGGGTTTTATAGTTTTTCTTATTACCAGAGGGCAGAGATTTTGGTGTGAATGGGTGTCTCTGGGGAAGGAGAGGTGTCTCTCTGGCGCGAATAGGTGTTTCTTGGGAAGGAGAAGAGGCGTTTTTCCCCCTTGGCTAATCCCCATCTTTTGGGAACACGTGGACTTCCCACAGTCTGCCCTTCACTTTGGAAATCCATTGTCTCATTTTACAAAAATAAGGGAAAGAGACCCTCAGAAGTGAAAGAACTTGCTTGAGATCACACAGCTAATGAGCTGCATGGCGAGGATGCATGTTCTTTCTACCCAGCTCCAAAGAAAACATCTCCACGATTCATCTCCTCCTCCATAATCGATAGCAAATGTTTTAGCTGGTAGTCCTTTCTCAATATGGCCAAACAGACAGGCTGCAAGCAAACACTTGGCCTGAGCGTTCTCTTCCATCCAGCTGGCTGCTGAGTTAGAAACTTACCCTAGTTCCAAGAGTACTGTGTGGGCAAACACACCACACGGATGATGCCAGTCTGATTTTTCCCTTAGTGATGTATGTTTTTCTATGTGAACAATAATAATAAAAATTAGTAATAATAATGATAGAATAATTATAGCAAAACGCTGTCTTTACTAGTTTAAAAATCACAAGAAAATTTCTAGTAACATTTGTCTAAAATGAAATGTAGAATACTTTGTTAATCAAGCAATGATAGTTTTTTCCAAAGCAGTTTAAGGGGAACATAAAAGTAGACTTCTGAGTAAACACAGCGAGGGATTCTTGAGTTGTGACAGTACCTCCCTCCCCACTAAGGTCAAATTGCAGTATTGTTGGAATACCTAGGTCAGTATTTTCCCAATGGGGACTGGGCTGCTGTTTCTCATCCCTCTCAGTGACTGGGATCTTGCTTGGGAGTGCCTTTGCTATAGTTTGTATCATGAGTGCCCAACAGCCCATGTTTTGGAGGCTTGATGCCCAAGATTGTGGAAACATTAATGGGTGGGGTCTATTGGGTTATGTAAGTCATTGTGGTGAGCATCCTTGAAGGGGATGACAGGACTCCATCCCTTTCCTCTCTCTTTTGCTTCCCAGCCGTGATGTGAGCCACACCCACCATGATGTCGTACCTCCCCACAGGCCTAAGAGCAATGGGGACAACTGATTGTGAACTGGCACCTCGGAAACAACCACAAGACAAAACAACCCTTTCCATTTCTAAATTGATGGTCTCAGGTGTTTGTGATACTGATGAAAGACTGACTGAAGCCTTCCTGCTCGGATTCAGAGCTGGCCTTCTCCCTACTGTGGCCAATGTCATCAGCAAAGGTGATGGAAGCTTTGAAAGCACTTGCAAGATTGGTGTGCCTCACGCTCACTTCTCTGCCATTGACGTGAGAGTGTGTCCAGGTGCCTGGGGCGTATGAGAGCCGTGGGGCAAGGAGGCTGGCCTAAGGCCCTCCTGCATCTAACCTAGTGCAATGCTCTGACCAACATTCTATTGTGTGGAAAGTAATTATTGTCATATGTCAGTAGGTTGTCTATTTGCCACACAGGAAAACTTAACTGACAAAATAATCTTTAGTGAAAGACTATGTGGTTTAATCTTTGAAACAAAGTAACAAAGACAGACTAAGTTTTCTACCAACCTTCTCTATGTAATCTCATGCCAGAGAGAAGGAAGGGGCAGGTGCCAACCAGAAAATGACTTTCCAAGAAGACCATAGATTTTTGCCACAATCTCTATTGTGTCTGACTGTATCCACATTGTCTAACAGAAATATACTGCTCCTGATTAATTTTTTTTGGTGGGACTGGAGGTTGAACTGAGAGCCTTGCACTCACAAGGAAAGTACTCTATAACTTGAGCCACACCCCCAGCCCTTTTTGTATTATTTTTCAGATAAGGGCCTGCACTTTTGCCAGGGGCCAGCCTTGAACAACAATCCTCCCAGCTTTCTGAATAGCTGGGATTATAGACATGAACCACCACACTCAACTTTTTCTTTGAGATAGGACCTCTTTTTGTCTGGGATGGCCTAGAACCAAAATCCTCCTATCTCTACCTCCCGTGCAGCTGGGATTACAGTTGTAAGTGAGCCACCACACCCATACCCAGATAATTTTAAATATCTGAATAGTTACATTTTTAAAGGCAAAACTGGTGACATTTATTGTAATAGGATATTTTTTAATTTACACAAAATATTGTTTCAATATGAGCACAATATTTTAAACTATTGATATTTTACATTGATTTTTTTGCTTAATGTCTTGAAATGCAATATATGTTTGACACAGCACATCTCTGTTTGAGCCAGATACTTTTCAAATGTTCAACAGCCGCCGACAGCTTAGTGTCTGCTGTATTTCCCATCACAACTCTGCACCCATTGGCTTAGGGTAGAAGGAGACAGGAAATGGATCTTTGCATCTTGGAACTTTAGGCAGCCATTGGAAAAGAGAGAAACTAGAAAAAATAAGAACAGTAAATTTTACAGAACATGTTTCCAAAAGTGAGACTGTTAGGGGAGACTAGGGGAGGAGAGAAAGAAGAACAGAATGATAGAGAGTGAGTTATATTGTGAACAACACATCACATCTGTGTAGAAAGAAGACACAGTGAAAGGCACTAAAAACTGTAACAACACAGGTAGTGGAAAGGCGGTAAGAAAGAGTAATAGACGGGTTTAGACTCATTTAAGCACAATATATTTACAAGTAAAATACCAAGGTAAAGCCCTACTGAACAAGGAACAGACACTAAAACAATGAAGGACAGGAATATAAAATATGTCAGTTAAAGAGAAGGTAATGGGGAGGTGAATGAAGAGAGTAAAGGAGGGCGAATATGGTTGATTACTTTCTATGTATGTATGAATATGGAACATTGAAACCTGTCAAAGTCATTTTAAGAAGAGGAGTGGAAGAAGAGGGAGAATAATGTGGGGGATGAACTACACCAGGGTACAATGTATGTATACATAGAAATGTGGCAATGAAACCCCCTGTGTAAATATCATATCTTATTTAAAATTTTTTTTAAATAGGAGGAATGAAGATATTCTTAAAGTATCTCTATATATCACAGAGATAGGAAAACAAATGGGGGTGTGGGGCACTCTTCAGTATGACTGAAATGTTCCATGATTAACTTCTGGGTAAATTACAAAAGAATCAAAATCAGCTTAGTATAGAGACACCTGTATAATGATTATCACAGAACTATTCACAATACCCAAATTATGGAAACAGCCTAGGTGCACATTAGTGGATGAATAGATAAACTGTGGTATACATACAAAAAAAAAACAGAACAGCAGTTTTTCTTGTGCGGCTTCTGACTTAATAACTGCTTATGATCACTCACAAATTATTTTCTTCATCATAGTTGGAAAAAAAGGACAGTTGATATTCCAGGAAAACTTTTTCAGATGAGTATCTATGAGATAAGTATCTAAAGCACCACAGAAACTTGCTTAGAATACACACACACACATATATATGCATATATACACACACATGTATACATACACATATACACACATATATACATATATATACACACATACATATATACACACATATACATATATGTGTATATATACACATATACATATATACACACACATAAATATACATATACACATATATATACATAGAGACACACATACATATAGACACACATACATATACATACACACACACATATATACATATATATACACACACGTATGCATATATATATACACACATATACATATATACACAAACATACACGTATATACATATATTCATATTTATACACATACATACATATACACATATACATACATGTACACACACATCCATACATGTATACACATATATACACATACACACATGCATATATACACACACATATACATATATACATACCCACATGTATACATACATATACACACACAGACACATATACATATATACACACATATATACAAACATAATATGCATATATACACACATACACACATATACATACACACATATACATATATACACACATATGCATATATACATACACACATGTATGCATATATATACACACACATATATACATATATACACACATACACATATATATACACATATATATACATATGTACACATACATATACACACATATACATACACACATATACATATACACATACACATATATATACACATATATACATATTTACACACATACATATACATATATACACACCTACACACATATACATACATGTGCACACACATATATATACACAAACACATACACATATACATATATACACACACCTATACATATAAACACATATATACATATATACACACATATATATACACACATACACACATAAACATATATATACACACACATATACATATATACACACACATACATATATACACACATATATACATACATATACACACAGATTTATACATATATATATACACACATACATATATACACACATATATACACACACATAAATATATACACACATATACATATATATACACAATATATATGCACATATATACACACACATGCATAAATACACACACATATACATATATACACACATACACATATGCATATACACACACATAAATATACACACATACATATATACACATGTATGCATATATACACACATATAAACATATACACACATATGTATGTGCACACACATACATATGCACACATATATACATATATATACACACAAACACGCACATACATACATACCTTTCAACTTTGATGCAAGGCAGATGTGTCATCAACTAGGTGAAAGACATTGAGGAAGAGTCCATATGCCCATTGCTTTGAAAAAGCCAGGAGTATATGCCTATTTCTGTGTCTATGCACATGTCATTAAACAGTTCTACAATTTTGCCTTACTGGCAGAGAAAGATATTTCCTTAACAATGCAAAGAAATAGCATGTATTTTGAAAAAAGTAATTACAGGTATAAGAAAAACATTGTTCTTGCAATATAATTTAGCCAGATGTAAATAATGCCTATGAAACAAGAGTTGAGAGAAGATATGATGAAAAAAGATATTTGAGTCTGAGACAAAAATAGAGCTGACTGAAAGAAAAAAGAATTCAAGAACATGAAAAATGCAATTAAAGATTAAAAAGATGAAGAAGGAATTGATAAATAGAATGGAGATGAAAGACTCAACTCATAAATAATTAGTGACACCAAGAGAAAATCACAACATTTAACCAGAAGCAAAAATCAAACCCTCTAACTGTAATGGAGCAAATCTGTAATTTTGAAGCTAAGTGTATGACCCAATAATTCTCTACCAAATAGGTTGTCAAAAGAAGTATATTCTTAGACAGCAAGATGAACCTGTTATCTATTGCCATGGTAATGTGGCAAAACAAATAATCACAAAACCCTAATGAAATATAATGATAAATGTGTACTTTTGTTTGAAAAATAATGGGTTTGCTGGGAAATTCTGCCGATCTGAGCTAGGCTACTCCCATGTCTGCGGCTGTATCTAGACAACTGTGTCCACTTGACCATCTCTCCATGTCTCATCCTCCATTATGCTAGCTTGGTCTCACCACAAGTTCAAAAGACAGCAAACAGAGGGTGCTTTCCAACCAATGAGTACAAATTTGCTACTGTTCCATAGGTCAAAGCAAGTTCACATGATCAGGCCAAAGTCAGACTGAGGGTGGAGTACAAAGTTACTGGGAAAAGTAAGTGGGGGTGAAAAGGCTTATCGTGGGACACTCAATGCCATCGTTCACCTGTCGATGCCTTCTAGCCACAGTCCACCAGAACAAAGCCTGTCACACTATGTTTATTACTCATGTTAGTGGGTAGAACACACACCCTGGGAACCTTTCAGGCATGCTAGGAAGAAGTCATTAGAAAGGACTTATAGGATTTCTGCTTGTGTGATGTGATGTTAGGATTTGTGCTCATGTGAAGTGATGTGAGGTGAGGGCTTTGATCTGGATTGGATGCCATGAGGAAGCAGGGATATCTTATTAGTGGGCATGGTAGAGCAGACAAAGGCTAAAGCCATAACTCATGAAGCAGCACTCATGGGGACTGGCCAGGATAGGGGGACATTTGATCACTTTGTTCTGTGGACCATGTTTGCATTTTGTCAGTTTGCAGACAAGGACCATGAAGTTGGAGCATTGCTCCATCAGAGTCACAGGGTGGCCAGGTCTGTGACCATGCTCTGGGAAATCATTTGTGCTCAGCACAAGAGTACCAAAGCCCCCTGTGATGCCAGCCATCCCCTGGAGGTCCAGGTGGCTCTCCTGTGAGCACACTCACCACCAGCTCCTCACCTGCAATGTCGCACAGTTTGCTCACTGGGCAACTCAAAGGTGATTAAAATAATGTACTCAATTTTTTGAAAAGCTTTGGTATAAAAGTGCCAATTGCAAACAATGAGCCTAGTCAAACATGAAGCTATGTCTAAATAAATGTTGTAAATATGGTTACAAAACATCAAAACCAGTCATCAAGTAAGACATTTATGCCATACCATAATAACTTATTAATAATAAGAGCTTAAGTATAATGTCCCAATTATACTAACAAAAGTTGGGTAGTGAAAAACAGAGGCTGGGAAGAAGCTAAAATGTTTAATAGGTCTCATTTTAGAGAAAGGAAAGGCAAAATGACACTGGCTTATTTTTTCTTTTGATGTTTGGAGAGATATAAGTACTAAATATTGTAAATCCTAATGAAAACTACTTGTAGTGCTAAAATAAAACAAAACAAAATAAAATGTATACCTGATAAATGGTTAGGAAAAATAAAAGTCAAAAAATTGTAGTATAAGAAAGAAAGCAAAGACAATTACCAGGAAGTGTCTTTTTGTTTGTTTGTTTCCTTTTTGGCTATACAAATCCTTTTGGGATTTATAGTCAAGTTCTTAGGCTCACCCTATCATTTGGCCACTCCTCTGGCTCTTTTTGTTTTAAGTTATTTTTCAGATAGGGTTTTCCATGTTAGCCTCTGACTACCATCCTCTTATCTTCACCTCCCAAGTAGCTGGGATTACAAACATCTACAACCAAGCCTGGCCCTAAAAGCATCTTTTAAGCATGAAACCAACTTTCTGGCAGTAAGAACAAAGATCTTTCTTCTTAGTTACCCTCCCTCCTTTTCTCAGACTGAGCCCTGAGATCCTGTTTCATGAAATGCCACAGCAGACTTTTCAGTGGCCTCCTCCCTCTGACCTGCTCATGGAGGAGGCTACACCTGTGCCTCTCATGGTTCATGGAGTGGAGCAGTCAGTCAACTGTGCAGAAGAGGTCTGCAGTGGGGTAAGAACAGAGAGAAGCATTTGAAACTTTCGCAGCAATTTGACAAACTATTTTATGTCTGATGAGACTAATAATTAAGAACATTTTATGGTTCATTTCTCTAATAACTCATTTTGCAATATATTAGAAAGGGAAGTAAAGGACAGTCCTTCCTCGCAGGTTGAGAAGCCCTGGTGTGGAGTTAGTCCATGGTCACAAGTTGGAGTTTGTCATCGATCTGCCCAGAAACACTCAGTAGCTCCCTCTTGCCCCGATCATGCTTCTTACCTTTTATTCCTGCCTCCACGCCATTCCCATTGGCAACAATGCCTATCAGTTATGCCTCTTATCACCCTGGGATTCTCAAAAAAAGAGAGGAGAAATGAAAACCTCAAGCTGAGAGGAAAGGGCAAGGGGTGTGATTCAGATACAGTCAGAGTGCCTGTGTCCCTTTTTCTCCCTCCTTTGAGACTTCCTGGCCCATGGGATGACATCAGTGTCCACAGCTGTTTTGGTGCATTTTGCCATCCATGCCCCTACTCTAGTATCTCAACCCCCCCCAGCCCTATCACACTACCACACACCTCTCCATACCTTGTTCTCCTTCCTCATAAACCATTCTACCTCTTCCTCCACCTGACCCAGTCTGCTCCTCCTTGAAACCCCAACTCCACTGTTACCTCTTCTTGTCCCTCTTGCCCCTCCCTAACCTAGGCAAACTTCCTTGTTCCCTTGGGGCAAAAGTTTTCTATACACATATCTCACTTTGTCCCAGTTACTTTAATTTGAGGGTTTTCTCTAATGACAAAATTGTGGTTTCATGTCCAGATTTATCTATAAAATTATGAAATTCATAGATTGGTTAAATAACTAAGTTCTGTCCTTAAAAAAGAATACTATATAGACAGCAAAAATGGCAAAGAAGAATGCGTGTAACATGGAAACACATTTATAATACTCTGAGTAAACAAGTAGATTATAAAGCAAAATATATGGAGATATATATATATATATATATATATATATACATATATATATATATATATATATACATATATATGGAATGATAATTTTTATTATCACATTATTGTTGTACCAGGGGTACACTGTGACGTTTACAAAAGTTCTTACAATACATCATAGTTGAATTCAGCCCTCCATCATTCTCCTTTATCCTGACCTTGTTGTTAAAGTCTAGTGGCAGATGTAAGCATAATATGGACCCAGTTACAGGTAAGGTGTAGACCCGGGCCACGTCATAGACTGGAACATATGCAAAGATACAAAGATGCACCCAGTTGTAGTTACAAGCCGAGAGTTAAAAATTGTTATTTCCGTGCTGTGGATCATGATTACCTTTTCTTCCTTCTTTTCTTCTTTAAACTTAAATTTAACTTTTAAAAAATTGAGTAAGAAATTATTCTTCTATCTTACTTACATGTCAAGTAAATTTAATCTGATGGAAAAACTCATTCATCGTCTTCCTTATTTTCTGTTTTTCTCCTGGACTGGTAAGGTTTCTCATGAGTTGGGAAACTCATGTTCAGGGAATGACAGGTGGGATTTGGTGATTTTTAGTACCCTTTCTAGCTGGAATACAGCCCATCAGCTGCCTCAAAAGGAATAGCTAAATTCTTCATGTAATTCATCCAGGACTTTCACAAACTGGTCTGGAAGTGAACACAGGTCGGAAAGAGCAGACCTCAGGTCTGATCAAGGAGGTTAAATCCTGTGTCTTTCCTAGCAGAGTCCTGGTCTCCTCTTAACTCTGTGAAACTCTTCATTTTCTTGAACACAAAACACACGCATTTTCTCTTCTGCCTGAAGGAGGCAGAGCTGGGTCATAGGTGAGTCCTTGTCTCTGGAGTAGACCTGGTTTACATCCCAGCTTTCTCAATTAATACCTTTGTGATCATAGGTAAATTATCCTCTGAGACTCAATTGCTTCATCATTTAGCCTCAGAATAATAATTATGAGGAAGGAGAAGCTGGAATTTATTTGCAAACCTTGCATGTGATAAAGATTCTTGTTTTCATATCTATTTTCTACCACAAATGTGAATTATTTTGTGATAAGAAAACTATGTTGAATTGACTGTTGCCTGGTGGGTTGCCATAGAACCCTGCACGGTCATCTGTGAGAGCATTTCCCTTGGTCTTTGCTTGTTTACCTTGCCAGCTCCCCAGGTAGTGATCCCAAGAACCAGGATCACCCCACGCTCAGTGCAAACACAGAGTCCCATACATACCGAGCAGTCACTGGTGACATGTTTGCAGAGCTAAATTGAATTGCTCAACTGTCAAAAGACAAACATGGGACAAACATGGATCTGCGGCATTTCCTGGAAACCTAAAATTAAACTGGTCCATATGACCAGGTACAGCTGGACACTAGAAACTTGAGTTTGTAGGACTCACCCGCCTGGGTAAAGTGTGAGCTGAACTTGGCCAAAGGAAAGGTGCACACACCCTGTTGGAAGTATTCATTAGCCTTGATAGGCACTTCAGCAGGCAGTACTCCCCAGCTCAGTTGGCAGGAGCATGGGCTGTGATGATTTATCCAGTTGGTATTGTTTCTTTTCTAGTGATTCAGAGAGCAAGTTTTTCATAAAAGTACCTGGGAAGTGGAGCAAGTCCCCAGATGGGCATATTAGTAGCAATGATTTTTCACTTAGCTGCTGTATGTTTGTGCCTCTGTGTAAAAGTAATACTCTCTCAAATGTGTATACTGGTTTTCCCCTGAAGAGGACAGACAGTTCTTTCACATATACTGAGCCTGTTTTTCCAGTTTCTAAGGTTTCTCTCCCAGGGCATAGGTACTCTGAAAGACACATTGATTCTGAAAAGGGTGTGGTCCTTTATTGCCTGACAATCCATTCTGGAAGAATCGGGAGCTTAGTCCCACTGTGATTGATGGTTGATCTTGACTATCAACTTGCTTGGCTTGAGAAGTGCCCAGGAGATTAATAAAGCACACAAAAGTGTCTGTGAGGTGTTTCCAGAGAAGATTAACTAAAGGGGGAAGACCTGCCCTGCATGTGGTGGCACCATCCAGTAGACTGGGAGCCAGATGGAATAAAATGGGGAGAAGGAGGAAGCTACCCAGCAAAGACATTCTGTCTCTCTGCTTCCTGGCTCCCTCAAAGCCAGCTGCTCTGGTCAGCATGCCCTCCCTGCCAGGATGGACTGAAACTGTGAACAAACAACCCTTCCTTCTTTAACATTGCTTCCCTCAGGTATTAACACAGCCATCTGCCAGGTGCTTCAAGAAACACACAGCCTCCCAGCCTCTCATTCATCCATACAAATCATGCATGAAAGAGCTGAGGGCAAGGATAATATCACGTAGTTGTAGGAACTTAGGCACCGTGAGCTTGCCTAGCATTATAAGCCTATTGTGAGTTGAATAGTCTCCAAAGGTTATGTCCACTCAGAATCTCAGAATATGACCTTATTTGGAATAAGGGTCTGTGCAGAGGTAATTCAGGTAAAGATCTCAAGATGATCTTGCCTTGGATCAGGATGGACCCTAAACCCAATGGCAAGTCCTAGCATTGGAGGTGTGGCTCAAGCTGTAGAGTGCCTGCCTATAAGCATGAAGTCCTGAGTTCAAATCCAAATATCACCAAATAAAAACTCCCAAATAATAAGTTCTTATAAGAGAGGAAAGCCAGATGGAGACAAATCAGAGATTAGACTGATTCTGCCACAAGCCAAGGAATGCCAGAAGCCACTGGAAGTGGAAAGAACAGGGAAGTGTTCTCTCCTAGAGTCCTGGAAGGATCCCAGTCCTACCCAATAACTTGATTATGCCCTCCAAAGTTAAGAAAAAATAAATACCAGGTTTGTAGTAATGTGTTGTGGCAGCCCCAGATAATTAAAATATTCATAAAATCATGATTCTAGAGAACACCAAACAGGTTGGATAAATCAGAGGCAATCCTGGAACCAAGTGGGTTTGCAAGCAGGTCAAAGCTTCATTCTTAGAACTGACTTTTTAAATACATACACCTTCAAACTGTGGTATGAATAAGATGGGATTAAAAAATGTAAACCTCAAATAAGCAGGGTTTGGCTTTTGAAACAGAAGGAGACAGAATGTTCTTTTTCTCTTCTAACCCACCCACCATGCATCATGCATCACTAACCAATACCCATATTTCCATTTTTGGAACGTAGTGTGTGAGAAATAAGAACATGGACTGTGGAGTCAACCAGACTGGTCATTCCCTAAAGGGCTTCTGTTTCTTTATCTGTAAACTGGGATGTAATAAGTTTAGTGAGGGATAATTTGATGTTAAAAGTGCTCAGTCAATACTGAAGTAGATAACTAATTATAGACTTAAAGATAGATATAGAGATTGAAAGCAATAAGCAACAGATAGAAACATAGTACAACACAAGACAGGACTGTACAATGCAATACAACCTAGTATGACTCTCCATTTCCAAGTCCATTCATTTGTTAGGGGGTTTGGAAGTAAATAGAAAACAGAGAAGGAGTTGGAGAGATGGGTACACTAGGAAGGGAAAGCATGAAGAACTACCAAGTAGAGAAACCCAAGGAAATGCATAGAAGGACTTTCAGAGTTGTTGGGGGAGGTAAGAGAAGACAGAACCAGGACCAGACACTGCCATTGTACGAGGGAATTGCCATTATGGAACACTGGGTGAGTAGAAGCCAGGTTTCACCAGCGGGAAAGACAGAACCACAGCAAGATTGCCTTACATCCCATTCCTATGGGGACGCCACAGAAGAATCTAGAGGTATTCCCCTGAATGTTCCAGGTTGAGGTAGGAATTTCAAAGGACTACCTGGTATAGAGGTACAATGACCAGATTCATGGAAATTTAGAAAACAGCATGAAAAAACCCTACAGAGTCAAAGAAAGAAAAAGGAGGGAGAAAGGGAGAAAGGAAGAGAAAGAGGGAGGAAGGGAAGAAGAGCGTGAGGGAGGGATGAAGGGAGGGAAGAGAAGGAAAAGGAACAGAAAGGAAAGGAAAACCACCATGAAATCTGAGAGAGCAAGCTTTCACTATCCGTTGGGCTTGGATAGTACAGAGCCCCCCAGCCACTTGAGAACTAGCATATTTCTTTTCCTCCCTGCTCCCACATCACTAAGGAGTGAAACCACCTGGGGTGTGCAGGGGAATGAACAGGCAGAGAGAAACAAGCTGGGACCACTCACTCTTCTACCTGCAGGCTTCAACCTTGCATCCCAGTCAGGGGAGGGGAAAATGTTTGCTACCAAGCCAAGTTAGGATCTGTTTATTTCACATGGGGGATATTCTAATCTCTGGAATTGCTGGGGGAATTCAAACCTCTAGAATCTTTTGATTCTAATCAAAAATAAATATAAAATCTGAATAAATATAAAATCTGAAGTGACTATATGAATGTTACCTAAATGATTTAGCTGCCATTTTAACACATTGCTAGTTGAGGTATTAAAGTAGTTCAATTTTCTGTCACCGTTTCTTACTAATATAAAATATTTCACAAAACCTCAGAAAATAACAACCACCAACAAATGCCCACCATTCAGATTTAACAATTGTTATAACTTGCTTCTTCACTCTACTTTATGTATGTGCGCATGTATGTGTATGTACACATACATGTATGTATGTTTGGAATAGACAGCTATTCCAAATACAGCTATGCCACATGCCCTCTTACCCTTCTCTCTGAGGCAATAACCTCATGTTAACATTGGTACAGATTATTCCCAGGCGTGTTTTCATAACCTTGGTGTGTGGGTATCTTTTATAAGTTGTGATGAAATGAATGGATGGGGAGAAGTAAGGGTGAAAAGAGAGAGTCCTTAGGAGATTTACATGGTGTCTGGTGAGGGTGACTGTTGGGGTCCTGGGCTTTGCATGTGGATGGCAACAGTGCAGTCTCTAACCAGAAGAATGCCAAAGTCTTTGTGCTCCGCATGGAAGAATCTATAGCAGGACTCATGGGAGTGATTGGGGTTTATTAAAAGTTAAGGAAGGGAAATACAAAAAGGTGCATGGTGGGCCCAGGTGGAATCTACAGGCAGAGAGAGTTGGCTTCTCCTCTCCAGGTACTTTCAAAACTTACGCTAGCCTATGGGAACCAGGTGATTCCCATCCAATAATCAATCAGTGGGGAGGGTATGGGTGGTTCCTAGACCAAGTGAGGGTGGTCCAAGTCATCCAGGGCATGGTCAATCTGAAATGTAATATTAAATTACATTTTCTATGAGTCCCAAACTTTATATAACTCTAACCTGCCTCGTGGACACAGTCACCCAGAGAGAGGGGGAAGAAAAATGAGCTCAGAGAAAATCTGAAGAAGTTGCTTACCCCATGGAAAACTTCAGGGAACTTCCAATTCCAAGCAATTGTGCATATGCCCATGGTGTTTGTTCCCTTATGTGAGGGATTCTCAACTGGGGTAATTTTCCTCTGGAGACATTTGATTATCACAACTGCAGAGTACTATGGGCTTCTCTTAGGTAGAAGCCAAGGGTGCCACCTATTCATAATGCACAGTGCAGCCCCCATAACAAAGAGTCATTTGGCCCTAACTCAATGGTGCTATGGCTGAGAAACCTTGCTTTATGCTAATGCTGGCCAAAATAAGGATTAGAACTAGCAAGCTTTTTGATTTTGGAAGGCCATTAGGAATCAGTTTATCAATGTGAGTGGGATTAAAATTGTGAAAAGGAAAAAGAAAAGTTTCTCTAAGAGATAAAAGCCAGGTTTTTTATATAGAATTCACAATAATTCACTATATATATGTATGTATGTATGTATGTATGTATATACTTGGAAGAGTTGACTGGAAAAAAAGTGTAGATCCTCATTTCCAGTCACTGTGCAAGGAGTTCCTGATGTAGGCCTGTGGAGTCAGTCACCTCTGGGCTCAAATTCTACCTCTGTCTTTTGTTCACTGTGTGCATTGCCCATGGTTCAATCAAGCAACCAATAGGTCTTGTGGAAGAGGGGATTGAGATAGGACCAAGACCTTACACAATTGTTGTAAGGTTCCCAAGAGAAGTTGGAGGGTTAAAGGAAAGTCGTTAGCCAACACTCCTGGAGCACTGGCACAGACAGAGCCCAGAAGTCCAGCCCTGGCAGGAATGGGCCACAGGTGTGCAGAGGCTGCTGCCCTGCCTCGGGGAGTGGGGTGTTTCATCAGCTGTTGTTTGGCAGGACAGTGGCCTCCTTTCTTGGGGAGAAAGAACCCCAATATGGGGGAGTGAGCTGTGAGGAAAAGTTTGCATATATGAGACTGCTGCTTCCCCCACCCTCCAAATTCATGTTAAGTTTCTTTTGGTCAACTCTTCCCCAGGACCAAGGAAAGAAAGGGGGCTCTGGAAACATGACTTCATTTTGGTCAAGTTGATGCCATGCAAACTGCTGTTGATGGGATTTGGGGCAAGTTTCTTGAGCTGTTTGAATCTCAGTTTCCTCATGCTTAAAATGATGATAGCATTGGCGAGAGCTCAGGTTAGGAGATTGGTACCTGGCATGTAGTGAGTGTGTGAAAGCCATGGTTATTGTCATTGTTGCCGTTGAATTAAGGTGTACCTTTCAGCTGGGCTTCCTTTGGGGGGGCTCACCTGTAAGGTTTCACTGATTGACGTCCAGCACAACTCAATAAGCAGCTCCCTCCAGAGAGCTATTAAAAGAGGAAAATAGAGATCAAAAGCAAGTTTGTATTGAATGTCTTTTTTTTTTTTTTTGCAGTACTGGAGCTTGAACTCAGAGCCTACACTGAGCCACTTCACTAGCCCTATTTTTGTGAAGGTTTTTTTTTGAGATAGAGTCTTGTGAACTATTTGCCTGGGCTGGCATTGAATGGCAATCCTCAATCCTCCTGATCTCTGCCTCCTGAGTAGCTAGGATTAGAAGCGTGAGCCACTGGCACCTGGCTCTTTTTTTTTTTTAATGACAAAAGGCAAGGCTGAAAGAGAGGCCCACTCCTGCACTGACTAGTTCTGTGACCTTGGACAAAGTCATAGATCCTGATGTTCTACTTCTGATACTCTACTTCTCCCATCCATGAAAGGAAAATCCACTCCCTCCTAGGCGTTGGCCCAAGATAGAACTTTGTAAGATGTGAGAGCTCTTCAAAAGCAAAATCCTACTCCAATACTAGATAATCTTCACCCTTTACAATGCTGCTTCCTCTCCATAATGAGAAAGCCTCTGACTAAAGTGCTGCAGGGTGTAGCTCACATACACCTGGGTCTCTAAGGTCCTTTCTCCCTTCTGGTATCAGGCACAGATCAGCAAATGGTCTAAGAATAGGGGCTGCTTTCCTGCACAGTTCATAATTTCCCATGCAGGAGCAGCAGCCACGACGGACAGAAATGCTGAAATTTGCAAAGGAGCTAAAACAACCTCATAGTTTATCTATTAAACCATTATGCTGGCTACTGTCACCATATCCACTTACAGAATCAGGGAGCTGTTGCACGTTATGATCTTCTGCAGTATTCTCCAGGCTATAAACCCTCAGAAACAGCCCTCCTTCTCTTTCCTTCCCTCTCTGACAACAGGACAAGCTGCAGACAATACCCTCTACCATACCAAGGGTCTCAGAAACTTAACAGTGGCAAGAAGCCCAGCCTCCTCATTTTTAAAATGTGCACACCAGGACCCAGACGTGAAAATCTTGATCAAGATTACAAGGTAGGTTAAGAGCAAGGGCAGTGAAAAGCCCTCGGCTTCTTAGTGCAATGCCCTCTCCTGGACACCAACAGAAAGACACTAGTCACTGAGCTTTGTCCCTCAGGCCCTCCTCCTTTGTGCTGACACCTGTCAATATGAGAAATTCAGAGCTTAACTAAAGACCAAGTTTTCAAAATGTGCCTGGGTGACCCCAAAGGATGGCTGTGTTGCTATGATTCCTTCTGTAGCGGTAGCTTCCTGTTGCTTAGCACAGTCCATCGTAATCTCAATCTCTTCACCCCTGCCCTCTTTCCTCCTGAGTCAAGATGAATGGAAAGACTTTCCTCATGACATATGTCCTTGAACTAGAAGATTCCAATGATATCTTTTGGTGAAGTGTTACCTATTAGAGAAAGATCAAAATAAACTGAAAGAAATGAGCACTGTCTGTGACCTTGAACTTTCTTTTCCAGGTGCCCTCCTTCATAGAAGTAGGGTTTTGGCACCTATCTGGGGCCCACTTCCCAGTGACCCTAACAATCGTGACTAGTGACGCTTTTTTCTAACATCTGTCACACATTCAGCTGAGCCTGGCCCTTTGCCTTGAAAATGTCAGGTCTACCATCATCCTTCAAGGCCAATGTCAAGAATATGTCTTTCGTCGCTTTAAACAGTTTTTCTTCTGGACTGTTTGTCTTGTCCTTTTATTTTATTTTTCTCCAAAACAGGGTCTTACTATATAACTCAGGTTGGTCTAGAACTCACTATGTAAACCAGGCTGGCCTCAAACTTCTGATCCTCCTTCCTAGGCTTCTCAAGTGCTAAGATTACAAGTATGACACACCATGCCCAGGTCTTTTTGTCTTATTCTTCCCAGACTGAAACTCAGCTTATTCCTGTGCCTATACCTCCCCATGGGTGGCACTGACCACTGGAGCTTGACGCTCAACACTGGTTGGCTGGGATTCACTTCAAATACCTTTCAGAGAAGTGGCCGATACATGGCTAAGATTAAGTGTTTACTAGGTTTCAGACACTCCACAAGTGGTATTTGTCCTTGTACATTTGGGCTACCATAATAATATACCATTGACTGAGTGGTTTAAACGAAAGAAATTTATTTTCTCACAGTTGTGGAAACTGGAAGTCTGAGATCAGGACCAGCATGGTAGGATCCTGGTGAGAGTTTTCCTCCTGACTGGCAAACAGCCGCCCCTGCTCTGTCCTCACATGATTGAGGGATGTCACTCACTTCTCTTCCTATAAAGCTACCAATCCTATTGGATTAGTACCCCACCCTCATAACTTTATTTAACCTTAATTATATCTTTAAGAGGTCTATCTCTAAATACAATCAAATTGAGAGAAAAAGATTTAATAAATTAATGGGGAAGGGCACAATTCAGTCACACTCAAGGGCAAGCAAAACAGATGTGGTCCCCATTCTCCTGGGCTGTTCAACATTGGTCAAGGTAGTTAACATCTCTGTGCCTTCATTTTCTCATCTACAAAATAGAGGTAGATAGTATTAGTTCCAGTCACTATAGATCTAATGATCTCCTGTATCTAAAGTCCTTGCAAAAGGGATCAGCACACAGAAAGCATCATTTAATGTATATTAGTTTTTACTATGTTTTTGTTGTCTAGAAAAGACATTTATCAAATAAGCACAAAAGCAAATATAAATTCTAAGTAGCTCAGTGAAGGAGAGGCACAGTGTGCCCTGAGGGGCCTGAGAGATGCAACCTGGACAGGGAGTTCAGGGGAGACTTCCAAGAAAATGGTCCTTAAGCTAAGATCTGAAAGAAGAGTAGACAGTGATTGGCCAGGAGGGAAGGGATGGGCTTCTTGGGCAGAGTAAATCAAATATGCAAAGGCCTTGAAGCAAAAAAAGTGCACAATGAGTTCAAGGAACTCCAGAAGGTTTGTGGGCTAGTACAGAGAGAGCATGACAACAAAGGAGCCTGGAGAGTCAGGTCAGAGAGGCGCAGACTCGTGGGATGTTTAAGGTGTTTTCATTATCCCAACGACACTGGGAACACTGCAAGATTTCAATGGCAGCACTGACATGATTAGATTGGCAGTGTGGCTCCGTTCAGCAGATACAGGATCTGCACACACAGTGGCCTTCCATTTGTTCCCTCATTTTCAGCGGGCTCCCCAGAGCAACAGGTAACGACATAATTCCCCAGACTGCATGCTTTGGTGGCTCATGTGGCCTGCATTGCTGACAGTTTTGTCTAGTCCTTGCAAGTAACACACATAGCATATGTTGCAGGATTTTAATACACATGGCACTCATCTATCATTCTAGGTCATGATTTGGAACTGCCTACCCTGATGACTAGACCAAATAATGAGCCCTCAAAACCTGCTCAATTAAACATAACTTTTGATGAACTAAATCAAGGATTCAATAAGCTCCTTTAGGGAGAAATTCTCCCTTTGAAGAGACTGGGTAAGTCTAGTTGAACCAAGATCCCATCTGATTGTGTAGCTCAGGGATCTGGCAGAATACACCATCCAACACACAGTCCGAGGACCCTTAATAAATGAGCTATTTACACAGAGGTGTGGGCACCCAGAGACCAGAAGCACTGGGAGACTTTACCACCCACCCCATTCTCACAGTTATACCTAACAATAACATTAGATTACAACACCCCATAGTAAGATGGGGTCCAACCTAATTTTTCTGCTCTCCTCACCAATTCTTCTCATCCCCACCAAGTGGTAGAACTTGGATCTCTCTTCATAAAGGAGTTTCTGATTCCATATCCAATATCCTCCTATATCCCAGTGTTAATACAGATTTGAGTTCTCCAAGATTCAGACTAAGCTTATTTCTAACTATTCCTTTTTGGAGACTCGGAATAAGTCTTTATCTCAAGTGCTTAGTTCTCACAAGTCAAAATCAATTTGGCTTTCAGACTGTAGTTCCAGCTGTGGACACTCCAAGCTCTTCAAATTTGATAACAATGATATCTTTGTTATAATGGTGTATCTATCTTCCACTAAAAGAAAGAATGATATTGATTTCAAAGGGAAGAGAGAAAAGAAAGACAATTAGAATCATCTAGTGATTTCCAAGAGTGAAAATACATTAATTTTAAAAATATTACCCTGCCACATTTTTAAGCCCGAGGGTTCACAGGGCAATAGAAACTACTCTGCAATTCCACGCTGACCCCTCTAGCAAGCGTGTTGACTGACTTCATGAGAAGTACAACACAAATGTATGTTTAAGCCTTTTTTTTTAAGCTGGAGTCCCACTCGAGTCATACTTTCTAAAGAGGGATGGTTAACTATCACCAAGTCGAGATCAGAGTGATCTCAGAACTTCTCAGCAGGAAGTTTTAAAAGTACTGTACCGAATTACTTTTAGCCAGCTGATTCTTCCAATGTGCTTGGATTTTGCTTATTTATTTCATGGTAGGCTGGGTGTGTGTGATGCAGATAAACTTGAAGTTAGTCTGAGAAATTAAAGGCAAGGGAGTGTCCCAGATTATATTCAACACTCCCACATGGGATGCAACAGATGTCTTCTGGATTCTAGTCTTTTATGAAAGTAAATAAGCCTTATTTACTAGATGAGGGGAACAAGGAAAAAGGAACTAAAATTGCTCTCCCCTCCCCACTACAATTTTCACCCTTGGCCAAGAAGAAAAGAGAGTCTTGCAGGTGGTCAACAACTTTCAAGAAAAATTTAATAAAGCTTCTTGGGGCATGGCCAACTTGCTTAGCTGGCCACAAGATTATTCCAGCAATTCATAGTTTACAAAAGCTCCATGCTTGTCCATTTTCCCCAAGGTTGTTATATCAGAATGAGAGAATAATTTCTCATTGATTTCTCATTGACTAATTAGCTCTTAACTCTTAAAACCCACTTCTTAAAAGTAGATGTCTAATTATTATTGGCTCAGCTGCTTTATCTTTCTTGGTAAAACATAGCTTAATAACTACAGGAATTACAACCATAATAGGCTCTCCTTTTGATGTCTGTGGGGCTTCAGTGTGTGGAAACACTCACTAGTATTTGTATTTTTTTAATGATCAATTCATTAGGCTCATAAATCTGAGAAAGGAAACTTTGAAAGCCTATTTTTCTTTAGCTTTTAGTTATTGATTACATTTGATTAATTCAATCCCTTTATACAATTTGAACTGCAATTACAAATTTATTATGACTAAATCTTTTGAAAGCTTTCAACGTCTTTAAGAACAGACAAAGCAAACAAAACTACAATGATTTCCAAACACTTAAAACCTTTTCACCAGAAAATGAATCTATAAATGCTAAAGTTCAACCTTTTAAAAATTTTAAATTTCACCTTTTAAAAAATGTTTATACTTTTTAGGGATTTCGGTTTCCTAGGGAGTCAGTAATACTGCCAGATACCATCTTTAAATTTTAATTAATTTATGTATTCATTTATTTATTTATCTTAAGTTTTGTTAAGATAAAAATTGGCAATGAAATTATATATATTTTAAGTGTATAATATGACTTCTAGGGGAGGCAGGGAAAAATGGCAGATTAGAAGTATCTACCATTTTGACTCCATGAATGAGAAGAGTTGGGTAACACAGAGAGACTACATTATAAGGAGAGAAAGAGGGAAAGAGTATCAGGAATCATGAAAGAGGTAGCATGACAGTAGGGAAAAAAAAAGGCATGGAGAAGCAAAGGTAACAGAGAAAAGAGGCAAACGGTTCCAAGACTATACCTGGCTCTCCAAGATGGGGAGGGAAAGTTGAAGACACTTTCATAAGGTAAGCCAGAAAGCCCTAGTGACAGATTGGCAATTCTAGCTGCAGGATAGCCCATGCCTCCCTCAAGTCTTAAACCCAATGTAGGGACTCAGTGTGGAGGGTTAGCCTCAATGAAGAAAGACATTCTGTTGCTTCCTTCATCTTTGAGAACTATACCATGACACCATCTTAAGAGAGGTCCTATTGTTATAGGCTGAGCTACTTTGGGCTTGGAAATAAGAAACAATCACAGCTCAGAGAGTCTTGGTACACCCTGCCATAGTGTCTGGGTGGTAGATAGCCACGAGAGGTGGCTCTGGAAAGGGAGAACATCTGACATAGCCCTACAGAAAAGTTCAAGCAGCAGAGAGCTCTAGCAGAAAAGGGCATGGTGATTGGAGATCCTACCCTTGCTGGTGAAGAGGGAGTTCCATTGCCTAAGCATCACAGTGGAAACAAAGAACAGGCCTGTGGCTGGCACATAGCCTGCCTCTTGTCTCCTTGTGTTAGCTGCTATGTAGGTCTGAGGGCATGCAGTGTAGAACCTCCAAATCACAAGATATCTACAGCCTCTTCCCTCACATAGGGAGGTGAACTGCTGAGTGAGGTCTGAAAAGTACTAAAACCCATATCCCCAGGAACTGCATCCCAGCATGGGTTTGCGGCCAAGAAGGTCTGAGGACCCTGAACATAGGCCTTCTGAAACACATAGTTTCATAGTGTCCCCCCCCCCCCACACACACACACACTTGAATTGGTAGGTGAACTGCTTGGGCAGAGTCAGAAAGCACTGAGACCCACCTTAAGAAACTGCATCTTGGCCGGTGTTTGCAGACAGGTGGAACTAAGGGCCCCTGAGTTCAGACCCTCTGAATCATAAGAGATCCACAGTTTCCTCCTCTCCACAGGGAGCTGAGATGCTGAAAAGAGTCTATAAGCATTCAGACACAAGGCAGAATGCCTAGGTGCCTCAGTTCTCCCCTAGCTAGTGTAGAACTCAGTGCTCTGTTTGTTCTCCCAACTCTCTGATGTATTCAGAGGTCACCCTGACACTTGGACACTTGCTGCCTCTGGGGACATAACCTGGGGTGCTTGTGTAGCAAGTGAGAACCTGCTTGGCCCACAAGCTATAAAGCTCCTTCAAGCCACCTGAGGTTCCAAGTTCACAATGAAAGGAAGCTTCTATAGTGAAAACAACCCAGAAGCAGAAAAGTAGCCCTTCTACAAACACTCCCCAATCTGAGCAGTGCTGGGGATCAGGTCCAGTGCCCTGAGTACCTGGGTAAATGTTTTGCTGCTAAGACATTCCCCAGTCCAGTGGTAGGAATTGGCCTCTCAGCCTGTTCACTACACTGTCCTGCCTGGTCATTGAGGGTATTTCAGACAGATTAAAACTTATAGCCAATAACTTGCTCTCAGATGTGCAAATTCCAATGCAGAAATGTAAGAAATATGAAAAAGCAAAGTAAAATTACTTCTCTAAAAGTCAACAACACCACAGCAACAAACATAAACAGTAATGAAGTGGATGAAATCTCATACAAATAAATTCTATGAGATTATAAGAATGATCAATGAAATTAAGAGAACATGAATAAATGCCTGAATGAATTATAAGAAAACTTGAAGAATTGAATGAAATAAAGAAGATGATGTAGAACATGAAAGAGGAATTCAATAAAGATATAGGAATTCTGAAAAAAATCAAATTGAAATTTTGGGATGAAAGTTCAACAAGATAAATTGAAAAACTCAGTTAAACTGAAAGTGGTGGCTCATGCATGTAATCCCAGATACTTAGGAGACAGAGATCATGAGAATAATGGTTTAAGGACTTGAGCAAAATCTTAGTAAGACCCCAATTCAACAACAACAATAAAATAATGGTATGGTGGTGCATGCCTGTCATCCTAGCTATGTGGAAAGCAGAATTAAGAGGGTCAACATAGGGAAAAAATGCAATACACTATCTCAAAAATAATCAATGTGAAAAGGACTATGGGGTGTGGTTCAAGTGGTTGATGAACAGAGAAAAGCCTTGAGTTCAAATTCTAGTACCACCAAAAATAAATAAATAAAGTGCAGTTGAAAGTTTCTCCAATAGACTGGTTCAAAGTGAAGACAGACTATCAGAGCTTGAAGACAAGGAAGATGTTTTAGAACGTGCAAATGAAAATAAAGAAAAACAACTAAAGAAGTACAAACAGAACATGCAAGTCCTCTGGAACACCAGTAAAATTCAAAACCTACCATGAAGACCAGTAGAACAGATCAAAAGACCCAGATATGAACCCACACAGCTATGCCCACCTGACTTTTGACAAAGCCACCAAAAATATACAATGCATAAAAGATAGCCTCCTCAACAAATGTTCCTGCGAAAACTGGATATCCACATGCAGAAGACTAAAATTAGATCCCTGTCTTTCATCCTGTACCAATATCAACTCAAAGTGGTTCAAAGACCTTAATATAAAGCCAGAAACTTTGAAACAACTCCAGGAAATACATTGGAATATATAGGCAACAACTTCCTAAATAAAACTCCAGTGGCTCACCAATTAAGGAAATTATGAACAAATGGGACTGCATCAAACTAAAAAGCTTCTACACAGTCACTAGACTCTGGGAGAAAATCTTCATTAGCTATTCATCTGATAAGGGACCAATATCCAGAATCTACAGGGAATTCAAAAACTCACCCCCAAAGAATCAACAACTCAATGAAGAAATGAACACATGAATTGAATAGGTAATTTTCAAAGGAAGAGGTACAATTAGATAATAAATACATAAAAAAGTGCTCAACTTCCCTGGCTATAAAAGAAATGCAAATAAAAACTACACTAAGATTTCATCTCATCCTAGTTAGAATAGCTATTATCAAGAACACAAACAACAACAAATGTTGGTGAGGATGCAGCAAAACAGGAACCCTTATACACTGTTGGTGGGGATGTAAATTAATACAACCACTATAGAAAGCAGAATGGAAATTCCTTAAAAAACTAAAAATAGAACTATCATATGATCCAAAGATACAACTCTTGGGCATATAACCAAAGGAATGTAAATCAGGATACAACAGAGACACATGCACACCAATATTTACTGTCGCACTGTCCACAATAGCCAAGCTATAGAAACAACCTAGATGCCATACCAATGACAAGTGGATCAAGAAAATATCATTCAACAGAGTTTTATTCAGCTCTAAGGAAAAATAAAACCATGTAATTCAAAAGTAAATGGATGCATTTGGAGAGCATCATTTTAAGTGAAGTAAGCCAGGCTCCAAAAGACAGAGGTCACATGTCTTATATGTGGAATACAGAGCCAAAAGACTAACATATACACAAAACAAATATGATCATATAAAAACTTATATGTAGAACATGTTTGTAACAGTGGAACTACTCTACAGAACTCAAGAGAGGAGGGAAAGAAAAAGAGACTGCTAGTTAACATTGCATCTGTGCAGGTAGAGGGCCTGATGATATGTACTGAATGCTGTTGAATAATGGGGGATCAGATGGAAGGGGTAAAGGAGAGTAGTGGAAGTGACTGAACTGGCCAAGGTAAAGTGTACTCACAGCAGGGGTTATTCAAGAATCCCCTTTGACAAACACAACAATGGGATTGGACTTTGAGCACATGATAAAAGTGAGAGCACACAAGGGAGGGGTGAGGATAGGTAAGACACCTAAAAAACTAGCTAGCATTTGTTGCCCTTAACGCAGAGAAACTAAAGCAGATACCTTAAAAGCAACTGAGGCCAATAGGAAAAGGGGAACAGGTACTAGAGAAAAGGTTAGTTCAAGAAGAATTAACCTAGAAGGTAACACCCACGCACAGGAAATCAATGTGAGTCAATGCCCTGTATAGCTATCCTTATCTCAACCAGCAAAAACCCTTGTTCCTTCCTATTATAGCTTATACTTTCTCTACAACAAAACTAGAAATAAGGGCAAAATAGTTTCTGCTGGGTATTGAGGGGGTGGGGGGGAGAAGGAGGGGGTGGAGTGGGTGGTAAGGGAGGGGGTGGGGGCAGGGGGGAGAAATGACCTAAGCCTTGTATGCACATATGAATATAAAAGAAAAAAAATCCCCTTTGAACATTGACTTTGGAATTATTAATGAAAGACAGGACAATGTAAGGGGGGTCCCTATAGGAGTGGGGAGGGTAAATGAAGGAGACGAAGGTAAGAGAATATGGTTGAATTGGCTTCATATACATATACAAAATAAAACAATGAAACCTCTTGCAATTGCTTTAAGTGGGGCAGGGAGGGGTTTGCAGGGAGGAGATGGTAAGGGTGATCTAACCAATGTACATTGTAAGGCTATTCGGAATTGTCAGAATGAATGCCCCCCTGTACAACGAATACATCCAAATAAAAATTGGGAAAATTTTTAAAAAGACAAAACCTGCAACTCATAGGAATAGAAGGAGCAAAGCTGCAAGCTAAAGGCATAGAAAATATGTTTAATAAAATAATAGCACAAAACTTGAGAAAGAGATAGTCATCCAGGTACAAGAGGCTTTTAGCATTCCAACCTGAGAAGACCAGAAAAGAACCTCTCTCAGTCATATGATAGTTAAACATCAGGCATACAGGACAAGAAAAGGATACTGAAATCTGTGAGGGAGAAGCATGAAGTCACCTACAAAGGCAAACTCATCAAAATAACAGATTTCTCAACAGAAACTTACAAAGCAAGAAAGGCACAGAACAATGTATTTGAAGCCCTGAAAGAAAATAACTGCCAGCCAAGATTATTGTTCCTGGCAAAACTGTCCTTCATAATTGAAGGAGAAATAAAAACCTTCTGTGATAAACAAAAACTAAAGCAATTCATGACTACTAAACAAGTACTCCATACAATAAAGAAATGCTACATACAGAAAAGGAAGATAAAAATGACCTTGAAAATATGGGAAAGAATAAACCTTACTAGACAAAAAAACCAAATGAGGAGTAAGGAAGAATCAAATATTTCTTTAAAAAAAAAAAGAAAAAAACAAAATAAAAAAAACAATAAAATGTCAGGAATTACTACATACTTTTCAATAATAAGTCTGAATGTTAATGGACTCAATTCTCAGATCAAAAGACACACACTGGTGAACTGGATTAAAAATAAGACCCAACGCTTTTTTGCCTACAAGAATTGCATCTCACTGGAAAAGACAAACATAGGTTTAGAGTGAAAGGATGGAAAAAGATTTTCCAAGCAAAGGAAGCTGGAAAGCAAGAAGGAATGACAACACTCATGGCTGACAGAACACACTTCAGACCAAAACTAGCCAAAAGAGACAAAGAAAGTCACTTCATATTGACAAAGGAACAATCCATCAGGAGGAAATAACAATTTGAAACATATGCACACCAAACATGAGCACATTCAGTTTCATAGAGCAAACACTACTGGACAAAAAAAGTAACAGTAAGATACCAAAACAATCCTATTGAGTAATACCCCAATCTCACCAACAGATATGTGGGACAGACAAAAAAAAATTCTACAAGGAAACTTCAGAATTAAACAACACTATATATCAAATGACCTTAACAAACATCCTCAGAATATTCCCTCTAACAGCTGTAGAGAACTCAGCAGTCCATGGAACTTTCTCCAAAATAGATCATATCTAAGGACATAAAACAAGTCTTAAAAAATATGAGCAAATTGAAATAACTTCCTATATTTTATCAAACCACAATGGTATAAAACTAGAACTCAACAGGAAGAGAAGTTACAGAAAACTCCAAACACATCAAAACTGAACAATTCACTTTAGAATGTTCAGTGTGACATTGAAGAAGAGGAGAAATTCAAATTTTTCTAGATTTGAATGATAATGAAAGTACAATTTACCAGAATTTTGGGACCTAGAAAAGGCACTACTGAGAGCAAATTTTATAGCTATGTGTGACTTCATTAAAAAAAATCAGCAATATCTCAAATAAATAATCTAACAGTCTACTTCAAGCTCTTAGAAAAAGAAGAACAAGCCAAATCCAAACGCAATAAATGGAAAGAAGTAATAAAGATCAGAGCAGAGATTAAAATGGAGACTAAGAGCACTACAAAGAATCAGTGAAATAAAAAGTTGATCCTCTGAAAACATAAACAAGATTGACAAACTCTTAGCCAAACTAACCAAAAGAAACCGATGAAGATCAAAATTGCTAAGATTAGAGTTGAAAAAAGGAGATAAAACAACAATCACCAATGAAATTCAGAGGATTATTAAGGAATATTTTGAAAACTTATGTTTGAACAAACTGGAAAATCTAGAAGAAATGGGTACATTTGTAGATGCATGGTCTACCAAAATTGAACCAAAGGAAATAAGATATCTAAACAGATTATAACAAGCAACAAAATTGAAGTAGTAATAGTCTCCCAATAAAGAAAAGCCCAAGACTGGATGGATTCATTGTTTAATTCTACCAGACATTTAAAGTGCTCCTCAAACTATTCTAAAAAATGGAAAGGGAAGGAACACTACCAGACTTATTCTATGAAGCCAATATTATCTTGACACCAAAATAGGATAAGATCATGTCCTTACATAACCAAAAAACCCAGAAGATTGCAGACCAATTTCCTTGATGTACATAGATACAAATATTCTCTACAAAATACTTGCAAATCTATTCAGCCACACATTAAAATGATCATAAATGCAATCAAGTTGGTTTCATGCAAGTATGGTTCAACACACACAAATCAATAAATCATATTACAGCACATAAACAGAATGAAGGACAAAAATTACATAATCTCATCAATTGAAGAAAAGGGGTTGAACTAAATTCAATAAAAGTTCTGAAGAAAGTAGGAGGAATGTATCTAAATATAATAAAGGCTATATAGACAAATCTACAGTCAACATCATACAAAATGGAGAAAAACTGAAACCCTTTCTTCTAAAGTCAGGAGCAAGACAAAGGTATTCACTCGCTCTCTTATTTAATACAGTGTTTGAATTCTTAGAGCAATAAGGCAAGAGAAAGAAGCAAAAGGACTACAAGTAGGAAAGGAAGAAAACAAATTATCCTTAGTTACAGAATATATGTGCTACACCTAAAAGATCCTAAAAACTCTACCAAAAAACTCTTAGATCTGAAAAACATTTTTGGCAATGTAGCAGGATGCAAAATCTATGTACAAAAACCACTAGCTTTTCTATATGCAAATAACAGACTGAGAAAGAAAAAAAGAAAACAATCCCATTCACAACAACCTCAAAAATTAGATGCCTAGGAGTAAGTGTAACAAAAGAGTAGAGAGACCTGTATAATGAAAACTATAAAACTTGAAAACAGAAATTGAAGAAGACACTGGAAGATGTAATGACCTCCCATTTTTATGGATTGGCAGAATTAATATTGTGAAAATGGTTATACTACTGAAAGGAATCTAAAGATTCAATGCAATCCACACCAAAATTCCTATGTCATTTTTCTCAGAAATAGAAAAATCAATCTTAAAATAAAATAATGAAGCCCACTAAAAATTGTTCTAAAATGTGGGGGAGGAGGAATAAGAAAGAGTCATAGAGAGTGTGAATTTGATCAAAATAGATTATATACATGTAAATAAAACAATGAAGCATCTTTGCACAATTAATATATGGGAATAAAATTTTAAAATAGTAAAGTATATAAGAGGGTGATTTGTTAGATATGTACATTGTGAAATGATTACAAAAAATCAAGTCAATTAACACATCCATCACCTCACATAATTCCTTTTCTTTTTTTTTTTTTCTCCTTTTATTCATATGTGCATACAATGTTTGGGTCATTTCTCCCCCTTCCTTTTCTTTTGAGAATACTTAAGATCTACTCTCTTAGCAAGTTTCAAATACACAATACAGTATTATTAACTATATTCACGAGTTGCACTCTAGCACCTCAGAACTCATTTGTCTTGTAACTGAAAGTTTGTACCCTTTGGTCAGCATCTTCCCCTTTCCTCCACCCATAGCCCCTGTAAACCACCATTGCACTCTCTGGTTTTAAAAATTTGATTTCTGTTTTACATTCCACATCTAAGTGACACTATCCAGCATTCCTCCTTTTCTCTGTCTTATTATAGTTAGCACAATGCCCTTCAGTTCCATCCATGTTGCCACAAAGGAAGGGTTTCCTTTTTTAAGGCTGAGTAATATTCTCTCTCTCTCTTTCTCTCTCTCTCTCTCTCTTTCTCTCTCTCTCTCACACACACACACACATACATCACATTTTCTTTTTCTTTATTCATTTGTCAGTTGGTGGACACCTAGGTTGTTTTTATTTCTAGGTTATTGTGAATAGTGCTGTTCAACACTTGGTTTCACTTGTCACTGGGAGCATTTGCTGGTTCAAGAACAAAGGCAGAAAATCTGAGAAGTATATTTGGAGGCAGCTTAAATAGGGGGTGAAGGGAGCATAGCCTAATATGGGAGAGAAATTTGAGCTCAGGATCCACTGTTGAAGAGACACCTTAGTAGAGAGCCCATTCATTACAGTGGGACCCCCTCGAACGGACACACCTCAAGGAAATGTGAAATATATCAGTACATCAAACACTGAAGCCAACATTCAAATCAATTCATTCTTCAGTTAGATTAAAGACATTGTTCCCTAGCCTAGCAATCTGACAGAAGATGCAAATCTTCTCTGGATGAAGAAGGTACACAGGCTTAAGCTATTGCTAAAACTTTATGTCTGGCTTAAATTGAAAATGACCAGACATGATAAAATATGAGAACTAACCAAGGTTCAAAAGAAATTACATACATGCATACACACATGAATGAATGAATAAATAAATATATCACCTGACTACAGGTGATCCAGGTATTTAACACATTAGACATGGCCTTTAAAATAATTGTGACTTATGTGTTAAAAAAAAAATCCAACAAGATGGAAATTTTCAGTAGGAAACTGGAAACTGTAAAGAAAGAATCAAGTGGAAAGGAGCTGATATATTCAATAAGAAATTAAGAGTTCAATAGATTATTTTAAACAGTCATTATATGGTCACCTAAAAGTTTGTTTATCTAACACATTAGCATATTTGCCATTAGTTTACGTTTCCAGGCTGTTTAGCTGATGTATAATTTTATAATATACTATTGGGCTCTCTTTTTAAGTAATTAATGCTATGTCTCCCATCTTGATCAACTACTGGGCTCTTAGTTAACACATGAAATCATTAACACCGATCAATCATTCCTGTTTGGGGCATCAACATTACTTTTTCATTCCTTTCGGCCTACTTATAATCTTGGTTCGTTTCATCTTGCTTACACAGATAAAAATAATATGTATCTATAATCTTATGTAAATCTTGCTTAACTGAGTATAGGGAACATCCATATTCACATGTTGCTACTTGTCAAAACCAGTGAAAGTTAAATATATACTTATATTCACCTTGTTTTTGTATTAACTTTCTTTCTTAAATATCACATTTATCACAAATATCTCAAATATGACTTTCCACAAATCCAACTAGTTTCAATTGGTTCAATCATTATTATCATCATTGCTGATAACAATATTTTCGTGCATCCTCAAATCTCCTACTTTTTTTTACTCTCTCTCTGTTATTCCTAGAAGTATTCTTGTTCCTTCATAAGCAAGAGTTACTTTGTGGTATCTGTACACAATGGAACAGTACTCCACCATTAAAAATAAATGAAATTCTGCCATTTGCAGCAACATGGATGGAACTGGAAGACATATGTTAAGTGAAATAAATCAGGCACAGAAAGACAAAACAGTACTTGTTCTCAGAGGCATGTGGAAGCTGAAAAGCTGATCATAGAAGCAGAGAGTCAGATAGAGCCTGGGAAGGGTGTGGGAGGGGTTGGAGAGAGGGTGCTCAACAGGACCTGGGGAGCAGTTAGATAAGAGGACTCTGAAGTTAGCACAGTAGGGTAACTGTGGTTATTAAAAATCTCAAAGTAGCTAGTTGAGGGGATTTTGAATGCTCATAACACAAAGAAATGGTAATGTCTGAGACAATGGATATGCCATTACCCTAATCTAATCATTGCACATTGCATACATACATTGAAATGAGACACTACACCTCAGAAATAAGTATAATTACTATGTGTTGTATGTATATACATAAAATAAAAATTATCCTGATTTTTCTTAGTCTGAGACAGTGGTTTTCATCCAAGGACAATTTAGCCCTCAAGAGACAAAGGCAATGTCTGGGAACATTGGCTGTCACAACTGAGAAAATTGTGTTTGGGAGGGGCTGCTACAGGCATCTCATGAGTGAAGACAGGTTTTGTACTGAGCATCTACAATGCAAATTGATATTGGACGTCAGACATCAATAGTACTGGGATTGAAAGACCCTGATCGCAAAATAGTTTCTGCTGGGTATTGAGGGGGTGAGGGGGAGAGGGAGGGGGCGGAGTGGGTGGTAAGGGAGGGGGTGGGGGCAGGGGGGAGAAATGAACCAAGCCTTGTATGCACATATGAATAATAAAAGAAAAAAAAAAAAAGAAATACCACAGAGGAATTCTCATAGTTTCTTGCCATGCTAATATGGCAAGAGCACAGAAAACTCTAAGCATATGAGTTTAAGTGGTTGTTAATGGCTACTGAATATTGAGAATTACTGTTAATATTGGAGAATAATTGTTAGTATTTGTGTTATATTTGAGGGTTACATATGGAATACTTCGGAGTATGTTATTTTGTTTCTCTGAGAAACACAAAATCATCATTAAAAAATTACAGTACCTTAAAAAAAAAAAAGAAAGACCCTGATCTAAGACATGGAATCAAATGACCCTTGCAAATTATCCTTTTGTAAGCTGTAAGAATTTGAGTCCAAAATTTGAGTGATGAGGATGCTATTCCCAAGCTGCTAAAGAGTTTTTAAAGGTTGTGTTCAAGTTTGAAATGTACAATGTATCTCATCACATCGTTGTGCATCTTATTTTTTTACAAGTAATGTTCTCCACCACTGAGACTTTCCTCTACATGGGCTACAGCAATGTATGATCAATTCAAGGCTGAGCCGTACAAGGTGGCTTTCCTCAACAGTTCTTAGAGTTCATGCGATATTTGCTGTCCTTTCCTCATCCTTCAAGGAAAGATAACTATAAAGCAAATATTAAGAAAACTCTTTTTATAGTACACTATTTATAAATATATATGACAATACCTGGGTCCTGGTTGGCAGCTTTTGGTATACTAAAGTAGCCAGTTTAAAAAAAAAAAATCATAGCTTTGATCTTTACAGTAAATAACGAAATATACATGCTGGTCTACAAGGATACCAAAAAAATGCTTGGTGCTGGTGGCTCATACCTGTAATCCTAGCTACTTGGAGGTTGAGATCAGGAGGATCATGGTTCAAGGCCATCCAAGGCAAACAGTTCACAAGACCCCCAGCTCCAAAATAACCAGAGCAAAAGGGACTGGAGGTGTGGCTCAAGTGGTAGAGTGTCTGTCCCACCACACACACACACACACACACACACACACACACACACACAAATATCTCTCTTAGACTAGATTTGTAATGACAACTTTGGATATTGCTGTGAGAAAATGTCATATACTCACAAATTTCTACCACAGAGACTGTTATTTTTTAAATAGGGTATTATTCTGCCTTCTGAAAGACAAATCCGAAACAGGAAAATAGGGAAAAACTGAAAGTCTTAATTTGTGGTGCTTGAATCTTCAATCTTTTCAACCAGTAAAGTTACATTGTACCCTAAATAAGTTTTTCTGCCTTTCTCAATGTGCAAAAAAACGTAAACTCACATATGCACATATTCTTCCCCCAATCTGTCTTGCCTTTCTCTGACACTCTTTGTCTCTGTCTCTATTTGTCTGTCTCTCTCTCTTCTCTTTCTCTCCTCTTTCTCTCAATCCACTTACTTTCCCAGTCCTTAAAGCATTTGAGTCAAACATCCCATAGAACATGCATGATTTTAGTCTTCCCAAATTTAAAGAGGAGGCAAAAAATCCATTTATATTCTTACTTAGTATTGAAAACTTATTTCAAGCCAATTTACTTTGTAGCCAACCCATGGCTACAATCTAGAGCTCTCCCCTGAAAAGATGAGACAGAATGAGGCCCAATATGCACTGGCATTGTTCCTTTAGAAGGTAGGTTGCGATTTGAAATGTGGTCTATGCTACTTTACTTCTCTCAAATTTTCATGTTTTCATCAGAGAACTGAAACAAATTTTCATTAGCTGGATCTTTAGCATATGAGATGGAGTAAACAACAGCTGCTGATGAAAATTATAAGTCAACCTATAGTAGATAAGCATGACATCCAATATTCACCTACTACTTCAGGACCAAGATAACTTTTGCAATTTACAGCCACAGAATTATAAAAATATTCAGAACAGGAAACAAATTTAAGCTACTCTCTTGTCAGTAATGTCAATATATACTCAGTAATAGCTATTTATTGAGAAAGCAAATTTCCATTCAGTGTGTGTTAGTTATCAGATCATTTAAATGAGAGCAACAGACATTGAAAAGGTCATCGACTCCAACATTTATGGAATAATTATGTGCCGTGGAGGATGATGACAAACTGTTTAATAGAAATACAGGTTTCTATTAGGTAGGTAGGTAGTTGATAGACAGAAAATCTCATTGAATCTTTCTGTGTATGCAAGGTAAATGTTAGTTTCAGACTTAAGACAGAACTAAAGCTGAGAGTTGGACTGACTTGGCTTAGAGCTTAAATTCAAACTTGTAGCTATCTAGCTCTACAGCCGTGATCTTTTAACTATGTTAGGAAGTTCACAATAGAATCGTCCATATGAGAAGTTAGGGCCTGGAGAAGTGTGTTCTAGATAAAATAGGAATGGGAAACTGTGCTAATAAGAGAATGCTTCCAATGGGAGTGAGATTGCAAATGCCACCTTACCTAATTTACATAATTGAATTTGGGTATTAGGTTTAATCAAAATGAATACAGTAAAATAATAGGTTTTATATGGAATTGATGATAGGCTTTAAGTTGTAGAGATAAGATAATTGAGCCTAAATTGCACTAGTTCATAGTTTTAATTGAATAGGTTCTAGAAAAGCTCTGGAAAACCAAACAAAAAAGTAAGACTTATGGGAAAAGACACTTCCAGCTTTAGGTTTTAGTCAGGGACAGCATGTCTGTGCCAACATTTTCCACATTGTATTCCATGCACCAATCCTCTTAAAACAAATGGAAATTCCAAGATTTACATCATTTGGAGAAATGCTGACTTAACAACAAAGGGGATTTTTTGCGTGTATGTAAATACAAATCTTCAAGAAGAAAAAGTATGCTGGGATGCGCACATTTCCTTGTCTGCCAGATGCTGGTTCCATAGACCACATGGCAGGACACACTTCCCATCAGGAGGCCAGGAAACACTTCTCTATGCAATTGTTGACAAGAAAAAAAGTTGGCAGGAATTAAGAATATGCAAACTTAGAAGAGCATTACGTATCTTACTTTACTCTCTCACCTCTGGACTGGAACAAAACTGAGTGTCCTCAAAAGCCATTAACATGAGATTCTCATTTTCCTCAGCCTCCTAACAAAACTTCTTTAACCTTCATTAGAATTGTAAAAGCATCCAAACTTAGGACAATTGAGCTCATAATTGCATATGGTTTAATGTTTCCTTTTCCCTCAAATTGTAACGAGGAGCCATTCCTTCTACCTGATTTCATTTTAGCAACTTACTATTGACCTTTAGGGAGATATTAGGAAATCATGGGGAAAGGAGTTTGAAGCTCAGTTGGCATAAGTATGGATTTAAATCTTCTATCCTTGATGGATTTGAGGTATGTTCTATGCATTTTATTTTAGTTAATGGACTGCCCCTAAAGAGTCCAACAAATGATTTGAGATAGCTATTAAAGTAAGCAGTTGTAAAAGTTCTGAAGAAATCCATGAAGAGATATAGGAAGGCAGGATTTTACTATTCACATTTCCATAATCTCATCACAACGTTGAAGAAGACATTCTTTTTTCTCCGTTAAAAGTGGTGATCATGGTTACTGGTTGTGATGGTATATGCTTATAATCCCAGCTGTACAGAAGGCAGAGGTAGGAAGATCTCAGTCTCAGGCAGACCCCAGGAAGAAAGCAACAGATCCTGTCTGAAAAATAAATTGAATCAGAAAGTGCAGGAGGCATGGCTCAAGTGGTAAGATACTTACTTAGAAAGCACAAAGCCCTAAGTTCAAACTCCAGTACTACATAAATAAAGTGTTCATTCTTAAAGGGCAATTGAAAATTGTTTTCTGTGTTGCCCAGGTCAGATAATGAGCAAAATTTCAGAGTAGAAGTGCCCATATAATTGGGAGCGGGATATGGGGCATCGGAAAAAATGTCACCTGATAGAAATTTTGCCATATAATCCAGCATTGTGAATCTGATTATAGAAAAGATAACAGATTATGGAAGATAACAGAAGAGTGACATTGTTTAAGTACCTACTATGTTCTGGGCACAGGATGTCAAGCACTTCCCTAAATTTAAATTTTTAATCTACATCATGACTCTGCAATAGAAATATTACTGACCATATTTTAATCAAAGCTGGGAATGGCTTTGCTGAGAATCTACCCCTAACTTCACTGGTTCTAAAGCTATGTTCTTCTCTGGGGACGAGTGTGACTGAGTTGGCACTGTCAGTCTTCTCAACCCTTGGTTGTACTTTACTATGTGCAATAAGAGAAAGAGCTAACTGAAGAGCTCTGCCCTTCTCTGGGGGCCTTATGGGGCATAACTTGAGGAATAGAAACTACTCATCTCATAAAGTGAAGGAATAGATTGAACATGGTAGTGGCACCTCAGTCTAGGGAGTGCCATAAGTAAGGGCCCAACATTTCACAGAATTATTCAGTAGATGTGTAGTGTCCCTAGACATTGTGGACTCTGCAATGAAATAAAATAGTCCACAACCTCAAGGAACTTGCAGTGTAAGAAGACATGGGCAAGTCTCCTCTTCTCAGTAAATGCCAGCTGACTCTAATCCATAGTAATTTATAGCCCAGTGGAATTTGCCTTTTTATTCCTTTTTGATTGGCATAGCAGTAAGCACAAATCTAAGATATAAAGCTCAATAAACTTTGTCTGTTTACCCATGTGTAGTCATCACGTAAGTTGAAATATAGACCACTTCCATTAGTACAGAAGTTTCTCTCATGCCCCTCTAATCCTTATCTCTGTTTCCATAGACTCATTTTGCTTGTTTGAACTTCACATAATGGAATCATATAATAAAGGCTCTTTTGAATCTGGCTTAATGTTCTCAACATTATATTTGTGAGCTTTATCTAAACCATTGTGTAGAGTTTGTTCTTTCTTGTTGCTGTGTAGTGTGAAAATGTTCCACAATTTATTTATAGATTATACTGTTGATAGACACTGAGTTATTTCCTGTGTAGGATTATTATGAATAGTGATGACTTGAGCAGTCTTATATTTGTCTTTTAATGAATATGAGGATTGGAGTTGCTAAGCCATAAAATTGGCATACATTTAGCTTTCATAGATTTCTAAATAGTATTTCAAGAATGCTGGTGAAAAGCCGCTTTACCAACATGCACGCCGCAAGTAACATGTGAGAGCTCCAACTGCTCTCCAGCCTCATCTACATTTGGTTGTTTGTCTTCTTCATTTAAACCATTTTGATGGACATATAGTAGCATCACTTCATGTTTAAATTTGTATCTCCCTGGTTACTGACGATGCTAAGTACTCTTTCACAACCTTATTGGCTACTTGGATTCTCCTTTTTATGAAGAGCCTACTGAAATCCTTTGAAAAAATGTGCTGCAGCTTGTGACAAATCAACTTTATTTACAACTGCACCAGTTCACAAGATTTACCAAAAGGTACTTTCTCTCTCTCCAGTCCTTCCCCACCTTTTATTCGTTCCATTCCAGGCCCCACCTCCAACCCCCCTCTTATAAATACATACTCCCCCCGCACACTGTGAAGAGTTTATATTAGTTAGAGATGGAAAACTATATTTTAGGCTCAATGGGAAAACCCAATTCCATTTTAAAACTGAAATAGATTATGGCCCTTCACAAGGGCTCATCTCTGCCTGCTTGTTTTTTGCTTACTGCCCATTTCACATCTCCATTACAGCTCTGTGATTTACTATCCTGGATAAAAGAACCGAGTGGATTGTCTATCTCCCAGCATGCTAGAAATATGGCATTACATATATTTAAAAAACCTAAATCACTGGTGAGCCCTGCAAAAAATATCCCAAGTATTGATTTAGACATGTCTGTTTGCAACATGCTTCCCTGCCCACGCTGGGAAACATAAAGTGACCCATAAATATTCTGGAAGAAGCACTCATTTTCTGTTCTCCTGTCACCCTGAGCTGCAGAACTATGCTCTCCCTTGTCTCCTAAGATTCCAATTGCAGGGCAGGCTGGCTGAGGAGGGAGATTCCTGCTTAAGTAGAGCTGCAGTCTTCCACTGACAGCACTGTCAGATCCCCTCCAGGCAATTTCTAGAAATAATAACAAGCAATTGTTTGGCTTCATATCATCCTTCTCCCACAGTGGAGAGTTCAAAGAGGTGCTAGTATTAATTCATTCATTCACAATTCTGAGGCATAGAAGAGTTCACTACTGAAGTTTCAGAGAACTTGGGAGCACGGAATGTGCACATACTCCTGGTCACATGGAAAAGCAGGCTGGGAGTGGCTTCATGAAATCTGGCCCATCACTGAGATCTGGGAACCATGAGATCTAGGAGTTGAAAAGACCCATGTAGCTGAACCCACTTAGGTTCAGATGAATAAACTCAGCCCCAATGCATTTGGGAGGACTGGTTAAGGTCACACAGAGAATCTGCCCAAGGTTCATCTTTAGATGAGCTTGGGGGAACTGCCCCAGGTCACATAGGGAAAGGGTTGAAGATACCACCAAGATCACATAGACTTTAGAGACTAAATAAGACAAGACTCAGTTTTTCTGACTTTGAATCTAATAATCCAAGAGACAAAATGACAAAACACCAGGAAAGGGGTATGAGGAAGAAAATGAACTGTTATTACTCATACGAATCCAAGGCACTTAACCCAAAGTTCAGCTACAGCTTTTGAAGGAATGCGTCCGTCTGGCAAGTCCAACAGGTAACGGAGTGGAACCAGGTCTTCTGATGCCAAAGCCCACCCAACCGCCTTTCTCCTCTGTAAAGTAGATATTTGAAAGGCTTCAGGATGCCCTCAAAAGCACTGAGGAATTTTCTTTAAACGATTCCACAAAACTGGACAAATAGCTTAAGAGGGAGGTGGGAAAGACTTTTTCTTTTCTTTTCCTTTAACTGTTTGATATTTGTCAACTATAATGTGACTTACTTTAATTGCTTTCTTTTTTAAAAGTGGTTGGCATATTTGAAGCATTTTCCTGAACAATATTACTTTATTAAAAGAAGAAGAAAACCCTAAATTTTCCCAGCTCAAAATTTGTACTCCCCTTACTTGATCTTGAACATACCCAGTGTCCCCTCACTCCACATCTTCTGTATACCCTGTGGGTTTGTTATACAGCAATCACAGCTAAAAATAGCCTGCCTTTGCCTACTCCTAGGTTATTATTTTGTGAGCATTCACTCCACACAACATCTTTATCATGAAGAATTTGCATAGGCCTTTATAGTCCTTTACTCAAGAGACATCTATTGATCACCTACTAGATGTCAGACACCTCATGACTCTGCCAAAGAAGACAGACATAACCAAAGTGATGCAGTACAGTCAGAAGAACATGTAATAAAGACTCCAAGATATGGTTTGAGGACACAAAGAAAGTACAATAAGCACATGGAGAGGATTATAAAATGTTCACAGAAGTGACTGTTGACCAGAGTCTTAAAGGACAACATGGAGTTTTCTAGGAATCAGAAGAAACAAGTTATATGGAGAGCAAGATAGTGAGGCCCAGATGGAGATGGAGAATCTACCCACCAGGACTTCCCAGAGCCACTGCCCACAAGGAGCAAGGCTCTCACAAAGGGCAGCCAGGTGGCCATAGGGGATGAGGAGCCAAGGGCAGGGAAAACATGACCATAAGGCTAGAAAAGGCAGCTTGTAACAGGAGCTGAGGAGGGACCAGGATTAGCTTGTGGTCATTTTTCTAACTGAGTAACACGTAGCCACCCCAGAAAGAAAACTCTGCTAGTGTGTCTAGAAATGCAAGCATGGGTGCAAACTGTATAAAGCAAGTCGGAGTGATGGTGTAGAGGGGAAGCATGGGCCCTTGGAAAGATGAAAGGATGGTGGAGGTCAGGCACGGGAGGGCCTCCCATTTACGAAGTTGTTCTGATTGTGTCTTTAATTTTGTAGCTTGGGTGTTTGTTTACAGCTCAGGGGCCATTTCCTCTCCTTCATGTTGCTCCTCATCCCCACAAGGCCAGCATCCTACTGTTGTGCACCCCCCTGTAGTCAAAGAGGGTTGGCATTTTAGGACCAAATTAAACTGGGCCTGGGTCTGACCTTGCCTCTTATGATCTATGGACTTGAGTAAATTAATGAATTCCTCTGTTACTCACTACAAACTGAGGACAATACCACATCCCTTAGAGGGTTGTGAATGGGTTAAATGAGATAAAATCTATGAAGCATCAGTGTGGCACCTGGCACTTACCAGGCACTCGAGAAATGGCAGTGTGTATTGTTGTTATCATTGGGTGAATTCATAAGCATTTTGAGAAATAAACTTCTCATACACAGTCCACTGCCTGACAATGTATTTTCCAAGGTGTTAGGCATGTCTGTAGATCTGTTCCCCATAGTTCCATCATTTCTTCAACAAATTACTCAATGGGTCCCTACTATGTGTCACACATTGCTGACCTCATTGGCAATGTAGTGATGATAAACAAAACAGGTACAGACCATGTTTCCAGGAGTTTATAGGCCAGTAGGAAAAATGACGGTAAAGAAATAATGGCAGGAACAACCACTCATTAACTTTTTGATGAAGGTTGTGAAGAATGTAATAAGGAACTTGACCTGATGGAGTGAGGAGCCAGCAAAGGCATCTCAAGACAGCCACATCTGAGTTAAGTTCTAACAGGTGATAATAAGCATTGGATTGGTGAGGTGATGGTTAAGGTTGCTTCAGGTAGAAGGAACAAAACATGCAGAGACCCTGAGGATGGAAGGAGCTATGTGAGCCGATAAAAGAGACAGGGGACCTAGATCTTACAGTGCCTGTGCCCAAGTGAAGAGTTGAGATATTATTCTAAAATGCAATGAGAAGTAGTTGGTCTCATTTAGCAGGAAATGGCATAATCCTATCTCTATGCAATGCTTCAATTCCTCAAATCATTGAATACTCTAAGTGAAGAAGAAAGCCAACTCCACTCATCCATGCATCCCAAGAGTGTAGAACATTTTTAGAATGTTTTAAGATCATTTTTTCAACTGAAAAACCTACCCTAAATGCCCTTGATTACCAGAAACTTTTTTTTATCTTTTTCAATAACCCATTGCCAACTAGTACACAGAGGTCATGGATCACAGCCACCAGCTGCAAAATTCCACTATTCATCTTGTAGTCTCCTGTTGCACTTAGAAGAACACTATTTACAAAAACAAGAAGGGTGCCCCCTGCAGCTGGGCGATGCACTGGCCCTGTGTGTGTTCTGCCTCTGCCTACTAAGACTTGCATATTTATTTGTTTTTGTATTTGTGTCTTTGTTTATTTATGAACATGTGCTTTAATCTACTCCAAAAATGCTTTAAGGAGGCTTATAAGGATAGAGAAAATAGAACAAGATGACATAAGGAAAAAGAACGTAAATTCAAAACTAGGAAAATAAAAGGAAAAACAAGAGTAGGGCTGTAGAAATGACTTGGAAATGAGGTTATTATTTAAAAAAAAACATGCTTGGAGTTTTATATACTTGGCTTTCAGTTTTCTAGCAGCCAATATTGTTGAAATTTGAGGGGGCTAATTAATCAGCTCCTTCCTCAGAAGGTTCACAACCAATTGGAAAACAAAGCTGAGAAAACCATTAAAATGTGGTCTCTCTTCTAGTGCTGGAGGAGATGGGTTGGAGAAATGGATTTGGATCCGAAACCCTGAATAACCTTCCATGTGAAGTATACCTGCTTTACCCCCAGAGACAAGCAGAACAGTGGACAACTGTCAGTTCCTCTCTAAGCAGCAGGTCAGTCTACCCATCACCTGTAGGAGGCAAACAGGGAGAATAAGAGCCCCCTAGTCTTAAGGGTAGGTGGTGCCAAGGGGCACTGAGAAGCCAGATACACCCATAGTGACACTTGTGCAATCTCACCCATCAGTGACATTATACCCCGCTCTGGAGTCTTCTTATAAAAGGCAGACAGAAGGGTAGAAAAAAACTGTAATCATATCTTTCTATACTGTTCAAGGACATAGCTCTTTGCTGGTCTAATGTAAGCAAGCATATATTTTACAGCACTTCTCAAATATTGTTGTGCACCCAAATCACCCAAAGTTCTTTTTTTTTTTATTCATATGTGCATACAATGCTTGGGTCATTTCTCCCCCCTCTCCCCACCCCCTCCCTTACCACCCACCTTGTCCCCTCCCTCTCCCCACCACCCCCTCGATACCCAGCAGAAACTATTTTGTCTTTATCTCTAATTTTGTTGAAGAGAGAGTATAAGCAATAATAGGAAGGAACAAGCGTTTTTGGTAGTTGATATAAGGATAGCTATACAGGGAGTTGACTCACATTGATTTCCTGTGCGTGGGTGTTACCTTCTAGGTTAATTCTTCTTGATCTAACCTTTTCTCTAGTTCCTGGTCCCCTTTTCCTATTGGCCTCAGTTGCTTTTAAGGTATCTGCTTTAGTTTCTCTGCATTGAGGGCAACAAATGCTAGCTAATTTTTTAGGTGTCTTACTTATCCTCATACCTCCCTTGTGTGCTCTCACTTTTATCTTGTGATCAAAGTCCAATCACCTTGTTGTGTTTGCCTTTGATCTAATGTCTGCATATGAGGGAGAACATACAATTTTTGGTCTTTTGGGCAAGGCTAACTTCACTCAGAATGATGTTCTCCAATTCCATCCATTTACCAGCGAATGATAACATTTCATTCTTCATGGCTACATAAAATTCCATTGTGTATAGATACCACATTTTCTTAACCCATTCATCAGTAGTGGGGCATCTTGGCTGTTTCCATAACTTGGCTATTGTATAGTGCTGCAATAAACATGGATGTGCAAGTGCCTCTGGAGTAACCTGTGTCACAGTCTTTTGGGTATATTCCCAAGAGTGGTATTGGTGGATCAAATGGTAGGTCAATGTTTAGCTTTTTAAGTAGCCTCCAAATTTTTTTCCAGAGTTCACCCAAAGTTCTTAATGAAATGCAAATTCTGATCCACAGCTTGGGGATGGGGGTGAGATTCTACACTTCAACAAGCTTCCGGGATGCTGCTGATAGCTGCTGGCCATACATCACACTGAGGACAAATGAAAAGGCAGAGTAACTAGAGCAGAGGTAGTTAACTGTGGTCCATGCAGAGCTCTTGAATCCACGGGGTCTGGCAAGCTTGGATGAAAAGTACACATCTTTAATTTTACTAACTTCTAACTGAACTTGACCTTTCCCTTCTATGGTAAATGCAGACAACACAGTGCTGTGTGTTGTAGCCGTGCTTTGCCAGTGGTAGAATTCTAGATCTCTTCCTATCATTTTATAGTTGTTGAAAATCCCTATTTCCCAGTAGCCTCATGACTGCTTGAAAATTGCAGTGGAGATTGGACCCACCGCTACCTCTAGATACGTAATGTGTTCATAAGAAGCACGCAAATTACCACCCCACAAATTAACCAATTACAATATTCTTAATCTTTATAGCCATATTTCATTATCGTTTCATTATAATTTATTTGAGAGGTGTGTTTCATTGTAATTGTTTAATCTTGTGTATTTTGTTTTTTATGCATTTAAAAATTTTATTCTGGGATAGAGTTCTGAGGTGACCCCAGAATGCTAGGAGGGCATGACATATGAAAGGTAGAGCCCTTGATATGGAAAAGAAGGGCTCTCAGAAGTGGCCACTAGTCATGGTGGGGAAAGCATGCACTATTGCTGTGTTCTGGAACCTGTCTACCTGGACCTAAGTCCCCCTTCCTACTAGGCCTGAGCCCCTGAGCAAGCATTTCCTTCCCCAAGCCTTCCTAGCATGTATTTCAAAGGCATAGTTAAGGGAATTGTGAGTTGGTGTTTCTAAGGTGCGCAGGAAAGTGACTGGCTCAGAAAGAACACTAGTAGAGAATACTAGAGAACATTAGTAGAGAATACTAATACAAGATTCAGGAACCCAGTGGCTCAAGCTGTTCAGCACCCACCCAAGAGACAGGAAGAGATGAATTTTGCAAAATCCTGTTCTCTGGGAGTCCACAGGTTCCATGAGAGAGGTGGTAAGCAAAAAAGTTGAAATGATGAGCCGAGACTGCACACAGGTAGGCAATGTGGAAACCCAGTGCAAGGACCTCCTGGCTGGGGCCAGGGGGTAGGGGGTAAAGCTTTGCAAAGTGCTCATCAAACACCTCCCTGCCACATTCTGACATGGACGAATGCATCCCATCTCCTCCTGGTTGTGATTTCTGCTGATCTCTCGTATACATTCCCTAAAAAGCTCAGCACGCCTTTTAAAAGCTCAGTGCCCAGACTCCTTGTTAGCATTTTTCTATTTTGTTAGAGTTATTCCATTGAGTCTCCATTCCTCTGGACACCTGGGACTCTGCATCTCACAGACTCCTTGGCTGAACCAGAATGTGCCAGCCTCTTCACTACACCATACAAACTTGCCCTGCCACTTCCATCCCATAGCCCAGTCCTTTCAACACCTGTTCTTGTGGATGTAGGAGCTTTGGGAGCAGGCTCCATTCCTGAGGCACCTGTGTTTCCCTACAGGACTTTATCTGCAGTAGGGTGTGCTGTTGACCTTTGGCTCCTGGGCAGGGTAGAACCCTCCCCACATGCCACCAGCGTGCCTTTGCTGTGCTTCCCCTTCCTCCCTCCCAGCAGCCTCCCACAGCCTGGTGCTGCTTTGGGAGTTGGTATGAGGAGCTGTATCTGAGACAGAGGTTTGTGGACTTCTCTGGCAGAAGCAGAGTGTGAGGCCTAGTTCAGTCAGCCTGCTTCCCTGACCACTCTTCACTTGCAGATGCCCAGAAAGACCAAGGCACCACTTGGAGCTCACTTTGAAAAGCAGTGTGGGAAGCCACGCACATCGAGGTTTATCCTTGAGTCTGTTTTGTTGAGCATCTTTTTATTTTTTTTTTTTCTTTTGGCGGTACTAGGGTTTGAAATCAGGGTCTTGTGCTTGCTTGGCAGGTATTCTACAACTTAACTTGAGTCACACCCCTAGCTCTTTTGTGCTTTAGTTATTTTTTGGCTAGGGTCTCATTTGTTTTTGTTGTTTGTGTGGGGAGGCCTCAGACTATGATCCTCTTACCTATTCCATGCAGCTAGGATTATAGGCACACACCACTACACTCAGTTTATTGGTTGAGATGGCCTAGCCTTGAACCTCAGTCTACCAGAACTACTATGCTTTCTGATGTTTAGAGTCTTTATTGTGGTATGAATTAATGAGACAGCAACAATTCATGAAGTGGACAATTTTACAAGTTTTGACATGTGCATGCATTTGCAAAACTATTGCTACAATCAAGAGAATGACCATCCATCATACCTGGAAGTCTCCTCATGTTCTTTGATAATCCCTTTCCTTTGATCTTCACTAACCTTTAGTGAACCTATTAGTTCAGCTCATCATTGGAAGCAAAACACCAAGACAAATGTCTTAGAGAGGAAAGTTCATTTCAGCTTTAGTTTCAGTGGTTTCTGTCCATGGTTGGTTGACCCATCATTTTCAGGCCTGTGGAGAGGCAGCTTATCATGGATAGAAAGCCTGCAGAGAAAGCTGCTCACCTCAGGGAAGCTGGGAAGGGAAAAGGAAAAAAGGGGCCAGGGATCCTAACATTCCCTCCAGTGACCTAACTTCCTTCCACTAGGCCCACCTCCTAAATGTTCTGCCACCTCCTCACACTGCAACTGGCTGCCAACCAAGCATTTAATATATGGGCCACTTATCCAAACCATGCCACCACTTTTCTACCCTTTCACCCTCCACCTCTCTAACTCCCACACTTCAGACAACCACTGTTCATTGTTCGGGTATTTCAATTCATTATGACTAGAGGGAAGATGGTGGATTGCTGACAGTCACCACATCCCTGGGTCTTCACAAAACTGAAAGAAAACCTCAGATTCATGGCTGTAAGGATAGGTGGTCAAGCTAGTTAACTAAAAAAAAAAAAGGGGGTGCCACCATAAGACAGGTTGTAGCTATCAAGACCAACCTCTGGCCAAGCCTCTAAAAGTGCAAATCCACCATAGGCATGTGGACACTGACAAGGACCTGCTGCATCTCATACCACCAACTGAGTTTTGGTTGTTTTTTTTTTTTTTTCTCTTGTCTGGATCTGAGTTGCCTCTTATTCACAAGGACCACCTGGAGTGCTAAACATGAACACACAGAGCTAAAAGCCTTGCCTGAGCCGCAGAACAGTTGCTGACCAATGACCTACACTCCTTATAATACCAGAGAGAAGAGCAAACCAATCAGGTGAGCTAGCCACTTTCAGTTCTGAGAGCGACGCATAAGGTCGCTCCATACTAATAAAAAGAACAATACGTCAAAGGGAATTAACAATTATTTACTTATATGTGCCCAATGTTGGTATACCCACCTTCATTAAACAAGTATTACTAGACTTAAAAGCACAGATAGATCCCAAAACAATGATACTGGGAGTCTTCAATACCCCACTGTCATCAATGAATAGGTTATCCAAACAAAAAAATCAAATAGAACCCTCAGAAAAAGACACCATAGACCAAATAGACTTAACAGACATCTGCAGAGTATTTCATCCAGCAGCAGCATACTACACATTTTTCTCAGCAACCCATGGAACTTTCTCCAAAACAGATTATCTTTTAAGACACAAAGCAAGTCTTAACAAATATAAAAAAATTCAAATAACTCCCTATATCCTGTCAGATCTCAATGGAATAAAACTAGAACTCAGCAACAAAAGAAACTACAGAAAATATTCAAACACTTGGAGACTGAGCAAGATATGTTGAATGAACAGTGGGTCATTTAAGAAATAAGGGAAGAGGAATAGAAACTCTGAAATATAAAGAAAATTAAAATGCAAACAACAGAACCTATGGGATATGGCAGTGCTAACGTATGAGTGCCTACGTTAAAAACACAGAGAGATCTCAAATAAATGACCTAATGCTACATCTCAAGCTCCTAGTAAAACAGCAACAAGTTAAACCCAAAATTAGCAGAAAGAGAAAAATAAGGGCTGAAATCAACAAAATAGAGACTAAAAAAACTAAACAAAAGACCAATGAAACAAAAAATTGGTTCTTTGAAAAGATAATAAAATTGACAATCCTTCAGTCAATCTGATTAGAAGAAGGAGGGAAAAGACCCAAATTTTAAAAATTAGAGATGAAGAAGGGAATGTCACAACAAATATCAATGAAATCCAGAGGATCATTAGGGAATACTTCGAAAACCTATTCTCAAATAATTTGGAAAATCTAGAAGAAATGGATAAATTTCTAAATGTACTTGACTAACCAAAATTAAACCAAGAGAATAAAAACCACCTAAATATACTTGTAGCAAGCAATGAAACTGAAATAGTGTTAAGAGTCTCCCAACAAAGGAAAAGCCCTGGACCCAATGGATTCACTGCTGAATTCTACCAGACTAATATTAATACTCCTCAAACTTTTCCATGAAATCAAAAAGGTAAAGAACACTGAGCTCATTCTACAAAGCCAGTGTTAAACTCATTCCAAACCCAGAAAAGAACACAAAGAAAAAAAAGAGAGTTGTAAGCTCTTTTCTTTAATGAACATAGAAGCAAAATTTCTCATAAAATACTGGCAAACAAAATTCAACAATAAATCAAAAAGATCATAAACCATAATCAAGTCAGTTTCATTCCAGTGATGCAGGGATGGTTCAACATATGCAAATCAACAAATGTAATACAGCATATATAAACAGAAGCAAGAACAAAAATCACATGATTATAGATGCAGAAAAAGCCTTTGCCAAAATTCAACATCCTTTCATGATAAAAGCTCTGAAGAAACTAGGAATAGAAGGAATATATCTCAACATAATAAAGGCTGTATGTGACAAACCTACAGCCAACATTTTACTAAATGGGGAAAAACTGAAACAATTTCCTCTAAAGTCATGAACAAGACAAGGGTGTCTGCTCTCTCCTCTCTTATTAAATATAGTTTTGGAATTCTTAGTGGATCAGTAGGACAAGAAGAAAAAAATAAAAGGAATTTAAATAGGAAAAGAAGAAGTCAAGCTATCTTTTTGATTTGTTGCTATATATATGAGGCCAGACTCATAATTTGTTCCTATTTTTTGAATTTCTTTCTTCACTGCTGTCAAATGTTTCTCCTCCCTGTCAGGGCAAGGTGCTTTCTCAAGGAATGTCTGAGCGCTCATTCACACTGTGAGGATCATCAAGAGTCATCATTGCAAGAATCATTACATCTTAGTGTAAAGAACCACTAAGGGAAGAGAATATTTACACAGAAACGCAGGCATGGCCAGGCACAAGACCACAGAGACCACCATATCTAAAAGACAAGACAGTGAGACCCAGCCCATTCTTGGGCCTTTTCTCCCTGATGGCACAATTTCTTTGCCTTTTCTGCTCCACTCTTCCTCACCTGCCCATCTCTAATAGTTGACTCTGAAGAAGAGACGTTCATCACTTTGAAGAAGATGGAGGGGGGATGTCTACCACTTCACCCCATCAATACCCAAGTTCCCAGCACATGTGCTCACTGACTTCAGTCCTAGACCAGGAGCCCCAGAACACAAGGTACAAGACCATATTCCATAGCCATAGAACGCTCTAAACACACACACGCACATGTACACACATACACAAGACCCCATGCCCTCAAACACTCAGCCTCATTACTTTTAAATTATGTAGCTTCCATTCCCATGGGACAAAATTTTTATTCAACCTGCAAGTGTTAACAATTCCTTCCTGATCACTCAAACCAACATTTTTTGAACCGTCAGGGTTCAGAGTAGCAAAACCATGAGACCTATCCTAAGGAAAAAGTTTCCTTAGGTGTTCATTGACCCTTAGAAACACAATTTTATTTTCTTGGACAATTAAAGGGAAATTATGCTACTGGGTCTAAGAAGATGTTATCGCTGCCTGCCACCTGGAGTCCAGCAGATAGTTATCTTAATTTAAGAGACCCTAAGGGTCAATGCTTATTTCGTTCCTTACAATAATCTGTTTTGCCATAATTCTGTTCTTTTTATTTAATTCCCTTATCTAGAGCAGCATTTTCTAATTTATGTTTTGCAGAACAACAGATCCATGAAGTGTTAGTAAGTATCCCCAGGGTGGTAGACAAATAAGTGTCTCTAAAAGCAAATAAGTTTGGGCAGTGCTGAGCTAAAGGAAACATAAAAGCTTTCTTTACTATAGGACTTCTCAGAGCACTTATCATGTTAATGTGTCTTAGGAGTCAGAGATGAACAAGATTAAAGAAATGTGTTTGTAAAATGGATGGCACAGGGGCCAGTTCACATGATAACCAATCAATGTTAACGTTTATAGTTATTAGCGATCATAATCTGAGGCTTTCCCAAATGGTCTTCTTCCACAGACCAACTTCCTGGATTCAGTGCTCCATGGAACACACTTTAGGAAAGGGTAACCTAATTATCATTCCCTATTAGTATTTAATAAATGTTTTTCATATGTCCATGAACAAAGAAATAAGATAAAATATGATGCTATGTGCAAGCACACAAAATGTAAAGGAAACTTATGCCTGACTTTGGAAACATTTACAATCCAGAAATAAGACTACTTTCCATTTAGGCAAACTGCATTTATCCTGCCTCCCTCAGCAGAGCTAGTGGCCTGGCCCTATATCTTTATCTTTAATTACTTTTTTTATTTACCCCCAAAATTGGCACAACCATGCATGCAGATCATTTTTAACAAAAGATCCTTTAACAGAGGAAGGACTTTAGAGACACAGAGAAAATGTGCAAGTCACCTTCATTTAATCATTCACTAAAACACACAAATGTGTTATGTAGTGAGTCTATTATGCATCAAATACAGTCCTAGGCACTCTGGATAAAACAATGAATTGAGTCAGGCATGGTGGTATGTATTTGTAATCCCAGCACTCAGGAGGCAAAACAGGGTGATCACCAGGGGCAGGTGAGCCTAGGGTACATAGTGAGACCCTGTTTCAAAAAACCAAACCAAAGAAAATAAAAACAACTAATCAAATGGGATACACAGAAAAATAAGTAAAGACATCGTATGTCAATGTAAGTGCTCTGGAAAAAAATAAATGAAGGCGAGGCCAGGGGGAGTAGAAAGTGCAGGTTGTAGGGTAAGGTTACATCACTAAAGTCAGGAAGGTGTCACTGAAGGTATAAAAACCCAAGTGCAGCAAAGGAACTCATGCACAGAGAGTGTGAGCAATTGTGAGAGGGCCCTGCCTGGAGTGAGCCAGTGGCAGAAGGTGAAGTCAGAAGAATAATGGATGGGAAATGGGATGGGTTCACTTGGGACCTGCAGGCATTTGTAAGCACTCTGGCATTTACTGTGGGAAGCCACTGTGTAGCTTTGAGCAGAGGAAGATGCAATCTAGGATTACAAACTATCTGCTGGATTGAGATTGAAAATGGTGGCCATGGAGGGTAATGTTGAAAGCAGGGGTCATTATCCAGAAACAAAGGATCATGGTGGCTTGGACATGAGAGGCAGCAATGGAGGAGACTAGGGGAATGAACTTCATGGCAGGTGAAGTAGTTCCTGGCAAGCTGCCCATCACTCAACAGCCCTCTGCCAGGAGAACTGGTATGAAGGAGGTGAAGGAAGGCTGTGGCCTTCGTAGGGTGGAAATGTTCAGCCATCATGGTGGATCTCTGTTCAGTGGGTAAGTTAGCCTTCCCCTTGTCAGCATGTGCTGTCATGTTACCATCCAAATAACTCAAGAAATCACGATATATATATATATCAAGAGGCCTGATGGATTACCATAGCTACCGGTACCTGGCAACCAGGATTAGACTGATGGCCATTGATCTATGGATTCCCAGTCCCACTAGGAATATAGTGCGCTATAATGGGCATCCAAATTCCTGAAATAGCTCAAAGCAGAGGGGGAAGCATTCAGGCGCTATCTGTATGACTGAATTTTCCCTCCCACAGAGAAATCCCAGGCTTTAGGAGTCATCCCTCAGACAGAGAACTCCCAAACCATTTGTAGAGAGTTGCAGAGAATAGGTCCAAGTTCTGAAGACAGGGTCAAAGAAACTGATTATTAAGACAAAAGAAATGAAGGGAGACATTTGACAGATCGATGCTGGAATCAAGAGGGAAATGAAGTGAACCGGTAACAGGAAGAGAGAATAGGTCAGGGGTCAGCAGACTGTGTGGTCGTTGGACCAAATAGGCCCCTTGCCTGTTGTTTGTAAATAATGTTCTTTATTGGAAAATAGCCACCATTTTTTCTGTTTATCTTCATATTGCTTATGGTTGCTTTCAAGGTGCAATGACAGAGTTGAGTAGTTATGATACAGACCTGGTAGCTCGTAAAGCCTAACTATTTGCTAGTTAGTTGATTAGCCATTTACAAAAAAAAAAAAAAAATCTGCCCACCCTTGATCCGACTGTTCCCAAGTGGGCTGGAGGTTGCTCTTTCTCACCAGTTTACAACCTGGTTTAAATCTCTGAACTATGGTGGAGCATGAGGGATACTAAAGAAATATGACCAACTTCCAAAGTTGGCCAGCTCTGTTTTCACTACAGGGAATGCCAGAAGAAGTCCAGTGACCACAGCCATAGGTCCTTTCCTTGGCTGGCAGGGCACCAGCCAGTATCTATACATCAGAACCTGACAGTACACACAGAAGGGTGAAGAAATGATGGAGAATGTGAAGCAGGCAGGAGGAAGAGCAAAGGGAAACATCAAAACCTCAGCACTATCTTACTTAAGTTCAGTGCTATCAACTCAATTATGTCTGCCCCAGATTCATGTTGAAAACCCAACACACACCCCATCACTAATGTGATGGATTTGGAGATGGGCCTTTGGATGGTAATTAGATTTAGGTGATGTTTTTAGAGTAGGGTTCTTATGATATGATTAGTTTTCCTATAAGGAATGTCATAAATAGAGCATGCATATTTGAAAATATATACAAAGTAAGTTCTTTAAGTGTAAAGTTTAACTTTTTTAATTACTAAGAGATGTTCTAATATTTTCTTCTGTTACCACAGGGAATTTTCTTCTTTGGAGACCATGATTAATTATACAACCAATATTCAATCAATGAGTTTGTAAACTATTTTCTCTATTAAGTGGTCCCCAATAGAGCCTATAATTTGTCATCCCTTCTCTCTCTCTTTCTCTCTCTCTCTCTCTCTCTCTCTCCTTTCTCTTCCTCTTTTCTCCCCTTCTCTGCCATGTGAGGACACAGCAAGAAGGCAGCTGTCTGCACACCAGGAAAAGAACCCTCATCAGAATCCCACCATGCTGGCTCCACAATCTCACACTTCTAGCCTCCAAAACTGTACAAAAGTAAACCTCTTGTTATTTAAGGCAGTCTATAGCATTTTGTTATGGCAGCCTAAGCTGGCTAAGATTTTCACCAAAGTTTCACCCCATCCTTGGTGTAACTGGGAACAACTGAGCACTCATGGCTACTGAGAAAAAGATTATAACAATGTCACATTCCCTATCCATTATGTGACCAGAACACTCCTTCCCCTATTTCCAGATATGCCAAATTTCAATTTTATGTCTTCCAAACACCCTATCAGGAGTCATCCAGGAATGTGGGAACTGGAACAAGACATTGCCTCAGTTTTCCAAGAACTCTTTCCTAGTTAACACCTGACATCCTCCCACAGCCCCCAGGTCTTCCTGCAGGGCTGCCATTTGCTACTGACTATTTTCTGGAATCAGAACCCTTAGAAATGGGCTCCAAAAAGCTTCTATAATAGCCAAGTTTCAAATTTCAAGGATTCTGGTTATTTTCTTTCTTGCAATTTTGGATTTTTGGATGATTCTTAGTTGATCATGAGATTTGTGACCAACTAAATTGTCACCTATTGGTTGGAAAGGTATTTTTAAGAGAATATGGACTCTCAGTAATTTAAAGAACTTCCCTAGGCTTCCAGGGAGAAAAGAAAAGTAAGGGCCATGATGCACTGTAGTTCTTACAAACACACACACCCCCCACATCACATTGACTATCAAAAAGAGAAACAGAAAGACACATTAATTATACCCACAATCTTGTGTACATAGCCCAGAAATCTTCTGTGGGTAAGAAATGGTGGGAGAGACATTTTATTCTACAAGGTTCCTTCCCCAAACCCTAAGTTTCTTCTGAAAACCTGGATGGCAAAACCCTTTTTAATCTTTTGTTGGAGTGTGCTTGATTTGATAACAAAATAATTTAAGATATTTTTCTTAAAATGTTAAGCCAGGACCCAAAAATACTACTGACAATGCTGGAAATGTCACTTGAAGTCTTGCAGCAATACAAATAATTCACCCCCACGAGGTTGTCTCTGTGTCTGCCCATCTGCACAATAACCATCTTCCCCTTTCTGCTCCAAGGGCCACTGGCAACAAGCCTGTCCCACAGGCAGCTCATTCTTCTTTTCTGAAGAGCTGTAGACACTGGTGGTATTTTTCTGCCATGGGTCTTGCCTTTTTCAGGAGCTTTCTGTCCCTGCATTATCTATTGGTATACCTAACTGTTGTTTTGTTAAACCTCACAGGCTGCTCGCAGGGAGGTGACCCTGGCTCCCCGGTTGTCCTTCACAGAGCCCTCAGTGCTGCTGGGAATTGTACTTCTTCTTTCAAAGTCTGGTGAAAGTTTAAACATATATTTAAATTTCACTGGTCTGAAAGACGCTAATAGAAAAATTGGCAAACCACGAAGAGGTCAAGAGCCAAAGGAAAAATACAAATGGCAATAAACACACTAATAAATGTAAATTTCACAGTAATCAAAGCTGTAAATGCAAATTTGAACAATAAATTCAATTCTATTTTGAGGTTGGAGATGTGGCTCAAGCAGTAGAGCACCTAAGTACCAAACACAAAGCTGAGTTCAAACTCCAGTACCACCAAGAGAAAAATTTTATTTTTTGCCTATCAAACGAGCAAATCATTTTTTGTAAAAACATAATAGTAAAGATTTCTGAAGTTAGTATCTGTGGGTCATGTGGGCATGGGGAATGGTAAAATCAAATACTCAAGATACATAAGGTTTTAAAAAAATTTAACTTTCTGAAGGGTAATTTGGCAATATATTTAAAACCTTATGTAATTTTACATAAACTATTCACTCTAGAAATATATCCTATGGGATTTCATATCTAAAAACAGAGAGTGAGGAACTTCAGTCCATGCATGGGCCTAGTACTCCTGATAGTTAATTTTATATGTCAACGTGGATGGGCATGGTGCCCAGATATTTAATCAAACATTATCCTAGGTATTTCAGTGAGGACATTTTGGGTTAGAAAATGTGGTATCTATACACAATGGAATTTTATGCAGCCATGAAGAAGAACGAAATGTTATCATTCGCTGGTAAATGGATGGAATTGGAGAACATCATTCTGAGTGAGGTTAGCCTGGCTCAAAAAACCAAAAATCGTATGTTCTCCCTCATATGTGGACATTAGATCAAGGGCAAACACAACAAGGGGATTGGACTATGAGCACATGATGAAAGCTTTAGCACACAAGGGAGGGGTGAGGATAGGTAAGACACCTAAAAAACTAGCTAGCATTTGTTGCCCTTAATGCAGAGAAACTAAAGCAGATACCTTAAAGCAACTGAGGCCAATAGGAAAAGGGGACCAGGTACTAGAGAAAAGGTTAGACCAAAAAGAATTAACCTAGAAGGTAACACCCACGCACAGGAAATCAATGTGAGTCAATGCCCTGTATAGCTATCTTTATCTCAACCAGCAAAACCCCTTGTTCCTTCCTATTATTGCTTATACTCTCTCTACAACAAAATTAGAGATAAGGGCAAAATAGTTTCTGCTGGGTATTGAGGGGGTGGGGGGGAGAGGGAGGGGGCGGAGTGGGTGGTAAGGGAGGGGGTGGGGGCAGGGGGGAGAAATAAACCAAGCCTTGTATGCACATATGAATAATAAAAGAAAAATGAAAAAAAAAAAAAAAAGAATTTCCTAAAATTCAACCATACTTACATTCATGGAATAAATCCCACTTGATTATGACATTTTCTTAATATGATTAGATTCTTTTTGTCTGCTTGTGCTTTCTACCTCTATTAAGGTCAGTTTGGAGAAAATGTAACAACTCCATCCAGAATTTCTCATTTATTTGCATAGAGCTGAAGAAAGTAACTTCTAGTCAATTTTATTTTATTGAATCAGTTTCAATAAATGTTCTTTATTCAAAAAAAAAAAAATTTAAATCAGTGGGCTTTGAGTAAAACAAAATGCCCTCACAATGTGGGTGAGCCTTGTTCAATCAGATGAAGGCTTAACTAGAACAAAAGCCTGACATCCCCAGAGCAGGAAGAAATTCTGCCAGCTGGTGGCCATTGGACTTGAATTGCAACATCAGCTTGTCCCTGGGTCTCCAGTCTGTTGGACTTGCAAGTCTCTATACTCATGTAAGCTCATTCCTTCAAATCTATATATGCAGGAAGATGATAGATAGATAGATAGATAGATAGATAGATAGATAGATAGATAGATAGATGATACATTGATAGATAGGCAAACATACTTGTATATAGACACACATCCTGCTGGTTTTGTTCCTCTGGAGACCCTGACTAACAGAGTGGGAAATTTGAAAATAGCTGTATTCGTTCCTTCAGTTCTGCACCTTTAAATTACTCAGAAGGGCTGATTCGTTCTGTCCCTTGGGGAAACATAAGTGAACCCCTTGCTATTTGTAGCCATATTCATACAATAAAAAGTCCTCTGAATGCTTCAAGTCACAAAATAAGCTCTCGTCCTGGTCGTGTCCACTCTCATGTGAACACTGAGAACCCCAGTTGTCATCTACATCTCAAACTCCCTTCCTCCCTCCAGATCTGCCGCACAGTGAGCCGAGGCTCTGGCTGCCTTTTCTCTGCCTCCCCGGGCCAGCTCATCTGGCCACCTTGCCCACTCCCCAGGCTGCCTCCTGTTCCTGGTGGGGGTGAGGGAGAGGTTCAGCCAAGGAGAGGTCTCAGATGCAGGAAAACCTCCCCTACCCGACAATGACATGTCAGGGCCTCCGTGTCCATTCCATGGTAGCTATTGAAGACTGTTTCTTCATGGGGCAAGTTCATGGACTCTTCAGAGATGCCCCTTACCACCCCAGCCCATTGTTGCAGTCTTCAACCTGCTTCTCCATCCTGTGGACAGCTCTCCTCCCACTGGCCTACAGTTCCCCTGGATCCCAGCAGCCCACTCCACTCCTCTCACTCACCCCACCCTAGGTGGCTTTAGGATGGCTGTGTTTGTCATGCTACTTGTACACTGCAAAGGAGACAGACTTGGTCCATTCCATCAGAGAGGGAGCCAGTCTCTCTCCCCATAGGAATCTGTAGGGGAGGGCCAGAGGGAAGCACACATGCATCTAAGGACTGTCTCTTGGGTTGTACAGTCTCCCCTCAATATCCACAGGAGATTTTTCCAGGACCCTCCCCCTCCAGAATACCCCAAACCCTGAATACTCAAGTCCCTTACAAAAAATGGAATAGTAATCTGCATATAACTTAGACGCATCCTCCAAAATACTCTAAATCATCTTTAGATTACTTACAAAATTAATACAATGTACATGTTGCCCTACTGTATTGTTTACAGAATAGCAATAAGAAAATAAAATCAGTACATGTTCAGTACGGACACTTTTTTTTTTTTTAATTTTTGACCCAAGGTTGGTTGAACTCAGAGGTACCTGTCCTCAGATAAGGTTTGCACTGCCTTCCAGTTGCTGCTTATGGAGGCTACCTCAACCCACTCTGGAACACCAGAGTAGTGGCACCTACCTAAATTGAAACACAGACTCTCATTTTAACATCCTTTTGTGTAACCTCTGGACATGAGAAGGAAATCTCGGTTTCATAGATGTCAAAAGTTCAATCTTAGAGAGAGGAGCTTGTTTTCTAAGATCACACAACAGTCTCTGGCTAGTCACGGATTTGAGCAAATGACTGTCTCCAGCTCAAACTCTTGGCAGCATATTACCATTGTTAATGAGAAGGCTTCTAAAACAAATCCCCACACCCTTCTAGGGCATTCCCTTAGCTTATCCTGACTGGGACCTGTGGGCATTACCTAGGAGAAGCCTTGGACCTCCCCATCTCTAGCTGCAGCTGAACCCTAGACCTAGTCCCTCCTCATCTCAGATGGGAAGTCATATTCCACCTGCCTCTCTCTCCTGATAGATGGGAGTAAAGTTCAGTGTAAGCCTTAAACATCAGTGTGTGTCTATAAAAGTTATCGCAAACATCAAAGAGAATGAGAGAAAAAACAAACCATCCCTACTTACAGTGTAGCAAAGAGAGAGAGAAACTTCCAAGCATTTGCTTAATCACATTTCTGTACTGGAGAGGAAATTACCTGTAAATCTTTCCTATGTTGTGGATGTGAAGCTGATGGAGAGTCCCTTTGCAGAAGCGTGTTTATAACTCCCTAATGGCTAGAGAGAGAGAGAGAATTCCTGTGCTAGCCCCCTGGGAAACACATCAAAGTAACTTTGTACAAACTGGGACACACCCGCCCCTCCATCTTCTTACTCCCTGGGTGGAAGCCACAATAAGCTCTGCAGCTGACCCCTGAGGTCACCGCACAATCTCTTTCCTGTTGGAAACTGGCCACATTTCCGCAGGCTCTGAGTCATTATCCTGCAGCCCTGACATCTGTACCCCCATTGGATGAAAGAACCCCCATCCACACCACCCTGAACAAACACAAAGGCAGCAGGAGTTGGAGTTGTTTGGATTTGCTTTCAGTTTTTTAAAAATAAAAACCTAAATTTCACTTTTTTCTTATTACAAAAGCAATACATGTTTGTCATGAAAATATTCAAACAGTGCAGATAAGCAGAATGGAGAAATAAAAAGCACCCATTATTGCATCAAACAGAGAATAAGCACGGTGAGCGTGCTGGAATGCATCTTTCCAGACTTCTCTGCAGAGATATATCCATTTAATGTTGCAAAAGGAGATCACATTGAACATCCTGGTAATGAACTTGCTTCTTTTGTTTGGCACTGGGTTGAGAACATTTTTCCATGTCATTAAATATCTACAATTTTTTTTTCTATTTTGCAATATGAACAAAGTTTGATAGTTTTTGTGTGACTATAAAAGCAATTCACACTTAAGATTTCATACCCTTTGCCTCAGCCATTGCTCCTCTGGGGGAGTGTGGAAATACTAGAGTCAATCAGAAGAATGCACACTTGAATTTTTCCATTTGAAAAGCAGGGACGTTGTCCACATGCCTTCTAAGCAATTTCTAGAGTTATGACTGTAACTGGTGTGGGGAGCTTCACAACACTCAAGTCCAAATACATTCCCCATCTATCTTAAGTATTCAAGTCAAATTAGAAAAGGCCCCAGCCCCCCTCACTTTCTCTCCTTACCCCATGACCATGTTGGAAGTGATGCCAATTTTTAACTGTCTCTCCATGAGCTGCACACAACACATACCTCCAGGTCACAAACCTTAGGAGAGGCCCAGCCCCACTCCCCCACTGACAGCAAAGCTCCAGGGTCTACTGCCAGTCACTGCTACAGCTGTCTCTGCTTCCCACCATGGGTTTTTGATGCACCGGGGCCAACAGGTGCTGCTGGCCACTGGGTGGTGATACCTAGCCTGGGAACGGTCCAGTTCCCACACACAGCCACTATCCTGTGAGGAAGGCTGCCTCCATCCCCCACCAGAAGCACAGCTCCAGATACTCCCCACTCGGTGTTCAGGCCCTCAAAACCAAGCTCCCCACAGGCAGCTTTGCCTTTTTGACCCTGCAATATGAGTAGTTTCTAGCTTTCTGATTTCAAAGCAATATGGAATGCCAACATCTAAGGAGGGGCTCTCCACCAAGAGTCCAGGGTTGGGAAAAAGACTCTTTACTTAGGGTGGGATAGGACTAATTTCCCTGCCTAACCTTATGTTCTCCAACCATACACAAGCAAGGAACTAGTTTAGTGCCTCTTGCTGAAGTAGTGAAAAGCAAAACCCTAGCTAAATTTTAGTGGGTCATGCCACTTATCTTTAAATGAGCAATTACTTATTATTTTTGGAGAAACAATCTGGTGTCCTGAAAAATGCCAGGGTTGGATCCAGAAAATCCAAGTTGTTCTTTCCCTGCCACTAACCACCTGAATGAAACAAGCTTTCATCCTCTGCCTAGGATTGGACTTTCCAGTGGAACCCTAATGCTCAAAGTCCACAAGCCAAGAGTTCTTTCTTCCCTGGACAGTGCTTAAGAGTTCACTACATACACTTGTCAGAGCAACTGGTTTTTCTGTGCATTTTAATTTTAAAATTGCCAGAAAAAAATTAAGATAGCTTAAATACTCTAATTTACTAACTGTACAACTTTAAGTAAGTCTTGCAGGCTCTCTAAAATTTAGTTTCCTCATACAGATGCAGATTCTAAAGGCCAGACACTAGTTTAGATGTTTAGGAGTACTAAGTCATTTAGACTTCACAACTCCAATTCTATTAGACAGGGATTATTACTCTTATCATCATCCTTGCAGGTGAGGAAACTGAGACAAGAGAGGATAAGTGACTTTCCCAAGGTCAAACAGCTAAGAAATGGCAGAGCCAAGATTCAAACCAAGATGCTCTAGCCCCAGATTCCATAGTCTTAAATCTATGCTATTCCACCTCTGGCTTTGAGAATAAGGAATGGTGTGTTGGGCTTACTTCATGAGATTGTTGAAGGGTTAAATATGTATAAGAACTGTACCTGGCACGTTTGAGAGGTCCTCAATATGTGGGAGTCAATATTATTATATTATTTTCTGGGTGAATTTGGCAAAGAATTAAACTGGAGGTTGAAAATTATAAAAAAAACTAGGCAACAACATAGAAAAACTCAGCTATGGTATAATGCCTAGAGAATTAAAGTAAAATAAATAATAGTGTTATGCTTTTGTTCTGCCTATATGCAAATTATGCTCACCTTTTGATTAGCATATCAGTCAGTTGTGGCTGCATAATAAACAGTAAGTATTTATTTCTCATATGACTATGACTTAGGTATGGATCTGTGCATTTATACTGGGCTTGGCTGGGCAGCTTTGCTTCAAGCTGCAGGTCCAGCTGGGCTTGTCTCCTCCATGCAGGTTGGACTCAGATATGCTCCATGTGTGTCAGTTCCAGACACGGGTTGAAGAGGCAGCAGTAGAGAAGCCCTTCTCACAGGAATGGAGTGCTACGAGGAGGCAAGTCCAAGTGCACAAGTGTACATCAAGGTTCTACTCACATCATTTTACTAACACACCACTAGTCAAGGTAAGCCTAAGCAAATCTGTCCCATCAAATGAGCAGGGAAATATATTTCTCCCATGGAAGGGGAGGAGAGGAGATTATTGTATACTTTTGAACAATAATCTACTTTACAAGGGACCAAATGGAAATAGAGAACATTGAGAATGATGACTCACTTGGTGAGATCACAGGTATTTTATCTCCCTTTCTTTCCAAAATTATAGTTACTATTTTATTGTCTTTAAGACTGAAGAAGGAAAACAAAGGGAACCTCAAGAATCATTGCTAAAGAACTGACGAATGGATTAAGAAAATGTGGTATCTATACACAGTGGAATTTTATGCAGCCATGAAGAAGAACGAAATGTTATCATTCGCTGGTAAATGGATGGAATTGGAGAACATCATTCTGAGTGAGGTTAGCCTGGCCCAAAAGACCAAAAATCATATGTTCTCCCTCATATGTGGACATTAGATCAAGGGCAAACACAACAAGGGGATTGGACTATGAGCACATGATAAAAGCGAGAGCACACAAGGGAGGGGTGAGGATAGGTAAGACACCTAAAAAACTAGCTAGCATTTGCTGCCCTTAACGCAGAGAAACTAAAGCAGATACCTTAAAGCAACTGAGGCCAATAAGAAAAGGGGAACAGGTACTAGAGAAAAGGTTAGATCAAAAAGAATTAACCTAGAAGGTAACACCCACGCACAGGAAATCAATGTGAGTCGATGCCCTGTATAGCTATCCTTATCTCAACCAGCAAAAACCCTTGTTCCTTCCTATTATTGCTTATACTCTCTCTACAACAAAATTAGAAATAAGGGCAAAATAGTTTCTGCTGGGTATTGGGGGGGGAGAGGGAGGGGGCAGAGTGGGTGGTAAGGGAGGGGGTGGGGGCAGGGGGGAGAAATGAACCAAGCCTTGTATGCACATATGAATAATAAAAGAAAAATGAAAAAAAAAAAAAGAATCATTGCTAAAGAAAAAGTCGAATAAAAAGACTACACTTGTTGGGAGCAGAGTAGGAGAAGCCTATGAGGACATTATCACAGTTGTACTCAATGTTCTGTAGGCTGAGATTTGGCACAGCCCCAGCCACAGAATAAGGCTAGAGTAAGATGCAGAGCTTTTCCTAAGATGTTTATGTCAAATAATCTGTAGGCTGAGATTTGGCACAGCCCCAGCTGCAGAAGAGAGCAAGAAAGTAAAATGCAGGACAGCTGCATTTCCTAAGTTGTTTAGAAGCAGGTTCCTCTTGTTACAAGGTCACACCCCTCCCAGAGAACTGCTGCTCCACCTCCTTGTTTACCACTGGGTATAAAAGACTTGCTGAAGGAGGACACGAGGCTTTTTGGATGAAGGGGGGCTGCTGGATAAAAGGAGGATTTTTTATGAAGGGAGGCTTTTTGGATGAAGGGGGGACTTTTGGATGAAAGCAGGATTTTTGATGAAGGGAGGCTTTTTGATGAGGGTCTTTTGGCTGAAGGGAAATTGTTGAAGGGAAAATTGCTGAAGGGAGGATTACTGAAGGGAGGATTGCTGAAGGGAAAAGAATTGCTGAAGGAGAATTGCTAAAGGGGAATTGCTAAAGAGAGAACATGGGACAGTGCAAATCTGTACCGAGAACTTTACACATAGGCTTTAGAAAACCTAAGCTAAAGAAAGGTTAAGAGAAAACCTGGGACAGAGCGGGTCTAAGGAAAGAGACTTTAAAGAGCAGAAAAGAAGACTTTAGAAGTGAGGTTTTAAAGAATAGAAAGAAGAAAGACTTTTGAAGCAAGGTTTTAAAGAATTGTAAAGGAGTAAGGCCTTAAAGATAAGATAGAGAAGAGAAGCAGAATAAAGAGAAGAGATTAATAGAGATAAGAGCAATGAGGCTGTTGTGCATCTCCACCCCGAGCACCAAACACACCTGGTCCCAACTTTCTGTCTGTCTATCCTGTGTTTTTTCTGCATCCCTTTTTGCCCCCAGTTAGGCCCAGTTAAGTTCAGTAGTAACAAGAGAGAGAGAAAAAGCTCGCTCCATACACTAATACTCACTCACTGAGTGACAATGACAATAACAAGGATGAAGCAAGGAAGGGTGATGGAAGCCAGTGCTCATTAACTGTACCATATTCCAGGTGCTGTGTCAAGTCATTTACATAAAGTAATTTCCTATTATCCTTACAAAAACTCAAGAATCCCATTTTGTAGAAAAGAAACTGAGACACAGAGAGGTAACTTCTACATGGTAACAAAGCTGGTCCCCAATAGAGCAGGAATTCCAGCCAGGCAGTCCAGCGTCAGACCCTGCACTCTGGAACACCAACCTCCCACACAACAGGGATCCCCCTATCATGGCTGCCTCCCATTCCTTCAGCAGCAAATCCTCTCACTAACCCTGAATTAAAAGATCCCTAACACAAAGTGTGACTGCACTTGAGGGCATGCAGACACCAAGCCTCCCCTCTCAAATGTATAGCTAACAAATTGGATCTCACAGGCAGGTGTAGGCAAAAGGTGCCAGCCTTCAGGAAAGAAGACAAGAATGAAGACCAACTTGACAATATTTGTTTTCTAAATGTCTGGAGGCTGAGGAGGGTGGTCACTAGGTTTTCTCTATCTTAAATGGGAACAGAAAAATGGGTGGCTTCACACAGCATTAGGGAACTATGTGAGACAAAAGTGAACGTTCCAAGCAGGACATGGTAGCACATACCTGTAATCCCAGTGCTCAGGAAGCTAAGGCAGGAAGGTGGCAAGTATGAGACCAGTCTGAGCTACATAGCAAGATCATGTCTTATAAAACAACAAAAAAGGAACATTGCAAATAAGTTAACACAGACTTCTTTCACAAAAGCAGACTTCCAAGAGGAGTCAAACAGACCCCTTTCATAGAAGCAGGGTGGAGAAGCAGGTCAGCTAAGGCGAGCAGGGTACAGATAACCTCTCATGCAGGCCTACAACTTAGTATTGATTCTACTCAGGTTATTTTGTTCCCTCACTTTCTTGAGATAGCTTCCAGAATATGCCAAGTAGCAGAGGTTAAGTAAACACCAAAGCCCAATCAGAACACCAAATTTCTTCTTCCTTCTTGGCCTCTTCTTCCTGCCCAGACAACCAGACCACCCAGGACTCACTTTAATCTGTGACAGCAGTTAAGAAAACACTCCCACCCACCAAACACCAAGACAAAATACCCGAACATGGGTGCCATTATAAACACTGGCATCAGACACAGCTATTTCAAATGCAATTACAATATTCATTGCTCAGTAGCTAAAACTGAAAATGCAAATAAAAACCAACACCCCACAAAGAGATTGTTTTGATGAAGCAAATGGAAAGGCGTTATTTGTTTGTAAGTGTCCAATTCAACTCATCACAATGACCTGACATGCAGCTGATAAAAGGAATGGCTAAATTTAAACAGCTGACAGCTCTCCCAGAGAAATTCCACAAAGAAGCTGCCAGCAATTCTCTTTTCTTAGAAATAATAGGCAATCATATTAAGTACAATAATAGAAGAATCAGAGTCTGAACTCTCCCGTTAAAACTGGGTCACTTTTCACCTGCGTGGGCTTTGTGTAACATCACCTCCCAGCTGTACCACCATTCACCTGGTGATGGGCACACACCAGATTAACAAACTTGAGGGTTGGTAAAAATTCCATTGGGTTTCCACCAATGAGCTTCCAGACATATCAGCCCTCACATCACCGACAAGAAGAAAATTAAGAGATTAAAGTGGCAATTTTTAATAGTTTTGCAACACTTTCTCCGTAGACTTGACTCTGCATTGCAGCTGGCTTCTGCTGCTTCCCCAGCCCTCACAGTGTTTTCACATAAAGACCTCAGAAAAGGAAGCCATATTTGTGGAGCTCCTACTAACCTGCTGCTCTGGTTCTGTTGTCCATATGTGTGTGTGTTGTAGTTTGTACGTGAAGTGCTCCCCAAATGGCTCATGTATCAAAGGCTTGATTGCCAAATAATTGGCTTTGGGGAAGTGATTGGATCCTGAGGGTTCTGACCTAACGAAAGCATTAATGCCTGATGGATTCATACTATGATAGCCTTATTGAGAGGTGATGGAAACTTTCAGAGGCAGGACCTAGTTGGAAGAAGTGGGTCACTGGAGGAGTATTGTTGAGTACTATGTCTTGCTGGAGGAGTATTGTTGAATGCTTTCTCAGTCTCTCTCTCTCTCTCTTTCTCTTTCTCTCTCTCTCTCCTCCCTGGCTGTCAGGAGGTGAACAGATTTTGCTGAAATAGGCCCCTGCTATTTCACATACACTCCAGCCACCATGGTATTCTGCCTCACCTCAGGCCCAAAGCAATGAAGCAGTCAGCCATAGACTCAATAAACCTTTCCTCCTTTAAATTCTCAGGTATTTGTCACAGTGACAAAATAAACGTGCCTGACACAGCAGAAAGCCATGGACAATTCCACAGGAGTGGAAAGGAACCAGCTGGGGACCCATGAGCCCATGGCCTATGGTAGTGGGAAAATAAGCAGCAGGTCCTTGGGAAAGACTATAGGGTGGAGGCGGGGAGGGGAGTGGGAGTAGGGCAGGCTCTAAGAGCACAGGCTTCAGCTGCCTGTGGAGAAGCAGTCCTCTCTATATCTTTCCTGGGACCTCCTAAGCTCCTTGCTTTGCTGCATCCTCTCCTCTGTCTTGATAGTTTTGCCATACTCCTGTCAGGAAATGATCTTAAAATCAATTCTTAAGAAGATGCCAACTCTATAGAATGTGACTTGTTTAAGGATTTTGTTTACCACAGAATGGAGGTTGCAGAGACTACACAGAAAAAAGTGGGGTAGAGGGATGAGGAGAATTGGGGCAAGGATAATGGGAGACAGCAGAGCCTATGAAGATGAAGCTGTGGGAACAGAGTAAAAACCAAAGGCGGGGAGGGCAAGACATGCTACTGCATGGATGAACCTTGAGGACATCAAGCCAGGTAAAGTGAGTCGGTCTAAGGGACACATGCGGTACAACCCCACTCATTCGAGGTAGCTAGAGAGGTTAATTCATAGAGACAGAAAGAGCACATGGCTTGCAGGGGCCAGGGAGGGAGGCCTGGGGAAGGGAGACATGAGGAGTTAGTGTTTCATGGGTACAGAGTTTCAGTTTGGGAAGAGGAAACAGCTCTGGAGATGGATGGTGGTGATTGGTTGCACAGCAGTGTGAACACATTTAGGCCACTGGACTACACACTTAAAATAATTAAAATGGTAAATTTTATGTTATATGTATCTTAGCACAATCAGGAAAAAAGTGGTGTGGGAGAGTTCAGGTATATGGAAGACCCAGTCTGGCAAGAAGTAGGTTCAGTGACACTGAAAAATTCAGGGGCAGCAAAGGAGTCACAGGTTCAGCTTGTCCAAAGACCTCTCCACAAATTGCCCTTCTCAATGGTATCTATTCTTGGGCACCTGGAATCTTTCTACCTCAGTGAAAGGACAAATCCTTCATTGGGAACCATCCCAAAGGTATAGCAGACACCTTCATTCCTACTTAACTACAGATGGCCAGGAACATGGCAACAAATGGGGATACCCTTCCCTAGAGCTCCAAGGCCTCTCTTGGAAAGCTAGGGGGGAAGCAGGGAAATGTTCAAGGTAGATTGTGTATAAACAGCCTTTCAGATTGGGAATAAAACACCTAGCAAATATGACCCCATGGGAGTTACCAAAACCCTGGACAAGAAACCAGAGAAGACCAGTACACAGACCTCCAGCTGCAGGTGAGCTGTGAATTGGGCCAAGCAGCATATGCTCAGTGGGTGAACAGGACCTGCCCCTGGTGCAATGTCATTTGAGAGGGATACCTTCTCAGACTTAGTTTGGGAACCACTGCTGAGGGAGCCCCAGCCTCGAGATGGAGTTTGGGACTGGCAGCTCACCATGGCATCGTGTTGGCTGCATGCCAGCATCTTTTCTGTCAGTTACTTCTGTCTCTGGCCTTGGCTTGTTTTACCCAATTGCTGCTCCTTGGCTCATAACATCCCTTCCGTGGTTTATTAAAAACTGAGATAAAGCACTTAATAAATCTGTCTTGAGTTTGTTTTTTTTTCTTTAACAATTGTCAAAGTCACAAAGTCGCATCTTCCCCACAGCAGGAGGCTGACAAATAGCTAGTATATTCCTAAGATCATATAGCTCAAGACAACAAAAGGAAAATCTTTAATTATGCAAAAGCCTCCCACTCCCGATACTAAATTTACTTGCTTTGGTTCAATTTAAAGAGAAAAGCAGGGCTGGGGATATAGCTCAGTGGTAGAACACTTGCCTAGCTTGCCTAAAACCCTGGGTTCGTTCCCAAGCATTGCATAAACAAAACAAAAAAATAAAGAGAGAAGCAGAGCAACATCTGAGCACCTAGCCAGCTGCAGCACACCCATCCTTCCAAGAGGCAGGCCTGTTGCCCGTGGCGGGAAAACATGTATAAATCAACTGGTATCATCCAGCTCTCACAAACCCTGCCCCTCCTCCCCTTCAACTTCTTAAAACTATTGACTCATGGGATTTGCAAGTTTAAAAGGAGGGCAGGTGTCCTGTCCTCAGCTGTAACCCCCCTATTTTCACCAACTTGCAGGAGTCTGAGGATTGCAGGGTATCTAGTATGAATCCAACTTCCCCATCAGATGTCTTAGAACACATATACAAATCTACCTTGTACCCCTACAGTGCTTTAAACATTCCTCCATTAGAACTTTGTTCACATAATGTGACTATCTCTTTATAAAAAAGTTAAACTTTTATTTTTTTGAAAAGGTAGCATGTTCACATTATAGACAATTTGAAAAGTAAGAAGTGCACACGTGAATCCCACAGCACCTAACCCCTCAACCACCAAGGCAGCTAATGGTGATGATTTTTTGAGTATCCTCCCTGCAACATTCTGGATTTATATACATAAATATATTCTTTTCTTCCTCTTTTTTTTTTTTAACACAAATGCTTTTAGTCTCATCTGCACCTGAACTTTGATTCATGCCAAAAATCTTTCTATAGCAAATTTCATCTTCTTTCAGATGGTTCTATGGTACTCTGTTATATGGGTGTTCCATAATTTGGGAACATTTTGTTGCAATGAGTAATCCTGTGCTTATGACATTTCACACCATTATTTCCTTAGGATAAACTCCCCAAAGTGGAATTGCTGGATCAAATGGTATGTGCATTACAATTTTAATTAATATTGCCAAATTTCCTACACTAATTGCTGCTCTCACCAATGTATGATAGCACTGGTTTCCTATTGTTTCACCAACAATACTAAACTTTCAAACTTTTTGCTGTAATTATTTATTTACCCCTTTCTTTCCCTTATCCCACCTCCTCATTAAAATGTGATCTCTTCAGGTTGCCCAGAACCTAACATAGTATTTTATACATAATAGAATCTCAATAAATATTTGATAAATATTGAATGAATAAATTACAGGGTTCTTTATCAGAATAGAAACCACGGTCCTCATTTTCCCATTTTGTGAGCTCAAGTATGCTGCATTTCATTTTTATTAAGTGTGGTCCACTTGTACACACACTCTGAGAGCTTTACTAGTTCTTGAAGACAGACTACACATTCCTTCTCTTTTGCTCTAGTGCCCATTGTTATTAGAGGGTCAAAACACTGAAATGTTCTCTTTCATGAATATATTATTCCTAACATCTGATGTGACTACTTTGTTAGAAAAGGAAGTAAACCAAATACATGCATCTGGAAAACTTCAAATCTCCTCATCTCTTTCTCTCTCTCTCTCTCTCTCTCTCTCTCTCTCTCTCTCTCTCTCTCTCTCTCTCCTTTCTTCCCCTCCCCTTTTCCCTTTTTCTTCTCCTTCTTCTCATTTCTCCTCCTCCTCTCTGTCCTCCTTCCCCCAATACAAAGCACAAAGCCAAGAGTCTCTGACCTCATTATCCAGTACCTAGAATCCACCTCCCTTTGCCAATATGCCCTTGACTATGGTCAAGTACCTGTTCCCAGAGGCAACAGGACCTCACTGAGCACCACCCAGGTGCTCCTTGCTAGGCATGTTTAGCTGTAGATGGACTTTTGACAGGCAACTCTCTCTAGAAAGTAGACTCTGGGGACCTGAAGTTGAACCTGCAGGACAGTTACCAGGTTTGCACTTTGGCCCTGCACTTGCTGAGGGAATGGGAAGGGAACAGAGGTGAGCAGACAGAGAGGCTGGACTGCAGTACATTCCCCATGCATGTACTTCTGGACAGTTCTGGGTCTGGGGTGGCCTTGCAAAGCTGTTTGAAGAAGGGATGAAGGGGCCAGGCTTTTAGACTCTCATATCACCAGATATGTGCTGCCCCTGGGAAGAGGGCATGCTCTTTGGTGAGCTGGCTCTCTTCAGTTCAGGCAGTTCTGAAGACAGCTGACAGCTGGAGGTCATCTACCATCAGCATTTTGAGCAGGACGGTGAATGAACATGGAAGGAGATCCTGGGTAACTGATAGGTTTTGCTGAAATGAGAGGAAATTCTTCTCCCCAAAATTTTCCAGATGCTACCCCTAACCTCTCCTACTGTCCATTAATGACAGATCATGGCAGTTGTGTAATATGTTAATCCCAGAGTGACAAGTCTGCACACCCTCCTCTAACAGTCCCCTAGGTGCCAGGCAGAGCACATGCCCTGCTTGTGCTAGCTTGTAGATAGATTAGACACTGAAAGCATGGATAAGCTGAGTATTGAGTCCCAATCTGTGGCTGTCATTTTAAGATAGTACTGTACCAAAGCAAGACAAAAGAATGATCTGGCCAGGTGGGGACATGGCCCACACTGACAGCCTCTTTCCCCATCACAGGGTTCAGAGAGTAGGCTGTGTCCCATTGTCCTCCGAGAACTGGGCTTTTCCAAACAAAACTTCCCACAGAGACAAGCTGCCTGGCCTTGATTCTAGGCCAAAGTTGATGTCTGAGCGTAAAAAGAAGTGGGGGGAACACAGCCCCCATCAACTTAGATTTGAAAGTAGTAGATCTTGTTATACCATGGCTTTCGAAATCTTTTCATTTTCACTCATTTCTGTTTTAAAAAATTGTTCAAAGACAGTAGAAGTCAGAGCTGAAAAAAAAAAAATCCAGACCCACAAAGCTAGGGGTTTCCTATTCGTGGGGCATGGCTGTTATAGGTGGTAGAACACAGACAGGAGCCTCAGTCATCGCTGCAGCTTTGTTCTCTGCACCACCCGTGGGGAAGTTTTGTTGCTCTCACTGCTGTTGTAAACAAGCCCTCCTCAGAGCTTCTGTGCAGAGAGTTCAAGAGCTCACAGCCACCTCTATCTTCCTCTTTAATGGGCCATCACACAGTTCTCAACCACATTGACCCAAATGTGCCCCTTCTTTGTTGTCTATAAATAAAAATCTCACCCAAGACATTATTGCTGCCTATAGACCTGACTAAAGATCTAGAAGGAAGATGAGTGTATGGTGCAGCAACCCAGAAACGTAAACCCAAAGTAACACAGAACATAACAGAAATTTGTTTCCTCAGAGTTCTGAAGGCTGGATCCAAGGTCAAGGTGCTGGTGAGCTGACTTTTCTGAGACTTCTCTTTTCTGACTTGCATATAGCTGTCTCCTTGTGTCTTCACATCATCTCCCTACGTCTATTCCAATCTCCTTCCTCTTCTAAGGACACAGGTCAAAGTGGAATGGAGCCCACTCACATGCTCTCACTTAATTATGTCTTCAAAGGCCATATCTGCAAATATACTCACATGGTGAGGTACTGGGGGACACTTGTGAATTTGGGGAGGGACAGATAACAAACCCTAAGGTTTTTGTTTGGTTGGTTGGTTTTTTTTGCAGTACTGGGGTTTGAACTCAGGACTTAGCTCTTGCTGGGCAAGTGCTCTATTGCTTGAACCACACCTCCATCCTGCCTTTCTATTCTTAAGTGATCCTCTATCTACTTCTCCAGCAGCAGGTTGCTGTGCTCCGTCCCACTCCACTTCTCTAGCCTCATCACACTTTTCTCCATCCCAGGGTCAGCAAACACTGTCTTCAAAGACCAGGCAGTAAACATTTAAGCTTTGCAAGCCATACAGTCTCCATCCCACCTACATAATTCTGCCACTGTAGTACAAAATCATAGATACTATGTGAATGAGCAAGTGCAGCTGTGTTCCATTAACACTTTATTTGTGGGATATAAGGAAAAGGTGTAGGAGGGTGAATATGGTGGAGATATTATGTATTCATGTATGTAAATGGAAAAATGAGACATGTTGAAGCTATGCCAGGAATGGGGGGAGGGGGAATAAAAGAGAATGATTGAGGGGGTGAATTCAACTATGATATGTTGTAAGAACTTTGGTAAATGTCACAATGTAGCCCCAGTACAACAATAATTTTAAAAAGGAAAAATAAATAAATAAAACTTTACTTGTGGACACTGAATTTGAATTTTGTGTAATCGTCACATCATAAAATATTATTAATATTTAGACTTTTTTTAAACCATTTAAAATGTAAATGCCGTTCTTAGATCATAGGCCCTTGAGTTACTTTTCTTATCACTTGGACAGAATGCCTGACAGAAACAACTTAGAGCAGGAAAGATTTATTTTGCTAACAGTTTCAGAGGATTCAGTCCATGGTCACTTGGCCCATGCACTTTGCAGGAGTGTGGCAAAGAAACTTCTTATGGCGGACAAGAAGCAGAGAAAGAGAGAGGGACCTGGGGGTCAAGTATAACTTTTGAAGACATGCCCCAGTGACCTACTTCCTCCAGCCAGCTCCCAACTCCTAAAATTTCCACCACCTCCCAAAATAGCCGAGGACCAAACACTCAGCACACGGTGCTATGAAGGGCATTTCATTTTCAACCACAACAGCCCTGTAAAAACAGACAATGGGTAGGATTTTTGGCCAGAGGACTATAGTTGGATGGCACCTGCTCTCTTCTCTCTCAACTCACTGTCCTTTCACATCTCCTCCTGCCAAAGTCTCAGGGCTCACCCAGTTCTCCACCAGGCTTATCATGGCCATTTCCTACACAAACATTGTTTCCTTCCTACTAGGAATCCTGGAACCAACTGTGAGATAATAAATTATTTAGGTCTAATAACCCATCTCGATGTAAAAGCATGCCTTTTTCTTACTGTTGCAGAACAAACAAGACCGTGGCTCACACTTCACAATTAAATAGCTCATTCCTCAAGTTTCTAGCGAGACCTTCCCAACTACATTTTGGGTTCTAATTACTGGGTTCTGCAAAACCACTGAATTCACATAGGAATCTTGTGAGATAGACTATTATAAGCTTCATTTTACAGACAAGAAAGTGTGGGCTCAAGAAGTTGAGTAAATACCTGTGGTCACATAGCCAGTAAGAGATGGAGGCAAATTTGAAACCAAGAGCATCTATCTGTCTTCAAATTCATGCCCTTAACCTATAATGCTACACATTTTTCAAAAGTTCACTTTCCCCACTGAGGACTATGCATCATGATATTTGGTTTTCAGGGCAGTAAAATTCCTATAGGAGAGATGGCAAATTTGTCTTCCAATATCTATTCTCCCCTTCTTTCTTACTATTAGAAGCTCAAATGTGTTTGGGGGTGATGATACCCCCAGCCAGAAAGACACATTTCCCAGCTCATTTGACCAAGGAGATGTGATTAGAAGCCCTTACAGGGTATTTTCTGAGAAGTGTTTTAAAGGGGAATGATCTTGAGTTCTTGTTTTTAAAAAAGGATGAACAGAGTGACTTCCAGAAGTCTGAGTCTCTGGATGGTCACGTCTGTGGCTATTGGTTTCTGACAAGGATGGAAAACTTACTTCTCTAAACTGTTTTTACTCACACTTCTGACACTAAATATATGTTTGCTTATCTCACACCAACCGATTCTTAACTCTTTGGATATCAATTGGATTTCTCACAATTCAATCTGATTCTAACACTAATGACCTGGAGTTTGTGAAGACCCTTCTGTCCCACAAGCCGGCCCCTCTCTAGTCAATAGCCACAGGTTCCAGGCCAACTGGCTACAAGCTGGCAGTTCCCACTACCCGCCTCCTCAGGTTCAATAGTTTGCTAAAGTGGTTCGCAGCACTCAGGAGGTCACTTTACTTACTCTTACCAGTTTAATATAAGGGACACAACTCAGAAACAGCTAAGTAGAAGAGATGCATAGGCAAGGCATGGGTGACAGGGTACGGAGATCCCATGTTAGGTTCACTACCCTCCTGGCACCCCAGTGTGTTCTCCAACTTATAAGTTAGAACATTAGACTTTTTACAAAGGTGCCATTCCACAGACATGACTGATTAAATTGCAGGCTATTGCAATTTTTTTTCTTTTGCATTACCTCACATGCTTGCTATTTTTTTTATTCACATGTGCATATAATGTTTGGGTCATTTCTCCCCCCTTCCCCCACCCCCTCCCTTACCGCCCCCCCTCGCCCCCTCCCTCTCCCCTCCACCCCCTCAATACCCGGCAGAAACTATTTTGCCCTTATGTCTAATTTTGTTGAAGAGAGGGTATAAGCAATAATAGGAAGGACCAAGGGTTTTTGCTAGTTGAGATAAGGATAGCTATACAGGGAGTTGACTTGCACTGATTTCCTGTGCATGTGTGTTACTTCTAAGTTAATTCTTCTTGAACTAACCTTTTCTCTAGTTCCTGGTCCCCTTCTCCTATTGGCCTCAGTTGCTTTAAAGTATCTGCTTTAGTTTCTCTGCTATCTAGTTTTTTAGGGGTCTTATCTATCCTCATACTTCCCTTGTGTGCTCTCGCTTTTATCATGTGATCAAAGTCCAATCCCCTTGTTATGTTTGCCCTTGATCTAATGTCTGCATATGAGGGAGAATGTACGATTTTTGGTCTTTTGGGCCGGGCTAACCTCACTCAGAATGATGTTCTCCAATTCCATCCATTTACCAGCGAATGATAACATTTCGTTCTTCTTCATGGCTGCATAAATTCCATTGTGTATAAATGCCACATTTTCTGAATCCATTTGTCAGTAGTGGGGCATCTTGGCTGTTTCCATAACTTGGCTGTTGTGAATAGTGCTGCAATAAACATGGGTGTGCAGGTGACTCTGGAGTAACCTGAGTCACATTCTTTTGGGTATATCCCCAAGAGTGGTACTGTTGGATCATATGGTAGATCAATGTTTAGCTTTTTAAGTAGCCTCCAAATTTTTTTTTCCAGAGTGGTTGTACTGTGTAAGAGGGTTCCTTTTTCCTCACATCCTCGCCAACACCTGTTGTTAGTGGTGTTGCTGATGATGGCTATTCTAACAGGGGTGAGGGGGAATCTTAGTGTGGTTTTAATTTGCATTTCCTTTATTGCTAGACATGGTGAGCATTTTTTCATGTGTTTTTTAGCCATTTGAATTTCTTCTTTTGAGAAAGTTCTGTTTAAAGTTCACTTGCCCATTTCTTTATTGGTTCATAAATTTTGGGAGAACTTAGTTGTTTAAGTTCCCTATATATTCTGGTTATCAGTCCTTTGATATGTAGCTGGCAAATATTTTCTCCCACTCTGTGGGTGTTCTCTTCAGTTTAGAGACCATTTCTTTTGATGAACAGAAGCTTTTTAGTTTTATGAAGTCCCATTTATCTATGCTATCTCTTAGTTGCTGTGCTGCTGAGGTTCCATTGAGAAAGTTCTTACCTATACCTACTAACTCCAGAGTATTTCCTACTCTTTCCTGTATCAACTTTAGAGTTTGTGGTCTGATATTAAGATCCTTGATCATTTTGAGTTAATATTGATATCGGGTGATATACATGGATCTAGTTTCAGTTTTTTGCAGACTGCTAACCAGTTTTCCCAGCAGTTTTTTGTTGAAGAGGCTGTCTTTTCTCCATTGTGTATTTTTAGCGTCTTTGTCAAAGACAAGTTGGTTATAGTTGTGTTGCTTCATATCTGGGTCCTCTATTCTGTTCCACTGGTCTTCATGTCTGTTTTTGTGCCAGTACCATGCTGTTTTTATTGTTATTGCTTTGTAATATAGTTTGAAGTCGGGTATCGTGATACCTCCAGCATTGTTCTTTTGACTGAGTATTGCCTTGGCTATTCGTGGCCTCTTGTGTTTCCATATAAATTTAATGGTAGATTTTTTAATCTCTTTAATGAATGTCATTGGAATTTTGATGGGAATTGCATTAAACATGTAGATTACTTTTGGGAGTATAGACATTTTTACTATGTTGATTCTACCGATCCATGAGCATGGGAGATCTCTCCACTTTCTATAGTCTTCCTCAATCTCTTTCTTCAGAAGTGTATAGTTTTCCTTATAGAGGTCGTTCACATCCTTTGTTAGGTTTACACCTAGGTATTTGATTTTTTTTTGAGGCTATTGTAAATGGAATTGTTTTCATATATTCTTTCTCAGTTTGTTCATTATTAGTGTATAGAAATGCTAATGATTTTTCTATGTTGATTTTATATCCTGCTACCTTGCTATAGCTATTGATGATGTCTAGGAGCTTCTGAGTAGAGTTTTTTGGGTCTTTAAGGTATAGGATCATGTCATCTGCAAATAGGGATATTTTGACAGTTTCTTTACCTATTTGTATTCCTTTTATTCCTTCTTCTTGCCTAATTGCTCTGGCTAAGAATTCCAGTACTATGTTGAATAGGAGTGGAGATAGTGGGCATCCTTGTGTGGTTCCTGATTTTAGAGGGAATGGTTTCAGTTTTTCTCCATTAAGTATAATGCTGGCTGTAGGTTTGTCATATATAGCTTTTATAATGTTGAGATAATTTCCTTCTATTCCTAGTTTTCTTACAGCTTTTATCGTGAAATGATGATGGATCTTATCAAAGGCTTTTTCTGCATCTATTCAGATAATCAAGTGGTTTTTGTCTTTGCTTCTGTTAATGTGGTTTATTATGTTTATTGATTTTCATATGTTGAACCACCCCTGTATTCCTGGGATGAAGCCTACTTGGTCGTGGTGAATAATCTTTTTGATGTGTTGTTGAATTTGGTTTGCCATTATTTTGTTGAGGATTTTTGCATTAATGTTCATTAAGGAGATTGGCCTATACTTCTCCTTTTTGGAGGTGTCTTTGCCTGGTTTGGGGATAAGTGTAATACTGGCTTCATAAAATGTGTTAGGCAGTTTTCCTTCCCTTTCTATTTTATGGAACAGTTTAAGGAGGGTTGGTATCAGTTCTTTAAAGGTCTGCTAGAATTCAGCAGAGAATCCATCAGGTCCTGGACTTTTCTTTTTGGGGAGACTCCTGATTGCAGCTTCAATTTCATTTTGTGTTATAGATCTCTTCAGGTGACTAATATCCTCTTGGTTCAGTTTTGGATGATCATATGTATCTAGAAACCTGTTCATTTCTTTAAGATTTTCAAATTTATTTGAATATAGATTCTCGAAGTAGTCTCTGATGTTTTCCTGGACTTCCATGGTGTTTGTTGTTATCTCCCCTTTTGCATTCCTGATTCTACTAATTTGGGCTTTTTTCTCTCCTCATTTTAGTCAGGTTTGCCAAGGGTCTATCAAAGTTGTTTATTTTTTCAAAGAACCAACTTTTTGATTCATTAATTCTTTGTATGGTTTTTTTGGTTTCTATTTCATTGATTTCAGGTCTTATTTTTATTATTTCTCTCCTTCTATTTGTTTTGGGATTTGCTTGTTCTTGTTTTTCTAGGAGTTTGAGATATATCATTAAGTCATTGATTTGGTATCTTTCAGTCTTTTTAGTATATGCACTCATGGCTATAAACTTTCCTCTCAGGACTGCCTTTGCTGTGTCCCATAGGTTCCAGTAGGTTGTGTTTTCATTTTCATTGACTTCCAAGAATTTTTTAATTTCCTCTTTTATTTCATCAATGACCCATTGTTCATTAGGTAATGAGTTATTCAGTTTCCAGCTGTTTGCATGTTTTTTGTCTTTACTTTTGTTGTTGAGTTCTAGTTTTATTGCATTGTGATCAGATAGAATGCATGGTATAATTTCTATTTTCTTATATTTGCTGAGGCTTGCTTTGTGCCCTAGGATATGATCTATTTTGGTGACGGTTCCGTGGGCTTCTGAGAAGAATGTATATTGTGTAGAAGTTGGATGAAATGTTCTGTAGACATCAATTAGGTCCATTTGATCTATTGTATATTTTAGATCTAGGATTTTTTTTATTGATTTTTTGTTTGGATGACCTATGTATTGATGATAATGTGGTGTTAAAGTCTCCCACAACCACTGTGCTGGAGTTAACATATGCTTTTAGGTCTTTCAGGGTATGTTTGATTAAATTGGGTGTGTTGACATTGGGTGCATATAGGTTGATAGTTGTTATTTCCTTTTGGTCTATTTCCCCTTTTATTAGTATGGAATGTCCTTCTTTATCTCATTTGATCAATGTAGGTTTGAAGTCTACTTTGTCAGAGATAAGAATTGCTACTCCTGCCTGTTTTCGGGGGCCATTGGCTTGGTAAATCTTCTTCCAGCCTTTCATCCTAAGCCTATGCTTATTTCTGTCAATGAGATGGGTCTCCTGTAAGCAGCAAATTGTTAGATCTTCCTTTTTAATCCATTTCGCCAAACAGTGCCTTTTGATGGGGGAATTAAGTCCATTAACATTAAGTGTTAGTACTGATAGGTATGTGGTGATTCCTGTCATTTAGTTGTCTTAGTTGTTTGAAGGTTTGATTGTGTGTACCTAAGTTGAGGTTACTCTCTACTTTCTTGTTTTTTCTTTTCCTGTAGTTTGGTGCTGCCTGTCCTTTCATGGTTATGTTGGGTTTCACTTTCTGTGTGCAGAATCCCTTGAAGAATCTTTTGTAGTGGTGGCTTTGTGGTCACATATTGTTTTAGTTTCTGCTCATCGTGGAACACTTTTATTGCTCCATCTATTTTGAATGATAGTTTTGCTGGGTAGAGTATCCTGGGGTTGAAGTTATTTTCATTCAGTGCCCGGAAGATCTCACCCCAAGCTCTTCTTGCTTTTAATGTTTCTGTTGAGAAGTCTACTGTGATTTTGACAGGTTTACCTTTGTATGTCATTTGGTTTTTCTCTCCTACAGCCTTCAATATTCTTTCCCTAGTTTCTGAACTTGTTTTTTAATGATGATATGCCATGGGGTAGTTCTATTTTGATCTGGTTTGTTTGGTGTTCTGGAGGCCTCTTGCATCTATATGGGAATATCTTTCTCTAGATTTGGGAAATTTTCTGTTATTATTTTGTTGAATATATTATGCATTCCCTTTGCTTGCACCTCTTCTCCTTCTTCAATGCCCATGATTCTCAGGTTTGGTCTTTTGATGGAGTCGGTGAGTTCTTTCATTTTCTTTTCACAGGTCTTGAGTTGTTTAACTAATAGTTCTTTGGTTTTTCCTTTAATTACCATTTCATCCTTGAGTTCTGAGATTCTGTCTTCTGTTTGTTCTATTCTTCTGGATTGGCCTTCCATTTTGTTTTGCAATTCTGTCTCGTTCGTTTTTCTGAGGTTTTCCATATCCTGAGTTCTTCCTCTTTAATGTTGTCTATTTTTGCCCTGAGTTCATTTATCTCTTTATTAATCTTGTTCTTTGTTTCACTTTGGTGTTTATACAGTGCTTCTATGGTTTCTTTCATTTCTTCTTCTGCTTTTTCAAATTCTCTATTTTTGTTGTCTTGGAATTTCTTGAGTGTCTCCTGTACATTTTGGTTGACCCTATCCAGTATCACCTCTATAAAATTCTCATTGATTACTTATAGTATTTCTTCTTTTAGATTGTTCTTATGGGTTTCATTGGGTTCTTTGGCATAGTTTATCTTCATTTTGTTGGAGTCTGGATCTGAGTATCTGTTTTCTTCATTTCCCTCTGGTTCCTGTACTAATTTTTTGCTGTGGGGAAACTGGTTTCCCTGTTTTTTCTGTCTTCCCATCATTGCCCTTGGTGTTGTTATTGTCCCTGTACTGTGTGCAATTAAGTATGTTCTCGCTTGTAATAATAACAGTGGTGATATTTAGAATGGAAGGGAGAGGAGATGGAAAGCAAATAAGTTAAAGAAAAAGGGAAAAACAAATAAACAAACAAGTAGAACAAACCAAAACAAACAAACAACAAAAAAGTTTCAAAGATATAAACAGGGAGAGATAGTGTACTAATCAACAGTAAGCTGAACAGCATAAGAGAGACACAGAGAGGATTGAAAATAAAAAATAAAAATAAATAAAAATAAAAAATAAATAAGTGAAAAAAAAATCTCCAAGTTCAAATGCAATAAAGTTTCAGTCTTAATAATTTTGGTGTTCATCCCTCAGCCTCCAATCCTGAAGATGGTGTCTCAGAAGTAGTTCTGTCATCATCTCATCAAAGGGGAAAAAAACTAAAAAAAAAAAGCCAAAACAACACAAAACAAAAACAACCCTGCAAAGTGCCCCAAGTTCAAATGCAATACAGTTTCAGTAAGTTTTTCAGCATGCAGGTGTAGTTCGGTTGTTGTCTTATCAAAAGTAGGAGAAAAAAAGAGTCTGGAGACAGTTCTGTGAATGGCTATCTCCAGCCCCTCTTCCCTACCCAAAGGACAGGGGGTGGGGCTGGAATTTTAATGTCACACCACATACTAGACCCTCTGACAACCAGCCCCCAACCTGAGCTGAAGTTATCTAGCGGCCCAACAAGTGTGACCTCATTAGAACAAAAGATGTTCCTATCACCTAGGAAATCCCAAAGTATTTAGAAGTCATGTGAATGGAGACAAAAAACCAACTACTTATTTATCATAATTATCCCCAAACTAACTGGACATTGTCTTCAAACTCTGGACTTGTGCTGGCCTTCTCATCCAGTATTGGCCTCCCCAAAGAGTCAATCTAGGGTCAAGGTAGCCTAAAGCAGTTAGCACCTATCATTATACCCTCAATCACAGCTCTTTACAATTTACAGAACACATTCATGAATAATACTGAGTTCAACTGTCATGTCTTTGAACAACAGACAAGGAAGGTTTTGGTTTCCATTCCAGTTTTTGAGATCAGGAAACTGGAGCTCAGAAAGGCTAAGTTATCTGCCCAAGGCAGAGCCAGGATGCACACACAGCCCTTTGACCCCAAGTTTTACATTTTTTCCTCTGTACCAGTGTTCCCCAAAAACTTCTTAGATTCTAATGATCTAAGTGAAGTCAAAGACTCTACTCAGTTCAGGCAGCCTCCTTTGAAGCAAACTTGCCTGGCCACCAACTGCCTCTCTGTCCAATATCTGAATTGCTCATCATCACCTGAAAGCTGAGCTGTGCACCTCTTCACATAAGTGGCTCCATGGTTCTAAAAGTCAGTCCCATCAACACCACTGTGTGCACTGCATAGTTACTTCTGCATGCTAGGCAAGTAAATATGAGCAAACACTGATAGCTCTTAAAAAAATCAAAGATACATCCCCTGTGTGGGAACAATGGGTGCCCTGAATGTGGTAGAAGACAATAACAAGAGAGGCTGGAAGGCTCTGGTTTGCAAAAAGAAGATATGAGGAGAAACTGGTACCTCTCAATAGCTGGTAGGGATTTCCTGGAAAAGGCAGTGTCAGCTGCTGTTTAATTCAGAAATGAAACAAGTTGAGGAAAACATGCTACAGCTCAGTCATAGGCAAATGTGGGAGAGTAACAGGAGCTGAGCACTACACTTTCACAGCACAGACAGGGTCCTTACATGTGGGAAACAGAAATTTGCTCTGGTTAAAGTAAGCTCAAGGGAATTTGTTGAAAGACACTGAGCAACTTTCATAATTGTCAAGAATTCTGAGAATCAGCCTCTGAAAATAAACAGAAACAAAGAAATGTTAAGCAGCTAGAATTATTGAAAATCCCACCAAACAACTATTTTAAGGCAATTCCCAGGAGGGACATGTAGATCAGAACCAAGGTTCTCCAGTTGTGTCTAGCACAGTTCTTTCTACAATAACACTGTCTAACCAGCAATCAGCGACACAGAATAAATGTGACATAAAGTAGTAAGTGTTTGTTGCTTATGTGCCTAGATTGGCAAGCAGCCTCATAATCTTCTTTGGGTCCATCTATGAGGTTCCGTGTTGGTCAGATACAGGATTTTCTATGGTGGACATACATGGGGCAGCTGGGGTGACTTAGCCCTGCTCCACATGGTTGTCGTTCTCCAACAGTCTAGACCAGTCCTGTTCCACAGTGATGATGAAGGAACCATAATGGCACTGACACTTCTTTTTTTTTTTCTTGTATTATTCATATATGCATACAAGGCTTGGTTCATTTCTCCCCCCTGCCCCCACCCCCTCCTTTACCACACACTCTGCCCCCTCCCTCTCCCCCCCCACCCCCTCAATACCCAACAGAAACTATTTTGCCCTTGTTTCTAATTTTGTTGTAGAGAGAGTATAAGCAATAATAGGAAGGAACAAGGGTTTTTGCTGGTTGAGATAAGGATAGCTATACAGGGCATCGACTCACATTGATTTCCTGTGCGTGTGTGTTACCTTCTAGGTTAATTCTTTTTGATCTAACCTTTTCTCTAGTACCTGTTCCCCTTTTCCTATTGGCCTCAGTTGCTTTTAAGGTATCTGCTTTAGTTTCTCTGCGTTAAGGGCAACAAATGCTAGCTAATTTTTTAGGTGTCTTACCTATCCTCACCCCTCCCTTGTGTGCTCTTGCTTTTATCATGTGCTCATAGTCCAATCCCATTGTTGTGTTTGCCCTTGATCTAATGTCCACATATGAGGGAGAACATACGATTTTTGGTCTTTTGGGCCAGGCTAACCTCACTCAGAATGATGTTCTCCAATTCCATCCATTTACCAGCGAATGATAACATTTCGTTCTTCTTCATGGCTGCATAAAATTCCATTGTGTATAGATACCACATTTTCTTAATCCATTTGTTGCACTGACACTTCTTGAGGCTTAGCGTTGGAACTGGTAGCACCAGTACATCATTGCCCCAAGCAAAGCATAAGACCAGCCAGCCCAGGTTTAAGGAGTAGAGGAGGAGACTGACTCTTCAGTGAAAGGAATTGCAAAAATCACTCAACAAAGGGCCTGATGAGGGGGTGATGAGGGCAAATTGAGGCCATTGCTGCATTCAGTTTCAGGAAGCCATTAGAGCACTTCTATCACTTTTGACCTGAAATTGCACATCATTTCATCATTGCAACCACCACCTGTGTGGATTCTCCGTGTTTCTTGAGTTCCAGGCAAGTACATCAGAATAGCCAACTTCAGATCATGTGCTTCATTCTTTTAGGAACGGAAGCCCTGAGGAAACAGATACCTCCACTACTTTTCACTTTCTCTGTAGGAGATGAGTTACGCCTCTCATCATGACCCATGAAGTGTGATGACCCCAAACGCAAAAAAGGAGTTCAGATGCTGAATAGCCCAAAAACCTGACAGGTGTTCTTTTAGGTCACTACTGTAGTATATTGCAGAATGTCTCCACTTTGTCTCCCCTCTCTGTGCCCATCCCCTTCATCATATAGCTTTACTGCAGCCTGTCTCACTCTCTGACATGTTCTCAGTCATGGCACATGTCGGCCAATGAATGGGATGTTAGCAGATGCACCATAAGCAGAGACCTAAATGCACTTGTACATTAAGGCTATTCTTTTTCACTTCTGCATCACCCTGGAGGCATGCCCAGGCTAGTCTGAGAGAACAAGAGGCATGTGGGTGGACCAGAACCATGGGATCCCAGTTGTCTCAGCCTAGATCAGCCAGATGACAGCTAGACAAACCAGCCCAGCCCTGAGGTCTCATGGCTGTTAGTTACATAGCATTATTGTGGCAATGGATAACTGACACAGTCTATCAGTCTGATAGATAAGATTGATAAGATTGATTGATAAGCCCATTTAGCCCATTTCATTCTCACACTACAAGGTAGACATTGAAATTTTCATTGACATGGAGATTAGGTAATCTGCCTAAAGTCACTCTACCCTGGTGTATAGTCAGAAAAAAGTTCATGACCCTGACGTGGGGACTTTTTGCCTAGTCCAGAAGTGACTCAGAAATGAGCACTGAAGACCTGGATAATAACCAAGAAACTATTCTAAAGCTAACTCCATTAGCGTGAACCCTGAGAATAATACAAAGTCATTCCCTGTCCTTGAAACTTCTTGAGATAAGGGCACCACCACCAATGACCTAGAAATCCTTTAATTGATTGTGATTTCTTGTTGTAACTGGCTTAGTTGCCCTAGGACTGTCCTGTCCCCTGCTCCTAAAGAGCTAAGAGTACTTAATGGATATAGACAACCCCATAGGACTTAAGCTATTTCCACAGATGCTGTGTGTCATAACAGCTATCAGAAGGTCTGGCACACAATAGGTGCTCATGGGACATTGGGCCCTTCCCTTGTTCTTTCTTACCTTGTATTTAAGGAATCGTATCAGTATGCCTTTTTATTTTGTAGCTCTTGGGGCCTACTATGTGCTAAATGTCAAGAATACAGACCTGGACCTGACCTTGAAAAACTTAGACTCTGGTGGAAACATTTTCAGAGCCAGATTTTATTACTCACCTAGGGCGACATTAGCAAGTGAGCTATCACAAATACCACATTTGGGGAAAAATAATGAAAATGTCAAACATATTATATTTTACAAAAGGTGAATTTATTCATTCAATCACTATAAAAAATACAATGATTTTCAATTTTTATAAAGAAAACACACCATTTTAACTTCCCACATTATTAAATGTATAGTTAATTTTCAATTTTCAATACATAAAAGTGGAAATCTGTATTAGCTTTAATACCTACATTTGCCTGAGCCCAGAAAGCCATAAAAATATCATTTTACAGCTGAAAGTATACGCTTCATCGTACAATAAAAGCTAAGTTTATTCACTTATTTAAACTTTGTTAAAGACATTATTTTAGTGCTTTTAATGATAAATAACTTCATAAGTGAGGGATCTTTTTCCAGGCAACTTCTGTCTGCAATGCCAGATTTTGAGGAAAAATTGGCAGAAAGTCCGAGGAAACATAGCAAGGCGGAATCTAAAGTAAGAGTTGCTATAATAACAAAGTTGAGTTGTCAAAAACTTACTTTGATTGCATACATGCATTCACCAGCATTTACTAGAACCAGCTGAAAGATCCCTGTCATCTCATTTCAGGGCTGGTTCTGAGACCATCTGAAGGGCTGGCTGACCTTCCTCCTTTCTTTGAAGGAGTTCTGTCTACCCAAGCATGAGCTCCTCACATAAACCCTACCTTAGACAACCAGGTATTAGCATGCATAGGACCAGTTTTGCACTAATATGACCAGCGGCTTTGTGACAGGAAACAGGGCTCTAAGGGAATGGAAGGGAGTGGCCAAGTTTGGATGAAGGCAAAGTACTGAGGAAAGTCAGTGAGCCCAGGAACAACTGAGCAGCAAGGCAGTTTTGAGTGTTAGTCTGTCCATCTGGTGAATAACCTAATGTAGCAGGAGGATCCTGAGAGATCTCTTCAGGAGGGAGAGCAGATCCATTCAATAAATGACTATCCAAATGACTCCTTTACTACTACAAATTTACCTTTGAAAATCCATCAAATTGCCCATAAAGGAGAGAGATTTTTCTCTTAAATTCTGATGGTCAGATTTCTTGCAACCATGTTACTTGCTCCATGTCGGAAACCAATGTGCCAGTCCCCTCACTGAGCCCATCACAGCCAGGGCTCCCTCCAGCAGGAGAAGCCATGACTCTTTTCTTCAAAAAAATGCCAGATGAAGTAGCTGACTTGTATTATAGACCACGTTGTAAGAAACATCACATACATTTAAACATCCAAAACACACTCAATGTAGCAAGAGGTGTGTATTGGAAGAGGCACATGGGTCTCAGACCAGAAGAATGGAGCAGATCCACCTCGGTGACAGTACACCAGCCCAGTTTGTAACATGTGGAGCTGAACATAGACAAAATAGCCCACAGTATTTAAATGTCTTTTTCCTTTTTGAAAGGGAGGTGTGAGATCTGTGTATTTGAATTTGCATAAATTAAGTTAGCATACAATGCAATTGAACCATGCTTTTAAATTTTGCCTAGGCCTACACAGTCCAATACAGTGCCCACTGCAAATTAGGGTAGACTGTAAATATAAAAATACACTGGAGTTAAAGACATGCATATAAAAATGTTAAATACCTTATTAAATAAGAGGTTTTAGTGGTACTGGGATTTGAACTCAGGGCCTTGTGTTTGCTAGGCAGGTGCTCTACTCTACCACTTGAGCCATGTCTCCAGTCCTTTTGCATTAGTTAGTTTTTTAATATGACCTTGCATTTATGCCCTAGCCAGCCTGAACTGCAATCCTTCTACATATACTTCCTGTGTAGCTAGGATGACAGGCATGCACCACTATGCCCAGCTTTTATTGGTTGAATTGAAGGCTCATGAACTTTCTGCCCAGGCTACTTTCAAACTTCATTCTTCCCAATCTCCACCTCCTGAGCAGGTAAGATTGCTGGCATGAGCCTGTGCCAGTTATAAAAAATTTTTATATTGATATTTTGAAATTATAATATTTTAGGACCCCCTCATCTTATTTGCTTTGCAAATGACTTTAAAATCCATCTATAAACCTACAGCATTTATGTAGCACATAATCTGTTGAACTTTATTTGTTCAATAGAAAGGCATCTGATTTTTTAAATTTTTTAAAAGTTATTATTATTATTATTTGGCAGTACTGGGGTTTGAACTCAGAGTTTTGCACTTGCGAGGCAGGCACTCTACTTGCTTGAGGCATACCTCCAACCCTTTTTGCTCTGTTTATTTTAGAACTAGGGCCTCACTTTTCCCTAGACTGGCCCAGAACTGTGATCCTCCTGATCTCAGCCTCCCAAGTCATGAATCATTGGCAGCCAACTTGATTTTTTAGGTTTCAATACCTTTCCTTTACATGTCACAGATTTTATTCAACATGTAGAAATTATTTTTGTTCCAACATTTTATTATGAAGAATCCGAAACACACAGCTAATATGCATACAATAAGAGGAGGAAAAACCTAGACTTAAGGGTTTCACAGACTGTACCACTTGAAGTGAGGGGAGTGGGTTCCAAACTGTAGATCATCTCCTCATTGCACTGTCCACCGATTAAATGTAAGGAACACAGAGTATCATAAAGCAAGGAGAAACCAGAAGACAGACTGGATGGCAGCCAAATGCTGCTTCCTCCACTCTAAAGTTGTGAGCTGGGCATGGTAATGCAGACTGTAATCACAGCCCTAAGGGGTAGGAAGCAGGAAAATCTTGAAATGGAGGGCAGCCTGGGCTATAGAACATGACTCTTGACTCAAACCCCACACACACCCCAAAATGAAGGGAGGGAGGGAAAGAGGGAAGGGAAAGGAAGAAAGTCACTTTGCAATCTTCACTACTGTAGTAGCAAAGAAAGGGCTCCTGGTACCAACATTATTTCCTAGAAATTAGTAATAATTTTCAGAATACTAAGTAGATGAATAAGTAATAAGACAACCTTACTATGCATCACTGAATCCATCCTTCACATAGATGATAATAGATCTTTTTGTTTGTCAACTCTTCAGGAATTAAGATGAATCCGTATAAAGTTTTCAACTCCTTACATACAAAGAGAAAACCATTTAGAGAGGAAAGACAGAAACAAAACTCATCTTAGGAAAGTTAGAGGTTCTGCTTTAAAAGGATGCACAGGTGGTTGTAGAGCTATATCAGGAGGATGAAAGCAGGGAAAGTCCCCTTCCCAAAACAATTCCCTGTCACCCCAAACTTCCTTACTGTAGCAGCATCATTAGAGCGCCTTTCTAGTCCCCTCAGATCAGATTCATCTTTATGCCACTGCCTTCTATGCCTGGGAATTCATGTGCCCTCACTCTTGACCCTTAATCCATAGCTCCTGGCTAGGGGCAGCCATAAGTTCCCTGCAGAACCAGGGCCCCTGTATGAGCAGCCTGGACTCCCCTCTGCAGGACTTGAGCTCTCATGCTTGCTTGGCTTTGTTCCTCTCCTTCCCTTTCTTGCTGCTGCTTCTCTATTTCTCACTGTTTTCTCCTTGGAACCTTTCCAGAATAATATTCCACCTGGCACCCAAGCCCACATGCAGGGGCTGTTTCTGGAAACCTAAGACACAGAGTCTCTCTCTCTCTCTCTCTCTCTCTCTCTTCCACACACACACACACACTCTCTCTCTCTCTCTCTCTCTCTCTCTCTCTCTCTCTCTCTCTCTCTTACTTCTCCAGCAGGACTTACAGCTTCTCCAAATTATCCTCTCCTGATCCACTCATCCTAAACTTGAGCTCCTCCATTTACCATCACCAATCTCTGCATTCTCCCATCTCCTTGCCTTTGTATCTCTGTCCTTGCTGTGAAGAATTCTGAGACCCACTTCCTCTCCCAGGCCATGTTGGTCTGCTTTCCTCTCATAGTCCTGTGTACTACCAGAGCAGAAACGGCTCTGAAGCCACACAGCTTGGCCACAGATTCTGCCTCTGCTACTTCCACCTGGGTGACCCAAGATGAGTCGCCTAACTCTCCTTCTTTCAGTTAGGACATCTATAAAATGGACACACTATCAAATGTACTTTTAAGTATTCTTGAGCAAATGAAATGAGATCATAAGCACTTACAGATGACGGGCTCATAATATTAGCTGGTGTTTTTGTCTTGTGAGTATTTCTTTATGGATGTTTTCCTTGTTAGCTCCCCAAGGGCAAAAGTTGTATCATACTCATCTTGATAAACGTGTAAGTAAGCATTTCCCATCAAGCAGTTCTCTTGGAAAAGATAACATTTTAAATTGTTAATGCCAAATCCCTTAGGATCCCGTAATTTGCATAGCACTTTCAAGATTTTTTTTCCCCTTGCTTATTTTGTTCCTTTAAATTGTCTTTATAGCAATCTTTTTTTAAAATTTGGCTTTACACTAAGAACTAGGCTAAATCCAGTAACAGGCTTAATATGTTAGTCATGTTTTTAACAAATTAATTAAAATATATTTTAACTAATTAAAATAAATATGTAACAGTCAAGATAAAATCATTTGCACACCTTCCCAAATGATCTCAGGTACTCCTGTTGGAACCCCTACTTGACTTTGGGAAATGATCTTAGGAAATTAGTAACCAGTTGATAGATGTCCAACAATGTAAATGGAATTTGGATAAACATCAGAGCAGCAATAAATTTATTCACAATACCTTGGAATGGAAAGACCTCAGTTCTGAGCTTTCATTAAGTCACTCTGTGATCATCACTCAGCTGCTATTAGCCATGTTCTCAGGCACAGATGGTGTGTTACCTGTTCTGTCTCATCCAGCAAAGGAAGGTGTTTACATGCCATCCCTCAGGATGGGCATGTTAGAGCCTAAGTTCAGACGTTCCCTGCTTGTCCCAACACGTAAAGGTGACTTTGAAGGTGAAGCTGATGGAGGAAAGACAGCAAAAGAAGGTTGCAGCTAAGTGGAAAAGCACCAGGTCCCATTCTGCCCTGTGATGACACACTGCTGCTCTAAAATGACCCCACACCTTCCCTTTGCTGCTCATCCCAAGGGAACAGGAGCACGTCCAGGAAGTCCTCCTGAAAGGTTCCTCTGGTGCTTCCTTTCCACACTGCTCCATCCAAGTTGTACGTGCAGTTTAATTACCACATGCTAAAATTAGCTACATCTTGCAGGAGAAATTTTAGAACCTTGGTTACCAATTGCACTTGTAGCTGAGTCTGAAAAGGTACAGCCTTCCTAGCTGCTCTGCGACCTCAGAGGGCACAAACCAGAGCCACTGGGCTCTTGGCTTCTTCTTCTTGGCAGACTTCCCTAGCACTTGCTAGCTACCATGTAGGAAGGAACTGAACACTCCAATTCCCTCCACCTCTCCATTACCCTTGTTGGCCTTTCTCATTGTCTCTAGTACCAATCTTCCAAACATCTGTCTTGCCCCATGGCCTTTGCACATACTGCTTTCTGTGTATACAACACTCTTCAACTAGTCAACACCAACCCTCCCATCAGTCTCCAGGTAAGTATGACTTCTCCCTTGCTCATTCTCATAGAGGTCCCATTATTCCCTCTGGAGCCCACAGCTCTTTTCCCCCCCAGCAATCACTACAATTTGTAGTTACAAGTTAGCCGCCTTCCCCATCCGCTTGCTAGGGGAGGACGCATGTCTGTCTGTCTGCTGCAGTCTAGCCGGCACCTACTAGAGCTGAATCAGAATCGATGCTCATTGAATACTTCTATGAATAATTGAAACCCTTTTCTTTACTGCAAGACTGCCAGGTGCTAATGAGCATCATCAATCTCCAAAGAGAATAATAAAGCATTCCACGTTTTGAAAACTGTTTTGCCTCTCTGCAGAAAACAGCACACAGTTTGGAAAATCCTAGGGTGCATAAAGGTGAGAGAGGAGAGTGTTCCTAGAAGTCAGAGTGTCACAGAAATCTAGAGAAGACAAAAAATATGACCGCTTACTTTTAGAGATGCTTAGAAGAGAAGCACCATGAAAGATTTCACTGTTCTCCCACGACCCATCAGTGAAAACAACACCGGAACATTGCCAATCCCAGTGGCGGGAAAAAGAGGACATGAATCCCCAGCTGCCACCACTAAGAAGAAGCAGAGTGTCTGGAAAGTCAGCATCACCATCATTTAGAAATTGGTTGACTGAGCCATCTTTCCTTATTATCACCGCACAGCATAAATACAATAGAATCGCTCATCATATTGGCCACTAAAAATGCAGAAGTAAATTACCTCTGGGGAGACCACAAAGCAAAGGAGTTCTGGTTACTATCATTGGGGAACAAACCATTCTGAAGTGCAGTGGCTTAAAACAGCTTCTTTGGTTCACAAATCTGCAGTTTGTATGGGCCTCTGAGGAAGGCTTGTGTCTGCTTCTTGTGTTCAGGCTGAGCTGCCTGTCGTAGCCTACAGCAGTCTATCAAGAAATTGGGCTTTCAGGATGGGCAAAAGGAGTTGTGTTGGGGGCTCTTCCAGACTTCGGTCCCTCTCCACATGAGCCTCCCCAAGGGATGGCTAACCTCCTTTTAGTGCATGGCGGCATGGTCCAAGTGTGAGCTTCCCCAGAGGGCTGAAGCTTCATGACCTTAGCTAATCTAGTCTCAGAAGTCACAGGGCATCACTTTAGCTGTTGTCTGGTCATGGATGTAGTTACAGGCCTACCCTGACTCAAAGGAAAAGGAGTTAGTCTTCACTTCTCCATGGGCCAGTGGCAAAATCCCAGGTAAGCAGTCTCTCCTAGATGGGAGAGACTGATGGAGCTATCTTTGGGAAATAAAATCTGCCAAAGAAGGCAAGATGTAAAGGAATCATATTTTTCTTTAAAAAAAAATAAATAAAACTTAAAAATTCCTCCATAGATCTTCCTTTATTATAGAGGAAAGATAGGTTCTAGCTAAGATGTGTCAAGGTAGGGTGGAGGATTTGCTCCCCAAATTGTGGAGCTTTGACCCAGGAAAACTGACATGGGGTTCAATGGGAACTCTGAGGCCCCTCACCAGTGAACTGTGGAACTGATGAAGGTTAAACTGCAATTGTGCCAGGAAACAGGGGATGGGTGAAGGTGCTGGCAAGAACACACCAGAGCAAACACAAAACCAGTTCTTCCACCTACAGGAAATTCACCAGACTGGCCAGCACCAGGGATTTTAAAGCACAGGCTTTCAAATAAATCCCTGATTTTCTGGGAGAGTCTCAATTTCAGATATTTTGTCACCATGACAATGCTGCAGTGAGCCTTGAAAGATAAGCAAGATTTAAACATTCTGCCAAGCAAGACAACCAAACAACAGACAATGAGGCATGGAGAATGAAGCAACAAAAAGTGATCTCTTTTTTCTTCTTTTGCTCAAAGTGTCAGAAGACACATGTTTTGTGAATGCATCCAGCACAAAGGAAGCCCTGAATAAACATTTATAAACAGGAAAAATGTGCCTTTCCTCAGCCTACCACAGGCCTTAAAATTTCCACCATTAGACAGTTATTTGTTTGGTTTAAGTTAGTGTGGCAGACATGGAGATGAACCCACCCAGCTCCCTCTTCAAGGAAGGATTTGTTACCCAGTGTCAAGGAGAATGGGCAGCTGACAACCTTTAGCTGTTGATGTCTTTAGGGTCTGCCTCAACTTTCAAACAGGTTTGTCATCTTCTCAGGGTGGTCTCCAGCCAGTGACTGAGCAAGACAGTGGTACAGTACCTAGCCATTTTTATCCAACAAGAGACTCCCACAATGGGCAATCTTGGCTCTTGTGTTCCCTGTTTGACTGGCAGAGACTTAATGAGCTCTGTGTCATGGTCCGAACTCGCTGCCCAATCCTGCTTCACATTCTTTTGCTTTCATTACCATGAACTTTTCATGGCTCTAAACTTCTGCCTTCCCAATTTCATCTTATCCTCTGCTTCCCTGAGAACCCAACTTGCAACAGGTTGCATCTTCAAGGGCCACCCATAGAAAGGCCCATATGCCTGGATAGAAGGATGCAAGAAGCTGCTCCTGTCCTTGAGCACCTTAGAAAAGCACTTCAGGAGTGAGACACCACACCGATACACTTTGATGGACATGACAGGCAGGGAGCTTGGAATATTTTCAAGCTGAAATATTGTGTTAGTGGCCAGGAAAGGACAGCGTAAGACAAAGGTTTTTTAAAATGTCACTATTGATCTTCAGGATGACCTTGTTGAGGGAGGAGGTGTCCTTTTTAGTTACACATTTTAAAAGTCAATGGATTACTTAGGGCTGGCCTGTTTGGGTCCTTGCTAAGGGTGAGACCTACCCTGACCTTGTCTCAGAGAAAGCAGGACCTGACTGCAGCCAAGGCAAATGGGCATAGCAGGCTCTGGATATGCTGTTGCATCTGCCAACACCTCCCAAAGAGAGGTACCTCTCCCTTATTAACCAAACAAGCACCTGAGCTGTTAAAGAACCCACACAAGCATCAGTATGCCCCAGGCTGAAGCACCAAACCAGACATAGGATCAACTAGAAATGTGAACCCCCTCTTTTTGGAGAGGGTTCTTACCCTTTCTTCCTCAGTAGGTTTCACCCCTATCCTGAGACTCTACATAAGCACTCATTTATTCATCCCAGGGGAAAACCCACTTCTAGTTTCTATCCTCCATCTGGAACTACAAACTTTATCCCTAACCAGAGTAATGCAAGCGTTGCAAAGAAATTGCATATACTCAGAAATCTTGATGACGCCTTTCAAGGTCCAAGATTCCCCTTCTCTCTCTGGTTAAACAGCCTCCCCACAATCCACCAAAGACCTAACTGAATATTTAGTATCTATGTTTCATCCACTGTGTCTTCTACTCACAGTTTCTTCTTCCTCCTAGGGTCAGCTTCTTGATGTTTTCTGCTCACTTACGACACCTCTGCTTTGTGTTCTTCTGTGTCTTTTCAACTCCTGCTCTCTTTTCTTAAGGCCTCCCTTGAATGGAGTCTCTCCACAGCAGTGCAAACTTCTTCCAGCAGGCTGAGCTTCTCCCATGGATCCACCTGACAGCTCATGGGAGTTCACTCAACTATGGCTGGTGCAACCCAAAAGAATGAAAGTGTTAATGCCCAAAATGGGTGATACTCAAGGAACACAATTCACGGAGTGAATTTTCTGGTTTCCACATCCTCTAGGGGAATGCTTTCTTGAGGGTCCCCAATAGCATGGTGTTTCAGTTCCAAGGTGGCAGCCACTCAGTATTCTTTATTAGTTTCCTCTCTGAGTTTCACTTTCTCTGTTCCTTACTTGTGCCTCTTGGAATCACCTCCTGAATGGACTATCTACAACAACTACCTTGTCTCTCTCTAGGTCTGTTCTTGGGGGACATGACTGAAGATAAGTCCCAGTCTGAACCCCAGGAGAAGTTGGCTGATTCTTCCATTGATCGCCACTGCCTCCCTGTACTGAGACAGGATTTTCCACACCATACCATTGGACAGGCTAGCAATCCCCTGTTGTTGATCATCCATGGGTCCAGTCATTGTCAGCAGAAGTTGGTTATGTGGGATAAAACATTGCTTAGAGATGCTTCTCTAATAGGATGTCATGAGTGCAGCCATATTCCATAGATGAGATTTGAACAGGACAGGTCCTCTGACCAACTGACTCAGTATATGATCAGAATATCTGTATCTGTATCTACACATACCCTGAAAGTATGTGTGGCTCACCCCCCCCCATAGCATACACAGATTGTTCTAGATATTCACATTTATTCCTAAGTACAAGTGATCCAAACAGCTCCAGAGACTGATAAGGCAGTCAGTTTGGATTCTTCTTCCTCATCAGTTTCTTCTTCCAGTAGAGTGGACTCACAAGGATTTCACTGGTAAATTCTTTGTGAAATGAAATAAGGAAGGAATCAGAGAATCAGAGCTTGACGTAGGTGTGCCTCTCAGTGAAGGGGACAGGGAGTGGAAATTGGATGGACACATCCTAGGTCACACTGTGTAGTCAAAGGAAGGCTTGGTGAAGTTGTCTGGGAGTCCTATGACCAAAGTTAACTGACAAAGGCATTCTCTGGCTCCCAAGAATAGGTCAGCATTAGCATCTCCCCCAAATACAGTCATTGGTAGGGAGCAGCCAACAGGAAGTATGGTCTTAGCACAAACACAGGGCCAGACCTCAAGGTGCAGCTGCAAGGAGTTCAACCATGTAAATGTCTTCTTATTTAGGCCCCTTCCTACCGGAAGACCATGAATCTTCTTACCTTCTTATCTTTGGTATAGCCAAGTAGTTTGCTTTGGCTATGAAATGTGAGCCAAAGTTGAGGTGCCACTCCAGACAGAAGCCTTAGAGACAGCAAGTGGTTTGCCATGTTCTCTTTTTCCTCTTTCTCAATAACCAGCAACACTCCAGATGGAAGCTATTTCATCCAGCCCAAGTCCTGAGGCAAGGATGATGTGGCAATGTCATAGCCAACCCACAGCAGTACCAACAAGAAAGAAATCTTTGTCATTGTATGCCATTAAGATGTTGGTTCCTTTGTTATCACAAAATAACCCAGACTATGCTGACCATCACACAACATTTTTTTTAGCAAGGATTTATTTTAATATAGCAAGATAAGTAAGGAGAAATGAGGGATAAAAGGAGGAATGTTTCCTGCTCCCCACACAGGAAAGAGGAGTAGAGACTCCAAATGGTAGTTCTTCTCTGTAATCTTTATACTTTCTGAGATATGGGGATAAATGGTCCTGTTATCTAGCAACCCCTAATCATTAAACAATGGATCTATATAACACTCTATCATCTTAAAATCCTCCATCAAACATTTAACAGCAAAACAATAGAACAACAATAGCAAGTTTTTCTGTATATTTCTGAGCTAATTTAAAAGGGGGAACTTTTATATGAAAATAATCATAAAAGTATCTTCATACCATAAGGTTACTACACTAAAATTTAGTGTTTTATTTATTTTTCATTATAAAATTTTTATTAGGATATATTCATTATATGGGGGGGCAATTCGTAGTGACAATTCCAATTAGACTTATGGTATACATTATTTACATTGCCCCATCATCTCTCCCCTTCAGCCCCCTCCCCACCTCACTTAAAGCAAGTGCAAGAGGTTATTGAACTCTGTTTCATATAGGTATGTGAAGTCCATCAACCATATACCATCGCCTTAATCTCCTTCCTTCACCCTCCCCCCTACTAGTAACCCCCACACACACTGTGCCTATTTTTCAGTTCTGATTTTTGTTAATAATATTTAAGTTTATGTTCAAAGGGGTATCTCAATGTATGGCCCTCTGACCATTACACAATTTTGGCATCTCTCCTGGACCTGTTCTCCACCTGTTTTCAAAAAGCAGATTACTGTAACATGGTATTTAAGAAAATACTTGTATTATCCACCTTCCTTTCCCTATACCCCATTACTACAAGCAATGAATTTGGGGGTTTTTTATTGTTTGTTAGTTTTCTCATCAGCTAGCACTATTAAGAAAAATGCTTGTAGTTTTATATCCTGAATAGAATATTTTAAAGGAAAAATATATGCGTCTTGATTTTACAGTCTAGAACTTCTGTGAGAGAGTATACACTTTACAGCCTTGCAGTGATAGATTCTTCATTGGAAATCTTTTCTTAAAATATATATTCCTCATGACTCTATGTTTTCATCAATCATTTTCCATTACGTGCCATAATTCTTTTTCTTCTTCCTCTTTTGTAAGTCTTTTACTGTGGATTCAAAGGAGTAAAACCACATTTAAGAACTTAATGTTCTAGATGAATTTATACAACTTTGGATGAACGAAAAATAATCCTGACAAGTGACAAAAGATTCATAAATACAAATCCATTTTGGCATCTGCTTTCTCTGTTATAAAATAAGAAGACAGAAACACTGAAGCATCCAGCAGATGCTGGTTTAGAGCAGCTCCATTGGTCACCCACTTTCCTGCTGGACAAGGCCAGCAGCCTGGTGCTAAGAGATTGTCGGGATTTGATGTACGACCTTCTTTGCTTGCCAGAGCAGCAAGGGGCTTGGGAACAGTGTGGGAGATTCCTTTTGATTTAATCATAGATTAAAACCGGCTTTGAAAACTTTTGGCAAGAAAAAGCACTTAGAAATTTGTGGAAACAATGTGAGGATGCTGGTCTTCGGATAAAAATAGAAACAAGACAGAATGCTGACTAGTTAACACACTTAATTATAAGGATTTCTTAACAGACAAATTATCCCATCAGCCTTCCTCATGTCATAATGGTCATTTGCTTGTTTCAAGTCAGAAGAAATAAGAAAATTACATATAGGATGCTTGGGAATTACTGTCAAAGGGGAAAGCTGTGAATACCTAGAGACAATCTGTCTTCAGGGTCACACGCTGTACAATTTTAGGTTGATGTCCTCTCACCCTGTGCCCTGACTCTCTTCCCCTCCAGAAACAGATTCCTTGGCCACTCTAGGTATCAAACACATCTTGTGTCTAATAGAATCAGTGAAGTGAGTTCCATTTCAGGCTTCCAGCTGTAGCAAGATATTCCAACTGTTGGAAATCAATCCAATTGAAGTACCCTTGAGCACAAATCAAATGAGACTAGACTGCAATTGAGGGAAATTATAGTCATAACTTTGCTTTAGACGCTAAGTCGGCTTTCTCTCTGCATGATCCCTGAAAATGGTATGGATGCTCTAGCTATCAGCAATGATGCAGGTGCCAGAACACATTTATGCTAAAGACCATTATTAAAATGTCCTTATCTATCTGGGGTGTGTCATCATTATTAAAAACAAAAGAAGAGGGGAAAATAATAAAGTCAGATCATGTTGAAGGGGTTTCCGGGCCTGACGTGCTAACACCATGATTAATGCCAGCACTGATGTGGGTTCCGGAAGCGTTCTGTCAATCAGTACAAACACACCACTGGTGCACAGCAGCTAAAAGCCTACTTTTCATAAGCAAGCTCTCAACTGGGTTTCCACGGAGACATTTCTATAGCTCACTGTCTTGTAATTCTGCACATCAAACAAGGTTTCTGACACATCCGTACTCACAGCATCACAGAATATGGTGCAGAAGGGAACAATGAACAACTCTCTACCCACCCTCCTCCTGCCACGACATGCTCAGTCCTCCCTCCTTGGGATAAGGGAGGAAAACTGAGGCCCACAAAGTCAAATGAGTTGCTCAAGGTCATACACAGTGAGTTAGAAACAACCAGAATTAAAATCCATGGCCAGAATTGTTTCCTCTCTAGAACACTGTCTCGCTTTTTGTCAGCAACTTCAATGTATTTTTTTTTAATCAGAAGTGAGTAGGGCATGAATTATAAATAAACCAATAATACTCCACACCAAATTCCCCCAAAGGTAACTAAGTACAGGGCACCTTTGCTTTTAAGATGCAATTAAAATGCAGTGCATTCTTGGAAGCAGATGTTCCAGAGTCAATTATCCTAAGAAAGACCAAGCAGGTGTCTTCAAACATGGGTGAGCATAGGCAAGAATCATCACACAAGCTAAAAAAGGAAGAAAGACGGGACCAAGAAGGCCAAAAGTAAAGCCGTCGGATCCATTAGGAAATATCAAATAAAGAAAGAAGAAAATGTGGCAGCTGAGAGGTAGTTGCTGCCTCTGCATGTAAATGGAGTCCATTTATCTTTGCCATAGGGAGAACAGAAATCCTTGGTCATCTCAATTTTGTTTCCTTGTATTTGAATTCAGCCTTATACAAACATTTCTGGAACATCTGCTGGGTGTCAGGCATGAAGTTAGACATGGGATACATGTAATAGTGAGCCAGACCTCTATGACCCTGGCCCTCAGGGAGTTTGTGGTCTTATGAGAAAGAGAGACCAGATGGGATATTTCAGTAGTTGTTGTAGGTGTTGTGCTAAGGCTCACAAGGGTGCTGTGGGTGCTGCAAAGCACCTACAAATGAGTGAGTGTCTTTCCACATTCCTTTTCTGCTGCGCCCATGAGCTAACAGCTCAGCAGTTTGGGTGGTGCTGAGCCCATCCTTAGTTCAAAGGTGAGCACTTATAGACCTAAACCAATCCCATGAGACATTTTTTGCAGCCCCACTGATTGGTTCTTGTTGGGCACATGACCTAAATCTGTCCAATTAGTGAAGCCCATCTTTTTGTGAGTAGTTTGGTGAGGAAAGATGCCTTAGTCTGTGTAATGTGAACTGTGAATGTGAGGCCAGAAAATGCCACCTCCGTGTGGTGACTGTGAGCTGCATGGGAGCTTAGTGGGAAGTTTGTTGCTGTCCCAGCTAATGCCAAAGAAGCAGAAGTGAGCAATTTCAGCCCTGCTGAAACTACAACAAAACAAATTCTTGTTATTGCTCTAAGACACTACCTTTGGAGTCATTTGTTACACAGCCTAGTAACTGAAAATAACGAGGGTGGCAAGTAAGAGTAAGTTGGATGAAACAGAGCCATGTGAGCCATAGAACAAAACTGGGATTTAGTCCTGGGTTAGATGGAGAATTCTTTTGAGTAATATAACCCAGTTAAGTTTTTGAGGTCCCTCTCCACCATAAGGAGAGCATAAGTGGGGAGAATTGTTGTCCAGACAAGATAGATAGTGGCTTGGAATTGGGTGGTGTCAGGAAGTTAACAGACTTGCAATAGTCCCCATTTAGCAGCCCAAGTTAACTTTTGTTAAAAAGTCTAGCCTCAGATTATACATAGTGACTATTAGGTCTATCACACCAGGAAAGCTAATAAATAGTTCTAAAAGAGAGGGGTGGGGAGGAGTTTTCCAGATAAGAGAAGACAATATGAATAAAAGCCCAGCAGCTTAAGGTGCTGGAGGAACTAGAAAATAAGGTCAGGGCAGGCAGACCTCTTTGAAGACTGCACCCATTTCTGCAAACAACTGGCTCCCATAATTGACTCCTAAAAGCCCTGAGAATGCTGCTATGAGAACTGGGGATCATGACAGGAAGATGCTGTCTGTCTCAGCCTGCACTTTCATACCACATGTACTTAACATCCATCCTAGACTAGACAGCTGCAGGGTTTTCTTTTCTATGGCTGGGAGCTTGCACTTGATGTAATCTCTGACTTTAACCCATGTAAAAGAAGCAGTGAGAATCTGCAGGAAAGACAGGAAGAGTGAAAATTAGCACTCAGGGAAGGAGAAGAAACCCAGGGAGGGAAGGACTTGGATCCTTTATAGGGCTTAATATTTGGCAAAAGCACAAACAAGGCTAAGAATCTATGACTATTTCAGAAAACATTAAATTATTTTTTTTCCTTTTTCTTTTATTATTCATATGTGCATACAAGGCTTGGTTCATTTCTCCCCCCTGCCCCCACCCCTCCCTTACCACCCACTCCGCCCCCTCCCTCTCCCCCCCCCTCAATACCCAGCAGAAACTATTTTGCCCTTATCTCTAATTTTGTTGAAGAGACAGTATAAGCAATAATAGGAAGGAACAAGGGTTTTTGCTGGTTGAGATAAGGATAGCTATACAGGGCATTGACTCACATTGATTTCCTGTGTGTGGGTGTTACCTTCTAGGTTAATTCTTCTTGAACTAACCTTTTCTCTAGTACCTGTTCCCCTTTTCTTATTGGCCTCAGTTGCTTTTAAGGTATCTGCTTTAGTTTCTCTGCGTTGAGGGCAACAAATGCTAGCTAGTTTTTTAGGTGTCTTACCTATCCTCACCCCTCCCTTGTGTGCTCTCGCTTTTATCATGTGCTCATAGTCCAATCCCCTTGTTGTGTTTACCCTTGATCTAATGTCCACATATGAGGGAGAACATACGATTTTTGGTCTTTTGGGCCAGGCTAACCTCACTCAGAATGATGTTCTCCAATTCCATCCATTTACCAGTGAATGATAACATTTCGTTCTTCTTCATGGCTGCATAGAATTCCATTGTGTATAGATACCACATTTTCTTAATCCATTCATCAGTGGTGGGGCATCTTGGCTGTTTCCATAACTTGGCTATTGTAAATAGTGCCACAATAAACATGGGTGTGCAGGTGCCTCTGGAGTAACAGTCTTTTGGGTATATCCCCAAGAGTGGTATTACTGGATCAAATGGTAGATCGATGTCTAGTTTTTTAAGTAGCCTCCAAATTTTTTTCCAGAGTGGTTGTACTAGTTTACATTCCCACCAACAGTATAAGAGGGTTCCTTTTTCCCCGCATCCTCGCCAACACCTGTTGTTGGTGGTGTTGCTGATGATGGCTATTCTAACAGGGATGAGGTGGAATCTTAGTGTGGTTTTAATTTGCATTTCCTTTATTGCTAGAGATGGTGAGCATTTTTTCATGTGTTTTTTGGCCATTTGAATTTCTTCTTTTGAGAAAGTTCTGTTTAGTTCACTTGCCCATTTCTTTATTGGTTCATTAGTTTTGGGAGAATTTAGTTTTTTAAGTTCCCTATATATTCTGGTTATCAGTCCTTTGTCTGATGTATAGTTAGCAAATATTTTCTCCCACTCTGTGGGTGTTCTCTCCAGTTTAGAGACCATTTCTTTTGATGAACAGAAGCTTTTTAGCTTTATGAGGTCCCATTTATCTATGCTATCTCTTAGTTGCTGTGCTGCTGGGGTTTCATTGAGAAAGTTCTTACCTATACCTACCAACTCCAGAGTATTTCCTACTCTTTCTTGTATCAACTTAAGAGTTTGGGGTCTGATATTAAGATCCTTGATTCATTTTGAGTTAATCTTGGTATAGGGTGATATACATGGATCTAGTTTCAGTTTTTTGCAGACTGCTAACCAGTTTTCCCAGCAGTTTTTGTTGAAGAGGCTGCTATTTCTCCATCGTATATTTTTAGCTCCTTTGTCAAAGATAAGTTGCTCATAGTTGTGTGGCTTCATATCTGGGTCCTCTATTCTGTTCCACTGGTCTTCATGTCTGTTTTTGTGCCAGTACCATGCTGTTTTTATTGTTATTGCTTTGTAATATAGTTTGAAGTCAGGTATTGTGATACCTCCTGCATTGTTCTTTTGACTGAGTATTGCCTTGGCTATTCGTGGCCTCTTGTGTTTCCATATAAATTTAATGTTAGATTTTTCAATCTCTTTAATGAATGTCATGGGAATTTTGATGGGAATTGCATTAAACATGTAGATTACTTTGGGGAGTATCGACATTTTTACTATGTTGATTCTACCAATCCATGAGCATGGGAGATCTCTCCACTTTCTATAGTCTTCCTCAATCTCTTTCTTCAGAAGTGTATAGTTTTCCTTGTAGAGGTCTTTCACATCTTTTGTTAGGTTTACACCTAGGTATTTGATTTTTTTGGAGGCTACTGTAAATGGAATTGTTTTCATACATTCTTTTTCCGTTTGCTCATTGTTAGTATATAGAAATGCTAATGATTTTTCTATGTTGATTTTATATCCTGCTACCTTGCTATAGCTATTGATGATGTCTAGAAGCTTCTGAGTAGAGTTTTTTGGGTCTTTAAGGTATAGGATCATGTCGTCTGCAAATAGGGTTATTTTGACAGTTTCTTTACCTATTTGTATTCCTTTTATTCCTTCTTCTTGCCTAATTGCTCTGGCTAGGAATTCCAGTACTATGTTGAATAGGAGTGGAGATAGTGGGCATCCTTGTCTGGTTCCTGATTTTAGAGGGAATGGTTTCAGTTTTTCTCCGTTAAGTATAATGCTGGCTGTAGGTTTGTCATATATAGCTTTTATAATGTTGAGGAACTTTCCTTCTATTCCTAGTAGAAAACATTAAATTAAATCCTATGAAGAGTTGAAAAGGGTGGAGATAATCTCCACAAGGAGATTTAGTCAAACATGAATCCATTGCCCCATTTTCTGACCTTTGCCCATCTATACCTCTGGTCTAAATCTTCTTAGGACTATTATTTCAAGGAAACCCATTCTGCTCAAAAAAATCTCAAATTCTGACTAGAGGTCTAGGTGTGATGGCTCACCCCTGTAATCCTAGCTACCTGGGAGACAGAGATCAGAAGGATTCTGGTTTGAGGCCACCTTGGACAAAAAGTTCTTGAGACCCCATCTTAACCAAGAAAAACTAGGCTGGTGCTGCCCAACTATCATCCTAGCTATGTGGAAGGCATAAATAGTAAGATTGATGTCCAGGCTGCCTGGGCACAAATGTGAGACCCCCTCCTAAAAATCACCAAAGTAAAAAGGGTTGGGGGTATGGCTCAAATCATAGCATGCCTGCTTAGCAAGCGTGAGGCCCTGAGTTCAAACCCAAGTACTACCAAAAAAAATTCTGATTACAGTAGGATGAGCTAATTTGTACAGGATGATATAGCATACCACCTAAAGCATGGTGCGAGGTTGATCTCCTTAGGTTCAAATCCTAGCTCTGTCACATATTAACAATGTAGTCATGGCTTAATACATTGATCTCTCTGTGCCTTAGTTTCTTCATTAGTAAAAATAAAAACAAAGCAGCTACAGTTTCCTAGGCCTACCATGAGTATGGACAGATGACTTGTTTAACCCTTGATACAGTAAATGTTTCATAAACATTAGGTTATACTCACTCCTGTGTGATTCCTGTTAAATGATTAGAGTTAAAGTTTTACATTAAGTTTTGGTTATGTTATCATATGTGGTGGAGAGAGAGAAGGGTCATTCCTAGAAGGCAAAGTTACTCATGGTGACTGGCTGAATTAGTAATTCAACAACAGTGGCCCTTGTACTTCATCCTAAAGGGAGGAGGATACTCTGGGAGTTGCAGAGGCAGAGAAAAGTGGCATTCAATCAGGCTGAGGATATTAGGAATTATTCTGACAGAGAGTCTTCAGCTGAATTTAAAGGACAAAGAATGTCTAACCAGTATCCAAGATCATGCTCCCACCTCATATTTCCATTCCTGTATAGTCTCCTCTTTCACTACACCAGCACTGTCCTGCAGGCAACCAGCAAACAACCTCCATCTTGGTCTCTTGTTAGCTTCTCTCAGTCCTGAGGATCACTCACTCTGGGGGAGTCAGATGCAGGGTGATAAAAACATTCAGACAGCTCTGTGAAAGACCTCTATGCTAAAGAATTCAGGCCTGTAGTCAACAACGAACAAGAAATTGAGCCCTTCCACACCTATGTGAGAGAGCTGGGACACAACTGTCCAGACCAGTCAAGCCTGAGACCACTGCAATCTCTGCTGATAACCTGACACCCCCCGCAGGACAGAGCCTGAGCCAGACATCTCAAATTGCTCCCAGACTCCTGACCATCAAAACTACGAGATAATGTCTCTTACTTAAAACCAATAAGTTGTGGGGTTTAAAGTAGGTAAACTGATACAAATAGAATAAGTTAGATAAAGAAAAGGGGAAAACACTCCAGGCAGAAGAGATAATCACGTCCAAAGGTAGCAGTCATGAGATAACTTGGGTCATAATACAAGCACTGTAATGAGTGAGTAGCTGGAGAGGAAGTTCTGGGACAGGGGAAAGCTAGGGCCAGGTCAGAAAGGCCACGAGACTTGAACCAGACCATGAAGGCCAAGGAGAGGCTCAAATGATTTTACACTGGAAAAAGTTATCTGCAAATTTGCATTTCTTTTTACAGGAAATTCTGGAGCATTTGGGAAAGCAAAGTGTTCTCCCTTTCTCCCTCTTTATTGGATTCTACCCAATAACATTCAAATTTGTTCTAGAATCTCCTGTTTTAAAAACTGCCACATTAACACCAGATCAATGCTGAGTTCTGCAGTTATCTCTACATGCTGAGCAAATTCTATCCGTTTGCTCTTCAATCCATTCTTTCAATCTGTTTTAGCTTCTGGCAAAATTATTCTTGCTGAGGCCCTTTATGTTGACAATGTTGTCAACTGCAATGCTGCTTTCAGTCCTCTTCTGGAACTTTCAGCATCATTCCACACACTGAATGATGGCACGCCTTCCTGGAATACGTTTCTTCTCTTGACTTCTTATAGATACAGTCTTGGACTTAACTCTTTCTTTCTAATCATTCCTTCTCAAAATCCTTTCCTGAATCTTCTAACTCCTCTTCCAATTCACAAAAGTTGGATTTACCCAGGGACAGATCCTGGGTTCTCCTTGGTCTAAACATCCATCCTAGGTGACTTAACCCATACCTATGGCTTTTAACATTGTCTATGTGCTAGACTACAAATTATGTCATCATTCCATACCTATCATCTGACTTCCAAATCTATGTGTCCAACTGACTATTAGGAATCTCCTCTTGAATGTTTAAGTTTATCTTAAATGTACCTATAACACAAGAATGTCCTCCTCCCCTCTCTTTAGTAAATGGCATCCTTATGAACTAGGTCTCTCTCTCTCTCTCTCTCTCTCTCTCTGTCTCCCCCTAATCTAATATTAAATCTGATTGATTTTACCCCAAAAGATGACTCAAGTCTATACAGTTTGATCTCCCTCTGCTGCTACCACCCACACCTTCCCAAGACCACAGCAACAGCCTCCTAACCACTCTCATTAACTTTTACTCACTTCTAGGCTATTCTCCATAAAGTGACTAGAATGGTCTTTTAAAATTAAAAACCAAAGTGCCAAAGTGTTGAGACTTTTTTTCTTACACTTTTCCACAATTCCCCTCTACTGTACGTTAAAGCTTAACACACTTATGGCCTACAAAGATCCCCTTGATCTGACCCTTGTTTACCTCTCAGGCTTCATCTAAGTTTCCTTTTAAATTTCTTGCTCCCCCAGCTCTCTCTGACCTCAAATTCTTCACCAAAGAATAGGTGGAAGAGCACGTATTCTTTGTCCTTTTAACTATAGTAATTCACCTTCATTTGTGGTTTCACTTTCCCTGGTTTCAAATACCCACAGACAACCATGATACAAAAATATTAAATGGAAAATTCCAGAAATAAATAACTCTTGAGTTATAAATGCACACTATTTTGAGTATCATGATGGACTCTCACCCTGTTTGTCCATGTGGTCTATTCTACCTGCCTATTGGTCACACAGTGCTTTCTTCATTATGAGAATGACTGTCATGGAACCTGAGTTGTCAGCTTGTATCCACATAGCAGTTTAATGTAAAAGTTTGGCCCAAATGGTAGAGTGCCTGCTTTGCAAGCATGAAGTCCTTAGTTCAAACCCCAGTCCCACCATAAAATAAAAAATAAAACCAATGCCTACATCATACACCTCACTTTGTTTCATTGTGTGAGCATTGTGTCATCCCACATCATTACAAAAAGGGTGAGTTAGGTATAATGAGATACCATATTCATATAACTTGTTAAAGTATATTGTTATAATTATTCTGTTATTAATTAACTTACCATACCTAATTTATAGATTATGCTTTATCATGGTTATGTATATACAATCAGCCTTTAGTATCTACAGATTCAACCAACTGCAAATCAAAAATATTTCTAGGAGTTGGGGCAAGATGACAGATTAGCAGCATCCTCCATTTTGACCATACGAATGAGAAGTCAGTTAAGACTATACTCTGAAGAGAGAAAGAGAAGAAGACCATCAGAAATCACAAGAAATGGCAAGACAGCAGAAAAGCATGGAGAAAATGAGGCAACAGAGAAAAGTAGCAAACAGTTCCAAGCCCATCCCTGGCTCCCCAGGATCTGAGGATGAAAGGGGAAGCCAAAGATGCAATCATAAGGTAAGCCAGACAGCCCTGGTGACAGACTGGAAATTCTAGCTGAAGGATAAGCCCATACTTCCCACAAGCCCTAAACCTAGTGCAGGGATTTGGCCAGACAGTGATTATCTTGGTGTGGAAGATTACTTTTGTTGAAGAAAGACATTCTGTATCTCCCCTTATCTCTGAGAGTCATAGAAAGATGGCCTTCTGAAAGAGGGCCTAATGTTTAAGACTGAGATACTCTGGGGGCTTGAAAACAAGGTATAATTATAGCTCAGGGAGACTTGGGACACCCTGTCACACTGTCTGAGTGGAAGACAGCCACAATAGGTAATAGTGGAGAGGAAAGAGGGTATGAAGTGGATCTGCAAAAAAGTTCAAGTAGTAAGGAGCTCTGGTAGTGAAGACCATGATGGTTGGAGGAATTGCCTTCTCTGGTGAAGAACAAGTCACGTCACCTGAGGGTCGTGACAGAAACGGAGCACTGAGCCTGTGGCTGGCTCAACAGGTATAGTATTCAGCTTCTACCACCTACCTCCTAACTATGTGTGTGTGGGGGGTGGCTCAACAGGTATAGTATTCAGCTTCTACCACCTACCTCCTAACTATGTGTGTTGGCTGCCAAGTGCATCAGAACCCAGACTTCCCAAATCACATGATTTCTACAACCTCCTCTCCCCAAGGGGGAGATGAACTGCTAAGCAAGAATGGAAAGTACTGAGAACTACATTACATCCCATTGGGTATTTGCTGCTAGGAAGAAGTGATGGCCCCAAACCCAGACACTCCAAATCATGGAACTTCCCAACCTCCTCCCTCAGGAGGTGAACTTCTGGATGGGGTCTGTAAGCACTGAAACCAGCAGTCCCTCTTCTTTCCAGCCAGTGCACAACTCAATACTCTGTTTGCTCAGCACACTCTGTGATGCATTCAGGGGCTAGGCATGGATGTTTGTTGCCCAGGGAGACACAAACTGAGGGATTTGTAGAATAAGTGGGAACCTGTGTGACTAACAGGCTATACAGATTTCTGTAGCTAGCAGCAGTTCCTAGTATGCAAAGAAAGGAATCTTCTATAGTGAAAGCAGCCCAGAAATGGACACTAAAGCCTTCTACAAGAGACTACAGCTAGTTTTCCTCAGTCTGAAAAGTGCTCAGTACCCTCAGACAATGCTTGATTACCAAGCCATAGCACCAGTATGGTGCAGTATGGTGAGAAATAATCCCTCAACCCAGCTATACTGTCCTGTCTGAATATTGAGGATATTTCAACTGAAATATTACATGTGATTAAATGATTAAAACTTTCAATCAATGACTTGGTCTCAGTTGCACAAATACACATGCAGAAACCCAAAAAATATGAAGAAATAAGGCAATATGACTTCTTCACAATTCAACAACATGGTAGCAAACACTAATGATTGCAAAGTGAATGAAATTTCACACAAAAAGAATTTTTTTAAATAATTATAAGAATGATTAATGAAATTAAAGAGGATATGAATAACCATCTGAATTAATTCCATGGAAACCCAAATAAATAGCTGAATGAAATAAAGAAGACAATGTAGAACATGAAAGAGAAATTTGATAAAGATATAGAAATTCTGAAAAATCAAATCGAAATTCTGAAAATGAGGGTTCAAAAGCCAAGTAAAAAACTAATTTGAAAGTCTCCCCAGTAGACTGGATAAAATAATTGAAGACAGAATATCGGGGGCTTGAAGACAAGGTAGATGTATTAGAATATGTAGATGAAGATAGAGAAAAACAACTAAAGAAGTACAAATAGAACATAAAAGTCCTCTGGGACACCACTAAAAGACCAAACCTATGGTCCTGAACAAAGAAAGAGAAAAGGTGAAAGCTAAAGGCATTGAAAACATATTCAATAAAATAATAATAGAAAATGTTCAAAATCTTGAGAAAGAGATGGCATCCAGGTACAGGAAATTTTAGGATTCAAAAAAATTTATAGTTAAAATATTAGGGACACAAAACAAGGAAAGACTATTGAAAGCTGGAAGAGAGACATACACGTTTACTTATAAATGCAACCTAATCAGAATAATAGCAGATTTTTCAATAGAAAGTTTAAGAACAAGGGAGAGCATAGAATAAAGTATTTGAATCCCTAAAAGAAAATAACTGCCAATATAGATCACTCTACCCAGAAAAAACTATCCCTCATAATTGGAGAAGAAATGAAAGCTTTCCACAATAAACAAAAAACAAAGGAACTCATGACCACTTACAGAAATCCTATAGACAGAAGAGGAAGGTATCACAAACTGTTACACACAGGATGGTCCAGAACCAGTGATGCTCCCAATCTCAGCATCCCACATAGCTTCGAATGACAGGTGTGCACCATTGTGCCCAGCCATTGGCTAAGATGAGGTCTTGTGAAGTTTTTTCCCAGGTGAGCCTCGAATCACAATCCCTGTCTCAACTTAGCCTCCCAAGTAGATAGGATTACAGGATTGAGGCACCAGTACGCAGTTTCAGCAGAACCTTTGGGACACAGCAAAGGCATGGCTAAGAAGAAAGTTTATAGCTATGAGTGCCTCCATTAAAAAAAAAAAACAGAGAGATCCCAAATAAATAACCTAATGATGCACTTCCAGCTCTTAGAAAAACAAGAACAACCCAAACCCAAGCAGTAGATGGAAAGAAATACTAAAGATCAGGGCAGAAATTATTGAAACGGAAACAAAAAATACAATATAAAGAATCAATGAGACAAAAAACTTGGTTCTTAACAGGATAAACAAGATTGACAAGCCTTAGCCAAACTAAACAAAAGAAATAGGGAAAAGACCCAAGTCAATAAAATTAGAGATAAGAGAGGTAGAATCACAACAAACCCCAATGAAATTCAGAGGATCCTTAGGGAGTACTTTGAAATTTTATTTTCTAATAAACTGGAAAATCTAGAAGAAATGTATAAGTTCTAGATGCATGTTACCGACAAAAATTTAACCAAGAGGCTATAAACCACCTAAACAGATCCATAACAAGCAATGAAATTGAAACAGTAATAGTCTCCCAAGAAAGGAAAACCCAGAACTAGATGGATTCAAGCTGAATTCTACCAGACTTTTAAGGAAGAAATAATGCCAATGCTCTTCAATCTATTCCATAAAACAGAAGAGAAGTAACTCTACCGGACTCATTCCATGAAGCTAGTATTATTCTGATACTAAAACTGAATGAGGACATGACAAAAAAAATTATAGACCAATTTCCTTGATGATATAATCACAAAAATTCTCAATAAAATATTTGCAAACCAAATTCAGCAATACATTAAAAATATACACCATGTCAAGTTGGCTTCATTCCAGGCATGCAAGGATGATTCAACATATGCAAATCAATGATCATAAAACAGCATATGAATAGCCTAAAAGACAAAAATCACATGGCCATATCAATTGATACAAAAAAAGGCCTGAATAAAATTTAACATTTCTTCATGACAAAAACCTCTGAAGAAACTAGAAATAGAGAAAGAACACGCCAAAATACAAGGGATGATATATGATAAACTTATAGCCAACATTGTACTAAATTGAAACCATGTCCTCTAAAGTCAAGAATGAGAATAGGGTGTCCACTCTCCACTCCTATTCAATATAGTGCTTGAATTCTTAGTCAAAGCAATGAAGCAAGAAAAAATATATATAAAAGGAATACAAATAGCAAAGAAGAAACTCAGATTGTCCCTATTCGCAGATGATATGATCCTATACTTAGAAGATCCTGTACAAAAGAAAACAAAACAAAACTAGATCTGGCAAACATTTTTGACAAAGTAAGAAGACACAAAATCAACATGCAAAAATTAATAGCTTTTCTATATATAAAAAATGAACAGGCTGAGAAAAATCAGGAAAACAATCCCATTCACAATAGCTTCAAAAACATTAAAACCTAAGAATAAACCTTAGAAAGGAGAGGAAAGCCTCAACAATGAAAACTATAAAACTTTGAAGAAATATATGAAAGAAGACACTAGGAGATGGAAAGACCTCCCATTTTCATGGATCACCAGAATTAATATTGTGAAAATGGCTATAATACCAAAAGCAATCTACAGATTTAGTGCAATAGCCATAAAAATTTCACAGAAATAGAAAAGACCACCATAAAATTAATATGGAGGCACAAAAAACCTTGAATAGAGAAAGAAATCCTGAGCAAAAAAAGAGCAATTCTGGAAGTCTTACCATACCTGATTTCAAATTATACTACAGAGCCATGGTAACAAAATCAGCATGGTACTGGTTGAAAAACAGACATGCAGGCCAATGGAATAGATTAGAAGATACAGGAATAAACCCATGCAGCTACAGCTATGTATGTTTGACAAAAGCAAAAGCCTATGAAACCTGTTTAATACGTGGTGTTGGGAAAACTGCATATCCATATGTAGAAGACTGAAGCCACAACTCTACCTCTCACCTTGTACAAAAATTAACTCAAAAAGACATTTATGTCTTTCATCCACTAGAGGAAAACATAGCAAGAACCCTTGAAGATACAGGCAGAGCTAATGACTTTCTCAATAGAACTCCAGTTACTCAGGAAACAAGAGCAAGAATTGACAAATGGAATTGCATCAAATTAAAAAGCCTCTGCATAGCTAAGGAAACAATTACCAGAATCAAGAGACAGCCTACAGAATGAGAGAAAAATCTTTGCTAGCTATTCATCAGATAAAGTGTTTATATCCAGAATATATAAAGAGTTCCAAAAATTAAACACCAAAAACCACACACAATCTAACAAATAAGTGGGCAAATGAATTGAACAGACAGTTCTTAAAAGAAGAAACACAAATGAAGCCAAGCACAGTGGCTCATTCCTACAATCCCAGCTGCTTGTGATACAGAAAACAGAGTGTCACAGTTTGAGGCCAGTCCAGGCAAAAAGTTAGCCAGACCCCCATCTCAACCAGTAAGCTGGATGTGGTAGCACCTATATGTGATCCCAGCTATGCCACAGGCTGTAGGCAGTCTGAAGCCTGACCCAGGTAAAAAACACAAGACCCTACCTGAAAAATAGCTAAAGCAAAAAAGGACTCAGGGGCTGGTAATGTGGCTAAAGTGGTAGAGTGCCTGCTTACCTGCTTAGCAAGCGTGAGACCCTGAGTTCAAACCACCAAAGGGGAAAAAAAGAAAACATTGAGCTTCTGTCTCACCAAGGTAAGAATAGCTTGCTGTGACGATGGTGGGGAAGGGATCGCAACCTGTATAGACTGTTGGTGGGAATGTAAATTACAGCAGCCACTACAGAACTCAGTATGGAGGTTTCTCAAAAAACTAAAAATGAATCTACCACATGATCCTGTAATTCCATTCTTGGGCATATACCCCAAGTAATGTAAGTCAGCATACAATTGAGATACCAAACACACATGTTTATAGCAGCACTATTCACAAAAACCAAACTATGAAATCAGCCTAAGTGTCCATCAACTGATGAACAGATAAAGAAAATGTACCTATTTACAATGGAGTATTATTCATTCATAAAGAAGAATGAAATTATGTCATTTGCAGGAAAATGAGTAGGACTAGAAATACCTGTTAAATGTAATAAGCCAGGCTTGGAAGGACAAAAGTCCTTCTCGCATATGGAATCTAGACCTAAATGTACATGTATACACACTGACACAACAGGATCACGATCATGGGACTGTTTGGAGGGGACAAGAGGGAGGGGAAGATGGAAGGAGAATGGTGGGGAGGTGAGAAATATCGAAATATATTGTGATAAAAGGTGATAAGCAAACCTGCTGAAAGCTGTTGAAAAACAGGGAAAGAGAGGAAGGAGAAAAAAAGAGAACACTGGAGGGAGTTAATTTGATCAAAGTACAGTGTGTGCATGGGTGAATACTATAGTGAAATCCCTTTGTACAATTAATATACTCTAATAAAAATTTTAGAAAGAATGGTATGACTGTTTAGGAATCTGTACCAGGGGAAGCTTGGAAGGCGAAAGGTAAGGGGTGAATATGATCCAAACACTTCAGAATCATGTATGAAAATGAAATAATTTGCTGAGTGGGGTGACTGAAGCCTGTAATCTCGCTACATGAGAAGTATAGATTGGGAGGATGGTGGTTCAAGGCCAAAAACATCATGAGACCCCATCTCAATCAACAGCTTGGCTGTAATGGCATGTACCTATCATCCCTGCTATGCCAGAAAGCATAAGTAGGAGGATCACAATCCAAGTTGGCCCAGGCATAAAGTGACACCCTATCTCAAAAACAAACATCACAAAAAAGGATGGTGGAGCAGTTCAAGCGGTCGTGTGCCTGCCTCGCAAGTGTAAAGCCCTGAGTTCAAACTCCAGTACTGCCCAAAACAAACAGAATAATAAAACCTGTTAAAAATTGTTAGGAAGGGGGTAGGAGATAAGAAAGAGTAATGGAGTGGGTGGAATTGATCAAAGTACATTATATGGAAATATCACAATGAATCCCCTTTATACAATTAATATATGCTAATAAAAAATTTTAAACTATGCCTGTACTAAATATTTACAGACTTTTTTCTTGCCATTATTCTCTAAAGAGTACAGTATGTACAACTATTTGTATAGCATTTTCATTGTATTTTGAATTATAAGCAACTTAGAGATGATTTAAAGTATACAGGAAGGTGTACATAGGTTATAGGGAAATATGCCATTTCTATAAATGATCCGAACATCTGCAGATTTAGGTATCCACGGGGGCCCTGGATCCAGTTATCCATGGATACTAAGGGACAGTTTTTGGATCCAGTTATCCATGGATACTAAGGGACAGTTTTTGGATCCAGTTATCCATGGATACTAAGGGACAGTTTTGTAGAAAAATTGCAGTACAATCATTGCCAAATAACAGTGTTTTGGTCAGTGACATACTACATATATGACAGTACATCCCACATAGCCTAAGTGTATAGCAGACTAGCCCATCTAGGTTTGAGTGAGTACACTACAGGATGTTCATGCAATAAAATCACCTGATAACACCTTTCTCAGAATGTATACTTATTGCTAAGCAACACATTGTTTAGTACTGTCTGTGGTTTCAGGCATCCACTGGAAGCTTTGGAATGAATCCCCTTGGACAAGGGAAGATGGCTACACTATTGATTCTGCATGTCTGCAGAACTGACATTTTCAATCAGGGACTTTATGCATATTCTCTATGTTCTTATTGTTCATTGCTATAGAACAAAATACTCCAAAACTTAGTGGCTTAAAAGAGCAGCCATCTATCATATGATTTGGGGGATGAGAGACTTAGGCAGGGCTCAAGTGGTCGTTCATCAGTTGTTTGTAGCATCAACTAAGGTCAGTCAGTGATACCTGGTAGGACTGGGTGGCAAGGCCCAAGAGAGACTAGAAAGCTGAAGTTGGACCAAAAAGACAGTCTGGTATGCTGCCAAGAAGGGCTGTGGGGCATGGAGATGAGCAAGTGGGAGGAACCTGGAATCAAAGGGGCTTACCAAATAAAAGATGCAGAGAGTAGATGTGGGGAAGGAATGGGAAGTCAGTTTGAGGGGCCCACTGGACAATTGAACAACAATGGAAAGAGGGGCCTGGGTGGTGTTAGGGTGCTTGTTGCCTTGGTTTGAAGGGCAAAAGAATCAAAATGCCTAGTTTGTAGCTCTTTATGAAGGTTAAAAGGAATGGTCTGGAAGAGATGAGGCTCGAAGTAGAATCCTGGATTCCAGGCCAGTGTCAGCAAAGTTCTGCCCTCCCTCACATGCAGAGATATGGAGCCAGCTCAGGACAGCAAGTGTGAGTGGGAAGGAAAGTCTCAAATTCTGGTGTGTTAGTCTAAGTTTTCTATATGTGTGTATATATATATATATATATATATATATACACACATATATATGTTTATATATATTTATTCATTATATATTTTATAATTTATATATTAAATGTATGTTATATATTTATATACATATATTTATAGATATGTTTTATATACATATATATTTAAAGTTAGAGCCAACTCTAGGAAAATCTAGGTAACAGGTCAGTTATATGCTTAGGTCAAGGTTGAAAAGGAAAATTCACTCCCAGTCATCATAGAGGTGTGATTGGTACCATGCTAAAGAGATCTTCAAGGATACATCAAACTTTGGGGACACTGGTCCAGCTCCTTTCCATTCACCTCCTATTTCCTGTTTCAACCTTGTTGATTCTGAATGTCGACCTATTAAGGGAGGCTGCCTTATTCCATAGCATGATGTGCAAAACTCAAGTAACCCTGAAAGTTAACTCAGGGTTAACAGGGCTTCTTGGGAAGATGCGACCACCTGCTCAGGCAAACATGGCGTAAAAAGAACCTGCAGACACACTCAGCAATGCTGCACTGACTCTGAAATGCCAGGCTGGCTATTTCTAGCTGAAGTGGCTCCTAATTTAGGGTAGCAAGTTGAAGAAAATATTTGTAAATCTGTCATGAAAAGAATACTTCGTAAGCATAAAAACAAAAACATTTTTAAAAAACATGAAACAAAAAACCAATTGCTTAGTTTGCTTGAATAAACATTTAAATGTTCTGTGCCTCAAAAATCAAACATCAAAGTGAGAAAAAAATTCTGCTACGTAATACACACAGGCAGCATTGTACAGCAATTCATTCTAACTTTGAAATCACCCCAGCTTGTGTTCAAATCTGCCTCACTCACTCACTCACTCACAGGTGTATGACCTTGGACAAGTTAATTTAAAAACAGCCTGGGCCTCAATTTGTTCATCCACAAAGCAGAGAAAACAATACCCACTGCAGAGGGTTATTATGAGAATCACGGACGTCCTCTGTAGTTGTACAGGCTGTTCACTGAGCAAGGGAGCAAACAGGAGCTGAAGTCCAGCTCACTCTCCCTCACCAAGCCCTGGGCTGGAGAAGAACTGCTACTTCCTACTCAGGCAGCAGGTACATTTTCTCCCTGGATTAAGGAGCCTCATGATCTAACAGTGCCCAATGGCACCAAATAAACGAAAATATACAATAGTCACTATAGCTTATTGTATTTATGATTTTATATTAAAAATGGCTAAAGACAATATATGTGAAGCACTTAAATCCATGTCCAGTACATTGTGAGGTGTTAGATGGAGTGACTATCCTTAAGGACAAATAGAAGAACCCTGGGCCTTCAGAACAGTGAGAAATGACACATACAGGCAGTCAACAATAATCACAAGAAAAATACTCAACCTTCTGGTAATCAAAGAAAACTACATTAAAATTAGAAGCCATCTTCCTGTAAGGTGGCAAGCTTCTCTAAAAACTGAACCTGAGAGCAGAATTGTGAAGTGGGCTCTCTTCTTATGAGACAGGTAGCAGAGAGCACTGTTTGCCCCCTTTGAAGAAATCTTACCTAAAGGGGTAAGGGACAGTAATGGAAGGGGTTGAGCTGGCCAAAGTACAGTGTACTCAGAGTGGAGATACTCCGAGAAACCCCTTTAACATTGACTTTGGAATTAACAATGAAAGATAGGACGGTAAAATAGGCATTTCTAAGAGAGGGAAGGTGAATGGAGGAGATGAAGGTGAGGGAATATGGTTGACGGCCTTCATATACATATACAAACTAGATCGATTGCTTTAAGTAGAGTGGGGAGGGGTTTGCGAGGGTGGAGCAGACAGATGGTGGGGCGATCCAACCAATGTAATTGAGAATTGCCACAATGGCTGCCCTCCCAGTACCACGAATACATTCTAACAAAAATGGCGGGGAAAGAGGCTATCTGTACCCTCTATGGTTTGGGAATTTTCTTTGTTCAAATTTAGTCAATAAATAAATGAATAAAAGCTGAGACACAACTGAAGATCTGCATTTGAGAATACTCACTGTAGCATTATCTATAATGGCCAAAGAGAGAAAATAATCAGAAGGTCTAACAATGAGTGATTGGTTGGTTCAAAATGGCTAACAAATCAAATCAAAATAAGAGATAAAAGCACAGAAGTATTTTCCCGGCCTGGCTTTCATCATTTCATTTCTTTTGTTTCCTTTGATTAGCTTGTTTCTCCTCTTGCGACTTTGGGTTGATATTAATCTTCTTACTCAAAGCAACCTATTGCTTGGGAGGTTTTGGGTTGTTATTTGGTTTGAATTTTGGTTTGGCTTGATTTGCAGTGCTGGGGATGAATTCTGGACCTTGCACATACTAGACAAGTGCTATACCATTGAACCACACACCCAGTCCCCCAGCTGTTGAGAGGGCATGATTGTGACATGGGTCAGGATCACAGGCCTGAGAAAAAGACTTGGTGCCCTGGCTTACTGGGAGGAGCTTCGGGGAGAGAGGGAATGGAGGATGTAGGATAGGCCAGGAAATTGCTGAGCCAGGTAGTGGTTCAGGCAGCCTGGGGGGGCAGCGATGCATAAGGCCCAACATGGTAGTCTCAGTTTGATGCAGGGGCTGCAGTTTTGTGCCTCTGCATCAGGCATCATGGGATGCAGGTTGGGTAGGTAGAGCATAACTTCCAAGTTGAGGTGACTCCTGTTCCACCCAGGGCCATTCTGAGCAGGAAGCCACTGGGAGCCATCAGCTACCAACCATGAGGACTCCCCAGCTAACAAAGATTGGGGTAGAGCAGCAACAGCATCCCCTACTAGTGCGGACAGGTTGGGTATTGTGTCCCACCAACAGTCTGAGATGGCAAGAACTCTCACTACGTGGTAATTATCAAATTACTCACTTACCTGTGAAACTCTGCCTGCCACAAACTGTGTTGTCACAGGGTAAGTAGGTAACTTGCTCCTTAAACCCTTTGTCACGAGGAAAGAGGCCAGCAGGAAAGAAGGAGAACTAAAAGTATGTGGATGATGCTCACAGCCTGGAGGCTGGCAGTTTAAAAATGCATTCCACATATATTTCAAACCTCCAACTGCAAACCAAAGGCCTGTTGAGAGGCGAGCAGTGAACATGCAAAGAGTACCACTTTAAGGCTCTGTGAAGTGACAGCTGTTACAGAAATTGGACAGTTTATAAAGATGAGAAAGGCAGAATTCATGAAGCAAGACAACTTTCTTCACCCATCTCTGTATTAGCAGCAAAAGCCAGGAAGGCCAGAAGCCACCTGGGAGGCTGTCTAAGAATGAGCACAAGTCTCACTAGTCCTCTTCTGGCCGGCACTGCCAAGGGACAGCAGCGGTGTGTGAGGTGCTGAGGAGAATGAGGCTCTCTCAGCTGTCACTGGCTTAACTAGGCAGCAGGGCTGCAGCCAGGACCTAGGGACAGCTTGTTGGTAGCTGGCAAGGCCACCTCGGCTGGCCTGCCCTTCAAATTAGTATCAGCCTGCATGCTCTGGTTCACAGCATGTGCCTCGGCCAGGGATCATTTCCTTCTCACAATGAGGAGACAGAGACAATTTGAGACTTGCTCAGCTTCAACCCAGGCATCTCTTGCCAACCCCAGTGCTGATCAGCTCAAGTGTCCACTTTGTGCTCCTGTCTGAGATGCCTGAAAAATAATCCACAATTCTTTCTTTTATTAGTGTATATTAATTTACATAGGGGTTTCATTGTAATATTTCCACACATGCATGTCATGTACTTTATTCCAAGTCACCCCATTACTTTCTTATCCCACTCTCCCCTTTTAAAAACAATTTTAATAGTTTTATTGTTCTACTTTTATACAAGTGCATGAAGTCCTTGGATCATCTTCCCCCTCCCACTGGTCTCCTTCCAAATAGCCACCCCCCTCCCCCATTTTATACTGTTGTCATTCTTCTGTTTTTTTCTTTTTTTAGGTCTAGATTCTGCATATAAGAGAGAACCTGCGATTGTTGTCTTGCTCAGTCTGGCTTCACTTAACATGATGATTTCTAGTTCCATCCATTTTCCTGCAAATGACATAATTTTATTTTCTTTATGGCTGAATAATACTCCATTATGTATATACACATTCTCTTTGTCCATTTAACAGTTGATGGACACTTTGGCTGACTCCAAAGCTTGGCTATTGTGAATAATGGATAAACAGGTATCTCTACTATATGCTGGCTTAAATTCTGTTGGATATATGCCCAGGAATGGTATAGAGAATTATATGGTAGTTCTGTTTTTAGTTTTTTGAGAAAACTCCATACTGATTTCTATAATGACTGCCATAACTTACATTCCTGCCAACAGTGTGTAAAGGATTCCTCCCAATCCCCATCCTCCACAACATTTGCTATTGTTTTTTCCATTGTGACTGGTATAAGATGAAACCTCAGTGTAGTTTTTACTTGCATTTTCTTTACAGCTAAGAATGTTGAAATTTCTTCATATATTTATTGGTCATTAGTACTTCTTTTGAGAACTGTCTGTCCAATTCATTTGCCCAGGTATTAATTGGATTGTTTGTTCTTTTAGTATTTAATTTTTGAAGCTCTTCATATATTCTGGAGATTAATTCTTATCTGATGAGCAGTTGGCAAAGATTTTCTCCCATTCTGTAAGCTGTCTCGTCATCCTGGCAGCTGTTTCCTTTGGTATGCAGATATTTTATTTGATACAACTCCATTTGTCAATTCTTGCTATTATTTCCTGAGCAACTGGAGTCTTATTGAAAAAGTTGTTACTTTGTCTGTATCTTCAATGTGTTCATGTAGTACTCTCAAAGTTGTCCATATTTAGATCTTTAATCCATTTTGAATTAATTTTTGTACAGAATGAGAGGGGTCTAGCTTTAGTCTTCTACATGTTGATATCTAATTTTTTCAAACACCATTTGCTGAAGAGGCTGCCTTTTCTCCAAGATATATTTCTGGTGCCTCTGTCAAAAATCAGATGGGTGTAGCTTGTGGGTTTATTTCTGGATCTTCTATTCTCTTCCATTGGTCTATATGTCTGTTTTCTGCCAGTACTATGCTGTTTTTGTTACTACGGTTCTGTAGTGTAATTTGAAATCAGATATTATAATACCTCCAGCACTAATCCACAATCCTTATACTCTGGGGATTCAAGTACACTTAAAGTTGCTCTCCTTCTCACTCTGCCTTTCCCTCTCTACTTCCTTTCACTTCCATGCCTCTTCAGCCTCTAGCTCCTTTCCCTACTTTCCTGGATCAATATTAACCCACCTCTCTCTAAAAATGAAAAAAAAGTTTCTCAAGGATTCTCTTACTAGGCAGCTCAGGAGCACTGGAGTGGTGAAGCATTAAATACACATCAACAGTCCTATAAATGTATGCTGAGCACCTGTTGTGCCCAGGCCCAAGAGTCCCACACACAGGTCAAACATGGATGCACAGGGCCTCCACGCCAGTGAAGACAGAGATATACAACTAGTGCAGCAGCCTTCATTTCAGGTGTGTTAGAATTATCATTTATTTCTCTCTTACTCAAAATTATTCTATTCCAAGCTTTCATTCTGAACCAGTGATGGAAACATCACTTGGGGGTTGCCCTCCTCTGTTTTCCCGGGGGCATGCATTATTTTTAGGAGATTAACAGTCAAGGTGGGGAGGCAGGGTCTTTGGACACTAAGTGGTGGACCATAGTATCCCTTGGCTTGTCTGCTGTCTGAACTAAAGACAACTCTGACCGGACAGATGATGGCATTAGGGATGAGGGTAGACAAAGATTGTAACAGGAAGAAGAGCTCAAAGGTCATTTAAGTATTCAGGAATTGATGCTGAATTTGGTTTGGGTTGAGCAGTGGTGGAGAAAGTAGGAAGAGAAGGAGAAGAGTCGTGAGGCAGAGTTTATGGGATCTGTGGCTGATCAGAAGCAGGATAAAGGAGAGGGTGGCATTGGGGATGACTTCCAGGTCTCAGTTTGGAGTGGCTATGTGGCTGCTGGTACCCAGCCCCACCAGCAGGCTATGTGAGGAACAAAGGCCCTGCCTGGCCAAATGCTGTGCAGCTGGTAAGTTCCACTTGAGGCATGATGACTTTGACAAGCTGAAGAGATGACTCAGTGCAGCTATCCAAAGGAGATCTGAGCAGGAGATCACAGATGTGGGAACATAGATGATCATTCTTACCAGGTACATGGACAAGACTACCAAAAGAACTGGAACCCCAGATGGAAAGAGAGTAGAAGACAGGCCTGCAGAGCTCCAACAGGCAAGTGATAGATAAAGAAGTGATATTGGGGAAAGCTAGGAATGAGTGGGCATAGAGATTCTTAGATGCAGCAAAGGGAGAGTCCAGAAGGATGTCTTTCACCAGGATGTGTTGCTGCCGGTGGGCTGCTGGGCTGATAGCCAATGAGATGCTTTTGGATTAGGTACAAGCCCCCTACTGTGTTATACCTGCACCACCACACACTGGTAAAGAACCAACAACAAGTAGTATTTTTCCCTTTATTACACTTAAAATAAATTTTGAGAGCTATCAATAAGCAAAAATAAAAAGGAGAACCAAATAATTAGTTAAGTCAAAATGGGCTCCTCACCCTCAAAGGCTACTTACCACATATACATCAGTGATTTGTGCCTATATGTATAATTCATATGTGATGTATAAAGACCCTTCATTTATGTTCCTCAGAGAGCAAGTGAATGTCCAGAACTAGCAAACTAAACCTCAGTAGGAGAAAGGATGTGTGACTCAGCTTTCTATTATTGTGACAAATGCCTGATATAATCAACTTATAAAGAAGAAACGTTTATTTAGGCTCATAACTTCAGAGGTTTCAGTCCACTTGACCATATTGATGTGGGCCTGTGACCACACAGGACATCAAGGTAGGACTGTGTGACAGGGGAGTATGCGCACCTCACAGCAGCCAGGAAGCAAAGAGCAAGAAGAGACCAAGGCCCCAACATCCTCTTCAAAAGCACACCCCCAGAGACCTAAGTTCTTCCCACTAGGCTGCCTTCTAAAGTTTCTAGCACCTCCCAATAGTAGTACAGGCTGGGGACCAAGCCTTTAACACATGAGCCTTCAGCTTTGGGGGCACATTTCAAATTCAAACCATGGCAAGGGGGCACTGAACAGTATGTGGTTCACTCAGGCTGTGGCTGAAAACCACATTGACTTAGGATGTGTGCACACTCCTTAGGGAAATGAAGAAAGTCCCCAGGAAGGATCACCCTGTTGAGAAAGATACATTTCACATAATCTCAGAAGCTAAAAACCTCAACCCTAAAAATCTCTTTACCATAAAATTTTTCATTCCAGTCATTGCCAGATCATAAAGTAAGTTTCTGAAGGACTCATAACTAAAAAAGAATAAATGGCTGTAAGTCCATGTATTTCTAGCCAACTCTCTTCACCCTCATCTTCCTCCTTCTTGTGCGAATGAGGCCAGCACACTGGCCTTCTCTCAGCTCCTCAAACAAGCAAGCTCTCTCACCTCTGCCTTTTGCATAGCTTTTCCCCTGACCTAGAAGTTATCACAAAATCTTGCTTAAATGCTCCTTCCCCAGGATTTTTTCTAAATCAGGTCCCTCATTGCTATCTCTCCTGGTTCACTGTACCCCTTCACTGCAGGTACCAGTTTTGTAATCGTGTGTGCATCCATGTATGTGTGCATGTGTGTACAGCATCCACTAGTCTATGGTCTCTAGGAAGCAGAACTATGTTTAGCTTTCTTCCTGCTGAGTCTCAGGAGAGACTCCTAAACATATTATATGCTCATCACCAATTATGTTGAGTAAATGAATCCACTGGAACGGAGAACCCATTTTCCCATTTTACCTCTAAGCACATTCAATGATGAAATGGGAAAATCCACAACTGTGATGAAAGGAGCATGGGCTGGTCCAGTAACAAGTAAGACAGGAGAAGAAGCAGAGGAGGAAGGGAAGGGAAGGAACAGAAAATGGCGTTGGGGAAGAGGGAGTGAGAGAACTGGATCTGACATGAGTGAACCACACTGAAACTTCCTTCTGACCAGCCCAGGCAGAGACACCTGAGCATTGGTTTGATAAGGTGCCTAGAGATACCAGTGTGGGATAGAGGATTTCCCCCAAAACACCTACAATCTAGAATCTCCACAGGCCCAAGACTCCCAGTTATAAGATGGCAGACTAGAGAAATGTCTAGAGTAAAGGGGAGACAACACAAGCTGGGGACATCTGTAAGCTCAGCCATAAGAGATGAAGAAGGGTTGCCAAAAGTAGAGAAAAATTAAAGAAGAGTTCTGGAAGATACTGAAAGCACAAAGTAAATGATAAACCCTGAGGGGCAAAAATAACAATCCTATCTTTGGATCAGGGATGGGATATGTGAGCTGGCTGGGGAAGTTCCCTGATTCTGCAGAATGACAGAAGAGGTAAGGGTCAAGTACCCTAAAGTGGAAATATATGTAAAACATTCTCTCATTATGATGTAACTAAACTGGAAATGAAGACAAAGACTTTTGAGGCACCACAAGTCAAAATCTATGTGCCACATGTCAAAATGTTATAAACTTAAGCACTTACATTATAAATAAGAAAGGACAAGGAGAAATGAATTGCATAACATTCCCAAGGAGTTATAAAGAATGAAAAAATAAGCCTAAATAAAACAAAAGTAATGAATAAATAAAACCAGGAATCAATAAATTATAAATAGAAAATAATAAAACTATATAAAGAAACATAGATAAGAGAAAGAGGCAAACAGAAAACAGCTTTTAGGGGGAAAAGGCATACAATAAAATAGAAAAATAAGCTAAATTAAGGAGTAAAGGTGTAAAGCATAAAAATGAAAATAGGGTATATTAAAACAATCACAAGAGATCGTTTTGAAATAGACAAATAATTTGAAAACCTGAATGAAGTAGTTTGAGAGCCTGAATGGAGAATTGTCTAGTAGCTAAAAATTACCAAAATGCAACTTCTAAGACAGGATTAAAACAAAGTACTCTCAAATAAAGAAGAAAAAACCAGGAAAAAAATTATCAAATAGATACACATCACAAAAACACCACATCCAGATGGTTTCATAGGGAATAGCACCAACACGTTAAGAAATAACAAAGCCAGCACTGTTTAAATTGCTGCAGATATGGAAAAGAAATAAAGACTCCAAATGCTTTTTATGAAGCCACCACTATACTGATTCCCAAGCCCAACAAAGATAACACACAAAAAAAGAAAAAAAAAAAAAAAACCAAAAACACAGACTGATCTCACTTACGTTGTTAAAAAAATACTTAACATAGAAATGTCAGCAAGTACAGGCCAGCAAGTAGAAAACTCTCATAATATAATTAAGTGACACTCATGCCAAGAAAAAAAGGACAGTTCAGTATTACAAAACATATCAATGTAATTAATCATATACCAATAAGTCAAACTGAAACATCATAAGGTATCTCCACAGAGGCTAAAAAATGATCAAATAAGATTCACATCCATTCTTACCCCAGTTTGTCTGGGACTGAAAGGTTTCCCGACATGTGACTTTGGGCACTAATACCAGGAGAGCCTGAGGCAAAAGGAACCAGTTGGTTGTGCTCATTTCTGTACAAATAGATAAGTATTTCCTACTGATGGAGATAGAAGAAAACATGGCTATGGACAGACACACATCTGAATCCCAACAGAAGCATCAAACAATTATCACAAATATTAGCAAATGAAGACAGGAAAAGTCAATGATGTTCACAGATGTCATATCATTTTAACATTGTTACAGAGAAACTGGCCAATACCATTGTTTAGGAGAATAAAATTGAATTATAAAAAAATTAGAAAAAGGGAAATAGCATTACCATTATCTACAGCTCATATGATTGTATACAATGAAAAACAGGTAAGGTATGTAAATATAATCGTAACAATAAGGTATACAGTATAATGATAGCACAAAAATGCATGGTATTCCTATAGAAAAACAGCAGACAGTCGGGAAATAGAGAAGAAAAGATACCCTTGACGAGGGTAACAAAAATAGAAAATATCAAGAAATAAATTTGGAGAGAATTGATTCAACTTAACAAAATATGCAAGATGGATGAAGAAAACGTTAAGTGAGGTACATAAGAAGAAAAATGGCAGCAATGAATATTCATACCCTGTCCTTGTACGGGAAGACTGTCAATTCTCCCCAAAGTAATCTATACAGTATATGCAATGTGAGAAGAATAAAAATACCAACAGGATGTTCCTTTCAGAACTAGACAAACTGAATTCTGACATGTCTTGGGAGAAGGTAGGGCTTTGCACTGCACAACACAGCAGAACTTCCAAAACTCAGTAGCTAATCACCTCTCTAAAGCCCCCACCACAGCTCCTGGACTCTTCCTCTTCCTGTTCTCTCTTCCTCTCCCATTCCCTGCACAGCTGCTGGTTTTTCTCATCTGCCCAGGCTGCCCCTCCCAGTCTTCTCCTCTTCTACACAAAGTAATTTCACCTGCTTCCTAATCCCATTCTTCTTTCCAGTATTCTCCCTGGTCACATCAGAAGGTACAGAGCCAGCCAGGCACCAAGGGCTCTTTCCTCCTAAGGAGGGAGAAGAAGGGGAAAGAGAGAGGGCAAAGGAAGAGGGGGAAGCAGGGGAGAATGTAAGTACCCCTCCCAACCGTGTAACTACTGCAAAGTACATGTTGCTGTAACATTTAGTAAACAGTGTGTATTAATTAGCAAGCACTATAAAAGTAGCCATAACTTTATTAAAGCAGTCAACAGAAAATAACACTCATACAGTTTACAAAGCACTGCAACAAAACAATACTGTGGCACAACAGGTTTATTGTTCCCGTTCTGCAGACAAGGAACTGACCCTAGCAAGTTAAATAACTGACTAGTAGACATATCACAGGGCCTGGTCTATGGAAGTTGTCCAAAAATAATGCTCAGATTTGTAGAAACACCCTCTCAAAGTATTAAACATTGAATGAATCCTTTTGGATAAGAACTGGCATTGAGAGAGATGAACGTACTATTTGCATATGGGTGTACATAGATTTAGCGTTAAAGTCTCCCATGCCAGGGGCTCAAAAGAAAACAGGGATTTCTTATCAGAAAGGATGAGAACAGATGCCAACCTCTTCTCTTGCATGTTGGTTTTCTGTGACCACAGAGAGCTCAGAATATCTGCCTGGGTCTAACTAGAAACTCCTTATCTTACAGATATTATACCTGCAAATATCAAAATCCATGTACTTCAGGATATATAAACTATAACTTGTCTTTTTCTGTGACCAAAACATGCTATCATTCTACCCATCTTTCATGTTTTTTCTCAGGTCACATATTTTTTGGTCTTCTCTTCTACCTTTCTTTCAAGATTGCAAACAGGATCTGAGAAACCAGCCATGTCTCTGGTGTGCCAGGTGTGGACTAGCTATTTCCAGTGAGTGACGACAGCTGTATTCTGTAACTCCACACTCTTTTGCTTGTTGCTGTGTGTGTCAGAACTTGCAAGGTTATTTTGTGGTAACAATATCAAAATATCTGTGAGGTCAAACTCAAAACCAAAATAAAACACTGTAGGTGGTTTCCCTCTCTCTGTGGAATTTCAGGGCAGTCTACCCTCCTTGATGTTGGCATAATCCTAAAGATAATGAGAAAATGGCTTCTTTCTCCTTGTCAAGAACAAGGGAAATCACGGAAATGTTTTCCAGAAGCTCTGTAGTGATTCCACTCAGACTTCACTGGCTATGATTGTCCATTCCTGAGTCCATCATGGGCAAAGGTCCTGGAATGGATGAAAGATCCAACTGCAACACCCTCCCAATGTGTGACCCACAGTAAGATTCTGCTTGGTCACTTCTCCTCCCTGGGCCTCTTTTCTCATCTGTAAAACAAGGGGTTGAACAAGATGGTTTTCAAGCTTCCTTCTGCTTCTACCATTCAATGCTTCATGAGTCTTAAGGAGAAAGAATGTGAGATACAAATAACATGGTCTCTCTGACCTTCAAATGTACCATCTGCAAATGGGGAAATAAAACCTACCTGCTGCAGGCTTGGAATAACCAGTTGAGGCCATGTAGTAAAAGGATCTAGCACGGTGGCTATCGTGCTGTAGTCACTCAGTGAATGACAAAGTACTGGGAGTTTTATCTTAGTTGTTGAACAAAGAAAATATGTTCCTAAGAAAACTTAAAGACTCTTAGAGAGGGAACAGTAGTTACTTATTTGAAGAAAAACAGAAATAAACTAATTCTTGTTTTTGTTTTGTTCTATTTTGCTTTGTTTGGGGTAGCCTTTTAACTTAACTTTTTTAAAGTCATTGTTTGAACTGAAAATAGCTTCATGATTTTCAAGACATATTTCCAGAGAGGAAATTACATTAGAACTGCTATACCCCTGTCATCAACTGTTATTTGCATCCAAAGAAGACGCATGTCATTTAAATTCCAGATGCTGAGTGTATAATTTGTGTTCTAAAGGCCCAGGCATGTTTCCTTATTGTTCAGTTGACTGTGCCTGTGTAAATCACCAGTGCATTAAATTACTAACATTTAAACAAAAATGCTCAACTCTGCCTTCACTGCCATCTTTGGACTTGGGTGCAATCGCTAATGGATCAACAGCGTAAAACAAGTTGATACATTCCTTATGCTCTCTGGGAAGGACGTCTTTGTCCCTCTGCATGTGGGGAGTAGGGAATGATTTACTCAAAAGTAGAAGCAACCAAGTATGGTAGTACACATCTCTAATCTCAGCATTCTGGAAGCTAAGGCAAAAGGATCCCAAGTTCAAGGTCAGCCAGGCCTACATAGCAAGATCCTATCTCAAACAAACAAAAAGTGGAAGCAGCCATATTTACACACCTCCCTGGAAATACACCCTCATTTAGTAAGAACTATTTATACAGCACTGCAGGGTCAATCTTTTTAAAAAGGACTACCACTAACACAAATTTCAAATTATTTCTGAATGACAAGAAAAAATCAATAGACCACTTTGCTTATTGAAAGAACCTGATTTGCTGAGGCCATGCAAACTCTAGTGGTTCTGAAGAGCAGAAAACTAAGTCAGAGCTAAGGAGAGGGCAAGAAAGGGTGGCAGCAGATTGCCTGCCTCGTAGGTCTCAGGGGTCTCCCCTGCTCTGAGCATTCCTGGTACTCAAACCTGCACTGCTCATCAGCATCAAACACACACAGGCTGCTCCTACTGGCGGGGCCTTCAGTCCTTCTCCTTGTCTGTAAGGCTATGTGCAGGTTGTGAGGACATGAGCTAGGCTTGACATTTTGATACAGTCTCTGATGTAGAGCCTTGTGTGCAGAAAACAACATTTATTAATTCTGATTGACCAGCGGAGATGAGGATTTATTGGGATGGAGGATTGGAAACATTCTCTCTTTGAGAGAGTTGAGAGATTTTTCTTCAGAAAAGCATTGTCAGCTGTTAACCCCTCAGAAAAACCACTAGAAAAGCCTGCTGATTAAGCAGGGCTAAGTTTATTAGACTGCAGTCACAGAAAACCATGCCTTTAAAGGGTCTTGTCAGAAGTAGGAAGTCAGGAGAGTATATGTTGGGTTTAGGATCTGTGCTGGATGATTTTAAGGTGAGAATTAATTGATATTGGGAAGAGTTTGTGACATAATATGTAATACAGAGATGAGGGTATTGATGATCCAGTTAAACTGTTTGAATACTTCACAGTCTTATCTCGTTGGTGCAAGTAGTTCCTGGCGTGAGTAACTAAATTATTTTTGCTTGGTCCTAGTATTATTTTTGCAGGGAGGGGAAAAAACTACGCCAGAGCATGACTGCTCATAACCCATGAATGTATTTGCTCAATTTGCTTCACATTCGCAAGAGACAATAAAAGATGTTTGAAAGAAAATCCAATTAAATATTCAAAGGATTGTAAGGGCCAGGAGAGTTCCAAATAGCTAATCTCTTGTCACTAACCTTGGTCCTCCTGATTGCCATTCAAATTCTGCCCAGTCACAAGCAACAGCTATTTACTCACTTCAATGCTTATTTCTTCAAATGCCAAACAGCATGGAAGACTTTCTTTGTGGCATGAAGAATTCTCTTGGAATTTTACTGTTGTATTTGTTCTGAAAAAACAACCAACAATTAAAATTCTCCACAATTTCATGGGCATGAAATACAAAATGTCAAAAGCACATCCAGAGACATTTCCAGACTATCTCCTCTTATAAGCCTATAACTGAAAGGACAAAGCAACCTCGTAAAACCAAACACAGCAGCAGAGTGTAAAGCATCATCCCACACAGTATGGCTCCCCCAGTATGGCTCCCCCAGGTCGTAGGCACCTCTCTCCCAGAGTCTCATCCTTGTGGGCACACACTACTTAGCACTTCAATTTGGAGACAAGTCCTTGGATTTGGGTCATTGGCTTAGCCCTGCCACTTACCGATGGTGTGAATTTGAACAAGTTACATAACTCCTCTTTGCTTCAATGTCCTTATCTATAATAATGAGGCTCTTAATACTGACTACCTCGTAGATTATAGGAAGTATTAAATTATAATAATACTTTAATAATGTATGTACAGTGATTATGCTAGTCAAAATGTGCTCGGTTACACTTCAGTAATAAACAATCCCAAAATCTCAGTGGTTTAATTCAGCAAACGTTTGTTTTTTATTCATGCTCCATGTCCAAATTGGATCATTAGCTTCATGAATATTATACCACGAGAAAAGAATGTGGCAAATGTCACATGACCTTTAAAGATTCTACCCAGAATTAGCTGAGATCAGTTTCACTTGCCAGTATTTCACCGGTCAAAGCAAATCACCTAGCTATGCCTACTTTCATAGAGGGTGGGAAAATACAATCGTATTGCATTCCCATGTTGGAATTAATAACACTCTGATGCCAAAAACAGACACAGAAGAGACAGAAAATCTTGACAAGGCAATTTCTCTTGATCAGGAGGGTGTTCTCACGCCAGCTAAGCAAATACGCAAGGACAGAATGGCTGACAGTGGCTCCTCCTTACATCCCTGACACAGTTGCACCTGCCCCTCACCTGGGATTTGTCCAGGTCAAAGGTTCACAGTCTTTCCTGATTGGCTAAAAGGCTTGGGGGATGGGTTAGGGCATGCAGTTGGGCGGGCAATGGACTCATACAGGAATCCAGAAGAAGAAGCAAAGACCCTTTAAACATGCAAGTTACCTAAGAGGAATTTTTAAGTAATCTAAGAGGGTAACAAATACTTTGATAAAAAATATCATTTTTCTTACACTTAGAAGGAGGAAAACAACTACACTTTTTCATAATTCTAGTGGGTAGCAAGACATTTACAACACAACGGTTTCTGTTGTTGTTGCTGCTGTCTGTTGTTATAGCTACTGTCACCATTGACATTATGGAATGTCAGAACCAGAAAACCTCCAGAGCTCCTGTGTGCTTATTTACTCAGTGTTTACATTCATAATCATTCCATTTTTACTGAAGACTGGTATATAATAAAGAATATTTCTGGTCTCTTTCTGGGAGGGAGTGTCTAGACGCTTGCAATTCCTCAAGTGATAGAAGTGTGTCTGGCGTTTATTTAAGTTGGGCTGCTGGAATCACAGCCAAGTTTATGCAAAGAGGTGATACTTACTAGTCTCCTAGATAACTTCAGGATGCGAACTGACCATGCTGAGAAGATCAATCATGTTCAGAGGCTTGGAGCCTTGAGTCACATGCTATCAACTCAACATCCAGGGATGGAGTGAAGCTGGAGATTCAGTACAACCTCATGACAAATTAGTCCATGAATTGGTCCATAATGAAACTCCATTAAAAACTCTACACTCAAAATCCAAGAAAGCTTTCCTGGTTGAGCTTAGAAATCAGCATGTCATGAGACATGTCACGCTGACACATGTCTCATGTGTCATGACACATGAGAGTGTCACATTATGATTCAACAGAGAAGACATGAAAGTCCCATGTTTGGATTCCTTCCTGATTTTGTCTCGTGGCTCTCTTTTAGATGATCCTTATTTGTATCCTTTATAATAGTAAATATGGTTTATCACGTTCCCGAATTCTGCAAGACATTATAGCAAATTATCAAAGACAAGGAAGTAGTGGGAACCCCTGAATTTGTAGCTGGTTGGTCAGAAATATGTGTGACCAGGGAACCTGTGAGTTGTGGCTGATGTTGCAGTGAGGACAATGTTGTTGGAGCCTGTGCCTTTAACTTGTGAAGTCTGTGCTGACCCCAGGTACTTAACATCAGAATTGCATGTAATAAATGAGCACAGCTTCTGCATTAATAGCTCTATAAAGGCATAAGGCAAGTATCATTGTAAACTGATAATTTTTTTTGGAAGTACTGGAGATTGAACTCAGTGCCTTGTACCTGCTAGGCAAGAAGCTCTACCACTTGAGCCATGTCCTAAGTCCATAAACTTAGTACTTTTAATTTTTAAAAAGAAGGCATTATGAGAAAGAATAACTGGTCATAACTGGTAGCCTTGAGACTAAATTTTTCCCAGTGATGTCACCCATTTGGATCAAGATTGCATTGATTATTAACCTTTAAAAATTAGAAAATTTAGGCCAGGCCTGGTGGTACATGCCTGCAATCTCAGCTATTCAAGATGAATTTGAGACTAGTCTGGGCAACATTGGAGATACGCTATCTCAAAAACAAGATACACAGAAGGGCTGGAGGTATGTGCTACACAAGCACAAGGCCCTGGGTTCAATATTTAGCAGGCTAAAGCAGGGAGTAAACTAGAAAATTTAACACACACACACACACAAATCTAGATTTCTGGTTTCACTTAGAAATGGTAAGATCTAGCGACTAAAGATCCAAAATTCTTCTCCAGTAATTGCCTCCTTCAGGAAGCATATATTCCCTGGCTCCCCACAGCCCACACCTGCCACACCTGTATTGATTTAGGCCTCCTGAAGCCCACAGGTATTTTGCTCTTGTTCTGAACACAGCTTTGTTTGTTGTTTTAATGTAGAGGCTGGGAGACACACAGAGGAAGTGAGTGACTCACACACATTCTAAAAGCTACTTTGTAATCAAGTTCAGACCTGAATGCAGGTCCCCCCTTGACACCCAACCAGAAGTTTCTTCTACCCCAGAAAGCCACAGCCAAATGTATGTCGGGCTCCTCTTCCTCTCCGAAGAGTAGACACCCTTACTTTAAGGACATCACAACAGGCATCTGGTTCCTGCCTAGGATTCCCACTGGATCTGCTGACCTTGACACACCCCTGGCATGGGTCTTCCAGTCCCTCCCTTTTCTCCCAACTTGCCTTTCCTTACACCACTCTTTTCCTCATTTATCCATTCAAGCCAAGCCAAGGCACCAGCCAAGACGAGGGAATGACAAGACACAGAATTACCCTCCTGCAATAAACTAGAAAACTTTTTTTAAAAGTACAATACAGAAGTATTGTCAGATATTGGACAAAGGTCTCTAATCTCTGAGATCAGGGAACAAATAAGGAATAACCTACAATTGCCTCATCTTTCTGCCCAGAGGTAATTTCCCAACTACTCTTCAGGGCTTGGGACTGTGAAAAGGCCTACTGGTCTTCTGAGTTGGTAAGGCAAATGTCAGGGTGTAGAAAAGTGGGGGAAGCTAGAAGTTTCAGTGCAGAGAATCCAAAGAGGGAGTTACAGAGAACTCCAGAAATCTACAGAGCATCTTTGGCTGAATACTAACAAGCACACACAGTGCAAAACCCCATGAGGCAGATACAGAACTGTTAAGGAAAGCAATAACTGAGTGCAGAAAGATGAGTGCTCCTTATATTCAGTAGAGCCAGGGCTCTGTAGAGTTCCACTATCCACTACAGAAAGACCTCATTCAGTGTATAAGGAATGGTGTAGAAATCCCAGAAGGGTTGCTGTGCCTTAGCAGTGGAGCTAAATGAACCCAAGAGCAGTGGTTCACAACTGGGAAGTGATTGGCAATGCTTGCCCATGTTTTTGACTGTCACAGATTGGGTATTAATACTAACATCTCACAGGCAGAGGCCAGAGAAACTACCTGGTGAACATCCTGCAGTACACACACGGTAGCCCAAAATAAAGAATTGTCCACCAACATGTGAATAATGTTGAGGCTGAGAACCTAGACCTAAAGTGAGGCACATCCTGAAGGAGATTTAAGAGTCCTCCAAAGGTTGCAGCTAATCTGCAAGAAATGCAATCACTTGCCAGAACAATACCAACGTTTGTTAAAGAATACAAAAAGCCTGGCATTCCACAAAGTAAAATTTATAATGTTTGTCGTTGAGTCAAAAAATTATTAGTCATATGAAGAAGTAGGAAAATGTAATCCATAGCCAGAAGAAAAAGTATCAAAGAAATAAACTAAGAAACAAAAGAAATGATGAGATTACAAACAGACATTAATTACAAATATGCCCTCGAGTACTACAGTAATAAACTGAAACATGGCCTCATGGAGCTTACGCTCCAGTAGAAAACAGAGACATTCAACAAATAAATACGAAAATCATGCTAATTGCTGTTAACAAGACCAACAATAAAAATAGGTGGTATTAGAGATAAAGCAAAAACTGTTATATTCAGGACAGAGTGGATATTAAGGCAAGACCTAAAGAATGAACAAAAGTGAATCAGTTGGAGAACCGTGAACCACCTTTCTGGCAGAAAGAACAGTATGTAAAGTCCCCGACATGGGGAAGAACTTAGAAGCTCAAGAAATTTAAAAAAGAGCTGGGTGCCAGTGGCTCACACCTATAACCCTAACTACTCAGGAGGCAGAGGTCAGGAGGATCACGGTTCAAAGGCAACCTGGGCAAGTAGTTCCCAAGACCCTGTTTTGAAAAAATCCTTCACAAAAGGGCTGGTGGAGTGGCTCAAGGTGTAGACCCTGAGTTCAAATCCCTATACCAAAAACTAAAAAAACGGTCAATGTTGCAGAGTATAATGAGCAAGTAAAAGTAAAGCACAAAATGATGAAAACAGAAGCTGCACAATGAGGACACTAGATGATGATGAACCCTGGTAACACTGGGATATAATTTGGATGTCCTTCTAAAATACTGAAAAACAACACTTTGGGGCGGGCTGGGAATGTTGCTCAGTAGTACAGCACTTGCCTAGCATGTTCAAGGCATGGGTTCCAACCCTAGTACCACAAAAAAAAGGAAAAAAGAACCAGAAGGAAGGAGGGGAGAGAGGAAGAAAGGAGAAAAGCACTGAGGTGATGGTTTTCTTCCTTGTACACACTGGAATCACCTGGGAACTGAAAAAAGACTGATATTTGTGTTCCCCAGCACAAAAATTAATTGAATAATTTTAAGCAGGAGTGACATTACTCGATTCTGAAAGTTCTGTGACACTAACCCCATTAACTATAAATTTGGTTATTGCGTTCCCTTCCTTCTAGGAAACAAGTCTTAACTGAAACTCTTTTGTCATAAACAGCAGAAGGATAATAATGAATTCTATTACTGACAACAATTATACAGTATTCAGAAAAAAGTGCCAGAGTTTTCCTTCAAGTTCAAAACACTTGTGATCCACAATGAGTCAGTCTGGGATAGACAATGCCTAGTGGTTCATACTCAGATGTCATACCCACAGGCGTGATGGAACATGCTTGGAATCTAGATTCCTGTACTCACAGCTAACTCATGTGCTCACCCCTCTTTCAGGCTGAAGAAGAAATCTAGGCCCATGAATCCAGTGTCATTTCCCATGGATCTCTAAGCCCTGAACTCTTTACTCCATCACCACTCTCACCAGGTGCTGCCTCCTCTTTTTCTCCATCTTCAGCTTAGGTTATCAGTTATTTTATTTCTATCGCCTGAGAACTGAGAGAAATCTTCTGATCCATCCAGATAGACTAAAGAGGAAGGCAGTCAATGAAGGAAAGCCGCCATCATTGTTTGATTAATTGATTCAAGACCAGTGGTTATCATAAAAAAAAAAAGTCAGCCCCCAACCAAAACATCAGCAACACCTGGAAAATTAACAATGCAAAGTCTTGGCCACCAACCCAGACCACTGAGTCAGAAAGCTTGGGGATAAAGCCCATGATCTGTGTTTTTGGTGTACAGAAATAGTGCTTTGGAAACCACAACACAGGCTCAGGAGTAGCCACTTTTTAACACAGTGTTGGTACACCTTTAGGCTGTGAGAACCTCTCTGGTTTCTGTTTTGAGTTGTACTGTGAAAGGACCCCTTCTGTTATCTTAATCTGGTATATGCCTAACTGCAAGTGACTGTGAAAATGTATCATGACTGAGATAAGTAATAAATTGGAAAGGGAAAAAAACAACAGCATCCTGCTATATCCATGTAATAAAAATACCCTTTGTGGGCAAAGGGTATTTTTTTTTAAGTTATCCTTTTAAAAAGGTACTGCACTGGTAACCCTGTTACCTGAAGTACCTTCTCTGCAACTAAATATGAAGAAAAAAATCATTTGCTTGCTAAACACTGTTATTACAAATCCCTTGGAAAAATCCCTCAGTGTGTGTGTTAGAGTGTGCACTTTATACCAGACATTTGTAATTAAATTTTAACTTAGTCTTACTGAAAAATTGTTCAGAACAATCCAGGGAGGATTGTATCTTGTCATTCTTAACAAATGCCTTAATTCCAACAAGTCGGATTTGGGGAAGGTACCTGCTATTGTTTGAATGTGAAGTGTTCCTCAAAAGGGTTCATGTGTTGAATGCTTGCTCCCCAGCTGTGGTGCTATTTTGGGAGGTTCTAGAAAGTTCAGGAGGTGGGGCCTAGCTAGAGAAAGTAAATCTTTCTCCTCTCTCTCTCTCTCTCTCTCTTCTCCCCCAATGAGGTAGACACCTGGAGCCTCCTCCTCCACATGCTCCCACAACCATGATGTTCCATGTCACCACGGGCCAAGAGTCAGTGGAGCCAAAGACTATGAACTGAAACCTCTGAAGCCATGAGTACAAATGGATCTGTCCTCCTTTAAATTGTCCTGTCAGATATTTTGGTACAGTGATGCAAAAATAACTAATACTGTGCCAATAGGAGCAATGAAACCAATAATTCCTCATTGCTTCTTCCCATTCCAAGTGATGAGGCTTACTTCAACAGATAAGGACGGTTTAAACAGACCCCATCTGATAAAAGGCTCAAAGATTTCATGGGGCCATACCCCTTTAGAGTTTTATCTACCGAGAAAGCCATAGACTCGCCACTACAAGTAACCCAAATCTCCACTTCTCCAATCCAAGTAAACATATATAATCCTATTTTTAGTTTTTTTTTTACTTCTTACCAACTTAGGATCATATGTGTGCATATGCATGCAATGGATATTAAAATAATAACATATAATATATATCTATTGATCCCAAGATATTAACTTTTATACATATATCCAATTGTAGTATATATATTCTATGCCACTAAATACCTCTCAAAAGCATAATTTTTGATGGAGAAAAGATATTCATCCTATATCATAATTTCTTGAGACACTACTATTATAGGATGGTTAGGTTATTTTCAGTTCTTTCCAATTATAAATAATGCAGCAATAGATATCCCTGCACATAAATTTTTGTCCACACTTTTGATTGTTTTCTTAGGATAAATTGCTACAGAAAAAGTAATTGGGTAAAGGAGAAGAAGCAGTTTTTAAGCTCTTAGTACTCTGTGCCAAAATGCTTTCCAGATAATTTATATCTTTTTTTCCTCTGACAAAGAGTAAGAGTATTATTTTCTCCTGATACAAGAAAATCTGGCTTAAAAGCAGTGAAATTAGCACTGAAACACTGGACCATTGCTTTCTCAACCTGGGCAATTTTTCCCCAAGGGAAATTGGGGAAAATTTCCTTAGCAATGCTTGGAGACATTTGTGGTTGTCAAAGCTGGTGGGATACCATTGGTTTGTGGGAGATAGAGGCCAGGGATACTGTTAAGCATCTTATGATATTCCAGACATCCCCACAGTGAAGGGCTTATCTATCCCTAGATGTCTGTAGTGTTGAGGCTGAGAAACCCTGTACAAGAGCCACACACACACACACACACTTAAAAGTCAGGACCAAAACAGAATTCTCTCTATCACCATTACCAACTCACAACTTCTTGTCAAGATAAGGACGAAATATAAGTAAGATGAAATTATTGGCAAGAAGACAAAATCATCAATACTTCATCTAATTACACATTTTTAAAAAGAAGAGTTAACTGAAAAAAATAACACCATGAGTAGAGAATGTTACCCTGCCCTTTCTGTATCCCAACAAATCACTAGCTACCTTTCAGGTAAACCTGACTACATTTCACTCACTGTATTTACATATTTCTTTTCTTTATTATTATTTTGATTATCATATTATTGTCATACTGGGGTTAATTGTCACATTTATAAAAGTGCTTACAATATATCTTAATTAAATTCACCCCTCCATCATTCTCCTTTTTCCCTCTCCCCCATCCTTAGGATAGTTTCAACAGGTCTCCTTTTTCCATTTTCATACATGAGTACATATTCATCCTACACCCTTTCCTTATATCCTCACACACACTGGTACCAGCCCCCAGACAGGACCTGATTTATAGCCCTGTCCTCCATTTTTGAGAAAAAGAGAAAAAAAAGACATTTTTGTTTAAGAGATTTATACAGAGAGTTTCATTATGACAACATCTCCATGTATATATGCATTGTATCCTGAATTAGTTCATCTCTTCCATTTTTCTACTTTCTCCCTTAGTCTCCTTCTTATGGTGATTTCAACAGGTTTAAAAATTCTATATTCATTCTTGTATAGAAATACATCACCCATATTCATCTTCTTTACTTCCTTCTTTTACGTTCCTCCTATTAGTGCCCTCCCCTTAAAGCGACCTGTTTTTCATTCTTGTCCTTCATTGTCTAGATGTCTGTGGGTCAGTGGGAATTTTGCCTTAGTATTATACCTTTACTTGCATTGTAGTTAAGTCAATGTAACCCCCTCCACTGCACTTCCTCTCCCTTTTCCCCATCTTGTGTTGTTCAACAGTTTTCAGTGTGTTTCCTTGTATCTTGTTCCTATGCAGATGTGATGTATTTCATTATTATTTGCTATTTTTCTGTTCTTCTTTTTCTCCTCCCTTGATCTCCTCTACCTGTCCCACTTTTGGTATTTGCTCCGTGTATATTTCTATGCATATACATATTGCTTGTATTTGTATTGGGCCTATATTCCACATATATTTACTGATTCAAACACTTACTGAGCACCTACTAGGTCCCTGGTATTATTCTAGGCACTAGAGACACAGAAGCAACATCTCTTAGCTTATGGCGTTTACATGTTTATGAGGAAAACACCAAAAAAAAAAAAGAAAAGCATATGAACACGTGAGTAATATATTAGTTGGTGATAAGTTCTATGGGCAAAAAGAAAGCAAAGCATGATGAGAGTTCTTAGGGTGACAGAACAAGATGCCACAGGGATTTGTCCTATAAGGATTTTGGCCTCTATTCTGGAGAAAGCTGGAGGCTATTAAGCAGAGCAGTGACCGGTTGTGAAATGTTTTCAAAGGACACTATGGCTGCCCTGTTGAAAACAGACTTGGAGGTAAAATGTGGAAGCAAGTAACAGAGAAGCTAGGCAAGAATCTGTAGGCCATTATATGGATTTTGGATTTTACTCTTTGAGAGATGAAAACCCCCAAAGTTTTAAACAAAGTCATATGATCAAGCTCAAATTTTATTTTATTTTTATTTTTTGGCAGTACTGGGGTTTGAACTCAGGACCTCACGCTTGGTAAGCAGGCATTCCACCACTTGAGCCACTCCTCCAGCACTGAAGCTCAAATTTTAAAAGAAGAAGAAGAAAGGGACCAGGAACTAGAGAAAAGTTTAGTTCGAGAAGAATTAATTTAGAAGGTAACACACATGTACAGGAAAGCAATGCGAGTCAACTCCCTGTATAGCCATCCTTATCTCAACTAGCAAAAACCCTTGGTCCTTCCTATTATTGCTTATACTCTCTCTTCAACAAAATTAGAGGTAAGGGCAAAATAGTTTCTGCTGGTAGTGAGGGGGTGGGGGGGGAGAGAGGGGACAGGGGAAAAGGAGGGGGCGGGGGGGAAGAGGGGAGAAATGACCCAAACATTGTATGCACATTTGAACATTGCTTTTCTTTCTCTTGGCAAGAAAGTTTCAGTAAAAATGCTTTCAAAAAATTTAAGTTGGTAAATGTCCTGTTTATTTCATTTAGGCTTCACTGGAACACCTGGAAATTCTTTTGCCCAGAGAAAATCAAGTTACTGGAATCAGGGACTTTAGGGAAGAGTTAAGTCTCACAGCCAGAGTCACTGTCAGATTCTAACGTCTTCCCTAACCATTCTTGGAGATGATTTGTGAGCTGTTCTGACTGGAGCAATCTACACATGAAGCTTTTTAAAGAAGCAAAACCTTGGAAATGTTCTCAGCTATCACTGGTTCCTTTTCAGTAACATCAGCCCTGTTCTTTAATGTCTGATCCTGATAGGTCACTCAGAAGAAAGGAATTATACTCTCCTCTAGACAGACACCTTGACATGATTCAAAGGTTCGAGGTTTCTGAAATAAGGACAGAAGCCAAACCACAAAAGTCTTCATCAATTCTAATTCAAAGAAAATGGGAACCCGTGACTCAGCTGAGCATCACGTATCTTAATGATTCCTTTCAGGAACTTAAAAAGATTTTCTTTGGCTTAACAGCCAATTTTGAAAAATGAAGACCAAGTCTAACCTTTTATTACATTACAAACTTTGACTTAGTGGTTATCATTTTTATAAGGACTGAATGTAGTTAGCAGTGATCAGGGTTTTATGGACAGGCAAGTGGTTATCACAATTTAGGAATAAGGCATGATGGGAATATCCACAGAAGCACAGAGCAAATGAAGGAAAGACCGGACTCTGAGCCAGTGCAAGTTAGGTACTGAGGGAAGTGGTCTGAGCTCTGGACAAGCCCCAGACTTGGATGGAGATAAAGAGTCCAGGGAGGGGAGTTGAAGGCCAGTTGGCACCCAGGTAGACACCCAGTCTTACATGATAATCAGCATGAAAAGAAGACTCAAAAGTTTGGGTCTTAAGAGATTACATGTCATCCAAGTCTCTTCACTAGTGGGTCTTAGATCCAAGTTCTGGTTGTCAACAATGCATCTCAAAGGAAGCCATGATGGGGTCACTAGACTGTACATTCTTGAAAGAAAAGAATCTCTGATATACTATAGTTTCTGAATGATTTTCCATAAATCAAAGAATGTTTGCATGAATGGCTACATGGATGAATTTAGCTAGATGGCTGAATTTTAAGCAACCAGATGGAAGAGCAGAAGGTACTGGCATATTTGCTTAGCTGGTTCATCTCTAAATCTATATACAGGGATCATCAGGGTACTTGATTTTGACTTACTGAGAAAGGCCAAGGGAGTTGATCTGATTCAGGGCATGGTCTTATTGCTCCATTCAATAAGATCCCATTAAACAAAAGCAAGATTTCAGTGGATTCAGGACTTTATTTTTACTCCTGTTTGAGTGTGGTATGATGTTCTGTTAATGCTTTCAGAGTCACTAATGGAGATTTACAGAAGAAAAAAAGCAGAGCAAATTCTAAAATCATAGGAAGGACACCAAATCCACAGGCAAGGTGGTGGGGGTGAGTACAAGAAGGGATAGACAATGGAGAAGAAAGAGGCACAGGGAACTTTGAGTGATAGCTCTTCACCTCCATTACAAAACACATCTGGATCCCCTTCCACCAATCACTTCTGCCTGCTCTTCCTTCTAAACCCACACTAACTGAGTAAGGGCAAGAGGCAAGCCACCAGGCCAAAGATGGCTCTTGCCAAAGGGCAATTTCGAATGTTGTGATAGCACTCATTTAGAAGTTCCTGTTCTTGATTCTTGTCCAGATTTTTTTACTTATCTCACAGCCAACTGGGCTATATGTTGTTATATATAACAAACCCTGTAACCTATCTAGTTTTCTTTGCTAGCGTCCCTTCTTATCATCTTTCCTTTTGAAGGCTTCACTATTTCTTAAAACCTGCCTCTAGCACACCCTCTATTACCATGGTGCCTCTCAGATACAGTTAGTACTTTCCTTAGACCACTGTTGGCCCTTTCCTCAAGGTCTGATCTTTAAAAACCACACAGTCTTCACCAGAAATAGTAAGTCATGTAATCTCCTTAAGACTCAGCTGGGTTATCTGTGACATAGGGATATTGACACCTGTGTTGCTTCTCACACAAACTGTGCTAAAATGAACGCTATGAGTGGAAACACCATGCAAGCTGTAAGACGTTTTGCATTTAAAATGAAGACTTATTATAGGAACCTCTGTTCCCATAACTATGGGCAGGTAAACACATTCAAATGTCTCAAACTGAAAACATTAGGACACTTCACCAATGTAAAAAAAAAAAAAACCATAAAAATAATAGTCCAGCATAATATAAGTTATAAGTGTGAATAAAGTTGGAGCATGACAAACTCAACACTTAGAATTTGTGTTTTCAAAGAGATTTTTTTCTTTGCTGGTTCCCTAAGTGCAATGATTATTTAGTGGTATGTTTTATCCCACTTACTAGATGGAGTTTCTTTGAAGCCTCTGTTTCTGCTAACACACATAGCCAGTACTCAATAAATATTTGCCAAATTAAATTCCTTCTCCTGACACTTTTCAGAAATGTGTCTTCTATATGAGCAAGAAAGCTCTACAAATAATAGGAAATATAAATGGCTCTGGGCAGTCAGACCTCAATCACTCAACAAAAAATTATAAAAGCAAAATATATGCATAATTCAGAACTTGAAACACTGGGGAATATTTTAAAATGAAAGAAGCAGTCCACACCCTTGAAAACTTTGTAAGATGGGAAAGATTTGGACATGGAAGAGTGAGAGAAAGGACTAATTGGAGCATAACTGGAGAAGGGAATAAAGAAACACTTAAGCCAATTACTATCCAGTTTTGAGAAACCAGAGTTGGAATTAAGGCTGAAACAGACCTTTGATGGCATTTCATCTAACCCACTAACATTTAAACTTATCCATATATGACAAAAAAGGCCACAGAGTAAGTGCACCATGTTTTATAGATTCCCAGGGTAGGGGGAGGGATCTTCCTTGGCTTTCAGGAGTTCCCATGATCTCTGTCTACATTGACCCTCATTCCTGGGCAGAAGGTTATAAGTCAGTCCTTTTTAGTGGTTATAGTGTTCCCTGAAATCCATGACATTTTGCTTTCCAGTAGGCAGAGATATGAATAGATAGAAATATGCTCAGTGCCACAATTCCTCCTTCATTTCTTTCAATGTCCTTTTGCCTCTGGTCTTCCCATCATCAGTATTTTATCTGCCTGACACTGGTCTTTTTTTTTTTTTTTTTTAACCATTTTCTCTGTGCTGTCCAGATTTTTAGCAAAATGCATTCTTCTGGTAGGTTATAGACTCCAGAGTCTCATATTCATCTATCAGGAGCTTCTCAGAACTCCTCTTACAAAGATACATGCATTTGTTTCTTGAAAAACTGAGAACCAAGTTCTAACCAAAACATTACATTTGCAGTGAGCGGGGGATCAGAGACACAGCTTGATTGCACTTGTTTCAACTTTCATATGCATATTCTCTTTGATTCTCTGTCAGGGAGAGATTAGTGAGAATAGCAGTTACAAAATGGTCTTTGCCATCAGAGAAAACACCAGTCACCAGCCATGGGCCTTGAAGAGCCACTTCACCTTTTCCTGCTCTGACTTCCTCTTCCATAAGTAGGAATGACAAGGAGATGACACAGAAAAAGCATGAAGCCTGATGTTCCCACTCCCCTAGTGCTGTTTCCCTTCACTTCCCAAATACACTTGAATTTGTGTCTCAAGATCTGTCTGGTGTAGAACGAGGGGGACATTAACAAGCCACCTTGAAGCACCCTTTTCTCAGACAACAGTCACTTGAATGTCCTTAGTTTTTCCAGTGTACAGAAAGTAGACATTGAGGAGTTGGCTCCAGGCCAAAATCCTATGTGTGACCTTCCAGGCCTGACTGTGGGCTTTATGTGGCAACTTCATGGGTGGAAGCTGCCCTCCCAATACCAGACTTGGGGCATAGTCTGGAGAGAGTTATGATGAAGGACTCAGGGACCAGCCAAGATCTTACACATATCTACATTCCTAGTCCAGGCCCTCCATTCAGAAGCCTCCTTATTAGGGGGCTTTCAGTCAAGGCCTTTCTTGGGTACCTATGCCAAGACCACCTTACTGGATGGGCCTTGAAGATACTTTTCTGACTCAATAGCCTGTACTTTTCCACCCTAATTCCTCCCTCTCTCCTTCCCCACCCAGCCCCCAAGGTCCATTCATGGCTCCCTATAACACCGAGATGATTCTCACATCTGTGCTAATCCATCTTACCCTCAAGTCTTCACTATTCAAAGATCTACACAGTGGAATCTGGAGCTTCTTCCTCTTCAGCCACTTGCTTATACTATTGCAGTGACTAAAGGCCTGGCAGTTGCTTTCATTTGGCTTGCTTCCAATACCTGGCAGCTCCCCTCCTCCTAACTCTATGCTTGATAGAGATCACAGACCTGGAGAAAGTCCTTAACAGAATGTTCTGTGCCCCAACACACGCAGGCCTTTTTAATTAGAGGAGATCACCACAAACTAATTTGTTTGAGCTCTTGGTTTTATGGAAAGAAAAACAGATCTCAACCACCATTCCTAGCTTGTCAGCAGAGGTCAGATTGGTCCTAACCAAAATCTGCAGGTAAATACAGCCACCAATACCCCAAAAGGAAATCAACAGTAGTCAAGGGGGTATCAAAAAGTCGGAAAGTCCGGACTAGTGATCTAAGCCCAAACAAGAGCCAACAGCTCTTGGGAGTGGGCTGGATCTAGAATAGCACATAACCAACATTTCAAGACTCCCAGAACCCAGCAGACAGCATGCATCAGAGAACAAAGGGCCAACGTGCATGAACCGGGACACCTACAGCCTTGGAGCCCAAGCACACATAGCACTGGCACTCGGCAGATTTTTCTAGGCATGGGCACCACCCCAGCTGCAGACACATATGCATCGGTGCGGGATTGACATTCAACATCTGAAATAATAGTGCTAATGAGCTGACACACTTCCCAGCATGTGTGTTTGAACGGGTCTTCTGTCTGCTCTCATGACCAAACCCTAAGAGAGCATTCTGCTGGTTCTGAAGGCAGCTCCCTCTCCACTCTGTATGCTGCTCCCCAGCAAAGCCAACATCTCTTGATAAGTTTTAGAATATAGCTTATGTTTGGCCTAATTAACTACAAGGCCAAGAATTCTGAGCTTGGATTTTTTAATTTATTAGATTATTTATTTAGCTTTTTTCCTCAGAAAAAAGTAAAATCTTTATCACACAGGTTCAACATAAACTAAAAAGAACATAATAAAAGTTATTGATAATCTCTCTGTGCACAGATAACCACTGGTGCTCATTTTTCTGAAATTGTTTTCATTATTTTCTTTTTCAGGTTGCAATATATACATAACCTGCTGTATCAGTTAGAGTTCCAGCAGGACTTAAATTAAGATTAATAAAAGATAGTTTAAAAGGGCTATCTGTATACATATGGACAAAATATGAGAAACCACAAGAGATAGTACAAGACCCAGGACTAATTATAGCACAAAGCTTGTCAGTGGGCCTGAAAGCGAAGGTTTGGTGAGGTGATCAGAACATGAAGGCAGAGAAGGTTGATTTGAGAGGGGTTTCTGAGAAAAGTTGAGATTCTCAGCCCAGAAACAGAATCGTCCTTTAGCAACCATACAGGGAGACAACTAGCAGAATAAAGCCCCTCACTCTTTTTCCCCTCTCTTCCTTCAGTCTCCTGCTGCAATTCCCAGGGATGAACCCAATGGGAACCCAGAGGGCAAGGGAGCCAGTGAAACGGATCACAAGGATAACAAACACGTTAGGTCTGTGTGCTATATTTCCCATCACAAATCCTCAAATCTACGGCTGCAGCATGCAAACAGCTGAAGACAGATTTAAGTGGGTGTGATTATTTAACACCGTGACCGGTTTTGGCCTACAAGTCATAGTTTGCCATCTGTAGTATAGGCCATGTAGGTCAGCCACCAAGGCCACAGGACAAGGTAGAAAACATGGAGAATATACCTAGAAGAAATAATTAAGCACTCAGCGCCTCACTTTATTGGTTTAACATATTATAAACATTTAGTATGCTCAAAGCTTTGCTAACCTTGTAGTAAGGTAACTTAGTAGGAAGAAGGGACAAAGAGTTCAGCAAATGTTACAGGAGTATCTATGTGTTATACACATGCATAGATAGCAGTTCCTCCTTATCTGTAGGGAATGTGTTCCAAGAGCCCAGTAGATTCCTGAAACTCCAGATTGTAACAAACACTAGGTACATTTCTTTTTTTTCCTAAACATACATAACTATGATAAACTTTCACCTTTATGCTTAAAGAAAACTTATGGCTTCTATTTGGAATATCCAAACTGACAGTGTCATAATTCCTGTTCTTTGGAGCTGTTATTAAGTTAAAAAGTTACTTGAACAGAAGTACTGCAGTTCTATTACAGCTGATTGCAGAACCAAGACAGCTACTAAGTAAATAAAGGATAGATAGAATATATAGCATGGACACACTGGACAAAGGGATGATACGTGTCCTGGGCAGGACAGTGTAAGATTTCATTATGTCACTCAGAACAGCACACAAGTTAAAACTTATGAATTGTTTGTTTGTTTTTTGAAATACTGGGGGTTGAACTCAGGGTCTCACACGTCTAGGCAGAGGAGCTACCATTTGAGCCACACTCTACTAGTCCTTTCTTTGTTATTTTTGAGATAGGGTCTTGATTTGTGCCTGGGCTTGCCTGGACAGCAATCCTCTTATTTGTGCTTCTTGGGTAGCTAGAACAACAGGCATATACACCACTACATCCAACCATTGGTTGGGACATGGTCTAATGATCTTTTTGTCTAGGTTGGTCTTGAACTGTAATCCTCCTGATCACTGCCTACCAAGTAGCTAGGATGACATAATTGAGCCACCATACCTGGCTGAAGAGTTTATTTATGGAACTTTCCACTAATATTTTTGGACCCCAGCTAATTATGAGTAACCAAAACCATAAAAAGCAAAACAGCAAATAAGAGGAAATGACTTCACTGATACCATTCTTCATATTTTATCTATTCATACCTCATAATGTTACAAAAAAGTTTTAGGGAGGCTTAAGTAGTCAATATGAGTTGAAATTAGATATGAAGTAAATGATAATAAACTTGTGAGAATTTACCCTGTAGGTGAAATCATATCTATTCACAAACTCTTACATATTCAATAAGAGTTCAAATTAAATTAAAAATAAGTGAATTAATTTGTAAGAATTTGCCCTATAGATATAATCATGTTTGTACACAAAGACATATAGATAGATAGATAGATAAAGGGCATTTATTTCAGCACTGCTCTTAATGGCAAAAACAAAACGGAAATGATCTAAATCATTTGAGAGATAATTCAACTAAAGCATATCCTCAGAGTATGTATTTTTTCAGTCATTATAAAGAACTCCACAAGAACTAAACTGAGTGTGGAGGTGCACACTTATAATCCCAGGACTCGGGAGGTAGAACAGAAGGATCTTAAGTTTGAGGCCAATGTTTTCAAAAAGAACTTTTTTAATGGGATGAAAGGTCATGTGCTAGTATGTGTGCTCATTATCTAGTTTGAGGGCCATCACTATCCAGGCATTCTAGAGGATCACACTGGTTTTCTTCATGTTAATGTCTGGCCAATTGAACCTGGAAAGTAACAAGTACCTTCTATGCAGGCAAAGCCTTAGTAAGACATAGTCATGTCCATGAATGAAAGACAATTGCCCTTGATGTCCATGAATGAAAGACAATTGCCCTTGAGCCACAGGCCTATCTCTGTAGTGATGTTCCTAGGGGTGCAATGGTCTGGAGTATGGTGACATATCTCCTTTAAAATGAAATACAAATTGCTGCATTTTATGCATCACACTACTAAAAAGACACAAGGATTGCTGGGTCTTTCTGGATTTTAGAGGCATTACACAGCATGTCATTTATCAAATGACAGAAAAAAAGTTGTCAATATTTATTGATGCCCAAAGCAAGTCCATGTTACCATATTGTTATTTTGGTCTCACAGTCCAGGAATTACAGTGGTATCCAGGATGTTGTGACAAACAGGGATGTTAAATGGAACTTTTGGTAAACTCCAGCAGGAGAATAAAAAGGCAGGCCCACAGAATTTGGAAGAAGGCCATGCCTACTTCTGTCAACAATTACTCTAATTTTTATAAATAGAGACTGAACATCTAACCAGGGAGTACAAAGTAGCCATGTGGTTTGACCTCCCCATTATTAATTTCACTATCCTCTGGACCACCAACTGGAAAGCTGGATGTAAACAGCAGCAGCCCATCTTTAAATGTAAACAGTTTATCCAAAATCAATCCCAACCAGGTCCTAAGGGCACAAGTCAATTGCCGTAACTTAGGCTGTCACACCAAACATTCTTGCTGCATTGTCATTTATCACCCAATGTATACCTAAAGCCTCATGGAGGTCTCCTGTGACCCTTTGACTAAGGAATGTTAAACTCAGGTCTGGTTTGCAGATGGCCTATACAATATTCTGACATAATTCAGACTCACTCAGAAGAATCTGTGAAAAATACTGAGGAATACTTTCCTGGGCAAAGTAGCACATTCAATTATTCATTCTGCCCATAAATAAACATGGTAAAAGGGATGGATCTACCCTGATTCTTAGGGGATGACTAACGGTTTAGCTATGCTTCTAAGAAGTGGAAAAAAGCCTGGAAACAAGTTGAGTTTTGAGGTTTAGCACATACGTTCCAGCAAATGTTGCAAAAGCAGAATCAAAGAGATAATGTAGAGGGATGCTGGTGAGAATGGTGGAAGAAGGTCTTTCAAAATCTGCTTCTCCAAAAAAGTAATCAAGAATGTTGACAAATTGTTAAAATCAACCTTTTTAGAACTCAAAATTAATCCAAGGCTGTGTCAATCCAAGGAGTGTTTTTTCTAAAGCAGAGCTGGCCCTCAGTAGGAAGAGCCAGCTTTGTGGTATTTTTAATGGAACATTATTCCCATCCTTATCTCCTGGCTCCATGGTAGACTTGAAAGCTGAAAGTTTATGTCACAGTGGAAACCAGCAGCCTTGAAGCCACTGGAAGAAGCTGGCAGGGCTGAGCTCCCCCAAATCACCACTCTAGACAAGTGTCATGACTTCACCTCTCTAGCACTGGTAGCTCTGTAGCAGGTCTTAGTGTGACCTGGTTCAGAGCTGGCTCAGTGTGAGCCTTCGTTTCCTTGGAGACATTTGTCAAAAACAATCAGCAGCAATTGTTTCACAATGTTAATGCCTGAGAGGGCATTAACAGTGGGGCAATAGGCTGGCCAAGAGACTTAAAAGGAAGAGCAAAGTCCATTAGAAGAAGCTTTGAAGATCTCTGATATATCCTGGGAATCTAGAAGGCCATTCATATGTATAGGATTGTGCACAGGCCCAGACGCACATATACACCAGGAAAAATCTCTGAGAAGGCCTCATGCTCTCACATCTGACTTATGCTGAGCCTCTGATTAAGCACAGAGTGAAGACCAAGGCTAATGGCTGCCTGAGCATTTAATGCATTTCCCAATATGCACAAGGTCCCTCAGCAGAGGCTGGGAGACTTAGTGGCTCAAAGCATTGAAGGAAGTCTCTGTATAATCGTTAGCTAATGTCTGTCTAAGCTAAGTGAGCAGATACTTCATCAGGCACACACAATAAAGAATACAGACTTTTCCAAATCAATTCAGGAAATGTCCTAGCATCTGCAAAGACAACCAGAATGACAAAGAGCAAAACTACAAACCTTAGGGAAGAGAGGAATCTAATTCCCAGAGTTGCCACACATTTAAAATGTCCAGTTTCTGTCAAAATATCCCTATTTGCAGACGACATGATCCTATACCTTAAAGACCCAAAAAACTCTACTCAGAAGCTTCTAGACATCATCAATAGCTATAGCAAGGTAGCAGGATATAAAATCAACATAGAAAAATCATTAGCATTTCTATACACTAACAATGAGCAAACGGAAAAAGAATGTATGAAAACAATTCCATTTACAATAGCCTCAAACAAAATCAAATACCTAGGTGTAAACCTAACAAAAGATGTGAAAGACCTCTACAAGGAAAACTATACACTTCTGAAGAAAGAGATTGAGGAAGACTATAGAAAGTGGAGAGATCTCCCATGCTCATGGATTGGTAGAATCAACATAGTAAAAATGTCGATACTCCCCAAAGTAATCTACATGTTTAATGCAATTCCCATCAAAATTCCAATGACATTCATTAAAGAGATTGAAAAATCTACTGTGAAATTTATATGGAAACACAAGAGGCCACGAATAGCCAAGACGATACTCAGTCAAAAGAACAATGCAGGAGGTATCACAATACCTGACTTCAAACTATATTACAAAGCAATAACAATAAAAACAGCATGGTACTGGCACAAAAACAGACATGAAGACCAGTGGAACAGAATAGAGGATCCAGATATGAAGCCACACAACTATGAGCAACTTATCTTTGACAAAGGAGCTAAAAATATACGATGGAGAAATAGCAGCCTCTTCAACAAAAACTGCTGGGAAAACTGGTTAGCAGTCTGCAAAAAACTGAAACTAGATCCATGTATATCACCCTATACCAAGATTAACTCAAAATGAATCAAGGATCTTAATATCAGACCCCAAACTCTTAAGTTGATACAAGAAAGAGTAGGAAATACTCTGGAGTTAGTAGGTATAGGTAAGAACTTTCTCAATGAAACCCCAGCAGCACAGCAACTAAGAGATAGCATAGATAAATGGGACCTCATAAAACTAAAAAGCTTCTGTTCATCAAAAGAAATGGTCTCTAAACTGAAGAGAACACCCACAGAGTGGGAGAAAATATTTGCCAATTATACATCAGACAAAGGACTGATAACCAGAATATACAGGGAACTTTAAAAACTAAATTCTCCCAAAACTAATGAACCAATAAAGAAATGGGCATGTGAACTAAACAGAACTTTCTCAAAAGAAGAAATTCAAATGGCCAGAAAACACATGAAAAAATGCTCACCATCTCTAGCAATAAAGGAAATGCAAATTAAAACCACACTAAGATTCCACCTCACCCCTGTTAGAATAGCCATCATCAGCAACACCACCAACAACAGGTGTTGGCGAGGATGCGGGGAAAAAGGAACCCTCTTACACTGTTGGTGGGAATGTAGACTAGTACAACCACTCTGGAAAAAAATTTGGAGGCTACTTAAAAAGCTGGACATCGATCTACCGTTTGATCCAGCAATACCACTCTTGGGGATATACCCAAAAGACTGTTACTCCAGAGGCACCTGCGCATCCATGTTTATTGCGGCACTATTCACAATAGCCAAGTTATGGAAACAGCCAAGATGCCCCAGCACTGACGAATGGATTAAGAAAATGTGGTATCTATACACAATGGAATTTTATGCAGCCATGAAGAAGAATGAAATGTTATCATTCGCTGGTAAATGGATGGAATTGTAGAACATCATTCTGAGTGAGGTTAGCCTGGCCCAAAAGACCAAAAATCGTATGTTCTCCCTCATATGTGGACATTAGATCAAGGGCAAACACAACAATGGGATTGGACTATGAGCACATGATAAAAGCGAGAGCACACAAGGGAGGGGTGAGGATAGGTAAGACACCTAAAAAATTAGCTAGAATTTGTTGCCCTTAACGCAGAGAAACTAAAGCAGATACCTTAAAGCAACTGAGGCCAATAGGAAAAGGGGACCAGGTACTAGAGAAAAGGTTAGATCAAAAAGAATTAACCTAGAAGGTAACACACATGCACAGGAAATCAATGTGAGTCAATGCCCTGTATAGCTATCCTTATCTCAACCAGCAAAACCCCTTGTTCCTTCCTATTATTGCTTATACTCTCTCTACAACAAAATTAGAGATAAGGGCAAAATAGTTTCTGCTAGGTATTGGGGGGGGGGAGCGGGAGGGGGTGGAGTGGGTGGTAAGGGAGGGGGTGGGGGCAGGGGGGAGAAATGAACCAAGCCTTGTATGCACATATGAATAATAAAAGAAAAATGAAAAAAAAATAAAATAAAAAAAAATAATAATAAAATGTCCAGTTTCAACAGCAACAAAATTTCAAATATGCAGGGAAAGAAAAGACAGAAGAAACACAAGTCAATAAAAACTGTCTCTGAGGAAGTCTAGACATTCTATTTACTAAACAAAGGCTCTAAGTCAGCCTTTAAAAACATGTTCAAATAACTAAAGGAAATCATGTGTAAAGAACTAAAAGATGGTACAAGAATGATGTCTCACCAAAGAATGGAGACCCAAAGTATAAAAAATAGCCAAATTAACTGAAGTTGAAAAGTTCACTAAGTTCATGAACACTTCATAGAGGATGAGGCAGAAGAAACAGTGGGTTAAATCAAAGATAGTTCAATTGAAACTGCCCAGTCTGAAAAATAGTACAAAAAAGAATTTAGAAAAATGAACAGATCCTCAGAGAAAATTGACAGTGTGTAATCACAGTGGGATATCATCAAACTCTCACCATGAGATACCAGAAAGCATACCAACATACGCACAGTAGGAGTTCCAGAAGGAGAAGAGCAGGGGAGAGGCAGTAAGCACATTTGAAGCAATAGCAGGATCCAGTGGTCTTGACACATTTCCCATTCCACAGAAGCAGCTAGCATGATAGAGGTTGAAATGGGAGAAAAACAGCCAAGAAGGATAGAGAACAATTATTGAACCTCTGTTATGTGTCAGTTTTAATATTTTGCATATGTTATCCCCTTCATTTCTCACAGCAATCCTCTGAGGCAAGTGATGCTTTCCCCACTATGCAAATGAGAAAAAGTCTCAGAGCACATAAATAATTGAGGAAAACTAGAATTTGAACCCAATTTTGTGTGAATCCTCATCATATCAAGCATGAATTTTCACAAAGTAAATCATGTGTATGCTAATATTTTAACTCTGAATAGCATTTAAAACTATTGATTTACTAAAGATATACTCTCATTGCAAAGAGTTCATCTGACATAGAGTGAAAAATCCCCTTCCCCAGTCTCTCTTCCTTTCCCAGAGGCAACCCCCATAACATGCTTGATAGATACTACTCTAGAGTTTTTTCATAAGTTGATATAAATATATTTGACATAAAAAATGCAGGCCTTAGGAGTTAATATTAAACATATTGTCTGAAACACTCTTTTTCACTGTGTTAAATATCTGTTCTTATAGTTTTACCATATTCATTTTAGTGCCATGAATTTTATGCCATGGGAGAGAGATACACTATAAACTATTCCTAAATTAATGGATGGATTAGGCTGCTTCCAGTTTTATTTGTTATTAACAACATTACAGCAAACAGTCTTATGCGTTGTGTCTCTTTTTGTACATCAGCCTGATTAGAAATGAAATTGCTGGTTAAAGGATACACATAATTATTACAGTAGTAGAAACTTCTATGTTGCCTTCAAAAACATTTTACATAACTATACCTGCACAAATATAGGACAGAATATCTTTTCCCCACCTTCACAAGACCACAAAAATTTAGAGTTGATAACAACCAGATGAGAGAGATCAAAACAGAAGAAAGAATTTTTCTTCCTTTCCCCCCTGTCCTCCTTTCTCCTTCTCCTTCCTCTCTCTTCCTCCCTCCTCCACCTCTCTCTCTCTCTCTCTCTCTCTCTCTCTCATTTTCCTGATTGCTAGTAAAGTAGAGTGTGTTTATTTGGCAATTTATTTCTTAACCTTGTGAATTGTCTGTCTATTTACTTTTCTGCTTTTATTTAGCCTGTCCTTTTTCTTATGGATCTAAATTTCTTAATTCTGGGTATCAATCCTTTTTTCTATTGTATGTCTCAATTATTTTCTTACTGTCTATGACTCATCTTTTCAAAACTTTATTATATCTCTTTTTGAGTTTTCATTGTTCTCTTTTCATACACCATATACAACACACATCCACCATATTTACCCTCCTTTACCCTCCCTCTTCCCACTGGTACTCACCCCCAGACAGACCTGTTTTACCTTCCTGTCCTTCATTTTTTTAAGTGTATGTTGATTGTACAAGAGGATTTCACCTTGATATTTCACACATGTATATATCATACTTTAATCAGATTAACCTCCTCTATTACTTACTCTTTCTCTATCACCCTAGTCACCTGTTATTCACTAACTTTCAGTGCCTTGTGTTATACTATCTTCATGCACAGATGCAATGTGAGTATTATTCACTCTCTACTATTCTCTTTTTCTCTCCTGCCTCCCCATAGTTCCCTCAGAGGACTATTTCTATCTCTCCTGCCTCCCTATAGTCCTCTATAGGACTAGTACATCATGTCCTCTCTCAGTATATACATGTGTGTATAGTATATGTGTATGTATACAAAATCATGTATGTATTTATGCATACATTTATGTGATAAGTACAGCTATCACATATAAGAGAAAACATATGGCCTTTGTCCTTCTGAGCCTGGCTTACTTCACTTAACATGATGATCTCCAATTCCATCCATTTACCTGCAAGCAACATAAATTTCATTTTTATTATGGCTGAATAATACTCTTTTGTGCAAAAAGAAACACATTTTCTTAAGCCATTCATAAGTTGAAGGATCTGGGCTGTTTCCAAAGCTTAGCTATTGTAAATAGTGCTGCAATAAATATGGGTGTGCAAGTGGCTGTATTGTATCTTGGCTTACATTCTTTTGGGTATATGCTCAGGGGTAGTATTGCTGGATTGTGTAGTAGGTCTATTTTTAGTTTGTTGAGAAATCTCCAACTGCTTTCCATAGTGGTTGAACTAATTTGCATTCCCACCAACAATGGATAAGGGTTTCTTCTCCCACCCCCACCCCCCACACCATTTGTTATTGTTTGTGCTATTGATAATAACCATTCTGACTGGAGTGAGGTGAAACCAAATGTCAATGTCTTTTTTTTTTTTTTTGATGGGATGGAGTTTGAACTCAGGCCTTCACACTTGGAAAACAGGTGCTCTACATCTTGAATCACTCAAGGTCATTTTGATTTGCATTTCCTTTATGGCCAAAGATGGTGAGAATTCCTTCATGTATATATTGGCCATTTGTATGTCTTCTTTTGAGAATTATCTGTTCAGTTCATTTGCCCATATTTATTCAATGGGATGTTAAATCTTTGAGAGGTTAGTTTTTAATATATCCTGGTATTAATTCCTCATCAGATGTATAGTGACAAAGATTTTTTCCCTTCTATAGGCTTTTTTCAGTGTAGTGACTGTTTCTTTTGCTGTGCAGAAGCAAAAGTTTATGTAGTCTCATTTGCCAATCCTTTCTCTTAATTGCCTTGCTTTTGGAATTCTATTCATGAAGTAATTACCTATGCCTGTATATTCCAGGGTATTCCTTATTCTTTCCGGTAGTAGTTCACAGTTTCAGATCTTACATTAAGACCCTTGAACCTGGGCTGGAGGTGTGGCTCAAGTGGCAGAGTGCCTGCCTAGCAAGCACAAGGCCTTGAGTTTGAACCCCAGTACCACCAAAAATAGAAAGGTCCTTGATCTACTTTGAACTGATATGAGTATAAGGTAAGAGACTGGGATCTAGTTTCAGTCTTCTATGAGTGACTCTCCAGTTCTCCCAGCATCATTTGTTGAAGAGGCTAACTTTTCTCCAATGTATGTTTTGGGCTCTTTTGTCAAAAATCAAATGGCTGTAGCTGTGTGGGTTTTTCTGGTGTTTCTAATCTGTTCCACTGGTCTTCATGTCTGTTTTGTGCCAGTACCATGTTGTTTTATTGCTGTAGCTCTGTACTAGTTTAAAATCATCTATAGTCCATCAATGCTCTTTTTGCTTGTATTGCCTTGGTTATTTGCTGTCTTTTGTGCTTCCATATGAACTTTAGGGTTGATTTTTTTTCAATCTCTGTGAAGAATATTATTGGAATTTTGATGAGGATTGCAATGACCATATAGATTGCTTTTGGTAGTAGTATAGCCATTTTCACGATATTGATTCTGCCCATCCATGAGCATGGGGGATCTTTCCATCTTCTGATCTCTTCTTCACTTTCTTTCCTCAATGATTTATAGTTTCATTATAGAGGTCTTTCACTTCCTTTGTTTAAATTTATTCCTAGATGTTTTTTGAGGCTATTATCAATGGGACTATTTCTCTGATTTCTATCTCAGTCTGTTCATTGTTGGTGTATAGAAAAGCTACTAATTTTTGTGTATTGATTTTGTATACTGCTACTTTGCTGAAAGTATTTATGATATCTAAGAGTTTTTTGGCAGAATTTTTAGAGTTTTTTAGGTATAAGATCATATCGTCTACAAATAGGGATAATTTGACTTCTTCCTTCTCTATTTCCCTTTTATTTCTTCTAATTGTCTTACTGCTCTGGCTAGGAATTCCGAAACTATATTGAATAAAAATGAGGAAAATGTACACCTTTGTCTTCTTTCTGACTTTAGAGGAAATGGTTCAAGTTTTCTCCATTTGCTGTGATGGTGGCTATAGTTTTGTCACATGTAGACTTTATTTCATTGAGATATGTTCCCTCTATTCTTATTTTCTTCAGAGTTGTTATCATGGAAGGATGATGAATTTTCTGTGTCTATTGAGATGATCGTGTGATTTTTGTCTTTGATTGTGTTTATATGCTGTATTACATTTATCGATTTGCATATGTTGAACCACCCCTTGCATCCTTGGAATGAAAGCAACTTAATCATGTGTATGGCTTTCTTGATATGTTGCTGAATTTGGTTTGCAAGTATTTTATTGAGAATTCTTGTGTCTATGTTCATTAAAGAAATTAGCATATAATTCTCTTTTTTTGTTGTGTCTTTATTCAATATTGGAATGAGTGTAATGTTGGCTTCATAGAAAAAGTTCAGTAACGTTCCTTTCCTTTCTATTTTATGGGAAGGTTAAGGGGTGTTGGTATTAGTTCTTCTTTAAGGGTCTGGTAGAATTTGGCAGTAAATCCATCAGGTCCTGGTCTTTTTTTGTTGGGAGACTATTATTCCTTCAATCTCATTGCTTGATATAGATCTATTTAGGTGATTTATCTCTTCTTGGTTCAGTTTTGGATGTTCAAATGCATCTAGAACTTATCCATTTCTTTGAGATTTTCCAGGTAATTAAATACAAGTTTCAAAGTATTCCCTAATGATATGCTGGATTTCATTAGTATTTGTTGTGATTTCCTCTTTTTCATCTTCAATTTTATGAATTTGGGTCTTTTCCTTCCTCCTTCTAGTTAGATTGGTAAAGGGTTTATCTATTTTATTTATCTTTTCAAAGAACTAACTTCCTATTTCATTAATTCTTTATATAGTTTTTTTATTTCAATTTCATTGAATTCTGCCCTGATTTTATTATTTCTTCACATCTGTTAATGTTGGGTTTAGCTTGTTCTTATTTTTCTAAAAGCTTGACATGTAGCATTAGGTTATCTATTTGTGATCTCTCTATGTATTTAATATAGGCACTGAAAGCTATAAACTTTCCTCTCAGCACTGCCTTTGCTGCATCCCAAAGGTTCTGGTAGGTTGTGTTTTCATTTTGATTAGATTCTAGGAACTTGGAAACAGCCAAGATGCCCCAGCACTGACGAATGGATTAAGAAAATGTGATATCTATACACAATGGAATTTTATGCAGCCATGAAGAAGAACAAAATGTTATCATTCATTGGTAAATGGATGGAATTGGAGAACATCATTCTAAGTGAGGTTAGCCTGGCTCAAAAAACCAAAAATCGTATGTTCTCCCTCATATCAATAATGAGTTATTCAGTCTTTTTCATTTGTTTGAAATTTTTCTAGTTTCTTTTGCTGTTGGTTTCTAGTTTTATTCCATAGTGGTTAGGTAGAATACAGGGAGTTATTTTAACCTTCTTACATTTGCTAAGACTTGCTTTGTTTCCTAAAATATGATCTATTTTGGAAAAAGTTCCATGAGCTGCTGAGAAGAATGTGTTTAGTGCAGTAGCTGGATAAAACACTCTATAGATGTCTGTTAAACCCATTTGATCTATAGTGCCAATTCCAAAGGTTTTTGGTAGATTTTTTGGTCTGGATGATCTATTTTTGAGAGTGGAGCATTGAAGTCTCCCACTATTATTATGTTGGAGTCTATCTGTGCTTTTAAATCCAGTAGTTTTTTTTTTTTAATGTAGTTAAGTGCACCAATATTTGAAGCATATGTGTTAAGAATTGTTATTTCCTCTTGATGGATAGTTCCCTTTATTAATATGTAGTGATTTTCATTGTCTCTTCTGATTAATATTGGTCTGAAATCTGCTTTATCAGATATGACTATAACTACTCTTGACTGCTTGTGGGATTCATTTGCTTGGTAGGTCATTCTCCACCCTTTCACTCTAAGACAATGTTTGTGTCAGTGAGATGCATTTCTTGTAAGAAACAAATGATTGGATCTTGCTTTTTAATCTTTTGCTTTTAATCTTTTGTTTGGGGAAATAAGGACACGCACATTCAGTGATAATATTGAAAGGTATGAAGTATTTCCAGTCGTTTTGTTATTTTTATGATGATTACTTTTCTTTTATTCTTTGTTTACTGATCTTGGTTAGTGGGTTTATTCTTTCTTGTATATTCCTGGTTGTGTGTAAGATTCCTTTAAGTATTTTCTGTAGTGCTGGTTTGTTGGTCAGGAATTCGTTTAGTTTTTTGCTTATTGTGGAAATCTTTTATTTCTCTTCCAATTATGAAGGATAATTTTGCTAAGTAGACTAATATAGGTTGACAGTTGTTTTCAAGGTTTGAAATATATCACTCCATGCCCTCCTTGTGTTTAGGGTTTGTGTTGAGAAATCTGCTATTGTTTTGGTGAGTTTGCCTTTATTCATGACCTGTCTCTTTTGCAGCTTTCAAAATTTTGCCTTTATTCTGTGTATTTTGTGTTATAATTATAAAATGTCTATGAGTGCTTCTTTTCTGATGCTGCATGGTTGGTGTTTTGAAAGCCTCCTGTACCCAATGTCCTTCCTTTTATCAAGATTGGGGACATTTTCTGCTTTTATGTTATTAAATAAGTTATCTATGCCTTCAGTTTGTATCTTTTCTCCTTCTTCTATACCCATGATTCATAGGTTTTGTCTCTTGATGGTGTACCAGAGGTCTTGCATATTCCATTCATATTTCTTAGCAATTTTTCATGTGTTTCACTGATCTAATTTCTCTACTTTATCTCTACTTTTACCTTCCATCCCTGATCCTCTATTTCCTTTACTGAGGCTTTTATTTGGAATATTAGGCTTTTCATTTCTAAGACATTAATTTGATTTTTCAGGATTTCTATATCTTTGTTTAATTCCTCCTTCACATATTGCATTGTCTTCTTTCATTCATCTGTTTGTTTGAATTCTCTTTGAGTTCAGTTAGTTATTTATTTGTATCCTGTTTGAATTCATTCATTTGCTTATATATCTCTTTGAATTTATTCATCATTTTTCTTTTTTACTTATTTTTTTTTTGGAGGCTAGGCAGGTGCTTTTACCACTTGAGCCCTCCACCAGCTCTATTCAGCATTTTTAGCATTACTTTTTTTTTTAATTCATTGGTTGATATTTCTTCCTCTGCCCTATTGTTTGAAGATTTTATTGTGGAGTTTGGTTGTGTAGGAGGGCTGTTGCCTTGTTGCTTCATGTTTCTTTGCTGAAATTTATGCTTCTAGGGTCATTTTTTTGCTGGTGGTTCCAATCCCCTACATACCTTCAATTGGGGATTTCTCAAAGATCATTTAGGACTGGGTAATGGTGTATTTTCTTTTCTCTAGACTGGGGATGTGTGGCTCAGTAGTCAAACATTCAGCTTCTGTTCTGAAGAGCTGGGTGCTACGCTTTACTCCACACAGGAATAGAAAGCTTGGTTTCTGAAGCTATCACAGTTAATAAACTCCAGCCTTGAGATTGTGGCAATCCCTAAAAAAGATCAATCACTGCTGCTGCTCCAGTATCTTTAGAGGTCTATTGTAGCAAAAATGAATCTTCATGATCTAGAAAGACCCAAGGTTGTAAGAGTGATAATGGAGAGAAGATAAAGGGGATAGTTCTAGTGGATAATACAAGGTGCATAGCTTTATAAGGAAGGAAAGGCTGGCAGCTAAGCTTAATATAAGGGGCTAATGAGAAAGTGAAGTAAGATAGGTAAAAAATATCTAGTTAATATTGTGTTGAGGGAGAGAGAGATGGAAGAGAAGTGGAGAGAATTAGGTAGGCAGACAAACATAAACAAGAGCCAAGAAAAAAGAAAGAGAGAGAAAGAAAGAAAGAAAAAACAAATAAAGAAAGAAAGCTTGCTTAACAGTCTATTTATCAACTGAAAGTATAAACAACTAAGAAGGATTGGGGTTTATAAGCAGAGATAGAAGAAAATATAAGCTTGAAATCCATTTTAGTTGTAGGATGGGTATAAATGAGGGAAGACAGTTGAGAAGGGAAGGGGAAGAAATGATTAAGACTAAATACTGAAAGGCAAGTTTTGTAGCTCTCTTACGCTATTTGCAGATAAAAGTAGGGGAAGAAAAGCAGAACTAGAGAGAAAATGAGAGAAAGTGCAAAATTAGTCAACTCAGATATATAAAAGGAATACAACAAAAACATAAAGAATATCTAAACATCAAATGCTTAACAGTGACAAAAGCAAATTGGAATATAAGAAAATTTTAGGGTTTTCTATGATCTTCTGAGTGGATTATTTTCCTCCTGTCAGTGTTTGAGTCTTTCAGTCCATTAAGTGGCAAAGTAGTTGAATACCTGACTCTGGAATGATGTCAGTTTACCGCCTTTTGCTCCTTTTCCAGTGTGCATGTGTTTGCACTGGGTGGGGAAGGTTGTGGATTTGGATATCTGATATTATCTCTGTGATGAAGGGTTTGGAGTTTGGGTCCTCAATTTACCAGTCTGTCACTGCCCCCTTCACTTCTAACTTTCCACTGTCCTAAGTCCTGACTATTTACAGGTCATTTTTATAATTTGGGCACAGTCTTTTGTTAGGTGTTTGCTTGGGTGGCACACCAATGCAGTGTGACGGGAAGTGCAGGGAACCAGCTCCCAACAAGGGTACATGTAGCTGCGTTTTCTCAGATGGGGCCTGTGACTGGCAGCCCCACTGGTCCTAAGGGCTCTATTTTTTGCCACATGAGGATGGTTCTGTTTGTTCTTGTTTTTTACTGATTACTCTACTTCTTTGCAATTCATGCACCAGATCCACCATGTGGGAACTTCTGGGCTGCAGTGGAGTCTCTGTGCAGAGAGCGTGGTGCTGGGGTTTTGGGTGCAGGGGATGGTAGACATGGTGGGCAGGGTCTCAGCAGTACCATGGGCAGAACACACTGGGTGTGGGCCTTTCTGCTCCAAGTAGGAACTTCTGGGACTGAGGGGGACTTTGTTCATGCTAGGGCCACCTGGGGCTCTGAGACTGTGGTCTATGGGTCTTTGGCTCCTAGGATATTGTTTCTATGCAGTTCTGCAGGGAGTTAGGTGTGAGAGTTGACATTCAGTAGGGGGTGCCCACAAAGAAGAATGCCTGGTGGTGTCCCTCGGTAGCCATTTTGCCTCCTTCTCCAGTAAACTGTTCTCATCTATTGTACCTCTTTAAATAAAGAAGTTTTTGTGTTTAATCCAGTCAAATTTACTGGGCTTTTCCTTTGAAAGTTCTGGGTTTGTATTTGGGTTTTTCTTTGTATTGAGTTTTCATCTGCTTACATTTGGCTTCTGAATTCATCATCATTATTGTGGTTATGATGTGAACTGCAAGCATAGCTTATTTTTTCCCAAAAGGGTAGTTGATACTATTTATTAAGTAGTGGTTTTACCCCTCACATTTGAAATATCTGTGTCATATACAAAATTTTGCTATATGTTAGTCTGTTTCTAGATTGTTTTATTGTGTCCATAGAATGATTTTTCCATTTCTGCACCAATTTCCTACCCTCATTTTATCTCTCTCACAACCATGCTTAAGAAGACCTAAGGCTCATTCTGCTGTTACCTACATAAAAACACTCCTCCAGCATCAAGCATTACTCCTTTGCATATTCTCCTAGGAGCACTAGTTCAATCTTGGGCCAGGAAGGCGTTGAAATCTATAAGGACAGTACATTAAAATCCTGCTGTTCTAGGCTGAACATTCCCTCCCTGGTAGATTTACTTTCTCACTTCTCATCTAATCCTGGAGCCCAACATAGATTGCCAAAAGTTACTAGATCAAATGAGACAGGACTCACTACTCAAAATATACTGCTGCTTTATAACAGCAGATCAGTAATCAGGTTCCCATTAATAGCCTCAGCCTTAGTTGTCACCTGCTGGAATGAAAGTAGCTCTTCTTAGACATCAAAATTGCCTGATGGAACCCCAATCCTTCATGCATCTCTACTTTAGAGAATCCCAAGGGCTAATTGAGTATCTATCTCATCATTAGACTCAGACCCTAAAATTTAGAAAACATAAGCAAGCTCTCTACCCTATCTCAATGACATTTCCAGAAGCCATAGTTATCTAATCTTTACTGTTTTAATTGTAAAAAAAAAAATAGATCATACATGCTCAGTGTCATATGAGGCTAAGGTAACCTTGCTTTCCAGTCATCTGTCCCATTGTCCAGAATTCATGACCTGTGACCTTACAGTCAAATGGTATCACACATCAAGAGACTAATTAGGGTACCATATTGTCTGAGTGACAAAGAATGCAGCTAAACTCACAGTCTTCTTGAAGAGTGACCATGGGGACACTTCTAAACAAGTGTTACTGGTGGTGACTTTTTTCTCTTCTTGCACACTCAAAACCTCATCTTAGTCAGTAATGGTTGGCACACACATGTAATCCCATCACTTGGGAGACCGAGGCAAGAAGATCAAGAGTTAGAAGTTAGCCTGGGATGCATAGTGAGACCCTGTTTCAAACACACACACACACACACACACACACACAGAAAAATAATGCCCATCTTACCACTCCCTCTGTCATTCCAGGGGTGCATTGAGAATGGGTGCCTGGTAAGGACAATGCCTGCATTTACTGACCAGCCATTACAATTACTTCCACAGGTTTTCTGCTATGAAAATTCATAGGCCCATGAAACCTGTATTCTGAGGGCAGTTTCACTCTTGAGAAATGAGTATGCAAATGACCACTGGTCAGGCAATAAATGACAATAGAATTCTGACTCATGACTTCTGCAACAACCAGTCAGGGAAGGGAAGCCAAAAGCAATCATGTCACAATCAGGCTAGAAGGCAGTGACTGCTAGGTTCCAACATTTTTGCCTTGGTTTCCAAATCAGGACCAATCAGAGAAAGTTCAATTTGCTCCCCAAATCAAACATGTAGGATGTTCCAACACTGGTTAACCTGTTCTAATTCCCCATGCTCTCATCAAAGTATATCTGAAGCTTTCCCAATGCCTCATGGTAGAGTCCCATCCCCTACTTGTCTTTGAGTTTCTGTCACACACAAATGATGAAGCTGGGTATAGTGGGGCACACCTGTAATCCCAGCTCTGGAGAGGTTGAAGAAGAAGAATTGCAAGTTTGATGCCAGCCTAGGCTACATAGTGAGTTCCAGGCCAGCCTGAACTATGTAGTGAGGGTGTGTTTCAAAAAACAAAACAAAATGACACCACAAAGTTAGGGACTGCCTCCATTGCTATAGCTAACACTGAATAACAAGCTTCTGTTCTCATCTGCATGATCTTTTTTATTTCCATGACCTAATTGCCACAGTGGCTTCTGTCATTTTCATCCTCAGTGTCTTCATGACTCTGTTCCAGGATGGCCATGAGCCGGTGCCCAGGGGCCTGGTGAGAGCGTATCTCAGCTTTATATTTCTGAAGACCTCATCTTTCTGCTTTTCTGAATTCTGGGAAAGACCTGGAATTTCCTCTGTGCTGCCCAACTTGTCTGTAGGTGTGAGGCCTCCAGGGATCTGTGTCCTTGGCTCCCAGAAGCCTTCACTGACATGACAGTTCTTACATTGGCCCTTCTAGTTGCCTAGCAAGATGAGATGACAACTGCTTGCTGGGTTGGTACCTTCCTGCTGTTTACTTTCTTGTTGCTTTTCTGGCCCAGACATTTGTCTTTCTAACTCTCTCTAGCTTTTGTCTTTTGGGGTTCTCTTGAGTATCTGATACCAAGTCAAGGAATGAACAATTTTCCAAAGCACACAATTTTCAAAAAATCTTGTCTGTCTTCACTTCCTTGAGTTATTTAATCCCACTCAAGAGGCATCACCTCATCAGATCAATAGACAACTCAGGACTGACCTCAATTTATTTTTATCTTGCCTGGCTCTCTCATAGTATGTTTTATTTGACCGGGGCCTTCCCTTTGTTGAGTTCTAATTCCATAAATTTCCCTGGCAGTTTCCCTCAGGGCACAGGCAGTTCCTGCTTCCCATCAATGATAACTGGACCATTTTCCAATTCACAACTCAATGCCTTCAGGATTTTACCCTGACTTCTCTGGCTTCCTCATTCACATCTGTCCAAATACAGTAGATGGCTGCCTCGGTCCTCAAGGGCTGCTTGCCTGATTGTTCTCATTAGGGAATATATACCTGCAATTTTATAGTGATAGCCCTCAATCCTTTCCTAAATCCAGGAGCCCTCTGGAGGATTATTCCCACTTCCTCCCCAAGATTAGTTACCCCTATGCATCTTAGAGCCATCGTGCAGCATCCATCATCAGTAAGGAGCTGTTAGAGAGACGAGTTCCCCGCCCATCCTAGGATATGTCTAATGGGCCTCGATTATCTCCCATTTCATATCTGCCTAGATTGTGTGATGAGCTCAGTCATTCTCCTAAGGAAACGTCTCCCTTCACACCCTCAATCAGCCATCTTCCTTCATTTTTCTTTCATTCTTTTCCTTGCTTTTAATTTCACAGTAAGATCAACATGTGATTTAGATAAACGTGGTTCCTACTAATTTCCTGAGCAAAACTGACCACTAAACAAAGCATTATGGACAGAGGCCTCTGTGATGTTCTTCCTTTCTGTGATGTACAATGATAGAGTTACTTCTTTTCTTTAGCCCAAGAATATGCCCCATCCTATTTAATAAGCCTTATCTAAATTTATGGTGATCAGTGAGACCCATGATCCTTCTCTGTGTGACCCTACAGTCTAGGGTCCTGAAATCTAAACTGAGATCCATCCTCCTGTAATTGACAAAACAGAGCCTCCATGTAAACCCCTGTCTCTGACCATGCCTAGCTGGAGAACACCACAGGCTCATCAAACTTACAGAAAAAGATGAACCTGAGTTGATGCCAGCAAGGTCAGGGGCTCAAAAGGAACTGACTGACCATCCAGCCTGGTGAGCACTGGGGAGGCTGACAGCACGGAGAGAAAAACACTCCAAGACTGCTTCAGAGAGCCAAGTCTGATATTATTTCTGCAAAGCAATATATGTATGTGCTGTTGGGCTAATCAGGGATCAGCTACATGGACCATTCAGGGGAGGCCACCTAGCCCAGTGATCCAGGTAAACCGAAAGAGACAGGCACCCAGTGCCATCTTGTCATAAGCGTCCACACCCTGCAAGCCTGCAAGCAGGGCTATATGATCTTGGTTTGCCTAGATCACTAGTGGTCTCACACATGAGCCAGATACACGTGGGCCATTTCCCCTCTACAAGTTGAGTCCCAGTTGCACCAACACTGTCCATACAGTCCTAATTCCATCTAAACTTAGAATTCAGTCTTCGCCTGGCCCGCATCCTAAAGCCCCAAGCCTTAGTTTTATCTTGTTCATCTTGCCACTAATCTGCTCTTGATGAAGCACTGGTCCAAACAAGGTCATTAGTTTCCCCAACAAGAAGAGAAACTTGGCTCCACCAGATGTCCACTCTGGAGCTAGAGTTGCAGCCCTGCCACCCACCCATTCCCACACTGACTCTAGGCAAGCTCTTGGTGTCTCCGACCTGCTTGTTCTGGGTTCCAATTATGCAATGCAGAAATAGGGTACAATGATAGTGGTATTACTACTAAAATTAAACTGTTATATATAATTACATTATTAGTATGTTAATTGGAAAATCATTATACATGTTAGAAAGCAATTGTTTTATTATATGTTAAAATTTATTATGTGATATTATGGCTTTTTATTTGCAATAAAATAAAAGCTTCATGAGGATAAGAATTATATCCTTCTTATACCATTATCCCTATAGCTATACCTAGGTGCTCATTAAATATTTGTCAAATGAATAATTGCTTAAGAGAAGAAACTATAGTCAGGTACTGGGCTCAGATCTAGGTGCTATTTACTGGCAGTGTGATCTCAGATGAGTTAATGAACCTTTCTAAACCTCATTTTCTCTCCTCTAACCTCAGCGTGACAATAATGGCATAATCTATGGTGTGGAGGTCAAGAAAGCTCATCCTTAGGAAGAGCTTGGTGCCTAGTGCCTGACCCAGAGTGAGGCCAAGTCAGTGTTAGCCATTATCTTTCTACTATATACTCCACAGCTCCTCCAAATGCCTTGAGAGCAATTCAGACTTCTCCTGTTCAAAATCTTATTTTACTGTGCCATGCCCCATTCTCCAGAGCTACAAAGTAAGGAACTACCTTCCTTTTCTGCATATTCCTCAGCCACAATCACATAAAACACCAAGACATACTATTCTAACCTGTCTCAACCAACTGCCTTTTCTCAGCCCAGTTAGCCATGTCCACCCTCTGTGTTCCTGTTACACAGAACAGTATGGTAAAGCCAACTCCTCCTCACATCCCTTGTCACACTGACTAGATGTCGACTTACTGGCCCCCTCCCCTCCCCTCCCTAGATGGCAACCTCCCTAAAATCTCTTAGCCTGCCTTGTTCCTCCTTAAGGAAACTAGGGCACTGCCCATGCTTATCATCAATAAATACCTCCTCAGAAACTAAGGTTAAGAAAGAAAGCTCTGTGGTGAGAATGCAGGGGTAAAAGGAACCCTTATGCACTGATGGAGGAATGTAAATCAGTGCACTACAGAAATCAATCTGCAGGTTCTGCAAAACCTAAAAATAGGACTATTATATGATCCTGCTATACCACACCTGGGCATATATCTGAAGGCATGTAAGTCTGTATATAATTGAGATATCTGCACACCCATGTTTATAGTAGCACTATTCCATATTCCAAAATATGGAAGCAGCCTAGTTGTCTGTCCATCAACTGATGAATGGATAAAGAAAATGTGGTATATATATATATATATATATATATACACACACACAATGGAGCATTATTCAGCCACAAAGAAGAATAAAACTATGTTATTTGCAAAAAAAGAATGAAACTAGAAATCATCATTTCAAGTGAAATAAACCAGAATGAGAAAGACAGATATTGCATTTTCTCTCTTATATGTGGAATCTAGATCTTAAAAAAAGAATGACACAAGTGTCAGACAGGGGAACTATTTAGAGGCAGGAACCAGCAAGGGGGATGTGAAAGGAGAGAGAGACTGAAAGAGGATGGATATGATTGAAGTACTTCATATGCATTTATGTGTATGAAAATACAGTAATGAAATCCATTTAAATTGCTTAAAAGGTGAAGGGGAAATTAAAAACATAATAAAGGGGGTGAATTTGATCAAAGTATATTATATACATGTATGAAAATGTCATAATGAGCCCCCTTTGTATAATTAATATACACTAATAAAAAAGAGAAAAAATTAAAAAAAAGAAAGAAAGCTCTGGGCCAGCGTCCACTTGCAAATCCATTATCACATGTCTATCTCCATTGATAAAGCTACCAAAGTCAAAAGCTGGATTTCTCAGCCCCTCCTGTGCCTAAAGGTGGCCATGTGTCAGAGTTGTGTCCTATGAAACAAAAGTGGAAGTCCCTTGGTCCCAACTCTTCTTTCCTTACTTCTTCCTGACTACGACATGGATGAGGCCTGAAGTACAGAATCCAGTAGAGGACCCAATAGGTGAACTGAGGATGAACGCAACCTGCCGAGAATGGCAGCGCAGACATGAAGACCTGTCTTCGTGTTTCTCAGATGGCATTATTCACACTGGAACTGCACGGGGAAATAAACCCTTACTTGTTTAAGCTGGTAGTGACTGAGTTTCCAGTTTGTAGCCAAACACGTTCTTGCTCCAACAGGAAGAACTGTAGAATGAAGCTCCAACCAGTCTTGGCCTTGCCACTGCCCCGGAGCCTCCATGTCTTGATTGTATTGTGTACACTTAACACACAGCACAGAGAGTACCTTGCACAATGGGGGAAAAAAATCTAGTTTTGCTTGGGCTGTAAGTAATGACTATGCTCCTACCTATTGTAATAGATCCTGGTTTTGATTCACTCGGACACCCTTTGCCAGCTAGGGTGCCCCTCTCCCAGGTGCTACAAATGCTGCAGTTTGTGGCTTACCTGAGCAACCTTTGCCAGGGAATTTTACTTGGCTGAAGAGTTAGCTGGCCAGGAGGCACCTACAAGTTTATATCACCAAGGGAGGAGGGGAATATTGACTTATTAAAGTGGCTTTAAAAAGCCAAAAACTAAAGAAAACCATTCCCTTACCTCAATGTAAGACATCTCTGAGGTTCACGTGTACTGTGGAACCCACCGGGGTCAGAGTCATGCTAGACTGAGACCACAGCCTTATTCAGCTACTTCCCCTTCAGTCCTGCTCTCCTCACAGCCGTCCCTGAAGGGCCGTCCTCAATATTTCACATATACCCAACCCTCAGTCGCAGATTCTGCCTCTAGGGATTCCAACTTAAGATACCTACTGGAAATGGTCTAAGAGTACCCTATCCTGAAGGGAAGAGCTGGTATGCCAAAACCAACAGCTGAACCTGTAGTCTTAAGCCACTCACTGCTCTAATACTACACACAGTCCCTCTGGACATGCCTCTGTCTTCCTACATATTGTTGCTGTTTATCAATTAAAAGGCCCCAGGATCTAGTAGCAGAAGCAGAAAACTTGGAGGCAAAATCTCACAAAATCAAAGTTTAAGTCATCAAAGATCTCGGAACATAGCTAAGGGGTTTTGAGATCAGGTTCCATTCTGTAAGCAAATGTGGTTGGAAAATATGTATTTGCCTCATATGTGAAAAAAGGCACCTCCTTTAGTCCCCACATTTCTCATGTGTAGAACTAGACTTCCAAAGGATACAGAATATTTCAGAAAACCCCAGGAAGTGTGAGTTTGAAGAAAATTCATTTCAAATCTTCAGATCTTAATGCTATAAAAGAAGGCAGCTTTCTGTTAAAATAAATGTCCCATCTAAAGCAAGTAATTATAGGATAAATAAAACCTTGGTAAATGGTATGTAACAAATAGCTTACTTCTTCAAGTATACATGACAGGGGTTAGTTTGTATAAATTAAACATAGACATGGGTAGTATAAATATTTTCAAAATGTCAGAAGCTGACAAAAAGCAGAAAAATAAAGAAGGTTGTATGTGAAAAAATATGAATGAAATTAATTAAACAAGAGATAAACAATACCTCTATTTCAACTAAACAGATAGGAACTAGAGAAAGAAGTCTGTGAAAATTTCCATGGCTGTTCACCCAGGAAGAGAAATTAGGAGAAGAAGACAAACAAGTGCAGGAAGCCAAAAGGACAGTGCACCATCTTAGCCCCTGGAAAGCTTCCCAGAAGAACCACTTTGGGCCCAAAAGAAATATCTAGAAAATGGCCCACTACATCCTTGATCTTCATGTTCTAAAAAGCAGAGAATCACCCAAAATGAAGGGGAGAAGTTTCTTGACACAGACAGTGAGTCAAGCCACTGAAAATTGAAAATAAAAATAGAAGAGAATGAACCTCATCTTTAGTTTCAACAAATTTGAATTCTATGACTTTTTTGTGCAATTTGTGAAGCCAAAATAGTTTTACCTTGCAATTTCTTATCCTATAGGTAATCCATACAATAATGTGGCTAAAAACCGAAATTCCAGTTCTGCTACTAATTATTTGTTTGAGGTAAAGTGATTTAACCTCTTACAACTCATTCCCTCATCCATAAATGGGGATATTAATAATGCCCATCTCAGGAGGGCCGAGGGAGGATGAACTGAGTTATAACATGAAGTGGGTAGACTAGACAAGGGCTCATGGTGAGTGCCCACCATCATATTTGGCATGGGCATCACAAAAGATGTACCCCACCAAGCAATAGACTGAGCTAGGCTTTAGTTGCAGGGTGGGATCTTGAGGGAGGCAAGAATTTGTCCTCTCAAGTGGTGTCAGGGAAGACACAAAGTCTTCTAAGCATGGCCTTGGAAGCTGACCATGACCTCAGCTATAAGCTAGTAAGCTCAGTTGGTTCACTGTGCTTATATAGTCCAGGTGTTCTCTGATCTGATCTTATTATGAGTCTTTTGCCAGAGTTGGATGCTAAATGTTCCTCAAAGGTCCATGTGATTAAGGCTTGGTCCCACAGTGGTGGTATTGGAAGGCGGTGGAAACTTTAAGAGGTAAAGCCTTTGGCTCCCATCAAGTACTAACCAGGCCCCACCCTGCTTAGCTTCTGAAATCAGATGAGATTGGGCATGTTCAGGGTGGTATGGCTGTAGACCCTTTGGAAGGTCTTTAGGTCATTGGAGACAAGACCTTAAAAAGGATTATGGGACCCAGTACCCTCCTTTCTCTTTTTTGCAACCTGGTCATGAGATAAGTGGATTTTCTTCACCATGCATTCTCACCATGATATGTTACTTTGCCACAGCTCAAAGCAGTGGACTGAAATCTCCAAAACTGTGAGTCAAAATAAACCTTTCTCCTTTATTAAGATGATTGTCCCAGGTATCTGTTACAGCAATGGAAAAGTGCACCTTTTACCCCTCCCCTCTGAGGCTACAGACCATATCCAATTCCTGATCAGCCACTGTGCACATAGTTATATATTCAGTCTAAGGGAATCAACTACTTGAAGAAAAATTCAGAAAAACATCATTTTCAAGGGTGCACCTAACATCAACTTGTGCCCCTATTATATATCAGGCACACAGCAAGCACCAAGCTCAGCACTGAATGAACACAAGCTCGTTTAGTCCTCAGACCAATCTCCTGACGTCATCAGCTCCATTTTAGATTTCAATGTCTTTTCTAATTGGAAACATCAACACATGGGCTTTGCAGTAAAATTGAAATTATTACTGCATTCTTTTGGTTGAAGTTCAGATTCAAAGGTAGGGGAAGATATGAGCCTGGACACTTACTCCGCTTGTTCAGGAGGTGAAATCCATCAGAGGCCACTGAGGAAAAGGTTTTCCAATTCTGTGTCTGTAGTTCTGAGTTGAAATTCTCTAGAGAATCAAATTCTAGAGATCTGGGGCCAGTGCCCATCCCAGTCCCACCAACTATAGCCAGAGAATGAGAGGCTGGATGACACAAAAGGACTGCAAAGCCATTCAAACTATATGGTGAAAGGAGGAAAACTTCTTGTAAACAGGAGCGCAAGCCCCAGTTTTGGTATTCAGATTGCCTTTGGTGTCGAATTAGTTCTCTATTGTTGCTATAATAAACAACTGGAAACATGAATTGCTGTCCTACAGTCTGTATGTCTGGGATGGGGTCAGCTGGTTCCTCCACTCTGGGCCTCATAAGGCCAAAACCACATGTCGGGCAGCCTGAACATCTACTGGAAGCCTCTCACAGAGTCTCCTTTCAAGCTCTTTGTAGCTGTGAACCAAGGTCTCATTTTACTTGCTGGCTGTGGTCTGGGAGATTCTGACAGCTCTCAGGCACCTGGTTCCTTGTCATGTTGTCCCTTCTATCTTCACATCAGCAATGATATGTTGAGTTCTTCATACTTCAAACTTCTCTGAGTTCCTTGCTGCATCTCTTCTGGCTCAGCTGAAGAAAACTCTCTTTTAAGTTCTTACAGGATTGGATTGGGTCCATCCAGATTGTTACAGGAAAAATGGTCTTGAAAATTACCTCGGTTCTTGTGTCTGGCAGAAGAATTCAAGCAAGACGCAAAGATTCAGTGAAAGTAATGGTAAAGTTTATTAGGAAAGGAATACGCTTTCAACAGACTGAAAGCGGGTTGTCTCTAGAGTGAGAACATTGGGATCCAGTGGGAGAGAGACAGAGACATTTCCTGTTCTCTAGCAGGAATGGCAGCAAAGACTTATACTCACATGCTGGGGAGTACAGGTGGTAATGGGTCTGGGTGGCTGAGATAGCTATTAAAACAAGGAAGGGGCCATCACAGAGACAACAGGTGTGCTTTAGAACTGCCCTTTGATCCTGGCAGCTTGTTAACATCTCAAAGAAGAAAGCAGAGCAAGTAGCTCCTCTTTGTCTCCCTATTCCTGTAACTTAGCATCTAAAAGGAGATGGGAGGAGCTAGCTGCTCTGGCACTCCAGCCTTCACTTCCTTGTTTCAATGTCAGAATATGGACCTTTAAATATTTATTAAAATAATATAATTTCCCTGTCTCCTCATCTATCTATCCTGCCTCACAGATAATCCAGGGTAACCTTCCTATTTGAGAGTCTATGACCTTAATTACACCTGCAAAAGTACTTTTGCCGTGTGTGATGATGTGAAATAAATATTTGGATTCCCTCCTGTTTCTTGGTCTACAACTCCTAAAATCCTTGGTATCTTCAAGGTGATAAATGTCTTTTGTATGCTAACAAAATGACTAATGGCCTAGAGCCCCTAGGTAGCTTCAGGATGGGGCTGATGAGCAGAAAAACCTAGGTTGACCAAAGGTTGAGACTTTGAACCTCATGCCCAACCTCTGGAAAGGGGAAAGGGACTGCAGGTTAAGCTGTTAACCAATGGCCAATGACTTAAGCAATCATGAATATATAGGGAAGCCTTCATAAAAACTGACAAGGACAGGTCTTGGAGAGCCTCTGGATAACCAAACACATGGAGGCTCCTGAAGAATGGCTCACCTGAAAAGGGCACCATCTCTTCTGGTGATCATTGGGATCCTTTGTAATATCTTTCTAATAAACCAGTAAATGTAATTATTTCCCTGAGTTCTGTGAGTCATTCTAGCAAATTAATCAAACCTGAGGAGGGGGTTTTGGGAACTCCAATTTATAACCAGTCAGAAGCACAGGTAAGACAGTCTGGTGCTTGCAAAACAATGTGGGGGGGGGGGCTTCATCTTGTGGGATTTGATACTACCACAAAGTAAATATGTCATAAGTAACTTTAATCAGAGACCCTGCAATCTGTATCAAATGCAGATTGATTGCTTTCTTGGTGTATGGAGAAAAAAGCCTCACACATTTGGTCAAAGATACTTTTTTAGTGTTGACTATTGAATGCAAATATAGGATAAACTGAGCTTATAGGGTTTTTTCCCTGATTTTTCAGATTATGTAACATAACTACTCAAAGGTTCTAGAAATTAAGGTGTGAACATTTTGAGAGGTCATTCTGAAACAGGAGTATTAGGTAAAAAGCCCAATGCCAGAGGTTCCACATGTCAGGGCTAGCCTCTCTCCCCAATACTCCAAATAAAAAGATGAGTGGTGGTGAAGGGCAGAGAAAGGAGATTGACTTAGTACAGGCACACAGGGTTAAGAGGCAAAGTAAACATTTCAGCCCATCTTCCATGTACAGGCATGAGCCTTAGGTTTAAATAGAGAAAGAACTGGGGGCAGGGGCAAAGAGGTGTACATAATTACTACATGGTCCTGGTCACAGGCATGTTCCAGCAGTCAGAGGTGATCCAAGGTGTGGTCTGGTTGCTCAGGATTGATCAGGTTGAACTTTGTTACAATAAGGACAGTAAGTAAGACATTGAAGCCTGGCAGGGATAGCTTCATCTTTGGGAATCTTTTGATCAGATACTGTACCAGCTGACAGCACCAAGGTGTTTATCCTGTCTTTCCTGCATTCCAAGACGGCTGCAAAGAAACTGCAGGAAAGAAAGGCTCAGAGCAAGAGCACAGATACAAAATGGAGGCAGAATGCCAAGAATTCATCCTGCTTTCAGTTAATTTGTGGACCCAAGTAAGGAGTCAGTGCTTTTCAGCAAAAGCAGTTTCTAAGTACCTGTTACAATTTCAGTTTTTGAAGATTCCTTGCATTTTTTTATATACAAATTTTAGAATTGGCTTATTAATTGCTAGGAAAAATTTTCAAATACAATTTTGAGATTTTTTTTTTTACATTAAACCTACAGATCAACTTGATAAGTACTGGTATCTTAACAATATTGAGTCTTATCATCCATGAACATAGGATATCCTTCCACTAATTGAGGTCCTCTAAAATTTCTCTGCAATGTTAGTAAAAAATCTTTCACGTTTCTTGTTAGGTTTACTAATAAGTAATATTTTTATTGTTTTTATAAGTGACATCTTTTTTGGATAAGGCACTTTGTATTCAGAAACTTGTATTATCAAAACTTAGCACAGTACATATTGAACACTACATACTCAATAAGTATTTGTTAAATGAATTGCACTTTAACTGGATTCTTGTCATCTGGTACAATTTCTTACAGTTGTGTGAAAGTCTTGGTTGGTTCCCTTGGAGACTGTAAGCATTGTGGGGTAGGGCTATGTCTCATTCATCTCTACAACTAACTCTTAGCATGGCATGTGATGCTCAGTAAAACCTATCAAGGCATCTTTATGGGCTATAAATTAGTGACATGGAACATCTGTACCCACTGTGAAGTATATACTCAAGCTCACTGACCTATTTTCATAGAAGTTTTGGCTGCACAAGATATCATTTATGAAGGATATGTGGTTCATATATTCTCCAGTGTCTGGAGTCTAGCCTCCAAATTCTCTGAATTATGTCATGGTTGGTTTATCAAGTTTACTCTTCAAGTCATACATTTTTCTGAATTGTGTTTGCAGTCAGTCATTAGGCCATATGGAACATGATAGAAAATGAGTTCCATTTGAAGTTCAGTTTATGCTCTCTAGATGATATTGAGAACACAGCTCTCTACCTCATTCCTCCTTAAAGAAGACCCACAGGAAAAATTGTACATTTCCCTAGCAACTGTAAACTATGTATCTGATTGATTTTTATACATTATGTTGGCTACTAAAAATATCACTATTATTAGTCAACTTTTAGCAAACTACATAGGATATGATATGCACTTTAGATTTAGATATTAATCTTACCCTTAACTAGCAAGTAGAGAGTGAAAGAGAGATCTGTAAGAGTGGAAACTCCAGAGTACATGTAATATTTGTTTCATCTTGCTTGTATACACAGAATCTAAATTATAAACAAGTGGATGCTTAAACAGCAGAACATACTATCATGAATGAAAGCAACATATAATACAAGAGACATTAAGAAAGAGAAATGAAAAAGACTAGAGCGTTTATGAAGTCAGTCAATTAATTAATGAATTTAATGTGACTTTTTCCTTAATGTTAAACATTTAACTTATATTATTGTTTCTGTTTTTAAAAACCGGGATATCTGTTAACAGAATGTATTAACATGGTATTAGACCATTTTCTGTTGATATAACAAAATGCCTGAGGCTAAGTATTTCATAAAGAAGAGGAGTTTATATAGTTCACTTCTGGAGGTTCATGAGCATGGTACCAGCTTCTTCTCAGCTCTTGTGAGGGCCTCATAACAGATGGCATCATACTGACAAGAGTAAGAGTGATCAGATGGTGAGATGCCAAGCCAGAGTATGGGGAGGGATAGTCTTGCTCTTTTTATACCAACCCATTCTCATGGGAACTACCTGGGGTCACATGGGTACTATATTAATCCCTTCCCAGGGCAGTATCCTAATAACTATTATATCCTACCAAGCCACACCTCCTACAGGCTCAACACCAATGTCACACTGGGGACTAAGCTTCCAACACATGAAGCTTTAGGAGACATAAATAAACCATACTCAAACTGTAGCACCCCAGTGATCCTGGTTTCCAAAGTTCACATCCTTCTCACAACATAGAATGCATTCGCTCCATCCCCAAGATCTCCAAAGTCTTCATTCCAGGATCACTCCAAAGCCAAAATCAAAGTCTTATCTGAGACTCAAAGCAACTTTGCTCCAGTTGTGAATCTGTAAAAGAAAACCAAGTTATCTATTTCTAAGATACAATGGTAAGACAGGGATAAGAGAAAAGAGAAATAGAGACATAAAAGGAAATAATCTGTCCAAAGCAAAACCAAAACCCACCAGAGCACATGGCAAAGTTAAAGCTCCAAGCCCAGCCTCCTGCGCATTCTGCAGTGAGAGGTAGTCTCCCTGGGCCTGGGGAAGCCCTACCCCATTGACTAGCTGGCTAATCCCTCTGGTGTCACACTGATGTCTTCAGCTTTCCCAGGTGGGCACTCAAGCTACCAGTCGTTTCTGGCTTCAGCTCCACTTGGCATCACCCCATTTGGAGTTTTTTGTGGCAGCTCCACCTGTGTGGCAAAGTTCTGCTAAGCCCCTCAAAATCTCAATAGAAGCCACCACTCCCCATTGCTCTTGTACTCTGCACACCTACAAAACAGCAGCACATGGATGCCACTGAAGTCTGCCACTGGTGCCAGATGTGCCTGAGCCAGCTGGAACCACATCTAGATATGCCAGGGATGTGTCACCAGAAGGCAGCAAGAAGAATTCCAAGGTGAGCTGGCACAGCCTCCAGGAGAGTGCCTGGGCCCATCCCTTGAAACAAGTTTGTCCTTCCAGTCTTCTGCCTCTCGGGATTCTGGGGTGCCCTCTCCTCTTCCTTTCCACTGTCCTTTGCTCCATGCTAATGTCTTTAGCAAGTGGCCACTCCTGCACCTTTTCACTCTTTGCTCACCCTTTCCCTTTCAAGCTGTGAATTCTTCAAATCTCTCTGCTCTGCTCTGCCATCTTACTCTAAATGTCACTAACCACAGCCAATAGTAAGCACACACCAGCCTGGATGCTTTGCTGCTTACAAATCTCCTCAAAGCAGTAGGGTTTGAACACAGCCCAGTTCTTTGCAATAGTATGACAAGGATAGCCATTACTCCCATTTCCAGTAGGCCCTCATTTCCACATGAGACTGGTTTTCTTACAGCTTCCTCTTCTGAGCTCTTACCTGAAGCACCCATAATGCTCCACTTGCAGCACTCCAGGCATTTTCTATCCTGCTTCTCCAAACTCATCCAATCTCTGCCCAATACCCCATTCTGAAGTTGTTCCCATATTTTTAGGTATAGTTATAGCAAGGATCCTACTTCTCAGTACCAATTTTCAGTACTAGTCCGTTTTCTGTGGCTATAACAAAATACCTGAAACTGGGTGTTTTATAAAGAAGTTAATTTAGCTCAGTTCTAGAGGTTCAGGGACTAATTGGCATCCCACTCTTCTAAGGTGGTGTCCACAAAGACATAACTATCTCCTCACTTCTTAAAGGATCAAGCACCTCAAAATCATTGCTTCTCTAGGGGCCAACCTTTTAACATATGAACCTTTGAGAATTGCACTTTTTGCAGTTGTTTTGTTTTTTCAGACAGGGTCTTGCATCCCAGGCTGGCCTCAAACTCACTATTCTCCTGCATTACCGTCCCAAGTGCTGAGATTGCAGGCCTGTGCCAGCACTCCTGGCCAAGGTGTGACACATTTAAACATATGCAAACCATTACACAGAACAAGGAAAGTCTTGTATATGGGCAGATACAACAAAGCAAATGCAAATATATACTGTTTACTCACAGTTTTGTTTTTGCAAAACAAAATTGATATGAATTTTTGTACTTCTTTTTCTAAATATAATAATTACATATTCATCAGAACAAAGGGAAAATTAGGAATTCTGAGGCCCACTCTACTTCATACACAGCATTGTTGTGACCATGATTGGGAACATGGTGTCACGAGGGTGACAGTGGTACAATGAAATTCGATTTTCTATGTTGCCGGTGGCAGTTTATATTGGTAAATCTACAGTTGTGAGTTTTGCATTGTTTATCTAAAGCTGGATGATGTTCATAACCTTTGACCAATTGTTTCACATCAGGGCATTAATCCAGAGGAAATTACCCAAAACAAGATAAGAACCTATGTACAAATAGAGTCATCACAGCCATAATAAGTATATTTAATGACCAGAGCAAGGAGGGGTCAGTTATTAAAATACATATTAGAATATGTTTTTCTCTCTCTATTGTATGATATTTGAAGCAGACAGATTGTATCCTTTACAGTCATTTCAAGGTATAAAAGTAAATCACAGTCTCATTTTGGGGTAACAAAATGTTCAATAAAGTCTGAATCAAAATTTGAATCTCATTTGATTCTGATCTGAGCTTAGAGGCCTGAGGTAAGGACTGGAAGGTGAAGGAGGGGCAGAGAGTTTTACTTCCCTTCTTGCTCAGATGTGGGCAGAGGAAATGAGGAAAAGGGGGCAAAAAGTCATACAGGATCAATATAAATTTTGGCTGATAGTCTCTGTGTGGGGCAGATCCTTGAGGTCTACCCAGATTGTTCTAGTTAAGTGCAGACTATGGCTTCTGACTTTCCCTACCTGCACAAGAAAATATTTTGGGCATTGTGTTAATCAGCTTTCTGCAACTATAACAAAATGGCTGAAATAAACAATTTATATGGCGGGAGGGTTATTCTGGCTCATGATTTCGGAGGTTTCATTCCATAGTCATTTAGCCCTGTTGCTTTTACCCTGTGGTGGCACAGTATGTCATGGGAGAAGCATGTTACAGAGAAGGCCTGCTCAGTTCACGGCAGCCAGAAAGTAGAGAGAGAGAAAAGAAGGGGTCCTCGTGTCCCCTTCCAGGACATGCCCCCAATGCCCTAACTTCCTTCCGTTAGGCCCCATCTCCTAAAGGTTCCACCACCCCCATAGTACCACAGGCTGGTGACAGCCTTCAACATATGGGCCTTCAAGGGGACATTCAAGGTCCAAACTGTACCAGGCAGGTGCTTAAAATTCAACACAACCCCAGCTACCTTGCAAGGACCACTGTCATTCCACCACAGCTGGAAGTGCCCCTTGCCCCTGCTTCTGTCCTCCTTATGCTCTGAGCACTGGATGCTAATGAGTCACACTGTGGCACACACACAGGTCCTCCAGCAAAGACATGCTCTCCATCCTCCTGAGAACTCCCTCACTTGACTTAACATGGGTGGGGTGGTCATAGCACTTCTTCAGTTCTCCCCAAAGAGATCCTTCCTACCCTAGTCCTTCATGCTGGCATGAGGCAGAATTGTTCAGTTTCTTTTTATTTGAGTTAGGTTCAGTTTGGTTTTTTGAAACAAGGTCTCACTGTGTAGCCCAGGCTGATCTAGAACTCACAATCTTGTCTCACCTCTTGAGTGCTGGGGTTACAGTGTGCACACCATGCTCAGCCTTTCAGAATTGTTTTTGAAGCTCCCTTCACAGGAACCGCAGGGAGGGTTCAGCATGTCTCTAGATGTGTGGCACTTGACATTTTTATCCCAGACCCAGCTGACATAGAAAGGCATTCTGTAACACTGATGAAAACGTATCTCAGTAAACCTCAAACAACTTTTACAATTTTCTCAATACCACAGTCAAAAACATAGTTCTTAGCAGGGAAAAAATAACCTTTAAAGTTTTAAATGTGTGAAGTTGCTCATGCAGATGCCTATTATAGCTTACGTTATGGTAGCCTGGTTAATCAAATCAAAATACAAATCTTCTACTACCTAGAGAGTACAACAAAATGGAAATAACTCACTCATAACATTCTAATTTACAGATCAGCTCCACTTACGATATATGACCCCAAGAATTATAATTCTATCAAGTTTCAATTTGAACAAATGGACAATCACTTCGACAACAGCTGTGAAACTAAAAGAGAATTCATGGGGACATGGCTGCTGTGACTCGCACCTTCAGAAGGAGGCTCTCTTGCAGGTTGACCAGCCCTGGCGAGCCCATCTCTTGGCAAGAGGGTGAGATCCGGTTCTTGAGCATGAATCACAAGGAAATTCCCTTGATGGAAGACATAGCCAATGCAGCTAAGAGAGCCAACAAAAGCCCGAATGGAAAGGAATGCTAGAAGGTTACACAGATTTCTTGCAGAAGGAGGAGACAAGAGGTCATTTTGTGAAATACCCCAATGGATCCATGCCCACCATGGAAACTTCAACTTGAAGATGTGATTATGGACAAAATCTGTATCTCTTTCACTTTTAGGCAGTAAGCGCAGATCAGGAGTGCCTAAATTACCCAAAACTCCTCTAGGATGTGCCCCATTAGACTCCAAATTTTTATATTTTGGCGGTACAGGGGTTTGAATGCATGACACATGCTTGCTAAGCAGGTGCTCTACCCTTACTTGAGCCACACCCCTACCCTTTTTTGGCTTAGCTTTTTGTTTTAGTGTCATAGCTTTTGCCTGGACCAGCTTCAGACAGCAATCCTTCTACCTACACCTCCTGCAATGCTGCAATTACAGGCATGTACCACCATACCTAACTTGTTTGTTGAAATGGTGTCTCACTAACTTTCTGCCCAGGCTGGCCTCAAACCACAATCCTCCCAATCTTCACCTCCCAAATAGTTGAAGTTACAGGCATGTGCCATCATGCCCAGATCAGACTCCATTTTTTCAGGAGAAGGAGACTAATAATTGCAGGCCCATTAAAACTTGTGAATCCTAATGATGCAGAAAAATGACCAGTGTCCAAAACAGAAAGGTGAACGCCGTCTTGTACCCACGGAGGAAGATCTGGACCACAGTAAAGTTGTGTGGTGGACACTACGTGACCATGTCTGGTGACATTTGGTGCTGCAGGGTAGCACTGAGCCATCCCAACATACCCGCTGCAGTTGTGATGTGACCGCGGGGGGACGGCCTGGTCCTCCTGAGGTTCCGCTAAGTGCTGTCCTTGAGCCACTGGGAATCCTAATCTAAAATCTCTGAGAATTTCCTTCTCCTAAGTCACAGATATGTGTCTGACCAGCCTAAACTATCACCTGTGATATAATTTGTTAGTTATGAAGAGCAATAATGTGACTTTTTCACAGGATAAATAAGTCCTTCCATTTTTTCTCCTAGAGCTTTGGCTGCCTTTCTGTTTTTGCTTTGGTTACAGGCAGCCAGCTCCTCAGGGCATGGCTCTTGGTTTTTATCTGCTGCAGAATTTTCTCCTCAACTCTTAACTAGTTGACTATATATTGAATTACTTTGTACTTTAAGAGTTTTTGAGGGGCCAAACCCAGTGGGTCACACCTATAATTCCAACTACATAGGAAGCAGAGATCCTAAAGATTGAGGTTTGAGGCCAGCCCAGGGAAAATTTAGCAAGACATCATCCCAACCAACAAAACCGAGTGTGGCAAGTAGAAGAGTCATGGTCCAGGCCAACCCTAGGCAAAAACAGGAGGCCCTATCTGAAAAATACCTTAAGCAAAAAAGACCTGGAAGAGTGGCTTAAGTGGCAGAGCACTTGCTGAACAAGCACAAACTCCTGAGTTCAAACCTCAGTATTTCCAAAAAAAAAAATTTTTGAAAAGTCTGCAAGGGTTAATGTGGTGGTTCCTGCCTATAATCCCAGCTACTTGGGAAGTAGAGAGAGGGAGGTCACGGCTCAAGGCCAGCCCAGCCTAAAGTTAGCAAGACCCTATCTCAAAAACAATCTGGGTGCATGGTTCACACCTGTAATCCCAGCTACAAGGGAAGCACAGGTATGAGGATTGTGATTTGAGGTCAGCCCAGGCAAAGTTAGCACAAGACCCCCATCCAAAAAAAAAAAAAAAATGCTAAACTAAAGCAAAAAGACGGGGGCATGGCTCAAGTGGTGGAAAGCTTGCCTAGCAGGCATTAAGCCCTGCATTCAATCCCCAGTACCACCCAAAAAAAAGAAAGTTTATGAGAAAGCATTTCCCTCGGTGGTATCAGTTTATTCAAAGCCCATATTCTCTGGTTATCTGAATGTTTCCCCATTCCTGACTGTCTCATCCATTTCCTGTTGACCTTTATCTTCTCTAAGGACAGCAGCCATCTTTCCCAGGTAGACTAGTCAGATTTGGCCAGTCTTCATCTGTTGCTCCTTTTCATGGGAAAACTGTACCACCCGTGCCTTAGAGCAGTGGTTCTCAAGTGTGCTGTGCCTCATGGACCATGGTGGAGGGGGTGCGGCAAAGACTCTGTCAGGAGACTGCGAGGGCCCCCAAACCTTTTCCATAATAATGCTAAGACAGTATTTCCTTTTTGTCAGTGTTTACAGTTATACAGGATGACACAAAACCTATCATGGATTGTGACACTGGAGAATGAGTTAAAGTAGAATCACCAAACTGGACAAGCAGTCAAATTCTTCTTCACCTTGCAATCTCAGTTAAAAAAAAAAAAGCCAGCTCCTCCACTAATTCTGTCCAAACTCGACCCTTGTTACAGGTTGTTCTAGGACCTCAAACGGTAAGATGTGAAACACTTCTGCTTCATACTGAAGTATAAAGACTGTCTAATAGTTTTCATAGAAAACTATTTTCACTTGAAAGAAAAACTGACAAAGTACAGATTTAAATATTGGCAGACATTTTTGTGAAAACAAAGAAAGCCTGTCACTTAAAGGAAAACTGGTAGAATGTTTTTGTCAATGATAAAAATCAACTTTTCAAGTGCATATTAGGATTTTGTGTCTGTCTCCATGAGCTTGACAGCTTCCCAATACTTAAAGACTTCCTGACTAACTCAGCAGCGGTGTTAACAAATATAATATTTTGAAATTTTGATATTTTATAATAAAATATGTCAAAAATTTGAAGATTTTAATAACTCAGTCATTAAATATTTCTTCAAGTGGCCAATACATGTTACAAAATCATGTAAAGAAGAAAGATTCATTCTGAGTGTCTGACAGGCCAATAGAACAAAACAGAATGACCTCCTTGATAAGATGTCAGATCCACACTGCAGCTAACCTTTAATGAACAACTGTCAGTTTTTATAGTAATAAAGAATATTCACATTTATCTTAAAGGTCTATAAGCAATAGTCTCCTTCCTTTTCCAACTCTATACTGTGTAAGACAGGATTCTGTTCAGATACCTGAACTAAAATGTCATACTGCAGTATATCCAATGCAGAAGCAGACAGAAGAATCTAGCTATCTTCTATTAAGACAGACTGTACATTTCTTTGCAAATCTGGAGATCAACATCAGTCTTCTCAATATTGTTTGGGGAAATGTGGTGACTTTTCACTGAAATTTGTTATTTATTTTAAAATGCAAAGAGTTTTCAACAAATAAATAGAAATAATTATATAACTGTTACGACAAATACGATAATGAATAAATATTATTTCTACAATTTCTTCATTTTAATCTCAAATACAGTAAATATCAGTAGATATAAATAAGTGCTTTGTGGTTCTCAGTAACTTTTAACACTAAAGCGGATCCTGACACAAACAGCTTGAGAACTGCTGCATAAGAGTCCTCGAAATTCTCTTTTTCTGTTCATGGACTTTCTCATTCTTTCCATCCTTCAGCGTCTTATGAAAGAGATCTTACACTTTCCTGATGATAGGCATACTCACTGCTACAGTTTAGATGTCAAATGTTCCTCTAAAGACCAATGTGTTAATGGCGTGCTCCCCAAGGTGGCAGTATGGGGAGGTGGTGGAAATTTTAGAAGATGGGGCCAAGTGGGAGGTCCTAGGTCACTGGAGGGACACCCTAAAAGGTGATGGTAGGACCCCACTTGTTCTTGTGTCCTCCCTCCCTTCTTCCCTCCATCCCTCTCCCTCTCTCTCTGTCTCTCTCTCTCTCTCTCTCTCTCTCTCTCCCTCTATCTCTCTCTCTCTCCCTCTCTCTCCTGGCTTGAGGTGAGACCACTAGCTCCAACCCACAGAGCCACCATGATGTGCTACCTTCACCAGAGGCCCAGAGCAATGGCACCACCAGATGTTGGATTTGAACCTCCAGAATCATGAACCAAAAGAAACCTCTCTTTGCTTCATAAGTAGCCTGTGCCAGTGTTTCCTCGGAGTGATGCAAAGCTGACGGATCCATTCACCCACACCTTTCTTTAATGCCCACTCTTCAGCTTTCTAATATAACTTGATCATCTTCTATGACTGTGTGTCCTCTACCAACCCTCATTCTGGACATTTAGGTATTTCTTTCCTCAGTTCTATAATGACAAGTTTATCTTAACTTGAGAAAGGACTTTTTCAGTCTGTTATAATTTGCCTCCATGCTCAGCCTTTCTAATAACTTGTTCTCATGACTGGCCCCATCAAATGGACTCAAGTCCTTCATCATCTCTCAATAGTCCTGAGCTCAGAAATTTTACTTTTTCTTTCTCTAGACCAGAAAAAGTATGCCAAGCTCTTTCTCCCTACATTTAAAAATTGGCTTTTGTCTCCAAGAAAGCCCATACCACCCTCTCCTGAGAGTCGCTGCAGACTGGATCTTGTTCCACCTCAAGTGGAACCCTCAGCCCTGTGTAGCATTCCCAGGACAACCTCTGGTGATACTTTGTAGCCATGGACAGCCTTACATGGCATCACCAAAGGACAGCCCCAGACTGTCAGAGCCCTACCTACCTCACACCTCACAGAGTTCTGTGTTCAGAACATAAGCCAGTACCCAGTGACAAGAACACCCCAGCAAAAGGAAGAAGACAAGGAGGGAAGAGGGAAGAAAAATGACAAAACAGGGCTTTCTGAGCCATGGCACACCACTCCATTGCCACCAGGGGGGAATGGGAGATTCCTCATGGTCAAGGGACAAGCCCCACCTGGGGTTGAGTGTCCACATCTTTCCATACCTGGGGGCCCTTCCAACATTGCTGGCCAACAAGAATCTATGCAGTAAAGGACTCATCTGCTCACGTCATGACCCCAGCTCCTTCTTGTCCTATAATCCTGGAAGTGTGACCCTGCTTGACAAGGTTCCTGAGACCTCCCTCCCCGTGGTACCTCCAATCAGATTATTTTGGTCAGCATGAGAGCATGCCTATGTGTATGGCTGAGTCACAAGTACAAAGGGCCTCACAAGAATTGTCAGTAATATTTATGACAGATTTGTCCATTTCTACCTTTAGTTCCACCATTTTTATTCAGTTCTCATGTTGCTCTGTCATTACACAGGTACACATTCATGATCATTTTATCATCCTGATGATTTTCATCATGACTGTGTGATTAACCCCTTTTATTTCTGGTATTGTCCTTTCACCAGATGGCTCTTCTACATTAGTACAATCAGACCAGCTTTCTTAAGCTTAGTGCATGCCTGGGGTATCTTTGACCACATAACCATCAACCTGCCTATTCTTACCATGTTTGACTCATCTCAACAACAAATGTTGGACTTTACCTTTTTTTCTAACCCAAGATTCTTTGCCTTTTTTATGGAATGCCTAGTCTATTTTATGTCATCATTGATATGATAGAGTTTTCCCCTTTCCTAATTTTCTATCTTCTTTTGGATTAATAGGGTTAACTATAGGGTTTTTGTTTTTGCTTTTGTGTTTTTGAAAGATGTTTTGGTTGGGGGTAGGATTTTATGTTTACAGTTGTTTTTCTTTCTATACTTCAAAGATATTCCTCCACTATCTTCTGGCTTGCATAACCTTTGATGAGAAGTCCACTGTAATTCTTTTGTTTCTTCCTATGTATATGATATGCCTCTCTCTCTCTGGCTACCTTCAAGATTTCTTTCTTTGCTGTTCATTTTCAGTACTTTGTGTCTGATGAATCTAGGTGTGTTTTATCCTAACTGGTATTCTCTCAGTTTCTTCCACTTGTGTTTTGGTGTCTGTCATTTATTTGAGGGACTTCTTAGCCACTGTCCTTTCAATGGAATTTATACCATGTGCTCTCTCTTCTCATTCTGCATTCAAATTGCAGGTATATTAGACTATTTGAATCTGTCCTACTACCCTTAGAGCTCTCTTCTATTTTTTTTTTCATTCTCTTTTTATCTTTGTGTGTGGGCAAATTCTATTGATGATAGTTTGAGTTCAAATGATTCTGTCTTCAGTTTTGTTAAGACTACTAGTAAAATTGTTGATGACATTCTGCATACTGAATTGTTCATTTCTAGCATTTCCATTTGGTTCATTTTATAATCACATGTCTTTTCCTGAGATTCTTCATCTATTCCTGTATATTATCCACCTTTTATATGGGAGCCTTTAATTGCTTTGTCTGTTTAACACTGTGTTTCCCTATCCTGCACCTTTTTTTTTTTTGGTCACCTGACTTTACTGGAAAGGTGATTATCTTGGGTAGGATTGTAGAGATGAGATAAATATTATTTATGCTCAGAAGTGTCATGTCTTTTATTTTGCTACTTTTTCTTTTTTAGAATTTTTATTCAAATTTTACTAGCATATAATAGTTGTATAGGGGGATATATTGTGATATTTACATATGTTCTTACAATATATCTTAATTAGACTTACCTCCTCCATCGTTCTCCCTTTTTTTTCCCTTCCCCCTTCTTAGAAAAATTTCAACAGGTTTCAGTTTTCTATTTTCATATATGGATACAAAATACATCCATCATATATCCCCTCATTCCCCCTTTCCTTGTGCTTACCCACCTCCTACTGGTACCCACCCCCAGAAAAGACCTATTTTTGCCTCCTGCCCTTCCTTATTTTTTAAGTGTATATTGACAGTCCAAGGGGGTTTCTCCTTGGTACTTCAGGCCTGTGTATATTGTGCTTTTTTTTTTATTATTATTATTTTTGTTTTTTAGTGTTCCATCTTTTGTGTTATTTTTAGTGGTTGATCCAGAGATTAAACTATGAATCTTTAGCTATCACAGTAAAATGATATCAAATTACTTTATGAACAATTTAGGAAACTTATAATAGTCTGATTATATTTAACCCATTCCTACCCTTGTAAATTACTTCTACATATGCTATAATCCCAAACTATGTTTTTAATCACTTTATATTAAATCATCAATAATATTTTAAAGAATGTATGTATAGATATATACATTATTCTGACAAGAAATCTGCCACCATTCTGTAAGTAATGCATTTTTCCTCAGACTACTTTTATGATTTTCCTCTTTATTTTTACTATTTTTGGAAGTTAGCTACAATTGTCTATGGTTTCTTTTTTTCTTGTTTTATTCTTTTTTTTGGCAGTACTGAGGTTTGAACTCAGAGCCTCACACTTGCTAAGCAGGTGCTCTACCACCTAAGCCACTCCACCAGCCTCTATGGTTTCTTTTTAATTTGTCCTGCTTAGGGCTTTTTGATATTCTTGGATCTGTAAGTGGTTGTTTTTCATCAATTTGGGGAAATTTGTGGCCACTGTATCTTCAAAAATCTTTCCTGTCTGATTATCTCTTCTCTCTCTCTCTCTCTCTCTCTCTCTCTCTCTTCCCCCTCCCCCTCTCTCTCTGACTCATATTATATTAGAGTATTTGCTATTGTCCCCAAGGTCTCAGATGTTCTTTTCAGTTTTATTTTCTTACTGTTCTCTGCTTATATTATCTTTCTAGCCTGTCTCCATGTTCACTGATCTTTCTTGCTGTTGCTTATCTGTTCAATTATTTAAATCAGTTCTGATCAATATTCTTCAATTCTAGCATTCCTAGAATTCCTTTTATATTTTTTAATTTCTTTCTCAAATTCTTTATTTGTTTACACAGGTTATCCAGCTTTTCCACTCAATTTTTTAATATTTATAATCATTATTTTAAAGTCCATGTCTGCTAATTCCAACCTCTGAGCCACATATGAATCTAATTATTTTAATTCTTGTTTCTCTGCATTATAGGTCCAATATTTTTTATTGTGTGCAAAGGAATGGTAGAGGCTGAAATAGATGCTATGAGTCCAGAATGCAATCTTTCCTTTCCTCTGTCAGGCTGCTGGAATGTGGGTGGGTGCAGGTGAGGGGACAGTGGGGAACTGATCTAATTTATGTCACCATGGATGGCATTGTCAGCAGTTCATTTGGTGTTATGGCTGAGACCTGAGCATCCCCAAGACACCAGAGGTTTCTCTGTGCTTTGACCACTCTGTTCAGCCGTCAGCTTTTGTGGTTACTGAGGAGTTCTATTTTCTTTAATACTAATTTCTTCATTTTGTTTTTTTTAATTGGAAACTGTTTAAATGCTCAACAAGAAGAAAACAGTTATGTTAGTTAAGGGAAAATCAATGATAAGATTTTATGCACTGATTTATAATATAGTTCTAAGAAAAATGCAAAATATTTAACATACAATTTTAAAAAACAGAACATTTGTTCAGTTAGTATCTAATTAAAACTATATTTTAAAAACTACTTGTATTTTGGGTATATACCCAAAAGACTGTGACACAGGTTACTCCAAAGGCACCTGCACACCCATGTTTATTGCGGCACTATTCACAATAGCCAAGTTATGGAAACAGCCAAGATGCCCCACCACTGACGAATGGATTAAGAAAATGTGGTTTCTATACACAATGGAATTTTATGCAGCCATGAAGAAGAACGAAATGTTATCATTCGCTGGTAAATGGATGGAATTGGAGAACATCATTCTGAGTGAGGTTAGCCTGGCCCAAAAGACCAAAAATTGTATGTTCCCCCTCATATGTGGACATTAGATCAAGGGCAAACACAACAATGGGATTAGACTATGAGCACATGATAAAAGCAAGAGCACACAAGGGAGGGGTGAGGATAGGTAAGACACCTAAAAAATTAGCTAGAATTTGTTGCCCTTAATGCAGAGAAACTAAAGCAGATACCTTAAATGCAACTGAGGCCAATAGGAAAAGGGGACCAGGTACTAGAGAAAAGGTTAGATCAAAAAGAATTAACCTAGAAGGTAACACCCACGCACAGGAAATCAATGTGAGTCAATACCCTGTATAGCTATCCTTATCTCAACCAGCAAAAACCCTTGTCCCTTCCTGTTATTGCTTATACTCTCTCTACAACAAAATCAGAAATAAGGGCAAAATAGTTTCTGCTGGGTATTGAGGGGGTGGGGGGAGAGGGAGGGGGCAGAGTGGGTGGTAAGGGATGGGGTAGGGGCAGGGGGGAGAAATGAACCAAGCCTTGTATGCACATATGAATAACAAAAGAAAAAAAATAAAATAAAATAAAATCAATAGACAAAGACATTCTAAGATAAGCACAAAGTAAAGCAATCATAACCTCTAAGCCAGGACTACAAAAAATAAAATAAAATTAAATAAATAAATAAAAACTACTTATATATATATAAGTACCAGAAGAAAGCCCCTACAAATGAAGTGCTTTAGTCACTAATGTAGCAACTTAATTTTTTACTTCCAATGCTTAAAAAGACAGCCTAAGTCATTTGGAGCAAACTTTACACAAGTAAGAAGTAACAATCACAATTTCTTAGTTCATGAAAGGTAATCCAGAACAGAGGTCAACTGCCCCTAAGGGCCAAAGAGGAGCTGATGTAAGGACCAGTTAGCAGCTGAATGAAGAGGACTGTCAGAGTTATAAAATGAACATAGAAAAGAACAATAACCTTAGAAAAACCCAGACACAGAACACTCTGGTCCTGCCTGCAGGCTCCACATTACCTTTTTCATTTCCACTGTTGTGATGGGCTGGAATGGGTAACCAAGGGAAGCTGTGGCATCTCCCTCCCCAGGCCATCTAAAATCAGGCACTGACAACCACTGGTCTCAAATAATTCAAGTCTCTTCCTGCCTAGAGGTTGGGGTTTGAAATAAATAGCCCCTCTAGGTCCATTTAAGCCCTATAACTTTGTGATTTGAGCATTAATAATATTAAGAAAGGTTTCATGCCCAATGTTTTTCTAACCCTTTTCTATAGCTCTCTACATTTTTTTGTCAGATTGGAAAGGGACACTTTTTCCCTGCAAGCATCCCTCCCTACTACAGACTGGAATTTTAGTGTGGTACCTAGCACCTGGGAATAGGCCTGGCTGCAGCCCATCCTTTCCTCTTTCATGCCAGGTGTCACTGTGCCTGAGAGAAGTCTCTGGGCAGGGAGAAGGGGAAGGAGGTGGGCTGCAGAGATAAGAAACAGCTGCCAAAGAAGCTGGGGGAGGGCCTCAGAGGGAGTGGGGGCTGGGGAGGAGTTCACTGGAAGTCAGCTTCAGCAAGCTTTTGGAATAAGCAATACTCTTCTAAGCCATATGTGTGTGTGTGTGTGTGTGTGTGTGTGTGTGTGTGTGTGTGTGTGTGTAAAGTATTTAGGATGCAAAATTCTACACTATACAACCAAAGGTATTTGACCGCAGAAATTAAAAATATTAATATGGGCTGGGGTGTAGCTTAGTGGTACAACACTAGTCTAGCATGTGAGAGGCCCTGAGTTCCATCCCCAGCACTATATATATGTATGTGTGTATATATGTATATGTATGTATACACACACACACACACACACATGAATCCTTCCTAAGAAATCATCTCCAATTACTACAAAGGCAGAAGAGTTTGGGGTAAACTTCGATGTACATTCATTCGGAATAAAAAGTTAGCTGGCGACCTGGAAAACAACTCAATAAGCTCGTTTTCTTCCCTTGCATTCCTCTCTCGCCTCTCCAGTCTTTTCGGGGTTCTTTTTGAAGGCTGTCTTTCTTCTTTCCCAATGTGATTTTCAGCGGGGAAATGGCGGAAAGTCCCGCTCCAGGTGGCATTAACGATTTAGGGAACTCATCCCTCCGCCTAAGGCACTGGGCTGACACCTGAGGGGCGGGAGGCTGTTCAGAGGATCCCTGATCCGCTGCGACTGCACGGTGGCCTGGGCCTGGGTCCATGCGGTCCTCATCTCTATGCAGAAGACGGGGCCCCCCCGCAGCGCCTGGTCCCCCACCTCCACCCCGAAGGTCCCTGGAAATGCAAGCCTCAGGAGAGAGGAGTCGGAAACTTGTTTTCTGTTCTGGGCCACTGGCTCGCAGAGAGGAAAAATAATCACGGAAAGGCAATTGAGGTTGAGTGGTTTACAAAGTGAGCTGGATCAAATGTCAAACGCGCACAACGCAGTGCTGAGAAGAGGGAGTTTCAACCTGATTCATTAAACATGGCCAGCTTCAAGTCAGGCTGGCCGCGGACATCGGGGCCGGGATGGGGGGGGCCAACGCGCGACCCGCGGGGCCCACGTGACCCCTCCCGGCCCTGCCCCTCCCCTCCCTCTCCACCCCCTCCCCGCGTTCCTCCTCCCACGTGAGGACGCCGGGCCCCCGTCCTGTCGCCGTCCCCGTCCCAGCCGGTCCCGGCCTCGGCCCGCCCTCACCTCTGCACCCCAGCCCCTCGGGCTCCATCGCCCAGAAAAGCGCCCTTCTGCCCCCGCCCACGCCTCGGCTCCATCACCCACTTTCACCGTGGCCTCCACTGCTTTCCTGCAGGATTTGTCATAGCTGTTAATCGAAGAGCTGTGTCACCTACGCTCTTCCATCTTTTGTTGCCTTGAACGGAGGAACACATGAGTAATAGAAAGAAAATCACCAAAAAGGAGGAGGAAGGTCACCTCTAGCCATTATGTATTTTTATTTTTGCGAATTTATTAGATTCTCTCTCTCTCTCTCTCATCTCTATCTCATATTGTTGGAATTAGTGATCAACTTAAACCCCATGGTTTTTCACATAAACTGATGTCAAGCCAGTATATACCTAGGTCATTAGTTTCATCGAAATACAAGTTTTTTTGTTTTTGTTTTGGGGGGAGGTGGCCAAAATAATATATACACATGTAAGTAAATGTAAAAATGATAAAATAAATACAAGTTTTTATCTTCGGAAAATATAATTGTTGAAACCAAACTGCATCAATTTAACTGTCCTCACCAGCTGTAATATCAAAATGCAATAATCATGACTTTCATGTCTTTTTTTAAGCTGTTGATAAATGGTCTCCTTATTTCTGAACCACAAAACCCTTTGACATTACCTTCCTCTCACCCAATAAGGCAGGGATAAGTGGTCAATTCAACCAATAGGCATTTCCCCCAGCCCCCTTACTCTTTGTTCTTTTTCAGTTATAAAGTCAAAAAAAAAAGCCAAAAACTCACTTTTCCAGCTTCCTTTGCAGGCAGTTGGGGCTAGTGACACATAATAGGATATTTACAAAAAGGAAATATTTTGCTCCCATGTAAAAAAAAAAAAAAAAAACAGCAAGATCAACCTAAGACACTCTCTATAAGCACTGATTACTCCATAATCTCAACCATTAATTGTGGTTGTGATGCCTGGAGCCATGGCAATATGTTATGACCCTGAGGTTCAAGCATGAAGGCAAAGACTATCAATATGATGAAGATGGAAGATCTTCTGACTCTGCCTGTTATGCCTAGCTCCAGAATTGTTGTTATGAGAAATAAATGTGTCTTTATTGCCTATGTCATTATTAGTTGGATTTTCTGGGATTTGCGGGAAAACATCTTAAATGATACAGTTAGTTAGAATAAGACCATCAGTCAACATTTCCATATAGTTGGTTAAACAGATACAATTCCAACTGTAGTGACCAATCCTCATTTCTCTATCATGAGAGACTTTATTTCATATTCCTCGTTGAATATGAGATTTCCCTCTTATGACAGTTATTGACCTCATAATTGCTGCTCCTGGCCTGAACACAGTATCAGTAAGAGACACAGCGTGCTCAGACCCAGCTTCTGTGAGGTTTGTTCTGGGCCAACACTGAGTCCCTAGACCTTCCTCTCTATCAGCTTCATCCTACTCTCTTCCATAGCTATTTTTTTTTTAAGTGCATTGTCCTTCTGAATTTATATAAATGAAGTGAAACCCAGTAAAACAAAGACAATATGTCCTCTCTACTGTTCTTCTAAGCTCTTTAATGCTTCTTTATCCTGGAAACTTCTTCAGGGTTCTGAATATCAACTGGCCTTCTATATCACAGCCTCAAAAAGGCCAAGGTGGTCCCTCGGAGTGGGGCCGTATTCCATAGGCCAGGCAGTCATATCCCTCTCTTCTTACTCTAGCATACGTGGTCAGTGTTTCCTCTTGGTACAAGATGGTACCCACCACCCACACCCAAGGCAGCAAGGTGGAAGCAGGAGAATGGAAGATACCTTTCCTTTTAAAGGCATCTTCTGCATGTACTTCTTCACATCTCCTGTCTAGAACTGACTCACATGGCCTAGGTGTAAGGAAGGCTGGGGGAAAAAGACACCAGGAAATTGGAGCAGTTTTTGTGCTTAAGTGAACAATGAATTGTTCCATTAAAGAAATGTTTGATCATGATATGGATCATATTGTAAATATATAAGTATACATGATATAGATGTATATTATCCATCCAGGAGTGTTTGATTCTTTTCAAGAAGGATTCTGAGTGTTAGATTTCCCTTCAACCTTGTCAAAACAATGGCTATGAGCAGTGGATTTGAAATTCTGCAAAGGTAAATCCTCCCCTTGCTGTCTCTCTCTGCCACATGAAGACAGGCAACAGCTTTCTTTCTGACAAAGTGGGTGCAATGAGCAGCACATCTCCTGGGACAGATGCTGATGGCTGGTGTCACAGGTGGAGGGGACAGCAGCCTCTGGGACACTCCTCCAAGGTTTTACTGGCTGACAGATCTAAAGAGTTACTTATTTACACGCTTTCTTTTTCTTTGTCAAGTTTTATTACTTGCAAGAGGAAACACACTGACATTGTAATCACTTACAGCAGCGTGTCTCCAACTTCTCTTGGAGTCACCTGGCCATCACCTGGGGACCTTGATCAAGTGCATATTCGGACGCAGGAGGTCTAGGATCAGAGCTGAGATTCTGCATTTCTAACAAGTTCTGGATTTAAGTAAGAGCAGACTTAAGTAGGAAGGGTTTGCAGTGTTGGAGAACACAAGGACTGTCTCAGAAGGGCTCCCAAATGTGGTTGAAGAAGTCACCACCTATCAGTGGTGTTCAAATTAAACTTTAACACCACAATTTTTTTTATCCTAGAAAAAAAAAAAAAAGAGGGGGTAAGGAAAAGGACACAGGCTGCCTGTTCCTCCAACTGTTGTCACCCCCTGGTTTCAGGAGGCCATCTGAGTATAGGTGTACTCTGGGGGTGACAATGGCTGGTGACAGGTGTTCTCATTGCATGTGCTCAAGCAGTGAACATTAGCTAAGTAATCTGCATGCCCACAAGTCAATCAAGTCTCTAAGTGCTCCCTGCCCTGGCTGGGCTTGCTGGCCTCTTGAGGAGCCCTGCGCCCCTCCTGTCCCTCAGAGCCCTGGTTCATCTCCAGAAAAGCAGCTTGCAGGCAGGGTCTGACCTCTGCCTGGACTGTCAACAGCTAAGTAACAGTGGCCCTGTTACACATGTCTCAGTCAAAGCACTGAGCACAGGGCCAGGGTTCTCTAGCCAAGGAGGACAGAGTGTCTACAGTGCCCATCTGCAGGCGCTGACTCCCCTGTCTCCTTACAGAACCAGTGTCCTGCCTTTCCTCCCAAAACCCAGACCCCCTCTTTTACCACATCTGAATGAGAGAAAAGCTATCTGACTGACTTTCCATACTAAGCCAGAACATTCTGTCTTCACCAGAGGATGCAATGTGCTGACTTACTCTTCCTCCAGGCAAGATAAATCCCTGGCAATTCCACAACACAGCCTGACCCTCCTTTCCTCATTCTCCACAAAACAGCATCAAAAAAACCTTTACAAACTCGTCAAGAATAATTAAGAAATCATGAAAGTCCTGGGCAAATTGAACACATTTTTCCAAACCAAAAATCAGAAAATTATAAAGTACTTATGAAGACAAAGGAACAGAGAATAGGCTTGTCCTAAAAAGTTTGAGATGTGCCAGGTACAGTGTCTCTTGCCTCTAATCCCAGCTACTTAGGAGGTAAAGATCAGGAGGACTGGGGTTCCAGGCCAGCCTAGGCAGAGAGAGACCCTATCTTAACCAGTGAGCTGGGCATGGCATATACCTATCATCCCAGCTCCATGGGAGGTGTAAACAGGATTATGTTCCAGGTTGGCCTCAGGCAAAAACACAGACCCTATTCCAGAAATAACTAAAGCAAAATGGGCTGAGGGTGTGGCTCAAGTGGTAAAGTACCTGCCCAGAAAACATGAGATCCTGAGTTCAAACCTCAGAACTGCCAATGATAAATAAAGTTTCAGACATATATTCACCTTGGGACCAAGTAGCTGAAAATGTGATAAAGAAGGGGAGAGAAGGTAAGAAAGTCAGGCTCAGGAAGGACAGAGTGTGTGCTTCCTGATCTCATGTTTGGGCTGGTTACACAGTCAGATCACCACTTCTCAGACTGCTCGTCATGGTCACACTCTAAGGACTGTGGTCAGACTGTTAATCCAGCCCTGTGAAATTTGGGGTTCTTAGTTCGTTTATTTTATTGACAAATGCAAACCATATTTATGGGTTACAAGGTATTATTTTGATATGTGTATACACTGTGGAATAATTAGATCAAACTAATATCACCTCACATTTCATTTTTTGTGGTAAAAACACTTAAAATCTGTTCTCATAATTCCCAAAAGTCAGTTTTGCCCCTGTAAAAGTGACATCACCCTGCTAAAAATGTATGGGTTAGATGCTGTTAGTTATAAACAGTCCCCAAATCCCAGTCAGTTACAACAAAGCTGTTGACTCATGTTCCCTGCCTACCACAGGTCATGTGGGGTATCTGTCCCCCAGATCTCCTCACCCCAGCATCTAGGCTGACAGAGAAGTCACCAATTCCAGTGTTGCCACTGGCAGAGGGAACAGCATGCTCTAACACTCTCACAACACAACTGAAGCAGTTGGAGAGACCCAGGTCACCCTGGGCCAGACTCAACTCTATGACCTCCACCCTACTGAGGAGGCCACAGAGGGCCAGGAAACGGACTTTACTATGTGCTGTCCAGGTGGAAGCAGGAGAAAACCTTAAGCAAAAAGCACTGAAGACTCTCAGAACAACCTTGTCTTTGGCCAGCCCTGTTAATCCAAAAGAACATGCCACCAACTGCATTCAGACCACTCTCAGGACCACAGGATATTAACGTTCCTTGTCTAGGACTCTGCCAGGATTAAGTGTCTGACCAATCACAGATACTGGCCCTTCTCCCTCAGTCCTGTCCAAAAGCCAGCCCCTTCATTCCTCAGCTGCCCGGATCCACAAACACCACCCTCTCTGTTCACACCACCATTTCCACTCCTGAAGAGACCAAAAGGAAGTAGGAATGTGAGAAGAGAAACTCTGGACTGCAAAGTGGTTCAGCTGTGTCCCTTTGGAGAGCAGAGGAGCTAGACCCTGTGAGGGTCATCAGGCCAAAGGAAATAAGGCAGGTGCTCAGCAGATACTCACTGGAGGAGTGACACATGGCTAGTAAAGTCCATGAATAGAAAGCATGACACACAGTCACTTTTCAAGGTCCTCCGTGACACACTTCCCTTTCGTTGCTGGTTTCTTGTCCTGACAATGACCTGTGGTGCTCTCGTACCTTTCCTGTCGTGGTCTACTTTTGTTAAACAGCAAGCTCTGCTCCCTGGAGGCCATTGCTGTCCTGAGAACTAGATTTGGATTTCTTGTGTTTATTACTCTGCTTCCTCCTTCCTTCCTCTCTATTTTCAGGCAAGGTCTCTAACTTGGCCCCTTCTCTTATTGTCCCATGTCTGATTGGCCCCGTGAGTATCCAGACCCTGTGTTAAACCTCCCAAAGTCTCCAGAGGAAAGGACTTCATGGTGTAACCATGACACTGATAAACAGAAGCCTGTGAAGTACCAGATATGTGTGCACAGAGTCACTCGTGCAAGTTCAGCCAAGAATTGATCTAAGTGTGGGTTCTCATTGTAAAATACAGTAATAAGCCAGGCATTCTAGTTCACAACCATAAGCCCAGCACTCAGGAGGCTGAGGCAGGAGGATCTCAAGTTCAAGGCCAACCTAAACTATACAGTAAGACTCTGTCTGAAGTGGGGGTTTGGCAGTAAGTATTTTTTATCTTTCACATACTAATCAAACACTCTTCATACAAATACTACAACTTCTCTTAAAATCTACAGAATATGAACTAGATCCAATCAGGTGGTCCATTTTTAGGCAGTTCAACTGTTCACATAGAGTTGTCACAAACCAAAATATCTACAGTTCTTAAAATTTTGAAACAGCAGTATATAACTATAATCCTAGCACTCAGGATGCTGAGGCAGGAGTATCTTGAGTTCAAGGCCAGCCTGGGCTACATAGTGAGACAAAAAACCAAAACCAACCAACTAATCAAAAAACCTTCAAAAAAATACAAAAAGATTACTGAAGTCCCCTTGGGTCAGGGTCAGGGATGGAGTGAGGACCTCGAAATGGGAGTCAGACTTTGCTCTATAAGCAATGCAATAAATAATAACGTCACTGAAGGAAGGGAAAGGAAGACTAGATTCCCAGACCAGCAGAAATTTTTACATTAGAAACTGTAGAAGCAAAGCTTAGAAGGGACAACAGAGACTTGCTCTGAACCCAGATCAAACATTACTGCCTGCATGGTCTCAGTTTTCTCACCTATAAGAAATATATAATCTCAAACCATGTAAAATCCTTAACACAATGCCTGGCATGTAGTCGGCACTCAATAAATGTTACTTTTTTTCCCACCTAATCAGGTATTCTGCAATTACAGTGCCAATCTAATGGAATATCCTTCCATCATAGGCTCCACTGGCTTCCATGAGTAGAAGAGCTTCCTAAGAAGGTCAGTTAGCAAATAGAGGATCATCTCAAAACCTTCAAAGAGAAATTTATCTGCATTCCCACCTAATTATATACATCATGGCATCCTTAGGAGTTACTCTTTCCCCTGGGCAGACTAGGAATGTTCTTAATAATAACGAAAGAATGTCATTAACTGTTATAAATAGACTTAGGAACCACAGATGTCATACATGTTCAATCCTGCTCTGAATTTGAGTCCACTTTGGACCCACAGGCAGCTGTCTCATGGATACTTGGGTTCTTCCACAATGGTGGAACTTCACATCCTAATCACCAAGGCACATGTTCACCTTACAGAATTATTTTAGTCTTGATTAAAGGGCCCAAGGTCAAAGAATCCCTGTTTAGCACTCAACAGTTCTTTGCACATTTCATTCTGTCATCATCCCACTTCCCAGCACCTGCATTCTGAGCTGCTTCCAGGTTGGCCCATTTCTTCCAGCCTGTTAAAACACACCCACAGCAAGCATGGGATGACCTACAGTTCAGGACTCAGAAGTCAAACTCATTAAGCAAGAGAGCCTACGTAGAGCAGGCCTACTCAGCTCGGGGATCTGGGTGGACAGGAGAGCAAAACATTCTACCCCTTACCCTCAGGTGGAAAGTCAGGGGACTTGCTTATATGTCTGTGAAACATAGCGGCTTAAACTTCAAGAAAAAGATATATCATCCTCCATGGTGTTCTCCTTTTCCTTGCCAAATGCACTGAAATGCCAAGAATTTAAGGGGAAAAATGTGTTAACCACAAGGACGGATTAGAAAAGGAGACAGCAAAGGGATGGAGTTAGAGGTGAGATTGACAACACAGCAATTAAGAAAAAAATCTACATATTGAATTGTAGGAACTACAGCCTGCTTTCCACCTGCCCCAAAATGACAGTAACCAGTCAACACACTCTCTCTGCATCCTGCCCCCGCTTGGGGGCTGGGTTCTCTAAAAAAGCTCAACAGCACAGACATAAGACCTTTTGAGACAAGTGCTATCCTCCTCCCCTCCACCAAAATACCTCTCCTATGGTTTGCCATCCCCATATGAAGCCCACAATGTGGACAAGTGTCTCTCTCTCTCTCTCTCTCTCTCTCTCACACACACACAGAGAGAGAGAGAGAGAGAGAGAGAGAGAGAGAGAGAGAGAGAGCTTCCACTCTGCTCTCTAGGACCTTACTCTCAAAAACCAAAACCTAAGGAATGCCTGTTATAAGAGGAAATTTCTTGAATAAAAAATACCAAAGCAAATGCAAACAAAAAGGAGGAGGATCTAAAGGAAACAGAACAGAAATAACAAATGAAGCAAAGTTTGAAAATCTATAGTATATATCTTTAGAAAACTAAGAGAAGATATTTCCCTTTATGAAACAAGAAGCTACTAAAAATAACTATGAATCAAAAGCAGTCATTTGAAATGTAACTCACATTAAGAATTCTGAGTACATTGGATCTTATTAAATAAAAAACTACTCTTTATTTTCTGTGACTCTTATTCTTGGGAATGGAGTGTATGCATGTTATTCACTCATACATTGATTCATTTATTCTTTACATTTTCATAATTATCTAGTAAAATTATTGTAAATAGAGTTGAGGTGAAGACTTGTTTTAACTTGAAAAAAGAGAGATAACATTTTGCAATAAAAGAAAAAAAAGGCTGCAGGCAAGTGTACAGCTTTTTTTTTTTTTTTTTTTTTTTGGAGGTCTTTTGGATTTTCCCCCCAGATTCTAGAGTCAGCTTTACTCTCTTTGTTACAAATTTAGCAATTATCTTGTTAAATATTGGCAAGTGTGGTCATATCAAAGCTATGCCATTTATATTCTGGCAAACAATCTAAATTCACTTTCTGTGACACTAACCATACTTCTTGTAATAAGAAAGGATTTCAAGAAATTACCTAGTCAAGTCTCTTGTGTCTGAATTATTTTTATGCTTTTGTAACTTTCCCTATGATGCTCTGTGTAAGTGTCTTTAAATGGCTTATCGTTTGTTGATATTTTCTCCTTAATTCATTTATATGTATTTATCAGTTTATTGTTTCTTTTCCTAATTAAATTTTTTTAAGACAAGATGTCACTATGTAGCCCAGGCTGGTCTCGAACTCGAGATTCTCCAGCCTCAGCCTACTTTCTTCCTCAGTACTGGTATTACAGACATACACCACTGCATCCTAATTATATTTGATACATGTAGAATAATTTTTGATGAAAAGACTAGAGAACAAAGCTGAGGACCTTACCTAGAAAACAGCAGAACTTCCCTAGAAAGTAGAACAACTTTTCAAAACCATAGTAAATGGGAGGGAAAATAAAATAAAATTAGGTGATTAATCAATGAAGTCAAATATCTAATTAATATGAAAGAAGAGAGAAAATTATCAGTCACAATAAAAGAGAGTTCATAGCTGCAGACATGAGTGTCTAGTTCTCTAAGTGACAAATACAATGAATAATAAGAGAGTCAACAATAGGCATGTCACCATGAAAACCCAGAATATGTAGGAGAAATGAAGACTGAAGGAAGTCTGAAAGCTTTCAGAGAAAGAAAATATGTCACACAAAAATGTTGGGAACCAGAATGCAATACTACGTGTTCAAAAAGATTGGAGAAATGCCCTCAAACTTCCGAGTCATTATTCTAATCTTGAATGCTATACTAAGTCTAACCATTAATCAAGTACAAAGAGAAAGACTCTTACAAACATGAAAGCATTCAAATAAACAAACCTCCCATGTACCTTTTTTACAGGAAGCTACTGCATCACGCTTTTCACTAAAAGAAAGAGGAAGCTGTGAGATCTGGAAAGGTAAACAGGAGGGAAAAGTAAAAGAAATTCATAGATGGGTGGCAAATCGAATATTCAAAGTGACAGCCGTGCAGAAACCTACATCAGCCACTTCAGATTGGAACAAGGAGAGAAAAGGCTAAGGGGAGAACTCCGGGGAGGGGAAAAAAAAAAACAAAAAACCAGAACAGATAAACTTTGTGATATGTTTGATTATTTGAACATAATAAATATCTTTATTAGATCCATAAAAGCATTTGGGGGGGGGGAGTATAAAGAGAGCTAACCAAAAGTAAAACAGAAGCCACTTTGAACTACAAGAAAAACTACCTTGCATTAACATGCAATCACAAAATTCTTCTATTTCAGCAGCAAAGACAGGTATTTGTACTTTGGAACATTGAAAACGGTAACCATTGATTGAAGCAAGCATTCTAAGAGGTTGGGGAGAGGAGTAGAAAGCAGGAAAATTCCCAGCTGCATAGCAGGATGTCAGAACTCATCTTCAGAAATAACAGAAGCGTATTATTTGCTCCTCACTCATATGTGGAAACTGAAATGTGGTAGAAAGAATGTCGCCGCCGAGGCTGGGAAGGCTGTGGGGGTAGTAATAATCACAGTTAGGTGGGGAGACAAGTTTGAAGAGATCTCTTGGACAAGATGACCACAGTTGGTGTTGTATCATATTCTTGAAAAACGTAGAGTGTGGCTGTTACCTGCAGCACCACAAAAAGTATACCAGTGCAAGGCAAAGTATTTGCCAGTTAACTAGCTTTTACCACTGAACCACTCAGTGGTTAAACTATTTAAATCAGACTTCGCCATTCCACAACGCATGTTGTACAGGATAAAAACATACATTGTCATCTGTTAACTTTTTGTTTGTTTTTCAAGACAGGATCACACTATGTAGCCCAGGCTGACCTCAAACTTGGCCTCCTGAGTCCTGGGATTACAAACTGTGCCACCATGTCTTGTCTCTCAACTTTTAAAAAAATATAAATTTAATAAATGAGTATCATCTGAAATGTGGGAATATATCAGAAATAACTTCTTGAAAAACCTAAAGTGGTTGTTTCTAGGGACTAGAGGTAGGTTATGAAGAGGGAAGCAGGAGCAGAGGGCCCCTTTGTTGTCATAAGTATTTTAGCACAATGAGGGTTTTTTTCCAAATGCAGATATAAAACTTTCTTAGAAATGGCTTTTTTTAAAAAAAAAATGTGAGGTGATTATAAGATTAATTGGTCCCATGACTATCAGTACATGCTCACAGACCGGAAATTGCCCCGTAGAGATAAAGCCACTCAGAAGTGTCTTTACAGACACTATAGCCCACTCAAACAGACTTCTAAGACTAAGCAAGTTTGGAACCAAAAATGTACTCAGTTCACCAGCAAACAAAGATTCAAATCAAACAAGTAAAACAGTAAATGTACTCTAGGCTCAAGTCAAAAAATGTACATATTGGCCTTTCAGTTTTGGTCCTCTTTGATCATTTTAGCACACACACACACACACACACTCACACACACATCACTCAAATCTCCCAAAGATGTATATTCCTTTTGCTTTCATTCAGAAGATAGTATAACCTAGTTGCTGGCCTTTCTTCTTTATAGGATTACCAAGTAAATATAAGATTTCAGTTAAATTTAAATTGCAGATGAATGATTTTTTAGTATAAGTATGTCCCAAATATTGCATGGGACACTTATACTAAAAAGTAGTCATTGACTATCTGAAACTCAAATTTAACTGGAAACACTGTTTTTGCTAAGTGACGGCTCTATTTTAAGAGCTACATTTGTCCATGCTCATCTCACATCTGCTTCTGAGTTAGTCCGAGCAGCAGCTGCTCTGTTCTGTCATGTGCTCCGTCTCAAGCCATCATCTCTTTATGCCTCGTCACTGGGACTGCAAGGCTCTTATGCACCTGCCTAGGGCACAGCCTCTGCCTTACTAGCCTCAGCCAGGGAGCAATACAGAAATGACTTGACACCTTCCACTAACCTACAGTTGGGCCATTGTAAAAGATCTGTGGGCACTTAATGCAGAATATTAAACATGACTTAGAATAAAATAGAAAACGAGCCTTCTCGAGGAGTTCTCTGTGGAAAACTCCTGCTCCTGTCTCACTTCCTCTTGTGGTCAACTGCCACAGATTCTCGGTGACGTAAACCAGAACATGAGTCCCTTCTTTCCTTTAGAAGGTGATTCCTACCTACAGGGCTGAGTCCCAGCCTCCCCCCAAGAGAGGGATTAATATCCCCCACCCTGAAGTGGTGGGGGTGCTTCACATCTTGATTGTGGGTGCACAAGTGTGAATGTCTGCACATTTGTCAAGATGAACTTGATGAACTGAATGCATAGAAAGGGTTCATTTAATGCTATCTAACAATAATTCAATGAAATGGATATTTCCAAAATATCCCCTAGCAATACTTTTACTAAAGCAGGAGTTAATCATTTTGAAAATCTAAACTAACACCACAGGCATTTGAGCAGCACAGCCAGGATTTTGCATTTCCAAGTTCAGACTTCCCTGTTTTCTGGCCACTGGTGTGAAGTGAAAATATACTTCCATTTATTTCTTGTCTAATCTCCTGTGGGTACTTCTGAATAAAACATGCACACACGCACACGCTCACATACACACCTCAGAAACAGTGCAACAGAGTCCACCTAAATACTTTATAGAAAGCAAACCATTTAATAACTCTTTATGTGACTTAGAGATGTGCAAGGTACAGCTCAGGAGAACAATGCAATCAAGACCAACTCACTGGCCTCTCTATACAATTGCACTTGCATATAAGTCAATGTTTAAAAAGAAATTGTTAAATAAGAATGGCCTCTGAATGGTTACAGGTAGGGTGGTGGAGGTTGGAGTTGTTTACAGCCAACAAAGGGGAAAATTCCATTTTCAGCTCAAACACCAATCAGGAAATGATTCTTCCTAAAAAGGGGTGGAGAGACGGCTCAAAACCTCCTCCCTACTCCACATCCCAGAAAACACAAAGAGTTCAGAGGGCTTAGTTCAGCCAGAGGGACGGAAGAGCCTGAGCTCCACCCAAGAAAAGCCACTATGGAAAAGGAACTATTCAGGGTCAGGCATTTTGCAGATGACACAAGAGGGAAGCAAACCTCTTAAGCAAAGAGAGGGTGGTTAAGATGAGCTCTCTGAAAGCATGTACACAAACTACCCACTTTCTGCATGCTTTAATAACTAAGTGCTTTAACACTGAAGAGAGAGAAAGAGCAGGGAGAAATAAAATAATCTAATACCAAACCAAGTCACAGCAAAAGGTCTCTACCAGGTAAAGTAGCAAAAGAACCAAAGCAAAGAAAATGGTGGTCAGCATTGAATAGTAACATTGGCAACTGTCTTCAATGCTCGCTGAATGTCCAGACTGCTCCTAAGCACGTTATGAACATTTAATCCTCATGCCAGCCTCCAAGCTAAAATGATAATTGGCTCACTTGCTCTTGATGAAACCACAGCACCAACACTGAAGCAGCTTGCACAAAGTCACACTGCAAGTAAGTAGCACAGCCGGCATCTGAATCTTTCTCCACCTGATTGCCAATCTTTGACTCCTGACCAATCTGATCTGATCCTTCGCTACTGAAGTGCATGCTGCAGACAAGCAGCAGCATGCATGTCACCTGGGGCTTGTTAGCACACAGCGTCTCAGAGGCTCCTCCAGACCTCCTGAATCACAGTGTGCATTTCATCAAGACCTCAGTGACTCTATTCAAGGGTGTGTTTGAGTAGCACTGCAATGACCCCTTTCAGAAGGCAGATGATTCCCTTAATCTTGCCTGGTGACAATTTATCATCAGTTCCTTCATGATAATACACCAGAAATTGATATCAAAGTTGACTGCATAGAATTCATAATTATTTAAACAATGTATGGTTTTTAAGCTTCTGCCCAGAAAAGGAAACAGTTACCAGAGTGAAGGCACAGCCTTCACTTTTTTCCTACAGAACGGAAGAAAGTCTTTGGCAGCTCTTCATCCCACAGGAATTTATGTCCAATATATATATAAAGCTCTAAAAATTGAACACCAAAAGACAAACGACTCAATTAATAAATAAGTAAATGAGCTGGCAGAGTGGCTCAAGTGGTAGAGCGTCTGCCTAGCAAGCCTAGCAAGCATGAGGCACTGAGTTCAAGCCCCAGTACCACCAAAAAAAAAAAAAAGAAGAAAACAAACAACAGATGCTGGCAAGAATGTAGGGGAAAAGGAAGCCTTAGATGCTGATGGTGGGGATGAAAATCAGTCCAGCCACTGTGGAAATCAGTATGGAGTTTCCTCAAAAAACTAAAACCAGAACTCACATATAATTCCACTCTACCATTCCTGGACATATATTCACAGAAATGTAAGTTAGCATACAGTAGTGTACAGCACTTGCACATCCATGTTTATAAGAGCGCTATTCACAATAGCCAAGCTGTGGAATCAGACTAGACATCCATTAAGCGCTAAGGAAAATGTGGTGTATATACACAATGGAGTGTCATTCAACCATAAGGAAGAATGAAAGTATGTCACTTGCAGGAACATGGATAGAACTGGAGATCATCATGTCAAACTAAGTAAGCCAGACTGAGAACAACAAAAAGTCCATGTTCTTTCTTATGCAGAATCTAGACCTAAAAAAAAATTGAGGGTGGGTTCTGGCACCACTCCTCAAACAATTTTGGGTAGGTTATTCCTCTTCTCTGTGACCCTGTGTCCTTTTTAAAAAGAGATGGCAGTGGGGCAAGGCAGACTCCATTATCTCTGAGGTCCTTCAGGGGCTAACTCTCCAATTCCAAGTTTATTAGTGTAAAAGAAATAATATCATTATAATAATAGCTATTCGTACATTGTACTTATCATGTGTCAGGCACTATTCTAGGCACTTTCCAAATACTGTCTCACTTCATCCTCACAACCATTGTAGTGGGTAGTTTTTATCATTCCCATTTTCAGGTGAAGAAACAGCAGCAGAGTTAAAGGTCACAGGCAGTCCTCACTGAACATGGTATCATTTAACTGAAACTTGTGTATGTTGAAACCATGCAAAGCAAGGGCACTGGTCTGTTAAGCACATGTTTCTGTCAACATAGTATCTTGAAAGTTCATCATGAAACAGGAATTCAAGAGATTCAGCTCCAGAGTCTACATGCTCTGCTTCTACCTGTAACAAAGGTTCACAGAGGATGCTTCCTGAATCAGAAACATCAGCACCATCTATGAACTTGGTAGAAAGCAACTGTTCAGACCCCAATCTCGATCAACGGAATCAGGAAGGCTGGGACTGTGGTCCAGCCCTCAGTTGGAACTAGCACTCTGGATGACTTTGCTGCAGGCAGACTTTGAGAACTACTGCTCCTGGAGATCCTGTCCCATGGTGGGAACCAGGAAGCTGGGGTAGATGGCTGGTATGCTCCACCTTCATCCATTCTATATGAACTCACTTCAAGAAAACCTACAGAAGTAGGTCAGCTTTGGGGGCTGGATACCTTTAGAAATAGCAACTTTTTCTTTTAACATAGCACTTAAGTGAATAAGGAAAAGAAAAATTCTACTTCCCCCCTTAAAATATTGTCCATGAGTCCTCTTTTCAGGCTGAGGTTTCTTCAAGAAGTATCCCTGAATTTCGAAAGTGCCAGACAGGGATATCGCTGCATGACTCCGGTTAGGCACAGGTGGAGTCACTGGGAGAAACCCAGCTGGAGCCACTGATGGGCATTCTGAAATCTTTACCTCTAGTGGATGGTCTCCCCCCTCAGACATGGCTTCTGATGTCCTGAAGTCATGGAGAGCATATGACAACCCTCTTCTTTCCTTTAGGCCCAGTGCTCTTGATTCTGTTGTCGTTTTCCAAGAAGCACACCAGATTGTCAGCTTACTTTCTTAAAAAAATAGATAAATAAAAACTCCAGGCAAAGATATTCAAATTGCTGAACCAATGGTATCATGGGAGACCATTATAAAATCCTCTCCAAGTTAAGTCTGCATGCCTCAAAGAGCAAAAAATTAATATACTGTCATTACACAGTTGAGAGGGGAAATTAATTTATACAGAAACCCTTTCTAAGGCATGTTCAGACTGCATGGATACTGCTCCAAATGGGAGCATTATCTGCTTTCCCAAAATAATACACCATATGCCCTAATCTGGCAGACATGAAGATAATTATATGACTCTGGCAGAGCCAATATGCTTGCTAATAAATGGAAAAAATGCGAACAATGCAAATCACAGTTAAGTTCAATGGTTATTCAGAATTGTGGTAGGGTAGCTACCTGCTACAATTAAACATGGTGACAAGCAGAAAATGGGTCTCTTGCTCAGATTAAAGAGCCAAAGCTGCTGTGAGGACTCATTTAAATCAAGGACTATTAACACGATGAGCATAGTTGGTGGGTGTGTGAGGCAGTCCTGCACGATTCGAAGCCCTCAGGAATTCCTTTCTAATAATGCACTCTCACAGGGACTCCGTGGGGGTGCCTCACAAAACCAAACCTCAAAATGTCAAGTTCCACACAATTACCTTTGTCTGCAAAAAAAAACTAAATGCAAAATGTGGCCTTGAAGTTTAACTCCCATCAACCCAAACCTACTTCTGCTGTTGGCCAATAGACTTCTTTTTTAGATAATTGTTTTTCCTAGTTATTTTCTTTCAAAGCTATTAGGAATTCTCATTTCTAATTCTCTTTCAAGTCTGGCTCCATATGACTATGGAAGATGTGAAGACCAAATAAAGTTGATGTTTCTTTTACCTTGGAAAATAACTAATTTTTCATGGCAAAATATTTTTTTCCTGTAATTTTTCTCTTATTTCCCCCACCAAAAAGCCCTCTTTTCCAGCTCCACCAAGAAAGAATTCTGTGCTAGTGGGGAAAGAAACATGAGTGTGGGGAACCCAAGTTAAAAGCATCCAGCCTCCAATGTGCTACACGAAGATCCATCCAGGCCCTGAAACTCCTGGGGTAGGAAGTGGGGGGTCTTCAGCACAGAAGTTCCTCTTGTCTGCCAAAGGGGAGGATCAGTCATTGGGAACAGGAACCCTTAGAGAAAGAGTCCCTCCCATAATGCTAACAAATAAAGTCCCACGAGTCACTCTTGCCAATTAAATTCCAGGAGAAAGACAGAGACAGATGTGGGGTACTGGCAGATTTGAGTTCTTGTCAGTATGAACACCTTCACAAGGGAGTTTGCATTGTACAGTCGAAGGCAGCAGTGATGAAATATTTACATATTTTAAAATATCTAGACATTAACAAGCTTTCCACATTTGACCCATGCATTCTAAAGAGTAGTCCTAGGAAAGAAAACAGAGATGCGGTCCTTGGCCCTGATGGCCACAGATCTGAGACACCAGGCAGAGTCTGAGCAGGAGTTCCATCCCACATGGGCACCCCTCATGGTCACTGCTTCAGGGATGACCTTTGACAATCACAGAAGAGATTATTCCAAGCCCAGACACTTATCTCATGCAACATCTCCTAAAACATTTTCCACACCACTCCCAAGACATGATCCTACGAGGGAAAAAACAAACAAGCAAACCTTGTTTTCAGCTAAACTTGGGAAATGTCCTATTCTTAGAGACTCAAAATGACCACAGCCTTAGCAAAGGCTCTGAAATGTCGTAAAGGAAGCTGCTAAGTGTTGTTTGACTCAACATTTCCCTGACTTCTTTGACTACAGAATCCTTTTATTCACTGGTAAATAAATCATGTGTAGTCCAAATTATCCTTCATCATACTACTTAACATAGTGGAATTTAATTAGGAAAAACTGTATTTGTTTATTTGGCATTGTAATTTTGAATTAAATAGTACATTCCTTTTCCTGTGTGGAAGGAAGGCACTTTCCTTTAAGAAGAAAAACAGAACTGGTTTGAAGTGCCTATGAGGTTCTGCTTGATTTAAATCTCTTTTTAACTTAATTTGTTATTCTTGTGCAAGGAGGCCAAGGTCAGACTTACTTTTCTATGAAGACAAACATAAAAGTGCAAATACAGTTAGGTTGTTCTCTGATACTAAGAAAATGGCAGAAAGACTGAGGATAGTTCGGGGTGTACAGGAGTTGGGAGTTTTCTGAAAAGTGACAGATTTTGTTCAATTTCTGGTCCAGCTTGTCTTCTTGCTGTGGTTTTGGACAGTATACTTAACTCTGCTTTAAAGTGGAGCTGCTGAGTTGCTTACTGGATTCATTTCCACTCAAAACAAATTCTGAATGTGAACTAGTCAGAATGAGTCCATCTCCAGCATACCACCTACCCTCAGCTTGGGCTGGTTTACTTATTGGCAACTCCTCTGCCTCACCTCCTCTATCTGCCAGCTCTAGATCAGTCCCAAATCCAAACTGAAAAGAAAAAGGACTTCCTTGCTGAAGCATGAATAGCCTTTGGATGCTCACTTAATCTCACTCTGTATTAGTCAGCTATTGCCACAATGATGCCACATAACAAAGGCACCCCAAACTCTGGCTACACCACCACATGTGATTTTCCTCACTCACAGTTCTCTGTTGGTTGGCTTGTGTGGCTCCAGTTATGGGTTGGGCTCAGGCCAGCTCATATGTCTATTTGTTAAGAGCCCAGCTGAAGAGAGAGCAGATATGGAGGTATTCTTGCCTTATGGTTTAACACCGAAGCACAAGAGAGCTTGCTTAATAACCCAAGCACATAAAATAACTGTCTACCTCACATCTGGTCAAAGAAAGTTACACAGCCACATCAGACACCCATCGGGTGGGAACTGAATATTGTTGAACAGTAATTCAAACTGTATCACTCATCCCCTTCCTTGCTTTTCCTTACACTGTATTTTTTGGGATTCTCTCATCCCTACCTGCTAGTCTGGCTTTCAGTAACCCAAATGGTTCTGTGCTCTTATACAATGCCTGCTTTCTAACTTTCTGGGGGACTTCTGGGATGTCAGCCAAAAGACAATGCTGAAAGAGAGACATAAGAACAGAAATCTGAGCAGGTGGAATGAGTACCATAAAGAATCTGTCTTAGCCTATTGTCTGTTGCTATAACTAAATGCACAGAGTGGTCATTTATAAAAAGTAGATATTTTTTTAGTCATACTTCAAAGGTATTGGAGTTCAGGAGCCCAGCACCAGTATTTGGGAAGGGCTTTCTTGCTGTGTCACAGCATGGCGGAGGGCACCAACAGTTGAGACAGAACAAGTTGCCAGCTGTGGTCCTTTTTCTTGTAAAGCCTCTAAAGCCATCATGGGGGCTCCACCCTCTTGACTTCATCTGACCCTAACTACCAGCCGAAGGCCGTCAGCATATGAATTCCAGTCAGACCTCCTACACTCTTAGTACCATCATGATGACAAGTGAATTTCAACACAAATTTAGGGGGGACACATTCAGACCATAGCAGAATCCAAAGCAGGAAGTGTGAGGATGTGCCATGTTGGGAGGGAGTGGCGAGCCATAAGAGGAAGCAGGAAGATAGTGAGAGCTGGACCTTCACAGTAAGAAGCTGACCTGGCCCAGCTAGGGATGGAGGTCAGAGAGGTGAGGAATACGGTGTGCCCCCCGGCTGGTCTCACTTGGCCATCATCTTATTTGGACTGTTCTAGGTGCAATCTGCTGCCCACACCCAGGGCTTGGGTCTCCCACTTCAGGGCAGCAGCTAACAGTGCCCTACCCAACTCCTCACTTACCTCTAGACACAGGGCAGAAGCAGGCTATGATGTGTAAACACCTTGTTTCACCTCTCCTCCATCCTGTCTGTGCTCCAGCATCCTTCCAAATGATTGCCCCTTTTCCCCAAAGCCTAAAGTTCTCAAAATTGGTTTCATGTTAGAAAACCTAGAGATTTCTGGATGGTGGCCCTGGCACCCCAGGCATTCTGGGCTGGACTTCTGTACCAGAATTTTTTAAGTTCTCAAGTAATTGTAATGAGCAGAAAAATTTAAGACCCCCCCCCACCCTCCCCAGTTGAAAACCTAATCCAGTCTATCAGACTTTGACAAGAGTTTGTTTCTAATATACAACACTGTTTGGGATCAGCAGGAGATCCCAAGCAGAGTTTGTGCCTGGGAGCTAGAGAAACCCCAGTGGCCCTGCACAAGAAAATACGGGGAGCTAGGGATATAATTTATCCATATAGGATGTACTTAGCATTCATGAAACCCTAGGCTCAATTCCTAGCACCAGCTACATAACAAAAAACCAAACACAAACATACACACACACACGCATGCGTGCGCGCGCACAGGTCCATAATCCCTCATTCTGAAACGCAAAAATTCTCCAAAAACTGAGTTTCTCAAAATTCAGTGGCAATAAACCTTGACCTGTTTTGAACTCACATGGTAAAACAGGACTATTTACATTCTTTATTCATCCACTTAGTGTGAATATTCATGCATTTTGCCAAGAAAATATTAATGTGTTTAATTATAGAGTACTTTCCCAGGCCCTGCTGGAGTTGTTACGTGATTACGTAGTCCAGGTACGTGGACTATTCTGCCTTCTGAAAATTTCTGAATTCAGGAAACAAATGTGTGGCCCAAGGGCTTAAGCTAAGTAATATAGACTTAGAGAAGAAATTTGTTCTACTATTCCTTGGATACAAAGAGCATAGAAAAGGGAATAGAAGAGAGAAAAATGACCAAACAACATGTGTAGGTAGAACTGCCCCAGTTGGATAGCTAAATTAAAGAAAGGAGCATCTCTGGGTAAACAGTCTTTCACTAGGGCTCACAGCTTGAAAAGCAGATCATGGATTGAATTTGACGTTCACTCCTTCCCTTAGCCAAATTCCTTTGTGCAGTGCACAAACTACACAACCATAAAGATGGCCTTTCTAAGCAATTTTTATAGCAGCTAGTAAATTTTTATAGCAATGCTATGTCTAAAAACAGGAATGTTTAAAGAATATCTGATGTTCTACTTTTAGTTGTCTCTGTTAATGAAATGAAAATGTTTATACCCCCCCAAACCGTTAGCATAGTCTGCACACAAAAGTCTTAGGGTGCCGGTGGCTCACACCAGTTGTCTTATCTACTTGGGAGGCTGAGATCAGAAATATCACTGCTTGAGGTCAACCTGGGTAAAAAGTTTGAAAGATCCTGTCTCTACCAATAGTTGGGCACAGTGACATGCATCTGTCATCCCAAGCTATGTGGAAGAGAAGCTGAGATCAGGAGGATTGCAGTTCCAGGCCAGCCCAGGCACAATGAGATTCCCACCTCAACAGAAAACAAGCTGGGCATGATGGCACACACCTGTCATCTCAGCATTGGTGGAAAGCCTAAAATAGGAGGATCATGGAACAGGCCAGACTGGGCAAAACATGAGACCCTATCTCCAAAATAACCAGGGCAAAAAACGTTGAAGACATGGTTCAAGCAATTGAACACCTGCCTAGCAAGTGTGAAGCCATGAGTTCAAACCCCAGTACCACCAATAAATAAATAAATAAATAAATAAAAGGTTCAGAGTGAGACTTGCTCCTGTGTGGGTGCAAGCATGGGATGGCATGCCTCAAGCAGCACGCACAAGAAAGCATACACAGGGTGGTGTGCACGCAAGGATGGCATGGAAAGGAGAGAGTTCACAGATGGGACATTGGACTGTTCAGAAACTGGTAAGTGGGGTTCAAGTTAATTTCATCCAACTATTAAGGAACAGTGTCTGGTGTGACCTCAGTCAATGTTTGCACTATAAGAACATTTAATTGAGCATTTATTACACTAAATATAGTATGTACTATTTCAGGTAAGTTTCACAACAATTCTAGGAGAGAGGAGGCTAAAAGACATTGAGTAATTTGTTCAGTAAAAGTAGCCAGAAGTAGCAAGGCCAATATTCAATTCACATATTTCTGATCCCAAAGCCAATGCTCCTAACTGCTGCTCTGTTCCTACCTCATAGCAGCTATAACAGCATTTGATGCTCAAAAGCTACTCAGATAAAACAAAAATGTTGTCCACCCAGCCCTTTGCATATATGAGGATCTTGTTAAAACTATGTGTTAGCAAACTAACCCATAATAAATGCCTCACCAGACTAACTCATATAAGGTATGCAACACTTGCATAGCTCCTACATACTTTTCTGCCTTCTCATTTGCATTTATGTAAACTCTATAGTACAACTGAACTCACAATTTCAGCTATAATTAAAAGAGCTATGTTTTACCTTGGGTATACATTTATAGGACTCTTAAAGTGAATCCCACCTATAATTGCTGAGAACCAAAAAAAAAAAAAATACCCTCATGTACTAACTAGGTGAAACTGGAAATATTGCTTATCTGCAAGGGTATTTTCCATTGCCTGCCCTTTTGTGACTATGTAACAGACCCCAAGAAATTTAACCAATCAAGATGCAGCAGAACCCTGAGCTATGGCCAGTCACGCATGGAATTGTTTATTTAAGTTCCCATCAAGCTTAGCCAATAAATTGCACTAGTGATTGATATGGCACTTAATAAGCAATATAGATAAATTGAAAATATAAATTTCCTGCTGTTAGTGACTATGGAAGACTCTGCTGATTGTCAACAGCTAACTATGCATCAAAACTTTGTGTTTCCCAAAGGGCACTCTGAGGCTGCTCATGTTGTCTCTGTATCTGGATGCTGATCGTAAGTGTGTCAAGTTTGTGAAAAGGCATTAGCTGTGCATTTGTGATATATGCAGTTTTCGACTGTTTACAATGCTTGAGTAAAGTTTAAAAAAACAGTTGTCCAGTCTCTACAACATAGGCAAACAAAAAGAATAAACTGAGAAAAAAATTGTGGTTCTTTCCAGGTATAGAGTCACTGGAAGCAGATACCCAGACAGGAGCTACATTTCCCAGAACCACTTGCTTCTAGACAGTCAAGTGACTAGTTCTCACCAACAGAATGTGACAGAAATGATGCATGTCATTTCTAGACTGCAGTAGCTAAGGCACCGTGTACTTTCTCTTCCTTCTCTTCCCATCTTCCCTATGAAAAAAGAGGATTCTATTACTCTAGAGAATGACAGCGCCACACAATGGAAGTCTAATACTCACTTTGGACTTCTAGTGACCTGGAAATAGAATTCTACTTCATTTTAGTTAAAACTATATTATTCTAGTTTCCTTGTTAAAGAAGTTAGCATTATCCTAACTTAAGTACCCCATATCTATCCACTCTGTCTTTCTGATGGATGGAACTCTGTTTTTGTCCACTTAAAAATACTGATCTTCCTTCTCTTCCTTGCAATAAGATGTGGCCATGTAATTCAGTCCTGGTCAATGAGACATTAATGCAATTTGCATGACTTCTAGAAAAGCCCTTTGAAAGATTCAGCTTTGTCCTGTGTATAACATAGAGATACTACATGGAGGTACTATTTTGGAACCATTTTATAACCTTGACAGCATGGTAAAGATAGCCAAAACACCTCTATGAAAACCACTCAAGGAATAGAAAATTGCCAGCACTCCCAGAAAGCCCTCATGTACCCTTCCTGATCACAATCCCTTCTTTTCCCTTAGCAATAAACACCATCCTTTTCACTCTCTTATTTTTAGCATTCCCCAACCCCACATCCATACACATCCAATGTATAAATACACACACATTCTTTTCCAAAATGGCTTTGGAGTATAAGAAGGAGGGGAGTCCAGTGTCTTCATGGCAATGATATAGTAATGTCCTCAGGTCTGCAGTGTCTTTTTATGCTGTTCCTCAGCTTCCATGGAGCTAAAGAGAGAATATCACAAACCCCACACCCAACAGGCTCTCTTTTTATACCTCAGTCTATCACTCTATCTGCCTCTTTGCCCCTCAACCATCTCACCAGAAAGGACAGGTATTCTCCTATATCATATTTTTCTCCTTTACAATTTCATCTTCAAGGCTAAGCCAAAGTGGAGATAAGTATTTCTTTCCTAAGTAAGGGAAACTAGAAAGGCTGACTTTTTGCCATGCTAAAAAAAGAACTAAAGAAATTTAGGAAAAAAAAAATCTCCCTTATCAGCAATGCCTAGTGCTTGAATCTGCCTCTTACTAAATAAGTCAAGACCCTGACCTTCCTGCCTGAATGGCTAAGCCTCAGGCTGGCAGCTCAAGGAGAACTTAGTAGCTTAAAATAACAATCATTTGTTCCACTCAGGCATCTACAGTCCAGCTGTGGATTGGCTAGTTGGCTCTGCTGATTTTAGCTTAACTCTCTCTCACATGCCCAGCGGTCATATGACTATCAACTTCTCTACAAAGTCTTCAGCTGTTCCATCTGTCCCATTTTATGACAGGTAACCTGCTATGTTCTCAGGCAATCGCAGAGGAGTAGAGGAGAAAGCAGAAATGCATAAGGGCTTTCTAAAGCTTCTGCTTACAGAAAGTCTGCTTGAAAAAAAGAAAGTCACATAAAGCTAGCTGTGACAGAGAAGAGGAAACCCTCACTTAACTAAGAAAACCTTCAAAGTCATAGGGCAAGGCACACAGATTTAGAGAAAGTCAAAGAATGGATGCCATCAACACAAATAATTGGTCAGATTGGCCTCTCCTATCTGCCACTGACTTAGAACAGTTGCCCATCATTGCCAGTATGCTCCACAAGCTCCTGCCAAGAGAAGACCCTCAAGTAAATAGGTGTACTTAGAGCAGCCCAATTTTGACAGTTACTAAAGTGCTGAGAACTGATGGATGGGAGTGGAACACAGTAGTCAACCCACGGATTTGTAGTAAAGTAGTTCTCTCACTTATTTTTCTTCTAACTCTATTCCATCATTCACAATCTTTTGCTGCTTACAGTTTTAGCAGATAGTTAGATTGCCAGATCAGTTTCTTTTATTTGTTTGTGCTTATTTTTCTTTTCTCTTTCATCTTTCTTTCTGCTCATATACCTTTAGCTAGATCTCTTCTACCCATCTCATTCCATTTTCTCATTACCCCCTTCTGTTAACCATAGTTACCACCCCTCCCATACACCATACACCATGTACTATTCGCTAGCATTATCTCCCCTATCTTCTTCCCATTACCAACCTTATTAAGGTCTTCCTAGTCCATGAAGTATCATCTTTGCTCCTTTATTTCTCTTAAGATATGGAGGCAGTAGCCATGATTGGTCTATTTTAGGGATTGCTGTACTCACTTGGTGGGTATTTATCAACTATTATTGTTTCTACAACTAAATTTCTTCTCCTTGCCTGTGTGGAGTAGGGGGTTGAACCCAGTGTCTTGAGCATTGTGGGCAAATGTTTGACTATTGAACTATAACCCCTTCACCAGTCTAGTGATGAGAAAATATACCACAACCCACCACTATCCACTTTACTTAAACATTGTGAAAACTCCAACTGAAAGGACACAGGTGATTAAAACCTCCAGTCAAAAACTGGGCCTCAGATGCATAACATAGATGTGCAAGTAATACGAAAAAAGACAACATGTCTCCTCCAAAAGTTAACAATTTCACAATAAAGAACTTGACAAATAGTGAAGCAATGAAATTTCAAACAATTAACTAAAAAAATGAGAACAATCAATAAAAGTAAAGAGAACTTACATAAATAGCTGAATGAACTCAAAGAGAATTCAAATGAATAACTATAAAAATAAGGATGATAATTGCAGAATGTGAAGGAGAAATTGAATAAAGATATTGTAATCCTGAAAAAAATCAAAATAAAATCCTAGAAATGAAAAGCTCAATAATCCAAACAAAAAACTCAATTGAAAGCATTACTAATGGAATGGAACAAGTTGAAAACAGACTATCAGGCATCAGAAATAAAGGAGAGAAATTATATTAATAGACAATGACAGGAAAAAATACTAAGAAAATTTGAATGGAACATGCAAGAACTCTAGGGCACCATCAAAAGACCAAACTCTTGAATTATGGATATAGAGGAAGGAGAAGAGATGCAAGCTAAAGTTGTAGATAACATTTTTTATAAAATAGTAGCATAAAATTTCCCCAATCTTGAGAAAGAAAAGGTCATCCAGGTATGGGAGACTTTCAGAACACCAAACAGGCAAGTTCACAAAAATACCCCTAGATATATTATGATTAAAACATTAAATATACAGAACAAAGAAAGAATATTGAAAGCTACAAAAGAGAAATGAGTCACACATAAAGGCAAACCCATCAGAATAATGGCAGATTTCTCAACAAAGAGGGCATAGAATGATATTTCCAAACACAGAAAGAAAACAACTATCAACATAGATTAGTGTATCCATCAAAGCTATCTTCCATAATTGAAGGAGAAATAAAAACCTTGTATGACAAACAAAAATGAAAGGAATTTATGACCACTAAACCAGCACTGGAAAAGATACTAAAAGGAACCCTACACACAGAAGAGAAAGATAAATGCAAGAAGGAAAAAATACAAAAAAGAATAAATCCCACTAGATGAGTAGATTAGCAAAAGAGGATTAGGAAAGAAGCACACTCACAAAAACATGAAATACTACACTCCATTCCATAATAACATTGAATGTTAATTGCTTCAATTCTCTAATAAAAAGACATAGAATAAGGCTTTGATTAAAAAGAAAGACCCAGGACTGGCAGAGTGGCTCAAGTGGTATAGTGCAAACAAAAGGCCCTGAATTCAAACCACAGTACCACTACACACACACACACACACACACACACATACACACACACACAAATAGTAGCCAAAAGAAAGACCCCTCCATTTGTTGCCTATAAAAGACACTTCTCAGAGACAAAAATAAACATTGGCTTGGGATGAAAAGATGAAAAAGATTTTCCAAACAAATGGACCCCAAAAGCAGGCAGAACTAGCTATTCTCATATCTGACAAAAAATAGGCTTCAAACAAAAATTAGAAGAAATGAAGAAGGTTACTTCATATTAATAAAGAGAACAATCCATGAAGAACAGATAGAAATTGCTAATATGCTTCAAATGTTGTCAAACCCAATTTCATTAAATAGACACTACTGGATTTACAAACAAAGATAGACTCCAATACAATAATAGTGGCAGATTTTAATATCCCACTGTCACCAATAGACAAGGCATCAAGACAAAAAGAAATCAACAAAGAAATTTCATAATTAAAGGACAGATAGGGAACTTAATAGACATTTACAGGTGTTTCATTCAGAAGCTGTACAATACATATTCTCAGCAAACCATGGAACTTTCTCCAAAAAGACCATATTTTTGGACATAAAAATATGTCTTAACAAATATAAGAAAATTGAAATAACCCCTGTATTCTATCAGACCACAATGGAGTAAAACTACAAATCAGTAGCAAAAGAAACTACAGAAAATGCCTGAACACATGGAGACACTACCAGTGGGTCATTGAAGAAATAAAGGGCAAAATTAAAGTTCCAAGAACTTAATGAAAATGAAAACACAGCTTACCAGAACTTTTGGGATATAACAAAGGAAGTGCTAAGAAAAATGTTCACAGCTATGAGCACTTGCACAAAAAAAGTTTAAAAATAAATAAAATAACATATCTCAAATAGCCTAATGGTATTTGAAGTATACCTAATGGTATATCTCAAGCTCATAGAAAAGAATGAGAAGCCCAACCAAAAATTAGTAGGTAAAAATAAATAATAAAACTTAGGTCAGAAATTAATAAATTGGAGACTAAAACAATAATATAAAGAATCAATGAAACAGAAAGTTGGTTCTTTACAAAAACAAGTAAGATTGATAAACCCTTAGCCAAACTAACCAAAAGAAGAAGGGAGGCGAACCAAAATAATAAAATTAGAAATTAAAATGGGGATATCAAGAAAAATATCAATAAAATCCAGAGGAAGATTAGATAATAGTTTGAAAACTTATGCTCTAATAAATTGGGAAATACAGAAGAAATAGATAAATTTCTAGATGCATATAACCTACCAAAATTGAACCAAGAATATATAAACCATGTAAATAGATAACAAACCATGAGATTAAATAGAGTTTTCCAATAATGAAGAGCCCAGGACTGGATGGGTTCACTGCCAAATTCTACCAGACCTTTAAAGAAGAACTAACACCAATCCTCTTCAAACTAGTCCACAAAGTACAAATGAAAGGAACACTACCAAACTTACTCTATGAAGCCAGCATTACCCTATACCAAAACCTGATAAGGACACACAAAAAAAATTATAGATTTATTTTCTTGGTGAATATAGTCATAAAAATTCCCAGCACTGAATTCAGCAACACATTGAAAAGATTATACACCATAATCAAGTTGGTTTTATTACAGAGATGCAAGGATGTTTTGATATATGCAAATCAGTGCATGTAATACATGACATAAATAGAATAAAGGGCAAAAAAAATCACATAATCATCTGAACTGATACAAAAAATGCCTTTGATAAAATTCAACAACCTTTTAAAATCAAAGCTCCAAAAAAAACTAAAATAGAAGAAACATACCTCAACAAAATAAAGGCTATACACAATAAACCTATAGGCAACATTGTATTTAATGAGTTAAGATGAAATCATTTCCTCTAAAGACAGAAATGAGATAAGCGTGCACACTCTCCCCACTCTTATTCAAAATAGTACTAGAATTCCTAGCCAGAGCAAAATGGCAAGAGAAAGAAATGAAAACATTCAAATAAGGAAAGAAGAAATCAAATTATCCCTATCTGTAGATGATATAATCTTATATTTAAAAGACCCTAAGTAAGACTCCTACATCTGATAAACACTTTTGGCAATGCAGCAGAATGTAAAGTTAATATACAAAACTCAATAGTTTTTCTATATACAAGTAATGAACAAGCAGAGAAAAAAATCAAGAAAAGATTTCCATTCACTTTAAGGCTATTCATTTTAAGAGCCTCAGAGAAAATAAAATACCTAGTAATAAACTTAACTAAGGAAGGAGGTGAAAGACCTCTACAGAGAAAACTATAAAACCTTGAAGAAAGAAAGTAAAGACACCAGAAGATGAAAAGACCTCCTGTGTTCATGGCTTGGCAGCACTAATATTGTGAAAATGGATATACTATAAGGGAAACATAGAGTTGTTCCTTCAGCCACATATACCTGCAAATCTACAAGAAGGGTAATATTATAGATATTAAGGGAATGAGTACTCTGCAAAATGGAATGCCTCACAAATGTTACCATGGCAAAATGGGAAGAATCTACAATGTTACCCAGCGTGCTGTTGGCATTATTTTGAACAGCAATTTAAGGGCAAGATTTCTTTTCAGGAGAATTAATGTGCATATTGAGCACATCAAGTTCTCTAAGGGCCGAGATAGCTTCCTGAAAAGGAAGGAAAAGGTTCAGGAAAAGAAGAAAGCCAAAGAGAAAGGAACCTGGGTTCAACTGAAACTCCATCCAGCTCTACCCAAAGAAGCCCAATTTGTGAGAACAATGGAAAGGAGCCTGAGCTGCTGGAACCTATTCCCTATGAATGTATGGCATAATGGATGTTAAAAAAAAAAAAAAAAAAAAAGACAGACTCTGGACTGTTAAAAAAAACCATAATAACAAAGATAGCATGGTACAAATAGTGTCATGAAGACAAATGAAACAGAATAGAAGACCCAGAAATAAACACAGATAGCTACTGACATCTCATTTTTACAAAGGAGCCAAAAATATTCAATGGAGAAAAGACACCCTCTTCAACAAATGGTGCTGAGAAAATAGGTTATCTGTGTATATAAACTGAAACTAGACTTCCATTTATCACTCTGTATAAAAATAAATTAAGTGGATCAAAAATCTTTAAAATGACCTGAAACTTTGAAACTACTACAGGAAAACTTAGTTGAAGATACAAGCATAAGCAATTCTTTTCTAAATAGGACTCTACTTGCCAAGAAATAAAAGCAAGAATTAATTAATAGGATCACATCAAATTAGAACAAAACAATTATCGGACTCAAGAGACATCCCACAGACTGGGAAAAAATATTTTTGCCATGGGATAAAGGATTAATATCCAGAATATACAAAAAGCTTAAAAATAAACACTAAAAGAACAAATAATCCAATTAATAAATGAGGAAAATAATTGAAGAGACAGTTCTCAGAAGTACAAATTGCTCATAAATACACGAAGAAATGCTCAATATCCTTAGCCATAAAGGAAATGAAAATCAAAACTACTCTGAAATTCTATTTCACCCCAGTGAGAATGGGGAATGGGGAACAACAATAAATGCTGGCAAAGATGCAGGGGATGGAGGGGCACACATCATACCATCATACACTGTTGGTAGGAATGTAAACTACTGCAACCACTATGGGAACCAGCATGGAGGTTCCTTGAAAACTAAAAACAGAACTACGATAAGATCTTGCTCTTCCACTCCTGGGCATATATATAAAGGAATGTCAGTTAGCATGTAATAGAGATACCTGCACACCTGTGTTTATCATAATATTATTCATAATTAACCAGCTGTGGGATCAGTCTAGGTGCCAATCAACTGATGACTACATAAAGAAAATGTGGTACATGTACACAATGGAGTATTATTCAGCCATAAAGAAGACTGAAATTATGTCATTTGCACAAAAAGGGATGGAACTGGAGATCATAATGTTGAATGAAATAAGTCAACCTCAAAAATTCAAAACCTAGAACTAAAATGATACCACTACTATTACTAAAACTACCACTACTACTAATTATAATAGTGGAACATGAGTGTAAAAGGGAGTCTGACTGGGTGGAGGCAATCAGGTGGAGAGGGAGGGGAAAAGAAAAAAATGAATTAAGTTTTTAAAATGAAAAGAAAAAAGAAGACACAGGACACAGAGAGAAATACTTTCTAGGTCTAGATCTAGGTGCAAGCAACAATATTTGGCCATGTGCATTTTAAATCAACCCTCTTTTCTTGAAATTATCTAAGTGAATCCCCGTGTATGCCAAAAATGGGACAAGTTATTTATCTCTCCCTCCTCTGCAATGTGATTTTGTAGGTCCTCTAATCAAGTATCTGCTTCCATACCTTTCAAACCTGGACTGGCCTTGCCGGCAGCATAAAAACAAATTGCCTGAAGAATGAGAGAAATCATGGGAGAAAAAAAAAAACAATCATTCCAGCCATCCCTGTCAAAGTCACACTAGGCCCTCCAACATCAGCAGACCTCCAAGGACATAAGACAACCCACCTAAATTCAGCAGAACAGCCTACTATACAACACTCAAATGATCATAAACCCATGGGGGAGCTCAGCCCAGTCCAGAAGAACTACCAGGTCAACTTTATAGGTTCCTTTCTTCTCCAGTATTTTCATATAGCAGATTACATTGATTGATTTCCAAATACTGAACTGCCCTTTCAATTCTCAGGATAAATTCCACTTTAGTCTTTTTTATTTTTTATTGAATTTCCTGGCCTTTTTTTTTTTTTTTTTTTTTTGAGGATTTTTGTATCTATGTTATTGGTTTGTGTTTTCTTATACTCTCTGTCTGTCTGGTTTTTGAATCAAAATAATGCTAGCCACATACTATGAATTTGGAAGTCTTCCCTCCTTATTTATTTCATAACAGAGATATTGCAGAAATTTTGCTATTTCTTCATTAAAATGTTAGACAGAATTCACTGGTAAATCTGTCTGGGCCTAAAGTTTGGGTTTTTCTTTGAAAGATTTCTAAATATAAATCCAATCTCATTTACAGGACTGTTCTGTTTATCTATTTCATCTTGAACGACTTTGGCTAATTTTTTTCTTTCAAGAAATTGATCCATGTCATCTATGTTGTTCAATTTAGGTGCACAGGGTTATTCATAATTTTTTATTATCATTTTAAACTTTGTAGTGATATCTTAATATCATCCATAATATTGGTACTTTGTATCTGCTCTTTTTTCTTGGAGAGTAGGATAGAGGTATAAATTTTACTGATGTCCATGATTGTTCTCTATTTTTCAATTTTCACTATTTTACTGACTTCCTTTCTTCTTCTTTCTTTGAGCTCATTTTGCTCTTCTCTTACTAGTTACTTAAGGTGAAAGCTTAGATTATGTATTTAAGACTTTTCTTCTTTTAATTTCTACATTTAATGTCAAAAATATTCATCTAAACAGTGTTTCAGTTTCATCCCACAAATTTTTATGTACTTTCATTTTCCTTCACCTTGAAATATTCTCTAATATCTCTCCTTAAGATTTACTTTTTAGTTCACAGAATATTTGGAAGTGTATGCTTAATTTTTAAATAGGAAGGGAATTTCTAGGGATCTTTTTGATTTCTAGGTTGTTTCCATCAAAACCAGCTCTATCTTAAATTTTTTCAGGATTGTTCTATAATTCAAAATATGATCTATCATGGTGAATGTTTCATGTGGCTTAAAAAGAAAAAGAATTGTGGTATTTGGGGTAAAGTGTTTAATGGTATCAATTAGGTGGAGTTGGTTGATAATATTGGTAAGCTATTCTATACCCTTGTTGATTTATTTTCTACTTTTCTGATCAACTAGTGAGCTAGGAGCACTGAAGTTGCCAATAAGAAATGGATTTGTCTATTTCTTCTTTCAGATCTATTGAATTTTGCTTGGTATATTTGAAGTGTCCACTAAGGTAATGATTTGTCTTTTTCTCCTTGTAGTTTCCATTTTTGCCTCATTTATTTTGACACTCTGTTGTTAGGCACATGCATGTCATGTCTTCTTGGAGAACTGGCCCATTTATCATTATGTAATGCCTCTTTGTTCTTGCTGATTCTCCTAGCTCTGATGTCTGCTTTGTCTGAAATTAATATAGCTATTTCAGCTTTCTTTTTATTAGTATTGGCATGGCATATCTTTCTCTGTATCACTTTACTTTTAATACCATCCATGTCTTACTATTCAAAGTGAGTTTCTTATAAGAAAATAAAAAGGTCGGTATTATTGCTTTCATCCATTCTGCCTTTTAATTAGTATGTTTACACCATTCACATTTAGAGTGATTTTGATATATTTGGGTTAATATCCAAATATATGTGATCTTTCCAAAAGTAGCTTCCTGATTTCCAGACAATACCATCTTCCTTATGTTGCTTCTCCAGCTATTAGGAGACTTATGTATTTATGAATGCTTTCTATATGTTGCCTCTTTTCTTTTTTTATTAGCACATAATAGTTATACTGGGGGATACATTGTGATATTTACATATGTGCTTATGATATATCTTAGTTATATTTACCCCTTCTATTGTTTTCCCTCCTCTCCTTTCTCCCCTTCTTAGAGCAACATAAACAGGTTTAATTCTTCTATTTTCATGTATTAATACAAAATATATCCACCATATTCACCCTTATTCACCCTTTCCTCATGCCCTCCCCTTCCTACTGGTACCCACTCCTAGAAAAGACCTGTTTTACCCTCCTGTCTTTCATTTTTTTAAAAGTGTATATTGGTAGTCCAAGGGGGTTTGTCTTGGTATTTCAGACCTGTATATATCATCCTTTAATCAGATTACCCCCCCATTACTTTCTCCTTCTCTATCACATGCTCCCCTATTATTCAACAACTTCCAGTGCATTACATTATATCATTATTATATTCATATATAGATGGGTTATTATAATATTTTCATTCTCTAACATTTTCATTCCCTCTCCCACCTCCAGTATTCTCCTCAGCCAGACCCATTAATACAATCTTATTCTCTCTCACTGTATATATATGTATATGTATGTATTTATGTGTACATTTATCTTATAGGTCTAGCTTCAACATATAAGGGAAAACTTGTGACCTTTGACTTTTTGAGCCTGGCTTACTTCCCTTAACATGAAGTTCTCCAGTTCCATCCACTTATCTGCAAACAACATAATTTCATTCTTCTTTATGACTGAATGAAACTCCATTGTGTACATATATCACATTTTCTAAATCCATTCATCAGTCATGGGGCATCTGGGCTGTTCCCAAAGTTTGGCTGCAATAAACATGGATGTGCAAGTGGCTCTATCTTATCCTGGAGTACATTCCATTGGGTAAAAAGCCCAGGAGTGGTACCACTGGATCGTATGGCAGCTCCATTTTTAGTTTTATGAGGGACCTCCAGACTGTTTTCCACACCAGTTGCACTAATTTACATTCCCACCAACAGTATAGAAGTGTTCCTTTTCTCCACATTCTCTCCAGCATTTGTTATTGTTTTTATTATCAATGATAGATATTTTAACTGGGGTGAGGTGGAATCCCAACGTTGTTCTGATTTGCATTTCCTTTATGGCCAAGGGTGTTGAGTATTTCTTTATATGTTTATTAGCCATTTGTACTTCTTGTTTTGAGAACTGTTCAATTCATGTGTTCAGCAGGTTAGATTCACATTCTTTGAGAGGTTAGGTTTTTTAGCTCCCTGTATATTCTGATTGTTAATCCTTTATCAGATGTAAAGCTGGCAAAGATTTTCTCCCATTCTGTGTACTGTTTCTTCAGCCTAGTGTCTGTTTCCTTTGCTATGCAGAAGCTTTTAAGTTTCATGCAGTCCCATTTGTCAATCCTTTCTCTTAATTGCTGAGCTATTAGAGTTCTATTCATAAAGTTATTACCATGCCTATGTAGTCCAATGTGCTCTCTGTTATTTCCTGGATTAATTTCACTGTTTTAGATCTTTCATTAAGATCTTTAATCCAGATTCCAAGATGCAGTTAGAGGGAGGAAGCAGAAAGTGTGCCTCCTAAAGTAAAATCTTGGAGAGATGCTGGAGATGCACATTACAGGAAAAACCACCAAGAAGAGGCAAAACTTTGACTCCTTCACACCTCCAGCCTGCACAGAGCATCTGCACTTCACATTGAACGGAGAACCCAGGAGGGCCCCTGGGCCGCCAGACGCCCGTGCCCAGATGGCTTAGGAAGACGCAGACAAGGTGAGCTTAGAGGTACATGGTACTCCCACAGAACCCTGGGCCAGATCAGCATAGCCCCCTGGACAGACTGACCCTGACTCAGGGAAAAAAAGAGAAACTGAGTAATAAGCAATAACAAAAATAAAGACATGTAGCAAAGAGGGCGGGGTGCCCTGAGCTCTGAGGGGACTTCCTCACAGAACTGTAAATAAATAAGCCAGGCTGGAGAAGGCAGGAGGGGCAGCACACACCCAGCAACCAGGAGCAGGAAAGCTTGTAAAAGTGGCAGAGGGAGGAAAACTCCACAGGAGATGGGGAAAGGCCCACTTCCCATGTGAGCTGTAAATAAACATGCAGACCTGAGAAAGCAGGTGCAGTGTCACCTCCCCCAGTGTGCTTGGAAAGGGGAAAGCTTGTAGCAGTGGCATTGCTCACAGGTGAACTCTGAGTAAACAAAGCCTGCAGGGCCAGGTGAGTGTTAAGCTCACCCCTGAGATCTGCATAAATAAAGCCTCCAGCAACAGCAGGCTGACAGCAGCAGGCAGGCAAGCCACAGCCTCAGAAAGCCATTCACAGAACTGTCTACAGACTCTTTTTTTCACTCTCCCTGCCTTTGATGAGACAACAACTGAACTACGCCTGCATGCTGAAAAACTTACTGAAACTGTATTACATTTGAACTTGGGACACTTTGTGGGGGTTTTTTTTGTTTTGTGCAGTTTTGTTTTATTTTATTTTTCCCCTTTGATGAGACAACTACAGAACAACATCTGAGGCACCATGCCCAGGATTAGAGGCTGAGGGACGAACACCAAAATTATTAGACTGAAACTTTATTGCATTTGAACTTGGAGATTTTTTATTTATTTATTTATTTATTTTTCAATCCTCTCTCTGTCTTTCTAATGCCTTTTCAGCTTATGGTTGATTAGTACACTGTCTCTCCCTGTTTATATCTTTGAAACTTTTTTTGTTTGTTTCTTTGTTTTGTTTTTTTTCTACTTGTTTATTTGTTTTTCCCTTTTCCTTTAACTTCTTTGCTTTCCATCTCCTCTCACCCTTCCATTCTAAATATCACTAGTGCTATTATTACAAGCCAGAAAATACTTAATTGCACACAGTATAGGGACAATAACAACACCAAGGGCAATGACGGGAAGACAGGGAAAACAGTTTCTCCACAGCAAAAAATCAGTACAGGAACCAGACAGAAATGAAGACAACAGATACTCAGACCTAGACTCCAACAAAATGAAGACAAACTATGTCAAAGAACCCAATGAAGCCCACAAGAATAATCTAAAAGAAGAAATACTACAGGTACTCAATGAGAATTTCATAGAGATGATACTGGAGATGGTCAACAAAAATGTACAGGAGACACTCAAGGAATTCCAAGACAACAAAAATAGAGAATGTGAAAAAGCAAAAGAAGAAATAAAGGAAACCATAGAAGCACTGTATAAACACCAAGTGAAACAAAGAACATGATTAATAAAGACAAAAATGAACTCAGGAAAAAAATAGACAACATTAAAGAGGAAATGAACAGGCTATGGAAAACCTCAGAAAAAAGAATGAAACAGAATTGCAAAACAAAATGGAAGGCCAATCCAGCAGAATAGAGCAAACAGAAGATAGAATCTCAGAACTTGAAGATGAAATGGTAATTAAAGGAAAAACTGAAGAATATTTGTTAAACAACTCAAGACCTGTGAAAAGAAAAGGCAAGAACTCACCAACTCCATCAAAAGACCAAACCTGAGAATCATGGGCATCGAAGAAGGAGAAGAGGTGCAAGCAAAGGGAATGCATAATATATTCAACAAAATAATAATGGAAAATTTCCCAAATCTAGAGAAAGATAGTGCCATACAGATGCAAGAGGCCTCCAGAACACCAAACAGACCAGATCAAAATAGAACTACCCCACAGCATATCATCATTAAAACAACAAGTTCAGAAACTAGGGAAAGAATATTGAAGGCCGTAGGAGAGAAAAAACAAATAACATACAAAGGTAAACCCATCAAAATCACAGCAAACTTCTCAACAGAAACATTAAAAGCAAGAAAAGCTTGGGGTGAGATCTTCCGGGCACTGAATGAAAATAACTTCAACCCCAGGATACTCTACCCAGCAAAACTATCATTCAAAATAGATGGAGCAATAAAAGTCTTCCATGATAAGCAGAAACTAAAATAATATATGACCACAAAGCTACCACTACAAAAGATTCTTCAAGGGATTCTGCACACAGAAAGTGAAACCCACCTTAACCATGAAAGGACAGGCAGCTCCAAACTACAGGAAAAGAAAAAGCAAGAAAGTAGAGAGTAACCTCAACTTAGGTACACACAATCAAACCTTCAAACGACTAAGACAACTAAATGACAGGAATCACCACATACCTATCAGTACTAATGCTTAATGTTAACGGACTTAATTCACCCATCAAAAGGCACCGCTTGACAAAATGGATTAAAAAGGAAGATCCAACAATTTATTGCTTACAGGAGACCCACCTCACTGACAGAAATAAGCATAGGCTTAGGATGAAAGGCTGGAAGAAGATTTACCAAGCCAATGGCCCCCGAAAACAGGCAGGAGTAGCAATACTTATCTCTGACAAAGTAGACTTCAAACCTACATTGATCAAATGAGATAAAGAAGGACATTCCATACTAATAAAAGGGGAAATAGACCAAAAGGAAATAACAATTATCAACCTATATGCACCCAATGTCAATGCACCCAATATCATCAAACATACCCAGAAAGACCTAAAAGCATATATTAACTCCAACACAGTGGTCTTGGGAGACTTTAACACCCCATTATCATCAATAGATAGGTCATCTAAACCAAAAGTCAATAAAGAAATCCAAGATCTAAAATATACAACAGATCAAATGGACCTGATGTCTACAGAACATTTCATCCATCTGCTACACAATACACATTCTTTTCAGCAGCCCATGGAACCTTCTCCAACATAGCTCATATCCTAGGGCACAAAGCAAGTCTCAGCAAATATAAGAAAATAGAAATTATACCGTGCATACTATCTGATCACAATGCAATAAAACTAGAGCTCAACAACAAAAATAAAAACAAAAAAACATGCAAACAGCTGGAAACTGAATAACTCATTACTTAATGAACAATGGGTCACTGATGAAATAAAAGAGGAAATTAAAAAGCTCCTGGAAGTCAATGAAAATGAAAACACAACCTACTGGAACCAATGGGACACAGCAAAGGCAGTCTTGAGAGGAAAGTTTATAGCCATGAGTGCATATATTAAAAAGACTGAAAGATCCCAAATCAATGACCTAATGATACATCTCAAACTCCTAGAAAAACAAGAACAAGCAAATCCCAAAACAAATAGAAGGAGAGAAAAAATAAAAATAAGAGCTGAAATCAATGAAATAGAAACCAAAAAAACCATACAAAGAATTAATGAAACAAAAAGTTGGTTCTGTGAAAAAATAAACAAAATCTACAGACCCCTGGCAAACCTGACTAAAATGAGGAGAGAAAAAACCCAAATTAGTAGAATCAGGAATGCAAAAGTGGAGGTAACAACAAACACCATGGAAGTCCAGGAAATCATTAGAGCTACTTTGAGAACCTATATTCAAAGAAATTTGAAAATCTTAAAGAAATGGACACATTTCTAGATACATATGATCATCCAAAACTGAACCAAGAGGAAATTAATCACCTGAATAGATCTATAACACAAAATGAAATTGAAGCAGCAATCAAGACTCTCCCCAAAAAGAAAAGTCCAGGACCTGATGGATTCTCTGCTGAATTCTATCAGAGCTTTAAAGAAGAACTGATACCAACCCTCCTTAAACTGTTCCACGAAATAGAAAGGGAAGGAAAACTGCCTAACAAATTTTATGAAGCCAGTATTACACTTATCCCAAAACCAGGCAAAGACACCTCCAAAAAGGAGAACTATAGGCCAATCTCCTTAATGAACATTGATGTAAAAATCCTCAACAAAATAATGGCAAACTCAATTCAACAACACATCAAAAAGATTATTCACCAAACCAAGTAGACTTCATCCCAGGAATGCAGGGTGGTTCAACATACAAAACTCAATAAATGTAATAAACCACATTAACAGAAGCAAAGACACAAACCACTTGATCATCTCAATAGATGCAGAAAAAGCCTTTGATAAGATCCAACACCATTTCATGATAAAAGCTCTAAGGAAACTAGGAATAGAAGGAAAGTACCTCAACATTATAAAAGCTATATGTGACAAACCTATAGCCAGCATTATACTTAACAGAGAAAAACTGAAACCATTCCCTCTAAAATCAGGAACTAGACAAGGATGTCCACTATCTCCACTCCTATTCAACATAGTACTAGAATTCCTAGCCAGAGCAATTAGCCAAGAAGAAGGAATAAAAGGAATACAAATAGGTAAAGAAACTGTCAAAATGTCCCTATTTGCACACGACGTAATCCTATACCTTAAAGACCCAAAAAACCACTCAGAAGCTCCTAGACACCATCAATAGCTATAGGAAGGTAGTAGGATATAAAATCAACATAGAAAAATCATTAGCATTTCTATACACTAATAATGAACAAACTGAAAAAGAATATATGAAAACAATTCCATTTACAATAGCCTCAAAAAAATCAAATACCTGGGTGTAAACTTAATAAAAGATGTGAACGACCTCTACAAAGAAAACTATAAACTTCTGAAGAAAGAGATTGAGGAAGACTATAGAGAGTGGAGAGATCTCCCATGATCATGGATTGGTAGAATCAACATAGTAAAAATGTCTATACTCCCAAAAGTAATCTACATGTTTAATGCAATTCCTATCAAAATTCCAAAGGCATTCATTAAAGAGATTGAAAAATCTACCATTAAATTTATATGGAAACACAAGAGGCCACGAATAGCCAAGGCAATGCTCAATCAAAAGAACAATGCAGGAGGTATTACGATACCCGACTTCAAACTATATTACAAAACAATAACAATAAAAACAGCATGGTACTGGCACAAAAACAGACATGAGGACCAGTGGAACAGAATAGAGGACCCAGATATGAAGCCACACAATTATAAACAACTTGTCTTTGACAAAGGCGCTAAAAATATATGATGGAGAAAAAGCAGCCTCTTCAACAAAAACTGCTGGAAAAACTGCTTAGCAGTCTGCAAAAAACTGAAACTAGATCCATGTATATCACCCTATACCAATATTAACTCAAAATGGATCAAGGATCTTAATATCAGACCCCAAACTCTAAAGTTGATACAGGAAAGAGTAGGAAATACTCTGGCATTAGTAGGTATAGGTAAGAACTTTCTCAAAGGAACCTCAGCAGCACAGCAACTAAGAGATAGCATAGATAAATGGGACCTCATAAAACTAAAAAGCTTCTGTTCATCAAAAGAAATGGTCTCTAAACTGAAGAGAACACCCACAGAGTGGGAGAAAATATTTGCCAACTACACATCAGACAAAGGACTGATAACCAGAATATATAGGGAACTTAAAAAACTAAATTCTTCCAAAACTAATGAACTTATAAAGAAATGGGCAAGTGAACTAAACAGAACTTTCTCAAAAGAAGAAATTCAAATGGCCAAAAAACACATGAAAAAATGCTCACCATCTCTAGCAATAAAGGAAATGCAAATTAAAACCACACTAAGATTCTACCTCACCCTTGTTAGAATAGCCATCATTAGCAACACCACCAACAACAGGTGTTGGGGAGGATGCAGGGAAAAAGGAACCCTCTTACACTGTTGGTGAGAATGTAAACTAGTACAACCACTCTGGAAAAAAATTTGGAGGCTACTTAAAAAGCTAAACATGGATCTACCATATGATCCAGCAATACCACTCTTGGGGATATACCCAAAGGACTGTGACACAGGTTACTCCAGAGGCACCTGCACTCCCATGTTTATTGCAGCGCTATTCACAATAGTCAAGTTATGGAAACAGCCAAGATGCCCCACCACTGACGAATGGATTAAGAAAATGTGGTATCTATACACAATGGAATTTTATGCAGCCATAAAGAAGAATGAAATGTTATCATTCTCTGGTAAATGGATGGAATTAGAGAACATCATTCTGAGTGAGGTAAGCCCGGCCCAAAAGACCAAAAATCATATGTTCTCCCTCATATGCGTACATTAGATCAAGGACAAACACCACAAGGTGATTGAATTTTGATCACAAGATAAAAGCGAGAGCACACAAGGGCAATATGAGGATAGGTAAGAGACCTAAAAAATTTGCTAGCATTTGTTGCCCTCAATGCAGAGAAACTAAAGCAGATACCTTAAAAGCAATTGAAGCCAATAGGAAAAGGGGACCAGGAACTAGAGAAAAGGTTAGATCAAAAAGAATTAACCTAGAAGGTAACACACACATGCACAGGAAATCAATGTGAGTCAACTCCCTGTATAGCTATCCTTATCTCAACCAGCAAAAACCCTTGTTCCTTCCTATTATTGGTTATACTGTCTCTTCATCAAAATTAGAGATAAGGGCAAAATAATTTCTGCCAGATATCGAGTGGGTTGGGGGGAGATGGAGGGGACGGAGTGGGTGGTAAGGGAGGGGGTGGGGGCAGGGGGGAGAAATGACCCAAGCATTGTATGCACATATGAATACTAAATAAATAAATAAATAAGAAAGATCTTTAATCCATTTCGAATTGATGCTAGTACAAGGTGAGGACTGGGATCAAGTTCAGTCTTCTGAATGTGGAAATCTAGTTTTTCTAGTACCATCTATTGAAGAGGCTATCTTGTCTCCAATGCATATTTTGGGCTTCTGTGTTGAAAATCAGATAGCTATAGCTGTGTGGGTTTGTGTCAGAGTGTTCTAGTCTATCTGCTTTTGTGTCAGTACCATGCTGTTTTTATTGTGGTACCTTCAGCTTTGCTCTTTGGCTCAGGATTGCTTTGGTTATTAGAGGTCTTTTATGCTTCCATATGAATTTTAAGATTGACTTTTCTATCTTGGTGAAGAATATCATTGGAATTTTGATAGGGATTGCATTGAACATTTAGATTGCTTTCAGTAGTATAGCCATTTTCACAATATTGATTCTGCCAATCTATGACCATGGAATGCCTTTATATCTTCTAATATCTTCACTGATTTCTTCATTAGGTGATAAATAATTTTAATTTTATAGGTTGGCCACTTCCTTCATTAAATTTATTCCTTGGTATTTTAATTTTTTCACATGATTATTAAGTCTTGATTTCATCAGACTGTTCATTGTTTGTGTATAGAAATGCTATTGATTTTCATGTGTTGATTTTTTTATCCTGCTACTTTAATGAACCCGTTTATGAGATCTAAGAATTTTTTGGTTGAGTTTTTAGGGTCTTTATAGTATAAGATCATATCATCTGCAAATAGCAGCAATTTGACTTCTTCCTTCCCTATTTGAATCCCTTGTATTTCTTTCTTCTGTGTTACTGCTTTAGTTAGGAATTCCATTACTATGTTGAATAAGAGTGGAGAGCGTGGACACCCTTGCCTCATTCCTGATTTTAGAGGAAATGGTTTCTATTTTTCCCAATTTAGTGTGATGTTTGTTATAGGTCTGTCATACCTAGCCTTTATAATATTGAGTAATATACCTTCTGTTCCTAGTTTCTTCGAAGTTTTATTATGAAAAGATGTTGAATTTGTGGAAGGTTTTTACTGCATGTATTGATATGATAATGTGGCTTTTGTCCTTGATTCTTTTATGTGTTGTATTATGTTTATCGATTTTTGAATGTTGTACCATTCTTGCATCCCTGGAATGAAACTTACTTGATCATGGTGTATAATGTGTTTAATGTGTTGTTGGATTCTGTTAACAAGTATTTTATTGAGGATTTTCACATCTGTGTTCTTCAGAGATATTGACCTATAACTTTTTTTTTCAATTTGTCTTTTCCTGGATTTGGTGTTAGGATAATACTGGCTTCATAGAATGAGTTTGGTAGTATTCCTTCCTTTTGTACTTTATGGAATAATTTGAGGATCATTGATAATAGTTCCTCTTTAAAGGTCTGGTAGAATTCAGCAGTGAACCCATCAGGGCCTGGGTTTTTCTTTGTGGAGAGGTTTTTATGACTGTCTCAATATCATTGCTTGTTATAGATCTATTTAAGTTAACGACCACTTGGTTCACTTTTGGTGAGTCATATGTGTCAAGAAATTTACCTATTTCTTTTTCATTTTCCAGTTTTCTGGAATATAGATTTTTAAAGTATCCCCATATGATCTGAATTTCATTGGTGTCTGTTGTAATAGCCCTTTTTCATCTCTGATTTTATTAATTTGGGTCTTCTTTTAGTCAATTTGGCTAGAGGTTTGTTGATCTTGTTTATTTTTTCAAAGAATCAACTTTCATTTGATTGATTTGTTGTATCATTTTTTAGTCTCTAATCTATTGATTTCTGCCCTGATTTTTTATAATCACTTTCTGTCTACTACTTTTTTAGGTTGGCTTGCTCTTGTTTTTCTTGTTTTCTTGAGGTGTAACACCAGGTTATCTGAGAACTCTCTAATTTTCTGGTGTGGGAGCTCATAGCTATAAACTTCCCTCTTAAGATTGATTTTGCTGTGTCCCACAGGTTAACTTCTGTCCTCATTTTCATTTGAATCTAGGAATTTCTTAAATTCTTTCCTAATTTCTTCAGTGACTCATTGATTTTTCAAATGTGTGGTGTTCAAGCTCTGTGAGTTTGAATAGTTTTTGTGGCTTCCCTTGCATTGATTTCTAATTTTATTCCATTATGGTCTGTTAGGATACAGGGGACTATTTCTTTTGTATTTGTTGAGAAGTGCTTTCTGACCTAGGATTTATTTTGGAGAAAGTTCCATGGACTGCTGAGAAAAATTTATAATCTTCTGCCATGGGATGAAATACTCTATAAATTTCTGTTAAGTCCATTTTGTCCACAATATTGTTTAGTTCTAAGATATTTTTGCTGATATTTTTTCTGGATGTTCTGTGTCTTGAAGAGAATGGGGTGTCAAGATTTCCCACTATTATTGTATCTGGCCCTTTAAGCTCAGAAATGTTTGTTTTTATGACTTTGGGGGCACCAATGTTCAGTACATATGTATTTAGAATTGTTATATCTTCTTGCTGGATTGTTCTTTTTATTAGTATGTACTAATCTTTATCTCTTCTGAGTGATTTTTGCATAATCTGCTTTGTCCAATATAAGAATAGCTACTCCTGCTTGTTTTCAGTTTCTGCATGCCTGGTAAATCTTTTTCCAACCTTTTTATTTTTAGTTTGTTTGTCTTTGGTTGTGAGTTGTATTTCTTGGAAACAATGGATTATTGGATTTTGTTTTTTTGATACAATTTGACAGTCTATGTCTTTTGATGGGAGAGTTAAGTCCATTTACATTTAGGGTTATGATTGAGAAGTGTTTGCTGATTCCTGTGTTTCTATTGCTTTTTTTCCCCAGATCAAGTCTCAAGCTGATTGTTCTTCATTGTGGCTTTCTTTAACTTTAGATTTTGCTGGTCTACTGAGTTGATCATGCCTGCTATTACCCTAGATCTTTTAGGTTCATCAGTTCCCCTTTTGAGTTTTATTCTTTCCTAGCCTCTTGTATTTGCAACTGTTTTTCATTCTCTTCAATGCAAATTATTCCTTTGAGTGTCTTTCATAATGCAGGCTTAGTGGACATGAACCACTTCAGCTTATCCTTGACTTGGAAGGTCCTTATTTCTCCATCAAGGTTAAAGAACAGCTTTGCTAAATAAAGTATTTCTGGTTGGCAGTTATTCACTACCAGAGCTTGAGTTATATTGCTCTATGCTTTCCTGGCTTTTAGGGTTTGGGCTGGGAAGTTGGAGGTGATTCTTACATGTTTGCATTTGCATGCAATCTGGCATTTTTCTCTTGAAGCTTTCAGTATCCTTTCTTTGTTCTCAAGATTTGGCATTTTAATTATAATGTGTCATGGGGTTCTTTTCTGACCATGTCTATACAAGGGTGTCTATATCATTACATAGATTTAGGAAATTTTCTGCCATGATTTCATTGAGTAGGTTTCCTATGGCTTTAGTTTGTATTTTAGCTCCTTGTGAATTCTTAGGTTTGATTGTGTCTGAGAGTTCTTGTATGTTGTATTCATGTGTATTAATTTTTCTTTATGTTTGTTTACATGTAACAACTCCTTGGTCTTGTCCTTCATCTCTGACATTCTTTCTACTTGATCTTGTCTGCTAATTACACTATCCATTGTGATTTGGATTTGATTTATTGAGGTTTTCATTTCTATAATTTCTACTTGGTTATTGTTTATAATTTCTGTTTCCTTGCTGAATTTCTCTTCCATGTTGTTGTCTAGTCTCGGATTGATTTCCTAACTCCATTTATCTGTTCATTTTAGTACTCTTTAAGGTCTCTGGTCATTTTTAACAGTAGGCTTCTGAATTTTCTCTCCAACATTTCAGCTAATTCATTATCCTTGAATTCAGATGTTGAGTAGTTGCAGTGGGAGTTTGGAGGTGAAACATTGCCTTGGTTTTTCATATTTAAATTTCCATGCTGTGTTTTGAGCACCTTTGGTCCAAGGTTCCTTTTACTTCCTTGTGTGAGCAGAGAATGTACTTCAGGTTGAGGCTTCATCTTCCCCTCTCCCCAGAGGAAGCAGGGACAGGTACTGCAAGCTATCTATGTGTTGTCTTTTTGATTCACTATATTTTTCAGATATCCTATTACTCTTTTATGTTTGTCCCATGCTTTTCTCTCTTTGACTCTTCTGTATATAGTCTCTTGTTCTTTATCCAAACTTTTATTTATAGGACTTGATAGAGAAAGCTTCTATTCCTCTGCTATCTTGTCACCAAACCTCTCTTTTCTTGCAATCTCTAGTTTTAATTGTTTACTTTATATTATTCCTTTTTCTCTTCTCTCATAAATTTCAATTATATTTCTTTTTAAAAATTTGAGAGGTTGCCTTAGAGTTTGCAATATACATTTACAACTAATCTAAGTCAACTTTCAAATGACATTATACTACTTCACAGATAGGATATGCTTTAATAAAGTATTACAAATTCCTCCTTTCCTACCCATTGTAAAAGTATTGTCATTTGTGTCATTTATTCAATATGTTATTATTTTGAAAAACTATTTGCTAGATTAATTAAGAATAAGAAGAGACTTCATCTTACTGATGCACGGATGACACGTGCAGGAATTTCAGATGCTCAGGGTTCTTGAGCCTGCTCTGAGAATGAAAGCACAGGCAGACTCCAACAGCAGAGGTCGGAAAGATTTTATTTGTAGAGAATTTAGTTGGAGAAAAGAGAAGAGAAAGACTGCATATTGGAGAATGCAGGGGGACCCGGAAACCGGTGATCCCGTGGGCCAGGGTGGGGAGTGGGGTTTTATAGCCTATTTGCATTGCCTGAGGGTGGAGATGCCTTTCAGATGCAAACAGGCATTTCTTAGGGAGGAGAAGTGTCTCCTTGACCACTTATCGCCCTTTTGGGACTTCCCGCAGACTGTCCTTCAGTCCTTCATTACCTTCACAATTTTGTCTCTAGCACTCTTCCTCTTTTATGTAGAACCAAGTTTCTGACCTATGTAATTTCCTTCTCTCTGAAGAAATTCTTTTAACTTTTCTTCCAAGGCAGATCTACTGGCAAAAAGTAAAAACCTTCCCTCAACTTTTGTCTAAAAATGTCTTATTTGTGCTTAATTATTAAAGGATAATTTTGCTGGACACGAATTCCACGTGGATGGAATTTCTTCCAACACTTTAACTATTTTACTCTACTCTTCTTGCTTACATTATTTCTGAAGAGAAGTATGATGTCATTCTTATCCTTGATTTTCTGTAGGTAAGGTGATTTTCTTCTTCTGACTTCTCTCAAGATTTTTCTGTCTTTGAATTTCTGTAGTTTGAACATGGTATGTTCAAAGTGTAACTTTGTATTTATCTGCTAAATTTCTTTCACCCTCCTGGATCTGTGGTTCAGTGTCTATCATTAACTTTGGAAAATTCTCAGTCTTTATTAGTTCAAATATTTCTTCTATTTCTCTTTTATGTTACACCTTTTGTTATTATTCCACAATTCTTAGATATTCTGTTCCAGTCTTTTCATTCTTATATCTCTTTGTTTTTCAGTTTAAGAAGTTTCTATTGACCTATCTTCAAGTCCACCGATTCTTTCCCTAACTATGGGCAGTTTACTAATGAGCTCATCAAAATCATTCCTTGCTTCTGTTAAAACTTAAAAAAAAAAAAAGTTTTTAGTATTTTATTTTGATGCATTCTTTAAGTTTCCAGCTCTCTGCTTACATTTTGTATCTGTTCTTGTGTATTATCATTTTTTCATTAACTGCTAAGTGTCCCTAGCATATTAACGCTAATTACTTTAAATTTCTGATGTGAGATTTTTTTTCCCCTCTGGGATCAGCTTCCTGACTTCCAGGCAATTCAAGACTTTTGCAACCAATTCCCTACATTTAATGCCTCTGTATTTGAACTATCTTTCTACATTTCTATTTTCCTATTAGATGCTGACTAGAAGAATACATGGAGTAGGGCTCTCATATGTGGTCTCTGGGGGTGCCAGGCACAAGCACTCATAAGAGTTCTCATTAATGCAATTGGAACAGAATGACTTCAGAATTATGTGTGTTGAGGAGCAGAAAAGGGACCAAGTTTATCACTGCAGTGTTAATAAGAAAAGGAAACAGAAGCTTAAATTAATAAATGTGTTTGTAACTTTGGTCCTGCCTTCAACTGTGTTATTTATTCTTAACATGATATACAAAACTATTAAAACTAAATGTGGACCTTGCATTTCATAGTGTAGTGAGAAAACTGTTGCCTCTGCCACTGCCACCAGGCAACCATGTGCTGTGAATATTGCCACACCCACACCAGGAGTTCTGCCTCACAGTCACAAAACTGCACATTGAAAACAATATATAGATGGGCTGGGGAATGTAGCTCAGTGGTCTAGTGTTTGCCTAGCATGCATGAGACCTTGGATTCAATCGCCACAAAAAATATTGCATGCAAAATTTTTTAAAAGTCACAATTGATGTTCTTCAGTAAGTAAATAGATAAACTACAGTGCATTTGTACAATGAATATTACTTAGTTTTAAAAAGAAATGAACTGAGGGCTGGGGGCATGGCTAAAAGTGGTGGAGTGTCTGCCTACCAAGCATGAGGCCCTGAGTTCAAACTCCAGAATGCCACAAAATGAAACCAGAAAAAAGGAAATGAACTATCAAACTACATAAAGATATGAATGAGCATTAAATGAATATTACTAAGGAAACTAGTCTGAAAAGTTTGCACACTATATGACTGCAACTATGTGACATCTAGAAAAGGCAAAACTGTGGAGACAGTAAGATCAATGACTGCCAGGAGTTTGGGGTGGAAAAGAGGACAGGTAGGTGGAGCACGGATAATTTAGTGAAAATATTCTGTATGCATACCGTAATGGTAGATACATGCCATTATACATTTATCATGGCCCATAGGATAAACACCAAGGGTGGACCCTAATGTAAACTGTGGACTTTGGGTTACAATTATGTTGTTAATGTTAGCTCATTGATTACAACAAATATACCACTCTCGTGGAGGGTGTTGATAGTGGAAGATGTAATAGTGTAATATGGAAACTCTCTGTTCAATTTTGCTATGAACCTAAAACTACTATTAAAAAGGTCCATATTTGAAAAAAATTGTCACACTTCAAAGGATATTGTACAGAAGATGCTCAATTTAGGGGTAGAGCCATTGGTTTATTAACCTGCATAACACAAGGAGAACTAGTGTTTTCTCAAAAATTTCACCTTTCTACGCATTCCCATGAGATCCAAAAAGTTAAGAGATTATTATCTCAGCAATTAGTTAAATTACCCAGCAAGAGGACTATTCCTTAAGCAGCTCTTTAAATCTTCTGCTTTGTATAAATTAATCCTTCCACAAACATCCCAGAAACTGCAAGCTTAATTACATATTGATATGAAAAAAGCAGAAAAAGAACACGGACCAACGTGCACATACCATCTTAGAATCAGTCCTTACATTTGCTTCTTCATGCTAAATCAAGATTGCAGGAACACTCAGGAGCGAAATTAAATGGGAGAATGATAACAGGCTTGAGCAGTTTATTATTTGTGCCAGTCTAGAAAAGTACATTAGACCCCAAAGGAAGAAATAACAGTACTGCTGAATAACAGTATATTCACTGTTTATTGTAAGAAAAAATGAATTTTTAATGCCATGAAACTACACTTGATGAACACTATTTAAGTCAACAAAAATAAATAAAATTACTTTTTATGATCTGATCTTCCTCCAACTATGCTTACTCCACGTGTCTGTCATGGTTAACAGAATCTAGACTCTGACTGAATAAGTGACGAAAGTATTCAAAGGATGGAAGGCAGTTCACACAACCCTCTGGAGGGCTGTAGAACCAGCTTAAGTTGAGCACCCAGGACCAGGAGTTTCCAAACCCATACTTCAGAACTAGTCTGATGAAAAAACTGTTGCCACCACCGCTGCTACAGCCATACTTCCACACCAGTAATTCGAACTTAACCTCAAAAAAGAAGAGAAAGAGAGATTTACCTTAAAGATTGGCTCACAGGATCAGGGAGGTTTGACAAGTTCAAAATCTATTGGTGTAGGCCAGCAGGGAAGAGTTACAACTGGAGTCCAACAGCCGTGTACCGGCAAAATTCTCTTACAGTGGGGAGGTCTGTTTTTTTCTTCAGGTCTTCAACTGATTGAGGATCTCCCCTCATCATAAAGGTAATCTTCTTCACTCAAAGTTCACCAATGTAAATGCTAATCTCATCCAAAAACACCCTCACAGAAACATCCAGAATTAAGTTTGATCTGTATACCCTGGCCCAGCCAAGTTGACACATAAAATTAACCAACACATCATTCCAACCCTACTCTATCACCAGCAAAGACATGTATCAGTTAGGGACAGGCAGGAGGATAAAAGTATAAAGTTAACCGAGGGACTGTTCACCATGGTGTGGGAGGGATGCTAAAGCACCCAGGACTTGCAACAGGAGAAAAACATTGTTATAGCTAGACCTAGGGGGGCCAGGGAAGGAGCTTCCACCTGATGAGACACTCCCTTTTCCAAGCTGGGGTCCTTACTACAGAAATGCAGCAGCAGCCAGAACACTTGCTAACCTAGGAGAAGCTAGGGGATTAACGTCCTCATTCCTCTTTCCTTTTCCTCTCTAACCTCCTGCACTGCTTCCCATTGGCTACACCCAACCAAAAGCCAGAGATAAGGAAACCTCAGTGACATAGTCCTTCCAAGGCCTCTTCCTGGGGACCGAGAAGGTAGAAAAGGACAGATAGTAGATCAAAAAGAAACCTATCACCTGGAGCCTCTGTCATAGCACTAAACACCAGCTCCAAGAGAGCCAGGAATGGGAGTTCTGACCTCTGCTTTTAGGAAGCACAATTGACAATGAGAGAACTTTTCGAGAGAAGAAAGGTATTCTAGAGATGCTGGATAGCTACAGGACAGTTCTCTTTAAATCCATCAATTGAGCATATCCCCCAAATCATAGACATCTTAAAATGGTAGCCACTGCTGTAATACATACTTCTTGAATCACAGAAAAGCTAAAAACAAGGACATCTCCTCAAACATAAGCCCTTCTCTCCCTTTCTAGAGCTTCCCTTGTCCTAGGACTCCAAACTCACGGAATCTTTATCTAGGCCAGTATCTTTTCCTTTGGAGGAAATTTGGACATTTCCTAATTTTATCTGGGAAAAGAAACAGCAAATAAATATGTTTGCACAGAATTAAAACCTCATGTCACCAAAGGCACTCTGAAGATATAATTTAGTACCCAAAACTCCAATTTAATCTTTAAAATTCTCAAAATCAAAGGCCATAGCCTGAATCAAGGGCAGACCCTGAATGGATGAAAAGCAGCTTCTTGCTGGCCTTGTGGTAGCTGGAGTGATGATTCACCAATCTGTGGTTTGGGAGCAATGGAACCTGGCACCAGCGTTCCTCCAGGTGTTTTCTAAAAATACCTCATGCAAATAGAATATTGAAGTTCAGAGCACTTACCCAGTATCCCAACCTTGTAAAAATGAACTGAGGGTCCAGTTTGTCCTATGATGGTGTCTTGTTGGGCCTGCGTGGTGTTAACCAATAATGCCCAAAATAATGTTTTGTAGTTTACCAATGTTTAAAAATCTGGAAATTCAAAAACAAAATCCAGAATACCAGCTTCTCCCAAAAAAACTATAATACTCTGAAAAAATTATGTCCTTGTTCCAACATGGCAACACTCAACAGGAGCTGAGAATACCTGACTCCTTCTGATAGGATGTATGCTCTTCCAACACCCATGTTTGGGTCTAGACACTAAGGCTGACCATGACTGGCTGTCATCATACTTGCACTTTTGTTTTTTCATAGTTAAGTTACAGGGAAAACCATCTCTCACGTGTGCATCTCTATTAAAATGTGAGGAAATTAAAAGTAGACGAAGAGAATGACCCATTTCAAGAAGCAGGGAAGGGAGCATGTTTCTGTGCTGACGTGATCTGGTCTACCTCACTCACTCAAACTTTCTACACAGGCCCAAGCGAACTGGGTATTGTGATGCCTGCTGTGCCTCTCGACAACTTCTTTAGAACTACTTTTGCCTTTCATTTCCTTATTTGACTTAACATGTTTGTAAAACCCTACATAGGAAGATCAGATTTTCTCGAATCCAAAATGCCATATGCCACCTAGAAAAATAGAGATGTCCAATTTCTTGTTTATTCAATTATTCAGTATTCACTCAACAAATAATGAACTGTTAGGGACAAAATACTTTACTAAATGCCAGAGATATGAAATGAGCAAAGCCAATAGGGTCCTTGTCTTCTTGGAGCAACCACTCTGTGCCCAACTCTCTTATAGTTTATTGTTGTTGTTTTGTTTTATTTTTGTTGGCGCTGGGGTTTAAACTCAGGTCTAGATAAGTGCTCTACCACTTGAGACACACACCACAGCCCTTTTTGCTAGGCCTCCTCCTTCTGCTTCCTGCAAGCTGGGATTACAGGCATGAGCCACCACTCCCTGCAGAGCCTCGTGTATTAATGAGTGACTTCAGAGCTTTTTCCTGAGCCAGCAGACTGGCCAGGAAATGTCTCTTTACCATATGGTAATATGGTTGTTTTCTATGAGAAGAAGTCAAAGAGGTAGAAAGAGGAAAATTATGTAACAAATAGCCCCAAGCCCTATTGGTTTATGTCCTATTCAGCTACATGAACATCACAAATCAGTTATGGCACTTCTCCAAGTAATCTTCATCCTGAAACTCAGAATGATGAAGCTGAGTATGTGACCTGGCTGTTTGTAGCAGAAAGAAAGGGTCATGGTAGAACCGAGGGAAGCTAGATAGGCATGGGTGTAGGGAAGGAGGCAAGCTGCATTGTGCCTAGAGGCAGTCACAGTGACATATTACTACTCGACATAGTGTGACTACTCAAACAGTAAAAATCAAGATCACCCACTGTCTGGAAACAATATGGCCAACAGAGACAACTGCTAACTGTCTTTTGTATCATTATAATAGCATCTCCATATCATTAGTCTTGCAAAATTGGCTGTTCCCATCAGGTATCTGACACCATGACACATCTAAAAACCTCATATAAGGACAGAAAGGAGAGCAAACCCTATTCTGGGAAAATCTTGAGCTATTTCTCCCCCTTAACTCATTATAATCCTCCCTTCCGTAAGTGTGACCATAAGAAGAGCTATCCAAAATCCTGGTGATGTGACTCTCTGGCAGAGTCCACACTCTCTCTCGAGTAAACTTTTGCTCAGTGGTAAAACCCAACTCCTTTCTTTGTCTCATCTCTGAATTCTTTCTCTGATGGTGACAAGAATCTGGGAACACTGAGCAGAGGTCTCAATCTAGTCTCTGCATCTCTGAGACCTCCCCAGTCTTCACTGCAGCCAACAGAGCACACAGGAGCTCTTGACCTACTACTCAGGGCTCTCACACATCATCTTCACCTATACATCTTGGGACAAAGTATGCCACGTGGCCATGCTTGAGTGCTATAGGGACAAAGGATAAGTAACCCTCCAGCAAGACAGGTACCACAAGGGTATTTTAGGGAAAGACAATTGATATTTTGAACAATAATACAATTTAACACAAATAACAAAATAACCAAAGTCACTGGATCCTGGGAGACATGTGATCCCTAGACAAAAATAAAAACAGTTTCTTGTAAGAAATGGTCTCCAGTGAAAAAGCCAAATGACAAAGCTGAGAAAGAAAACCACAATCCCAGAATCCTGTGGTCCCTCATTTCTCACTGAGACAAACCCAGTCACTTTTTCCCCAAAGCAGATGGATCACCTCCTATTCCAAGGTGAAGTTCCCTCACCTGCCCAACATAGCAAAGTGACTGAGACAGGAAGCATAGAAAATTGGTTTTGGGGGTGTGAAAAAACTTCTTGACTTCATTGATGAATAGTAACCCTAAAATTAGCTCTGTATTTCACTAAATAATATCTGAAATGAAATCCACTCAATTTACTGGAAATCCTGGGAAACACAAATGCTAAACCAATTGCCTTTCATTCATGAAATTGTTTCCTCTCCAGTTTTCTTCCCGCCTTATACTAGGGAGGGGACAAAAGGAGAGGGCAATTGATTTCTGTTCATACAGCTTCTCTTTTTCCAAGAGCACCCAAGGTTTACAATTTTAACCAACTGAAAAGCCTTGGTTCTGCCTTCCCCCCTTAGGAGATAAAGATTGGGAGTTGACAACTACAATTACTTACCACTCAAGCTAACCATTCCCTTTTCTCCCCCAAAATTTACCAGTAGAAATTGTAACATACAGCTGACAAAGGGCAGCTGCATGCTTTCCAAAGATCTGGAGCAGTAATCAGAGGACACTAAACACACCAATGCCTTGCAGGCAGGATAAGAAGCCTCCTCACTCCCAGAGAAGAAGACAGTGAACCTCAACAGGAGAGAGACCCAAAAAGGAATTCTGGGCTTCTAATGCAATTAGTCGTGACTGCAGACTCTCTGAGTGGCAGTTTATTTTCATTAGTTTTATTTCAGACCCAAAGAGACATAAATTGAAAGTCTCCAAATTATTTCACTATAGACCACTAAGTGTTAATTCCATGAGAAAACATTGTTAAAAAATAGAAAGACTGTTACTGCAGATGTGAGACCCTTTTCTCAAGATCCAAAAATGGAAGGTCAAAGGTGCTTTCCAAATTTAAGCTTCAGAACCCACATTACTACTTGCCACTGATTTCTAGCCTCAGCAAGCACTGAGCAAGCATCCACGAGCTGCCGAATGCCGACAGATTCAGAATTCACTCCCTTCCCAGGCAGTGAAGAGGTTGCTTCATGTCTACCTCAGAAAGCTGTACACACGGGATAGACTAATCAAACAAAACTTCCATGTATTATTAGGGAGTCTCTCCCATAAAAAATGAGAAGATTTGCATTTTCATTAGCTTGTGTTTATTAACAAGGAAACCTAGAAAACCTGATAGAAAAATCTAGGAGTAAAGCAGGATATTTTCTCAAAGCCAGGTTACAAAATGGCCTTATCTGATGCAAAAACTGGCACCTTCTAAGAAGCAAATACCGCAATCAAAGAGGAAAGAATGCCCATGATTGATTGAACAGTGAAGGTACTGGGTTAAATGCTGGAGGTATAGACATGAACAAGACAGAGAATTCCTGCCCACTATGGAGCTTGTAGTCTATGGGGAAAGATGGGCAAGTATATGGAAATTTGATGAACATTGCAAAGGGAGCTGTGGGTTACAGAACAGACATCTAATTTGGGAGAGTCATGAAAGCCTTTCTTGCAGAAATAACTTGGAAGCTGAGACCTAAAAGATTTGTGATCTATTAATTAAAACACATGGCAGCTCGGGTTGCTGCCCACAGAGATGCTCCCTCTTGTCAGCTACCACCCATACATCCTCGTCTATGTGCTAAGCTCTCACCTAGCAGGGCACATCACCATCATCAAAACTCCAGCAGCAAACCACCACCCCATTCCATTAGGAAAACAATTAGACAAATAAGGGGAGAAATACTTTCGGTTCAAGAAAGTTAAAATGGAAAAACCCAGTTTACTAGAGGAGTTATTGCAGAAATAAGCAAATTTGAAGCCTATAAAATAGGTGGTCACAAACTCCTGCCCAAGTCATATTAACTATACCTCTCCTCAGTCTAGAATAGTGCTTCACTTTTTTGAAACAATTTTCAAAAGATAAGATGTGAAAGTGCAGTGGGAATAAAAGTCTATGAGTTACATCTTACAAATGAAATAAGGAGGAACTTCTTGTCTATCTTTCGACAAATGTGTTTGAAAACTTGCCTCCTAGATTGGTGCAAAAGGAAAAATAACAGCAGGTGTTATCACAGTCAACATCACTCTTAAATTTAAAGATAAGATGTACAATGCTTTTCTAAAATGTCGTGCTTTAGTCAAAACTGGAGTAGCTGATCCCATATATCTCAACAGCAATGAGCAAATACCCAGCTTAACCAGCAGTGATCTAGCTACATATGGGCAGTTTGATCTGAATGATATCCATGGATAGGGAACCCTCACAGCAAATTGATTATAAGCAGAATAATTACATCAGTATTAATGGCATGTCCATTAAGATGCGTGATCATAACATAAAAAGTTCTTTGATATAATTTCCATAATTAAGATGCTAGTTTCTTCTGGTGTTTATTTTAACCACAGGTGGTGTCTTCTTCAGTACCAACACAAAGAGAACAGAGGATAGAAAAGAAGGCTATAAGAAACCCTAACTCTGTGCCCAAAGTATGTTACTCTCACTGTTGGTTATCACCAGGACATCCACCTGCCTTTTCCTTTTACCTGTAGTACTTTCCACTTGCCCTCATTCTCCTGCCAAAGTAAATTAAACCAAGGTTCCCTTGCTAAACTTGAAGGCATTCCATGGATCAAAACCACCTTAGCAGACATCCTCTTTTTCAGCCAAAAGCAAATAAGAGACTCAAGAAGCACTGGCTCTGGAAAGTACTCATTTAACTCCCAGAGATGCTTTGTTAGGGGAAAAAAGGCCAGGTGGGGTGCATCACTCCTGGGGTTCTCTGGCGAAGTCAGAAAGACTTCAGAAGAATTGTTTCTGGCCTTTCTTTGAAATAAATGTAACTTTAACTTTGAGTTTGGGGATGCACAAGGATCCGAAAGAACCCCTGGGTAATGTCATCTGATGTGATACATTTGTTGGATGGGAATAAAAGTCTATGAGTTACATCTTAATTGTCTCAGGAAGAAATCTCTTGAGAAGATTATAGCAAACAATAGGATATTTTGTTTCTTCCTTAAAAATAAAAACAACTGACAGACTGTTTTTTATTGTGATATTCTTGACATGAGAAAGTTGCATTTTGCCTTTTATATAATGTAACTGGAACAATTATCTCTATATTATAGGGATGGCTACAATGTTCTCACTGGGGCTAAAATAGTAAAATAGAATTTATTTCCTCCAAATAGTCATATAGCATTATTAAAATTGATTTCTTAATTATAAATCAGTTGAGTCAATTAAAACATAAATCAAGTTTAAGATATAAGTATTATCTGATAAATTGTCAACTTTCCAAATGTCAGTAGGAGGAACAAAAGGTCACAGACTGATTGTTGGTTTAATAGTCAGTAGAAGCACGTACATACAAAATGACCCCAATCTATTTTTAAGGACTCTTTTGTCTACCTTGTACCCAGACCTGTTTGAAATGATTTAAGCTCAGATGCTATTTGGAATATTATAAGTATCTTCTGTCCCTAGTCCCCTTCTTCAAGTCTCTTTCTCTCCTCTTCTCCCTCTCTCCATTTTCATAGAGATTTTGGCTTCCAGAAGGAATATGGCTGAACTATTCAGAAGCTTTCTTCGTGTCTCTAAAAGAATACCTCTTACATTTTCACATGGGGGTTGCCTTTATGGTATATTGAGATCTTGTAAGTTTACCATATGTTTATAATTACCCACACTTTCTAAGTAGATGTGGGGTTCTTTGTCTATTTTTTAGTATCTTAATGTTCTTACTCTTTTATTAATTCTTTACACATGAACAGTTTTACACGTGGCACAATTGCAGCATTAAAGATTTCAGAAACATCCAAGAAATATCTTTCTTCCCACTCTTTTTTCTTCCCAAACAAAATCTTGGTTTAGAAATATCCCAAATAATAGACCTTTTTCCTTCCTTTTCCTGATTTTCTCTTTTAAAAATAGGGAAGTTATTGCCAGGAAAGGGAAATGGAGGACTGGTGCACAAAGAAGGGAATGAAGCTTTTTACTTGTTTAGTTTTCTATTGGTTACCAAAAAAACCTTCAGATCTTAACATAACACAAATTCTACTATCTGTCTCTCAATCAGAAGTCTCAGTTGGCTTGACTGGTTTCTCAGCTCTGAGTTTTCTTAAGGCTGAGAACGAGGTAGCAGGCCTGTGTTCCTGAATGGAGGCTCTGGAGAAGAATCTGTTTTGAATCTCGTTTGGCTCATTGGCTGAATTCAAATCCTTATGGTTGTAGGACTAAAATCCCCATTTCCTTCCTGGCCATTAGCCAGTTAGTCTTCAAGCAGCTTGCCACCTCAATAATCTCAAGTAAGATCCCTATCTTAATGACCAAAATGTAGTTTCATCTGAAAGTCTCTTTGTAATACATAATATATTCACAGAATCCAGGGATTAGCTTGTGGATTTCTTTGGAGGGGGCATTATTGAGTATTTGTATATAATTCTAATATTTTTAATTTGTATTATGTATATGTATTACCTAATCAAAAATTAAATAAAGTATTAGAAAAGGACATGAGATCAATAATATATGCTGTGGTTTAGATAAATGTGTTAAAGATGTGGTCTCCAGCTTTAACCCTATACTGGGAAGTAGTGGAAACTTTAAGAGGTAGTGAGAGAAAGTTAGTTCATTGGGTGTGTGCCTCTGAAGGTGATTATGGGACTCTGGTTTCTTCCTGTTCTCCCTGTTTTGCTTCCTGGTCACCATGAGGTAAATAGCTTCCTTCGCCATGTGTTCTCACCAAGAAGTGCTGCCTTGCCACAGCTCCAAAATCATCTATGGGCTAAAACCTCCAAAACTGAGCCAAAACAAGTCTTTCTTATTTTTAAATTGATTGGCTCAGGTATTTGTTACAGTAACAAAAAGCTGTCTAATACAATATGAGAATGTTTATGGAAGTTATAGCTTATTTGGCAAGTACTAACCCAGTACCAGGTTCGGGTAATACATTACTGAGTTTAGTCATCATAGCAGTATCATCTAGATTTTACAAATGTGAAGAATGAGACCCAAAGGGATTAAGTGTTTACCCAAGGCCATACCACTAATATGTGGTAGTATTTCATACACAGAAGTATCTGACACCGCTAGAGCTACTTATAACCATTCCGCAACACTGCCAGGCAAGTCCCCAACTTGTGGAAACATCACCCCTAGTTTCTCTTCCATCTCTCCCTCCTACACCATCTCTCTAAAGGAATCAATGAAAGCTTTGGGACAATTTGTTATGCGGTAATAGATAACTGATGTTTGGATAGTTTGCAGTGCAGATAAAGATAATAGAAACAAGAAGAAACCCAGCAAGAGCAAGATTTCAAGCAAAGCCCTTTGGAGGGTGTCTCCAGCCTGATCCCATTGCAAAAACTTGAATTATGTTTCAAGATTAGGCTAAGGCTTTCATAGTCCTAATTTTTGGGTAAAAACCCTGTTGGTATCAGAAACAGTGGTATAAACTCCCAGGTTCCTCTGGTTTTCTGAAGAACATAGACAAGGCTCACCACCCCACAAGTACACCTGACCTAGGTATGCATTGCATCATTATATCAGAACACATAGTAAGAACTCTTGCCTGATGTTATTTATCAACGTTTAATAGAACATACAACCAAGTTAAAAAAAAATTTCAAGTATCTAGGGCATAAAGTTTAAGTTTAATCAAAGGGAATCTGGACTTTATTTAACCATAACAAATTACAGGAGGCATCTTTGTAGATAGGTACAGTTTCTTTTTTGCAAAATAGGAAAAAAAGCCCTGAAAAATAACACAGATGGAAGATGCTTGCGTAGCAAATCACAGGAAAGCCACCTTGTAACAATGCCGAACACTTCCTGCTGTTCAGAGACGCATGAAGCGGGAGATGCTAAATTGTTGGCAGGTGCGTTTGACATTAGTATTGGCATATCTAACTTCCTAATTTCTGACCCCAATGAAGAAATGCATCTTGTCTTTTGTTGGGATTACTTACAGCACAAATATGATCTATTTCTTTAAAAAGATGGAATTGGTTAGACTTCCACTATTATTTCAAGAGAGAAAATTAATTTTCAACAGTGTTTTAGAAAACCCGTGTTGGCAGTTTTGGGAGGAAAGTCTCATTTTCTAAATGCAAATGTTGGCTACTGCTGTCTTCTTCCTTCTACCTCAACACTTAAAATAAAAATAAAATAAACACAGAAACAAGCTTATACCCATAATATAAAGTAGCAAGGTTTGCAATATTCTTCCTAGCTTCTGCTCCTATTGGAAAATGTTTCCTCACTGGTCCGTGGCTTTTCACTTGCTTGTACAGCTCACTCTTTAAGCTGATCCATTCCACTTGCTCTACTACACATAACCTGGACCTCTGCTGAGCCCTGGCAGCACTACCTCTGGGGGTCTTGCAAGGTGAAATAATGGCTTTTGGCAATGCAAAAAAAAAAAAAAAACCATTTAACTGGTGGGGCTAAGATGGGAATTCTGGGTAAATGTTGCCTCAAAACAACTGCTGGAACAAAGCCTAATCGATAGGGACTCAATTGCCCCCTAATGGCTGCCACTGAATGTCTTTGGTCAAGCCAGATATGTGATGACGCAAAGGAACAGAATATACATCTATCTGGGTAACTATTTCCCTTCCACAAGCTTCCACCAGCAGGACACAGGCAGTGTCGGTTGACCCAAGGTAGCCATCACCTCCTCCATTCAGATACCTTATCTGGAAATGATGAAATGTTAATGGGAAACGATGGCACCCCAGGGATCATCAGTGAGAGCTGATGTAGAAAGGTCCTATGGGGTCACACACACTGTCCCTGCTCATTCAGACCTGCTGTGATTTCTCACTGCTGGGGGGTGATTGAGATTTGCAAGTTGATTACAGCTGGAGTTTTCATGGCTGGAATAGAATTTCTCAGATAATTGCTGGAAATGGGCCAGTACCTTTGCTGGACTGAGCTCCATATGGCAGATTATATGCTCTGTGACTGAAACCAGATCCACAAAAGACAGACAGAATTGCTTCTTAAGAAGAAACTTGCAGAACAGGTACTTAGTCTTTTGACAAGCAGAACAAGAAAGGATAGGTCAGGCTGCTTCCTTGGGATCAGTGCTAAAGAAAACCAAATCAAAGCAGAGATGACTCTTCTCAGGAAAGTTTCAAAGGACATCCTATTTCTTTCTTGACCCTATTCTTTTCTTTGGTAATTTCAGTGTTTTCCTTGTAAAAATTCATGTCTTTCATGATTTGTTTTTCTGCTCAAGAACATGTCTGCTAGGATTGATTAAAACACTATTCCAGAAAAGCTATTAAAACTTATGCTCCCAAAACAGATTTGTGCCACACCAAAATTTAAAATGTTTTAAAATATTATACTTAAAAGGTTTTTTTTTTAATTATATCACACAAAATTGGTGAGTGGGTCTGGGAAAAGGCCCTCCCAGAAAGCCGTATTAGCAATATTGACCAATGACCTTAAAAATGTACATGTCCTTTGACCTAATACTTCTTCTAGGACTTAGACCTTAGAAAATAATCAAGGGAGTAAACAATAGTTTAGCTTCTCTGGTATTTGGGGTTTCCTGTCTAGCAAAAGCATATCTAGCAAAAAGCTGACAACAGCATTCAACTTTGGAGACCAGAATAGTGTGTATCCAAGAACAATGAATGCAATGTTAGTAGTGGTTGTCTTCACAATTTTATTTTGCTTACCTGTATCTTCAAATTTTTCTTCAATGAATATGTTACTCTTTTGAAATATTTCCAAAATTCTTATTTGAAATGTTTTATTTATAAAAATTTACTCACTGACATGAAAATGTTAACAAAAAATTAATGCAAATAAAAGGATATTGAGTAACATATAGCATTACTCTACTTTTTGAAAAAGAGAAATAAATGTATTATCTTTGTGTGCCCCTCCCTAGCACACACACACATACACACACATACTTGGAAATACATATACTATATATTGTACTGGCTCTCTGTAGTGAAATAATGGTCCCTTATTTTCTTCTCTTTGCTCATCCACATGAATTCTCATTTTTCTTCAATGAACGTGAAATACTTATAAAATTGGAAAAATAGACTTAATTTCACATCCAATAGACAGGAGATCTTAAGTATATATGTGAAGAGTTTCTGTCCTCTGTCCCCTCCATCCTCTTCTGCTTACCATGCACTAATGTGGGCTGTGACTCCCTTCTTGTCTTGGGTAAAATGGAGGTGAAAGGTGAAAGGGGCAGAGCTTCTTAAAGCCATGAGACAGCTACCCAGTGGTGGCCTTCAAGGTATCATGTACATCCCGTTTGAAACAGGTACTTGTCCTCTGCTGTCTCTAAAACTGACAACCATTGCCTCACTCTCACTGGCCATGACCTAGCCCAGCCCCCTGGTCCTGCTGGTGGCCTCCAACTCTCTCTCACCTGGGATGGGCAGGAGGGAAAGGGGAGGTACGGGGCATTGATCTATTAGAAATATGCCCTGGGCTCTCACAAAACATACTGCGCTTAAAGTTGCCTATCAATAATTTTATTTGCTAATTGTTCTCCTGTTGAGGAATTGAAACAAGGATGACTTGCTTTTCCATGTTTGGGGACCTCTTTTGGGGTGACTAGAATTAGATGGGGCTGGCTAGACTGGCTTGACTGCTGTCAGATGTCTGAGACTCTGACTGTCACCATCAGTAGGGTTCCTCTGTTCTCTTCCCTACATGACCTCTCCATGTCTCCAGCTGGATCTCCTTCACAGCTCAATGGCCTCCAGTGGTTAGTTTTCTTACTTGGCACTTGATTACTTCTAAGGACAAAAAAGCACTCTGAGCCTCTTCAAAGATAGATCTTGCATTGACCCAGCTCTCACTTCTGCCATGTCCACTAGCTAAAGCAAGTTATAAGCGTAGCTGCAGTGGGAGAAATAGCCCCACCCTGGGGTGAAGTGACATGGCTATGTAAATGGGGAAAAGGATGGGCATCCCTTTTGGGGATCATAGGTTCCTCCTGGGAGCACTTCTTAAATGAAACCACTTTTCCAGAAACTCTCATCCTAGAGCCTGCCTTTAAGAATCCTGACTCTTAAGACAGAAAGTCTTAGAGTCTTCTCCAGTAAGATTTGTTACTAGCACAGAACAAACCCAAGTCTCCATCCTGACACCTACAAAACCCAGGAGCAAACATTATACCTTTAAGTCAGGACTCTCCATTTGGACTGCCCATTACAAGCACCTTGGAGCATCAAAAAGCCCTCCATGAACCCCACCCCAAGAGTCTGAATTAATTGGGCTGGAATGAGATCCATACAAAAGTACTACTGTCAGTATTTATTGTTTGTTCCCCCAATAATTCTATTGATCATAGTTGTTCAAACTATGAGGAGTTGGGGAAGGGGGAAAGAAGAAGAAAAATGTGCAGGGTTTCCTATAAAGAGGGGAATAAAAGCAATCCTTAACCAAATCACCTTTTGCCCTGGGGACAAAGTCTTATAACTATCATCAAATAACATTGGTTGCAAATATGGTTTCCAAGTCCTATTGCTCTATTTTCAAGTCTAGAAGTGGGGTGAATTTTTATACAAGTCTTGACTGAGTAACAGTCACATATGTATTGCTCTCCTAGTTTAGAAAAACAAATTCCAATCACCATGCACCCTTTGCCTTATGGCAAATAACATGGAGGATGATGCCTGAATCCCATGAAAAGTCTATAGACCTAGTAATAGCTAGCTTTCTCTTCAAAAGGGACAAAAAACAATCTGGTTCTATCAGCACATGAGCTGGAAAAAAGCATGCCTTCCAAGTGCCATTTATTGAGCTTCAAGGGTGAAATCTGCCTATTAAAGTTCCATCACCCAGAAGGATATTGCAGAGCATTTAAAAAGAAAAAAGTGAACACTTCTCCTGGTGAATTCTACAATGGAGAGCACATTTTCCCTTTTTCTTCTTACTTAGCACATTTATCTCTAAATGATACAGAGGAAACAGTGTTCTAACTTCCTGTTATTACATATTCTTGTTAAACTTTATCCTAAGTCCTAATTCTCAGTTTGGTTCCTATAATTACTGGCTTTTATTGTATAAAACTGTGTTTTGTAATTAGCAAGATAGAAATCTCTGCAATGCACAATATGTGCCATCACAGGAGCAGATTCTGTTCTCCTGTGCATGAATAGCAAGTGCAGAGATGATAACCTCAAAAAACAGTTCAAGGGAAACTTAATCTCAACCCAGAAATAACAGCCTCCTCTTTCATGGGAAGCAACAATCTTGAAATACTGAATTTCAACACTGCTCTTTCCTTCCCCCTAGGAACTGCAACATCTCTGAAATGAAGGTATGTCTGATAATTGTCATTAGTTGGCAGTGTTTTTTTCTTTTATAATGATAAATCAAATAATGGTGTGCCTGAAAACTTATGTCTCAGTTTACATGATCATGGCAATCTACACCAACCCTGCCAAAGACAGAACAGCGTGGATTCCAGATTAAAATGCAGATATGTGAAGAGCAAAGATGAAAACTGAATTTCCTCTCGGATTTAGATCCTTTGGCCCACACTATGAACACACAGCTGTACACAAAGGTTGGAGGGCTATGTATAGACCACTATGCATAGTGCATATTACATAGTATGCATATACACATGCATTATCTGTCGCCTATTGCAGTTTCAGGCATAGAGCCACATTTGGGATGTGTTCTGAAGCAGACTATGTTGAAAGGGTGGGTTTGTGGTCATAAACATTGCAACTGCCCAGCTGGCATTGGATTGAGCTCCTATGAACAGATACTTTTGTATTTCACAAAAACTGCCTTTGGGGTTTAATGACAATAAAGACTCCAAGACAGGAGTACATTAATTCTCAAACATTAGGGAGAATAATCTTTGGAATTTTCCAGACCTATTAATCCCAAGGTCTCACCACAAAACCTTTGACTCAGAAACTGTGAGAGTGGTGAGGGACTGACAAGTCTGCAGGTGATGCTGAACACTGCAGTGGCAGTGTTAGAATGCTGGTACAACATGCTATGCACCTTGGCACATTGGTGGTGACACTTCCCAAGTCCAGCATCTTGTGAAGATCTGATGTTCAAATGTCACCTCATTGAATACCACACTCATCACTGGGCATATCTCACACCCATGTCTCCTTTCTCACCAACTCTGTTTATCTGATCATCTGTCTGTTTCCTGCCCTCCTTGTCCTTGTGTCCCAGAACCTGAACACATGTGACAAATACTCTGAACATGCTTGTTCAGTGAATAAAACAAACTGAGGCCTAACAGGTTACTTAAAATAGTGATGGGTCAAAAAAATTTGGGTTGATTACCATTGATTTGTTTGCCAATATCCATTTTCAATAGCCACATGGGGGCTGCCTTCTGCACAACCATATGTAGTATAAAACCAAGGGCATCACTCAATGCCTGTTCTCAGCCCCCTACTCCTTTTAATAGATATTATAAATATGGGGTGAGGTAGGCTAAATAATGCCCTCCAAAGATGTTGTCTTAGTTCATTCCAGTTTCTATAATAAAATACTATGGAGGGGGTGACTATAGACAATGGAAATTTATTTTTCACAATTCTGGGGACTGGGAAGTCCAAAATCAAGGTGCTGGCAGAATCAGTGTCTGGCGAGGTCCTACTTCCTGGTTCATAGATGTTTGTCTTTTTTGCTGTGTCCTCACATGGCAGGAGGACAGCAGAGTTCTCTGGAACTGTTTTTATAAGGGCACTAATCCCATTCATGAAGACGACACCCTCATGACATAATCACATTCCAAAGTCTTCACTTCCTAATACCGTCCTAATTCAAGATTAGTTTTCAATATCTAGATTTTGAAGGACACAAACATTGAGATTATAACAGATGTCCAGGTCCTGATCCTTGAAACCTATGAATATGTTATCTTATGTGATAAAAGGGACTTTGTAATGTGACTAAATTAAGGATCTTGAGGCAGGGAGATTAGCTCTAATCTTCCAGGTGGGTCCAGTGTAATCACAGGGAGCCTTATAAGAGGGAAGGAAACAGGAGGGTCAGCGTCAGAGACAGAAGATGTAAGGATGGAAAGAGAGGTTAGAGAGCAGAAAGATACTGCACTCCTGGCCTCAGAGGTAGAGAAGAGGCCATGAATCAAGAAATTCAGACATTAGAAAACACAAAGAAAGGAACTCTCCCCTACAGCCTCCAAAAGGAATGCAATCCTGCTGCAATCTTGTATTTAGATCAGTGCTACCACTCAGAACAGAATTCGTGTTGTTTTAAGCAACTAAATTTAGGACGATGTTATAGCATCAGTAGAAAATTAATGCAATGGGATTATAAATTATATTTAAAATTATATTTCTTTTGATAGAGCTTAAAATTCTCTAAATAAATAGTAATCTATGGGAGACCCAAGGGAGCGTGGCTTGCATGGACCCTGAGACACCTGACACTGATTTTTCCTATTTCTCGAAAGCAGATGGAATTAGTCAACCATGACTTTAATTCTTAAGTAACAAATGCCAAGTTCTCTGGGCCATCCCCAGAGATCACAGCATTTTGCAACCAAGAGTACCCAGAAGGTCTGCAAATCTCCTGTTAAAACATGCCTGTGTTTGAAATTGTGCCTGCTTGCACCTGGGATACATATACGTTTCTATTAGAGTTTAGAGAAAAGCTTATCTAACTGTATCTCAAGGAAGATAAAAGCAGTGGTTCTTAATTTCTGCCCTACATGAGACAATGAAAGGGACTAAACAGTGCCTAGGAGACTAAGCAAATTTCCTAGGTGTCCTTAAAATTATACTTTGTAGATTGTAGTCAGTGCTCTTGCTATCCCATTCATTGTCCTCTCTCTTACTCTTTCCCCTCTCCTCCCAATAAGTTTATCCTGCACTGATTCTGAAGTTTTGGACTCTCAATTTTTTTTTATTTTATTATTCATATGTGCATACAAGGCTTGGGTCATTTCTCCCCCCTGCCCCCACCCCCTCCCTTATCATCCACTCCGCCCCCTCCCTCTCCTCCCCACCCCCTCAATACCCAGCAGAAACTATTTTGCCCTTATTTCTAGTTTTGTGGTAGAGAGAGTATAAGCAATAATAGGAAGGAACAAGGGTTTTTGCTGGTTGAGATAAGGATAGCTATACGGGGAGTTGTGGAGTCTCAATTTTTAACATGAGAAGAAGATGGAAACTTGGGGTTTGAAGTGCCAGATACCATCTGTTTTCGCTCAGATTTTTTTTCCCTTCTACACCCTCTTCTGCTACAACAAAATACTACACTGGCTGACAATAGACCACAGAAATTTATTTCTAACAATTCTGGAGAAGTCCAAAATCAAAGGGCCTGCAGATTTGGTGTCTGGTGAGGAACAACAGGTGAGGAACTACAGGCCAGGACAGAAGGCTGCAAACTACATTTCCCGACTTGCCTTCCACCTAGCTTCCTGTCCCTTGCTACCAAAGATCAGCAGCAGCAGCACTTTGGAAGGCAAGGGGAAGGAAGGAAACTTTTCCTGTAGATTTGGTCTTGCTTCTTACAGAAGAACATCACAAGGGCAGGGGCAAAAATAATAGCAGCAGGCTGCAGGAGCCGGGCCAAGTGCAGACTTCTGGGTCTCTGCCAGCTCTGCCAGCCTGGCTCTGACACCACACCCTGCGCTCTGAAGGACACCTTTTCTTCTTTGCTCTTTCAGACACAAAGGTGGTAACAGCTTCCCGCATTTATGAGCTTTGGGAAATCTTATCTTCCCCCTTTTTCTCCTCTAGCTTTTCCAACACGTTTACAACCAACTGCCAATTTGAAAACCTGAAGTAGTTTCTGTTTTCCTCATTAGATGCAGACTGTGATGACTGCATCTTTCACTTGATTAGCGAGTGAACCCATTTTCTTACCTTCAATATCTTGGTTTTTTAGAACTACCTTCTCATTGGGATCAAAAAAAAATAAAATCAAAGTAGGGTCCTGTGTAGGCAGGAGAAGGTGGCTTGAGGGCAAGCAGTGGCAAACCAGGTTGGAAGTCAATGTTCTTTCTTAGATAATCATGGTCTTTGGATTCCCTGGATATGTTCCAGAAGGCAGGAGCAGTGGCAGGTGAGGATTCAAGCATTAGCAACTTCCTGTTGCTATTAAGAGAAGCCTATGAAAGTGTGATAGAAGCAGGACAGAATGGGGTCCCATAGAAGGTAGCCTCAGCCTGATTGTTCCAAAACAACTTGGTCCTAATGTATAAGAATCAGCCCCAGGGTGCTGTGAGAGCAAAGAAACAGTGGCAGGCAGATCTAGGATTGCAGAATGCAATTTACTGGGGACTTACTGACACAAGTGTGGTTCTGGTCAGCAGCAAAACCAGTTGGACAAAAGTGACTTCATTCTGGCTGGAATGTACCTGGTTTATCTTAAGCTAATATCAAAGCCAAGCACATTTCTGGAGCCAGGGTCCAGTTGGAAGCTCCACATACCAGTCTAATGGTTTTGCCTACTTGTAGTTTGCTGAGAATTGTGTAGGAAAAAGCAGTTAGTGTCACTCAGGAGCAATCATGGCTGTTATGAGTCAAGATGGCTATGGTCATGTCAAGCTGAATCCATACACTGATCCCCAGAGAGGTCTAGCATGTAAGTGGAGCCTCAGAGTTTTTCTGATTACACTAGTCAGTTATTGTCTAAGAGCTGCCTTAAGCACACATAAACTCCCAGACAATTTTGACTAGCTCTTGTAATCTCAGAGCAGACCACCGAAAAAGAGCTGCAGGTGTGGGTCTTAAGGAACAAAAATACATTGAAACCAGGAAGGGGCACACAGAAAGAGTAAAAGAAACCAGAGGGGATCTGGTCAGGGCACTGAGAGTCTGCTTTATCCCTACTCCCCACTACAGAGAAGTCATATGAGTTCAAAGTTCACTCGCCATTCCTTTGTTCATCCACAGTTTTCTCTCAGGCACAGTACTGTTAGCGACAGGGGTGGTGCCAGCCTCCCAGATGTGGTGGGAATGCAGACCAGTGAACAAACCATTAGAACAATAGGGACAAGCTCCAAGGTAGAAGGGCAGGGTAGAAGATCCATGATGCCTCAAGAACACTTAGGTTGGCAGCTGAAAGCTGGAGTTTGTCTTTGCTTTTTATAGGGGTGGACAGAAGTTACTAGGAAAATAAATATTATAAAATTTTTTAGTAGGAGGGATCCCATTGTTCTAGACCCACCCACTAACAAGGCTGAAGCTTGTGTTCCCAAGTGGTTCCTCTGGATATCAAGGAGGCCAAAGTCTAGGATGAGCTGCTTAGTAACAGAACAGTATAACAGAGCTCTGGTCAGGGGAGCAGAGCCATGGTAGGTGTTATAGGATACAAATGGTGAGAAGAAGTAGAGCTTACACAACTGTGGCAGTAGCTGAAGGTCCCAAAGAAAACTGGAGGGACACAGAAAAAATTCCCAACTCACCTTCTTGAAGCCACAGACAAGTGACCAAGTTAGAGTTTCCAGGAGTCTCCAGTCTCTGCAGCAGTAGCTGTTCCCTCATGGAGCCACCACATGTGGCTCTGTGGCTGGCACCTGGAAGGGATCCTGAGCTGGAAGGGGCTTGTCAGTCACAGGCCAGCAGAGAGAGGAAGAGCTAGTGCAGAGTATATGAGAAGGAGGAGAAGCAGAACATTTTATCTGACTGTAAAAGCCCTTCAGAAAGGGATGGATGATGCTTCAGGTCTGTCTCTCAAGTTCCTCTTTTGGACAACTAACCTAGAATCATGAGGGAAGGAGGGTCTGGAAAATATGGTAACTAGCTTATTCGAGTTGATCATTGAACAATTCAGCACATTTTATCCTGCTTTCAAATAAAAGTCCACAAAGCCCCAGGCTATGGGTGAGCCTCCTTTTGCTAGAAGATCCACAGCAACTGGCAGGGAAAGGGCCAGGAGAATTGGAATAACTGTAAACCCAGCTCCTCTGTCTTATTCTCCATTAACTGATTTGACAATGCTTTGGAACAAATTAGCAGTCCTGTGAAAAGAAGACAGTAAAGGCACACAATAATATTTTCAAAACATTTTTACTCATCAGTATTTCAGAATAACCTTCCCCAAATCTGTGAGCTTTTAAGCATGCATGAACTCTACTCTTACAAGGTAATCTTTAAAGAAAATTTCTAATAAAGAAGAGTGATTAGAAAGACTAAAACTAAGTGGGGGTATTTAGAGTCTTCTCATTTCTGTCAATAACTAGTTAAGTTTCACCAACATCTGTTTGCCCAAGTAATGGGAACATAGAACAAGGAGGAAAGCTTGCCAGTGTTAGGTTGCATTTGAAGAGCTCAGCAAGAAGTAAATGTGTCCTCCCAAAGACATATAAATAACATAGTGTTCTTCATGCTTGGTCTCCAGGAATTAACTGGCAACTCCAGTGATCTGGCATGACAAATTGTGATTGGAAGTGTCTCTCTGAAATTCTTATATACATTGCTGATAGGAATACATACTTGACATAATTTCTTTGGAGAACTATCTGGAAATATGTGTCAAGCACTTATATCCAGAGATATGCTAAGTGTTTGTTATATTTTAAAGAATTTGGTCTTTGTTCCAGGTTCCTGGCACAGAGCTTCTAAACCCTCTGAGTGTCTTTTTCACTCATGGTGGGAACCAGGGGCCACATCTAGGTTTATGCCAATGAGGTGATCCTTGGAAGCCTCCTAGATAGTTTCAGGATGGGGTGTAACCATGCCAGAAAGACCAAACATGTGATGAGAAGGTTGGGACTGAGCCCCTGATGCCAGCTCAACCTCCTAGATGCCAGGAAGAGAAGGAAAGGGGGCTGGAGATTGAGTTCCACCAAATGGCCAGTGATCCAATCAATCAAAATGGAACCTGAGTAAAACCTCAGGACACCTGAAGCTTAGTGAGTTCCCTGGATGGGCCACGAAAATGGTGCATCCCAAAGCCACAGAGCGGGACACAGGAGATCCTCCAGACCTTGCCTATGTGTCTCTTCATTGGCTGGTTCTTATTTTCTTCTTGGATAATAAGGCTCACGCCTGTAATCCTCATTACTCAGGAGGCAGAGATCAAGAGGATCTCGTTTCAAGGCCAGCACTGGCAAAATAGGTCATGAGACCCTATCTTGAAAATACCCAACACAAAAAAGGACTGGCAGAGTAGCTTAAGTGGTAGAGCGCCTACCTAGAAAGTGTGAAGCTGTGAGTTCAAACCCCAGTACCACACACACACACCAAAAAAAAAAAAAAAAAGAACAAAGCTCAATAATGAAATCCTTAAATTATTCTTCAAGGTGGTCTCTAAAATCTCCTAAGAATCTGCCCAACCAAGGTTTTAGATCAAGTTCCTAATCATGAAGGCAACCCCACCGCATGAGACCATGGTGGTAGGAAGGCAGCATGATGATAACTGCAGCTTTTCCTGAGTCCTTTGAGTCATTCTAACAAATGAATTATCAAACTTGAGAGAGTTGTTGGAGCCCCATATTTATAGTCAGCTAGTCAGAAGTGCAGGTCACCTAGGGCATCTGAAGTGAGGGCAGTTTTGCTGGGGACTGTGTCCTCTATCTACAGAAACTACACTAAGTCTAGGTAATTCAGAATTAAATTACAGTATTATAGTGTTTAACACCAGCTCTCCAGGATGGACGGGTAAAGCCCCACTTCGTGGTGTTTGTAGAGCTCCGTGAGGTGAACACTTCTAGCCAAAGTTCCCAGGGTAATGTCAGTGATCACGGATTTGGGAAGAGATGTGGAGAGACCAACTCCTTGTCAGCCTGTGCAAGTTTAATTCCAGGTCACTGTTGCTTAGACCTTTGACCAGTCAATCCCACTTCTCAAAATCTATCTAGCAGATATACTGGCACAATTTTCCTTTCTCAAATGTGCACAAGGATGGTCACTGCAGCATTGTTTACTTTCATAAATGGTTAAAAATAAGATACGGGTCCATTAATAAGCTTAAATAAATCATACTGAATCAATTAAATGAAGCACTGTACAGGCTTTAGAAAGAAAGAAACAAATCTATCCTAATATGGAATAATTTTCAAAGTATATCACCAAAAGGAGAAAGGAGGATTCAGAAGTCTGCCACCATTTGGTATAACATATTGTGAAGTATCTACTGCCCAGTGTACATGTGTGTGGACTATCCCAAAAACAAACAGAAAAAAAAACCCTAGTGACAAAGGTGGCTTCTGGAAAGGAGAATTAGAAGATTCAATTGATAGTAATACTTGTTTTTTACATATACCTTTTTTACTGTTTGAATTTTTATGGTGTCCATTTAAAGAATTAAGGCAATCGGCAATAATAGAGAGAAAGTAGGGCAACAGGAATAAATGATGGAATAAATAAAGAATGAGTAGAGCCTCTGACCAAAATGACCCTAGTTCTTTCATCATTGTTAATGCGCTTCCCACCAACTGCTGTTCACAACTCTGTTAAAAGGTCTGCTTCAGCAACAGGGTGACAGGGTTCAAAGAGTAACTACAGAGCACTTTTTCTAACAATGAAGTCTGACACTGAAATGCCTGTAAGAGCCAGGCAGGCACCATGAATGCAAGAAGCTGTCCAGGTGGGGCCTGTGCCCAACCAAAGGCTCCCCCACAAAAGGAGGAAAGCCATAACTCATCTGTAGAAGCCATAGGTCTGCAGAAACTGAGACCCAGTGTTGCCAGATCTTTTGATTTTTCAAAAGAAATCATAAATCCAAAATAGTATGTGAAATTCCTTTACCTTTATAAAGTAAGCAACTAATACAGATTTTTCAAAGGCATAATGCAGGCCAAAACAAACCTATTATAACTTTAGAGAAGAGGGTTGTATTTCCATCACAGAAAACATAAGAACTAAGCTTAGATGAGTAGAAAGCATTTGGATTTGCATTCTAAGGAGAGGAATTTTATCATTTCCCCCCAAGTCCAAGACAGTTCAATGTAATGATGGTATTTTTAAGGTCAATTAAGTCTGAAACCTATTCTTCTGGGCAATGTGTGTTAAGATTTTAAGAGCTATGAAAACTCTGTCAAGCCCATACAAAAGTGAGGGATGGGTTGTGCAAGACAGACACAGAAAGGGAGCAGAGAGGGGATCCTGGCAAGGTCACATGAAGGACAGGATTGAACCACTGATCTGCCCTGCAGCTGGAACAAAGTCCAATCATTTTACAGGTGGTTTTTGGTGGGCCTTCGTGTCCATTGATCTGCCTTTCTGAATCCCCTGTGTTTCTATTGTCACTTGATTAGAATTATCCTAATCCATCATTATCAGCATCGTGACTAATTTGTCCCTACTGACACAGGTACTTCCAGCACCCTGTTGACTGAAAATGTGTCAATTTCTTGTTGCTCTAGCTTGTGTAGAATTTCAGCTGTAAGCAGGACCATACTTTTATTGAAGCTCACACCCCTAACCATTAAACAAGCCCAGATGGAAGTGAGATTAATGGTGGTGTCTATGTTACCGGAGAGGGAGAGAAAGTTAGTGGCATTAAGAATAATGGTGATGATGGTAGCAGCTACCCTCCTGAGCATTTATTATGGGCCAAGATGCTTTATGAGAGCAACAACCAGAAGTCTCACCCTATTACTAAATCGCACTCCAAGCCCAGCATCTCTAAGGAACATATATCCTTTTGGGTCAAGTACATGCAAAACTTCTCAGAGTCTAGTATTACATGGCTAAATGATACAGTTAAATATTTACAATATGCCATGCTCAATAGAATAATAATAGAAAGAAAATAGGGCAACTACAGTAGAATCTATTTTGGATGCAAATAAATAAAGAGAACACCTCAGAACAACTGGCCCTTAGAATATGTTGTATCCAGCCGGAAAAAACTGGCAAGAATTCCCATCTTTGCTAATGAAATGATGTCCTTGTCAGCCAATCTAGCTAAGCCTGGTTTTGCTGCTAACAGAAAGGAGTTCACATAGCAAGGTCTCCTTATAAAAGCCAATTTGTACCAAACTTTGTCCCTTCCTTTCAGGACTTTACCGAGGGCTGCAAGAATATGCCAACACACCGAAACACTGTGATAGTCTACCTAAATCAGGCTGCACTCACTCCCATGTTGTTGGCTATTCACCAAGTGTGAAGCTAAGACCCAGGGAGATTAAATAACAAACCCAATCAGAAAGAAGCAGAGCACAGGCATAAATGCATTTCCTACTTCAAAATTATTATTCTTTCTCCTTATTCCTTTTTCAAGACAGGGTCTCAGTCTGCAGCCCTGGCTGGCCTAGAACTTGAGCTCCTCCTAACTCCCCTACTGAGTGCTGAACTTAACAGGTGTGTACCACCACACCTGCCATTATGTGTTCATCTCTAACTACAGAAGTAAATATGTAAACATGATGGGAAAATTGGAATATAAGACATATGTTTTCTATTTCCAGACTTACTTTCTCTTTTATTATTTATGTACACATAAAAACACATGAGGCATTTCATCAGGATTGGTCATAACACATTCTTTTCACTTATCTACAAAGGCACAGATTTCTGACCTTCAGGCAGAAAAACAGCCTCAAGAATTTCAGGTTGCCAACAGGTTTTTACTTAGATGAAAGCAACCTCAAAGTTACCTCAAGGTAGGCTTATATTATGTTGTGTTAATTTTCAGATAACTTATTATAACTTAATACAGGCGCTGCATTGAGATTTACAAAGCATTTCTGTTTTGTGCCTGATTTCAGAATTGGTGCTAGGGTATAGTGAATACTGAGTTTCCTAACAATCCTGACCTCCAATGACAATTCAGAAAAATAAAATAAAGTCTGATATGCATCCATTCAACAAATAAATCTGAGCACTTTTTATGTGCCAGACATTGTTTTTGGAACCGAAGATACAAAGCAAATCAAATAAATTCTCTGTTCTCAGGGAGCTTACACTACACTTAAGAGAGAATGAGAATAAACAAGCGAGTTGAGAAAACATCAGATTGTGACAAGTACTGTGGAGAAAAATAAATTAGGATAAAGGTAGAGGAAGTGCTGAGAAGAGAGTTTGCTCTTCTATACAATGTATTAGTCAACTAAGGCTGCTATAACAAAATACCATGGACTGGTGGCTTCTTACAGTTCTAGAGGCTAGAAATCCAAGATCAAGATTCTAGCCAATACAGTTTCTCATGAGAGCTCCCCTGCCTTACAGATGGCTGTTCTTGCTATGTCCTCACATGGACTTTCTTCAGTGTGTTCTCATGGGAGAGGGGAGAAGACTGGGGAGAACAGTGAGAGAAAATATGAATAAGCTCTCTAGAGTCTCTTCTTATAAGGACACTAATCCTATCAGATTGGGTCCCTAGACTTCTGACCTCATTTAACCCTGTTTGTATCTTTACTCCAAACTCAGCCACTGTGGATGTTAGCACTTCCACACATGAATTTTGCATAGCACACAGGATAGTCAGAGAAGGCATCTCTGGTAAGATGTGGTAGCTAGCTTTAAAAATAGCCTTTGATGAGTCTTACTGCCTGATATTCATACTCTTGTATAGTCTCCTCCAAAATAAATCAGGGCTGGTCTCAGTGCAATAGCATCCAGCAGAGATGAAGGCATTTGACTTTGAAGCTAGATCATAAAAGGCACCAAAGCTTCCATCTTGCTTTTTTGGATCACTCACTCTGGGACAAGCCAGACTACAACACAAGGACCCTCAGGAAGCTTTCAGAAAGAACAATATGGAAAGGAACTCACAGCTACCACCAGCAGCACTAATTTATAGGCCCTGTGAATGATCCACCTTGGAAGTGAAACCTGCAGCCCTGGTAAAGCATTCAGATGGTACAACCCCAGCTAAAGTCTAGACTCCAACCACACGTGAAGCCCTTAGCTAGAGCCACCCAGCTGAGATGCTACCCAATCTCTGGCCCAAAGAAAAGGTGAAACATTGAGTGTTTCTTATTGCTTTAAGCTGCTTAATTCTGAGGTAATTTGTTATCCAGCAAGAGGTGCATAGAGTAATACATATGGTGACATTGAAAATCCTGAAGGAAATAAGAAAGTAAACTGTGCATATATCTGGGAGTGAGCCTTTCAAGTAGAAGCAACAGCAAATGTCAAAGCCATAAAAGTAGAGCCTGTGTGGCATGTTCAAGGAGCTGCAAGGAACACAGCATGCTGTGAACAGATGGACCAGAATAAGAAGTGAAGAGACAGGTCAGAGAGGAATGGGGGCCCGTGCACATGGGCCTCTGTGTCCATAACGCAACCAGAATGAGATACAGAGAGACAGACACTTAGAAAGAGCATCTTATTTGTTTAGAGAGAATATTCTGAGAAGCTCTGAATCTCATTTCACCAGCCACCTACACCAGCCATCATCTGAAACGACTCACATGCTTTTAACTATTACTTATATTTCCAACTCCCAAGTTTATATTTATATTCTAGTCCTCTCCTCTGAACTTCGGTGTTTTATACCCAAGGGCTTAGTCAACACCTCCCTTAGAATAGCTAATTGGTATCTCAAACTTAGTGTGCCCAAATTTGAAAATGCATACAGCGCTTCTCACCACCTCCACCTCCATTACCATTTTCCAAGCCACTGTAATTTCTAGTCTGGATTAGAGTATAAACCTTCTCAACAGGTTCTCTATTTCCACCCTTTATAATCTACTCTCAGATCAATAGCCATGAGATTTCACCAAATAAATCAAAGGATGTCATTTCTCTGCCCCAAGGCCTCCCCTCACCCCAGTGCATTCCCATCATGCTCGATGTAAAAACCAAAATCTTCATAAAGCAAGACCTTCAGGATTTTGCCCACTTATTTTACCAATCCCCTCTCCATTGTGGCTCGCTCATCTTCAGCCACAGTGGTCTGAACCACACATAGGCCTCCAAGCCAGTATTCTTGCTGTTCCTTGCATCTGGAATACTTTTCCTGAAGATATATCCAAAAGTCACATTTCTTTAGGAATTTGCTCAAATGTCAGCAAAATCTTTTCTGACCACTCTATTAAAAAATTGTAGCCCCCTTTCCAGAATCCTTTAACCTTTCCTCACCTTATATAAATCTCTGCTCATTATCTGACATGTCATACATTTTAATCATTGTTTATTTGTTTATTTGTTTGTTTATTTATTTATTTATTTATTTTGCCTGTCTCCTCCCACTAGAAACCAGAAAAATCCATGATGGGAAGGATGTTTATTCACCCACTTGGGCCAGGTCCTAGAACAGTGTCTGGCACATGGCATATACCTAATGAATATTTGTTGAATGACTGAATAAGCCCCTTCTGGTGGATACAAAAGCTTCTAGGTCATGACCAAATAATGAAAGATGCTGTGCACCTGCTGCACATAAGATAATGAGAAGAAACTGAAGATGCACCAGAGAATAAATAAATAAATAAATGCAGGATACAGAGAGAAGGGCCCAGTGTGGCTGTGGGCTATCTGAGAGGAGAAAGTTATTTTCTTTAGGGGTGGGCCCAAAAGATTGGGAAAATCAGAACTATGTAAGAGAACTTTTTAACTACTTTGCTAGTTTCACAAACTAGTTTTAAACTAGTTTACAACATATACACATTACACAAAATATTCCTAACAATTCTTTCTTGCTTGTTAATGTTTATGAGGGAGGGGATTCTGAGAGGGAAAGTGGAAGACGACTGATTTCTGCATCCAGGCTGGCAAGTCAACGTGCCCAGACTCAGAAGCCAAAGGCCAAGAGCACAGCTGATAGCGCAACTGCAGTCTTTGGCTCCACTGTGTGTCTCCTCTGCTGGCCTCTATTGAAAAGAATGGTGATTTTAACAAGGAGCAGGATTTTAATTAATCAGACACTGTTCACTGTGGCTCTGCTCCAATTCAGCTTAGGGCAGCTGCTTTCCTACACATTCTTCAACTCATACTTAAAATTGTTACCAATAACCACCACAGACATACGCAGTGTGCCAGACAAGCCATTCTCAATGTGACCTCTGAGACAAACAGTTTAGTTTCTGACTATTTTAATCATGCAGTTCTCAGGCCCTACTCTCCTATCTTTTTCTAATGGGATTAGCTTCTTTAAAACAGGGAGCCTTTCAGATTTGCTTCCCCATGAAATTTTGCCCAAGCCTCTTCTTTGGGAATGCTGCAGGCAGAGAAACTTCTTAAGTAACAACAAAAGTGGTAATTTCCACTGGCCAGAAAATTAAAATATGGAAATAAAAATCATATTGTTCATATAAAATCACATTGAGATAATATACACGATAGTTAAACCTATTTAGAGAGAGAGAAAAAATGTGTAAGAGAAAAAGGTTTAGTCTCAAAAATCATGTATATTTTTAATCCACACCCTATCTGGCTAACTTTTATGTATTTTATTCTCACTATATTTCATCACATATAGTGTGCCATAAGCTAAAAAGAGCTCATGGCTTTTCCTATTTGAAAGGCCTGTTTATACCCTGGCTTATAGCAACCCCTTTCCTATTTCTCCTTTCCTAATCACTGAGCCCTCCATCCTGAAATTGTCATGCTTTCTGTATCCCTACTACAAACAGTATTCTGTCACTGCCAAGGTCTTTACAAATACACACACACACACACACACACATATACACATAAGCTTTCTCAAATCTCTCAGATTTCTAAACTCAGCTTCAATGAATTCAAACACATCAAATGATAAAAAGCCCCAATGATGCCTTTGTTCCAACAAAAAAGCAAGGACAAGAACAGGGACTATCAATACTATCTAATAGGAAGAACCTTTCTTCAAATCAGCTCAGTGAAGCACTGTTGAGTACATGAGGGTTGTGGAAAAGAGCCTTCACAGGTGCAGAACTGATTTCTATGCTACATCCTTTAACACCTCATAACAAGCAATGTGTCAGCCCTAGGTAACACACACACACGTGCACTCACATGCACACATAATTAGGCCAAGAGAACAAAAAGCAGATAACCAAGGAGATGCATGCTATAAGAACACCTGATGTATAGGACAGGTAGAATTTCATAGCACTAGAAAGACAGTTCAGTTCAATAAATGATACTGGGACACTTGGTTATCAACATAGGAAATCCAAAATTGAATACCTACCTTAAACATATACAATAATTTCCAATGGATTAAGAATTCAAATGTGAAAGGCAAAACATTCAAACTTTTAGAAGAGAATATTTTTATGACCTGAGGGTTTGGGTTGAGAAATATTTCTTAAACAAAGCATTCAATGTACAAACCTTATAGGATGAGATTTATTGGTAAGTTGGACTGTTCAAATTATAAGCTTATATACCTCAAATGACATAAAAAAGTAAGATGGCAATCGCCTAACTGGGAATAAGTATTCACAAATAAAGTAACTAACATAGTGTTGGTATCCTGAAAATATAAAGTAATCTTATAAATGGCTGCAAAAGCCAGCAAACAACACGATATTTAGATGGTTGAAATATATGAACAAATACATCTCAGAACACAGCCAATAAACATAAGACATAGTTAAGAACTATTTTTTGAAAGGTTCTGTGCTAGTTATCAGGAAAATGCAAATTATAACAATGAGAGACCACTTCATCTCCATTGGATTAGAAGCTAAAAGTTCTAACATGAAGTGTTACATGATTGGGCACTGCCTGGTGAACATGTGCATACTCTATGTAAAACTCATCAACTTCACTCCAAGTATAGCTCCTAGGGAAATACCTAATAATAACACAAAATTGTTTAGCACTTTATAGTTGGTAAGCCACTTGCCCTGGTACATGTTGTATATAAACTATTGTTCTAATCCTTTTTTTTCAGTAGACATTATAATTCTACTTTTCACAGCTTAGTTATATTCCCAAGGTCAACCAATTGTCAAGTGGCAGCAACATCTCCCAATGTTAATTTCCCCCTTTCCTGGGAATGGTCTCAGGGTTTGTCTGGGGGTCTACTCTCCTCACTCCTGTGGCTCTAGATGAAGCTCCATGCAGACACAGTCAGTCTAAGTACCACAGTGGTCCTTTCAGGGATAACATGGGACCTAGGGCTGTCCAAACAGAGTGAGCTACAGGGCAACTGGAAAAGATTCTTGCCCTTACCTGCTGATCAAGAGGCTGAGAGGAGATATGACCAATGTCACAAGCTGCCAAGTGGAGTCTGAGGCTGAAACTGACAAAACAGATTGTTGAGTGACAGAAATTAAGTGCTAATGACACAATTTATAGTTGTAAGTACCAGATTTATCCCTTAACATCTAGACTGCTTAAGCAATAAACTTCCTTTGTGCTTAAGTGGGTTTTAGTTGTCCTTTCTGCAACTCACAACCCAAGGAATTGTGAATAACTAGAGCCCAGGTATACCAATGTCCACTCTTCTTTCCACAGTAATATCTAGCAAAACATGGCATCAAAATCAACATGAAAAAATGAAAACATCATTTTTCTTTTTTTTTTTTTTTGGTGGTCAAAAAGACTTTATTAAGTTAAATTTAATTGAAACCAGGAAACAAGGTAACATTCTTTTAAAATTTATCCCAGCATCACAACTTTATTTTGTAATTCACAACAGATGTATTTAGATTCCACAAGACACTGCAGTCATTCAGTGTTTGTCTTGTGGACTCTTCTAGAAAATAAAAATATTTTGACCAGTGGATAGGCATGATAACAACTTGAAGTGTTTTTCTACCCAAATTTTTTTTTCTTTTATTATTCATATGTGCATACAAGGCTTGGTTCATTTCTCCCCCCTGCCCCCACCCCCTCCCTTACCACCCACTCCACCCCCTCCCGCTCCCCCCCCTCAATACCCAGCAGAAACTATTTTGCTCTTATCTCTAATTTTGTTGTAGAGAGAGTATAAGCAATAATAGGAAGGAACAAGGGGTTTTGCTGGTTGAGATAAGGATAGCTATACAGGGCATTGACTCACATTGATTTCCTGTGCGTGGGTGTTACCTTCTAGGTTAATTCTTTTTGATCTAACCTTTTCTCTAGTTCCTGTTCCCCTTTTCCTATTGGCCTCAGTTGCTTTAAGGTATCTGCTTTAGTTTCTCTGCGTTAAGGGCAACAAATGCTAGCTAGTTTTTTAGGTGTCTTACCTATCCTCACCCCTTCCTTGTGTGCTCTCGCTTTTATCATGTGCTCATAGTCCAATCCCCTTGTTGTGTTTGCCCTTGATCTAATGTCCACATATGAGGGAGAACATACGATTTTTGGTCTTTTGGGCCAGGCTAACCTCACTCAGAATGATGTTCTCCAATTCCATCCATTTACCAGCGAATGATAACATTTCGTTCTTCTTCATGGCTGCATAAAATTCCATTGTGTATAGATACCACATTTTCTTAATCCATTCGTCAGTGCTGGGGCATCTTGGCTGTTTCCATAACTTGGCTATTGTGAATAGTGCCGCAATAAACATGGATGTGCAGTTGCCTCCGGAGTAACAGTCTTTTGGGTATATCCCCAAGAGTGGTATTGCTGGATCAAATGGTAGATTGATGTCCAGCTTTTTAAGTAGCCTCCAAATTTTTTTCCAGAGTGGTTGTACTAGTCTACATTCCCACCAACAGTGTAAGAGGGTTCCTTTTTCCCCGCATCCTCGCCAACACCTGTTGTTGGTGGTGTTGCTGATGATGGCTATTCTAACAGGGGTGAGGTGGAATCTTAGTGTGGTTTTAATTTGCGTTTCCTTTATTGCTAGAGATGGTGAGCATTTTTTCATGTGTTTTCTGGCCATTTGAATTTCTTCTTTTGAGAAAGTTCTGTTTAGTTCACATGCCCATTTCTTTATTGGTTCATTAGTTTTGGAAGAATTTAGTTTTTTAAGTTCCCTGTATATTCTGGTTATCAGTCCTTTGTCTGATGTATAGTTGGCAAATATTTTCTCCCACTCTGTGGGTGTTCTCTTCAGTTTAGAGACCATTTCTTTTGATGAACAGAAGCTTTTTAGTTTTATGAGGTCCCATTTATCTATGCTATCTCTTAGTTGCTGTGCTGCTGGGGTTTCATTGAGAAAGTTCTTACCTATACCAACTAACTCCAGAGTATTTCCTACTCTTTCTTGTATCAACTTAAGAGTATGGGGTCTGATATTAAGATCCTTGATCCATTTTGAGTTAATCTTGGTATAGGGTGATATAGATGAATCTAGTTTCAGTTTTTTGCAGACTGCTAACCAGTTTTCCCAGCAGTTTTTGTTGAAGAGGCTGCTATTTCTCCATCGTATATTTTTAGCTCCTTTGTCAAAGATAAGTTACTCATAGTTGTGTGGCTTCATATCTGGATCCTCTATTCTGTTCCACTGGTCTTCATGTCTGTTTTTGTGCCAGTACCATGCTGTTTTTATTGTTATTGCTTTGTAATATAGTTTGAAGTCAGGTATTGTGATACCTCCTGCATTGTTCTTTTGACTGAGTATTGCCTTGGCTATTCATGGCCTCTTGTGTTTCCATATAAATTTCACAGTAGATTTTTCAATCTCTTTAATGAATGTCATTGGAATTTTGATGGGAATTGCATTAAACATGTAGATTACTTTGGGGAGTATCGACATTTTTACTATGTTGATTCTACCAATCCATGAGCATGGGAGATCTCTCCACTTTCTATAGTCTTCCTCAGTCTCTTTCTTCAGAAGTGTATAGTTTTCCTTGTAGAGGTCTTTCACATCTTTTGTCAGGTTTACACCTAGGTATTTGATTTTGTTTGAGGCTATTGTAAATGGAATTGTTTTCATACATTCTTTTTCCGTTTGCTCATTGTAAGTGTATAGAAATGCTAATGATTTTTCTATGTTGATTTTATATCCTGCTACCTTGCTATAGCTGTTGATGATGTCTAGAAGCTTCTGAGTAGAGTTTTTTGGGTCTTTAAGGTATAGGATCATGTCGTCTGCAAATAGGGATATTTAGACAGTTTCTTTACCTATTTGTATTCCTTTTATTCCTTCTTCTTGCCTAATTGCTCTGGCTAGGAATTCCAGTACTATGTTGAATAGGAGTGGAGATAGTGGGCATCCTTGTCTGGTTCCTGATTTTAGAGGGAATGGTTTTAATTTTTCTCCATTAAGTATAATGCTGGCTGTAGGTTTGTCATATATAGCTTTTATAATGTTGAGGAACTTTCCTTCTATTCCTAGTTTTCTTAGAGCTTTTATCATGAAATGATGTTGGATCTTATCAAAGGCTTTTTCTGCATCTATTGAGATGATCAAGTGGTTTTTGTCTTTGCTTCTGTTAATGTGGTTTATTACGTTTATTGATTTTCGTATGTTGAACCACCCCTGCATCCCTGGGATGAAGCCTACCTGTTCGTGGTGAATAATCTTTTTGATGTGTTGCTGAATTCATTTTGCCATTATTTTGTTGAGGATTTTTGCGTCAATGTTCATTAAGGAGATTGGCCTATAGTTCTCCTTTTTGGAGGTGTCTTTGCCTGGTTTGGGGATAAGTGTAATACTGGCTTCATAAAATGTGTTTGGCAGTTTTCCTTCCCTTTCTATTTCATGGAACAGTTTAAGGAGGGTTGGTATCAGTTCTTCTTTAAAGGTCTGATAGAATTCAGCAGAGAATCCATCAGGTCCTGGCCTTTTCTTTTTGGGGACACTCTTGATTGCTGCTTCAATTTCATTTTGTGTTATAGGTCTATTCAGGTAATTAATTTCCTCTTGGTTCAGTTTTGGATGATCATATGTATCTAGAAATCTGTCCATTTCTTTTAGATTTTCAAATTTATTTGAATATAGGTTCTCAAAGTAGTCTCTGATGATTTCCTGGACTTCCATGGTGTTTGTTGTTATGTCCCCTTTTGCATTCCTAATTCTACTAATTTGGGTTTTTTCTCTCCTCATTTTAGTCAGGTTTGCCAGGGGTCTATCGATCTTGTTTATTTTTTCAAAGAACCAACTTTTTGTTTCATTAATTCTTTGTATGGTTTTTTTGGTTTCTATTTCGTTGATTTCAGCTCTTATTTTTATTATTTCTCTCCTTCTATTTGTTTTGGGATTTGCTTGTTCTTGTTTTTCTAGGAGTTTGAGATGTATCATTAGGTCATTGATTTGGGATCTTTCAATCTTTTTAATATATGCACTCATGGCTATAAACTTTCCTCTCAAGACTGCCTTAGCTGTGTCCCATAGGTTCCGGTAGGTTGTGTTTTCATTTTCATTGACTTCTAGAAACTTTTTAATTTCCTCTTTTATTGCATCGATGATCTATTCTTCATTAAGTAATGAGTTATTTAGTTTCCAGCTGTTTGCATGTTTTTTGTCTTTACTTTTGTTGTTGAGTTCTACTTTTACTGCATTGTGGTCAGATAGTATGCATGGTATTATTTCTATTTTCTTATATTTGCTGAGGCTTGCTTTGTGCCCTAGGATATGATCTATTTTGGAGAAGGTTCCATGGGCTGCTGAGAAGAATGTATATTGTGTAGAGGTTGGATGAAATGTTCTGTGGACATCTACTAGGTCCACTTGATCTATTGCATATTTTAGATCTTGGATTTCTTTATTGAGTTTTTGTTTGGATGACCTATCTATTGATGATAATGGAGTGTTAAAGTCTCCCACAACCACTGTGTTGGCGTTTATATATGCTTTTAGGTCTTTCTGGGTATGTTTGATGAAATTGGGTGCGTTGACATTGGGTGCGTACAGATTGATGATTATTATTTCCTTTTGGTCTATTTCCCCTTTTATTAGTATGGAATGTCCTTCTTTATCTCGTTTGATCAATGTAGGTTTGAAGTCTACTTTGTCAGAGATAAGTATTGCTACTCCTGCTTGTTTTCAGGGGCCATTGGCTTGGTAAATCTTCTTCCAGCCTTTCATCCTAAGCATATGCTTATTTCTGTCGGTGAGATGAGTCTCCTGTAAGCAACAAATTGTTGGATCTTCTTTTTTAATCCATTTTGTCAAACAGTGTCTTTTGATGGGTGAATTAAGTCCATTAACATTAAGTGTTAGTACTGATAGGTATGTGGTGATTCCTGCCATTTAGTTATCTTAGTTGTTTGAAGGTTTGATTGTGTGTACCTAACTTGATGTTACTCTCTACTGTCTTGCTTTTTCTTATCCTGTGGTTTGGTGCTGCCTGCCTTTTCATGGTTAAGTTTGGTGTCACTTTCTGTGTGCAGGATCCCTTGCAGAATCTTTTGTAATGGTGGCTTTGTGGTCACATATTGTTTTAGTTTCTGCTTATCATGGAAGACTTTTATTGCTCCATCTATTTTGAATGATAGCTTTGCTGGGTAGAGTATCCTGGGGTTGAAGTTATTTTCATTCAGTGCCCGGAAGATCTCACCCCACGCTCTTCTTGCTTTTAATGTTTCTGTTGAGAAGTCTGCTGTGATTTTGATGGGTTTACCTTTGTATGTTACTTGTTTTTTCTCTCTTGCAGCCTTCAATATTCTTTCCTTAGTTTCTGAACTTGTTGTTTTAATGATGATATGTTGTGGAGTAGTTCTATTTTGATCTGGTCTGTTTGGTGTCCTGGAGGCCTCTTGCATCTGTATGGGAATATCTTTCTCTAGATTTGGGAAATTTTCCGTTATTATTTTGTTGAATATATTACGCATTTCCTTCGCTTGCACCTCTTCTCCTTCTTTGATGCCCATGATTCTCAAGTTTGGTCTTTTGATGGAGTCAGTGAGTTCTTGCATTTTCTTTTCACAGGTCTTGAGTTGTTTAATTAATAGTTCTTCAGTTTTTCCTTTAATTACCATTTCATCTTCAGGTTCTGAGATTCTGTCTTCTGTTTGTTCTATTCTGCTGGATTGGCCTTCCGTTTTGTTTTGCAGTTCTGTTTCGTTCTTTTTTCTGAGGTTTTCCATATCCTGGCTGTTTTCTTCTTTATTGTTGTCTATTTTTGTCCTGAGTTCATTTATCCATTTATTCATTGTGTTCTCTCTTTCACTTTGGTGTTTATACAGTGCTTCTATGGTTTCCTTTATTTCTTCTTTTGCTTTTTCAAATTCTCTATTTTTATTGTCTTGGAATTTCTTGAGTGTCCCCTGTACATTTTGGTTGACCCTATCCAGTATCATCTCTATAAAATTCTCATTGAGTACTTGTAGTATGTCTTCTTTTAAATTATTCTTGTGGGCTTCATTGGGTCCTTTGGCATAGTTTATCTTCATTTTGTTGGAGTCTGGATCTGAGTTTCTGTTCTTTTCATTCCCCTCTGGTTCCTGTACTAATTTTTTGCTGTGGGGAAACTGGTTTCCTTGTTTTTTCTGTCTTTCTATCATTGTCCTTGGTGTTGTTACTGTCCCTGTACTGTGTGTAATTAAGTATTTTCTAGCTTGTAATAATAACAATGGTAATATTGAGAATGGAAGGGTGAGCTGAGATGGAAAGCAAGAAGTTAAAGAAAAGGGGAAAACAAATATACAGACAAGAGGGAGAAAGCAGAACAAGGTATCAGACAAGAGAGTTTCAAAGGTATAAACAGGGAGTGTTAGTGTACTAATCGACAGTAAGCTGAACCGACAATAGAGAGACAGAGAGAGGATTGAAAATCAAAGATAAAAAAAATAAAAAATAAGTATATGAAAGTAATATCTATATATAAAAATGAATTAAAATAAAATGGAAAATAGAAAATTAAAAAAAAAATAACCAAAAAACTTCCAAGTTTATATGCAATGCAATTTCAGTCTTAATAATTTGGATGTCCGTCTCAATCTCCAGTCCTGGAGTTGGTGCCTCAGATGTTGTTCTGTAGTTGTCTCATCAAAGGGGATGCATAAAGTAGAACAAAACTACACTCACACACACACAGAAGAAAAAAAAAAAAAGCCCCACCAAGTGTCCCCCGTTCAAATGCAATACAGTTTCAGTAAGTTTTTCGGCTTGCAGGTGTAATTCGGTTGTTCTCTCATCAAAGGTAGGGAGAAAAAGAAAAAAAAAGCGTCTGGAGGCAGTTCTGAGAGTGGTATCTGCAACTGTGGCTTGCCTGCCTGCTGCTCTCAGCCTGTAGCTGGCAGCATTATTTATGCAGATCTCTGGGGTGAGCTAGCACTCACCTGGTCCCACAGGCTTTGTTTGCTCAGAGTTCTCCTGTGCGGGGGGCCTCTGCTACAGGCTTTCCCCTTTCCTAGCACTGGGAAAGGTGACACTGCCCCGCGTTGTCAGGCCTGGGTGTTTATTTACAGTTCACGTGGGAAGTGGGTCTTCCCTCCTCTCACAAGCGTCCCCGCTCCTGGTTGCTGGGCGCGCCCCGCTCCCGCCAGAGCCTCTCCGACCCGCCCGGCTTGTTTATTTACAGTCCCGGGAAGGATTCCCTTCCCCAATCTTCAGCGCTCAGGGCGCCCCACCCTCTTTCCAGTGTGTCTTAACTGTTCTTATTGCTTAGTACTCAGTTTCTCTTTTTTTCCTGGGTGGAGGTCAGTCTGTCCAGGGGGCTATGCTGCTCTGGCCCAGGCTTGTCTGTGGGGCTACTGCGGTACTGCGAAGCTCACCTGGTCCGCGTCTTCCCAAGCTGTATGGGCGCCGGCCACTGGCAGCCCCGGGGGCCCTCCTCGTTTCTCCGTTTAACGTGAAGTGGAGATTCTATGCACTGGCTAGAGATGTGGAGGGGTCAAAGTTATGCCTTTTCTCGGTGATTATGCCTGCAAAGTGTGTCTCCAGCGTCTCTCCAAGATTTCACTATAGGAGGGTCGCTTTCTGCTTCCTACCTCTAGCCGCCATCTTGGAATTCCCCATCATTTTTCTTTTACTATGATAAGAATCTTTGGCGAGGGGTTTTATAGCCTACTATTCAGAAAAAAAAAAATACTTCTGTCTCTTAGTTCTAAGGGGCCTGTGTCTAGTGTCCACTGTAAAGCCAACAACTTTGCACTCAGAGTAGTTTCTTTGACAAGAGTCCCCTTAAACATGGTCAAGAACAATAGTTTATAATTATAGATGGGTTCATCCAAACTACTGATTGTTTTTAAAGGTGAACAATGTGAGGAAATATGTTAAATTATTATCATTAAGGAGGTTTAGACTATTTGATTAACAACATGAATGAAATAAGGTGACACTACAAATAAATACCCACCAATATGGAGGGTATTTACCTCTCCAGAGGAGAGTGGGAAGTTGTCAAAGCTGTCACCAGGATGTTCTTGTTTTCTGACAGAGGCTAATAACACTCAGAGGAATACCACCTCACCAGCTGGAGTCACTGAGCAGGAACTGGGAAACCATACTTGTAAGTGCAAGACCATAATTCCTAGACATAGTATGACAAGTATTAATGTACACATGAGGACAATGGAACAGGATATTTGAAAACAGGACTTCCCAGGAATTCCAGAACACTGATAACCATCATAGACAATCAAGGCTTTCTGGATCAGAACAAATTAAGTCAAGGTGTCAAAGGGTTAACATGAGATGTTAACATTGTTACCAAAACTGCAAAGCATTCAAAGTCTTCAGTCTTTCACTAGTGTCTGCCTCCCTTCTAGCACCTCCTATCTTCCTTTCCTCCCCATCCCTTCAAGACCCCAGAAGCCCACTTCCTTTGTCTGTGCAAAGCCCACAGTGAGGCACCCAGTTCAGACTTTCCTCTTGGGAAAATCTTAAAGCTCAGAATTAAGTCTTTCTTTCTGTCTTTCATCTCACTCAACTGAATTTCCATTCCTCATGGAACCATGAGCATTGGAGCCATGCAGAGCTACATCAGAAGCCAAGCCAATCAAGCTGAGCAAGTTAGTTAGCACTCCTAAGCAGCAGTTACTTTATCTGAAAGATGAGAATAGCAATGGCCCCTAACTCATAGAGTTGTTGAGATAACTCAGTGAGATAAAGCCTGCAATGCAGTTTATCCAATGGATGCCTCACAGGAAGAACCCAATGAACATCAGCAGTTATTATTATTACTGCCACTAATAATAATAATAAAGACAAGACAGATCCACAGGTAATAATAACTGTGGAAATCTGTCTATTTTGAAAAGAAACTGAATTGTCAGTTGACAATTTGGGGGACAAACTTATTCATAAATTGCATTTTTCATCCACTGTTTTTGCCTCCAGAGCTTTTTGTAGAACAGATCATGTATCTCTTACTGTAGAAAATTTCAATATTCCCTTTTCCTAAGACCCAACAGCTCTAAAATAAGAAACTATTTATAGCAGGTAAGCAACACAGGCAATACAAACACAATGTCTCAGCCCAAAGATCTGATACTAGCAATATGGAAGACCTTTTCCTCCTTCTCTTGAGTGATTTACTTTATGAATAAATTGCTTTTCTTAAAGGTCACTTTGTTGTTTTAGAACACTTTACATCTGACACTATCCTTTTTCTTCTTATTGTAGGAGGTTGCACAAAGGATACTTTAAGCAATATTTCCTAAGATTTTATCCATTACATTGTCACAATTCTCCCAGAAAAAGACTCAAGGTGTTGACTACGTAAGGTGGTTTGCCTGAAAAGAATAAGTGTTATCAAAAACTAAAACAATAAAAACATATCTTCCACCTGGGTATGATAATAGTTGATTACAGTGAATGTTTATTGAATAATTACTATTTTCCTGGCAACACACACTATGTAAGGGTTTTTAATGCATCATCTCATTAAGTTCTGATGATTTTTTATGAGGTAAGTTATTACTCTCATTTTTAAATAAGCCAACAAAGGCTGAGGGACGTTAAGTGAGTAAAAGTCACACAACCAGTAAGAACGAATTAGCCTCCTCTCTAACCTAGTTGGTCAGACTAGCTAGATCCAAACTTTTGACCATGCTAACTCCAAAAGAAAATGTTGAGAAATGTAAATTAGGATAGTTTGAAGACCTAAAAGCAAAAGCCAATTCCCGGAAACTGCCTCTTCATCTCCTTCAGAACTTCCATCCTGAACTTCTCATTCCCTAGAATGGGAACCTGAGAATTTTCTAATTCTATGACAGATTCACCACGAAAAAAAACAGATACAGCAATGATTATCTACTCAGATCATTCACGATTTCCTTCCATCCTCACTGTAAGTCTGAAATGAGTATTGCTCCCACTTTATAATTAATAAGTCAGAGAGCAGAGCTGCATTTAGTTCATCAAAATGTTCTTTTTGCCACCTCAATGGTATTAAAATGTCTGCACCAACACTTAAAAATTATTAAATTAAGCTGGCGCACTGGCACACGCCTATAGTCCCAACTATGTGGCAGCCTAAGGCAGGAGGATTACTTGAGGCCAGGAGTTCAAAGCTACTCTGGGCAACATGAGACCCTTTCTCAAAAGAAAAATAAAATGGAAAGTTACATGCTAAAAAAACAAATTTCATTCTAAAAGTCTAGATTTCTGGATTCTAATGAAAACTGCGTATTTCTGGAAACACTACCCATGCTCACCTCATGGCCTTCAATAGCTAAACCTGGAGAATAGCTGCCCAGAGCCTATTCTCTCCAGCCAGCTCTGTTTCCATCAGTCACCATCACTCATTTCATTTCAGTGTGATTCTCTGTTGGTTCCTCCGCTCAGAACGGGCAGACTACTAAGGCCAAGTGCAGACCTGTCCTCATCAAAAGTCTCTGGCCATGCAATAAACACACGAAGAAATGCTCAATGTCCCTGGTTATAAAGGAAATGCAAACAAAACTACAGCAAGATTTCACCTCACTCCAGTCAGTATAGTTATTATCAACAAGAACACAAACAACATCAAATGTTGGTGAGGATGTGGGGAAGAAGGAACCCTGTTCCATTTACAGAGGTTCCTAAAAAAAACAAAAAACAAAAAACCTAAAAGACAGAACTACCATTTGATCCAGTGAGATCACTTGTGGACATATATTTGAAAGAATGTCGCTTAGGATACAATAAAGGCATTTGCACACCCATGTTTATTGCAGCACTATTCACAGAAGACAAGTTACAGAAACAACCCAGATGTCCTACAACTGATAAATAGATTAAGAAAATGTGGTATAGATATACAATGGAATATTATTCAGCCATAAAGAAGAATGAAATTATGTTGTTTACAGGTAAATGGATGGAACTGGAGATCATTATGTTAAGCGAAGTAAACCAGGTTCGAGAAAGACAAGGAAGGCACAATGAAACGCACTGAAAGCTGTTGAACAATTCAGGGTAGGACATAAAGAGTAATGAAAAGTAATAGAGGTTAGACTCATTAAAGTACAATAAACTCACAGGTGAAATACCATGGCGAATCCCATAAACAAAGAACATGCACTGGAACAGTGAAGGACAGGGACATAGAACAGGTCCTGTTAGGATACTTGAGGGAGGGAAACAAGGAATGGAGAGAATAAGGAGGGTGAATATGGTCCATGTACTTTATATACATATATGCAGATAGAATATTGAAACCTGTCACAAACATTTTAAGTAGGGGGAGGGGGATGATGAAGGGGATGAACCTAACAAAGATACATTGTAAGTATATATAGAAATGCTACAATGAAACCCCTGTTACAACTAATATCAGGAGAGCCACAAAGGAGTGACACAGGAGCAAGGATACTAACACTTCCTCTCAGTCTATTGGAAGCACTACTTGCCACAATATATTTTTAATCATCACAGAATATTGTTTTCATTCATTGTTTTCAGTAAGCATCTAGCATGCTGGTAGCCTTTGTAGTTTTGCCACATGACTTCCCTAGGAGCAATTCTAACAAAAGACTTAGATTACAGTATCCATTTCCCTCTGCCTTTTAGGAGTAAAGCCCCAGAGTGTGGGCTGGGCATGTAGTCTCCTGAGAAGAAACTACATTTCCCAGCCTCCCTTGCAGCTAAGTGGGGCAATATGACTTCAGATCAATGGAATTTGGATAGACAAGACTTGTACAATTTTTGGAACTTCTCTTAAAAGATTTACCTGGGTATTCTCTTTTCCCTAGCATAGACCACTAATATAGAAGTAAACTTGCACCAGCCACGTGGACATTCTATATCACAGGGCAATGAAAGCAAAGGAACCAAGTTCCTGTCCTGGTGAGAGCCACCCTACCAGCCCAAGGTAGCTCATTCTGGATCCGCTCCTGGGAGATAAACTTTTATTTTCTTAAGTCATTACAGCTTGGCATATCTTGGTACAGCAGCCTTCCTCCCCTTCCTTATCCACTCCCACTCTGCCCACTCTCCATTATCCTTTGTTTTTCCTCAGATTTCAGAGAATGGGCTGTCTTTCCTTTTCTGCAAAAAGTATAGCCTTGAATCGTGACATTGCTTCTTGGGAGCTTCTTGGGGAAGCTACTTACCTTCTCTAAACCTGATCTGCAAAACAATAGTTGGAGTAATTTGTCAAAAGGATTTAAATAAAGTCAAACAGCAGTCCCTGGCATTTCTGAAGCACTAGATAAATATCAGTGTCAGTCTTCTCCTTCCTGGTTCAAATCTAATCATTCCACCAGTGTTCTGCAGGTTTTCTCTGCTCTGTGAACTCCCTGGTGCTGCCAGTTACCCACCCTTCTCCCACATCTTTAACCTTTCCATCTGTATTGTTCTTCCCATTGACAAATAAACAGATGAAAGCCTCACCCACCTTAAAATTAAGAATAAGAATTCTATCAGACCAGTAACCACCCTTCATTTCTCCTTCTCAGGACTATGAAATTGTTGCCTACTTTCTCACTTCCTATACACTCCTCCACTTCCCTCCTTCCCAATCTGGCTTCAGTACCCTCCACCCCACAGGAAACCTCAGTGAAAAGTCACCCATGCCCTCCTCATTGGGCTGGTGGAGTGGCTCAAGCCTTAAGAGCACCTGTCTAGCAAGTGTGAGGCCCTGAGTTCAAACCCCAGTGCCTCAAAAAAAAACAGTCCTTGTTTTGGTCAACCTCTGGGAAGTACTTGACACTGTGGGCACAGCACCTTCTCAATGCTCAAGTCTTCACTTGATTGCCATGATTTTACCATTCTAGCTTGACTTCCCTGGAAATTCCTTCTCAGACTCCACAGTGATGCCTTACTTCTGCAACTCCTTAATTGCCAGTATTCTCAATGTACATTTTGAGAACTGTGATCTACCTCTATGTTAGAACTGGACTCAAGAATATACCCTCCAGACCCCCCTACAAGAATAAAACACTTCTAACCTTGACTGCTGGCAGTGCTGCTGGCAGAAAGCACTTGGCCATTACCTAACTCCAAGAAGAGGGCTATCTCACCCCGGGCACAATTCCCCATGGACTTACTGGTAGAAGTAGAGGTAGAAAGGCCTGGTTCCCTTGTCCCAACTCGACACTGCTCTGAAGAGCCAATCACATTTTCAGTCTTCACAGCAACATAGACCAAGGCTGTCTGGAAACTATTCTCAGCTTGACTTCTCCCTTAGCCCAGGCCTGCTTTTTCTCTCACTCTACAGACACAGCTCCCAAAGGCACTCTCATAAACCTGCTGCATGCTAATTACCATCAGAAAGTCTGTTGCATAAGGAGTTTCACCTGCCCCAGTGCTGATGATTCCCCAGTCCAGGTCCCTCTTTTGAGTTCTAGTCCCACAATTCCATGATACATCTCTATCAGGATTCCAAAGGCATCCAAAATTCAATATATCCCTGTATCCCTAACAGCTCTTCCTCTGTTTTCAGTGCAAGTGACTAGCACCTCAGTATGCTCAGTTGCCCAAACCCCAAATGAATTCAACCTTAATCACTCCATTCCCTTCTCCCTCCACATCCAGGTTCATTCCACCACATAGACCACTTAAACTCCCTCTCCTCTTCTGTCCATTTATACACCTTTGTCTGTCACAAGACATCATATTTTCTCACCTTGACTGGTACAATTTCATTCATATCGAAATCTAAGTCTCTAGCCTTTCCACCTATGGCAGATTGCTAGTTGTCTCTCAGCATCTGTGGCATCTTTTTCCTGACCTCCCAGACCACATTGCAGACAGCTATGGCTGTATGACAAGATTCAGGCCAGTGACATGGCACAAAATTGCTGTGTGAAACTTCCAAGCACCATCCTTGCAACAGAGCTATTTATCCTCCATTTCTCATGTCATCCTTTACACATGCTGAAATCCAGAAGAGGCACTCAGCTATGTTGAAGAAGGACCAGACCTTAGGAAGTGGCAGATAACAAAATAGAAGGATCCCAGATCCCAGCAAGTTCACAAAGCAAAGCTACCCATCTTTTGGCTCTCCCACTTCCCACTAGACTATTACACAACACAGAAATAACCTCTACCTCATATTTTTGGGAGCATTTAGCCTATATCCTAGCTTATACAATTATTCTCCAACCCATGCTTTCAAGTATGCATATTTAAGCCTAGTATTTTTTTTTCTTTTACTATTCATATGTGCATACAAGGGGCTTGGGTCATTTCTCCCCCCTGCCCCCACCCCCTCCCTTACCACACACTCCGCCCCCTCCCTCTCCCCCCACCCCCTCAATACCCAACAGAAACTATTTTGCCCTTATTTCTAATTTTGTTGTAGAGAGAGTATAAGCAATAATAGGAAGGAACAAGGGTTTTTGCTGGTTGAGATAAGGATAGCTATACAGGGAGTTGACTCACATTAATTTCCTATGCGTATGTGTTACCTTCTAGGTTAATTCTTTTTCATCTCACCTTTTCTCTAGTTCCTGGTCCCCTTTTCCTATTGGCCTCAGTTGCTTTTAAGGTATCTGCTTTAGTTTCTCTGTGTTGAGGGCAACAAATGTTAGCTAGTTTTTTAGGTGTCTTACCTATCCTCACCCCTCCCTTGTGTGCTCTCGCTCTTATCATGTGCTCAAAGTCCAATCCCATTGTTGTGTTTGCCGTTGATCTAATGTCCACATATGAGGGAGAACATACAATTTTTGGTCTTTTGGGCCAGGCTAACCTCACTCAGAATGATGTTCTCCAATTCCATCCATTTAAGCCTATTATTTTACACTAAATAGCACCCCCATTTCCCCTAGGATAATCTACCACTAACACAAAATGCTGCTGACATGTTCTCCAACAGTCCTGTCTGCACAGCAAATGCTGGGAGAGGTTAGAGGATTACCATGACTTCCTGGTATATGAGCAGTCAAATTCCAGAATTCTTGTGTCCAATCATCACATCTAAATCATTCTCTAAAGTTTGTCCCCAGTGAATCATATGCTAGGGACCCTGACTTCCATTGTTCCCTCTGGGGACCTTCATGTAAATTGCCCAAGGCCCATCTGCATTGTGACCCAGTCATCCATTAATTTAAACAACAATTCAGCAACCAAAAAGTAATGTTTAATTAGCATTTTTACTGCAGTTCCTTGGCTTGAAAGCCTTAGAGGGAGGCAGAAAAACTTAAAAATTCTCTTTTCATTCATTTTCAATTATTCCCAAGCCCTGTAGCTGCCCCAGAGTCCCTCCGCCTCTTATCTAGAGCTAGGCATATGTGCACGCATGGGCACCCAGACACACATGCATATACTTATGTAGACATGCCCACAGCCCACCAGAAGTATGCCAGAGCTGGCTTGCACCAGTTTCAAAAAAACCGATTGTTAAGTTTTCAGGAAGTTTTCCAGCTAGTTATTAAACAGTCATTTTTAAAAATTAAATGATGCAAACTTACAGGAAAATAAATTATAAATAGGAGTAATAAATATGTAAAATAGGTGACATAAATAATAAGCATGTGTGCGTGTTGGGGGGATGCTCTGAGGGTTCTTATCTTCACTGGGCTTAGGAATAAGCTCACGAGACACAAAGAGTGCACACACAGGTAGATTTATTAGGGATAGAAAAGGCTGTAGCTAAAGTAGCACAGCAGAGCCTGGAAACTGGTAGCTCCCTGCTGCAGTGAAAGTTGAGACTTTTTATGTACACTTTAATTCTGGGTTAGGGTAAGGGTTAGGTGGGATCTTTCCATTGGTTGTGGATTCACATGCATGGGCTCTCATAATAACCCCCCGATAAACTGGCCTGTTTGCCCCTTATCAGGGCAAAACAATCTTAAGAGCATCCTATTTATCAACCTTGTGGCAGATTTGCAAGACCATATGTCTCCTTCTCAGGATGTAGAGCTCACAGTGCTCCCATGGGGGCACTGACTTTCTTCTCTGTCTTTAGATTCCCAGACCCAACACATGCAACAAAATAGATGAATCTCAAAATAATTATGCTGAAAGCAGATAAAGGAAGAGTATATATTGTGATGCCATTTATAGGAAACTAATCTATAGTGATTTTTTTTTAAAGCAGATTTTTACACCTGTGGGGACAGGTGTAAAAAGGAGAAGAAAAGAGAGAAATGGGGCATGGGTTGGGGATATGGAAATGGTCTTAATCTTGATTGTACTAACCATTACACAGTTTCACAAAACCTATCAAATTATACACTGCAAATAGGAGAAACTAGAGCCAGGTGTAGTGGTATAAGCCTTTAATCCCAGCACTAGGGAGACTGAGGTAGAAGGAATGTGAGTTTGAAGGTACCTTGTCCTACATAGGGAGCTCAAATCCAGGCTGAGCTACATAGTGAGAGCCTATTTCAAAAGAACAAAAACAAGGACTAGAGGCATGGTTCAAGTGGAACAGTGCCTACCTAGCACGTGTGAAGCTCTGAGTTCAAACTCCAGTACAGCAAAATACATAGAGAAATGTAAGTTATATGTGTGTGTGTGATATGTATATATAAAACTTATGTCAATTATACCTTAATAATACTCTTAAGTAAACACTGAAGTCCATCATTTTTAATTATTTTACTACAATGACTATTTCACCTTACATTTTACATACCCTCTCAAGGGTTCTTTACAAATATTGCACCTGTCTGTTAGAAACTGTATCATTATGCATCACTATGCTGCTTGGCATCTCTTCAGCCAGTGACATCACTTGGGTAACTTGAAATTGACCAAGGTGGAAGTATTTACACTATGGGAAAAAAGAAACACTACAAACCAGAACTTGACTTATGGTCCTGTTGATTCTCTAGACTTAAGAAAAATGGTAACAATTCTCATGGAAAAATGGTTGCAATTCGAATTAAACTTTGAAGTGTGTCACGTCTACAGTCATTACATTGTGAACAGCATAAAATATCCTTTGTTTATTCAAAAAGTACTACCTGATTCAGCATAGCCATTTGCTCCCATCATTGAACAATGTGTAAGGTTTCAACATATTCTTTGTTGTTTTACTTTCTTATGTGTAACTAATTAACATAAATGAAAATATTAACTAATGCTTATGTTAGAACTATAGCCATTTGTCAGTTGCAACTATAGGTTGCCTATGATAGGTTAGCAAAAATTAGTGACACCATTCTGTAAGAATCAATTGAATTTATAATAAAGAATATTGCACATTATTAGTATTTGTAAATTATGTGCTTCACAATAAAAATTTATAATAAACTTGAGTGCACAAGCACACAGTTTATTATTGCTATCATTTTGCACAAAAGAAAAGCAATTATTTAATATTTATCACCACTGTACCACTATTAATGTCACTATGATATTTGCTAGATGACCACTGCATTTCTTGGGGTCCCCTGTCCTTTCCTTAGTGCCCCCTATCCTTATTATGAAGCTCTTTGGTTGAGAAATGTTTGTTTTTCTTTTTCCTTTTATTTGTTCATTTTTCCCTATACCAAAATTCTGTACAAGAAAAGACAACTCTGGCCTGACCAAATATGTAAGACTCCTGCCTCTTAGTGAGGAAGACTGCAACCACTTCAGTGTAATCTGTTCGCTTCTCTTTGACTTCTGCCCATGCATATTTTTGGCACAGTGCTCAGAGCCCATGAGGTGCTCACATGTCACTCTGCTTGCTTCGATACAGCTGGCTGCACCTGTGTCCACTTTTCCCTTCAAGCTGTCTCACTGGGGTCCTGGGGTAAATCCAGAGTGCATTTGCCAAAGGCACTGCAAAGAGAAGTACAGGTGATCATGTGATGAGCTCAAAGGTGACAAGTACAGCCTTGAATCCAAGGATCCAAGTAAAGACTTCAGTCTATGGTTGCCTAACCATAAAATCATATTGATACTGATTACTGAGATAAAGGCATTTCGTAGGCTTTCCTGCAAGGCCTGGCAAGACACAAAGATGAAAGTATTCATTTACTGATGTGGTCAAAATGTAAATGGACTTTTCTTTTGTGTTTTGAATTCTACTAATATCACCATAAGTTGTTTGCATAACTATGTAAGTCACTGGGGGGGGGTATTCATATGTAGAGTATCAAAATAGAGAAATATTACCTATATTTTGTCTTTTTCTCTGTTCACTAAAGGCCAAATTGTTGGACAAACTTCCTCATATTTACTCCCCTTCCAGGACCTGCACCCTCACTACTGTTACCTGCCATTTTCTCAAGCTTGTTGCCTTACCTCCCTCCAAATGTGGCTGTCCTCCTCACACAGGCAGGCCTTACCTGCTCTCCATCAACATGGTAGAGCCCAAAAGCCCATTCTTCCTCAGCCCTGTGACCCATTACCCATGAAATATTCTAAAGGCACTCCATTTCCCCAGGAAACCAATCACCTTTATTCAAACTGCTCCCTCCTCTTGAAGTGTTGTTCTCCTTTGCTGACCATGGAGATACTGCCTCTCCTTCTGTTGAGTCTGGGAACCTAAAAGACAGATGAGTGAGTCAGTGTCCCCATCCCCCATGGAGAGCACTATGAGCCCTGCACCCTGAGGAGAAGATACAAGGTCTCATAAATCTGCCATGGGGCTGGTAAACAGAATGCTCTCAAGGTTGTTCCCCCCCAATAAGGGGAAAACAGACCAGCACATCAAAGAGAGCCTGCGCACATGAATCCACAACCAATGGAAAGAACCCGCCTAAACTTTACCCTAACCCAGAGTTAAAGCCTCCATAAAAAGCCTCAGCCTTCATCTCAGCAGGGAGCCTCCAGTTTCTGGGCTCCGCTGCACCGCTGTAGTTGCAGCCATTTCTTTTTCTAATAAATCTACCTGTGTGTGGATTATCCGAGTCTCATGAGCTTATTCCTAAATCCAGCAAAGACAAGAACCCCTGGAGCAGCACCTTCCACCCCAACACTTCAAACTCTAGGAAATTGTGCTTCCTTGAGCAAGCCAAGTTTTCCCAAGGCTCCAGGAAACTAAGGATCCTCATGGCCTGTTCTACCCAAGCCCTTCCTAAACCTCTCTGTCTACCTCCTCTTCCACTCCCTGCCCCAGGCCCAGTCAATAAGCTCATGAAGCCACATATTCTCACTCTCTGAATAATGCCAGGTTTACTTGCAGAACAGACAAGTGCCTTGTTCTACAACTTGTTATTTATATTAATTTCACAAAGTTACTTTGGACCCAGAATGTTTCAGATAAGAAGGTTATTGGAGCACATGAAATAATTAGGCCCAGTCCCTGTCTTCAGGAATCTTGCAATGAGGGAATGGGGCTGGAAGGCAGATTGTCAGAGCTGGACTAGGGTGAGGCAAGTGAGTAACACACTCCTGGGCAAACTTTGAGAGGATGCCAAAAACTCAGCAATTTAAATACAACTCTTCTTAAAAATCAGAATTAACGCAAAAAATTCATGAGGTCTTGAAAGAAAAGACTTTGATGTCTTGAAATAAATCCAATTACCACCAAGATTATAGAGATACAAATAGCACATAGCCTCCCATTCAGAAACCCTTAGAGATCATCCTGTGCAAAAAAAGCTTGTTCAGATCTCTCACATCTTCCAAGAGAGTGTCCCATCTATGTCCTCTCAAAGCAGCCCAGTGGCAAACCTACAGTTGTGTGCTACATTTGCCTACACACCTGCCTGTCACAACATTGGGGTTTTTTGGTTTTTTCCGGTACTGGGGCTTGAACTTGGAGCCTTCACCTTGATCCACAGCACCAGCACTGTTTTTGTGAAGGTTTTCTTTTTTTTTTTTCCCTCAATATAGAGTCTCACAAACTAATTCCCAGGGCTGGCTTCAAACCATGATCCTCCTGATCGCTGTATCCTAAGTACCTGGGATTACAGGCATGAGACACCAGTGCCAGCTTTGTCTGTCACAGCATTGGAAGCAATGCATAGTCAGGGACTCTGGGATCTTTTTTCGTTGTCTAGCTTCTATGACTTTACTTGTATGAAATAGATGTTAATGAATGAAAGTCTAGGAAGTACCCACAAGCTAAAAAGAAGAGAAATATCTGTCTCCCAGGGTTATTGTATGCTATTGGACAGATGTGCTCTAAAGAAGTGTGATTTATGTCGTGTCTATGTGGATGATAGACCCCAAACCACATAGGGACATCCTGCTCTACCTCAAGGTTGTCCTTCCTTGAGGGCACGCACCCTGCCTTCATCATCTCAGGTCCACATGCAGACCCTGCAGTGCCTTTGTCCCACAGACTCAGCTGGCCTTTACAGGAATGAGTGCATCTTCAGAAAGCTAGGGGGCGTCAACAGATTATCTTCCTGTTAGGGACATTTTCACTTTTAGAGCTATAGTCAGAAGATGATATCCTTTGTTCCCAACAAACGTTCATTGGTTTGACAAAATGTACTGAAATAACTATTTATGTGCCAGGGCTGGACACTGTCCTGGAAACTGAGGATAGTGCAGAGAACCAAAGGCCCTGGCCTCATGGAGCTTACACTCTAGTGAGGAAAAAAATAAGAGCCAAAAAAGCATATAATACAAAGTCAGCAGCAGGAAGTGAATGAAGAAAATCAGTGCCAAGTTAGGCAAGCAACTTTACATAAGATGCTTGTCTTAACATGATCTTCATGGGCTCCCCATGTGATGATATCAGAGGCAGGGATTTTAGAGCCTCATAAATGTCTTTATAAAAGGCTCGAGTGAGCGAGTCTGCCCCTTTTACCACGTAAGGAAAAGAGAGGACACCATCTAGGAGAATCTAGGACACCAGTTGCAGAATCTACAGGAACTATGATCTTAGGCTTCCCAGGCTCCACCCCATGTACAGCAAATTCTGTTGTTTGTAAATTGCCTAATCTAAGGTATTTTTGTTATAGCAGCCAGAGCAGACTAGCCCAGGAAGTTAGGGAAGACTTCTCTGAGGGAGTGATCATGAAGTGTCCCTAAACAAATAATGCCAGAAAGAAAAGGGTCATGGCAGAGCAAGCAGAGAGGTGAAGATGAAAATAGGGCTTGGGTACCTACAGAGGGACAGACAGACAGAGAGGGCAGCAGGTGAGAGTTGAGAGCAGCCAAAGGAAAAAAAAAAAATCACTGCTAATTTTCTGTAGTCTGGCTTCCTTTTTCCAAGGAGACTCGTTTTCCTTAGGAAAATGTCACTCCCTACCTCAAGCTACCAGTTAATAGCACCATTTAGGAGAGTCCTTTTTGTTTTAAACATCTCTACATTCTAAGTTTTTTTTATATGAACCACTGAATATTTAGATTCTCATTTCTCCAAGCTATACAAGCTTTGTTGTTTTTTGGTTTGGGTTTTTCTTTTGGTACTGAGGTTTGAACTCAGGTCCTCATGCTTGCTGGGCAGGTGCACTAGCACTTGAGCCCCTCAGTAAGCTTCTTGTTTTTTTTTTTTTTAAGGAAAGTGGGCATGGAGGGCCCCTCCTATATATGAGATAGTCGTAGTTTTGCTAATTAAAAAAAATTGGGGGACAGTATTGGAGTTTGAACTCAGAGCCTTGTGCTTACTAGGCAGGTGCTCCACCACTTGAGTCATACCCTTAGCCCTAAAAAAATTTTAATGACCTTTTCTTCACCTTGCTCACATTCTGAAAAACTCCTCTGTTTTGGGTGTTGTGGGATGACCAAAAAGCAAGATAAGCATGGGTGAAAAGCAAACAGGAGTTTCAATGTAAAAGGCAAAGAGAGCCCAGGCAGCTGTGGTTCATACTTGGGGGGCTGAGATCAGGAAGCTAGTGTTTGAAGGGTAGCTCTGGGACCCCATCTCCAAAATAACCAGAGCAAAATAGGCTGGAGGTGTGGCTCAAGTGCTGAGTTCAAACCCCAATCCTACCAAAAAAAAAAAAAAAGGAAAGAAACTGGAATTTTCATGCTTTTGCTTCTCTGCCCACATGACGTCACAAATACAATTTATCAGGAGAGCCTGGTGAGATTTTAATGAGGTCCTTTTGGTTGCTGTTTACCAAGCCAGATATTGACCAAAGTTTTCCTGTGTTCCTAGACATAGTACTATTACATTGAAAGCTCTGTTTTCTTTAGAAAATGATCTGCACAATTTTTTCCTACCAGAGAATATCGAGCAGTCTGGTGATGTGGAAGACTTTATGATCAGATGGGCTATGCTGAAAATGAAAAACTCAACTCAGTTTCATTTGATCCCTATGGGACAAATAACTTCTCTGTCCCTTACACATTCCCACAAAATGGTAGGCTGAAATAATAGCACAACTCAGATTAGAACCTCTAAAAGTATCACTCAATGACCTTCAAACAATGGTTAAAAAACAAATTAGTCTTTTACAGAAACTTGACAAGAGGTGATAAAACTGAACACCCCTCTTTCTTTCCCAGCCTAGGTCATGTGAATAATGACATCTCATGTGTAACACAAAAAGGTACAGAAAGGAGGTAAGAGGAAAAAACCTACCTGACATCCTGGTGACTCTTGCCAAGCCATTTTCTCCTACTCCTTTTTGATTACTCTCCTGTTCTGTGGTTGTATTTATATTTATCTTCTTTTTTCGTTTATAGAGGTATTTTTTATTCCCTTCCTTATCTTGGAAATTTAAGAAGGCATTATTTCTTTCCCTTTTCATTCTTCTGTTTCATTATTTTCCCCAACATCTCTTCTATTATTCCTTCTCTCACAACTCATCATACTATAGAATTCAAGCTTACTTCAAGTTATTGCAGCTCTGAAATTAAGTTCATATTCCCCATTCTTCATAGGAGAAAGGAACCAGCATTTTTAAACACCTTAGTTACAAACATTATGCAAGGTGCTTTGTAGACAAAAATTCACTTAATCACTCCTGTGGTAAACTAAATATTCTTCAGAAATAGTCCCTCCCTCATCTTATGAGAAAAGTGTGCTTCCTGCTAGCTCTATCCTTAACTTTGTATTGGGTGGGTGTACTTTCCCCTTTCCTTGATTTTAGTCTTAGCCTTCGAACCACAATCCTCCTAATCTCTTCCTCCTGAGTAGCTAGGATTACAGACATGAGCCTCCAGTGCCTGGCATATCTTTTCTTTATTCTGTGAGCTCTCAATGTAGCCTACTGATAATATGACTTAATAAGCTAATAACTAATTCCAAAATGTAATTTTTATATAATATGATTTAATAAGCTAATAACTAATACCAAAATGTTTTCTAAGTTCAAAATGGACCAGATATGAAAAATAAGTACTGGGTGTAAATATATTTTAGATAATCATTTCCTCCCTACACCTGGAGGTAAGGTGCATGACAAAAGGAGCAGTCCAAGTGGTGGGCCCTGATAACACATTCCTCAGAGCTCATCAGGAATTGCTGGTGTTACTGCTGAGTCACTTGTCATTATGTTTCAGAAGTGACAGTACTGAAGAGAAACACCTGAAAAAAAATGACAACTACAATGCCCATTATTTTGGAAAGGCCAGAAGACTCCCCTGGCTGTTAGAGATTGATCAGTTTAACTTCAATATCTGTAATGGTACTAAAATAAATAGTCAGTTTGAAATGGTGCACTAGACAACTCAACTGGCCACCAAAAGAATTATCTGCTTTGCTAGGTTAGCCCTCCATGAGAGACCTTTAAATATCACCAGTGGTGGTGATAAGGTTCATACGGCATACTACTTTTTTGTAAACCAGTCTTTGGATTTCCCTGTCAATTCAGTTTCTCATCCTAAGTACTACTGCCCTTTTGGCCTTAAGCAGTGTAGGATGCTTTAACAGAATAGTTGCCTCTGGCTATCCTGGACCTCCCCTACCAAAATCTACAGATGCTCAAGTCCCTTATATAACATGGCATTGTATTTGCCTATAACCCATTCACATCTTCCGTTATGCTTGAAATCATCTCTAGATTATTAATAATCCCTAATATAATATAAATGCTATATTAATAGTTGTGTACACTATTTAGTGAGTAATGACAAGAAAGAACAGTCTGTACAAATTCATTCGATGGTTACATAGCAGACGGTATACTCTGGCCTCTACCAGACATTGCCAAATACTCTGTGGGGGTCAAAATTGCCCCTGATTGAGATTCATGGGACTCATAACCACCTTGAGAATGCCAAAGTATAACAAAGCCTGCTTTACTCTGCCTTCCCAATCTGTAAGTGTGTATTTAGCACTCCCAGCCTCCATGGGTATTGTATAGACTGTTAACCCTCCTCCAAGCCCAACCTTCCCACTCCCTCACACTCTGCTCCCTTTGGAGGTAAGCAAGCTGTCCAATACCCACACTTGAAGAAGTCTTCAGGTTGTTAGCCTGTGCCATTTGCCATTCCCTGCTTCAGCCTCCCTGTGAAATGTCTACCCTCCAGCAAGCCACCCAAGGATCTCTCCCTAAGTCAGTGCTACCAGGGCCTGTCTGGATGTCTGTGCTCCAAGTCACCTGGGCATCAAAAGAATACTATTTGTACCCTTCCATACCCAACCCCTTTCTGTCTCACAGAGTGGGTCAGGAAAGAAATCCTCTGGCACATTAGACCAGAGCTTCTCAAACAGACTCTACTGAGAGTCCCCTGGGAGCTTGTAAACACGCAATTCTGACTCAGCAGATGAGAGGTAGGGTCTGAGATTCTGCATTTCTTGAAGGCTCCCAGGGAAGGCTGGCCCTATACTATACTTCAAGCACCAAGGTCTTAGTAGATGTTCAGCCTCAGCTGAATACAGATAGCCCCTAGCTCCTTTCACCAGAGAGACTGACTCTGAGAGTCTGCATGGGACCAAGAATGCATGTTTCCAACAACTTTCCTCAGGAAGTTCAGAGTTCACACTGAGAAGCACTGCATTGCTGTAGCCCTTATCTTTATAATGTTGAGAAACACATCCCCAGGGCTGGGCCCCATCTGTGGAGCAATAAAGCCAATGCCACAGATCTGTCTTCTTCCTGACTATAAGCTCAATACTTACCTGGGGTCACCTTCAGGTCATCAGGCACATCAAAACAGGTCCAAATCCCCCAGTTAGGTACCTGCTGGTTCTCTACCATCCTGGAAAGAAAGTTGGGATCTCCTTTCTGGGGTAGAAGGAGAGTCTCTTAAATGAAAGGCACAATCACTAATCCACAGAGAAAGTGCACATGACTTTCTACAAATGTAGAACTGGAAAATTCTGTGCTCTGTGAATGGCGTGTCACACCTGATTCCTTCCAATGCTTTGGAGCTTCAAGTTAAAATGTATCTTTTGAGAAATTACAGCAAGGGAGAAATGTTGGTGAGAAGCTTCCAAAGATCTTCCAAGGTCACCCTCTGAGATGTTGGGCAAGGGAATTCCTTCTTGGCACCAGCTCTGCACACCTTCCCATCAGTCATGCCCTCAAGATGAGTCATAAAGAAAAAACAGAAAGGTTCCAGCAGAAGAGAGAGAGAAAAGAGGCTCAGGTTCAGGAGAGAGACCACAGTGGTTTTTGACACATCTATCAAAAGGGCCTCCAGTACTGATAATAAAGTCAGTATGACTGAGGTGGACCTAAGGAACACAAACAAATCCTACCAGGTAAGAGGTGCCCTGCATAAATTACCTTCTCATGCCCCCACAAGGACAATGAGGTATCATCATTCCTACTTTGTGGATGAAGAATCTTACTATAAGAGAAGAATGTGGGTTCCTGCTCCAAGGGAAATGCCCATCAACCATGAGCTACTCACCCTGAAACTTCCATCTCACTTAGGTTGCCATGATGTCTATGACAGTAGCTGAAACCTGTAACCTAACTAATATAATTGCATTCCATATCCAAAATTACTAGGCTAAATAGAACACTTAAATGCCATGATTCTGTAGATTTCATATTATTTTTCATTATTGCTTTTCCACGATAGGGATTTTGCACATGAATAGAAGGTAGTGCCCACTGCTTTGACATTCCAAGCTTCTCTGAGCTCACCTCCAGTCCCTCATGGCACACTAACACTGACAACGGCCTCTAGCAAGCTCTTCAGTTAAGTACAGCATGCAAAGAAATGTCCTAACAGATTTGGAGAGATCAGGGTAAATCTACCCAGAAAGAAAATGTCATTTTTGATTTTCATAACAGACTTTTGAAAAAAACTATCGTATTATTATTATGAAATCTTACCTCACAAAGGATGAACTACTAAGCCAAAGCAGATCAATGAATATGCCAGTGTGGTTCGTCTTAATTCCAGTTTTCTCTGATCCTAACTTCAAAATGGATATCTATCTCACCATACATTGTTTTTGTAAGCAGGAAGAGTCAACATTTTACATTTTAGGTTATGACCCAATCCCCTGATCTCTTAAGAAATGTGGATACAGGAGCAACACAGCCTGGATCTCCCAGAGCTAACCCAATTTCAAATGTCTTTCAAGTGTCATTCTTAGGTCCTGGTCTATAATTTTCCTATGTCCATTCTTATTCTTCCCATTTAAAATAATGAAATAGAGATGTCCCCCACCTGAAAATTTGTTATTTCACACATATTCTGGAATGGATTTTTTTCACAAAAACTGAACCCTTCCCAAATCTTCCTTTACTCCCAATTCCACCTTTCTCTCCCATTCCCAAAGACTGTGACTAATTTCCTTAGGCCATATTTCTTCAATTTACCTAAATATTGCTATAGTTATCATTATAGTCACTGGGCTTTTTTGGGGGGGGAGGGTGGGACTGGATTTTGAACTCAGGACTTTGTGTTTGAAAAGCAGGTGCTCTACCCCTTGAGTCACACCTCCGGTCCTTTGTTTTGGTTATTTTGGAGATGGGATCGTGAACTATTTGCCTGGGCTGGCCTCAAACTGTGATCCTCCCAATATCAGCCTCCCAAGTAGCTAGGATTACAGGCATGAGCTGCCAACACCATCTTGGACTTTGCTTTTGTGCAAAAGTCCACGTCTATGCATCTCTTACCTTGCCTACCCTGTGAACTCTTTGAAAATAGGCACCATTGCATTTGCTCTGTCTCCAGATGCCTAAAACACAAGGCTGGCACACAGTATACCTCAACTGTACGTCTTAAGTTATCAAAGGTAAATCAATAGGGTTTTGCTCATAAGGAAGTACAGAAGTGGGATGTCTGGTCACTATAGATAAAGTTGGGTCTGATTAAGGTGCATCACCCAGGCAACATGAGAGGCTTGGAGGGGTTGGGGAACAAAAAGAATCTGCTAATGGGGGAGATGAAAAGGAGCCAACAACAAATGTTACTTTCTTCAATCTTGTCTAAGTCTCATCTTGTCACTAACAATTACGACTAGAAGTGAGGTCAAGGGCTGGGGGCACTGCTGGTTGGATTAGAAATAAAATAAATCCTGAAGCTCACGAATAAAGAATAAATGTTCTACTGTTACACTCTAAGAAAAAATAAGTTATATTCATTTCAAGGACCAGACACATGATTCAGAAGAAATGTTGTCTTTTCACTCTACAAAAAACTAATTGTTGGGCTGGAAGAGTGGCTCAAGTGGTAAAACACCTGTCCAGCAAGCATGAGACACTGAGTTCAAACCCCGGTACCACCAAAATAAATAAATAATCTACCAGTAATGTGATGTGATCATGGAATACAATGTCTACTTGGTGCTTGCATCAGAAAACTAGGGTCTTTAAAAGGAGCACTTGACACACTGAATTAGGCAACATTTTAGGAGCATCAAATAGGTTCATTCTAAGTTTTATTTTAGCTAGCAGAAAGGATGCAAGGGAAGGGAAAATTATCTGCAGGTGACATGAGCAAGAGCTTGGATGTGGGCCTCAAACTGTAGTCACTTCCTGTGTCACACTCATGCATGGGTCTGAACTTTTCTTCCATCACACAGACAAAACTCACCCCTCCAAAATTAGATTTCTCCCAAGTCCAAAAGAAATCTACAGTTTGCATATTTCTTGACTGATTTAAGAAATCCGGATGCTTCTTCCCCCAAGTTCCAATTTCTGATCTGCAATTTTTATTTTTGCCTTGGTTGATAAAAGATAGTACATCCTTTCTTGGCATTCTGCACCCCAACTTAGTCACCAGAAGCAGATGGCTGTGAACATGTGATCAAACTTATTTTTTTAATGATTTTTTTTTTTACAAAGCCAATATATCAATACATGAAAGCAAGCAGTCTGGTAGCCTAAAATAATAAGCACTCCAAAACCCTCCCGTGTTTGAAGTGAAAACTTTTCTCTCGTGCAGTCTCTCCATCTCAAAATGCTCAGCTGCTCCACGCAGACTGCAAAAGCTTCCCTTCCTCTGTTCACACTGTTCATTAACTCAGGACATAACTGTTTCTGATTCTGCTCTCACATAAACAACCAGCGCTTCGCACTGGCAGTTTGATGTGCACAGATTATAGATTGAGGCTTTGCAACTCACTATGTAGCCACCACCGCTCTCTGTTCCTCTACAGTAACCATGATTGGCTACTCGTGATTACCCAAGCCCTTCTTGATGCTGCTCCCCACTCAACTAATTAAGTCCTTCGTTGATATAAGTAAGGTTGGGTTTAACTGAGCTCAGCAAAAGGAACAGTCTGTTCATTAAAGTTCTTTAGTTGCAAACAACAGAAATACAATTAGACAAACTCAAATTCACAAGAGGAGACTTTATTGTGATGCTGTGCAGAGCTTCCTAGTCCTGGAAGTCCTTAAGGTAGAAAGACGAAAAACCTCAGAAGAGAAAGGGCCTGGGAATTATAAAACTAGGGAGAAGCATTCAGCAAAGATATCCTCTGCATTCTTTCTCCACAAGTCAGCTTTGCCTTTCTTAGGACTTGCAGACTCGGCCAAGAGACAGACTCAATCCCTCATGCCCAAGCAATTGTCTACTTTGGATCTAATATGCAGCTCTGGTCCAGGTGGCCAGAGCCAGAAATGGTATCACAAGGAATAACCATGGTGGCTAGAGGATCAGACTTCTGGATGAAAGTCATTCCTAGGAAATGGGAGTCATGGTCAGACATCTCCAAAAGTAGCCACCAAAGAAAGCTAAATTGGTTGCAGTGACTCACACCTGTAATCCCAGCTACCTGGAAAGCAGAGATCAGGAGGATTATGGTTTGAGGCCAGCCTGGGAAAAAAGTTAGTAAGACCCCATCTCAACCAATAAGCTGGATGTGCTGGCACATGCTTGTGATCCCAGTTACATGAAGTAACTGAAAAATAACTAAAAAGCAAAAAAAACTAAACACTCTGATCCCTTAGAAGGTGGAAAGTAGTGAGTGTGACAATTTGTGTAGAAAGTAAGGAATGCTATAAGCAAGTGTTTCCCATCATTCTAGAAGAGAAAGTTTACTGTTTCCAGTTTGACATAGGGAAAATAATGGGGATTTTGGAACAATTTTTTAGCTTCTCTTAAATCTTACTTGCATAATGTAAGTAGATCTGTTACATAGTTTGAAATACTGTGATTTTCCACAGTATCAAACAAATCCACATTTTAATGGAGGTCACAACATTCATTTAATACTTAATAGATATTCTGAGCAAAAGTGTTGTTGGATTTTTATTTTCTTCAGATTGCAAAGGAGAAGTATGGTCAGCATACCTCAGTCTGTAAATGGAATGAAGATGGTATTTTTGAGATCTCACACACATATACAGTTCATTTCTTTCTTGTACCTTTTCCTCTACAGGCAGTTCTAAGCTCATGGCCTCAAAGAAAGCATTTTCTAGATTGGGTTTCCAAAGCCCTAGGCATGTTGTGGGATGAGGAGATGACAAATGGGGACTGTCTTCAGCATAGGTAGAAATACTGTAGAGAAATTTTATGGATGAGAGTCAGGGAGGCATGGGAGAAGACGGCTGAGTACACTGGGGTTTCCCTGGGAGTCAGCAAAGCGTTCTCAGTGGGAAGAGCAGGAGAAAGCTAGATACCAGATTGGCCCTGCATTCCAAAAGCATCTGGAGAACAGCAAATCTTAGATTGTAGCCATGTAACTCTTTTCCTTGTCAGAGGCCCCAGATGGCAACAAAACCCCAGACAGACTTTTGCTGGACCAGATGATAGGTGCTGATCTCTGCTTCCTATGGGAGTGGAATTTGCTAGAGTCTGCACAACAATCCATGGGAACCCCAGCCCTGGCAGACGCCCAGGAAGAGTCACAGCACCTAAGCAGGGAAAACCATGATCATCCCTGGCCTCAGACAGCTGGCACCACACAGAAGCAGTTGAATGACTCTTGAGTTCCAGAACAGTGCTCAGCAAGCCACAGAAATGACATCTCAGTGGTCATTTGCATTAACTGACTTCTGAGGCAAAAGGGACATTTGAGTAGATGTAGGGGAGGGGGGATTGGTTTTTCTGTTTGTTTTGGTTTTTGCTTTGCAGCATGGGGGATTTGAACTCAGGGCCTCCCATTTGCTAGGTAGGTGCTCTATCACTTGAGCCACACCCCCAATCCTTTTGTTTGTTTTTCATATAGAGTCTTGTGCTGATTTTGCCCATGCTCGCCTCCGACCTCAATCCTCCCAGGTAGCTGGGATTATAGGTATGCGCCTCCACACCCAGCTAGATATAATCTTGAACAAGATGGAGACATATCATTCTCAATTAAATGAAGGTAAATTTCAGCCACTCAGCAGATTGAGGACTCAAACTAGAATTAGAGTGAATTATAGGAAGATAAAGTTAGATGTCATGCTCACTTGAATATCTGACTGAGATATACAAGGAACAACTTCAGCAGACCCCCTAGAAGATCATTCAGTGTAATTCAGTATCCTTATTTTCCAACAAGTATACACTCTGTCTTCCCCACGTCAGTGAAACTAGCATACTTCTCTTGAAGTGATGTTGGGCATGGAGAGTGGGATGTCGGTAGACATGATGCAAGTACAAGCAGAGACACATAAAACTATTCTTGCAGTTTGGCTTGATCTCCTGTGCTTTGGGCCTTCATCATGAGAAGAGCAGGTGTCAGCATCTTTCTTTCCAGAATGAGATGCACAGAACAGACTCCCACCCACAACCCAAGGCAAAGTTATCCAGATTGTCTCCCGATCCATGAATAAGAAACACCTATTTGTTGTAAGCCACTGGGACTCTTTATGAAGTTTATTAATAATGGCCTAGTAAACATGAAAAACTGCAGCCCTGGGCACTGCAATGAACTCTTAAGTGCTATGTTCCCACATGTAGTTCTGTACTAATTCCATCTCTAACATTCTGCCATTATGGCGAGTAGAATGGCTATCATGGCTTACTCTACCCAGTTTCTCTCCCTTCTTTGGGGACAATGAACCCTCTTGCTCTTGGAGAGCTGATCTTTATCTCCTGCACAAGCTATCTGTCTTTACTGAAGATGGGCACAGCTCTCACAGCCACACTCACGAGCCCAGTGATGGTTATGGGTTCTAAGGAGAACCTATTAGACACTTGCCCCAGGATTTTTTAGTGTTGGGGCAGTAGGGGGCATGTCCCCTATCCCTACATGAGCAATAGCTGTTGACAAAAAGAGGAAATGAAGCAAACACTCAGAGGAAAACGAGGGTACTAAACCAGGACAGTGATTTCTGGGTGAGCTCCATTCTTGCTTCTCATTACCCCTAACCACCCATCTAACCCTCCTGGTTAATTACCTGACACATTTCCCATTTTTGACAAAGCAATTTCAAGTTGGGTTTTTGTCCCTTGAGACCAAAAATCTTAACAAATAATTTTCTACTTTCATTCTGCTGTTACAGTCATTGTCAACTGAATCGCGTCTCATCTTCCCGTCCCAGCTTTCACACTTAGAGCCTTCTCCTTGTACCTCTGCTGTAATGCCGCCTTCCTCTTGCCGTGTGTCCACACGTGTCACCTACTCTAACAGTCTCAGATGAACCAGCATGTGCCAAGACAGATCCAGACTGACTCGGAGACTCATGACTTTGGCTTTTTTTTACTTTCAGTTCTGGGTTTTGAACTCAGGGCCTGATGCTTGCTAGGCAGGCACTCTGCTGCTTGAGTCACACTCCCAGCCCTTTTCTGCTTTAGTTATTTTTTAGGTAGGGTTTCACCTTTTTGCCAGGGACCAGCCTCAGATTGCAGTTCTTCCACATATGACCTCGCTCATAGCTGAGATGACAGGCATGCATCACCATGCCTAGTTGATTGGTTGAGATGGGGCCTCCCTAACATTTTGCCCAAACTGGACTCAAATCTTGATCCTCCTAAGTATCTAGGATTACAGGCATGAGTTATTGTGCCCAGCTTGTCTCTCTTTGAACCTGGAACCCATCACTGCTCCAAGCAGGCATGGCGTGGGTGGTTGGGGTAGTATGGTACAAATCATGGTGTCTTGTGTGTAAAGGTCTCTGCAGAGAGGAACAGTGGACTCGGCAGAGCTCTGAGGCTTCTTAGGAATAGTAGCCACCTTTCCTGGCCCATCCTTTTCAAAGCACTGCTCTTGTTAATCTATGTTACAGACTGTAAACTAGCTGACTGGAAACAGATTCCACTGAGAGAACAATATGGAATGGGGAAGTCTTTGGAAAAATAGTCTGTGGGTTCTAATAAGACAACTAAGTTCTTCCTGTGCCATTTACCTCTCTTGTAATTTAAATGAATTCTCCATCTGATAGTTTTCACTTCTGATATCTTTTCCCAAATAAAAGTTGAACATCAGATCATTCATTTACTTAATATAAATGTTTACTTATCTGTCCATCAATTTGTGAAACACAATTCACTTTGGTTTTTAAAATTATTTCCAGGTTTATTAATGATTAATCAATCATATCTTTTTCTTCAGCTTCTTACATTCAAAAATGCTAAACTCATGGAGGAGTTGCAAGAATAACCCAATCAACAATCATGTCCTCTTAATTCTCCAGCTTAATTTTATTGATTGGAGCATTCTTTACACAACTGAGGTCACAAAAATGAAAAACACAAAAAAATGTATTAGAGGAGACCAAGGTCTACTTCAGGGGCCCCCAGAAAACAAAAGCAGGAGGCAGAGATCAGGAGGTTCGCAGTTTGAAGCCAGCCCAGGCAAATAGTTCACAAGACCTGTCTCGAAAAACCCTTCACAAAAAAAGGGCTGGTGGAGTGGCTTAACATATAGGCCATGAGTTCAAACCAAGTACCACAAAAAAAAAAAAAAAAAGAAAGAAAGAAAGCAGAATCTCTGATTGGATTAGACTGAGGTGGAACTGAACTGCTAATAAAACTCAGCAAGGAACTCTCCTGTAGCACCAGACTTGAGGCTGCTGGTCTAGCAAAGGAGAATGAACAAAGAAAGAGGGGTAATATGATGGGCTGAAGTAAAGATATGAAAATATATTTTCCCATATTTGTGAAAAGAACAGGATTGGAAGGTTCACATGAGGCTAACTAAAATGTTTCAAATGGAGCTGGGTAGAAAGGTGTGGCAGTTGTTCTCAGGTGTGGTTCCAGAAGCCTCCAGTTATTCACTTCCATACCCTTCTCCTGCCAGAAGAGTAATAATGGGTGTGCACTGGGTACGCAGACTGCCATAGGCCTTGGAAATTTCTAGGCCAAAATCAAGAAACTTTCTCATCTGAAGAAAGGAGTTAATATTTTTCCCTATGCATTTCACAGAATTGTGATAAGAATCAAAGAACAGAAAGTTTGTGAACATCCTTTGTTTTCTGGCAAGCGATTTACACACACGGAATAATTATCACCCTCAGTCAGTGGACCCATTTTCACATTCACACCATCCACATGTGTCTGAGTGCAACTTCCCCCAGGAGCTTCATCACAAAATGTGTGAAAAAGCAGAGTATATGCAAAGTTTTTATTAGCCTCACTTCGAATGGCACTGGCAACTAATAGTCATGCAATAAACTTTTATTGGCTAATTGATAGGCTTTTTTCCAATTACAGTAGAGTCTGAAATGGAGTTGTCTGACATATTTCTGGTCTTAGACCATTTCCCCTACTAAATATATGATCTTATAATAGCAAGGAGATATTGATTCTTTTTCAAAGAAGATATAAAACCACCCTTGAGCAACGCTATGTGAGGTGAGTTACCTGAAGTTTCATTATTCCATGCATTGACATGCAGGACTTCTTGTAAACCACTGATTTGTGGATCAGATTATCCTTGCTGCTGTTTCCTAGTTGTCAACTCCTTCAATGTAGACAGATTAATCAGATTTGGTCCGATGATTTCCTTGAGCTGGGCAAGCTCTTTCTAGTGACAGCTGCTGTTCTATATCTTGCCCCACAGCATTTCAGAGTAAACCTGTCATCAAGAAGTCTGTGTGGGACGTTCAACTGGTTTGCCTGACTTTCTTTGTTTCTTGTTAAGTATCCTCAGAAGGGGAACATACACTGGAAGCCTGCTGTGTGTAATTAAGAGATAATTGTAGTTGTCTCTGCATTTCAGGCTGCTATACCATTAGCTTATTTGCAAGCAATACCGAAATGTAGTTAGGATGACAATTTCAAAAATGAATAAAGAGTACGTTTTGAAGGATGAAATGTCTGATAATTTGAAAGAGCACTTTACCTTGTTTTGCTAAGATATGCTACATTTTAGCTTCATGTTTTAAAATTAAGCATGATGTTTTAAAATTAAGCCAACTTGCTTTGCTTTCTGACAGTAATCATCCTGTATTTTGTCCTACTGTGTATAGCCTTGAAGAGTCTAACTTTTTATTCCATAACTAGGAGATGTGTAATGCAATCTTTGGACAATTGAATATGATTAAATGAATTGTAAGACAGTGAATAATGATTCTCAGTGAATTTTGGAGCAAGTCTATTCAATTTCATTAACATTAGCTAGATGAAGAAATTGGTATTATTCTGGGTGTGACTTTTGTGAGAAGTGTGTTAGATTTGGGGAAAAAATTCTAAAACAATATATATTAAAAACATTCATCTTACTGAATAGTGGATGGATGATAAGTCAAAGAATAAAGGCCAAATTTTTCAAATAAAATAATGCAAATTATTATTTTCTCCATTGGACTCTTCTGACATCTATGTATGGGTTGGGCTCTTTCCGATAGCGTTTACAGTCTCTACCATTGTAAACAGTAAGACTGAGTCACACACGCATCTGGCCAAACTGTGTCATTATCTAATAAATACATGCAGCTGTGCTGTGATCACTTCACAGATGCTCTTGACTGAAGTAGAAGAACATGGGAAATTCACAAGATACCTGAGCAGAAATTCAGTTTGCACTTGACATAACTCTTATCACCTGAGTAAGACATACTATTCTTTTAGCTTTTAGAGAAGATTAAAAGGGGTCTCATATCGTTTACCTATGAAACACAAAAAGGCAGAAGCTTATATGTTCTTTGACAATAATTATATCTCTTTACTAAGGTAGGGCTACCATAAATAGCATAATCTTAGAATTGTCATTATCAGCAAATATTTATTGACTCTTTCATGGCATGCTTAGATTGTTGGGATTTATACAGTTGATTAGAAGCAGCCAGTGTCTTCAATAGTTTATAATCTAAAGACACAGATGATTCAGAACAGTATCTTTAGACTATTCTCTAGAAGCTTAATATGGCATGATTTACTCATTCTGCATTTCTTAGCTCTCATTGTCCTAGAGTCTCCTATCCTAAACGGGTTCTCTCAAAAGCAGGTCCTGGATACTAGAACTTGAGTGCAAGTAGCTTCTTTGGGGAGCCACCCAGTAATCAAGTGGAAGAGTAAAGGCAGTGAGGCAGGAAAGGAAGGAAAAAGAATGAAAAGTGTTACCAGCAGGTTCCTGCTGGAGCATCAGGGATTTAGTCATGCTGGGGACCTGCTGAGCAATTGTGAATAACTCATCTCAGAAGCATCAGGAAATGTGGCCATTTATCCTCCACTTCCTGTCCCTACATCATTGGAGGTTGCTCCTGGGGTGTTAAAATTAAATCCGAGGCACTGCTGGATGCCCTCCTCACACAGGCTAGGCACAATCCCTCTGCCTTCTGGCAGAGGTAGAAGGAAGGGACTCCATGCTGAACCTGCAGGCCACCTGAAGATGGTGAAGGCCAGGGCAAGGAGAGATGAGTGGGGCATTCATAACACCTGATACTCTCCTTATCTGGGTAAAAGTGAGTCCTGGCCTGAAGCCATCATCAAAATACCATTTTTTGCCACTATTTTAACATGCCATATCCTTTACTTGTATTAAAAAGTCTATAGTGTCTAGTCTCAAATAACCCATTCTGATTTTTAAATAGCCCAGAAATTATCACCCTAGGTATCACAAGTGTGATACACTCTTTGTTTTGTTTTTTATTTGGTTTTGGTGGACGAGGAGTTGAACTCAGGACTTCATGCTTGCAAAGTAGGCCCTCTACCACTTGAGCCACAACTCCAGCCTGTGGTTTGGTTCTTCATTCACTCTGAGCGCTGAGGACATTAGATGCACACGTGTCTCTCTAAGACCACTGATGGCTAAAGGATACATCCAGTACCCTGTCCTATGAGAGGAACTTGCTTAATTGCTCTGGAAATTGGATGCACAAGGATTCCCCACCAACACCCCCCTACACACACACACACACACACACACACACACACACACACACACACACACACACTACTTTCCTGCTGTTTCTCAGCTATCCTGATGGCAATGTGAGTGAAGGCAAGAAGTCACCACCAGGCATTAAGGTGTCCCCAGTGTTGATTGTGAGACACAGGATGCTCAGTCACCACAATGAGAGTCAGAAATGTCAGTACCTCATTTATGATCCTAAAGAGGATGTGTAGCTCCCTGAGTTCCATTAATTTGTGACAGACGTGGAGAGAAGAGTCACCAAATCATAAGTTACTAGCTTCCCTGCTACATACTTGGACATGTGTAGAATTTGACCTTGTGTTTTAGGAGTTTAGGAGTCTCTGTGGTGCCCTCAAGAATAAATGCATTGGACTGGTACCAACTGCTTACAATACCCTGGAAGAGGGTGGGGGAAGGTGTCTCTAAAGAGGCTCTGCCTCAGATTTCAGATTTAACCAAAAACCATGTAAGTGACAGCTATCCAGAGTTCTCCCATTCCTGGAACTTGGTCCTCACATCTACCTAAGGTCCAGTCATGAGAAGATGGGTTCTGCTCTGCTGTGGCTGTGGAACAGGAACTTGCCTGCAGTGGCTTAAAATCCTGGCCACAGATGAGGCTAAGCCTCAGAAGGCCAAGGAAACTCGGACTGTGACAGCAATTCCCCCATTGGAGAGGAGCTCCCTTAATGATAAGAAACTGAGCTCTCTTTTTTCCTCTGCCATATCATTGAAATTCAAAAAGCCAACTCTTCTAGCCTGGGAGCTGCAGTTAGTAGACACTCCCAATCACTTTATTAATATAAGTAGATACAGAGACACATGTAATTTAAGTGAAAACCATGCTGTATCTTCTGCTTCAAAAGAAAGTCCCAGAAAAAAGATGCCAGCAAATGAAACCTATTATAGCAGGATTCTCAGATCAACAGAAAGAACTCTATTAGGCTCTAATTCCCACAAAACTGTTAATAACGGTCATAATTGAGAAAGAGGAAGAGGGTATGAAGACAGGCCATTGTGACAGGAACTTGTTACTGAATAGCACAAAAATTCCAAGAAGCATTTACTAAAGATCAATTTAAAAAAACATAGAAGAGATAGGACTAAGGATTCCTGCTCTGGGTTTTAGTGGAGATTTCCAAAACATTCTTTTAAATTTTTCATCAAATCCAAGAAGGCAAGTTTTAAGAAACACAAGCAGTTCCCTTTCTTCTAGGCTGAAAGAAAATGGAGCGTGAAGATGCATAATTTGACCCTAAGGAGATCTAAGGGAAGACTCAGTTGCCATTCTGAGCAACTGTGAGGGAAAGAGAGATTGAGAGGACAAAGAAGCAAAGGTGATCATATATTGTCTGTTGGAAGAAACTTCCTTTCTCTACCAGTTAGGATTTTTTTCATTGGAAAAGACAGAGGTGGGGAAAGAGAGGGAGGAAGGAAAAAAAAAAAGAAACTAGCTTATATAGCAGAGATAATTTGCCTTCAGATACTGCTTGATCCAGAGACTCAAAGATACAATTACAGAAAGATTCAGTTCTTGTCGCCTTTCAACTCTGCTCATTTAGGATGGGCTCTCTTCTCATTTAGGCTCTCATTTTCTGGAGGCACAGCACAGACAGCTCATTGTCCTCCAATAGATGCTTCCCTCCTATTGTTTTGTAATAAAACCTCTAAAAAAAAAAAAACAGTAGAATTGTCATGAGCAATGTCCAGAAAGTATCCTTGAAGGCCCTTTTCATTCCTTCCTCCTTCTTGTTGCCTGGAAGCCCAAGAGGCCACCTTAGAACACCAGGTGGAGCAAGATACCTCAGATACCAGAGGAAGAAAGAAGGAAACTCCCTGGTGACCAGGAAGTCCCATGCAGCCTTTAATTGCTTACCATCAGACTTTATGTGACAGAAAAACCATTTCTATCCTATTTACATATTTGTAATTTGAGGTTTTCTATCTCATAGGAAAATTTAATTTAATTAATACACATAAATACTTACCCCAGCCCCAAGCTTCTGTCCTGTGAGGTTAAAGTCCCTTAGTGAAATCTGCATGACTCTTTCTAGGAGCCCTAGAAGTTCTATTTGAGCCTGTCATTCACTTTGACTGGGTCATGGGTCACCTCTGAGCCACTCACCACAGCCTAAGGTTCTGACAGGTCTGAGATTTGCCCACTCCAATCTAGGGTAACCACCTGAACTGCACAGACTGAGTCTGGAAGGTTTCACGTGAGGGTAAAGGATATGTACAGGTCCACAATTTTCTCAGAAAAGTATTTCAATAACTGTTATGAACAAAGTGGTTAGAAGTATACAAGTCAACAAAATAACCGATCAGGACTATTCAAAGGGTCAAAGTCATGAAAGTCAAGAGAGACTGAGGAATTATCAGAGATTAGAGGAAATGAAGGAAGCATGAGAAAGTAGAGGACAGAATCTAAGGTGGTCAGCTATGGTCCCCAACTCCTGGTGTCCATGCTCCTGTGTAGTCCCTTCCCTTCACTGTTTCTAACCAATACACTATGACAAAGATGGTGGGTGGCCTCTCTATCCAGAATTAATCACTTCCTTCTACTCCAATCTCCCCAAGATAGCCCAGGGCAAGATGTGCCCAACAAGTACCTTTTTGACTTCAAGAGCATTTTATAACTTCAAAGGAAGTTTTGTAACTCCTTTTTAAAATATAAATCAGGTGGACAATTTAGCAAAGGAAATGAAAGCAGTGATCCAGAAAGTTAAAGAACAGAGTTCATTTTATAGACTTTTTTTTCTTTTGGGTAAATAAATAGATCAAATAAAACCTGGACCCCAAACAAAACAAGAACAATAATGATGCTATTGACTTGGTGAAAATATACTAACTAAATCTGGCAGAGAAGGACATAAATATTAATTAAGTACCTTACTTAAATCCTGCTTGTAGAGTTAAAAACTTCTTAAACTTCCCAAGAACTCTCAAGACTATTTTTTGCTACTTATCCTGGATATTATGAATTCCTGTGAAGAGCTTCACAGGTGGCTTGTCAAATGCCTTGCTGACTTCACATTTTGTAACTCACACACACACACACACACACACTTACTTTTCACCAATAAAAACCCCACTGCTAAAGTACCTTCAACGGAACATGTTGTTTCTCCAGCAGTGACTGAGGGTTGTATTGCCATTGCATCTCATGTGGTTGCCTTTGTGACCTAGTGCCACTGTTTCCAAATTTTCTCACTGAAATTACATTTTGCAGCTGGAAAAAAAATTTTTTTCAGTGAAAATCTAAGTGGTGCCAGGTGCTGGAGGCTCATACTTATAATCCTAGCTACTCAGGAGGCAGAGATCAGGAGGATCAAGGTTTGAAGCCAGCCCAGGCAAATAGCTCTCGAGACCCAATGTTGAAAAACCCTTCACAAAAAAGGGCTGGTGGAGTGGCTCAAGGTGAAGGCCCTGAGTTCAAGCCCCAGTACTGCCAAAAAAAAAAAAAGGAAAAGAAAAGTTAAGTAGTTCTATAACAATCATTACAAGGTTTATTGAGCATTCACTCTCATTTAATCCTGATAACACTATGATATAGACACTATTATTAACATCACTATTATTCTGTGAAAAAGAGGCATAGAGATATTAAGTAACTCATCCAAGGGCATGCAGCAAGTCAAAGAGTGAGGACACAAACTCTGGGAGTCAGGTTCTAAGCCCCACTGCTGGCCTCCTTCTGTTCTACTCTTTTCTACAGATAATGGAAATCTTTAACAACTGGTACTTTAACACAATGAAATAAAGGGTAGCTGGATTGACAAAGTAGACATTTGGGTCTAATGGACAGAATACCTATTTTATAGTCAGAATGCTCTGGGAATGCCTTTGTAGTAGTGATTTGGCTGCTCGTTGATGTCCAAGTGCACCTATGTCTTCTATACCCCAAGAATTAGTTAGCTGAGGCCTTATGACTAGTGTGGCCAATGGGCTATAGGCAAAGGAAAGCTGGCTGCTTCTAGATTAAAGAATTTAGAAGCCATGTGGGCACCTTCACTTAGTTGGTTAAACCACCTGGCCAGTAAAAGCTAAAATGACTCTCCAGTTCTACTAGAAGGATTGAGAAAGCCACTCAGTCCAGACAGAATAGCTGTAGGATGGCAAAGCCTCAGTGAATTCCTATGGGACAGAGTCCCTCAAAAACCCACTTAGATATGAACCAGAAGTGAAAAATAAACCTTCATTGTGTTAAGACACTTGAAAATAAGGCTAATTTGTTTCTGATACTATCTGATTGATTCAGACTACACATTTCACCAGGTTTTCTGTGTGTTTATGGAAAAGTTATTTGACCTCCCATTGTTATTTTCTCATTTTTTAAGGCATGGACACTAATTCTTTCCTGCTAGAGCTGACATAAGTATCAAGTGAAAGATTTTGGTATGGCCTGAAAAAAGAAAATGCTCAATAAATAGTAGCTCTTACAATTATTCAAAATTACACTGGAGATTAGAAAGAGTAGATTAGCTGAAGTGTCATAGTATATAAAGAAGGTGAGGAGGGCTAGGAGTGTGGCTCAAGTGGTATAGTGCTTGAGTTCAAACCCAAGTATAGCTAAGAAAAAATAAAAAGGACATTTTCTTAGAGCAATTTATTATTAGATTTCTATAAATTACTTATAACCACAAAACAACTAAAGAATGACTCCACTCAACACACAAACAAGGTTATAATACTCAATCATTTTGTAAATATCTTTTGTTTTGGCATCCAGCATTCATACCTCTATCTGTTCTTAACTATAACTCAAATTCTCTTGGGAAACTTCCTTTCTCCTCTTTCGCCACACGTGCTCCAGGTAGCACTCCATTCAAATTCTAGGACAGAGCATATGACTTAAGACTAAGTCTCATTTATCTGGATAGCGATTGGTTTAAGCATGGACACGTTCTTTTCTCAGAGCCAATATAATGCAATGAGAATGATGAGAATGGGGGTGGGGTGGGGAAGAGCTTGTCATTCTTTCCTCATTTGAAGATGAGATGTTGAAACAGTTGCAGATGTGGTCGCCACTGGGAACCGCCTTTCTGGGAATGAAGCCAGCATGGAGGTGGATATCACCAAGTAGATGGCTGTGATGGAGAAACAGGGTTTGGTGACTGTTTTGAGCATCTTATCAAGCTGCCCCTAAAACTAAATCAAACATTGAGATTTTCATTTTAGTGAACTAATAAATTTTCTTTTTGCTTAATTCAGTGTTTTGGTTAGGCATGAAGTTTGATCAAAATCAAAGTGACTGGATGGGGTAAAATTTGTATCACTTGAATTTATATGGATTCCTTCCTATACATAGTGCTCTACAAAGCTTTTTTCCCATCATTCTTTCTGGAATCTGCCTCTTTATTTTATTACAGATAATTTCCACATTCTTGTAGTCAGAACTCTCCTTTATCTAACAGTTGAATCCATGATCAGGTAAATGAAGTTAGGCTTACATGCCTAAACATTGAAACTCCCCCTATAATTAACATTTTTTCAAAATGACTAGTTTACTACCAGAAGATATTTCTTCTCTCATTTAAGCAAAGTCTTGCATATAAGTAAAGCAGACATTCTTCAGAGAAGACATATGCTTTGCTCAATAAATATATAACTTTTAATTAATACTATGTTTCTTCATGTTAATGAAGAGAATGTCTAAAACATATTGAATTTTATTCTCACTTTGGTTCATAAATTTGTCACATGGAATTTTGCAAACTACATTTTATAAACTGTACTGTAATAACCAGGAACCACAATGATAGTTCTCAAAGTTTGGGTTATTTTGGGTTTATCATTCTACTGGGTAGGAGTCATGCTCCACCTTAGTGCTGGACTTAGCCATAGACTTGTTTAAGTTAATGAAATATCAGTAGACACTGAACAAACAATAGATTTAGATGTGTTTGAATGATTTGGTTTGGATCTTGAGCTTCTGCCACTTATCCTGAGAAAAGCAGGAACTGAGTAGCAAATGGGTACAAGAAAATGGAGAAATATGGAGAAATCCTCAGCTTTCTCCACACCTGAAGCTAGTCCAGCTGCTATCAACTGAGCCCACAGAACCACAAACTACTTGCCTAACCCTTCCCTGAAAAGAAATGCTTATTGTGGTAAGTCACAGAGTTTTGAACTTGTTTCTTGTGCAAAATTATTGTATAAGTAACTGACTAACACATCTAGATAGAAACGTTAAAAGTAATATTTTCTCTTTCAAGTGTGTTAATATGTCAAGTATTCTGTCTCTGATTATCTGAATTATCTTGGGAATCTAAAACATGTTATAATCATAATTTGATACCATACATTACCTAGCATAGTGGATTGTATACTAAGCATCTCTACCTGAACCTGAGAGGAATGCTGACGCAATATACCACCCATATCTAAGATCCTTGTGTCCTTCTCTGCTGTTTGTTTGTGCCCTTCCCTGAGGCTTTTCCTTCCAGTATCCAGAGAGCTGGAAAGACCTATCATCTGATGCATCTGATTTTTTCTGAGATTACTTCCTTTAAAAAATCACATTAATAATCTCCCCTGTCCTAATCTCAAGTCAGTCTATTTCTGAGGCAACTTATCTAAGACAAAGATTTCATGAGAAGCAGACCAAAATTCAAGAAAGGGCAATCAGTAAGCAGAAGCCACAAAGCAGTAGGAGCCTTGAGGAAGCAAGAGTAAGGAGCCTAGGAGACAGAGGGGAGAGAGAAGGAGAAGACAGGAACAGTACCACAGCAGATACTGAAACAGACTAGGGAGTCAGCTTCTGGTTGCTATTGTAGGGAGCTGCCACACAGGGAAGAAGACAGGTCATTTGGGGCCTAGCAGAGTTCTGTTGAGACCCCAAAACTCCTGTATCCTGGGATAACTTCCCATCTTCTACAGATCTGCCTGTGCAGCTGCAGAGATATCTTTCTGTCTCTCTTGCTCCTTCACATGCATCCTTTTAGTAAAACCCATTACCCAGCAACCCAGATAAAACTTTCACTTTCTTTGTGAGCATTAAAATCTGGCACTACCAGAATTAAGACCCTAGTCATAAGTGCATTTACAATGTCTTACATGTTTTGAATTTTTTGTAATTAATAAGTCTTCAGCTCCTTTTAATTTTGTTTTTATTATCAAAATTATAATGTGGTTTCCTATTTTATAACTTCTAGTTAATGTGGCCTCCATTCTTCATTGTGTCACTAATTTAATAACCAACAAAATCCCTTCTAATTCCTTAGTAAATTAATTTGTTCTGTGTAATTATTAAGTGGAATACATTTCTTCATTATATTTTTTGTACCTAAATTTAAAATTAAACATGAGATTTCAACAGCTTATAAAAAGAAGTAGGGAGTTTTTTTTTTTTAATGTAGAATTCTGGAGCTCAGTATCTATTAAATTTTCTTCTTAAGCCAGAGAGTCCTTATTTCAACTTTCTTATTGTCTTGACACCTGTAGAGTAAAATCTTTATACTCTATAAATTTCATATTTATAGAGTTCAGAACTTCTGTTCTGAACTTCACTCTGACTTATTTCATGGTCTACCGCAGAAGAACATAATTTAATCAGTTTTCTCACAAATATAACACAATTACTGATTCTAAGACAGCCTGGATTAATATGAAAAGCAAACACAAATATGTAAGGATAGGTGATAGTATTGCATCTGGAGCATTATAATTATAGTTGAAATGCATGGCAAGAAATGTTATTTGCTAAAGTAACATATTTGTTCATCTTTTCCTACAAAACTCACAGAAAAAGGAAGACAGTTTAGTCTACACTTCAGGAGGCACAAAACTTCATAACATTAAAACAAAATGAAACAATCGTGTTTGCATCCAGGGAGGTGTCTGCTAACAGTTACTTTATCTTCAGAAAGTATCTATCCGAATTTCTTAATACACCATAAAAATCCCTTCCTTACTTCAAAGGCACTTTCATGAAGTACATGATCTAGAATAGATAATCTAGGGGATATGCTAAATTTTACAGTAGAAGAGTTTGTTTTTTTAAAGAACATATTTGCATGAATTTAATATAGATGACCTCATTTTCTGAGCAAATAGTAAATAAAACTACACATGTTAACGGTTTCCATAAATTGGAGCATACTATTCCATAATGATGTTTAAGAATATACAATCAGTGGTGGTAATTCTGCCTTATTGAGGATGCAAAAAGGCTGCCTTAAATGTTAAAATACCCTGAGCTACACTCAGAAAGGAAATGCAAATTAAAGCTACCAGTTTGCACCTCACTTGTTGACAACAGTTTGCTAACATACTCTGTTGGTGAAAGCTGGGAAATGGGGTTCCCACACATTATGGAAATGCAATTCCGTCAACTTCATAAGGAGGAGAGTTTATCTGTGGAAATTACAAATGGACATCCATATACCAAATTTTCCCTTATGATAATTTCTCCAACCAACATGTATGCCCTTAAGAAAATTTACTTCCATTGAAGTTTATTCATTCTATTCCTGCTTGTAATAGCACAAGACTGGGAACAGCCAAATATGCACCAAGGATTGACTGAATCCTCTGGAACCCTATGAAACCATAAAAAGTAATGAAGTTCTCTACGAGTTGGTGTGAAAGATACTGAGGACAGATGTTTGGGGGGGGGGGGATCAAGATGTAAAGAAGTGTACAGAACTTGGAAAAACTGAAAAATAATAGCTTTATACGTGCTTATGGAAAATACAAAAAGAAATACTGAAAATGATTTCCTGTGGAATGAAGAGGGGTAAGGATTTGGCATTGTGAATGTATTGGCTCTGCACAGAGTTAAGTAAAAGAGTAACAAAAGCAATTAAGCATAGGCCGAAAAGGCTTAGCTCCCAAATTACGCTTCTAATTCAGGGTAAGAAACGCTCTAGCTCAGAGGTTGCAGAACAGACTTCAGAGCAAAATGCCTGCGAGAACAACTTGTAGGGACGGAGGAACTTTCTCCCGACTCATAGTTTTAGTAGATGGTCAGTTGGCCCCATGGCTGGGACAGAGGCAAGGCAGAACATCACAGCAGCTGAAGCAACGAAGTAGAGCAGCTCACGTCATCGCAGACAAGAAAGACGGCAGGGTCAAGGGGCAGCCACCAAGGACCCGCCCCCAGTGACGTACTTCCTCCAGTTAGGCCCCACCCCCGGAAGCGCCTAGCATCTCCTCAAATAGCGCCACCAGCTGGTGGCTGAGCTAACCCAAGGGCTTTTTCCCGGCACTTGCTATCCAAACCCTAACAGTAAGTAGGCTTTTTGTTTTCTTCTTCAAAGCACAAACTTTGTGGATCCCCTCAGCCTTAGTTTTTCGCCCTCCTCCTCCCCAAGTCTTGTTCCTATACTCCACCAGCCCGGCAGGCAGCAGCGGGACCCACTTTGCGTCCAGCAGGGCGTTTCTGCAGATGGTGGCGGGTTGCGGAAGTGCTTCCAACCACCACCTCGGAAGGGACTCTGTGGCGAACTGATGGCCACCCTAGAACACATGGCCAGCAGTTCCTCTTTGCCTTACACATGCGGCAGGCTCGGTGGGCCTTCACGATGGCATGTGAATTCGGCCACTCGGGCCACCATGCCACCAGCAGCTCCGCTGACCAAGAAGAGGACCTTCTTGGAGCCCGAAGGCAGCTACACCAGGTCTTCTTGGTCCGGGGTTGTGCGAGTGGACCATAGCGAGGTTCTCAGAGGCCAGGCCATGCCCACGGGCTTGGTGCCCACTGGTAGGACATTGCCTGTGTTGGCCACCGTCCAGGGACTAGTCGGTGTGGACGCCCTTGGCCATGATGACCAGTTGTAGCATCTTGGAAGGCCTCCTAGAGACCACCGCGGCCAGGTCTGGATGACATCCTTCACGATGCCTTGATGCAGTCAAGCAGCTCAGCGAAGTCCACAGCGCTGCCTCTATCTACGGATCGCACTGCCCATGGCACAGCCAACCGTACCTTTACGTGTTGTCTACCACTGCTTTCTACTGCAGTGGCAATATAGCTGACAAAGCCTTTATAGAAACACTGCCAACCTGTGCTTTAAGTAGCCTTCATGTCTGAATAAAGTCCTAAGTCAATTTACACATTGTTTAAATTTGAAATTCTTGGTGCTAATTCTGTTCACTATGCACTCTGTAGTGTAAATAAATACATTCATTTTGTTTCCCTCTTGATCAAAATTGTCCATCCTAAATATAGTGCAGAATTATCTTTTCCTCCCTAACATTGCCCCTGCTTCTTTTCTGTACAGTGCTTCAGTTTTCCTACAAGTAAGGTTTGACCCAACTTATGCTTCAAGGTGGCTTAAGCCAATGAGTTTTTCTCATCTTGCTGGTAAAGACACTTGGTAAGAAACCAGCACAAGATCTAAGTCAGGCGAGTCAGAGACACTGAAACCCAATTTCAGTATATTTTTGTTTAAGCCTCCCAAAATGCCAGGCATGCCTGAAGAAATAAAGCTATAAGCTGGTGCTGGTGGCTCATGTCTATAATCCTAGCTATGCAGGAGGCAGAGATCAAAAGGATTGTGGTTGAAGCCAGCCAGGCAAATAGTTCTTGAGATCCTATCTGGAAAATATCCAACACAAAAAAAGGGCTGGTGGAGTGGCTCAAGTAGTAAGAGTGTCTGCCTAGCAAGCATAAGGCCCTGAATTCAAACCCTAGTATCACCAAAATAAACAAAGATATGAAACTATAACCCTGGAGCAATATAAAGTGAATATAATTATAGGAGATGGTGGCACTAATGAGTCCTAACAGAAAAGTCTGCTAAAATAATTTTTGGAAGGCATTTGTTTTCCTTAAAAAAAAGGTGGGGCTCAGTGGCACTCACACCTATTATCCCAACTACTCAAGAGACAGAGATCAGGAGGATCACAGTTCAAGATCAGCCTGAGCAGAAAGTTATTGAGTCCCTCATCTGAACCAATGAGCTTGGTGTGGTGGCTTATGCCTATAATTCCAGCCATAGGTCAAAGACTTTCCAACCAAGGCCAGTCCAGGCAAAAACCCCAGACCTTATCAAATAATAATAATAATAATAATGTAAAAAGTCTGGAGGCGTGACTCAAGTGGTAGAGTGCCTGACCACCAAGCAAAAACCCGAGTTTAAGCCCCAGTGCCACCAAAAAATGTATGTGATGATTGGCACTTCCTCTCCTGTTTATCTTTTGCCTTGAATGCTGATATGATGTCTGGAGCTGCAGCAGCTATCAAAATAAGAGATTGGAAATCAATATACTAGTGAATTGAGTGTGTTAATGGACTTGGGAGAACAGTTACTATAGTAACTTAAGCAGTAAAGGATTTAGTATAGGAATGATTACTTACATGAGTATTGGAAGACCATAGGGAGCAGATCAAGAGAACTGTTGCCTCCGAAGTTCAGGGGTAAAGAGGAAAATTTCAAACCCGCTGCGCCTACCACTCAAATCTCTCCAGCACTCAATCTCATCCTCAGTAGTCTCCCACAGCTCCCAAACCTGTCTTAGTCCACAGCCATACTGGTGGTTCATATACCAGTTAAAAAGAGCTTGTGATTCCAGCTGTGCAAGAAGTGGTAGGTAGTAGGATCATCATCCAGGATGGCCTGGACAAAGATACGAGACTCTGTCTGAAAAGTAACTAAAACAAAAAGGGCAGAGAATGTGGCTCAAGAGATAGAGTGCCTGCCTAGAAAGCACAAGGCCCTGAGTTCAAACTCCAGTACCACCAAAAAGTCAAAAAAGGAGTTACAGTGGAGGCTTCCCTCTGCCTCCCAATGTAATTCTGCCAGGTTTGAAAACAGACCTGACTTATCAGGAAGGACATAGTTAACCACAGCACATGTACTCAGGCACCAGTCCTGATAAAAATTTAGGCCATTAAATGTCCTGGACTTTTACTAATCACTTAATCACTCTTCTTGTGGAAGGTGCAAATAGGCTCATGGAATAAAAAGCTGAAGAAGCCCAAGGTGGGCAAGGGAATTAAAGTTTCTTCTTCTCTGGAAATAGGAAGAAATGCAAGAAGATATTTTAACCCCTTCCTTCCTCTTCTCTATCACGAATGCCTCACTTCCATAGAAAAGAAAGCCTAAGAGCAAAGCAAGGTGAAGAGCATTTGGATTAGGTTGAAGGCAGACATAGTCAGCAGGAGAAATGCTGTGGCCCAGCTTAAAAGTGGGCAAGGCTGTTGTTTTCCTAAAATGAATTATGCAGTAGGCACAAAGGTAGACAAGAAGCGATAAGGAGCAAATTCATTTGCCTTGGCAGATGTGGGAAGTCTGGTTTGCTAAAAGTTCTTTATCTCTCAAAAAGGAATATAGGTGCGATGATAAACTTATTTTGTACTTCATTTAGAGCAACAGGGAAGAACTGGTTGATGAAGAAATGACAGGACCCTGAGGTGATTGCTCCTATAAGCACTCTAGGTGATTCTAAAGATTTCCTGGGTGGAAAACCTTTGGCGCACTTTTTTCTGTAGCCAGCTGTTTCTGGTAAATTGGTAAAGGCTGGGTATTTTAGGCTTTGCAAGCCATACAGTTTGTAGTACAAATGACATTAGCAAAACAACAAATTAATTTTTCTGTGTTCTAATAAAATTTTTTTAATAAAAAAAGAGCTTGTGCATTTTACAGTCGCTCATTCTTCTTCTCTCTGAAATCACCTCTCTTGTCTTTTCTGGTTTTCAGATACCATCTGAGTTCCTCTCATTGACAAACTGCAATGTGAAACCATACAGAGAAGGGCACCTGAGAAGAGGAGGTCCCAGCTTCCTCTATGCAATGCAGAGGAGACAGGAGACAGGGCTGGAAATGAGCTGACAGCTGACAGTTCAGCACAGACTAAGGACAGCATTGTTGAATGACTGGATTAAAACCAGCAACCCATTCTCAGGGTTTTACATTATGGAAGAAAATAACTCCCTTTTTGTTTAAGCCACTATCCCTCTGGGCCTTCCTTACTTTTAGCCAAATGCCTCCCTAATTGATACATCTTCCTTCTGTGAAAGCCTTAGGATAATGAACACAGAAATGTGAACTTTTAGAAGCACAAAAATAGGAAATTGGTTTGCTTTTATGACCTGAAATCTAAAACTGGACTGTCTCATTGTTTCAATGATAGCAAGTAAAGATAAGGTGTGACTGCATTTGAACTCTCCGTTATCAGCTCATTCCCACTTATGGCTGCTGATGCACCCTTTCCACCCTGCAAACCTCACTTTCAAGATCCTCCCTACTCTAAGGCTAAGCCATCACTTCACGAAAGTCCTTGCTGAGGGCTGGGACACAGCTCGCACTCTTATCAGTGAGCAGGGCAAAGAACACCCTCTGCTTCATACTGGATTTCTCTACAACAAGACTTGACAAAGCTGGCCTACAGGAGTGGCTGTGTTTATTGGAGGGCAATGAGGCCCATTCCCCTGCATATTGCCTGTGACTGCTTTCATTCTACAATGGCAGAGTTGATTTGTAACCCAAGACAGGATGACCCACAAAGCTGGCAATATTTATGGTGTGGTCCTCTACAGAAAAAGTTGTAAGCCCCACTCAGTTGGGGGCTTACAATTTGTACCTGTCTACATTAGACAGTATTATTCATTTTCATATTCCCTCCAGCACTTTGTTATTGCCTTCCTTTGTAATGCTATGAGTCAACAGCCTTCATCTCATTCCCAGCCGGGTTCTCCACTAAATTTTTAGAAACTTGCCCCTATGGGAACTCAGGAATACATCCATATGGGAACTTTTCCTAGACACTTTATGAACTTTGTATGTGCCAAATAAAACCAAATAGGACATCAGTGGATACCAACTCACTTTTTCATCCAATAATTACTTGTGGCTATGTGCCAGGCCAGGGCGGGGCTAGGACTGGAGCAGTTAGGGGAACAGACAAGGTCCCTGTGCTGAACTTTAGGCTTCTTTTCTGAAGAGGCACCGAATGACCTTATAGACTTGCAGCAGTGTGTGAAACTTAAGGTAATGTGGCTCCATTTGTTTTATATGTGCACATAGGAGGTTTTGAAGTCACTTGTCTAGAGCCATTTGACCTACTAGCAAGACCTAACCCAGAACCTATCTCTCAGCCACATGTCCTGGGACCTTACATGAGAAAGTGCTTCCAGTTCTGAGAGTTGAAGTTCAAGTGCCAACTTTAATCCAATGCAGTGTTTTCCAAACTACGTTCTGAGGGGCAGATGTTTCATATGCTGTTTATAGGCATTAGGAGGAAAAGAGGTCCTTAGAGTCAAATGTATTTGGGCAATGTTGGGTTAAACCAGCTTACTGTAGGACTTTCTAGAGCATTTAGTAAGGCTGTCCATCATAAATTTCTTTTTAAAAATTTTTCTTCACTAATACATAAAACATAAAAATTGTGTATATTAATGGGGCACCTTGTGAAATTTCAATACATGTGTACATTGGGTAGTATCTAAATAAAGGTAAGTATATCTATCTCCTCATTTATCATTTCTTTATAATGAAAACATTTGGAATCCTTCCTTTTAGCTTTTGAAATGTATAGCACATAATTGTTACCTCGGCAGTAACACATCAGAACTTCTTACTGTCATGTGACTTACTACCTACTGATCAACTTTTCCTCATCATTCCTCCCTCCCCATCTTTCCTCAGCCTCTGGCAACTTCTGTTAGAGCAACTTTTTTATATTCCTCCTATTGTGATAATTTAGTACTTGTCTATCTGTGCCTGGTTTATCTCAATAATACAACTATCACCAGTTCTATCCATGGTTTGCAAATGATAGCATCTCATTCTTTTTATGGCTGAATAGTATTCCACGGTATATATGTGCCACATTTTCATTATCCATTTATCAGTCGATGGACACTTATGTTGTTCCCATTTAGGGCTATTGTGAACTGTGTTGGAATGAACATGGAAGTGCAGATGTCTCTTGGACATACTGATTTCATTTTATTGGTATAGCTGGATCATGTGGAAGTTCTATTTTTAAGTTTTTGAGGAACCTCTATACTGTTTTCCATAATGGCTTCATTAATTTACATTCCAACCAACGTGTGCAAGGATTTCCTTTTCTCCTCACTAGCACTTGTTATTTCTCTCTCTCTCTTTCTCTCTCTCTCTCTCTCTCTCGCTCTCTCTCTTTCTCTTCTCTCCCTCTCTCTTGGCAACCCCAGGCTGGCCTTGAATTTACAGTTACTGCAGCTGATATCTCATATGGTTTCAATTTGCGTTTCCCTGATGATCAGTGATACTGTGCATTTTTCCATAAATCTGTTTCTTTTGAGAAATGTCTATTTAGGTCTGTTGCTAATTTTAAAAATCAGGTTATTTGATCATAATTTCTAAGAGGGAAATAAAGCATGTGGATTTAGCTGAACAATAACTCCAACCCACCTCCATGCTCACAGTGTCTTCTAGAGTGAGTGCTCCTCAGGACAGTCTTTGAGTACTGCAGTGGTGTCAGTGGGGTTGCTTTTTGTCATTCTGGCTGCTTATTTAGGTGCATTCTCAGGAGTATGATAAGAGGATTGCATGGAATCTTGTGGTTTGTTTGTTTTTGTTATTACCAGGGTTCGAATTCAGGGTTTTGTGTTTGCTAGGCAGGGTCTCTACCACCTGAGCCACATCCCAACCCTTTTTATTTTTTATTTTTTTAATTTTCCTAAAGATTGAAAGCATTTGTTTAACCTACACATGGTCAATCTGGGTAATGACAAATGTGAGTGACCTCAAATGCTGCAAAATGAGCAATTAGCTGTCATGAGTTCATTTCCCTTGGTGGAGCATGAGGAAGCCACCTGCTCTTGCTTCTGTCTCTAATGTGGTACCATAGACCTTAGGAAATGTATGTTGTGAATCCATTTCTCCTCTTGGCTTCATTTTGTCTTTCCTACTTTCTGCTAGCCAAAATATTTTACCATTTTATGTTTCATTTACTTTTATCTTTTGTATATTTGTAAAAAAAGCAATTCTTTCTAGGCAAGCAACATATCATTAATAAAAAAAAGCTGATCAGCAGCTTAGAGGTACAAGCCTGGGTGTCTGGAGTGTCTATAGTTATCATCCATTCTCTCTGTTCCAAACAATGCAAGGGTCAGACCAATACCTAAATATGTTCCCGATTTTCTCTACATAAAAGTGAAATATGTATATGTCCTTGCACTTAGAGCCACCTGTGCTTTTAAAACTGCTTTTTTAGGTTTTTCAAAGACTAAAGAATGCAAAGAAAATCATTCCAAAATTGAAAATACGTATCCCAACTATATTCACGCAAATATATCACACACAGTCTTGTTTTTTAAATGGCCTATAACTAACAGCTCTGATTTTAAGTACCCAATAAAGGAATGAAGACTATAAGAGTTCAGTGTCACCTCCACAACTCTATAGTCACTCTGAGTTACTCAAAAAAGGAAGATTCTGCCTCTCTAAGGATGACTATATGCTTTAGGTCTTGGGCTTATGCCTAGGTCAGCCTGGACTACAATCCTCCTATTTACACTTAACTTCTTAGCTGGAGGTGATAGTGTGTACTACCATACCCAGCTTTTTAATGCTTGAGATGGAGTCTCACTAAATATTGTTCTGGCTGGCCTTGAAACTCCAATCTCCAATTTTTGTCTCTCAAGTAGCTAGGATTCCAAGTGTGAGCTGCAGAGATATCACTCTCTCTGTTGGTCCTTCTTCCTGTCTGGATGCTAAGTCTGAACAACCCCCCTTTGTCACATCTTCTAGCTTCTTAATTTGGGAATTCTTAGGACTCTGTCCTTAACTATTCTCTACTTTTCTCTAACTTTGACTGGAGCAAATATTTCATCCATAGCCACAGAGTCCCAAATCTTTAACCCCAGAAAAACTCTTCCTCCTAAGCATCTATTTATCTAAGTGCCTGTCATCCATCTCCTCTTGAACATCCTGTAGGAAGTTAAAACATAGGCTTTCTAAGATGATCTGATCATCTTCGTTCCGCACCTGCTCCTTGTCCTTTGTGCTCCATTTCTGAGACACCACCTTTCACCCAAATGGCCAGAAAGTCCAGTTGTTTCTAACCCCTGCTCCCTTTACCTTGTCCTACCATAGATGTTTGGACCCTAACTTCTTGGTTCCCCTCCCCTCTGGGCCCTCCATTTTCAGCTTGACAGCTAATTCTTTTGTTTAAACTTCTGTAAATGCCTCCCTACTGGCCTCACTGCTTCTACTCTCACCCTTTCCACTATATCCTTTACACTGCTGTTAACATTTTTTATTCCATCAACCAAGTCTGATCATGTTACTGTTATTCAAAATGTTTCAATGGCTCCCAGCTGCTTACAGATTAATATCTAAAATTCCGTAGCCAGGTAGACAAGTCCTTGATAATCTCATTCTTATCTCACTTTCAGCCTCATTTCCTAATTCACACTCATTAATACCAGCCTTTGTGTATGAATTTGAAAAGTTCCTTGTTCTACTTGGAACCCTACCATCCTTCTTCCTCATGTGTCTGGTGAACTTCAGCTTATCACTGAAGTTCCAGTTTAAATACTGTCTTTCCTCAGAGCCTCAAAGTAGAGTTGAGCTACCTATTTCACCCTATCCTGCTCAACATATTGCACCATTAGCATTTGACCAACTCCCCAGAGATTTGAAATTTAGCAAGGTCATTATAGGCATCCAGCAGGTTAAGAAATAAATATGCTGCTGACGAATGGATTAAGAAAATGTGGTATCTATACACAATGGAATTTTATGCAGCCATGAAGAAGAACGAAATGTTATCATTCGCTGGTAAATGGATGGAATTGGAGAACATCATTCTGAGTGAGGTTAGCCTGGCCCAAAAGACCAAAAATCGTATGTTCTCCCTCATATGTGGACATTAGATCAAGGGCAAACACAACAAGGGGATTGGACTATGAGCACATGATAAAAGCGAGAGCACACAAGGAAGGGGTGAGGATAGGTAAGACACCTAAAAAACTAGCTAGCATTTGTTGCCCTTAACGCAGAGAAACTAAAGCAGATACCTTAAAGCAACTGAGGCCAATAGGAAAAGGGGAACAGGTACTAGAGAAAAGGTTAGATCAAAAAGAATTAACCTAGAAGGTAACACACATGCACAGTAAATTAATGTGAGTCAACTCCCTGTATAGCTATACTTATCTCAACCAGCAAAAACCCTTGTTCCTTCCTATTATTGCTTATACTCTCTCTACAACAAAATTAGAGAAAAGGGCAAAATAGTTTCTGCTGGGTATTGAGGGGGTGGGGGGGAGAGGGAGGGGGCGGAGTGGGTGGTAAGGGAGGGGGTGGGGGCAGGGGGGAGAAATGAACCAAGCCTTGTATGCACATATGAAAAATAAAAGAAAAATGAAAAAAAAAAAGAAATAAATATGCTGAAGCCTCATTCACAAACTGGAAAACATTTTTCTGTGTTGATAGGTTGGAGGTTGAGAACTCACAATGTACAATTTGTTTCTCCATGGTCAGGCAGTAATGCATTTGTCACAAGAGTAACCTGACTTCTCAGGTAGACTGTGAGATCTTACTGATCGCCGCTCCAAAGTTCTTTCCATACTGCAGCCTCAGTAATCTTTTTAAGACACACATCTGATCAGCTCTTACTCCATCTCAGACAGACCACATCCAGCTTAAAACTCTTTACGGCTTCCCAATACTCTCAAATTAAAATGGAGCAAAAAACCCCTAAGATGACCTTTCCCACTTTGTCCTACTGTTTTGTGTTGCAATCAGTTGGACTGGGTTCCTACCCACTGCAAGGCCTTTGCATGTGCTTCTGTTCAGATCTCTTTCCAATTTTCTTCTCTTGATTCATCCATCCTCACTGACCTCCACCCTCCCAGTGTTGCTTCCTTGGGAAATGTTCCCCATCCCGGTGTCGATCAAATCTCCTATGACAAACACTCTGTTGTGGTACTTAACGCTGCAATGATTTGGTTGATGTTCACTTCCCTAGGTCTGGCTGATGAGCTCTGAGGGCAGGAACCACATCGCTCAACTTCCCTGCTGCATCCAATTGTGTCTCAGCGTTTTATAGTTGGTAGCATACAGAAGCTCAATAATCATTTGCTGAGTGAATGAGTGAAGATCAAGAAAAGGGCTTTCATTTACTTTTACCCTCAACATGACCCTGCATTTGCCTATGTTTATTAACAATTTTCTAAGCTCTTCAGATTTAAGTGTTAAGAAGGGCAACCTATGCAGGTGACTTGTCCCACAATGTTGTACATGACTAGTTAGCAATTATCTGGAATTGGAACTAAGGCCCATCACTCTTTAGACCAGCATTAGACTGCAAAAAGGAAGCAAAAAATGATAATGCAGAACTCAACAGGGAACATCTACCAGTGTATAAAGCAGTAAGACAGAACTATCCAAACAAGTTAGAATAAAAACACAAAATACATTTGGTATTTTACGTGAAATAAATACTGTCATTTTAGCATGTACTGTTTGGGCTCTAAGGAGGCATGTCACTTTTTTGTACAAAAAGGATTGGTTAATATTCTATCATAATTCTCATTAAAATTTAGATGTTCAATAGATGTTGGCTGTTAAATTGGTGTGAGGAAGTCTATTCCTGGAAACCTTTTCATTCTTTAATGAGACTCATTTTTGTAAGGAAACAAGAAAAGTTAATCACTTGCTGGGTTAAAAGAGTAGCTGGATCCATCAGTTTCAAAGAGCAACCTTCAACTAGGTACACTTGTTCATTTATTCATCATTTTGAAAAGACCTATTATGTAAACACTATTTGTATTTTTAAAGCAAACTTACAAGACTAAAGAAAATACTTTTAATTTTACGCAAATACTTCCTTTTAAATTCAGATACTACATATTTAAAAAGTGGACAATTGAACTTACATGAAAAATTATTAACTATTTATTTCATCTTCCACGGGGCTCAAATATGAGCAATTTTTGCTCCCCTATCCCCCCCAACTCATTTTGCCCCGAGTTTTGTCTACTTGGTAAAACTTTATTTGGGTGGGGGAGGGTGTACCGAAAGGCACGAAAAGCATAAAAAACTACCCAGTCGTGGAAAACTTCGTGTACAAGGGTCTTCCTTGTGCTATATTTATTTTAGGGAGAACTGGGTAACAGCTGGTAGTCCAGGAAAAGTAGTTTCACTAGTTAGATGGGATGCATACAGCCCCTTTGCAACGAATCCTTACATTTACCCTACTTTACAGCGAACAAACATTATTCTTGCAATGAGAAAATACAGGAAAGAAAAAATGCGAGAGAAGGTCGTATTTTGTCTGCTCCGCTACATCTTTCTGGAGCTAGAGCTGCGTTTGTCTTCGCTGGCATCTCGGCACTCGCCGACCGCGGTACATTGGACGCGGGGCGCCAGGTAGGCGGAGTGCCTGCGGACGGGAATCTGACCCCGGCGCGGGTGGAGGGAAGCGTAGCAGGTAGCCCAGCCGCCGGACCCACGCGTTGGGACAGTGCAGAGCGCCTGCGCGCCCAGTCACGTGGTGGGCGCTCCGCGCCGAGCGGGTTCAAAGTCACGACAGCGAAGAGCCAAGGGGCGTGCGGGTCGATCGGCCAACTGGCGCTGCGTTCTTCGGCCCCTCAAACAGAGTTTCACTGAGGCTGCTTTGTTGCGCTTGATCACCTCCCGATACCTCGGCCGGACTCAGCTCTGTGAAGCAAGCAGAGCCACCTAGTGCTCTTTCTCGCAGGCAACACACGCCCGCAAAACCGCGTCTTTCAACTGACAATGAAGCCGTAGCGAACAGCTCCGCTGCTCTGGACGAATGAGCGCGAGGCCGCGAGGGAGGACCGTTGGGCCAAGCCCCGCCCAAGCTCGCGCCCCTATTGGTGGGCTCCGCAGCTCTAGTCCCGCCCCCTAACGGACCTGTCGCTTTGTGACAGGCGGAAGGTCCAGTTCCTGTTGGAAAGGGGGCGGAGTCAGAGGTTGCCCGAGCTCCGCCCGTACTCCAGGGGGCTCCTCCCCCTGCTCCTCTCGGCTGGGCGGGCGTGAGAGGGAATGTCATTGCTTCCCCAAGCCTCAGTGCCGCGTCCGTCTGCTGCTGCTTCTCTGGCGCCCTCGTCCCGTCGGCTTTCGCCGTCGCCGCAGCTGCACTAGGGACACGGATGGCTAGAGGGGCGCAGGGGCCATCTGGGTTGAGAGAGCGGCGGGCACGGCCGCTGCTGAGGCGGAGACTCCCCGCCGCCGCCTCCACCCCCAGTGTCCCGGCCTCGCGGCGTTGAGGGCGGGAGCGCGCTGAGCTCTTCCCTCCGCCTTCCTTTTCTTCCTCCTTCTCCTCCTCCTCCGGGTCCCCGCCCAGCACCCCTCGCACCAGGCGGCGGCGGCGGCGGCGGCGGCGGCGGCGGCCGCGGAGGAGAGCAAGACCCGCCGCCGGGGCACAACATGGCGGAGCCCTCGGCCCCGGAGAGCAAGCACAAGTCGTCCCTGAACTCGTCCCCGTGGAGCGGCCTCATGGCCCTGGGGAACAGTCGGCACGGCCACCACGGGCCCGGGGCCCAGAGCGCGCCCAAGGCGGCGGGCGGCGCGGCGCCTCCGAAGCCGGCGCCCGCGGGGCTGTCCGGGGGACTGTCGCAGCCGGCCGGCTGGCAGTCGCTGCTCTCCTTCACCATCCTCTTCCTGGCCTGGCTGGCCGGCTTCAGCTCGCGCCTGTTCGCCGTCATCCGCTTCGAAAGCATCATCCACGAGTTCGACCCGTGGTGAGTGAGTGCCCGCCGCCCCTCCCCCGCCGCGGCCCGGGTCTCGGGACGGCGTCGCGGCCGCCGCGGCTGCGTGTCGCCCGCGCGTCCCGGAGCTGCGGACGCGCCCCCTGCCCGCGGGCCAAGTTTGCCCCGCGCAGCCCGAGGCGGGGCGTCACGTCGCGTCCCGGGGCGCAGCCGCGAGGCCCGGCGCGGAGGGCGGGCGGGAGGGCAGCCGTGTCGCCGAGTCCCGGGCCCCCGCGCCGCCCCGATTCCCGCCCCGGCCTGCGCGAGCCTTCATTTTGTGCGGGCGCTGCCGGGCCGGGCCGCCCCGCGCCGCCCGGGTGAGTGCCGAGGGGCCCGAGCCCCCTCTGCCCCGCCGCGCGCTGGTTCCACGCTCCTCGCGTGTCCTTTTGGTCCCTGGGTGCAGTAGGGGAAGAAATGTCACCCCGAAAGTGATCTGGGCCCTAAGTGCCCTCACTCAGCACCTCGCCGTTCGGTCCTCTGAGAGCGAGGTCGCCGTTCCTGCAGCCCGCTGTCAGCTTGTGCTCGGCGTCCGAAAGCGGAGCATTAGCTCCTGGGTTGACGCTGCCGCAGGGTGCGGGGAGAAGAAACAGCCCCCGCGGTGGGAGCCCCAGGGCTCGGCGCCCAAGTGCACCCGTCAGAGGGACTCCTGAGTGTCTGAGGGGGCTGCCGTGCTGCCCTGACTCACCACACAGGAAGGCTGCTCCAGCTCCCCCGACTTGCCCAGCCCGAGGTGTTTCCACCCGAGGGTACGCCTTTTGAACTCGTTTATTCATCCTACCGGTCTATCAGCCTTGAGTGAACCCTACTTCGTATTACACCTAATTGAACTTCAGATTATTTGTCTTATTTGAAATGCGCAGAGAAATCCCGAGTTACTAAATATGTAGATTATAAATGTTTGGGGTGATCTACCTATATATTAAATACTGGATTTAAGTTCTAATTTATGAAGAGAAAGGTACTGGATTATCTGTTGAATGCCAGAGAGCCTCAATTATAGAGAATTAAATTTAGATAAGCAGTTAATTACAATGACATTCTTCCCTTAGAAGTTTTAACCCCATTTTAGAGGTTTTGATTTCTAACAGGTTTTTTTAAAATAAGTTATTTGGAATCACAGAAGGAAATACATTAGTGAAGTCTTACTAACTAGACACAGTATTTTTAGACAGTCTTCGTTTTGAGACACTTAAGCAAATTAAATAAAAATGAAATTGGGAGTGGTAGAGCGTTTGCCTAGTAATTAGGAGGCCCTGAGTTCAAACTCCAGTAACGCCAAAAAAAAAAAAAAAAAAAAAAAGGCTGGGGAATGTAGCGCTGTGGTAGAGCACTTGTCTAGCGCATGTGCCCTGGGTTCAGTCCCCAAACCGGAGTAAAAAAGACCAAAACACTGGAACTAGAAAATGAAAACTGCTAGAATTTACTGAACAATGTGAAGAAAGTTGCATCTTCTCATGCTAAAACAGCAGAAAGTATATTATTGACCAAACATTTCATATAGCAAAAATTGTGAATATTTTCAGAAAATAATTTAAAAGTATTTCCAGGGAGTAATATTTTTACAAATGAAAGGGTAGGTATTGTTTAGGAGTAACTCTGAAGCTGAAATTAAGTATTGCAGGAAAATTCGCAACTGAATAAGATGATTTGTGTCCTTTTTTCCCCCTCTTTTCCTTATTTTCAAGGTAAATTGGAAATCTGCATCAGGTCAGCCAAAGCTCACTGCTAAAATTGAATAATGTAACCATGAGATGGTCTATTAGATTGCCTTACAGAGTGGTTAAATATTTTTTTTAGAAAGGAGTAAGAACTAAAAGTTGATTTCTGTAGTTTCAAGAATATGCTTGAACACACCCTTTTTCATTCACATGAAGTTCTGTTTCACTTCTGTTTTTCTACGTATGGAAAAACATTTCTGATACATCCATTAGCTAAGTCTATTCCATCTGAATTATAATTATGTACACAAATTATACATCTTTTCAGTATCGAAGACCTATTTAATTTAGGTATTCTGCTTACTAATACAATTTTAATATTTTTTATTGTATTCTCAATGACATGTTTATGCTCCTAATGTAAAATAATTCTGATTAGTAAACATATATGTAATAAATGAATTACTCCTTATTGTGAATGGAGATTTGTCAATATGAATCTTCGCTAACGTCTTAATTCAATTGACTTAATGAGAGAAATCAGATTCAGACGAAACAGAACACCTTGTTTGCTCACTTCTCTTTTTTTTTTTTTGTGGCACTGGAGTGTAAACTCAGGGTCTACACCTTGAACCACTCCAGCAGCCCTTTTTCTGTGATGGTTTTTTGGTATTTTTGTTTTGTTTTGTTGAGATAGGGTCTCCGGAACTATTTTCCCTGGCTAGCTTCCAACTATGATGATTCTCCTGATCTTTGCCTGCTTAGTAGCTAGGCACTGGTGCCTGGCACTTTTGTATTTCTTTTCCTAGCTTTTGAAGATCTCAAGTAGTTAGGCATGTCATTCCTTGTTCCCATTTTTGTTTTTTTTTTTTTTGGCAGCACTGGGGTTTGAACTCAGCGTTATGCTAGGCAGGCACTCTTACCTTGTGAACCACTCCACCAGCCCCCATCTTACTCTTATAATTATAGGGTTTTTTTGCAGTGCTGTGGTTTGAACTCAGGGCCTACACCTTGAGCCACTCCATCACCCTTTTTTGTGAAAGGTTTTTTTGAGATAGGGTTTCTTGAACTATTTGTCTGGGCTGGCTTTAAATCTTGATCCTCCTGATCTCTACCTCCTGAGTAGCTAGGATTGCAGGCATGAGCCACCAACACCCAGTTCTTAATATTCATTTTTTGAAAAATTTAGAAAGAGGGTGTGTAGATGGCCTGTTATTACTTTGGACTTTTAACGCAGTGTTCCTCCAAAGCTACTAATAATATAATAGTATCAACACTGACAAGGACTTTAGTCTAAACTCTTGTCATACACTAACTTGGAAGTTACTCAGATCACCATTTTATAATGTAGCAAAGGTATGAGCCTTTAATAATAATTAAATGTTCCTCTCAGGTTCTGTTTCTACAAATCAGTTTATTCTGGCCTGCCCACACCTTCCGCAATCCATTTTCTCATGTCTGGTTTCACTTCTGAAGTCTTTTTGGTTACTTTTTCTGATTGTGAGTTATTTCTATAAATTTTTCTTAAACTGTGTGAGACCAAAGTTAGCTGCCAAAAGTGACTTGTCACAAGTTATACTTGTTTTTTAAATTTTTTGCCCAAGTTATCTTATAAATGATACTAACTATTGTAAGAGGTGGTATATACTGAATTCAGGTACACTGCACTTATTTTTAGAACTTGGCAAAAGTTTTGGTTATGATCTCCTCAGCTTGTCACTTGAATAATTTCTTCCCTTCTCAGTTGATCAGAACATGAGGAAACAGTTTGAAACTGTCTTATCTATATGTGCCAGACATTTGGATTTGGTTGATCAACTCGTTTAACAACTAACTTATCTTTTTATCTGGAGCAAAATGTAGTTTCTGCATATTTTTTTCTTGTAACTTTTTTTTTTTTTTTGTGGTACTGGTGAATGAACCCAGGCCAGATCCTCTCACTTACTAGGCAAGTGCTCTACCACTGCTATTTTTATTTTTATTTTTGAAAAAGGGTCTTGCTAACTTTGCCTGGGCTGGCCTCAAACTGAGATCTTCCTGCCTCTACTTCTCTGTTAGCTGGGATTGTAAGCATGTACCACCACACCTAGCTTCTGTTGTAACTATTAGTACTTGTACCTTACATGAGGTCCTTTTCTATGACCATGATCTTGTTAAATTGTGGTAGCTTTTTCCATAGAACCAGTGTAAAAGTTCCCATGTGAGGAGAGCTGCCTTTTCTCTACCTTAACAGGTTTATGTGGGTTCTCCTAGAGAGAATTCTCTGAGCCTTATTTTTGGCTGCAGTTATCAAAAAGACAGGGCAGAAAGTTTTAAGAGTTAGAATTGAAAGTTGGAATGCGGTTTTTGTTTCCCCCAGATTGAAGCTATGGTATAAATAGGTTAATTAGTACACATGTTTTCAAAAGAGCGATAAACCTTAGAACATAGTTGTTTTTGAGATGGGGACTACTTCCTGTACTTTGAGGTCTCCATGTTTTTCTTCATTTTCTAGATGACAAAAAGAGGCTATTGACCTAATTTCTCAAGAAGACAAAATGGGCAACAAATCCAGTTTTAGAACACAACTGTCCCCAAGTTTTACACAGTCACTTTTGACTATGGTCTCGTTTAGCACCAGCAATCCAGCTGCACTTCAAAACAGGTATATTGTCATGGATTCCATTGTAATTTTAAAATTTCCTAAGTCTATAAGGTGAATATTTTATTTGGATGATGTAGAATTAAGCTATGTGCCAAGGATTATTTTAATAGTAAACATTTTATTGACTTTTCAAATCTAGAATCATCTTAGGGTTCAATGACTTTAAGTAAAATACAATAAAGAAAAATAATAAAATAAAAGTTTTCTAGCCTTGAGCTCTGAGATCGCTTTGGATTAGATGATGGGTTTTTACCTTCTCCCATTTTCAGTAAATGTTACTACCACAGGTAGTCATGGATTTCATGAGGCTTATAATAGGTGCTGGAATAGTGAGGATTTGTCATCAAAATCCTTGGACTCTTCTTCAGGGTTTTCGTATCTTAAAGACTAGCTTGCGTGTTCTGTATTGCTGTGAGTAGTTTGCATGAAGACAGCATTGGACGTAGACCAAACATTAGAAACTCAAAGTGAATATTCACGTCATTGGCTCTGACCCAGTTAAGAATATGGTGGTGCTGGGCACTGGTGGCTCATACTTGTCATCCTAGCTACTTGGGAGGTTAAGATCAGCAAGATCGAGGTTTGAGGCCAGTCCAGGCAAATAGTTCGGGAGACCCCCATCTCCAGAATAACCTGAGCACAGTGGACTGGAGATATGTATGGCTCAAGTGGTAGGGCGCCTGAAGCCCTGACTTCAAACCTTAGTTGTTCTCCCCGCCTCCTCCCCGCAAAAAAAATATGTAAATATGCCACCATACACACGTATGGTGGTAACTTATCAGCTTGTCTGTATCTAATCTTCAAATTTTTGTTTTGTAAAAATGCTAAGTATATGGAAAAATGTTAAAATTTCTCTTTGTTATAATATCTTAGTACATCAGTACAGATATGCTTTCAAAAATCAAGAATGGAAAGGTTATTCTTGAGTGACCAAATAACATTATTTCTCCAGTTTTACTTTGAAAATTTAATAATCTTAGGGAGCTGCATACTGCAGTTAACTTAAATTATAAAGTCTCTCCAATTCAGCAGATCTATTTATTGCTAAATTGTATTTTGAAAAATTTAAGACATGCAGGGAAGTTTAAAAAACTTTATAGTTAACACTCATACCCATTACGTAGGTTTTACAGTTACTATTTTACTTTGCTTTATCATGTCTGTCCATTGGTACTTGTAAATCTTGCTTATAGAGAGATTAGTAGTGCATTGTTTACTGTGATATGAGGAATGTTATCCTACCTCAACTCCAGAGTAAAGAAAATCTTTATTTTTTGGATAGTATTTGCTTTCTGTAATACTTGAACACAATGTTTATAAATACTGTTTCTATATCTTCAGTTGGACTGGAGATTCCATCCATTGGTTAGTAATTTACCTGAGTATTTTGTAAGTAGATGCATTAACTGACTTCACTTGGATTTGCTGATCTTGTGTCATAGGAAATACTCTGAAGCGACTAGAAGGGTACTGATAGTAGTTTTGTTAGAGTTTAATGTATGTGGAACTCCTAAATTCTTTTGAATTATAACTTTTATTGTTCCATCCTGTTGACACTATTATGTTTGATCTAGATGTAATGACTTAGTTTTAGTATGATTTTCAAATAATACAGGACTATAGGGCTTGCAGATAACTAATTAATACTATTAAATTAATTACTGTTAAAAGAGAAAAAAATGTGACTAAGCAGCTACTTTGTTTTCACCCTTCTTATTTGCCTGATTCTTAGGATACTTATTGTTTTTTAAACCACTTTTTTCTGAGAAGACTTTTGTGCCACCTTAGCTACTTCTGACCATGAATACTTTACAGAGATTTAGAAATTGATGGAAATGGTAGTATGTAGAATTTAAAAAGAGGGAGCATTTGTTTAGTGGGGGATAAGTGTTGGAAGAGAGAAGCAGTTGCTCTAGATGTGTCCATATTTTAGGTTAACTGGCATTTGTAGGCTTGCTAGGAAATGTTAACTACTATTTAGAATTTGAATTTGTGTCTTTGGAAAAAGACAAAAATGACATGAACATTTTGGAAAATAACTTGTAAACAAGTTGTTGAATGTCCTTATGTTCAAGTTTGTACTGCTCATAGATAGTGTATCTGTAAAAAATTGTGATTCTTGCACTAATTAAATATACCATATCATGTGTAACTCTTTTTTTTCTTTCTTTGAAACTTAGTGTTGCAGGATAACTTTAAGAGATGTTCTGAATGGTAGTAGATGCATGACTTTTTTTTTTATAGTGTCTGATGACATCTTTGAATGGAGGAGATGAGGTGAAATCTTTTATTTCCATAGACAAAATATATTTCAGTTCAGTATTCTCCAGATCTGGCTTAAATGAAAGGCTCCATTTAGTTTATATTTTTAAATCACTGGTTCTAATTTAAGTTTTAACAAATTGGCCTATTATAAAGTAGGGACAAGAAAAGTTGATGATAGTTATTTTGTCTGTAAAAAAGTTCATAGTAATGAGCTTGGAAGTATTAAACCATTCTAGCTAAGAGAATTATGAGGTGGACATCTCAGAGTAGACTCAATTCTGTTTTATTTTTAGAGTATACATTGGTCACCTGTCTTCTTGTTTTCAGGATGAAGAAGCTGAGGAACAGAGAGATAGTAAATGGTAAAAATCTAAGTGTTTTTTTTTTTTTTTTTTTTTGCGAGGGAGTACTGGAGTTTGAACTCAGGCCTCACACATAGAGGCAGGTACTCTACCACTTGAGCCACTCTGCCAGCCCTAAGGTGGTAGATTCTTTTCCATTTTCTTTCATCTGTGTTTCCATTAGAGAGAGAGTGTTTTAAGAGGTTGTTAGAAAATTGTTACTTCAGAAGGTAAGAGGAAATTATGTTATATTACCACTCACTTTGGGTTTTTTTGTTTTGTTTTGAGACAGGGTCTTACTATGTAGTCCCAGGCTGGCCTTAAACTCAAATTTCTTTTACCTCAGCCTCCTGAGTGCTGGGATTGTAGGCATGTACCTTAACACCCAGCACCACTCACTTTGAATTGACAATATTGAAAACGTTGACAATTTAAGTTTAGCTATGGAAACAAATAAAGCTTTTGTGTGCAGTTTAATTGATTTGGAATTGGTGATATGAAAGTTGTGCACATGAATTGCCTGTAATCACTGTAAATTCAGTTTAAGTTTTAAAGCTATATTCGTTTTGATGTTTTGAGTTCATTCTTATAGAAGAGAAATGTTATTGCATAAAGATACAGTCAAATTTTGTTTCTACGTATTAGTTAAGTATTAAAGTATTGATTAGTTGATAAGCAAGTTGATAAAATTTCTTTTGGGATTTCCCTTTAGACGAGATCAGGCGTATTCAGGGTGGTATGGCCGTAGATAGGATTTCCCTTTAAATTTTTATTATGCTTTACAGGCATACTAGCTTCAAGTAGGTGTTTTTCTCCCCAGTATGGTATTGTTTCCTTAGTGATATGTAGCGGTCTTTCCAACTTACAAAAGACTTTGAATGAATTTTTAACTTAAAATATTGGCAGATTCTCTTTTTTTCCCCATATATAGAAAAGTGTTGTAGCACATAATCATAGATATTCACACCTGTGTGTATACTAATATTGAAGGTAAAAGTGTATTATTGTATGTACCATTAAAGAAATTAAATTGAATATAATAATCCATAATTAATTTTTAAAGTTCCAGTAATGCATTCCTTAAATAATTGTTTGTTACTGGACAGATTTGTTTTAAGAGCATAAGGTGAACTTGACAAAGTGAAGTTGGAGAAAAGGATCATGGCTGGAAACTCACTTATTTAAGTAAATGCATCATGTGTAATCCACAGCAAAAATAATGGAGTACAGAATTATTAGAAAACAGCACTCTTGCAATCTTTGAAATATTAAATGTCTTAAATGCTTATATAAACAAGAACAAAGATATATTCTACAAATGCTTTTTATTATAGGTGAAAAGGCATTTCAATCTTTAAAACTTTTTAATGTGGAAATGTAATATACTGAAAAGTATAAATGTACATTAATACAGTAAAATGAAGGCCCATGGGACTGTTAGCTATATATAACAAGATCATTGCCACCACCTCAGAGGCCCTGGTATATGCTTTTCATCTCCCAACTTTTAATAATTACATCTTTGCTTTTTCTAATAAGTGATGGAACTTTGTGTATTGCTAAATAATATAGTAATAAAATTCAGTGTGACTTTTGCTCTTTTTCTGCATTTTTCAATTTCATCAATCAGAAGGTTGTCAAGAGTATGAGGGTAATAAGGTTCAGCAGCAATTTGACTAGCTTGACTTTATCCCCCTGAGGTGATTTGCCTGCTCTTTTCTAGTAGGGAGTGCCTATAAGAAAGGAATGAGGAAGGATTTCTTTGCATGTGAGATCAGAAATTATCTCAAAGCTGAACTCTTGAAACGGAGTCAACCTTGTTTCTGCATAACCTTGAGAACTATTTTTAAGGTAGTATCTGGCCAGAGAGATTCAGTCTTTCGCTAGACACTGAGAATATAAGGGAATACAGGGTTGGGGGAGATGATCTCATATTCTTTCAAGAGGCACATGATAATCAGATGAATGCAAAATTACTGGTTTAAGAACTGGTTTTTAAACTGGGTGCTGTGGTTCACGCCTGTAATTGTTTGTACTCAGGATGCAGAAATCAGGAGGATTGCAGTTCAAAGCCACCCTGAGGCAAATAGATCAGAGACCCTATCTTGAAAAAAATCCCTCACAAGAGAAGGGCTGGTGGAGTGGCTTAAGCCCTAAGAGCACCTGCCTACCAAAGTATGAGGCCCCAAGTTGAAACCCCAGTGTTGTCAAAAAAAAAAAAAAAACATGAAAAACCTGACTTTTAGCTGGGCATGGTAGGGCATGTCTGTGGTCTTAGCTAATTAGGAGGCTGAGGTGAGAGGATCACTTGAGCACCACAAATTATGGTGGCAGCATGGTGGCCTCCCCCAATCTCAATAAAAAATCAAAACCAAAAGCTATGGCTTTTGTCAACTTTTGCTCCTTTTGGAGTATGTACATATATTAAAATTAACGTAAGGGAAGTAGTTGGTTGGTAATTCTTAAAAGGGTACCAGAAGGGCATCTGAGCTGAAGGAGTTTAGGAAAACCTCAAGAACAGACGATCTTATGTATTGGTATTTTCATAAATAATTGTCAGTCTTAGGTTGTTTATGTGTGTATGTTTTTTTTTTTGTTTGTGTAGATACGGAATCTTGAATAGCTTCTTGCATTTTTTTCTTACTGTTTTCCATGTTGCTTGCTTCTAGTCTTTAATGGGTATTGATTTTATTTTTTGCTATTTTTAAATTTTCCTTATTGACTTATTGGTTTAATAGGAAAAGGTATGATATTAGGAAAGTTTCTTCAAAAACTGTTCTCAGAAGATAAAAAGTTTAATTCAAAGAATGGTAAAGAAGAAGTCATGGATCTTTATGTATGAACTTGAAATCTCTTGGTGTATGAGCATTTGATGTTAATTTGCTAGCATGTTTTAGGAGATTAGTCTAGCTTATAAGGTTTTCTTTTAATTAGAAGCAATTCTTTAGTGAAACATAAGAAATCTCTCATGCATTTCTACTTAATCATTAGAATGATTTTGATCATATTTGATGGTATTTTTCTGTTGTGCGTTACTACAGAACCCATTCTACTTGAGTGAATAACAGTTTGCTTTGTGAACAAATAATGGGCTATCATCATAGTTAATTCATTGTCAAAGAAAAATTTAATCTGGGACTGTCTTTCTTCAAATTCTCAATTTAGCCGTCCAGATTTATACAGAAATCAAACTTAAAAATTTAAACCAAATATAAGAAAGACGTACTTAGACATCACCATAAAACCCCATGTAGTACATGCCATAAAGTAATATAAATGTCTTGGCTTGGACTCTATTTGGATAATTGTCGAACTTAATGATTTAAGTTGTTTTAACACCCTTAGTGTTTCTCTAAGTGTATGCATTCTCCAAATGAAGATACTTTCCTGAACTGCATTACCTGTTAAGAAACAAAGCCAGGTATGCTGTATTTCTAGCCCTTTGGGAAGATGAGGCAGGAGGATCTTGAGTTCAAGGCTAGTTTGAGCTACATAGCAAGATCCCATCTCAAAAAGCAGCAAAAGAAACGTGCCAGGCATACTTCTTTTATAAACCAATATTAAGTTTATCTGCCTTTTTGAGAGGTTAATAGTTAAAAATTTACTAATCCCAGTGTAAAACAATCTTACTTTAGTTAAATTTGGTTAGGACTGTTCATTTGAATAAATAGTCTAGAACTGTTTTAAAGATTTTTAACACTTGTGAAGTAAAAATACTCAAAGAGACTAAGTTATTTGTTCTTTGCTTAAATTGCTAAGATACTGTTTAGGTTATTTGACTTTTTCATGCTCATTTTCCTCTTTAACAACAACTTACTAGTATAGTAGACAAAGAGATCCTTTAAATCAAGAACATCATTTCTAACTCTCCTGTAATATTTTACACAGCATTAGGAACACAGTTCTCAATGAATACTAAGACAGACCTTTTGTCCTTAATAACCCATATTTTCTGTTTTGGTGATAGTAGTAATAGTAGAACAACTCAAATCTCAGATTTGACTGCAATATCAGTAGAATTGTATGTGCAGTGACCATTGTAAACCTACTTTCAAAAGATGTTTTAATCTTACAGAGAGTCATTGAAGAAAGATAATCATGCTTATAGAAGAAATGCTTTAAAACATAGAGTCAGACAAGAAAGATTAGTTAATTTCCAAAAATAATCTGAATTATAAAAGTTCTTTTGTTAATTTTTGAGGTGATAAATGGAAAAAGATGTAAGCAATAAAAGTAGATTTTCTAAGCTACCACTTTAGGAACAGTAAGAATTGAAATTATCTTTGTGTACATTAACATTACTTAGACTGTACTAAATTCATGCAAATGATGAATTTGGGTGGGGCTGCATTAATGATCCATTTAATTTCATAGTTCTTGATTTAACTCTATAATTGTAGGTAATTAATATGCAAATGCAGTAACACTTTAGGAATCCATCATAGCTTTGACTGATCTCATTTAAACTTTACCATAAGAGGTTAAAGGATACTAAATGAAAATGCTCATTAGGAATGAAATAAGTTGCTGCTCTCCAGTAAAGTGTCTCTGCAATGGAAATAGCTTTGTCTGTGTCTAATTACTTGGGAGAAGGATTATTGAATATAGTAGATCTTTAGTGTTAAATAAACCAACATAGGAAGTCTTTATCCTTTACTATTATTGAATCTTTGCAAAATGGACATTCCATGTAATAATAGAAATAATCCTTTGAGTCTTAAAACTAACATGCTGAAATGATCTCACAAGATGTTTTTACTTAACAATAGTATCTTCCTTGAAAAATAAAAACCTAAATCTTTATCCATCAGTATTGCTTTTTAAAAAATATATTACAGTGAGCATGATTTGTTGAATATATTGGCACTTAGGAAATTATATTGTTAATTTTTAAAACCTAATAAACTTGCTCCAAGGAAGTTTCATTTCGATCCCCAAATTATTTTTAGTGTAGACTATAGCTAAAGCTAAAAAAGGCTTTTTAAAAATTTTAATGTTATGCAGCTTTCTTGTATTTGAAAGAGGTACAGAACAATGAAATTATGTGAGGTACATGAACTAATCTAAAAATAAATAAAAGTGTAAAGATCAGTGACTTTTAACATTTATACATTTGCTAGTTGATGAACATTTGGATTTCTAATTTTTTTGCTATTACAAACAATGCTGTTGGGAACATTTAAACTCTTTTCTGATGCATGTATGTTCGTGTTTGCTAGGATATTTATCTGGTGCTGAAATTTTATTGGAGCATGTTTCAGTTACATGTAAAGATACATACTATCTCAAAACTTAGTGACCAAATAGCACATTATTATCTCACAGTTCTGGGGGTTAAGTGGAAAGTTATTCTACTCATATTCATATGTCAGCTAGACACTCAATAGGCTCTAGTCAGTTGGGACTGAGTTATCTGGAATTTTGACTGGAACTTCACACTCTTTCTTATAGTCACTTAGGCTGCCTCACAGCATGGCTGCTGGGCTCCAAGAGAGTATTTTACCAGGGGTGGAGGGGGAAGCTCCCTGGCCAACTAAGGGTTGGGCTTGGAGATGACAGCCATATTTTACTATTCAGAATAGACCCAGGCCTATCTCAGTGTCAAAAGAGGTACATATACAGGTAGGGACAGAATCGTTTAGGGCTGTCTTTGGAAATTCTACCACAATGTGTTTATCATTTTAATCTCCTCCTGTGAGTATCTGTTCATGTCTTTGGCTAGTTTTTTTGTTTTTGAGATAAGGTCTTGCTAACTAATAGCTCAGACTGGCCTCAAACTCTTTAAGTCTTATTGCCTCAGCCTCTCAAGTGCTGCGGTTTCAGGCATTTGTCACCATGCCCAACTCTGGCTGTTTTTTAATTGGGATGTTTTGTCTTTTTCTTAATGATACAGTAGGAGGTTTTATCTTACATTTGTAAGTATAAATGTATCATATATAAATTGTATCCATTTTTCTTTTTTGGTACTGGGATTTAAACTTGGCCTTGCACTTCCCAGGCAAGCACTGGGGTTAGAACTGAGGGCTGCATGCTTGCAAAGCAGGCACTTTCTTCCTTGAGCCATACCTGCAGTCCATTTTGCTCTGGTTATTTTGGAGATGAGACTGTCCCGAACTATTCTTCCAGGTTGGTCTGAACCTAGATCCTCCAGATCTCAGCCTCTCAAGTATCTAGGATTATAGGCATGAGTCACCGTCACCTGGCTTGTTTTTGTTATTTTTTGAATGGGGTCTTTTATGCCTAGGTAGGTCTGGACTCTGATCTTCTTATTTTAACTTCCTGTGTGGCTGGAATGACAGGCATGTTGAGATGGGGTCTGTCTAGGCAGACTTTTTATCTGGGCTGGCCTGGAACCACAATCCTCATAGTCTCCAGAGTAGTTGGGATTACTGCACCTCACGAATCTATATCTGTATCTATCTATATCTGTAAATATTTTATTTCAGTTTGTGACTTACTGATCCTTAACAGCAGTCCTATAATCCTATAATATATTTTTATTTCTTCCATTTTTAGATGGACTTCTTAGTATATTAACAGAAAACAGTCTTGAAGTCAGCCTCCAAAGGTGATATTTTGTTATATAGGATAGTATTTGCAAGGGTGTACAATTATGAATCAGCATGTTTTTCTTTCAGTCTACCTATTATATCTCTTCTCCTCCAAAAGATTGAGACCTGAAAATTTTATGAGTTATTTTTTATTTATGGTTAAAAAAGAAAAAATGACTTTTTGTTATGAAAGACTGAGGTTGATGACTTGCCCAGCATAATAGAGCTACAACCAGTATGTTCAGCCCCAAGTTTTTCCCTAGTCTTGCCTGCTTCCTCCATTGCTCATTTTTTTTCCTCTAAATTATTCATTTGGACCAATTAGTAGCTCCTCAAACCTTTCATACTCTTTTGTTTTAGATAGATAGACTAATTGTTTTTAGTGCTCTCCATGAGGGAGTTCTCAGAAGAGAGTAGAAAAGTATTGACTGGTATTTGAGATTTTCTTTCCTACTTCCAAACTTTATCTTGGAAATGATTCTTCATTGTTGTGGCAAAAATAATTTTGCAAAATTGTATTGGAATCCAGAAATTCATAGTTAATATTCAGTGTTTGCCTTCTACACTTTAAAATGAACACTGTAGTCATGTCTCAAGTACAGCTGAGTTGCTTTAACACTGAAAATGCCACAGATCAATTCCAGATTCTAAAATGCATAACTTTGAATGAAATTAAAAAGTTTTCTCTCATGCCTGAACAAATGCAAGAAGATATAAATAAGTTTGTAGACACTTCTTCTTAACCCTCAAATTAAGATTTGTTCTGTTAATGCTTTCCAACTACTGCAATTCTATATGTTGAAGACCACCTCAGTATAGCTCTCTAGTATAAAAGCAGTGCTTCAGGCAGCATGACTTATTTTCACATCACTTCAGATTTCTTGGATCTAAGATTCAGAGGCAGAAGTAGAAGTTGTAATAGTACTTCTCATTGGAAGGATTCTTTTGACATGGCATCTTAAGACTTAAGAGCCAGGTATGGTGGCACATGCACCACCCAGGACTCAGCACTCTGAAGGTAGACGCCAGATCATTGCAAGTTTCAGGCTATTCTGGTCTACCTAGTGAGAGCATGTCTCAAAAATCAAAGAAGGAAAAGACTGACCCAAGAATGTTTTCTACCAGTGATTCCAGCTATTGCATGACCAAAGCATTCATTCATTTTTGTTTCCTGCCCCAGATTCTTTAACTTACAGGGTCATAAAGAATTAGTTAGCCTTAGTCAAGGAGTAAACTAAGTATAATGTGTTTTGCTGTCATGGACTTGACAAAGTAAGTTGTTAAGTAACTTGACAAGAAGTGTAAAGCCAGATTCTACCAGGTTAAACATACTATAGGCCATTTGTAAAACAAAGAAGGGAAAAAAATTAAGTCCCTTCAAAATTCAGTAAATAGATACCAGAGGTGTAACTCACGGGTGGAGTGCTTGCTTTCAATCACTGGCACCAAAACAAACAGACAAAAGCAATAAATATATTTGTAATTCTCAAAATATACAGATTTTAAAACAGAATATACCAGACATGCTGATCTCTGAAGAGTTTAATGCATTACTACTTTATGGAAATTAATAGTTACTTTAAAAATGTTAAGGATACTACAACTTTGTTATAGTTGAAATTTCCCTTTCTTTTTGGTGGTACTGAAGACTGAACTCAGGACCTTGTGCTTGCCTAGCAAGCCACTGGAGCCATGCTCTCAATCCTTTTGCTTTTATCAGGTTTGTCAGGTAGGATCTCATGCTTTGCCAAATCCTCTTTGATCTACTCTCAAGTAGCTAGGATTATATGCATGTACCACCATGTCTGGCTTAGTTCAGTATTTCTAGTCACCTCTCCTAGACACCTTTGAAAAGGGAGGAGAAAATTAATTTACTCCTTTTATTTCTTAATTCTAGTTTGCTGGTATTTTCTTGTTTGAAAAAGGAGTGAAGTCTAGGGGATTTAAAGTGGGCAAGTTGGATAGCTTTAGTTTCTGTGGAATATGGGATAAACTTCATACCTGGAAGAGAACTTAGAAATTATCTGTTAGAATGCTTGTCAAAGTATACTCTGCAAACTACATATCCTAGAACTTGTAGTTCAAAATAAAGTAACTTGATAATTTAAACACGGAAAAATCTGCTTGCCACATCCTTTCATATTGATCTATAATACACGTTAGCACGTTATAGGCTAAGTTAAATCAGTAAACTTTAATTTGCTGTATTTAATTTAGGAATCACTACGTTACTTCTTTAAAAAATTGGCATTAGTGCCACTATAATAAAATATCCGAGATTGGGTGATTTATCAGAACAGATTTATTTCTTACAGTTCTAGAGACTGGGAAATCCAAGGTTGAGGGAACCATATCTGGTGAAGGTCTTCTTGCTGCATTATCCCATGGTGGAAGGTGGAAGTGCAAAAGAGCATGCATGTAGCATTAAGAATGCATTTGTGTGGGTGCTGAACTCAGTTTTGTAACTCCTGATAATGACTTTACTCCCTTCATGAGAGCAGAGCTTTGATGACCACACACCAGTTAACACTGATGCATTGAAGATTAAATATCTAACATGAATATTGGGAGACACATTTAAACCATGACAGTGTCCCATGCAATTCAGTTGAAGAACAACTGATCTAGCTACTTTGTATAGAGATGATCCTGAGGTTTAGTGATGCTAGGTGACTTTCTCAAATTCATAGAGCTACAAACCAGAACTTAGCTTTTCAATTTTTAAATATTTTTTATCTTTATTCTTTTGTTTGAATTACTGCGTTATGAACATAAAATATATCCATATTGTAATAAGAACTTTTTTTTTTTTTTTGGCCTGGTACTGGGGTTCAAACTATGTTTCATGTTTACAAGGCAGGCATTCTGCCACTTGAGCCACTCTGCCAGTTTTTTTTTGGGTTTTTTTCAAAATAGGGTCTCGCAAACTGTTTCTCTGGGCTGGCATTGAACTGCAGTCCTCCTGATCTCTGCCTAACCAAGTAGCTAGGATTATAGGTATGAGCCACAAGAACCTGGCAGAAGCATAGTTCTTTTTTTCAAATGAATATCTGTTCATTTATGACGTTGCTCCTTATTTGTCTTGGTGACTGAATGTTACAACACTTCAGTATTTAGTAATTTTTCAGCTTATGAATATGCCTTTCCTTCAGTCTTAAAAACTAAAGATGCCCAGAGAAGGCCTATATACATTGCTTGATTTGAGTGACTACTTTATTTTAGTTTATCCCTTGTGGTTGCTTTCCTCTCCTGAGAGTATTCCCTGCAGAATATTGTTCAGTTTGCTTTTGAGCTCATTAGTTGACCAAACCACTTTGATTCTTTTATCATAGCAAATTATAAGTCATGGAATATTATCATGCTTGTTAGTTGTAAATCTTATTTCTATAGTGTATCAATATTCTTATTTATGTGTAATATATATGTACTAATATGTGTATCTAATGATTATTATTTGGAAATCCTACTTATATAGTATAATATGTAATTATGTCTAGTAAGATAAATATCTAATAAATATAAGTACAACATATGCATATATATATTTGTTGGTGATTTTTCCCTGTAATATATGAATATGTATTATTACATATTTATAATATTAAGTATATGATGTGTTTAATAATATATTATTTGGTGGATGTAATACAGAAAAAATACCATGTGCTTGTCCTTTTTGACTAAGCTTTTTAGGATTTAATCTACATTGAACTTAGCTGTCCAAAAAATATCTTTGGATTGTTTGATCAAATATGATAATTTAGATGTAATCTTAGTTTTTTAAAAATATTTTTGAGTGATATTAATATAGTATATTATCCTTATATGTTTTGAACTTCTAAGTTTTTTATTACAAAATTTTTTATTAGAATATATTCATTATACAGGGGAGATTCATAGTGAAAATTGTAATTAGGGTTATATTGTACATTGGTTAGATTGCCCCCATCATCTCTCCCCTTCATCTCCCTCCCCTCCCCACTTAAAGCAATTGCAAGAGGTTTCTTTGTTCTATTTCATATAAATATATGAAGTCCATCAACCATATACTCTTACCTTAATCTCCTTCATTCGCCCTCCCCCTTCTCACGAGTACCCTCCCTCCACACTCACTGTATCTGTTTTACAGTCCTGTCTTTCATTGTTAATATTTAAGTTGATGTTCAAAGGGGTTTCTCAACGTATACCTGCTGTGAGTATACCTTACTTTGGTCTGTTCATCCTCATCCATTACTCTCCCTTACCCCTTTACCTCCCACACCCCATTTTTTCAAGTACATGTCCTTATATCTTCTGCCTTCACAGATGTTATGTTTTATGATATTGCTGGTGCTCTATCAGTCTTTTTTCCTTTCCCTCTCCCGAGTTCTATAAAGTTATTCCACTATTACAAACATATTCTACATATGCATTTGTATATGTCATACTTGTTTTTGTGTATGTGTTTATCTTTTGGATCTGTCTTCCACATATGAAAGAAAACATGCGGCCTTTGTCTTTCTGAGCCGGCTTACTTCACTTAACATGATGTCCTCCATTTGCATCCATTTACTTTCAAACCACATGTCATTATTCCTGACAGCTGAGTAAAACTCCATTGTGTACATACACCATATTTTCTTGATCCATTCATCGGTTGTAGGGCATCTGGGTTGTTTCCATAGCTTGGCTATTGTGAATAGTGCTGCGATGAACATTGGTGTATAGGTGTTTCTGTTGTATCCTGAATTTCATTCCTTTGGGTCGATGCCCAGGAGCAGTATACTAGATTATATGGCAGTTCTATCTTTAGCTTTTTGAGGAATTTCCATACCGCTTTCCATAGTGGTTATACTAGTTTGCATTCTCATCAACAGTGTATAAGGGTTCCTGTTTCGCCACATCCTCACCAGCATTTGTTGTTATTGCTCTTTAATATGGCCATTCTAACTGAGGTGAGATGAAATCTAAGTGTAGTTTCGATTTGCATCTCTTTTGTAGCCAGGGAAGTTGAACACTTCTTCATGAATTTATTGGTCATTTGTACCTGTTCCTTTGAGAATTCCATGTTTAATTCATGTGCCCATTTCTTCATTGGGATATTGATTCTTTGGAGGGTTGAGTTTTTTGAGTTCCCTGTAGATTCTGGAAATTAGTCTCTTATTGGATGAATAGCTGATAAAGATTTTCTCCCATTGTGGGCAATCTTTTGAGTCTAGTGCCTATTTCTTTTGCTGTGCAGAAGCTCTTTAGTTTGATGCAGTCCCACTTGTTCATTCTTTTTCTTAGATGCTGAGCCTTTTGAGTTCTACCTAGGAAATTGTTTTTTTTCAGGTATCATTAGTAATTCTTTGCTGTTCTCATTTAAACACCGATGTGAAATCTGTGTATTCATACTAGTTTGAACATAATCTCAAATAAATTTCATTTTTTGAGTTATAAAACTGGCTGTGAGTTTAATGTGATTACTTAGACAATGTTCATGTGTATCGCTTGGTGACAATGGATTTAGATTATTTTAGTAGTCATAGTAATGTAGGTTTTCCCCCTTTCTGTGTACTTAATGTAGCTGATCAGTTTGGCTTGTTTTTGTTTTTGATCTGTCATTAATAAAAGGTAGAATGAAATGCCAACTTCAGCCAGTGGTGGCCTTAGCCGTGTTTTACTTTACCTTGGTTGTTCTGTAGTCCCATTAATACTGAATTTTATATATGAAGTCTCTCAACCAATGGAACTTAGCTAGTAACAAGATAAGGAAAGGAATAGAATTCTTTAATTCTTGAGGTACTCATTAGCCTTCTAGCACTTTGTTTTTTACTCTTTCATTTTTATTTACCTTTTTGTTGAATTTACTTCTTACCTTTTATAATTTCCTTTATTTCCTGATTCATTTATGCTTGTAAGGGCATCCATAATTGGTCATTGTTAGAACTAGTTTTCTTTTTTACTATGTTGAATGCATGCTAACCTGGGCAATTTTAATAATTACATGAATAAAATCTTGAGTTACACTTCACAAATAAGTAGAGAGTTTATGTGAATTTAAAAAAAAAAAGTTTTTTTTCAAGAGAGCCTGATTGTTGATAGCCTTGGATGAATAGAGTGAGGACAGAGGTTAGGGTAGTGATATTATATAAATAATGACTGTCTTGCAAGAAGGTTTGCACCAGAAACTCTCCTTGCTGGTATTATAAAATAAGCAGCCATATTAGCAAGGATATACAGGCAGCTTTTCTAATGTTTCAGCTAAAAGTCAACAAGAGATTAGGACTTCCTCTTCTGTTGCCTCAAGGAAATCAGTTCTTCCTGTAACCCAAATGAGCTTGGATTCTGAGAACTCTACCCTGGCGATACCTTGTAAGACCCTAAGCAGAGGGTCTAGCTAAACTGTGCCTAGATTTGACCCTTGAAACCATGAGATAACAAAGGAATATTGTTTTAAACCTTACGTTTGTGATAATTTGTTAGCAGCAACAGAAAACTAATGTAAATATTCTTTATATAAACCTTTTTTCCATCTTTGAATATTACTGCCAAACTTCTTTTTATCCTAGGTGATCAAAAAATATTTATTGAATATCTCTATGTGGCAGGCAGATACAGGGTGTGAACTCAAAGAGACATGATGTTAATTGAATGGTGAAGACACTTGAAACCAGAGTGATAACGCTGTAAAGGCCTATGATATGATAAACAGATTTAATTGAATACATATCTTTTCAGGATTTATTCAACTTTTTAAAACTAAAGCCTTTTGTGATAGTTAACTTCGGTTGTCAACTTGACTAGATTGAAGAATACCTTGAAAATTGGTACTGAGAAGTGGGGTCATTGTTGTGACTGACTATATCTGATAATATGGTTCAGAAGCCTACGAAACTGGTTCATGGGAGCAGTTTGGCAAAGTTTGGAGGAGTGGGCCATAGAAAGCTTAGAAAAATTAATTACAAGCAGAAGGTTAATGAGCAATGTTGGTGGGTACTCAGAAGACCAAAGTACTGATAAAAATGTAGACCATAAAGGCCAGGCTGATAAAGTTTCATATGGAAATGAGATTGGAAATTGAACTGAAGGCTATAATTGTTACACCCAGAAAAAGAATTTGGATATACTTTGTCCCTGCCCTGATACTTGGTGGGAAGCTGCATTTAAACATGTTGAACTAGTTTATCTAACAGAGGAAATTTCAAGGCAGCACAGAATTCAGGCTGTGACATTGGGTATTACTGGTTGCTTTAAGCCAGATTTACAGGGAGAATCAGGAGCACAAAGGAGCAGAGTGGAAATATTTGGAAAATTTGCATTTTGGTCAGAAAAGAAGCACCAGTAAGGGTAAAGGTGCAGTTGAGGAGGGTACAGTCACTAAGGAGATTAACACTATTAAACAGAAGCCAGCTTTGCATAGGGGCAGTAGGAACATAGCCAAGCTTGCCTTAAATTTTGAAGACTTTGGACTTGGACTTTTGCATAGTTATGGAACAATAGACTTTGGGTTCTTAAGGAAGGACTTGATTGCATTTTATATTGTGAGATGGACTTCAGCCTCTGGGGGCCAGGGACAGAATGCTATAGTTGGAATCTAAAGTGTCCCTTAAAGGCCCAGTCCCTACCTTGGTGCTATTGGGAGGTAATGGAAATTTTAAGAGATGTAGTTTAGTGGGAGGTCTTCTAGTCATGGGGGCATATCCTTGAAGAGGATAGTAGGACCTTGCCCCTTTCTTTTTCTCTCCTTTGTTTCCCTGCCATAACGTGAACAGATTTGCCATGTCACGAACAGATTTGCCATGCCACATGCTCTCCCTCCATGATGTGCTGCTCTCCAACCAGTGTCGTAAAAGCAATAGATCCCACCAGCCATGGGCCAAAACCTCTGGAACTGTGAGTTCCTCGTTTTTATAAGTTGATTATCTCAGGTGTTTTGTTACAGTAAAGGAAAGCTCACTGACACACTTTCTTACATTTTTAAAGCATATTCCTGCTCTCACAAAACCTGGGTTCTAGCTTTATTTTTAATTAGCATTATGAAAATGATCTCTGTATATTTAACTCTTGTAATCCTCTTCTTTCTAGAACATTTTTACTCTTTCTTGCTCAGTTCACTCAGTTCAGGTTTAAGTTAAATGTTAATCTTACATGAGTCCCTTAGATGGTAAGCTTTATGAGGGCATACTCAGAACTCAGTGTAAACAAACAAAACCTGACATGGAGGAATCAGCATTGGAAGTCCTGTACATTGCTGACAATAGTATAAATGGTAACTATTTTGGAAAACTTAATCTTTTTTAAATACATGTCTACTGTATAACCTAGGAGTAGAATTGAAAGTTTTACCCCCCACCCCACAAATGAAAACATATATCCTTAATTCTTGTAAATGCTCATTCATATTTTATAAGAATGTACAGTCTCTTAGTTATTGCCTCAACTAAATACAACCCCAGACCCAATAGGAGCATAGATTATAGTAGACATGAAGGGGAATATATAACTTAAGTGAAAGAGGCCAAATTGACATATATAAAAAAGTAGAATTATCCCATTTATATGAAAAAAACCCCAAAAAACTGGGAACACACAAAATGAATATATGGGGAAAGAAGTCAAAGTCTTTGAGAAGAGAAGTGACTGGAAAGGTCTATGTTAGAGTTTTCTGAGATAATAGTTTTGGGTAATAGTTAAGGATGATGTTATGCCTATAGTTGTCAGAGATTGGTGTTTTTTACTGTGTATAAATTATACTTTAGATTTTTTAAATGAGAAAAGAAATGTGAGTGAATTAGGTGTCCTTAGTGTCTTGTGCACTCTCTTCTTTGCTTGATTATATTTGCTGTTGTCTTTTTCTGCTGTAGGATTGTCAGTTATCTCTAGATATCTAGAGGTAGCTCTAGAGTTGGGCAGGGGCCAAGTTTTCCTTTGGTTCTCAGTTTCAATTTTGAGTACTTACATTCAAAATGCCCAGGCTTATTTGTTCTGAGGTAAAAAAGATATCTGATAACTGTAATTCATTCATAGGTTGATAGCCATATTTTATGATTACATTTTCAAGAGAAATATTTGAATTCTTACAGAACCTTATTTAGTGTTTTTATGTAGCTTCTTGCCTTTTCTGTCCTAGGATTCATAAAAGACATCTGTTTAAGTGTTGATAGAGTAATTCTGCTCCAACTATAATTTTGAGATAACATGGTGCTATATTTGTAAACCAATGTAAAAAGCAGATTAAAAAGATAGGTTTTTAAATTTTGTTTAAGCAAATGAAAACTAAATATTAATTCTGTTCTTCTGAATCTCTTCCTTTCACCTTTCCTTCATTTTTTGCAGTAAAATAGAAACCAGATTGTTTCATCTTTTTGATACAAAAAGCCCTTTAATACCAAAGCAGTTTGAAAAAAAAATACATATATACACACACATATGTTTAACTTTTATATATAGCATTTTGTAGTGCTGTATCTTGTTTTGTGTACGTGTGTGTGTGTTTAATGGAAATAATACTAATTTCTAGTGGGATGGCTATGTCAGAAAATTGTGAAATAAGTATAGCTTGGAGTTCCCAAAACTGCCCCAGCAATTTTTTTTGGAGGTGGGGTGGGGGAGGCAGGTATTGTCTCTGAAACTACTCAAGAAAGCAGCTCAGGTTTTTCAGTGCTAACACATCTCATTTGTTCTTCAGACAAGATCAGGCGCATTCAGGGTGGTATGGCTATAGACTCATTTGTTCTTCAAGTAGATGCTTTCTTTTGTGATTTATGTTGGGGAGTCTTATAAAAAGCAATTTTAAAATTCTCCAACACTTTTTGTCTATACTTCTCTGGTAAAGGACATTTTATCAGATTCTCAGAGGCCTTCATCAAGAAAGGTTAAAATTCCTGGCTTTGCCTCTATTTTTGGTGAAATTTTTATATTGCCAACTGCTGATTTTGCCAACCTTTCAGTAACATAACTAGCCCTAAGGTTGGCAAGAAATTATTCCATATTGGTGTTTGCCAGTACTGAATGCTGTCAAAAGTGTATTTGATAGCTTCTTTGTGTCTTCATTATTGTTTTTACTTTTTTTTTTTTTTTGACCTTTTTGGTTGCAGAACTATCATAATTATTTAGTTCCATTGACTGACCTCTTTGCTTCTGTGTTCCACACTTTCCAGACTCGGGTAAGAAATACTCCCTCTAGCATGCCTATTTTTGTTATCGAATCAGTGGTCAGAATATGCTTGCCTTCATTTTATATCAGTCTGTGAGAATTAGAGATTCCTTGACAAGATGTTTAGGAATGCCAAAATCTGACACTGTGTGGCTGTGTGCATATCCTGTCACTGCCTTCTGCCTTGATTGTTTCTAATCCTGTCATTACCCCTGAGCTGTGATACTATTTATTAAAAAAACCCCAAAATTATGAAAAAAAGAAAACAGCATGGTTCCTATAAAAACATAGTTGTGATAAACTTCATATTTTAAGAAAATTCATGCTAGAGCCAAGTATTTATCCATATACTGTTTTAGTTTAAGAACACTGAAAGATACTGGTAATATTCAATCAAAATTAACTTGACTGAGAAGGTAATATTTCTTACTCTTTCTGTTGAACTCTATTGCTCCTGCCTCTCCTTATTGTCTCTCACAGCCAGGAATGAAGTCAAGACTTAACTTTGAAATTTATAAGCCCTCATCATCTACATTTTTGTGTTTTATTAAGTCTTGATTTGCTTATACTTCTTTCTTTAATTTTTCTGTATTGCTTTTGTTGTATTGATTCATTCTTTTCCCTCCCTTCTTTCCTCTGTCCCTTCTTTTCTATCTTTTTTCTTTTTTTGACTGCAGGTTTAATTCAGGGCCTCCCTGCTTGTTAGGTAGGTGCTCTACCACTTGAGCTAATTTTGCCGGCATTCAGCCAATAAGAAGACAGTAAGATATCTGGAGTTCTGAGGATTTTCTTTTGGTGGTACTGGGACTTGAACTTAGGATCCCCCTCCCCCCATTTGCTAAACAAATGCTATACATCTTATGCCCTGCCCCTGGCTCTTTTTGCTTTATGTTTTACATTAGAGTCTCATGATTTTTCCTAGACCTTGTCATCCTATTTACGCATTTGCATAGCTGGGATGACAGGGATGTACACCATGTTCAACTTGTTTGTTGAAATGGAATCTTTTCAACAAACTTTTTGCCTAGGCAGGCCTTGAACTGCAATCCTGGTCTCAGCCACTCCAAGAGTAATCCTGAGATTATAGGAATAGCTGAGATTATAGGTATGATCCTCCTTCACTGGTCTCTTAGAATTTTAAGAAGTATTGTTTTTTATGGACTTTGATCAGATATATAAACAGTGGTAGATCATGTTTTTGGACTAATGATACATTTAACATTCAGTCACTTTAAATATTTGTTGTGTGGTAGTTATGTGCCAGGCACAGTTCCAAATGTTTGGAGTATGTACAGGGTCTCTTGTAATGATAATTATTTTCCAAAAAGACAAGCCAATTGGTAGACCAAAAGATCAAGATAATTTTATGTAATGATGAAGCTTGTGGGAAAATGAGGTAATATTGAAATGCTAACTAGTATGTGGTGTGTGTTTATAGGGGTGTTGAGGACTGTGGTTTGCATAGTGCTTTTCACTTGCAAAACAGGTGCTCTATACCTTGAGCTGTACTCCAAGTCCATTTTGCTCTAGTGATTTTGAAGATGGGTCTTGTGAACTATTTGCTCTGATTGGCCTGGAATCAAGATTTTTCTCATCTCAGCCTCCCAAGTAGCTAGGATTACAGGTTTGAGCCACTGAACCTGGCCCTGAATATTATATTTCTATAGAAAAAAAGTTTAACTTAGTAGAATGGGAATGTTAAAACATGAACATTTTGCATAACCTGTAACCTCACACTAGTACCAAATCACATTACTCAGGGTAGAGTCATAGAAAAATGTTTTAAAATTCGATCATATACAAAACATTTTACAGGAGCTTTAACAAGTATTATTAAACTTACCATGTACCAGGGACTGTGCTTGGTGTTGGGGATGAGAAGATTGATTTTTTCATATTTGCCTAGGGACCATACTATGTGGGATAGACTCCTGGCTTTACTCTTCATTAATTGTGTGACCTTGAACAAGTTACTTAGCGTCTGTGCTTTCATCTTCTCATCTGTAAGTTGTCATGACAATTAAATGAGATAATACAAATAAAGGTACTAAAGCAGTGCATGAAAGTACTTAATAAGCACCCATTAAATATTAACTGTTGTTTTTATTTTCATTCACTTAAGTTGGGGGGGGGTTCTGTTCTCAAGGACCTTTTGATACACTGGAGGAGACAAATCAAGGGGAATCAGTAAATTAACAGTATTTTGTATGTTGGTTTGGAAACAATGGGAGATCTAATTAGGGGTATAGAGGAATGGAATGCCAACTCTTATTTAAGTCAATGCTTGAAAGGTGGTGTCTTTTGAGTTAAGTACTAAAAGGTAGGTGTGGGGGGATAGATAGAAGGAGAATTTGTTTTCAGTAACAAAAACAGCTTGTGCAAAGGCATAAAAATATGAAAGGCATTAATAGTGTGTTTTTAGGGAAGAACCGGAAGTTAAACATGTAAGATGAGAAAGAAGTAGGTAGAGTCCAGCCACTTTAGGGTAGAGATCAGAGAAGAGTCTTGAAAGTATTAAGACTGAGAGGCTGGAGGCATAGCTCAAGTAAGTGGTAGAATGTCTGTCTAGCTTGTCTAGCAACTATGAAGCCCTGAGTTCAACCCTCAGTACCACCAAAAAAAAAAAAAAGGACTGAGCTAGGTGTGGTGGTACACATTTGTAATCCCAGCTGCTTGGGAGGCAGAGATAGGAGGATCAGTGCTAGGCCAAACTTGAGCAAAAGCTTAAGACGCTATCTGAGAAACAAACCAAAAGCAAAAAGGACTGGGACATGGCTCAAGTTGTAAAGCACTTGAGGTTGAGGTCTTGAGTTCTAGTCCCAGTACAAAAAAAAAAAGTAAGGCTACAAGATTTGAAGAAACAATTAATAGAAGGATTAGTATAGCTAATAGTTTGATTTACAGAGAATTCTGTTGTGTGGATGATGTATTGGAGGCAGGTCCAATGGAATACTGGAAGTTAGGAAACTTGTAAGGAGGCAAGTGAAATAGTCTAGATAAAACATGAAGAGGCCTTTAATTGGAATTTCAGAGATGCATTTATGGAATTAAGGAATGTGAAGATGACTCCCAAATAATCTGTGACAGTGTTAGCATTTTTCCTAGTATAGAGAACAACTTTAATAGTGGAGGGGCAAAGTAAGTGAATTCAATTATAAGTTTATCTTGAGTGTGAGGTGCCTATGCAGCTAGAGGCTATTTAATATATGGATGTAGAATTTAGAAAAGGGTGGGTATTTTGGAATTATACATGGTAGTCAGAGTTCAGGGAATAGGCCAGGGAAAGAGAAGAGGTAGCAGTGAACACAAGGATGAAGACCAAGCTTGGACATCAGCATTTGGAGCACAGTGAAGAAGAAAATCTGTATATATGATTCTTGAAAATTACCCATCCAGGGGATTTAGCATCATGGGAAATTTAAGAAAAATTTCAGATTCTCATTACTTTTTCTTAAAACTGAGGTCCAGTCACACTGATTCTCTTTTCCTACTGTTTATTACACAGTCATCCAAGCTTCTGCTTTATAGAAGGAAGGACACATCACTCACCTGGCCCTTTGTTGCTCTAGTCTTTAAAAACCTCTAGGGCTCCAAATAAAGGTTGGTGTAGGTAAGAGAGAGCAAGTAAGATGTGCTATTTATAAGATCCTGTGGTACATTCTGAGAATAGGAATTTATTTCCTGAACCATAATATGTAGAGATTATAAAATGTAGCAAATTTGTCTAGAAAGTACTAATAGATATCCTGACATATCTTGAAGTATAAAAACAATTACTTTAGGATTCTTCTACTAATTCTAAAACATGAAGTAGACAAGAAAGTCAATATGAAATAAAAAGAAAAATGGAAGTTGGGGACGTGGCTCAAGTGGTAGTATACCTGCCTAGCAAGTGCAAGGCTCTGAGTTCGAACTTGAGTACAGAGACAGAAGTGGGAAGAAGGGAAGGAAGGTGGGGGAGAGGGGAAGAATGAAAGAGCAACAGAGGTCAATTTCAGAAGCAAATTATAGTACAAACCTTGAGGTGCTTCCTTTGGATAAGGTGTGCCTCCTTTGGAATTTTGGTATTCAGATCATCTCCCTTATAACAGAGCCAAGCTATTATATATTTTATTAGTTACAGATTTTCAAATATATAAATGTATTATAAACATATAACATTTCTATATTGGCTTAGTCATAGATTTTCTAATAAAGCTTATGATTATCTGGTTTCTTTAGGAAGGAACATAAAATTCTGCAGATAGAAAGATAGATCTTTTCCATAAAGCCAATGTCTTTTTTTTTTTTTTTTAAGGCAGAGCTTTTTCTTGAGTTTTCACTCCACAGTTATTGCTACTATATTGGAAGAAAGTCATTTTTCTCTTATGGAACACCTAGAGTAATGCTAGAAGGGAAAGAGACTGACAGAATGGCTCGTATGTAATGGAGAAGAGTGTCTTGCTTCATTGTACAAGTTTTTTTTTTTTTTTTTCAGAGAGGGGAGAACAACTCACAACAGATACAGTAAGTCTCACATAGACTTTTTTTTGGCAGTACTGGAGTTTGAACTTAGAGCTTCATGCTTGCTAGGCAGGCACCCTGTCACTTGAGCCATGTCCCCTCCTTTTTTTGCTTTAGATATTTTTTTTTTCATTTTTCTTTTATTATTCATATGTGCATACAAGGCTTGGGTCATTTCTCCCCCCTGCCCCCACCCCCTCCCTTACCACCCACTCCCCCCCCTCCTCCTCCCCTCCTCAATACCCAGCAGAAACTATTTTGCCCTTACTTCTAATTTTGTTGTAGAGAGAGTATAAGCAATAATAAGAAGGAACAAGGGTTTTTGCTGGTTGAGATAAGGATAGCTATACAGGGCATTGACTCACATTGATTTCCTGTGCGTGGGTGTTACCTTCTAGGTTCATTCTTTTTGATCTAACCTTTTCTCTAGTACCTGTTCCCCTTTTCCTATTGGCCTCTTGCTTTTAAGATATCTGCTTTAGTTTCTCTGCATTAAGGGCAACAAATGCTAGCTAGTTTTTTAGGTGTCTTACCTATCCTCACCCCTCCCTTGTGTGCTCTCACTTTTATCATGTGCTCAAAGTCCAATCCCATTGTTGTGTTTGTCAAAGGGGATTCTTGAATAACGATTTTTGGTCTTTTGGGCCAGGCTAACCTCACTCAGAATGATGTTCTCCAATTCCATTTACCAGCGAATGATAACATTTCGTTCTTCTTCATGGCTGCATAAAATTCCATTGTGTATAGATACCACATTTTCTTAATCCATTCGTCAGTGCTGGGGCATCTTGGCTGTTTCCATAACTTGGCTATTGTGAATAGTGCCGCAATAAACATGGATGTGCAGGTGCCTCTGGAGTAACAGTCTTTTGGGTATATCCCCAAGAGTGGTATTGCTGGATCAAATGGTAGATCGATGTCCAGCTTTTTAAGTAGCCTCCAAATTTTTTTCCAGAGCGGTTGTACTAGTCTACATTCCCACCAACAGTGTAAGAGGGTTCCTTTTTCCCCGCATTCTCGCCAAAACCTGTTGGTGGTGGTGTTGCTGATGATGGCTATTCTAACAGGGTGAGGTGGAATCTTAGCGTGGTTTTAATTTGCATTTCCTTTATTGCTAGAGATGGTGAGCATTTTTTCATGTGTTTTCTGGCCATTTGAATTTCTTCTTTTGAGAAAGTTCTGTTTAGTTCACATGCCCATTTCTTTATTGGTTCATTAGTTTTGGAAGAATTTAGTTTTTTAAGTTCCCTGTATATTCTGGTTATCAGTCCTTTGTCTGATGTATAGTTGGCAAATATTTTCTCCCACTCTGTGGGTGTTCTTTTCAGTTTAGAGACCATTTCTTTTGATGAACAGAAGCTTTTTAGCTTTATGAGATCCCATTTATCTATGCTATCTCTTAGTTGCTGTGCTGCTGAGGTTCCTTTGAGAAAGTTCTTACCTATACCTACTAACTCCAGAGTATTTCCTAGTCTTTCCTGTATCAACTTAGAGTTTGGGGTCTGATATTAAGATCCTTGATCCATTTTGAGTTAATCTTGGTATAGGGTGATATACATGGATCTAGTTTCAGTTTTTTGCAGACTGCTAACCAGTTTTCCCAGCAGGTTTTGTGGAACAGGCTGCTATTTCTCCATCGTATATTTTTAGCTCCTTTGTCAAAGATAAGTTGCTCATAGTTGTGTGGCTTCATATCTGGATCCTCTATTCTGTTCCACTGGTCTTCATGTCTGTTTTTGTGCCAGTACCATGCTGTTTTTATTGTTATTGCTTTGTAATATAGTTTGAAGTCAGGTATTGTGATACCTCCTGCATTGTTCTTTTGACTGAGTATTGCCTTGGCTGTTCGTGGCCTCTTGTGTTTCCATATAAATTTAACAGTAGGTTTTTCAATCTCTTTAATGAATGTCATTGGAATTTTGATGGGAATTGCATTAAACATGTAGATTACTTTTGGGAGTATCGACATTTTTACTATGTTGATTCTACCAATCCATGAGCATGGGAGATCTCTCCACTTTCTATAGTCTTCCTCAGTCTCTTTCTTCAGAAGTGTATAGTTTTCCTTGTAGAGGTCTTTCACATCTTTTGTTAGGTTTACACCTAGGTATTTGATTTTGTTTGAGGCTATTGTAAATGGAATTGTTTTCATACATTCTTTTTCCGTTTGCTCATTGTTAGTGTATAGAAATGCTAATGATTTTTCTATGTTGATTTTATATCCTGCTACCTTGCTATAGCTATTGATGATGTCTAGAAGCTTCTGAGTAGAGTTTTTTGGGTCTTTAAGGTGTAGGATCATGTCGTCTGCAAATAGGGATATTTTGACAGTTTCTTTACCTATTTGTATTCCTTTTATTCCTTCTTCTTGCCTAATTGCTCTGGCTAGGAATTCCAGTACTATGTTGAATAGGAGTGGAGATAGTGGGCATCCTTGTCTGGTTCCTGATTTTAGAGGGAATGGTTTTAGTTTTTCTCCGTTAAGTATAATGCTGGCTGTAGGTTTGTCATATATAGCTTTTATAATGTTGAGGAACTTTCCTTCTATTCCTAGTTTTCTTAGAGCTTTTATCATGAAATGATGTTGGATCTTATCAAAGGCTTTTTCTGCATCTATTGAGATGATCAAGTGGTTTGTGTCTTTGCTTCTGTTAATGTGGTTTATTACATTTATTGATTTTCGTATGTTGAACCACCCCTGCATCCCTGGAATGAAGCCTACTTGGTCGTGGTGAATAATGTTTTTGATGTTTTGCTGAATTCGGTTTGCCATTATTTTGTTGAGGATTTTTGCGTCAGTGTTCATTAAGGAGATTGGCCTATAGTTCTCCTTTTTGGAGGTGTCTTTGCCTGGTTTGGGGATAAGTGTAATACTGGCTTCATAAAATGTATTTGGCAGTTTTCCTTCCCTTTCTATTTCGTGGAACAGTTTAAGGAGGGTTGGTATCAGTTCTTCTTTAAAGGTCTGATAGAATTCAGCAGAGAATCCATCAGGTCCTGGACTTTTCTTTTTGGGGACACTCTTGATTGCTTCTTCAATTTCATTTTGTGTTATAGGTCTATTCAGGTGATTAATTTCCTCTTGGTTCAGTTTTGGATGATCATATGTATCTAGAAATCTGCCCATTTCTTTTAGATTTTCAAATTTATTTGAATATAGGTTCTCAAAGTAGTCTCTGATGATTTCCTGGACTTCCATGGTGTTTGTTGTTATCTCCCCTTTTGCATTCCTAATTCTACTAATTTGGGTTTTTTCTCTCCTCATTTTAATCAGGTTTGCCAGGGGTCTATCGATCTTGTTTATTTTTTCAAAGAACCAACTTTTTGTTTCATTAATTCTTTGTATGGTTTTTTTGGTTTCTATTTCGTTGATTTCAGCTCTTATTTTTATTATTTCTCTCCTTCTATTTGTTTTGGGATTTGCTTGTTCTTGTTTTTCTAGGAGTTTGAGATGTATCATTAGGTCATTGATTTGGGATCTTTCAGTCTTTTTAATATATGCACTCATGGCTATAAACTTTCCTCTCAAGACTGCCTTAGCTGTGTCCCATAGGTTCCAGTAGGTTGTGTTTTCATTTTCATTGACTTCCAGGAACTTTTTAATTTCCTCTTTTATTGCATCGATGATCCATTCTTCATTAAGTAATGAGTTATTTAGTTTCCAGCTGTTTGCATGGTTTTTGTCTTTACTTTTGTTGTTGAGTTCTACTTTTACTGCATTGTGGTCAGATAGTATGCACGGTATTATTTCTATTTTCTTATATTTGCTGAGGCTTGCTTTGTGCCCTAGGATATGATCTATTTTGGAGAAGGTTCCATGAGCTGCTGAGAAGAATGTATATTGTGTAGAGGTTGGATGAAATGTTCTGTAGATATCTACTAGGTCCACTTGATCTATTGCATATTTTAGATCTTGGATTTCTTTATTGAGTTTTTGTTTGGATGACCTATCTATTGATGATAATGGGGTGTTAAAGTCTCCCACAACCACTGTGTTGGCGTTTATATATGCTTTTAGGTCTTTCAGGGTATGTTTGATGAAATTGGGTGCGTTGACATTGGGTGCGTACAGATTGATGATTATTATTTCCTTTTGGTCTATTTCCCCTTTTATTAGTATGGAATGTCCTTCTTTATCTCGTTTGATCAATGTAGGTTTGAAGTCTACTTTGTCAGAGATAAGTATTGCTACTCCTGCTTGTTTTCGGGGGCCATTGGCTTGGTAAATCTTCTTCCAGCCTTTCATCCTAAGCATATGCTTATTTCTGTCGGTGAGATGAGTCTCCTGTAAGCAACAAATTGTTGGATCTTCTTTTTTAATCCATTTTGTCAAACGGTGTCTTTTGATGGGTGAATTAAGTCCATTAACATTAAGTGTTAGTACTGATAGGTATGTGGTGATTCCTGCCATTTAGTTATCTTAGTTGTTTGAAGGTTTGATTGTGTGTACCTAACTTGATGTTACTCTCTACTGTCTTGCTTTTTCTTATCCTGTGGTTTGGTGCTGCCTGCCTTTTCATGGTTAAGTTGGGTGTCACTTTCTGTGTGCAGGATCCCTTGCAGAATCTTTTGTAATGGTGGCTTTGTGGTCACATATTGTTTTAGTTTCTGCTTATCATGGAAGACTTTTATTGCTCCATCTATTTTGAATGATAGCTTTGCTGGGTAGAGTATCCTGGGGTTGAAGTTATTTTCATTCAGTGCCCGGAAGATCTCACCCCACGCTCTTCTTGCTTTTAATGTTTCTGTTGAGAAGTCTGCTGTGATTTTGGTGGGTTTAACTTTGGATGTTACTTGTTTTTTCTCTCTTACAGCCTTCAGTATTCTTTCCTTAGTTTCTGAACTTGTTGTTTTAATGATGATATGTCGTGGAGTAGTTCTATTTTGATCTGGTCTGTTTGGTGTCCTGGAGGCCTCTTGCATTTGTTTGGGAATATCTTTCTCTAGATTTGGAAAATTTTCCGTTATCATTTTGTTGAATATATTATGCATTCCCTTCGCTTGCACCTCTTCTCCTTCTTTGATGCCCATGATTCTCAAGTTTGGTCTTTTGATGGAGTCAGTGAGTTCTTGCATTTTCTTTTCACAGGTCTTGAGTTGTTTAATTAATAGTTCTTCGGTTTTTCCTTTAATTACCATTTCATCTTCGGGTTCTGAGATTCTGTCTTCTGTTTGTTCTATTCTGCTGGATTGGCCTTCCGTTTTGTTTTGCAGTTCTGTTTCGTTCTTTTTTCTGAGGTTTTCCATATCCTGGAAGTTTTCTTCTTTAATGTTGTCTATTTTTGTCCTGAGTTCATTTATCCGTTTATTCATTGTGTTCTCTCTTTCACTTCGGTGTTTATACAGTGCTTCTATGGTTTCCTTTATTTCTTCTTTTGCTTTTTCAAATTCTCTATTTTTATTGTCTTGGAATTTCTTGAGTGTCTCCTGTACATTTTGGTTGACCCTATCCAGTATCATCTCTATAAAATTCTCATTGAGTACTTGTAGTATGTCTTCTTTTAAATTATTTTTGTGGGCGTCATTGGGTCCTTTGGCATAGTTTATCTTCATTTTGTTGGAGTCTGGATCTGAGTTTCTGTTCTTTTCATTCCCCTCTGGTTCCTGTACTAATTTTTTGCGGTGGGGAAACTGGTTTCCCTGTTTTTTCTGTCTTCCCGTCATTGTCCTTGGTGTTGTTACTGTCCCTGTACTGTGTGCAATTAAGTATTCTAGCTTGTAATAATAACAATGGTAATATTTAGAATGGAAGGGTGAGCTGAGATGGAAAGCAAGAAGTTAAAGAAAAGGGGAAAACAAATATACAGACGAGGGAGAAAGCAGAACAAGGTATCAGACAAGAGAGTTTCAAAGGTATAAACAGGGAGTGTTAGTGTACTAATCGACAGTAAGCTGAACAGACATTAGAGAGACAGAGAGAGGACTGAAAATCAAAGATAAAAAAAAATAAGTAAATGAAAGTAATATCTATATATAAAAATGAATTAAAATAAAATGGAAAATAGAAAATTAAAAAAAAAACAAAAAAAAACCCAAAAAACTTCCAAGTTTATATGCAATGCAGTTTCAGTCTTAATAATTTGGGTGTCCATCTCAATCTCCAGTCCTGGAGTTGGTGCCTCAGATGTTGTTCTGTAGTTGTCTCATCAAAGGGGATGCATAAAGTAGAACAAAACTACACTCACACACACACAGAAGAAAAAAAAAAAAAGCCCCACCAAGTGTCCCCCGTTCAAATGCAATACAGTTTCAGTAAGTTTTTCGGCTTGCAGGTGTAATTCGGTTGTTCTCTCATCAAAGGTAGGGAGAAAAAGAAAAAAAAAGCGTCTGGAGGCAGTTCCGAGAGTGGTATCTGCAACTGTGGCTTGCCTGCCTGCTGCTCTCAGCCTGTAGCTGGTGGCCTTATTTGTGCAGATCTCTGGGGTGAGCTAGCACTCACCTGGTCCCACAGGCTTTGTTTGCTCAGAGTTCTCCTGTGCGGGAGCCTCTGCTACAGGCTTTCCCCTTTCCAAGCCCTGGGAAAAGTGACACTGCACCCACGTTGTCAGGCCTGGGTGTTTATTTACAGTTCATGTGGGAGGTGGGTCTTCCCCCCTCTCCTGAAGTTTTCCTCCCACTGCCACTTTCACAAGCTTTCCTGCTCCTGCCGGCCGCCATGTTTGTTTACAGTTCACATGGGAAGTGGGTCTTCCCTGCTCTCCTGTGGAGTTTTCCTCCCTCCACCACTCTCACAAGCTTCCCCACTCCTGGTTGCTGGGTGTGCGCCCCGCTCCCGCCAGAGGCTCTCCGGCCTGCCCGGCTTGTTTATTTACAGTCCCGGGAAGGATTCCCTTCCCCCAATCTTCAGCGCTCAGGGCGCCCCACCCTCTTTCCAGCGTGTCTTAATTGTTCTTATTGCTTAGTACTCAGTTTCTCTTTTTTTCCCCGGGTGGAGGTCAGTCTGTCCAGGGGGCTATGCTGCTCTGGCCCAGGCTTGTCTGTGGGGTACCGCGGTACCACGAAGCTCACCTGGTCCGCGTCTTCCCAAGTCGTATGGGCGCCGGCCACTGGCGGCCCCGGGGGCCCTCCTCGTTTCTCCGTTTAACGTGAAATGGAGATTCTATGCACTGGCTGGAGATGTGGAGGGGTCAAAGTTAGGCCTTTTCTCAGTGATTATGCCTGCAAAGTGTGTCTCCAGCGTCTCTCCAAGATTTCACTATAGGAGGGTCGCTTTCTGCTTCCTACCTCCAGCCGCCATCTTGCTCTCTCCGCTTTAGTTATTTTTTGAGTAGGGTCTCAAGATTTTGCCCTGGCTGGCCTGGACTGTGACTCTCTTACAGATGCTTCCTGCATAGCTGGGATAACAGATGTGCACCATCATATCCAGCCTATTGGTTGAGATGGGAGTCTACGTAATTTTTTGCCTGGGCTGACCTTGAACCCCAGTCCTACCGATCTCTGCCTTTTGAGTAGTTGAGATTACAGGCCTGAGCCCCATACCTGGCTTACTGCTTTCACTTCTGAAATGTTGGGTATATGAGTAATTTTCTCACTTACAAGTAAAAAACTAAAGATTTAAGGAGAAACAGGACATAAATTAAAATGTAATTTTTAAGTTCAGTAAAGGAAAAAAAAAAGAATTTTGTATTAAAATTCCTATGAGATTGGAAAAATAATTGATTTGCAAAGAGTAGGAGATTCAGAATGGATTGTTAAGCTTTAAATAATTTGTTCAAATCAAAATACTAGTAAGTGATTGTAGTGATAATAATGAAAGTTACATATTTCTTGGAAGATGTTGCAATAATTGACAGGAGAAACAATAGACTTCTAACTTTTCCTCCCTCCCTCCCTTCCTTTTTTTTTTTCATTTTTCTTTCATTTCTCTCCCTTTCTGTCTCTCCCCTCCCCTCCTCTTCCCTCCCTTCCTCTTCTCATATGAATTGGTACTTTGCTGTCTATCAGATAAGTCTGATCTTGTATCATGTATATATTATAAAGATAAACTGGCTTTTTTAGATCAAATGGAAATTCCTACTTCCTGTGTTATACATTAAGAGTTTCTGCAGTACTGGGGATTGAACAAAGGGCCTCATGCTTGCTAGGTGAGCACTATACCACTTGAGCCATACCAGCAGTCCTTTTGTTTGTATTTTGTTTTTGAGATAGGTCTCACTAACTTTGCCTGGGGTAGCCTTGAAATCGCACTCCTTACAATTGAGGCAGGAAGAAGTTAAAAGAAGTTAACTGATAAAAAAGAGTCAGGTATTTAGGAATCTGTAAGGGAGTTGTGGGAGTCTTAAAAAAATGCATGCCAGAAGTGACTTGACCCTAATGATAAAATAGACTGAACATTTTTATTTAGCTTTTAGATTCTGTAGCTAAGTTTTTGTAGAATCTTGGTAGTATAGTCTGCCTTCAGACTTGGATCTTAGGAAGTAAAATTAAACTAACCTTTATCTTTGGGGAGACCATCTAACATGGCATTAGGTACCTACCTGAGAAACTGTTTTGATTGTGTCCCATCTCCACTTAGCAACATGCATATAGAATTAGTTATTCTTTCAATATAAGGATTGAAGCAGGTTCTATGCAGATGTTGGAGACTCAGAGGTGTCTATATGGAAGTATTAACCAAGTAAATGTTAAATTGCAGCTGTGCCAGTACTAAGAAGATAAGTACACTGAGACTTTTCTGTTCAGTATAGCATCTCTTAGAAATTTGTTTGAAGGATGAGTTAGCCAGAGTAAATATGTAACAACAGTGATCCAGGCAGAGAGGATCAGCAGTCTACTACAAATTCTGTGGTAGGAGAGAATGAGGTAAATCTGGAGAACTGAAAGATGGGTATATGGAAATTAGGGAGGTAGTGTGATATGAGATCAGACTATGAAGTTATGTAAGAGCTAGGCCATGTGTGGTATCAACCATTATGTTAAGAAGTGGGCTTTTCATCTTTTTTTTTTTTTTCCTCACATCAGTGTTCTTTTTTTTTTCCTTTATTATATTCATATGTGCATACAATGTTTGGGTCATTTCTCCCACCTCCCCGCCCCAACCCCTCGCTACCAGGCAGAAACTAATTTGCCCTTATCTCTAGTTTTGTTGAAGAGAGAGTATAAGCAATAATAGAAAGGACCAAGGGTTTTTGCTAGTTGAGATAAGGATAGCTATACAGGGAGTTTACTCACATTGCTTTCCTATACATGTATGTTACCTTCTAAGTTAATTCTTCTCGAACTAATCTTTTCTCTAGTTCCTGGTCCCCTTCTATTGGCCTCAGTTGGTTTAAAGTATCTGCGTTAGTTTCTCTGCATTGAGGGCAACAAATGCTATCTAGTTTTTTGGGTGTTTTACCTATCCTCATACCTTCCTTGTGTGTTCTTGCTTTATCATGTGATCAAAGTCCAGTCCCCTTATTGTGTTTGCCCTTGATCTAATGTCTGCATATAAGGGAGAACATACGACTTTTGGTCTTTTGGACCAGGCTCACCTCACTCAGAATGATGTTCTCCAGTTCCATCCATTTACCTGCGAATGATAACATTTCATTGTTTTTCATGGCTGCATAAAATTCCACTGTGTATAAATAACACATTTTCTTAATCCATTCGTCAGCAGTGGGGCATCTTGGCTGTTTCCATAACTTGGCTATTGTGAATAGTGCTGCAATAAACATGGGTGTGTAGGTGCCTCTGGAGTAACCTGAGTCACATTCTTTTGGGTATATCCCGCTTTTCATCTTTAATGTTAAGAGATGAAGCATATGAATAGTTTTGAGTAGAGACTACATTAGCATTTTGAAAGACCCCTGATGTGATACAGTTTGGGGATTAGCAGGTTGATAGAATGGATGAAAGACAAGGTAGACTGTTAGCTTGGATTGGAGTGGTAGTAGCACAGTAGAAAAATAGTGGACATATTTTAGAGATATTTTGGAATTAAAGCTATTAAGTTATGGTTTGTGTTTAGGATGTAAGAGAAAGAACTCTTAAAGATACCATCTAGATTTCTGGCTTCTTTAATTTAGGCAGTATGCTGAACACTAAAACAGAACCCTGAAAACATAGGGTCTGGCACCAGCTTTGCCGAGCTAGCCTTGAGTCTCTATTCTACTGTCTTCCCTTCCCTAATAGCTGGGATTAGCCCTCATTCCCACCATATCTGGCCGTTGTTCCTGTTTTTAAAAACAAGCCATTAATCATTTCTTGTAGTAGGTTTTTTTAAATAAAAAATTAGGTTGAAATTTTAAAACCTGGATTCTTTTTCCATTAAAATATTCCCTAAGTTTTGGGGGTATCATCCTTTTTGTGTGTAAGTACATTCCTATGGTAAAATTTCTTCCTGTGTAGTTTAATTATTGTTTGTGAGCTCATGTGGGCCTCTCCAGCACTGTTTTTGGTTTTTTATGATAATTTCATCTCATTTCATGCATGCTATAAAGGTTAGGTTAGCGCTATATATATGTATATATGTATATATGTATATATGCCTTTTTCTCTTGAGAAGACAAAGCTGTCATTTTCCTGGTGGTAGATATATTGCTTTCCATCTCTTTTGACTGTGCAGTCTTTCCATAGCCCTGACTTCATAAGTACGATAAATACTTTGCTTGTGGCACTTGCCTTTTTTAAGTTTAGCTCAGGTAAATTCTTCTTTGGGGGAGTAGTATTTCTAGCATTTTCTTAGTCATCCATGTTGCTGGCAAACCGAGTGATTGTTTTATATAAAAATCTGACTTTAAAATCTTTTTCGCTCAGAAATTTAAAATATATATCATCCTTTTGCTTCACAGCATCCACTGAGAAATATGGTATTAATCTGACTTTGTTATTCCTTTATAAAATATCTCTATATTTTCTCTGAGTGAACGATTTTAAGTTGTACTTTATTGTTACTATATTGGAGTTTACTGAATTGTGTCTAAGGTCTTTTCCCACCTCCAATTCTCTGTGTCTCTTAATGATTCTCTTTTAAAGATGAACATGAGAACTCCTGGTTTCTCTTTAAAAGTTTCATAATTTTTCATAATATTTCCTATTTAGCTACAATTTGCTCTTTAGTTTTGTCCTTTACAGGATTTAGCCAGTTTTTTATTTTGTTATTCTAGACAATGATAATTTCTCCATTCAAAATTATAAGTGAATCTTTTATTATAAATCTCTTTCATTAATTATAGTAGTGGTCTCTCAAGTTTTTTCAGATACCATCATATCTCAACCATGTAGGTGCTGTTATTATCCCTGTTTTACAGACAAAGAAGCTAGAATACAGAGAGCATAAGTAACTTGCTCAACCAAAGTGACATAGCTGTAAGTGTGGAACTAAGGTTCAAGCTCAGGCAGTTTGTTTCTACAACCTGTACTCTTAACCTCTCGGTTGCACTTTGTTTTGGGCTACTCTGGTTTATATTGCTCTCTAAAGATATTTTTGTTTCTGTTTCCTATGATATTCTTCTGTTTTCTGGTTTTGTTGCTTAGATTTTATGGTGCTTTCTCAAATGTTTAATTTTGGGGTATGCAAAAATATTTGAAAAATTTTTTAGAAAGTGCTATAGAATTGCATTAGTGGTGGTTGGTGAGGGAGACGCATGGCTGCTGCTGGGAAAGATGTTGTCAAACTGATTTTGGATGAGGATTTCCTGTATATCTTCTGTGAATCCAACATTATTTTGCCTCTTTGCCTCACTTGTCTACATGTAGTATTCCTACCTCAGACAAGTAACCTCTGATGCCTCCTTCCATTGGTAATAGTGGGTGGGTGGGGGAAGAATTAAGAATTGACTGTTTCTGATACCATTATTCTGAGAATTGCTGCAGGGTTCTCTCCTCCCCTCCATAAGCTGCTTTATACTAAACATGGAATATCCTAGAAACTGGCCTTATTTTTCTTCTGCTTGCATTTCAGACTTTGGTTTCTTCAGTTTTCATTCTTTCTTTCAGACATTAATTATAATTTGTCTTTAAGGTCATGGATACTCTTTTTTTTTCTTTCTTTGTAGTCCCAGGGATTAACTCCAGAGCTTTGTACCTACTAAGCAAGGGCTATGCCACTGAGCTTATGTACTTAAGTGTCATATTCTTGTTCTGCAATCCATTATGTTTTACTCCCATCTTTTAGTGCTATTTTAGTTTTTTTAATGTAATATTTAGGATTTCAGGATTTTTGACAATATGTCACTCATGCTCCTTCCATGTTGATGCTATTTCTTGTCATTGGTGACTATTGAGAGTCATGGACTTCTTTTATAATATGATGAATTCTGCAGCCCCTTATCACTTTTTTCATTCAAATTATAGCCAGTGGCTCTGGGCCCCCCAAGCAATGCCCAAATGTTAATCTGAGCATCACCAGTTTCATAGATTGGGGATTTGGAAACTGGGAGGTATTTTTAGTTATATTAACGCACGTTCCTTTGATATTTTTGGATTGTTTTTCTGTTATGCAAGTTTGAGAAAAATCACTATGAAAAATGTGTTTGTATAGCTAGCGAATCTAATACAAAAATAGAGGACTTTCTATTAAGCAGTTTTCTGACCTTTTTTTCCCTCTTTAGGTTTAATTACAGATCAACACATCATCTTGCATCTCATGGGTTTTATGAATTTTTAAATTGGTTTGATGAAAGAGCATGGTATCCACTAGGAAGAATTGTAGGTGGTACGGTAAGTATATTAACAGCTCTTTATGTTACTTGTAAAATTTTATAGTTATGTGAATAAATCACTAGTTGTTCAGGGATGGGTTTTCTTGAAAATTTGGTATAATTCACTAATACATTGTCTGTAGCTGATTAGCCAGTATTTTCTTAGGGTATTTTCTTGGCACATTCTCCCACAATGTATTTTGGGGTTATCTCATACTAGCAACTATTTCTGACAAATGATAGAGACTAGATGGGTATCTACTGTCACAATGTATTTCAAGTTCAGGTTGTTTGTTTTTGCTTTATTCTGTAGCAACTTGGTTTAAAAAAAAAGTTTTTGGAAGGAGATAGAAATTTAGAATAATTGGGTCACAAGTCTCTAAATTATTATAGATAATTATTGATTGTATATAGTTCATGGTTCTAATGTCTAGAATGATGACATAAGGAAAAATATTTTTAGGTTTTAGGGTATAAGGAGAATTTTGTAGCAAAGGTAAAAAACTTGAGGAAACCCGTATTTATCAATTTCATTTAGTTTTTTATTATTCCAGATAAACTTTTGACTCTGTTTATTGTCTCTAGTACATGTTTGTTTTCTATTTTATTACTTTTAATTTCCTTCCATTTTAGTTTACTTTTATGTTCTTTCCCTGATTTGCTCAGTAAGTTTCAACCATTCTTCATTATTAATGGCTGTATAACTTTCATACTAACCACTGTACTGTCTCAATAGCATTCTGTAAGTTTTGATATGTTTTTCATTTGGTAATGTATTTTCATTATCATTACATTTTAATATCCATTATAATTTCCCCTGATTGATGAATTGTCTAGTATTGTATTTAACTTCTAAACATAAGATTTCATAGTTTCTTTTATATTTTAAATGTATTGTAGCTAGTCAACAAATTCTATACAATTTCAATCCTTTGAAGTTTGAAACTTGATTGTGACCTATAATACATCCAATTTTGTGCATGTTTTCTCTGTGTTTAGAAAGTACATGTTTTCCATGGCAGTAAGGTGTTGTTTTTCTAGTTTGAAGGGATCTTATCCTGGTACAAATAGAGGTAAAGACAATTAGAGTGGTCACAATGGTCTCTAGTGTGAATTAGTGGTACTAAATGACAGAGGATGGAATAGATATTTATTACCTGAAGTTCTTATGGTGGAAAGCTTATCATATACCTGACTATATAGTGATGACTATAGTTTCTTGCTAAATATTCTCTTAAATGCTCTTATTTAAATGTGTTTTCTTACACTTATGAGCATGTTTGTATTCAATCCCAAAAGATTTTATTTTGTAGTGTTTAAAAAAACCAAGAAATCTCTTTTGAGATCTTAAAAACAACTTGTAATAATAGAGAACTAATCTTAGTATTTTCAGGTACCTTATTTCATAATTGTAATTAAAGTTTCCATTTTGTTCTTCCTAGGTTTACCCAGGATTGATGATAACAGCAGGCCTTATCCATTGGATTTTAAATACGTTGAACATAACAGTTCACATAAGAGATGTATGTGTATTCCTTGCACCAACTTTTAGCGGCCTTACATCTATATCTACTTTCCTGCTAACCAGAGAACTTTGGAACCAAGGAGCAGGACTTTTAGCTGCTTGTTTTATTGCTATTGTACCAGGTTATATATCTCGGTCAGTAGCTGGATCCTTTGATAATGAAGGCATCGCTATTTTTGCACTTCAATTCACATACTACTTGTGGGTATGTAACACTTAATGATTTGCTACCATTAATGCTCATGACCTTTCTGCTGCATTTCTTGTACATCTGTCTCTACCAATTATGGTTGCATACAGAGTTCTCTGTTACTATTCATAATGTATTTAATACTAGGTAATATTTAAAAGTATGTCAGGCACTATTTTTTCTCTCTGATTTTATACATAACTGTTAGTTTAATGTGCATATAAATTTTACTTTTCTCAGCATTCATGTTATGCCCAATTTACAGGTGATGGTAGTAGCTTTTATCTATAAATGATAGTTCAAATAATAAAAAAACAAAGACTGGGCCATGGCTCAGTGGTAGAATGCCTGCCTAGCAAGTGCAAAGCTCTGAGTTCAAACCTCAGTACTGTCAAAAAGGGGGGAAGAATATCAAAAAACAACCCATTGATGGGTGTGGTAGTGTGCTCCTGTGATCTGTGTACTTGGGAGGCTGAGACAGGAGGATCTTGAGTTTGAGGCCAGAGTGGGCTACGTAGTGAGAGACCCTGTCTCAAAAACCAAAGAAAAACACAACCTCTGAAGTGTGTGTGTGTGTGTGTGTGTGTGTGTGTGTGTGTGTGTGTGTGTTTGAGGAGAGAGAGCTAAGAAATATTTACCTAAGAAAGGTGAAATAAGGTTTGATGGCTTGAAATTTTAAATTGTGCTTAAACAACTAGCATTATTGATTTTGCTGTTGCCAAATTATTTCAGTTTAGTTTTTTTCTGCATAAAATATGATCCTGCTTCTTATTGGGTTCAACTCAAAACTTGCATTTATTTATTATTTTAGTGTTAGTTTATGCTTCATACTTTTTCAGTCATGGAAATTGCCCCAAAACTTCTAAGTGTCAATAGTTTATACTTTTAGGTATTGAGATAAGTGAATGGCAGAATGATTTTTTTCTCTTTAATAGTTATTTAATATTGTTTAAAACTACTTGGCTAGTGGATACGTTTGCTTTGGCTGGGAATCCCAGAGGAGGGTGTTGTGGTGTGATCAGTGTAGGCAGTACCCAAGTTTAAAAGAGAAGAAAGAACTGGGGAGATGATGATGGCAAGCAGTAGTGTACTGCCAGTGCTGGGTAGTAACCAAAAAATGTCTTCAAAAACTTTCCATAGACCGGAGGTATAGTTCAAGTATGGACTTGCCTCGTAAGCATGAGGCCTTGAGTTCAAAGACCAGTACTACCAACAAAACAAAACCAACAAATAACCCAAACCCAGCCTATTCATTTATTGTATGCAGCTGAAGAAAAAAAACCTTAAAATTTGGGATCTCTGTTTAATGCCATTTAATAAATATAACTCTTAATTTAAAAATAATACATATAAATGTGGATAGATCTTGGTAATATGCCAAGTAGAAAAATAAGTTGCAGTAAAGTAGGTATGATATGATAAATCGTATGTGTAAATTATAAACAATTCAGACTATACTCTGTTTACTCCTGTCATAATAAAAGTACAAAAATGTAGTATATATCTTTCATATAAGCCAACTTTATAATAGTGGGTTTTTTTCTCTGAGGATGAGTGAGTGATTGATATTGAGGAAATAGTACTTCAGCCTATGTCAGAAAATATCTAAAAAACATCATCTGAAAAATACATGGCATTATATTTCACTTTGAAAGTCTGGATAGCTAGGTTGATAACTTTTAATATTCTGTATACTTTTATGTATACCATGTATTCTGTAATAAACTGAATAATAAAATACTGAGAAATTTAGACAAAAAAAATCACCCAGAGAACTGTCATTTTCAGTTGGGATATTTAAAAAAAAAAAATGCAACTAGGGCATTATTTTTTATTTATTTATTTTTTTTGGTGGTACTAAGGTTTGAACTCAGGGTCTTGCACTTGCTAGGCAAGTACTTTGCCACTTAAATCATGCCCCTAGCTCGCTTTGCTTTTTAGATTGTTTTTTAGATAGGATCTAGAGTTTTTGGCTTTAGGCTAGCCTCAACCTTGATCCTCCTGCCTGGGCTTCCTGGGATCACAGGTTCAGGCTATCATATCCACCGGATTGATTGAGATGGAGGTCTCACAAACTTTTTTGCCTAAAATTACAGTCATTACAAATAGCTTGGATTACAGGCATGAGCTACTTACTGTGCCTGACCAAAAAAGTATTATTTAATTCTTGTAAGAAATACAATTTAATATGCTCAAAGTACTTCATACATATGTGTAAAAATAGAATAATGGAACCAAATTAAAGATTGTTTTTTAAAGAGGGAAGGGGAGATAAGCAAAAGAAATAAAGGGAAGTGAATTTGATAAAAGTATATCATATTCATGTATGGAAATAGCACAGCAAAACCCTTTGCACAGTTACTATACACTAATAGAAGGGAGAGAAAAACCAAACAAACAAACAAAAAAGAAAAACAATGGTATTATATTCTCTATGTAGATTTTTTGTTTGCTTTTTTTGTTTTTAATTTTTAAAAATCTAGACAAAATTCATATAATATAGAATTCATCATTTGAGCTATTTTAAAGAGTACAATTGGTGCCTTTTAGTATATTCACAATGTTGTGCAGCCATTACCACTATCTTATTTACAGAACATTTATCAATCCAAAAAGAAATCCTGTACCTCCTAATCTCCCTCTATCCTGTGGTAATCACTAATCTGCTTTTTTATCTTTATGGGTTTACCTATTCTGGACATTTCATCTTTCATATAAATAAAAATCTACAACATGTGGCCTTTTATGTCTTGAACTTTCACTTAGCATGATTATTACATAGTTAATACTTCATTGCTTTTCTTTCCTTCCAATTTTTCTTTATTGTTTTAAGATGCAATAATACCAAATTTGCCATCTTGTCTCTTTAAATAGACAGTTCAGTAGTATTTAATACATTCATAATATTTTACATCCTTCATGAAACTTTATACCCTTAAAGTCCCCCTTGTTCCAGTCCTTGATACCATTCTATGTTTTGTCTCTGTTTTTTTTCTACTTGTAGGAAGTAGAATCCTGTAGTATTTGTCATTTTACTGCAATTAGCATTATTTCCTCAGAGTTCATGTATGTTGTAACATGTCAAAATTTCTTTTGTAAGGCAGAATGATAATCTTTTTATGTATATACCATATTTTGATGGTCACTTTGGTTGCTTCCACATTTTAGCTGTCAAGTTTTTCTTCTGTTGCTTGTTGTTTTGGTGTCATATCTAACAACTCACTACCAAATCCAGTATTGTGAAACATTTGCCCTATGTTTTGTTTGAAGAGTTTTATAATTTTATGTCCTAAGAGATCTTTGGTCCATTTTGAGTTAATTTTATTTTGTATATGGTGTTAGATAAGAGTCCAGCTTTATTCATTTGCATGTGGACTTCCAGTTTTCTCAGTACTGTTTGCTGAAAAGATTATCCTTTCCCCACTAGATGATCTTGGCACTATTGTTGCAGTCATTTGACATGTTTATGAAGGTTACATGGGTTTCTATGTCTTTATAGTGAACTCTTAGTTACTGTGACTTTGTAGTACATTTTGAAATTAGGAAGTATGATTGGCAGTACTGGTGTTTCAACTCTGAGCTTTGTGCTTGTTAGGCAGATGCTCTACTGTTTGACTCTGGGGTTATTTTTGACATAGTGTATCACTTTTGACCCAGGCCAGCCTGGACTGCAATCCTATTTATGCTTCCAGCAGAGGCTGGGATGACAGGCACATACTATAACATTCAGCTTTTTCTGTTGAGAACAGGGTCTTGTGATTTTCTTTTTTTTGCCCAAGCTGGCCTTGAACTGTGTTCTTCCAGTCTCAGCCTCTAGAGTAGGTAAGATTATAGATGTGGTTCACCAATACCAGGCTAAATTCTATTTCATTCTACTCCAGTTGCTGTATATGTCTTTATGCCCATACCACACAGTTTGGTTACTGTGAGTTTTTGAAACTACTTTGACATATAAGTCTTTCAGCTTCATTTTATTTCAAGATTGTTTAGACTATTTGAAGTCCTTCCATTTCCATATTAATCTTAGGATCGGCTTGTTCATTACATTGTTATTTTTTAAGTGGTGTAGTATTGTTTTATTAATTCAACAGAAGCTTTCATAGAGCACAGTATGGAGCAGGTGCTATCTTGTATGTTAGTAATATGGGGAGAAGTGGAGTTGATAAACTGATAGTAGAAATTATGAATATATTGCTTTGAAGAATTAGAGTGACAGAATGATGAAGCATTCTCACTTAGGACCTGGGGGATTTTTTTCCCCCCTTCTGGGATATATGACGTAAATCAGGTAATTACTTAGTGAGAAGATGAAAGTTCTATAGATTCCTGGGGCTCTCCAGCAATGTCAAGAAAGCCCTGAGGGCCAGAGGAGCAATGGTGATAGGAATAAAAGAAGTAATTAGGAAGCTGAAGGACACAGATGAAACGAAGGAGTGGGCAACCACGTTAAATGCTACAGATAGAAAATAAGAATTAAAAAAAGATCTTTAAAGCCAGGCATAGTGGCTTATGCCTATATTCCCATCTATTTAGAAGGCATAGGTCAGGAGGATCACAGTTCAAGGCCAAGCTCGGCAAAAGGTTAGTGAGACCTCCATCTTGACAAAAAAAGCTGGGTGTGGTAGTATATGCCTGTATGTGTCTGTGTGTGGGGGGGTGTAAGTAGGATTGTGGTCTAGGGCAGCACAAGCAGATAACACAAGACCCTACTTGAAAAGTAACTAGCAAAAAGGGCTAGTAGGGGCATGGCTCAAGTGGTAGAGTGCCTGTCTACTAAGTTCCTGGCTCTGAGTTCAAACCTCCGTACTGCCAAAAATAAATAAATAAAATCTTCGGATATACTGTTTTAAGGTGATTGAGGGACTGAAGAAGTACACTTGATATGTTTGGATAATGAAGGGAGAGAGGTAAAGATTGAGATTAATAGCATAGGAGGAGAGAGGTTAAATATTAGTCAGCCAGAATTCTTGAACCAGTGAAGCCAGAGGACACTAATGAAAAGGCATTTTTCATGTCCATTACATTTGACTCAACACCAAGTTGCTCAATGAATTAATTACATTTCGGTTTCTCCTTAATTTGCTTAAATATTTAACATTCAGAACAAAAATGCAGTTGCTTTTGATTGTAGCAACCAATTTTAAAAGTGAAATATAGGAAACACTATTAAATATTATCTAACTCAATAAACCAATATTTTAGGCTAGAAAACTGAGCCCCAAGAAATCAGATGGCATGATCTAGGTTAGGTCATCCAGGTAGATTTCAATCTGCTGCTTTTAGCTAGAGATTAGACTCCTTTTGAGAAGCCAAAAACAGAACTAATTTCTTTAAGGATGGTCAAATCCTAGTTTACAGATAGAGACATTGTATCTGCCTCCGGGGTGCACATGTTTCTGACAACCCCATGTGGAATTTCTGCTCTAAGGGAAAGGTCTGGATTTTGTCTGCCACTAATAGGGGCTGGGGTGTTAAGCATCAACATGCTTGAGCATAGGATTTTGTTTTGTAACAGTTATTTTTAGTGAATATTAGTGGTGTAAAAATGGATTTCATCATGATATTTTATCATCTATGCATGTTAATATGCTTTAATCATATTCTCTATACCCTATTATCCTCTCATTTTTTTCACTTAAGACTGTGCATATGAGAGAAAACATGATAAGGGTCTTTCTGAGTCAGGCTTATTTTGCGTAACATGATCTCTGCAGTTCTTTCTATTTTCTTGCAAACAACATGATTTCATTCTTCTTTGTGGCTGAAAAATACTCCATCGTGTATATATACCACATTTCCTTCCGTTTTGGCAGTACTGGGGATTCAACTCAAGGCTTCATGCTTTTTAGCCAGGCTCTCTACCAATTGAGCCACACACACTCCCACATGGTCCCTATATTTTCTTTATCCATTCATCCTTTGATGAGTTCATACCTAGGCTGAGTCTGTAACTTTGCTCTTATGAATAGTACCAGCTGTAAATATAGTATGTAGGTGTGTCTGTTGTATGGTGACTTAGATTCCTTTGTGTATATACCCAGGAGTGATATAGCTGGATCATTTAGTTTTAAATTTTTGGTTTTTGGTGTTTTTGAGATAGGGTCTTAGTGTGTAGCCCAGGCTGACCTGAAACTCACTATCCTCTGCTTTAGCCTCCCTAGTGCGGGGATTACAGGCATTGTACCACCATGCTTAGCCTGTTTTTTGAAATAGGGTTTGTTTTAACTCTGCCTGGGCTGCGCTCAAACTGTCATTCTTCTATATACACCTCATGAGTAGCTATGATTATACATGTGCCACCGTGCCTGATTTCCCTACTGGCTAAAGATGTTGAACATTTTTTCATGTATATATTGACCATTTGTACTTCTTCTGAAGACTGTTCAGTTTCATTTGCCCATTTACTGATAAGATTATTGTTGTTTTGGTGTTTAGTTTTTTGAGTTTTTTATATATTCTGCAGAATTACCCCATGAATTGCTGGCCAAGACTCTCCCATTCTATGGGTTGTTTCTTTACTCTGGTAATTATTTCATTTGCTATATAAAAGTTTTAAAATTTCATGCATTCCATTTGTTGATTCTTGCTGTTATTTCCTGAGCTATTGGAGTCCTGTTCAGAAATTTACTGCCTACACAGATGTTTTCCTCTAGTAATTTCAGAGTTGCATGTCTTACATTAAGGTTTAACCCGTTTTAATTGATTTTTGTGCAGGGTAAAAGATAGGGATCTCGTTTCGGTCTTATAATATGGATATTCAGCACCATTTTAAAAGGAACTCTTTTCTCCCAAGATATGTTTTTGGCCCTGGTGTCAAGAATCAGATGGCTGTAGCTGTGTATGCTTATTTCAGGGTCCTCTCTTTTATTGTATTGTCCTGTGTATCTTTTGTTGTGTTAGTACCGTACTGTGGTGTTGTGTTAGCCATTAAACTGTGACTCTAGTATAATTTGTGATATCTCCGCACTGCTCTTTTTGCTCAGAATTGCTTTGGCTATCTGGGGTCTTCTATACGTCCATATGAATTTTAGGATTTTTTCCTATTTGAGGAATGTCACTGGAATTTTGGTAGGGATTGCACTAAATCTATAGATCACTTTCAGCCAGGGCCATTTTCAGAATATTAATTTTGCTGATCCATGAACATGGGAGCTCTTTCCATATTCTAGTGTTTTCATTTTTTTTCTTGAGTGTCTTATAGTTTTTATCATAGAGATCTTTCACCTCTAGTTAGGTTTATTCTTTAGGGTGGGTCCTGTATCCCCCCACTCCCTGCTTTTGGAGGCTGTTGTGAATGGGATTGTTTTCCTGATTTCTTGCTCGGCATGTTTGTTACTGGTGTATAAAAGCTACTGATTTTCTTTCTCGGCCCCCCCCCCCCCCCCGCCCTTATGGCACTGGGGTTTGAACTCAAGGATTTGTACTTGCAAAGCAGGTACTCTACAGTTTGAGCCACACCTATAGTCCATTTTCCTCTGGTTATTTTGGAGATGGGGGTCTCATGAACTGTTCTCCCACTCTGGCTTCGAACCTTGATCTTTCCAATCTGTCTCCCAAGTAGCTAGGGATTACAGGCATGAGCCAGTGGTGCTCAGCTAAGCTACTGATTTTCTTCAACCTCATTTTAAAAACAAAACATTATAAAATAAATTTGGTTTAAAGTGGAAGGAGCTCTGGTATTTGAAATTAGAAGACTTGTGTTTGAATTCTTACATAAAGTTATTTTGATTCTTGGAAAGCTGTGACACTTTCGAATGTCATTCATTTTCCTCCTAAGTAAATATGGAAAATGTTTTGGCTACTAAGTTATAGAAAATGTTTATAATAATTTTATGATTATTGAAACTTGAAAGTTTAAATAAAGTTTATTCAAACTTGAAAGTGAAAAAACAGTTCTAATTACCCTATAATGTTGTTTGTAGTCCAAAAGAGATTATAAAGCTGAAAACATTTTATAATCTCTAAAATGTATTTTCAATACAAGTATTCTACTAGTGAGGTAGAGTATAAGATAAAGCACTGTGAGTTATAGCATCTTTGTTTTTGAAAGCATTATTTCTATTAGCTATTATTGACAATTACATTTTTGAATACACCTATAGATTTGTGTTCCACGGAGATTCTAATATTTTTTCTTCTTCTGGATCAAAGGATACTAAGAGTACAGTCAGTCTGCAAACAAACCGCCATGATTTGGCTTACTCTTTGTTTGATTTCCAGCTCTATCACTCCTGCCCTGTGCCTATTTCATCAGCTGTAAAATAGAAGTAATAATAATAGATATTCATATGATTTAAATAGCTAATATCCATTAAAGATATGGGATTGTGGGGACATAGTAAGAGATGGGCACATGTTTGTTCATGGAATTACCTTTGTTCCTTCGTGGAAGATCACTTTGTATTTGTGTGGATCTGTTTTTGAGCTCTGTTCTGTTCCATTGATCTGTTTGTTCGTTCACAATACGACATAAGTCTTTAAATTAAGCAGTATCATTTCTGTGGTTTTTGTCCTTTTTTTTTCAATAATTATGTTGCCCATTCTGGGTCTTTTGCCTTTCCATATAAACTTTCAAATTAATTTGTTTTTTTAACCCAAAATATTTGTAAGTATTGATTCTTTATATTATTAACATGGATCTCTCCATGTATTTATTTATTTACTTATGTTTTTTATTTATATTGTGGTGGTACTGGTTTGCTCTCAGGGCTTCATGCTTGCTAGGTGAGCGAGCATTTTACCACTGGAGCTGTGTCCCAGCTCCTTTTGCTTTTTCTTCAGGTAGGGTTATCTAGTTTTTTTGCTGTAGGCCTGCACTGGGATCCTTATGCCTGGCCTCTCTCCATTTATTTAGGTCTTTGATTTCTTTCATCAGTTTGGTAGTTTACTGCATATGTACTTAACACATATTCTGTTAGAGTTATCCCTAAAAATTTCTTTTGTGTGTGTGCTAATATATACTGTGTTTGAAATAATGTTGTGTTTTTAATTGTACATTCCAGTTAATTGCTGGTATATAGAAGTAAAAGTAAGTAAACCTGTGTCTTGCAATGTCATCAGTAGTGTTTTTTTTTTTTTTTTTTGATTCTTTGGGATTTTCTATATAGGCAGTCATATCATGCAAAAAGAAAGAAAAGAAAAAGCCCTACGTTTTCCTTACCAGTCCACATCTCTTTTGTTTCCTTTTCTTGTTTTATTGCATTTACTAGAACTTCCAGTACTGTGTAGAAATGAGAGTGGCGAGAGAGAACATTCTGGCTTTATTCTGATCTCAGAGAAAACATTATGGATTTATTCCTGGGTTCTGTTCTGTTAACTTATCTATGAATATCTATGATACTTCCCTCATTGGCTTACTGTCTTGATTACTATAGCTTCATAGTACGTTTTTAAATGGGAATGTTCTGTGGATTTTTATATGTTGGTCATATATCCTGTGATGATAAGTTTGCATATTAAATTTGCTTTTTGGTTTGCTTTTAGATTTCTTAGGATTTTATAAATACAAGATCTTGTTATTTGCAAAAACAAAGAGGAGAGTTTTGCCATATCTTTTCCAATGTGTACGGTAATTTTTGCCAATTGTACTGACTTAGAACCTCTAACACAATGTTGAAAAGAAGTAATGAGAATGAACAGCCTTCTCTTGTTTTGATTTTAAGTGGAAAGCCTTCAGGCTTTCACCATTAAGTATTATATAGCTGTAGTTTTTTTGTTTTTCTGGTAAATATTCTTTTTCACAGTTTAACAAAGTTTTTCATTTTAAGAGTTTTTTTAGTAATTAAATGGGTGTTTGGTTTTGTCAGCTTTTTTTTCTGTGTCTTTGAGGTGAACTTATGGTTTTGTCTTTTCTTATATTCATGTTTGCTCATTAACATTTTGGGCCAGGTAATCCTTTGTGTTGTATGTGATGTCTTGTGTATAGTAGGATGTTTATAGAAGCATTACCTCTACACAGTAGACGCCAGTAGCACTGTCTCTAACCTCTGGTTATGACAAACAAAGCTGTCTCTAGACATTGCCAAATGTTCCCTTAATTTTTGGAATTAGCCCAACTAGGGAGTTACTGTATTAATTTGTTTTCAAATGTTAAGAAGTTTTGCAGCTATATTGATGAGGGATATTGGCTTGTACTTTTCTCATCATGTCTTTGTCTAACTTTGGTTTCAGGGTTTAGCAAAGCTCCTAAAATAAATTAGGGTAATGTTTTCTGAAAGAGGTTTTATGGGATTGGTATTGTTTCTGACTTTACATTGAATTCACCAGTAGACCTAGGAAGAAGATTTTTAGTTACTAATTCCTTTTTTTTTTTTTTTTTCAGTGCTGGGAATTGAACCCAGGGCTTTGTGCATGCTAGCCAAGTATTCTACCACTGAGCTACATCCCTAGCTCACTAATTCATTTTTTTTTTCATGACAGTTCTGATTTGGTTTTTCTTGCTTCATGAGTAATTTGGTAAATGTGTATCTGTTTTGAAATTTTTCTGTTTCATCTAAATGGTCTGGCTTGTTAGCACAAATTATTCATAACTATTTTTATCATTCTTTTAAATTTTTGTATACTCTGTAATAATGTCTCTTAATCCTGGTATTGGTAATTTGTATCTTTTCTCTTGATTAGTCTAAACTTTACCTAACTTTTGCTTTCATCAATTTCTTGGATGTCACTGCAATAGCAGAATTGAGTAGTTGTGAAAGATGTGGCTCCTGAGTGTGCTTAACAGTCTTGCCTGTTCAGAAAAAGATTGCTGAACCCTTGGCTAGTGTTTGATCTGTCCTGGAGACTGATCCATGTATGCTTGAAATGAATATATATTCTGCTGTTTGGGGATTAATTATTCTAAATTAATGGTTAGGTTGGTTGATAATGTTGTCAGTCTTCTATATACAATATTGGTTATTTTCTTTCAGGTTCTGAGATGAAGTTACTGAAATCTTCAACCATAAATATATTGTCTGCTTCTTACTAGTATTGATAGTTTCTGCTTTGTATTTTTGGGATCTGTATTAGGTTCCTATAAATTTAAATTTTTTCTATTTTCCTTTTATTATAGTTAAATAGTTGTCTCTAGAAATATTCCTTATCTTGAAAATCTGTTCTGATAATGATTTGCTACTCTGTCATATGATTCCTCTCCATGCTTTATCTTCCATTCCTTAAATTCAAACTGTTTCTAGCTCTGAAATAAAAGGTTTCATAGAGTGCATGTAGTTGTATCTTTCCTTTTTATCCATTCTGACCATCTCTGCCCTTAGAGTGTTTATTAGTTCATTTACACTTAATGTAATTTTTCTATGACTTGATTTGCATGTGTCATTTATTGTTCTACTAAAACACATTTTTAAGTATGCCACTTTAATTGCTGTGAATATTTAGCTTTATTCTTACCTGTGGTTGATACAGAGAATACACATCACATCTTCAATTTATTGTAGTCTCTTCAGGTTAATGCTAGCATAATTCTGGTAAAATGTGTCAGCCTTGCTCCAATACAATTCCATTGTTTCTTGCCTATCCTGTGCTGTTATCATATATGTTATATCAATTTGTGTTATCAGCCTAATAGTCCAGATTATAGTTAACATGTTTCTGTAGGGTTTTTTGTTTGTTTGGCTGTTTTTTGGTGTTGCTGGTGATTGAACCTAGGGTTTCATGCTTGCTGGGCAAGTACTCTACCATTGAGCTACATCCCCAGCCCAACATACTGTAAAAATTAACAAGAGGCAGTATGTGTAGGTGTGGTTCTCTTTATATTTATTATAGTTGGTAGTTTCATGGGCCTGTAGATTAATGTTTAATTGTTTTAATATTTTTCTTCATACCTGTCCTTTTTCTACTACTTGTTTTTCTGTGTTCTTTGAATTGGATAATTTCTATTGACCAATCAATGTTCATGTTCACTGATTATTCTCCCATCTCAATTTGCTTTTAAGCCTAGGTAATGAAGTTTTCATTACTTTTTTGTGCTATTCATCTCTAAAACTTCTAGTTGATTCTGAGTTTTCACATGTATGTAAGAATATAGGTATATATACATTGTTACTGAAATTCCCTGTCATGATAGCATATTTTTCCAACATGGTACTTTATTAATATATAATACCTAATTGCAGTTTTTGTCCTCTAAATCCAACACTTGGATCCATTCAGAGTTTCTGCTATTTACCCTCCAAATATGAGTCATGCTTTCCCATTTCTTCGCATGTCTTACAATTTTTGATTGAAGGTAGACATTTTAGATATGTAGCTTTGGATTCTGTTCCATTTTTTCTGAGAAATGTTGGTTTGTTTTAGTAATTTACCTGGACTTAAACTGCAAAATCTATCTCTCCCAATGGTTTATTCCATTGATGTGTCTGCTGTCTTTTTTAGGGGGAAGCAGTACTGGATTCTGCACTCAGAGCCTGCATTTGCTAGGCAGACACTACCAGTTGAGCCATTGACTGACTTTCCAGCTGTACTGTCATTTTAATTTATTTTTTATATTTTAACTTGAATTGTTCCTAAAGGTCACCCCTGTGACTGTGTAGATTATATGTCAGCCAAAGATTTGGGCAAAGTTTGTATTTCAGCACATGGGCCTATATGGTATCTATTCTCTGTTGATCTACCTATTTATAAGAGATGAGCACATTCAAAGTTGCAGCCAGTTCTCAATCTCCCTCGACTTTTAGTTGATTTTCTCAAGTCTTCTCTAAGCATGTGTAGTTTCTCAGTTAGTAGAGATGAGTAAAGATCTTATTGCAGATTTTTTTTTTAATGAATTTCTCATTTCCAGGATCATCTCATTGATTAGTGACTAGTCTGCTGTGGTAACCATTCTTAGAGCTTTGGGCTACCAGAGTTGGGGATTTCCCTGTTTGTTCCTGAGTATTACTTTTAGCTGGAACAGCTATTGTTTTTCATTCTCCCCCAACCTTACATGAAGTCCTCCTTGGTCAACAAAGCAGCTGGTTTTCTTACTCAGTCTCAGATTGATTAAATTACCAATTTTGCCATCCAAGCTGGGTGGTGAGGGGAATGCTTTGGGCAACCTTAGGCAAGAAGACCCCAGTTCTCAATTTATATGTCTACATTTGATTGATTTCAAGTGCTCTGAAGTATTTGTTTTAGACTGTCTTGTTCCTGTTCCTTCTCTCCCCTTCTCTCTTATGAGGAATTTCTAAACTTTGTATCTCTGTAAGTAGAATTGTCTTTGATGGCAATCATCTTTTTAAGTTTTCATTTAGTAAATGGTTCTGTTTCAACTGACTTTGGGAGAAAAGATTTTATATTTATTAACTGAATAAATTACATTTAATAGCCTGTAGCTGAGAATTAAGGTAATAAACTTATTCATAATATAGTAACAGAATTAAACACTGGCATAAGCTAATTAGCTTTGCTTTAAATTTTCTCAATCTTATTGCAGCTTACTTTTTTTTACTTTTTGATTACCAAACTTGGCACCTCCTCTATTTTTGTTCAAACCTGGTTTTCAGCTCTGTATTTTCTCCAAAATGTCTGGAGGAAAATAAGAGGGGGTCAAATGTTTGAATATCTTTTGGGTTCTATACACAGGGAATAATGCTTTTTATATGCTTTTTTAACATAATCTTTACAACTTCATAAAGAAAGAGACAATTTACTGGTTAAAATATGGAAGTTTAGAAAAGATGAGGTGATTAGACTTACACAGAGAAAGGTTTTGATGAACCTTGCCACATCATTTCCTTTAGGAATTTACATGTGATATGTCAAAAAACCGTCTACCCATCCGGGTACCTAAGACTCAGTAGGCACCTAGCTACTCAGGAGGCAGAGATCAGGAGGATCAAGGTTCAAAGCTAGCCCCAGGCAAATAGTTCACAAGACCCATATGAAAAAAAAAAAAATCACAAAAAAGGCCTGACAAAGTGGCTCAAGTGTCTAAGAGTGCCTGCCTAGCAAGCATGAGGCCCTGAATTCAAGCATGAGTGCTGTAAAAAAAAAAAAAAAAATTCACATCAGCCATCTGTTGGCCTTCCTCTTCTTCTTTGCCATTCATGACTAGTACTACAACCCAAAAACTAGTTTTCCTCTTTATTTCTTTTTCTTTAATATCTCCAAATCTAGTAGCTCACCAAAAAATATTAATTTGGTCCTTGAACACAGCTTCAAAATAGTAGAATGTGCTACTATCTGAATGTGCTACTTTCCTATTTCAAAGCCTCTATTACAGGACTCATTACCTGTAATGGAAGACCAAATCCTGAGCATGGTATACTAATTCTCATCCTGTCTCTTGATCATTATCTCCTAAAATCTTTCCAGTTTCTTTTAAATAGTTGAGGTGCTATTCTCTGCTTTTGCATGCGGTGATTTTTCCTTTCATCGATTGCTCTCTCCCCATTATAATCCTTCAGGGATTGCCTCTTTGAAACTTTGGCCATTCTTTTAGGTAGTTTTTGTTACTCTGATTTCTGTTTTCATAGAACTTAGTTCATACTGTCCATCTATGGTAAAACATTTGATGTATTCTATCTTTCATCAATTCTGAAACATAGGCTCCCCCCCACCCCCCCAACATCCTACCATCTCTGAAATATGGTATACTGATTACTTTTCTATTTACCTCCTCTAGATAGTGAGCCTTTTGTGGGTTTATATTTTTAAATACCGTTTTCTTTCTACCTCTTTCATCTGTGTGCCTGCTACTAGACCCACTATGAATGGTTGATTGGATGCCTTGCTGCATCCTTCCTACCTCTTTGCCTACAGAATTCTACACAAATCTTGCCATGTCGGTAAAGTTTCTTAAAATTTAAACCCAGTCAAAGCTTTTCTTGCCTTTGACATTCAGAATCTATAATAACATTTTGGCAGTCAGTGCCTGTGTTCACCATGTGGTGTCTGTCATGTTGTGCTTTGACTAAAGTTCCTGCTTTTCTCTCTCTTCTCCATAGTTGGGTCAGGATTTAATAGTAATTGTGTGTAACATAGCCTAGCAAAGTTTTTTATGAATTAATCTGTGTTTTTGGTCAGGAGAAAGAAATAGTCATAGTATGTTAAGTAAGGGAAATTTTTATGCAAAGAAAAACTATCATAAGAGTAAAATAAAAAGGAAACTCTTATGTGGTATTCTAGAGCTAAGGGAGAATGCACAAGGAAGGACAAACTTGGAAAGTGCAGTGACATTTTTGGATAGGGTATGTTTCAGCCCATTGACAGCAAAGAAGTTCAGTGGTTTGGCCAAGCTAGAACTGATTAGGAGCTGCTGAATGAAGCAATAAACCTCCCTCTGTAGTGTAGTAGGCAGATGAGGGGCAGGAAACTGGTAGCTTGTGGGGGCAGTGGGCATCTGGGTTTCAGGTGAGGGCAGGAGGCTTTCAGTGTGGTTGGGAGTTCTGGTCATTACCAGATCATGGCTGCACAGTCAGAACTCTGTACTGGGTCTATGACTGGTGTTTGCTCCACCAGATGGCTGTCACGCATGGTGACACCCCCAACCTACACTTGAAGTGATAGGAGGGAGCCTCTCATCCTATAGTATTTTTTTGTAGTATCCTCTACTGAGAGAACTTACACTTACTTTAAAGAAGAGATACTAGGTGGTATGATGGCTCGCACCTATAATGCTAGCCACTTAAGAAGCAGAGGTCAGGAGGATAGTGATTCAAGGCCATCCCACTCAAAAAGTTCATGAGACTACATCTCAGTTAACAAAAAACTGGGTGTGAATGTGCACCTCTTTCCTCCCAGATTCATGAGAAGCATAAATAAGAGGATCAAGGTCCAGGCTGGTTGGTAAATGTGATAACTAAAGTGAAAAGGGCTGGTGGTTATGGCTCAATTGTAGAGCATATGCCTGGCAAGTGCAAGATCCTGGGTTCAAAAAGAGTGGAAACAAGGGAAATACTTAAGGTAATCCTGTTGTGTATCACATATCTTGAAGGGTACTTTCAGAGCTAATAGACAGTAACATAACTGATATGAAAATATAAAGGACAGAATGGTCATTTGCAAACTTCCCTGACAAAAAAGCCTATCCTTTTTACCTTCCAAGTTCTGCTTTGTTGACGCCATTTTGTTTTATTGCTAGAGTAGCCTTTTGTCCTTGGATTCCCTGACCTTGGGATTCTTTCTTGGTTTCTCGCCCCTCTCATCCTCTGAAAACACTGTTGTTAGGGATTAGGTATCAGTAATCTCAAATCTGCCAAAGGACATTTTACTGCTTTTTAAATTTTCAACGTTTTAATATACTTTCTTCCCCATTCACATTGTTATATAAGCTAGAAATGATTTTTTCTTCCTCCCTCCCTTCCTTCCTATGTATTCTTTTTTTTTACACTTTTTTTCCATCAAAGTTTGGATGTCATCTGTAGTTTGTTACAAAGCATTAGTAGAGATCCATTTTAAAAGTAAAGAGTTCTTGGACATTAACTCCGTAGAACACTTAAGTTTTAACTTGCTGAACAGGACAAAAAGATAAAAGACATACTCTCTTTTGTGCTGAGGGCTGGATTCAGAGCCTTTGCTTGCTGCAAGTGCTCTACCACTTGAGCTATGCCTTTGTTGCTTTAGTTATTTTTAGGATAGGGTCTCGTGTTTGTGCCCAGGTTGGCCTGGACTGTAATCTTCCTGTTTTAGGCTTCTTGCATAGCTGGGATGGCAAACACATACTGCCATGCCCAGCTTTTATTGGTTAAGATGAGAGTTCAAAAACTTTTTGCCTAGGCTGGGCTGACTTGGAACTGTGATGCTACCCAGGAGCTGGGCTTGTAGATGTGAGCTGACTCCTGTAAGATAAACTCTTGCACTTGCACTGCAGAATTACTTGTAATGGGACTTGTTCTCTCATTTTTTTAAAGAGTACTCTCTTACTCATCTTAAAGTTGACGTTTTGCTTATTTAGATCTTGCGTTTCTGAAATTTAAATTTAGTTTTCTGAATGTAATAATGCTTTGCTTTTTCAGAGGAGCAACTGAACTCATATTTGGAAATTACTACCTTGATTAGTTGCTTTTAAAGACAGATTTGTCAAATTTTTGAACTATTGCAAATTGTCTTTCTAGTTCAGAGTATATTTATTTACTTAAATATAATCAGGCCTTCTGGAAGATATTTTAGGAATATAAATTTTTGGGTGTCAATCATGGTTTCGATAAAGTTTCCAAAGTAGATGCTCAGAATGCTATGTATGTGAGACATATGTGTGACTATATATTCAAATGAACATAGATTAAGGTGTTAGGTCTAAACAAATCAAACCATATGAAAATGTAGATTTATCACAATAGCCAAGTTATAGAATCAGCCTAGGTATTCATCAACAGATGAGTGGATAAAGAAAAGAAAATGTGGCATATATACAAAATGGAGTATTCAGCCATAAAGAAAACCAAAATTAAGTCCACTGCTTGTTTTCTCATATGCAGAAGCTTGATCTAAAGAAAAAAATGGGATATAAACAAAATGTGTGGGGGGGACTCTTTGGGGAAAACAGGAGGAAAAGCGGGGAGAGTATGACTAAAGTACATTTGTATGTATGTATGAAAAGGTCATAATGTAAACCATTTTTTAAAAATGGCAAGCTAACCAGGCACTGGTGGCTCATGCCTGTAATCCTAGCTATTTAGGAAGCTGAGATTAGGAGGATTGAGGTTTGAGACCAGCTTTGGAAAATAGTTCATGAGACTCCCATCTCCAAAATAATCAAAGCAAAATGGACTAGAGTTGTGGCTCAAGTGGGAGAGTACCTACTTTGCAAGTGTGAAGCACTGAGTTTAAACCCTAGTCCAATCCCTGCCCCCCCAAAAAAATTGCACGAAAAATTTCACAAAGGGGGATGGGGGTAGGGGAGTAAAAAGTAATAGAGGGGGTGAATATGATCAAAGTATGTATCACAATGAAACCCCCACATTGTAGAATTTGTATGCACTCATACAGGAAAGAAATGTAGATTTATTGAACAAATTTATTCTTTATGGCCCCAATTTGTTGATATTAACCATTTAAGGTAGAAAGTAGAGAAATATGATTTGGTCCTTTTAAGATGATGCTTTTCACTGAAAACTATGTAACAAAAAAAGTCTCTTAATGTCTGACTGTTGTTCGGTGTTACATATGTAGGTATCAGGTCAATCTGGATATCTGAATAACCTCAGTCCTTTTCTATAGCCTTGAATATTTATATTAAAAAATACTGAACACTTACTATTTTTAAATCATAAACTCTTACCTGTTTTTAAGTCAGCAGGAGCTTTATAAACACTTACAAGATTTGCTCATTTGTTTTTTAGGTGAAATCTGTGAAAACTGGGTCAGTTTTTTGGACAATGTGCTGCTGTTTATCATATTTCTACATGGTAAGATTTCATATTTGAAACTACATGAGCTCTAACAGGTCTTTGGGCTATCAGAACAATTCCTCTTCTTGTTCTGTTCTTATCCATGACTAGTTTTCCACTTCCTCCCTCCTGAAGTCTTTAGGATTCTGATTTTGTTTAATGTGTTCTTTCATTGCTATCATCCTCTTCTCTTACCTCTGGTCTGAGATCCTGAATAGGGCAGATACTTGATCACTCAAATAAACTATTTATAGCAAGTGAAACAAAATGTATTTTGCAAAAGTATAATTTCAAAAAGATTTTAAGTTTTTAGTGATATTTTGACTTTAAGTTGTAAATATTTTTTATTGTTTTAGCTTTATTTTATCAATTACATTGACAAGTAAAATGTCTTCCAAGTTAGATTACCAATGCTAAGGGAACAGGAAATTCTGCCTATCAATTATTGAACATGAAACTGTTTAGATGAAATAAGCTTTTGTTTAACACTTAGGTTTTTTGGCAGGGGTGGGACTGGGGTTGGAACCTTGGGGCTTTGTACTTCCAAAGCAAGCACTCTACTGCTTGAGCCACACCTCCAGTTCATTTTGCTCTGGTTATTTTGAAGATGAGGGGATCTCACAAACTATTTCCCCAGGCTGACCTCTAACCTTAGTCCTTCTTATCTCAGCCTCCCGAGTAGCTAGGATTAGAGGAGTAAGGCACCAGCAACCAATTTAATAATTTTTAATGAACTAAAAGTTAGTTTTCCCATATTGGAATTAACTAACTGCTTAATTGTAAAATAATCAGTTTTTAACAGTCCCTACCCATTCAATTTAGTAAGTTGACCTAGAGAAGAGAATTGAAAACATTTAGATGACTTAGTCGACAAGATATTCCAGGTGAAGATTAAGTGGACGTGGTGGGGCATGCCTGAGGTAGGAAGATTGCTGTCCAAGGCCAGCCTGAGCAAAAGCAGGAGACAGTGGGGAAGAGGGAGGATGCAGGGGGGGACCTGAAGGAAAAAAGCCTGGTGGTATGCATGGCTCAAGTGCTAGAGTATACCTGCCTAGCAAATTTGAGGCCCTGAGTTTAATCCTCAGCTCCCACCCCAAAAAGACAGAAGGAATGAAAAGAAAACATTGTAGAAAGAATATCCTTTTGGCCTATTATGTTTTCTTTTCATTCCTTAAAGTAAATGAAAACAAGAAATTCTTAAGGTGAATTTGTATGGGCCAGAGAATAAATAAAGCCTTGTGGTGAAAGATTATTCATAAAGTCAGCGAGTACTTTTTAAGATATCAGATTCACATTCAAATTGCTTTTAGTTTTTCTGTGTTTTTAAGTGGATAAAGTAGATAAGGTAGCATATTGATATTACGCTGCATTTCCAAAATTCTAGTAATTCCTTAGAGTCATTACCTAAATAATGTCAAATACTCTGTTAACCTATAAACTGCCTACATAATTTAAAAACAGATTTCTTAAGATCAGGGTTAAATATTACATTTTCATTCTTTTGCCTCTTTTTTTATTACCCCACAGCCTGTATAATAGTTACTTTAGGAAATTCTTAAAAGAAATGTCACAGAATAAATATGTGCATCAGTCGTACTCAATAGTAGCAGACCTGTTCCCTTTTAAGTTTAGACTTAAACTTTTCTTCTTTTTGAGGGACTGGGGTTTGATCTCAAGGCTTCAAACTTGCAAAGCAGATGCTCTTCTGCTTGAGCCACACCTCCAGTCCCTTGACTTAAATTTTTGAAGTAACTACAGTGGAACTTAATCAGAGTAGTTCATTTTTTTTGGTGAAAAATAGCACATGATTAAAGTAGTAATTTCATATACATTGTAAACTAATGTCACTTCCTTAAGGGGTTCAGATTTTTTTTTTTTTTTTTTTGATGGTACTAGGGTTTGAACTCAAGACCTTGTGCTTGCTAGTTAGGTGCTCTACCACTTGAGTCACACACTCAACCCAACATGTATCCTCTAAGGTGACTGTTGATACCAATGATTTTTTTTTAAGCTTTTAATTATAAGAGCACATCCAAGAACTTGAATCTTGATAGGAGTTTATTGCCTGTTACTGAATATACCAAAAAATTAATATATTCTATTACTTGAGAATGAACATTTTTAAAGGATATTTATTAATTTATATCACAATTTCCATTATTGTTACTAAATGGTGTATTTAGTAACAATAAACATTAAAATGAGATCTTTCTTCATAATCTATGGGAGAAAAAACTTGTATCCAACTAGCACTTTTAAGAATCTCAAACAGCCAGATCATCTGAATATTCCTTTTAGTGAATTGGTGACAAGCCAGCATTAATTGTTCGTATTCTCAGTGAACTTTCTTGCAATAAATATATCATCAAAAACATGTGAAGTAAAAGCTTGTTTTTTATTCTAAAAATTTATGATCTATATTCTATACCTCATTGTCTCCATGACAGTCTGTTGTCAATTCACAGATTTTTAATATTCTCAGCTTTCCTGTTAAATCTAATTTGAACATTTCTCCAATACATTTAGAAAAACATTGGCTTCATGGGCTCATGCTATTTTAATCATTAATAAAAATAAGGAGAAATGGGTTATGTATAAGTTATAAATCCATATTTAAGTATCTTAAAAATTGCTAACATTTCTAGTGTTTTATATTTGCTCATTGTATAGTCATGACAAATGGTAGGTACCTGTTTTAAAAAGTAAATCATTTGTCTTAGTATTTGTTTTTTCATAGGTCTCTGCTTGGGGTGGTTATGTGTTTATCATCAACCTTATTCCACTGCACGTATTTGTGCTGTTACTGATGCAGAGATACAGCAAAAGAGTCTACATAGGTAGGTGATTTGAGTTTGAAACCTATATCATATTCGTTCTTATTTTTGAACAGATGTTTCTCTTTGGTCGGTGTTACCCGTGAAAAGGTAAAAATAATTCTATATTCATTTTGCTGTTTGCATTAATGAGAAGGGTCAAGGATTTTTATATAAGAACATTGTTACAACTTTAACTTGGTGGATTTTTGTTTCTATAGAAATTAATATGGGTTTGATATTTCTTGGATCTTTTTGCTCATCATAATTTGAGGAATTGGACATATTATCATGGAAATTTTTCATATGCAGATTTAGTTTTACTTACTGTAAGAGATTGACATCTTTGAAATAAGTAATAAAATCTTGGAGGCCTTTTTTGTATAATGTACAAATAGGCTGAGTGTTTTCTCTGGAATATCTTTATTTTCACTCTAGGCTTTAAATAAGCCATTTGACTAAGGTGCTTTAGTGATAGATAGACTCTTGCCTTAGAGCTTATTTTCCTTGATAGAGAGAACTTTATGGATTCAATGAATCAAAGAGAGATCTGAAACCAATTTTAAGACTGCAGTTGGGAAAATAGTAATAGGAAGAAACTTAAGTAGGATCACTTTTTAAAGATCAATAGCTTAGCAACTCCTCACAAACTTAACTGTAGAGTATATCTATATAATGAAACACTATTGAGCTGTAAAAGCTAATGAAATACAGATATACAATACAATGTAAACATTAAACTGAACATGAAAGCCAGGTGCAAAAGACTACATAGTAAGGGATTCTGTTTATATGCAATGTCCAAAATAGGCAAATACATAGAACACATAGAAAATAGATAAGTGGTTGCCACGTACTTGGGAAGGAGGGGAGGAGAATGATGGATGGGTGTAGGGAAGTGATTGCTAAAAGATAGAGGGGGTTTCTTTCTTCTTCGAGTTGGAAAATGTTCTGGAATTAGATGCTGATGATGGTTGCACAGCCTTCAATATACTAAGCCACTAAATGGTAGATATTTTTAGAAGGTGAATTTTATAATATATGAATATACTAAAAATAAACTAAAAAGTTTATAGTATATTAATGACATAAACATTTCAGCATATTTTCTGACAATCACCACTTTAATAATGTGCACCAAATTTTATACCCCACATACTGTATTTAATTTATTTAATCTCCATAACGTCTGTGTGAGGTTAGGTACTGTTCTTGTCCTCATTTTTCAGATGAGGTAAAAGAGGAGACGTAATCATTGTTCCAGATCATGTAACTAGTGATAGCATAAGGCTGAGCTTAGATGCTGGCTTTAAACCCCATCGTGCTAAAAACCGTTATAAATAAGTCTCCTGTATAAATAAATAACCTTACGGTTGAAATATACAGTGTTAAATATATTCTGAAAATACTATAAACAGAAATTGAGATCCAGAAAAAAAAGAGTGATAGAGTAAGCATAGTCCTCAGATTTTTGTTTTGGAAAAATTGTAAAAGAAAAATAATTTTATTTATTTATTTTTACAATACTGGGTTTCAGTGCAGTGCCCATTTGCTTACTAGGCTGGCACACTACCATTTGAGCCATGACCCAGCCCAAGAAAATATTTTTTAAAAGTTAAATGGTTATAAGGGAGTAAATAAATTTGTTTAACGTGAAACAGTTGGGTGTTCTAGAAATTTAATAGTTGGGGGAATGAAGTAGGGAAAAGATAGAGAGACACTCTTGTGAAATACCTAAAAGCAGAAAGAAGAGGAGCCAAAGGAGATGTGTGAAATAGTCAGATAGATACATTGTTAAAGAGGTCAAGTGGGAGTATTTTCTACATAAAAGTTTAGAACACATGCAATGTCCAGTAATTAGTTTTCACATGCTTGTTAGCACCAAGATGAGTTGAGAAATGGATAGAAGGATGAAATTAAAAAGAAGGACCTTGTGTTTGGTGACTAGGATTTCTCTACAAAAGCATGCAATTAGTACTACTTTGGTTGGCTCTTGAGAATGTTTCCCCTTTGCAGAAGGAATTAAAAATAAAATGCTTTAGGGATGTATATGTATGTAGAATTAGGTTAACAAATGTCTCAAATAATCCCAATAGTATTCAGATTCTCTACCTTGCTTGCTTTCTCTTATTCTAACCTATGTGACTAAGAATATTTGGTGGTTTCTATTCTGCTTTAGTAATTTTTATTTTTAAATGGATGTAAAGTGGTGGTATAAGAGCAAGCATTTTTCTTCCTTCATCCAAATTACATCAATTCAAGTTTGATTTGTCCTAACTTAATGTTCCCAAAAAATATGGGAGCATAAGTGTATATAAAGTTGTCCTTTTATATTGACATATAATGTCCTTTGTCTATAGTTTTCCTTCCCTTAAGCAGAAATATTTAGTTAGATTGATAGATGGAGAACTTAGAATCATACTAACGAAAATTGTGGTTGTTTTCAAAGTACCAAATTAAATGGAGTTTGAATGAATTAGTGAAATAATTATGAAAATTGTTTCCCTCCCTTCAGTAAGTGTTTTACGCATGACCTTAGAATTAGTTGTTAACATAGCTAGAAAAAACTGTCAATTTGTTCATACGCTTAAAAGGAGGCCCATGGAAGGTAATATGGGTGTATAGTGGTAGGATAGACGCAGCATGAGTGTTGGGGCGGGGATATAAAAAGGCTCTTTGGCCTGTAATTTCAGCACTTGAGAAGATTAAGAATTCAAACTCATTCTCAGCCACATAGCAAAACCTGTCTCAAAACAACAGAAAAACAACTATTAATCAGTAGTTTTTAAAATTTTCTTTTATAACAACTTAGAATACAGTAAACAGCCTATTGGGCTATTTCTATGTATCAAAATTTGTATTTGGCAAATGTACGCCATGGTATGAGTGGTTAGTGGTTCTCATAACTTCTTTGCATTTTATCTTATATGACAAATGTTTGTCTTTATGGTCCTGGACTTTGTAAAAATTACTCTGAAACTCAATATCTCAGTTATTTTGCATTATATTCAATATTGCTATATTTTACTGACAAAATATTTAGGATAATCCAGAATTTACAGTGGGATTCACCATGTAATTAGTTTTCATCATTTTGATCTAAGATGTTGAAAGCAATAAAAGACTTTATGATCTTATGTTTGTGGCAGTTGAGGTTTTATGAAGACAAGAGAGTACTCCTATAGACAAGATATTATTTTCAAGGAGTGAACATACCTGTAGAACCTTAAAATTATTTCCCATGGTACCTAGATGATCAGTTTATCAATGATGCTTTATCTTGAGTTGTTTTGCCTTTTTCAATTTGACCTTCAAGTTATGTGAATCAAGAGCAGATAAGCAAGTGGTTATCCAAGATTTCTTTTATCCTAGGTTTTTGCAGTATTGGTTACGTAAAGTGAATTTTTACAGATGTGTATTGTAATAGGCGTTCATTGAAGTTTTTGGAAGGGATGGAGGATGTTCCTTAGCCCTGTTTCTAGTAGGCTGTGTTTTATTAGTGGGCAATTTAGGTGTTATTTGGGGGTGGATTTTATCTTGAGTGCGTACTCAAAGGGAGGGTGCTTTTGCTCTGCAACCTATACTGTTACTGTTTAGTTTAAAAAGACTTGATCTTGTATTGTTTTCTTGTATTAAAACTAAGGTTATTTAGAGCAAAGATCTCATCTCTGACTTAGCAGTAATCATTGTTTGATCAAAAATAAATTTTTCAATAAATAGAAACAAAGATTTTTCATATTCTCTAAATTAAACAGATGTAATAAGTCATTTGGTACTTTTATTCAGAAGAATAGAGTGGTATCGCTGTGCAAATTGTATCTGTTTCATTGGTCAGAAGAATAACTTCTGTGTAGAAGTTAATAGACTTCATAGTGGTATTAGTTAAGTGAATTTATGAGTGTAGTTACAATAGTAGTTGGGATTTGAGAAGAAATTGTGTTAAGAAAGCCCTAAGTATGTTTTAGTTGTAACATGATTTGTGGTCTCATGTAGTTAAGTCCCTTTTAGTCTCTATTTGTTTTACTCTCCAACTTTACATTTTAAATGTTCTGATACTTGTCTGTGACTGCTTCTTGACACATTAGGTGTAGTCATTACACAGCTCTAGAAGTTGATGAACATTATCTAGTGCTTTTAATTACATAAAGTTGAATATATTTCATGAGTTCTTCATATCGTCTTCAATTACACACAGTTTATTTATAATTTCAGAGCACATTGATATTATCTTAAACATTGCCAGAATCAAATGAATTATTTCTACATAATAGATCTAGATTTTTAAATTCAGATATGTTCTATGGTATTTTGGGGTTTTTTCCATTCTTCTTCTTGCCATATCACCTTTGGTTTCATTTTAGGTATCAGTTAAAGATGTATTTGCTATTTGGAAATATTGTGATTAATATTCTGTGCTCAAATATCTTGAAAAAGCCATTTTCTTACTTCTTTTGCAAATCTGGAGCTTGTAAAATATCAGTTTCAGTGACTTACTCTTTTTATAGTTTTCCATGAGCAGTGTCCTTAGAAGAGAAAATGTTTTTTAAAAAAAATTATGTGTGCCTGTTACATTAATCAGGTATTTCTGGTGGTCAAAAAGAATGAGGTTTGTGTGTGTGTTTTTGCTAATTTCATTTTTAATTGCTATGAAAGGCTTCTTCACTCTGCATATTTACCAGGACTCATAGTAAGCAAAAGTGATCAACCAGGATATAAAATAACTCACAAATGCTGTGCTTTAATGGTTGGTTAAGGTTAATGGAATACACTATTCACATAACCTTTTTGTAACTTTACATAAAAGAAAGTACAACAGTAACTTAAAAATATAAAGACTACTGTCAGCATAAGTTGAGATATCTCTCAGAGAGAAGGTACTTAATTTGGAGAACACCAGGGACTTCTTCAGTACTTAAACTTTCCAGTGCCTTTTGTTTTATAGAACAATTCATTTGAACACATTAATTCAAGGGCAATGGTATATTCTCCACATCAGTCTTACCCTATTATGACATACTCTTGGATTTAAAGTACTTTGAAAATAAGTTTAGGCTCTGTTAGATTATTATTTGTCCCTGATCAAAGAGATTTTCTTTGGCTAAAAATAGCAATGTGTGTGCTTCTAATGGTAATCTTTCTAACACACTGGAAGTGTGACCTGTGTTAATGAGTGACAGAAACTGTGCTTCCACAGGATGGCAGTGTGGTAACATTTTCATGATGTAACAAATGATTTACAGCATTTTGATGTGCATTTTCTTAGCACTGATCACTTTGATGTAATTCTCTAATATTCTGGTTTAAAAGGTAAAATAGTTGAAAGTTGTAGTATATAGGGATAATAGTTTGGTCAGCGTTCATAGAGAGTTCATAGGATGGAGAATTGGTAGAGAATGATTGCACTTCTTCAGAGAACATTTGAGAGTAGTACACACATTGTCTATTGCCTCTTAATGTCCATGTCAAAAGAGATTCCCTCCTTATTTTTTTGTTTGGTGGTACTGGGGTTTGAACTCAGGGCTTTACACTAGGTAGGCAGGTGCTCTACCACTTTAGCCACACTTCTAGCTCTTTTTGCTTTGGGTATTTTTGGAGATAGTCTTGTCTTTTTGCTCAGGCCAGTCTGGACCGTGGTTGTTCCATTACTTCACACCGTAATTAGGATGACGGACATACACCACCACACCCAACTTATTTTCCATTGACGTTGGTCTTGCAGATTTTTTTGTCCAGATTGGCTGAAGCCTTGATCTTCCCAATCTCTCTCTCCTGAGTAGTTTACAATGACAGGCACATGCCACTGTGCCCAGCTATTGGTTGAGATGGGGTCTCATAAACGATTTTGCCCATGCTGGCCTCATACTGCTATTTTCTTGGTCTCAGCCTCCCAAGTACCTAGGATTACAGGTGTGAGCCACTGGCGCCTAGCAGTTTTTTTTATTGGGGGACGTAGGAGGATGTTTATTTATTTTAGCAGTACTAGGGTTTTGAACTCGGGGCCTGTGTTTGCTAGGCAGATGCTCTATCGCTTGAGATATGTCACCAGCTTTTTAAATATTTTTTGGTGGTACTGGGAATTGAACTGAGGGCCTCTGCTTGCCTACTACTCGAGCCACATCCCTAGAACTTTTGTTTTTTAGTTTATTTTTCATATAGAGTCTTATTGTTTTTTTCCCGTTTGTTTTTCTGATGGTGTCTCAGACCTGTCCCTCTGGCTGACCTCTGGTTGCTATCCTCCTGCCTCTGCCTCCTAAGTAGCTGGGAGCTTTTCCCTTACCAGTATCATAAGTACTTGCTTCATTGAATTATGTTTATTTGTGCATCTAATTTACCAGATTATGTCATTCTTAGAGGCAAGATAGAATTGATATTAATAGGATTTTCTGTTTCGCATGTCCTGAATGTAATTGGTGTAAAGTTAATATTTGAATGAATAGATTAAAGAGGTAGTTTTTTAAATACACTGTTAGGTACCATAGAACAGAGTGTGGAGAAAAGCATATGCTTTTATTTTGCAGGGAAGGTTGTGTTTATTTTTAAGAACTTATTTCACCATTTCTTTCTACTGAAATGAATCCAACTTCTTACTTTCTGTGTTTTAAAATGTAGATTTGTAGATGGGATTTAAATTGAAGTATTGATGTATATGTGACTTTACAAATTCAAGGAGAAAAGCTTATATTTGGCATTGTATATGTCTGGCAAGCAGTACTGAACTTTAATGGAAATGCTTACATATGTATCAAAGGCTTACCTATTTTAGATAACACATATATTCCCTTATGTAAACATCTCAGAATCAGTGATCCAAAAAGTATTAAAGATTGGTGTGACTTGGGTCTAGGTTTCTTAAACAAAACATGCAGATGTCACATCAGATGTTTCATTAGTACATGTGAGTAGGTATATATAAGGTGAATTGGGATAGAGGAAGTTTCAAAGGTGTAAAATATTGTTGAGGACTTGTCTATTTTGTATTAGTTCAACTTTATTTGACATTAACATATGTTTACCAAGTACTAAAAGTTAAAAGTCTTGCTCAGCCTATTTTATAACCTGAGATTGTCATTTTTCCTTGAACTCATTTTCATTAGTCTTATTAAGTTGGACTTTAGAGCCTCTGTTTCTGTGTAGTGTTTCAGTGTTTTCTTCTTTCCATCCCTCTGCTCTGGGGATTGAACCCAAGGCCTTTCACATGCTAAGCAAGCACTGTACCACCACCCACCTACATCCACAGCCCTAAAGTGTTTTCTTCTTTGCTTATGAGAATAAATGTGTTTGTGAAGTTGTATGAAAATACTGAATTGTTGATCGAGGATGTTAATCAGGCTTGGATTTCGTTTATAGTTAAAAGCAGGTAATTGCCGAAACTTTTACATTGTCAAGGACAGAATAGTTCCATTTGAAAAGAAAGAGACTGTGAATGTGACTACATATATATGTGTATGTTCACATCATATCGTCTAGCGATTATTTCTGGAGAGTGAAATTTAGGGGAAATAAGTGGGGTAGAGACTTTTACTTCTTACTTTAAAAAAAAAAAAACAGTAATCTGTAGAAATAGGTATAGATTTGTGGTTGCCATGGTCTGAGAAGAGTAGGGGGAAATGAGAAGCAATTGTTGGTGAGTGTGGGATTTTCTGTTAGGGTGTTGAAAATGTTTTGGGACTAGAGAGCATAGATGGTTTTGCAACCAGTGTATTAAATATATTAAATCTAAATGTATTAAATATATCTGATTTGTTAACTGTAAAATGGTTTTGTTACATGATTTCACTTAAGATTTTTTTAACGAGAATATTTTTTCATTCAGTGTATACTGGTTATTATATTCTGTATAAACTCTAAAACAGTGTTGTAGCATTCCATGTTCATTTGTATTCATAAGAAAGAAAATTTAAGCCTTGGGTATAAGTGGACTTTATGATTAAAAACACATTTTATAAGGTTTCTTAGGCTTTTTCTTTCGAGTTGTTATTTTATGTGTTCTATGTTTGTCTCGGGTTTGATTTCTCAGCTCCAGATTTCTAAAAGGTCTGTTGATCATAAAATTTTATTTTACTGTTTTTTGGGAGGACTCTTAGAATTCTTGTCCAACTCTGTATTGAGACAACTAAGTATTTGTTGATTACATAGTTGTTAGAGATTTTTTTTTCTTTGATTCTACCTCTGTGACTCTCATTTGTCAGGGTTTCAACATGAGACTGATTTATAAAAGAACCTTTAATTAGAAAGACCTATCAACCAAATTCGTTGACAATTCAAATCATGTGACATAGAAATTCTTATTTACTTAACATTGATTACATTTTCCTTTGAGTACTTCATAGAGGGTAATACCATGGCAACATTAATTATTGGTGGATTATGTTCCATGTCCTCTAGACAACTAGTCCTCTATTAGCTTCAAGTCATTGGAACTTTATTCACATACTTTGATCCTTCCTATTAAATTTATGAGCTTCTTATCCTCTTCCTAAACACAGTAGTCATCTTTTATCAGACAGCTTGAACTAATTGCCTATAGTTTACCTTCTATAAATAACTTTCATTTAAAAGTAAATAAATATTCTTTTTCCTCATATAAGTTGAGTGAGAAGTGTATTCTATATACTATGCAGTGTTATAGCGTACAGAAATGAATGCTGTGTTTGCTATTCCTAAATTACCTCCCAGTCTTTTTTTTTTTTTTTTTGGCAGTACTGGCATTTGGACTTAGGGCTTCACACTTGAGCCATGCCTCTATACCTTTTTGGTCTGGTTGTTTTGGAGATAGGATCTAGCTTTTTGTCCAGGGTGCCTTGGACTGCAATTCTCCTATTTTATGAGGATCCTATCACTGCTGTGATTGGTATCATCCCTGCATCACTGGTATGACAGGTGCATGCCACTATGCCCAGCTTTTTTCCATTGAAATGGGAGTTTCACAAACTTTTTTGCCTCAGCTGGTCTTGACCCATAATCCTTCGATCTCAGCCTCTTCTGTAGCTTGGGATGACAGGTAGGTGCCCACTGAGCCCAGATATTAGTTGAGATAGGTTCTCATAAACTTTGTGCCTAGGCTGGCCTGAAATAAAGATCTTTGGAGTCTCAGCCTCCCAAGCAGCTAGGATGACAGGCATAAGCTGCCATTGCCTGGTCCAGTCTTTGTTTTTGATAGAAGTTTATTTGCTGAAAGTTGAATATTCATTATGTTTATAAAATGATGTAAGTAATTTGTAAGTAGAATAATTTTTACATTAGCTTATTTTAGATGAGCTTTATCTTTATTTCCAATCAATTTTTAGTTTCAGTAATTCTAAATACTTTGATCAGTTTGTCTAATCAAATCTGTGAACTTGTGAGGGCAAAACAAAGTCTTACACAAATTGTAGTCCCAGTTACCTATGTATTAAGATTGCCATAAGCTGAGAGTACTATAGTACACCGTGCAAAGAGTGTATCACTTTTCCTTTATTAGATTCAGTTCTCTAACTGGTCTGTTTTATGGCTTGACTTCTATGTACTTGGTTCTTTAATCACAGAAAACTTGGTGGACATTTTTTTTTTTTTAATTCTTGAAGTACTATACAAAGGCCAGGCACCAGAATGCTGATAGGAATGACATTTACTTATTTCATGTGTTACTGTACACCTTTTTTAGGTCATGTCAATGATTGCTAATGGTAGATGGAAACAAACTTGATTCTCTTTGCTGGAAGGGAAAACAGCACAAGCCTCATACTGTTCAAAGTGATCTGTAAAAAGCACTTAAAATAATATTTTTTCAGTTGACAGTGTTCATGATTTATAATGTGGTTAGTGAGCACATACATATCAATCACTTTAAAATTCTACTAACATAAGTTTGGTTAAAAGTTTACTAAAAAAATAAGGTTTATGTATATGTTTTGAGTACTTAATGGTAGTACTAAATTATCCTTGTTTCCTGTTTTGTCTTTATAGCATATAGCACTTTCTACATTGTGGGTTTAATACTATCCATGCAGATACCTTTTGTTGGATTCCAGCCGATCAGAACAAGTGAACACATGGCAGCTGCTGGTAAGGAAAAGAATATTTTCTTTTTCTAAAAACATAAAAATGAGCAATTGGTCAGTCCTCCAATGGAATAACATTATTAATATTATTATTATTATTATTAATCTGAGTCCCGGTTGTATCTATAAATAAAGTTTTGTCAGAGATTCTCAGTTCAAGGTTCATGACCCTTACAAAATCCATAGGTATTTAACTATTTAACATTTTACAAATGCCAGTTCAGGTTGAGTTTCCATTATCTGGAACACTTGGGACCATCAGTGTTTCAGATTTGAACTTCCAAAGGTCCAAAGTACTCCAAAACCATAACTTTGAGTGCCATGCTGGTACTGAAAAAATTTGAAATTTCAGATTTTGGATTTTCAGATTAGGGATGCCCAGTTTATGTACAGTATATAAGTTTCTGAGGGCCATTCTGTGTTTATCATCAGATTCTTGGTGGGGCTTAAAATCCACCCCTCTTACTTCCCCCCAAAAAATGTTAAGGACCACTGTCTTACTGTTACAGAGCAAAATATCTGAACTGCTTTTACTGAGATTCCTGATTTGGTGTTAGCAACTTTCCAGGTAGTAATTTGAAACACAGAAAAAAGTGTATTCAATTCTTTGTTTTGTTGTTGGTGGTACTAGGGTTTGAACTTGGGATGTAATGCTTGCTAGATAGGCATTCTACCACTTGAACCATTCTACCAGCCCTTTTTGTGTTGGTTATTTTCAAGATAGAATCTTTTGAACTATTTACCTAGACTGGCTTTCAACCGTGATTGTCCTGATCTCTGCCTCTTGAGTAGCTGGGATTACAGGTGTGAACCATCAGTGCCTGGCTTGTATATTCCGTTTTGAGTACACAGTAACGTATAGTAATATTACTGTACACAGTCATCTGTTTTTAAGTCTTAATTCTTTAATAATACGTATTTACTCATTCTAAACTGGATTTTTAAGAATACCCTTAAGATTAAATTTATTATAAAATTTCAGTATTCCAGATGGGTTAGGATTTTCATATCTTCTTAGTTTAAAATTTTACATCGTGTTTTCTTATGGGCATTTTGGTAATAAAATATTATTCACTAGGACTGCTTTTAATTTTATCCTAGCACTCATCTTTATATTTACTAATGTAGGGGAGAAGAGATGACTATCTTTCACTCACCCATAGCAACGTTCATGGCTAAGACCTCAATAACAAAAGATATATATCAACAAAGAGAAAAGAGTATAAATTTATTTAATATCAACTTTAAATGACTGGAACCTTCAGAAATGAAAACCCAAAGAAATGGGGGAAAATGTTTTTATGTTTAAGTTTGATAAGAGTTGACAGTCATGTGGAAGTAATGATTGGACAAAGGATTGTGACCTGATAGTAATAATAAACTAGAGGATTTAGCACATCCTGTTTGTTGAGATTCTTCTTGGCATCTCTTTATCTGCATTCTTTTCCTCTGGGTTTTGATAGGTACCCTTTGGAATAAGGATCTTAGTATCTGCTTCAAGAAGGTCAGAGAATTACTTTATGTCCTGCTTCAGGGTAGAGCGGAGGGAAACAGACAGACCTTCCTGTTTTTGCTGTTTTCTCAAATGCCAAGGTGCCATATTTTGATATAGCTTGTCCTGAACTCCTGCACTAAATTAGAATCTTGTCTAAATGTGTAAATTAAGGCTATGTTCTTATCACTCCATTACAAACAGTGACTATGTATCAGGACTCCCCTGGTTCAAGTCATTTGTACCTTTCTGCAAAGCTAAGAATTTTTAAAATAATTTTCTTAATACTTTCTCCCCAGAAAATGTGTTATTAAAATATAGGGAAAAAGGTGCTGGGCACCAGTGGCTCACACCTGTAATCCTAGCTACTGAGGAGGCAGAGATCAGGAGGATTGCTGTTTGAAGCCAGCCTAGGCAAACAGTTTTGTGAGACCGTATCTCTAAAAAAACACATCACTAAAAAAGGCTGGTGGAGTGTCTCAAGGTATAGGCCCTGAGTTCAAGCCCCAGTACCACCAAAACAAACAAACAAATAAATACAAAAATTTAAAAATACATATATATAGAGAGAGAGACTATATATATGGAAAAGGGAAGAACTCAATGTATTAATAGTTTTTATTCATTCAAATGGAATTTTGAGGGAGTGGTACATGTATGGCAAATATGATCGTTTTGAAAAAATGTGTAATAAATTTTTTGATGTATTAATGAGTTAGTTAACTATCATCTAACAAAGGAAAGTTTGGCTAGATGAAATAACTCATCTTTGGTATAATGGTGCAGAGTATTCTGGAAGCTCTTTCAAGTGAAAATTTTAAATGGCCTCAGAAAAGTGTTTTGTTGATTATTTATATGACCCTTTTCTTTATTTAGGTGTCTTTGCATTATTGCAAGCTTATGCTTTCTTGCAGTATCTGAGAGACCGATTGACAAAACAAGAGTTCCAGACTCTTTTCTTTTTGGGTGTATCACTAGCTGCAGGTGCTGTGTTCCTTAGTGTCATCTATTTGACTTATACAGGTGAGTGCCATCACCTGTGTGATATAAATTTTGTCTCTAGATTATTATTCCAAAAGTCAATTCTCTTACAGGTTTTTTCTGTATACTCCACTTATTGTAGTAGGTTGTAGTCTGTATTGTAGTGGTTGTATTCTCGATAAACAATACTAAAATAACAGAGATTCTAAAATGTGAATAGCATTACTACAGATTATGGTTTAAAAAAATGTTTAAGAAATTTTGCTGGTTCAGACTCTGCTAAATCTACAAGTATCCTTCTTTTGCTTGATGAATAGGCCCAAATTCTAAAAATTGGAGATGTGTGTACTCACCCTCTCTTATAAGCACACTGTCTGTCTCTTCCCCCTTCTTTGAAATTAGTTTCAGTCTTCCTTTAGATTCTAAACTATTCTCTAACCCTGACTTCACCAGTCCTGCAAAACAAGTCAAATTCTTTCTAACGATATTCCATCCATTAGGTTAATGTAGCTTGCAAAATCTTGAAGGGTGATAGGAGTGGAAGACACAAGTGTTTAAAATTCTCTATAATTTATCTGATAGGATTTGGCATTCTGAGTTACATCATTTAAACACCCCCACCCTTTTTTAAATTATCCAGTGCTGTTTAATGTCATAGTCAACCAGAAGCTTATGAGAGAATTGGAAAACTTTGTACAGTTTTATGTATTAATTTGTAATTTTCCTCTGGAAAAAAGTTCTCCATGGATCTTGGTTTTTTTTTGACTGCTGCATTATCTGCCTGCCTGCCATGTGAAATGTGTTGACACTTATGAAAGAAATTCTTTGAACATTAGTCAAGACCCTGATTCAAATCTCAAAAGCTGCCAGTAATGCAAATAAAACAATAAAATAAAAATGTATAAAATATTAAAATGGTAAATAATTTCTTCTGCGTTTGTCCTTCCAAGGTTACATTGCACCATGGAGTGGCAGATTTTATTCATTATGGGACACTGGGTAAGTTCAAATATGTTATTTAGCTTCCTGTTAAAATGCCCTTTACTGCCTTTCTTATATTGACAACATGTCAGTCAGTATTTAGGGAACATTAAATACCTAGGATATTTACTTAGTAAATGTTAACTTCCTTATACTTTTCTTTATTAGTAATACCTATTTTGAATGTATGTAGTATAAAGTGTAAGTCATCTATTTCTGTCTGCATTGCCAACTCCTTATTTTAGTTTTGTTTGTCAAAACATTCAGGTGACGTTTGTATAATTTTTCTAATACCACATGATCTTAGTTTCTGCTTAATATATAAAATACACTAGAGAATATCTGTTGCATTTTTTGGAGTGCTATTGTGAATGAATTAATTTAAAAGTTTTGGTTTTGAATTAGACAATTAGTTCCGTAAAAGTTTTTATCTCTAAAATGTTTCCCTAGGGATAAGAAAACAGCTATTACTGATCATTTATCTATTGTTCCTTCCCGCTGTCCTTTGTTACTTTCTAGGTGACCCACTAAGACCTACCACAATTTATTGATCAGGCATGCCTTCAGGTGTGTAGGGCTCATGTCCAAGTCTGATTAAAGAACATAAACAAGTTATGTAGAAATGACAATAAGAGTCCAGCTTCTGGATCACCAGAGCATTTGAGGAAACCAGTGATAGAGGACTAGTCTTATTAGGTCTTATTAGGTTAAACTTCTAGGTTAACCTTCATTAATTATACTTGCTCTTGCTTTCTAAACTTTCTAAACTTTGGAATCTCAGAGTGTTCCAACAATAATACGTTTTCCTCACTTGCCTTCCTGCCAGCTCCTTGTCAAGGAAGGTGTGGGGGCAATAGAATATCTTACTGTGTAAAGTGTTTCTGTTAGTAATGAAGTCCAAAAAAATGGTGAGACTGCAAATGTAGGAGAGGGAGATGAACTGCAAATTCCTTTTCTTTTTTATTTGTAAATTCCTTTTCAAGAAAAGATTTTTGTATTAGAAATCAGAACTAACAATTTTGTGACTAGCCCTAGATAATTCTGTTTTACAGAGATCACAATAATTTTAGGTTTACCAATGTGAACCAAAAAGATTTATTTCCACTGTAGTGGCTATATTACAATGTGCATTTAAACACAAAGAAATAAAGAGTAGGAACCATATTTACAATCAAAGAAAACTTCTTCATTTAAAAGGAACTCCTTTTTATCATTTAATTGAATAATATTTACTTTTTTAATATCAGGTATGCAAAAATACACATTCCAATTATTGCATCAGTGTCTGAGCATCAACCTACGACTTGGGTGTCTTTCTTCTTTGATCTACATATTCTTGTATGTACCTTCCCAGCAGGCCTATGGTTCTGCATCAAAAATATCAACGATGAAAGAGTATTTGGTAAGAGAGATTTTTAATGACTACCCTGATTTGAAACAATTATGCCTTCTATTTTGAGATTATTATTTCACTGCATTGTTTTTGTTTGACTGTATACATTCAAGATGCATAGGTGCTTTGCTAAGAAAACTTAATTGAATTTTCACTACACATATTCTAATTATTAACTTTTAATTTAAAACTAGCATACAGATTTTACATTTACTTTGTTATGGTTCCTAAGAGGTTAGTGTTATTGTTACATTCTGTGATTGAGAATTGAAAATTATAAATTTGACTTAATTTTATTAAGTAGAAAGAAGTTTTCAGGGGTATCCATCATCCCAGTTTCAAAGCGAACTAGATTTTGTAATGCAATGAGAATTACCCTTCAGTAAAGATCAATATTTGTGCCTGTTTCCAGTTAACAAGACTTGAACTACAAATATTTAAAAGCCAAGTGTTTAGAGTGTGATACTCAAATACCAAAGGCTTCTTAATTATTTAGTCATTACAAGAAATACACTGTGAGGTTGGGCACAGTGACTCACACCTGTAATCCCAGTTACTTGGAAGGTAGAGATCAGGAGAATTGCAGTTCCTGGCCACTCTGTACAAAAAATTGGCAAGCTCACATGGTGATGCACACCTATGATCCCATAGGTGCAGGAGGCAGTAGATAGAAGGATTGCAGTTTGAGGCCAGTCCCAGGCAAAGCCAGAAACTACTACCCGAAAATAACTAAAGCAAAAAAGGTGCTGGGTGCACGGCTTAAGTGGTAGAGCACCTGCCTAACAAGTTCAAGGCCCCAAGTTTTACCCCATTTCCACCAAAAGGAAAAAAGAAAAAAAAATGTGTGCTCTGAATAAATTCTCAATCTGAGCAATGCTTTGTACCATGCACGGGGTCACATAAACCAATAATTTGTAACACAAGGACTTAAATTTGTGATACCTGAAGAATGAATTTTATCTAACATCTGACACTCCTTTTCTAGTTTACCTAGATTAATGGATGCACCATGGATAAGGCCATGGTGCTTACTGTGTCATTCAAAAAAATATAACTTAAACATATGCCACCTCATTACCCTACCGTCCCATTCCTAGGTATAAATAAAGAAGTAAGTGTATATATTCCCCAAAGGACATGTTTAAGAATGCGCATAGCAATTTTATCCACTGTAGCCCCTCGGTAGAAATATTTCAAAGGTCCTCAGTAATAGGAAAGATAAATAAATTTTCTATGTATATTTCTACAATGGAATACAACACAGCAATTACTAAAAAAACAGTATGGGCAAATAAAAGAAGCCAATGTAAAAGGGAACATTTTAAGTACTTAGAAGTCCAAATAGTGGTTACCTTTTTTATTGTGGAGGGGCCAGTTACTGATGAGAGGCATGCACTTGAAAGACTGAGACAGAAGGGTCACGAGTTCCAGGCCAGCTTGTACTACATAGTGAGACCCTGTCTCAAAATATGAATTTAAAATATAAGTGTATTTTTTAGTCAGGAAAAAATTTTAAGAATCTTCAGATGATACAGGAGCTCAAGTAGCTCATTGATTTTGTGAAGTTAATATAACCTTCACTCAGAAATGGTCAAGGCTTTTCTTGCCCTTATTAGCACATTATCCAGAAGGCTGTGGCTATTGGAAAGTTTCTTGACAGTGACTTTACATGTTATTCCTGTGATTAATATCTTAATGTTCTTCTCATCAGTGCCAATATCTCACATAAAGCCTGATACTGGCACTGGTTTTTTATTCTTTGATTCTGTAAACTTAATGTGTATAATAATATAATGCACAAATATATTTTCATTTGTTAGCTATGAGCTTTAAGTCTGTTTTCCTACAATTATAATTAAATTTGAATGATAATAAGATTTGAACTGTTTTTTATTCAGTCAACACTAGTTACAATTTCTAAATATGACTATTACTTGGTCAGTATTAATAATGTAGAAATAGATCTTTTCTGAGAAATTTGTCTACTTTTAGATTTTTATATAGTGGTATTAAACATTTAATTCAGTTTTCTGTGAACATTTCCCTCACTACCCCCAAAGTGTTGTAAGAGTACCTGTCTTTGCAGTTGCTCTATATGCGATCAGTGCTGTCTACTTTGCTGGAGTGATGGTGCGGTTGATGTTGACTTTGACTCCAGTCGTCTGTATGCTGTCTGCAATTGCCTTCTCAAATGTTTTTGAGCACTATTTGGGGGATGACATGAAAAGGGAAAATCCGCCTGTGGAGGACAGCAGTGATGAGGATGACAAAAGAAACCCAGGAAATTTGTATGATAAGGTGAGGAAGCCAAAGTAAGGCCTTTAAAATTTTATGTGCTGTCTTAATTTTTCTACCACAGTAAGAAATATTGCATATTATTAAGGAATGTGATTAAATGAGGGTTTAGACAAGTTGTGATGTTTCTAGTTCATCTCTACTATTTGCCTCAAAATTTGAATCCCAGTCAGTTTTTCAGTTCAGCGTAAGAAAACATTGTACTCAGAGAAGGAATTCTTACTTCTTTTTGGCCAGCTGGTACCTAAATATTTAAGGCTTGTCAGTGCCCTTCCATTTTTGAGAGCATAATCTTGGTGCTCTGCTAAATTACATAAGATTTGAAACCATGTGGACAAGTGCTTATCCTTAAGATCCACATTCAGTGTAAACTTTTTGTGTGTGTGGTGCTGGAGATCGGTCCCAGGACCTCATAAATGCTAGGCAAACCCTCTGATAGTGAGCCAGACCCCACAGTCCCAGTAAAAACTTTTTAAATAACTTGAAAAATAATTGAAAGTTACATTTGGTTGATCTTTAAAAACGAGGGAGGAGGATTTCCAGTTAACAATAGGTTGCTGGCAGATACAGTATAATTCATTTTTAACCTATAGTGTGTCAACAAACAGCAGGATTGTATCTTGTGTGAATGTGTAAAAGACTTGTAAGAGTTAGAGCACATGTCTTGGATGGCATATTAAATTTTGGTACTTTAGTATTGACTAGATTTTAAAATACTAACAAGCTGTGAAAGTTCCTAGTGCAGGAATTAGCTGAAATTCTTACTATTTCCTTAATATTAAATCAATGTAAATAATAAGGATTTTAAAGCACAAACCTGCTTTTGTTTTTTGTTATATTTTGGTTTTTATTATTGTTTTGTAATTTCTTAATAAGCCTTGTAGTTTAGAGCTTGTGACTGTTCTGTTCTTAACAGTTTGTGGTGGGGGTGGGGGTGTGGGGGTGTGTGTGTGTGTGTGTGTGTGTGTGTGTGTGTGTGTGTGTGTGTGTTTAGGGTAATCTTAGTTTTAACAAGTCTGTTGGTTTTAGGATTTGGAAATTGGAAGGTTGATTTTGTAGTTAACAGTTTTTTTTCCAATCTAAAGTCCTGCATAGTCTGGATTATAACTGGACATTGCCACTTTCAGGATGTATATAAAGAATAATTATATGCATATCATATACACATATATATTGGGTTTCGTATTGTCAGAATGGGGTCATGTGGTTATCTCCTTTGTATTTACTTAAGATGTAAGGACAACTGGTTTTGAAAACAGCTTCCTATTATGGAATTGTTTTCCTCTGAGATCAGCTCCTGAGTTAGGTATATTCCCAGGAAACTTTCTGCCTCACATTTGACTTTAGGATCTACTTTGAATTTTAGAAAACTCTCCAGCGCTTACAGAATATCTGATCACACATTTTCTGAGTCACAGAATTATAGATTAACATTCTCACAACTTTTTCCCTGTTTAAATGAGGCAAGTCAAGTGATGAAGGTGTCTGACTAGGGTTTTTTTGGTTGTTTGTTTTTGATTGTATCTTTAGGCAGGTAAAGTGAGGAAACATGTAACAGAACAGGAAAAAACTGAAGAGGGCCTAGGACCTAACATAAAAAGCATTGTTACCATGTTGATGCTGATGTTGTTGATGATGTTTGCCGTCCATTGTACCTGGGTCACAAGTAATGCCTACTCCAGTCCAAGTGTGGTCTTGGCGTCTTATAATCATGATGGGTAAGAAAACAATTTAGCTACAAAAAGGTTTTATACCTACCATTTTCTTTCTTTCCCTAAAATAAATAGAATGTTGTTTATGAATTTGAATCTGTCCCCCTTTCTCTTATTATTATTATTATTATTTTTTTTTTTTTGAGTGGTACTGGAGATCAAATCCAGGGCCTCCCACATGCTAGGCAGGCACTCTATCACTGAGTTATACCAACCCACCCCTAAATTTACTGCTGTTTTTTTGTTTTTTTTTCCCTTTAGGTGGTCTCTTACCTTACCTTTGGTGGGATGAGTAGTTATTATGAGTAATTATTATATTTTATGCTCTTTTCCAAAATATTTCTGCATAAATAATCATATACATCAGTATTTCTCAAAGTATGACCCTTGAATACACAACATCCTTATTATCATGAAACTTATTAGAAATGCTAATATTTGAAACTACCCAAAGCCTGCTGAATCAAAAACCCAGGAGTAGGGCCCAGTAATCTGGTTTAACATGCTCAGGTGATTCTGATACAGCTAACTTACTTTTTGTGGGGGAATTGGGGTTTGAACTAAGGGCTTTGCACTTACAAAGCTGGCACTCTGCTGCTTGAGCCACACCTCCAGTCTTGGAGACTAGATTTTAACTGCTAATTTATGTATTGCCTTGCCCCTCATCCTTCTGCCCCACAAGGCAGCTTAGTAGACTTGCAGAATGTCAGGCCTTCACCCTAGAACTATTGAATCAGATCTGCTCTTTTATAAGGTAGTATAGATGATTTAGTTTGATAAGCACTAGTCTAGCTCTTCTTTAAAGATTTTAAACTACCATCCTTAAAATGTGAAAATATTCCATGGTTAAGCATCTCAAGATGTTAAGTTATCCTCTTTACATTTTAAGATCTCATTTAAAAGAATAATGTGATTCTTTTCAGCACCAGAAATATTTTAGATGATTTTAGAGAAGCTTACTTTTGGCTAAGGCAAAACACGGATGAACATGCCCGAGTGATGTCTTGGTGGGATTATGGCTATCAGATAGCTGGAATGGCTAATAGGACTACTTTGGTGGATAATAATACCTGGAATAACAGCCACATAGCACTGGTAAGGATTTGATTTTTTTAAAAGATGAAAAATAAATCTTTACTATTTAGTAGTCATACTTCACTTACTATGTGGAAAAGAAGTGGATGAAAGTACTCTTTGCACATATCTCAAAAGACTTCTTTACACATGCATTCAATAAAGTAGCTTCACAGTATGCTTATTTTGTTTTAAAGAATGATATATACTTATTTATATAGAATTGTAGGCTTATTTCTGGTAAATTTTGTGATATATTTATTTACTTTATTGAATTAGACAAATTTTTTAAGTGTTTGACTTATGTTTTGTTTGCAAATTTGTTGTATTTTATGGCATGCAAATTATGTTTACTACCAAATGGTTAATGTACATAAATTAAGGTAATCACTGTTCTGTACTTAAAAGATTTTCAAAAATAAGTGTTTCTTAACTAAATAAATTCTATTTTTGTTAGTCTTGTGGCTAATAGGAGGAATATGTATGCGCTGGGAAGATTACTGGCCAACCTAAGGTTGTAAGACATTGTTTCAAAACTTGCCTACTTTCATTATTGAATGTTAATTTCATAGACCTTAATTATTAGCAAACTATTAGAAAATGTAGTTAGATTTTAACATTTTTGCTATAAGTTGGTTATTGTAGGTATTTATAAATTTTAATAAATTTATTGTGTTTATAGAAAATCATTTCTACAAAAAAATTCAATATAAGTCAAACTCTACAAATTCCATCTTGCAATAAAAATGTACATTTTTATTTTATTCCGTAGGTAGGAAAAGCTATGTCTTCCAATGAAACAGCAGCCTATAAAATCATGAGGACTCTAGATGTAGATTATGTTTTGGTTATTTTTGGAGGGGTTATTGGCTATTCTGGTGATGATATCAACAAGTTTCTGTGGATGGTTAGGATAGCTGAAGGGGAGCATCCAAAAGACATTCGGGTAAGGAACTAGATAATCCCAGGTATGTGAACGACAGCTCACAGTGTCCAAATGATTCTTACTTTACTAACTGTATTTGCTTTCATCATCCTATCCTCCAAATTAGTGTCTTTATTAAAGATACTAGAAGCATTTTCTAGGTTGAAAACTTTTTAAACTTGTTAGAGTTATTTGCCGTATAAAAGACATTTAGGCCAACAACAAAGTGCACATGTGACAGTATTAATACTATAAAGCCTAAGTGGGAAGTAGGCTACATTGTCTAGATTTGTGTAAGGGTACGCTGTCATGTTCCTGTGACACAGAAATTGTCTAATGGTGCACAACTCAGAACATACCCTCATGGCAGCACTTCCATTCAATCTTAGAAAACAGTTTCTTGCTTTTACTTCTTTACTTTCTCTTATTTCAGCCTTTTGTTTCTATTTCCATTGCTTCTACCCTAGTACTGACCCTTATGTTTATAAACCTGAAAGAGTCCAATAATCTTGCAGTTGCCCTCTTTGCCTTCGCTTTGCTTCTTCTTTCATGTCACTTTATGGCTTAAAAGGCTTCATGAGTATGGGAAAAGGCCTTGAAGCCAGACAGACATGAGTCAGAACTAAAATTCTGTCAGCTTGGTGTTACGGGCAAATTATTCTGGACAGTTGGTGTAAGTGCTTTAAGCACTAGATCTTGTTCTAGGATCTGGGATGACAGTGGTGACCAAGGCAGTACTTACAGTGGAGGTGCCAAAAATAACTCATTTGTAATGCTGTTATGAAAATAGTAACGCAGATGACACCTCATCCTAGTGACTGGTACAAAATAAATAATCTCTTGGTGAAGCACACACTCTATAGAGTTTGGTTTACAGTCCAAACTCTATAGCCTGGAGTGCAGGCCCCTTATACTTCACCTTCTCTTGCTTGTTCTCTTGGCCTTCTACCAACTTTTTCCCAGTCTGCCAGTGTACTCTATCCTTTGAAACATGCCTGTGGTTTCTTTCCGTGACACTTCTGACACGTGGTTTTACTGTTGCCTTTCTTGGAATACCTTCCCTTCCACATATATTTCACTTCTCCAGAAGCCGTTTTTGGTGACCCCATGTTTGTATTTGTTGGCAAATCACATATACCTGTTGTGTAGTTTAGAGCTTAGCTTATCTTTCCCACTTAGTTGTGAACTCTAAGGATAGGCTTCCAGAATTGTGTTCTATAGAAAGAAACCACAAAAGATGATTGTAAGATTTGCTAATGAATCTGGGTACTATGGCTCATGCCTGTAATCCCATCTTTTTGGGAAGTGGAAATTGGGAGGATCTGGGTTCAAGACTAGCCTGGGTAAAAAAGTTCTTGAGACCCCAGTAACATCTGGGAGTAGTGATGTATACACCCCTCATCCCAGCTACAGAGGAAGTTTAAAATAGGATGATCGTGGTCCAGGTCAAAAAAGTGAAAGGGCTGGGGGGGGTGAGGATAGGTCAAGTGGTAGTGTTTGCCTAGCAAGTATGAGGCCCTGAGTTTCAGCTCCATTAACATTTAAAAAAAAATGCTACTGAAAAAGAATGAAAGAATTTGGGGGGCAGGGGGTGATGAATTGTGTGTGTATCGTGTAGTGGGAATGATTTTTAAAAGCCTCAGATTTTCTGGTCAAATGTAAATGTTGTAACATTTTCCCTTACCTGTGATTAACAAACATTATTTCTTTAAGTTAATCTAAACTGTGTGATTTTGATTTTCATTCATGAATTTGCTTTAGCAGTGTTAAAATTGTAACATATGATAGATCATTTCCAAATATATACTTAGATAGATAGGAACATAATATTGCTGGTTTTTAAAACATTCCCTGCTCTAGCTAAAGGAGGATTTTAGAGTTCATATGGAAAAATTGAGGAAAACTGAAAAGGAATAATGGGGATCAGGACATTTGAAGAGAGCCAGCCTAACCTGGTATTAAACCATGGTGTTGGTACAATTATTTTAAAACTATTAAGGCTTTGTAACATGGTTTAAAATCTGAGAGACCTAAAAGAGTATGATTTTATGAAGATGTCTTAAAAATTGGTTCTTAGGAGGAAAAGAAAAATACTAACCAATAGCTTAAATTGAACTGACATAGAAACTTCTGGTTTCTCTCTCATAGGAAGGTGACTATTTCACCCAACAGGGAGAATTCCGGGTAGACAAAGCAGGATCCCCTACTTTGTTGAATTGCCTTATGTATAAAATGTCATACTACAGATTTGGAGAAATGCAGGTTGGTTAAATCAGATTTTCTATGTATAATCTTTATTTAAAACAAAAAATCTTTTTGCCTTCAGAAAACAGGAGAATGGCTTGATTGGGCTATAAAGAAATGTATTTATCTAAAGATTCTTCTTTTTCATTAAGTTTAGATTTCTGAAATTTCTATGTTAGAAATTAGAAAAAAAGTTTTAGATCAAGGACTCATTTGCAAAATATTTTTAATACTAGCTCATATTCAACCTTTGCTTTCTATCCTGTGTTTTGACCACTTGCTTTTAGAAGACATTGTTTTCTGGGGAGAGGTCTTCCTGCTAAGGAAGCACCATGATCTTAGCTGGGTCTCTTTGCTGCTTGGTGGAGAAAAGCCAAAAACCGTTTAATGATACGGTCTCTGCAGATGTTCATTTTATCCCTGTTCTTCATTACCACCTGGGTCATACTTTCTTAATAAATTAAAATGATGTGGAACAAAAGCTTTAGGGTCTGCAAAATCAGTGGATGTACAAAAAGGCATTGTGGCATAAACAACGGTTGTTATACCTGTCTGCGTTTTAGATCAGGCTCTGTCAAGTCATGTAATCCTCAGATAAGTTGCATCTTCCTTGGACTGTAGTTGGGTTTTTTTGTCTTGTCTGTAAGTAATGGGGGTTACACACTGATGACTTTACTTTGAGGGATACCAGGATACATCACCTCAAGATGTGTCTCTGTGACATATTATTTTTGAGATGTCTTTATCCAACTTCTTTTCTGCCTAAAGGCAGGAATTAAAATCTTTACTGAAGATAACTCTAGACTCCTTATCCACCCAGAAAGGACACAGAGGAATCTGCAAACAAATCTTACTCTATTAGTTTCTCCTATATATATTCCTTCCCACATTTTCCTACCTTGGAAGCCTATTTTTCTTTGTCTTATCATCTGTCCACAAACTTACTCTTCTTTGTTGAGTATGGTATATAACCCACAGTTCTAAGTTATTGCTTTGAGTTACTTTTCATGGAAGTTTTTCCTGTGTGATGTGCGCTGCACTTAATAATAAATTTGTTTTTCTCTTGTTAATCTGCCTTTTGTCCATCCCACTTAAGAGGATTGAGGAAAAAATTGTATTTTCCTCAACTATTTCTAAGGATTTTTATAGCTCTTAGATTGACAACTATAATCCAGGTACTACCCTCAATAGTAAGATCACAGTGAAAATTAATTCCATATTGCTTTCTGAAAGCAGAGAGAAAATTACGTGTTTGATCTTATACTACCACAGGAATCCTGAAAACTCTTAACCTGAAGACGTTTGTTTAGGTCCCAGTTTGTGAAACAAATTTTATCCTTTTATGAAATACAATCATTAAGATAGTTTTTAGAATAGTTTGCTTATCACTGTGTTGTTTGTTGTGTTGCTTCATCATTATTCACTCTGCAGGTGGCTTTAAAAACAAAACACCAGATAATGATGAACTAGATTTAAATGAGTGCCACTACCTAGACTCTAAACTCATGCTTTAAGAAAGAAGCACTTGGCCGTAATAATTATTCCAGAAAAATGGTTTTCCTGTGGTAAATGGTTAGTTTCTCTGCTCACTAAGGATTGCATTGAAATAACACCCTCCTCCCCTTAATTTTATCAACAGTTTAAGCCAGTTTCTAGCTTGTGTTCATTTTTATGCCTACCTTACTTAAGAATGATACTTGGTTAAAACATGAAATGTAATTTTACTATTGTATAGATAAGCATGAACAAATTATTCATTCTTTGTAGTAGTTTTTATTTTTGTTTTAAAATTGAATTTACCTACGACAGGTTTGTATATCTATATAAACTACTCAGAATTTCTTAAAGTCTTCTTTTCTCTGTTCTTTTTTTATCCCTCATAACTCCTCCTGTGGTTTGGCTTGCTTAGCTTCCTTTGTAGCTCCCACGTTCTGGATAAATAACAATGTTAGCAATGTTTGCAATAGAGAAAATATTTCTCTGCAGAGATAGTATTAGGCTGAGTCCAAAGGTTATGAAGCTAGCAGTGCAGAGAAAACACAGGATTGTAAGGCCCTTCTGTGTGTTACCTCTTTGTACCTAAAAGAAAGTATTTTAACGGATTTCATTTCAATTTTGTGTACTTTTAAAAGCCTTTATGTTGTTCATCTATTCTTAAGAATTTTGTGAAATGTGTATTCTGATGTATTTTCTTTCTCTTCCTCATTACTTGTATCTATTTAGCAGTGTATGAGAACTGTTAAGATATATTCCTCAATTTTTTCCTCCACAAAGGGAGAGGGTATTACTCTAATGATAACATTTACTGCCTTCTAACATTGACTGATTTCCAATACAGCTAACATCTAATACTAATGTTACTCTTGCAGCTAGATTTTCGTACACCCCCAGGTTTTGATCGAACACGTAACGCTGAGATTGGAAATAAGGACATTAAATTCAAGCATTTGGAGGAAGCCTTCACGTCAGAACACTGGCTTGTCAGGATATATAAAGTGAAAGCACCTGATAACAGGGAGACACTAGACCACAAACCTCGAGTCACCAACATTTTCCCCAAACAGAAATATTTGTCAAAGAAGGTGGGTGCCAAATGAGAGCATTTATGTGAAAAGGTAACTTATTGTTGGTTTGTATGAGAAAGAATAATTGAAAATTTCTACTTATCATGTTTAAAAGACTGTGGCTTATATATACATTCTAGGCATATACATCCTAAGAATAGGCTTTTCAAACAGAGCACTTCAGCTATCCCTAGCAGCAACCTTTTCTGGTGGTTATCCATGAACCAAGTTGAGATTTCTTAAGAGGCATTCTAGCTTTAGTTTGGGCCATTCCCATTTATTTACTTGTAATATTTATTTGTAAAGATTTCTGTGGTCACGTTACAAACTTGCATAATAGTAAAAAATGCATAATGCTTAATAGAATTGTGGTTAGTTCTTTCGATCAAAGCAAATTTATATTGCACCTTCATGTTTCATTCTTCATATGATGTTTTGCTGTATTATTTTTTGAATAAAAAAGTAGGCTTTAGCCAGGCAAAGGAAAATACCTTGAGTTCTCTCTCATGTGGAATCTAGACCTACAAAAGAAAAGAATGACACAAGTGCAAAATGGGATGGGAAGCAGCAGGAAGGGAGAGGCAAAAGTAGGTGTGTTGGGGGTTTGAATATGATCAAAGTACTTTATAAACAATGTATAAAAACAGGAAAAAGAAACAGTAAAAATGGTTTAAAAGGGGGATAAGAAAGTAATAGAGGGGATTAATTTGATCAAAGTACATTTTATGCATGCACGGAAATATCACAGTGAAACTCCTTTGTATAATTAATATAATATATGCTAATAAAAATAAATAGGCTTTAGTTAGGCAAGTCCTTCTAAAGCAGAAAAAAATTGTCTTAAGATACTTGGCATGTAATTATTATGACAAAACTTGTAGTTAGGAATTATGCTGAGACTATTGTAGTCCTTTTCTAATAAATATTGTTAAGATATGAAGTGTTTTACTTGGACTCATTATTACTCATTTAAGCCAAATAGATCTCTAATCTTTACTATAAAAGATTAGTGTGGAAGGTGAGAAATAATGGGCAGTGAGATAGAATATTTAGGTTGTCTTTGTATAACATTCTTATAATGCTGATTATTATTAGACTATTAGACTGATTTGGTCTTAATTTTTGAAAGGATGCTTAAGTTTTCATAGCTCAGTTGTTTTAAATCATCAAAGCAACTGTTTTTTTTCCCTTTGTTTCTTTAAATATGTACCAAATACATTGTTCTCAATGTATTTGGTATATATAATATACCAAAAGAGTGCTGGATATTATTAGCTATATAGTTAAATAGAAATTTTTTTGTATGAATGCTTTCTCTGCAGATAATGTATTAGCATATCTAGACTAATGTATTTTAAAATAACACATAGAACTCATACTCACTGAATTAGTCATATCATATCCATCTATGAAGAAATCAGGTCTGGTTTCTCAGAGGAATGAGGCAGGAGAAACTGGTGAGTTACACAAATGCAGTCTAAACGCATTTACTCCTAAGACATTCATACTTAGTAGAGGTTTTTTTTTTGAAAAAGATCTGTTGAATTTGCTGTCTACCAGAGACCTCCAAAGCAGTAAGTTTTCTTTTGTCCTGCCATCCATCATTTCCCCAAAACAAACAAGTGTGCATAGATAAGTAAAAATTAGTCTGACTTTTGGGCATATGACATATAATCTAGTAGCCAGTAATATATATATTGAATTTGTTTTGCAAAGCTTTCTATTCTGTTTTGTACTAGCACAATAGAGGAAAGCTTTTTATTTGTTTTCTCCCCACCCTGGTTTTGACTTTACGGGAGGAATGTATGTATATAGCAGCTATTCTTGGAGTTCTCCTGCCTCAGCAAATTTGGTATAGCTGAAGGTCCTAGAAATTATATTAGTATAGGGCTGCAAAAAACACTTTCTGTAATGGTTCACTTGTTTCTGTAATGGTTCACTTCCCAGTTAGGGAAATCATCTTAAGGGCTCAGTTGCATAGCCCTGGAGTACACTGTAAGGCTGCATAGAAAAGGTTTCATTTTAGAAATGTATAGATAATGATAATAAAGAAACTAACTTCTTTACCTGGTTTGTGTTTTCAAAAATTGTGCCATACAGAGGTTTTGCCTTAGTAAGATAAATTAATAATAAGATAACATGTAATATGATTAACAACTTAGCAGTAGCTATTTTTCATAGTATCAAAAAAGGATTACATTTGCCTTGTGTTCTTGTCCCTGTTGAAAAAATTGTAAGTTGTTTTGAGGTGAACATTGTGAATTGGAGGGGCATTGTTTTGTATGAGTTGTATTTAAGTGTAATTGAACTGAGCAGTCAAATCTCTCAAGTTCCCAGCTTCTGTTAATCCAGCACTTTAATAGTACATTGAATTACTTTGAAAAATTAGTTGCTTTCTTCAAAATCTAGGGATGTGTGTCACATTGGTAGACATGTGCCTATGTGATTGACTCTGTAGGGTTCTAACTTAACATTTTTGCAATAATTTCTATCACCGTATTTGCAGCAATTGTTTCTTACACTAGAAAACATCTGTTGGAATTATTTTAGTGGGATCCTGAATTAAGAAAAATGTTTTGTTTTTAAAAGATCTGTGCAACTCAAGAAATGTTATTTTGCTTTTCAACTTTAGGTGCTTAGTTTCTTTCCTTCCTGAAACAATATTAATGAATGTGTTAAGTGGCTTTGTCTTTCAGTTTTGTAGACACAGTCATCTTCATTTTACAGATAAGAAAAGCAGGGCTCTAAAAGCTACTAAGTAAGCTGACTTGTATTTCTCCACACAGTTAACTTCTTGGAGGCTAGACTAACAGTAGCATTACTTAACCATTTTCTGATTCCCTAGTCTAGTGTTACCATGCCTGGATATTTGAGTAATTATTATCACTAGGCATTTATTATTACCACTAAACATTTAGTGGCACCCTTCATGGTGAGGAATGCTGTGGTGGTACTCCCTCACGTTAATGCTAGGGTGGACCTAGAGCTATTAATTTCAGATTTCTCCAGGTAGTTTTATGATAAGTATAACTAACTGTCATAGGGTCCAGTCACAGGAAGAGCTAAGACAGTCTTTATCCTAATATAGTAAACCATGGTTGTCTATTTTTCAGTTTCAAAGAAACCTGCACTAATACCATGTGTTCTCTTTTCTTTTTAGACCACCAAAAGGAAGCGTGGCTACATTAAAAATAAGCTAGTTTTTAAGAAAGGCAAGAAAATATCTAAGAAGACTGTTTAAACACACTGTTCTGACTCCTGACTTGAAGCAGTGTCCTTGTGAGAACCGGTCTTTGCCTTTAGCTCACGTCATGTTTCACAGCAACTGAGGGTACAGAACCATCACTGGTCCAGGTTAATGTGCAAAATTTTCTGGCAATGCCTCATTTAAAAAATAAAATTGGCTTATTGAGAACAGCTGTTTCTATTTGTAATGTGAAGCAAGACAGAGCACTGCTGTAAATGTCTAGCAGCAGATTTTTTTATTGGTACATATAATCCTTCAAATCTGAGAATTTGGATTAATTGCACCAAAGAACCCTCTAATTTGGTCACTGGCACATGGCATACTTGTTCAAATGTTTTTATTCTTTTTACAAGACCTGCATTTTATTTGAATTTCCCAAATAGCAATATGTAAAATACAAATGATAAAATGTGATGAGAGCTTCTTGAACCAATAAAGTAGTAAAGGTCTGAGAAAGAGGTATTAGAAAAGTTATTATACTTCCTTGAACTATATTTATTTTCATGTTTCTCCAATGCAAAGAATGTTTCATCAAACGTATATCAGCTATTGCTTACTGTTGCTGTAAGCTTTTGTTTGAATAGTTAATTGACTCAAGTAGATTTTTACGTTGATACGTTATTACTGCTAGTAGCAGTTGTTTTCACCAGGTACTTACAGAACAGATTTCACACATTATTCATTCAAGGGCTAAATTTATATCCTTTGGAAATCATGGCAACTGCACAGAACTGTGCTCACCAGGATGGGGTGTTTGGTATCTTAGTACTGAGGTTAGCACTATGTTTACATGCAAAGATTAAGGAAAAAACCCTTCAAAATGGATAGGTATCCAAAGTTCATTTTCTGTGACACTTCAAAATGACAAAGGATTTGTAAACTTTGCCTGCATTTTTCCCATTTTATAGGTTTCATCCATCAGTGATTTTTGTTCTCTGATCCATTTTAATACCTTAAACATTTGATGAAACACTCTAGTGCTATATGCATTTTCTTACTTTTATTAAAAATGTGACAATTGTCAAAATGCACTAAAATGTAAATGGAGATTGAACATGTTCATTTTCCAGCTTATAGACAACTTTATACAGACTTGAAATTTTTCTCCAGTTGTTTATTAGTAAAAGTGAAAGAGAAAAGGGTTTTTCCTGCCATAGGATACAACTTTTTTTTATATATATATATAACAAGCATAACACACCACTGCTTTGGGTGGAAAAGTGCAGAATAGTATGTACCTTTTATGAAGAAAAAATGTAATTTACAATGTTCAGTGAGAATGTTACTGCTGATTTTCTTTTTCAAGGTGTAGAATATTCTTTGATTTATAGAATTCATTTTTGACCCAGATGATGGTTCTTTTACAGACCAATACAATGGCTGAACATTTTCACAAATAAAGTGTAACTAAAATCTGGATTTCTGATACCTTGTCATTCGGGGGATTTTATTTTACTTTGTTGCTTTAGAATTCAATGCAGAGAAGTTGTTGGCTGTAAGAGAAACTTAGTTCAAATTTTGTGGTAAGTATTGTGTTTAGGAAGGTGGAGACAGGATCCACCAGTACAAGGCCAGTTCAGGCAAAAATAAGCAAGACCCTGTCTCAAGGAAACATGTAGGGTGTTCCATGCCGTGGTCCTATTGGAGGACCCAGGTTTGAGGTCAGCTCTGATGCAGTTAGCCTGAGACCTTATCTGAAAACCAAACTCAAGCAGGACTGGGGAGAGGGCCAAGTGTTGTCTCCTACAAATCTTTTGTTTTTGAAAGGAGAGATAACAGTACTGATCACATACCTCCTTCCTTACTAAGGTTTTAGACAGGATGTGTGGAAAGAGTTCAGCTTAAATTGTACATTTTACTTTTTAATCCCAGTGTGAAAATCTCATTTTAATTATTTTTATGAGATAGGGGAGGGAAGAAATCTAGCCAAATAGGAATTTTACCTGTTTAAGTAAGGATCTAACAAATTCTATGAAGTTCTGGTATTTCATCAGTAAAGTTCTCAGTGTAGAACTTTCATTATAGGGGAGAAAGACCTCACACCTTTGTTTTAGGAATGTTATCCGTAAAGTACCTCATTGTAATTATTTAAGAACTTGTGGCTTTATTGTAGCAGAAAAGTGAGCATTTAGTGGTTTGACGACATTGGAATGTAATTGGCTTAGAATAGTCTTTAGGTCCCTAAATTCATTTCCTGTGTGATCACTAACACTGTGCATCACATAGTGGGGTTTTAGATTGAAAAATAGCTTTTATAACTTTAGTGCTTTGTAGTGTAAATATGACATTGAGGCAGCAAGTCCAAATACAAAATTAAATTCAGACTTAACATTGCTGGCTTACCTGAGTTTGCATTTGTGTTCATTTGAGTCCCTATACCATGACCAAGAGGCCAAAGGACTAGGCAGTATAAAACCTTCTTATGGACTATTACTGTTTCCATCGCCAAGAGGTCTTAAGATCCTACAAACTCCTCTTTTAAAATACTGTTCTGGGGCTAGTAGGGTAGGGGAGAACGCAGTGGTAGAGTTCTTGCCCAGCATGTACTACACTATTCAGTACAGGGAAAAGAAAATGGTCTGAAACACACACAGCAAAAATTCCCAACGTAACCATTTTAGAGTGTACGTTCAGTAGTGCTAAGTACATCTACATAGTTGTGCAAACTATCTCCAGAACTCTCATCTTGCTAGAGCTGCTGCTGCTCTGTCTGCTGCTCAGTGTGGGTTCTGCCAGACATCTGCTTTGCTGCCCTTAACCCTCAGCTGACGAAGGTGGAGAAGAGAGTAAACACAGAGCTCAATAGCAGACTGCAGTTACAATGGTAAGAAGTTGAAGAAACAGTCAACCAATGAAATGTTATAATGTCTAATTTTTATTGTGAAATACAACACCAAGAAGCAAAAATGTACAACTTAGTTACCACAAGGTAGGCAGTTTTGTGACCATGCCCCATCCCAGTTACAGTCCTGTCCTACTTCTCCCTCCAAAAGGAGAAGTAATTACTTTGATTTATGCCTTTACCACCTAACTATCTAAACCTGTTTAAGTGCACCTGTTTTTTGAGCTGAGTGGAATCATAGGGTATATTTTTCATATTTAGTTTATTGTTGCATGCAACTCCAAAGTTTGTTCATTTTCATTATTACTCTTCCATCTTGTCTCTATTTCACTCTCACACATACACATCCATTCCATTTTTGGTGAACATTTGTAGTTTCCAGTTTGGGAATATTACAGATAAGGCTACCTTTTGGTGGTTTTATGCATGCATTTCTGTGATTATTTAAGTAAAATTGGATTGCTGGGTAGGGTATGAAAGTTTTTATTGCTTTTATATCCTCTTCAATTCTTGTCATTCTGGTGTCTGTGTTTTTAAAATACAGTCCTCCTATATAACCTAGGCTGGCACTCAAACTTGAGTACTGGGATTATAGGTATATGCCACCACTCTTGGATGAATCCATGTCATTCTATTTTGCCTTTCTGTAGGGTGAATGATTTCCCACTTTAGTTTGCCTTCTCTAGGTTACTAATGAGGTAGGGCATTTGGAAGTCCCCTTTTACTAAGGTATTGGTTGAGGTGCATATTTCTGTTCTTTAAAATTAGTTCTTCATGTGTGCAAATCATTTTAATTTAATCTTTTTCAGTCTTTTGTATTTGTGTGGTTTTCTTTGCCGTGTTTAAAAAACTTCTCTTAACCTGAAACCATAAAGCTACTCTCCCGTGTTGTTTTCCAGAAATTTATCGTTTTACCTTTTGTACATAGTTTTGCAGTTCACCTGTAATTTATTTGTTGAGTGCAGTGTGAATTGCTTTTATTTTAGGTTTGTTCTTGTTGGAGTATGTGTGTCTAATTGCCCCAGTACCATTTATTGTGTGGGGGGCAACCCTTTTCCTAAAGCTCTGGAGTACCCTTTTTGTAGTAAACCAAATTCCATAAAGTTTGTTATAGTCCAGAGATTTTTTTTGGTCTTAAGATAATTAAGACATAGTTGAGTTCTACTCACCTTGCTTTTCTTGGAAATTTATAGGATTTTTGCATTTTATATAAGTTTTGGAATCAGAGTAAGTTCCTCCAAAAAATTAACACCTCTACAGTTCTGAGACTTATCCACGAACATAGTATATACTTGAATTTATGAGTCTCTGTCACAGGTTTTGAAGGGCTTGTATGTTTTCTTCTATTACCTGATGTTATTTCCTGATAAATAACTATGTCTTATAAAATTTTAACTTCTAATTGTCAGTGTATCGAAACTGATTCTTGAATTACTAAAATTGTATTCAACAACCTTGTTAAGCTCATTCTAACAATTTATTTCAATTATTTTTTTATTGTGAATACACAGTATAACTTGGGAATGATGACAGTTTTCTTGCTCAGCTGCACTGGCTCAGGCACACTTACCACTCTTGTGCTGCATAGAAGCAACATCATCCTTGTTCCCTGGCTCACATGTTTGCTATAGATTTTCTGTAAATACCTTTGATCATATTGAGGACATTGCTATTTTCCACTGAGTGGATTTTCTCAAGTTTTTTCTATGAGACAATTCCTGTTTTTCTCACTTACTTCTAGTATAGTGAATAGTACAGACTTTGTTCACAATGTTAAACTAAAATTATATTTCTGGTATAACCATGTGTTAGGTAGACATCATTGATGAAACCATTTGGGCCAGGAAAATTCTTGGTAAAACATTGCTTTTTAATTACTGGTGATTATTTCATAGCTGAAAGAATAAAGGTTTTCTCCCTTATTTAAATTTTGGTAAGTCCTGCTTTTCAAGGAATTTATCCATTTCATCCAGGTTCCCAGTAATGTAAAATCATTGGTAATATCACCTTTTGATTATTTTACTATCTGAAGCTCCTGCAGTGATGTCTCCTTTTAATTACTAGGTTGGTTTACTTTTGCTTACATTTACTTCCCTCCACCCAACTCCCACCCTTGCTTCCTCATTTTCCTTAGCAGGTTTTTTTTAAATCAACTTTGTTAGCTTCTCCCCCATCTTTAAAAAACCCTCTTTTAAAAACCAGCACCTGACTTCATTGATTGCTATAACATGTTTTTTAGTCCCTTAAAATATGTAGTCTTTTGTTGGTATGTGGAAGGACAGTGTTGTTTTAACTTGGCATATTGATTTCTTCCTGATACATGAATTTAAAGTTGCAAATTTACTTCAATCATACCTCAAGCTCCATTCTCACAGGTTTTGATGTAAACTGTCATTCATTCTAATGTATGTTTAGTTTCCATTGTACTACTACTTTAAACTGTGGGATTCAGTATATATTTCTTTCTTTCCAGACATGGAGCTTTCCTACTATTTTGTCAATTTATTAGATACTCTGTGATTTTAATCCTTGTTTGAAATGGTCAGTTAATATTATATATTAATGTATTTTAGCACTATTGCTTCAGGGACATGTGGAAATAAACTTTACATATATATCTATGTGTATGTATTTTCCCAATATGTCCCTGAAAGCAGTGTGTTTCAGGGACATGTGAGTAATTGTCTAATACATATTGGACTGCTGGCATGGCTCAAACGATAGAGCACTTGCCTAGAAAACTCAAGGACCTGAGTTCAATCCCTAGTACCACTAAATAAATACATAAATATAATTCAACATCAATGATAAAAAAAAAAGTATAGATTTTTCATATCTCCTTAAAAGCAATGTAGGTTCTTTTGGCAATTTTTTTTGTACAATTATTTTTCTTTCTCTCAACTTTATGGAATTAATTAATTACCAGGCTTTGTTTTCAGTAATACTAGCATTATAACAGCTCTCTTAGGGACTCTGCATATCTTTTTCATCCTTCTTATATAATCTGCTTTGGATTTGTTAACTTTTTTAACTTCATGACTTGTTTTCATCAGTTTTTAAATTTTATTATCTCATTAAACACTCCATTCTCCTTCTGATACTAATAAAATATAATTAGTAAACTTCACTTTTTATGGTATATTTTCTCCTGACTTAATTTGCTCATCAATTATGGATACTATGTTAAATCTGAGTTCATTTTTCAGTTTTAGAATTTTTTTCTTTTAAATCAGATATGAAATTTTTATTATTTACACCTAACCCATGGAAATTCTCAGTCTTATTTTTAACATAGTATATTTTAGGGTTTTTTTCCTGATAACCTTAATGTCTAGAGAGTTGTGTGGGTCTTGTTTTCTTTCTACTGGTTGTGGTCTTACTACTCATTGATAGGGATTTTGTGTGTGTGTTCTAGACATTATATTTAAGAAGCTGTATGGGTAAATTTAGGTCAGAGGTGTTTGCTTTTTAAGATTTTCTTCTATGTATTCTAGACACCCACAGAAATTTGTAAGTCAGAATCACCTTAGTCCACTTTAAAAGATGGATGTTGAATATAAAACAAGCCTTTGTTTCCAGGCCAAAAGTATCCAGGGAACTCACCCAAGCAGATATATGAACATCTGTCCATTTTAATAAAGTTACTAAAATTACTGTTCCGTCTCTACCAATTTCCCAGGGAAAATGGCCCCAAATGCCAGACTTACTCAGAATTTTCATCCATTCCTTTTATTCTGGCCTGGTGAGACTATTTTGGTCTTATGAAGTATTAAAGTAGGTATTTTTAATGCAGATTTTCTAGTTGACTTTAGCTGGGAAGTTCCCAACTCCTTGGGCTAGTCAGAAGTGGAATATCAGGGCTGGGCACTGGTGGCCTGGGCAAAAGCTTGCAAATATCCCATCTCAACAGAAATATTTGGGCCTAGTGGCATGTGCCTGTTGTCCCAGTTACATTGGGAAGCATAAGTAGGAGAATCATGGTCCAGGCCAGCCTAGGCAAAAGATGAGGCCCCGTCTAGCTCCAAAATAACCAGAGCAAAACGGGCTGGAGGAGTGGCTCAAGTGGTAGAGTGCCTGCCTGGCAAGCATGAGTGAATACCCTTTTGCCATCCCCTCCTCTCCCCCCCAATAAAAGGTAGAATATTAGAAACAATTACTCCTTTCTATCTCAGGACAGACCCAGCACTTAATATGTTCCCCCACAATCTCAATACTTAGAAAATATTGCATATTTTGGGGGTCTCTATTTGTAAGTCTTACAAAACAGCTGGGAGACATTTTGATTATCAAGTATCTTCTGTGAAATTAGCTTTGGTGAAAGGTGGAGCCAAACAGACTAAAGGAAAACTCAAGATCACGTGGCTGCCAGAGTGACTAACCATCAATAATGTATTCTCTTGTAATCTCAACACACTGTGTTAAAAACAAGCAGGACGAGTCATCGTGTAGTCCTCTTGACAAAGTAAGATTAACATGGATCAGAGGCTCAGGCCTCTTTGCTGCTGATGGATATTTTTAAATGATGACTTCACGTTCCTAATAATGAAAAAACTACATTAACAAATGTTACAGAAGATGGGCAGTAGTTGAGCTTCACTTACTTCAAGAAAGATTAAAAGCAAGGTTAGTAGAAACCTGTCAGTGGGCAAACCTCCCAGCATGTGTGTCCAGTTTATACAAAATTACCTCTTACACTTAAGTCTGTACTGTATGAGTTAGAGTTATGATTTGAGATGATCATTTCATCAGCTGATTCAACAACACTTGTTTAAAATACATACTTTTTCCCATTTAATTGGCACATTTGTAAAAAACATTAAAAATTTCTCTGTTCTGTTTCATTAACCTGCAGATGTGTCCTTTAACACTACACCATCCTGACTACTGTAGCTTTATAGTGAGCTCAGCTCATGATATGTGTTACTAAACCAAGGTATAGAAACTTTAGACCAGTGAGTATCTTGGGAAAAGAAAGATGTATGTATTCTCATCTGGCCTGTAGCTGACAAAGAACTAATATCCAGAGTATATAGAGAACTTAGGGAGACAGCAAAAGCTTTTTGTTAGTGCTTAACAAAAGAAATCAAAGTGACAAATATGTGAGAATGAACACGCTGCCCACCGTCAGCTGAAATAAGTATTAGAATATACTTTTAAAAGTGAACTCACATTTCTGATGAGAACTTAAACAACTGTTAAAACCACTCTGAAAACTTGTTTGGATACTGTAGTCCTGGCAATTCTAAATCTGTCGAAGTAAACAAGATAAATTGATACCAGTGTGTTCACACATAAGAAAAACAATAATCTCAAAAACAGTTCAAACTAAGGAACTAGAACATTAAAGGCCCTGAGAGTCTTCCTGGAGGGAGACTCTGGGAAAATTCATTTAAATAAGCAGCAGTCTTGTATAATACCAGGGAATCAGGACATAAATTCTGAGAGGTTGACAAGCCTCCACCCTGGGCTAGGTCAGGGATTAGAATACTTTGCTAATTAGTGAAGCTCTTTCCTGGCACGGAGACAGTGTGCAAATACTAGCAGAGGTAGCTTTTTTCTTTTTCAAATGCCCTCCTTTCAACAAAGGATCATCAAGCATTCAAGAAAACGTGGCCAATTCAAAGGAAGAAAATGTCCTATAGCCCAAGCATCAGATGTAGACAACTTTAACACACCCAAGTGACTCATAATATATGACCAAATTAGAATATCAACTAAGAAATTTAAAAACCAAGATTGAAAGCTGAAAAATAACTGAATTTGAAAATTTGACTTGAGGTGTTTTAACAGCAGACTCAAAACAGGAAGAAGAAATAATCATGGTGACAGCTCATTTGAAATCAAGTCTAAGAAGAAATTAAAAAGATAAAGGTAAACAGCTTTAAGGATTTAAGGGATAGTATCAATCAGGCAGGCCCACATTGCATGAAGGGAATTCTAAAAAGAATAGAGATACAGGGGCAGTGAGACTGAGGAAGTAGTGGCAGAAAGTTCCCAAGTACGTGGGAGATACACAAGTCCAAGAAGTTCAGTAAACTCCAAGATAAATAAAGGGATCTCTACTAGGCAAAAGCTGTCAAAGCCAAAGAGAATCTTCATCTCTTCAAGAGAAATATTACTTGTCAATATAGTTAGCAGATTTCTCAGCAGAAACCTTAAAGGTCAAGACACAGTGTTGTGATATATTTAAAAATACTAATGAAAGAGAAACTTAAGACATTCTCAGATTAGAAAAACGCTAAGGGAGAGTTCACTAGTACTTGATGTTCCTTGACAAGAAATGCTGACGGGAGTCCTCCAAGTTGAAATGAAAAGCTCCATACACCAATATGAAGATGGAAAAAGTAAACATAAACAAACTAGTAATTTTGGTTCATAACTCTACTTCTTAATGTTTACAGTGTTTCAAAAAGGCCATGGAAGTAATTACCAAACTATGCTAATCGCAGTATATAAACATGTAATTTGTGACACAGGTTAATACAATGAGAAACAGCTCTAAAGGACTGAAGGTTTTTATGCAATTGAAGTTAAGCTGATAGCATCTTAAAACAGATTATTGCAACTTTAGGATGTCATATGCAATCCCTGTGGTAACCACAAAGAAATACCTGTAGCATCTAGACAGATGAGAAAGGAATCATCTAATGTATCACAAGAAATCAGCTAAGCACAAAAGGCAATAATGGAGGAAATGGGACCTACATACAATCTTCAGTCAGTCCTCTATGATTTCTTAAATGTAAATGGATGGAATTCCCCAATTAAAAGATGATAGACTGGCAAAATGTTTTTTTTGCGGGGGAGAGGGGGAGATAAAACTATGCTGTTTATAAGAGATTCACATTAGATGTAAGAAGAAACGTGAAGTGAAAGAATGGGGGAAAATAGTAGAGATGACCTCCTTATCCATAGGGTATACATGCCAAGACCCCCATTAGCACCTGATACTGCAGATAGTACCAAACCTTTTAAATACCATGTTGTTGTTGTTTTCCCTATAGAGACATACCTAAGATAAAGTTCGGTTTTAAATTAGGCACAGTAAGAGATTGTAAGAGATTAGCAACAGCAATCTAATAAAAGTTATGTGAATGTGGTCTCAAAATGTACTCATGATGTGAGATGATACAAGGCCTACAAAATGAGGGGAATTGTATGCAGTGTGATGTAGTATTAGGCAGGCTATTAAAGAAATGTTACTTGAATACATGCATTGTCAACAGTTGATCTGATAACTCAGAGCTAATAGGTAGTATATATGCTGTGCAAAGGGATGATTCTCATCTCAGATTGAAACTACTCAATGGTACACAATTTAAAACTTTCAGACTTTTCTGGACCATGGGTAACTGAAACAACCCGTTAGCATATGGTGGTTAGAGGGAGATCTGTAATCAGAGAACAGAGATGATTATGCAGGATTAGATAAACGTTAAATTAAAAAATGGTACAAAGAGACTAGGGCACATGTATTGGTAAAATAGTAAGTTCCCAAGAAGATAAATACATGCACCAAACATCGGAGCTCCAAAATCTATAAAGCAAACCAAGAATTACTATAATAAAAGAAACTTCCAGCCCTACTTTCAATAATAAAAGCACCAGATAGGATTAATAAGGAAATAGAAGACAAAAAATATAAAGCAACTCGAGAAAGCACATTTATCTCAAGTGTGCATGGAACTCTCTCCAAGATCGATCACAAAGCAACTCAAATTTAAAAGACTGAAGTCATATAAAGCACCTCTGTCAATCACAATACAATGAAACTAGAAATAAACAATAGAAAGAACACTGGGAGGTTGGAGATTGACAAATATGGGGAAATTTAAAAATCAGTTAAATCACAAGGGAAATCAGAGAATTCTGAGATAAATGAAATAAAAGATCAAGTCATGGGATTTCAAGCCATGAAAACAATGCAAAAAAGGACACAGCTGTAGAGGCTATTTAAATCAACCTAACTGTACAACTTGAGTAACTGGGGTTGGGGAACCCCACAGGCTAGTAGAAGAAAGAACAAAAGATTAGAGAAGAAACGAGAAAAATCAACAAAATCAAGAGTTAATTTCCCAAAAACATTAACAAAATTGACAAACCTTTAGCTAGCTTAAGGGGAAAAAAAATCAGAAATGAAAGCGGGGACATTACTACCAATTCTATAAAAGTGAACAGGATTATAAACAGGATTGTTTGGGCAAAACCTCCCTCTCCAAAACAGATAGTACTACCAACAACTATATGCCAACAAATTGGATAATGTGGATGAAAAGAAATTCTAGAAACATTCGACCTGACCTACCAAGACTAAATCATGAATACGAAACATAAACAGTTCTATAATTAGGAGATTGGATGAATAATTTATAATCTCCCAAACAAACAAAAAGCCCAGGACCAAATGGTCTCGATGGTGAATCTTGGCAAACATTTTAAGAGGAGCTACCACAAATCCTTTCCAAACTCTTGTAGAAATTCTCCTAATTCATCCCACGATGACCATACACCAAAGCCAGAAAAGACACTGCAACAAGAAAACATCTCCATCCCATATGACTATTGTCTAAAAAACTCCTTTAATAAAAAAAAGTAAATTCATTTTCCTATTAAAAGGATTATACACCATGACAAAGCAGAATTTATTCTTTTGACATATCATACACATTAACAGAATAAAGTGGTAAAACCATGTCTTTTCAACTCATGCAGAAAAAGCATTTGGAAAGATTCAACACCCTTTTATGATTAAAACAAATTTAAAGAAAGGAAACTACCTCCACATTAAAATCTATGTGGAAATCCACAGCAATGATGAAAGGCTGCAAAAATTTCCTAAGATAAGGAACAAAACAAAAAGCTGCTTTTTGTTGCCTCCATTCAACATACTGTTTCAAGTTCTAGCCAGAGCACAATTAGGCAAAAATTAGAAAAAAAGATACCAAACCGGAAGAAGTAAAACTCTCTCGGAACAAATGACATGATCCTATCTAGAAAAACCCCAGATCTCACACACATACACACACACACACACACACACAAATAAATTCCACAGATACAGGATACAAAATGCATATAAGCCAGTTGTGTTTTTATAAACTAACAATGAACAATCCAAAAACAGAAAATTCTACCTGCAATAGTACCAAAAAGCGTAAAATATTTAAGAATAAACTAAACCAAGGAGGCAGGTGGCTTTACACTGAAAACTAAAAAAAAATTGTTAAAAAAAAAAAAAACTAAGGGAAATAAAAGGGAAGATTTCTTGTGCCCAAGATATCTTGTAAATCTTAATGCTAAGGTCACAAAACTTTCCAAAACAATCTGCAGATTCACTGGAACCTCTACTAAAATCCCAATGATCAGCGATGTTTGTTTTGTAAAATATCCTAAAACTTACAAGGGACTCTGAGTAGCCAAACCAGTCTCGTTTAAAAAAAAAAAAGGTCACATTTCCTGATTTCATAATTACTAGAAAGCTACAGTAATCAAAAAAGTATAATGCTGACATAGACATAGACCATGGAATAAATTAGCCCTGAAATAAACTCATGGATATATATGGCCAAATGGTCTTCAACAAGGGGACCAAAGTAACTCAATGGGAAAAGGATAGTCTCTTCCATAAATGCTGTCGGGAAAACTGGGAATCTATATGCAAAAGAATGGAATTACCTCACACTATACAAAAATTTTAAATTGATCAACGTCCTAAATGTACATTTAAAACTGTAAAACTGTTAGAAGAAAGCATAGGACAAAGGCTTCTTTCTTAACACTGGATATGGCAATGATATCTTGGATATGCTAGCAAAAGCACAGGTGTCAAAAGAAAAAAGTTTGACTTAAACAAAATTAGTTTTTTGCATCAAAAGACATTAGCAATAGATGGAAAAAGCAATCCAGGGTTGCTAGGGATATAGTTCCATGGTAAAACACTTGCCCAGACTGTGGAAGGCTAAGGCTCTGGGTTTGGTCCTCAGCATTACCCCCTACCTTCACAAAGTAAGGGCATCTATAAAACAGAAAATATTTGAAAATCATATATCTGATAAAAAATTAATATTCAGAATAAACTTCTAAAATGCAACAATAAAATTGATTTAAAAATGGGCAAAGGACTTGAAGACATTTCTCCAAAGAAGATATAGAAATAGCCAAAAACCACACAAAGATGCTCAACCACAGTAATTACAAATTCAGATTTTGCAAATCAAAATCACAATGAGATAGTGCTTCACAGCCATCAGGATGGCTAGTAGTTTTCTTAAAAAAGTAAGTATTGTTGAGGGTGTGGAGAAATTGGACCCTTTTTACTTTGTTGATAGGGATGAAAACAGTGCAGCCAGCCGCTGTGAAAAACTATGGTAATTCCACAAAATTTACGGACAGGTCACATTATCCAGCAATTCTAGGTATGTACCTGAAAATACAAAGCAGGGATCTGAGCAGACATTTATACACCCCAATAGGTAAATGCATAAACAACGGGACTATGTATTTAACCTTAAAAAGGAAGGAAGCTGACACATTCCACAACATGGATGAAACTTGCGTGCTCAGTGAAATAAGCCAGACATAAAGGCACAAGTGTGAGCCGATTCGTAGGAGGTACCCAGAGTCACAATCAGTAGGGAAAAGAGGTGGAATGGTGGTTGCCAAGGACGGGGGGGGGAGGGGATATTATTCTTCAATGGGTAAAGAGTTGAATTTTAGCTTTAGAAGATGTAAAACTTGTGGCAGTAGATGGTGGTGATTAGTTACAAGAATGAGTATAATTTAATGCCACAAACTGTACACTTAACTAAAATGGCCAGGTGCCCGTGGCTCGTGCCTGTAATCCTAGCTACTCAGGAGGCAGAGATCAGGAGGATTGTGGTTTGAAGCCAGCCCGGGCAAATGGTTCAGGAGACCCTATCTTGAAAAACTCTTCACACAAATAGGGCCAATGATGTAGCTCAAAGTGTAGGCCCTGAGTTCAAATCCCAGTACTATAAAAAAAAAAGTTGAAATGGTAAATTTGGGGTTAAATATATTCTACCACAATAAAAAAAATTAAGGAAACATGAGAATGCAACAAAGGAAAATGAATGAATAAAGCAACTCATACTATAGATTGACCTGGAAAGAAAATGTTGGTTTAAATTAGTATGATACAATGATTCCACTTGTGCAATATCCAAAAACCAGTTTATAGATATCCACGCAGTATGAAAAGTAAATGCAAACAGCAAGAGGTTGGTTACTACAGGAAGGTACAATTGTGTGGAGGCACGATGGTGGCTTTTAAGGCACCACAGACTCAGGTTTCATTCCTTAAGCAGTGGGTACATGGTCTTTTATATAAACCTAGCATGTGATATTTCACAATTTTTTTTTTCCTTTTTGTTTGGCAGTATTGTGGTTTGAACTCAAGGCCTCACACTTGTCAGGCAGGTGCTCAACCACTTGAGCCACACCTCCAGTCTGGTATTTCAAGAAAGCAAGATATACTCTGCCACGCCTGAGAAGAAAAGCAAGCCTTCTCCATGTTTATTTCTCTGCTGGTTTGTGCCCTGTAGCAAGACTAGAAAATCCAAAACCCTCAAAGAAATAAAACAGTTCCACTTTGTTCACCCAGATGTTTTACACCTGTGGTCCTGAATCGGCTTATTGCTGTAAGTTCCGGTGGTGACGCTCCTCAAAAAACCCTCACTGAACATGAATTCAGTTATAAGTTCATAACAGTTGTTATGAACCTGTCAGAAAGCATCCACAAATAATGTTTATCAGGTGGACTTTTCCGATGTGTTTAAAACACTGTTACATGTATTCAGAATTGCTTCCTACATCAGTGATAGCAGTATCTAGCCAAGAAAATACAAGCTCATTCAGAGCCACCTACCACAACTTTTGAAACACTGAAAATAAAATCACAGATACACAGATAGGTACAGTATTTAATTGAAATATATTTGTCTAATATCTACAAAGTGAACAATTGGGCTTAAGAAAGCAGACAAAAGGCACAAAATTAGTATTACTACAGAGAAGCAGTCATGCTACTGGACTTTATAAATATCACTGGAATGGCACAGTAGAAATAGAATAAGCACTGAGTAAAAACTCAAATCACTTTTCCTTGCTTTTTGTTTGGGCCGTGTCTGTGGTCTCATTTGTAAAGCTGAGACTGAGATTCAGCTGAGGCCATGGGACACTTGAGGTTTATGCACGTTTTAGCCACACTGGCTTCCTTGAAGAATTTGATCAAACCAACAGATGCACTTAAGAAAACTCCACCATAAATCCTCTTCTCTTTCCTCAAAAAAAATACAAGGTTGAGGCAATGATTGTACATGCTTATTTAACTTCTGAAGCCCTTTTTTCATCATAAAAGTAGTGAAGTCTCCGTGTGAGGTGTTTCTGCCATACAGGAAGGAAAGGAAAGCTTCTGAAGGATGTATGATTCATGGTTTGAGCAGAGAAACTGTCAGAAAGATAGGGAGAAACTCCTTGATGGGGCCTGGCCACCACTGTGGAGGGCTCCAGCATCCAACTTCAACAGCTTTCTGCTCACCTCATCCACAGGAAGGAGCCCTTCTCCTGGGTGTGGAGAGGGGTGAAAATCACAATAGTCATGACATGATAGCCACCACCCTTCTGCCAAGACCGCACCACTTTATCCTAGAGGGACCTGAACTGGGCCGGGCCAGCTCAGCCTGCACTGTGACAGCTAAGTGAAAACATCTGTGTAATTGCAAAAGGTTTTTTGGCAAAGTGAAAAATAGAAAACTTCAAACTTCACTGATAAAAAGGGGCCCATGATTACCCACTTAAACATTGGGGAGTACAGATTTCACATGTGTAGCAGTACTCAGGAGGTGTGTACACAGCATGTGTGTGAACAGCGTGCACACGCCCCAAATGGCTCTTGAATAAATTCAATCCTCTAGCAGAGTAGGGGGGTGCCTTTTTCACAGTATACCATTTTTTTCTGTTACCGTTTCTTGGATGCTAACAAGAGGTCTCAGTGAAAGCCAACAGAATCTCGGTACTGTACCACTTTAATTTCTACAAAAACAGGGCTGTGTAAGGGAAGCTGTGCACCGCACCCCATCAGTGTGCCTTCCAGAGGGGATTGAAGTAAACCCAGCCATCACCCTGAAAAAGAAAGAAGGAAGCATTACATGGAGACCTCACAGCCAGGAAAAGGGGGAAGCAAAGATGGGTCCCCCAGCCTCTAATAGGCAGAGACACTGCAGTGCAAGCTCAGGACTTGCTCCGGAGAGCTCCCGGCCAAGCCACACTGGTGGTCTCACTAGCACTCCTTAGCCTGGCTATTTTCAGAGCTCAGAAATATTTTACCTTAGCATTTCAGGAAATGACCCATGAAATGACCAAAATAAAAAGGGGAGATTACTTGGCAAAATAACACTATGAGACAAAGGGGCAACAAAAAAAAAGTGGGTGGCTGGATGAATGGACAGGAAAGAGACTCAAGAGCATGTGTATATGGAATTTACCCAAGCCAGCTTCTTGACATCCCACACTGCCCAGCAAAGACTCCAGCAGGCACAAATAGATGGGCACATCACCAAGGGGCAGGTGGAAAAGGCAAGACTCAAAACAGTGTCTATGACCTGGTGTTAAACCAGAAGGGAATGTACTAGGTGGTAAGCAGCCATTCCAGTGTTAGGTGGCAGACACTCTTACCTGTCTCCAAGCCTTCTGTTAGGAACATACTGGCCTCTTATACCCCAGAGGGAAAACTGTGGTTTTTTCAGTTGTCATTTAATGAACAACTTTCCACAGAAGATAAGAAAACTAGCTGTCTCAGACAGGATCCACCTTGTGGAAGGATATTTTGAGGCTTTACCTCACCTGAGCAAGACTCAGGGCCCCACTCAGACACGGACCCCACTCAGAGATTAGCAAACCTGGGCTAAAGGGCCACAGATAAGATTCTGATTGATTCTTGGTATTTACAAGTTTTTGCCTTCCTTCACATCACAAATAATCAGATTCCTCATAAAGATCCAGATTCCTAGGCCAAGCTCTGGTTCATACCCTACAATCCCAGCTACTTGGGAGGTAGAGATCAGGAAGATCATGGTTCAAGACCAGCCTAGGCAAAGTTAGTGAGGCGCTATCTCACCAAGTAAGTGGGAGGCCATAGATAGGAGTATTGCAGTCTAGGTTGACCTGAGCAAAAACTGTGAGACCCTACATGAAAAATAACAAAAGCAAAAAGGGCTGGGGACATGGCGTAAGTGGTAAAGCACCTGCCTAGCAAGCTCAAGGCCCTGAGTTCAAACCCCAGTAACACCAGATAAAAAAAAACCCAGATTCCTGGCTCATCATGAAGAATCAGGCAATCTCTGACCAAGAAGTAAATGGCACCCTCTTGAGACACAGGCTCTCCTGTCTGTCCCTTTCTCACAGGTCTGCTTCTCCATGGCACCAAAGCCTGCCTTACAAACTCGAGCTCCTACATTTACTAACTTCCTACTCTTCTCAGAACGCAGCCCAGTGATAACCCTTAGGTAAGAGCCTAAGGGGTTCACTGTCTGCTTCCCAGCTCATGGCCACAGGAGGCAGCAGCACTTGAGGCACAGGGCTCTACAGGGCTCCCTGGCATGGCCACACAGGTGGCCATGGGAGTCAAAGCACTGACAATCAGCCAGGAGTGTTCCTAGCTCACCTGGTATGGAGATGGGCTGGGAGTCCCCTAGCTGATTTGTTATAGTGAGAACCATCCCAGGTCTGAAGTCTTCCCTACTCCTTATCCCCTGGCAGGCCAGGGGGTTGTGTCATGGAGGCAAGTGTCACCTACTTAGTTCTGCCCTCACTGTACTGTCATGAATGTTGCAGGGAAACTGTTCTGAATTCTGGACCAAAGCTGGAGCCACAGCCTTCCTGTCCTGTCTGTCCCAATCCATCCAACCCACCCTACCTCCCTGGGGACAAGCTGGCGGGTACCTCCTGGGTGAAGTATCTGGGTTGCCAGGGCACCCGGAGGGTCTCCCGCTTCCGCTCCTCCGCACGCTGCTTCTCCTCCAGTCGCCGTTTCTGCTCTGTGGCAGCCTCAATGTCCCCTAGTCGCAGGTTTCGGGTAACCTCCTGCCAGAGGTTCCTGGGGACACAGAGAAAAGGAAGCCATCAGTGGAGCTGCAGTGGCCAGGGAAGGGCAGGACACCTGGGCAGGACAGAGTGGGAGGGCGGGGGCACCACCTCCACTCCACCCCTAAGCAGCAGTCATTCTCAGGGCTGAGTGCAGGAGACCACTGGTGACCAAAGCAGGCAGTGTGGCGGCAGCAGCACCCCAAATGCCAGCAGGCCACACGGGATTACTGCATCTTCCACGATCACTGTCTACACAGCCCATCGAATCCTCCCAGCCCAATGTGATGGGCTATTTTTCTATGTGACTATAAGTCACACAAGCGCGGTAGCTAGCTCGCCCAACATCACCAACTTGGTAAGTGGGGGGCAATGTCTGCTTTGCCACTAGGGAACCCAGATCTTAGAAAAAAGAAAACTGGCTGTGTGGCTGTGTTTATGGCACAAGAGTGCGGAGGGTGGGGGGTGTCTCACACGCAGTCTCCTCCTCTGGACCTCCCAGGTGCCATCCTGGGCTCTGGGGGGCACCGTCCTCAGGGGTGAGGTGCTTCCCCACTTCAGCGCATCAGAAGCCCTGAGCAGGACAATTCCCGGCACCCAGGACGAGTGAGGGCGCTGCCATTCGATCCCCTTCTATAACCGTCTGTTGCCTGGGCACAGCACACGGGAAGCCAGGAGCGTGGCCGCATAGGCTGAGGAAGGACAGCGGGGCTGCCAGAGAAGGGGAGCGGCACCACTGAGGAAGGTCAACGCCAAAGCCAAATCCCAGCTGCCAGCTCCCTTCCACCAGCTCCATCCTGAGTCTCATTCCACAAAGACCCAGGAACGCGACACTCTGGCCTCAGTATGACAGCGGATGGAAGCCAGGTCCCGCTGCACAGCCCTTGCTATTTCTCCTGCGCTGCGGCCGGATTCAAGAGGAAAGCCTCCACTGGCGCGTGAAGAAGCAAACGACGCATACACAGAAAGGAAGACTCTTCAGCCACGGGGACACGGCTCACGTGCCAGAGCCTGACTAGTACGTTGAGGCCCTGAGTTGGAGGGAGGAAGGGAGGACACTGCGCTCGGTGAAGCACAGAAAGACAAGTGCCGCATGTCTCACTTCCATGTGGAAGCTCAAACTGCCGGCTCCACAGGAGAGAGTAGAATAATGGTCGCTAGGGGCTGGAAGGGGACAGGAGAGGGAGATACAGAGAAGCTGGATAACAGGCACCAAATCACAGCACAGTAGGGTGATTCCAGTTCATAATTTATTGTACATTTTAATAATAAGAAAATAAAAACCTCGAAGAGAGACGTTCTAAGGTCTCCAACACAAGGAAATAACTTTTTTTTTTTTTGGTGGTACTGGAGTTTGAACTCGGGACTCTCATTTGCTAGGGAGGTTCTCTACCATTCCTTTAGTTATTTTTCAGCCAGAGTCATGAGCTTTTTTCCAAGGCCAGGCTCTGACTACCATCCTCCAATTTACATTTCCTGCATAGCTGGGATTCAGGATTATAGGTATGAACAACCATGCATGCCTCGTTTGTTGAGATAGGGTCTTGTGCTTTTTGCCTAGGCTGGCCTCCCAAATACCTAGGATTACAATGATAAATGTCTAAAGAGATGAAAATGTTAATTACCCTAATTTTATCATCAGACACTGGACATATATATTGCATCACCACACTGTGCCCCAGAAATATGTACAATTATTATGTCAATTTTTTTTTTGAGACAGGGACTCACTATGTAGCCCAGCTTGGCCTCAAACTCAAAATTCTCTTGCCTTCCCTTCCTGAGTGCTGGGATGATAGACATACACAACCATGTCTATCTCATTGTGCCAATTTCTAAAAAAGAATTGACTTGGGAACATAGCTCAGTGGTAGGGTGCTTGCCTAACCTGTTCAAGGCCCTATATTCAACCCCCAGCACTGCAATCAATCAATCAATCAGAAAAAGTAGGGCAAGGCACACTGTAAGCATATACAGAAATGTCACAATGAACTCCCCCTGTACAACTAATACATGCTAATATAAATGCTTACAAACGTCACTGAGGATGTCAGGTCAAATCCAGTTTTATCTTCACGCTGAGGGTGGGGTGGGCACAAGGACAGCCAGGGCGAACAGTCCTCTTTAGGGCAGGGCCTCCCATGAAAAGTCCCTGTGCTCCAGAGGACAGAAACCCCCTAAGGACCAGAGTGGGTGGAAGGGCAAGAAGAGGCCCTCAAAAGAGCTCTACCCAGACAAGTCTGGAGACACCCAAGGGTAGGGTAAGGTTGAGGGGTTGGGGGACTTGCCTGGGGAAAGCTCTGGACACCAAGCTAAAAGAGAACGCCGATAGGGATGGGGCCTCTAGGGATGGGAGTCAGTGAGAAAAGCACAAAGCAGCAGCCTGTGAGGGGCGCCACTGTGGTGAAGGACAGAGGCAGGACTTGTGCGCTGACCACACCTGGCAACAGGAGGAGCAATGGTTTCCTTCCAAAGGCATTAGCGCCACCCTCCAGCCCCTGGTCCACTCAGCCGTGCTGTGGCCCTCCCTTGCCTCTGGAGGCAGGGCCCAAGGAAGCTGGGGGAGGGACTGTGGGAGGGGGCGCTGGGCAGCAAGGAATGCCTCCCTGGAGGATGGACCCCCTCCTACTGCCACCTTTCCCTTTTCCTGCTCCCCCGTCCTATGGGCTGCAGTGAGGCTGGCCACTCACTGTCCCTGATACACGAGAAAGAGTCCAGTCCCGCCAGCAAGCCAGGAGCCGGGACGCTGATGCTCCGCTTGCCTCGTGCCCAGCTGTGGCGAGTCGTTGAGCTGCATCCTTCGAACACTGTTTGGTTATACTTCCTAGGCACTGCTCCCACCTGGCTGCATGTTCTTCTAATCATAGCAAACTCTCATGTAATCGTCTGAAATTTCATTTTAACCCTACCGTATACTACAAAGAACAGCACACTGTTGGGTGCTAGCAGGGACTGGCCCACACTTTCTGTAAAGGGTCAGATACTTAAGGGTTTAGGCTTTGCAGACCCTATGGTCGTGGTTGCAACTAAACTCCATCGTTGTAGCAGAAAGCACAAACAGTATGTTAACCATGTACAGCGTAAATGATCATGGCTGTGTTCCAATAAAACTTTATTTACAAAATCAGCCCGGGCAGGGTGTGACCCATGGGCCATAGTTTCCTGATAACCTAGACAAAATTCAAGATGTAAATACAAGGCAGAAATGTCACACTGAGTGGCTACACTGCAGTCACACCAGTGGACACTGATTGGGTGGCTAGCCCATAGTGGACCTAAACTTTTCCAAATCTCAGACAGTTGGGAGTTCCTCTTTAAAAATCTTTGCTGAACTTAAGAATGTGCCCTGAGAAGAGTCTTAGAGTAAAAAAAGATTAAGGTGAATTCACAAGTTTAGAGGACTGATCTATCACACCTCTGCCAGGGGACAGGGTAGAGCACCGTGAATACCACACACACCCTTACCAGCACTGCATTAAAAAAAAATAACCTTGCTAATCTGCTAAGAAAAAACTAGCACTCCAGTGCTTCACTGCACCGACCTTTGATGGATGGCAACTCGCTGTGGTTAATTTTGCAATCGAGCAACACATCAGTTGAGTTAGCAAACTAGTCAGGGCAGGCATCAAGTCTGATGTAGACTGTCACAGCCCACCCATAACTGCAGAGACTGCCAGCATGGGACACAGAGGGAAATGGAACCACCATAGTGGCTAGAACCTGAGTCCTGGCCCATCTCTATCAGCTGGGCTGGCCCAGCTTCCTTTCTCCCTCAGTCAGGTGTGAGGGTGACTGAGGCGAGGAGCTGCACAGGACGGTCCCCACCTGGACTCCATGGGTCCCTGCTTCTCGAGAGGCCTGATCTTCTTGGGGTACACGGGCAGGGCAGTTGTGTCGATGACTTTGGTCTCCCCGTTGCTGTAGGTGAACTCCAAAGTGCCATTCCACTCCCCGTGGGCCTTACAGACGATGGTGTTGGTTGGGTTGTGCTTCACTTCTGCCGTGACCCTGCAGGAATGGACAAGTCAGAGGAAGAAAGCCCTGGACGGGGGCCCGCGGATCTAGACAGGTTGAGGGGTTGGGGTGGAGGGATGGCTTTTGCAGTTTGGGTCAACTCATCGGAACAAAGAGAGGTGGGAAAACTGGTGAGAGCTGCATAAAGATGAGCAGCGAGAAGCGGCTGAGGCGTGCGATGAGGTGGTGGTAACGCAGCCCTGCTTATCTGACTTCCCCAAGTGTGCACTTGCCGACTATAGCACTCCATGGTCACGAGATGTTATCGTGGGGCGGAAGCCAAGCAACTCAGAAAGACAAACTCCACTGTCTCCTCCGTCTGCAAACTGCACGCCAGATATGCTACATTTTCACCACCGGAAGAGTGGAGGCTGTAGGGAGCATTTTCGGATCCTTAAACAAGGTCAGCTCCAAACATGGGCCAAGCAAAGCGCTCACAGGACAAGGACGGCGACATCGCCCCCACCACACCCCTAATCTCAGGCTGAGGGAAACCTGGGCTCCGGCCTCACTCAGTACCTGCCTACTTATGGTGGCAGCTGGGGGACAACCTTCAACATCTGCTTAACAAGGCTGTGAAGGGACTGGTGACCCTGTCTCCCCGCCTAGCCCGACAGGCCCCAGGTCCCTGCTTCTGGTGTGAGCGGCCGCGCACCTCCCTCTTCTTCTGTGTGGTCCGAGCAGCAAGGATGCCTTGGAAATTTCCTCCCCAACCTGAAAACCAGCACAGGTCCGGGCGGCAGGGACCCGGGCGGCAGGGGCGGTGGGGTGGTGTGCTGGAAAATGCTCAAGAGCGGGCTCTGCGGGGAAGCCATGCTTATCGGCTTTGTCAGTTTCTGTGGTGTTTCAGTCACCATCATGGCTGCACTGAGTGAGGGGCAGAGAAAACGCCCACCATCAGCTCTGCGAGCAGGGGCAGGCAGGCTCCAGGGCAGCCGTGTGCTAACGTCCACACTGCCCAAGAAACAGCACAGAACCCAGAGGCGCTTACTCTGGAGGTCTGCCCTGAGGGGCCTTTGCTGCCAGAGCCAGAAAAACACCTTTGCGCTCCCTCCCTCGGCAGGTTTCTCCTTCAGCGGAGGACTTGTGACCTCAGCTTCTGAGGGAGGAAACCGTCCCATACCAGGATCCAGGACAGCCAGGGGACCCGGCCAGAGGACGGGGACTCTCCCCAGGCTCCAGAGGAAACCAGTGCAGAGCAGGAAACATGGGCACTGTGGAAGGCAGGGTTGACTGGAACAAGCTCAGCTGCCTGCCATCCTGGACGTGTTCTGCAAATGCATGACCAGAGAGTCCCCCGTGAACTAAGAGGGGACGGCCCTTGAAACCTGTGATATGAAGTGGGAAACAAGGCCACATCTATAATCCCAGCTACTTAGGAAGTGGAGATTGGGAAGACCTGTGTTCAAAGTCAGCCCCAGCAAAAGACCCCATCTCAACCAACAAGCTGGGTGGGAGGTGGTGGTACACATCTATAATCTCAGCTCTACAGGAAATATAGATAGAAGGATCACAGTCTGAGGCCAGCCCCAGGCAAAAACTTGAAGCTTATCTCAAAAATACAGGTAGGAGGAAAAGGATAAGGAAGAGTAATAGAGGGAATTTGACTAATTAAAGTTCAATAACAAGGCAAAATGCCACTGAACAATGAACAGACACTCACACAGTGAAGGACAGGAAAGTAAAACCGATCCTGTAAGGGGAGGGGACTTGTGGGAAGGGGAGGGTAAAGGAGTGTGAAGATGGTTAGTGTATGTTTACCCATGTGTGCACACAGAACACGGAAACCTGTCGCGGGGAGGGGGAAGAGAAAGAATGATAGTGGGGATGAACCAAGCCAGGGTACGTTGTACTGATATACGGAAATGTCACAACGAAGCCTCCTATACGACTATTATATACTAATAAAAACATCAAAAAAGTAACCAAAGCAGGGCTCAGGTGTGACCTCAAGCGGTGGAGTGTCTGCCTAGCAAGTGTAAGGCCCTCAGCTCAAAACCCTAACCCCACTCACCCTCCTCCAAAAGGAGGAACTGGGGCACCGAGTGAAGCCACCTCCCCGTCACCTACCTGTGGACCTTGCCGCCGTAGAAGGGCTTGGTGTGGAACGTCACGGTGGCTGAGTAGCCGGTCTTGGCGCAGCTGATGCTCACCTTCCCTCCGAGCTCCACCCAGGGGATGGTGAGGATGGAGCGGGCGTAGGCACTGGGCAGGGTGAAGACGTACTCCTCCCCGTGCTCCAGAAGACTCAGCACACCTCCAGGGAGAGAGGGACAGTCAGGCCACTGGACCACCACGGTGCAAAACCCAAGAGGCTCCTGGGACCCACATGTGCCACAAGCCTTGCCGTGTGCCCGGGCTGTGCCGCGTGCCAAGAGCACGACATGAATAAGACAGCCCCAGTTTCTGGCCTCCGGTGGGCGTTAGGGGAGCAGGGAGGGAGGGCATGTAGAGCGAGGAGGAAGACAGGGAGACCAGCAAGGGCCAGCCTTGCCTTTTAAACTGCTCAAAAGCACGCTGAGGTTTTCAGGAGCCAAGTCCAATGGTTCTAGCAAGATAAAGGAGAACAGTGGAGGGCTGAATTCAACTATGACATATTGTGAGAACTTTCGTAAACGCCACAGTGTCTCCCCAGTACAATAAAAAATAAAATTTAGAAAGGGGGGGAGAAAGGACAATGGTTCTCCCGAAGCTATAACCATCAGATGAACACGTGCTGTCAGAACTGGGGAGAGATTCACGACACCTGCCCTCCCACCTAGGCTCCAGGGACAGGGCTTGGAAGGGTCTTGGTCCTCCTGAAACATCCAGAACTAGGTGGCTTTGTTTATTTTCCCAAGGGATTGGCCCCAGTTTTCATCTGGCTGACATGACGACCCCAAAGTGCCCTGGGAACCAGCGCCTGGCCCTTTCCCCTTCATCCCATCAGTTGGCATCCATGCCCCGCCAGCACTGCAGGGCTCCCGAAAACACACGCCCTGCTTCACCCAGCTCAGGCCAGGTTCCCCATCGAGGGGACAGCGAGCCCTCACGAAGGACCGCTCTATCCTTTGATCAGACACGGCCAGAGGAGGTTTGCGACGTCCCCTCCCTGGGCTCCTGGTCCTTCCCCTGGCAAGCATGAAGGTGGGTCAACAATGCCACCGGTGAGGCTCTGACTGCAGAGCCCTCCCGGGCGCTCCCCGCACCGCCCTGCCCTCCCACCGCCCTCCCACACCAGCAGCCCAGGCCTCAGCATGGTTTAGAGCAAGCAGGGGCAACCGAAGCCCAGGAGGCTCGGTCACTGAGCTGCTCCCTACTTCTCGCTCAGGCTGCCAGGGATCTCAGGTAACTAGAGATGGAGTGAGAGAGAAGAGCACAGAGGGAAGGGGGAGAGGGGGAGATGGAAGGGAAGAGGGGAAGAAAGAGCTCTCTGCGTGCATGTGCTTGCAGAACAGTGAGGAGAGATGGGCTCTTCACACAAACCCGCTGCCTCACGTCTGAAGTCACCACTAAGATACACTCCACTATCATTCCATTTGCCCTCAGTGTCCCTTTAAGGGCAACGTAGAAGGCTCCCAGTCAAGTCCTCATGCTCGCACCTGCCTCCCGGGGAGCAGGGCACAGATCCTGGGCGCCACGCTGGTCTAGGCCACCCAGCGGGACGGAGACGCTGAGGATGGACTCACTGGTCGCTCGGTCACAAGGCATGACAGGACGGCAGGTATCACAGATCAATCCCCCTCTGGCAGGAGTGTAACTGAGTACGTGAAACGGAAACGCACACGGCCGACCTGCCACCCCAAGCACAGTCCACACCACAGCAGCAGGGCCTCCTCCATCCACTCCCTGCTGCAGCTCCAACCAGAAGCTTGGAACCGCCTTTGCTGGAATGCATCGACGCCATGCTTGCGCCCATAAACTGAATGCTAAAAGCTGGGGAAGCACGGCATCTCTGGCTTCTATCTGTCTTTGAGCCTTTCTCTCTGCAGCCATCTTGGAAGCCATGAAAGCCAAGACTGATCCACAAGTGGACAGAGGAAACTGCCTGCAGGGAAAGGAACAGGACAGACCACTACCAAGTAACAAAGACTTGCTTATCCTGACCCCTCCCCAAACTAGGACTGAGATACCGATCCACCAGGCCTCCCTCTGCCTGGGACTGCTCCCCAACTATGCACACGGCTCACCTCCTGCCCAGTTCTTTCTCAAAGCTCATGTCTGTACCCGGAAGATGGGCTGAAATGCGACCATTCCCCCTTCCGTCACTGACCACACTTCTTAACAAGCCTCCTTGCTACGCACTTCACCATTTCTTGTCCCTTCCTGTGGCCTGCTGGAGTGAGTGGCCCGACCTGCTATGTGGAACCCAGGAGTTCAGGCTGGGTGCTCCGTAGTTCTCAGGTCTGAGCTAACCCACCATCCTGAGCCAAGAGCCTCATGCTCTCGCTCCGACCTCACTCCTCCCCCACCTCAGAGAGGACCCAAACCATCCAGGTACTTAAAGGAAGAGTGACATGTTAACGAGGATGGTTAGACACCCTGTTTACATTCTTATAGTTTCTTGCTCTGGAGAGTCAAGTCTGATAGTCTTTGTTTCAAAGCCTACATTGTGTCTGGCTCCCTTGAAGTGGGGGGGGCTTCAGAAGACAAGGCAGGTAGGAAACTTGCAGACATGAGATCAATAGTCAAGAACTGGAGGGACACTTCAAAAAGAGAAACATCACTAGTGTGCTGGTGCACGCCTGTAATCCCAGCATTCTAGGAGGCAGAGGCAGGAGGATCCTGAGGTCAACCTGACCTACACAGTGAGAGGGAGGGAGGGAGGGAGAGAGGGAGGAGGAAGGAAGCTAGTTCACAGACACGAACTTCGTAAGGCAGGACCATAAACTGAGATTATTTTTTATCTTTTTTTTTGAGACAGAGTCTTGCTATGTGGCCCAGGCTGGCCTTGAATTCATGGTCCTCCTGCCTCAGCCTCCCAAATGCAGGGATTACGGGTGTGCACCACCACACGTGGTTTAAGATTTTCTTTATGTTTTTGCATGGAAGGTATTTCACAGAATTTTTTTTTTTTTTGGTAGTATTGGGGCTTGAATTCAGAGCGTCATACTTGTTAGGTGGGGGCTCCACCACTTGACCACATTCTCAGCCTCTTTCACTTTAGTTATGTTTTTAATAGGGTCTCACATTTTTGCCTAGGCTAGCTTAGACTGCAATTCTCCTATTTATACTCCCTCATAGCTGAGATGACAGGAGTGTACAACCATGCCCAGCTTATTTGTTGAGATGGGGTGTCATTAACATTTTGCCCACAAAATAGGTAGCTAGGCTCTCCACTTCCCAGGTAGCTAGGTATGGACCACTGCACCCAGCCTGTCACAGATTTTTTTTTTTTTTTTTTTGGTGTGACTGGGCTTTAAACTTAGAGCTTCGTGCTTGTAAAGCAGACATTCTATAGCTTGAGCCACACCTCCAGTCCATTTTGCTCTGGTTATTTTGGACTCTCAAACTATTTGCCTGGGCTGGCCTCAAATGGCGATCCCACCAATCTTAGCCTCCCAAGTAGCTAGGATTACAGGCATAAGCCACTGCGCCCAGCTCCATCACAGATTCTTTTAAAGACCTCGACGAGATCGCAGAGGATCGTTCTACATCCTCTGTTGCTTATCAATGTGGTGACCTCTGTGTCTCAGTGTCGTCTGTGACACATGGATAACAGTACAGGGCCCTCACAGGGCGGAGGAGAAGACAGAGAAGGCCATTCTGAAATGTAGCGGATGGCAGCCTGGCCCAGGTGCCAGCACTGATTGTTCCCCACTCCCCAGCAACTCTCTGGCTCCCTCTGGTGGTGGCTCTGTGAGGATGGGGCACTTTCTCCATGTAAGGCCTTGCTTAAAAGAGAACGACTCCTCCCATCCCATTCATCCACAGCAGCGTGAAGTTTCCCTCAGGTCTCAGAAGTCAGGGCTTAAAAGCCTGGGTCCAGTGACCGGAAGGCCCTGGAAAAATCACGTTTCTTTGGCTCTTTTCTGAGAATCCCTGAACGTTCTCATTCAGTAAGTCACCTGTGGTTATACTCACTCCTGTTTTTCAGGGTTACATTTAAAAAATGTCTTTGATGTGTATAGCAACCCCACGAGAACTAGCCTTACAGATGGGACAGCAAATGAGAGCTGCTTCATTTGGCTTGAGAAAGGCGAGGCCTCAAGCGCCAAGTGACCAGTGTGCCGTGGAGAGTCCTCGAACTGGGAGGTTTTCACTTAAAATTCCACAAACTGATCTACTGATGAACAAGGACAACATTAAGATTTCATGCTGCTAAGTTGAAAATAATTCTGTGCCCAATCTCAATCAGAGGAAACAGAATATCCCGACAGGAAAGTGTAGGACCCTGGAAGATGCCCCAGGAGGGTGAGTGGTCGCCAAGGCCTTGTGAACCCAAGCCCCCATATGTGTGTCACTCCTGTCACTAGGAGTGATGCTGTCCACACAGACACAACTGGGAGGCTGCTGGGTGGCTAGGCACTGGCTGGGGATGGGGAGCCCTTGTGAGAGCAGGAGGGTGCTGGGCTCCTGCAGCAGGACTCGGAGGGGAGTGGAGAGGAGAGAAGAGAGGCCCTGGCTGAAGGACAGAGCTGGGAGGGCAGGGGCCCTCCCTGTCACTGCCAGGAAGCTGTGGGGGTCTCTGAGCTGCAACCCAATGCCCACAGCCTAATGTAGCACTTTATAATGGTGTGCCACAGATGCTTAGAGATGATTTAAGAGCTAAGCCTTTGTATTTACACCCAAAACTTCAAATGGGCTACTTCAAATTTGCTACCCCAAGCCTGCCTGGCAAGCTCATGGACTGCATTGGGCACCAGCAAGAGAAGAAAGGGAACCCTCCCCCATCTCCAAGCAGCTCTGGCAGGAACCAGAGCCAGCTCTGGGGGATTCTCACCCGTGTGCCTGTGAAGACTAAGATCATGTTCCAGAGGGCATGGACCAACAGGAAAGGTAAGGGGACCCAACTACTGAACGCCAGGCCCCACCCTGCCCAGTCCATCCACCCACAGCAGGAATACACAGAAGGGCTGTGGCCAGGGATTGGCCATTCCAAGCCTCTCTCCAGAATCTTCTTTTCAGATGCCTGAGAAACTCTGAACACAATTCTCAAGCTGTTAAAAAATAAAAAATAAAAAAAAAAAGCAAATTCACTTCTGCTTCAAGGTTGGCCACATCTGACCGCTGAGCAGAGGGTACATGCCTTCTCATCCACCAGCAGCACTAGGTGAGTGAGCTCCTCCCCCAGCCTGTGGGAACTGGGGGAGTCCAGACTCTGAGGCATGGCAAGCCCTCCAGGGATCAGAGCCCGGGAGCAGGTAAGGGTGCATTTCCTGCCTCCTCCAGTCCAGTAGAGGCAATGGAAGGAAACCTTGTGACCTACAAGGCAAGGAGAGGAGCCTTGTGGCTGGGGACAAAGGGCTGACAGGAGCAGAGGACAGAGAGCGGCAAAGAAAGAGAGGGACAGCTGCACAGAGGGAAAAGCCAGTGTGGGAACAGTCACACCAGGAAGCAGGGAAGCCTGTGCACCACCTCCTCAGCTGGGGGCTGCTCAGACTGAGGAGCTGCTTAAGCCACTAAGGATGGCTCTGCAAACCTGCACCTTTATGGAGCCCTCCCAGCTGTGCACTACCGGCAGGAATCCCTGCTCAGGGCACTTAGGAACCTCCCATCTCCGGGTGAACGGCAACAAGCATTTCTGCTAAGTGCAAGGAAACCTCCAGAAAGGAAGGTGAATATTTTCTATATATCAGAAAATGCATATGGTTTTATCAAGAAATGTGACATGCACAAGCACTTATTCTGAAGAATCACGTATTTAAACTCATGCATGTACAAAGAATCACTGTGTAAGACACAACTTGTCTCTCCTTCAGCCTTCACACTCCCACTCCCACTCTCAGCCTATTCTTCACACAGCAGCCAATGATACAGCTAAAATGATAACCCCCTAGGGATCCCCTTCTCACTCCAGTAAAGAAGCTCAAATCCTTCCAGGGCCCCAGACCACACTGCAGGATCGGCCTCCTCCTTCATCTCCTCTACCTTGTCCCTATGCTACAGTCACAGTGGCCCCATGATCCTTGGAACACCTCAGCCACATGCTCCAGCCTCAGGGCCTTTGCACCTGCTGTTCTTTTTGCCTGCAGCACCCCTTCTTAAGCTACCCATCTGGCTTATTGCTCACCCACTTCTAGTTTTCACTTAGATGCCCTTTCTTACTCAGTCCACCCTACTGAAAATCAAAACACCCCAGTACACCCTGAGCCATCTGCCTGCCCTGCTTTGTCTCTTAGTGCCAACCATCATCTCTCCCACTGTACTGTCTTCTGAGCTCCCACTGGGTGTCAGTCCCCAAGGACCAGGATTTCTGTGTGCCTGACCTCTGCTAGGGCAGCGCCAATCACGTCGCAGATGAATGGAGAACCAAGGGATGTATGTGAGTGCGTTATCACAAGTAACGATGTAAATGCTCTCCAAACAGTATCTGAACGAGCCAGGCAGGACCAGGGTGGGAACCATCTCCTCCACCTTCTCTCAACAACATTCATCTTCCAAGAAGGTGTCATGTGGGAAACTTAGAATAAGTAATAAAATCAAACTCAGTTTGTTTCTGAGCAGACATTTCACCAGTGCAAAGCTCATGAGACAGGCCTTCAATCACCTATGAAAACAGGGACCCCCGAGCAGTCAAATCAGGATTAATGCCACACTGATGACCTAAGTCAATGCAAACCTCAGCCTCCCGCAGGGGTCCTGAGCGGTCCTCTCCCTGAGCTGAGCTCTCTGCTCACATCTGTACCCTGGGCTGGGATGTACTTGGGGGGACCTGTCATAGGGCTTCAACCCCAACACTCCTGTCCCGTCTCTTCTCTGGGGAGCAGGCTGAGTTCAGAAAAAAGGAGTAATGACTGCAGTCACAGGAACAGACCCAGGAGGAAATGCCTGATCTCACACTCCACCAGAACGGGCCTCCACAGCCCAGGCTGCGCCCTTGTGGGGCACCTAAAGCCCTCTGGCCAGCCACCACCCTTTCCTTGCCCTTCACCTGAGGGTCACTCCTCCACAGTCTGGACTTGTGTCCTCTGGTGGCTCCCCAAACCTTCTCAAGCTCTAATTTTCATTCACAGATCAAAGAGGCACAGACTCAAGGAGTCAAGCAGACCCCAGCTTGGTAGGTTGCAACAGGCTGCTGTAGACACACTTCTTGAGAGTATTTCAAGATGGCTGTTCCAGGAAGCCACTGACATGACAGTGGTCTGAAGAGCTGTGCTTTTGTAAAATACAAATATAGCCAGCCACGCAGGCAGAGGGTTTTCTACCTGCTGTCCCTATGTGCCTAGCCAAGACCTTTCCACAGGAAAATGAGACACCTAGTCAGCCAGAATGCTGCTACTTAGGAGACCACCTGATCACAGCCAGCCCTCCTCCTGCATGCAGTCCTCCCCGACCAAGGCCAAGCCCCATCCTGTTTAGTTCCACATGAGCTCCAATTTCCCAGCCCTCTTCTGAGCGCTAATAAAATCGGTTGTTTTTTCTGTTAACCTGCCTATGGTCAGTTCCTTTAATAGACTGAAATTATTGAGACTTCCAAGGAAAAAGAATAAATTTAAAACTTCCTGACCAGGGCACTGTGGTGCCTACTTGCAATCCCAGAACTGTGGAGGCTGAGATAGGAGGACCAGGAGTTTGAGACTAGCCTGGGCCACACAGTAAGACAATCAATCAATCAATCAATAAACAAACAAATAAAAATAAATAAATAATCGATTAAAACAAAAGTAGAAGTTCCCTACACCAGCACCTGCCCCGCTCCCCTCCTCGCTGGCTTGTGATGAGTATTGTTACTGGCTTAGCTGAGTGTGGAAGGCAGCATTTCTGCCTCTGAAGGCCAGTCACAGGACACACATGCGGCCCCATGGGTGGCTAGGTCCTCCTGAGCAGCAAGAGCTGCTTTATTCACCCTCCAGGTCCTCTCCTCCCTCTCTCTCCAATCCATTCCTGTCAGGTCGTCACAGGATGGCTCACCAGTGACTCCAGGGACCGAGCTCCGATGGTATTCTCACCTTCCTGGAATTACCACTGGTCACTCCTCCCTCTTGCCACCCTTTCTCCAATGCTAGCAAAGGACACACCCTCCAGGGCCACTCCTCAGTCTCCCTGGCCGGGTGTTCTGCGTATGGGGGGGTTACAGGCATTGGGGCTCACACAATGAGCTCATTAGTCTCGAGGCCTTAAATGCTGGGGTCTCCCTCCAACTGTAGTCTGGAGGTACAACTGCCCACTGAGCACGCCACCTGACCGTCTAACTGGGAACACAGCCAGCTGGAGATCCCACCCTCTCCCCCGACACCCTGCCCCAGCCCCCAGTCTCCCCATCTCAGTTAGTGACTATGCTGTTCTTCTAATAGTTCGTGTCAAAAATCTCAATGACCCTTGCACTCGTACTGCATACCCAATCTGGAGGCAAACTGTCTTGGCTCTCTCTACCTCAGAACACATCGGCTGTTATAGTTTCTATCTAAAATATCCCCCAGAGGCTCAGACTGTGCTTAAGACTTTGCCACCAGCCTGTGGCACTATTGGGAGGTGGTGCCTAGTGGAAGGAAGTTACATTATTAGGGGAGTGCTCTTGAAGAGATACTTGGACCCTGAACTTCCTTCTTCTCTATTTGCTTCCCAACCCACCGTAAGGTAAGCAGCTTTGCCAATAGACATTCCCTGGATTGATGTCCTCCCTGTCGCAGGCCCAAAAGCAATGGAGCCAACCAAACATGGCTTTGCAGCTCACTCAGTGTAGGAGTCAACTTCCCTAGCGATGGCCCACCAGGCCCCCATGATCCAGGTCACCTTATAACAGGTACTTGGAAACTGCTTTTGCTAAAAACCACTGGCTTCTCACTTGGGCCTGCAAATGTCCAAAGGGTAACTAAAAGCTTGGCATTCCTGCCTCCATTTTGTGTGCATCCTTTGCTCTGAGCCATTCTCTACTTAGAAGGACAGGCCAGATGAATAAACATCCTATGACCTTCTCCATCTAGGCAATGACTTACTATAACCAAGCCCTGCCCGACCATCCCAAGATATGAGCAACCTGACCGCCTGTGACCACCACTTCTGTCTCCTAGAACATACCTGGGACTGTTTTATAATTGTGCATACCCTTCTCTCCTGCCCCCAATTCTTCCTCCTGTATTTAAACCAAAAGTTAATGTCTGTATGGAGAAGATGGGTTGAAATGCTATCTTGCTTCTTCCCTTGGCATGCCTGTGCCACATCAATTAAAATCTCCTTTCTCTGACTTTCACCGTTATTTGTCTCTGTATTTGGTGTATTAGGGTGGGTAGCCAGACCTGATATATGGAACCCAGGAGTTTGGGTCCAGGGCCTAAAAACTCCTATAACAACCTGGTCATATCTCTCTCTCTCACTCTCTCTCTTTTTCCTCCTTTTATCATTTTTACATTTACTTACATGTGTATACACTGTTTGTGCCACCTCCCCTCTCACCCCACCGCACCCCGGTCATCTCTTTGACCTCTCCCCTCCACCCATGTTCACCCTCCTTTAGCCACACAGCTTTCTGTCTACCACCAGCACGTAGGGGCCATCCTGCCTCTGGGCCTCTGCCCTGTTCTTTCTGCTTTAAACTCTTTCCCTGATAGTCTCTAAGCTAGCCCCTTGTTGTCCCGTCAGTCTTTGACCAAATGCTACCCTGTCAATGAGGCCTTTCTACCTACCAGCTTCCCCAGCCCTCTCCCCAGGCTTCCCCGGGCCCTGTCCTATTTTGTTTTTTCCACACAGCATAGGACTGAAATACTTATTTCCCCAATGGGCAGAAGGAGATTAGAGTCTTTATGAGGACAGTGGAGTTGTGGGGGCTTTTGCCTTTTGTTCACCCAAGTATCCATAGCTCCTGAGACAATGCCCAGCATCTAGAAGGTGCTCAAAATAAGTGTGCAGCCAATGAAAGGTGTTCTTGTATGATGGGATTTGGGCAGGAGTCCCAAGGAGCCAACATAGTTCCAGGAGCTAAAAGCCAAATTTTATGTTAGATATCTTCTCCAACCCCAAGGAAGAGCATCACAGTCTTAGAGTCTCAAGGGATTGGCGAGTCAAAAAGTTGAAAAGCCACTAACACAGATACCTCAGTTTAACAAGGATTATTATAGATTTCTTTCAACAATGAATAAACTTCATTCACAGCTATTTGCTAAAATAAAGAGGCACAGTCCACCAGTGGTGTGATTAAACTCTGTTCTTGCTTCAGGATTTCTAACACAAGAGTCAAAAGAGTTGCCTTGGGAATTTTTATGAGCAGCTTTTGAACAGACAACACTAATATCTTCATCGTCTGTGAGCCAGAACACTGGAGAGGATGAATAAAAATGTGTTTCACAGATTTGGAGCCAACTCTAATATTCACACAAAGCTGAATAAAAAAGTAGAGTTAAGGCGGAGCACATGCAGGCATCGCATGTGAAGAGCCAGGTGGGCAGCTGGCTGGGCAAATAGCTGCATCCCATCTAGTCTGTCACCTGGGTCCCACAGGGAAATGAGCAGACGTGGTCCATACTTCCTTCCTCCTTCCCCTCACCTCCCAATTCCAAAACAAAATAACAACTTCTGCACACAAAATTGTCAGTTGTCTACCAAATTACTAATTGTCTATCAGTACACCCACATCACTGTGTACGAGCCAAACTCCAACACACAGCATGACTTACCTTCCCCAATCATAGAGACGCCCACGGACATGCCCATGAACTTGCTTTTGGTCCATACATGAGTATTGATGCACAGTTTCTTCTCCTTGCACTCACAGTAGAAGCAGGAAATGGGTGGGTGATGGGAAACTTGCTCAGCCACAAACCTTAATTTGTAGCTTTTGGAAGGGTCATCGGCCATGGGGAGTGTGTGACAGCTGCTAGGAGAGGGGGGAGCAGTCCTCTTTGGCTTGACCCTGTCCCTGGGAACGTCCCAGGAGCAGTGAAACGTCTCGCCTATGATGGGGTTGTAGGGCTTCTTGGCCAAGGCCCCCTTGCGACCCTCATGGAAGGCCGTGAGGTAATACTCCACGAAGCCAATGACCCTCTCCTCTGGTGTGGCCCCAGCAGCGACAGCCAGCAACAGGTCAGGGTGTGCCATAAAGTCTGCATACATCTCCAGCAAGGATCGCTTCTCCAGAATGAACGTGGGGAGCACCACCTGCACTCGGAGGACAAAAGGCAGACAGGATCCCTGTGAGTACACAGAAAGAAGGGCTGCAAACGCTGGAGCCAGTCACGATTGCCCAACCCAGGGAACAGTGCTTCTGATCGGTGCAACAATGACAAATAAGGGAAATGACTTCAAAGGAATTGGAAGTGGCAGTGGCACCCACATTGACCCAGCTCTGTGGATAAGCCTGTTCTGTGTGATTCTCTTCTTTGCTTGTCTGGGCTAAAACAAGAATCCCATCTCTCTCTTTCTACTCTCTTAGCAGAGCTTTTCCATATCCCTCCTCCCCCATTGTGGGAGAAGAGTGAGGGGCCACTCTGTGTACCCCGCAAACGTGAGCACTGTGGTTTGCTGGTATTGTACTGAAGGGGGTTCAGGTAGCCCAGCACCCACCACCACCACCAGTGTCTATTTGGGGATGTCAGAAGAGGGGCATATGCATCCTAACACAATGAGGCAGGGGTCCATGAAGTAGACCTATCAGCAGGCAAATGTCACAGAGCTGCCACAGGGACAAAGGACATCATGATTGCATTTTGTGGACACTGTTCCCCAAGTCAGGGCCCAAGAAAACCAGTGGACCTAACAAAGAAGAGGTACTTAACACACAGCATCTTCTGGGAAGGAGTTCACAGGTGCCACCCACCTGTAGGTTTGTTTTTAGCCATGACTGAAAATAAGAAGAGACCTAAATGACTCGGGATGGAACAACAGCATGCCTAGTTGTTCCGAAGGAAATTCAGCTGGTCACCCAGGTCACAACCCCCAATGCCTATCACCCAACGACTAGGCCATTTAAAGCAAAAGAAGGACATTGTGAACATGAGAAGCAGGTCACTTGTCACTACTACTATTCTGGAAGGAGAGTGAGTCCACTTCTCACTGCCAGTGGGCGGTATTCTACCCACTCAGCTGAAAGGCTCAGTTCGCTCCAACCTGGCTATCTCACATTGCTCCTCTCCCTGTGGACTCACAGGACTTTGAAGCTGTTAGGCCACTAAGATCTGCTGGCTCTTCCTCTGTGCCCCTAGGTTGACCAATGTCACATATCCTGATTACGTCCCTCTTTTCATGACTAACTCTGTCCTTCCCTCACAGCCCCTAGGTCATATGAGAACACATAGGCAAGTGTGTAAAAACTGACTGTGGTTTTCACGGGCTTACAGATCTGAAACGCCAACTCCACGTGAGCTCGCTGAAGACTTCCTTGCGGATGACGTGGACTTGTGTGGAAGGAAGAAGACAGGCAAACTAAGATCATAGCAATTTCAGAGAAAACCAGAGCGAGGCAAGGCTGGTAGACAACTTTTAATGCTACCTGTCTTTCATTTAAAACTGTCTTAGTACCTGTGCTAAGTAAAAAAGAAGCAGGATATAAAACACAATCCAAGTAAATCCCTAAAAAGCCTCAAAATGTTAACCTGTCTCTAGAAGACAGAATAGTGATTTAAAGCTTTGCCTTCATAATACGTGGAAAGAAAAAACATGCATTAAAATACATCTCTGCAAGTCAACGCAGCTTTCCTCATTTTCTTATAGCCACAACCTGTAACTGAGAATCCAGCTGCCCAAGAATCCTATCAGGCTAGGAAAAGTGTATTCTACACGGGGCCATGTCCAGAAGCAGCTCTGTCACCTCCTGTGTGTCTGCAGAGATAGGCCATCATCCAGCAGCCTCTGGGATCTGTTCTTCCCAACAGCTTGCTGGGGCAGGCTGCACTGCTCTCCTACCACACCGCCAAGTAAAGAGTAAGCAAGCAAAAGGGCCCACCCAGAGTCACTCACAGGCTCCCCTCTGAACTCCATGTAGACTCAGCACAGGCTGTGGGCTTTAGCAGCTGGGAAGTCCCCAAGGAGGCCAATCAGTTAGAGAGGAAAAGCAGCCACAAATGTCTCCTGCCTATCACCATCCCGCTGGGTCCTTCTTCCTCCCCTGGCCCCCAGGTTCACAAGGCAGCCATAGGAGGCACACCTAGAATCACACAAGAGGGCGGCCAGCTATGCCTAACTTCAGGTGAGGGTGCCTCATGACTGTCCTGCGGCAGCAGCTTCTGCTGCAACATTCCATCCGGGGCAAGTACCCTCATGTTTTTATGCAAGACGGAAATCAAGACGAAAGAACCTGTGGCAATATTTATCCTCTAACTGTGTACGTTTGAAAAGGGCCAGATTTCTCCTAGTGCAGTCGGCATGTCTGAACGACTAAATAAATAAGCTGGGGAAAGAACTCCACTCAGAACTCCAATCATGGGACAGAAGAATCAAAAGGAACCTTAAAAAAATATTTAACTCCACACCCTGATCCCACAGCTGGGGACAGAGACTAGGGTGCAGGGAGGGAGAGAGCCTGTTATTACTGCCCTTGTCATCTACTCTCACTATGAGGGGGAAATGAGCAAGTCCAAACTAAGAAGCAGTCTGCAAAAAAACCAAAAAATTGGCCTGCACTCTAGAAACTTCACTACCATGAAAAGGAAAAGGAATTTTGTAGATTAAAGAAAAGTACAGAGATCTGATAACCAAATGTAGTATAATCTGAATTGGATCCTGGCTTTAAAAAGAAAAGCTTTGTACAAAGGGGACAATTCAGGACAATTTTACTATGGGCTGAATCGATGCTGAATTTCCCAAGTGTAGGGGACTGTCCTTGCTCTTAGGACAATGAAAGGTTAGGGGGAAACAATCGTGTCTGCACCGTGGTCTACAATAGTTCATTAGAAATCAACACGCGCACACGCAGGGCTGAGAAGGGGGGAGGCAGGTGGAGCTAGAGAAGGACGTGGAGGCGGGGAGGGAGGACGGGGGAGGGAGGATGGCAGGGAGGGCTGTCAGCAGGGGAGAAGCAAGGGGCACAGAGTACAAAGTAGTGTCACGACTGCACCATAAAGGTGAAGATTATAAGGAAACCCACTGCACTAAACAAAAAGCTGGAGGAGAAAGACTCCATTGGGGATGGGAGTAACTGAGAAAGCATCGACTTTCAGACACCTGTCCTGAAATGGCAGACTCAGGGGACCAGTGCTCACAGCCATCACTGAGCCCACAAAGTGGGCTTGACCCCAAGCCACCAGGCAGGACCACTTCCTCTCTCATCTCTCACTCGTGTGTCCCTAGTCTTTGCACAGAATGACAGGCTGACATCAAAACCAGCACCTGAACTGATGTCACCCCTCCCTTAAAATGATTTCCTGGGCTGCTCGAATTTCTTTCTCGCTCACAATCTCCCGAGGCCGCTCCCCTTTTCTTGGTGCATTTGCAGGTAAGATACTTAATCATCTCCTTCTTGGGCAGTGGACACCGGGGAGACAGAGCCAAGAAGAGCTGGGTACTAATTGGGCTGTCTGCCTCCCACGAGGGTGAGTGACGAGTGATGGCCCAGCTGTTCAGACTGTTGGCATCCCAAACAGCCTGAACCATGGCTGCGGATTTATCAAGCCATCAATAAAGACCGCCTTTTCTCCCATTAATGTAATTAAGACAATGAACTACTTTGGAGAAAGTAAAAAAAAAAAGGAAACCTGCACAAGGGACTCAGAGGACAATTAATTACATTTAAAGCTGCATCAATCCACAAGTAAATAACCAATCTTCAGTTTGGGCCCTCAGAAATCTGAAATAAATGATCATCCATCTGGGAAGGCAAAGGAGCAAGCCAGGCCCCTGTGAAGGACAGCCAGGTGCCATCCCCGCAGTGCTCTGTCCTCACACCCAGTGCAACAAGCAAAGGGAGGCCGAGAGCACCTGTACACTGACTTAAGTCACGCTTAAAGGAAGCTAGGGGATATAACAAAAACCCAACCTTAGTGCAGTGGCTCATGTCTATAATCCTAGCTACTCAGTAAGTAGAAATTGGGAAGACTGTGGTTCAAGGTCAGTCTGGACAAAAAGTTCATGAGACCCCATCTCAACCAATGGCTGAGAGCAGTAGGATATACCTGTTGTCCAAACTACATAATGAAGTAAAAAATAGAAGGATCAAGGTCAAAGCCAGCCTAAATATAAAGCAAGACCCCATCTCAAAAATAACCAATGCAAAAAGGGTTGGCAGAGTGGCTCAAGTGGTAGAGTGCCTGCCTAGCAAGCATGAGGTTGAACTGAGTTCAACCTCTAGTATCAAAAAAAAAAAGAAAAAAAATATCCCCCCAAAACCAAACCTTACTAAATGAAGGAAGTAAACTCACTCTGCCAGCCTTTACTTTATTTAGTTGTTCTTTACCTAGCCAACTGAGCCACCCCTTCCCCTGGGTTTCCTTAAGGGGACTTTTGTGCCTTCACACCCATCTCACAGTGCCTGGAATATCACAAAAGGCATTCATTAAGTTTTCGTTGGATGGAAAGTTCTCCCGGCAGCTGTAGCAAGACTGCATGGTTAAGTTGTCTCTCCAAGAGTCAATTCCTCAGCTATGCTGTGGGGGAAACACGACCTTCCCTGGGCTTTCCCTGAGGATCCGGGGCTTACCTAGCACACCACACAGGAAGTGCTTGCTTTACGCTGGCCGTTGTTATAATCAGAGCTCGGTAATCTTGTTTGGGGACCAGGGAAATTGGAAACATGACACACAATGACCAGAGCATACCATGGACTGCCTCTGATGCTTCTGTAAACAGTTAAGATAACTGCCCAGAGGAGAAGGAGTAGTAGTTGTATAAAACAAAATTATAAAAATTTATGAAACGTTCCAAACTTGTAGATCTTAAGCCAGGGCACAGCACTTTGGGTTTCACATATATCATCTGTACAGTTTTCTCAGAGACCTGTAAGCAGGTAAGACATTCTGTTTTATAGAGGGGAAATGAAGGCCCATGCAGGTTTTGTAACTGACAGTGGCAAAACAGCTAGAGAGTCAGACTGCGAACCAGGTCTGCCTGGGCAAGCCCCATGGGACCCCTCGGTGCCCCAGGTACAGGCTCTCCTGGCTAACGGTCTCATGGAGTCAGTGATGGGTAGGAAGAACATCCCATAATGATGTCCCTCCCACACAGACTGACACAACAAGATAAGGGCCCAGGTCACCACTGTGTCTTCCTATGGAAAGGCAAAACTCAGGAGAGGCAACAGGCTGTACATGACAAGGCTGGGTGGAGAGAAAGGACGTCAAAGGCATCAAGAAAGGGAAACAGAAGCAATGCCTGGGAGATCAAAGGCCCTGAACGTCCATGGCTCTGCCTGGGACTGTTCGCTTCTGGGGTAAACCCTGGGCCTTCTCACCCTGTCATAAAAACCTCCCTTTCAAGAAGGGGTGTAAGCAAGCGATGCTCATCTTTGCCTCTTCAAACTGACTCTGGAAATTTCACCTAATGAAAACATTCAGAGGGAAAAAGCTGTGTGTTCACACATGTGCACTGCCTCATTATCTGTAATATCAAGATGACAAAGAGAGACAGTGTGACTAAGCATACTACTGTTCGTTGAGGCAGAAAATGACAATCTGGTGGGATGTCACTCACTCGCTCACGTGGACACCAGTGGTGACGTTCTCTTCCTTAAGCCCTGTGGCAAATATGTGGATGTCCCAGTGGGGTGCCCCACACCAGGCACCTGCAAAGTACAACACGCTGCTCCCACACCAGCTTTACTGGAACAAGCCGAACTCATTCATTCCCACATCCTCCAGGGCCACAGCAGCTCTGCTGTCCAATGGCAGAGGGGGACAGGTAGCCCATGGCCTGCAAAGCCTTTTAGAGAAAAGGTCTGCCAATCCCTGCCCTATACCATTCATAAAGCTTATGTTATTTTACATTTATTCAGTGTTTGATTTTAAAACAGCTTTACTTCTCAAAAAAAAACATGTCAGTAAATATTCCTGTGACTACAAACACATGTAACTAACACTTCCTACAAAACAGAATTTGGGGCCTGGGTATAGCTCAGTGACAGGGCACATGAATAGCAAGTAAGGCCCTGTATATGATGCCTCAAAGTAATATTATAATTAATAAAAAATGCCAGGTGTGGTGGTATACACCTATAATCCCAGCACTCAGGAGACTGAGGCAGGAGGATCACAAGTTCAAGGCCAGCCTAGACTACAAAGAGAGACACTATCCCAAAAACAAAATAAAACAAGAAAATGAAATAAAACAGAATTGATTTATAATGCTATCAGCAAGGGTTCTGTGTGTCATTTTTGCCTGTCACACTTGGTATAATGTATAGTATTCTGTTGCTAGTTCAGAAGACATAGGATGTCAAGGTCATTTTATCCTTGCATTTCTTGGATAGTAACAATGGACGCAATTCTTCAAGAATCACAGAAAATTATCTCAGCAAGCTTCTCTCTCAAGCATATGAATCTTGCCTGGAAAATTCTTGATTTGTGAGACATGGATTGAGTATCTCTAGCGTTAAGAGCTGCATATGCGTGGAGTCCACAGCACCAGCTCGCACTTCCTCCCTTTGATCTGTGCCCTCCAGGACTGACTCTGCAAGCCCCAGCTCTGGCTCAAGGTCGCTCCTCATGCTCTCTGTGCCTCACTGGCAGCTTCACCTTCCTGGAGTAAAAGTAACAACATGCTGACTGGTGTCACTGTAAGTGCCCCGTGGCACATGTGAGCTCCTAACTTCCTCCTTGGCCTCACCTGCCACCCTCCTTTTCCACTGCCCTCTCTCGTGCTCCCTTCTCCTTTGCTTTGCTTCCCCTTACTCCCTCTCTCCAGCAACACACGGGATCTGTCAGGATACGGATTCTGAGTGCCGTGCTGAGTGCCTGCTGTCTACTGTACCAGGCGTATGTGGTGCTCAACAGACGTGTCAGGTGAGTGACTGCTCACACCTGACCGCCACTTGTCACATCCCTCCCTGACAACTAGGCAAAAATGGTCCTTTACCTCAGATCACACTGCATTCTGGGGCCCTCTTCCTCGCACAACAGCTACTTCAGCATCCCCAACCGCTGTAATCAAGTTTCTTGCCTCCAATGGTTTCCTATCACCTTCAAGATCAAATGTCCCCACAGCCCACAGGCTCTGTGGCTCGCTGCTTCTCCAGCCTCCTCCACATTCAGCAGGCCACTCACCAGCACCCTCCAGCTCCACCCACGGCCTTCCCCCTTCCACCACTGCTCACGCCGTCCTCTGCCAGGAGCAGAGCCTCTCCTGACGCCCACTCAACCTTGGGGACAGCCTGTATAGCCCTTCTTCCCAAGCATCCTATGGCTTTCCACCTCACCATGGTTCCCCCTTCTCGCTCCTCTGTCCCAGGCTGCCCACTGTTGCTGGGAACCTGGCAGTTTCTCCACAGAGACCAGAGGGTGCCTCTGGAACCAGGACCCACTGCAGGCTCTGTGGGGCTCCCTGAAAAATGAAAACACAAGTCCCTTTTCAAAAATATTAAGAATTTCATGTGGAGCTTAAGCCAAGCATGGGCTTCTGAGCAGGGGGTGCTGTGTGACTCCACAGGTCACTCGCCCATGAAACTGGTGAGTGCGGTTAACCAGGACAAACTGGGTACTGGGCAGTACCCTTACTCCATGGAGAGCAGAGACTACTCCACCTCCAGTGCCTGATTCTTGGTCCTGTCTCGGTTCTTCCATTGCCAGTACATTGCAAGCTTAGCTTAATGACAGGCAGGAGCCAACAAGAGTTGACCACAGAAGAAAATGTTACCAACCTTTTTATGATGTGAGGCAACAGAATCAAAAGTATTTCAGCTCCTCACATTTTCCCTTGCTTTTGAATAACAGCTTCTCAGTAAAGTAAGAAAGCTAATAAACTACAGATTGAAAAGTTTTTAGTTCAGGTACCCAACTAAGTACTGGGTAAATTGCCACATTTGCTCTTTTAGTACTAGGTCACAGCTCCAGAAATGCAAAGTTATCATAGCCTGATAAAATAATAAATGTAAAATGCAGCCGGGTACCAGTGCCATACCTGTAATCCTAGCTACTCAGGAGGCAGAGATCAGGAGGGTCGTGGTTTGAAGCTAGCCAGGGCAAATAGTTCACAAGACCCTATCTCAATAAACCCTTCACAAAAAAAAAGAGCTGGTAGTGGCTCGAGGTGTAGGTCCTGAGTTCAAACCCTGATACTAAATAAATAAAATGCAGTCCCAATATTTTATTTTTAAATGAGAACTACAATACGAATCCTCTCAAGACAGTCAACTTGCCATCGTACAGTCCTCCCTCATTCTAGTGTTTCCCCATCTGACCTAGACAATTTTAATTTTTTTTAGTCTCTTCATCTGTCATCTATGACTCTAGTTCCAAGTTTTAAAAATAAAATCCACAATGAGCATGTTTTATGCTGTGACCCGGCACAGCAGAACTATAATAAAAGTTTCGTGTGATGGTTCTCTAACTCACATTTAGAAATGATGGTCTGACCCACTAAATCGGTTTTACAACCCATGGATGGGTCATGATCCACAGTGTGGGACACTGCGATTTCAGATCTCACTCACAGTACCTCACGTGTTATCTCAGTTATCTACACAATGTACAAGACAAGCAAGGCTGGAGACGTGGCTCAAGCGGCGGGCGCTTACCTGGCAAGTGTGAGGCCCTGGGCTTAATCCCCAATACCGAAAAAAAGATTAAAAAAAAAAAAAAGGCAAGCATTTTCTAGCTGAGAAATGATGACAATTACATAGCTACAAGAATGAAATTAGGGAGGGTGGCAGGATGAGAGCAGGTCTTCCTAGCTTAGCGTAGAGGCATGGAACAGCAGCTGACAGTGAGGAGAGAAACGCACAGGAACTTCCTGTCTGGCATCCTCCTGGCCAGCCCACCATTTTGTTTGGAGTGGCACAGTCTCCCAGGGTGTCAGACACACTCACGTTTAAATCCACCCCCTGGCACACCCTCCTACAGGCCAGCTCTGCCTCTCTTCCTGATCACTGCTCTCTGTGACACCACACAGCCACGCCTCACACTGCAGGTAAAGGTAAGGATGAGGCACTCTCAGTGTCCAGCACTGGACGAGATCTGCTGCACACAACCTCCCTTCCCTACTCCATCCTTCCAAGCAGGCACGTTGGTGGGATAACTGCCAAACCAAAGTCCAGGCTCCCAGTGTCGCAGTAACACCATTCAACCATTCAAACACATGCAAAGCTGCCTTCTTGCTTGCCTCCAGAATGAGGCCTTCCACAGGCCATCAGCAGTTAGGACACTGGGTTCTCCAGATGTGGTTCCTCAGGAAACGTCCTGCCTGCACTCAGCACCAGGAACCCACCCACCAGCAGGCTCATTTCTGCACCCCTCTCCAATCAGGCTGCGCTTTGACCCAGTGTGAAAGCTAATGGCGGCTGGCAGCAGGTGGGAGGCTAAGCATGCACAGTGGTTATGCTTGGGGCTCTACCATTTTCCTTTCTCCAGTTGGCTCGCCATGGCCATGGTGCCACAGCACCCTCTAGAGGCCACTCTTAATCTTCTCCTGATGTTCCCTATCGTATCATTCGCTCCTCTTATGCTCCCCTGTGCTTAGAGAGCAGCAGCAACTCCACAGAGCCAAATGCGAGGCTGTCCATGCTGAGGGTCAGCATTCAACTAAAAATACACTTTCTCACCGGGCATGGGAGTGCACATCTATAGTCTCAGTGCATGAAAGGCTGAGGCAGGAGGACTGCTTGAGCCCATCGTGGACAACATAGTCAGTCAGTGTCTCTCTCTCTCTCTCTCTCTCTCTCTCTCTCTCTCTCTCTCTCTCTCACACACACACACACACACACACACACACACACACACACACGTGCATGTGCGTAATTTCCAAGAAACCGCAACGGCCTTTTTCCCCAACTCACCACAGTGATTAAGAACGTGAAGGGGGGAGGCTTGAGGACAGAGACAGCATCCAGAGGACTGGTTACACATAAATCCAGTGGGACACACCAACCTACCTTGGTCAGATCCATTCCAAGTTTGAGTTGTGAGATGAGATGAAGAATTACACTACGCTGATCCTCCAGGACACCCAATTCTGTCTCTTCCGAATCTTCATTGTCACTTTTTTCATCTTCGGACAAAACCAATTCAGGGCCTGAATTTGGCTAAAATGAAATCATCAAAAATTACCAGCTGGTCCCTTAGAAGTTAGAAATGCAAATCACTTCTCTGCTAAACTCATAGGCTTAACCAAGACCAAAGGAACCCAGTCCTGCCCCAGGACTTTCTCTGTTAACTCAGTCTTACTAGCCACAGGCGGAAGCTGACCCCGTCTGGTATCAGGCCTTATGCTGTGGTCACTGCACACCCTCCCATACCCCTTCATCTCTGATTAGTCCTTCTGGCCAAAGGACTGTCCCTGATGAAAACAAACAAAACAAAACAAAAATTCCCCTGTGCTCTTCAGGGTACTATCTACATGGGTCTGAGCGCCCATCTCCCCCCTGCACGTGGCTTCTTACTGATGTACATAACCCAAGACGCTTGGTTTATAAAGAAAAGTTGGGTTCTCCTAGGACTAAAATTACCTTATTTATGGAAAATTTGACTCTGAGACTATTTCCTCTCAAATGACCTAGAATCACTTCGGCAAGTTTGAGTAGTCTCAGAATTGGTCTTAAAGTAGGGAAGGAAACAAAATGAAAATTTAAGGAAAAAACTCTCAGATTTTCTAACAAAGCACGGCTACATGCCGGCCACATACCCCATTTGCCTAGATGCAAGTTTATTAATTCAATCGCTACGTTCAGTTTTTCAAATTACACAGAAAAAAGGCAAGTTAATAAACAAAATGCACAAGGGGGATTATTGAGCATGAAGTCTTCCAATACCCAAATATCAAGACCTCTGGCTACAAGGTAAAGTTGTCCTTGGAATTCTGCTGGAAGAAGTAAGTCCCTTCCCCACTCAGCTTCATTATGTCCTCATTCACTTGCTTACCTGTAAGCAGAAGCACTCTATGGGACATTACGATGTGTTTCCAATTACTGATGACAGATCAGACATAATGAACTTACACAGGAACAGGAATTAAATATAAAAGGATACAGACTTGCCTAAATGTCCTTGCAAAAACTGATGACTTGTTAGAACTGTTGTATACCTAACCACACTTTTTTTTTTATTGTTTTATTATTCATATGTGCATACAAGGCTTGGGTCATTTCTCCCCCCTGCCCCCACCCCCTCCCTTCCTAAACACACTTCTAATACACGTACATTGTCTTGGTGATTGAGGTGCCGTGCCTCACCCAGACTCAAAAGAGGGAAGTGTGGTGTTCTTTCCCATCTGGAGTAGGCATTTTAACTTTTCAATTTAAATAGAATTTCCCGTGGAAACACCCCAAATTACCCTTAACCTCCTCTAAAGAACTTCAGTCTGGAAAGGTGGTGGGGAAGGCCCCAGCGGAGCTCTCAGCCTCGAGTGTGAGTCTTCTTCCATCATGTACCTGGTTCTCTAACCGTCTCATGTGTGTTATAGGACATCACTGGCCAGTTGCTTTGTCAGAATATGTGGAAATAATCGAGGAACTCTTACCTGTCCCAACCCAGCAAGAAATGCCCAGATGGAAATCTGGGAGCTGTGGATGCCTGGGTTCTACACAGGGAAAGGAGGCAGCAGGAGGCCGGCATTACCATCAAGGGCCTGGGGTGCCTTGTGTCCCCTCCAGCTTTGCCTCATCAGCAATCTCTTTCTGCTGGGTTATGGTGGTGGCAGCCACCAAGGCACTGAGCCTGAACAGTAAAGGCTGGGATTTGCAAGGCCACCCTTCCACCCGCCTCCCTCTGGGCTTCCTTCTCTCTGCTCTGGATTCTAGGCCAGTGTTTAAGCAGGTACTGTCTCAGTTCACCATGAGCTTGCATTTCCAACCAGATGCTGCTGAAGTCAGATAGCTTGGCCAGGCATCTCTACTGGCGGTGAAGGGCTACAACTGTCACTCCTAAGTGACCTGGGGGCAGTCATCCCCTGCATCACAGGGCAGCTGGGGGAGAGGAGAGAAGCACCTGGGCATTCTGCTTTTGGAGGAAAAGGACTACAAAAATGAACTAAATCAAACTCCCATTAGCACCTGAGAGTTGCAGGTCAGTAACAAACTTCTTAAACCTCTCGGCAAGAGAGCTTGCTACACTGAGTGCAAAGATTCCTGCTTGACATCTGCTCTTTTCACAAAGTACTGACTGTGAACTAAATAAACCACAGCCCAAGTGAGGCTGTCAGATGACTGATCAGCAAACATTCTTGATGCGCTTCCCACCTGCCCACAAGTCAGCACGTGGGGAGACGGCGGGTCGTTTTTACCATTCACTGCACGGTCCACATGACATGCTGGTAAAGGAACAGTCTCCTTGTGCTGCCTGCCTTCCTCAAAAATTAAATCCTGCTTGTCCCAGACTTCCAGTAGCCGGGAAGCCTTCTACAAGATCCTGTCCCACGATGCTGTTACTGTGTACACAAACTTCTCTAGCGACACACACTTCAGATCCCTATCCCATGTCCTCTAATGGGCTAGCTCCCCTCAACACACTGGCTGTAACACAGGTAATAAAGGCTCGTGTACAGTCCCAGAGACAACTGGGGGCCAGAGCTTCTGGGCTCCTATGTCCTACAAGGGAAGAAAGTCCATAAGGAGTCCAACAAACACCCTTTCACTGGCAGAGTTCCTTAGCAAACCTTACCCTCCTCAAACAGGAAGACTCCACTGTTTTGTCAATAGTGGTTTCTGAGAACTTGCCCCGCCTTTTTTGTAGGATGATTTGTAAACAAGTCTCCTACCCAACCGCAAGTAAATAACCAGATGTTAAAAAGCTTGCTTCATTCATCAAGTTGATAGAGGACACATCCAGAAGTTCTGCCCATACTGCTCAGTCCCCTGCAGAAGGGGCAGGCCACCCTCCATGTGGGTCTATATTAGGGGTATAAGGAGAAAAGGGGTGAGCACTGAGCAGGTCAGCTGGCAACCTGTCAGCATCCACAAAGCATCCCCTGACTGTAGGTACCACAGGAATGGAGGATTTGAAGACCCAGGTTATGGTGGAGGTCTGAAGGCACAAAACCTTCTTTCCTTTCAGGGTTCATGGGTTTTACTATTTTGCTGAAGAGTTCAAAGACACTAATAACTGCTCCTTGGTCCAAGTGCTACTTTCACAGCTGGGGTGCACACGCTCACCTACGCCCTGCCTCCCTAATGCCTGCCTCTCTCCCAGTGCCTCTAGTGCCCACACCCTCAGTGTCAGCAGGTCTTCACCCACAGACCAGTGGCGATGGACTCAAGGTGACAGAACAGTGTTTGTCACCTCAGAAGAAAAATGGACATCAGAAATAGTTTCATGACGCTGAGCAGACTAATACAATTTAAGCAAGAAAGTTCAAGTTACCCCTCCCCCAGAGATCTAGCAAATGAGTTAACCCAGCCACAAAAATGTACACCAACTTGAAGATGAAATGGAATTAAAATGTGTTTTAAGGAGAAGTAGGCTTTGGAAAATGAGATTTTTAATAAAAACAAAAATTATGACTCAATATTTCTACCACACGAGTACCTCGAGGCATATGGTGCTACCAATATTAATGTGACTCACGTCTCTTAGAACCACGGGGAAAGATGAGTGAAAATTTGATGGAAGGGATAAGGTCTCACAGGCAGACTGGAAGGAGTTTAGGGGCTTTCCCTGGTGGCCTAGCTATGCCCATAGCAAGGGTTCTTGACCTGGACCCCATGAACAATCCTTAAGATGCTCACTGCCACTCTTGAAATTTTATGCAACAATTGTGTGTGTCCAATTTTCTGAAGAGAGGGCCTCCAGCTATCCTTAGCTTTTCTTTTCCTTGTTTCTTTTCATTTTTTATTACTATTTTTTTTGGGTAGTGCTGGGCTTTGAACTCGGCCTCATGCTTGCTAGGCAAGTGCTCTGCTACTTGAGCCCAGCCCTTGTCCTTAGCTTCCCAGAAGGATCTCTGCCCCCTGGCTAGCCTCAGGTCTCTTGACAAACAACGGTGATGAGCTCTTGGGTGAGAAGGCCTAACCACAGGATCGACACAAGTGACCACGAATCTCCAAGTCTTATTCAGCAGGAAGGAGCCCATCCATGAGAGGAGCACCTAGAACAAACGCCAGAGGGAAAACCATGACTCATGATAGGTTACATAAGTTTAACAGCCTTCTCACGGTATAGAAGAAACGTTTAGTTTGGTTTCCATCTCTTTATTTTTAACAAAAATCCCAATTCTTCAATACAAATGAAAATTTCAAGCAAGAATGAATGAAATTCTGATTTTTTATTGATACATAAATGCAATTTAACTACTATTTGTCAGTTCCAGTTGAAACATGAAACATACCCATCTGCAGAGTCCACCTACTTGGATCCTCGCTCCCCCAGCATGCACATTGACTCCCCTTCCAGGAATCCCCAACCTTCCCTTCCTCAGACAGTGCACCCACCGTCCAACTTTTCTCACTGACCTTGTCATCTCTTCTATTGGGGACCCGGCCTCCAAATCCCAACTCCCCCTTTTTCTGTACCTGCCTAACAGCCTAACATCTAAATCCAGGCTTGGATTTGAGGCACCTTGGTGGAGGCCTTGGTGGCTCATCACCCAACCTTTAAAGGTATCTTGTGCCTTCAAACAGAGAGCTCATATATTCTGAAGCTCTTAGATCACAGACACGCAGGGGTGAGGGGGTCTGCTCTAGTAAGGATTACGATAGGATATGAAACCCATCTTTGGCCCAAGTAGGTAAACATTGTGGACTGGTATTCTTAAAGAGACTGTATCTTCAAGGGAAAAACATAATCTAGTGAGTTCAAGTGCTCTGCAGCTGTCCTGAAACCTACATGCCAGAGACAGACAGCTAAGTCAGCTAGAGAATGATGGCAAATCCTCTTCTAGCAGCAAGCTTATTGCAATTCCATCAATTTTAAAGCCTGGCAACTTTCCCCACACAGTTACCTTGGCAAGGAGGCGTTTGGGTAAACTGAGCCACACGAAAGAACCTGTCACTACATGACAGGTTCAAACATATCCAGATATTATCCTAGTGGGAAAATAGGGAAATCTAGCTATGCCAAAAAGAACTGTGTGTGTGTGTGTGTGTGTGTGTGTGTGTGTGTGTGTGTGTGTGTGTGCGCATGTGTGTTTGGCAGAGGGGCTGCCAGGGATTGGACCCAGGGCCCTGTGAGGGTATTCTGAGAATCATGGAAAGGTGGGCAGTATGGGAATGACAAAAAGCACTGCCCTCAGGTATCCTGGAATGAGAGAGATGTCAGGCAGAAGCAGCAGGGCACAGGAGCAACCAGGGAACGACATGCCTTTGCTTATAACCTAGTTCTGAATTCCACAACATGCAATCCCATGCAGGAATGGCCACCAGGACAAGGATGCTTTTGCTCACTAGGTGCTCTGAGTTGACAGAAGCTGGGGCACCAGCAGAGGAGAGATTCCAGAAAAAAATGAGAGTGTGGAGCTGAGACAGGGATATAGGCTAGGAGGTAAATGGGAGCCAGAAAAAGGAAAGGAATCAATAAAAACTGTGGACAGTGGAAGGGCAGCAAGGGGACCTGAATGTGTAAGAGGTACAAGAGCCTAGGGACCAACTACTGAATCAGTTTCTTCCAGCTCTGATGATAATGTGTTATTGTTATTGACAACATTCAGACTCCATCAAACCGAGGACTTAGTCCCTTTTCTCTAGTCATTTTCTATTCACAGAACATTTAACCAACTTGTCATAATCATTACATAATCCTACAGTATCTTCACATAGCAGTATTTTACTGTACAAACCCCATCATCAGCCCTGTGTCATGAAAACCACACAACTCTGCACATGTGCCATCAGCGCGGCCAGGGCATGCTGGGCTGTCAGCATATTCCCTCTGCTTTCTTGTCCCTCAATCCCCAATAAGTGACTTATATCCACTATTACATGCTTCGAAAATAGCTTCTCCCCTGAGAACAGAGATGTAAAGTTTTGCTATACAAATGCAAAATGACGGCTCCTGGTGACCTTCTGTCCTTCCCGCACATGCAGGGTTTCTCTTCTGGAAGTCTTTTTGGTAGCCATTTCTAATTCCCCCAAAGCAGGCCATCATTGCCAGATGTAAGGTCTCTGGGTTGAGTGGCTAGATGCTGTCATCTGATCAGAAGTTGTGTTGAAGACAGGCATTGTGGACACATCTTCAGATGGTCTTGTACAGATGAAGCCCCTTGGCCCTGGCACAGGGCAGCTGTTGAAGGCACTGGCACAAGTACCATCCTCTGTGCAGCTGCTTCCAAAGTCAAGTAACTGACTGTGTCTTAAGGCCACCACTGTATTTAGGGAACCTTATCTTTTCATTTGGAGGTAGGTTCTACAACAAGGCTGCTGTGACTGACGGGGACCCAATGGAGAAGTTGGTTCTTGTCTTTGACAGGTCCAAGGACAAGCACATCCACGTGGCAGGCTGGTCACCACTGCCATGATAATCCTTCCGCCGCCTCCCAGGGGACACGGTGGCTTCCTGGCGCTAACCACACATACACACACATTTACCACACTTGGCTTTCATAGACTGGAAGGACAGATGCTCTTCCTGAGCAAAAGGACCGACCTGCAGAAAGGTTAATTTTAAATAAAACACACTGTAGAAGGTAAAAGGAAGTCACTTCTGGGGAGGGCATTCATCATCAGCCAAGATAATCAGCAGTGATTATACCAAAAGGACTGACAGGTGTTCCTTTAACAGCATGGGAGGGCAGCATTCACAGGAAATGGCAGCGTGGCTTTGTCTCTTTTCCACATATCTGCTTAGAAACTGCAGTGCATCCATTTTTAAATGAAAGGGGGAAAGGAAAACATCAGGAAAGAGCAAAGAAAACGAGGGAAGTACAAGGCGGTGGCAGCAGCAAGTGAAGAGGAGGCAACTGGCCCACAGTGGTAGCTCCATAGACACCCTGGGGAACAGTGACAGCCAGCATGCAGGAAGCAGAGGCTGCAGGGCAAGCCCAGCAGGCCTTTCGTGTCAGCCCACTACATGAGAAAGTGGAAAGGGAAGGGCCCTGGTGGGGTGGAGAGGGCCTTCTATGTGCCAAGCACTGTAGCGGGGGCTTTCAAATGTTATCTTCCAAACCAAACACAGCACTGAAGTGGTAACATGCAGGAATCCTGGAAAGCCAAGCCATGTGGAGTTGGAGGACCAGGATCACTGCGGCCCTCATTCCAGATCACAAAAGCTCGTTAACATCAGGAAAAGGAAGAGGCAACAAAACCAGAGAACACACTCACTGGGGTGGCAGGCACACAGAAGAGCTTCGTCAACAGATTGCTAGAGGGAGGTCATGAAGCCACTGCTTTCCACCTGCAAGGCCCAGCCTCCTTGTTGGTAAGGAGATGAACCAGCCAAACCTGAGAAATCGTACCAGGACAATGCACGTAGGTACTAAGGTGAATAGCCATGCTCTCATGAGGCCTGGGCTTTCACACTGGGCTCACTGCAATGCCCACAGCCAAGTCCACCGAAGCTACTGTTATTGTACTGCATCCTCTGCGTGCTTATACAGGTGCTGCTGCCCTCCTCTCCAGTGGCATCCCTCTTGAAGCTGTTTGATGCTGCCAATCTCCTCTCCTATGTCTCTCCTAGTAATAGGACGGTGAGGGCTCTAAGACTGCAGTGGTCCAACCTGTCCATCTAGTCCCTGGCCTGACCTTGATGCAGGATCACTCTGGGGCTGGGCTACACAGGAAAGGACCAACACAAGGCAGCAGGCACAGTGGATCAGAGGAGGCATCTCAGCAACTGTGCCCAGAGGACCAGCTGTGATTTGGAGGTGACAAGAGTAGCAGAAATGCATTCATAGCTACCCAAACTTTCCAGAAGGCCCAGGAAAGCTTGGAAGAAACTCCTGCAAGACACCATTCTCTTTCCTGTAGGAAGAGGAAACACAATGGCTTAAGAAGCCATAAGCAAAGGCTGAAGGTAATCAGGCACCAGGCCTGAAGGAGTTACTATCATCTCCAGTGCTCAGGTGCCCACAAGGAGATAGAAGGATGCTTAAGAGAGAGCCTCTTGGCCACAGCTAGTGGAATTCCAACACCTGGAATTCCAATACTTGAAAGCCTAAGGCAGGAGGACTGCAAGTTCCAGGCCAGCCTGAGCTACAAAGCAAAACCTTGTTTCAAAAAACAACCCCCCACCCCAAAATAAAAGAAGGTCTCTCATTCAACAACAGGCTAATATTCTGGTTGTGAAGTAGCCCTGGGTTGAACTAGTGAGTTCTAGCCAGGACCTAGTTCAACTATATTTCTCAGGGCCAAGGTGGAGCCCCCATGCTACCAGGGCAGGTGGCACACCTTCTCTGGCACTCAGCGCATTGCACTGATATGGCTGCACATCTGCTTTCCTAATGGGCCGGGAAAGTTAAGTCTCTTGGCAGAGAAACACTAATTGTTTGGAGTGTACCTAGACATGGGTCCAGGATGGGGAAGAGGAACACTGTGACCAATCAATGGTATCAAGAGGCACTCAGGAGTGGAGAGTGGTGACCACATAGTTGTCAGCCTACACCAATCCCAACTTCCTGGTTGCAGGAAGCCTATCTAACTCCATTCTCATCTGCAGAATATTAACACAAAGAAAGGATGGTGCATAATGTCTGTTCAACAATTTTTTAAGGGAATGAATAAACCAAAGGAAACTAGGGGGGGATTAGAATGCACAAAAAACAAAATCTAGATTTACAACTGGAAGGCCATCCAATCCCAAAAGGCTGCAGCTCTATGAAACATAATGTAGAGACAGAAAGCAGGTGTGGCTACCACGGGCTGGGAGGACTAGTCACGGGTAACAGCTAAAGGGCATAGGTTTTCTTTCTGAAGTGATGAAGTTGCTTTAGAATTGGCTCTGGTGACATGGACACATACCTGTGAATACACTGAGGTCCAATGAATTCTTGGTACACCTCACATGGGTGAACTGTACACAACACACAATGCAAAATCACATAATGAAGCTAGTCAGAAAGCCATGGCCAGCGTGATTGCAGATATCACACAGAAGCTCACACAGAGGAGTCAATTCCAGGCAGAGCCCCAGGCCACGCTGAGGAGGGGAGGGGACATTCCAGCAGAATGGATGGTGCCAACCAGCGGCCACGGTACTGCAGGAGGCCTGGCTGAGGCCAAGGTATGTGGCTTTGGCCTTATGACCAGACACCTTGGAGAGCCCACCGGACCCCATGACTTGAAACAATTTATGCTCGGGTGACTTCTAAATGTTTATAGTAACTTCAGCCTTCTTCTCTGACTCCAGATTGGGCATCAGCTGCCTACTCAGTGCCTCCCCTTCACTCTCCAAGACAGAAGAAGAAACAGACACCAACCTCCCATCCAAGATGGATGTTCTAATCCATCTGGGACCTGTGGATATGTTACTTTTATGACAAGAGACTTCACAGATGTGATTACATTAAGCACCCGGAGGTGGGGAAACTAGGTATTATCCAAGTGGTCCCAATATAATCACATAAATCCATAAAAGTGAGGCTGTTTCCTGGCTGAGGTCAGAGGGAGACAAGACTGTGGAGAAGTGTCAGAGACACAAAGGTCATGGTTCTGAAAAGGAAGCCTAGAGCATCCAGAAAGGAACACGGCCCTGCTGACACCTTGATGTTAGCCGGATGAGACCTGTGAGGGACTTCTGACCTACAAAACAAAGGTGACAGATTTATGGTGCTTAAACCAGTAAGTCTGTGATCATTTGTTACACCATCCAACGGTCATATCAAGTTCAAGGTGTCTAACACAGACCTTTAATTCACACCTGCAAATGTGATCTTCCTCATCCCAGTGGATGCAGTTTTGTCTTTCCAAATGCTGGGTCCACAGCCCTGACACAGCCTTGACTCTCGAGCTTCCAGCAGTTGTGCAGGTCATATTCAGCGTTGCATAGAGTCTCATGCCCTCTCACGGACACCATCATCGCTCACCTCATTACTGCTAAGGCTTCCCAGCTGTGTTCTCTCCTCCACGGCCTACAGCTCCAGAAGACACCTTAAACCATAAAGTGCATCGTGTCACTCCTATACTCGAACCTGCCTCACTTCAATCAAAGGAAACGGCCATGCCTGGCTCTAGCCTGTGAGGCCCTACACGCTCTACTCCTCCACTTCTTCTATCTTCAGTCCCACCATGCGCCTTCCTGCTTTACCCTATTCATCTCCCACAAGCCACCATCTGTTCCCAGACACATCAATTATATGCCCACCTCAGGCCTTTGCACCTGTTATTGTTGCTCTTCTTCCTCTACTCAAAGGTTACCTCACCAGAGCAACCTCCAACCATCAGCTAAGCCGTCCCTTCCTTGTCTCTGTTGCTATGACACTGTAGGCCTCAGACATGTAAACATCTGACCTGACACCTTCCCACACCATTTTCCATTCCAAACCCTTCCCCATATACTTTGGCATCATGCCACCAGAAAGCTCTTCCTCAAACACCTAGCTCCCTAACAGAAAGTCTTCAATGGGTCTGAGTTGTAACTCAATTGTGAAATGCATGCTGAGCACGCACAAGGCCCTGGGTTCAATCTTCCCCCACCCCTCTCACACACACAAAGTCTTCACTGTTTTCCCACTGCCCAGAAGAAACTATCCACTTAGCCCAACCTTTAAAGACTCACAGTTCACCTGGGCCACTTCCCCTCCAGCTTCCCACATAAATTTCTTGCCTAAACCAATTGTAATGCACAGCAGGTCCTTTGTCCTCAGTGGTACAGCCATGGAGTCAATCAGGTGGGACTGAAATATTGATAGACAATTGCATCTGGCTGGTGGAGTGGCTCAGTGGTAGAGCACCTGCCTATCAAGCAAGCATGAGGCCCTGAATTCAAACCCCACTACTGCCAAGAAAAAAAAATTACACCTATATAGAAATGTTTTCCTTGTCATTGTTCCCTAAACAATACACAGCACCTACACTGTGTTAGGTACAGTCAGTCATGTAGAGGTGATCTGGTGTACGTAGGAGAATGTGTGAAGGGTGTATGCCAGTACGGCACTGTTTTATATCAGGGACTGGTGGACATTGTGTCCATGGGGCCCTGGAACCCATCCCTGTAAATACTATGGAAGAACAGTACTCATTCCTCATGCTACTCAATGCGCTTGTACTGTCTGGTATAATAAGTAGCCACATGTGGCTACTCAATTTAAGTTAAATTAAATTAAAATTCAGTTCCACAGTGATGCCAGCCACATTTTAAGTACTCAGTAGCCACTAGTGGCTGGTGGCTGTGGTATCGTCGTAGAAAACAGTCCACCGTCACGGCAGTCCACCATCCCAACTCATTTCTACTCCTTACACCATTTGTTCCTTCTCTGCAAAACCAGCACCAATGCCATGATGGCACTGTAATGTCCTAAGCAGGACAACCCATGGAAAAGCAGTGCTGGGGTCACTCACAGGCTGCCACCATGCCGAACCAGCCTTTACTTCTTGATAATACCAAGCTCAGTGAGAACAGATGACTTTGAAAATGTAAAATTCCTAATGAAACACAAAAGAATAGCTTTACAAACACATCCATCTAAGAAAGAGAGTGGAGTAATGCAGATGGAATAATGAATGCTGACTAACTAAATTAAGCCTGTGCCTAAAAAGTTAAATAAAGGAAGCTACTACCTAAGATTTGCTACCATAGAAAATAGAATTCCGGCTTTCTCTACCCACAGTGTAAATTATTATTGACTTATGCCCTGTGCTGGTGATGGGTTTCTTCTAATTCTGCAGATGGTAAGTGCCTTTATTCAGAAAGTAAACACAGCGACACTGAAGTCAATGGTAGACATGTAAATGACTCAGACTCCATGCTCAACGCCACTAAATCACTAAGCTGCTTTGCTTCTCCCATGAATTTTGCAGTTATAGGCCTGAACTCTACAGTAGGGGCAGCCTACTGGTGAGGCTAAGGGTGAGGATCTGCACAGTGGCAGCAGGGAGAAACTCTGTGTCACGCAGACTGATGTGTGGTCCCTGGGCCCACGGGCCTGCCTCTCTACAGCAGCACAGAAATGCAAAGCCCAAGAACCCATTCAAGACCACAGAATGAGGACTGCTATAGCCAGGGCGCACCTGCATTTGATGGTTTGTTTTCAGCAGTTATTCTTTTAGTTCAAGTATGACTGTAATTTACATTCAATACAATGTACACATCTTGGCGCACAGTCTGTGAGTTTTGACAAAATGTTATCAGAGGCAATCTTTTATGACTTGACAAGTATGTTCAGACATATTAACTACATTGACAACATTGCACAACACATCTCTAGAAACTTCTCAAGTTTTCCTTGCTCCCAGCTCCTGCAGATCCTGTGTTTGAGTAAGCCCTCCAATGTGTGCTGGAGTCTAAAATGCCCTGCCCTACTGACCCCAGGCCATGGGGCTGGAGAGGCAGCAGAGAAAAGGAACAGGTTTGCTAGAGATTGACCCCGGGGACAGAGAGGTAGCATGTGACTATCCAAATCCCTGCCCCAAGCCCAGTGTGGAGGTGGCTCTGAACTAGATGCTAGAAGGATCAGACAAACAAAAAACTTCCCGCATAAACTCACACGTGCACAAGTTGGAGAAGATGCAGAAGGAAATGCTATTCCCTAACATTAGATCATCCAAAATCTTCAACTGACCCCAAAACGGATTCAGAAAGCTATCAACCTTGATTGGATGAGGGGGACTGTATTTTCATCCATGCCATGGCAGGTGGGCATTCAGTTCCCACCTTGCATTTTATCTGTCCACTTTAATCTCTTATGGCTGTCATCTGGAAATCCCCTACCCAATCTCCCTGGGGGAGACTGCAGAAGGGCAAGTAACACAGAGGAAATAACCAGTGGCACCACGAGCCACAGAATAGTTTTGATTTACAAGTCATTAAAAGCAAGAAACATTTTACTGTTCTCTGAAGGCCAAAAGGGACTGCATCATGAATAATGGAAAAAGCAAAATGCATCAAGAACTCCCCTGCAGATAATGTTTTCCATGGGCCACACTAAGGCCCATGAGCAGAAGTCTTCCAACGTGCCTGGCACACAACACACACACAACACACACACACACACACACACACACTATTTGATCTTTGAGCCTTCAAAGATCAAAATCAAGCAAATTTACCCTACTTCGCCTCAAGTGTCTAGGTCATTATCTCATAGCAGCCACACAACCAGGATTCAGTACCACAAGGAGATCAAGAGCTAGTCATTTTAGAAACAACTCAAAGCTCAGGCAATTTTCAACTTTGCACTTTTCTTAAAAGTCATTCTGGTAATATGCTGATTATATCCCGATTTCTGTAAATATTAGCAAATGAAGGAAAATGCATCTGGAAGAAACAAAGCTCCAGCAATATGTAAGAAAGAAGAAACCCAAGGCACAACCACCACAGCTCCTGATTCCACAGAGAGGAAGCACCAAGAGTACTCCGTCAAAGCTGCACTCTACTGCACCCGCTCTCTTTAGGCTCAGACAGCAGGCCTTTTCTCTGCTTTTTAATTTGCATTACATGTCCATTTTGCAGCCACAGTGACAAAGGACATTAAAAGGTTTCCTTGTGCTTTGATTCCAATGTGAACTGAATAAAAAGGATCTAAGAGGGTAACTGCCGCAATTCATAGTTTTTCATGTTACTCCATTGCCATAAAATCCAAATAAGGCTCACTATGTTCTTTACTTCAAAAAACTGGCACATTTCGCCTCTGCTTTGTTTCCACTCTCAAATGCCTCATCCCAGGAAAACCTAAAGAGACTTGTGAGGCCGCTGCAACCATCCTCAGGTAATGTGACAGTATGGTGTGGGACTTAAGCACAACTGTGAGATTATTCCACTTAGCTCAGAAAGAAGAATGGGAATTTTTTTTTGGCAGTACTGGGCTTTGAACTCAGGGCTTCGAGCTTGGGAGACAGGCATTCTGTTGCTGGCGCCACACCTCCAGCCCTTTTTTCTTTGGTTATTTTTGAGATAGGGTCTCACTTTTTGCCCAGGCCATCCTAGACCACAATCCTCCTGTTTAAGCTTCCCACTATCACCAGGAATGACAGGCATATACACCACCACACCCAGCTTTTTTCCTTGAGATGGGGGTCTCGAAAACTTTTTTTTCCCTGCTTTAAACTTCGATTCTCCTGATCTCAGCCTCCCAAGTAGCTAGGATTACAGGTGTGAGCCACCATGCCCAGAAAGAATGTGAATATTAAAGTCTAAATGTAACCTAGTAGGATCTACACTAGTATTTAACTAAGTTCTAGTTTGGGTTTGTTTGAGTCAGTCTGAGGCACACAATATCCATTTCAACCACTAGTTGTTTTGTCGTGAGGGGAGAGATTTTGATAGAATTCTCTACTCGTGAACAACACGTCTTCATCCCATTCCTAAGACGTGATCGTGAGATAGACTGCCTCTGAGTTTCAAAATAACCCACAGCAAGTGACACTTCATTTGAAGTTGACATTTAACTGAATACTTTTGTGTCATCCATAATTCAATGTCTAAAAATGAAAAGGTTTCATTTCTGTCATAGTATAGTTCATTTTTGCATAACAAACTACTGTGTTTTTCAACTTAACAAATACACTGCATAATGGCGGTGGACCCTGGGTGGGGATGAGGTTTGACCCGGTGTCTATTGCTTGGACAGCTCCCCAAGCAGGAAGCTGGACCTGTGAGAAGGTGAGGGCAAGATGACAACCTCCCGTGGAGCAATTCCTTTGGAGGGGATGAGGTGACGGCTCAAGTCTGGCTAGATGACACACCCAGGAAGGATCAGCTTGGGTATCAACAGGTGCGTTTATTCCCGTGTTGCTGTTAACCGCCCCCAAGAGCCAACACACACCAGTTTGTGCTCCTAGAGGGCAACATACAAAATTCTGGAGCTTAATTTTAAATTAATGCAAAGTTATTAAGGACACAAGAGAATCTGACTCAAACTGATTCTGAGGGACCTTCCAGAGGAAAACTTGACAGCAGTGACTATGGTGGTGACTTGTCACTGTTTCTGACCTCCACAAGCCAGTACTCCCAGATATAGAAAAACTCTGGTCTGTGTTCCTCCCTTGATAGAAGACTACTTAGAAAATATTAATTAGAACGCTTAGCAACCCAACTGAAAAATGTGTGCAGGCTATAAACAAGAGGTACAGGATGAAAGAAATTCAAATGGCTGATAAATATATAAAAATAGGCATAACTTCATTGAAAATGAGAACAGAAATAAAAAATGAGTGGTTATTTCCCACCTAGAAAAGCTGACGATAAGACTTGCTATTCATTCTTTAGTGACAAAGGTACAGGATAACAGCAGCCCTTACACATTGCTCAGGGGGCAAAAATATGGCTTCATCTCTGAGGATGATTTGGTAATACTCATCAAAAATTTTAATTCCTGTATTTATTGTCTGAAATTCACTTACACTCCATTGCTAGAAAGTTTCTCTGTATAAGATGCATTTGCAAAAGTGTACAAGAATAAGCACGATTTGTAACAGTGAAAAACCACAACCTAAATGCTTCTTCTAGGGTGGAATTAAAGAGTGACACAAAGCTCCATGGGTTAGAGGCACAGAGCACATGGAACAGCTCTATGGCTGCCAGAAAGAACACAGATGACCTCTGTATACAGGCACGGGAGAGTACCCAAGACACATGGCTGTATTGGAAAGCCACACAATGCTGTCTGTAGTGCAGTTCCACTGGTGTAAAAAGACTTTAGGAAGAAAAATGCACATATGTTTGCTCTGCAGATGGTCCAGGAGAGACAGGCAGTAGCCCGTTCCAAGTGGGAAGGGCCAAAACCACGCGCAACCTTCACTCTTGGCTTCCTACAAGTTCCATCCTGTAGTTGTTGACTGGTCATTAGGCTGTTTTATGATAATTCTTAAAATCCTCTTCCTCTCATTGCCAACCTACAAATTGTATGAACTGTCAAGATGCAACATTAGCTTTGCTGTGTGCTTAATTCTGCAGCTATTGGGGAGCAGCGGAAGGAGGTGTGGCGGGCAGTGGCAGACCAGGAGGAGCACATTTGAAAAGGTTGCACGGTACAACAGGCAAAGCTGGTTATTTTTCTTCCAGTAACCAGTCCAGCTGAGTTGACTGCTTTCCTCAAAGGCAGCAGTTATTGACTTGCTCCATATATGGAGCTCAGGGTGGACCCCGCTTTGACTTCCATGGCACACCTAACATACCTGGTGAACAATAGTCAATTTGACTGCTGTGGGCGGTGGAACATAGCCCACCACGTCCACATCCTAATTCCCCAGGGGTGTGATGTTAAGTTACATGATGGGGGGATATTAGATTTGCAGATGGAATTTAGAGTACAAATCAGCTCTTCTTAAAACCTGGAGCTTATCTGGGTTATCTAGGTGGACTCAGTGTAATCATGGAGGTCCTTAGGTGAAAGGAGGAGGCAAACAGGGGAGTTAGAAGGAGACAGGATTAACAAACAAGGTCAAATTGGTGCAAGGTTCCTGGCTCTAAAGAAAGAGGAAGGAGCCACAAGCCAAGGAATGTGGGCAGCATCTGAAGGCTGGAAAAGCCCAGGAAATGGATTCCTCTCCCCCCACCCCCCAGTGTTTCCAGATAGGAGCACAGCCCTGCCACCACCTTGCTGTCAGCCCTCTGAGACCTGTGCAGACTTCTCGCCCACAGAACCAAGATGATAGATCTGTGGAAATATGTTACAGAGCAAAGGAAACTCATACAACCTACTTCTACGTCTTCACCTCCTCACCCCACAGTTCCTCTGCGGCAGAGACCTGTGGCACTGTGAAGTCAGCCTGGGCAGCCCCACGTGGACGCTCATGGACTCAGGCATGCACTGCCTGGTGACTTCAGACTTTCTCAGAGAAAACCCAGCAAGGCGCCAGCAACTCGAGTCCCTTGATTATGATTAAATTAGCTTTACTCAAAGCCATCTTTGAGTAAATTATCAAGAAGCCCTTCGCAGTTCATGCCTCACCCAGATTCCTCCTCTGGAAGACTCCTGAATCTGACTTACAAACCTGTCAAGAACCATGACAGTACGCCTCAGGGTTTCTAGGCACACTTCACATCTACAAACTAGGTAAGCTGGTAGAACAAAGGGCAGTGAGAGAGAGAGCGTGTATTTTGGTGGCACTGAGGTTTGAACTCAGGGCTTCGTCCTTGCTAGGTAAGAGCTCTACCACTTGAGCCACACCTCCAGCACTTTTTGCTTTAGGTTCTTTTTCCAATAGGGTCATATGTTTTTGCCCGGAGACTGCCTCAGACCTGCTACCTATGCCTCTCAGGTAGCTAGGATTACAAAAATGAACCACCATACCTAGCATTTTTGCCATACCACCATACCCCTATAAGGCTGGCCTTCAACTGTGATTCTCCTAATCTCACCTACCAAGTAGTTGGAATTGCACCTGGCCCCAAAGAATGATTTCAGTAAGGATGGATTTACTATCGAGTGCCATGCCTCAAGCTGAACCCTGGAAATTCACAATCTGCCGCCACATTGCCATGAGGAAAATTACCATTATGACCCCTGATAGCTGCATACTCTCATTCTCAGAGGCACCTACTGAAAGAGCTTGGGTTAATCGCGCTGTGTCAGACTTCACAGTTGGGACTGCAGAGAGACACCATGCTAAACCAACAGCATAAAGTCATGCTTCCTCTACCAAAATTCTAAAGGGAACAGAGGAAGCTTAGTGCCTCATTCCTAAGGTTTGTGCATCTCCACAAACACATCTGGGACTTCTAGGAACTTTGCAACATACCTCAACACTCAAATGACCTCAGACAGGCTCTGGCTTCTACTGTTGTTCTGTATCGTATGCCTTACCACCCTCACCCAATGGCTTCTTCAAGGAACTGTGTTCTCAAAGAAAATGAACAAAAGCCTTTGTGACGTGAGATTTGGGTTACAGAGGCTCAGCCATATAAGCACCAGTCCCTGGCTTCTGCAGGACACAAAGCACCCCTCACTGGGTTGAGAATCACTGATCTAATGGACCATGTCTGAAGTGGGCAAGTATGTCTCCATCATGAGGATTTCTATAAAAGATGCCATTCTAAAGTATAGTTTGTACACTAAAAACTCATCATCTTAGATTTGACATCTTACTGGTGACACTGGGATTTGAACTCAGGGATTTTTTTTAAATGCAGGTAAACATAAAACTCCCTTCCCTTCTTGCTTTCATTTTTTTCTCTCAGTGCAATACATGAAATCGGTATCAATCTCCTGTGAGAAAAATTCACAGCCCCAAAGGATCATTTCCTCCCTGAATTACATAATGTCTTCTTTTTGAGCCAGTATAAGCTGGCTCTCCACCTTATAGGTCACAAGCAATCGAACACCAGGTATTTGGAATCTGAGACACATTTTCCAGTAAGAATATCTGGGCGGGGCGGGTTCATTTCAGAGTAACTCACGGGGCCCTTTAAACTTGAGTGAGCGTTCAATACCAACACATGCGCTGGCAATTCAGACTGGATACTCTAATAGCATGAATTTTAATTAACGGTAAAAAGAAAGTTATATCCACATCTTATTCTTTTTAAAGGAAAACATTCTGATCAGAGGACAGAAGAAAATACATTTGGCCCTGAGGGTTGATAGACTGTGCTCAGTCCTGTTTAATGTCACTTCCACTTAGGTTTATGGCTTCCTTCCCCTTTATAGGCTGTACTCTGCCACTCTAATACATATTAGTGACGAGGTTACATACTGGGACTCTGCAGCCTATAAGAAGAACAGCATGTGACATAGGACAGTTCAAGGTCTGTTTACCAGGCTGTGCAAGTGAATGACAGAGGGAAGGGACAGAATTCCCTGTCAGGAGAGGAGAGAAAAGATGGAGTGACAGAGCATTGCATGCACCTGACTGCAGTCCCTCCTGGTCACCCACTCAGCCCCTGGCTATGCTAAGGTCCTCAGGAGTGAGGACTGCGGCTTGGGGAGGCAGGATCAGGATGGACAGCTGTCGATCTGCTCAAGTGTAAGGAGCAGCTGCCTGGGTCCTGCATCCACAGCAGGAGCACAACACTACTGGACCTACAGACTGCTCCACGGTTCACTCCCTCCACTGCTCCATTCCACCTGCTACTTCCTGCCTACGTGCTCACAACCATCAACAGTACCAAGAAAATTAAAACTTAAAGTTAAGTCCTGGTCCACAGCAAGCCCCTGCCATGCTACAAAGTCAACTGAAATTTCAAATGGGCTAAGAGAAGTCATTGGCGAACTCAGGAAGAAATACTCTCTTCTTCCAGGACATTCTTTCCCCAGGATCGTAAGTGTCTGGAAAGTGAGTATCATCACAGCAGCGACATCTTGAAAAAAGTCACTCTTTGTGGAAAAATAAAAATGGGAGCCAATGGTGCGAAGCTCATTTCTGCTGGCAAGACTGCATGGTCTAGGCAAGGGAGGGACAAAGAGAGAGAGAATTTGGGGTCCCGTTTATAGGGTGAGGGTAAGGACCCAAAACAGAAAACTAAAACTTCTCATACCACATTGCTACAATCTCTTCAATGCGCCACCTCTGCTTCAGATGTGACTTTCTCCCTTCGTGGTGACAGGAATGACTGGAAGGAAAGGAGCAAAGGAAAGGAGGAGGGATCCACAGGAAACACCCGTGGTGCTTTAGGCCTTTCTCATTCACCAGTTTCAAAGTGCTTAATCCTTTGGGGCCTGCTGCAGGACAGAAGAGATTAGACCACTTGGGGCTGGTTTTTTTCATAGGGCTCAGCTCACAATTGGCAAATCCCAGGTGGCTAGGTCTCCAACACTCTGGTAGGTGTTATGTCACAAAGCCACACTAGCCTGGGGGGAGGGGAGGGAAGGGAGGCCACATGGGGAACACTCCTGTGGCTGCCCCCGAAGACTCACCCAATCCAGGTAGAACCTATTAAAAGCCTCAGACACATCACCCAATCCAGGTAGAACCTATTAAAAGCCTCAGACACATCACCCAATCCAGGTAGAACCTATTAAAAGCCTCAGACACATCACCCAATCCAGGTAGAACCTATTAAAAGCCTCAGACACATCCCACAGGCCAGGGCATGATGAGACCTAATATCCCACTCCTCTCTCATAAAGGCAACACCTAGCCAAGAAGGAAGAGGGAGGGGAAATAGAGGGAGAGAGGAAGAGGGCTTGAAAAAGTAGTAGAAACTAAAACTAACCCCCAAAGCTGCACAGGAACACACATGACCACGCCTTATAGTCAGGAGAGCTCATGGAAGCTGCCAGACACCAGGTCAAAGATGTTCTTGGAAGTGCACATCAGGCCTAGGTTTGTGTACGATGCTTATGTTGCTGAGTTGTTAAAGGAAAAGGAAGGAGCTGGGGGTGTGGTTCACAGGATCACCTAGCATGCCTGGTATTGCCTAGCATGTGTGAGACCCTGGGTTCCATCCCAGCACGCCAGGAAAGATAAAAAGAACAAAGCAGAAGAATGCTATTTTGCATGACAGAAAGGAGCTCTGAACCATGGGAGGCACCATTACAGACGATCTGAACACTACTAAGATATAATAACTGTTATGAAACATGCATGGAGCTAATAAGTTGGTATAAAATCTGTTAAAGTAAGGAAGGCCCCGTTCAGTGCCCAGCACACACTGGGAGCTCAGTTTCCAGTTACTGAATAAACAAATGATTGAGTAGACGATCACTGTCTCACTACTCTGGGACAGGGAGGAAGCTAAGGAGCGAGTCAAGCACTTTCAGCAAACAACCCTCAGGATCCTTGGTGAGGCCTCAGGGTCGGCTCCTGGGAGATGTATCCTCCATATTTGCCTCAAGGATGGACTGCTTGACTTTCCCTGCAGACCACCAGCCAGAAGGGAACAAATCCAGATAATCAAATCCTGCTCATTCCAATATGGTGCTCTCAGTGGCTTTTCTAAAAGGTTACAATGAGTTCCGCTTATAACCACCATTGTCTAGTACCTATTGAATAGCTGGTCAAGGCCAAAGGATATAAATGGACCAACTAATAAGAGCACCTTCTGCCTGGAGATCTGCGGCACACTGGTCACTAATGAGCCACACAGCAGCATGTGTAAGCCATATGCCAATCAACAGGCTAACTAACTGTACTTCTATGGGGCTAATGGAACTTTTAGGTGCATACGATAAAGGTGAGCACAGAGCAAAGCATGCCTTTAGTCATCGGCACCACTAACAGATCTTATCACTGACACTAATTCCAATGTGTGGGAATATCTATCGTATACATAGTACTTTGCTAAATATTTTGACATCTCCAGAGAGGACTCAGACATGGGATCTATTCTCAAAGAATTTGGTCTAGGTAGGTGTGGTGATGCATGCCTGTAATCTGAGAACTCAGGAGGGCCAAAGAAGGATTGTGAGTTTGAGGCCAGCCTGGGCTAAGAAGCAAGATCTGGTAAGTAAGTAAGGAAGTAAATAAGTAAGTAGTAAATAGGAGGGAGGGAGGGAGGGAGGGAGGAGGAAGGAAGGGAGGGAGGGAGAGAGGGAGAGAGGGAGAATTTGGTCTATGAGATGAATGATCAAATTAGGAACGTCCTGGAGAAATGAAGATAACCACTGCAGGTAAACAATCTCTTCAGGGTAGACATGGGGGTATAGCAGACTCTATCTGTCACCATACAAAAGCTACTTGCCTTTCTCCCTTGCTAACAGAAACTTAGTTCTGGGCTCACTGGGATCTTGGCTCCTTTGACCTCAGGTAAGGTGCCCTCCTCCACAGCAAAGGAGGGACTCATGGAAATTCAGTTTATACGTTATTAGGTACAGGTGTGGCACAGCCAAGTGAGCCAGTTTTAGCAAAAGATAAAAGGGAAGGGGACTGGGAGGCTTCCTCCCAAATAAAGTCTTGAGAAGAGCCCCTATCTCTGTCACACAAAGAGTATGATGTGAGGTGCAGTGCTGGAATTATAGCCATGAATCTGCAACCGTAAAGTAACAAGTGTAAGGACAAAATGTGTATAGCAGGCAGAATGGGAGAGGCTGGTACCTTCGAGGCTACCATCAACTCCATCAAACCTGCAATTGCTTACTACAGAATTCTTGCACAAGAAATTCAAACATAGCTAGGCATCAGTGGCTCACACCTATAATCGTAGCTACTTAGGAGGCAGAGATCAGGAGGATCATGGTTTGAAGCCAGCCTAGGCAAATGGTTTGAGAGCTCCTATCTTGAAAATACCTATCACAAAAAAGGGCTGGCAGAGTGGCTCAAGTGGAGAGCACCTGCTAGCAAGCATGAGGTCCTGAGTTCAAACCCCAATACTGCCATACAAAAAATTCAAATTTAATAATGCTTGAGCTGCTAGCTGTTGGGTTTTCTGGTTTTTGCAGCTAAAATAATCCTACCTAGCACAGGAGATGGTATAGGGTGGAGAAAAAGACACTAGATGGGAGTTCAGACATCACCACTGACCAGCTCTGCCATGCGTGGCAAGATAGTCAGATCCTCCAGCTGGCAAGTGGCCATTTAGCCTCCACAGATTAACACTGAGTGATACAAAGGCCATGACTCAGAGAGAAAAATGTCTTTCTCTACAGAACTGAGGAGGAGATACCACCAAACTAGTGTTGAGATGAGTGGAGTGAGGAAGGGTGACTCTAACCTTATTTGAAACAGATTTTGACACCAATTTTAAATATACTATTTCCTATGTAGCAACCACTTGGAATTAAATACTGTGGGTTTATTATAGGACTGGATAAAATGATTTCCAATTATTATAAATCAAAGATAGTTGTTTCACACCTTGGTCAAACTGCTGACAACCAATAACTAATGCCAACTTATAAGATTAAAAATCTCTGTTAAAATTATCTGAAGAGCTGGGTACAGTGGCTTAGGTCGATATAGCATTCCCCCAATGAACAACATGAGCTTCTGACTTCTCCCACCATCTTTTCTCCTTCTACTAGCCTCCTCAATAGTAGAAGCCGGAGCAGAGACTGGGTGAACTGTACACCCCATAATCCCAACTACTTGGAAGGTGAAGATAGCATTTCGAGGCCAGCCTGGACAAAAAGTTCACACGGCCAATAAAAGCTGGGCATGGGGGGCACGTGTAGGAAGCATAAACAGGAGGAGAGTGCTCCAGCCAGTCCAGGCATAAACGCAAGACATCACTTGAAACATAATGAAAGCAAAAAGGACTTGGGGCTTGGCTCAAGTGGTAGAGTGCTTGTCTAGCAAGTGCACATCCCTGAGCTCAAACTCCAGTACCAACCCCCCAAAAAAAGAATTAGCTAAGGGACTGCAACAACATATATTTGTATAGGTGTTAAGTCCAGTGCTAAAATGGCAGTTCAACCAAGAACAGGAAGAGCTCAGCCAAGTCTCCTTCCTTTATTCTCAAAAGAATCCTCCCCCTTGGAGAAGGGGGCTATCATTTGCTTATGTGAGAAATCAAGTATGCAATTTTCTAACCGAAGTCCAGCTGGCTAACATTATGTTGATACAGTACGCTGTACAAACGGACATCAGGAGAGATCTTTCTAAAACTGCTAGATCTGAGGGTACAGGACGCTGGTCTCTTGATAACCTGCTATCACTGCAGTGTAGACGGATAACACAGCAAAGCTTCTCACAGCGACAGTCAACAGAGGGTGACCAGATATGCCAGTGTGCTCTTATCAGGTATAAAAACTCTCAGGCCAGGGACTCCAGGGGAGGGAGTAATAGTGTGGACTCTCCTAGGCCAGGGAGACAAATATTTGTCCCCCAAAATTATCACAACACTATACTTCATTGCTGCCCTTTTACTATTTAACCAAGGAGGATTTGAGGAAGTTTTCAAGTTCACCAACTATGGGCTGGAGACATAGCTTAGTCACTGAGTTCTTGCCTAGCATGTACGAGGCCCTGAGTTCCATCCCCAACACCACAAAAATAAAGCTGATAAAATATTCTTCAACTTAGTGAATGATAAGCTGGATAATCAGAAGGTCCAAGGGCTACCACTGAACATGAAAAGAAAAAGTCAGCACCACCCTTAACAATCTGTGTGAATCTGGAGTACAGTGTCCAAGCAGAGGAAGCCCAACTCAAAGGCCACCTTTCCAATGACCTTCTGGGAAAGGCAAAACTACAGGACAGCAGTGCCAGGGGAAGAGCTGACTGTGAAGGACACAAGAGAATTTGAGAAAGGCTGACAGACTGCTCTGTACTTTGATTTAAAACTTACAAAACTGCATTTGAAGAATGAGTCACACTGTCCATTATACCACAGTAAACATGGCTTTTTAAGAAATGATGGTTTTGTCCCTCACACACACCCTCCAGGAGGGTAAATGTGCCTGCAGGGGTGTGCTGCCATCCTGGATGGGCCCATTGTGCCCTCCTCTACCGAGCCCAACCAGTCACCACGCAGGACAGGACAGGAAATAGAAACCCTTAGGGATCTCAGTCAGAAAGGAATCTAGCATGGGATTTCTGAATTTACCATTGGAAAGGTGAAGAGTAGACATCAAGGGTCCCTTAAACTTTGAAATATAAGCACGCACCACTACAGGGGGCTGCGAGTCAAAGGTCGGGAAGCCACCAGCCACACCTTCTCACTCCCAGGCAGCAGAGCGAGGCTGGCCACAGCCTCCTCTAAACACTCAGGTCCCTGACCCTGCCTGTCAGCAGTACCAGCAGAACTTCATTTCCCCCACTAAGCTGTTAAGAGAGTGGGAGCATGGAAAGTTAGGTCTCCAGTCCCTTCAAGCAAGGGCTGGGGGGAGAGCTCAGTGGCCAGTGTATGCCTAAAATGAATACTCAGGCCCTGGGGTCAATCCCCAGCACAAAACAAAACAGAACAAAACAAAAATGAGCCAATCCACAGTATCCACCCTTCTTATCCTACCTTTCTTTTCTTTAATACAGAAAGCACAATGAAGCCCTGCCTCCTATATTTTTTTGGTCTAAATGTAAACTTCAAATGGTGTCACAGAGCTGAAAAAACTGTTCTACTAATGGATGAAACCAAGATCCTAACTCATTTCATTATGGAAGAATATTTCACTTTCACGTTTAGTTAGCTCTGGCCCCAGCAGGATAAAATGCTAAGCTCATGCACTTGATAAAACACAGCCAAGCACAGCTCCATTCTAACTCATGTATTATAAACACACTATCTGTTTTAGCTTTTTTTCTGCTGAGAATTAGGCAGACTAAGCTTGAGAATGCATTTGTTTCCCAGATAGTAAGCCAGAACCAGGCAGGGAGGTACCTTTTGCATCCTGATTATTCTCCCAAAGACCCAACAAAGCAGAAGAAAATAGTTTATTAAACTAAAATACCATAATAACAACAATTCTTAAAATTAGCTCTCCTAAGATGATCGTTACTACATTCTCTATATCAAAAGTGGCAAGTGAGGAATTTTGAGACTTTAGGAATTTCACTTCATTCCTTCTTGAGTTAGTTCTTTAGATTACTCAGAAGGGAGAGAGATAATGGCAACTTTTTCCTTTTTCTGCCAGAAAAACTATTGGTGGATTTTGTTAGTTCCTTCAACGAACAAGACAAAAAAAACATGTGACAAAGCACAATGACCTAAGAAGAAAAATGGTGTCCAAACAAACTAGCTGTTTGGGCTCTGAGAATCAGCTACCAGAGTTGTCGCTTGGAAAAATGAGGGGAGTCTCTGCAAAAGAACTCTAATTCTCCCTCCTCAGAAAACCCTCAAAACACTACTGTACCCCCTAGGTCTCTTGCTGCCATGAGGAATCATTGCACAATATCTTATAATCCTCTGACAAAAGGATTAAGGGCAATAACAACACAAGCCAATGACTGCTCCAAATTTAATGGAAAAGGCTCTTCTCCTTAGGGAAACTTTTAAAAAGGTGAACTTGGAGCTAGTTATTACAATTAGATGGCATCTCCCATCAGTGCTGCTGACTGGTGGGGCAAAGCGGGAGACAGTTTTTATTTAAAAACTACAGGCAGCCTCTCAGCCTTTAGGGGTCAGAGGATGCACCATCAGGGAAGGAAGAAGCAACACTAAGAAGGACTAACACAGCATGGAACATTACCACCTGCAATGAGTACGTTGATTAAGCTCTGTTAGGTTTTGTCTCAGAATGCTGCTGGGAATGAGGATCTAAACCACGATTACTAAAGATCTAAGAACTCACTTCTGTACTCTTTTCACTTCCCTCTAAAGCAAGGCTTTAAATATGTTGCTTATGGCATCACATGTGTGCACACACACGCACATACATCAGGTTCTTTTCTGGGAGAATGGAGGATTTTGTATTTTTTCAATCCTTTTGCAGTTAGGCAACCACTTGAGACGGCTGGGTTCCTACCACTTAGTCACGGACTTAAACCTTGCAACTCATGGACCAGATACATGTATTTTTTTCAGCCTGAAACTCCTTGCACAGTTACAGGTCAAATGCCTTCCAAAGAGCCACATCTTCCTTGGCTTTCTATCCTGCTAAGGCCCCTTGAAGAAGCTACTGAAACCTTTGTAAGCAGCCTAACACTGCCTTTTGAGAGCCACTCTACTAAGTCACTGTCAAAGAGCAGCAGGAAGCTAGGAGAGAAACTTCAATTGACAGGTGAGATACCTGATGGAAGAAGCTGCCTAAGGCAGCTTTCAAAATAGGTATGTGAGTGTCCCACAATATTCAGGCTAAAATGATCTCAACTGAAATTAAGAACAAACTCTAACAAGTAAAGCAAAAGGGCATGTACATCAAAAGAAAAACAAAAACCAAAAATTTATTCATGACGCAAGTAAAACTGGACAAAGGAACCACTGCATTTGGCTCCATTCCAGTTGAGGCAGGCTAGAATTAGAGAAAGTTCTGTACTCATAAAAAAATATGACTTAATATTGTATGTATTTATATGTTGCCCATACCTGGCCCGGTCACCGCCCATGCGCCTTCCCACTCATTGATTATGGGATGGAAATCACCTGGTTCCTCCCTTCCCATAGATTAGCTTAAGTTTTAAAAGCACATGGAAAGGAGAAGCATACTCTCGGCCTCCATATTCCAATTGTGCCCACCATGCTCCCTTTTGTGTTTCCCTTCCCAAACTTTTAATAAACTCCGTTTACACCCATGCGTCCTGCCATGGATTCTTCCTGGTGGGACACAAAGAATTTGGAATTCTAATAACAGGCACCATTAACACAGCTGCCCTGGAAGGCAGAGGTAAGGAGCCAAGCCCGGACGACAGACAGCGGGGTCCGTGGAGCTTGCTGGAGCCTGGCTGGTGGTCAAATCTTCAGGGAAGGGCTGCTCCTTGGTGACAAGGCACAGCAGTAACCCTCAGCAGCCCGCGCAGAGTCTCAGCCTGCCCCTTGGACCCGGCCTGGTTCGGAGGCATGCAGGAGTGGAGGGAGTTAGGCAGGAGCTAGTACAGCACGAACCACATGAAGAAGCCATTAATCAGGGGTGACATGACATATTGTAACTGCTCCCCATCAAGCCAACAGGCATTGTTTTAATGGCCTGTTAGGATTTCTCCCACTTGAAGTTAAAATGATTCCTATTTCAATGAAAATAGGAGAATCCTCATTTGAGGATCAAAATTTACCCCGGGCAGCTGTCAGATACAAGAACAAAAGAAGTGCCAGAAAGGCACCAAACTAATTTTGTCCCTCCAAGCTTTTCTTCCATTTGGTAATTTGTCTCCTCTTTAAACAAAGAGATGAGCGAGTTACAAGTACAATTACCATATTTCTGAATGAACAAGCACTAACACAAGCCATGAGCACGCTGCGGACACTAGCTTACCTCTGGCTCTGAGGTCTGCTCCTCTTCGGCAGAGTTTGGTAAAATTGCCCAGGTTATGTTGGCACTGGCTGATGGCAAAGAGCCAAGGGTCCCATTTTTCAGCTGTTCCGCAGAATGTGACTTGGGCCCATGCCATCCCAGGATGTTTTCTGAAATAAAGACCTACAATGATGCCAAGTATTTTCCAAATGTTAACATTTATAGCTTATGAAATATTCGTACCTCAGTGCATAAGGAAATCTATCTAACATAGACCCAACACAACACAGGATGGGCTCTGCTTTGGATAAAGTACAAGTTTAGATTCTGACCTTGTATTATGATTATGTATTTATGTTAATGTATTTATGATTATGGTTATGTATTATGATCATGTATTCACTTCTGAATATCAATATCAGAATCAATAGGCCAAGTATAGTGGTACACGCCTGTAATCCCAGTACTGGAGAGGCTAAGGCAGGAGGATCAAGAGTGCTGAGGCCAGCCCTGAGCTACACAGTGAGCCCTTGTCTCAAAAAAAGAAAAAAAAAAAAATCACTCCCCAACCCAGAAATAATCCCCATTTTATCAATGTCAGATAAAGGTGCTTTTCTTTAAATATTTATAATAAAAACACAAAGATTTTATCAAAAATACCCTCAATGTGGTTTAATTGCCATAATAATCAAGGTTCAGAAAAAGATGCCCACAGTACAGTCACACCGTGCCACCTCTGCCACCAGGTATGGCCAGGTAGAGCAGATATTAAGAAGCCTCATCACTAAGGGCCAATGTACGCATTACATCCTAGCAAGTGCTTTTATAAACACTAATGTGATAAACAAAAGCTAACCTTCCCTCAACCCCCTTGGGGATGAAAGACCCTCTCCTCCAATGTCACCTTTTAAGGGTCCTGTGTTACTATGGAATGTCTTTCCATGCTTAGATTTCTTTCCCCCATGGCAATTCCGCTACGAGGATAAATAGGTCTCATTCCCAGCTGATTTCCAGTCTGGAGACTGTGTTCCCATCTAAGAGCAAGGATAAATGACAGAGAAAAGATGGGCTGAAGTAGAGACACGCTCGTGTGAATCAGAACTAAACCTGTCAATGTCTCAGGTGCTCCATCCATAAAGGAATCCTGCCTGTCAGCTTTCTCACTGGAGTTACACAAGGAAAATTCTACAAGCAGCCTAAACTTCTAGCACTCAAGATAATCTGTTGGTGGAAGCAAAGTAACAGGGCAGAGAAGGAGTTTGCATGTGTGTTGCTGTGCACAATGTGACCCAACCCAAGTACATCTGCACCCCAAATCTCTCTTTATTTTAAAATCAAACATGTAACTCTGCTGCTGAAGACTCAAGTGGTTTCTCATTACAACAGAAATGAAGTCTAAACTGCCCAGCTCTCCTCTATGCCCGAGAGCCTGGCAGGCTTGTCTTCTCTCCCCATGCTCACTGTGGTCAGTATTTTTTTCCATTCCCCAAATGAGTCAAGTTCATTTCAGTCTTAGAGCCATTGCACATGCTATTCCTTCCTCCCCAAGTACTGTTCCTCAGCCCTCAGCAGAGGGTCTCGTGAGTAAATCCTGGGTCAGCTAAGAGTCTCTATTCAAAGAGGCCTTCTGCAATGCGACCTCCCTGGCCACACGAGCACCCCACAGGCACTCCCTGTCATGTCACTGCTTACTGCCGTTTCTAGATCTAGCACCATGGGAACTTGACCAGTCCCTCTTTACATCCAGGTTGTTTCTTTCTCCTCTCCAGAATGCCAGTGTTAGGGCAGGGGCCCTTGCTCAGGGACATCCTCAGAACCTAGGATATGAACAGATGGAGCAACTGCTTGCTACCTATGTGCTGAATCAATGAATGCCTATTAAGACACCCAGAGGGCGCTTCAAAGCCATCTAAAATTTACAATGTTACGAACAACAAAAAAAAGTACAATAGCACCAGGGGCTGGGTAGTTACTGTTTAATGGATATAGGGCTTTAGTTTTGCAGGATGAAAAAGCAATGTGAAGATATTAACACTACTGATATGCATACATAAAGATAGTTAAGATAGAAAATTTTAAATTATGTGTATTTTACTACAATTTTCAAATGACAAAAAAAGCACCCAAAAAGCAACCCTTGATGTCATTTTTTTTGGGTACCCTACCACTTGAGCCACACCTCCAGTCCATTTTGCTCTGGTTATTTTGAAGATGGGCTCTCATGAACTATTTGCCTGGGCTGGTCTCGAACCACAGTCCTCCCAGTCTCAGCCTACCAAGTAGCTAGGATTACAGGCATGAGCCACCATCACCCAGCCCAATGCCACTTTTAACAAGGTAAAAACTTGGACCAGATGTGTTGATGCACAACCAGAACTCAGGAGGACAAATCCATCTCCACCAACAAGTTGGCCATGATGTCATATGAGTGTAATTCCAGCTGTGGTGGGAGGCATAGGGAGGAGGATCACTATCTGAGGTTGACCCCAAGACCCTATCTGAAAAAGAAAAGAAAAAGGGGGTAAGGCTGAGGCTCAAGTAGTAGATGGCTTGCACCTCTATGAAGCAAGAACACAAAGTCAGAAGAAGAAAACAGGATGAAGTGAAAAGGAAATGGATGCACCAGGTATTATTAGGATGAAATGACGGCAGCATTTTTGTAGAATTAAAAGTAATCTGGAACCAGGAAAACGCAGACCCAACACTGCAGAAGGCCGAACAACCGCATATTGAGATATAGAAGCTCTCCCAGTGTGAAGGTACTAAGGACACAGATGACAATCACGGGACAGAAGAAAATAGAGAGGAGGCAGAACAGAGACCCAAGAGGTGGAGGATCAGCATTCCCAAAGGACAGTGGAGCCAAAGCAGCTATGACAGGAGAATGCAGCACCCTGCATTACCAGAGTGGGGTTGAAAGGACCCACCACAGTTGGGAGAGTCGGGGCGGGGGGCAGGTGGGGGGAGGACAGGACGGACAAACTCACCCCCGCACACAGCTGGACTGTACTTCCTTAGGATTCTTATAACTGAAAACTTGAAACATACACAAAAAGCAGACAGAATAGTATAATGAGCCCCTAGATCATGAAGTGTGGCTACATTTTTGAATAATGAAAATCAAGAAGTTTTGTTTTCAATACATAGGTAGAAAAATTAGACCCGTCTCAAAGGGGTGTATAGGTTTGGGATGGGATGAGGAACTGGTGTGGTGCTGCTCCTCAGTCACATTTACTGAGGTCCTGCTGCTGCTGAGGACTCCTATACACCCTTCGTGCATATGAACTCCTGTGTGCAGATGGCCCCAGGAGGTAGGCACCACCCCTCTTGATTGAAAGATGAAGGAACAGAGGCATAAGAGAGGGTGATATTAGAGACAGGATGACACCGCAGGCAGCCGGGCTCTGGAGCCCACCCTCACACCCGGCACCATTGCAGAGACCAAGAAAAGACTATGTTCTTGGAGAAAACTACTTGAAGACATTCACCAACATGTGAAGAAATGCAGCAGAATCCAGAGTCAAGTACAATGGAGGCAGTGGAGCATACAGCCGGGTCAGGGTCAAGGTCAGGGTCAGGCAAAGAGACACTGGCCACAGTTGAAAGCATAAAGGGCCGAGAAACTCCACAATCAAGGCAAACAGTGTTTTAACATGGTACTTTTAAACCTGAAAGTAATGCAGAGAGAGAGAGAGAGAGAGAGAAAGTCAGCCAGTCAGTCCTACAGGGCTCAGCCTCACCTGCCTCATGTTACTCCCTACTCTGCTGGGTCTGCCTGCTATGGATTGAATATCTGTGTCTCCCCAAATTCCGTGGCTCCAGCGTGTCATGATATGGAGACAGGCCTTTAGGAAGTAATTATAGTTAAGTGAGACCATAAGGTAGGATCTGCTCCAATAGGATTATGTCCTTAAAAGAAGTAGAAGTAACCAGGCTCACCTTAGCAGCACATACACTACCAAAAACCAAAAATGCCGGGATGATACAGAGAAGATCAGCATTGCCCCTGTACAGGATAACATGCAAATCCATCAAGTGCTGCACATTTGTGGCCGTTGTGTGATGTCTATACTTCCTTTCTCCTATGCTGTTTCTTTCCACGGATTATGTTCATCTAAGCCATTTTATTTTTTATTTACCAAAGCACTATGCTTGGCTAATTACAGTGCTTTTAAAACAAAATGTTTCTTCTTGTGGTTTCAACCTTCAATACTTGGTGCAACAGAAGCCACAAACATGTGCCATTTCATCTATGAAATGGAGTCTTGTACACCAATAAATTCTAGTTTTAAAAACAACCAAGCCACTGCGTGTGGTTCACTCCTGTAATCCTAGCTACTTAGGAGGCTGAGATGCGAAGAATTGCTGTTTGAGGCCAGCCCAGGCAAATAGTTTTCGAGACCCTATCTCAAAATAACCAGAGCAAAAATGGACTGTAGGTGTGGCTCAAGCAGTGGAGTGCCTGCTTTGCAAGTGCAAAACCTTGAGTTCAAACCCAAGTTCCACCAAAAAAAAGAAGGGGAAAGGGTGATTTATTTTCCCTAAACATGACTATATACTTCAATATCAAAGTCAGAATGATTTTAAGAAAATTTTTAAATAATTAGTCATTATCATACATTATATAAGTATTTTACTAATATTAATTTTAATAACACTAGAGTGCTTGCCTAGCAAGAGGCCCTGGGCTTAGTCTCCAGCATTTGTGAATATATAGTTATATATGTTAAAAACAATACCCCGCACACTATACCACCAAAAATAAGGGCAGTGGATTGGAGAAGGAGAGAAATTAAAATACCTTCAGTCTTCATTAAAGGAAAGATTCAAAACACAGCATGTCATCCTAAATTTTGACTACAAAAATACTGTTAAAAAAGGCTTACAAAAAACCAAATGCAACCACTACTTGTATGTGTATCATATTTTCTCCCAAAACACTAAAGAAGAGTAAAGAAATACAGCCTGTGTAGCAAAACAGTGAGGGAAAAAAAAGCAACCTGGAAACATAAGAACAAAAACATAAAGCAGACTGGCAGAGAAACAATAACGTTTGTTGTTTGTTTTTTTAAATAGGATCTCACTATGAAGCCTAGCCTAGCCTCAATATCCTCCTGCCTCCACCTCCTGGAGGCTGGGCTTACAGGTATGTACCACCATGCCTGATCTCAAACGTCAGTTTTTAAGGGCAGAGGTTTGACTGGAACTGTCTTTAATCAGGCTTCCATCCAGGTGACAGCAATTGGATGCTCCCCTTCTTTAAGCACAGTGACAGACTTGCCTTCCAGGTTCTGTGAAGGGCTTTCTTTGTAGGGAAAAGAGTACAACAAATCTACAAACTGGAGAAAAGCATGAGGCATATTTGAGGTGGACAGCCAGGATGATGGTGCCTAACTGCTTTCTTAAGGAGAAGCTGCCACTCAAAACCTTGGTCTAGACAGTTTAAAAAACCCACCCATCTGAAACATTCTGAAATGCTGGCTCCTCTCCTCTCCTACCATCCTGTTTACTGATGGCATGGCTGCATTTCTAGCTTGTCTTGCAATATTAAATTAAAAGGAAGGTGACTGTGGGCAACTCTGCCAGAAGCAGTAGGTATCAGGCAAGAAGGGAGCAGACAGGAAGCAAAAGAAGGGCCTGTCTCAGTGGTGGAAGACAGAGACACAGAGAAAAGTGAAGCCAACAGAGGAAGAAAAGCAAACATCCAGAAAAGCCAAGAAGAATCTGAACAAGTCACACTTAAAATTTTTGCTAAACCTCACCATGGTGGGGGGCAGGCAGGGGCAATGTGACAGCTTACTGAAGACACTCCCCACAGATCTTATGAGGATGAAAACATTATAGAAGAGTGAGTCAGGAAAACAGTCCAGTTCTCCTTCCTTTAAATAAATGTGTTGCCAGAGCTCTGCAGTCACTTGTCCTGACAACACTGATCCCAGAAACCCCCTTCCCCAAGCCCGCCTTGCATCCACCAGGCTGTGTACATCCAGCTCTTCCTTGGGACTGAACCAGGTCTGCCTGGATACATGTGTCTGATTGAACTTGAACTCTGTTTCCTGGACTAAAGTCTACAAGCTAATAAAGAACCTAACAGAGGTTTTATAACAGAACTCTCTGCACCTGCAAATCCTTCAAGGTATAGTTCTCTCTCACACTGGCGATCCACCTGTGCCCACGTTCCAAGTGGCACAGCATTTTCCAGTTCTGAACCTGGTTCTACTTGCCTTTTGCTCATAGAATTGAAGGCACACTTCTAGGCCAGGGCAGGCATTTGCCTCCATCCAGCTGCTGAAGTAGATTTAGTAGGAAGGCTAAGAGAGCTGCACAACTTAAGGCTTGACCAACAAGTCAAACCACTTATTAATCTTCATTACAAACCTGTCCATAAACAGAATTTCAGATCCAGTATATCTTAAAGATAACATCAGAAACGGGAGCTAAAACACATAGGAGGGAGGCAGACACATATTGAAGTATTTTCAGGCTTCAGTGTAGCTGCCTGTGTGCTGGCAAGGAGATGAGAATGAGAGCGAGCATGCGTACACAGGGGCTCCAAAGCCAGCGTGCTTCTCAGGACACAATGAAATGCTACAGAAGAAGAAATACTATGTGATCCCAAGTTCGCTTTTGATTTAGAAAAAGGGGCAGAAGGGACAAACAGGGCAAGAGTCAGAAAGCCAAGAAACCTTAAGCAAGAGCAATCTGCAGGGCATTTGTGAGCTGCAGGTACCTTGGGCCTTGCTGCCCACTGAACACTTAAAATGATACTCTGACAGTTTCACTGAAGAGATTTGGTTTCCGTCAACCCATCCTGGCCTTTCTTAGACAAAAGCACTTCATCAGTGTGTGTAAGGCAGCCATGGCAACCGCTGACCCCGGGAGCTCTCAGATAGGAAACACACATTTGGGGGTGATACTTGGGGTCACCATATTCTCTTACTCTGCTCAGCCTGAGATTCTAGAATTCTTAACTGATGTTGCCCACGGTTAAGACAGACGTTAAGAATCACTTCTTGAATGCAAGAAGTGATTCGAGTTCTTTCCCAATGTGTGGCATAGCTTTAAAGGACACATGCAGATTGATTTAAAACCTAAGGGGCTGTTGTGTCATAAGGAATAGAACTTCTAAAAAGAGTCAGGAAGCCAAGGAGACAAATTAGACATTGTGATGCTTCAGGCTCTCTCTTCACTCCAAGTTTCAGCCACATTTCTTGACGAAAATGGCCAAAAGAGAGAGGATAGCAAATGCAGGTGTGTGGAGGAGACATAAAGGAGGTAACACCTGATACAGTGTAATTTCAGCACTCAGTCTCCAATTTGGACCTGTCACCACATTTGAAATTCTGCCATATGAGCTTTGTCCCTTCAGGTTCTTAAAAATACCAGAGACCCAGTGAAAATCAGAGCTTTCTGGAAACTAACCCTAAAGAATTTTTTTTAAAGGATGAATTTTAGGAATTAGAAAATGGCTGAAGCTCTTATTTGCTAGTGAAAGATTCCTGGAATGAGCCCACTCAGTTGCAGAACCTAGACGTCACAAGACAGGGCAAGAAAATCACAGAAAAGTCTCCAGGCTAACTCTGGATTTGTGCCAAGCCATAGTGGCTCCAGAGATCAAGGAGCATGGCTGAGGCTTCCTCATCTATGTTCATCTCCCATGCCAAGGAAGGACAGGAAGGGTGAAAAGCAGGCTTGGGTTCCTTTGCTCTGCACCTCAGCCCACCAAGATCATCTCCAAGACTGAGTTCTGCACTAGACTCCTTTTCTGTTGTTAATAAAGAACATCAGGGGGAACTGGCAAAATGTAGAAGGGTCTGTAGATTAGGAAACGGTCATAGTTCTGTTATTCTGATCATTGTCCTGTAGGTATAAGAGTATGTCCTTTTTAAAAGAAACACACACAGAAGTATTTAAGATGATAGGGAGATCACCTCTGAAACATGGTTAAAAAAAAATCACCGTATGCTTCATATATAGAGAGAAAAGAGGATGAAGCAAGCCTCATAGAGTGTCACCATTGGAATTTGGACAGGAATAAAGGAGAACTTTCCATGCTCTTCTTGCAACTGTTCTGAAGTCTGAAATTGATTTTTAAAAATTAACTAGATACATACCAGCTCTGAGAAAAGTATGGTATGATCAAGACACCACCTCAGACCCAGCTGGAAGAGCCAGAGCCCCGCTGGGTGGCCTGTCTGGATGAAGCAAAGAACCCCAAGTAGGGGATAGATGTCTGCCACAGAGGGGACATCTTGTCTCTCATCTGTGTGTCAGTTGGGTGGCTTTGGGCAAGATGTTTAGTTGCTCTGAACCTCAGCATCTCATCTGAGAGATGGAGGTGGTAATACCTACTTTGTAAGAATTTCGAACACAGAGCCAAGGCCAAACACTGGCAGACTAGAGCTCAGTGAACAGTAGTAGGTATTAAAGAAAGAAAACCAAATTACTCCTCTGAAAAACCAACCATACCTTTCATCCTCAGTGAAACAGGCAAAGGGCACTTAAGGAAAACAAGAAATACAAAGACTATCACTTACAACCTCACTGCAATTCTTACAACCTAAGTTGCCTTGTCTCCTCTTTAATTAAGTGACTTTCACCCACAAAAGTCAGGAGTGCGTCTGGAGTTCTGTTAATTGTAAGACTTCACGATTACAATGTATGGCATAACCCTTCTCAAGTTATTTTGACCTTTATTATTGAATTTAGTCTTCACTAAAGCCTCTATACCTGATTACTGATTAAGCCCTCCTCCAAGAGGATGGAGGCGTGCTCTTAAAGACTGGGCGGTGGCTCACACCCGCAAGCCCAGCTACTCAGGAGGTGGAGGAAGGAAGATCTGGGTTTGAGGCCAGCCCAAGTAAAAAGTTAGTGAGACCCTATCTCAAAAAACAAGCCAAACAGGGTGGTGCATACCTCCTAGTACAAGGGAGGGTGAAGTAGTAGGATTGTGGCAAAAGCATGAGACCCTATCTGAAAAATAACTAAAGTAGAAAGGGCTGGGGTGTGGCTGAAGTGATAGAAGCAAGCACAAGCAACACCCCGAGTTCAAAACCCCCAATACCAGGGCTAGTGGCGTGGTTCAAGTGGTAGAGTGCCTGCCTAGCAAGTATGAGGCCCTGAGTTCAAACCCTAGTGCCACAAAAAATAAATAAATGTGAAAAACCCCAGTACATTCATGAAAGAAAGTGGGGGGCAAGAACATATCCCTAACTCTGGCTTCTGGATGAAGAACTAGAAATGCTTTGGGCGTGTACTCCAGACAAACCCTTTCACAGGACCCTCAGGGGACACACACGAGGCTGTGCCACAAGGGGGTAAGCAGGGCAAGAGGGAGGCCACTTGCAGGTTCGTCATCTAGAGGGGCTGATAACCTGGGCTGGGCAGGGGCTAGGCAGCAATGAGTGTGAAAGACAGAATGCTGAGGGCAAAGGTCACACATGGAATAAGACAGGATGTGGCTGGCAAGTCTGATGGAGCTCAGTGGTGTTTGTGTACATGTTATCTGCATTTTTCATAGGATGCAATGTTTCTAATTTGTAAAATAAAACTACATCCCAAACAGGGAAGGGATGAATGGAAATACAGTTGGATGAAAGGCTAGTGGCTATTGAGGACATGGATGGAATTAAAGGAGGAAGGCCATGGGGATGCACACACGTGCATGCACACACATGCACGGACACATGCAGATTGTACAACACATACCCCAAGCCGACAAGCCCAGGGTGCGGGCTCTTACCTGAAGCCCCTGGCTTATGGCTGGGAGGGCCCGCCTGGCGCACGCTCTGCTGCAGCAGGCTGAGGCACTCCCCAAGGCAGCTGAGGGTGGCAGCGGAGGTAGCTTTCAGGAGCAGCAGGTCCTGGTCCAAGGCAGTGAGGGGGCCGGAGCCCGGCAGGGACTCGATGGCATGCACAAGGGTCTTCTGCTGCCCTTCCACCTGGCTCATCATCTGAAAAACGGGACGGACAGGAGGTGTGGGTGAAATGACTCCTTTCATCAGGCTGGTGAGCTAGCGCTGAAACCAAACTGGACCGGCAGGCAGAGTGAGCTCACAGTATGCTCAGTCCCCATGAGTCCTTTGCTGAGAGGCACAGGCCTGGTGACTGTCGGGGCCAATCTATCCAAAGTCACTCTGACCAGAACAGGAAGTTAGGATGTGAGAGCTGAAAGGTACCATCAAGAGACTGGGTGTACTCTTTACAGATCTTCAGAATGTAAGTCTAAGATAAAGACATCAAGGCAGAAGTCCCTGCACCCTTCCCTGTGTCCTTTCATCACTGGGAAGGGTGGGTTTCTGAGACAGTGGACACACTAGGGCTCTCCCTCAGAACAAGGGTGAGGCCTCATTTCCCTTCCAGCCCCAGTCTTTCATTCCCTGGCAACCCTAATAGTCAGAGGTAAAGGAATGGAAGCGAAACCCAGAGCTGGCATTTGCACAAGTAAGATCACCGTGAAACCAGTGCTAAGCCACCCCACTACCAAAATTACACAGCACCTGACTTTTTGCAATACCACACAAGATGGCAGGAAGAAGAGGGAAACCAGGAGCTGTAAACCCAGCCCTAGCTAAATATTAGACTGTGACAAACCTAGATAACCATATCTGTGGCCTGTCTTCAATCCATAAGTGTATCGTAAGATAAACAGTGGTATAATTGTGTCTTTGAATTTGGCAAGGAGAAAGGAACTCCAGGTAGAATAGAAAAGGACGCTAGTGGTTATCTTGTGAAGCTCATCCCCCTCCGTTTTACAGCTTATCACATTCAACAAGATGTGTACATAAAGTGCTTAGGACATCTAGCAAATAATTAGTCACTGTGAACAGAGAACTGCCCAAGATCACAGGTTGGCATGGAACAGGACCAACGCCTGTTCTCTGGACTCTGCTCCACCTCCTCCAGGCTTTTCTACAACAGCAATGTTGAAGCAAGTCTACTGCTCCATCACTGCCATCCCCAGAGGATACCTGTCACCATTACAGTGCTTCCCAGTGGGAAGCAAGAATCCTATAAGGACCACTGGTCTTGGACTAAAAGCTCACTCTGTGCTCATTTTTTTTTCCCTATTTCATTGAAGACATATATGTGCTATTTTCTATCACTCAGTGTGGCCACATGCTTTAAAAAAAAAAAAAACTAATCCCATTTACCAAAACAGGTGCCATTACGTCAAAACGACTTTTTAAAAAGTCAATGTTAATGAACGTGTTGCACGAACGTGGTAGAAAGCCTTCTCACTTTACTAAGCACACTATAATCTGATCAGGCAAATTGTTTCTAGCAGATTACAGGGTTCTGTCTAGCCATTCTGGTTCCTAAAACAGCACCTGGAATGTAACAGGAGTATTCATCTCTCCTTTGGATTTTTGCTTGGATGTCACCTTCTCAAGAAAGCTTCCCAAGCAACCACCATACACTCCCACTCTCCTCACGACTGTAGCTGTCTCCAGAGCATTACCTGGCAACATAACTTACAATTTACTTGTTTATTATGCTCATTTATGCATAAATAAATGCATAAAGCAGGGATCTCTGTCATTCACTGACACACCCCAAGTACAGCAAACACCCACTGAGTGAATGAGTCCCAACCTCACCATCCTCTTTCTGACGTACAAGGGAACCCATTTATTTCACAAAGTCTATAGAAACATCACACTCACTGTGTATAACAGGGCTCTGGCCCTCTAAATCTTTAGATTTCATAAAGGGTAATGCCTGTGTTATCAGCTTAGACTTGCCAAGAAATACTGCCAACTGGTTAAATTTAATTTCAAACAAGATAAAATGTCTCACTAATCATTGAAAGTCAACTATATGCATAATTGCTAACAGCTAGGGCAAAGTGGATCTGAAGCTATTTGTAGCAGTCAGCATTTTCTCTAAATCCTTACCATAAAACCTTAGAAAAGTGGTGTCTTGAAAACAGAATGAAATGAATATATAGAATGTATATTCTAACCATGTAGAATATACTCATTTTTAATAAACAGAAAGACCTAGCCCTATTCCAATTACATAGTATAGGATAAATACTTACTATTTCACAAGCATAAGCAGGTAATAAAAACACAGACCTGGCTCATGGAATGTCCTATGCTGCTGCAACAAAGGCCAGGCCCAGAGACGGAGTCACACATCACTCCGTGAAGAGACTCACTCGTCTGTGCCAGAGGCAGACTGGCCTTCCACACAGGCTTTTGGGAATGGCAGTGGGGCAGCTCTGGAACCACAACCACACAGGGAGCACTGCTGGCACTGAGTGGGAAGGGCCAGGGATGCTAAATCCTCACAAGTCAGGGCACAGCCCCACCTGCCAAAGAACTCTGCTGCCTAAAGTGCCAGCAACACACCCTTCTTTGTAACAGACTTAGCAATAAGCCAGCACCTCACAGCTGTCAACACTTTTCCTGGTAAACTGATCAGTAACAATAAAACAAGTGGAGCACAGTAATGGACACACAGTAGCTGCCTTCGAAAGACTCATTTGTCTCTACTTCTCCATGTGATACAAATCAAAACTCCAGGGTTTTCTTGGGCAGGGGTGTATGGGGCTTGACAGTATTAGGATTTAAATTCAGGGCTTCACTTATGAGGCCTGCTGTACCACTTGAGCCAGACCTCCAGCCCTTTTTGCTCTGGTTATTTTGGAGACGGGGTCTCACTTTTTGCCTGGGTCGAGCTGGTCCATAATCCTCCCATTTTGTACTTCCCCATGTCACTGGGATGACCACCACCATGCCCAGCTTTTTTCTGTTAAAATGGAGTCTCACAAACTTTTTTGCCTGAGCTGGCCTGGAACCTAGATCCTCCTAATCTCAGCCTCCCATGTAGCTTGAGATGACAGGCACGTGCCATTGTGATCAGCTATTGGTTGAGATGGGGTCTCATAAACTACTTGCCCAGGCTGGCTTCAAACTCAATCCTCCCAATTTCAGCCTCCCAAGTACTGAGGATTACAGACACAAGCTACTGACGCCAAGCTAAAACTCCAGTTTTAATGACATAATTGATGCTGCTCTTCATTTTATTTCTATTTATTTACTTATTAATTTTGTTGGTGCTGGGAATAGAACCTGGGGCTTCACACATCCTAGGCAAGCACGCTACCACTGAGCCAAACCTCCAGCCCCTGGTCCTCACGCTACATCAGCTTCATCAAAGAAAACTGGGTGAGCTCTGAAAGAACTGTTGGGCTCCTGGCCCTGGAGCTGCAAGTCAGTCATCCCTGCTCCCACCTGCTCAGCTGGAAGGCTAGAGGAAAGGTCCTCACCAGGCTTTGGAAGAACAAGTTCTAGTTGTTTCCAGCTCTCATCTTAATGAAGGGCACACATAAGAAGATAAATGTGGCACTGAGAGGCCGCAGGCATCCAAACTTCCAGGAGCAAATTCTAAAAGGCTCCCGCCTCCTTTCAAGATGCTTACAGGATTAGCGAGGAGAGCAAAATGCAACCTCTTCAAAAGCTGCTGATCACTTACTTTAATTATATAAGCTTCAAGTCAGAGTCTTAAACACTTCCACATCAGCATTAATCATCTATGGTGCTGAGAAACCAAGCACAGGAAGCACAAATTCAACTCTTTCTGGCATTTAACTTCACAACTAGGGGCATCGCCGACTTGTAACACAGGCAAAAAAATGGGGTCCCAAATTAATTATCAAAGACACACCCTCTGAAAGTGTCAACTCAGGTTATGAAAGAGATTAAATGTTGGTCAAGCTGAGTTTCACACTGGGCAGAGGGGAGGGGAACGGGACTTTGACTTGTTTCCTGCAGCAAAATGACGGCATATGCATTGCAAAATAAAAGCACGGCAGGTAAAGCTAAGAAGAGCAGCCACATAAAGAAGCTGAAACCGAGTTGCAAAGACCAACACTACAGCACCTCACTAAACAAGTTTAAATCTTCCTAGAAGAGAGCTAAAGGGCAGCAAAGTGACAGGGGCCTCCTTTGTCTTAAATGCTTCTGATATTCTGAGCTGCAAATCTTGGTGCAGGTTTTCCAGGTACCTGAACATTTCGGAAGCCTGGATGTCAACAGTACCTTCACCATTCATCAGTCGTGTCCATATGTTCAAAAGATCAGCATAAAGTACCACAGATCCCCATCCTAACGCCGGAACCTCTAGGTTCCTTTAGGCTGCCCGTCTTGGTTGGGAGAGCCTCTGAAGGCTCCCTGAGGCCTTCAGTCACTGGATCTCCCTTGCTTAGTAGTGGACAGAACATGACACCAACTACAAGGTGGCTTTGGTTTAGCATTTCTTTTCAGTTTGGTGAAATTCCTGAGCCCCTGCTAAGTCTCTCCTCTAGGTCAGGGGTCGGTCTGTGGCTGGCTTAGACACATTTCTACTTGACTGACGCCCTTCAAAGACATGCTTTAAAAAGAAAACTATGCTTCAAGAACCAAGGCCACACACCTCACAGAGCTCACCAACTACATTACCACGACTTTACTGCCTTGCTAAGCTCCCACGTACAATTTCAGGTTTCAGGAGACTCTGCTCCAGAAACGTTGTTCAGTTCATTACAGGAACTTCTTGAAACATCCACCAACTCTTCCGTGGAAGTCAACAACAGACAGACCCTAAGATTCTTTCAATGCTTTGCCTCAAAATCCTTGCTCTTTTTTTTTTCCCCCCACCAATCCTAAATTGTTACATCTTGATTCTGACCTAATCCTGGTTAAGTCTCACACTGTAAACCAAACTTCCAATTCTCAATCCTCTAACCTGGCTTTCCCTCCAAAGCCACAGCCAACACCCTACGCAGATGGTGTTCTCCCTCACAGTATAAACAATAAAATCAGCTGTGTCTGACGGACAGATTGCACTGTTAATATTGGTGTGTGTGTAGAGGAGATATGTTCCAGTCAGCAAGTTTTCTCCATACTTCTGTGTACTGGAGTGCAGAGCGTCCTGGCCTTGCTCTTCCAAACTACCAGCTTTTCACACCTGAGGTCCTACTTTCCCCATGCCCTTCCCAAGAGATGTCTTCTATTTTAAGTCCTGGCACAGCAATGACAACCACCCAGAGTTCCCTAGAGGCAAGCAGAGTCCTGGGACACTGCTTCTCTGCCCCCAAACACAATTCCATGCTGGTCAGTCCTTAAGTGAGAGGAGGAAGGAAACCCTCCTTCCTCCATGTAGTGTATGGATCTTTAACACCTACATTTCTCAGAGCATTACGAGACAGACAGTGTCAGGAATGGACAGGATGAACAGAAGCAAAGAGGTCCATCTACAATGGAGGAGGCTTCTGGCTAAGCAGACGAGGTTACTAATGAAGAATAAAATGAAAAGACCAAGGAGAATAGAGAAACCAACATGAGGAATACCTATACATCAAAGAAAAAGGGTAAAAGGAGGAAAGACTGCAAATAAAAGGAAGAGCAGGTCTCAGTGAGCTTGCTGCAGGGCTCAGCAAGCGTCTGGAAAAGGCCAGAGTGGTCATTTAGGTTTCAAGAACCACATACAGGGCTTGTGTGGCAAGGCCACAACCCTGTCACAACAGCTCAAGAGCAGCACACCGGCCTGGCTGTGCTCCCACTCAGCTAACATTTGGTTCCTCTGTTCTACTTCAGATAATTATGCTTTCTTATTCCAGTTGTGAATTTTTCTGGTTCTTAAGATGACTAGTGACTTGTGATTGTGTCCTGGACATTTTGGCTACCATTTTAGGAGATGTGGATTCTATCTGAATTGTTCTAAGATGGTACTCCAGCCAGGATTGGCACACAGATCCTGGCCTACTTTTATAAGCTGTGGCTCCAATGAAAGCTAATTTCAGAGATGCTTCTGCATCTTTTACTGGCTCCTGCTGGTGTTGCCTGAGGGACAGACAGCATCCCAGACTGCTGCCTGGTGCCTCCAGATGGGGAAGGGCACCTTCTGGAACAGGCACTTGCTTGGGCGGGATTGCCATGCAGGTGGCCCTAACTGTACCCCACTCCAGCTCTGGGGAGGGGTTGCAGACCTGAAGTCACTTTTTATGCCTTCAGACACTGTGTTGGCCGTCCTTTATCACCTGAGATGAGGCAGACAGAATTGACAGCATGGTTGATAGCACAATCCAGAGACACAAGCCTCTGAGTCTGTTCTACTCCCTCCCCAGTTTAACAATGGGCTCAACACAGTCCAATGCTGAGCAGCAGCAAGAAGTTTCAGAGCTAGTTAGAAACCAGCACAAGCTCTCCAAGGCAGAAGGAACAAGCAACATTCTGAATTGCACACACGTACATACAAAGCTTCCAGAAGAGAGATAAGCATTCTGCATTTCTTGAAACTGACCCCTTTCAGTTATTTCTTCACCTTTGACTTTCCTACAAACATTTCCTCAACACTCCCTGTAATAGCTCCACGTTGCACAAATGTAAAATGCAAATTTCACCTTTACAAACTCATAAGAAGCAAACCCTTACTAAGTCATCCAAGAACCTTGAGATCATAATGTTCACAACAAACTAACCTCACAGGTCTGTCAAGTCCAGCTGTTTCCTTTTGCAGGCAGGAAATCTCAATTCAGAGCAGCTGGTCACATAGCTTAACTTTTTTTCCAGTATGATTTTTTAAATGTGTCTATTAATTGTATAAGACAATAGGTATCATCAGGACATTTTCATACATATATACAATGTACTTTGATCATATTCACCCATCAGCACCCTCTCCTGTCCGCCTCACCCTCCAACTAGCCATGCAAATAGTCCCCCTTCTATGCTCATGTTGTTTATTGTTTTTATTTAAAAAACAGATTCCACCTAAGAGAGAATATGTGGTATTTGGCTTTCAGAGTCTGAAAAATGACATAATTTCATTCTTCTTTATGGCTGAATAAAATTTCATTGTATTTATATACTGTAATTTCTTCATTCATCTGCTGAAGGGCACCTAGACTGATTCCACAGCTTGGCTAATGTGAATGGTGCCACAATAAACATGGTGTGCATGTGTGTCCTTTGCGTGCTGCCTTTGATTCCTCTGGGTATATACCTGGGAGTGCTGTAGCAGGATGAGATAAAGCTCTACTTTTAGTTTTTTGAGGAACCTTCACACTGATTTCCATTGTGGCTACACTCGTTTACATTACCATCAGTGGTATACTGGGTTCCTCTTTCCCCACATCCTTGCCAGCACTTGTTGTTTCCTTGATGAGAGCCAGTCTGGCTGGGGTGAGGTGGAATCTCAGTGTATTTTGATTTGCGTTTCCTTGATGGTTAAGAAAGTTGAGGGCTGGCGGAATGGCTCAAGCAGTAAGAGTGCCTGTCTAGCAAGCATGAGTCCCTGAGTTCAATCCCCAGTGCCACCGAAAAAAAAAACAAAAACAAGAAAGTTCAACATTTTTCATGTATTTATTGGGCACTCATACTTCCTCTTTTGAGAAGTCTCTGTTCAATTCATTTGCCCATTTATGGATTGGATTATTCTTTAGATATTCTGTCCACTAGCAGATGAATGTCTGGCAAACCTTTTTCCCATTCTGTAGCCTGTCTTCACTCTAGTAATTGTTTCCTCTGCTGTGCAGATTTTTAATTTAATGCAATCCTGTAAGCATGAAGCATTTTCCCTGTGTTTTCCTCTAGTATTTTCAAAGTTTCAGGTCTTACATTAAGATCCACTTTGATCCATTTTGAGTTGATTTTTGTACATGGTGAGAGACAGGGGTCTAGTTTCAGTCTTCTGCAGGTGGAAATCCAGTTTCCCAGCACCATTTGTTGAAGAGGCTGTCTTTTTTCCAATGCATGTTTTTTGGCACCTTAGTTGAGATTCAGATGGCTGCAGCTGCGTGGATTTGTTTCTGTATCCTTTCTTTTACTCCACTGATCTGCATGTCTGTTTTTGTACCAGTACCATGGTGTTTTTGTTACTATGGCTCTACAGTATAATTTGAAGCCAGGTATTGTGATATCGCCAGCACTGCTTTTTGTTCAGGATTATTTTGGCTACTCAGGGTCCTTTATGCTTTCATATGAACTTTAGGATTGTTTATCCATGTCTATGGAGAATGTCACTGGAATGTTGATAGGAACTGCATTGAATCTGTATTTTGCTTTCTGTAATAGTGGCCATTTTCAAATTTTGCTGATGCATGAATATGGGAGTTCTTTCCATCTTCTAGTATCTTCTCCAATTTCTTCAGTGCTTTATAGTTTTCATTGTAAAGGTCTTTCACCTCCTGAGTTAGGTTTATTCTTTTTTTTACAATGAGGTTATTGTGAGTGGGATCTGTTTTCTTGATTTCTTTTTAAGCATGCTCATTACTTGTATATAGAAAAGCTACTGATCTGGGGGCTGGAGGCATGGCTCAAATGGTAGCACACCTGCCTACCAAGTGCAAGAAAACTTACAGATCTTTGGATGCAGATTCTAGATTCTATTACTACTTTGCTAAAAGTATTTATCAGATTTGAGAGTTTTCTATTGGAGTCTTTAGGACTTTACAGTGTAAGATCATATAATCTACAATAGGGACAATGTGACTGTGTGCGTGTGTGCGCGTGTGTGTGCATGTGTGTTTTTTACTGGGGTTTGAACACCAGGCCTCATGCTTGCTAGGCGGGCACTCTACCACTTGAGCTACTCTGCTAGCCTTTTTCTGTATTGTGTATTTTTGAAATAGAGATCCATGAACTATCTGCCTGGCCTGGCTTCAAACTGCTATCCTCCTGATCTCTGCCTCCCAAGTAGCTAGGATTACAGCCACCAGCACCTGGCACAATTTGACTTGTTCCCTCCCCATTTGCTTCCCTTTTATTTCTTTCTCTTGCCTTATTGCTCTGGCTAAGAATTCAAACATTACACTGAGTAAGAGTGGAAAAAGTGGATGTCCTTCTCTTGCTCATTATCTTAGAGAAAATGTTTTCAGTTTTTCCCCAGTTAGAGTAATGTTGGCTGTATGCTTGTCATATGTAGCCTTTTCTCACACTGAGTTATGGTCCTTCTTTTGCTAGTTTCTTCAGGGATTTTATCAAGAAGGTATATTGAATTTTGCCAAATGCTACTTTTGTATCTACTGAGATGATTGTGTGACTGGTGTGTCATATAATGTTAATTGATTTGCATATGTTGAACCATCCTTGCATTTCTGGAATGAAACCAACTTGATCATGATGTATGATCTTTTTAGTGTATCATTAAATTCAGTATGCAAGTGTTTTAGTGAGGATTCTTACATCTCTATTCATCAGGAAGTGCATCTAAAGTTTTAGTTTTTTGTTGTACCCTTATCGTGTTTTGGTATCAGGGAGGTACTACCTTCATAGAATGAGTCTTGTAGCATTCCCTACCTCTCTACTTTATGGAATAGTTTGAGGACCATGGGTGTTAGCTCTTCTTTAAAGGTCTGGTAGAATTCAGCAGTGAATCCAACCAGTCTTTCCTTTGTCGGAAGACTCTTTATTACTGCTTCAATCTCATTGTTCATTATAGATCTGTGTAAGTTGTTTATAGTCTCTTGTTCAATTTTGGTAAATCATATCTGTCTAAAAATTTATACATTTCTTCTAGATTTTCCAATTTATTGGAATATAAATTTTCAAAATATTCCCTAATGATCTTCTGGACTTTATTGTTATCTATTTTAATATCCCCCTTTTCATCTCTTACTTTATTGATTTGGGTTTTTCTGTCTGGTTTAAAGAACCAACCCTTTGTTTCATTGATTCTTTGCATTGTTCTTATAGTCTCCATTTCATTAAGTTCTGCCTCATCTTTAAATTTCTATCTACTACTTTTGGGTTTGGCTGCTTTTAAAAAAAAAAAAAAAACCTTGAAGTGCATCATTAGGTTGAGATCTCTCTGATTTGTTAAATGTAGAGACTCATAGCTATAAACTTACATTTTAGCTCTGCCTTTGCTGTGTCCCAAAGGTTCTGGTAAGTTGTATTTTCATTTTTGTTTGCGTCTAGGAATTTTTAAATGTTTCCCTAATGTTATTGCAGGCATTATAACACATGCCTATAATTTTAGCACTTGGGAATGTAAAGCAGGAGAACTGGGAGTTCACTGACAGCCTGGGCTACACAGTAAAACCCTGTCTTAAAAACAAAATAAAACTATATATTGTATAGTTTCTGTGGTTTCTCTTGCTATCAATTTCTAATTTTTTTCCATTATGATCTGATAAAATAAATTATTTCAATTTGTTTGTATTTGCTAAGATTTGTTGTATGTCCTAACATGTAATCTATTCTGGAGAAACTTCCACGTGCTATTAAGAATGTGGATAATTCTATTTAACCTACAGTTGAATTTAACTCTTGAGGTTTCTTTGTTGGTTCTTTATCCAGGTGACCTATCTATTGAGAGTGGGGTGATGAAGACACCCAATATTATTGAATATGGACCCATCTGTTCCTTTATGTCCAATAGTGGAGTTTCTTCTTTGTGAGGGGATAGCACTTGCTAGACAGATGCTCTACCACTTCAAACACATCCCACGCCCTTTTTTGCTTCAGTTATTTTTCAGATGGGATCTCAAGTTTTTGTCTGAAGCCAGCCTCACACAGCATTCCTCCTACCTATGCCTCTCATGTAGCTGGGATTTGAATTGTGGGCCTCTGCACCTGGCTAGTTTATTGAGATGAGGTTTTTGCCATCTTGTCCTGCCTCCCCTGCTGGACTGAAATGCCATCAGCTTTAACAGGCAGACCTGTTAATGCTGAGAACACAGGACCTGCCCTCAAACTGCTTCTACCAGCTGAACCTGGATGTTCCCCTCACACTGAGGCCTCTGCCCATGTGAGGTTGGCATGAGAAATTCCCAAGCACTGGCTGTTTTCCACCAATCTCTCAGGCCCTCTGATAGTGTACAAAGCAGAGAGGTCAGAACAGTCTGTGCTGGCTGGATCAGGGGCAGGCTTCTGATTGACCCCATGTGCCCTGGCATCACAGTTTTCTGTCCTTAGCATCCCTGCTCATATTCACATTTAGCTGGTCTCTCCCCTCTTACCAGAATTTGGACTGTGGCTCTGCCAATGTGTTCCTGCTCAGCTTCTCACTTAGCACAGATCACACTTCCCACATAAGTAGATCTGTGTCCCTGAATCCCAACCCATGGTTTCCTGGATCCACAGTGATTCTTGGGTGGTTACTCAGCCACTGGAGAGTGGGGAAACCTTTCAGGTTTGCAGATGTAAGGATGCAGGACCTTCTGCTCTCCCCAGCACAGAGGTCTTACAGCTGTACTTGCGCAGCAAGGCAGGACTGGTCCTCAGTTCTCCTTCTGCACGTCAGTGCCTTGAATACTGGGCCTCATGATCCTATGCACTTCTTCTTATTTATATCATATACTCTATTGACTCAGAAAACAATTATGGTAAAGTTTCTTCCTTTCCACTGCCCCTCATCCAGCCTTCCTCACCATTTTGAAACTAGCTCTTTTGATTTCTGATTACAAAATGCTGGCTCATTCCAGCAACAAAATCAAACAGTAAAAACAGTTATAAAAGAGGGAGTAAAAATTACCTGTTATTCCCCTTCTGAGAGACAAGCACTACAGCATTCTGGTATTATTCTGACTCCTCTAATACAACACATACAAAGGCATATAATTTTATTATGTTTTTAAAGATCATCCCTTATGTAGCTTTGTAAACTTTTATCACTTTTAGCAAGCCTCATATCTACACTGGAGATTTACTTCTAAATAATCCAATGGGGTGAGAGAGGAAGGATGAGTCATATTGGCTTTGGGAGTAGTCAAAGCTGTTGATGGGGATGGGGGATTCAATACTATCTTCTCTAGTGATTTTATGTTTGAAACCTTTTATAATAACTGTGTTCCCCCTCAATCTCATATGTTGAAGCTCCAAATTCCGTCCCTGAGGGAATGTGACTATTTGGAGACAGAGTCCCTTTGGAGGTAATCAAGTTACCTATCCCATATTACTGGTGTCTTTATAAAAAAGAGGAAATTTGGAGCAGACACCATAGATGGAAGATGAGGTGAAGACACAGGAAGAAGAGTTCCATCTACAAGCGTAGGAGACAGGCCTTCTTTCATGCTCCTCAGGGGCTACCAATCCTGTTGATGGCTTGATTTTAGACTTCTAGCCTGTGTTAGTCAGACTTCATCACTGTGACAAACACCTGAAAGAAACTACTTAAAGGAGGAAAGATTTATCTTGGCTCATGATTTCAACAGTTGGTTGGCTCCACTGTTTCTGGGTCTATAGACAGAACATTGTAGTGGAAGGGCATGGTGGAGCACAGCAGCTCACCTCATGGCAACTGTGGGAAGACAAGAGTAACAGGAGGGGGCCAGAACCAAGATATAACCTCCAAAAGCATGCCCCAGCAACCCACTTCCTCCACCTACCCATAGTCTATTCAAATTTGGAATCCATGACTCCAAATTCTGATGAGGTCAGAGCTCTTATGACCCAATGATCTCTGGATATGCCCTTACTGACATACTAGGCATCTCTCAATCCAATCAAGTTTACAATCAAGATCAACCATCACATAGCCTCTAGAACTGGAAGACAATGAGTCTTGAATTCCTGTAGCTTTATAAATCCAGTCTATGGTACTTTGTTACAACACAAGAAAACTAACACATACATCATAGATGCCTTTCCTCATCAATGAACAGAGACCTCATTCCAAGCAAAGTAGACCCTGGCTTTAAACTCTGTGTGTGTGAGTGAGAGAGAGAGAAAGAGAGAGAGAAACTCAGGGCCTCATGCATGCCAGGCAAGCACCATACCATTGAGCTATATCTACAACCAGACCCTGGTTTTTAGAACAAAAGCCCCTTCAGTGAGATATCCATTGTTTCATCTCATGTATATTTTTTTTCTTAAAGATAGGGTCTAGTTATATAGTCCAGGTCATCCTCAAACTTGCGATCCTCCTCCTGCCTCAGCCTCCTATGTGTTGGGATTACAGGTGAACACCACTACACCCAGTTCTCATGCATGTTTTGCTGAAAGAAAAATGGAAAGCTGAGAATGCATTTTTCAGAACTGTGTTAAATAGATGCTATAGGAAACCAAAAATATGACACCTCAAAACGTGACTGTGAGAAATCAGACTATGCCACCTAAAATGTGTGTGTGTCTTTGGCGTGAGGATTATTGTGAGCTGATTACTTTATAAACTATAGACCCAGGAATACAGACTTGAAAACAGTGGAGAAATTTCCCTCTGATAAGAAAATTTTATAGCACTAAAGGAAATCTCCTTTTTAAAGGATGTCTCCCTTTCTGTACCAGGACGAGGACAGTCAAGCCACTGGAAACTTCCAAAGGAGAAGGCACCAAGTTCAACCTACAAACACACCTTATTTCTGTGTACAGTGCTTTTCCTGGATACCTCCCCAAAACTTGCCTTCCCCGCACCTGTCTGTCAATTTCTGAGGTGGGTGGTATTCAAGCCTGAAGTGTAAGCCACACTGACTCACTTCTCTTTGTACCCCCATATATGATGTAAGATATACATGTCATTACATTTCCATTTTTCTCTTGTTAATATGTCTTTTGTTACAGGGGTCTAACCCAACTAAGAGCTATGAAAGATAGAGAGAAAAACATTTCCTCTCCTACAACACTCGCACAAAGATAAAAACAAACAAAAAAAAACCATACTTTTTAATTCTATGCATTATATATGAATGCTAAAATGTCAACACTGTGGGTGACAAAGGGTACAAGATACTAAAGGAGTAACATCTTATGCTGTTCTCAAAGACAAGGATTTTTAGTAGAAGTAAAGGATTAGCACACAGTGCCATGCTGATTACTCATTTATCCACACCCTTGCCTGTCCCCTACAGACATGAATCCAAACATGATCTTAAACTCAGTCAAGGAACATACACACTTTATGGATGAAAAGTTGGCCTCCCTCACCCAATACCTAAAACCAGGATTCCTTTTTTCTTTTCCATGTGCTGGAAGTGGAACCCAGGGCCTCACAGATGTGAGCAAGCACTCAGCTACAGCCTCTAAAACCAGGGCTTCTGTAGCAGCTCCATTCCACAGCAGGTACTTTCTGCTTTGTTTTAATTTAAAATATTTCTTTTTTAAAAACTACAAAAGTAATACTTATTTTTAAAATGCCAACTAAATACAAGAAAAATATCATAGTAGATTCAAAACAAGAGATAAATAAATGTTGTCATCTTATATAAGAACTTATATGTTAGCCGGGTACCAATGGCTCAAGCCAATAATCTTAGCTACTTGAGAGGCTGAGATTGGAAGGATCACAGTTCAAGACCAGCCCAGGTAAATAGTCCTCAAGACCCCATCTCTAAAATAACAAATGGAGTGGTAGAGTGCCTGCTTTGCAAGCATGAAGTCCTGAGTTCAAACTCCATTCTCACCAAAAAGAAAAAAAAGAATTTGTATCTTATTTACTTTATTTTTTTATGAAAATGGTTGTATGCCATAATATGTATGGAATCTTTATTATTCTATATGTAACAAATTTCTATGTATTTAGTAAATACCAAGGTAAATAGTGAAGATCATCCACTATATAAATATGCCATAAATTATTGCCCAAACCTCTAAAGCTGGACTTTACAATGATGCCTAACTTTTTTCTCTTTGAAAAACTACAATTCAACAAACCTCTCCGTAGCTAAATCTTAGTGTAAGTTCCATGGTTCTTCTTAAACTCCTGGCAGAGGATTTGGGGACTTAAGTGTTTTTACATTTTAAGGCTTTTGAGGAATACTGGAAGCTGGTCACTGAAAGGGGCTGTACTGTCATCTCTCTCAGCAGTATGTGAGCTGCCCGCCTTTCCTTATCACTCTCCAACATCATCTTGCTTCTTAACTAACTTCATAGGCAAAACAAACCAATGCCCCATCTATCTCATTGCTTTAGCTCATTATTCATGTCTCTAAATAATGCAGAGGCAAAGACAGGTTGAGAAAGCTGGGCTTCAGTGGCTACTGAATCCCAGCTACTCAGGAGGCAGAGATCAGGAGGACTGGGGTTTGAAGCCCAGGCAAATAGTTCAAAAGACCCTATCTCACAATAAAGGGCTGGCAGAGTGGCTCAAATGGTGGAGCACCTGTATAGCAAGTGCAAGGCCCTGAGTCCAAACCCAAGTACCAAACCCCCCCCCAAAAAAAAAAAAAGTTTCCATATCTAAGTCTAAAGGAAGTCAGAGTGTGTTTTATTTCTTCTGGGTGGAAGAGGATATAACAGGGGTGGGGGCACAAAATGGCACCCAGAGACAGAGGGAAAGTCCTTGAGGAACAGGCTGGGGTGACTATGTAAGAACCAGGGAACCCAGAAAACTCTTCAAGGAACCAAAGTTCTTTCCTTAAAAGGCCCAGGGTCAAAGAAAACAAGGGGAACTCCTCCTGAGGTCCCCATGAACTTGTAGAACCAAAGAGCACAATGGCCCCAGAACTCACAGAGTAAACGAAGCATCTCCTACCCTCACCAAGCCCACCTACAGCTCTGGGTCTGATGGCAGCCCAATATTTAACCCAGGAAAAAGCAGAGAGCCATCCTTTGCTTCACATATTTGCCCTTCTCTTCTTGCTTTCTTCTTAGCTCTGGTAGAAAAGCCACACCTGTAACAGTCATGTCCAATAGCAGTGCAATTTCACAGCCAGGGTGAGAGGGGAGCAAGCTATCACTGTCTCAATCTAACCTCCCAGCTCTGTCCTGGCCACAGGGGCAGAGCTGGTTACCATCTGTCATTCATTCTCCTTCTGCATAACCTTGGCCAGAAAGGTCAACCCTCTGCCTAAACCATAATCCATGGAAGTGGAGATCCAGTCTGAGAAGCAAATTTCTCTGGCCCCTACTTTACTTCAAGGAGACACACAGGACAAACTGTGCCTATGGATTTTAGGCACAAAAGCTCACGCACACTATGTGTGAGGCCCCCAGCCTGGACATCCATCTGAAGGAAGCAGGTGCTTGGTGCCAGCTGAATGGCTGACCACTCCATCCCAGGCCAAATGAGAACAGTGAGACAATAAGCTCTCCAGGTGAATTCACAGTAAACGAAACATCCTCCTACACAAAAAGTGAATCATGAGTAAGGGATTGCTCTGTCAGTGGTGGGGATGTTTCTCTCTGCTCTCTGACCAAAACCTGTCCCGCACAGATCATATAAAAGCCAAGACAAAAAACAAAAAACAAAAAGCTGCTCTACTGACCCACTTAGGAAGTCTTCCCAATTCACCTACTGCCACTCTTCAGTGAAGGCATGACAGTGTGTTCTTTCCTCTTAGAAAACGTAACCATACAAACCAAAGATCAGCACCACGTGAACTAAACAGAACTTTCTCAAAAGAAGAAATTCAAATGGCCAGAAAACACATGAAAAAATGCTCACCATCTCTAGCAATAAAGGAAATGCAAATTAAAACCACACTAAGATTCCACCTCACCCCTGTTAGAATAGCCATCATCAGCAACACCACCAACAACAGGTGTTGGCGAGGATGTGGGGAAAAAGGAACCCTCTTACACTGTTGGTGGGAATGTAGACTAGTACAACCACTCTGGAAAAAAATTTGGAGGCTACTTAAAAAGCTGGACATCAATCTACCATTTGATCCAGCAATACCACTCTTGGGGATATACCCAAAAGACTGTTACTCCAGAGGCACCTGCACATCCATGTTTATTGTGGCACTATTCACAATAGCCAAGTTATGGAAACAGCCAAGATGCCCCAGCACTGACGAATGGATTAAGAAAATGTGGTATCTATACACAATGGAATTCTATGCAGCCATGAAGAAGAAAGAAATGTTATCATTCGCTGGTAAATGGATGGAATTGGAGAACATCATTCTAAGTGAGGTTAGCCTGGCTCAAAAAACCAAAAATCCTATGTTCTCCCTCATATGTGGACATTAGATCAAGGGCAAACACAACAAGGGGATTGGACTATGAGCACATGATAAAAGCGAGAGCACACAAGGGAGGGGTGAGGATAGGTAAGACACCTAAAAAACTAGCTAGCATTTGTTGCCCTTAACGCAGAGAAACTAAAGCAGATACTTTAAAGCAACTGAGGCCAATAGGAAAAGGGGAACAGGTACTAGAGAAAAGATTAGATCAAAAAGAATTAACCTAGAAGGTAACACCCACGCACAGGAAATCAATGTGAGTCAATGCCCTGTATAGCTATCCTTATCTCAACCAGCAAAAACCCTTGTCCCTTCCTATTATTGCTTATACTCTCTCTACAACAAAATTAGAAATAAGGGCAAAATAGTTTCTGCTGGGTATTGGGGGGGGAGAGGGAGGGGGCAGAGTGGGTGGTAAGGGAGGGGGTGGGGGCAGGGGGGAGAAATGAACCAAGCCTTCTATGCACATATGAATAATAAAAGAAAAATGAAAAAAAAAAAAAAACAAAGATCAGCACCTATGGAGCTACATGCTTGAGACTGCTTTACCTCTGTTCACTCGTGTCCCACACGTGTGCTCAGACCATCTCAAAGCAGCTAAGTTTATAGCCGGGTACCAGTGGTTCATGCCTGTAATCTTAGCTACTCAGGAGGCTGAGACTGGGAAGATCCTGGTTTGAAGCCATTCCAGGCAAATACTTCATGAAACCTCCATCTCCAAAATAACCAAAACAATGAACTGGAGATGTGGCTCAAGTGGCCGAGTACCTGCTTTGTGAGTGCACAGGCCCACCCCCTCCCAACCACCACAAAACAAAACAAAAAAAAAAAATGCAGCTAAGTTTCTAGACATTTCTTCCATTTCAAGGACTTTTTTTATTTCACAAGAAAAATAGGTTGTCTCTAAGAATTCCTAAAAAGAATGCCAACAGACATCTAGATTCTAACTTCTGCTTAGCAGTATATACACCTGGGCCTGAGCTCTACCTAGTTAAAAAAAAAAAAAGTTTAATTACTGTTTTTGGTTCAAATACCCACCCAAAGAAGCAGGTAAGAACATGTCCTCTCAGTTCTCTTTTCCTGCTACAATGATTTTCACCACTGCCTTGGACAAGAACCTCACTCCAGGCAAATCCTTTACAGCATCTGAGCCACAGCAAATGAAACTCTGGAGGGACAAATGCATTTATCAGGAGTCTGCTTCATTAATCTGAAAGGGAAAGTTGTGTTAAGGGCTAAGCCGCCGTTAATGGATATTTATTGTATCCCCACCAGGTAAGTGACACTGCATGACCATTTTACAGAGGAGAGAGAGAACAATTCCTTCACACAAACTGCTTACAATATAATCTTCAAATACATGACAGAACAATGGTCTACAATACACTGTGCTCTGCAAGAAAGCCAGCCATCCTTTGCAGGCCTGCACTCGGAATTGATTCCCAGGGATAGAAACGGACTGGCTTGAATCCATTCCCACTTCTTCCTCTGACTGTGGCCACACACTTAAAAAAAGGGGTATAGGTTCATGACCACTGCTCATGTAAATAAAACACCCAGCAGGAGCCTACTGTGTTACAGTTAGTTCCATACCTATCTATCTCCACAGCACGGCCTGTTGATAGAATCCATCGATCCACTGCCATACCGAGAACTCCACGGGCAGGGCATGTAGAGAGCTTATTCTGGGATCTTATTAAGAGCACTGCTCACAGGAGACGCCAACATATGCTTGCTGAGTAGACGGACAGAGGAAAGGGGAGGGGAGGAAGGAGAAGGAAAGGAGGGCAAGTGGAAAGAAGGGAATGAAGGGAAGAAAGGGGGAGGGAAGGACAAAGCTCCAGGGTTTCTGCTAGTTTTACAGGCTGCTAAATCCAAGCACTCCTTTCTGTTGACTCCAGTCTGCTATTATTGCTTCCATGCAAAGAATCAGGGATACTTTCCCCTTTTGCCTGGGACAGGTTGTCGGGGGACTTCAGGGACCATATCAAGACTGGGAAGCTCAGCAGTCAAGGACAAAACTTCCCGTTTTCCTTATATGCTTCCTAGGGTCCAGATGATCGACAGCAGAGGGGGTTTGGTAGCAGAGAACAGAAAACCACCCATGCTAATTCAAGAACAGGGGCTTTGTGGCATGGACACAGGAAAGAGGTACCCAGAATATACTAGAAAGGGCTCTCTCTTGCCTTCAGAGACATCAATGTCTCATCTCTCTACCCCTCAGCCTCTATGGTCTCTAGGTTCCACAGTCCCCTCTCCCTCCCACTCAACTGGACTTCCTCCGCTTGTGAAAATCCCAGAGTGGAATCTACCCAATCTCAGACGCTTTGGCTCTCTCTCTCCTAATTCAGTTTGGAGAGAAAGTGAGTATAGCTTGATGCCCAGTCAGCTGACAAGACACTTAGGATGTGGAGAACAGTGATCATATGACAGAGCAGCAGTGCACACACTTATCTACCCCTTCAAAACCGGGTCTCCTTCTGTTCACTTCTCTTTGACTACAATTTTTAACTCAATATAGAATTCTGATATTCAGGAAATAAGGGTGAACACTATTTGATTTTTTTTTTTTTTTGAGACAGGGTCTTGCTGTGTCGACTAGGCTGGACTTGAACTCCTGGCTCAAGTAATCTTTCTGTCTCAGTCTTCTAGGTAGTTGGGACTACAGGTACACATCACTGCACCTGGCTGCAAATTCTTTCAAAACTCACTTTACAAGACTGATGAGTCAACTGGAACATACGTGAACACTTTTTTTTATTTATTTATTTATTTATTTATTTATTTATTTATTTATTTATTGCGGTACTAGGGTTTGAACTCAGGGCCTCATGCTTGCAAGGTAGACATTCTGCCACTTGAGCTACTCTGCCAGCCCTGGTTTTTTTTTTTGTTTGTTTGCTTGTTTTGGGGTATGTGTGTGTGTTAGGTTTTTTTCAAGATAGGGTCTCAAGAACTATTTGCCCAGGCTGGATTCAAATCACAATCCTTCTGATCTCTGAGTTAACACTTTGAGTGTGTGTATGTGGTACTGGGGGCTGAACTTCACCTTAAGCCACTCCACCAGCCCTTTTTTGTGGTAGGTTTTCTCGAGATAGGGTCTCACAAAACTAGGAACAGTGATCCTTCTGATCTCTGCCTCCTGAGTAGTGGGGATCACAGGCATGAGCCACCTGTACCTGGCTGAGTCAACACTTAACAGAAACAAATTATTCAAAAAAATGAACTATTGCCCTAAATTTATGCTGATGTGCCATGAACACCAGTATTACACAGCTTCCTGTCAGAGTCCTGATCATATACCAACGTCTTCTACATGCCTATGATAACCATAACCAAGCCAGCACACCCCTCCTTCTCCTCCTCCTTTCACTTGCAGTACAGTCTCATAATGACATCAGCAGACCCTGCCCTGTTACTGAGCTGCTGAAGAGACAAGGGCTCGATCCATTGTCCTCTCTTAGCCTATTCTTTTCCTGATAATCTCTAAGGTCTAGATTACAACCCAACCAGCTAGTCAGTATTTTTTTTTTTTACTTGAAGTACATAGGCCTAACACTTCAATTAACTTCGTGGAAATTTAAATTCTCACAAGGAGCTCTGGCATTTGCCACAGTGTGAGGCAATTCTCTTTCAAGAGCCCTCCAGTGTTTTCCTCATGTAGCAGTGATTAAAACAGTTCTCTGTTTAATGGGAATAAAAATCTTCTCTTCCCATGACTATCGCCAAACCAGAGAAAGAAAAAGAAAATGTCAGGCCCAGCAGTAACCACTTGGAAAGTACAGGCTGTGAAAAATAGAGAGAGGGTGTGATTCTCACAAAAGGTGAATTGGCATCCTACTCCTGCCTCTTCATCAACATACCACTCAGGTGACAGCCACCTAGAAATCCTCTCCTTCATTCCCCACAGTCAAAGTCCTAGCAGGCTCCCAATGACCACCCTCAGGTCTTCTTCTCGAAGCCTTCCTCATTTCCCCAGTCAGAAGTCGAATACCCCAGTCTTGGAGATCCTGCCTGCCCCACACACCCCTTACAAAGACTTGGAGGGACAAGAGAGAGCAAACCACATGTCCTCCTTCCCTGGCACCTGGCTTGTACAGGGTGATGCCAATCAAGTTTCTAATGAGCCAATGAATTCATCCTCAGGCTTCCGGTCCAAACCTCTGGCCTCAGATTTGGTCTTCCTGGTAAAAATGCTATTTATTTCGGTTGTTGTATTTGTGCCAGTAGTTGGGGCTGCCCACTTTTGGGCATTTACAGAAGGAAAATGCATTTCCTCTTTGGTTCAGAAAAAAATTAGAAATTATCATCTCCCTTCAGACTTACCTGTATACTGTTAACTTGCCATTTTTAAGCTCTTAAAAAACGTATATTAGCTATTCTCCTGATATTTTCTCATGTTTCTCAAATGCAAAATAAACACGTTGTAATTTATTCCACACTACAATGTAAATACATATTTCACTCCAGAGATAAATTGGCTTTATCTTCACCGTGTGCTTAGTAATAATGAAAGGTAGCCATCAGCATGGATAAAATGCTCATGGCTTCCTTCCTTCCTTCACTGGCTGCCGTGTACCTTACCTTTTACCCAACATCAAAACTCAAGAAACTACATCTAAAAAAAGGCGATTCCTTTGGTAAAACAATTTTTTAAATATTGCTCCAAACTGAAATATATGCTAGATTTCGTAAAGCTGCCTTTACTTTGAGGACATTGCCTCAGCATGCACACTACTGGCCCCGGGGCGCTCTCTACAGCTCTGAAAGGCCTGGCTGTCTGAAGAACAATGGCCATCTTTACTACTCCATTGCTGCCCCCTGCTGACAAAAAATGGACTGCCCTCTCCTGAGAAAATGGCAGCTGTAGACAAAGTAAGCCAACTGACCCACCCACTGGCTGCCAAGTCCCATGAAGAACAAGAAAGGGGCCTTTGGGCTGGTCACTGGTTGTTCACAACTGTAGTCTAGCTACTTGAGAGGCAGAGATCAAGAGGATCAAGGCTCCAGGCCAGCCTGGGCAAAACTGTTTGTGAGACCTATCTCAATAAGAAAAAGCTGGTGGCCTGCACCTATCAGCCCTGTTGTAGCAAGGAAGTGCAAAATTTGAGGATCACGGTCCAGGCCGATCTGGACAGAAAGCAAGACCCTATCTCCAAAGTAACCAGAACAAAAAGGGCTGGAGGCATGGCTCAAGTGGTAGAGCACCTGGCTAGCAAATAAAGAGGCGTACAAAAGTGTGGTGTTGCATAACAATCAGGACTGTCCAGACTAATGGGATTCTGGGATGGGTAAGGCAGGTGAAGATGGAAGTCCCATAGAGGCTGTGGTTCCCAACCTTTCACCACTAAGGAACCACACTTTACTCAGCCTGGACTTCTTGCTTTCAGTTCTTACACATAAGAAAAGATAACCCAACAAATGTTAATTCTGGCCAAGAGTGAAGAAATAGAGATAGATGCTTGACTTTAGCTAGATATTTTTAAATGGTTAAAAAAATACCTCATGGTATTTTCCTTAAGGAAGAAGGTTCTGGAATCTATATACCCTATAATTCTTAACCATTCACTCTGTGTTGTGTTGTCAGTTCTGCATGACATGGCCAGGGGTCGGTCTCTGCAGAGGAGGCTAGACAAGCAGGGGTTTACTGTCTGGCACTGACTATGTTATAATATATAGAAACTGGCAAGCTACAATGCCTGCAGGTACTAGTTTTGAGATCGGTTTCATAGAAAATTAGTAGCACATAAAAAGTCAAGAACGTGTACAGTTCCTATTCTGTGAATGTGTTTATTGATGAAGGCAGCCCCACCCCTAGTCCCATCCTAAGAAAGCAGCAGAGGCTCGTGTCTAGGAGCACAGGCTCAGGACCACTCAAAAACTGTAAACTTGGGTGACCTTGGGCATGTCCTTTAATCTTTCTTGGCCTCAGTTTCCTTTCCTGTAAAATGAAGATCATAAGAGCTCTTATCACTCAGGGTTGTGAAGAGTGACTTCGTTAATGGCTGTGTCACCCCCGGAACTGCTCTATACACACATACACACACACACACACACACACACACACACACACACACACGTATCTTGCAGGTGTCTGGTTGCTGCTTCTCCTATTGCTGCTACTATCATTATTTGGACTATGAAATGAGATGGCAGGTAAAGCACTGAGGACAGTGGCAGGCGCATAGGAAATGGTAAGGAATGCACCAGCTTTGAAGGTGATGGCAAACACCACCACAAAAGTAAACAGGGAATTTCTATCCTGGGTCATTTTAATCAAATGCCAATAAAATCTGATTATTTAAGAAGCAATTATTCAATGTAAAACGTATTACAACTCTCTTATAGAATCATTTGCCTAAAAGTAATTTTTTTTAAGTCAATAACTTTTTCAACTCAATTACAGTCCATTCCCATTAGCCACATGGATGTTTTCTGTAAAATCTCCACACACACTGAATTACAGCATACTCAACTGTCAATCCTTGGGAAACAGAGGTGAGGTATAGTCGACTCCCTTAGCCATGATTTCAATCACCCTGCAGTTAATGGAGGTCCATAAATGTTCAATGGGAAAATTCCAGAAAAAAGCAATTGACAAGTTTTAAGTTGTGCACTGTTCTGGGTAGTGTGATGAAATCAACCCATCCTGCTCTAGTCATCTCTTTGTCCAGCACATCCATGCTGTCTGTCACTTAGCTGTCTTGACTTTCATAATACTTAGCACTTGTGTCCAAGCAAACTTTATATTACCTAACAATGGCCCCGAAGTGTGAGTAGTAATGGTGGCAATAAAGATCTGCCAGAGAAGCTGTAAAGTGCTTCCTTTATGTGACTTAGAGAAAAAAAAAAGTCGTATGTTAAGGCTGCTAAAGTTACATCTACTGTGCCTAATTTTATAAATCAAACTTCATCATCGGCATGATGTACAGGAAATCCACAGTATGTGATACCACACAAGGTTTGCTATTATCTGCTGCCCATCGGAGGGGACTGTTATACAGTCGATCTCATTGTTTATGATACGGTGATTATTTTCTACAAAGCAACCATGAATGGCAAATTAGCAACGATGACCCGCTGTTCCTAGGGGAAGTGTGTGTGGTCAGAGATTATAACCCTTAATGCTAAAAACAACTCATCATGGCAGATTCTATTTTCTGTTATTTTACAAAAGAGAAAATTAGGTCCAAACAGGTTAAGTGACTTCTGCGAGGCTGCCTCATTAACAGGAGCCAGAGCCGGGGTTCAACTCCACCCCACTACCCCAGAGCCAGGGCATCCTCCATCACACCAATAGCACCACCCACCAGCCTCCCCCTCCGGGAGCCTCCTTGTGACACTGCCCCTTGTTTCCCTCACCTGGGAACATGTGCATCTGGCATCAAGTTTCAGCTCTTTACAAATGACCACAAAAGCATTGTGTTGGTTCTGAAGTCCCCACTAAGTTTTAGCAAGTAGGCAAATTTCCAAATACAGAATGTATGAACAATGAGGAAAAAGAGTATTTTTAAAGTTCATGCTCAGTTTCCTGACCCTCCGTACCTTCCTCCCTTGTAAATTTAACATTATCCATGCTGCATTTACTGGATAAATGTATGAGCCAGCCAACAAAAGCAAGAAGGGTCTAGTGCTTTTCTAACCCTGGTGATGAGGCCACAGATTTTTTTTTTTTTGGTTTTTGGCAACAATGCCATCTGTGTTTTTTTTAAATTGGTCATCTTTTCATGAACTCATTCTCGTGTTTTCTATTTCTCCATAGGCTCACCTGCACTGTGGATATTACTTTAGCACTTTCCAGACCTCACACACAAAAAGACAAATTTCTTCCTCCTCTTTCTGGATGTTCTACACTTTGATTCATTAATACTGAGCTCACAGCCAACCTCCAGTAACTCATGCTGGAACGAAGACACCGAGCACAGGTGTTTTCTCTGTAAGACACATCACAGCCTTTCTGCACTTAGGAACTCTAACAGCCTCAACCCTACACTCGGGGCCGTTTAGGACAGCAAAATCATCAACATACTGCACAAACACACAAAAAATGTGCATGAAACATCTCTGAAAGAACACTTATTTAAAGTAGGAGAGCCAAAGCAGGAGGAAGGAAGGTCTTGCTCTACCTCTGCTAGGAAATGTGTTCTTCAAGTGATTCCAACTTTCACCGCTCTGTGTGTGTCTGTGAATGACACAAAAGTGCCAGAGTACTGACCCTGGGAAATACAAATACGCTGTAGGGTGTAGACAAATTTGCCCGTACAGCATCTATGAATAACGAGGATCAGCTATACACTTTTAACTCATCAGAATATTTTGAAAACCTAGAGACGTCAAATATGAATAAACTCAAATCTCAAAAGGCAAACGTGTAAAGTGTGTGTGCATGCACACGCATAAGGTTACCTAACGCCCTTCAGTTCACGCCTCATGTAATTACAGGCTTCTGGGATTACTGAGAGAAAAAAGACACCACTCACCACCACTCCACTTCATAACAGGCTGCTTAACTGAACTCAATTATTTTAAAGTTCCAGAACAAATTGTAAATTGGAACACTCTTCACCACTGCAGTTATTCCAGTTCAGAAAATATACTCAAAGACGTGTCCTTGAAGCTTTAAAGGCATTGGTTTGATGTAGAATAAAACTTTGTATAGAATACAAAAATGCTTTTCTTCCCCCACTGAAAAATTATTTACTTAAAAGTAGATCATTCTCAGGGCATCCTTTATATAACAGGTCTTACTGCATTTCACAGCTTGGGCCTTCAGCACCAGGACTAACTGTGCTCCCCTGTGGCTTCTCTGCACTTCCTCTAAGCGTCCTTCTCTTCACAGTTCACAGGGGCATTGGATTTTTTTTTTTTTTTTTAAGGCTGCTTAGATTCTGGGAAGCAAAAGTAGGGCTATATCTTTAGTGTTGGCACAGCTTAAATCTCCCTGGCACCAGGCAGAGCAGTGAAGGAAGCAGCAAGAATCCCTGCCTAGGAGGTCACCACCCAGTGGAGGAAGATGGACCAGAAATCCTCAACTGTGCACTGTTGGCTTCTTGAATTCCATAGAGAAAAGTCAGGCAAGGAACAGCAAGAGAGGGGGGTCACAATTTTAAATCAGTGGGTGATCTAGGAAAGTATCACTGAGTAAATGTCTTGAGGAAATAAGAGGCAACAATGCAGAGAGCCAAAGGAAGGGCACCTCGGGAAATGGTGACAGGAAGTGCAAAGGCCCTGAGGTAGGGAGTAGGCCCAGCCTGGAAAACAAACAGCAAGGCCAGTGAAACTTCAAGTCAGGCAGAGGAAGAAGAGAGAGAAGAGGTCAGAGACAATGACAGATTGCACGTACAAGACTTTCTCTTTGTAAGGTCTAGATTTCACTCTGTGTGAGATGACGTACATGAGGAGGTTTGTCTTAGATAAGGATTATCTTTTAAATTATTCAATACTGAGAAAAACAAAGAACAGGAACCCCAACACCCACCACCTAGATTCAACTGCTAACATCTACCGCATTTGCTTTGTCAACATGCATGCACGTGTATGTGTATCTAACATTTCCTTACTTGGAACATCTGACACTGAGTTACAGTTATCTTAACATTTTGCCCCTAATATTTTAATGTGCAGCTCCTAAAATCCAAGACATTCTCCTATCTGACCTCTTTAATTCTATCTTACTTCATAAAACTAGCAATACTTCCGTTAAGCCATCCATACCCCAAATTCAGATGCCCCAGTCGTCCAAAGAGTTAAAGTCCACATGTAAAATCTGGCTGTGTGTCACCAGCATCTCTTCGGCTGTAAGATCTCCCTCCATGTTCTCCCAATCCTGATGTTCGAAGAGATGAAATCCATACAAGGTCACTCACAGGGGATTCATCTCCTGTCCCCTCGCAATGCTGTGTCACGACCGGAAGGTAGGTCTGAAGGTGTGACTACATCAGACTGGGGAATACTACTTCTTCCTATCAGCCACAGATCAGCCAAGGCATCCCACAGTTCCACAGCGGTGATGCTAATAAATTCAAACATTCCACGTCAGTGAGGTCTGAACTGCCAGCTACCTCCCAAAAACTATGCTTTCACCCTCATAATTAGAATCAGCAAGTGTTCTTTGCTTGTTCCCTCCCTCCCTCTCTCCTTCACACACACACACACACACACACACCCACCACCACCACCACCACCACCACTGCCACCATCATAATACACGTAAAAAATAGCCCACTCCCTAGTAACTTTTGCCTAATGGTTCTGATAACCTTAATAGTCTTTGCCTAACTCAGTTATTTCTTTGGGGACTGCAATGTAGTGATTTTCTAGCATTCTTTCTACACTGACAACTCCTCACTTGCCACTTTTTTTTTTTAATTTTTATTTTATTCATATGTGCATACAATGTTTGGGTCATTTCTCCCCCCTTCCCCTCTTCCCCCCAGCCCCTTACCCTCCCTCCCTGCTCCCTCCTTTACCCCCCCTTCCCCTTGCTGCCAGGCAGAAACTATTGTGCCCTTATCTCTACTTTTGTTGAAGAGAGAGTATAAGCAATAACAGGAAGGACCAAGGATTTTTACTAGTTGAGATAAGACTAGCTATACAGGGAGTTGACATGCATTGATTTCCTGTGCATGTGTGTAAGTTAATTCTTCTCAAACTAACCTTTTCTCTAGTTCCTGGTCCCCTTCTATTGGCCTCAGTTGCTTTTAAGGTATCTGCTTTAGTTTCTCTGTGTTGAGGGCAACAAATGCTAGCTAGTTTTTTAGGTGTCTTACCTTTCCTCACCCCTCCCTTGTGTGCTCTCGCTTTTATCATGTGATCAAAGTCCAATCCCCTTGTTGTGCTTGCCCTTGATCTAATGGCCACATATGAGGGAGAACATAGGATTTTTGGTCTTTTGGGCCAGGCTAACCTCACTCAGAATGATGTTCTCCAATTCTATCCATTTACCAGTGAATGATAACATTTCATTCTTCTTCATGGCTGCATAAAATTCCATTGTGTATAGATACCACATTTTCTTGATCCATTCATCAGTAGTGGGGCATCTTGGTTGTTTCCATAACTTGGCTATTGTGAATAGTGGCCACTTTTGTTTTTACTATCACTAGAGGTACATGGATCACCTTTTTTCATTCTAAACATTATAAAATACTATCTTTACTATCTTTTGGACACAGCCCCATAAGTCTTTGCCTTTTGATTCTATAAAATGTCCCAGACTTATTTTGTACTTGTCCTGTCCCAGATAAGAACCAGTCATTTCAGTGTGGCAGGTTATATATAAAGAAAGTTCTTTGACTTTTAAAAGGGTCACCCCAGCTGCTGGGTTAGGAATAGAGTTATGAGGGAGGTTGGAGGCAAGATCAATTGGGCAAGACTCTCACAAACACCCAGAGGAAGGCTGGCAGCAATAGAGATCTCAGGATCAGATTCTGGAAATATTTTAAAGGAAGATGTGGCTGAGTATACTTAAAATTCTGATATGGAAAAAAGTATTCAAGAAAAAATGGAATAAATGACAAGGAAAGGTCTCATGGCTTGGAGTCTGAGCTACTGAAGGATGCAGTTCCCATGTATTAATACGGAAAGATAGAGAAGCAATTTTTGTTATTTGTTTGTAGTGGTAGGGAGCAAGAATACAGGACATAGTTTGAAATTCAGTTTTGGACATACCAGTGTAGGTTCTTTGAGATGCCTAGGCATATTTTGCACTGGGTAGGTGGTGGAGCTGGAAGGAGGATTGCTAGAAATTCTTTTCCAGTCACTTTGGCTTTCTTGGTGAAACTGGAAACAAGGTCATCACCTAAGAGGGAAGATGCGAAAGGATGTGCTGTAGGCTGGAAGATTTAAGCAAGGTGGGGTTTTGCTGGGTGAGTGCAGCCAAGTGACAACAGGCCGAGGAGAGGGTCAGGGATGGATTGTGCTGAGGACCACAGAGCCTGAGCTGATCAGGGAAGACTCCACAGTGAACAGGCAGTGGGACCCTAGAGGGATCAAAGGTTGTTGCAATCAATGGTTAAGGAAAAAGAAGTGATGGCCAAGTTGCTGAATGCCTTTAGACAGATCGGGAAGGAAGAGAGGTTTTCAATCATCTCTAGGTGGAAGGTATGAGCATGAGAAGAAGTGTGTGAGGAGGCAGAGGTCAGGGCATAGAGAGAATCTTCTATGTGGAAGGAAACTGCCAGTTATGGCAGGGGAACTACTACTGAAGTAGTGGTAAAGCTTCACAAGCTCAAGCCATGAAGGAATGAAGAGAAAGAGCCATGCCACAAGAGCCAGAGGTGGGGACCTGCAGGGAAGATGGAGAATGATCTAGAAGTGGCAAAGAGGAACAAGAGGCCACTTTCTTCATTTCTAGGTCCTAGAGGAATGGAAGAGAGAGCACTCGCCATGCAGGAGGGCTGGACCAGGGTCCAGCAAGAGAATAAGGTGAAGGAGATAATGATGAAGGAACGTAAATCCCAAGAAACACAATTAAAGGGTTTCCAAAAGTGAGGGAAGAGGGAAAGAAACAGTTCAGTGTCTCTTGTGATGGCTGCCACCTTCTGAATTAAAGGGCGTGATGGGACTAGACTCAATGGCCTCAAGCAGATGTTAGTGGCAAAACAGTGGATTAGGACTAAAAATTGAGATTATATACAATCCAGGAAGCACAGGAAAAGGAACACAACACCATCAGTTGTAAGAGAAGTGAAACTCAAAACCAGAATAAGGTTCCATTTCACACCCACTAGAAAAGCAATAATCAAAAATGCGGAAAATACCACATGTTGGCAAGGATGTGGAGAAAGGAGAACCTTCAGACATTAGTGGGGGGAATATAAAATATAGCAGCACTATATGACCTGGAAATTCCCAAAGCTAAACAACTGAGAACTGGTACCCAAATACATGCATACACAAATGGGTGTATTCATCAGCACTATTCACAACAGCCAAAAGGTGGAGGCACCCCAAATATATAACAGCTGAATGAATAAACAAGTGGGCTACATCCATACCGCGTGCTACTATTAAGCCACCAAAAGGAATGAAACACAGGTTAAACATCCCTAGTCATAAAATCTGAAATCCACAATCTTCCAAAATCCAAAAGTGTTACAGCATCCACATGATGGCACAAGTAGAAAATTCTATACCTGACCTCATGTGATAAGTTGCAGACAAACTGAGAGTGTACTAAAAACACTGCATAAGATTACTTTTGGGCTAAGTACATAAATTACTTTCATGTCTAAACTTAAGTTCCATCTACAAATTATCTCATTATGTATATGCAAATATTCCAAATTCTGAAAAACTCAGGGTCAGCCAGGAAATTTTTAATAGCATATATTAATTATATAAAATAAGGGGTTTCATTATAATATTTTCATACATACACATAACATATTCTGATTATATTCACCCCCCCATTACCCTCTCATCTATCCTCCCTCCTTCCCTTTGTCCCTCTCTAATAGCCCCCTTTCTATCTTCATGGCTTTCTTTTTTCTAGATTTCGTGTAGCTTAACGTGACAACTTCCAGTTCAATCCAGTTTCCTGCAAATGACATTTCGTTTTTCTTTACTGCTGAATAATACTCTATTAGCGTATATATGTGCCATATTTTCTTATCCATTCATCTGTTGATGGACACCTAGGTTGATTTCATAGTTTGACTATCATGAATAGTTCTGCTATAAACATGGATGTGCAGGTATCTCTAGAGTATGCAGACTTACATTTCTTCAGCTAGATGCCCAAGAGTGGCATAGTAAAATCATATGGCAGTTCTAGTTTTAGTTTTTTGAGGAACCTCCATACTGACTGCGCTAATTTACATGCCTGCCAGCAGGGTAAGCATCCACCCCACATCCTCACCAGCATTTTGTCTCGGTTTTCTTCCTGAAGGCTGTTCTGAACGGGTAACACAGACTCTCAGTATGCCTTTGACGTGTACTTTCTTTATGGCTAGAGATGCTGGACATTTTTCCTCATTTATTGGCCATCTGAGCGTCTTCTTTTGAGAACTGTCTTTCAACTCATTTGCCCATACATTGACTGGATTACTTGTTCTTTTTGTATTTAGTTTTTTTTTTTTTGAGTTCTTTTTATTTCAATCCTCTGTTGGAGAATTCAGGTAGTCCAGGCAACTTTTAAAGAAACCACTTCAGTGAGGAAGAACTGCCAGACTTGAATTCAGTTGTCTTAAAACTGCTTCAAAAGGCCTCAAGAGCCACTTACAAGCAGAATGTAGTGGAGGGAATTTGACTGTCAAGGGATTGAACTGGACTGTTAATGTCAAGTGTGACCGAGAACAGCTCACCCAACCTCTAAGTGAAGAGCTGGAAGTGGGCTGACTCAGCTCTAAAGGTTTTCCATTCCGGGATTCCTTTTCTGAGCCTTGTCCTTAAGCCCTGAAGGCTTTCAGACACCTCCTAGATACTGAGAGACCACAGTCCCCAACAGTCCCAAACTTAAGTCATGATCTTCCTATAAGAAATTATTTTCTGAATTTGAATGCACTTCACTCTGAAATTAGCCTGGCACTGCTGGTGATTAATACTTCTGGATATAGTAGGGCCAGTAAGTTATGATTCACAGACCGTGATTCAGAAAGCATTCAGCAAAACTGTCCATCACTGTAGCTACAGGCAACTGCTAAAATGTTAGGCAGCTTTGTAATCACTCCTGTAGCTGTCACATTTGCCAAAAGCATTCTTCTCTTTTGCACAGGGGCTCTGGGCTCTTCTTTAGCAATTTCTAGGAGACCCTTATTCAGCAGAGAATTAACCATTTGTCTGTCATGAGTTGTAATTTTCTCCCCAGTCTGAATTTGCTTATGGTATATTTTTGACCATGAAGTCTTTTTATTCTTCTAAACTCAAATCTTTGATTCTTTTCTTCTGATTTTTGGCTCAAGATTTTTTGAGTTGGTTTTAAATGACCTTCCCAACCCAATGTATTTTAGCCCACTTATGCCATATGGAAAAATGCCTGAGACCAGGCCTGGTGCCCCATGTCGGTATCCCAGCACAGGGAGGCCGAGGTAGGAGGACTGAAAGTTTAAGGCCAGCCTGGGCTACACAGTGAGTATCAGGCCAATTTGGGCTACATAACAAGACCCTGTCTCAAACACACATGTGCATAAGTAGAAAGAAAAAAGAGAAAGAAGAAAATGCCCCAAACTTGGTAATTTATAAAACAAGAGAAATTTATTTCTCAGAGTTTGAGAGGCTGAGAAGACCAAGATCAAGGAGACAGCAGATTTGGTGTCTGATGAAGACATCTGTTACAGAACACTTTGCTAGTACACACCATGTCTTCCCATGATGGGGAGAGGTGAATGTTATCACACATGGCAGCAGACTACTGGCAAAGAGGGCTGGCCAGTTCCCTCCAGCCCTTTTATAAGGCACTACTGACCCCCTCAAGGCTGCACTGGGATTTCAGTTTCAACATGAATTACGGGGGGGGGTGCACACACAAACATTTGAACTGTAACACAACTAAGAAAATTAATTCTTGTATGATCTCTTTTTAGCACTTTTAAAGTTTCATTTTTTACACCCAAGTCTTTGCTCCATTTAAGAAGGCACATGGGGGAAAAAAAAAAAAAAAAAAGAAGGCACATGGGTCAAGTGTTGGTGGCCCACACCTATAATCCTAGCTACTCAGCAGGCAAAGATCAGGAGAATCATGGTTTGAAGTCAGCCTAGGCAGATAGTTCTTGAGACCTGATCTCGATCCAACACAAAACAGGGCTGGTGGAGTGGTTCAAGTGGTAGAACACCTGCCTAGCAAGCATGAGGCCCTGAGAAAGGAAGGAAGAGAAGGAAGAGAAGGAAGGGAAGGAAGGGAAGGAAGGGAAGGAAGGGAAGGAAGGGAAGGAAGGGAAGGAAGGAAGGGAAGGAAGGGAAAGAAGGGAAGGAAGGGAAGGAAGGGAGGAAGGGAGGGAGGGAGGGAGGGAGGGAGGGAGGGAAGGAATTAAGGAAGGAAGGAAGGAAGATAGGAAGGGAAGAGAAGGAAGAGAAGGAAGGAAGGAAGGAAGGAAAAAAAAGACACATTGCACACTTTGCAGATCACTCTGGAGACTGCAAACCCAGGCAGGAGCAGCATAGACAAAGATCCTTTGACACTGCCTAGACACAGGTTGAGCAGCCTCCCTCCTCATTAGATGCTTTAAGACAAGTGACTGCAAACCTCTCCGGAGGTCCGCTTCCACTTCTCTGAAGCAGAGACAACACTTCAGCCGTTCTGGATTACATGAGACAACTATTTACCCATGTTTGCACCGAGCCCTGAGAGAAGGTACTCAAGGTGTGCTGGTTGCCTCCTCTTCCATTTCCCTTGGTCTTTTTGCCCTTTTGAGTTATTTGTTGCATATCTAAGGGTAGACAAGTATAATAGAGAAATCGATTTGTCACTAATCTTTCTTTTAAAATCATTTAAGGAAACAGATTTGGTTGAAGCTAAAATGAGGCTTTAAGGTAAGGTCCCCTCTAGCCACACAGATGGATTTGGAAAATATGATAACACATTAACATATATGTCCTTTGGGAAGGGTTAGGTAGCCAGTTCAGCCACACTTACCCTATTCCCCAATAGACAGGCCATTCACCCACCCCAAAGCCACTCACAGTCTGCAAACTATAGTGTTCTGCTATGGAACTTGAGCTCTCATGCCATCTACACACAGTCTTAGAATAATTTCCAAAATCATGGTTCCAAATAATTTCCAAAATCATAGATTTTGAGTGGCAAACAGCCTAAGTACCTGACAATAGGATGAGTATTTAAATGAGAACTAGTATTTCTAAATAAACACATACAGAATATGCACTACTCTAAAATACCTAAGTAGAATAAAACAGAAAGATCCGGTATGTGAAAAAAACTAAGTAATGCTGCCTGCCACGAGAGTAATGTTCATAAATGTGTGAACAATATTTATGCAAATTGAAAAAGATGAGAGAATGTTATAAAAACATCAAAATAGAGGGCTTTCTCTTTTAATTTCCTTTCACATCACATATTACAAAGTATTAAAGTTGTCTAGAGTTCAGCATCCAGGTTATATAAGCTGTTTTTCTAGACCTACCAGCATGCAGAGAAACACTGGAAAAGTTACTATACAAAGTTTTATCCAAGAAGAGGACCATTTGTCACACTGATACTTAGAAGATGACTTTTGTCAATGTGGAATAACGTCAAACCAGTATCAAAGAAATTTTCAAAGACTGCTTTTCTTTAACTTAGTCCTTTTCTGCATTCTATCTGCTGGTGGCAAATATGCAATAATTCTTGATCTCGTTTTGCAAATTTGAGGGTGAATGGGTTAAGAAAGTTGGAAGAAAGAAATCTATACTAAAAATTACAGATCTCTGCCATTTAAAAATGGCTTTATAAGGCACCCTTTAAAAAATCTAAGCAGCAGCAAAGTTTGCATAAATCTGCAGTCATATGTGGACAGCTGATCCTTAACCCAAATATAGTTTGGGTTTAAAAATAGATTTAAAAAAAAAAAGAACCAGTAAGTAGGAAATGAGGAGATGTTTAAAAAACAAAAGTTATAAAGAAGGAGAGCGTTTTGGATAAGAAAGGCTTTCCTATGTGAATAAGGTTTTGTCTTAAAAGTAAAGGATTATTCCAAAATGGAAACAGGCAGTAAGTCAAAACCAGGAGGGTAAAAGCATGTTGTGAAAACAAAATGGTAGGTTTAATGATGAGATTTAATTCATTAAAAAACCCACTGCTGAAAAATAAATTCATAGAAGATTCTCTAAAAACTTCCCAATAAAGCTGGGACACAAAAAGCACATCATCCATTTCCTCTGAGACGACTCTCTCTCTTCTAGAAAAATGTTTCTTCACTATGCTTAATAAACTCTGCAAACTAAATTCAGACCTACCATATGATCCAGCACTATTCACAATAGCCAAGCTTTGGAATTAGCCCAGATGCCCTATAATTGATGAATAGATTAAGAAAATGTGGCATATTTATACAATGGGGTATTAGTCAGCCATAGAGAAGAAGAATGAAATTATGTTGTCTATAGGTAAATGGATAAAACTGGAGATCATCATGTTAAGCAAAGTGAGCCAGGCTCAGAAGGACAAAGGTCACGTTTTCCCTCATACGTGGAAGCCAGACCTAAAAGATAATATAGATGTATGATCTAACATATACACACATATATAAATGAGAGATGGGGAGAGAGAACATGATTGTTAATAGTGGGTATGTCTTGAGGGGACCTGGTGGGGGGAGGGGGTAGAGAATGACAGAGCGAGTAATATTGAAATATATTGTATGTGCATATGAAGATGATATGAAATGCACTGAAAGCTGTTGAATGATAAAAAAGCAGGACAATAAAGAAAGAGAAGTGAAAGAGGGAGTTATTCTGATTAAAGTACCATATATGCATGTGTGAAATATTGTGGTGAAACTCCCTTTAACAATCAATGTACACTTACAGAATGAAGGACCGGAAGGTAAAACAGGTCCTATCCAGGGGTGGGTACAGTGTGTGTGTGTGTGGGGGGGGAGATAAAAGGAGAGGGTAAAGGAAGGTCAATATGGTAGCTGTACTTTGTATACATGAAAATGAAACTTGTTGAAATTGTTCTGAGAAGAGCAAGAAAGATGGGGGTGAATGATGGAGATGCATCTAATTAAGATATAGTGTATGTACATATATAAATATCACAATGAATCCTCCATACAACTAATACATTTTTAAAAATAAACTTTACTATTACTTTCACCTAAAATAAGTTTTATAGATTAAAATATATAAATATTATAGGAAATTTGGAAATACAGAAGAGAATGAAGAAGAAAATTCACCTGTGATCCCATTCATCCAGAGAAAATCACCAATGTCTTTGTGTATTTCCTTTCAGGTTTTCTCCCCATACAGATATTTAACGAAATATTCAGTTGTATTTGCATAGGCTATAAATTCTGAAAACTCCCCACACAGGGATTCGGCAGAAGGCATCCTGGGGTCACTTCTGCAGGTCACGAGGTCACTGTCGGGGAGAGTAGTCTAGTCAGGCTTTGTCGGGAGAGAAATCAGATTTGGAAACTCCTCAATGCCTGAACTTGTCCAGAACAGAGCCTGGAAGTCTAAACTGTCCAAGGACAGTGAGGACATATGCTGTGAGGTCCCTGAACTAAACATGTGACTGCAGGAGCATCATGGGAGTGTGCGGGGAACCTGTCTCAAGAAGGACAATGCGAGGGAAACTGCCCAGTCAGACACGACAGGATGGCTGATGGTCAGCAGGTATGTGGTCACAGCAAAGTAAGGTGTACTAGGAAGACCCAACAGAACCAAGAACAGGCTGGAAGAATCCAAACCACTCTCTGAGAGTCTCTCCTCCCTGTCAGAGTGAGGGCTCATGAGCATGACTGGACCTCTCATAAAAAATAAAGGTTTGTTTGTGACTCTTTTAAGTAAGTATGCCACGTTTATAAACTTCATTGGTGTTTTACTAAATTGGAATCAAGACAAACACCTTGTTACTGGTATTTCACTTAAAATATTATGAATGCCTCCCCACAACATTATCTGAAAGCTAGCTGGCATCACAACCTATAGGTGTTCTGTACTTTAGCTAAGTGGATAAAAAAGTGAGATAAAACTATAAGTAAAGCCATCACTAAAATAAAAATTACTAATCATCAATAAGCACATGACATTTTTCAATCTCACAACTAATTACAGAAATGCAAATGAGAAATCCAAATTGGATGCTTTTTTGTCTGCCTAGCAAGTTGGCAAAATTTTCAGTGTAACACTTGGTTTTGGCAAGTGTTCAGGGAAGCGAGCAGTCAAAGAGACTGCTGGCCAAGGGCGTAAATTAGGATGACTTTTCTCTGGGCCATTTGGCAATATGTTCCCAAAACCTTTAAGAGCCCATTTGTGTGTGGCAGTGCTCAACAAGAGCCATATCCTGAACTGCCCCTGAATAATTAAGAGCTGGTCTCACACCACATAGAAGAAATCCGTATACTTCTGGGTCACAGCTGGGAGGCTCCACCATTTGCTAATTACTTAAAGCTGGTGAGGGAGAAAGGGACAAGATGAAGAGGCCACTGATGGGTCCTGCGGCCTTCTCCTCACCGGCTACAGGCCGAGGTGACCCTGAGAAGCCAACAGTGCCAGGAACAAAGCCTGAATTTGACAATTTGAAACTCCAACCACCCACTGCCACCTGGTGACCCTTGCAAAGAACACTCTAGCTTGCTCCCCCATGAGATGCAACCTACACAACTGCCCTCCCTGGGGGAGCGGTTCCTGCCACTAGTATCCCCAGGCTGGACATGGAAGACCCACGGCACGTGTCTCGGAGGCCAGATGGCACAGGAGACAGGCGTGCTGGCTGGAACACATATTAACATTAGCCCCAACCTAAGCCATATGGCAGAGGATCCCTTGACTGGCTGGCACAAGGACCTGGCATTTGAGACTCATAAAGAACTCACCAAATGCAAAGAAGTGAGAGGTAGAGTGAGACGGATTCTGGGCCACTTGCATCATGAAAATAAGTGTCATGGGTGTGAGGGGGAGGGGCAGCACCTGTGTGACCCTTTTGCAAAACAAAACATTTTTGTTTTAAAATAAAAGTCATTTTTAATGGCAGAACAGCCTGCTCTTCTAAAGACTTTGGCTCTTATGCCAGGTGAAACATCTTGTCATTGAAAAACCAACATATGTCTTATCCTTCCAAAGTTCAGAGCTGGGAAGTATGCACATGGTAGCATTCAGAGGAAGAATTAATGTGGAGAACACGTCCCCAGGCTGAACACTCCCATCTAGTAAAGCCAGTCGGCCACAGTATTCAGGACACACAGAGAGCAGGCGGCAGTCCGAGGACAGAGTCATCTAGAAAGGATTAACGAGAAATGAAAACACATCTGCACTTAATGTGGGCTTCTGACACTGTCATAACCTAGCTGCGTTTGTATGCGCATTCACACAGGACAAATTCAGTCTTCCATCCTAGAGGAAGGTGACTAACGTATATCCTAATGTGCATTTATCTTACAACCACAACCTGCTGCAAACATGAGTTCTTCTTGGCTCGTTTAAGAGAGCATGTGCTCAAGGTGACAACAAAATGCTCACAATTACCTAAGGGACAAACATGGAGTCCTTTCTGTGTTTTGTTTGGGTGTGTGTGTGTGTGTGTGTGTGTGTGTGTGTGTACATGTGTGTAGTGGTGTGTGTGTGTGTGTGTGTGTGTGTGTGTGTGTGTATGTACATGTGTGTAGTGGTGTGTGTGTGTGTGTTCTAAACCCTCAGCTTTCCAGACTCCAGAAAGTAACAAGGCCTGACTTTGTCCCCAAGGAGCACAACTGAATTTCCTGGAAGCTAAGCAGGAAGTGAGTCTTGCCCTCACCTTATCTACCTTAGACAGTAGGTACTGTCTGTCTACTGCACTTTCTGTTCACACACCAACCAAAGAGGGCAGAAATGTCTTCCTCACTCCTGTCTCTTTCACATCCTGCCTCCTTTCCCTTATGGCGTCTATACCTACTGTAAACTCCCAGCTGGAACAGAAATGCGAATTGCGAATGAGTCTGTCATTTTCTCTCTGCCTAAAATAGCTACAGCAACAGCCACAGCCAGCACTGCACCTCCCTGGGTTTGTGGAGGTTTTCAGTGCCAAAATCAAGCAGCATTAGTATGACCCCTGTGGCATAAAAATCTATGTAGGGAATTTAAATATATGGAGGATTTCGTTCATAGTTTCTAAAATTAGACACAATTTAATCAGCATAACTGTCTGATACGAGAGCTGCATATTTACAAGGCTGTTAGGCTGCAATGCTGTGAGTTTAAGGAGGAGGGTCACAGATGGAAATCATGCTACTACCCAAAGCTAAGCACCACAAATGCAGCCACCTTCCTGGGACAGAGCTGCTCACAGATATGGCTTGCCTCTAATGGTCTTCTTAAAAACCACCTCTGGTTTACAAAATAATATGAGATTAAGACTGTCTAAGCTTCCAGAGTAAAAGTACAACTAATTAAATTCATACTCTGGAGAAATAATAGTGCAAAGAACACTAGACCAAAGAAAAATGATGGGTTTTTTTTTTAAATCTTTTTAGTCATATATAGTAGTTGTACACTGGGTTTCATAGTTGTACAGGGAGTTTCGTGGTGACACTTCCATATATGGGTAAAATGCACCCTGGTTAGGTTCATCCCCACCCATTATTCTCCCCTCTTCCCCTCGCTCTTCTTAAAATGACTTTGGCAGGTTTCCATGTTTCATCTTCATACATGTATAGAAAGCACATCATCAGTATTTGCCCTCCTTCACCTCTTCATTTACCCTCCCCTAACATGACCTAGTTTGCATTCCTGTCCTTCATTGTTTAAATGTTTGTTGTTCTTGCCTCCAGCCACCATGTGCCAATCAGCAGACATCTGCAATCATTGTCGGAAGCCTGGGGTCCTACACCCACATCTCTAAGGGATAGCTCACCCTGACACGCTCCTGGCATAAGAGGTGTGGCCACCTCCACTGAAAGTTTTTATCTAGGCAGCCTAACACAGGAAGTGCCGACTGCACTGATTTTCTCAAGCAGAAAAGAATTAAGTCCTCTTTCCTCCCCTGAAGCACTTCTTTCCATTCTCATACATGTTCCTTGTAGAGATGGGCAAACCAACCAGGAATGATGGCACAAACCTGTAATCTCAAATACACAGGAGGCAGAGATTGGGAGGATCCCAGTTTGCAACCAGTCTGAGCAAAATGAGATCCCACCTCAACGAACAATATGGGTGTGGTGGTACACGGCTGTCATCCCAGATGTGTGAGAGGCAAAGGCAGTAGCAGGAACAGGAGATCCTATTCAAAAAATAAAGCAGAAAAGGGCTGGAGGGGGAGGGGGGATTGGCTCAACTGGTACAGTGCCTGCCTAGTAAGCACAAGGCTCTGAGTTCAAACCTCAGTACCAACAGAGAGAGAATGAGAGCTTAGAGAAAGAAAGCACAAGAATCTCAAATTGCAGTTCAAAAAGAAAGTTAAGATACTAAACTGAAGTTGGACATGGTGGCAACACACCTTTAATTCCAGCACTTGCAAGGCTATGGCAAGAGAATCATGAGTCCCAGGCCAGTCTGAGCTACATAATGAGACCCTGCCTCAAATAAAAGAAAAACTAAACTAACCCTAAGCACTTAGATGAGATTCTCCCTTTTCTCTGTGGTGTCGTCAAGATGCTCATCTTCAGGATCATCTTCCTAGTCTGTCTGCAAAACAACCACTACAAGTCAAGAGACCCAATGCAACAAATGACCTCATTCAAACCATTTAACCTGCTTGATCCACAAAGCCAAGAGAGAAAATGAAGTTGAACCACCTGGTCTGAGAGGATATTTCCATTTCACCAATCTATAATCACTGTGAAACCTGCAAAAGGTCACAGCTACTTTTCCACATAAATGGAGTATATGGAGGGATCCAAGATGGCAACTAGAGTGTAGAAGCAGACAGCATGAGCTCCATAAATCAAAAATCTTGCTGAGATGCTGGAGCCACACATGGCAGAAAAAAAAGCACCAAGGAGGATCAAAACATCAACACCTCAAACCCCAACCTGTACAAAGCTTCTCCACAACACATTACACTGAGAAAGCAGGAGGGCTCCTGTGACACCAGATGCCAGCTTCAAACCTGCTTGGGAGATATCCAGCAGACCAACAGATGAGTAAATAAGCATCACACGGTATTCCCACAGCTACCCCTGGTATAAACCAGCATAGCCTCCTGGACAGAATGACCCCCAGTCCCACAAAAAAAAAAAAAAAATACTGAACATACACAAGGAACTGAAAAGGAAAATGCAACAGAGGGGGTGGGGTGCTATAAGTGCATCGGAGAAGAGGGGAGACACAAGGAGCTGATCTCCACACAACCTTTCAGTAAACAAAGACTGGAAAGGCAGAACGGCCAATAGCAGGTGGATGATAAGCCTTTGCCTGAAATAGGGCAGGTAATGGTCCACAAAAATCATCTCCTGAGCCAGTGAGCAACATCCAAAGTCAAACAACGCTTCAAAATTGAAAAACAATCAGCAAACCAGCATAACACGCTGACAGCAGGGAGCCGGCTGACGGATCTCTGACCTTGCCCCAGAGAAAGGGGACAAGGCAAAGAAATAAGCCCCGAGTAAACCAAAACAGCAAAAACCCAACTCCAAAGCAGGACGGCTGGTGGACCACAGAGCTGACCTCCAGAACCTGAGGACAAGCCACACCTCACTGAGAGAGGAGCTGACTAAGCAGCTGTCACTGAAAGACAGGAAAAAAAACTGGCAAGTCTCCCCAACCACCTGGCGAGACTAAGACAGAGCTTCTGCTTAAACACCAACACCAGGACCGGATGCTGAAAGAGTAACACCAGATCTACTAAGACGCAAATTCTGTTGCTCCTGAACCTGGAATTTTTTTATGTGTTTCTTTGTTCATTTTGTTTCCTATTTGTTTCTCCACCACCTCTCCCTGTCGATTTCTTTGGTTTTTTCTTTCTTTCTTCCTTTCTTTCTTTTGTTAGTTTTACTATTGTGAATTAGCTAATACTAAATTACACACAGACCAGGGACAGAAACAGAATATATACACTGACCTAAAACCCAACACACCCACAAACAAAATTAAACCAAGGGAAAGAAAACTGGTGACTGTAACCATCAATGACCTATCAAGAACATAGTTACACAGTACCAAGTAGAGCAATGGGAAGACGAAAAAGGGATGGAAACCATTCTTCTCCCAAAACTAATTTAATACAGGATTCAGAGGAAAATGAAAACAGATACCCAGTTCCAGACTCCAACAAAACAAAGATAACTATGCCAAGGAACCCAACTAAGCCCACAAGAACACTCTGAAAGAAGAAATCCTACAAGTAATCACTGAGAATTTCATGGAGATATTACCAGACATGGTCAACCAAAACATAAAAGAGACACTCAAGAAATTCCAAGACAACAAAAATAAAGGATATTAGAAGACACAGAAACAAATAAATGAATCCATAGGAGCCCTAAATAAACAAGAAAGTGAAATAGAGAACACTATAAATAGAGAGAAATGAATTAAACATGACAATTGACAATATTAAGGAGGAAATGATCCATGATATGGAAAAACCTCAGAAAAAAGAATGAAACACAAATACAAAACACAATGGAGGGCCACTCCAGCAGACTAGAACAAGCAGAAGATAGAATATCAGAACTTGAAGATGAAATGGAAATTAAAGGAAAAACTGAAGAGCTATTAGTCAAACAACTCAAGACCTGTGAAAGGAATATGCAAGAATTCACCAACTCTATCAAAAGACCAAACCTGAGAATCATGGGCACTGAAGAAAGAGAAGAGGTGCAAGCAAAAGGAATTTGTAATATGTTAAAAAAATAACAACAGAAAATTTCCCAAATCTAGAGAAAACTATGCTCATTCAGGTGCAGGAAGCCTCCAGGACACCAAACAGACTGGACCAAAATAGAACTATCCCATGACATATTATCATTAAAACAACAAGCACAGAGAATACAGAAAGAATATTGAAGTCTGTAATAGAGAAAACACAAATAACATACAAAGGTAAACCTATCAAAGTCACAGCAGATTTCTCAACAGAAACCTTAAAAAGACGACGATAGGGTGAGGTATTCCAGGCACTAAATGAAAATAACTTCAACCCTAGGATACACTACCCAGCAAAACTATCATTCAAAATAGATGGAGCAATAAAAGTCTTCCATGATAAGCAGAGACTAAAACAATATATGACCACTAAGCCACCACTACAAGAGATTCTTCAAGGAATTTTGTGCACAGAAAATGAAAGCAAACAAAACCATGAAAGGAAAGGCAGTACCAAACCATAGGAGAAGAAAAGGCAAGAAAGTAGAGAGTAACATTGATTCACCTGCACACAATCAAACATTTAAACAACAAAAACAACTAAATGACAGAAATTACCACATACCTATCAATACTAACACTGAATGTTAACGAACTTAACTCCCCCATCAAAAGACACTGACTGGCAAACTGGATGAAAAAGGAAGATCCAACAATCTGTTGGGTACAGGAGATCTATCTCATCAACAGAAACAAGTACTGGCTGAAGGTGAAAGGCTAGAGGAAGATTTACCAAGCTAATGGCCCCCGAACACAGGCAGGATTTGCAATACTTATCTCTGACAAAGTAGACTTCAAACTTACATTGATTAAACAAGATAAAGAAGGACACTCCATACTAATAAAAGCAGAAATACACCAAAAGGAAATAACAATAATCAACCTATATGCACCCAACGTCAATGCACCCAATTTCATCAACCATACTCTGAAGGACCTAAAGACATATATAGACTCCAACACAGTGGTAGTGGGAGACTTTAATACCCCCCCATCACCAATAGATAGGTCATCCCAACAAAAAAACAGTAAGAACTAAATCACACCATAGATCAAATGGACCTAGCTGATGTCTACAGAATATTTCATCCAACTTCTGCACAATATACATTCTTCTCAGCAGCCCATGGAACCTTCTCCAAAATTGATCAATATCTTAGTGCACAAAGCAAGCCTCAGCAAATATAAGAAAACAAAAATAATCCCATGCATTCTATTTGATCACAATATAATAAAACTAGAACTCAACAACAAAAACAACAGTAGAAAACAAGCAAACAACTGAAAGCTGAACAACACATTGCTCAATGATCAATGGGTCATTGATGAAATAAAAGAGGAAATTAAAAGGTTCCTGGAAGTTAATGAAAATGAAAACATGACCTACTGGAACTTATAGGACACAGAAAAGGCAGTCCTAAGAATTTTATAGCCATGAGTGCATATCTTAAAAGGACAGAAAGATCTCAAATCAATGACCAAATGCTACATCTCAAACTTCTAGAAAAACAAGAATAAGTAAATCCTAAAACAAGCAGAAGGCGGGAAATACTAAAAATTAAGGGCTGAAAATTAATGAAACAGAAACAACAACAACAAAAAAATACAAAAGAATCAATGAAACAAAAAGCTGGTTCTTTGAAAAAATAAATAAGATTGACAGACCCCTGGCAAACCTGACTAAAATGAGGAGAGAAAATACCCAAATCAGTAAAATCAGAAATGCAAAAGGGGAAATACCAACAAACACCACGGCAATCCAGGAAATCATCAGAGACTACTTTAAGAACCTATATTCTAATAAATTTGAAAATCTTGAAGAAATGGACAGATTTCTAGATACTTATAATCATCCAAAATTGAACCAAGAGGATATTAATCACCTGAATAGATCTATAACACAAAATGAAATTGAAGCAGCAATCTAGAGTCTCCCAAAAAAGAAAAGTCCAGGACCTGATGGATTCTCTGTTGAATTCTATCAGGCCTTTAAAGAAGAACTAATACCAACCCTCCTTAAACTGTTCCACGAAATAGAAAGGGAAGGAACACTGCTTAACTCATTTTATGAAGCCAGTATTACACTAATCCCAAAACCAGACAAAGACACCTCCAAAAAGGAGAACTATAGGCCAATCTCCTTAATGAACATTAATGCAACAATCTTGAATGAAATAATGGCAATCCAAATCCAACAACACATCAGAAAGACCATTCACCACAACCAAGTCGGCTTCATCCCAGGGATGCAGGGGTGGTTCAACATACACAAATCTATAAATGTAATACAGCACATTAGTAGAAGCAAAGGTAAAAACCACTTGATTACCTCAATAGATGCAAAAAATGACTTCTATAAAAACCAACACCACTTCATGATAAAAGCTCTAAGAAAACTAAGAACAAAAGGAAAGTACCTCAACATTGTAAAGATTATATATGACAAACCTATAGCCAACATCATACTTAATGGTGAAAAACTGAAACCATTTCCCCTAAAATCAGGAATGAGACAAGGGCGCCCACTTTCCCCACTCCTATTCAACATAGTACTGGAATTCCTAGCCATAGCAATTAGGCAGGAATACAAATAGGTAAAGAAACTGTCAAAATATCCCTGTTTGCAGACGACATGATCCTATACCATATAAAGACCCAAAAAACTCTACCCAAAAATTCCTAAACACCATAAATAGCTACAGCAAGGTGGCAGGATACAAAATCAACTTACAAAAATCATTAGCTTTTCTATACACCAATAACGAACAAACAGAGAAAAAATATATGGAAACAATTCCACTTACAATAGTCTCAAAAAAAATCAAATACCTGGAGTAAACTTAACAAAGGATGTGAATGACCTCTACAAGGAGAACTACAAACCCCTGAAGAAAGAGATCGAGGAAGACTACAGAAGATGGAAAGATCTCCCGTGCTCATGGATTGGTAGAATCAACATAGTAAAAATGGCTATACTACCAAAAGCAATCCACATGTTTAATGCAATTCCCATCAAAATCCCAATGACATTTATTACGGAGATCGAAAAATCTACCCTAAAGTTCATTTGGAAATACAAGAGACCACAAATAACCAAGGCAATACTCAGCAAAAAGAGCAATGCTGGAGGTATCACAATACCCAACTTCAAACTATATTACAAAACAATAGCAAAAAAAACAGCATGGTACTGGCACAAAAACAGATATGAAGACCAGTGGAACAGAATAGAGGACCTGGATATGAATCCACACAGCTATGCCCACCTTATTTTTGACAAAGGCGCCCAAAACATACGATGGAGAAAAGACAGCCTCTTCAACAAATTTTGCCAGGAAAAGTGGTTACTCATCTGCAAAAAACTGAAACTGGATCCATGTTTATCACCCTATACTAGTATCAACTCAAACTGGATCAAGGACCTTAATATCAGACCCAAAACTCTGAAGTTAGTACAGGAAAGAGCAGGGAATACTCTGGAAGCAAGGACTTCCTCAATAGAATCCCAGCAGCTCAGCAACTAAGAGAAAGGATGGACAAATGGGACTTCATAAAACTAAAAAGCTTCTGCTCAACAAAAGAAATGGTCTCTAAACTGAAGAGACCACCCACAGAGTGGAAGAAAATATTTGCCAGCTATACATCAGACAAAGGATTGATACCCAGAATATACAGGGAGCTCAAAAAACTAAACTCCCCAAAAATCAAGGAACCAAGAAAGAAAGGAATGGGCAACTGAACTAAACACAACTTTTTTCAAAGAAGAAGTCCAAATGGCAAAAAAACACATGAAAGTACCATCCCTGGCCATAAAGGAGATGCAAATTAAAACCACACTAAGATTCCATCTCACCCCTGTTAGAATGGCTATCATCAAAAACACCATCAACAACAGGTGTTAGCCAGGATGTGGGGAAAAAGGAACCCTCATACACTGCTGGAGGGAATGCAAGCTGGTGCAACCACTCTGGAAAACAATATGGAGGCTTCTTAAAAATCTAAACATAGATCTGCCATATGATCCAGCAATCCCACTCCTGGGGATATACCCAAAGGAATGTGACACAGGTTACCCCAGAGGCACCTGCAGACCCATGCTTATTGCAGCAATATTCACAATAGCCAAGTTATGGAAACAGCCAAGATGCCCCACTACTGACGAATGGATTAAGAAAATGTGGTATTTATACACAATGGAATTTTATGCAGCCACGAAGAAGAATGAAATTTTATCATTTGCAGGTAAATGGATGGAACTGGAGAACATCATTCTGAGAGAGGTTAGCCAGGCTCAGAAGACCAAAAATTGTATGTTCTCTCTCATATGCGGATTTTAGATCTAGGGCAAATACGGGAATGTGGTTGGACTTAGGTTACATGCTAAGGGGAGAGCACATACGGGAGGAATGGGGATAGGTAGGAAACCCAAAACATGAAAGCGTTTGCTGTCCCACTGCAGAGGAGCTAATACAGAAACCTTAAAGTGACAGAGGTCAATATGGGAAGGGAATCAAGAACTAGTGCAAAGGTCAGGTAGAGATGAATCAGTTTGGGTTGTAACACACTTGTGCACAGAAGCAATGTTAGGAATCTCTCTGAATAGCTAACCTTATCTCAACTAGCAAAACCACTTTGTCCTATTATTGCTTATGTCTTCTCTTCAACAAAGTTGGAGAAAAGGGCAGAACAGGTTCTGCCTGGAAGTGAGGGGGGTGAGGAGGAGGGAAGAGGGCAGGGGATGGGGGTGGGGAGAATGGCCCAAACAATGTATGCACATATAAATAAATGAATTAAAAAAAGGGAGTATATTTTTTTTAAATACACACACAGGCTGTGGGTGCAAGTTCTAGCACGGCAAAAGAAAAACAGCAAAAACCTTGTTTGATACTAAGCAGGCAAGGTGATATACACCTATAATCCCAGCACTTGGGGGACAGGCAGGAAGACGTCGAGTTCCAAGTTAATCTGGGCTGCATAGTGAGACCCAGCCTCAAAAAGAAAAAGAAACATAAAAAGAGCTGGTAATGGCGTAGCTCAGTAGTGGATCACTTTTCCAGCATGTATAAGACAGAGTTTCCCAGCACTGGGGAAAAACCCTGCACACACATAGTTCTTCTATAAGAACACTGATGTAAACCACTTTCCATCATTTCCACAACATGATGTTCCAGAAGCAGCAACTGGGTTTGCACCCTGGGAATGTTGGTAACTCTGCATGACCTCAGACAACTTCCTGAGCATCTATGCCTCCATCTGTAAGGCAGGGCACGGGTGGTAAATAAGTGACCAAATGGCTACAGTGCTGCAGAGCACTTGGCCTGGAACCCACACACACCCTGGCAGTCTGCATTGATAACTGGAACAGTTTTTTAAGTGTTTTTGTAATTAGTAATGCACACTACTTATAGTATTGCTTTGTATAAAACGGGCTTCACAGTGAGATTTCCGTATGTGTACACCTCATGCTTTGATTGTATCCACCCTCCCAATAATCCTCTTACCCTCCCCTCTCTTCCCCATCCCTTCCGTCCCCTTACCCTGCCCCAGTAGTAATGGTCAGTTTTATATAAGTCATTCCAAGAAGCTGCCCACAAGGCTGTTTTGATATATTTATCCACCAATCAAGACTGTCCCAAAGAGTACCCTCCAGCACATGTGCCTACTAAGAGCATGCAATGCAGCTGGTCCCAATCAGATGTAGACACTATGTGTAAAAATGCACATTAAAGACTCATTATAAAAAAAACATAAAATACCGAGCTACAATTTAAAAGACTGATAGTATGTTGAAACTGTAGTATTTTAGAAGTGTTATTAAAGTTAGTTTTACCTACTTCTTTTACTTTCAGTGTGACTAGTGGGAAATTTTTAATCGTGTGCGTGGCTTGCATTGTATTTTAATTGGAACACGCTAACATAACCCATGCTCCCCTCCCCCTCACCTGATGCACACTCAGTTCCAACCGAAGACGCTCCACCAACTTCCTATTTTGTTTAGTGTGGGAAAGAGGCTTCTTCAAGCCCTCTATACAAAGAGTTTGCATCTGAATTGCACAAAACTGTCACATGTTTACACACAGATCCTTCCAGAATGTGCTCTCGTGTGATGCTTCAATGTCTACCAGGTATTTTTACCCTCTGGGTTTTATTTTCAGGTATGTCAAGAGAGGGCAAAGGACTGAAGGATAAAGAATATGATCTAAAAGGCGATCAGTTGCTTTGACTTCCACTTCCACACTTATCTACCAGGCTGTGGGCAAGTTACCCAACCTTCCTTCACCTCATGTGTAATAGGGCATAGCTTGTGATGGTGTGAAGATAATTCACAGTGCCTAGTACTTGATGCACACTCCAGAAAGGGCAGCTAAAAGCATTTACCAATTCTCAAATAACAACCACAAAAAAACTGAGGAACCTACACTACTCAATTCAAATCACACAAAGCAGCAGCAACAGAAACATACAAGCAAATGGTGCATTTTCAAAAAATGTGGTAGGCTAGGCATAGTGGTACATACCTAAAATTCCAGCTAGTGGGGAGGCAGAGACCAGGAAGATCAGGGTTTAAAGTCAGCTCAGGCAAAAAGTTAGCAAGACCCCATCTCAATCAATAAGCTAGGTATGAGACCTTACCCAAAAAAAAAAATAGCTAAAGCAAAAAAGGCTGGGGGCATGGGTCTAGTGGTAGAGAGCCTGCCTAGCAAGTGCAAGGCCCTGAGTTCAAACCCCAGTACCAAAATAAATAAATAAATAAGTGGTAAGATCACTTTATCACAAGTGATAATGAGATCTACCCTCTTAAATATTTGAATAATACATAAAACAATAGAAGTTTGGAGCTTACTTTGCTTGACTGAACGCTTTACACTTGTCAATTAGTAACTCCCCATTTGCCTTCCCAAAAAAGTGTTCCTCCTCCCTTGGTGCTGGGGATGGAACCCAGGGTCTCACACATGGGACACAGGTGTTGTAACACTTAGATGCATCCCTATCCCCCAAAGGTACATTTATTTATTATCTTTTAGTAATCTCTGCCTAGGTTCTATTTGCTTAATCGAAGGGTAAAAAGGCAAGAAGTTTTGAGCAGAAAATGATCTTAGAACTCATCCAACTTTTCACATTAACTCAAATCATGTTGATGCAGCTAGGGTGTGGTGCACTTTCGTGGATAAGCCACAGATGTTGTGGACGGATGGTCTCTGCTGTCCTTTCTCTTGTGGGAAAGGAGGTAAACAATGCTGCAGTGTTGTTTCAAGTCGGTGAGTGGGATGATGGGAGATGTTAGCAAGGAAGGAGCAACATTTCATTTCAATATTCAGTGTACAGTCCTCCCTCTGAACCTCTGGGGATAGGTTCCAGGACCCTCCACCCCCACACCCAAATCTGTGGATACTCAAATTCCCTACATAAGACAGCATAATGCTTGCATAACCTAAGTTCATCTTCCCTTATGCCTTAAACCATCTCTACATTACTTATATCACCTAATACTGTGTAAGGATCATGCAAATTGTTATGCTGAACAGTGTAGGGAATAATGACAAGGGGAAAAAAGTCTTTGTGATCAGTACAGGTACACCTTCTTTTTAATGTTTTAAATCTGCTATTATTGACTGGATCCAAGGGGGGTGGAACTCACATGGATTAGTCAGACTTTCATCACTGTGACGAATACCTGAGCAAACAACTGACAGGAAGAAAGACTTGTTTTGGCCCATGGTTTCAGAGGTTTCAGTCCATTGTGGTGAGGAAGGCATGGTGAAGAGCTCACGTCATGGTAGCCAGAAAGGGGGAGGGGAGCGAGAATGCCTGGACATGATGACTTTCCCCTTCTGTTCCATCTGTGCTCCCCGCCCAGGGGACGGTTCTGCCATCTAAGAAGGTAGCTCTTCCCCTCTTAGTTAATCCTGTCTGGAAACATCCTCACAGACACACCCAAAGGCAGCCTTTACTAATCTAGCACTTCTCAATCCAACCAAATTGTCAATCAAAAATTAACCATCACACCAGGGATAGAGGGCTGACTGCAACGTGCTGTCCTCTGATCACAGCCAAGTAGAAGTGAAATCTGTCTCAGCGAACAGAGAAAAAGTACTAATGCTAAGTCTGAGCAAGCTGTTGGTGCCAGTGCAGACACCAGCCTGCCACCAAGATGCTGGGCCATCAAACACGTGGGTGTTCTAGCTCCTCCTGGGTGTGCTTAGAAAGAACTAAGCCTACAGATGGCCACTAACGCCACATTCTCCCCCCGAAGAACTTTCTTCTCCACCCTTCCAACCACCTTCTCTCACAAAAACAAATGGGTACGCAAAACACCAGTGCGTACAGGCATAGACAGCCACCGTAAACCAGCGCTGCGGCAAAGGAATATTTCTAATGAGCCATATTTGGGGTTAAGCTTGAATTCAAAACCATGCCATGAAATTCAATATGCTATAAAAACTTATGGTGTACATTTAAATTTGATCTTGAAAAGAAAAACCCTACTGGTAATAGTTAAGGAGATACAAAAAGTCTATAAGCCTACAATAAGAAAACTGTTACCAGAGTAATTCAGTTTTTCATACCCTTTGGCTTTCACTAAGAGGTGTCGCTGAAGTAAGCCTAAAACGGGAACTGTATTTCAGGCTTTATTAATTTTCTTAGATTTTAATTCAGCAACAAAATAGTCCCCTCAACCAAAAAAAAAAAAAAAAGTTAACTTTTAAAACAGTCTTTTCTTTGTAGATAAAGATTCAGCTCCTCAAGTTGACACTGCTCAGTCACCTCCAGCAGGGGAACTGGGAAGGCTTAGGATCCAGCCATCTGAACTTCTTGCAGGTCCCTGGATTTCCAATGTCAGAGTTAGCAACTGTGTGAAGAGAGGACTCCCTCTTTACAAAGAAGTGAAGTGGTCCACCTAGGACTGTGTGAACAGCTCCCTGCTATGGTGATGTGACTGTTGGGGTTCCCAAGTTGATGAAGTTCCTACAGAGACAGACATGCACAGAGGACAGATTGAGGTCTACTTCACCCAGCCTGAGGAAGGGGGTTCTAACCCTCTGCTACCCGCACCCCTTGCTCTCTCATGATGCTTGCCGCTCACTTGCCGCTCAGCATGCACAGACCCACCTCCACTCAATTCAGAGGTTTTTGAGGGGAGAAATTCAGAAGTAAGTTTCTGAGCAGAAGCCTCCCTCAGAAGGCCCAGTCCCTGAGGTCCACCCCTAAGGGAACCAAAACTATGGCTTCGGCCTCCTTCCCAGAGGAGGTCACCTCTAGGAGTGGACACCTTCCACTGCAAGGAGAAAAGAAAGCTACACCTGCCCTCCACATTATGCTGCACTAGGAGACCCCGTCAGCTCCTCAAGCCTTAGAGTTGTGCTCACACTAACACCTCTGCTGTAAGAGCTCAGGCCTTTCTTCCTCGCAGAGAAAGGGTTAGGATGAAGCAGGGAAAACATTGCTCAAGCTGCTCTGCGAAGGCTTCTCTCGATTATACAATGGGTGGAAGGTGCATTTGGGCAGATTGTTCTCTATCAGAGCTCCCATTCCCTCTTTTAACAACATCCTGCACCCCAGATTTCAGCAGGGCATTTGGATGCGCATCCAGGGACTGCAGGACCCAGCCTCACTTGCATTTAAAACAACCACCATGTGGCTGAGCTCTGACAAACATTCCTGAGCGGAAGAGAACATTCACATTCTCCATCTCACTTTTAACAAACATTAAGAATGTCCCCTCCTTCCTCCCACTCCCTCCTCTGACTAGTTCAGAAAAGGTGGTGCTTGGATACCCAGACTCAACTAAGGAGGGAAGCCCATGCTGCTAATCAAAGCACCACCCAGCAAGCTCTAGGAGGTCACCTCTGGACGCTCTAAACACCTATTTAGATGGTAGCCATTTGGGGTCTCTTCGTTACATACGACAACTATGTTTGAGCTAAACTAATAAACTCTTCCAGTCTACAAAGTGGGTTTTCTAAAGTTACACACAATTCAGTCGGAATCCCTCTGGCCATTTTTTCTGAGTCACTGACTCATGGACATCACCTGCCCCCTGGACAGGACATTTCAAGGAAGAAAGCAATGAGAAAGTAGGCTCTGATGGTCCCAATCCCAGCTTCCAACCCACACTCTGCAGAGTTCTAGCTTCTCTCTTTCTGCCCAAAAGCCTAGGCTTTTCTCAGGGAGGGCAATGATACACAGCTATCAAGGAACATGACTTGCCAATCCTGTAGTCCCACGAAAACCCAGAGAAGCCCTGTCTCATGTGCTATGCATACAGCCCATGCTAAGTCCCTGGCACGAGCAGGGCATCTACACCACCATCCTTCACACCAAAAGAAACAGCAGAAGTAGCCGTGATCACTGTTAGTGCTGTTTACTGACCAGTGCCTTGCTCTGGACGCTCTGTCAACTACTTCACGTGTACACAGAGTGAGTATCACTTCTTCAAAGTGCTTGAGATTACAGATTTTTTTTAAATTTTGGGATATTTGTATATACATTATGAGATACCTTGGAAGAGGACCCAAATTTAAACACAAAATATACTCATGTTTCATATACACCTTACATGCACAGCCTGAAGACAACTTTATGCAGTATTTTTAGTGCACCTGCATTTTGACCATGACCCATCACATGAAGTCAATTCGGAAATTACCACTGTGATGTCATGTGCTCAAGAAAACGTTCAAATTTTGGAGCATTTGGATTTCAGAGTTTCAGATTAGGGAAGTTCAATGGATATTTTAGAACATTTAACTTCCCCAAAGGTTAACATCTTACATGAAAGTAGTACAGAGTGTCACACTGATAAAACTATTACCTAAATCTATAGACCCTGTTTGAATTTCACCTATTTTCTCACTAATTTCTTCTGGTCCAGGATCTGAACCAGGACCCTGAGCTGCATATTTCACTACCGTGCTTCATCTCCTCTAATCTGTAATACCTTTGCAAAGACCAGGCCAATTATCTTCAAAATGTCCCTAGAATTTCAAATACATGCATTTTGGGCAAGAGTACCAGAGATGCTGTTTCACATTCTCAACGCATTATCCTAGGTGGCATGTGTTACTATGTCTTCTTACAGCCTCCGTCTCCTGCTAGTGGCGGTGGCGTCTGCTGAGCTCCTCCACTATAAAGTAGCGTTTTCTTTTTGTAGTAAGTATCGTGTGGTAAGATTCTTGGAGACTGTACAATATTCTGCTTCTCATCAGACCTTCAGCCAGCAGTTTTAATACACATCAGTGGCTCTGACCTGCATCACACTGCAATGTTTGCCCAGTGGTGATTTTCTGTTTCCTCATTCCTTCCACTGGACGACTTATGTAAGGAAGAGCTGCCACTCCCCCTCTTCCATTTATCTGCTTATTCAATTATTTATATCAGTATGAATCATGTATACTTGTTTATTTCTAAGGATTATAATACAATGCTATCAACATAATGGATTCCTAAATCCTGGTAATAGTTCTGATATTCACTCCATTGTATAGATTGGGAAAATGATGCAGAGAGGTTTAAAACCTTTAGCTGGTCAGTAGCAGAGATGCAGAGTCAGTCTGACTAACTCCACGTGCTTAATTAACAAAGGATACAGACTCCAGGGTAAACAAAGTAATGACATCATCAATTAGCAAAAAAAGCAGAACATGATCCACCACAACAGGCACATACGAGGACAGAAGAGCCAAATCTCTCACGTTCTTCCTCTTAACCAAAATTACTTACTCCAAAATTACTTCCATCTTCCCAGACAAGCACCACGAAAGGCCGCACACCGCAGCCCATAGTAAACTTGACCCAACGGCACCTACCAAGAACACTGGGGCAATTCCACCAGTAAGCGAAGCGCTGACTACACCAGCAATAAACAGCCACACTAGTGATCTAAATGAAGCTTAAGAAGTTAAACTACTGCAGAGGTTATTCAACTTTCCCAACTCTGCTTTGGTTTGCAGTTTAGACTGTTTACGTGACTGGGGTTCTCACTTTGTTCATCTACTCAGTGGGAACAATTCAGATTCTAATTTAAACAAGTACCACGACCTCCAAGCAGTCTTTTATCTCTCGTGATCACACCAGACTTCCCTTCCAGTTTTCAACATTACTGCTCAGGGTTGACCTGTCACTCTCAGCTTTGAGACGTGTGTCTTGCTCGCACTTTCCATGAACTGACAGGGGACTGCATTTGCTTTGGGAATGAACCACACAGGCCACCTCATACAAGGTTTTCAGTCTCCTCCTTTAAAACAGAACCCACATTTGGCCAGGACTGTACAAACGTCAACCCCTTCTGCAACTCTCTTCACACCAGGTTTTTATGCCAATCGCTGCAGATGCTCATAGGACTTCGAGCAGAAGATGAGTTTTATTTTAAGCTGAAAGAAATCTAGTCAATGCAACTGTAAGTTGCTTCATAGTTCACATTCTCCCACCTTCACACAAGTGTTCATTCATGCATGTTGGTAGTTACATAATATGAAATGACTAATGAATGGGTTTCCCCTTCCATGCACACCCAACTTACTCTTGCAGGTAAGACACATAGAGCAACAACCTGCCTTAAATACCAAAGTGTGTCTAAACTGCAAGGGCACGGCAAGCTCCCACAGTCTGGCCGAGGTCCTGAATGCTTGGCCATTACACACATTGTCTCAATTCACGACCCAGTGGGGTCTGCAAAATATAAAGTGTCTCTCTTCAACAACATTCTATTTCTTTGAGGACCACAGGGTCCGGAAGGCCCTCCACAACCCCCCACAAGAAGGAAAGAACAGCTCCCCCAAGGGAGATAGCGAGCTTGCCATCAGAGAGAAACCCTGCAGAGGTGCTGAATACTTTCTGATTACTCACTACATGCCCGCAAGCATCTAGACTCCACGTGGGTCTTTCCATCAATCCTCAAAGGAGGTAAGAAGCAGCACTATGGTTATCTGCATTTAGAGTCCAAAGCTCTCCTCACATGTTACCCATAAGGTAACTTGTCCAACATCATACAGTTAATGAATGGCAGAGCCAGGAACTTAACCCTGGTGGTCTAACCCTCAATGCTTAGCCTCTACACATAGGGCATTGTACCACTGACCTCCCCACCCAGGAATGGTGGAGTGCCCTGGATGTGGTAAGGGGGACAGGACTGCCCCAGCCCTAGTTCCCTCAGGCCTTCCTGGAGACCCTAGAAGAGTCTCGCCCCATACCTCTGGGTTTTGCCCACACACAGTCCTGTATCCAACTCACCATTTCCTATTTGACCAGAATGTCCAACAAAAGGTCTTCCTCACCCACACATAAAGTCTCTTTCTGAAAAACTGCAAAACACCAAGTGCATAAACAAAAGAAATTCTGGATGACCATGTGTCATTAGTATTCTCACACTTAAGTTCTTTTAGCAGAGCATCAAAAAGAAATTGCAAGGGTCTCTCGTTCTTTTAATGTATGCTCACTGAGCATCTGCCGTGCGTCAGCAGATGAAACCAGAGGGTCCCTGCCCTCCGCAGAGCTGTGCATCCTAGTGTGGGACACAAAGAGCAAATAAAGACAAAACACAATGTCAGGCAGTAAGAAAGCAGAAAGTGCTTTTTTTTTTTTTTTTTTTTTTTTATGAAGCACAGCGCAAGAGGATGGAAAGAGATGAGGCAGGGTGGAGGGAGCTTTTTCTTGCTCCCTCCTTTGTTAAAAGCGAGCTTTCTCTCTTGCTCCTGGTTATTACTGAACCTAACTGGAGCTAATTGGGGGCGACTGGAGATTTAGAAAAGAGATAAGATAGACAAACAGGGAGTGGGATCAGGTGTGTTGGGTGCTCAGGTGGAGATGCACAACCCTCACTGCTTCTTTTCTCTATCTTGATTCTTTAAGGCCTTACTCCTTGCAGTTCTTTAAAACCTTGCTTCTAAAGTCTTCTTTAAAACCTTGCTTAAAACCTCTTTCCTGAGACTCACACTCTCCCATGTTTTCTCTTAGCTTATCTTTAGCCTAATCGTTCTTCAAGTCTTTTGCCCCTAGGTTTGCAGCTTTTCTTTAGCATTCTCTCTTTAGCTTTCTTAAAGCCTCTGTGCTCAGACTTGCAAATAGCTGGTGCCTACAAACTGCATATGCATAACTCTTAAAGTCTAGGTCCTTAGACTTGCACTGTTAAAATTCTTTCTTTGGCTTTTCTTTAGCTTAGCTTCTAAAGCCTATGTTAAAGTTCTTTCTTTGGCTTTCTTTTCTAAGGCCTATGTTAAAGTTCTTGGTACAGACTTTCTATCTACCCCTCTTAAGCCATTCTTTTCCCTTCAGCAATTTCCCTTTAGCAATTCTTTTCCCTTCCAAAAGCTTCCCACACCAAAAAGCCCAAAACCAAAGGTACAAAGCCCAAAAAGCTCCTCTTCCTCCTTCAAGGGTCTTTTATAAACAGCCTAAACAGAGTGGAGCAGCGGCTCTTGGGGAGAGGGTGACACTGTAACAGGAGAAACCTGTGTTCCTGCTTCTCTGAACTCAAGTTTAGGAGAAACATCTGTTCTGCTTCTGGGGTGTGCCAATCTCGGAAAAGCAGGTGAGCCGCATCTCGCCTTGCTCAGGGTCCAGTTCCCATAGGCTTTCCATAATCCACTCTCCACAGCAGGGTGCCACTCTGAAAAGAGTGGGTCTGAGAACACAGCTCTGAAAAGGAAGACAGGACAGAGGCCTGGACAGAATAAATGAGCCATGTTGAATGGACGTGGCAAGGTCTAGAAGGGAGACAGGCATTTTTGTGCAGGGACAATGGAAATCCACCGGAACTTTGAAACAGCCATAGGATCTGGCACTACCATTTGAAGACTCTCTGGCTGCTGTGCTGGAGAACACAGGATAAAGCCAATGGTGGAAGTAAAGACAGTTAAAAGACAAAATAACAGTGGGGTGGCCCAGAGCAATGGTGGTAGAGGTGGTAAGGTATGGTTTGGCCAAATTTAAAGCCAAATTCCTGTAGGAAAGTAAGAGGCACTATGGGTGACTACATAAGAAATAAAGAATTATTTTCTTACAGAGAGCTGAAAATATTTAAAATCTGGAATATAAATGCTGGGCTGTGGTATAAGAATGCAATAATCACTTCTTTGCTTTATGCAACACAAAGCTTGGGAGTGGGTTTGCTTAGCAAAAAGGTAGCATGGTCCACATTTCCATCCTGATTTTGTCAACTGAGCAAACATCTGTGATGACCCTGAGTCCCACCCAAGATCAATCACTTGGATTAGGTGTGACATGAGGGAGAAAGCACACACAATTCTTTGTACTTGGCAAAGCCTCCATTCACTGCCATTTTTCTCCTGTCAGTTCAGCATATCTAACAGGAGACAGAAATGGGGAAGGAAAGAAAAGGAGGCAAAGGGCAGACATTTCACAGGGAAGCTGCCCTGCCCTGGCATAGGACAAGGCAAAGAGAGCTGGTAGCCAGGGAAGGCTCACGGGGAGGCCATGATCCTGTCAGGTGTCACATTTAGAGACTGTGATCCCAGAATGCAGCTAGTTGCCTTAGCAACAGTATCTCTATCCAAGATGATAAATTACCCTGCTGTCTAATGAATTCAGTTCATTTCTTAAACAATCAGTGTCCTGGAAATAATACCAGAACAAGCAAATACCAACCAGTCAACTGAGAGGGCAAATCAATCAGTTTAGCTCTAAAAGCCTACAGATGGGGGAAAAGCTGCAAATTGGGCCTGGGGGAGATGGTGGGGGGGTGGTGAGAGGAGTGGGAAGAGATTTAGAAAAGAGCTAAAGTTTTCAAAATATAAAATTAAATATAAAGCAAAAACATGGAGTAATAAAAAGAAACTTAAAATTACATATTCCTTTCTAATCATTGTAACTAAATTCATAACATCATTCTGTATCATTCCTCTCACCCTACTTCATGCAACCCAACGATTACTGATAATGTGACATTTGATGGATGTTCCTGTCTGTTCCACTAGACTTTAAGTTCTGGCTCCAAGGCCTTGTCTACTTCATTTCCCACTGTACCCCCAGAATCAGATACCCACCCAGAATACTGTGGGCCCACAAATATATTTATCGAATTACTCTGCCTGCAGGGTTTCTAAAAACTATTAACCAAGTGATACTATAATGTACACGATATCAACACGTACATTTATATATAGCTCAGGCCTAATGGAGATATGAGAAACATTTCAGCATAAATAAAACTAAGGTAAAAACAATCACAACTACCACTACTCAAAATTATTTTGGACTTGCTAACCAAAACAACTGTTAGAAGAAATCTTATTTAAAACAAAAAATGAAGAGGCAAATGATTACTATTTACAACAGATTAGATCACATACCTGGAAAACTCAAGAAAATCAGCAGAAACTGTAAGAAAGAGTAACAGAAGATACTTTGACGTGGGGGAACAGATTCAACCCACAGAAAACAATAGCCTTCTTATTTCTAAGTACCCAATCAAGTAGAAAATATGGCTGGGTGCTGTGGTGCACATCTGTAATCTCAGCACTCAGGAGGCAGAGGCAGGAGGAGCTCAAGTGCAAATACAGGCTGGGCTAATCATGACATTGTCTCAAAAAAGTCCCATTTTCAAAAGCAACAAAAAGGATAAAATACTTAGCAATTAAAAGGAACATGTAGGACCCATAAGCTTTAAAATGTCTTGAGGGACACTATGGCCCTATTCTGAGAAAGGATAGCACTCAGATGCCAATGCTTTTTTAACCCTTTTTATTAGTTATACTAATTGAACCAGATGTCAGTTCTTAAGCAATGTATAAATTTAATGTAATCCTAATAAAAATGCCAATAGGATAGTGGCAGTTATGGAAGAACAAAATGAGCTGAGTGTAGATTTCCTATGGAAAACCAACCTTCCAGGAATGGATGAAACAAAGGAAGACTCAGGTAAGTAAAGGTGTACTATAGAATAAATAGTAATGAAAAACTAGGCAGGCGTAAAATAATCTAGGTAGCTGCCCTTACTCTTTATAACAAGTAAATTCCATACCAAACACAACTTTAAATATAAAAGAAGGACCACAGTGACGGAGATATCTAGATGGGTTCCTGGCACAATTACATACATTTACTCAAGCTGGGGCTAGAGGTGTAGCTCAGTGGTAGAATACACATTTAGCACACATGAAGCCCTGGGTTCAGCACTGAACAAAAAATCAAATTTACTGAAACTCATTACATTTACAGGAATGTACTACATTTCAATAAAGCTTTTTTTTTTAAAAGAGGGGGAGGACCCATTGAAGTATTAGAAGTTTTTCTTCTAATGGGAGTTTTTCTTTTTTTTTTTTATAATAATTCTAAAGCAGAAAGGAACTTTTATATTATGATATAGAACTCCAAATCTCTAAAGAAAAGATTAGTAATAATACTATACGAAAATTAAAAATCAATACAGAAAAATACCTAAGTAAAAAGACAATTGGAAAATTAGGAAAGGTGAATTTCCTTAGTACATTTAAAAAAAAAAAAAAAAACTTCCCAGAAATCAGAAAGACAGGGAGCACGTACAGTAAAATTAGACAAAAAAAACATGAACAGTTTTCAAAAAAGGATATGTCAGCTGCTCTTGGAAACATGAAATGATGCTCAGCCTTACTTTAAGTCATGAAGTACCAGTTTTTCCCTAGCCAAGTGGCAAAGGCACTCTGATAACAGAGAGCGCTGAAGGAAACTGCCACCCCTACACATCAGTGGGGGTGGTCTGTGGATCTGCCACGCAATTCTCCTTCCATGAGCTGACCTCAGGATTCCCCTTTACTTTTACTACACAGTGCATGGCACACTTGGAGCACAAAACTGGAAACATTCTCAACGGTTCGGCAAGAGTGTTGAGAGGCCAGATGCCAGTGGCTTATGCCTGTAATCCTAGCTACTAGGGAAGCTGAAATTGGGAGAATCCTGGTTAAAGGCCAGCCCAGCCCTCCCACACCCCCACCAAAAAAAAAAAAAGTTTGTGAGATACCTAAAACCACCAACAGCTAGAGGCAATGGTGCAGCCTCTTATCCTGAGCTATGTAGGAGGCTGAGATTGGGAAGACTGCCGTTCCAGGTTAATCTGGGCAAAAAAGCTTACAAGACTCCATATCAATGGGGAAAAGCCAGGTGTAGTGCTGTGTGCCTGGCATCCCAGCAGCAGAAGGAAGTGTAAAATAGGAGGATCAACATCCAGGCTTGCCTGGCAAAGAATAAGATCCATCTCCAAAATAATGAGAACTGAAAATGCTGGAGTTGTGGCTCTGGTGGTAGAGCATCTGCCTACCAAGTATGGGGCCCTGGGTTCAAATCCAGTGATGCTGCTGCCATTATTATGGTGTGTCAAGAGCTGCAGGTCATTAGGACAAGAAGGCAAATGGAAAGTACAACTGAGCCTTCACTGTTGACTGCGATAGCATAAACAAGAGGTGAAACAGAACAGGTTGGCTCTCCATTGTTCAATTTGTTCCCATGGTTCAGCCCAAAGTGATCTGGGACATGTCAGGTACAGAAGGTTCTGTCTCTGTGAGGGAAGGAGACAGCCAGGAGAGACAAGGGCTGAAAAAGGAGTCAGAGTAAGGGTCTTCAAGCTTCTCCCATCATTTCCCCCTGCAAGAGTGATGGTACTTTAAAAAGGAGAAAAAGCCCAGGCCCAGGCCCAGCCCCAGCCCTTGAACACAACTCTAGACTATGCTCTGTGGATGTGAGGAGCTGGCATGCCCACACAAGAAGGTGACAAGCAGCCTTTGTAGCCTCTGTCCTGCTCTGAGGATCACACCTGGGATTTAGGCTTAGCAGTGACTCCTCAAAGAACAAAGTCTTGAAGTAAGCCATGGTTTATCCACACACATAAGAAAGTACACAGACATTCAAAGAAAAAGACAGATCCTAACTACTGATAAGGAGCCATTTCCAAGTGAAAAAAAAAAAAAAAAGACTCATAACAGGATTACAAATGCATAACAAAGTACATAATATTTAAAAAAAACAATTAACATAAGAATATACATAAACATACAGGTACACAGATAGGCTAGAGAACACACCAGAGCTGGCAAGGTGGTGTTGCTGGTGGAGCAGGAGGCCTGGAGACAGCCTCAGAGGGACTCTGTCAACAAGCCTGCAGATGTCCATGTGCCGCCTCCAAAGCTGGTTCTCAGGCATACTTAGTAACAGCTCAAGTCCAACTTGCTGACAGAAATAGAGAAACAGCAGTTACCTCCACACAAAAGAAAGTAACTCCAAATCTCACCTGGCCAGGTGACTGTAACAGACAACTTAGTATCTGGTTAACCCCCAAGAAAGGGCTGAAGGGTGCCTTTCCCCACATCCAGATTCTGGCTCTTGAATTATCTCCATTAGATTCCAGAGTTTAATACAACTATCTTATCTCACAAGTTGGTCTGCAAATTCTTTCAGAACATCACATGAAAGAAGCTGTGCAATTATGAAGTGCTATTGCTGGAATTTAATGTACCCAAATGTTAGTATGCTGTAAGTCTGTAACACACCTTATTGTGACAATATCTGTCCGTGAGAAATCCTTGCCTTACCTTCTCATCTCCTGAGTGTTAAGCTGAGAGATGTTTACTTCAAGGTATGCTGGAAGGGTTATATAACAGGCAAAACAAACAAAAGAAGGAAATGACTTCTCCAATAGCATGCAAGAACAATTATTTTTATATTAGAGATACAGATTTGCACTGAAATGATACTTCTGTTTTTCTCCCAAAATACAGGAAGAAGTTCTTGCTTACTTTTATGATTCTTATTTCATCCCTGCTTAACAACCAATATAAATCACATTCTATGTGTTTTACATTGCAATCTCTCCAACATAAGGAATAAAATATATAAGGAATCTCTCTGAAAATAAAAATACAGCAGTTTCTTTGCAGATGTATTTTAAGACTATTCTTTACTGTAGAGGACAGTAATCAAAGAATGAAAGTGGAAAGAAGGAGGAGTAATCTTCAGAAAGAAATCTTACGTTCTTTTTATTGTGACACCAAGTTCTGATTCAACATTATGGGCCGTTCTTACCCAGCCTCATAAGCTACCGGAGTTACCTATTTCTTCCCTCACACATATGCAGTTTTTTCCCTCTATGACATATGTGACAAAGTAGTTAAAGTCAAAGCTACAAAACTTAAACTTCCTGAAAATTACACAGACGGTAAGGATCTATAGCCAATGCTATGAGCACTAGTCCTACCTGTCAGTACCTAGGAACAGAGGGAAACAGGAAGAGGGAAGGGCAAGAGACAGGTATGCTTGCTTTGTGTTAAGAGGTGCCTGGCCTTCTCAGTCTGCCTATGTGCTCAGTGGTAGTGAAGCCAGTTTCAGAGTATAAGGATCCAGGCAGTCATGTAGACATCCAGTCAGTCTGAACAGGTATACAGTGAATCTACTGTCCGAGCAAGAATTAGGACAAAGCAAGAAGGCACTGAACATATATCTTGGGCCCATCACCACTCAAGGCTGGGCAAGTGCCTGGTCCTGTCTGCCAACCTATCCTCAAAGCCTCTCTCATCTCAGGGCAAATGATACAGAGATAAAAAGAGAATCCCAGAGGCAAGATGGACTCTCCCCATGCCTGATAAACCTCTGCAGGACTAGACCTACTCGTGGCAGCACAAAACACTGGGTGTCCCCAGAGCGGGGGCCAACTAACTGTGGTTTCATGCTAAACCTTCCAAATTGAAAAATAAATCCAAGCCAGGTGTGGTATAATGACACACCTGTCATTACAGCTCTGGGAAGGCTGAAGCAGGATGATTAAGAGTTCAAGGAAAGCCTGAGCTACACAGCAGGCCCTGTCTCAAAAAATGAAAGAAAAAATAAATAGTAAAAACAAACTCAAGAGCTTGAAGTACAAACAGTGGCTCTTTGTACTAAATCTCAAACACAAAGGAAAAGAATGAAAGACTAATCTTCAAATACTGCAACATGAAGAACCTCAAATGGGTCCACAGCTGAGCTGAACAGTATCATTCCTCAAAACTCAAGTCCACTAGAACAAGTGATCCTTTTGGGAAATAGATGTATGAGTTAAGATGAAGTCATTCTGGACTAGAGTGGGCCCTAAATCCAAAAACTGGCAGCTTTATAAGAGCAGAGACAGAGACAGAGACTCAAAAAGAGAAGGTCATGTGACAAGGGAGCCAGAAATTAGAGTAAGGTATCTACAAGTGAACAGCAAGAATCACTGGCAATCACCAGAAGCTGGGACACTGGCGTGGACCACATCCTCTCTCAGAACCAGCCTTGCCAACACCTCCATTTCACACTTCCAGGTTCCAAAACTATGAGGGAATAAATTTCTGTTGTTAGAAGCCACTGATTCAGGGTACTTTGTTGTGGCAACTCAAAAAACTCATACTGCACCCAAACACTGAAGGCAAAAGACTGAGAAAGGGATATGGGGCCACTGAGGCTACATTAGTGTACATAAGACACCAAACAGCTTACTCTGTAGATTAAATATAGCTGTTTAAAATCCCCAGCCTGTAAGAAAGGCGTGCTCTCGCCCCTCTCAGAGAATTACTCTGATGGCTGAGGGTCCCTCTCAGGTCTCCTCTTCCTAATAAAGACCTGCTGCTTGTGAAGGTCACAGATTCCTTCTCAGTGTGTCTCTTTTCTGCTCCTTCACTTTCATTTCAGTCAGGCTCCCTTTGCTCGGGAACAGGCATGGGCAGTAAGACTACAAAAAGTAAGAGTTCAGGATGTTGCTGGTGGTTGGTTTGGTCAACTTGGCTAGGCCATGGTGCCCAAATATTTGGCCACACACAATTCTGGACATTTCTGTGAGGGTGTTTCTGGATGAGATTAACATTTAAATTGGTGGGCTACGAGTAAAGTGATCCCCCCACCACCACCCCCAAATGTGAGTGGACCTCACCAGCCTGCTGAAGGCCTAAATGGAACAAAAGACTGACCTCCTCAGAGCAGAAGAGAATTCTGCCAGAAGGCACCTTCAGGCTTGAACCAGCACCTCCAGCCTTGTGTCTAGATCTCCAGCCTAGCAGCTCAACTCGCAGCCTCTGGACTTGTCAGCCTTCATAACTATGTAAACCAATTCACTAAAACAAACAATCTCTCTATATATACACAACCCCCATATTGCTTCCATTCTCTGCAGACTAATGCAATGCCCTAACAATGCTCACACCTCGTGCCACCTCCAGGTGCCCACCAGTTTGGGACTTGGTTGCTTCCACTCTAATTGCCAGCAGCACTTACTTCTACAATAACTGCTTCTCTACCTCTCGGCCTCTACTGCTTCTATTTATACTCCAAAGACACACTTCATCTCACTCCATCCCAGTGGCCCTCCTCAGAACAGGTCCCCCCAGAGAAGACCTCAAGTCCAGCAGCCAAGCTGGGGGCCAGGCAGAGATAGTGGGTGGTCTGATCAGCACTTTCAGGTTGGTGGAGTCACAAAGCACAAAACTCGACAAACTGGTTCTCACTGGCTACTCAGCCCTGGACCTTCTTCAGTAATGAGTGAGGAGGGTGAGGTGTACTGGCTTCTCTGAGTAAACCCTGCAGGTCCTGTATACACTCGTTGGCTGGCCAGTACACCTGTACTCTGCCAAGTACACAGCTGTTGCATTGGAGGGCTCTATTTCAGGAACAGACACATGGGGTACATGCCAGGGAGAGTGGCTCTCAGGTCACATGAACCTTTGTTAGAGCTGGGCTGGTGCTGCTCCTACAGCACCTCTTCCTCTACTCTGCCACCCATCTGACCAACCAACAGGACGACTGGAGCCATTTGCAGGTTCCTCAATCCTATAGACAGCAACCAACATGACTGGGAATCCAGATTATTTCCACCCACTTTGTGCTTCCTCTGCTGCCCACTTTTACTTCTATTGTAAGCAGGATATTCCCCTTGACCCACAAAAGAGATGTGACACGACTTGCCCAAGGACTGCAACTGAGGTGACTGCTCTTTCTCCTCAAAGCTGCTGCTGTGTTGTGATGATTCACTCAAGTAAATAAATCTACCCAAGTCCTCACTGGAGAATGACATGGAGATCAAGAGTCTCAGCCAGAGACTAAACAAGGGAAAACAAATAGGCTTAGAAATAAATAGGGGGTGGGGGGGAACCTCTTGCAGGGCATGGTAGTACATGCCTGTAGTCCCAGGCTGAAACAAGACGATCTCAAGGTTGAGGCCAGCCTGGGCTACACACAGCAAGACCCTGTCTCAAAAACCAAAAGCAGAGGGAAAAAACTATTATCTGAGTCCTCATCCTCCATCTACACAAGTAAACAAATAAATGCCTAATTTCCAAATGTCATAAGATAATGAAAGAAAAGAGCTTGGAGAGAATAAAGTGGGTCAGGGAAGAAGGGATAAAGGTGGAAAAAGGATTTACATCACAATCTGGCTGGATCTGACCGTTTACCAAAGGAAAGAATGAATGCCACAGTAAGAAAGAGAAATCTCTGAGCGCTTGATTTTCTGGAAGACCAAGCAGTTATTTCCACTGTGGCTCATGCTGCCCTTTGCTTGGCTCCTTCTGCCTCCCACATCCACCCAGCCTCTCCCTGAGCAGCTGAGGTCCTGAGCAGGAGGCCCCTCACCCAGGGCAGCAGCTAGGGAGACAGTGGCTGGGATAAGTCAAGAGACACTAGCGTGGTGCTTTGCTTCCATGTTGGTCACAGAAGTGCAATGACCCTCAAGCTGCACTCTCTGGATCCCCAATTGTTCCACACTCCACTTCACAGAAACAGCACGGCTCCGGTGGCCATCACTGTACTAGCCAACGTGCCTCATCACCAATAAGTGCCCACCTTATCTTCCAAAGGAACAAAACACCACTTCCACCTGTTTTGACATTGTTAAGAATCTGTAATATTTTATTTGAAAACAACACTGCTGCCTTAACAACATTTTGGAAACACTGCTTGTAGCTAGCTCAACAGTACAGTTTTTGAAAAACTGAAGTCTGAAGATGACTTGTCTGGAGAGGGTGGCAGGCTGCTACCAAAAATACATGCCACGGTCACTTGTCATGATTTATCTATCTGCACAGGAGAACTAACTTAGAGGATTTTAAAATAAACCATCCTACTCACACAGTACCCTCTGTACACCATAACTGTGTTCCCCGGTGATGGGATGGTCTGAATTCATTGCCGTAAGAATGACCTTACAGTAACTGCTTCTGCAGCAAAGGCCGTCCACACATCAAGGTTTCTAACCAGGCAGTTACTATATCCATGAGAACCAGGACCAAGCCAAATCATCCTGAAGAGGGGCAATACTTAGTCCATATTCATTAATAAAGATGGCAACGTCAGGTCAAGCATAGTGGCTCAAGTCTGTGGCTACTCATCCCAGCAACTTGGGAAGCAGAAATTGGAAGGATGGATATTTGAGGCCAAACAGGGCAAAAAGTTAGCAAGACCCCCCTCTCAACAAATAAACCAGGTGTGGTGGCACATATCTGTCATCCCAGCTATCAAGACATAAGTAGGAGAATCGTGGTCTGAAGCAGGCCTTAGGCAAAAACACGAGACCCTACTTGAAAAAAACAACTAAAACAAAAGGGCTGAAGAGTATGGCTCAAGTGACAGTAAGATTGCCTAGCAAGCATAGGCCCATAGTTCAAACCCCAGCACTGGGAGGGAGGGAGGGGAAGGTGGGCTCCAGGCCTGGCTCAAATGGTAGAGCATCTGGCTAGCAAGCACAAGGCCCTGAATTCAAGCCCCAGTATTACCCCCAAAAAAGAAAAAGAAAGATGGCAACTTCATTAAAGAATCTTCCCTGTGTATGTGTGCTAAATAAATATGATACTGTAAGTTACACGAAGAAACATACAAACTCATGTACCTGAAAGCACCTGCACACATCTCCCCATAAATGACTGCAAAAGGGCTATTTAAAACCATGTTACGTTACACTGCCTCAGTATAAACCAGCACAGCAACCCCAAGGAATGTGAGCCTGGAAGCAAAATACTTAAGAATAAAAAAGTCTGAGAGGGACAACTCCTATTTGCCAGTAAATAAGCTTCACAGAAGCTTATTGAAATCTGAATGTATGCTTCAGATACATCCATCACCACTCAACAGCATGGCCTTTCTCTCATCAAAAGTTCCCCTACTGAATTAGCTGTTTGTTTGTTTTTTTTAAGTATCAAAGGTCACAACTAAAAAGGCACTCAGCATGTATGCACACAGACACACAGACACACACAAGTAGTATGAACCTGTATTAGGATTATATTTTTTTCAGAAAGCATCTAGCAAACAAGAATTTCATAAAAATCTCACTGGTTTTGTACCACATGAAGTTGGGAGCCATGTTAAAACCTGTTATAATAAATTAGAAGTATAAAAGCCAAGATACCAAAAAAATGAACACACACATTTCCATTATCATTTGCTTAAACAGCTGAGGAGACACCTTAGTTTTTAAAACACATTACAATCTATTTACAAAACAGTTCCAGTGGCCCATACAGAGGCTCACACTAGCATCACTTTTCCCTGGTCACAGAGTCATTGTTGCATACTCACAAATACTACCAGATAGAGAAGACCCAAGGAATGCCTGACAACCCTCCAGCCATCACCAGAGTTCTCCTCTCTTACATAGATCCATGTGGTTTCCTAGCAATCGTTGGAGGCCTCCACCTTCCATTTTCAAAGAACTCTAATAGCTCCTTGAAGGTGGTGCTTAGCTGAATGTTTCACCAGCAAGCTTAGCAACCATGCTCTTCCTGGAAGGTTCCAGGATGACTAAGACTGGCCCTTAACATAAAAAGCCAACATCCGGCACACAGAAGGTACTTAATTGATACCTGCAAAATGAAAGGAGGAGTGGATGAGTAGACTCACTTAGGATCCAGGGCAGCACTACCCAAGAGAAACGGAATGTGAGCCACACCTAAGAGGCACTGAGTTTCCTAGGAGACACAGTTCAAAAATTACAAAGTATCAGGATTTGAATGTGTTTAACTGCATAGAAAGGTAATAGTATAATTTCCATGTTATTAGTATTAAAAGTGTTATTAGGGAGGTAGCTTTCCTGGTTTGTGCTGTCTTTGAAACTTAGTGTGCATTCCACATTTACAGCACACCTCCATTCCCACTGCTCACATCTGAAGAGCTCACAGGCTTCGTGTTCCTGGTGGTTTCCTGAGTGGAGAGCAGAGACACAGAACAGTTCTCTCCTGGCAGGAAGGTCTTCAGCATGCATATCATACTGCAGAGTGGGTAACAGGGGGCTGGAGAGCAGGCCAAGGGCAGGAGAGGCCTGTGAGTACATACAGACCACAGAAGACTTTGACTTTTATCCTGTGGACAAGAGGGAATCAAGAAGGTATTGGGTTTTGTTTTTAACAGCAGAGAGGTGATGACAAAATACTTTCATTTAGGAAGGTGATTTGCTGATGACAGAGTAAGACATGTGCTGGAGAGAAGGGAGATTGGCCATCGCCATGAGAAGACAAATTGGATGAGAGATACCTGAATTATAACCCCATGGTGACAGATGGCTTAAAACAGATCCACCGGTCAGGATCGAGCTATGATGAATCCTTTTTAAGTCTAAGATAAAAAATTAAGAACAAGGGAAAATGCAGCATGTTTTTCATAAAATTTAATGGAAAAATTTCATAAAACAGTTTTATAAAATTTAAATTTTCAATGTACTTTGTGACCCTTTATTCTGAAATTATACTCATTTGGTGGGTAGCACATATAAGACAGTGGTAACAGTAGATTGTCACTATCCATTTAAAAATGTCTTTACTATGAGAAAATGCTCACCATCTCTAGCAATAAAGGAAATGCAAATTAAAACCACACTAAGATTCCACCTCACCCCTGTTAGAATAGCCATCATTAGCAACACCACCAACAACAGGTATTGGCGAGGATGCGGGGAAAAAGGAACCCTCTTACACTGCTGGTGGAAATGTAAACTAGTACAACCACTCTGAAAAAAAATTTGGAGGCTACTTAAAAAGCTAAACATTGATCTACCATTTGATCCAGCAATACCACTCTTGGGGATATACCCAAAAGACTGTGACACAGGTTACTCCAGAGGCACCTGCACACCCATGTTTATTGTGGCACTATTCACAATAGCCAAGTTATGGAAACAGCCAAGATGCCCCAGCACTGACGAATGGATTAAGAAAATGTGGTATCTATACACAATGGAATTCTATGCAGCCATGAAGAAGAACGAAATGTTATCATTCGCTGGTAAATGGATAGAATTGGAGAACATCATTCTGAGTGAGGTTAGCCTGGCCCAAAAGACCAAAAATCGTACGTTCTCCCTCATATGTGGACATTAGATCAAGGGCAAACACAACAAGGGGATTGGACTTTGATCACATGATAAAAGCGAGAACACACAAGGGAGGGGTGAGGATAGGTAAGACACCTAAAAAATTAGCTATCATTTGTTGCCCTTAACGCAGAGAAACTAAAGCAGATACCTTAAAAGCAACTGAGGCCAATAGGAAAAGGGGACCAGGAACTAGAGAAAAGGTGAGATCAAAAAGAATTAACCTAGAAGGTAACACACATGCACAGGAAATCAATGTGAGTCAATGCCCTGTATAGCTATCCTTATCTCAACTAGCAAAAACCCTTGTTCCTTCCTATTATGGCTTATACTCTCTCTACAACAAAATTAGAAATAAGGGCAAAATAGTTTCTGCTGGGTATTGGGGGGGGGAGAGGGAGGGGGTGGAGTGGGTGGTAAGGGAGGGGGTGGGGGCAGGGGGGAGAAATGACCCAAGTCTTGTGTGCACATATGAATAATAAAATAATTAAAAAATAATTTAAAAAAATAAAAATGTCTTTACTAGATAACATAAAAATTTAGGCTAAGGGCTAGGGGCTAGTTCAAGTGGTAGAGCACCTGCCTAGCAGTGCTAAGCCCTGGATTCAAACTCAAATACCATCCCCCAAAAAAAGGGGAGAGGGGCATGGATGTGATGGCTCCTACCTGTAATCCCAGCCTACTCAGGAGGTGGAGGTTGGGAGGATTGAGGTTAGAGGCCTACCTGGGCAAAAGTTAACCAGACCACACCTCGACCAACAATCTGGAATGATGGCCTGCACCTGTGGTCCCATCTATGTGAGAGGCATAGGTAGGAGCATCAGAGGTAGACACCTGGCAAAATCACAAGATCCTATCTGAAAAATAACTAAAGCAAAAAGGGCTAGGAGTATGGCTCAAGTGGTAAGAGTGCTTACCTAGCAAGCACAAGGCCCTGAGTTCAAACCCCAGTAACACCAAAAAAAATGTTTTTGGCAATGTGTTGTGGCTCCCGAAATTCTACTTTTAAACCTTAATTTATAGGTAATACCCAAAATTCTGAGAACCACTGTTTTAAACAACTTCTGGTGTTAAGATGGACACAAAGTCCAATATACGCAAATACTATATACTGATTTTCTTACGATTTCATATATTCTTGTCCATACTGACACAGATTTTATCTCTAAATTGCTATATAAAAATTCAGTCAGTATCTTAAATATATTATTATTTTCATAGACATTCCCATAATGTTTTATATTGGGCCTATGACTTATTTGTAAGAATGGCTTTACCCAAATTAACTTTCTTTTTCCTACCCCCAACTCCAAGGATAATTTCCTCTGGGTGTGATTCCCAATAGGAAACTTATAGATGAACAGCAAGACAGGGATGTCTTTATTTTTATTCTACATCACGAGATTATAGCAAAAAGACAAACATGCTACACATCCAACACTTCTGAATGTCCCTGGCAATAATGGGCTACAGTTAATTCTGATAACCTCATTAACAAAGTTGTCTTAGTCTTCCTTTCTCAAATTTCCAGTAAGGATGTGCCTATTCCTCATGATGACATGTGTCTCAAGTCCTGTCCTCACCTCTTCCAAGCACCTCCTCGGAGGACACCAAGTTCTGACCTTCTGCATCTCAATTCCTCCTACTTTAGATAATCAGCACTCAATCTTATAGACTGTTCCATTATTTTCCTTCTTGCGGTGGCATTCCATTTAGTATTTACTCTATCGCCTTTGGCTGGGCTATTTTTCTCTTATTCTTCTGATATTCAGGCACATCTGTCTTATATATGATCATTTTCTCCGTTGCTCCAGTGGCCATAAGTTTATCATTCCTATTCCATTTTCTTCTAGTTACATTACAAACACAGTGGAATTCAAAAGCAGAGGCCTTTATATTCTAAAATTAGTAAGTACAGAATGTTCTGGTGTGAGATTTGCACAGATAGCTCCCAAGGTGGCTACATCGTAAAAGGGCCAATACCACAAAACAGCTGCCCTCAACAGCAAGCACCGACAGTGGATGTGACAACAAAGAACTGAAACTTTCAACTCCTCCTGGAGGGGCTCAGCTCCCTAAAATTCTCTCAACTGCTGACAGCTGCATTTTAATCTCAACAATCTTACTTAAAATTAATATTCAGAAAGAAAGGTCACCAATATGCAAAAGCAATCATCTGAAGAGATATACAGTCACCCAGGAACACAAACTCCAAATCAAATATTTCACCTCCTTATTTTTCATGGAAAGAAAGCCCATGGGAAATTTCAACACTATCCCCACCCCACCCCCAAGAGATAGAAAGTGGAGCAAAAAACTATAGTGACAAGGCACAGTGGTCATGCCTGTAATCTTCGCTACTTGGGAAACAAGCATAAGGAGGATGTTGGTTCAAGGGCAAACCATGTAAAAAAATCCGTGAGACTCCATCTCAACTAGCAGTTGGTATGCCCCTTTCATCCCACCCACGTGGGAGGACTGCAGTCTAGGCCAACCCAGGCATCATGGGAGACCCTATTCAAAACATAACCTAAAGCAAAAAGGGCTGGGAGTGTGCCTCAAGTGATAAAGAGCCTGCCTAGCCAGCCCGAGGTCCTGAGTTCAATCCCCAGCACCACCAAAAAAGAAAAATAAAAAAGAAAGGCTGGGTGTGGTGGGGACATCTATAATCCCAACATTCAGAAGGCTGAGGCAGGAAAATTGCAAGTTCAAGACAGGCCTAGGCTACAAAGCAAGACCCTGTCTCAAAATACCAGGAAAAAAGAAGTAAAAAAGAAAAAAGCAGCAGATCATATTATATAGATAATTTTTACATACTTATGTACATATAAAACATAAATTTAGAAATAAGCCCATGGCGAGTTTAACAGCTGTTACATGTAGGGTAGTAGGGTTATATGTAATTAATTTTTATTTTTTTCTTTGTACTTTTCTTTTGCAATATATACTTATACACTATACCTTATATAATTGAACATCTTTACACACACATACACAAAAATGCATACTTTCATTCTTCTAAAAAGTTGCCTTCTTTTCAATGGAAGTAGAAAATCTCTGGACATTACATATTGAATGAAATGCCACTGAAGTATCTCAACTTTTTGGCCACAGCTCACTAAACATAAGCAGTCCATTTTCTTTTCACACATTACTCACAACAGTAAGTGTAACAGAGAGTCACTAAATAGAATACAAAGAAGTCCCAAAATACTGTGAACTTCTAACTGTCCTTTCTTTTAGGTTATAATCTCGAAGGACTTGTAAGATAACCTGCAAGGAGGCCTACATAAAAGATGATGGTGTCATAAACTGGAAAATGCTTCTGATGCATTCACTGACTGATCAGTGATAGAATGTCTAACCTTTCTTTAAAATTTTCTAGCAGGAAAAAGTAGTGATGGGAAATAAAACAAATGAAACAAGAACAGGAAGTTGAGATTGCTGAAGTGGTGATGGTAAATGGTATAGCATGATGGACTAGCATGCTGTTTTGTATGTATCTGGAATATGACGGACTAGGATGCCATTCTATTTTGTATATATTTGGAATTTTTCTACTCTATTTTATGTAACAGTGTTTTGAAAATGAACAGAGATCCACACATATGCACATACATTCATCATATCAGGAAGTGTAATAAAATTAAGCTCACAGGCACTTTTTCCTTTTTCTTGTGCACATCAGGCATTTCAAAGTGAGCACTCTCTCTACCTTAAAATTAAGACAGAATTCTGACTCTGTACTCTTTATTAGCCAACACAGCTTTTGTGTGTGTGTGTGTGTCTGTCTGTCTGTCTTTCATACACATCTAGACTTAATTCAAAAGATTTTGTTTTTCTGGTGGTAGAGAGGTTTGAACTCAGGGCCTACCATTTGAGCCATATTCCAGCTCTTTTTTGCTTTAGTTAATTTTCAGGTAGGGTGTCGGACTTTTTGCTCAGGCTGGCCTGTACACTAGGTCATCCTAACCGGGATAACAGATGTGCGCTACTATACCCAGCTTTTATCGGTTGAGGGGGGTGTGAGGGAGGATTCTCACTAACTTTTTGCCCAGGCTGGCCTTGAACCGTGATCTTCCAGATTGCCAGCTCTCAAGTAGCAAGGATTACGTATGTAAGCCACTGTAAAGCCCAGCCTTTAAATTTGAAATATTCTGCCCTGGGACAGAATGAGACCAAGCCAGTCCACTGCCAGAGCACTGCCGGGCTCATCACATTAAAAAAAAAGAAAGAAACAAACAAACAAGATGCATGCTGAATGGAGGAGAAGCGAATCCTGTTGTGTGAGACACAGCAAGTGCTCTGCCTCCTCCTGTGAGAGCACAGCAAGCCCGGACACCAGTCAGCTGTGGGTAAGAGGCCTCAACACTCAGCCCAGGCTGACAGCGTGTGTGTTACTCAGCCTGTTCACCACCAATGCTAGGATCTGCACTCTCCTAACTGATGTCTTCCTAGGTCCCGCAAAAAGAAACAAAACATAACTTTGTGTCAATTTTGAAGACACAGTTAAAGAGCTTCCTGGACATTATCACAAAAGATGCCCAGATTTTCCCCAAGGCTGGCAAAGTCGGCTTTATTCCCACTTTATGGATACAGAGACTGAGGTTCAGAGGTGTTGAAGACACGCTCTTAAACAACAGTCTTCTGACTTCAGGGACAGCATTCTTGTGTCTCTTGGAGTGTCCGTGAGGATAAGAACATGGCAAGCACTTTCTAAGGGCAGCAAAACAGGGCAGAGCAGAAGAGAAATCGGCTTCAGGGCTGACAAGCCTGACTTTCCAAAACACCCTGAACTGATTCTTGATTCTCCACTGTTCTGTGCTGTTTGGTTTTTCCTATGGATGCTATTCCATTTGTACCCATTTTTCAGTGGGCTTGCTTTCTCTGCTTTCTGTACTATGACCGAGGTCTCCTAACAAGTTGCTTAACCTCAGAAACAGAAATTATTGTTATATTTTAAACCCGAGGGTTTAAAATATGGCTGCGGCTGTGTAGGTGGCAGGTTGAGTCCAGGTCCCCACTCTTTATAAATCAAGAGGGCTGGCAGGAAAAAGAGTTTTCAGGAACATAGCCACAGCCCCCAACTCCCAAGGGCCATTTAGCCTAGTAGGAGAGCAAGGCCTACCTCTCTGACTTCATGAAGCTGGCCGGAATACTGACTCTTGGCTCTTCGGGCAGCTGCAGGCGACTTGTGATGCGTGATTGTGACAACACCGGGGGCCCCCGCACTGAGGTGTCTCTGGCTACAAGGAGACGCAGAATTGGGTGTTCCATGGGGGAGCAAAGTGAGACTTCGGCTTCGGGAGCTTGGAGTGCTCTAGAATAAGCAACAGGTGTCAAAACTCAACAACTGGCCTGCAGAACATAACTGAGTGTTGCCTTCCATTTACTTCCCTCTACCTGATTAGAAGGATGAAGGCAAGGGGGAGGTACTGCCTGCCCAAATTGTGCAAATAAGAAAGACCATGTCCACTAACTGTCCTTGTGCCCTCATCTCTAATTGTGTCCCCTGTCCTTCACTATGGTCACCAAGAGCTACAGAACCCCCACCCTGGCACCATGAACCACGTGCCTCTGCACTCACTACTTCCCTTCCCCTCCTCGCTGGCCTTGCCTGCTCCAGGAGGTGCTTCCCTGGCTTTCTCAGCCTCTCCATCTTATCAAGATTGTCCTCATGTCCAGCTGCTCTCTTCAGAGACTTGTTCACACTCATTTTCACATCATCAAGGTCTGGCATACAATGATGGTTTACTTTATTAGATACTTAATAAATGTTTCCTGCATGAATGGGTGCACTAAGTTATCCACCTCGTTTGTTAGTCCAGGGCCTGCATGTCATCCTATAGAAACATGAATTCCAAATGACAATCTGGTCTATGATAAAGACAGCACTTCTACTTAGTGAACGGATCATTCACACAAAAAAATAATAATAGTGGGCCTTAAATCAACAAAAAATATGTTCAATTGTACTCAAAAGATAAGTGTAAATCTAAACTACACTTAGACACCATCTTTTACACATCGATCAAACTCAAAAGTTGGAATGCACAATCGGTCAACAGGGTCAGAGGGAAATGAGTTTGTAAGAGTAAAAGGTGCAAAGCCCTTGAGGAGGGTGACCTGCCATGGTGGCAACTGTCCTTCCCTGTGCTCCAGCAATCACTTGTCTGGGAACGTGTCCTCTAGATAGACCTGTACCAGGATGACACGCCATAGGTCCCCATCAGACACGGCTGCAGTATACTTAATGACAAAGGATGGGAAGCAACCTAAATGTCCATCAGTGTGGGACAGGTTAAATAAATTACACTACCCCTGCACAACGGAGTACTTTCAAGCTGTAGGAGAACACCAAGGAAGGTCTCTACTAATTGATCTTGAAAAATCTGTAAGAAAAATCTTAACTTTACAAGTTAAGTGTAAAAAGCAAGGTGCAGATCCACTATATAGTATGCAAAGTTGTGCCTGAATGTGGGGAAAAGGTGTTTCCATTATTATTTAAAATCATTTGTGTAAAACACAGAATACTCTAAAAGCATAAAACCAATAAGCTGGCCGCATATTTGTGGAGTGGGGAGGAACAGAGGAAGAGGGAGATTTTTCACTGTGTAGTTTCTTATATTCTTTCGTTTTGTGCCATGTGAATTCATTACCTACTCAAACTTTAATTCTGAATGAAATTTATATTCAATTAATTATTCTTACCTATTCAAAAAAGTTTAATTCTAGGGCTAGGGGTGTGGCTCAAGCAGTAGAGTACCTGTCTAGCAAACGCAAAGCCCTGAGTTAAAACCCCAGCACCACATTAAAAAAAGAAAAAATTTAACTCTTCATAAAATTTGTATTCTAATTGTTCCCATGCTTCATTTCAGTTTGAGAAAAAGCAGCTGGATGATATGCTGAAATCATACCAGGTTCTGTACAGTAATTATCAAATATTCACTGCATACCTACTATATGCTTATAGAATCCCAACTCTGAAATGTCAAAGAGAAACACAGTTGGGCACCACTGACTCACGCCTGTAATCCGAGCTACTCAGGAGGCAGAGATCAGAAGGATCATGGTTCAAAGCCAACCCAGGCAAATAATTCAAAAGACCCTATTTTGAAAAAAAACCCATCACAAAAATAGGGCTAGTGTACCGGCTCAAGGTGAAAGCCCTGAGTTCAAACCCCAGTACTGCAAAAAAAAAAAGAGAAAGAGAGAGAGAGAAACACAAGGTGTATGACACAGGTTTCCCATGATGCTTAATAGTACTGTTGGTGATATAAGACACACAAGATACAGAAAGTCACACACACTTTAACAGTGAGGCAGTGTATAACAGGATGCTAATTTGGCAATACAGCTAGAATATGTCACAGAAGTGAGTAAGAAGACATCAAGGAAGGGCTGATCTCATCACAGAAAGATGTTCTAAGGGTCAAAACCTGAGGCTTACATAGGCTTTGGGAAAATAAGAAACAAAGTGCAGAATACACAGCAATCCAGACTGTCTGGGTATTCACGGTAGCCATGGCTTCAGTCCCCTTCAATGTTAACCTGGTCACTTTACAAATCTCCAACAGATTGAGGAGTGGGGTGAGAGCCAGGTGGAAATGAGAATTCTGGAGATTCTGAAATGCCACCATGATCTGCTCTCTGGACTGGATTCGTATATAGCTAAAAGAAATACACATAAACATGGGAACCGGGTACTGCTTTTAAATAACATTATTGTCTAGGTAACTGGAGGAATGTATGGTCTGACAATCACTCTGTCTTGATCACAATGAGCTAGAGCAGTCATTACTTTCAGCACCGAGCTTTTTACTTGGAGTGTGGAAGAGTAAAGAGGCTATTTCCCTAATCCTTTAATAACAGTAAATTTGCCTAAGTATTAAGACCACTGAAATGCATTTTTTTTATTTGAAAGGCTTATTCCAATCCAAGAAAAAAAATCAGGTTTTTTCACTGGGCTTTGAAGCCAGAAAGACAAGTTTCATTTCCGCAGCTCTACTGAATTCTAGCCATGTGACCTTGGGTGAATTATTTAAGCTTTTTCATTAACCACCAATTTCCTAATCTTTAAAAGAGGAATAGTAATATTGACCCTTAAAAGACGTCATGAAGATTAAATTAGCTCATACACATAAAATGTTTACATAGACCTGACATGCAGGAGTTGCACAACCAAAGTTTACATCTTTACATAACTTAAAACTTGATCAATGAAGGGGTTACTGATTTTTTTTTGGGGGGGGGAGTTATTGATTATTTGAATGTTAAGAAGTTGCTTAGCACAAAATCATAGCGGTCACTGACCTTCTCCTTATTTTCTACAGGATTAAAGTGGTGATGAACGCCAAGCGTGGAGGTTCCCACCTATAATCCCAGCTGTTAGAGAAGCTGAGGCAAAAACAGCATGAGTTTGAGGCCAGCCTAAGTTATACATAGAGACCCTGTCTCGCATAAAACACAAAGGGATGGGGGTATGGCTCAGTACTAGAGCAATACAGCACTTCCCTAGCAAGTGCAAGACCCCGAGTTCAAGCCCCATTGCTGAAAAAAGAAAAGTGATGAAGCTCAAAATATAATTAAATACTGACATGGTCTGCAATCAGACAATCATATATCGAGAACTAAGGGAAAACACTCTCTCTCTCTCTCTCTCTCTCTCTCTCTCTCTAAAATCAGAGGGAGGACAGCTAGTAGTAGACTCCTTTGCCCATTATGAATGGCAATAAATCCAGAAATTCACCCAGGAGCCAGATTACCCCTGTGGAGTCTAATCCCATGATTATTACTTAACAGCTGCCATTTGAATTCACAACAGTAAATTTAAGTTGGAAAACCTTTACTTTTCCATTAACTGTGGGATTCTCACAGTTTAATTCACACCCATGCCTCTTCTTGAGGGTAAATGAGAGCAAGAGTCTCACTCTGGGTTCTCTAGGTGAGTCCCACAGTTGATCAGGAAGAAAACTGTAACCACTATAAATTAACACACAGCTTGCCTAAAGTCTCTGAGTTTTGTTTTAAAAATCTGTGTGGATGCATAAAGGTATACCCTTGCTACTAATTCAAAATAAAACATTAACAGTATCTGAAGAGCAACATGTCAGGATTTTGTTCCAAATATTTACTTCAACAAGGGCAACTAAAAATGCCAAGTCTGCTATGTGCAGAGAATTCTGAGTCAAGAGTAATGGTTTACTCATCCTTTACCTAGGAGAAGTGCCCCTTCATACTGCTATTAGCCACTCACCTGGCCCCTCTTGTGTCCCCTCCCTCATTAAGCAATTGCCTGGTGGGAGCATGTAGGACAGTGCTGAGAGCACTCCGCCTCAAGCACAAAACAGGAAGGCCTCTCCCACACTCCTCATTGACGCCCACACTTCCCAGGCTGTTAAGGGGACACACACACATGCTCTTTTGCATCAACAGGCAAAATGAGCACGAAGGGCAGGGGTGCTGGGAAAGACAGGGGATCACTACTGGGAACAGGCCCATTGAGGCAATCAGACAACAAGCCTTGGGGGCCTGTGGGGAAGGCTAAGAGCCAGTAGCACAGCCATTTAGAGGCTGGATTCCATGCTGCTTGGCTGTGTGGAAGAGCCATCTACCGTGCAAGAGAGCAGGGAGCAGTCAGAAGCATACTTTCTCCAGACAACGACTTGTGTTCATATCCAGGTTACTACTATCAAGCTGAGCAACCCAGGTGAAGAACCTAGAGACTTTCATTTCTAAAACTCAACATGGCCTACCTAGTTGGGTTGCTGGAGAATGGAATGAGAACACATACATAAAGCATGCACCACCTAGCAGCATGCAATAAAAAAATAAAATTTAATAATAAAAATGAGGCTTTCGAACACCACTGCAGGTGAGTGGTGAAGTGCTCTGTGAGTGGAATACGTGGATCTACGGGCTAACACTACCTTAGACTTCCTTAACGGAAAAACAAAAAACAAAGAACTAATCCTCCTAGTTGCTAAAGACCATTTGTTTCACAGGAAAAAAGGGGATACTGAACATACAACCTCATATTTTCAGAAAGCCACCTGTTCTAGAAAGCAAAGTGTCTACAGATTACCATGATGGATCACAGAAGTAAAGAAGGAATTGAAATAAGTAATGAGAATTTCCCATTAATATTTGGAATAAAATAAAATGGAAAAGGTCATCAGCTAAGCCTAAAAACCTCTCAAAACATGCATCAAAGGTTTATAATTGCTGAGTTAGAATTAAAAGGCTGAAAGAGAATAAGGGAGTATTAATAACTGTACATTTATGGTACCACACTTCTACTGTAGAAAACTTTCTGATGGGAAAATCTTCTGAGATAACTAATTATAACAGTATTCAAATCACATTTAATTTGAACTGTATTTTCTTTGTTTCCTTGAATTCTTTCACAGCAAGGTGCAGGGAGGGAACACTGTATTTCAGAACAGCCCAAGGGAAGTAAAAAAAAAACAAAACAAAACAAATCCATCTGGCTATGGATTTGGAAGAACAAATTTAACTAACCCACTTCATTGCATGCCTTCCTTCTTCCTCTAAAAAGAAAATTAACATGTTATTTCTAAGTATGCAAACACCAAGCATAAAAACTGTGATTTAATCTTTTTCTTTCAAAAGTAAACATATATTAAAAAGAAGAAAGGAAGAATATATGTTTTAAAAAGTAGAACGTGGACAGCCTTAACATCATTCAATATTTGATTTTCCTAGCACGCAACATCTGAATATGGACTTTCTTTAAAAATGAATCCATTCCAGTATTTTGCTTAATAGTTTCACATCAACCCTCTCATTGCCCAGTTTTTTATGATTTGGGTTTTTTAAATTTTCTGTTATCTATAAGATTTTTTTAAACTGGGACATTTTCCAAGTTCATTTCCATGATTAACTTTTCAAACTTATTTTCATTCTCAAATTCCCATCTTCTTCCAGAAATAAGTTTCAACTATAATTTATAAAGCCTAGGTAACTTCTGCCAAGGTTATCTGCAAATCTTCAGCGTATCTTAAATATTTTCACAACTTCATACTCTCCTGAAACACGTAAACACACCCACATGCAAATGTGTCTGCAAATGGAGAACAGAGGTTCTCCACAAAGGCAGCTTTGAGCCTGCTTCCAAATCCTTTGACCCAAATCATCATTGCAAATGCACTACCAGGTCTTCGAAAAGTCCCTGCAAGCAAATGCATGTATGTCCATTCCTACAAACAAAAGGAAAGAAAACTTGGCATTTTCAGCTTGCCTTTCCACCTATCATTTTTGGGTCTTACCTCCCCAGCCTCGGTCCCCGATAAATCCAGTGCATTCTTCTCAAACAGGTGATCCAGCCACTCTGCATTCTCAAGCCTTTCTTTAGATCAAGCTTGAAGGGCAACCCCAAGGGCCTGGTGCAATGGGCTCCCTTTTGACATGTCACTCTTTTCTCTCCACTTTCCCCAGACCCACTCAGGAGTGATCAGGTATGACCTCACAACCTACCACTCCCTCAGCTGTGCATCTCCCTCCCATCAACACCATTTGCAGGGACCTTGCCATCCTCAGAATCAAGATGCCTCTGGATGCTTCACCTGAAAGCATGAAGACCTCCCTCCTCCTGCAACAAGCCAGTTCACTCCATTTCACTTGCTGTGCAACTGTGGACTCCTGGAGCTGACAGGAACCCCAGATGTAGTTGGTTCTAGGCCAGTCTTTTCCTCTAACAGGTCTAAAAGGTATAACCTCCTCCCCCAAAGAACTAAATCATACAAAATAGAACTCACATTACAAGTTTCTTTCAAGACTCAGCCCCTCCAGCTGACTGACTTGGTCATATAAGACAATGTCTAACTGTGGCAGATGTAAAATAATTGACAGAAGGGGGGAAAGCTGGTATCTATTACACACTCCAGCCTTTGTTCTCCCCCAAAACTCCAATCACCTATTATCCTAAAAATATAGACGGAACACTCCTTTGAAAACAGGGCAATTCAAAAGCAATCTACATGTTTAATGCAATTCCCATCAAAATCCCAATGACATTCATCAAAGAGATTGAAAAATCTACTGTTAAATTTATATGGAAACACAAGAGGCCACGAACAGCCAAGGCAATACTCAGTCAAAAGAACAATGCAGGAGGTATCACGATACCCGACTTCAAACTATATTACAAAGCAATAACAACAAAAACAGCATGGTACTGGCACAAAAACAGACATGAAGACCAGTGGAACAGAACAGAGGACCCAGATATGAACCCACACAACTATAACCAACTTGTCTTTGACAAAGGTGCTAAAAATATACAATGGAGAAAAGACAACCTCTTCAACAAAAACTGCTGGGAAAACTGGTTAGCAATCTGCAGAAAACTAAAACTAGATCCATGTTTATCACCCTATACCAATATTAACTCAAAATGGATCAAGGATCTTAATATCAGACCACAAACTCTAATGTTGGTACAGGAAAGAGTAGGAAATACTTTGGAACTAAAAGGTATAGGCAAGAACTTTCTCAATGGAACCCCAGCAGCTCAGCAACTAAGAGATAGCATAGATAAATGGGATTTCATAAAACTAAAAAGCTTCTGCTCAAAAAAAGAAATGGTCTCTAAACTAAAGAGACCACCCACAGAGTGGGAGAAAATATTTGCCAGCTAATACATCAGACAAAGGACTGATAACCAGAATATATAGGGAACTCAAAAAACTAAATTCTCCCAAAATTAATGAACCAATAAAGAAATGGGCAAGTGAACTACACAGAACTTTCTCAAAAGAAGAAATTCAAATGGCCAAAAAACACATGAAAAAATGCTCACCATCTCTAGCCATAAAGGAAATGCAAATTAAAACCACACTAAGATTCCACCTCACCCCTGTTATAACAGCCATCATTAGCAACACCACTAACAACAGGTGTTGGCGAGGATGCTGGGGGCGGGGTGGGGGAGGAGGAGCCCTTTTACACTGCTGGTGGGAATGCAAACTAGTACAACCACTCTGGAAGAAAATTTGGAGGCTTCTTAAAATCTAAACATAGATCTACCATATGATCCAGCAATCCCACTCAAGTGATATACCCAAAAAAATGTGACACAGGTTACCTCCAGAGGCACCTGCACACCCATGTTTATTGCGGCACTATTCACAACAGCCAAGTTATGGAAACAGCCAAGATGCCCCAGCACTGACAAATGGATTAAGAAAATGTGGTATTTATACACAATGGCATTTTATGCAGCCATTATGAAGAATGAAATGTTATCATTCGCAAGTAAATGGATGGAACTGGAGAATATTATTCTGAGTGAGGTTAGCCTGGCCCAAAAGACCAAAAATCGTATGTTCTCCCTCATATGCGGACATTAGATCAAGGGTAAACACAACAAGGGGACTGGACTTTGATCACATGATAAAGCGAGACCACACAAGGAAGGTATGAGGATAAGTAAGACACCCAAAAAACTAGATAGCATTTGTTGCCCTCAATGCAGAGAAACTAAAGCAGAAACTTTAAAGCGACTGAGGCCAATAGAAGAATGGGACCAGGGAACTAGAGAAAAGGTTAGTTTGAGAAGAATTAACTTAGAAGGTAACACACATGCACAGGAAATCAATGCGAGTCAACTCCCTGTATAGCTATCCTTATCTCAACTAGCAAAAACCCTTGGTCCTTCCTATTATTGCTTATACTCTCTCTTCAACAAAATTAGAGATGAGGGCAAAATAGTTTCTGCCTGGTAGTGAGGGGGTGGGGGGGAAGACTGAGGGGGCGGGTGGGGGGTAAGGAAGGAGCAGGAAGAAAAGGGGAGAAATGACCCAAACATTGTATGCACATATGAATAAAAGAAAAACAGGGCAATTGTATATACTATTTTCTCTTAGAACTGCAGATCCCCAAAGAATGTTATTTTATATTTGCTGTTTTTAGCATGATACAAAAACTTTTGTATGCTGAATTGATATTTTAGTGGGAAAAAATCTGTAAACAAGGAAAGACTCAACTTATTTAGTTATATACAAAGACCCTACTCCATGATGGAGTAGGGTGTTTTAGTATTAGAAACAAGGTAAGGATTCGTGAGAATTGTGGTTTTTGTTGGCAACAGCTAACAAAAAGGACAAGAATAAAGAAGAAGCAGAAAGATAACAAGGGAACGAATAAAAAAGTGCACTGACTGTGGATGTGATTGTTTACAAAAACTAAGAAAGCACTTTCAGCTTCTGAGGGGCTTGGAGTCCAAAGAGCCAGGAACAGCTCTCAGCGAGGTGTGACCAAGGACGCACTGGAGCTCAAGGTTGGACAGACAGAGACTTGGAGAGACCCAGAGACTCTGGTTGTCAGAAGAGGGTGAGAAAGAGCACAGCAGAGGGGAGGGATGGCAGGAATAGCAGAGGGAAAGAAGGAGACACCTGGGGGAACTGGCACAGAAACAGAAGCAGGAAGAAGGGCAGTCTGCATGCAGCTGACCTGGGAGCCACAGGGGCTGGAGCTGGAGAGGGGCTCTGCGATTCTCAACGTAAAAGCCTGGTGTCACCATGAGAAGGATGCACCCAAGCTTGGGGCCTTGGGAACGTCTTCCCTTCCCCTGGAACTCACTGTCCTGGTCAGTGTCGACCATCTGGCCCAGTGTGGCCCCAGCAGAATGGCACTGCAGCAAGCGCAAGGACAGATATCTGCAGATTCAGGTCAGAGATGCAGACCAGAGTGGAGCTCGCTTTCCCTTGAATACTGGCTTTCCCTTGAATACTGACCCGCTTAAAGAGGGTCAGAGACAGCAGGGCCTGGGACGGCCCGCAGGACCGGGCCTCGGAGAGCCATAGTCCTAGTACACCAGTACAGCTTTTTGCCCTACCCTCTGCCCTCAGGAGGACTTCACCAGGTGCCTGGTCCTAGATGAGCAGCTGAGCTCCTGCCAGCCAGCCCTGGGGATGCCACATATGGAACTATCTGGGTGGAGCAGACTCCAGCTAAGGGAACCTTGCTTCTATGCTATTTTCACCAATGAGCAGAGAAACAGCAATTCCAACCAGCTTTGGTCTCAAACCACTCCCACTAACCAAATGCTGAGCAACACACAAAAAGAGGGGCAAATATCCCCAATGTGGCTCTCTCCAAGGGGTGCCTGGCCCCAGAAGCCATAGAAGACATAGAAAGACATGGAGACAATTCTCTTTTGACAATCAGTGGGTCATCAAAGAAACAGGAAAGAAATCAAAGTCTTCCTAGAAGCAAATAAAAATGAAAATACAACTTACCAGGGACACAGCAAAGGCAGTGCTTCAAGAGGAGGGTATATAGCCATGAATGCCTACATTTTAAAAAATCAGAGAACTTTCAAATAAGTAACCTAACAATGCATCTCAAGCTCTTAGAAAAATAAGAACAAGCCAAACTTAAAAGGAGCAGATGAAAGAAATAATATAGATTACGGCAGAAATTAACAAAATGAAGGCAAAAGGAACAATACAAAAAATGAAACAAAAAGTTTGTTCTTTGAAAAGATAACAACATTGATAAATCTCTAGCCAAACTAACCAAAAGAAGGAAGGAAAGGACCCAAATTAACAGTATTAGAGATGAGAAAGGGGACATCACAACAAATACTAAAGAAATCCAGAAGATCATCAAGGAATACTTTCAAAACCTACATTCTAACAGATTAGAAAATCTAGAAGAAATGAATACAATTCTAGATGCATCTTACCTACCAAAATTGAGCCAAGACAATATAAACCACCTAAACAGATCTACAACAAGCAATGAAACTGAAACAGTAATAAACAGTCTTCCAATAAAGAAAGCCCAGGACTGGACAGATTCACTGCCCAATTCTACCAAACCTTTAAAGAAAAACTAACACCAATGTTTCTCAAGCTATTTCAAAAAACAGAGAGGGAAAGAACAATACCAAACACATTCTATGAAGCCAAAATTACCTGACACAGAAACCAGATAAGGACTTGACAAAAAAAGAAAAACACAGGCCAATTTCCCTAATGAAAATAGACAAAAAACTTCTCAAGAAAACTTCTCAAACCAAATTTAACAACACAATAAAATGATCATATACCTGGTTTCAATTCAGGAATGCAAGAATGATTCAGCAAATGCAAATCAATTTAATATAATACAGCACATAAAGTGATTAAAAGACATAAAACACATAATCCTAAATCACATAATTCTCTCAACAGATGCAGAAAGATTTTGACAAATTCAACATTCCTTTACGATAAAAGTCCTGAAGATAAAAGCCCTAGGAATAGAAGGAATATGCCTCAACATAGTAAAGACTACCTATGATAAACCTATAGCCAACATCATCCTATAGGATGATGGGGGAAAACTGGAATCATTTCCTCTAAGGTCAGGATTGCACCAAATTAAAAAGCTTCAGAACAGCAAAGGAAACAAGTACTAGAATGAAAAGAAAACCAACAGAATGATAGAAAATCTTTGCCAGTTATTCACTGGATAAAGGATTAATATCCATAATATATAAAGAGCTCAAAAATTAAACACCAAGAGAACAAATAACCCAATTGATAAATGGGCAAATGAACAGTTTTCTAAAGAAGATGTACAAACAGCTAATAAATACATGAAGAAATGTTCAATATCCTTAGCCAAAAAGGAAATGCAAATCAAAACATCACTGAGATTCCATCTCACCCACTCAGAATGGCTACTATCAAGACAACAAACAGCAACAAATGCTGGTGAGGATGCTGTGGGTTGGGGAGGAACCCTTAACACTGTTGGTGGGAATGTAAATTAGTGTAGCCACTGTGGAAATCAGTATGAAGGTACCTTAAAAATAACTAAAAATAGAACTCCCATACGATCTTACTGTATGACTCCTGGGCAATATATCCCAAGGAATGTAAGTCGGCAGGCAGTAAAGAGTCCTATTTATCCATATCTACAGCAGCACTATTCACAATAGCCAAAATATAGAATCGGTCTAGGTGCCCGTCAATAAATGAATGGATAAAGAAAATGTGGTACAAATACACAATGCAATACTAATCATAAAGAAGAAAGCCAGGTGCCAGTAGCTCATGCCTATAATCCTAGCTACTCAGGAAGATCGTGGTTCAAAGCCAGCCCAGACAAAATAGTTTGTGAAACCCTATCTCAGAAAAACCCTTCACATAAAAGGACTGGTGGAGTGATTCAAGGTATAGGGCCTGAGTGCAAACTCCAGTACTGCAAAAAACAAAAAGAAATTAAATTATGTCATTTACAAGAATGGATGGAACTAGAGATCGCCATGGTAAGTGAAATAAGCCAAACTGAGAAAGACAAATATCACATGTTCTCTCTCATATGCAGAATCTAGACTTTTAAAATGAATAGCAGCAATGTAAAACAGGTTCTGTTTGGGAGATGAGTATCAGTGGGAGGGGGTAAGGTGAAAGGAAAAAGTGAAGAAGGGTTGAATATGGTCAAAGTACTTTATACCCCCATATGAAAACAGACCTATGAAACCTGTTGAAATTGTTTTCAGATGAGAGGAAGAGGGCTGGAAGTATGGCTCAAATGATACAGTGCCTGCCTAGTAAGAGTGAAACCCTGCGTTCAAACCCCAGTACAAGACAAGATAGGGGGAGGAGGGAGAAGGACAGAGGATGGAATTTGATCAAGGAATATTATATGCAGGTGTGGAAGTATCACAATGAAACTCCTTTTTATAACTAATATATACTAATAAAAAAAAATCCAAAAAACTTAGAGCAATCTTTCTCAAAGTACATATTCTAAAGAAAATGAAAGTGCAGTTTGGCAGAGGCAATGAATATCTGCCTTTGATGGTGTAGCCATCCCAGCAGAGAAAATAAAATACATTAGTCTTAAATTTTCTTTTATTAATACCTATCTTTTTCTTTTTTTGTTGTTGTTTTGGGGTATTTGATGATACATATATTTATTTTAGATATATTTTTATTTTTATTATGCTCTTGATTTTTTGCTCTTTCTCTTCCATTAGTAAAGTTCTCTCCCTCCCCCCCTCCCTCTCACTCTCCCTTTCCCCATAGCCTTTACTTTCCATTTTTCTCCTGCTTTTTCCCCTTTTGCTATTTTAATATCCTACTTTTCTTCTGTCTTCCATTTCTCATTTTCTTCTCTTTTAATTCCTTTCTTTTCTTTCATTCTTTACCATCTTTTAAAACTTTGGGTTTATATATTTCTGTCCTCACCAATCCTATTGTTAGAGCTATGGATACTGTAGTTGGTACTGAGTTTTTACTTTACTTCTATATCTTGTTCAGTCATATTTGTTGCTGTTACTGTACTTGTTTTCCCCCTTCTCTGTGGTGCTGGTGATGGAGCAGGGCACTTCAAGTACTTCAGTAGCTCTGCCACTGAGCTACAACTCCTAGCCCAGCTAATGTTGCACTATTCATAACCCACCCCCACTCAAACTAGCAAATGCTTTCACTCAAAAAAGTTAAAGGGAGCCAAGTACCTTTGACTTGCCCTATAATCCTAGTGACTCAGGAGGCAGAGATCAGGAGGTTCACAGTTAAAAGCCAGCTTGAGCAAACAGTTCACAAGACCCTATCTTGAAAATATCCAACACAAAAAAGGGCTGGCAGAGGGGCTCAAGTGGTATACCAAGTGTGAGGCCCTGAGTTCAAACCCCAGTACCACCAAAAAAACCAAACATATAAAAAGTTAAGGGAGATTAAAAACCTTAGCAGACAACAAGACTTCAAGTATGCATGACTAGGAGGCAAGGGAGGCTGATGACTTGCTCCTGGTCATACAGCTATACAGCAACAGCAGAGAAAAACAACAAAAGGACTGTGCCACACCTATGAAGGTGGCAGCATAGGTCAATCCTATACCCTTCAGACCATCCTAGAGGCATAATCACAAAGGGCATACAACCTTTCCACCTGATCTACTGGAAGTACTCCACTTTTGTGAGACCTGCAGAGAAAGCAGGTTCCCCAGGCTCTAACATAGCATGTCAAAACATACTAATTGCCATCAGAGAGTGGCAGGGAAACTCCACTATAAAATCCTATTGGAAATATTCAACATTTGAAAAGAATACAATATCTGAGGAAGCACTGCCAAGAGAATGCTGTCCCTAAAACAAGATTTCACAAAACAGAAGAGATATCTATTCCCAACAGATGCATAAATTTCAACACAGAAACACAAGAAATATGAAAAACCAAGGCAACATGATTCCTCAAAGAGTTCCTCATTCTCTAACAACTGACTCCAAAGACACTGAAGGGAGTGAAATGCCAGCTAAGGCATTCAAAGGATGGAAATAAAATACAGGGGATGAGTATGGTCAGAGTACACTGTATGCATGTATGGAATTATCATAATGAAATCCCTTTGTATTACTAATGTATGCTAATTCAAAAATAAAATAACAATTTTAAAGATTCAAAGGAATGTTTTTTTTAAAAGATTGATGAATTCCAACAAAATACAGAAAAACAACTGAATAAATTAAGAAGATATGAATTTAAAAAGGCAATACAAGACTGGAGGTGTGGCTCAAGCCGTATAGTGCCTACTACAAGTGCAAAGCCCTGAGTTCTAACCTCAGTCCCACAAAAAAAAAAAAAAGTATAGGATATGATAAACTCACCAAAAGCCTAAATCAAGCAGAAGAGAGAATTTCAGAATTTGAAGACAGGATATTCAGACAGAAATAAAGAAAACAATAAATTATGAACAGAATTTACAAGGCCTCTGGGACATGACTTAAAAAAATCAAACCTACATATTTGTGGTGTAGAAAGTGCCAAGGTAACATCTAAAGGCACAGAAAATCTGTTCAGTGAAATGGCAGAAAATTTTCCAAATCTGGGAAAGATATGGACATCTAGGTATAGGAAGAATTTAGAATCCCAAACAGACATGACCAGAAAAGAACCTCCCCATCACTATTATAGTTAAAATGCCAAGAATACAGAACAAAGAAAGAGTATTGAAAGCTGAAAGTATGAAGCAGGGACTCAGTTATAAAAGCAAATCCACCAGAATAACAACAATTTCTCAACAAAAACCTTACAGACCAGGAGATGACAGAACAGGGTGTAAGTCCTGAAAGAAAATAACTGTCAACCTAGATCACCATATCCAGGAAAACTATCCTTCAGAACTAACGTTCTGAAAACCTTCAAAGATAAGCTTACACTAAATGAACTCATGATGACTAAGCTAGCAAATACAGAAGATACTTAAGGGAATCCTACACACAGAAGAGGAAGATAGACGGGAAGGAATAAATCCCAGTACAACAACAGATAAGCAAATGAGAATTAGAAAAGAATCGAACATTAGAAAAACAACAATATGACAAGAATTGTTAGGTGTCTTTTCATTATAATTCTCCAATTAAAAGACACAGACCAGCTCAACGGATTTAAAAAAAAAAAAACAGAATACAACTATTTGCTACCAACAGAAAACATACCTGACCCACACAGACACACACAGTCTGAAAGAGAAAAGATGGACAACAATCTTCCAAGCAAATGGAATCCAGAATCCAACAAAGACTTCAGGCCAAAATTAGAAGAGACAAAGAAGGTACTACATATTGGTGAAGGGAACAGTACTTCAAGAAGATGTAATGATTACAAATTTACACGTGCCAAATGTTGGTGCACACAATTTCACAGAACAAACACTCCTGAGCATAAAAGGACAGACATGCCCACGTGCCCCAGTAAGATGATAGTGGGTATTGTCAATACCCCAATCTCACCAATATAGGTCATTCATACCATAAAAAAAAAAAAAAAAAAACCCCAAGTAACAAGGTTAAACTACACTACAGATTAAATAGACAGACACCAAGAAAATGTTCTATTCAAAAACTGCAGACTGCACATTCTTTTCAGTAGCTCATGAAACTTTTTCTTAAAACAGATCATTTTCAGGCTATCATTTTTAACAAACGTAAAAAAAAACTGAAATAATTTATTGTGTCTTATCAGATCACAATGGAATGAAATTAGATCTTGCCAGCAAAAGAAACTATGCAAACACAAGAAGATCAAATAACACACTTTTGAATGATCAGTTGGCCACTGAAGAAATCAGAAGTGAAGAGGGATTAAAAAATTCCTACAATAAAATGAAAATGGAAACACAATATTTGAAAATTTGTGGAATATAGAAAAGACAGTTCTAAGAGGGAAGTTTATAGTTATGAGTGCCTACATTTAAAAAAAAAATCAGAAGCCAGTCTCAATGGCTTATGCCTTTAATACTAGCTGCTTGGGAGGCAGAGATCAGATAGATCACAGTTCAAGGCCAGCCCAGGCAATAAGCTCCCAAGACCCCATCTTCACCAATGGCAGGGCCCAGTAGCACACAACCTGTCATCCACAGCTACACAGTAAACAGTAGGACCACAGTCCAGGCTGCCCAGAGCGTAAAGCAAGACTCTGTCTCAAAAAGAATCAACACAAAAAGGGCTGACGGAGTGACTCAAGTGGCAGAGCAGCTCCCTAGCAAGAGCAAGGCCCCGAGTTCAATCCTCAGTTTAAAAACAAAATTAACTAAAAAAATTTTAAATCAGAGATATTGCAAATAAATAACCTAATGATGCATCTCCTGATGTTAAGAAAACAAGACAAGCAAAACCCAAAACCAACAGAAGGAAAGAAAGATCAGAGCTGAATTACATCAATAAATAAAAAGACTGGGGGTGTCACTCATGGGGCCTACTAGCAAGCTCAAACCCTGAGCTCAAATCCCAGTACCACAAACCTAAATAAATAAACTCAATGAAATAGTGTCTAAAAGAATACAAAGGATCAATGAAACAAAAAGTTGACTCTTGAAAAGATTAAAAAGATTGACAAACCACTAGCCAAACTAACCAAAAAAAGAGAAGATCTAAATTAATAGAACTGGAAACAAAAACGGAGGGATATTATAATAGATACTCTGAAACCCAGAGGATCATTAGGGAATACTAAAACATATACTTAAAAAACTGGAAAACCCAGAAGAAATATATAGATTTCTAGACAAATATGATCTACCAAAATCTCACTAAGCTGAAATAGTCAATTTAAACAGATCTATAATGAGCAATGTCCAGCACAAACCATGATATTTCATTTATGTAAATGAAATATTGTCACCTATGACCTTATCGATTAAATCAGGAACACGTGGACAGGAGTGTATGAAACTCATTAGAAAAACCAGACCCATGAGCTTACAGACACCCAAGACCAAGAACGACGCAATCTCCTCACCGGGGCATATAAAAGGAGGGATACCTAACACTGGCGTTCAGTAGTAAATCCTGACTGTCACCAGACCACTCGATGCATGCATCACAGATCAACAAGCAACTCCAGACTTTTGACTCCAGGGCTTCAGCTCAGCTAAATCCCCCTACCTGGAAGCAGCTCTGCACCCATGAACCAGCACTGTACCTTGAACTAGCTCTTGAAACCACCTTGCCTCACAGCCAGGTGACTAGGCTGTTAATGTCTAACCACCTGCAGGGACTCTTGCCTTCAGCAAGGCTTCTTTGAACCCTGCAGCCACTTCAACCCTTTCTTAAGCAATTCTATAACCTATATATTATCGTGAAGTGTAACGTGGTTATCTGAGAGTTCATATTAGTAATTAAGATTGGAATAAAAGAACCGGTTAGCCAATTGGCTCATGGCTATCAAGCAAAAACAGTTGTTACTTGGCAAATTAATGCCAGTAAAATTGACCTACCTCAATTTATTGTTCCTCAATAAATGCTGACCTTGTGAAAAGACACAAGTGTATCTGTCTATGTTTCTGAATGCAGGCTCAGGACACTTAATATGACTTCCTCGCTAGAATCAAAGATCCATGTGGCCAGTGACAGGTCTGTTTTTCTGTTTTGCTCATATATTCAGAGCACATGACAAACACCCAGTACACTATGTTACTTTGTTGTTGCTGTTGCATGAAACAATGAAAAAATGAAAAACAGTGACAAGCATGGAGAGAAAGGAAAGAGACAGTACTATATAAAATTTTAAACTTGGTGTACGGTCTAGATTTTTGGTCAATGTTTGGCACACAAGAATTCTTTGAGGTTTCTACGAAGAGGGTTATACTGGGCTTCAATCTCAGGGCTCACACTTGCAAGGCAGGTGCTCTACACTTAAGTCACACACCCAGCCTTTTTTGCTTTAGTTATTACTTCAGATAGGGTCTGAGGCTCTTTGGCTGGCTGACCTCGGACCACCATCTTTCAACCTATGCCTACTGTGTTGTAGCAGGGAAGAGGACAAGAAGAGAAAGAGACAGGCCTGAGTTCTGATAAAGTAGCAGGGGATATGGCATAGCAGAGAGATAAAACCTAAAGAATCCAAACGTGAAGAAGGTCACATAGCACAGGGGTAGAAGGGCACTTAGCACTAGGCTGAAGTAGCCTATAGAATTACATGTAATCATACATGGGTAAAACCTTGTTTGTTTGTTTTATTTTATTGCCTCTGTAACCTGCTTACAAGGATACATAAGGTGAGACCCCTTTGTTCTCGGGGGCTCAGCCTTTGGACATGAGTCCACTGAGTCATGTGCCGGCACAATAAAGTGTTGCTTCCTCGCCTCGGTGTCCTGTGTCTCTTTTTGAGTTTCTTATAACAGTGTAGCTGAGATAAGAGATACATACCACCACACCCAGATTACTGAGATGGGGGTCTCACTAACATTTTGCCCAGGCTGGCCCTGAACCTCGATCCTCCCCATCTCCAACTCCCAAGTACCTGGAATTACAGGTGTGAGCAGCAGTACCTGGCTACAAGGCACTGATTTTTGACAGTAGAAACAAATCGGACGATGTTAAAAACTTGGAGAAATTATTGTAGTCAGATTTCTTTTTTTTAATTAATTGATATTTAATTCCTTATGAATTATTTTTCAATTTTATAACAAAAGTAGTATTTCTCTTGTGTTAAGAAGAACAACAAATAACCAGGTCTGCAACTTTGTCCCTATCTATTGAAAAGACTTTACATCAAAGCCTGCTCTGAAGGATAAGAATTCATTTTATTCATCTGTTACAACTGTCCTGTTCCCACTATCATTACCCTTGAAAAATGTATATAAATTCTGATCTCACCATCAGATTTCTTTAATCCATCTTTGTATCCACCGCATAGCACTTTACTTTGAAATTAAACTGCAAGAGAACTAATTTGGAAAATTAAACACCCAAAGAACAAGTAATCCAATCGGTAAATGGGTAAATCCACTGAATAGACACTTCCCAAGAAAAGTACAATGAACACATGAAAAAATTATCAACATCCTTAGTCATAAAAGAAATGCACATCTCACCCTACTCAGAATGGCGATCATCAAAAAAAAAACCAAAAAATGTTGGTGAGAATGCTGGAAAAAGGAACTCTTATTAGGAATGTAGCTTTGTGCAGCCACTATGGAAATCAGTATGGAGGCTTCTCCAAAAACTACAATAGGGCTGGCAGAGTGACTCAAACAGTAAAGTGCCTGCCTAGCAAGTGTGAGGTCCTGAGTTTAAACCCCAGTACCATCACACACACACACAAAAAAAACCCTAAAATAGGACACCCATATGATCCTGCTATACCAGTACTGAGCAAATACCCAGTGGAATATAAGTCAGCATACAATACACTGTACACCTATGCTTATAGCAGTACTACTCCCAGCACCTGTTTACTGCAGCACTATTCACAAAAGGCAAGCTACGAAACAGCCCAGATGCCCTACAGCTGATGAATGCATCAAGAAAAAAAAAAAAAAATATATATATATATATATACACATATACACAATATACACACAATGGAGTGTTAACTCATCCATAAAGAAGAGTGAAGGTATCTTGTTTGCAAGAAAATGGATGGGACTGGAAATCATCATGTTAAGTGAAAAATAAGCCAAACTCACAAAAGTATGTTTTCTCTCATTTGCGAAATCTAAGGAAACAAAATATGAAAGTAGAAGGCGGACTGGCAGGGAAGAAGAAAAGGGTCAGAGGGGGCAGGGATAAAACAGAGTAAGAGGAAGATGATTATGATCAAAGTTGTATATGTATGAAAATGTCACAATGAAACCCAGTATTTGATAAAATTAATAAACACTGATAAAAATGTAAAAGAATATAAGAAAATTAATGAGTCTAGCAATGCTGTGTGAGAATCAACTAAACTGGGTCTTTTCTGTCAAAGACTAACTCAGCACAGCATGTGACTCAATCTCAGGATCCTGGATTCCCCACCCCCAGTACCACACTTATGGAATATGTCTGTCATTGTGTGGATATTAGCTAATTTCCCCACTTGTCTGTGTGCTCCGTGGCATGTCGCCTAGCTGTAAAGTTTCTGCCTTTAAGCAGAGAACTGTTTGTCACTGGATGTCCTAAAACTCAAACTGCTAGTTTTAGGATAATCATTGTTCAAAGGAATCTGTGCTTCAAGGTCCCCTTGGGGCTCACTTGGTGCTGCCATTTCATGTAAAACAGTTATTTCAGGCCTCAGTTTCCCCGGAACCCTAGAATCCCCACCTCATGGGTCATCTCTTTGTCTTCGAGTATACCAACCAAATTAAGTTTCTGTCTGTTGGGTGTGGGGAATCAGAAAACAAAATGAGCCAGTGCCCCCATCCCCTGTGAGAGCACTGTGAGCCCTACATCCCGTAAAGAGATAGGTGGCTTCACAAGTCAAGGCCTCCCTGGGGATGCCTCAAAAATGCCACAAAGCCAATAACCAGGAGGCTTTTGCAGGACTGTGTACATATTCCTGCAGAGATATGTCAAAAGACCACTCCACGCCTAACTCCCGACTCCCCTCCCCAACAAAAAGGACCAAATTAAAAACCCCTCTATGTAAACAACAGGGAGCTACCGATTTTCCGGGCTCCCTGTTCGTCTCTAGGGGCAGCTTTTCTTTTCTCTCAAATAAATCCTACTTTGTGTGCCACCCTTGTCTCATGAGTCAATTCTTTGGCCCATGGAGGCGAGAACTCTGGACACTGGTCTGCAATGTGTCCATGCTCTCCAATCATGTCTGCTCTTCCCCTACGCCCTCCCCTAAACCTCAACCTCAGTCAATTGTGAAGACTGAACCTGAGCTCTCTCCTAATTAGAGGGAGGGGACATTGCCTCACAAGAGTGCTCCACTGCTCAACTAGGGTCAGAAAGGTCAGCACAGGTCTTCATGGCACAGCATCACTGGTAGCTCGGTTAGCCTTATGGAGAAAAATTACTTTTTACTATCAAGTCTTACAGCATACTAATTCTCAGGTACTTAAGCAGTAGCTCACTGGAACCAAAACACGTGGAGCTAATACTTGAAATGTTGAAGTTAGTTTTTAGTCATTTACTCATAATCACAGGAGTCAAAACATGAAAGTAGAAGGATGGGCTGTTTTTCGTATCTAGAGCTGTCAAAGATAGGGTACAGAACACACCACTCCACTGTTTTAGTCATGCCTCCCTACAGAGTCCCCTAGAGGATGACCTCCCCGAGGCCAGAGGATGTGTCTCCTGGTACCTGGAGCTCTGGAACCAGATATGGTGCCTCAGCCTGCAAACACTACGAACACACAAAGTGAGGAGTCCTGCCAGCCTCAATTTTAATCATTGCCCCTTCACTGAAAACCTAATTCAAAAAATGTCAACACTGAGTCATTGGTGTCTCCTCTCCTTGCCGAGAACACAGGCGAGTCTGGAAAGACACATGGCCATGCTAATTGTACATAAACATGAAATGTCCAACGGGCAACTAGTACAACACCAACCCACACATTCTTCAGAGGTTCAACAAGTGTTTAATGAGTACCTATGTGTCAGGCGCTACTCCATGTAACACGAATACAATAGTGACACAAGTGGCCTATACTTCTGGAAACGGCTTTCTGGTGAGACAAAGAAACCCCCTCCCTCCAACAAAACTGAACAGGTGAAATGTTTCAGATAAGATAGAAAGCAAGGATAGAGAAACATGGGAAGTCTTCTCCATTTTGCATAGGTGGTCAGGGAAGGCCACATGAAAAGGTAACATTGATTAAAGGCCTGGGTGAAGCAAAGGAGTGAGCCAGACCATCTAGGGAAGACCATGGTGGTAAAAGCTCTACAGGTACAAAGGCCCTGGGGTCAGAGTCCACACGTGTGTCTGAGAAAGATGGACAGAATGACAAAGGAGGAAGTGGGCAGGGCATACAGCTGGGTTGAAGTCAGAGAGCTAATGGATGAGAAAAACCAGTTTCTTTTTCCTTTTTTTGGTGGGGGAGGTGGGAAGAGGGGGTGTACAGGGATGTTCTGGGGATGGACCCCACCCCCATCCCTCACACACATGCTAAGCCTGCGGCTTTACCATTGAGCAACACTCCCAATCCCTAGGGCCTGAACTGGAAATTACAGACAACCACCAGGGATCACTGAAGGCTGACACAGACTCAGAATGACAAGCCAAATAGAACAAAGGGTTCCGGGAAGCTGTTCCTCAGGGCCACATTCAGGTATTAAATTGTTATTTGCATACAATTTATGTATATCTACCTGACATGTATCATCTCTACTGGATAACTTTCATGGTAAAATTGCATTACTTCTGCCCCAAGATGGGCATTTCGTGATTTATCCCATTCTCTACCTCTTCTTGTGTGTCTCCATAGAATTGACCCAGAGGATACTTTCTGCCAGAAATGAATCACAGAACAAAAGGCAAACACACATCAAGGAATTCTATAAATGATCACTGTACAACCTACGGAAAGAGGCTCCTGGCTTGTGGTTACACTTCTGCCTCCCACCAGTGGGGTAAACCAGCTTCGGAATGAAGAGTCCAGTGTAACTGTAAGACAGATCACCTTGAGAAGCAAATTTGATTTTCTTGAAATCAATAGCTAATCTCTGGCAGAAACGCTTCTATCTTTCAGCAATCATTATCTCCTTCCCAAACGCTCAGGCACAAAAGTGGGAAAGGACATTCCAACTTGTGTTTCAAATGTTTCACTCTAAAAAGTTTACATCCCGCCACTGTCAACATGCCCACGCTGGGGGCTGTGGCAGAGTCCTACAGAACCTACCAATTAAATCCCACTGATTACTGTTCCAACCTCTGTGCTGCTAATGAAGTTAAGATGGAGATGCAAGATATGCTAATGACTCAGTGTCAGGTAGAAAGCACCTTACTAACTCCAAATGGGGGCCAGCCACAGGAGACTCCACAAACCTTACAAACCAGAGGATCTGATCAGTCAGTCACCTGTCCTAAAAACAGTGTAATCCAGAACTTGGAAGCCCTGATGTCTGCATTCCTCTCTGCTGCACTTTTTATACACAAGTACACTAAATACCAACATTTAACCCTTACCTAATTCTCCCTAAGGTACTTCCTAAAGTAGGAATAAACAAAAGGTTCCCACACTTGTGCTAAGAGATAGGCTTATATTGAAAACAAAAGACATATACAAGGAAATGTCACAAGGAAACTCCCTGTGTAGCTGTCTTAAACAAGCAAAAATGTCATTTTTTTTTTCTCCTACAAAATCAAGAGAACAGGAGGGCAGAACAGAACAGGTCTTCCTTGTGGGAGTTGGGGGGATTGGGTTGGTACCGGTGGGAGGGAGGAGGTGGTGGGGAAAGGATGTGGGAGGGTGAATATGGTATAAATACTGTGTACACATGTATGCAAATGGAAAAAATGAGACACACTGAAACTACTCCAGTAATGGGGGGAAACAGGATAAAGAGAATGATGGGAGGGGATGAATTCAGGCATGACATATTTGATACATTGTAAGAACTTTTGTAAATGTCACAATGTACCCCTGCCCAGCAAAACAATAAAAATAAAAAAGAAAGAAAGAAAAAGAAAACACAAAGAAATGTACACTATGTCTGGATTTTTAAGAATCCTAAATCTAGACATAAGACCATATGAGGATACAAAGGTAACAAGATTCATTTACATATTTATTTTGTTCTGTACTAATTTCTGAGTCACAAAAGAAAGAAGCTCATTCACTATCAGATCTCTTCATATTTCCCAAACAATTTAAGGCAGGGCATCTTTAGAAGTATGTCAGGTGTAAAGACCAGGTCCTTGTCATTCCAGTCAGGAAATCTGCATACCTGGTACATCAAATGACTATCCTCAAGCAGTGCTCAGCCCACAGGACTTGCCATGGAGCTGAGAACAGGCATGCACAGAGCGACCTCAAAGAGGTTTAAGCCATTTTATATGGAGGAGTTCGGACTGCCCCATGTAGGAACTGCAATCAGTGTCCTCAACTGGACTTCCCACTACTTTCCATTTCTGCCATCAAGCCCAGGGCAACACGCAGGTGACTGGCATGACCTACAGCTTGGCTCTAGGTGTGCCTGCACACTTCTGCCCCCTCCTCACCCCCCAGCTGAGACACGTAACCACAGAGACCCAACTGCATTTAGCTTCTACTCTGTTTATTCTGGGATACTTACTATTTTAACTACATAACTCAGATAATAAACTCACAAAATGTAGGTATGAAAAATAATTGTCTTTATGAAAATAAGCTGCTAGATTTGAAAAGTGTCAATAATTGTCTGCTGCTGAAAACTGCTGTTGAATTAGGTCGGGGATATGACCACTATAAAAAGACGAGAAATTATCTGAGAAGAATCTAAGAGTCTATAATCAGTTTACCCTGTTCTTTAAAGAAACCCAAACAGGAAATGATAAGTGATCTATAACAGATATGCTTGAGACCAGAGAGATGAGGCAGATACTAACAGTGAGCCCAGCTTGATGAAAGGGACTTAGAACTTCATCATCTTGAGACTGACATTTTAGTGAAAATGACATACAAGTTTCATGTGCTCAGATTACGATTTGGCCAACATTTTTTTTTGTCTGGTTTGGTTTGGTTGTTTGGCAACACTGGGGTTTGAACTCAAGGCCTCCAGCTTTCTAAGCAGGCGCTTTACCATTTGACCCATACCTCCAACCCTTTTGGCTTTAGTTATTTCTCACATAAGGTCTTGTGCTTTTCCTTGAGTGGGCCTGATCCACATTCCTACCTACAATCTCCCTCGTAGGTGAGATTACGTGTGTGAGCCACAGCGCCCAGCCCAGGCCAACTGGTTATAACTAAAGGATGATTACCTCCCAACTGCATTAGCTGGACAGCTCTGCCTAGAGTCGTCATGCTCTCTAATGTGTGATGTGTGAACTCACTCACTAAGCAGAGAGCTCCTGGGCTCACTGCAGAAGTGGCATTGGCTCACAGGAGTTGACCCAGGAAGGTTAACTCTGAGTTACAGTGAGCAGCCCTTATCCAAAAATGCATGGAGGGCTGGCAGAGTAGCTCAAAAGAGTGCCTGCCTCAGGGCAAGCATGAGGCCCTGAGTTCAAACCCTAGAGCCTCCAAAACACTTGGATTTCTGATTTTTGTTTTGTTTTGTTTTGTTCTTGGATTTTGAAGTATTTTCACATAAATAATGAAATATTTTGGGGGATGAGATCAAAGCCTAGACACAAAATTCATTTGTCTCGTATACACCTTGTTGCATATAGGCTGAATGGAATTTTATACAGTATTTATAGCACACCTGCCTTTAGACTGTACCCATCACACAAGGTAAGGTGTGGAATTTCCCATGCATACCATCATGTTGGTACTCAAAATATTTTGGATCTTGGAGCATTTTGGATTTCAGATTAGGGACACTCAAATTGTAATACTCACGGGACAGGGAAGAAGACACCTGATCCTCAAATGAGATGCAGAAGAAAAGCAGTGGGCTTTACATAAACACATTAGCTCCTGCTACATCTCCAAGTGCTTCTGAGGTAGCATGTCACTGTCGGAACAGACATGACAGCACACGAAGGAGAAAATTATACTCTTATCGCTCCCTGCATGATGGAACATGAGAGATTTTTCTTCATGTCTTCCTGTCTCCAGAGACTCTATTACCTGTTGAAAGGCCCAAATTATTCATTTTTTAAAGAGTTTTGTCTTGTGTTAAAATCTAATTGGATTCCTGCAGCTTTCACAGACTTGGTGGCTTTAAGTCTCATGGATCAACTGGCCTAATTCCCTCAAAAGTAAGAAGGAAAGAAAAAAACTAAGTTAGGGAACTGGTATAAATACACGCCCTTCACCCAGAGCCTGCCTGAGAAAACTCATCTCTGGAAGCTTAGGGAAACCAAGGGAGGCCTTTAAGTGACTACCAAAAGGAGCCCTGGAGGTGACAGACACTCAATACTCCTGGGTCCTGTCCTTCAAAGAGAGAACACCAGACCTGCTGTGCCATTTGCATCCTGCTTTCTGTGGAAACCAGTTTGGAAAGTGCACAGCACTGGACTACAGTGCAGACCTAGAGTGCGAGGGTGACCTCTGATCAGTGGAAGGTGGGAGGCAAGGGGTGAATATAATTTGGAAGCTCACTCAGATGGGCCACTAGGGTGGCCAGTGGGATTCAGCTGTCCTTGCCCATAGCAGTGACCAGCACACCCTTGGGTGGCCTTGGACTTTTCATATTTCACTCTTCCGGTTCTCTCTACCCCCATGTCTGGGTCACACTGCACCCATACCTCATCTCTCACCCTGTGTTTTCTGGGGGTTTCACAGGGTGCCAGACACTGCTGAAATAGTATGCCTGCTTTAATCTGCCACCTCTGAGAGCTGCTGGTCCTCCTCCTTTCTTTCCCACCCAGACACTAAAGCACAGGTGGCACACCATCAAATTTTGTATCCTCTGCAGGTCTATCAGAAACTGTCAAGAGGAACACACAGATAAATTTCTACAAGGGTTCAATCTATACACTGTAAATACAGCAGAACTGTAAAAAGTTGGTGAAGGGGCACCTGCAGGACACAGTTCAATGCTTGTGGGTGTCCTTGTGGTCCTGGTCCTTTACCAAGAACCCCATACTCCCTCTGAACAGTGGGCAGGAGAGGCGAGGGCTGGAACCTGGGGCTCTGCACCGGAACTACCGATAGGCTGAGCAGGACAGGACTGCTCTTCCCATAAGCAATCACAGTAAGACGCTTGAAATTCGTCTTCCATTTTACTCCAGAACTACAAGTGCTGAGCTGTGGTTCCTGTAACAAAGCACCTCTGTCTGGCAAAAGAGGCCCATGTGTTATCTGTGGGACTGCACCCAAAATCAATGTGATGTGGAGAAATGCTCTGCAGGAACACAACGGGTGGGCTTCCAACTTTGAGCTGCCATGATTTCTTAAAGGAGCTGCCTCAACCTGTGCATTTCATGAGCCATGGAGTGACCAATATGATAAATAACTTACCCAAAATAATTCAAAACAGATCCACACAGGCATGCACAATGTTCACAGCAGCACAATTCACAACACTCAAAAGGTAGAAACAACTTGATGTCCGTCAATTAATGAGTAAGCAAAACATGGTACATCCATACAATTCTCAATAGAATACAACTCTGCCATAAAAAGGAATGAAGCATTAATAAATGCTACATGACTGAACCTCAAAAACATTATGCTAAGTAAGTCAGACACAAAAAATTACATGTTCTAGGGTTCTGTTTATATAAAATGGAATCAGCATGTTCACAGAGACAGAAAGAAGATTCAGAGTAACTGATTAGTGAGTGCCAGGTTTAATTTGTAGGTGATGAAAGTTGTCTCGTGTATAGACAGAAAAAATGGCCACACACCACTTGCACTTATACTAAGTGTCACTGAAACGCCACTTTAAAACAGTTTAGTTTTAGATCTATCTCAATTTTTTTTAAATAATGAAAGATTAATAACTTCAGGAATGGGCAACCCTCCATGGAAAATTCTAACATGGTCTCTCTCATCCTAAAAGGGCTTCTTTTCTTTACCCCACAAATTATGTGGAACACAACAAAATATTTTATGGTTTAAGGCTGGTCTCTTTTTTTCAGTATCTACGTTTGAACTCAGGGTCTTGTACTTGCCAGGCAGACCTCTAACACTTGAGACATGCCCCCGGCCCTTTTTGCTTTAGTTATTTTTCCAATAGGATCTCACATTTATTCCCAGGCCAGCCTGGACCATGGTCCTCGTCTTTACCCCTCCTTCGTAACTGGGATGACAAGCATGCACCACCACGCCCGGCTTTTTATTCGTTAAAATGGGGTCTCTTTTTGCCTAGGCTGGCCTCAAACCTTGATCTTCCTGATCTCAGCCTCCTGAGCAGCTGGGATTACAGGTATGAGCCACCACGCCTAGCAAGGCTGGTCTTACTTGCCCTTTAATATGGCCAGACTATATACCCCAGAGCTACTGGATAAAAACTGAGAGGCATTTTAAACAACCGCTTAAAATTTCTTATTAACATAGGAAGTCCACCAACACAAGAGTGGAAACAATCCATACAAATTATCCCAAACTGTTAACAGTGGCTGCTCTGGAGAAGTGAGACCGTGATCTTCCTCCCTCTGTGTTCCATATTGACTTAAATGCAATTATATTACTTTATAATAAGAAAAAAGTTGGACTAGTGAATTATATTAGTGTGGAATTTCCTAATAACTGACTTTTTTGCACACAGAGCAGAATTCAATAGGAGGTAGTCTCAGACTGCAATCTGAGGAGCTGCAAAGCCTGAGGCCCAGACATCACACATTATAAGGAGAAAAAAGGCAAAAGTCCAGATGTGAGGTCCTCTGCCACTCTAGATGTACCTCAGAGAGGGAGGCCTGGGCAAACCCATGCTCTCCAGACCTCAAACCTGCATGACCTCGGCATGCAGCTCTTTTCAGCCCATGCCTGGCTACCAGTTGATGCTTCCATGGCCACTTGTACACCACTCAGTTGACTTTGACACAGACTGGGCCCAGCACTGCAAAGAGGTGACATGTGCTTTGCAGAGCAAATTTGCAGTAAGCAAACAATGATAGACTGCAGAAACGGGGATTTTAACATCCTACTTAGAACAACTAGCCTAGTGCTGGGGGCCATATAAACACACTCTTGTGCCCTTCTTTTGAGCAAAGTCCAAGTTCTTTCCTAATCACCTTGTTTATTTCTGAGCAACTTTTAGGGACATTGCACACCCCACCTTTCAGTGCTTCTGGGATGATAAACCACCCACCTTCTCCTGCAGCTGTGGGTCTCTTTTAGCACCTCAGTGCCCCTCTCCTCCATTACCCAAGTGTGGGTGAGTCTGGTGTCCAGCCTTCTCTGCATGTACTTTTCTCCTCCTCGAAGAACTTTTCCTCACTTCTTTCATAGTCACTTTTTCTCAGAAGAATCAGAAATTTCTAGCCAGACCTCAAAATGATTCCAGAGTCCCAGTTATCTACAAAAGGCTTTTCATTCCTAACCCAACACCAGCCTCCCATCTCTTCTCATTACACCATTACCTACCAACTGCTTCCCTACTGCAGCCTCCACTCATAAGCCACCTTAAATTTGACCAGAGGACTTCCAGCCCTCTGGTGAGGTGTTTTGTCCATTCTTTATTCTGTACACTGGTGCGACCCCAACCCATATCCAGGCTGACTACCAATACCTCATCCAAGTGAGGGGTTACAGTAGAGACCCTCATGCTAAGCAATGAGAAGAGGACACAATATAGGCAGGATTTTGTCCAGCCAGGAAATCAATGTCCCAAAGAGAATGGAGAAGAGAGAGCGAGCAACCAGGGACAGGTGACTAAGAGACCAGCAACACAGGAAGCTATGACACCCTGAGCTGGAGGGACCCCAGGAAGAGGGAAAGGGAAAAGAGCCCAGCAGCTGCAGCCACCCTTCGCAGTAGAGCTGGACACACAATGGAAGGGTCCAGGAGGTTCCCCCAAGGCTGCCGCCCTCAGCCTTACCGCCTGCTGTGCCGCCCACCCTAACTCAGAGATGTGGTTCATTCTCCCTCTGCTGTGGCTATTTTCTCTTCCTTGAAGAACTTCATATCTTCCATCGCTCTCCCCACTCACACACACCCCACGGTTTGTTCAAATTTAGACACATGGCAAGTGTGAGGTCATGTTTAAAAACATGTTGTGACTTTTTTCATTTAGAATGTGAAAAGCATGAACTCCATTATCTGGTTCCAATCCCACCTAGTGACTTTTTCTCCAGTTCTTTTTTAAAACTCACTCTTTACCATTCTCAAATCTACTTCTTTGTTAAAAACAAAAGAAGCCAACATTAAAGAATAGCTGGCTCCCGTGCCAAAGCCCATGGCTGCAACCCCTCCTGGGTTTGCCCCAGAGTGAACAGGTATAGTACCTGTCTGCCAGCACTGTCCCTGACGTGCTGTTTGCAGTGACCTCTCTGCCCAGGGTTAAGGATGAACACAGGAACAGCTAAAAAGGCATTTTGAGCTAAGCCAAGAATGCAAGGCCATCTAAAACTCTGGCCAAGGGTCTATAACACAACTCATACATTAAAAAGGAATGGGAGGAAAGTTACACCTTACTTGTTTTTCTTATTTATTTAATCACATCCCTGATCATGATATAGACTGCATGTCAATTAAGAACACGGGTTGCAAGTAACAGAAAACAAATGATAAACTAGCATCCTAAACTGTAGGACCCTTATCATATTTTTTTTTTTAGGTACTAGGGTTTGAACTCAGGGCCTACACCTTGAGCCACTCTACCAGCCCTTTTGTGTGTGTGTGTGTGTGTGTGTGTGTGTGTGTGTGTGTGTGTGTGTGTGTGTGAGTGATGGATTTTTTGAAATAGGATCTTGTGAACTATTTGCCCTGGCTGGCTTCAAACCATGATCCTCCTGATCTCCGCCTCCTGAGTAGCTAGGATTACAGGCATGAGCCACCGGAACCTGGCCCCTCTCATCATCTTAGCACCCAACCTAGGGTTAGGTGATTCTAGAGTTGCTTTGTGGCTCTTTCATCCTTCTGCTCAACTACCCTCTGTATGTTGACTTTGGTCCAAAGGTACAATCCCTCATGACAAGCTGGCTGCCACAGCTCCGCTTGACATCACCCATCAGTATTCAAAGCAGGAAGGAAGGGAGACAAAGGGACTTTCTCCTTCTTAACAGAATAAAAATCTTCCCCTTCTGCTCCTATAGCCTTCCCTTGTGAGCCATGTGTCCTAACCAGGTCTCATGACCACACCTAACCCAAAAAGAGGCTAGTAGAGAGAAACAGGCCAGCAAAGAGGAACAGGTTGGCCATCAAGGGTTCAAACCTAGCACTATTCTTCCCTGAGCCTGGGCCCAGTGGCTCAAGGAGCAAATCACAGTCCTATTGGCAAGAAAAAAGAATGGTTTCTACAGTAGGTGGCCTCTCCAGACCATATTTCTAGACAACCTAAAAAAAACTGGGGGGGAAGGACACACTTTGAGTGTAGACTAGCATGGCAGAGTTAATCTCTTTCTCAGGCCTTCTCAGCAATTTTCAACTACTTCAAACGCACTTTGGAAGCAGCCAGGGCCCAAGAAGAAATAAGTAGCATTCCCTTGCTATACGGTGTTTGGTAACAAAACACAGGTACAAAGACAAGAAGGACATGACCTTGTCTTCCAGAACATACAAGGACCAAGTCAGTAGTGTTGAATTCTTGGTCCATTGTCCCCAACTCGAAGCTGAAAGAACTCCTGGGCCTGCCTGCTTCCCTCTTTCTTAGTGACAGCAATTATCTGGCATGACTAGTCACAACCTCTGGTGACATCTGTGGTGCCTACCTATCTGCTCCCTAAACTGAGGCCTCACTGGCCTCCTATGTCTCCTGATCCTGATTTCAGGATCAGGCCTTCTGGGGCATAGGCCTTCACTCATGCTGTAACCCTGCCCGCCTGCCTGAAGAAGGCCTGAAGAAGCCCTTCCTTGCTGAACGCATGCCAGCTCACTTACCCTGCTAGCATCCACTCAAGAAACCTCTGAAGCTCTGGGTGGAAGCTTTGGGCTTTCACAGCATTGGTTTACATTTCTACTGGAACACTTGTTCTGGCTTAGCTGTGAAACCCCACACTAAACCATCTGGGCATAGAGGCCATGTGGAATTCATCACAGCCCTGGTATCACCAGAGTAGCTAACACATATGCAGTCATGGTTTGGGGGTTGGGGAATTGGTTGGTTGTTTTTGTTTTTATTTTCTTTCCTTTTTTGAGAGCTTGTTTGGAGGTTCAAGCAGGGGAGCATAGCTACCCTTGACTGAAAAACAGTGCTCTTCTAACAGGGATGGTCATCCTCGTCAACCAAGCGTGAAGCTTTGGGACAGACACACATGAAGCAGTGAGGGAGGAAGGGGACACCTGCCTACCCAGCCAAGTCAGCGGAATCAACCCTGGCGATCAATGGGGTGACAGATGTCGCAGCCAGACTGCCCTCACATCCTTTTCTCATTTTGGTTTTTTTTTTTTTTTTTTTGCATCAGGGCACTTATGCTGGGAAAAGTTATTGAAATCTCCAAATTTAACTCCTCACTCTTATTCCACTTTAATCACTACTCCAAGACTCAGTTTACAGTACATGCTACGCTATAAAATGTCCACAATACTTTGCAGTTCTTCCCATCAAGAGGTGAATCTATTTCTCCCTGCTGACTCGGGTTGGGCTCATGACCAACAGAATATGATAGACATCCCACCAAGGCATGAGGAGGCCTTTCAGCTGGAACCCTATCCAGTCCCACTTAAACAGACCCAGACCAGTTGTTAGAGGATGAGGAACCTGTGATCCAAGGACACTCACTCCATAGTACAGCCAGCAGTCATCCAATCACCAGATACATGAATGAAGCCATCTAGGAATACCAGCCCCCCACCCACCTGACCACGGGGGGCTGACCATGTCATGTGATGACAGACATGCGAGCTCACCAAGACAAGGAGACACATCCAGTAGACCCCTATACTAAATGAATGACTGCAATTTTAGGACATTGAGTTTAGGGATGTTTGTTACACAGTCATAGCTAATATGTAAGACCTAAGGATAAATGTCTAACACTTAAAGGCGAAGAGGATCTAGAAATATCTCCTAATTCAAATCCCTCTTTATATAAAGAAAACTGAAGCTTGGAGTTATCTCAGAAGCACAAAAGAGGCAGGACTAGAAGATTCCTTTATTCCATGTCCCACTAGCCTTACTATTTATACCACAATATGGCATTTCTTAGGTTCAAGTGCCTCTTATGCACATAGGTATATGTGAGTGTGTATATATCTCTCTCTATATTTTGTATATAGAGAGATATATTAAACAAGATTATGAAAATTATGACACATGCATTCCATTAAATATCACACAGCTGATTTTTTGAGAGGTGGGGGGTGGGACTGGAGTTTGAACTCAGGGCCTCACACTTGCTAGGCAGGCACTCTACCACTTAAGTCACTCCACCAGCCACATTTTGCGTTGGCTATTTTCAAGTTAGGGTTTCTCAAATTATTTGCTGGGCTGGCTTCAAACTGTAATCCTTCTGATCTCTGCCTCCTGAGTAGCCAGGATTATGGGTATGAGCCACTGGCGCCTGGCTCTAGCTGATTTTTTTTTTTAATGACAGAAAAAATTTCCAAGATTTATTAAGAAAAAATACATCAATCCCCTGTACTGCCAAAAAAAAAAAAAAAAGTGGAGAAAAATATAAACAAAATACAAAAAAAAAAAGTCATAAAACATATCCCATTCCCCTCTTACTGAGAACCATACACACACAAGTCTGCAACATCACTTTGGGGAATGGCAGGAAGGGTAAAGAGCGAGGGCCAGCAGAGAGCTTCAACACAGAAAAAGTAACTTAAAATTCCACTCCATGTGCACAGCCAAATGAAAGCAAGCCTGTGAGAGAATGTCCCTCCCCTGTCCCCAGAGGAGCACAAAGAGGCCAGCTGCAGGGCACTCCCAGGTGGCTGTCAAGGCACCTGCAGCATCGCTGGCAATTCCATGACTCGTCAGCATTATCATGGGATGAACAGCTGCTGAACCTGTCTTGAGCTAAGCCTGTCTGAAAGTATTTACTTACCATGCAGTGTCTGTGAAATACAAGACGGCAAATGCTACACCTACTTTACAGAATAAGAAACTGAGGTACCAAAATAAAAGAAACAGCTCAAGGTCAAGGGCCACAATGGAACCACTGAGAATACTCACATGTCTTGACTTCCAAACCTGCACTTCCCCCAGTAACATGGTGTATCTGCAAATTACTTGGCACAGGAGATGATAAGGAAAGTACTAACCACAGAACACTTGGCTTCAAAACCAGCAAATCAAAGCAGTTACCCAAGGTCAGTACCAAAAGTTGCAGAAAACTTCATGAAGGAAAAGATGTAGATTTTTTTTTCTCATTTCAAAACTCAACCAACTCTCTAGAAATAGTCTTTCCTATTTTAAAACTGAGATTCTGAAGAGGCACCTTCTCAATCTCAGCCAACCTTTACCAGGCATCCCACAGGGAAGAGCATCTATGCCTTCACAGGGTACAGAACCCCCATACTCTGCAAGCCCGTGCCATCAAGAAGTGCCAAGAGAGAAGGGCTTCTTCCTTGGCCAGACGTGTGCAGTAAATGCACCTTCAACCGCTCCCAGAGCAGCCCCTCCCCATCGTGTACCTTGGAGGACCAGGGGCCAGAGAATCTGCAAGAGCCTCCCTCCGCATCCGCCCGTAGTGGGACAAGGCAGGAGGCACCGCTGTCAGTTCGCACCATGGCTGAGTGGGTGCAGCCCATCAGGAGGGCCGGAGGCCCCCAGGCCCAAGCTGAGCCAGGCCTGCCAGTCGGGCACAGCCCAAGCAGCCGTCAAGCCTCAGCCACAAGAGACCACTCTCCCACTCTCCTCTCCGCTCTCTTAGTGCAGCACAGGGCACAGGGATGAAACTCCTCGGGCATGTTGACTCGCCCCTTCAGCAGCAACACATGCCAAGGTGGCCTGCAGATCTTCTCAGATATGGGCCGAGGGGTCCAAGGCTCAAAATCTGAAACCCCCTCCAACCTGTGGCTGAGCCTGGCAATCCCTGTAGCACGGTCCCTACCAGCCCAGTGGATCAGGGCTGAGAGAGCATGAAGCTCAGCTGCAGGAACATCTCGTTTTTATCCTCCTGGGGGGAGAGCTTGGAAGTCTCAAAGAAATGATGGATAGACTGTCTTGCATCTGGCAAAGAGAACAAGGCTTTTCCCAAGAGCAAAATCTCAACTAGCAAACAACCCTACCAGCCTTGCTTCTCTCTTTTGTGCTGAAACGCCATTTCTCATCAGCTAGCAGGTAAAGACAAGCCTGGAATGAAGAGCCAAACATAGGGGATAGTTTCAAGTCTCACTTTGGTCAGGCCATAGCCATGTGGCCATTCAAGCTCTCTGAGCCTCAGTTCCTTGTCTTCAAACAGAGATGCTGCCCACCTAACAGGACTAAGGCGAGGGTAAGTCCTCCCTGCCAAGGAGCATGTAGCAAGTCATGAGGCTCTTTTGGTTGTCACAGCTGGTAGTGCAGAGAGAGAACACACTACCTCCATCTTGTGCAAGCTAGAGACGCCGCTGGACGACTCACAATACTCAGAACTGTCCCCTCACAACAAAGACTATCAAAAATGCAAACAGTGCCAAGAAGAAGCCCTGGCATGAGGAAACACACATGAAAGGAACTTAGGAAGTACAGGGCACCATTTTTTCTAGAAGAAAAAATGTTTTTGTGGTAGTTGGACATGCTACTTCCATGTGAGTTTTTCCTGGGTCTGTTTGTCTCCTTGTTTGATATCAACATAGGATGAGAATCAGGGGATTTAAAGTTTCTATGCTACAAGCTGTAAAGGGAAGAGCACCAGTGGGCGTGTGCTGTACAAGCAGGCACTAACAAATGCCTACAGTGCAGCACATGAGAGGGCTTTTGAGTTAGAGGCATGCAGATCTGCCAAGTGGCAGGGCTTAAGAGGAAGGGAAGATGCCATTAAGATAAGCTGCCAGGAGGTTAGTGAGAAGTCATTTTCCTAAATACTGGTATCAGGCATCAGTAGCCTTTGCCAGTTGCTGAGCTGGCCTAGGGAGTCAGAGAGAAGAAAGGTTAGTAGGCGCCAATGTACTGAGGGAACTGAGGGGTTCTATTTAAATGGCCTGCATCCGAGTCCCCAGCGGGCCCTGATAACCTGCCTCAGGTATTAGGGGTAGCCACCAAGGGGTCTGCGAAGCGTGGTAAAAGCAACAAGGAATAGAAGATGATGGGGTGCAGTGTGTGGTAGGACCATTAAATCTGTAGCATAGGCTAGAGGAGTGGGGAATGGCAGTACCTGGTACAACAAAACACCTGCAAATCAAAAATTCATTTCCCACCATAGAGTACGATCAAACAGCTTGTTCATCCCAGGACTGAGTTTACAAATATAAACCCCAAAATGCTCAATTAACTTCCTAGGAATCCTGGTTTTCCTATAACTTATTAGATTTATTATTTACAAATTTTTCTTCCCTTCTTAGGCTGAGATCTGTCCATTTATTTCTACATTTCACATTCTGTTCTAACTGGAGGTAAATCCAGCAGTTGTACACATTAGGATTACACATGGGATTGGGCAGCCTCGCCTACTGGATTTGGCAGATCTGAGACCTGGGTTCAAAAGACAGCCCCTTACCAGCTATGTGACCTAAGCAGTTATTTATAACTTCTCAAGGTTTATCCTCAAGCTCTATTACATAAAACCTGCCTTATAAGAATGTTGTGAGGATAAAATTAAATATTGTGTATTAAAGCACTATGCCTAGCCTTTTGATTGTTTTTGATAGCAACTAGCATGGCTATTTTATATGCTCATATAAAATACTATTTTAAGTGACCCACTTAGGAAAATGTTTTATTCACATGTTTATATATTTATACATTATAAATGTCTAGAGGAGGAGGGAGAGAGCCAATGATAAAACAAATGGCATAAAATGTTACTACTGAAACTGCATACATAGTACACATGATATTAAATTATACCTTAATAAGGTTGTTTTTTAAAAAACAATAAACTTAAGCCAGAGACAGCACACAGAAAAATGGGTCAAGGAGCTCCCCAACTGTAAAGGCCAGCCTTGAATCCAGTGGTAGTTTGAAGACTGGCCTGCTCCAGCCTTCCTTTCTAAACCTTTGTCTGTCACGATCGTCATCCGTCCTGATCTCCATGGCCTGTGCTCTACCCAGCTCTCTCTAAAGCTTGATGGCTATGGCCCTACAGTGCCTCCTGTCCCCAGTTCTCTCTCCAGAAAACCACTCAGCTCCTTGCTGGTTTGCCTCAGCTAGGCAACAGCAATATGAACTTTTAAAGTTCATATTAACATAAATGATAGGAAATTTCTCCCAAATAGGATCTTGTTTTCAGTAGTGGTGGACTACACATGGTTGTTTCAAATATTTTTATACAGAAATAGTTTCAAAATCACAGAAAGCTGTAAAAAAAAAAGGTATCACATACTATTTACTTAGCCCTGATACTGTCATTTTTTAAAAATACAGTCCAGATGGGATAACACCTTAAAATGCTCACAGTTCCCTGGCCTCTGACCTGGCCTCACTTTCCTTGCAGAATCTGTCAGCACTTCACACAGCACATATTTATTTGTCCAGTCTCTTCTAATCTCCATAGTCCAGGGCCACACCCTCAAGTTCCTAATACGTCATGGTGCAGGCACACGCAGTGCCTGCTGATCTTCTGAGCCTCTCTCCCAGTGTTAACAAAACAGGGCCCAGGCAGCCCCAACCTGGACTGCTGACCTACCCTTATGTCCATGGCCAAGTTCAGCATGGGATATATCCTCAGATCAAGAGTCGCCTACTCTGCCACAATCCAAGCTTCTTCCAGGGATGGTGGTGTGGCTCAAGTGGTAGAGTGCCTGCCTGGGAGGCTATAAGGCCCTAAGGTCAAACCCTAGTACTGCCAAAAAAAAGAAAAAAAATTCTCCCAGAGGCCTAGCTATATATAATCATCCTTCGATGTTCTGACAGAAAACAGCAACTCAACTGTTTTTTCTAGAACAATGTACCCCAAAAGTACAGACAGATGGTGGAGTAAATTTGTTCAACTGAATTAAAACTGTGCCATTTTGGTTTTTCCCAAAAAGAAAAAAAAAATTTTTTTTTTCAATTTAAATGTCTCCTTGACGTAAGATAATGTTCCTGGGAAGCACTAATACTTTCCTTTCAAGCAAGGCAGAGGGCCAAAAATTTAAAATTATGCTTGAGAACGTATATAGAACTGTTGCACTTTATTAAGATAATAAAAATCCCCAAACTTTATTGTTTTAATAAAAGCTGCTCTTAAATTGTGTTTTATTTACTTAATTTGATGGTATGTTTAGGAGGGTGATGTTCTACACTTAGTTTTAAGTACATAAAAGGTAATTATCTGTGAAAAATTCTAGAAGAAACATGGCACTGAGCTTAATATACACAAAAGTAAAGTTGCCCCAAGCAGAAAGGAGAAGATCGAGCCAAGGGAAGAGTAAATCTTCTGATAAAGCCCGTCCAACTGCGCTTACTGGGAGTTTATCAAGCGTGCACTCAGTGCACTGGAGTCCCCAAAGACTTGCTCCTTAGGAAAATGTATTAACCACCCCATGACTCTTCACTTTACACATCAGAGACTCTCTGGGGGCAAGGTGCATTGTGCCTTCTAACCCAACTTGACAAAGAAAATAAAACACTGTTAACTATTAAATCGGGCCTGTATATCATACAGTAAGATGCTCATGGGATTTCACGTGGGCACCATTAGCCAATCCCTCCAACCTCAGAGGCAACACACCCCCAGCTGCCTCCCAGCCCACCACCCAAGGCCACAGCCAAGGGAGCAACTGTCAGACACTCACCATTGATCACTGTTTAGTTCAAATAAAGGGGAGCACAGCAGCACTTCCCCTAAGAGCATTAAACTTTAAACACTTCAAACTATATCAAGTAAAATCAATGGGAGTGACAAGAAATAGAAGCCTAGTGAGAACTGGCAAGAATTTGGGATTGTTGAATATCTTCAAGGACCTTCAGGTGAAGAGCACGATGAAAAGCAGGCTCGTAGTGGCTCCGGGTGGCACAGCTCACTGCAGAGAACATGGCTCACTGGGCAGGGCCTGCTTCCAGCACCCAGCAAAGCATCCGCCGCTCTATGCTCTTAAAAACACTGCTGTACAAATTTAAATTTTAGCCATCTGAATCACTAACTCTTGAAATATATTAAGTATTGATCAATACACGAGGTGAAAGTTTCATCGTATCAAAAGATACACCTAGACCCTACTTAAGTTCAACCCTAAGTCCCCAATCCCCCCCCCCGACTGTGATCAGTTCAAAGATAAACTTTGTGTGTACATGCACACACGTATCTCACTACGCTTTTTGCTTTGTTGATTGGTCCCATAATCTATTCCATCCCTGTCCCGTTTCTCTTTAACTTCTTACCAATTTTAATAAATTTGGTTGTTTAAAAAAAGGCAAAAAGGAATAAATATTCTCTTCTGGTTAGAGACTCAGTTGTCAAGTCAACGACTCCAGTCTTGAGCCATCTGACCCTGGCTGTTTTCCAGGGCAGTCACCTCATGAAACCTAACCTAGCAGTCATCACCCCCCAGACCCCACAGCCCAGCACCTGTTGTGCAAACTAACTCAGTGCCTAGCTCTATACTGTGAGCACAACACATAGGATCTCATGTAATCCTCACCAGAGCTCACAATCCAATCCTCACATCAACTTATTTTCACCATTCTAGAGTAATTTGCCCCCAGGTGGCACTACAGGGATGGTGTGAACCCAGTACTATCCACCCCACAGCCCCTCAGAAAAATGAGATCAGAGCCACTCAAAACCAGACACACAGTATGAACTATGCCAAACTGACTTTGTTTTTGGTTTTGTTTTGATATATTTTTTTGTTCTGTTTTGTTTCCAGTGCTGAGGGTCAAACCCAGGGCCTTTGTGCATGCTAGGCAGGAGCTCTACCATTAGCAACACCTCCAGCCCCCACAATGCCAGACTGGTTAAGTCTAGATTACATTGGAAATTCCTAATGCGTGAGGAATATAATACTTGTGCCATTATCAAGCCTTGCGGAAGGGTCGTTACAGTCATGTTTTAGGGATGATTCTGTGCTAAAGCTCTCAGTGATCTGTCTCCAGTTGGGACCTAGCTCAACAATCAAGTCACATATCAACAAAGATGTTCCAGCAGAGCTGGGTGAGTCTGTATTACAAAAGAACCAGCATCTGTGACATGTTTAATGTCATTTATCCCGACGACTACCCTGCAGGGTTGATGCTATGACTTTGCCCAACTTGAAGTGGAAACTGAGTCTTAGGGGTACTCTCTTACGAGTAAATGGGATGACAAGGCTACTTAGTGGGTTGTGGGGGCCGTGTACAACCATAAACCAAGTCTTCCGACCCAATTCCCTGCTCCATCCCTCATAGTCAGTATTTTGTTTTTTCTAGAAAACTGTTATGTCAAAAAAGATGGAAAAGTATAAAGTCAACCCACAGAAATGTAAGAAAATAGTTACAATACTTTGTGTACCTGATAAAGATCTAGCATCTAAAATCCATAATGAACTCATAAGACTCAATAAAAAATTTTTAAAAACACAGAATTTTTAAGAACATTTCTCCAAAGAAGACATATGAGTGGCCAATATGCATACTGAAAGATACTCAACATCATTATTCATTAGGGAAATACAAATCAGAATCACAAAGACAGATAGTCCACACCCACTAGTATGGCTGTGACAACAAATGCTGGCAAGGACTAGAAAAACTGGGACCCTACATTTGCTGGTGAGAATGGACACAGTCTTCCTGTTCCTAAAAAGTGAATCCAAAAGAACTAAACACTCACACAAAAACCTGTATACAAAAGCTCACAGCTACCCTAGTCACAAGTAAAAACTTGGAGTAAATACGGAAGAATGCGTTTAAAACACCGCATATACAATAGAATATTACTCAGCCATGAAAGGAACAAGGTACTGATTCATGCTGCGACAAGGATAAACTGACTCACTACGCTACACAAAAGCACTGGACACAAAAGGCCACAACGTTGGATGATTCCATTTTGAAACTTCAGAGCAGGCAAAGCCACAGTGAGTGTCAGTGAAGTGGCGCTGAGATTGAGGAGTGACTGGTGAATGGGAGCCAGGAGGTTCTTTTGGGGTGATAAAAACATTCTGGAACGACATCGTGGCAAGGATTTCATACTAACTATATTTAAAAATATACTAAGAACCACTGAAGCGCACACTTTAAAAGGGTACGTTTTATGGTACGTGAATCACATCTCCATTTAAAAATAAAAAAGAGCCAGGTGCTGGTGTCTCACTCCTGTAATCCTAGCTACTCAGGAACAGAGACCAGGTTCAAGGCCAGCCCAGGCAAACAGTTCAAGAGACCCTATTTCAAAAAACCATCACAAAAAAGGGCTCGTAGGGTGGCTCAAGTGATAAGAGCACCTGCCTAGCAAGTGTGAGGCCCTGAGTTCAAACCTCAGCACTGCCAAAAAATAAAATAAATAAATAAAAATGAGAACCACTTGCTAGCCAGGGAGCCCAGCACCTCCACTGCCCCTGTAGAATCTCAACAGTGCCTGCCCCAAGGCTTATTATGGGAAGCACATAAGGTAATCAAAAAAAGTACTTTTCACAGGACCTGCCACATATAAATGTGTAGACAGATGTCATTTGTTATTATTTCCTTTCCCCAAAAATGTGCTCTTTGTATTGTTTTCTCCTCTCTTAAAAAAAATTGAGCTAAGCACAGTGGCTCACAACTACAATCCCAGCCACTTGGGAGATGAAGAAAGGAGGATCATGGTTTGGGAACAGTCCAAGCAAAAAGTTATTGAGGCCCCATCTCAAAGAACAAGTCAGCTGGGCACCGGTGGCTCGTGCCCATAATTCTAGCTACTTAGGAGGCAGAAATCAGGAGGATCACAGTTTGAAGCCAGTCCCTGCAAACAGTTCACAAGATCCTATCTCAAAAATACCTAACACAAAAAGGGCTGGCAGAGTGGCTCAAGCTGTAGGCCCTGAGTTCAAGCCCCAGTACCAGAAAAAACAAAAAAAAGTCAGGTGTGATGGGGCACACCTGTAGTCCAGCTACATGGGAGGTATAGGTACAAGGACTGTTACCTGAAGCTGGCCAGGGCAAAAAGCACAAGACCCTATCTGAAGTAACTACTAAAGCAGAAAAGGCTGGCGGAGTGGCTCAAGCGATACAGCACCTGTCTAGCAAGCATGAGGCCCTAAGTGCAAACTCCAGAGCCACCAAAATATTTTTAAAATTTTGAGCAACATTTTGCTGTAATGTTATTTCTGACTGATTTACATCTGCCAGAAGTTAATAGCTTTCTATAAATAAAAGCAACCATCATACTTGATCTAATACTATACTTCATCTAATGTTATATTGTTTAGGATAATAAAATGTGATAAATTGGATCTCGTGTTCCAAGGAATCCAAATCCACACCACCCCTGCTACCACCAGTATGCCCACTGGCAATACCAGCACTAACACAGGTTCGGCGCTCACAGAGTGCTTAACATACACCAACTGGATTATTTCTACCTGCCGTGTCATAACAGCACGGGCTGTGATTTCCCCAAAGTCCTGGGCCTCCAAGGACACACAGCCGAGCTGGAGGCAAGTCCCAGCACGTGTGGGAGCAGAAAGAAAAGGAGGGCAGGAAGGCATCGCAGGGGAACACGGGCCTTGAGAACAGCACAAGAAGGCACTGCTAGTGGAGGAACAGCACGCACAAAGGGAGGTGCATGGAGACACATGGCATGCTCGGTACTGCCCAGCTACAGCATCAAGTGCACGCTGGAGAGAAGAAACCACACTGAAACTGACGGGCATCTAATATCAGGACTAAGTTTTGGACTTCATCTTAGGATGCTAAGTGCCACTAAAGGCCATGTGAGCCAGGAAGCAGCACAATCAGCAGCCACCCGTCGCTCTCTGTCCTTCACAGAAGCAGCAAGGAGGTGTTTTCTCCAGAAATAGCTCCAGTGGGTGAGCACTCAGCAGACCCCCAACCACAAGAGACCACCAGGTTCTCACTCAGATGACGAAGGCACATGCCACTGTCACAGAGGAAGCCACTGGAGAAGTCAAAGTGATAGAGATTTTAATGCTTAGACCCAAGAGAAGACCAGGACTCCTGAGAGGAAAGTGGGTAGGAAGGAGGGAGGGAGGGACAGAACAGGTGAGGGGGCTCCAAACGACCTTTTCAGATTAAATACCCACACATACCTGCCCATGGTTCAAGAACAGATTAAGACCGACATCGATAAATTCCTCTTAGAAGCCATTAAGCAGTTATCGAAGCTGTAATCAGTTCTGTCTGCAGAACTTTGTGTGCGGATGGATGCTCTATTCCTGTGCTGCCCACACAAAGCCAGCAGCCCAGCGTGGCTATGGAGCACTGAGGTGAGGCTACACACCAACAAAGAACTCAACTTTAAGGGGTTTTGGCTTTTTGGGGGGAGGGGTGCGGGGAGGAGAGCAACACTGGGCCTCTGAGTTCACTTAAGCCATTCCCCAAGTCCACGTTTTATTTAATTTTGATTAAATAGCCTCTTGTGGCTAGAGGCCTCCAAAGTGGGCAGCACTTTTAGAATCTGTTTTGTCCTAATACCTTGAATCTGTTTAGACAAGTGAACAAAGGGAACTTGAAATCCTTACCACCCGCTATGGTGTGAGGGCTTGTGTCCTCCCAAAATTAACATGCTGGAGTCCTAACCCCAAGGGTGATCGTATTAGGACCCAGTAGGATCCAACAGGAGGGGATTAGGGCATGAGGGAGGAGCCCTGGTAAATGACTTTGCCCTCTTAAAAGCTGCCCCAGGAAGCTCCCTTGTCCCTTCTGCTGTGTAAGGACAAAGCAAACAGGTGCTGTCTAAGAGGAAGCAGCCCATGCCAGGAGCCAAATCTGCCAGCACCTTGATCTTGGACTTCCCAGCCTCCAGAACTGGGAACAATAAATGTCTGTCAATTATAAGCCAATCGGTCTATGACAATTTGTTACCAGAACCCTAACACAGTAAGGTACTACCTTTTAATCATTTCATTACTTTTGAACTGTTTCAAATTGTTTTGAGAGGCCTCAAATATGCTTGATCATAAAAGAAAGGAATTCAATGTTATTTGTCAGAATATACCCAAAATTCTGAGAATTCAATCAGTATGTTAGCCGTGTTCTCTGTAGATGAGCGAAATCGGGTAATGGTTTTGAGCAGAATCAACCTGTCTGTCTTCATTATTTGGTGGGGATGAGGCAAGGCCAGGATGTTGAACTGGTGGCCCCTCAAGTCCCTTGTGCTCCAGTGTTTCAGAGTCCACAGGGGGCACTGGCCAAGCCCTGGCAGTCAGGTGCTTCTGCTGTGCTGTCCACATGCAGACAGTCAGGAAAACAGCAGTCTCCTTGTCAGAAGCCTAGGATGCTGGGAGGGAGTGAGACAGTAGCCGCACATCCCTCCTCCTCATTTTGCTGTGCACTGAACACAAACTACACTCCATACCCCTGCTTCCCCCCTGCACCCCAACAGACAAACCATTAATTCCCGAAAGCAGCCCACACCCTCTAGATCTCCCTAGATCACCCTCTAGATCTCCCTAGATAGTCTGTGAATGCCCCAAGGCAGCCCAACTGATCCTCAGCTGGGCCTCTCAACCCACCCACTCCTGCGCACTTAACCATGCAGGCAGGCAGGGACAGCCACGGAGTAACCATACACAGCCCTGGGGACAGAAGCCATTCACAGCATAGGCTCTCCTGGGTCAGAGTAGATGTGGGGCCCAACCTGCACCTGTCATTTGCCAGGCCAGTCCATCAATTCAACTGAACACCCTGATCACTGGGGTTACCAGACATCACGGCAGAAGTCAGGGAAGTACCTTAGGGGCTCTATCACTGGTGTCCATTGTCACTGGGAGGTTGGATAAGCATGGCAGATCCACAGGACTATAAGAGAGAGGACAAGAGTATGGCCTACTCTCCATCCTGTTCAGACTCTGGTCACCACAGAAAGACTGGGCTCTAGGACCACAAAGCCTCACATGAATTAATATACAGCCACCATTCTACAGGAATGGGAAAAAAAAGAAAAAGTAAAAACTTGTGATTTGGACAGCTTTTGGAATGAATATTTATACATAAATTCCCCAAAACTCAGCAGCTTTCACTGCTCATTCAAGACCTCCTAAGACTTATAATGTATTTTAAATTCTATATTAGACAATTATATTCCTCCATGACCAAATTCACCTACGACTTTCTCCTAAAAATTTCATTTAAATTTAGAATTGCTTAGCAATGACAATGAGTCCTAACACAACCAATCTGATCTGACTACAGTGTTTCAAATTACACAGAAGAACATTCCCAGGGACTTACTGTCATCCTAGGTGTGGCCATCACTGTTTGCTCTCAGTGAGCAAAAAGCCAAGAATGGGAAACAGACAGACAGCCAGGACGGAGTCAGGCCTGTGAGGCCAGAGAAAGGATTTCAATATACAATGAATACAGGAAACTACTTCAGACTTCTCAATTATCCACATTTCCATAAGTTATCCATAAATGGGGAAAAAATGCTGTGCTTTTTTTTTATCACTTCCCATTTGAATGTAGTCAAAAGCAGACCCAGGAATGAGGGTTGAGAAATGACCAAGAAGGAAGAGTAAGTCATTCACTGGAAGATAAAACAGTGGAGGGCTGGGGTGTAGCTCAGTTGTAGGGCCTTGCCTAGCATGGGGAAGGCCCTGGGTTCCATCCCTAGGACCGTAAGAAACAAACAAAACCAAAAACAAACAAAACCCACAGTTTTTAAACACAGGCATTTTAAAAATAAAACAAACACAGAGAAGAGACCTGTGGCCAAAGCCTAGTCTTGCAGTCCATCCTCATGGAAACGTAAGCTACTCATCAAAATAAATGTGATCCTGGATATGCATATGTGCAGAAAAAAAGACTGAAGGACAGACCTCCAAACGGAGCCAGGCGTCCTCTGTCTTCACCAGACAGAAGAGCGGGGAGCACGTCTAGAAGGAGGTAACATCAAGTGGCTGAAGCCTATACTTTCCTATCTTCTGGCTATGTTCTGCTATGTACAGACATTAGTAACCATTCTTTAATGCTATTTCTATTATGGAAAAAAGGCCTTCACAAGCTGTCAGTAGTGAGTTCACAAAAAAAGAGTACGCTCACAGTAGAGACAGTAGGGGAGGCCAGTCAGAAAGCAGCAGCAGGGTCAAAAAGATGAGTAAACCCTGAACAGCATCAAGACTTCAGAGTGTTGCATGCCTGCTCACTATGACCTAGCAGGTTGAGAATCTCTGCTTTCAGAGGAAGTGATAATTGGCACACGTCACACACTGATCCTCAGGGCCAAGAGGTCAAGGAGAAGGCACAATAGCCTAGTTAGCATCAGGGAAGATTCAAATGACACACTTCAGTCGAGTCACCCCAAGTGAACCCACCTTCCATGTCCACAAGAAGAACTCAAAATATTGAAAGCATAGGAAATAAAAAGGCCCCAGGCAGAGCTTGTTGGCATACACCTGTAATCTCAGCACTCAGCAGACTGAGAGTTCAAGGTCAGCCTGGGCTACATACGGAGACCCTGTCTCAAAAACATGGCTCAGAAGTCAAGCCAATGAAACTAAAATCTTGAAAATCCAAGTGTCTTCTGAATGTTCTGTAATTGCTTGGTTTGTGTCTTCTTTGGCACACTTTTCACGCAGGTCAAAAGTCACCTTAAAATAGCATTGTTTTCATAAATTTCTCTAACTCCCCTCCCTCAGATATTGACTCTTGTGAATTTTGAATGACCCCTGAGTTCTTTGATGTGACCATTAGAGAATAATGGGGCCTCTCTGAAAACAGACACATAACCACAAATGGATTAAAAAGCAAACTTGTTTTTCTTGAGGGCTTTGAATCTGGATTTAAAGCAGCAGCGACCTTACTGCAAACCAGCAGGTGCTCCTGAGCCCCAGCCCTGAGGGGCGCCCCACATCAGCACTGCTTTCCCCACTCTGCTCTGCGTAAGCCACGTGACAACCCAGTGAGCCAGCCCTCACCACCACTTCAAAGACAGAGGATCAAAGGAATAAATATGCTCAACACATAACTTCTAGACGTTTTCTCAGCTGAAGCCCACAATCCTCCTTCTAAGTACAATGTTGTGAACCAGAATGTGGACATGTTCAGAAGATGCTGTTCAGTCAAAATTCATGGGAACCTAACCACAACACCCACTGTGTATTATATGAGCTCACAACCCCTCCCCCAAAACTACTGCAAAAGACCAAGGTTACTTTCAAATAATAGCACAAAAGAAAATTTTGAAATTGGATCAATTTAAAAGACTAGAGAAGGGTCTCTTACATTACAGATGTCACTTGTCCTATTACACAGCTGCCCCTCCACAACATAAAAAGATGTGGGGTTCACGGGCAGAGGAGATCTGAATCTTTCTAAACTTCTACCAAGAAACTAGGATGGGAGGGGCCGCTGATCAGGACTGCTTGCCCAGCTCAGTCACTTATCAGCTATGTGACTTTGAGCCCAACATTTAAGTTTAGCTGGCTTGTCTTGTAATTCATAAAAATGGAGGTATAATCACCTACTTTACAGGACCACAGTGAAGAGAAATATAGTCATGGATGCAGCTTCCACAAATACAAGGTATTACCAATCACTACTCCAGCCAGCAGGCCAGTTCCTGCCCCATCCTCAGTACTTCCCAAGTCCCCATAACACTGCTATCCCTGTCCTAGGAGTCTCCTGACACCACCCACTCAACAACAGTAACAAGTCTCCCTCACTCCTGCACTGAACACTTTGCATGTCACACACAAGTATGTTCTCCTGGGGATGGTCCCCAGGGCTCTCTCAAATGATTCCCAGCCATATGGTGCCCTAGGCTGCTTTACTGTTTACACTGCAATCACAGACACCATGTTGTGTTTTGTTGTTTGTGTGTTCAGAGAACGTTAGTTTTCTGTTCTTCCTAGTGGACTAATTCCATACCCTGACAAGTCCATCTCAACAATAGAAGCCACAGGACGAACTCAAGTGACATCGAAGAAAGGGGGATTCTTAACTGGTCAGCGTTACTGTCCATCCAGAAAGAGAAACCATCCTAAAGGGAACCCCACTACCCATCGAGGGAAGCACATCGCAGCCCTAACTGGCATCTGTGAGGCAAGAGCAAGAAGCCAGGGATCCAAGTTCAAGTCTTTATGGTCAGAATCTGAAATGTTCTCAGAAGGCTGACGTGTTAAAAGACCTGGTTGCCAGCTGATGGGCTTTTGGGAAATGACTGGGTCATAAGTGACTGGATACTGATGGATTAATCTATTGATGGATTCTTAATTTGATGACATTATTGGGAGATAATGGAAACACGGAGGTGGGGCCAGGTGTCACTTTTCTCTCCCTCTCTCTCTGCTCCCAGCTGCCCTAAGGAGAGCAACTTTGCGCCACCATGACCTCCCACCTTAGTGTTTGGCCTCACTGAAAGCCCACAGCAATGAGGCAATAAACCATGGACTGAAACCCATGAAACTGTGAGCCAAAATAAACCTTTCTCTTTTAAGTTGTTCTTCTCAGGTATTCTGTCACAGTGACAGAAGACTGACTAACACAATTCTCAGCTCCACAGCTTCCTGGTTGGAATGTCCTCATGTATAAGCCACAGAAAGCTGGACCAGACAGCCAGAACTCTACATTGCAGAGGTCAATACATCTTTTTAAAGTCTGGGAAGTGACACAGGATCATCTACTTGTGATTTTTGCAAAAAAAGAGATTAAAAAGAAATGGTACTGCAAGCCCACTGAAAATGTAATAGACAGAACTATTGATATACACAATCATGTGGATGAAATTCAAAAGGATTTTTGTAAGCGAAACAAATCTGACATCAAAAGCTGTGCAACTGCATCTATAGAACATGCTAGAAAAAGCAAAACTACAGCCAGAAAACTGATCCGTCATTCCAGTTGCTGAGAGGGTTTGACCATAGTGGGTACTGAAGGAAAAATGAGGGATGGTAGAATTGTGATTACAGTGGTGGTAACATGACTGACTATATCTATCAAAATTCACTGAATTTTACTCTTAAGAGAGTGAATTTTATGATGTGAAAATTATACTTCAATAAACCTGAATGTTTTAAAAGCAACTGATCAATCAATACTCTCCCATCTTCTACGATAAAAAGGAATACTATTTTAACCCTCCAAAAGCAAAGAAATAGAATTTCTGGGGGAAAAAAAGAGTAGTCATCTATATTAAGTGACCGTGTCTTGAGGAACAATTTCCTCCTTGCTTTTCTCACTTCACCTTGGGACAGGGAAACCGGTCAGGGAGTGACTAGGGGAAGCCAGGGTTTTAGAACAACTGGTTTGGACATTTTTGAAACTTTCATCAGCTCTGGAGTCTGTGGTTCTGGTTACCCTGCAGTTCTCACTGAAGTGAGATGGAATAACAGCAGCGCCTCACCTGCCTAATAGCTGTTCCAGGGAACCCTTGATTTTACATGAGAAGTCTTTAAAAGGTGAAATTCCAAGCAGTTGTAGGAAAGGTATTCTCTGCAGATCCCGGGAGGGGTCTGACTGCCGACAGAGAACGAGGAAGAAATGCAGTGAAGAGAAGGCTTAGCATATATTTCTAATAACCCCGGTATTAACTGAGTACCGACCTGCAGTTCACTGGATGTCTTTTTCTACTCTAAGCTCAACTTCATTTTCGCTACTAACTTCTGCCAAGCAGCCCCGGACCTCATAACACTTCTGCAGAATAGCAAGGTCTGCTCACAATGTAGAACTAACTTCCTATTGCCCTTGCAATCAGGCCAGCTGGCTTCCACTTCTGAGAGTAAGAACCCCACAAGCCAAAACTTCCAAATTACTATTTATTTAGGTCTATTGTTAATAGATTCACCAGTACTCCAAACTAACCAAAGACTATATCAGGAAATCAAGTTCTCCTTGGAAGAATCTCCATTCTTCCTTCCCTGCCATTAGATGCCTTCACTCTTCTCTCTAGAGATTCATCAAAACACTGAAGCACTCACAGTCGGCTCCCCTACCTCAGTTCCCACTCCCAAAACAAATTCCAGATGAATCGGTATTTTAAAAACAATTAAGCCATAAGCTTACCGCAAGAGAGAGAAGCCCTTACTAAGCATGATGCAAAACCAAATGCCCAAAAATGAAAATGTTCATAAGCTTGACCATAAAAAATTGAATGTTCCTCTTAGCAAAAAAAAAAAAATCAAATTACAAATGACCTACGAGGAGAAAGTAACTGTGGAAGAAATGACAAAGAAAACTCAGTGTCCTTCACAAACAGGGAGCTACTGCAAATCAAGCAGGGAAAAACTCCAATAGAAAAGCAAGTGCGGGACACCGCAGCCGTGCTCGCCCAGTGCACACAATGCACTGAGCTCGAACCCTTCCATGCTCAAGGCCCTGGGTTCCACCCTCAACACCGAAAACAAAACAAAAAATACAAATGGCCAACAAACAAGCCCCAGGCATGATTTCAGAAATGAAAGTGAAAATAATGGGGTATCCTATTTTTTTATCTGTGATATCAAAAACTTAATAATATCCAAGGTTAATAAGAGTAGGAAAGGAACTCTTACATGTAGAATTAATGGGAATACAAATTAGGGCAACTTTCTTCAGAAGATAATTTACCAATGTAGAGGAAAATTCAGAGAGCAATTTAACATATGATCTGGCAATTTCACTGATATAAATTCATTCTAAAAGATAAAGAGTGAATAACACATTGCATCTGTGTATAAAAGCAGCATAACAAAATGCATTGAAAACTGCTGAATAATGGGGAGCCAGGAAGGACAGGGAAAGACAGTAATAGAGAGTGTTAATCCAATTAAGGTATAATACGTTCATGTGTGAACACGGTGAAATACCTTTGAACAATTAATATATCACTCAAAAAATGAGGGACAGGAATATAAAACAGGTCTGATTTAAGGGCAGGTAGTAGTGGGAGAGGCGGGGATGAAGGGAAAAGGTGAAGGAGGACAAATATGGCTGAAGTACTTTATACACTTGTATCAAAATAGAATGTTTCAAGAAGTGGGAGGAGGAATGAAGGGAGTGAACCTAACCGAGGTACATCATAAGCACACAGAGAAATGTCACAATGAAAGCCCCTGTACAATTGATATATACTAATAAAAATGTTTTCAAATAAATCAATTCTAAAGATTTTTTCCTAGAGGTAAAAAATATTTATGTTAACAAAAATGTATATAGAAGAACAACCAAAAAGCAAGACCTGTAAGTGTCCATCAGTAGCAGATGTCAATAAAGCACTAACATCAATTCCTTGGAGCACCACCCAGCCATCCTAACCAGAGTAACACAGACCCATGTGTCTAATATAGAAAGCTCTCCAACTATATAAATAAATGAAAACAAGTGGGAACAGTACATATCATATTATCCCATGCATGTGAAGTACACACAGATACAGGTCCACACAGATACACACACAAATACATACTGACATGTGCTTAAATTTACCTGACTGGCAACAAAAGAACAATTAAGTGCAAATATCTCTAATGAGTATGTTTGTCAATAGGTAGGGATAGGTCCTTTTTATCCTCTTGTTTCATAAAAAGTAAAAAAGATAAATGTATAAAAAAGATAAAATGTATAAAAGGGGGGAAACAAACTGCCTTGTCTAGATATATATAAAATACTAACGAAATGTCCAGAACTACTATAATTCCTAGAAAATAATCAAGGTGGGGGGGGGGGGGAAGCTTTAGAAGAAGGGCCCTATAATTCCTGAAAATTCAACTCAGGAAAAACCAAGAGGACCAATCATAGGTAAGTGCAACTGTCCAAAGCAAGTCAAGGAAATGGAGATATTAAAAAAAAAAAAAAAAAGACAAAGAAGAAGGAGAACTAGGGTGCAGCTTAAGTGGTAGAACACCTGCCTAGCAAGTACAAGGCCCTAAATTCAATCCCCTGCACTAAAAAAAAAAAAAAAAAAAAAAAAAAAAAGTCACACTGAAGAAATCATGTGAGGTTGTGTCTGGAGGGGCCCTGAACAAGGAAGCAGGCAGGTGATAGTATGGGGGTCATATGATGTGTGAAGTGCAGAATATAGCAAAAAGAAGAAGCTGGGTACAATAACTAAGCCTGAACTAATGCTATAAAAAGAGGCCCCTTTGAACACTGGTTTTAACAAGTATTTCTTGCTCTGGGTAAATGCATTTTGCAAGATTTGCTGCATTTTAGTGAATGGACATCCTCCCGATAGTCCATGAAAATGCCCACCTCCTTTCCCCTGCTGTCTGACACAAGATCTCCCAAGATCCTGGGGCAAAACAAATCATACTTGGATGCCAAATAATGGAGAACATTTTACACACTCAGCATGCAGAAGCTTCTTGTAGAGTACGTGATCAATTTCAAGTCTCAGTGTTGTTTAAGGACCAGCAATAAGTACTCTCCACGAGCTGTAAATCTGACTGCTCTACCTCCACATGAAGCCATGAAGCCATCCACTCACACCTCTCGACAGGCCCACTAGCAGTGGCCTGAACTGACCACAGGCAGCAGTGGAGTGGCTCGGCAGAGCTGCCACATGGGTTCTGCAGGCCTCTACAGGCCACCTGGGAGAATATCCCATTCTGTTGGCCAGTGTTTGAATTTAGATGCACCAGGACAAGCATGGATTCTGCCACAGTAGCTTACTTCAAAAATAACAAGAAAAATATCTTCCCCAAGAAACAGGTGACTAAGAGGCCTCCTTCCTTCCCCGTGGTCACTTACCTTCGAATTCGTTTCCATGTGGTGTTTAGCACAAGCTCGAAGCTGTGTCACCCAAAACTGCTTCTCTTTTGCATCAGCAGCTAAAATAGAGAACAGAGAGAAAGAAAGGCTTGCAGAGATTGCTCCAAAACACATCCAACTCATGTCTACACCCACCTGAGGGGGTGGGGACCTGGGGAGTGCACAGCAGAGGAAGGAAAGGAGAAGTAAATACAGATCACAGTGTTCTGAAGTGGTCCGAACCAAGAACCAAATTACATTGACTCTCCACAGAAAACTCCCTGTTGACCCACATTAAACATGTATGTGGGAAACGTCTAAGAATAATTTTGCCATTTTTTTCAACCTCTGAAACAGTCATTTCTACTTCTTTAAAAAGGTAGTGCAGAAGGAAACACAAGCTCGTTTATAAATGGCTCTACCTGGTGTGGCTAATATGAGGATCAAAGCACGGTTCTTGAGGGCCTTTTGTTACCCAGAGTTGTGCTGTGCTGTGAGCATTTACAAAATAAGCACTCAGCTGAATTAACACAATATTATGTGTTCTCAAGGATTGTGATGACTGGACAGAACAAGACACCAGATGCTCCCTTTAATAGCCTCAAAAATTTCCCCCAAAGTGACATTAGGGCACACAAGTCAATTGTGTGATCATATTCATCCATCTACACCTCATCTATCAAACTATATACAAATATATATGTAATTATTCTGAATTTCATAGACAGTGTTAATAAAATCCAAATTATCAACTTAACTGCATAAATACTGTCATGATATTAGCTGCATAAGTATTGACTATGCAAAAGACCAAATAATTCCTGCGGAAATTACACTTGCTTACAACGATAGGCCAAAGTGTCATTTGTCAATAAAACCCAACTTCAGCTTAAACTGTCAGGTGAAGAGTTGGAACATTACACCAAAATCCAGAGTTCTAAAATCTAATTCGCTTCAAAAGCTAAAGTTCTTTGGCTCAGTGCCATTTTTCAATTCCAAAACAATCTGTTTGTCAGGAGGCCTGTTGCATAGACACGATAAACACAGCGGAAGACCAGGGAGATCAGTGTCTGTAAACTGTTCAGAGGCTTAGCATCAAAAACAGTCCTGAAGCTGCCCATTAAGATCCAGTTCCACCATGTGCAGGGGAGATGTGAAGTAAGAAAACAGACTGCCAACCACAAACATGCAAAACGCTATCCTGCCTCTCTTGTATTGGTAAGTTTAGCTAAATTTAACACTTGTAACTATTTCATACAGCTAATAAAACACAGATGCTTGCTATTAAAACTGCCTTTATAAAAACAACTGGGAGTTTCACAATCCACAGAATATTAACAACTCAAAAGTAAAACAAGAGAACTCAGAAGTCAAATTAGTTGGGCATTTTCTTTTGTATGGGTTTTGTCATTTTATAAGCCACAAAGCGGAGGAGGGGTGTGCCATTAAATTCTTCACCTGCTGTTGTTTCCACCCTGACAATTTATGAAGGCATAAACAGCAAAGCGAAGCCAAGGACCACATACACCGAGCCAGACAACCGCACGCTGCACGTCCCTCGAAAGAAAACATGAATCTGCACGCTTCCGAAAAACCAAGCAACTTCCCTCTTCAGCTACGGGCATTTTTATTTCATAGGATTTTGGATTGCTTTATAGATTCTTAAACAGGATTTATATAGAGATAATAAAGAAACATTATTCCATGTCTGGGGTGGTAAAGTTTATCAGCTGGACAAGTGAAAACTGAACTGACGGCAGGCCCGCGGCCTGGCTCAGGACGGGTGAGATGGACGGGGCCGCCTTGTGGTATTAGGGCAAGAAAAATGTCCTCCAAGAAGCCAGACTTAGCAACCATCCCCACACCTAAAACATCCAAAGCCTGCCTCAGGCCTCGATAACTACCGCGGGCTGCAGGCGCGTGCTGTGGGTGTGCGTGAGCGCGCATTCGGATTTTTGTCTGTCTTGTTATTTGTCAGAAGAAGGCTGACAGAAGAATCGAGCAGTGCAGCCCTTACAGGATCCTGGAAGCGTGGCCTGGCAATCAAACCACAGTGTGACAATGCAGTCTGGCATTTCTGTGCGACGGATGTGCCCTGAGCTCCCTCCAAGTCGGCCTCATTTCCGAGGGCGCCACAAATGTCATTTTTCAGGGGACAGAAAGAGAAGGCAGAAAGTGTGCAAGGGGACATTCATGCCAGCTGGCTTCTGAGCATACTCCATGACCATGACAGACTAAGACTTAGAGAAAGGGCCCTTTGCTAAGAGAAGGTTCTAGAGAAACTCTGAGGAAAGACATTATGATCCTGCAGGGACCTGTTCTGCCCTCACAGCATGGCCCCCACACAATGAGGTCAGAGAGAACATACACTGGGCAAACCAAAGTCCTCAGGGCTCGGCCACCTGAGCAACCGCTCCCCTTCGCTGCCCTGAATTACTCAGTAATCAGGACAAGCAATTTCCAAGTCACCCCAGGATGAGAAGGGCGGTGACCTTGCACCACCACCAGTCGCAGGTGATTTGAAACGCCAGCCAGGAGCCCCGCACCTGTGACGGGACGCGGCTCCCGGGAAGGCCTCAGAGCACGTACCTCTCAGCTTGTACACCTCTCCGCTGGCGGCGTACACCACCAACATGTGAGGAGCTTCGTCACTCAGGGACACGATGGCTCCGGACAAAGAAAGGGCTCCTCGTGGCTTCTGGTGTTTGCTCTGCTCGTTCACAAAATACTGCAGGATGCCCGTCTCAAAATCCAGCACAAAGTACCTGCACAGAGAAACCACAGCACATCACTTCTCCCTCCCAAAGCACAAAAGCAAGTCTTCAGACCGCCCAGCTGGAGCCCAGAGTTCCTCCACCGCCCCACAAAAGCCACCTGAGTAGGGGGGCGCTGGATGCTGAAATCAGAATGAGCCTTGTCCCAGGCCTCTGCCTGCAAAGGCTGGGGCCATTCAGGGCTGGCAGCAGGCCCACTGCGGCACCAGCTCAAACCTCAGAATGGCAGGACAGCAGGAGAAGACTGGACAGCCCCTCAGCGCTCTCCTGACCTCATGGGAATGGCCTCCAAGGGCGGGGGTCTCACAGCAGGGAAGGGAAGGAAGCAGCAAAGCTGGGCCTCCCATTTCCTGTCAGCAGCCCCTGGTGCCATGTGTGGTGCTTCTGCAGCCATCTAGATACCCAGCAGGCCCTTCTGTGCAGCCTTTTTACACACAGGGGCAAGAACACCCAAAGCCAAAGAAGGGGAAGTGCCAAATGACTGCCTGAGTCATACTGGTCTCTGTGACCAAGTATCTACCTTATTCCCTCAACTATCACCTAGGAAGTGATCAAGACAACTTTCTCACCTTCATCAGGATGAAAATGTCTTCACTGATACTCACATTCTTCTGGTAGCCTGGAGAACCGGCATAACCCATCCCCACCCTTCCCCCAACTTTCCCATCTGCTCACTCCCTCTCCCACCCTGGCCTTTTCTCTCTTCCCTCCTGTTCACCAAGCTGACTCCTACCACCGAGGGCCTTTGTACATGATGTCCCTTTGACAGAGCAATTACTCAAAGTGCAGTCCACAATTCCGGTGACACACACAAATTGATGCTAGTCCACAGCAGTCCTTTTTTCTCTTTTGTTTGTCTTTTTAAAAGGATCTTTTTTTTTTTTCCTGTGGCACGGGGGTTTGAACTCAGGGCCTCAAGATTTGCTAGTCAGGTGTGCTACCGGTTGGGTCACTCCACCAACCACAATATTTCTTGTGTTTGACTTTGTTTCAACATCCAGCTGCATGGTGAGCTAGACATGTCCCGCCGAACGGTTCCCATTCTTCAAGCACACTAGTCCAGCAGAGGTCAATGCAGCTGGGAGGAGTAGGTCCTTCCCCAGGGGCCCAGCATGCCCTCCCCACCTAGAACATGCTGCTTCCTGAGCAAATCAAATATTCCTCTTCACAGCACCAAGACTCTCCTTCCAAGCCCCGGCCTCAGGGAAGCCCACAAGCGTGGCACCAACCAAGAGTCTACATCCTCCACTCTGTAAAGGCTGAAGTGCTCCTCCCACCCCCACACGGCCAACACTTCACTGCTTCTGAGTCACCGTTGATGAAAGAACTGAAGGAAGAAAACCTTCTGAAGCCCAAAGTTCTCTATCCACACACCAAGGCACCCAGAGGTCACAGGTGAGGTCACAGAGGCAAAGCATTTTGTGTGCTGAGGGCCACATGGCAAGCCTCAGCACGGGCCAGACACCACCCACACTGCCAGCCTGGGTCTCCCCACTGGATGACACCACTCTCTCTCGATGGCCTGTCTTTGTAAAGGATTTCAGTAGGTGCTGTGATAAAAAGTGAACGTCACGGGCTGCCGGTGTAAATCGGTAGTAGAGCACAGGTCTCTCATGTACGAGACCCTGGGTTCCACCCCCAGCACCAAACAAAAACAGAACAGGGAAAGAAGGCAGCGATGTCCGGTGAGTCCAAGGTCTCACACTCCATTACTAAGTAACTGTAGTAATTTAAGAAAGAAACAAAATAGCTTTCCTTTTCTTTTTCCACTGATATTTATTGCTTTTTTAAATGACTACCAAGTTGTTAGGGCACAAATATGTATAAAGTTGTTTGGAGTTAACCACTTTATAAATGAATATGTTACATATTTCGTTAAACTAGGAGGCACCGCCAATCAAGAAATTTTCCAGTCAGGCACACACCTGTAATTCTGACTACTTGAGAGGCAGAGATCAGGATGATCATGGTTCACAGCCAGCCCAGGCAAAAAGTTAGTGAGACCCCACCATAACGAATAAGCTGGGCATGGTGGTTCACCCTATAATCCCAGCTACATGGAAGGTCTATGTAGAGGAATCACTGTCCAAGGCCAGTCCCAGTAAAAGCGTGAAACCCTACCTGAAAAATAACTAAAGAAAAAAAGGACTGGGGGTGTGTGGCTTAAATGGTACAGCACCTGTCTAGCAAGCACAAGGCCCTGAGTTCAAACCCTAATACTGCAAAAATTTTAAAAAAAACTTAAAAAGCAATTTTCTAAAACCCCCACCTAATTTACTCTGGAAACAACCTACCAAACAGACATTGTCCCTATTTTACAGGTGCCCTGAAATATGAAGAGACTTGAAATTCAGGCCCAGATCACCAGCATCTGGCCTGCAGAAGCAGTTACAACCCCCTTTGACTACCCTCAGTCTTCCCTGCGTCTTTGGTCTTTCTCCAATCTCCTCATGGGCTTTACTCTTCCTACCCCAACACAGCTAATAACGCTACAAGTCCCTCTACCTGGTGACCAAAGGCCTGCTCACATCCCTCCAGGGCATGGAGCAGTCCCTCACACACACGCATGCCCAGGCCTTGTCCTCCAGAGCGCCTAACACTCCACCAACCTTACACTTTTAATTATTTGTAAGATTCCAGGTGGCCTCATCTATTTTGCTCCTTGTCTCTTTCACGGCATGACAGGCACTGCTGGTTCCCTTGAGCAGTGGATAAACACAACATGCAAACGCATCATGCCCAGCACTGCTGAAGCCCAGCAGCCTCACCGTCACCAGGCAGCCGGCAGGAAAGGCAAATTCCTGGGCCCCCACACCTGCTCTGTCAGAACCGGCATCCAGGTGATTCTGCTGCAGGAAAGTTCGAGATGCACTGGCCTAAGCCACCATCCCACATCCCTTCCTCCTCTTGCAGCGGATGCGGCTAGAATGTTTCCCAGTTGTCCACTGTCCCTGCAGCAGAAGTCTGGCTTACTGAGCTCTGACCAACAGGACAAGAGGCCAAGTAACTCTCTCACAGCCTCAAATGCACTCACACTAGAATGGAGGCACCTACAGAGCGGCAAGAGCGAAGGGCCCTGCGTCACCATTGTCAGAGCTGCAAGAATGACGGGGGACCTTTCTACAGACCACTGCCCTCCAGGCCTGCTAGAGCGCCAGCCTGACACTTTTGATATGGACTGCCCTGTCCTTCTACAGGAAATTCACCGCTCCCCATCATCACGGGCAGAACCCCAACTCCTTCGAGAGCTGCCAGGGTGATTTCTGGACTGCCATCAGTCTCACTAAGTGCTGGCTTGTCTCCAGAGCAGAGGGAAATGAGTCAAGCTGGCCTGTATTTAATGTCATTGTGATTAGCTGCACAGTCAGGGCACTGAAAATAATCCTGACGGGGTGGGAAAGAGACTGGCTGGAACTCTGGTACTCTGTCCCCCATCTGGGGACAAGGTCGCGGTTGCGGCATTCCTCCTAATGAGAGTGGGGCAAATAGGAAAGAAAGGGGATACCTATTAAGGAGAGATGAAAACAAGTCACCCTGGGCTCCCTGGCCATCTCCACGTGGCCTGTCATTGACTGGCAAGAAGTGATGGCTGCCCACCTCCCCGGGCATCCTGTTAAACGAGTCACTGTGTATTTCAGAGGACATCTTTCCAGAAGCCCGCACAAAGAAATGAATTGAATGCCAGCTTTTTTCAGTAAGGATGGCAGAAAAACCAATTAATGTCACATTATGCAGGATCGGGGGACACATTAGTGATTTTTCACATTACCTACCTTAATTCTAACCTATCTCAGATGGAAAAGAAACCTGTTTCTTACTACTTCCTAAAACAGTGTAAATGCAAATGCACAAGCCTGAATCATTTGTACAAAGAATAAAGAAGGTCATCAATAATTTACTCCTTTTATAAGTGTATTAAAATCTGTATCATAATTGACAAGCAGCAATGGAATCTATCTGAGTACAGATTCCAGCACGCTAAGCAGTGTGTTCTTTCAGCATGGCCTTTGAAGAGTCACATCCAGGTGAGAGCTGTCCATTCAGCATTGAAAAGGCTATTCCTGTTGGTCACATCCCCTGGGAGGAAAGGAATTAAATTTGGTTTCCTGCTGGGCTGTGGCTCTGTCAGGAACTGCTTTTTGGAGCCTGTAGCTATATCTAAAAGTGACAGCTTGTATTGTAAATAGGAGAGCTAACCATATTTCTGGATTAAGCTTTATTAAGCCACGTGAAATTGCTAGATAAAATCCTAAAACATTCTCAAAGGTCTTCCCTTGTAGAGAAATGAGTAAGATAAACCCCACCTGTAAGGTCTGTTATACACATTTGTAATTAGTTTCTTTGAACCATAGTGGTATTCAACCTGACTGCTTGTGTAGGTGAACTAAACTGGGCACAGGGAACATTTTCTTCAATATGTCAATTAAAAAGAATGTGCTGGGGGAGGCAAGGGAGAATGAGGGGAGGAGTTAAACCACCCCACCAGGAATGCCCCCTTAATTCTATCAAGCCAGCCTCTGGGAGGCATTCCCGCTCAATTCCCAGCCTCGCAGGTAAGGCGTGGGGCGACCCTTCCGAGAAAAGCTGAGGACGAGCCACTGAAGCTAATATTCTTAGCTGTCAAAGAAACGTAAGTGCACACACGTGTACACTCACACTTGCATCCCTACCCACACACACCTCACATGCACCTGTGCTCATACATGCCCACACACGCATACTCACATATATACACACAAGTACTCATCCACGTTCACACTTACATAGTCACAAACTAGCACACACCCACAAATGAACACACACATTCACTCGCACATGCCCTCACTCACTCACTCTCACACAGTGCTTTCCCTACCCCCTGTCCCAGGTTGGCAGCTCTCAAGGGTCACTTATCTACACCTTTTCCCCCACTTCTTCATCCGCCTGATGAAGTAGGCAGTTTCATTAAGGATCTAAGCTTGAGGATTGGAATGTTGACACAGACATGCACTCTGCTTTTAGAAGTGTACAGGGAGCTCACCCGCAGCCACCCACCAAACCCAGCATCAAGGTGAACACAGCCACGGGTCAGAGGCTCACCCACGTGGGCAGGCAGAGGACACAGAGAGTTATAGAGTGAATGGCAGGAAAGCCCTCCTGGGATAAGGACCTCTGCTGGATAGGGTGATCGTCACAAAAAGTCAAATCACTTCACTTAAATTTAAAAGCAAAAATTAAAACAAGAGTACAGGGCCCGGAAGGGGAAGTATGGACCATCTTCTTGGTGTCTGAGCAGAACGCTTTCCTACCAGTATTACCATTCAAACCAAGAGGGTCTCCAGATTCCTTAGTCCTCGTGACAGAGGACCAGGCCACTCACCTGCACACCAGAGGCCAGGCCCAGAGCCACTGAGGTCCCTGCCCACCTGCCCAGCATCCCTTCCCCACCCCCGCCACCTCCCAACCGTGAACAGTTCCAAAGACCACGTTCTTCCTGGCTCAAGGTGGTTGTCCCTGATTCATCTGCCTCACTGTGCCCAGGCACGCATCTCCGAGAAACAGCTGCACCAAACTGCTGGACTACCTGACCAGGACCTGTGCTCTGACCACAGGTAATAGGCAGCTACCTCCTGTTTGACTCTTCCAGAATCCCAGTCCACATCCGCACCAACACACCCAAGACACCAAAACCTTTCTTTTTATTTTGCAGCACTTGGGTTTGAACTCAGGACCTCAAGCTTGCTAGGCAGGCACTCTTACTACTTGAGCCACTCCACCAGACTCCAAGACAGCAGAGACAGAGCCCTCCTCTTGTGTCCCCTTCTCAGAGTCCCCCTGAAGGGCCCCCAGAACTGGGAAATGCTTGCTTTTCAGCAGCTTTCCAATTCCCTTCTGCCCACGAAAACACTTACACCACCACTTCTGCAATCAAGAAGCACCACATTTCCAAACTTCCCAATCTACTATAGCAGAACCTTGGTATCCGCGGTGTACGGTTCCACGGAGACTATGGTGAGAAACACGGAGCATCTCAGGATGCAGAGTTCAGTGCTGCAGCAGATGCTCGATTCCTTTTTCCCCGTGACGCTGCCCAACTTCTGCTGAAGACGTGAGCCTTTCAACAGATCTCAATTCTCACTTCATCACTTCAATTAAGCACATTACCTTTACCTTGCTCTTTGGAAGGCAGATTGTTACAAAATGAAGGGCAGGTCACATGACTTCAACACAACTGATGACACAGGACTGAGAGCTCATCCACTGAGCTACAGAATGAGCACATGGGAATTTTTAATTATTTTAGTTTTGAAATTTCTTTTGATTCTTTAAATTTTATTATTTTTGATGGCATTTTGTCAAAACCACATGTAACAAATTCACAAATGAGGTAAGCTTACTGTATTTACAGAAAACAAAACCAGGAAAATGGCAACGTAGAATGCATTCACTAGTAGGGACCAAATCAGCGTTGTGCCTTTCTGTTTACCATGAGTCCTCAAAATCAGTATCATCGCTGGGTAAAGGATGTTTGTCTGTCTCCAGGGACCGACATATCACAGTGCTCCAAAAAAACAACCTCTCTGGGGCTACAGTCCCTCCTGAGGTGCCTACATGTCCTCAGAGGGACGTGCCATGCCTGGGTCACCATGGGAAAGGAAGCAAATCTGTCACCCCAAAGCATGCCTGAACCCAGAGGCTAGACACAGAAGAGTTCACACTCAAAACCCTGAGAGCTTTTGGCTCGAGGGAAAAGGATAAATCTCCCAGATTCTCTCTCTTCTGGAAAGGAAGACGCTGGGTCCTACAGCCAAAACCTTCCAACAGGTTCCAAGGCACACCACCTGCAGGCAATCTTGACCCCAGCCAAGCCTGAAAGTCTGCAGCCTCTGTACTCTTGGAATCTGTTTCAACGACTAGAGAAATGTGGTAGCTTTCTTACGTCTCTCAGCTTCCCACTATTCATCCATGGCCAGAGATTCCACCTCTGCCCACCATCCCAAACCACAGACAGCTTCCAATACCCCACAGAAGATTCGACACTGTCAGAGAGCCCTGTGCCTCAGCACCAAGCTGGGGACAAATATATCCTACTACATAAGAACTATACTAGGACATGATCCATTTTTACACATTTTCAGATATGTCAAGCAATGAGTTCAACCTCACATGTACCAGGAAAAACTTAACATTACGTGCTGTCTACAACATAACCATTACGCTGATCTGCAGACATCTTAGAGACCTGGCATGAAGTGCCTGCATAACAGGATCACCTTCTAGCATAAGCAGCTGCTCACCTGAGTGGCAGAGCCCCAGGCTGGGCTGAACGTGCAGAGGCTGCTGCTTGGGAACCACGTGATGAAGCCCCAGCCTAAGTCAAAGTGCACTTTCAACATGAGCTCTGACGCTCTGCACTTGGATCTGATCTACAGTCAGGTTCTACGTATGGCCTCAGCCTCTCTGAACAGCGTCTCTTGGGCTCCCAGGCCTGGGACTACACTCTAAAGCATCGAGATGTGTTTTAATGCTCACAAATCCCACTCTCATTCCTCCTATGGACAATGCTATGGTTCCTTGAGGTGGCCACTCCTGAGTCAAATCTCTGCTTTCTCGCCAAGCCTGATTACGCTCATCAAGCCAGTGAGAATGATTCTGGCGCTTGGTGAAGACAGGCAGCTGCTTCCAGCAAGCACACCCAAGGAGAGGGACATAGGAAGCTGTCCTGTGGAGTCCAGGATGGCAATCTGTCCCTGGTTTCAGCCTGTCTTACTGTCACCTGTAGGAGCACTCAGAATAAAGGAAAGAGGTGTGAGAGCAGTCAGAGCCCTCACTATGGCCTAAACCATCATTTTTAAATTTTGTCTGCCTCAGAATCTCCCAGAGGTCATTAAAACATGGCTCCCTGGTGTTGAGTGCAGCCTCAGACTTTCCAACTCAGGTGGTCAGGGTGAAGCATGGTATCTGAACCCCCAGCAAGGCCCAGTGCAGCTGAATCTGCTCGTGGGGGCACACTTCAGGAGCCATCTGTGGGAGAAATGTAAAAGTTGTCAAAATCAAAGAGGAGCTACGTTAAACAAACAAAAATGTCTTTTTTTTTTTTTAACTTAAATGGAGAAGAGGAAGATAAAACAGGTCCTGTCTGGGGGTAGGCATCTGGGAGGGGAAGGATATAGGAAAGGGTGTAGGAGTGTGAATATGGTTGAAAAATTGTGTACACATATATGAAAATGGAAAAATGAGACCTACTGGAGCTATGCCAGGAATGGGAGGGAAGGATAAAGGAGAATGAGGGAGGGGTGAATTCAACTACAATATATTTTAAGAACTTTTGTAAATTTCACAGTGTAACTCCAGTACAACAATAATTTTTAAAATGGAGTTGCTTATATCAGCCTTAATTTTAAAACTAAGTAAAACTGGCAGGTTATGCAAGAAGGGTTCTTACACAAATGCCTGATAATAACCATCCCAAAAGACCCTGCTAGAACCAAGGGCCTTCACAGAGGCCACCACGATCTCATGCAAAAACAGCACTTCTACCTGGACATCCACTCACAAATGCTCACCTGCCACTGTGGCTAAGGACTAGTGTTTCAAGCTATCTCAACAGAATCCTCCTTTTTGCTTTTGAAACTTCCCTTGCCTCAGCATCCCTGCACAGGCCCACAGCTTCCTACGGCACACTACTGCCACAGCAAGGCTCTCTAATTCCAAAGATGAATCTGTTCTTGGAGAAACACTCTCAGACTGCTTTTTGCTTTTTACTTAGGTTGACACACTGATATTCATTTTTGTGACCGTGGGCAAAAGCTGAAAGCTGGCTAACTGTCTTCTGCAAACCATTCTTCCATCTCTGTTGCCTTCATAGCAGATTATAAAACACGCACTACCAAACGCACACTCTACACTCCTAAACACAGTGAGCTGAGTCTGATCCTCATGCTCACGTTGCACTGTGTCAGCAGGGTTGTTTATTTATAACAAGGACAAGACTAAATTCAGATGAGAGCCTGTGCTAGCTGTTTTTTGGGGTTTTTTTTTGGGGGGGGAGGTTGGCAGAGACTCACACTCAGTTCTCAGTATAGTCAACTGTATAAAGGTTCTGCAATATGGATCAAGAATTCTAGGTACATTTATTTATACTTAAAGAGAAGAGAGTCCATATAAGCTCAACAATGTTTTGAACAAGGTAGCTCTAGTCCCTCAACTGAGTTGCATTCGCAAGAATTCACTCATTTATTTTTAAAAATCATTTACTGAGCACCTGCTATGTGCCAGGTATCATGCTAAATGGTAAAGATCCATGGGTGGGGGGGTGAAATGGTAAAGATCCTTGGGTGGGGGGGTGAAAAGGCTAGACGATGTTCACTAAGATAAAAGTCAAAGTCTAGTTGTGATGTGACATGGTGAAGCAAGTCACTTGGTAGAATGCAACTTGTAGGGAGATCCAACAGCAAAGGGCTGGGAGAAGGAAGGGTCCTGTGTGTAACAGCCCTGAGGATGCGACAGGGCAGAGGGAGGAAAAGCCAGTGTGCACAGGGCCAAGAGGAGGAGGAAGACGAGTGTAGTCAGACAAAAGCAGAGCCCGCAGGCCTGCCCCGCATGGTGGGATTTCCTCTTTATTCCAGCATCAAAAGGAGGCTGCTGGAGGGTGAGCAGGTGGTAGAAGAGACTAAGAGAAAAGCAGGGGTAGGAAGGACACAGACAGGTCACCTCAGAGCCAGTTTTCCAGTACCATGGACTGGGCGGGGGTGAAGGGGCGGGCAACAGTTCTCTCCCCTCAAATCAGATCTACACCTAGCCAAAATAGCCAGAAGCAACCACATCAGCATGGAAGAAGCAGACCAAAGCCAGGAAATTAATGAAAATTCATTCATTCATGAAAATAACTGAACTTTGATAGGAACAGGCAGAGGTTGTTGACAAAGAGTTCTCACAGGGCAGGGCAGGGCAGCCTGGAGAAGCAGAACTTCACTGCCTATGAGCAAGGGGGCTCCCATGGCTCAAGTGCCAACCCCAAAATGGGCTACAGAAACTCTAATCTTCCTAGTACAAAGCTGCTCAACTAACAAAATGACATCTAACACACACGCAGTGCACACACACAGCAATCCTACAGGCAAACACTGAAAATGTTAAAAACTCCTGCCTCAAAATCACTAATAATGCAAGAATGCCCACCTCTTCTGCTCAGTAGCCACAGTCAGTCCTCCACACCTATGGATTCAATCAACCATAGATCCACAGAATGTGGAAGGAAATTTTTGTACTGAACATCTTCAAACTTTTTCCCCTGTCATTATTCCTTTAACAATACAGTACATAGCATTTACACTGAATTAGTTATTGTAAGTAATCTAGAGATGATTTAAAGGAAGAGAGAGGGTCTTAGGGTTACAGCTCAGGTAGAGCACATGGCTGACACGCTGAGACACTGGGTTCAGCCTCCAGCACCAAACAAACAGATAAAAATGAAGGGTGCAGGAGAATGCACACGGGTGATAAGCAAATATTATGCTATTTTATTTTATTTTATTTTTGTTGGGGCTGGGGTTTGAATCAGGACTTCATGCTTGCAAAGCAGGAAGGCTACCATTTGAGCCAGCCTTCCAGCCCAATTATGCCATTTTATATTAAGGACTTGGACATTCATGAATTTTGGCACTTGTGAGGATTGGAAAACCAATTCCCCGGAGACTGAGGGATTACTGTATCTACATGTACAGTTTAAGACTGGTATAGCAATAAGAAATAAAAACTCTAAGTAAACTGTGAAGTCTGCAAATGCCTACCTAAGGCACAGAAGAGTCTACAGAAAATAATTACAATTTAAAGAACCTCAAGTGGGAGACTGTTTACTTTGGGGAGGGGGACGTGAGAAGGGGTAGAAGAGAAGATATTATATGATCGAATTTAATTATATTTGTGTGTGTGAGAGAGAGAGAGAAAACAGCATAACAGAACCAACTAAAACTGTTAAAAAAAAAAAAGGAGGGGGAGGAGGAAAAGAGGTTAAGAAAGAGTAATACAGACAAGGTGAATTTAATCACTGATCCAAGTACATTATATGCATGAATGTAAATACCACACTGAAACCCCTTTGTACAATTAACTTATGCTAATAAGAAATTTTAAAGGACCCTACTAATACAATTGATTCAAACTCCCCCCTTACTCCCCTGCAGTTCTGGAGTTTGAACTCAGGGCCTTGCACTCACTAGGTGGGTGCTCTATCACCTCCAGCCCTTTGATTCAACTATTTTTGAAACTGCAAGTTCTGTTCACCAGCAAGGTTAGAAAATGGAAAAAAAAAAAAAAAAAGCCACTGACCACAGCATTGTCCTCTCTTGTTCCACAGCACGTGCCCTGAAGACAGCCCCAGCTCTTGGCCCTTGACTGTGCCCACCGTGAAGAATTCTCACTCTGAGTTCTCTTACCCCACACCCTGGTCTCTCCCTATCCCAGACCCACAGTTCTCTAGGCTCTCCCCTACATCTTCCACTTCTCAGGCCCGCCCTCCAAAGAGAAACTACAGTGTAGGAGCCAGGCCACTGGAGGCAGGTGCAATAAACACCAATGAGTTTTGCCTTATTGTTGGATGTTCTATACTTCAGCCATTTTGCTGATTGTATTAATCTTAGGAGATTTTCAGTGACCTCTGTCGGATGTGACAGGAATTGACAAGGGTCACTTCCTCTAATTGCTTCTCGTCTCCTCTTGCCTCAATGCACAGCACGGGATGTGTGCAGGCACTTTTGTATTATTGTTATCTTGACTGAGAATGCATCTAAGTATTTTACCCTTCAGCGAGCTGTTTGTTTCAGAGATTTTTATTCTCCACTAAGATACATATTCATGCTTATATAATTGTTTTATTAACATATATTAATTGTATATATTAATGGGATTCAGTGCTATTTCCACACATGCATACAACCTTCTTTTATCACCCTCTTCCTTCACACATACATACACTTCCCAATCTCTACAAATCACTATTCTACAATCAGGCCAACTTTTTTTTAGCTTCTGCACATGAGAGAAAACATACAGCATTTGTCTTTTGTGTGTTTGGCTTAGAAATACCCATTTCTAATTTATAAGGACTATTCATTAAAAATAAGTGTTGACATCAAAAAGATTATTCACCACGACCAGGTAGGCTTCATCCCAGGGATGCAGGGGTGGTTCAACATACGAAAATCAATAAACGTAATAAACCACATTAACAGAAGCAAAGACAAAAACCACTTGATCATCTCAATAGATGCAGAAAAAGCCTTTGATAAGATCCAACATCATTTCATGAAAAAAGCTCTAAGAAAACTAGGAATAGAAGGAAAGTTCCTCAACATTATAAAAGCTATATATGACAAACCTACAGCCAGCATTATACTTAACGGAGAAAAATTAAAACCATTCCCTCTAAAATCAGGAACCAGACAAGGATGCCCACTATCTCCACTCCTATTCAACATAGTACTGGAATTCCTAGCCAGAGCAATTAGGCAAGAAGAAGGAATAAAAGGAATACAAATAGGTAAAGAAACTGTCAAAATATCCCTATTTGCAGACGACATGATCCTATACCTTAAAGACCCAAAAAACTCTACTCAGAAGCTTCTAGACATCATCAATAGCTATAGCAAGGTAGCAGGATATAAAATCAACATAGAAAAAATCATTAGCATTTCTATACACTAACAATGAGCAAACGGAAAAAGAATGTATGAAAACAATTCCATTTACAATAGCCTCCAAAAAAAATCAAATACCTAGATGTAAACCTAACAAAAGATGTGAAAGACCTCTACGAGGAAAACTATACACTTCTGAAGAAAGAGATTGAGGAAGACTATAGAAAGTGAAGAGATCTCCCATGCTCATGGATTGGTAGAATCAACATAGCAAAAATGTCGATACTCCCAAAAGTAATCTACATGTTTAATGCAATTCCCATCAAAATTCCAATGACATTCATTAAAGAGACTGAAAAATCTACTGTGAAATTTATATGGAAACACAAGAGGCCACGAATAGCCAAGGCAATACTCAGTCAAAAGAACAATGCAGGAGGTATCACAATACCTGACTTCAAACTATATTACAAAGCAATAACAATAAAAACAGCATGGTACTGGCACAAAAACAGACATGAAGACCAGTGGAACAGAATAGAGGATCCAGACATGAAGCCACACAACTATGAGCAACTTATCTTTGACAAAGGAACTAAAAATATACGATGGAGAAATAGCAGCCTCTTCAACAAAAACTGCTGGGAAAACTGGTTAGCAGTCTGCAAAAAACTGAAACTAGATCCAGGTATATCACCCTATACCAAGATTAACTCAAAATGGATCAAGGATCTTAATATCAGACCCCAAACTCTTAAGTTGATACAAGAAAGAGTAGGAAATACTCTGGAGTTAGTAGGTATAGGTAAGAACTTTCTCGATGAAACCCCAGCAGCACAGCAACTAAGAGATAGCATAGATAAATGGGACCTCATAAAACTAAAAAGCTTCTGTTCATCAAAAGAAATGGTCTCTAAACTGAAGAGAACACCCACAGAGTGGGAGAAAATATTTGCCAACTATACATCAGACAAAGGACTGATAACCAGAATATACAGGGAACTTAAAAAACTAAATTCTCCCAAAACTAATGAACCAATAAAGAAATGGGCAAGTGAACTAAACAGAACTTTCTCAAAAGAAGAAATTCAAATGGCCAGAAAACACATGAAAAAATGCTCACCATCTCTAGCAATAAAAGAAATGCAAATTAAAACCACACTAAGATTCCACCTCACCCCTGTTAGAATAGCCATCATCAGCAACACCACCAACAACAGGTATTGGCGAGGATGCGGGGAAAAATGAACCCTCTTACACTGTTGGTGGGAATGTAGACTAGTACAACCACTCTGGAAAAAAATTTGGAGGCTACTTAAAAAGCTGGACATCGATCTACCATTTGATCCAGCAATACCACTCTTGGGGATATACCCAAAAGACTGTTACTCCAGAGGCACCTGCACATCCATGTTTATTGCGGCACTATTCACAATAGCCAAGTTATGGAAACAGCCAAGATGCCCCAGCACTGACGAATGGATTAAGAAAATGTGGTATCTATACACAATGGAATTCTATGCAGCCATGAAGAAGAACGAAATGTTATCATTCGCTGGTAAATGGATGGAATTGGAGAACATCATTCTAAGTGAGGTTAGCCTGGCTCAAAAAACCAAAAATCGTATGTTCTCCCTCATATGTGGACATTAGATCAAGGGTAAACACAACAAGGGGATTGGACTATGAGCACATGATAAAAGCGAGAGCACACAAGGGAGGGGTGAGGATAGGTAAGACACCTAAAAAACTAGCTAGCATTTGTTGCCCTTAACGCAGAGAAACTAAAGCAGATACCTTAAAGCAACTGAGGCCAATAGGAAAAGGGGAACAGGTACTAGAGAAAAGGTTAGATCAAAAAGAATTAACCTAGAAGGTAACACCCACGCACAGGAAATCAATGTGAGTCAATGCCCTGTACAGCTATCCTTATCTCAACCAGCAAAACCCCTTGTTCCTTCCTATTATTGCTTATACTCTCTCTACAACAAAATTAGAAATAAGGGCAAAATAGTTTCTGCTGGGTATTGAGTGGGGGGAGTGGGAGGGGGCGGAGTGGGTGGTAAGGGAGGGGGCGGGGGCAGGGGGGAGAAATGAACCAAGCCTTGTATGCACATATGAATAATAAAAGAAAAATGAAAAAAAAATAAAAATAAAAAATAAGTGTTGATTAGGGAAAGCTGGGGAAATTATGTACGAACACTCTCAGTATCTTTGCATCTCTACTGTAAATTTAAAATTATTTCAAAATAAAATGTTTAATAAAAAATAGATGCTGACTCATGGAATCTCTTCTGGTTAAATCACATCTAGTTAGAGGATCATGTGGCTTTTGGATATACTTTTAAATCCTATAGTGAAAGCTTAAACCGTCCCTTCTCATCTTCCCACATCCATTCTCCCTTCCACTCATCCTCCCTCTACTCAGCACAAAGAGTTTTTAAAAGTTGTAAATGAGAGCTCACGGTACACCTCATCAAAATCCTTGCATGGCTCCCCACTGCATCCAAGACAGAATCCCAAACCCTCAGTGTGTCTCTGCTTACCTCAGCTCGCCTTCTCAGTCTCCCCACCCATCTCCTTCCCTTGCTCCCCCCACAGTGGCCACCTTCCCATTCCCACTCTTTCCTGCCTTGAGCATTTGCCAGTGCCAAAAACCTTCCCTACTCTGGGGCTAGTTCTTGCTTATCTTTCAGATCTCAGCCCCAAAGGGTGTGCCCTTGAGCAAGGCTTCCCTTCAAGTGACAGATCTCTGGTCACTCTGTGTCCTGGCATATTGTCTCCCCAGCACTTCCCGCATAACTATTTACGGGATTATTTGGTACCACCACCGTGATCATTAAACTTAAATCCTTCAGGCCAGGAGTCACCTCAGGATTCTTTCACCACCAGCTCCTCAATGCCTAGCACCCCAAAAAAAAAATATATATATATATTTAATAAGTATTTATAATACCGCACGACCTTTGCAAGTCACTGAGCTTCAGTGCTTCTGTTTTCTGTCTGTGAAATGGGGCTAAGAAGACCCACCTCAGAGGTGTGCTATGGCTTAAATTAGCTAATGGGCATCCAGCACATTAAAGACAGATCTGGCACTCCCAAAACACCAAAGGGTTCCCCCCGCCCTTGCCAGTCCTAACACAGCCCCCACATCAGTCACCAGCACGCTGGGTGGCCCGCATGCTATGGCATCTGATTCCACAGGGGCAGGGTGGGATGACAGCAGGCCAAATGACGCAGAAGGCTGGGAGTGTAGACAGAGGGAGGATCCCCTGGTTCTCTCACTTTTCTGAGAGAGTTCCATGCCCTCTTCTTTCTCCTTCCTCTAGTCCAAAGACACACGAAAAAGAAGAGGCCAGAGCAAAGAGCATTTATAGTCTTTTCCACATTCATTCATTCAACAGACACGCTGAACACTTACTAAGTGCCAGGAACACAGCTGTGGGGGGAAAAAGACAAGAGCCTTCCTTCCTGCCACAGACCCCTATGTGGAGCAGGGAAAGTAGAGAAAATCATAACAATGACTTTCTTAGCCTAGGATGTAGTAGTAGTAGTAGTAGTATCCCTTTTGAAAGATGAGAAACCAAGGCACAGAGGATCTCTCCCTTACCAGAGTCACATGTGCCCAGAGTTGCATTCCAACCGCACCACAGTACATGGAAAGATAAGCGCATGTGAAATCTTCCACCTCAGAATAAAGGCCTCAATCCCAAAGAAATGTTTTTTAAATAAGGGGAGGACAGCGGGAGGGAAAAATGTCAAGGTGGAGTCTGCTAACACCCAGTGTGACCCAAGGGTGCCCAGGACATCATCTCACAGCATTCTGCACCATAGGAGAGAGGAGGAGAAGGGATGAAAGGGAGAAACACAAAGGACTAGGGCCAGAAAAATGGGGCAGCCAGGGTCACCCAGGACGGATGGCACACTCCACCTGTCCAAGCCACAGTGGGCAATGGACTCCCACACACAGCGTTAGCTTTACTGCTTGCTTCCCTTCGCCCAGCTAGGCAGCCCACGCCTCCTCCAGCTGGCAGGAAACCAAGCACTCAGCAGGAGCCTAATGGGCACCCTTCTGCAATCTTGGGGCTGGGCAGGGCAGACTGGGACAAGCAGGCAATTAGTCCCAGGACCTAATGCACCAAGAAGCCAACATGATCCTCCGGCAGTCGGACCAGCCTGCCCAGAGGGCTCTAGAAAAACGCACACATTTTCAAGTGAAATCCACTGCTGCCAGTCCCACCTGGCATTTAATTAAACTAACCTGAAGGGACAAATGTCCTAAAAAAAAGCCACCAAAAACAAGATTAAAATCTCAACTGTCCCTCCAGCACAGCTCCCAAGCTCCCACACAATACAGTCCCATGAGACCACATGAAGTCACATAGCAGTCACTCGGGTCCTCCGGGGGTGACTCTCCAGGGAACACATAATCCCAAACAAAGGACAGAGTGGGCTGAAATTTCCACAGGATGAAAGCAACCTGAATCAAGGTCATTTCCAGCTGACGTCTGAACTTGTCAGAATCTGTGCTTAGAAAAAAGAGCTGAGGGCTGGAGATGTGGCTCAAGTGGTACAGCGCCTGCCTAGCAAGCACTACGCCCTGAGTTCAAACCCAGGTACTACCAGAGAGAGAGAGACAGACAGACAGACAGACAGCTGGTGTTTAGCCACTGAGCTCAAATAAAGGTGGTACTTCACCAATTTTCCTGGGGAAGAAGAGGTGTTAATTAACGGACAGACTTCTCAGTGTTGAGGTTTTCTCCACAAAGAATTTTTCTTAAACCTGAGACAGGTACGAACACATGACAAATGTATAAGCAACAAAGGAATTGGGTGATAAAAATACCCCAGAGGATTTTGATGGGAAGGAAATAAATTAGTATTTGTAAAATGCTTAGAATGATTTCTGGCACACAACAAACATAATGTAGTGTCTGTCAAATAATATAAATTAAGGAACTAGTAATCGAGCTTCCTTAAAATAACCCTACTCTTGCCTACCTAGCCTACTTTTTCAGGGGCATGTGTTTGTGATCAGATTCTGCATACACGAGAGTTGTCATTTCCTACTCAAGTCACATGATGACATCAAACTTATCAGTGTGGCCATCCATAAAGAGCACCTCTTCCAGGAAGCGTGTGATCACTTATCTGGATAGATAAGATTAAGGCCTACGGAGAGAGGAGGACAGAGATTAATACATACCACTGAATTTCAAACATCAGTATACTATTTTTCAAATCTGGCTTTGAGTCTCCATCATTCAGCCTCCAGGAGAAATACCTAAGCCTTCTTAGCAAGTTCAGCATTCCCTGCAAAAGCGCTTCTTGATGAGCTTTGCTGACTATTTCCAGTATCTCAAAGGGAAAGAAAAGGAAGGAGAAAGAAACTGGTGCCAGCTATGGTGAGACATGCCTACAATACCACCACCTGCGAAGCTGAGGCAGGAAGATGGCTGAGTTCAACAATAATCTACAAGGTGAGACCCTGACTCAAAAATAGAATCAACAAGGGCTGGAGGTGTGGCTCAAGAGGTAAAGCACCTGCCTCAAAGCCCCAAGTTCAAACCCTAGTATCACCAAAAAAAAAAAAAAAAAAAAAAAAAAAATTTAAAAAGGAGTGAAAAAGAAAAGAAATTTTTGTTCTCTGCAGAGGAACAAACACATCAGGTACAGCCTAACTTTCCATCACCAGCCACCACATTCGACCTTGCTAATCTCTCCCGTGGAGCAACATGACTTTGGCAGTGACCCCCTCAGCAGCATTAGATCTCTCATCAGCACCAAAGCCAGAGTCTGAGACAGGTGAGGGCTCATTGGTGTGCTCTGCAGATTATTTTTCACTTCACCTCTAGGCAAAAACAAAACCTACTTCAGGAAAGGAGAACAAAAAGCCAGTCTCTTTTCACTCAGTTCTGCACATTTTGCACACCCTCCCAAGACCTCCTTCTCAATTATATTTCGTAAGATTTGTATGACCCACCTCCAGTCAGAATTAATCTATTTCTTCAACTCTCCACCAGCAAACAGGGGCCAGAGGGTGGGAAATCATCTGTCCTCCGATTATTATTGCCAGCTAATATATTATGACTATGTCAGCTAAATCAGAAACTCCTTTAGGCCCATGTCACTTGACTAAGCATCCCTCTGGGCTTGGCACAGTATCATGCATGAGAAGGAGGTTAATTCGTGTTCCCTGATGGGCCCAAAGTAAGAGAGTTGTAAACAAAAATGTGTCCCTCCATTATCACCATCTCCACCTATCAACCACCACCTCCCTCACATAAAACTCTACAGCCAAAGCTATTCTCTATAACCAGAGATGCTTGGGTACTTCAGCAATATTTATATGCAGCTAGCAAAATAGCCAATTCACAATCAATCAGGGCCTAATTCATCAATCCAGAGGCCACTCTGACTCTCTACTGGCTATTCATCTCCTATGAGCAGGAAGAAATGGTGAAGCCAAATCTCCAAGCACAGTGGACGTTAGCAGACTTGATTCACATTCCAGGGATAAAAGAGGTTTCACCTGATTTTGACTGTGATGCTTTTAGACTGTCCATGGCTAACAGAGAACTCACTGAAGTAAAAACTTGACTTTGAAATACAGGTAGTGAAGTCACTGAAGACAGCTTGCCTGCCAATCCACTTCCGCAGAAGATTTTATATTGAGAGAACCTATGGCTCTAGAAAGCAGGTAGGTCATCCCTCCAGCCCCCTGGAGAAGCAGTGAAATTACACAGTCTGCCTCTGAATTACTGATGTCACAATTTATTGAAAGGTCTCCATTAGGTCATAGGTCACAACTCTGATGCAATGCCTAGGCCCACTACAGGGTCTTGATCAGAGAGCAAAAGCAGTTATGGAGCAGGTTGTGATATCGCTGGGTTTCACCAAAAAAGAACTCTAAATCTGAGCAGCACTCAGATCTCCCAACACACTCATCCAATTGCCTCATTTCTACATCTTAGAGTTTCACCAAGATGAAGTAGAAGGGTGGAAAATGTGAAGGACCTCCCCACTATCTCAGGATAGTCTGTAGAGAGACCAAGGCCTAACACAGACATTTGAACTTTTGGTCTATCGTTTTTATCACTACGAAATAATTATGAGGTTCCTGTATTTATGTCTATACTCACTGCCAAAGACTCTTCCAATGTTGGAGACAGAGCAACAAACAAAAGACAGAGACATTCCTGCCCTCATGGAGCTGATGTTCTAGTGGAGGGAGAGAAATTAAAACATAAGCAAATATATTCAGCATCAATAGGTGCTTTAGAAAAAAAAAATAAAGAAGGGTCCAGGGTTAGAGTGAGAAAGGCTGTTGTGAAGGAGATCCAATGTCACCTGGTCAGCAAAGCCCGTCTGTAGGATGAATCTGAACAAAAAATGGAAAGAAAAGGGTAAGGCATGCCAGCTGAAGAAAACAACCACGCTCTGGGCAATCAGCTCTGGTTAATGGTAGAGGCGGGAGCAGCTGGAAAGGGCAGAAGGAGGAGGGAGGCGTGGCCACAGACAAGCGGGTGAAGGGAGCCAGAGGCAAAGCCCGTTCCCACAGAGCCTTGCAGACCCAGGAAGGACTGAGAATTTGAGCCTCAGAGGGGCTCAGAGCAAGGACAAGACACTAGAAGGTCACCCTAGAATGAGATGCTGTGGTGGGTAGGTAGAATCAGGGGTCTACTCAGAGTACTGCAACAGTCTAGGCAGAGCCTGACGTCAACATACAACATAAAAGGGAGGGAGGCATGGCTCACATGGAAAGCTTTACCTTTTTACTTTCTCCAGCATCACTAAAAGAGCCGCCTTCTTCTCTTCATCTGCAACCTGACAACTTGTGACTCTACCAGGTGATTCAGAAGCAAGGTACTCAGCCTGGGACAATGGTGTGGCTATTTTTTGCACATAAGTGGTCTTCTTCCGTCAGCTATAAGTTCCAAGGGAGGACAAGGTTAAGGAAACACAGGACAGAAATAAACATCCTTGACTTAGGTTTCCTATCACAACAGGACGTTTGCTTGCCCTTAAGACATTCTGCGATCTGTCCCTGCCATACCACTCCATTTCCATTGGCCAGGATGTTTTGAAGTACCTGGAGGGCACTTCTGTAGATGGTGATGGCATTCCCAGACAATGAGCAGTGGAGAGGAGATGAGCTGCTCCCCTGGGGCCCTGCACAGAGCATTGTTTTATTTGGCTTTCACTTAACTGGTTGGTTAGCAACCAATAGGAAACCCTGATCTCACTTCTACGGCAGCAATGATAGGAACCAGGAACCCTCTAGAGATGAGCTTTAGGTCACAGGAGATAAGTATCAGAAGTGTCATTCAGAATAACAGTTGGAAACTAGCTGGCATCCATTAGGATTCTTAATGACTACTCAGGTCCTTTTCTTCTTCCCATGGACTACAATACTCAGACCTACCGACAGGCTAATGAACTTGAGTCTACTTCACCTTTCCAGCCCTGGTCCTCTGGTGGTCTCTCAAAGCTACATTTCTAGAACATTCTCCCTTCTATGGGGCTATGAAGGTGACAGTCATTTCATCACCAAGACCTAAGGTTTCTAAGAAGTTCACTCCATCAAAAGAAACCCATTAGCATTTTGCTGGATACCAACTCGATTTGGTTTCTGGTCTTCTGCATTGTTTTGTGAGGCTGTTTTTAAGGCACCTGGAGATTAGTCCTGGGAAAGAGAACTAGCATAACTGAAAATAAAAGATTCCATTAGCTCCATGACTCTTGTGGCTGATGAAAGCTATGGTTGATGCAGTGCAAGGTTAAAAAAGAGGGGGAGGGAGAGCTTGGCACTGAATCGCCTCCTCTCAGCAAATTATTTCATTAGCCAAAAAATGCAAATTAGCATTTCTACAGTGGCTCACTGATTCAGCTGAGCCTCTTGGGCACCCCAATAATTTTACTTCCCTCACTGCAGATCAAATGAGTGTGCTGTGCCTTACATAAACCCTCACACTGGTTTTTCTTTCCAGGGCCATTCTCCACATCGCAGTCAAAACCAATGCCTCTTTGCCTTCAGGAACGTCACATCCATCCACTTAAATTGTCCTCACTCTGAGTAGCAGCTCTAAAACAAGCCACCTAACACCTAAATAAACAAAACCAAGAAGTGGAAGTCAAGAAGTGAGGCCAAGAGTGCCAGGAACTTGGCTGCCCAAGAGGTGAATAAAGATGCCATCAGCATCTTTGCCCTGGTCCTGGAAACAGGAAGGACCCAGGCTTCAACAGGTGACAACGTATTTGCAGAACTGTGGTACTTGCTGCCAAATGGAGCAGATGACATACCAAAGGTGGTACTGATATACTGCTTGGGCTTCCACTGCAAAATGTAATGAGCAGCCGTCACCTCCTGCAATGGAAGCCATGTCCCCAAGCCTTACAAATACTTACAGCAGGCTTAAATTACCCTTCCACTCAACCGCCTCCTAAGTTAAAGGGCTCCTACTTTTTTATTCAAGTTATGTGTGCAGGCTCTTTTCTCATGCATGGTCCAGAGCAAGAAGCTCCCCTAATCCCAGAACACTGGGCTGAAGGTCCATGCTTTGATGACTTTCACCACAAAGGTCCAGCTTTCACACTCCAAGGCAGGGGTCTCCCTTGCTAAATGCAACAGGCACACAGTACTCTGACCTGCCCCCCCACTACAGCCTCAGGAATGCTCAGTGCCTGTGCTGAAGGCCCTAGAACATGCAAACTTGCCCAGAAAGTAAGCACGGTAGACTCACTGGGCCATACAGACTCTGTGGCACCACCAACTCAGCTAACATCGCACAAAGGAAGCCACACAAAGTCAACAGTAAACAAATGGGTGTGGCTATGTTCACATGAAACTGCAAGACGGAGCAGGGCTGAAGTGGAATCTTCTGTTACAGCACATTGAGGAGGTGTTTGGTCGGAGCTTTCTGTCACCTTTCCCACAGAAAAGTCCTCTCGGTGAATTCTCCCACACCCTCCCAGGAGTGGTGAACACATCCCATGGGTCCGCCATTCCCACTGCAGCTCTCTTTCCCCCTCTTTCAAAGCCCCTCGTGCAGGGACTGTGCGAAGCTAAGCGATTCTCCCTTTGTGAATCTCACTCTATTACGGAAGCACCGACTGTGGTTAGCAGGCCTTGCTGTACACAACAGGCTCGAATTATTAATAGAGGGAGCACTTGCCTAGCATTCTGGAGTCCTTGAGTTCAATCCCTAATATCGCAAAATAAAATAAAATGATAAATTTTGTCAAGCATATTTTAACCACAATAAAACAATGGTTTTTTTAAACTTTAAAGTAAAAATATTAATAGTCATAGGAGGAAAATGATAAATTTGAAGAACTGGTTAAATGAGATATTCCAAATGGCAGAAACAAGAAAATACTTTTTTTCTAAATGCTAAGAATAAAATGGAAAATTAAGGAATCCAAAAAGCTCTGGTCCTCTCCCAAGGCCGAAACTCAAGTTCACCACATACATTTTCTCTTGTTGGCACAGAGTTTGACTCAGGGCCTCGGGCTTGCTCGGCAGGTGCACTTGAGCCACACCACCAGTCAGTCACATACATGTTCTTTATTGAAGCCTGTAAGTATTTTGCACGTCTTCTCTTTTGATTCTAGAGTTTAAGTTAGCCCGCAATCCACCATTTTACTACAAGAAAACTTTCCATAAAGCTGTCACAGATGACAGATTTCAGTGCTGAAAGGAACCTTGAAAGCTGCACTCCCCAGCAGCCGCCAGCCTTTCCCCGCTGCATCCAGCGTGACAGATGGTGTCCACAAGCATGATGGACGACACACGTTGCTCACTCCATTTCCTTCTCTGCTGCTCAAGAAAGTGTTTTAGAAGGTGAACAAGAATGACATTGTCACATGAATACCCTTGAATCTAGACTAGTTTTCTTGTCAAGCAAGGCATTAGCAAACTTTGATGCCGTATTTGTGTGTGCACTACATCCACACATGCCCACATGAGAAGAGACACAGGACAACCTATGTAGAACTTCCAAAATACCAAATGGGGTTGATATATTTTAGACTCTGTGCTTTTATTCACACCAAGTAGATGGGGGACCTGTCTGGAGTCCACACAGGCCCTTGTAAACCGTGTCAGAAGGTGGAAATGGCCATGAGCGCTACTTGTATAAACAAAATAAATGAGAGAAAGGCAAAATCAAACAGTTCAACCTCTCTGTACACATGGTAATCAGGAACTAAGACCATGGGCTGGCTTAGAAAAGGTTTAAAAACTGACTGGAAAAAGGTGAATACAATACAAATGATGACATAAAAACTCTCAGAAATGAACATGTCACTTCTTCAGTATCCAAACGTGCAAAATGCAACTCCAAGCTTCTGATTTTGACACACTTCTAACCTATCAAACTCTAGGAGAATGGAGGAATTTCCATTATTCTTTGAAAACCAAGTACTAAGCAGAGATAACTACCACCATTTCCTCCTTGTGCTTCTAAACCAAGATCAGGTGTCTTCCTAGAAGAGCACTTACCAAACTGTTCACAGTGTTAGGGAATAAAAAGTGTTATTTCCAGTTAAGTTGGAGAAGCCCAGCCAAAATGAAACTGAGCCAAGCATTGCTTTCTCTACCACGTGACTCATCAGTGTGTGTAGCTGCATTCTTTGTACAATTCCCAAAGAGCACAGCAGCCAACGTGTCTTCCAAACTTACCAGCCATAGCACAGATTTGTATTCCATGGAAGTTGCTTTGGGAAATATCCGAGCAAAAGTATGTCTAATTTGGGGCTCTGATTTCCCAGTGTATGCATCTATGCAAGTTTAAGGCTCTGCACTTTACTATCAGTGTTTTCCAGTTTCACAGAATGAGGCAGTCTAAACATGAAGCAGGACCCACTTGTCCTATGTGACCCACTACAAAAAGGTGTCCAAGGAGTCACCAGCCAGGAGTAGTTATTTAAACTTATTAAAATTAAATAACAAGAAGACTACTCCAGTTCCTCAATCATGATAAGCATGTCGTGAGTGCTCAGTGTGGCTACTGGCTACCACACTGGACTGTCCAATCATTGCACGTCTATTGGGGCTCTACAATACACTGTAAGCTCCCTAGTTCAGGGTGTGCCTGTGAACTTCCTACTGTCTGTAGCTCTGGACACAGCATTTTTTATAATAAATATCTGTTGACCGGTAACAGGAAAAAAAATAGTAAGATTTGCTCTCATTTGCTTTTTCCTGGAGTTGTTCTTACGCTCCCCTCCCAACTCCTGTCCTCAAATTCTCTGGTGACCAGCCATATAAAACCCTCTATGCGTGACTCCAGCACTGACCGCTGGAGGTCAACAAGGGATGTGCTGCAAGTATTATTCTTGAATTTTGATCAGATTCTACCCCAAAGCTAAAGCACACAAACACCAATCCACTGGCATTGTGTTCAACTCAGAGCACCTGCCTTCTAGAACATTTCAAAGTAAGTCAGCATGCAAAAACCAATGTGTGTTTTTAATAGAGCTTCCTTCCCACATATTCCTCAAATTCAAAAGTAACATAAGGGATGGGGACATAGCTCAGTGGTGGAGCACTTGCCTGGCCTCAATCCCCAGAACCACAAAAATATAAAGCAACACAGTAAAATATTCCTTGAGGGTTGGTCTTTCTGAGTGAGTGACTTGGCAGGTGTAGAGTGAGCAGCCAACCCACTGGACAACCACAGGGGTCCAGTGTCACAACAGGTTTCTATCCTCATGAGCAAAACAGAACTGAAATATCTTATACCTTTTGGTCAGGCATCAGATCTCCCTCTAAATTAACAGTCTTTTACCACTGCCCCCCCAAAATAATCATTTTCTACCATCCACCACTCATCCGAGGGTATGTTAATCTGTGCAATAAAAATGTAAATGCTTGTTCTATTCAATACTCAAAGACTGAAGTGGACACTTTCACAATCACCCATCCTCCCAACATAAAAGCTCTAAGAATCCATGATTAATTACTTCTCGGGCACCTGTTAATCTCTCTTGCTCTTTCCAATTAACAAAACCAAAACCAGTGAGTTTTCATGTACTTGTCAGAAAGTCCAATTGTGTTGATTGGTCTCTCCTGAAAATGACCACTTATCTCTACTTTTGCTTCTTTAGTTCTGCTTAATAAATAATTTTTGGTAAGCCTCGATGCAAAGGCTGATGGTGGGGGTGAACCTAACCAAGGTATATTGTAAGCATGTGTGGCTCAAGTGGCAGAGTGCCTGCCTAGCACACACAGGTCTTGAGTTCAACCTCTAGTACCACAAAAGGGGGTTAGGGGAGGGGAGGGGAAAGGAAGGGAAGTGGGGGAAGGGAAAGGGGGAAGGGGAAGGAAAGGGAAGGGAAGGGGGGAGAGGGGAAGGAAAGGAAAGGGAAGGGGGCAAGGGAAGTAAGAAAAAGAAAAAGGGAAGGGAGAGGAAAGAAAGAGGGAGAGAGGGAGGGAAGGAGGGAGGGAGGGAGGGAAGGAAACAGAGACTAAATGTTTTTAAATATATCTTTTTGAGGCTGGGGTGTAGCTCAGTGGCCTAGCATGCACAAGGCCCTGGGTTCGTGCCCCAACACTACAATTTTTTTCTCTAGTATTTAGATTTCAAATCAATCTATTTCAAGCCTTTCCAAAAACATTTCTTCTAAGTAATGTGAGCCTGTTTCTCTTCCATTTATATCCCCTGTGTACATCAATAATGTGACTTCTGAAAGGAGGTCACACTAGAGAATAAAAGAGGACAAAGTCTGTGTCACTGCCTTAGGATTGGGCTTCTCGACAGTACCCAATGGTCAAGCATCCATGTGAGGTGGCCAAGGACCTTGGCAAAGGAACTCAAGTACCCAACTCAACCTGGAGTTCTAACCAGAGGGGAAGTCATTCCATCTTTCAAGTGAAAAGCTAAGAATAAAGTGGGATGTGCTATGCTTTGAAAAATGCAAAGAATAAATCCTTGCATCTTATGGTAAGAAAAAAGAAAAAGAAAACTGAAGCCCCTTTAGTTTTCATACAGATGGTTTAGGATACTTGGCTGAGACAAGTTCAACATGTACAAAGATCACTCCCAATTGAAGGAAGGGCAAACCCTAAACCTCCTCCCCACTAACTTTGTAATCAAACCACCAGCTGTTGAGATTGACAGCATCTTAGAAGGTAGGAACAGATCCAGTACGCTGATAAGCATCAACCAACCAAAAGGTCAAAGCACACAATCTTGACTAAGACTAAGACACTTTCTTTTCTCTCAGCATCCAATAGTTACTGCATTCTCCAGAAAGTATACAAACAAGTCTAAAAGTCATACCAAAATAAATCTGGAGTCCATATGCTGAATATTTGTGCTAGTTTTAGGAAGTAACAGAATCTGTGTGTTAGCTCATAAACACTTTGAACATTTTCTTTCCTTTCTTTATTTTTTTGCAGTGTGCTGGGATTTGAACTCAGGGCCTCATGCTTGCTAGGCAGGTGCTCTACCAACTGAGCCATGCCCTCCAGTCCTGAACACTTTGAGAGGTTTGAAATGTTTAAGAAAATCTGTTTACTAAATGGATATATTTGATTTATTAACTCTCAAAAGCTATTGAAGTACCAAGCATGACTTTGCTCCTTGGTTTTGTTATCAGCATTATTTAAGGTATTTCAGAGAAACAGATACTTTAAGTTTCTGATTACAATTTAAAATGTTAAAGGAGTCTGATTAAATTTGTAAATGGTGCTAACAGCCTCAAGAACTTTAATTTGTTAAATTTAGAAGCTAAATGGTATTAATCAATGAATAAGGGAAATCATTTTTAACATGAAAATTACAAGTTTGCATGTAAAATAATATCCCCAAGTTGAACTTAAGGTTTAAGAAATACTAGGTTTTAAAATGCAGAATTTTAATAAACTGAATAATTGAAAAAGAGCAACTAGTTATAAATGTCTCTAAGCAGAAAAGCCCTCTTCAGTTATTAAAAACACAGTGATAATTCACCTAACCTTTATGCTATTATCTTAAACATCCCTTTTCGGCTTTAAAAATAATAATGACCAAGTTAAAAAGGCAGATGAATCCACCGGAAAATGAAATAAGCCCTTTTAGAAACACTAGAGGTGTTTGGAATGGAAAATCACCTTTGTAAGGAAAAGAATTCCTGAGATAGGAAGGTGGTCACCATGGCACCACTGCTGACTAGAATGGACCCAAATGGAAGGAAGCGAGTCCCGCAACTGCCTCCAGTGGAGTGACCAAGCCTATAAAGGAAGGCAAAGCCAACACAGGCCTAGACCAAGTGAGACTGGGGCAACAGGGGCCTGCACACCCCGGTTCCTAATGCCCTGTTGCAAGCAGCCCAGTGCAGCTAGACCATCTACATCTTCCAAAAACATTTATGCTTATTTAAATTGTGGCAACTAAATGATTGAAATTATAACAGGTACTTAGAAACTGCTTCTGCTAAAAAGTCCTGGCTCCTTACTTGGGCCCACAAATTAACTGAAAGCTTCCCTTTTGTATCTGTCTTTGCTGTGAGCAGCTCTCTCTGCAGTCACCTTGTAGCCACCTTGGAATTCAGAAAGTATAGAACTGATGGATAAATATCTGTGACAACAGTTGAAACTGTCACCACACGACTTTCTTCTTGTGACCAGATTGCTCCCCTCAAGTGATGACAGCAACAACTTCTCCAGAACCCCTCGACAGCAATCAACCAGGCCACACTTTGCCAGGGACTGTTTAGTTATGCACACCTCTCTCGCCCTTCCACCATTTCTTCCTCTACTTAAACCTAAAGCTCATGCCTGTCCCAAAGATAGGCTGAAGTGCTGACTTAGCCTTTTTCCACAGTGTGTCCATATAGTGTTTAAAAATCTCCTTTCTCTGCCTTTCACCATTATGCATCTCTTTATTTGGAGTGTTGGGGCAAATGGCCACAACTGACATGTTGAATGCCCAGAGTCAGGCCTTGGGCCTAGAACTCCTGATTACAAAAACATTCGCAGAAGCACAACAAAATACATGTGTGGGCCACAAGTGAGCCATCCAATCTTATTTGTGGTTTATGATCTACAGGATAAAATCAAGCACTACAGCGTGAGACCCTCATGACCTTGACCCTGCCTTCCTATTCAGTCCACTGTACCCACACTCTATGATCAACACCCCACAACTCATGAGATGATTCCATTCCCAAATTCTGGGCTTTTGCTCATACTGTACCTTGTACCCAAAATGCCTTGCCCAACCCACCTAGCAAAATCACCTCTTTTGTGGACTGTGCCCTGACCACCACAGATTTCTATCACAGCCTTTTACAAAGCTTTAGAATCAATGTGAATAAGAACAACACATCACCCACACTTAGAACAAACTTGGTAGAGGAAAAGACTGAACCACAACATATATGACTCAGTGGATTCCTTCACTGCAAATAACAGAAACCTATTTGAACTTGGTTGAGCAAATCTAGAGGTGCTTACTGAAGGGGCTCAAGACATGTCACAGACACCAAGGGAACTGTCCAAGTCTTAAAATGACAAAGGAAGTAGCCAAGACTTAAAGACTGGAAATCAAACTAATAGAGAGAAAGCATTCTTTCTCTCTGGTTCTAATATGTGTTTTTTTAGAAATGAACACAGTTGTTCCACTTCCTGAGGTGACACCTTCTGGAGTTCCAGGAACTTGCCCACCCTGCTTGGCTTCTCTCCAGTCAAATTTCTGTGGTTGGCCTGCCCTATCAAATCATATCAGCAAGGGAATCAACATCATTACCCAGGGTCCAAAGAAGGCAGTTCACAGAATAGGAATGGCCTCCGAAATGTGTCTCCAAAACTGTTTGCTGAATAAATAGCAACTGTTATCCTGGGCTGAGGAAAACAAGGAAGTTTAATGTAAGTAGGACAGCTCTCCCTGCCAAACCAGGCTGCACAGGAAGTCTGGAACAAATACACTTTTCATTGGAAGGTAATGGCACTGGTATTGCAGATCACAGCCCACAGAGGTGTCAAGGTAAATGCATTTGAGCTATCATAACTATCCTCTATTCCAAAGAGGAGGTCAACTTCTGTGCCTTTCAGAGGAACAGAATGATGACTGTGAGTTCTGGAAGGCTGGGCATTCTTCAGTGCATATTCAAAAGATTCAAATGTAAGGAATTTTAAAAGTGGAAGATGGAAAAGGTAAAAGCAGAGAGACAGTGAAAGGTTTAGTGACTGCCAACAGTTCAGGGAGAGGAAGAGATCAATATGTGAAGCACAAGCAACTTTTAGGATGATGGGATGATTCTATAATGGTGAATATACAACACATGTTTGCCACACACGCAGGACAGTATGACACAGAGTGAAACTTGGAAGTATGCAAGTTTAAAAAGGAAATCATTTAGGAAGTTGGAAGGTCCTGGAAAAATCTAGACTGCCAAGAGAATTTCACTGTGTTATAAATGTATAAAACAGCCTCACTGAAGTGGGTGGGGGACTGGTGCCAACTTAAGTAGCTGTGGAAATGAGTGGAGTCTGTAAGACCAAAGGCAAAAGGAAATGCATATAAGAACTATACTCTAGCTGATAAAAGTTGTTTCCCACGGAGGCAGACTGCTTTATATATATATATACATACACACACATACACACACACACACATACACACACACATACACACACACACACACATACACACATACATACATACATACATACACACATACATACACACACATACATACATACATACACACACACATACACACATACACATACACACACACATACACATACATACATACATACACACACACACACATACACACATACATACTGGAACTTAGCAACTGAGTACATGGAGGGTAGATGGTAGAAGCCAAGCTTCTTGTTGTTCAAGTGGGGATTTACAGATGAACAAGAGGATCCACCAATCCACTAGACTGATCCATAAGGTAATGGATTAGAGCTGGAGACAACAGTATGTTAAACATGAGTTAAACGCATGTTAAATTAAATATGGATACACACAATATACATAAAATGTTTATAAATGTGTGCATATGTATGAATATGCATTTGTATTTCTTTCCCTCTGTCAGCTAAGAGAATATAAAAGAAATGGCACCCCCATGGCAAAAAGTGCACACAATGCTAAGCCCCTGTTTCTAATACCATTCTTTCAATAAAAAGAACCAGGTTCTTGGGAGAGATGGCCAATTATGTGACCAGGACAAGAAACATGTATACGGTGAGCCTGGAGCATTTTCTACTGTCAAGAAGTTTTCTAAAAAGCTCCTCACAATAATGGGGGTTTATCAAGGTAACACAGAAACCAACTGAAAAGAGCAATGGCCAAGAAAAGCAGAAAGCTCAGAGCAAGAAAATACAGTAATATTAGACTATAACCCAAAGTATAAAATAAATACAGCAGTCCCCCCTTATCTGTGGTTTTGCTTTCCTAAGTTTGTTACCTGCAGTCAACTGCAGTCCAAAATGTTAAATGGAAAATCCCAGCAATAGATCATACGTTTTAAGTTGCATACCATTCTGAGTAGTCTGATGAAATCTCACCCTGTCCTGCTCTGTCCCACCTCAGATGTGAATCATCCTTTTGCCCAGCGTATCCACACCGTATAGGCTACTTGACCATTAGTCACTTAATAGCCATCCTTGTTGCCAGAATGACTGTCACAGAATCACAGTCCTTATATATGGGGTTCGGTACTATCCCTGGTTTCAGACAGGGAAACAGCCAATTAATGTAAGACATTAATAATAAGGAGCAGTGATAATGGGAGCTCTGTACTATCTGCTCAACTCTCCTGCGAATCTGAAACTGATCTTTAAAAACCAAGAATAAGGTCTATAGTTTTTTAAATGGAAGGAAAGAGAAGGGCAGGACAAGCGTTTGGGGTTGTGGGTCTGCGGGGAGCTCCTGAGCACCCCAGCTGGCTTGGCAGGAAGCTGTCTTTCTGGGGAAGTCTTCATCTCAGCACCACACACCAATCTGAGCATAACCCCTGATCTGCGTCGGAACCACTGGCACTCAGCAACAAGAACCATCTTGAGCACAAGACAGAAGTTATTTTAAGTGGCATCAGGATTTTCCAGAACCTTTGCAAGCAGTTGATGTGAGTGCTTTAACAGGTACAAAAATCACTAGGAGGCAAGATAAAAGAACGAAAAGGGCGAGGTCCAGGACCATAAAGAACTAGAAAGCATTCCCCACTCATCTGAGCCGCTTCCCAGGTAACCAATCTCCTCTGACTGAAGACTCTCTGAAGGCCAGCAGCCAATCCTCTGTCTAGGCTGCAGAAGGGGCAGGAGGACTGTCCCGGTTACCATCTTGCTGTCACCCATCTCTCTCTCTCAAAGTCCAGTTTCCCCAAACACCAGTGTGCAGTCTGTTGCTAGTCAGAGTGCAAGTGTTATCTGGAATGGAAGGGACAACACCTGTCATGGAACAAGATGAGACCGAGAATCAGAAGAGGAAATAGACACATCAGGCCAGCCAAACTGCTTTTTCGTCTTATAATTTTAAAAGTTAGAAAAATTTGTATAAAACTAGCCTTTAAAAAAACCAAACTTGAAACAGTGAAACATATTTGTCCCTTATGGCTTTAACTGTACAACTGAAAAAGAAAAGCTGTCAGATGTGTCCCAAGGCTGAAGGGCAGCTATCACAGGTAGACAGTGCTGCCACCTAGAGCAGAGAGCTAACCACCAACACCTCCAGGTGGGCAACTTCAAGGGGAGATCCAGACAGCATCTCTGGCAGACAGAAAGCCGAGTTCTAGATTTCCCCCAGGTAAAACACTGGGTTACACAATTTCTACTGCAAGACTGAAAAGGAAAGCCCAACTTGGAACAGACCCATGTACCAAAACAGCATTAACTTAGCTCCCCCACACACATTTTGTTCTGAAACAGCTTCTTATTAAACAACAAAGCAGAATTGCAACACAATTTTAAATATTTGAAAATGAGGTCACAAAAGGGATGAAGAATGTTTGTAGTATGACTATTACACCTTCATACAGCTAAAGTCATTCATCACATCTTACAATAATACATAAGGTTATTCCATTTTTAAAGTAGCTCATATCTAATAACCATAAGCTATACTAGTGGATCGCTTTTCCTATTAGAACACTTTAATCTTATTTCTGATACTCATTCCCTTACCAAATGGAATCTACAAACTAATTTTTTAATTGTTAAAGAATAACTAAAACTCTGCAAACCAAAGTATTTTAATTTACAGAAAATTCTGGGGATTATTTAATAATCACAATATTAATAAGATTACCAACTGTGTATGTATCTAAAACTCCCATTTATTCGTGACTGTGATTAGTACACCATTAAGGAATTTTGCAGAAGCTGATTGGCTGGATACCACAAATAGCCCTGGAGAGCAAACTCTGCAACTGGCCTCTCTTAACATGTGGCTGAAAAAAGGTCAAGCTTAGCCCACTTTCATATTTGTTCCCCAAAAGGTCTGTTTCACCCCATTTCTATTTTTCCTGAAGATGCCAGAATTCCTACCTTTTCAGGTACCAAGGGGGTTATTTTATATAAAAAAAAGTTTAGAACAAATCTTCTCAATTTGACAATTTAGTTTCAAAGAAAAATCTTCATTTTCATAGCCTCAGTCTATTTTCACTTGATAAAAGAGAAACAACCAATCCTATCTTATTGCTAAATATCACAAACGATTAGCCTTAGCTAAGAAAGTATCTTATTTTGGTGAAGGGTCAAAAATTACAGTTCAGGTGGCTCTCACAGGTGATTAACAATTAAATTAACCTTCACAAACGTCAAATCAGCCAGGTGCTGGAGGCTCACTAGTAATCCTAGCTACTCAGGAGGCAGAGATCAGGAGGATTTCGGTTTGAAGCCAGCCCAGGCAAATAGTTCTTGAGACCCTATCTCGAAAAACCCATCACAAAAAGGGCTGGTGGAGTGGCTCAAGGTGAAGGCCCTGAGTTCAAACCCCAATACTGGAAAAAATAAAATAAAAATTAGTGAAATCATTTTCCCCCCTCAGGGGAAGGAGGATGGGAAGGAAGAGGTGAGTGGAGAAGAGGCACAGAGTGGTGGACAGGGTACATACACTGGGCATTCAGTACGTGATTTTGTTTGGCCACTTCCTCACAACAGTTATTTTCTTATATATCTTATTAAGTAAGCCTATGTAAAAGACATTGCTAAACCTATGTACCAAAGCAAGTTCCATAAAATATTCATCAGGTTTCATAAATACATGCAAGTCTAAGTCTCTAGAATACATTTGCACATTTTCACAGACTAACATAATACACAAACGCATGAAAGTTTCCTGTTATGTAGTTAATTTTACAAAGATCTGACATTATCTTTAGAAGTAGTCAGTGAAGCCACAAAGGTATTATAACTTAGAATTCAAGTTTTAAAGGAAAAAGGGGTAGCAATTCCATAAAATAGAGGGGAAGTCAATCCCTTTCTTTCTTTAGCTTTTTGTGTCAGGTGTTTGAAAAACACTAGACATGGATATGAGGGTTTTTATATACTGTCCAAGAACTTGGCTTTCCAGTTTGAGCTTCAGATTTTCTTCCTCAACAGCATCTACTTTTACAGAAGGCCAGCCCATGTCAGCACTCATTTCCTTGGATCATGAATTTTTGAGCCTTGAATAAAAATCCTTGATGAATAGTCTCCCACTTGAGCCTCCAGGAGGGGGGATGAGGAAGACACCTCAAACCAGGGCTCTTGGACAAACTGACCTAATTTAGCCCATTCTTAAAAGTACCTTATCCACAGTGAAGATGTGGGCCAGGTGTCTTGGTACATGCCCATAATCCCAGCGCTCAGGAGGCTGAGACAGGAGGATCAAGAATTTGGGGCCTCGGCTACATAGTGAGTTCAAGGTCAACCTGGGCAACATAACGAGACCTTGTCTCAAAAATAAATCGTAGACATGTCATAATGAAACCATTATTTTGTACAATAAAAAAAATGAAGCTGTAGAAAATATCTGAGGGATCTGATGAGGACAGTGACTTCAGCTGGATCAGAAACTGGCAAGCTTTCTCTTTAAGGTGCAGATGGATAGGACATTGCAGACAAAACGTATTTGTCACAACTGCTCAGCTCTGTCCTCATAGCACTAAGGCAGCTACAGACAACACACAGATGAAAAACTGTGGCTCTTCAACCTGCTTAACATGGCATCCAGGATTGTCCAAGATGGGTCCCCACCTCATCTCCAGCCAACTCCACATCCCTTCCCACTCCCTGAAGTACTGTCAGACAGCAGAAGCCTGGCAGCACCTCAGACACTCAAACAAACAAAGTGTGCCCAACAACTTTCACGTCCCCAGGCTCTTAATTGTGACCAGATAATTCATAGTATTTGGGGACCAAAAAGACTGATATTACTAATTAAGCTAAAATAAGAAGCACAGTCCAAGGCAAACTGTAATGTAGTCACCTAGCCTTTATTCACGATGGCTTCCCATTATGAAAGCCATTGCAAACACACCTTAGTGACCTCCTTTGTCAAGGTCCACATCAACGATTTCTCCCCTTTTCTATGCTTGTGCTGAACTCTATCTGGCAGAAGTCATCACGTCTTGTTTTTATTTCGACCATCCATCCCATTTGGTATTTCACTGCTCATGTGCGCGTTTCCTTTGAGGACTGGGATGCTTCCCCTGACTTGGCTCTACTCCAGAGTTAGCGCAGTTTGTGCTCAATGAGTTTCTTCTTACAGTAACAAAACTACTTCATTTCCCTCAAAAACCATGTTTGAGCCAGGTGTGTTGGTGCACACCTGTAATCCCAAATACATGGGAGACAGAAATGGGAGGATCACAGTTTGAGGGCATAACCAGACAAAAAAGTTAGCAAGACTCTGTCTCAAAAACAAGCTGGGAGCCAGAACCAGTGTCTCACACCTGTGATCCTAGCCACTCAGGAGGCAGCGATCGGCAGCATCATGGTTCAAAGCCAGTCCACGTAAACAGTTCAGGAGACCCTATCTCAAACATATCCAACACAAAAAGGGCTGCGGAGTGGCTCAAGCGGTAGAGCACCTGCCTAGCGAGTGTGAGGCCCTGAGTTCAAACTCCAATATTATAAAAAAAATTTTTTTAAAAACAAGCTGGGCATTATGGTGCCTGGTATGAGGGAGACAGGAGGAGAAAATTACAAGACTGGCCTGGGCAAAATAACTAAAGCAAAAAGGGCTGGTGGCATAGCTCAAATTGTAGAGTGTCTGCCTAGCAAGCACAAGGCCCGGAGTTCAAACCCCATCACTGCCCCAAAAAAACAAACAAAATAACCACTGTTTGAGTAGCACAAACCAGCTGTTCTGAACCATGAGTAACCCCAAGCCCCTAGAGAGCTGCAGAGCCTGGAGCCAGTGTCACTTCCATGACCGATGGAAGTGCCCCTGGCATCTGGTGGGCAGAGGTCAAGGATGCTACTGAGCATTGCACAACGCACAGGACGGTCCCCACCCGAAGAGCGACCCAGCCCCGAATGCAAACAGTGCTCAAGCTGAGGAACCCCGGAAAAACTGGAACTCCAGCTTACTTCCTCTCAAAATTCTCATACATTCTATGATTTTTTTTTTTCTGTACTGGGGTTTGAACTCAGGGCCTCACCCTTGCTAGGCAGGTGCTCTACCACTTGAACTACTCCACCAACCAATTATGATAAATTCTGAAATACTGAAATTCAAAGTTATAAAAACTTCCAGCACATATGCCAGAAACATTCTCAGAAAGCCAACACACTGATGATCTAGTGTAGTATAAAATGACAAGCAAAAATGGCCCAGGCCTAACGTAGAGGTTCAGGAACTGCCCAGCAAGGCGTGAGGATACCCCGCTCAGCTGTGACTCACGCAGAGGCAGCCACCTGCCCACGTGAGTGACACGGCACACGGACTGCACGTGCACTAACTTAATGGGGGGAACTCCCACAACCACATACGCCAAAGGTGAAGGATGAGCAACAAACTCTGGCTCCTTCTCAAATCTCTGACATTTGGAACCCAAAGTAGATTAAAATCATATCCTTAAAAAAAAAATCATATTCCTTATGAAAGTTGAATTGAAACCTTTTCAACTACACCCAAGATGCACGATCACAGTAACAGGAACGCCAGGGTATTGAAAGGATACTCCAGCCACATAATCTCACAAAATCACTTTCAAAAGGAAGACCTAGCCATCACCTACTTTTAACTGCTTTCATTAAGACAAATCTTTTTGCTTCCTTAGTCACAGACATCTGTACTCTTTACACTTGCTTAGTAAATTTTCCCAGATAACAGGCCTAAAATAAACCATACACCTTTCTCCTGCAAATTCACCTTTCCTGACTGCCCGCAGGAAAGGGACAGAGGCTTGTCCTGTGCTACGTGGCCCCCAGTGGCTGTGCCAAGATTCTGTTTTTTCTGTTGCAATGTTCAGGGCCACCCATCATTCCTTGTGGCAGGCAGAGGACCTACTGCCGGGCTTTATCTCCAGATTCTTCTAATGAGGCTCATAGAAATCTGGGCTAAAGTAATTAACCAGAAACACCTTATCTAAAATATCCAAACTACAGTTGGATCTGGAATGTCCTGCAAAAGTCCTTTCATTAAAGGCTTGGTCCTCAACTCAGCACTACTGGGAAGTGGTAGGAAATGTAAGAGGTGTGACCTCGTGGGAGGGCTTAAATCACTGGAGGTGTGCCCTTGGAGGGGACAGGTGAGACCCCCACCCAGTCCCTTCCTCTTCTCTCTCACTTATCCACCAAGAGGCAAATGGCTCTGCACCACCCCACAGGCCCTTTAGAAGAAACGGAGGTCCTGCAGGTACTTTTTTTTTTTCATGTTTAAGTTTTTGGTTCCGTTAGAATTTGTCCTGATGTTACCCTGGTGTTTAACGTGGTGCTGATCAGATAAACACCAATGCAGCTTATTGTTTCTTCTCACAGCTCCCTAATTAGGACCACATCTTGACTGCATCGGCCATCAGCCCCACAGAATTGAGATGCTGCGTCTGTGATATTCTGAATTCTCACATGCATTTGCATCTATTTTTGGACTTTCTGTTCTCCACTGGTATGACTCACTGTTCATGTACTAATCATACGAGTTTTAACTGTTGTCAACTTCTAATATATTTGAATATTTGGCACCAATAACAGTGTAAGAAAAAAATGTAAGAAGCTAAGCAATTTATTGATCTAGGGTTCTGTTTCCCCGTGACTAACATACACCTTAATCTCCCCAAATCCACAGGAAAATCTCTTAAGTAAAACTAAGTCAGTCTACTGTGTTCTTACTGATTTTTTTTCCAAATGAACACTATTTTTTTTTTATTCATATGTGCATACAATGTTTGGGTCATTTCTCCCCCCTTCCCCCTCCCCTTACCTTCCCTTACCCCTCGCTACCCGGCACAAACTATTTTGCCCTCATCTCTAATTTTCCAACCGAAGATTTTTAAAGAACATTACATGTCCCAATATCACCGAGGCTACTTAACATCACTTTGAAGATGATGTCATCTTACTCCTCTTCCTTGTTGCCAGCAAAAATAGAGTAAAAAATTAACAGCTTGCATGGAAACAATGAAACAGGAATTCTTTAATAGCCATAATATATTACTTTTTCACCTGAGCAAGAAATATCACGGGCCATGAGAATATTGTTTCATGCTAATCAAAGGAAAATAAACTCTAACTTTTCAGGATGGTGGAAATATTCTGTGTGGTAGTGGTTTTATAAACCATATCTATTTCTCAAAACTCATCAAATGGTACACACCTGTATTCTCAGCACTCAGGAGGCTGAGGCAGGAAGATCTTGAGTTCAAGGCCAGTTTGGGCTACACAATGTTACCTGGTCTCAAAAACAACAAAAAAAAATTTGAAGGGCAACAGAACTGAAACTTACACAAGTAAACTTCTCCAAAGCCAAATATCCTTTTCCAGTAACTAGGGCATCCTTTTCTACCACATGGTATGAGCACTTGAAAAAGTATTTGATTGCACACATCTCAAAATGATTTTGAGATTTTGCTGAGCTGGGCAATGATGACGTCCCCCCGTGTAACCATGAGGAAACTGAGGCCAGGTGAGCAGGGTGAGTTGAAACCATCTTCCTCCATGGAGACTGCAGCACATGAGCAGGGCCTGTGGAGCGCGTCCTCCACTGAGGCTCGGCCCAGCCCTGCCGCTGCAGGACGGGGATATGAGACTCACTCGTGTGCAGAGGCTCCTCGATGTCCACGCTCTGATTTATACTCATCACATGTGGAACGTACTTTAAATGTCCTCTAAGAAAATGAAAACCAAGAACTGAAATTCTTTATCAGAAAATTGCCAAACACTCAGAGAAAATCCTAGGAAAACCAATTTCCCGAGACAGCAATCAAGCTAAGAGACTTTAACTTCACAGAAGAGTGGTCACCTGGAGACGTTCCCCAGGCAGTAAGGTGGTGGCTTATAGAGCATTGGTTTTTGAGAGGAAAGAAGGCAGAAAAAGTGGTAAGTGCCCCTGTCAAGAATAAAATCATTCAAAAGAAACTAAACACCTCTGATATTATGATGGAAATAAATGTGCCTCTGAGTAATTTACCTATTAATTCTTTGAACAATCCCACTGTGTAAAGAAGGTAAGAGTAGGCTAATAAAACCAAAATCTTGTTGTTGTTTTAAAAAATGTGGCATATATAAAGTACATATATGTTAAGAGGCATAAAAAAATCATAAAGTTAAAAAAAGGCTGGAATGTGGCTCAAGTGGTAGACAGCCTGCCTAAGTAAGCACGAAGCCCTGAGTTCAAACCACCAAAAAAAAGCACAAATTTCTCATGAGAGAAAGAGGTAATAGAAGAAAAAAAACCAAAATTTAAAACCCTAATTCCATGTTCAAAGAACATAAGAAAATTCATATATATACAGAAGAGGTTAAATCTATGACAAATTATCTTTTTTTTTTTTTGAATGTGTGTGGTGCTGAAATCAAAGCCGTGTGGTGCATGCCAGAACGAGTGCTCTACCACTTAGCTACAGCCCTAGCTCTTGGTTTTTGAGACAGAGTCTCACTATGTAGCTCAGGCTGGCCTCAGCCTCCTGAGTGCTGTGGTTAAGGGGATTACAGGCACGCAGCACCAGGCCCAGCGTGTACTCATACTCTTTAAGGAAACATTTCCCAAAGGCAATTCTGTACAGTTTAGAGAAGGAAAAAGGGAAAGAGAAGAGATTAAAATAAGTGCAATTCCTGCTTACTGGTATGAGTTATCACTCAGATGCATGTAACAAAAAACTTAACTACAATGAATTAATCAGTTTTAAAAAATAATAATAATAATACAAAAACAGCCCAAAGATGGCAACTCCAAGGCTGGTAGAGTAGTTTCATGAGGAGCTCCTTTGATCCTTCTGATTGGCACCTGTAGCTATAGCTTTTGTTTGCCTGATACCAGGTGGCTTCAGCCCCCTCAGGCAGGAGGGAGGAGGAAGGGACAGTGACAAGACTGTCTGACGACACACAGAGATCCTACTTATCAAGAAGCCCCCACACTGCAGGAGCCTCTACTTACACCTCATGGCTAGTATGGGGTCACCCAGAGCAGTGTGGGAGTGGGAGATGAGAACGCCACTAAGAGCAAAACCAGAATTCCATCCAAAAAAGAGCCTGTAGGTTTGGTCAGTGTTAAAAAGGCCCGTCCAGGCTGGGGATGTAGCTCGGTGGTAGAGCAGTTGCCTAGAATGCATGAGGCCCTGGATTCCATCCCCAGTACCACAAAAATTAAATGAATACATAAAAGGTCTATCTCATTTGTCTCAGACATTCAAACTGTGTATCTGATGTTGAGGCTCTGAGAAGCCATGACAAGTAAACCTTTTCAACATAACACAGTACTTAAACTTGTTTGAAAACAAAATTATTTCCTTTGAAACAGCTTTCAGTGCAATATATCTTAGGAAATGCTGCTTTGGGATCTCAAAGAAGAAAAATACCTACAACTAAGAAAGAGTCTGCTTTCATCCTTAGAACGATAAAAGGGATATGATGCACTTAAGCAAAGAGCTCCAGAAATAAAACTACTGAGGCGATCAGAAAATTCTACAAGCAGGAGCTGATGTGTTTACGAATTTTGTGTAATCATACTTCCCATGGGAAAATCTTTTCTCTTTTCCACTTATGGATTTATAGGCTGGGACACCTCATCTCCTCCAAAATTCAGAAACAGTCCCTCTTCCACGGCATTGCCCTTGGTTCTCACTTCCCAATGGCCTCCACCCATCCAGAGTCTCTCCAAGCATCCTATTCCTCCTTGCAGGTCAGTCTTATGCACGCATTGTCCTTCTTTCTTCCCCCATTATTACTACTTTATATTATCTAAAATCCTTTCTGTATGTTTTATATTCCATCTGCACACAACCACCATCCACTCAGGTAGACTGCTGTTAACTTAATGCTGTGACAGACTCTAATATTACTTCCAAGAAGTAATAAAACTATGTTTGTAGTTTTAGAAAAAAAGCGGGGAAAAAAATTCAAAACATAATTATCCATTCTGATTCTAAAGCATTTGTTTTTTTTTTTTTTCATTTTTCTTTTATTATTCATATGTGCATACAAGGCTTGGTTCATTTCTCCCCCCTGCCCCCACCCCCTCCCTTACCACCCACTCCACCCCCTCCCGCTCCCCCCCTCAATACCCAGCAGAAACTATTTTGCCCTTATCTCTAATTTTGTTGTAGAGAGAGTATAAGCAATAATAGGAAGGAACAAGGGGTTTTGCTGGTTGAGATAAAGATAGCTATACAGGGCATTGACTCACATTGATTTCCTGTGCGTGGGTGTTACCTTCTAGGTTAATTCTTTTTAATCTAACCTTTTCTCTAGTTCCTGGTCCCCTTTTCCTATTGGCCTCAGTTGCTTTAAGGTATCTGTGATTCTAAAGCATTTGTAAGAAAGCCATTCATCAAAGCCAGTTCCAAGCCAGCCCTAGTGGCTCACGCCTGTAATCCTAGCTACTGAGGAGGCAGAGATCAGGAGGATCTCAGTTTGAAATCAGCTCTGGGCAAACAGTTCATGAGATCCTATCTCAAAAACACTCATCACAAAAAAGGTCTGGCAGAATGACTTAAGCAGTAAGAGCACTTGCCCTGGCAAGTGTGAGACCCTGAGTGCAAAGCCCAGAAGTCAGTTCCATTAAAATATTTATTCCTTTTAATTTCATTTTAATAGTTAAAAAAATGAAATGTAAATACATTTCTCACATTTGGAAACATCATCCACTTCCATGGTGCACATGAGTATCTCCCTGACAATAAACCTACTAGCTCTCTGTTTCAGAAGGGAAGCAAGAAAATGCCACATTTTATTTCAGGAAGAAAAAAAAAAATTAAACAGGTCAAATATATAAAACTTTCATTGAGAAAAGCAATGCTTCATTTAAGCCATTAAAAGAAAATGCATTTAACTCCCCAGTGGATCCCCTGCTCTATACTACAAAGGGTTTGTTCAGTGTACACTTTAAAGCCCCAGTCTTGGCTCATCACAGCTCTTAGTGAAGTCACTGAAGGGAACTGAGCCCCAAAGAGTCTTCTTGCCTTCTGTTACCCACGACTCTCTCCTCCAAGAGACGTAAGTCACTGCAGTGCCACAGATGCCTCCTAGAGCCCATTCTTTCCTTGTGGAAATCTCCATCCTCTCCCCAGGCTGTGAGCATAGCTCAGAAGGTACAGCCAACCTGGCCCAAGGCAGAACACCTCTCAAACTGCTTCCAGAAAGAAGGCTGGATGCTCCTGACCCCACGGTCACTAAGAACCTACAGCTCCTCACTCCCATGCCTTCCAGCTGGTCCAAAGCTCGATAGAACCTCGCACTGCACTCCCCCCATCCTTCATCTTTCTACTGTACCCCTGGAGCCAGCCCCACCTGCCCTCCCTCCTGTCTGGGCTAGAGCCTGGAACACCATCACCTCTAACCAGACTGTGCTCCGAGTTCCCTGACCCAACCTCCAAGATAGTCTTCAAGACAGCCAGACCCAGAAATCCACTGTCAACTTACCCACGAGAACTGAAAATCTATGTCCAAAAAAAGACTTGTACAAAAGCATTCCCAGCAGGTGTGCTCATCAAATCCAAAACGAGACACAACCCAAATGTCTGGCAACAGAACAGACTGCAGTGACCCATCCACACAATGCTACTCAGCAGTAAAAAGGAGCCACTACTGATAAGCACAGCCACATGCATGAGTTTCCAGTTAAGTTGACTGGAAAAAGCCAGCCACAGTAAGAAACTTCCTCAGAACACCACCCATGTGAAATCCAAGAAAGGATAACTGGCGATAAAGACCGGAGAGTGGCCTAGGGAGGTGGGGTGGGGGACCGAGGAGCAGCGGCATGGGGGAACTGTTGGGGGCAATGCGGATGTCCTGTATCTGGTGTGGAAGGATGACAACATGAATGTTACAACTGTCAGTCATTTTCCTGCTTAGGTTTTTTTTCTGAGCTCCACGACATCACATGAACCAAAGCTCTTTGGCATGCTGTCCCTGCTTCCCCAGTCCAATCCCACCCCTTCTCCCCTCACCTTCCCCTCCAGCTACACTGCTCTCCTACTGAGGATCCCACATGTCCCCATAGGCAATGTTGTCTGTCACCTCTGCCCCTCCGTACGGAAAGCCCCACATCCTGACCCAGCCACATCCTGATGATCTCGCTGGGCAAGACGCCTCTCCATGGCCCAAGAAGGATCAGGTGTCCCACCCTGCAGCTCTCGGTGCTTACAGACATCACAACCCTGCCCTCCAAAATGCATGTGTCCACCTGCCTCCCCAAGTGTGAACTCACTGCCTGGTGCACTAGGGGCTGAGGATGGGTCCACATTCAATTAACGTTTTTGCAACAGTGAGTGAAATATTAAAAACCAGTCTAGTCTCCTCCTTGGGCCAAATACACAGATGGACACTTGCAATATCAATATTTAAGGAAATCACTTCAGAAGAAAAAAGGTAAATGTTTTATATTCAATGTACAGGAGACCATGTTGATGCAAGATCTGTTGCAAACAAAAAGAGTGGGATAAACGACTAGGTGCATTCTCATCATGAGGGCAGAGACGAAAAGAGAGCGGAGTCATCATGGGTAAGCAGGAGACTCTCAGGGAAGGCAGTGAGCAGAGAGAAGGCTCTCTGATGGACATCAGAGTGGTCCCATTTCTAGTGGATTTAAAAACTGAGGGTTAGTCCAGCAAACCTCCCTGAACTGTGTAAATTCCAACAGAAGCGGCGGGAGGCAGGCAATAACCTACAAGGAACCAAGGTTTTAAAGCATCCATCTGGACCCCTCCCCCTCCCCCAGGGAATCTGGCTGCTGACGACTGCCAAGATGAGATCCACTGACCCCAATCTCTTGCTCTCTCTCATGGCCTCACTCAAGATGGACCATGATTTCTCTGAGAGAAACAGAATCCACCACCTGACATCTTTCACGTCTCGTGGGGCACTGGCTTCACCAAGAAAGAAAGTGGAGCAGTGTTATAGGACTGCACGTGAAATGAATTCCTTAAATATCAGGAAGCAGAGACTGTAAGTACACCGCTCCTTTTAGCACTGCTTGCTGCCAAATGCATCTCCAAGACATGGAGCGTGGCTGCATCTCTTCCCTGCTATCCGACGTGCCAGCATACCCATAGCGTTCCAGAACTGTCACGGTGCTGGTTGTCACCCTGGCTTCTTTCTTCCTTCTCCTCACACTTAAGAATTCAACCAGAGCTAAGTGAGGGGACCCGTGGGTGTGGGGACCCTCGGGCACAGGGGCTCAGGCTTAAAGACAGGAGGATCACCAGCTCCAAGACAGCCTAGGGTACACAGCAAGATCCTGTGTCAAAAAAAAACAAAAACCAACAACAAAGCAGAACCGAGTTCAGTGAACTTTTACCTCAGGGATTTCTGAAGCAACGGTATTAAGGACTATTAAATGGAGAAGAAGTAAAACATTTTTTTTAATAACAAAAAGGATGAGAAGTCACTCAATTAAGACTTTAAAACTCTTTCTTTTTCCTTCCTGCCTACTAAATACAAGATGTTAGGCTGCGTGCCACTGAGATAACTGACGCAGTGCCCAGCCTCACAGAGGGAGGCAGAGGCTGCATACAGCAAGCGGCAGGGTGGGATTGGTGACAACAGCTGCCTGTAAGTAGCTCAGAGTGCTCAGGAGGCGACTCTGGAATCCTTATCGAAGGTCAAGGCACCTGCCCGGCTGAGGGGAGGGAAAAAAAGAAAGCGCAGAGACAAGGGTATGGGTGGAGCTGGGCATTGGTCCCATTGAACCAGGGCAGGTACTCCTTCCCTCACTCATTCAACCAAGTCTGAAAGCACCAAGAAGAGGTCACAGGAAGTCACCTTAGAGTTTGGAGTGTCCTATGCTTTAGGAAGATTACCATGGACATGGTGTTGAAGTAGCCCAGCACTGGGGGAGGCAGGAGGATCGTAAGTTCAAGGTCAGCCTGAGCTACATTTTAAGACCGTCTCAAAAAAAAAAAAAAAAGAGCTAGGAGGCCAGTGGGAAAATGACTGTGACAGTCCAGGCTTAGAAGCCAGGCACACGGAAACAAGACAAAACAGAAGCAGCAGAGGAGAGAGACACATGGGACAGAGGAAGAGCAGGACTCACGGGTTTGTGAAACACCCAATTCTGGCAACTTTGTGGGCATCGAAACCATGGCGCCAAGACAAGACAGATGGCAGGAGCAGGGAGTGAGAGTTGAGGTCAATGGGGAGAGAGGAGGCTGGAACCTCATCGGCACAAGTGCACAGTTACGGTTCTCACACTCCACCCAGGGACCAAGGCTGCCACAAGCTCGAGGCTCACTGCCGAGGCCGAAGCCAGCTCAGCAGCTAGCATCACCACAGTGGGAAATGTGAATGCTGTGTTCCTGCAAGGCCAGATGTCCCCCAACCTAGGAAGTCACCTCCCAGTCCCTTTCAGCCTCCACATGACACCTTCTCTCACTCAGGCATTCTTCTGAAAACATGAGGTGACCAGGAGGAGTCTACATGGGAACATTAAGGAAACCAGTGTGAAAGACCCTAACAGGGCAGGGGAGGTTCCCAGGGACACACTCCATGTGTTGGGCAAAGGGTATGGCCAGGGAGAGAACCAGTGTTCCCCAAAGCAGAGTCTGGAAGGGTGTAGGGGCTGCATGGGAAAGGAAGGATGGGGTAGAAAGAAGCCCAGCCTCAGTCTCTGCTACGGAGGGCTCTGGGGGAGGCTGCTCTATGCATTTGGGCTGCTTGGAGGCCAAGGGCACATGCTCCCAATCATTGATTGACACCAGTCAGTGATGGCACCCACTGGATACAAGGCCACCAGCGTGGATGATGGACTGTGGCTGCCCAGTCACCTCCAGGCTGACGGCTCGAATGAGGCAAGGCAGAAGGTACAGGCGGAGTTGCAAGAGTCAAGGACTGGGTGCACTGGCCTCCTACAGGGATCTGCACAGGGCACCAACACCACCTGCCAGGTTCAATCCAGACAACACCACCTAAGGAGGGAAAGAGAGAAGCACCATTCCTCATGACCTGCCCAGAGGGAGCAAACCCTAAAGAGCCTCAGGCATGGAGTGTGACTTCACAGTCCAGACCACAGCTTCCCTCTGGATACAGGGTTTATTGCTCCCAACTGCCAGCAGTGGCTGCAGTCCCCTTCCTCTGCCCAAGAGCGGCAGGCTGAGCAAATCTCTGTGACCACACCAGAGCCATAAACGGACAGCGTCCTCAGCCACATAACTGACAACTTCCTTCCTGTTTTATGGTGCCTTTTACATTCACTTTATAAAGTTTCATCTTTTACTTTCCACATTCCATCATGTGCTCTCAATGCGCCCCAGGAGTGTTGCTAAGCAGTTTTAATTTTCCAGGAAGTCTTTCTAGGCCTCTCCTTTCCACTAAGCATGGCTAAGAAACTGCAAAAGGCCCCCAGAGTGAGTTCTCTGCATAGGTGAACAGCCCAATCCACACCATTCCATAAGGAATGGACTCAGGGAGAACTCAGAACCTTGGCTGGACCCCCACCACCTATCTTGATGCATTTTGAGGGTATCTGGGCCAAAATGGCACCAAATGAGTAAAATTTTAAATAGCAAAATTAGCCTCGTAATAAAAAACTATCTGATTACTTAGCGTGAATGGGACAGGTATTTGGTAAGGTGCCAGAGAAATCCCTAAATCACCAGTCAAGTCCACACAGAGATAAATGCTCAAATCAATTCACACATTAATTGTCAGTCACTGTGATTAAACTCACAGATCAAGGTTCCCACAATGCTGTGGGGATGGGGGAGCAGGGGAGTTCCAAGCTGATTTCTCCACCAAAGCCAAGTGGCCTCGAATGTCTTTCCTAATGTACACCATAATTATTTCATGGAAGTACCTACCAAGCAACCAAAAACTGGGAGAGTAAAAGGTTAAAACAGCACAGCTAACCTTACAGAGCCCAGACTGGTGCAGGAGGCTGGCTGCTTACATCAGTGCTGGTCCCATGAAAACACTGCACAGTGCAGGAAAAATTAAAGGAGCTGCGTCCCTTCCTCACACCACAGACTCAAAGGTCCAGACACACTAAGGACTTAACTGAGGAGAACAAGCTTCTGAAACTCAGCAGAAAATAGAGGAAAACATCTCTCCAGCTAGCTATAAAGAAAATGCTGAGTTTCTACCACATTAAAATAAGAACTTCATGACCTAACGCGCCATCTGTGGACTTGGTTGGGTGGGTCCTGGAGCTGCGGTTAAGTGAAACCCCTCGGTTGTCAGAGTCAGCCACTATTTTTAAGCTGTACTTGTGTATGCTTCTGAGGTACCTGTCAGGAGGAATGGCTGTTTCTGTCAGTGAATAAAGCAGTGAGCAGCATAATTAAATAATATGAAAAAGAGGTAAGAATGTCTGCTTGGTAAAACATTAATAACATTAAAGGAACTGGAGGTGTGGCTCAAGCAGTAGAGAGCCTGCTTTGCAATATAGCATAAAGGGACAGCTATGAACTAAGAAAAGATACTTACAACTCATAGATCCCAAAAAGGATAAGTATATAAAATATAGAAAGGACAGAGAATATACAAACCAATGTGAAAAATGACAAACAACCCAATAAATAACTACACAAAAGAGCCATGCTGGGGTTTTTTTGTTTGTTTGTTTTTTGGCAATACTGGGGTGTGAACTTGAGGCCTTGTGCTTTCAAGTCAAGCCTCTACCACTTGAGCCACAACTCCAGGCTCTCTGGTTTAGTTACTTTTTGTATAGGGCCTTACTTTTCTGCCCAGACTGGCCCCAGACCATGACCCTCCTACAGATACCTCCAAATAGCTTGGGGTTACAGATCTGCACCACCACAACCTGGCTTGTTGGCTGAGATGGAGTCTAACTTTTGTCCAGGCTGGCCTAAAATTGTGATTCTCCCAATCCCCACCTCCCAAGTCGCTGGCTAGAATTTCACAGAAAGGAAAAATGACCCTTAAGCATATAATGAACTGCTCTCTTTCTGATAATCAGGGAGACACAAATTAAGTCACGAATAAGACATCACTTATATCCACTGACCTGGCAAAATTAAGAAATCTTACAATATCAAAAACTGGAAAAGATGTAGAATGGGATTGCTTACCCTCTGCAGAGGGGCATTAAACTAGTACAACGCTTTAGAAAATGATTTGTCGTTATCGTATGACATTCAGTATTACATACCCAAAGCCCAACAACTCCATTTCTACATACCTGTGTACCTGTGTTTGGGGAAGCACACACAAACATGGGTAAACAGCAGCACTGCTTACAGAGAGAAAACAGTCAGCAAGCTAAACACCCATCACCATGGTACAACGCAGACGTGGGCACATACAGGAGTGGTAGGAGTACTGACAGTAAACACACTGCAGTTAAACACAGTAAGAGGGGCAATTTCAAAGCCACAATGAGAAAAATTAGGTTTGAGAACACTACATACAACATGTTGTTTTTAAAAATGTATAAAGCTAGGTCTGGAGGTGTGGCTCAAGAAATACAGCGCCTTCCTAGTAAGCACAAAGCCATGTTCAAGCCCCAGTACTGGTAAAATACATACGTATACATATACATCTGTAGATATAGGCAACATTTAAAACAAATGATATATGATGTAGAGATAACACATTTTTAAAATACCTACTGTAAAAATAATTTATTTATAAAAAGGCAAAGGAATGACAAACTGAAAACTCAAGAGCTATGGTGATGCGTGAGAGAGAAGAAACATGGTTATTACCCTCCCCAGCTTGCCTGGCAGGCTCTGGTCTGTTCCCTTTCTTATAACACCCCAGAACATACATAACTGATGTGTTCTTTTATATAAACCAAGTATTACATTTTTAAAATATCTATTTGTTCTGGCAGTACAAAACCACAGAAATGAAAATAGTCGTTTAAATTATATGATTATAGGTTCAATTTATATTTCAATTATATGGGATATTTATTATTATTGCCATTTTACTGAAGAAGAAACTGAGGCTCAGGAAGACAGGGTAGTTTTATATAAATCCAGCTAAGGGAAGTCACAAGACTGGGCTTTGAGACTTAGATTAAAATTCCATGTTTTTAACACTGTGCTACACTGTTAAGGTTTCCACCAGCAAAGGAAAAGAAAAGCCTAGAAATGTTCACAAGCTTAGGAATCCCGCCGAGACCTCCACGGTAAGCAACTCACCTTAGACTCGGAGCCTCTGTGTCTTCCAGAAGTGGCGGGAAATGAGCATTTTTCATTCAGGATTTCTCTGCTCTAAAGCCACGAGTTTATTTACATCTTAACATATGGTTGTATTAAATAAAAACAATCCTTTCAAACTCAATGAGATGTGCAATTTGTAGAAAATTGTGACAAAGCATTTTGTTTTATTTCACAAATGCAAATAAAGAATCCTGGTGCTCAGTGAGAACCATGCTTGGAGCAGGCTGGGTGGGCTGAGGAGTAGTTCTTGCCTGCGAGGCACATCTGTCCGGTGACTAAAGCCATCCACCCCCGGGCTCTTTCCTTTCTGGCATCCAGCCTCCTCTCACACACCTCCAGGTCTTAACTGCGCAGCATTCCCCCGAAGGCATCCCGGCTGCCGTCCAGGCTGGGAGCCTGCTGGGACTGGAGCACATGTCCACTGTGGGCTCCTTCCTAGGCTGCCAGGCTTCCTGGGGTGACCCACTCACAACTCCCACCGCACTTCCAGGCACAGTACGGCAGGTGGTAAGCAATGAACGAGTGAGCCACTGAAGGAAGGAAGGACCACCCCACCGTGTGACATCCACATCCGTAAGGGAGGAGGGACCGGAGTAATGTGGCATCCACAGCCAGGCTGACCTGTGGGGATGTCCATGCCAACATGAGTTTGCTAGCTAAGATATGAGTAAAGCCTGCCCTGTGATGCGTGGTGCCTGCTCCATTTGTGCTGCTCTAACAGAATACCACCACTGGGAACTTATCAAGAATAAGACTGATTTCTTATACCTCAAGAGGCTGGGGAGATCAGGGGCCAGCACCTTGCAAGGACCTTCTGACTGCATCATGACATGGCAGAAGGTGTCACACAGCAAAAGAGAGCACAGCCACAGCCACAGGCCCTTTCATGACAGCAATAATCTGTTCATGAGGTGGAGCCCTGTGACCTCAACACCTCCCAACGCTGCTGCACTAAGCGTTAACATCCTAGAGCAAGGTCTTGGGGAGCACATGGTTATTAGAATTAGTGGTGATAGGGCTGGGGATGTAGCTCAGTCAAAGGTAGAGCACTTAACAAGAATTGGCAGCAAGAATGCACACAAAATGTGTCCCCAGGCCACGCACAGAGGCTCACATCTGTAATCCCAGTTACTCCAGAGGCGGAAATTGGGAGGATCACAATCCCAGTAAAAAATTAGCAAGACCCTATCTTAATCATCCCAGCTACACTGGAGGCAATAGGTAGAAGGATCCCCAGGCAAAAACACAAGACCCTATCTAAAAAAAAAAAAAATCAAATAGCAAAAAGAGCTGGAGGTGTGACTCAAGTTCCAGAGCCCTGAGTTCAAATCCCAGTACCAGAAAAAAAAAGTGGGTCCCTTAAGCTGTTGACAACACATTAGAACTGCAGAGGGAAAAAGGCCATTGTGCAGCTGGCCAGGATAGTCCCCGGGGTGCTTTATTCACAACACGTTCCCAGGTCCTTCCAGTGTGCAAACACCTGCATAAGCCAAGAGCAAGGAAGGAAGTGACACCTGCAGGGCCTCACTGAGGCTGCCGCACACTCTTACTGTTAGTGAACTCCCACTGTAGAGTGGGCTCTGCCTATAGAGCGGTGATTCTTCATCAACCTCCTCCTGCTCCCTCCCCCACAACATCTCTTCAAAAAAGAGCAACCTAGACTTTCAGGCGAGTCACTATACCTAAATATTTGTGTGTATGTGTGTGAGAAAGACAGACAGACAGAGAGACAGAAATGGAGGGGAGGAGGAAGGAACTGGGAACAAGGGGCAAGAGAATGGCTCCGTTCTCCACCAGAGTTCGGCAGCTTCAGTGCTGGGGCTAATTCCTGAACCTCAGCACTTCTGCGCTAAACAGGACCTATTTCCAGCTCCAGCTACTGCAGCTGACTGGTCCCTCGATTCCTAGTATGTACGACGCGTAAGGAAATCCCCAACCAGAATCATTCAGAGAAGGTTCAATTTGTCCTTTGTTTAACCCTAAACCAGTTAAAGGTGTGATGTGGCCACAAGACTAGCTTCAAAAGGAAAGAAAAGAAAGATGGCAGGCCTGGCCAAGATGCTACAAGCCAGGATGCAGGACTAAATTAAATGGCCTCTAAGCCTCTCAACTCTAATCATCTGCAGACAGCCTTTTGTGCACTGCTAACACTAGGCTGGAAAAGAGAAAAAAAAAAATCACTTCCAAGTTCCCTAAGGAGGGCTATGGTTCTCCCTTCTTGGGATGATCAGGTAGATCTGTAAAGCCAATGGCTCAACAATGAAAAGGAACCCCTGAGTAACAAGACCTGACTACACAGATGCACCTCAAAACATTACACTGGCCAGGGAAGCCAAACACAAGCAGGGACATACTGTGCAAGTCCCCCTGCATTTCTCTTTCTTCCCCCCCCCCCCCGCCACTTTGGCAGTACTGGGGATTGAACCCAGGGCCTAAGCACTATACCACTTGAATAAGCGCTACCCTGAGAGTTACATGAAATGATGAATAGGAAAAATTACAATAGACCCTTGATATCGATAGGTATACGGCCCCAAGGAGAGTGCTGAGGATAAACCACAAATGCTCAAGATGCACAGAATTCAGCATTCTAAAATTACTCATTTACCTGAGACCACAGGTACAGCAGGGCTGAGTATTTGTAATGTGAAACTACATGGAGTAGGTGACATTACTGTTATAAACATTAATACTGCCACCAAAAACTGCATCTAAATTCAGGCTGTTTATCTCAAATACTGCAGATGACTCACTTCTCCCATTACACCACCCATCTTCCACTAAAGCCATGCTGCCTGTCAACAAATTTCAAACTGTCATGTCCTCACCTCAATTAAGCACACTACCTTCACCTTGCTTTGGGAGCACCATTTGCCTTTGGAAGGCAGATTTTCACAGAATGAAGGGCAGGGAAACACTCAGCAGCTCACACAATGATTTCAACACAGCAGAAAGGTTCTGGAATCCACTGAGCAGAAGAATGCATGTGGAAGGTTCAAATTTTTGGTTTCGAAAATTTTTTTTTTTTTTTTGGCTTTTTTGGAGTGCACTTGATCAGAAACAAGTGTGATAAACTCATGGAGAAGGTGGGCTTGCTGTACAGCAAAAGAGGGCAGGAAAAGAGAGATGGTGATCACCTAGGGTGGTGTGGGATAGGGGTCACAAGACCACATTCTGGGGAGACGGTAATATTCTACCCCTGGATGAGGGTTTGGGAAAAAGGTACGTGCGGTTGTAAAAACTCAGGAAATGCATACTTAAAATTTGTGCACGTCACTGTGAAATACTACATCAAGGGGGAAAAATGTAAATAAATATTGCTAATGACATTCATGAACTATTTGCGAGGTACACTGATGTCACCAATTTACTTTGTTTTTAGGATTTATTTTGTTTGCTTGTTTTGCAGAACTGGGGTTTGAACTCAGGGCTTCATGCTTGCTAGGCAGGCACTCTACCATTTGAGTCACACTTCCAGCCCTTTTTTTTTTTTTTTTTTTTTTTTTGGTGGAACTCTGGGCTTTGCACTTGCAAAGCAGGAGCTCTACTGCTCGAGCCAGATCTCCAGTCCAGCTTACTCTGAAATGTAAAATAAAATGGGCTGATGGAGGGAGGGATCTATAGGGAGACATGTGGTAAAGCAAGTATAATAGATGTCAGTTAGAGTCAAGGCTGTAGATACATGTGTGGTCACTGTGCAATACTTTGGACATTTCTGTGTGTTTGGAATTTTTCATAATACAATGTTAAAGGGGGAAAGAAAGTCAAACAGAATGAAAAAGATAAGTTAACTGCTAAGAAAAATCACAGAAATTACTGGCATCCACTGGGATTTAAGTTAGCTATAAGCTCCTCAGAAAATGGCAGAGGTTGATGGCCGCTTAGCGCGTAAATAATGGTGATAATCCATTGGGCAGCCATCGCACATTAGGAGTGTGCACTGGATGATCACAACCTCCCTGGGGCAAGGAGGCATAACGCCATCGTACAGATAGCAGAAATTTACCTGAGAAACGTGCCTAGTTTCTGCAGCTTCCCATGTCCTACACCACACTGAAAAAAAAGAGCCTGTCACCCAGCACTTCTTCCCTCTTACTAAGGTCAGAGCCACACCAATGGCACAGGCACAGCCTGGCAGCCTCTCTGATCCAGCAATTCCACACTCCTGGTGACAGCACTGGCACTTGAACTGACCCGTCTTCCTCAGTAGCCTGTGGAGTCTCCTATACTCAGCCCTCTTCATCTCTTCCTTTCACTACAAGGAAACTCTACACGCTACCCAGCCTCCAAGTACACACACCTACAACCACAAACAACACAAAGGAACCCATTCAGCACCACAAACAGCTTTCTAGCCCATGTTCCTAGTTTACAAAAGCTTGAAAGCTAAAAACTCCATTTCACTGACTCTCTTAAAGCTAAATTCTTCCAAGCAGACATATCCATGCAAGACTGGAAAAATGGAGGAACAATAGGAAGCAGGACAAACTGGAGGGCCACACTTACAGCAGGATGGTGACAGGCATGTTTGACTCCTCAGAGCAGCTGTGGCCAATGTTTCAATGTTCTGCCTCTAGTGTCACAGGTCCCAAGGTGGAAGTAAGTTAGAACCATGCTATGGCTATAAGCTGGTTGGGGACAGGCTGTGTTACTCCTCACCATGCAGCATTCAGCGTGGTTCTTCTCAGAATACCAAACAACCTTCTAATAAATCCCAACCTGCTCAGACTGCTCAAGGAACCATCTGTCTGTAATGAAGGTCCTAACCAAGATGCGTTCTGAAGGGCTCCAACCTGCTTCCAAAGTCAGGAGCCAACACAGACACCTGCCATACAGAAACCTCCCCAAGGCAGGACAGAAGCGTCCCACCTTCCCGATAAGAGGGAGGACAGGCAGTAGGGAGACCAGTCCCTCAGGGCCTATCAATATTTGCAGTGTCTCCCAGAAAAGCAAGCCCAAAATAGCCTTTCAAGTGTCGAGGGAACAGGAACAGCGACCTCAGGAAGGTCTCTGGCCTCACTCCCTAGAGTGAGATTTAAATAAATAGGTAATCAGGTAGTCTTCTCATGAAAGAATGACAAAAACAATGCTGGCATTATGGTCTTGGGACACTCTAGTGAGACACAAAGACATGAATTGGCTGGGCACCAGTGGCTCACACCTGTAATCCTAGCTACTCAGGAGGCAGAGATCAGAAGGATCGAGGTTCGAAGCCAGCCCAGGCAAATAGTTCAAGAGACTCTATCTCAAAAAAACCCATCACAAAAATAGGGCTGGCAGAGTAGCTAAAGGTGAAGGCCCTGAGTTCAAGCCCCAGTACCGCAAAAAAAAAAAAAAAAGAGAGAGAGACATCAATTGTTTTTCAACAATCACAACTTAACATAAAACAAATTTTTTGTTCCCTCCAAAGAAAAACCTGGCTTCCCCCGCCCTTCGGTACTAGGGTTTGAACTGAGGGGCTAAACCTTGAGTCATTTCACCAGCCCTTTTCTTTGTGATGAGTTTTTTTAAGACAGGATCTCAAGTACTATTTGCCCCAGCTGGCTCCAAACCATGATCCTCCTGATCTCTGCCTCCTGAGTAACTAGGATTATAGGCATGAGCTACAGTGCCTGGTGCTCCTGGCTTATTGACATTACCTATGACCTTGTGCTCAGATGAGAAAAATCCTCCTCCTCTGAGCATGACCAGGAGACATGGCAACAGTTGAAAGCGAGGCAGCCCACGGTGCAGTCAAGGTGCAGAGGCTGGCTAATACCACTGTTAGGAAAGATGACAAAGCACACAGGCTTCATTTCTGCAGTGGCTTCTAACTTGTTCTGAAGGCAATTCCAAAAAAGTGTCTTCAAAATATGTTCAGGTATGGCAGCACTGCTATAAAAAAAAAAAAAAAAAAGGGTGGGGAGCCTTGCCATTACTAATCTACATATTTGGGAAGTCCTATTTGAAAAATTCATCTTTTAGAGTATCATTGTATACAGTCATATGGTCACTTGCTTCTTGGTTTGTTGTGTGTGCACCAGCTAAGAAGGGAGAAAAAAATTAAGCATCTGCTATGCTTTAGCCTTAGTGACCATTTTCAAGGAAGGGCAAAGAAACTCAAGCTACTATGATACCCTGGTGACCACCAAGTCAGCACAGAGCTGAAGCGTGACTTTGGCTCCGATCATAGATTGGTCCCTGCATAGCCAACTACCTGGTTTACTTTAGCCCTGGCCTGATTTCTACCAATAGTCAGAGCTCTGGGTGCTGCTATTTTGCAGGGCTGAAGTAACAAGTGAATTATTAACTCTCTTACTAAAAACATAAAAACTTCCCAAAAGGACAGTGCACCTCACAAATTAGTGCTTAAAAATACCTTCCCTGCCAGATCTAGTTTTGTTATATTTTAGGCCTCGCCAGATTCTGATGTACTAACAATTGTCAGGCATGTGGGTGCATTATGCTTTTAATACCAACTATATGTACATACATCAAGATTTCACAAAAATGTACATGAAGTCAGCACTGGTGGCTCACACCTGTAATCCTAGCTACTTGGGAGGCAGAGATGAGAAGGATCAAGGTTCAAAACCAGCCCCAGCAAATAGTTTGTGAGACCCTATCTCAAAAATACCCAACACAAATCAGGGCTGGTAGCATGGCTCAAGTGGTGGAACACCTGCCCAACGAGCATGAGGCCCTGAGTTCAAACGCCAGTACTGTCAAAAAAAAAAATGCATTTGAAAGAAGGCAGGACTCAAAAGAAATGAACAAAAACGGACAACCGTTGTACTAAGTGGTGGATGAAGGACCATTTTTTTTCCACAAAAGAACTCTTAATTTTGTCAGATCAACTTTTTAATAATACAAAAGCATCTTTCCGTGAATGCCAAATCTTACCTGAGATGTTTGAGAACCAGATTTTTTCTTCTTCATTACCTATACAACCAAGGATATTTTAGTCTTGTTTTCTGAAAAGTCACTAAGCTAGGGATTCCTCAGCAAAGGCTCATGAGCCAAATCCAGCCCAGCACTCGCTTCTGTAAGGAGGGTTTTATTGGAACACAGTCGCACCTGTCTGTTTGCATATGGTCCATGGCTGCTTTCACACTACAAGAGCAGAGTGGGAATTACTTCCTTTCAAAGAAGTACAGCTTGTTTACAAAGGACACCCCGACCCTCCATTAAATTAAAGAGTATTGGAGTACAAGGAAAAGTCCATCAGTGCATCCCAAAGGTCAACACCACCTGTAAAGAGTCAGGGTCTTAAAGACACAGTGCTCCAAAGTGGCAGTTCTCAAGAAGGAAGGCACGTAGGACGATGTAAACACACCACGCTCACCGACAAGCCAAGGTCCAGCAAGAACTGACCCCAAGCAATGAGAAGCTCTGCCCTAAAGACGCAGCCCATGACGGTTAGCAGGTACCTTCCTGATGTTAGAGGCTGCCTTCTATTTTGACAGCATAGTGAGCAGTGTGCTATTGACTGACAGATTACAAGCAGTCCTAAAACATGCTTCTTTACTCCCCACCTAAAAAATAAAGGCAACTTTGGCCTACGAAAGCTTCCACTAAGCACAGTTCTCTTTGCTGTATATCTAAGAAAATTAGCATCGGAGTCAGAGATAAGCTATCCCAAATGCAATCTTTTAATATTCCAGAATGAGGCTTCCAGAAAAGCTCTCTGCACATTCTGAAGCCTTCGCCATCACTCAAAACAGCTAATAAATAAACCAGATCGTCAGATGAGTCTTAGGGCAGCAGCCAGATAAAATGAAGCCAGGAGTATTCTCTGTTATTAACAAAACCACAAGGCAAAAGGATGGTTTTTAGCATCACCTTGCTGGAGTTTTTCCAACACTGTCTGAGGAGGACAGATCGGGTTTCCCGTTCTAACTCTGTCACACATTCTAGGTAGAAACTAACCCTCTTTGGGACCATTTCCTAACTTGTGAAATAAAGTTCATCTGAGGTCTTCTACCACCACCCTCTCAATGCCCTAGGAAGGGAAATGTTCCTTTCTCCTCCCTTGACTTTGTAGTTATTTTGATTTATTTTGGAAAATGATTCCAGAAAAAGGATATAGGAATAATGCCAGGGTTATTCCTGGATTGTGACATGTGGCCACTCTGCTACTTAAAATCAGGTTCTCTTACAAGCAGAGAATGAAAGCTGCTATCAGGAAAATACAACTGCCTCAGAGGTCCCATGAATTCCACAGGAAGACTGTTCTTCCAAAGCCCCTGAGAAAAGGAGGTGCACAGTGCCTGCTGAATGCTTAAGGAATGACACACGAAAAAAACTTCTATGAACAAAAAGCAACTTAAGACCAGGGGCTCTTCAGAGTCCCCATCCTGAACACTGATCAGCATTCCCTAAAAGCACCTCTTCCCTGTACCCCCGGATGCCAGAGGAATCACCCAAAATGAGCCTAGCACCAGCCACACCCGTTTGTCATTGAGACCTTCTGCTACCCTCACTGCATTCATTAATATACTGCAAAATTACACAAACCAGAGCTCTGCGTTCAGTCTCATTTCCAGTAACAGGAACATGTGCACCAATTAGGACCATAAATGATATGCAATCGGGAGTTTAAATATTTTGTCACCGGGCCAAATTCTTTATTCAGATCCAAGTGACCTATATGAGAAAGCCAGGCTGACTGGACACCCTAAGGCTGCCAGCAAGTTTACATAAGGCAAGCTTCCCAGCTTAAAGCATGCATTTCCTGGCAAGAAAATCACAGCTTTCGTACCCAATCATGGTTGCTTGAACTCTATTGAGGAAAACGAAGTTCTGCTTGCTGGATTTGGTCGAAAAGATCATGCTTGGTGATATCCCTGGAGTCCCAGGGTGTTAAAGTAGCCATCGTGTCTCTTTTGGCCCTTTACAAAGGCAAGAAGGAAAGACCAAGATCATAAATTTTGATGATGAAAACACAGTAATAAAATTTCACATTCAAAAAAAAAAGCATCCATTTCCAAGTAAGAGTGGGAGACTGTCTCCCCTTTCACCAGCTTGGAAACCAAATTAAGTGCCTCCTAAACTTCCTGAACCCCTGGGAACTGTCACCAGAGACTGTGTGGCCAACTTCTCCCTCAAGGGCATCAGCCACGTTGCTCCTATGTCCCCCACCACAGAGTTGCCCAGACCTAACAGACAATGACCATGGTCTCTCTTACACACAAAACCATTCTCATGGATCATTATTCCACCTTTCAAAGGGAAAACAGATTCCAAGGTCCAAAAACTCAACCAACCAAGGGTTACAGCACACCCTGCGCATTTCAGTCCATATGCGTTCTCTCGGGCCTCCCTGTCAGTGTTTACTCAGGAAGCCACAGACGCATCATTTTCTCTTGCCAGAGTCACTCTAGGAACTTCATGAGCAACCCACCCCATAAAGTATTCCTCTAAGCAAGGATACAACAAAACAAGCTCTGAAGCTGTGCAAATCCACTCAGTGGTTTGACAAACACTGAGCACCCAGTAAGCAGACGGGAGCCCATGGCTGTCCTCCTGGAAGGAAAGCCTGGGTGGAGGGATCTGCAGTGGCCAGGAGGTTCCAGGAGCAGAGTGGCATCTCTGCATTTAATTCATTTGTTTATTTAGTGGGATTAGGGATCAAATCTAGGACCTTGAGATGCCAGACGGGCACTCCACCACCAGTCCTCCGAATTTTATTTTAGCAGGCAATGCTATTTTTAAATTTTAAAATGTAGTGAAAGACTCTGCATGTATTAGGGCAAAGGACACGTGGGAACTCTACTTTCTGCCCATTTTTGCTATGAGCCTAAAACTGCTCTAAAAGGTAAAATCCATTAGAGAGAAAGAAAGAGAGTATTAACAATGTTGTGAGGAATACAGGAGAATTACTAATACATTTTTGGTTTTCTTTGATCTTCTCTGAATTTCCAATTTTTTCTATAAGGAGCATAACTTTCATAGCCAGAACATGTCACTGAAAGAGACAATAACCCAAAAAAAAAGGAGAAAATGGACGCGTATTTTTAAAAATCCCAAAAGGTTAGGTGCAGAAGCATACACCTCTAATCCCAGCTACTCAGAAGGTAGACGTGGAAGGATCAAGGTCCCGCTGGTCCAGGCAAAAAACAACTAAAAGCAAAAGGACTGGAGGGTGTGGCTCAAGTGTCAGAGTTCTTCCTGGCAAGCTCAAGGCCCTGAGTTCAGTCCTCAGTACAGGAAGGGGAAAAAAAGTTTCAGACTACACACTGAAAACAAGGATTTATTTTGGTTTTTGGTTTCTGAGACAGAATACTTGTGATCCTCCTGCCTCAGCCTCTCACTGGAATTACAGGCAAGTACCCCACACTTGGCTTGAAAATAAGTACATCTGTCCATTAATTATGACTCCATAAAGTTAAGAAATGAAAAAGAAGCTTCATTGCTCTTACATTTCACCTCAAATTGTATGAATTACAGTGGGAAAGTTACATCCTTATGGGAACGCAGGTATACCGGCAGATGTTCCCATTTGTGAAGCTTCTACAGCTTCCCTTTCAAGATCATTGTTATGAATTAAATTTAACTGAGGCAGAAGGGTCGTGAGTTTGAGGCCAGCTTGGGCTACCCAGCAAGACCCTGCCTCAAACATAAAAACTTACATTCAAGCAAGTTCTCTAATTTAAGTGCCACCAAGTTTGAATTGGGGATCCTGTAAGCTAGTGTTACATAAGATGACATGTGTGATGATGCTGAATAAATGGTTACTAAGCAAATAGTAATGACAAGAAAGTTGTGCAATGGGTGCAGATGTCACTCTGGGCTGATTCTGAAGGTGGATGGTGACAGTGACTTCACAACAGTGTGTGTGTACTTAATGCCACCAGCTATCAATTAAAAGTGCTTGAAATGACAAGTTTTATGCTATGTACATTTTACCACATTAAAAGTTACTTTTGGGAGTAAGGGTAGCCCACAGCGGGGAGTCATCATCAGTGTTCTGCTGGATCCCTGGCTGCCTTCATAGGCAATAAGTCTACAGTCCGCCTCCAGTACCTGCATCACACTAGCTGCAGTGTGAGGACCCTGGACCAAACCTTCTCACCTGGTGACTTTCACACAGTCCACGGAGGCAGGATGGGTGGGTCTGGGGTAGCAAACGCATGCCCTCTGGGTACAAGACACGCATCATGGGAAAAGCCAGCTCCAAAGTCACTGCCACTTTGATTTCACTCATTAAACAAGTATTTGTTGAGGCCCTACTATGTGCCAGGACTCAGATCTAATGCTAAAACATTTCCCTTCTGCCAGGCACCTTCAACTAACATTACAGGACTCTCCAAGGAGCCAGTGTTTTCTGGTGTCCCTCTTCTCTTTGAACGTGGAAATGTTTCAGACTTACAAAGGAGCTGCAAAAATGTCACAAAGGACTCCTCTGTGCCCCTTCACTCGGATTCATAACCACCCATGTTTCAGCACATCTCCCTCCCTTCTTTCTTCCCCCACCTCCCGCCACTTCCCATTCCCTCTCCTTACACCAGGCTTTCTAGAGCTGTTTGAGAATGCTTTGTAGGCAATGCTTTCTCTCCATAAATATTTCATTATGTGTTTTCCAAGAACAAGGGCATTCTCTCACATAGTAATGGTGGTATTACCGAGGCAGTTTCTGGTGACTCTGCACTGACTCCATGGTATTACCATGCACTGTGTATGCAGCAGTCCCTGCTGCTGACTGTCCAAATGATGGGAGAAAGGAGACTGGAAGGCTCACACCCTATCCAGAGACACCACCTCTGGAAGACACCTGGCTTACACCTCGCAACCACAGGACCTTGCCCAAAGGACTCTATGCAGAAGGAAATTCTCATTATGTCAAAGTTCCTTCCTGTATTACTTAATGAACCTCCCAGACGGCAAGAGCCTGACTTCTCCATGATTCAACTTAGTCTTACTTACTTTTGTTCTATAGTCACTGAATCTCTCTGTATTTGCATTTGCTTTTTTTTTTTTTTTTTTTGGTGGGACTGGGGTTTGATCTCAGGGCCTCAGGCTTGCAAAGCAAACACTCTACTACTCCACCAGCCCAAGGTCTCTGGATAAAATTATCTTCTTGTAATAAAATTCAGTAACACCACCTTCACAGCCATTAAAACAGTTCTACTCCAAGCTGTCCCTCTGCCTGGTGCCTCTCTTGGCATCCTCAGTTTAAAGCAACATTTCTCAACGTTTTATCCCCTACAGAGCCTCCTTAGATTTCTTTTTCCCAAAGCACCCCCTTATGTTTTCCCAAAGCACCCCCTTATGATTTTTTTTACTATTTTTATCAGCATACATTAATAGCATAAGGGCGCTTCCTTGTGACAATGCCATAGACAGATACAGTCTGTCCCTCTATTATATTCCCTTAACCCTCCTCCCTCCTCCCCTGCGTTTATAAACAGTGTTTGGTGGATTTCATTATGCTGTTGTCATATACATATATCTAATGTATTCTGATCCTCTTCCTCCCTTGGTGCCCTCTCCTTTCCCCCTTATGGAATGAAATTTTAGCCCAGCAGACACAGTGAACACCCATATATGTGCCGTAGCTCTATCTGGGCCTCACACATGAGCGGTCAGGGCATTTTAGCACCAACACTACAGGAGCCAATTTCTCACAGCCCCCTTTAGAAAGCACGGTCTGGGTCACTCACAACCTGGTGGAGAGAAAAAGGAAGCGAGCAAGCTATTACCTACCAGCACAAGCAGACCAGGGCCAGGCCAGCCCAGGAACTTCGGCTGTGTCAGAGCCAACGCGCACTCCAAAGCCTCTATCAGCCCCTCCTCTACCCTGTCCCACACAGGCTCAAAATACAGAAGACTTTGCAGATCCAAACCAGGAGTAGAAGCCTTGGGGGACACAAGTAAATCTCCACATCTTCAAAGGATGTGGGTGAGCCTCGATTGTGTAATGGTGCCTGTGCCATACCTGTTGGGATCTCACCAATGACAGTCTACTTGGCACTCTTAATGAGCGAGCATGGTCTCGGGACCTCTCTGGTCACCACCCTCCCATCATTATATCCCACATGCACTTCCTCATCTCCATCTTCACTAGAGGTAAATAACGGATTTCCAGTATGTCTGAATTGGAGTCAGTTAAGGGTCTGGCAAAGCATATCCAGGTGGCTCTGAAGCCAGTTCTCCATTATTTACCTAAAACAATGGGAGGTGCCAGATGGAGTACCTCATAAAATGAAATTAACAGTGCCCCATCCTGAACTGTTCATACGCTTACCAAAACATGAACAAATGTCAATTCCTATGACTCATCGCTTGACTGACTTCATACAGTGATATTCAGGAAAATTAAGTATAAAAATAAGGCAGTATGTAAAGAAACACAAATTCAGGACAAAATCTGAATACAAATGAGTTACTATGAGCCAGAGGTGTATTTTCTTTCCAAATTTTTACAATAAAATTTGAAAAATATCAACCAGGATATAGAACTGCACACCATCCTTGACTAGTTGAGTCTAATTGACATTTATAAAACAATTTACCCAATGGGTAACCAAATACACATTCTTTTCAAGTTCACATGGAACATTCACCAAGACAGAACACATCCAAAGTCATCCAACAATGCTTAACAAAACTAAAGGTAAAATACTACAAAGTAACTTGTCTGACCACAATAGAATCAAACTAGAAATCCTTAACACAAAGATGAAAGGAAAATTTCCAAACACCTGGACATTAACACACTTCTAGATCAGAGAGAAAGTGTCAAAGGAAATCAAGTATTTTGACCTGAACTAAAATAAAAATGCAACATATCAAAATTTGTGAAGGCAGCTGGGTGCCAGCAGCTCACATCTGTAATCCTAGCTACTTGGGAGGCTGGGATCGGGAGGATCAAGGATCGAGGTTTGAGTTCAGCCTGGGCAAAAGTTCACAAGACCCCATCTCCAAAATAACCAGAGCAAAAAGGACTGGAGGTGTGGCTCAAGCAGTAGAGTGCCTACTTTGCAAGCACAAAGGCCTGAGTTCAAAACCCCAGTCCCACCAAAAAAAGAAAAAAATGGTGAGGGCAACAAAAGCAGTACTTGGAGGGAAACTTGTAACACTAAAGTTTGGGAGGAAGGGTGTTGGACACATGTCATTGTGTAGACCAAGATGGCCTCAAAAATCACAATCCTACAGCCTCCCAACTGCTGGGATTACAGGCATGTACCGCCACACCTGGCTCACTAAATGTTTTTATTAGACAAGAAGAACTAATTTCATAATTTAAGCATCCACCTTAAGAAACTAATAGGCAGTTAAACACAAAAAAGCAGAATAAAAATTATTAGAGCAAAAAATCAATTAAAATAAAAATGAAAAAATAAACACCATAAATGTACCAAAATGATAGTTCTTAGAAAAGTCAATAAATGGATAAATCTCTAGGCAAGACTAACAAAAAGAAAAAGAATATATTATCAATATCAAGAAAAGAAAAAAGGGGACATCACTACAGACCTCACAGACATGAGAATGATAACAAGAAATAACACAAGCAACTACACGCAAAAATTCCACAGTTGATACGAAATGGACCAATTCGTCAAAAAATATGAAGTATGCTCAGAAAAAAGCACTCAAAACTCACCAGTAAGAAAACAAACAACCCAATTAAAATCCACTTTAAAAAAACAGACAAAAGACAGCAGACACTTGACAAAGGGGACATCCAGATGGCAAGCAAGCAAGTGAGCAGATGTTCAGCATCCTCTGCTATTACAGAATTACAAATTACACCATAGTGGGACACCACACACTTGCTAAAATGGCTGAAATAAAAAACACCAGTACTCCCAAGTGCTGAGGAGCCCCTGGAGTAACTGGACCGCCTATGTGAGCATCAGAACACTCACGGGCCATCTTTGAGGAGATATTTTTTAAATCAGTGGTTAAGACAAGTTTATTACACACATCACAAAGCGTGAAGTCACAGCTTCTGAGAACAAGTAACATGGTCCTTAGATGATGCAAAACAAATAGTATCAACTTTACACCAAAACACAGGACAGGAGAAAGAAAACATTGTGTGCAGAAGCCATCTTCCCAGATCTGGGCAGAAAGCAGAGCACGCATGCTACTCCAGTTTTACTTCCTTCTTGGCATTCACATAGTACTTACTATGTCAGGCACTGCCCCCAGTCTACTGACTCTCATGGGTGGGGGAATGCAGTACTAGGATCTGAACTCAGGACTTCACACTTGCTAGGCAGACGTTCTACCTCTTGAGCTACACCTCGAGCCCTTTATCTCTGGTTATTTTGGAGACGGGGGTCTCACTTTTTGCCCAAGCCAGCCTGGATATGATCCTCCTATTTTACCCTCCTCGCTGTAGCGGGGATGGCAGATGTATGCCACTACATCCAGCTACTGCTTGGGATGAATTCTTGCTTACTTCTTGCCCAGGCTGGCCTTGAAGCCCAATCCTCCAGATCTCAGCCTCTCACACAGCTAGGATTACAGGTGTGAGCCACCAGCAAGCACCCAGGTAATACTAAGTCTTTTAACTGAATCCTCACAGCAACCCATAAGGTTCATATTGGCCCCCTTCACAAATGAAGTAACCGAGGCATAAATGAGTGAAGGAACGAATGTGCTCGAGTTAAGTGGGAGAACCCAGGGTGACAGGCTTCACCTCTGCTCACTGAAGGCAGGATTCTGTGCTTTCTCCTAATTGAGCAGGCGTGACTGCAGATGGGCAGAGCCAGCCCAGCCAAGAACAGAAGGGCAGGTAAAACCCACCACTCAGGAAACCTGGATGCCTCCACAGCCCTTTCACAGCCCGAATCTTCCTTAATTTGCTCTTTGCATTCTCTTATTACAATCCAGACAAGCCAGGATTAAAATGTCATCAGGGTCAAGTTTATGAAACCCTTGGCACCTGTTCAGTCTGGGCCTCTCTGAGCAGCCCACCTGCAGTCAATCACAGGAAAGAAGCCCTGTGTGCTGACCTCTGCCCGGCCTGGCAGTGTGAGAGCTGAGCCTGTCCCATTCATAAAGAGCAGCTACCTGATGGATCAGGGCACAGACAAGTGACAAACAAGCCAGGATTTGGGAGGCTGGGGCAGGAGGATCTCAAATTTGAGGCCAGCCTAGGCTACACAGCTAGGCCCTATCTCAAAATAAATGAAATACACAAACAAATGTGACAAACAGAACCAGGGTTTCTTACAAAGAAAACAAAGTCCCTCGGAAGAGGTGAAATGGCTGGCAGCACAGACCTCCATCAGGACACCCCATTAGCCCTAGACTCCAAGAGGAACCGAACTATGGCTCACCTAGGAACAGCAGCCAGGTGGACACTGAAGCAAACACCTGAACTGACCTCAAGTCCCAAGAGTTCATCCCATTGTCCGACAGGGCAAGGCCACCAAGGGAACGCAGGGCTGCTCTCAGAAACTGGCCCATCCTCACCCAAAATTCCTAAGTCTCAGTCCATTCCCCTCTTTATTCAACAGATGTTTTACAAGCAATTTTAAAACAAGCAAATATCACAACTCTAGACAACAGAATTGTGTAAGAAAACTTTAGGTTTCAAAGTGCTCACAGATGATCCTCCATTCTAACTTTCCTGTGCTGGAGTCAGGGGGAAACAAGCAGTGTATTTCCCATTATATCTCATTTACAGATGAAACCAACTAAACAGGGAAAGGATAAAGGCGTGAATCTCCCAAGCCTGGGGTTTAATGGTCCTTTCATAAGCTGCAAATGTGCAGACTTTTCCTATGCAAATGCACAGTTGCTCGTAGGCACTAACAACCTGCGCTGATTCCACAGTAATTAGTACCTGAAACTCTGTAAGAATCATGTTTGCTACACCTGGGCATGGTCCACGCCTACAGCACAGCTTCAGCGGACATGTGAGAAGAGTGGAGTTAAGGCAAAATGGGTCTTTTTATCAGATTAAAGTAGGAATACACGGCTGGCCCACAGCCAGGGGATGTTTCAAGTCTTCAGAGCAATAATACAAAGAACAATTTACTACTAAAGAGCTATGAACACACTTGGTTTATCATTTATATAAATATGTGTGTATAAATATATAGTTTCCTTGAATTGAAAATTTTTGAAGAAGTTGAGAATAGGTGGCTGGCAAAGTGGCTCAAGTGGCCAAGCGCCTGCCTAGCAAATGTGAGGCCCTGGGTTCAAACCCCAATGCTGAAAAAAAAAAGGGAGAGAATAAAAAGGGGCAATGCCTCTTTGCCCCTAAATATTTCAGTGTATAAGTATTAACAATCAAATAATTAACATGGAAACTGTGCTATTCTCTAATCTACAGGTCTCATACAAATTTTACCAATCGCATCCAGGAGTGGGTTGCTCACATCTGTAATCCTAGCTACTAAGGAGGCGGAAATCAGGATGATCAGGGTTCAAAACCAGCCCCGGAAAAATAGTTCACAAGACCCTCTCTCAAAAAAACCATCACACAAAAGGGCTGGCGGAGTGGCTCACCTAGCAAGTGTGAGGCCCTGATCCTGAGTTCAAACGCCAGTACTGCAAAAGGAAAAAATTTACCAATGGTCTTAATGTCACCTGTAGGGAAAATCGAATATCCAATCACAAATTGCATCAGTTGTTATACAAAGGAATTTAAAGTGTTAAACTAAGAAACAAAGCCAAAATAAAGGTGATGAACAAAACCAAAATGCTAAAAATATCAATAACACTACAATGTGGAAGGGAAAAGGAAGTGAGCCCTTGGATAAACAGAAATTCAGACAATTCCATGACATCAAGCTTCATCCAAGTTAGGTCAAGCCACTTTTATTTTTAAAAAGGAAAAAACTGACTCCATCCAGACTTAAACTTGATTTCGCAGACACAATCTTAGTCTTCGCTCCTGGTGACACAAAGATTTTCTGAAGCATCAATTTATGTCCAACCCATAAAAGTGGCCTAACCTGTTTTCAACACGAGAAAAAAACTGACATTTTGGCTCGTAATACCATTTTCTGAATTTCAGCTGACTCCAAAGGAATCATGCAAAGTGACATTTGACAGAACAATTTCAGTTAAGGAAACTCTGAATTAACCAAACGACTATAATAGTGTTATGATGCACTCTGGGTCAAGGTATCAGCTGCAGACTTCTCATTAAAAAGAAAAAGGTGCACATTAGCCAAGCTAATAAAAATGACCACAGAGAGGGGCTGGGCAGAGGGACCTGCCCATGACACACGTGACATGTGACATGTAACAAATGCACGTCACGCTCACTAGCTCTTGTTCTCTTCAGCATTTCAGGATCCAATTCATGAAAATACAGAAACATCTGGGCTATGTGGTAGGCCAAGGTCAGAGGCCCAAGGTTAAGGTATTAGTAACAGGTAGAACTCAGATCCACAAGAACCCCAGAAGCAATCTGCACTGCACCAACAGCCCCTGTGTCAGCCAAAGCTCACACTCAGCTTCACAAACTGAAGACCTCTGTGTAAACCAGGATCCATCGATGAGAGCTTGCCGATAGTCTCAGGGCCAGTGAGCCTCCATGCAGGCCTAAAGCCCAAGTGCAGGAAGGACAAAGGCAGGCAAGGATGTCTGGGGCCAGCCCAAGGGTGGCAAAGCTCTGAAACCTCCCAACACCACCTACACACAAGGTGGGAAAGGGAAAGAACAGAATAACCCTGAGGCACATGCTTCAGTCATCTCACCTGAACAATGAGAGGCAGGTTCCCAAACTCTCCCCAGAACACTGCACTGAAACCTGGCTTCACAACTTGTCAACTATGCCACTATGTCTCTCTATGCCTCAGTTTCTCCATGCATGAAACAGGAACTCTACCCACCTCTGCTGGGCTTACAAAGCTATTCCCCAACCCCCCTGAAAAGTCCAGAGATTAGAGGCCCATGCCCTGTGAAGGGCCTCTGATCCTCACAGTCCTCAGACGCCAGGTTTCTTCTGGGGTTTTTTTGGTTTTTTGTTTTTTTTTTTTCTTGGCAGTAATCAAGACCTTACCACTTGAGCTGCACCACCAGCCCTTTCTGCTTTAGGCTATGTTTTCGATAGGGTCTCACTTTTTGCCCAGAACCAGCCTCAGACCAAGATCCTCCTACCTGTGGTGGGATGACAAGCATCACCACCATTCCAGGTTTGTTGTTTGGGATGAGTCCTTGCCAACTTTTTACCTGGGCTGGCCTGGAACCTGAGCTCCTGATCTCCACCTCCCACACAGCTGAGATTATAGGGCATGAACCACCACACCCAACTCAGGTTTCTTCTGTCTTGATGGCCTTCATCCTGTTCATCTCAGTTCAAGAAGGCTGCTGGAATTCCAACCAACATGTCTGTATTCTAGTTTCTGCCATGGTGTCCATATTCTAGGAGGAAAGGAAAAAGTAGGAAGGGACAGAAGATCCCAGGAAACTACTATGTGACAACTGTTTACAACCAGAATATAATCCCATGGCCATCCCCAGCTGCAAAGGAGAAGGGTGTGAAAATAGTTTTATTTTAGACATGGCTATATACCAGCTAAAAAGGGTTTTGCGTGACTATAGAAGAGGAGAATGAATAGAACTATAACACCCTATCTCGTTCTAAGGAATAAACTGCAAGAAAACATGTAAAGTGTCTAAAGCTTCCTGGGCCTGCAAATAGTCCCAGCCCAGCAGTCCCTTTGTGGCATAAGATGACAATTTATGATCAGTGACCCAGAGGTGTAAGACGCCTCCAAGAAGCAGCCTTTCATACTACCTTTTAGTCTCACGTCTGGCCACAGCCCAAGTACAACCTGCATTCCTACCATAGCCTCTCCTCCTCCCCTGCTCACAAAACCTTTGCCATGGTGGCCCTCCTCCAGCCCCATCTGCGGGACAACTCCTCTCTGCAGTATTCTCAAAGGTCTCCTTACCTGACCTCCACTCCCCCAAGACGTGCTGATGCCCTCCCCAGGTATTCCCTGAACGGCCATACTCACCGCCCCACATGGACCTGCAGCTCTCCCTCAACGGGCAGTCCATGCACCAGCTGTTCCTGAACCCTTTGCACATGGCTTCTTCGTTGATCCCAACAACCCAATGACACAGACACTGCTTCCCCCTATTTTACAAATAAAGAAGCTGAAACACACAAAGGCTAAATAGCTCATCCAAGATCATTCAAGTGGTACAGAACAGAGCTGAGATCCAAACAGAGGCTACTAGACCTCGGTCTATTCTTAGCCACCATGCTGGGGCTGGGCCATCTTGCATGGTTTGGGTGACATCATCAAGGATCATCATACTACACCCAGAAGACTATATGCTGCCCATTGCCTGGTTTCTAAATAAAGTTTTACTGGAACACAGTCCTACTTATTTGCTTACAATGGGAGGGCTATCTGGAGACCATATTGCCACAAAGTCTACATTTTTTCTTCTCTGTGCCTGTCCCCCTTACAGAAAGTCCATCCTCCCAAGTTAGGAGTCACCATCTTTTTTGGGGGGGTGTGGGAGGAGTGCTGGCAACTGTGCATGCTAGGAAAGCATTCTACCACTGAGCTACATTACCAGTCCCCCCCCTCCCCAGTTAAGGATGTCAGCTCCCCAAGGCTTTCGGCCTCCCTGGTCTCCTGCATTGCCACATGGCATCTGGCACATACAGAAGAGGCACCCTGTAAGTATGTGGGTTTGGCACCCACCAGGCCCATTACCTGCAAGAGGAAGATGCTGGGCAGGGGGAGCTGCTAACTCGCTCTGGACTTGCAAAGTTTCCCCATTCTGTCCAGACTGTACTTAACAACCCAAAGGCTCAGGGAAACTGGTGAGGTGGACACATCAAGGCTGTCTATATCTGTCACCTCATCCATTCAGCGGTCCTGAGGGCAAGTCCGGGACTCCCAATCCCACCCCACAGCTGACATCTGGGCATCCTACAGCCCAAGACTGGACTTGCAGATAAATACCTAGTACATCCCAGAAAAAAAGTAAAAACTCATGTGGGTTGCTTTTCAACTTTTTATATTCTTATCAATATATTTATAGAAAGAGAGCAAACCACACAAACATAAATAGTCCCCTTAAAACTACAATGCCAGAAGAAAAAGTTATTTGTGGCTACAAGGCCTTCTCTGACCTTCAAAGAACAGACCTGCAACAAAAGACTGTGTATAATGTCTCCTCATTTTATCGTGTTATCGATATCGTGACCTGAGGCACAAATAAAGCACTTTCTTTCTGGGCTGTGACCATACTCGATCCAGTCTGGGTTATCAAAAATCAAATTCTGGACTGTTTTCTTAATCCTGTGTTGGCCAGGCCCCAAGTCACATCAGTAGGAGACAGGCAGAACTGCAGAAGGCCTCCCACCTTCCCGCACGTCATTTCAACCCTTCTTTCAGGACACAAAGGCCCAAATGGCTCTTCTTCACAGAGTCCTCAGACAGTTGTTCCATGAACTGACTAGGAGGGAGCACAGGCTGGGTGACAGACAGCCACCCACTGCACAAGTCAAATCTAGTCCACTGGACCCTCCCTTAGGAGGAAGACACACTTCAGATTTGTCAAGGCCAGGTCTGAAATGGCCCATCAACTCACCCCTACATACTTCAAGGGTACCATGATACCAGAAGTTACTCATGCATTGGTCTGTCCAAAACCACTAGGTCAGCTTCTGCTGCTAACCTAGGACGAGCCAAGCACCAGGCTGGGACTGGTACCTATTACCAGAATCAGTGTCACTTCACAGATGAGGAGACCAGGCCCCATGAGTCACTAAGCAGGAAGAGGTAACACTGGAAGTTAAGAAGGTCAGCGACCTGCACTCCTCCCACTGTCCAGAAGAAGCAGACTACTCCCCAAAAGCTCCACAGGAAGCAACACCATGTTGACCAGGGTGGACACAGCCCACTCACCTATACCCTGTGGGAGAGTGTGACACAGTACAGCATCTGGAAAAGGACTAGGCTAGGCACTTTCTACCCAGGCCACACAGCTCCTGGAACCAACACTCCCAATCCTAGGGATTTACCTGAGAGAAACAAAAGAATATGCCCACACAAAGAGGTGACACAAATAACGACTTTGTCTATAATACCCCCAAACTGCAAGCAACCCATATGTCCATCTGCAGGTGAACGCACTAGTGAAGTGTGGGAGACCCACAGGATGTAACAGCACCCAACAAACAGCAACATGGAGGAATCTCAGAACATTATCCTGAGCTAATAAACCAGAATCCAAAAAAGGAAACCCTGTAAGGTTCCATTTAGATGAAATCCAAGAACAGACAAAACTAATTCACAGTAACAGAAATCAGAAAAGAAATGCCAGGAAGGGGAACTGGGTGGAATGAGGCACAGGAAACTTCCAGGGAAGGGGAAAGTGAAAATGTCCTGCGCCCTTCTAGAGCAGTGATTACAAGATATAAACAATGGTCAAAACAGCATCAGGCAGAATGTCTAAGACCTGTGCATTTATTACTTGTTAATCACTCGTTTAAAATATCCAGGCTAATTAATGAGTCATTCTGATGACAGAATGAGAACGGAGATTATTATATGTACACTTCCAAATCTGACTGCTCGACAGTATTGAAAGAAACCACAAACAAAATCCATTATGGGAAATTAGGTGTACTCCCTGGCATTAACCCTAGTATGCAACCGGTGGCTCATGCCTGTAATCCTAGCTACTCAGGAGGCAGAGATCAGGAGGACCATGGTTGGAAGCCAGCTCCAGCAAATAGTTCGTGAGCCCCTATCTGGAAAAAACCCATCACAAAAAGGGCTAGTGGAGTGGCTCAAGGTGTAGGCCCTGAGTTCTAGCCCCAATACCACACACACAAAAAAAAGAAAGAAATCTGCCTCACAATATGACCTACCTTACATTTGCCTAAGGGGTCTGTCAAGCAGACAGATGAACAAGCCCACCATCCCTTCCTAACAAGCCCACTCACAACCATGACAGCTACACAGGCCTCCTGTGAAAGGAATGCCTGACACCACAGTAACCAAGGAAGGGTGGGAACAATAGATGGGGAAGACAGACTGAGAACCAGCTTAGAACTACGATGATGTGGGAGTCTGAATAATGTTCCTACCCCCAAAATGCCCACATCCTAATCCCTGGAACCAATAAATGTTGCCTTTTATGGCAAAAACTTTGGCATGTGGCAGATGTGATTAAGGATCTTGAGATGGGAAGATAATCCTGGATTACCTGGTGGGCCCCACATGCAATCATGGGAGGTCTGGAAGAGGTAGGGCAAGGGAGGTCTGACCCAGAGAGAAGAAGGCCATGGAAAGACAGGCAAAGACTACAGCAATCCAACTAAAAGCCCAGGAACAACGGAGCCACCAGCCAATATTTTGTTCTGCCAACACTTGACTGTGGTCCAGTAAAAGTTTTTGAGACTTCTGGCCTGCAGAACTTTGAGAAGCAGCACACATTGTTTAAGCCACAAAGTGTGTAGTAATTTGTTACAGCAGTCACAGGAAACTAATACAGACAGAAGCCTTAAATCCAGGGCTGCTTCGGCCAGCAATACCCTTCCCCCGGTGTCAACTCTAATTTCTAACGAGCATTCAAAATAACAGAACCATTTTCCTAAAAGGTGACATCAGACAATATCTTCATTCTCAGGGGCAGGCAAAGCTTTCCTAAACAAGAGTCAAAAAGAACCAATCATAAAAAGAAAAACTGACAAATGTGGCCACATTAGATTAACCATTCATGTGCATCAAGACACTACTAAGATTAAATGGTGAGCCACAGAAAGAAGGAAGGACTCCGCTTTCTCTGCATATGAGATGCACATGCACGTGCCCATCAAAGGACTTGCCCCAGAATATATAACGAACTCTTAACAGCTAATAAGAAAATGACAGACATCCAATAGATCAGTAGGCAAAGGACTTAAAAAAACAAAAAAAAAAAACTTAAGGAAGGGAAGATTTATTTTAACACAGGAATTCAGAGGTTTCAGGCCATGGTCAGCTGACTCCATTGCCTCTGGATAATGGTGAGGCAGAACATCATGGTGGAAAGGCTTGGTGAAGCAAAGTTGCTCACCTCATGGCAGCCAGAAGCAGAGACAGCGAGGGACCAAGGACAAGACGTACCCTTCAAAGGCATGCCCCAGTGACCTTAGTCCTCTAACTTGGGCCACCTCCTAACAGTCCCTTCAGCTATGAATTCAATGATGTGTGAAGCCATTGATGGAGTCAGTGACCTCCGGATCCAGTCACCTCTCAAAAGCCCAGCAGCTGGGCACCAGGCCTTCAACACATGAGCCTTTTGGGGAGACACTTCCATATCCAAACTCTAATACCCAGTGAGTTCCACCCCTGGACATATACAGGCACAGAAACGCACGCTTGGGGATCTGACTGCCAGCAGCCCCACACTCTGCAACCAGCGATCCACCGCTTACAGCCGCGGCCAACACTGGCGGCAGCGGGTGACTGTTAGGGTGTTGGGCCCCCTGACTGTCAGGATGTAGCAGCTCCCTGGGACTCTTCCTGTGACAGGAGCCACATTCTCTCACCTTCTCTGCACTTCCACAGTCCTTCATCATCTTCGCCACCTGTTTCCCACCATTTCTGGCCATGCTGCTCTGCAACTCTTCAGCTGCCTTCTCGTTACTACCGATACTACCTGTCGCTGCTGCCTGCCACCAATGAGGCAGGGACTGCTACTCCCTCCACCACTACCATCTCTCCTTCATGTTACCAGTTCAGCCACTCTGCCCATGACAAAAATCACAAGAAGGCAAGAAAATACCCTTCAGGAGAAGCCCTTCATTAGGCCTAAAGTTGCAACACCACAGGGCAATGCAAGAGGGTGTCTCCTGGCTGGTTCAAAAAGTGAGCCAAACAGCCTGGTTATACAGCAGAAAAAGGTGATGACATGGGGCATTACCAATCACAGCACAGCTTCCAGTTCCACCAATCACAGGCCTTACATAAGGACCAAAGGCCTCACATTCCACCAATCACAAGCTTTGTAAGAAGCTACCTAGCAAAGTGACCCTCTCTCCCCTTTAGAATAGCTGCAGGGTGTACAGGGTCATCTCCCATTCACAAGGCTTGTCTCTGCTCCATGTCTTCCCAGACCAGTGTAGAGCACTCAGTCACCACCAAGGCCTCCTAGTGGTCCCCTGCAGCTGTAAGAATGTTCTCAGAGTGATCATGGTAAAGTTTCCAAAGCAGCCAGGCTTCCATGAGGACAAGGTGGATGGCTACCAAAGAAGGGGCTGGCATAAGAGAAGAGCGTGTGAGCTGCCACTCAAGAGATGGAATGGCTGTTGCCCACAGTTTGCTCTTTCACAGGAAAAAAACAGAAAGGGGTGTTTACACTACAGGCTTAAGAAAAGCACAAGACATACCAACCTCAGCAAAAACACTCATCTAACTCAGCATGATTTTTAAAAATTAATATATGCCCCAGTGACTTTTCTGGAGGGGGGTGAGACTGCTAAAAGTCAAGCCCAGGACCCGTGCTTACAAAACAAGTGCTGTACCACTAAGCCACATTCTGAGTCTCCCGGTACCTTTGTTTATTTGTTTAATGGAACAGGTAGCCCCAAAATGCTGACAGACAAACGTCATTCTTAAGTATACTGCTAATCCAGATCAAGCCGAAAGCAAGCCCTGGATATACAGTCACTAACAGCCCACCTAGATAGGTTGTGATAACCCTAAAGTCACGGAAGACATGTCACAAGGACAGTCAGAATCCCTGACCGGAAAAGGAAGACTTAGAAATTGCTAAGACCAGGACAACAAATTAACACAAGGACAAGAGGACAGGCAAATACAGAACTGAGAACTATAATAATAACAACGGCTGGGCACAGTAGTTCACACCTATAATCCCTGCTACTCAGGAGACAGAGATCAAAGGATGAGGTTCAAGGACAGCCAGGGTGAAAAATTAGTGAGACCCCCTCCCCCCAACTCAACCAACAAGCCTGGCATGGTGAGGCATGCTGTCATCCCAGCTACCAGGGAAGCACAGTAGGACGATTTTGGCCCAAAGCTGGCCTGGGTAAAAAGTACAAAACCCTATCTAAAAAATAACTAAAGCAAAAAAGGTCTGGGGATATGGATCAAATGGTAGAGTATCTGCCTAACAGGCTTGAGACTCTAAGTTCAAACCCCAGGACAGACATCATCATCATCATCATGATAATACAGTACTATTTTATTATCACTACTGTTGTTGATATAATATGCTATCATTACATATTATGTGTAATTATAATAAAAACAATAGGTACCACTGGCCAAAACAGAACTGTGGTTTGATTTCTTCTCTGTCATTTGTTTATTTTCTTATTCATTCAACATTACTTACTACTATGGTTTGAATGTGGTTTCTCCCCTTCAAAGCTCATGCTGAAATCTGGTCCCCAATGTAATAGTGTTGAGAGACAGATGATCTTTAAGAGGTGTTTGGAGCCAGGCATTGGTGGCTTATGCCTGTAATCCTAACTACTTGGGAGGCTGAGAAAGGGAGAATCCAGGTAAGAGGCCAGTCCAGGGAAATAGTTCATGAAATCCTATCAAAATAACCACAGCAGGGCTGGCGGAGTGTCTCAAGTAGTAAAGCGCCTGCATAGAGGCCTGAGTTCAAACCTCAGTACCACCAAAAAGTAAATAAATAACCAGAGCAACATGGACTACAGGAGTGGCTCAAGCAGTAGAGCACCTGCTTCACAAGCACAAAGCCCTTCGTTTGAACCTCAATCCCACCAAAAAAAAAAAAAAAAAGTGTTTGGGTCACAGTCAGAAAGGTTCCACTCTCAAGAAAAGATTAGGGCTGTTCTCCAGAAATCAGATTAACTCTTGAGGAACTGAGTGTTCTCTCTCTCTCTCTCTCTAGCACGCCCGCCCACGCGAAACTGGACTGGCTACCTCGAGAGCAGGTTTGTTGTAAAGCCCGGTGCCTGAGTTCTGTCTCTTCTACAGGTACCTTTTCACCACGTTATGACACAGTAGAGAACCTCTCCAAATTTGGACAAAGACTGTGAACTTCCAGTCTCCAGAATTCCGAGCCAAATAAACTTCTGTCCCTTGTAAATCATGTCCTCTCAAGTATTTTTTGTCATAGCAACAAAAAACAGGCTAAGACACTGAGCCAGACCATGTTCTCAAACCAGGATACAACAGTGATGAAGACAAAACTCTCTGTCTTCAGGAAGCTTACACTCTAGCAGACTGACAGCAACAATAAAATTTGGACTATGTCAGATAGCAGCAAGGGCTATGAGGAAAAACAAAGCAAGGAAGGGAGATCAGAATTAGAGGCCAGGAAAGGGAAAATGTAAATGCTTAGTTCCAAGTTTACCATTCCTTCAAAACAAAGTCATCATCCCAGCCACTTGGGAGGTGGAGATAGACAGGAGGCTCTCTAGTTGGAGGCTAGCCCAGGCAAAGACAGAGGTGAGACCTTGTCTCAAAAATAAAAGGGCTGGTGGCATAGCTCTAACCCTAGAGCTCTTGCCTAGCATGCTCAAGGCCCTGGGTTCAATCACCAGCACCACAAAAAAATAAATAAGTAAAATCATCATTTCCTCTGTCAAAGAACTTTGCAATCATTATGTTAATGATCACTGGGCAACCACAGCACTCAGAAATAAAAACTAAGAATTGTATGGATCAATCCAGGCACATTGGTACACACCTGTAATCCCAGTATTCGGGAGGCTAAAGCAGGAGGATCATTAATCTAGGGCCAGGCTACATAGTGAGATCCTGTCTCCAAAAAAAAAAAAGAAAGAATTATCATACACCAGAAAGGGTCCATTTAAAAAGGGACAAACTGAAGATCCAATAATAGCTACCACTCTGCAACACACAATTCTCAGTTCCTTATACACCAGTAACCTCATTTACCCTTCAAGTAGAACAAATGGCAAGAGTAGCATTATTTTCCCCAATCAACAGGAAACAGAAGCCCAGAGCAGTGAAGGAATTGGCCCAAGGTCACACTGTGCTATGTAATGACCCAAAGTCTATGCTACTCTTCTCCCTAATAAATGTCCATCAGTGGCCTACAGATTTTTCCTTTTGCCAACACCTGTTTTTTTTTAATCCCATTCAAGATTTGCCATTCAGTATTTTACAGCACTCTTACATCCCCACCAAAGCCCCAAAAAAGAGTTGTAGAATGGGTTCCATAGCTCCAATGTCCTCTTTTTCTCCAAATGACAAAAAGCGAACAGCAATGACAACCCTCAAAGATTTAAATAACAATTCTAGATCCAATTAGAAATTGTTTGCTTAAACATGACCTTAGAAGCAGCCTCCAAAGCAGTTCGATTATGGTTGAGAGTAAAGTTAGCCTTAGAGCAACTGAGCATTCATACAGCTGACTTCCTCCTAGGTGTAGACATCTCAGGGCAGACAACAGCATGAACAGCACTCATCCTACCCACAAAGTGCATCCCTCTCCTGTGTCCTCATCTCTGCAGAAGGTGCCTCAACCTCCTCCCTCCCCTACCCCAGCCTCTCAGGCCTACAACTCAGGGGTCATCCCTCCCCATTTCTCTCTCAAACATCCACATCCAACCCATCAGCAATCTCCATCCCTCTCACTCCAAATCCACCCGTTCTCTCCATTTCTCTGCCCTAGGGACCTCTTGCCTGGACCACTGTGATGGGCTAACTGGTCTCCATGTGTCACCCTCTGATCCCTTAAAAACTTCATCGCTACACAGCAGCCACAGAGACTGTGTTACCTCCATGCCTAAAATCCTTCTGGGCTGGCAGAGTGGCTCAAGTGGTAGAGTGCCTGCCTAGCAACTGTGAGGCCCTGAGTGCAAACCCCAGTACTGCCAAAATTAATTAATTAATTTATTAATTAAAAGCTTTAGTAATTGCCTTCCTGGGGACTTACTGCCTAGTTTGCAAGCATGAAGCCCTGAGTTCAAACCCAAGTACCACACAAAAAGAAAAACAAAAAACTAAAATCCTTCTGGGCAACCAGGATGCACCTGATGTTCCAGGTCAGCCCCTCGAGGTGTGGAAGCTGGCAAAGCCCCCTCCCCAAACTCTGGAGATTTACTCTCGCCTGGTGCACTCTGTATGAAAACTACAGAATGGGCAGCAAGACAGCATTCTCCATGAAAATGCGAACCACAGCAGACACTAGATCCACACCCAAAGTCACCCCTGCAAATACCTGCCTCTACCTTATCTCCTCTTCCTAACCTCCATGGACTTGCCCTCTCCTGAATGCTCTGCTGAGATGGATTTACTCCTTCGTGCCATCCTGGAAAACCTATGTAATAATGAACTGAAAACCCTTAATTGTGTTTTCCTCCCACTCTAATTACTCTCACCTAGCGAGTGTGTTGGGCTTGCTCTCCTGAGCTGAGTGGTTTTCTGGCCTCCTGTGATCTTTCTTGTTTGCTTGCTTGCTTTGAGACGGGCTGTCCCTATGTTGCCCAGTTTGGCCTGGAACTCCCACGATCAAGTGAACCTCCAGCCTCCATCCTGAGTGGCTGTACCACCACAGCGTGACTTCATTTTATGTCATTTATTTCATGTTATGGCCCAAACTGCCTTCATAAGGGCACACTGATGGGGCTGAAGGTGATATAAATAAATTAAGGCAGAATATGATGCTAAATATTAAAATGTAAGCTCCACAGCAACTTAAGGACATGTAAGACATCACCAGGGTGAGAGCTGTTGGTGGGTGACCAGGAGCCTAGGGAAGAGCATTCTCAATGGCACAACTGAAAAGGCCTCACCAGGAACTCTGTGGCTCGAAATTGGTCCTTAACTGCAGGCAACTTGAAAGGATCTTCCCAAGGAAGATGCTGTGAGGTCCCAAAAGAAGGACAGTGTGGGTCAGCCAGCTCAAGTACTTACACCAAGGTGAGGGTTGTCACCCTCTGCAATTCTGAGTGACTTCTGCTACATCATGAGAAGACACCCATGTGCTTTATTGATTGGGCTAGCTCTGGCTCCTACAACAGTGGCCTGGCACATAGTAGGCACTCAATAAGAGTCTGTGAATATATTAATAGCAAATGAATGCCCCTTTAAGGTTTCTATCTTGATCCTCTTCTCTCTTCCTTTTCACTGACACAGATCTCCTTTAGAATCTAGAGAAAGGACAGTGTGCGGCACAGGGTCATCATAAATCTTCTCCAGACCACTAATGGAGCTTGGGCCATGGCTTAGAGAACACAGTGCAGGAAACAGAAGCCAAGACACAGAGACATTAACCATTAGAGGCAATGCTTGAGTCTACTGTGGTAAGAGCACGCACTGGCGGACAGCTATAAACCCAGCAAGCCAATTCAGTAAAGAGCCTTCACTTGGGCAGGCCCACGGTGTGCATTATATGGCGGGATCTACCTTCAACCAGGTAGGTTTGTTATTAATGTCTCTTCTCAATCTTGCCTCCAATCTGAACCACAGTGGGCTTAAAACTAAGCAAAAGAGCATTACTTCAATTGACCCTAAATCCACTCCAAAGAACAAATCCCTTAACACACATTGCAGGTAAAATATTATACTCAAATGAGTAACGCAACTAATCCGGAGTGGAAGCTCTGCTGGCCTCATAAACTCTCGAAGAAAAAGCCCAAAGGCGACCATCCAACTCAGCAGCAAAGCGCTGTCCCTGACACGGGACCTTGAGATGCCATTAACAAGGCAGGAGGATATCCAAGCACGGAGATTAGACTGAGTCATCTATCTCTCCCATCCTACATACTCTACCTCTGCTTTTCCAGCTTTCAAGAATTGAAGAGGGAAAGAGAAAGGTAAAAGCAGGCACTAAGGCTATTTTGAGAAATAAAAGGATTCAAAAGTTAAGTGCAACTTCCACTAACATAGTAACAGATCTCCAAGGAAACCGAGTGACTGGAGAGTTCTGTATCTGGAACTCAATGGAGAGACAACTGGTTCCCATACATGTAAAGTCATCTTCCTTCAAGTTGAGTTTCATGTAAATAACAGCCTGACAGTGTTTCAGCTGGAAGCAATAAAGCAATCTGAACATTTCCAAACAGCCTTCGGGAAGAGAAGACCAAGTGATTCAGTCCAACCAGCAGAAATAGGCAAGATTTTGCAGGGCTGGCTTCAAATCTCACAGGCATACTCAAAAGCCCCACGCCTAATATAAGATCCAGGGACTATTAAGGGCGGACAGAGGATCCCACCAACTCCCCACCCCCCAAATGCCTGATGGGCGTTCACTTTTTTTGGCTTGTTTATTAAAAACGAGAGAGAGAGAGAGAAATGATGCTGTAAATCCTCCTCACAATTGTAGTCCATGCACTGCCATCACGACTAGTGTGCTGGGAGCCCTGTTCCTCAACATCCGCATCCTTCCATGTGTCTGTCCACAACTACATTTCCCAACTTTGAGAAGGGGCAAACTTTAAATGGCACCTGGTAGTAATAACAATAAACAGCAAACTACCATTTTGAAAGGGGAGAGGGTGTTTTCTATTTCTTTCTTTTTGCCGAAACTTCCGTTGCAGAGTTGGAAGCCACCAACTGAGGAAGGGGTTTGCACGCGCGCCCGAGGGCGCCGAGGATGACAAGTGGCAGGCTTTTTGTTGTTGGCGGGGCTGTTTTTCAACACCAAAGTTTAAAACCAACTATGTTCCGGGAAGAATTTCTGCGATCTCAACAGACATGCTAAAACCTCTTCAGCCGGACACAAAGCACGCCCTCTCTGCCTGCCTTTCTCAGTCATTCTCCAGGGGTGCGCAAAACCGCTGGCAGTCAGGCAGGCGGGACCCAGGAGCCCACCAGCAGATGCCCCGGCGCGCCCATCCTGGGGGCCCCCCGGGAGCGGCGTGGGGACGCAGCCAAGGGCGCGGGGCCGAGGTGGCTCGAGTCGCGGGTGGCACCGCCGCGCGCGCACTCACACTCAACTCACGCGCGCGGCGAGGGGCGCGGGCGCGTTACCTGTTCTGCCAGCCCTGGAGGAGGTTGGTGTATTTGCTGAGCACGCCCTCGAGCGCCGGCTCTCTCCTGCGGCCGCCACTCCCGGACGGGCTAGCGGCCACCGAGCCCGGGCTGCTGCGGCTGCCCCCGCCGCCCAGCGCGGCCGTCGCCGACCGGCCCGAGACCCCCCGGCCCGCCAGGGAGCAGGAGGGCGAGGAGCCCGCCGAGGTGGCGCGGCTGCTGCTGCGGCTGCTGCAATTGCTGCCCCCGCCGCTGTCTGCGCCCTGGGCCGCCCTCTCCATGGTCCGTGCGCGCCCGGGACGCGGGTGCCCGCCGCGGTGACGGCCCCGGCGCGGCGGCGGCGGCGGCGGCTGCTTCTGCTACAGCTCCGGGCGCCCGGGCCGCGCGTGGCTGCTCCGAATCCCCGGGAAATGCCTGACTCATACAGGAGGAAGAGGAGGAGGCGGGAAGGAGGGAAGGAGGGCTGGGAAGGAAGCCAGAGGGGCTGGATGCAGCTGCGGCCGCCCCTCCTCCCGCCGCGGCCGGCCCGGCCCCGCCCTCCCGCGACTTCCCCGGCAAGTTGGGAGCGCGTGGCCGGCCCGCGAGCCCCTCCGCGGCCCTCCTCCTCCCCCGCGCGTCTGGAGTCGCGCAGCCCGGGAAGGGGGCGCTCCTAGGGGGCCAGCCGGCCAGGTGGGCACGCCCTAGATCCGCGCCGGGCCACTCTCCCCTTCCTTCTGCCGCCCCCTCTCGGATCCGTAAGGGGCGAAAGGGAATCTCGGCGTCGCACTCCCCTCCCCCCGCCCACCTCGGGACCTGGAGGGAGGGGCGGCCCCACCCACCGGGTCCACCCGGATATGGACCCGCCCGGCCTGCCACCCGCGCTCGCTCCCCCCAGCCTCGCGCACACAGCCTGGGCCAGGCACGTACGAGGCAAGCTGGAAATCAGCCTCACCCGCAGCGCGCAGGCACTGGGCTGCCAGGCCCTCGGGGGCTGCCCTGCGTATCCGCAGGGGGAGGGAAGGGGCTGGGGATTCTGCAGGTGAGCCCGCCGGGGCGTGTCTAGGCCGCGGAGTTCGGACACCTGGGCCCGGACTGGGTCCGTGCAAGTGACTCCTTAAAGTGAATGTTGTAGGAGGCTGCTTGCCTCCACTAATCCCAGCCCTGATGGACACACAAACCCCACAATTCAAGACCTAACCCTTTGTTATCATACAGCACATGCACCTGGGAAGCAGCGGCTCTGAGACCCGCGAGGGTCCACGATGCAAGTGAGAGAGACAGATAATCACAAACAAGCTTTCTCTATGGCTACAACTTCTTTCCCCCATCCCCACCCCAAGACACACTGCCCTTCATCGCAAGTTCCCAGTCTAAACGTGTGGCTTTTTGGCAAAAACACATGGCTCGCACTCTCTCTGCCCTATTAATGATGTTTGTGAATATAAATATTCAATTAGACCTGGAAGTTTCTAGAGTTACCAGGAAAAAAGAGTTTTGGGGAGCTGTATGTGTTTCCCTCACAAACACATACAAGAGAAACACGTGATCCCCCGTCCACGGGATCTACAGACCCCTAAAGCAGATAAATAGTTCAATAGTTTAAAAAATGACTGGATACATTAGTTCTCAGGGGGGCGACTCCCCAGGTCCAGGCTTTTTCCAGGTTCACATCCTTCCAGGAAGGTGTCAAAGGGGATACCCTCTACAAAATGTCATGGAGAAGTTTCTGGGGCTGATGAGAAAAGGTCCTGCCACCTAACAAATTATAATTCCGGACACCTACACACTGTAAAAAAAAAAGAAAAACCAGCTCTTTTCCAGGAAAGAGGTTACATGGACCAACATGGAAGCCAGACAGAGCTGAGTTTTAATGTATGACCTTAATCAAGTTACCTCTTTCAGCTTTAGTTTTCTTACCTGCAAGTAGGACTAATAATACTAACAGTAATGAACTCTGGAAAACTGTTTATTTACTCAAAATATTTACCACCTCCTAAGAAAAGTGGCTTCAGGCTTGCCCCTGGAATTGCTCTGACCAGTGGAATACCAACAGAAGCCAACATCCACCGTTGCCAAACATAGGCTCGCAGAGCCATCTCACCATTCCACCAACTTTGTCTTCCCTTATGGAGGATGAACAGCGTGTCTCAGATTAGGGCTGTCCTTAAGCTTAAGTCCTGGAGAGAGAAGACTTGTGGACAACAGCAGAGCCAAGTCAGTTAACATTGGCTATATGTAACATTGCACAAAATGTTTGTTTGAAGCCACTGAGATTTTAGCATTTTTTTTTCTCATAGCATAACCCCTGATAACCGATCAGAATGTGAGGATTCAAGGCTTTCACAGATATGAAGCCTGAGCAGGTTATAGTATGCTGAATGATAAATGTCAGTCACCTCTTCCTTTTTACGGGAGACTACCACCCTAAAGAGGGAGAGGTGGCACCATTTGATTATCTACCCTACACAGCATTATTGCACTCTAGCTAGCCAAATGTAACCTAATGAGCTAGCATGGCAAACTCTCACATTGTACAAGACCTTTAGTTGGGCGTGGTGGTATGTTCCTGTAATACCAGCACTTCGGGGGGAGGATCTTGAGTTAGAGGCCAACCTAGGCTACGTGATGAAATCAATATCCTGTTTCAAAAAAACAAAAACAGGGCTGGAAACATGGCTCAAGTAGTAGAGCACCTGCCTAGCAAGCACAAAGCCCTGAGTTCAAACCCCAGTACCACCAAAACAAACAAAAAACCCAAGTCCTTTGAGATGGTCTATTTGAAGGAAAAAAAAAAAACAGAGAGCTAAGATGAAAAGATTCATCTTAGCATCAGGGCCAAGATGGACCAGAAATAAGCCAATTGTGTGGAATCAAAAAAGCAACCCAAGAAGTCAGCAAGAGGTGGGTGGAGCCTGTGGGCTGAAAAAAAGAGGCAATGCCATGGAAGAGCAACAATGCACATGCTGTTCCCTCCACCAGCCACACCTTCCCTGCTGTCCACCTGGTTTGTGCTTCTCATGCATGGAGATTTGAATTAAAATTCGCTTCATCCAGAAACCTACCTCAATCTACCCTCACATAGCAGGGAGGGAAATGTCGCCTGCAGAATTCTCTTTAGAGAGAAAAACATCATATTAGAAAAACAATTTGAGAACAAATACATAATAAATTGGCCAAAAAAAAGTATATACATGTCTACTATAAGGGCCATTTCTTTCATATACCCAGATTGCATAAATCATTAAGAAAAATTACAAATGTAACTAGGATGAGTAGAATTCTAACAGCCATGTTAGCCCATGTGAAGACTTGAGAATGGAAGCCATGCAAGATTCAAGCAAGAAGGAAAACCCCTCAAAATAATGGGCAAAATCACCCACCCCCTGCCAGAATGCACTGCCCCCTGCCTTCTCCTCTATTGGACCAGTAGAACTGGCCTAGAGTTTCTGGAGCTCTCTGCTTTAACTGGGAATGTCATTCACACCAGTGATAACACAAAGCCTGGAAGGAGAAAGTAGACATTGACCTAGTTGGCCGGATGAGCTGAATGAAGCCAGGCCTCAAGTAGAGAAAAAGTTGCCATAATCAGATCACCATCTGTGTCACTCAGTCGTATCTGAGTCAGAAATGCCTTGTCCAAGTGTTCTTGAGCTCTTTCTATGGGGTTTAACCCTTTGAATCCTCACAATCACCCCATAAGGAAACCCACAGTTCTTATTCCCAGCTTAGGATGGAGGGAACTGAATCAAGGAGCAGTTAAGCACCATCTTCCCAAAGTCTCATGGAGCCAGGATTTAAAATCAGACAACTTGTCACCACTTGTGACATTGCTTCGTCATGGAGCCAGTTCATTTCCTGTACTTAATGAAACCACTGCTCAGCGGCTGGAATTCCATTTCCTGTTGAATTTTTGCTCATTTAGGAGCATCACCATCGTGAAGGAAGCCAAGATACCATTGTCAGGGTCCTTGCCCTGAGCTACAGGGCTGCGCTCAATGACAATAAGCTGATTACTGCTAGAAAAATGAAGCCCACTTTTACAAGGAAGAAGCAGACACTCAGGAGGAGCTAATACTGAACCAACGTCTTCTGACTATTTATCCAAAGAGAAAGAAAACCTATGCTTTTGTACAAAAAACTTCCATGTAAATGTGTATTGCTACTTTATTCATAATCACCAAAATGTGTAAACAGCCCAAATATCCCTCAAGCTATGATACTTTTTTTTTTTTAATACTGGGGTTTGAACTCAGGGCTACACCTTGAGCCATTCCACCAGTCCTTTTTCTGTGATGGGTTTTTTTTAAGATAGGGTCTTGTGAACTATTTGCCTAGGCTGGCTTCAAACCAAGTTCCCCCTGATCTCTGCCTCCTGAGTAGCCAGGATTACAGGCATGAGCCAACAGTGCCCAGCTCTATGATACATTTATACAATGAGCAGCAATAAAAGAAAGAAAACTATTGGTAAATGCAACATCACAGGTTAATCTCGAGTGCATTATGCTAAATGAAAGAAGTCAGACTATATTTTCCCTTCTGGAAAAGGCAGAACCATAGTGAGAGTACAGGTTAGTGGTTGCCAAGAGGACAGGGTGAAGCAAGGGCTTGACTACAAAGAGGAAGCTGCAGAAAACTTTCTTTTTTTGGGGGGGTGGCGGGGCGGATGGTGAAACTGCTCAGTGTCTTGATTGTGATAGTAGCTTGTAAGAATGGCACTCTTGCCAAAACTCCACCCAAGCCTGGGTGCCAGTGCCTCACTTCTAATCCTAGCTACTTAGAGGCAGAAATCAGGAAGCTCGTGGCCAGCCCAGCAAACATTTCTCCAGACTCTATCTCAAAAATACACAACACAAAACAAGGACTGGCAGAGTGGCTCAAGTGGTAGAGCACCTGCCTAGCAAGCATGAAGCCCTGAGTTCAAACCCCAGTACCTCCCCCAAAAATAATAATAATAACTCCACCCAAGCAGTCAGGCATGGTGGCAAGAGAGCTTGTAATTCCAGCACTCAGGAGGCTGAGACAGGAGGATTGTGAATTCAAGGCCAGTCTGGCTACACTGAAAGACCCTACCAGACTCCACCTAAAAGAATAAATTTTATCTAGGCATGGTGGCTCATGCCTGTAATCCTAGCTACTCAGGAGGCAGACAGAGATCTGGTTGATCATGGTTTGAAGCCAGCCCGGGCAAATAGTTCACAAGACCCTGTCTCGAAAAAAACCTTCACAAAAAAGGACAATGGACTGGCTCAAGATAGCCTGAGTTCAAGCCCCAGTACCTGCCCCCCCCCCAAAAAAAAAGAATAGAAAGATTGCAGTCAAGGCTGGCTCAGGCATAAATGCAGGACTCTATTTGTAAAATATATAAAGCAAAGAACCCAGATGTTAAAGCAACTGCCTGTCAAGGGCAAGGCCCTGAGTTCAAACCCCAGTACCTCCACCAAAAGGAAAAAGAAAAAGAAAAGAAGAAACATATGAGCTCAAATGCTTTGTATACCTTCATGTTAGAGAATGGGTTTTCTATGTGAGAGAACAAAAAGGAAGGAAGGATGGATGGATGTTTCTGCTCTGAGTGTCATCTCAGCTACTCAAAGCATAAATAGGAGGATTAGAGGTCCAGACCACTCAGAGCATAAATGGGAAGCCCAATATGAAAAATACCTAAAACAAAAAGTGTCTGGGTGTGGCTCAAGTGGTAAAGTGCTTGCCTAGCAAGTGCTCAAAAAAAAAAAAAAAAAGGCATGACACCCACCCCCCCCCAAAAAAAAAAAACATAGAAAGCAGCTGTCCAGAGATGTGATTTGCAGGCAGCATGAGAAATGCAGTGCAAAGCCACTTGGAATGACATCCATGACCATCTCACCTTCCCAACCTCAGAGATGAAGTCTCAGCATTTTCGTGGCAAAGGCAGCAGAAAGCTCGGAACTAAGAAGGCTTCCCCAGGTCACACTGTGAGCTGGGGGTAGAGCTGGGTCTGCCAGTTTCACTGGTAGAATTTTCTTTTTTGGTGGCACTGGAGTTTGAACTCAGGGCCTCAAGCTTGCTAGGCAAAGCCCTCAGCCCTTTTTACTTTAGTTTTTTTTTCAGTCTTGCATTTTGACCAGGCTGGCCTTGAACTCCCAGGTAGCTGTGAGTACTACCACACCTGGCTTATTTGTTGAGATGGAGTCTCACTAAGTTTTTGCCAGGGCTGGCCTCAAACCTCGATCCTCCCAATCTCTGCCTCTGGAGTAGCTAGGATTACAGACCACCTGCAGCATCTGGCTACAGTAGAATGTTCTTGAGTGAATTTAATATCCATGACATTTTTCCCAACACACACACACACACACACACCCTGATGGGGATGGAACCCAGGTCCTCAAACATGCTAGGCAATTGCTTTGCCACTGAGCTACACCCCCCAACCATCAGTTTTAAGTGCAAACAGTCCTTCCAATCTCCAAAGGTAATCCCAAAAAACAGAGCCACGGATGAGCAATATTGGCAAAGTAGTCCAAGGACATCAAATGTGAAAAATAATTCAATGTTCATATAAAGAGAATGTCTGTTCTGTGCAAAGAAACCTTTTAACTGTAACTAGGAATTGTAACTCTCTTTCGAAACATCGTGCTGGGGACAACTTGACTTCTCTGAGCTCTCCCATGAAAGGGAACAATGACATGATTGTGGGTTATTTTACTGTGACTGTTTTTCAGCACCATTTTCTGGATCTAAATATGACCCAATTTATGTGATCTGAATAATTTTTTAAAACATAAGTTGCCAAAGGAGGTTACAGCTTATAACCACAGATGTAAGAACTGACTTCCCTAATGTTCAAAAAGAGAAATAGAACATTCCACAGAAAAATCTTCAATGTTCTCTCTACTCTCTAGTTTAAGAAATGAGGGCAATTTCAAAAACAAGTTCCTGCCATGTGTTGATGTGTCTTTTTAAAACCTAGCATTCAGGGCCAGGTACGGTGGCATACCTTTGAAATTCCAGCACTTGGGAGGCTGAGGCAGGAGGATTCAGAGTTCAAGACTACCCTTGGATACCTAGAAGACCCTGTCTCAGAAAAGAAGGGAGGAAGCCAGGCGCCAATGGCTCACACTAGTAATCCTGGCTACTCAGGAGACAGAGCTCAGGAGGATCACAGTTTGAGGCCAGGCAAATATCTCAAAAATACACAACACATAAAAAGGGCTGGTGGAATGGCCCAAGTGGTAGAGCACCTGCATCACAAGAGTGAGGCCCTGTATTCAAATCAAACCCCAGTATGCCAAAAAAAAAAAAAGAAAAGAAAAGAAAAGAAAAAAGGAAAGGGAGGAGGGAAAAGAAACCTATAGCATTCAAGTCAATTTCTACAAGTTAGGACTACTAAGACTGCCTGAAACAAAAGGTCAAACACAGTAAAGAGACCCACACTTGAGAGAGTGCAGAATTAAAGACAAAAGAAAACCAAAAACCCAGGCTGGCAGTACAGTTCAATGACAGAGCGTTTCCCTACTGTACACAGGAGGCCCCCAGTTTCATCCCCAGCAGTGAAAAAATTTAAAAACCAAGTAAAGGGCTCTTCCTGCTTTGCTCCCCATTCACAGTGGGATAGAGGCTCACCTTGATGCCAAGGTGGGAGGAGCTGTGCTTTCTTACAGCTGAGTGCTTCGCTTTCTGGCTTTTTGACATGACACAATTAGGACCATCATAGTCTTCAATTTATTGGCAGACATTATGCAGTAAATTATTTCTGGCTATGAAAGCATGCCCGATCTATGTGCATAGCAGAGTCCAGTAAGTATGACCATCACAGTGTCACTTGACAGCGTCTAAGTCCTAACAGTCTCTGTAGAAGCCTTCATGTAGTCATTTCTTCTTCTTTTTTTTCTTTTTTCTTTTTTTTTGGTGGTGCTGGGGATCAAACCAAGTGCCTCACACCTGCTCTACCACTGAGATGTGCCAGTCCACATCTTTCATTTTCAGTAGAGGAGAGTTAGGGAGTTACAGGCGTTTTTTATTTTCCATACCAAATAACAAATTTCATCAACCAAACGTTTGGAATGGAAGACCAAGGAGTGGTGGCCTAGTGACATTTGTGGTCCAGTGGATTGAGTGAGCATTTGGCTGGCAGGGGCACTCTCTGAATCAGGGTTGTCTCCTGAAAATGTGGGTGATGGGACCTACCTGGTGTTGCCAGTGCAGGGATCAAATGCGATGTTTTGAGTTGTACTGAGTACCACTAAAGCACGATAAAATGAGGAAATATTGGGGGGGGGAGTTGTTTTCCTTGAAACATTTTTTGCCTCCAGATGAGAGGGAAGAAATGAGGAATGTTGTCCAATCAAACTGTACTCCTCATCAGCATATCTCAGTCACCCCACCAATCAGAATCCACTCACAAAACCCCCTCCGGGTGCCAGAGCCAATGGATTTCCTGCTGCAAGGGGGTACATTGGGATCTGAGCAGAGGTGTCCCCAGCATTGGGCTTATTCACAACTTAGAGAGAGAACTTCATAACTGCATTGACTTGGTGTTGTGATGACTGTGATCATTTGTCACTAGCAAAACCCAAGAATTCCAGTCCCTTATCTGTCCTTTTCATTTAATATGTTTCAGGAGTGTGGACTGCTACACACCCACTTGAATTTCCCATTTTATAGCTGATCTTTCCGATTGGCCACCCACCAGTGCAGTTCACATTGGGACTCGCTCTTTCTCTGTCCTGTTCTAGTGTCCTGTTCCTTGTTGATCTATGTCCATTGTTTTTTTTAAACCCCTATTGAGTTTTCTCCCTTGGTTATGATAATGTGCACCAATTCTCTTAGTTCTTTTCAACTATTGTGGATAAATAAAATTTATCCATCTCCTGGCTTTGTGTAGTCTTTCACATTGTAGTATAAATAAATGGGGTTTCCCAAGAAATCTATTTATCAGCGATGGGTGTAGGGGTACATGCTTATAATCCCTGCACTCACCAGGCAGCAGCAGGAGAATTGAGGATTTGATCCAGCCAGGGCTACATAGTGAGACCATGTCTCAAAATAACAAGCAAGCAAACAAAACAATGACAAAGAAAGAAATTGAAAATCTCTTTACTTAATTTCTATTCATAGAACACATAAGGTGGAGGAAGAGGCAAGAAATAGAAAAAGGGAGGGACACCATTTGAAAATTTGAATCAGCCAGATGTGTAGTCTGGACAGGCCTAACTTCTGGTTTCACTGCCCCCACTCTGCAGTCAGCTCTGCTCTCGGACTTGCAGGTTGTCAGCTGTCTGGGTAGCACTATTTTAACTCCAGAAGCAGGTCACGTGAGAGTTGCAATGCCACCCTGAGTGTGGCACAGGCACTGGTATCAGTATTCACAACTGTCTCGACAGCCCCTCCCCAACCTCAACTTCCCTGTCAATGGGGTAGCAGTGGCTCAGACATTTTCCTTCCATTCTTTCTTCTCAATAAATGTGATCTTCTATTTAACCTCTGGGACATTTTTCAGGAAAAAAAAGACATCATAAGTCATTTCATCAAGGTCCTTTGCTGCTGGGCATCATGGTGCACCCCTGTAATCCCAACATTAGGGAGGCTGACACAGGAGGATAGTGAGTTCGAGGCCAGCCTGGGTTATAGAGTGAGATCTTTTCTCAAACAAAACAAAACAAAAAGCCATCTGTAAGTCTTGCTTTGGGGTCTAGAAACTCTGACCACCTGAACTATGCCAGAGTGTAGTAAACAGGATGTCTTTTCACCACGTGTCCCCACCTGGGGAGGCCACCTGGAGAGCTCGCTCTGTCTCATAATGAAACTCTCCAGACTCTGACTCAGGACACAGAACAGGGCCTGGAGATAAGGCATTGAGAGAGCCTCAGAGGTGGACTCCCTCACCTTAGCTCAGTGCCTAAGTGTTAGAGAAGGCTGCTTCCTGGACCCGTTCCTTTCCATCTTCAGCAGCACTTGGGTGGCCTGGGCTCTCCACAGGGGCTGAGTCACATGGTCTGATAGCATCTTGGCAGAGACAGTCACCTCCCAGTCAGAATCCTCAGCCTTCATCCCCTTCCTCATCACACAGCCGGCTCTACCTGCGCTGTCCTCCCGGACCTGGGTCTTGTCCAATCACCAGTCCTATTCACAATCCGTGTCATATCCCTGTGACACACCATGTGGATGGACAGAATATCAGATTCAAAGGAAGATGACTGAGATCACACACTCGGCTGATGCTATTTCATGTCCTTAAAAGACCAAATGCCCAGCCCTGGGCTTCAGAGCTGTGCCCTCTCCCACCTCAGGCTGGGCCTTGCCCATGGAGCAAAGGCCATGGGCCTGCCAGCAGCCTCCGAAAAGGTCTCTCGAAGTCCCGAGGAGCCCCCATGGCTCACATCAACGGAGACTCACCTAGATGGCTAGCACAGCCACTATGTGCACTCACACATCGGTGCAAAATCACTGGCACTGTTTTCAGCTCCAGCTGACTGTCACTACCCCCTTTCCCCTGGTGTTTCCCCATTGCCATGGTTTTAGGACAGTCACACTCCAGTTTCTGAGCCAGTCCTGAGGGGAGCTCAGGACTGTCCCCAAATCCCCGAAGCTGCTCTCTTCTGGGCTCCAGTCACGTGGTTCACAGGAGAAACACCTTTCTCTTAAGTGGCCACAGCTTATCACCCATGGTCACTCCTGGAAGCCTCTGGAACTAGAATGAAGACCAGACTGTCCTCATGTGGGAAGAGCCTTGGGGATGGCGACAGCTGTGTTCCTGGAGGTGTGGGTGGGGTCAGTGTATAGGAACAGAGTCACACCAGCATGTGGGCAGATGAGTGCAGATATGTGGGGCCTTGCAGTGCCCGATAGAGAGGTCATCAGGCCAGGTACCTGCCTGCTTTTCCTGAAGGCAGTCTGCACCTGTGTTTGTGGCATGAGCTTCCCCATTGTTCCAACGGGGGCTCTGAGCCTGCTACCAAAAGATGCCTATGATGAGAACCAAACTCAGCCCCTCACCCCCGTGTCACACCTCCTCCGCTGGTCTGTGGGGCAGCCTGTCTAGCCCCACCACCTGCCAGTGAAATAGCCATTGTAGCAATTGGAGGAGGGTGTCGAGCAAGGCAAGCATTTTACATCTATTATCACTCTTCATTATGCTAATTAATCATTTCAAAATACAAAATCATGACTTGTGCGAATGTTAAACAAATACATAGCAAAGGTTTTGTTCAACTCATTAGTTAATAAGGAATGAGTAAGATGTTAAAAACTGGTTCAAATAAAAATCTGAACTAGAAATTTGCATTCCTTATCAGGCATTAAAATTAATTGTTATTGCTATGAACACACTGGTTTCCTAGAACTTAATTTTTATCCTTAGAGAGTATTAAAAAAAGATAAAGTCACCAGGCATGGTGGTATACACCTGTAATCCTAGCACTCAGGAAGCTGAGGCAGAAGGACCTCGAGTCTGAGGCTAGCCTGGGCTCATAGTGAATTCAAGACCAGCCCAAGCTGTGTATGGAGAGCCTTTCCCAAACAAACAAACAAACAAACAAAAAATGAACAATAAAGCCACCTGCCTGGCAATTTCAAGACCTTAAGTTCAAACCCCAGTACTATAAAAAAAAAAGTCTAGTCAACAGCAAGTTAGTCAATACTTACGGAATAGGATATCTCCAGAGTTTCCCCTGGAGGGTGACTAGCACTCCTCTTAATAACACCCCACAATCTTTTATCCAATTCCAACTCTAGGACATTTTTTTCCTGACAATTGCAACAGCCCTGCAGAAGAGAAGTGATTATTCTCTATAAGACATGGCCTTTAGAGCCAGGTGTCATCTCTCTTCCGTAATCCCAGCTACTTGGGAGGTGGAGATCAGGACGATTTCAGTCTGAGGCCAACCAGGGCAAAAAGTTACAAAGACTCCATCTCAATCAATAAACCAGGCATGGTGGTTCATGCTGTCATCCCAGCTAGGTGGAAAGCATAAATAGGAGGATTGAGGTCCAGACAAGCCCTGGCAAAAACATGAGCCCCTATCCCAAAAATAACAAAAGCAAAAAGGACAGGGGGTGTGGATCAAGTGCTAGAGCACCTGCCTAAGAAGTTTGAGACCCTGAGTTCAAACCTCTGTACCATCAAAAAAGTAAAATAACAATCACTTTCACTTGTGAGAGGAGCTCCCTGAGGCTCCTGGGGATGAGACACTCAGTCTGCTCACATGATTAGCACATAGCAGGTCAGGACTCCTGAGCAGCTTGTCTCCCGTCAGAATCACCCAGCATGGGAGCCCAGGTGCACGTCCTGGCTCCCACTGGTCTGTCGGAGAGGAAGCATCACTCATGTGCTCATCCACTGGTCCATTTAACAGAGCATGAGTTACCCTCTGTTCTCGGAGCTGTGATACATGGCTGTCCTCATTCAACCAGCCCAAGAGCTGGAACAAAGCTCATTGCTACACTGCAGAGAGACCACAGCCTGAAGAATCATGGGGTGTCTCCCCACAGAAGGAAAAAGGGAGGCTTTGTGATGTGAAGAGGAATTTACAAGAAATGCAAAGCAAGGCAGTGTTTGGACAGACATAGCAAGAGAGGGCTTTGCACTAAGCCATCATTGGGCGCTGGGCCATGAAGTAGACCCCTGGACACACTTCCTCACACACAGTAACGTTACAAAAGCTTTGTCCAGACTCACCATGTGTAAACGGGCTAGCTCTCTAAGCTAGGGACTTGGAGCCTCCAAACAAGAGTGGAAAGAAAATAAAGAGCTGGAGGTGTAGCTCAGTGGTAGAGCGCTTGCCTTGTCTTGAATTCACAAGACCCTGGCACTCCCCAACACCAAAACAAAACAAAAACAAGATAAAACAAAACAAAACAAAAAAAGGGTCTCACTATATGCAGCCAGGCTGGCCTTGAACTCACAATCCTACTGTCTTCGCCACCTAAGTGCTGAGATTACAGCTTTGCTTCACTATTCTTGACATTAATACTACTTTGGGAAACTTTCTTCCCTAAAATTGTACATGGTCCATCAGGCATGGTAGCACACACCAGTAATCCCAACTACATACAGAGACAGAGTTGGGAGAATTGAGGTTTGGGGACTGCCCAGGCAAAAAAGTTAGTGAGATCCTACTTCTTTTTTCTTTTTTTTTTTTTTCTTGTAGAGACAGAGTTTATCATGACAAATTACACAAACTGCTTGCTTTTTCCTTTCTGAAAATCTCACTATCAAGAGCTGATCTCATAGAATTTCTAATTCAAAAACACTCATTTCACAAACCAAACACATTTCAGAGATGGAAGGGCGGAGAACCTTAATGCCAGTGCTAGATAAAAATGACCCCAGGGACCTGAGATGACCAGTTATTCTTTCCTCAATGATATCCTAGTCAGTTCCCTCCCATCTCTACTCTCATCCTTTCCATTTACTAACAGCATCCAAATACCAGCCATTTTTGGTATCCAAATACCAAATGCCATTTCTGGGCAGCAGGCAGAGGATTAGAGACCCTACTTCTTCTTACTTTTTCTTTTTTTCCTTTTTTTTTAAAAATTTTTTAAATACTCTGGTTATTTTGGAGATGGGGATCTCACAGATTATTTGCCCGGGCTGGCCTTGAACTGCTATCTTTTTTATCTCAGCCTCTCAAGTAGCTAGGATTACAGGTGTGAGCCACAGGCACCTGGCTATTTCAAAAATCAAGCTGGAGGGCTGGTGGAATGGCTCAAGTGGAAGAGCACCTGCCTAGCAAGCATGAGGCCTTGAGTTCAAACCTCAGTGACAACAAAAAATAAAAAATAAAAAAATAGCTGGGCGCCAGTTGCTCATGCTTATAATCCTACCTACTCAGGAGCAGAGATCAGAAGGATCGAGGTTTGAAGCCAGCCTGGGCAAATAGTTCCATGAGACCCTGTCTCAAAAACACCCATCACTAAAAAAGGACTGGTGGAGTGGCTCACTGGAGTTAATAATAAACCTCCTTTCTCTGGCCTTCACCATATCTCTTTATTTGACGTATAGGTCCAGGTGGCCGGACCTGACATGTGGAAGCCCAGGAGTTTGGGCCTTGGATCCGAAACTCCAGTTTGAAAAGTAACACTAAAATCATAGACTGCCAGACATCTTGTTGTTTGAAATGATGTGACGAAAGGGAGAGAGAGGTGACAAGCTGGGGAACTGCAAACACCAGTTAAGTGACGGACTGTCTAGAAAACTGGCAGAGACTGAAAGGCATGACTACTTAAAAGTTATACTAGCCAGATGTGGTGACCATGCCTATAGTCCCAGCACTGTGGAGGCTGAGAGAGAAGGATCACAAGCTTGAAGCCAGCCTGGACATAGCAAGATTCTGTCCAAAAAAAAAAAAAAAGTTGTGCTGGACTTTCTACAAAGAAGGGTAGAAAGCACAGGGGACCTTGGAGTGTGGGGTCCCCATTCCAGGACGTTAGTGGTGTGGGTTTCCTATGTGTACACAAATGAGGGGCAAGGGGCAGTGCTGAGAGTCCCAGGCTGCAGTCCTAGGCCAGAGAACTCTGGGGGAACCAATGACCAGGCTCAGCCACTCGCCCTGGTTACTCTCAGTGTGGCCACACCAGGAGGAAACAGCAGGGTAGTGGGTGAAGGCCTGTCTCTACAGGGAAGGAGCAAAAGGGGGAGCGGAGTCCAGGGGGCGTGCATAGCCCTGGTCTGATGGGCTCTCTGTTCCTGGAACTGGAGATAAACTAGGGAGGCACTGAATCAAAGAAAGGACAAGCCAGAGGAGCAAGCCAGAGTGTAAGTAGTTAGACGAGGTCCTCCTTCAGGGTAGGGCAATGCAGACCTCTCGCCAACAGGACATTGTAAAAGCTGGCAGTCAATAGTCTGCCGATTGTGATATTCCTGCACATCTTGAAGACACTTGGTTATTGTTATCTTGGTGCCTTCAGGCTTGAAGGGGAGGATTGCTGGCTTTAGCCAGACACCCCTTCAATGATTAACCTGTCTCTGCATCGTTGAGCAGGCATCTGACCCAAAGTTCAAGGTAGCAAGGAGATAGATGCAAAATGAAGGCAGAAATGGCCAGCCTTTATTCTGCTTTTAGCTGCCCAAGCTAAGGTAACTGCAGTCCCAAGGGGAGCGTAGTGCTTTTTATCAGAAGCAGCCTCTGAGATCCTGTTACAGCTCCTCTCAGGCTGCTGTGCCTAAGGTACCTGGCTTCAAAGTGGAGCCATTTTGTGAATGTGGCCCTGAGCCCTTCCATCCTATTTTCTGAGAACTTCCAGGAAACCAGGCTGACCTTCATCCAATGCTAAGTGTCACTAAAGGACAATGAGACCCCCGAGATAAAATTGCCACAAAGAAACAAGGTGCTGACCCAGGGGAGAGCAGGTGCAGGGGGACAGGACAAGTTCCTGCTCACCTTCACTAGTGACCCAGTGGGAAGTGGAGGGTGGTGCTAGGGATACAGGTTGGCCTCCAGGACAGGGATGGAGGAAACACTGCCTCTGGAGGGACGAGGTGGTAATGCTAAGAGCTCTTTTTAACCTGTCTACCCTGGCACTGAGGCTGTTTTCTGCAAAACACAGCTGAGTTGGGAGAGTGACATGAAAAGGATTGTCACTAACAGCATAGCAGGAGTCAGCAGACCCAGCCTGGGGACCTGGGGTTTTCCACAGGCTGCCATTTCTGGAGGCAGGTACAAGAAAGAAATCTGAAAGTAATTACAAGCTTAATTTTTATTCTTTTATTTAAGGTCATTTTGGGGCTGGAGATGTGACTCAAGTGGTTGAGTGCCTACCAAGCAAGCACCAGATCCTGAGTTCAAATCCTAATACTGCAAAAAAAAAAATCACTTTTTGTTACATTTTAAAAAATAAAAGGGGCAATCTTGGTTGCAGCCCTGGAACTTGGAAGTAGTCCATGTCATTAAAGTGGCAAGAGTGAGCCTAGAGCCCTGAGCAGGTCTGGAAAGAGTCCAGTGTCAGTGGAAGCTTTGTCCAGAGGGCAGTGTTTCCCCACAGAGGGGCCCAGCAGGGAGCATGCTAGGACTGACCTGCTTTTGCTGGGTTGTTGCTCCGTAGCCAACCCCTGCCCTCCTGCTGACAGGACTTCTGGGGGGGAGCTCTGAATGGTAATGACATTGTCACCTGACACCTGACTTTCTTGCTCAGAGAGGACACCTGGTGAGCACTGGAGACCCTGAGTTGAAAGGAAAGACCAAAAAATAGAACAAAAAAAAGCACATGCTTTTCAGGTTTCAGCCTTAAAAACCTGAGGCAGAAAAACTGGAAGACCTTGTTTCCAGGTACCATATTCTTCAGTGCTTCTGTTTTTCTAAGCTTCTGAGGCACATATAAATTGGTTTCTAAAAGTCTTCTGGGTTTTCATTCACCAAAGCGATTGAGCAAACCTGCTCCTCCCTCCCTCCATACAGGACCTGTTTTGACATTTTCTTTTCTTTCTTTCTTTCTTTTTTTTTTTTCTGTCTCTCTCTCTCTCTCTTTTTTTTTTTTTTGCAGTACTGGGGCACCTTGAGCCACTCACCCAGTGAATTTTTGTGAAAGGTTTTTCGAGATAGGGTCTCACAAATTATTTGCCCAGCTGGCTTCGAACTGCAATCCTCCTGATCTCTACCTCCTGAGTAGCTAGGATTATAGGTGTGAGCCACTGACGCCCAGCTTAAATTTTATTTCTTTTTATATTTTTCTGCACTGGTTAGAGCCATCAATATTATGTTGAACAGCAGTGGTGATATCAGGCATCTTTGCTTCATTTATTTATTTTGGTGTTGAGAATTGAACTCGGGGCCTCTTGTATACTAAGCCCGTGTTCCACCACTGGGCTACACCCCCAGCATTGCCTGATTTCTGATTTTGTAGGGAATGCATCTTAAGACTTTCCTTTGAATAAGATGCTCTAAGGGCCCTAGATATATAGACTCTAGCCAGGTGCTGATGGCTGTAATCCTCGCTACTCAGGAGGCAGAGATCAGGAGGATCGTGGTTCCAAACCAGCCAGACAGATAGTTGGAGAGATCCTATCTTGAAAAATGCCATCACCAAAAAAGGCTGGTGGTGTGGCTCAAGGGGTAGGCTCTGAGTTCAAAGCCCAATGCCCCTCTCACGATGGAGGGTGCACCTCCCTCACGATGTCGTGTATACCTGTATTAGATGCACACACATTTGTACATGCATGTTGATAACTGATATTTAATTTAGGACTTTTGTATCTCCTTTATAAAGTTCAGTAGACCTTAAATTAGTCACAGTTTAATTGTAGGAACAGAAATTGTGCAAAGTCATTTTAACAGGAAGGGATTAAATGTAGGGGATTGAGTTCTTTCGAAATTATGAAAAGGGACGGAGGACCAGCTCTGGGCTGGCCTCCAGGAACGACTGTCAGACAGGCCAAGGGAGCTGTCCTAATGCCAGAGTTGGAGAATGAACAGCTGTGCTGGCAGAGATGGCTGCAGAACCTCAGCCGAAGCTGCGACCACAGAGCAGGAAGCTGTAACAGCCTGCTGGCAGTGCACAGCTGGTGACTGGACACTGCAAAGGCCACACCAGATGTTTCCAAAATTGCTTCTCCACACGCACAGAGCTAGTGACTGGACTCCACAATGCTGTGTCAGCCACATCTCCATGATGTGGCAAAGCCACAGCTAGAAGGCCAGGAAGGGGGCCCACTGCACACCTCCATGTCTGCATTTCATCTGAGCGCATCGAGCCTGGTGGAACTTAATTACCTCAAGAACTCGAGCTGCAGGGCTGGTGGAGTGACTCAAGTGGTAGGGCACCTGCCTAGCAAGCCTAAGGCCCTGAGTTCAAGCCCCAGTACCACCCCCACCTCAAAAAAAAAAAAAAAAAGAAAACAACAAAGAACTCAAGCAGCAAAGGATCCTGGACAATGGTGTCCCTGGTTTTTCAGGTTTTGCAGAATGACGGGTGCGCAGAAAGAAAGAATCCCATTGCCAGGGTGGGTTAGGTGAGGCTATTGTCATGAGCAACCCCCAATCCCAGGGAAGGTGAGGTTCTCACACTAGCACCCCAGGCAGCAGGGGTGGGGTGCTGCTCATTGGAAGAACCCAGGCCCCAGGCTGACAGAGCCAGTGCCTCTCTCTCAGAGCTGGCTGTCGTGCTGTAGGTGGGGAGGCACTAGAGGGCCCCAAAGCAACCATTAAATTGTATATACATCAGGTGCCTGTGGTTCACACCTGTAATCCTAACTACTCAGGAGGCAGAGATCAGGAGGACCATGGTTCCAAACCAGCCAGGCAAATAGTTCTTGAGACTCTATCTTGCAAATATTCATCACAAAAAAGGGCCGGTGGAGTGGCTCAAGAGGTAACAGCACCTGCCTGGCAAATTAGAGGCCCTGAGTTTAAACCCCAGTGTGGCTAAAAAAAAGTTATATATGCATATTTACCTGTCCCCAGCCAGTCTGGAAGTAACACACCTCAAGTTCAGAACCCCAGGACAAAATTGGCCCAGGCCCCACCCAGCCTAAAGGAGGCTAGTGAGTGAAGTGCTCCCATGAGAACTGAAAAGCTTTGCTGAATGGACTTTTTACTCTCCAAGTGTATCTACCCGGCTCAGAAATCTCTTCTCACCTGCTCTCCTCAGCCAGGCTTGTCCCCAAGGTTATCTCAGGCTTTCTCTCTACTCCTGTTTTCTGGAACAACTTGGATGAGGTGAGTTACCTGTGTCCCTCGGGAGTCTGAGAGAAGACATTCTGGTGGAAGTCTTCAAAATGTGTTTTCTCACAATGTTAGTCTGTCCGAGCCTCCAGTTTCTTCCTGAGTCAATTTTTGCTTTACATATAAATTGTTTTTCCATGCTGGGGATTGAACCCAAGGCTTCAGTATCAATATGCCAAGTGAGTATTCGATCCAGCCCTACCTTTTATAGTTTTCATATATAAAATGTCCTTTGTAATCTTTTATGTTTAAATCATCGTTATATGTCATTTTTCTGCTTTTCTTTTCATAATTTACTTGCACGTTTTCTCCTGCTTAGTCTTTCAGAGGTTTAATTAACTAATTCTAATTGATTACATTAAAATAACATTGGATATGTTAAAATATTCTTTTGTGTGGATGTATTATTCACTATTTTACTGATTTTTATCTTTCTTTTTATTATTTCATTTTGTTTTGTTTTTTCAGGTTTACTCTGCTCTTTGTTTGCTTGTTTGTGACAGGGTCTCACTATGTAATCCAGGTTGGCCTCAAACTCAAGATCCTCTTGCCTCAGCTTCCCAAGTGCTGGGATTACAGGTAGGAACTACAGAGCCTGGTTGTACCCTGTTCTTTAAGATGATTCTCTCTTTTTTTCATTCTTTTTTTGGTAGGACTGAGGTTTGAACTCAGGGCTTCATGCTTGCAAAGCAGGTGCTCTACCACTCGAGCTGCACTTTTAGCCCTCTAAGGTGATTCTTGCCTGGTGTGGTGTAATCCCAGGTATTTGGGAGTCAGACATGGACAGAATCAAGGCTCAAGGCCAGCCCAGGCAAAAAGTATATGAGACCCACATCTCAACAAGTGACATACCTGACATCCCAGCTACCTAGTATAAATTGGAGGATCTCAATCCAGCTGACCCAGGCATAAGTTCAAGACCCTATTTCAAAGACAACTTACTCCAGTTCTGAAGAAAAAAAACACAAAAAAAAACAACCCAAAAAAGGGATGATTCTTGAGTTGTATGGGTAAGTCATTTTCAACCTTTACTGTTTTCTAATAAGCAGCATATCTAAAGCTATAAATGTAAAGGCATTCATTTTGGCATACTATTTGGAATCCATTTGAGAAACATAAATTACTCTCTTTAGGCCCGATGGATAAAGATTCTATGCAGGCATTGGGGGCCTAGTGGACTTGAACTCCATGCCCCGCCCTTGCTGGGAAGGCACTCTATCTCTTGATCCACAGCCCAGTCCTGTTTGCTTTAGTTATTTTCTGATGGGCCTCATGTTTTTCCCTGGGACAGCCTGGGTCAGGATCTTCCTGCGTATACCTCCCATGTAGCTGGAATGACAGATGTGCACCACCATGATGGGCTCATTGGCTGAGACGAGATATTGGTAACTTTTGCCTGAACTGGCCTCCAACTGAGATTTTCCTAATCTTCACCATCTGAGTAGCTGGGATTACAGGCACAAACCACCTTGCATGTTCCATAGACTATTTATTGTGAACACACTAAATGTCCATCAATCAGGGAATTGTATTCACTTCCTATGACTGCTTATTAAAACAGCACATATTCATTCTTTCCCAATTCTGAAGACCAGATGAAACCAGCATCACTGTTTGTATATCAAGGCGTTGGGAGGCCCTGTTGCCTGGAGGCTGTAGAATTGTCTTGTCATGTCCAGCTTTTCATGGCTGCCGACATTCCTTGGCTCATGGCCTCAACGTTGAGGTCTCTGGCTCTGTCTCTGCATCCCTTCTGTGTGTGTCACGTCTCTCTCTGCCTTTCTATCATGAGGCCATGGGTAACTGCATTTAGGGTCCCTATCTCAAGATCTGTAACTTAGAACATCTGCAAAGACCTTATTTCAAATAAGGTAAACTCATATGTCCCATATGGACATTTTGGGACCATTATTCAGCCTACTATAGAATGATTAAATCATCAAATTTTCTTACCGTGAATAGTTGCATCACTAAGCAAACTGAAATGGACTGGAGACTTGGCTTAAGTGGTACAGTGCTTGTCTATCAAGCACAAGGGCCTGGGCTCAAGACCCAGTAACACACACACACACACACACACACACACACACACACACACATACACACACATATACACACACACAAAGAAAAGAAAAAGAAAAATGAGCTAGAACTACATATTCTTATATGAAAATATGTCAATGACATACCCATACCCTTAAGAAATAAAAAAGTACATTGCACAACAGTAAGATTGTATTTTACCCTATACTATAACTTACATGAATTACATACTTGCGTGTGTATGTGTGTGTGTGTGTGTGTGTGTGTATGTGTATCTTTTTTTTTTTTTTTTTGGTGGCACTGGAGTTTGAACTCAGGGCCTCAGGCTGGCTAGGCAGATGCTCTACCACTTGAGCCATTCTGCCAATCCTTTTTGTTTTGGGTATTTTTTAGATAGGGTCTTGTGAACTATTTGCCTGGGCTGGCTTCAAACCTTGATCCTCCTGCTCTCTGCCTCCTGAGTAGCTAGGATCACAGGTGTGAGCTACTGGCTCCCAGCCAACTCTCCTATATTTTAAAATGTATTTCTGAGTAAATACACAACACTACCAACAATCTGAAGAATACAGTTGGGGATGGGCCAGGAGGAAGGGAGAACTCACTCTTTCTTTATACTTTTCTTTATTATGGTTTTTGATTGTTAATTTTTTGTTTGTTTTTCACAATCACTGTTACATCTTTTGTTACAAAATACTTTCTGGATCACCTGTAGTACCAAGCAGGGACTCTGCCTTTGTGCAGTCCTTTTTTGCAAGGGAAGCAGAACAATAGGGAATCATTTCTAATGCCCTGCACAGGTCTGTGGTTGTCCTTTTTCCAGCACCTGCTGTTGAACTTGCAAAAAGTTATTATGGGGATGGGAAGTGGCCTTCAACAGCTGGGACCATCAGTAGTCAGCATGTGAGACTTCCCTTCCAGTCCACATCCACATCAGGCTGTGTCTTCTGCTAGCTGCGGAACCTTGAGCAGGTCACGAAGCTCCTGGATGTCCTTACGGATTGCACAAGGAACATTATGTCTTCCCACACAGAGCTCCCCTGAGGATGAAGTGAAATGATGCGTTCCCAAGGAAACTGCTTGGTGTGAGCTGAGTTACAACCTCCCTAGGTGTGAATAAGTGCAGAGGTGAAATTCGAAGGATGCTATGGCATGTGAGATGAGACCTGAATGCCAGCTATGATAATCCCAGCCCTTGGAGGCTGAGGCAGGAGGATCACAGTTCTAGGTCAGCTTGGGCAAATAGTTCACAAGACCACCTTTCCAAAATAATCAGAGCAAATGCTGAAGATAGTTTACTTGGCCTCTTCCCACAGCATGTCCCAAGATGTGTCATAAGCCTCCTTTCTCTGCCTTAAAAAAAAAAAAAAGCTGAGCACTGCTGGCTCATGCCTGTAACCCTAGCTATTCAGGAGGCAGACATCAGGAGGACTGCGGTTCGAAACTAGCACAGGCAAATAGTTCAAGAGGCCCTATCTCAAAAAGAAAAACCTTCACAAAAAAAAATAGGGTTGGTGAAGTGGCTCAAGGTGAAGGCCCTGAATTCACCTGGGAGGCAAACAGCATGATTCTCATTTTATAGATACGAAACAGAAACAAAGAAGTTGGGCAACTTCCCAAAGGGCAAGCAGCTCTAACACCAGCTGTTTGATTGAAAGACTACTTTCTTAGCAAGTGTGTACTGGTCTTAAAGTATAAGTGTCTTTCACCAAACTGTACACCTTTACCAAGTAGGTTTTTGTTTGTTTGCTTGCATATTTTGAGACAGGGTTTTGATATATTGCCCAGGCTAACTATGAACACCTGGAATCAAGTGATCCTCCTGCTTCAGCCTCCAGAATAGATGAGAGAATAGACGTGCTTCATCATGATAAGCTACGGACACATAAAATGATACATAGATAGAAGAAAGAAGAAGAAAAGGAGAAGGAGAAGGAGAAGGAGAAAGAAGGAGAAGGAGAAGGAGAAGAAGAAGGAGAAGAAGAAGAAGAAGAAATGTTTCCTGTGTGAGCACACTGGGAATAAATGAACATAAAAGAAAACTGAAGAACTGAGAAGGAAAGATGCAAACAAGAGGTAAAGAGATGAAAACTCAAAAAGGGTGTATATGATGGGAAAAGGGCTTGTAGGCCCCAAAGTGACCACGCGGAGAGGAGTGATCTGGCCAAGAGATTCTTTATTGCAGGGTGGGAGAGGGAGGCGGGGGTGGAGGCAGGGGCTTAAATACCCCTCAGTGGGACTCAGCATGATCCGATTGGTTAGGATCTTATGGTTCATGCTGATTGGAGGTTGGGGCAGAAGGAGGATTCAAGCTAGACTTGAGGCAGGACCGTGACCCTGGGAAACAGAAGCTTAAGGGTGCAGTAAGAAACAAAACCTATCAGCACCATTATTGCCAACATTCCTCCCTCTTTTGTTTGTTAAGGAAGGGGGGTGTTCAAAAAACTCTATTCAGAAGCTTCTAGACATCATCAATAGCTATAGCAAGGTAGCAGGATATAAAATCAACATAGAAAAATCATTAGCATTTCTATACACTAACAATGAGCAAACGGAAAAAGAATGTATGAAAACAATTCCATTTACAATAGCCTCAAAAAAAATCAAATACCTAGGTGTAAACCTAACAAAAGATGTGAAAGACCTCTACAAGGAAAACTATACACTTCTGAAGAAAGAGATTGAGGAAGACTATAGAAAGTGGAGAGATCTCCCATGCTCATGGATTGGTAGAATCAACATAGTAAAAATGTCGATACTCCCAAAAGTAATCTACATGTTTAATGCAATTCCCATCAAAATTCCAATGACATTCATCAAAGAGATTGAAAAATCTACTGTTAAATTTATATGGAAACACAAGAGGCCACGAATAGCCAAGGCAATACTCAGTCAAAAGAACAATGCAGGAGGTATCACAATACCTGACTTCAAACTATATTACAAAGCAATAATAATAAAAACAGCATGGTACTGGCACAAAAACAGACATGAAGACCAGTGGAACAGAATAGAGGATCCAGATATAAAGCCACACAACTATAAGCAACTTATCTTTGACAAAGGAGCTAAAAATATACGATGGAGAAATAGCAGCCTCTTCAACAAAAACTGCTGGGAAAACTGGTTAGCAGTCTGCAAAAAACTGAAACTAGATCCATGTATATCACCCTATACCAAGATTAACTCAAAATGGATCAAGGTTCTTAATATCAGACCCCAAACTCTTAAGTTGATACAAGAAAGAGTAGGAAATACTCTGGAGTTAGTAGGTATAGGTAAGAACTTTCTCAATGAAACCCCAGCAGCACAGCAACTAAGAGATAGCATAGATAAATGGGACCTCATAAAACTAAAAAGCTTCTGTTCATCAAAAGAAATGGTCTCTAAACTGAAGAGAACACCCACAGAGTGGGAGAAAATATTTGCCAACTATACATCAGACAAAGGACTGATAACCAGAATATACAGGGAACTTAAAAAACTAAATTCTCCCAAAACTAATGAACCAATAAAGAAATGGGCAGGTGAACTAAATAGAACTTTCTCAAAAGAAGAAATTCAAATGGCCAGAAAACACATGAAAAAATGCTCACCATCTCTAGCAATAAAGGAAATGCAAATTAAAACCACACTAAGATTCCACCTCACCCCTGTTAGAATAGCCATCATCAGCAACACCACCACCAACAGGTGTTGGCAAGGATGCGGGGAAAAAGGAACCCTCTTACGCTGTTGGTGGGAATGTAGACTAGTACAACCACTCTGGAAAAAAATTTGGAGGCTACTTAAAAAGCTGGACATCGATCTACCATTTGATCCAGCAATACCACTCTTGGGGATATACCCAAAAGACTGTTACTCCAGAGGCACCTGCACACCCATGTTTATTGCGGCACTATTCACAATAGCCAAGTTATGGAAACAGCCAAGATGCCCCAGCACTGACGAATGGATTAAGAAAATGTGGTATCTATACACAATGGAATTTTATGCAGCCATGAAGAAGAACGAAATGTTATCATTCGCTGGTAAATGGATGGAATTGGAGAACATCATTCTGAGTGAGGTTAGCCTGGCTCAAAAGACCAAAAATCGTATGTTCTCCCTCATATGTGGACATTAGATCAAGGGCAAACACAACAAGGGGATTGGACTTTGAGCACATGATAAAAGCGAGAGCACACAAGGGAGGGGTGAGGATAGGTAAGACACCTAAAAAACTAGCTAGCATTTGTTGCCCTTAATGCAGAGAAACTAAAGCAGATACCTTAAAGCAACTGAGGCCAATAGGAAAAGGGGACCAGGAACTAGAGAAAAGGTTAGATTAAAAAGAATTAACCTAGAAGGTAACACCCACGCACAGGAAATCAATGTGAGTCAATGCCCTGTATAGCTATCCTTATCTCAACCAGCAAAACCCCTTGTTCCTTCCTATTATTGCTTATACTCTCTCTACAACAAAATTAGAGATAAGGGCAAAATAGTTTCTGCTGGGTATTGAGGGGGGGAGCGGGAGGGGGTGGAGTGGGTGGTAAGGGAGGGGGTGGGGGCAGGGGGGAGAAATAAACCAAGCCTTGTATGCACATATGAATAATAAAAGAAAAATGAAAAAAAAAAAAAAAAAGGAAGGGGGGTGTTGTGTTCACTCTGGCTTCTTCGAGCTGGCAAGGGGTGGCATAGGGGAAGGGAGGGTTAGTTGGCAAACAGTGTTGGGGTGGTGAGTCTCATGATGGTGTACACCCAGGCTCCAAAAATGAAAATTTCTTCTTCCCTGAAGTTGATGAAGGTCCCTTGTAGCCATAGGTCATAAAGAGTCTCGAGCCAATCCTCTGACCTCCACATGGTGGGTATCGGGAGTCAAGGAATTGTAGCAGGCATTCTGTAAGGGGGTCTTGATGTTTATAACCCGGTGTCCTGGTAGGGTCCATTATAGGTGTCCTCTGGTTGTGCTTTCAGAGGTTGGTATCCCTGGAGGTACAACTGGTTAAATTTTTGATTAGCAATAGCAGACATGTAGTGTGATACAAGGGAGGAAGCTTAAAAATAGGAGAGCAAGAACATAGGCATTAGGATGGGCATTGGCCAGGAGAACCACTGTGAAATGTTCTTCCCTAGACAATTTCAAAAGTCCTCCAATTCCCTTCTCCACCTCTGTAATTATTTCTTGAGAGGTGCCGCCACTGGGGGAACCCATTGAGCTTGACAGCAGTGGGTGTCATGAGAATGACCAGATGAGGGCTGGTCCATCGAAGTCCCAATGGAGAGGGTACAAGATCCTTTTTGTAGAACAAGATGCCCTGGTTTAACAGAAATTGTTATAGGGTGGGGCAGGATCTGGTTTGCATGCTCTCTGAGAAGTTCCCTGAGAAGTCAGTCAGAGGAGCAGAGTCTGTTGGGGGCAAGTTTTCTAAGAGAAATGGGTGGCCATACATTATCTAAGACCCAAGTAGGAATATTAGGAGGAGCATAAAAAGGTGTCTGTTCAGGGACTACATACCTAGGAATCTAAATTCTGCAAAATCCTATAACTGCCAGGAAAGCTGTAAGCTGTCTTATGGTATGGGGGTTGGGAAACGGAAGATTGGGTTGATGCGTTTATGACTCAGGGAGTGAGTCTGTCCCTTTAAGGCCACACCTAGGTAGGTGACCTGTGGGAGGCAGGGGCTGTCAGGATTTAAATGTAACACTCCTGGATAAAAGAGAGCTTTAGCTCATTATTTTATATAAATTGACACTTTTAACTTTTTAAATGTTTGTACCATGTTTAGATAAAGTATAACATAACACTGTTACAAGGTGGGCATTTAAGACACATAAGCAAATATGTAAATGAACTCTGATTTAGTAGTACTTAAAAGCTTGACAAGATCAGCAGAAAACACAAATAATTTCTTTGATAAAATCTTTCTCTGTAATGGTTTTTTGTAGATGTTACTCAGAGCAGAACAATATTAAGATAACCTTGTTATTTAATAGACATAGAGGATTTGATTTTAGTTTGACATGACCCTAAAAATCTTTTAGCCAACTCTTAGATTATAGTCAACTTTAACTTCACCACACACCGAAGCTTTTATTATACACTTTTCGAACTTACTCAGACCTTCATACAACATACTAAACCCTTTGATGTTTGTCCTTATCCTTCCTATTTGAAACAATCTTTAGGACAAATCCTTCTTTACAAAATCCCTTCTCATCCAAAAAACCATTCCTTTTTCCTTTAACTTCCCAAAAAATGCATTAATTACCTATCTATATCCTTTCCAGTTGTTTACTTTGTAACTTGTATTTTAAAATTAACTTTTATAAGAATTTTAAATTTATTGTAGGGGCTGGAGCAACTAATTAGTATCCTTTATTGTTTTTAGGAATAGGCGTAAGGCTTCATAGTCCCTCAGGAGAAAACCTGGGAAGTGAGAGGAGGAAGAGGAGAGGGGAAAGGGAAAAGAGAAAAAGGAAATCGGGAAGAAGGCGAGAGTTTGCATGCTCACCGAGGGAAGGCCTGAATCACTCTGGGCTCCGCAGTCACCCCCACAGTCCTGTTCTACAAGGTCAACTCCATATTCCCGAGGTCAGAACTCTAAACCCCGCAGGGATTCTTCTGCAGCCTGGCGTTGTTCCTCACTCCGCCGCCAGGGGGCGATACCTTCCGTTCCATCGGCCGCCCTCGCCTGGCGGGAGGGCAGCGCAGAGCAGAGGCTGGGGAAGGCAGGGACCTGCCGAGCGGGCTTGTCCTCTGTGTCCCTGTGCACTCATCCGCAGGCTGCTCCTTGGGGACTGGTTCCTTATGCAACAATGCAATACTAGGCATAAGCTTTCCAAAAACTTTCAACCAAATTCTTAAAAATGCAATCATAAAAAATTATTAGGAAGTGCTTCTTCTCAATGATCACGGTGGGGCTGAAATCACTCCCTTGATTTGGCCTGGTGATCGAAGCTTGGACTGCAGTCTGGATTCCTTCCTTCCTCCTCACTCTACCAACTGTCACACGCGAATGTCGCTGTGCCGGCCCTTTGGCTCTGGGAGGCAGGGTCTCCCCTCAGTGGGTGGTCCCAGGTATCTAGATCGAGTCTGGACCTTGAAGTTATGGGGAGTGTCCTCTCTGCATGAATGACGCTAAGTTATTGACCCCCATCGGGCTAAAACCCGGGAATCGGAATGCTTTAATCAGCTTTTGGACACACCTGGTTTTGACAGTGACTCTTCATGTGAATTTTTTGTCCTTAATTTTTTACAGCTTTGTTGACATATGATTCAAGTACCATAAAATTCACCCGTTTTAAGTACAGGGTTCATGATTCTCAGTAAACTTACAGAGTTGTGTGATCCTCACCACATTCCAGTTGTAGAAGACTCACCGCCACCACCGCCACCAAAATTTCCTTGGGCTGCAGACCTTCCTCACTCCTGCTTCTAGCTCCAGACCTCCAACTGACCTGCTCTGTGTTTGTCTAAATTGTGCCTTCTCTGAACGTTGCCTATTAATGGAATCAGACTGCTTAGCCAGCTTTGCAGTACTGCAATGAAACACCTGAGGCAAATAACTTTATAAAGATAAAAAGGTTATTTAGCTAACCGTTTTAGAAGCCCATAGGTTTGGCCTTCAGAGAAGGTGGCATATCACAGTGGGAGTATGTGTAGGAGCAAAGAGTTATCCAGAACCTGATCAGAGAAAGAGAGAGAGGAAGAGGCAGGGGTTCCATCTTTCTCTCTGAGGGCATATCTCCAATGACCTAAGGACCTCCAACTAGCACCCCCTTTTGTGGTGAGACTGGATTTGAACTCAGGGCCTCACATTTGCTAGGTAATCACTCTGTCACTTGAGTCACACCTCCAGCCCTCTCTTCATTGTAGTGATTTGTCAGATAGGGCTTCCTGTTTTTACCAAGGACTGACCTCAAACCACAATTCTCCTATGTAGCCAGGATTACAGGAGTGAGCCTCTATATTCAGCTCTGGCAGCACCTTTTAAAGGTCCACGGCTCCTCCTAATAGCACCACCCTGAGAACCAAGCCTGTACGTATAGACCTTTGAAGGACACTAAGTTATACCTAAACCATAGCCAAATGGTGTGCAGTCTCTCTCATCTGGCTCTTTGCACTTAGCTCAATGTGTTGAGGCCTGTCTGTACAGCCTCACTGGACCCCTAAGGAGATGACATCATTACAGCAGGCAGGACTTCTGCCAGCAAGCACTACCTCCAGGAGCAGGCCAGGGATCTGGCTGCAGGAACACGTGGTTGTGGTAGTTGGCCAAGGCTGCCACACAAAGGCCACAAGTGGGTGGCTTCAAGAACAGACATTTATTTTCTCAGAATTCTGGAGGCTGGAGCCCAAGATCAAAGAGCTGGCAGCAGTCAAGCACAGTAGCTTATGCCTGTAATCCCAGCTACTGAGGAGGAAGAGATAGAGAAGATTGCGGCTCAAGACCAGTCCAGGCAAAAAGTACACAAGACCCCATCTCAAACAGTGGCTGGGAATGGTGGTACACACCTGTCATTTCAGCTGTGGTAGGAAGTGCAAATAAAAGGATCGTGGTTCAGGCTGGCCTGGACAAAAGGTGAGAGCTTATCCCCAAAATAACTAAACAAAACGGGTTGGAGGCATGGCTCAAGGGGTTAGAGTGCCTGCCTGGCAAGTGTGAGGCCTGAGTTCAAACCCCAGTGACTTTGAGTCACTGTGTAGCTCAGGCTGGCCTCGAATTGGTGATCCTCCTGCCTCCACCTCCTGAGTGCTGGGATTATAGGTGTGTGTCACTACACTAGTTTTAGTTCTTAGATTTAAATGAATGATGAATTTTGAGATGATTTTTATTTGTGATATAAGGTAAAGACCTAAATTCAAGGTTTTTGGTGTGTGTTTGTTTGTTTGTTATGAGTAAGAATATCCAGCTGTCTCAGCACCGTTTGATGAAAAAAATTATTTCCCCATTAAATTGTCTTAGAATCTCCATTGAAAATTGAGTTAAAGCTGGGTGTGGTGGTACATGCCTGTAATTCCAGCTACTCAAGAAACAGTTGGGTCATGAGTTTGCAGCCAGTCTGGGCAACATAGCTAGAGTCTGTTGCAAAAAAAAAATGTATTTAAAAAAGCTGGGTGCCAATGCTTACGCCTGTAATCCTAGTTACTTGGGAGGCTGAGATTGGGTAGAAGTCAGCCTGGGCAAATAGTTCCGGAGACCCTCCCCCCATCTCCCAAATAACCAGAGCAAAGTGAATTGGAGGTGTGGCTCAAGCAGTAGAGCACCTGCTTTGCAAGTGCAAAGCCCTGAGTTCAAACCCCAGCCCCACACAGGCACACACACGAATCAGTTTAAGATGAACGTAGGGTTCATTTCCACAGTCTCCATTCAGTTTCACACGGCTACCATGTGCCTGCGTCTGAATACCATACTGTCTTGTTTACTGTAGCTCTACTCATGAGTTTTGAAACTGTAAGTAGTGTAAGTCCTCCAAAACTGTTTTTCCTTATCAAAACTGGCCTCTGCAAGGGTCTTTGTGTTGCCGTGTGCATCTTGTAACTTTTCAATTTCTACCCCAAAAATGCTTACTGGGATTTTGATAAGAATTAGGTTGAATCTAAATCAAATTTTGGTAAATTACCACTTAACAATATTAAGCCTTCCAACCTATGATCATATGCCTATTTATTTATATCGTCTTTAATTTCTCTCAGTAGTGTTTTGTTTTCAGCAGTGTATGTGTGCGTGTGTCTATCTATCTATCTACCTAGCTACCTATCTGTCTGTTTATCTATCTATCTATCTATCTACCTGTCTGTCTATCTATCTATCTGTCTACTTGTCTGTCTACCTATCTATCTATCTACCTACCTACCTATCTATCTATCTATACAGCACTACCTTTGATGAACTTACTTATAAGTATTTTGCTCTTTTTATCCTACTGTAAATGGAATTATTTTATTAAATTCATCTTTGGATAGTTTGTTGCTAGAATATGGAGGGCTGGTGGAGTGTCTCAAGCAGCACAGTGCCTGCCTGAGTTCAAATCCCAGCAGTACTAAAAAAAAAAAAAAAAAAGAAGAAGCCGGGTACTGGTTGCCTAAACCTGTAACCCTAGCTACTGAGGAGGCAGAGATCAGGAGGATTGTGGTTCAAAGACAACCCAGACAAATAGTTTGCGAGACCCTATCTTGAAAATACCTAACACAAAAAAGGGCTGGTAGAGTGGCTCAAGATGTAGGTCCTGAGTTCAAAACCCACACCGCAAAACAAAAAAAATGGAAATGAAGTTGACTTTGTCTCCTGCAGCATTACCAAAGTAATGTATTAGTTTTAGATTTTTTTATGAGTGGATTGCTCAGAATTTTCTACATAAAGGATTATGTCATTTGTGATGTCTTCAATAGTTTGGGGGTTTTGTTTTGTTGTTGCTTTTGTCCTTATCATACTGGTTAGAAAGTATAGTGGTGAGTGTAGACAGTTGTGTCTTGTTCACAGTCTTAAGACAAAAGCACTTGGGCCTACGCCATTACAAATGATGTTGGCTGTGGGTCGTACGTGCCCCAGTCAGTTTGGTAACGTGCCCTCTAGCTAGGTTTGTTGAGAGCATTTATTTTTAATCATGAATTGTGTTTGACATTATAAAATGGTTCTCTGCATCTATGGGGATGAATATTGCTGTTTTTATTATTTTTAACCTATTAGTATATCACATTAATTGATTTGGGGGTATTAATCACGATGTACATGTGATGTTGCTGGACTTGGTTGGCTAACACTAAGGGTTTTCACACTTGTGTTCATAAGGAACAGTGGCCTGTGTTTTCTTTTCCTATGGTGCTTCGTCTGGCTTTGCTATCAGGGTAATGCTGCCTCGTTCACTGAACGAGTTGGAAATTGTTCTTTGCTCTGTTTTCTTTTTATTTATTGTTTTTGGCGGTACTGGGGTTTGAACTCAGGGTCTTGTCCCTTGCTAGGCAGGTGCTCTGCCACTTGCCACTCCGCAGGTCTTCCTCCTCTATCCTGAAAGAACTTCTAAAGTTTAAGTGCCAGTTCTTTATGTGTTTGATAGCACTCGCTGAGGAAGCCCTCTGGACATGGGTATTTCTTTGTAGGAAAAACTTTTAATTGCTAACTCAATTTCTGTACTCATTACAGGTCTATTAAATTTTCCTATTTTTCTCAAGCCAGTAATTTGTATTTTTTCTAGGAAATTAACCATTTCACCTATTGTCTAATTTCTTGTCATATTGTTGTTCTTATTTTCATTTCAATAAGGTCAGTAGTAACGTCCATTTTTTCCACTCCCAATTTTGTGACCCTTTTTTCTTATCAGTCTAGCAGGGGACTTGGGGCAACTCGCGTCTCGTGTGTGTACGCTTAGGGTAAGGCAGGCATCTGGTCTTTGCTGTGCATGTCTGTAATCTCTGTCACCACATGGCATACAGCTTAATCTTCCTTTTGGAATTCCCTTTCTCCTTAACACAGTTGAAGGTCTGTTCACTTCCACCGGGAACCCAGATTGACAGGATTTCATTGGCGCCTAAAGGAAAAGAACCCTAAGTGTGTGTTACACCAAGATGCAATGAAGGAGAGGAAGATCCAGAAACCCATCCCTCCTCTTGGTAGCTGCACTGTGACCTTTGCCTAGTGAAGAAGATGGGTTGGGGAAATGACAACCAAACTAGCATTCCCTTGGTTTCACAATAGGGAGCCTGCAGATGGCGAAGAGCTTCTGCTATTCTCTAGGCTGAGCTCCATAGATAACACCATAGCAGCTGAGGACTTGTTTGTTACTAAAGACCCAAGAGTTCACAGTAGACTGTAATTGACTATAAGTCATTACATCTGAACACCATTAAATTCAGATTGGAAGATACAAACCAGACTCAGAAAGGCTGACTGGTGAGAAGGGGTAATGAATGGGATCGAGGTGACCATTAAAGGGGCCTTGATTGGGGAAAGGGGAGGTAGCTCCAGTGGTAGAGTGCCTGAGTTCAAACCCCAGTACTGCCAAAACAAATTATTAAAGGGGCCATCGGCTGTACCTGTGATGTTTTGTATTTGTTAATGGAAAAACTAAAAGCAAATCAGACAAATGTTGCTTGACATGGTGACATGTGCCTGTAGTCACAACTGCTCTGGAGGTTGAGGTGGGAGGATCACTTGAGTCCAGGAGTTCAGGGCCAGCCTCAGCAAGACCAGCCTCCTCTAAAAAATGACGATAATAATAATAAGAAGAAAAATGTTGATAATTCATCTTTGTGTGTGTGTGTGGTATAGGAGTTTGAACTAGAGGCTTTCAACCTTGCTAGGCAGGTACTCTATCACTTGAGCCATACTTCCAGCCTGTTATTAATTTTTTCTTTCTTTTGTTTTTTTTTTAACCACTCAGACTGTGCTCTCTCCCTCTTATTCCCTCAAAAGAGAATAAAAACGATCATCCATGGCAAATGGCAGTTGCAGTAAAGCAACACCAAGAGCCAGCGTCTTGCTCAGGAGAAAGCACTGCACCTCCTCCTCGTGGTTTCCGGTACTGTGCACGATCAGAGAAACTTCTCTAGTAAGGAACTATAGAAATGATCCCCGAAAGTATAGTCTTGTGTTATTAATTCTTGATGTTGGAAATATGCATTTGCTAAATTTTCAATATGTTTGGCTCAAAAAATGTTAGTAAAAATCGTGGACATATTCAGGTTTGAAGCAAGAGGTATTTCTTTAAGAAATGGAGCTCCCCTTCAGGCTGGTTAGCCTTTCTCACAGGAAGCCACAGCCGGAGCCTTCCTTCTTGTTCTTTCCTGATGGAATAGTAGAGACTTTTTCCTGATGGAATAGTAGAGAGACTGAGCAGCTGTTCTGAGCCATTTGCAGCCTTGGGCTTCTCAAAATAAGGAGTCACTGGGTTCTGCAAGTGAGCTCTGTCCAGAAACAGGGACTATTATGGCTCTTTTTGTTGTTTGATTGTTTTGAGTCAGGGGCTCAAAATGTAGCCGAGCTGGGCACTGGTGGCTCACGCCTGTGATCCTAGCTAATCAGGAGGCAGAGATCAGGAGGATCGAGGTTCAAAGCCAGCCTCAGGCAAATAGTTCTCTAGAGCCTATCTCGAAAATACCCAACACAAACCAGGGCTGGCGGAATGGCTCAAGCGGGAGAGTGCCTGTCTAGCAAGCATGAGGCCCTGAGTTCAAGCCCCAGTACTGCCAAAAGAAATCAAACAAATTAAAAAAGCCAGTATGTAGCCCAATCTTGCCTGGAACTCAAGATCCTCCTGCCTCTGCCTTCCAAGTGCTGGGACTATAGAATGTGCCACCAGCTGAGGACTGTGTTGAGAGACCCTTTCCTGTTCATCGTGGCCAGACACTTCACCGGATGGTGGCATCTTTCAGCCATCTCCCAGGCCACAGTTTACAGGTCTCCTGCTCAGGTGGAGGACATAACACACACCACTCACACACATGCACACTCACATAAGGAAATGCGTGTCGGCTTGGTCTTGAGGTCAAGTGTTCTGTGAGTCACAGTCAAATCTTCTGAGAGCAACTGCACTGAGGACCTCAGCTGTAGCATGGCGAACTCAGATGCCTTTATCTCACTCTCTTTCTTCTCTGAACTTCCATTCTCTCCTCCTCCTTTTGTTCAAAAGCAAATGGCCAAGTGCTTAATCCAAGAGGGGAGTCCTGTTGGGTCCTTTCCCCTCAACTTCTGCGTCCCAGCTGTCACTCTCGGAGTAGATGTTCTGACTTGGTGAACTGTCGTTCTCACACACACACACACACACACACACACACACACACACACACTGCATTGCAATATAAAATTTGTTTCTTTCCTTTTCCTGAAGGGACATGGTTTTTATATGTTATTCTCTTTAAGGAGCTTGGAAACTTCTGGAATTCATCAATTCCGTCTGCACTCCTTCCTTTCTCCCTCCATATCTTCCTTCCTTCCTTTCTTGACAGGGTCTTGTCATGTAGCCCAGGCTGTATTTGAACTTGTGGTTCTTCTGCCTCAGCCTCCTCAGTGCTGGGATTACAGACATGCACCACCATATCCAGCCCTTTTTTGTATTTTCAAATGTTTGGTGTCCTCTTCACTTTTGTTATCTTTCCTTCTTCTTTCCTACTACTAAGAAATCTGCACCTTGCCAGGTGCCGATGGCTCTCGCCTGTAATCTTTGCTACTCAGGATACAGAGATCAAAAGGATTTTGGTTCAAAGCCAGCTCAGGTAAATAATTCCATGAGACCCCATCTCAAAAAAAAAAAAAAAAAACCTTATCACAGGAAAGGGCTGGTGGAGTGTTCAAGGTGTAGGTCCTGAATTCAAACCCCATTACTACAAAAAAAAAAAATCTGCGCCTTTTGTGACAAATAATTGACTAAGGAGAGGAACAAAGAGAGACCCTGGAAGATACAGTACAAGTTTAGTCTGCCGTTTGTCCCCAATCTACATTTCTGCAGTTTTCAACATAAAACCCCCTACACCCTCCCACCCTTTTTTTGCCCCATTGGAGGCAAGCCTTAACCACTGAGCTACACCCCTACCCTCTGCTTCCCACCTTGTTATAGGTACTCACATTTGTCCTTCCTAATCACCTGTCCCCCGGATGGGGACTTTCCTTTCTCTTCTACCCTTGGGTAGAAGCTGGAACAGGGCAGGAGAGGACAGTGCAGTGAGCCGGGCACAGAGAGCACGTGCAGTGGGCATGAGCAGCACAGCAAGGCAGCCCAGTCAGCGGGGCCGAGAAGCATCCCTGTCCAGGAGCGCTGCCTTGCATCTCATCCCGTGGAGAAACTCCTGTCCCTGTGAGCTTTTTGGCAGTGGTTTTTGCTTTTTGGGGGCAGGTGTCACTAAGTAGCCCTGGCTGGCCTTGAACTTGCAGTCTTTCTGCCTCAGTCTCCTGAGTGCTAGGATTCCAGGTGTGCTTCCTCTAAGGTCATTTCTAACACTTGCCAAGCTACAGCAGGTCTTGGATCCACGAACGGACATCATGTTCCCGCAAAGGCCAGCAGTGTACCTCATCCTGCAGCTGGGCTGTGAGGTGCAGCTGATTAAAATAGGTGAAGACACCTGGTTTCCCTCCAACCAGGCCACTGCCCCAGGGGAGGATATCCATGGTGGGTCACAGAGACTGTCTGGTCCCATGTTTAGTATTTTTATTTCCCAGATAATGGGGCACAGGCCACTAGACTTCTTTATGTCTCTCCTAGCCCCAAGCACAGCCACTAGCAATCAACAAATAATTTTTAACAGTGATAATGTTATATCTGCAAGCAATAAACACTAACAGTGCCCATTAAAGTGGCCTGGAGACCATTTCTTGAAATTGCTTTCCACCGGTCTCAAACACAGCTCTATTAAACTATTACATGAAAGAGAAGAGACTGTCATAAAATGAGAGCTGAGATGGCGTCAAGGAAGGTTAGAGGCTAAATTTATAGTATGTAAATTTTCTTAAGGAAGAAGTAATCAAATTTTATTAAGCAAATTATATAAAGTAAGTTATATATTAAGTAAGTTATATAAAATATTCTCAAGCTGCAATCACATTTTGCCCAACAGCAATTCCTTGTCTCAGGGGAGTGACAAGATAATATGAAATATTTTAACAAGGGAAATGGGTTGAAAATAATTACAAAATTATATAAACTTCCCCTCCCCAAAGTAGAATGTTTCACCATTTTGCAGTGTCACGGAGAACAAGCAGCTGGGTTCGTCATATCTGGCTTATAGGTGAAGCCAAGGTCACTTGTAGTAAATAAATTTTAATTTTCATTTATTGTACATAATTTTTTTAAAAAAATATATGATTTGGAGCTGTGTGATGGCCACACCTGAAATCCCAGAACTCAGGAAGCTGAGGCAGGAGAAATTTGACTTTGAGATTAGCCAGGGCTACATGGTGAGAACCTGCCTCAAAAACAAGCGCATCTCTTAACAAAAAAAAAGTATGTGTATATATATATGTATATATATATATATATATATATATATATATTCAGCTATTTACTTTGACAGTCACTCTTTTTGTCTTTGTTTTGTGTGTGTGTGCTGAAGATTGAACCCAGGGCCTTACACATGCACTGTGCCCTGGAACTACACTTGCAATCCTAATCTTAAAGGCTTTCACTGTACAGAAAACAAATCTACAAAATTTTGATGATAGTACCTTTTAATTTTTATTGCCGGGGTTTGAACTCAGGGTCTACACCTTGAGCCATTCTACCAGCCCTTTTTTGTGATGGGTTTTTTCAAGATAGGGTCTCTTGAACTATTTGCCAAGGCTGGCTTCAAACTATGATCCTCCTGATGTCTGCCTCCTGAGTAGCTAGGATTACAGGAGTGAGCCACTGGCACAGTACGGGGTTTGAACGCAGGGCTTCAAGCTTGCCAGGCAGGCACTCTTCCACTTGAGCCACTCCTTAGCATCTTTGAAAGAAATATTTAGAGATAGACTCAAGTGGGAAAATGGACATAGGAAATGGGTTTTCTCTTAAGTAAAGACAAAAAAATGAGAAATAGCTGGTGCTGGTGGCTCACACCTTTAATCTGAGCTACATGGGGGGGGTGAGATCTGGAGGATCATAGTGCAAAGCCAGCTAGACAAATAGCTCATAAGACCCTGGCTCAAATATAACCAGCACAAAAAAGGGCTGGTAGAGTGGCTCAAGTGCTAGAGCACTGCCTAGCAAGTGTGAGGCCCTGAGATCAAATACCAGTACTGCAAAAAAAAAAAAAGAAAGAAAGAAAGAAAGCCTTAAGGCAATCCCTGTGTTCTGCCCTCATGGTAGGAGCCATCTCTTTTTACAGGACACCCTCTTCCCTCCAAAAGAGGCAAAATAAGAAAAAGGAGAATGGCTCAGTTTCACATCACAGTGCCATTGAGCTGGAATGAAACGAATGTGCAATTTACAGCAGCTCCAATTTTTAGCTCTACTGGATATGGATTTGAAGTGAGTTGGTGACACTGTTAATTTCCGATGAGTAGAGAAATTTTGTTAGCCTTCAGTTAAGCACTTTTGGATTCTTGTACAGAGCAGGGAAGTCATTAGGAAAGATTACCTCTGTCTCCCTCAAATAAACTTTCCGTTAAGTTTTATTATTTTAGAGTGTCTGCCTAGCATGTGTGAAGTCGTGAGTTCAAATCCTAGTACCACAGAAAAAGGAGTGCAGTACTGGTACATGCCATAACATGGATGAGCTCTGAAAACATCATGCTAAGAGAAGTCAGAAATAAAAGCCACATACTATTTCATTTAGACAAAATACCTGGAGTACGGAATCCTTACAGACAGGAGGCAGGTGAGTGGTTGTCAGGGCCTGAGAAGGGTGAAAATTGAGTGACAGCTTAGGACTGGGGGGGTTCCTTTTGGGTAATAGAAATATCTGGAAAGTATACTGGTGGTGGCTGCACAGCACTGTGGATGTGCTAAGTACACTGATGACACAGGTCATGCCATATGTATCTTACCACAAATTAAAACAAAAAGGCTGATCCAGAAACTATGGGCTAGACCTGTCAGAATTGGGCCAGGGGCTCTTTGGTTGTTTTTGTTTTGTTTTTTATGTCATTGGGGATAAAACCCAGGCCTTACACATGCCAGGCAAGTGCTCTACCACTGAGCCACATTCCCCAACCCTCCACAGAGAGGTTTCTAAAGACAAAAACAAGGATGCTACATCAGATATTTTGAAACAATAGCCCTCAGTCACAATCAGTCACAACGGTTAATAACAAGGGTGGTGTCAGTGCCAGGATGAACAGCCAGCTGTTCAACAGAGGTCGGTAGTCCTTGTAGAAGTACTATGGCAGGGGTAGGGGGAATATAGCTCAGTGGTGGAGCACTTGCCTAGCATATATGAGGCCCTGGGGTTCCATCCCAGCAGAGAAAGAAAGAGAGACAGAGAAAAAGAGAGAGAGAAAAAACTTCCTGGACAAGGTTGCAGTGTCCTCTGTGTAAGCTTGTGGTTCTGGTAGTCTGTGATTTATATTATCAGGCAGCCATGTGGAAGGTTCGGCTTCACTTTTTGGGGTAGGGTTGACACAAGCAGCTCCATTTTGATTCTGACCTAGCATTCAGCGGATCTGGTACAGAAGCACTGCACCACAGGTGAACAAAGAACTGAGGCAGTGGACCTCACAGGCTCCCCTGCTGCCCCAGAGAGGGTGTGGCCCTGCCCAAGGAAGCTTAGCTGAACTAGAACAGGGCTTTAAGAAATCCCGAAGCAGGGACAGCATAGCTACATCCTGCTTGAATCAATCACCCAGGACAAGCTGGGCGCTGGTGGCTCACACCTGTAATCCTAGCTACTTGGGAGGCTAAGATTGGGAGGATCGAGGTTTGAGGCCAGGCCAGGTAATTGTCTCCAAAATAACCAGAGCAGCCTGGTGGGTTAGCTCAAGTGGTAGAGTGCCTGACTAGCAAGTGCAAGGCCCTGAGTTTAAACCCCAGTACCACTAAAAGAAAAAAAAAAAAGAAAGAAAGTAAACTTTCATGACAAAGTAACCAGAGCAAAAGGGACTGGAGGTGTGGCTCAAGTGGTAGAGCACCTGCTTTGCAAACGCAAAGCCTTGAGTTCAAAGCCCAGTCCCACTAAAACAATAACTAAATAAAACTAAAATAAGAGTCCTCCAGACCATTCCAGCTTCCAGCCATGGAGTCTGCTTGGGAACCTAGTCACTGCAGGTCTAATACAAGCCATAGGTGGCATGCTTCCTCAATCCTGACCCACAAACTCTGAGCCTAATGGTTGTTTTCAGCTTCTGCATTGAGGGGCAGCTTGTTTTCCAGCAGTAGTACTGGGACAACGCTCTTCTCCATTTGGGGTGAGGTGACACCAAAGTCTTGTTCCCCCTGTCCCCAGGGCGGAACATTCTCCTATCTGCCGTGTAGCATATGTGGTTGCCGCTACTCTTTCTTCTCCAAGGCCAGGACCTGGTGCTCCCTGCTGCTAGCAGGGAGCCTTGCACACAGTAGGAGCTCAGAATTATTATGTAGGGACTGGGAGTGAGCTCAGCGGCAGAGCGCTTTCCTAGCTAGCATGCACAGGCCCTGTTCCACCCCTAGCACCACAAAAAGCAAACAAACAAGCAGCAACAACAACCCAAAACATCAGTGTCAAAAAATCTCATGTCTCAGCTTAATTTGAAGCATTAACTCAATGACACATAAAATTTTGCAGGGATAGGAATCTGAGTTAGAGAGCCATGTAGGCCTAACACAAAAGGTTCCACTCAACTGGGTCTTTTTTTATTTTAATTTTTTCTGTATTAGGGCTTAAACTCAGGGCCTACACCTTGAGCCACTCCACCGGCCCTTTTTGTGATGGCTTTTTTTTTTGAGATAAGGTCTCTTGAACTATTTGCCCGGGCTAGCTTTCAACCGTGATCCTCCTGAGTAGCTAGGATTACAACATGAGCCACCAGTGCCTGGCTCAATTGTGTCTTTTAAAATGAATTCACAGTGTGGTAACTTCAGGATTTGATTTTGCTTTGCCTGCATATTTTTGCTGAAAGTTTTCTGAACAGCAGAAGACTTGCCTGAGTTAGGAGTCACAGTGGGCAGGACCATGAGCTCCTGGGGATGAGAAGCAGGGCTGGGGGGGCACATGGCTCTCTAAGGGCAGTTTGGGGGACTTCCCATAGGGTTCAGGTACTCTACCAGGAAGCATTCTGAGCGCCCTTTGTCCCTAGCAATGAGGCTTCTCACAGATTCAAAAAAACACTCATGAAGCCACTAGAACCAGATTAGCAGAAGTTAAGAGTAAACCAGTTAAGTCTATGCCGACAGATCAATTTGCAACAAAAGATAGCAAAAACTGTTGGGAAAGGCTGGGGAGAGCAGTGAAAGGTGGAGTTTTGTGTGCACTGGGGCAGTCACCAGGAAATGACAGGAGATCAGTCACAGAGGTCTGGAAGCTTGGCTTTCCAGCCAGGAATCTACAGAGAGCATTTAGCCTGCAGTCAGAACTGACAAGCAGAAATGATGCCAGCCCCTCACATTTCCCATGAAAACCGCCTGCAAGTGAGTCCTGGAGATGCTGTCGACAGGTGAGGCTTGGTTTCCTGCCCTTCTTGCCTCTGGGCCCACATAGCAGCATTGAACAAAAACGCAGAAGGATCAGTACCGGGGTGCAGCAGGTGTGAGCAGCTGAAGTTGAAGAATAAATGTGTTTGCTCAGCATTGAACAAAACTAGACTCTTGTTTGTTTTGAACCCAATTCTCTGTGGATTCTTAGTTTTTAGCTACAGTACAGAATATTTTTGCATTGCCAAATATATGTCCTCCTTATATAAAAACACTGATTGCTTTAAAAAAAATTTGACGACTGGAGGTATGGCTCAAAAAGCAGTAGAGCACCTGCTTTGCAAGCATGTCTCACACACACAAAAATTTTCGTCTGGCACCAGTGGCTCACACCTGTAATCCCAGCTACTTAGGGAGGCAGAGATCAAGAGGATCATGGTTCAAAGTCAGCCAGAAGAAATAGTTCTCAAGACCCCAACACAAAAAAGGTCTCAAGTGGTAGAACTCCTGCTTAGCAATCATGAGGCCCTGAGATCAAACCCCAGGACCACAAAAAAAAAAAAAAAAAGAAAGAAAGAAAGACAGTTATCAAAATGTGCCTGGTGTTCCCAATCTCTTCCTTCTGCTTATCCTTACCCTGCTAGCTTTGTTCTCCCATCTCAGAGTCCAAGTTCTACTTTTCTTTGTCAAAAACAAACATACAGAAAACCCAAAGATCACTATTTGCACTGTAAATGAAATCCACTTAACATTGATACAATAGTATTTGTATTAGTAATACAAAATCGATTTAAACAATCTCCTTATTAAACAAGTGGATCTAATTCCTACTAAACAGTGCTTCTGTCACGGGAGGCAGGTGCAAAAGTAATGAGGATGAATAAACAAGAGGACTTTCTTGTTCACATGTGGAAGACTGACTCCAAAGGTAAGCCACCCACCTACCCCTCCGTCCATTCACTGGACATTTGCCACAACCCAGCCAGTGGGGAGAGCACTAGCCATCGTTCCCATGATTCCATGTGCTCCTCACAGGATGAGTGGGGTAGCTTCTTTCCTCTTTTTACAGATGGGAGTCATTGAGGCTCAGAGTTAAATTAAAGCAATATATGGTGGCAGAGTGTGGTGGCTCACACCTGTAATCCCAGCTACTGGGGAGGTAGAGAGCAGGAAGACTGAGGTTTGAGGTCAGCCTGGACAGAAAGTTAGCAAGACACCCATGTCAACAAACAAGCCAATGCCTGGTCTTGCAAGTCTGTGGCCCAGCTGCGCTGGAGGCTGTAGGTAGGAGGATCCTGGTCCAAGCTGGGCCCCGGCAAAAAGTATGAGACCCTGGGGCTGGTGGAGTGGTTCAAGTGGTACAGTGCCTGCCTAGCATGTATGAGCCCTGAGATCAAACCCCAGCACCACTTAAAAAAAAAAAGGAGACCCTATCTGAAAAATAACTAGAGCAAAAATGGCTGAGTACTGCAAGCCCCCCTCCTACCCAATGCAGTTAGTGGCACGTGTGTAGCTCAGCTGCAGAGTGCTTGCCTAGCACGCCTGAGGCCTTAGGTTCAAAACCCAGCAATGTGAATGAATGCAGGTGGCCTGACCTCAGCCTGCTCCTCAAACCACCGTGTCTTCCCTTTCCCTTCTCAACCCTGATCTCACTATCTCTGCACCTCTGCTCCAAGTACCAGGGCCAGCAAAGGTCCAGAACAAATTCTCACCGCCCACTCTCTTCTTCCCCACACCCCACACCCCCTGGGACTGGTAACACGTACTGCGGGTCCACCCCTCAGACATTACAGCCCCAGCATGGATGGATAACCCAAAAGAGGTTGGTGGGGATACATGACTGAAACACGTGCACTTAGCTCTGGGGCCTGAGAAGGCAGGGCCTATGCAAAGGAAGCTGCCTGTGGCAGTGGCATTGACTTTTTATCCCACGGACTTGAGTGAATATGATGGTAAGAATAATTCAAAGAATTAATAATTCATGATATTATCAGGAAATTAAACACATTGACATTCACAGCTCATCTGATAGTACTGGTCAGATCTGTGCATGTCACTGCACAGATTTTACCTAAAAAACAGAAAAAGAATTGCAAATAAACCTTGCACTTGAGTTAATAACATGAATGCAGGCAAGTTTGGAGATGAAATGGCCTCGTGTCTGCAACTTTGAATTGCATTAAAAAAAATAAGATTAAAGCCAGGCATCAGTGGCTCACACATGTAATCCCAGCTACTTGGGAGGCCGAGATTAGGAGGATGGAGGCTCAAGGCCAGCCCAGGCAAACAGTTCACCCCCATCTCCAACCAGAGAAAAATGGACTGGCGATGTGGCTCCAGTACTAGAGCGCCTGCTTTGTGTGCTCAAAGTCCTGAGTTCAAAGCCCAGTTCCACCAATAAATAAATAAATAAGATTAGCCTGGCATAGTGGTGCACAGCTATAATCCCAGCTACTTGGGTGGTTGAGGCAGGAGAATCCCAAGTTCAAAGCCAGGTTGTGCTACATAAGGAGCCAAAAAAAGGAAATACAGTGGACGGGGTGAACCTGTTCAAAGTAGACTGTCGCATTATGGAATTACCATGGTGAAATCCCCTAGTACTACTAATGCATGCTAATTCAACAATAAAATAAAAATTTAAGAAAGAATAGATTCATGGATGGGCTAGAAATGTGAAACGGCAACTCTACAAACGTGGTTGGCAGGTGTCTGAGGATGGGGGAGAGCTGTGAAGGGAAGCAAGGGATTTTCTGAATAATCCTTTGAACTTTTCTGCATGCTTGGCATTTCCCATAATGTTGAAGGGAAAACTGGCATTAAATGTGATGGTGGAGAAGTGACAAATTAGGAGAAACAGGGCTGGGGGCATGGCTCAAGTGGCAGTACATTCACCTGGCAAGTTCTACTGCTCCAGCCATGACTACAGCTAAAAACATGTTTTAACTATAGAAAAGTAGGGCGTTTCAGGTGTCCTGACCACTTCTCTGTGGTTTAAGTAATTCAGATCAGTGCTCAGGAGTGGTGGACTGGCTCAAGTGGTAGAGCACCTGCCTCGAAAGCGTGAGACCCTGAGTTCAAACTCCAGTAACCCCAAGAAGGAAAACAAAAAAAATCCCCAAAACTGAATCAATGCGCATACATCAAACCACCTTTGTTGGCGATCATTGCACTCCAGACATACAGTCCCTGCCTGGGTAGTACAGGACCTGCTTGGACAAGTAGTCTCTGCAGTAGCTTTCAAAATTGTATGCCGGGTTACTCACACCTGTAATCCTAGCTACTTGGGAGGCAGCGATCAGAAGGATTGGGATTCCAGGCCAACGCAGGCAAATAGTTTGTGAGACCCTATCTCAAAAATACCCAACATGAAAAAGGGCTGGTGGAGTGGCTCAAGTGGTAGAGCACCTGCCTAGCAAGCATGAGGCCATGAGTTCAAACCCCAGTACTCCCAAAAAAAAAAGGTGGGGAGGCAGGAAAAACATTTCTGAAATACGATGAAACTGTGAAAGATAAATTACAGACGTATAAAATGTAGGTGGAGCACATTATAGAGAACACTGATCCAGCTAAAAGAGCCACTGAATCTGAGGTGAGGTGGGGCATGTGTGACCAAATGGCAAAGAAATGAGCTGGAGGCTCTCATCTGTAATCCTAGCTACTTAGCACACAGAGATCAAGAAGATCTCAGTTAGAAGCCAGCCTGGGCAAATCAAAATCATTCTTGAGCCCCTATCTCGACAAAACCCATCACCAAAAAGGGCTGGAGGAGTGGCTCAAGGTGTAGGCCCTGAGTTCAAACCCTAATACTGCAAAAAAAAAAAAAAAAGTAAAAAAAAGAAATGACCTGCAATAGCCTATGGCTGCTAGAAATACAGTCAGCAGTGAAACTATTTGAAGAGTTAAATTTTCAGGAAAAAACACCAATAACCTAATAGAAGAATGGGCAAAATATATGAACAGAAAGTTTGCAAGAAAAAGGATTCGAATGGCTATGGCTGTGGTGGGACTGTGAGGAAGCCAGAGAAGAAGACAAGCTGGACAGCAGAGGGAAAACTGGGGAGGTGGCAGGCCTCCACAACAGCACTGGGCCTTGCCTCCATCAGCACGGGGACTGCTTCCTCTCAGACTTACCAGTAGGTGGCACAGCAGGGTCCTCATTGTTTAACCAGCTTTTAGTTGGTTCATATGATACTTACGGCTAAAAACATCTCTGAAGGGTGGGGTGTGGTGGTACATGCCTGTAATCCCACCTACTCAGGAGGTAGAGATGAGGAGATTGCTATTTTGGTCAGCCTGGGCAAAAATGTTAAGGAGACCCCATCTCAACAAACAATCTGGGTGGGTGACATGTGTCTGTAGTCCCAGCTATGCAGGAGGTATAGGCAGGAAGATTTTAGTCCAAGGCCAGCCCTAGGCAAAAAGTGAGAGACTATCTGAAAACTAACTAAAGAAAAAGAGTGGGAGAGCACCTGTGTAGCGAGCGGGAGGCCCTCAGTCCATACCATAGTACTGCAGTAAGTAAATGACTGACAAACCATCTGTGACAGACTAGTAAGACTTTAAGCCTACTCAGGAAGACTTTATTGTAGCACTGTGACAGCAAACTCAAGTATACAACGTAAATACCCTCTGAGGGGAATTGGTTAAATGACTTACCATGTCCATGTGCACACCACAGAATAATGCACAGTCATTAAAAAGGATTACACCTGTAATCCTAGCTACGTGGGAGGCTGAGACCAACAGTATTTTGGTTTGAGGTCAGCCTTGGCAAATAGTTGACAAGACCCTATCTTCAAAATAACCAGAGCAAAATGGACTGGAGGTGTGGCTCAAGCAGTAGAGCGCCTGCTTTGCAAGCGCATAGTCCCGAGTTCTAACTCCAGTCCCACCAAATAAATAAATAAAATAGAAATACTTCAGTGGCTTCTCTCCAGTCCTAGGACAAAGCCCAAAGCTTTGGGCATGGGACCCAGGCCCTTGTTGATCTGGTCCAGCTTAGCTCCTGGCCCTACCTGGTAGCATCCTCTGCTCCAACTCCGCCCCTCAGGCACAATGACCTTCAGTTCCTCAAATGAGCCCACTCTGTCCCCTCCCAGCTCATCTCATCTCCCCAGCTCATCCCATCTCTCCAACTCCTGAGCACCTTTGGGCACTGCCTCAAGATGGCATTGCAGAGGCCTCCACTGAGTTGGGTTCTCTGCGGTCCCTTAGGCACACCACCTTCCCCTCTTACCAGACTGTAATTGTTTAATGTCTGTTTTTCCCTGAACTAGAAAAGCACTCAGGCTGCAAGGATGGTGAGTCCCCTTGCGGTATTCTGTCTCCATTACCAGCCCTGGGCCTCCTGGCAGGGGCTCATGAGTGTTTACTACATAGGTGACATTATAAAGAAATGGATAGGCAGGGCGCTGATGGTACCTGTAATCCTAGCTACTCAGGAGGCAGAGATCAGGAGGATCACAGTTCAAAGCCAGCCCTGGGCAAATAGTTCACGAGACCCTATCTTGAAAAAACCCTTCACAAAAAAGACTGGTGGAGTGGCTCAAGGTGTAGGCCCTGAGTTCAAACCCCAGTACCACAAAAAATAAAAAATAAAAAAATAAACTTCCTTTTTGCCTGCCAAAAAAGAAAGGAAATGAAAGAACCAGGTACTGGAGACTCACACCTGTAATCCTAGCTTCTTGGAAGGCTAAGATTTGGAGGATTGTGGTTCGAGGCCAGGACAGGCAAAAAAGTACCTGAACTGATAGCTGGATGCATCCACAGGAGGCACAAAATAGGCTGACCTGGACAAAAAGCGAGACCCTATGTCCAAAATAACCAGAGCAAAAAGGACTGGAGGCATGGTTTAAGCAGTAGAGCACCTGGCCAGCACATGTGAACTGCTAAAAAAGAAAGAGAGAAAGAGAGAAGGAAAGAAGAAAGGAAGAAAGAATAGAGGCTGGGCATGGTAGCACACATCTGTAGTCTCAGCACTCAGGAGACTGAGGCAGGAAGACTGAGAGAGTTGGACACCAGTCTGGGCTACACAGTGAGATCCTGCCTCAAAACAAAACAACAAAAGCAATAGTAGGACGGACAAGTGCTTCTTACGTTAAAGTTTTCTATCACTGCCCATAGTGGGCGCTGCCCAAAGAGAAGTCCTTGGAGATCCCTGAGGTCCTCTCTAACCTAGGCCCTTTTTCCTAGTGCACCTCCCACTCCCCTTCTACCCCCCTCCCCCGTTTGTTGAATTGGGCTGGAAGTGTGGCTCAAGTGGTAGAGTACCTGCCTGAGTTTCGATCCCAATACCACCAAAAAACAGAACAAAAAAACCCAAACCAAAAAACAAAGCAGCTAGGATTACAGGCGTGCACCACCCAGCACCCGGCCAGTTCTTTCTTAAAGGCTTTCTAGTCAAAGGTCAGGTTTGATTTCGTCCAGTTTTCTTATAGGATTTCATTCTGTTTTTGATCACAATAGCTGATGTGTGTATTATATAAGTTGTCTTTAGAATTTAGAAAATTCTTCTAAGCTGTTTTTCCAGACAAAAACTCTGAGTGCAGTTCCAGAAATTTTCCTGAGGACACAGAGCCCAAAAGGGGAGAGGAAGGGCTAGGTGAGGGCTTCTCACACAGACTTGGATTTAGGGCTAATGCCACCAGCCTTCCGTGGCTGCTTTAACACTTGCAAAAGTATTCTGGACTTCCAAACAGACAACAGCATCTGTCATTTCTGCAATCCTTAATCTCCTGCTCTGATTCCTTAACATGTTTTGTAAATATGTGAAATTTTAAAATAAAAGCCATCCATTCTATTTTTAAGAGCTACTTCAGAAGGATAGGAGATAATCAATCCTTTCAAACAAAAAGGATTTTCTTCCAGTATTTTTTACTTTGAATATACTGCCAGAGCACAAATTCTGACATTGAGCCATATGTCTGGGATCACCCAATTCACTGCAGTTTATGTACCAAAAATATTTATGCGTTCCCCAGTCTGGATGAGTGTGATAGTCATCTTTCAAAATCCTGCAGTAGGATGTGATCAAACCAGAGCTTTGCCCTGCATTATTTCTGCCTCTGCCTCTCTCTTGGATGCTAATACACCTGGGCCTGTTTCAAGGACAGATAAAGACTTTGGCATTCGGTCTAGGGAGGTCTTAGGGGATGCTAGTCTATTCTTCACGTAAGAAGTGACTGCTGGTTATTTTTAGCCCTAGAGAGGAGTGGCCTTTTCCCATGAGTCCCATGGTAGACAGGTGGGGGAGGAGGAAGCAAGGAGGTTACAGCCATGTGATGAAGACCAAGCAGCCCTTCAAGAGGAAGTTCAAGTTCAGGTTCTCAGCTCCCAGCTCGGGAACTTTGCCCTTTACCATAAAAAAAAGTGACTGACCTGCCCAGGGTGAACAGGGACGGAGGGCAGGTCTTTGTGGTCAGGTTGAAGAGAGTTTGGTGCTACCAGGAAGCTATGGGCAACTCACTTAAGGTAACATTAACATCCTGCGTGTCTCAGGATTGTTTTGGAGATGCGATTCCTAATGAGTAGACGACCTGAGAACAGGTAGAGTTGGTCACAACAGTACCTCTGGCTCCCACCCTGTGCCTCTTGACAGATGGCAGTTCATTGAAAAACTGCTGTGAATGAATGATGAGTACAAAATGCTCAGAACCACTGGGCACCGTGGCTCACGCCTGCAATCCTAGTAACTTGGGAGGCTGAAATCAGGAGGATCACTGTTTGAGGCCAGTCTGGGAAAATAGTTTTCAAGACCCCATCTCCAAAATAACCAGAGCAAAATGGGCTGGAGGTGTGGCTCAAGCAGTAGAGTGCCTGGTTTGCAAATAAGGAAGCCCTGAGTTCAAGCCCCAGACCTGCCAAAAAAAAAAAAAAGCTCAGTACTGAGCCTGACTCATGGTAGACTCTTAGTAAGTATATTTGGTTTAAATAGGCAAAGAATTTGGGTTTGGAGTGAAAAGTATGCATGGTGATTAAACAGCCATGGTGTGTTCTGATCACAGGTGTGCTGAGTGGATTTGCTGGTCTATGTAAAGTTAGGGACTGATATCCTCCAGTAAAGCACATATATTAATGATAACATGGGACCATCTTGTTGAACAGCCCACCTAAAATAAGAAATGCAAGGCCAGATGTGGTGGCCTGTATCTATAATCCCAGTGACTCAGAAGACAGAGATCAAGAGAATTGGGCTTCAAAGCCAGCCCAGGCCAAAAAAAAAAGTGAGACCCTCCCCCATCTCAACTAATGAGCTGGGCATGGTAGTACCTGTCTGTCATCCAGCTACTTGGGAAGAACAAGTAAGAGGATTGCAGTCCATGCCGGCCCAGGGAATAACTAAGACCCTATCTCAAAAATAACCAACACAAAAAGGGCTGGTGGAGTGGCTGCCTAGCAATCAGGAGGCCTCAGCACTGCCAAAACCAACCAACCAACCAAGCAAAACATAACAGGTAAATGCATCTGTTTTATACTTGAACTGCTTTTTTTTTTTATGGTGGTACTGAAATTTGAATTTATGGTCTCGCATTTGCTGGACAGATGCTCTGCCACTTGAGCCACTCCACAAGCCCTTTTTCATGTTGGGTTTTTTTTTGAAATAGGGTCTCTTGAACTATTTGCCCAGGCTGGCTTCAAAACCTGACCTCTGCCTCCTGAGCGTAGTAAGGATTACAAGCATGAGCCACCAGCGCCTGGCTCTGAACTGCTCTCACTCTGCATTTAACCTAACTTCCAGTTTCAGTCATCTGATGTTGAAGTCTAAAGTACCTTGACGGTTAAACGCATGGCCAGAACAGACAATCATGTAGGTTGCCAGGCAAGATTGGTGGCCTTCTGTAATTCCAACTACTGGGGAGGCTAAGGCAGGAAGATAAGTTCCAGGCCAGTCTGCACTACATAGCAAGACCCTGTGTAAATGAATAAATAAATACCTAAAATGGGGACTGGGTGTGTAGCTCAGTGGTGGAGCGCTTGCCTAGCATGTACGAGGCCATGGGTTCAACCTCCAGTAGCCCCCTAAAAAGATGAGTGGTCTTTATTTGTCTGACAACAAAGGCGGCAGTTTAATATTTAAACCTGCAGTTAATAATGACCCATCTATCCACACAAAGTAACTAAGGACGGCTATGAAATCTGCACAGAACACTAGAGGGGACCAGGACAGCCCTGCAGGCTGCTGTGCACTCCTGTTTCTACACGGGCAGGGAAGCCAATACTACCTACCATTTTCCTTATTGATTTGAACCAGATCAATGTTTTTCCTTTGGAATATCTTGTCATTGGTTGCATTTCATTGTACCCAGCAAAACATAAAGAATAAGCATCAAATAAAATTCACCACATTTTTTGCAAAGAAATATATATAATACATTCAGAATCACTAATTGCTTTCTCTTCACCTCTTTTTACCCCTGAATGTGGAGGTGTTTGAATCTCTTCTATTAGTTTACATCAGATATGGGCTACTTTAAAAGTATCTCATTGTTTTGCTGGACACCAGTGGCTCATGCCTGTAATCCTAGCTACCCAGGAGGCAGAGAGCAGGAGGATCTAGTTTCCAAGCCAGCCCAGGCAAATAGTTCACGAGACTATCTTGAAAATACCCAACATAAATAAGACTGGTAGAGTGGTTCAAGTGGTAGAGCACCTGCCTAGCAAGCATGAGGCCTTGAGTTCAAACCCCCGAACAGCCAAAAAAAAAAAAAAAGGTATCTCATTGTCTTTATCGTCATCTTTATACCATTTCAGGTTTTTATCTGTCCAAAAATTATGGTGTACAAAGTGGTGTTGAAACAGGAGTTTTAGATCCTAAACTACGGGGGTTTCACATGTCAAGTCTGGTTATTTACCCCAACATGCAGGAGAATGGTCATTTATTACATCACTGTGCCCACCACAGGTAAAGTAAGCATTTCAGCCCATCCCCAGCCACCTTTGGGGTATAGACTTGAGCTTTCGGGTTAAATAGGCAAAGAATTTGGGTGAGAAGTGAAAGGTGTGCATAACAATTAAACAGTGACAGGTGTGTTCTGGTCACAGGTGTGTTGAGTGGATCATTTTCTCAGTCTTAGTTTAGGGAGGGGTTTCCTTGTCACTGTCATCCCTGGAGGAGAGCAAGCTGGTCAGGATAAATAAGCCATTGCTGCCTGGTGTCTGGTCTGTCCCGAGGAGGCTCTGCTGTGCCTTCCTTGGGGTAGTTTCCTCTATCCTTCCTTGTAAAAATGGCTGCAAGGTGAAAGCTCAGAGCAAAGGACACAGAGGCTGGAATGTCAGGCTCTTATCTGGCTTTTAATTAATTGTGGGCCTAAGGAAGGCGTTAGTGCTTTTCAGGAAAAGCAGATAAGCACCAGTTACAGCATGTGACCCTGGGTACTCCTCATCTTTTCAGAAATGGTAGAAATGCTTGAAACCTCTTTTTTTCAAAGCAGGGGAAACCTGGCAATTTACTGATTTCTTAAAATTAGTATTGAATATGTTTCTTTTTCATTTTTCTGCAACATCAGTAAAGGAAGATTACAACCAATTCTTTGTTGTCTAATCTCTTTCTGAGTAATTTTTCTTTCTTTTTAATTCACTTCTCCAGTTTTTCTAGACACATCCACTTTTTTTTTCCTGTTTCTTTCTTTCTTTTTTTTTTTTTTTTAAATTTCTTTTTGAACTCAGAAACTGATGCTTACTAGGTAGATGCTCTTACTGCTTGAGCCACTCTGCCAGCCCTTTGTTTGTACTGGATATATTCTTTTCTTTTATTGTTGTTCTGGGGATACATTGTGACATTTACCAAAGTTCTTGTATCATAGTTGAATTCACCGCTTGATCACTCTCCTTTACTCTCCCTCCCCCTATTCCTGGAAAAATGAGACCTGTTGACACTGTTCCAGGAATGGTATTGGATATTTCCAGATAGGTCTCTCGAACTATTTGCCCGGGGCTAACGTCAAACCTCGATCCTCCTGATCCTGCCTCCTGAGTAGCTAGGATTACAGGTGTGAGCCACTGGCCCCCAGCTCCATTTCTGATTATATCATTTCCCTGGACATGATGACTTTTTAAATGGAACGCTTGATCTTCAACGTGCTCTTCCTTCATGTGCTTTTTCAAGTGGTAAAAAATTGTTAGCACCTTTTGCTTTCAACTGTGTCCTTTTTCTCTCTACGGAGCACCAATTGAGCAATGAAGGAGTCATTCATTCTTTACCGGGATAGAAGTGGGAGATCGCTCACAATTTAACTCAACCTTGGAGGGCAGGGAATTATGGATACCGGGCAAAAGAAAGGAGAGGGAGGATACCCTATCAAAGGAGAGGAATAGCTATGTCTTTTCGGGGAATGGGCTAAGATTTTCCAGGAATTTGGGAGCTGCCTCTTGTCCGTCCTTTTTTGGTTCTTCCCATTTGTCCCCATGGCAATTGTCAACTGTCGTGGGCTAGAGGGTGCCATTTCGTATGTGAGGACTATAATGAAGTTAGAGTGTTTCTGATGGTCCCTCTAGCAGCCATCTTTGATCCAGCCAGTCTTGGCTAGCCTACCTGAAGAGGACCTACAGGAGCCTCTCTTCAAAGACAAGCAAGACAGGGCAGGTAGAAATTCAGTTAGGTCACTAGGCCACACTCAGGGCAAGAAAATGATATGTAGAGTCTTTTACTGAAAAGGTACATCATTGTTTCAGCAACTGTCTTGGCAACAATAGCAGACTCAAACTCTACAGATACAGTCTTTGCCATTCCAGGCCTTTTTACTTCTGGAGCTGCTGGGCTGGACTGGGAGAAACATGCTCAGATCTGGGTTTCCTGCATCGTTAGAGGTGCGCACAGGTCACTCCAGGAGCTAGTTTTTCTGGCTCATTGCTGGGCTGACAAGAACTCTCTCCTTTGGCTAAAACTTTACCCAGGTTTCTCTGAGTCCTCTGCTTGACTCAGCCTGAACTTGGGGTTCCCTCTATGTTTCTGTGGAATCATGATTGAGTAAGAGTCCTGCTAAATCTGTTTAGGAAGACACCCTGCCCCCACCTCACATCTCATTCTTCATATCTGACAACACTTACCATCTGTCTTCAGCAATAATCCTGTCAAGACAGTTTAGCCACACTCAAAGTATCCATGCTGACCAAGACCCATTAACTCTTCATCCATAGACAGTTTGTACCCTAAGATCTTTGATTCCTTCATTTCAAAGTCCTCACCAATCCTGGGTAGTTGTATTGTTATCCTTACCCAATCCTAATCACATCCTCCATGGAGAAAGACCCAATGGAAGACAAAGTCCTGTCCAGTGAAATTTACAGAAGTCCATTGATTTGAACCAAACTCCTCTACTAGGCCCCATCAGACTAAACCAAAATGGAGTCACTCATGCTAAAGTATGAGGATTCTAACCAAAACCATGTTATCTGACTGACAAGGCCAAATCCCTAATCCTGCAGTTTTAACCAGCACAATCAGGAAGTTCTCTCTCCTTTAACCCTAAGGAGGAAAGTAACCTGAAGTGACCTGACATTAACCAACTGTTATGTGCATTATTGCTGTTTTCTTGTTCCTGCCCGAGCTACCTTATGAAGGCCAACTCTCCTGCCATGACGTTTAAAAATCTTAAATGAAAAAAACTTTTTTTGAAATGGGATGTCCCTTTGTAGCCCAGGCTGGCAGTAAACTTGCCATCCTCCTGCCTCAGCCTCCCGAGTGCTGGGATTAAAGGCATTCACCTCCATACCCCAGTTACATGAGATGTTTGATTCACAAATTACTTATAAAAGCCAATTAGTTCTTTAAAATAAAAGCCAATTAGATCTTTAAAATAAGTTTTTCGTTATTTTGTCTTTTTTTTTTTTTCCTGGTACTAGGATTTGAACTTAGGCCTTGAGCCCCTCCACAATCCTGTTTCATGTTGGTACTTTTGAGATAGTGTCTCACAAACTATTTGCTCAGGGCCGGCTTTGAACCATGATCCTCCTGATCTCTGCCTCCTAAGTAGCTAGGATTACAGGCATGAGCCACCAGTGCCTGGCATAGTTTGTCTTTTTGACCCTCAATTTAAAATCAATTCCACCTTACCTTGCTGTTCAAAGCTACTGTCAAGCCCCTGTGGGAAGTTTTCTCTCATCCTGGGGAGAAATAAATTCCCCTTTCTCCTCTCACCTTGTGTTGGTGATATTCAGGGAGCTGCATTGACAAATAGAACCTAAGGATTACCAAAGGGCCCCAAGACAGCTGCTCCGCCAAGGGCAAGCAGGATGCCTAGCAGGCCTCTGGTCACTGTTTGGAAAACTTGGTCTGAGATCTGTGCTAAGACCCCCTCCTTCATTAGGAGTCATTCTGTCTCTGCCCTGGTGGCTTTCCTCCACAGATCATGGTCTGACCTCTGGAAATTCACCAGAAGCCTGGTCTCTTCCAGTAATCAGCTAACAGAAAAAGTAGCTGCCCTGGGGCCTCCATAGCTCTCTCTGCAGACGCAGATCATAGGACCCGATTTCCAAGATCAGGATAGGGCACCTATCCAAAAGACTCTTTTTTTTCTTTTTAATTTTTATTTTATTCATATGTGCATACAATGATTGGGTCATTTCTCCCACCTTCCCCCTGCTCCCTCCCTTACCCCCCCTTACCCCTCACTACCCTGCAGAAACTATTTTGCCCTTATCTCTAATTTTGTTGTAGAGAGAGTATAAGCAATAATAGGAAGGAACAAGGGTTTTTGCTGGTTGAAATAAGGATAGCTACACAGGGAGTTGACTCACATTGATTTCCTGTGCGTGTGTGTTAACTTCTAGGTTAATTCTTCTTGAACTAACCTTTTCTCTAGATCCTGGTCCCCTTCTCCTATTGGTCTCAGTTGCTTTTAAGGTATCTGTTTTAGTTTCTCTGCGTTAAGGGCAAAAAATGCTATCTAGTTTTTTGAGTGTCTTACCTATCCTCACCCCTCCCTTGTGTGCTCTCGCTTTTATCATGTGCTCAAAGTCCAATCCCCTTGTTGTGTTTGCCCTTGATCTAATGTCCACATATGAGGGAGAACATACGATTTTTGGTCTTTTGGGCCAGGCTAACCTTACTCAGAATGATGTTCTCCAATTCCATACATTTACCAGCGAATGATAACATTTCGTTCTTCTTCATGGCTGCATAAAATTCCATTGTGTATAAATACCACATTTTCTTAATCCATTCGTCAGTTGTGGGACATCTTGGCTGTTTCCATAACTTGGCTATTGTGAATAGTGTTGCAATAAACATGGGTATGCAGGTGCCTCTGGAGTAACCTGTGTCACAGTCTTTTGGGTATATCCCCAAGAGTGGTATTGCTGGATCATATGGTAGATCAATGTTTAGCTTTTTAAGTAGCCTCCAAATTTTTTTTGAGAGTGGTTGTACTAGTTTACATTCAGAGGGATCCTTTTTCCCTGCATCCTCGCCAACACCTGTTGTTGGTAGTATTTCTAATGATGGCTAGTCTAACAGGGGTGAGGTGAAATCTTAGTATGGTTTTAATTTGCATTTCCTTTATTGCTAGAGATGGTGAGCATTTTTTCATGTGTTTTCTGGCCATTTGAATTTCATCTTTTGAGAAAATTCTGTTTAGTTCACTTGCCCATTTCTTTATTAGTTCATTAATTTTGGGAGAATCTAGTTTTTTAAGTTCCCTATATATTCTGGTTATCAGTCCTTTGTCTGATGTGTAGCTGGCAAATATTTTCTCCCACTCTGTGGTGTTCTCCTCAGTTTAGAGACCATTTCTTTCGTTGAGCAGAAGCTTTTTAGTTTTATGAAGTCCCATTTATCTATGTTATCTCTTAGTTGCTGTGCAGCAGGGGTTCCATTGAGAAAGTTCTTGCCTATACCTATTAATTCCAGAGTATTTCCTACTCTTTTCTGTACCAACTTTAGAGTTTGTGGTCTGATATTAAGATCCTTGATCCATTTTGAGTTAATATTGGTATAGGGTGATATACCTGGATCTAGTTTCAGTTTTTTGCAGACTGCTAACCAGTTTTCCCAGAAGTTTTTGTTGAAGAGGCTGTCTTTTCTCCATTATATATTTTTAGCGTCTTTGTCAAAGACAAGTTGGTTATAGTTGTGTGGCTTCATATCTGGGTCCTCTATTCTGTTCCACTGGTCTTATGTCTGTTTTTGTGCCAGTACCATGCTGTTTTTATTGTTATTGCTTTGTAATATAGTTTGAAGTCAGGTATTGTGATACCTCCTGCATTGTTCTTTTGACTGAGTATTGCCTTGGCTATTCGTGGCCTCTTGTGTTTCCATATAAATTTAACAGTAGATTTTTCAATCTCTTTAATGAATGTCATTGGAATTTTGATGGGAATTGCATTAAACATGTAGATTACTTTTGGGAGTATTGACATTTTTACTATGTTGATTCTACCAATCCATGACCATGGGAGATCTCTCCACTTTCTATAGTCTTCCTCAATCTCTTTCTTCAGAAGTGTATAGTTTTCCTTGTAGAGGTCATTCACATCCTTTGTTAGGTTTACACCCAGGTATTTGATTTTTTTGAGGCTATTGTAAATGGAATTGTTTTCATATATTCTTTCTCAGTTTGTTCATTATTAGTATATAGAAATGCTAATGATTTTTCTATGTTGATTTTATATCCTGCTACCTTGCTATAGCTATTGATGGTGTCTAGGAACTTTTGAGTAGAGTTGTTTAGGTCTTTAAGGTATAGGATCATATCATCTGCAAATAGGGATGTTTTGACAGTTTCTTTACCTATTTGTATTCCTTTTATTCCTTCTTCTCGCCTAATTGCTCTGGCTAGGAATTCCAGTACTATGTTGAATAGGAGTGGGGATAGTGGGCATCCTTGTCTGGTTCCTGATTTTAGAGGGAATGGTTTCAGTTTTTCTCCATTAAGTATAATGCTGGCTGTAGGTTTGTCATATATAGCTTTTATAATGTTGAGGTGCTTTCCTTCTATTCCTAGTTTTCTTAGAGCTTTTATCATGAAATGGTGTTGGATCTTATCAAAGGCTTTTTCTGCATCTATTGAGATGATCAAGTGGTTTTTGTCTTTGCTTCTGTTAATGTGGTTTATTACATTTATTGATTTTTGTATGTTGAACCACCCCTGCATTCCTGGGATGAAGCCTACTTGGTCATGGTGAATGATCTTTTTGATGTGTTGTTGAATTTGGTTTGCCATTATTTTGTTGAGGATTTTTGCATCAATGTTCATTAAGGAGATTGGCCTATAGTTCTCCTTTTTGGAGGTGTCTTTGCCTGGTTTTGGGATAAGTGTAATACTGGCTTCATAAAATGTGTTAGGCAGTTTTTCTTCCCTTTCTATTTTGTGGAACAGTTTAAGAAGGGTTGCAGTTCTTCTTTAAAGGTCTGATAGAATTCAGCAGAGAATCCATCAGGTCCTGGACTCTTCTTTTTGGGCAGACTCTTGATTGCTGCTTCAATTTCATTTTGTGTTATAGATCTATTCAGGTGATTAATATCCTCTTGGTTCAGTTTTGGATGATCATATGTATCTAGAAATCTGTCCATTTCTTTAAGATTTTCAAATTTATTTGAATATAGGTATTTTAAGTAGTCTCTGATGATTTCCTGGACTTCCATGGTGTTTGTTGTTATCTCCCCTTTTGTATTCCTGATTCTGCTAATTTGGGTTTTTTCTCTATTCATTTTAGTCAGGTTTGCCAGGAGTCTGTCAATCTTGTGTATTTTTTCAAAGAAATAACTTTTTGTTTCATTAATTCTTCGTATGGTTTTTTTGGTTTCTATTTCATTGATTTCAGCTCTTATTTTTATTATTTCTCTCCTTCTATTTGTTTTGGGATTTGCTTGTTCTTGGTTTTCTAGGAGTTTGAGATGTATCATTAGGTCATTGATTTGGGATCTTTCAGTCTTTTTAATATATGCACTCATGGCTATAAACTTTCCTCTCAGGATTGCCTTTGCTGTGTCCCATAGGTTCTGGTAGGTTGTGTTTTCATTTTCATTGACTTCCAGGAACTTTTTAATTTCCCCTTTTTTTTCATCAATGACCCATTGTTCATTAAGCAATGAGTTATTTAGTTTCCAGCTGTTTGTATGTTTTTTGTCTTTACTTTTGTTGTTGAGTTCTAGTTTTATTGCATTGTGATCAGATAGTATGCACGGTATAATTTCTATTTTCTTATATTTGCTGAGGCTTGCCTTGTGCCCTAGGATATGATCTATTTTGGAGAAGGTTCCATGGGCTGCTGAGAAGAATGTATATTGTGTAGAAGTTGGATGAAATGTTCTGTAGACATCAATGAGGTCCATTTGATCTATGGTATATTTTAGATCTAGGATTTCTTTATTGATTTTGTTGTTTGGATGATGTATCTATTGATGATAATGGGGTGTTAAAGTCTTCCAGAGCCACTGTGTTGGAGTTAATATATGCTTTTAGTTCCTTCAGGGTATGTTTGATGAAATTGGGTGCGTTGACATTGGGTACATACAGGGTGATAATTGTTATTGCCTTGAAATTGTTATTTCCCCTTTTATTAGTATGGAATGTCCTTCTTTATCTCGTTTGATCAATGTAGGTTTGAAGTCTACTTTGTCGGAGATAAGTATTGCTACTCCTGCCTGTTTTGGGGGGCCGTTGGCTTGGTAAATCTTCTTCCAGCCTTTCATCCTAAGCCTATGCTTATTTCTGTCGGTGAGATGGGTCTCCTGTAAGCAACAAATTGTTGGATCTTCCTTTTTAATCCATTTCATCAAACAGTGCCTTTTGATGGGTGAATTAAGTCCGTTAACATTAAGTGTTAGTACTGATAGGTATGTGGTGATTCCTGTCATTGAGTTGTCTTAGTTGTTTGAAGGTTTGATTGTGTGTACCTAAGTTGAGGTTACTCTCTAGTGTCTTGCTTTTTCTTTTCCTGTGGTTTGGTGCTGCCTGCCCTTTCATGGTAATGTTGGGTTTCACTTTTTGTGTGCAGAATCCCTTGAAGAATCTTTTGTAGTGGTGGCTTTGTGGCCACATATTGTTTTAGTTTCTGCTTATCATGGAAGACTTTTATTGCTCTGTCTATTTTGAATGATAGTTTTGCTGGGTAGAGTATCCCAGGGTTAAAGTTATTTTCGTTCAGTGCCCAAAGATCTCACCCCACGCTCTTCTTGCTTTTAATGTTTCTGTTAAGAAGTCAGTCTGCTGTGATTTTGATGGGTTTACCTTTATATGTTATTTGTTTTTTCTCTCTTACAGCCTTCAATATTCTTTCTCAGGTCTCTGTATTTGTTGTTTTAATGATAATATGCCGTGGGTTAGATCTATTTTAGTCTGGTGTGTTTGGTGTTCTGCAAGCCTGTTGCATCTGTATGGGAATATCTTTCTCTAGATTTGGGAAATTTTCTGTTTTTATTTTGTTGAATATATTACATATTCCCTTTGCTTGCACCTCTTCTCCTTCTTCAATGCCCATGATTCTCAGGTTTGGTCTTTTGATGGAGTTGGTGAGTTCTTGCATTTTCTTTTCACAGGTCTTGAGTTGTTTAACTAATAGTTCTTCAGTTTTTCCTTTAATTACCATTTCATCTTCGAGTTCTGAGATTCTGTCTTCTGTTTGTTCTATTCTGCTGGATTGGCCTTCCATTTTGTTTTGCAATTCTGTTTCATTCTTTTTTCTGAGGTTTTCCATATCCTGAGTTGTTTCCTCTTTAATGTTGTCTATTTTTGTCCTGAGTTTGTTTATCTCTTTATTAATTGTGTTCTTTGTTTCACTTTGGTGTTTATACAGTGCTTCTATGGTTTCTTTTATTTCTTCTTGTGCTTTCTCAAATTCTCTATTTTTGTTGTCTTGGAATTTCTTGAGTGTCTCCTGTACATTTTGGTTGACCATATTCAGTATCATCTCTACGAAATTCTTATTGATTTCCTGTGGGATTTCTTCTTTTAGATTGTTCTGTGGGCTCCATTGGGTTCTTTGGCATAGTTTAATCTTCATTTTGTTGGAGTCTGGATCTGAGCATCTGTTTTCTTCATTTCCCTCTGGTTCCTGTGCTAATTTTTACTGTGGGGAAACTGGTTTGCCTGTTTTTTCTATCTTCCTGTCATTGCCCTTGGTGTTGTTATTGTCCTTGTACTGTGTGCAATTAAGTATTTTCTAGCTTGTAGTATTAACAATGGTGATATTTAAGATGGAAAGGTGAGAGGAGAGGGAAAGCAAAGAAGTTAAAGAAAAAGGCAAAACCAAATAAACAAACAAGTAAAAAAAACAAACAAAAAAAGTTTCAGATATAAACAGAGAGAGATAGTGTACTAATCAACAGTAAGCTAAACAGGCATTAGAAATCTCCAAGTTCAAATGCAATAAAGTTTCAGTCTTAATAATTTTGGTGTTAGTCCCTCAGCCTCCAATCCTGGAGATGGTGTCTCAGAAGTAGTTCTGTCATTGTCTCATCAAAGGGGAAAAAAACCGAAAAAATGAAACAAAACAAAAAACACCACAAAGTGTCCCAAGTTCAAATGCAATACAATTTCAGTAAGTTTTTCAGCATTCAGGTGTAGTTTGGTTGTTTTCTCATCAAAGGAAGAAAGAAAAAAAAAGAGTCTGAAAACAGTTCTGTGAATGGCTATCTGCAGCTGTGGCTCACCTGCCCACTGCTGTCAGCCTGCTGTTGCTGGCGGCGTTATTTATGCAGATCTCAGGAGTGAGCTTAGCACTCACCTGGCCCCACAGGCTTTGTTTACTCAGAGTTCTCCTGTGTGTGAGCCTCTGCTACAAGCTTTCCCCTTTCCAAGCACGCTAGGGGAGGTGACACTGCACCCACTTTCTCAGGCCTGCATGTTTATTTACAGTTCACGTGGGAAGTGGGTCTTCCCCCCTCTCCTGTGGAGTTTTCCTCCCACTGTCGCTTTTACAAGCTTTCCTGCTCCTGGTTGCTGGGCATGTGCCACCACTCCTGCCTTCTCAAGCTGGCTTGTTGTGAGGGATTTCCCCTCCCCGCCTTTGGCGCTCAGGGCACCCCGCCCTCTTTGCTACGTGTTTTTTTTGTTGTTATTGCTTATTATTCAATTTCTCTTTTTTCCCTGGGTGGGGGTTGGTCTTTCCTGGGGGCTATGCTGATCTGGCCCAGGGCTGTCTGTGCGAGTACTGCGTGCCACTTAGCTCACCTTGTCCGTGACTTCCCAAGCCGTGTGGATGCTGGCATCCGGCGGCATGGGAGCCCTCCTGGTTTCTCCGTTCAATGTGAAGTGGGGATGTTATGCACAGGCTGGAGGTGTGGAGGAGTCAAAGTTTTGCCTCTTTTCAGTGGTTTTTCCTGTAAGGTGTATCTCCAGCATCTCTCCAAGATTTTACTTTAGGAAGCACGCCTTCTGCTTCCTCCCTCTAGCTGTCATCTTGGAATCTCTCCCACCAGCCCTTTAAAAAAGCTTTCTAGAGCTTCGTGGAAGCACAGCCCTGATGACACCTTAATTTTCACTGCTGAAGATTCACTTGGAACCCCTGGCCTCCGGAATGGTAAGATAATAAATCAGTGTGTTGTTTAAATCTCTAAGTCTGTTACAATTTGTTACAGCAGCATTAAGAAACTAATACACATTATCTCCTTTTCACAAGAGGAAAATTAGGACACAGAGGGCTTCAGTGACTACACAGCATTCAACAGGGAGTAAATGGCAGAGTCCTGGGTTGGGAATCTCATGCAAAGATCTGATCCCAAAAGCCTCTTTATCTCCTCTCCTCCCCAGAAATTCCCATCACCTCTTGTGAAGAAAGTTTCTGTATTTTATGAAACCAGAAATTATATCTGTATCTTCTGTCCTTTGATACTGTATCTTATGAGACCAAAACATAAGAAGGTCTGGGGACCTTTCTTGGAATGCAAATGATTTGGGGGCAAGGAATATTTGATTCTTATTCTGCCTTTAAGATAATTGCCTTCAAATCAGGAGCTGGTGGCTCATACCTATAATCCCAGCTACTCAAGAGACAGAGATCAGGAGGATCCTGGTTTGAGGTTTGAGGCCAGCCTGGGAAAAATCAAAGTGAGACTCTATCTCAAAACCAAAAGTAAAACAAAAACCCAATGCAAGCTGGTGGATTGACTCAAGTGGTAGAGTGCCCATCTAGCAAGCATGAGACCCTGGAATCAATCAATAATGGCCTTCAAAATGTGTCTCAATTCTTCCCACAAGGTGGGACCAGAACATGAGTCTCAGTAGGCTTGGAAATCTTTTATTGTTCTTACATATTCAGTAAAGAAAATTAGGAAGAGACAGATTTAAAAATCATCTGGCCTCCCACCATATTTGTAATATTTTGGTGTTCAATCTTCCAGCTGTTTTTCTATTAACATACAAGTATGTTGTGTATATAGACGTACTACTTTATGTATGCATACACATCATTTTGTAAACTTTGCTCTTTTAATAGAGCTTCATGATTTTAATATTATTTTTCTCCATAACATTTTTTGAATAGTTGTAGTGTATGAAACTATATGATGTCCTTTTTTTTGATGGGACTAGAGTTTGAACTCAGGGCTTTGTGCTTACAAAGTAGGTCCTCTACCACTTGAACTATGTCTCCACTCCACTTTGCTCTGGTTATTTATTTATCTTGAGATGGGGTCTCTTGAACATTTGCCTGGACTGGCCTCTAAACTCGATCCTCCCAGTCTGTCTCTCAAGTAGCCAGGATTACAGGTGTAAGCCTCTGGAATGTGGTTAATGTGCTTTTTTTGTTTGTCTGTTCATTTTGTTTTTGTTTAGCAGAAGTTTTTGCTGTTGTTATTGTGAGTAACTAACCCAGAGCAACGGGGCCACGCCACACACACTCTCTACCACTGAGCCCCACCACAGCCCCAAATTTATTTATTTTTTTGACGGTACTGGGGTTTGAACTCAGGGCTGCTAGGCAGGCAATCTATCACTTGAGCCCCACCCCATCCCTTTTTGTGCTGGTTATTTTTGAGATAGGGTCTCACTTTATGCCCAGCCTATTTATGTTTCCCAGACAGATAGAATGACAGGTGCACGCCACCACTATTTTTTTTAAGCTGTACTGGGGTTTGAATTCAGGGTTTCACACTTGCAAAGCAGGCATCCTACTGCTTGAGCCACACCTCCAGTCCCCAATCATATCTTTAGAAAGGGAAAACTGGAAATACTTACTGAAGTGCAATTAGTTTTTTTTTCTTTTGGCAAGCACTCCACCACTTGAGCCACACCCTAGTCCTGCAATTGCTATTTAGAAAAACATATCCACAAGTCAATTCTCCTTGACTCAGGACTGTCCTACAACAATATTCTGTCAGCCATTTATGATCTGAATTCTAATGAATAAAGTCACTTAAGTTATGGCACACATTAGAAAGCCTCAAGACATTGTTTTGTAAAAAAATAAGGCTGTGGCTATTACTCATTGATGGCTTTCTTAAGATAAGCTATCAAGTCTGCTCTTTTTGGTGGCACTGAGTTTTGAACTCATGGCCTCATGCTTGCAGGTGCTCTTACTGCTTGAGCCATTCCATTCCATCAGTCTTCTCTTTCTTAATGAAAGTGAGGGTTTTGGGAATTCTCCAAATTTCTCCCCAGGTGATGGCTTTGATCTTTTTTTTCATTCTTTATTTGTCTGCAGAACCCCCTCACCTCCGGACATAAGCCTTGTTCTAGAGACTTGTGACACATCCTGCTAACACGGTGCTGACCTTAAGTGCATTCATGGAACCTATGTATTTGGGGGGCTATGGGTTACAAGCGGTCATGGTAAAGTCTTGCAAGATAGCTCATGAACTCTGAAAGGAGGTGGGATCTGTGCACATGAAATAAAAGTGCCAAGTTGTGTGGAAGGTAGTCTAAATATTGGGATCCATGGGAAAGGCTGAGAGAACTGGGCTTGCCGGGAAGGAAGCAGAACTCACAGTGTTATGGGAGGAGGGTGGAGGGGCTCTGCAGCTTCTCATTCTCCACACAAAATCACGGGTCCTGAGATCCACAAACATGAAAAGCATTTCGAGGTGTCTCACAAGGAGTCTCACAAGGTGGAAGTCTTGGTGAGAATTTAGTTTAGTATAACAGGGCAAAGTATGGAGAAGGGAAGGTGGGAAGAGAGAAAGAAACATTTCCTGTTCCCATGCAGGAAGTGGGAGCAAAGACTCTGATGGCTTTGTTCTTGTAGACATCTGTGACAGAGCATTCACCGTCCCAGCCTGACCTGTCTTCCACCCAACAGACCACAGAGGAAATTGTACAAAATGCTAAACAATGATGAGGACCCAATTTAAACAGAGCTCTCAAAGATAGCTCGCCAATGTCCTGTCCCACGCCTTCCACTTGCCTGCCTCTGCATGGCATGGCACTGGGCACACTTCTGAGCAAAACATCATCCATCTTTAATTTGTTCTCTAAGGTTCCTGCTAGGAAGCCGGATGCCCCGCTCTCCACAACAGCTCCTTGTACACTAGGATCTTCCTCTTTGTTCAGCTTGCATTTTGTACAATTTCCTGAAGCTAAACAGGCAGTGGAGGCTGTGACCTGAAGTTGAGGATCCTGCAGACTGAACTGCAGATTGTGGTGACATGGAAGGTTGTAGATCAGGGACATTGTTGGGAAAATTACCTTGGCTTTAGTTCCTTTTTTTTTTTGCAATACTGGGGTTGAATTCAGAGCCTTCACCTTGAGCCTCTCCACCGGCCCTATTTTTGTGAAGGGTTTTTTTGAGATAGGGTCTAGAGGAACTATTTGCCCAGGCCAGCTCTGAACTGCGATCCTCCTGATCTCTGCCTCCTGAATAGGCATGCCCCGAATTTAGTCCCCTAATAGCCGTTTTACTACCAGCCTCTGGATCTGACCTAACGTCTTTGTGACTGATAGGTAAAAGTTTTGGAATGCATCACTAAATTTCTCAGGCTGCTCACTTCCATCAACCCTCAAGACAAGGGTATTAAAACATCTAAAATCTAGAGAGGTTTCCCAATCTGCTGCCACCCACCGACCTGATGCTCCCACCAAGGTATTTGGTAAAGGCACTGATTTACAACTGTCTTTGTTCTGTGATTATAAAGTCCATGTAATCTGTTCCATAGTGAACTACCTTGAATGACATGTTCCCAGGCCATCGTCACTTGTATTTGGGTCAGAATAAACTACCTCTTATTCTCTTTGGAGTAAGATCTGTGTTTTGGGACCACAAGGTGCCCTGAAGGCCCTGCCCATCTGCCCATGTCGGACCACCCCCTCCAGGCTTCTGGAAGACTCCAAACTTCTTGTAGATTACTGGGCCCACTCCACGCTCTGTGATGAAAGCACCTGATCCCTATTAAAAATGACAACAACTCTACTAAGCTTCTACCATTGTCAGAAAATTCTTTCTGGTGAATATTGTCCCTGGCCCATCAGAGCCTTTGCAGAAACCCTCCTGGACCTGTTTGAATCTAAGCTCCTCAGAATCCATGCTATGACACTGGACAGGAAATGACCACTAAGAAAACAGAATTTCATACTTACCTGGCAGGGGAAATACCATGGTCCTCCTGATCTCTGCCTCCTGAGTAGCTAGGATTACAGCCATGAGCCACCGGCACCTGGCTGAGATAGGGTCTTGATAACTTTCCCCAGTCTCTACCTCCTGAATAGCAGGGATTATAGGTATTTACCACCATGCCCAGCTCCCTTCTCCCTTTTATTATATCAGCAGCCATCCATCACCAAAGATTTGAGTTTCCAACATCAGAAAGGTAGCACAGCCAGGTATAGGGTGCCTGTGATCACAGCACTTGGCAGGATGCCTGGGCTACATAACAAGACTCTATCTCCAGATGGGCACTGGTGGCTCATGCCTGTGATCCTAGCTACTCAGGAGGCAGAGATCAGGAGGATCATGGGTTCAAAGCCAGCCTGGGAAAATAGTTTGGGAGACTTATCTTAAAAATACCCAACACAAAAAACAGCCGGCATGATGGTTCAAGTGATATAGCACCTGCCTAGTGTGAACCCTTGAGTTCAAACCCCAGTACCATACACACACGCAAAAAAGCCTTGTCCCAAAAGCAAACTCCTAGCTGGAAGTGTGGCTGAAGTGGAAGAGCACCTATGTAGTAAGAAGAAAAAAGAAAAAACAAAGCCAACATAAACAGAGTCAAATGAGAAAGCCCACAATGTGGACAAGTCTCTCTCTCTCTCTCTCCCAACAGGGTCTCACTATGTAATCCAGGTTGGCCTTGGACTCTTGATCCTCCTGTCTCAGCTGAGTGCTGGAACTACAGGTATTTCCAGATGTGTTCCACCACCATACCTGGCTTCTCTCCCTCCTTATGAAGCCCACAGGATTCAATCACCAGGCTCCACACTGATGACCTATATACTCTAACACCTCCCAAAGGCCTGAACGACACAGGTTAAGTTTCCACCCTCTTAATACCTCACATGAGTTTCGGAGGGACAAACCACTTTCAAACCATAGCTTTATCAAATTACAAATGTGAATACCTTTGACCCAGAATTCATCCCACAGAGTATTTCAACACATAAGCAGAAGCAAAACAACATCTGTACACTGCAGTTTTGTTTTGTTTTGCAGTGCTGGGGTTTGAACTCAGAGCCTATACCTTGAAACACTCCACCAGCCCTTTTTTGTGATTTTTTTTTTTTCTGAGGTAGGGTCTCTAACTATTTGCCTGGGCTGGCTTTGAACCATGATCCTCCTGATCTTTGTTTCCTGAGCAGCTAGGATCACAGGTGTGAGCCACCAGTGCCCAGCCACTGCAGCATTTTTTTTGGCAGAGGAAGTATTGGAAACAATGCAAATAGTAACACAAATGTCCATCTACTTAAAAAAAGAAAGGAAGGAAAGAAGGAAGGAAGGAAGGAAGGAGATGCTGAGTCAGTTTTGGCTGCTGTAACACCCGGCCATAGCTGAGAGAGAGAGAGAGAGAGAGAGAGAGAGAGAGAGAGAGAGAGAGAGAGAGAGAGAGAGAGAGAGAAACCACACTTATTTTGCCCATCTCAGAGGCTGGAAGTCTGAGATCAGAGTGCTGGCTTGATCGGCTCCAGGATGACCCACCTCCTGTTGTGTCCTCAGATGCTCTTTCCTTGGTGAGGACACAGAGAGGGAGCAAGGTCTCTGATGCCTCTTCCCATAAGGAAACTAGCCCACTCATGACCTAATTGCCTCCCAAAGCCCCACTGCCAAATACTGTCACATTGGGGGTCAGGATTTGAGCACAGAAATTTTAGGAGCACATTTTATCCATAGCAGATACTCTCTACCAAATGGCATGATTAATTTTTGTTTGCTTTGTTATTCTGAGAAAGGATCTCACTGTGTAGGCCAGGCTGGCCTGGAACTTGCTAAGTACCTCAATCTGACCTTCAAGTCCCTATCCTCCTACCTCAACTTCCTGAATACTAGGAATATGTTCTACCATGCCTGACTCATGATTAATTCTTTTCTTTTTTTCTTTTTCTCTTTTTTGATGGTACTGGGATTTGAACTCCGGGTCTCACACTTGCTAGCAGGCAATTTATTATTTTCTTGCTGAAAACAGCAAGGTATAGAACAGTGTGGACATGAGTAATCAGCACTGGTGACCAGCATGGCTGAACACTTTCCTGTCCCTTTGGTCTGCCAGGTCCAGACACGCTTAAGTCAATAAATAGGCAGGAGGGAGGGGTAGATCTGTCAGAGGAAGGCTGTAGGGCCAGTGAGCTACCTGACATCACCCCTCCACACTGCAGAGATTCTGTTAGCTACAGTCCCAGATGAGGGAAATGTGAAATGAAGTTCCCAATCAACTCAAAGTGGACCCACAACATGTGTGAGAAAGAAGTCACAGAGATGTTTGTCTACTACTGTCACAAACACTACTGTGACTGATACAGGACTCTATGCCACCTGTTATGTACAAAAGAAAATGACTGGAAAAGTAAGGGTGTAGTGGCATTGCCTTGAATATTTTCTTTTAATTTTTATTTTATTCATATGTACATACAATGTTTGGGTCACTTCTCCCCCCATGTCCCCATCCCTCCCTTTCCCCCCTCCACCGATCCCTCCCTTCCCCCCCTTACCCCTCGCTACCCTGCAGAAACTATTTTGCCCTTATCTCTAATTTTGTTGTAGAGAGAGTATAAGCAATAATAGGAAGGAACAAGGGTTTTTGCTGGTTGAGATAAGGATAGCTATACAGGGAGTTGACTCACATTAATGTCCAATGCATGTGTGTTAACTTGTAGGTTAATTCTTCTTGATCTAACCTTTTCTCTAGTTCCTGGTCCCCTTTTCCTATTGGCCTCAGTTGCCTTAAAGTATCTGTTTTAGTTTCTCTGCATTGAGGGCAACAAATGCTATCTAGTTTTTTAGTGTCTTACCTATCCTCATATCTCCCTTGTGTGCTCTTGCTTTATCATGTGACCAAAGTCCAGTCCCCCTGATGTGTTTGCCCTTGATCTAATGTCTGCATATGAGGGAGAACATACGATTTGGGCCAGGCTAATCTCACTCAGAATGATGTTCTCCAATTTCATCCATTTACCTGTGAATGATAACATTTCGTTCTTCTTCATGGCTGCATAAAATTCCATTGTGTATAGATACCACATTTTCTTAATCCATTCGTCAGTGGTGGGGCATCTTGGCTGTTTCCATAACTTGGTTATTGTGAATATTGCTGCAGTAAACATGGGTGTGCAGGTGCCTCTGGAGTAACCTGTGTCACATTCTTTTGGATATATCCCCAAGAGTGGTATTGCTGGATCATATGGTAGATCAATGTATATATTTTTAAGTAGCCTCCGGACTTTTTTCCAGAGTGGTTGTACTAGTTTACATTCCCACCAGCAGTGTAAGAGGGTTCCTTTTTCCCTGCATCCTCGCCAACACCTGTTGTTGGTAGTATTTCTAATGATGGCTAGTCTAACAGGGGTGAGGTGAAATCTTAGTGTGGTTTTAATTTGCATTTCCTTTATTGCTAGAGATGGTGAGCATTTTTTCATGTGTTTTCTGGCCATTTGAATTTCATCTTTTGAGAAAATTCTGTTTAGTTCACTTGCCCATTTCTTTATTGGTTCATTAATTTTGGGAGAATTTAGTTTTTTAAGTTCCCTATATATTCTGGTTATCAGTCCTTTGTCTGATGTGTAGCTGGCAAATATTTTCTCCCACTCTCTGGGTGGTCTCTTCAGTTTAGAGACCATTTCCTTTGTTAAGCAGAAGCTTTTTAATTTTATGAAGTCCCATTTATCTATGCTATCTCTTAATTGTGGAGCTGCTAGTGTTCCACTGAGAAAGTTCTTCCCTATACCTATTAATTCCAGATTTCCTACTCTTTCCTGTACCAACTTTAGAGTTTGTGGCCTGATATTAAGCTCCTTGATGCATTTTGAGTTAATCTTGGTATAGGGTGATATACATGGATCTAGTTTCAGTTTTTTGCAGACTGCTAACCAGTTTTCCCAGCAGTGTTTGTTGAAGAGGCTGTATTTTCTCCATTATATATTTTTAGCACCTTTGTCAAAGACAAGTTGGTTATAGTTTTGTGGCTTCATATCCAGGCCCTCTATTCTGTTCCGCTGGTCTTATGTCTGTTTTTGTGCCAGTACCATGCTGTTTTTATTGTTATTGCTTTGTAATATAGTTTGAAGTCAGGTATGGTGATACCTCCAGTGTTGTTCTTTTGACTGAGTATTGCCTTGGCTATTCATGGCCTCTTGTGTTTCCATATAAATTTAACGGTAGATTTTTCAATCTCTTTAATGAATGTCATTGGTATTTCCATGGGAATTGCATTAAACATGTAGATTACTTTTGGGAGTATAGACATTTTTACTATGTTGATTCTACCAATCCATGACCATGGGAGATCTCTCCACTTTCTATAATCTTCCTCAGTCTCTTTCTTCAGAAGTGTATAGTTTTCCTTGTAGAGGTTGTTCACATCCTTTGTTAGGTTTACACCTAGGTATTTGATTTTTTTGAGGCTATTATAAATGGAATTGTTTTCATATATTCTTTCTCAGTTTGCTCATTATTAGTATATAGAAATGCTAATGATTTTTCTATGTTGATTTTATATCCTGCTACCTTGCTATAGCTATTGATGATGTCTAGAAGCTTCTGAGTAGAGTTGTTTAGGTCTTTAAGGTACAGGATCTTATCATCTACAAATAGGGATATTTTGACAGTTTCTTTACCTATTTGTATTCCTTTTATTCCTTCTTCTTGCCTAATTGCTCTGGCTAGGAATTCCAGGACTATGTTGAATAGGAGTGGAGATAGTGGGCATCCTTGTCTAGTTCCTTATTTTAGAAGGAATAGTTTCAGTTTTTCTCGGTTAAGTATAATACTGACTGTAGGTTTGTCATATATAGCTTTTATAATGTTGAGGTATTTTCTTTCTATTCCTAGTTTTCTTAGAGCTTTTATCATGAAATGGTGTTGGATCTTATCAAAGGCTTTTTCTGCATCTATTGAGATGATCAAGTGGTTTTTGTCTTTGCTTCTGTTAATGTGGTTTATTACATTTATTGATTTTTGTATGTTGAACCACCCCTGCATTCCTGGGATGAAGCCTACTTGGTCATGGTGAATGATCTTTTTGATGTGTTGTTGAATTTGGTTTGCCATTATTTTGTTGAGGATTTTTGCATCAATGTTCATTAAGGAGATTGGCCTATAGTTCTCCTTTTTGGAGGTGTCTTTGCCTGGTTTTGGGATAAATGTTATACTTGTTGGCAATAATGGCACCGATAGGTTTCAGTTCTTACTGCACTCTTAAGCTTCTGTTTTCCAGGGTCATGGTCCTGCCTCAAGTCTAGCTTGAATCCTCCTTCTGTCCCAACCTCCAATCAGCATGAACCATAAGATCCTAACCAATCAGATCATGCTTTGTCTCACTGAGGGGTATTTAAGCCCCTACCCCACCCCCTCTCTCTCTCTCTCGGCTCTCTCCCTCTCCCACCCAGCAATAAAGAATCTTTTGGCCAGATCACTCCTCTCCACGTGGTCACTTTTGGGGCCTGTATATTTCCAACATGTGGTGCCGTGACTCGGATCGGGTCTCCCCACTAATCCTGGTGGGACCCCGACTCTGACTCACCCCATGACCACCCTGAGGACGTGACTGGCCAGGACTCATCCTGCCAATTGCCCTCTCTCGCATCCAACACCGGACATCCTTTGGTGAGTCCACATACCCTTCTGGGGCTCCGTTTGCGGTCTTTCCCTTCGGTGTGTCTGGGGTTTGAGCATTTTCCCTGTTTGACTATCTCTGGGACTCAGATGGTAGAGGGGTTCCCTTCCCTTTCATCCGGCTTGGGTTTATTTTGTCATGGGTCTCAGAGACCCCTCCATCCAAAAAGCCTGGTGCTAGGTGACCCACAGTCCCAGGCCCTTTGGCTTTGCATGCTGCAAGAACTCAGTGACGACTGATTCTTGTGTTCCTTGTGCTGTTCTCAGGTATTTGAGTCACGCGGGGATGCCCCACAATTCATAATATCCTCCCATTATAGCCCTCTGGGACTGGGTCCCACAATGGGGGCCTCTACGTCCTCTCTGCCCTCTGACTCTTCACTGAGATTCCTCCTCAATAATTTAGACACCTTGGGTTTGACCCCAGATATAAAACAAGAAATTTGATCTGCTTTGCACCCAAATCTGGCCCACTTATCCTTTAGACAACCAAAATCACTGGCCCCTTTTCGGGTCTTTAGATCCCAACCTTTTATGGGACATATAACTACTGTGAGCGATCAGGACGATGGGGAGAGATTCCATTATGTCCAAGCCTTTTCATACCTCAATCTAAATCCAGCTCTCTGACTTCAAACCCTCCCTCCGTACTTTCTGTTCCCCTGCGCAGATTCTATCAGCCTGTAAACCAGTTTCTAAATCAGCCAATTCCTCTCCCAAACCTCCTCCTTCCCCATGTAAACAGACTTCTTGCACTGCTTACCATACCTATCTCCTTCTATCTTCCTGAAAAACTTTCCCCATCATGGAGTTAAGCTAGCCACTCCCTGCCAATTCTGGCCTCAAGGCAGTTCCAGCTCTGGGAGAAAGCTCATGCTCCCTTCCCTTCCTGTGGGCTGAGACCAAGCCCTGGATTTATTTGGGTACACCTCGTGCTACATTGGTGGAGTTCTATTTGATTATGGCATCTGAGGATTGCTTCTCTTCCCCCCCCCCCCATCTAATGTCTGTTTTTCCTGAGACAGTGATCAGAGAGTGGAGGTTTTGTTTTGCTGAAAGCCCACCAGTACCAATCAATGGGAGTGACCTAGAGGCACAGGTGATGGCTGATCCCTCAAGTGTGTGCCATGCCTCCAGGCTCTGCCTTCCCCTCCCTTACCTAAGATGTCAGCACACCTTTCTGCCTCTTCCATGGTCTCAACCACATGTCCTTTGTCTCTGTCTGCCTTCCCCTCCTTGGGCTTACTGGGACCCTGCCTCCCATGAAAAACCTGTAGCATGGTACCTTATGACTTGAGCTATTCCAACTAGTTTGCCAGGCCTCTCAGTCTGAAGTAACTTTAAGTCAGCTGCTTTACAAAAGCGCTTACAAAAACCTGCAGCTGCCACACTTACGCTCTAACTCTGCCCCCACAAGGGAGGAGGGAAAGCAAACAGGTGCACCTGTGCACAGGATGCCAGCTTCTGGACACAGGAGAAATGCCTGCCATAGCTAAGAAAATCCACAAGAGGACCCAGCAAATCCTGGGCCGCCAGCCACATGTGGCCATGACTGCGGCCCACTGCCACTTCCTTTAGAATAAACGCACGCAGAGTACACAGGAAGGGGGGAGGGGTAACAGGCCACAGGATCAGGCTTAGGCAGTCAGGGTCATTTGTCCCAGGTGTGTGTGGAGGGCGTGGTGCCTTGCACAGTCCTGCTCCTAGCCCCACCTCACACCTCAGGGCATCAGACCCTTGTAAGTCAATTGTTAGCTCAATGTTATAGTTCCAGAAATAACTAAATAGACATTACTGTGGTCTCTAAACTTCTCATTTAGAATTTTCTATACCTTTGGCCTCAACATAAATTTTTCCCTCCAAATATTAACACTAGTTGTCCCATATGGTACTGTTATTGGCCTGAAATGCCCTCTAAATGCCCTTCTCTAAACTTTACAAATGATTTCTTTGTTAAAAAGGCAGCCTTTATTAAAGAGGCTGCCTGCTTTTAGCTAAAAGACAGGATCCTAACGTTTTGTTCTTTCTAGATGGGACCTGCATCTTCCAGTCTTCTGGCTGGTAGATGTTGGAAGCTTTGTACTGAGGTCGGCCTCAGTATGCCTTGGGTGACCAAGAGAAGTGGCCTTCACAGGGTTCCTTAAATTACAATACCATACTCCAATTAGGCCTTTTCTATAGAAGTAAAAAAAAGTAAACTGAGGTCCCCTGTACAAATTTCTCTCATTAGAAAAGCAATGGGTTCTGGCCCAGGCCACTCAGGTTGGACATGACTAAATGGCTCAAGCAGTAGAGTGCTGCTTTACGAGCAGAAAGTCCTGAGTTCAAGCCCAGTGCAACCAAAGTAAAAAAATAATAATAATATTTGGGGCTGAGGAAGTAGCTCAATGGGAGAATGTCTGCCTAGCATATGCAAAGCCCTGGGTTCAATTCCCCAGCATTACTAAAAAAAAAAAAATGGTAAAGAAGATAAGTGGCATTAATGTCACTTCAGCCCTCTCATAATAGAAAAATGTAGTTTAACCTAGACCAGATCCCTCATTCTTCAAGTGAGGAAACTGAGGCCCAGAACAGTTCAGAGACTTGCTCTTCAGAGTGTCAGGTGTCAATGTAAAATAACAACTTTACTTTACAGCAACAACCTAAAAAAAAAAAAAAACCCTCTTACCTTTCTACAGCATCTTAAGGATGCTATCAGAAAACATACCATGGTGGACTCAGAGTCACAGGTGAGAGAGGTTCTCTTTAAACATAAATTTCTAACAGTCAGCCCCAGATATTTGTATTAAACAGACTGGCTGAAGGGAAGTCATTGAACCAAGTAATACAGCTAGCTATGTCTGTATTTATAGCTATGTCTGTATATCCAGGACCTTACTAAAAGGAGAGAAAAAGATAAGGGACACTGTGGCCTCATTGCTGCTCTCAGAGAGGGCCCCACCCAACTGGGGCCTGTATCCTGAACTTGCTACCATGGTGGGCAGGAGGGGCATTTCTGCAGAGAATGCTTAAGGGGAGACAGCCCTGCCCCCAACTGGGACTCTGCCCTCTGCAAGGGTAACCACTGGAGGGCTAAGTGCCCCTGTCACCAGATGGAAGGCAAGGTGCCACCTCCTATGGATTGATGGGTCCCAGCCGCCTGTCCACACTCCACTTCTTGGCATCAATGTTGAGAAGCCATAATGGCAGAAAAACAAAAGGTTATTTTCCTCCTAGACAGTGGAGCCCATTTCTCTGTTTTACCTTTTTCTCCTGGTCCCTGGTCCAATAACAAAAGTTATCATTCAGGGCAAATCTGGCCAGCCCCTAGAGCACTAGTTTACCTGACCTCTGGCCTGCTCTTGGGGAGACCTCCTCTCTGTCACTCTTTCCTCATAGTACCTAAAACTCCAGTGTCCCTGCTGGGACAGAATTTACTATCTCAATTAAAAGCTCAAATTCTCCTCCCCCCAGGCAGCTATCTCTGCTGCCCCCTCCTTCAGAAACAAATAGATTCCACAGTGTGGACTGATGAAATGAGTGTAGGGTGAGCCAGAACAGCCCTCCCTATTCAAATAAAACTCAAAAATTCCTCACAGTTTTCACACCTAAAACAATATCCCCTCAAGCCTGAGGGATGATGAGACCTAATGCCTATTCCTTAAAACAATAAGGGATACTAATTAGTTGCTCCAGCCCTTACAATAAATTTAAAATTCTTATAAAAGTCAATTTTAAAATACAAGTTACAAAGTAAACAACTGGAAAGGATATAATAGGTAATAAATGTATTTTTTGAGAAGTTAAAGGAAAAAGGAATGGTTTTTTGGATGAGAAGGGATTTTGTAAAGAAGTGTTTGTCATAAAGATTGTTTCAAATAGGAAAGATGAGGACAAACCATCAAGGGGTTTAGTATGTTGTATGAAGGTCTGAGTAAGTTTGAAAAATGTATAATAAAAGTTTTGGTGTGTGATAAAGTTAAAGTTAAATATAATCTCAGAGTTGCCTATAAGATTTTTAGGGTCATGTCAAACTAAAATCAAATCCTCTGTCTATGAAATAACAAGGTTATCTTAATATTGTTCTGCTCTGAGTAACATCTACAAAAAACCATTACAGAGAAAGATTTTATCAAAGAAATTGTGTTTTCTGCTGATCTTGTCAAGTTTTAAGTACTACTAAATCAGAGTTCATTCACATATCTGCTTATGTGTCTTAAATGACCACCTTGTAACAGTGTTATGTTATACTTTATCTAAATATGGTACAAACGTTTAAAAAGTTAAAAGTGTCAATTTATATAAAATAATGAGCTAAAGCTCTCTTTTATCCAAGAGTGTTACATTTAAATCCTGACAGCCCCTACCTCCCACAGGTCACCTACCTAAGTGTGGCTTAAAGGGACAGACTCACTCCCTGAGTCATAAATGCATCAACCCAATCTTCCGTTTCCCAACCCCCATACCATAAGACAGCTTACAGCTTTCCTGGCAGTTATAGGATTTTGCAGAATTTAGATTCCTAGGTATGTAGTCCCTGAACAGACACCTTTTTATGCTCCTCCTAATATTCCTACTTGGGTCTTAGATAATGTATGGCCACCCATTTCCCTTAGAAAACTTGCCCCCAACAGACTCTGCTCCTCTGACTGACTACCTGCCTTCTCAGGGAACTTCTCAGAGAACATGCAAACCAGATGCTGTCCCACCCTATAACAATTTCTGTTAAACCAGGGTATCTTGTGCTCCAAAAAGGATCTTGTACCCTCTCCATTGGGACTTCGATGGACCAGCCCTCATCTGGTCATTCTCATGACACCCACTGCTGTCAAGCTCAATGGGTTCCCCCAGTGGCGGCACCTCTCAAGAAATAATTACAGAGGTGGAGAAGGGAATTGGAGGACTTTTGAAATTGTCTAGGGAAGAACATTTCACAGTGGTTCTCCTGGCCAATGCCCATCCTAATGCCTATGTTTCTTGCTCTCCTATTTTTAAGCTTCCTCCCTTGTATCACACTACATGTCTGCTATTGCTAATCAAAAATTTAACCAGTTGTACCTCCAGGGATACCAACCTCTGAAAGCACAACCAGAGGACACCTATAATGGACCCTACCAGGACACCGGGTTATAAACATCAAGACCCCCTTACAGGATGCCTGCTACAATTCCTTGACTCCCGATACCCACCATGCAGAGTCGGAGGATTGGCTCGAGACTCTTTATGACCTATGGCTACAAGGGACCTTCATCAACTTCAGGGAAGAAGAAATTTTCATTTTCAGAGCCTGGGTGTACACCATCATGAGACTCACCACCCCAACACTGTTTGCCAACTAACCGTCCCTCCCCCTATGCCACCCCTTGCCAGCTCGAAGAAGCCAGAGTGAACACAACGCCCCCCTTCCTTAACAAACAAAAGAGGGAGGAATGTTGGCAATAATGGTGCGATAGGTTTTGTTTCTTACTGAACCCTTAAGCTTCTGTTTCCCAGGGTCACGGTCCTGCCTCAAGTCTAGCTTGAATCCTCCTTCTGCCCCAACCTCCAATCAGCATGAACCATAAGATCCTAACCAATCGGATGATGCTGAGTCCCACTGAGGGGTATTTAAGCCCCTGCCCCTCACTCTCACTCTCTCACTCTCTTTTTCTCTCTCTCTCTCTCTCTCTCTCTCTCTCTCTCTCTCTCTCTCTCTCTCGGCTCTCTCCCTCTCCCACCCAGCAATAAAGAATCTCTTGGCCAGATCACTCCTCTCCACGTGGTCACTTTTGGGGCCTACAATACTGGCTTCATAAAATGTGTTTGGCAGTTTTCCTTCCCTTTCTATTTCGTGGAACAGTTTAAGGAGGGTTGGTATCAGTTCTTCTTTAAAGGTCTGATAGAATTCAGCAGAGAATCCATCAGGTCCTGGACTTTTCTTTTTGGGGAGACTCTTGATTGCTGCTTCAATTTCATTTTGTGTTATAGGTCTATTCAGGTGATTAATTTCCTCTTGGTTCAGTTTTGGATGATCATATGTATCTAGAAATCTGTCCATTTCTTTAAGATTTTCAAATTTAGTTGGATATAGGTTTTGGAAGTAGTCTTTGATGATTTCCTGGACTTCCATGGTGTTTGTTGTTATCTCCCCTTTTGCATTCCTGATTCTGCTAGTTTGGGTTTTTTTCTCTCCTCATTTTAGTCAGTTTTGCCAGGGTCTGTTATCTTGTTTATTTTTTCAAAGAACCAACTTTTTGTTTCATTAATTCTTTGTATGGTTTTTTTGGTTTCTATTTCATTGATTTCAGGTCTTATTTTTATTATTTCTCTCCTTCTCTTTGTTTTGGGATTTGCTTGTTCTTGTTTTTCTAGGAGTTTGAGATGTATCATTAGGTCATGGATTTGGGATCTTTCAGTCTTTTTAATATTGCCTTGCATATTGATCTACAGAGAAAGCAAAGGATAGGTTGCCTGAGGGTAATGGAGTTGGGTAGCAAAGGGGATGGGGACCAGAGTAGGAGAAATACTCTTTACTGCACATCTCTTTATGTTTTGTTTTGATTGATTAACTAATTAATTTTTTGTGGTACTGAGGTTTGAACTCAGGGCCTACACCTTGAGCCACACTACCAGCCCTTTTTTTTTGTGGTGGTTTTTTTGAGATAGGGTCTGGTAAACTATTTACCTGGGCTGGCTTTGAACTGCAATCCTCCTGAGCTCTGCCTCCTGAGTAGCTAGGATTACAGGCGTGAGCCACCTGCAGCAGCTTATTTAATTAATTAGTTATTTTTTGATCTACAGTCTCACTATACAACTCAGGCAGGTCTTGAACTTGTGATCCTCCTGCCTTGGCCTCTCCAGTTGTATTGTACTTTATTTATTTTGGTGTCGGTGATATTGTGCAGCACAGAACAGAACCCCAAACTATCTCTCCCCTCCTCTTGTTCTGTCCAACTTGCTGAAATTTCTGCTTCTCAAAGGAACCAACATTGTCCTTTGTCCTCAAGCCTACACCCATACTGCTCCTGGCTGCCACCCTCATCTGTTCAGCTCCTACTTGTCCTTTGCCTCAGACAACCTTCCTCCAGCATCTAGTTTAGGTTGGCACCTGTCTCATCTGTTCCCAGAGACCCTTGTCTCTCAGTGAGACATCAGGCTGGACTCCATGGAAGATACTGGTTTCTGTCTTTATCTCCTCTCCACCTAGCTGTAGGCCCCATGAAGGCAGCAACTCTGTGCCTTCGGCACTGTGTCCTCAGCTCTTGGCACGTGTTAAGAGTTCAGCACAATTTGCCAAACAAATAAATAAGTAAGATTCAAATTCAGAACCAAGGCCAAGGTAATATTTGAGGTGTTTTGTTTTGTTTATTTGAGACAGGGTCACTATGAAGTCCAGGCTGGCCTCAAGTGTGAGATCCTCCTGCCTCGGCTGCCAGAGTACTGGATTACAGGTGTGTACCACCATGCCCAGCTAAGAATTTTGGGAGTTTTCAAGATAAAGTTACCAGGGCTGGGTCTGCCTTTCAGCCATTGCCGTTCTGCTCCCCAAGGCAGTGAGGTAGCAGCTGAATGAAGCATTATTTTCTTTAGCCAAAAATCTGTAACTTCTCACTGGACTGTCAATAGCAATATTGAAGACAGGCAATTTTGCTGGAAGCCAGCTGTACCAGGACAAATGTCACCCCAGAGACTGTACTCTAATTATGCAGAAAGTGATGGCAGATGTAGTGAAAGGACAGAGCAGATAAAAATGTTTCTTTAGAATGGCCCCAGAGTGTCTTACCTGGAGTTAGTGGAATTCATTTAACCAGCATCAGTCCGTAGGAAGCTTTCCATGCCACACAGAAATTTAAAAAATAAATAAATAAAGACTTCAGGGTGCAGGGACAGTTTCCCAAAAAGCTAAATTTATTCTCTTAAGTCTTCATTTTAGGGATCAATTTTTATGTTGATTGACACTTAAATATGAAACAATGTTAAGTGGTAGGGCAAATAATAGACTATATTATATTCTGTTGTATGCTAATTAAAAGAGTAGGAAAGAAAAAAGTTTGTTATTTCAATACTGTAGAATTTTATTTTATTTAATGTTTTTGGTAGAGCTGGGGCTTGAACCCAGAACTTTAAGCTTGCTAGGCAGTTACTCTACCACTTGAGCCACACCTCTAGCCCAAGGAAAAAAAAGTTTGTATCCATGTAAGATACTCTTGGAAAGATACAGAAGGATTCTATAACAAGGGACTCCTGCAGAGGGAGAATGGGGCAGCTGCTGGAAAGGGAGCAAGAGGGGGTGTCATTGTATACCTTTTCAGTTCTTTTTGTTTTGAACTGTGTAATCAAATTAATTGTGCAGAAAAATATCAGGGGTGACTCTAGTTAAGATATATTGTAAACACATCATGTAAGTGTCAAAATGAATTCCACCCATGGACAACTAATATGTGCTAATAAAAATGTTTTTGTTAAAATGTATCAAATCCACATAACAAAGAGAAAAAAAGTACCAATTACATTAAAATAAGAAGGATGAATAAAAGTAAAATGAGATGAAATAAAATGTCAATAGTATATGACAACACTGTAGTTTATATCCTTTTATTTTTTGGAGGTACTGGGGTTTGAACTTGGCCTCATGCTTGCTAGGCAGGCGCTCTACCACTTGAGCCACTCCACCAGCCTTTTTGAGTGATGGGTATTTTCAAGATAGGTTCTGGTGAACTATTTGCCTGGGCTGGCTTTGAACCTTGATACTCCTTATCTGTGCCTCTCAAGTAGCTAGGATTACAGATGTGAGCCACCAGCATCCATCTAGCCTCTGTCCTTACTTGGAAAACAACTGGCAATTTTCAGTTAGACTTCAAAACCACTTAAGAAAAAAATTTGTTTTCAGAGACAGGGTCTTGTCGTGTAGCCCAGGCTGGCCTTGAACTTGATATCCTCCTGCCTCAGTCTCCTGAATGCTGGGATTACAGTGTGCTCTACTACAATCAGTGCTAAATTTTTCTCTCTCTCTTTTTTTTTTTTTGTGGGTCTGCGGTTTGAATTTAGAACTTCGAGCTTGCAAAGCAGACACTCTCCCACCTCAGCCATATCTCCAGTCCATCTTGCTGTGGCTAGTTTAGTGATGGGTCCTCTCAAACTATTTGCGGGGCTGGCCTTGAACCAAGATCCTCTCAATCTCAGCTTCGCAGGTAGCTAGGATTATAGTAGTGAATCATAGCGCCTGGCCTAAAAATAAATTTAATCTATAAAATCCCTAAACCTGGGAGCTGTTTCAAAAAAAAATTCTCTCAATGGCCAATGTTAAATAAATGCATTCTTGTTTCAGTTAAAGAAGGTCCAAGTGTCCGTTTGTCCTATCTGTGGGAGATTGACTTTGATTAGGTGGTAAATTAAGGCAGTGTCAGCCAACTTCCCCCCAACGGGCTGGGGTTCTTTCATGCTAGGCTAGCTTACTTCCTCCTGAGCCAGGCTCAGCCCTGACTGTGTGGAGACTCTGAGGCGATTATCAGCCCCTTTCCCAGGCAAGCACTCAGGCTGTGTCAGCATCATTGGTGGTTTTGCCTCACACTAGGTTCCTCTTTTGATGTGTTGAGTCTGCTGAAGGAAGCCTTCCTCTGCCTCGGTGTTCTCTGTGTGTGTGTGTGTGCGCGTGTGTGTGTGTGAGTGTGTGAGTGATACTGGGGTTTGAACTCAGGGCCACTCCATCAGCCCTTTTTTTGTGAAGGGTTTTTTCAAGATAGGGTCTCACAAACTATTTGTCTGAGTTAGCTTTGAACCTTTATCCTCCTGATCTCTGCCTCCTGAGTTGCTAAGATTACAGGCATGAGCCACCGGTGCCAGCTCTCTTATTTCTTTAAATCATCATACTTGTGAACTTTTTACTGTATTCAGAGAGTTTAAATCTATTGCTAATATTACTTACTTTCATGCTCGTTTTGACTTAAGAGTTGGCTTATGTTTTTTTTGTTGTTGTTGTTTGTTTGTTTTTAACTCTCTCCTATATGCTCACTACATTAGCGCTTTCTGTTCCTCACACACAGACTTCACTGCTTCAGGGCTTTTCAGTGCCTGTTCCCTTTCTCTGGAATCTCTCCTCTCCTGCCCATTGTCCATGGCTGGCTCTCTCTTTCTTTCTTTTTTTTTTTTTTAGGTTTTCGTAAAGAAATGTTCTTATTTTATTTTATTATTCATATGTGCATACAAGGCTTGGTTCATTTCTCCCCCCTGCTCCCACCCCCTCCCTTACCACCCACTCCGCCCCCTCCCTCTCCCCCCACCCCCTCAATACCCAGCAGAAACTATTTTGCCCTTATCTCTAATTTTGTTGTAGAGAGAGTATAAGCAATAACAGGAAGGGACAAGGGTTTTTGCTGGTTGAGATAAGGATAGCTATACAGGGCATTGACTCACATTGATTTCCTGTGCATGGGTGTTACCTTCTAGGTTAATTCTTTTTGATCTAACCTTTTCTCTAGTTCCTGGTCCCCTTTTCCTATTGGCCTCAGTTGCTTTTAAGGTATCTGCTTTAGTTTCTCTGCGTTAAGGGCAACAAATGCTAGCTAATTTTTTAGGTGTCTTACCTATCCTCACCCCTCCCTTGTGTGCTCTTGCTTTTATCATGTGCTCAAAGTCCAATCCCATTGTTGTGTTTGCCCTTGATCTAATGTCCACATATGAGGGGGAACGTACGATTTTTGGTCTTTTGGGCCAGGCTAACCTCACTCAGAATGATGTTCTCCAATTCCATCCATTTTCTTTTTCTTTTATTTTCTTTTTTTGACAGTACTGGGGTTTGAACTCAGGCCTTGTGCTTTTTAGGCAGGCACAACTACCACTTAAGCAAAGTTTCCAGCTTTTTTTGCTTTATTTTTCAAATATAGTATCTCCCTTGGACTGTGACTATGGCCTCCCACAGAGCTGGGGTCACAGGTATGTACCTTTACACTCAGCTTGTTGATTGAGATGGGATCTTGCTAACTTTTTGCCCTGGCTGGCCTTGAGCCATCATTCTTCCAGTCTCTACCTCCTGAATAGCTTTGACTTCAGGTGGGAGTCACCACCCCCGGCCCTTGGCTAGGTCTTTCATTGTACTCAGCTGCCCTCTGTCATAGACTTCTCCGACCACCTCATCTGATTGAAGACTGGTCCCTCTCACACTTTCTCTAATTTAGGCCTCTTCCTCTCTACTGGCTCCTTCTTGAGAGTATTTCAACTATGATTTTTAGTAGTTCTAGCCTTACTGACATAATTTAAAACAAATTTAAACAGGGAGGGGGTGTAGCTAGCACATGCAAGGCCCAGGGTTCAATCCCCAGCATCACAAAACAAAGAATCCTGGCTGGTGGCACATGCCTGTAATTCCAGTATTGGAGAGGCTGAGGCAGGGGGTTGTGAGTTCAAGGGCAAGGCTACATAGCAAGACCTTGTCTCAAACAAAGAAACAAACAAACATCAAAAAAATTATACAAAAATCATAAAATTACTTCCTTCCCTCATCAGTTTTCCTGCTCCTTTCCCTCAGGTCCTTATCTCTCACCTTCTGCTCACAGCCAAACTTTTAGAAAACATCTGTCTACTGCTATGACTTAAATGTTTGTGTCTCCTCTGAAATTCACATTGAAGCAGAGTTCCAAGGTAATGGTATTAAAAAGTGTGACCATGAGGTGGGTTTAGCCCATGAGGGCAGAACTTTCATAAACAGGATTATTGACTTTATAAGTCAGGTGCTAACTGCCCAGGCCAGCAAGAAAGCCATTATAGAAATTCCTTGGCCTTCATCTTGGACTCTTTGGGCTTTCCAGTCTTTATAACTCTAAAATAAATTTCTGATCTTTATCCATTACCCAGTCTCAGGCATTTTGTTACAGCAGCATAGTCTACCACACCCACTCTCAAACTCATTACTTTCCCCTGTGTTCATGCCTCTCCCCTCTGCAAGCTGAGTTATGCCCTTGCCCCCGAAACTGAAATTAAGCCCCTCCCACTGGAGCCAAGAGCAGCCAGGCTGAGGCTAGCCCCGACATACAGTGATTCCACATGGACTGGGAAAATGTTCCCCTTCTTTACCAGACTTGCTTCCACTGTCAGAAAAGGTCACTGTAAGTGTGCCATCGGCCCACCATGTGCATGGGGCCCACTGGTGTACAGTGTGCTACCTGCACTATTCATGGAGGTCCCCAGCTGCCTCCTTTCTGCCAGAGTGAAAGACCATACTCCAGTCCTTATCTGACTTGACCACTCCCAAGCTCCCCTGTGGCCTCCCCACCTGCTGAGCCGCTATCTTCTGGGCAACTGTGATACCACACTGTGTTTTCTGCTCCTTTCTCACCCCCCTCAAACTCCTCTTCCTCAATATCTTGTCCATTTCAGGGTCCTGTCCTGGATCCCCCCACCCCTTGTAACTTGGTTCACCTCTGAGGGATCTCAGTCACCTTCACTTAGGACTTACCGATGCCTACACTGTGCCTGGCATAGAACAATGCTTAGAACATTGTTCAGTGCCTAGAACAAGGCACACATCACTTGCAATCTCCAAACAGGTGTGTAACTCAGACTCAAGGTCCTCACTGCCTCTATGAGGTCTGGCCTTGGACACCAAGGCTTCTCTCTGTACCTAGTTCTCTTCCCAGGTTCCTGGTTTTAGCCAGTGATGTTCATTCAGTTGCCAGGGCCTGAGCTGGAGAAAGTGTCCTCTAACCTTTTTGCTTCCCAGCTGTGTCTGAGTCTCCCTACTTTTCCCCAGCCCTGTCACCACCACCCAGTCTCTGTGGTGGTAGAAGCCACCATCTCTCTTATGGAACCCTGCAGCAGGCTCCCACCGCCACTGTCTCCGACCTGCCTGACAGTTCACTCACACGACTTTTCCTAGGCACAAAGCAGATGATGTTGAGCTCCTGCTGAAAACCCCAAGATGGTTTCTTCAGCCTTCAGAATTTAAGTTCAGGGCTGAAGATGTCACTCGGTGGTAGATCGCTTGCTTAACATGAGCAAGGCCTTGGGTTTGATCCCCAGCACTGGAAAAAACATTTTTTTTGAATTCTTCAGTATGGTTTGTAAGGCCAATCATGATCAGGCACCTCCTTCACCTCTCTGCTGTCCTTTCTCTGCATTTGCTCCTGCTCTTCATGCTCTTTCGTTCATTCATTCATCCCTCCACCCATAGGGAACTCCTCTTAACTCCTGAAAACACTGCTCATTCTCTCTCTCTCTCTCTCTCTCTCTCTCTCTCTCTCTTTCTCTGTACTTTGCCTATGCTATTCTCGTTACTGGAGCAGTCCACTCATTGTGCCTCCATCCCTTTACCTTTCTTGACACCACCTTTTCTTCAGACTTCAACAGAGATCTTCCTTTATGGAGGATACCTTCTCTGAACCCTCAAATCTAGAATAAGAATCTCATTTTGGGCTGCCATCATAAGCTAGCAGTATGTACCACACTCTGGGGTGACTGCCTGTTAATAGACCCAGGTTTCCCTCTATCACTTCAGCTACTCCATGAGCTCCCTAGTCTCCCTCTAAACATAAGCATGTAAGAAGGCAGGGGACGTTGCCTTGTTTAATTTTTAAGCCTTGCATTGTACCTGGCACATAGGAGATGCTCAGTAAATGTCGGCCTAATGGCTAGTTGGATGGGTAGTGGATATAGAATCCAAAAGGCTTGGTCCTCACACCCCACTGGATCTTTGGAAAGACTTTTTCAGTTCTGTTTACCTCCATTTGTAACATGGCGATAAACTGTTACGTGGCAGTTTTAAACATGCTCTTCAAATTTTTTCACACTCCTCCCACTGAGAAATAGGGCCTATGTCCTTGCCCTTAGAAACTGAGCTCTGTAATTTTTTGACACAAAGATCATGACAAAAGAGATGTTGTGGCAATTTTGGTTTTAAGAAACTGACACTTAGTCGGGTGCTGGTGGCTCATGCCTGTAATCCTAGCTACTCAAAACACAAAGATCAGGAGGATTGTGGTTCGAAGCCATCTGGGCAAATAGTTTGAGAGACCCTATCTTGAAAAAAACCCATCATAAAAAAAAGGCTGGTGGGGTGGCTCAAGTGGTTGAGTACCTGCCTTGCAAGCTCAAGGCCCTGTGTTGAAAAGAAAAGAAAAGAAAAGAAACTGACACTGAGGGCTAGAGGCATGGCTTGAGTGCCCTTCTAGCAAGTTCAAACTCCTAAATTCAACTCCTAGTACTGTTGAGGTGGGAGTGAAGAAAATGTCATCTATAGCTAGAGGCAAGGGGACTCTAGGTATTTTGGAAAACAGGGCTGTTGTCATTGCCCACTGTGCTGTGGAAGTTAGTGAACTTCAGGAACTCAGTGACTTTTTTAAAGATCCCTGGGCTGAGCCTCCAAAGCACTGCTTCCTGGCTGGGAGCACCCTATCTACCATGATGTATGCACCAGGCATGGCTACATGCATAGAAACATATGTACCCTCTGGCTTCTTCAGGCCTCTGAACAGTTGTCATTGTCACAATGAAACTGCCCAACTCCTTGTCTTCCTGGATGCTCAACCCCCTTGGAAAAGGTGGCACACAGAAGGTCCACATCACTAGCACTGCCATCTCAGACAACCAGGAATGGGATCGGCAGACCAGCCACCTCCAAATTGCAAACCACATCACCTGTTCTCACTCACCTTGGTTCATGTGGCTTTTCTTATCACTGTACTGCAGCTTCTCCTGCCCTCCATGATTTTCATTAAATTTTGTAAACAAAGTGTATAAAGAATAACCAGCCCTCCTTGCACCTAAGCCACAATCTTAAATTGTGTTTAAGATTTTCCTCTAAAGACACATACTATATATGTTTCCATAGCAGTATATTTAATTTTGCTTATTTGTGAACAGAAATGGGATCACACTATATGCATTCTCGTACAAGGTTTTTTTTGCCTTAATCATTGCAACTAGTCTATGAAACGAATGGCTACTCTGTCTACTCTAGGTCACATTAGATCAGGTGATCAATAGACACTGCAGGTCTGTGCTGGGTAGATGTGGTCATGGACTAGTCAGCCAGGTGTAGTTGTAACATTTAGGAATCAGAGTTTCCAGATGAAGTATTAAACTTCTAGGCAAAGGGTAAAAATAAATCATTTGGGAATAAATCTTTGCAACACATGTATACAAAATGCATGACTCCACATTATTTAATTTGACAAAAGCACTTTGTACTACAAATGCAAAAGGAATAAAATTTGACTACTCTGTCTTTCCCATCATCCTTGCAGCTCTGCATTAGTGCAAATAATGGAGAGCAAACCATCAGAGGGGGCATGGAGAGACCAGGCTGCCTCACCCTCTCTCCTAAGTGAATGCCATAAGCAACAATGTAGAGTTGAAAACAAAATAACTGAATCCTCAGGGCATCAAGCTTACAACCTAGTATTTTTCTAGGTACTAGAGTATTTTCCTTCTTAGGTTCTCAATCTTGGTCCTTCCTTCCTTCCTTCGTTCGTTCGTTCCTTCCTTCCTTCCTTCCTTCCATCTATCCATCCATCTTGATTCTCCCTTCTTCCCTCCTTCCCTCCCTCCCTTCCTTTCTTTTTTTCCTTTTGATCTGCTTATGTAGCCCAGGCTGGCCTCCAATTGGAGATTCTCAGGCATCAGCCACCAAGATCTGGGATCTGTTCATTTTTTGCGATCACTTTTGAACTTCAAAAAATTCTGATGCCTGTGGGCTAGCAGAGTGAATCAAGTGATAGAGTGCCTCCAGGCCTGAGGCCCTGAGTTGAAACCCCAGTACCTACCAAAAAAAAAAAAAAAAAAAACCTGATGCCTGTCTTGCCCCAGGAGATCCTGATGCAATTAATCTGGGGTGCCTGGGTTCCAGTGACTCCAAGGTGCAGCAGAGTTTGAGAACCTCTGGTTTAAAGTACCGTTGTCCTCCTTTGACAGCATCTAGACAGTGCCTGAGGAGGCTGATGCTCAGAATGAATGCTCTATTGGTTTTTATTTTATTTATTTTTGTGGTACTGGGGTTTGAATTCCAGGCCTTACTCTTGCTAGACAGGGGCTTACCACTTGAATTACTCCACCAGTCTTGTTTTGTGTTGGATATTTTCCGAGATAGAGTCTCGCAAACTATTTGCCAGGAGCTGGTCCTGTACTGCGATACTCCTGATCTCTGCCTCCAGAGTAGCTAGGATTAACAGGAGTGAGCCACCACTCTCGGCTAAATATTCTATTGGTCAGGACAGAGAGAAGCATGGTCTTTGAACCACAGCCATAAATCAACCACAAATGGGCCATAGGGCCTTGGTAAAGGCCATAAGAGGGCAAATCCTTCCTTGTCAGTGGTGAGGGAGGCCCTCCTCACCTCCCCCGCTTTCAGGTTTCTATTTTGACTCTAGGTAGAAAAAGTTTCAACCCTGAAGTGCAGGTACTGCCCAGCCGAGGGTGGAAAGGTCTCAGAAGAAGCTCATGGATGCCTGACTGTGTCTTGTTTGTGCGTGTGAGACAGGTGTGAGCATCGAGATCTGGCCCAAGTCTGAGTGACTTCAGAATCAACCTAAGCCTCTCTGGGCTCCACATTGCAGCCCCTCCCGCGCAGGGAAAAGGAGGTGTGTAGAAGCCCAGTGCGGGCTGGGTCAGGCCTGCTCTGCGGGGAGGAGGGTCTCCAAGCACGCTTCGGCCTGCACGTGGCGCGCCGGGAGCTGCTGTCCCGGGGCGCGCACAGGCAGGGGTGTGGACTACATGTCCCGACATGCCTCGGGCAGGAGCGGGGCGCACAGGAGCGGCCCGGGAGGCCGGCCAGGCTAAGCCTGCGCAGTGGTTCTTGGGAGTGGCGGGGCGGGTCCTCCTGGCTGTCAGCTGTGGCCCCCGGCGCCCGGGTAGGGTGGCCGTGGCCATTGGCCGAAAGGCGGTCAAGGGCGGGGTCGCCGGGAGCCGCTGCGAGCTGGGCTGAGCTGGTGGAGGCCGGCAGCCAGCCGGAGAGGCAAGGTCTGGGTTGCAGAGTTCCGGCCCGGCCATGGCAGTGGCGCCCCTGAAAGTGTGCATCGTGGGCTCGGGGAACTGGTGAGCTGCGGCAGGAGGGCGCTGCGGGCTCCGCCTCCAGGAAGCCCTGCACGGAGGGCGAGGGCTGCGCGCCCCCGCCGCGGCGTGGGCACTGGGCACCGCGTGCAGGGAGGCGGGGCGGGTGACCTCGCGGCCAGGCTGGGTACCGCTCGCCGGAGAGGCCGCGCCGAGGTACGCTCCCCGAGCCGCCGGGCCTGCGTGCCCGCCGGGAACGAGCGGAGAGGGCAGCGCGCGCCCACTGGCACCTGTCTGTGCTGTCGTAACCAACCGCGTGGCGAGCCGTCACCTGCTCGCCACGCCAGGATGTTTTGCACAACATGCGGAGGGCGTTCTCCCCGGTGGATTGCGAGGATCGAGGAACTGACGGAGGCTGAAGCATTTTTAGTGTAGTTTTGGTGTTGGGAACACCGAGGCACAGAAGGCTAAAAAGGACTCTTGCTACCCCAGGTCTCGGGCAGGGCATGTGCTGACCTTTAAGGTTGTATCAGGAAGCAAATCCAAGTTCCAAAGGGCCTTCCTTCCAGGGACGTTGAGAATTCTCTGGGAAGGTGTTTGCAAGGCTTTGCGTCGCCGCTGGGCTTTATTTGACTGTAACATTTATAAGGCACTTTGTGCCAGGCTCTCTTCCAAGCACTTTACAAATGTCAGATCTTTTAGTACCCTTTATCAGACTTACACGGGGGATTCGGTCGTGCATTTGGGTGAATGGAGCGCAGTGGAGAGAGAAGGCGGGGAATAGCAGTGGCATTTTCAAGTTCTTTTCCACTGCGGTGAACTCTTTTCGCACAGCCCAGGGAGCGGTATAGTATAGTTAAGGGCGATGTTAGACTTTCAACGTTTCTGTTCACGTGTAGCCTGCTTCTGTGCTGACTCCAGCTTCTAGGGCTTTTTTTTTTTTTTTTTTTTTTTTTTTTGGTGGTACTGGCGTTCGAACTCAGAACTCCATGCTTGCTAGGCAGGCGCTCTACCACTTGAGCCAGTCCACCAGCAGGAGTTCCTATGAGGTCATTGGTCTTAGTCTCAGTCCTTGGGGGAAACTTTGCCTGGCTCTCCACTTCCCACCCCAGCAAGGCCAGCGACCTCTCCTACCGCTCCTATTTCGGACCGCTATCATGCATTGGTGTAATTTACGTTATTATCTGGCTCCACTTTTCACATGTTTGTCCCTCTCTCCATGATGGAGAACCCAAGGTTACTGTAGTTTGACCTCAGGGCCTCCGACTTAATAGGTAGGCTCTACTACTTGAGCCACACCCCCGGACCGCCACCCAACTCTTTTTGGGGACAGGGTTTGAACTCAGGGCTTTGCACTTGCAAAGCAGGCACTTGAGCCACACCTTCAGTCCATTTTGCTCTGGTTACTTTGAAGGTGGTGGGGGGGAGGGGTCTTGCAAACTCTTTGCCCAGGCTGGCCTTGAACCTTGATCTTCTCAATCTCAACCTCCCAAATATGTAAGCCACCCAACTCTTTATTTTATTTTTTATTTTTTGTGGTACTAGGGTTTGAACTTGGGGCCTACACCTTGAGGCACTCCACCAGCTCTTTTATTTTTTTGTAATGGGTTTTTTCAAGATAGGGTCTCATGAACTATTTGCTCCAGCTGGCTTCAAATTGAGATCCTCCTGATCTATGCCTCCCAGGAGTGGCTAGGAGCCACTGGCGCCCAGCTCCAACTCTTGAAACCAACATTTACCCTGGTGCCTGGAATGTGCTAGTAAGTAAACGTTAAATGAACACTTGAAGGGTGTTTTTTTCCCCATTGTGCTGAGTCGTCAACCCAGGATCCTTTGCATGCTAAGAACATGCTCTACCAGTGAACTACACCCCCAGCCCCAATCTAATTTTTTAAACTATATTTGATTAGATAATGTATTCCCGTTGTATGTGTGTATGTGCACACCTGCAGTGCTGGGGATGGAACCTGCAAGCACTCCACCTCTGACGTTGTACCGCTTCCCAGCCCAACACTCACATGTTTTAAAAACCAAAAGGTACCAGAAAATACAGTGAACCATCTCCCATCCACATTTGTCCCCAGAGGCTGTCCCATCTGAAGGAATACCAGTGTTACTGATCTTTTCTGTCCTTTCTGGGAGAATTCCATGAGATCCAAATGAATGTTTTCATGTGTTCATGTTTCTCTCTACCCTGCAAAATACAAGGGTACTGTTTCAACCAGCAACAGAATGTCTACACAACATCTAATAACAGAGTTGGTACCTGTCCATTGCAGAGCTTTATTTGCACCTTCAGCTTGGCTTTGCCAGTTTGATCTCAAGGTCTCTCCAGTGAGATGTGAATTGTCACTGGAAAAGCATCCTATTAGCACATGTTCTCTCTCTTTCTTCTTGCAGTACTGGGGATTGAACTCAGCCTCTAGCTTGTTCTACCACTTGAGCCACACCCCAGTCCAGCACATGTTGTCTTAGCATTAGTTTCCTCTTCTATAAAGTTCCACAGACAATAGTCCCTGTTCCTAATTTGTGAGGGGCTGGTAAAAGCCACACAGCTTTGCCATGATGGATGGGCCTGAGCAACAGCAAAGAAGTGAACCTCCCATACCCTCCACGGAGACTTGGCTGCCAGCCCTTGGCGTCTTTATTCTGATATACTTGATTGTTTTCTTGGCCCACTCCAGCCCAGGAAATGGAGTAGAACTTGGCCAGTGACACGGAAGCACAGCTATTGAGAAATGTGCTCATGGTTTGGGCTGGCTGCCTGACTCCATTAACTATGGATCGGACAAGAACAATAGTTGGCTTTTCTGCTACTGCCTTGGGTACAGAGCCACTCCAGTCTTAGAGAAAGGATCATGACCTCCCCAGAGAGGTTCAGGCACTAAGGAACTGAAAACGACATGGAGAGGCTCAAAGGAGGTGTGGTGTGTCCAGCTCTGATTCAGTAAACATTCCAGTGTTTGCCTCAGGTAGGTACTTTGCAAGGATAAAGACACCTGGACACAGTCCCTGCTCTTGGGTAACTTATCTTCAGGTCTGAGATAAATAAGGGTTAGGAAGATAAGGTCAAAAGAGATACAAAGTGGGCTGGTCCAGGTGGGTCACACCTGCAATCCCAGCTACTTAGGAGGCAGAAAATTTATGGAGATCATGATTGAAGGCCAGCCCCAACAAAAGGTTAGCAAGACTCCATCTCAAACAATAAATAAGCTGTGTTGGGTATGCTTGTCACTGCAGCTACGTGAGAAGTTTGTATAGGAGGACCTTGGTCCAGTCCAGCCCAGGGCAAAAAAACTGTGAGACCCTATCCAAAAAATAACTAGAGCTAAAAAGGGCTGGGGGAGTGTCAAAGTGGGGGAGTGCCTGTCTGACAAGCAAAAGTGACCTGAGTTCAAACTCTAGTCACATCAAAAAACAAAAAAAAAAGGAGGAATGGAGCATCTATCACTAACATAAGGGTTGTATTTTATTTATTTGTTTATTTTTCAGTACTGGGGCTTGAATTCAGGGCCTACACTTTAAGCCACTCCACCAGCCCTTTTTGGAGGATTTTTTCAAGATAGGGTCTCGAAGACTATTTGTGTGGGCTAGCTTTGAACCTCAATCCTCTTGATCTCTGCCTTCTGATTAGCTAGGATTACAGGTGTGAGCCACTAGTGCCCAGCTGAGGTTGTATTTTAAATAGTGTTTCTTAAACAGTGTGTGGCCCAAAGACTACTTCCCACCAGAATTAGCACTGCAGCCAGGCTTGCTGAATCCCATTCCCTGAGGACAAGACAAATTTTTCCCTAAGGGACTTTAGCCTTTTGGTAATTTTAAAACAGATCACTAGGAGCTGAACTCACCCTTCCAGAAGTGGTCCTCCCTTCAGGAATATAAAGTTGCTTAAGCAATATTTACACTTGCCATTTTGAAGTAGTTTAAAATAAAGATGTCGTCACGTACGTGCTCATAAGTAAAGGACAAACTATAATCCTCCCTGGAGGTCTTCAGTGGCAGTGAATTCAGCTGCTTTGCCAGGGAGCTTCAATCAGGAAGGACCTGGCTGGGAGACTAAAATGGGCCTTGTTACTGTACCCTTGACCTGCCTTTGGGGGAACTTCCTTCCCTCTAGAGTGGTTAGAGAGAGAGGCTGCTGCCTGACACTGGGGTTTAGGGAGAGGTACCTGACTTTGTTGTCTTGTGACTTGTAACTTAAAAAAAAAAAAAAAAAAACCAAAAGCTTCCCAGGTTTTTCCAAAGATGTAACAAAGTTTCTTTACCTTTTTTTTTTCTGTACTAGGGCTTAAAGTCAGGGCCTCAGGCTTGCTAGGCAGGCATTCTACCACTTGAGCCACTCTACCATTTCTTTTTTGTACTGAGTATTTTCGAGTAGGGTCTTTCTGTTTGTCTTGGAGCCAAAATTCTCCTGATCTCTGCCTCCTGATTAGCTAGGATTATAGCTATGAGCCACAGGCTCCGGTCTGTGTTGGGTATTTTTAAGATAGGGTCACGCTTTTGTTGCCTGGTCTGGCCTCCTGATCCTGTTTCCCAAGTAGCTAGGATTACAGTTGTAAACCACTAGCGTCTCACTACAGCCAGACTTCTGTGATACAAAGCATATGTCTAAAAACACATCCTGGTACTCCTTTGGAGGAAGATAAAAGGAGGAGGTTGGGTTTCTGTCCTGGTTGTCAGCAGTCAGACCTTAGGCAAACTGTTTAATCAGTGAATCATTGCGTATGATACTGGTGCCTGCTTTATGGGATTGCGGTTAAGATTACCTGAGATGATCCGAGGAGAATGCATGGCACCTAGTACTCAGTAAGTGTCAGCTGCTATTAGTTATTATCATTTGTATTAGTTTCATCATCTTTGAACAAAGCCATCACTAAGTTACAAAGAGGGCTGGGTTGGAGTTTGGCCAAGAAATTGAGGCAGAGAATGGGAAAGAAAGCAAAAGATAATGACTGATTCTCAGATGACAGTTTTCTTAGGAGTTGCTGTCTCTTTCCCTTGGCATTTTCCCTAACTCTGAAGGTCAGGGGCAGTCTCAGCTCACTTTGCTCTGATGCCTGAAGTGGGGGTGGGTGGGCTTTGGCTCTACAGGAACTTGCTGAGTATGGTACCCAGCTCCTCACCCATCTCTTTGTGCCCTTTGTCTGCTGCTCAGTTCCTGTCCTGATACTTGCTACAAGGAGAGCTGAGATACAGTCTGAATGATTATCATTTAGCAATTTTATGGTCAGAAATGATCCTGTCCCTGTTGGGGGCTGCACTGACACCCTCTGCTGTGGTAGCTGGAGGAAGCCTTTGGTGATGGGTTGAGTTTGAGCTGAGCTGAGAGAAGATTCACCATTCCCTCCTTGAGCAGTGATGCTTAAACCTGTGTCCACCACCCCGTACACAAACCTGCTAGTATCAGTACCACAGAGCTACTCTAACAAGTCTAAATTTTCCTCAGAAGCCCTCATCTTCTCCATCTTTCTCTTCTACTTCCTGTCTCCCTTAGGAGGGGTAGTAGTAATAATTACCACCCAGTGTGTGCTATCTGGATTTTTTTTTTTTGGCAGTACTGGGGTTTGAACTCAGGGCCTCACACTTGCTTGGTAGGTGCTCTGCCACTTGAGCCACACCCCCAGTCCTAAACTTCATACTAAACCCGTGCAGGGAGATGACATAACTAAGATTAAGAGTGAATCTGCTCAAGCTCAGCAAGCGAAGGTGAAGTTCAAATCCAGATTCTTTTCACTCCAATACATTCTCATTATTTTCAGTGAGAAACAAAATCAAGTTGAGCCTGGTGGCACATACCTTAATCCTAGCACTGAGGAGGTTGGGCGGGAGGAACGTAGGTTTTGAGGCCAACCTGGGCTATATAGTGAGACTTGGCCTCAAAAAAAAAGCAAAACAAAAACAAACAACAAAAAAAGGAGAAGGAAATCTCATTAGGCCTTAAAAATCATCATGTTCAATTTCCCTCCAAAGCTGGTACCCCTTCTCCTGCAGATATTCAATCATAGTATAATGCTTGGGGAACTGACCTTAAAACTGGTTTTAGAAAGTATTTTTTGCAGGCATTCTACCACTTGAGCCACTCTGCCAGCCCTCTCTCCTTTTTTTGAGGGTCTTGCTATGTTTGGATTTGAACTCCTGCCTCTGCCTACCAATTGTAGTGCTGAGATTATAGATGTATGCTACCATGCCATACATGAGGCTTTTTTGAGTAGAGTTATCAACAACAGATGATTCATAAATGAAACACAATAAAAATGATTTTTACTTTGTTTTTTAATTTTATTTTTGAAACAAGGTCTTGTTATGTAGCACAGGATAGCCTCAAATTTGAGATCCTCCTGCCTTAGCTTCTTAAGTGCTGTAATTACAGTGCTGGGATTACAGCTACCCCACCAAATGATGTCATACCTGACATCAAAATGATTTTTAGGAAAGCAAAGAAAGAATAAAAATTTAATTTGTTCCAAATTAAAGAACAGATATTTTCCCATTAGGACAATTTATCTGAGTCTATAAGCAGAAAGGGGCATAATTGTTAGAAAAATCTTTTTTTTCCACTCACTTTTGCCTTTCATCTGTTAATCCTAGCAATGCCCGAGTGAGTTACTCTTTTCATAAGACATGCACCTTTGGCTAGAAAGGTCACATGCTCATTAAATCTTACATAGATAAGACCAAGCCAAGTAGCACCCAAGTCCCTCAAGGTTGGAAGTGGGCAATGGTTTCTGCCCCCTCCCCCTATCCACCAGATCACTCCCACTCTGTGATGTCCCAAAGTCTTCTGGGCTCTCTTAAGGTTGTGCTGGTGGTTCTTTCTTTCTTTCTTTCTTTCCTTCCTTTTTTCTTTCTTTCTTTCTCTCTCTCTCTCTCTCTCTCTCTCTCTCTTTCTCTCTTCCTTCCTTCCTTCCCTCCTGCCCTCTCTTTCTTCCCTCCCTCCCTCTTCTCTCCCTTTCTTTCTTCCCTCCCTCCCCCTTTCTTTTCCTTCCTTCCTTCCTTCCTTCCCTCCTCCCTCTCTCTTTTTCTTTTGTGTCTGCTCTGGGATTTGAACTCAGAGCCTCACATCTGCTAGGCAAGTGCCCTACCACTTGAGCCATGCCCCAGTCCACCTGTCATTTTACTTTGGGGCTCAGTTTCTTCTATACCTGGGAGTTGGATCTGAATCAATTATTATTGCTGCCTAGCAGCAGTTGAACTGAGTAGCTCGAAACAGCAATCATTAGTGAGCCAATGATTCTGGGGGCCAAAATGTGGGCTGACTAACCAGGCCAGGTGTTCTGCTGGTCTAGCCTGGGCTTATTCATATAGCTATGGTCAGCTGGGGGTGGGGAGGCTGGGACACTTGGTCCTAGATGGCCTCCTTCACATGTCTGGCAGTGGACAGGCTTCAGCCAGGGTAACAGGAGTGACCCAGGCCACCTGTCTCAGCAGGCTAGCTTGGGCCTCTCTACATGATAGCTAAGTTTCAACATATGTCAGAGAAGACAAAATGAGCACTTTTAAAGCCTCTGCTTGAAGTAGGCCAGGGGCTTTCCAACCTGTGATTTCAGGAGATTCACTCTCCTAAATCAGTGGCTTTAAAAATTTTTTGACTTAAAAAAGAAAGAGAGAGAGAGGAAAAGAAAAGAAAAACAAACAAAAAAGTATCCTTTTTTTGTGGTACTGGGATTTGAACTCAGGGCCTACGCCTTGAGCTACTCCATTAACCCTTTTTACGTGAAGGGTTTTTTCAAGACAGGGTCCACGAACTATTTGCTGGGGCTGGCTTTGAACTGTGATCCTCCTGATCTCTGCCTCCTGAGTAGCTAGGATTATAGGTGTGAGCCACCAGTGGCCGGCTCAAAAAAGTTTTTCTGACTTACAGCTAAGGGCCGTAGGATTTATGTTATAACCCAGGATACTTCACATACAAACGGAAACAAATGTTTCCCATAGGAACTGTTACTGCAGGGGATGAACACCCATATTTTCATTTCCTCTCTGCTTCAGTAATTTTAGTACCTGCATAACCCTTAGTTTGAGAAACACCAGCCTAGGTAGTAAAACTGTTCCTCATTCTCAAGGTTTCAGCCACAGGCTTCCCCAGGTGCCTGTGTATGTCCCAAGAAACCTGTGTCCTCAACCATTTCCTTGTCTCTACCTGGCTTTCCCTGTGCTGAGAAAAGGAAGTAGCTCGCACAGTTTAAAGCCAGAGACACCAAGTGTCTAGAACTTGCATCTGCCCATTCTTAGAGGAGAACTTTGACCTAACATTCTGAACGCTGGCTGTCCGCACAGAACTACCCCCTGGATGAAGTGAGTCTGAAAGTATCTTCAAGCAGCTAAACCCCTTTCTTGTACCATTAGATTGAACCTTTGTAACTTGGGTTTCTGTTTGTTTGTGTTTCTTATTTTTTGAGTCATTGTGTAGCCCAGGCTGGCCTTGAACTTGAGATCTTCCTTCCTCAGCCTACTGAGTGCTAGGATTACAGGTGTGAACCACACACTCAGCTCCTTATATTTAATTTAGTCCTAGTTGGACTAATTCACTTGTACTAGAGTGGAACCCCTCTATGAGGCCGTGCCTGACAGCCAGCATGTGCTTGATTTGGACCACAACTGTGCTGGTATCAGATTCAGTGATGAGACCTAACCCTGGGGACTCTCCACACAGGCCAGGCACTCTGAGCCCTGCCTTGTGGCCTCAGCTCATCCTCGCAGTCAGGCTCCTTAACATCCTTATTTTGTACATCAGGAGTCTGATGCATTCAGAGGTTGTGGCAGGCAGTCTATGTCACGCAGCTACTAAATGGTGGGTAGTGGGAACTTCCCTGTCCTCCTACACCCACTTGAAAGGTAGAACTAAATTTAAGTGTTAATTAACTAAAATTAACACTCAGATTTAAGTTTACATACTTCTTGTGGCTACCACATTGAACAGTGGAATTCTGTATACTACTTTCCTCTTTGACCTTTATCTGTACGTAGAGAATATTCTCGTTCTTTTTTTTTTTTTCTTTTTTTGAGAGCATCTCACTATATGTAGCCTAGGCTGGCCTCAAATTCATAAGCCTTCTGCATCAGTGCTGGGATTAATGCCAAGCTTATAAATTAGACTATTTTCCTTGCGATGCTGGGTATTGAACCCAGGGCCTTGCACTTGCTAGGAACATGTTTTACCACTTAGCTACAGCCCTAGCTCTCTCTCTCTCTCTTTTTTTTTTTTTTTTTAATAGTTGTATTCCCAGGTATGCTTCACCTTTGTTTAATCAGTCTACCTCTTGATGGATATTTGGTATTTGTTTTTTTCTGTTATTAGCAGTTCTGTAGTAAATAACCTGTGCATCCATCTGCAAATATGTCTGTAGAACCTAACCTTATTAACGCATGAGAATTGATTTAATCGTAGTTTCTTATTTCAGTTTTTACTTTGTATCAGGTAGGTATTAGGGTGGCAGCCCATCTACACTGGGGATAGAAACATGAGCAGAAAGTAGGTTTGTTTGCTCTGGATGATTCAGCACGTTAGGGAAGAGCTCAGATTTGAAACTGAGGCTTTGTTCTGTGTCTCTGTGTGTGTTTAGAAGTAGTTTCTAGTGACTCTTGGGCAGGACAGAGAGATCTTCAGTGATTGTATCCACAAAGAGCAGGTGCCAGGTATACTTCCTGGTTCCCTGCAGGGTGTGTTTGTCTAAAAGGCTTGGGCTAGATGGAGGACATCCTCATTGGGAGCTCCAGGGACAAGGTGGCTCACTGCCATCTGTGGTCCCTGAGGCAGTTTATGGACCATGGCGTAGATATCTCTGCAGCCCTGTGAGTTGTTCCTGCTACATGTGTCTTTGATGCCGTATCAGCTTGTCCCTGGGCATCTCCCATTCACTTGGGCACATTTTGCTGAAGCATGTGGAGTTGATGGTATGACCAAGCAGGTCATGGATAGATGTTTTAGAACAGGCAGATAGAGGTGTGGCCCACCCAGAACTGGGTGCTCTGAGGAAACCTAGAAGTACCTACTGGCTAAGGTGAGGCATAGGGACTGTCTATGCATTCCAGTCCCCTCCTCTAGTTTGTATTTTCTGGTTGCCCAAGAGGACTTGGGGCCTGCTGAAATTTGTCTGCTTTTCATTTGGGGTCTGTTAAAATATCCAAAAAGATGAGAATGATTGGTATCAAAATGAAAGCAAATTTACATAAGTTATACATGTCTATTTTGGAAAAAAAAAGTATGAAGAATACAGTACCGTATATCTGTGATTCTACCAACAAGAAGGTGACGCATTCACTTGCAATCACACTTTTCTGTGCCTGTGCATCTCTCAGGGTTGGCTATGATGCACAGTGTGTGCAAACGGCCTGGGGCTCAGCATTCCTGATGGATTCCCAGGGATGCTTTCACTGCTGGGCCAAGAACTAAGTCACCAAGTTCTGTGCTTATTCTTGTGAGTTTGTTTGGATCCTTTCCCTGTGTGTGTGTGTGTGTGTGTGTGTGTGTAATTGTGAAAAGATACACACAAGATAGTTTCTCATCTCGACCATTCTAAACTACACAGTGAGTAGTGTTAAGTACATTCACACTATGGCCCATCTAGTCTCTAGAACTCTCTTCCTCTGGCAACACTGAAGCTGAGTGTTCATTAAACAATTCTCATGCCACTCTCCCTCCTGCCCCTAGCAGCCACCCTTCTACTCTCTGTCTCTATGATTTGACTCCTCTGGGACTTCAAATAGGTGGTCATATAAGTGGAAGCTGCATTACTTGCCCATCTGAGTCTGCTTATTTCATTTAGCATGATGTCTTCAAAGCTCATATATCTATTGCAGTACGTGTTAGAATTTCTTGTTTAAGACTGAATGTACCACATTCTGGTTTGTGCACTGTCAGTCGATGGACTTGGGTTACTATTGTGAATAATGCTGCTATGAATATGGGTACCATATCTGGTTGAGACCCTGGTCCACACCCAGTGGTGGGGTTGCTCGATCTATGGTAATTCCATCTTTAGTTTTTGAGGACCTATATACTGTTTTCCATAGCACTGTAGCACTTTATGACCCTGAAACAGTACCTAAAGATTTCATGTTTCTCCACATCCTCAGCCTTGGCCACACTTGTTATTGTCTGTGATTTGGTAGTAACCATCCTAGTTAGTGTGAGGTTGTGCATTTGTTAATTTTGCCTCCTGCCTTTTTGTTGTTGTTGGAACTGGGTTTTGAACTCAGGGCTTCACACTTGCAAAGCAGTTGCTTTACTGTTTGAGCTATACCTCCAGTGCATTTTTTGCTCTGGTTATTTTGGAGACGAGGGGGTCTCATGAACTATTTTTCTGGGCTGGCCTCAAACCTCGCTCTTCTCGATCTCAGTCTCCCAAGTAGTTAGAATATAGGCATGAGCCATTATCTATCACCTGACTGCCTCCTGCCTCCTGTCTTTTTCAGTGCATCATTCTATGCTAAGCATTTCCCTCTGCAGTAGACAGGTCTTTCTCATCTCCCTCTTTTTCTTTAAGTGAAGATGTTCAAATTGATTTTTTTTCCCCCTCTGTGGCTTCTCGCTTGATTTTAAACTTAGAAAGCCTCTCTATCCAGAGATTGAATAAACATTCACCAAGTTAAATCTAGTTTTTAAATATTTCATTTTTTGCATTTGCATCAAGAGCTCTGGCATTTGATTGTACTTTAAAAGTCCTTTAACTGAAGAAAATTACGCAAGATGTTAACAGTGGTTCTGCCTGGGTGGTGAGACTATTCATAATTCTTTTTACTTTCATGTATTGCTCTTATCTGTTATTTAACCCAAAATTGACTACCCTCTTCTCTTGTCCATGGAACCATATCCCAGATCAGCTCTGGGAGAGATCCCTATCTCCCAGATTCCATGGATTTGGAATCTGGCTGAGCCCTTGCTAATTCTCCCTGGACTTCAGTTTCCTCCTTGGTAAAAGAAGAGATGGACTGAAGGGTTCTTTCTGGCATCACGTGGTTTTGCACCCTAAGAAGGGCATGGACCTTTGAAAATCTGTTGGGCTTTGTCTCCACCTTCCCCTTCTTCCCCTGCAATCCTATTCTTTCTTTCCCTCCTCTTTTCCACTCTTCCTGCCCCCCCCCCCTTATCTACCCAGCCTTTATAAGTTTAGCCCTAGCCATATTCTTCGCAGCTTTCCCTGAATACCTGACAAATGTCATTGTCACTGTGCCATGCCTCCTTGACCACCTGGTCACTGGGCTGGAACATCCTCATTTTTCATTTATCAGTTTCTAAGCTCCACGAGAGCAGTGAGTTGTCTGCTTTTATTCCCTTATATCTCTTACACCGAGAACGGGGTCTGTTTTCACAAATGCTCCATCTGAATTGTTAATAAATGATTTTACTTTACAACAGGGCAGAAAGTGCAGGTTTTGGAAACAGACAGATCTGGTTTGAACTCCTGGCTCTAGATGCACAGTGTAACATTGGTAACATTTATGCTCTCTGAGCCTCTGTTTCTTTATTTTGTAAAATAGTGATAACGTGTGCCTCTCTTGTAGACTGCTATAAAGATTACGTGAGTTCTTATATCAAATACCCACCCAATCCCTCTTCAATTTTGTTTGCATGACATTGCAGAAGTGAACCAATGTGTACTCTGAGGCTTGAAGGTTAAGGTATATTGCAAGGATAAGGGTGATTTTATACATGAGTGTAAAGACCCAGGACTGGCTATTAGCTGACCTGAGTGTATCCCAGTTCTGCCAGTACCTAGTTACTGACCCTGGCTCCAAAGGCCTTCCTGGAAGGCTCCTCAACCCCTCCCTAGGTCATGCCTACCTGGGGGCCACCCCTGAGGCAAGGTCAGAATCCTGACAGGGTTAACCCATCCTTATGCTTGCATACCTGAAGAGTTATTTGCTTGCTGTTCCTTCTTTAAAAGAGGGCTTTAGAGCACTACAGTAAATACCACAAAGAGAGGCAACAACAAAACCCAGTAGCATGAAAACAGAATTCTTGCCATATGTTACTACCTGCCATGGCTGAGAGAGGCCTCTCCCTACTTTGTGACCAAGCACAATGGCACATGCTGATTGATGGCAACACACACAGGGCACGCAAGCTCTCTGGACCAGGGGGCTGACAAGGGCACGAGTGAGTTAGTGTTGTTTGGTGCTGTGTGAGTGCAGCACTCAGCCTTTGGGGTACCCCTGCCTGCCATTTCTCACTTTGGGAAGCACTGGATTCTATCAAGACCTGAAAAGGACCTTACAGGCCATCTGCCCTACTCTTTATTTTTAGATGGAAGAGCTGCTCATGCCCTTGGCCCAGGGAAGAACGACCCATGCTGACTGTGCTTGTACAGTGTCACAGCAACCCCTGAAAGCTGGGGAGCCCATCAGTGTGACTGTGAGACCCCAACATGCCAATCATAAACAAACCACCCTTGAGGACTGCAGACAGTACTTTGATCTTTTTTGTTTTTTATTTTATCTATCTATCTACCTAGCATCTCTCTATTTATTTTTGGTGCTGGGGATTGAACCCAGGATCTCACACATGCTAGGCAAGTGCTCTACCACTTGAGTTGTGCCCCAGCCTTCCTTCTGATCTATTTTCCTACTTGATTTGCTAGACTTGGATTACTAGTACCTTATAGCCCCCACCAATGGGTGCCAGATCCCCACAATCCATGTGTTCTGTTAGCCTTGTGGAAGTTACTTGATGCCAGGGAGCTCTATGCATGAGCTATTTCCTTCCTGTGAGTACCTGAACAGCCCTTCCAAGATTAAGGAACTGGTGATAGCGATGAGGAGGGGAGGCTCCTGGCCTCCTGTCTACAAAGTGTCAGGAGGAGAATTGGATTTATGGGTGTTCGTCTAATGAGCTGTCCTGCTGGCATTGATAAGGCACAGCTACCTAGCCTTGACATTCACAGCCATTCTTTTGGCAGGTTGAGGGGATGAGAGTTCTAGGTCATTGTGAAGAGCAGCAGTTTTCAGCCCTTGCTGCACATCAAGTCACTGGTGGCTTCAAAAATGACACCCTAGAGGTGCCAATCTCATGCCTGAGACTCAGAACTTTCAAACCTCCCAGGTAATTCTGGTGTGTAGCCAAAGTTAAGATCACTGGTTTAGTTTATCCTACCTCAGGAAAGCAGAAGTAATTACAACTTTTGTAGTTGTCAAAGCACACAGATTGAAATGTTGGGACAAATTGGATGATGAACATCTCCGTTACGTTCTACCTCCATTTAACTGCCCCTCCCCATTGTCACCCCCACTCTGTCTCAGTCGTCACGAGACTAATTATTAGAAAACAACAGGCGCCCTAACATGCTTTCGTTTGTTGCTTGCACTGGGAAAGTTGTCTAAGAAACAAGCTGTTTCTCAACTCAGAGTCTGCGGGTGGAAACTTACTGGCTCAGCTCGTGTCCACTGCTGCCCGCTCAGTGGATTCTTTGAGACTGCAGAGGGCACCAGGGCCAGGATGACCCCTGCTACACAGCCATGCTGTCCAGGACTGGCGTGAACCAGTCAGGGTTTATTCACTTCCCTGACGCTTTAGGAGAGACTGTACCAGAACTTGTTACCTAAATAGAGATGCAGAAATAGGAGGTTGGAGACTCGAGGTTGCCTGGATGCAGTGGGTGGTGCAGGTACTTGGGGACCTGGGTCCAGTGCTCTTTGATTCGTTTCTGAACTCCACTCAGGTTCTTGTCTTTCTGATGATGATTCTGTCTTGGGCCTGCTTCAGTTTGTCAGAACACAGTTTATTTTACAGTAGCTACAATTTAATTTCCTTGATGGATTTGAAATATAACTTAGTTTCCTTGGTGGCTTGGAAAACCCTTAGTATTATTTTTGTGCTTTTAGGTGAGTTTCTCTTCTTTTTGTGACACTGTCATGAAGTAGGCTGATTCTTACTAGTTTCAAGGGGTGGTGCTTTTTTGACTTTGTACCAAATTGTGGGGTTTTCCAGGTGAGAACAAGTAAGTTTCAAGTGACTCAAGGCTAATATACATCTCTTCTTGAGCACACTCAGTGCTTGAATCAGAATTGAAACACAGGTCTTCTGAATTTTAATTGAATACGTTTTCTTTTCTGCCCAAGTGAACTTAATTTTTTTCTTCTCCATGATATCTTTTGTAGGGGTTCAGCTGTTGCAAAAATAATTGGTAATAATGTCAAGAAACTGCAGAAGTTTGCCTCTACTGTCAAGATGTGGGTTTTTGAAGAAACAGTCAATGGGAGAAAACTGACAGACATCATAAATAATGACCATGAAAATGTAAAATATCTCCCTGGACACAAGCTGCCAGAAAATGTGGTAAGACTGTGAGATGAAAGGTATATTTGGCTCACTCTATAGGTCACGAATGGCTGAAGGTAGCAGCTTTCCTTCCTCCAGTTCTTCTCTATGCCAGTTACTGGCATGTTCTGGTTTTCCTGACTCTGAAAATACTTCATAATTAATTTTCTAGGACTGCTGTAAATTAAGTGCCATGGGCTGCATGGTTTAAATAACAGATATATTGTTTTTTACAATTCTGGAGGCTTAAAATATGAGCTCGAGTGTTAGGGTTGTTTCTTTGGAAGCCTCCCTTAGCTTGTAGATGGGTATCTCCCCATGTCTTCTTACAGTCTTTCTCTGAACCCAACTGTGTCATGACTACCTCTTATGGGGATAGCAGTCATATTGGATCAGGGTACCCCATTGACATTGGTTTTAGTTAATTTCCTCTTTAAAGACACTGTTACAAAATACAGTCACATTCTGAAGTGCTGGGGACTTGGATGTCAACATATGAGCTTTTTTTTTTGTTATCAGGCTTCTTCCTTGGCATTCAGAGTGTGGGTCACATGAGAGCTGGAACTAACAACTGCCTTCCCTGCTTGTGTTCCTCTAAGTGGCTTCTGATGTGCCTTCTCTCAGTGCATGTGACTTTGATCAGCTCTCCAGACCAGCTAATGCCCTGGCCTGTAATTAAAGTCAGGATCAAGGCCTAACTTACAGATGGAGATAGAAGACAGTGGAAAATTGTAAGACTAACAGTTTGAAATTCAAGCTTCTTAGGTCTTGGAGAGAAAAACATAGGTTATTGCCTGGCCTCCTTCTGATTTGCAGGGGTAGAGAGAAATGGGCGTGGGAGAGAACAGAGTGTGTACCTTGCTGCTTGTGTGGGTAGAGTTTATAAACTTCATGTGCTGCCACGTTCACCCCTCAGTGGCTTTCTATAATAGTCTGTTTGAAAACCAGACAACTGTGGCTTCCTGATTCCCTGGGCTTACCTGAAAAACTCATCTCCTTTGTAGCAAGATCCCTTTGCTGCATGTGTGCACTCACCCAGGCTCCCTGAGCATGTCCTGTGACTGTGTGCAGGGCTGTGTGCTGGGGACAGAAAGAGGAATAGGCTGGCACTGCCTTTTTGGAGGAATGAGCAAGGAGGCCTGTTTGAAAACCAGTAAATGTGGGGAAGTTTGGAGATGCCAAGGCCCAGCTTTCTGTCCCACCCCCACACTGGAAACTGAACCCTGGGCCTTGCACATACTAGGCAGGCACTCAGCTATACCCCCATCCCTTTTTATTCAGCTTTTAATTGTACAGTAGTCATTAGCATGAAGCACCATGCTAAGCACTACATACATTGTCTCATTCCCTCTCAACAACCTGTAGGTCCATGCTATTTTCCTGTGCTGATGTTATCCTTGTACAGGGGAAGAAACCAAGGCTCAGGCGGATGGACAAGCTGTGTCAAGGCTGCATGGCCAGGGTTGACCTTGGGATTTGTCACCAGTGGGCTCATTGTTGAGTTTGTTGAATCTTACTTTCTAGACATTAATGGTGTTCTTTGTGTCTTTGTGTCATTGAATGAGCACAAACCACATTTCCCCTAAGTCAATGCTGGTGCCTGTGTGGGGGAGGAGGACTGTAAATTTGAAAGTTAAGTTGTTCAAATAACTGATGGAAAGAATAAGAGAGGCTGCCACTGAGGGCATCAGGGGCATCTCTAATCCATTAATCCATCCGTTTAGGAGAAAGTTCTTTTGTGCTTCACTTTCCTCATTTATATCAGAACTGGTCCATACTTGTAATGTAACTTTGCTTCCCTTAAGAACCTTCCTTTTTGTGTGTGTGTGTGTGTGTGTGTGTGTGTAACTAGGTTTTGAACTCAGGGGCTACACCTTGAGCCACTCCACCAGCCCTTTTTTGTGAAGGTTTTTTTGAGATAGAGTCTGGAGAACTATTTCCCTGGACTGGCTTAGAACCATGATCCTCCTGATCTCTGTCTCCTGAGTAGCTAGGATTACAGGCGTGAGACACTGGTGCCTGGCCCCCAGACCTTCTTGACAGAACTTCACCATGTCATTGACAGCTCACTCAAAGCAGGCCTAAGTCTATGATTTTCTCTTAGACCTGAATGGAAAGAACACTTATTATTTCCTGTCATTGCAAGATAAAAATTGCTGGTCCTATTTTATAGCTCTTCATCCAAAGCCTGTGTTTACTTAGAGTTCATCCAGATAGAGGTTCTTCTTTTCCCTCCAGCTTCAGCCAGCCCCACTTGACACCAGGATTATAATCACAGCCTTCTCCATGAGATTCAGTTGTCTTAGTCTCATCTTCACTCTCTGAGTTCTGCCAGCCTCTTTTAAGAACTGCTTTACTAGCAGTGGCTCACACTTGTAATCCCAGCTGCTCGAGAAGTAGAGATTGAGAGGCCAGCCTGGCAAAAAGTTCTTGAGACCCCATCTCAATAAACAAAGTGGAGCAAGGTGGCAGGTGCTTGTGATCCCAGCTACTCTAGAGGTTAGGGGAGGAAATCGTGGCTCGAGGATGGCTTCAGCTAAAAGCCTAAGACCCTAATTTGAAAAATAACCTAAAGCAAAAAAGGGCTGGAAAAGGGGATGTAATAGAGCACCTGCCTAGCAAGCTTGAAGCCCTGAGTTCAAACCCCAGTACTGCCAAAAAATAAATTTAAAAAGCCCTGCTTTACTGAGCTTTAGTCTACAGGCCACACAATTCAGTGATTTTTAGTATATTCATATAGTCGTACAACCATCACCATAATCAATTTTCAAACATTTTTATCAACCCAAAAAGAAAATATGTACCCTTTATTAAGTCCTCCAGTTTTCCCCTGTTGCTCCCCAAACCTGGGCAACAAGTATATTTCTATTTCTGTAGATTTGTTTTTGTTTTTGTTTTTTTATTTTGTGGTGTTGGGAAGCAAACCTAGGTCCTTACACATGCTAGGCAAGCGTTTTACACTGAGCTACATACCCAGCCCAACTTGCCTATTCTGAACCCTTTGTATAAGTGACATCACATAATATGTAGTCTTCCGCATTTGGTGCATTTTCAAGGTTATGTGTGTCATGGCACCTGTCCATTAATGCACTATGTGTATGTGTCTTAGTCCATTTCCTGTTGCTGCAACAGAATGCTGCAGACTCATCAATGGACAGAGGAAAGAGATGTCCTTCGCTTACGGTTCTGGAGGCTAGGAAGTCCAAAGCAGGGCAGCAGCAGCGTCCTGCCTCCCAACATGTCAGAAAGGGAAAGGGCGAGTGAGTGCAGTGTGTGCGATTAGACAGAGCATGAGGGTGGGCTCGCTTCGGAACAGCCCTCTTTCATAATACCCAGCCCACTCTCACAATAATGTCATCAGTCATGTGTGGGGGTCTATGCCATGACCCAGTCACCTCCCACCAGGCCCCACCTCCCAACAACACTGCTTGGGGCTCCAGCTTCCAACACACACATTCTGGGTTGTGCACTACAGCCATCATAGTGCAGTTGTAAAAAATTCGTCCATCATTTGTTACTTGACGGGTGTTTGGATAGTTCACACTAATACATTTTGGTTGTTGTTATTGTTGGCTTTTGTTTTGTGAGATAAGGTCTTGCTTTACAGCTCAGCCTGACTTCCCAACTCACAAACCATCTACCTCAGCCTCCTGAGTGCTGGGATTATAGACGTGTACTAACCAGGCCTGGCCCTATCTGACTTTTTAATCCTGGCCATCCTAATGGGTGTAACGCCCATTATTTCCTATTGGTTTGATTTTCATTTGCCTGATAGCTAACAAGCATCTTTCTAAGTGCTTGTTGGCCTTTTTGTTTGTTTTTTGGTGTTTCTGGGGTTTAAACTCAGGGTTTCATGCATGCAAAGCAGGTGCTCTACCACTTGAGTCACAACTCCAGTTTTTGCTGTGGTTATTTTGGAGGTGGGGTCTCGCAAACTATTTGCCTGGACTGGCCTCGAACCTTGATCCTCCCAATTTCATCCTCCCAAGTAGCTAGAGGAGTGAGCCACCTGGCAGTTTTAAGAATTCTTTATATATTCTAGACACAAGCCCTCTTTCAGATATGATTCACAAATATCTTCTGCTATGGGTTGTCTTGTCACTTGCTTTAGAGTGTCCTTTGAACACAAACATCTTTAATTTAAAGTCCAATTTTTACTTTTTTCTGTCCTGCTAACTCTTAGGATATGGTTTCTTGCATAGGTTTGCTTTCACTGGTGTTTCCTCAGCACCTAGAATAGTGCTTAGCATTATTTGTTGTTTGAATAAATGCCAGGGATAGGTGAAGGAGAACAAATCAGAGTGTGGTCCTGTGGTAGAGTGCCAGCCTAGCAAGCTGGAGGCCCTGAGTTTAAACCTCAGTACTGCCAAGAAAAAAAAAATGAGGACATTTGTATCTCTTCTTTGGATTATCATTGTTGTGATATTGGTATAAAAAGGATATGGTAAGATTTATGGATGTAGGTTTTTTTCTGATGATAATCTCTTTCATTTGCTAAGATATTTGTAGTTTCAAACCCCTGCCATTGATTATTTATTTATTTATTTTTGTGGTACTGTGGCTTAAACTCCAGGGCCTTCACCTTGAGCCATTCCACCAGTGCTTTTTTGTGAAGAGTTTTTTAAAGATAGGGTCTTGAAAACTATTTGCCCAGGCTGGTTTCAAACCATGAACCACCTGATCTCTTCCTCCTGAGTAGCTAGGAATACAGGTGTGAGCCACTGGTTCCCTGCTCATTGATAATTATTTTGAAACCTACATCGCTTCTTTGATTCTTTTCCATTTCACCATGTTAAAAATGCACTGAAAAGGAGGAAAGGGAAGGGTATATGTTTTAGAGGGTGATAGGTAAAGAAATAAACAGTAGATCCAGAGATGTAGAAAGGCTCACTTAAAATCCAGCCTGCCAGGCTCCACTGGAGAAGCAGAGCAGGGAGTGTAACCTTCTGCCTGAGCAAGGGTGGTAATTCTAGGAATATGAGGGCTCAGAGTTGTTACACAGGTGGGGGTGGGGGAGCCACAGGCAAGGGCCTGAGAGCACAGTGAGCTTCATCAGTGAGGGACAAGCAGGTGGAGTATGTACAGGCACAGGGAGGTTAATGGCACAGAGTAAGAAACTGCTTTGTGGGAGGAGTGCAAACTCCAAGGGCAGTAGGGCTAGTAAAAGAAGGTGGACCGCTGGTACAGGGGCAAAATGCAGGGCAGTCCCTTCCTGTCCAGCATTAAGATCACGGCCAGCATTCCTGTAACAGAAAGGTTAGCGAGGAAAGCATAGCACATTTATTTGAGCGTGTTTTAGGTGACATGAGATCCAGGGTGGACTGTCCTTTCATGCTAAGGCTCAGCGAAGCCAGGGCAGCCATATGGAGATAAGATTGGACAGAATGTGATCCAGTGGTGAAAAATGACCATGACCTCCTGGCCAGCAAGGCTTCCTGCTCAGAGTCCTCTTTGCCCTCACAGTGCGGTTCTCCTTGTCTGGTACGGAGCAGGAAACTTTCCGGAATAGGGGTCTTAAGCCCTACTATCAGACAAGGTAGATTAGAGAATTTCCTTATGGTCAGCTCCTCCACAGAAAGGTGGTGTGTGAGGCAGGGGCAGGGGAAAGTCAGAGCAATCTTTTTAGGTTTTATGGCTGGCTTTGGGCAAAGGGGGCTCTGGTTTCTCTGCTTGTTTTGAGGAAGGGAAATTCTAGTTTCTATGGTGGGGAGGAAGGAGGTGTGAGAGACAGAGCAGGAGAAGGTCAGGGAGAAACTGAGGGCTTTGCTTTGGGACATCATTTTTTCTTTTTTCTTTTTCTTTGTTTTTTTGGGTGGTACTGGGGTTTGAACTCAGGGCCTCCAGCTTGCTAGGCAGGCATTCTACCACTTAATCCACTTCGCCAGTCTCATGAATTATTTGCTCAGGACTGGCTTTGAACCATGCAATGCTCCTGGTCTCTGCCTCCTAAGTAGCTAGGATTACAGACATGAGCCACCAGTGCCCAGCTGGGGCATCATTTTCTGAGCCCCAACATTGGTAATAAATCCTTGCTGTCATCGGTCCCCCAACTAGATTACTGATCTGGAGAGTTCTTTGGGAGAGAAACACAGGCTTCCCCTGCCTCTGGCATGTGAAGAGAGGGAGGCAGTGCTAGGCTTCTGTGGGGAATGACTCTGCTGCCATCAAACCAGCGTAAGCTAAGATAGAGAACGATTGGGTTCCTGTAACCAAAACATCCAGGAAGAGCTGGATTCAGGTGCATTGTGGTAATGAAGTCAGTGAGATCCTGCTTTTTCCTCTGCCTTCCACAGTTGGCTTCATCCACATAGGAGCCTCTGGCATAGGTTCTCCCCACACATTTCTTTGGGTTTTTTTTTTTTTTTTTGGTGGGACTGAGGTTTGAACTCAGGGCTTCACACTTGCAAAATAGGTGCTTTACTGCTTGAGTCACACCTCCAGTCCACTTTGCTGTGGTTATTTTGGAGATGGAGGTCTCATGAACTATTTGCCTGGGCTGGCTTCGAGTCTCTATCCTTCCAATCTCAGCTCCCAAGTAGATAGGATTATAGGCGTCAGTCACTGGCACCTGGTTTTCCTCACACATTTCTAAAATGGTTGCAGTAGTTCTAGACTTCACACCACCAATCTACACTGTTTAAGGAAGAGACCCATAACCACTGCTGAAGAGTAAAGAAGCATCCATTTCCCACAAGCCCCCTCAAACATCTGCCAGCTTGTTGGCTCTGCTTGTTTGATGTACCCATTGGTTTGAACAAGTTACAGACCATCCCTGGGATGAGGGAGGGGTCACTTCTACCCAAACTGCAGGGCTCAGTGAAGCAATAGCTTATAAAAGAAATGTGGGAGCTGTTTTCATGGTACATACCTGTAATCCCAGCACTTGGAGAGGTTTGAGGCTGGGCTACACAGCAAGACCCTGTCCCAAAAAAATGGAAGGAAATGTTGGGGCCCTTTTCCTAGAAAACAGGGGAATGAGGGCACCCCTAAAGTGGAGTGTTATGGCAGTCCCCCTCGCCAACTAAAGGGGTAAAGGAGTAAAGTGTCAGAGATGGATACAGGTGTGTCTGTTTCCCCTCACGGTTGCAGGTGGCTGTCTCCAATCTCAGTGAAGCCGTGCAGGACGCAGATCTGCTAGTGTTTGTCATCCCCCACCAGTTCATCCACAGGATCTGCAATGAGATCACCGGCCAGGTGCCCAAGAAAGCCCTGGGCATCACCCTCATCAAGGTGAGTCCTGAGCCAAGTATGCAGGAAGCCCATCCTGGAAAGTTCACTTCCTCTCCCGTCTGCCTGCAATGGAGAGCTGGTGGGACATGGGGTTAGAGTTTCGGATTTTGTTTGTGTTTTTAAGGATGTCTGGAAGGTAATTTAAAACATACATTCCACAAGCCTAGTTCAGGTCAAGTTTAGGAGTGGGCTGTTTTCTGCTGCAGCAGGTTAGCCCCAGCAAGGCCAAGAAGATAGCACCAATGCTGCCTACTCATCTAGCCAGCACCTGACGTCCACAATGTTTTTTTTTTGTTTTGTTTTGTTTTTTGTGGTACTGGGGCTTGAATTCAGGGCCTACACCTTGAGCCACAGGATCTGTGAAGAGATTTTTCGAGATAGGGTCTCCCGAACTATTTGCCCAGGTTGGCTTCGGTCCTCTATCCTCCTGTTCTCTGCCTCCTGAGTAGCTAGGATTCAGGCGTGAGCCATCGATGGCTGGCCTCAGTGGTTTGCATTGGCCAGGATGCTAATCACTGTCAGCCTGCACTACTGGGTGAAGCCCCTGAAGTGGGGCTTTTTAAATCAGAAGTCCTTAGCCCACCCTCCAGAGGTCCATGCACTTGACTGTGGAAGAAAATCCCCGTGTGTTTATTCATTTTAACCTCTTAACTGGAATGCACATCTTCTTTATTTAATCTGCTTCCTAAGGGATCTTTTATTTTATGCATATGGAATTCTGAAAATAACTCCATAAATTTCACTACATTGCTAGGGGTGGATCCATATAAAAAAAAAAAAAGGCTAGGAACCTCCTAGAGTGTGCAGAGGTGAAAGTTTGTGAAGCGAACTGGAGCAGTCTACATGTCAAACGGATGGAACATACAAATGACAGATAATTTCAGTGAGCAGAAATGAACTAGAATGTTCCTACAGCATGTGGGTGAACTCTAGAACAGTGATGTAGCACAGAACAGACCATCCAGATAAATGGTGCAGTTCCATTTAGAGACTTTCAGAAATGGGCTTAATGACCAAACATTGTTTAGGGACAGTTACATGTGACAAAATGAAGACGAAAAGTAAGGGAGTAAAGCTTGCAGCATTCAGAACAGTGGCTCAGCTTGGGAACAAGGAGGAAGAACTTGGGGAGAGACACTGGGAACTTCCAGGATTTGGGTGATATTTCTGTGCTTGTGTGTGTGTGTGTGTGTGTGTGTGTGTGTGTGTGTGTGTCATGTTCTGCTTCTTAATTTGAATGGTAGGTACATGCTTATTTACTCTTCATTTTATTATTACTTAAGCAGTACCTATGTACTATATATGATCTCTCTTGTAAGTAAGAGATTTTTCAAGTTGTGTGTGCCGTTGGATATCTAATCTAGATTACTTATGAAGCAGCCTCTTTGATTTGGTGATCACCTTCCAACTTCTCAACATCCTTGTAGGGCATAGATGAGGGCCCCGAGGGGCTGAAGCTTATTTCCGACATCCTCCGGGAGAAGATGGGCATTGACATCAGTGTGCTCATGGGTGCCAACATCGCCAGCGAGGTGGCTGCAGAGAAGTTCTGTGAGACCACCATCGGTAAGGGCCACCCGGGGGCCCCAGGAGCTTGGGCGGTGACAGTTCCATTTCTGGTGTTTGTCCCTTCCCTCCTCCTCTGCCCCCCTGTGGTACTGGGGATGGCACCCAGGGCTCACGCATACTGACATGTGCTCTGAGCTATGCCCTCAGCCCATTTCTGGTATTTTCTGCATTGGATTCTTCGCTGCCCTGCTTCACAATGCTGTGGCGGCCATTTAGTGGAGTCAGGACTTTATGTAGGGAAGCCATTCTGTGTACTTGAAGTGTCTCAGCAACCTGCAGGATGAGTGTAGAGCCGAGGACACTGCCTGATTTTTGTGTCACATTAGGCACAAAAGTTCAAGGTGCTTTGTACCAAGAACTACGTGGGACACTCATGTTGGAGGTCTTGGCCCAAGAAATCCACTTTTTGTTGTTTTGAGACAGGGTTTTCCTATGTTGCTTAGGCGAGCCTATCTTCCTGCCTCCACCTCCTAAGTAGCTAGGACTTCAGATATGCACCGCCACGCCTGGCTCAGCTTTTCATGACTCACAAATGCCAGTCTCTGCTGTGTCATTCTAATGAGAACTAAACAATTGGTGGGAGTGGTTCCCATTTTCTGGCTCAGTAAATAAGTTACCTGCTCCAAGGTCACACCATAGTATAGAACCCAGGCACAAATTTGGGTTTCCTATTTCCTGAAATAGTAAGCTGCTTCTGTTCTTATACATTGTGAAGCAAGAAACCTTATTCTCACATTCATGTTGGGAAAATTCTCATTTATTTTAAAAAGGGCTTTGAGAGTCCTCATGTACCCATGGACTGTTGGAAAAGTACTGTTACTGCATTTTTAGATACTGTGTAAGCATTTAAGTTTTATCTACCAGTGCAGAACTTACTTCTACCCTTGCCAGATGTGCAAGTAATGGGAGTCCTTTCTCCTTGACAGCTTCATAAGACACACCTCGGAGAGGGAGGCCAGGCTCCCTTGACTGAGGTGGGGTACAAAGAAAAGTACAACTCCAGATTCTCATACTTGTCCTAGACAGGACATTTAGAGTTTCACTGCATTTCCCCTTTTTTTTATTTTTAAATATATATATATATATATGTATGCATTTTTACTGTATCATTAGGAAAAATAGAAATAATCCTTTTTAAAATTTAACTTTCATTTGGTGTATGTCCTATTTTTCTATGTGTGAAAACTATTAATTTATATTTATTGTAAGCATATACTGTTTTAGAATTCCTTTATTTACTTAATTTGTAACAAAACATTGTTTTATAGTTTGTTAACATGCATCTTCATAGTATTCTTTATAGTATTCTATCAACAATTGCAGACACTTAAACATTGAGGAATTTTTTTTGGAGAGTAAAGGTATGTAGCCAATATAAAGATGTACAGGGAACTTCAAACTTGCCTCTGAAGGTTTGGTAATGGAGTCTGCTGAAACAAACTGGCAGTAGAAAGATGAACAAAAGAAAAAGAACATTATTTATTAACGTACACAGATGCATGGGAGCCATGCAAAATAGGAAACTCCAGGCAGGGCTGGATGCTGAGGCTTGCATACTCTCCAGAGGGAGAGGGAAGTGGAGGCTCTAGGCTGTTTCAAAGGATAGTTAGTGGATTTTAGGAGAGAGAATGAGCTAGGAAGAGTGGCCTGGGTGGAATTGCTCTCAGTCTCCTTTTGGGGAGAGTTGAATCTTCCTTGGTGAGTGACATTTCAGCAAGATTCCCTGGCACTTACACTCCTTTTGGTTGGTAGATGAAGGACTTAGAGAGAGTCCTTCCTTGCATTGGGGCTCCCAGGTGTTCTCAGTTTTAAGTCCAAAGCAGAATATTTGGGGTATCATTTTCCGAACTCCAACAGAAGAAACCAAGAATGGCCAATTTACAAAGGTGATACACAGATAATAAAAACAAAACCCAGAAAACTTCAACTGGGCACTGGCTGCTCATCCTAACACAAAAAAGGGCTGGTGGAGTGGCTCAAGTGGTAGAGCACCTGCCTAGCAAGTGTGAGACCCTGAGTTCAAACTCCAGCACTGCAAAAAACAAAAAAACTTCAAACAGTATGAGAATGTGGAAAATAAGAATTAAGATTGTAATTTCCATCAAATTCCTCTGCCCAGAAACTGTTGGCAGTTTCTAAATATCCTCCCAGGGGGGAATTTATTTGCTTATGTCCACTGGAATGTGCTAGTATAGTATACCATACACATCGTACAAGTATGATCTTTCACAGGTAATTCTTTCTTCCATTTGCCATTTTAATATAGTCTGTAAAAGAAAGTTTGTTTTTTTTTACAAAACAATCACCTAGTTGTTCCAGCTCAATCATATTTGCCAATAATCCTTTGCCAGTTGATTGGAAATGACTGATTATTTAGTTCTGTAAGGCTGAAAACTAGATTTACCCTTGGAGCTATCTACTTTCCTCCAGCCCTGCCTATTATAGGAAAGTGCATTAAGGCTGTTTGTACAGTGACAAACATCCAGACCTTACATTTCTGGCTTCATTTACCCAGCGCATCTGTGTCTCTGCGGGTTGAACGTGGGTGGTGCTGGTGACCTGAGTTAAATTAAGCAAAACATTGAAAGTAGTTAGAACATGAAAGTGATATTTTTAAAATGTTTTATGTAACCTAAGTTTAATCATGAAGAAATATCAGACAAGTCCAAAGTAAGGGACAGACCTGTTACAAAACAACTGACTCATACTCCTCAAAATGTCCATGTCATGAAAGATGAAGGCTAGTGGAATGTTCCAGGTTGAAGACAACTGGAAGCCTGACCCCTGAATGCAGTACAGGGTCCCTCCTGGGGAGGGAAGGTTGTTGTAAAAGACAACGATGGGGTGGTTGGTGACACTTGAGTCTAGATTATGTGTTACATAATAGTATAGTAACATTGAATTTCCTGTATTTGATCATTGCACTGTGGTTATCCAGATCTCCTTTCTCTCTCTCTCCCTCTTCCTTTTTTTAATGGCGCTGGGACTGGAACCTGGCCCTTGTACATACTAGGTAAGCACTCTACCACTGAGCTACACCCCCACCTCCCGATCTGCTTTATTAATGACATTAGGGACCAGCTAATTTGTGTGTGTGTGTATGTGTGTGTGTGTGTGTGTGTGTAACTGGGGTTTGAACTCAGAACTTCACACTTGCAAAGCAGGTGCTCTACTGCTTGAGCCATGCCTCCAGTCTGTTTTGCGGTGGTTATTTTGGAGATGGTCTTGTGAACTATTTGATGGGGCTGACCTCAAACTTCGATTCTTCCAATCTCAGCCTCCCAGGTAGCTAGGATTACCAGCATTAGCCACTGGTACCCAGCAGGGACCAGCTAATTTTTACTTGTGGTAGACTGAAGAATCTTGGCCTACTTGTGTCTTCTACGTGGAAGAAAAATAGCACAATTTTGAACATCTTTTAGAATACAGTCATGGTGAGCTCTGGTGCCCCCTTGTGGTGAAAGCTCCCTTTGTTTTGGGGTTTACCACAAAATCTGAATCTGATTCAATCATTCCATAAATACTTTTCAAAACCTATTATGTATCAGGTCTAGGATACATAAGGTCCTTGCAGGGCTTTAAGTGAACAAATATGAAATCAGACCAAGGATTGGAAGGAGTTTTATGAAATAGGTTGATTACCTCCAAAACTTGGCAGGAGAAAGGAGGGGTTTTCCTTTTGGTTCATATTGAGGTTTGGATAGCCCTTCCACATGGCTCTGCCTGTACTACATAGATACTCTGAGGCCCTGCTCGTTCATCACTGCTTATGGCTGGTAGTAATGATAAAAGGAGCACCATATAGATGTGCATATACTTTCAAGGATGTTCCTGAGCATCCCCTCCATTAGGAGGCATGAGAGGTGGTGGGCAGTGAGGTAGAGTCAGTGTGCTGCGGGGCAGGTGCTGGGGCTGCTGTACCAGCCAGATTGCCCAGGTCACCTAAACATCTGCTGGACTGGAAAAGAGGAAGGGGGCCATTTGCCCAAGTTGACACAGCTAGTGTCTGGGAAAGAAGAACTCAGCTAAATGCCTGTAGCATAGGAAACAGGTTTCTATGAATTGAGTATAGATTTTTATTTATTCGTTTTTATTTCATTTATTTATTTTAGATGGTACTAGGGTTTGAACTCAGGGCCTCACGCTTGTGGGCAGGCACTCTACCACTTGAGCCATTCCGCTAGTCCAGGTGGAGATTTTTAAATGTTCTATTATGGAACGTTTCAGAGAACAAAAGTAGGCAGGACAGATAGTATCACCAACCCTGCATACCCACCACCCACCTTCAAAAATGATTAAGTGGCCAGTTTTACTTCATCTATATCCAGCTGGATTATTTTTGACTTTGACTCACTTCTGGCTGTAGTTTTAATTGTTGGCAATCTTGCTTTTATCCTGCATTGAACTGACAGTTTTGATGCTTGTTCAGTTTCTGCTCATCTGTCTGCCACGCCCAAGAGGTGGCACAGCATAGAGACAGAGCTGAGGCCCTGGAGCCAGAGCAGTGTTAGAATTTGGGCTCTGGCTCCCATTAGCTGTGTGGCCAAGGCAGGTAACTAAACTCCTCGGGCCCTGTCTATAACCGTAAGTCAAAAGAATGCAAGTGTCCCATGTTGTGTAATGGGCTCTTTGAGCACTGTTACAACTAAGACTGTTCTGCGTTCACTTCTGGTTCTTCCCTAATTTGACAGCCCTCCTGAGGGCCTAGTACTTGACTCAGGAGAAAGCTGAAGCTTAAATCAGGTTTGCAAACTTGGGAGCCTCAAAAACTAAGGCTCCAGAGATGCAACTTCACTGGTCTAAGCACCAGAGTTTTTCTTTTCTTTTTTTTTTTTTTGATGGTACCTGGGGTCTGAGCGCAGGGCCTCACTTGCTAGGCAGGTGCTCTACCACTTAAGTCACTCTGCCAGCCTTGTTTTGTGTTGGATGTTTTTTTCCAGATAAAGTCTCATGAACTGTTTGCCCAGGCTAGCCTTGAACCACAATCCTCCTGATCTCTGCCTCCTGAGTAGCTAGGATTACAGGCTTGAGTCACCAACACCCAGCTAGGAGTTTTTAAAGATCACCAGGTGACTGCGATGTCCTGGAGCTTGGGAACAACTGGTCTCCCACCTGGAGACAGGAGAACCAGTGCTGTAGTCCTCAGCATCCTTTCTGCCATCTCTCTGTGGGGGCATTGGCTTGGGAGCCTGGATTGGTGGGAAAGGTTAACTGACATCCAGGATTCAGAGCCTGATAAAGAGGTGGACTTTCTTAGCTCCATGCCCCCTCCACCAGCCAGCGATTTCCCATGAGGCCTTATGTGTAAGGTTTCGTTTTTGTTTGTTCCATTGATTGATGAAAACTGTCTTGTCATGTAGCACAATATGATCTTGAACTTTTGATCTTCCTGTCTCTCTGTGCTGGGATTACAGATGTTCAACACCACACTCAGTTTATCTTCACTTTTTAATCAAAGGTCTCCAAAACAAAAATGAATAAAAGTGATAAATACATGAAAATCACTGAGAATTCAGCATGCTCCAGGAGGGGAATATAGTCCCCAAAACAAGTACTCTTAATTGCATCCCGTCTTCTAGAGTTTACAGAAAGCAGATTATAAAACACCCACATATGTGCTACATTCCCAAGTCTGAGATAAACTATGCTCAGATCCAATAAATGAAAGGTGCGTGGCAAGCTGAAAACAGCGATCACTGGGATCGTGGGAGGCCTTACATTCTACAGCTACTGCGTGTTTTCTAGATTCTGGGAGATAAGCATGATATTTTTGAAGTAAGAGAAAGGTTACTAACATCTAGTAGGTGTGAAAACTAATGCTGGAGCCTTCTTCATTTCCTTTTTCCTAATCTTTCCACAGGCAGCAAAATAGTGGAGAATGGTCTCCTCTTCAAAGAACTCCTGCAGACCCCCAATTTTCGAATTACTGTGGTGGATGACGCAGACACAGTTGAACTTTGTGGCGCTTTGAAGGTAAAGTCTGCCTTGTCAGTCCATCCTTGGGGAGGCTGAGGTTAGCGTTCCTGAGTCTAATTCCCAAGAGCGCCTGGCTCTGTGCTGCACGCTTACTGCAGTGAAGGACAGTGAGTGAAGAGGCCTGTTTATAACTTCCTCTCTTGCTCCCCCTCTCCTAGATGAGGAGTTTTGACTTGTAGATATGGGGTACTTGCAGTGCTTTGTTCTTTGGGTGCTTCACATTTGGTTTCTCTAGTCAGAAAAGAAGTTCGTTCCCCCTGCATTCTGCTGCTTTACTGGTTTGTTGGTTTGGTTGTTCTTTTGCAAGGAAAAAAAAAAAAATAATCGCCTGCTGACAGGTTTTTCTAATCGTTTATCTTGCTCACTAGAGGGAAAGGATCCTGTTAAAGAAGCAGCTTCCACTGGCCAGTGACTTCAGAGTGTTGAGGCATAATTACAACAGATTTACTTGCAGACCAGTTGGCCAATGTTCATTTCATTGGTAGGAGCAGCCTGTTGTAACATGAAAACAAAGACATAACAAGAGGAAAAGCCTGAGTGGTTAATGCCACATCACTTCTGGTTACGTTTTGTCAGGTTTAAAGCAGAGGGGACTTTCTTATCCTAACTCAGGAAGAATTCAGTCTCCTGCTTTCAGGAAGCGCTGGCCTGCTTGGCATCTAGCTGCTTCCTTAGGGGCTCAATTCGATAATGTGGCATTTGGCACATGAATGACTCCATTCTGCTTGGTCTAGTCTGTGGGGCCTGGTACAGGAGTACTGTCCAAAACAATGGCTTGAACTGGGGGCCTGTATTGCTAGGCAGGCACTCTACCACTTGAGATCCCCAGCCCAGTCCTCCCATAATTTTTAAGTTAACAGGAGGTAAAGGTAAAATCTTCAGCACCTGGCTCCTGCCTCTGAAAGCCTTGGTCAAGGCTTCTCTCTGTCCTGACCATGGGAAACAGCCAGAGGGGAAAGGCTGTGACAGCTACCTGATCATTCTCCCTTGGGAGTTGCTTTCACTGCCATCTACCAAGAAAAGGAAAAGACTTCTGAATGTGAATACCCCACTTGATTCACTTCTGAGGTTTTTTTGGGTCAGTACTGGGAATTGAACCCAGGATTTTGCATGCTAAGCAAGTACCACTTGAGCTACACCCCCTACCCTTAGGAGTCTGTTTGTTTGTTTTTAAGACAGGATCTCATTATCTTTGCCCAGGCTGGCCTCAAACTCAAGCTCAAGTGTCAGGATTACTGTATGTGCCACCACACCTGGCTTGCATCGTCTTTTTTGTAGCAAAAAGCCGATTTTCAGGAGTTGAACATGGGGAAAGGAAGGTAGGTGATCCATATTCACCTGCCTGTCAGCTGAGGATTGTAGTGGTTCAGAGAACGCTGAGAACAATGAAGCCCAAAGAATGCCTTCCCGTTCTTTCTCATAAGTTGTACATCTTTTTTTTCTAGTTCGAATTTAAAGCCACTTTCTAGAATTAATATTATATGTACATGTGTGGTCATGGTATACAATGAGCATTAAAAAAATTAAAGCCAATTAAAACCTGGGCCTCCAGGCAGCAGGCTCCCATAATTCTAAGCGTGCATGGAGCATTCCTCACATTATGTGCACAGGTCCTGTGACACATTTAAGAAGCTGGCTTTGGCTGCTTTGTTTATTTTTGGTGAGGTTTTTATGTGATTTTAATAGTCCTCCATTAAACTAATGACCACTTGACAGCAGGGGGTATCATGAATGCCTAATTGCTCAGCGCTGGCGGAGCTGCTCCAAAGCCGTTTTTAAGTGACTGGATGTTTTTGGTGGTCATGGAGAAGCTGTGAAATCCTCCCAGAACAAAGGATGCCGGGTGAGAAGATTCTAGATTGAACATTCTGGAAAAGCTTCAGCTAATGCGAGCCCATGCTGGTCTCGTATTTGAACTAAGAATGGCTTTCATTTCTCCTGGCAGGAAGCCTGTAAGTGAATTTGTGCCTGCTACCCACAGACAGTGATTAAGAGGGGTGGAGGGCCCTTATTGCTCCCCTCCTCCCAAGCTATCCTTGGAACAGAGATCAGTTTCCGTTGTTCCTATAGCCTGCGTCAGAGCTAGGGGTCTTGGAATCTGAGAACCAGGCCCTGAGTGCAGCCATTGTATCCAGCAGATAAAGAGAGCGAGATCCAAAGAGCAAATGACTTGAGGCAGCAAGTATTGGCACAGTTGGAGCGTGAGCACGGGTTTTGAAATCTGAGTCCCATGTTCTTTGGGTGCTATGTATAACTTTCCTTTTCTGGTTTATATCCAGGCACTATGAATTCAATGAAGCCCTCCATCCCCAGCTCCTGCCAAGCAATGGTGAATGGCTATATATTAAATTACATTAATAATAGTTTTGCTGCTATAAAGGTAGCACATTTGTTGTGTCTCATACAATAGAAAGGTGTAGAGAAGTGGAAATCATCTGACATCTGGAACACCCTCTGCTCATGCTCTTTGTATTCTCCACACTTCTCAGCAAGTGGCCTCAGGTGTATGTCCTCTTTTGAAAACTGACTAGACCTTACTGTTCAGGTGGTTCCTATGTCCTGCTCTGTTCTCACATTAATAACCTTTATAGTAATCGCCATATTATCCAATAGAAAAGTACACAATCCTTTTTGTACTCAAAACTAGGAGGGTGTTTGACTTACTAGAAAGGAAGACAGCTTCCCGCAAGGATCAAATGAAAAGAAAACTCAGAGAAATTATGCAAAATCATTTGTACTGGTTCATCTTACCACCCTTAGGACATCCTTCACCTCTCAACTGCACCAAGCTTTCAGTCGGCTTTCTTTGGAAGAAATCAGCTTCAGAGTTATGGGGTGCTTTTCCTCTGATCTTCCCCCACTTGGCCTCCATCCTGCTTCCTGGCACTTTTTGTGAGGTCCAGCCTGAGGAGGAGAAGCAGAGAGCCCTGGTGCGGAGATAATGTCACAGCTATTGGTGTGCTTGGTGGCATGAGTGTTACTCCAGAGGAGCTTGGGGGAGGATGTGCAGTCTTAGTTCAATAAACCGTTGCTGAAAGACATTTTGCCACCATGAGGGAATTAAGGAAACAAGACTTCAGTCAAAATGGAATTAAACTTTTGGAGATGTCTGGAAGGATAAGTGGATCTTGGATAATTATTTGGTATATGCAGGAAAGGAATAGAATTGAAGGGTGCTTTTCTGAGAGAGTATTGTCAGACTTATTTGATCAAGAATTTGAAGATTTGTGGCCAGGCACTGGTGGCTCACACCTATAATCCTAGCTACTCAGGAGGCAGAGATCAGGAGGATTGCGGTTCAAAGCCAGCCTGGGCAAATAGTTCTGTGCAATCCTGTCTCAAAAAAACCCTTCACAAGAAAGGGCTTGTGGAATGGCTCAAGGCATAGGCCCTGAGTCCGAGCCCCAGTTCCACAAAAAAAAAAAAGAATTTGAATATTTGTATAGTAAGGCTGGGTTTGAATTCAGTCTCCTGCCTCAGCCTCCTGAGTAGCCAGGATTACAGACATGTACCACCATGAATTTTATAAAAGAATGCAGAAAATGTATTCTAAACAAAAAGCTGAAAGTTATTTGAGCTTAAATTTCATATTGTACTTTGAATTAAACGTGTTTGCTTCATTCTTTCAACTTTAAAAAATGAAAAATATGATAAGTTTCCAAATTAATAGATATGGTTTTGAAAAGGCAGTTGGAGAAGAGACTTTTGATAGTCATCTTTTCTTAGAAATAATGATCTAATCCTTTCAGCCCCTGAAAGTCTTAGAAATCATGACCCAAGTGTAGATTTATTATCTGATATTCTGTAAATGACTGGTAGATATGCCAGTGGATGTTTGTCCTTATAAGGACAGATCTCAAATCTAATACCAATTCTGTCATTAATTGGGCACATTACTTTACACATTTTTCAAATTTGGTAAGTATATACATCCCAAATAAAGAGTCTCATGTTAATTTCCTATTTCTTAGATTTTACAAACCTAAAAATTTATTTAACATTTTTGTAGCTCTTAGTGAAAAAATTTATGAAATAAATGCATTTAAAAAACAATAAAGACCTGGTAGAGTGGCTCAAGTGGTAGAGTGCCTGCCTAGCAAGCATGAGACTCTGAATTCAACCCCCAGTACTGTAAAAAAAAAAAAAAAAATAAGCTGAGCATGGTGTGGTACATGCCTGTAATCCCAGCTATTTGGGAGGCAGAGATAGGAGGATCATGGTTCAAGGCTAGCCTAAGCAAAAAGTGAGAGAACCTATCTGAAAAATTAACTAAGGCAGAAAGGACTAGGGGCATAGCTCAAGTGGTAGAGCACAAAGCCTTGAGTTTAAACCCCAGTACAGCCAAGAAAAAAAGAAAAGAAAGAAAATTAAAACACTAGTGGAATTAATGCTGCTGTTTTGCTGAAAAGTAAACATGGTAGTGGTTGTTGTAGAACAAATTTACAGTGTACTATCTTAGGCTTTATGGTGGTTGTTCCATCCAAAACTTTGCTCTTTGGAGACCTGAAGATCATTGAAGTGAGAAAGGGGGTCAAAATTCCCTATAGAGTATCTCTGGACTGTCTGAAAATCCTAATTTGAAGTATTCTGCATTAAATTATCTCCAAACATTAAATAAAGAAAAATAAACTTAATTCATGTAAGCTGCATCTGTTTTAGGCATATACTGCAGTGGGTTTGACAATAACATACTGTTAAAAGACAAAATCATAACAAATTTAGATATAGGTCTAGTTGGGTTTTATTAGTATTCATGAGTTAGGGTAGCCTCCTTTCTGAAAACCAGAATAAGCACTCCAAGTGGCAGAACAGTGGGTTTTGTGAAATGAAAACAAGGAAACATAGTGATGAGGGGAGGGAGGACTGATAGGTTATCTTCAGGTTGCTTTTTTATGACTTAGAGCAGCAGAGTAACTGGGAAAATGAGCTTGTTTGGGGATCTGTCTTCATTCTTATAGTTTCAGTATGACAATGTGTCAGTTAGCATGAGTGACTCCATTTTGGTCTGCTCTGGTCTGTTGGGATGTGTATTGTAAGAGTGTAGTCTAAAATGGTGGCCACCCACAATTTTTGTTGAGTCGTTTATATGCTTGTGAAAGCCACAGCACAGTCCAAAACTCTTGCACATGTGGTCCCCGCCTCCAGTTAGCAGCTACCTAGCTACTTTTATGGGTTATAGTTTATATTTTTATAAATGGGATTAGATTATTGTTCTTCACAGAAGCACTGTACTTCACAGAAGTGTTCTGTGTCTGTCTCGTTCCTCTGGATTATATTTTTGTTTTAATGTAAATTTTAAAGATACACCTATACAGAAAAGTACAAAACTCACAATTATATAGCTCAGTCTATGTTCTTTTTAAATAGATGCTACATCATGACTAAGTTTTGTAGGAGAGACCCAAAATAATAGTAACTGGACAAGGTAGAAATTTATTTCTTTCTGTAAAAATCGACAGTGGCCTGGAGGTCTGGCTCAAGCAGTAGACCACCTGCTTAGCAAAGCATGACACCCCGAGTTAAGAAAATCCAGACTATTTATGGCCAACTGCATTCCACAGGATCCTGAGGCTCCCTGGATTTTTCAGTTTTACTAGGATATGACCCTTGTCCTCCTAGTATTGCCCTGAAAGAAGGGCAGAGTAGACTGGGGTAAACCGTTCTGTGCCACAGATTCTGACATTCTGCCGCAGGGCAATCTATAGCTTCAGTTGCTAGACATATGAGTTTGCTCCAGGGCTTTGGTGGTGGTGCTCCATGCCTGGCCATATGCCTGATCTCTAGCCAGGGCCTTTGTGTGAACCAGAGGAAGGCCTCACAGGCCGGTGAGGTGGCATATATTTATATTCAAATTAAGTAAAAAAAAAAAAACTTCATAGAGAGTTATTTATTGCTTTTAGAGCAAAGTAAGATGGTCTCATAACTTTTTTAGTGAAGAAAATACTTTTAGAGTTTTTCTAAACTTCTGTTTTGTCAGCTGAGGACAGCTCACAGCTATGACCAGGACTGTCTCAACTGACGTACACCATCTAAAGTGGCACTGTGTCTGTGGCTGAGTGTCTGTCTTCCTTTCCTTGGCGCCTGTGCACTCCATCTTCTCCATTCCCCACCTTGCAATCCTGTCTGAGACCCTCTTGTTAGTGAACATAGACTCCCTGGCTCGTATCCCTCCTGGGGTTTATTTAGTCCCTTGGCAGAAAAAGTAAAGGGTATTTGGACATAAACAGCAGAAGAACTTGCCTTGGTGCTGTAGGGCTAGCCCACCACCATGCCTAAGGTAAAGCCAACCCTTGTGACCTGGCTTGTGATCTCTGAGTTCTCGGGACACAGCTGCAGGACAGTTGGGGCTCCACAGACAGAACAGAATAAGAAGGAAAAAGTAGGACTGGCACCTGGCAGGGGCAGATTAGCATTACAGAACCACTGCATAGCAGAAATGCTAACACAAATGCCAGTAGAGACCATTTTGAAGGCGATGCCAGGCCCATGTTCCCTCTGCGTCTCAGCCCTCAGCTGCTTCTAGGATGGCAGGACTGATGCCTGCTCCATTGTGCCCCTCCGCTCGCCCACAGCCACAGCCAGTAACCAGTGTCAGCAGGGCTGACAAGGAGCTCGGATGCTCAACTGGCCTCTTCTTTGTGGTCTGACAGCAGTCATTTGTGAGCATGCATGTCTGGGTTTCCTTCTTGTCATAAAACAGCTCTGTGCTCTGGAACTGGTCTCTGGCAGCAGCCCCCCATCCTCATGCCTTGGCAGCATGCTTCTCATTAAAATTTAAATTCAGTGTCTGAGCCAGGGATGGTGGTGCACATCCATAACTTGGGAGGCCAAGACAGGAGAATCACAAGTTCAAGGTCAACTTGGGCTATATAGTAAGACCCTATCTCAAAAAAAAAAAAAATCAGTTTCTGAGTCACAGCAGCCATGTGTGGCTGGTGGCTACAGTATTGCATAGAGCAGATATAAAACATCACATCATAGCAGAAATGTCTCTCTCTCTCTTTTTTCCCTCCTAGGTTCTGGGATTTGAACTCAGGGCCTTGTACTTGCTATACAAGCATTTTACTACTTCAGCCACACCCAACTCCAGAAATGTCTTTTGGTCATTGCTACTCTAGCTAAGGCAGCTTCATACAAGGGTACCCAGCCTGGTGGCCCAAGTGTGGGCCTAACTTGGTGTTCCTTAGCCTCCAGAAAAAGCAGATGGACTGGTGGACTTACAAAAAGAGGGAGTACTGACCCTATTTCCTGGTGGATTCTTCCTATGTGATGGGTGTCAGCATGGCCTGCAGCTGGCAGGGACTTCTCTCTGTGGTTTTCCATTCTTTTTGGAGAGGGGGCAGTAAGGGGATTGAAAGAGGAATTGAACCCTGTCTAACCCACTCTGATGCAGAATTGCAAAGATTGTGCTTTGGGGTAGATGACTGCCTCTGAGTAGTGCCACAACCCAGGAAATGGGGAAGGACTTAAGCAGCTCTGTCTTCTGAAAATCATGGTATTTTTAGCTGCATATAGTTTAAAGCAGATTTGAATGTGCAGTGGGTAATGATAACTTTCACAGCTGAGCGATCTCAGTGGATATCTGCTCCAACACTATTTAAACATGCTCTGTCTGGCTCAGTGTGTTTATTTTTCTTCTGACAGTGATAAGTGGTGGAAAGAGCGCATGAAGATTTCTAGATCCATCCTAAGGCGATTAACCTGGGTGGGGACCCCTGGTCCTGTTAAAAGAGGTTTACTCTGAAGTGGCCCCCTACTCCCTCTGGTGGGAAGGTTAGATTCTTGTGGAAACTTTGAAGTGGTCCAGGCGCCTGTGCCCTGCAATGTAGGGGTCATGGAGGGGCTGAGAAGTCCCTGGCAGCCTCATCTGTCTACCTGCTTCCTTGTCTGCCTTTTCTCTGAGTGCAGTGACACGAAAGCACACAGTCCTGCACGGATGGTTCCAGTGACAGAGCTGTGGCCAAATCTGATGCTGGCAGGGAGCCTTTGAAATGTGGCTTTGCATGGTAGGTAGGTGGAGGAGCACTCACAGGTATAGGCAGAGGTGAGTGCCCCTACAGGCTGTTGATTCCTCCCCAGCTATGCCTGCACCTTGGGGAGAGCCAACTGGAAGCAACTTTGCTGATGCCCTAGAGCTCAAAACCTCATGGGTTATGAGACCCTCTAGGACACAGAGTAACTGGTGGGAATTTGTCTAAAATGCATGCAGGTTTATGTCAGCTTTCTGATCGGGTTTAGAGAATTTTTCTGCTTTTTCCTTTCTCTTTTGAGGAGGAGAATAGCCAGCAGTCAACCCTGAGGAAGAGAAGACAGTACTTTCAGGACCTTCCTGTTCCTATCTTCTACCCTCCATCCCTCTTTCTGCGTTTGGTTCCCCAGCTCCCTCCCCTGGCAGTGGACAAGAGAACACTGTGTTCTCTTGACGTAGAGTAAGTGGGCAAAAGCTTCAAGAGGGCTCCTAGGATGTGCTTCTTATGGTGGAGGGAGTGCCATGACTCAGTCTCCCAGGAGTGATAGCTGAGGCCTCATGACAGATCTACCCCCATGTTCCCATGCTGTGCACTGCAGACATCAGAGCTACACATGCGTGTAGGGGGTGAAACACCGGGACTATGCTCCTCAGCCATCCTACTCTCACCTCCGGTTTTATAGGGCTAAATTAAGACAAATTATTCTTTCACTAATTCAATTTGGATTCTTTTTATTTTATTTATTTATTTATTCTTATTTTCTTTTATTGTTGTGCTGGGTGGCATTTACAAAATTTCTTATGATATATCAAATGTAGCAGCTTTTTTTTTTTTTTTTGGTGATATTGGGGTTTGAACTCAGGGCCTCACACTTGCTAAGCAGGCACTCAACCACTTGAGCCACTCCACCAGCCCCTTCAAATGTATTATACTTAATGTACCTCCTCTGCTATTCTCCTTCATACTCCCCTATCCCCCATTCCTGGAATAGTTTCAACATATATCACTTTTTCATTTGTATATGCATGTACACAGTATTTACACCATACTTTCCCTCCACCATTTCTTCACCTCCTTTCTACTCCCACTGGTATGGATTCTTTTTAGAGGAAAAAAAATGCCTATCTACTTTCATTTATTTCTCTCTCTCTCTTTTTTTTTTTTTTTGAGATCTGGGGTTTAAACTCAGAGCTTTGCACTTGCTAGCAGATGCTCTGCCACTGGAACCATGCTCCCAGCCCTTCTTGCTTTGTTATTTTTCAGGTAGGGTCTCCTGGTGTTTTTACCCAAGCTGGCCTCAAACCAGAATGCTCCCAATTTTTGCCTCCCTAGGGTAGTTGGGATTACTGGTGTGAGCCATGGTACATGGCAGGGTATTGCATTTTTGCCCAAGTGGCCTTGGACCACAATCTTCCTACCTACACCTTCTGCTTAGTTGGGATGACGATGACAGGCATGTGCCACCACAGATGGGATCACACTAACTTTTTGCCCAGGCTGGCTTGGACCATGGTCCTCTTGAGTAGCCAAGGTCACGGGTTCATGCCGCTGTGCCCATCCTCCGCTTGCTTCATAAGACACACATCCCCGCCTTGTTACCAGATATTACTGAGCACAGAGTCAAAATACTTACATTTACCTGACATCCAGTGGCCTTGGAGAAGGGCTGGAAGGTGGAAGGGCCAGGAAGCAGGGGTCCTCTTGGAGGCCCAGTATATGCCACTTCTCCAGCTGGGCAGGTGAACTGTTGTGTGACAGTCTGACTTTGACATGTTATTTGTGAGCCCTGCTCAGACAACACAGCCTTCCCTGCTTTGATAGGATTTTATTTTTCCTTTTGGTACTGGAGCTCAAATTCCCTGCTTTGATAGGATTTTATTTTTCCTTTTGGTACTGGAGCTCAAATTCAGGGCCTTGCACCTACTAGGCACACACGCTACCACTGTGCTACATCCCCAGGCAAGCCTTTCCTGCCTTGAAATGAAGTCACATTCCCTGCCCCTTGTCAGTACCCTCTTCTGTCTTGTTCCGTGCATTATTTCATCTGCCGTGGTCCTGAGGACAAGCTGTGTCTCATTCTGTCTTTGCATCTTCCCTGGGGCACCCTTGCCCCACCTGCCCTCCATCCCTGTCTCTCCAGGGTCAGTGAGGCACTTCTCTCACAGGCATATGCCAAGACACATGTGTTGAAATGAAATTTCAGGGTTTTGGTGACATTTGGATCTTGCTTTCTGCTGAGTGTTATAATTATTTGTGTACAATTTTATTTTTCCTGTTGGGAGAGAGTTGGATGAGCATCTTCTGTAGGGCCAGCTAGAGACTATCTTAGGTTTTGTGGACCACCTAGACTGTGCTGCAGCTCTTCACATCTGCTATGGGCAGCAGAAAGCAATCAAGGGCAATACTTAGTGAGTGGGTGCGGCTGGGGTCCCTGAAAACAGGCCCTTACGTTGCTAACCTAGACTCTCACCTTCTGAAGAGGTGGGCTTGCTGTCTAATTTGTCTTGTGTATAGGAGAGGCCATGCAAGGAGTGAGCACTCCATAAACATTCATTTAGAGATTATTAAATGAAACTTGAGCTGCACATATGCATATCTAATAACCCAGCATGTATGTCGTCACCAAAGGACATGAACTGGGGCCCGCAGTGTCACCATTTATAATGGCTCCAAACTGAAATCTACCATGATGCCAATTGACAGACGAATGGATGAATAAATCACTGTATACTCACACATGGAATACTACACAGGAATTAAAATAGATTGCTATATTAAAAACATGGCTGAGTCAGACAGAAGAGATTGCATGCCATATGCCTCCATTCATACAAAGTTTAAAGACAGGTCAAGTGAGTCCATGCTGTGAGCGGTGAGAGAAGCAGTTACCTTGGTGGGGATGTGGCTAGCAGGGGCACCAGTTGCTCTGTTTCTGGATCAGGTGCTGTGTGGATGTGGTCAGTTGGTGAAAAGTCATCAGGCTGAGTACCTAGAACTTTTGTGTACTTTTCTGTATGAATTTATGGTTGAATAAAGCAGTCAAGAACTGGGAGTACCTGCTCACCAAGAGTGAGCCCCTGAGTTCAATTGCTCCACCAAAAAACAAAAAAATGGCATTAAATTTTATTTTAAAAAAAACCCAAAAGGCAAGTAGTTTGTCCAAATGGAACCTAACAAGAGCTGCTACCAGCCTTTGTGACTCTCTGGCTGATGCTCTTCCACTGCCACCTCCACTGACCTGCACGTGGTGCTGGGCGGGGGCTGTTTGTGGCACTGCAAAGGGGCATGTGTGTGCTCTAGTGCCATCCTGGCTTTCTTCTCTCTGCAGAACATTGTCGCCGTGGGAGCTGGGTTCTGCGATGGCCTGTGCTGCGGAGACAACACCAAGGCTGCCGTCATCCGCCTAGGCCTCATGGAAATGATCGCTTTTGCCAGGATATTCTGCAAGGGCCAGGTGTCCACGGCCACCTTCCTGGAGAGCTGTGGGGTAGCCGACCTGATCACCACCTGCTACGGAGGGAGGAACCGCAGGGTGGCTGAGGCCTTCGCCAAGACTGGAAAGGTAGCCCTAGTTTGCCTTTCCTAGACCTGGGGAGCCACACTCCATGCCATGGAACATCCCTCAGCACCTGTGTTGTTCTGCTGCCCTCCTGTCCATCACCTGCTCTACCTTCATCTTCCCTTGAGGAAAGCAGGGCATTCGGCTTTCCTCCTTCTATTGAAATAAACAGTTCTCCAGTTTTTACTGCGGTTTCTTTTTTATCCTTTGCTTTTAAGACCATTGAAGAATTGGAGAAGGAGATGCTGAATGGGCAGAAGCTCCAAGGACCCCAGACCTCTGCTGAAGTGTACCGCATTCTCAAGCAGAAGGGACTCATTGACAAGTAAGGCTCCCATTGTTGTGATGCTAGTTCTAGGCCAGCCCTGGGCAGATGAGCCCAGCTGTTTGCCAAGTGTTCCTGGAATTTACTTGATTCGTTCAGTCCTCTGTGTGATGTGAACATTGATGGCAGGAAACATCTACCTACCCTAAAATGTGTGTTTACACCAGTGCCACAGGGTGACGACCAAGCCTTCAGCACGTGGGGGATGCTCTAGTTCTAAACTGTAGGAGTGCATACCCTTAGGTCTCCCCTGGAACTCCCTGAGAGGGGAGACTTGACTGCCTAGGGCTGGAGGGAGCTGCACAGCTGGCTTGACGCTCTCTGGTGGCTAACCTGGAGCAAGTGCTTCTTTCAAAGCCAGGAGGTGGTTTGCAAGCCACATCTCTGAGGGTGTCTCCCTCACCCTGTTCAGTCAGCCCAGGTGTCTGTGTCTTCACACACATCTCTACCTTACCCTGTACCCATCTCCTCCTTTGATGCAGACACGCAGCTCCCTCCTGGAGGTTGCAAAGGAGGGCAGAGGGGGCATTGATCTTTCCTCTAATTTATGCTGCATTTTTCTGAAATGGCTTTTAAAACCAGCCAGCCAGAGGTGGAGGTCTATAAATGTGCCACCAGGGAAGAGAATGACCTTTAACCTGTGACAAAGGAAAATACCTGTGCCATGCCTGATTTTCCTTACCTTCTTAGTGGACAGTGATGTGTTTCATGTGGTGGGGCTTTTAATACCATTATTTATTATTATTAATATTATTTGTGGTACTTGGGGGGTCAAACCCAGGGCCTTTCACACAGAGAGCTACATCCCCATCCCCTTAGTTTTTTGTTGTTATTGTTGGGTTTTTTTGGAAAGGGGGTTTGAACTCAGGGCCTACACCTTGAGCCATTCAGCCAGCCCTATTTTGTGATGATTTTTTTTTTTTGAGACAGGGTCCTGTGAACTAGTTCCCCAGGCTGGCTTCAAACCTCGACCCTCCTGATCTCTGCTCCTTATAGGCATGAGCCACCCGCACCCAGCAATATGATTTTTTATTTTTTTTAATTAAGCCTTTTTTTTTCTTTTTTCTTTTTTTTTTTTTGGTGAGACGGAGTTTGAACTCAGGACTTCACACTTACAAAGCAGGTACTGTAGCACCTGAGCCACACCTCCAGCACTGTTTTGTTTTGTTTTTGTTTTTTAGCAGTATTGCAAATTGAAATCAGGACCTTACACTTGCTAGGCAGGCACTCTACTACTTGAGCCATGTCTCCAATCCTTCTTGGATTGGTTATTTTTTTTCTATTTTAATTTTTTTATTATCATATTATTGTCTTACTGGGGTACATTGTGACATTTACAAAAGTTCTTACAATTTATCATAGTTAAATTTACTCCCTCCCTCATTCTCCTTTATCCCCCTCTCCCCCCATTCCTGGAATAGTTTCAACAGGTCTCATTTTTCCATTTTCATACATGAGTACATAATATTTCTACTACATTAACCCTCTTACACTCTTTCCTATATCCTCCCCCCTCCCACTAGTACCAACCCCCAGACAATACTGTTTTACCTTCCTGTTCTCTGTTTTTGAAAAAAGAGATTGGCTAGTTTTTTGATACAGAGTCTTGCTTTATGTCCAGGCTGTCCTGGACCTCAGTTCTCTTATTTGTGCTTCCCACATCATAGCTGGGATAACAGACTTATGCCACTGCACTTGCCCACCATGTTGTTTTTAGAAACAAGGTCTGGTGAGGTAGCCCAGGCAGTCCTCAAGCTTGTGATCCTCTTACCTCAACCTCCTCAGTGCTGGGATTTCCAGCTTAGATAATTTTTTTAAATCTTTTTTTAAAAAGTACGTAGGTATTTGGAGGTGGTGAGGCTTTCCCAACAGGAATTTGCAGGTGTCTGTGCCCTTGATAGAATTCCATGGGGTGGGCGATAGATTAGTGGGCACTGGTCTGTACTTGTCATTAGCTCCAGAGGAAAGCAGACCTGGAATCCTGGGATTAGTAGCTGCCTGGTTTAAGGCTCCACTCTGTGCTGAGCAGATGTCTCTCCCCATTCATGTCGTGTTTTTCCTTCTGACTGGAAATTCAAAGGGTCACGCTTGTGGTAAGGGATGCTGCTGCTGGGTTGGGTGGGGCACCACCTTCTCTGTGCTGAGGTAGAGAGTCCCTGGGGCCCTCTCAGCAGCACCTGCTCCTGAGCTGCACAGGTAGAGAGCCCAGTCTTCCTTCTCACTTGACACCACCATCATCTGGATTTCTTTTTTCATTCTCACCATAACTACTCTGGTCTCCCTTTGTATCTTCCCCTCCTTTCTTCTTCATTGCTGTGGAAGGAGTAGTTATTGGGAGGGCAGCATTCAAGATCACCTGGTGGCTCACTAGATATAAGGTCTCCGGCAAATCAGCCTCCCACTCTGACAGAGTGAGGGGCAGGTCTGTAGGCAGCCCCTGGGGTCTAGCACCATCCAGACTTTTTGCCAGTACTTGTGTATGCATTTGCTGACACCCTCCTTCACTGCATCCACCCTCTGGCAGTCCCAGGCAGTCCTTGCTCAGAAGCTTTTTCATATCCTCCAGCCACAAGTAATGATCCCTGCTTGGAACTTAATGTTAAGACAGTGGTCAGCCGACTTGTCCTATAAAGGCCCACGTAGTAAATACCATTTTTTCTGTAGGCCACATACAGTTCTCTGTCACTTCTCTTCTTTGTTTGTTTTTGGCTTTTTTGTTGTTGTTGTTGTTTCTTTTACAGCCTCTGAAAATGTGAAAATCATTCTTGGCATATAGGTAGAAAAAAAAAAACTATGTCACAGGACAGATTTGGCTCTCAGGCCGTGGTTTGCCAACCCTGGGTTTAGATAATATAGACCTTATGTGATGTGGACCTATTATGTGAATATATTGTTTTACTTTTATTCTTCAGATGTGGAGCAGGAAGTACAAAACCAAAACTAAAAGCTAAAACACAGGAAAATAAGGACACAGTTCAGAATGGACTTGGCCCATCCTAGACCCTGGAGGTTCCTGAGTCTAGGGTGCCTTTAAACATGGCCTTTCATTTATGAGATGGGTAGTGGGTACTGCTTTTCTTCACTGTAAGATTTATTTTGAAGATCTCTCACATCTACACATAGAAATCTCATTCTTTAATGGCTGGAACATTCTTCTGTATGACAAAAACAATTTATTTTAACCAATTTTTTCTAAATAGATGCTGAAGCTGCTTGTGGTTTCTGTTCTTATGACATTCACTAGCTTAGCTCTCCTTTATGAGCATGTGTAAGGCATTCACATTAGGTGGTTAGAGTTGTCTTAACAAAGTGTCCCAGATAAGTGGCTTAAGCAACAGATATTGTTCTTTCACTGTCTTGGAGGCTAGAAATTCAAGTCAAGACAGCCTCAAGGTGGGTTTCTTCTGAGGCCTCTCTGCTTATCTTTTGATGGCCATGTTGTCACATCACCCATCTGTGCATGTCTCTATCCTAATGTCCTCCTCTTATGAGAATACCACATCAAATCGGATTAGGGTCCACCTGAATGCCTTCATTTTAACGTAAGTGCACTAAAGGCCCTGTCTCCAAACCCAGCTATATATTTAGGGCTAGGACTCTGACATCTATAAACTGGAGGGAGGGCACAGGTCAGCTCCTGACTGTGTAGTAAGCTCCTCGAGGGCCAGGCTTTCCTTCCCACACCACACACCCTGCATCTCACAGAGGCCTGAAATGTCTGCAGTCCTCGTGTCCATACTGGGATGACCAGTGGATTGGCTTATGTTGGGTTTTTTCTATGAAATGTTGTCTTTTGCCCTTTTTTCATCTCTGACTTTCTTTAGAGAATCTCCCAACAGATCTGATTGGCCATGTAGTGTTTTCTGTTATATAACATAATATGTAAATGGGAAGTATGGCTTAGTAGTTGAGTACTGACTCAGTCAGAAATTGTGCTTCAGTTTCCTCATCTGTAGAACAGAGATAATATTATTTTCTACCTCATGGAGTGGTTAGGAGGATTAGATAGTCGTCCACATACACTCCACATTAATATCCCCATCTACAGGATATATTCTGAAAGCGCTAGTTTTAGAAGCTGGGAGTGCTTTCAGCTGTGAGAACGACACTTGTGGGCAAGGGTGTGGGATGGACATTGCCACTGTCAGCTCAGTGGCTGTGCATTAAAATCTCCATGATCCTTTAGCCTTTCTTCCCTTGAGCCTCAAGATGGCTGCAGCAGCTCCTAGCATCACCTGCTGTCACACAGTTGCACTTGGGAAGGAGCAAGAGCACTGTGGGTGGCAGTTTCTCCTTCATGCCTCTCAGGATGAGAATTATGTCTCACTGGCTGGACCTGGGTTGCTTGTCTAATTCTAGGTTGAAAGAAAGGTTGAGAAAATGGGCACTGGGCTATTTCCAACCTTGTTAAGGGAGAAGTGAGTTGAGAATGGCTTTGGGTGGCCAGTTATCATGTGCCACACTGCCTTGGGGACATGCACCTTATTTTCCTTTTAGGAACAGGGAAACTAAGATGTGCAAAATAAGGAGCTAGAATTTCCAGGCTCTCCATGAACAAAACAGATGTGGCTCTTTCCTCACAGCTCACAGTCTTGGGCCTGGAGACCATCCTGTGACTGTTTAGAAGGTGACATTTCCACATTGCCTTCCCACCTCCCACCCCAATTCCAAGGCCGTTCTGTGTACTTTACACGTGGATCCGCTGAAGTTCACCACAGGCCTACATACTCAGCACCCCACTTTACACAGGTGTAAACAGGTCCGAGGCTCTTGAAATTTGCCCACAGTTAACTGGAGTTAGATTTGAGAAACCTCCCCAACTCCAGAAGGTAGCATAGCTTTCCATTCCTTAAAATATCTAGGGTGGCAGACTTATAAAGACATGCCATGCCACAGCACTGTACCGTGTGCTCTTAAGTTAAATTGTCCTCATACAATTCTATCCAGGATATCCTCAGAACGGCCTAGAGGCTCTAAAGCTTTTGTGTGTGTGTGTGTGTGTGTGTGTGTGTGTGTCTGTCTGTCTGTCTGTCTGTCTGAGGTTAGTTGTTTCTTTAGTGATTTCTGCCATTAAAGAAAAAAAAACAAGCCTCGCTGAGCAGCTGCACTCTGGATCGTGTTCCCTTTTCTCCCAGGGGCTTGTTAGCCACTCCTCTGTTCCCTTATTCATTACATGTGTTCACATCTCAGAAGAAAGGCAAAATAAATGAAGCTTCCTCCATGAGATCCCAACTTTGCTAATTGTAGGTCCTCACTTTGATTCTTGCAGGAGTGTTCCAGGCCTGAATTATTTATGGTGGTGTGTGGGCTGCCTCTTGTCTTCTTGGGGTGATCCTTTTAGGAGATGGGAGAGCAATACCTCCTTGCAATTTAAAATTTATTCTGCAGTCTTTTAAAACAGTGACAGAAACTTGGGTTCATTCTAGATTCAGCCAAGACCCTGAGCCCCAGCCCTTTTCTGTACTGACCACCATTCACCCTGGAAGGACAACTCTGTGACTTGTTCGCCAGCATGTTTTATAGAGGCAATGCAGAGGCTCTGCCCTCTGTGGACCAAATGATAAAGGAATGTGGGAGGTGGTCACTATTTTCTATGCTGTCAAGTAGGACGAAAAAACAACAGTGTTCTAGGAGATACATCAGATGCCTAACCTCATCTTTCCACTTCCTCCCATCCAGGTTCCCGTTGTTCACTGCGGTGTACCAGATCTGCTATGAAGGCAGGCCTGTCCCAGAGATGCTGTCTTGTCTACAGAGCCATCCAGAGCACATCTGAAGTGAACTGTGCCATGGGCCGGGGAAGTTCTGCCTCTCCCACTTGGGGTTCATGGGAAACCTGGACTTAGCAACAGGATGTTTGCTTGACCATACTCCCATCACGGACATGCATGAATTGTGAGCAGCGGTTCATTACTAAGATGTACTAGGAAACAATGAAACACACGTGTGAACATGTATGTGTTCATTTCTCATTCTATGGGTGTTTCCTTGAACCAAAATTATGTGTCCTTTTTAATGATTGCATTTGAAATTTCCACACCATGGTAGCCTATAAGACTGGAACTAGCTCAGCTAAACTTTTAGATGTAATTCATATGTATTTGAGCAGAGGGAAGAATTAGTTTTTCTCATTCTTTTGATAATCAATTTAACCAGCATTAAAATGGTAGATATAATGGAGGAATAAGTGTATTCAAAACCAAAATATTTTACTTTGGAACCACTATCTCAAAGCCAGCATAATTAACTACTTTGATCATGAGTTGATTTTTTTTTTAAACAAATAGATATTTTAATTAGATAATCCACTCATATAGTCTCTCTGGCTGCAGTTTTCTGCATGTCTAGCTCCTTTCTCGTCATTAGCTGCCAGCAGAGCTTTTCTACAAACCATCAGTGGCCAAGGACAGCAGACACACCTGGCTTTCCCTGCCCTGACCAACACACTCCTCTGGCCAGCAGACACTGGACGAAGCTTTTTGTTAGGTCCTACTTTCCTGCAGATATTTCTCTTAATCCTCACAGATCCTTGGAGGAGCCACTGTTATTCTTCTTGTAAGATGCAGTGCTGTACCTGGTCACCTGTGCAAAGGGACAGGCACAGGAGCCCCATGCAGGGCACAAGAACTGCCAAGACATGCCTAGGCCAATATGACCTCCAGCTGCTTGCCATGTGCAGTCTTTCTAGAGGCCATAACTTCCTGCCCCAGAGTTGTGGATGGGTGAGGGTCTCAATGGTCACCACTCCAAGTGTGGTCCTCAAACCCAGTAGCATCAGTGGCACTCAGATACGCAGGCTCCCAGGCCCTTCCCACACCTCTGAAATGGCACCTATAGTTCAGCAAGCTTTCCATGTGCTTCCAATGCTCACTACAATCCAAGAGCCACGATGTTAGGATTTACTTTAGCAGGGCCTTCTCCAAACCATGTTCCATAGGAAGCAAGGATCCCAGGGACCAGGAACCATTCCAGGTATACCCTGGAAAGGCTTTGGGAAAAGGTGCTTTGGTGCACCACTGTTGAAATATAGACTATGTGAGAATGTTAGTGGAACCTGGCCTCAAACATGTTAGGCTATGGGAATTTTTTTGGCAAGGAAACTAGCCAGAGTTTCCAGAGACCACTGTTGTAGACTAAGGTGACCTTCAGCCAACTCAAGCAGACACTTCACTCCCTGCAGGAAATTAGGATGACTAAACTACCTGTGGCACAGTTCTGTTCTGCTGTGAATCTATGATGAAGCTTAAGGGTGACGCCGTCAAGTACAGCCAAGTAGATGCCAGCCTCGCTGAGACGCACATTATGTGGAATAAGTGTTCTAGTTCTAGGATTAGAATGGGAACCTTTTTCAGATGAGATTGGTTCAGAGCACCCTTCCACATGACGCTCCATAAGTGTTCAAAGAGCACGTGAATGTTACATATTCAGGCAATTTTAGTTACTTTGTGAGATTTTTGACTCTCCCCCACACACCCAGTTTGGGTCTTTTTCTCCCCCTGCCCCATAACTGAAATTATTGTAAAATAGATTTTTGTGGGAATTTTAAAGCTGTGTCCACAACATTTGGGGGCATTTTAAAGCCTCCTCCTCAGAAGCCTGGGAAAGCACACAAAATGCTAACCACATGTCAGCAGTGTTAGTGACACTGTTGAGTCAATCAATTTTGGCTTGTCTCCTGATGAATCTTTTTTAAAGTTTGTACATAGATAATGAAGAGTTACTTTCTAAGATCTGAAAAGGGCTGTAAGGTAACTGTGGTGTCTATTAAGTAGGATCATGAGGAACTGGGATTGCATGTTTGTACAGCCTGTCTGTATTCCAGTCTTTCCTTTGTAAACACTCTCTCCACTCTGAAATCCACCAACTCTCCCTCTTGAGCATACTTACAACAGCCTGCACAGTGTGGGGAAAGGGACATTTTATAAGTTTGTGTCTGCTAATTGTAGATATTTATTACTCTATGAGTCATCTATTTTTATAACCACTGTGGTCTGTCATCTATTTTAATTCATGTTTCTTACTAATTATGATAATTGGGAGGGAGACACCTAGATTAGAAACTTAATCTATACTATTTCAGCTAATCTGTAAATGTAAAAACTACATTAGCCAGGCATGGTGGTGTGCCCCTGTAATCCCAGCACTTGGGAGACTGAAGCAAGAGGATCTAGAGTTTAAGGCCAGCCTGAGCTACAATACAAGGGCTGGACTGGGATGTGTGGCAAGTGGTAGAGCACCTGCCTAGCTGTGCATGGCCCTGAGTTCAAACCCCAGTACCGCCAAAAAAAAATATTAAACAAAGGGGCTGGGATGTTTCTCAGTGGTAGAGCACTTGCCTAGCATGTGCAAAGCCCTGGATTCAATCCCCAGTGCCTCATCCTTCCTCCCCAAAATAAAGTAACTACACTGTTGCCTTGCTATAACTCACCCTACTATAATATGGAAAAAAATCCCTCTCTCAAAATCTACCCTAGCAGATGGAGTTGAGTTAACCTTCCAGTTTTTCATTTAACTTTATAACCCAGCCCACACCACCAGCCCAAGAAAGGTGTGTGGTGAGGTGCCGGTGTCCAAAGGGAATTTTAGTTTTCCACTGGTTCTAATTTGCTAGACTTTTATTTACATGTGTACTGTATTTGTTCACAGACTATATATATGTGGACATATAATTGAAAAAGCTTGGTTTAATAAACATTTAACCCTCTAAACCTCTTCTATGTGTCCTATATTTCTTTTTATCAGCTTAGTTAATAGTTTTATTTCAGTCAACTCTTTTTTTTTTAATTCTGAGTTGTGTTGCTTTACCAATATTAAAGGCACTTTTTAAAAGAAAGGCTTTGTCTCTGGTGCCGGTCCAAACACACATCACACATCTGTTTCCATTGCTTGCTGATGAAAGCACGTTGCTATTTGTTGTTGCTATTATTTTGAGACAAGACCTTGGGTATATTGCCCAAGGTAGATTTGAACTCTGGGCTCAAGCAGTCTTCCTGCCTCAGCTGCCCAAGTAGCTGGGGCTACAGGTGTACACCACTATACTTGGCTTGCTGATACTTGAACATAGTTGAAAATTTGGATGGAGACCTTACAGTTCCAGTCATATAGTGAAATCCCCTCTTCCTCATGCCAAATACCCAGAAAGGCTGGAAGAATACCCAGGTGATCTCACAGAATGCAAGTATAATCCTCAAAATCCTGCGGCAAGTTGGGGCTGAAGGAGCAGTGTGGCTTGTACTAGAACCAGAGCTCATATGCCTGAAATCGCAGCACTCGGGAGGCAGAAGCAGGAAGATCAAGAGTTCAAGGCCAGCCAGAGTGAGAAAGAAAGAGGGAGGGTGGGAGGAATGAAATGGGAAAACAAAGGAAAGGAAAAAAAGAAGAAAGGGTTGGGGGTTCAAACCTTAAAGAGACAGGAAGGGAGGAAACCTGGGTCTGGGCACGAACAAGCTGGACTTCAGGTGCAGAAAAATGTCACTGCTGAGGGAAAATGAGCGTGGGGAGGGATTTGAGACAGGGCCTCGCAGGGCCTGGAACTCTGCATAAAAATTGGAGCTTGGGTAGGCAGTGTGGGTAGGTAACTGCAGAAGCCAACACCAAGTATGGCAGAGGTCCACTCTCCATCCAGGCCCATGGGCTACCCAGAAATAGAGTTCACTGAGTATGCAAGGAACATAAAATGGTGAAACAGGTTTTCTAAGTCAGACCCTTGCAGTTTCAGATAACGCAGTAATATAGCAGAGGCTCTGGAAGGTATTTTTAAACTCAAGACATAGAAGAAAAATTTAAAATATTAAGGGAGAATTAAGAATGTTAAAATGTCCATACTACCCAAAGTGATCTACAGGTTCAGTGCAATTGCTCTCAAAATACCAATGACATCCTTCACAGAATTAAGAGAAACAATCCTAAAATCTGTATGGAAACATATAAAACCCCAAGTAGCCAAAGCAATTTTAAAAAGAAGAACAGAGCAAGAAGCATGCTGCCGGGTGCCAGTGGCTCACTCCTGTAATCCTTGCTACTCAGGAGACAGAGATCAGGAAGATCACAGTTCAAACCTGGCCCAGGCAAATAGCTCATGAGATCCTATCTTGAAAATACCCAACATAAAACAGGGCTGGTGGAGTGGCTCAAGCCTAGCCTAGTAAGCATGAGACCCTGCAAGTTCAAGCCCCAGTACTGAAAAAAAAAAAAAATTATGCAACCCAACTTTAAAATACACTACAAAGCTACGGTAATTAAAATACCACTAATTGGCATAAACACAGATTCATAGATCAATGGGACAGAATAGAAACCCTAGAAATAAACTCACACATCCACAGCCAACTGATTTCAACAAAGATGCTAAGAACACGCATAGAAGAAAGGACCGTTATTTCAATAAATAGTGCTGGGAAAACTGAATTTACACTAGACCCCTGTCTCACTGTTGCAAAAATCAACCCAACACTTATAAGCCCTGAAACTACGAAAGCACTAGAAGAAAACAGGAGAAATCCTTCAGGGAACAGCAGAATGAAGAGACAGAGGCAGAATGGGAGAAATAATTGCAAATGCTACATTTGGCAAGGGGTTAATACCCAGAATATATGCAAATCAAGAAACTAGCAAGAACAAAACAAAACAAACAAAAGCCAGGTGTGATGGCTCATGCCTGTTATCCCAGCTACGAGGGAGGATCATGGTCTGAGGCTGGCCTGGGAAAAACATGACCCTATCTGAAAAATGAAGTAAAAAGGGCTGGGAGCATAAGGCCCCGGGTTCAAATTTCAGTACTGAGTGGGGAAACTAAACAATGGGCAATAGATCCAAATAGACATTTCTCAAAAGAAGGCATATGAATGGCATCAGGTACATGAAAAAAATGGTCAGCACAAATCACAGAACTGCCAATCAAAAAGAATGAGATAACTGCCTCTAATAAGAATGGCTGTTGTCAGAAAGATGAAAGGTAAGTGCGGAGAAGGAGATGGAGAAAAGGCACTGTGGTCAGGGATGGAAATCAGCACAGCCATTATGGAAGGGTGGAAGTTCCTCAAAAAATTAAAAATAGAGCTACCGTGTGATCTAGTCATTCCCCTACTGTGTACATGTGCAAAGGAAATGAACTTGGTATCCTGAGGAGACATTTTCACCCCCACGCTCATTGCAGCACTGTTCACAACAGCCAAGAAATGGGAATAAACCAAGTGTCTATCAGCTGATGAATGGATGAGAAAATGTGGTACGTATATGCAGTAAAATACTATTCGGCCATAAAAAAAGACGAAATTTTTTTTCTTTTATTATTCATATGTGCATACAAGGCTTGGTTCATTTCTCCCCCCTGCCCCCACCCCCTCCCTTACCACCCACTCCCCCCTCCCTCTCCCCCCCCATCCCCTCAATACCTGGCAGAAACTATTTTGCCCTTATCTCTAATTTTGTTGTAGAGAGAGTATAAGCAATAATAGGAAGGAACAAGGGTTTTTGCTAGTTGAGATAAGGATAGCTATACAGGGAGTTGACTCACATTAATTTCCTGTGCGTGTGTGTTACCTTCTAGGTTAATTCTTCTTGATCTAACCTTTTCTCTAGTTCCTGGTCCCCTTTTCCTATTGGCCTCAGTTGCTTTTAAGGTATCTGCTTTAGTTTCTCTGTGTTAAGGGTAACAAATGCTAGCTAATTTTTTAGGTGTAAAAAGACGAAATTTTGTTATTTGCAATAACACAGATGGAACTGGAGGTCAGTATGTTAAGTGAAAGAAACCAGGCCCAGAGAGACAAGTATCACATGACCACACTCGTGTGTGGAAACGAAAAACGTTGATCTCACAGAAGTTGAGAGTAGAATGGTGGTTTAAGGAATGGGAAAGACTGATGAACAGATACTATGTGATACTTAGGAGATGTTCTGGTGTTTTACTGCTGCAGTAGTGTGACTATAAGTAATGACAATGCACTGTCTGGGCTTAAAGGCTAGAAGAAAGGATTTTGAATGTTTTCACCATAAAGAAATGATTTAAGGAGATATTTTTACCTTTATTTGAGTATTACGCAATATATACATATATTGAAACATCATATGGGACCTCACTATTGTACATTTTTATGCATCAGTTAAAAAATTAAATGTATATATGGCAAAATACTGTGTGCATGTGTGTACAAAGCCCTGAGTTCAAAGCTCAGTCCCACCAAAAAAAAAAAGTCATTGAACAAATGGATAGATGGAAGTGTCAATCTGATGAAGATACATGTAGAATTAGCAAATGGAAAAACAGATGTAGAGGTGTTCACAAAATAGCAAAGAAAATATGTAAGAATTTAAGAGGCAAATATAAGATTCAGGATCCCTCTGAGGAGTTACAGAAAAGAGGAAGGGAAAGGCGGTTAAAGAAAAAGCTGAAATCCTCCAGAATTAGTTGTATGTATTCAGTTTATATTATCTTCCTTCCTTCCTTCCTTCCTTTCTTTCATCCTTCCTTTCCTCCCTCCCTCCCTTCCTTTGTTCCTGTCTTTCTTTTGTGATACTGAGGTTTGAACTCAGGGCCTTTCACTTACTAGGCATGCACTCTACCCTTGAGCTCCACCCCCAGTCCTTTTGCTTTTTAGTTTCTTTGTCAGATAGGGTCTCTCGGTTTTGCCTGGGGTGGCCTCAGACCTTTATCCTTCTGTCTCTGCCTCCCAAGGAGCTGGGGTTACAGGCATACACCACCACGTATGGCCCTCAAAAGCTTTTAATTAGAAATGTCACTGGGGGGCAGGGGAGGGAGGTGGTCAAAACAATATAAGTAAATGTAAAAATGATAAAAAAAAAAAAAAAGAAAGAAAAAGAGAGAGAAAGAAAGAAATGTCACTGGTTCTTAGCTAAAGCCACACGCCAACTGCCATCTCTGGAGAACATCCCTGGCTAAAGCCAAAAAGAAATGACTCTTCAAAAATGAAGGAGCTAAGCCTGTCTCAGTTTTGCACACTGAGTGACATAGGGCCATTGAAGTTAATGTAACATGTCAATTTCAAGTTGTTGGTTTTGTTGAGTCCTTGCTGTCACTCCTGATTCTTTCCACCATCTCTGTGCGTGTGCTGAGCTCACGCATGGTCAAGCCAATACTGTTCTACAACCTTCTTTCGTAGTCTTAATGTTAAAGAGCTTTTCACGTCAGCATTGGTGGGTCCCCCATCATCTTAAACACATCCATCACAGAGGATAACCTTTCCATGATGCACTGCCGACCCTTAGGTGACTCCTGTTTCTCCTGTCACCGTAATTGTCGTGCTAAGCGTTCTTACGTGAGTGTAGAATCCGGGAAGTGGAGCGCTGCCTCACAGGCATGTGTGTTTCACATTTTATTTGATGTTGCCAAATAAATTCCTCTTCAAAAGGCTGGCTGGAATTTGCGCTTCTGACTTCACCTCTTCTGATTGCCTCTACGACATTTATTAGGGATCCTTTTGTAATAATCAGACCCAACTGAACCAATAAATCCCAGAGATGTGCAATTTTGTATTTATTAAGAATTTATAAGTCTCTAAATCATTTCACCGTAAAAAGTAACATTTTGTTATGCAAAACTACAACTTTGTTGGGCTGCCAGAGTGGCTCAAGCAGTAAGAGCACCTGCCTAGCAAGCATGAGGCCCTGGGTTCAAACCCCAGTGCCACCAAAAACAAAAAAGCAAAATCCAACTTTGTTAAAGGAGCTGTTTTACTAATCGCTCTAATAGCGATAGTAGTTGCTGGTGCTGAAAGTTTGTAAAGCCACGGAATGGCTCACGTGAGGGAGTTGTTTACAAGAACTGTTGACCCAGGAAACATTTTTCAAAATCCACAAATTCACTGTTGAAGCCAAACCCCAGGAAGACCCCATAAGAAGCATCTGAATGGGGACAAGGTGCTTTCCCCTGGGGCTCTGAGTTGCCATGAACTATGACCCTCATGTCCACTAGAGGGCAATCTCCACAGGTGACATTTCCCTTCGCATTTTATGAACAATAGCGTTGTTATCTCTGTGCCCTTTCAGTCCAGTTTTTAAAAGGACACACATTTCTTATGAACTAAGATGAGTTGGTGCTAGGAAGTCATCTGGTGTTGAGGTTTCATCGTGACATTTTTTTGTGGGACAGAGGTTTGAACTCAGAGCTTCACGCTTGCAAATTAGGCGCTTTACCACTTGAGCCACACCTCCAGTCCATTTAGCTCTGGTTATTTTGGAGATGAGGTCTCATGAACTATTTGCTATGGCTGGCCTCAAAACACAATCCTCCCAATCTCAGTTTCCCAAGTAACTAGGATTACAGGCATGAGTCACTGGTGTACGGCTTCACTGAGACTTTTTAACACAAACTGGAACACACATTTTGATGTTCAAGCAGTGTTATCTCTTTTCTGGCCTCTGGCCTCTTAGCCATCTGGCTGAATTCTATGGCTTCTGCATCACTCTCCCTCCTTGGTGGTAGAGACACAGTTACAAATGTGTCATTGCATTTCTCTGTTCTGCTCTCTCTCTCTCTCTGACAGATACTGCAATAAAGCCCAGGCCCTTGTCCTCCTAGGAAGATCCCAGAAACCCCCGGGCAGCACTTCTAAAGCATGGAGGGCCTTCCAGCTCTGAGTCTCAGCAGGAAGAAGGACAGGCCTAGGAGAAACCCTCTGCTCTGTGGGGAGTGTCTGAGCCCCCCTCTGCCTGGGCTGCCCAGCAGGTCACGAAGCTGGAAGTTGAAGCTTCAGGGACCTGGCTCCTTCTATGGCCCTGTCTCAACTTTGTTTTTGTAAATTTATGTTTCTGTCATATTATTTTTGTTATTATTATTGCTGTTGTTGTTGCTGGAGTTTGAACTCAGGGCCTCATTCTTGCTAAACAGGTGCTCTATCACTTGAGCCACTCTGCCAGCTGTTTTTGCCTTAGTTATTTTTTAGGTAGTTCTCACATTTTTGTCTTGGGCCAGCCTTGGGTCACAATCCTCCTACCTATGCTTCCCACATAACTGGGATGACAGGTGTGCATCGCCACACCCAGCTTATTGGTTGAGATGGCGGGGGCAGGGGGAAGGTCTTGCTAACTTTTTGCCCAGGCTGGCCTTGAACCAATGTCCTCCTGATCTATGCCTCCTGAGTAGCTGGAATTATAGGTATGCACCACCATGCCCAGATTTTGATTCTTTTTCGTAAAGAGAGTTCCCTTCCCCTACAATGCAAAAGTTTCTCACCTCTTCAAACAAGTCTATCCCAGAGAAAGGCAACCAGGGGGAAGGAAGCAGATAGGATAATGCAAGGTTAATATGATCAAAATGTATTATATACATGTTATGAAAATGTCACAGTGAAACCCATTATTTTGTTCAATTGTATACACTAATCAAAAAGGGAAAAGACAGATTTTTAATAGGCTATTGGATTATTTAATAACCCAGTTAATGAAGAGGAGTAATTCATATGGGCACATTGGAAAAAGTTTTTCATTTCTTGGTGATTTGATAAAGGTAACACTTATAAAACAATGGACCACCGTACTAAGACAAACTGTTAGTGACTGCTGTCCTTTAAAGCAACCATTTAGGATTGGTTACTACATTAGAAACTTGAACTAGCCTCAATTTTTTTAATGGCAGAACTAGAACTTGAACTCAGAGCTGTGTCCTAGCTCCTGTCCCAAATCTTCAGTTCAATTATGAAAAAATAGCTGGACGCCAGTGGCTCACGCCTATAAGCCTAGCTACTCAGAAGACAGACATCAGGAGGATCATTGTTCAAAGGAAGCCCAGGCAAATAATTCAAGAGACCCTATCTTGAAAAAAACCTATCACAGAAAAGGGCTGATGGAGCAGCTCAAGTGGTAGAGCACCTGCCTAGCAAGTTGAGGCCGAGTTCAAACCCCAGTACTGCCAAAAAAAAAAAAAAAACAGAAAAAAACTTATAGAGGCTTTTCATCTTTGTTCCAAATTTGACCTCCAAAATTACATATGGTTTTGGCAGTAGCAATTTTAAAGTTGAAAGACCTTTGTTAAAATTATCAAATTTTGATCATCCATGCTAGAGGAAAACTGAATCATCTTTCTGGTTTTACTTATAAAAAATTTTTACAAAATCATTATGAAGAATCAATCACTTGCCTGGTGCGGAGGCTCATATCTGTAATCCAGCTGCCTGGAGGACAAGGTTAAAGGCCAGTGCAGGCAAAAAAGCTCAAAACACTACCTGAAAAATAACTAAAGCAAAAAAGGGATAGGCTTGTGGCTCAAGAGGTAGAGTACCTGCTTCACAAGTGCAAAGACCTGAGTTCAAATCCCAGTACCAACACCAAAAAAAAAAATATCAGTGGAAAAGCTGGGCTCTCTTGCTAATCAAGGCCCTGGGTGCAAACCCCACTATTGTCAAAAAAAAAAAAAGAAGAAGAAGAAGAAGAAGAAAAAGAAAGTCAAAGAGCATGTAGTCAAAAAAATAGAAAAATTTGTGTGTCAGGCAGTTAATTAATAAAAATTATGTTATTTTCTGGATTTTTAATGACTTGATTTGCCTCCTTAAAAAATATAATTTGTTATGATTCCTTTTATTATTTTTAAGGTAAAATTTCACTCTGTACCTAAAAAATTCAAACAAAGGACAAAACCTAGTCCAGCCTTAGTTTCAGGACTTGGACTCAGGTCACCTCTTGAGGTTTTCTTGAGAAGTCAGAAAACACGTGCTTTCTCTTCACCATTCCTTGATTTCATGATGGAAAGAAACTGTGGAGAAAAAGGACACCCTCATGTTTGGTCTGATTTATTTGGGGCACCTGTAGGGAGACATCTAGGAAGTAAGAGGCCACTCTGGACTACAGATCAGAAGGGAAAGCTGAGCCTGGTTGTTCAAATCTGTAGTCCCAGCTCCTAGGGAGGCTGAGGCAGGAAGATGGCTCCAGGCCAGAACGTGGAGACCAGCCTGGGCACTGGGCCAAGTGAGGGAGGCATGGGGGAGGCCTGGAGGGGAGTGGGACCACAGCAGTCACAGCTAAGTGAGATGCAGTGTCCAGGGTGAGGTTTCCACTGAAGTTTCATGTATGGTGCCTTTGGGAGAGTTTATAAACCTTGCATCCATTCCTCAGGATTCACTCACTCTGTTCTAACGTGTGCAATCCACCGAGTCAGTTAACTGCTGCATTACCCAGAGTGTGTGCAAGGCCGTCCTGCCCACCCCATTCACTCAACAGACACTGAGGCTGGTGGATCTATGCTCCGGGCATTGACCTAGTGTGGGAAGTCAGGGGAGGCTTTCCTGAGGAAGGGACCCTGAGCCATGTAGCAGTAAGGGAGAGAAGCATGAAGGGGAGGGAGAAATGTTCCAACAAAGGGAACAGTAGGTACCAAGGTGTGCTGGCTACTGGTGGCTGCGAGTGAGCAGGGTGACATGGGGGAGGATCTGGAGGGAAAGGAGGGCTGGAGCTCCGTTCCTGATTCTATTAACTTTTGTGACACGCATTCTCCCACACTTTGTTTGGAGCCAGGTGGGAGCCCCATTTTACTGAGGCCCAGAGGCGTGGCTGCCACTAGCCTTTCTTCAAGCCACCTCTCCTTCCCAGGTTGTCCTTTTCTCCACGGGACACTGAGTCCTGCCTCTCAGCCGGCACAGGGCTCAATTCTCCCTACCAGCTGCACGTCTTACTTATCTCATTTGCTATGCCCTGACCTCCTGGCTGGACCGTGTCTCCCTGAGCCAGAGGTTCTGTGGACAAGTCACGTGCCTAGTGTGTAACACAGGGGCACAGATGACAGCCAGGGGCTCCGTTCTAGTTGGCTCCTGTCTGGAAAGAGACAGGATGACATGGTGGTGTGGCAGCTTTTAATCGTGGCCCCATTCTTCTTATCTATATATATATAGATAGATAATATATAAAAATATATTAATGTGTGTATATATTTATATATATATAATATGTGTGTGTATGTTTATACACACACACATTTTGGTGGTACTGGGGTTTGAACTCAGGGTCTACATGCTTGCTAGGCAGGCTCTCTACCACTTGAGCCACTCCACCACCACTAGGGCCCCATTTGTCACTTTTCCCTGAATCCATGCATTTGGCCACAAGACATTATAGCATCTTTCCCAGCACAAGTCTAGACTTGGCCTTGTGACTTGCTTTGCCAGTACAGTGTGGTAGAAGTGAAGACTCTCTATTTCTCAACTTTCTCTTGTTCCTTTACTCTCTTCAGTCTTATTTCTGGAGATAAAATAGGAACCACATTTTAACTACTTACTGCAGACAGTAGCTCAGACTCATCTGCCGTCTAACTTTCCATTATATGAATAAACTCCACCACAGTGATCTATTCTGTTGATGGGATTTGAGTCGTTTGAAGGTTTTACTAACACAGAGAAAGCAGAGAAAGATTCCTGTATGTGCCTCCCACGTACGTGGGTGAGACTTTGCCAAGGGCCCACACTCCCAAACACAGGCTGCACACATCTCCAACGAGACCAAGCTATTGCTAAATTGTTCTCTAACGATTTGAGGCCAATTCGCTCTCCCACCCACAGCCTAAGAAGACTCTCATTTCTCTACACTGGATGTCACCCACCGATGCCAGATGAGCTTTGGCAGCCTTTTGTTCTCTGATGGGTCAGAAATGATACTTGGTGACATTTCGATGTTTATTTCGCTGGTCCTCTGGCTTCTTTTCCTGATGTGTGGTGTATAGCCTTTGTCCATGTCTCCCTCAATTGCCGGAAGTTTCATTTTCAATGTCAACTTGCTTTTCATATAATCTTTATATTTTATATTATATATTATTTGCATAAAGAATATAGTACATATATATTATATATTTTTTATATATTTGGTTGCCTATACATACTGCAAAGATCTTCTGGCACCTTTCAAACAGCCTCATTAAGTTTGCATATCATACAGTTCAATGATTTCTAGTACAATTTTAGAATATTTTCACAACCTCAGAAAGAAACGCAGTACCCTCCAGCTATGGCTCCCCATTGCCCATCCCCCAGCTCTAAGCAACACGATCTACCTTTCTCTCTGTAAATACACCCATTCTTGACACTTCATAGGAATGGACTCATGTAATATGTGGTCTTTCGTGACTGACTTCTTCCACAGTGTATTTTCAAGGTTTTTCCATGTTCTAGTGCAAATCAGAACTTCAGTCTTGCCTGGCGTGTGAGTGGTGCGTGCCTGTAAGGAATGTAACCATGTCTCAATTTTTTTTTTCATTCTTTATTATGACTAAGTACTAGTCCATTACCATGTTATTTATCTGCTCATCAGTAGCAGTAATGTTTGCAGAAAAATGTAACAAAAATTGGAAATTGCTTTAAATGGCCTCTGATTTCTGCTTTTCTGATTCTCTTACATGTCATTAGAAAAGATGGGGGAGACAGCACTAGGGATTGAACTCGGGGCCTTGCACTTGCTAGGCAGACACTCTACCGCTTGAGCCAGGCCCCAGCCCTTTTGCTTTAGTTATTTTTCAGATAGGGTCTCAAGTTTTTGCCCAAGAGAGCCCAGACCTTGGTCCTCCTATTTGCCTTCCAGACAGCTGGGATGATGGGCATCACCAGGCCCACCTCATCAGCTGAGGTGGGATTTTGCTAATTTTTTTGTCCAGATCCTTCTGATCTTTGCCTCCTGAGTATCTAGGATTATGGGAGTGAGACATGGTATATAGCCAGGAAAAATTTTTGGCCTCAAACTCTTGATCCTCCTGCCTCAGACTCCCAAGTGCTGGGATTACTGGAGTGTAAACCATGGTTGAAAAAGTTTTTTAACCACAAGGACCAAAAGGCTTTGAGCTGTCCTCTGTTGGCAAGGTTCCTCCCTTCCCCTCCTCATAAATAGGTCAACTGGAGACCCCTGTTGGTGATCCAGACCACTCAGCAAGGCTGAGACACACCTGCCTGGAGTGGATGTGAAACTGTGAAGTGGAGCCAGGTGAGCCTGGGCAGGTCTGCCATGGAAGGCCTGTCCTCTACGGCCATTTCTCACATTGTCCATACAGAAGTCACTTGGAAGGCTATGCAACAAGGTGAGTGGCCACCTGGCAGAGGTTCTGACTTGGCTGGTTTAGAATAGGTCTTGGCTGGGCAAGTTTCCAGGCTCCCAGGGATTCCACAGACCAGCCAGGCCTGGGAACCCCTCACTCAAACACATTTTTGGAGCAATTTCAATAGTTTTTCTGAAAATTACTTTAATTTAGGAATATTTAGTCTACGTGTTTAAGCCACGGGATTTGCAATTTGTTTGTGAAAGCTGACTGAGCGGCTCTCCAGGAAGGGCCTGCCCATCCCTTTTCTGAAGAACTGGAGTGTGACGACAGCCACTGTTCCTCCTTTCCCAGACCTGCCTCTCCAGTGGGTCCTCAGAGCTCACTTAACAAAGATGTCTGTGTTTCCAAGAAAACACAGCTGAAGCACTGGCAGGGCGGTTTGCCACTGATATGCCAGGGTTTTCTTTTTTTTTTTTTTTTTTTGGTTCATTTTCAGTTTACAAATTTGCTCTGCAGGCAGTGGTATCACCTTCAGCGACTTCTACTCCTGCCTCATGGAATCCTACAAAAGCAAGCTTCCTGGGGACACTAGGCCTGGTCTCTTTTTAAATAACCCCACCAGATCCTATCTTTGTTAAGGAAGCTGTGGCAACCATTGCCTCTGAATCTACTTCCCCGCCTCTCATCTCCCCGAGGACATCCTTCTGTGCATCCTTCTGTGCACGGGCTTCCCATCGTTCATCTGTGTCCCTGTCATGTTGTTGCGATCACATAGCAAGAACTACACTAGCCATCTCACTGGCAGAGCGGAGCTGGTGGCCATCCACCTCTCACATACACAAGAGTGTCCGCCTTTCCTGGGAATTGTCTCTCTGTCCCTCGTCATTTACGATCCTGCTTAATATCTGCACCATGGTTTGAAGCCACTTTTTGTAGTTAAAGGAAACAAGGTGGGGACAGAGTGTGAGTTTGTGCAGGGTGGTGTCTTTAGACACCTCAGAGCTCCTGTTGCCTGGACTTAGGGGAGGGAGTGACCACTGGAAATCAAAAGCGTGGAGGTACCTGAAATTCACACCAGATGGGGTGCTCACAGGTGTCCCATGGTTACCTGAGCTCTCGCCAGGGCTGCTGAATTGCTAAGCTGTAACCTGATTCACTTCTCTCATACTGGGCCAAGGAACCCTGCTTTATTTTCCAGGCACCAAGTGCAAATTTTCCCATGTTTGTGGCACATGCTTAATCCCAAATCTGGGACATTTGCTATTATTTGAAGCTGAGTTCTCCAGCCTGGGAAGCCCAAGGTGGGAGACTTGGTGTGCGAGCGGGCAGCCCCATATTCACCAGGAATCCACAGCAGCAACACCAGCGGCTGGCCCAGCCTGCTCAGCACTGAAGTATCTTGGGCTGGCTGTAGGCAATAATTATCATTCCTTGTTTTGAACTTGGCTTAATTTGCTGGGATACTGCCTTTCGGATCACATTCCAGATCTGCACCTGCACGTGTGTGTGCACACACACACACGTTGCCTGCGAGAACTAACAGCCTGTCTCTTCTTTCAAGCTCTGCCTGGCCTGCTCCCCTACCATGCCTTTTACAGTTTTTAAACTGTGTCTCTTCTTTTCAGTGAAAACTCCAAAAACCAGTTTAGTAGCCTGGCCTGATGTCCCCACCTCCTGGAGGTGTGAGTACCTGCAGAAGCCCTCAGAGCCATTTGCAGCAAGATTTGTCTTTGCTCTAGAACAGCTGATGACAACTTCCCAGACACCTCTGATGTCCTCCGCAGGCTCAGCCCTGTGTTCCCACTGATGTTCTGTTGATAAGGATTTGATGTGAACATAGATTCTTTCAACGTTAGTGCTCTTGTCGGTTCAGAGCTGGCTTCTGTTATAGAGTGTTCTCAAATAGACTGTTCTGTGCATGTGTGTGTGTGTGTATGTGTGAGAGAGAGAGAGAGAGAGAGAGAGGGAGAGAGGAGAAACAGCACCTGTGAGTTGATTCCATTTGACCATTCTAGGTTTCTAGGTGTGTCAGTTGGTCTGTTTCTCTCCCTGCCTCTCCTCCACTATGCCATCCCTCCTAGAAGCTATCTTCTTTTGCTTCTTTCCTTCATTCTTAACCACCACATCAAATCTCACTCACCTTGACACATCTTATATAACTCCAAATTAATTGAACTTAATAAGTTTTAGTGTTCTCTGTTATTATCAATTGAATAATTGAATGGTTTTTGTTTTCTCCTTAAAAAAAAAAAAAGGCAGGGAAGGAGGAGTGATTAAAATGCTTTCTTTTTTTTCCTGCTGGCTTTTTAAATGCCACATATATGGGTTAGATGTCAAAACCTCAGTCATGGGGCTAGGGGTGTAGCTCAGTGGTGCAACATTTGCCTAGCATGCATGAGGCTCTGAGTTCAATCCCAGAATTTTAGAAATAAATAAATTATTAAAATAAAAATTTCAGCCATCCTGTCTGATGTCACTTTTTTTTCATTTTTCCATAAACCAGACACATTTTCCCATCGTATTAAATATTCTTACAAAAGGGACTTAATGATTTAAAAGTTGATGACATTTTTAGTGCTTTATTTTAGTTTAGGGATGCACAGCCTAATTATATCCACTGGTTGAATTGCTCGTTAAATTATAGGATTTATATTTTCAAAGTTCTCAGTGAATATGGTCAAATTGCCTTGCAGACACATAGCAGGGCCAGCTCACTGGCCGAATAGCCGACATCAAACAATATGCTAGAAAAATAAAACTGCCCAATTAATAGGTGAAAAAGGTATGTATGTTGCTATTTTCATTTGTATTTTATCATCAGTGAATTGAAGATTCCAAGATAACGGCAGTTAGGAAGCTGACTCTTACCAGATGAAAAGCACGAGGGGTCACTAGAGCTGGCTGCAAGCTGTGGAGGCACTGAAGTCATAGTCGAGTGCTCCAGCCATTTTCCTACAAGGCTATCATTTCTCCAAAAGCCCTGCAGGTCTTTAGACAGCAAGGTGCAAAGGTCAGGGCTAAAGCGGCTCACATTCAGTAGTCACCAACCTCAGGAAATACCCAGGAGTTTATTCCTTTAGGTTTGCTCTGTAATTTTGTGGGGGCTTATCTTTTTTTTATCTTTTGCTTATTGGATTTTATCTGCTATGTGTTTAAAATATTTGTCATAAGTTGTAAAAAAATGACCTTTTGAGTTGGGTTATGATATTTTTATTATAGGTAACACTTTTATTTAAATCCACCAATTATTTTTTCTTATAATTTCTTTTTGTTTCCTTTTTTTCAGCCCCCCCTTTCTTTTTCTCTTTTGGACAATAATGAGGTTTGAATTTAGGGTCTTGCCTCCCACTTAGCTGGGATTTTACTGATGTGAACCTGGTCAGTTTTATTCCGGGAGTATGAGGTTCTACAAAGGATATGTGCCTACTTTTTTCTTTTTTTCCAGTAATGGAGCTGAGGTTTTTTTGTTTTTTTGAAATAGGGTATTGCTCTTGTATCCCAGGCTGGCCTCAAACTCTTAATCCTCCTGTGTCAATGCTAGGATTGCAGGTATGCACCAGACACCTGCTGGTGTCATTCTTAGAAAGACTTTGTCAGCTCTTTTACTATTGTTTATAGGCAGCTCACAGAATGGGAGAGAATATTTGTGAATCAGATAATGTTAACAGATTAATATCTGTAAAGAACTACTACAACAACAAAAAATAAACAATTTTTAAAATGATCAGCAAAGGACTTGCATAGACATTTCCCAAAGATATACAAACAGCCAATAAACACATGAGAAATGCTTAGCATCTCTAATCACTAGAGAAATGCAATTCAAAACAACAAGATACCATTCCGCACCCATTAGCAAAGTGGGAGCAAGGTCCAGGCTGAGTGATTCCTCTGCACCTATGGTGTTGGCACTCAGCTGGTGGAAGAGCCTGAACATCCAAGATGGCCTTACTCTCCTGTCTGAAGCCTCGCTGGGGATGGTGGGGATGGCTGGATGGCTGGACTCAGCTGAATCGATGAATTAGAGAATCTACTGTGACTTTTCAGATGGTGGCCTAGGGTAGTTAGATTTCTTTCATGGTGTCTCAGAAGTCCCTGAGTGAATGTCCCAAGAGAACCACACAGAGGTCTTTTCTGTGGGAAGTCGACAGCACTCAGTGTTACTTCCTCTGCTTCTGTGGACTACAGCATATGGGCAGTCCCGATCCAGTGGAAGAGGATGTGCCACTTCCCAACAGGGAAGGCACAGCCATGCTGAGAAGAATGTATGGGATGGGGGTAGTGGTGTGTCTTCTTTGGAAAATTTGATCTACTGTATTGCTAAGAGAAAAGATTTTTTTATAAAAAATACAAAAGAGTAGAACTAGGAAACCCAGAACAGAAGAAGGGCAGTACAGTCAACTCCATCTGTACATGTTTACCTCTGCTTTGCTTTCTGCTGTTTTCCTTATTTTCCCTCAGCCTCTGCTCCTCCAGCCCCCTGGTCTGAGACCTGCTGTGGCTTACCAGTGTCTCTCAAGCTCCCCTATAATGTGGGAGTTTGAGTCCCAAGAGGGGTTGGCTCAGCTCACATTTCTCAGCAACCCGTGGTCCAGTCAACTGGAGAAGCAGGCACAGGCTAGAAGCCAGGGAGAGGGCGGGCAGCCCTCAGATCCCACCCTGCTTCTCACACCCAGCTATGGGTTTGGACCACCTAACAGCTGCTACAAAAGTGCTCACCTCCAGATCCTGAGGTACTTGGTTTGGGGTTAGGGAGTGAGGGAGACATTGCCCACTGCCAGGAGCACCTGTTGCTAGCTGTGATGCCCGGAAATGGCCAGGTGGGACAGCATGTCTCCCAGAGGGAATCAGTTTACAGGCAGTGAAAGAAAAACAGGCTTTTCTTGTTTTTGATCTGGAGAGGTGTGTTGCCACAGTTGTATTTTCCCAAATCTCAAAGAATTTGTGAGCTAGAAGAGCTCAGAGGTACACTCACCAACACATATGGGCGAAGGCCACCAGTCCTCAGGGTTTGCCCAGGGCTGTCCTGATCTTAGCACTGAAAGTCCCACGGCTGTTGCCCTATGTGGAGACTCTGTCCAGCACTCCCTCCCGCACTCCTGCCCTCCATGCTCACCATTCAGCAACTTCCTGTCTCTGTGGATTTGCATATTCTGGACAGTCCATGAGATGGAGCCCACAACTCGTCACCTTATTTCACCTAGCATCGTCTCTTTAAGGTTCACTCTTGCCCTAGCAGTACAAGCACTTCCGTCCTTTGTGTGGCTGTATGTGCTGGCAAGTTGAAGGATGGGTAGGTGTTGCCATTCTTTGGCTATGGATAACGCCGGGTATTTGTAGAAAATAGCAGAAGTGAATGACTGGGTTGTATGATGGCTCCATGTCTAACATTTGAGGAAGTAGAGGACCTTTTGTTTTGTTTTTCAGTGGCACTGAGGCTTGAATTCTGGGCTTCACACTTGCTAGGCAGGTGCTCTACCACTTGAGCCACTCCACCAGCCTGGCAGTAGCAGACTTTTTAGAGTTACGACATCATTTTATACTTATTGCAGTGTCATGGGCTCCAGTTTCTCCATGGCTCTGTCAGGCAGTCCTAGCAGTGACAGGTACTACTTCTTTATGGGTTTGATTGCATCTTCCCTAACTACTGACAATGCCGAGCACCTTGTCACTTGCTATTGTCTGTCCCATATGTTCTTGGAGTGATGTATATTTAGCTCCTGTGCTCTTTTTTTCTCAGTACTGGGGCTTAAACTCAGGGCCTTTACCTTGAGTCACTCTACCAGCCCTTTTCCCTTGTGATGGGTTTTTTTTAGATAGGGTCTCACAAACTATTTGTGTAGACTGGCTTCAAACTGCCATCCTCCTGATCTCTGCATCCTGAGTAGCTAGGATTACAGGTATAAGCCCATGGTGCTCGGCTCTGTGCTTATTTTTAAATGGGTTATTTATCTTTTTATTGCTGAGCTATGAGAGTTCCTTATATATTATAGACACAAGTCCCTTGTCAGATATGTGATTTACAAATACATTCTCCCACTCAGTGAGTTTTCATGCTGTCTTTGAAGCACAAAAGCTTGCATTTATTTATTTATTTGTGGACATCTCCACAGGTTGGAGTGGGGCAGAGAAGAGGGGGGCTGAGAAAAGGCTTCGCCATGAATGTGATCCATAAGCTGTGACTGGGAGCAACCTGGCTATTAAACCAGGACGTTTCAAAAGTCCTTTGGTGGGCTGGCATTGTGGCTCAAGTGATAGAGTGCCTGCCTAGCTAGCATGAGGTTCTGAGTTCAAACCCCAGTACGACCAAAAAAAAAAAAAGTTCTTCAGCTAGGGTGATCAAATAGTTTAGACTTTCAGAATAATCTATTTTATCTCAATGGCACCTTTTTTCCCCTCAAAATGCCTGTTTGATATTGACATAGTTTCAAAGTATTTCCCTAAAAGAATGTTATAATTAAAAAGGGAAAAATAAAAATGCCAACAGTAAAGAAACCTGGCAGAGTATTAACCCAGGGACAAGGTTACTATTATCACTATTGTTAAAAATGAATTCAGAATATTGGGGTATCACAAGAGAGAGATGACACAACTTGAAAGTCACTGGACAAGGCAAACTTTAATTCTGCAGAAGGGTGTACAACCAACAAAGAATCTAGCAAGTAAGCACACTAGGCAGGAAGTCTGCTCAGGTTTTATCTCTAATGCAAGTCTTCCCCTCACCCTGATTGAGTAGGTTTCAGGTTCACAATCTTCACAATTGGCTAATTTGAAAAGGGGGTACATGGGTTAAAGGACCTTGGGGCAGTGAGAGCAAAGATTTACTTGAACAATTGTTGCCTTAAGCAAGCAGTTTTTGAAACTAGGGCACCTGGTGATAACAGGAACTTGCTCAGCTAAGGACAGTCCTTTATTTAAAACAGGGATTTACAGGGTTGAGTAACATCTCACAAGGCACATAGGCAACAATTTGGGTAAGTTAGGCTGCTATTTGTACGATGATAATATACATTAACTGCTTTGACAGAAAGGACCTGACTTTAGTTGATTCTCACACTGTAATGGTATGAGTGGCCGTCACGTGTCTCCTGACAGCAGTTGTTGAAAGGGACACAATGGCATTTTGTGGTATTCTTACCAATACATAAGCTGACTCTGATCACTGAAAAATATCAGGTAAACTCAAATGGACAGACTGGCCTACTCTTGTGGACAGAAGGATCAAGGAACTATTCTGGATTAAAGGAAACCAAAGAAAAATGACAAATGCATCATGTTTGTCTTTATTTCTTACAGCTCTGGAGACTGAAAAGTCCAATATCAAGGTGCCAGCATCTGGTAAGGGCCTTCCTGCTGGATTATAACAGGGCAGAGGACATCACACAGCAAGACAGAGTGAGCCTACTGAAGAATGGATTAAGAAAATGTGGTATCTACGCTAAGATTCCACTTCACCCCTGTTGGAATAGCCATCATCAGCAACACCACCACCAACAGCTGTTGGTGAGGATGCGGGGAAAAAGGAACCCTCTTACACTGTTGGTGGGAATGTAGACTAGTATAACCACTCTGGAAAAAAATTTGGAGGCTACTTAAAAAGCTAGACATGGATATACCATTTGATCCAGCAATACTACTCTTGGGGATATACCCAAAAGACTGTTACTCCAGAGGCACCTGCACACCCATGTTTATTGCAGCACTATTCACAATAGCCAAGTTATGGAAACAGCCAAGATGCCCCACCACTGACGAATGGATTAAGAAAATGTGGTATCTATACACAATGGAATTTTATGCAGCCATGAAGAACGAAATGTTATCATTTGCTGGTAAATGGATGGAATTGGAGAACATCATTCTGAGTGAGGTTAGCCTGGCCCAAAAGACCAAAAATCGTATGTTCCCCCTCATATGTGGACATTAGATCAAGGGCAAACACAACAAGGGGATTGGACTTTGAGCACATGATAAAAGCAAGAGCACACAAGGGAGGGGCGAGGATAGGTAAGACACCTAAAAAATTAGCTAGCATTTGTTGTCCTTAACGCAGAGAAACTAAAGCAGATACTTTAAAGCAACCGAGGCCAATAGGAGAAGGGGACCAGGAACTAGAGAAAAGGTTAGATTAAAAAGAATTAACCTGGAAGGTAACACACACGCACAAGAAAATCAATGCAAGTCAACTCCCTGTATAGCTATCCTTATCAACTAGCAAAAACCCTTGTTCCTTCCTATTATTGCTTATACTCTCTCTTCAACAAAATTAGAGGTAAGGGCAAAATAGTTTCTGCCGGGTAGTGAGGGGGTGGAGGGGGGTAGGTGAGGGAGGGGGTGGGGGCAGGGGGGAGAAATGACCCAAACATTGTATGCACATATGAATAAAATAAAAATTAAAAAAAAAAAAGACCAAGTGAGCATGCCAGCTCAGATTGCTCTTCCTCTTCTTACAAAGCCACTGAGGCCATTGTGGGCACCCCACCCTTATGACCTCCAAAAGACCCACCTCCAAATACCACCAACATAGACCTCAGGATTGGCTTTCCAACACAGAAACTCTGTGGGACATGTCAGAGTTTGGTAAGGGATTAAATCCTGATGGAAAAGGAAAAAAAAAAGTTCCTTAACAGGTCATGTGATGAAATCTGAAGAGAGTCTATGGCTTAGGTAACAGTACTGTTATCAAGATAGAATGTGCTTAGGAAATATATATGGACATACTTAGGGGGTTTATTTTTTATTTTATTAGGATATATTCATTGTACATGGTGACAATTCCAATTAGACTTATATTGTACATTAGTTACATTGCCCCCAGTTTGGGATGCTGGTGGCTCTTGCCTGTAATCCTTGCTACTCAGGAGGAAGAGATCAGCAGGATAGAAGTTTGATGCCAGCCAGGTAAATAGTTCAAAAGACCCTATCTCAAAAATACCCAACACACAAAAGGGCTGGAGAAGTGTCTCAAGTGGTAGAGCACCTGCCTAGCAATGGTGAGGCCCCATACCACCACCACCACCACCAAAGAAAAATTAAAAAGTGCCAGTCTGGATGATAATGATGCGGTCTTTCCCTCCAGAATCCAGTGAAACCCATCTGTCTCCACTTCCAGCCTGGGGACCTGTCACCATCAGCCACTGATAAAGTGTTCAGATAGAAAAGGGCTGACTGCCTTGGGCACAGGGACAAGCTGTCCACTACAACACCTAAGTGGTGCATCTTCCCTTCTGGCACCTTCATCACGAAATGCCGAAGAGCCAGGAAAGTAGTAAGAGGTGCTTAAATTGCTTTGGCTGAAAAGCACTAACTCTTTACTTGGGCCCAACAATTAACTAAAAGCAGGAGAAAAGCTTGGCATCCTGCCTCAATTTTGCATCTGTCTTAATCTAAGCCATTCGCCTTACAGTCACCTTGCAATCCAGGGACTTATGCACGTTTACAAGGAGGAATGCGCCAAAGGAAAGGACTTGTCCTTCCCAGGACCAGTGATAACTTTTGTGGAACCTCTCCTAAAACAAGGACTGAGATAATGATCCACAGAACACACCTGTGACCAGGACTGTTTATGCATACCTTTGTCCTCTGGCCTAATTCTTTGTCTTTTTTTTAAGCTAAAGCTCATCTCTGTACCCTGGAGATGGCCAAAGGTAGATTAAAGTTCTTACTTTTCCTCTTCTCACAGCATGTCTTGAGCTGTATAATAAACCTCCTTTCTCCACCCTTCACCGTGTCTCCTTATTTGGCATGCAGGGGTGAGTGACTGGACCTGATATGTGGAAACTCAGGAGTTTGGGCCTTGGGTCCAAAACTCTAGTTTCAAAAACAGTACTCTGCTTTCCCAGCAGTCAGAAGTGAGATTGTCAGATACTAGACCACAAACAGACAGGAAAGAGATGGCCTTCTCATGTTGGGTGGGCTTGGGCCTCCTCAGACCTGATTCTCCTGACTTATAATCTGTGCATTGAGTGCTTCCTGAGAAAGTGTGGGTTTTGTTTGTTTTTCCCAACTAAAACCTCTCACCTACTTTTTGGGTTTCTTAAGTTAAGACAGCCCTCTAGGGCCAGAACAGGTATGTGGACATCTTGGGCAGGCTGATAACTGTCATCCCCTTTAGCTGATATTCTTTAAATATTCACCTAGTGGGAGTGGGAGGAACTGGCTTTGCTGACAGCACAGGCATCTGGCTCACTGAGTATACATCTGCTGGTTGCTCCAGAGTTGATGGACTTCCAACAGAGAACAAAAGAATTTCCTCGGGTCCCAGGCCCTAATTCTGTCTTCAGTTTTCTTTGGGGATTTCTGAACCAGACAAATATTTTCCAAGCCAGTTGCAGAATTAAGGTGCTCCTATGGTTCATCACTTGCTATTATCTCTTTGAACCATTCCTCACCTCCATATTTATTTTATTTTATTGGCTCTCCCTCCTTCATCTCTTTTCTGCATTCACGGTCCATGCTTCTCCCTGACAGCATTCACTCCAGTATGTAGTATTTCTTTGGACATTGTGAAAAAGCAGTCTTTCTATCAAAGTGTGTGTGCATTGTCTGTAATTCTGGGTTCTTCTTCCGGATTCTTGCTAAGCCCCTTTGCCCTCAAAAATTGCCTTCCATGGTGCGTGTCTTAACCCCTCCTCCAAGTTAGTATAGAATTTCAGCCAACTGAGAAGATAGTGAACTTTTGATTTTGCCCAATGCAGGTCAAGAGGCAGGGTCAGTCATATCAGGAATATAAGGAGGGACAGACTGCCTGCCCCTTTGTGCATGCTGTGCCCATGTGCCCCCCGCACCCTTCTGCAGAAGTAAATTTTGCCTTGCTGAGACAACTCTAAATTTCTGTGTCTTCATTTGTGACACCAGTGGTCTTCGGGAGTCTTATTTCTAACATCATGAACCTGCCTTTGAAAATTATGGAGAATGGTCACCGGAGGACGGATGAGGGGGCTCCCACAGCTTCCCAATTTCCATGCAAAATCTCAGTCCTTGAGATTCACAAACATTGAAAAGCATTTCAAGGTGTCTCACAATAAGGAGTCTTAGCAAGGTGAAAGTTTTAGCAAGGATTTATTTTAGTATAACAGCATAAAGTATAGACGGGGGGTGGTGGTGGGAGGGGGAGAAAAAGAGAAACATTTCCTGCCCTTATGCAGGAACTGGGAGCAAAGACTCTAAATGGTGGTCTCCAACTCTTAGTTTCATAGTGGAGAGCTGGGGGATACACTGGTCAAAGATAATGGGTCTGGGTGGTTGAGATAGTTGACAGGGAGGGGTCAACCTCCCAAATGACACCCTAAATCAGAGACAATGGGATGCTTTAGAACTTCCCTTCCCTAGATATGGTTATTTCTCCACCCATCCCAGGATCCTCTCAGCAACTTAACATCTCAAAGGAAAGTAGAAGCAGGTAGCTCCTCTTTGTCTCCCTGTTTCTGTAACTTAGCAGGGACCAGCTGCTCTGGCTTTCCTTGTTCCAGTGTCAGAGTCTGGCCCTTTAAATATTGATTAAAATATACTTTCCCTGTCTCCTTATCTATCTATCCTGCTTCAGAACTGTTGAATATCTGAACACATTTACTAGGTCATATATTGAGTATATTGTCTACATCGCCCTCTGTTTTTAAAGTTCTATCATTCAACATATTTTCAAGATCTGCCCATATTATTGTTATTATTTTATTTGGGGGGAGGTGCTGGGATTTGAACCCAGGATCTTACGCTTGCTAGGCAGATGCTCTACCACTTGAGCCATGCTGCCAGCTCCTATCTATATTATTATGTGTTCCTTTAGCTTATTGCTTCTGGCTGGTCCAAGAATTCCATGGTCTGTTTCTCTTTAACAGGTTACTTTCCTACTCCCCTAGTGATGGGCACCTAAGTTGCTGTTAAGTCCTCTGTCACCAAGGACGCTACACTGAATGTTCTCATCTTGGAGATCATGGACCTAGGAGTTCCTCTGGCACATACCCAAGAGTGGGTAATGATGGGCTGTTTGGCATGTATTTGCACATCTAATTTCACTTAAGTTTTTCCAGACTGCTTGCTCTCCAAACTGCTAAACCAATCCACTCCTTCACACAGCAGGGCATGAGGGGGTCCATGAACTTCTAAGTAGGCATAAGAGGTGTCAAGTTCAAACAATAAAATAAATCGGTCAGTAAACAGCAAGATGACAAGCAATATTTAGTTTCAGAATTTACCTGACCAACACTGCAGACTTCAAACATACTGGGCAGAAGGCCTGGGCCAGTGAGGTGCACACACACACGCACTCAAGCAACTCACACTTGCACACTCACACCTCAGACCAGCCAGCAGCGGCCAAAACCATTCTTACATCCCTGTCTACTTCAATGAATGGAAGCCCCATTCAAACCAGAGCCTGCTTGGTGTGGCTGTGTTCTGCAAAGTGTTCTGGAACAGAAAGTTGTTCCAGTGTTGGGCGGCAACTCCTAACTCTGTCAGGCACTACCAGGAGCTTTGTGGCTGTGGCTGTGGCTGTGCAGCCCATTGTCTGGGATTATCTGATCTCAGCGGGATTTGCTTTCCTGTCTTTACCTGATTCTCAACAATGAGCATAAAAACAGAATATTCCTGACTAGCCCAGTGCTGGAAAATTACCAGGAAAATTAGTTAACAGATGTCTTTGTTGACCTTGGGCAATTTTTTCGAAGTTATCCTTTTTGACAAATTGGGACAAATGGGGCATTGCATCCAGATGACCCAATTTTTCTTTCTAAGGGGGTGAAGCTAGGACAAGGAGGGTGTAGTAGTTTGGGCAATCCTCCAGACAACAAATATTTGGGTTGAAGTACAGACATCACTATAGCTCTTTAAAACCACGTTTATCCCATTGTGTATTAATGCAACTATGGCCAGTCTAGTTCCGTTGGAATGCCAGGGACCCTGTTAGAATGATAGAGGCACAGAATGGACAGGCAGGAAGACAGCTCAGTTATAGCACTGGGTTTATTGTGAAGAAGTGGTCCTGCAGAAGGGTCCCCAGCAAGAGAGCTTGAAGCCCAAAGCTGCTTACAGACTGGGGGAAAAGGAGGTGGGTGGACAAGTCTCAGGAAGATCCCTGGGCGGGCTAATCCTCAATGTTCCTCTGACCCTGGCTTAAGGAAGAAAGAAATACCAAATCCCATTTTAAAATGAAAATCCCTCTTTTTCTCAAAGTGACACAAAAATCATATGTATTTTTCGGGTACTACGAGCTACTTCAATGCATGTATGTATTGTGTGATGTTCAAATCAGGATAGTTGTATTGATCCAACTTAAACACTTGATGTTTCTTAGTGGTAAAAGCATTCAAAATTTTTTCTTTCAGTGATAGAACAATAATGTCACCATTTTGTAAATCGGCAGCCATTTTATCCTCAGGCCTCACTTGAGAAATGGAGCCACTCCCAACTACAGTCCTGCCATTAAACAGAAATTCCCACACTCTAAGACAAGCTCCACCCCTATTGGAGACTCCCGTACATGTGCTAACTTCCTTAACCTCTCTCTTCTATAAAAGCCACACCTAGCCCAGAGTCTGTGCTGCACCATCTTTCCCCGGCCTGCCTGACAGCTCGAACCTGTCATTAAACCTTGCTCATGGATGTGAGACTTTTCTCATAAGCTTTCTTTGTGAGCGGCATTTTTCCTAACATTTTGATGCCATGACTCGGATTGGGTGCACTTCCGGCGCTGACCTTGCTCTCCCGGCCTCCCCATCCCGCCCTCGCTCTCTCTCTCTCTCTCTCTCTCTCTCTCTCTACTCCCATTCCCTTCCTCCAGGATCTGAGCTGCTTTGCTGGAACCCCCAATCCTAGAAGACGCACTCATTGCTCACAGGGAATTTCCTCCACCCCAGTGCACCTCCAATCGCCATCCACCACTGGTCAATCCTCCCTCAAGGTCCACTCTCGGTGAGTCCTCCTCACACGCAGAGCCATGATCTCTTTCTCATTTCCTCAAAATCCTAACACTAGGTCTCAGCTCGCTCTCATCCCTGGGGACCAGGTCCCCTAGGACTGTGGGCCCCCCGTGACAGAGATGTCCCTCCTGGGAGTTCCACTTCTATTCTCTCCTGAGGAACCAATATCTGGGGACACCCGTCATATCCTCTCCTCAGCTCAGGCCTCACTATAGAGATTGGGCCGTCCCAAATTCCCTCAGACTCCCCATTGGGATGTCTCCTGGTCAACTTTGGGCCCCTTTGCCTAACACCTGATCTTAAACCCCAAAAGCTTATTTTTCTCTGTAATCAGGCCTGGCCCCAATATCCATTAGACAATGCCTCCAAATGGCCACTTAGTGGCACTTTCAATCCCAATATTTTAAGGGAGTTATACAATTTCTGTGAGCACGCTGGTGAATGGAAATACCCTATGCCCAATCTTTTTCCTATCTCTGCACCAAACCCTCCCTCTGTACTTCCTGTTCTCCTGCACAGGTTCTATTAGCCTCTAAACCAGCCTGTAAACCAACCAAATCCTCTCCAGAACCTCCTCCTTCCCCATGTAAGCAGGCTTCTTGCGCTGCTCATGCTGCCTGTCTCTTCCTATCTTCCTGAGGGACTTTCCCATCATGGTGTCAAGCCAGCCACTCCTGGCTAACTCTGGCCTCATGGAGATTCCAGCTCTGGGGAGTTCATGCTCCCTCCCTGCGGAATGAGACCAAGCCTGGGGTTTATTCAGATATGCCTCATGCTGCTTTGGGGGAGTCCTGATTATGGCATCTGATGACTGCTTCTCTCCCCCCACCCCCATCTAATGCCTGAGACTCGAGAGAGGAGGTTTCATGTTGCTGGAAGTGTTCCAGTACCAGTCAATGGGAGTGACCTAGAGCACAGGTGATGGCTGATCCCTCAGGTGTGTGTCTTGACTCCAGGCTCTGCCTTCCCCTCCCTTACCTAAGATGTCAAGACACCATTTCTGCTTCCTCCATGGTCTCACTGCATGTACTTTGTTTCTGTCTGCCTTCCCCTCCCTGGGCTTACTGGGACCCTGCCTCCCATGAAAAACATGTAGCATGGTACCTTATGACTGAAGTTATTCCAACTAGTTTGCCAGGCCTCTCAGTTTAAAGCAACTTTAAATCAGCTGGTAGGCACCAGCGAGGCAAAAGTGCTTACAAAAAAAAAAAAAAAAAAACTTCAGCTGCCACACTCACCCTAACTCCGCCCCCACAAGGGGAGGAGGGAAAGCAAATAGGCATGCTCGTGCACAGAGATGCTGGCCCCTGGGCACAGTGGGAACACCTGCCATGGCTAAGAGAATCCATAGAAAGGACCCAGCACACATTTTGGCCGCCAGCCACACATGACGGTGGCTGCAGCCCACCACCACTTCCCCTAGAATAAATGTGCACAGGTGTGAGTACACAGAAAGGGGAGAGAGGAGACAGGCTGCAGGATGGGATCGTTCATCCTGGGCTTGGGAGGAGGCAATGGCGCTTTGCTCAAGCCCAGTTCCTGGTCCCACCTGACACCTTGGGCCTGACCAACCCAGCTCGTAAGCTAATTATTATCTCAAGGTTATAGTCCCAGAAATAGCAAAATGGGCATTACTGTGGTCTCTAAACTTCTTATTAAAAATTTTCTATACTTTCGGCCACAGTATAAATTTTTCCCTCCAAATATTAGAACTAGTCATTCCTTATGGTACTGTTATTGCCCCAGGATGCCCTCTGAATGCCCTTCTCTATTTTACAGATGATTTATTCCTTTGTTAAAAAAGTAGCCTTTTATTAAAGAGGTTGGCTGGTGTTAGCAAAAAGGCAGGATCCTAGTGTTTTGTTCTTTCTAGATGGGACCTGCACCTTCCAGTCTTCTGGCTTGTAAATGTTGGAAGCTTTGTACTGAGGTCAGCCTCAGTATGCCTTGGGTGACCAAGAGAAGTGGCCTTCACAGGGTTCCTTAAATTACAATACCATACTCCAATTAGATCTTCTCTATAAAAGGGAAAAAAGTGAACTGAAGTCCCCTATACAAATTTTCTTTCATCTCTGAGACCACCCAGATTGGCTCCATAATTACTATTTAGATACTCAAATGCTGGCCATTCTTTGTAAGCCACAGGACAAACATGGAAAGGAGGACCTAAAAAGCCCCTTATCAATGACAAGGCCCCCACCCCTACTGCTCCACCCTCTGCCCTACCTTCTAAGCCACCCTAATATTCAAAACCTCCTAATGGGTGCTTCCCCCTTCAACAGGCAATAGCAGGAAGAAGGCAAGTCTATGTCCCCTTCCAGCTATCAGATCTAAGGGAAATTAAAAAACATCTGGACAGCTTTACTGTCCAGATAAATACATTCAAGCCTTTATCTCTGTGATCCAAACCTTTGAATTGGCATGAAAGTACATTATGCTTTTACTAGACCAGACTCTTTTCTCATTAGAAAAGCAATGGGGGATTCCAAGATGGCGGCTAGAGGGAGGGGGCAGAAAGTGTGTTTCCTAAAGTAAAATCTTGGAAAGACACTGGAGACACACAGCACAGGAAAAACTACTGAGAAGAGGCAAAACTTTGACTCCTCCACACCTCCACCCCACGCATAGCATCCCCACTTCACGTTAAACAGAGAAACCAGGAGGGCCCAGGGGCTGCTGCCAGACGCCAGCATCCAGGCAGCTTAGGAAGAAGCAGACCACAAGGTGAGCTAAGTGGCACGCAGTACTTACACAGACCACCCTGGGCCAGATCAGCAGCATAGCCCCCTGGACAGACTGACCCCCACCCAGGGAAAAAAGAAAAAAAAACTGAATAATAAACAATAACAACAAAAAAGACACATAGCAAAGAGGGCGGGGTGCCCTGAGCACCAAAGGGAGGGGAGGGGAAATCCCTGACAGAACTGTAAATAAACAAGCCAGGCTGGAGAAGGCAGGAGCAGCGGCACACGCCCAGCAACCAGGAGTGGGAAAGCTTGTAAAAGTGGCAGTGGGAGAAAAACTCCACAGGAGAGGGGGGAAGATCCAATTCCCACGTGAGCTGTAAATAAACACTCAGGCCTGAGAAAGCGGGTGCAGTGTCACCTCCCCCAATGTGCTTGGAAAGGGGAAAGCTTGTAACAGTGGCAGTTGCACCCAGGAGACCTCTAAGTAAGCAAAGCCTGCGGGGCCAGGTGAGTGCTAAGCTCACCCCTGAGATCTGCATAAATAAAGCTTCCAGCAACAGCTGCTGACAGCAACAGGCAGGGAAGCCACAGCCTCAGATAGACATTCACAGAACTGTCTCCAGACTCTTTTTTCTCTCTTGCTTTGATGAGACAACAACTGAACTACACCTGCATGCTGAAAAACTTACTGAAACTGTTTTGCATCTGAACTTGGGACACTTTGTGGGGTTTCTTTTGTTCTGTTTTGTTTTGGGGTTTTTTTGGCTTTTTTCTCTTTTGATGAGACAATGACAGAACTACCTCTGAGACACCATCTCCAGGATTGGCGGCTGAGGAACTAACACCAAAATTATTGAGACTGAAACTTTATTGCATTTGAACTTGGAGATTTTTTTATTTATTTTTATTTATTTTATTGTATTTATTTATTTTTATTTTTTATTTTATTATTTTTTTCTTTCTCAATCCTCTCTCTCTCTGTCTCTCTAATGCCTCTTCAGCTTACTGTTGATTAGTACTCTATCTCTACCTGTTTATATCTTTGAAACTTTTTTGTTTGTTTGTTTGTTTTTACTTGTTTGTTTATATGTTTTTCCCTCTTTCTTTAACTTCTTTACTTTCCCTCACCTCTCACCTTTCCATTCTAAATATCACCATTGTTATTATTACAAGCTAGAAAATACTTAATTGCACACAGTACAGGGATAATAACAACACCAAGGGCAATGACGGGAAGACAGAAGAAATAGGGAAACCAGTTTCCCCACAGCAAAAAATAAGCACAGGAACCAGAGGGAAATGAAGAAAACAGATACTCAGATCCAGACTCCAATAAAATGAAGATAAACTATGCCAAAGAACCCAATGAAGCCCACAAGAATAATCTAAAAGAAGAAATCCTACAGAAAATCAATGAGAATTTTATAGAGATGATACTGGATATGGTCAACCAAAATGTACGGGACACACTCAAGAAATTCCAAGACAACAAAAATAGAGAATTTGAAAAAGCACAAGAAAAAATAAAAGAAATCATAGAAGCACTGTATAAACACCAAAGTGAAACAAAGAACACAATTAATAAAGAGATAAATGAACTCAGGACAAAAATAGACAACATTAAAGAGGAAACGACTCAGGATATGGAAAACCTCAGAAAAAAGAACGAAACAGAACTGCAAAACAAAATAGAAGGCCAATCCAGCAGAATAGAACAAACAGAATCTCAGAACTCAAAGATGAAATGGTAATTAAAGAAAAAACTGAAGAACTATTAGTTAAACAACTCAAGACCTGTGAAAAGAAAATGCAAGAACTCACCGACTCCATCAAAAGACCAAACTTGAGAATCATGGGCATCGAAGAAGGAGAAGAGGTGCAAGCGAAAGGAATGCGTAATGTATTCAACAAAATAATAATGGAAAATTTCCCAAATCTAGAGAAAGATATTCCCATACAGATGCAAGAGGCCTCCAGAACACCAAACAGACCAGACCAAAATAGATCTACCCCACAGCATATTATCATTAAAAAAATAAATACAGAGACCCAAGAAAGAATAATGAAGGCTGTAAGAGAGAAAAAACAAATAACATACAAAGGTAAACCCATCAAAATCACAGCAGACTTCTCAACAGAAACATTAAAAGCAAGAAGAGCTTGGGATGAGATCTTCAAGGCACTGAATGAAAATAACTTCAACCCTAGGATACTATCATTCAAAACAGATGGAGCAATAAAAGTTCTTCCATGATAAGCAGAAACTAAAACAACATGTGACCACAAAGCCACCACTACAAAAGATTCTTCAAGGGATTCTGCACACAGAAAGTGAAACCCAACATAACCATGAAAGGAAAGGCAGCACCAAACTACAGGAAAAGAAAAAGCAAGACAATAGAGAGTAACCTCAACTTAGGTACACACAATCAAACCTTCAAACAACTAAGACAACTAAATGACAGGAATCACCACATACCTATCAGTACTAACACTTAATGTTAATGGAATTAATTCCCCCATCAAAAGGCACCATTTGACGAAATGGATTAAAAAGGAAGATCCAACAATTTGTTGCTTACAGGAGACTCATCTCACTGACAGAAATAAGCATAGGCTTAGGATGAAAGGCTGGAAGAAGATTTACCAAACCAATGGCCCCCAAAAAAAGGCAGGAGTAGCAATACTTATCTCTGACAAAGTAGACTTCAAACCTACATTGTTCAAACGAGATAAAGAAGGACATTCCATACTAATAAAATGGAAAATAGACCAAAAGGAAATAATGATTATCAAGCTATATGCACCCAATGTCAACACACACAATTTCATCAAACATACCCTGAAGGAACTAAAAGCATATATAAATGCCAACACAGATGTTGTAGGAGATTTTAACACCCCATTACCATCAATAGATAGGTCATCCAAACAAAAATCAATAAAGAAATCCTAGATCTAAAATATGCCATAGATCAAATGAACCTAATTGTTGTCTACAGAACATTTCATCCAACTTCTACACAATATACATTCTTCTCAGCAGCCCATGAACCTTCTCCAAAATAGATCATATCCTAGGGCACAAAGCAAGCCTCAGCAAATATAAGAAAATAGAAATTATACCATGTACTCTATCTGATCACAATGCAATAAAACTGGAACTCAACAACAAAAGTAAAGACAAAAAACATGCAAACAGCTGGAAACTGAAAACTCATTGCTTAATGAACAATGGGTCATTGATGAAATAAAAAAGGAAATTAAAAAGTTCCTGGAAGTCAATGAAAATGAAAACACAACCTACCAGAACCTATGGGACACAGCAAAGTCAGTCCTGAGAGGAAAGTTTATAGCCATGAGTGCATGTATTAAAAAGACTGAAAGATCCCAAATCAATGACCTAATGATACATCTCAAACTCCTAGAAAAACAAGAACAAGCAAATCCCAAAACAAATAGAAGGAGAGAAATAATAAAAATAAGAGCTGGTCAATGAAATAGAAACCAAAAGAACCATACAAAGAATTAATGAAACAAAAAGTTGGTGCTTTGAAAAAATAAACAAGATCAACAGACCTCTGGCAAACCTGACTAAAATGAGGAGAGAAAAGACCCAAATTAGTAGAATCAGGAATGCAAAAGGGGAGATAACAACAAACACCATGGAAGTCTAGGAAATCATCATAGACTACTTCGAGAACCTATATTCAAATAAATTCAAAAATCTTAAAGAAATGGACAGATTCCTAGATACATATGATCATCCAAAATTGAACCAAGAGGATATTAATAAACTGAATAGATCTATAACACAAAATGAAATTGAAGCAGCAATCAAGAGTCTCCCAAAAAAGAAAAGTCCAGGACCTGATGGATTCTCTGCTGAATTCCATCAGACCTTTAAAGAAAAACTGATACCAACCCTCCTTAAACTGTTCCATGAAATAGAAAGGGAAGGAAAACTGCCAAACACATTTTATGAAGCCAGTATTACACTTATTCCAAAACCAGACAAAGACACCTCCAAAAAGGAGAACTATAGGCCAATCTCCTTAATGAACATCAATACAAAAATCCTCAATAAAATAATGGCAAACTGAATTCAACAACACACCAAAAACATTATTCACCACGACTAAGTAGGCTTCATCCCAGGAGTGCAGGGTTGGTTCAACATATGAAAATCAATAAACATAATAAACCACATTAACAGAAGCAAAGACAAAACCACTTGCCCATCTCAATAGATGCAGAAAAAGCCTTTGATAAGATTCAACACCATTTCATGATAAAAGCTCTAAGAAAACTAGGAATAGAAGGAAAATACCTCAATATCATAAAAGCTATATATGACATACCTACAGCCAGCATTATACTTAATGGAGAAAAACTGAAACCATTCCCTCTAAAGTCAGGAACCAGACAAGGATGCCCACTATCTCCACTCCTATTCAACATAGTACTGGAATTCCTAGCCAGAGCAATTAGGCAAGAAGAAGGAATAAAAGGAATACAAATAGGTAAAGAAACTGTCAAAATATCCCTATTTGCAGATGACATGATCCTATAACCTAAAGACCCAAAAAACTCTACTCAGAAGTTCCTAGACACCATCAACAGCTATAGCAAGGTAGCAGGATATAAAATCAACATAGAAAAATCATTAGCATTTCGATACACTAATGATGAACAAACTGGGAAAGAATATATGAAAACAACTTCATTTACAATAGCCTCAAAAAAAATAAAATACCTATGTAAACCTAACAAAGGATGTGAATGACATTTAAAAGGAAAACTATACACTTCTGAAGAAAGAGATTGAGGAAGACTATAGAAAGTGGAGAGATCTCCCATGCTCATGGGTTGGTAGAATCAACATTGTAAAAATGTGTATACTCCCAAAAGTAATCTACATGTTTAATGCAATTCCCATGGAAATACCAATGACATTCATCAAAAAGATTGAAAAATCTACCGTTAAATTTATATGGAAACACAAGAGGCAACGAATAGCTAAAGCAATACTCAGTCAAAAGAACAATGTTGGAGGTATCACCATACCTGACTTCAAACTATATTACAAAGCAATAACAATAAAAACAGCATGGTACTGGCACAAAAACAGACATGAAGACCAGTGGAACAGAATAGAGGGCCTGGATATGAAGCCACACAACTATAACCAACTTGTCTTTGACAAATGTGCTAAAAAATATACGATGGAGAAAAGACAGCCTCTTCAACAAAAACTGCTGGGAAAACTGGTTAGCAGTCTGCAAAAAACTGAAACTGAATCCATGTTTATCACCCTATACCAAGATTAACTCAAAATGGATCAAAGATCTTAATATCAGACCCCAAACTCTAAAGTTGGTACAGAAAAGAGTAGGAAATACTCTGGAATTAATAGGTATAGGCAAGAACTTTCTCAATGGAACCCCCACAGCACAGCAACTAAGAGATAGCATAGATAAATGGGACTTCATAAAACTAAAAAGCTTCTGCTCAACAAAAGAAATGGTCTTTAAACTGAAGAGAACACCCACAGAGTGGGAGAAAATATTTGCCAGCTATATATCAGACAAACGACTGATAACCAGAATATATAGGGAACTTAAAAAACTAAATTCTCCCAAAATTAATGAACCAATAAAGAAATGGGCAAGTAAACTAAACAGAACTTTCTCAAAAGAAGAAATTCAAATGGCCAAAAAAACACATGAAAAAATGCTCACCATCTCTAGCAATAAAGGAAATGCAAATTAAAACCACACTAAGATTCCACCTCACCCCTGTTAGAATAGCCATCATTAGCAACACCATGAACAACAGGTGTTGTCGAGGATTCGGGGGAAAAAGGAACCCTCTTACACTGCTGGTGGGAATGTAAACTAGTACAACCACTCTGGAAAAAAATGTGGAGGCTACTTAAAAATCTAAACATTGATCTTTCATATGATCCAGCAATTCCACTCTTGGGGATATACCCAAAAGACTGTGACACAGGTTACTTCAGAGGCATCTGCACACCCATGTTTATTGCGGCACTATTCACAATAGCCAAGCTATGGAAACAGCCAAGATGCCCCACTACTGATGAATGTATTAAGAGAATGTGGTATTTATACACACTGGAATTTTATGCAGCCATGAAGAAGAAGTAAATGTTATCATTCGCTGGTAAATGGATGGAATTGGAGAACACTGTTCTGAGTGAGGTTAGCCTGGTCCAAAAGACCAAAAATCGTATGTTCTCCCTCATATGTGGACATTAGATCAAGGGTAAACACAACAAGGGGATTGGACTTTGATCACATGATAAATCGAGAGCCCACAAGGGAGATATGAGGATAGGTAAGACATCTAAAAAATTAGCTAGCATTTGTTGCCCTTTACGCACAAAAACTAAAGCAGATACCTTAAAAGCAACTGAGGCCAATAGGAGAAGGGCACCAGGAACTAGAGAAAAGGTTAGATCAAGAAGAATTGACTTAGAAGCTAACATACATGCACAGGAAATCAATGCGAGTCAACTCCCTGTATAGCTATCCTTAGCTCAACTAGCAAAAACCCCTGTTCCTTCCTATTATTGCTTGTACTCTCTCTTCAACAAAATTAGAGATAAGGGCAAATAGTTTCTGCCAGGTAGCAAGGAGGTGGGGGGAAAGGGAGGGGGTGGGGGAGAGAGGGAGGGGTGGGGGAGGGGGGGTGAAGGGGGGAGAAATGATCCAAACATTATATGCACATATGAATAAAATAAAAATTAAAAAAAAAGAAAAGAAAAACAATGGGTTCTGGCCCAGGCCACTCAGGTTGGAAATGATCACCATTTACAATGAGCCCCAATACTAGTGGCACCTGTAAATGAAGGAATAAATGTGTCTACCAACAGGGGCACAGGCAGTCCCCTTGACAGATCCACACTAAAAGGGGCTGGTGATATGGCTCAAGCAGTAGAGTGCCACCTTGCTGACATAAAGTCCTGAGTTCAAGTCCTAGTACAGCCAAAGGAAAAAGAAAAGATATTTTGGAATGAGGATGTAGCTCAGTGGGAGAGTGTCTGCCAGCATGTGCAAGGCCCTGGGTTCAAATCCTCAGCATTGCTAAATCAAAAAAAAGAGGTAAGTAAGATAAGAGGCGTTAATGTCACTTCAGCCCTCTCATAGTGGAAGAAAGTAATTTAACCCAGACCAGATCCCTCATTCTTCAAGTGAGGAAGCTGAGGCCCAGACTGGTTCAGCGACTTGCTCTCCAGAGTGTCAGGTGTCAATGTAAAATAACAACTTTGCTTTATAACAACGTCCTGAAGAAAACCCCCTTACCTTTCTACAGCATCTTAGGGACGCTATCAGAAAACATACCACAGTGGAGCCAGAGTCACAGGTGAGAGAGGTTCTCCTCAAAGATAAATTTCTAACTCAGTCAGCCCCAGATATTTGTAAAAAACTCAGTTTGTGGCTGAAGGAGAAAAGTCATTGAACCAAGTAGTATGTATACATACAGACATGGCTACAGACCAGGTAGCCATGTCTGTATGTATAGCTACGCCTGTATGTCTGTATGTCCAGGACCTTACAGGAGAGAAAAAGTTAAGAGATATCATGACCTCATTGCTGCTCTCAGAGAAGGCCCCACCTGACTGGGACCTGCATCCTGAACTTGCTACTATGGTGGACAGGAGGGGCACTTCTGCAGAGAGTGCCCAGAAGGGGAACAGCTCGGGAGACAGCCCCGTCCCCAACCAGGACCCTGCCCTCTCTACAAAGGTAACCACTGGAGGTCTAAGTGCCTCCGTCTCCAGATGGAAGGTGAGGTGCCACCTCCTATGGATTGATGGGTCCCAGCCTCCTGTCCACGTTCCACTTCTTGGCATCAATGTTGAGGTGCCTTGGGGTATCCATAATGGCAGAAAAGCAAAAGGTCATTTTCCTGCTAGACAGTGGAGATCATTTCTCTGTCTTACCTTTCTCTCCCTTCCCCAGTCCAATGACAAAAGTTATCATTCGGGGCAAATCTGGCCAGCCCTTAGAGCACTAGTTTACCTGATCTCTGGCCTGCTCTTGGGGAGACCTCCTCTTCTGTCATTCTTTCCTCATAGTTTTTGAAACTCCAGTGAGACAGGATTTACTATCTCAACTAAAAGCTCAAATTCTTCTCCCCCTCAGGCAGCTATCTCTGCTGCCCGCTCCTTCAGGAACAAATAGATTCCACAGTGTGGACTGATGAGATGAGTGTAGAGCAAGCCAGACTGGCCCTCCCTATTCAAATAAAACTCAAAATCCCTCACAGTTTCCACACCTAAAACAATATCCCCTCAAGCCTGAGGGATGATGAGCCCTTACGCCTATCATAAATTCCTTAAAAAAAACCAAGAGCTACTAATTAGTTGCTCCAGCCCCAAAAATAAATTTTAAATTCTTATAAAAGTTAATTTTAAAATATAAGTTACAAAGTAAACAACTGGAAAGGATAAAGTTAAAATTTACTAATATTGTTCTGCTCTGAAACTGTTACAGAGAAAGATTTTATCAAAGAAATTATTTGCGTTTTCTGCTGATCTTGTCAAGCTTTAAGTACTACTAAATCAGAGTTCATTTACGTATTTGCTTATGCAAAGTTCTCTTAAATGACCACCTTATAACTGTGTTCTGTGTCTATACTTTATCTAAATATGATACAAACATTTACAGAGTTATTCCACAAACGCTTCATAGCAACTAACCTGGTCAGTTTTGCCACAAGGTTTTAAAGCAGCCCTCATCTTTGTGGACAAACCCTAGCCAGAGACTTGTTGGATTGACACTACCCAGAGGCCGCCCTTCTTCAATGCAGAGCCACAGTGCCCCTCATCTGCAGGGCGACTGAGTCCTTTAAAAAAACAAAACAAAACACAACTTTCTGGCCTCCGGGAATACAAAGTCTCTAAGGAGAAGGCTCAATTATGTCTCCCTCAGGTCACCTACCTAGGTGTGGTCTTAAAGGGACAGACTCACTCCCTGAGTCATGAATGAATCAATCCAATCCTCCATTTCCCACTCTCCTATACCATAAACACAGCTTAAAACTTTCTTGAAAGTTACAGGATTTTGCAGAATCTGGATCCCTAAATATGAGGCCTTTAGCATACACCTTTTTATGCTCCTTCTAATATTCCTATTTGGGTCTTACATAATAAATGCTCTCAAGATTGTTTACCCTTCCCAATAAAGGTGCAAACCAAACCAGTTCACCTGAGAAAGCCTGTGAATCCACTGCCAATGAGAAAATAAACCTTTCTTCTTGAGCCCCTTTGAAATAATGTATGGCCACCCATTTCTCTTAGGAAACTTGCCTCCAACAGACTCTGCTCCTCGGGCCGACTATCTATCTTATCTTAACCTCCTCCAGGAACTTCTCAGACAGCAGGCAGACCAGATCCTGCCCACCCCTTAGAGGGCCCTGTAACAATTTCTGTTAAACCAGGGGATCTTGTTCTCCTAAAGGATCTTCTACCCTCTTCATTGGGACTTCAGTGGACCAGCCCTCATCTGGTCATCCTCACAACACCCACTGCTGTCAAGCTCAATGAGATCCCCCAGTGGCGGCACCTCTCAAGGAGCAGTTAGAAAAATGGAGAAGGGAGTTAAAAGACTCTTGGAATCCTCTAGGGAACAACATTTCACAGTGGTTCTCCTGGCCAATGCCCATCCTAGTGCCTATGTTCCTTGCTCTCCTATTCTTAAGCTTCCTCCCTTGTATCATAAAAACAGTACAAAGATTTCTCTTAGACCACATGTCTGTTATTGCTAATCAAAAGTTTAACCAATTGTACCTCCAGGGATAGCAACCTCTCCAAAACCATCCAGAGGACTGCTGTGAGGGCCCTTACCAGGATGCCACAGGAGTCTGAGGATCTTGCCTCATACAGCGCCCTGGCCAGCAGGAAGCAGCTAAGAGGCCAACACTTCACCCCAATTCCTAATCCTCAGCCCCTACCCTCATCATTATTAAAGAAAAAATGGGGGAATGATAGAGTAATAATGTCACCATTTTGTAAATCAGTGGCCATTTTATCCTCAGGCCTCACTTGAGAAATGGAGCCATTCCCAACAACAGCCCCACCCTCAAAACAGAAATTCCCACACTCTAAGACAAGCTCTGCCCCTACCAGAGACTGCCACACATGTGCTAACTTCCTTAACCTCACTCTTCTATAAAAACCACGCCTAGCCCAGAGTCTGTGCTGCGCCATCTTTCCCCCGCCAGCCTGGCAGTTTGAGCCTGACATTAAACCTTGCTCTTGGACGTGAGACTTTTCTCATGAGCTTTCTTTGTGAGCGGCGTTTTTCCTAATCTTCAGCTTTTTGGAAATAATGCATTACTGTTTTCTATAGTCACCCTACTGTGCAACAGAACACGCAAGTGATTTCTGATATCTAATGGTAACTGTGTAGCTGTTGACCAACCTTTCCCCAGCCTTTCCTCTTCCCTGCTCACCCAGCCTCTGGTAACCATCATTCTGCTTAAAACTGGGGTTTTGGAGCCAAGGCCCAAACACCTGAGATTCTACATACCAGGTCCTGTCACCTGCCCCTAAATGCCAAATAAAGAGGCATGGTAAAGGCAGAGAAAGGAGGTTTATTACACCACTGGGATCACGCTGTGGGAAGAGACAGAGGAAGCACTCAGCCCATCTTCAGCCATCTTCCGTGGTATAGACATGAGCTATAGGTTTAAACAGACAAAGCACTGGGGGCTGGGGACAAAAGGTATGCATAGTTAAACAGTTCCGTCACAAGTGTGGCCTGGTTTGTCATTATCTCAGTCCAAGGGTCCTGAGAGGGATTGCTGTTATCACTTGAGGGGAGTGATCTGGTTCCCATGACATGATTGTTCCTGCTCCAGGGTGCATTCTCATCATTACCAAATGAGATAGCTGTCCTCATTTGAAGGGGTGGTCTGTCCTGCAAGTCTCCTTTGTTCCTTCGGGAAGTTTTAGTCCCTTGCCATAAAAGATGTTATCAGTTCTCTCCTTTCTGGAATCCAAGGTGCTTGCAAAGTAACTGCAAAGAGAATGACTTAGAGCAAAGACAGATACAAAATGGAGACAGGGATGCCAAGCTTCTCCTGTTTTTAGTTAATTTGTGGGCCCAAGTAAGGAGTCAGTGCTTTTCAGCAAAAGCAGTTTGAGCACCTCTTACCTACTCTCTACCTAAAATGCAGATGTATCTTACAGAGGCTGTCTGATGGTGAAGGATCTAGGTCCTGGATATGATCAACAAGGCAACAGAGAACCTGTGCTACATATGAGGTCTGAACTTGATAGTGACCTTAAAATATCCAGAGTGTGCTCATGAGGAGGAGCAGAAATGTGGGTCTTGGTCCAGAGCTGATGAGGTCATGCATGGCTGATAGAGGCAGATTCAGGGCTGACACAATCAAGTCACCTTCTCCAGGGGATGGCTGTACAGCCAGAGAAGATCATGGCCTTCTCCCATTGAAGGGTTCCAGAAAGGACCCCTCTATTGAGGAAAGAACTTTATGTCTTCTAAAAATACTCTTTGGATTTCCTCAAATACAGAAAAGCATTATGAAGAAAGCAAAAAATGGCACACAATCTGAGGGAGAGCAGGAATTAAGGAAAGTTCAGGACTTTTAGAAACTGTATTGCCTGATTTAGAGCACCTCAGTGACCCCTCCCTCATCCACTTCCTCCGAGCCTCTTTTAGTTGTGAATCCTTTGTTAAGCTAGAAAGAGTGGAAATTTCCTCCCACATGGACTTAGGGTATCTGAGAATTAACTTAAGTGTACACATGAATTCCCCCAGATCCTCCTCCCAAGCTGGAAAACCACTGGAGACTTGGAGTGATTGCTTTTCTCCCCACCTCTAAGTTAAGGATGATATAAAAACAACCTAAAATAAAATTCTCTTTTTCTCCTGCATGCGGCTTCACCATTCTACCTGGCAGAGACCATACTTATAATCCCTTATCCTCTTACCTATAACAAACTGTTATTTCTCTTGCCATTTCAGCCTATTCTGCTTGGAGTGTTCCCTGCCAGGACACAAGAATTCTGATGAAGTTTTTCTTCTTATCAGAATTATCAGTAACTTCAACAAATCCTTCACCTAGGAAACCACTAAAGGTAAAAAAATAGAAGAATTAAGATTTAAGCCTGGCACAGTGGTGCATGTCTGCAATCCTAGCACTTGAGAGGCTGAGGCAGGAGGATTAAAAGTTTGAAGCCATCTTGGGCTACATAGTGAGTCAGTCTTAATTTTTTAAAAGTATTTAAAACATTGCTTTAAATCCTACTTCTGGAAGCTTAACTTGGTAGTGAAAATGAAAGCTGTAATTTTAGCTGGAAGGTCTTGAATATCTGGCTCCCCAAATCTTGGTTTCATTCAGGTGGTCTCAAGTGGTATCTTGTTTCTAAGGTCAGATTCTGGCATTCAGAATCTGAAGTGTTCAAGCAAAGAAGTAGTTCTGAGAAACATATTTGGGTCGTTTGCAGCCCAAACAACAGAGCTTGCCATCACACCTTCCACAGCAGAGACTCCAAAAAGAAATGGGTGCTGTTTCTCACTCACCCTGCTGGGTTTGCTTCTTTAAACATGAATCTCCACAACCTCCACATGAACCTCTGGCTTTGTCAGAACTGGGTCTGTAAAGTAATATAAGATCCCCGTTGGGTGGCGGGTGGGGGAGCTTACTTACCAGTGCACTGACCATATTCCTTGTCACCCAGAGGAAGAGGAGAGGAGCATACATTGGGAGCAATTCCTCCAAGCCAGCATCTCATAAAAACAGCGTTTCTTGCCTGTGATGGACAGCAATGGCTTTGTCAGCCCAGCATGTCTGCATTGGGGCCCCTTCCTGCCCTGCAGTTCTCCTTTGGAGCCATCTCCTTTCAGATTTCACCCCTGTCAGCCACAGGGATTGGTTATGGCGAGTCCCTAACCCAAAATACACTGATAACATTGTTTAGTCTCCTACCATTGTAATTGGTACGAAGATCCAATCCTAACTGGGCCATCTATGAGAGGGGTAACCCTCTTGGATGATGGAGCTGAAGATAGGAGCCTACAATTATTGGTAGACATGCTTTTTACACCTGAGAAAAGCCCACCTAGGGTGGCAGATTGTGTTTCCAGAAAATGGTCACAGAGATATTTCTCATCACACAGGCCTTTCCCGAGCCAGGTCACTTCCCATGAAGAGGTAGTCTATGACTGTCCCCACCACTTAAAACGGGGCGGGCCTTTGTAACTGGTTCCACAACAGGAAGGGCAGGGATGATGTCATCTGACCTTTGAGACCAGCCCATTAGAGGCAGTCAGTTTCTTCCTGGTCATCTAGGCTGCATGCCCTTGACGTCTAGCCCTCATGTCAGGAGAAGCCACAGGAGAGGCCCACATAGAGACACCTCCAGCCTCCTGGCCCAGTGTGTCTCCCAGCTGACAGCACCAACTTGCCAGCCTGCCTGAGCCACATGGGAAGAACATCCTCCAGCCCTTATTTGAGATCTCAGGCTGACAATTCTACCTGGAACAGAGATGAGCCTCCCCTGCCCTGCCTAACCCTATCCAAGCTGCAGAGTCATAAATTACTAAGTGACTGTCATGGTTTCAGCCACTATATTCTGGGTGGTTCATTTGACAGCAGCCCACCACTGATACCACAGGAAAATGGAGAGAGTCAGAGTGCCTTTCCAGTTCCTCTTCCCTGTCTTTGAGGCTGAGGAACACTTTCTTGATGTAACAGAGCCTTGCAACCATCCCTTTGTCTAACATCAGTGGATTTTTGTCACTTGGCATCAATTAATACTGGTGGTCACGATTAAGGAAGAAAGGAAGTTCCTGATACCCTCAGCGTCCTTGAATTTTACCTGGGAAACTAACTTCGAGGTTCCTGAATTTTTAGAAGAAAAAGACTGTCCTGCCCCCATCTTCAAAAACTCTCTAATGATAGATTTACCCCCTTTAATTTTGACATTATCAGGCCATTTAAAAAAGCCAAAAACTGTCTACTTTTACAATCATCTCATATAAGAAATGGTATTTGCACATTCAAAATGCAGGAAGGACATAATGTCCAAGAAAAGAGGTGTACTTCAAGTTGAATACGTTTGGTGTCACACACAAATGATCACATTAACTTCCTCCCACTTTCATCACGGTCCAGTGAAAACGCTCTCACTGCCAGGCATCAATCCCTGACACTTGGATGTCGGAAGGCTTGCCAGTGTTGGGGCTAGGGGTGGCATGCATAGTCATGCCCTCAAAGAACCAACTTTAAAACCTCAGGGCAGAGAAGGAAGGGTCCAAGCTAAACGGCAGTGCAAAGCCAGGTCCCACAGAGGGTGTTTCGGGCTCAGTTTCATAGGGGCTCCATGTCTGAGGAGTGAGTGTTCACACCGCCAGGTGGCTCCTGAGGCCAAGGGCCATTCTAGGACAGAGACCAATGTGACTTGGGTGCTGGGTAGGGAGGCTATGTGCAGGGTAAGGGTAAGAATTGATAGGGTACAGGACAGCATCAGCAGGGCCAATGACAGTATTCACCACCACTTAAGTGGTGCCTGGCTCTGGGTGATTTTAAAAAGGAGAAAAAGCTAGGTGCTGGTGGCTCATGCTTATTATTCCAATTACATTGAAGGCGTGAGATCAGGAGGATAGGCAATTGAGGCCACCCCAGGCAAAAAAAATTTGCGTGACCCTGCCTCAATGGAAAAATCTGTGTGTGGTGGCATGTGCTGCCATTCCAGCTATGGCAGGAAGCACAAAATAGGAGGATCACAGTCCAGACTGGCCTGGGCAAAAAGTAAAACCCACTCTCCAAGATAATCAGAGCAAAAAGGGCTGCAGGGGTGGCTCAAGTGATAGAGTGCCTGTCGTGCAAGTGCAAAGGCCTGAGTTCAAACCCCAGTACCAAAAAAGGAAAAAAAAAAAGGAAGGAGACGAGTGGTAGAGAGGAGAAAGAGAAGGGAAAAGACAAAAGGGAGCGGGGAGGGAGAAGAGGGTGTAAAATACATGAATTCAAAACACATTAGAAATACAGCATCAGAACTGGATATACCTCAGTGTAGAGCAAGTACTCCATGCCCAAGGCCCCGAGCTCCATGCCCAAGACCCTGAGTTCCATGCCTAAGACCCTGTGTCCATCCCAAGACCCTGTGTCCATCCCAAGACCCTGTGTCCATGCCCAAGACCCTGTGTCCATCCCAAGACCCTGTGTCCATGCCCAAGGCCTAATACCATGCCTAAGGCCTAAGTTCCATGCCCAAGTCCCTTAGTTTCATGCCTAAGGCCCTGAGTCTAAGTAAAAAGCTTTGACTTCTACGCCCAATGTCCTGATTTATATAAGGAAGGCCTAAGGACTTGAATTCCATGAATAAGGGCCTGAGTTCCATTCCTAAGGCATCAGTTACAACCTAACTCCCTGCATCCTTCCCCTGGCCATGAGTTCTATGCCTGAGACTAGAGTCCCATGCCCAAGGTCCTGATTTTCATGGCTGGGCGCACTGTACTCAGCCAACGCAGGTCCTTGTTTTCTAAGGTATTAATGAATTAATGATAGAAAACTCCAGCAAGGCAAAAGTAAGAAAGGTTTATTTGCCAAGAAGAGAAAGGAAAAGGCTGCTCTTAAGTTGAGTGCCTGGAGCAGTGGGCTCCGGAAACCAAGTGTCCCCCAAAGGGTGTGGGGAGGCAATTTTTATTCTCCTTGCCAGGTTCTGGGGTTCTCTGTCTCCCCAGGGCAGCAGTCCTTGCGCTGTCTCTCCAGCTGTTTCTGGACTGGGGCTCTCTGCTTTCAGTCATTCTCAGAAGCAGCTCCTCCCACAATTCTGGCGGTCTGTTTTAAGACCGTCATTCTAGCTCTCCTTTCAATTTCCATGCCCATAGCCTCGGTTCCATGCCTAACGACATGGTTTCCGTGCCTACAGCCCAGTGTTCAGTAGAGCACCTGTCTAGCAAGTGTGAGACCCTGAGTTCAAACCCCAGTACTGCCAAAAAAAAAGCCTAAGGCCCAGGATTGCATGCCTTAGGCCTGAATTCCATGCAAGGCCCTGAAGTCTATCTATCAGGCCCAGAGTTCCATGCTGAATGCCCTGAGTTCCACACCTAACTCAAAAAATTTCAAGTGATCCTGATTTCCATGCTTAGGCACTGAATTACATTCCTAGGCTAGAGTTTCGTGCCTAAGGCCCCAAGGTCCATTCCTAAGGAAATGAATTCTAGGCCTCGGGCGCTGAGTTCAATGCCTAATGCCCTGAGTTCCATCCCTAAGGCCCTATTTTCATTCTTACAGTTTGAGTTCCACCCCCACAGCCCTGTGGTCCATGAGTATAAGGTCTTGAGTTCTATGGCTAAACCTGAGTTCCATGCCTAAGGTTCTGAGTTCCAGAGGTAAGGCCTGACTCGGCCTGGGTCCATGCCTAAGGACCAGCGTTCCATGCCTGAAGCCCTTGTTGCATGCTAAGGCACTGATTATCATGCCTAAGGCACCATACTCCCTGCCTAAGGCCCGAGGTTTGTCTATCAGACTCTGAGTTCCACGCCCAAGACCCTGAGTTCCATTCCTTAAGCCTGAATTCCATGCCCAAGGCCCTGACTTGTATGCCTAGGGCACTGAATTCCAGACCTGAGGCCCTGAGTTCTATGGCTACCTCTGAGTTCCATGACCCCGGATGAGTTCCAGAGCTAAAGCCTGAGTTCCATGACCAAGTCTCTAAGTTCTATAATCCAGGCCCTGAGTTCCTTGCCCAGGGTGCAAATTTCTAGGCGCCCTGAATTCCATGCCTTAGACTTGAGTTCTATGTCTAAGTCCCTGAGTTCCATTCCTAAGACATCAGTTACAACCTAAGTCCCTGCGTCCTTCCCCTGGCCATGAGTTCCATGCCTCTGGCCAGAGTTCCATGTCTAAGGCACTGAGTTCCATACCTAAGGCTGAATTCCATGCCCAAAGTTCTGAGTTTAGAGCTAAGGCCTGAGTTCCAAGCCCAAGTCCCTGAGTTTCATGACCAAGGCCCTGAGTTCCATGTCTATGGCCTGAGTTCCATGCATAAGTGTTGTAGGATGGCTCAGACAGAAAGACGGGGCACCAGGGTTTTCAGGAAGCAAGTTACTGAGCCCCGAGAACAAAGCGGGCTTTCCTTATATACCATTTAGAGCAGATTACAGAAATGGGGGGGGTACAGCTTGCCCCATACATGGTCCCATATTATTTCATTGGCTATTTTAACCTCTGGGGTGAGGTGACCCTTCTCTGGTCTCGCTTCAGGTGCTACGTGACATTCCTCAAATTCAGTTTTTGGTTTGTTTGTTTAACTGTTGCACTCATTGTCTCTCATTATCTCCCTCATTATCTCTCATCATCTCCCTTCCCCCTCCCTGCCTTCCTGCCACATTATCCTCTTTGATGCTTGTACCCTCTTCTGGGCCAAAGAGCATCATCTTGATCTAGGGGGTTATGTTTCCACAGCATCGTTACATGAGCAGCTGTCTTCCCTGCACATACACTTATCATTTGACATGTAAGTTTTCTCCCAGGCTAGGCCTCCACAGGGGTTTCCAATACCCCAAGGTCAATAGATGGAGTTTTTAGCTATTATGGCGCACACATCAAAGTATGTAGATATTGGCCTTTTGGGGTTGTAAACCTATGTCCAGCTAATAAGCTCCCCAGTGCTGGTGAAGCTTCAGACCTCTAGCCATTGCTCCCGAGGGTGATAGATGGGATTAAAACAGATATACTGACCATCCTGAGAGCACACTGAGTAGGTGACATGGTTGTGGGTGCATGTCCCAACAACTGTGCCTGCACAAGAACAGTAAGTATGAAAAACCAGACTTTTGGTAACAACACTTCCAACTCGGGTAGTGCACATGTATGAGTCACCAGCCTAGGGTTCTCCAGGTATAAAGCTGACCAAAATTAGCAAGAAGAAAACATGGAAGGGACTCATCCTCAAAGGTGAGATGGGCAACTCCTCAAGCTTCCACCATGCATAGACTAGTTAGCTTCTGGAGTGACTGGAGCGGGACTGACGTCTTGTTGTTAGCGGTCTCCTATTGTCTCCTGAGCCTTCTGCAGCAAGCTGGAGCACCTGTGTGAGAGCAATGAGCTACTCGGTCGAGATGGACCCAGAGAATGAGATCTGCTACCTTAACTGTGATGGGGGTGGAAAAAAACAACAAAAGGGTCCCTCCAGCAGGGCATTAACGGTTTAACCTTCCATTCCTTTACCCAAACAGCATCCCCTGGTTTATAAGGGTGTGTGTGAGTTGTCAGGCTAACAGGGAGTCTCTTTCTTACCCAGTCATTGATTTTTAAGAGAGTCAACCCAAGGGCCTACATCTGCTGTCTCAGTGTACAGTCACCCATTTCCTTAAGGTCCCCTTGCAGGCCCTTAACTAAAGGGGGTGCCACCCAAAAGGAATTTTAAAAGGGGAGAGACCCATCCATTTGGTGGGGCTAGACCTAATCCTGATCAGTTACTAATGGCAGTAACTGACCCCACTGTAGGTGGGTCTCCTGGCCTAGTTTTCCCAATTGCAATTTTAGAGTCCTGTTCATGTGTTCTACTTTCCCTGAACTTCAGAGTTCTCTGAACTCTGAAGGCCGTGTGTAGCTTCAAGTTATTCGTAAGCCCTTAGTCACCAACTATACCACCTCAGCCACAAAGGCCAGCCCACTGTCCAATCCAATAGGCACAAGTATTCTGAACTGAGGGATAATTTCCTTTAACAGGCACCTGGCCACTTCCTGGACTTTTTCCGTCCGAGTAGGGAAGGCTTCCACCCATTCTGAGAAAGTGCAGACAAACACCAGTAAATATTTACATCCTCTGGTCCATGGCATCTCAGTAAAGTCCACAATCAGGTTTTCCAAAGCAGTTCCTCCAACACTTTGCACTGGGGTGATGCTCTTGGCCTTTGCTGGGGTTGTTTTTAGCACACAGACTTCTCATTTCACATACTGTCTTACTTATGCTGGAGAGCTTGGGGACATAAAAATGTTGGACCAAGGTGGTTTTGAGAGCTGCTCACCTTGAGTGAGTTCTGTCACGGAACTGCTTGACAAATGTGGGAGCTAGTGATTCTGGAATTGCAATATGGCTGTCAGCAAACTTCCACCATCTGCATGGTAGAAAATTTCCCTCCTCAGTCTTAAACCAAGCCTGTTCTTGTGGTGTGTACCGGGGGTCCAATTCAGATAAAGGGCATGGGAACAAGGCAGCTGTCAGTGAGGCTGAGGCTTGCCCTCCTGTGAGAGCTGCTCATTTGACTTCCCTATCAGCTTTTCGATTTCCCCGAACAGCTGAAGTCTCCCTTCTGGTGCCCTTGGCAGTGCATGACTGCTACTCACTTAAGGGCCCATACAGCTTCTAGCAATTCCAGAATTGTCCATACTTCAAAATAGAGTGGGGAACTCGGACTGTGAGTTCTTGTCCCAAAGTAAGCTTGTCTGCTTCAGCCATCAAGATGGCACTGGCCACCAGGGTGCGTGGCAGGGCAGCTAGCCTCGGGAAACTGCATCAAGTTGCTTTGATAAACAGGCCACAGGGTGGTGCCGGGAACCTAACAGCTGGGTCAAGACTCCCATAGCTGTCCCCAGTCTCTCATGTACATATAGAAAGAAGGGCTTCATCACATCTGGCAAGCCCAGAGTAGGGGCGTTGTGAGTGCCTTCTTAATTTCTTTAAAGGCCTTTTCTTGCTCCTCTCCCCCCTCTGTGGCTTCATAAAGGGGTTTTGTCAAGAGAGAGTAATTGGGGATCAAGATCCAGCAGAAACCTGCAGCCCCTAGAAATTCCCTAATCTGTTGACAGGTCTTGGGGTCCAGAATGGAAAAGACACCCTTTTTCTTCTCAGGGCCCAGTCTATATTGTCCTTGTGACAGGTAAAACCCAAGGTATTTAACAATATCCTGGCAAATCTGGGCTTTCTTTTGGGAAACTTTATATCCTGCCTTCCACAAAAGGGAGAGAAGGAGGTGAGTTCCTTCCATACAATTGTCTTGAGTTGGTCCAGCCAACAGGAGGTCACAGGAGGAGTGTGAAGCCATCCTGGTTGGCTGAGAAAGTCTTTAGGTCAAATGCTAAGGCAGTCCCAAAGATAGTGGGGGAGTTTTTGAAGACTTGTGGAACCGAGTCCAAGTCAATTGTTCCTTTTTTCCAGTACTAGGACTTTCCCATTATAAGGCAAAGATGGGTTGGCTCTGTGGGGCCAGGCGGATGCAGAAAAATGCATCCTTAAGGTCCAGGCAGGTAAAGAACTTTGCATCAGCTGGGATAAGGTCCAAAAGCGTGTATGGGTTTGTGACCATAGGATATAAAATGACAGTTGCTGAGTTGACTGCACAGAGGTCCTAGACTGACCTAAAGTCTTTAGTCCTTGGTTTTTGGACAGGAAGGAAGGGAGTGTTCCAGGGAGACTGACAAGGCCAAACAATCCCATACTTTAGGAGTCTGTCAAGATGCTTTTGGATCTCAATTTGGGCATTGAGAGGAATGTAGTATAGCCTCCGGCTAACAGGAATAGCTCCCAGCTTTAATTCTACCATCCCCAGAGGGATGTTCTGAACCAGTCCTGGTGTGTGTGTGGGGTTGTCCTCAGCCCATACTTCTGGAATCTTAAAGGAAAGCTCAGCAATCTCAGGAATCACTTTCTTAGAGGCACGGAGTCACCATTCCTCCTCCTGCACAAATGTGAAAGTTAGAATCTTGGCTTCAGGCACTCTCAGCTTTAAGGCTGCCATGCTGTCAGAGTCAAAAGATATCTGTGTCAACAAGTTATTTTGAACAACAAGTCTTTGCCCATCAAGGCCACAGGGCAGTCAGGAAGGTAGAGGAGCTCATGCCTTACTTCATGCTTTCCAAGACTGCATTTTCTGGATACAAGGAAGGGGAGGTGAGTCTGATCTCCCGTGGCCCTGACAATGGTTGCATGGCTCTGTGAGAGAGGGCCCACAGGTTGGGTTATAACTGAATGGGTTGTGCCAGTGTCCATCAGTAGATCAATGGGATGGCCCCCTATCTTGGACCATAGGCACCTGGGGGCCCAGTAGAATGGAGTCTGGTCTGTCCATGTCTTCCTCATAATCCTCAAAAGTGGCCAGCTTGACAAGATCGTTCTCTCAGGGGCTGCTTCTCCCCTGAGCAAGCCTATACTTTCCTTCAACAACTTGGCCTCTGCCTGTGGTCTGGGCTGCCTTCTTGGGGTCCCTGGGCCATTAGAGACATTCATTTTTCCGGTGTCCTTCCTGATGACAGTAGGCACACTGGTCTCACCTTAGTTCCTCTCTAGGGTGAGGCTGTTCCAGGGGCACTGTCCACCATCCATGGGTATTGCATCTTCCTCTGCCATGTCCTGTATGTTGGGGCCCACCCAACTGTTTGGATAGAGCCACAGCAAAGAGTTCCACCTTCCTTTTCATCTTTCTATCAGTCTCCTGTTTGGCTTCTTGTACTCAATTGACAAAGACTTTTGTGGCAACTCCAGAAGCTGGCTGGTGTTCATACCAGCAAACCCCTCAAGATTTTGTAATTTTTTCTTATGCTCCCCTGGGCCTGGCTGACAACGGCTACATTAAACATCCTCCAGTTTTCGGTCGCCTCTGGGTTGAAAGGGGTGTACAGGTGAAGGCCTCGCATAGCTGCTCATAAAACTGGCTAGAGCTCTCATCTGGCCCTTGGATGACTTCTGTTGTCTTACTCACGTTTATAACCTTTTCCCTCCATCCTCCATGACTCCTCATAACACCTCCTGATACTGTTCAAGCTGCTTGACTGTAATCTCAGTCATCAATAGGGTTCCAGTGGGGGTCCTCCTCTGGGAACCGGCCCTGAACATAGGCTTGGGCACTTAGAGTGTCTGCAGGGGCATGGTCTTCCAGCCACTTTAGAGCTGCCAAGGTTATACGTGTCACTCAGTATTAAATAGAGTCAGAAGAAGCTGTCAGCAGTCTGTCCAGGTGGGCTTATGAGTCTGGATGATGGACTGCATTAGATAAATCAGAGACTGAAGCTTTTCCAGTTTAGAAGGTCTGTGGTGGTGAAGGGTTGGGAGATGAATGTCTGCCTTCCTTCTTGTATCTGACTGTGCTGGTCAGATCATCTGCAGGGCTGTGGGTCTCAGGGGAGAGGCTAGGCCCATAGTGGGACTGTTCAAGTGTTCCTGGTTGAACGTAGGGGCCAGTCTCACATGGAGCCGCGGAGTGAGGATTGGTGGGCTCAGAGCAAGCATGAGGTTCCTGGGGCCAGAGGAAAGTGGGGTTGTAGTTTCAAGGACTCCTGGGCCCAGCCTTATAGGCATATGTGCTGCTGGGGCCTCCCCCATCTGATGCTGCTTCCCCTTCCGAGGGTGGATGCAAAGGGGCAGACGGCAGGGGGTACAGTGGCACATAAGAGGGTGGGGTCTCCTTGGGGATCCCCACAAATATGGGTTTCTCTGGCTTTTTACATTTTTCCCTGCACTTGGAAGCTGCTGCCACCCTGGCTACCATGACCTGCATGCTTCCTCTAGGTGGGACTTTAGCCATGTGGGCTGACTGAAACTGCATCCTGTCACCAGTCAATATAAGGGAATTGATCTGAGTGTCCAGGCTCCCCCTACAACCACTTCAAAATCTCCATCGACTATGACCTTATCTAATGACCCCTCCAAGGGCCATCCTACACCAAAAGCAGGCTGGTCTATTTCACAGAAGGTCCTAAGCTGGCCAGGAGTCAGCTTGACCCTGTAATCTTCATTAAATCCCCTTTTAAAGTTCTTAAGCATTGTTACTCTGACCTCCTCCTATTCCTCCCACTGCCAGATGTCCAGACAGAGACAGAGACAGAAGGGGATGAGGGTTGTGGAGAGGAGGTAAGGGATCCTCCTCTCAGGTACACAGGAGAAAACAAATGACACCATTCACTTCGTCCATCCCCAGCCATTCTCCCCATGGGGATTTAGGCATCTCTTAGCCATAGTGAGTCCGTGTAAGCCCTGGACTGGAGGCCCTGTTAGGACTCACCCTGGACCATATGAGTTTGCCACAGACCTGCAGATTGGGCTTGTACTTTCACACACTCTCACGCAGCACATTACTTCCACCTTACTCCCTGAAACTGAGAGACATGGTTTCACCCCAAAAGGCAACCTCTGGGATGTCTCTGCTGGGAGTTGATCAGACTCCTTCTGCTCCTGAGGCAGGCCTGAGTTCGAACCCAGGTTCTTACCAGTCGGATGTGTGGGGCTCCCAAGTTAGTTCCTGAGCCTTTCCATTCCTTTGTGCAATGAAATTCACCTCCTCGGTTTGTCGAGAGAGGCTCCCTCCCTCTAGATCAACACATCTGCTGGCACCTGGCAGAGGCAGCCCTCCCGTTGGACTGGGGACATTGAACTGGTGACAAAGAGGTGAAAACACTGCCCTCTAAATCCCAGATGAGCATCTAGAAATGTTGTAGGAGAGACGGGGCACCAAAGCTTTCAGGAAGCAAGTTTATTAAGCAGGCTGGCAGCAACTCAGCAGTCCAAAGGCTGAGCCCTGAGAACAAAGGGGGCTTTCCTTATATACCATTTAGAGCAGGTTACAGAAATGGGGGGTGCAGCTTGTCCCTCACATGGTCACATATTATTTCATTGGCCATTTTAACCTCTGGGGTGAGGTGACCCTTCTCTGGTCTCATCCCAGGTGCTACTTGACATTCCTCAAATCTGCTTTTTATTTTTTGTTTTCTGTTGCACTCATTATCTCTCTCATTGCCTCTCATTATCTCCCTTCCCCTTCCCCGCCTTCCTGACACTAAGGACCTGAATTCCATGCCTAAAGCCCTGGGTTCCATGCAAAGACCTGAGTTCTGTGTCTAAGGCCCAAGTTCCATCCCCAATTCCCTGATATCCATGGCTTTGGTTAAGTTCTATGACAACTCCCTGAAGGCCCTAAATTCCTTCCCCAAGGTGCTGATTCCCATGCCTAAGGCCCTGGTTTTCTTGTCTTAGGCCTGAGTTCCATGGCTAATGCTTGCGTTCTATTCCCAAGCCCTGAGTTCTATTCCCAAGGCTTCTGTTCTATGTATAAGGCCCTGAATTCCATTCCTAAGGCCCTGAGTTCCAGGCGTAAGGCCCTGAGTTCCTTGCCCAAGACTTCAGCTCTATGTTTAAGGCCCCAAGTTCCACACTTAAGCTCCCGAGTTTGACCTCCAGCACTCCTGTGGTTTTCATGTAACAGAAGTCAAAACAAAACAAAACCACCTCCCCGCACCCCCAAAAAATCTCCACACTGCTGTAATAATAAATGGGGTATGAAATCAGATTGCTCCCTAGCAAAGCTGTGGTCACACAGGGCTGCGTCAGTTGGGAGGTGGGGGCAGAGCCTGGATGTGAGGCCTGGAGTTGTCTTCTCCATGGTCATCTGGCCTTCTGGGTTCCCACCCCCATGTTCTGCAGGATCCTATCCCCTCAAACTGGAGTGACCTGCTTCAGAGAATCAGCCTCCAGCTAACATAAGTCAACCTGGATGACGGGAGGTATCGCACCTACCCGAGGTTGTCGACTTGCTAGTGACTCTGGAAGAAAAGTGGACAGGCAGTAGTGAACCAAATCCTAGGAAAACTGATGGTGAAATGTAGCCAGGGTCTGAAATCAAAGGCCCTTTTAACACCTGCAGATGGTTTTTATCCTGCTCCCCCACACACACGTTTTTGTTTCGTTTTTTTGGTAGTACCTGTGTTTGAACTGAGAACCTTGTACTTGCCAGGTACTCTACCACATGAGCCACACCCCAGCTCTTTTTTGCTCTAGGTTCTCCCCATAGAGTCTTGTGCTATTCCCTGGAACAGCCTGGGTCATGATCCTATTTGTTTCTCATCTAGTTGGGAAGACAGATGTACACCACCATACATCTGGGGTCTCTTGAACTTTTTGCCTGGGCTGGCCTCCATCCACGATCCTCCCAATCTCTGCCTCCTGAGTAGCTAGGATTACATGCATGAGCCACTGTGCCCAGCTCTGGTTCCACTTTTGATGAAAGACTCTTCACAATTATTAACTTGGAAGAAGTTCCTTCTGTTGGAAAAGAATTCAAGACAAACCCTTTAAATCTTGTTGAAAGGGTCTTTGGGGGGAAGGGGTGATACTGAAGTTTGAATTCAGGGCCTTGCACTTGCTAAACAAGCACTCTACCACTTGAGACACTCCCTCGAGTCCTTTTTGTTTTACTTAGCTTTTTTCAGAGCTTTATGCTCAGGGCAGGTTGGGACCAGAATCCTCCTACCTATGTCTCCCTTATAGCTGGGAACTCCCTGCTGGGCACCCCCCCTTTTTTTTTGTGGGAGAAGGAGGAAACAAAGTCTAGTTATATAGCCCAGGCCAGTCTTGAACTAGTGATTCTCCTGGCCCCCAAGTGCTGAGATTGCAGGTGCATACCACCATGCCCAGTTGGTAGGCTGTTTTCATGCAATTTAACAGCAGACACGGCAGTGATATTCCAAAATGCCCATCCTTGGATTGCCTGTAACAACCAAAGAAGCATTCTCAGGGATTCTCCACATTCAGCCAATCTTCAGAAGTAAACAGAATGTCAGAAGTAAACAGAATGAGTCATGACCTCAGCTAGAAGTTACTTTTTTCCCAGAATATCAGACCAGGATCCCTGTCTGATTTCTGTTTATTTTGACATGCTTGTTTAACCATTTTTCATCTTTGTCTAGGGACCCCTCATTGTCATTCACCTATATTGGACCTGTTTCTTTTCTTCCCCCTTTTTAAAATCACTGTGTGTGATAAATACATTCATACACACATAAAGAAATGGATTCCATTGGCTCATATAACAAAAACATTGAGGGTGCCGTATTTTGAACAGTATGATTCAGGACTCAAATGATGTCTCCATGGCCAAGGCTCTTGTGCTTCAGATCTGTTCTCAGGGGGTGCCAGCCCCCGCCCCGCCCTTCAGATTGGCTTAACTTCTGCACACCAAAATAGTCAAGGGGCCAAGGCGGTGACTGATGTAAGCCAGTCAGGGCCCTGGAAATGGGAATGGGAGGAGTCCTATCTAATGTTGCCTGACAATGGTGAAGGATGGTCCGCAAAGGAAACCCAGAGCCATGCTTTAGAGAGAGAATATACGAGGAGTGTTTTTTTAAAAAACTGACAAGTGTTATCAATGGGAAAAATTCTAAGTGGAAAACAACACGAAACAGAAGGATCTTGCCCCTTGGGGGAAGAATTTGTGGCTTCAGCTCACCTTCCACACTTTGGAGAAATAGGTCTACCTTAAGGAGGAAAAAATGGTACAGCAGTGTGTAACATGGGAAAATATTCAGAGTGCCTGTTTCGAAAATCCTAGAAATCCAACATCTTAGCATTCTTACATTTGAAAAACTCCTACCCCATTTGGTGCACAAAGGCAAGCCTGATCTGATACACATCACTACCAACTCCCAAAAAATAATTATATTTTTCTAGCTCTAAAATGCTGACAAAAGGAATGATGCCCCATGGTGGCTCCTTTTTGTGGTGCCCAACTGTAGAGCAGAATGCAAAATACCAGTGCATTCAAGTGGTTCAAAACGCAAAGATCTCGAACAGTAGTCTCTCCTCTCCCTGAGCAGAGGTGGTGTGGAAGCTTGAGTTTCCCAAGATGTTTTCTTATTCCTCTTCACCTTTTGGGGACATTAGAGATGGTGTGACATCAGATAAACTGTCTTTATTTCCAGCTGTAGGCAAGAAACAACAGCTTCTGACTGCATGGACACAGCATGCTACTGACTGCTCTAACAGCAACGCTAAAGCACGACTCCTTCCAGCTACTTAAAATATTTATAATCCCAGTCACCATGATGGGTGCCAATGCTGCTATCATGCAGGATATCCTTTTTTGTCTATTATTTTTATTTCCTTTTTTATTATTGTTATACTGGGGATACATTGTGACATTTATCAATATTCTTACAATATATCACAGTTGAGTTCACCCCCTCCACCATTCTCCTTCATCTCCCCTCCCCCCCAGGACATCCTTCTAACTGCAGTGTGAGGACCATTGCTGCTTGGTTCTGCACATGATAAAATTTCTATACAGAAATTACCACTTGCCCCAGGATACCCAGATGGTCTTGTTACTGTTTTCACCAGAAAATATCCACTACTACAACGAACTTTCCAAAGAACCAATGTAATTCAATGATGTAACGCAAACATGCTGCAAACTTTTCCTACCCTTTTTATTTTGGCAGTACTGGAGTTTAAACTCAGGGCCTCACACTTACTAGGCAGACACTTTGACACTTGAACCAATGCCCCAGCCCTTTTTTTTCTTTAGTTATTTTTCAGGTAGAGTCTTGCATTTTCCCCCAGATTGGCCTCAAACCCCAATCCTCCCAATTTCCACCTTCCAAGTAGCTGGGATTAGAGATATGCATCACTACACACAGCCCGTCCACTTGGCTTTATTTCTAATTTCCCTGTAATTTTTCCCTAGCATTCTACTTCATCTGACCCTCCCATACTTTGCAGGATCATTTCCTGCCATTTCTTAGTCTCCAGGAAAACAAGTTTTCCAGACAGGTGGTGCTCCTCCTGCCTGTCCTCTGCTGCACAGGCTCTTCTTCTTTCTGGATGCCTCTTTCCTCCACCCCATTCCAGGCCTTTCTCCCTCAGGTAATTTGGTTGACCCCCAAAAGGCAACTTCAGACCCAGCCCAGGGATCACGTAATTGGAGGCTTCCTTACTGTTGGCCTCCCTCCACCCACCCCCGACTCCCATGCAGCCTAGGTGTGGCCAGAGTCCTCCCCAGGGCGCCTCCCACACTCAGCCCTTCAGTAGTCCTGGGGACAAGTGTGAACTGCCACTGAGTGCTGGCTACTGGGCTGAGTCGATAAGTCGAGTTGGTTCCATTTAATCCTCCTGAGAGCCCTGCGGAAACAGGGCTGTTAATAACCCAGCTCCTGGTGAAGCACAGGAAGCTTAAGGAACTGACTCAAGGAAGTCCCGCAGCTGACTGGTGGTGATAGATTCCAAACCTGGCCAGTTCCACCCCAGAGTCATGCACTCACCTGAACTGGAAATCATGTGCTCTTGTCTCTAGCCAGGCCAATCTCTGGGGTCCTCGGGGAAAGGTCCTCTCCCAACTGCTCCCAGGGCTTGGCATTGCTTGGCAGGTTGGCAACCGTTTGTCAACCCAAAGCAAAGGCTTCTGCTTTACCCTCTAGACCTGATGGAGAGCACTGTGCGGAGGTGACAACACTCAGACGTAGGCTGTCAGGATGAAGGTTGTCATCAGGGACCAGGATGATCCTTCTCACGTACAATGTCTGTTTTTCCAGGTTCTTCCCAGGAGTGGTCAGGAAAACCAAACAGAGCTAAATTGCGTCCTGCTCACCAAGAGTGCACGGATTCTTTGACTGGGCTCAGGGCTCTACAGATGGTAAAGCATGTCATTTCATCACAAACTGGAGGTAAACATTTTCTATGGAAAACATTTCCAAAATTTTACCATATGGGAAATCCTGTTTTTGTTTGTTTGTTTGTTTGTTTTCTTTTGTGTGTGTATGTGTGTGTGTGTGTGTATGTGGACTATGGTTTGAACTCAGGGCCTACACCTTAGGCCACTCCATCGGCCCCTTTTTTCTGATGGGTTTTTTTGAGATAGGGTCTCAGGAACTATTTGCCCAGGCTGACCTTGTACTGAGATTCTCCTGATCTCTGCCTCATGAATAGCTAGGATTATAGGTGTGAGCCATCAGCACCCAGCTGAAACCCTGTTTTGGTAAGCTCAAAATACCATTAGCGTGAACCTATGTTGATTAAGATTACAATGGGGTGACCAAGGAGCCTCTGAGAGCTAGAAAGGTTTTAGTTCTGGTCTTGGGTGCTGTCGCACAGATATGTTTAAACTGTGTGCATCCATCTAGGTGTAGTCTGTACTTTTCTGTACATATATTACATTTCAGTCTTAAAAAGCTAATTATACTAGATGTGGATGGAGAATAAGTGTATATAATTTTCATACAAGTTTCTAAAAAATTCATGGAAGGTATTGCAAGGTGGTTATACCTGGAGTCATTCACTAAAATTTCTTCAGGGCCAAGTAGCAGACAAAACAAAAGGTGGGGGACACCTGTCTTCAGTGGTGGTCAATCAGCCTTCTGGGCACTGAGGCTCAAATTGCTGCCATGCCGGTTGTCAGTGCTGTCAAGTTGTCTCCAGAAGCAAGAGATCCGCATCTTTATAGGAATCTCTGAAGTCTTTTGTTGTTGTTTCTTTTGTTTTTTGGGCTGTACTGGGGTTTGAACTCAGGGCTTCACACTTGCTAGGCAGGCGCTCTACCACTTGAGCCACTCCATCAGCCAAATCTCTGAAGTTCTGAATGTCAGCAGCCAAATTTTAAAAACATGTAAACACTGTAGCGGCCAAATGAAACCCATCTGTGAGTCAATTCCTGCCTGTTGACCCTGGGGTTTCTGACATTACAGTAAACTGAGGTAAAGCAGCATATGGAGCTTCTCCAGCTCTATTTTGCAGTCAACATTGTCTAACACCCTGAACAGGTCTAGTAAATGCCCTTATGTAATGTGTCACAGTGAAGTCATTAGCAGGGGACAGTGGCCCTCTCCTGATGTAATATGTGAGGTGCTGTCCCTCTGGTAATGTTCTTGTTGAAAACAGCAGAGGGTAGAAGATGCTGCAGCGGCCCCCCCTGAGATCACCTGGTCCTGGCTGTTCCCTAGCTACCATTGACTTTGGCTGCTAACAGCTCACAGATCCCTGCCTTGTCCAGAGATGCCTCCCCTACTTGGAGGGTTGGGCAGACAAAGCCATGGATAATCCAGGTAAGAGGCATTAGCCAGGGACAACAGCCTTCCCCTAATGTTAAGCCCCAAGGTGGGGAACTTTCTCCAGGGTCCTCCCAGATCAGGCTGGACTTGGGCGGAACTCACATCAACACTTAGCTTCCATCCCTGGCGCTGTTCTGTGTCCCTTAGTCCTTTTCTTGAGATCATGACCTCAACAAATCACTGTACAGAGGAATTCTCACCTCAGGCTCTGCTTCTGGGGAACCCAACTTAAGATGATGACTTTAGGAGGAAAAGTTGTTGGAAGAGCCAAGTCTCAGACTGGGCCCTCACTAGTTGGACGATCATTTAGTTAACCTAAATAAGGTTAACTGGGGCTTAACCTTACTGAGCCCCATTTTCTTTAAGGGTCCATTTGAATAACCAATGTATATTGAGCCAATCAGGTGGCCCTCCCACAGAATGGTTAAGACAATGCAATAAATATAAATGTAGAAGCCAATGTGAAGCTACAAAATGCAAGAGCTAACACCACCCCCATTTCAGCACGAATACCTCCCCTTTGAAGTGCATGTCCCTTTTCTCCCCCACTGTAAGAGAGTGGACTGTGTTTTGTTCTACTCCAGGATAAACTGATTTCTTCCCATCCAAAATTCTTTAAGATCCATCATAAAAAATTTAAAAACCAACATGTTGTATACAATTAAGAAGAAAAAACTAAGCTATGAGACAATGACACCATAATTATTTTATACTTTTTCTTTTTTCTTTTTTTTTTGGTTACAGGGGTTTGAACTCAGGGCCTCACACTTGGTAGGAAGGTACTCTGCCACTTGAGCCATTCCACCAGCCCTGTCTTGTGTTGGGTATTTTCAAGATATGGTCTTGTGAGATATTTACCTCAAACCTCGATCCTCCTGATCTCTGCCTGCTGAGTAGCTAGTATTACAGGCATGAACCACTGGCACCTGGGTTATTTTATAGTTTATTTTATACTCTTTCAAGTAGCCCTTTTAGACTTACTTTTTCCATTTGATTTTGAAAACTCAATCATACAGACAAGATGAAGCAATTTTATATCCACATAGCTACAACTTTAACTTTTCCAATTACTAAATGCTGAGAGGTAGGGTGCAAGATTAAAGTTTTTTTCTTACAGGTATCCGTTGTTTTAGCTCTGTTTGTAGAAAGATTTTCATTTTCATATTGGATTGCTTTGGCTTATTTTATAAACATATATATATACACACACACTTGTTTTTGCAGCACTGAGGTTTGAACTTAGGGCCTCTTGCTTATTAGGCTGGCACTCTACCACTTGAGCCACTCTGCCAATCTATTATGTATATTAATAATCATATTATTTTTGCATACATGTAAACATTTTGGTTAACACATGTGTAGTGTATGCATATCATATTGTCATACATTCAGGATCTCTGAAGAAAGTACTCCATTATTGTCTCCAGGATGTTTTCCCCCAATGTCTTAGTATCCATTTTGTGAGGAGCAATAATTTTCAGACAATAACCAATCAGGCTCATATTCCTTTTTTCTCCCCATATTCCTTCTTCAAATGCTTTTTTGATTGCTATAGTTTGAAGTGTCTCTCCAAAAACATGTTGGAAGCATAATCCCCAAATGCAACGGTGTTGGGAGGTGGAGCCTAATGGGAGTCACAAGGGTTCCACCTCGTGAGCACAGTAACTGCGAGTTCAATCTCCTGCTGTCTTGCTTTTGTCCTCTCTTTATGGGATAACACAGCAAGAAGGCCCTCAATTTAGCTAGGTCCTTTGATCTTGGACCTCCCAGCCTCCAGAATCATGAGTCAATAAGTTTCTGTTCATTATAAATTACCCAGTCTCAGCCTCGTGCAGTGGCACATGTCTGTAATCCTAGCTACTTGGGAAGCAGAGATCAGGATGATTGAGGTTCCGGGTCAGACCAGGCAAAAAGTTTGTAAGACCCCATCTCAACCAATAAGGCTGGGCATGATGGTGTGTGCCTGTCATCCCAGCTACCTGGGGAAGCACAAATAGGAAGATCCACAGTCCAGGCTGGCTCAGGCATAAAGCCAGACCTATCTCAAAAGTAACCAAAGCAAGCCGGGTGCTAGTGGCTCACACTGTAATCCTAGCTACTCAGAAGGCAGAGATCAGAAGGATGGCGATTTGAAGTCAGTCCAGGCAAATAGTTTGCAAGACCTTATCTCAAAAAATACCCAACACCAAAGGGGCTGGCAGAGTGACTCAAGTGGTAAAGTACCTAGCAAGTGTGAGGCCCTGAGTTTAACCTTAAGTACCACCAAAAAAATTTTAAAAAATAAACCACCCAGTCTCAGGTATTCCATTCCAGCAACACAAAGTGGATTAAGACACTGACCGAAACATTGAAGGGTAGCAGTAAACTGTTTTACCACAGGGAATTACAACTAAGTCAGGAACGTGTGGGTAGAGTCAACTGAGATACATTACCTACCTACTCTATTTCTAATGTGAAAAAAGTCTTGTCCAACATTGTACACCCAGTGCCCAAGACTGTTCTTGCCCACCAGGAGGCCTTCTGTAAAGATTTCTTTTTTTTTTTTTTTTTTTGCTGGGATTGGGGTTTGAACTTGGGGCTTCATGCTTGCGAAGCAGGTGCTCTACTGCTTGAACCACACACCTGTAGTCCATTTTGCTCTGGCTATTTTTTGGAGATGGGAGGGCAGGTCTCATGAACTATTTGCCTGGACTAGCCTCAAATCATGATCCTCCCAATCTCAGCCTCCCACATAGCTAGGATTACAGGTGTGAACCTCTGGCACCCTGCAATGTTTCTCGAATAAACAAATTGCTGGTTTTTTATCTTAAAGATTTTTTTCCACTTATTTTCCTCTGGTAATTCTGGCTTATAAAAATACTCTGTGTTTCCCAAGCCCCAAGCCACATGTAAACCTGCCTTTTGGGAATACCCATGTTACCATATTATTTGTTTTCCTTAATTTTGTGAAATCAAGAAAAATGAGTGAAGGAAGTGATGTGCTAAGTGAAGATGTTTCTTGCATAAATTAAGACACAGAGCTTTGGAGGAACTAATGTGAGTGTGGCTTCAAAGGCAGGCTTTTATGTGACAGCTAAAATACTGATGCTGTAAGTCCACTTGACTGTCATGAATATGACTGGCTTCTAGCAGAGGCAGTGCTCCAAGTGGGAGTGATGTATTTAAACAAAACTTTAAAGAAACATTTATTTTCAATCTCATTATACTGAGGATAAATGTACTTGGTTTACCAATACCACTTGCTACTCTCAATTCAACTCATTTGAAGTAGGATGGCTCAGAATTTAAACCAATACATAGTTCATCAAATGCCATCAAATGTTTTATGTGGACATCTACCAGGCCTGTGACTGGGTGTCAGGTCACTTATAATAGTAAAAGTTGTTCACAGGCCTTCTGCTGCATAGATACTTTATAAAATAATTTTATTGGTGTACAAAGAATTCATAATTCTAGTCATATTTATAGGAAGATTTTCTCAAAATTATCTGGTGTTTCAAAAAGAAGTGAGCTTGCCCTGTCCTGGTTGGAGTAGCAGACTAAGCTTCTATCAAGTGTAACCATCAGGAAGCTGGGTTCAGGTGCCTGTGACCTCCCTGTACTGTTTTTATAACTTCTTTGAGACCATATTATTTCTGAATAAACAGTTAAAGACACGATCTTTGCATCACTATATACCACTCACGAGAGAGGGAATGGCTTCATGGAGAAAGCTGCTGTGAGGGAATGCACAGTGTATATACTTCAAGATTTGAAGATGTCTTTCTAAAAGCCCTGCTGACATTGTGAAATTCAATGCTCACTTCTGGAGCATAGAGTAGGGAGGAGCTGACACGCCTTTCTGTACAGATGCAGCGTTACACGGGCATTGTGTTGCTTTATAATTTTGAGAAAGTGTTCACAGTAACTGGCCTTAAACAGTTTCCAGACTCATGTTACCCAATGAAACTGTTGCTGAATGTTCTTCAGGAGCACTCAGAGGGAACTCTCATTCCATTTTCAGGACATCTGAGATCTCCATTTTGGGAATAATTTCAGCATGGGGTTAAATTTATCAATTAAAACTACTCTTTCTACCTCTCTCCTAAGCAAAAGTGAACCACACAATATTAAAAGCGAATTATACCGTGCATTTCCAAGGGCTCTAGACCTTTCATAAAGGGTTAGGTAGTTGCTGTAATTCCTTAAAGTATCATTTGTATGTTTGTGAGATCACATGCATCATTCTACAGCCACAGGTGAGTCATACACTACAAATAATTTCATCTTTCCAGCACAGGATGTTACCATAAATATTGAAAGATCTTAATACTTTCTTACTGTCAAGGGAGCTCGTATCTTGCAAAGTCTGCTTTTGTAGTACTGGGCCCTGTTCATGCTGACTCTGGGTCATGTCATCTCCTGTTCGTTTCCTCTACCTGGTCTCCTCTTCACTGAACCAGATTGGGATTCCAAGTAAGTCAAGTCACTTCCTCTTTTTCTTCCATGCTACTGGTCAATTACTGATCAGCTAATAGGCACAAGAAGAACTCAGTGAGCTAGGATGGAGTCATGAAGACTGGGCTCAGTCAATATTATCTCAATGAGCAGTACCCGTCCCTCAGTGACCAGCTATTAATCCTTTAGTAAACACTTCCTGAGTGTCTGCTATGGCTCATATCCTTGTAGGCATGAGGCCATAGAGATAAAAAGAAAAAAGAAAATACAGGTCTCCTATTCTCAGGGAACCCACAATCCCAGGAAGGAGATAGAAAACTCAGTATGACCTGCATGGAAATTATACCCAAGGTGGAAGAGGATTTTTTGTTTTGGTTTGGTTTGGATTTTTTTTTTGTAGGACTAGGATTTGAACTCAGGGCTTTGAGCTTGCAAAGCAGGTGATCTACCTCTTGATCCATACTTCCAGTTCATTTTGCTCTGGTTATTATGGAGATAGGGTCATGAACGATTTGCCCAGGCTGGCCTTGAACCAGGATCCTCCCAATCTCATCGTCCCAAGTAGCTAAGGTTACAGGGTGAACCACCGGTGCCACAGTGGCAGAGCTTTGAGAGTCAGCAGAGGGACACTTCAGTAGGACATAGAGACAAGACATGTAAATCCAGACTTCCTGGCTCCAATGAATGCTCACATGGGTGCTATGGGAACAAGAGGAGAGGAGCTACTTGGGAAAATAAAAAAACTGAAATAAAAATTATCACTCACTTCAGACCCCCTAATATTTTAAACGCTGCATTTAAACATCAGGCCCAATTAAGTTATCTAACTTGTGAAGAACTGTTATTAAAATGGCCACTGGATGAAAGGCACTTTTAAAAGCAAGGTTGAGTTCAGTGGCACACTCCTGGAATCCCAGCATTCAGGAGGCAGAGGCATGCGGGTCAAGAGTTCAAAGTCAGCCTAGGCTCCACACAAAAAAACAAGGTTGCCCAGTGTAACTTTTGGAAGTTGGATATATGGGGAGGTTAAAGATAATTTGTTTTTGGAATAAGTATGTCATAAATGTATTCATTTACTATCAAAAGTTAATAAACCAGCTCTAATGGAGTCATTATTTAAAAGTTCCCATCCAAATCTTTCCTCTTCCAACCATTGCTATTGCCAGGACTATTACAAAATTTAATGCTATCGCAATAAATAATAACACATGGTTGTCTAGCTTAAGGAGTAAATTAATTTTACATTAATCCCCCCAAAGATCTATATAACAAGAAATTCTATTTTACACTTCTTTTCACAATGGCAATAAATAGCACAAAATATCTGTGAAAGTTCACCTCACTATGGTTTAAAACATCAAACTATATCAAACTCACTTGCTTAGATATTTCCACTCCAAACAGCAGAAGCTTTTCTGGAGGAACTTAGAAGCCTGTAAAAGAAGTGTTCTATGTACATCTTTAATGGCTAAGCTGTGGACTCCTGTGTTTGTTTTCCAGGTCAGCTGCCTGGTGTCAGGTGGGCACCCATGGTGTGTGTACAGAGGCTTTCGGAGGGAGCAAAGGCCTGTTTGTCTTCCAAACAGGCCAGTCTGTTGGGGGCAGGTCAGAAGTCACATTTGCATGTGTGTAGCGGACACCTGAGCAGTAGTGCATTGTGAACATGTGTTACCTGGTATTTTGACAAATCTAGCTGTCCTTGGACTAGATGTTGGATCCAGCCTGCAGTCAGGAGAGGAGTATTGGATTTCAGGTGCACCCATCCAGGTTGTTCTTGTATCTGTGAGTTGAAGGTTTTTGGGTTCCATGGTCTCTAAGAATCCTCGTTCACACCACACCTTGAAATAACACGTCCTCAGAAGCAGCTGATACAAACAGTTTTCTTCTCAAGTGAGCTTTCAGGCTTAACCGGGTAGCACAGGGCCAGGATGTGCCAGAGGGGACAGCAGGAGGAAATGTCCCCATCCACATGTGGACAGCTAGAACTCTGATCTGGCCTGAAGCCCCAGAGCTGGCCTTCTTTGGGAGACTTACAGGTTATAATATAAGAGCTCAGGCTTGGGGCATAGCTCAAGTGGCAGAATGCCTGCCTAGCATTCATGAGACCTTGAGTTCAAATCCCAGTACCACAAAAAACAAAAACAAAATAAAACATAACAAAAGCTCAGAAGTCACCTATCACAGGGCTCAGCTAGGGGAGCCAAGCAGAGTATCTCCATATGGTCTCTACTATCGTTTGGATCTTGACTGTCCCCCCAAAAGGTCTATGTGCTGGTCCTCAACTTTGCGCTGCTGGAAGGTGGTGGAAACCTTTAAGAAATGGAGCCCAGTGGGAGGTTTTAAGTCACTGGGAGTGTGCCCTTAAAGGGGACTGTGGGATGCCATGAATTGGGGAGTTATCTTTTTTTTGGGTTCATGCTTGCTGGGCAGGTGCGCTACCACTTAAGCCACACCCCCAGCCCTTTTTACAGTGGTTATTTTTTTTTTTTTGGTGGGACTGGGATTTGAACTCAGGGCTTCATGCTTACAAAGCAGGTGCTGTACTGTTTGAGCCACATCTCCAGCCTTTACAGTGGTCATTTTTTACATAGGGTCTTGCCTTATGCCCAGGCTGGCCTAGACCACGACCTTCCCGTTTGTGCTTCCCTGAGTAGCTGGGATGACAGTACACACCACCACCCTGCATTGGTTGAGACAGAGTCTTGCAAACATTTTGCCTACGCTGGCTTCCAACTGTGATTCTCTTGATCCCCTCCTCCAGATGAGTGAATAGCAGCTGGAATTACAGGCTTACACCACTGTGCCTCATTAAAGTTCTGCTCCACGGGGCGCGCCAGCAACCAGGAGTGGGGAAGCTGGTGAGAGGAGGGAAGACCCACTTCCCACGTGAACTGTAAATAAACACGCAGGCCTGACAACGCGGGGCAGTGTCGCCTTTCCCAGTGCTTGGAAAGGGAAAAGCCTGTAGCAGAGGCCCCCCTCCCCCGCACAGGAGAACTCTGAGCAAACAAAGCCTGTGGGACCAGGTGAGTGCTAAGCTCACCCCAGAGATCTGCATAAATAACGCCGCCAGCTACAGGCTGAGAGCAGCAGGCAGGCAAGCCACAGTTGCAGATACCACTCTCAGAACTGCCTCCAGACGCTTTTTTTTTCTTTTTCTCCCTACCTTTGATGAGAGAACAACCGAATTACACCTGCAAGCCGAAAAACTTACTGAAACTGTATTGCATTTGAACTGGGGACACTTGGTGGGGCTTTTTTTTTTCTTCTGTGTGTGTGTGAGTGTAGTTTTGTTCTACTTTATGCATCCCCTTTGATGAGACAACTACAGAACAACATCTGAGGCACCAACTCCAGGACTGGAGATTGAGACGGACATCCAAATTATTAAGACTGAAATTGCATTGCATATAAACTTGGAAGTTTTTTGGTTTTTTGGGTTTTTTTGTTTTTTTTAATTTTCTATTTTCCATTTTATTTTAATTCATTTTTATAAATAGATATTACTTTCATATACTTATTTTTTATTTTTTTTATCTTTGATTTTCAATCCTCTCTCTGTCACTCTATTGTCTGTTCAGCTTACTGTCGATTAGTACACTAACACTCCCTGTTTATACCTTTGAAACTCTCTTGTCTGATACCTCGTTCTGCTTTCTCCCTCTTGTCTGTATACTTGTTTTCCCCTTTTCTTTAACTTCTTGCTTTCCATCTCAGCTCACTCTTCCATTCTCAATATTACCATTGTTATTATTACAAGCTAGAAAATACTTAATTACACACAGTACAGGGACAGTAACAACACCAAGGACAATGACAGGAAGACAGAAAAAACAAGGAAACCAGTTTCCCCACAGCAAAAAATTAGTACAGGAACCAGAGGGGAATGAAGAGAACAGAAACTCAGAGCCAGACTCCAACAAAATGAAGATAAACTATACCAAAGGACCCAATGAAGCCTACAAGAATAATTTAAAAGAAGACATACTACAAGTACTCAATGAGAATTTTATAGAGATGATACTGGATAGGGTCAACCAAAATGTACAGGAGACACTCAAGAAATTCCAAGACAATAAAAATAGAGAATTTGAAAAAGCAAAAGAAGAAATAAAGGAAACCATAGAAGCACTGTATAAACACCAAAGTGAAAGAGAGAACACAATGAATAAATGGATAAATGAACTCAGGACAAAAATAGACAACAATAAAGAAGAAAACAGCCAGGATATGGAAAACCTCAGAAAAAAGAACGAAACAGAACTGCAAAACAAAACGGAAGGCCAATCCAGCAGAATAGAACAAACAGAAGACAGAATCTCAGAACTTGAAGATGAAATGGTAATTAAAGGAAAAACTGAAGAACTACTAATTAAACAACTCAAGACCTGTGAAAAGAAAATGCAAGAACTCACCGACTCCATCAAAAGACCAAACTTGAGAATCATGGGCATCGAAGAAGGAGAAGAGGTGCAAGCGAAGGGAATGCGTAATATATTCAACAAAATAATAACGGAAAATTTCCCAAATCTAGAGAAAGATATTCCCATACAGATGCAAGAGGCCTCCAGGACACCAAACAGACCAGATCAAATTAGAACTACTCCACGACATATCATCATTAAAACAACAAGTTCAGAAACTAAGGAAAGAATATTGAAGGCTGCAAGAGAGAAAAAACAAGTAACATACAAAGGTAAACCCATCAAAATCACAGCAGACTTCTCAACAGAAACATTAAAAGCAAGAAGAGCGTGGGGTGAGATCTTCCGGGCACTGAATGAAAATAACTTCAACCCCAGGATACTCTACCCAGCAAAGCTATCATTCAAAATAGATGGAGCAATAAAAGTCTTCCATGATAAGCAGAAACTAAAACAATATGTGACCACAAAGCCACCATTACAAAAGATTCTGCAAGGGATCCTGCACACAGAAAGTGACACCCAACTTAACCATGAAAGGGCAGGCAGCACCAAACCACAGGATAAGAAAAAGCAAGACAGTAGAGAGTAACATCAAGTTAGGTACACACAATCAAACCTTCAAACAACTAAGATAACTAAATGGCGGGAATCACCACATACCTATCAGTACTAACACTTAATGTTAATGGACTTAATTCACCCATCAAAAGACACCGTTTGACAAAATGGATTAAAAAAGAAGATCCAACAATTTGTTGCTTACAGGAGACTCATCTCACCGACAGAAATAAGCATATGCTTAGGATGAAAGGCTGGAAGAAGATTTACCAAGCCAATGGCCCCCGAAAACAAGCAGGAGTAGCAATACTTATCTCTGACAAAGTAGACTTCAAACCTACATTGATCAAACGAGATAAAGAAGGACACTCCATACTAATAAAAGGGGAAATAGACCAAAAGGAAATAATAATCATCAATCTGTACGCACCCAATGTCAACGCACCCAATTTCATCAAACATACCCTGAAAGACCTAAAAGCATATATAAACGCCAACACAGTGGTTGTGGGAGACTTTAACACTCCATTATCATCAATAGATAGGTCATCCAAACAAAAACTCAATAAAGAAATCCAAGATCTAAAATATGCAATAGATCAAGTGGACCTAGTAGATGTCTACAGAACATTTCATCCAACCTCTACACAATATACATTCTTCTCAGCAGCCCATGGAACCTTCTCCAAAATAGATCATATCCTAGGGCACAAAGCAAGCCTCAGCAAATATAAGAAAATAGAAATAATACCATGCATACTATCTGACCACAATGCAGTAAAAGTAGAACTCAACAACAAAAGTAAAGACAAAAAACAAGCAAACAGCTGGAAACTAAATAACTCATTACTTAATGAAGAATGGATCATCGATGCAATAAAAGAGGAAATTAAAAAGTTCCTAGAAGTCAATGAAAATGAAAACACAACCTACCAGAACCTATGGGACACAGCTAAGGCAGTCTTGAGAGGAAAGTTTATAGCCATGAGTGCATATATTAAAAAGATTGAAAGATCCCAAATCAATGACCTAATGATACATCTCAAACTCCTAGAAAAACAAGAACAAGCAAATCCCAAAACAAATAGAAGGAGAGAAATAATAAAAATAAGAGCTGAAATCAACGAAATAGAAACCAAAAAAACCATACAAAGAATTAATGAAAGAAAAAGTTGGTTCTTTGAAAAAATAAACAAGATCGATAGACCCCTGGCAAACCTGACTAAAATGAGGAGAGAAAAAACCCAAATTAGTAGAATCAGGAATGCAAAAGGGGAGATAACAACAAACACCATGGAAGTCCAGGAAATCATCAGAGACTACTTTGAGAACCTATATTCAAATAAATTTGAAAATCTAAAAGAAATGGACAGATTTCTAAATACATATGATCATCCAAAACTGAACCAAGAGGAAATTAATCACCTGAATAGACCTATAACACAAAATGAAATTGAAGCAGCAATCAAGAGTCTCCCCAAAAAGAAAAGTCCAGGACCTGATGGATTCTCTGCTGAATTCTATCAGACCTTTAAAGAAAAACTGATACCAACCCTCCTTAAACTGTTCCATGAAATAGAAAGGGAAGGAAAACTGCCAAACACATTTTATGAAGCCAGTATTACACTTATCCCAAAACCAGGCAAAGACACCTCCAAAAAGGAGAACTATAGGCCAATCTCCTTAATGAACATTGATGCAAAAATCCTCAACAAAATAATGGCAAAATGAATTCAGCAACACATCAAAAAGATTATTCACCACGACCAGGTAGGCTTCATCCCAGGGATGCAGGGGTGGTTCAACATACGAAAATCAATAAACGTAATAAACCACATTAACAGAAGCAAAGACAAAAACCAGTTGATCATCTCAATAGATGCAGAAAAAGCCTTTGATAAGATCCAACATCATTTCATGATAAAAGCTCTAAGAAAACTAGGAATAGAAGGAAAGTTCCTCAACATTATAAAAGCTATATATGACAAACCTACAGCCAGCATTATACTTAACGGAGAAAAATTAAAACCGTTCCCTCTAAAATCAGGAACCAGACAAGGATGCCCACTATCTCCACTCCTATTCAACATAGTACTGGAATTCCTAGCCAGAGCAATTAGGCAAGAAGAAGGAATAAAAGGAATACAAATAGGTAAAGAAACTGTCAAAATATCCCTATTTGCAGACGACATGATCCTATACCTTAAAGACCCAAAAAACTCTACTCAGAAGCTTCTAGACATCATCAATAGCTATAGCAAGGTAGCAGGATATAAAATCAACATAGAAAAATCATTAGCATTTCTATACACTAACAATGAGCAAACGGAAAAAGAATGTATGAAAACAATTCCATTTACAATAGCCTCAAAAAAAATCAAATACCTAGGTGTAAACCTAACAAAAGATGTGAAAGACCTCTACAAGGAAAACTATACACTTCTGAAGAAAGAGATTGAGGAAGACTATAGAAAGTGGAGAGATCTCCCATGCTCATGGATTGGTAGAATCAACATAGTAAAAATGTCTATATTCCCAAAAGTAATCTACATGTTTAATGCAATTCCCATCAAAATTCCAATGACATTCATCAAAGAGATTGAAAAATCTACTGTTAAATTTATATGGAAACACAAGAGGCCACGAATAGCCAAGGCAATACTCAGTCAAAAGAACAATGCAGGAGGTATCACAATACCTGACTTCAAACTATATTACAAAGCAATAATAATAAAAACAGCATGGTACTGGCACAAAAACAGACATGAAGACCAGTGGAACAGAATAGAGGATCCAGATATGAAGCCACACAACTATAAGCAACTTATCTTTGACAAAGGAGCTAAAAATATACGATGGAGAAATAGCAGCCTCTTCAACAAAAACTGCTGGGAAAACTGGTTAGCAGTCTGCAAAAAACTGAAACTAGATCCATGTATATCACCCTATACCAAGATTAACTCAAAATGGATCAAGGATCTTAATATCAGACCCCAAACTCTTAAGTTGATACAAGAAAGAGTAGGAAATACTCTGGAGTTAGTAGGCTTAGGTAAGAACTTTCTCAATGAAACCCCAGCAGCACAGCAACTAAGAGATAGCATAGATAAATGGGACCTCATAAAACTAAAAAGCTTCTGTTCATCAAAAGAAATGGTCTCTAAACTGAAGAGAACACCCACAGAGTGGGAGAAAATATTTGCCAACTATACATCAGACAAAGGACTGATAACCAGAATATACAGGGAACTTAAAAAACTAAATTCTCCCAAAACTAATGAACCAATAAAGAAATGGGCACGTGAACTAAACAGAACTTTCTCAAAAGAAGAAATTCAAATGGCCAGAAAACACATGAAAAAATGCTCACCATCTCTAGCAATAAAGGAAATGCAAATTAAAACCACACTAAGATTCCACCTCACCCCTGTTAGAATAGCCATCATCAGCAACACCACCAACAACAGGTGTTGGCGAGGATGCGGGGGAAAAAGGAACCCTCTTACACTGTTGGTGGGAATGTAGACTAGTACAACCACTCTGGAAAAAAATTTGGAGGCTACTTAAAAAGCTGGACATCGATCTACCATTTGATCCAGCAATACCACTCTTGGGGATATACCCAAAAGACTGTTACTCCAGAGGCACCTGCACATCCATGTTTATTGCGGCACTATTCACAATAGCCAAGTTATGGAAACAGCCAAGATGCCCCAGCACTGACGAATGGATTAAGAAAATGTGGTATCTATACACAATGGAATTTTATGCAGCCATGAAGAAGAACGAAATGTTATCATTCGCTGGTAAATGGATGGAATTGGAGAACATCATTCTGAGTGAGGTTAGCCTGGCTCAAAAGACCAAAAATCGTATGTTCTCCCTCATATGTGGACATTAGATCAAGGGCAGACACAACAAGGGGATTGGACTATGAGCACATGATAAAAGCGAGAGCACACAAGGGAGGGGTGAGGATAGGTAAGACACCTAAAAAACTAGCTAGCATTTGTTGCCCTTAATGCAGAGAAACTAAAGCAGATACCTTAAAGCAACTGAGGCCAATAGGAAAAGGGGACCAGGAACTAGAGTAAAGGTTAGATTAAAAAGAATTAACCTAGAAGGTAACACCCACGCACAGGAAATCAATGTGAGTCAATGCCCTGTATAGCTATCCTTATCTCAACCAGCAAAAACCCTTGTTCCTTCCTATTATTGCTTATACTCTCTCTACAACAAAATTAGAGATAAGGGCAAAATAGTTTCTGCTGGGTATTGAGGGGGGGAGCGGGAGGGGGGGGAGTGGGTGGTAAGGGAGGGGGTGGGGGCAGGGGGAGAAATAAACCAAGCCTTGTATGCACATATGAATAATTAAAAAAAAAAATAAAAAATAAATAAAAATAAAAGTAAAAAGAAAAAAAAAAAAAAAAAAAAAGTTCTGCTCCACCACAAACTGCCTACCATAATATCTTGCCTTACTGTAAACCCTGAAGCAATGGAGCCAAGCAATCATGAAATAAAACCTCTGAAACCATAACCAAAATAAACCTTTCCTCCTAGTAAATTGATTATCTCAGGTACTTTGTTACAGTAATGGAAAGCTGACTAACACAGCCTCTTTGTGTGGTTTGGGCTTCTTGAAGCATGGAGGCCTTGGAATTACCAAATTTCCTACAAGCAGCTCAGGGCATTGACAGTGAACATCCCAACAAATAAGGCAAAAGCTGATCTCCTTTTATGATCTACCTTCAGAAGTCTCATAGCATCATTTCCACCCATGTTCAAGGGTACAGCACACGTGACAGGGCCTAGACCTTGCCTCAGCATGGCAGGGCTGTCAAAGAATTTGTAGCCATGTTTTAAAACCACCACAAGAGTGGAACATGAATTTGATCTTATTTAGTGTCTAAGTTTAGCCACTGTTTCATTGGGAATGACCTGCAATTTGCACAATCCTCCACGCTACAAATCAGGCGCCTCCTGTGTGCAGGTTACCCCAGGGTTCCTTTTTCTTTCGTCTTTCCTTGCCTTCCTTTCCCTGCCCCCCTCCCTCCTCCTCCTTTCCCCTCCCCTCCCTCTTCTACCTTCCCTTCTCCTTTGCTCCTTTTCCCTCCCCCTCCCTCCCCCTCCCTTCCCCCTCCCTTCCCCCTCCCTTCCCCCTCCCTTCCCCACCCTCCTTCCCCTCTCTATCCTTCCCTTTCCCTTCACTCACATTTTACCACTTGAGCACATTCCACTCCTTTTGCTTTCATTTTGTTTTTCAGATAGATTTTTCTGCTTTTGCCTGGACCAACCTCAGACTATAGTCTTCTTACCTCCACCTCTTGAGTAGGTGGAAATATAGGCATTTGCCACCATGCCCAGCTTGTTTTTGAGATGGGGTGTTGCTAATTTTAGCCAGAGTGGTCTCTACTTTTGATCTTCCTGTCTCTGCCTCCTGAGTAGCTGGGATTACGGATGTGAGCCATCATGCTCAGCCTAGGCGGGCATTTTTATCCCTGTTCTATAGTTGAGGAAATCAAGGTGGTTTGGGGACTTATATAATTTGCTCAAAGCAGATAATCCTGACCTCCTGAGCCCAACTAGGGCTCTCTCCAGCACATACCCTGGCCTGTGAGGCAGAGGTACCAGTCAAACCACGTTTCAAAAATACCTCTCCCAGCAATTAAAGTTTCATTCCTCCGCGTGTGGAAGTCTCTGGGTCTTGTGCAAGACTGACAGTAGAGTCCCACGGAATACAAGTGGCATAAGCAAGCAGGAACAGTACCTGTCCTCCCTCATAGGGCAAAGCCCTGCTGGGAAGTGGCAAGGAAGAAGAGGTCAAGTGAGGAAGGGAAGAGCATCACAGACAGACCTACTGTGAGCCTACGGCCATGACAGCTGCTGCATACACCTCCTTTCATGGAAAGACACCACACATTGTCTCCTACATTCTCCTCTGCAGTTTGACATTGACACTCCTCATCTTGGGGTCTGATTCCTCTACTTTTGAATCTGATCTGATTTTATGACTCAGTGGCAACTAAAAGAATGTGAAAGAGATGGTGGAGTGGCTCAAGAGGTAGAGTGCCTGCCTAGCAAGAGTGAGGCCCTGAGTTCAAACCCCAGGACCACCAAGGAAAAATAATAAAATAATGTAAAGAAAATGATGTCACACGACTTCCCAGGTTCAAACAGAAAAGGCCATTCAGCTTCTACCTGGTTCTCTTGGGATGCTAGCTCTGGGTAAGCCAGCTGCTGTGTAAGAAGTCCAGATTTCCAAGGACTGCCATGCTGGTTGCCCCGCTCCATGTCCCAGCCCTGTCCACCAAGGTCCCAGACATGAGTGCCACCATTATGGACCCTCCAGACCAGTCATCTGCCAGCTGAGCAGCCTCAATACCATGAGGACTAAATAAACCACCCAGCCAAGTCGCCATGCACATTCTTGACTCACGGAATCTGACATAATACAGTGGTGGACATTGATTGGGTAACTAGTTATGCAGCAACATCCACCTTCATTTCCTGTAATCTTGATGGCAGCCATTATTATTTCTGGATTAAGAAACCAGGGGAAGGGAAGGTGAATAATTTGCCTGGCACCACCCATCTGACAACCAGACTATAATCCAGGTATTTCTGAATCAAGCTCTGCTCTTTCTACTGTCACATGCTGTTCTGGGGGCCGTGTATGTATGTGTGTGAATAAACCTGTATGAAAAATCTGCAGAATGCTAAGAAAAAGCACTGTCTCCTTTATGCTCTGTCTGGGTCACACTAGTTCCAGGATTTTTTTTTTTTTTTGAGACAGTGTCTCATTATGGAACTTGTGATCCTCCTGCAGGAGGTCAGCCTCCTGAGTGCTGGGATTACAGATGTGTATGACCGAGCTGGCTGGCTCCAGGATTTTTAATTATGAAAATAAATACCTCTCCCTGGAGCTCTAGGGCCAGGTTCCAGCAGCTACTATGTGACTTTGGTCTCACAAAGGTTCTGGAGAAAACTGTTGTTTGTTACACCTCCCTGGGTTTCACCTGGACAGAAAGCAGTTGGGTAGTGAGAGGTTTGTTGCCATCAGTGATGATGTTACTCCAGGACAGTGTAAAGTCCCCTTCACTGCTCTCTCACAGACCGACTTCCCACCCCACTGATAAGATTCCATCCTTCCTGAGGTTCAGGCTGAAAACCTTTTCCGAATTGTTGTTAATGCTTTCTTTTATTCCCTGAGCAACCTACCAGTGAATCCTGTTGACTCTGTCTTGAATATCTCTCCAGGACATAACCCTTCTCACCTCCTCCACTGAGACCACCAGGACTGAACTCCCATTATGTCTCCTCCATCCCCACCCATATTCCTCTGTAGTGCATAGCGCACATAGTAGTATGGAATGTTGTTGACTAAATGGGGTCACAGGCCCTCTTGAAAATCTGATGACAGCAAAGACTTTCTACTCAGATAAAAGCTTACACCTGCAGGATTTTGCAGTTTCTGGGGGTTCCCAGGTTCCCAGGACCATGAAGGTTAAGAAGGTCTTCTTTTAGAGTGGATATCTGTCTGTATTTAGAGTCTAGTTAAACATGAGTGATAGCTCATCCATACAGACATTCAACCCACATGAACTGAGACCAGCTAGGCATCAGCCCTGTGCTAATCACTAGAGGGGCACTATCTGCACAAAACTCAGCTCACTGGAAAGGCCACACATTACCTAACTCTAGGAAGATCGTTTCAAAACTGGAGGCTTGTGCATGGTCTGATGACAGCCTAAAGGATGCCATGACGAACTCTTGTTGGGAAGAACTCACTGACTTGAATTAAGTTTTGAAGGGAGAATGTATAATTCAGGCAAAAGGCCAACAAACTCCCCGGCATCTTCAAAGGGAAGACTAGGCATTTGGTCTAAAACCCCTTCCCTAACACTGAGACAGGCGTCCCTTTGTACCAATCAGGATGGCAGAAGGAGGGGAGAATATCCCCGGTTGCCTGGAGCCAATCTGGAGCCAGATGTGGAGCTGCGAGTCGAATCAAGGTCATCTCCTATCACAGCCTTCCATGGTGGAGGAGTATGATGGATGTTGGAGAGGTGACCTCAGTGTCCACCAAACCCACCCCCTCACACATGAACCCATCCTTCAACTTCATGACCTGGTCAGAGGAACTGTGCCTCAGTGTCGGTCCCAGGAGGCTGTTCATCGGAGCTGATTTGGGGAGATGACCAAGGTTCTGGTCTGTTCCGGTGTCTAGCTCTGGCCCCACCATAGCCCACAGTCACTGATGGCTGAAGGCTGCCCACCTCCTACAGATTTGAGTGCTCTGGTTTTGAGTTTCACTATCTGCTACAACCCATTTTAGGACACTCGATTCTCTCCCACAGAAAGAAAAAAGGAGGGAGTGGGGAAGTGAGCTCCCACTCCACACTGATTCGGTGATGATGGACATTGGAGAGAGGCAGCGCCCCTTTCCTAGAAAGCTAATATTGAGATGCCCCTTCCCCCTGTGAGAGCCACCTGCCATAAAAGGACAATTGTCCTCGTAGCTTTCAGCAATTCCCTTCAATGCTCTCTGGTGGGAGAAAACAAGGGCCGCCTGATGGGCTCTGTGCCTTTCAGCTTAGCTGCTCACAGTGGACAAAGGAGAAATTAAGGCTGAGACCTTAAGCAAAATCGAAAGCTTCCTCCAGCTGAGATGTTGAATCAATAGTGAATGGACACAGGTGAGCAGCAGGAAGCCTAATATTTGTTTCTTTTCTCCCCGTTTTCAAAAGGTGACTTGGAAGAGAGAGAAATGCATGCTGACTCTCAGGTGGAACTCTGAAGAGAGGAGGGGGAGGGGCAGGCAGACATTTCCCAGTCTATACTGATAAAGATCCAGGGGTGGGCTAGTGGAGTGGCTCAAGTGGTAGAACACCTGCCTAGTAAGTGTAAGGTCCTGAGTTCAAACCTCAGTACTATCAGAAAAAAAAAAAAAAGATTCAAGGGGAGCCCTTAAGGCTATTTTTTGCCTGGAGTTACTTTCTGCAGCCTAAATCAAACTGCACAAGAATGCAGTTGCTTGGAACTCAGTATCCTAACAGAAATGGGGTTTCTGCCCCAATTCCTACTTTGTGGGGAGGTGGGAGGTGAAGGAGAAAAGTATGAGGTGGGGAGCATAGGAAGGGAAGACCTCAGGCCAGGACTCCCAAGTTTGCTGCCCGTTTTGGTGTCCTAGGGAGCTCTCAGAAAGCCAGCACCTCACTGATTCAGTCAGAGACAGTCTCCAAGTGGTAGTACTGGGCTGGATGACGGGCATGTGTCACCACACCCAGCTTTATTGGTTGAGATGGCATCTCACCAACTTTTTGGCAGGGCTGGCCTCGAATTGTGATCTTCCCAAGCTCCACCTCCAGAACAGCTAGAATTACAGGCATGAGCTACTGTGCCCTGCCAAGCAGCTGTGTTTCTAACAATCTCCAGGGTGACACTGGGCACACTAGTCTGTGGATCACTCTTCAATGAGCAGAAGTTTCTTTAATCTCAGAAGCAAATGTGGCCACTGACAAATGACCGAGCAGAGCAAACAGCTTCTCAGAACACACAGTTCCTGACGAGATTGTTCTGGAAGGGCTCCTCCTTGCTGCTAACACCTGCCATACCCATCTCACCATAGCCTGCACATTGTCATCTGAACAACTTTTCATAAAACACCAGTCACAGTCTCTGGGGTAGTTTTTAAGGATAAGGTTTGTGTCCAGCCAGGGTTAAGGACTCCAGTCCTAAGTCCTCTGTCTCCTACTGTATCCATGGGAACCTCTCCCCATACCCACAGTTGCACTGGCCACTATTGATTGGATGGGGGACAGGCAGTTGGCCTAAGTCACCACACTGGGCCCCTTCCTGGGGAATGAGGCATGAGGCACAGATCCCAGCTGGGTCTGGCCTTCCTCCTTAATTCGGGAATTATGTAGTGTGGAACTGTTGACCACCATTCGTACCCACGAGGCAGCAGAGCAACATCTAGGACTGGGCTTCCCCCATCCCCCCCTTGAGTCTATGTGTGACAGAAGGAACAGGCACCTCAGTAACCATGGCCTTTGACCCTAGAAGAGAAGCAGCTTTCAGACTGGGGGACTCATGTGGCTGGTCCTACACCCTGGAAGGTGTCACACGACCAGCATGCCTTAGACATTCAAGTCTTTGAGAAAACTCAGACCACAGCACCATGTGTTCAGTAGTGACACCCTTCCCCATCCTTCTCCTGCAAAACTCATGAAAATGAGAATATAGGGACTGGAGGCACAGAGCACCGGCACGTACCTAGCAAGTGTGAGGCCTGGAGATCAATTTCCAGGAGACAGAGAGACAGATTTTGTAAGCAAGCTTCAAGAAGAGCGTGCAGACTGGTTTTACCTGAAGAGCAATCACCATCCTTGAGTCTCCACAACTGTGACTTCCCAGCCTAGGCCCACTGCTGACTTCGGGTGTGTAATTGCTTGTCTTGCCTGTTTTCTCGTCTATAAAATGGAACTAAGAGTACCAAAACTGATTAGTTGCTGTAAAGGGTAACAATAAAAGGGTTATAAATCATGGCACAGATGTAGAAATGCCTCTTACGAATGAGTCACTGCCTGCCAGATGCGTGCTGTGGAACAGTGAAGAAGAGGCCTTTGGGGAAGATGTGTTAAATCCCAGTCTCTCCAGCCACCTGTGTGATCTTAGGCAAACTGCCTCCAATTCCTCACGGCAGACACTGGCTAGCAGTACCGACCTTGCAGAACTTTTGCGAGGGTTGAATGAGATAATGTGTGGAGACTGGGGGATAGAATAGGTGCTGGAAGCTATGCTTCCCTTCCATTCATGACCTCACTGTTAATGTAAGGTAGACTGCACAGGATACAGTCATTGTTACAGTATCTCTGCAACAAACACTAGCTTCCTCACCAGCAACAATGACTATAGTCAGATAAAGCTTTCTGTACTCTGAGCATAAGGCTGATAAGATGTTTGCTGCGTTGGACACCCAGGCTCTGTTTCCTGTTGTCTTCCCGCCCTGTAGTTTAAGACTGTGATTTCTAGCTCACAGGAAGGACAGACAGTAGGGGGATGGAGAGAGGCAACCTCCCTCAAGAGTCTGGGCTGTGAGCTCTCTCCTGTTGGGCTACAGCCAGTGAGAGAGCTCAGTGCAAGCTCAGATGCCCGCTTTTGGGTCTGAAATCCCAGCTCTACCACAACCTATCTGTGTGGCCTTGACCAAGTCACCCTATCTTTGTGCCTCTGTTTTCTAGTACTTCACGAAGTATTGGGAAAATTAAATAGGTCAATGTATTGAAAGCACTTAGGATGGCTACCTGGCACATACACAAGAGGGTACACTATTGTTTTTATTCGTTCAGCCACATGGCCGCACCTAACTCCAAGGGAGTAGGAAGATGCCTTTTACCAAGTGGCATTGTGTTTAATTAAGACTTTAGGATTCTATTTTTGAAGAGAGGAGAGTGGACATTATGGGGCAACTAGAGTCTCTGCAAAAGGGGGGGAGGTCACAAAGACCCCTGCAGAGGTGTGATTGCAGTTTCTAGGTCATAAATAACCTACCCACTCTCCTCCCTGTGTGACGGGGCGAATGCGTGTAAACCTGTCGTAGAGACGGAGAAGAATGAAAATAATAATGTGTGAAGCTCTGTCTCAGTTGTCCACCAAGACTCTTTGAGTCCCTCCAGTGCTCTGGTTTGGGGAAAAGCGCCATTTCTTTCTACCCCGGAACATTTACCATCTGCCAGGCACTGTAGACATAGGCTAGGTGTCCATTTCTCTCCAGTTTGTGATATATCCTAAAGCTGTCATAGACAAAGACCCCATTCAGGCAGCTCCCCACCCCCCTTCTCACATCAGCCCTACACTCTGAGCGCACCAGGAGATCTAAGTGGCTTCTCTGGTTACAGATGCTCCAGGTCAAGGGAGGGGAGGAATTCAAGCACAGTTTGTCATCCAATAGTTATCCTGATGCTAATATTACTTCAACTCAGGCACTCAGGGCCTTGGTAGCCAGGCCCAGACTCTCTCCCTCAGCTCCCAAAGCAAGCCCATGCCAGGACCAAAGAAATAGTTATCTTCAAGCAAAGGGAATTTAAGTTGGACATCAAAATCAAACAAAAACCAAACAAAACAAAAATCCTCAAAGCACAGAGTGATTTTTAGCATTATAAACAAATAGGCCATAGACTTTTTAGAACAAAAAACTTTTATTTGCTAGCAACTCTTCAAGAATACATAAATAGCTGGATGCATGGCTCAAGTGGTAGTGCACCTACCTAGCAAACATGAGGTCCTGACAAAAAGAAAATAAAGGAATAAGAATGCATGAATATATGCTTTTGTATAAATTTGGTGTTTTATTGATGTTTTGTGGTGATGAGTATTTGGCTAAAGACCTTACCTCCTTTAAATTCCTCAGCTCCATGACCTCTCGCCAAATAGTTAATTGTCTATAAACATTTAAGTGCTTGTTGGCGCGTGCTCAGAAGAACCCTCCAATTATTTCTTTCTGAAGCAAAAGTACTTGGTAAGCAAATAAGCACTCCATAAATTGCTTGCTTCCTTTTGGAAAACACCTTGAGGTGAGGTGCATTGTGCTTTCCATCTCTGCTCTCCAACTTCTGGTGGCTTCTGGTGGCATTTGGGGGTATTCTTTGGGTGTGGTGAGTTTGGAAAGGGCAGATCCTTGCTTACCCAGCACCTTGGGCTGAGGAATTCACAGGTGGGTGCCTAATGAATGCTAATGAGCAAAAGGGCAGGGTATTGGGGCTTCAGATCCACCACTGTTCAAGTCCTTTTAAAAGAGCAGAGATTTCTTCTCAGCGCTATAAACAAATCATGTAGGTTTTGATCCACAGGAGCTCAACAAGGTGCTAGTAACCGGCTCGAGGTTATTTTAGCCGCCCTGCCTTCCAGTTTCCCAGCATTCTATGGAGCTGCTAGGGCAGCCCTCCGAGCTCAGCTGATCTCTTCTCAAAACCAGAGTCCATCTCACTTGGGCCTCCCGCACAGACACAGGTCATCTATGGGTCTCCTGCTTGTGAGTTATGCTGTCTGTTTCCTTGTTTGAATGTGACAAATAGGCTCCTGCCAGATATGTTCCAGGAAGACTTGCCCTTCCTTCAAAACACCTCCGTCATTTGGCATGGGGGGTCCCTCAGGCTGCCCTATAGGAGAAAGTTGACTGGGACTTTCTCCTCTCTTATCAATCCTTGTTTTATACTAGTTTGCTGAAGTAATTGCTGAAAAAAAAAGTATCAAGTCTGCAGACCAAGAGAGACTCAAGTATTTGACCCCTCTAAGAAGATTATAATATAATCTGCGCCCCTTCCCTCTCTTAGACAGCAGTGAGTGTGGTCAGACCTCAAGCTTCCTAATTGTCTACCCATGGAATTCCTCCAAACCTGCCCCTTCACCAAGCACAGTTCAGTGAGTGTTCATTGGAGGAGTGGAGAAGGAGCGGGGAAGGGCACTGGTTCCCCAACTGAAAGCAGGAGGGTGGATGCTAACTCTAGCTGCATTGCAAAGAAAACCAGCTGGTCCAAAGCTTCCGGCAGTGAAGGTTGTATCCCTTTTGGAATTTCCTCCTCTCTCCCCTTGCTTTTGCTTAGCTAACTCTGAATGGCCCTTAAAACGGTGAATGTCTGCTCCCCCAGAAAACTGTATCTATACCCCAGGCTGATCTTGCTACCCTCCCCCTGGGTGGGACTGACCCTGGGACCACCTCTGGGCTGGCAAGGGTTCCACTAACTGCTGCCAAGTCCCACCACCTTGATGTCATCACTGAGGGATGGGACAGTGTCTAATCGAGCTGTGTATGCCAGAAGTGAAAGGCACAGCTTAGGTACATCAATGTGGAGCCCATGAATGCAGCTAAGAACTTTGAGGAGTCCATCTTTCTCATTGAGATCGAGACCACTAGAGATTTTTTAGGGCCTCATGCACACTAGGCAAGCGTTCTACATCTGAGCTATACCCCAGAGTTTTCAAGATATTTATTTATTTATTTATTTATTTTTGTTGCACTGGGGCATGAACTCGGGGCCTTCACCTTGAACCACTCCACCAGCCCTATTTTTTTTGTGAAGAGGTTTTAGAGATAGGGTCTCATGGAACTATTTGCCTGGGCTGGCTTCAAAACGTGATCCTCCTGATCTCTGCCTCCTGAGTAGCTAGAATGATAGATAGGCGAGAGCCACAGGCACCCAGCATATTGTTATTTTTAATTGTGTAATGATCAGAACAGGGTAATTGACACATCTATCTCCTGAGACAGTTATCATATCTTTGTGTTGGGAACATTCAACATCCTGTCTACTAGCTATCGTTGGCATCAACTATGGTTACCCAACTATTCTATAATTTATCCTTCCTATTCAACCAGTACCCCTGTACTGGTTAACCATCCTCTCTCCATCACCCTCCTCTACATCCTTCCTAGGCTCTGGTAATCATTGTTCTATTTTCTACTTTTGTGAGATCAAATGTTTAGCTTCTGCATATGAGAATATGTGGCTTTTGTCTTCCTGTGACTGACCTATTTCACTTACCATTATGTCCTCCAGTTCCATCCATGTTGCTGCAAATGACAGAATTTCATTCTTTTTTATGGTGAAATATCTATATATATATAGATATATATAGATATATATATCTATATATATCTCACAATTTCTTCCATTCATCTGTGGACAGACACATCAGCTGATTCCACATCTTTGCTATTGTGAAAAGTGCTGCAGTAAACATGGGAGTGTGGTATTTCTTTGATTTCATTTTCTTTGGGTACATTCCCAGTAGTGGATTGATGGATTAAAGGGTAGTTCTAGCTTCTCCATACGGTTTTCCGTAATAGCTGCATTAGTTTACTTTCCCACTAACAGCGCAGGGGAGTTACCGTTTCTCCACATCTTCACTGACATTTGTTAGTTTTTGTCTTCTTGATAATAGCCATTCTAGCTGGGGTGAGATGATATCTCTGTCATTGAGGTTGTGACTTGCATTTCCCTGATGATCCAGGCTGGTAAGCATTTTTACTTATACTTGTTGGCCCTTTGTGTGTCTTCTTTTGAGAAAACTGGATTATTTGTTGGTTACTTATTCATTTGTTTGCTGTTGCGTTGTTATATATTCTGGATGTTAATCCCTTACTGGATGAATAGTTTCCAAATATTTTCTCCTATTCTGTAGGTTGTCTCTTTACTCTGTTGATTATTTCTTTTGCTATACAGAAGCTTTATTATTATTATTATTATTTTGGTGGCACTGGGGTTTGAACTCAGGACCTCGAACTTGCTAGGCACACATTCTACCACTTGAGCCACTCAAGTGGCCTAACCCGCAGAAGCTTTTTAGTTTGATTTAATCTCACTTGTCAATTTTTGTGTCTGTGGCCTATCCTTTTGGGGTCAAATCCAAAGTATCTTTGCCCAGACTAAAGTCCTGAAGCATTTCCTTTACATTTTCTTCTGAAGTTTCATTCAAATCTTTAATCCACTTTGAGTTGATTTTCATATATGGTGATAGATACGGGTCAAAGATTTTTTTTTTTTTAAACCAGTGACTTAGTAAAACCATTTAAAGACCTAAAACACGGCTTGGGACAAAACAGACCAACAATCGATTAGTTATTGTTAATCTGTTAAGCACCCCTATTTCTAGAGAGGCTGACTCTTTGCCTCCTTCCCTCCCCTCCCAATCTCACCTTTCTTGGCTTCCCTCTTCTGCCCTCAGCACCAGCCCAGGTGTTTCACAGTTTATTTGCCTTTGTCTTTAGCCTGTCCTCCAGCTACTTCGCTCTTAGCCACACCCTTTCTATGTGAACTGTTTTCTCTGAGGCCTCTGGAGCGCCCCAGGGGGAAGCCAGGGTCTGAGGGAGCTGGGAAGCAGAGAGGGCTCCGCCCTCTTTGCTAAAGCACAGGGTATCAACTGATGTTCTTAGATATGTCATGTTTGACCCACAAGGAAGGCATGTACCGTTTTAAAAATAACAAATTAGTTGCCAATATCAAAAGTCAGAATTTCTGGCAACACTAGTCCCAAATTCCTAGATGAAAACAATCAGGTAGTACAGAACCCAAGAACCCATTAGAGTGTTTATGCTCCTGTTTACCACAGACTCCACCACTCCCTATAACTCATCAGTTTTGAATGTTGGGGGCTGTTATTGCATGGCAAGTCCCCAAAATGTTCCTTTCCTTATGGAAGGAGAAAAGTGAAAGATTTCTTGTCCTGTTGTCTCAAACTAAAGCAGAAAAATTACAGTGAGACTCAGGAGGTCATATATTCCAAGAAAAATTAAGACCAAGTATACTCTGTGTTAAGCAAAGAGTTTTCCACAAAGTTAACATTTAAGTCCAAATGTGGCCCCAAAGAATACAGTTCAGAAAGCCACAGTGAAAACAATCTGACCTGGTCCTCTTATCTTATCTGCCTATCCCTGTGGTCTTTGGAACTTAAGACCTCTGCTCATATTGGTGGAGCCTCTTGGAACCCAAACAAACACCAGGCCCAAGAGATGGTTGGCCAATGGATTTGGCCTCATCGCTGCCTGTGCTCAAATTGAAGGCAGACTAGACGGGCCAGCAGCAGCTTTCCTGACTGGCGTGGGGAGAAGATAAATGCTTCTCAGCAATGTCCTGGCTTCCCTACAGTCGGGACAGTAATGAGCAGAGACCACAGAATACAATGGGTCTGGAGAATGTGCACTACAATGAGGATTAGAGAACTTTACTTTTAACCATTCATGAATATTTTTATTTTCTTAACTTTCAGTTTTGAAATAATTTAAGACTTGCCAAAGCATTTGTAAAAATAGTAAAAAAGGTTTGCTATAAACTTTCATCAGATACCCTGTTAACATCTTACTTCACTAGCTACAAGAATCAAAATCATGAAATTAAAAGACATGTTGTTGTCTGATCTACAAAATTTACTCCGATTTCCCCTGTCGTGCATTTGTGTTCTTTTGTGGCCGAGGATATAGTCTAGAACTTCACATTGCATTTTGCTGTCAGGCCTCCTTAAGTCTCTTTTGGTGTAGAAGAGTTTCTCAGTGTTTATCTTTCACGAACTTGACACTTAATAAAATGTCCCTCGATTTTGGGCTGTGCCTGCTCTTTCCTCATGATTAAACACGGGTTATGCGTTAGGGTGCAGACACTGTGGGGCTGATGTTGCATCCTTCTTGATGCATCATATCAGGAGGAATGTGGGGCTCCTGATGTCCCAGTGAGTTCTCCACTGAAGTTACGAATTTCAAAGGGAGAAACTTTGAGGTAATGTAACTACCCTTTTTCTCATCTACTTACACCCACTAATTCTACCATCCATTGATGATTCTTGCCTGAACCAACCAGAATTAATTTTAAACTGAAATAACGAGGGAAGCATATGGTAGGTGAACCTATGAAAAGCACCATATGAATGAAAATGTCCTGTTCTTTCTCACATAGCAGACAAAAGCCACAAGTGTTCACTTATTTCTTGGCATTATTGGTGAGTTCTAGGCCCCTCACTGGTTGGCCTAGGCCCTGTGGACCCTTGGGAGTGCAGTGTCTCATAACTTTTGCTTGTTGGGTCATATACCTTATGACAACCATATCTCATACCATGCAAAAACCTCCACCCTAACCTCATGCAAACAGATCTCCTCAAAAATTGACATTTGCACATGAACTGTTCTCCTGGCATCATGTATCACTCAGGCTGTACCTACAGGCTGAGTGATGGCCTACCTTTCTGCTCGCTTGTGTGTGTGTGTGTGTGTGTGTGTGTAATGGGTTTGAACTCAAAGCTTCGCTCTTGCAAAGCAGGTGCTCTACCCCTCCAGTTCATTTTACTCTGGTTAATTTGGAGAGAAGGTCTCAAAAACTATTTGCCCGGCCTGGCCTCGAACTTCAATTTTCCTGATCTCAGTCTCCCAAGTAGCAAGGATTATAGATGTTAGCCATTGGCACCCAGCTCTGTTTTTTTTTTTTTTCTTTTTTTCCCATTTTTATATTTCCCACAAGTCCCAGCTCTAAGTTTTGTCCTTTATTAAGTTTTTTTGGACTGGGCTGGGCCTTGCTTTGCAAGCACCAAGCACTGAGTTCAAACCCCAGTTCCACCAAAAAAAAAAAAAGAAAGAGAAAAGAAGTGGCAAAGAGGACATAAAACTAATGAATTCTGGAAAAAAAGAAAAGAATGACCATAATTAAAATTCAGAGGAAACCATAGAAAATGGGGCATTTGCAATGGGTTTGGGGATTTTTTTTTTTAATGGTACTGGGGTTTGAACTCAGAGCCTCATGCTTACTAGGCAGGCCCGCTATCCCTTCAGCCACATTCCCACCCTTTAATTTGCTTGACAGGGTCTCACTATGTAGCCTAGGCTGGCCTAGAACTAGTGACCCTCCTGTGTCAGCCTCTCAAATGCTGGGATTGCAGGCATATACCACAATGCTGGCTAAGGATGCAGATTTTGAGCTGTGTGTGAAGGTAACAAGCTTTCTGGGCTCAGGTTGAAGCTCTGGACACAAAGTGGTCATACTTACAGAGATAAATGAAAAACGTATTTGGACCAGAATGCAAAGCAGTCTAGAATGGCTGGGAAAGGACAGGTCAAACTTCTTACAGGGGCTCTTACACTGTGCACAGTGGGACCTTAGTGTGGGGTTTCAGGATAATTATTTTCTTTTTGTGGTGCTGGGATTCAGACTCAGGGCTTTGCACTTGCTTGACAGATGCCCTTCTGCTTGAGCCAAGCCTCCTGCCCCAGGATGATAACTGTTAAAGGAAGCTGTTGAGTGGACTGGATAGCATGTTACTGGAGTAATGGACCCGAGCAGGAGGATTCCATATAGATGAACACTGGAATTTAAGCAGATCTTGGAAAGGCACAGCCAACTTTCAGGCAACCATGTATGACCACTTCTCTGCAATTCTGAAACCCCAAAGCTGAAAAATGAAAGTTTCTTCTTAAATTTGCAGAAATGTGACGGTAGAAAATGTAGCTGAAGCTGGATGAGGCGGCTCACACCTCTAATCCCAGCTATTTGAGAGGTGGTGATCAGGAGGATTTCTGCTCAAGGCGAGCCTGAACAAAATGTTAGTTGAGACATCATCTCAACAAACAACCCAGGTATGATGGTATATGTCTGTAATTCCAAATATGGGGGAGGTGTAGGTAGGAGGATTGAGGTACAAGGTCAGATTGGCAAAATGCAGGAGACCTTATCCAAAAAAAAACTTAAGCAAAGGGCTGGAAGTATGGCTCAAGTAGTAGAGCACAAGGCCTTGAGTTTAAACCCAGTACTACCAACAGTGTGTGGGGGGGAACCAATGAAATTAAAACATTAGTGGAATGAGTTCAAAAACTCAGAACCTCCCAAAAGTAAACAAACAAAAACCACAACACACACACACACATATACACAAACAAACCCTAACTGAATCTGCTGTGAAGCTATTTGTCATCTTCATTTATCTCACTTAGCGAGTAGGAGAGGACCACAATTTTCTGCTGCCCCTCAGTGCACAGATGGGATCTGTTGCTTGTTTGAATCTGGGCTGGTCTTGTGTCTGCTCTGGCCTTGTGTTGGTTTTGCCCAGCAGAATGTTGTAGCTTGAGGGTCTGGGCCTTCAGAAGTCTGCAGCTTCTGCTCCTTTTGGAAAGTCCCCTCCGTAGTTGGCTGCTGCAGAAGTCCAGCTACCCTCAGCCTACCACGCTGTGAGAGGCTAGCAGAGCGAGCCCTAAAGGGCCTGAATGGGAGTGAAGCCTTTTTGGATATTTTAGCCCAGCCCCCAGCAAAGTTGCTGAGTGAGTCCCATAGGGAGGCTGGGGATGTAGCTCAGTAGTAGTGTGCTTGCCTGGCACCAGCACTTCAAGAAAATGGAGAAGAACCTGCCGTCCACGCCCTTCCCAAATTCCTGGCCCACAGACTCTTGAGAAAATAAAGCAGTTCTTTTAAGCCACTGATGTTTTGGAAAGCTATGTTTATGCTGCAATAGATAACCCAAACATAGGCTTACAACATTCGTGTATCTTCAATGCAGAAAATCAGTGTATTTCATTACAGTGTCACTCCTGACCTGAGAGTGTTAATTGATGTATACATACATTCTACCTTTCTAAATTAAAGTCTCAATTCTGAAGTCCATCTAGTCCCTAGGGTTTTAGAAAGGGACTGGTCTTTGTATTAAGGAACTACAACTGTCTAGACTTCCTTCTGATCTTGGACATTTGCTAAATGTCATGTTGTCTTCCACTCCTTCAGCCATTTTGCGTGGGTGTCTTATTTTCCCAGCAGCACCAGCCCTTGCTCTAATCAGCTGCTCTCTGGCTTCAGCTTCCTTCACTTTTTCAGAGTCTTATTCTCACAAGCCTTCCAGCTCTTCACTCAGAGGTTCTGATTCCATGGGTCTGAGGTGAGGGATTCCAGCAAGTTCCCAGGGGAGGAGGCTGAGGCTGCTGGTCCAGGGAGCAGCTTTGAGAACTGCTCTATTTAACATTTTTACTTTATTTACCCACCAGCCCTAGGTGCTTACCAAATGCTTACTAAATATTCACCCTTGCCATGCTTTTCACTTTGCTCCCTTTGGTCCTCCTGGCTAGGTCCCAGACTTAAAAGAAATTTAGTGCTTTCTTCTTAGCTCAGCTGATAAGACACTGGATAAAAGGCCCCTTCCAACCTCTTTTTTAACCTGTCTGTTGCCTTGGAACAGATCAGAGGAACGCCTTCACTTGTGAATACAACTTGGTGGTTCTGGATAAAATGCTTGTTGTCTCTCTTCACAAAACGGGAGGGGCACAGGGAAAACAATCTTTTTGGCCAGAGACCCATCCATCAAAGCCTGTCATTTTTACAGATGGCACCTCTGAGGCCCAGAAAAAGTAGAGCCTCTTGCTTGGGGCATAGAGCCGACAAATGCAAGTAACCGGGCTTGAGCTCAGGTTTCACCTGACGGCTAACAGCCACTCACTCAATAAGGGGGCCCATGTGTCCCCCACTCCCATCGCAGGAAAGCACAGCCCCTCCGTAAGCACAGACCACACCTCTCAAGCCTTTTTGAAACTCCTCCACCTCTCCAAGGGTGATGGGCCGGTCACAATGATTCATGTTAACTAGGGACCTCCAAAACGCCTCCCTCCTCCCTCGGGCCCTGGCGACATCACCCCGGCTCTACCGGTCCCCGCCTGGAAGAGTCTTGCCCTTGCGGCCCCGCGATTAAGTGGTTCCTCAAATTGTTCCCGACAGGAGAGGCAGGAAATAACCTCGGGCTCCGGTGGCTGCCGTGGCGGGAGGGGGAGAAGCGCCTCCGGGCGGTCCTGGGGGCCTCCATCGATCTCGGGTCTAAGGTCCGGTTGAGTCAAATTCCAGCCACCACCCAGCCCGCCTCTCTCCTTCGGCCACTGAGTCCCGGCGCCGCGTCACCAGCAGGACTGGGCTTCCCGGGACCGGTGCGCGCGGCCCCCGCGCGGGCAGATGAAGGAGACAGGTCGGCGACGGGCCGGCCGGCGGAGGCGGGGTCCCGGGAGGCCGAGACCTCGAGGCCCCCTCTGAGCGCCCTCTTGGCAGTGGTATCGGCCGCAACAGGTGACAGGCAGGGCCGGAGCGGCGGCCCTGGGCTGGGCGGTCCGTCTCCGCCGGCCTCCCGCCCCTCTCCACGCCCCTCCCCTCCCCTCCCCCGCCTCCGCCGCGTCCCCGCGGCCCAGCAGCCTCCCCTCGCGCCCCTCCTCCCCCCGGGCGGCAGCGCAGCCCCGGAGCCCGCGCGCGCAAGAGCCGGACACTCGCGGGACGCGCGCGGCGCCCGCATTGGCCGCGAAGGCGACTCCCGCGCGCCCCACTCCCCCTCCAGCTGTGCTCTCCTCCCGCTCGCCGGCGACCCCGGGCGCAGCGCCGCGCGTCCGGCCCCGGACACGCTGGGGGTCCCCAGGGACCGGCCAGTCGGGCCCGGGCGCGACGATGGAGGAGCAGCAGCGCACCCGCTCGCACACTGTCACCACCACCGCCAGCTCCTTCGCCGAGAACTTCTCCACCACCAGCAGCAGCTTCGCCTACGACCGGGAGTTCCTGCGCACCGTGCCCGGGCTCCTCATCGTGGCCGAGATCGTGAGTGCCCGCGGCCGGCCCCGGGGCGGGGGAGGCAGACGGACCCCGTGCGCTCGCGCCCCGCCGCGCCGCCCCTCCCCTCCCCTCCCCGGAACCTGCTGCGGTTTTCGGGCGGGCTTTGGGGGACGTTTTTTGCTCAGACGTGCCTTGTTCACAAAACTCAGGACCAGGTCGTTTTAACTTGGGCTCCCTTAAGAAGAGAGGGTCGTGGCCCGCAGGATGTTTACTGAGGGTGACACCAGCTTGCTGGGCCCCCTAGGTCGTGGTAGCCTGTCCTGGGAGCGGATGCTTGCTGGACATTGAATTGAGTGCCAGGCATACTGGCGCCTCCTTCACCTGATTCCCCACGTGGATGGCTGCTGTCTGAGATCCCTTGGAAGGGGGAGGGCTCACTCTTTTCCTGATGATCTCCCTGTGGTGAGATTGAAGTGTGTTAGGAAAAAGTTACTGAATAAAATCTGAGTCTCAACCTCCTTGAAAACCAAAAAGCGTCGCCAGTCTGGTGCCGTGCACATCCTAGTGTAGGCTTCAGAACATTCCTAGGGCTGGAGGAGTGGCTTAGGTGGTGCAGTGTCTACCTCATTAGTGTGAGGCCCTGAGTTCAAACCCCAGAACAGCAAAAGATAAAATAAATAATTAATTAATAAAAATATCCATGGGCTGGGGGTATGGCTCAAGTGCCTGCCTGCCTACAAGCTCAAGGCCCTGAATTCAAACTACAGCACACACACAAAAAAAGGCATTTTTAGATCTGGAGTGTGACTCAGCGCCTGTGTAGCAAGGGCTGAAAATTCAAACCCCAGTATTGGGGAAAAAAAATCTCAGGGAGGGGGCAGAGAGCTTGGAGGCCTAGACTCCCTAGATGTCTCCAGAAGTCCTCACCAGTCTTTCGTGGCTTAGAAAGGACAGGAGCCCTGCTGACAGCTACTGGCCATCACTGTTCTTTGACTCTTCACCATATGCCAGGGTTGCCAAGCTGTGTAGATGCTTGGAGCTCTCATATAGTCCACATAACTGTGAAGGAAGTGAGGCCTAGAGAGGGGAAGTTAAGCACACCTGTGATGGTGAAGGACTGATTCCAACCTAGGCTCCCCTTTTTCCTGGTCTCCGAGCTTCACTGCTGAGAGGCATCTTTTCCAGCTGTGTGACAGTGCCCCTTCTGCTATACCTGGAACAGTTGTGGAATAGGAGTGGTGCAGATGTGGCTGACACTCAGCTCCTCTGAGGGCCTTCTGCTCAAAATTTGTTTGCTGGCTCCAGTAGAGTCCCAGATCCATCCCAGACCCATTGGATTCACCTCCAGGTGGTTCCAGACACAAGAAAGTTTGAGAAGTGTTGGCTTAGCGTTTCTCCCGGCTGGATTCCTTAACCAGTACTGAGGATATCAGGAGACCAAATAAGTAGCTGAAAGTATTGGAATCACTTTGCCGGGTCTGGCTTTAAAGAGTTCAACAAATATTTGCTGTGTGAGCAAAAGGGTGCCAGCCCCACTCACGTCAGCAGAGCAAACAGAAGCTGAAGCAGAGATGGGGCTGGGGTGGGTTTGGACCAGGCACAAAGTAAAATAAATGCCTCATACTTTCTGATTTCAGATCAATCCACACTTTTTCAGGAAATGTAAAAACAAACAAACAAAAAAAGAAATGTAAATGAACTACACCACTAGAAATAAACACTGTCTATACATCGTATATCTTTTTGGATTTCAGTAAGCTCTCTTTTTTGATGGAAAACCTATAGCAAAACCATGCTTATTACTGCTTCAGTTGAGGGGTTTTTTTTTTTTTTTGGGTACTGGAGCTTCAGCTCAGAGTTATACACCTTGAGCCACTCCACCAGCCTCTTTTTTTTTTTGGTTAGGGTCTCGAGAACTATTTGTCCCAGTGGGTGTTCCTCCTGATCTTTGCCTCCTGAGTAGCTAAGGATAACAGGCATGAGCCACTGGCACCCGAGTTTTTATTTTTGACAGAGCTAATTGTGCAATTGTGAGTCAAATAGTTCTCCAGGCAGAAATACAAGTTTTGCCCACTATCTCCATACCTATAAGTACCCACATTCAAATCTCTGATTTAACATTTATAATGCTGTTTCGTGGAGGTCCCCACCCCCATCTCAGGCATTGCCTACTGCCTTTCCACTCACTTTCTTGGGCCAGCTCCAATTATACATATACCCTTTCTGTCTCTCAATATAGCTATCAGGCGGCTTGGGTTAAACCAGTAGCCAGTGTTGACCTATGACACCACAGACACTTCACTGCTGAACCAGGGAGTAACCTATGAATACTGTTTTTCCCTTGCCAAATTTCTTATTTTCCCTGGTGTTAGTAATTTACTTTTCCCATGTCTTAGTTCTTCAGATGTTTAGTCACTTTAATTTAACACAAGTGGTCTAAATTTGCTGGGAAGCAGAGAGATTGCTGTGTTCTAGCATGGTCACCCCCATGACCTTCCTCACTGGGAGCCTCTGACGGTTCCCCCTGCCTGATGGCGCCCTGTCACCATGGAGGCTCTCTGCCCCTTAGAGCCCTGCTCCCCTGTCCAGTATCCTTCTCTGATTTGCTCTGGCTTCCTTACTCCCATGGGAGGACACACGGCCTCTTCTGCTTTCCTAAGAAAGGATGCATGTGGAAACTGAAACTTGGATCTTTCAGAATGTCTCGACTCTACTGTTATACAAAATTGTTTGACTAGGTAAAGAATGTTAGGTTGGAAGTTACTTTTCTTCAGAATTGCAAAAGTATTTCTCTATTGTCCTTTAGCTATCCTGACTTTTTTTAAAAAAAATTATTCCAATTTATCATCTTTCTCCCAACCTGTATTGGAAGCCTGTAGAATATTCTTTTCCCCCAGAGATCTGATGCATGACAGTGAGAGTCTTCATATGAGTGTGAATTCTTCCCTTATACTGGGGCCTAGTATGTTCTCTCAAAGAAAGAAAAGTTGTTTAAGGAGAGTTAAAAATTTTTTAACTCTTTCCATTATTTTGGTTCTTCAAAAACTCCTGTTACACTTTTTTTTTTTTTCTTCCATGCATGTTTCCTTACTGATTTACTACACCATGAACATTTTTTAGTCTCTGATCTCTGGCATTATCAGTTTTCTGTCATAAGGAAGAACCATACTTGATCTCCTCCATCTTCCATTTTAAGATGAATGTGTTTCTACCTTTTCCTAATATGACCAGTACTATAGCAGTTGTCCTTTGTCCACCTGTTCACATTTGTCCAATGATTTTTCTTGAGAAAAAGTTCCTTAAAGTAGAATTGTTGGAGCTGGGTGCCGGTGGCTCACGCCTATAATCCTAGGAGTCAGAGATCAGGAGGACTGCAGTTCGAAGCCAGCCCTGGCAAATAGTTCCTGAGACCCTATCTTGAAAATACCCATCACAAAAAGGACTGGCGGAGTGGCTCAAAGTGAAGGCCCTGAGTTCGAGTCCCAGTACAGCCAAAAAAAAAAAAAAGTAGAATTGTTGGGTCAAAAGGTACACAAATTTAAGGGTTTTGTCACCTTAGAAGATATCTTCCCTCAAAGTTCTTTCCTCAAATCCCCTGTAAATGATCATCAGTAGTATATGTCTATTAAGCTAAATATGCTTTAAATTTATTTTTATTATTGGTATTGGAGTTTGAATTTCAGGCTGTGTACTTGCTAGGCAGACACTCTTCCACTTGAGCCACACCTCCGGCCCTTTTTGCTTCACTTTCCGGGGTCTCATCATTTTGCCCGGGGCCAGCCTTGAACACTGACCCTCCTCCCTAGGCCTCCTGGTATAGATGACGGGTCTGAGCCACCATACCCAGCTTCATTGGTTAAGATATGGTTTTGCTAACTTTTTGCCCAGGCTGGCCTCCAGCCATGATCCTCCCCATTTCTTCCTTCTCAGTAACTAGGATTACAAGTGTGAGCCACTGCACCAAGCCTAAATATACTTTTTAAAAGGATTTTGGAGGAACTCTTAAAATTCGAAATGCTAAGGATCACCTGAAAAGATATACTGTGTTTTAATTTGAAGATACTTTTTAGTTCATGGTTTAACATCTAGATAAGGATGCAGCTTATCATGAACTTTTTTTGATGTCATGAAATGATACCACTGACTCTTTATCTGCAGATGGGGTGTGTGTCTTAAACTATTCCAGTCCCATCCCTGAGATTAAGATACACCCGCCCACAAAATGCTACTTTCAGCCCTGTAAAAATACTGAGACAAAGAATTGTAAAGACTCGGACTTCTGCTTGAACCTGAGGAAATGAAATAATGGAAATCAAAATACAATGTTTCTCCCAATCTCTTGTCAAATTGCTTGCTCTGGCCAGTTCACAGGGCGATTGGTAGTAGCTGTTCCTGCTAAGACAGACAAGGCTTTGCCAATTTAACACTGTGTTGCCGCCAAATCGTGCTTTCCTTCCTTTTAAAGTTCTATAACAAGCTAGAAGCAGTCCAGTACATGACCTGTGAATTGTAGGATGCTGTGATCTCATAAGTATTACAAGTACTTGAAGAATAAAAGTGATTTGTAAGAAGCTGAGTTAATTGTGCCCTTCCTATTATTGGTGACTTTTAAATGAATTATAGCATGAATGCAGTAATGTTAGCTCACCTTTTATTTACTTACTGTGATGAGTAAACTTAGTTGGGGAAGGATAAGTAGGGTTTACTGAGAGCTACAATCTAAATAACTCTACCGTTTTATTGCGTTCCTTTTAAAAATAACAAGCAAAAGCAATGCTCAGTCCATAGAGAAATGCAGGTCAGAAAAACATCAAAAACGAGTTCTTGCTCCTCACAGTGGTTCCTCACAGGCATGGTACACCCCCAGTCTAGACGTGGGTATGGTTTTGAGGTTAGTTTTGTTACAGTAATGCCTGGGATTTCTCCTGGAACTCGGGACCCTGGGGGCCCGGAATGCTGACCGGCCTGAAGTGCACGGTGCAGTTTCCAAAATCACAAAGAGTTGCTTCACCAGTTGCCAGAGCTGTTGGCTCACAGCTCACTGCTGTGGAACTCTGAGTGAACCATCATTTACCCTTAGAGTAAACTGTTCCAGAATTTCTTAAGTGGTCATGAATTATTTACCGTAATTTTTAGGGGAAAATGTAATCCCTGGTAAACAACTCTTTGTTTCTTGCTATGACCGTTTGTGCTAGTTTCTTTCTTTTGTTTCTCAGATCCACTCTTCCTGCTCTCACCTGGGAGGCTGAACTGTGGAACTCTCAGGGGCTCCCCTGCCCTCTTATGTGCCTGTGGTGTTATCCTCTGGGGGCACCCACAGGTGGTTGTAGTCAAGGACAGCAGGTTCTGGGCATCCCTCCTCAGGATTCTTGCCTGCTGAGTTTCAGCAGATTGGCTGTGTCCTCTGTGAAAGGCAGAATTGTGGCTGGCAGCGGGCAGCCCTCTCCATGCTGCTGTTTGCTCTGGCTCTGATCGCCATGCATTCCCCTCTGCTTTCCCTTGCCAGGCTCTACACTGTCACTGTGGTTTTCCTGCACTCAGCTTTACAAATAACACCTTTATTCAACTCCACTCAGATTACCCAATCTGGCCTGGTTTCCTGCTGAGACTGGTACACTACCTTTCCTCATCAATCATTAATTTCTTACCACATTCTTAATGGCCACATAGTATTCCATTAAGGTCCAGGTTCTTCCCCTTCTTTTGACAACATTGTAACAAACATCCTTTAAACTAAACCTTTCTGGATGCTCTTTAATGTTTCTAAGGATGAATACTTAGAATTGACTTTAAAAAAAAAAGGGTAAATGAATCTTTAAAGCTGAGTATATTGGGTATAGAGTAAAACACACCCTTTTTAGTGTAGAGTTCTATGAGTTTGGTTATGTGCTTTTCAAAAAAAAATTTTATTGAGATAAATTCGTATATAAAATTGACCTTTTTAAAGGCTCTGATTTTAGGATAATCAGGGTTGTGCACCTATCACCGTTATCTAATTTTAGTACTTCACCTCAAAAAGAACATACGGGTACTTTATTCCTCTGTTGTCAAATAGTGTTCTCTTGTATAGATAGACGCATTTTGTTTATCCGTTCATCCACTGGATATTTGGGTTTTGCTTCCATATTTTTGCTATTATGAATTAATGCTGCTATGAACCTTCATACATGTTTTCATTTCTCTTGGGCGTTTAGCTAGGAATGGAATTACTGAGTCATATGGTGACTTTGTTCAATATTTTAAGGCACTGCTAGTTGTTCCCAAAGGCTGTACCACTTTCAGTCCCACCAGCAATATGAGAATTCTGATTTCTCCACATCCTTACTAAGATTTACTCTGTCTTTGATTTGAGCCACCTCACAGGGTGTAGAGTGATTTCTCACTGTGTTGTTTTTCTTTTTGGCAGTACTGGGATTTGAACTCTGCTTGGTAAGCAGGCACTCTGTCTCTTAAGCCATTCCACCAGCCTTGGTCATTTGTATATCTTCTTTGGAGAAATGTCTATTCAAATCTTTTGCCAATTTAAAAATCAAAAATTAGATTCCTTTGCCTTTTATTGCTGAGTTGTAAGAGTTCTTTATTCTGGTACAAATTCCTTATCAGATACATGATTTGAAAATCTTTCTCTTCCATTCTGTGGGTTGTCTTTTCACTTTTCTTAATAGTGGCCTTTGAAGTGCAAAAGTTCTTTATTTTGATGAAATTCAGTTTATGTATTTTTTTTCTTTTGTTGTTTGTGCTTTTGATGGTATAGCTAAGAAAACTTTGTCTAATCCACAGTCACGATTCACTCCTGTGTTTTCTTCTACGAGTTTTATAGTTTTGGGTCTATATTTATGCTTGTGATTCATTTTGAGTTCATTTTAGTGTATGGTGAAGTAAGGGTTTAACTTCAGGCTGTAACATACAGATATCTAATTGTCTCAGCACCATTTGTTTAAAAAATGGTTTTTTTTGTTTGCCATTCTATTTTCTGGGCACCCTTGTTAAAAATCAAATGAGGGGGGCTGGTGGAGTGGCTCAAGCGGTAGAGTGCCTGCCTAGCAAGCGTGAGGCCCTGAGTTCAAACCCCAGTACCACCAAAAAAAAAAAAGAAAAGAAAAGAAAATCAAATGACCATAAATATAAGGGCTTATTTCTGGATTCTGAGTTCCACTTGAAGGGTATAGTGTACATCCTTTATGTTAGTACCACACTGTACTGATTACTGACATTGTCAGAATATGTCCCTATCATTAAGCACCTCCTTCCCCTTTTCCCTTCTTTTTCTCAAGAGAGTGTTCTCTCTCTCTCTCTCTCTCTTTTGCAGTACCGGGGTTTGAACTAGGGGCCTATACCTTGAGCCGCTCCACCAGCCCTTTTTTGTATTGGGTTTTTTCGAGATAGGATCTCATGAACTGTTTGCCTGGGCTGGCTTTGAACTGTGATTCTGCTGATCTCTACTTTCTAAGAAGCTAGGATTACAGACACGAGTGCTGGCAAGAATATACTCTGTTACCTTTCCACCTTCTGCCATGGGATGACTCTGCAGGAAGCCCTGGGCCCCTCCACCTTGGACTTCCCAGCCTCCAGAACTATAAAATAAATCCCTGTTCTTTGTCTGATCTCAGTATTCTATGATTGCAGAATAAAATAAACTAAAGCAGTATTTGACTTTAATCTTGTAATTTATTTTAGCAGAATGTATAAAGTTGGGCTGTAACTTTGTTTTCAGATGTCAACTCAGTTGCCTTGACAACTGATAAATGCATTCTTCATTCACTGATCTGGATTGTTTGCAGTTTTTCATTTACTTAGTTCTTGTATCTCCTTGGTTTTAACTCTATATTTCATAGTCCATTCCACTTTTTGTTCCTGTGTTTAATATCTATAGCTTTATAATACATTTTAGCATCTGATTGGGTAATCCCATCCAGAAGGATGCTTATTCTCTATTTTCAGATGTTTATTCTTCAAGTTGTAATTTAGATTTTTTTTTAACTCATTCACTGCTATGTCCCCTGTCCCTTGTCAAATTATATTAAGTGGTTTTTTTGTTTTTTGTTTTTTTTTATAAAATACATAGACTAATTTTGGGAAAAGGGGTTCATGCTCTCTAGCTCCTAGCAGGGAAATTCCCTAACTATTGTCCTGTCTCAGGTTATGTGTTAAATCTTATACTTCTTAAGGTCTTTCCTAGCCTAAAATGCTAAGAGTTCTACATCATAAATTACGATATCTTGTTTATTCAGGCATCAAAATGTATTGAATATTTACTGTATGCCAGAATCTGTGTCTAGCACTTAGAATATATTGGTAAATAGCACCTTTCTGCTCCTTTTGTGTGTGAGCTGGACTAGGGTTTGAACTAAGGTCTTTCAAAGCAGGTGCTCTACCGCTTGAGCCACAGCTCTGGTCCAGTTTGCTCTGGTTATTTTGAAGATGGGATCTTACCAACTACTTGCCCAGGCTGGTCTCAAACTGTCATCCTCCTGATCTCAGTCTCCCAGCATCCTTCTATTTTTATTTTATTTTTCCTTTTTATTTTTTATTTATTTATTTTTTATTCATATGTGCATACAATGCTGGGGTCATTTCTCCCCCTGCCCCCACCCCCTCCCTTACCACCCACTCTGCCCCCTCCCTCTCCCCCCCACCTCCGGTAGATCAATGTTTAGCTTTTTAAGTAGCCCCCCAATTTTTTTCCAGAGTGGTTGTACTAGTTTACATTCCTACCAACAGTGTAAGAGGGTTCCTTTTTCCCCGCATCCTCGCCAACACCTGTTGTTTAGTTCACTTGCCCATTTCTTTATTAGTTCATTAGTTTTGGGAGAATTTAGTTTTTTAAGTTCCCTATATATTCTAGTTATCAGTCCTTTGTCTGATGTATAGCTGGCAAATATTTTCTTCCACTCTGTGGGTGTTCTCTTCAGTTTAGAGACCATTTTTTTTGTTGAGCAGAAGCTTTTTAGTTTTATGAAGTCCCATTTATCTATGCTATCTCTTAGTTGCTGTGTTGCTGGGGTTTTGTTGAGAAAGTTCTTACCTATACCTACTAACTCCAGAGTATTTCCTACTCTTTCTTGTATCAACTTAAGAGTTTGGGGTCTGATATTAAGATCCTTGATCCATTTGAGTTAATATTGGTATAGGGTGATATACATGGATCTAGTTTCAGTTTTTTGCAGACTGCTAACCAGTTTTCCCAGCAGTTTTTGTTGAAGAGGCTGCTTTTTCTCCATCGTATATTTTTAGCGCCTTTGTCAAAGACAAGTTGGTTATAGTTGTGTGGCTTCGTATGTGGGTCCTCTGTTCTGTTCCACTGGTCTTCATGTCTGTTTTTGCCAGCACCCTTCTATTTTTATTTAAACAAATGATCAATGATAGGCTGTGGGACACAAAAAAAAAATATGCTTAGGAAGATCTTGAATCATAGTAGGAAAAAACTCCAAGTTTTCAAGTTGAGCAGAACTGCAAGAGGCATTTATTCCTTGTAGGCCTCTGGTCCTTTATTGGCCTCATGGTATTAAATCTAAAATAGATGCAAAGAGATGCCAAGTACAATTTGTTTCCCTTTTCCCTGAGATTTATGACCAGTGCTTTTCCAGGAAGTTGACAGTCCTCTTTCTTAGATAAGCATTTTTACCACTTAAAGGGTTTTTACATTTATTATCTCACTTGATAATATACCAGCCCCAGGTTCTGAGGAATCCCTCCTTTGTTTCACTTTCATTTCTAGGTGAGCCATTATTTGAGGAAATCCTTCCCAAGTTATACATGAATGAGTCAACTGTACTTTTGAAGTAAAAGGTGAAACAAATCCTGTCAGATCGCTTGTGCCCCTTCCATATCCAGCCATCAGACTCAGGGTAACTAGCCCAGTAGCCTCTGCCTTCCATTGAAAAGTAGGATGTCCGTTGTCTTGGTCAGGGTTCAGAGGACAGGACCCATCATAGGTGGCTGAAGCAGCAAGGATTTACTGTGCATCACTGGATGATTTTCAGCATATTGGGGAGGGTTGGAGGAGCAAACTCTAGGCTGAACTTCCAGGAACACTTGGTCTGTCATCAGCAGGAAGGTGAGGAAGCAGGATCTGCTCTCACAGCTTCTGGGTCCTGGACCTCCATTGTCTCCATTGTCATACATGTACCAAATCGTAGAAGCCCTCAGACTTGCCTCTCAATCTATGAAGCTAGAAACAGGACACTGGGATTTTTCACTTACAGCACCACGGAAAAACTAAACGCCTTCTTGGATGTGTCTGCCAGACACAGAAGCAGCCAAATTATGTCCTCCAAATGTGATGTTGTGTTTTGCCTTCTAAATCCTGGGTGGGTGTGTCTGCCAAAGCTATGTCAGAGCTTCCCAGCCTCCAGTGAGCAGTAAGGTAGTCAGGCACACTGTGAGGGGAACAGTTAGAGGAGAGTCAATCCACATGGAGTATTTACTAATCTACTTTCATTGGATTCTGCTCAGCCACTGTGTTGAAGGTACAGAACACCTGCAACTTGTGCTTCTAGAACATTCTAAGGACTTGTCCTTTGTATTTAAAATATGCATTTGCGCTAGGTGCTGGTGGCTCTTACCTGTAATTCTAGCTACTTGGGAGGCTGAGATCAGGAGGGTCATGGTTCAAGGCCAGCCCAAGCAAATATCTTGAGACCCCCCCCCATCTCCAAAATAACCAGAGCAAAAGTGGACTGGAGGAGTGGCTTAAAGAGTAGAGCACCTGCTTTGCAAGCATGAAGCCCTGAGTTCAAACCCTAGTCCCACTCCACCCCCCAAAATGCATTTGATTCCTTGCTTTGTGCTGTTCTTCAGCAGACCTCGTATTTCCTGAAGGCCCATCTATAATAATGAGAAAGGTAATGATGACTTCACACTGTAGCAGAAGATCAAGTGAGCTAGAATATATGTAAGCCCTGTCCCAACAGTAAATATTAGTTTATTTTTTGGGCAAATGTAGGTTTATTTCTTCACTTTTTCCCACAGTGTATCTAGACTCATAAGATTAATCCTGCTTGAACAGCTGCCGCATTTGGAATGAGCTCTTAGTGTGTTTCCACAAACCCAGCAATGGGCACAGAATTTAGACCCTAATATGTGCTGGGTTTACAATTAGGTCATACATTTCAAAAAGCTTAATGCTTAAAAGCTACAGTAAGAACCAAAAAAGACCTACTTACTTTAATTTTTAGTATGTTGAGTTCATTTAGACTTTGTAAAAGATGAATAGAATGATCTAGCCACAATGATGAATGTTGTGCGGCTTTGTACATACAGTAGGAAGAGTGCATCAACTTTCATTCCCCTAGGTTTTATTCGAAGAAAGCCTAAAAAGTGATCAGGTGGTTCATTTTCCAGAGGTCTGAGTTTAATGACCTGTGCTGGAAAACATGCAAACCTCCAACCTAGTCTCACCTTGCCCTTTCCTTCATGTATCCAAAATCTAATTATAAAAAGTGCTGCTTGCTGGGGGAAAAGAATTTGGAGGAGAAAGACAACTTTATTGTTTATTTGAAACCTGCCTTGTTTCCCAGAAAGGTCTTGAGGCAGGACACAAATCATTAAATTGAGGCTGTAAAAGGCTGCAACAAGAAATTTGTGTCAGTCAGGGATGGAAAAGCATTGGAGATGACTTTACAGAAGAAAAACAAAATTGGAAGGCTAATCATTGAGCATGTTTGCAGGGGCTTCTGGAATAACATACTTGAAGACGGAGTGAGTGCCTGTGCTGCCCACCACCGTGCACAGTAGTGCACAGAGAAAGCACTAAGAACTTGTCTGCTAATTGCCCTTGAACCCTATCTTTGCTGCAGTGGGGGGATGTCTACGCGCTGAGGCTCTGGGCTTCTGGTTCACAGGCCCCAAACTTCTTAGAAATGGAGATGTTTGAGGAGATCTGTACTGAATTTTCTACTTGCATATATGTTGGAAAGTTTACTAAAGTTTCTTTAACTGTAACATGAATCTTGAGTGGTTTTCCTTTTCATTCGAATTTCAGGTGATGAGCTAATGTTTATACTGCCCTGGGAAACTGATGTTGGAGTTTTTAATTCCTTTCTGTGACTAAGTTGGTTTAATGAAAGGTGGACGGTGGAAGTTCAGTTCACTAGGTGCTGGTCAAGGCTGGCTTCGCTGCTCTGCAAACAAGAGCTCGGGGGGAGCGGCCACTTAGGCTTTCCCATCTCCCAAGCACTTGACAAATCGTACCAGTTGCTGACTTGCACAACTCAGAAGTGGGGTGGTGGCTTCTGTGGACTTTTCCCATGCTTCCAAAACTAAGATTCCTTCCTTTTTTAGATGAAACTTTCTTATGTGTGAAATATCATGAAGTTCTAAAACCCATATACAATTTAAAGTAAAATAAGACAGTTCGTAACCATATGCCACTTTAGTCTGTGCTGCAGTAAGGAAGACCCGAGACTTATAATTTATAAAGAACAGAAATTTATTCCTCACTGTTCTGGAGGTTGGGAAATTCAAGATTAAGGTGGCAGCAGGTTCATTGTCTGCTGAGGGTCAGGTCCCTGCTTCCAACATGTGCTGAGTCCTGCAGAGAGAGTGCTGTGTCCTCACAGGACAGAAGGCAGGAGGTCAGAAAGGACCAAATTCCCTTTGTCCAGGCTTTTTATTCGTGAGGGGCAGATCCCCGGCATGTAAACCCTACTCCAAACTCACCCACCCAACAGTGTTGCATCAGGCATTAAGTTTCCTCCACATGAATTTTGGGGTGGCATATTCAGACTGTAGCACCTGCGACTGCATTTAAGAAGCAGACATGGTCACCTCTTGGAGGCCCCAGGTAGGCCTGCCCTGTCACTGGATGCCACCACTGCCTTGTGTTTGGCTTTCTTTAAGCACGTATGTTCTGTAAAGTTCAAAATGTCCCGGGTACAGTAAACCCAGCTTATTCATGGATTTATTACATTTATCCAGTTTTGATCAAACATAATAAATAAATAAATAATAAAAATAAATTTCAAAACCAAAAACTTGAACTTCCCACACACATTCCACAGCTTAGTGGCTTCCAGCAGCTCTCAGCCAGTTGGCATGATCCCCAGCTGTGTTGAAATTGTGTGAGCTGCTGAGTGTTCCCCTGCCCTTCCTTTTGTGAAAATCTGCCTCTCAAAAGCCAGTGGTGTCCTTCAAGCAAGGTAAAGGTAACAAGTTTAATTGAAGTGACTGAGTGAGAATTTGAGACCTGTTGAAATTGGAAGTTGGGTGGCTGATTGGGGAGGTTTTCCCTCCATGGATGCTCCTGGTAGCCATAGACCTGTGAACACCCAGGGTCTCCTTTATTGTTAAGCCTGATTCATTTTGAATGCCACAGAACATAGGATCACTTGGGTGTTTTCCTCTGTGACTTGTTCCTTTCATTCATCAGTGGGTGTTTCACATGTTGATTCATTGTAACTGTTTCTCATTAACTTTAAAGTTGTGTCATTCTGCTTTATGAATGTACCACAATTTGCCCCTTTGGTGTAAATGACCTCTTGGGTTCTTTCAGACTGATTAATTTTTCCTTTTCTATTTCTTGTTCCCTTTTCTTCTGTTTATTTGGAAGTGATTCTGTCTATTCTTGCAGTAGATTCCCTCATGCTATTTAGCCAGTTTACAGGTTAAGTTAATCAGTGTTTTTTACCCTGCTCCTAAACAAAAGAAAGACCTTAGAACTCTTACCTCAGGTGACAGCCCTCACAACTCACAGTATTTCTATTGTTTAGTTCTATCTGCTTTTCCACCTACAAGTTAGGCATTGAATTGCTTTGTGCAGTCAGCAATTGAGCACTACCCACAACCGCATCGTGTCTTCCTTCTTATGCCCCAGATCTCCCATCTGTTTTTGTTTTTCTGAACATCTTTTTCTTCCTCATTTGTGAAAGATAATTACACAGGTTATGGGATTTGAAGTTGACAGTTATTTTTGTGTCACTGCATTGACGGTGTCATTCTTCTGTCTTACTGGTTTCCGTGATTGCTGTGAAAGTTGGCAGTCAGTTTTTAAATTGTTATTTCTTTCTACTTTAGCTGCTTTTGCTTTCAAATTTTTCCTTGCTTTGTATATAGCATCTTCATTATGATCTATCCAGCAGAGTAGAAGGATTATTGATCCTTCTACTGGAAAAGTCTCAGCCGTTATCTCTTGACATTGTGGAAATTGTTTTTCCTTCAAGTCCTTCTGAAGCTCTGATTATGCGTTAGATTCTCAGATGCTATCTTGCATGTCTTTTTTTTTTTTTGGTGGTACTAGTGTTTGAATTCAGGGCCTTGCACTTGTAGGCAGGCACTCTACCACCTGAGCCACTCTGCCAGCTTCCATGTCTTTTAAACTGATAATTTCCAGCCCCGGCTTCCTGGGCTACATTATTATTGTTGATACATATATATTTGGCTGTACTGGAGTTTGAACTCAGGACCTTTTGCTTGCTAGCCAAGCAAGCCCTCTACCATTTGAGCCACTCCCTTATTTGCTTTGTTTTGTTCAGATAGGGTCTTATGTTTTTTTCCTGGCTACTCTTTAACCTCTAACTGTAATCCTTCTATCTATGGCTCCCTCACAGCTGGGACCACAAGTGTATACCACCACACCCAGCTTTTTTTTTTTTTTTCTTTGCCTCAAGCCTTGATCTTTCTTATCGCTACCTGCTGAGTGGCTGAGATTACAGGCATGAGTCACTGCACTCAGCTACATTTTCTGTTTTAATAATTATGTCCTTAGCTGTTTAATTCACCCATTGATTTTTTTTTAATTATATTTCTAGAAATTCCCTAACTTTAAAAAAAAAATCTATTTTTTTTATTTTTGGTGGTACTGGAGTTTGAATTCATGCCTCCAGCCCTACGATGTTCTTTATGGCCTCCATAGACCCAGACCCTACCCAGTTGAGAGACTGAATGTGGCTATAAATTAAAAGTATGTGTGTGTCTTGTTGTGCCCCTCCCCCCTCGCTTTGCCTTTTGCCAAGATTCAGGTAGCTGAGTTTTCCTCACTCCCCATGGAGAGTGAGTTGACTCACCATCTTCATCTTAGAGGGATAGTGTTTTACTCTCCAAGCTTTGCGTGGGGCGGGGGTGGGGGTGAGTGTTACCTGTTAGACTGCTCACCATGGTGGGCCCATGGCTTTGTCTTGCACTGTCCAGCATCGAGATGGAAGCTTGGCAAAGGAAAAAGCTATTTGGGAAAAAAAGATGGACACCCAGGGGTCCCCAACGTTCTACAAACTCTCCTGTGGAACCTGGCTTTGGCATACAGCTACTCGTGGAGTTCCTGTCTTACTTCATTTTCAGTGCCTCTGCATCCTCCTTTCTTCTCATACTAGCTCAGCAGCATGTTTTAAGATGTTTTACATTTTATCCATATGTTTTCATTTGGCAGGATACCCAGTCTGTCCATACCACCAGAAACTGAAGACAGACTTCCCTTAATTAAAAGAAAGTTCAGATTCCTCAGGAGAACTGTAAGGGCATTGTAGTGAAATCCTCATCCACTCACTGGTTTCTCTAACACAGATATCCTCCATCACATTCCTCCCTGTCTGTCTCCTTCGCATTTTTGTGGAGTCATCTTGAGAGTGAGATACAGACATTGTGACCCCAAACACCCCAGGTACTTCTCCCACAAACAAAAGTACTCTTTACTTAACCGCCATCTATCAAGTTCAGCAAGGTGACCTTTGGTACTAATGGGGTCCATACTCAGGTCTTACCAGTTGTCCCTGTAATGTTCATTCTGTTCTTTGTCCCTGTGCAAGTTGAAGTCCAGGATCATGTGTTGTTTGTAGCCACCATGTCTCCCAATCCTGTGGCCTGGAACACTTCCTCAGCCTGTTATTCATAACCCTGTCAGTTCTGAAGACCACAACAAGACAACTGTTTTGTGGGATGCTTTGCAAATTGGGCTTGTGTGAGGCTTGCTCATGGATAGACTTGGGTGTGTGCTGGTGGTGGGAGTCCCACGGCAGTGATGCGTCCTCTGCAGTGCAGTGTACCAGGAGGCACAGGATGTCAGTGAGTCTAACAAGAGTCCCGGCATCTCTGTATAAGGAGCCCACGGGCCTCTGATTATTTCTTAATTCTCAAAAGCCAGTGTTAGGGCTGGAGAAGTGGCTCAAGTGGTAAAGCACCTCCCTAGCAAGTGTGAGGCCCTGAGTTCAAACCCCAGTACTGCCCCCCGCCAAAAAAAAAAAAAAAAAAGGCTTAAAAAGCCAGTGTTGGTGTCTCTGCCCCCTCATGGCTGTTGCTCATGTCTAGTGTCCACAAGAACCCATGCACCATGAAGCCCACGCGAGTTGGTTTTAGGTGCTGACCAAGGATGGGGAAGGGGTCCTTAGAGAGTGCATGCCTACCTTCCATTTCATGCTCCTCTCCCTCTTGTCACCCTTTCCTCTGGTATTGCCCATCCTCCTCACCTCCAAGTCCTTCTGCTACTGTGCAAGGATATACTCCAGATCCTACCTCCAAATCTGTATATTTTAACCCAGGGAGGGTGTCCCAGAAGGAAGGCTCATGACCAGACCAGGCCCAGCTCCCTGGAGGGTTGTAAGCAGGCTCTCCTTTGTCTGTAATATCATGGCTGTGACTGTGCTCTCTGTGCACTTCTGCAGACAAGGTGAGGGCATCTCTCTTATCTTCCCAGCAGTGTGTGGGCTGGACCTGTGTGGACAATACCTCTGATGAGGCACTGCCCAGCTGGCAATTACAGCATTTGCCTGTGGCACTCTGTGAACGTTTTTTAAGCTGTTTAACCTGAACTCTGGGGAAGAAAAGTGGGCTCAGCTGAAGTGGGATCACAGAGATCTTTGTTTATGGAGGTATGCATTGCCATGCACAGTGCTGATGCCACTTGAGTTGTGTCCTTATAACCTATCTCGTCATCAGTTGCTACATAATGAGCAATGGACATTGTGCTCACAGTGTCTGTCTTCTCGCGCCTCCCACTCCTTTTCCAAGGAGCTGTTTATCTGGGTGAACTTGTTTGGTGAGGCATCCAGAACTTCCATTTCATTTTTCGCCTGTTCTTTTGGCACAAGTGGCTAACATCTCGATGGACTATTTTCTAGCCATCTCTGGAGAAATTCTTTAATTTCTGGTTTGAGGGACCAGGTTGATCCATTCTCCAGGGACCAGACTGCCCTAGGGCATTGCCCCCAGGTGATGAGAGTTGGCAGGATCTGTCTCAGGTTGCCCAAACTGGCAGGACTGTCCTTTGTCACTGTTATCACTCTAAATTCCATTCTTTTTTCTAATGGAACAGAAGTGATACTGTTCCCCAAGCCAGTACAGGTCTTCAGTGTTGAAAAAATCACAATTAGTTGCCAATATGTAAAAGTCAGCTACAAGAAAATCTAGATTTCTCTTGGAAAATTAAATGTACAACACTGACCCCACAATCCCTCATGACAAGGATTTTTTTTTTTTGGAGTCAAGAAATGGCTGCCTTCTGCCTGCAAGAGATTGGGCGAGATGCCTATTTGAGTGCTGTAACAAAGACCAAGGTAGAAACCTGTTTTTCTCTCATTTAACAGTCAAAGTGCTGGTTGCCCAGGGCAGGTACTGTGGCCCCATTGTGTCAGAGACACAGGCCGTCTCTGTCTCCTACAGTGGGTCCTTCTGGTCCCAGATGCTGCTTTGTTTCCCACTGTCCTGTGGCTCCAGCCCACATGTCAAAGGGAAAGTGGAGAGTGAGCCCCGTTGGGGCCTATCCTGAGAATGAGAGTTGCATACTGGCATGGCCGCATTTGACTGCAAATGAAGCTGGGGACATGCCTTCATCTATGTGGCCATGTGAACAACTAAAACCCCCTTCTTACTGCAGCAAGAGATAGGTACTCACCTATTTTCTATTTGTGCTGCTGTGCTGTGTGGGCCTGCACGCACCTATTTTCTGCAGACCGTGGCTCCCTCTAGGCCTCCGTGTCTGAGGCCAGGAGTCGTTGCTTGCCTTTCATTGCCTTGTTCCTCACGTGCTTCACCCATCTATGGTGCCTGCTTGGACTGTAGACCTGAGAAGCTGCATTCTCACATGTGCCCTGGTAATCTCTGTCAGTGCACCCCATGCTTTATACTTGTGCTCCCTGTCAGACCTACCGAACTCTACCTTAGGATAACAGACAGCCCCTTGCTGCCTTTCCCAGATTGGGTTCTCTCTCCCTTGTCCATCATAATGCAGAAACTTCTTACTTCACTTTTGATTCCTTCCCTTCATGTACTCAGTAGCTGGCCCAGCACTTGGTTCATAATTGGCTAGTGATGGATCCATTTCCTGAGTGCCCATTCAGACAAAGACACTTTCTACAACTTTTGCAAACATTTTTAATATTGCACCATGAAATAGTACACACAATTGTGGATGATGGAAATTTGGCCAAATTGGCTTAAACCACCATAAAAGAAGACTGATGTATCTAGCAAGTAGGAGTATGGGTCTAGATTCAGTATGGCTGGAACCAGGGCTCAGTGATGGGGGACTTAGTCTCTCCATCTCTTTTCTCTCTTTCTCTCTTTCTCTCTTTTTTTTTTTGGTGTGACTGGGGTTTGAACCCAGGGTTTCACACTTGCAAGGAAGGCACTCTACTGCTTGAACCATGCCTCCAGTCCATTTTTACTCTGGTTATTTTAAGAGATGGCGTCCGTTGAACCATTTGCCTGGGCTGGCCTCAAACCATGATCTTTCCGATATTTGCCTCCCAAGCAGCTGGGATTATAGGCATGAACCATTGGTTCCTGCCTTCTCTTCATCTCTTGGCTGTGTTTTCTTCCATGTGGACTTCATTCTCATGAAGCCTCCTCAGCATAATGACAGAGACGCCACCAACAATCTGCATTATCCTTACAGTTACTGGTTCTAAAGAAAAAGAACATGATTCCTTTCTTCAAGGTGGAAACCAAGCACTAGAGGAGGTCATGAGTGACCCAGCTTGGTCACATGGCCATTCCTAGCTCTGTCCTTGTGGCCCGGGGCAGAGTACTCTGGCTATACCTAGGTCATTTGCTGCCAGGAGGTAGAGTAAACTCTACTCACATTACATTGACGGAAAGGTAGGTCTCCAAGGAGAAGTGAAAATGCAGTATGCTAACTGCATTTGGGAATACCCTTGTCCCATTTTACAGATCAGGAAGCCAGGCTGAAAAAGCTCGTGGAGACAACTAGGAAGTAAGAGAACTGTGATTCAAGCCAGGTCTTTCTTATTTCAAGTAGTAGGCTCTTAATTCCCCACAGTCACTGTTTCTGGGGCCATGGTCCTAGCACCCTTGTCTCTGCAAGGGGAAAACACTAAGGTTGACTCACTTGTGTATGGCCATCAGAAAGTGGAGACCTCCTGAAGCCTTGCATGGCAGGGCATTGTGTAAAGTACGAGTTTGGCCTTAAGCTCTTTTCCCAGAAATACTTCCAGTGGTTCTGCCTGAAAAGTGTGTTCCTTAGTCAGCGGAAGAGCTCTTGTTTCATATTAGTATGGGTAGGAAGAGTCCAGCAGCTGGGTTCTTCACTTCTCTTGGACCATTCTGGTTAATTTAGCGTATGCACTCTTACTCTCTCAGAAGGGTTCTCGGGTGGGAGGGCAGTGAATAAAGTGCATAGACACATGTGAACATGTAGTTAGACATACGGTTTATTGTGGCTTCAGTTTCCACCACAGCCTGTGCTGTGATGAATGCCATCTTGAAAACAGTAATAGATCCCCACCCCACCCCACCCCCATCACCTCATTTCTCTACTTTCTTGCACAACAAAACTTGAGGAAAGACTTGCTTTACTTTCTAACTAACTCCTCTCATCCCATGCACCTGGACCCCACTCCATCCTGAGCTCTGTTCAGGATCCCCAGTGGCATCTGCTTTCCTAACCCAGGGTAAGCTTTCCATCCTCCTCTTCCTGAGTCGATGGACCACGGGACACAGTGGACCCTCCTTCTTTCACTGCCTTCTTTATTTGACTCTGGGGTCACTGTCCTAAATTTGTTCTCTCTTTGCACTCTTTCTATGGCCTCATTTGCTTTCCTGGTGCCTTCTCATCTCTCCAACCCTAAATACAGGAGTGCCAGGGCTCAGGCCTTAGAATGCTACTCTGACTACCTTCAGTCTCCCAGTGGCTCTTCCAGGATCATTGTAACAATCACTGTTTATTTATAGAATCACCAGTTCATCACTATTAGTAAACTACATGTCTGCCACTTCTAATTTCTGTCTTTGGCTCAGGCTATTTCCTGAATCCCAGCCTTGACATCTCTGGAATGTCTCAAAGGCAGCTCAACACTAAGTACCAATTTTTGGGAAAAGGGGACAGAAAAATATTTAAAAACCCAGGGAGATACAATTAGCAAAATCCAGAGTGTATCTACAGGACAAGTGACCCAGTTTCTCAATAAATAAATAAAGAAACAAACAAATAAATAAATTTTAAGGAAAAAAAGGAGGGGAGAAGTAGAGAGGAGAAACTTATAGATTAGAAGAAACTTAAGAGGTAAATGTCAGTTCCAATGCATAAATCCTATTTGGATTCTGATTCAAACAAGCAAATGGTAAAATAATCATGAGATGAGCAGGAATATTTTAATATTGTGTAGATATTTGATGTTAAATAATTATTGTTACTTATTTTTAGCTATGATAATGGTAATTCGGTTATGTTAGGAAAATATTAAAAAAAAAAAACCTACCCAGAACGTTATCAGTTCTCACGACCTGCAGTTTTACCACCTTCAGCCAAACTAGCATCCTTGCTTATGTTTACTTTTGTCCTCACTGATTTGCCTGCTTCTGCACAGCCCCTCCGCCCCCAGCACACAGCAGACAAGAGATCCTGGTAAGACATGTCATAGTGTGTGTCATCTCATTCGTAGAAGCTGAACTCTGCTCAAGCTACAAGACCCCTGGGACCCTGTACCCCTGTGACCTCATGACTACTCATGACCTCCTGACCTGTCACCACTTTGGCCTCCTTGTTGCTTGGTAACAGAGCAAGCATGCTCTGGCCCTTTTCACAGGAGGGGAGTTATTTGGGGAGGAGATGTTTAGAAAGGTTCTTTTAGGAGTCACAGGGGTGATAAGAAAAAAAAGAGGTAGAGAAACACTGCCTTAGCCAAGCCACGGGGCAGCACCTGGTTGTTTTGGACCTGTTATTCAGTCAATACCGTGTTTGCATTTTTCTCTCCTCTTTTCCCAGCATTCCCGGGGACTATCTGTGCCCTGTCTATAACATCTGCCTGTCACACAGCAAGACTTCAGAGCTGGCTCTCATTGGAGAAATTTTTGTCCACTTGGATTTCTTCTTTTCAGGCTGGCCGCTGTCTTGAGTTCTTGCCGTGAGGCTTGTTTTCTCCTACGTTTTGTGGGAGCTGCAACAGACATGGACACGCTGGTGTCCAGCTCTCTGATGGAGGTGTCGTCTCGTAGATGAGGGTCCTACCCGGAGTGGGCATGTGTGACCAGCACCTCACAGGGCAGTGAGTATCCTTCCCCACGCAGACTGGAGCCTGTGCAGGGTGGGCAAATAACTGAGATGCTATCACCTGGGACACCTGGCATTTCAGGCTGCACAGCTGACTGTTGGTGGGACTGTCCCCCATGGCAGGATGTGTGCTCTCTCTGGTTCTAGGACTTATCTTGCCACCAAAAAATCTTCAACTGTTTCACCCATGTGTGAACACACCCCTCTTGAGAAGTGAGGTGTCAGGGAGGTCCTAAGCAGGAATGATGAAGATAATCTATACAGGACTCAAACACCTTATTAGTTGTTTTTTTGAGATCGTCTCACTATGTAGTTCAGACTGGCCTGGAACTTGGGATCCTCCTCCCTCTGACTCCTGAGTGCTGGGTTACAGGTGTGTGCCACCATACCCAGCTACTCTGTTGGTAGATGGTTCAAAACAATGCTTAGATGGAGGTGCCTGTGTGTCTTTTCTGTAAAGCCCCATGTATAAATATTTATAGGTTACTTCTTTCCAAAAAGGATACAAAGTAGCTTTATGTGGCTGCTTCTTCCTCCCACCCCACATATTCTTAGATTTAATAAAATAGCAGGGGATAAAAGAACTGTGGCTTGGGAGAACAGGAAGAAGCTGGTAAGTGAGCCCTGAGGGCAGGGCAGGGCTATAGGCTTTCTGCCAGCTCTAAGGGTATGCCTGGCTGCCTCAACCTTAGCCTAGGTCCTGCAGGATTTTTCATTATCATTCGTAATGTTTTCTCTTTTCATCAACTTGGGGTTTTTATTGAAAGTCTAAGTAACTAATTACATAGTATCATATTTGAAGTAGACATTCTAGATGATTCTTGTCTGTCTCCACCTCTGGCCTGTGATCACAGCCCCTACAGGGCGAGAACTGATTGTCTTTGTATCTGGAAGTAAAAACATTTCACTGAGTGAATTCATGGTGTTGTGGTTCTTGTTGGAAAGGAAGAAGCCTGTCCGTTACTTGAGGGAAAGGTCTTGTTTTTGTTTCTTCCTGGCCCTATTTTGGGAGTTCTCTGTGTGGGCACTTAGGTCAGGAATGTTGAGTGGTATCCTGTGCCTGATTTTGAGAAAACTTGGGAAAAATGCAGACACAGGACTGATGTGGCCTTTCCTTGTGAAACGGGGAGTTGATGCCAACACTGGAGACCATTTTGATGGGGTCCCAGAGGCCCAGCCTGTGTGATGTAGGTACCTCCTTTCTGGTGATCCAACCCTATCCAAGAACAAATGCAGACCCCACAGGAGAGGAGAGTATCTGCACTTTTATGGCAGCACTGGATACACACTGCAATAGTAAAATGCAAGGACCTTGTGTTATAAATGAAGATAGACCACACAAAAAATAATCAGTATACACAAAAATGGGTGAGATCCCTGTCAGCTCTGTAGACTAGGTAAGTATATTGCACCGTCTCCACTGCCTGCTTTTGATGAAGTTCCGTGGTTATGTAAGATGCTTCTGTTGGGAGGAGCTGGGTGATGGGTATATAAGATCTCTGAGTTATTTTCGCAACTTATGACCCTGTAATTAATTCAGGATGAGAAGTTTGTTTTCAAAGCAGGGCATCAGCAGCAGAGCTGGGTTCAATCCCATGCTATTCCTGCTGAGTGGTCACTTTTTCTCTTAACACTTACCATGATTGGTAACTACACGCAGTCATGTGTCACTTAATGACAGGTGTATTCTGAGGAACGCATCACCAGGCAATTTTATCATTGTGTGAACATCATAGACTGTACTTACACAAACCTAGATAGGCTAGCCTACACACTTGGCTCTGTTAGTGTATCTATATGTGCTAGCTTAAGGCTGCTAGGGCCGTGATGAGACAACCATGAGGTTAAGGCAGGTACAAAGAAAGTGACACAATCAAGAGACATAAACGTGAAGTGTTTGAGGCTGCTGCCAGCATAACACAGCATTTGTTTTATAGTAAACTTCATTTACTTTTTTTGCTTTTGGTTTTTGGAGGTAGGTTCTCACTATGTAATCCAGGCTGGCCTTAAACTCACTATGTAACCCAGGCTGGTCTCAAACTCATGATCCTTCTGTTTCAACCTCCCAAGTGCTGGGATTAATGGCATATCCTGCCACACATGGCCTGTAAATGTTTTTTTTATAAGTAGAAGGAATATGTTGTAAAATAATCTTGAAAAACATAGCGTAGACCAGTAATTTGGCCAGTAATTTGTCATTACCATGTGTAACGCTCTGTGCTATGCTTTCATACAACTGGTAACACGCAGGCTTGTTTGCATCTGTAAACACATCAGCAGTGCATTGCGCTTAGATGACAGCTGTGATGTCACTAGCAATAGGATGATGTTACTAGGCCATAGCAATCTCTCAGCTGCAGTATGAGCTGATGGGACCACTGTCACATATGCCACCCTTTGTTGATCAAAACATCATTTTGTGGCCCATGGCTGTACTTGCACTTGGCCTTACTCCCCTATGGGAATATAAACCCCTCAAAAGCAGAAGCCATGTCTGTTTTGTTCACTGCTTAATTTCTGCCTGCTAGCATAGTGCCTTGCTCCCATACTTTTGAACTCAAATGTTTGTAGGAATAACAGTGACTAAAGTGACTTAACCCTTTGAGGCTGTCCTGTCATCGCTTCAGTGAGGACAATACCATCTCCTCTGGGCATGGAAAAATCAAGTATCTGTAATGTTGCCAAGCTCAGGACCTGCTACAGAGCGAGTGCTCAACTCCAGAGGTCACAGACTTTCCTCAAGGGCCAGATGCAGCTTCTCAGGCTTCCCAAGGAAGGCAGCTATCACCACATGTGGATGAATGTAAACTTAAAACATTTTAAATCTTAAAAATAAGACTTTCTTTATAGACACTGAAATGTGAATTTCATGTGGTACAAAATACTCTTTTTATAAGCCATTTAAACATACTAAACCACTCTTAGCTCATAAGCCATACAAAAGTTGTTGGTGGACTGGATGTGGTGTGAGGCCTGCAGGTAGTTTACTGTGGCATCAGGGTCACTTTGGACAACCTTGTTCTCCATCTGCTGGCCCCAGGCACGTACAGCCACTGTGGAAATGAGGTACAGTGGTTCCCCTTCCCCTTCAGTTTCCTTTGCCATGGTTTCAGTTCCCTGAGGTCAACCACGGTCAGCGCAGTGCAGTAAGATATCTTGAGAGAGAGACTACATTTGCGTAGCTTTTATGATAATAAGGGTATACTGTTGTGGTTGTTCTGCTTTCTTATTGGTTATTGCTACTCTCTTCCTGAGCCTTATTTATCAATTAAGTTTTATCATGGGTACACACATACAGCAAAAAGCGTAGCTATGCAGGTTCAATACTGCCCAAGGTTTCAGTGTCTGAGTGGGGGTGCTTCTTGAATAATGTTTAAATCTCTATCCCTATGGACAGAGGGGACCCCTGTACTGGCCATGTCAGTGTTCCCTACAAAGTGGGTCTGTGGACCGAGTTTCTCTCTGGGCTAGAAGGAAGACCACCGAAGCCTGGGTTCCCTCAGGAAGTGTTAGAGGTTGGACTCCATTTCCATATGAGGATGTGACAGGACACCGCCAGCTCTACCTGCTGCAGAGTGCTCTCTTGGTGAACTTGTCTGGTGGAGAGGCCAGCGAGCTGCGGCCTCCGAGCCTGACTGCACAGCTTCCAGCTGCGCACTGGCATGGCATGAAGGCATGGCAAGATGCTCATGCCTTCAGAGCTCAGTGACCCTGTGCAGGGACATGAAGTGGGGTCCCGTTTGTACTGCTCCCTGCTGCATCCTGGATGAGCTAGCGTCTACTAATTGTCCTTTCTGCCTATGGGCTATTTACTGACCCAACATTAGGAGGTGGCTCTGAGGACTAAAATGAAGTAGTATGCAAAGGCACAAGCTCTCCTGCCATTTGTATTGGGCACGTTCTATAGTGCTTAAATCTAGATGAGATGAGAGTGTCTGTTTTTTTCAGACACTACACACAGCCTCTCAGTTCTCTCAATTCGAAGTTTTGCTACAGTTTTTTATTTGCTTTAATTGGAATTAACATGACACAATCACAAATTTTTCAAAGTTTCACTTAAAACTTAAAGAGTAAGTATTGCCCTTATTCTTAAACTGTTGAAACACTTCAGCTGTCAATACTATTCAACTTTTTCTTTTTTTTTTTTCTGGCAGTACTGGATTTTGAACTTCAGGCCTCTCACTTGTAGGCACTGTACCACTTAAGTCATGCCCCAGGTTTTTTGCTTTTAGTTATTTTTCAAATAAGGTTTTATGTTTTTACCCTGGGGGCCAGCTCAGACCTTGATCTTCTAAATTATGCCTTCCATAGAACTAGGATGACAGGTGTGTGCCATCACACCTGGCATATTGGTTGAGATGGGGTCTTATTGACTTTTTGCCTAGGATGGCCTCAAACCACTATCCTCCCAACTCTACCTCCTGAATAGCTGAGATTACAGGTGTGAGCCACCATTCCTGGCTATTAAACTATTTCTAGTTGCATTATTTTTGTAACCCTCAAAATAATTTTATTATGGTTTGAGTGAAGTCTGCTAGTGAGGTTTTATATTTTTTTATGTTTGAAAAATTACAGAGAGGTACTGATTCATTGTAAGGTTAAATTAAAACATTGGAATTGAGAAAACAGTGCTTTGGTAGAATACACAAATGCCTTTTGAGATTGAGTAGATGGGTATAGTCAGAATAAACATTTTAGCAAATCTTTAAATAAAAATGCACATTATTTTAAGTTTTTCCCCAACCTTATGGATATGGCCAAATAAAAATAAGATAGATGAGATGTTGATTCAGACTTGGTTGTTTGTGGAGGAAGTATGAAAATTATCTGGAGGCTGTCGGTAAGATTATAGAGGAACCATCAAAGAATCTGAAAAATATATGCTGACTGACCTTCACAAAACAGGATTTTGTGCTGGACGTTTGGCAAGAAGGGGATGATTCATTTACAGCTTTAAAAACTATTTATGAAATATTAACTCATAGGATATATACTGTTTATATATTTTATTTTGGACCATAAAAGTTTCAGAAAATCATGTCACTAAACAAACAGAAAGTGAGAGAGAAAAAGAGAGAGAGAGAAGAAGAAATAAAAGAATTGGAATGAAATAAACCAAACTGTCATTATTCATAGTATTGTCTATAAAGAAAATTCAAGGCAGGCTCCAGAGGCTTATGCCAGTAATCTTAGCTACTCAGGAAGCAGAGATTAGGAAGAGGGCAGTTCAAAGACAGCCCAGGCAAATAGTTCTCAAGATCCTATCTCAAAAATATCCAACACAAAAAAGGGCTGGTGGATTGGCTCAAGTGGTAGAGCACTTGCCTAGCAAGTGTGAGGCCCTGAGTTCAAATCCTAATACTGCCAAAAAAAAAAAAAGAGATTATACAAATTATTAGAATTACTGTGTTTAGAAAAATTGCTCGACATAAGATGAAAATACAAAAATCAATTCTGTCTCTGAACATAAGCAATAAACAGTTTGAAAATGTAATTTTAGAAGCCTAAAATATATATGATCTTGGTAGAGCAAAACCATGAAGCATCATTGAAATATGAAGATCTAAGTCATGTTCATGAGTGGGAACCATCAACATTGTAAAAATGTCAGTTCTCTCCCAAATAAACATATTTGATATAATTTCAGTCCCAATTACAATTTGTGTAGGTGTATATGATGTGTGTTGGTGTTAGGCTGCTTTTAAAATATGTTGTAAGTGAAACAGATAATATAAGGCCAAGTGTGGAGGACTTTGGTCCCAGTAGATGGAGTTTAGATCCAACGTGCTGGTATTTTTAGCCAGTGGTCCACGTTTGTATTTTCAGGAATTAATATTTTTGTGTTATTTTAATGATATAAGCAAGTTCTGGAATCCTAAATTTGCCTAAAGTCTGACAGGTTATTTCAGGACAGACACTTGTGTTTGTGTTTGTAGTCACCTTGGTGTTGAATTGTAGTAATTTGACATGGGCTGGTGACAAAGGAACAAAGAAGACTGATTATGTAAGTATCTGGTTAGACCAAGCATAGGCCAAGTAATGTCATGACCCAGAAAGGGTGTGCAGATGGAGAGTGGTCAGAGAATTACATCCTATGTCATTGTCACATAGGATATGTTAGATGACACAGATATGGTAAACTTAAAAGAACCTGCCTGTTGTCGTTATCAATTTGAGTTGCAAATAGTGGTCCAGTTTCATAAAAATAAATGAGTTTATTTATTTGACTTTCATTGGGCTCTTGGTTTTGTGTCCGATTTAATTTGCAAATGTAATCTGGTTTTCTCAGTGTAGAAGAATCATAAGTAAAAGATGTACATTTGATTTTTTTTGTTCATGACATTACATGACTTAGCCATTACTGAGGGTTGCTTTAAGAATTATTTTCACTTTAAAGAAGCCCATATACCATTCCATATTGAGAAACACTGAAATAGACTATTGAAAGTATGAATAGGGGTGTGTGACAGATGTCGATTTTAGTTTTAAGGTTTCACCAGTGGCGATTTTTAGACAGATGGGAGGTGAGAAGCAAAAATGAGTTTGTATAGAGAAGCATGTTTACTGAAGGTCAACTGTGCATGAGTCAGTCACTAGGCACTTATCCCTCTTGAAACAACCCCTGAGTTAATTTTCTCATTTACAAATGAGGAAATTGAGACTCCAGAAGCTAAGTAGTTCATTGAAAGCCATGGAGCTGGAAAGTGAAGCAGGTAGGATATTAGTTCAGACTGCATTCTACCATTAATAGGGCAGGGATGAGTGGGGCCACACTGGGATGATTGAAGGTAGATCAGAGAAAGGAATGAATCTGGAAGCCTTGCTTCTTCAATTCTTTCATCAGAAAACCTGAGATACCCAGCCTTGCTTGGTGTAGCATGAGTTAAGCTATTGCCCTGGGTACCATAAATTCTGGGACCACAGACCCTGCTTCCTTCTACCTGGTTTCTGTAGCTGGCTTTGCTAAGCTGGGGAAACTAGTTTCCTGTCCTGTGTTAGAGTTGCAAGTTATTACCTGGTGACTGATCATAAGATGTAAAAATTTTGTTGGAATTTGAGAAGTAAATTTGGTAAGATGGTATCTACTTAAATTTCTCCAACTGATCAGTAGCTTTTATCACCTTCTATCGAGATTTACCTTCTTGTTTGAGTTTTAACAGCCTGGTTTAGAAACAGAAGTTTCCAGTCTATCAAGGTACTTATTGGAGAAAATTTCAGGAGAATCTGAGAACTCATAAGCTAGGATTTGTTTGTGGTAGAAATGCCTATCTCCCACTGACTCCCACGTTGGTTTGTGAGTCCCTTGTCATCCAGGGCAGCTTAGATAGGAGATTTAGAAAGTGGAAATTTCAGAAACCTTGAACAACTCTCTTCTAGATGTGTCAAGACAGGGAGATGGAGCCTTCAGACAGGGACATGACAATTTCCTGAAAGAGTTGGGTTCAAAACTCAGATTCCTGAGTCCCAGTCAAGACCTTCTATCTCCCACATGTCACAGCTGTGTGTTTCTCTTTTCTTTCTTTTTTTTATTCATTTATTCATATGTGCATACATTGTTTGGGCCATTTCGACCCGCTACCCCCGCCCCCTTTCTTTTCTTAATTAAAATCAACTTTCAAATAAGTGTAGAAAAGTAATATGTCCACATGGCTCAAATGTCCAAAGGATATACATAGAAATCTATCATCCCTGCCATTAACCCTGTTAAGTTATAACGTGACAACTTGAGGTTTTGTGTTGATCTGTCCTCTGTCTTGGGCTGGATGATCTCTGTTGGGGCTTGGGGGACTGTCCTGTGTGCTGTGGGATGTTTGACAGCATTCTTGGTCTCTACCCACTAGATGCCGGTAGTAGTACTCTCCTGACTTGAGTCATGACAATCAAAAATGTCTCCAGACATAGCCAAAGGCCCTGTTGGGAGCCTATCCATCCCCAGTTGAGAATCACTATTTTATGCAGATAGAAGCAAATGGGAACATATGTTTTTATTTTCTACCCCAGTCTTATTCAAATAGTAGCAGTCTATATACATAGTTCCTCTTCCTAATTATAAATCCTAATAGATATATTAATATATAATATTTAAAATAACATGTCAAGGTATATATTTTGCTTTTATGTGTATAGCTGTACTAGAGATCTCTGGGTCAGTGCATAGAGTTTGTCTCACTTTGGCAGCCTCTTAGCATTTCATGATGTGCAGGCGCCATATTGACTGGACACTCCTCTGCTCTTGGGCACTTATTTCTGATCTTGCATTAAACTGTTCTCAGTAAGGAAGCCTAGACATATCACTCTTCCTTTTGCAATTGTATGTGTGGGGTAGATCTCCAGAATAGGGATCAAGAGTAAATACATCTCATTTTGGTGACGACTGCCAGATTGCTCTGCCATGAGGGCTATACCCTTTGACACTCCTGTCAGCAGTGATCTGACAGGCCTGTTTCCTCAAGGCCTTGCCAACAGGGTCGTAAAACCTTTGGATTCTTGCTAAACTCATAGGTGGGAATGCCTCATGTTTCTACTAGACCAGCATGATATTTATTCAAAATAGCTTTGTTCCACTTGAGCAAAATGCTGAGTGAACTCAGCCTCATTTGCTTTCCCTGAGTGGCAGGTGTCCCATGTAGGTCTGTTTCTAGACCTTTGCTTTTGCTGTGCCCTCCACCAGGAATGGTTTTCCATCTGACATTCAGAATTTACACTATTCTTTGACACATTCAAATGCCATGTTCTCTAAGAAGCTTCCTGGTTTTGCTTTACACCTCACTTTTCAGCCATTTCTTTCTCCTCTGCATTCCCTCTGCCTTACTATAGCTGCTTTGTGCTATTGTTAGTCATATAGTTGTCCTGTTGCTCAGAGTCAAGTGGGGGCTGAGGTTAGACAGGTCTGGTTTTGAATTCCTGCTCTTCCACTTAGTAGCTGTAGTCACCATTTATTAATCTGTCGGAGCTTCTGTTTTCTCACTGGTAACATGAGAACAATACTTCCCTCATAGGATCATAGAAAAGAGTAAAAGCAAGAGAGCCCATGTAGGCTATGCAGCCAAAGATAGGCATTAGGACAGATCCTTTCGTCATGCTCTGTACTGTACCCTTGCACATAGTAAATGAAGATATGCTGTCTGTTCTTTAAAAACCAAAATGAATCACTATTCACTTTGTTCCTACAGTGTGATTTATTCAGCAAGTATTTAAGCATCTGTTCTGTTCCCCAGGCATTGATCTCAGAACTGAGGACTTAGCAGTGATAAGACAAAAAGTCCCAGCCTTTGTGATGTTTGCGTTCCATGGGGGTGACACACAGTGAACAGAAGTAAACAATACAGTAGCAAGTATAGATCCATCTATTTCATACAATCTCTGAAATCCTGTAGCAGTAACAGTCACCTTTATGCCACTGTGACAATACGAAAGGTAAACAACTTAAAAAAAGAAAAGCTTTACTTTGGCTCACGTTTTCAGAGGTGTCCTCTCAATATACATCCTGGTGGCGAGAGTGCATAGTGAGGGAGGCTTTTCACTTCGTGGCAGCCAGGAAGTAAAGAGAGAGGAGGAGGCCAGGTCCCAATATCCCCTTCAAGGGCACACTCCAGTGACCTAACTTCCTTCCACTAGTCCCACCTCCTCAGTGTACCACTGCTCCCAACAGCACCATCAACCGGGGGACAAAGCCTTCAATGCATGAGCCTTTGGGGAATGTTTAAGATCCAAAGCTTAACAACCATCGTTTGTTGATCATTTCAAGAATCATTTATTTTTTGGTTATGACACTGTAAGCTCTTTGGATCAAGAACAATAATTGCTCTTTGAAGATCCTCCTTGGAGCCCAGTATGATGGAGGAAACTCAAACCCAAATCTATTGATGTCTGTCCTCTGCTTGAACCTCTGAGCAAAAACTCATGGCCTTCAGGGTATGGCCCAGACTCCTTTTGTGGTCAGTGAGGCCCTTTGTGGTCTGGGGTCTGTTTTCCTCTCCATCCTCACCTACTGCCTGGCTACCTACCTATCCCTGCACCCTACACTCCAGCTCACCTACCCCTGCACCCTATACTCTACTCCTTTTGGACTCCATGTTCTAGAATGCTCTGTGCTCTCTCATTTCTGTTTCTTTGTGCATACTGTTTCATTTGCCTGAAATAGTTTGTTTGCCTACCTCACCTGGCCAATATCTATACATCCTTTTGGTGTCTCTTGCATGTTGCTTCCTTTCAGAAAGCCATCCTTGACTCATTTATCATGTCATATTCCCCCCATGCCACACCCCTGGTCTGGGCTGTGCACCCTTCCTCTGTGCTTAAGTAACAATCAGGATTTGCCTCTCATCAGACTTCTACAACAGTGCATCGTAATTGCTAGTTTTTGTCTGAGTTTCCCTGATTGCTAAGCCCAGCAGCAAGTAGGCAAGTCCCTCTCATCTGTGGTGTACCTGGAATAAATGCTGTGAGTGATGGATGGACAGATGGAGAGTCAAAACATAGGACAGGTCATGGATACAGGTTCTAATGCTACAATTTGGATCTTAAGTGGCTCCTAAACGTCTGTGTGGTAAATAAAGGCTTACTGCTTAGCTTGGTGCTGTTGGGAGGTCCTGGGGTCTTTAGGAGGGAGGCCCCAGTGAGAGGTGTTTAAGTCATTGGGGACATCCCTTGAAGGGGATCATGGGACCCTGCTTCTTCCTCTCTGTCCTTTTGCTCCCAGCCATGATGCCCTGCCTTATCACAGTGACCACCTCTCTCCCCAAAATAGGAATTATCAACCATGGACCAAAACTTCTGAAAATGTGAGCCAAATAAAACTTCATAAGTTGATTATTTTAGAGATATTTGTTACAGTAACAGAAAGCTAACTAACACATCTAACTTGGCTCTATTCTCTGGGCCAGCCCGTTTGGAACTTGTTTTCTTTTATAGGAATCTGTTTTCCTTTTTCCACCCCACTGAGATAGATTATGCTTCTGGTCTATCACCGACCCGTGCCCTGAAAAGATTACTTGCCACTCGGAGGCATTTATTAAATGACCCACTAAGGTTGTAGGATTGCTAAACTCTGGAGCTCTGTTGATGACAGATTCTATGGGAATGGCACCCCCTGTGGTTGTGTGATGTGCTGGTGGTGGTCTAGGTATTCTTGCCAGATCTGAGGTTCTGTGCTGGGGGCTCCTGCCTTTCTCACAGATATTTCTTAGAAAGAGCAATGCCTAATTCAACCACAAAAGGATAAGAGGGGAGGGCAGGTGTGTTGATGAGAATAACAGTGCTTCGCCTAGCCAGTAGAGGGCAGCAGAGCTATCCTCCATAATGTCCACATTGTAATTATTTTAATAAGCCATCACGAGAATACCTTTTCCATTCACTGGACCACGTGTTTCCCGATGTGTTTCCTGTAAAAAAAAAAAAGATGTCATTTTGCTGGAATTTTTGTGATTTCACTACTGAACAAAGAGAATAAATACCTCTAAGATGTATTAAATGATTTTAGGAAAATTACCCCCTAGATTTGAAGAAAAATCGTACTATTTCCTCACCTTGGATATATGCAGTCCATTCCTACACTTTTGACAAGGCTCTTTTCTTCTGTGAACCAGCACTTTTGACATTGTGGATAAAATGGTAGCCTCCCACAGAAAATGGCAGCTGGCATCATCCGCCTCTGCTGCTGGGGTGGACACTCTGGGCTGCTCTGTCTTCTAGAATCTCAGTAGAGCCATCATGGCATGTTGCACAAATGTTGAGGGTGAAAGATAACAATTTCTTCTATTGTTCACCAGCCTTGTCTGGAGAAACATTTAATTACCAGCTTGTGGTAGTTAAGGGAAAATAAAGTTCTTAAACTCAGAGGAATTGGCAGTTTAAAATAAAAGCTTGCACGTGGGTAAATGAGGCCTGTGTGGGGGCAGGATTTGGGAAAATGTTTGAGTACTAATTAAATGACTTGAAGGGTTTCTTTGAGCCCAGGATGAGAATAACATTTCAACAGTCAAAGACAAGAGAAACTCAAGGGCAAAGGTAAGGGGGTCTGGTTTGCATCCCCCATAGGTTTCACGGTGATGAGCAGAATTTGTCTCATAGAATTTCAGCAAAAGCTCCATAATCCTCTAACCTTTTACAAATATTTGAGAATCTAAAAGACAGAGATATTATAAACACATAACTTTTTGGCTTTCTGAAATCTTTCACTCTTTAAAAACATTCAGAATGAGACTCTTAGTTCCTTTCTAGGGAGACCCTAGCTAAGTATTTTCCTTCCATTCAGCTTCTGTCAATTAAATTGAAACAATCCTAGCTGGAAGCCAGCACTTGGAGGCCAAGGCAGGAGGATCCTGAGTTCAAAGCCAGCCTGGGCTATATAGTGAACTCCTGTCTCAAAAAACATACAAAGAAAAGCCCAAACAACAAAATCCTGGCTTCATATTTCATTTGCTGTCCTCTCTTCCAGCCGCTCAATCAAATTGCTACTTTCGGTCCCTCTTGGAGGCACACATCTTGAAGAGTCCTGCTATATTTTCAGAGACAGCAACCTATGGACTTGTATGGTCCCAATGTGAGATGAAAGCACTATTTCAAAATGTAATTGTTTCTTCTTTTCAACCCTCTTTTTGGAAAAGAATTTAAAAGGAAGCATTGGTTTGAATGGATGAAATGCAAGCTTAGGTTACCCTGTAGTCTGTAAATGGGTTTGGAGTGCTTGCGTTTAACCAGAGGAATGCAGGATTCTGTCCAGCTATTTCTGTGCCAGAATGCAGCTTCTCTTTTATAGGAGTCATTGACGCAAGGGGAAAGCATAATAAACTGATAGAAAACTATTTGTAAGAAAAAAAAACTATTTGTATCCAAAAAAAAAAAAGGTGACTGATGAAGGATGCCTTTTAATATCCTGATAGAACACTGACAAGTTATGCCAGAGACCACCTCATATTCTAGGGAAGACACCAGCATTATTTTTTTCCTGCAGAAAGCAAAATAGGAAATACTTTAGGCTTTGCAGACTATTTACTGTCTGTAGCTACTTGACTGTCATTGGTGTCTGCAAGTGGCCAGAGGTGATACTAAAAATGAATGCTGCTGGTGGGGTCCAGTAAAACTTTACAGACACTAAAATTTGGGTTCTGTATCTTTTTCATGTTATGAAATAGTATTTTCATTTTTTACCAAAAAAATAAAAATAAAAATCATTCTTTATTTGTGTGCCTTGCAAACCAGTCAGCTGAGAGTAACAAGTTGCAAATAATTTTTGTCCAGTTGAGATGTAAATGACTTTCCCAAGTAGGAAAGGCCCATCACAGGCACTGCCTGTGTGACATGTCAGGCACTAATCTGTTCTGAGTCTGAGTTTCTCATGCCAGCATTCCGTTATCCTTAGATTCTTTCCCCCCTTAGGTGTTTGTATCTCACATTGAGCCAGCTTTGTCACCCTACTGACTTCATCAGTGACTCACAGAAATTGTTGGCATGTGAAAACTCTATATTTGTATGGGTCAAGTGTGTAATTTCCAAAAATTATAATTTGACAGTCACATGTATAAAGTAATATATAGGGCATTTGAGATAACAATATATAAGTTTCTGTCCATTTGTTTTTAAAACTAAGAGTAGAAAAATTAAGCAAATCGTTTAATATGGGAAAAAAGCTTATACCTTATCTTTCTGTCCAACCAGCTGGGTATAGAAAATGGCCAGGGGACCCTGAAGGTAGGTGAACAGGGGCAGGAAGACACACCTTTGAACAGGGTCCTCCTCATGCACAGTGGAACTTGGTTAAGCTCCAGGGCGGCTACCCAAAGCATCAGTGGTGACACTATACTGGGGATTCTTAAAATTTCATATAATTTTCCACAAATGACTTTGGTTTCCTATTAGTTGTTATCATTGATAGTATTTTTTCAAAAAAAAGTAAAGAAAAATACACTTTTTCAAAAAGACAGTAATGTAAGGAACTAGGTGATGTCCCAGAGAACCTGTATGGAGGATGGAGAGGTTTTTGGTTTTGAATGTGTGACTTATCAACTATGTGACATTGGGTAAATCACAGTACTTTTGGTTTTGCATATGTAAAGTGAAAAGCTTGAATGCTGCAGCTGGTGCTGAAATTTTTATAACAAAGTAGACTCCAAAGTAGACTTTTGGTGGAATTAAGAGTGGTCAGTGATTCTTTCTTGCTTTTTTTTAAATGTAAATAGCATAGTTCATATTTGGAATCTAATGGTTCCCCTCATTTTCAGTTTTGACTTCTTTTATAAAAAATAATCTGATCGGCCAGGTGCTGGTAGCTACTCAGGAGGCAGAAATCAGGAGGATTGAGGTTCAAAGCCAGCCTGGGCAAATAGTTCTCGAGACCCTATCTCAAAAAAACTCCTCACAAAAAAGGGGCTGGTAGAGTGGCTCAAGGTGTTGGTCCTGGGTTCAAACCCCAGTACTGCAAAAAAAAAAAAGATAAAATGATCATATATAATAAATAATATACAAAAGATGAATAACCACTTTTGCATTAATTCTCTCTTTGGAACAGATAACTGTGATAGAAAACTACAAAGTTCCTAGCTGTTCAGCTTAGGAAGCAAATGCCTTTCAAAGGATCTTTCGATTCCCTATAGGGAGTAGAATAGGGTCACTTCCTGTTCAAAGTTAGTTTTAAGTCTGAGAGCAAGGGTTTCCTTGGCTAAGAGAGGACAAGAATGAAATAAGGTTTCCAGAAGGCAGGTTGGCATTCTGACAGACTGGAACAGTGGCAAGACATGGACAGGTGGTTCCTCTGAAGATAAGGAACCAGAGAAGAATTAGAATTTAGACATAGGTCTGTGGGGCTGGAAATTCCCTGGGCAGTGTGAATTTCAAGCCAAACCTCACTGGTCCTTATAACCATATGAGGAGGTCAGGGATCTGTAGAGACAGGAGAGCTGACGTCCCCAAGTTTTGCAGGTGACATCAGGATCTTTTGTGTTGCCTGACATAAAGAGATTGACTTTCTGCATGGTACTGAGGAGCCCTAGGACATTTGGTATAGAATCTTCTTGTCTTTGTTTAGACAGCCAAGTGGCCTCATTTAGTTTATTAAATGAATTTTGTCTTCTGAAACTTTACAGACAAGTGTGTGCCTGACTGAGCAAATTCCCCTTTTCCAGCAAAATCCTTTTGATCACTACCACAAAAACTCTAAACTGCACAATCCAAAATAAATTTAGGACACAAATACGTAAGTTTTTTTTGTGTGTGAGAGTGTGGTACTGGAGTTTGAATTCAGGACTTTGTGCTAACTAGGCAGGTGCTCTCCACTTGAGCCATGCCTCCAGCCCCGAAAGTAAAGTTTTTAAAGAAAGATCTTTGTCTTCTTATTCTAAATGGCTGATCGACACTGCTTCCTGGGAGGTGAAGGCCTTTCCTGGCAAGATTTCTCTCTGTTCTCACGAGAGCAGTTCTGTTAACAAGTTACAAAGATTGCTTCAGTGCTGTGCCTGGAGTTCGAGTATTATGCACGTAAATCTTCAAGCCCATTGTCTTATCCGTGAGAGATTTCTAGGGTTTTTGAGAGCACCAATGTGTCAAAATGTAGGATTTCAGTTTATTTGATGAAAAAGTCAAAATTTTTTCTGGTTAGATTCAGGCATTTTGTTTTGGTTTTGTTTTTATGATTCCAAATACTTAAAGTAACTCAGGCTACCGTATCTTCACATTTGTGGCAGAAAATAATATTTTGTTCTTATACTTTTTCCCTATGTGATACATTTCTGAAACCTTCTGGCTTGATTAAATGTTCATAGCAACAGATCTATACCTAATTGTATTTTCTACTCAACTTTAAGTTTGAAAAATTGCAAACCAGTAGGAAAACCAAAAAGAACAGTATAAATGCCTTTATATAAATTTGTGAGTTAACATCGTACCACATATGCTTTATCCCTCTCTGTGAATATGTGTGTTATTTTACTTTTATTTTTTGTTTAATCACTGAAGGGACCCTTTTCTCTTGTGAAAATCCACATGGCATTCCCCCACTGCAGCATCCACCCATGTCCCTCTCAGCCTTCTTTTGATTTGGTGCTGGAGGTGGCTTAGGGAGAGGAGTGTATCCAGTCAAGTCATCATTGAGCCACCATGTTGCCTTTTTCCTTGGATAGTTGGAGGAAGTGAATGAGATGAGTGTTGTGTATATTCTAGATTGTTATACTCAATCTATGAACAGAAGAAGCTTAGTGTACTTCTGTCTCTCCATACAGAAACCTCCAAGGCAAATACTTGTCTGGAGCCAGCAGCCTGCAATGAGCACCAATGGTCTGGATGAGGTTATAAAAGTGCCTTGTGTTTGCCCTGGTGGTACACACAAGATCAATGAGACAGGGGTCTTTTAGTTTCGTTGTGTGTTGACTTTTCATGTTTTAGTTAATAGGACAGAGCAGGAATGCCTGCTTCAGGAACTCAGCCTCTGAAGAATAAAAGAGAAAAATCAGCAGCATATAGCACTGACTTAAGAGACAGATTTAAGCTTTATAAATAGAAGGTTTCACTGAAGCTTATGAGAAGAAATATTTTTGTGTAGATAGGAAAACTCAAGTGAATTTTGTATTTAACCTCTCCCCATAGGGTGGTGAGCTAAAACACTAGTTTTGGGCTAGTAGGTGAAAACCATCTCTCTAAGCCAGAAAAATGGTGGCAATCTAACTCCTCCTTGAGTGCTACTAGGGATAGGATGATGTCATTTAATAATCTCAAACATTATTTATTTCAAACATACTAAATGTTTCTACAAAGTCATCTTAGAATTGTAGCTTTGTGTAGTCCAGTCTTTCACAGTAATGGTTCTCAACTGGAGGGCAATTTTGTCCCCAGGGAAGATTTGGTAGCATCTGAAAATGTTTTTTATTGTCACAGCTAGGAGAGTGCTGTTGACATTTGGTGGGTAGAGGCCAAGGATGCTGCTAAAATATCCACAATGCTCAGAAGAGCCCTCCCTCTCTCTTCCTTTCTCAACAAAGAAATACCAGGTACAAAATGCTACTAATGCCATGGTTGGTGAAATGGCTTTATGGGGGTAGTTGTAGCTCTTTTATTGACAAATCGTTGCAGTATACAAGATGCTAGGTGTTCCAAGAAAATTAAGACCTAGACCTTGGCTTCAAAGCTCACTGTCTTGTCAGGGCAACAACTATAGAGAATCACAAACAATGGTAAATGTCCTTTCTTACTTTTTTTAAAAGCCTTCGTAACTGAGGTAAGATGGTGTGGTAAGCTAGAAACAGAAGCGTCCTTTGGGTTGTGGCTGGCAGGGTGAGCAGGCATCACTAAATGGGGAGGGCTGAGAAGTAACTCCAGCTCCTACAGCATTGTCTTTGGCCCATGGGGGCCTCTCATTGTTTCCCACTCACCTCCTCCTTTCCCTCCTCGCAACTGGTAACCACATTCATGGGTTAAGTGTAAAGCTTGGATTTTCAGTGTTTCAAAGAATGAACCTGTGTTATTGGCAGCGTCGTGTCTTACTACGATGCCGTTTGCATGTATCACCTCATTCAGTTTCTCTTCTTGATAGCCTTGTGTTAAAGTCACGTCAGGTTTTATGGACTCATCTGTTCTACTGCTTTCGACTGCTTTCTTGTAATCCTTAGGTTGTTTCAAGTAGTTTCAGTTATTCAGTTAGTGTGCTTTGTGATAATCATCCCAAACCTCAGTGACTTAAAACAACGGAGACTCTTTTTTTTTTTTGTTACCAGGGTTTGAGCTGCTTTGGTTATTTTTCGGATAGGGTCTTACGGTTTTTGCCCGGGGCCAGTCTCTAACCGCCATCCTTCTACCTATGCCTCTGGCATAGCTATGATAACAGGTGAGCATCACCACATCTGGTTTACTGGTTTCCAATTTTTTTTATTATTATTATTTTGTGGTGGTACTGGGATTTGAACTCAGGGCCTCATGCTTGCTAGACAAGCGCTCTACCACTTGAGCCAGTCTACCAGACCAACCTCTAGGTTATTGGTTGAGAGGTGGTCCTTGCTAACTTTTTGCCTGGCTGATCTAGAACTGCGTTCCTTCTAATCTCCACCTCCCAAGTAGCTGGGATTATAGGCAGAAGCCTATAATCTTGGCCCTACAATCATTTTTCATGACCTGATGGGGTTTGGTTGAGTGTTTTGGCTGATTTGTACCTCAGTCTGCTGATCCCAGTTGGTGTCACTCAACTGTGATCTGCTGGAGACTGCATGACTTAAGGAGCCTTGCACAAGTTGTCATCCTCTATCAGGCTAGATTGAGCTGGGTCACATGATAGCAGGTCAGGAGCCCCAAGAGAAAAGAAATGTTCAAGGCCTGGACTTGGAAATTGAACAGGGTCATGTTCTACAGGCTCGTACCTATACTCCATCTATACTCTGTTGGCTAAAACAAGACATAAATCCAACCCAAATTCATATGTGGGGGAATATTCTCCACCTCGTGATGGGAGCAGCTGAAAAGTTACTTTGCAGAAGATGTGGTGATAGCATGTGAGGAGGGGTCTATGGGGTGGCAAGGCAGAGATGTCCAGAGAGCACACCTGCCTGTCTATATGCAGCTTGAGAAGTTGAAGATAAAGGTGAGGATGGGGGGTTGCCTGACAAAGAGGAGTGAGAGCCAGTGATAGGTTTTCTAGGGCAATGGCAACTTTATGTTTATCGGAATCACCTGGAAGCTTGTTAAATCCTGGATGGCCAAGCTCTATGACCAAAGTTTGTGATTCACTCAGTAGAGAATAGGGTCAGGGAATTTGCATTTCTAACAAACTCCTTGTGATGTTGCCATTGCTGGTCTGGGACCACACTTTGAGAACCAGTCTGAGGCGAGAGTGTAAATGGAGAAGATCTTGTAGAACTATGTTCAAGGAACGCAAGGAAAAGAACTCAGCAAAGGGATTTGAATAACAAGAAATAGGGTTTCAAGGTAAGACTAGTTCTTTCAGAAACTCAACTCAAAAAGACAAGACTCGGGGTGAAGCTCAGTGGTAGAGTGTTTGCCTAGTGTGTGTAAGTAAGACCCTGGGTTCAGTCGCCAGCATTGGAAAAATAAAAATTAAAAAAAAAAAAAAGGGAAGGAGAACAGAAAATAGAAGAGCCATAGAGTAACAAGAATGTCTTCCTTGCCATTTAGCTGTTAATTATTATCATCATGGGCATTGTTGTTCTTTAGGATGGAAGAGACTTAAGCATCCTTTTAGGACAAAAGAGTCATGATTGCTCTTCTGTAACTTGTCCCAGGCGGGAGGAGACATTCAGCTAAATGGTCCTGCTTTCTGCAGCATCAGAAAGCACAGAAGCAGATCCTCGTCTGTGACGTTAGAGACAACACATCACTGTGAAGAAAAGGAAAATCAAGATCACCTGGGCATTTGCACCCTCAGGACCTCCATAGCCTGGGAGGGCTTGGGGGCTTGGGTAAAACAGTGGAACAGACACTGGAGTGGAAAGGGCAATGGTGTCAGGAAGCCTGCTGAGTGTCTCCGTATAGCTCCTCTGTAAGATGGAGCTCATGTGCTTCCTACCTCAGAATCATGGTGAGGATTAAGTAGGAATACTTAGAATAGAATACTGGCTGAGCCAGCGATCAAGTAAGTGCTCAAAATAGATGTAACTTCCTTCCTTCCTTTTTTCTTTTTGAAACAGGATGTCACTATAAAGCCTGTGTCCCAGGCTGGCCTGGAACTCTCCATCTTCCTGTGAAGATGTGAAGCCTCTCAAGTGCTGTGATTGCAGGCATGAACCACCATGCCTGGCTGATAGAAGTATTGATATATTTTAATATGGGTGGATAGGCTCCGTGGGGCTTAGTGTGCTTTAATGTCATATCCATCAGATCCCACACTGTAACCTTTTGTGAAGATGTGATAGAGTGCCTCTAGGGATCTCACAGTTGTGTACAGTTGTGTTTACAGTAGCCCCATGACTAAATGTGTCCACTCTTTGCATGCAGTTGCTGAAAGGTTGTCTGGATGGCTGTGTGTCAGCCATGACTATAGGTCAACACCCATCTCAGCCACCACCTGAAAGGTGATAGCAGTCTAGGCTTGGGAGAATCAGGTTGGACAGGCTAACAAATGCTTTTGGGTGAACCTGTAGATACCTGGGCATGTCCTGTGGGGAGCTTGGGACTTGAGTCACACATGGGCCGAGTTGCTTCTTTCTACATGAGCATCCTTAACCCACTCACTGCTGCGTTGCAGGCACATTAGGTAGTGTAGCCATTCTTTACTTGTCCAGGTATGGTGGCAAGACCTGCAGATTTGAGTTTACGCTCAAAAGGGCGAAGCTTCAAGACACTTTCTTCTTTTGCCTTCATGCTGGACTCACGTGCCCACAAAGTGCCCCAGACTTGGAGCATCCAGGCATCTCATTTTCCCAGCCCGCCCAGAGTCCAGCCACACTTTTGTTCTAAGTCAACCTTTGGTCCCTCCAGAGCAGATTTGCAAATTTTGCACTAGCCTTGTGTTCTCTAGAGTTTGTGATTTCCCAAGTCACAGCAGGGAATGATGCGTCCTGATTGTGATGCAAGCATTCCTCTCTGTCCCCCGCACCTCCCACCCCAAGGTATCTGGTGACTATTCCTCCTTGCCCTTGCTGGATCAGCCCTGCTTTCTGCAGGATCCCTTGAGACACTCCCAGCCAATCTTTATTTTCCTAGTTCAGTCCTTGGACAAGAAAATACGAAGCAAAATGAGACTGAGAAAGTAGGATGTTTGTCCACTCTAATTTTTACTGTAGAGGCCACATGTGGAAAGAACTGATGAGTTATAGATGATTTTTTTTCTGTGAGATTGTTTTTCAGTGAACCAGATTTCTCAGCGTTAAAGTATAGCTGTGAAGGCTATGGGAAGATCACTATCAGAAGTCTACTACGGCGGGCTGGGGAGAGCAAAGCCACCTGCTGGCATGGTCAGGCTGCATTCTGAATTTACAGTCCACCTGTGGTTTTGCTCCAAGGAAAACACATCTGAGTTGTAGCCCCCTTTCTGGAGGTGCTTTAGAAATCTCCCAGCCAGGGACTGATGGAGTGGTAGAGTGTCTGCCTAGCAAGTGTGAGGCGCTGAATTCAAACCCCAGTATGGCCAAAAAAACCAAAATGAAACAAGAAATTTTCCAGCCAGAAAGTAACATCTTAATCGAGGCCTTGACCTTGCCAAGGGGGGCAAAGGAAAAAATGGGTCCAAAGAAAGTAGGCTGGATTTAAAGGCCCTTCCCTCTTTCTTCCAGAGTTTTTCTGCAAACAAGGGAGAATCACAGGTCAGGTGCAACCCCACAACTATGCACACAGTTTCCTTCTAGGACTCTGCCAGAAGTGTCCTTATGGTCACTGTGGGCAGTGGCCACAAATGGTGCCAGACATATCTCTGAACATCTAAAACAAAGTATTCAGGACAGACTCTGACTTGTTTATTGGGACTGATTTGCATTCTTGAGTTATACAAGTAGAAAGAATTGTAGAAGGTTGAGGAGAAAATACAGAAATTTATAAATGCAGGAAGTTGGAAAAAATGTAAAGATACTTGTGTTAGTATAGCTACTGTCATTGCTATTCAGTCTGGACATGTATAGAGCACATGCTTAATAGTTTAACAATTAATTCATTGTGATAAAGTATAAATGATCAGGTCCCTCTGTCAACAGGTGGACAAACAATTGTGGCTCAGCTGTGCAATGGAGTGCCACACAGCAATGTAAATTACTGTGTCCACAGCTGCACACCCTGGTGAATTTCAGACACTATGTTAAATAGAAGAAGCCAGATAGGAGAGCACATACTATATCAGGTCAGCAAGCCACAACCAGTAGGCCACGTTGGACCCACTGAGTGTTTTCGTATGGCTTGCAAGTTAAGAATGACTTTGATTTTGTTGTTGTTGTTGTACTGGGGCTTGAACTCAGGGCTATACTTTGAGCCACTCTACCAGCCCTTTTTTGTGATGGGCTTTTTTGAGATAGAGTCTCAAGGACTATTTGCCCGGGCTGGCTTCGAACTATGATCCTCCTGAGTAGCTAGATTTCATTACATGAAGTTCAGATCACAATGTCACTAACTGGAGTTCTATTGGAACACAGGCAGTCATTTGTGAACTGTCTCTGGCTGCCTTTGGGTTTCCAGGGCAGAGCCGAAGAGCTTTGACAGAGGGTGACAGAGGCCATAGGGCCTACAGAACCTAAATATTTACTGTCTGGCCCTTTACAGGAAAAGCGTGCTGTATGATTCTGTGTGACTCTACAAACCCCTCCTGACTGACGGATAACAGACTGGTGGTTGCTAGGAGGCGGGGGTGGAGCACAAGGGACCTATGGGGCCATCCTGAGGGGTGATAAAATGTTTTGTGTTTTGATTGTGGTGATTACGTGGATGTATGAATTTTTCACAAGTCATGAAATGCTACTTTAAATGAATGCAGTTTACTGTATGTAACTGACATTTCATTGAAGTTGTGGGGGGAACATGGAATCCGAATCCCCCAACCCCCACAGTCCTGCCCATCGTGCTTTGGATATGTTGAATTTTGATCTCTTTTCTCTTTATTCAGACATACAGGCATTTCCCACAATTCTACTTCAGTGTGAAGATATTAATATCTTCATCCTCAGTGTCCCTTCCTGGGTCAATTATATTTGGATAAAATTTGTTGCCTTGCTTGAGGTGGTGCTATTGTAACTAGGAGTTCTAGGCCACAGTCCCAACTTCAGGGGTTCCACATGTCAGGTCTGGCCACCCACCCCCAATATGCCAAGAAAGAGTGGAGTAGTGGTGAAGGGTAGAGAAGAGATTTATCACACTGCAGGGCTGTGCACCACAGGAAGAGGCAGTCTCCACTTCAGCCATCTTCAGAGTACAGGCATGAGCATTAGGTTTAAATAGAGGAAGGATAAGGTCAGGGGGAGAGAGGTGTATGTAAGTATTAAACAGTCCCAGCCACAAGTGTGTCTTGGTGGCCAAAGATGGTGGTCCGGTTGTCTCAGGATTGATCAGGTGGGCCCTTGGCCATTGTTGCCTGGTGGGTGTTCTGTCCTGCAGAGGTTCTGCTGTTCCTTCCCTTGGGGGTAGTTTCTAATCAAGAGATGTTATTGATTAGTCCTGTCCTTTCTGGAACCCAAGCAGGGGTGGGGAGGGACTGACTCAGAGTGAAGGAGACAGATATGCAGTGGAAGCAGAGATATCAAGCTTTCATCCTTCTGACAGTTACCCTTTGCACATTTGCAGGCCCAAGTGAAGAGTCCAGTGCTTTTCAGCAAAAGCAGTTTCTAAAAGCACCTGTTGTACTATCAAAATCAGTTTCCACATCTGTGATTGTTTTGCTTTCTGGATGAAGAAGAGCTGGTGAGCACGGGCATGTGGCCCTTGGGCCTCTCACAACAGGCTTACAACATGAAGACAGTCACCTTGGCTGTTCTGGACATCCTCAAGGCCACACTTGAACACTACCTCTTGCCATCAGCCACCTGGCTAACGTAGACCTCCTCCTTCCCTTATCTCACTCAAAACAGCTTCCCACCTCAACTAGGTTTCCCTCCCTCACTTCAAGGTCCCTTGAAAGCCACCATTCCTATTTCACTTGTTGTTGCTGCCCCCTTTCACTGGGATGTAGCTTCCTCATATATATAGTAGTCACCTGCACGAGATCCAGTGATTTTATACATGAGAGCTTAGGGTGGGGCCTAGGTTAACTCCACTGCTCCTGCCTCAGTCTTTCTCTCCCTTTAGGGCCAAAAGCATTTTCATCTCTGAATGGCTGGCACTTTCACCTAAAACATCTGCCTCTTGAACATCCTTACTACAGCGCTGTTTTTCTCGGGTTCTCCATAATGTGAATGTGTTAGTATCCTATTGATGTAACAAATCACATTAAACTTAGTGGCTTAAACCAATACAATTTTATTTTCCTAAGTTCTGGAAGTCAGATGTCCAAAATCAGTCTCACTGAGCTAAAGCTGAGATGTCAGCAGGGCTGTGTTCCTATTGGCTTTCAGGGAGAACTGGTTCTCTTGCTTTTTCTAGTGCATTCTTTGGCTTCAGATCTCTCTTCAATTGGCTCTTATGCCTTTGTGTCTCACTCATGTGTATCATTGGGCCATCCAACAACCTAGGACAATTTCCCCATCTGAGGATCCTTAGGTTAATCACATCTGCTGGATTCCTTCTGCTCTGTAAGACTCTGGAGATCAGGATATGGACGTCTTTGGGTTCCCGTGACTCTGCCTCTGAGAGATAACAAGTGGTCCTTTTCTTACTTTCTCTCTTCACAATCTTCTAAAGCAGTCCCCTGCCATCAGCACTTGTAAATAATTCACCTGCCTTCCCAAGCCCACCCAAAGGCTCTCATCTGGTAGTTCTGAGATGGAGCCCAAGCATCTGCAGTTTGAACAAATTTGCCATAAATCATTGAAACTACCTCCCTGAGCTCCACCCACTCCACCCATCTGCTCTCACAGGGGCCCAGACATCTGCATTTTGACAAATTTGCCAAGAGATTTGGATGCTGGTAGGCTGAGCCCCGCACTCAGAGGTGCTGCCTAGACTAGTTCCTACAGAGGTTCTATAGGATTTCTTTCTCATATTAGAGTTTGGCACAGCTGCAGTACAGCCACATCCCACAAAAGTCTTATTGACACCTGGTTCTGCTTGAACCAGGGCCCTTGTGGAGAAAGGCAGCAGTGTGAGTTAAGAAAGACAGTGGTAGTTTCTGTGGTTATGCCGGCTGAGAACAAACACGGGCATAGGAATTGCAGGAGTCGGGGAGGAGCTGGGGGAGTGTTGGAGGCTCCCACCTGGGCTTTGTGGAAGTTGTCAGGGGTGGGAGGGTTGGAGCATGATCTGCAGGAGCCAGCCTTTGGAGGATCAGAGGTGTGGGACAGATCCTGCTGGGGAGAGGGGGGTAGGCAGGTAGACCAGAAATTGTCAGTTTGCCTCTTTTCTTACTTTCCATTACTGGCAAGGAGGATGAATTGTCTAAGGATAGGCTTGGGAGGGTCCAACTGAAGCATTGCTGATCTTGATTGTGTTCAGTGAATGCTTCAGTAAATGCTGGCCCTAACCCTGGTTTACTTCCTGGTGCTTGGGGGCCACAGTGAAACTTTGCCCATTCATTGTCTACACAGTGAATTAAGTGCTGGGGGGAAACCAAAGTAAATAAGGCACAGCCCCTATCTGCAAATATTTTGCAGTCCAGGAAAGAAGAGATGTGGACTCTGAGCCCTGAGACAGGCAAAGTGAAGCAAGAGCTGGAAGGGTGAACTGCTGGCCAGGGCTTGGAGAGGTGCCTGCAGTGGGGTCCCTGGGATGTTATGAAAGAGAAAGGGACACCATTGCAGAGTGAGTTTGGAAAAAGCTGTCTTGCACTAGGTAAATTTTATTACTACGTGGTCTTGAGATAGTGTGTGGTGTTAGATACTAATTCCTAAATGATCTGGGGTTGATGACTTAAACTTTATAACTTGTAAGAAAGCCAAATGCCTCTCACCTTTTTTTTTTTATTCACTGCTGGGGATGGAACCCAGGGCCTTGCACATGCTAGGCAAGTGCTCCACCACTGAGCGACACTCCAGCTTCTTCTTTTTTTTTTTTTTTGAATGAATGAGATTCATTTTGACAAAATTGTAACACTCCTTGAAATAACCAGACATCCTCTGGAAGGTTACAAAAGAAAATTAGTGATATCTAATAAAATTATACTCAGTCCTTTCTATAATTCCACTTTTTGCTCACATGGACCCTTCATACTTTAGCAGATTTGATGAAGTTTTGGCCATTGTCTTTTTAAAGAAATTCCTTAGAGATTACCTCGGACTTTTCCAGATATCCCCTGTTTACATTGTGTCCTCAGCCTTGACAGATGGCAACTTAGAGCACCTTAGAAGACGATTGACAGGAGGCAGGACAGGAATGCGCCTTTTATGGTGGGAAGGCTGTGGCTCAACAGCTCAGGCCGGGTGGAGATTTTTAATCCATTACTGAGGTCTGTCTACCTGAGTAGGAAAGCGAAGTATAAAGACACCTGCTTGCTTGTTTGGGGATTGTTTTTCTTTCTTTTTTTTTTTCCCCAAGACAGCAACAATTTCAACTGGGACTCAAGATTTCAAGAAGAGAAGTATTTGGGTGAGAGGAGAAGCCAAATTTTTCCATGAAGTTTTTAGAAATCACTGGCCCCTGGCTGGACAGCAGCCCCCTTAGCCTACATTTCTGTTTGTTTGTTTGTTTGTTTTTCCCTGAGGCACTAAATATATGAACTGTTGGGATTTTTTTCTTTGGTGTAAAATTCTTTCCATTTATATATATTTACTGAGTCACCATTCAGCTCAAATCCCTGTTTTTGAGTCCCGATTCAGCAGTCTATTTGCCAGTTTGTTAGATGTTTTCCTCCGATGGAGAGGTGCTCTTGTGCATTATTAAAAAATGCAAGACAAGCCAGTGTTTGGACACTGAACTGAGCATTGGGGAAAGGCTCAGGGTCTTAACTCGTAAGCTCTACAGCCCCCCAGAGTGTTGTCACAGACAGGCACCTGGTGTCAGCTTGTCACTCTTAAGCCGTGGGACCTGGAACGGGGACCCATGTCTGCCACTCCCTTATCTGGAATCCAGGTTGGTGACAGGATTGACCTCAAGGTGTTGCTGTAGCCCTGGCTACAAGTCCTGGCTCTGGGCCCAAAACTCATTCACACCCACATTAAGAGAAAGTGACATAATATATAACGAGAAATGGATTTCTTTATAGTTTGGGCCAAACTGGAGAGAGAGAAATTCCTGATTTGTCTCCACCTTGTCTATAGCAGAGATACAACTTACAGGAAAGATGCCACAGAAACCACGGCATATCCATGTGGAGATCAGCTTTCCTCTGGGAGGTGCTCATGGTGCCTTCCCTCCCAGCATGGAATTTCCTGTAGAAAGCCCAGTTCCTAGGCTGTGCAGAATTACACTTGAAATGACATTTCAGAATAAATGTTAAGGCTGAAGGGAGGGAAGTAGGAGGTGGTTATAACTTTGTCTGGTTTTATTTTTAAATTCACATATCCTTGGTGGGAATATAAATTGATGTGACCGTCATTAGGGTCATTGTAATGAGTGGTGTGTTCTTTGACCCAGTCATTACTTCTGTGTAAATCTATACCAGGAGGCACCTGATGGTAGGTGTACAAGGTGATGTTTTGCAGTACTACAGTCAAAGTTTTAGACTCCAGGCCCAAACTCCTGCATTCCACTTTCCAGGTCCAGCCACCCACTCTTATATGCCAAATAAAAGGCATGGTGAAGGCAGAGAAAGGTTTATTACACACCTTGGGACATGCTGTGGGAAGAGGCAGAGGAAGCACTCAGCCATCTTCAGCCATCTTTGGGGTACAGACAGGAGCTCTAGCTTTAAATAGACAAAGAACTGGGGTAGGAGAGGAAGATATGTGTAATATTAAACAGTCCTTGTCAAAGTGTGGCCTGATTGATTATTTTCTCAGTTCTGGGTCTCCAAGGGTTCCGGAGGAGTTCTCATTACTGACTGTCCTCACTTGAGGGGAACAAACCGATTCCTATGACATGATTACTCCTGTACCAGGGTACAGCCTCATTACAGGTAATTGTCTTCATTGGGAGAAGGAGGTGTATCTGTCCCACAAGCTGTGCTGTTCCTTAAAGGTAGTTTTGATCCCCTGAATAAAGATGTTATTGGTTGGTCCTGTCCTTCCTGGTACCCAAGGTGATTGCAAAGTGACTGCAGAGAATACGGCTTAAAGAAAAGACGTACAAAATGGAAGCAGGGAGCCAGGTATTTCTCCTGCTTTTAGTTAATTCATAAGGCCAAGTAAGGAGTCAGTGATTTTCAGCAAAAGCAGTTTAAGTACCTGTTACAGCACACCTTGAAATAGCTAAGACTGGAAACAACTCAAAATGCCAGCCCGTAGGGTACTAGGAGAGTCAGATATTGGCATATTGAGAATACCACGTAACAGTTAAAAAAAAGTAAGGATGCTTTCTGAAGTTCTTAGAAAAGACCTCCAAAATGCATTAAGTCAGAAAACAAGGGATAGGGAAGTGGAGGGTTGAGTATAATTTTGGAAAGACTCACAAACTAAGAAGCATTGGCCTCTAGGGAGTAGGGAAGCTAAGCTGTCCAGAAAGATCCCAAATGCAGTTCCCAGAAACAAGGACTCTTCTCCCTGCCTAGCGCCTCACACCTTCCCATTTTTTAATCATGTAATGTGTTAATTTGAAGAATTAGGATAACAAAAAAGAATTTCGACCCACCCTTCTCTTGGATAGGTACCTCTGTAGCTCGCTGTAGCCCCGTTCACAATGCCCAGACCCTGGGGGCTTCCTTACATTTAGATCACAGAAACGGGAGTATTATTTTTTTGATAGTGAGAAACTCGAAACTGAGCGTAATAAAACTCCATCTACCCAACAACCAGGTCCAGTGATTTTTAATTTACGGTTCCTGTTTTTCATCCGTATTCCTACTCAGTCTTCCTCAGTTGGGATTTTGAAGAAATACTAGATGGCATATTGTTTAACCTGTAAATATTTTGGAGCTCTAAAAGATAGGAACCTCCTTTAATGTTTTGAAAGTATTATATTTTGCAATATAAATTTTTGAATTATGTTTCACTTCTTTCTCTGCCCTCATACAGAGTCACATCATTCCCACACTTGAACGTGACCAAGGTTCCTCCGCTTCATCCATCCCTTTACCTTGTTTCTCAGGTGCACGTCCAGTTCCTTCCAGCACTTCCTACTGTTAAGCCTACGCTTAACCTACCTAGTGACATCATCATCCTGTGTCTGTGTTGTTAGCCAGCTCCCCCAGTTCCACTTTTCCAATTGCCCACTCACTTTAAGAGGCTAATAAGGGTGAAAGGCAACAAAATACCCTGGTATTCATGCAAACCAGCACTGTCACGAAGGCGGCCATGGCAGAACTCTCAAAACAGCCCTTGGTTGGTTTGCCAGCTGATGTCAGGATGCTTACCATAAAAGGGGCTTGGGATTGTGATCAGTAAAGAGCAGAACGTAAACTTGCAAGTGGAGGCCCATGTGCATCTGCTCACACGGCCACACTGCTCCATGCAGCTGGTGGGAAAGGGCATCAAAAACACTTTCCTCCCTTCAGACTGGGGACTTAGTGATTCTGTTATCTAAAAATCTTCTCTAAACTAACCCCAAACAGACCCCTCTCAGCTCCTTGGCAAGCTGCCCTTATGCATTTGAAATAGGGTTGGATTTTAAAGAAATGAAAACATGCCTACTCAAAAACTTGTGATGAATATTTGTAAGTAGCATTCTTCATAATAGCCAAAACATGGAAACTACCCAAATGCCATCAGCAGATGAATTTATAAACAAAACGTGGTAGATCTTACAATGGAATAGTGCTCAGTCATTAAAAGGATAGACTCTCAACATGCCACAACATGGCTGGACCTTTGGTGACACTGGTCTCAGTGAAACAAGGCCACAAAAGACTACACACTGCCCAGTTCCATGTGTGTCAGATGTATGGACTCAAATAAAGACAGTGGGGTGGTTGTGGGAGGAGAAAACGAAGAGCAACTGCTAATGGGTTAGGATTTCCATAGTGATGACAGTGCTCTAAAACAGATTGTGGTGACAGTTGCGCAACTCCAAATACACTACTATCCACTGAATTCTGTACTTTAGGTGGTTGCATTTGTGATATGGAAATTATATCTCAATAAAGCTGCCTCAAGGGTTGCTTGAGCCCAGGAGCTCCAGGCTAGCCTGGGCAATGTAGCAAAACTCCATCTCTTTAAAAAAGGAAGGAAATAATTTTAAACAAGAATTAATTTACATATGATGTCCCAAGACATGCCCATATGTCTTCACGGGCGTTCATTTTTTTTCCTGGGGTTGGAGTGGAGTGTGGCATGGGGAGCTGCTAAGTAGTGTGAGGAAGCAGGAGAGGCAGCTTCTGTTGGAACTCTGTGTTCACATAGCTTCTCTCTCCAGAAGTACACCTGTAAATCAGTGGTAACCACGCAGCTCTGCCATCTTTTCTACTTCCACTCTTTGCTTGGGGTTGTGATGCTCGTCCTACTGTAGAGAATAGCTTCCTTCCTTCTCCACCTGCCCTCCACATACATTGTAAAGCATTTTGTTCTTTCTGGACATAGTCAGTGACTTTCCTTTTCTGAACTTTTCCTGTGTTGGTAATTGCTTTGGTCTTCAAAAAACAGTGCTGGTATCAGCTAGGGACAGACCCTTTTGTTTGTATTGTTTAACAAGCAGACAGGGTTTAAAAATAACACCCATACATGTGGTGTGTTTTCCTACTGATGAGACAGCTGGACCAGCCCCGTTCCCAGGGAAAGATGGCACTGTTTAAACAACCTCAGGGACCTGGAAGAGGCTCAGGTCACCTGCCAGCTTTTTCAGTTGAAAAGCTGCTGCATAGAGGAAATTGTGGTGGGAAGAGGGGCAAGGATGCACAGCCAGCAGGGTGTGTGTGTGGGGCGGGGGTTGACAACACCGGTGGACAACCACTTGTGGAGCCTTGTACATACATAGGAGGGGGAGACCCAAGCTTTGCAGGGTGTGCTCTGCTGTGGCCAACTTGGGGGGAGTCCCCACCATGCCACCCCAGATTCCATTTGACATGAAGGGAAATGGTGGCTGTAACCTGCTCAATCAGCAGTTGGCAAACCACACTTGGGGCCAAATCTGACCTGCTACCCACGCTCCAATATTTCCTTTTAAACACAGTCCTGCCTGCTGGCTTTTGTGTTAGCTGCTCTTAGGCTTCGCTGGCAAAGATGAATTAGTGCCACTGTTTGGCCCTGTCTGAGAAAAGGTTTGCTGATTTCAGTGCTGCTGTAGTTTGGATCTGGAAGGTCCCCAAAGCCCATGTGTTAAAAGCTTGGTTCCCAGGATGGTGCTTTTGGGAGGTGGTGGAACCTTGGGTAGGTGAACCCGGTACAGTAGGCTGTGTGTGGTACCGGGTATTGAACCTAGGTCTCCACACGCTAGATAAGCTCTAGACAAGTGCTCACCACCTGAACTATGTGGGGGTGTGCTTTGGAAAATAATTGGAAGCTCACTGTCTCGTCTCTTTTCACCTCCCTGCTGCAGTACTGGGGATTGAACCCAGGGCCTCACACTCTTTAGGCAAGCACTCTAGAAGGATATTGTGAGACTTCAGTATCTTCCTCTTTTTCTTCCTTTCATTTTATCCCCATCAGAAAAATGTTATCTGGAGCTCTCCTTCCGAAAGAGAATGTGGACTTGTTATAAATATTATCAATACAGTTTGTTAAAATTTGAGCAGGAAGTTTCTGTGTACAATGGGCAAGACACTGGTTTGGTGTAATCATCCCAGTCTCATGAGCCTGGCGTGGATGTGTCCTGCCCTGCTATCATCTCACATTCCTCAAGTGGGGAGGTATTCCTGTCAAACCTGGAGGCTGGGATCTCCCAGCTGCATCTCACCCAGGAAGGGGCTTGGTGATGCAGATAACTCAGAACACCACCTTATTAAGGCCTCTGGCTGGGCCTGAGAATTAAATGGACATATGACACATTAACAGGAAAAAAAGCACACAGGTTTTTTTTGGTTTTGTTTTTGTTTGGTTTTTTTTTTTTTTTTACCAGAAAAATTCTTTTATTATACAACACTACTTAACAGATTTTTAAAAAATCCTTTTCACATTTACATGTGTATACATTGTTTGGGCCTCCTCCCCCCGCCCCCCTACCCCCACTCCCCACAGGTTTTACATATATTTGGGATTCCCCATAGGAGCATGAAGGCCCAGTGAAGTGGTGTTCGTGTTGTACCAGGGTAACAAAGAAGCAACTGTGGGAAGTAACTAGCACTCGAGAACACATGGGGAGACGGAAGGAAGGGTTGTCGTGGAAGTTCTGCTCGTGCAGACTCGGCCTCACCTGCCTGTCTCTGTGATAAGATGTTCCTGTCTTTCTGACGTAGGGATGGCATCTCCCATTAAGGGGTTTTGTCCCTGTTTTCAGGAAGAAAGGGGTGGGGACAGAGTGCCTTTCTCATATCTGCTGCTTTTCAGTGCCTTTAACTGCAGATAATCTTCATGCCAATGTGGTCTCTTTTGGGGTAGCACGTCCTGCCATTCTTCAGGGAACTTTGAAATCTTAGCTCATTTGGCAACAGTATATCTTCTGACTATGTTAGTTGGGGCACTGATCTATGAACATCCCAGTGGGTCATTATAGGCCTGTTTAAATTGGGAAACAGCCCAAAGGGTGCTGGGGTGGGAAAAAAGTCCCAATAATAGAGATGCAAAGCCATTGGCAGGTTTAAAAAAGCCTCTGCAGTCATCTGTTCTTGGATGAAAGGCCACACAGAGCCACTCCACCTGCTCCTGGAGCAGGGAAGGGAGGTGACTTCCCTTTTTTAAGACTTAATGGAAGGGAAATTCACAGTTGGCGTCTAAATTAACAAGTCTGTTTTCTATAAGTCTGGGCTTACAGAGTTTTTCAATCAAAATATCTCAAACCTCTGAGGGTGAAATTCTCTCAGGGATCTGAGTGGAAAGCCTGAGACTCCCCAGGTTAAATTTTTTTGAAGTTTGATTTATTTTTTACATTTCTTTCAGCTATCTTCTCCCCTGTAATTTTCTGATTTTGATTTTTGAATGTAAAGATACTTAGTTATTTTCCCATGATAGCACTTAACTTCTTCTTTGAATAAAATTGGTGCGCCAAGGGCTGGCAGAGTGACTCAAGCAGCTAGAATGCCTGCCTAACAAGCCTGAAGCCCTGAGTTCAAAACCCAGTGTTGAAAAAAAAAAAAAGTGTTCCAAGATAACACAGATCCCATATTCCAGGACACTGCCGGGTCCCTGAGTCAGTCATGGGCTGCGTAATACTCCTTCTCATCTCTCAGTAATTGTAAGGGAGTTCCAAGGAGCCTGTGGCTGACTGGGAAATGCCAGGTTGAGTATTGGCGCCCACAACACAGAGGGATGTAGCTCTCTCAGGAGCTGACACAGTCAGTATCATAAACTAGGACAGGAGTGCTTAATGGGACTTGTGAAATGGCCAGCTTAAGATGCCCAGCAGGGACCTTCTCTCAGGAATGTCAGTGTGGTCCCAGGATGAGGCAGAGGCAGCCAGGAAAGGTGTGGGCACCCAGCAGGGCCCATCCCTTGGCATTTGAGGCTTCATTCCACTGAAACTTGCCCTTCTGATGACTAGTCTGTGCTTGAGGCCATGACTAGTTCTCCTCACATAGCTGTCACCAAGGAGGTTTGGAAGATATGCTAGCTGTGAAACACTGTGGTCAAAAGGGGTTTCCAAAAGTGCCTCTAGCTCCACCACCACCCGCCCAGTGAATAAAATCTGAACTCCACGTGCCATTCCAAACTCCACAATGTGGCCTCAACAGCCCGCTCTCTCCTTCTCACCCAGTCATCCCAACCATTGCCAATCCCATGGTTTTCTGCCCCTGTCCCCAGTGCAGGTGGTGCCAAATTCCAGCCTCATCCCTGGCCAGAGTGTAGCTACTCATATGGAGGGCCTGACCTTCCTGAGGTGGCACTTCTGCCGAGAACCCACAGCCATCTCTTGTTCACTCTGAGTGAACCTAGCAGCATGTTTTGACATGAAGCCACTTGCTTGACCCTTATTTGGCTGTGCTGGAGTGCTTTCTCTGTTTTATCTCCCTGGCTACACTGCTCATTCTTCAAGGGAAGGGGCAGTGTTGTCTGCTAAGTTGGCCTGGTGCAAGGCCTTTTTGGTTGTCCTGGTACCCAGTAACCTTAGTGACCCTCAAGCAGCAGTGAAAAATGAACAATGGACTCTTTTGCAGATGTGCTATATAGAAGTGCAATCCAGGAAAACTAGTTTACATGGAAATTAAATTAGAAAGGGCTAATGCTCTCAAAGAGGATTGCATGCATCCTCTTGTGAGTATCTCCTCCCTACAGCTCCTAAATTTGGATTTACAGTGACTGAAAACATCTGTTAGGAAAAAAAGCTCTTACCTAGATTTAAAAGCACAATTGTTGCTGCATTTTTAAAAGACATTAAAAGGAAAATATTGATGGTTCTATTTTAAAATAAAACATACTCTTACAACTTAATAATTCATTACCTGCCAAGGAAATTTTTATTTTAAATGAGTTTCTCTACTTTGATTGCTTCTCTACTTTGCTTGCTTCATTTTCTTGGAATGAAGTTTGAATTTGAACCTCCAAAGAAAATTACCAAAATTATCCCCCTGCATATTTCTTAGTTGCAAAATTTCGGATTCAGCACATAAGGAGTTTTCAGAGAGTAACTGCATGGTTCCATTCTCATATGCTAAATTATATAAGCTATGCTCTGGCCTCTTCTGGTACTTAATGTAGGTGGAAATTTTATCTTTTATATGGCAGGACAAAAGGACTGACCTATGTAATATGTTGATTAGTCATATGGCAAATTGGCCTCTCTCTCTATATAGATTCTTTTCTTTTGTAGTACTAAGTGAATATTAGAACCCACGAAGGCACCTGATACCGTGGTACACACCTGTGATCCCCACACTTGGAAGGCTGAAGTAGGAGGATTTTAAATTCAAGGCCAAACTGAACTATGTCATGAGACCCTATCTCAAAAAACAAAACAAAAACAAGGACTGGGATGTAGCTCAGTAATAAAGAACCTAATTAGCCTGTGAAAGGTCCTGAATTCAATCCCTAGTATCACACACACATAAACACACGCACACACACACACAAAGAACCCATGAAAATATACATATAACTGTACGCAATGCTTGTAATCAAGAAAGTGACACTTAACTGGTTTTTTTAAAAATATCAACAAAATGACAAACCTGTAGCAAGACTAAGAGAAAAGACAAATAGCAAAAATCAGAAATAAAAGAGGACACACTGTAACTAAGGCTATAGAAATAAAAGAATCATGAGACTACTATGAACAATTACTCACCAACAGATTGGGTAACCTGAAAGAAATGAATGAATTTCTAGAAACCTAACAACCTACCAAGAGTGAATCATGAAACAATTAAACATCTAAACAGACCTGTAACTAAGTGAGGACATTGAATCAATAATCTCAGACCTTTCAATAAAGAAAAATCCAGGACCAGATGGCTTCACTACAAAATTCTATTAAACACATAAAGAAGAATTAACACCAATCCTTCCCAAAGTCCTCAAAGGGAGGGAGGGTGGTGGCAATGATTAGACAGTATCTACTATAAGAAAATTACAAATGAACATCCCTAATGAATACTGATGCAGAAATCCTCAACAAAATACTAGCAGAACATGATAAAGGGCAAAATGATTATACATCATGACCAAGTAGGATTTATTCCCAAAATGTAAGGATGACTCAACATGTGAAATTGTCATATACCACATGCAAAACAGAATGGATGAGAAAACGACATGATTGTCTCAATTGATGCAGAAAAAGCATTTGACAAGATTCAGCACCCTTTAATGATTAAAAAACACCCTCAACAAAGTAGAAATGGAAGGAAATTACCTCAAAATAACAAAGGGCATGTATGACAAGTTCATAGCTAATATACTCGGTGGTGAAAACTGAAAGCATTTTGGCTAAGATCAGGAACAGGGCAAGGAGCCCCACGCTCACCACCTCCACTCAACATAGGGCTGGAGGTTCTAGCAGAGCAGTCATGCAAGGAAAAGAAATAAAAGGCATCCAAATAGGAAAGGAAAAAGTAATTTTGTTCACAGATAACATGATCTAGAATGTAAAAAAGGTAAAACTCTAAAAGTGCTACAACAATTAAAGCGTCAAGAGCTAATAAATGAATTCAACAAAGCTGAGTAATACAAAGTCAGTTCTCATGTCCACACACCAACACTACCCACAGTGAGCAAAAAGGAAATGAACAATCTCCACTTAGAACAGAATCAAAAAGACTTACTTAACCAAAGAGGCAAAAGACTTGTACACTGAATGCTAGGAAACATTGCTGAGAGAAATTAAAGGCGATGTAAGTAAATGAAAAGACATCCCATGTTCATGGAGTAGAAGGCATCATATTGTTAAATGTCTAAGCTACACATTCAATGCAGTCTCTATCAACATCTCAATGGCATGTTTTACAGAAACGGGAAAATAGTCAAATTTATATGGAACCAAAAAAGACCCTGGATAAGCTATATCAGTGGTATGAAAGAAGAACAAAGCTGGAGACCTCACACTTCCTGAGTTCAAAACATATTACAAAGCTATAGTCATCAAAATAATGTGGTGCTGGTGTAAAGAACAGACACATAAAGCAGTGACACAGAACAGAGAGCCTAGAAATGACCCCTCACATGTGTAATCAAACGGGCACAGCCATGATAGTGATCAACATGTGTCACTTATGTATGATAGAGCGTCTTCCAAATGGTCTGTGGAGGCTGGAAATGTGGCTTAAGTGGTAAAGCCTGGCCTAGCAAGCACCAGGTTCCGAGTTCAAACCCCAGTCCCATCAAAGTGTCTAAGGAAAATGGACAAAGGTGCAAGGGCTCACAGTGGGAAATGTATTTCAAAAATGGTGTGAGGGAAAGTGGACGTTCACATGCAAAAGAATGAAGGTGACACTTCCCTCACACCATATATAAACTCAAAGTGGCTTCTAGTCCTAAATGTCAGAGCTGAAACTCTGGAAATCCTAGAAGAAAACAGGAAAAAAGCTGCCTGACATTCGATTTGGCAATAAAGCACGGCAATAAAGCAAAAAATGGATGAAAGCTGCATTAAACTTACAATTTCTGCTCACGAAAGGAAGCAATCAGTGAAAAGGGAACTTATGGAATGGGAGAACATACATGCAAACCATACAGCTCATAAGGGGTAAATATCCATAATATCTTGGCAACAACAAAATCCAATTAAAATGGGCAAAGGGCCAGGCACAGTGGCTTATGCCTGTTATCCCAGCTATTTGGGAGGTGGAGATTGGGAGGATCACAGTTCAAGGCCAGCCTAGGCAGAAAGTTAGTGAGACCCCTCTCATCTCAATCAATAAGCTGTCCATCCTCAATCTGTACCAAGCAGCTCTGAAAATAGAGCCCATTCAGCAGGGCCTCTGGACACCAAGAGGACAGAGATCATCGCTTGAAACACCGCCTTGGTTAATGAATCTCCTCCCCAGGTCATGGCAACAGACTTACACTGCTCTTTTTCCATTTGTTGCCTTTTATCCTCATCCTGTGCTGCCATTAATGTGTGTGTGCAATGAACAGATTGAGAAAGAATGTAGGAAGATCATTCCATTTACAATGGCCTCAAAAGAATAAAATACCTAGGAATAAACTTAACAAAGAATGTGAAAAGATCTCTACAAGGAAAACCATAAACTATTGAAGAAAGAAATCGAAGAAGACTACAGAATATGGAAAGCTCTCCCATGCTTATGGATTGACAAAACCAACATAGTAAAAATGGCTATACATCAAAAGCAATCTACAAACTCAATGAGATTCCCATCAAAATCCCAAGGACTTTCATCACAGAGATTGAAAACTCAACCCTAAAGTTCACTTGGAAACAAAAGACTGCAAATAGCCAAGGCAATACTGAGCAAAAAGATAACACTGGAGGTATCACAAAACCTGACTTCAAACTATACTACAGAGCCATAGCAATAAAAACAGCATGGTACTGGCACAAAAACAAACACAAAGACCAGTGGAACAGAATAGAGGACCCAGATATGAATCCACGCAGCTACATATACCTGATTTTTGACAAAGGCACCCAAAACATATGATGGAGAAAAGATGGCCTCTTTAACAAATGCTGCTGGGAAAACTGGATATCTGCTTTCAGAAAACTGAAACTAGATCTATGTCTGTCACCCTGTTCAAGTATCAACTCAAAGTGAATTAAGGAGCTTAATATAAGACCTGAAACTTAGAAGCTAGTCCAGGAAAGAGCAGGGAATACACTAGAATAGGCATAGGCAATGAACTCAAATGGCTCAGCAACTAAGAGAAAAGATTGACAAATGGGACTTCATGAAATTAAAAAGCTTCTGCACAATAAAAGTTATGGTCCCTAAATTAAAGAGGTCACCCACAGAATGGAAGAAAATTTTTGCCAACTATACATCTAGCAAGGGTTTGATAACCAAAATATACAGGGAGCTCAAAAAACTAAACTCCCCAAAACTCAATGACCCAATGAAGAAATGGGCAAAAGAACTAAACAGAGCTTTCTCAAAGGAAGAAGTCCAAATAGTTAAAAACACATAAAAAAATGTTCAGCCTCCCAGACCATAAAGGAAATATAAATCAAAATCACATTAAGATTCTACCTTACTCCTCTTAGAATGGCTACCATCAAGGAAACAAACAACAACAAATGTTGGCGATGATGTGGAGAAAAAGGAACCCTCATACACTGCTGGTAAGAATGTAAGTTAGTACAACCACTAGGGAAAACAGAATGGAGGCTTCTCAAAAAAACTGAAAATAGAACTGCCATATGATCCAGCAATACCAGTCCTAGGGATGTAACCAAAGGAATGTACAGGTTACAGTAAACATCTGCACACCGTATTTATTTCAGCACTATTCACAATAGCCAAGCTATGGAAACAGGCAAGATGCCCCACTACTGATGAATGGATTAAGAAAATGTGGTATTTATATACAATGGAATTCTATTCAGCCACAAAGAAGAATGAAATTTTGTCTTTTGCAGGTGAATGGATGGAACTGGAGAATATCTTAAGGGAAATTAGCCAGGCTCAGAAGGCCGAAGGCCACATTTTCTCTCTTATATGTCCAATATAGACCTAATACAAATGTAGTAATATTATGAAAAACACATCACACCAAGGGGAGGAGGTCACACATAAGAGAGGGAAGGTGTAAAAGAAGGAAGTTAGGATGAATATTGTTGATGTACTCTTGTTGCGGGAAGAATGTCGGACCAGTGAGAACAAGACTCAAACCCAGGTGGTTGGAGGAAGGGAAAATTTATTACACTAACAGGCCAGCACCTGGATCTCTGCAAAAATAGCACTGGCCCCCTTAGCTCAGGGCTGCAGGGTTTTTATGCCTCAGAATGTGGAAGCAAACAAGTGGAAGGATAAAAGCAGATGTGGCAGTTAGCCTCTCGCTGGGAGGTTACAACATATCATACTAGCACAAGGTTACAACTTACCACACTAGCACAAGGTTACAGCAAACCACACTAGCACATCTGTGAAACCAGGCCAGCTCAGGGAGCGAGCTTGCCTTCATGTCTTTCCCCTGGGTTTCTTTATCATCCTCTTAGTCTTCATAATTCCTTATGGCCATTTTGGGGGAGTCATCCAGGGGCAGTCTTTGATATTGCCTCACTAATTGCAATCTAACAGCATTCATCTGTTTGCGAATGAACCTGGGGAGGAGGTTTACCACACAAGGTCCTAAGAGTAATAGCATAAGAAGCACAGTAAGTGGGTCTGGGTGTGGGGGGGCGGGACACGACACTACCCATGGGGCCCAGCTCTTGCATCCTGTATTCCAAAATGTTTCCTTGTTTCTTTCCCTTGCCTTGATCCTCTCTAGTAATTGACATGCATTTTCTCTCACTATCCCTGACTGGTTTGTATAGAAGCAACATTCTTTCCCTAAAAACATGCAAATTCCTCCTTTTTCCTCAGTAATGAGGTCTAAGCTTCTGGGGTTCTGTAAGACTAGGGCCGCCAGTGAGTCCAACTGATTCTGTAGGGTGACGATGCTCTGTTGTACTAATCTTAAATCCTCACGGATTTGTTCAGACAGCTGGCTGTGTTGGACTTGTTGGAGGCCAATAGCGGTAGCTCCTGTGGCTGTTGCTCCTGCCAGGGTGACTCCCAGAAGTACCGGCAGGAAGATGGGGTCCCATCGGAAATGGATCTGGCTGTCAGCTTTTTGGTTTAAGTATCGAGCAACTTCAGTCTCAGGAAGTATGTCCAAGTCCGGGACTAAGAAAACCAGGGCACAACTCCCCTCCCCACCTTGGGTAACAGGTGTGAATCCCGCCCTGACAGGCAAAGTAAGTTCCATTAGGTGCTTTGGCTCCTTTTACCAGATTGGTACAATTCTTTTTGTCACCAAACCCAAAATATTTAGTTTCTCCAATTATTTGGATAGCTGCTGGGCCTGTGAGACAGGTATTGTCATTTTGGGTTGAGTTGTCCAGGCCCAGCTCATGTATCTCAGATATGTTCGTCAGGCCAACCCCGGCATATGACACTTGGCCAGCCCTCAGGCAAATCCAACAGTCTCTGCCTAGTTCAGGGTCTGCTCATTGTACTAGCTGGTGGCTGCTGTTTGCCAAAGCTATCATTTCAAGAAGAGGGGTGTCATGGTGTAACAGGGGCCAATCAGTCCCATCCGGGAAGGAGGGAGGATTTGCCCCTGTGCCCAGGAGTCCAAGGAGCTAACTTTACTAACCGAGAGAGAGACGTTGCTGCTTTAATCTCAACCTTCAGGATCTTTAAGACTGCAGGATCTCCCCAATGATTTTTTAAGGAATCCTCCCAGCCAAAGACCCTAGTTTCCCACTGTTGTGGTTCACCTATTGTTAATTGGAAGTAGGTCTCCCTTTCCTGCTCCCTGTGCCTTAGACCACTCGTTCATGTTGAAGGGGTTTGAAAACCTCTGAATGCTGACACCCTGGCCTTTGGGGGGGGGCCCCTCTCCAAGCCCCCAGAGAGGCAAAATCGACACATGACCACTGTCGTAGAAAGGACCATGAAGACCCCCCAGATTCATCCCAGTGCCACGGTACTCGGTCATACACATTGGATAGGCGGTCTCTGGATGGGCCAGAGCAAGTCATGGTAGAGGGCCCCAGTTGGGCCCATCTGCTGGCCTCCGGGCCTGGGCAATACCTAAAGGAGACAAGACAAGGGCCTGACAGAGCACAGATGGTGCTCTTGTCCCTCTTGTCCTTCTGAGAGTTTGACGTCCCAAATCAGTTTATGAGAGACCCCAGCTGGGTCTGGGGGGTTTGTTTGTGAGTCATTGATTATTATTACAGCTGTTAGTAGAGTCAATAGGTCTGTCTGGGGCCTCATCAGCACTCCCTCGGGTGAAGGACAGTTTCAGTGGCTGGTCCGGGTTGGCTCGGGATTTCCACTCCTGGCCTGGATCCTTCACTGGCTTGGTGTGCGTGTGGTGAGTCCATGGTTTCAGTCCTGCAACCTTAAGGGTTAAGGAGTGGTTAGAATAACTTGGTAATGTCCCTCCCATTGAGGGTCTAGACCCAAACCCAGTACCTGGCTCCATGGGTGCAAAGGCCCGAGGATCACAGGAGCTGGATCTGGGTGTCCTGGGTGCCCAGCAGTCTCCCTGGAAGTATGCACCAAGCCTTTTAGGACCTTGTGGAGGCCGATCTGTCCATACTCCTGAAGGTCTCCAGCCTGTCCAGGTGTTAGTGATGGCAGCTGTCCATATAAGACTTCAAAGGGAGAGAGACCACATTTTTTAGGTGTACACCTAATTTTGAATAGTGCCAAGGGTAGTACATCTGGCCAGGGTAGCCCTGTCTCTTGACGTTGTTTTGCTAGTGCTGTGTTGATAGTCCTGTTCATCCTTTCCACTCGACCTGATGACTGGGGGTGATACTGGGTGTGCAAATCCCAGGTCAGCCCATCTGCATGACCTTTGACCACCTGGCTGATGAAGGCAGGCCCGTTGTCTGACCCGATGCTGCTAGGTACCCCGAACTGAGGAATAAATTCCTTGGCTAGCACTCTTGACACTTCTGTGGCCTTTTCTGTGCGGGTGGGATACGCCTCCACCCAGCCTGTGAAAGTGCAGACCACCACCAGGAGGTATCGATAAGTTTTACTCAGTTGGATCTCAGGGAAGTCCATCTCTAAGTGTGGGAATGGGTAGACCCCTTCTTCTGAGAGAGCAGTGGGGGCTTGGGTCCCTGTCCTGGGTTGTGTTGGGTGCAGCACAGGCCAGTCTTGCTGGATGACTGAGTTAAAGTTGCCAATCAGGGAATAACCAGGTATTTGTGTAATAGCCTTTGTAGGGAGGTTTTACCCAAATGGGTGATGTCATGTGCCCAGCCTTACCAGGCCTGGAGCTGTCTTTTCTGATATTAAAATCCTTCCCTCCGAGGTTATGAACCAAACCAGCCTTCTGAGTTCTCTTTAGCCCCTGCTTCATGGGCCTGTTCTCTCTCTTGTGGGCTGTACTCTGGTCAGTCTAGGAGAACAGGGAGGGTGAAGCATACTTGGGCTGGAGTAGCATCTTCCTTTTGTACTTCTTCTGAGAAGGCCGCTTCTTTTGCTGTCCTGTCTGCCAATCCATTTCCTTGGCTGATCTTGTCTAGTCGGTTGGTATGGGCTGGACAGTGGATGACAGCAATGGCTCGGGGCTTCCAGACTGCCTCTGACAACTGTAAGATTTGTTGACTGATTTTTTGATCTCTTTACCTCTGGATTTCAATAGGCCTCTCTCTTTGTAAATGGCCCCATGGATATGTAAGGTGGCAAAGGCCTAACGCAAGTCAATATAAATGTTGGCTCTCTTTCTACTAGGGTGAGGGCCCTGGTGAGGGAGTATAACTGCCCATTGGGCTGACCAGTGGTCTGGCAGCCGTCCATGTTCCACTACTTGTGTGACGGTGGTCACTGCATACCTGGTCTGGTATCCTCCCTCTTTTGGGCTCCAGCTTCCATCAGTGAAGAGCTCCAGATCGGCGTTGGGAATGGCGGTGTCTGTGAAGTTGGGCCGGGAAGAAAAGACTTTGTCTAGAATCTCCTTGCAGGAGTGGAGAGGTTCTCCACTCTTCCATATTCCATATTCTCCATATTCTGGCAAATATGTGGCCGGATTGAGAGTCCTCACTGCTTTGACTCATATCCAGGGATTCTCGCCCAATAAAGCCTGATATCTGGCCACTCGTTCCCTGGTCATCCATCGACTGGCAGTGCCGTCGAGCAGAGAAGTTACTTGGTGGGGGACCCAGGGTGTGAAGCGCTGTTTCAGAGTCAGTTTGTCTGCCTCTTGTATTAAGAGGACCGCCACTGCCAATGCCTGGAGACATGGAGGCCAACCTGAGGCCACAGGGTCTAACTTCTTGGATGGGTAGGCTACTGGCTGGTTCCATGGTCCCAGTGACTGGGTCAGGACGCCTAATCCTACACTTCCCTTCTCATGGATGTAGAGGTGGAAAGAACGAGTGACATCCAGGAGAGCCAGGGCCGGTGCCTCACCCAGGTGTCATTTAAGTTTTTGGAATACGTCCTCTTGGTCAGGGTCCCAGCGCAATAGTCCTACGGGGTTCCCCTTTAGTGCCGCATAGAGTGGCCCAGCAGTGACTGAGAATCCGGGGATCCATAGGTTTCAGAAGCCCAGAAACTCCTGGAGCTATCTCATACGCTGGATGGATTGGAGCCCAGTGGGAGTGTTTGGATCCCAGTCCAGTCTGGTGTCCGGGATCCTCTCATCTGCCCAACACTCCAGATTTGTAGTCTGCAGTGGAGCTTGGGTAACTAGCCGTGCTCTGGCTGCTTGGTATACTCACCGGTGCTCATCAGAGGTGAAGAGGGTAGACGTGAGCTGACGGCCATCAACCCAGTTGGGTTGGTGGCTGTGCATGATGTTGGTCAAGAGCTCTATTACAGCCTGTGGGTCCTCTGGGTGTGCTGGGGTTTGCTGCTGCTAGTTCAGGAGGTTGGTGATAGTAAAGGGCTGGTACATATATTGCCTGGGTCCGGCCACATATGACCCGTCTGCCTGTGGTAATGGTGGCCTCGGAGCCTAGCGCAGGGGGCATAGCACCACAGCCAGGGTTCCTGCCTCCTTGCTTGTTAGCCTCCCAGAGTTTGGTGACCTTCCATCACCGATGGCCTTTCTCCAGGGCCATCGAAGGCAAAGGGCGGTATAACGAGGGAGCTGTTGGATGATATGGATGGGGGTTCGGCTCCAATGCCTCCTCCTTTCTGTTGGGGTCCTCTGAGTCAGACTCAGACCTCAGGGAGGCCAGGGTGGTGGGGCGCACCAGAGGAACATATGGTGGCGGGTCTGGTGGCTCAGGTTCCGAGGTGTGGTGGACCTCAAATTTCTTTTCTTTTACTTTTCCATTAACCAGAACAACTGTGTGTCTCCAGGGTGCATGAAAATGTAGCCAGTCAGGTGGACACGCGGCCAGGATGTACCAGGAGTCAATGTAAGGAAACTGGTCTGGATGACCTGGATCCCCAGCGACTATATCTCTCACATGGGTGACAGTGGCTAGGTCCAGTGTGCCCTCTGTGGGCCATCCTACATTGAAGGTGGACCATTCTACCTCCCAAAAGGTTTGGAGCTTTGCCAGCTTCATCCAGACTCCATAGTCACCCGAGAAACTGTCCCTAAAGTTAGCAAGCATGGTCTGGAGCACCGTCGGGCACTTTGACCCAGAAGAACCCATTTTATATGTGCCTGGTGATTATCGATGCTGCAGGACAGACAAAGGGAAGGGGGTGCCTCTCAGTGAGAGGCCACACAGGTGCTCGTCTGGCTGCAACCCCAGGCATGGGGTCAGGTGTGGCTTGGCGGTAGTGGGTTCAGCCCAACAGGGTAACTTACTATTGGACACTAGTCCGATCCCACCATAGACCATATGCCAATCACTATGAAGTCACAGATTGAGCCCACTCGGACTCTATAGCCTTTAGGGGACCTTAGAGGTGCCCAGCCGCAGAACCACAAATTCGAGCTTGAAACGCAAGCGAGTCAAGCTGCTCACTCACGCACCATTCACTCAGAGTTTAAAACAATCAGTTCCTATTTATTTTCCCCTAAAATCTTGGCCTGCCCTAGTCCCAGTTGACCAGAATCCCATCGGTCACAGAGGAAGGGGATGTGTCACCCTGGATAGTCTTCAGGGTTTGGCCGGTCCCCTGCAGAGGATCAGTCCTCACAGGCTCCTTTCACTGACTACCCCAGGGCTTCCTACCTGGTCCTACATCTGGCACTGATCTCCATTTCACTCCACCAGTCCAAGGGCCTGGTCCGAGGTTCCGCAGCCTCCTTCAGTCGTCTGGAAGGAGACCTCGGAATCCCATCGGGTGTGCACACTTCCTGGTTCCAGGGACCCCTGCAGGCTGCAGAGCCAGGGAGCAGAGACCCTTTACCCAATAGGGCTCAGTGGTCTGATCTTGCTGGGGCCTCCAGAAATGTTGTGGGAAGAATGTCGGACCAGCGAGAACAAGACTCAAACCCAGTTGGTTGGAGGAAAGGAAGATTTATTATGCTAGCAGGCCAGCACCTGGATCTCTCCAAAAATGGCACCGGCCCCCTTAGCTCAGGGCTGTGGGGTTTTTATTCCTCAGAATGTGGATGCAAGCAAGCGGGAAGGACAAAAGCAGACATGGCAGTTAGCCTCTTACTGGGAGTTTACAACAAACCACACTAGCACATCTGTGAAACCCGGCCCGGCTGGGGGAGGGAGCTTGCCTTCAGATCTTTCCCCTGGGTTTCTTTATCACTCTTTATACAAGAATGAATATAGAATTTTTAAACTGATTGAAACAATCATAATAAAGAGGCTAAAGTAGAAAGAAGAATAGAGGAAACAAACTAAGTTGGGCTATAATACATATATACGTGGAAGTACCACAAAGAAACTCCCTGTGTAACTATCTTAAATAAGCAAAAATGTCATTTCTTTTTCCTTTCTTTTGCAAAATCAGAGAACAGGAGGACTGAACCCCTGGGAGGGGTTGATGCTGTGCTACTGTCACCCAAGAGCAGCCAAGGGCATGTAAACGATTGAGTGTGGCTGGGTTCTTTATATGTCACAAGATATTCCTCTCTTGATTTTTCTTTCAACCATTTAAAATTATGAAACCATTTTTATGTTGTGGGCCACAGGAAAACAGGTGTGACCAGATTGGCTGAGGGTGGGAGGTGCTATTGGCTGATCCCTTGTCAAGCCCCTTGCTCTCAGTAGTGGACTAGCCGCACAGAATCACCAGGAGCTTGTTAGAAATCCAAACCTGCACCATAACAGGATCCCCAGCTGATTTGTGTGCACATTTACGTTTGGGAAATGCTGGCCACATCTCATTTCTTTCCTCCCTGCTTGAAAGATGCAGCTGTACTTGACATCTCACCTGTTGATTTTCATGAGAAAACGGAGATGGAAAACAGCATAGTTCTCCATCTTCACTTTTCCAAAACACCATGGGGGAAAAAGCAAAATGGTGGAGATGTTAAAAGATCAGTGGTTGCCATGGTTTCAAGGGGTCAGAGTAGCTGTGTAGCCAAAGGAAAGAACTCCACCCTACTGGGGCTTTTCTGTCAGAGATGGAGGGAAGGGCCAGGCCTGGCTTGGTCTCCATGGCCACCTGTGGTCTTTCACTTGTCACACCTGTTCTCAAGTGTTTCTGGGGTGACCACCCTGATTTACAGCTCCTTCAGATTTTCCTCTGTTTGAAACAAAAAAGGGTTGGCAAACCCAGAATGACAGAATTAGAAAGGGCCTGAGAGGATGTGCGCCTGAAGCAGGGAGACCTGCAAAATGGGAGGTCACACAAAGGCCAGCAACCTTATTTCCTGCCTTCAAGGCAGCTCCATGTCCAGAGGGAAGGACAGACTCCAGCAAACAGCAGCCAGACAATGCTGGGAGCCGATTCTAAGCGCTGTGATGCAGGGACTCAGTGAGAAGGGGGCTTCTCACACCTGCCAGTGGCCCAAGTGTTCGCCATCTGTGCTGGAAGAGACAGCTCGTAATCCTCATTTGATTTTTACTTTAGTTCCTTTGAGAGTGACCTTGAAGGGTGGTTGTGTGATGCTGCCTGCACTGTTTAGCATCTGAACCTTTCGTATGATCTCCCTGGAGCCCCAGGGTTGGGGGACAGATGGGGCTATCCCCACAGAAGTGGGTCCTCATCCTGAGCGGGCCCTCCTGGTGTTGTGAAGCATGGAGTCAACACAAATCAAGGCTGTACTGTGAGATGTTGTCATGATCTCAAATGGGCCTGTGGGCAGTCCTGGAGCAGAAAGGACTCCTCCAACCTGGCATTGAGGTTTTTCCAGCTTTGAAGACTGGATCTGGACACTACCTGCACTGCTCAGAGCCTCAACTCCCCTCTCTAGAATGTGTACTATCATGTATACATCCTAAGATTGCTGGGTATCTGACAGATGCTGGTGATGGTGGCTAGTAGCAAGATTCTGATTGTAGTTAGACATTCAGTGTCTCCCACACAGACGTGGGAGAAACTGTTTTGACTCTCCTCCCCCTAGCTTCTTTCTCACATTCTGCTAGAAGCCCTTAAATCTCCTCTGTTCCTTAAAAAATACCCTTTTTCCTGGTCTTTGCCTTTGACACACTGCTTCACCAAAGCAGAAGGAAACAACATTCAAAGAGGAAAAACATTGAAAGGAGCAAGTAGAGCTGTGACCACAAACCACTCTTTCCAGACCTGCATGCAGAGATAACCTGGGCTGTCACACAATCCAGACCTTTCCCTCTGAGAGCATTGTTACCACAGGGCCCTATTTCCTTCCAGACTCTCTTTGGCATGGTCTGCCTGCCATGTGGCCATTGGTGACCGGGTCTGTGAACCAAGCATTCTTCACTGATGACTGGAGTTTGAACTCAGGGCTTCACACTTGCTATTTTAGAGATAGTGTCTTACTTTTTGCTCCAACTGGTCTGAACCTTGAGCCTCCTATTTTATGCTTCCCGCCATCCCTGGAATGACAGGCCCATGTCACAACATCCAGCCTTTTTCCATAAGATGGGGTCTCACATCCTTTTAGCCCTAGTTGGCCTGGACTGTGAGCCTCCTGATCTTAGCCTCCTGCATAGCTGGGATGACAGGCATGAGCCACCTTGCGTAGCTATTATAGGGAAAAGGCCAAAAGAAGTTTTTGCCCTAGCTGGCCTCAAACTGTGATCCTCTGGATCTCAGCCTCCCAAGTAGCCAGGATTACAGGTGTGAGCCACAGCACCCGAAATCTTTGGGAGGCCTGAGAAAATCTTTGATTTTTGATGTGGGTCACTGGCATCCAGGATCCCTTTAAGCCCCTGGTGTGTGGAGCACTCAGTGAAAGGGAGGGAAGAAGGGGAGGGCTGGTGCAGCTGGAGCTGCTGACTTGGCAGGTCTGTGTGGAGCCTGGGTGTCTGTGTTTCTAACAAGCTATGGGTGATACTGATCCCCTTCCCATCCCCACCCCCGTCTGGGACCACACACTTGAAGAAGCAAGGCTAATTGCAGCCTTCCAGCCCAACCCAGCCTGCCGCCTGTTTGAAAACAGTTTTGGAGGAACACGGGCACTCACATGCAGCTGCTGCCGTGCTGTAATGCAGGAACGAGTGGCTGAGACAAAGGCCATATGGCCACAAAACTGAAGATATTTATTATTTAGCCCTTTACCAAAAAAAGTGTGCCAGCCTCTGCTGTAGAGGTCCCTCGTGCCCCTGAAACCAGAGTTCTAGCTATAGTCACACGACCCCCGGCCCTCACTTTCTTTCACTGGCAAGTCCTCTAAGACCCTTCCTGCCAAGACACCACTCTGCCAAGCATTTAGACACGCTTTCTGGAAGAAATGCACGAGCCTAGAAGTCATTGCTGTTTACCTGCATCATTGTATATCACAGAACACCCTCACGAACTGCAGCAACCTGGATGGTGCTACAACCATCCTATGGAGGTACAAACTGAGGCTTAGAGAAATGTCACCTGTGATCACACAGCATGTAGTGACAAACCCAGGACTCCTGTCCTTTCTACCTTCCACACTTCCTCTTGTATACAGGTGATATTGGATTGGTACATGGAATATTAGTGGCTTGGTGCTATGTAACACATTTTCCCCAAATGTAATGGCTTAAAACAGCACCAGACATCTGTTATCCCCTAAAGTTTCCTTGGGTCAGGAGTTCAGGATTGAGTTGGTTGGCAGATCTGCTCAGGTGTTTTCCTGGGGCATGGTCAGGTGTCAGCCAGAGCCTTCGTCATTTCAGGCCGACTGCAGCTGAAGGATGCACCCCCAAGGTGCTTCACACACCGTGGCTGGCAAGTCAGTGCAGGCTGTGGAGGAAGGAGGGTCACAAGTTCAAGGCCAACCCAGGCAAAGTTAGCAAGACCCTATCTCAAGAACAAAAGGGCTGCCTAGCATGCAACTGTCCCTGAGTTCAAACCCCAGGTACTGAAAAAAAAAAAAAAAATTGGGACACAAATTCCTAACAACACCTAGACTTCAAACCATGTCCTGTTTGTAGCACCTGAGGGACTCCATAGTGGAACTGAGAAAGGGAGGCCCAAAGGGAGACATTCACCCTCATGGTGTGTTTGAAAGTAGGAAGAAGGTCCATAAGGTTTGAAATCTGCCTCCCTCCCCAGGTTATTCAGATATGCTCTCCTAGATGTTGGATCCCCACTCCCATTTGCCTATTTCCCCCATTTCCCAGATTGGGAAAGCAGAGGCCCAAAGAGGCCAAGTCCCCTGTTGGAGAAAGTTCCAAGGCCTGAAGCACTGTGGTTGCTCTGGCTGATGCTCCACACAGTTCTCCCGTAGAGCATGAAACACGCCTCAATTAAAACTCTACAGGGCACAAGGAAGAGGCTGTGAACGTGAGGATTCAATTTGCCTTCCAAGTTTTGTATTAATTCATCCTTATTTCACGTGAGCTGGGTTTCCAGGCAACATGTGATTTACTGGGTGAGAGTCAAGCTTATCTTTCCAGCCTCCTCTTGTGATGCACCTTCTGCAAATGAGCAGAATTGGCACGGCCCTTCGTCAGCAGTGTTTGGGTACCCTCTAGTGGATAAGTAGAGATGGACACCATGCTTGCTGAACAACACCACTAACCTGAAAGGCTGTGGGGTGATTGACTTGAAAACCCTTGATTCTGAAGAAACTATTACAGAGATGTTGGGAGAGGAAAGTGTAGAGTAATGTGGTCCCTTGATAGTCTGGGGATAGGTACATTCTTGTCCTATTATCTCTAGGTTGATGGTTTTTTTTTACATATAGATAGTACTGAGGCTTGAACTCAGGGCCTTCACCTTGAGCCACTCCACCACCCCCTGTTTTTTTTTTTTTTTTTTTTTTGTGAAGGGTTTTTCAAGATAGGGTCTCGAGAACTTGCTTGGGTTGGCTTTGAACCGCAATCCTCCTAATCTCTGCCTCCTGAGTAGCTAAGATTATAGGTGTGAGCCACTGGTGCCTAGCCAGTTGATGTATTAATAACTTGATGTATATGAAAAAATTCAGGGAACAGAACCATAAATGCACATCTATGTCTGCATGTGTGTATACTTCCTAATGCAGAGCATGTGTGATGGTGAACAGGAATTGGCAGCCTTTCTGTCAAGGACCAGATGGTGAATATTTTAGGCTTTGTAGCCAAGAGACAGTGGACTCTGCCTTTTTTACATGAAAACAATTATAGGTAATATGTAAGTGAGTGAGCATGGCGGTGTTCATTGTCTATATAAAACAGGTCCCCTCACATTAGGCCCTGAGCACCCAGCACCGTGCCTGGCATCCAGCCAGTGCTCACAACAGTTTGCTGACCCAAAATGGCTCCAAGGTCAAACCCTGAAACATGTCACCTTTCTTGAGGATTTCCTGGAATTTGAGTGAAGAGCAGGATACTGTCTGATCAAGTGATACCTGGCTTTCTTTCCATTTGTCTCTATGAACTAAAATGCTGTGTGAGAGACTCACAGATAAAAAGGTGGTATTAGCCCCATCCCGTCTGAAGATGGCCCTCCCAGGGGCTCAACCTCAGGGGCAGCTGTTGGGGTCCTGTTTTGCAGAAGCAGAAGTGGGTTTGCACCAAAGCATCTGCTACTTTACTAGAACTTACTGATTCCCAGAAGCCTGCACTTGGGTGAGGTGTGGCTGGGGACATTCTAGGTAATAATGCATCCTAACAGCAAGAGCCAAACACCAGCCTCTTCAGCATTGTGCCTGCTTCTTCCTCTAGGGCAGACTGATGGGCTGCCAAACTGCTCTGTTTCTTCAGTTGTTAATCATGGCAGCCACCATTGGTAGAGCATGTTGTCTTTGGCAAGCACATGGTATCCCTGGACTGTCTACAGGTGAAGAAGCTGAGGCACAGAGAAGATTTGGTCTCATACTGATATTATGTAGCACAAGAATTTAAAGGCTTGGATTAGTTATTTAAGGCACCATACCTCAATTTTCCCATCTGTAAAAGGATCACGTTCAAAGTTATTTCAGGACAAAATGCAATTTAAGTGAGGTAAGGCATGAGAAGTGCATCCATACTCCATAGTAGATGTTATGCTATTATTACCTGGGACTTGAGCCTATGGCAAATGCTTGTTATATATTGGTTTAAAGTTATTTTCCCAGTTACACAGTAAGAATTCAAAGCCTGAATCTTTCTATCAGACCTGAAAACCTTGACAGTATACCATGTAACCAAATTGGAACAGAGGTCATGTAACCATGACAATGAGGTGGACATTCAGGATGTCTGCACTGGGCAGGGAGGACAGAGGTTAAGGGTTGCACACCCCAGTTCATTGTGTTGGTATTGCTGCTCATTGGGAACCCTCAGGTTCAATCCATGCATCCAGGAACTGGAAATAGATATGATTCCTGGGCTCCATGCCAGTGCAGGAAGCTTGAATTACAGAGAAATGTAAGTTGTTTTTTTTAACCTGAGAAAGGGACAGGGGAGGTAATCCTGACAGTCATTGCAAACCCTGGTCATAACATTAGTATAATAATAATAATGATTGGCATATCCCAAGCACTGCTGTGCATGTACTGCTTAGCTCATTGTGTCCCCTTGACAACCTGTGAGGAAGACTTCTCTATGGCCATTTTGCAGGTGAGGAAACTGAAGCTCCAGGTAGCAACTTGTATGAGGGCAGGGAATGGAATTACAGGAAGACCCCAAGTACACGACATTCCCACTAAGCAAATCCTGCCTCTTGGTCCTCCAGTACCACAAGAGGTAGCATCACTCCAGTCAAGACAAAGGAGAAGGAAAGAACAAAGCATAAAGAAATCAGAACTTTGGTATAAATTGAAATAGCATCAGGGTAGAAGACACAGCTGAACCCTAGCTCTGCTCTGACCAGTAACTGGCTCTGTGACCCCAGGCTGGAGGCTCCTGACCATCTCACCATCTGTGAAATGAGAAGTCAGTTCCAGCACCAACATTCTTTGGCCCTCAAACCATTTATGGAATAAGCCTTTTTATTATTTTATTTTTGAATTAGCATACATTAATAGCATAGGAGATTTCATTATGATAATTTGGACAAGACTTGACTTCAGGAAAAGATTACATCCTTGAAGAGGGCTTTCCCTGCACGTACTGCTGCTTCTTTATTTTTATTTGCATATATAATTGTACAAAGGTGATTTCATTCTGGTATTTCCATACATATATATAATGTACTTTGATTATTTTCACCCCTTCCATTTCTATGCTGTAAAAGACAAAACATGTTTTTATTTTTTCTCTCTCTGTTTTTGAATCAGCCTAGCTGCTTGGTTGAGGCAAGAGAATCACTTGAGCTCCCAAGTTCAAGACTAGTCTGGGCAAAATAGTGGGACCTTCTCACACACCACCACCCCCATACACACACACATACACACCAATCTCAGGAAAAAAACGAGGAAAAGGGTAAATGGAAAACCATGCCTGTATCAATAAGAAGTGAGTTCAGGGTTTTTGGAGAGCAGTTGGGCAGTATATCTAAAGCTTAAAACATTCCAGAAATTCTGCCTCTAGAACTGGATCCTGGAACTCAGGTTTGCAGATATATGTATTGTAGAATGTTCCCTGGCCTTTTGTGTACAACATAAAGGAGGCAACCTGAGTTTCCCTCAATAGAGGGCTGGATACATGAATTATGGAGAAGAAGCAGCAGTTGAAATTGACCTAGCACTGTCTTAGGGAGTGTAGAAGGACGTGTTCCATGGTGTTGTTGAGGGAAAGAAGCAAGTTCTGGGCACAGTACAGTGATCCTTGTTTATAAAGAAAAAAGGATGGATGGTGGTTATAAATACAGGGAAAAAGCTTAGGAAGCGGAGAGACCAAATTGTTTATGTTGGTTTTTTTCTTCAAGTTTCCTTCAGTGGATGTGAAGAGGGTTTCATTTCCTTGTATACACTGGGTTAATTTTTTACCTGTGTTTTTCACTTTAAATGTTTCCCATTCAGAAAACCCTTGGCCTTAAAAATGCTTAACAGAGAAAAATACATAGTATTTGTGTAATGCAGAGATGTAGGACTTTTCTTAAATGCACACACACACACATGCAAAGCAGATGGGCATTTTAGGGTGATTTTCGTCAGCACTGGTAATAGTGGGAGATAAACGGTTTGCCTCAAGTCATTTCAGTTACCTAGGAAATGTACTGGGATGGAACAATCATTTCTCAATAGGGACGTTCTTTTTACTGTGTTTGCTGGCAAGTCATGGGCCAAGTATCCCTGCTCTTTGAGAGATGGCTCAGTTAACAATATTGTTTCTGTGAAAGATGACCACTACTAGCAAATGAGACAGTGCAACTCTGGACAGTAGGCTCTGCTTGCTTATTAATGAAAAAGTTTGTGTGTTCATAGCCAAGAGCTGTCATTTGAACATGTTTTGCTAGACCTAAGCTTGTGCAGGAAATATAAACCCTCATACACCCAGAAAAACACATTTGTGGTGTTTCTTCACTCACTCTGTTTCCTGTGTAAATCATCAACAAGGGGCTCCAGCCCTTTCAGTTTGAACCAAAAGAACCCAGTGTAGTTTCAGATGCTGCTATGCCAGACAGCCTCCATTTCATCTTGCTGATCCAAAAGAAAGTCATCTGTAGGTGTATAGATTACCTGTCCGTGAGGATAAATTCAGACCCAAAGACCTCATTGGTGTGAGGCTTCATGATTTCTGCATTGCATCCACTTTGTGCACCTTCATTTTCAATAAACTTCATTGCCACAGACATGAGCACAAAAACACATCTCCATTAAGCACCTTTCTTTGGAATTTGTATTCAGTATCAAGCAGATAGAAGAATGTCAACACTCAACTGTAAAGAGAAGCAACAGCAATGTTTAGAGTCTGTTTCCCACTCCCTGGTACAGGCATCCAAACTCTAAGGAGAGGTGGGTTTCAAAATGTCCCAGGAAACCTGCCTGAAGGCTGAAGTCTTTGCAGAAGTCTTCCTTCCTAAGAAGGGACTAAGGTCTTCTCCCTGAAGAATCTACTTCCTTCCATCCCTGCCTTAGAGGTCCCTGGCTCCCTCACACTTGTTAGGTTGAAACCTGAGCTCAGGAACAACACCCCCTCTTCACCTGTCCCTCTTTTACTGTTCCACCTGAACAATGAAACCCCAATCAACTTTATAAATCTTCCCAGAGGACTGGGATAAGTTGTTCTACTTTATCTCACCCCGATCACCACTACAACATCTAATCTCCTGTCTACTCCTGAGATCTGTCGTGATTTTCCTCGCTGCCACCATATTGGTTCTGAAGACCATTGTCTTCCACTTGGATTATCACGCAGTGTCTGAACTTGTCTCCCCACTCCCACCCTTTGCCCCCATGTCTTTTCTTCACACACAGCCAGTGCAGTCTTATAAAAACTTAACCTGATCTTCTCATCTCTTGCTTAAAATCCTCATACCACCCATACAAAATCCTTAGGTCTCCTGGGCCCACATAATCCAACCCATAATCCAACATTCTGCAGCAATGCCCTAACCTCCTGTGTCTTCTTACAGGTTCTAAAAGGCACCCAAGCCACTTTCACCTCTGCCCTCTGCTCATGCCACTCTGCTAGAATGTCCTCTTCCCTTCTGTCTTGGGAGCTCTCATCCATCTCAGGGTGTCCTAGACATGGCCCTTCTGAATTTCTTGTGCCTGCCAAGAAGGTTAGGTCCTCAGTGTACTCCCCAGTGACACCTTTTTTTTTTTGTCTGCAGAGCACTTTGTACAGTTGTGATTAGTCAGATGTTTCTTCCACTAGTCTTTAAATTTAGTTTGCAGCCCACTTTATCCTCAGGGCCTGATGCCAGATGCCTAGCATATTGTTGGTACCCAAGTGATAAAATGGACAAGTGGAGTCTATCTCCTCAGCTCTGTGGTTAGTGTTACTGTAGTGTTTTGTTCTCTATACTACAAAGACATCTAACACCTCAATAAAAGACTGTCCTGAGTCACACGGCTGCCAGCACCCACCAGAGCCCCCTCGACAACTAGTGGTGCAGATGCTAACTGTCCCGTGATGCAGGAATGAAGTCCTCCTGGCCCCTGGGAGGTGCTGGAAGAGGCGTGTACACCTTTCTGTGGGCTTCCTTAGATAGGACTCAAGGCACCTCCAGTTTAAGTTGGTTTCCTTGTCCATGTTACAGCCCTCCTTTAGTCAGTGAGTGAAGGTGACTTGGCCTGGTGTTGGGCCTTGCTCCAAGATGGTGAAGAATTGGACAATGGGCTGAGATAATGCACACCCAGTGACAAAATGCCTAGTGTTGGTAACTGCCCGTGCTTGTTCTCCCTTCTGGCAGCTCTCAGCCCATGCACTGTCTACCATCCACAGAGGGCAGCCATGGCAGGCAGTAAATGCCCAAGCTCATCATTGGAGAGCAGGTCAGGCCTGGGATCACTCTAAGTGGACTTGCAATTTTCTTTCCTTGATGAGTACCAGCCTGGGACCAAATTACAGACACAGAAGTTGTTTTGCCCCACATGGTGTTTTAAGACTCTTAATTAGTGCTAATATTTGAAACACAAGATTGTCATGGATACTCTTGAATTTCTGTGTCCTCCTGGACCTTTCTTATTTGCCATGGCCCCTGCCCTGCCTGCTTTGTTTCCTTATCTCACCCCCTGGCTTTGGTGGGCATGAGTACCCCTATTTTTAAGTCATGTGTGCTCAAGAGAGTTGTCAATGACACTCTGAATAATTACATTTTTCTCTGTTTCTGCTGCTTTCTCTTCATTTCCTCCTTTGTTTTCCACTGCCTCTGCCATTTCACAGATCCTGGGACTACTGGTGTGGACACTTATTGCTGGAACTGAGTACTTCCGGGTCCCTGCCTTTGGCTGGGTCATGTTTGTAGCCGTCTTTTACTGGGTCCTCACTGTCTTCTTCCTCATCATCTACATCACCACGACCTACACCAGGATTCCCCAGGTGCCCTGGACAACAGTGGTAAGGAAGCCCTGGGAGAAGTCTGGGAGGCGCCCCAGCCCAGACCCTGTGCCATGGGGTGACATGGCCTCTTGTCAATTTGGGATCATTGAGGGGGGCAGGGAGGAGGCCAAGCCTGGAAAGGCTGGTGCAGCAGATAGTCTCCTCATTATCTGACTGCCTCTCAAGCGTCTCACACCTGAGTGTGAAACTGGGCACATTAGAAGGTCCTGGAATTCCTTTCAGGCCCAATAGTAAACCAGTTCTCAAAAATCTTAATAAGAAAAGCTGTGTTCCCTTACATAGATACTTTCTTTATTAGCTCCCTCAAACAGTGCCACCTGGAAACAGATATGTCAGGGGACCAATTCCTGCAGGTCTTCCTTCCTTCAAACCTCTTCTTAACCCTAGGCACATCACAGCTCTTTGATGTTAGGGTATACTGTGTGTAAATACTGAAAATGGAAGGAGAAAATTGGTATTTAAAACAAATAGGTAGGGCTAGGTGGGGCTGGGTTCCATCCCAGTACTATCTCATACTCTCTCTCTCTCTCTCTCTCTCTCTCTCTCTCTCTCTCTCTCTCTCTCTCTCTTTCTCTCTTTCTCTCCCACTCTCTCTCTCTCTCTCTCTCTCACACACACACACACACACACTCTCTCTCTCTCACACATACACACACACTCTCTCACACACACACACACTCTCTCACACTCTCTCTCTCTCTCTCACACACACACACACACACACCCCAAATAGGTGTCCTCCCATTTGAAAGCAAGTGTAGTCAAGGGTGATTAGATTTTGTCCTGGCTCCAGGCACCTTACTGCAAACAGGCTAAATGAAGGTGAAGGCACGAGTTGGGGAAACAAAGAAGGAAGGTATGCAGCTACAGTGGCCCATGCCATTGCTGAGTGAGTGTGTACATGGGGATGGAAGTTGCCACCTCAGCCTGGGACAGCTGGGATCTCTGTAGAGAGGAAGTGATGTTTAGCTTTATCCTGAAGATGAACATGTGTGTTAAGTGGATTCACAGAGATAGAAGATGAGGGCTGCTTTGCCTTGGAGCATGGGCAGTCTGCATGGGGAATTTGAAATGGCCATATGATTTTTAAAAACCCAAGGAGTACCATGTATAAAACAGAGCTCTGCAGTAGTGTTTGCACAAGGCCCTGGTTTCCATCCTCAGCACCACACACACTCACCCAAAGAAATAAAACATACTTCATATTGAAATGTCAAAAAAAAAAAAAAAACAGAGCTCTGAAGTGGTACTTACTTTTGGATTGGTTTGTTTTCAATCAGTAAATCAGAAAAACATCCACTTCCAAATTAACTGATTTGAAAGACAGCTTGCTTAGGGGTTGTAGTTTCAGGTGAAGTGGGCAAGCATTCACACAGTGCTGTCATTGCTGAGTGTACCCAGCTTTGTTCTTTCTGCATTGCCCCATAAGAAACAAGATTGACTCACCTGTTTCCCCATATCCAAAGGTGAAGTTCTCCATTAGAGTTTTCAAGAATGTGTTGTATGTTCTGAAAGTCACTCCAAATTAGGTGCCCATAACTATCCAGGGCAACAGAAGCAGCCTTGTTGGAATCAATGTCCTGCTTCCCAGTGGGCACTGGGAAGGACAGACATTTAATGTTGGCTTTAAACACATCTGGCACCTTGCAGTAATAGTAACAATGGGAACACAGGGTGAGGAAGCAGTCAGAGTGAACTGTGGTGTTTAAGGAGTGATGAGTAGTAGGAAGTTGAATCTTAAAGTCGGTCTGGGAGACAGTGGCTCCGAACCTGGAAGAAGAGGAACCAGACAGTAACGGGAGCACAGAGCATGCATGAGTGAACTGCACCTTTTGTTTCCACTTTGGCTTGGTACTCGATTTCTAGTTAAGTTGTCTAGCTCAAAGCCTGGCAGACTTCCTCTATAAAGGACTACAAGGTAAGTGGTGTTGTCTTCTTGAGCCACACTGTCTCTGTCGCTAGTCAACTCTTGTAAGTGAATGAGCATGACTGTGTTCTAGTAAAACTTTATTTACAAAAACTAGTGGCGGGCCATAGTTCTTGCACAGTCTCTTCATCCAGCCTAAAGCTCCTTCCTTGGTTCATTCCATCAAATTTTTTAAAATATTGCCTTTAATGGTACCTTTCAAAAAAGTTAACACTACCTCCCTGGCTTTAAATTATTTGATTTACATTTTCGGTATTTATCCACATATTATGTCCCATTTTAGAGACAAGTAAACTGAGGTTTGGAGTCTTGTGACTGCACAGAGTCACATGGTGGGGGGGGTGAGGGGGATCTGTGTCTCTTCATTTCTACCCAGAGATTTTTCCTGACCTCCCATTCCGGGTGCTCCTCCGACCAAAGGTCAAGAGACTGGGACCTTTAGTGCCTTCAGAACTGTGTCATCACTCATCTTCAGCAAGGCCATCAGCTTCCCATCAGGTGTGACCCATTCATGTAGGAGGAACCAGACAGGTCATGCAAGTGAAAATCTCAGCCTTCTGCTGAGTTCTTGTTACCCCAGCATACTTTCTTAGCATCTTAAACAATTTGAGAGGGTTTTTTGTTGTTGTTTTTTCAGTCCTAGGGATTAAAACCAGCTCTCATGAGCGCTGAGCAAGCACTGTACCACTGACCCATGTCCCCAACCTGAGAATATCCTTCACATCATAAAAAAATATTCAGGAGATATGCTTCCATGATTGCTAAATTGTTTTTTTTTCCTCTAAGAATACAGAAATCTGTGAACTCACCCAATTATAAAATATTTACAGCCAGCCAGCCAGCCAGGCCCAGTGACTTACACCTGTAATGCTAGCTATTTGAGAGACTGAGATCTGGAGAATTGAGGTTCAAGGCCAACTCAAGCAAATAGTTCATGAGAGCCCATCTCCAAAATAACCAGAGCAAAATGGACTGGAGGCATGGCTCATGTAATAGAGTACCTGCTTTGCAAGCATGAATCCCTGAGTTTAAACCCCAATCGCACCAAAATAAAAACAGTCAAATATATGAAACCTCATTTTCTGCTGGCAGAAGCTGCAGGGCAAGCATGCCTGACCTGTAGTTGGGCTTTTATTTATGATGCCTATCAAAGCACTTGTGAGTTGGGTGAGCTGTGCTACCTGATGATCCAGAGTGGGGACTAGAAAAGGTTCCCATCTGCAAACACTGAAGGCTTACACTAAACTTCTGCATTCCTATTGCCCAGCAGAATCCCCCACAGAACGGTGCGGGACTTGGTGTTGGCCCTTACTGTCATGTCCCAGCTGTAATCAGGGGCGTGGTAAGCATGAAGCCTGGTCTTCATTGACACAGCACATGTGCTCCTGGAGCCGGATGGGCCACCTTAACTCTGGCTACACAAGCCTGTACCCCGGACCAGTCACACCAGTGGACTCTTGGTAGAAATGCAGCCGTGGGTCCCACTCCACTGACTGAGTCAGATGCTGCTGAGGGCATGGGCATCTCTGTTGTGACAAGCACTCCAGATTGTTCCTAGGTCCCTAACACATGGAAACACGATTTTAAAGATAATTATAGTCAACACTCCCCAAGTCCAAACATTTAGGCCAGATGTGAATTAAGTTGTTTTTTTCTTTTCAAATTTTAGAAAGATAATTAGGTAATTTGATGCATTTACTACAGTGTGTGACATGGACCTGTGTGTGTCGGGAGCAGGATTCTAGTAAGGGACATGAATGTTTCTGTAAGACACATGAATTAGGCCTGTTAGAGCAGCTCAAGTGGTAGAGACCTGCCTAGCAAGCATGAAGCCCTGAGTTCAAACCCCAGTCCCACCAAAAAAAAAAAAGAGCAAGAGAACGCATGAGTTTTCCTGCTTAAGGGACAACAAAGACCACACCACCCCTATGTCAGATCAAGTCAGTTTTTGCTGCTGAATGACTTGAATTTGCTTTTGTTTCTCAGACATTTAGGGAATCTAAAGCTGCAGAGAAGGGACTGGTAGTCCACCCAGGAACTTGCTAGGAGACTACTCCTGGGACACCAAAAAAAGCAGTTATACTACCTCGCTCCTTGACCAGCAAGGCCAAGCTTTGCACAGGACTCGTGTCTTAGTAGTCCACTCCCGTCTGTGTCTGGACAGGTGCAGACACCTACATCTGCCCTTCATATTCTGCAAGAGTGGCTGCTGTTTCCCAGGAGCACCTCTGAGCTCCTGGGCTACGGCTGTCCTAATACCATTGCTCAAAGAGGCCTGCGTGGGTTTTATGGCAAATCAGACTTGAGCTAAAAGTTCAAGGCAATAAAATTTGCCCTCGTCTTGGCACTGAGCACCAGAGCCTACAGAGAGCCTTTCCTGAAAATCCTCCAAAAGACCTTCCACAAATGATGGTGCCCAAACTGAGTGCAGGACTCAGGAGCAAGGGCTGAGGCCCACAGTGCGCCCCATCCTGTTGGCTCCATCTCCAGCCAATCTACCTTAGCCTGCGAGCTAAGTCCCTGCTGCTACTGTGGGACTGTGACATGACCAGGATCCACTGAGACTTCCTGTCCTGTTAACCTGTCCATTCCAGGGACTTAGTCTGGAGGGCGCAGTCGAGTTCTAAATGAGTGCCTGTAACTGGCCTCTCCTTGATATAGTCATTACACAGGGATGAGAAAGTAAATGGCACAAGTAGTGCACATCACAATTTCACAGCTCTTTAACAGCACTGACTCCTTTGAGATGGGTGAGACTTGTATAGTTTTTCCCATTTTGTAAATTAAGAGTATAGTAAGTTCGTTTATAAGTTTGATCCCAGCAAAAGAGAGAACAAGATACCATTGGCTTAAAACATGTTATTTCTTTCTCCCATAATAGCCCAAATGTAAGTCACCCATTTTATGAGATCAGCCAACATCCAGGTTTCTCCCACCTGTGGCTCATCCATCTCTAACACTTGGATTCTGGTCTGGAGTCCAAGAGAACAGCTTTAGTTCCTTCATCACATCTCTGTTCTAGTTAGGAGGAGAGAAGATTAAAGAGAGGCAAGGGGAGGACACACTTCTGTAAGCCACCATGTTGAAGTTGCATATGTTACTTGTGCTTGCAGTCTACTAGCCTAGCCATGGTCACATGACCACACCTTCCAGGAAAAGCTGAAATGTAGGATCTTTATTCTGTGCTCAGGTAGAAACTGCTACTATATGAGAAGAGAGAGCAGGTGGCAAAAGACATCTAGCAGCTCTGCCACAGTGGAAACAGCTGAAAGAGGTGACTCATCCACAGCCACACAGCCCATGAGCAACGAGCTGGGGACGGAAGTCTGCATTCAAGTCTCTTTGCTCATCCATCTCCTATATCCTGTGGCCTTTCTCCTTGTTGCTTGCCACATTCTCCCTCCTTTATTTTCGCCTTCAGTTGTGGATTTAAAACACAGCTCTTGTTCACGTGGCTGAGAATCGTCATGGTGGCTGAGAATCGTCATGCATGAAAATCCCTGCAGATCACACTTGGAATGGCACTTGGAGATCCTCTAGCAGCTGGCTGTGGGCAAAGAGGGGGTTTTGTTATAGCATCAGCCTGGAGCTTCTCAGCCTTTGCCTAGACAATATATTTTCCACAATAGGGATGTCTCTTGTCTTAACACTTGGTGATGAAGGCTAGAGTAAGAAAGGCACATGGAGGGTGAACAGGATGCCCCTATTGCCCTGAAGACGGACTCTGATGGAAAAGATGGGTGTGCACAAGGCTAATTAGAACATTAAGCAGAGTGACATCTTATAAACGTTAAAAGACTGGTGAAGTTCTAGGGGAAGAAGGACCTGTCCTCATAACTGCTCACGTAGACTTGTGGAAGTTTGAGAACTCAAACTCTGTCTTCCTGTAAGTTCCTGAGGACCTGGTGTCAGACACCAGCCTGACAGTCCTATGTTCTTAGCTGTCTACATAGACTCAGCAAAGGCTGGAGCATGCAGTCTCCCTCATGTCAATGTTCTTCTCCAGTCATAGTTTCCAGTTGGGCCCATAGCCATCCCCTGAGTCTTACCCTTGAGATAAGAACATTCTCTCCTGGCCTACATGGGGAGCAGAAACACCCCAGAGATGGCCAGCCAACATGACAAAAGGCTTGGTTCCTATTACCTGAGGCTGTCATGCCAGCTGTGGCTGCTTGAGCTTGTTCCATGAGAGAGGAGCAACTTTCTTAAGTCACTGGTTGTATTACTACAGCCAAATCCATGACCTGAAATTCCTCTTAGTGTTAGGAGAGTGGCCAGTGAGCTTCCTCTGAATGCCTTTTGTTGAGGAGTGGCAGGAAGCAGTTTCAAGGTTGGATGTGACCTTTGAATCAGTAGTGTTTGGTATCTCCATGGGCATCCACTACCCTCCATCGTGTGGGCAGCAGTAGTGGGTTGGCCGCCCCAAGGGCGGTCAGTTACCTCTTGGGGCAGCTAGGACAGCTGTTTCAAAAGTAGTGTCTGGCTGGTTGATTAAAGGAAGTAAGTTGAACTCCCAGTGTAAAAGGTGAGAAATGGAAGCTGGTCTCTTGTTCCTCAGAGGTGACTATGTCTAGCCATTCCTACATTTCTCAGAAAGTGGCAAGGCCTTCAGCTGGGAAACAGCTAATGTATGTAACTCCATGTTCTAAGAGGGGATGTGAAAAAAAGCTAGGTTTCCATTTTAAGAACATACAGTTGTGATCTTATACCCAAACCAGGAAAGACATATAGCCAGCAAATGAAAGGAGCCATCCAGAAGGACCAGGGCTTCTGAGGGACACATTTCTAAGGGCAGGTGGCATCAAAGGCTGGGACCTGGCCCTGTCTTAAGGACCCATTGCCTTAACCCAGGGCCGGCTGAGCAGTGTGAGGCAGATGGGCATGGTGTGCTCCTCCTCTCAGAGGGCTGGGCCCATATCTGGGAAATGAGGAAACTTTTCTTTGCAAAAAAGGAAGGTTGCTTCCTTTCTGCTCCCTAGCCATTCCTTTGTCTCTGAATTACCGGGGTGGGGAGGGGTGGTGAAGAGGGGGTGGTGCTCCCTGAGAGTCACCCTCTTCCTCCCTGTGTTGCTGTCGGTTTAAACCCTCCCCACCCAATCCCACACACAATTCAAACAAGGACCAACCTTTGCACATTTCAGAGCACGTTCCCTAGAGTTAAACATAACTGAAAACCAGTTCCTACTTGAATTTACATGGCTATTCTCTAAGAATAGGAAAAAATGGATGAAATTGTTTCCTGAAGGGCTGTGATGATACCTGTAGCCTCCTTTTTAGTTCTAAGAACTTGGCGCTTGCACAGACCAGCTCACTTGTGTCCCCCTAGCTTAAAGCCAGTGGCAAGAACAGCCGGGTGTGCCAGGGGACAGTCTCCCAGTGCTGCAGGGACGTATGTCCAAGGGCTGTGACTGGGGCCTTTGGATGAGGGTGACCTCGCTGTGCAGCCCCTCCTGCTGCCTCCTCCCTCTGTCACTGTCACTGCAGTTTGGAGGGACAGGATCAAGAGCCAGTTGAGGAAGAGTGGTGGCAGGGGGTGCAGCATGCAATCTGGGAACTTGGAGGGCAGAGGGCGTCTGACACCTGAGCTGGTGTGAAACCCTCTCTTGCTCACTGATTGTTCTGCCCTTCCCCAGCTGTGCCCTTGGGCCCCTCACCACACTCTGGTGTATTCTGGCCAAGTGTGGTCCTCCCCTCCCTCAGCACTGCCCATCTCTCTTCACAGGGCCTGTGCTTTAACGGCAGTGCCTTCATCTTGTACCTCTCAGCCGCAGTGGTAGATGCGTCTTCTGTCTCCCCGGAGAAGGACAGCCACAACTTCAACAGCTGGGCGGCCTCCTCGGTGAGTGAGCCCTTCACCTCCCTCCCCACGAGCAAGGAGAACAAGGTGATCTGCAGGAAAAACTGCCTCTTAGAATAGTGACAGCAGGGCAATTGGCTGGTTGGTTTGAAAACATCAAAAACTGTTGGGACCTCCAACTCTGTGTATGAGAGCCAGAGGAAATGACCAGAGCATTCCTGTCATTCCCAGGAACCCCACTGCCTAGAGCTTCCTAAATTGGAGGAGGTTGTGGGAAGTGACCTAATTCCATTTGACTTCTTAAAGAGTGGAAGTGTTTGTTTATGCATTGAGAATGCCTAGAAAAATAGGTTCCTTCCGGAGCCTGGGATCAAGAAATGAGGGGAAAGAGTGAGGAACTGTGACTTTTTACTTGATGAACTGTTTTTTAAAATCATAACCATGTATTCTTTTTCTATTTTGAAAAAAAAAATTGGGAACTATAGGCCAGGTATGGTGATATGCATCTATATTCCCAGCACTTGTGAGGCAGAGGCAGGTGGATTGAGAGTTTGAGGCCAGCCTGGACTACACAGTGAGACCCTGTCTCAAAAAAAGAAAAAAAATTGCTCTGCAATTAACCTTACACTATCCCATCCCCCAAAGAAGCCTATGGGGGAGAGGGCATTTAGATAGGAATGCCAGAATGGTATTTCTGGAAACTTGGTTACCTAGAGGTTCACTGTTACTATTTACTTTTCTCTGTACTTGAAAACCTATTTAAACATAGAGATGTGGGCACATAGCATTGAAACTCACACGCTTTGGTAAGATTGGGCTCACACAGCAAGAATGAGCTAGAACAGATGGCAGATGCCCCTACTCAAAATGGGCCTTCACTTTCCTACCCCGAGTGTGCTGCCGCTCTAGCCCTCTCAGCCCACTTCTGTGAGCTGACTGTCCGTCTGAGGTTGGCCCCTAATCTACATTTGTCACTAAATCAGAAGTGATACAGCTTTCTCAGATGCATGGCCACCATATTCACTCCCAAGTAAACTCCCTGAGGCTATTTGAATAAAACTATGGGCTTTCCAAATCTGTTCCAAAAAATAAAAACAGCATGGCCAGAAATCATTTGGAAAGGAAGGTAATTGAACCAATAAAGTAATTTTATGTGAAAAGGCCTACGCCTAGGCAGTATTGTGAGCACAGGATTCTGTGGGGGAGATAACTCTTGCTAAGTAGGGTGCGTCCTGACCCTTTTCTCTTTGTGCTTTGTTTTCTGCAGTTCTTTGCCTTCCTGGTCACCATCTGCTACGCTGGAAACACGTATTTCAGTTTTATAGCATGGAGGTCCAGGACTGTACAGTGATTTACCATTTTGATAATTAAAAGAAAAACCAGGAAGAATCTCACTGTAAAAACAGCTGTAGGTATAATGTATATTTCCACAGAATTGTATTTAACTAATGTTTTTATATAGTTAGTTAAATTTGCTGGCAGTGGTTTGTTACATTGAACTGGATACTTATTTGCAAAGTGCTATAGATTATAATGAACTCTTAAGTATCTGTTGGTGTAATCATAGACCCTATTTTCTTAGACAGTCTATAAACAATGCTAATATTAAGAATTTGTCAGGTTTGTAAACCTAATTTTTAAATGCCAGATTCTTTTGTGATTAAATATTGCAAAATCCCAGCTGATGTTGTGTCCATTGAGAAAGGAGACCGCCATCTGTGGGAAAACTCTAACCCTCCCAGGACTGCCCAGGTGCCATATTGTCAGGAGACACTTGCCCTCAATCAGGGCAGGATGGCAGGAGAGATTCATCTCCTCAGATCTTTGGATCTCAGCACCCCCAACTCTCAACGTCCCCACAAGTGGGCCCAGAAAGCATCCAATGAGACATGACCTTGAGGCTGGTAATGAGGCTGGCAAATGGTGCTGCCTGGTGTTTTTCCTATGACATATTAAAGTACAGAAAGAGCCATTGAGAGGACAAATAATGTGCATATGCCTTAAATCATCTTGCCAACCACAGTGACTGTGTGCATCATATTTTATGGAAATTTCTGGACCCAAAGTTCTCACCAGTGTTATCAGATGGGAAGAATGCAAATCAGCAAAGCAGATGTGCACTAGATGCAGTGGTTTTAGTCAGGACAGTTCTTGCTGGCACAGCAGGTATCCTGGGTGATTTGTTGGAAGAAAAAGAAAACAGACACACACAGAAATGTTAGAGTTGCTGACATGAACAGAGTTGAGCCATGGCTCTGTCATTGATCTCCCGTTGACTCCCAAGCCTTCTCGCAGCCTCTTATTGTTTCCTTCTCTTGTGTGTCCCTTGAGTTGGTCCTCCTGTTTATCTGGTTCTCCATACTCCATACTCCTACTCCATACTCTGTTTGCCCCTATGTGATAGAATTGAGATTTCTCTGGAAATCTCACTGCAGACCTTTGAAAGTATGGTGAAGAATGTTCTTGGGGCGTGACGTGGAGGCTCCAAGCATGAAGCATCGGAGTCGGGGAGGCATACTGGCCCACTCTTAGCCAACAGTTAAAAGCCTTGGAAGGTCAGCCTTTCTTGTTGCAGCCTGCAGATCGGTGCTGTGGTCTTTGGGGGCTGACTCCATGTCATTCCCTGGGTCAGTCTGAACTTGCTGGTTTTGCAAAAACAGCTGAAGTGACCAGTTGGTTGTGTGCTCTGCTTCTCTGTCCATGGCTCCTTCTGTATTCACTGAGCATTGGCACCCTTCACATGCCCTGTAGGGTTTCTAAAGTACTTTATGTTGCGATAGGCTCCATAAAAGGCAGACAAACAGTAACCTACAGAGGTCTGTTTCTATAAATAGTAAAAAGGAGGTCTGCTTTTATGTACTGTGGGAGAATGTGTCATTTCTGCAGCCATGGCCATTATATAGGAGGGAACTTCTGGGGTAAAAAGTGCCATAAGCTATACTTTTAGATGTTCTCCAAACAGACATCTGAACAGTTTTAGGTCTTTCTTATTTGGTACCACTGAAGAGATGTTCCAAGGCCCAGGGTCAGGTACATCCATGGAGGGGCTTGCTGTCTTGTGTTTATTTGTGGTTTTTCAGGAGCAAGACTCCGTGCTGTCCTGATTGTTCACCAAACAAACACAAAAAAGCATCTATTTTTAACCAAAGGGAAATTATTATTTCCTCTTATGGCAACTGAGAGACCTTGTTCACAAATAATTTTTAAGTGCGGATGGCAAAATGATTCTCCATTATTAGATGAAGCTGTTTATTTTGAACTGGGTTTGCTTTCATTGTTTAAGAAAGTAGAGGCTGTGTGCAATGCCTATAATTCCAGCTACCCGGGAGGGAGGATCAGGCAGTCAGAGGCCAGCCGAGACAAGTACAAATGTGTATGACTCTATTTGAAAAATAGCTAAAGCAAAAAAAGGGTTGGAGTGTGGCTCAAGTGGTAGAGGTCTGCCTAGCAAGTGCGAGGCCCTGAGTTCAAACCCAGTACCGCCAAAAAAAAAATTGGTTTCTGGGTGGTTGAAGAATATTATTACAGGGGAAGTGACAGCGTTACTTGAAGTTGACTCTACCACCATCTGTGCTCAACATCTGTGTTCACCTTAGCTGCACATGGCCTCAGAGACGCAGCTCGATGGGTGTTAGTTTGATGTATTTACGCACTCATGGCAAATCAATAAAATGCTCGTGGCAGTTAATCTCTCTTCATTGCTATTTCGAATTCATGCTCCCAAAAGATAAATATTTAGCAAATATTTGAAAACTACAAGAAAATCTAGAGAGAAGAATGTTCAGTAATTTACTTTCAGATTTTTAAATTGCTCGCTTCACAGGAAAATGCCTTCAGGATATTACCACACAAAAGATTTTAAATACCTAAACTATCTCTGTGTACTGCATGGGCATTTGGAAATGGCCTTACATAAATGTCCTCCTAGCAACATTCAACTGCCAAATATGAGTTGTAAGCAAAAACCTCAAAGGGGCTGGAGGAGTGGCTCAAGTGGTAGAGCTCCTGCCTAGCAGGCGTGAGGTCCTGAGTTCAAATTCCAGTATTGCAAAAAAAATAAAAACCATAATCTGCAAAGGAAGATCAACTCCCTGCCCCACGGTGAAGACAGAGAGTGGCAGTGGAGGTTTTAGAGATCACTATTGTAAATTGGAGAGCTACATGTTTGTTATGTGCAAAAGAAGCTAGAGTCTAGGAGAAGTGTTTGACTTCAGAAACTCAGGAAGAAGAGTGGGAAGAAAGTTGACTGAGGAGACCTTCCATTTGGAAGATAGGTTTTGAGAAAACTTTCATGTCAGGAGGTTTTTTTTTTTTTTTTTTGCTAGAACATTCAGATAAGCCAAATTAACCTAGAACATAGCAGACCTTGTCACTACCTCCTGGCATCTTTTCTCCCTCTTACTGGTTGCCTATCCTAGTTTTTATTCAGTACCCATGCCACCTGCTTACAGCCCAGGTACTTGGGGGAGGCAGACTCCACATGACTCCAGGCATGGAGCAAGTTGCTCAGCCTAAGCTAATCAATATAAGACCACCCTCTGGCCACAGTGATTGGTTCAGAGATGGTCATGTGACCTATGGCTTGCTTGAGAGTTCTGGGATAGAATCATGCTGACACTGTTTAAGATACCTGCTGAATATTGAGCCTTTACTGTATGTGGGCACTGTGTGAAGGTCTTCCATCTGTTATCTCATTCAGCTCTCAGAACAATCCTATGAAGCAGATGCTAGCTTAATCCCTGCCCCCCTTTTTTTGTGGGACTGGAGTTTGAACTCAGGGCTTCAGCATTTGCAAAGCAGGCACTCTACTGCTTGAGCCATGCCTCTTTCCTCATTTTAAAGATGAGGAAACTGAGGTACAAGAAGTTGAACTGTTTGATAAAACTCATCCAGTAATTGTAGAGCATGAGTGTATTAGCTGTAGGAGTTAATGTGAAGATCATATTAAATAGCATTTAATAATTTAAAGCATCTAACCTCCAGTAGAAAACTCAACAAATGTTTTATTTTTCCATTTTGGGGGGGGGTAGTTTTTGTTTGGTTTTTTGGTGGTAGTGGTGCTGGGGTTTAAACTCAGGGTCTTCTGCTTGGTAAGCAGATATTATACCACTTGAGCATTTCAGTCATGCCCTAGCCCTTGGATTTTTATTTTCAGTTGACAATTACATATATTTTGGGGGTGCATATGTTTTGATATCGGTATAGATTGTGGGATGGTTAAGCAATGCTCACACTTTTAATAGAGCTTCTAGAAGTAACAGTTCTCTCCTTGGATGGTGACTGAGGAAATAGGTGGCTGGGAATTTGTTTGCAAATATTTTGCCACCACAAGGAGGAGCGAGTTATAGGAAGGAAGATGTCTGGGAGCATGGATCAAGTGGTAGAGCACCTGCCTAGCAAATAGGAGCCCTGGGCTCAACCTTCAGTACCACCAAAAAAAAAAAAGAAAGAAAGAAAAGAAGCCATTGATGATAACATTATTGAGCCATTGAATTAATTCAGCCCTAAAAGCTACCAAACTCTGACCTTGCAATTACATGAGCTATTCTTCTTACTTTCCTTAAACTGACTTTGGTTCCTTGCAACAGTGTGTGTCCTAACCAGTAACAGCACATCCCGATAACATGGTGATGATGGGAGAAGTCAGTTTATCCAAGCTGCTACTTAGCAATGGGAAGATTAAAAAAAAAAAAGTTTGAGCAAGCAACTGCAGTTGTTTAGAGGGGTGAAAGCATGGGAGATTCTAGAAGGAGAGACAGCAGGGAGGGTGGGCACTCAGGAGTGTCTGGAGCTGGGGCAGGGCCTGTAGCTCAGTTGGTAGAGTGCCCACCTAGCACATGTGAGACCCTGGGTTTGACCCCCAGCATCACCACCAAAACAAACAAGGACCTGCAACCTGGCTTCGGTCATTGCCGTGGGAAAGCTGAGCGTGAAGGAGCAGAGTTGGTGAGCTGGCCTCCAAGAATTTAACTTAATGAGTACTAAAAGCATGTCATATCTCAACAACACGTAGATTCTCTTGAGAGCTGGCTTCCTTCCATCTCCATAAGAGATTTAACCAAAGAACTAGGCTGAAAGTTCTGGCATATAGCAAAAAGAACTTAGAGATCAAAGGTAGTACTTTTTTCCCCCCAAATTAAAACTACATACAATGAGTTGCTACTTCATAGCTTCTAAGCTAAAATTTTTCAAAACCTGACAGCACCAAGAGCTGGTGAGGTTGTGGTGCACCTGGAGTTCTCACACATGGGAAATGGCAGTTACTTATAAAGCTAAACAAACAGCTACAATATGATCCAGCATTCCATTCCTCGATCTTCACCCGTGAGAAATATGTCCACAAAAAGACTTATGCAAGAAGATGCTAACAGCTAGGTTCATAGTTGCCCCAGTCTGGAAACAAACCAAATATCTATCAAATAGTGAATGAATAAAGAGGTTGTGAGATACTATATTCACGAAATGGAATATTTCTCAGCAACGAAAAGAAACAAACTGCTGATACCCATGAACAACATAGATGAACCACCAAAATATTATGCTGAATGAAAGAAGCCAGACCAAGAATCCTAAGGTTAGATTCTGTCTATATAAAATTCTAGAGAAGAAAAAGCAAATCTTAGTGACAGGAAGTAGATCCATGGTTGCCTGGGGGTAGAGATGGAAGCTAGAGAAATACTATATGTCTTTATTGTGGTGGAGATTACATGGGTGTGAACATTTGCCAAATTTCACAAACTGTTCACTCAAAATGTGCATTTTTAGTGTAAATTTTCCTTGATGACATTTATTCTAAAAGAAAAAATTGGGATATTATGAAATGCCCCTGAGAGCCCCCACCGTCTGCCATGCCGGAGTCTGTACTAGGTGTGTAGTCTTGTGGAGAGCTGGATGGAGGGGTTTCATCCCCGTCTACCCACTGGAGCTCAGCAAAGTGCCTGGAGCAGAGTTCGTGCCCAGTACTGCTGCAGCGAGGAGAGCGGGAGGGGGAGCACCCAGAACATTTTGCAGGATCAGCAAGTCGGGGAATGAAGACCCACAGAGAGGACAAGCCTGAGAGGGACCCAAGAAACCAGAGTAGTGAGAACCGGAGCGCCGAGGGGGCTCAGGAGCTCAGACCTGGGCCAGCAGGCTCTTGTGCACCACAGGAACCCAGTACCAAGCAGGTCAGCAAGGACCTGGTGACAAAGAGCCAGACCTATGGAGGCACTTATGGTGCTGGGAAATAAGTTGGCAGAAAGGGACTTAAGAAATGAGCACTACTAAGTGGTGAGTGAGCTGGGTACCTGAGAATACACACAACCGACAGTTTCTAGGACGTATAAATGGCTGTCCGTTTATGAGTCATAGGGTTAATAACTTCCAACCATTTAATGACATACTGTTAGGTCGAACATGTGAAATTACCACTGTTAAACTCTTTGACCTACAAAAATGTAATTTCATGTGATTCAACCTTGTACTTGACAAGTTGCTTTCACATACAATGTGAGTCGATCCACAAAATACCTTCTCCCTGGCTTGGGTTTGTAACCCTGTGGTGGAGTACTTGCCTCGCATACACGATGCTTTGGGTGTGACCCCTAGCACTGAAAAAAAAAATCCCCTTAAATTAGGCAGGTATCCACAGCTCTGTTTAACTCATAAAGACAGTCAAGTCCCCACTGAGTGGCCAGTGACTTGCTCAAGGTTACAGAGTGAGCAATTAGAATTGCTTGGACTGACATGAGACTCATCTCACTCCTGGCTCTGGCTCCTCCAGCCTCATCTACTGAAAACATATGCAGGTAAACTGCAGGGTGTGGAGATAGCACTTGCAGTGACCTATTCGGCAATAACCTTTAAAATGTTTGTTCCCTAGGCTGGGCACTGTGGCTCAAGCCTATAATCCAGCTACTTGGGAGGCAGAGATCAGGAGGATCATGGTTCGAGGCCAGCCCAGGCAAAAAGTTTCCAAGACTCCCCCCTCAACCAGTGTGCTCGGTACAGTGGCACATGCCTGTCATCCCAGCTATGTGGAGAAGCATGAGCTTTTTTTTTTTATGCTTGGTCCAGGCCAGCCAGGCATAAAAGTGAGACTCTATCTCAAAAATAACCAGAGCAAAAAGCACCAGTAGAGTAGTTCAAGTGGTAGAGCACCTGTCCAGCAAGCAGGAAGGTCCTGAGTTCAACCCCCAGTACCACAAAAAAAGTTTGTTCCCTTGGACTTGGGGGTGGCCTCTCAGGAGTCTAGGGTTTATGCAAAAAGATGTTTTGATCCTGGTCTTATGTAGGGAAAAAAACTAGAGTCAGTCTAAAACCTTAAGAGTAGGAGAATGCTGAAGTAAGACATGGCCTCACTCCCACCAACCCTCCCAAGTTCAAGTTCATCCAGAATCGGACAGTCCCACCAGCTCGGATGGATTCACTTTGTGTTTTCCCAGACGCGTTTCTCGAGCTGTGCTGAGCTGGCGTTGCTAGGTTGGTTATGAAACTGAAGAACAGCTGTTAAAGTGCAGTCTTTCCGAAAATATCTAACGGAGAAAGTAAGCTGTACTCACACAAAAAAATCAATGCCATTAAAAACAGTTTAGGAGACATTTTTCAAAGGAAGCGTCTGTAGCGTAACTTGAAATTTACAAGTGGCAGAGCACATCAGGTAGTAAAGGATCATGGGGGGGTTGATTTTCTTTGTTTTTCTGAATTTCCCCCCAATTTTCTCCAATGAGCATGAAATACATTCACAATCAGAAAGCAGTAGTTTCAGCAATTTGAAAAAGAGCAGGATCTTCTTAGTGGAAAATAAAGATCTTCCACCCTCTCATAAAAGAGGACAGTGGCCAGAGCCATCTCAGATGAACCACGTAGAGGCTGTGCCCACTACCGTTGTCTCCTTCTGGAAGGAGGGCTGGTTGTCTGGACATCCTTTTTCTGTTTACAAAGGGTCCTGTGGGTAAAGTAGAGAGAACTAGATGAAGGAATGGGGCTGTCTTTGAAAGGCTGTGGTCTATTCCAAACACCTGACTTCATTTTCAAATTTTGATAAAAGATTAGTGAGAGAGTACATACCTGTATACCGATGTGTAACAGAGAAAACTGAGGATCTACGTCTGTACAGCCTGGCCTGCATGGAGAGGTGTTCTTGCTGTCACACTAGTCTGCTGCCTTACATAATTCTAGGACATTCTTCCAGCATACTTAGAGCATGCTTCCTTCTACAAATGACCAAAACTGACATTTTGGTACGTGAAAAACTCTCAACTAATTAATTCCCTAATGTTTAGGGAAATGTAAATTAAATCCACAGTGAGCTGTCACCTCACACCTGGTAGAAGGGATAATATCAACAAGATGAAAGATACATCTTTGGGGGGACGTGGAGAAAAAGGAACGCTTGCACATTGTGGTAGGAATGGAAATTAGCCCAGCCATTGTGGAAAACAGTATGGAGTGTCCTCAAATAATTAAAAATAGAACTGCCATATGACCCCCTTCTGGGAATATATCCAAAGAAAATGAAATCAGTATGTTAAAGAGACATCTGCACTCCCATGTTTATCACAGTGTTGTTCACTACAGGCAAGAGAAGGAAGCCAGCTAACTGTCCATAACCACCAAGTAGATTTTAAGTGCCATGTTTCTGTACAGTGGCATACCACTCACCCTTTAACAAGAAGGAGACCCTGTCATTTTCAACAGCATGGATGAACCTGGAGGACATGTGCTAAGTGGAATAACCCAAACACAGGGAGACAAAGACTGCAACGATGTCACAGCCATGTGGAACCAAGCAGCACAGAATAGAATGGTGGGGGCAGGGTAGAGAGAAATGTTGGTAAAAGGGTACAAAGTCTCAGACAGGACTAAAAGGAAAACAGAAGTTTAAGCTTTAATTCCAAAGCTTTTTTTTTCCTTGTTTGTTTCCTTTTTATGAGTATTTTAATGTTTACATTTTATAGTGAACATGTATTATCTTTGTACCCAGAAAAAAGACAAAAATATTACTCCCAATTTTTAAGGATTAAAAAATACAAGTTTTTTAATTAAAAAGTTTAATTTCAGAAACCAAGTTTACCATTTATAAATGATAAACTAAAGCATAGTGCCATACAAAATTAGTAAGCTATTATGTTTTGGAAATGATTAAGAGATTTGTTTTCAAAAAGAATTCTTGATTTTGAGTTAAGACATAAATGGTGTGTTAGTTTTCGAAGGCTAACATAAGTACCACAGGTGAATTGGCTTAACCAACAGAAATTTATTTCCTCATAGTTCTGGAAACTATAAGTCCAAGATCAAGGAGTTGGCAGGTTTGGTTTCTTCTGTGACCTCTCTCCTTTGCTCGCAGATGGCCACCTGTGCATTGTCCATGTCCTAAACTCTTCTTACAAGTCTCTCTCTCTTTCTTTCTCTCTCGCTCTCTCTCTCTCTCGCTCTCTCTCCTCTCCCTTTCTCCTTCACTCCCTCCCTCTTTCTCTCTAACATATTTCTCATATTTCTGTTCAAGTATTTCACAAATGGAAACACTGAAGTCCACACAGCCTCACTTGCAGACAGACCAGAAGCCAGAGCCCCACCTATTTATTCCGAGGGGTGCCCAAGAAAAACCAAGACTTTCAGGCAGACCTTCTCACTGTGTTAAGTGTGGGGAGTGGATTATGAGAAGCCTATGAGAACGTGACATAAGCACAGTTGTGCTCAATGATCTACAGGCTGAGTTTAACATGGCCCCAGCTGCAGAAGAGTGAAAAATGCAGCACAGCTGCTTTTCCTAAGTTGTTTATGTTCAGAGAAGTAGGAATGTGGGTTTCTCTTGTTACAATGTCACACCACCTCCCTAAGAACTGGTGCTTCATGAACCCTTGTTTACCACTGGATATAAAAGACTCAGTGAGGGAGGACTCTGGGTTTTCTGGTGGAGGGTTTTTCCATGGGGGGATGGATTGATTGGTGGGCTGCTTGGGAGAATGATGCCACTGAGTTATGCTAAAGATTAAAGGGAACATGGGACAGTGCAAGTCTGCACCGAGAACTCTATACATAGGACTTAGGAAAGCTAAGCTAAAGAAAAGCTGAAGAGCACGTGGGGCAGTGCGAGTCTAAGGACCAAGGCTTTAAGACTTATGCTAATGTAGTTTTTAGATGCTGCTGCCATTGTTTGTCTGCAAGTCTGAGGGCAAAGACTAAGAGAGATTAAAGGGAACATGGGACAGTGCAAATCTGAGCACTGAGACTTTAAGAAAGCAAAAAAAGAAAACGGGACAGTGCGAGTCTACGAAAAGAGACTTTAAAGAACAGAAAAGACTTTAGAAGTAAGGTTTTAAAGAATAGTAAGGAAGCAAGGCCTTGAAGAATAAGAGAAAAGGAACAAAGTGAAAGAAGTGAATAATAGAGTAAAAAAGCAACAAGGCTGTTGTGCGTCTCCTTCCAAGCGCCCAGCACACTTGACCCCAACTTTGTGTGTGTCTGTCTTCTATCGTTTGTCTTTTCTGCATCTCCTGTCACCCCCAGTTAGCCCAGTTGGGTTCAGTAGCAAGAAAAAGCTTGCTCCACTTAAGGAATTAGGGAGTCCTCCCTGTGACTCTGCTTCTACATGCACAGCCCAAGAACATCGTTAGCACCCCATCTTCAGGTTACACTAAAGAGCATGCACAAAGCCAAACATGGTTGTGCACTCCTCAATCCAGCTACTTGGAAGCCATGACAGGTGATTGCTGTCTGAGGCCTGCCTAGGCAAAGTTAGTGTGAGACTGTCTGAAAAGCAAACTAAAAGCAAAACAGCTGTGGGCATGGCTGAATTAGAACACTTGCTAGCTAGGGCAAGGGCTAACTTCAATCCTCATTACCACAAAAGAAAAAAGCCATGAGGCACACTCATGGGGAGACATGGCAAACACAGGAAACACCCAGAAAATGAAAGAACAGTGTCATAGTCTTTGCTGTCTGCACCATCAAGCCCCCACAGGCACCCTCGCCAGCCGATGCCAATCTTCCCTCTTCGGTAATGGTATTGAAGTAGGCAAATGAGCTGGTAGCATTCTGCTAGTCAGCAGTCCACCTTCTGGTAGCTTTTCTAGGGACACATGGGGTGGAGGGCGGTGCCAGGACCCCCTGTGCGTAATACCAAATGATCTCATGTAAGCTAGTACTAAGAACAAAGGGTCTGAGCAGTGAAGCAAGTGTTAGCTGCTGCTTCTGTCTCTCCAATTGTGACCCAGTTCCCTTGGTACCTGAGTGCACTGGACGATACCTGTAGCCTGGACAAGGTGATGGACGACGAGGGTAGATGTGGGTCAAGGGCAGTTTTGTTTATGTTTGCTTCATCCTGGCTCCAAATGCTTTGCATCTCTGCTTCCCTAACATGCTAGGTCCAGCTGCCTTTCATCCCAGCCTAGTTCAGGTTTGCCTGACCGCATGAGGTCTCACTGAGTCCTCACCCAGCCCCATGAAGGAGCCGTCACCCCTACTTTCAGATGTGGGGATTGATCACAGGGCGGCTCTGAGACATCCACAGTCCAGCCCAAGCCCTCTACTCTCCATGTGCCTCCATTCCTCTTTTCTTGAACCCCCAGATACATTTCTCCTATTTCTCCACGTTTTCCACTAGAGGACGTTTCTGTATGCACAACAAACACTGCCAGCTGAGCACTCATATTTAGAGTCAGTTTTAATTTAATATAATAGTGAAGTTGATCTGTCCTGTTTAATAATACTCACAATAATTCTTAGGTAATTAAACATAAATGTTAGACAATTCTCCCGCTGTCGAGTTTAAACACTGTAAAGATGTAATGTACACACCAGGCACGGTGGTTGTGCTGAGGATGGCAGGATGAAGGCCAAGGTGAACCAGCAAACTTTTGAGGATATGCCAGGCACCTGCTAAGAGCTTTCCAGACTTAATTTATTGAACCCTCACAGGAACTGTGGCATCACCACACACCTTCCTAGTCACATGGTGGAGTTTGCTTCTGTCCCCCACCGTCATGCAGACATGCCCTCTGAATGCTTCACCTGGCAGAATACAGAGAAAGCAGTGGTGTTCCCCTCCCAGCAGAGCCCCTCACTGTCGGGCAGTCTCCTTCTCTTGCTTCCTGGAATCCAAGTTCTGCAGGACTCCCCTCAGCACTAGGCTGCTATGCTCGGAGAAGCCCGAGCCTGTGGACAGGCCGCATGCTGGCTCTTCGGGTGAAGCCCTGCTAAGCTCCAGTCACTTGCTAGCACCAACTGCAGCCACATGAGAGCGTCAATGTGGACGTCCAGCCCAAGTGAGCTCCAATGACTCCAGCCCCCGCTGCCATCTGACTTCAGCAGTGTGATGGAGTAAGAACGGCCTAGCATAGCCCACTCTAATCACAGAGCCGTGAGAGATGGTAGCAGGTAATTCTAAGCTGCTAGCCTTCGTGGCTCGAAGAGAATTGGATTGGGACGTCTAGGTACTTAAGGAATAGCCATAACACAGATGATATAATAGTGTTACCAGGAGCTGACACTATTGTAGGCAGTTTCCGTGTGTATTTTCCTGTCTGTGTCTCATAGTCACCCTAAGGGTTCTGTTGTTCTTCCTCTTTAAATAGGAGGCAAAGGAAGCTCAGAGTGGTAGTCATTTGTCCAAGGCCCCACACCTAGCAAGTGATGGAGCCAGGAGCCAAATCCGGGTGGTCCTGCCCCTCAGCCACACAGCCAGGCAGCACAGAGACAGGTTTCAGGGACTCGCATGGTTGGCCCATCAGCAGTGAGCAGACTGCTCCCCATCTGCTGGCCTCAGCCACTCTAATCTGCCAAAGCCCTCCTCATTTCTTCTCATGGCCCATCCGGCCTCATACCTTCCACCTTCTCTCTACATCCCAATGCCTTTGCTTCTGCTGCCTCCACTCCCCAACTGCTAACTCTCTCCCCATGACTCTCATTCAGACTTGGCAAGAGAGAGGATCTGATTGATGTTCCAATAGGTCTACTATTCTGATTGGGCAAAGTTCTCAGTAAGGCCCTCCAAGCACCTGCCACCACACCTGGGATTGGCTGCTCCTGCTCATGCACCACTGTGATCCGATTATGGCCACAGAGCTAGGGACAGCTGATCAGCATTCCTCAGAAGAGTTCCCATGGATTTGCTAGGCTGAACCTACCCCGTGGGTAGGTAGAATTTCGTCTGTGCAATAAAAATGTTCCATCCCTATGTTAGTTGGAGTTCCATTGCTGTAACATAATATCTGAGATCATTTATTTTTTAAAAAAGAAAGGTTTGTTTTAGCTCAGGGTGTCAGTTTTCAGTCCATGTTTGGCCCCAGCGCTTTGACCTGTGATAAAGCAGTGTATCATGGCAAGACTGCATGGTGAAACCATTAGCCACAGAGCAGGTTTCTAGAGCCTAATAAACTTTTAAAAATTCATTTGATGAAGACTCAAAGGGAAGTATTGGCAAAGTGTCATGAACACCTTATGCTTTCGCCAGCCTTAGTTGGCTCTGCTGCCATAACAAACTACCATAGACTATCAGCTTGAACAACAGAATTTCTCTCTCACAGCTATGGGTCTGAGTGGTCCAAGGTCAAGTTCTGCTCTATTTAGTTTCCGGCTGCAGGGTCCACTTGCTTGTATCCATACATAATCGGTGGAGGAACAGCAAGTTCTCTGGTGCCTCTTATAAAGGCACTGATCCCATCCCCGCCTTCATGGCATCATCCAATTACCTCCCAAAGGCCCCATCTCCAACCACCACCACACTGCAACTTAGGACTTCAATTTATGAATTTTGGGGGAACACACGCATTCAGTCCATGATACTACCAAATACTCACTCCCTTTTTATGATACTTGTTCCCTGATTTTCCTTTTTGGTATCACACCTCCCCATGGTTCTGCTAGGCTGAACCTACCCCACCCCAGCTCTATGGGTAGATAGAACTTGGCCTGTGTAATAAATATGTTCCATCTGTGTTAGTCAGTTTCCCATTAGTGTAACAAAATATCTGGGATAATTAATTTTGGTTCACAGTTCAGAGTTTCCAGTCCGTGGTTGGTTGGCCCTTGCTTTGGCCTGTGGTGAGGCAGTATATCATGGCAAGAGTACATGACAGGACCATCCATCACATGGCATTCTGGAAGCAAAAGAGAGGAAGAAACTAGGGGCCCACAATCCCCTTCAAGGACACGCCCCCAATACCCAAAACCTCCCACCAGGCCCCACCTGTGAAAGGTTTCCACCACCTTCCAACAGCATCAAGCGAAGTGTCAGGCATTCACATCTGGGCCATTGGGGAACACTTATCCAAATGCTAGCAATCCTCCCCCACAGAGTGATTGGCTCAGAGATGGAAATACGGTTTGTATTTACCAATAAGAGTTCGTGTCTGGTATGCTGAACTGTGTCATCTTCACATTCTTAGGTTGAAGCCTTAACCCTCAATGTGACTGTATTTGGAGATATACCCAAAGGCTAATTTGATAGCTAATTAAAGGCTAATTTGATAAGCCTGCTATCCATATAAGGAGGGAAATACCAGAGATCGCTGTCTCTCTCTCTGTCTCTCACTCCCCACAACCTTCTGTGCATACTGAGGACATAAATAGAAGGCTGTCTATAAGCCAGAAGATAGGCCTTGTCAGAAACCGGCCCCAGTAGCCCCTTGAGCATAGACCTCTAGAACTAAAATAAATCCCTGTTGTTTAAGTCGCCTTGTGTATGGTTCTTTGTTATGGCAGCCCAAAGAGACTTAAAAAGGGTACCAGAACCAGGTGCAGTTATCAAGAGGCAGCAGCCTGAGCGGTCAGAGGTCACCAGAGGACCTCCCAGATGGAAAAGCCAACACAGAGGAGAGTGCAGCCAAGACACAGAGGCCTGACCAGGCCTGATTTGAGCACCTCCATCCAGCCATGCCTGAACTCGACGTTCACCTCTGTGTGTTGCTGTTACATAGCCAATGAATTCTCCTTTTGGCACAAATTTAGTTTCTGTCACTGCAACAAAAGCACTGTGACTAATACAGATGACCATTCATTTCATTGTTTTTCTTCATTACATCTGATCAGATAAATCATCATAATCACATTGGTGTAAAAGAACTGTGGCTAGGGCAGGCGGAGTAGCTCAAGTGGTAGAGCGCCTGCCTTGCAAGCATGAATGAGGCCCTGAGTTCAAACCCCAGTACCGCAAAACAAAACAAAACCCTGTAGCTAAACAGTACCATGGTAATTGAAGCCTGTTAAGTACCTGCACCCTTCAGAGTAGAGGAAAGGAGAGGGATTTGGGAATTTGTGAATACTCACCGTGTATTCAGAGACTGACTTTTTTTTGGTGATGGTACTAGGGATTGAACTCAGGGTTTCGTGCTTGCTAGGCTTGCTATCTACCACTTGAGCTACACCCCAGCCCTTTTGCTTTGAGTTTCTTTTTCAGGTAGGGTTTTGCACTAACTTTGCCTGGGCTGACCTCGGTCTACAATCCTTCTACCTCCTCCTCCCAAGGACTGGAATTAAGGCATGAACCACCAGTGTGCAACTAGTGTGCAATTTTTAAAGAGGCTGACTGTGAAATCCTTCACCTCAGCTCTTGCTCCATCAAGGGGCAGCCATCCTCCCAGCAGTCAGGGCACTGGGGTAGATGTCTCTGTGTTTGGCAAGGTCTGATGTCTGCAGCCTTTACCTGTACATCAAGCCAGCAAATGTCCTTGCACAGCAAGCCTTGCTCATGTCCTTTCCCAGTAAAGTGAGTGGCACAGTGACAGCAGCTGTGATGCTCTATCCAGGGTTGGCTGGATGTTGGACACCACCAGGCAGAGAAACCCAGTGATGTCTCAGCAGTGTTTCCAGAGTGACAATGGCTTTCAAACTTGAGCACATGTCACAGTCACAGGGGGCAGGATGGGAGCAGGGTGGAGGTCAAAGTGGGGAGCACCACACTGGCTGCTGAGCCCACCCCCAGTTTGATTCAGCATTTCCCACAAGTTCTCAAGCAGTGCTGTGCTTTTGGGCTGGAACCACATTTGAAAGTCACCAAGGGAGATGGCCCTTCTGTCTCCCACAGAAGAGAAATCACCCAGCACCTATTTTTTCACTTCTCTACAGACCTCACTTCAACAGAAATCTCTCGTTCCATTGTGGGATTGAAAGTAATTGATAAGTACAGGAGTAAAAATGCAAATCTATATGAAAATGACACAAAACACCAACGTCATGCCTGTGGGCAAGAGCCAGATGCCACATAGCTGCATGCCTGTCAAATTGCCACAGCAACTCCTAGGTGCCATTCCTCTTTTAGAGAGAAAGGAATGGAGGTACCAGGTGACTGTGACTGTTGTCTAAAGAGAAGACAGACATTGAAGTTGATTTTTGTTTTGGTCCTGGGAATTGTCAAATGTGCACAAACATAGAAAAATGTAATGGATCCCCAGATGTCTCAACTTTAGGGGACTCCAGCAAGGACAGTGCTTCTCAAATGTGAGTGTGCATCAGAATCACCAGGGAGACATGACAAGACAAAGATTGCCTGGGAATTGCCCGCATTCTAGAATTATTAGGACTTATATAAATACGAGGGACTGCTGAAAAGGAACCTTGTAACATAATTCATTTGGGACTGGTCCCGGTAGTACAGACCGATAGTCCCAGCTACTTAGGAGGCTGAGGGAGGATTGCTTGAGCCTAGGAATTCAAAGCTATAGTGAGATTCCTATCTATTTGAAGATAACAATACAATGCCCTGGCATGGTGGCCATACCTGTAATCCCAGCACTCAGGAGGCTGAGGCAGGAGGATCTGGAATTTGAGGACAGGCTGGGCTACATTAAAATAAATAAATAAATAAAAATAAAAAAACATAAAAACAACAAAAAAGATGCAGATTTCTTTTATAGCCCTGAGTGGAAATGGTGAACACAGTTTGCGCTTGGATAACTGATGTGTCTAACAGAAGTAAGCATATGCTTACCTTACCCTGCCACCTAGCAGTGTACTTGGAGATGGTTACCCCCAAAGAAATGAGAGTTTATGTCCACCAAAAAAATGTGTACCGGAACATTTACTGTATCATTAATCATAATAGCCAAGAAAGAAAAAAAAAAAACACCAAAACAGGTGTCTACCAACAAGTAAATGAAGTTTGTTTGCTGTTCTTTCAGCTTAAGTAATACAAATTTATTGAGAATTCCTGGGATGGCGGATAACTCCTCCCACATTGAGGGAGGGAACACCATTTTAGGAAATCAATGAGAAGTCACACACTGGCAACACGGAGGAGGAAAGTCATCCCCCAAAAGCATCAATCTTCTAGCTGGTGCCTCAAAAAAGGGAAGACAGGCCGGGTGCTGGTGGCTTACACCTGTAATTCTAGCTACTCAGGAGGCAAAGATCAGGAGGCTGGGGCAAATAGTCGTGGGACCCTGTCTTGAAAATGCCCAAAAAAGAGCTGGTGGAGTGGCTCAAGTGGTAGAGTTGCCTGCCTAGTAAGTGTGAGGCCTTGAGTTCAAACCCCAGTATTCCCAAAGCGGGAGGTGTGGGGTGGGGGGAGAGAGAGAGAGAGAGAGAGAGAGAGACAGACAGACAGACAGACAGACAAACCCAGAGGAGAAACACATCCACTTCCTCCCTGAGGGGAGGGTTCTTGGTGACCACGCTCATTTCTTCCCCTGATGAAGCTGTCACTTCTCCAGGTGAAACTTTCATCCTCTAGGTTCAGCACAAGGTTGTCATCCGTGAATGAGGTGGGGTTTTTTTGGGGGGGAGGTGTTAATTGTAGTGTTCCTACATTGGGATATTACTCAGCAATAAAAAGGGACAGTCTAGTGGTATACACTGTTTATAATCCCAACAGACTGAATCTGCAATGTGTCATGTGAAAGAAGCTAGACACGATTGAGAACATTCTGTGTTATTTCAGTTTGCTAAATCCAAGGCAAAACAAATCCACGGGGAGGAACAGCAGAGCAGAGGGGCGGCCTGAAGCTGGAGGAGGGCGTTGGGAGGGGACACGAGTGACGGTGGGTCAGGGAGCAGCCGAGGGGCTTCCGGAGGTGATGGGCGCGTCCAGCTGGCTGGTGGCCACGGTCGCACAGGTGCGCACGCAGAAACGAGCACTGGCCGGCGTGGGCCGTTGGGCGTCGGTAAGTTGAACTTGAGCGCCCTCAGCACATCCGCAGCCGCACCCCACGACATCCCACAAGGCTGGGCACCAGCTGGGCGCCCTAGAGAGGCCCAGGCGTCCACTTCCTCCTCGAGCCAGTGCAACTTGAGCGCGTCGGGAGGACAGGAGCTGCTGCGCCCCTGGCAGGCGCGGCCCGCGAGTCCCCACCAGCTCCGGCCACATCTGGCGGGCGTCCCCTGCGCGGCCCGGTGCGCCCCGCCCCCCCCCCCCCGCGAGCGCAGCCCCGCCCCGCCCGCCCGCCCACCCACCGGCCCTGCTGCTTCGGCCCCTGCTCCCGGGCCGAGGCGGCGGCGCGCAGGGCCGCGCGATGTCGCACGGAGCGGGACTCGTCCGCACCACGTGCAGCAGCGGCGGCGGCGCGCCCAGGCCCGGGGCCGGACCCTCGGAGGGGCTGCTGGACCCCGTGTATCCCCGCACCCAGGGGGCCCTGCTCAAAGTGGCGCAGATGGTAAGAGCGCGGGCGCGGGCCGGGTTCCCGAGTGGCCCAGGGAGGAGGGGCCGGGGCGGCGCCGGGCGCGGAGTTCCGCGGAAAGTTGTGGGCGCAGCCCGGCCCGGGATCCCGCGTGCGCCCCGCCGCCGCCCCGCGGGGCCTGGCCCGCCTCCGATGGGAAGCTCGGCTCGAGTTCCTTCTCCTCTTCCTTCCTCTTCTCGGGGTCGCTTCGAACCCGGGCCAGAGAGGAAGAGCCGCCTGCCCACGGCTTCGCCCAAAGGACGAGCGCGGGGTTCGGCGGGCGGGGTGTGTAGGGGGGGAACTGTGGACCCTGGGACGATGTCCGGGTCCTCTGCATTGTTCAAGGAAGCCAGGTGACGAGCTGGGAAGGACGGCCAGTCCCCTGGACCGAGTCCCCCGGGGCCAGGCCGGTTGAAGCGCGCCCCTCGTGTGACCAGCGCGCACCAGGGCCTCCCACCCGGCCAGAACTTGCCCGGCCCGTTCGCGTGTTCCCCTCTCTTTTCTTTCCTCCCTGCCATTTTTCTTCTTTGAAAATATTTAGTCTTAGGCACCTTTGCCGTTTGTATGATGTGTTTTGAAACTGGGTTGGGCCCTTTGTGTCCCTCGTTGTACTGTTTGCGGCCAGAACAGGCGGAGAGGGGAGTGGTCGTTTGTAAAGAGATGTGAGGACCGAAGTGTAGGGATGGGCACAAGGCTGCAGACCCGGAAGCTGGGACCTGCTGGGGTGGAGCAGTCCCAGGAGAGCCAGAGCCCTCACCGTTATTCCAGATGCTGAGTGTGTATAAAGTGGTTCTCATTTCCCCGCATGGGCCAGACCTAAAGGGAAGGGGACTCAGTTTTGCTCTCTCTAAAAAGGGTGCCTAGATGGGCAAAAATCAGGAAGTACTGTAAAAGCATTTTAGTGAAGAACAAAAAAGGCTGGCGTGGAACAGTGTTGGGTTTGATCAGGGCGGTGATCAGGGCATGTTTTGGGCCCAGGCTACAAGAGTTGATCCGCTGAATATGTCAGATAGCCTGTGTCCGTAAGAGATGGGGGTGCGGTGATACATGGTCACTGCATGTGATGGGGTTGATAGGCAGAGGTTGGGGTCGCATTTGGGTGGTGAAAAGTGTTCCTGTTGTTCTATGGTTGGGAATGTAAGGGTAATGGAGACTAGAAGCCTTCATGCTGTGAGAAACAGATGTCGCAGGATAAAAACAAACTCAGTCTTTCATTTTAAACCCCTCAAGTGGCCTCTTGCCTGTGGCCCTTGTGCCAGGTTGCTGGTGACATTGATGGGTCCTGTTGTGCAGAGCAGAAGGAAGACTTGAACAATTACTTTATCTGGTTGCTGCATCCCTGTGTGCTCCTCCTAAAACCCTGTGTTCCCTATGTTACCTGCTGGGTGGCTGCCAGCTGGTGTGATCAGTTCCTATGGGAGTGAAGTTGCCCTTGCTGGGCACTCATTTTAATAGAACCCCCATTTGGGCTGCCTGCTTGGACCTTCTGCCCAGCTGTTCCCTGTTCTCTTCCTCTGGGGCTTCTGCTCAGGGATTGATGTACAATGTGTTCAATGCTTAGTCAAGTTTTAGCTTGGCCTAAATGGAGCCACCCTTTGAACACTCTACAGCTTGCTCTCATTTTGTTTTGTTTTGGGGCACAGGAGTTTGAACTCAGGGTCTCACACTTGATAGGCAAGTACTCCACCACTTGAGCCACTCCACCAGCCCTGTCTCTCATTTTGATCATGAATGTTTCAACTGCATACAGACGTTTTTGTCCTGAGCATCACATAAAGTATTTTCACCATAGTCTGAGTAATGGACGTTTCAACATGCTGCCTAAGAAATAATGGCAGAGTCTTTGTCCTCGGCCTCCTGGGCCCACCAGTACTAGAAATGCAAGGACAAGAAAATAGGAGGAAAGGGAGCCGGTAACGGAGTAGGGTCCACGCACAACTGGAGGCCTTAATATGGCTTTCCTCCATGTGTAGCTCCTGTGGTCCTGTGGCCATGAGGGCTTCGTTCTTTCCATCTTTCTAATTAGCCTAGAGACAAGAGGCACAGTTCCTGACTTGAAGGAACTGTTTTTGAAAAGAAGCTATATTTTTGAGCCCTGTCTCTCAATAATCTGCACAGAATTGCATGGTATGTATCATACAAGCGTCTGACATTTATCTGGAGTGCCGGGAATGTAACTCTGGTTAAGTGTTCATCTAGCATGGGGTTCAATCCTCAGTAACCACCCCCCCGCCAGAAAAATTAGCGAGATTTTTTTTTTTTTACTAGGTTTGGCCTTGTGCTTGCTAGGCAGGTGCTCTACCACTTGAGCTACGCCTCCAGACCCTCACTAAATGTGTTTAAGTTCCAGTGAGTCACATTTTGGACAGAATTAGAAAAGTTAAGAGTTACTGAAAGCTGGGCACCCATGGCTCACATCTGTAATCCTAGCTACTTAGGAGGTTGAAACTGGGAGGATTGCAGCTCCAGGCCAGCCATGGCAAACACTTTGCAAGATTCCATCTCCAAAGTAACCAGAGCAAAACAGGCTGGAGGTGTGGCTCAAGTGGTAGAGTGCCTGCTTTGCAAACATTTGCTTTGCACCCAAAACCCTAAGTTCAAACCTCCATCCCACCAAAAAAAAAAAAAAAGGTGTGGGGGGAACAGAAACTACACAGTCCAGAAGAGCAGTAGGGCCTTTCGAGATCTGGTGGCCTTCTCACCCCAGAATGCATAATTCCTACACAATCACTGCTTGTTAAGGGGTCCAAGGAAATAAAAGCCACAGTGAGATAGTTTCATACCCACAAAGATGACGGTAATGAAAAGGACGGTTAATACCAAGTGACAAGGATGTGGGGGATGTGGAGAAATGGGAACTCTGGGGCACTGCTGATGGGAACATGAAATGGTGCAGCCACTTTGGGAACATGGCCTGCAGTAACTCAAGAATTCCTATGTAACCCAGCGTTTCTACTCACTCTGCCCTGGAGAAGTGAAACTTGTGTTCACACAAAGACTTGTATGTTCGTGCATATTCGTATGTGCTATTCATAATAGCCAGAAAATGTCTACCAAATGATGAATGAATAAATAGCAACAAAAAGGTGGTGTGTTCCATGGACTACTACACAACCACAAAAAAGCAGGGAATGAAGTACTGATATGGGCAGCCATGTGGATGAGCCCTGAAAATATTGCGCTAAGTGAAAATAGCCAGTCACAAAAGACCATGTGATTCTACTTACATGAAATATTGAGAATAGGCAAATTAGTAGACACAGAAAGTAAATTAGCGGTTGCTTTGGCCAGAGGGGAGGGTGGTAGGAAATGGGAAGTGACTGCTAATGGGTATGGGGTTTTTTCTTGTTCTTTTTTTTTTTTTTTTTTTTTGCAGGGGTTATGAAAAATGTTCAAAAGTTGGAGTGTTGGTTTCATAACTCAATGTACTAAAAACCACTGAACTTTGTATAGTGTGTGAATTATGTCTCAGCCATCAAAAAGAAACAGATTTGGATAGATCTAAAGAAAAAGGACATGAATGTAAAAGGGGGACCACTGGGGCAGCACCAGTGGGGGAGCTTAGAGGGTAAGAGAGAGGGTGTGGAGGGATGATGAAGTTGAAGTACATCATGTGCATGTATGAAGTATCATAATGAAATTCATTAAAACTGTAAAAGGAAAGGGGATGGGAGGACAGAGGATAAGAAAGTAATAAGGCAGTAGATATGATCAAAGTGTATTATATACGTATATAGAAATACCACAGTGAAAAACCCTCACTTTGTACAATTAAGATGGTCTAAAAAAAAGATTTCAGAAATAACACAGAGGTAGAAGCCATAAGAATAGATTTAGAGAGGAGGTTGGGGGTCATGCTGTTCTGTGTGTGGTCACAGGATGTGGGGAGCAAGCTGTATTTAAGGAAACCCCCTTTAGTGTCCCCACAGACTTACTGCCAGGCCTGGAGTGTGGGCTGAAGGGCCAGGTCTGGCATCACCCAAGGAAGGGATTTGAAAGGGCTTGGGATTTGAAGGGTCTAGGCAGTTCAGATGGAGTGGCACCCACGTGTTTATTTATGAGTGCCACAGTCATCTCCAGTTCTACAGAAACAGGTGACACTTTGCTCCTCCAGTCTGTGGTTCAGCTGAGAAGACAAGCTCCAAAATTGGCTAGCCAGGAAGATAACAGTTCTGATAGTTGGCCACGTTAGGGGAGAGGTCAGAGGAGAAGCTTGACAGATGAACATGAGTTTGTCAGGTTCGGAGTCGCTGTTCACCCTTCTACTGCCTTTACTCATTTAGGGGAAAGTGAGATGTTGGAGATGGTGGCAAGGAAAAAGATGTGGCAAGAGACAAGCCAGTATTGGGGTAATTCTTTTTTTTTGATACATGATAATTGTACATATATTTATGGGTTATAGAGAGATATTTCAATATGTGTATATAATGTGTAATGATCAAATCAGAGTCATTATTACAAATGTCACCTCAAAAATTGATCATTTCTCTGTGGGAGGCAGTTCTTAATCTTCCCACCCCAGACAGTTCGAAATTGGCTCCATCTCATTTATGGAGCTAAATCTGTGTGCTTAACTCTGTGAGGCATATGTGACACAGCCATTAACGAGTCCCTTTCCACCTGTGCTGGAAAGTAGGCCAACACCTTTGCACAACTGTAACATGGAAGGAGACACAGACTGTAGTTCACAAGTAGCAAAGATGAGAACCTAAATGCCTTTCAAGAAGTCAATTGATTTACTCCAAAAACAGTTATTGAATGCCTACTATATGCTAGAGCAGAAGTAGGACCGAACAAGACAGATCAGCCCCTTCCCGATTTATACTCCAGGAGAGAAAGCAAACATTAACCAAGTGGTTGTGAATGTATATGGTTGTCCCTTGGTATCCCAAGGATTGATTATAGGAAACTGCCCCCCCAATACCAAAACCCATGGGTGCTCACATAAAATGACTTTGGAAATGACTTAGGCACTTCCTCCAGTATATTTGAAATCACCTCCAGTTTACTTATAGAACCTAACACAATGTAAAGGTACATAAACAGTTGTTATACTGTATAGTTTAGGGAATAGAGAAAAAGTCTGTTTGTATACATTCAGTACAGAACCAGTTGTTTGGGGTTTTTTTCCTAAATTTTTTCAATCCACAGTTAACTGAAGCCACTGCTGCCGACTGTAATTACAAACTAGGACAGGAGTTGTGAAGGAGAGGCACTCAGTGGCATAGAGCATTTTCTAGGGAATGTGGTGGACATCTGACATGCACAAGGAAGCAGCATAGCAAGCAGAAGAAAGCATGGACTGTGGCCCGGCGGCTGGAGGGAGGCGTATCCACGGGTAAGGCAAGACACGTAAGGAGAAGTGTGCAGGGACCAGACCCAAAGTCTGCCAGATCATGGTGAGAACATGGCCCTTATTCTGACAAAATCAAGCAAGCATCATGTCAATTGCAACTCCTCTTTAATGTGTTGGTTCTCAACTAGGGGCCGTACTGCCCCCTAGGAGCCATTGTGGCTTTTTGCGGAAACTTTTTGGTTGTCACAGGAATAAGAGTCATAGTTTATTCATTTTAGGACAATAATGAGGATGCTGAAAAATCTGTCTTAAAATGATGTTTCATCTGGAATGCATCTGAAGGAACCGACCCAGGCTTTGCGTCCCCTGGAGGAGTGAGTCTGGGGAGAGTCCACAAGTTTTTTAGCAGAGGAGCAGGTCCTAAGACCCTCTAGGAGGCCAAGCAGTTTTGGGTTTCATGCTGGGCATTAACAGCCCAATGAAGTTAGACTGCGGTGAGCTCAGCCTCTGATCCAGCTGTGAACAGACCTGTGAGTGGAAGGCACCCCTGCATAACCCAGAATGCACCACCCTCTGTTCTAATTTACATGTGTGGTAGGAAGCTCTGGGTTGGCTAGGGCTGTGGTTTGGGTGTTGTTTGCCCCCCAAAGGTTGATATGTGTTGGGAGCTTGGTCCTCAGTGTGGCAGTGGGAGGTTCTGCACCTTTTAAGAAGCAGAGCCTACTATGAGGGCCTTGGTTTTGCAGGGGCATGCCCTCAGAAGAGATGTTGGGACTCTCTGTATGGAGAGACTTCCTGCATGGAGATATGATTTACTTCCTCTTGCACACACTTTGTCATGTGCCATGGTTGGGGCTCTCCCCAGAACCTATGCCATGCTGTTTGGACTTTCAGCCTCTAAAACTGTGAGCTAATTAAGCCTCTTCTTTATAAAGTTAGCCTGCCTCAAGTATTTTGTCACAGTAATGAAAAGTGGACTAATATAGTTCCCAAGTGTGATCTGCCTGCCCACGTCCTGCTTCCTGGAAAGGAGAGGTAAAGACAGCAAAGTGCATCACTGTGCTAACACAAGAGCAAGAAACTCCTTTCTGTTAGTGACCAAATAAGACCAGCTACAGAGAGAAAAGAAAAAAAAATCAGCTATGGGCTTTAGGAATAAAAGTAATACTTGTTCATTATTATATTATTTATTTATTTATTTATTTATTGCAGTACTGGGGTTTGATGAGTTAAAAGGGCCTTCATCTTGAACCACTCCACCAGCCCTTTTTTTTCATGATGGATTTTTTTCAAGATAGGGTCTCATGCTGTTTGCCCGCTCTGGCTTCAAACCATAATCCTCCAGGTCTCTGCCTCCTTGGTAGTTAGGATTACAGGTGAGAGTTACTGGTGCCTTGGCATCATTATATAAAATTTGAGAAACACAAAGAAGAAAATCTACTCTCCCATCCACCCCCCCCATTAATAATAAAGTAAAATTTTATCGTATTTTGTAGAAGATTCATACAATTTTTTTAACAGAACCGAGATGATGCTCTGCATATTGTCAGATGCTTTTTGGTGTAATATGTCATGAATGTTTCTCCTATCATTTAGTGCTCACCTGAGGTTTGGTTTTAGCAGTGTGGTTTATAGGCAGGCATGGAGGTACTATGGTGTCTATGCCTGGCTCTGCCCCATACCCCACTGTGGCCAGAGGCTTCCAGTTCAAACAAGGCTGGGATAAACTTCCTTGTAGAGAAGGACACGTGTCCTGGTGTACAGATATTTCAAGATAATGGCATTGACCTTTTGCAGAGAAAAATGAAGTACTCCATGCCCTTCTGAGGTGGTTGGCAATAAACAGTTCTCTAGACTTAACATCTGGAAATTAATCACCCAGGAATTTCAAGGCACCAAGTGCAGTAACATTTTAGGTTGCAGTAGGTTTTGGCATCTCATGGTTTGGTGAAGGAACAACAGAGGCAACCTAGAAAAGGCAATCATGCTTTTGAATGTTCCGGTGTGTAAGGAATGGTCACAGTCCTGCAGACACTTGAAGAATGATACAGCCGCATACTGGGAGCCCTTCTGAACCCAGATTGCACAGCAAAAGATTTTGTAACCAATGGCAGGATCCTCCCCACCCCCCAGTCCAGGCCAGGTGATACCTCCAGGCTGCCAGGCCAGTGCAAAGGGGGAGGGGGAGCAGTGGGGTCCTCTGCGAGTCTCACAGGTTTTTGGTAGTGCAGTGACTGCTAGAGATCCTCTAGGGCACCCCTGGGCTTGTTACAAGTGGAGGCAGGAATTTATTTAAATTCTGGTGCTGGGAGGTCTCCTTTCTCCTTCTCCTGCCTTCAGCCTGGCTTCCTGTTCAGCCCACAATGCGGGCGTCCATCTGTTTCCTCCCCAGCTGCCTGCAGCACCAGCACCCAGGCTCCTCTGACGGTGTACCAGCTGGGCTCAGTGGCTCTCTCACCCCTGCTCTGCCCTGGCAGTGCTCTCAGGCCCCGTGGGTCCTGCGCCCAGCCCTCCTGCTTCCCCTGAAACCTACTGTTCAGCATGACAGTGACTGCACTCTGCTGCGCCTCCCGGGGCTGGCTCTCCTGTCTGTCTCTGTTTCTCTCCATAGTCCTCTGCTCAGTCCCCCCCTTCCTCTCCCTCTGTCCTCCTCTCCCTGTCTCTCTCAGAATAGTAAGAGAGTTGTTTGTAAAACAGTTTTCAGGTGTTAACTCCAAAAGACTTTTTACAGAACTTAGGAGAAAAGTCTAGTCATCCTGATTTTTTTTTTTAACATGGATAAAATGAAGTTTCTTCCAAAGGGAATGGGAGAAAATGGGGAAATTAATTTAGTGCTTTTTGGCACAGAGTAAAGTGGAACCTTCTGGAGAGCAACAAGCATTACTAAATACGCTAGGACCTCCATGTATTTATTCCCTTCCTCTTAGGTTTCCTTTTTCCTCCTGAGAAGGTGGCAGCAACTCTTAAGTATTACTTATGAAGAAGCTTTTTTTCTTTTCTTTTAAATTAGAAAAGTGATACTTAACTAGTCATATATTAAGTTCCCAGCTGGTGACAACCACTGGTCCAGGTGTTTTTACATGTTACCTTGCCTCTTTTTCAGATGTTATGAGTTAGGGTCTGTCATTATCCTTGACTTACAGATAAGGAATTGGAGGAACAGAGAGACTAGGTAATTTATCCAAGGCTGGCAGTCAGAGTCCAGGACTTGAGCTTTCAAAAGGACAGTTTGGGGTCTTTTTTTATGGGATCAATATGCTGTGTGTGTTTTACTATATCGTTACACATTGTTTGAAAAGGCTGTGATAACTGCATACCAGTCTGTTACTTGGTTGACCCCACATTGATGGGCAGGCTTTAGGGAACTAGGAGGAGATGCCATGAGACATGAAAGCAGGTGACCTTTGGTCAAAGATGAAATCAGACAGAATGGGGAAAACTCCCCTCCCTGGGATATTGAACACACAGTATGTGTTCTGCATTTTAGAAACCATATTCACATTATCCACCAGTGCTGTCCTTATCTGTAAGTCATAAGTTCCTCCAGGAGGGTTGAAAAGAGAGAGAGGAACTAAGGTTTGGTTGCCTGTTTTGTGGAGGTGACTTTGCATGCAGTTTTCCTTTGTTTATAGACAGTGTATTTTTAATTTTCCCCTTTTTGTTGAACAAATGCTATAAGGCAACTTTGTAACTTTCCTCATGTTTTAAAAAAAAAAAAATCCGTGTGACCTTGCATTTGAACCCAGGACCAGCCAAGTCACTTTTCACTGGATGTACTGTCTCTCCATGTGTGGTAGGTAGGTTCCCAGACTAGCCCATGGTGGCAGACACACAATAGGGTGACCCCAGGTAGTCACACCCTCTCTGAGGGAAGCAAATCTGACCTGCTTCTGACCCATGGAATAAGGCAAAGGTGAGCACCTTACAGCAAGGTGAAGGGAAGCTGCAGATGCCAGGAAGGCCCCCCAGCATTTGCTTCACATTCATCCAAAGTGGATTTTCCTGAATGAAAAGCAAGGGGTATTTAATAAATGCAAGTTTAAATATGAAAAAGAAAACAAGTATTAGAAAGAGATACTCCTAAAGGTAGAATTCCTAGGCCAAGTGCTGTGTGCCCTTAGAGATGTTTTCATCTGTCCAAAACCTGAGGTTATCATATATCACCTTGTGATCTGCTCCCAGAGGGCTTAGGGGTCTTCCATGTCAATTGTCGTTGAGAAAGGCTCTACTGAGTTCACTGCTCTTATATGCCACTTATCTTCGTTTGAATTGTTAGGAACCAGAAAAGTAGTCTAGGGAGCCAGAAGATGTGTGCGGCCAGCATTTTTCTTAGGACTTCACCATCACAGTGAGAGTTGAAGTCAGTTTCCCTAGAAGCAGACCTAGATGGGGTGTTTTTTTTTTTGCCAGTACTAGAGCTTGAACTCAGGACCTAAACCTTGAGCTACTCCACCAGCCCTTTTTTTTGTGGTGGAGTTTTTCAAGTTAGGGTCTCGAAAGTTATTTCACTGGACTGGCTTTGAACTGTGACCCTCCTGATCTCTGTCTGTTGAGTAGCTAGAATTATAGGTGTGAGCCGCCAGCGCCTGGCTAGATGGGGATTCTTGTACAGCTGGTTTATTGAGTGAGGGAAGGAAGACAGGGCAGACAGAGGTAGAAAAAGGTGAGTTTCTGAGCCTTACTTCAGCTTGATCTTACAGGGAGCTCCAGAGAAGGGGGTGTACCTCAGAGATCTTCCTTCTCTGAAACAAGGGAGCTGGGCTTTCATTCACTCTTCATTGGCGACAGGTCGGGGAGGAGGGTGGATGAAGTGTTAGGGACCTCTGAGTCAGATGCTCCAGTCATACAAGGGAAGTCATTAGCTGGGTATGCAGTGGGAGGAGTTAGCAGCTTCCCTAGGAGCTGGGGAGGGGTGCCCTGACCCGAGAAAAGGGAGTCCAGGGACCTGAGCAAGGACCAGTGGGGTGACAAGATATGTTTCCTCAGAGCCACTGGAATTGCTGCCCGTCTATCTGATCTCTGCTGAGGCTCTAAGCCAGTGCTCTTTGTGGACAGACAAACCTGACTGCGTCTCCCTCCCACCTGCAGTCCTGGCTTACCTGTACTCTTCCCCAGTGTCCTTTGAGACCAGTGGCATCTGAGAGCTGTTCACAGACCTCTAGGACTTGGTGTTACTTTTTGCTGTCCACTTAAAGAGTTGTGTTATTTTTTCCAACTCCAACTTGACATAAGAAGGAGGGGGAAATCAGAGTTTACTGAAAGAAAAATAAAATCGATGGGGAGCAAAAATTGTTTCTGCAACCTTTTACAGACATTGCAGGCAGTGTCCTGACAATATTAATAACCATATCACTTTTAACTCCTTGGAAGAATCTAAGGCTATAACCAGTGGCGAAAACTTCCTAGGAAGCCTGTGTTTGACTTCTGGTATAGTGACCTCATTGACAACTGTTGTGGGCGAGAGGTACCACAGACTCCTAGTGTGATGTTGGTTTTACAAGGGTTCCTCCCAATATTGAGCGGTGTGTCTTGTTCACTGGCTGTCACTTTGGGCTAAGGAAAGAACTCTGTGGCATTGGCGTGCATGCCACCCGGCCCAACCAGGCTAGTACTTAGGCTTTGAACTCAGGTCCTCATGCTTCCTACGCAAGGGCCCTACCTCTTGAGCCACACCCCCACCCCTTTTTTGCTGTTGTTTATTTTTCAGATAGGGGCTCACACTTTTGTCCAGGGCTGGCCTTGGACCAAGATCCTCCAACCTCTGCTTCCTATGTTGCTTGGGTTATAGGCGTACACCACTACACCCAACTTGGTTTTTTCTTTATTATTATTATCATTTGCCATACTAGGATTTGAACTCAGGACTTTGTGCCTGCTAAGCAGGTGTTCTACCACTTAAGCATGCTCCTTGTTTTTTGAGATAGGGTCTTGGTAACTTTTTGACTTGGGCTGGCATTAAATAATGACCCTCCCGTCTCTGTCTCCCATATAACTGGGATTACAAGTATGGGCTGCCATACCCAGCTTAAGTTAAGGATCTTGAAATGAGATCATCCTGAATTATCTGAGTGGGCCCTAAGTCCAATGACAAGTGTCCCTAGAAGAGACACTCAGAAGAGGAGGCAGGGATTGTGGCCATGTGGTCATGAGCCCAGGCATGCCAGCTGGAAGAGAAAGAATCCTCCCCTGAGGTCCCTGCAGGGAGTGAGGGCCATTGGCACCTTGACTATTCTGCCCAGGGATACTGATTTCAGACTTCCATCCTCTAAAACTGGGAGAGGAAAAAATAGCCGTTCTAAGCCACCAAATGGGCAGTAATTTGTTATAGCAGCCTCAGAACACCAATACAAATAAAGACTTCCATTGTAGTCAGATTCTAAATATCTTCAACACTGTAAACTGTAGGCAATTGGTATTTTCTCCTTTTAGATATACTTTGCTTATTTCCAGGATCAAGCCTTCAGTGAGGCGATGGCCACCCTCTGAGTGGCAATTATATCTCAGTCCTCTTTGAGATCTTTTTCTTTGATAGTGTAGTCAAAGAGAGAAGTGGTCCGTGAATTTCTGCTGAGAAATACAGAACGAGGACAACAGGCATCAGAGTGTGGCTCTCAGGTGGCAGAGTGGGAGCAAAAGATGAAAAGTCCAAAGCAGCACTGCTTCTGGCCCTTCACAGGCGTTGAGTGGAGTTTTCCCAGAATCCCCCAAACTATTAGGATTCCAGTTAAACCCTGCAGCCTCCACATGTCGTTAGCACAGCACTCTGCTGTACTCTTTGAAGATCCTACTGCAGTGCAAAGCCACGTGTGTCCCTGTGGCCAAGTTTGCACTGCTTCTTCTACTGCTTGTGCCATCGTTGTGCTTTTTTAAATGTTTCTAGAAGTGTGTGATGATTTGTCTCTACATTTTATATACTTTTATAACTTTATAAATCCAGATTTACAAAAATTTTCCAAGAACAGTATAAAGAACTTCCTTGCCCTAGGTTCTGTAATTGTTAACCTTTTAGCATTTGTGCCCTCCTTTTCCATTGATACACATGTTGACATTTTTTGTTCTGAACCATTTGAGAGTAAATCACAGACATCCTGCTCTGTCTACAGTGTGCATTTTCCTAAGAAGGACTTTCTTGTACATAACTGCAGTACAGCTGCTGGGATCAGGAAATTAAGACAGCAGTGCTGTTATCTCATCTACAAGTCTTACTCAGATTTTGTCATTGACACACTAACATCTTAATTCCATTTAGGATCCCATGCCACATCACGAGTCAATGGTTATATCTCTTTAATCTCCTTCAGTCTGCAACAGCTTCTGGTCTTTCGTGACCTTGAGTTTTGTGAAGTCCAGGATAGAGCAGCCCCAGTACTGGATAGTAAGGTTGGTTTGGGGGCACCCACTGATAGTCAGGGTTTTGTGAGTACAATACAGTGGGAAGAAAGATAGGGATAGGGGAGAGAGATGGGGACAGAAAGAAGATCTTGGGACAGTGACTCAAATGTATTGAAGTCTCATCACCTAACAAGTCCTCTTCTGTGAATTTGACACAAGTTGCCTCCTTTAATCCTCATTTAGGCTTTCTGATTTCCATTTCTATCTCAGATACAGCCCTTTGATGTGGGCCTCATCTTGATTCTGCCTGGCAGGGGCTCCACTTCAAGCCACTTTGTCAGTTATTTGTTTAGTGCTCTGTCCCAGGCCTGTGCCAGCTGTTGGAGATCCAGGAGTGAAGGAGGCAGAGCTGGCCCTTCCCTGCGGGCTATTGTGTTTCGGTACATCTAAGGCACCATTGTTTCAAGCACCCCTAAGAAAGAAAAGGAAAAAATGTTAATTATATGATGATACAAATCTTTCTTATTTAAAAGGTTTTTTTTTTAGGCTTATTGAAAATTTTTTAGACTTAAATCTGGATTGTGCATGTTCTTGTGAGTGCATGAGGAGGAAAATGGGTGAAGGAAAATAAATTACCTAAGATAATTTAGAAATCTCTAAATTTTTCATTTGTTTCTTTGTTTTGTTTAGTGGAACTGGGGTTTGAACCAGGGTTTCACACTTGCAAAACACGTGCTCTACTTGCTTGAGCCAGGCCTCCCACCCATCTTATTTTGCTCTGGTTATTTTGGAGATGGGGGTCTCCCAAACTGTTTGCCCAGGCTGATCATGAACTTTGATCTTCTCAATCTCAGCATTCCAGTTTGCTAGGATTAGCACGAGCCACTGACACCCAACCTGAATTCCTTTTTAAGAGTACTTTTATACACACTGGTCCTCTGTGCCATCAAGAGGTGAGCCACATACAGCATTTCCAAGAAGAATCCATGCAGGAACTGAAAGCCACTGTGCTAGGCTCATAGCTGGCTTAGAACTCCTGCTTTACCAGTGGTGCCATAATCTACAGGCCTGCTGTCCATCGCAAGCCAAGTGCACTCCCTTGGCTTCTCAGATGTTGGGAGAGCTCGCGCCTCGTGGACTTTTCCATGCAGCTGGCCCCTGGTCTGCGTGTTTGATGCTGGCACATTTGACGTTGGCACACACTCAGCCAGTAGCTGAGTGTTCAGCAGTAACTGTAAACAAAAATGTGAGAAAGGGCCTCTGAAGATCAGTGAAATGTGGTGAGTAGGGAGTGCTGGGCACCACGGACTGGGAAGCAGAGGATGCTGGGGGTTGGTCAGACCTTCCTGGGCAAGAAAAGGCAGAAGGAAAATGAGGGAAAAGTCTATGCCAAGACCCAGGTTTAGAAGAAGGTAACACCGTTTGAAATCTTTTGGGTCAGTTCCTAAAAATGGACTTTTTTTCAACAGTACTGGAGTTTGAACTCAGGACTTGACACTTGCTAGGCAGGCAGGCTCTCTGTTGCTTGAGCCACACTTCTCAGCCAAAATGGACTTTTTGATAGTGAGGAAAGTTAGTTTGGTCGTGCAAATAAGTTTGTAGTAGTTCTGGTAGATTTTTGCCAGCTCCTCACTTAACAGCTAGCAAGCTGACAAGCTGTTCGCTGTTGGTCTCCGTCTCTCAGAAAGTGGTGGGGAAATGAGTGATGTGGTGAGCACATTAAGCTGCCTGTTCATATGGGCCTTCATGGAAGACATTTATAGGTCTAGCATTTCATTTTTGTGATTTTTTTTGTCGTTACACAAATATGATCAGATCAACATTAGTGGAATTAAACCCAAAAGTTACTAACTTAGATTCACACATGAGCTCATGGTTCCACAGATTCTACAAATGTTTTATTTGGGGCTCAACTACTCCCGATGCCCATCCTGCCTTGCTTACTCCCCCACAGGTCTTTTCAGGAGAGTACTCCCCCGTTCCTCCCCAGTAGACTTTCTGTATACAAATCTCTTTCTCAGTCATGTCGGGGACCTCCTGTGTCCTCCCACCCAGAAGATCAGCCCGAGCCTTCTTGGTTCAGCTTTCCTACTTTCTGCTGACTTTGGAAGTTTGCACTCCTTCGTGTCCTTCACAGTGGTGTTTCAGCTCTGCACACCGCCCCCCCCCCCTTCGGTGCAAGTCTCTGCTCTTCCCCTTGTCTTTCACGTTTCTCATTAAACTTCCTTTTATTGCTTCAGTACTTTAGGAAAAGGTAAAGTACAGATCACTGAGATAATGAATATTCAAATTGTGCCGACTCTCTGCCCTGAACAAATGTCCACTTTAAGTCCACATCGAGCTCTATTCCCTGGGGCACAAGGAAGATGGGGGCAGAAAAGCCAGTGCCAGGAGGGAAGGGGAGCCTGGCAAGTGCGAGCTGCTACTGAATTTCTAATTCTCACACAGAAGGAAACTCCTTCCAGAAAGTTCAGCTCTGGAAGTAGAAATGATAACTCGAGAATGCTATGATACGGGGTCTGCAGATTGTTTACCTTGGAAGACATGTTCCATAAACCCAGTGAGGGTTGCATTTAGCATTTAGCTGTAGAGATCAAGGTGGTCCACAGCCTAGTCCAGGGACCAGAGGTATGCAGAATACTCTGACTGATGGGCCTAGGGACCTGCATTTTAACATGTCCCCTGTGTCGCACTCTCTGAAGGGTAGAATGGCAGGTGTAGACTTTGTCATCCAGATCACATGCACCCTTGACGCCTCCCTCACCTGTGTCTTAAGCAAACTGGTGGAGCCTGGAGACCATGAGCGCTTGGTGACACCTGCAGGTCGTCGTCATCCACTGCTTTGCTGTCTTCTCAGTGATCTCTTCTGTTAGGAGCCTATGTGTTCTTCTCTTGGGTACCTTCCTGCCGCTCTTCATCTTAATAAGAGAGGGAAACTGAGGCAGCCTAACTGCTAGACTCCCATTGCCTTAGAGAGATCTTGGGTAAGTCACTTACCCTGTCTGTGCCTCAGGTTCCTCACCTGTGAAGTGGAGGCCGTAGTACTGCCAGGTTTCCAGGGTTACCGTGCAGGTCTTGTATGAAGTGTGTGAGCCCTGAGTAAATCCTAGCTATTATTCTATTGCCTGCTTTTAGTGTTGCAGTGAGAGCTTTTATCTCCTCCCCAGGAATCCCGGGGTCTGTTCTTGCTGCTCCATATTCACCTGAAGAGGTCCTCAAGGTCTTCACTCCCTTCTCCCCTTCACATATCTGCAACTGATCTCCACAGACCTGCACTGGCCTCTTTCAGAGAAATGTTCGGTGGGCACAGGTCCTTGTCCAAATGAAGAGATGCCACCTGGTCTTCATGCAAGAGTGTTGCAGAAGTTTTATTGTGCACTTGGCTATCCTGTGGGGAGCATGTCACATGTGCCAGGCTTGTGCTTTTCACTTGGCAGAGAGGCATTGAGGTAATGAAGAGCATTGGGTTGGCTCTGGCTTTGCCATCCCAGGCAGGTAGCCCCAGGTAAATCATGTCCCCTCTCTTCTCTCCTGTGAGGTAAGGGTAAAACTTTTGAAATCAGTGCTGTTCTAATCATTTTATATAAGTACAATCTATGTACTGGGTAAGAACTTATTTCTCTTGAATAAATACCTAACAGTTGGGCTGGAGGTGTGGCTCAAGCGGTAGAGCGCCTACTTTGCAAGAGCGAAGCCCTGAGTTCAAACCCTAGTCCCACCAAAACCAAAACAAAACCACAATAAATATCTAACAGTGGTTTTGTTGGGTCCTGTGTTAAGTATATAATCAAATTTAACTGGGGGTGTGATCAAGTGGTAGAGATTTGTTTGGGTTTTTTTGACAGCACTGAGGCTTGAACTCAGGGCCTCATGCTTGCTAGGCAAGACCTGTTTGTTTTGAGGCAGGTGTCACTATATAGCCCAGGCTGTCCTTGAACTCGTGATGTAGCCCAGCCTCAACCCCCCTAGTGCTGGGATCACAGGCATGTACCACTGTGCCTGGTTCTGTTTCCCTAATGACTGTAATGGTGAGATCTTTTCATGTGATTACCTTTGGTAAAGTGGCTTTTCAAATTTTTGCCCCATTTAAAAAATAGGTTTGTGTCTTTTTTTATTGTAAGGTTTTAAATATTCTTTATATAGTCAGGATAAAGGTCCTTTTTCAGAAACATGATTTGCAAAATTTTTCCAATGCTCTGTGCCTTATCTTTTCTTTCTCTTAATAATCTCCTTTGCAAGGCAAAAGTTGTTAATTTTGGTGAAGTCTGATTTGTCAGTTTTTCCCTTTTTGGATCACGTGTTTGGTGTCTTATCTAAAAACTCTTTGTCTAACCCAGGTCTCAAAGATTTTATGTTTTTTTTCTAGAAGATTTGCAATTTTATAAAGGTTTGTGATTGATTTTTGAATTAATTTTTGTATAAGGAGAGAAGATTTGTTCAAGGTTTATTGTTTTGTACCTGAATGGCTAGTTATTCCATCATTGTTTGTTGATAAGGATATCCCTTTCTCTAGTGAATTAAGTCTCTGTGCTTCTGTCAAAAAAAAAAAAAGAAAACATTAGCTGACCAAATTCCTGAGGGTCAATTTATGGACTCTGTTCTGTTCCACTGATGTGTGTCTATACATTCATCTAAACCATACTATCAGACTGGGCATGGTAGTACACACGTGTAATCCTAGTTACATAGGAGGCAGAGGTAAGAGGATGAGGCAAGACCCTATTTGAAAAACAAAGTAAAAGCAAGAGGACTCAGAGTGTGGCTCAAGTGATACAGCACTTGCCTAGCAAGTGCAAGGCCATGAATTCAGTCCTTAATACCACCAAAATACAAACAGCAACAAACCTGTCTTGATTACTGTTAACTCTGTAGTAAATCTTCAAATTGGATACTGTCCTTTTACAAAATTGTTTTGGTTATTCTTCCTGCACTTTCCCATGTCAATTTTAGGATCAGCTTGTCAATATCTACCCCCACACCAAAAAAAAAAAAAAAAAAGCCTGCCGGACTTTGAATGAGATTCTGTTGAGCCTGTCCATAGTTGGGGCAGAATGGCTTATATAGACCACATTGTGTCTTTTGGTCCTCTCTCCCCACTTATTTACATCTTTGACTGCTTGAGGCAGGGTTTTCTGACTTTGAGCATGCTGTAGTTAGTTTACACCTAATAAATATTCCCCCTTTTGCTGCTATTATAAATGGTCCTCCTTGTTTGTAACTCTTAATTTCAGCTGTGCATTGCTAATATATATGGTGATTTTTATAAGTTGAGCTTGTAACCCATGACATTGGTAAACTCATTTATTAGTCTGAGGGGTTCTTTTTGTAGATTCATTGGGATTTTCTACACAGATGATCATGTATCTATAAACAAAGTTTAGTCTCTTCCTTGTCAAACTTTATGCCTCTTTTCGCAGTGCCCAGTGGCAAGTAAGTGTTTTGGGAAAGGGCATCCCTTCCTTGTCCCATCTTAGGGGAAAGTCCTGTAGTTTCTCACCATCAAGTGCAGTGTGAGCTATAGGCTCACGCTGTGAGTTGTGGGTGCCGTTAGCAGGTTGTGTTCCCTTCCACGCTAGCCTGCTGCTGGGTTTTATCATGGTTGGATACTGAATTTTGTCAAATGCCTTTTATGCATAATGAATGAATGAGTTTTCTTCTTTTCTGAGTATATGGTGCCTGCATTTGAAACATTCGAAAATATTAAACCGACCATGCATCCCTGGAATAAGCCTTAGTTCACTGCGGGACTTGTATATCTCTTACGTACTGTTGGATGCAGGATGCGAGCATCTTGCTGAGGGTCTTTGATAGACTGGAGTTTCCACCTGAGCACGTTAATGACTTGGCCCAGGTGTGGCCTGTCTCTTGAGATATGTTCTGGCAGCCCACCGTGGGCTATCCTGAATCCTTATGTCTTCATGTAGCTGCTTTCTTTTTGGCTTTCCCTGTTTCTCAACTCTGCCCACATGTTAGAAAAACATAAAGTTATGCAACTCAGTTCGGAAATAAGATTCAGGAAGAGGCATTTGAGTCCAGTCCCCTAGTGTTACAGAGGTCCTACAGAATGCCTGGCCCCCGCCGTCACTGTAGGAGGACAGTTTGTGTTTGATTCACCTGACCGGTCTGGTCTGCAGTGGCAGGTGAATAAGTGGTGACACTGTTGAAAACAGACCTTTTCTTCAGGCTCTTTGTAGCCTCCTTACTTCCTCCACAGTGTCCAGACCAGACCAGGGTCCAGGCTGCCTGTGGGAATTGAAAGGCCCTCTTTGTCTCACTACCAGGTGGCTTGGACAGGGGCAAGGAGACCTCACAGTGACCCTGCAGGCCAGGGGAGGGGCCCTGTGGGCAGTGGTCAGGTTCTGGCCTTCTCAGGTTATTTTTAATAAGCAGAGGCCAAGGGGGAGGAGGCCTTTCTGAAGGAAGGCCTTTGTTTTTAGATGACTCAACAGTGCAGGACAGTGTGAAGGAGAAATTTGTGCAGGCACTGGGGAAATGCCTGCCTTCTGAGACAGCTTCTGCTGGGACTGGGGCACAGGTGACAGTACTTAGCCTGTGACCTGGAAGAGAAGGGAAAGGAGGAAGTGTGTGGCCCAGCCCCCACCTCCTCTAGGGAGGCCCCCCTCTCCACCTGTTTCCCTGCCCTTCTTCTGGCTGGTGCGCTGTCCTACTCCTCATTACCTCCCTAGCTGACAGTCTCCTCATATCTGACTTCTGTGTCTCTTCTCCCCCATCTCCTGACCACCTGCTACCTGATTAGTTTTCCTAAAGTTCATTTCTGCCTGTAGCTCCACTTGCTCAGTAACCTTCACTGCCCACTGATGTGCCTGGAATCTGATGCTCCATCTCTCCCTGCCAGCCTTATGGCCTCTCACCCTAACATGAATGATGACTTGCTTGTTTCCAAATCTGCCCTGTGCTTTTTCTCCCTATGCCTCTTGCCATGCTCCCTCTGTCAGAAGCTTCCAAATGCTGGGTGTGGAAAGGCATACCTGGAATCCAGCACTCAAGAGACTGAGGCAAGAGAATGGTGAGTTCCTGGGCTACATAGTGAGATCCTGTCTCAAAACACACAAAAAGCAGCTACCTGAGCTCCCTCAAGTGGTAGAGTGCCTGCCTAGCAAACGAAGTCCTGAGTTCAAACCCCAGTGCCACCAAAAAAAAGAAAAGAAAGCTGTTTCTGTGTCCATCTCCTTGACCTCCAGGCATCCTTCCTCACAAATGCTCTGATGCACTCTCCTCCTTTTGTCATAGTTATTTGAGTCTGAGTCTTAAGCTCCTCGCCATCAGGACAGGACCTGTGTCTGTCTGTCCTCAGATGTGCTCATCCCCTGGTAACCACATGCTGGAAAGATTAATCACATCGCCCGGTTATTCTTCCCATCAACCTCTGGGAACCACCCACCTTCAACATACAGCGTGACATTTGTTGCATCTTTGCTATACCAGTGCCAAGCTGCTCTAAACCCAATTGGCTCAATTCATCTTTGTATTAGATCGTGTGATAGGTTTTATTATTGTCTCCATTCATGGAAACTAAGTCCCAGGGAAGTTAATTGTGGCTGTTAAATGACTGCTTGACCCTGCAGGTCATTAGTTTTGTGGCTCCCCTTCAGCTTTTCTGATGGCCTTTGGTGGCACTGAGACTCCCTTGCCCTGTCCTCATTCACTGGTTCCCCCATAGTGACCACATGTCCTGTAGTGGTGGTTTTCCATCTGTGACATGCACTATAGTCCCCTCATGGTTCTTGTGTACTGGCTTTGTCACTTTTTATCCCTGACTCGTTTCTTCTGCCCCGGCTGGCACTGGTTTTAATCCAGGCATCCTGCAGCCGGCGCTTCGTTCTGGCCTGAGCCCAAGGCTGGATGCCAGGCCTCTTGCTGAGTTGACTGGCCTCCAAGTACTTATTTCCCCAGGAGAGTGGCCGAAGGACTGAGCAGTATAACTGTTTGCTCTGTTTCCTTACTCTCGCTGGCAAGATGGAAACAGTACCCCTGCTGACAGGGACAAGGCTGGCCATGTGGTTTGGGCTCAATGAATACTTACCAAGTAAATAACTTGATTCTTGCCTTCTTTATAAAAAAAACAAACTAGTGTTTTCTGGCCAGGAAGCTAAGAAAATTCTGAAAACAGGTGTATCAGTTAGCTTTTGCTGCCTAACAAATGGTTACGAAACCTTGATGGCCTCCAGGAATCATTGAGTGCTGCATGATGGAGTTCAGCTAAGGACTGGCTCTGCCAGTCATGAATCTGGCTTGCTGCTGTGTGTGGGGCTGGCTGCTGTCATCTGCTCTGGGCCAGCTCAGCCAGGGTAACTCCACACTGTCCCCATGTCCCTTATTCTTCTGGGTCCAGCAGGCTTGTCACTTAGAGAAGCAGGGGAGAAGTGCAAACCTCAGGTGGAGTGAGCACCCTGAGTCAAGAGCACCCCCTCTGTTGTGGCTCTGTGAAGAGGAACCACACTTAATTTAAAGAAAGTTGGTGGGGGGATATATTTCAGAATGGAAGCCTCTTTTAAATGGAACCTTATAGGAACTGTAGATGGGGACCAGAGGATGGCAGAGGCCTGGAGTTCTGCATCTTCCTGCTGCTCTCTCCCGGCTCCATGGCTCCTGGGAACCCCAACCCAGGTTTTCAGAAGCTGCCTGTGATGTCACTGGCAATTTTTATTTGGCTGTAGACTTTTGTGCTCTGGACCTGGCAGTGCTGGTCCCACAGAGTGTGCAGTGCAGGTGGTCAAGCACAGGCATCCACAGAGCCATTCTTGCATCTCACAGGATCCCTGTCATGGTGGTTTCATGTCTAATACTCAGGATGAGGTTTTCAGAGGCAGCAGCTGCCTTCCATCAAGCCGGCCTTGAGAATATCTGCTGAGATGACATTTTAAGCCAGAGACCAGGTGCAGGTTGCAGATGTCGAGTCTCCCTCACCTGTCCCATCACTGTTTTCTGGACATATACCAATTTCCTATGTAAAGAATCAAAACATGAAACCCAGATGATTCATATGTGACTTTCAAAACAGACAGATGGGACCCGTTTTTAGAGTGCCTGTTCCAGCCACTGTGGTACATAACAGATTACCCCAAAATTCAGTAGTGTAAAACAACTGCTTGTCATTGTCACAGTTCCACAGATTGGGAGTTTGGGCTGGACTCAGTGGACACAGCTTATGTCTACTTTGTAGTGCTAGGGTCTCAGCATAGCCAGAGTCCTCTGTAGGCTCACTTTGTCACCTGCGATGCTGGCTGGGCTACTGCTGGAGCTGTCAGCCAGAACAATTGCATGTGACCTCTGTAAGTGAGTGGCCTAGACCACCTCTTCATGTGGCACCAGGGTTCCCAAAGCTGCGACCTGAAGAGTAAGGACCAGAAGGAGCCTGTACCACCTCCTCTGACCCAGCTTGCAAGTCGTGCCATGCACTTCCACTGCAATCCAGGTGGCAGCTAAGCCTGCCCAGGTTCAAGCGGAGAGGAAATGGATTCTCCTTCCTATGGGAAGCAACGCCATTTTACAAGAGCATAGAGACCAGAAATGTCACTGTGCCATTTTTGGAAAACACAGCCAGTGTGTCAGCAGGACCTGGGGGCTTCTTACTGAGGCCGAGGGAATCAGAATACCTGGCTGCTTGTTGTTGTGTGAGCCTTTGCCATCAGACCACTGAGGCTCCAGGGAAAGCTGTCCAGCCACAGCTTCATCCATCTACCCAAGTCTCACAGCTTGGGAAAAACATAAAAGGGGCAGGAAGCAGCGCACAGAGAGCAGAGGGCAAGAAGCTGGCTTGGAGCCAGGTAGAAACACAGTCCCATCCCTGGTGTGCAGCCCTGTGGCCTAGAGCAGTACCTCTCTGCCTCAGTCACCTCATCTCTAGGATGAGGGAAGGAATAGCACTTGCTTTATGTTGCAATCATTCAACAGCCCTAGGCATGGCAAGTGGAAAGTGCCTGATACATATTAACCATTTCTGGAAATAGTTATCCATGATTGCCAGAACTATTGCAAGCACCTGGTGGAAAAGCTCATGTTCCAGAATGCACTGGGGTCCTGCCTGCCCCTGCCAGTCCAGAAGATTCCTTGGCAGTCACACTCTTATTTTGTTGTTGTTGTTTTATTTTGCCTTGGAAGTACTGAGGTTTAAACTCAGGGTCTTGTGCTTGCAGTCTACCACTTGAGCCATATCCCAGCTCTTTTGCTTTACTTATTTTTTGGATAGGGGCTTGCATTTTTGGCCTGGATCATGTCCCTTCTTTCTTCACCTCCTGCATAGTGGGATCACAGGCATGAGCCTCCATACCCAGATTATCTGTTGAAATGGGATCTTGCTAACTTTTTGCCCATGCTGGCCTTAAACCACGATCTTTCTGCTCTCCACCACTGGAATAGCTGAGATTACAGTGTGAGTCATGGCACTTGGCTTATGGGAGAGGGACACAGTCAACCAGCCGCCCATGAGGATAAACTGAGATTATCCTGAACAAGCTAGAACATCTGCTTCCCTAACCTAAAACCCTGAATGAAAACCAGCTTAACCATTGTTCACGTGCTGGGGACTTGGCTTCCTTTTTTTTTTTTTTCCCCAGCATACATGTGAGTATATTTTTACATTGTGAATCTTTCTTGGGAACTTTTTTACATTTATTACTATGTGTGAATATCTTCCCATGTTAAAGCAAGATTGCATAACTATGTAACCCATAATTTTAAGGTAATAATATTTTCATTATATAAGGTTTTTAAATACCTCAACAGGGGGCAGGGAAGTCACCCTAATGCCATCATGGATGTAGGAGTGTTCCCTGGGCTGACTTGTCAGTGGTGACATTATTGAGGCAGAGACGATGCATACTTTTTAGACATTTGACAATTCATTGTCACTGTTGATGTTATCTCAGTGCTTGTCATGGTGCCTCTGTGCTGAGCACATTTCACACCTGCTAGCTCATCACAACAGCCTCATAGGGTATGAGGAAATGGAAGCATGAAAAAGTCAGGGCACACCACCAGAGGTGGTACCAACCAGTTATATTTTCTTGTTTGCTTGAGATAGGGTCTTACTGTATAGTCCTGGCTGTCCTTGAACTCAAGATCCACCTGCCTCAGCCTCTGGAGTGCTTGGTTCTGAGCCAAGAGAGCCAGAGCCCAGGAGTCTGTGAGGCTGGTCTGAGGAGATTCAAAAGGAGGACAGTGAGGGTTGTGGGTAGCGCCCTGCCCTCGAGGGCCTGGCACAGCCTAGTTTGAAACTTTCACTCTTTTTCTGTTCACTTGGCTCTCGCTTGCCTTGTCACATTACACCATGCTTGACATCTTTCCAGACACTCTGGGTCCTTGCAGTACTCTCCACACTGCTGTTGATACAAACAGCTTGGGTGTTTTCCAGTCAGCCCTGGTCTTCATTGCACCAGAATGTTCCTTCTACTCTTGACAGAGACTCAGACAAGTTGTGTATGCCCGCCTTGGTCTGAGAACTGTGGAAAGCTACAGACCACAGCTGCCAACCTGTGCCCCACCTGGCCTCATTCAGATGTCAGTCAAGGTTTGCACAGTGGGAACCTGGGTGTTTCTGAGGGCAACTTATGAATGGAGAGCCCTGTGTCATGTCTTCTGTGGTCAGAATGCAAACCATTGCCCTTCCATGGAGGTCATCAGAGAGGCCAAAGTCATCTGTACTCTCACAGCACCACACTGCCTGATTTGCTTATTAAGTGGAATTGTTCCTTCATAGTTTTTAAAATAAAAAGAATACTTTCCAAACCTCATCTCCTGCCATTATGAGAAGAAACTGAATCTCCATTTACTTTTCCCTCCCTTCTGTTCTTTCTCTGAACTTACCAGGCAGGATATTTTTTAAGTTTTTTAATGGAAAATTTGAAACATGACCGAAGCAGTGAGAATAACATAATGAGCCCTCCTGACCTATCACTCAGCTATAGCAATTGCTAACAAATGGCGGTCCCTGTTGGGCTATGTCGCACTGACATACTATTCTTAACAGCTTAGTGTCATAAAGCTGTTCTTTCACATCCAGGGAGGGCCTTGCACAGACTAGGCAAGCGCTTCACCACTGAACTACATACACCTCCACCACCGAACCACACCTCCACCACCAAACTACACCTCCACCATTGAACTACACCTCCAGCCAAAGCCATTCTTAAGTGAACAATTTGGTGATTTTTTTTAAAGCAGGCTGACAGAGTTGTGCAACCATCACTGAACTCAATTTAACCGCAAATTCAGCTCTACGTGTTACTCTACTATGTGCTGGGTCTTAGGCTACAACAGTGCATTACTTGTGGACCTGTCCTGTGTGCACGAGGTTAAGCCGTATACACAGTTGGTAAAAATGCAGCGATCTGAGGCGACCTGGACAGGTGGTGAGCTTGCCTCACTGGGTCCTTGTCTGCATCTGAATGCGTGCATGTGTGTGTCACACAGCTTTCCTGGCGACTTTGCATTCTTTGTTTCAGAATGGAAGAAACAGACTGCATGTCCTGGTCTCATCCCACGTGTCAAAGGCAGAGCTGCTCAGGGGGATGGCACCATGTTCCTCTACTCATCTCTGTCTCCTCTAGAACGGAAGTGCAGAGTGAGCAGGAGTGTGACCCAGCTCAGCCCCCAGGAAGGACATGGAACACCCCCATGCATTCACCTGCTCATTCATTTCCTCAGCAGGTTTTGCAAAGAGCACAGACACTATTCAGAGGCCCTGGCACTGGGAAGTCAACGTGGACAAGTCACACGAAAGCCCCATCATGGGGCTTGTGGGCAGTGACGTAGCTGTGAAGCACAGTGCTTGGGTGAATAGCATCTGCAAAGGGTAAATAGCTTTTTAAAAAGCAGAAGAGGAAACTAGGCGGTGCCATAGTGCATATGTCAGAGCTGGAAGCACTTGCCAGGTCTGGCGATAACTGAGGTAAAAACTCAGAGTTCTGGGCCAAAGATGGCTCCACCCAAGTCACCTGCGAGGATGGCTGTGGGCAAAGAAACAACAGGCTGATCAGCTGTCCCAAGTAGGAGAGGACAGGGATGGAACCATCAGTTGCAGGTATCAAGTCAGGGAGAGCCAACGGTACATCAGTGACTGATAGAAAATGTGACAGAAAGAACTCCATTCGGGCCTGGACATGACTGATGGCCAAACTCTGGCAACCTCTTCTTGGGCACTATCCCCTTCATCTCACCCCTCTTTCCCTTAAGCGCCATGGATTTGTAACTTCTGGTGCCACCCCTTTTGGCTGGTCTCACTGAGGGCCAACTGCTGGGTGGCAATGGGAATGCTGGGAAAGTTAGTGAGTTTAAAGGGTTCTCAGAGAAAGAAAGGGGTTCATAGGCCCTCTCTGCTTCTCTGTAGCCCTTCTGACCCCCACCTTCTCACACACCCCTGGGCTGCTCTTGGTTGCTGACTACTCAGGAGACATCCTACCCTGGGTGGGAGTCAGCCACAGCTTGAGCTGCGTGTCAGTGCAGACTGGCTCAAGGGCTCCCTCGGGGACATGTCCCTCTTCACAATCTCAAAGGTCAGTGGAGCTTGTCACCCTTGGTGACAGGAGGGTGGTTTTCACAGGCTGAGTCTTTTTGTCTTCCTGAAAGTGGCCTTGATGGTCTTTGCCAGTGCAGGTGACATGATTTGAACCGGCCTGAGCGGCACACAGAATGTTCTGACTCCATCACACTGCTAGTCTAGACGTCCTGGTTGCCTTACATCTCCATGATGCTGTACCCGGAAGGCATGGATGCAGGCTCTGGGGGCAGCTGATGGGACAGTGTGCCAACTTACCAGTGTTCACAGGGGAGTCACCAAAACCCTGCATCCCTATGTACCAAGATACCTTCCATGTGCCTAGATTCACCAACCAACAGCACCGTCCTCTCTGCAGGAGGCTGGAGGCCCACTGGCCTTACTAGGAAGGGAGCTGTGTTTTTGTGATGTCAGAGAATTCCATGGAGCTGTCATAGAGGGTGGCAGGATGACGTGAGAGCCACTCATTCATCAATGTGAGCTGAGCACCTACTGCATGGAGGGCACACAGAGAGGCAGCCTCCCTGTCCTCATGTGGCTGGCATTACAGCTGAGGGGAGAGCAGCAAGTAAACAAGTCCACGGTCAGCCGACACACAGAGATGCCGTGTGGCTGGCCAAGGTGCCCTGAAAGATAATTTTGAAGGCCAGCTTGTGAGGAACCCAGGATTCTAGTTCCCAGAGAAGTAGAAGTGGCTGGGATCAGAATTTGGAGCTCCTTTAGGCCCCCTTGAGGGGTGCTGGGGCACTGTGGGTGCTAGGCAAGCACTTCAGCCCTGAGTTCCACCACCAGGCCTCATTAAAGGTTTTTGCCCTGACTCAAGAGAATGGGAACCATGGCATGGTTTCACGGTTTAGGACTTCAGGGCGTTTTACTGCAGGTAATGGATGTGTGCTCTGTGGACAGTTGTGTTGCACACCCGTAGGGAAAGGGGCTATCCAAAAGATAGCTGGAACAGCTGACTGACTTATTGGTTAAGTTAGAACCCTAGTGTGTGCACTGGGTCATGCCATCTACAAAAATAAGCCCAAAATACTTAAAGAACTAAAGATTATGTATACAACCTATCTAAGGATTAGGGTTTTTTTAAAAAATAATCTTGAAATGGAGAACAAATAAAACCCAGAAGATATAAAAATGATGCAGATTTGAATGTATAAAAAATTAAATAGTTTTAAAAGAGTAAAAATAAAGGGAAATGGGAGATTGAGAGTATATTTGCAAAATCTATAACTGAAATAATAGGTTAATATTCAGAATATAAGGAATTCTTCAAACCCATAATAAAATTGCAAGATCCACACCCATAGATGCAACCAGCAATGGATTGAAAATACCTAGAAAAAAGTCCTATCTGCACAGAACACGTTCAGACTTTGTTGCCGTTACTCACTGAACAGTACAGTGTTAACTCCATAGCAGTCACACTGTATGAGGAGAGTAAGCAATCTACAGACTTCAGGACATGGAAGATGTGTAGCTTCTAGGCAAATACCACACCATTCTGAATAAGGCCACTTGAGCATCCTCAGCGTTAGGGACAGATGAAAGGTTCTTGAGCCAATCCCTGTGGATACCAAGAGACAACCAAAGGAAGCAGATGTTTCTCTTTATGGTAGACTATTGTTTTTAATAATCCTGAGGTGGAGAACAAGAAATAAAACCCAGAAGGTATAAAAGAGATGCATAAGTTTGAATGTATAAAAAAAACTTAGTTAAAAGCGAAATGAGAGAATATATTTGCAATATCTGTAACAGATAAGTTAATATTCAGAATATAAACAGTTCTTCAAAGTGCAATAAAAAAGACCAAGAACATGAACAGGCAGTAACCAATAAACATATGAAGAGATATCCAACCCACTAATAATTACGAGAATGAAAAATTAAAACAAGATATTTCTATTTTTAAAAACTGATTATCAGTGTTAGCAAGCCTCCCAGTGTCGGGAAACTCAAGCAATTTTTAGATAGCATTTTGGCAATAAACAATAAAATTTTAAGCATGCATGCACTTTTACTCAGTAATTTTACTTATAGGAGTTAATCAGAAATATTCACACCGAGCGTCAGTGGCTCACGCCTGTAAATCCAGGAGGCAGAGATGAGGAGGAGCACGGTTAACAGCCAGTCTAGGCAAATAGTTCATGAGACCCTATCCCAAAAACACTCATCACAAAAAAGGGCTGGTGGAGTGGCTCAAGGTGTAGGCCCTGAGTTCAAACTTCAGAACTGCAAAAAAAAAAAAAATTCACATGTATACAAAAAGGTATGTCTTGGTCTTTGCAGGTGTGTTTGTATCAGTAACAAAACAAAACAAAACAGGGATGTACTAAATGCCTGCAGTAGAAGGCTGTTTAAGGAGTTCTTTTTGCGGGGAGGGACTGGGGTTTGAACTCAGGGCTTTGCACTTGCGAAGCAGGTGCTCTACAGTTTGAGCCACACCTGCAGCCCCTAAGTGGGATTCTCCTGCATAGGCAGTCTTGCCCAAGAGGAGCTTTGGCAATGTCTGGGCTCGTTTTTGGTTGTTACAGGTGGGGTGTGGCGGAGACCAGCACCTAGTAGGCTAAGGCCAAGATGCTGCTGTAGACTCACCTGTAGGACAGCCCCCACCACGAAGAATCACCCAGCCAAAAATATCAGTAGTGCTGAGGTTGAGAAACTCTGGGTTAAATAAGCCACAGCCACACTTGGAAATATTGTGCAGCCGTTAAAAGGAGAAAAGGATCTATGTATGTGACATTAAAGATCTCCAAAATGTGTCATTAAAAGTTGTTTTTATAAAGCTTAATACGTGACCCTTGTAATGAAAGAAAACAAACTACGTGTGACAAAACACCTGACATGAACAACTTCAAGGAAGAAGGATTTCTTTTGGCCCAGGGTTTTCAGAGGTTTCATGGCCAGCTGGCTCCATTGCTCCTAGGCCTGTGGCAAGGTAGAAACATGGTGGGAGGGCGTGGCAGAGGAAAGCTGCTCACTTCATGCCAGCTGGGAAGTGGAGACAGAAAGGAAGAAAGGAAGATGTACCCTGCAAAGACCCGTCCCATGACCGCTTCCTCTAGCTAGGCCACCTGTAATAGCGCCTTCAGCTCTGACCCCATCAGTACCTCGAGTCATTGGTGAGCTTAGAGCCCTCGTGCTCCCAGCACCTCTCAGTAGCACTGGGGACCAAGCCTTCAGTCCATGAGCCTTTTAGGGGACACTTCATAACTAACCCACAACACCAAGTGAATTTTCAAAAACACTGGCTACCACTTCTCCACCCCAGAGGCAGCCATTGTTGCCAGCCTCATAGGTGTCCAGAGCAGAGGAACATAAAGTCTGGTTTTCAGTGTTCCTGTTGGTGACAGGGTTAGATTCAGAACTGTTGCTCAAGACCTGGAGCTGAGGATCCCTGACATAGTTTCTAGATTATTCTCCCTCTTTTGCATTTCTATGGCATTTTTATTTATAGACCCAAAACGAAACTGTGCTGGGGGATGGGAGGGCAGGAGGAGGCCTGAAGTAAGAATCTGGTGATGGCGAGTGAGCACGCAGTGTGAAGGCTCCCCCAGCCACATGGTGCCCGTGAGATGGTGCCCAGATGGTTGAAGGGTGATGGTGTAGCGGAGGCAGGGAAATGAACTTCCTTAGAACCAGGACAAAGTTGAGTCAAAGTCAGCAGCATATCAGATCCCTCTTCCCGCCCACCATGCCCAGTCATCCGTGGGCCTGTCTGCACTTTGCAATGCAGTCTCACTCACTGAGTCACTGTCCACATCTCTGACTTTGTGAACAAGCCTGTCTTTCATCACCTGGGCTCTTCCAGAAAAGCCTCTTAGAGTTGGGTCTGAGACCTTTTGATGCTGGCTTTCATCAGGTCCATTCCCTCCTCCTGCCTGTCGTGCTCACCAAAGTATTCCACAGTCAGGACAGGAAGGGTGGAGCTGGGTGACCCGCCAGCATAAATCCTAGGGCTCCACAAAGAAAGGTGTCTGGTGCCATCTTCAGCAGGCACAGGCATGCTCTGTGGGCACAAGGGCACAGGCCTGCCGAGGAAATGGTCCCAGCAGAGGCTGCAGGCAGCAGGTGACAGGTTCCTGAGACCACCAGACTCTTCCTTTGTCCGTTTCAGAATTGGGCATCTCCTGAAAACTACCTCTTGAGCCTTCCCTAGACTCACACTTCAAAATACCATTTCTTCCTGGAGAGACAACTCACCTGGCTGTGCGTGTCCACCTCAGTGTGGCCCGGACAGGCTTGGTCCTGACATTCTCAGTGGTCAGCCATTTATCTCATGTGATGTCAGCTTGCTTAATCTGTGAAGTTAAAATCCATGCTGTCTTCCCAGAGGGGCTCATCTCTCCCTCTGGGAGGAATCTGGATATAGTGGAGTCAGGAGGACGCAGGTTCGGGAGGATGGTTTTTGCATCCAGGGTGACTCCCGTGACTCTACCCTATGTCAAAGCCGGTCTGCAGGACCCTGGCTTGGGTTGAGGACTCTTGCAGCATTACTTTTAAACGCTCAGCTACCATGTTAGATGTTTTGCTTTTCACTCTCATGACAGTTCAGGATGAAGAACCCTTCATGGAGGGAGCTGGATGGCACCTACAGAGCAAGTTAGTCCTGAGTCACAGCATCTAAATACATGTGTAAGAGGCCTCCAGCTAAGTAGGCAGAATTGAGGAAGTCTTACAAAGTGAGTTTCCCAGAGAGGTTTGAGATGCCTGTGGGCCTGTAACAAAACAGTGGTGAGGACCTCCTGCTGGGCAGTGCTGGCCCCACTGCTCAGAGCACAAGACCTGCCCAGGCCCCTTTTTTTCTTTGGGAAACTTCTACATCCCTGCACCACATGGTAAAGAGCTGACACTGCTACCCATGAAGAATTGCAAAAGTTATTTTAATCTGCAAAATCATGCAGAAAATTAGGTGCAGAAATTCTCTTTCCAGGCTAAGCACGGTGGCCCCATCCTGTCATTCCAGCTACTCAGGAGGATCGAGATTCCAGGCCAGCCCAAGTAAAAAAGTTAGTGAGACCCTATCTCAACAGACATGATAGGCATAGTGGTGTGTGTCCCTAATCCCAGCTACATGGGAGGCATAAATAGGAGCATGTGGTCTGAGGACAACTGGGCAAAAATGTAAGGCCCTGACTCAAAAATAAGTAAAGCAAAAGGACTGTGGATCAAGAGGTAGAGCACCTTGCCAGACCCTGAGTTCAAATCCTAGTACCAGGAAAAAAATTGTCTCTCCACATAGCCAAAGTACTGCATAATCCCAAATTTTCTACATTTTAAGGCAGGCCTGGAATAAAGCAGCCCGGAGGGTGAGAGGGTCAGTGCAGGACTGGGGAGACCCATAGGCATCCTGGAGTAGAGGAGGCCTGGAAATGGGGTTGGCAGGCAGCCAAATGCGGCTGGTGCACGCTGCAGTGCTCAGTCTTGAGTGAGGCAAAGGCCCTTCAAAGCTGTGAACCAGCCTCAGGCGTGCATTGTCATATTCCTAGAGCTGGCTGCTGCGGAAGATCCAAAGGATGAAAATGCTTGGGCAGCCCAAGGGAAATGTGCAGGTCTCACAGGTCCCTTGTGTCCAGCCATGCTCTTCTGTGCCAGTCTTCGTGTCCACTCTTGACTCAAGCCAAGGGCCCTTTCTCAGCTCTTGTATCTATTTCTGAGGCTCTCGGGAGAGCCCCAGAATGAGGGCCTTTAGAAAATCAAAGCGTTGCCTGCACTGACCACTGGCGTGAGATTCATGTCGTGATTTAATTCTCACTGCAAACTGACATTTTCTACAGCAGGGTTTTTCAGAAGCAATACAACACTTTAGGGACCACATTTGGGGCCAGACGATCGATCGTTATTATGGGAACTGTCCTCTGTGTTGTGGGTCTTTTTTTTTTTAATATCAGAACCCCTGGCCTCTGCCCATTAAATGAAATGAAGTAGCGATGCCCCTGGTAGTGACAATCAGACATGCCCAGGCATTGCCAAATGTCTCATAGGACACAAAATCATACACATGCACACACACACACACACACACACACACACACACACACACGGAGAATCACTGTCCTACAGGAAAGAGGCAGCATAAAATAATCTTTGTCCTGAATTAATTGTGCTTTTAAAACAGATCCTAAGACGGCATACATTTGATTCCTGTGGTTGTATGTGAAATGGATGAGGTTTTATTCTCTCTGAGTGGCCTTCAAAAAATCAGAATCTTCTCTTCCCTCATCCAGTCTCCTCCTGTCCTATTCCCATGCTGCTGGTAATACTTCCCTACCTGTCACTTCGATGACAGGTCATCACACGGGCGTCACTGAGGGGGCTCTCACATCCTGCCTCGTAGCCAGGATTCCCACATGGTTGATGTGATGCCCACTGTCCTCTGCTTGTTTTGTGGTGAGGGCTTACGTTTCAGGGAGCAAATCCACCTCTACTGCTTACAAGCTTGGTCACTTGGACTGTTTTTGGATCTGTGCGCCTCAGTTTCCCCATATGAAAATGGGGGGGTGACCTTATCTGGCTCATTGTGATCACATGTGCCACACACCAGTCACTGGTAACTTGTTGGGGGCTGATAGGCTGAGGGGTTCCAATTGTCATCTTCGTAGCCTAGCCAGCGAACGTTGGGGGCTCATACAGTTCCACCTGGTGCAGAAGCTGGGCCGGCATCGCACTGTCAGTTCTTTGCTCTGAAGAGCTTCAGCAGAGAAACAGAGTGGTTCTGCTTTGCTGTTATCCTGCTCCTTTCCAAGATGTCCTGCCGGCGCCACGTAACGGCCTTCAGAGAGGACAGAGTTCATCACTGCAGTCATCGGTGTTCACAGCCAGCATGTGTTTTAACAGCTTGTACTGCATGAAATAAAATCCTTCCACCCTCTGGCCAACTTGTGGAAATAACCTGACCCGTGGCCGTGCCTGGGTGACACTGGGCTGGTTCTCTGTGGTTTGCTCCCCAGGTGCCTGTTGCACACAGACATTTCTCTGAGGTGTCTGTGTTAAATCTCAGGTCACTCTGCTAGTCGCCTTCACCTGCGTGCGGAGCTCTGCGTGGACGGACTACAGTGCCTACAGCTATTTTGAGGTGGTCACCATCTGCGACCTGATCATGATCCTGGCCTTTTACTTGATCCACCTCTTCCGGTTCTACCGCGTGCTCACCTGCATCAGCTGGCCCCTGTCGGTAAGTGGGGATGGCCTGCCCTCTGCCAGCCGCTCTTTCCTGCATCAGCTCTGAATGCCCCACCATTTGGGGGAGTCTGCCTGGTGTCCTGTCAGTTTCTAAATACAGCTGCAGAATGCTCAGCCTCTCACCTCAACGTTTATTTCCCCTGAGTGACAGAGAAGGAAGGGGCTGTGTGAGAGAGTTGAGGGGAGGAACATGGAAGAAAGGAGCTGATAGCTTCTGTGACAGCTGAATGGTAAGATTTGATGGCTAAAATGGCCTGGCAGAGGTGAGGAAAAAAGTCAGAAGCTGCCAGGTTTTTCTTCACGCTATATTATTTTTAAAAAGCTTTGTTGAGGGCTGGCAGAGTGGCTCAAGCAGTAAGGGCTCCTGCCTAGCAAGCATAAAGCCCTGAGTTCAAACCCCAGTACCACCAAAAAAACCACACAGCATAAATAAAAATTCAGAATCTTCTGAATTTAATTCTAGGATTACAGGTGTGCCCCACCACCTGTAATTTTCATTTTTCTTGGGTATGTATCTAAGGGTGCTTTTTTTTTTTTTTTTTGGCAGTACTGGGATTTGAACTTAGTGCCTTTGTGCTTGCTAGGTAGGTGCTCCACCACTTGAGCCACACCCAGCACATGTACTTTTTGACCATTTGACCATTTGTATTTTTTTGAAGAAATGTCTATTTAGAGCATTTTCTTGTTTTTGTTTTCTTTTTGGTGGGATTGGGGGTTTGAACTCAGGGCTTCACGCTTGCAAAGCAGGAACCCTACCACTTGAGCCATACCTCCAGTCCATTTTGCTCTGGTTATTTTTGGAGCTGGAGGTCTCTTGAACTGTTTGCCCAGGCTGGCCTTGATCTGTGATCCTCCCAATCTCAGCCTCCCAAGTAGCTACAATTACAGGCGTGAGCCACTGGAGCCTGGCTTCATTTTCTAATTAGGTCATCTTTTTATTATTGAACTGTAAGAGTTTTTCTGTATTCTACATAGAAGTTTGTTATCAGGTATAGGACTTGTAAATATTTTCCACTATTGTATTGGCTGTTTTTCACTACTGAATAGTGTCCCTTAAAGAATGTTTTAATTTTTATTAATCTACTTTATCTGTTTTTTGCTCATGTTTTTGGTTCCATTATTGAAGAAATTATTACCAAGATCAAGGTCATAAAGATTTGCCTCTCTTTTCTTCTAATAGTTTTACAACTTTAGCTCTTATGATTAAAATTAAGCCTTTGGTCTATTTTGAGTAAATTTTTGCATATGGCCTGAGGAAGCATTCAGCTCACTGTTTTTCACTGGACATCCAGTTGTCCTGGCACCATCTGTTGGAAAGACTGCTCTCTCCCCAGTGAGTGGCCTTGGCCCCATTGTCAGGAATCAATTAGCCATAAATCCATGGACTTAGTTCTGGACTCTCAGCTCTATTCCATTGACCTGTATGTCTGTCCCTCTGCCAGAGCCACACTATCTTTTACTGTACCATTTTCGTAAGTTGTGAAATGAAGAGCCCTCCAATTTGCTCACTTCCAGTATTGCTGTGGATCATTTGCAATTTTGCATGAATTTTACAGTCAGCTTTCATTTTTTATAGTGAAACCAGCTGGGATTCTAATAGCATTTTATTGACTCCATGGGTCAGTTTAGGAAGAATTCCATCCTAACCATCTTGACAATATTCCGTCCTAGCAGTGTTGAATCTTATGACCCCTGAATATGGGAGGCTATTCCATTATCACATTTTGTACTTTTCAGAGTATTTATTCTTTCTGATGCTATTTCAAATGGAATTTATTTCTTACTTTCATCTTAAGATTGTTTATTACAAGTGTATAGGAATTATATATATATATACATATATATATATACATTTAGCGGTACTGGGGTTTGAACTCAGGGTCTCCTGCTTGCTAGGCAGGTGCTCTACCACTTGAGCCATGTCCCCAGCCCAGGAACATAATTAATTTTTTACGTTGATTTGTAAACCTTACTCAACTTCCTTATTAGTTCTAATAGAGTTTTAGAGTTTCTTATGATTTTCTATATGCAAGATCATGTTACCTACAAGTAGAGACAGTTTTACTTCTTCCTGGCTGTCTAGATACCTTTCATTTCCTTGTCTTTCCTTATTGCAGGCAATTAGCTGAATAAGTTAGCTGACTGTTGAACAGAAGTGGCAAGAGCAGACAATAGTCTTTTCCCTGATTTTAGGAGGGAAGGCCTCCATCTTTCATCCTTAAGTATGACATAGGTGTGAGTTTTCATAGATACCCTTTGTCAGATTGAAGAAGTTCCTTCTTGTTTTGCTTTGTTGAGTGCGTTTATCATGAGAGAGTGTTAGATCTTGAGTTTGTGTATTTCTTTGAATAAACAGTCTGACAACCTCTGCCTCTCGATCAGATTGTTTAGTCATTTCCGTGTAATGTTATGTTATTTTGGAAGAAATTCCTTTATGTTCTTAGGTTCTAAGGCCCCTTCATAGCTGGGGAGGTAACTCAGTGGTAGAGCCCCTGCCTAGCAGGTGCAAAGTCCAGACCCTTCACGGTGATGGCACTTTTCCACTTCCTTTGAGAATAAGCTGGTCTGGGCTTCCTGCTGCCTTTGGCAAACACGCACAGGAAAGAATAAAAGCCAGAGGACAAGTACAAGGGAGGAATCTCTCATGTCAGTTTTCTCTGTCCCGTGTCGTCCTCCTACTTTGGTGTGAGTGAGAATGCTGGAGTGGAGGACTTCCACTTGCTGATCTGCTCTTTGGTCAAATTCCTGTGGCCCGCCTTGTGCGATCCCTTTCTGGTCACTAAAGAGAAACCAGGTCTTTCAAGTGTAGGAAGAGTGGGAAGAGTCTGTGGTCAGCCACACAAAGGCAGCACACTATTAGTCCAGAACTTTCTGTGCAGCTGTCAGAAAAGGAAGTTTGTTGTTTGGAGTTGGAGTCTTGTTTTCACTCTCCATCCTGGGAATTGGAAGAATCTCACTTCTTAGTGAAAGGTCAGGATCTGCCAATTGATGTCAAGAGTGGAACTGTCCTGAGTGGGTATCTCTCCTCACCCAAGTTTCCTTTCTCTGAGTCCCCTTCTCTTCTGCTTGCCTGCCATCATTTCTCTTGTGCTTGGCCTCTTCCTGGCCCAGCTTTCTGCATCATTGCCTGTGATCTGTGAGGCTTCTCCTGCTTAAGTGTTGCAAAAGCGAAGAGGAAGTATCACCCTGTCCCCTTCTTGCCATCTCTTCTGATTCCCAGGTGCTCCCTAAGAATGGGGAGTGACCTCCCCACCCACCTCTTTGCTGTGTTTTGCCCCCAGGAACTGCTGCACTATTTAATCGGTACCCTGCTCCTCCTCATCGCCTCCGTGGTGGCAGCCTCCAAGAGTTACAACCAGAGCGGACTGGTAGCTGGAGCGGTGAGGATGTTCTCCGAGCCCTTAAGAACAAACTCACGACTCAGACGTGCATTTTCTTCCTGGTGGGGGCAGGGAAGGGGTTGGTTTCTGGGGCCTTTCTTCATAGAATCCATACCTACCTTGATCTAGTGACTGCTGTCTCCCAAGAGCCTGACACTCAGGCTCACAGCAGAGGGTCCCGGAAGGTGGATTGTCAGAGGTAGGCAAATTCAGACCCCAGTTGCCCAGGCCTATCTCTCTTATAGCCACTACTTAAATCAGGCAGCTTGTGGCTGCCTCAGAACTAAGCAGAGGACGATCTGGTGCCTCTTGGGTCCATGGGGGAGGGGAGGACACTGTGATTAGTGACAGCTGCATGGTGCTAGCTTTGCCATGCTTGACTGTTAAGAGTATCCAGGCCAGGAAGTAATATTGCTGCACCTTTCAGAGGTAAAAATTGATCCAATCCAGTAGCCATGAATAGAAATAGCTGGAACTGTACAAAAAGACAGGGCCATGTGTATATATGGCTACATTATTTTTTTAAAGATTCATAGATTCCTGTCATCTGGTTTCTGATTTAACTAACATAATAGTTGAGTGACCTGTGGGCCAGTACTGATTTGCTTCACTGATGAGCAGGTGAGATTTTTAAGAAAAGTACTGCATGAATTTCACTTATACACATCACCAAAGTTCTCCACTGTCGCCTGGGAGCAGATTTGCTCTTGAAATTTCATTAAGAGATGGAGTCTCTCCTGTGAAGGTCACACAGGGAACAAACATCACGGCAGAGGGGTGGCCGAGCCCCCAAACACAGATGCCCCCTAATGCACCTCCCCTGCCCCTGTGCAGCCTTTGAGGAGACTGGTGGTGGCCACCTGCAGGTCAGCACCTGGCCAACAGTACAGGCTGGTGGGAGAGGCACAGCGGAATTCCTGCCCACCGTGTTTCAAGGCACACGGGGAGATTCACACGAAGCTTTAGAATCAGGTTTTACAGAGCTGTGACAGCCCTGGAGTCCCAACAGATAACGTTTGTCATACAGTAGCTCTGCACCTTCCCCACAGGGAAGCCAGAGAAATAAAACAAAATATGGTCGTTGCTCATGAGAAAGCGGTCATGAGTTGACACATGACCACACACCGATTAGCAAACGAGGCACTGCCATCTAGACTGGCATTCTGTAGCGAACTGATGATAAGTGTTCAATTATGCAGTGCAGACTGTCGGAGCCTGGATGGCGCGTGATGTGCTGATTGTGCAGAAGGGACAGTGCCAGGCCAGGGCAGGCTCCGATGGTTAATTATGTAGTGCAGACAATTGGAACAAAGGGAGCCAAGGAAGCGGCTCTAGGGAGGAGGGGTTCTGTTTGTGCAAATCAGCACTGGGCTGGAGAAGTAAATCTTGAAAATTCTACCCTCTGGCTGCTCCTGGGGCATTTCCACGGGACATCAGCTGATGACTGACTGCAGCTGTGTGGTTGAATGGCATGGAGACCCTCAGGCCTGTTGTGCATCTGAGAACACCTGGGCCACAGTCCAGCAGAGTGTGGGGCCTGGAGCAGCCCCCTCACTCAGACCTTCTGCCCTGGGTGGCTCTGTGGCTTTAGGCAAAATAGTTGACCTCCTGTCCATCCACTTGTTCAGCTGTGACATGGGGCACCACCCCCCAGCTTACAGAGTTATAAAGTTCAAGCAGTCAGCTCCCCTAAAGGCTGAGGACCCAGGCAGTGTAGTGACTGCTCATGGGTTGCAGGTGCCACAGCTGCCAGTGTTGGTCACAAGTAGGGAACTTGGCTAGAGGCCTCACGGTTGCTGAGACACCAGGGTTGTGATCTGAACAGGCCCTCTTCCTGTCCAGGTACCTGCTCCTCCTCTACAGAGGAGCTCGGCTGGGCTAGATCGCCCTCCTCACATGCTAGCCCTGGATGGGCACTGAGAGAGGAACCATGACGTTATGTAAATGTGTGTGTGCAAACGTGAAACTAGACACACAGCCTCAGCCTCTGACTGCCATAGCTGTGAAGCCAGAAGAGAACAGAGAGCCTTTACAAATGAAATGCTAACAACGCCACCACAGCAATAAAATCCACTGGAACATTAAAAACAGTTAAACCCAAATTAAAATGTACAATTCTAGCTTTTCCTTATTTCTTAGTCCAAAGTCCAGTAGGATGGTCCCCAACTCAGTTATAAACCTAAACCCAATCCTGAGCACTGCTGTTGCCTAGAGTGATGAGGGCTGAGGGGAGACCCAGAGGCTCAGGTGCCAGGCATGACCAGAGGACACAGGCTGGTGACAGGGCCTCTCCAGGCTTCATCTCTGTACCTAAGCGGGGACATGGCAGTTGGGTCAAATGACTCCCCAAGCATCCTTCTGGCCGCAGACAGAACAGGAAACAGGCACACCGATGAGAATCAGGAGGACAGCCCAAGTGCTGGCCCTGTGGCTTGTGACCTTCCTCTCCTCTCTCCACTGCAGATCTTTGGGTTTGTGGCCACCTTCCTCTGCCTGGCAAGTTTGTGGCTGTCCTACAAGATCTCTTGTGTAACCCAGTCAACAGGTGAGTTCCAGTTATCTGCACTCAGAGCGCCTCCGAAAGGCCCCGGGCTCGAGAGCAGGAGGAAAGCTCGTCCCTGACTGTACAGTGGGGAATGCCTCTGCCACCGCCATGCTGGGCCCACAGGGATCTAGAGTGGAGGTAGAGCAAGGGCTGGAGAAGGAAGGGTGGAACCCAGACACCTGCCCTCATGCTCATCTCCACGTGCCCGGAGATGCCCTGACATTCCAGCCTCTGATAGCAAGAGCATTCTTGAAAGAAGTTCCCTAGTGACAGGAATAAAGTATAGAGCTTTCAGAAAATACAGGTAAAAAAGATTTTTTTTTTAAGTAAAAGCCATCTGTCATCACACTATCCAAAAATGGTACTTGGGTACCTATCTTCCCAGTGTTTCCTCTTTGAAAATAGATCTTTGCTTAGGATCATAGGGCTGAAGGCATGGCTCAAGTGGTAGAGCACCTTTCAAAATAGCAAGGTGGAGGCTCTGAGTTCAAATCTCATACCACAAAAAAAATATCATATTCTCTGAACTATTTTTATTTTATCGTTTTCACATTTATTCACATGTGTATACATTGTTTGGGCCACCTCCCCAGCCCCCACTGTCTGTGCTATTTTAACCAGCTTTTTTTTCTTTTTCTTAACTACCTTTCAAACATTTTCCCAGCGTCATCAGGGATTTTTTTTTTTTCCTACTACTTGAGCCACACTGCCAACCCTTTTTGCTTTACTTATTTTTCCAGTAGGGTCTCATGTTTATGCTCAGGCCAGCTCCTCCTGTTTATGCTTCTCACATAGCTGGGATGACAGGCATGTGCCACTGCGCCCGGCTTTTATTGGTTGAGATGGAATTCTCAACAGATTTTTTTGTACAGACTGGCCTCAAACCTCAATCCTGCCGATCACTGCCTCTCAGTACCTAAGATTACAGGTGTGAGCAACCACACCCAGCTCTTCACCATTTTTAATGGCTCTGTACTGTTATACTGACTCTGCCTGACTGTAATACAGTTTATTTAACTTGTCTCCTATTTGAAGGCATTAATGTTTGTTCTGTTTTTAATTATTTGTCATTAAACTGCACTGTAATGAACTTCCTTGCAAATAGATCCTATCCACATCTCTAAGGTTTTTATCTTTAGAATAAGTTCTTAGATTGTTGAAAGCCTAAAATCATTTTAATTAATCCACTTCTTTCTTTAAGCCAGAGCTTCCTTCTTTTGTTTCTTTCTTTCATTTTAAAAACCACACTGGAAACCATGTACCAGTGGCTCACGTCTATAATCCCAGCTACTTTGGAGGCTGAGATTGGGAGGATCACAATCCAAGGCCAGTCTAGGCAAATAGTTTGTGAGACCCCATCTCAACCAATGGCTGGGTGCTGTGGAATGTGCCTCTCATCCCAACTATGCAGGAAAGCACAAATAGAATTGTGGTCCAGGCCAGCCCGAACATAAAATAACCAACACACAAAGTGCTGATGGAGTTGTTCAAGTGGTACAGCACCTGCCTAGCAAGCGCAAAGCCGAGTTCAACCCCCAGTACTGCCAAAAAAAATTTGTTTTAAATTATAATATTCCCAATAGAAGTTGGTGCTGGGTGGAGGAAGGAAGAGCCCAGAGCAGAGCTGGGGTGGAGCCTGGGCTTCTGGGTGGCTTCATCCCTAGAAAGCAAACCTGACTTTGCCATTTCCTTCTGAAGATGTATCTGCCTGATGAGGCCACAGTCTTCAGGCCCTGGAGAGGACCTGCAGGAAGTAGGGGTGACCCACAGGAGGCCCCAGCATGACTTCTGGACTGTATTCCTGTGCCAGTTCCCGCACAGGCTGGTGGACACCAGGAAGGCCCGTACCTTCCTCTCACTTGGTCAAGATGCCCTGAGTTCCTGAGCCAGCTGGACCCTTTTGATCCTGTCTTCCTTAGAGATCATTCCTCCCCTTCTGGGAAAGGAAAGCAGCCTCAAGGAAAACCTGTCCCTCCCTTCCTGCTCTTAGTGACACCTCAGGTACTGGTGACCCCACAGAGCACCATGGAGGGGCTTCTGAGTCCTCTGCAGAGAGGCACTCTGCATGTCCTCCACATCCTCCAGGGGAGCGAAGCTGCCTGAGTCCTCACGAAAGCAAAGCCATCCCTGACTTGTCAATCTCGACCTGAAGACACTTCCTTAGGGTGAGGACACCTGCAGAAACGCCATGTGGTCAGCCCACTGACTCCTTCCTGCCTCTGACTTCGTCACCGTTGCGTGTGTGTTTGTGTGGTTTTTAATAAAATATTCAACTAGAAATCTGCAAAATAGGCCTTTGCATTCGAGTTCTGAGTTTGGGCCTGAAACATGGCCCTACCCCATGCTCGGTGTGCTTCTTTCTGAGCCACTTCTGTTTTTTGCTTTTCTTTTTTTTCTTGGAGGAGGGGAAGGCGATGGCAATGGGTTGGGTTTTAGGTAAATGGGTGCAATTTTAAATTTGTATTTGTGTCTTTCTTCTTATCCCATATGAACTTGCTCATTTGGGAAGGGGCTTGGGAGGAATCTATAGGTCATGGTCACACTCTGACATTTCATCTTCTTGTCCTAAACTCACTGATTCCCTGGACTTCAGATGCTTGGTTGGCTACAAAGAGGAAGGGGGATGCACCAAATGTTTGTGAGTCACCCTGTGTGCAAAGACAGAACATTCATGGTCACAGTGAGCAGTGATTACAGCGCTTCTGGGCAGAGATGAGGAAACCTGGGGTTCCTTTCCCAAACACAGGGAAAGCCTGTGGGAGAGCTAGGCATAGAGTCCAGGCCTGCTTGTCCCTCAGTCCCCCATCCTTTCCTGTGCAAAGTGCTGCTTAAGTTATGCAGAGGCAGCTCCTGGGCTGCTCTTGCTGATGCTGGTCAGCTGGACCTGCATTGAGACCTGTGCAGGTTATTATCTTGGGAGGTGGACTCAGTGGTGCCAAGAGAGGCACCTTGCATCTCAGGTGGCTTAGAGCAGGAGCTGGCTGAGCAGTCCTGGTTTGGGCAGCATCCAGGAGCAACGGATGGAGTGGACTTGGCAGAGGAGGGCCTTGGCAGGTGAGGCCAGGGGCCTGTGTCATGATCTTGAGGGCTCACTGAGGACCATGTAGGTGGCCCCTGAGGGAGACTGCAGAGGCAGGAGACAGACAGTGAGGATGCAACAGGAGGAGTGTGCTCAGGGAGGAATGAAAGAAGAGCTCAGAGCTAGTGAGGTCAGACTAGAAGTGGTGGCATGTTTGGCACATGGCTTGGCTGAAGAGGCAGCTGCTTGACTAGAAGGTTGGGTGGGAGGTGGGGCAGGTCCCGGAGGCTTTGTGGATACTGAGGTCTGATAAACCATCTTCTGTTTTAAAGGAGGCCATGCCACCAGCACCAGGAAGCCAATGTTTAAGCAAACAGAGCTAAGGGTGGCAGGAGAAAACCAGGCTGGAAGTCACAAGACCTGTGTTTGGGCCCCAGTTCTGCCATTTACCAGTGACATTGCCCAGACAATCTCAGTTCTCAATCACGTGAGCCTTAGTTCTGTGCCTAGAGAGAAATCAGCCCATGTTACCTGCCTTGTGACCTTGTGGAATTCAACATAGCCACAAGCTCATATGACAGCAGTCTTTCCAGCCTTGATCCCCAAAGAGATACCAGAGTGACAGGAAAAGACAGCCTAATATTGCAGAAGTGATTTACTGTCTGGGGAAGTTAAGAGGGGTGTTTGAGCTGCTAGAAAACAAACATCTTGGCTTTTACTTTCCTGGACCTTAAACTCCTTTGAAGTCAGGACTGAAGGGTTGGGGGCAGTTTTCAGGAGGGAAACACTGGGGATACCAGGCAGTGATGGAACCCTTGTAGGAGTCTAGGTGGCTTAACATACCCGCAGCACCTAGGGGTGCTGGCAGTGTGGCAGGACCAAGGGGAAAGTCAAGAGGAAGAGAAGACAGTGATGGAGTGGGCTGAGGATGACCTTCTGGTCATCCCAGAGGTCCACCCACTTCCTCCTGGCCTGCTGAGGGAATGTTGGCTTTTCACTTTCCACATACAGCAGTGGTTTTCAGACCCTCTGCTCCTCCAGTTCTTTTAGCCTCGTGCCTCCTCAGCCACTCAGGGACAACCTTGGACAGGGCCAGCACCTTACAGTCCTTGGAGATCTTGGCTGGCAGCTAAGGATCCTGGTGACAGCAAGCAGAAGGGGACCCTGGGCTCAGCCTCAACCCTAGGACTATCAAGGCCAGTGACCAATGCTATGTAGCTGCCCCACAGAGGGATAGCATCAGAACCCAGGTGTTGAGTCCTCACTGGAAGAGCTGGGCAACCTTCCTCCAAGAAGCTGAGATGAAATTGGTCTGCATTTGGAGAGAGAAATCTTTTAAGCCTTGTCCACAAAATGGTCTAGCCACAGGGGCACCAGAGCTGGTTAGAAAGATGGAATCCCAAGCCCCACGGACACTGACAGGCAGAACAATCCAAGTGTGCACCCTGACGCTTGTGAGGCACTGTTGATATTGAAGATGCTCTGGGCTGGGTGCGGATCTGAGGCAGAGTTCACTAGGAGATGAGAAGGGTCACGAGCTGGGAGATATCTGGAGTAGTCCCTTTCTCCTGGTTTGGAGGAAGACTCCATTTAAGAAGCACCTCCACCGCCTTGGCATTTTCAAATTCCTGTGCCAGGAGGGTCAGGTGCAGACAAGAGGAGGGAAGGCTGGACCCATGTGGAGGGAGATGAGTGTCTAGAGTCTGCCTTAAGGACCGGCAGCCTCCTTAGCCTATAGCAGCAGCCCAAGGCCCCCGCAAAGGATATTGGTCCCTGGGACAACAAGGGACACCAAGAGTTGAGCCCACAGCTGGTCTGCTCACATCCTCCACCACAGCAGCCAGCTGTGGCCAGCTGCCTGGGGAAGGGATAGAGTGGAGGGGGTGGCAAGCATCTGCCCTGGATGTTTTCTCACCAGCTTCAAGACAAGAAAGACTGCTGAAGGTGGTGACTATGATTCTCTCTATAGGAGGTGGCCTGTAGTGACAGAGCCGCTCCTGTCTTTGAGGGCCCTGCAAGAGAATCACCCTGGAAGTACTAGCAGTGTGACAGGGAGGCCCAAGGAGAAAGCCAAATGGAAGTGAGGTTAGTGGTAGAGCTAGGGCCTGGCCTGTGACCACCCCACCTGGGACCTATGAGGTAGAACAGCAAAGCAGAGCTGGAGCCACCTGTGCCAACCAGCTTCCCTCTTAGGCCCTGATATGGGCACAGAGAACTAGGGTTGTCCATCCCCTGCCCTTCCCCCACTTATAGCATATAAGCAGACTTCCGTAGCCATGCAAACAGCGGGTCTTTGGGGCCTTCCTCAGGGGCCTTCCTCAGCGACACCACTTCCCCCTTCTTCATGGCTCCTGCACCACGCCCTGTGAGCTTTCCGAGATGGCTTCCGGGACTCGGATATCAGAGCGCATGTAGTTCATGCCATTCAGCCATCGGCAGCCAACACCAAGGCTGGGTATCTCCAGCCCAGGACACCTTACCTTGTTACCTTCAGAACAGGGCCCCTTACCTTGTCAGGCCTCCTTGTAGTTGAAGACTGCACCAAGAGCGTGAGGCCTGCTGCTGGAAACCCACCTCTGCCTCTGGGGAGTCTGATTTCTCCCTGCTGCACACCGACATGGCTTTGGGACAAGCCCACAGAGAAGGCCTCAGCTGCAATCTCCTCACTCCACCCCACTCTCCACGAGGGGCTTTTCGCATCCTTTTGTTCTTTGGACTGACTACAATAAGCGAATGCTCTCATTGCAAATTAATAATTGACACTCATGCCAGATCTGCTTTATATAATGGAGTTTCATGTATGATTTAGATTGAAAAGAGGGCTTTTCTTCAAAAAAAAAAAAAAATTAAAACCTTATCTGTTTGGCCCACACCTGCAATCCCAGCACTCAGGAGGTTGAGGCAGGAGGATCAGAATTCCAGGCAATCCTGGAACTCATGAACTCCTGGAGCTGAGGGTGTGGCTCAAGTGGTAGAGCACCTGATTAGCAAGTCTGAGGCCTTGAGTTCAAATCCCAGCATCACCAAAAACAGAAAAAAGAAAGAACTCCTGGAATTCATACATAAGGAGACCCTGTCTGAAAAAAAAAATTAACATGTTTTAAAAGTTTGAGCTGAGCTGTGTGACTCAAGCACTTGCCTAGCAAATGGAAGGCCCTAAATTGAAACAACTATCAAGGGGAAAAAAGTTTGGAACCGCCTGCCTCGTAAGAAGCATCCAGGCTGTCACCGGGCGCCAGGTAGACTGCCCGGGCAGCCGCGCAGGTGGAGGAGATTGGCGACACCTAGAGGACTTCCTCACGGAAAGGAGCACAGAATGCTCGGTGCCTCTGGACGTCACAAAGGGACTGAGGCAACTGGTAGATTGTTAGGCTTTTATTGTCCTTTTTATGTACATAGAAGAAAACCATAATTAACTCCACAGAGTCGTGCAGAAGAGACGGGCTGTCAGCAGGTGAAGGGCTGCCTGCTGGGCTCTGAGTAGGGGCAAGAGCTGGAAAAAAGGGACCAAGGAATGGCAGGCTGAGCTCGTGCATGTGGAGGGGCGGCTGGCCAGGCGCTGCCACATGCCCCGGCGACCCAGAAAAACGCAAATCTGGATTTTCTGACGAAACATTTCCCAATTTGTAAGTGTTGCCAAAGAAACTCTACACTTCGGCCAAACCAAACCTGTCTGGGGTACCGGCAGCCAGCGGCCGGGTTTCCGTCATGCAGAGCCACCTCCAGCACAGGTGGGGAAGTAGGCAGAAGCCCCCACGCCAGGAGCGCCCGGCCCGCTGCGCAGCCAGCTGCTTCCTCCCGAAGTGGAGCAACGCGGGGCAGAGGCCCTCCCTGGGGACCCCGGAGTCCCTTGCCAACAGCTGCTCCTGATTGCTGTGGGGTCCCTCTCCTCCCAGCTGGGCCCTGCGGTCCTGTTGCAAAAACAAAACCGCACGGCACAGGTGGCGGCCCCGGCACCGAGCCACGCGGCCTCCCCGGGCAGCGCGCGCCCCCTGGCGGCCAGCGGGAGCGCACGACCGGCCGGGTCCTGCCAGAGCAAGCGCTGGGAAGGCCAAGTTCACCTGCACCCAGGGTTCAGCATACAAGCACCAACTGGAAAGTTTTATGTGGACCTCAGGAGCACAGATTGATCATAGTACCCTACTCATACACGCTTTGGACACTGGTCCATCCCGGTCCCTTCCTTCCCTTCTTTGGGTTAGTTTCTTATAATGTAGTCAGCATTATATTACATATTCATGACAACAGTTAACTGTGACTATATGCTTCCCCATCTCATCATCCCATCACTCCCCTCTCAAGATCACCTCCCAAGCTTCCCATTCCTCACGTATTTGCTTTTCTTATTAGTTGACTTACAGGCACATATTACTGTGAGTTTTATTTAAATGTGTATAATCCTTGGAGACTTCATTTACTTACCGTTCTGCAACACTTTGCCATCCTATTGGCCTCATCTATTGGTCCAGCCACCGCTGGATCAAGTGCCACGTGCCAGTCCTGAAAGACTCTGGCCATTTTATGCCTGAGTGCTGTGCTTCTGGCCTCCATTCACCCCTCTCAGCTGTCATCTGGGAGCTTTCCTGTGGACACTGTCATGGACCTGCTTGGCACCCACACATATCCAGCCTGCAAGGCAGGGGCCTTTGTGCCCTATGGGGTACTGTTGGTTACTAGATACCATCTTCTCTCTCTCCTGCAGAAGGTGGAGGCACACTTTACACAGCTTCTTGGAGGACAGTCCCATGGGACTGAGCAGTTAGTCCCTCAGTGGTGGCCAATGTGACAGCAGATCCTTGTTCTGCTGGCTCTCCTTCCTTGCCTGTTTCAATCCTGATAAGGCAAGTTGAGCTGGATAGGTGGCACAAGCTGGAGAGGTGTGGTGGCTGCCACATCAACAGCCTTGGAAGGGAAATCCAGTGGTTCACTCAGTGTCCACAGGGGATTGGTTCCAGGGTATGTTTCAGGTACCCCTCAGATACCAAAACTTGCAGGTGTTCAAGTCCCATATATGACATGATGTATACATGCATACATACAGCCTACCACATCCTCCTGTATTCTTTAAATCATCTCTTATTATAATACTTAATGCAATATAAATGCTACAGATGTTTTACTGTTTTGTTAAGAAAAAAGTTTGCACACGTTCAGTACATTTTTTTTCGAGTATTTTCCTGCATCAGTTGGTTGAACCATGAACTATGTATGGATAGAGAACTATGGATAGAGGGCTGACTGGCCTTCCAATGGGTGAAGCTCTATACAGTGCATTTGCCTCCCCTCCCCCCTCCCCCACATACCCCTTTATTGGAAGAAGTAGCCCAAGGAAAGAAGATGCAGACTGGAGGATGTGGCAAATGGCTTGTCTGGTCGGGAGCTTGGAAAAAAAGCACCACAAAATCAAGCAAACAAACAACAAAACCCCACTTTTACTGTGCTGAACTCTCCACTGCCAGAGCGTGAGTGAGCCGGACAAATCCAGTGCAGTGTGAACGGTTAGTGGAAGCACAGGCGTTTCCCTATGACTGCAGAGACTTCGCTGTCGTGAGACTAGTATAGCACAGCTGAGGAAAGACAGATGGGCCCTGAACAAGGACAAAATTCAAGCACTCTGCCTTCCAAGTGACCATCTTGGAAACTGTGTCACAGTTGAAAGGTATTTCATAGTCAAACTAGGAAAAACTCTGTAGTAGACAACAACTGCTGACAAAGTAGCCCCAACAACACTGACTACTTATTGTTACGGCACACACACTAGGGACCATTCCTCCAGCCTCCATCCAAGTCACTGGACATTCAGCCCTATCAGCAAGTAATCCCAAAAATGGTCCAGGCAGAGTAAGCAGCATTGCTCTAGACCCTCTACTTCCTTCCAACCTCAAGGAACTACAGGCATCTGTGACTAGTCACATAGTTCTTCTGGGTCTTGGAACTTCTGAACCTGAAGACTTCTTCCTGCTGCTCAGAGGCAATTGCTGGCATGACTGAGCCATCAAAATGATCTCTAACTTGACACTTCATTGTTCTGAATTCTCCATGTACAGCATTACTCCTGCAATTCTGAACAAAGTTCCATGGATGGGACAAGTTCCAGAAAGTCCCATCATGAAAAGAAAATGGGCTAAACCCAGTCCCTTAGCTTTTAGTCATCTTCAAAAACAGGTGGCTGTTCACCCATTAGGCAGAAAGTATATTCCCTCCTGTTTTAATGAAACTCTCACCTACAAAATAAGCCACCTGAAAAGTGCAAACATGTATGACCCAAGGAAGTGTATGGAGGTCAAGGAAAAGTGAGAAATTCTTTCCCAGTACAGATATGAATAGTGACCCCAAATGGCCCCTTTTATAATATATATATGGTTAAACGAAGCAATCACAACTAGAAAAAAACATTTAGACTGAAAAACACAAAATATGTGCCTACAGCTTTACTACAGACCAATGAACCTGTGCTCAAGCCCCCCAGGTACAGAACCACCTGAAACACTATGATGCCCACTGAGAAATATGGAAGTCACCCTAAACAACAAACTATTTTATTTGCTGTGCCAGGCTCTTCAACGATGACCTCCACAGCAGGAGTTCATCTATTTTCATCTATTTACCAGTTGTGCATACTGACAATCCCCTCTGCTTACCCAAGCTCCTTGGCCTTTGCACCTGCTTTGACTTCAATAGATTAACAGATGGTTCATTTTGTCCAGAGCCATGCAGGCAAATGTGGACACTCTCAGGTCTTCTATAGCTATATTTCTCTGTGATCTGCTTATGGTAACAAAATGGCAACTCCTGGGAGAAAGGGCCACAGATCTCAACTGGCCAGGTACAAACATGTCTGACCCTAGGAAGTATATGGAGATCGAGAAGTGAGAAATTCTCTCCCAGTACAGATATGACTAAGTGACCCCAAATGGCCCCTTGTCTAATAAGGCCACCTCCTGCCAGAGGACTTCCATCTTGTGAAGTTGCATAATTACTGTGTTGCTCCCTCCGACTTCCCCAGGGTCAGGGTCCCTGTCTACATGTAGTCCTTTGGTGTCCAGCAGAAATGACAAGGTACCAAAAGTTTAGGGAGCTGTGCACTCAACTTGTAAGCTGTGTCCTTCTCCCCAGTAAGTCTTACTTTTATCTGTACCATGAGGCACAATTTCTTATTAAACTGGACAGCTTTCATTATCAACAGAGAACTTCTAGATCCCACTACCATATTTAATCTATTCCCATTGAGTCATACTCAAATAAAAGTATTCCTCAATTAGAAAATGCTCACCAATGACAGGTGCTCCCACACTTGATTATGAGGGCACGTGCTCAAGGAAGTAGATAGTGGGACCTAAGAATGAATACGTGAATGGCCTCAATTCTTCACCCTTCCCTTATCATACCCTTGGCCTCCCCACTGACTCTAGACTTGGGAATGCTGGCAAATGTGATAAGCAAGGCCTGAAAGGCACTCACACCTTGGAGCATGTTCCTCTTGCTCCTTTGCCATTGCCATGAAAATAGGCCAAAGCTAGCCTGCTCAAGAAACATGAGAGGACCAACTCCCCAGCTGACAGTGAGCTGATCAGAAGCTTGAGCTTCCAGTCAACAGCAAGCCTATACCCACACAACGAGGAAGCCCTGCTAAGCCATGTGGCACAAACTATGACACAGACCCATGAGCAAAACAAACAGCTTTTGCTCTGACACTGAGTTTGGGGTGACTTATTATGCAGCACTATTGGTGGTGACAGATACAGGAGGTGCCAAGGATGGTTTAAAAGTTTAGGGCCTCCATCCACAGAGGCTGGCTTTATTAAAAACTGTTTCTTTCTCAATTTTAGAGGATTCCACAGGCAGGAGAAATAAGTTGACATTAGCTTATCCAGTGCCAAAAGCAGGTCTTACTCTGCTTCTGGTGGAACAATCTCTCTGCAAGTGTCAATGCTCTGAATATAGATGAGAGGAGAAGGGTAACAGTGTCTGGGCGAGATATCCAGAAGCTAGGCCAAGTGCATGGCTGGTGGAGTCAGAACCTGAGGACCAAATAGAAAAGGCAAAGCCCTGAAACCTGGAGCTCCTACTCCAAATGATAATATGGAACCAGATTCATTAAGTCCAAAAAACAGAATTAGCACCCAAAGACTTAAGATCACAACAGAGCAATCTCAAAGAAAATGTAGTACATGGAGTTTAAAACTCAATGCACCTGGTAAGTGGTGAATCAGAATTAAAATTCAATGAATAGGTTAAGTATATCTAAGAAAAACATCAGTGTTGATGCTCCCGAATACAGCACATGGAGATAAAGAAGTAACTATTATTGTGGAGTTTTAACATTATAGAGGACAGAATAAGAATCCCCACATCTATGTAATAGGGAATCCAGAATCAGAAAGAGAGTAAGGAAAGCCAACTTCAAAGTGAAAAGAGATGAGAAATTCCCCTAAGTGAGGATCATCACTATTCAGACTAAGAAGCACACCACTACACCCTCAGCAAGTTAAGTAAAATTATACCCAAGCCAGGCACAGTGGTCCACACCTGCAATCCCAGCACTCAGGAAGCTAAGACACAAGGATCGAGAGCCCAAGGCTAGATAGTGAGGTCATCTCAGAAAAACAGAAAGAAAAGGAAAAGAAATCCACCTAGACATCCCAGTGAAACTCAACGCAAAGATAAAATCTGGCCAGGCGCCGGTGGCTCATGCCTGTAATCCTCACTACTCAGGAGGCAGAGATCAGGAGGATCATGGTTCAAAGCCAGCCCAGGCAAAATAGTTCAGGAGACCCTATCTTGAAAAACCCTTCACAAAAAAAGGGCTGGTGGAGTGGCTCAAGGTGAAGGCCCTGAGTTCAAACTCCAGCACTGCAAAAAAAAGAAAAAATCTGAAAAGAGAAGAGGGGCACCCTCTCTTAAGACCTCCTCATCTCTGGGGGGCTGTACTCTCCTGCTTTATACTTTTCTCTCAATAAACTCTCCCTCTTCATTTGCAAAAAAAAAAAAAAATCTGGAAAGAACCGGAGATTATGAACTATTAAGATACTCTGGCAGCACATTCTTTTGCAAGATCAGGGGCCAGATGACAATGGAGTATCTCTGAAGTAATAAGGAAAAATAGTATCAATCTAGAGTTCTATACCCAGCCAAAGTACTCTCAAGAATACAGGCAAAATAAATCCATTTTCAAACTACTGCTGAAAGGACAACCAACACTTGAGATATAAGAAAACTAAATCAAAATGTAAGGTATAGGATGCAAAGAAGCCAACAGAAAACAAAAGCTGACATGTTGGTGATTCTAAAACGGCAATGACCACGTAAAAGACCGACATTAGCGGCTCATTTGAGGAAGGTGTTAAGATGAAGGTAAAATCCTAAGAAACAACAACACAACAGATGAGAAGAACGGGTGGGTCTTGTTCAAGAGATGAGTAGGAGTGCTGATGAACTTTTTTATTTGGCGGTACTGCAGTTTGAACTCAGAGCCTTCCACTTGCTAGGCAGGTGTTCTAACACTTGAGCCACTCTGCCAGCCCTCTACTAACCTTTAAAAATCAAATATGCATGCTAAAAAATAGGAATATTATGAAGAATTTTAGCTAATAAAACTGACGGGAATAAAAAAATTGTAAAGTCTCCACTTTTCAATCCCTAATAAAATAGTCAGGCAAGGATTGATGGCTGGAACTTCACAGTGGGAGGGATCACAGAGCAGCATTGAACCCACAGATAGCATGCCTCACAGCGGAGAGCACACCTCCTGCAGGTCACAGTCACCCACAGGAAAACTGTGAGAAGTTCACCTGGACTTAAAGAGGTCTTCAGAGGTATCTTTCAATTTATAGGAAATCCAGGGAACACAGGAATAAGGTAAGTAACATGACAATATAAACAAACCTAGAACTCACAGGCAAACTTGGAACAGAAGAGGTTGTTGAAAACAAGATCAAGAATCAAAATTCAATTGTGTTACTATTTCAATAATTCATTCAGAATATGTAGTTTTTAATAAAGATTTCACTCAGGGTAGCTACAAAAATAAGGTTAACTAGAATAAGACTCTTTTTTTGTGGCACTGGGATTTGAACTCAGAGCCTTGCACTTGCTAGGCCAGGTGCTCTACTACTTGACCCCCTCTGCCAGCCATGTTTTTGTTGGGTATTTTCAAGATAGGGTCTCTCGAACTATTTGCGTGGACTGGCTTTGAACCTCGATTCTCCTAATCTCTGCCTCCTGAATGGTTTGGATTACAGGTGTGAGCCACCAGCGCCAGGGAAATAAAATATTCATGAAGAAAACAAAACTGAAACATAGTAACAAACCTGTATCAGGAGAGATTCTATATTCAAGGTGAAGGACAACAGGTAAGGTGCCAACTTCTCCCCCAAACTAACTTTTAAACTCAATGCAATTCTCAAAGAAAAAAGGGTTGTTAATGGAGCTTACCAAACCTATCTTTAAAAAATTTATATTAAGAAGTGCCAAAATAGATCAATTTTCTAAATCACCCTATCATATTTTATCAAGTCTGTGGAATTAGCTGTAAGTATAGAGAAATAGCTAAAGAAATCGAGCAACAGATCCACAAGTACACACCAACTTGGTAACAAGAGAGACAATGGTGTGTATCTGCTGTGTATCAGAGAAGGGGCACTCATTGGGACAACAAAAAACTGAGGTAGGGTCAGGTGCTGGTGGCTCACACCTGTAATCCTAGCTACTCAGGAGGCAGTGAGCAGGAAGATCGCGATTCGAAGCCAGTCGAGCAAATAGTTCACAAGACCCTATCTCAAAAAACCCAACACAAAACACTTGGAGAGACTCAAGTGTTACAGTGCCTGTCTAGCAAGTGTGAGGACCTAAGTTCAAAACCCCAGTACTGCCAAAAAAAAAACCCGACATAGAACCAAGTACTAAGTAAAAAATTCAAATCTTCAAAAATTTTAGAAGTACAGAAAAACATTTCTGACCTTGAGATTACCACAGAAACAAATTTTAAAATATAAATGAGACTGCAAGAAGATAATTTCCAAGGCATATTTTTAACAAAGGATAACATTCATAGTATGTCAAGAACTCTCAAATGAAGAAAGAATCAGTATGAGAAGCAGACAAAGAATATAAACTCACAGGAGTATGGAAACCTGAAGAGTCAAAAACATGAAAATCTTATGAGATTCACTGGAAAGACAGGATAAAATCAGACATCATTTTAGCACAACTGTCAGGCTAAGAGCTACCAAAGGCAGTTATGAGTGGGGAAATAAGCAGTCACGTCCAGCTTATGGAAATGTAACTGGGTTCACTTGGGGAGAACCACAGGAAATACTGAGCTATGTTGAAATGGTTCATGCCTTCCCACCCAACAACTTTACTTTGAAGTTCTTACTCCACTTAAAAACGATTACACGTGCACAAGACACGGTTATGTTTGTTCACCAGAACACTGACATGGTCAAAGACTGAAAACCAACAAAATATGGTGGTGCACACCTATAATCCCAGCACTGAAGGGTGGAGGCAGGAGGATCATCAGTTCAAGGGCAACCTGGGCTACACAGTTAAGACCCTGTCTCAAAAAAACCAAAGGCTGGGAATGTAGCTCAGTGGAGAGTGTTTGTCTAATATGCCCAAGGCCTTGTGTGCGAGCCAAAGCACTACAAAACAAAACAATCTTAACTATGTTAAAGTGGGGATCAATTCTGACATAAGCATACAAAGCCTACCAAGCAGCATTTATACTAAATGAACCACAATTACGTGTATAGGATAAATTTACAAATGGTTATTTAAAAAACTATGAGAAGATGCATATAGCACAAACATCATGGTATACATTGTTTATGCATACATCTGTAAATATAGCACAGGAAATAAAACACAGATGGGGAGGATACCCACCAAATTTAATATAGTATCTACCCTTGAAAAAGGAAGAGTAAGATTTGCAATAGCAGTACTTCAAAACTGTTTTTTAAATAAGGGAACTTTAAGCAAACAGCACGACATGGGTAGATTAGGTCTATGGTATTACCCTCTAAACTTTCTGTGCTTAAAATATATCAAAAATTAAAAGCCAACGCAAAAATGTTGAGGAAAGTACAATACTTAGCATCTTTTATTACCACCTTTACTATTACCCCATTTTCTATGATACATGTTACTTATAAAATTATAATTTAGTCTTATAACTAGAGGTTAGTTTTCCTACTTTGCATCAGGGTAGTCAGGACTATCAGTTTTTTTTAACTGAGGGTTTAATTTCTCATAATTTTATTTTTTTCCTAGTTGGGGCATAAATCTTACCATGTTTATGACAGACACTGTTGCTCAACTCAATGGCCTATTCCTTTGCTAGCAGAACCAAGTATGTTCAGTTACTAGAACACCATAAACTTTAAAGACAAGTTTCTTCAACACCTAAGGCAGGGAAATCTTGGGACTTTAAGCCAATCACAGTGCTTTCATTATCCATGTAAATAACTAAATTAGGAAGTGCATTTAGCTGGTGCTGGTCATTCACAACTGTGATCCTAACTACCTGGGAGGCAGAGGCCAGAAGGAAGTTTGAAGCCAGTCCCAAATAGTTCATGAGACCCAATCTCAAAAATACCCAGCAGAGTGGCTCAAATGGTAGAGCACCTGCCTAGCAAGTGTAAGGCCCTGAGTTCAAACCCTAGTACTTCCAAAAAAAAAAAAAAAAGTGCATTTAACATCTTTCAGTAAGACAAGTAGCAAAGTACACCAAGGGTCCGGTGCACAAAGGAACATCTCCTAACCATCTCTTAAGGAAGGCATGAAGGTGAACAAGTTCTTCTCTTCTTCAGACACTTGTGCAAGAGATGAAGCCTGGACTTGTTGCCACCATCTTGCTATAACCATAAGTACAAAGGTCACACAGCAGATGGCTGCGCAGAGAAACATGGAAACAATTTGGTCCACAATGACGCTGTTGAGCCACTAAGGCTGGTCTTGAACTTTCTGCAGAGTTGTGGGAGATAGTTTCAACCATATTTAGTGCCTACACAGAATACTAGGCTGTGGATCTGCCCAGGTGTAAAGGGAGAAGCAAGGAAAGAAACAAACCCATTCCTATGCAAGAACTCCCCTTCTTGTGGGAAGATAATTTAAACTACACTTTTTCTGGGTGTGGTGGGAACACACCTGCAATCCCAGCCCTCAGGAGGCCAAGGCAGGTCCTCAGGCTTTGGTCTCCTCAGCAGCTGGACTACAGGCATGCACCTGGCACTCCTGCCCAGATTTCTTGTGAAGTTTTCCTTAATGTTTAAGATACATTGAATTAAGTTTTCTGTTCCTTACAGCTTACTGCATAAATACAATGCTCTCTATAGACACAAAACAAAAACCTCTGAAGAATGCACAAATTCCAGCAGTTCCCGATGACTATGAAGGCCTTGTTATTCTCACAGACTGGAGGCAGGAATTCTGCAAACTGCACAAACAGTTCCAGCTTCACCAGAACCTCCCTGGTTTTGCTTCACACTCTCTCCGGCATTAAACAGTTGCAAACAGAGTGAGCCCATTTTATTTGTGGCACTGTTATTAGCCGCATCTAGCAGTGTGGTGCACAGCCCAAATGTGCTTCCAAAAGATGTAAAGGCAGTTAGTCAACAGCAATCTTTTTATATACGACTCCCTAAAAATGTTTTTTGCTTGCTTTGTTTTTGTTTTTTTCAGACAGAGTCTCACCAGGTCCCCAGGTTGGCTTCAGATTCACAATGCTCCCGTCTCAGCCTTCTGAGTGCTGGGATTACAGGTGTGCTCCCACCCACCCAGCAAAAACTTAAGTGTGCATTCTAACCTCCCAGTAAGAGGGAAGGGATTTGTTTCTCACACAGGGAATGGTTTGTCTTTTCTTGCCTCTCCTCTTACATCGGGGGTATATCCACAATCTAGTAGTCTATGTAGGCACTTGAGAAAGTTGTACACCCAACTCCCAAAACCATGCAGAAAGTTTCATTTAAACATGTTTCTGCAATAAACAACTATCAAGATAGAACATTTTAATTAAATAGATTTATTTTAAAAGTACACTATAAAATTTGATATTAGAGAGATAAAAAAAGACCCACAGGATTTAAGTTGACAAATACAAAAATGATTGGCTATAAACAATGTAAAAATACATTTCCCAGTCCCCCAATAAAGCACAATTTAAGTACAGTAATTATAAAGTTTTTGTACTGTAAGTACATTTCCCTTATAATTCTTAAGAACCATTCCAAACAATCTGTTTGTGTAAAATATAACAAACTTGCCACAGCTATTAATTAAAAATTATCCTAAAATTTGGGTTCGCTGAGGCTGCCCTCTTCTGTACGTAACAGCAGTTTCTGGTCAACGCTCCCTTTGAGTTTACTTACCACAGGTCTTTTTACTCCTATTTCCTTCCAAATAGAACAGAAAGGCTGACCATGCATACATCCCATTAAAAACAGTAAGATAGAAGGTTCTAAGACTGACCAAAACTCAAGTCCAATTAAGAGGTCCTTCTGCACCAATGGAAGGAATGAAGGTGAACCCTCAGAAAAAGCCCAGCGTGAGCCCCACGAAAACTTTCCACATGTGTGAAGCCAGCTCAGAACATATCTGTCAATGCTGACTAAGCCAGTGTACTCACTAGTGGTGCTACAGTTCAGAACTGGGATGTCCTCTAAAGGCCCAGGTATTAAAGGCTTATTCCCCAGAATGGTATCACGGAGGTGGTAGACTAGCAGAGGTTACATACAGGTCACTGGGGCTTACCCTTGAAGGGCACTGTAAGACCTTAGTCTCTTCCACTCTTTCCCTTTTTGCTTCCTGGATGCCATGAGGCAAGAAACTTGGTCCACCACACATTCCCCACCACAGGTCCAAAAAACGTGGACTTCATGTCCTTCAAAACTGTGAACCTAAATAAATCTAAATAATTATCTCAGGTTTTCATTATAGTAACAGAAAGCTGACTAGCACAGGTGGTGAGACTGAGGTAGCCCAGATAATTTGCTGTGAATTCTAGATAGGTCTAGGTAACATTTAAAATGACTAATAGTACAGTTTAGTGTGAAATTCTACAAGTGCCTACCATAAACTGGTTCCCTTTGAATCAGTCTTTATTTTGTTCCCAAGACTCCACTATTTCTCCTCTTAGATGACATGCCTAGTAAAAACAGCATCCATGACTGGTTTCATCATCTCTCAAGCATAAAATCCAAACTCTAATACAAATGAGTAGGGTACTGAGTCAGTAATATAGAGCAGGAGCTGTCTGCCCAGACTGACCAATTTCTGAAAACTACAATAGCCACATTCATGTAACTGAAAGCCATCTTTAAAATATAAATGTCAGGTGAAAAACTAAAAAAGGATGGAGACATTCAATTCTATCCCTAGAAACATGATTCAAGGTTTCAGAGAGAAGACCCAGCCTGGGAAACTTCCACCAAAGTACAGAAGGACTTGACATACAGACTCATCATCACAGCACTAGACTCTCAGATCAAATCTCTAAAATGACAAAAGGTTCTAGTCTGTACAATTTGGGCAGAAAGGTTGCACCTGTGTGTCTCTAACATAACCTGCCTGCAGCAGACAATTATCAATTATCAAAAGTAGTTGTGAAGTCTCTTGGGAATGGTCTGACTACTCCCTTAGGTCAACAGAACAAATGTGAGCAGGGTTTCTGGAGGCTCACTTTCTTAAGATGTCTCCTCTAAAGATAAATTCAAGCAATGCCCAGGTGGGAACAAGGACATGCCCTGAGAAGGCCTAAGATTCTGGACCATGTGAAGACAACTGGCTATGAGAAAGAATAAAAGCCAGAGGCTCACCTCTGCCAGATGTGAAAGAGCACATGGACCATTCTGATAAAAAGTCAGAAAAGGGAGCATCTCAAAGAGAAATCAGAGGCAGGGGTTTTAAAAAGAATGGCTCAAAGAAAACCCTAAAGAAGGCCCATGGAGCTGCATTAATTCAAGTAGAAATAATCATATGCCTACAGAGTGAAAGACTGTTTCTTTCTCTTTGTGGCAAGGGGGTTTAAACTCACAGCTTTGTGCTTGCTGGGCAGGCACTCTACCACTTGAGCCAGTGGTAGACTGACAGTTTTCTAACTCATAGTATGAACTCATCTTTCTTCACTTAAGTACTAAGCAGTCAAAGCCTGTTTTTAAAATTACTTCCACTGTACTGGAGAACAAAAAGTTTATCTTGTTTGTCTTTGATCCTTAGGTGAGATTATCAGTTTCTTCAATATTTCTATGTATTACATGATCTTTCTTTTCACTTGATCTCAACAACCAAAGTGCAACATGAACATGAGGCTGCTGATGTTGCTTTTACATGCATAAAATGCCAACATCTTCCATACATTTCCTATTAGGCTAGGCAAAGTCTCAGAAGAGTTAGTAATTATTCTAAAATGTTACCACAGAATTTTAAGGCTGAGTGAGATACAATAAAGCGAAGTATTATATATATTATGGAAAAAAACCCAGACCAATATTTTAAGCACTGATCTCATATAAACATTAAATTTCCAATAACAAAACATAGTCTAATCAGCACAAATCATTAATAGGTAAGCAAATTAAAAGTGAAACAATTTCTAAATACATGAGTATGATCATGCTGTTTATAGAGCTATAAAGCATAATTTAGAAGCTAAGCCTGTAACAGAATGTCCTGCCACACAATGACAGCTTTATCATCAGTTGACCTACATGACTTAAGGAAACAACTGTCCTCCTCTCCTACAAAAAAGCCTCCACTTGAGACAAGTTTCAATACTTATTTTAAAAAACCCGTGACCCAATTTGCAGTGACAGCCACACAAACCAGTATTGATAGAACTGCTTCTTGCCCTTGCCCTCCAGAAGAAGTGGCTTAAACAATTAATCATACAAGTTCAGCAGAGCTCCTGCAGAGCGCAGGCAGCTGGGGAATGGCCGCTCTGTTCTGCAGCACCAGTTCTTCAGTGTTAAGCGTTCAGTGGTTCTGTGAGGGCTTCTGCTCTACCAGCAGTCTCAGGTTTTCTTAGCTGGGCCTCCTGTCGTTTTTCAAAGAGCATAGCAACAAAGTCAAACAGGAACATAAAACTCGCCATAAATCCAAACACCTGAGAAAGATAAGAGAGAAATGTTACGGAGGAAATGTGGAATATAATCTTACATTTCCCATCTGGATCTGTGAGTGCTTCATGTTAGCAAGACAATTTAGAAATTTTATCTTTATACCTACTATTCTTTAATGGTTAAAAAAAAAATTAAGCCATCAAAAAATGGAAACAGGCTCAAAACAAAAATTCCCATTAGTCCAAGTCCCACAAAATACAATGTCCTGTCTTCTGTTTTGTTTTTGTAGTGTTGGTGACCAAACCCAGAATTAATGCATGCTAGGCAAGCACTCTCCCAATGAGCTACACCCGGCCCCAAATGCCCTGTCTTATGTATGCATGTGTACATATGAAACTAAGGTCAATAGATAAAAAAAATCCTATAAAATGGTATAAAACACAGGACTAACAGACATGATCAGGGAAATACATGAATAGGCAATTGAGCCTATGTGAGAATGGATAAAGTCATTAATATCAAAACAGAAATTCCCTTTTGGAGATACTCTTAGGTTAAATTAACTGAAATACACTTTCCCAGTTAACTGTCACACTGCAATGACACAGCGACATGACAACTCTACATTCTTCCTCTTCCTTAAACCACTTCCTCATTGTATTCTTCTAACATATGACCAAACATTTGAGAATTCTGTCAACAGACGAAGGACCACAATTCAAACTGAACTTCTTCACTAGCAAAACCCTTCAGGCAACGGAGGCCAAACAAGTGTTCTATAAAACAGGGAAAACTGCTCTAGGTGATGACTAAGGTTTCTTCCAACTCTAACGCTCCACCTCCATTGGCCTTATTTTATTTATTTTTTGTTTTTGCCCCAGGATGGCCTTGAACTCACAATCCTCCAGCCTCATTCTCCTGAGTGTTGGGATTACAGATGTGCACCACAACACCCGGCTTGCACCTGCATGACTTCTAACATTCTGTGGCAGTGTTATGTCCCCTGACTCTTCCCTTCTCCATCCCCTCCACTCTATAAGGGAGATACATCCTGTATCACCTCACCATACAGCAAACTGAGCTCTGCAGCCTCACCTGGATGCTGCTGGCATATGCAACCTAAATTTATTTATCAAACCCATCATCCTCCAATCTGGAGTCTTGATCTGTCCTTTACTTGCCTGCAAGCTTCCTGAACACCCCAAATGTAGACAGATGTCACTTTGTGTGTCAAGCTGTCTCTGAACACCAGAGATCAAAACCATACAGGACCCTCTCATCACACAATCTTCGCCCTATCTGGTTCTTTTGCTCACACAGTTCCCAATTTTATTTATTTGCTTATTTTTTAAACAGACTCCCTCATTTAAATATATAAAATACTTCCAGATTAAATATTGGCTCTTCACATCAGCAGTCACTGTTAAATATGTCCAATAAGATCTAAATACTGAAACAATCTAACACATCTAAAGAACACATAAACTCTTTTTTCATAGCTGAGAACTTTATGCCATGTTTTTTCCTCTTAGAACTCAATTTTCCTTCAACTTCATTTCACTTACCCCACAGAATTTTATAGCAATATTTTTATACTCCTATTTTGTTATTCATTCTATCACAATCTCTGTGATAAAAATAAGTATATAAACTGAAATTAACCATAATGCCCTATTAAAACTTCAAATTTCTCTTCAACTGGTTCAGGTATCCTGCGATAGATATTACTCATTGCTAGAATGAGTCAAGGGTCAGCATTAACTTTATCTGTTTGGTTCTTACATGTGTAAAGTGCTTGGGCTGGTGGAGTGGTTCAAGTGGTAGAGCACCTGTCTAGCAAGTGTGAGGCCTCAAGTTCAAACTCCAGTACAGGAAAAAAAAAGGAAAGTACTAAGAAACGGTGATCACGAGAATACGTAGGCATATCATAGCTGTGCAGTTCTCTGAACTCTTCTGCATTGTTCTATCATAAAAAGTAGTTTTAATAACCTACTATTAGCTGACAACTCCAATAATTGCAGCTTCAATTGGTTAAAAGCAAAGCAGTAATTGAACACCAGCTGACTTGCAAGAGGATTTGCCACCCCGCTGCTCGTCATCCACACTCACTTGCCTGATACCAATCTGGGTTGAGAGCCTTGATTTGCAATTCTGAAACCCAAGAGGCTATAGAAACTCAAAAGTTTTCATGACTCACTTAACTCAAAATTGACATGAAGACTATAGTCTTTGCTTTATTCTTTTTACTGTAATTGTTCATCTATTTTGCTTCAAAAATATTAATGATAGGTAAAGAGAGCTGCCTCAGGCCTTCTGAAGATGCTGTGTAATATATGATATGCATGATATTATCTTCCTAAAACCCAGAATATTCTGAATTCTAAAAAAAAAAAAAAAAAAAAATCTAGCCCCAGTGATTCAGATACAGGCTGCTGGATCTTTATTGTCAATTATCCCTTTGTTGTACTCAAAGGTGTTTTTTTTTGTTTTGTGCTGTGTTATAATTCAGTGTAATGCATGATAGTAAGATTTGGGACAGGAAAGAAAATTTTTCCTTTCTTGGGGTAATAGAGACTGTGAAAAGGAACTGGCTAGACTCCTGTACCAGATATAAATTAAAACTCTGGAAACTGATTTCCTCAAAAACTATTCCTGTCTAGTACTCCTTACAAAGTCTTGATAAACTCTGAAAACCGCTGTCTAGCTGAGGAATCCCAGCTACTCAGGCATGAGAGGCAGAAGGATGGCAGTTTTTTGCCAAGGCAAAAAAATCAGTGAGACCCTATCTCAAAAACAAAGCTGTTCCCAGTGTCACATGTCAGCACATCTGTAATCCCAGTTACTTGAAAGGTGAAGTAGGAGGATCACAGTCCAACGCTGGTCTGGGCAAAAGTACAGAACCCCATATGAAAAAAACACTAGCTTGGATAATCCTAGTTACTCAAGAGGTGGACACTGGAAGAATCGTGGTTTGAGGCCATCCTGGGCAAAAAGTTCACAAGACCCCCACCTCAACCAATAAAAAGCTGGGCATGGTGGCAGGGGCTACTCAGGAGGTGTAAACAGGAGCATGGCCATCCAGGCTGGCCCAGGCATAAATGTTAGAACCTATCTCAAAAACAACCAAAAAAAAAAAAAGGGTTGGAGGTGTAACTCAAGTGAGAGAACACAAGCTTAACAAGTGCCAGGTCCTGAGTTCAAACCACAGTACCACAAAAAAAAAAAAAAAAAAAAAGTGAAAGAAAGAACACTTAAAAACCAAAAGACTGGGGCAGGGCTCAAGTGGCCTAGCAAGCCGGGGCCCTGAGTTTAAGCCCCAGGACCACAAAACAAACAAGTCAACAAAAAACCTACTGTCTAGACAACCTTCTACTGGTTCATTTCATATTACAGTTTGCTTATCTATCTTCTTTATTGGGCTGAACCTTCAAATCATTTCTCCTATGTATCTCTACACCTAGAATAGTACCTGACATATAGCTATGCCTTTGATGAAGCGGAAAATTTTATTAAGATGATAAATTAGCCAGGCACCAGTGGCTCATGCCTGTAATACTGGCTACTCAGGAGACAGAGATCAGGAGGATCTTGGTTCAAAGCCAGCCCGGACAAATAGTTCTTGAGACCCTATCTTGACAAAACCCATCACAAGAAAAAAGGGGAGCTGGTGGAGTGGCTCAAGGTGAAGGCTCTGAGTTCAAACCCCCGTACTGCAAAAAACAGAATGAAAAAAAAAAGATGATATACATTAGCAGTAACATATTCACATATAGAGTAAATGGATTTTTAGTAACAAAACTCAGTCAACTTCTAAAGTTTCTATGTTTAAAGCTCTCATTTTTACTTTTAGTCTTCTATTCAAAATTATATTAAAAAGTAAGTTAAAAGACAAAGTACTCTCATGTATTGTAAAACTCACCAAGTATTTTCCAAATTCTGTATTTCTAAGGAACAAGAATAAACAAAGTTAAAAATACAAAGTACTTACAATTGCAGCAATTTCAGCTGAGGTTCTGTCATGGGTTGAAACAAAAATGATAGATGCCAACAGAAATACACATCCTGTTCCCAAGGTAATGTAGAAATCCTACACACACACAGAAAACACACAAGGCACACAGTATGATTAGATTCATAGAAGCAAAGGTTTCCATTTTCAATTTCAAACAGCTTCAATGACTGACTGACTTTTTTCTTGACACAACCCAAATTACATACTCAATTTCTAACTGGCATACAAACACTACTCATGGTTTGGGCTGGGCATACTGACAGAGGATAATGGGAGATAATCTTTTAATAAAAAGCCCACAGAGGCCGTGTGTGTGTATCTTCTTCCCTAGGACATATTAAAATTATCAAAGCCAAAGGATTTATTTCAATTTCATCTTATTTCTAGCAGAAAAAGCATTTTTCTTTCCTTTTGAAGTACTCTGTGTATGTTAGGTGCTTACTCACCATCAATTTAAAAGGGAATCCTACAACTTTTTATACTGCTATCTCTTGTTGTTAGTAGTTTAAAATCTCTAATTTTTATCCTTACCCTCAGAGATGTAAATTTCTTTATGTCAGCCATAACACATACAATTCCTCACAAACTACTACTGACAACTCAGATGCAAATGAAGAAGCAAATTGCTCAATTCTTTCTTCCTTAAATTCAGGACTTACGTGAATTATTTTCGTGTCACCCCACAAATCCAAACTATACTCAAGTAAAAACAAAGGGTCAGAAGATTCCCTTTAGAAAGTTCAGTACCTCAGAGTGTCTGCTTAGCCAAGCACGAGATCCTGAGTTCAAACCACAGTACCACCAAAAAAAAAAAAAGTTAAATACCTCTAATTTTGTGAAAGACTTCCCCAACACAATTTTATTATAAAGGAAATTTCTGAACAATGAGCCAGTAAATGCATTCTTCATTCACTTAAAAGAGACAAGTTTTTTCATGCTAGAATGAAATCAAAACAGATAGGGCTGAGAGTGTGGCTCAAAAGGTAGACCACCTGCCTTGCAAGCACAAAGCCCTGAGTTCAAACCCCAGTACTACAAAAAAAAAAACAAACAAAAAAAACAAACCCATAAAATTTCATCATGTTGTTCTGTTTAAACCCCCAGAAGTCTCCTGTTAGTTCACTGCTCATATCTCCAATGTGTAACATGATGTCTGGCATTTAATAGGGACAAAATAATGATAGAACCATGAGAAATAAAAAGAAAGAGCGTCTAATGTGAATGAGATGAAGCCACTAGTAACTGTAAACTGTTGGCAGGGCTGTCACTCTGACCACAGCCTCACTTTCCCTCTCCATCTTGCCTTAGAAGGAAAGCCTAGTTGTTAGAGGCAGAGTAGAAATAATGGGTAGGGTCTCTCTATGGTGCTGAGTTTGGAAAGTATTACTACACTTTGAACATTAAAAGCACTCAAGATTACAAGACAGCTGTGCCCATAAGAGGGACTGGATTTCCCGGCTTACCGATGATTTGACTTTTTCAGCATCGACTCTGTCGTGCACTGGAGTGCAGTGAACAATCAGAAGGAGGAGGCTCAGGAGAAAGGCACTACAGCTCACAAATTCAAAAAAGTACAGTCCTCCACACAAAGTGCACTGTGATACAACCTCTTCACAGATGAAGGCCAGCAGAGACAGCAGCTACAAAAGAAGCAAAACATTTTACTTTCATGTTTTTCAGAGAACCTATGGTATTCAAAAAATGCCACCTTGAGCTGTAAATGATGGATGCACCTGTAATCCAAGCTACTCAGAAGACTGATAGAAGGATCAAAAGTTCAAGGTCAGCCTTGGCAACATAGCAAGACCCTCTTTTCCCCCTAAAACAAAACCAAAAAAGTCCACCATCTGTTCACTCAAGTATTTACAGAGACTGCAGCAAACAAGGTTAGTTAATGAGCCTCATCTACACAGAAAGTCAACTTGCCTTGCAAGGGAATACAGGCAATTAACCACCGTGTGCTAAACGCTAGAACAGAACAGGAAAATCAGGGAGTTGTTAGAAAAGCCCAGCAGAAGGGCTTCCAGAAGGAAAGCTGAAATCTGAAGGACAGAAGTTCAATCTTGGCTGAAAGATAGGGAGAGAAGTTCCTGGCAGAGGAACAGTACACACAAGGGCCAAAAAGGAGAGCATGGTGCTTCCTCCCCAAATGAACTGTGGAAGGCAGTCAGGCCAACATGACCGCAGTGTAGAGTCTGAGGGAAGGGAAGGCCAGCACAGAAATTAGATCTCATCAATTAGTTTAAGGGGTCTGGATTTAAAGGGTTTTGAGGTAAGGGGGGTAGGGATTGATGAGATTTTTGCTTTTACAGTTCTTGCCAGCTCCAAAACGGAGAGGGGACTGGAGATGAAGTAGGAAATCAAGGAAGATGATGTCCAGGGGTAGCAGTAATGGAGAAGGGTGGCTGCACTGAGATGCGGAAGCAGCTTTTACCAAACGGAAGGAGGACAAATAAAGTGGAACGCAAGATAATACTTATGTACTCTAACTATGTGACTTTTTTTCTTAAAACAAAAAGGCACATTTATTCACTAGTCTTCTGAAGTGCTTGTTTCTTTGAGCACAGGTCTCCTCTTTGGAATTACTCACCATGCTTTGTGCATTAAAGGCTCTCATTATTTATGGGCTACACATCCAGACCAATGTGATTTGGAGTGGAGTGAGATCTTGGGCACTTGAGAAACAGAGCACAGACTCTTTTCACAGTCAGACTAGTTTGGTGCATCTTTTACAGCTGCCCTTATGTAACTCCCCAGCCAATGAATACTTTAGTAACTTACAGTCTTTCCAAATCATTCACTATAGTTTTCATAGAAACAATTTCTTTTCACACTCGATTTTGTTTGTGTAATATCTAATTCAATGTTTGACCATAAAAAGCATCACCTGGGGTGGGGACAGCACACCTCAACTGAGGCCCCTGCTGGCCATGACAGGCTGTGGGTGGCAGGTGTGGCATCTGACTCTTGGCACAGTGATTAGAGAATGGTTAACTCTGATTACCCAGCAACTCAATTAAATACCCCACTCACCATGTACTTGTGGTATTAGCATGCTGGTGCCTCACTGCAGAAAGAATGAGTTATTTTTCTCTTTCATTTTAAGAGGCAAGGGTGCTAGGGAGAGAATTCTGTTTGAAATGTTCTATGACCAGGAGAGTTGAAGAGTTGGATGGAGATGCAGTTAGGAAGCAAATGGAGACATGGATCTAGAGCTTGGGGAGAGGTGTGAGATGCAGATGAAGATGTAAGAGGAGCCAAGTGAGAGGACCAGATCACCAGAATGAGGAAAAGCTGGAATCCCAACTTTTATAGGATCTGAGAGCAGGGACACCAGCAAGAACTAGGAGCAGCAGCCCACATAGGTAAGAAAATGTAAGTCCACAAGAAGAGGGTAATGACTACTACAGGCTACTTAGAGGTCAGGAGAGGACATGTACACACATGCATTAGACTGAGCTACAAGAAAGTTACTGGCAACATCATCAAGAAATTCCGGGCAGTGAGAGAAAGTCAAGGCAGCAGAACAGACAGCAGAAGTGTGCCTTGGAACTAGTGCCAGAGGGCTGTTGTGGTGAGGTCAAAGGGAAGGGACTGTTAAGATGGGAGGGCACAGGCACATTTTAATGCTTAGGCAGAAACCAACTAGATGGGTGGTGTAAAGACAGCAAAGACGCTCTCTAAAGGGAGGATCAAGGCTCAGGTCTGGGGCTAACTCTTCTTTATCAGCTTAGAAACTGCTCACTCAGGCAGTTTGTGTGGATTTCATGGAAACTGAGGGAGTTTCCTTCTGAGTGTCAACACCATGAAAATGACTGGTGACTCAAGTCAAAGCCTAAAAGGGAAATGCCATCCTGCACCACTGAGGCCAGAAGAAGCACCAGACACATTAATGGCAATGAGAGTGCTGCCAAAAAAAAAATCAACAGATACATTTCACAGTATATACCAAGCATCTATCCCTTCATCTCCACTAAAAAAGACGTCAATAATATAACAACTCTGGAAAACAGGTTTTCTTTAGAAACTAAGCAACATCTACCCTGTGGCCCTGCAACTGCACTCTTGGGCATTTATTCAGAGAAAGGAAACTTATGTTTGTGCAAAAAGCAGTACATGAATTTTCATGACAATTTTATTCATAATTGCCACAAACTAGAAACAATGCAGATATCCTTCAACAGTTAAAACTGTGACATATCCACAGCATCGAAAATTAGCAATAAAAAGGAACAAACTTTATTTAGAAAATGCTCTAGACCAACCACCAGAGAAAAACAAAAAACCTCAGTTACACACTGTATGAAACCATTTATATAGCATTCTGTAAATAATGAAAATTAGGGAGGAGCAGAACAAAATAGTGGCTACTACAAATTAGTGGTGGGCAAGGGGGAAGGTGTGGCAACATGAGGTGACACTCGCAGAAGCCCTCTGATGATGGAACAGTTCTGTATCTTGATTATGGTGGTAACTATAGGAATCTATACATGTGATAAAATTACACAGAATTATCCCCTCCGTACACACACACACAGAGATTACAAAGGACGTAACTTCTTGTGAATCTGTAATTTTATCAAAATAAAAAAGTAAAAAAAAAAAAGAGGTCCAATCTAATTGGTAGGTAAGCTCTTCAAGGGATCCCTCTCCTTCCTGGCAATACAGAATTTATATATCCCCACAACTAAAAAGAATTTATAGGACAAAAAGAGCTTCCATTGCTCTGATTTCCTGTAAACTAACGAGGCATGAAATAGCCCTGCACAACCCAAACATTGCTCAGACAGATGTTAGGTGAGACAGTCCCAATAATTACAACACATGATGCAACGTAACATATCAAGACAGCTCCCAGAGGTCATCATGGAGATGTATTTCCTTAATCTCCTGCAATTATAACTACAGAATGAACTTTTATGACTTTAGTATAATTAAAAAATAAATGTCTGATATTCCACTTATTGTTAACCTTTTTAAAATTTTGTGCAAGTTTTAAGAGTTTATGAGAGATTTCCAAATTAAATCTCGCATGTATAAAAGTCAATTAACTGTGAGAAGATACCAGTCTAAAACTCTAATTGAGGTTTAGAATTAGTATTCTTGAGACACTCTTATTATAAAAATGAGATCACCAGGACCACTTGTGAAGGCTGCGTGACAGCAACACCTTATCTGCAACAGAGGCACAGACTGCTTGTCTGGTCTGGGGAAGAAAAGGGCAGGATCCACCTGTTCCAAAGCCAGGCTCAAGTAACTAGAAGCATTCTTGTCAGCCTCACAGCAGTACTAAGAGTCAGCTTCTGCTGTCCATCCTAAGGGAGTGAAGTTTGGCTCTTACTAGCACCTGTCCCCAGTTTTAAAGGCCAAGAAATTAGCACTTCAAGCTATCATCCTCCTGCCTTCCCATCTCAGAGGCCACTAGCCTTCCTTTGTAATCACCCACAGCATGATTAAGTCTCTAGCACAAAGTGTACTTGACTATTATGTTGCCAAGAGTATAATATGATGGAGGAATAAGATCAAGTACAATAAACAATAAGACATCAGTATGTTTTATACCCCCATAACTGAATATTCATCAGGAAAATGTTGAGAGTTTTGAAGAATGATGAGTGGAAGAGCAGCACCCAAACCAGGGTTGAGAGATGCACAGAATCTGGATAGGAGATTCCAGGTGGGAGACAAAAAACCCCCCAGATGTGAGAAAGGAAGAATTTGCATGTAAGTGTAAAGGGACAGTAACGAGCTGACCTAACCAGTTAAGGACGATGAGGTAAATGCAAAGGAACTGGGTGTGGTGCATAATGATCATGCAAGGGAATGTGTACTTTTAGATGAAGGCCCCCGGAATGCTACCTGCTTCAATAAAGGTTATAAGACCAAAGAGCAAAGCCTGAAGAAAATCTACAGTGCAGAGTAGGAGGGAAAAGAGCAACCAGCACAGGATTAGGAAGTGTGTGGAAAAACAAAACAAACAATAAAAAAACGAGGCACACTGAAAAAGCAAGTACAGTGGACCCTTGGTATCCGCGGTGTATGGTTCCACGGAGACTATGGTGAGAAACACGGAGCATCTCAGGATGCAGAGTTCAGTGCTGCAGCAGATGCTCAATTCCTTTTTCCCCGTGATGCTGCCCAACTTCTGCTGAAGACGTGCGCCTTTCAACAGATCTCAAGTTCTCACTTCATCACTTCAATTAAGCACATTACCTTTACCTTGCTCTTTGGGAGGCAGACTGTTACAAAATGAAGGGCAGGGAAACAGCAGATCACACATTTTTAACCCAACTGATGACAAAGCAGAGCTGACCGAGAGCTGACTGAGAGCTTCTCCACATCCACCGTGATGCGCAATGTACACGCAGGAACGTAAAATTTTTACAAAAATTTTTTGTTACTTTTTTACCACTTTTGGTCAAAACCACGTGTTATAAATCTGTGAATAAGAAGGCTTACTGTAAACATACTCCAAACTGTTAAGTCAAACAGTGATGCCTGGGAGTGTATGAGGGGTGGGAGTGTGGCTTATTTTATTTAAATCCCATTTTAGTTGATTTTTTAAATAAACAGATACTCTTTACACTAAAAAAGAAAAAAATGTGATGGTTAAGGGAAGGGAGAATTTCAACCAATGGGTAATTACCACCATTAAATACTGAAGTGTCAAGGATAGGTAGAAAGAAAACATCACTGATACAGATAAGAAGCTAATGATGAATGTAACCGTATGTAAAAAGGCTCAATTATTACTTTTTGTAAACAGTTTTGCTTTCAGTAGCATGAAGCTATCACACTAAATACTGTTTAGTGAATGTTAAAGTACCTAACAACTATATGTCCAGTATAGCGCCTTCTAAGGACAAAATTTTACCCAAATATAATTATGGGAATTATCAAGCTTTTAGAATTGGGAGGACCTCTGGAGAATATATAATTTTCCATCTTCAAGTTTACAGATGGAATAAAGCTTCTGATGCGGTAAGCCAGGCCTGCATTAGCCAGGCACAGATAAAAATCCATGTCCCCTGGTTCCCACTCTGTACTTGCTATCTCCATAAAACAGTTTACTAAGTTCATTTTATGAATATGTAGGTTTTCTCTGTAAGATTGTTTTTTGTTTCTTTTACAGTGTCAGAAATTGAACTCAGGGTCTCACGCACACGAGGCAAGTAGTCTACAACTGAGCTACAGTTCTGTAAGAATGGGCTTTCCAAGTTGCAACCACAGTTTTTTATATATTTTCTTTTTGCTATTAAATCATATACTAAAAACAAATTTTAAGCCAAAGGTGGTAGGTGGTTTATGGGGGTGATCTACACTTGTAGACAAAGCTATTCTAAAGACTGAGGTAGGAAGATCACTTGCGCTCAAGTGTTCAAGACTGGCCTGGGGGGCAAAATACAGACCCTGACTCAAGAAAAAAAAAAATGCTAGGTTCATCTGGGAAGTCTGTGACTAAAAGATGGTCTTAAGCACAGCTCTGGTGATTTAAGCATTCAGATTATGAATGACTACTCTATCCCCATTTCAGCTTCACTACCTTTACTGAAACTTTTTTCTTTGCAGTACTGGGATTTGAACTCAAGGCCTACACCTTGAGCCACTCCACCAGTCCATTTTTTTTTTGTGAAGGGTTTTCCGAGATAGGGTCTCACGAACTATTTCCTAGGCTGGCTGCGAACCACAATCCTCCTGGGTGCCGCCTCCTGAGTAGCTAGAAATACAGGCTTGAGCCATCAGCGCCCAGCCTTTTACTGGAATTTTAAATCTTCTTTAAAACCAATAGTCACTATATTCAATACTAATTCTCCATCACTTATCTTTAATGGTCTACTACTAAAAATTTTTCTAAGAACTTTTTACTGTTTGCCATTAATTGCAAGGCATCACCTCAAAACTATATGAATTTATGAATTAATGAACATGCTATAAAAACTTCAGTTATAAGTAAGGTTCAAATAAAATTGTCAGTCTGAAGAAACAGGCTACACCTCCCTGCTTTAAGCAAGTATTTATTCTTACAAAGGTTTAGTGATAGAACTGCTGACATTATGGATCTTCCTCAAGGCAAAAATATAGCATTTCAATTTAGTATGCATCAATTTTCACATTTAAGGAATGAAAGGAACATCAATAAAAGGGACTGCTTCTCAATGAGTTATTTCTTGCTACTTACAGAATAACATTATTTATAATTGAATAAACTGAAATCACTGGTGAATCCCAAAACTGCTTGCCTGAAGAATGGCTGTAATTCCAGAGCTGTGTAGCCTTCATAAATTCAACTGGTGCCACAGACACAATGTGGAGCTTGTTGCAGACAGAAAATTTCACATATTTAAGTCACTACACTGCTAAGTAGCAAGTAATTAGGTTGCCAAATGTCAATTCTCCCCTTAATGCAAAACCAGCTCCCTCAAAATAAATAAAGACCTCACAAAATAAAATACAAGCATGGTAATGGACTGCAAACTTGGAAGAGCAGAGTGTACGAACATGGAATAAATGTCATTATGGTTTATTTGTATTTTTTTTTTGGTGGGGGGTGGATTGAGGTTTGAACTCAGGGCTTCATGCTTGCAAAGCAGATGATCTACTGCTTGAGCCACACCTCTAGTCTTTATGGTTTTACTGGTAAATAGATCTTAGAATGTGTGATTCCATTTATGTAGCATTTTTTTCTTTTTGGTGATACTGGGGTTTGAACTCAGGGCCTCATGCTTTCTAGGCAAGTGCTCTACCACCACTCCACCAGCCCTTATGTGATTCCATTAAAAAAAAAAAAAAAAAAGGAAAAATCATACAGACTAGTCATTTAAGTTCTACATCATCAAAAAAAAAATTAAGTAATAAAAAATAAAATATAAGCATAAGGACAAATCTATGGACAGAATAAACTGAAAACTAATTACATAAAACAGTATTTCTTCTTCAGCTCTGAAAGGGTGTATGGCAGTTAGCAGATGCTTATCTTTCAGGCAAGCCTGTGACAAAACTCAACACAGCTACCTAACTCTAATCACTGCAAAAGCTGTGCTTTTCTATCTCTAATCTCCTGTGTGTGTGCAGGAGGAGCCTACACCCCCGCTTCGGTGTTCAGATTTGTAACAGCAAGCCCCACCTAGCCTCAGAGATTTCAAAAAAAAAAATCTTGAGTGTAAAGAACCTCAGAGACAATCCAATTCAACCTCCTAGGACTGTAATGTATGAACTTTCCAAGTACATCATGTTTGCTTTTTAAGTTTTAGAACACGTAAATGTGCAACAATTTAAATATCATTTCTCAAGGTTTGAAGGTTCCTTGCTAAAATACTGTACCTCCTCTTCTGATTAGGGTTTCTCTATTACAATGTTTCCTTATTGGAGCTTTTCAACCCTATTTTTCAAAATAAATCAGCTAAAGGAAGACAATCAAGAGACAGAATCTGAGTTAAGGCAAATAAGACCTTCCCTACTGCCCATGCTGGATGACAGTTTTTATGGACTTCATCTATAACTTCCTTGGGACTTTCTGGGTAACTCTGTAATATACTGTTATCATGAAGACATAATACATAATTAAATCAGACAAAGCAGGAACAAAAGCACAACCATCATAGTGAAAGGCAGTAGTGAAAAAACATTTTAAAACTCTGTATTAAAGAAAGTATCCTTATAACATTACAAGTTCCCCCTAAACAAACAAGTGAATTTCATGAAGACACATCAGTTTTCATTCCTTCCCCATTTCTTCTTATGAATGGTGGAGAACAAATAGCTAACAACTTTTTCAAGGCAAATTAACTTCTGCATACAGTAAAAAGTCTACCAACAAAATTTCAAGTTGTGTTTTATTGTGAGAATATGGAACTACAGTTTACTAAAGTATAATAAAGTAATGAGAAATTTTACTTTAGCCTACCACTTCTGATTAAATAAGAAAAACAAAAGCAACCAAAAAGCAGGAGATTTAATGGACATCAGATCAGTACAGACGACTTCTTTTTGTAGCAAGAATGTTTCAAAGCCTTCTACTAGTCATGTACAGACATTTATACTGTACTGCACAGAGGCATAGCTGCTATTAAAACTCATGTGAAAACCCACAAGAGGAAGAACAGAACAAAGCCCTTCCAACTGGAAGGAACAGGTTGTGCAAAGGACCTAAGGTGGCCAGGGTGGAACTGCCTAGAAGAAGGCTGGGAGGGCAGACAGGTCCAGATCTTCTTGAGTGCCACGGAACACATTATCACTTGTTTCCAAGTGATTTCCCAATCATCCCTCGATACAATCATTCTGATGGCTAAAAGAAACGCCAGTTTCCTGACTCCTGCTTTTCTAGCCAATAAAAGTAGGTCATCTCAGTTCCAAGAATTTCAACTCTGGTCATCTGAGTTGTTAAGGATTTACGGAAATCAATGAGCTATTTTTCACTTGGAATGGTTAAATACAACCCAAAACAAAACCCATAAACATCCTAAGCATTCTGATTTTTTTTCCAAAAATGCTCCTCTTACAGAAAATGACAGTCATCCGTGGCTGAAACAGTACACAGAAACGACACTCGTAATACGAGTGTCGACTGAAATCTAATTTAAATTGCTTAATAATCAAAATGCTTACTAATTAAAAATGCTCTTAATATTTTATATTTTCACTAATAAGTTTATGGCACATTTTAACTGCCGAAAATAAACTGTAACGCAGTGAAATGAAAAAAGAATCATATATATCTAAGTTCTGCTACCTGCACATAACCAAAAAAAGCAGTTCCTTCACCGCTGCACCTCGAACCCACATACATACAAGACTGCCTAACATAACAAGTTAACCTGCCCTAATGGGCTGGTACCAGGAAAACCGCAAAAGCCAGAGAAGATAAACAGAAAGCCCCAAGTGGTCTGAGTAGAAGCACTCTGGGCGATAATGGAGGCCAACTAGAGAGGGACATATGAGACGTCCAAGCGGGTGTCCGACTCTTGCTGGGTCCTTCCACGGGGAGGGATGGCCCCGCAAAGGGGGCCGCGGCGGAGGGCAACGCCCCTTCCCAGGTGGAGAGGAAGGAACTGGGGTGTGGAAACAACCGCTTCCTGAGCACCCAGACTGGGGAGCCGCCGCTCGGCAGCGTCCCAAGCCCGCGGGTCCCTGGTCCCCGGACTCCCGGCCGGCCCCCGCTCGCCCTCCGCCCTCCGCCCGCGGACTCACCAGCTGCAGGCCCTTGAGGACGCGCCGGTGCCACGGAAGCCGCGCCAGTGAAAAGTAGGCGGCCAAGCCGCCCCGGGCGCCCCTGGCGGGGCCCGGGTCCTCCTCGGTGGTGGGGCTGTACACCGCTCCGTTCTCCATCGCACCGCGCCACGGACCTCGCCCGTTCTGCACCAGTCCCAGCAGCGCGACTGGGGGAGGCGTCACTTCCTGGGCCTCCGCCCCCGCTTCCGGTCGGCTCGGTCACGCCCCCTTCCTTCGCCACGCCCCCTCCGTTTGCAACTCAGGCCTTCTCCAACTTTAGTTAACTCCTGGAGTTCTGGCTTTTGATGAAGACTTAGAACTTTCTGTGGACTTTTTTTTTTTAAGTGGTGCTAGGGGGCTGGGGTGTGGCCCAAGTCGTAGAGCGCCTGCCTAACAAGTTCAAGGCCCTGAGTTCAAACTCCAGTACCACCAAAATTTTTTTTTAAATAGTGGTGCTGGGATTACACACAGGGTTTCCCACGTGCTAAATTTACTTTTTTTTTTTTTTTTGGCAGTACTGGGGATTGAACTCAGGACCTCACGCTTGCTAGGCAGTTGCTCTACCACTTGAGCCACTCCACTAGCCCTACCATGGACTCTTGATTTATTTCTCACTTCCCTCTGTCTTGCATCTTCCAGACATTCATTCATTTACTCTTTTTTGTGTGCCTACAGTGTGCAATCAGCCCTATTCTAGTCGCTGGAGTCACAGCCATGTACTAACAAAAGTTGGTGCTAAAAGTAGGACAATTAATAAGCAAGTAAATCGGTTAACAAAAATTTCAGTAGTGCAGGGCGCTGGTGGCTCAAGCCTGTAATTCTAGCTTCTCTGGAGGTACAGATCAGGAGCATGGCGGTTTGAGGCCAGCCTGGGCAAATAGCTCACAAGACCCTAATCTCGAAAATACCAGCCCATAAAAGGGCTGATGGAGTGACTCAAGTGGTAGAGCACCTGCCTAGCATGCATGAGGTCCTGAGTTCAAACACTAGTAACACCACGAAGATACTGATGGTCTCAATAGTGGTTCACTTTAGGATTTTTCGGCTCTGCAGTGGTACAAAATTGTCACACATTCAGAAAACACATTTTGAATTTTGAATTTTGATCTTTTCAATAAATGACATGAGAAAATCAACTATTATAAAATAGGCTTTGTGTTCAGTGATTTTTTTCCTCAAATGTGGGCCAATGTAAGTGCTCTGAGCTAATTAAGGAAGGCTGGGCTAAGGGATACTGTTTGGTAGGCAAGGAGTGCTGTTTTAAATGTATTCACAATGTTTGATATATTTAAGCTTTGATGGGTTTACCAAGACCTAACCCCATTGTGAGTCGAGAAGCATCTGTGATATGATGTGATGGAGATGTGTGGGTAACAGGCCATTACTTACATGGTCAAGAAAGGCATCTCTGAGGGCCACCATATTTGTGTTGAGTGAAACCCAATATTTGTGAAGGAGCCAGTATTGCAAAGATCTGGGGAGTGACCCTCATGCAGAGGGAATAGCACGTGCAAATGTCCTGAGGACCAAGTGAGCTTAGCTCAATCTGTAACCCAAGACTGTGACTAGGGCTAATTGATGGAGAAGATCAAGAGAAGCTGGAGACATGGGCAGAGTCCAGATAATGTAGGGGCCATGCAGATCAGGGAAAAATTTGGACTTCTTTTTTTTTTTGGCGGTACTGGAGCTTGAACTCAGCCCTTTACCTTGAACCACTCCACCAGCCCTATTTTTGTGAAGAGTTTTTCGGGATAGGATCTTGCAAACTATTTCCCCAGGCTGGCTTCGAACTCTGATCCTCCTGATCTCTGCCTCCTGAGAACAGGAGCTAGGATTACAGGCATGAGCCACCAGCCCTGGCTGGACTTCATTTTAAGTAACTAGTTCTCAGGAAAGACTTTGAGGATTGATTCCTGCTGCCCCCCTCACTTTGGTTTGGGGTTTTTTTGAGACATCAGGCTGGCCTCCAGTTCTGCATCATCCTGCCTAACCCTCCCAAGTTCTGGGATTATAGGCATGCACAACCATGCCCAGTTTATTTGTCTCTGTCTTGTTCACCAACTACTATAGTAATCTATGTTAATTTTGTGTGAATTTAAGGGAATGTATCAATGATGTAATTACATTTTAGCAACTGAAATTGAGGCCTTCAAGTTAGCCATACATAGGTAGGTGCTATCATTACCTACCTTTTACAGGTGAAGAAACTAAGGCCGATAGGCTGAGTAGTATTCAAGTTCAAACATCCAGGAGCAGCTAGGATGCAGGCCTATTCTGTCTGACTCACATGCTAGCTGCCAACCACTAACTGCAAACCACTAAGCCTCTAACTCAGCTCCCCAGTAGATGCTCAAAACCCACAGACAGGACAAGGGCTACTGTTGCCAGCAGCCTCCACATTTATCACCCCGAACTGCCTATCTTCTTCCAGTAATAAAACAAAGGCTCCCATTCAGATGAACAGAGACAAGTGGATACAACTCTGCAGAGGCTGTGTGTACAGCCAGCAAAAGCTATCTTTCTGTCTTTGATTAAATGCACTCTAACTGTCCCCCCAGGGCCAAGCAATCACCAGATCCTCCTTTCTTTCCTTCTTCTTTCTTTCTCTTTCTCTCTTTTTTCTGTTTCTTTATTTCTGCCTTCCTTCCTTCCTTCCTCTCTCTTTCCTCTCATTCTCATTCTCTCTCTCTCTGTTGGGGATGGAACCCTGGGCCTCTAGCACGCTAAGTACACTGAATTACTTCTCCAGCCCACAGTCACCAATTCTACCCAATAAAAGGAGGTTACTGTGTTCACCAGTGTTACTGTTGTGCCCTATTGAGTCTTCAAGTCATCACCATCCCAAACTGAAGACTATGATATCTGACATTTCCTTTGAAATTCATCCAAAAGAAAAAGAAGTTGGGCTAATGACTAGAGAGATGGGTGAAAGATAGAACCCCTTATGAAGCAGCTATGGTCACATGCTAAGGGAAAGTAGAGTATACAGGTGTGCACTGCACAACAATTCCAACTTTTCAAAAGGAAATACTGGTGGAAGGAAATTACAAAGGAACCGAGACAGGAGAAAAGAACAAACTCTCTCAAGACCTTGGTTTATTTAGGATGAACTCGACCACTCTCTTAGGGCTGTCTGCTTCTCTTTGCATTTAGAGGAAGGTAAGAATTTAGCCTGTGAAAAACTTCAGGGTGAATAGGAATCATCTGTAAAATTAATTAAAAATCAGCTTTCTTGGAGATCCAGGCCTCAAGATTCTGAATTTGAGTGGAACATGGGAATATACTTTTGAAACAAGCTCTTCTGCCCTGAATGAAAGAATGGAAGACAGTTTGTGGTAGGCAGCAGGTAATTTCCTTTGCCCTGATTTGGGGGTGCTCCTAGTTAGACATAGATTATGCCTTGTGTTTTCTTAATAAATTAAAGACCAAATAAAGATTTCAGGGCTTTTCTTATATAGGGAAACCCTCAACTGGGTGCATCTTCACAGAAAACTGTCACTGTCATTAATAAACAAACAAACTGAATAGTCAAATGGTGATATTCACCACATCAAAAATGAAAAACCTTATTTATGCTGAAAAGATGAACCAAAAAGAAGAAAGGAGCATGCATTTTATTTAGGTTTAAAGAGTATTTACTTTTATTCTTTAACATCATTTAATATTTTTTAAATGAGAGGAAAAAAACATTCACGAGAAGAGATAGACTGGGAAAATACAATTTGATGGGATGTTAGACATTCAAAGGATAACTTGATGCAGTTTCTCAGTTGAGAGTTTAATTTTTTAGCAGATCCTACTCAAAATTTCACTGACTCATCTATGTTAGCAAGGTTAGGCAACAATGTGTGGATATAAATTGGATTGTGGATGCTGTCCTAAGATGAGGCCACAGAAATGTCCACACAGGACCATGTCACTAAATAAAATGTGCTATGTGCCATAAAAGATGTAGGAACTTACACCAAAGAGAAGTGACTTTCAGCTCGAAGGACCAGTACAGTGGAGCTAATTCAAGCTGGGGTTACACAATGCTTGGGTTCAGACATGCAGAAACAGAACAGAGGTTTTTCAGGCAGACAGGCCAAATGGAGGACCAAGAAAGTACACATGAATGGAGAGGAAGAAGGACAGTCAGCTTGAAGATAAGCTTGAGGTCAAATTCTGGAGGGCCTTTGAAATTAAGCTGAGGAACTGTGTCTCACCACTATCATTGGGTCATGAGGAGCCACCAAAGGGCTTGGGGGAGGGTGACTGAAGTGCCGGAGGGTCTTCTGTGGGGCTTGAGCAACAAGCCTTGAGCAAATTGGATTAGTTATGAAGATCCAGATAGGAGCTGTTGTACAATTCAGGAGAGCAGGAACAGAGCCTTAGTCTATAACAGTAGCTGTGGAAATAGAGTAGAGGGGACAGCTCCAAGAGAAGCTGGGAGATGAAACCATAATGAGTGTGGGGACTGCTTTGTTTTGGGAGTAAGGGAGGATTTGGAACAGGTGCTCAGGGTTCAAGTCCACGAACCCAGAAGATAGGAGGGTAATGACAAAGTTAAGGAAGAACTAACTCTTGCAGATGTCAAAGTATAAATTTCAAAAACTTAAAAGTACAAGAATATAATGATATGTCGATGCCTTATCTAACTTATTAGTAGTCAAAAGGATGTAAAACTGATTTAGAGAATCACACATCACAGTGTGTGTGTGCGCGCACGTGCTTCTGTGTGTATTTGATGAAAGAAAAAAAGTAATGCTGGAATAAATTCAAAACTGGTTAAATGGTCTACTGGATAATAAAATGGTCAGCTTTGTGTTTAACGCTACAAAAAAGAAATAATTTTCATCTCTGTTAGACAAAAGTCATTTGCAATTTATCAATCTTCTATAATTAATATCTTAATAGTAGAGCCTGGGTCCAACTCAATAATGTAAGAAAAATGATCTTTTCTATCAAAGCATTTATTCCCCTCTTAGATTACTTAACAATTCCTCAGGTCGCCATCTTAGGTGACTTGCATGTTTAAAGGGTCCTTGCTTCTTCTCCTGGATTCCTGTACAACTCTATTGTCCGCCCTAACCCATCCCCCAAGCCTTTTAGCCAATCAAGGGAGACTGTGAACCTTTGACCTGAACAAATCCCAGGTGAGGGGCAGGTGCAACTGTGTCAGAGATATAAGGAGCCATTGTCAGGCATTTTGTGCTTGCATGTTGCTTAGCAGGAGTGAGCACATGCTTGCACCCTCTTGATCAAGAGAAAATTGACTTGTCAAGATTTTCTGTCTCTTGAGTGTCTGTTTTTGGCACCAGAGGGTTACTAATTCCAACAATAATAAATACTAACTCACTACCATTCCCTATATCACACAATGACTCTTGGGAGGTGTTGATAAACCATGCTCTCAATCGGGTTGACAAACTTTTTCTGTAAAGGGCCACATAATTAGGTATTGTAGGCTTTGAGAACCATAGATGTCTGTTGCAACTCCTCATTTCAGTGTGTTATAAAATGAAAACAGCTATGGATAATACACAAACAAATGTATGTGGTTGTGTTCCATTTGTGTTCCAATAACACACTATAAAAACAGGTAGTGTGGACCTGGCAGAGTGGCTCAAGTGGTAGAGTCCCTGCCTACCTAGCGTGAGGCCCTGAGTTCAAACCCCAGTATTGCAAACAAAGCAAAGCAAAACAAAACAAAAACAGGCAGTGGGGGAGGCCTGACTTTGGGGAGTCTCAACACTCCTCAAAGTTGAATGGAAAAATAATGGTAACAAACAGGAAAGAGATTCATTCAGTATAGCCATGCTAGGAAGACAAGAGCAAACAAGCATAGTCATTTCTATCTTCATGGTCAGCCCTGTCTTCGGGGTACTGAAAAGAACCCTAGGATTCTATAAGGGAACAATTGGGATAAGGGACAAGGGTATGTATAGTTAAGCCACCTTGGTCAAACTGCAGTCTGGTTAATCATTATTTCAGGTCTGATTCTGGGAGGCCCTGATGGTTCAGGGAAGTCATTGTTACTTAGGAAGCAAGTGGGCAACAAACCCCAATCATGAGATGATTGATTGCTCCTGTTTAGGGGCAGGCCTAGTTCCCACAGGGCAGCCCTATCATGATCTGCCTGCAAGGCTCAAGTCTTGCCGTTCGTGGAATCTGGAATAGGAGTCTTATCCAAAGTTTTAAGTAGTGAAGGAGACAAACAAAATGAAGGCAGGGCTGCCAAACTTTTATCTTGGTTTTAATTACCCACCAGACATCTGCAGACCCAAGTGAAGAGCAGACTTTTTTAGCAGAAGAAACCTCTAAAGTCCCTTTTCCAGATTGGCTCACAAACCATGGTTGCTGACCACTGCTCTGGTTCAGTAGTTGTCAAACTTCAGTGCTCACCTGAATCACCTAGGCTTATTAAAGCAGATTGTACCCTAGAGTTTCTGACTCACTAGATTGCAGGTGGAACCAGGTGATGCTGCTGGTGATGGTCGAGGAGATGCACTGTGAGAACCACTTCTCCAACAAGACATCAGAAGGGCGCTCAGTAATCCTTTTCCCTTATTTCTGGGTGTTGGATTGCCTTCAAAGGGAAGGACTGACTGAGGTCAGGGGGCTGAGGCATGAAGAGGCGTTTGTAGCAAATAGTTTCAAATATGGATCTGGAGCATTGGCCAAATAAACCACTGGGGACTAACTAGAACTAAATAGCTACAGCCATAAATAGATGGCAGAGACGAACCTCTATTTTTCTTTTTTCTCCCCACAAGGATGAACCCACAGAAAGTAGAGGATTTGGGTAAGAACTTTGGAGGAGTGGGAGAAAAGATGAGGTGAGGCCAGGGAAGTAAGGAGTGGTTAGGGAGCAGGGGGAGGACACAGGAAGCAGTGTCACCAAGGCGTATTTAATCAATCTTTCCAAACTCATAGAGTGGTCAAGGGAGCCAGATAAGCAAAGAAGTTTGGCTCCAGACCAAGGGATGGTGGCTTACTAAAGCTAAAGCAAATAGCACACTCTACCCAATCTTTCTTTAGCCAGCAGAGGGCCACAGAGGCAAATGAATGCTAAGAATGACTTTTGTTTTAGGCTTCTACATGGACCAGCATGGGGAGTTCAATCCTAAATGGTATTAGGAGAAAGAAAAGACTGTGGATCACTTAGTTTGATCATGCAGTGAGAAAAGCAGTAAGAAAGGTGGAAGCTTCTGGGTACCGGGGAGGCACCTTGGGGTTTGGATGAGAGGGAGTTCATGTGACTACCAGCTAAGCTTAATTAACATAAATCCTGTCTGAAAGTAGGCACCATAACATATAGATAGAAATCAATCTTAGATTTTTCCTTCTCACTGATTAGATTTTATGTGTTGACAGCATGAAGCATTGATAAAAGTTCCAGAAGTAAAATCATAGAAAAATGTAATACTTCCAAGTGTGGCTCAGCTTCTGTCCCTGTCATCCACTCCTGCCCTACCCTTCCTTACAGGTAACAAAGTTGGTTAGTTTCTGGCTATCTTTTCCTGTGTTTCTTTAGTAGAAAGAGACAGATGCAGAAGTATATATGTGAGTACGTGTGTGTGTGTGTGTTCTAGTATTTCTTATTTTCATTTTTCAACATATCCTGAAATTTACTTATATCTTTTTTTTTTTTTTTGGTGGTATTGGGGTTTGAATTATGGGCTTTACGCTTGCAAAGCAGGCACTCTACTGCTGGAGCCATTTTGTTCTGGCTGTTTCTTGTTGTTGTTGTTGTTTTGGAGAAAGGGTCTCTAAAACTACTTGCCCAGGCTGGCCTCCATCTGTGATCATCCAATCTCAGCCTTTCAAGTAGCCAGAATTACAGGTGTGAGCCACTGGGACCCAGCCCAATTTCATATCTTAATACATCATGTAGTACTTCATTGTGTTGGGTCTGGAGACCAAAGGCAGATGAGTGAGTATCCCATCCCCCTATGGAGAGCACTATCATTCCTGTACCCTAAGGAGTTGTAAATCTGCATTTCTGCATCCTAAAGAGGAGATACAGGGTCTTATAGATCTGCTATGGGGCTGATGAGCAAAATGCTGTCAAGATTGTTTCCCTCTGCCCCCGAAACAAGGAGCAAACCAAACCAGTTCACCTAAGAAAGCCCGCAAATCCACAGCCAATGAAAAGAACCCACCTAATGAAGAGTTAAAACGTCCATTAAAAACTCCAGCCTTTACCTGAGCAGAGAGCTACCAGACTCCGGGCTCCACTGCACTGCTCTAGCTGTAGCCTTTCCTTTCTCTCTAATAAATCCCACTTCATATACCAGCTTTGGCTCACAAGTCAATCAGCCACCTCACGAGCCAGTTCCCTGGTTTGTGAAGGCAAGGACCCTACATTCCGGTAACACTTCAAACCGGCATGTAAAAATTGTGTGGCTGTACCACAATTTGTTTAATTGCCAATGTGCAGACATTTAGGTTGTTTAGATGATTTCACAATTACAAATAATACCACAATGCATAATCTGAGAATTGCATTCTCAGATACATGTGTAACCTTAAGACAAGCTGAGTTCTATAGCACGTGTCACTGGGTCCAGCCATGAGAACTCATTTTTAAAGACTGATTTGTACATATCATGAAATTCACCCTTTAGAAGTGTACAGGGCAGTAGTTTTTATGTAAATCTTTTTTTGGGGGGGTGGTACTGGGGTTTGAACTCTAGGCCTCATGCTTGCTAGCCATTCTACCACTTGAGCCACACTGACAGCCCATGTCAGAGGGTTTTAGTGTATAAACAAGATTGTACATCTGCCTCCACCAAGTAATTCCTGAGCATTTTCACTAACCCCAAAATTAGCCTCATTTCCCCCTCCCCCTGGCTACCACTTATCTATTGTCTCAGTGGATTTGCTTATTCTGCACATTATTATTATGATGTGGCTTTTTGTGATTGGCTTCTTCCACTTCTGATAGTGTTTTCATGGTTTGCTCATATCATAGCATACATCAATGCCTCATTCCTTTTAATGGCCAAAGAATATTCTGGACATGCCACATTTTGTTTATTCGTCTACTGATGAATATTTGGGTCATTTCTACCTCTTGGCTATTATGAATAATGCTACTATGAACATTTGTATACAACTTTCTATGAGCACATTATTCTCATTTGTTTGGTACATACCTTGAAGTGGAGTTAATTACTGACTTAGAGATAGCTGTATGTTTACCTCATGAGGAATCACCAAGCTGTTTTCCAAAGCAGTTGCCCCATTTTATTTCCATCAGCAATGGTTGGGGATTCTAATTTCTTCACATCCTTGCCAACACTTGTTAATTTTTAATTTCAGCCATACTAATGGCTGTGAAGTGGTACCTCATTAAGGATTCGATTTGCATATCCTTAGAGACCGGGCAGGGCAAGTGTCTTTTCATATGCTTATTTGCCATTTTTGTGTCTTCTTTGGAGAAATGTGGACTCAAATGTTTTGATTTTTTTTTTTTTTTTTTTGGTGATACTGTAGATCACCAAAGAACTCAGGGCCTTGCACTTGCTAAGCAAGTGCTCTACCACGCAAGCCATGCCTCCAGTCCTTTTGCTTCTAGTTTATTGTTTTGAAATAAGAATCTCACACTCACTCTTGCCCAGGTCCCAGATCAGCCTTGGATTGAGATCCTCCTTTTTCTGCCTCCTAAGTAGCTGGAACTACAAGCCATGGCTGGCTTGTTGAAATAGTCTCACTAACTTTTGCCTGGGCTGATCTTGAACTGTGATCCTCTTGTCTCGGCCTCTGGAGTACTTGGGATTACAGACATGTGCCACCACATCTGACTTTTGTTCATTTTAAAAATGGGCTATTTGTCTTATTATTGAATTGTAAGGGTTCTTGATATATTCTGTACTAAACCCTTATCAAATATATGACCTGCAAATATTTTCTCTGAGGAATTCTCGTGAGTGCTTTGGAAAAACTGCTTGGCGTTATCTACTAAAGCTGAATACATACATAGCCTATGGACCCAACAATCCAGGTTCAGTATCAACAATTACAGGTTGAGTAGTATCTCTTATCTAGTATGAAACCAAACACGTCTTGGGATTTGGATTTTTTTTTGCACTGGGATTTGAACTAGGGCCTCATGTTTGTTCAGCAGGCACAATGCCATTTAGCAACATTCCAGCCCTTTTTTGCTTTAGTTATTTTTCAGATAGGGTCTTGTATTTTTTGACCAGGGCTGGCCTTAGATGGCAATCTCACATAGCTGGTATTACAGGCATGTACCACCACACCTGGCTTATTTGTTTAAATGGGGGTCTTGCTAATGTTTTGCCTGGTCTGGCCTTGAACCGAAATCCTCCCAAACTCAACCTCCCAAGTAGCTGGAATTACAAGCATGAGCCACTGCACCAGGCTCTAGATCTTGCACTTACTGGGCAGGCACTCCACCACTGAGTCATGCTTCCAGTCCTTGAACACTTTATTTTTGATTTGTTAATATATGCATATGTATATATGAGATATCTTGGGGAAGGGAACAAAGTCTGAACACAAAATTGGCTTATATTTATATATATCTTATATACCTACCCTGAAGATAATCTCATACAAGATTACCTTTTAAAATAATTTTATTCAAGAAACAAAAAGTTTCATGAGGTGGCATTTTCCACTTGTGGCATTGTATTTCAGGTTTTGGATTTGCAGATCAATGGTACTCAACTTGCATACCCAACAGAAGTGAAAACGTGTTTTCCCCAAGACAGTCAAATGTTGTTCACAATAGTACTGTTCTTAATAGCACCCGAAAAACTGAAAACTATCCAGATATCCTGCAGCAGGCTGAGAAACAGTTGTAGACAAATATGTCTACAACCTGGTCACCGGCACCTGTTACCTGACTTCACACAGGGATTTGCAGCTGTGACTGAGGGTCGTGAGAAGCTGAAGTAAGATTTTCTTCTGTACATAAGGGGTTTGGACGTGTTACTCTCCCTAACAAGAAAAAAGCTGAAGAAAAATAAAAATTCACAGCTCTTCTTACATCTGTCAACAAAGAAAGGCCACAGGTAAGGCCCCCTAAGTTGGAGAGACAGGCCATCATGATTTGGCAGAGCAGAACCCCTGGGCAGAGACCTCTGCAGAGGTCAGGAAGATCTGAAGTGTAAGTGAATAGCTGAGGCTCCTTGTGAACAAAACATCAGGGCTGCAGTCCATGAGTTACCCACACAAGTTTTTGACTTTCACCTCCAGGAGCTCAGCAGCTTCTCACAGGGAAGACCAGAGAAAAATCCCCTCTGCTTCTGGAATCAAGGGGAAAATAACCATTTGAAATCATCCAAAGTACTCTGTTCTCCTCATTGAGGTTTGTCTTCAGGAAAGATTATTTCCCATAGCCTAAGCTCATGGAAGGAAATCCCAACCCCAGGTCCCTCCAGCCCTCCAGCTCCATGAAAAGCTGCAGGGCTATGGCTCAAGAAGTAGGGCGCATGCTTTGCGAGGTGGAAGTCCTGAGTTAAACCCAGTCCCACCCCCCCAAAAAAAAAAACAAGCAGAATCAGATATGACAGGGACTTTGACAGTATCAGAACAAGAATTTAAAGCAACTATCATAAATATGCTAAAGACTCTAAGGGAAAAAGTAGATAACATGCAAGAAGAAACAGGCAATACAAGCAGAGAGATTGGAATTCTGAGTCTTTGGTCCTGGAGTGGGGAATATTAGGTAGTAGTTAGCCATGAGTGATGGATGAGCCAGGATCGATGGATGAGGTGATAGGGAAATTATATTATTTTAATAAATATTAAAAGGGCCAGATTCAGTCATCAAAACTAGAAAGTAAAATCTAAAAAGTCAGAACAGCTAGGGACTCCCTTCCATCTCCTTTTAGATGCTAAGTTAGGAGAAGAGGGAGATTTAAAAGGTTATCTGCATCTTCCTTTCTCTCTTTCTTTTTCTTTTCTTTTTTTTTTTCCCAGTACTGGGGCTTGAATTCAGGGCCTGCACCTTGAGCCACTCTACCAGCCCTTTTCTGTGAAGGATTTTTTTCGAGATAGGATCTTGCGAACTCTTTGCCTGGGCTGACTTTGAACTGCAATCCATTTAATATCTGCTTCCTGAGTAGCTAGGATTACAGGCCTGAGCCACCTGCCCCCAGCTGCCTTTCTCTGAGATATTAACAAGCCGTTAGACTCCTTGGCTAAGTGGAGGGGCAAAAAGAACAGAAGGCTGTCTAGCAAAAGGAAGTCCTAAGGCAAACATACTGTCCCTGTGCTTTGAGTAGGCCTGAATGACACCTCAGTGTTTTAGCACTTATCTTAGCCACCCAGATCCAGCATGTTAGTGACCATGTGTGTTCCAGCTCAGAAAGTACAAGAATAGAGATGAAGACCACCATTTTGAGTCTTCAGTCCCATTTTCTTCATGAGGAAATGTTTCTCTCTTTTTCCTTATTTCTCCTTACTTTTATCCTGTTCCTTTCCTAATAAACTTTACCATTACTTTAAAAAAAAAAATAAGCAAGATGAATGCCCAAAAACTACATATAGGCATATCATATTCAAGCTGCAGAAAAATTTAAAAATAAAGAAAAAAAAATCTTAAAAACAGCCAGAGTAAAAAGAAGTGCTTATAGAGGAACAAAACGTTACATCTGACTTATCTTCACAAGCCATGCACGGGGATAAGATTTGAAGAATGGAGGGTGATTATACTGTATTAGTCACATGGGCCCAACTTAATCACTTGGGTCCTTACAAGAGAGGGAGGAAGGTCAGAGTGAGATGTAATGTGATGGGTGCAGAGATAGGTGAAGAAGCCCTGTTGCTGCCTGTGAAGATGGAGAAGGGCCAGGAGTCAAGAAATACAGGCAGCCTCTGGAAGCTGGAACGGAGACCGACACTTCTCTGGACACCCTAAAAGACACCAGCTCTGTTGACAACTTTAGTACAGTGAGGATGATTTTAGATTTCTAACCTCCGCTTTGTAAGATAAATTTACATTAGTTGAAGCTGCTAAATTGGGGTGATTCATTATAGTATAGCAGGACAGCTCAGACAGGGAGACGGGGCACCAATGCTTTCAGGAAGCAAGTTTACTAAACAAGCCAGCAGCGACTTGTGGACACAGGTCCAAAGGCTGAGCCCTGAGAACAAAGGGGGCTTTCCTGTTGGAATGTCGAGAAACACTGAAACAATGCAAATGCTGGAATGGTGAGATAACAACAGGAATATCTGCCCGACCCCAGTGACCTTCCCACTAATGTGCAGCATCTCCCCCCATCCTCCTTCCCAACCATCTTACCTGATGCCCATCCCCCTCCAACCTCTATTTCCCTACCACAGGGCGTTTAAAATCCCTAGCCTGTAAGAAAGGCATGCTCTCGCCACGCAAAGTGTTACTCTTATGGCTGAGAGTCCCTTTCAGGTCTCCTCTCCCTAGTAAAGACCTGCTGCTTATGAAGGTCACAGATTCTTAATCAGTCTGTCTCTTTTCTGCTTCTTCACTTTCCTTTCATTTGGTGATGAAACCGGGAGAGAGTTTCGAGTAGGGGGAATCCCTTTCTTGGGTTGCCTCGATTGCATGGCAATCCTTATATGGCCAATGGTCCACCGCCATGGGGTCTCCAATCCAGGCTTGATACAGATGCACTAGGGCCAAGAGGTGCCTAAGTTCCCACAAGGAGTGTGGCCAGTGCCCAACTCCATCCCCAAAACCACCCAAACTCTCTCCGAGCCTTTCTCTCTGTCTTTCTCCCTCTCTCTTATTTCCCACTTCACTATCTTTTATATGACTGTAATTGTGGGGAGTGGAGTATGAGAAGCCTATGAAAACTTGACATAAGCACAGCTATGTCAAATAATCTGCAGGCTGGGATGGCACAGCCCTCAGCTGCAGAAGGGGGACAGGGCAAAATGCAGCACAGCTGCTTTCCCTAAGATCTTTACATTCAGAGAGTAGTGATCGCAGGTCCCCCTGTTCCCAATAACTACAATGTCATTCCCCTCCCCCGAACTGTTTCTCCACCTCCTTGTTTGCCACTATATATAATAAACTTGCTGGAGGTGGATGAAGGTGTTGTGTGTCTGCATTAAAGTGCCCAGCTCACCTGACCCCACTTTCTGCTTATTTGTCTTTTGTCTTTTCTCAATCTCCTCTTGCTCCCAGTTAGCTTTCTAGGACAAGCTTGCTAAGGCCAGGAGATCTAACACTAATATATTTTCTGCTGAGCCTCCTTATCATACAGATAATTGTTTTGATTATAGGATTAGGGGCAACTTCTCCTTTTGATTGGAGTTGAGCCTAAAAAATATTGTTAGTTGCCTTTTTCTACCTAATAGCCACACTGCTCCGGGTGTGACTTTTTGGTCATATATACACCCATAACTTCCCATTCCTCTGGAACTGCCTGCAGGGCCCTTCACCAATTCCATTCCACACACTCAACACTGGCTCTGATTTCTATAGGGACTGGACGGGTAAGACCTGGCCTCTCCTTCCAGTACTCCATAGAGCCTCAGTGTGTTGGATCCCAGCCATTCTCGCCTTCAGCATCCTTATCTCTCCCACTCACCTTCTGGCCTTTTGGCCTCCAGCAAATCTGACCCCTGGCTACGTAGGTTAGAGACATCAACTTAGGACCCCAGGTTCATTTTCCCAGTTTTGCAAGTTTTCTCCAGGGGACGCCCTAGGGAAAACTTCCTAACCCTGGCAATGGGTAATATCCATTCAAAGATTTCCTCTGACTCACCCCTGGGTGTCTTTTATACAATCTTACCAAACTGGGTCTAAAGAGTGATCTAAAACCAAAACACTTCATCTATTTTTCTATGAAAATTTGACCTTGAGCAGAGACCGAAGTTGGGATCTGACAAGACAGCTGGGCTACCCCACAGGATCATCAAGGAAACCCAGTGTTTGCTGGCAGAACCAGTACCTGGTATTAAAGCAGAATCAGATGAGAGCAATGCCCATTATTTTCTTTCTTTCTTTCTTTCTTTCTTTCTTTCTTTCTTTCTTTCTCTCTCTCTCTCTCTCTCTCTCTCTCTCTCTCTCTCTCTCTCTCTCTCTCTCTCCCTTCCTTCCTTCCTTCCTTCCTTTCTTTCTTTCTTCCATTCTTTATTTTTTTATTATTCATATGTGCATACAATGCTTGGGTCATTTCTCCCCCCTTCCCCCACCCTCTCCCTTACCACCCACTCCACTCCCTCCCTCCCACCCCCTTGATACCAAGCAGAAACTATTTTGCCCTTATCTCTAATTTTGTTGAAGAGAGAGTACAAGCAATAATAGGAAGGACCAAGGGTTTTTGCTAGTTGAGATAAGGATAGCTATACAGGGAGTTGACTCACATTAATTTCCTGTGCATGTGTGTTACCTTCTAGGTTAATTCTTCTTGATCTAACCTTATCTCTAGTTCCTGGTCTCCTTCTCCTATTGGCCTCAGTTGCCTTTAAGATATCTGCTTTAGTTTCTCTGCGTTGAGAGCAACATATGCTAACTAATTTTTTAGGTGTCTTACCTATCCTCATATCTCCCTTGTGTGCTCTCGTTTTTATCATGTGCTCAAAGTCCAATCCCCTTGTTGTGTTTGCCCTTGATCTAATGTCCACATATGAGGGAGAACATACGATTTTTGGTCTTTTGGACCAGACTAACCTCACTCAGAATGATATTCTCCAATTCCATCTATTTACCAGTGAATGATAACATTTCATTCTTTTTCATGGCTGCATAAAATTAGATTGTGTATAGATACCACATTTTCTTGATCCATTCATCAGTAGTGGGGCCTCTTGGCTGTTTCCATAACTTGGCTATTGTGAATAGTGCTGCAATAAACATGGGTGTGCAAGTGCCTCTGGATAACCTGTGTCACAGTCTTTTGGGTATATCCACAAGAGTGGTATTGCTGGATCAAATGGTAGATCAATGTTTAGCTTTTTAAGTAGCCTCCAAATTTTTTTCCAGAGTGGTTGTATTAGTTTACATTCCCACCAACAGTATAAGAGGGTTCCTTTTTCCCCGCATCCTCGCCAACACCTGTTGTTGGTGGTGTTGCTGATGATGGCTATTCTAACAGGGGTGAGGTGGAATCTTAGCATGGTTTTAATTTGCATTTCCTTTATTGCTACAGATGTTGAGCATTTTTTCATGTGTTTTTTGGCCATTTGAATTTCTTCTTTTGAGAAAGTTCTGTTTAGTTCACTTGCCCATTTCTTTATTGGTTCATTAGTTTTGGGAGAATTTAGTTTTTTAAGTTCCCTATATATTCTGGTTATCAGTCCTTGGTCTGATGTATAGCTGGCAAATATTTTCTCCCACTCTGTGGGTGTTCTCTTCAGTTTAGAGACCATTTCTTTGGTTGAGCAGAAGCTTTTTGGTTTTATGAAGTCCCATTTATCTATGCTATCTCTTAGTTGCTGTGCTTCGGGGTTCCATTGAGAAAGTTCTTACCTAAACCTACTAATTCCAGAGTATTTCCTGCTCTTTTCTGTATCAACTTTAGAGTTTGGGGTCTGATATTAAGATCCTTGATCCATTTTGAGTTAATATTGGTATAGGGTGATATACATGGATCTAGTTTCAGTTTTTTGCCTACTGCAACCAGTTTTCCCAGCAGTTTTTGTTGAAGAGGCTGCTATTTCTCCATCATATATTTTTAGCTCCTTTGTCAAAGATAAGTTGGTTATAGTTGTCTGGCTTCATATCTGGGTCCTCTATTCTGTTCCACTGGTCTTCATGTCTGCTTTTGTGCCAGTACCATGCTGTTTTTATTGTTATTGCTTTGTAATATAGTTTTTTTTTTTTTTTACATTTTGAAATTTATTTATTTTTTTTTTCATTTTTCTTTTATTATTCATATGTGCATACAAGGCTTGGTTCATTTCTCCCCCCTGCCCCCACCCCCTCCCTTACCACCCACTCTGCCCCCTCCCTCTCCCCCCCCCAATACCCAGCAGAAACTATTTTGCCCTTTTCTCTAATTTTGTTGTAGAGAGAGTATAAGCAATAATAGGAAGGAACAAGTGTTTTTGCTGGTTGAGATAAGGATAGCTATACAGGGCATTGACTCACATTGATTTCCTGTGCGTGGGTGTTACCTTCTAGGTTAATTCTTCTTGATCTAACTTTTTCTCTAGTACCTGGTCCATTTTTCCTATTGGCCTCAGTTGCTTTAAGGTATCTGCTTTAGTTTCTCTGCGTTAAGGACAACAAATGCTATCTAGTTTTTTAGGTGTCTTACCTATCCTCACCCCTCCCTTGTGTGCTCTTGCTTTTATCATGTGCTCATAGTCCAATCCCCTTGTTGTGTTTGCCCTTGATCTAATGTCCACATATGAGGGAGAACATACGATTTTTGGTTTTTTGAGCCAGGCTAACCTCACTCAGAATGATGTTCTCCAATTCCATCCATTTACCAGCGAATGATAACATTTCGTTCTTCTTCATGGCTGCATAAAATTCCATTGTGTATAGATACCACATTTTCTTAATCCATTCGTCAGTGCTGGGGCATCTTGGCTGTTTCCATAACTTGGCTATTGTGAATAGTGCCGCAATAAACATGGATGTGCAGGTGCCTCTGGAGTGACAGTCTTTTGGGTATATCCCCAAGAGTGGTATTGCTGGATCAAATGGTAGATCGATGTCCAGCTTTTTAAGTAGCCTCCAAATTTTTTTCCAGAGTGGTTGTACTAGTCTACATTCCCACCAGCAGTGTAAGAGGGTTCATTTTTCCCCGCATCCTCACCAACACCTGTTGTTGGTGGTGTTGCTGATGATGGCTATTCTAACAGGGATGAGGTGGAATCTTAGCGTGGTTTTAATTTGCATTTCCTTTATTGCTAGAGATGGTGAGCATTTTTTCATGTGTTTTCTGGCCATTTGAATTTGTTCTTTTGAGAAAGTTCTGTTTAGTTCACGTGCCCATTTCTTTATTGGTTCATTAGTTTTGGGAGAATTTAGTTTTTTACGTTCCCTGTATATTCTGGTTATCAGTCCTTTGTCTGATGTATAGTTGGCAAATATTTTCTCCCACTCTGTGGGTGTTCTCTTCAGTTTAGAGACCATTTCTTTTGAGGAACAGAAGCTTTTTAGTTTTATGAGGTCCCATTTATCTATGCTATCTCTTAGTTGCTGTGCTGCTGGGGTTTCATTGAGAAAGTTCTTACCTATACCTACTAACTCCAGAGTATTTCCTACTCTTTCTTGTATCAACTTTAAAGTTTGGGGTCTGATATTAAGATCCTTGATCCATTTTGAGTTAATCTTGGTATAGGGTGATATACATGGATCTAGTTTCAGTTTTTTGCAGACTGCTAACCAGTTTTCCCAGCAGTTTTTGTTGAAGAGGCTGCTATTTCTCCATCGTATATTTTTAGCTCCTTTGTCAAAGATAAGTTGCTTATAGTTGTGTGGCTTCATATCTGGATCCTCTATTCTGTTCCACTGGTCTTCATGTCTGTTTTTGTGCCAGTACCATGCTGTTTTTGTTGTTATTGCTTTGTAATATAGTTTGAAGTCAGGTATTGTGATACCTCCTGCATTGTTCTTTTGACTGAGTATTGCCTTGGCTATTCGTGGCCTCTTGTGTTTCCATATAAATTTCACGGTAGATTGTTCAATCTCTTTAATGAATGTCATTGGAATTTTGATGGGAATTGCATTAAACATGTAGATTACTTTGGGGAGTATCGACATTTTTACTATGTTGATTCTACCAATCCATGAGCATTGGAGATCTCTCCACTTTCTATAGTCTTCCTCAATCTCTTTCTTTGGAAGTTTATAGTTTTCCTTGTAAATGTCGTTCACATCCTTTGTTAGGTTTACACCTAGGTACTTGATTTTTTTGAGGCTATTGTAAGTGGAATTGTTTTCATATATTCTTTTTCAGTTTGTTCATTATTAGTGTATAGAAATGCTAATGATTTTTCTATGCTGATTTTATATCCTGCTACCTTGCTATAGCTATTGATGATGTCTAGAAGCTTCTGAGTAGAGTTTTTTGGGTCTTTAAGGTATAGGATCATGTCGTCTGCAAATAGGGATATTTTGACAGTTTCTTTACCTATTTGTATTCCTTTATTCCTTCTTCTTGCCTAATTGGTCTGGCTAGGAATTCCAGTACTATGTTGAATAGGAGTGGAGATAGTGGGCATCCTTGTCTAGTTCCTGATTTTAGAGGGAATGGTTTCAGTTTTTCTCCATTAAGTATAATGCTGGCTGTAGGTTTGTCATGTATAGCTTTTATAATGTTGAGGAACTTTCCTTCTATTCCTAGTTTTCTTGGAGCATTTATCATGAAATGGTGTTGGATCTTATCAAAGGCTTTTTCTGCATCTATTGAGATGATCAAGTGGTTTTTGTCTTTGCCTCTGTTAATGTGGTTTATTACATTTATTGATTTTCATATGTTGAACCACCCCTGCATCCCTGGGATGAAGCCTACTTGGTCGTGGTGAATAATCTTTTTGATGTGTTGTTGAATTTGGTTTGCCATTATTTTCTTGAGGATTTTTGCATCAATGTTCATTAAGGAGATTGGCCTATAGTTCCCCTTTTTGGAGGTGTCTTTGCCTGGTTTTGGGATAAGTATAATACTGGCTTCATAAAATGTGTTAGGCAGTTTTCCTTCCCTTTCTATTTTGTGGAACAGTTTAAGGAGTGTTGGTGTCAGTTCTTCTTTAAAGGACTGATAGAATTCAGCAGAGACTCCATCAAGTCCTGGACTTTTCTTTTTGGGGAGACTCTTGATTGCAGCTTCAATTTCATTTTGTGTTTTAGGTCTATTCAGGTGATTAATTTCCTCTTGGTTCAGTTTTGGATGATCATATGTATCTAGAAATCTGTCCATTTCTTTAAGATTTTCAAATTTCTTTGAATATAGGTTCTCGAAGTAGTCTCTGATGATTTCCTAGACTTCCATGGTGTTTGTTGTTATTTCCACTTTTGCATTCCTGATTGTATTAATTTGGGTTTTTTCTCTCCTCATTTTAGTCAGGTTTGCCAGGGGTCTATCGATCTTGTTTTTTTTTTCAAAGAGCTAACTTTTTGTTTCATTAATTCTTTGTATGGTTTTTTTGGTTTCTATTTCATTGATTTCAGCGTATTTTTCTCCTTCTATTTGTTTTGGGATTTGCTTGTTCTTGTTTTTCTAGGAGCTTGAGATGTATCATTAGGTCATTGATTTGGGATCTTTCAGTCTTTTTAATATATGCACTCATGGCTATAAACGTTCCTCTCAGGACTGCCTTTGCTGTGTCCCATAGGTTCCGGTAGGTTCATTTTCATTGACTTCCAGGAACTTTTTAATTTCCTCTTTTATTTCATCAATGACCCATTGTTCATTAAGCAATGAATAGGGAGAGACAGTGTACTAATCAACCATAAGCTGAAAAGGCATTAGAGAGACAGAGAGAGGATAGAAAATAATAATTAATAAATAAATAAAAATAAAAATAAATAAATGAAAAAAAAATATATATATAGAAAAATCTCCAAGTTCAAATGCAATAAAGTTTCAGTCTTAATAATTTTGGTGTTCATCCCTCAGCCTCCAATCCTGGAGATGGTGCCTCAGATGTTGTTCTGTAGTTGTCTCATCAAAGGGGAAAAATAAAATAAAACAAAACTTCACAAAACAAAAAAAACCCCACAAAGTGTCCCAAGTTCAAATGCAGTAAGTTTTTCAGCATGCAGGTGTAATTCGGTTGTTCTCTCATCAAAGGTAGGGAGAAAAAGAGAGAAAAAAAAAAGAGTCTGGAGACAGTTCTGAGAATGGTATCTGCAGCTGTGGCTTGCCTGCCCGCTGCTGTCAGCCTGCTGTTGCTGGTGGTTTTATTTATGCAGATCTCTGGGGTGAGCTTAACACTCACCTGGCCCAGCAGGCTTTGCTTACTCAGAGTTCTCCTGTGCGGGAGCTGCTGCTACAAGCTTTCCCCTTTCCAAGCACACTGGGGGAAGTAACACTGCACCCACTTTCTCTGGCCTGCTCACGTGGGAAGTGGGTCTTCCCCCCTCTCCTGTGGAGTTTTCCTCCCACCCCTGCTTTTACAAGCTTTCCCGCTCCTGATTGCTGGGTGTGTGCTGCTGCTCCTGCGTTCTCTGGCCCGGCTTGTTTATTTACAGTTCTGTGAGGGATTTCTCCTCCCCCTCTTCAGTGCTCAGGGCACCCCGCCCTCTTTGCTACGTGTCTTTATTGTTATTATTGCTTATTACTCAGTTTTTCTTTTATCCCTGGGTGGGGGTCGGTCTGTCCAGGGGGCTATGCTGATCTGGCCCAGGGTTGTCTGTGGGAGAACCATGTGCCACTTAGCTCACCTTGTGGTCTGCGTCTTCCCAAGCCGTCTGGTGCTGCCATCTGGCGGTGGCGTAGGACCCTCCTGATTTCTCCATTTAATGTGAAGTGGAGATGCTCTGCGCAGGCTGGAGGTGTGGAATGGTCAAAGTTTTGCCTCTTCTCGGTGGTTTTGCCTGTAAGGTGTATCTCCAGCGTCTCTCCACGATTTTACTTTAGAAGGCACACTTTCTGCTTCCTCCCTCTAGCCGCCATCTTGGAATCTCTTATCGCCTGTTATTTTCATGTGGTCATTGCTGGTCCCCAGGATTCCCCATTTGAGGGAGGGAGTTTTAAACTTGAACTATGAAGGATTCCAAGATGGCGGCTGGAGGTAGGAAGCAGAAAGCAACCCTCCTATAGTGAAATCTATTTGCTCTCCTGGCCAAGGCACCATGCAGTTGGGATGATGGACCTGCAACCTCAGCCTCTTATGAGCACAGGCTGGAAAAACCAACAACAGAATTTTAATTTTCTATCTAAAATGCCCCATGTATTTAAAATTAAAATCTCAGTTTTCTAGGTTATGGCATAAACTAAAAGACAAAAGGGCAGCCTTCCTGAATTCTGCTACAGATTCAATAAGGCATTTGGATTTTTTTCATTAGGCCCCTTACCTAAATTTTAACTTTTGAGGGGCTAATTCATTCTACCTTTTCCATGCTTACTATCACCAGTTTCAATGGAGATGTAATCCTTTTTCCTTGTACTCTGCCCTTTTCCCAGGCTGTCATACAAATTCTAATTTAAAAACAAATTTTTTAGTATAAAATAAGAGGATGGACTTGTACATCCCCTCGTGCCCCCTGTATCCTTTGTCCTGACAAGGATATGGGATGCCACCACTATACCAAGACTAGGCTCCCTAAATTTATTTTAAAGATTTGGCTTATAAATTACTATAGCCCAAGGTAAACTATTATTAAAATTTTTTTAAATACCCTCTAGAGGTAAATCTAAAGCCTTCAATATCTAAGAGTGCACTTGAAATTAATGTAATTGTTTTGTGTTTCATTGTGTAAATTTTGTGTATGGCTATTGTATGATTAGCTTATTAGAGATAAAAATCTTATAGGAGACTGAGATGACTCAAAACACTTTCCTATAATTAACTCTTGCCTCAGCTGTTAAGCTGCCCAAAATGAGTCCTAAAAGAATTGAATGGGACACTTCTCAATCTGCTCCTAAAAATTTTAAAAAGTAACTAATCAATGCAGTTGTGGCCACTTAGTTAATTTTTACATCTTCTTTAGGTCTTAAATCTATGCACGCCTAAATTGACATTTATGACATGCCTAATTTAAACCTTTTTTACATATGCATGTAAAAAATCTTTAGGATGATTCTTATTATAGAGTTAATGTAAAAAAATAAAAGGCTTGTGTTCTCTTCTCTCCCCTACCTCTTCTTCTTCTACTTTGAAGAAAAACCAGTTTTCCAAGGGTTATGTCAACCAGGTCTAACTAAATTATAGGCATTGTTATGGACAGTAACCTTCATTTATTTCATTTTGTCATAAGTAATTTGCATTCAATTCTTTTATTATTAGATTATTGAATGATCTGCTCTGGAAGCCATTCATTGTCCTTCCAGTCCGCTATCTGTAGGGCATCTCTCTTTTTCCTGTTTCCCCTTTCCTTATATATGGAGACCCCTAATTTTTCACCTTGTCTGAGGGAGGAGCAAGAAGAAAGAAGGCCTGATGGTGCCCAAAAAAAGGATCTGAACCAGTCATTGGGAAGGATTCTGTAAGCTCGTTTCCCACAGATCCAATATAGCTCCTTAGGCACCTGCCGCTCTATGCCTACCTTAGATTATTCCAGGCTATTGTAAGTTTAGGGAAGTTAGCCAGAGGGTGCGGCTGGGGCTGTGTGTGATTGGGAGCCCTGCCTCCACTAAGTCTCCTGAGCAGTATTATTGTAAAACTTTTGTCCCAAGCAGATCATGTCCCCTACTGGGGTGAATTGGCCTTTTGGATGGGAGATAACAGTAATTCCCAATGATAGAGGTTTTTAGGAGCCAAATACTGTTTCTGAGGCTAGGGAAGGTGGCTTCATTAAAGGACTCTTGTAAATTTAGCTCTTTTGCCTCCCATGGCCAATGGTCTCCCATAGCCATTCCCCCAAAAACATAACATGAGGTTACATTCAGAGTTTGTGTTATGGACTCAGCTAGTAAGAGGAATAGGAGAGATGGGAAACTCACTTTGTATCTCCTTTAGTGCAAGACCTGGTATGAAGAGCTCTCATGGGTGGCAGTTACTAATTTGAGGTGCAGTATAGTCCCAGGGTCAAGCCCTTTCTACTTATCATTATACCAGTCTTAAGTCCCCATTCCCAATCTGAGGGTTTAAGTATAGTAAAATTTATGGGGTCACAGGTGCCAAGGGAGCAGTTAGAGGCTGCTACTCCTTTTTGAAGGAGGGCAGAGGGTTCTGCCTTTTGCCAGGTAGCCCATGAAACACAACTCCAGTATGGGCAGTAGTTTCAGCTTGTTACAGAACACGGCCAAGAGTTGTCTCCCTGGTATACATACTTATCATTTGATATATAAGTTCTCTCCCAGGCGAGGCCTTCCCAGGTGTTACCAATACCATGAGGTCGATAGACAGTGTTTTTAGCTATTACAGCACACACATCAAAGTATTCAGATACTGGCCTTTTGAGGTTGTAAACCTGTGTCTGGCTAATGATCTCCCCATTGCTGATGAAGTTTCGAACCTCTAGTTATTGCTCCCGAGGGTGATAGATGGGATTAAAACAGATATACTGACCATCCTGAGAGCACACTGAGTAGGTGACATGGTTGTGGGTGCATGACCCAACAACTGTGCCTGCACAAGAATAGTAAGTATGGAAAACCAGACTTTTGGTAACAGCACTCCCTGCTTGGGTAGCGCACATACATGAGTCACAGTGCAAAGCCTGGGAGTCCCCAGGTAGAGAGCTGACCAAGATTAGCAAGAAGAATACACAGAATGGACTCATCCTCAAAGGTGAGATAGGCGATTCCTAAATCTTCCACTGTGCATCGATTAGTCAGCTTCCAGAGTGACTAGAGCGGGGCTGACGTCTCATTTTCCATGGTCTCCTGTTGTCTCTGGGAAGTGGGGTTCTGCTGGGGAAGGGTGTGAGCATTCCAGAGGGTGATCTTGCCCAGTGAAGCTGGGTCATGGATGCACTCCCACTTGAGAGAAGCTGGCTTCATTCAGCTGTGGTGGATCCAGGGAACAACCTCTGCTACTTTAACTGTGGTGGGGGAGGATAAAACAACAACAAAAGGGCCCTTCCAGTGGGGCATTAACGGTTTAACCTTCCATTCTTTTATCCAAACAGCATCCCCTGGTTTATAAGGGTGTGTGGTAGTTGTCAGGCTAACAGGGAGTCTCTTTCTTACCTAGTCATTGATTTTTGAGAGAGTCAACCCGAGGGCCTGCATCTGCTGTCTCAGGGTGAGGTTACCTATTTCCTTAAGGTCCCCTTGCAGGCCCTTGATTAAAGGGGATGGATGCCCAAAAAGAATTTCAAAAAGAGAGAGGCCTGTCCATTTGGCGAGGCCAGACCTAATCCTGAGCAAGGCTACGGATAGTAACTGACCCCACTGTAGGTGGGTCTCCTGGCATAGTTTTCCCAATTGCAACTTTAGAGTCCTGTTCATGTGTTCTTTCTTTGGGGGGCAGTAGGTTGTGTGCAGCTTCCAGATTATTCCTAAGGCCTTAGCCACACTGCACCACCTCAGCCACAAAGGCCAGCCCATTGTCCTATCCAATAGACACAGGTATTCTGAACTGAGGGATGATTTCCCTTAACAGACACCTGGCCACTTCCCAGGCTATGTCAGTCCAAGTAGGGAAGGCTTTCACCCATCCTGAGAAGTTACAGAAAAACACCAGCAAATATTTACATCCTCTGCCCTGTGGCATCTCAGTAAAGTCCACAATCAGGTTTTCAAAAGGAGCTCCTCCAACACTTTGCGCTTGGGGTGGTGCTCTTGGCCCTTTTCGGGGATTGTTTTTGGCACAAAAAGTGGACCTCTCACATATGCTGGAGATTTGAGACATAAAACACTGGGTCATGGTGGTCTTGAGAGCTATCTGCTCTGAGTGAGTTCCTTCATGGAACTGTTTGACAAATGTGGGAGCTAGTGATTCTCGAATTGCAATACAATCATCAGCAAGCTTCCACCATTCTTTTGGTAGAAAATTTCCTCCTTCAGTCTCAAAGCAAGCCTGTTCTTGTGAAGTATACCATGGGTCCCATTGAGATAAAGAGTATGGAAACAAGACGGCTGTCAGTGAAGTTGAAATTTGTCCTCCTGTGAGAACTGCTTGTTTGACTTCCCTATCAGCTTTTCAGTTTCCCCAAACAGATGTTGTCTCCCCTTCTGGTGGCCTCAGCAGTGTATGACTGCTACTCATTAGGGGCCATACAGCTTCTAGCAAATCCAGAATTTCTTGTTCATACTTCAAAACAGAGTAGTAAACTCAGACTGTGAGTTCTTGTCCCAACGTAAGTTTGCCTGCTTCAGCCACCAAGACGTCAGTGGCCACCAGGGCACTCAGGCAGGGGATCCAGTCCCACAAAACTGCATCGAGTTGCTTTGATAAATAGGCAACCAGGCAGTGCCAGGAACCTAGTAGCAGGGTCAAGACTCCCACAGCTGTCCCCAGTCTCTTACATATAGTAAGAAGGCCTTCATCACATCTGGCAGGCATAGAGTAGGGGTGTTTGTGAGTTCCCTTTTAATTTCTGAAAAGGCCTTTTCTTGCTCCTCTCCTGATATCATGGGTTCTTGTCCTCCCCACTTTGTGGCTTCATAAAGGGGTTTTGTCAAGAGAGAGTAATTGGGGATCCAGATCCAGCAGAAAACTGCAGTCCCTTGATATTCTCTAATCAGTTGATAGGTCTTGGGGGCTGGAATGGAACAGTAGGCCTGTTTCCTCTCAGGGACCAGTCTATGTTGTCCTTGTGACAGGTGAAACCCGAGGTATTTGACAATATCCTAGCAAATCTGGGCTTTCTTTCAGGAAATCTTACACCCTGTCTTCCACAAAAGGGAGAGGAGGAGGCGAGTTCCTTCCATACAGTCCTCCTGAGTTGGTCCAGCCAACAGAAGGTCATCTACATACTGCAGGAGTATGTAGCCATGCTGGTCAGCTGGAAAAACCTTTAGGTCAGATGCCAGGGCAGTCCCAAAGATAGTGGAAGTTTTGAAGTCTTGTGGAAACTGAGTCCAAGTCAATTGTCCCTATTTTCCAGTACTAGGACTTTCTCATTGGTAGGCAAAGATGGGTTGGCTCTGTGGGGCCAGGCAGATGCAGAAAAACGCATCCTTAAGGTCCAAGCAGGTAAAGAAGTTTGCCTCAGCTGGGATAAAAGGCCCAAAAGTGTGTGGGTTTGGGACCACAGGGTGTAAAGTGACAGTTGCTGAGTTGACTGCATGGAGGTAGATGCTTTTGGATCCCAATTTGGGCCTTGAAAGGAATGTAGTATTGCTTCTGGCTAACAGGAATAGCTCCTGGTTTTAATTGTATCACCACCGGAGGTATTTGTCCTCAGCCCATACTCCTGGAATCTTAAAGGGAAGCTCAGGAATCTCTTTTTTAGAGGAACAGAGTTGCCATTCCTCTTCCTGTGCAACCGTGAAAGTTGGGTCTTGGCTTCAGGTCTTCTCAGCTTTAAGGCTGCCATGCTGTCAAAAGTTATCTGTGCCCTTAGTTTGCACAACAAGTCTCTGCCCATCAAGGCCACAGGGCAATCAGGAAGGTAGAGATCTCATGCCTTACTTCATGATTTCCAAGACTGCATTTTCTAGATACAAGGAAGGGACACCAAGTCTGATCCCCATGACCCCAACAATGGTTGCATGTCTCTGTGAGAGAGGGCCCACTGGTTGGGTTATAACTAAATGGTTAGTGCCAGTGTCCACCATTAGAGGTCAACAGGACAGCACCCTACCTTCATTCAGACCATAGACTTCTAGGGACCCAGTAGAATGGAGTTGGTCTGTCCTAATCCTCCTCACAATCCTCAAAAGTGGCCAGTCCAATGATGACTTCCTCCCAGCGGCCACTTCTCCCCTAAGCAGGTCAATACTTTCCTTCAATAACCTGGCCTCTGCCTCTGGTCTGGGGAAGCCTTCTGGGGTTCCCTGGGCCATTGGGGACATTCATTTTTCCAGTGTCCTTTCTGACAATTGTAGGCACACTGTCTCACCTTAGTTCACTCTAGGTGAGCCCATTCAGGGGGTGCTGACCACCACCCACAGGGATTGCCTTTCCTCTGCCACAGCTGGCCTGTCCAGCTAGAGCTGTAGCAAGGAGGTCCATCTTCCTTTTCATCTTTATATTGGCCTCTCGTTTGGCCTCCTGATCTCGATTGACAAAGACTTTTGTGGCAACTCCAGAAGCTGGCTGGCATTCATACCCACAAACCCCTCAAGCTTTTGCAATTTTTGCCTTACATCCATCCCCCAGGCCTGGCTGACAAAAGTTGCATTAATCATCCTCTGGTTTTTGGCCGCCTCTGGGTTGAAAGGGGTGTACAGGTGGAAGGCCTCACATAGTCACTTATAAAACTGGCTAGGGCTTCATCTGGCCCTTGGTGGACTTCTGTTGTCTTACTCATGTTCATAGCCTTTTCCCCTCTTTCCTTCATACTCCTAATAATGCCTCCTGACACCGCTCAAGCCACTGGTAATCTTGGTCATCATTAGGGTCCCAGTGGGGGTCCTCCTTGGGGAACTGGCCCTGAGCATAGGTTTGGACATTTAGAATGTCCACAGGGGCATGACTTTCCAGCCACTTTAGAGCCACCAAGGTGGCTCCTCAGCATTGCTCCTCAGTATTGGAGTCAGAAGAAGCTGTCAGCAGTCTGTCCAGGTGGGCTTATGAGTTTGGATGATGGGCTGCATTAGATCAATCGGGGTCTGAGGCTTCTCCATGAAGGAGGGGGTGTGGTGCTTCCAGTTAAGGAGGTCTGTGGTGGTGAAGGGCTGGTAGACGAATGTTCACCTTCCTCCTTGTATCTGACCATGATGGTCATAATATATTGGGCCCTGGACCTCTCTCAGGGGCATCTGCAGAGTGGTGGGTCCTGGGGGAAAGGCTAGGCCCATAGTGGGACTGTTCAAGTGTTCCTGGTTGAACCTAGCAATCAATCTTACAGGGAGCTGTGGAGTGAGAACAGTGGGCTTGGAGTGAGCATGAGGTTCCTGGGGCCTGAGGAAGGCGGGGTTGCTGCAATCTCAAGGACTCCTGGGCCTAGCCTTGTAGGCATAATTGCTGCTGGGGCTTTGCCATTGGATGCTGCTTCCCCTTTGAAGGGTGGAGGCAAAGGGGCGGAAGGCAGTGGCAAAGGGGGTACAGTGGCACATAAGTGGGTGGGGTCTCCTCAGGGACCCCACTAATATGGGTTTCTGTGCCTTTTACATTTTTCCCTGCTCTTGAAAATTGTGGCCACTCTGGCTACCATGACCCTACATGCTTCCTCTAGGTGGAGCTTTAGCCATGTGGGCCAACTGAGGACTGCATCCTGCCAGCAATCAAAATAAGGGAATTGATCTGGGTGTCCAGGTTCCCCTACAACCACTTCAAAAACTCTATTGACTAGGACCTTATCTAATGACCCCTCCGAGGGCCATTGTACACCAGAAGTAGGCCAGTATATTTCACAGAAGGCCCTATATCTGCCAGGAGTCAGCTTGACCCTGTAATCTCCATTAAATCCCCTTAAAGTTCTTGAGCATTGTTACTCTGACCTCCTCCCATTCCTCCCATCTGTCAGACATCAAGACAGAGACAGAGATGAAAGGGATAAGGGCTGTAGAGAGGAGGTAAGGGGTCCTCCTCTCTGGCACACAGGAAAACAAATAATACCACTCACTTTGTTTGTCTCTGGCTGCTCCCCTCACAGGGATTTAGGTGTCTCTTGGCCATAGTGAGTTAACATAAGCCCTGGACTAAAGGCCCTGTCAGGGCTATCAGTGGACCATATGAGTTTGCAATGGCCCTGCAGATCAGGACTCCACATTCACTTCGCAGGTGGACTGCATCTCAGGCTCACACTTTTACACTCTCACACAGCAGAGGACTTCCACCCTGTTCCCTGAACCCAAGAGACACAGTTTCACCACAAAAGGCAGTTACTTAAGTGTCTCTGTTTCTGGGAGTTGATCAGAGTCCCCTGCTGCCTCCTGAGACAGGTCTGAATTTGAACCTGGTTTCTTACCAGTCTGATGAGCAGGTTTCCCAGTTTGGTTCCCAAGCCTTTCTGGGTTCCTTTGTGCAAATGAAACTCACCTCCTTGGTTCACTGGGAGAAAGGCTTCCTAAGATCAAGGCTTCTGGTGGCACCTGGTAAGGTTGGCCTCTTGGCAGGCTGGAGATGCTGAGCTGGCAACAAGGTGAAAACACTGCCCTCCAAATCCCAGACGAGTGCCCCAGAAATGTAGCAGGATGGCTCAGACAGAGACAGGGCACTAAAGCTTTTGGGAAGCAAGTTTATTAAGCATGCCAGCAGCAACTCAGTGTACTCAAGTCCAAAGGCTGAGCCCCAAGAACAAAAGGGGTTTTCCTTATACCATTTAGAGCAATTTACAGAAATGGGAGGTAAAAGCTTGTTCCATACATGGTCACATATTATTTCATTGGCTATTTTAACCTCTGGGGTGAGGTGATCCTTCTCTAGTGTTGCCCCAGGTGACATACTCAAATCTGTTTTTTGTTTCACTGTAGCACTCATTATTCTCTCATTATCACCCATCCTTGCCTTCCTGCTACAGGAAACTGATACACAGCCACTGGTAGTGTAAAGGACAAATTATAGCATATTTGTACAATTGAAGTATTATGCTATAATGAGAATAATGATCACTGCATGCAACAAAATGAAAGAACCATCCATGTGATAGCAGAAGATGCCTGGTGCAGAAGAATATGAAGCCTAAGTAAGATTCCACTGATAGAAGGCTTAAAAGTAAGCAAAACCTACCTCTGGGTTTTGAGATTAGGCATGGTTTCTTGGCAGTGGGAGTAACTGAAGGGCACTGGAAGTTTCTGAGGATGCTGGAAATACTTTCTTATCTTGGTGCTTGGTTATGAGATTACTTTGTGATATTTCAAATCATACATTCATAATTTTTCTGTATTTGTGCACTCCAATAAAAAGTATGCTTAATAACAAAAAAGTTAGTTAAAAAACACAAATACCCAGCTGGGCGCCTGAGGCTCACATCTGTAATACTATTTGGGAGACTGAGATAGGCAGGATTGTAGTTTGAAGCCATCCCAGGCAAATAATTTTGTGAGCCCCATGTCCAAAAGGAGCACAGCAAAATGGGCTAGAGGTGTGACTCAAGCAGTAGGGCACCTGCTTTGCAAGCACAAAGCCCTGAGTTCAAACTCCAGTCCAAAAAAGAAAATTCCCTTGCAAAAATAGGCTTAAGGTATAGATACAGTAAATGCAAGGCTCTACATCCCACACAGAGCAATTTCTGAGGATTTTACAGTAAAGTCCAATGTCACATGTACACAAAAGTGAACTGGTGTGTGCATGACCACAACAGAAAGAGATACATCAAAGTACACCATGATGTACACTTGGTATCTTTTTTCATGAGTGCCACTTATTTCATTAAGTGCTACTTTAGAAAAAACTACATTACCAAAACTGCAGAATGCTTTTTGAACTAGATCTCTCAAAAGGCATTTTTTTTTCATGGTACTGGAGACTGAACTCAGATACTGAACACATGCTCAGCAAGCACTCTACCACTGAACAGACTCCCAGATCCTTTTATCTTGAGGCAGGATTACTACATTACCCAGGCTGGCCTCAATCATCAAATCCTCCTTCCTTAGCCTCCAGAGAAGTTGGGATTACAGTTGAGTTTTGGTTTTTTTTTTGCAGTACTGGGGTTTGAACTTAAGACCTTACACTTGCTAGGAAGGTACTCAACTGCTTGAGACACACACCAGCCCTTCCTTCAATGGCATGTTTTTCTCATTTTATGAGATTAACATGTCTTCATAAGGGCTGGAAGTGTGACTTTGAGGCAGGCTAGAAGGGAAAGCTTGAGACTCATATGTAGGTTGCCCAGGGATGGCCCAGGACTCCGTCACCTAGCTGGGTACCACCCATGCCCCTCCCCAATCCTTGATTATTGGATGAGAATCACCTGGTTCCTCCCTTCCCATAGATCAGGTTCCTTCCTTCTGATATATCAGCTTAAGTTTTAAAAGCACCTGAAAAAGAAAAGCAGGCTCTCTGCCTGCAGACTCCACCTGTGCCTCACCATGCTCTCCTCCTCCCCCCAACATTTAATAAACCTTATTTACATCCACGTTTTGCTTGGATTCTTCCACGCCAGAATGCAAGAACCAAGAGCCCTGAGTTCAAGCTCAGTACCACCAAAACCAAGTGTTTTCAAAAATTAATTTTCCATGCCCAGGCAGGAATATAACCACATGGAAATACATCATTACCCTTGTGTATTTTTAGCATTTTTATTCAATTATAAGGTGCAAATTCCAAATGTTATTGTAAAACTAAACAGATTTTAAAGTATTTTTCTGTTTTTGAGACAGGGTCTCACTATGTAGCCCAGGCTGGTCTCAAAATCCCAAGTGTTAGAATTAAGACACACACCACGCCTGTCCAGTTTTAGTGAAAAGATTATTGCTAGGTAACAGAGGTACTGTCTTCTAACATTCTATTGAAAATAAATCTTTGGAATCTATATTTCAAAGTAGGAAAAATCTAGGGTTATTTTGTTTAACAAACAACAACAAAAGACTGTTAGTCACTTTCTATTGCTGACAAAATACCTGAAAAAGGAGTGAGGTTTAGAAGGACTTATTTTGGCTCACTTACATGCTCTGCTGTTTCTGGACCCATGCATGGTGAGGAAGATTGTTATGGTGGAGAAAAGTGGCTCACCTCATGGAAAACAGGAGTCAGAGAGGACAAGAGCAGAAAGGGGACCAGGGATAAAGTATGCCCTTCAAAATCCCACCCCAGTGACCTATGCCTCCAAGGGACCACCTCCTAGATTCCACCACTTCTCAATATAGCCATCAAATTATGAGTCCATTAGGTCAGAATCCTCATGGTCCAGTAACTTCCTCAAAGCCTCGCCTCTGGGCATTGCGCTGGGGACCAAGCCTTCAATCCCAGGGTTTTTGGGGGGACACTTTATTGCAAACCCTAACACTTATTTAAGCCAGTCACCATTTTCCTCTGTCTGAAATGATACATTAGGTCAAATGTGGATGTGTTCTTTAGCAGAACTTTAATAAAAAGATTAACTGGTTCTTAAGAATGTTCTAAAAGAAGCACTGAAAACTAAACTAGTAGTAGGCACTGTCAGCCTGTAAGAGAGTAGCTGGATGTGAGAGCCTTCACCAAGCTTCTGAACAGCTTTTTCCCATTAAATGATGACTGCATCTTTATCTACTGAAAATGCTGGACTAAAAGTCTTTAGTTTGTCTTTGAGAAAGATCAGGATGCTGAGTAATCCTATTATTATGTCAAACTTTTCAAATTACTAACAAATCACATTCCTTAGCCAACAAATACATACTCAGATATGTATATAGAAAATGCAACAAGTTATTTGAACCTGAATGCAGAGAATAAATACTTTATTAACTGATTATAGTTGAAAGTCACAAACAAAAAAGAGTATATTAAGGCAGAGCCATATATATATATGTGTGTATATATATACACACACACACACACACACATACACATAGATATGTATGTGTGTGTGTGTATATATATATATATATAGAGAGAGAGAGAGAGAGAGAGAGAAAGACAAATTCAAAGACTGTTATGTCTTTACATTTTTATAACCTCTGCATTTTTCTTTTATACATTTAGGTAGTGTGCTTTCTTTCCTTCTCAGTTAAAGAAACATCTTGGCCAATAATTCCAAATCATATTTTGATGACAACTTACAGGATCACTGATTGAGACAATGCTAACTGATGGTTTTCTCAGCATATCCAGTATGTGTTGGTACATTTATGTCAATTGACAATTGATCACTTTTTCAGCAAAAGACACATTTTAAAAAAATGATTTTAATAGTCTTAACTAAAACAAGTGTAGACTTGCAAGTCAGTCAAATGCCCAAATTTCATGTTTTCAGTCCTTCCTGAAACATGGTTTACATAACCTATAGATATGAATGATCACATGGTTCTATTACTGACCTATAAATTTTGAGATTTTCAAAGTCCAAAATTACCCTTATGTAAAATGGCAATGCAAATAGCTATTCTACATAATGTAGAATAAATTTTCTTCTGCATATCTCCTCTTATAAAAATGGGCAGCCACCAAAAAAAGTAAAATAAAATAAAAAAGGACATAAACTTAGTTATCTGTAAAAGCACTCCAGCTCCCTAATTCCACCTTCGAAGGAAAAGGCAGAGGCAAGTTTACATTATCCCAGAAAACTGAAAAAAATGGCTTTATTTGGTATCTTCAAGAAGCTTCTCCTTCTGTAGGAGACGTAGGTGTTGTAGGAGAAACCGAAACTGGTTTTCGTGTAATTCTGTCTAGCTCTGCGTGAACGTCTGACAGGACAGGCTTCTGGCCTACAATGAAGGAAAAGAAAGATTTAGATAATAGCCAAAGAATCCTTTTCACCAATGTTTCTTCACTTAAAAATTTCCAAAGCTTTCATTAACTTTGTCTAGCATACAAGGTTATATAAACATTCGTAATTTAAAAATAAATGCTCTCATTTTAAATTGAGGAGCCTGTTATCAAATAGAGGAAAACTGGTACCTACCAGTCAGGCATGGTGGTACATGCCTCTAATTCCAGCTATATGGGAGGCATAGGCAGGTGGATCAAAGTCTGAGGCTAGCCCCATGCAAAAAGAAAGACCCTATCCGAAAAATAACTAAAGAAAAAAAAAGGACTGGTAGAGCACCTACTTAGCAAGCCTAAGACCCTGAGTTCAAACCCTAGTACTGCAAAACAAAACAAAGCAAAACAAAACAACCCTGGTACCTATCTTTAATCTTATAAGATTTTTGTTGCTTTGTTTCTAAAGGCAAAGGATAATAAGAACAGTAAAACAGAAAACAGACACAGAACTTTGGAATCTGGAGAAAAGATGAATGATAAATGAACAACCAGTGCTGGGAAGGATATAAAAAACCAGAACTCAGGGGTTGGCAGAGTGGCTCAAGAGGTATAGCATCTGCCTAGCAAGTGTGAGGCCCTGAGTTCAAACCCCAGTACCACAAAACAAAAACAAAACAAAACTAAAGAATGTTTATAGAAGTCCCAAAATGGAAATAACATAACTACCACCCAATGGACAAATAAAAGTTGGCTTGTGTACACATGGAATATTACTCAGCAATAAGAAGAAATGAAGTACTGATACATGTTATAACATGAATGAACCTCAAAAATATGGTAAATAAGACATACTATACGATTCCACTTACATCAAATGTCCAGACAGGCAAATCCATAGAATGGTATGCAGATTACTAATTGCCTACAACTGGGGGTGCTAGAGAGAGAGGAAAGGTTTGAGGTTTCTTTTTGGGGAGATGAAAATGTCCTAAATTAGATTATGGTTATAGTTTTCAGAACTCTGTGAAGATCCTAAAACCACAGAATTGTACTCTTTAAATAAGTGAACTTCATGGGGTATAAAGCTGTGTTCAAAATGACCTGCTCCAAGTAATGATACCTGACTTTTTGGCAGATGATGGTAAACCACTGCTTCCGCCTCCAGCCCCACCTCCGGGGCTACCACCACCAACACCAGGGCCTCCAGGAGAGCCAGTCTTTTTGCTCAACAAACTATTAAAGAAATTTGCCAGGACACCTTCACTTGTAGCTCCAGCTGTTAAAAAAAAAGAGTTATTCAAAATACTGATTTTTCTGTAAGTTATCATTATAGCAATCACACATAGGAAAAGACTAATAGACTTAAAAATTAAGAGTTGTATGTCCCAAATTCAAGTGTACTTTGATCTCTGAAGCTGAGTACTCATACTTTCTCATCTATAGTAAGCCGGCCTTATTTGCAAATTTATTACAAAGGGATTTGACCATGTGTGGTTTAAATGATAAATAAAAAAAAATTAAAAGGAATTCCAAAACAAAGAATTTAAATTCCCACATACACATTACAAAGCTCAGTTCATGTGACGAAGCTCTCAATCAGTCCTGCGTTATCGTAGGTTGTGTTTAAATCATTGTGCGATCTGCTGAATGTTTCCCTGCCTTTAATTCTGAGAAAGTCTGCCTCCCCAAAGAGCAAAGTAAAATTTAGGAAAATCCTCCCAAGCCAAAAGGAGTACATGATTCACTTAATTTAAGTAATAAAGTGAAAATTTTAGATTTGTTAAGCAGTGCAGAAGTTGGGCAGTGTTATGGGGAAAAAGAATCAAGCACCTACACTATGGTATTAAACTCTATGCACACTGAACATTCATAATTTTTCCTCAACAGAGGTCTCCTTGGACCCACACACCCAGGGATACCAAGGGTCTACTGTACTCACACATAAAACAAACAGCAAATTTTACAAGTGCAAAATAATTTTTAAAATCAGAATCTTATGTTTTTTAGGCCAAAAGCATTTTAAACAAACATGTTAGATGCTACTGTATCCCTTTTGAAAGGGATTCTTTAAATCTACAACTGCTGAGAAATATTTGCCTTAAATATTTAAAAAGTTACCCAATCCTATTTGATAACCAGTAGAAATTCCAAGAGATAAACAGGCACAGCACAGCAATATACGATTCACATAAGAGAAATACAAATAGAAGGGAAATACTAGGGAAAAGGCTCATAAGAACTCTAATTGGGTTGTAGTAAAACTACAATAGCTGGGTATGGTGGCTCATGCATATAATCCCAGCACTTGGGAAGCTAATGCAAGAAAAAGATCTAGAATTTGAGGCCAATCTAGGGTATGTAGTCAGGTCAAGACCAGCCTGGGCTACATAGTCAGACCCTGTCTCAAAACTGAATAAATCCATTTGTAAGACATCAAAAGGCATAAAAACGGGGTGGGTGGACTGGCTCAAGCTGTACAGCACCTGTCTAGTAAGGGTGAGGCTGAGTTCAATCCCCAATACCTCAGGAAAAAAAGGCACAAAAGTGTACGAAGTTTTTTACCTACTAATCCCACTTATAGCAATTATTCCTACAGAAATAACTTACACATGTTTTTATGTTAATTGCAGATTTCCTATTCTAGTATAAAAATAAATTTCTCCAGTGACTACCATAGGAGAAAGATTAAATATAACAAAACTTTCACCAAGGACATAGTAATAAATTAAGAAGACACTGCAAAAGGGTTTATCATCTGGTTAACTATATCTATAGAGACAAGGCTTTGAAGGTATTATACATGAATGAAAAGCTATATTTAGGTTGGAGTTTTCATAGATTCTTTTTTTTCTTTTTAAAATGTATTGTGTTCTTTTCTTCCAGAGACATATACCTTTCATGTTCGGATCAATTTTTTTTGACCCAGCAGGGATGGGTGACACACTGGCAACATTGGATGACACAGATCTGTTTGGTGTTCGAGGGGAGCCTCCAGGGACTCTAGGTGATGCATCCTCAGTAAAAACAAGAAAGCCACAAATATTAAAATCTAGAACTTTCTAATTCACATGAAAAAAAATTACTTTGCAACTATCCCCCATCTATTCCACCAAGCCTAACAAAAGTTACCAATCTTGTTTTCATTCTTAGAGGCCACCAAAGGTTCATCACATTTCAAATACTAAATTTCCCACCAGACAAGGTGGCTCACATCAGTAATTTCAGCTACTCAAGAGTTGAAGATTGGAAGACAGAAGTTTGAGGCCAGCCCAGGCAAAAAGCTGATGAGACCCCATCTCAACCAATAAAATGTTGGGCATGGTGGCCCATGCCTGTCACCTGGCATAAACAGAAAAATTGCAGTTCAGGTCAGCCTGGGCATAAATGTGAGATTCTATCTCAAAAATAACCAAATAACAAAAGGGCTAGAGGCATGGCTCAAGTGGTAGAGCACCTGCCTGGCAAGCATAATGCTCTGAGTTCAAACCCTAGTAACAGTAAAAAACAAACAAAATAAAACAAAACCAAAATACTAATTTTCCCTTCAGTAGAAAAGGAAAAATATATTAAGCAATGAGTATGGTTATGAGCATATGCATGTCAGTCAGAGCTGGGTTTTGATCTGGACTTATGTCTCCCAAGTAGAACCAGTGGCAAGCTTCAGTCTTCTATGGACTTTTTTTGGGGGGTGGCCAGTACTGGGGTTTGAACTCAGGGCCTCATGTTTGCTAGGCCAGCACTCTAGCACTTGAGCCACTCCACCAGCCATTCAAAGTCTTCTAAGTCTCCATTGCCCCATCTACAAAATGGGGCCAAAGCAGTACCTCCTTTGAAGGCTGTTGTGAGGATTTGTAAAAGAACACATATAAATGGCTCAGAACAGTAACTAATACATAGTAAAACACTGCGAAATTGGTCCTTACATGATTTAAATGTTCTAAAAAGCATAGTTTCTTTAAGAAAATCTCACAATTCCAGAAGAGTTCTAAATTCACGGTTATATTGAAGCATACCCATGTGAGATATATATGATTAAGAAAAGTGGCCTAAAACAATATGTACTGAATTCTAATAATTTTGTTAAAATTTCTAATACTGACCACAGGCCTTCCAGCTGCAGTTGGTGGCTGCTTTGCTAAAAGGGACTGAAAGAAAAAGCAAAAGAATTCAAGTTTACATATTCATAGCATGTACTCCTGCATTTTAAAAGAAAACACATACACAACTTTTACATCTATCTGCACATTAGTTTAAAAAATAATTTCCAAACATATATAATATAGTTAGTTATCAAGAATTTCAAAAGTATAAAATAAAAGAATCATTACCAAATCAATTCAACTACACTAAGTCTACTTCTGATGTAATTTCATACCTGTAACTTCATAAGAAACACTTGGTCATCTTCTGCCATGATTTCCTTCTCATGCACAAACTGAAATGAACAATGAATAAATGGGCAAGCTTGACATATTTTTCTAACACCATTAATAATTTATGTGCTGGGTTAGACTAATTAAAACCAGTTCAAGTACATAAATGTTACCCACGATTGTATTTTTAGTTAGATGAGTGAGGTGCCAACCCAAGCACTGACAGCAGAGCTGTCCACTAAGTATCTGCAATGACATAAATGTTCTATGACCATGTAGCTTAGTACAGTAATCACTAGTCGCCAGCAGCTACTCAGCACTTGAAATGTGGCTAGTGTGATTCAAGAAGGGAAGTAATTTGATTTATTTTACTACACATTTAAAAGGCATATGTGACTAGTACGTACTGTATTTAAAAGCTCACCCGGAGAAACACAGGCATAGTAATTACACTGTACAATTTGCTTCATAAGAGTTTTCTCTTTTAACAGTCAGTAGTACCTCAGTCAAGTGAATAGCAATTTATCCCTGGTTCCCTTGATTAAAAAAATATAGTGGCTCTTCTATCAGCTGAGGAATTAGTAAAAGGATCTGTAAAAGCCTCCTGCTTCCACTCTTGCTATACAACTCGTGCTTGGCCTATTTTCTTCCCAGGAGTCAGACTGTGTCACTGCCCTGCTCAGCCCCTCTAATCAGGCTAATGATAAAGCCCCACAAGATCTTAACTCTGCCTCTTATTTCGTACTATGTTCACCTACCTCACAGCTCTTTCTACCTGTCTTCATACATTCCTGCACTGGGGCAAGCACACTTTCAGATCTCTCTGCTTTCAACTTTCTCCCCTTTTTTTGGCTTTGCCGGGGAATGAACCCAGGATCTCACACATGGTAGGCAAGTGCTCAACCACTAAGCTATACTCTCAGACCTAACATTCTCCCTTCTTATCACAGAGGTTCCCTAGCCATTCCTCCAGGCCCATTCCTCTATCTCTCCAGGCCCAGTCTTCTTACTCACTCTCCGCATCCTGTTTTATCTCCATAACCCTTATCACCTGATGGATGGCCTGTGTACTTACAGCTTATTATTTGCATTCTCCTCCTTCCTAGTTAGCACCTTGCTCCTAAACAGTACCTGATTTGGTGCTCAATAAGTATTTGAAGGATGAGTAAAAAGACAACCTAAAGAAAGCATTTTGTTGGTAAAAGAATGGGAATCATTTTGGGGTCTCTTAATAGAGATCCAAGCCAAATAACATGTCAACTAAATCTTCATGGACCTCACTAATAACCCACAAAAAGATAAGATGGTCTATAATGTGTTTGGATTCTTAAATAAGGTCTTAGTATATGTTGGATTGAAATGATTTTTTCCTGAAGTCTGTTTAAATTAGAAGTTGTTCTTATACAACTTTTCAGAAACTTCAATATCTAACTATAGAGCATCATGTATTGCTTAACATGAAATCAAGAAGAACCTGACTTAATAGTCATAGAATAACATCTAAGTCAAGACTCAACCTGAACAAAAGTGTAAACTCTTGGACAGTTGTGGATTAATGTGAGTAACTAATAATGTGGAACACATTCAAGATCTGCCTCAGTGGGCAGAAATTAAAAAAAATTATTATAGCAATGATTTCATGGTTCTTGGCTGTGCTGTAGATTGGAAAGCTCAGTTTCTAGGCAGAAACGATTCAAAGTGTTCAAGATCCATATATTCACTCATGTTAAGGTATGATTTCCAAAGAAGTACATTACAATACACACTTAGCACTAACATTTGCTAATATAAATATACCAAAGGCTGAGACTAGTGATTGAACAGTTGACCTACAGTTTACTAGGATAAATCCTTATGTGAACTACATACATTAGAAACATCTAAATTGCTGATCACAGTGGCTCATGCCTATAATCCTAGCTATTTAGAAGCCAGAGATTAGGAAGATCATGGTTCAAAGCCAGCCCTGGGCAAACAGTTTTCGAGACCTCATCTTGAAAGTATCACCACAAAAAAGGGCTGGACTACCTAGAAGGCATGAGGCCCTGAGTTCAAACCCCAGTGTAGCCAAAAGAGAGGAAACACCTAAATTATACTTAAAAACTCCTGTAAGTTCTGAGCATCAGTGACTCATGCCTGTAATTCTAGCTACTTGGGAGGCTGAGACCAGGAGGATCACAGTTCGGGGTCAGAATGGGCAAATAGCTCAGGAGACCCCCACCTCCAAAATAATCAGACCAAAATGGACTGGAAGTGTGGCTAAAGTGGTAGAGTGCCTGCTTTACAATCATAAAGTCCTGAGTTCACTCCATGTGAACCAAAACAAAACAAAACAAAACAAAAAAACCCAAAACTATGAACTTCTAGTTTTGGACTACCCCCTTAGTTTAAGAGCCTAAATATAGTACTATTTACAAAACTGTTACCTTTCGGACAGGTGGTTTAGTTATGATGTCTTCAAAATTATCTTCTACTTTCAATGTTTGAAAATTTTCATGTAATATTCCTATTTTCTTATCGTTATCCCACCCTGCTGGACTGGAAAGAAATGCACACCATAAATTCTCAAGCACGTATATCATCATTTTTTCATTCAATCCATGACCATGTAAAGTGAACATTTTAATGAAGTTAATTTGACCAATTATGGAAAATGAGTTGGCTTTTTATTATAATGTCCAATTTATTTTACTAGCTTCTACTTAAAATGAATAATCAATCTTTTGTTCTTAAATGTCATTATAGTCTTTTCTAGGAGGAGGGCAGCAATTATCATCTCCCAATTTTATTTAGGTAACTTTTTTTTTTCGGTGCTGGGGATGGAACCCAGGGCTTCATGCATGCTAGGCAAGCATTCTGCCACTGAGCTACACCCTGAGCCCATTGGGATAGTTTCTAAAAGCATGTCTAGATTACATATTTGTTCATTATATATCATAGCCAATTAGAGAATAGGTTGATATACTAATATAGGCACTCAACAGACAATTCAGCTAAAATGCAAAGATCTTTCAAAAAGACCAGCAATAAAACTAAAAGGTAATGATAAACACAACAAGATAGGTTATAAATAACTAATCTAATCACCAAGATGGTGGCATGGAAAAAAAATAAATGATCTAAGAAAAGATGCTCACCCACTCACCATGACAAGTTTACTGTGTCATCTCAAAACTGAACATGACGACTCATGACCTAGTAGTAGCAATAAACTGTGGTAAAATGTATTTAGGAGAACACTCACATAAATACTGCATCCTTTTCCACAACAGCAGCAGGAATCTTATAGGGAAATCCATATAGTTTTTGAACGATGTATTTATATACTAAATCTATATTTTTGTTTTCTTTTACTGAAGTATAAATAAGTGCTGCACCATCTGAATAAAATCGTTAAAGAAAATTTTGGACAAATTCCATAAACAAGTACCATAAAACTGTGTTTACTCAGCTTAATCTTTTCATCTATAGGCACATTAATTTAAAAAACTTATAAGCATATATAATAGTTACCAATAATTTAAAAAGTACAAAAATACATATGAGTTACAAGGCAAGTAAAATAATCCATACATAATTTAATTTAGGAGGGTAGATATTTCATTAAGCTAAAAAACAAAGGTAAATTTGTACTACTGACACAACTACCATACTTAAAGCACTGAGAAGGTTGAGATAGGAAGGTGAGTTCAAAGCCAGCCAGAACTACATAGTGAGATCCTGTCTTAAAGGACTATTTTTTAAAATTATTTTTAACCTTCCTAAACTCCATAAAAGAGGGGATATTGTTGACCAAAAACTTTGACACTTATTCAACAAAAATGGTTTGCACTACTATCTGTAGTTTTTATGAATCCCAGGAATTAAGACTTACAGAACAGGCCCAGGCATAGTGATGCATACCTATAATCCCAGCTATGAAAACATAGACAGGAGGATTACAACGTGAGGCCAGCTCCAGACAAAAACACAAGACCCTGCATGAAAAATAACTAAAGCAAAAAAGGGCTAGGGTGTGAGTCAAGTAGTACAGTGCCTGCCTAGTAAGTGTGAGATCCTGAGTTCCATGGAGACCCTGGTGGAGGATGCGTAGAATTCAGTACTGTATGGCGAGTATTAGATTCATTTTTCCCGTAACGCTGCCTGACTACCACTGAAGACATGCACCTTTCAACAGATTCCAAATTCTCACTTGGTTTTTGGGCGCCATTTGCTTTTGGGGAGGCAGATTTTCACAAAATGAAGGGCAGGGAAACACTCAGCAGCTCACACAATGATTTAAACACAACTGACCATAAGGCAGGGCTGGTGGAGTGTCTCTGTGTCTCCTGAGCTTGGTAATGTATGTGTGCAGGAATTTAAAATTTTTGGTTTTGAAGTTTCTTTTCATTTTTATTTATTTTTTTGGTGGCACTGGGGTTTTGAACTCAGGGCCTGCACCTTGAGCCACTCCGCCAGCCCTTTTTTTTGTAATAGGTTTTTCAAGACAGGGTCTCACAAATTATTTGCCTGGCCTGATCTCTGCCTCCTGAGTAGCTAGGATTACAGGCATCTGTCACCAGGGCCCAGCCCTCTTTTTATTTTTAAAATTTATTACTTGTAGAATATGAGCGATTTTGCCCAACTGCAGTGAAAAGATAAAATCAATAGAAGCTAGGTACTGGTGTACTATCTGCAAAATGCACTATGAGAGTTCACTTCTCTGTGTTCACTGGCTCACTGGGCTCAGTTTTTATGTTGTGATATATAACAGAAAATGTTCTTACGATATACATACTCTAATATTGCAAATTCATATATACACAAATGTTACATGTTAGTGAGTCTCTGATAGATGCAACATGGTGAAAATGTCATTAGAAATTTTTGTCCACTTTTCTTCAGATTTTCACAAGTTTATATACAAATACACACAGTTCTTTGTATGACAGAAAATATCTTTATGTTGTCAAATAGCATTGGTTAAAAAAGATCTGAAGACAAAACACTTAGGCTAAAAAAAAAAAAAAACACTTAGGCTTTTTATAACCAAAATATGCTTTTAATAAATAAGCAATGTATCTAATCTATAAATGGTACCTAGTTTAGAGAATAAATATAAGTCCATATATTAATTGGTTATACACTAAGTTTATACATAAACAGAATTCTAAAGAATTTGTAATTAAGTGTTGTTTAAGATATGATAATTCTTAATCTCAAGAAATCTAATTTTATTTGGTTTTTCTTTACCTTATCCCAGGCCTGTCCATTAAAAAAAAAAAAAAAAAAAAAAACTGGGAAAGAAATAAATGATGATTTTTAAAAAGTACTAATATCATATATATGTTTTCTGATTTCATCTTATAACAATCTAAGGATTATGTTTCATTCTAAGTTAAAGAGCTAAGAGTTACAAAAGTTTCACACCATTATAGCAGGCTTATAAAAGACAAATCTTTTAAGAGAAGATTTATATGTAATTAAGGTGGCTATAACCAAAAGGTTATTTATAGGGCTTTTTAGTTCTTTGTTTATAACTAGGCTTTCTTAAAATATTGATCTGTTCTTATTAAGTTTTATAAAAGAACTTTAAAGAACAAGGATTTTGGAGGCAGATAGGGAGGATCATGGTTCAAGGTCAGGCCTAGCAGCAAAATCTCATCTCAACAAAGCAAGCTGGGTATGGTGGTTCATACCTGTAATCCCAGCTACACTGGAGGCTAGGTCGGAGGATCTCAGTCTGAGAATGGTCCCAGGCCAAAAAAAAAAAAAAGCCCCCATCTAAAAAATAACTAAAGTAAAAAAGGGCTGGGAGGACATAGCTCAAGTAGGATAGTGCCTGCCTAGCAAGGGTGAGGTCCTAAGTTCAAATGTCAGTACCACTAAAAAAAAGAAACACAAAGATATTTGTGTTATCAAGATAACTTCTTGTGTTTTCTGCTGTTGAGGTTTTAGTTGCTTAAGAAAATTAATAAAAATTAATAAATTAAAATTTATTTAAGTACCTGCTTTTTAAACTCTGGTTTAAATGAGTTACTATTGTTTATGTTTTATTGGTTAAAAAAAAAGTTGTATAAATTTTAAAAACCTAATGATTCTAATACAATGCTCTCTATCATGACTGTCTTAATATCCTATAAAAATAGCTAAAACTGGACTGCTAAGTTACTAAACATTCTCTACCTATCTACCTACCTACCTACCATGTTGTTATAGTCATTTTACATTAAATAACCCATGTCTATAAGTCAGTAAGGGGCAATCTTGTTTTATTCATCTTCATTTTAAAATTAAGATTTAATGTAAGAAATATGAGTTTTCTAGACTATACTGCTTGTAACACCTAAAAATTAAGTCATATTGCAAAGTGCTTTTAAAATATGATAATGTACATGTGTTCTTGAAAGTCCTGGGGTTTTAACTCAGGGCTTTATGTTTGCTAGGCAGGTACTCTACCACTTGCGCCACACTCCCAACCTATGCGTGTTCTTAATTGGTAAACAAGTAATAATTCTCTTTTTTTTTTTTTTTTTCAGTATTGGGGCTTGAACTCAGGACCTCATGCTTGCTAACGAGTGCTATACCACTTGAACCACTCTACCAAGAACTTTTTGCATTATTTTTGAGATAGGGTTTACTTTATGCCCAAGGTTGGCCTGGACCTTGATTCTCCACACAGCTGAGGTAACAGGCACATACCACAGTGGTTACAATGGGGTCTCACAAACTTTTTCCCAGACTGGCCTTGAACTATAATCCTTTTGGTCTCTGCCTCTCAAATAGCTAGGATTCTGTAATCTTAGCTTGAGTCACCACACTTGGCAATAAGTAATAATTGTTATAGCCTGTATTCAAAGTCTGCAGTTATGTGGCATGTGCCTAAGAGCCACTCTTTCTAAACCTCTTTTGTTGCTCAAATTTGGCAAAAAAGAAAAATTTTACAATGACTCCAGCCACCTATCACCTTCTCCAACACATGATCAGACTGACTACCAAAACACTAGCCATGAGGGCCAGAACACAGAATGATTAATCACCATGCCTTTGAAGAAAAAGTTTACTCAGAGGTAAGAAGGGAGGTATGTCAAGATCAAAATGGAACATATTATCAGCCCTCCCTCCCAAAACAGACATCATTTAATAGAGGGGTCTTACACATATTACCTATCTTTCTACTAGGGGGAGCTATTAAATTATCTTCTGACCTTGGTTCCTACTTGCATTTTACTTTTTATTTATTTTTTGAGTAGTACTGGGGTTGGAACTCAGGTCCTTGTGCTTGCTAGGCAGTTGCTCTACAACTTGAGCCACACCTCCAGTCCTCATGGTATTTCTTTCAAAAACAGTATGTGGCGCCTTTTTAAAAACCTGTGTGCTTCAGGTGCCTTTGCTAGAATGTACACATATACAGTACAGCACCACAAATTCAAGGTTGAGGGGGTGGGGCTGGTGGAGTGGCTCAAGCAGGTGTGAGGCCCTGATTTCAAACCCCAGTATTGCCCCCAAAAAAGTTTGTGTGGGGGATTTTAATGGGAGTAAAAGGCCTAAAATTAGGATTTCTCTAGGAAAATTTTATGCCGGTAGTGAAGATGGGTCACTCATAGGAGCCCTGATGTCAGAAAAAGACACATCTCCCAGGAGAAAGACTATCTCCATATTCGTATTTCCTGGCTTTGTTTCACCTTTTCCATAAGCTCTAGCAGTGCTATGAACAAGGTGAGAATTTCTCCCTAGTTTTAGCCAGAACTGGAAATCAATTCATTTTCTACTTCTGTATATTGTGTCATTTTTCTCTTCACTGGGGGAGCATTTGGATTCATGCCAGGCCTTGTGGCCAGGGGCTCAGTAACACAACTCTCATGTCCTCCCTTTTAGTTGTACATGTTACTCATTGGCTCACCCAATCTTTGCAACCTAGATTAAAGATTAAAAAGACTCCCTGTAACAGGTTCCAATCTTGTGGTCATAAATATAACCAAGGAAGTTTTTAAAAATGGATTCTCCATCTTCACCTTGGAATGTTGCAATCTAATAGGTCCAAAATAAACACAACTAGGTTTTGAAACTACTAAATTAAGCTATATGTGAAGAAGATAACATACCAAAATTAAAAATGAAAATACACAAACCTGAAGATTATTCTTGCCCTACCACCCAATAGTTATTAATCAGGTATAACCATAATATCTTTGCATTAGAATTTTCCAACTACAACTGATAATTACTTTTCTTAAACACAGTACTTTATTTGCCTTCATTCTATAACAAAGCAGATGAAGTCATTACTTTTGCCTCTATTCTAATTTTTCCCTAATTTAATCACCTATCCCTTTCACATGGTTTTCTAAACTCTGAGGAGAGGCCTTGGTAATGTGCCCTCCTCTCCTCAGGTCATATGAATAGATTTGCAGAAAACGTGTCTGTCTAAAAAGAGCTCGAAGTCCTTACAGTCTTCCAAGATGATGCCAGTTTTGGAGAAAAGGACTCCCCTCCGGTGTGTGGGGTGTGACTATAACCCCAGCACTGGGGAAGACAAAGGAGAAGAATCCTGAGTTTGAGGCCAGCCTGGGCTACATAGGAAACCCTGTCTCAAAAAAACAAAAAACAAACAAAAAAATTAAAACCCTGCCCAGCACAAGGGTTTTCTGCCTATTAATCCCCTTTGTGTCCCCCGCAAAAACCCTTAGCATACCTGAGACACTCGGCCCCATGGAGATGAGACAAAAAAAAATCTTCTCTATTTTTTCCAGGGTTTTGGTAGAGCAGTGAGCAGTACAAATCTATGTTCCAGTAACATACCTCAAAATACTCAAATATAAGTAACTTGGGAACTAAACAAAATTTCCAGTCAGGGACCGAAGAAGAGTAACATTTATAGAATTCCTAAAGTCTATCATAATTCCTTTAGTTTAAAAACCAAACCAGGGAACCTTGCATCAATAAATGTATTAAAAGGATACACTGTAAACAAAACTTCCGGATATGTGACTGGATAAAATCAAAATGTTCATCTCTGTAGTCATGTTCTTTCTCCAATACACTAATGGCATCACACTGTTGAGTTAAAATAATTTAAAATGTTATAATAACATTATAATAATAAAAATTAAATATAATAATCAGTTCCATTTTAGATGAGGGAACATCACAAAACTACACTACGCTATGGTGACTGAGCAGCAGGACCTGGAATAACTGAGACTTCTAGTTGAAAGACTTAAGTCTTAGTCCTGATAGGCAGCTCACACTACTCAGGAGGCAGAGATTGGAGACTGGGAGGATCATGATTCAAAGGCCAACCTAGCAAAAAGATAGTGAGACCCCCATCTCAATAAAATCACTGAGCATGGTGGTGCATATCTGTTATCCCAGCTATGCAGGAGGCCTACCTAAGTAAGAAGATCAAGGTCTAGACCAGCCCAGACAAAAAAATGTGAGATCCCACATGAAAAATTACTAAAACAAAAAGAGCTGGAGGCATAGATCAAGTGGTAGAGCACCTGCCTAAGAAGCACAAAGCCCTGAGTTCAAACCCCAGTACTGCAAAAAAAAAAAAAAACCCAAAAGTCTGAGTAACTTTAAAAAAGTTCTGACTTCTAAGTCATCGAATCTGATCAAAACATCACAAAGTTAGTTTGAGTACAAGAAGAAATAATAAGTCAGACTTATACTAAGTCATACTCAGAACTCAACTAATCACATCCTAAAATAACTCTATTCCAGTTCTGTAGAACACATTCACGTATCGTGTAGTCCCCTCTTGCTGTCCTCTCTGCTCCTGTCTATCTGTGATCCTCAATAACCTGGAGCTTCCTTCACTCAATACAGTCTATCTCAAAATGGGGCTGTGTGTGGGAAAATATTAAGGAAAATACAAAGAAGTCAGTTAAACAATCATGACATCCAAACCCTTCAGAATTGAAGGTGTGAAATACAAAAATAAGCCCTTAATAATGCTCATTGTACCTTATATTAGTTTAGGGTTTTGTCACACATACGTACATTATAGAACAGTCTTTTTTGCAGTACTAGGGCTTGAACTCAGGGCTTCCTAGCAAGCACTCTGTCACTTGAGCCATGTCCCAATCCTAGAACAATCTTCTTGTGTAATCATGACAAATGCTTGTTTGCCCATTTTATAAAATATTGAGAATTGTATTTCAAGTAACTAAAGATACTTCAGTTATTATACTGTTGATATTTAATGATATTTTTGGTGAAGCATGGTAGATTTTAACTGAAACAAGGACCTGAGGATGCAGCTCAGTGGCAGTGTTTACGTAGTATGTGCAAGGACCTGGATTTGATCCCCAGCACCACCACCAATTTAAAAAAAAAAATTTAGCTGAGATCAGAGGGTCTGGACCTAAGGCAAGAAACTTTAAGTCTCCCTGAACATCCAATTGCAGTCTTTAAACTGATGAAGTTGAACCACCACTCTTTCATCTATTCGAGGACATACATGTTCTTGTTCCTTGACACATTTTAAAAGCTTATAAACTGATGTACATCTGTTAGTGTCTTAAGATTTTATAAAATGCAGTAGATATCTTCTGGTTTGATTTTTTTTTTTTTTTTTTTTTTTGGTGGTACTGGAGTTTGAACTCAGGGCCTCTTACTTGCTAGGCAGCACTCTACCGCTTGAGCCATACTCACAGACATTTTTGCTTTATTTATTTTTCAGTTAAGGTCTCATGCTTTTCCTGCCAAGCAAGCCTGGACCTTGATCATCCTACTCATGATTTGCTGGGATGAAAAACACATGCCACCACGCCCAGCTTTTTTATTGAGGTATAATCTTACTAACATTTTGCCCATACTGGTCTCAAACTGGAGATCCTCCTGCGTCTGCCTCCCAAGTGCTAGGGTTACAGGCATGTGAGGTTACATGCCCAGCAAATTAACAATATTGATAATAAAGATCTTGTTGGCACCTTTTAATAAATCAGAAACCCTTGATAAATGCATATTAACTATACATAATAGGTGCTCCAAGTTGTTTTAAGTCGAATTTAGCTTGGGAATTTAGTTTCCTAGCATGTGCAAAGACCTGCAAAAAAAACAAAAGTCCATTTTAAGTACATACTCTTCTGATACTAGGGGCTTAATAAAGTGTAATGTTGAAAAATAACCACTTTATCAATTTCTGTTAAATTGATTTATACCATGAATTTTAATTGAAATTATGGAAAATGAAATTCAATCACAAACAGAATATTTGAAGTTAACACTTTCTACTATGATGCAGACCACAAAAAATTCACCAGGTGTGGTGGCACACATCTATAATCTCAGCACTCAGGAGGCTGAGCAGGACAACCTTGAGTATGAGGCTAACATGAGCTATATAGCAAGACTCACCAGAAAACAAACAAAAAACACCCAAAAGAAGGCTGAAGAAATTTATCCTCTCCCCAAAAAAGGAGTCTTCTGAGCAGGCAGAAAGTCAGACATCAGGAAACAATCCTTCATTCATCACAGACAAAAGACATCAGCAGGCCTGCAGTTTAATTATTCAGACACAAGCATCTGATGTGGAAAACTAGTAGTTTCATAATGTGATGGAGGAATCAGAAGCAGCATAGCATAACCATAACAATGCTTCGGGTAAGTGGCACCAGAAGCAACATCAACCGTCCTTCCCTGAACACTGTCATTTGCTGCACCAGAATTTTCTGGGGTATGGAAATCAGAACTGAAAGCTATACCTCTTGCTCTGCCCACTTCCCGCTATGCTCGTGAGAGCTGGACTCTAGACTCATCTTCTATAGATACAAGCAATTTATATTAATTCTAGGGCAATATTTTATAGGTGATATTTAAATAAATGACTGATTTTTTATAGATGATTTTATAAATGACTGTGAACAGGAAAAAAAGTCACAAAAGCAACATGAGAGCATCATTCTGTATTCTACACTATGTCTACTGGATTAAAAAAAAATTATCCCAGCACTCAAGAGGCTGAGGCAGGAGAATGAACCCTGCCTCAAAGAAAAAAAAAAGTTATCTAGGAAAACTAATACTATACAATACTATACTATACAATGCAGTACTATACTGATGGCTCCAAAGAGTGGGGCTCTGTGTAGGCCTGGCTTAGTCTGTGCAAAAGTCTTTGGGCAAGTCACAATCTAGCTCTGACTTTCTACGTTGAAAGGAAAGGCACCACAAGGATAAAAGAAAAATAGATATGAGAGGAAAAAAAAAAAAAATAAAACCTGGAAAACAAAACAGTTGTTCAGCCTTGGTGAGTATCTCCAGGAAGCAAACTAACCTTTGTGCAAACTACTAGTACCGGAATGCCCAGGTTATGTGTAAGTGTATCCGCACCCAGAGGTAAAACGACACTGTCGTCTCTGTCCTCCTGTGCTGCAGTGTTTCTTCTCTGAGGAGAAGCTGGGAAATCTTCTCCTGGCTCTACGTATTCTTGGAAGTCTCTAATCACTGAAAATCAAAGTAAATAGATTTAGAAATTGCTTTATTTCAGCAGGTAGCTATTTCTGCCATAACTTAAATATGTATTTTACTAGGGTTTATACTTAATGTCATGTAAGAAAAGCAAAAAAAGGATTTGAGAAATATATTTCAAGGAAGAGCATACAAGCAACAGATCCACATCAATGATACTAGAGCACAATACTATACTTTTGGCTCCAAAGAGTGGGGCTCTGTGTAGGCCTGGCTTAGTCTGTGCAAAAGTCTTTGGGCAAGTCACAATCTAGCTCTGACTTTCTACGTTGAAAGGAAAGGCACCACAAGGATAAAAGAAAAATAGATATGAGAGGAAAAAAAAAATTCCCTAACTTAATAATACATTGCTAGGGTGGGGGGCATAGTTCAAGTAGTAGAGCGACTACCTAAAAAGCACATGCTAGGTGACTTTCTAGTATTAGCTTCCTTTCTGTAAGCCCTTTATTCAGGCTCAATCTTGGGCCACATTCATTCTTAAACCCTGGTAAAAATTAGTAAAAGTTTACTAATGCTGATAAACTTTTAGAATTTGTGACATTATCAAAATCATCACTTAAAAAGAAAATGTGAATGTATCAAGAGCTTTACTTTGACTTAGAAATTACCTTTTCTAAGAATTCTCAAGGACACAATCAGTGATGCATACACACAGGAATTTCATGTTTAAGAGTAAAACAACATATCTGAAAAATTATCCACTGCATAGGACTAAAACAGTGTAAGAGGGCTAGCAGAGTGGCTCAAGTAGTAGAGTGCCTGCCTAGCAAGTATGAGGCCCTGAGTTCAAACCTCAGAATGTACAAAAAAACAGTGTAGAAAGAAATGTTACAGAGAGATATAAAATAGCAAATTTTCAAAGAATATTTAACACAATAGGAAAAGAATCCTATTAAGAGTAAGAGAGTGGGGCATCAGTGGCTCACGCCTGTAATCCTAGCTACTCAGGAGGCAAAAATCAGGATTTTGGTTTGAAGCCAGTCAGGGCAAACAGTTTGCGAGAACCTCTCTTGGAAAACCTACACAAAAAAAGGGCTGGTGGAGTGGCTCAAGGTGTAGGTCCTGAGGTCAAACCCCAGTACCGCAAAAAGAAAAAGAAAAGAAGAAAACCAAAGTATGACTCCAACTTAGAAATAAAAGAAAATACCAGGAAAAATACACTAACATATATTTTATGTATATTACTTACATAACTTGGAAAAAGGTTACTTTTTTTTAAACAAAAGTAATTCTGAGCCAGATCATTTTTGGATTATGAATACTGACTCCCAGAGGAAAACTTTTGAATTTACCTAAGGTCAAGGAAGAGGGAATCTTGAACAGTTGAGTATGATTCCTCCAGGAACACAGACACATATACCATTAGCAGCTCTGTGGGCTCTTACCTTTAATAGAGGTCAGAATTTGAGATTCAACAGTGGCTTCCAAATTGTACTATGCATCAGAATCACCCAAAGCAGTCATTAAATTAGATTACTGGCTCTACCTCAACAGTTGGTATTTTGTTTTTGTTTTTTTCTTTCTTTCTTTTTGAGACAAGGTATTACTTTCTTTATAGCCCCAGCTGGCCTACAGCTCCCAAGTGCTGGGGCTATAGGGGGTTAAGATTATACTCTTAACCATGCCTGGTTAAGAGTTTCTGACTGAATAGTCTGGGGTGAGAAGAATCTGTGTTTCTAACAAATTACCAATTTCCCAGTACTGATAATGATGCTACTGGTCCAGGGACCAGAGATTGAGAACTGTTCTAGTATAAACTTGGATTGGGCAGGGAATATGGGGATGAAAACATAAACACCAGCAGTGGTCATCTGTGAAGGAAAACTACAGATTAAAAGCATTTAGAAACAGCTGGCCATAATCTCAGCACTCAGGAGGCTGAGTCAGGAAGCTTGGGAGAGTGAGATCCTGTCTCAAAAAGAGATTTCTTTTTTTAAGATATATTTTTCAATGGCTTAGGACATACATTCTCTTAACTTAGTATTGTTTCCTTACATTTAAATTCTAGTAAGCTATCAATTTCCCCCTAAAACTTATTAATAGCTAACAGTAACAAAGCATTTAATCTAAGTATTTTCTTTTCTTTTTTTTTTGAGCTCTACTGGAGGTTGAAGTCAGGGCCTCACACTTCCTAGGCAAGCACTCTAGACTTGAGTCACGCCACCAAGTCCTTTTGCTTTGATTTTCTTTTGACACAGGGTTTCACTTTATGCCCAGGTTGACCTGGATGGTAATCCTCCTATTTATGTTTCCCTGCTTACCTGGGATGACAGGCACATGCCACCATGTCCAGCCACTGGTTGCGATGAGGTCTTGTGAACTTTTTGCCACGAATGGCCTCAAAACAGTCTTCCTGATCTCTACCTCCTGACTAGCTAGGTTTACAGGCTTAAGTCACTGCACCTGGTTTAAATATTTTCTTAGAGAAAGTGCAATACTGGCAAGTGAAGAACTCCCAGTGAAATAAAAAATGTTACTGGTTTACAATGCTAGAAATGATCCTGTAAGTTCCATGAAAATCACCAATTCACATGAGCAAATACAACGTATATTATGTTAGCAGGGCACAGCGGCTCAGACTCGTAATCCCAACACTTGGGAGGAGGAAGCAGGAGGATTGCCCAGCTCAACACTGGGATACATAATGAAACCCTGCCTCAAAAAAATTAATGATAATAACAACAACAATAATAATGTACTTATAAATAATAAAACCAGCTTAATATCTTTTTATATATGTTCGTAACAACTTTTCAGGCATATTTCATTTAGACAAAGTTGATACGATTACTAAGGAACTGTTAAAAACGAGCAACTGAGAAAAATTAAAAATTTTTCACCCTTAAAAAGCTATTTTCAAAATGAACACACATAGCCTTTTGGCAAGAAGAAAAAGCACCTATACTAAGGAATTTTATCATTATTATGTTTCCAATTTACAACTATATTAAAACCTAGTACTCAAAACTGAATTTCAAAAACATTAAACCTTGTTCATAGTAAAAAAATGATTATTATAGTCAGCTAAGATGTATTTGATATCTGAAATACCTATCTAGACTTACTCACATTTTTGTTCCATTTCTTTCATCTCTTCAGGAGGAATTTTCAATTTGTCAATATGTTCTCTAATAACACTTGCCCATTTCTGTAAAGAATCCAGAGCAGTCCAAGGCTTCGACATATCAACAACCAGCATAACTAGAGTGTCCTTCAGAGAAATGGCATCCAGTGAAAATTTAAGGAGCCCTTTGTGATATAAGTCTCCGTCTAAGATCCATACATTACACCTTGTTTGATCTACAAAACACAAAAGATCCAAGGCAAAACTATTAAGCCATTTTACCATCGCACTAACAACTTGGTATATTTTAGGGCATCTCCATAAGATGACTTTTAGTTCACATCTACCAATTCAGTAAAGGCCTAAAATGATTTAATGGACAACCCAAGCATCCTCTACTTCGTATTTCTTAATCCAAATCCAAGATACCAAATAACATGATTATATTTTATCATCAGCAGATACAGCCATGCATACTCAAGTAATCTTATATAAAAATAAGAAGGCTAGGGATCTATCTAGAAGGAAAAATGGCTGAGCAGATGAAAACAGCTGGGGAAAAGATTACATTATTATCAGAAAATGAGAAGAAGGTAAAAAGAGAGTGAGAAAAACAACCATTATCTGAGGGAGAATGAACTAAAAAAAAAATTGAGATTCTTTAAGGACAGCAAGAAGACTAACACTGATCAACACACCAGAACTCCCTAATATGCTTAACTGTATCACTATATGAATCCCAACTCTAGAGCAATAAAAGTATGCCCAAACATAACTACTTACTGACCTGCACAGCATTGCAGAACTCCTAGTAAAACATGACAAACCAGAGACTAAGGTGAGCAGCAGTGCCTCTCAAGAGATTTCAGGAAGCTTATGTTACAAATAAGTGACACTTACCATCCCTGTCTTCATCATGCACATTAAAGTACAAATATTCCAATCCTCTTCCTTTCTTGTATTCCTCTATTCCCTGAATTTTTCTTATCAAGCTTGTTTTTCCAGCTCCATCTTCACCTACATAAATAAAAAAGGATAACTTGCTTTCTTGCACCATGTGGAAAGCCCAGATAGAATCAGTTTCAAGCAGAAAGGAAATTTGGTGATTACTGGGTAGCTACAGACTCCACTGCCACCAGGACTTTCTCCCAGGATTGCTGCTCCTTTTATTAGATGCTGTTCTATCCTGTTACAAATGGCTTCCACTGTGGGTAAATCACCCAGGGCATAGGGATTCAGGATGTGCCATGTGAATACCATCCCTGTTAAATCTTTGAGGAACAAAAGACTTCCCCACTTGGTTTTCAGTCTTGAGACTCTAAATGAAGATTTTGTTTTGTTTTTCTGAGACAGGGTCTCACTATGTAGCTCACACTGTCCTTGAACTCAACAATACTCCTGTATCGGCCTCCCAAGTGCCACCATGCCAAGTGTGGTAAAGACTTTTTTTTTTTTCTTGGTAGTACTGGGGTTTGAAACTCAGGGCTTCATACTTGCTATGCAGGTGTGCTATTCCACTTGAGCCACTCTGTCAAGCGGTGGTGAAGACTTTTGATTGGCCACATTTGAGTCATGCACACATCATGGAGGATGGACGTTATGTATATAAAGACTGATCAGGACAGGAAATTCTGACTGTCACCAGAACCATTAAGACACAAGAAAAGCAAGGCAGAGGAGAGGGAACAGTATGTTGGGCAGGAAAAGGTAGAAAACCACATAATTTAAACTTGGCACAGGTATGAAGTTTAAAACTGCTAAGCTGTTAGATGTTTTGATTAGAGATTTGTTGATAATATGAATATTGAAGGCTATATGTTACTGTTTCATGGACTTAATACACTTCCTGAACAGATGGTATTAGAAGTGTGCACTATCATGACAAGCTTCTGGATGACCATCTTTATATCTGAATGCTGTTGCAAGATTATAATGCCCACCTATGCACTGGTGTTTATAATCTGGGCCACGTGGAGGCACAAGTCATGCAGGCAGAACAGAGAAGAGAGCAGACCCACAGGCACACCAAACTCAAAAGAAAGTGTTCCAGAAGACAGGCACAGTGGTGCACAATTGTAACCCCAGCACTTGGGAGGCTGGGGCAGGAGGACTGTGAGTGTGAGGCAAGCCTGGGCTACCAAAGAGGAAGGAAGGAAGAAAGGAAGGAAGGAGGAAGGCAAAATCCCAGAGCGTTTACTACATATGCAATTGCATAGACATATGCAATTGTCTTGGGAAAACTGGTTCTTTTCATAAGCCATTTTCCAACACTTCAGGTAAATATTATTTCCAGTAAATATAACCTTAAACAGGCAATCAAAAACTTGACATTAATATATAAGTTCAAGAGCCCTACTGTACAATATAGTGACTGGAGTTAAAAATATAATGAAGAAAGTAGATGTTAAGTATTATCATCACAAAAATGACAATTATGTGAGGTGATTAACTTGCTAATTAGCTTGATTTAGACATTTCACAATGGAGCTTTCAAAACATGTTGTACACAATATATATAATTTTATCTAATTTAAAAGAATGTAACATTAAATGAATATTCAGTACTATTTAACAGTGCATATTAAACTGGTCCATCAAAATAACAGATAAGGTTTAAAACAGTACTATGTGGGATAATGACGATTATTCTCAAGATGATCTATCATGCTTAAGAGGGAAATAGTTAACCAGTGAAAAATGAAATACATAAAATACTAAACCCAATGCAGACACTAAGTTTCAGCAGAACGTTATCTGATATACGGATGTTGCTTATTTGAATTCTATCAATTCTATTGTTTTGTAGCATTTAATTTATAATTTGTTTTTCTATGAGAAGTATAAGTAAAAAGAAAAAAATTCACATCTAGTCATCACATGAGGAGATCCATGAAAATGTTTAAAGGAGTCTGAGCTTGTCCTAGAAGAAGAAAAGAATTAAAATTTTTTATAGTCTTTACCCTTATGACAGACAGGCTGCTTTCCTGAAAGAAGTCATTCTTTCAGATATCATTTTAAGTTAAAATGATACCAACTGAATTCTGGCAATACCTCAGAAACAATGTTATAGTATATAAAACCTAGTGCCCAGCCTTATAACAGAACCTTAAGTCAACCAAAAAATGTTATTTTATAAAGGTAATATCTATGAAAACAGGCAGTACCTAATCATATAAAAACGTATTTCATATGACCTACAATTTATCTTATTTCTTTAATTCCTATTTATTTATTTATTTATTTATTTGACAAGATCTCTACTATGTAGCCCAAGTTGATCTGGAACTTGCCATGTGGCCCAGGCTGGCCTCCAATTCAGGATCCTCCAGCCTCAGCCTCCCAGAATGCTGGGATTACAGGTATTTAATTCTTACTGCAAATGTTACAAAGTAAAAAAGATACTAGCTTGACTAAGCCATTCCACAATGTATACATTTTTCAAAATAATATGTTGTACACAATAAATATATGCAATTTATGTGTCAATTAAAAAAAGAATGTGAAAAGATACCTTCATAAGAACTAAAAAATTCAAACAAGTTTCTTTTTTTGGGGTGAGACTGAGGTTTGAGTTCAGGGCTTCATGCTTGCAAAGCAGATGCTCTAACACTTGAGCTACACCTCCACTACTTATTTCTTAATATTCAAATTACTTAAACGTGAACATTTCTGAATGAAATATATGTAGGTATAAAAAAAAACTCAAGTATGAGCAAAAGAACAAAAAACATAGTACCACCTAGAAATAATCATTGATAATGTGGCTATCTCTGACAGTGACAGTATGGCCAATTTTGTGTGTTTGTGTGTGGCACTGGGATTTGAACTCAGGACTTTGCACTTGCTAGACAGGCACTCTACCTCTTGAGTCATGCCTCCAGCTAGGCAATTTTGAAAATACATTTGTCTTCCTTTTAGTTGCTTAAATTTCTAACCATAAAGGTTTATGTAAGTAGACACAGAACAAATTTTGATTCTGAATTCAGGCATCAAAAATACCGTCAATCTTACCTCATGTGCTCACTACTTCACCTTCTCAAAACCATGAGTAGAGTATGGTCATTTCCTTTTTCTAAGGACTGAATACAGAAGTTCTCCCCACTTAGGATGAGGCCAGACTTTGCTCTTCTCAGTGAATGTTGTCATTCATTTTTCTAGACTAATTGATAGTTCTCAAACATATATCAAAGTCACTTGGGGATGTGTTAAAAACACAGACTGCTGAGTTTCTGATTCATTAAGGATGGAGTGGGACTGAAGAGCTGCATGATCCTAATAGTGCTAATGCTAAGTGTGGTTCCAGGGATGACACACTTTGAGAACTACTCTAATTGGTATTTATTACTCTAAGCCAACACAAGAAAACCATATGTCAAAGTTACTGTCCTCTAAAGTTGGTGTCCTTTAGCTCATAAAAGGCAAAATAAACAACAGATAAGTACAAGGTATTGTCACTAGGACCACACTAGAGATGTGCAAGCTAGCCCAGAAAGAAGAGCCTGGTTTTGCTTGAAAAGTCAGAAGGGCTTTGCAGAGAAGGTAATACGTTAACTAAATCTTATAGAGTTAGTGAACTGGGGAGTTAATCATTCCAGGAAGTAAGGAAAGCATGTACAGAGACCTGGAGACAGTGTCCTAAAAAAGGACAAACAGGTATCAGGCTATTACCAGCAGGTGGACCTTGAAGTCAAGGTCAGTCTGGGCTACACTGCAAAGTTCAAAATCAGCCTGAGCTATATAGCAAGACTTTATCTCAAAAAAAACCCAAGGGTTTGAGGAGACAGTTCAATAACGGGCACTTACCTAGCATGAGCAAGGGTTGGGTTCCATCCCCTCTACCAAAAAGATAGATACATAAATGAAAAGGACAGACAATTTGAATGCATGACATTTAGGATGTGAGAGAAAATAAGGCAGAGGCAAGATGCCAGGCTGAGAAGGTTAGACTTTATACTGAAGATGATGGGGAGCCACTGGTAGAGTTTAGATACTTTACACACTGCCATGGCAAAAGTGTAGAAGTCTGACCAGCAAAAATAGGTTTAAGCAGTAAGGAGACTAGACAATAGACTATTATCAGAATCATAGTCCTAGCAAAAAATGAGGTAGGTCTGAACTAAAACATGTGGGCAGAGGGGAAGATGACTGTATTCAAGGGCTTTGGTTGGGAGCTGGCAGAGAAGAGGAAGACACAGAAGTCAGACTCTGCCTTGCCCCAGCTTCAATAGCCCTACCCTCCCCAGCACCTACAGGTAGGGAGTGTCTAATCCTAAATCTTCTTTGCAGGCTGTTCTTCTATCTCTACACAACATTTGTCCTAACCAGGGCCCCTTCCTCAGTTCTCTACTCACCTCATTTCATACACGATTCCCAGAGAATCTCCACACCCACAACTCCAGTTCTACCAGTGATGGGGTGGCCCTAAGACTTCTTTCCAGTCTCACTCAGCCTATCCTGAACTGCTTACTGGTCATCACTCCATGGAAGTTCCGTAAGTACCTCAAATTTCAATATGCACAACACAGTATCACTATTTTGCTACTCTCTCCAAAACACTCACTTATCTAATTACTACTGCAAGAATCCAATCTCAAGGTATATACATACACCATTCCCTCTACCTAAAATAAAACACTCTCTTCGGAAACCTTTATGTTACCCCACTATCTTCTCTTAAGTATCACCTCCTCAGGTAGGCCTTCCCTGACTATCTCTTTTAATAATTATAACCTCCTGGGCTGGGAGGGTACAGCTCAGTGGTAGAGTACTTGCTTAACATGCACCAGGCCCTAGAATCCATTATAAGAACTTCAGAAAAAAGCTAAAATTACAACCTCCCAACATTTCTTACTCCATCTTGTTTTCTCTCCATTGAACTCACTAGTGTAATATGTATTTTACTTAGTCTCTCTCTACTCCAAAAGCATGCTCAAGGACAGGTATTTTTTGGTCTATTTTGTTGACTGCTAAGTGCTTGTGATAAAGTGCCTATTAACTCTGCTCCTTTCATAGCAAAACATATATTCCTTAGCTTTCTACAGAGTAGCCACTGGCAGATCTTATCTCAAACAAAAAGTCCCATCAACTCAGTTGTACCCCAAATTATCTAAGTTTAACAAATCTCTGAATGAAAGACACAAATTTTGTCCCTTTACCTACTTTGAAAGTATTTTAAAACTTCATTGCACATTAATAAGTCTAAAAAACAAAGTCCTAAGAAGCTAGGACAGAAAAAATATGAAATTTCAAACATATTAACATGTTTCCAAATAATACAAATTGATGACTACAATTTCTCTCCCTTTTCCCATACCCTAGTAAATGATACCATCAGTGGCTTCTACTTCCAGCTCTCCTGGAGCACCCAAAGCAGGCAACACTTCCAGAGTGCTTATCCTGTGCACCCTACCAGTAACTCTAACACAGCTACAACCGGAAGGGGATGATTATCTTCCATTAGGCAGATGAAGACACTGGGGCTAAGAGCTTTAAAGTTAAGTACTTTATCCAACATCACACAGATAGGCAACAGCAGGGCCAGGATCTGAATTCATATGAATTTAAGAATGCTCTTCCTAATACACAGCAGTGTTTCTGTCTTTAGAGCCATTAAAACAATACTGGTTATTTACTGATTTTTTTCCATTATGACTCACTGAAGAAAGAAAATACTTCTACTTTCAGGGGTCACTGCTATTTTCAGAAGAGAAAGAAAAATGATTGAATGCATTCTGCTTTAAGGACTTCCTCTGAATATTAGGTGAATATGTTACTGTGCTCCTGATTCTATCTCAAAGTACTGGGAATATAGTTTATTGTACTATACTGATAAATTTTCCTCTTTTGAAAATTTAAAGGATGATAGTTAGGTCTCTTAATATTCAGCACCTTTTGATCCATTTTAAGTAAACTTCACAAAACAAAACTTGAAAAACATTTATTCACATATGGTCACACAGTATTTTGAAATTTTTTTTCCCACACTATGATTTTTAAAATCTCTCACTTCTGGTAACAAATCAGAAGTGGTCAGACAAAAAATAAAGATGATTTTGTAAACACAGCATCTTGGGGCTATAAGGGACTGCAATGAAATCTCTTCTTATAGATGAGAAAACTGAAGCCAATGACACAGTCACAAAGAATGGTACCATGGCAAGCCTCTCAAGGGAATCCAAGCCAATCTCTTCAAGAATGTAACACCCTTTGCTCTCAGATGCAAATGGAATGAGGTAAAAACAGAAGAGTAACTTATTCCAAAGAACATCCTAACCACCTAACACCATGCTTAGGTCCTTAACATGTCTAAACAAGCACATTGTTTTACAAAAACAAGATCTTTCTGAGAGCAAAATTTCTATCAATTACTCTTATGCCATCTATCATGTCAATTTTAATAATTGATAAACAGTTCAATTAGATGAAAATCGACATTCATTTTTTACACACATTTTAAGCCTATTCCTTTAAGACTTTTTTTCTTTTTGGTGGTACTAGGGTTTGAACACAGGGCTTCTCACTAGCTAGGGCAGGCACTCCACCACTTGAACCACACCTCCAACTCTCTTTTCAAAAGTCTTAAGCCACAATTACAATGACTATTTTCTACAGCTTTCACATTACACCTAAGGCGCTCTGCCATGATTTACCTTGATGGCAAATGTGGACGTATGAAAACAGACCTATTTCATGAAAGATCTAGAAGGCCAGTGAAGACAAGATTGTGTAAACAAACTTTTTGTTTTGTTTTGAGACAGGCTCTCACTAGATAGACAGGCCAGGCTGGACTCAAACTCTCGAATCTCCTGTCTCAGTCACCTCAGTGCTCAGATTAGTTACGTGCCACCAAGCTCAACCAAAGTCTACAAAGTCTAGTTTTTCCTATAATTTCTAGGACTCTTATCTCAGTTATTTGCACAAATGTCTTGGTCTAAGATTATATACATCTTCCAGTTTAGTAAAACTGTTTTATCTCTTTTTATGTCTTTAGGCAAAAAAGCTTGTTACCCATGGCTTCCTCCCATTTTGTCTTCTTATTCTATAAATAAACCACTTGAAAGTGAGCGCTGCTCTCTAGGGTGCCAGGGGCTCACACCTGTAATTCTAGCTACTTGAGAGGCTGAGATTGAGAGGATTATAGTTCATGGCCAGCCCAGGCAAAAAAGTTCATGAGACCTCCATCTCAATGGAAAAAAGCTGGGTGTGGTACACAACTGTCATCCCAGTGGGAAGCATAAAATAAGATGATTGTGGTCCAGGCTAGCCTGGGCAAAAAGTGAGGCACTATCTCCAAAATAACCAGAGCAAGAAATGACTAGAGGCATAGCTCAAACAGCAGAGTGCCAACCTACAAAGTGTGAAGCCCTGAGTTCAAACCTAATACCACCAAAGAAAAGACAAAACAAGAAAAGAGCACGTTAAGGAAGTGTATGCCACACTCCAGGCCGTTCTCTATCCTGTAGCTGTGACATCTTCCTAAAGCAATCTCATCATGCCACGCTCTTGCTTAAGATCCTGCAGGAGAAATGACCCAAGCCCTGTATGCACATATGAATAATAAAATAATAATAAAAAAATAAGATCTTGCAGGAGTTCTGATTAATGTTATGTATGCAGAAGTACTTTAGAGTACTTCAAAATGCATAAAAAAGTGGGCACAGAGTAGGACACCTTTGATAAAGCAAGTGTAGTTAAATCTTAATGGTAAAATCTAGGTTGGGATACATGAGTATTAACTGCAAAATTCCTTCAATTTTTCTGTATGCTTGGAATTTTCCTAAGACCTGAGAAAACTCTTCAGGGTCTTCCTACTGCTCTTTTAGGTAAAGAACAAAACATAAAGGTCAACACTTTACGAAGGTCTGCTTACCTTTTCTGCCCATCTCTTATCATGTCCCACCTGGTTCTAGACATCCACAGTTTCTCCCAGCAACTTCTTGCAGTGCAGCAGAAATGCCGTTTCCATCGTCACTTCTCTCTGGAATATCCTTCCTTCCCTCCCCCTCTCCTGGGAGAACCCTAGCTTATCCTTCAGATCTTAGAAGCTTTCTATGCCTCTGTAAGTTTGGTTAAGTGCCCTCCCTTATGCTCCCATTAGCACACTGCACACTTAGGACATAACACTGCAGAAGGGCATGTTATTTTGTATGTTACCACCAGCAGACTTGTCAAGTCTACTCTAGAATAGAATAGTGGCTCATACCTGTAATCCCAGCTAACTGAGAAACAGAGATCAAAAGGATGGCAATTTGAGGCCAGCCCAGGAAAAAAGTTAGTGAGACCCCCATCTCAACAAAAAAGTCAGGTGTGGTGGCATGCATCTGTCACCCTAGCTACCTGGGAAAATCAAGGTCCAGGCTGGATCAGGCAAAAATCACCAGAACCCTACCTGAAAAAAAAAAAATAACTAAAGCAAAAAGGACTGGGGGTATGAGTAAAGAGGTAGGGCACTTGCCTATCAAGCTCGAGGCCCTGAGTTCAAACCCCAGTACTACTCAAAACCAAACAAACAAGCTCTTTGGGCAGGTTCTCTGGACTTTAAGCAAGATATAATGGCTTTGCTTTGGAGAAATTACACACAAGAAATTGCCCTAGTCTTCTCTAACAGACAGGGTTCCTCCTTACTTACCAAAAACAGAAACTATGTCTTAAACACAGAAGATCCTTTACCAATGTTCATTTCTCCTAATCACAATCATCTCTATTCATAATATACCTCATTTATAACTGCTTGTCCTGTGTCTTTACCACATCTATTAAAATCATTCATTACTCATACCTATAAAATTGGAGTGGCTACCACTTATCAGCAACAGATCAATTAATAGTATAAGCTCATAATACAGTCCTCCTTCATTAAACTTCAGCAAACTTTCTCTACTATACAACTACAGCATAAAAAGAAAAAATGTTTAATTAAGGGCTGGGGAAGTAGCTCATTGGTAAAGCACTTGCCTAACATGGATTTCATTCCCAGCACCACAAGAAAACAGCCACCAAAACAAAAAACTTCATATGTACCTGGATGAAGTAGCCCAGCACTCGGGAGGCTGAGGCAGGAGAATAGCCAGTTCAAACTCAGATTTGACTACAATAGTGAGAACCTGTCTTAAAACAAAAAGTTAAAATTTAGGATGTCTGTTCTTTGGCATCTATAGACACTTAAAAAGCATCTTTATAGGTAGGCACAGTGTTGTAGACCTGTAATTACAACAGAAGGCAGGAGGATGGGGAATTCAAAACAAGTTCCGGGTTATACAGTGAGACACTGTCTCAAACAAATTAATTGACAAATATTAAAAATTAATTAATTTAAGAACAAAAGCCACTAAATTACAAGATCTTTTTGGAAAACAAAATAGAACCTAACAGTTTGAGGAGTACAATAAAATAAAGTAGAAATAATTATATACATAGTTTATTCTGCACAAGGAATACACTTTTAAAGTGGCAAGTACAGCAAGGGGGCCTGTGTGGCTTCAAACAATGCTGAAAGATCTCATCTACCTATCTTCAGTTTGTTAGCCTACAGATGGTAGTGAAACAGAGACATCAGCTTTAAGTCTGTCATCTAAACAGTTAATGATCTATAAACATACAATTATACAAGTAGAGAGTTCCTATTTGAGCTGACCAAAGTGAGAGCCTTTCCAAAAAGAACCTTTTAGGTGATGATGCTAAAATTATTCTCTGAATATTTTATCTAAATTTGCCTTTTCATTTATTTAATTTTTTTGGTGGGACTGGGGTTTGAACTCAGGGCTTAACAGTTGTAAAGCAGGTGCTCTACTTCTTGAGCCATGTGTTCCGTCCATTTTGCTCTGACTGTTCTGGAGATGGGAGTCTCAAGAACTATATGCCCAGGCTGGCTTCAGACCACGATCCTCCTGATCTTAGCCTCCTAAGTAGCTAGGATTATAAGTGTGAACCACTGACACCAGGCCCTTTTTATAAACTACATTTTCTTAAAGAGGGCGAATTTTAAAGGTGTTTTTAAAACAAACCAAAGTTGAGCATGGTGGTACACACCTGCAATCTCAGCACATAGAAGGCTGAGATAGGAGGATCACAAGTTCAAAGCCAATCTGTACATAGCAAGACCTTGTCTCAAAAAGCAATCTTTTAACAGATCAAAAGTATTATAATACAGCAATTTTCATGTCCACATGCAGGTGCTAGGAAGTTTTTGTGTAAAGAACTAGACAATAAATATTTTAAGTTTCATAGGCCATATAGTTCTCCGTCACATTTTTTAAAAAAAAAAAAAAAAAAAAAAACCCTAACTCTATAAAAACGAAACAAAAAGCCATTCTTGGCTTGCTGGCCATTTGAAAAAAGACCACGGGCCAAAAACCCTGGCCTAGTGGGTGAACCAAAGGAGGAAAAGTTTATTGATCAGACTACAGTGAAATTCTTCACAACAAATAAGCCTGTATTCCAAATTTGTCAATATCCTATACAAACAAGTCACCCTCTCTAAGTATAAAATCTAAGCACTTAACAGAACTTTAGCTTTACCATAAAGCAACCATGGCCATCAATTCTCATTCCTCACCCCAAATTTGAAAACCAAGCCAATCACAACAGAAAACCTCAAAATCCACACAAGATCACAAAGGCATGCTTGTGATCCATGATCCTGTTTTATTACCCCAACAGAGCTCTAATTCAATAAGGAGATACAATATCCAGAAACTTTGTAGTGACAATTTAATTAATAGATTAAAATGTTAAGATTTATATGATGTGATTTTTCTTTTTGTGGTTCTGGGATTTGAACTCAGGGCCTATATACTGAGCCACTCCACCAGCCCTTTTTTGTGATGGGTATTTTCAAGATAGGATCTCCTGAACTATTCGCCTGGGTGGGCTTCAAACCAGGATCTTCCTGACCTCTGCCTCCTGGGTAGCTAGGATTACAGGTGTGAGGCAAGCCTCCAGGCTGTGAGATGTGATTTCTAGCTCCATCATTAGCTATGTGAACCTGGGCAAGTCAAATAACCTCATTTGCTCTGCAATTTCTAAATGATGGAATAAAACCAGACCATTCCTATGGTGATAAACAATTATCATTCATTACTTCTTTTTTAAAAAATGGTGGTGCTGGGGTTTAAACCCAGAACTTCATACTTACTAGGCAGGTGCCCGACTTGCTTGAGTCACACCTCCACTCCCATGCATTACCTCTTGATTGGTGACTCACTAGAAATAAACTCCTTTGTAGGACACCAGCAGTGCTTTAAAAAGATAACAGGAGGCCGGGTGCCTGGCTCACACTTATAAACCTAGTTACTTGGGAGACTAAGACTGAGAGAATATTAAGTTCAGACCAGTCTGGGCAAATAGTTCTTGAGATACACCCCCACTCCCAATCTCCAAAATTTCCTGGATGCTTCCAAAGTATGGTGTTTGTTAGTGTTTTACAAACATTGTACATAATCCTCACACCGACCCTAAATGTAAGCAGTGCTACCTAAAAGTTAAAGCAATTTGCTAAAGGGTCAGAATTTGAATCCAGTCAGAATCTCTACAACTGTACCACAGTGCCACACTCCTATTGCTGGAGTGGCTTCCTGTCATTCTCCTCCAGTTCAAGTACAGATGACAACAGGTAAAAGCAAACTGTACTCTGCCTCTTCTTTCTCTGAGTTTCTTCTAAGCTGCACTCTTCCTGCTCTGCACAGGTTTGTATGCCACATACCCGCTTTCTCTGCAGAGCTTTAATTCACATTCCCATGCCTCTGCTGGATACATTATGAGCATCATGATAATCAGGAGAGAAGGAATTCCAACCTGTTATACATATTGCTTGTCATATAAAAGTGAACATCAACATTGTAAAGTTGACATTCTGTATTTGGCCTTGCATGATGTAAAATCCTATCTTATCCAAAAGCTCTGGTAACAAGAGCCATGCAGGACCCTTTACTGAACTACTTGTTTCTCAGATCTTCTACATGACCTTCCATAGGTTATTTGGATGACCCAGAGCATTGGGGGGGCTTTTGGTCTGTGCCACATCTCATAGAGGTCATTTTCTCCCTCACCTCAGGAGGTCAAAACAGGAACAAGCAGTTAACCAGTTGCAAGACCTGATTATCATAAGTACACGTTTATATACCCATGTTCAACACTGCATCCCTCAAAAATTTCAAGGAATGTCTGCATAGCAAAAATACAAACCCAAATTGGAATCTTAGTTAAGCTGTGAAATCTGACGCTCAAACTCTCTTCATAAAATGGCAAACATACTATGTAAGAAATCACTTAGCAGAACCCCAAATACAAGTAACAGAAACAATACAAAAATCCCCACTGTTAAATGTGGATTCAGCAATCCACATTACATTAGAAAAACAGAACTTAACCTTATTTCCCTTAAGTCTCACAGACTGACTAGATATGAATTAAAAATTATTTCATTTAATTTAATAAACATTTACCAAGGCAAATAAGTGCTAATCCCAATGGTCACCAACAGTTCTATGCTCCAGGAGGTCAAAGTCCTACTAAACCAATGGTTCTTTATCAACAAATATCATATATATTCTATGATTAAATTATCTTTATCTAGTTTTTAGTCTAACAGATAGGCCAATACTAAAATAAGCAATAGTGTTGAAAACTATGCTAGACAAACAACTACTTTCATACACTGATGGTGGAAATGAAAAATGGCATAACTTTCCTAAAAGACTGGTAATATATAGAAAGATTTAAAATATATATACTTTAGAACTTGCAATTCCACTTGTAGCAATCTATCCCAAAGATAATACTGGGCAATGGGAAATAAGGTATAACAATAATGACCTGTCTAACCAACTAGTTATAATTATGTTATAGCCATTCATACTGTTCAGCCAATAAAAGGGATAAAGCAGTATCTATTAACATGTAAAAAAAAATCCCATGTTACATGAAGTAAACATCACAGTACATGAAGTAAAAGGAAAAATCAAGATTACAAAATGCAAAATTTATAATTTTTATAACATAAAATTATAAGGTCTGAGTCTACTTTTAAGAAACAAATATACACAGAAAAAATGAATACTGATTATCTCCAGGTGGTAGGGTCATGCATTATTTTCATTTTCTTACCTTCTATTTTTCTCTTTCTCTGATAAGAAACATGCATTACTTTTATAATTTAAAATAATGACTTGCAATTTTGGAAGAGTATTTCAGACATGTTTTTTGGTTCTTTTACACCCATGAAGTATGAATTAATCTCAGGTAACAGGTCAGGAGGTTGTAAATTGTCCATAATGTCACAGCTTTCAAAGACAGAATGGGCTGACTCCCAGATCATGTCCTTCTAGGTAAGGACTCCTTCAACCACACCTGAAGTGCCCTCGGCTCTTTTCAGCAGGTATTAGGCCCTTTTCAACTGTTCCCTCAACCCATTCTACTCTCCACCCTATTTACCAAAATTTTACTCAGATACTTAACGTTTTCCACAAAATCTTTCATATGCATTATTTCATACTGACCTACTTGATTTTGCTACTTTGAGCCTTTTTCCCCACAGGCATTTAAAAAATTCTGGAGATTAGGGACCAAATCTTAGTCAGCCCTGTTTTTCTTTGATGACTCAGTAAAATGTTTTTTGCAGAGCACAATTCTAATAAATATTTCATAGACAAATGAATAAAAAGGTAACCTGTAAGGTCTTTCTAACAGTCACTGCCCAAAAGAAAAGAGGTTATCCCATGTTCACTCACTTATTAGCAACAGGGTTCCATGCTGAATTTTGGACTTCTATTTTCCAATCCAAGGTTCCTGTCTGTTTTGCATTTTCAAAGTGCTTTCGCTGACATTCTCGCTCACATGGACTTTACACCAGCTGAATAACAATTTTACCAGTCCACATCTGTGATTCTTCTAACTCTGTTTTCTGTTTTTGATAATAGCACTGGGAGAAATATATGAATTCTTATTTCTTAAACCTGTATTCAACTGCACTTTCACCTGAAGCAACAAAGATACTTTAAGCAGAAGCTGCTCATCATTCATCTAACACATACTGTCTGAGCACCAAAAATGTGCCAAAACACTGGATCCCATAGTCCAATGGGATTAATTGGCATCTCTGCTTATTGATAACATTCATGACCCTAGTAGTACAGGGATTACAAAAAATAGGGATTCATTAACTTCAGGTCATAGACCACAACTGGCCTGCTGCCAATTCTTGTAAATAATGTTTTGGTGAAACACTAACATGCTCAATTCATTTACGTATTGTCTGTGGCTGTTTTAGGACTCTAAGAGCAGAAGTGAGGAGTTACAACAGAGACTATTACATTATTTATTATCTGGCCCTATACAGAAGTTTGCTGACTCCAACTATTAGAAGATACCAATATGCCATCTAACTCTCAAATATTTTATATATTATCTTAGTTGTAATAATGCATGATAAACATGCAATTTTATGCTAAATCTTGGAAAATCACCATTTAGTATAATATGTGCAGTATTCTATCCCTTGCATATTTCCATAACCAATCATACCAGAAAACAACATTAACACAATTCAACTAACAAACTATGTTTCCCACAAGTCATGGAATCTTAGGGATCTTTAATCCCAGCTCCTCACAAGATCAATAGTTTTAGACTGATCTTCACTATTTTTAAAATTAACCCTAATCTGAGTATGGTGGCACACCTACAATCTAGCTACTTGAGAGGCTAAGTCAGGAGGATGGAGGTTCAAGGACAGCCTGGGCAAAAGTAAATGAGACCCTATCTCAAAACAAGTTGGGCATAGTGGTATATGCCTGTGGACCCAACTACTCTGGAGGAGGAGATAGGAGGATCCAGTCCTCAGGCCTGCCCAGGCAAAAGCACAAGACCCTAGCTCAAAAACAAACTAAAAAAAAAAGGTCTGAGGTCAAGGCCTAAGTGGTAGAGCACTGGCCTGGCAAGTGCAAGGCCAAGTTTGATCCCCAGTATTGCCTAAATAAATCAATAAATAAAGTAATATTAACCCTCCCCCATAGAAAACCATGCACTCTCTTAAGAGTTACAAGTTACTTCTGAGCGATTTCTCTAGTTTCACTGTGTATATCCTGAGGTTTCCTACTTGCATAACTCAAGCGTAACAAAGGCTAGTTTTATTCCTGAGGTTTGTTTTTGTTTTTTAAACTGTTTCAAATATACTTCATGAAGATCTCAACATTTTGTAGAACTTAATTGGCTGCATACTACCCTGGACTGGTGGCTTCAGGGCACAAAGAAAGAAGAGATTACAGATTTCTTCCTTGGGTGAAATTAAATAGCCTAATCTAAAGGAAATACTTTATTAATATAAACTTAGTTGTCATATACCTCATAATACTTTTAAACATATTTAAACACAGATTTAGAATTTAAAAATACAGAATGTCATATCAGACTAAGATTTTGGAGCTCACTAAATCCTAAATAGTTCAATTTACAGATGAAACTTAAATGGCTTGACAAAGGGCTTTCAGTGATTGACACTGCCTGCAATCAGAAAGTTACTGTATTGTCCTGTCTAATGCTAGACACTATGTTGTGGGCCAGGATTACATAAGTATCTTAGTTGACAACTCAATTAACTTAAATCAATGAAATAGATACACGCAGGAATAAAAGATACAATTCCTTAATAACTGCTAAACTCCTCTAAGTCTTCCTATATAGAAAGTTCTTTCCCTCTGGGATCCAGGATAGAGATTAAGGTTGTTACTGTGGATCCAGGCTTCACAATTTTGAATTCTGATTTTGCCTCTTTCTGTCTGTGTAATCCTACAGCAATTTACTTAACAGCTTTGTGTCTGCTTCCTGATCTTTCTGGTGATAGAGTATGTAAACAATCCCTACATGACTAGTACATGTAAATGCTCTATGTTAGGCAGCACTATAATTTTCCTCAGGGAGTTTTCTTACCAAAACATGGGAAAGTAATCAAGATATGGAGAGACTGCACTTAAAGGTAGGTTTATATAATTACAATCAATTGCAGCAAAAACTTATTAAATAGAAAGAGTAAGGAGAAAAAAAGTTCTTAATAGAATAGTTTATGAAAACACACTACTGAAAACATATACATAAGAAATCTTACCTTTAATATTAAAAACAAACTTTACTGAAACCTACACACAAAGTCTTTCAAGAAAAATTGATTTCCTAGCATTCACAAGGTCCTGGGTTCAACCCCTAGAGCACCATCAAAAAAGTAAAAAAAAAAAAAAAAAAAAGAACAAGAAAAAAGGAAGAAAGAAAGCAAATGGGGGGGGGGGAAGAAAGATGGTTAAGCACTAAAAGTCTTTCTGGATTTCACTAAAAGTCAAGCCTAAATAGACTAAATGACTGCTTAAACACAAGCATCGGGGCCACAACTATGTCCCTCAATAAGCTACATCCCAGACTCCAATAAATATTTGTTTTTTCTTTTGTTTTGTTTTTTGAGACAGGGTCTCACTATAGCTACATAGTCCAGGTTGCCCTGGAACTCATGACCATCCAGCCTCAGCCTTCCAAATGCTGGGATTTCAGTGGATTACCCAGTAAAGTAATTACTGGTACTTTGGTCAAAGATAGTCAGTGGGTAGGAAAAGTTTGACACCTTGCACTCACTCCTTTGCAGAGATTTCTATCATGTTTTATGACATGCCATAGTAACAGAACACAGGGCTCTTAAAGCAGTATGACCTTGAAGAACCCACTTAAAAGGTCTCTAAAATTCATTACCTCCTCTATAAATTGTGCTACCATCTACCTACCAGATCAGTGAGGGAAGAGAAAGTAAATAATGGCTCATGCACATACATATATTCCTAGGGTAAATCTGTGTGTGTGTGTGTGTGTGTGTGTAAATCTGTGTGTGTGTGTAAATCTGTGTGTGTGTGTGTGTAAGACCAGGTTTGGTTTTCTGAATATGGGACCCCAAAGACCACCATCATTCATGAAAGACTTACTAGCGTCAAGTATCTCCCTGCCTAACACCCTCAAACTCATGACAAAGAAAATCACAACTCCTATTTGTATGTTTCTTTCCTCTACCACCACAGACTGAATGGTGCCATAATATGTGACAGTAAATGTCTCTAAGAAATCTTTAGAAGAATCTTAGAAAACTAATTTATGTAATCAGTATTACATAAAAAAATTACATAAAAAATCAGTTATTAGCTTCCTCTAAAGCTGAAAAAGACTTTATGAAAATCCCACTAGCACTGAAAGAAAAGTATTAAATTCCAAGCTTATATAACTTGATACCAGATGGAGCTTTCTGAACTATTAAGTTCATAAAACAGAAAATTTAATCTAGTCTGTGTACAAAGGAGTGAAGGAGTCTGGGACCTCTAAGTACACTCAGTCTTTATGAATTCACTCAGTGTCATCAATGAGTATTTAAAAAAAAAAAAAAATGAAAGAAACACAGGCAACCTCAGTGCAAGTTAGGCACATCAAGAAATGAACAAAACTGCCACTTTTGTTTCAACAGAAATAGAAACACCCTAACCATGCATGTATACTTAATGCACAAGAATAACTAGAAGAAATTTACAAAATGAGAACAAAATTCAGGATTATTTTTACAATTGCACTATTTGAAGTCTTATTAAAATAATTAAAATACAATCCATTTCAACAAGATTATACAGTGTTAAGTCCATTTTAGTTTAGTGATTAGTAGTCATACGAATTAGTAATTAAAAACATTTTCCGGAATTTTTTGCTTTTGGATCCTAGTTTATCTCTACCCTATCAATACCACTTATGTAGACACTAATTCCAATTTTAAAAAGAGTTTTTGACAAATGTTTTCTAATTCAGTTAAGATTAAACCCACCACAAAGTCATTATGCTGTCTTCACCTTACAAACATTATCTCATTTACTCCTCCCCACAATCCCAAGAGACAGGCATTATTATTTCTACAGCATTTATTTGAAAGATGAAGAACTGAGGTTTATACACATCAAGATACTTGCCTACCATCATAGGACTTGAATATGAGAGGTCTTTACTCAATCCAGACTAATCTTAACCACATTAAGAATAAAGGAACAAAGGCAATTTTCAACTAGCTCCATGTAGCTTTAAACAACTTATGTATTCTCTATTGACAGCAGTTCACGGAAAACAAGTAATTCCTTTCTATCTGATCACTCATACTAAACTGTGGACCCTATCAAGTGGCTTTTGTTTCCTTTCTTAGATGTACATAACAAAAAGTCTTGAGATACAATACCAAAGTTTTAAGATGTAACCATCATCTTATAAGCCAAACTTCAATCATCTTTACACGTTTTTGTTTTGTTTAAAAAAAAAAAAAAAAAAAAGGAAGAAATCTCTCCTGTAAATGATTCGGAGGCTGAACCCGCAAAAATGTGAACCTGGAATTGTTCTCCCTGAATTCTCTACCAAACCTCCCAATCAACAGGGATAAAAACACGTAAGAAAAAGGACATAAAAGAACCACCAGGAAAATTAAGACATTAAGCCCTTTCTCTTTAATATATCTATTTGGCAGAAGGGACTAAACTGGAAAAGTGCTCTTCCTCCCTTTACAAATTTCAGAATCAAGTGACAGCTAAAAAGGCAAGGGCAACACCAGCACATTGCAGCCTGAATCAAATAAGAGCATTTATTTATCACGACTGCCAGGTCTCATTCTACCTTCTCTGTGAATTACACAGTGGGCTATCAAATATTAATGGCATGCCAGTTGCACTAGAGCTCTCATGAGAGCCTCCTGCTACCAGTTTCTTTCATGAAAGAAAAACTGCCCCCGTTTTCTAGGCAAACCCCGGACCACTAGAACCCCTGGGATGGGTGTCCATTCTGTCGCTCCCAGCGAAGGCTCACAGAGCCACCCCACATCCCAGAGAGGAAGGACCTGAGGGCGGTCGGTCCAGGGGGTCCGGGCTGAGCAGCGGCTCCGGTTCTCCCCCAGGTGTCGGCGGTGGATGGGAGGCGCGGCCGGGCCGGGCCGGGCCGGGCCGGGCGGTCCGCACAAAGGACGGGGAACACTTACCCAGCAGCAACACGTTCTTCCCCGCCGGGAGCTTGGAGCGCGAGCGCGTGGAGACCTCGCTGAGAATGCAGGACCTAACGGGGAGCAAAGAGCAGGCTGAGGCCAGGGCCGGGGCCGGGGCGCGGCGGCCGGCCTGGCGCCGAGCTCCAGCGGGCGCGGCATCCCGAGACGTCCGCCGGGCGGGGTAGAGCCCACGGGGACCCGGGAGGGGTGGGGTTGTTACCAAAGGTTCTGCCCGTCCTCATCGTCGCCTGCCGGGGCGCCGCCACTGCCCGATGCCACATCGTTAGCCAGGGGACCGCCCGCGTAAGCCGAGGTGAGTCCCGGCGGAGAAGTACCGAACGAACCGACCCGCCCCACAGCCGCCATCTTAATAGGGAATCACACCACTCCCGGCAGAGCTGAATGAGCAAGGCAGAAGCGGCTGCGGCGGGAACCCGGATATGGCCGTTCAGCTCACGGGAGGAGGCGGGGCCGGGCTGCGGGGGCGGAGCCGGGGAAACGGGAGAGGAGGATTTGCGCATGCGCCACGTGCGGCGCCTGGTGGAGTTGCGCATGCGCGGACCGTGGACTGGTTCTGTGCCACGCCCTCAGTTCTGTAGGTCTCAGCCCTGAAACGCTTCCCGCGGTGCACCCGGAGCCCCGGTTGCAGTGGGGTCGGGCTGGGTGTGTCAGATGAGCGGAGTTCCCTCCCATCCTTCAGCCGGTCTCTCATCCCCGCTCCGGCGCGAAATTCCTGCGCTGTCATTGCGGGTCATCTGCCATTCGCTCTGGGTGAGCGCGCCAAGGTAGAAATGGGCTGCCCCGCTGTCACTGCAGTCCGGTGTCCGAGTGTTCCCAGGGTCCTGCACTTCTGGACGTTCCTTTTTGTGTTCTCAAACTGGGCTTACATCAAGGGTAGGTTCTCCCAGCCTCTAAGCAGCTGCGTGACAGAAAAATGTTGACAGCTTGCTTTAATGGTCTGAGATGCTCCGCGTGGGACTCGGAAAGACCCACTCCACTAGTCATCTCTCCATTCGCCGCACCTTTATTGCACACTTGCTACCTCGGGCACAGAGAACCTGACCTAGTCCTTTGATGACTCCCTTTCTGTTGGAACTGCACTGCTAGGTGCATTTGAACGTCCGAGCCCCACTTCCACAGAGTGGATGGCCTTAAGGCTGTACACCTCCAACACCTTGTAAGAGCAGTTGTTTAAAATAGTCTGCCTTTGTATGCTTTCTTTATCATTTCATATTTGAAGATCACTTGTTGACATATTTCCTGAACAATGCTGTTGTGCTGGTGAGAAAATACACAGCTAAACACTGTATTTGTTGTATATTAATATTGCAATTAGAAGTCTGGAAGGCTTTGGAGTTCAGGCCTAGCTCAACCAGTTTACTGGCTCTGTAACCTTAGGCAATTTACTTAGGTTTTTATCTGTAAGATGGGTAAAAAGGAAGATTAAATGGGATGATTCATGTAAAAAGCTCAGAAGGATGACTAGAAAATCAAGTGCTCAAAGCATTTTATTATTTACTGCTTTTCCTTTACCTTTCAAGCGTAATATCTGACCAACCCCTACAATTGGCGGACCTAATAAGCTCCTACAGCTAAGATTCCTCATTTCCTTATGATTAGGGAAGGAACCAGAACCCTATTTTGCAGTCCTAGGCTTTTCTGTAGTGCCAAGCAGGCTGGGGCATCCAGGTAACTGTTCCAATAGGATAGCCAAATGCAGCTCTGGCCTGAGAGTCCATTCACTCTCTGTACTTTATTCCCTCAGTCAAGATTTATTGTCAAGATTTTGTCTTCTCACTGTCAAATGGCCTGGGTCAAATCATGTTAAATATTCTATGGGAAGGGGAAGGATGAATGAAGGAGATTAAGGTGAGAGTATATGGTTGATGGATTTCATATATTTATATGAAATAGAACAAAGAAACCTCTTGCAATTGCTTTAAATGGGATGGGGAGAAAGTTGAGAGAGAGAGGGGTTGGGGGTGATGTAACCAATGTACAATATAAGCCTAATCAGATTTGTCACTGTGAATTCCCTCTGTATAATGAATATATCATAATAAAAATTTTATAATAAAAAATAAATATTCTGACAATTTTAGATGCTATTATAGAAAATATCTTCTGGGAAAGTCTCTACATTATAAAAATAGGGAACTTATACATTGTAAGGAAGTCTATAAAAGAAAAGATTCAGCATTCCCTTGGAATTTTTGTTGCATAAATACTATTGGTAATTAAGCTACTTCTTACACTATGATTATTTTTTCCTTGTCTACTTTTTATATCTAAAATTAACAACTGTCTTGTTTTTCATTTGCTTAGATTGCTAGGTCATTCACTATAATTAGGTCTTGTGAAAGTTGTATAAAATTCCTTATCAAGTATTCTAACAATTTCATCAGGCCAGCCTTCTGGTCTGCCCTAATCCAAATAGATTGATTGCTCTATGTATAAATTTTCATCTTGTGATCTTCTTTCACCATTGTATTGGGGATTCCCTTTGCCTCAATCCCGTCTCTCTTACTTCCTTATTTTAGAACTTCCTCCAACAGCTTTATGAGAAAAGTTGCATGAGTAAATTTTTAGAGATCTGCCCAGTTAGGGTTCAGCCAAGACAAAGATCAAAAGGGATTGCTAGAACAGTGTTAAGAGATGGGACTAGAAACAGCAGGAAACTTTGGGCTTGAAACGGGGAGAGAAAGGCATATTCAGTAGAATCCAGAGAGAGAGCTGCAGCCATAGGAAAGTGTTGCCCAACAAGATCTATAGTCATTAGTAAAATAACACAGCACTGACTTCTTTCTACTCCGTGGCCTCCTACTCAAAACCCTACAGTGGCTCCTCATTTTAATCAAAGTAAAAGCCAAAGTCCTTACAATGACACTTAGAGCCATACAGGATCTGGCCACCATTGCTTTGACAGACTGTTTGGTCTCCCCCTCTATTTCCCCTCTCTAGCTACTTTGCCCTGTTTCTGTTCCTTGAGCATGCTATGTGTCCTTTGCTTTGAGGCCTTTGTTCTAAATGTTTCATCTGCTTTAAAGATGCTTAGGAGTTGTCCAAGCTAGTATCTTCCCCCAGAATGCCAGTTGGCTAACGCCCTCCCTTCCTGATGTGTTTGCTCAGATCTCAATGAGGTCTGCCCTCACCACTACATGCAATATTGCAACCTGACCCTTCACCCCTGAATTCCAGATTCTCCTTACCTTGCTTGCTTTTTTTTTTTAATAGCTCTCATTGTCTTATCAGATAGCATGGAATTTACTTACTTATTGAGCTCAAGCTCTGTGATTACAGGGATCTTTGTATTCTTTAGGAATATACCCCCCAAACACTTAATGCCTGGAACACAGCAGGCAATCCAGAAAGGTTTGTGGAAGGTAGGAAAAGGGGAAAGAATCTAATTCTTGTCAGCAAAGTTCTAAAATTTCAGAATGGTGAGTGTGTGTGTGTGTGTGTGTGTGTGTGTGTGTGTGTGTGTGTGTTTTAAGAGAAGGGTGTAGATTCCAACACCTGAAAGCAGGAGCTCTCTTTTATAATATTTTAACCATTTTAAAAATACAAATGTAATAATACTCCACTCCCTTGCTATTTCAAGTTATGTGAATAGAGATGTAACTTTTCTTAATGGCACTGGACTTCCGTAGCTCATCAATAGTAGTATTGTTACACTGGGGACATGCTCAGATCCTCCTGGGATATCCTGGGTGTACCCCAGATGACTCTGCTTTTTGGTTTTATTTCTAATTCAACTGAACTGCACAGCCTGGGAAGTAAGAAATGGAATACTAGCCAGAAGAGAGACAGCTCCTCCTCCCTCTAGCCCTCCCCAGGAGCTACGTTCTCTCTCCTCCTCTGTCTGTTACTCAGCATCCTCTGCTTACTCATCTGCTTCCTTGAGGCCACAGTGGGTATTTTGCTATCCTAAGAAAAGGAATTGTTTGGCAGGCAAAAAAAAAAAAAAATAGACAAGAAAGAACCTTCTGTAGGTCTGCAGTGGGGGATACAGAAACACTTCCTCTCTTCATTGGGGATGCCTCCCTCTATGTTTGGGAACTGGGACAAGACAACCACCACTGAGCTACTTCCTGTTGTGCCAGCTCTCACAGGCTGCCACCAGCAGGTTTTCAGATAGGACTGCCTCACCTGCATTGCCAAATGCTGGCAGGCACAGTTGATAGAAATGAATATAGAAGAGCCAAACTCAAAAGAAAAAAGGAAGCAAGAGGAGTGGAATCAAAGTTTGATTCCATGAGCAAGTCCAATAATACTGTTGGAAAGGATCTCAGAATTTAAATAATCTTATCCCCTACACAATCTATGAATCCTTCCCTGTGATATCTTTGACATTTGAGACACATGGTTGATACTAGAGTTGGAAGAGTGCCTTGCTTGCATTCTGCCCCAGAAGATCAACCAGTCACCCGATTATAGGGAAAAACCACAAAGTGCTTATTTTTGTTTTCCTCTGAGTCATGCTTATCTTTTTCAGAATGAATGAAATGATGAGTATCTAATTAATTTTTTCTATCCTCTAATTATAGAACTATACCTCTCCTACTACCCACCTAGGATTTTTATTAGGGAAGCTTAACACAACTTTAGATCTGAACACAAAGAAGCAGGGAAATACTTGACAAGAAAAAGTAGAATAGACTTTCTTGGTGGATTTTTTTTCCCTGAGAAAGCACCAGAAAGAGAATTTCCATTTCTTATATATTTAAAGTAAAATTCCACCAGGCGCTGGTGGCTCATGCCTATAACCCTAGCTACTCAGGAGGCAGAGATCAGGAGGATCGAGCCAGCTCAGGCAAATAGTTGGCAAGACCCTATCTTGAAAAAAACATCACAAAAAAGGGCTGGTGGAGTGGCTCAAGATGTAGGCCCCGAGTTCAACCCCAGGATTCCCCGAAAATGAAAAAAAAAAAATGTATGGCCTACCTGGCCTTCCTATATAGTGAGATCCTGTCTCAAAACAGTTTACAGAATCTTTTGTCTTCATTGGCCTTCTAGATCTTTCATGAAATAGATATGTTTTCAAATGTCCACATTTGCCATCAAGGCAAATCATGGCAGAGTACTTTAGCTGTAATGTGAAAGGTACAGAAAACAGTCATTGTAATTGAGGCTTAAGACTTGTGAAAAGAATGATAGAGTACCTACCTAGTGGTAGAGTACATACCTAGCTATTGGGAAGCCCTGAGTTCAAACCCTAGTACCGCCAAAAAGAAAAAAAATCTTTATGAAACGAAGTGGGCTAGCTGGGTGCTGGTGTCTCATGCCTGCAATCCTTGTTACTCAGGACAGAGATCAGGAGGATTGAGGTTCAATGCCAGCCCAGGCAAACAGTTCTCGAGACGCCATCTGGAAAAATAAATAAATAATTAATTAAAAGAAAGGGCTGGTGGAGTGACTCGAGGTGTAGGCCCTAAGTTCAAACCCAGTACTAATAAATAAATAAATAGATAAATAAATAAATAAATGAAGTAAAATTTCCCCACCTGTCTTTAAGTGTGTGTGTGTGTGTGTGTGTGTGTGTGTGTAATATATCACAGAAATGTGAAAAGTAGTTCCCTTGAATTTTCTTTTCTTTTTTGTGGTGGTAGGGATCAAACCCAGAGCCATCTACCAGGGGCTATGGGCTATACCCCTGGCCCCTGAATTTTTTGTTTAAAGTTCAGGTTAAGGTAGTAATTGGAATTGCCTTTTGCTTGCTTCTAATTGAGCTCTCATTCAACATCCATATCCATTCCTGGAAAGTGGAGGGTAAATAGAAGGGCAACACTGACAGAATTGATTCACATTCACAGCAGCTTGAATGGACAGTCTTGAAATGCCAGGGAAGGCAGACAGACAGCACTGAGGAAGAAGAGTGCTTGTTCCTCTGCATGTTTTAATCATTTCCTTACGCATCTTTCAATAAGGAACAGATAGGATTTTTAGGGTGCTTAGTCATTGTTGTTGTTTTAACCTATTTTTTAATCACCACAAAGAAGTAAGAAAAAGATTCACTGATTGATGTATTGTTAGCTGAATATATTTTTGGAAGATCTTATTGCTTTGTAATCAAATACTCTGAAGATCATTTTTTAAAGATGATTTCTTCCTCTTCTTCTCCTTCTCCTTCTCCTTCTTCTCCTTCAGGCAGTACAGGGGGTTTGGACTCAGGTGCTCTACTACTTGAGGCACACTCCCATTCCTTTTTGCTGGATCAGGGTGCAATATTCCTACTTACACTTAACGTGCAGCTGGGATGACAGGCACATGCCAGATTTTTATTGGTTGAGATGGGGGATCTCAAACTTTTTTGCCTGGTTTGGCCTAGAATCTTGATCCTCTGGATCTCTGTCTCCTGAGTAGCTAGGAGTACAGGCGTGAGCCACACATCTGGCTAGATGGTGATTTTTGTGCCACTTAACTTCTTAGATTTGCAGTATTAACATTCTGCTACCCTTTTTGCTTCCTAGAAGGGAAGATATTTAGTAACTAATTTTATAGATAGACATTTGCTAACAGTAGTTCACAAAGGTAATTAAGTTTTTCTACGTTGGAGAGGGGTCCACATTATAATACTATAATATATAAAATTATTATGATACTATAATAACTACTATAATTTTCCACTCTGATATATTCTAATTTGGATACACTGGCTCTAGTTTCAGTAGTATATTAAGCCATTTGCGCTCCTAGTTTAAAAATGTTTTCATAGAAAAAAACATGAAATTCTGTAGTAGAAATGTGCTTTTTTATAGCTGTAGGTGATTTCATATTCATACCACTTTAGTCTAGAGCTAATTATGGTTTCTCTTTGCTCTTACTAAAAGTAAGCCTAAACTTACAATCTATTAAACATGTTTCTTTTCCCCCTACATGGGAAGAGGATAAGAGAGTTTCCCAGTGGAAAGTTTTTGTATGCAAAATTAATCTGTTACTTCATCCCATAGAAGAAAGAATTGCTTATTTGAAGATATTTAAGGAAAGCTTAATGGGCCTAAACTTTTTACTACTGGATACATAAATTAACAGTTCCCTAGTAATGTGAAAGTGGAATCAAGAAGCAGAATGTCCTTTCTGATCCTTCCTCAACAAAGCCCAGTGTTGTTCTGAAGCGTCAGCTTCATCTTTTATTTCAGCTCACCTATTAGTAAATGCAGAATGACCAGATAAACTGCTATCATTTCCACTCTGATATATTCTAATTTGGATACACTAGCTCTAGTTTCAGAAGTATATTAAGCCATTTGATCTCATAGTTTAAAAATCTGTTTTAAATAATGAGCAACATGATACTGAGTCTGACATTTTAGACTGTCCACACCATCAATCCTAGGTATTGGGCCAAACAGTGTTAATGATAGCATCAACAACATGGCAACTAGTTTACATCGTTAAGATCAAACAATGTGCAGAGTGAAGTGCATGGAACAATAGTTTGTAGTCCAGATTACAGAATCAGACTGATTAAAGTTCAACTGCACTTATGGGCTTTGTGACCTTGCAGTTATTTAAACTCTGAAGCCTGTTTCCTCAGCTCTAATAGGGTTATGGTGAGGAATAAAAAACAAATAATTCTGGCACATTTTGAGTGCTCAATAAATGTTAGCTGAAATGTTTGTGGTTCTTCTTCTTTGAAATCAACTTAAAAGACTGTTTTGTAGAGCAGTTTCTTAATATTTGAGTGGTTTAAATGTACACATGAATACTCCTGGAACCTCATTAAAATGAAGATTCTGACTCAGTAGGACTGGATTAGGGCTTGCAATTGATTCTTCATGTCTACCAAACTTCTTGGTAGATTGGATCACAAAGCCAAAATTATGCACAGAAAGAAACAGGCTGGCACCCTCTCTCCAAACCTGCTCACTATTTGACCTTGGCAAAGCCAAAGACCTCATCTCTAAGCTGGAGATAGTAATATGGGTGTCCAATTAAATCAGGTCTCATTAAATGAAAAATAGTATGCTAAAACAGTCCCAGGTATATTGTAGGTACTTAAATCTAAGTTCAGGTTTTCTATGGGAAATGCTTATTGGTCTGTCCAGTAAAGGGGTGGGGGGCTGTGATAGTTTCCGTTCCTGAAAAAGCTGAGAATTCCCATTTTTTTGGAAAACTTTTGTCATGATGAAATCAACTTCAACATTGGGTTTTTTTGTTGTTGTTTTGTTTTTATTTTAACACAAAGATAACCTTTTATATAAAGCAAAAGAATAAGTATAATCACATTGGTTTACAAGTCTATCATTGCATGGCAAGCAAATCAATTCATAGCAGAGGTGAAGGTAGGTTGGGAAAATGCCCCAGGCAAGTGGTGGGGTCTGGGATCAGTAGGTACAATTTCTGCAAACATGGATAACTCAACAAAAAAGCTAGCTCACATAGCATTTATTTTAATTTTTCTTCTTTCTTTTTTATTTTTATTTTTATTTATTTTAATTTTTATTTTATTCATATGTGCATACAATGTTTGGGTCATCTCTCCCCCTTCCTCCTGCCCCTCCCTTACCCTACCCCTTAACCTTTTTTATTATGGAAAATTTTAAACTTGTGTCCAGAGAGAATGGCATAATGAATCTCATATACCCAGCACACAGCTGATCTCATTTTATTTTGACTCACATCCCTTCCCTCCATCTCTGAATTATTTTAAAGCCAACCCAAGACATTGTATTTCATCCATAAATATTTAAATATCTTTAGAAAGGACTCTTTTCCTAAAAACCCAACCATAATACCATTATAATAGTTCATTTCAAACACAAATAACTTGAATTTACGGTATGTATTTTAATTATCATCCAATTTTTACTGTAGGCAATGAGATACATGTTTTAAAATAGAATTCAAAATAACCTAACACTTAAGAAAGGAGTAGATGCACTTCTTCTCTAGGCATTGCTATTATCAAAGAAAGTAGACTTGACCTCTGCCTTCCTCCTCTCACTACTCCAGTTGGTTCTTTGTTGGTCTGCCAGCTGGAGGTGTTGATTACATCCTCCACATTGTCCTCTGCATTCCAAGCCTTCTCTGTCAAGTTATCTCTAACAGGACGGAAAGAAAACTGCTTTTGATTTTTGCCAGCAGCAGGTCAGTCCCGGCAGGCTGGTCTGAGTGCTAAGCTCTCACAGAGAGCTTAGAGGTCTAGCATCTCATAACCATTAGAGCTGGAAGAGACGTCAGAGCCACCAGATGTGAAAACGGAGGGGTGGGAGGGTAAGTGATTACTTAAAGCCTCTCGACACAAACACAGATTATTGTGAGTCCTGAGCTGACTTTTCTGTGTGGTAAAATTCCTTGCTTCCTTCCTTCCTTCCTTCCTTTTTGAAGTTCAGTTACCTTGGAACTTAGTTAAACTAAAAGGAAAAGATCATGTCTTCATGCAGTATATTCTTGGTTCTTTAAGTAACAATTGTAACAAACAGCAAAAAATAATTTTAAAGAACACCACGCTTGTGATCCATGCAAAATACCAGCATTTTGGGTTGTGCATAATTGAAGAAATAACTCACTTTTCAGAATACTGCAATAGCCAATACATAGAGGCATGCCTTAGGTGGGCATAGGAATGCAGTTTAGAAAGGAAAAAAAACAGTGGAAAACCACCAAGCAAAAAAAAAAAAGCAACATTGAACTTTTTTACACAACTTCTATACAGTACCTTGACTTAAATCCAAGATTCTCCTTCTCTATTTTGGTAAACAACTGCATGATAAACTTAGAAAATTTTCCCTGGGGGTGGTCTTTTTAATATTTTATTTAAAAGAGGGCAGGTTTGGCATTCTTATGCTAATGTCATCAATGTTAATATTTCTTGGGATCTCAGGAAGATTCATATACATTATATTACATTATTTATTATATTACATATATTAACAGTACTGGAGTTCGAACTCAGGGCTTGCTACGGAGGTGCTCCGCCACTTGAGCCATACCTCCAGCCCTTTTTGCTTTACTTATTTTTCCAACAGGCTCTCGGGAGCTCTTTGCCTGGGTTGGCCTAGAACTGGCTTCTCTTGATCTCTACTTGCTGAGTAGCTAGGAACACAGGCATTAGCCACCATGCCTAGCTAAGATTCACATTCTTACAGCTGATGCAGCATGAACTGGAGCTACCACTAAGCCAGACTCAAATTTCTCCCATTTATTTTGTGCATCAATTTTTGTAACAATCCCACTCATGTTGGTCTCTAATATCATTCCACCCATCACTATTGCCACAAGAATGTTATGAACCTTGTCTATGTGGAATATTAAATCCAGTTCAGAGACATTTTCAAGATATTTGTCTGTTTCCACAAACATTTGAATTAGATATAAAATGCCAAGTTCACTTTCTAAAGAATACACACAGAAGACAAAATACAGCATTGCACAATGTCTATAAATCAGTTCATTGTCAGACCCTCCAACTGATAATCCTTCTAGGAAATTACAAACCTTTTCCTCTCTCTTCAGTACCAAATGGGATATCCCTGATGATTTTCATTGTGTATCTTCTCTGTAGGGCGGGTAGAACTTGGAGAGCTGCAGCTTTCCTCTATTGTCAAAGATGAGGATTGCCTTGCTCATTGCTGGGCCAGGCTGATTGGATGGGGCACTGGGGCCCAGGGCAAGGGTGGGCACACCACCCTCTTCTGCACTCCCAACCCATGTGGTAAAATTTCAATCAAGGAGTTTCATCTCTTATTTTACAACATTTGGTTTTCCTCACTAATTGCCTGAAAGGACCAATTATTTTTTTCTTTTTCTTCTTGGACATTTAAAAATATACATGAAGCTGGAAGTGGTGGTTTACATCTGTAATCACAGCTACTTGGGAGGTGGAGGTAGGGGGATCCAGGTCAGAGGACAGCCTAGGCAAAAGCAGGAGACCCTGTCTGAAAAACTTAAAGCAAAAGGACCAGATGCATGGCTCAATTGGTAGAGTGCTGAAGCTCAAGGCCCTTAGTTCAATCCCCAGTACCATTTTATATATGTGTATATATACACATATATATATAAATGCATAGCTATAGATACACACATAGCTAATAGAAGAGTGCTTACCTAGGATGCATAAGGCCTGGGTTTGATCACCAACACCACGAGATAGATAGATAGATAAAACATTTAGAGCAAATAGTTATTAAAGAAGATAAATAATTTTTCAGTGTCATCTCATTGAAATCTATCTTGAATCCATGTAAAAATTACTTTTCAATTTTTTTTTGGCAGTACTGGGGTTTGCACTCAGGGCTTCATGCTTGCTAGGCAGGCGCTCTACCATTTAAGCAACTCTGCCAGTCCTTTTTGTGTTGGGTATTTTTGAGATAGGGTCTCATGAACTGTTTGTCCAGGCTGACGTTGAACTGTGATCCTCCTGATCTCTGCTTCCTGAGTAGCTAGGATTACAAGTGTGAGCCACCAGTGCCCAGCTTCTTTTTCAATTTTAATTATAAAATATTTCAAATATTTAAGTACCAAAATAATGTACAAATTATACAAAATGAAGTTAATATTACCACAGAAGAGCTTTCCCTCTTAAGCTTTTTTTTTTATTCATTTATTCACATGTGCATACATTGTTTGGGTCATTTCTCCCCCCTACCCCTGCCCCCACCTCTTAAGCTTTTTTAAAGAAAGTTCACTCTACTGTCATTTTTTCCATTCCTTTCTTCCTTAGAGGAAGGCTTCATCTTAAAAATAAGCGAATATCATTCTCACAAAGATATATATTCATACACACAATTTTTGTGTGTTTTTAATTTTTGTGTGAAAAATATACTGTAGATACATTTTACAAGTTGTTTCTTCACTCAGTGTTGTTTTTAAGATTGAGCCATATGGATATATAGGTAAATCTTGGATCATTTATTTTAACTGCTTTATAGAATTACACTGAAGGGCTGAGGATGCAGATAGTGATAGAGTGCTTACCTAGTGTGCATGAGGCCATGGATTCTATCCACAGGACTGCAAAAAAAACTACTCTTCTTCATAGGAATAGTTAGATTGTACTCTTAGACAATTCTTTTTTTTTTTATTTACAAAGTATTGTCTTTTTATTTATTTTTTTTCTTTTATTATTCATATGTGCATACAAGGCTTGGGTCATTTCTCCCCCCTGCCCCCACCCCCTCCCTTACCACCCACTCCGCCCCCTCCCTCTCCCCCCCACCCCCTCAATACCCAGCAGAAACTATTTTGCTCTTATCTCTAATTTTGTTGTAGAGAGAGTATCAGCAATAATAGGAAGGAACAAGGGTTTTTGCTGGTTGAGATAAGGATAGCTATACAGAGCACTGACTCACATTGATTTCCTGTGCGTGTGTGTTACCTTCTAGGTTAATTCTTTTTGATCTAATCTTTTCTCTAGTTCCTGGTCCCCTTTTCTTATTGGCCTCAGTTGCTTTTAAGGTATCTGCTTTAGTTTCTCTGTGTTAAGGGCAACAAATGCTAGCTAATTTTTTAGGTGTCTTACCTATCCTCACCCCTCCCTTGTGTGCTCTTGCTTTTATCATGTGCTCAAAGTCCAATCCCCTTGTTGTGTTTGCCCTTGATCTAATGTCCACATATGAGGGAGAACATACGATTTTTGGTCTTTTGGGCCAGGCTAACCTCACTCAGAATGATGTTCTCCAATTCCATCCATTTACCAGCAAATGATAACATTTCATTCTTTTTCATGGCTGCATAAAATTCCATTGTGTATAGATACCACATTTTCTTAATCCATTCGTCAGTTCTTAGACAATTCTGTTAGAATTATCACCAGTGCCCCCTGTAGTTTTTGCAGCTAGGCAAAATGCCCCTCCTCCTTGGTTCAGGAGATAGAACCCAGGACCTTCTGCACACTAGGAAAGCACTGATATATACCCACCCCTCCCCCTAACAAAATGACATTTTTGGAACTATCACATTCTTATAATTGTTGGTTTTTGCTGTATCAGCATGCTATTGATGTTTGCATATTGACTTATACTTGTCAGTTTTGCTGAGCTCTTTTGTGTGTGTGTGTGTGGGTTGAAACCATGGCTTCATGCTTACAAAGCAGGTGCATTACCACTTGAGCCACACCTCTAGTCCATTTTGCTTTGGTTATTCTGGAGATGGGGTCTCCCAAACTATTTACACAGACTGACCTTCAACCACGATCCTTCTGATCTCAGCCTCCCAAGTGGCTAGGATTATAGGCATAAGCCACCAGTGTCTGGCTGAATTATTTATTCATTGCAATAGTTCATCTATAAATAGGTTTACTTATGGGGGAAGCTACTGAGTTCACCCTTTTCTTAACTTATTTTTACCATCACAAAATAGAGAAGTTTGGATTTATCCAAATTCTAAGGGAAGAAATGGCGGAAAGCTAGAGTGACAGATGGGCTGGTAGGATTGCACCTCTTTAATGCTGCAGCCAGAGCTGGGGCACTGCTGCCAAAAACTCAGGTATAAGGGCTAGTTGGAGGCTCCAGAATATATATAGCAAATAGATGCATAATATGTGATGTGATTCCCTCCTCTATGTCTTACTACATCTTAGTAAAAATGGAAAACAATTGCATGCTTTTTTTCCAGGAACCATGAAGACATGCAGCTTTGAATGGGTCTCACATGATTCTGGGACCATAAAACTGAAGCAGCTTATGGCCCCTGGGGCCAGGATCCAAGCAAGCATAAGGAAGTAAGAGTCTGAAGCCCAGGAAATGTGCTGGAGCTGCCCAGGCTTAGGAAGTGTGACTTAACAGATTCCTAAACTTTACCAGCCCAAAAGCTCCCATGTGATGTTGTAGCTTTCATCCACACCCATCTGATTTGTATGTTTCTCACATGGAGTGCCTGCTGTAAAAGACACACTTCCCTAACTTTTTCCTAAAGTTTATTTTTTCAAGATTTGACTGCTCATTCTTTGACCTTGAAATTAGAGTTTGTAATATGAGGAGCATAAAAAAAAAGATCACTTTTAAATTATCTCCTTGGGTGCCAGGTGCTGGTGCCTCACGCCTGTAATCCTAGCTACTCAGGAGGCAGAGATCAGGAGGATCACAGTTCAAGGCCAGCCTGGGCAAATAGTTTTTGAGACCCTATCTTGAAAACACCCATCATAAAAAAAGGCTGATGGAGAAGCTCAATGTGTAGGCCGAGTTCAAACCCCAGTACTGCAAAAAATAAATAAATAAAAATTATATCCTTTGTAGTTTGTCATAAGAGCAAATTCTGTAATGAGATTTATTTCCTGTGAGTCCCAGCACATATAATGAATTATGGCCTCATGTTATATGAGGAAACAATGAACTAGCATTGGATAATTAATGTTAATGTAGATTCATTTAACCCAATTAACCTACTGCTATCAAGGAGAGATAACAGGGAGAGTTTGGAGTCTAGGGCCCATTATACTTGGGCTGAATCTCCATTTTGCGACTTACTAACCTGGTGTTATTTGAGGTCATTACTTTACCTCTCTGCCTCAACTTCTTGACTGTAAAATGGAGACATTAATGTTACTGAGCACAGAGTAACTGTGGCTGTGAAAATAAATGAACTAAACCTTGTCAAGCACTTAAGACACTGCCTGCTAGAGTATTAGCCTTAATTGTTATCATTAAAGAGGAAGCAAAATCCTAGAGGAGTGACCCAAAGGACAGGTCACTTTGAGGGAATAATGAAAAATCTATACACAGAGTGTGGCTGAAACCCAACAATGGGGGGGAAGGAGGGAGAAATGACCCAAACATTGTATGCACATTTGAATAAAAGAAATAAATAACAAATCCAGCAATGGAAGCAATGGAGAGAAGGGACAGATGAATAAGAATGGGGTCTTTAACAAAGAGGTGCTGTATATAAATGTTTCCACCATTGAAGTCTTACCTAGAATGATGTCTAGATGCCTGGTCCTGCCATTTGGAGAAACAGAGAAGTTCTTCATGCAACTTTCATAGCTCTTGCTGCAATAATGCTGTGTAACAAAGCACCCCACAGGCAGTGTCATACAACACTAAGCACACATGTCCACAGGTCAGCTGAGATTGGCTGCAGACTATGGATTGCTCTACAGGGTTCCTTCTGTGCTGTAGACCGAGGCCCAGTGATTACCTGAGGCCCAGAAACCTTGGCTCAAAACTGACACTGTCAGTCCCATCCACATTCATTAGCTACAGCAACCACATGACCAGGTCGACTGTCTATGAAACAGGGAAGTACAATTCTCCTGTGGAGGTTGAGTGGGGAAGGGAAGGGTATACACTGAGCAAAAATTTCACTTTCCATAACATATGTAAGATTTCAAAGTTTTAATCATGTCTTCTCTCAACAGTTATTTTTTTTTTAGACTGAAGAATTCTATTCTCCTCCTACTTCCTACTTGGCTTTTCTGCCTGACTTCGCCTTGCTGGATGTGATCCTTTTGGTAGCGGTGTTATTGAACTGTCGGACTTCAGGGTGAAGTTGGAGATAGATTTCAATATTCTTTTCTAGTATCAAGATGAATAAGCAAAATGGAAGGAAATTAACATTTGGAGTAAACCAGATCCCAGGCACCATAATATGAAATTCATTCTACTGAGTGAGACACTTTTCATGTGTTATCTCTTTCAGCCCTCACAAACTCAAATGCCTCTGAGAACTAGACAAGCATATGAGTGAAGTAAGTGGGACATAATGTTCTCATTTCATTAGATAACTACGTTTCACAGCAATACCAGTTATTCACGATGAAAAGGAACCTTGTTGAAACTTAAGCCTCATTTTTTGGTTAATAAGTTTGGCAGCAGGTATCTTTTCTTTAAACCATCATAGCTTTGCCTATGGGCCATTTCACCAGCATACTACATTTTCTTCTTTTGACATAGACACACTTTGCTCATTAAACACTGAGAACTATTCTTTGCCACGAAGAACTCTATTTTCTTATCTTTTTCTTTAAATATGTTGCCTTCATCTTTATTTAGCTTTCTTACTTTTGGTAGAGATGTGCATATGGGGACATTTCACTTTCCCCACGATTATGGAGCGCTTGCCTATCATGGCGAGGCCCTGGGTTCAATCCCCACACTGTGAAAACAAAGAAAAGGACTGCATAAAAGTAATGGCGAAGCACAGTTGCACTGTCAGAGGTTTAACCTGGGAGTTGTGGGGACTGTGCTGAGAGAGAAGATACGTGCTTGCCCTAAAGATGGACGCATCCTCAGTTCCAGACAATTATTGCCACTTAGGAGTTCAAGACCAGTATTGGTAGATCTTCTCTTTCTCAGGATGTCAGGAGCATAGATTTTTCTTCATGTAAAATTTCTCAATTCTTAATTTTTTTTGGTGGTACTGGTATTTGAGCCCAGGGCCTCATGCTTGCTAAGCAGGCACTTTACCACTTAAGCCAAAACTCCCATCCCTTTTTGCTTTAGTTACCCTTCAAGTAGGGTCTCACATTTTTGCCTGGGGCTGCCCATAGACCTCAATCCTCCTACTTTGATCCTCCTACTTTATGCTTCCCATGTAGCTGGGATGACTGGTATCCAGCTTTTTTGTTGAGATGAGGTCTCAATAACTTTTTTCCAGGGCTGGCCTCAAACTGTAATCCTCCTGATCTGTGCCTCCTGAGTAGCTGGGATTATAGATATGAACCACCCGTGCCTGGACAAATTTCTCAAATTTTAAATGTTACCAACTGTTTTGGTCAGTATAGACCAACAAACTATGCTATAGTAACAAATAAACCCTCCTAAACATCATTGGTATAGCACATCATACAGAATGTGGTACAAGCCAGTAAGGATCTCCTCCATCCGGCAAATCAGGGAACCTAAATGTGATACTGTCGCCTCAACATGGGGCTTCCACAGTCACCATGCAGGGGAAGAAGGAGGTGGAAGATGCACACCTGCTCTTCTGTGCCTAGGGAGGGAAATGGTACACAGCATTTCAACTTACCATTGAAATGAACTCAGTCCATTGACTGTGCCCAGTTCCTTCATGGACCCTGCATAGGTCTTAGGTTGGACCTGAGATTCTGCCTTTCTCATAGGCTACCGAGTATTTGTAATGCCACGGACACCACATCTTGGTGTCCACAGACCACATTTTAAGTACCCATAGTCTTGAGACATCAAGTCAAGTCCTGACTTTGCCCCTAAAGATATGGCCTTGTACAAGCTACTTCGTAATTCTGAGACTGAGTTTCCTTACCTACAGAACAAGATGAGTTTAAGATCTCTTTCAGTTTTAACTCTAGAATTCCAGGCCCCTATTATGAACCACAGGTAGTGCCTCCTCCCCTTGTTTCATTCTTTCAGCCAACATCTTCATATACTCTTGGTATGCAGGCCCCAAGAATAAACAGTTGAGTGACCTGCCAGATATGCCCAGAATCAGGCAAACCATGAGCAGCAGAAGCTGTCCCAGAATGCATGTACAGGCAGTGCTGAGAAACCGTGCTGCCTCCTTGAACAGATGCTCTTAGGCTGGATGGAAATATACTTTATTCTAAAGCCAGGCACTGTCCAGAGTGGAAGGGAAGGCTATTAAGTTACACTGGGATGACAGGCATAAACCAGGACGACCCAATTCTAAGGGCCCCACAAAATTCTAGTTCCTTCCAGACTTTCTTTTCTAAAGTCCCTTAAGATTTTATTGAAATTCTTTTCTTTCAAAAACCAATTTTATTGTGTATATTTGAGGTTAGCAGCATAATGTTATGGGATACATACAGGTAGTAAACTGGTTACTATAGTAAAGCAAACCAACATGTCTGTCATCTCCCTTAGTTACTTTTTGTCACAAAACTGTTAAAGTCTCCTAATTTAATAAAATATATTTTGTTAACTATAACCTCATGTCCTAATTAGATCTCTAAACTTCTTTATCCTACATCTTTCCAGTTTTTCTATATATTTATTGGTTTATTTAGAGACAGAAATCTCATTAGATAGCTCAGGCTGGTCTTGAACTCACTACATAGCCCAGGCAGGCCTCAAACTTGGAATCCTCCTACCTTCGCCTCCCCAGTGCTAATCCTCTATTTTTCCTACTCTTCATCCCTTTCTTGCCTTCCTTACTTATATCCTCAAAAGTCCTGTTGCATTACCTTGAAAGCCCATCACAGCAGAACAATCTGCTTTGCCAAAGGGAAAGATAGCAAGTCTTCCTCATAATTCCCTCTCACATTCAGAGCTCCTGGAGGCGGATGGAAATAGGCTACCATTTCAGCTTTTACAACCCATTCTAGAATGAGAATGTTATTTTTAGGGCATAATAATGTAAAAGTTCTTGTAAAAGCCTAGGGGAAATGTCTTCAACCCTGCAGGGAAATGGAGCAGTTTGTCTTTTTGTTTCCAGCCAGTATCCAGAATGAGCTCTTTGCTCACTTCCACCAAGGTTTTAACTGGTACTAAACACACTGGATATAGTTCCAAACCATTGGAATTTAGGGCATCTTCCTGCTTGACAGCATTTGTTGTCAGAGATAAATTAATATCCCCAGTTCTGCTTTGGGTTTGGGAGATGAAAGTGATGCTATTTCTTCCAGATGACCCAGAGACATGAAGAATAGGGTTCTTTTAGTTTCTATTCCCCCCAAGAGTATGCAGAGGTAAGGATTTTGGTACAGTCTATCCAGGTTCACAGTAAGAGCATGGGTAAGGAAGAAGAGGAAGGAGGGAAATCAGCAAAGAAGATGCTAACGTATGGATTTCTGTGGTGGGCAACTGGGGCTTACTGCTGTGGAGGACTCTGGAAGTCTGCTGGAACATGCCTCAAAATTGGCCCACGGAGGGGCAGGAGAGCTGGGGTATTTATATACCACCTCCCAGGGTTACTCCTGGGACATTAACTATCTGACACTTCCAGCCTACTCTGGAGTGAATTGAACAGCACCCACCCCAAGCTCAGAAGACTGTCCTGAGACAAACTTAAGAAGTCTGTCAGGTGGGCAAAGGACATGTGGGCGGGCATTGACAGCATCTGTCACAAGGGTCAAGCTCAGGTTCATACATGAGCCATGTATTCCAAGATACATGGTATGGTCTTTTGAAGGACTGCTTTTGTATTGTAATCTGTTTGGCTTTAAGTAAAGTAGCAGAAAAAGCTATTGCTTTTGGCTGTGAAGCAAACAATTTGGAATTGAAACCCTCACCATTTGCAATTCCCATCCCCCACCTCTAACTGTACTAAGAATAAATGAGGTCACCCTCTCTCTGTAGAGTCAGCACAAGTCTGGGCAGAAGATGACACCATTGACACTCAGTTGAAAACTGAGACAGCAGCATTTGCAAGTCACAGGGAAGAAAGAGCTCAGACTCCATCTTCATATCTAGACAATGAAGTGGCAATGTTAATTACTTGTGACAGTCACGGCAGTCAAATCCAGTGCCCGCATTAGAGCTCGTGGGGACAAAAAGAAGACCAAATGTGTACTTGAGTTTTAAGTCTTCTTCAGAAAAGAAGAAACACTTTTTTTTTAAAATAAAAATAACATGTGCTTCTGGTAATTATAGAAAACTTAGAAAATACAAGAAAAGATTTTAAAGGGGGAAATTATCATTTCCTTTTGTGATATTTTATAAATAAATAAACAAAACATAACATTTTAAAACTATAAATAAGTTTCAGATCTTTACAATGTAATCACATACTGGAACCAGTTGGGATCCTTCTACATGTATGGTTTAGTGCTCTGTTTTCCATATAACATACATAGTCTATATGGTTCTGTCACTGAAAATTCTTTGAACTGTTTCTCTCATCTCAATCATATTCCATCACCTGAATGTGCCAGAAGCTATTTGGCTATTCTATGAGTTTCCATCTACAATGACTATGATAAACACTTTTTTGCTGACCACTGACAACTGAGTGTTCCCTTGGGGTGCACTCTTAGGTATGTGATTACAAAGTCAAAAGAAAATGAGTCCAAAAGTCTGGGGCCTCTAATAAGGGCCACCTCCTATCAGTTGGTCTTCAGTGGAAATCTGTGCTATAGCGACAACTTTCCTTGTCTGTGGAGTTGCAGGCTAGGCCTGCCAATGTACAGGGTCAGAGTCCTCACGCTTGCAAAACCCTAGAAATGCTCTCCTCCCACATTCTCCTTGTTTTCAGAAAAGAAAACTGAATCTCAAAAAGGTTAAGTCACTTACACTTTTGGCAATTATCTACCACTTCTCCTTGGAACCCATGTAAGCTCTTGACAACCCTGAGAGCAGTATCAATGGACCAGACTTGGCCAGGTCCTCAGACTCCAGTCTAAGTGGGCTGTTTTTAGAAATTAAACTACATCATAACACAGAAGATGCAGCGGCCAGAGAGCTGGCTGTCCAGCCAGAAGGGAGGCTGAAACAGCCTTCCTTCCTCATCAACTGATCGCTCATAAACTATCCCTCCAACTAGAGTTGGAAGAGCCACAAAATCTGGTGGAGTGCCTAGGAATAAAAATAAACTTTCAGGGGAATCTCTGTCCACTGGGTCAGACTGAGTCAGTCAACCCCACACCAGGGAAGGCAAAGCACATGACAGTAGCTAGTCTTCCTTCTTTGTTGAATGGAGACTTGGACTCCCAGGTATGTCCACTTTGTGGACATTGCCAGGGCTCTGCTCACATCCCCTCAGCATAGACCGTTCCCAAATGGAGACCTCCTTTCAACTGTAAGCACCTGGAAAGTTTTGCCTGAGGCCTTTCTCTGGCCTCAGAAACCTTGCTCATGTCTGTCTGGGCAGGCAGACTTAGACATGCAGGAAGACTCCCTACCCCCCTCCGCCTTCCCCCAGCAACCCTCAACAAATGACCAATGGAAGTTGGGGTTAAAATGTCTCTGTTTTCTTGCCCTCAAGCAGGGTATCTGCAATTTGCTGTTCTGTCCCAGTTCATGAGGGTCCCCAGTGGGAATGGCCCAGGTGCTCACAACAATAACCTTCACATTTACACACACTGTGTTACCTCGACACATACCGCCATCTCACTTTCCTACTCTACCATTTCTTTCTGGCATCGCCCCCAACGCAAATCTCACGCCAGGGTCTGCTTCTGGGGTGCCCAACCTAAGACAGTGTAACTCTTTGAAAATCAAGTGTGGGAAACCCTGATGTGAAAAACCGGTTAGGGTAGCGTGATACAAATCAATATAGATCTTAGAGTTAGCAGACAAACTCTAACAACTACTATTGTAATGTATTCTGTATGTTCAACAACTAGAGGAGAGATTGAAATGTTGAAGAGAGACATGGGAGATGTTTTTAGTCCAATAGAACTTCTACAGATCAAAAGAGAAAGGAAGCAATCCAAGACACACACAGGTGATGGTTGCAGTAGAGAGACCCCAGGCTGACAAGAAGCCAAATTATAACGGCTATAATTTGGGGGTGAATATATGAAATGGGGATGGAGAAGAAGGAGTTAGTACTAACTGAAACTAGAGAAGCTTATTCTTCTGTCATGCAAAAGAAATCTGGATGATGCACTAGGAAGCTCGGGTGGTGGTGAGGGTCCTTGGTCCACACTTAGATGGAAATCAAAGGCCAACTCAAGCAGCAAAGGTCAGAAAGGTTTTATTTGCAGAGAAGAGAAATGCAAGGCCACATGGGGACATGCGGCAGGACCCAGAAACTGCTAGTCCCCTGGTTCAGGTTGGAGGTCAGGTTTTATAACTTTTTTTATTGCTAGTGGGTGGAGATTTTGGAGTGAACAGGTGCCTCTTGGGAAAGAGAGGTGTCTCTCTGGTGAGAACAGGTGTTTCTTGGGAAGGAAAAGGGGCGTCTTTTCCCCTGGCTAATCGCCATCTTTTGGAAACACGTGGACCTCATGCTGTCTGCCTTTCATGGAGGTGGGCGATGCAAACCTAAAGGGCTGTTCCACTAAGCCATCAAGTGATCTGTGTTCGCTTTTAATCCTGTTATTCTAGGTACATAACTTTCATACTTAATCATCTCATAGTCCAAAGTGACAACTAGAGCTCCAGCCATTATATGCACATTCTAGGCAGGAAGAAGGAAGAGCAAATGAACAAAAAGGAGCCCTCTCTGGGTTTTTGTTGTTGTTGTAGTTGCACTAATTAGTAACGTGTTTTACATATGCATTTGTATATGCTCATACTTGCTTTGTGTATATGTTTATCTTTTGGATCTATCTTCCATGTTTGAGAGAAAACATGTCGCCTTTGTCTTTCTGAGCCTGGCTTATTTCACTTAACACTTTTTTGTGGCAGTGGGTGGTACTGGGAGTTCAATTCAGGGAGCTTGGTAGGCAGGCACTCTACCACTTGAGCCACTCACCCAACCTAGTTCATTCCTGTATTGCAGTATGCTAGTCCATTGTGTAACTATACCAAAATTTGTCCGTTTTTCTGTTGATGGACTTTTTTTTTTCTAATTCAGAACTGTTATGAACGAAGTTGCTGTGAAGTTCTTGTACTTGGCTTCTGATGGGATGCTCATTCTTACCTCATGCCTCTTCCATTTGCCATTTTCTCTGCTCTGACCATGTTAGCTCCAGATCTTTGTGTGGCTGGCTCGTTTTAGCCATTCAGGTCTCAGAAGCCAAACAGTGGTAAGAAGAGCTCAGCTTGGGGACCAGGCCACTCGAGGGTTGCCTGGGCACCTGTCTCTCCTCTTGTAGTTTCAGAGCCTGTCCATGTGGTTTCTCTTGTAAGCTCATTTGAGCTCATGGCATGGCAGTCTTAGGGTAGATGAGACTTCCATGACAGCTGAAAGTTTCAAGGGCCAGTACTCCAGCAACCCAAGGGAAACTGCATTGCCTTCATAGCCTAGCCTTGGAAGTCACATAGCATTGTCTGCTATGTTTTGTTGGTTTCAAGTAAGTTACCAACCCACCGAGATTTAAGGGTAAGGAGAATAAACTCTACATCGTGACAGACAAGTGGCAAGATTCCGGATGACTGTGTGAGATGGGAGATATTGTTGCAGACAATTTTTGGTTAACACAATCATTCTGTCCCACACATTTTGTTGTCTCTATAGTACTCTTTACTTTGGATATCATCTTACTTATTTCTCAGCTGCCTCCCTTTACTAGAACATATGGTCTACACTGGTAGCAATCCTTTCTATTATTCTCTGCCCTATCACTAGTTCTTGACTTATGCCTACACCTAGCAAGGGTCCAACACATTTGTTGCATAAAATAATTAGAATTTTTAGCAGGGAGCCAATTTATGCCTTAGCATAATAAACCAAGTAACAGAAGTATAAACACATTTTTAGAGATGTAGACTTAAACACTCAAATAACTAAAGCCAAAAATACTTGAAAGGATTTGCCTGCTGGGTGCAAGATAGGAAAAGGGAAAGTGTGACCTTTCCTGCACCACTTATGCATAAGGGAATTTTTTAATTTCTTGTGCTTTTGGGGGAAGGAGACAGGGTCTTGCCATGTTGCTGACCTGGCCACAAACTCAAGATCCTCCTACCTCAACCTCCCAAGTGTTAGGAATTGTTCAACAATTCCATGCACTTTTATTTTGATATTAAATTTTTGAAAAAAAATTTTAAACGTCATTGTAGAAGCTATGGAAAAACTAGAAAAGATTACAAAACTAACAAAACATTATTTGTAATCCCTAGATATTGCACTGTAAACATTTGATCTACTGCCTTGTTGAAATCACTCAAAACCATTCTATATTTTGTCGAGGGAGCATGAAATAAAAGGGGAAGCACTTAGGTCACAGATGCCTGCTCCAGAACTATCTCACAAAACCAATCCAATGAAACATTTGCAGTGCTGGGAATGGAACTCAGAGCCTTGCACATGCAAGGCGAGTAAGCGCTCAACCACTGAGCCACATTCCCAGCCTGTCTGCCCTACCTTTAAGACTATTGCTACTTAGGAATTGATGGCAGAATTACCAACTGTGACCTCAAACCACTTTTATGTGGTAACTGCCCCATAACTCACCCATCAGAGCTGGCCAGCAACTTCAAGCACCAGAAGTGCCTGTGAACTGTCTTCCATAATAACTTGTGCACATTTCTCTGTCCTAATGAACTCCCAGACTTTCCTTTTTTTCCCCCATGACATACCAGAGGCCATCCTGGCCTGTGCATGGAGGTTTTGGATTTATAGTCATATTATTCATTATCAGATAAAAGTTCCTTCATCTCTACACTTTTCATTTGACTTTGGCACTCTAGAAATCTTAAGCCTTGTCCCCATAATTGGTCACCACCTAAGGCAAAGGAAAATTCTCACCCAACAGGAGGCCCCTGGAAAAGTGCCCCTTCCTCCCTGCCCCCTGCTTTGTCACCCCATGAACAATCTGAGGTTCCCTGGAAGAAAACAGATTTGTGAGCAAGTGACCTTTAACCCAATGAGAATCCTCCTCCCACAGTCTGTGATAATCTTCTTAGGAGTTGATATTTAGCATTACCCTGTACTACCCAGGCGTAAGGACAGCTGCCTTAAATCTCATCAGCAAATGCTGTTTGGGTGTCTCCCCTGTTTTGGTGCTTTTATTGGTGGTGTTTGTTTGTTTTGAGCCAGAATCTCGCTATGTTGCACAAGCTGTTATGCTCAAGCAATCCTCCTACCTCCTCAGTCTCCAATAGCCAGGATTCCAGGTGCATGCACTATCTGCATTTTTTTTTAATTTTTTTTTATTATTTTAAAAATTTTTTTATTTACTTATTTTGGGGGTACTGGGGCTCCAGGGCCTTTCACTTGCTAGACAAGCCCTCTATGACTGGAGCCATGCCCCCAGCCCTTTTGCTTTTAGTTCGTTTTCAGACCTCATGCTGCCTTTGCCCAGGCAGACCTCAAACTGCAATCCTCTGCCTCCCAAGTAGCTGGGATCAAAGACATGACCCAACATGCCCCTTCCCCCAATGCTTTTTTAATGAGGATTTCTGGTAAGGTAAGGGATGGGTATAAATGACTGTGCCTTTGAAAATCAAGGATTTGATGAAGAGTACAGAAAATATTTTTTAGAGCTGCTGTCTGCCACAGGATAATTAGCACTTTATTAAAGGTCTGTAACAAATGCACCAGTGAGGAAAGCTATCAATGTTTTCTAAGAAAGAGCAGATTCTGGCTCAGGAGGTCTGGGCAGGTCCTGGTTTCTGTAGGTCTAAGAAGCTCCCAGGAGATGCTGCTATGCTGCTGGTTTGGACGCACAGCTGGTCAGGGTAATCCAGAGAAACAGAACTGACAGAATGCGCAAATACACACACACACACACACACACAAGCATGCACACAAACATATCCACACGAGCTATATGTATGTGAGAAGATATTTATGATGGAAATTGGTTCACAAATTTCCAAGAAGTCCCATGATTTGCTGTGTGCTGTCAGGAATGCTGTGATGTCATTCATACTGAGTTGAAGGCCTGAGAACCAGGCATGATGATGTCCCAGCACAGGAGAAGACAGATGCCCCAGCGCAAGAGGAGAGAGAATGTGTCTTTCCTGTGCCTTTTGGTTCCTTTCAGCCCCTCAAGGTGTTGGCTCCCACTGGGAGTGTGGATCTTCTTTGTTCAGTCTACTGATTTCAAAAGGTAATCTCTAATGGAAACAGCCTCATAGATACACTCCTAGTTATGCTTCACCAGCTCTCTGGGCAGCCCTTAGCCCAGTCAAGTTGACACATGAAATTAACCATCACACTCAGCAAGGAACTGCTACTGAAGGTAAGTAGCCAGCTTCAGACATCTTCCTGCAGCTCTGAGAGCTAGCAGACAACGCTCAGTTTTCCCAGGTATTTCCTAGCTGTGAAGACCTTGGGCTTTGGGTCAGACAGAGCTGTGTTCTAATCTGATTTCCACTTACTGTGTGTCATGGGCAAGTCATTTAACTTCTCTGTGAAGTTTATATAAAAAGGGGTCGGGGCTAACACCTGCTTTATTGATTTGTCCAGGATACTTTGTGCCATGTGAATCTGATGGCACAGTAAGATGCCTGGCATGTTTCGGGGCTCCAAAATTGGCTCCGTGTCCTGCTATTGTAAGGCAGGAATCCAGAGACCCAGGCAGCGCCCACTGCCTCCAGCTTTTCCGTATAAAGTAGGATGTGGCTGTGTCTCCACAGGCCCAGAGTTAACACCCAGCAGGGGCAGTGCATGTGCTCCCTGCGCTGGCAGCTTTGATGGGTAAAAGTGAACCCTACACCCCCACACCCAGATGGAATGAGGTAATGCCTTGGAAGTGTAAAGAGAAGGCCTGTTCTCCTTTGCTGTCACACCCTCTGAGGTTTAGGTGTCTTTCTCAAGCTTTGTTTTCTATTACTAAGTTCATGTGACACCCTTGTCACAGATTCTTCTCAAATAGCAAAAAATGAACATTATGCAGTTCTTATGAGTTTGAATCCATTTTCTTCTCTTATACACACAGAAGCCTTTGAATTGGTTCCATGTGCTCCATTGCTAGGTTTCTGGCTTTTGCAGACTTCCTAATTAAGCTGCAAAATCCTTTCAAGAACTTTTGCTAGCCAGATATGTTGGCACACACCTATAATCCCAGCACTTGGGAGATAGTGGTGGAGGCATCCCAAGTTCTAGGTCAGCCTGGCTACATAGCAAGACTCTGTCTCAAACCTCCTTGCCCTCCCCCCAAAAGAATTTATTCTGTTTGTTTCAATTTCTAAATTACTTCGAAATAACTAGGGACATCTCTGTAGATATTCAGAAGACAGAACTAGCCAACTTTTTCTCTGGGTTTCTGCCTGTTCAGCTCTTGGAGTTTACACCCACATGTTGTTTAAATTTTACTGATGATTCAACAGAAGCTGCCACCAGCCAAACCAGTTGTTTTGTGCCTGAGAACACCCTTCTGCTGGCTGGATTTTACATGATGAGGGCAACAACCTGATTTCTGGAGGTGAAACTCGGCTTTCTGGAGATGCTTGGGAAGAGTTGTGACAACAGCACGTTTGATTAGCTCATTAACTGGCACTCTCAAATGTGCTTCTTTTCGCTTACCAGACTACTTCATCTTGGCTGTGTAAAAAAGATTATACTTTGAACAAAGTCATATTCTTTTCATTAGCTATTTAAAGCAAAATTTAGCAAAATTCTTAAACTGAAATTGCTACAGTTGCAATTCTAACTTAAGAAACCAAAATCAGATTGTGGGAGGTATGGAGTGTGGAGCTATTAAGAAAGGAGGGCTAAGGGTGTGACTCAGTGGTAGAGGACTTGCCTTGCCTAGCATATACAAGGCCCTGGGTTCCATCTTCAGAAAGGAAGGAAGGAAGGAAGGAAGGGAGGCAGGGAGAAGGGGAGAGAAAGAGAGAAAGAGGGGGAGAGAGAGAGAGAGAGAGAGAGAGAGAGAGAGAGAGAGAGAGAGAAAAGAAAGGAAGGAAGGAGGAGAGAGGAGGAGAAGGAATAATAGTTATGGTGATGGGGAAAATCAAAGATGGTGCCCAAATGGTTTCTTTCCCACTAGCTCACAGTATCTATTCAATAACTTATTCTAGCCAGTTATGATAGCACACATCTGATGTGTATTTCAGAAATCTCCTAAATTCAAGTTAAGTTTTTGATTGTTTTGTTTTTACCTTAAATCTATTTAACTCGAATGAGTATACCAAATGTCTTACATTTAGGAAGAAAAGGTAGGCCTTGAGACGGGCTTGTTAATTGGGAGGATACTTTGATGAAGTAAAATATAAATAAAAACAAGAGTATAAGTTTGATCTCCCTCCAGGGTCCACATAGTCAAGCAATGTTGACAAAATTTAGCATGACAGAGAAAGAAAGGGAAAACACATTCACTGGGTGCTTGGAGGCTCCCAGGTGGTCCTCCAACTTCTAATTTTTTCTGTTTTTTTTTTTTTTTTTTTTTACAGTAGTGGGGTTTGAACTCAGGACTTTGTGCTTGTGAGACAAGCACGCTACTGCTTGAACCATGCTCCCCTAATTTTTTAATGATCTCTCAGTATTAACTTGTTAAAGTGTTTTAGTGTTAATTAGCAATGCCTAATTATTTTGTTTGTTTTCTTTAATGCTAAGTACTTACATTGGCACTAGATAAGTATCTGGCTGAGATGATATGGAAAAAATTTCTGAACTGGAGCAGAGTATGAACTAGAACAATGACCCCCAAGTTTTCTCTCAATTTCAAGATTCAACAAAAGTCTTGGCTCTAGAATGAGGCTTTTTTTTTTCAGGACTGGGAATTGAACCCAGAATTGCATACACTCTACCACTAAGCTGTACCCTAAGCCTTGTCTTAGGATATTTCTTATCCCATAGTCCTTGGCATTCCAGTTGACATTCCACAGCCTTGGATATGGTTGGTGTTCTCACTTCCTTTCATTTCATTGCTTCTAACCAAAGCTACTGGGCTCAGACTAGAGGGTGGCTTTGACATTAATAATTCCTTCTCAGGAAAGGAAGTGCCCAAATTTCTAACCTATTATTGAATGCAATTTCTGTATCCTTTCCTGACATTCCCTGAAATTGTGATTTAATATGATGGGTAGCACAAGCTTGCAGTGAAACACATGCTCATACTTGCAAGGTTATTAAGTCAATCATAGTTTCATTATTGTCTTACTGAGCCAACCTTGATGGACCAGTATTTATGTGGATTGCCTTTTGAAGACTTTAATGGAGAAAAATGTTAGAAAAGGTGTAATTAAATTAACTCTTTTTTACTTTAACTTTCATTATTTTTAGTGCACTTATTATAGAATAGTTAGAATGTATAGTAAAGAGGAAAATAGCAATGCCCTAAGAGGGAGTAGGGCTTTGAAACTGATTTTTTGGTCACCATAAATCAACACATCACTCTGGAACGAGTATGGTGGTAGCAATGCCCTCATCCCTGGATTGCTCCTAGTGTTCAGGGAGACCAGTGATCCAGGAGCAGGTCCCCCTCTCCCTACTTTATGATGGAAACAACTGTGCCTTTGGTTGACCAACCCTACTGTGCTAAGGGTCATCCTGAAAGTGCAGCTCAGAGCTCACTCCAACTGTTCTGTTAGCACCAAATTTGTTATATCAAATCCCATTTCACTTGAAAGAACCATGGGTAAATTTTCTGCAAATGAGCCCTTGCAGACAAACAGGCAAAGTTTTGAGGGGTTGGGGTACAGCTCAATCGTGGAGTGCTTGCATAGCATGCATGAGGCTTGGGTTCCATCACTAGAAGCACAGGAGGGAACAAATAAAACAGCAGAGTATGGAGGCAGGAGAGTGCCAAGGTGTGATGACTTAGTTCAGGGGACAAGGTGGACGGCACAAGAGTGAACATGTGAAGTCAAATAGGAAGCTCTCAGTCAAGGACAGCCTTGGTGTCCAGCAGCAGGAATGTGGGCTTCCAGGATGTGCCCAAGAAGTGCTGAAGGACCTCTAAGAAGGTCCAGCTGCAGCTCTGCCCACCAATGATCCTCTCTGGTGGGACAGGTATCAAAAGTATCAGGTTGAGCTCCAGTGGCTCACGCCTGTAATCCTAGCTACTCAGGAGGCAGAGATCAGGAGGATTGCAGTTAGAAGCCAGCCTAGGCAACTAGTTCATGAGACCTTATCTAAAAAAAAAAAAAAACAAACCATCACAAAAAAGGACTGGTGGAGTGACTCATGGTGTAGGCCCTGAGTTAAAAACCCAGTACTGCCAAAAAATAAAAATAAAATGACTCCTGACTGATTGTCAGAAGTGACAATCAGTGACACTCTTGTACTCTTGCTAGGGGGAAGCTCCACAACTACCAGGTAGTGGAAACAAGAAAGATAAGACTGCAAGCTTTTGAAAAAAGTAATAATAACAACTGTATTATTGTAAAATTTACATACAATTAGCCAGAACTGGTTGTGCACACCTGTAATCCTAACTACTCAGGAGGATGAGACAAGAGGTTCAGACCAGCCAGAGGCAGGAACCTTGAGCTCACATGTTAAGGCCAGCCTGGAAAACATAGCAAGACCATGATTCTATAAAAAAATAAATAAAACATGCCATAGACTTCACCCATTCTTAATGTACACTTCAATGATTTTTAGCAAATATACTTAGTTCTGCAACCATCACCACAATTCAGTTTTAGAATACTTCTACCATCTAATAAAATCTGTCTTAGAATGTGCAAGCCCCGGTGGCCCCCAAAAGTCTCTTTTAGAAAATGGTCTTTAAAAGCTGGGCATGTGGCACACACCTGTAATCCCAGATACTTGGGAGGCAAGAGGATTGCAAGTTCTGACCAACTTAGCAAGACCCTATCTCAAAGTAAAATTTTAAAGAGAGCTGGGAATATTGCTCAGTGACAGAGCATTTGCCTTGCATGCATCAGGCCCTGGGTTCCATCCCCAGTACCAAAAAAAAGTTGTTTAATTTTTCAGTTTTAAATTTTGAAATGATTTTACTTAGAGAAAAAAAAAATCAAGAACTGCACTATCAATTCAAAACAAATGATGGCTGGAGCCCAGGAACAGGCTCTGGGAAGGACCCTTATTAGGCCAGGGGTCAACCCTTTAGTTATTAGAGCATGGGGATGGGAGGGGCCTCTCCAAGACCAAGCCTTGGGGACTTGGGCTTTGGGGAATTTTCCTAGAAGCTCAGTTGACCTAGAAGCAGACTCTCAGATGAGTGTCTGTGTGCAGGTGACTTATTGTGGACATGTTCCCAGGGAAAGCCATTGAGAAAGTGGATGAAGCAGGACAAAGAGTGGAAGGAAGTAAGCAAGAAGATAATATACTGTTCTTCAGAGAAACAGACCTATAAAACACATAGATATGGATACAGATGGAGTGAGGTTTTTCACGCTCCTGTTTCTCTCTGACCTAACTGGGGGTGACTGGAGATGCAGAAAGGACAAACAATAGAAGCCAGACATGCGTAAAGTTGGGGTCATGTGTGTTGGGTGCTCAGATGGAGACACACAATAGCCTCATTGCTTTTTTACCTCTCTTCTCTTTACTCTGCTTCTTTTCTCTATCTTTAAAACCTCATTTCTTTAAAGTCTTCTTTTCTATTCTTTAAAGTCTCGCCTTAGACTCTGCCTGTCCCATGTTTTCTTTCTGCTTTTCCTTAGCATAATCTCCCTTAAAGTCTTTGCCCTCAGACTTGCACTGTCCAATGTTCTCTTTAGCTTTTCTTTAGCTTAGCTTTTCTAAAGGCTATGTATAAAGTTCTTGGTGCAGAAAGCTGCTGTGGTAGAAACCCAACAGCCAGCAGCACCAGCAGCGGCAGCCAATCAAAATCCCCCATCAAAAACCTCATGTCCTCCTTCACCAAGTCTTCTATATCCAGTGGTAAACAAGGAGGTGGAACAACCATTCTTGGGGAGGGGCATGACATTGTAACAAGAGAAACCTGAGTTCCTACTTCTCTGAAAGTAAACAACTTAGGAGAAGCAGCTATGCTGCGCTATGCACTTCACTCTCTTCTGTGGCTGGGGCCAAGCCAAACTCAGCCTGCCTTTTATTGGGCACAACTGTGTTTATGTCAAGTTCTCATAGGCTTCTCATAATCCACTCCCCACATATAGACATAGAGATATATAAAGAGATTTGTTGGGGCTGGAAGAATGGCTGCCTAGCAAGCATAATATCCTGAGTTCAAATTCCAGTACTGACAAAAAAAAAAAAAGGACATTAAAGAGATTTGTTGTAAGGAATTGGCTTATGCCATTGTGGAAGCTGAGAAGTCCTACGATCTGCTTTCTGCAAGCTACAGACCCGGAAAAGCTGATAGTGTAGTCCAAGTCCAAGACCTGAGAATCTGATGGTGTAAATGCCAGTACAAAGACAGAAGACCAATGACCCAGCTCAAATAAGCAGACAGGAAGTGAAAGGAATGCAGTCCTCCTTCCTCCATATTTTTGTTCTATTTAGACACTCAAAGGATTTGGAGATGCCCACTCACATTGGGGAGGGTCACCTGTGTTACTCAGTCTACAAATGAAAAGCTGATTTCATCCAGAAGCACATTCACAAACTCACCCCTGATAATGCCAAATATTCAAGTGCCCCATGTCCCTGTCCCAAAGAGGCCAGCTTTGGCTCTCCTTCAGGGAGCTCTGTAGAACAAGCTCTGCTACAGAGTTCTCCCAACCACAGATGAGGAATCTTTGCACCTGCTAGTTACTGTCTTAGGACCACAGTGTGGAAGGATCTAAATCTCCAAGCACTTCTAGGTGCCCAAGGACAGCCCTCCTAAGAAAAGCTGCCAAAAGGCTACAGGTGCTGGCCGCTGGAGGGGAAAGTACCTAGAAGGTGGTGAGGGGGATAGAGCACTAACATTGTTCAGGCCAGTGGGATTGGGGCCAAATCAGTGCGTGCCAGCTGAATGCAAAGCTGAGTAAGAGACAAGGAACCATGTGGCAACTGGAGAGTGAGACAGGCTTAACAATGATCCACTCTCTTCAACTCACTAGCCAGATGACAGCAGAGTCACAGCCTGTAAAACAAAGGACTGGAAATACATGCTTTGTCTCCAGTCTTCTGAAGCTAATTTCTCCTCTGATAACACTGAGAATTGTTTTCATTGAATCCAGATTGTACCTAGACTTTGATATTCACAGGGAATAATACACATGGTATACAATAATAGTTATGGCACTTGACTTTCCCCGCTTTATTTCCAGAATCTAACCTTACCTTCCTGATCTTAGGGAATAGAGAGTCCTCACATGTGTGGTCTTGGTGGAAAGTAGCGGCAGCTTTCCAAAGGGCTGGAGTGCTTCCTGATTCACTGCAGCACAGGCAGAGCCCGAGCATTCTAGGCCAACTGGGTGTCCTGTCCAGGAGTTTGGAATTTGGTGTGAGTGATATTCGGTGGTGGAGATTATTCCTCCTAGGCAGCAGTGACTTGCTGACTTCACTCTTCTGGGGTGTGGCCTCTACTATGGTTCCCCATGCCTAACCTCCTGGAGACCCATGGGCTGCATCTTTTCCATTCTTGGTGGGACTGGAGCTTGAACTCAGACTCAGGGCTTCATATTTGCAAAGCAGTCACTCTACCTCTTCAGCCACACCTCCAGTTAATTTTGCTCTGCTTATTTTGGAGACAGGGGTCTCACAAACTGTTTGCCTAGACTGGCCTCCAACCATGATCCTCCTGATCTCAGCCTCCCAAGTAGCTAGGATTACTGGCATAAGTCCACAAGTGTCCAACTCCTGACATCCTTCTTTTAAGGTACTTTCCAATGTTTGCAATCAAGAACTCTGTTACAGGGGGTTGTGGTGGTTCATGCCTATAGTCCCAGAACTCAGGAGGCAGAGGCAGGAAGATCAAGTGCTGGAATATTGAGGAACACTAAAACAATGCAAACATGGCTACTGTCAATAAAAGAGCCATAGAAAAACAACACGTATGGCTGGCTGCCCAGCCCCAATGACCTTCCTGATAATGTCCAGCACCTTCCCCATTCCCCCTTTGCAGTCATTTTTTCTAATGCCCATCCCCCTCCAACCTCCCTTTTCCCACCACAGGATGCTTAAAAACCCCAGCCTGTAAGAGAGGCGTGCTCTCGCCCCTCTCAGAATATTACTCTGATGGCTGAGGGTTCCTCTCAGGTCTCCTCTTCCTAATAAAGACCTGCTGCTTGCAAAGGTCGCAGATTCTCTCTCTCTCTCGCTCTCTCTCTCTTCATTTTCCTTTCATCAAGAGTTCAAGACAAGCCTGAGCTACGTAGGAAGGACCCTGTCTCAAAAAACAAAACAAAACAAAAAAACCTTTGTTATAAATACAAACTCACCTATCAATAATGTGTATAATTATTTCAAAAAAGTCTTACATAGTGTGTCACTTGTAATGGCACAGACAGACAATTTTCACGTCTATGTCATTGATCAAAAGTTGCCAGCATGCCTCTCTCCATATCTGGAGGGTAAACACTTTGAAGGCTGGAACTGTGGCTATCCGATAGAGAAGACTGATGTCTATCGGAAACCCTTGCATAAATTAGATTTTCATTACTAAGCAATGAATAAAAAGTAACATGTGCATTTTTTTTTCTGTAACTTTGTTAGTCAGCTTACCATTGCTGTGACCAAAAAACCTGAGAAAATCAACTTAAAGGAAGAAAAGGCTTATTTTGGCTCATGGCTGCAGAGGTTTCAGTCTGTGGTCATTTGGCTCCATTGCTATGGGCTTATTGTGAAACAGAATATCATGGTGGGGGCTGTGGCAGAGCAAAGCTCCTCACTTCATGGCAACCAGGAAGCAGAGAGAGACAGAGAGGGATGGGGGAGAGAGGAGGGAGGGAGGGAGGGGCTGGGAACAAAACATACCCTTCAAAGTCCCCCCCTCCCCCACCTCTCCTATCCCCTCAACTGCTTCCTCTAACTAGGCCCCACCTCTGAATAGCACATTAGGCTATGAACTCCTCAATGGTTTAATGGCTTGATGAGGTTAGTGTTCTGGTGATTCAATAACCTCTTAGTGGCCCATCTCTGACTTGCCTCTGGGAGACATTCCAGATACACTATCACACTATCTGGAATAAAAACTGTTCTGAGATTTTATGCATAAGTACCTAAAAAGATAGCTGTGTTACTGCAAGAATTTTTTTTCAAAATATTGATAAAACACTCTTTGATGTAGCTTTTCTTTGTCTAGGTCTTTATCTGAAAATATTTTGTTTACTTATATGTGGTGATCTTGTTTCTAAGCACAGGCTGAGTTTCCCATAGCTGCTATTTTCAATGATGCTTATGTGGAATTTTCTCTTTTGCTGCCATGGATAAAACATCTTAATAGCCATAGTATCAGAGTGTGGAACAGTTAGAAATCAATGCCCTAAATGATCTTCCAGCCACCCCTGCTCTCAGCAGGATCCAACAAAATAATTTCATAGCAAAGATACTGAAAAAAAAAAAAAACAATGAAATGTATGCTCCCAGCAAGAAAGAGGTTTCAGCTTACACTTTGTTATAATCATAAAACATGGATTCATTTTTATCCTAGGACATCTTGAGTCAGAAATTCAGGCACCTGATTATTCTGTAAAATCAAAATGAGAGCCTCCTCAGAGAGACAGTTGCCTGGTAACTCAGACCAGAGGGTTGTCTTTCAATCCCTGGAATCATGTATGTCTATTTTGGTTTCTCTTTTGAGTTCATTTCCTTCCCTACAATCCAAAAACTGAATAATTTTTGGAGATAAATTTTACTCAAAAGAAAGACTTTTTCTGCAGGAGGTATTTTCATTAGGAAGTGCAGCTGGCTTCATGCAGTTGACTAACTCTATTTTCAGGGTTGTTACAAGAACATATAAGAAAAGAAAAAGGAAAAAAAGCTAAGTGAGAGGAGATTTCAGGTGGTAGTCTATATTTTGAGGCTCAAAGGCAGACACTGGCTTCCTAAGAAAAAAAAACTGCCTAAGCACTCACATGGGATTGAAGTACAGTTTGTCCAGGCTGGAGAAGCTTTGTACTGTCTGCACTGAAGCAGAAAGCTGCCCAGGCAGGCTCTTCCTCTCCAAGATTAGAAGCCTTGAGTCTCCCCTCTTTTGAATTGGTGATCCAGTTCCACATATTTTTTTAACTCTGAACTTAGAAATTTTAGTTAGTTGCAACATTTAGGATTCTTTTGATTATAAGCAAGAGCACTTGAGGGACCTAATGCAAGAGGAAATTTACTAGAGGATTCAGGCACTCACAAAGGGCTAACCAAACAACTTAGAAATGGACAGGAACCAAGGCTTTCAAAGTTAAGAGGTAGGAAGCACAGAAAGATCCAGAGGGAATCTATACTGAGATCAATTAATTTTAATGAGCCATCCTTGTGTTATCAGCAATCCTTGTTCTCAGATCTTGGTCCTTGTGCTCCAAATGGAAGAATCTAAGCAGAATACGTGGATGGAGTGAGGTAGAATAGCTTTATTGAGAGAAGGGAGTCACCCGTTCTGCCAGGAAAGAGGAGGGAAGAAGAAGGGCCGGGGTCTCTTGGTAGGTCATTTTTATACCATCTTGTACTTGGAGGTGAGGAGACAATACGTCATCACCTGGCTCCTCTGACCTGTGGGCAAGGGGGAGGAGCCCTTGAGCCATGAAGGGGAGCCATGAAGGGAGACTATCCCTAACCTGGTCTGCCTCACTTGTTTTTGCACTACCCATTCAATATTCAGAATCCTAGTAGAGTGTACGATTGGCTGAGATGAGGTCCCATCCCTGGACCTGCTGTCTCAGGTAAAAGAGAAATGAAAGTCTACTAAAAGGGTCTCCGGGAACCCCTTCAGCCTCCATGGTAGAAGAACAGGCACGTAGATTTACAGTCCCATAAGACTATCTACAATGCAGAAGGAGGATCCTAAAAAGAAACTCTGGTGCTATTAGGGAGGGTGAATAGTATAGGAAGCCAAAAAAAAAAAAATTCCAAATATTCATCACTGTCTTAGGTTGAGATCCCAGAAGCAGAAACTGAGGCAGGGAGTCTCATCCTAGAAACTTACTGAAGTCATGCCTCCAGGAGAAATCTTGTAATGAGGGAAGTAGACTAGAGTAGGGAAGAGGCTAAATAAAGATAGGTTTTCAGCCTTCCCACAGTGAGCTCTGGAGTATGAACAACACTATACTTGTCCCCTTTGAGGCAAGGGATGTCAGCTCTTGTATCTTCCTTTAAATCAGTCATTGGCTACATGATACCCCTAGGGGAAATACAACCTTCCGGGTGATTCTAGGGAGTGAGGCTCCCACTGGCCAAGAGAATTCTGCAGAGAAGGGTGCCATTAGCAGGCAGCACTTACAATAGCTAGGATGGGAGCAGCAGCTGGCAGTGGGGACATGGGTGAAGGGAATCAGGGTGGGACACCAACAGTGTCTACTACAACTACAATCATAAAGGCAAAGTTAGATTTTATTTATTAAGTCCAGGACATCCCATCTGTAAACTAACATAAGTTTATGAGGACTGTTGCTAATTCTGAGATAAACCATATGAAAGAGGTTGATTATTTATTGTGTGATGATGTCATTTGGAGAAATGATGCAATTAGCAGAAAGATGCCAACAAAGTATGAAGTAAGTTTTCTTTAAAAGAAAGATATATTTAAACTTAACAGATATTTGCAAAGGACAGAGACCAAAAGAGAAAGGGTTTCAGGAAGGAGGTCACTGAAAAAAAAAACAACTAGTAGACTTCTAATGCTTTTGAATAAATGCACCAAAAAAATAATGTTGAAGAAGTTTGATATGTGTAATTTGGGAATAACTAGTGATATGTGCATAGAAAACTAAGCAAACAAGAAGAAGCTACTGTTAATTTCAGAAAAGAAAAAGCTGTGCAAAAAAACAGGATGTGATTTTTGTTTTGTTTTTGTTTGGTTGGGTTTGGTTTGGGTATTTTGAGACAAGGTCTTGCTGTGTAGTCCAGTAGCCTAAACCTCACTATATAGCCTAGACTGGCCTAATCTGATCCTGATCCTCCTGCCTCAGCCTCCCAGGTGCTGGGATTACAATGCTAGGATTGCAGAAGTTAACAAAACCAAATGAAAAGGGAAATAATTTTTATTAATAACATTTGCAACATAAAGAATGTTATTCATTACAATTAACAACATTAAATATATAGTCATGTACATCATAATGATATTTTAGTCAATATCAGACAACATATGTGATAATGTCCCATAAGAATAAGATGGGGCTGAGTGTAGTGGTGTGGACCTGTCATCCCATGTATGTGGGAGGATGTAGGAAGGAGGATCTCAATCTGAGGCCAGCCCGAGGAATAAAGATGAGATCCTACCTGACAAATAACTACAGCAAAAAAAAGACTGGGATATGATTCTAGTGGTAGAGCACCTGCCTAGCAAGTGCTAGGTCCTGAATTCAAACTCCAGTACCACACCAAAAAAAAAAAAAAGAATGAGGTGAAACTGAAAAGTTCCTATTGCCTAGTCTTTTTACTGTATCTTTCTATGTTTAGATGTTTAGATATGTTCAGATGCACAAACACCATTGTGTTACAATTGCCTCCAGTAGTCAGTAAAGTAACTTGTCAAACAGGTTTGTAGCCTGGGAGCAATGGCTGTACCATATAGGGTAGGTGTGGTAAGGTACCACCTAGGTTTCTGTAAGTAAAGTCTTACAATATTCACACAATGTCGAGATGGCCACAATGCATTCCCCATTGTTAAGTGCCACATGACCCTCATAGACACATCCAGAGGTGTGCTTTAGGTGCTTCTCAATCCAATCAAGATGACAATCAAGATTTACCATCAAAACCAGGTGCTGCTGATGGCTCATGCCTATAATCGTAGCTACTCAGGAGGCTGAGATCAGGATTGTGGTTTGAGGCCAGCCCAGGCAAATAGTTCTTGAGATTCCATCTCCAAAATAACCACAACAAAATGGACTGGGGATGTGACTCAAATGACAGAGCACCTGCTTTGCAAGCACAAAGCTCAAAGCCCCAAGTTCAGACTCCCAGTCCCACCAATAATAATAATAGTAATAATAGTTCGAGACTTCCATGCCTCACTTTCTGTAATTGATAGAGCTAGACAGAAGACTTGACCAACACTATAAACCACCACTACGGAATACTCCACACAACACAAAACACTTTTTTCTCGTGAATATATGGACCATTCACCAGAATAGAATATATGTCCAACGATAAAACAAGTCTCAAAAAATGTTTTAAATTTAAGCTGGGCAGGGAGCTGGTGGCTCATGCCTGTAATCCTAACTACTTGGGAGGCTGAGTGAAGGAGAATTGCAGTTCAAGAACAGCCCAAGAAAATAGTTTGCAAGACCCCATCTGCAAAGTAACCAGAGCTAAATGGGCTGGAGGTGTGGCTCAAGCAACAGAGTGCCTGCTTTGCAAAAGTGAAACTCTGAGTTCAAAGTCCAATCCCACCAAAAGAAGAAAAAAAAAGGAAAGAAAAGAAAAGAAAAAGAAAGAAACTAGAAAACAAAGAGCACATTAGACCCAAAGCAAGCAGGAAAGGAAATAAAAGTGATTTAAGAAAAAATAAATGAGCTGGGCACCAGTGGTTCACATCTGTAATCCTAATTACTCAGAGATCAGGAGGATCCCTGTTCAAAGCCAGCCTTGGGCAAAAAGTTCATTAGACCCTATCTTGAACAAATCCATCACAAATAAAAAAGGAGGCTGGTGGAGTGGCTCAAGGTAAAGACCCTGAGTTCAAGCTTCACTACTGAAAAAAGAAGAAGAAGAAATAAATGAAGTAGAACATAGAAAAACAATAGAGAAAAATCATTAAAACCAAAAACTGGTTATTTGAAAAGATCAACAGTCAGTACCTGTGGCTCACACCTGTAATGCTAGCTACTCAGGAGGCAGGCATCAGGAGGATCACAGTTCAAAGCCAGCCCAGGCAAATAGTTCCACAAGACCCCCATCTCAAAAAAAATATGAAACAGGGCTGGTGGAGTGGCTCAAGTGATAACAGTGCCTGCCCAACAAGCATGAAGACCTGAGTTCAAACCCCCAGTACCAAGGAAGGAAGGAAAGATCAACAAAACCTACAAATCTCTAGCTAGATTGACTAAGACAAAAAAGAAGACATAGATAGGCAGGGGGAAGGGGGAGAAATAACCCAAACATTGTATGCACATATGAATAAAAGAAATTTTTAAAAAACAGAAAAAAAAGAAGATATAGATAAAAAAAATAGAAAATCTAAGTTGAATCATAATAAGTAAAGAGGTTGAATTAGTATTTTCAGCATCAATATGTGAAGATAAACATCAGGAATGAACCCAGGGGTTTGCACATGCTAGGCACGCACTCTCCCACTGAGCTATACCCCCAAGCCCTCCTCAGGATTCTTAAGAGCTTATTTGGAGGTTCTAGCAGGGAAGTGCAGCTGCCTATATATCCTTGACCAAAGTTATACTCCTCTATTAGAGAAGGTTGTCCTCTTCGACCAAGCACACAGTTTCAGGAGGGAGGAAGGAGACAACCACCTAGCCAGCCAGATCAGCCAAATCAACCAGGGCAATAAGTGGGGTGGCAAATGTCACAGCCAGATTGCCCTCACATCCTCATCAGGATTCTTAATACTAAGGAAGAAAAAGAGAAAGATTGCAAGGGGTTCACACTATTAACTGATGAGAGTTGTCATAATCTGTTTTCTGTTATAACATAATAACTGAGACTGAGTAATTTATCATTAGTTCGTGGTTCTGGAGTCTGAGAAGTCCAAGAGGATAGCACTAGCATTTGGGGAGCATCTGGTGAGGACCCTCTTCACATGGCAGAGGGGCATCACAAGGTGAGACAGAGCAGGTTAGCTGGAGAAAGGTGGCTTTGTAAAGTAGCCCCTCTGTCAATAACCATTAGGGTCCACTTACTTCCCATAGGTCCCACCTCTCAAATACCAGTAACATATGACTTTGGGGAATAAGTTTAAAATGAATTTCAAAAGGAACATTTATAATATATATATATAACTTATGTAGACCATTTGGTAACCTAAGCAGTGAAGTTTGTTGGAAATTTAAAACATAAAAACATTCTAAAGTTAAAAAACCAAGTTTACTACCTTGCCAAATTGGTTACATGTCTGCAAAGAAACAAGTGGGACCATGAAGTCCAGCCCTGGTGTCAAGAGTACAGTGTAGGGTCACAGCCTCCTCCTGTACTCACATTGCTGGTTGGGCTCCAGTTACCTTCTGGGCAATCTTTTCTTGAAGGCAAAAGATAGAATCACAAAATTTAGGGATAGGTGATGTAGAACAAAGGAATTCTGTTTTTACACCTTGTTAGGTCTTCTTCACAAAGTCTCCATAAGACACTTCCTGTATGCCCAGCCTTAGGTCACAGATGAGCCTTTCTCACTGGGACCTTCCCTTCCTAGCCACATTGAAACCAGGATGACCTCAGCACCCTGGAGAGCGTGTTTGTATTCTTCCTCTAGGTGGAAAATAGCTATTTGTTTTTCAATTTCAGGGCTCAGAAATATGAGGTGAGCCTTACAGGGTGAGGAAAGTAAAAAAAAAAAAAAAAGGTAAAAGGAAGGAAAGGAGGGAGGAAGGGAAAGAGGGAGGGGGTGGGAGGAGGGAGAGGTTGGTTAGTTTCCATCACCTTGTTATCCAATAGGGTCACATGAAATCTGTCACTGAGAAAGCTAATTTAACCCAACAACTTGTTAACCTTTTTTGCTAAAACTTGTTTTCCAACCTTAATTTTCCTCTTCAACTCCAGCACTTTATTCCCAAGGGCCTCCTGAGCATCTCCACTAGGATGTTCTGCAGCCACTTCTACCCCAACATGTCTCACTCTGAGCTCCCTGAGTGAGCTTTCTGATTAAATACCTTTCTGAAATATGTAAAGTATTCAGATGGAAGCAATGCAATTGTTAGCTCCAATCATATGAAATCATCAGATCTGTAGACAAAAGCTTGAATATATGTAAGTTTTCATGGTTCAGCCTAACATATCACATCACGTGTCAAAGCATGCTCAAGTAATTTATAGACACCACGTAAAGTAGGTTGCCTTAGGTACATACATGTATAAGGAACACTGTTGCACTTATAAAGTAATTATACTTACAAAGCTTCACTTGGGGGTTCAGTTTGTTGTGATACTTACATAATTATAGAGGATTTTATTGGTAATATGGCCAATAGTCAATACACACCTCACCAGGACTTGGTTTCTCTCCAAGTTCCCCCCTGCCCCGCCCCCATTCTGCCCACAGCCATTCTAATCTATTGCCGGGATCTAGGAAGAAGAGAATACCTGAAGAGAAAAGACAATCAAATTTAGGAAGTCAATGAGTTTAATTTTTTACACAATTCAGGTTAAATAGGTTTTAGTAAGATGTTGGCTTTAATTTTTCAGAAATATGCAATATGTGATTTATAATGGGTTATTGCCTTTTGAAAAAATGATTTATTGAGGTGAAGTGTTGCTGTGAACATTTGTGTGTAATGAGTGTGGACAGTAGTTTTTTATTCTTTTGAGTATATGCATGCAGAATAGAATTACTGGATCAAATGACAACTCCTTGGTAACCTTTTGGTTAACAAGTTGTGATCTCTCCACATCCTATGTAGTAGACTTTTTCATTGCTATGACAAAATACCTGACATAAATAACTTAAAGGGAGGAACTGGGTTTTTTTGCTCACAGTTTCAGAGGTTTCAGTCCATTGTGATAGAGGGTCTGGTAGAGCCGAGCAGCTTGCATCATGACAGCCAGGAAGCAGAGAGGAGAATATCTGCACTCCCAGCTTCTTTCTCCTCCTTTTCCTTCCATCTGGGCCCCCAAGCCTATGAGATAGCTCCACACATTCAGGGTAGGTCTCTCCCCCCATCCTCCTGCCCTCAGTTAATCATCTCTGGAAGTGCTTTCACAGACAAACCCAGAATTGTGTTTTACTGATCTCCTAGGCCCTTCTCAATCAATCACACCGATGACTGTCAAAATTAACCATGACACGTCCACTCCTTATTAACTTGACACTTCAACACATCTTCTTCTTTTTTTTAATTTATTGTTTTTACATTTACTCACATGTATATACATTGTTTGGGCCATCTCTCCCAACACACCTTCTCAAACCATAACATTCCACTCCGGCTCAAGTCCATTTCATAATGCAAATGTACTTAGTTCCTCTCCAAGAGTACGCATAGTATTAAGTTCCAACACTGTTCAAAAGTAAAAATCTAAGGTGTCTTCTGAGCTGAGACTGAGGCAAGGGGAGGATCAGACTAAAGTAAGATTGAAACCCAGCAGGGTAAACACTAAATCCTGTAGATTCATGTCTGCCATCTGGGGAGCAGGGTGACATGGTGTGAGCTCTGAGGGGCTTGGGAAGCCCTGCCCCTATGTCCTTGCTTGTTACAGCCCATGTGGCCTCCTGTCCTGGGCTAACTGTGCTTGAAGCATTCCTTGACAGACATTCCATATTCCTGGCCTTTCCAACTTCCTGGGATCTCTATTGTATCTTTAGTTTCACTCTCATGGCTTTACACATCACTCCCTCATAGGCTACCTATAGGGATTCCAACTCTGCTATATATCACTTGGCCTCCCAAGCCTTCCTTTGAAATCTGAGTGGAATCCTCCATGACCCCACAACCCCTGTATTCTGCATGTCTGCAAAGCCAGCATCACATGCACAACACCAAAATCTACCACCTGCTCAGGTGGTAGCCAGAGCCCCTCCAGCCATTGACTGCAGTGGTCTCTGAGTGCCTAGATAGCTGAACATGGAAAACGCTTTCCTTGTTGTTCCCATGAAGCAGGGTACCCCAAAAACACTCTCTTCTCAAAGGAAAGTCTTTCAAATGCATTTGTTCTCTCATACCCTTGAGCCTGCAATCGGTGTGGTTTGGCCAATTCCTGAGATGCCCTCAAGGCATCTTTCCTATTGTCCTGATAGAAAGTACTTGGTTTTTTTTTAATGGTGCTAATCTCTTCAGAAACCATGACTTCTTTAGCCCCAACTTTATGATGGCTTTTCCAACCAAACTGCAAGTTTCTCAAATCTTTCTGATCTGTTTTTTTGCTCCTAATTCTCACTATAAACATGGCTAAAAGCAGCTAGCAATGTCACAGCCTGAATGCTAGGCTGCCTTGAAATTTCCTTCACCAGATTATTAGTTCATCACCTTTACACACAGCTTCCCACAAAGTCTCAGGGCATGGACAAAATGTAGGTGAATTCTTTGAGCAATATAACACAAGAGTCCTTGTTCCCTCAGATCCTGAATTTCTATCAGCATTCTGGTCTCCTGAGCTGAGCTTCCACCAGAATCACCCATTAAACTCTCTTTGCAGCATTCTGAGGCTTCTCTGGGGTACAGCTCCAGACTTTTCCAAATTCCTTTCCCAAATCATTTCCAAAAGTCTCTAAACCACACTGTTAAGCAGTCATAGCAATGACTCCTTTGCTGGTGTAATTTTTTGTTAGGTTTTGTTGTTGTTGTTGTTGTTGTGACAAAATACCTGACATAAACAACTATTTTTGCTCACTGTTTCAGAGGTTTCAGTCCATCATGGTGGATAGTACACAGTGGAGTGGAGCAGTTCACATAATGATGTCTGAGAAGCAGAGAGGAGAATGCCTATGCTTCTGGTTTCCTCTTCCTTCCCCTTTTTTATTTCAGTTGGGTCCCCAACTGATCCCACCCTCACTGAGGGGGTGTCCCTTCCTCCCTTCACCTTCTTGGAAATACCCTCGCAGACACACTAGAGATGTGCTTTACAAATCTCCCAGGCACTTCTTAATCAAATCACATTGACTGGAATAACTATCATGTTCTCACTAACTCTTGGCATTACCTGTCTTTTTTTATTGTAGTTGCACTGCTGGGTGTAAAGGAGCATCTTATTGTGCTTTTGAATTCCCCGTGGCTAATGATATTAAGCATCTTTTGTATACTTAGTTTTTACACTTTCATTTTATTTATTTATTTATTTATTTTTGGCAGTGCTGAGGATTGAGCCCAAATCCTCACACGTCAGGCAAGTGTTCTACACTTAGCCCTGGGTGTCATTCATGTGTCTTCTTTTTCCCAATTGTTTTTATTTCTTCATTATCAAACCTATCTATTCTACACTATTTGACTGCTTACTTTTCATCAGAGCCATATGTTTCTTTGCCTTTCATGTTTTAGTATCTGATAAGACTACACCTGAGCTCCTTTTTTTTTTTTTTTTTATGTCTTGGATATTCTCTCTTATTCTTTGCGAAAAAATCAGAAATGGGCACATTACCATCTTAACAAAACAGAGACACCCTTGTTTATAACTATTACTTATACACCCTCACACTATGCTGATGCAGTTCTTACAGATGGGATACAGAAAACACTACCCCAAAATAACTCCCTTTGGCATAATGAACATTTCAAGCTGAGGAAAACTGAGAAAGCTGCAGATACAGGAGGATTTCTCTGACCCTCTCCCACCCCTTGCCCTGAAGCAGGCCAGAAAATCTAAGAATGCTACACTTTCCCTCCCTTCTTCCCTGCAGACCCTTTGTGTGACAGGTGTCCACTGTCCCAGGAGGGAAAGAATGACTCACAGAGAGGCCAGGAAGAATCTGAACAAACAGGTCTTGCTAAGTCCCTCCCCTCCAGGCCCCAGTTCAGTACCACTAGAGCAAATCCTTTTGTCCTCTGATCACACTTCTACAAATCTACCCAGAAAAATACAGTTTTTCTGGGTCTTTGGGTATTCCTTTCTGAAGGCTCCCATGTCACATAAAACTTATAGCAAATAAGCATGTATGTTTTTCTTATCATTCTCCTTTTTGTTATAGAGGTCTTCAGCCACAGAAGAGCCTTGTGATGGATGAGGAAAAGATATTACCTTTTATCACCTGTAATACACACCCTAAAGTCCAGTAGTGATGGAAATGGTGTGTGTGTCATTTGTGACTTTGGTGAAATTTTACTGCACTAAAATGAGAAAAGCAGTTGACACACAGGAAAGCTAATGCCATGGGATAGCGCTTACTTTGTAGTGGAAGGTTTCATCTAAAAATGTCCCTCGTTGCCCCCAGCATAGCTTATTGTTTACTAAAGCTACTCTCTTTGCATTAATTTCAGTTTTGCAGCATTTGATTAATCCTGGTAATTGGGATTCTCCATAGAAACCATGGAGCAAGATGCTATACCTTCCAAAACCAAAAAAAACCTTGCCTTTTATTTGTTGCCTGGAAATTTCAGAGATTCTTGCTGATCAGGGTAATTTGGGAAGAGAAAGAGAAATTGATAGGGTGATTTAACCTTTTTCATTTTTAAAGATTCAAGTGAGGGCCTTCACAACCCTAAAGAGCATAAATCGTATACAATATACTGGCAGAGAGAAAGACCGGAAACTTCATCAGGGTCTTGGGAATATATAAGGTGACGCTGCTCTGATTCATGGGTTCAAACTGCAATGTATTCATAAGTCTCGTCAGTAGGCCTCATTTCGAGTGGCTCCTGGGTAGATGATGTTTTAGATTCACAATTATTTCTTCTTCCCTACCCTTGCCATTACTGACTATGGATAGAATTCACCTTCCCTCTTCATTTCCCTTGTGTGTGGTCTGTAAAATGTGGCTGGATGTGGCATATGCTTTGTCTGACCAGAGACCTCATATAAATCTGTGAAATTTCTGTCATTTGCCAAGAGGAGAGAACGTTCCAAGTAGGCATTGGTCCCTTTAGCCTGAGCCCTGGAATGAGAAACACATGGAGTAGACTAACTCTAATCCCAGGCCAGCCTGGCCAAGCCATATGCAGTGCACAGACCAGGAAAGGAAAAATAAATACATGTTATTACGAATCTCTGAAATTTGGGAATTGCCTGCTTTGTAGCATTATGGTGGCAATCACAGAGAAATGAATTGTTCCCAGCAATGCTTACTGTAAGCAATCACAGACTTTACAATGTGTACAGTGGGCGGCAATCATCTGGTCCCATCTTACCAGTTCCAGTCATCAGTCAGATGGAGCAAAGTCTGTGTATGCTCTACCACTTGAGCCACTCCACCAGCCCCCAACTGCCTTGTTCTAATGATGTGAGGATGGTTTTCAAAGTGAGAATTGTTTTTAAGTATACATTATAATTTAGGGACAGATATTCTAAAAATACTATTAGTGGGGAAAAAATCAAGTTATAGAACAATTCTTACGTTGTCATTCATGTAAATTTTTTTTTTCCTTTTTTCAGTAGTACTCTATCACTTGAGCCATGCCTTCAGCCCTTTTTCACTCTGGTAATTTTGGAGATAAGGTCTTCCTTTCTGCCCAGGTTAGCCTGGACCACAATCCTCCAATTCTAGGCTTCCCACTGTAGGTAGGATGACAGGTGTGCCATAGAACCCAATGGTTGAGGCGGGGTCTCTCAAACTACTTGCACAGGCTGGCCTTGAATGGTGATACTTCTGATCTCAGCCTCTCAAGTAGAATTACACAGGTGAGCCACTGGTGATTGATCATTCGTGTAAATTTAAAACATGTACTCTGGTCACCACAGAATTCTTGTCTGTGAGGAAGGGAGTCTGGGTAGGCAAGAAGGCTTGACATTGGATGTACAATGTGATAAGAACTCCCTCTTCTGCAGCCTAAGCAGCAGCTGGTCTCATCCCTTGCAGAACAAGGCCCCACTGTCCCTTACGTTCTGCCACCTCTCTTTGTCCATCCCTAGCCCTTGCTTTCTCCCAAATGCTACTTAAGTCCAGACCCACCAAGAGAAGCTGCTGTGACGTTTTTTCTCGGCCAGCCAGCCTGCTTATTAAACCTCTGGACATGAGATACCTGTGGTGAGCCTCCTTTGTGTGCGATGTGCGGCGTTTTCCTAACACAATGGAACTTAAATGTAATTTTAAAATCTCTGGATTGGTCCTATCACAGAATTGGTCGGGGGAAAGCTGGTGAAGATTATGTGGGACCCTAATACCCCACACTCCCTGGTGCTCCTTGGCCCGGACAGTGCTATATTAAGTGTATCTACAAATACACAAAAAGTGAGTTGAGGAGAGGCCTATGCCAATGTCAATGGGAGTTAAAAGTTGAGTTTTGGGGAATCTTCACCCTCTTCCTTGTGCTTTTCTGTATTGCTTGAATGTTTTGCAATTTCCCAAAAAACAATGAAGTTATTTTCCACAAAGGAGTCCTAGTGATCTCCGTTTCCCACATCTTATTTTTGTCACCTAAATAGTGCCTAAAAATCCTGCCATGTCTTACCTATTTTTTTAACGCTATAACCCTCTGAAAAACAACCAAACGTAAAAGAAACGACACAGACATGTTCGAGCGTCCTGGCGGGTAAAGACCCCAGCTTCAGCCGTGAGGCTGGAGGAGGACACGACCAATGGTGGGGTACCGCTGACCCTGGGCGCAGGTGGGAGGAGACACAGGCGGGCTGGGTCACACTGGGGGACAGGGGCGGGGGTGGGGGCGCACTGCGCCTCCGGGTACCAGATTTCGCGATTCACGGAGAGCCTGGGAATCAAGTTTTACATGCAATCGCATGATTTTAAAACGTTTTGTGAAATCTTTGCAGGCCACGTTAACCCCTCCGGTGAAAGCATCTGGCAGCAAGCGCCGCCGGATCCTGTGTTATTTTCCTGGAGCCCACCCCGGCGCCACCTAGTGGCCGGTGGAGGAGTTTCCAAGAGGGACTTTGGTGAGCATCGTGGACCAGGATTGGCCTGTTTGTTTTCTTAAACAGATCGATGGAGAGATAACGTCAACTTGAACGCCAAAAATTTCTCTCACTAAAACACTTACTAAATGGCAATCAAAAATATCCTGGCACCGGTGACTCACGCCTGTAATCCAAGCTACGAGGCAGATATGAGAAGGATTGTGGTTTGAAGCCAGTCTGGGCAAATAGTTTGGGAGACCTTATCTCAAAAAAAAAAAAAAAAAAAAAAAGGACTGGCAGAGTGGCTCAAGGTGTAGGCTCTAAGTTCAAACCACAGTACCGCAAATATATATATACGTATATATATATATATATATATATATATATACGTATATATATACGTATATATATATATATGTATGTATATATATATATGTATGTATATATATATATGTATGTATATATATATATATGTATGTATATATATATATGTATATATATGTATATATATACATATATATATATACGCACACACACATATATACCAAAGAATTTCTTCACCACTAATGGGACACACACTGTGACTATGCCAAGTGAGACACGCGGTTTGCTATGTTCCAGGAACTCAAGTTTTGAACTATTATTTCAGTTCATCCTCACTGTAATCCTGTGAACTGACCCCCATCCTGTTAGGTGCAGGTGTGAAATGTTGTGGGCCGTACGAAACAATCCTAAGTGTTTCTACCCTATAGTTTTGGCCTTTCCAGATTGTCATATAATGGTGTTATACAGTTTGGAGCCTTTTTAGACTGGCTTCTTTTACTGAGCAATATGCACTGACGTTCCTTCTGTGTCTTCTTGTGGCTTGTTAGCTCCTTTCTCTTTAGCAGTAAATAAAATTTCATTGTCTTGATGTTCCATGATTTATTTATCCATTCACCTACTGAAGGATATCTTGCTTGTTTCCAATTATGAATGAATTTAACTGTCATCATTTGTATACAGATTTTTGTGTAGACATAAGTTTTCAATTCCTCTGGGTAAATATGAAGGAGCATGACTGCTGGCTCATCTAATAAGAATATGTTAGCCAGGTGTGGCGATGAGGCAGAGAAATTAGGGAAAGACTTTTTCAAGACTTTTTAAGACCATCCGGCCATTTACAGCACCCTGCTCCCCCTCCCTGACTTGTATCCTCTGAGCCCAGAGAGCCCCATTTTAATTGTAAATCTTTTGTTAAACTAGAGTGAAAATTTCCTCCCTCATGGACTTGAGAATTAGCATAGGTGTATGCATGAGTCTGTCCAGCTCCTCCCTCTGGCCCAAAGACCATTGGAGATGAGAGTGACACGAATTTCCTCCCCACCTCCAAGTTAAGAACCTAAAATAAAATCCTGCCCCTTTTCTCCAACACGTGGCACCTCCATTACACTTAGCAGAGACCTCATCTGTAATCCCTTTCCCCCTTTCCTATAATAAAACTGCCGAATTTCCCTCAATATGTCCACATGTTTTGCTTGAATTCTAACTCATCAGAGCACAAGAACAAAGATCTTCTGATTAGAGACATCATTACCAATGGCAGTAGTACATGCTTGTAATCCAAGTACTCAGGAGGTGGAGGCAAGATCTCAAGTTTGAGCCCAGCCCTGGCTACATAATGAGACCCTGACTCAAAACAACAAAACAAAAAGAATATGTTTTATTTTGTAAAAGCTTGTCAAAGTATATGTACTAATTTGCATTCCCCTCAGCTACAAATAAGAATTCTTTACATCCTTGCCAGCATGCATTTGGTGGTGTCAGTGTCCTGGATGTTAGCCAGTCTAATATATGTCTCATTGTTTTTCATTTGCATTTCCCTGATGACATCTGATGTCATTTTGTGCGTTGGTTATTTTTGAGATAGGGTCTCTTGAACTATTTTCTCGTACTGGCTTCCTGAGTGGGTAGGATTACAGGCATGAGCCACTGGTGCTCAGCAAGATTATAAATGTTTTAAGCCACTACAGTTTGGGAATATTTATTACAGACAACCCATAAAATTGCTATAATCATTACAGAATAATCAGAAGCATCTAAAATCACAATAAAGTTCATAGTGATTCCGAGACCACAAATTAATTAAAATTTACAAAAAGCCAATCAATACTTTCCTGACTCCTTGGGGGAGTGGGAGTGAGATTTAAGCCCAGGCCTGTTGGAGTGATGCTACCTATGCCCCTGTCCCTTCTGTGCAGCTCAAGAGGGTGGACATGTACGCAGGCCATTTGCTTTCTATGTAGCAGTATCGGAGCTGCAAAGCCCTTCACAGCCTAGTCAGTAGGCAGCAGTAGCAAGACTTCAGCTTGGGCACTTAGCCTGGCAACGTCTCCATCTTCCTTCTAAAAGCACTGTCACTGTGCTTTTAGAAGTCTACTCTGTTGTAATGATGACAATGTTGCGGTGTGGTTAAGGAGTGCCTATTCCACTTCAAATGCTTCGCAAATCCCATTGAGTCTGCCCATCAGATTTGAGTACCATTATTACCCCATTTTCCAGATGAGGATACTATGGTGCAGAAAACAGATAAGGTTGCAAGTAACCAGGAAGCAGAGCTGTTGTGATAACAAAGGAGCACAATCACTTGCTTCTGCAGCATTTTATTTCCAGAATGTCTCCTGAGCCACTAACTTCACCATAAATCTGCACCCACCATCTCCAGAACTCCAAAAAACGGAAATCAAGCGATGGGCTTAATAAAGACATTTCCAAAGCTGTACTTGTTCCAATCTATGCTTGAGTGGGAAACAGGAAATACTGTCAACCCCTTCATTAGTCAGTCCTACCCCACCAGACTGATTCAGCCCTATAAACAATAGAAATAATTACAATGAACAATTGTGTGTTTATTTCCATGTCTAGACACAGTTTACATTTGAAAACAGAGGGGAACAGAAAAGAGATGGTGCCCTGCTATTGTTTAATTCTTTGTGTCAAACTGCTTCTTAATCTGGATGCATCTCTCATGATTGGGTGATACATATTCAGACTATCTGGCTTTTTTTTTTTTTTGCAGTTCCCAGGGCTTGAACTCAGAGTTTACACCTTGAGCCACTCCACCTGCCCTTTTTGTGTCAGGTATTTTTTGCGTGTGTATCCTTTCTTTTTTGATGCTGGGATCGAACCCAGGGCCTTGAGCATGCTAGGCAAGGGCTGTACCACCAAGCTACATCCCAGCCCATGTGTCAGGTATTTTTGAGATAGGGTCTCGAGAACTTATTTGTCCAGGCTGACTTTGAACTTTGATCCTCTTGATCTCTGCTTCCTGAGTAGCTAGGATTATAGGTGTGAGCCACCAGTGCCCAGCTGGACATTTCTTTTTAAAAGAACCTTTTTGTAGAAGAATCAGTATACACTTAGGAGTAGGATAAGATTACATTTAAACAGCTTCTACTCTGAGAAGAAACAAGTCATTCTAAATCATAGAGGACTTAGAAAATTATGAATGGGTACTAAAAGTAGTGAGTGAAAGTTGGATACATTATTTGTGTAGTATCAAAGTACCTCCCCACAAATCACGTTTTAATGTAACAGAGAAAATGATAACGATAGTGGCAAGGCCTGGCAGATAGCAACTTCATCACATCATCTAAGTATTAGGACAAACTGACACTAGGAAAACCAACATCAGGTGCCTCCCTCCAGAAATGGTGTGCTAAGACATAACATCCTTTCCACCCACAAGGACATGGTGGTGCACACCTGTGATCCCAGCACTCAGGAGGGATGGCGAGGCAGGAGGATGGTGTAAGGGCGAATATAAGGCCATGTTAGGAGCAGACCTCTTCGCCCTTGCGGGTTTCTTACTAGAAACTCTCCACCTGGCTCCAAAGAATGACAAACCCCATCACAACTTACCTCCCTTAGCTAGCCACAAAAGTATTTTCCCACCCAGTGACTTTCGTGCTACCTCCTATATCTACCCCGTCAGTACATGGCAGAGGGCTGGAGTGTCTGCTGGAGACCGCCTCCTGCAGGTTCCTTCTCCTGAATAAAACCTGTGCTGACGTTGACCATCTCCTCATCTATCTCTCCGTGCTTTTTCAGTCTAACAATGGTGAGATCAAGGCCAGCCTGGATTTATCATACTCTGTCTCAAAAAAAAAAAAAAAAAAAAAAGAAAAAGACATAACCTGAATCTAGTCCTTAAAAATTCAGATAAGCAAAATTGAAAGATATTCTACAAATTAACTGGCCTATATTCTAAAAATTAAAGAACTATTTTCAAGTCAAAGAAGACCAAAGTACAATTGAGTGGGCTTTAGTGCATTTACCATCAGCACTCTCTAACTCTAAAACATTTTCATGTCCCCAAAAAGAAATCCTGCACCCATTAGCAGTCACTCCCCATTCATTCCCCCTTCCCCCAGCCTGCAACAACCACCCGTCTACTTTCATATCTATTGATATGTCTATTCTGGACATTTATAAACAGAATCATGTGGTATATAGCCTTTGGAGATGCTTCTTTCACTTAACATGTTTTCAAGATTCATCTATATCATGTGGGTGTTAGTTTTTTGTTCCTTTTTTGACTGAGCCACATACCATATGGATATATTACATTTTGTCTATCCATCAGTCACCAGAGACGGACATCTGAGTTGCTTCCACCTTTTGGCTATTACAAATAATGTGCTATGAACATTTATCAGTGAGTATAGGGCAGATACTCCTATATGTCCAGGAGTAAGACTGCCAGGTCACAAGGCAACTCTGGGTTTAAGGTCTTGAGGAGCTGCCTAGCTGCTTAAAAAAGTGGCTGCTCCATTCTCCACTTCCAGCAGGAAATTTGCAACGTTTCTAATCTGCTCTCGCCCTTTTTATTGTAGTCATCCTAGTGGATATGAAATAGTATCTTATTTGGGAGGATTTTGGTTTTTTTCTCAGTTTTCTGAGACAGGGTTTCACTATACAGCTCAAGCTGTCCTGGAACTCCCTACAATCTTTTTTTTTTTTTTTTTTGGCAGTACTAGGGTTTGAACTCAGGGCCTCACCATTGCTAGGCAGGCATTCTACCACTTGAGCAACTCTGCCAGCCCTTTTTGTGTTGGGTATTTTCAAGATAGGGTCTCACTCACTGCTTTAAACCTCGATCCTCTTCTGCCTCCTGAGTAGCTGGGATTACAGGCATAAGACAGTGGTCAAGGCTTACCATGACCTTGATTTGCATTTATCTAGTGGCTAATGAGACTGAGCATCTTTCATGTGCTCACTGGTTATTTGTATATCTTTGGAGAAATGTCTGTTCAGATCCTTTGTCCATTTTTAAATTGGATGTCTTTTTATTGCTGAGTTCTAAGAGAATTGTTTGGGGGTTTGTTTTTGTTATTATGTTGTTGTATTAGGATGTGAACTCAGGGCCTTGCACTTGCTAGGGAGGTGTGGAAAGCAGATTATGAGAAGCCTGTGAGAACTTGACATAAGCACAGCTGTGCCCAATAATCAGCAGGCTGAGTTTGGCACGGCCCAGCCACAGAAGAGTGCAAAATGCAGCACAGCTGCTTTTCCTAAGTTGTTCAGAGAAGTAGGAATGCAGGTTTCTCTTGTTACAATGTCACACCCCCTCCCCAAGAATGGTTGCTCCACCTCCTTGTTTACCAGTGGATATAAAACACTTGCTGAAGGAGGATGTTTATACAGTGATTGAAAGGTTTTTTTGATGGGGGATGGATTGATTGGTTGGCTGCCTGTGAGAAGCAGAAGCTATTGCTGGGCAGAGACGGCTGCTGAATGACACAGCTGGCTGCTGCAGCTGCGGCTGAGTTATGCTAGAGATTAGAGGAAACATGGGACAGTACAAGTCTGAGCACTGAGACTTTAGGAAAGCTAAAGAGAGAACTTGGGACAGTGCAAGTCTGAGGACCAGGATTTAAAGAGAGATTAAAGAAAACATGGGATGGAGCAAGTCTAAGGAAAGAGACTTTAAAGAACAGAGAAGAAAGACTTTTTTAAAGGATAAGAAAAAGTAAAAGAAGAGTTACTAGAGAAAAGAAGTAAGGAAGTTGCTGTGCATCTCCATCAGAGCACCCAGCAAACCTGGCCCCAGTTTTGCCTTCTATCTTTGTCCTTTTTGCAACTCTCCCCCAGTTAAGTCGGGAGAGCCAGGAGCTTGTGAGAAAGCTCAAGATAGGGAGGCACTCTATCACTTGAGCTATCCCTGCCCCCAGTCCTTTTTGCTTTACTTATTTTTCAGATAGGGTCTTCAGTTTTTGCCTGGGGCAGGTGTCCAACTGCTATCCTCTTACCTGTGCCTCCCACATAGCTGAGATCACAGGTATGTACCACCATGCTCAGCTTGTAAGTTGAGATGAGGGTCTCACTAACTTTTTGCACACCTGGCCTCCCAAACTCCCCCTTGTGAATCATAAGCCACTGCACCCCACTGAGTTCTTTACATATTCTAGACAGTAGAACTTTATGAGCCATATGATACTGCAAAAATATTCTCCAATTCTAGGGGTGGTATTTTCATTTTCTTGATAGAAAATGAAATATTGTCCTTTGATGTACAAAATTTTTAATTTTCTTGATAGTGTCCTTTGATGCACAAAATTTTTAATTTTGATGAATTCCATTCTATCTATTTGATTGCTATGCTTCAGATAATCACTGCTGCCTAGAAGATGGTTACAAAGATTTATGCCTGTGCTTTATCCTAAAGTGTTTTATTGATTTAGCTTCTCAGGATTTAGAAGGCAAACATCACATTTAGGGAGCTTCTTCAACCCACTTACCATAAAGATCTAGTTCTGAGTGGAGTCCAAGAGCAACTAAACACAGCTGCAAGTGCAGGCTGTGGTGTAAGCCACCTTGCCACTGAGCCTTTCAACATGTAATATGTGAATGGTCTTTGGTAAATAAAGGTATCAGACAAAGCCTCTGATGAGCCCCGATGGGATACTCAACATAAATACAGACAGTTTGGGAGCAAAGCCACGCTCTCTTTTGCTGTAAACTGTTCTCCTTTGAGAGCCAGTTTCTGGTTGGCTGCTAGGCCCTGACAGAGAATGAATGATCTGGCAGCTCTCTGACCAGCCAAGCCATGAAGTCAGCCATGAGCAGCAGGAGTAGGTCCATCATAGGACAGCCATCCCCAATGGAGAGCAGAATGCAGCTGGCCTAGAAGGCAGGTTTTGTAAGTGGATGGTTCTGACTTGTTAACACCTACTTCTCTGCCTCTTACTTCTGCTGCATTGCTGCCATGCCAGCAGTCAACACCTGTGGCCTCCTGAGAAGCTCTATGACCAGCTATGGAGAAAGAAAAAGATGCTTGGTTTACAGATAGGTCTCCACAGTGTTGAAGTAAAGTTACCATATTGAACAGAGCAAATATATTGTTTCCATCACAGCAGAAAGTCCTGAGACAGTGCTAGTTCAGCTCTGCTGATTGCATTCCCTTATCATGTATTGTGCCCTCTGTATCGCCTTTAGTTAGAGATAGAGACTTAATCTGCTTTGGGGCTTTTATCTCTTTATTTGCAAGACCTTTCTCTGACCCCCACCCAGCAATACTGGGGTTTGAATTCTGGGCCTCACCCTTGCTAGGCAGGCACTCTACCACTTGAGCCACTCCACCAGCCCTGTTTTGTATTGGGTATTTTTGAGATAGGGTCTTGCAAACTACTAACCATGAACCTCCTGATCTCTGCCTCCTGAGTAGGTAGTATTACACACATGAGCCACTGGTTCCCAGCACAAGACCATTTCTTCATGGGTCATACTGTGTTCTTCAAATAGAAGCCTTGACACAATGACCTTTTATCTCAATTTTGAAGCTCAAAAGTAGACCCATCATTTCACTGGGGTTTAAATGTAGTGACGCGCTGAGTTTTTCACGTCTTCTTCATGTGTAAGCTGGAGTACTTCTGTAAAGAACACTTCCCTAATCTACGCTTTGGATACAAGGAGGTAAGAACCAATAGAGCTGTCGAAAGGAAGCCCAAAGAGCGGATCCTTCATCTTTCCTTTTAAGCTTTCCTGATGAGCTTGCTCACCAACATCACCTGCAGTACTGACTAACAAATTTGAACAGCACTAAATACTTACAAGTAAAATGTGTTTCAGTCCACTGCATTTTTAAAATACTCAGATTGTCTTTCACTTGACCAGTGCAACCTTGTTAAATTGGCTTTTGAAGACTTTGGTTGTTTGTTTATGATGAAAAAAATGTGTATTTAGAATTAGCCACCTGGACTCAGTTTAGATGACCCATCATAATTAGGAGCCAATCTAACACAAGCCTTCTCTATGTCAGGCCTGATCAGGTACTGACCTTGGTCAGCCGAATTAGTGTCATAGGGCTTCTGCACAGCCTGTTTGATCTGGTGCTTGCTGGCCTTGACATCTATCATGAAAACAAGTATGTGTTGGCCAACCTGGGCCACATAGTGAAACCATCTCAAAAGACAAACAAGGGGCTGGTGGAGTGGCTCAAGTGGTACAGCGCCTGCCTGCCTAGCAAATGTGAAGCCCTGAGTTCAAACCCCAGTACCACAAAAAAAACCCACTAACTACAACAAAAAAGTTAGATGGTTTCTATATCTTGGCCAGATCCCTCTGGGATTTCAGGGTCATGTGGTAATACAATTTTTAATGTTTTGAGGAATCTCCATATTGTTTCCCACAGTGGCTGTACTAATTTACATTCCCACCAATATATAAGGGTTCCCTTTTCTCCACATCCTTGCCAACATGCTTATCTTTCATCTTTTTTTTTTTTTTTGGTGGGAATGGGGTTTCAATTCAGGGCTTCACACTTGCAAAGCAGGCACTTTACTGCCTGCCATTCTGTCATCTTTTTTTTTGGCAGCACTGTGGTTTGAACTCAGGGCCTCACACTTGTGAGGCAGGTGCTCTACCACTTGAGCCACTCCTCCACCCTGTTTTTGTGTTGGGTTTGTAAGAAAAATGATCTTTTCTATCAAAGTATTTGTTATCCTCTTACATTACTTAAAAATTCCTCAGGTCGCCATCTTAGGTGACTTACATGTTTAAAGGGCCCTTGTTTCTTCTACCGGATTCCTGTACAACTCCAAACTGTATGCCCTAATCCATCCCCAAGCCTTTTAGCCAATCAGGAAAGATTGTGAACCTTTGACCTGGACAAATCCCAGGTGAGGGGAAGGTACAACTGCATCAGGGATATAAGGAGGAGCTACTGTCAGCCATTTTGTGCTTTCATGTTGCTTAGCTGGAGTGAGCACATGCTTGCACCCTCTTGATTAAGAGAAATTGCCTTGTCAAGATTTTCTGTCTCTTGTGTGTCTGTTTTTGGCACTGGAAGGTCTTTAATTCCAGCAGGTTTTCTCAAGATGGGGTCTTGCAAGCCATCTTCCTAGACTGGCTTCAAACAGGGATCCTCCTGATCTCTGCCTGCTCTGTTATCTTCTTCTTCTTCTTTTTCTTCTTCTTGTTTTATAGTACTAAGGCTTGAATTCAGAGCCTACACCTTGAGCCACTCCACCAGCCCTTCTTTATTTTTATGATGGATTTTTTTTTTTTTTTTTTTTGAGATAGGGTCTCTCAGACTATTTGCCTGGGCTGGCTTCCAACCATCATCCTCCTGAGTATTTCAGGCATGAGCCACCAACACCTGGCTTTTGTCATCTTCTTGATAGTGTTGAGGGCACTGGTGCAGTCTGTGATCAGAAGACTTCCAAATTCTTTTGCGTCCCATGGGAAGAATCCATGGCAGGACACATGGGTGTAAATGGAGTTTATTAAAAGGTAGGGAAGGGAAATACAAAGGGAGCATGGTGGGCACAGGTGGAATATTAAGGCCGAGAGAGAGTGTTTCTTCTCAAATTTTTTTTGTTGTTGTTTTTTGTGGTTCTGGGGTTGAATCCAGGGCATACACTTTGAATCATTCTACCAGCCCTTTCTTGTGATGGTTTTTTCCGAGATAGGGTCTTGCAAACTATTTGTCCAGGCTGGCTTCGAACCGAGATCCCCCTGATCTCTGCCTCCTGAGTAACTAGGATTACAGGTGTGGGCCACCACGTCCAGCATCTCAGGTGCTTTAAAAACCTACACTAACCTACGGGAAGGGAGGAACCAGGTGATCTCCATCCCATAATCAAGGGGTGGGAAGGAGCATGAGCGGTTCTCAGCCAGGTGAGGGGTCCTGAGCCAGAGCATGGTTAATCTAAGATGTAATATTTTTCTATGAGTCCTCAACTTTCCCTAATTTAGCCTACTTCAATAGCAGCCTTTCTAACAGGCGTGAAGTCCTATTTCATTGTGGTTTCCATCAATGGGTAAATGGATAAAGAAAATGTGGGGACTAGGGTTGTAGCTCAGTACATGCTTAGCATGCACAAGACCCTGGTTCAATCCTTTTTAAAGGGAGGGAGGAAGGATAGAAGGAGAGAGGGAAAAGGGAAAGGAAGGGAAGGAACTGTAGTATATATACACAATGATATACTATTCAGATCTGAATAGTGAGGTTTTTTGTTTTGTTTCATTTTTGGGGTGATACTGGGAATCAAACCCAAGGCCTCGTGCATGCTAGGTTAACACTCAACAATTCAGATACATCTCAGCCTTCTGTATTATTCAGACATGTTTTAAAAAAGGAAATTCTAGGCAGAGCACTGGTGACTCATGCCCAAGCAAATAGTTCATGAGACCCTGATCTCCAAAATAACCAGAGCCAAATGGACTGGAGATGTGGCTCAAGCAGTAGAGCACCTACTTTGTAAGTGTGAAGTTCTAAGTCCAAACCCCAGTCCCATACAAAAACAAAAGGAAATTCTATCATTTGCAATAACTTGGATGAATCTAGAGAATATTGTGCTGAATGAAATTGCTAGGAACTGAAAGACAAATGCTTCCCCTTCTATGTGGAATCTACAAAACCTCAAAGTCATAGAAGAAAAGAATGGTGATTACCAGAGACTGAGGGTGGGGAGAGGGGAGGGCAGGAAGTCAGAAATAAGCCTTATCAGTCTGCAAGCACCCTGGGACCAGATGTAGGGAGAACTGGGTGGATTGCCAGCGTTTGCTGCAGTTGAGCAAGGTTCACCTGCCTGCAGGGTTTATGAAATATGGCTACAGTCACCAAAAGAAGTTAACAATAGTAAAGAGCCAGGCAATCAAAGTTACCCACAGGACAAGATAACACAATTTATTTCCATTTGCATTATTTGCTATAAATAGTACAGCTTTGGCTCCCTTGTACTGCCCAAAGGAAAAGGCTTTGTGGTCCTATTGTTTTCCTTCTGTCTTACTGTTAAATGAAAGGGCAAAGGTGGATGGATGTGTACTCACAGTGCACTAAGTTCAACACTGAACCAGCTGGACTGGGCTTCCACATGCCAGGATGGGCCACTTGCCCCTGTAGCCAAATAAAGAGGCATGGTAAAGGTAGAAAATGGAGATTTATTACTATTACATAGCCCCAGGACATGCTGTGGGAAGAGGTGGAGTAAGCAGTCAACCCATCTTCAGCCACCTTGGGGTACATACATGAGCTCTAGATTTAAACAGACAAAGAATTAGGGGCAGGGGATAAAAGGTATGCATAGTTAAACAGTCCCTGTCACAAGTGTGTTCCCCTGGGGCCTGGTTAAACATTTTCTCAGTCCTTGTTCTTTGAGGTTTCTGGAGAAGTTGTTAAGGCTGTCATCACTAGAGGGGAGTAATCTGGTTCCTAAGAGATTACTCCTGCTTCAGGGTGCAGCTTCATCATTATATGTAATTGTCCTCATTTGGGGTGTGGTCTTTCCTGCAAGGTTCCCCTGTTCCATAAGGGCAGTTTCAGTTCTTTATCATAATGATGTTATCCTGTCCTTCCTTGATTCCAAGGTGGCTTGCATGACAGAATGGCTCAGAGCAAGAGACAACAGGTGCAAAATGGTTTTAGTTAACTTATGAGTTCAAGTAAGGAGTAAGTGCTTTTCAGCAAAACAGTTTAAGCACTTCTCACAGTATGTGGAAGTCTAGATGAAGTCAGAAGAGTCATTTCTAGCCAGGCATTGTGGCTCATGTCTGTAATCACAGCACTTGGGAGGCTGAATCATGAGGATCATGAGTTTGAGGCCAGCCTGTGCTGCCTAACAAGACCCTGTCTTCCCCCTTCCCACCCCCCCAAAAAAGAGCCATTTCTGCAGAAGTCTGGCTAATATGCTATAGACATTCAACTAATACAGACTGAACAGAGGAATCAAGAGGGAAAGACCTCAGACAGTGGCACTACAACATTAAGTATATATATCACTGTGGTGAACACATATAAGATTGCTGTTGTATTGATTAATTGTATTGTGTTAAAGTATGGAAAATTGTTGTAATAAGAATTATTAGCTAGTGTGTGTTAGGACTAAGAAACCAAGCCAGAGAATGACAGGCTGATATGCAAATGAACCAACCCTAAGGTGGTTAGACCAATTACACCAACTGAGGTCACCACCAAGCATAAAAACCTGAGCCTCACTACCACTCATCGCTCACCTTCTGAACGCTGGAGACCGCGCTGTCAGAGCCCATCCCAAAGCTCTGACTTAGAGGTAGCCGCCACTTGAGAGTGTGCCCCTTCTCCCAACGACTGGGTGTTGCCGGTGAACCAGGAGACTGGACCTGCAACTGAGACTGACCGTAAGGATTCCCCAGAGCTTGGCTGGACTCCCCTTATCGTCTAAGAAGACATCGCATGGTGAACAAGGCTTGGGGAAGGCCTGAGTAAATTCCTGGCTGGCTAGGGTAGAAAAGGACAAGACATTAGGATCTGTGTGAGAGTGCCATGTGGATTTGTTTGAATAAAATCCTGTTCTCTGAAGTAAGAGTCTTCTGAGTACTGCTTACCCATACGCAATTGGTAATGAACCATAAGTGCTCGTGACAATCACAAAGCTAAGTTCTTTAAATTCACACTGAGACTCATCCACACATTTAAACTTGACACCCTAGGGGAGATATCTTGGTTAGATCAAGCACTGTCAAAGAAACAGGTCTTAAAATACCTACCCTAAATGTAGTATAATTTATGAGATGGTACCACCTAGTGGTCAATGGTAAATTCATGTTTTCAAATTAGGGGTATGGAAGCAGTCACACAGATGTAAAATGGTGCTGTTTTCTAGGGTTACATTTAAGGGCAGAAAATGGTGCTGTTCAATATGAGCCACACTTGTGAGATGTATGTGGAGAACCTGGGACCAGGAAGGGCATTTCCAAGGCCAGTACCAAGACTGAATGAGAGGGCTTGGAACAGGGCACAGGCAATGGAGAGCAAAATGTAAACGATGACTCTAGGTTTGAGCCCTAGAAGCCTGTAGCTAGGCCCTTGAGCTGCTCTAGGGACATTTTGGATGATTCCAGAGACTCTGAGGCTACAGAGCCTTGGCCAAGATTACTGTTCAGGTATGCTGTGTTTACCTGAGATCAGTGAGATGGGTGAATAAAGACAGTTATATGTCCAAAGATGCTGGTTGTAGTGTTCTTTGAATTAGAAAAAAATTGGAAAATATTTCAATGATCATTGTGGAAGGCCAACCTGGGAACATAAGAGACCCTGATGCAAACAATAAAAACAAACAGACCAACCAAAAACAGCAAGGATGAACAAAGAAACTGGTGAACAGGAGGGCATATCTAGGCCAGTTGTGGTGACTCATGCCTGTAATCCTAAGCACTCAGGGGTGGAGGGGTATTGCAGTTCAAGGCCAACTGGGGCAAAAAGTTAGCTAGGCCCTCACCTCAATCAATAAGCCAGACGTGGTGGTATACACCTATTATCCCAGGAGACAAAGGTAGGAATTATTTTGTCTAAGGCCTGACCACACCACCCCCCTGCAAAAAAACTCAAGACTCTACCTGAAAAGTAACTAAAACAGAAAAGGGCTTGCGGTGTGGCTCAAGTGCTAGAGCACCCATCTAGCAAGCACAAGGCCCTGAATTCAAATCCTAGTATGGCCAAACAACAACAAAAACCCAGAAAGTGCATCTAAAATGCACATATGACAGCAATGACGACTAAGAGAATTGAAAACATGGTAGGATTCTAATGGACAATCACTCAGGTTATATGCTTCAGGTAGACAATTGTCTCACCTTTCTGATACACAGTGAAAGGGAGCGTAACAGCTCTGTGGCTGAGTATAAGTTCTTGAGTGCAGAAGAATGCTAGCTAGGGCTAGGTCTAGGGTTAGGCCTGTGGGAGAGCAATGGCACACATCAAATAATTTTAATATAAAAATGATTAAGGATTATTGGTTAAAATACACTGAACACACAAAAACCCATGAATTCAAGCCACGTATGGTGGCCCATGTCTATAATCCCAGCACTGGGGAGGCTGAGGCAGGAGGCCAGGGAATTTCAGGCAGGCCTGGGCTACATATCGAGATATGTCTCCAAAAAAAAAACAGAAACAAAAGCAAAACAAAACAAAAGACCCATGAGGTCAGAATAGGGAAGGGAGTAGTCCTGGAGACTGCGAGGGTATCAACTCATTTCTTTGAAAATTGGTAATTATAGGCAAGAGGTAAACATTCATCCCAACTTTCTATATACAGTGAATTTAAAGAGAACCTAACAGCTCTGTGGCTGAGGGAAAGTTCTTCAGTGCAAAAGAATGCTAGCCAGGGTAGGGACTAGGGTGAGGCCCATAGAAGGTCAAGGGCATACAGTTTAAGGAGGCCTCACTTAACCTTGATTCTAGTTAACAAACGTTGGAGGCTCCAAATTAGAAACTCATTTCTGCCATTGGTGGAATAACTGGCTCCGGGAATGCTCATTCATGCTCCTAAAATCATAAGCTGAGGGGCTGGGGATGAGCGCAGTGGTAGAGAGCTCGTCTAGCATGCATGAGGTACTGGGTTCAATCCCCGATCCTGGAAAATAAATAACCAAATAAATAGATAAAGCATAAGGGTGAAAGCGGACAGGATATTTACAAAATCTGGCCATCGCTAACTATACCCAAAAATCAGTCTTTTGCTATGTTGCCCAGGTAGGCATTCAATTAGTGATCCTTCTGCCTCCTGAGTACTGGAATTATAGTATTAAACCACCATGTCTGGTTCCAAAAATCAATCTTAAAGTCAAAAGAAGTAGGACAGTTAGCAGGATGTCTCCTGACCGGGATGCAAAAAATACACAGCACCATCTCGGAGGAATTCTGAGGAATTTTGAATCATAATTAGAGCCTTTAGGACTGACCTCTAGTCCAAGGGGAACACTGGATATAAGGGACACAGTCCACACAGAGACAGTATGCCTGACTCCATAGGCGGGCCCATATATTCAACTCTAATTTCATCCACAAGTCAATGTCAGGAAAAATAAAAAGGGAGGATACTGTTCTAGATTAAGAGAAACATAAAACTTAACAGACTTAAGAGAAACACATGAGACATAACCAAGTTCAATGAGTAGGTTTTGTTTGATCCTGACTCTATAGAGAAATTACATGAGAAGAAATTTGAGCATACTTTGGGTATGGGGTGATTTTAAGGAATCGTTTTGAATTTCTTTTATGACATAATGGCATTGTGGTTATGCAAAAAAACTATTTGCACTATTTCTTTGTGAGTTACATACCGAAGTGTTTAGAGGTGACCTGCATGATATATCTGAGATTTTCTTTAAAATACTCTAGCCACAAAACATAAAGAGGGGGATGGGGCAGATGAAACTAATATATGGCAAAATGAAACTGGGGGATGGACACATGGGATTTGTTATACTCTCTGTTTTTGCTTATGTTTGGAAAGTTTTGCAAAAAAAAATTAAATGTTTACATGGCAGCTAAATCATGGTAGGATTTAGCATGGATGCTAAATCTAGGATATTGTGCATATCCTAGAAAAATTCTTTTAGCTGTGTACATGTTTAAGAATGATCTTTGCAGGCTGGAGCCATGGCTCAAAATGGTAGAGCACTTGCTTACCAAGCACAAGGTCCTGAGTTCAATCCCCAGTACTGCCAAAGGAAAAAAAAATTCTTTGCAGCAGTGTTTGTAAAATGAAAATTGAAAACAATGAATAGAAGTAAAGTGACAAAGATTGTTCTACGTTGGGCATCATGGTGCACATTTGTAATCCCTGCACTTGGGAGGATGAGGCAGGAGGATTGTGAGTTTGAGGGCAGCCTAGGGCTGGTAGAGTGACTCAAGTAGTAGAGTGCCTGCCTAGCAAGCATGAGACCCTGAATTTAAATCCCAGTGCCATCAAAAAACGTAAGTAAATATAAGTGTATCCATTTATGGATACATATGTTGTAAACATAGACTAGGATGCATACCATATGCAGGAGAGCTCTGGGAAGGACTCAGTGAAATGAGATGAGGAAGAAAATGCAAACTGGACTCAGCTGGACAAGCAATAATTGGCCAATGTTTCAAAAACTATCTAAAGCAAACACTGGTTAAATCTGGATGGTAAATACACTTGTCATATTATGTGTTTTGAAATATCTCAGGATGATTTAAAAAACCTTATTACCTGATTTCCTCATTTTTATAATTAAAATATTCTTCTTGCACAAATGCTTCAGAATCACACATAAATTTGAAATGTCGTAAGAAATGGTGCCATTGAGAAACACTCTTTAGGGTCAATTGGCCATAGAAAGTTTGCAAAATACAGATACAATTGTAAAAACCCATGTATACTATTAGTACTTCTATGGACTTTATCTTGTATTTGCGTAGTATTGGTTTAGACATATTGATAAAGTCATAGATTTAAATGCCACCAAACATTAGAAGCTATCTCTAGAAGGAATAAGGAACCTCTTGGGGTGGGGGGAAGGGCGCAAAGTAGTGTTGAGATGAAAGAGGAAACTGAAGCCAGACATGGTGGCTCACGCCTGTAATCTTAGCTACTCAGGCAGCAATCAGGAGGATCACAGTTTGAAGCCAGCCTGAGCAAATAGTTTGCAAGACCCTATCTCAAAAAAACGCTTCATAAAAAAGGGCTGGTGGAGTGGTTCAAGGTGTGGGCTCTGAGTTCAAATGCCAGGATCACAAAAAAAAGAAACTCAGTTAATATGAGTCTTCTTCCTCTTCCTCTCCTCCTTCCCCTCTCCCGCCCCTTCCCCCTCCTCCTCCTCCTCCTTCTTTTTGGCAAGATCTCACTCTGTAGCCCAAGCTGGCCAAACTCTCCATCACCCTGCCTTAGCCTCCCAAGTACTGGGATTATAATTTGTTTCACCATGTCCTGCTTAATATATTTTTTTAATTTATAAAAACCTATAGGGAATCTAATACTGGGAATTGAATGGAATAGCTGAGAAACCAGACAAAAGAGTGAAGCAACAAATTATATGTCAGTGATGAATTACAAAACAAGAAAATATAAATTAAATAAATTGATTAAGATATTTTCAGAGTATCTTCCCATGAAATCCCTACTCTGGGTCACTATTCAATTCAGTGCTGTTGTTGTTTGGATATGAAGTGTCACCCCAAAGAGCTCCTGTGTGAAGGCTTGGTCCCCAACTGGTGGATCCAAACAAGGGCTCTGACCTTATTGGGAGGTGATGGAAAGTTTTGGAGGTAGGCCTAGTTGGAGGAAGTAGGTCTCTGTCTGTCTCTCTCTCTCTCTCTACTTCTTGACTGCTATGAGGTAAATAAGGGACTTTACTTTGCCACATAGTCCCTGCCATGATGCTTTGTCTCACCATAGGCCCAAAAACAATGGAGCCAAGTGACCATGGGTAAAAACCTCTGAAACCATGAACAAAAATAAATGCTTCCTCCTCTAAACTGTTTCTCTCAGGTATTTGTCACACATGCCCACACAAACAAGAAGTCTGAGTAACACAACACCTTCAACATCTGCCTTCACCTGCGACATTGTCTTCTGTGCCATCATTACCACTGGCAGTGAACTAGAGGGGAGAGGAAAGATGGAGGAGGTATTTCTGGAGCCCAAGACTAAAGACAGAGCACAGCCAGAACCAGTACAGGAGGAAGCCTGTGCCAGAGGTCTTCTGAGGCAGAAAAGGAAGGAGAGGAATATCTTGCCCCTTTTCTTGCACTGTAATCTCTCATTGCATCCTGTTGGCTGGACTTAGCTGGAAGCCACCTGGCATGGGAACCTGGGACACACAGTGCTGTAGAAATGAGATCTATGATCAGAGCAGAGCAGGGCTAGGGCGAGATAGAGAGCTGAGGGCAAAGAGGATCCAATCCCTGGTTATAAGCCTGATTGCTGGTGACTTATTCTTTCTCACCTCTCATTATCTATCTATCTATCTATCTATCTACCTACCTACCTACCTACCTACCTATCTACTTTATTAGACAGGGTCTTACTCTGTAGCTCAGGATGGCATAGAAATCCCTATGCAGCCCAGGCTGGCCCTGAATTCAATATCCTCCTGCCTTAGCCTGGTGAGTGCTGATTACAGGTATGCACTGTATGAAAGCCACACCTGACTTTCATATTCATTTTAAAAATGGTTCTTAGTCAGCCGGTGCCAGTGGCTCATGCCTGTAATCCTAGCTACTTGGGAGGCAGAGATCAGGAGGATCACAGTTCGAGCCAGCCCAGGAAAATAGTCTTCAAGATCCTATCTGGAAAATACCCAACATAAGAGTGGCTCAAGTGGTAGATGCCTGCCTAGCAAGAGCAAGAGCAAGGCCTGAGTTCAAACTCCTGTTCCACCAAAAAAAAAAAAAAAAGGTTCTTAGAGTAATGCAGTAGTATGCACTATAGTCCCAGCTCATTTTGGAGGCTGGAGGATCACCTGAGTACAGGAGTCTCAGACCAGCCTGGGCAACATAGCAAGAACCCCCTCTCAAAAAAAAAAAAAAAAAAAGAAACTGGACATTCTGTAAAGTTGTATCTTATATGCTATATATTATATATCAGGTAAATTCTAAATGAAACTAGCTTTTATATCAAACAGAAAAAAAAACCTTGTCCTAAACAAAACTTATTTCCTCCCACTTAAGCTACACCTCCAGGCCAATTGATCCAACTTTTTCTTTTTGGGGGGCAGGGGGATTGCATTCAGGGATTCACACTTACAAAACAGGTGCTCTCCTACTTGAGTCACTCATCCAGTCCATTTTGCTCTAATAATTTTGGAGATGGAGCTCTTGAGAACTATTTGCCCAGGCTGGTCTCAAACCAAGATTTCCCCAATCTCTGCCTCACAGATAGCTAGGATTATAGCTTGAGCCACTAGCACCCTGCATTATGGATTTTTTGTGTTAATTTTTGCTTTTTAAAAATATTGTGACCAGATACCAGTGGCTCGTGCATGCTTTGCAAGTATGAAGCCTTGAGTTCAAACCCTGATCCCACCAAAAAATAAAAAAATTAAAGTATTGTGTTTGGAGCTAGGGGTATGGTTCAGTGGTAGAGCACTTGCCTAGCAAGTGTAAGACCCCAAGTTCAAACCCTAGTTCTGAAAAAAATCATATCTAGAATATATACTTATAGCACAACAATTAAAAGACAAAGAATTCAACTTAAAAATGTGCAAAGGGGCCAGATACGGTGGCTCACATCTGTAATCCTAAACTTGGGAGGCAGAGATCAGGAGGATTGTGGTTCGTCCATCTCAACCAACAGTTGGTTGTGATGGTGTGTGCCTTCATCCCAGCTATACAGGAAAGCACAAGTAAGAGAATCATGACCTAGATCGGCCCAGGCATAATTTGAGAACCTATCTCAAAAATAACCACTGCAAACAGGTCTGGGGTTATGGCTCAAGTGGTAGAGTACTTGCCTAGCAATCACAAGGCCCTGAATTCAAACTCCAGCACCACATACACACATACACACACAGACACAGAAAATGTGCGAAGGACTTGAATAGGACTTCTCCAAATATATACAAATGACCAATAAACATATGAAGAGAAGTTGCTCAATCTCCTTAACCACCATGGAAATGCATAACAAAAGCAAGTGAGATGTCACTTCACATTCTACAGGACAGCTATAATCAAAAAGACAGTTACAAGTGAGAAATAAGAATAGAAAAATAAGAACTCTCATATGCTGCTAGTGGGAACATAAATATTGTAGCCAGTTTGGCAGTTCATCAAAAACTTAAACCAAGGGTTACCCTATGACCAACAATTTCACTTGAGAAATAAAACACATGTCTACACAAACACTTGTATAAGCACATTCATAACAATATTATTTATAAGAGCCAAACAATGGAACGACCCAAATGTCCATCCACTTATTAAGATAAAATGTAAAGAACAGGGCATGGTGGCACATGCCTGTAATCCTACCACTCTGGAGGTGGAGGCAGGAAGGTTGTGAGTTTGAGACCAACCTGGGCTACATAGCAAGACCCTGTCTCAAAAAGTCAAAAGAAACAAAACAAAAATGATGCTATATTTAAGTCAGTCATAAAAAAGAATGAAGTACTGATACTCCCATCAGTGTTGATGAACCCTGAAAATATTATACTGAGTTAAAGAAGCTAGACATAAAGGGTCACGTATCATGTGATTCTCTGTGTGTGAGATGTCTAGAGCAGGCAAATTCATAGGGACATAAATATTAATGGCAGGCTGGAGATGTAGCTCAATGGTAAAGTTCTCATATAGCAATCACAAGACCCTGGGTTCCATCTGCTCAGCACTGAGAATATAAAGAAAAAAAAGGTTAAAAAAAAAGTAGTGGTTAGGGATTGGGAGGAATGGAATGAGTAGTGACGGATTAACAGGTATGGATATCCTTTTTGGGGTAATGATATGTTCTAGAATTAGGTAGTGTTATAATGATTACACGACTTTTGTGTATATACTAAAACCCATGGGATTATACACTTTAAAAGGATAAATTGCATAATATGTAAACTATATCTCAATTTTTTAAATTGCATTTAAAAAAAACAGAAGTCATGGTTTATTATTCCTCAAAATTAACTGGGCAATTTTTCCTGCTTTGTGTTGTAATAAGGATTACTCACGTGAGTTCTTTCAACTGACTGCTGGGCTGGGATAGATAGTTCAAAAAGCCTTCCTTTATATGGGTAGAACATTGGTGCTGGCTGTCAGCTGGGACACCTTGGTTCTCCTCTCTCTATCTCTCTCTCTCTCTCTCTCAGCAGGACAGCCTGGGCTTCTTTCAGCCTGGTGGCTGAGTTCCAAGAACAGGAAAATGGAAGCTGCCATGCTGTTTAAGGTCTAGTACCAGAAGTGGCCCTCATTGCTTCTACTGCAATGAGTAGTTGGAGTGAGTAACAAGACTTCCTCTTATGCAAGAAGAGAGGAAGCTGATTCTACCTCTTTTTTCAACCCCCAACTTTATTGATAAATTAAAATTGCATTTATTTAGGGGATACAATGGTTACCACAGTCAGGTTCACAAAGCTACTATTTTACATGTGTGATGAGAATACTTGAGAGCGCCTTTGCAAATATCAAGTGTACAGTACATTATTGTCAACTATAGTCACTGTGCTGTATGTTGAGTTCAATTCCATCTCTTGATTGGAGGAGCAGCAGTCCATATACGGATAGCAGGATTATTAACAACCATCCCTGGAGACAGTCTTCCGCATCCTGCTTGAGGGGCTGTGAATGGATAGTGGTACCATCATTGGTGGAAGGTAAAGCAACTCACCACAGTTGGTGGCAGAACACAATCCCATTGATTTTTTTTTTCCCCTTTCACTGATGTCAAACTGACCGTACTTTTTTTTTTTTTTTTAATTTTTGGTGGTACTAGGGTTTGAACTCAGGGCTTCACATTTGCAGGGAAGGCACTTTACTACTTGAGCCACACCTCTAACTCTCAAACTGAGTGTAAATGGAGGGAAGGCTACCAATACTGAAATGTGAGAGATGAGACCCAAAATGATACAGGAAAATTCTAGAACTTAGAATGTAGTGGTTAAGACAATAGCTGCTTCCTGGTTCTGTGACTTGATAAAGTGAGTTAACACCTGTGCCTCAGTTTTGTCTGTGAACTGGGAGCAGATATGTGACCATGAGCAGATATGTGACCATGTATGAAAAAGTGAAAAGTGCTGACATCTAGGCTGTGAAGGAGGATGACACAATAAGAAACAGGTCTGCTAAACACAATTCCCAACTGGACATAAGCACCAACAGAATACGAACAAAATTCAGATTCTGTTTTGAGGAAGACAGAAATGAGACCCTCAACTTAAAATATGAGGGCGTATCCCCTTCTTGTAACATGGATGATCCTGCCTCTACTGATGACAGTCTGGTTTGTCTTAATCCTTCACCTCCTAAACAGAAACTGACATCCAATCACTGGATCCTCTGTTTCCTGAGGAATCCAATCCAAAACTGGTGCTCCTTACATGAGTGTGTTGAGTTCAACAAAATTCAATACACTCTACTTATTTATGATTTGTGCACTTTCCTACAAGTACATTAACTTGAATAACAAAAGTAAAAAAGAGCTGGAGGCATGGCTCAAGTGGTAGATCGCCTGCCTGGCAAACCTGAAGTCCAGAGTTCAAATCCCAGTACCATGGAGGGGTGGGAGTGTGTGTGAAGGAAAAAAAAACCAGGTTACCATGTCAAAGGGATACAAGAACAAATCTGACAAAAATTTACCAATTAACAAAGGTATGATAATTTGAGGGGAAAATCACTGCATTATTTGAATATAACCAAAGCATAAGTATCACGGAGTCCATATTGATATAAATATGTGACTGAGTAGCTATAGAGAGAGAAGCAGTAAATCTTCCTTGGAGATCATTTTGTACATCCTACTGCAGGAGGTAGTGCCCAAACACTGATCTCCTCTCGTGGAGTGTGCGCTGCACTTTAGGATTTGCTTCCAAGTATAGTGTCCAGCTGGGTGTAGTGGTACAAGACTGTAATACCAGCACTCAGGAGGCTGAGGCAGGAAGGTTTAGAGGGCGAAATTGTCTCGAAACCAAAATCAAATCCCCCAAAGAGCAGTGTGGAAAGGAACGGGGTAGGTAAGTTTACAGTGGACAAACCTGGCAAACTACCTTGGAGAGGATCAAGGTTAACTTAATCAGTGATGTCATTTTGTAGCCTGTACCCTTCATCTGATGTGATGAGCACGGCCAATCACCTGTGTAGGCTTCCTTCTAAAACCCATAATCTCAGTCTAAGCAGGAGAAAAACACTGCACAAACCCAAATTGAGAAATTCTCCAAAAAAATTTGACCAGTACTTTTAAAAACTGTCAAGATCATCGAAAACAAGTCACAGTTAAAAACAGCCTAAGAAGATATGACGAATAAATGCAATACTGGGATCCTGGAAGAGAAAAAGAACGTTGACCGATAAAATCCAAATGAAATGTGGAGTAAATAGTGATACACCAAACTGGTTTCTTAGAAGTGACTTAATTTAAATGTAGACGTCACAATAAGGGAAACTAGATAAGAATACAGGAACTCACTGAATCATCTTCGCAGCTTTTCTACACATTTAAAACTATTCTGAAACGATTCTAAAATTTGTTTTCTTGAAACGCGGAACTGTAGCAGCGACTCCCTCACAGGGTTGTGGGAAATTGGTGAGATAGTACAAGCAAAGTGAAGGCTCAGAGCTTGCCACATAAACCTTACGTGAGGGTACCGTGATTTTGACAAAATGAAAACGTTGCCGTTTTACCGAGGTCCAGCAAGAAGCAGGGCACCGAATCCCCCCGGCCCAGCCAGCACCAGTCCACAGACAAAAGCCAGCGCACGCGCGCACTTCCGGGGCGGGGCGCGCCGGGGCGGGGCGCGCCGGCGCTGGGCGGGGCCAAGCGTAGTTCCCACGCCAAGCGGCTCTCGCAGATGACCCCGCCCCGGAAGTCGTGTGCCACAGGACGCCGGGAGTGGACGGGGTGTTGGGGAGAGGGCGGAAGCTGTGTATGGCCGGGACTGTGGCGCTGCCTGGGCGGGGATGCTGTTCCTGTTGCTAGACGACAAGCACTAGCTCTCGTCACTTCCTTCGCCCGCGTCTGCCCACTCCCCAGGCCGGAACAAGGAGACCCGGAGCCCTGGTGAGCTCAAGAGTTGTCCGCTGAGGTTCAGCACTGCACCCAGCCCGGCGGCGGGAGTCGGGGCCACGCCACCTGCAGGGAAGAACCCGAGCGGAGGCGGGAAGATGGCTGCAGACAAGCCTGCAGGTGGGGCGCGCCTCGCGAGGGTAGCGGGACGCGCGGTGGGCAGTCCCTGCGCGCGGGGGCGTTAGGGCCCCGCGTGGGGACGTCAGGGCGACTTAGCTTTGGACAAGCATTTCTCCCCCGCGCCCTCCTCTCCCGTGGCTCCCCAAGTGCAGCGTGTAGCCACCTCCGACCGCCTTTGCTCTGCTTTTCCAGAAACTCTGGCCTAAAAAGCTTAAATTATTCTTGACGCCTCACCGACTCTTGGATTTCCCGGGGCGGAGAGGCAGGCCCAGGGGAGGTCGCCCGGTGCGCAGGCTGGAACCCACCTGGACTTTCTACCCACTTGAGGTCAGCGTCGCCTGTGGAATTAACTTTGTCAAAATCTATTTAAACAGGCATGAAGTTTCAGTGTCTTCCTCTTGTCCTTCAAGATTAACTACATAACATCCATGATTTTCTTTACTGTTTTTTTGTCCTATTCCTAGACTCTTCTCCATTAAGGAATATAAAATTCTCACCAACCCAATACTGGGAGGTCTGGCGTATGTTTCCTGCAGGGAATTAATACCCTCTGTGGCATTCAGATTTTATGGCAGGAACTTGTGACAGGGCTTAGAAGTGGTCTGTAACTGATAAATGAGCCATTAGAGGGTTAGATTAGAGAATCTCTTCCCTATCTGTTAAGAAAACAGAAAAAAAGAGAAAGTGAGGATAATAGAGTGCTATGTCATTTTAGTTGGGTGGTTAGAGAAGGTCTCTAGGTAGGTGACAATTTGAGCAGAGATCTGAATGAAGTGAAGGAATGAACCATTTGAAATAGGGAGTGGGTGGAAACAAGCATGGCCTATCAAAGACTGGGCAAGGAGCCCAACATCTCCTTAATTTAAGATAGGTCCTCTGTCCCCAAGTTTGCAATTCCTCCCTGTTCATACCTGGAATCCGTTTTTTAAACCTACAGCGCATCCAGTTTTCAGGTCCTACCTCAGCAAAGCCTTCCTCTGCTTGTTTATTCATTCACGGGGTTTGACAGCAGGCACTGCCTTAGGTGTTGAAGAAATGAATGTGACAAACCACTGCCTTTGAAAGTTTGATTGAGTCTGTCAGAGGAGACAGACCGGTCTATCATAGTTACACTCCCATTGGGTAAGAGCAGTGTAATATGTATAGTTGGAGAATAAGGTCCAGAGCGACTAGGGGACTTTCTTTGATTGGTTTAAGTTTATAGACCACCTTGTAGGAATCTGTTCCCACAACTGTTTCCAGCTGATTTTTCTCTATCAACCTACCAGGCTCTTCACATCAAAATGACTCTTGTAAAGTACTGTGTTCTTTTGAGCTTCTGAGTAATACCCATCTTTTCTCAATCTGACGAATGAACGTTCTCCTCATTCAACATCTACCTGCTGCTTCTTCTCTAAGCTCCTGAAGTCAGGGTCCTTGTCACAGGGGGTCTTAATGTGTTTATTCTTCATTACGTAAGAAGAGGGCAGTAAAAGGATTTAAGAAGGTAAGTGACCTGATCTTAATGGCTGTGGTAGAGGATGGACTTAAGGAAAACTGGAAGCCCAGAGACCACAAGTCCAGCTAATATTGTAATATTACTTTATTCAGTAAATACTCATCAACAACCTGCTTTGCCAGCCACTTTAGGCACTGGCTGGGAAACAAGACAAAGTCTCTGTCTTTATTATGTAGTATGAAAGACAAACTTGTAAACAAAATAAAAAATTAGTGTTTTCAAGTTGTGATAAATACTCTGAAGGAAAGAAATATGCATGTTTACAGTTTAGATATGGTTTGAGTGTGTCTCTCAAAGGTTTATGTATTGAAAGCTCTGTGTTCCAGTTGTGTGTATTAAGTACTGATGGAGGGACCAGGAAGTGTAGGTCAGTGGTAGAGTGTGTATTTAGAATGCACAAGCTGCTGGGCTCAATCCTAGCAACAAAAAACCAAATGACTATGGAACATTTGAGAGGTAGAGCTGGTGGGAGGTGATGGGGTATTGTGGGTGCTGCCTTTGGAAGGGATTAAGTTTGCTCTCAGGGCTGGGGGCATGGCATAAGTGGTAGAGCTCCTGCTTTGCAAGAGTGAAACCCTGAGTTCAAACCCCAGTCTTATCAACCCCCTCCAAAAAAAAAAAAGATTGCTCTCATGGGCCCCTGCTCTTGTTCTTGTTCTCATGAGAGCAAATTATAAAACAACAAGCGTGACCCCTGCCTTCCTGCTTTGCTTTGTGAGCTCCCTCACCCATGTAACTCCTGCCATGATCCGTTTTCCATGTAACACAGCCAAGTGGGTGCTCACCAGGGCTGAAAATATGGCTGCTTGATCTTGGACTTCTAACCTCTCAAACTGTGACCTAAGCCAGGCATGGTGGATACATCTGTAATCCCAGCACTGGAAAGGCTGAGACAGGAGGATTGTGAGTTTGAGGCCAGCCTGGAGTGTGTGTCCAAAAAATTTATAAAACACACAGCCTTGGGTATTTTGTTACAGCAATGGAAAAATGGATTAATACAGTAAGAGGATAACAAAAGAAAGGACTCTGTTTCAGATGGATTGGTTAGAGAAGGACTTTCTTAGAGGAGACATTTGAACAGAAACCCTAAAGATATGGAATCAGCCATGTGGGAGAAAAATGATCCAGATAGTAGGAACAACAGATGTGCAGAATGTTGGTTGAAAAATGTTTAAAGAACATCAAGAAGCTCTCTTGAATATAACTCCATAAGGACTGGACTTGTGTCTATATTAGCCATGCCATAACTCCAACCTAGAACAGTGTCTGGCATGTAGGAGGCACCCACTATTTTTAGGAGAGGAAGTAAGGGTAGCATGACAAAAGATGAAGTCAAAGTTATGGTAGGAGCTGTTATATGTTGGACTTTATTGGTCGTGGGTAAAGTTTAAATTCATTCTGAGTAACAGGAAGCCAACCAGGCATCTTCAACAAGGCCATGATGGTTTGATCTGATTTTTGTTTTAACTGTGCCAGGTAAGAAATTATGGCAAGTTGGAAGCATGGGGTTTCAAACCTGACAACTAAGGTTCATTCTGCTGAATCACTTGGTATTTATGTGACCTTGGGCAGATTTTAAGCCTCTTCCCCATCCCCCCCCCAAAAAAATGTACTGGGCAATAATGGCTCATGCCTACAATCCTACCTACTTGGGAGACTGAGCTCAGGAGGCTCATGGTTTGAGGCCAGCCCAGGCAAATACTTTGTGAGACCCTATCTCGAAAAAATGCCCAACACAAAAAAGGGCTGGCAGAGTGGTTCTCTGCCTAGCAAGCTTGAGGCCTTGAGTTCAAATCCCCCCAAAAGAATAAATTTTTTTAAAAAATAGACCAAAGTGGATCAGAGGTGTGGTTCAAGCAGTAGAGTGCCTGTTTTATGAGCGCAAAGGCCTGAATTCAAATCCCAGTCCCACCACAAAGAACAAAACAAAAATACTGGGGCTTAAACTCAGGGCCACATGCTTACTAGACAGGTACTTTATCACTTGAGCCACATCCCCAGTCCTTTCTGCTTTTAGTTTTCAGATAGGGTCTCATGCTTTTTGCCCTGGTTGGCCTCTGGCTTCCATCTATCTGCCCATCTTCCCGTTCAAAATAGCTGGAATTATAGAAGTGTATCACCATGCCTAGCTTGTTTTGGGGACTTTTTTTGCCCAGGCTGGCCTCGAACCTGGTTGTCCTGACTCCACCTCCTGAGTAGCAGGGATCACAAGTTAGCACATGCCAAGCCAAGAAGCCTTTTTTTTTTTTTTTTTCAATACTGGGGCTTGAACTCAGGGCCTCACGCTTGCTGGGCAGGCACTCTACCACTTGAGCCACTCTGCCAGCCCCTAAGAAGCCTTCGTAAGCCTCAGCTTTCCCATGTGTAGGATGATAGTAGTGTCCGTCTTACCGAGGTGATAAATGAGACAGTCTCAGGCCCTGTTTTTTCAAAATGCTAACTAATATTTTAGGGTAGTGGTAGAATGGGCAAGGAAAGGCAGATGTAAAGGAGTTCTTAGATTAAAATTGTCAGACTTTAGTGACTGAAAGAAAGCCATGCTCCTTGGGAGAGGATCTTAGTTGAGCCCAGTTTCTTCATTTGTAAAATGTGAATCCTTATAGTTTTCTAATTTATTAACCCACAAGGCTTATGAGAATCGGCCGGTAAGTGTGTGTGTTAGCTTATGTCCTCTGGCAAGCCTAACTGAATTTTTACTTAAAAGGTGCAAGTCCACCAGATTGAAAGTGAGGGAGAGAAGGAAGTAAAACCAGTACATTACATTCCTGGCTACTTTGAGCTGTGAAGAGCCAATGGCAAGTCACTTGTGTTTTTTTTCTGCATCTCTACCCACTCCCCCACGACCTATGGAGGACTTTGAAAGTGACTCATAGAAGAGGGAAAGGATGATTTATCTGTCCAGCTTCTCCTGTTTCCTCTTTCCAGTTGGTTAAGTCACCCACAGGGAACTAATTTACTTGTGCTTCTGGGTGATGTCTCAGGGATGGGTGAGCCAGCAGTTCCCACACCCTGTGTTGCATTTCAACCAAATCCGAAAGGAAGAGGTATCCTACAGTGAAGGGGCACCAACCAAAGATAAAGATTGAAAGAGGAAGTAGAAGGTTCACAAGGTTTGTGTCCCTTTATAACATGGAAGAGTGGTGTGAAACTAATAATCTTGTTTGTTGAGTTAGGGTTTTGATAAGTAGCCTATGGTGACCTTGAACTCACAGTCTGCCTGCCGCAGTCTTCCAAGTGCTGAGATTATAAGCCACCACTTCTGGCTTGCTCACAGTTTGGGAGGCTAGAAGTTTAAGATCAAACAGCCATATTTTCAGTCTCTGGTGAGGGCCTCCCTGGCTGTGTTACATGTGGATGGCATGGTGGCCGGAGTGCATGTGTGAGAAAGCCCACATGGCAAAATAGGAAGCCAGAGAGCAGGTGGGAGGGTCAGGTAACTTGCTATAGTGAGAGCAACCAAGGGCCCGTGAGAGCAAACAAATCAGGATGATCGAGTCTTGTAGCTCAATCTGCTGTTTATGAATATCTTACCCTTGGACTCTGACTTGTATTTTCCCATTTCTCCAGCTCCTAGTGTTCAGCTTAAAGTGGAGGGAACATGGTTTAGAGAATAGGGCTGTAGAAGATAACCCCTTTGGTCATGTGTTATTTCTCTGCATCTAGGTAGAAATCAGCCGTTTATATGTGGAGTTTTCATAAGTTGGGTTTCTTCTCTTTTGGAGGGTGTGATACTGGAGCTTGAATTCAGGGCTTCATGCTTGCAAAGCAGGTGCTCTACAGCTTGAGCCCTACCTCCAGTCCGTGTTTCTTCTTTTAGGTAATAGAAACCACGTAGGAGGTTTCCTACCCTCAGCTAGCTGGTGACTTTAGTGAGCCACAATTATTATAAAAGACATTCTTACTTAAAACCTTCCTTCGCAATGGCGTCATAAATATTTTGTGACAGTAACATTGATTTCCTTAGGCCTGTTCATGTACCTTTTTTCTTTGGGAAATCTTGAATATCATTGTAGCTGTATTTTGACAGCATGGTTTATCATCCCTCCTCCAATCAGACTGGAATTGTTAACATTCTGTGCTGGAATATGTTTGTGCTTTCAGTTAACTGACTCTTTCAGTTTTGAGGAGGTGGTACATTTCTTTTCTATTTAGTTGAAACCTAAGGGCATCTGTTTGGTTAGAAATGAAGTCTACTGGCTTAAAGAGCGTCAAGGTTTGTGGGTCAAAGAGCTCTGTATGCCCAGAAGGTCAGCCATGTTTGTCAGGCCAAAGTAGAAGGAAAGTCAGGCTTATCAATGACCGCTCACATATGTTTTCAATTGGCAGTGGAGACTACTTTTGGACAAATAAGGATACATTATGGAACTACGTGCAGACTCTGTTGGGTAAGAAGTCAGCAGTTAAAAATTATGAATGGTAAAAACATTTATTACAAAATTAATACCTGTTCCTTATAGACAACTTGAAAAATATGTAGACATACAATAAGGACAATAAAGATAGTAATCCCATTGAAATGTACATTTTTCTTTAAAAAATTTTTATCCTAAAGTAAAAGAGTATAGGAAAAATAGTGGTTTGCTAGTATGTAAGAGATTATTTATTGAACTCAGTTCTCTGAAATATGTAGAAATGGGAAGTTCAGCCTTGTCAACCTTAGAATCACCTTTTTTGGTGGTTCTGGGGTTGAACTCAGGGTTTCTTGCTAGGCAGGCTTGAAGGCAAGTCAAGAATTTTCGCATTTAACTCAAGTTTTTTTCTTTATGGAGGGAAATACATTTAAAAAAATGTTTCCCTAAAATCATTTAAATGATAAAAGAAACAAAAAGTATTCATTGTCTAAGTGTGTTGTTGCACTCCCGTAATCCTAGCTTTCAGGACTCTGAGGCAGGAGAGTCAAGAATTATAGGCCAGCTTGTGCTACTACATAGCAAGATCCTTTCTCAAAAAAAGAAAGAAAGAAAAAAAAGAAGCAGCTGGACATGATGGTGCCTGTAATCCCCAATATGTGGAAGATGAAGGCAGGAGGATCTTGGTTCCAGGCCAACCCCAGCAAAAACACCAGACCCTATCTGAAAAAGAACGAAAAGTAGAAAAGATTGGGGGTGTGACTCAAGTGGTAGAGTGCTTGCCTAGCAATTTCAAGGCCCTGGGGAGTTCAAAACCCAGTACCAACCAAAAAAAAGAAAGAAAAGAGGCAGTTTGACAGGATGGAAGGACCCCAGTTTTAAGTTCAAAGTTTACCTTCACTGCTTCCTTAGAGTCCTTGGCAACTATTTAACTGTCTGAGCCATGGTTTTCTTTTTTATAAGGTGGCATCTTGCTAGTTGTAATGACTGGTGGTAATTTAAATAAAGCTCTTAAGGCATGGCATGTAGTTAAGTGTTCAGTGTCTATTTTTCTCACCAACAATGATCTGTCTGGCTGCTCCTAGGAAAGATAGACAAGAGATCCAAATCTCACTCATACTCTGGTGAAGAGGATTTTTTATCAATATAAGCAAAGACTGAAAGAGTAGAGATGTCCAGGGTCCTGACACCCTGAAAATGGGAGTGGTAAGTGGTCCATGCACAGTCTTTGAGGAGAGGATGCTGTAGAGAAGAATGGAAACACCACTCCCTCTGTAAGGGGAAGGTGTCAGGGAGAGCCACCTGGTAAAAAAAGAAAGAAAGGAGCTAGAAAGTTTACAGACCCTTCACATTCCTATTTTAGACCTTCTGCCGAGGGGAAATTTTCCTGGGCACAGTATATACTGAAATGATAAGGCACAAATCTGCTAGAGTTTGAGGCTGGTTCCTTAATTTATTAGAGCTGTGGATTTGCCCCAAGTTCTTACAGCTCCATGTTTCAGTCTGGCCACAAAACGTGAAGTACCTATGTGAGGATTAACTTGAAAATTCAATGAGTTACTACATTTGAAGTGTTTAGAACATGTCTAACACATAGCATTCAATATGTTAGCTGCTGTTATTATTGTGATAATGACTCAGAAATTGCAGGTGGTATAGAATGGGGAAGCAAATTGTTTCTTAAGCTACATCCTGGCCTGTGGAAGTAACTGAAAGGAATGATGATTGTTCTGAAGCTGCAGGTAGGTTTTACATTTGGAGCCCCATTCTCTCAGGACTTCCCATGCATGCTTCTTTGTCGCTTTGGTCCTTGGAATTTCTGCTGAAACTAAACACACACACACACACACACACACACACGCACGCATGCACGCACGCCCTCCCGCCCCAGCTCCATTCTCTTGTTCACTTTCAAAGTGACCTTACTGTCGTAGCATTATTCAGTCTGGAATTATGTGTTTGCATTCTGTCTCCCTGAGGATCTGAGTTTCATGAGTGCTGGAACCTTGTCTGTGGCTCATGTTTGTATTGCTAGCAGTGTTTGACCTATTGTAGTCTCTTGCTATTCATTAATTTTTTTTTTTTTTTTTTTTTTTTTTTTTTGGTGGGACTGGGGGGTTTGGACTCAGCTTCAGGTTTGCAAAGCAGGCTCTCTATTACTTGGGCCATACCTTCAGTCTGTTTTACTCTGGTTATTTTGGAGATGTGATCTCAAAAACTTTGTTCCCTGCCTGGCCTTGAACCTCAATTCTCCCAATCTCAACCTCTCAGATAGCTAGGATCATGGGTGCGTGCCACCAGCACCCAGTGGGATTAAAAAATGTACAATGTATTCTGGTGAGCTTGGGGTGATGGTGATGGTAGTGGTCATAGTAAGTTTTGGGGCAAGATGGCCTGTCATTTCTCATGTGGCCTGCTGCTTTTAGCTTGTTTGGGGTTACTAAATTTGAGTTGGAAGGAATCCTAACAGCCATCTAATGCAAACCTTCATTTTAGTAAATAGGGAAACTGAGATTTGCCCCAGTTCCCATTTCTGTTTCATATATTTAATATAAAAGATGGCACTAGAAGCTGGGTACTGGTGGCTCATGCCTGTAATCCTCGCTACTCAGGAGGCAGAGATCCTTTTAGGTTGTAGTTCGAAGCCAGCCCTGGCAAATAGTTTGTGAGACCCTATCTTGAAAAAACCCAACACAAAACAGAGCTGTTGGGAGTGATTCAAGGTGTAGGCCCTGAGTTCAAGCCCCATTACAGCAAAAAAAAAAAGAAACTAGACTTTTAGTCTTTTGTGTGTGTGTGTGTGTGTGTGTGTGTGTGTGTGTGTGTGTGTGTGTGTGTGTGTGGTGGTACTAGAGTTTGAACTCAGGGCTTTGCACTTGCTAAACAGGTGCTCTACCACTTAAGGTATGCTTCTAACCCTTTTTGCTCTGGTTGTTTTGGAGATAGGGTCTTGCTTAGACTGGCCTGACCACGATCTTCCTCTATTTTATCATTCCCACCATAGCTGGTAGTGTGCCACCACACTCAGCTTTTTCTGTTGAAATAGGGTCTTCCAAACTTTTTGTCTGGGCCGGCCTTGAACCCCCATCCTCACAGTCTCTACCTCCCAAGTAGCTAGGATTGAGCTACAGGTGCCCAGTGTAGTCCTTTATTTTAATCCTAATCCTTGTCTCTGCCTCCCGTGTGTATGTTAAAAATGATAGAATATGTGTTGCCATGCCACATCTTGAGGTCTTATTCTGCCAGATATATGCCAGCTACTTCCACATATACTATTGCTAAAAATTTCAGATAACTCCAAAAAGGGTTATCTCTATTTTGCATATAGGGTCCAGTTTTGTAGGGCATTGAATTCTAGACTGGAGAACAGTTCTGTCTAGAAGAAAAATTCCCACATAAATAAGAAATTCAAATACCACGAGATTTTGAAATTCTTCTTTTAAAGTCAGTGATATTACCCTCGCATGCCTATACTTGCATCCTGTCTTAATCTGTTTTCTGTTACTGTAATAGAATACCTGACAATGAGTGATTTTTCAAGGAAAGAAGTCTTAAGGCTCATGGCTCTGAAAGCTGAAAAGTCTGAAATAGGGCAGCCTCATGGAGTGAAGGCATTGTGCTCATTAATAACATGGCATAAGTCAGAAGGTGCAATCAGGCTTGTGCAAAAGAGACAAAATAGAGCTGACAGTCTCACTCTTAAACCTGCTTTATGGTAACCAATGCAACCCACTCACCTCTTGAAGGCCTACTTCCTGGCACCATCAGAATGGCAGTCAAATGTCAACATGAGTTTTGGAGAAGAAAAACATATTCATACCACAAGACATGGTCTGGGAATGTGGTTCAAGGGATTAAAGCACAGGCATGAGTCTCTGAGTTGGAGGGGGTGGGGGGTGAGGGACCAACCGTGGGAATAGCTTGTGAATCATATTTCCTTTTATTGATGCTTCCATTAATGAGGCATGGAGCTCTTGTTGGTCGGTATAAGCAAGAAACAGTATTCTTTGGAAGATACCATGTTTTAAACCTTTTTTGGCGGGCTGGGGTGGCTGTGCTGGGGATTGAATGCAAGGCCTTGTACATGATAAGCTATACCTCAAGCTCAAAAGTAAGCTTTTCTAAATAAATGGCAAGTTTTTGACAGGAAAGAGAAATGTTGATATTGAAAAATGACTAACATTCACATTGCTTGAGTGTCATAGTCTGAGCACTCAACAGGCTGAGTTGCAAGGATCTCCTGAACCTTGGAGTTTGAGATCAGCCTGGACAACATAGTGAGACTCCTGTCTAAAAAATAAATAAAAAAGAGGTGAATCTTCATTTGCACAGTATTCACAAAATGATAGTTATTAACATGGACAACAAATTAGTGGTTGCTAAGGGTAAAGCAGATGGGAGGAAGTAGATGTGGCTATAAAATTACAAGGGGAAGGATCCTCCTTTTGGTGGAAATGTGTTATCTTCTTTTTATTTTTTTGTCATTGTCTCACTATGTATCCCACACTGGCCTTGAACTTACCATCCTCCCGTTTTAGGTCCCCTGAATACTGAGATTTCTAGTGAGCGCCACAATGCCTGGCTAGAAATGTGTATCTTGATTGCATCTTAGTCCACGTTCTGGTGCAGGTGGTGTTGTTATACTGTAACGTTGGAAGATGTTGCCATTGGGGAAAGTAGCTAGAGGATACAAAGGATCTCTCCGTATCATGGTTTACAACTGCCTGTGAATCTATGATTATCTCAGAATTAAAAGGTTAATGTGAAAAAACATTGAACACAGGTGAAGAAAATAGACACATTCATTGTGTATCCTTTTAGCTTTTCTGAAGGTATGAAAAGTTTCAAAATTGGAAATTGGGGGTGTGGGTGGTAGTAAAAAAGATACGGGGGTAGAGGGGGAAGCTTTTATTCTTTTAACTCAAAAGAAAGTCTTCTGAATGGGAAAAATAGTAAATTAGAAGAAAACAGTTTCCAAAGACTGATATTAAGTAGGAACATGCAACTTATATGGTGTGATCAGTATTTTAGAGAAAAAGCAAGAAATGTCATAGTACAAGTGTCCTGAATTTTGAGGTCAAATATTAAATGAAAGCCAGGCATGGTGGACATGTGTATAATCCAGCACTCAGAGACTGAGGCAGGAGGACGGACAGTTCAAAGTCAACCTACACTATATAGCAAGACTCTGTGTCAAAAATATAAATAAATACATATATACATAAATAGATGAACTATTTTAACTATAAAATTAACCATGGCACTGCAGCTAGCTCTGCCTTCTCAAGGACTGTGGCTTTCCTCCCTACCTGCAGTTCCCATTCCCAAAGTCTGTTATTATAGCATTGAATAAACAAGAAAGGGGCTGAAGGGTTTTGAAACCTATTTAAACACAGATTAAAGGGACTTAACATTTGATGGCTCTTTGATGTATTTGACATGTGTTTAACAGCTCTACAGTTAAATCTACAGTTTAACAGTAGATGCAGCTGAGAGTATTTATTAACTCAACTTTTATAACTTACTTTATTGTGTCTTCTTTATTAAAAAAAAAAGAGAGAGAAAAAAGATGAACTGAGGAGATGGCTCAGAGGTAGAGCACTTGCCTAACTGACATGTGTAAGGTCCTGGGTTCCATCCTAGCACTGCAAAAAAATGTCATTTCTATTTCTCTGTGTAGAAATGGAAACTTTGGGTTAGTTTTGGTTTTTGTTTTTTTGGGGGAAGGGCAATACTGTGGTTTGAACTCAGGGCCTTGCACTTGCTAGACTAGTACTCTAGCACTTGAGCCATATCCTCCCACCCTTTTTGCTTTAATTGTTTTTCAGATAGGGTCTCACACTTTTTGCCCTAGCCAGTCTTGGACCTCAGTCCTCCTAACTGTGCCTCCCATGTAGCTGGGATTATAGATATGTACTGCCATGCACGGCCTGGGAACTGTTGTTTTAAATTGTTCTGTGTTTAGCAGCTGGTGCTTATGTGGTTTACATAAAGGTGAGGGTTTGAAGTTTGAGACAAATAAGTATCTTGTTTTCTCCAAAGACATGATTTAGGGGGCTGAGGGAGTGGCTCAAGTATAGAGTGCCTGCCTAGCAAGCGCAAAGCCCTGAGTTCAAACCCCAGTGCCACCAGAAACAACAACAAAAAAGTTATGATTCTTCTCACTCACTTGACATCAAGGCTCCAGGTTCCAAGGAGAACAAAATAGATGAAAGGGTCCTGTCAGCCCCTCCCTGCCAGAATCCACTAGTCCAGAAAGATTACCACTGTGGGCATGAAGTGAAGTAATCTAACTGCATTGTACTCACAAATTTAGGGAGCAACCATGACGCTGAAGTTCTTACTTGATTTACACGAAGTATTTAAGCATTTGTGAGAGCACTTGAAAATATGCTTATTTTTGTCTTGTTTTTTTTGAGACAAGGTCTTGCCTTGTAGCCCAGTTGGCCTCTAACCTGTAATCTTCCTGCCTTAGCCCCTCAAGTGCTGGAATTATGGGTGTGCACCACCATGTCCAGCCATACTTTTTTTTTTTTTTTTTTTTGGCAATACTGGGGTTTGAGCTCAGGGCTACACTTTGAGCCACTCCACCAGGTCTTTTTACTGATGGATTTTTTTCAAGATAGGGTCTTGCGAACTATTTGCCTGAGCTGGCTTTGAGCTGAGATCCTGCTGATCTTTGCCTCATAGGTAATTATGATTATAAGGCATGAGCCACTGGCGCCCAGCTCATACTTTTGTTTAAGGTAGAGTTTCAGACTTGGTTCAGCTGAGATTTTTACCTTTGTTTTAAGATTCCATCTTGAAATCATTAAAAAAAAAAATTGGTTTTTAAATAGTAAATTATGGGGGTAAGAGGTAGTTTTCTCGCTAAGCAGAATCATTAATCTTTAATTAGAACATATATGGACACTTAATCATGTTAAGGAAGTTTTTAAAATATGTTTATCAATGGCTTTTTTATTTCTAAGCCTGGGAAAACATTGTTTGCCTGGAAATTAACTGAGAACCCTTATCAATATGGTTTCTAATTACTAAACATTACTAGTTTTCAAGTAGACAACTTAAAGTTATTATAGGTGCTATACTTTCCTTATTCTCCAGGATCTGGCATGGTTTCTTGAATATGCTGGCTAGCAGATGTATTTATTAACACAACATTCTCAGCCTGAATGTACTAATGAGCAGCTTGTGGTCCTTACCAGAGTGGGCCAGGTTTTTCTTGTACTTTACCATGGCCAATGGGAACATTTCGAGTGTTGAGAGGAGCACCTTCTTGCAACAATGACTAGCTGCTGTTGAGAGCTGTAGCTCTCAACACGTGATAGAGCACGTGTTTAGTGTGCTCAAGGCCCTGGGTTCCACCCTAGCACTACAGAGAGCAGTAAGATAAGTCGGTTGTGCACCTTTCATTTCTAAAGCACTCTGAAACTTGTGTGTTTGCAGATCAGGGAGCAGAGAAGCATGATGGGACAGGTCAGTCCTCCGGAATCACTGACCAGGAGAAGGAGTTGTCCACTGGCGCTTTCCAAGCTTTCACAGTAAGACATGCTTCTCTTGTATTCAGCTCAAATTAGGACTGTAGTGTTTGAATTTTTTCACAGTGAATACAGAAATCTGTCATTTTTGTTCTGCAGTGACTCAAGAGTTTAGAAAGACATAGATGTCATTTTAAATTACAAAAAACATTTTAGAATTTATCTGTGATGAAAGGAATGGAAGTATGTTGAGCCATTGACAAGTTTTTGTGTTTTCATAAATATGTTTTAACTAACTGTTTTTTGAGTCTTTTAAACTTAGATTTGTAAACTATGTGGGTCAGTCTTGCCATTTCACTACTCTGTTCAGTCCTTTGTCTTGAATGTATTTTAAAGTGGAACCCCAAAAGCTTGTTGTCAGAATGTCAACTTTTCTGACATCAAACAAAATGGAAAAAAATTCTGGCCCAGTGTAGTGGCATATACCTGTAACTCCAGCTACTTGGAAAGTAGAAATATATAGGCTCAGAAGTTTGAGGCCAACCTGTTGGGGGGAAGAAATTATCGAGGACTCCCCCCACCATCTCAACAAACAAGTCAGATGTGTGGTGGTGTGCAGCTGTAGTCTCAGCTATGCATGAGGCTAAGTAGGAAGAACTGTTAGACACCAGCCCTCAGAAAAAGCAAGAGATGCTATCAAAAAAATAACTAAAGCAAAAATAGCAAGGGGAATGGCTCAAATGGTAGAGTGCCTCCCTAGCAAGCCTAAGGCCCAGAGTTGAAACTCTAGTATCACCAAAAACAAAAGAACAACCAAAAGCCCCACCTTATTTATCAGGATGTATACTTGTAAGCAGAATAATTTTATTAGTAACTAAAAAGACTGAGTATACTGGCTCAACATCTATAATTCTAGCTACTTGGGAAGCAGAGATCAGGAGGATCACAGTTTGAGACTAGCCTGAGTAAAAAATTTCAAGGCCTCATCTCAACCAATGGCTGGGAATAGTTGTACATACCTGTTATCTCTACCTATACAGGGAAGCACAAACAGGAGGATCGCTGTTCAGGGTGGCCTGGCCATAAAGTGAGACCCTATATCAAAAAAGAAAAAAAAAAAGGATTGGCAGCATGGTTCAAGTGGTAGAGCATCTGCCTAGTAAGTGGGAGGCCGAGTTCAACCTCCAGGACCACCCCCCCAAAAAAAAAAAAAAGATTAAAATTTGGAGTAATTGTTTTTGGGTAGCTTCAGTGTTTTATACCCTGTTAGCAGTATATGCACATAAATACCAGTATATGTGTTATATCTACATTTGTGTTATAGATAATATTTGTCAGAGTTTGAGTCTTAGAAATATACAGTTTGTTAATTGACATGACTATTGCTTTATCTAGTGACTTCACTTAGTATATTAGGGAAACTGTCTTTATAAGAATTTTTGAGGTGAAGATGAATGAAATATATTTGGAAATAATGTTCTTAAAGCTGGTATGTAATTTTGTGTGTGTGTGTCGTTTTTTGTTTTTTTTTTTTTTAGTCTGGAAATTATGATGCCTGTCTGCAACACCTTGCCTGTCTACAAGATATAAACAAAGATGATTATAAAATAATATTGAATACAGCAGTAGCTGAATTTTTTAAAAGTAATCAAACAACAACAGATAATTTGAGACAAACACTTAACCAGCTGAAGAATCAGGTGATAAATGAATTTAACTATAAAAAATTATTGTGCTCATTTGTGAACTAGAACTAAGGAAAATAAATGTGATTTCTTGTCTGATACCTATGGCAGAATTTCTAATGTATTTTTGAAACATGCATTGGTATTTTACTTGTACGAAATTATTATTCCAGGAAGCAAAAGGTATGTTACATGTGTTTATTTTGTTTTGTTTTGTATTGGGTTTTTAAATAACTTGAACAGAATAGTCTAATTACCAAATTTGAATGTGCTTTATAGTTTTCAGGAAGAAGTCAAGTAGAACCATGTAAAGACCCTTAGTTACCGAGATATATCTTATTTATATACCTTGTAGGATCTTAATCATTGGTAATACTGTCTGGTTTTCACAATTTTGTATCAGGAAATGATTAAATAGAAGATAGTCTGATTTATATCTGGTTTGGAATTTGAATTGGTCATTGTTTGGGTCATAACAGTTCACACATCACAGATATCACTGATAGTGCTCACAGGATCAGCTAGCAGGCAGCTACTCACTATGTGACAGACTGCCAAAGATCTTCTGTGTAGCATCTCATGTTTTCTTCTCACTGGCTCCATGAAACTGCTGCTGTCATTTTTCTCATAGGTGTGAAAGGTTGAGGGACAGCTAGCTATGTAAATTTCTAAAGATATCACACCTTTTTGTTTGTTTGTTTGTTTGTTTTTGCGGTACTGGGGTATGAACCAGAGTCTACACCTTGAGCCACTCCACCAGCCCTTTTTTGTGAAGGGTTTTTTTGGGGGGTTTTTTGCCTTTTTTTTTTTTTTTTTTTTTAATATGTGTTTTTTTTTTTATTGTTTTATTATTCATATGTGCATACAAGGCTTGGGTCATTTCTCCCCACTGCCCCCACCCCCTGTGAAGGGTTTTTTGAGATAGGTTTTGCAAACTATTTGCCCAGACTGGCTTGGAACCATGATCCTCCTGATCTCTGCCTCCTGTGTAGCTAGGATTACAGATATGAGCTACCAGCACCTGGCTTAAAGACATCAAGCCTTTAAGTAGTAACAATTATAGAATCCCTGTTCTGTTTGACTTTGGAGCCAGCAGTGTTAATTACTGCTTCATGCTGTAGGGAGTCCTGAGACCTTGAGCCCATGTCTGGTAGTCAGGAGTACCTTTATACCATACACTATCATTTTAAACATGGTACATTCAGAAGTAGGTGATCACTTCAGGTTGTTCATAATTCTGTTTAGCAGTAAAGTAATTTTTAAATCCTGTTAAAGTTCTTCACTGAGAAGTGGGGCATAGTAGTACACTGCTGTAATCTCAGCTGCTCAAAAAGCTGAGGCAGGAGTCTCACGGGTTTGAAGCCAGCCTGACCAAAATAGCAAGACTTTCACTCAAAAGAAAAAAAAATTTTTAATTCTTCAATGAAGATGAGGATAATAGCCAACGTTTATTTAATGCTTTCTTGACACTAAATTAATTATAAAGTGCTTTTTATACTATATCTCATATATTTCTCGCATTCAGCCTTTGGGGTAGGCACTTACTCAGTTTTAAAACTAGAGTTTGGGGCTCAGTTTTAAAACTAGGGTACAGAGCTCATAGTACTCAGGAGGCTGCGACCAGGAGGATCATGGTTCAAGGCCAACCCAGGCAAAAAAAAAAAAAAAACAAGACCCTATCTCAAAAACACCCAACACAAAAAAGGACTGGTAAAGTGGCTTGAGTGGTAGAAGGCCTGCAAAGCAAGCCTGAAGCCCCGAATTTAAATTCTAGTTCCACCAAAATAAATAAGTAAATAAAATAAAGCTAGGGTTTAGGAAGTCTAATAATCATTTTCATTTATCTTGCTGGTAAGGGAAAGGGTAGAATTTGAAGAAAGCTGATTCTTTGCTATGCAGGAGCTCTATAGCTTAAGCCATTCTGCCAGCGGAAAGCTGATTCTTGAGCCTATTCTAACTGCTTCGTCCTCACAGGTTTGTTATATCACATTTCTTCATTACTCCAATATTGTTTTCCATGACTTTATCTGGAGTTCCAAACTCAAAGGAAAGATGATGTTTGCTGATAGCCAGTATGTGTGTTCTGTGTCCCCATAGATAGTTTCTTTTAGGACAGATTTGTTTGGTCTTTGAGAACAAGTTCAGCCTTAAAACTATGTTCTAGAATCAGAGCTCCTGCAGACTTTGTATTGAGCCAAGAAACTTCTTTTTGAAATCCTTTCTCTAGGTTTTATTCTTAATAAGGTTGACTCAATGCCTTTGAACTTTAGAGTTTCCTAGAAGTGTTTGTATTTGGGTCTCCTGACTCCTTTAAGTCATCCTTCTGTTCATAGTCACATGTCTTGGGCACAGTTACACACCTTTTCAACCTGTTCCTCTTTCATTGACACATTTAATGACTTCTTGTTCTGACTAGAGCAATTACTAGGTTATTTTGATGAATCAGAAAATGTAGCAAAATGGGTTGGGGGATGTCAGCACAATTGTGGGGCATTTGCCTAACATGCATGAGACCCTGGGTTCCATCCCTGGCACCACAAAAAAACAAAAAAAGAAGGAAGGAGGGAGGGCCTCATGTTTGCTAGGCAGGTGCTCTACCATTTGAGCCACTCTGCCGAAACTGGGGTTTGAACTTAGGGGTTCATGCCTGCAAAGCAGCATCCTCCCTCTTGAGCCATACCTTCAGGCCATTTTGCTGTGGTTATTTTGGAGATGAGGTCTCACGAACTATTTGCCTGGACTGGCCTCGGACCATAATCCTCTCAGTTTCAGCCTCCAAATTAGCTAGGATTACAGGCATGAGCCACCAGTGCCTGGCATGCTATTGTTTTTTGTTCGCTTATTGACCTCAAATTGAGATTCTATTGTCTCAGCCTCCTAGGCACACTACCACTCCCGGCTTTAATGTTTAAATTTTGTAATATGTTTTACAGTTCTTCACATTATGTAACATTTTTAAGGGAAAGTTTTTTTTTTTTTTTTTTTGCAATGCTGGGGCTTGAACTCAGGGCCTTCACCTTGAGCCACTCCACCAGCCCTTTTTTGTGATGGGATTTTTTGCAATAGGGTCATGTGAACTATTTGTTCAGGCTGATTTTGAACTTTGATCCTCCTGATCTCTGCCTCCTGAATAGCTAGGATTATAGGCAAGAGCCACCAACGTCAGCAGGGAAAGATCATTTTGAGTTGGGCCTACTCTCCATACACCTTCTTAAAACTCATGAGGCTAGAAAATGGGACTCCTAATCCGAAGCAGTGTTGGTAGTTCAAATAACAAGGATATCTTCCTAGTGGCAACGGAGAGAGCTACCCTGCCTGTGCTAGACACTTTGTAATAAAGTCCCATCCAAACACTTTACTTAACAGGTGCTACTGTTAAGTAAAGAAAACAGGTAAAAGGGATGATTTTTTAATATTTGGGAGGAATTAAATTCTAAAGGCACTATTGAAAGTGTAGAAAACTCTGAATAAGAAATGGTGGCGAGCTGGGTGCCAGTGGCTCACATCTTTAATCCTAGCAACTTGGGAGGCTGAGATTGGGAGGATGGAGTTTCAAGGCTAGCCTGTGCAAATAGTTTGTGAGACTCCATCTCCAAACTAACCAGAGAAAAATGGACCGGAGGTGTGGCTCAAGCAGTAGAGTGCCTGCTCTGCAAGTGAGAGTTCAAACCCAGGGAAGGAAGGAAAGAAGGGAGGGAGGAGAGGAAGGCGGGGAAGCCTTCAGCTGGGCAGCTCAGGGGTAGAGTGCTTGCCTAGCAGCCACGAGGCCCTAAGTTTGATCCCCAGCACTTCCAAAAAAGAAATGTTAGCCTCTTTTCCTCTTTATTAGTGAATTCTTTCACTTTTGCTCTTTATTTCTTTACGGTTGTTAGAGCAAGTTCTCTTGATTGTTTTATAGGTCCACTCTGCTGTTGAAGAGATGGATGGATTAGATGATGTTGAAAACAGCATGCTGTATTATAATCAAGCAGTCATTCTTTATCATCTGCGGCAATATACAGAGGCAATAGCAGTTGGTGAAAAACTTTATCAGTTCATAGAACCTTTTGGTATGTTACCTGTCAAGTCAGAAGTTTCCTTATGCTCTCATACTTGTAAAATTTATTTATTGTATTTAGATTATTGTACCTAAATAACCTAATCAAAATTACATGCCAGTATTTCAAAGAAAAAAGACTATGTCAACTTTTCTAAATTTGCTTCTAAAGTAGATAAAAACTGTATGATATTTAGATAAATTCAGGTTTCCTTTTTGTACCCTGTCTCACGTAAGCTTTGAAGATGATGATTAGAAATGTGGGAAAATGTTGGAATCTTAGGTTTTCCTTGGCTGTTTGAACACTACCTTAGTAAGCCAGACCCTTTCTTAAGGAAGCATTTTGGACTGTTAGCATACAATGTAGTCTGTTTCTGACTGAAATTCCTGTATGCAGTCTGCTAGTATAAACTACATTTGCTTTTTTTTTTTTTGTCTGAACTGGCTGGCCTCAAGTAGGAATAGGAGTAGTAAGACAGGTAAGAGAGCTAAGCAGGAGCTAGCAGAGCAGCAGAGGGAAGCTGGATCCAGAGGCAGTGGTTAGAGTGCACTCTTGGCTTCCAGCCCACAGTCAGTCTGATTTCATTTGTGCTTTGCATTTTTCTGTTTTTCTCCTGATTTTTTTCTGTTAAATTTAGAACATTAATAGGAATTCCTAACTTATGAACACCATTTCTGGTTATGGTTACCACAGGACAAAATGATGCCCCTGTGGCACTTTGGAAGATGCTGATTGAGCTGCTGGTTACTGTGATTTCAAGGGGCTGTGTTGAGGTTCTTTTCTTCTCCCCTCAATTCTAAGGGCTTGGTGACTGGACAGACTGGGCAGGAGAGATGTTAGTGATTAGGGATAGTATAACTGGTGACCAGTTCTGCATAGCTAGAAGTCAGAAATATGGCTCACTTGTGTGCTAAAAAGCATATTCCCCAAAGAGTTCACAAAATCCCATCAGTCTGTACAGTGACTGAACAGAATATAGCAAACAATATAGTCAGTATTTAAATCCTTTTTTCTTTTCTGAAAATTATTTTTTCCTTTTCTAAGTTTTACTACTTGGGTTCTTTTTTTTTTTTTTTAAGATCTTATTTTGAACATAATAGTTTTAGGTTCATAGCAAAATTGAAAGGAAAATGCAGAAATTCCATGTACCCTCTTCCCCACCCCCACCCATATTTATAAATCTCCACATTACCAGTATCTCTCATTGCTAAGTGTGCCAATGTACATGTTATAGTTGATGAGCCTACACTGACACATGATCTGAATCCATGCCTTACATTAGAGTTTACTCCTAGTGTTGAACATTCTGTGGGTTTGGACCAGTAGGCCCATTGTAGTAGTATACAGAGGATGTTCACTGCCCTAAAAATTCTGTTTCCGTCTATCATCCTCTCCTCTTTTCTCCAACCACTGAGTTTTTGCTGTTTCTATAGTTTTATGTTTTCCAGAAAATGAAACAATATTATAACTACTAGATTCTTCATATAACACACATTTATTGAGCACATGGGCCAATGCTGTGGTACAGGTTCTTCTGAAATATGGGGCTGCTGTGATGAACAAAGCCGAGAAAGTCTTTACCCTCCATTAAGCTTATATTCGGATGGGAGAGAAGGCAACATAATATATATTGTGAGGTGGTTGAATGCTGTGAAGTAAAGCTAAAATCGGGTAAGAGGATAGAAACTGAGGATGTTACTTTTAAACAAAGTCTGGGATCAGTCAGTATTTGAGAAGAGATTTGAGTAAGGAAAGGAGGTGAGTGGCAATTTCTTGAGGAAAGTATTCCAACTAAGGCTTACTGTATATCCTGAGGACCTTAGGTGAGCACAGTGTTGAGTGAGAGGAACTGCAGAGAGGCCTCTGTGGAGCGGGGTTGGGGAACAGTAGGAGATAAAGTTAGACGCAATGGGCCCAACAGGTATAGCATTGTAAGGATTTAATGTCTGAAATATGCTCAGAATCCTTGGGGATTCCACTTCTAAAGGCTTTTGAAATTTTCTGTTCTAGATTTTAGTGGCTGCCTTTTATTTATTTATTTTTTTGACAATGGTGGGGTTTCAACTCCAAGCCTCACACTTGGTAGGCAGCTGCTCTAAAACTTGAGCCACTCCACCTGCCTTTTTTGTGTTTGGCAGGATCCTTGGTGTTGAACCGAGATCTTCCTGGTCTCTGCTTCCCAAGTAGACAGATGTCTTTTAGACTCATTTTTCCCTTATATTTTTCCTTTCATCTTCACTTTTGAAAGGAAAAGAGAATGGTTTTATGTCATACCAAGTTGCCTGCATTGCATTTTCCTCTTGGCAGTTTCAATTTTCACATGCGCTCCACTTCACACCTTGCTGCTTTTGCTTCCATAATCACATTCTTTTTCCATCTCTGTGATATAGAAAGGAAATCTTTTTCTTAGAGCATAAACCTTATTAGACTTAGAAGGAACCTCAAGAGACCTTCTGCCTTCGAGTAGGTAAAGTATTCCCTCATTTCTGGCCGTTGAGGCTTAAAAAGTTAAGTGATGTTCAAAGTCCACAGGTCCACCAAGTAGCAGAGCAAGAACTGGAATTCAGGTTTATTATTACCTAAGTTAGATTCCTTGGTGCATGTGCTAGCATTTAGTAAATATTTTACAAAGAAGGTTTAGTCCTGGGATCCCTGAAATGACAGGCGTTGAGACCCCTCAGTAACACAGCATTGTTGGCATAGCAAGTTAATTCATTCTCGACTCGCGACCTGCATTCACTTGCTCTGTAGAGCTCCGCACTGTTACAGGGGTAGTCTGAGATAAGTGCTTGATTTTGGATTATGACTTTTCTTTTCCTATTTGTTTTTTTTTTTCTTGCCAGAAGAAAAATTTGCCCAAGCAGTGTGTTTTTTGCTTGTAGACCTATATATATTAACCTACCAAGCTGAGAAAGCTTTGCATCTTCTTGCCGTCCTAGAAAAAATGATTTCACAGGGTAACAATAACAAAAATGGAAAAAGTGAGGTAAGTGTCTCCATATAATCAAACTAAAATTGAGTATCTTAACAGCTTTATTGAGATAAAATTCACATAAATTACCTTGTTTTTTGCCCAAACCCAGTAAGCTGCTGTTTTAGTGTACAGTTCAGTGGTTTTTTTTTTTTTTTACTATGTTCACATAGTTGTACAAGCGTTACCACTATCTTATTACAGAATGTCCTCACTAACTCAAAAAGAAACCAGAATTCATTATTATTTCACCTCTCTCTGTCCTGGCAGCCACTATTCTGTTCCCTATCTCTGTGGATTTGCCCAGTGCTGGATATACATATAAGTGGAACATGTAACCTTTTGTGATGGGTTTCTTTCAGTTAGTATTTTTCATGTACTTTATCCCCTCCCCCACCCCCCCCCACCCCCGTGTGTGTGTGTGTGTGTGTGTGTGTGTGTGTGTGTGTGAGAGAGAAAACTGGAGTTTGAACTAAGGGCCTCATGCTTACTAGGTAGGCACTCCACCACTTGAGCCATGTCTCCAACTCCTTACTTTATCCCTTTCTGTAACTGAGTGCTATTCCATTTCATTACACAAATAATGTCATGTTTTTAAGTCCAGCAGTTGATGGACATTTGTGATCCTTTCCACTTTTGACTATTAAAAATAATGCTACTATGAACATTCATGTACTGCTTTTTGTTTGTGTGTTCACTTTTTTTCTTTTGTGGGATTGGGGTTTGATTCAGTGCCTCATGCTTGAAAAGCAGGTGCTTTACCATTTGAGGGATACTCCAGTCCATTTTGCTCTGCTTATTTTGGAGATGGGTTCTCACGAACTATTTGTCCTGGCTGGCCTTGAACCATTGTTTTCCCAATCTCAGCTTTCCAAATAGCTAGGATTATAGGCGTGAGCCATCCGCACCTAGCATTATTTTCATTTCTTCAGGAAGAGTATTTGAGGGTGAAATCACTGTGTTGTATAGTAATTGCATATTTAGCCTTAGTGGGGTAACTACTGGACTATTTTCCAAAGTAGTTTAATTATTTTACCTTCTCACCAGCAATTCTGGAAGGTTATAATATTTCTTGTTATTGTCTTTTTTTGTTTGTTTGAGACAGTGCCTTGAACGCACCTCTCATCCTCCTGTTCCAGCCTCCCAAGTGCTGCAATTATAAGCATGTGCCACGACACTAGCTTGTATGTCTTTGTAAAACGTTTAGCCATCTCAGTGCAAAGTGGTACCTCATAATACTTTTGATTCGTGTTTCCTGAATGACTAAGGATATATACTCAGCATTTTTTCATGTGCAGAATATTTGTACAGAATATTAAGGTTAGAAAAGATAATAAAATCTGTAATATGAAGCCAAGCATGGTGGCATTCATCTAGAATCCCAGGCATTTGGGAAGTAGAGGTAGGAGGATTAGTTAAGCCCAGGAGATAGCAGCCAGCTTCGGTAACATAGGGAGACCCTGAGACAGTTTTTCTAAGACAGAAAAAAATCCATAATCTATGTAGACAGCTTAGCTTTCATTAGGGAAAATTTCATCATTAAAGCTCTTCAAGGAGAGCATACATTAAATTGGGAGAACACCTGGGATCGATCCCCAGCACAGCAAAAAAAAAAAAAAAAAAAAAAAAAAAAAAGTACATCCATTTACAGTAATTAAGCTACACCATGTTCTGCTAAGAGACTTGGTGTGTATTAAGAATATATCCATTTAGCTGGGCGCCAGTGGCTCACGCCTGTAATCCTAACTAACTCAGAGGCAGAGATCAGGAGGATCTCAATTCCAAGCCAGCTTGGGCAAATGGTTCTCAAGACCCTATCTCGAAAATACCCAATACAAAACAAATGGTAGAGAGGCTGAAGTGGTAGAGCACCTGCCTACCAAGCATGAGTCCCTGAGTTCAAATCCCAGTACTATAAAAAAAAAAAAAAAAAGAATACATCCATTTACACATCTATAATACTACTTACTTGGGAGGCTGAGATGGGGAGGATTGTGATTCGAGGCCAGCCCAGGGAAATAGTTCAAGAGACTCCCATCTCAGAGCAAAATGGACTGGAGGTGTGGCTCAAGTGGCAGAGCACCTGTTTTTGAAGACTCGAAGCTCTGAGTTCATAACCCTAGACCCACCAAAAAAGCAAAACAAAACAAAAACAAAAGAATACATCCTGGAAGACTTGATGTTACTATTTCTCAGAAGTTTATAGCATTATTTATCCTTAAGCAAAACTGGAGGCTGGATGAAAGTAAGAAAGAGCAGGAAATGATTCCATTGGCTCTCATTTTACAGGGGATTCAATAGTCAAGCATTAAAAAGAGAAAAATTTTTGCTACTACATTTACTATAATCATTAAAATACTATCTTCCCTTCCAGATAATATCTGGACCTTATTTATTCATTAGCTTCTTTTTTTGTGTGTGGGGGGGGTGGTACTAGAGTTTGAACTCCAGACCTCATGCTTGCTAGGTAGGTGCTCTCCCATCTGAGCCACTCCACCAGCCTTTTTTTGTGTTGGGTATTTTCAAGATAGGGTCTTGAGACTTATTTGCTTGGGCTGGCTTTGAATCTCATTCCTCCTGATCTCTCCCTCCCGAGTAGCTAGGATTACAGGAATGAGCCACCAGCACTGGGCACATTAGGTTCTTAAGTAACTTATTTCTTCATTGAATAAATTATGATCATTTAAGCATTAAAAAAAAAACCCACACCAGGCACCAGTGCTCACATCTGTAATCCTAGCTACTCAGGAGGCAGAGATCAGGAGGATTGTGGTTCAAAGCAGCCAGGCAGATAGTTCTGCAAGACCCTATCTTGAAAAAACCCTTCATAAAAAAAAAAAGGCGGGGGGGGGGGCGGCTGATGGAGTGGCTCAAGGTGTAGGCCCTGAGTTCAAGCCCCAGTATGGCAAAAAAAAAATACACATCCTGGGTCTTATGTCTTTTGCTGCGCTGCTTCTTCTAAAGGGATGACCCTTTTTCTTCATGTTTCTCCCAATCTATTTTTGTGGCACTGGGGTTTGAACACTGGCCTTGTGCTTGCTAGGCAGGTGCTCTACCACTTGAGTCACTTCTCCAACCCTTTTTGCTTTAGTTATTTTTCAGATAGGGCTCACATTTTTGCCTGGGGCTGTGTCTGATGGTGATACTCCTGCCTATAACCTCCTACAGTTGTTGGGATTACAACCCTGCATCACTATGCCCAGCTCTACCCCTTATTATATAGAAAAGGAATATATGAGGGAAAGATTGCCAATGCCTTTCTACCTGGGACCACTTGCTAGGACTGGTTGCTGTGCCCCCCGCCCCCCGCCTATAAAAGTTTGAGGTTTAAACATAAAGTAGACATCTAGGATGTTTTACTTTTTTCTGCCTAACAAATGTTTATATATAAAGTATTTCAGTTGAACAACCTGCATTATTCCTGGAAATTGTGTTGTAAAATACTTAATTTTTATGTTTAGTACTTGTAGCATTTGCTGAAATATAATTTAGTTCAGTAGATGCTTGTTGCTGTGCTCTATACTTAAGTGACAAAATGGAGACACTGTAGTTCTTGATTTTAGGGACTTCTGCTGAGAAGGAATAGATGGCATAACATCAGTTCATGGACTGGGAGGAGTGAGGTTAGGGAGTGGTTCACAGGAGTTTGAACATTTGATTTGACTATCCAAATAGTCTGACAAGCCAAAAAAGGAAGAATGCTGTGCTGGGCATGGTGGCTCACATCTGTAATCCCACATATGAGTGGAGGTAGAGATTGGGAGGATCATGGTTTGAGGCCAGTGTGGGCAGAAAGTTAGCAAGACCCTATCTCAACCAATAGCTGGGTGTGGTGGCATAAATAGGAGGATCAAGGTCCAGGCCAGCCCTGGCAAAAACACGAGACCCTATGGGAAATATTAAAGCCAAAAGGACTGGGAGCATGGTTCAAGTGGTAGAGTGCTTTCCTAGCAAGCATGAGGCCTGAGTTCAAACTCCAATACTGAGAAAAACAAAAAGAGAAAAATTGAACAGGGTAACAATCCAGGCAGAGAAAACAGAATAGAAGGCATGAATGTCTGGTATGCTGGGAGATTTTCTGATAATAAAATAAGCAGCATCCGAGGAGTGTAATAGAGAACAGGAGGAATAAGGTTGGTGATGGGAATGTGGATTAGAGTGTGAAGAAGTACTTATCTAGCAAGTTAGAACTTGATTTAGTTGGCAGTGTTTATAGCAGAGAAAGTTTTTAGGAAGGCAGGGACGTGATCCGTTGGGAGTTGTAGAGAGATAGACTGCGTAACACCTGTGTTTTTAAAGCAAGCTTTTCATGCTCAGATGTGAGTTTCTCTAAGTAGTTTCCTGTCGTGCACTGGACACTATTGAGCCTGAACCTCTTGAGAGTGGGTCCTGCTGTTCTGTATTTTGAAAATACTCTGATTTCTCTATTAGCTTACTTGGAAGTTAGTTATGGTCAATTTAAACAGACTTTGTTTCACCATCCTACAGACTGGCAATAATACCAACAAAGATGGAGCTAATCATAAAGCTGAAAGTGGAGCTCTGATTGAAGCTGCAAAGTCAAAGATACATCAGGTAGTATAAACTTCACACACATAATGAAGCAATGTGATAAGTCAGTGAAAAAATACATGTTCATTCAAAGCAGGCATATTTATTCATTTTGAACGATTCTAATTTAGAAGTACATTTATCCCTCTATTTTGCTTAAAATGATAGTTTTTTAAATTATTTTATAAAAGGTTGAGATAAATAGCCTGGGAATGTATTAGATAATAAAATCAGTTTGGAATTTTAAAACCACTTAACTGTAGATATGGATTTTTAGGGTTTTTTTCTCGGAACGCAAATATAAATTTTATTCTACAGTACTTTTTGTTGTTTAGCATTTACTCCAAGAGTACAATCAAAATAGAATATTTAAGATAATTTTAAACTTGATTTTGCAAGGAACTGGTGTGTATGTTGTAAACATATTGGGAATAAATTCCTTAATTAGAAAGCAAAACTTTAGCATATGTAAATGAATTATTCTTACTACTAGCACTTCTCCTTTGACAGTACAAAGTAAGAGCATACATCCAAATGAAGTCCCTGAAAGCATGCAAAAGGGAAATCAAGTCAGTCATGAACACAGCTGGAAACGTAAGTTCCTCTGGACTCTGCTCTTGTTTAACAGTTTCTCTTGTTTTACAGTTTTCTTATTTAGACTATGAGTATTGGTTAGTTTTAATAATTTATTTTCAGCTGGGGTCTGGTCCCAGTTGGTAGAGTGCATGCTTAGCTTGCATGAGGCAGACCCTGGGTTTAATCTGAAGATTGAACCAAATAGATAATTCATCTTAGTCTATTATATATACTAACAGACATAAACCTCAGTATTACATAGTTGGGAAGTAGTAATCATACTGTGTCCATAGTTTAATGCATATTTTTTACTTAAAATTATAACTAATTTTAAGGGGGTGTAGGGAGCTTACCTAGCATGAGCAAGGCCCTGGGTTTGATCTCCAGCAACCAAAAAAAAAAAATTTTGATTAAGTATGTCCCCTTTGTATCCATTCTTTAAGACCTGTACTTTAAATAGCTGCCTAGTATTCCAGTAGTAATCTATAAAAATTCACTTAGATGTTTTGCTGATACATTCAACATTTGTGTTATTTTAGAATGTTTTAGTTTTACACTCAAAACATTCATTAAAGATTTAGCAGTCAAATTATAGCGAAAACTATTCCCAAATGAGTTTTCGATGACTGGTACTAGAATATTTGAGATATAATGACTCCTCCTCTTATTCTTCTCACCCCAGTCCTCTATGGATAAATAATTTGGTGCAAGAAACAATTATGAACAAGTTGGTGTTATAGAAAATTGTCAATTTACAAGTATGACATCCTGAGGAGATACCAGGCAGAATCTAGATTAGCCCCTTTATTAGTATTCCAGTAGTGTTTTGTTTTGTTTTGTTTTGAGAACTGTTGTAATCCAGAACAATTATAGGCACAGAAGGATAGGACTAAATAGCCAGCCAGCCATGATCAAACTTTTTTTTTTTAAGATAAAGACATAATCTTTTCCTTTAAAGAATCTAGTCACAGGAAAGAGACAATTGAAAATAATTGTAATGCCATGCAATCAGTCGTCATACCTCAATGAGGGGAAACTTCAGTTGAATAATCCTTGAAAACTCTTGTTCCTTAGTGACCAAGGTGAACAGGAAGCAGAGCAGAGGAACTAAGATTTAGAAGGAAAGCCGGTTTCTAAGCTGAAGTGAATAAGTAATGGACAGGGATTCCAGTTTCCATGGATATATATTTAGTGTTACCCACTGTGTGCTTTTACACTCTAAACTAGTATAATTTTGAGAACCCTCCACTCTAAGGATTCTAAGAGAAGTAAAAGATGATCTGCAACCCAAAACATAGTTTTTCAAACAGCAAGAGCACTCAGAAACGAAGCTTTCTGTCGAGATCATTCTTCCATTCATACAGTGCTGCTGTTTTTCCTGTTTGGAAAAGTATTTGATTATTTGGGTTCTAATGAAAAGTACATTTGTATCCTAAGAAATAAGGACAATCATCAGTCTTTCTAAATGACTATAAAATTGAAAGACCTCACTGGGCGCAGGTGGCTAGGAGCCACTTAGGAGACAAAGATTGGGAGGATCGAGGTTTGAGGCCAGCCTAAGCAAATAGTTCTCGAGACCCCATCTCCAAAATAACTAGAGTGGGCTGGTGGAATGGCTCAAGTGGTAGAGGCCTGTCTAGCAAGCATGAGGCTCAGAGTTCAAACCCTAGTACTAACCCCCTGCAAAAAAAAAAAAAAAAAAAAAAAAAAAAAAAAAAAGACAAAATAACCAGAGCAAAATGGACTGGAGATGTGGCTCAAGTGGTAGAGTACTTCCTTTGCAAGTGTGATGTCCCGAGTTCAAATCCTAGTTCCACAAAAAAAAAAAAAAAAAGACCTAGTTTGTGCTGTGAAACTGGCTTCTAGTTAAGTCAGGTCTGGAGGTCCACACTACTCAGGATGCTGAGGTGGGAGGATTGCTACGACTTTTAGGCTAGTCTGGGCAGAACCTTGAGACCCATATCTAAAAAAAATACAGAATAAAAAAAAAATTGACTTCCAAATACTGATGTAGTACATGATAACAGTCAGTAGTCTGTAGACTGTATTCATATACATATATGTTGTGTTAATTTTTTTTTTTAGTTAGACACAACAATTCTTTTTACAAGGTATTCTCTTGACAGAGGTTTTAGGTTGCAAGAGTAGTGAAAAATTTAGAAACTTTTTTTTGGGGGAAGCTGTGCTAGGACTTGAACTCAGGACTTTGTGCTTAGTAGGCAAGCACTTTACTACTTGAGCCATGCCCCCAGTTTTAGAAACTTTTTTGTGACTATGACTTAACTGATTAATACATGCTCTTGAGCACATATCTATGCAAAAGTATAATTATGATATGTGTTAGACAACTGAAAATAAATTTCTCATAACTTTTGTATTTTCTTTATAGTCTGCACCCTCCCTGTTTCTTAAAAGCAATTTTGAGTACTTAAGGGGCAATTACCGAAAAGCTGTGAAGCTATTAAATAGTTCAAACATTGCTGAACATCCAGGATTCATGAAAACAGGTAAAAGAAAATTGTAACATTTTTTTTCTGATTGTTCTACCCTTTATTGCTTGTTTTTTTAAATCTGACTCCTTCACAGTGATTTGGCTTTTTGGGGGTGCTGCTGGGGTTTAAACTCAGGGCCTTACACTTGATAGGCAGGCACTCTACCACTTGAGCTGCTCCACCAGCTCTTTTTTGTGTTGGGTATTTTTGAAATAGAGTCTTGTGAACTATTTGCGTGAACTGGCTTTGAATCACAATCTTCCTGATCTCTGCCTCCTGAGTAGGTAGGATTACAGGTGTGAGTTACCAGTACCTAACTGATTTTTTTTTATGGGACTGGGGTTCGAACTCAGGGCTTTGTGCTTGCAAAGCAGGCACTATACCACTTGAGCCACACCTCCAGTCCTTTTTTTTTTTTTTTTTTTTTTTTAATGAAAATGTTTTCTGCTAGGTGTGGCAGTGCATGCCTATAACCCCAGCACTCAGTACACTGAGGATTACAAGTTCAAGTCTAACTCAGGCTACCTTGCAAGACCCTATCTTAAAACAAACAACAACAACAAAATATTTCAAGATTTCTGTTGCAGAAAATTCCTAGAATTTTACTTTATGACTAGTTTCAAATTTGGAAAAAAGCTTATTACTTCTTTTACTCTTTCTTTAAACCTTTACTTGCTCTTTCTTTCACTTTGTTTTTAAATATTACCTTAGAAATTATGTCTGGGCATCCGGTCCTTCAGCTTTTGCTTTATGAAGTGTGACCTTTTAAAGAAATTAGATGTTTTTACTTTCCTGTAAAAACAGTGAATGATATAATTTCTTTAGAAAATTAATTATGAAAAACATATCCATAAATTTAGGGAGTCATAATGAATTGCTTGCTATTAATGGTAAGATAAAAGGCATGAATTGTGGCTGATATGTAGGTTTCTCCCATTGCTATTTTTCTCAAGAATTCAGGACCATCTACTAAAAATGCTTGTACCATACCAAGTTTTAAATACAAACAAAGCAGCTGGGCACTGGTGGCTCATACCTGTGATCCTGGCTACTTGGGAGGCTGAGAGGGAGAGGGTCATGGTCCAAAGCCACCCTGGGCCAGCAGTTCTCAAGACCCTGTCTCCAAAATAACCATAGCAAAATGAGCTGAAGGTGTGACTTAAAAAGCTTTGCATGTGTGAAGCCCTGAGTTCAAATCCCAGTCTCACCCCCTACCCCCCCAAAAAAATAAAAAGTTGGCCAAGTGTGGCAATACGTGCTTATAATTAGGAGGGTCACAAGTTTGAAGCAAGCCTCAGCTTGCCTCATTTATTTATTTATGTTTTGGATTCTGTTCAAATGCATACATAGCTTATGGCTGCAAGTCTACTCAGACCTTCTCCCATTTACCCTTTCAGTTCACTGGAGTCATGGAGAATGGCTGTTTGTTTATTATAATTCTCTTGTAGATATCCTTTTTGTTTAAATACCCATTTCTAATTCCCCTGAATTTTAACTTTTGGTCTTTTTATTATAGTTCCCCCTCTGAGGCCAACTGACCGTCAGTTTGAAATGATCTCTTACCATGTGTGATGGTGCATACCTGTAATCCCAGCTCTGGGAAAGTGAGACAGGAGGATAGTGAGTTAAAAAAGCCAGCCAGGGCTAAATAGGAAGACAGTGTCTCAAAAAAAAAAAAGAGAAAGAAAAGGGGAGGGGCATAGAAAGGAGGAGGGGAAAGGATCTCTCAGTCTAGAAAGTTTTTCATAGCATTGCCTTGTGTGGAATTTCAGTGTTGATACTACCAGCCAGGTCAGGTGATGGAGTGTAACTGATCAACAGTCACAGTGCTCTGATGGAAAGGTTTTATATACATGTGTATTTTGCATATTGATATTACCATAGTTAGCAGTTCTGAAACCTTTCGCTTCTTCCTATATATCAAGTTTATTTTTGCTATGGGTAAAATTTGCTTATTAGAGAAGATTTGGGAAATAGGAATTTGGTTGATTGCTCACAGTGCCGCTACTCAGAAACAGTCTTCTCAACATGAATTAAAATAACGTAAAGGAAGATGGCCCACCATGTGTGTTGGGCTGAGTGATAAATCTCCTTTCTCTGCCCTTCAATAAAAAATTAGTTGCAAAGAATAACAGTGGAGTACCCTGTGCAAGTCTCAGCTGCCCCATCTTTCCACCTTTACTTCCATCAGACCACCCAACAGCCTCACCTGCTCAGTCTGCTTCTCATGCTCTTTCTCTTTTCCTATCTCGCTTTGTCCTTTGTTGCTCCTTGGTTCTGCTTTATCCATTTCCTCTTTTCCTTTTCTGTGAATCACCCTTTTTTATTACCTCTACCTTTTACCAATTTTCTTTTCCTAGTACTGTTTCCCATACCTCACACTAGCAGAAGTCTGGATTTCTGTGTTCAAGGGCCCCCTAGTGAGGGGCACAGCTTCACTGTGCTGTGATTGCAGCCTAGAGCACCAGTGCTCCTACTCCCACAACATTTCAAATCAGACTTTTCTCCCTCTGGCCCAGGGGTGGAATTTCAGGTGAAGGCAGGGGCCTGCTTCATTTATAGCTACAAACCAACACCCAGTCCTCTTCTAAGGCTATCAGTTTCTCTGTCATCCTATTTTAACTTAGAGCAATAGAGAAAGGAGGGCAACCAGGCTTTTAAGTGTTGGTCAAAGGCCAGTTAAGAACTGTGTGTGTGTGTATGTAACCCAGGAAGTTGGACAAGTTGTCTATCACTGAGCAACACTCACTCCTACTCCCTATATATGTTTGCTTCATTGTTTGCAATTGCTACATAGAATTTCACTAAGTGAATGCATTGCATATATATGTTAGGTTATTAATACATCCTTTATCTTTTTTATTTTTGTATATCATTTGACTATAATTATTAAAATTCAACCAGGAAAAAAATTAAGCTAAAGTATACAGGTTTGGATTTTAAAAAATAATTTTATTCACTGGACATGGTAATCCCAGCACTCAAGAGTCTGAGGCATAAGAATCAGGAGTTCCAGGCCAGCCTGTGCTACATAAGCCCCGTCTCAAAAAGCCAAAATAATAAAATAATTTTATCCCCTTTAAAAAAAAGTGATTTTAGAGCTGAGGCTGTAGCTCAGTGGTAGATTGCTTGCCTAGCATGTACAAGGCCTGGATTCAATCACCCAGCCCTGTCGCCCCAAAAAAAATTAAGAAAAAAGTTTAGGTCAGGCACCAGTGGCTCACATCTGCAATTCTAGCTATTCAGGTGGATCGCAGTTCAAAGCCAGCCCTGGGCAAACAGTTTGCAAAACCCTATCTCAAAAAAGCCCATTACAAAAAAGGGCTGGCAGAGTGGCTCAAGAAGCAGAGTGCCTAGGCCCTGAGTTCAAACCCCAGTGCCACCAAAAAAAATAAAAAGTTTAAGTTTTTAAAAAATATTTCCTAAATTCCTAATGTCTTGTGAACTGTTCTGTAGGGACTAAGTGGAATTGCAAGAAGAATTAACTTAACACTAGATGAGCCTGATTATTGTATAAGGGATATCTTGGTAAACCTTTTCTGTAGACATATTTGTGTTTTTCTCAGGTGAATGCCTGAGATGCATGTTCTGGAATAATCTTGGCTGTATCCATTTTGCCATGAGCAAGCACAACTTGGGGATTTTCTACTTTAAGAAAGCTCTGCAGGAGAATGACAGTGTCTGTGCACAACTCAGTGCAGGTAGCATTGATCCAGGTAAGCCCAGCACTGGGGTCAGTTTGCATGTTAGTACTGTTTGAGAAAAGCAAGATTAGAAGAACAAACATCCAATCAAAATACATGCCATGTGGACCTATGCAGAGTTAATATTGATCCTGCCCAACAAATTGAGCTCTGGAGATTTTTAATAGATAGCAAGGTATTAGGAGTAATGTTGAATTATCAAAAGATTTAAGTTACCTTCAATTTTTCATGAATTTGAAAATCAGCATTCCTGCATGGGAATATTATGAACCATGTTTGGTTAGTCACAGTTAAGATTTCTCACTGTGTCAACCTAGCTTTATTATAAATTCCTTACAGAGTTGCACATAAGATGCCATTGGCAGCATTTATAGTATAAGCAAATTTCTGATATTTATCTGTTTTTTTGTTTGTTTGTTTTTGTTTTTTTTTTTTTGGTAGGACCAAGGTTTAAACTCAGCTTTGCACTTGCAAAGCAGGTTGAGCCACACTTCTAATCCAAAATTTATACTTTAATATTCATGTTATATAGATTCTTGATTTGAATTGATTTATAATCAGTTTTCTACTTTTTAAAATAAAAACCTAGGTACTGGGTTTTGAACTCAGGGCCTCGTACTTTCGAGACAGGTGTTCTACCACTTGAGCCACTCCTCCAACTCTGTTTTGGGTTGGATATTTTCTAAATAGGGTCTCTTAACTATTTGCCCAGGTTGGCTTTGAACCTTGATCTTCCTGATCTCTGCCTCCTGAGTAGCTAGGATTACAGATGTGAACCACTGGCACCTAGCTGAAAAATGTTTTCTAAGTCACAATTGTTCTTTTATTGTGTGCTATGAAACATTGAGTTGGTAGGCTGTGATAATAAAATGGTTAGCCAAGCTGAAAGTAAGAGTGGACTCTTCTTACTGGCTCTGAAAATGTGGAAATGCTTTAAGTTGAAAGCAATGAGTGATTTTTGCTTTCCTGGAGCACTTGTTGCCTGAATAGCTGGCAAGTGAGCAGAGACAACTCTGGCCCTGCTAGCACAGCCAGCTGACATGACTAGAGAATATCTGTGGGGCAGTTATGGAGACTACCACTGGTGAGAGCCATGACAATTTCAAAAGTGTTTAAGTACTTTATCCAATAAATGTTTGGAATGTAACTGTTACTTTAATTATTTATTCTCAAATTTTTAATACTAGGCAAAAAATTTTCAGGAAGGCCCATGTGTACATTATTAACCAACAAGAGGTACGAGTTGCTGTATAACTGTGGAATTCAGCTTCTTCACATTGGAAGGCCTCTTGCTGCCTTCGAGTGTCTGATTGAAGCTGTTCAGGTTTATCATGCAAATCCCCGCCTTTGGCTTCGGCTGGCTGAATGCTGCATTGCTGCCAATAAGGGGGTGAGTGCTGCTTGTGTGTTTATTTGAACCCCTACTTCTCCTCCTTGACACTTATTACATAGAAAGCAAAAAAACACTTGGGAACATGTGAGGTCTCATTTTCTTTTTAACCCTCATTGAATTTATAAAGACAGCCTTCTGTTCTTTAACAGTTGGGGGTTTGGGGAATTAGTTTTAAAAAGTCATTTGATAAAAATCTGTTTCTTTGTATAAGTGTGGCAGCGCTATAGGGTTGAAGCCAGTGAGAACACCTTATCTGTTGCAACAGTGGTCTGCTAGCTACTGGGACAGGGACCATGCCATCTGCTGGTGTGAGAACAGTTTGTGTGGACCAGATCATTAGAGACCAACAATGCTAGTATGTGGCAAGAGCTACATTAAGCTGCATTTCCTTTAATGCCTGGGACTGTTACTTTGGTGTCAGTAGATGGATGACCAGGCTGTTTCTCTCTGTCACCATTTGTCTACAGTGACTGTGAGAGTTGGTGTTGTTTCCAAATTGCAATTGGTAGAAGCCTTTAATCTCAAGTTGAGAGGAGTCGGTGGGAGTAAAAGCTAGGTGATCTTATAATTACCAGAGGTCTATGTCACCCATTTCCTAAACCCCTCCCTTCCACCTCCCTTTGCATGCTCCCTGGCTGTGTGAAGATTGGGGTGATGGGAAATCCTGAGGTCTTGCCTTGCATATCTGCCATAAGTTGTGTAGAACATTGAGACTCTTCTGCTAAGCAGCCCTTTTCTGAAAAGCAGCTGAAAGAACTGATGAGGGGTTTAAAGAAATATGTGTGCCTCACAGCTTTCGCACTTGGTATTCCAACAGTTGATGATTTGATTATACCAGGGATGAAAGGCTTTAATGATAAGTTCATTTGTACTTTGGTTTTCATAGCATGCTGTTTTTATCAGTGCTGTGGCTCAAACCCAGGGCCTTGTGTATATTGGACAAGTGCTCAACCACTAAGCCACATCCCAGCCCTTTTTTAAGACAGCTCTCTTTTTGGGTAATTTTTTAATTAATTGATAAACAATTCTAGGTTGAATTTGTATTTTTTAAAATAAAAGGGCTGGGCGTGGTGTTACACATCTATAATCTCAGCACTTGGATGTGAGGGCGATCTGGCTGCAACATCTGTCACCCCATTGATCGCCAGGGTTGATTCGGCTGATCTGGCTGGCTAGGCGGGTGTCCCCTTCCTCCCTCACCGCTTCATGTGCGTCCCTCCCGAAGCTGCGAGCTTGGTCAAAGAGGACGACCATCCATAATAGAGGAGGACCGTTCTTCAGTCAAGGGTATACGGGTAGCTGAGCTCCCCTGCTAGAACCTCCAATCAAGCTCTCAGCACTCAGGAGGCAGAGGCAACAGGATATGGAAGTTGAAGGCCAGCCTGAACTATAGCAAGACCTTATCTCAATCAGTCACTAAAGGGCCTCCAGAAATCTTCTCAACTCATTAATGAATTTAAGTGTTCAGCGCCTTTGTACAGTTAATTACAGTGACATTTGTGCAAGTTCATATTGACTGGCTCCAGTCTGTTCCTTGATATGAGAGTTTGCATGTCTTATGGCTAGCAGGAATTTCAAAGGTGAACTGGAGGCTTGGAGTGGAGGGGATGATGAGGAATTAAACTGGTACTACAAGCTTCTTCAGTGAAACAACATAGCTTGGTAAAATATCTTAGAATACTATAGGTGGGCAAATAGCTTTTTACTTGTTTTCATTTTAAATGTTCACTGATTTTATGACTTGGGGATTTTAATTTTCTAGCAGGAAAGAATTGTGTCCATGTAAACTTTATGCATATAGCTTGTTAGAGTTTACATGTTGCTGATAGTATGATTGTTACTTTTTTTTTTTTTTTAATACTGGGGCTTGAATTCATGGCCTCATTCTTCCTAGGCAGGCGCTCTACCAGTTGAGCTACTCTGCCACCCGTCATACCACATCTTAATTTAAATTTATGTGAAATTACTTATATTTTGTAGACATCTGAACAAGAAACTAAAGGTCTTCCAAGCAAAAAGGGAATTGTACAGTCCATTGTTGGTCAAGGCTATCATCGTAAAATAGTTCTGGCATCACAGTCTATACAGAACACTGTATATAAGTAAGTATTTTGCTAAGAGAGAGTGTATATATTTAATACTGTTACACATAATATATTTATGTGTAACCATATGCTTAGGGTTTAATCATGTCACAGGAACTACTTGGTAACTAGGTTTTATTGCTGCTCCAGTAAACAGGACCCCCCCCCCCCCCCCCCCGCCCAAAACATAGGTTCATAATGAATGTTACCCAACACATTGTGATTTTGGTTTATTATGTCCGTGGATTCTGATTTTTTTTTTTTTTTTTTTTTTAGAGTGGTACTGGGGTTTAACTCAGGAATTTGTACTTCCTAAGCAGGTGCTCTACTGCTTGAGCCACTCCACCAGTCAGTTCTGAAATTTTTGATGCCCTAAGAAACTGAAGTCTAATTGGTGTCACTATTTAGAGCCAAAAGAGGGCATCTTTTATTTTATTTTTGGTGGGACTGGGGTTTGAACTCAGGGCATTGCTCTTGCTCAGCAGGCACACTACTGCTTTAGCCACACCTCCAGTTCAGTTTTGCTCTGATTATTTTAGAGATGCGGTCTCAAAAAGTATTTGCCCAGACTGGCCTCAAACCTCAGTCCTCCCAGTTGCAGCTTCCCAAGTAGCTATGATAGATAATAGGTGTGAACCACCAGCACCCAGCCGAAAGAGGGCATCTTGATGTCTCCTTTTCATGTCCAGTCATCTCTCTGCATCCATAAAGGGGGGATTGGTTCCAGGACATTTGCCAAGCCTCCTTTTCTATGTCTGTGTGTTCTCCATCCATGGATGGATTCAACCAACCTCAGATTGAAAACACTCACGAGAAAAAAATTGCATCTGTACTAAAAATGTATTTCTTGTCATTATCCCTAAACAATACCATATAGCAACTATTTCTATTTATATGACACATTGTATTAAGGATTATAAATACTGTAGAGATGGTTTTAAGTATCTAAGAGGATATACATAGGTTCTATGCAAATTCTACCCTACTTTATATAAGGGACATAAGAATCCACAGATCCTGATGTATACATGAGGCCCTGAAAGCAATTCCCCGTGGATACTGCATAGTCTTGGTTGTCATTGATGCTTTTCACTCAGTTATTTTCCTTATTCTTAGGAATGTAAATATTTTAAAGCTAATTCTAATAAATAAAGCAACCAAAGCAATATACAAACTGTCACATGTGCAATCTTCAGTTGAACAACTTTTAAACAAGAGTATCTAGCCAGGCATGGCGGTACACATCTGTAATTCCAGCATTCAGGAGGCTGAGGAAGAAGGATCATGAGTTTGAGGCCAACCTCTGCTATATAGTGAGAGCATGTAAAACAACAAAGCAAGATTTAAAAAAAAAAAAAAAAATCCCAATTTGGAGTTGCTATTTTTCCTAAAGTAATAAGACTGCAGAGACTTTTTCAAAGAAGAAAGTTGTTCATTATCATTTTCAAAAATTTTTCCAGGCCTGGGGGTGTAGCCCATTGGTAATGTATGTGCTTAGCATGTGTGGGACTCTGGTTTCAGTACTCAGCACCTAAGAGAAAACATTTTCCAAAGTTTGAATGGTATCTTGTAGATAGTTTTTGGGTTTTAATTTAGTTTACCTATAATATACCTTCTCGGGGGAAATGGAGTTGTTGGTGCAGGGGATTGAACACAGGTCCCACACATGCTAAGCGCGTGTTCCACCACAGAGCTACACCCCCATCTCTAATGATGTTTTTTTTTAAAAGACTATTACATTTTTGTTTTTAGGACTTAAAACATGATGTTCCTACAAAAGTTATTGCTACTTTTCAGAACTTTATTTTTACTGATAAAGATGACTCAGTTTGATATAATAGAAAAAGTCATATAAAACGTCAATAAAATGGTAAGATAAAACATGCTGGTGGTTCAAAACCTACAAAGGCATTTATGAATGTAAAGGTCAACTAAAATAAGGCTCCAATGTGAAAATAGATTTTCCTCCCTTCTTTTCCATTCTTGTACCCATCCTGGCCCTCATTACAACTTTCCTTATCTTCAGTTCCTCTGTTACTCTAATATTGATGTGCAGATTTTTACTTAAAGTTGTCACCCATACATGATGACATTCCTAGATATACAATGTATAAAGTATATACTTACAATCCATTATTTCTACTTTTTACATCTTATATGTTATATCAGGATTGGGGTTCTTTAGCATTCTCCTATTAAACTTTCTACTTATCAAAGGACAGAGTTTTCATTAGGTTTTATTTCTGGTAATAGAAAAGTCTTATTTGTATGCTCTCTACTTAGGTAATTATTTTATTTTTTAATTTTATTTTTTTTTTTATTTTTAAAGTGATGGGCAGTCTTCAGCCATTCCTGTAGCCAGTATGGAGTTTGCAGCCATTTGTCTCAGAAATGCCCTGTTGCTATTACCTGAAGAACAGCAAGATCCAAAGCAGGAAAATGGGTCTAAAAATAGTAATCAATTAGGGGGGAACACAGAAAGCAGTGAAAGCAGTGAAACTTGCAGGTATGGTAAGCCCAGCAAAATCCTTTCAGGACTTCCTTAGTAAGCCTCTTTGTCTTTTCAGTCAGTTCCTTAAATCTTCAGCCTAAATTTCCAAAATTCTCAGTTTTAAATCATAACAAAGGAGTACTCACTTTGGCAGCACGCGTACTAAAATTGGATTGATTGAGAGAAGATTACCTTGTCCCTTGCATAAGGATGACACACAAGATCATGAAGCATTCCATATTTTTAAAAATCAGGGACAATTTCCAAAGAATGATAGGAATCTTTTAGTTTTGCTGTCTAGTTGACTTTTTTGGGAGTTAAGACAAACCTGAAATAGATATTTGCTGAAATGATAGTGCATGTATCCTTCCCATACGTGCTTCCCATACACTTTTACTTTGAGCCCAGGGAGATGTGTGCATGTGTGTCAGTCTGTTGGTGAATTTGTAAAGGTTAACAATCCACAATTGATTTAAAATGCTCAGAACTTCCCAAACTGGCTTTTACTTCTTTCTGGTGATACTGGAATTTGAACTCAGGGCTTCATGCTTGCTAGGCAGGCACTCTACCACCTGAGCCAGTCCGCAAGCCCCATTTTGTGATGGGTATTTTTGAGATAGGGTATTGCGAACTGTTTGCCCTTGCTGTCTTTGAGCTGTGATTTTCCTGATCTCTGCCTCCTAAGTAGCTAGGATTACAGGGGTGAGCCACCAGCATCCGACCAAGCTGGCTTTACTTTGTGTTATACAGTGGTCAGGGTTAACACAGTGTGTCCATGTCATTGCTGTGGGAGTTAGCCCTGAATGCATGTGTTTCGTGTATATAAATAAAATATATGTTGGTTTCTTTTTCCAGTTTAAATAATAGTTCTACTGAAGGAGGCAATAAACGCTTGCATATCATACATTCAGGTTCTTCTGTAGTTTTTTGTTCTGACAGTGCATGTCTTTTTCTTTTTTATTGCTGTGCTGGGTGGGGGTACATTGTGGGATTTATGAAAGTTCTTAGAGTATATCAAATATATCATACTTGAATTCACACCTTACAAGTGCATGCCTTTCAAAGAATGTGTAAACAAGATTAACATAGAATCAAGTATTAGAGAGAAACATTTGTAGATGTACAGCATTGGTTATTGCTTTTTGTAGTGTTTAGACCTTGATATTGCTGTTAACCCTTTGAACCCTCTCCCCTACCACCCTCCTGTGTTCCCTATTTCTCCTCAAAGTAGTAAGTACATACCTTTATTTGTGATACTACTCTTTTTTTTTTTTTTTTTTTTTTTTTGTTTGAGGCACTGGGGTTTGAACTCAGGGCTTCACACTTGCTAGATAAGCACTCTGTCACTTGAGTCATGTCTACAGCTCTTTTTGCTCTGGTTATTTTGGAGATAGAGTCTCCATTTTTGCCCAGACTTCCATCCTTCTCTTTATGCTTTCTACTGTCACTGGTATGACTGCCCCAGCATCACCACATCCACCTTTTTTCCATTGGGTCTTAAGAACTTCTTTTTTCCCTGGATGGTCTTGAACCTTGATTCTCCCAATCTCAGCCTCTTAAGTTGCTAGGATGACAAATGAGAGCCACTGGTGTGTAACTTAAAAGTTAATTTGAATGTCTTGATAGTCTTCCTAATATGTGCTGCCAAGATGGCTATAAGCTTTTTCTTGATGGTGATACTGGGGTTTAAACTCAGAGCTTTTCATTTGCTAGGTAGGCACTTGACTGCTAGAGCCACATGCCCAACCCAGGCCTCTCTTTCTTTTTTTCTTTTAATCCTATCTTTTTTAAAAACTTCCATTTTACTTAATTTAAAGATAGTTCATAAAGTACAATTGACATCTATGTTGCAGATTTTTTTTTTTTACTTCATTACCTGAATCTGCTTTGTCACTCATAAACAGGAAACAGTGCTTGTAGTAAACTAGACAATGAGGAAATACTGTAGGCTTTTGCTGTGTGGTTTTTGTTGTTACTGTTGTTACCCAGTTTGATGTATTGTAAGGAGATGGTTGGTCTCTTCTTTTTCCTTTCTTTTCTTTTTGCTTGCATAGGTTGTACTAGTAAAATCTGAAATTGTATAAACCTGGCCAAAAGTTGCAAGATACCAAATCTTATAGAGGTTAAATTAAAAAGTTATGCTAAAAAAATCATCACAAAGCAGATTATGTTTCTAGTAGTTCTGGAAAAGAGAAATAAGGTGAAGACTAATGGAGATAAGATCCTTAAAGGAGAAAATAGGAAGGAAAAGCTTTTCATTGCAGGAAGGCCTATGATTATATGAGACAACATTCTTTTACATTTTCTAAAATAAATACTAAGCCAGGTATGGTGGTGTATTCTTGTGAGCCTAGCACTCAGAGTGCTAAGGCAGTTGGTTCAATAGTTCAAAGCTAGCCTGGGCTACATAGTGAGTCTGAGGCCATGAATAAATTAATACAAACCTGCATACAGACATATATCCTGAAACTTTTCATTTCTTGTTATCCTGTGCCTTTTGGGTTTGGTTTTGTTGTTGTTTTGTGGTATTAGGGTTTGAACTAAGGGCCTCACACTTGCCAGGCAGGTGCTCTACCACTTGAGCCAATCCGCCAGCCCTTTCTCATGTTGCGTATTTTTGAGATAGGGTCTTGCAAACTATTTGCCCCTGCTGGCTTCAAACCATATTCCTCCCAATCCCAGCCTCCCAAGAAGCTAGGATTATGTAAAGGCATAAGTGCCCGGCTTATCCTCTGCCTTTCAACAAACTAACCATCAGAATATTCCATGTTTTTAGTTTTCTAGTATAAATTAAAAATTATGAGAGCCAGGTGCCAGTGTCTCAGGCCTGTAATTCTAACTACTTGGGAGACATACCAGGGTGAGACTAAGGAGATCAAGGTTTGAGGCCAGCCAGGGCAAATAGTTCGTGAGACTCCATCTCCAAAATAACCAGAGCAAAATGGACTGGAGGTGTGGCTCAAGCCATAGAGTGCCTGGTTTACAAGCTTGAAGCCCTGAGTCCAAACCCCATCCCACAAAAAAAAAAAAGAAAAAACTTATCTAGTTTTAATGAAACAAACAGTGCTTCCCAGGCATGAGTGGCTCACAGCTGCAATCCTAGCTCCTCAGGAGGGCCAGCCTGGGCAAAAAGTGAGACTCTATCTCAAAAATACCATACACAAAGGTCTGGGGACATGACTCAAGTGGTAGAACACCTGCCTAGCATGTGTGAGGCTCTGAGTTCAAATCCTAGTACTGAAGAAAACAAAAAGCAAAACACTGCTGTATATAGAAAGTTCTGCCTTTATACCTGGTACCTTTTAAAACTTGTGTCTCCCATTCTGACACTTTTAGCTGTTTCTCTCCTCTCCTCCCCCTCCCCTTCCCTTCCTTCTTCTCCTCTCCTTCCCCTTACCCTCTCCTCTTTTCCCAGGGCCTTGGTGCATTGCTAGGCAATGCTCTACCACTGAGCTACCCCCTGGCTCATCTAGTGCTTTTTTTCTTGATTATTATTTTTTAAATGTTTATTACAGAAAGTTTGAAAAAAAAATTTATGGTGGTTTTCCTGCTGTCAACAAGTTAGGTTTAATTGTACTTGATAAAAAAGCAGTCTTGAGACTGAAGATATATGTAAACATTGCCACGATTTCCTTTATGTTGTAAAGATGTTTGCAGTTAGAGATTTATTAAAAATAGCATTGCGTGTTGGGGAAAAGAAACTTAATTCACAGCATAGCTTTTAACATGTTAGTGATACTTATTTGTTAAGCATTTCCATTGTTTTGACTTGTTTGCATTTTTGTCATAAATAATTCCATGGGAGTGGGGATAAGGAAACAAATTCTGCATTTAATTATTTGTTTCTTTTCATAATTAAGAGTCTGTCTCTGTTTCAACAGTAAAAGCCATGATGGAGATAAGTTCATTCCAGCTCCACCTTCTTCTCCATTAAGAAAACAGGAATTAGAAAACTTAAAGTGAGTATGTAAGCACTATGAACATTGCATCTGTTGAAGTGAGCAAACTGATTTTTACCTCTTTTATACTGTTAATATTATGAATTATATCAATCACATGTCAAATGTTAAACCACATATCTGGCCGGCACCAGTGGTTCACACTTATAATCCTAGCTACTCAAGAGGCAGAGATCAGGAGGATCGTGGTCCAAAGCCAGCCCAGGCAAATAGCTCAAGAGACCCTATCTCAAAAATACCTATCACTTAAAAAAAAAAAAAAAAAAAAAAAAAAAGGCTGGTGGAATGGCTCAAGGTGAAGACCCTGAGTTCAAGCCCCAGTACTGAAAAAAAAAACCTTGTGTCTACACATCTTTTTGAACCCCTCAGCATACTCATTCACCATCTTCTGGCTTTCATTGTTTCTGAATAGAAGTTCACAGTCATTGTATACGTGATGCCATTTTCTAAAAAGAGATTATTCTCTGTTATTTAACTGTTAGACTATTAAGAGTCTGCCTGTGATTATTTTCTTTGGTGTTTAATCTTGCTTGGGGATACCTGACTTACTTAAATCTGTAAGTTTATCTTTCAACAAATTGGGTTTGTTTGTTTTTTTTTTTTTTACTGTGCTGGATAGTAAAGTCAGGGTCTTATACATAATGGGCAAGTGCTCTACCACTGAACTATTCCTCCAGCCCCTACTTAAAGAGTGTGGGGGAGGGGGGGGGAGAGAGAGAGAGAGAGAGAGAGAGAGAGATTTTACAGTTAGACAGCACCTCATGCTTTATCTGCCAGGTGCTCACACCTGTATTCCTAGCTACTCAGGAGGTAGAGATCAGGAGGATTGTGGCTTGAAGCCAGCTTGGGCAAATAGTTGACAAGACCCTACCTTAAAAAACCCATCACAAGGATTGGAGGTGTGACTCAAGCAGTAGAGTGCCTGCTTTGCAAGTGCGATGCCCTAAGTTCAAACTCAAAGTATAGGCCCTGAGTTCAAACCCCAGTATTGCAAAAAAAAGGAAAAAAAAAAAAACAACTTGCCAAAGACCGTTTTTTGTTTTTGGTGGTGCTGGAATTTGAATCCAGGGCTTCACACTTGCTAAGCAGATACTCTCCCACTTGAGTCACTCACCAGCCCTATTTGTGTTGGATCTTTTAAAGGAAAAAAGATTACTTCGGTTCTTGGTTTCAGAGGTCTCAGCCCACAGTCACTCGGTCCCTTGACATTGGGACTAAGTTGAGGCTGCACACCATGATGGGGAGGGCATGGCAGAACAGAGATGCTCACTTAAAGGTGCCCACTAAAGAGGCAGAAGAAGGGGCCTGGGACAAGGCACAGACCCAAGAACATGCTCCTGGTGACCTACTGCCTCTCACAGTCTCCACCACCTTCCAGTAATGCTATCAAAGTGTAGATCCACCAGCTGGGAACCGACCTTTCAACACATGAGTCTTTGGGGTACATTTCATGCCAAACCACAATATACAGTCCTAACCCAGTATTGTTTCTTCTCCCCTGAGAGTCTTGTATGCTCCTCATTCCTGCCAGCTTATGGGTATGTAATGGGTTGTTTTGTTTTGTTTTACACTAACAAGTACCATAGGGCCCACACTGCTCTATACCTTCTTTTTCTTGTTTGACAATATATCTTTAGATTATCCTGTATCACTACAAAGATGTTTCATTCTTTCTCTTGGCTTCGTAGAATTTCATTGTATGGATGATATTTATGGAGCTTTGTGGTCATCTTTAGGGTTTTTTTTGGTTTTGGTTTTGTTGTTTTTTTTTTCAGAACTGGGTGTTTGAACTTAGGGCCTCACACTTGCTAGACAGGCACTCTATCACTTGAGCCACTCCACCAACCCTGTTTTTTTATTGTGTGTTTTCCAGATAAGGTTTCTGGAGTTGTTTGCCGAGACTGGCTTCAAACTATGATCCTCTTGATCTCTGCCTCCTGAGTAGCTAGGAATTATAGGCATGAGCCCCCAGCCCCTGCCTGTGTTTATCAGTTTAAAATGTTTTCAGTCATTGCTGTTAAAATAATACCACAGTGAATATCATTAGGTACATTCAAGCAGAATCCTTACTGAAGAAAGTATTTGAAAACTTTCAAACTTGATTTAATTTTCACAGGTGTATTTAAATGAGTACTTACCTTAGGGTTGCTGTATTTATGCAGGCAATTTAAGAAGTACTTTATCCCATAATGATTGAACATCTGCAGACATGTCTTTTTTGGTTTTTGGTTATTATTTTTTTTTATTTCATTAGGCACCATCAACCAAAGCTACAGGTTTAAATCCCATAAAATTGACCTTAGAGGTTGGAGCTTTATCACAATCAGTTGTAAGCAAATACAGTCGGAACATTCTTCACAGGGTCCAGATCCTCGTTACATTTTTTTCTCACCCTTTGGCTGCTTCACACAATGCCATATTCATTTTGCAAGCGACTTTAGTCATGAGCCTTTGCAAAGCAGCTTTTGAAAAGGGGGTTAAAAGGGAAAGGGGTGCAAGAGCTGGATGGAGGAACTTAAAATGCAAATAAAACAGGTTAAAAGCAGTGAATTGTTTATGAGACAGGGATCATCACAAGTGAACATGACACAAGTAGTTTATACCACCCAAAACAGCCACAAAAGACAAAAGGAGTTTTGTAAAGCAAAAGTTGCAAGTCAAAATACTGGAAATGAGTGGGCTTTCCAACTCAACATAATTACAGATTCTAATAGGAGATAACTGCTCAAGAACCTATTCTTTTAGGAAAAAAAAAAAATCATTTGGGTTGGTGGAGTGCCTCAAGTGGTAGAGTGCCTGCCTAGCAAACATGAAGCCCTGAGTTCAAGCCCCAGTACCGCCAAAAGAAAATAAAAAGATCAATATGTGACATTTATAGATGTGGTCACTAATCTTGGTCCTTTTCATTGTGGATTCCGAGGCACCTGAGACCAAATAGAGGCCACAGGACCAGTAATGAAAAAAAACAATTCTATGTTACTCTTCTGTACCTGCCCTTCCAAGGAGGCCCAACATTAGATCACCACAACTCAACCTGTACCAGGAAGCACATATGGTATAAAATCCTCTCATCTCCTTTCAGTTTGATCTTTCCAACAACCCTGAAGATAAAAACTTTCTTCAAAAATACCATAGCATGAAATGAGACTGTCTACAGGTCTGAAGGGGAGAGACTGGGAATATAAATAATCTTAGGATTGCAGTTCATGCTATTGTACAGACATCAGGACCTTTGCCCTTTACTCCCCAAAATCTAATTACTTGATTCACCTTCTGAATCTGTGTGTGTGTGTATGTATGTGTGTATATATCTATCTATATATATATAGATATGTATGTATATATATATCTATATCTATATATATATATATAAAATTTTCAAGTTATCCAGCTAAATGAACCACATTAAATTATTCCCCTGCTTTAAAAAAATCTATTGCAATTGAGAGAAAAAAATCAAATTCTTCTGCATGTACTAACACCCTGTTCAGTTTGGTTCTCGCTGGAATCTCCCATTCTGTTTGAATGCGTGAGATAACTTCTTGATGACCTGAAGGAGCAAAGTGACTGGATTTTCAATCAGCATCAGATTGAGAACTTGATCATAAGGATGGGGAAGTGTAGAGCAGTAGTAGAGCCTTTGCATAGTATGTGCAAAGTTCTAAATTTAATCCCTGGCTCTGGTGTTTGAACTCAGGGCCTCGAGCTTGCTAGGAAGGCACTTTAGTGTTTGAGCTACATCCCCAACCCTCTGTGTTGTGTAATTTAACTTCACCTTCTAAGAATGACATTGAAGATGAGTGCATACAGTTGTTAGGACCCGGAATCCTATTCCCCCGAGAGACAGAGAGCCAGGCGTGAATGCAATCAACAAAGCAGAGTTTATTGGACTGGCTAGCCAGGGTCGAGCTCCCACACGGACACGCAGGACCGGTTAGGAAAGCAAGACCCTGAGCCTCTTAGGGGGAAATCTTATATAGACTGCAGTGGCGTGCATATTTTTGTTATCAACATTAGACAAGCAGGCAGAGCACATCCTGCACGTACTTCACATCTTGCTCGTACCTCACATCTTGCTCGTATCTCACATCTTGCTCGTATCTCACATCTTGCATTCCTCACATTCTATATGCCCTAACTGAGCCCTGCCTCATTGCTTATCTTATCTACATGGGATGTTTGGTACTGGTTTCTCCAACAAGGGGGTTGGGGCCCGCTGAGACCTCATATTCCTTTCATTCCCCCCTTTCTTATGGCCTAAATTGAGGAATCATCCTCGAGAGGATGAAGAGCCTGATATTGTTGGCGGAGGACCAGAAGTTGGATAGTATTAATTCGACTTTTGACAAAAGTCATAAGTCGGTTTAGAATCCAGGGTCCTATGGTAACAAGCAGTAGGATGATTATTATTGGCCCTGCCAGTGCAGATAAAAGGGTAGCCAACCATGGGGACTGGTTAAACCAAGACTCGAACCAGCTTTCCCCTGCCTCTTTTTCTCGTTTTCTTTGTTCCAGGCTCTTTCGGAGTTTAGACATGGAGTCACGAACAACTCCGGTATGGTCAGCGTAAAAACAACATTCTTCCCCTAGAGCAACGCATAGTCCCCCTTTTTGGAGGAACAACAAGTCCAGACCTCGTCGGTTTTGAAGTACTACCTCAGACAGGGAAGTGAGGGATTTTTCTAGGTGGCTAATGGAGGTTTCTATTCTCTCTATATCTTCATCTATGGCTGCGCGCAGCGAAGACATCCCTTTATGTTGAGTAGCCAGGGAGGCTATGCCGGTCCCTGCCCCAGCCACCCCTAGGCTAAGTAGGGTAGCAATGGTTAGTGTAGAAATAGGCTCTCTCTTCTTTCTCTCACCTGTTCCTATATTCCAGTATGAATATAGACTTTCCTCCGAATGATAGAGGATGCGGGGCAGCACAACCACTATAACACAGAATTCTTTAGAGCTGTTAAACACCTTAGTTGATAGGCATGGGGTGAGTCCGGACCGCGAGCATAGCCACCACCCATTGTCCTTTGGAATTACCCATTTAATAGCATTTCCCCAGGTAGAACTGGCGTTAATAACAGTACATAAGTCCCGTCTGTTCTTTGGCACTTTTCCTAAGCAGGTTCCTTGGCCGTTTACCTGCTGTATGGTCAGACCTCTCTTACGGTCTCCCCAGGAACATTGACTAGGGTTTTCCTCAGATGAGGTATCGTGAGTGGTGTTTAGCCCTATTGCCTCATAGAATGGGGGCCTCACATCATAACATAACCAACAGGAGTTAGTCATGTTAGGGTTGGTGTGGTTTAACGTCAGGAAGGCAGCACCCACTAGCTCCCAGAGGGGGTCTTTAGATGCGGTCATGAGACTGGGCCTCACCAGGGGAGGGCTGGTTTCTGATGGTCTTGGAGTTGTAACATTAGCCCGAGCTATGGTTGAGGGAAGGTGGTGAGTTGTGGAAGGTTGGGGAGATGGCTTTACATTGGGCGGCCTAAGTACCTTATTGGGGCCTACTGCTGTGGACGGTGGCCCTATGGGCTCAATTTTTAATCTGACCACTATGGTCGAGCCAGCATGTCCACCATATTTATAAAATACAAGTCCCCATACCTTACCTTGTATCCACCCAGGGGTGTCCTTCTTGCCAGTTTCAGTGAAAGTGACCTTGATTCTATCTAGATCCGTGGGCTGGCATTTATGGGTGGGTATTGGAATTCTGTGCCCCCTTAATATCCCATTTACAAAGGCAAATTTGACTAGGTCTGATTTTGATATCCCCCATTTCCATTCACTATCATTGGATGTGACACATGCCCATGACCTACAGAAGGAGTATTGTATCCCCCCACATTCCTGGTTCTTTTTGTGGCCGGGGCAGGCATAAAACCCATAACGTCGGGCTGACTCCGGGGCAGTAGACTTGTAGGCAGGATTGATGTCTCTGAAGCAGAACTGAAGCTCCGGCCACCAAGTTCCTATGGGGGCAGTGCGAGTAGTCTCGTTGAGGGTGGTATGAGTCTCCCCATCGGTGAGTATCCAGGTTTGCTTATAGGGCTGGTGAGGGTTGGTTTCTGCGAGGCTCCCGCTCTGGGCATTGAGCAAGATCAGAGCGATCAGCCACCCCATCCGTGGCTGCTCCTGAAGGCTCTGCATGTTCCCGGGGCCACAAAAGCTTTAGCTTTAATGGGTTGTCTGGGTGCCGCCGTACAGTCCACTCCTTGACCCCTTCTTGTTTTTGATGATTGGCTCGACGCACGTGGGAGTGGTGGATCCAAGGTCCGATGCCATCAACCTTGAGGGCGGTAGGGGTAGTAAACAGTACAACATAAGGTCCTTTCCATCTAGGCTCTAGGGTTTTGGACTGATGCCTTTTAACCCATACCATGTCACCCGGGACTATGCCATATTCCGGAGCCGGGTCCCTCTTAACAGCGTGGTATGCTTGAATTAAGGGCCAAATCCGTTGTTGCACTTTAGCTAAAGCCTGCAACATGGTCAGGTAATTTGGGGCCAGATCACCTAGTTCTGGGCTTAAGGTCCTCTGAATGATGGGGGGTGGAGCCCCATACAGGATCTCAAAGGGAGTTAGCCCATGGACATAGGGGGAGTTCCGGACTCGGAAGATGGCCAAGGGAAGGAGCGTCACCCAATCACCGCCAGTCTCCAGGGCCAATTTGGCTAAAGTCTCCTTTAGTGTCCTATTCATCCTTTCTACTTGCCCTGAGCTCTGGGGGTTATATTCACAATGTAGCTTCCAATTGGCCCCCATAGTCTGGGCTAGTCCCTGCAGGACCTTACTAACAAAAGCCGGACCGTTATCTGACCCAATTGCCTCGGGCACCCCATATCTGGGTATGATTTCCTCTAGCAAAGCCTTTGCCACTACGTGACTCGTCTCCTTCTTTGTAGGAAAAGCCTCCACCCAGCCTGAAAAGGTATCTATGAATACCAGCAAATATTTGTACCCAAACTTTCCCGGTTTTACCTCAGTAAAATCCACTTCCCAACTTCTTCCCGGAGCCCTCCCCCGTTCCCGAGTACCTGTATGGTGCCCCTCCCTTCGTCCTGGTTTCATGATTGTGCAGCTGGCACAATCTTCCACAATTTGGCGGACTGCTATGGTCTGGTTCGGAAATCGGAGCTGCGCAGATGTCAACAAGTCTAGTAATTTTCTCCGCCCCAAATGGGTGGACTTATGTAAGTTAGCCAACAGGAATCGTCCGAGTTTTTCAGGCAGAATTAACTTGCCTTCCAAGTCGCTTTTCCATCCGTCTTCCCCTTCTCTAAAGGGGGAGTGGGCTCTCATCCAAGTGAAATCCTCTGTGGAGTATTCTGGTCGGGGGGGTAGCGGAGGGAGCTCTGGGACCGGCACGTCTATCGCCGCAACCGTGGAAGGTTGCCCTGTCTCCATGGGAGGACTCACCATTGCTACTCTCTTTGCTTCTTGATCTGCTCTGTTGTTACCGACAGCTTCCGGCGTCTTGGCAGACTGGTGGCCTGGGACATACATCACTGCCACTGCCTTCGGTTTTTCCACTGCCATTAATAGACGCTGGACTTCGGCTAGGTTCTTTAGATGTTTTCCTTCTGCTGTGCGGAATCCTCTTTCGCGATAGATGGCCCCGTGGACATGGATGGTACCGAAAGCATAGCGGCTATCGGTGTAGATATTGACTCGCTTTCCTTTTGCCCTCTCCAGGGCCTCTGCCAAGGCAATTAATTCCGCTTTTTGGGCTGATGTTCCGGGTGGGAGGGCGCTGCTCCATACCGTATTTCCTTCTTGGTCGACTACAGCTGCCCCTGCCCTTCGGGCTCCATCTTGGAAAAAACTGCTTCCATCCGTGTACCAGTTTAATTTGCAGCCGGACAGGGGGGTATCCTTTAGGTCAGCCCGTACCTGTGTAACTTCGGAGAGGAATTCTTTGCAGTTATGGACAGGTGTCTGCAGTTCCGGGTTAGGCAACAAGGTGGCAGGGTTCAGGATTACGGGATCTGTGAATGTGATCCGAGGGGAATCCAACAAGAGCCCCTGGTAGTGGGTGAGCCTGGCATTCGTCATCCATTTCCCAGGGGGTTGTTTAAGGATTCCCTCCACCGGGTGAGGGGCCGTTACCCAGAGGGCCTGTCCAAAGGTTAGTTTATCGGCTTCTCTCACCAGCACAGCAATGGCCGCTATGATGCGGAGGCAGGGGGGCCATCCTGCCGCTACTGCGTCTAATTTCTTGGAAAAGTATGCCACTGGTCTCTTCCAGGGACCTAGCTGTTGGGTCAAGACTCCTTTGGCTACCCCCTTTTTCTCATCTACAAACAGAGTGAATGGTCTTGTAGGATCTGGCAAGGCTAAGGCAGGGGCCTGCAAAAGAGCGTCTTTTAGCTGATCAAAGGCCTGTTGTTCTCTCTCTCCCCAACTCCAATCTGGAGCTTCTTTGGTGGCCTCATATAGGGGTCTGGCTATTTCCGCAAATCCTGGAATCCAGAGTCTACAGAACCCCGCGGAGCCCAGGAATTCTCTCACCCCCCTAGTGGATGTCGGGGATGGGATAGCCAGAATAGTCTGTTTCATGGCATCAGTCAGCCACCTTGCCCCATCTGTAATCCGATAACCCAAATACGTCACTGACCTTTTACAGATGTGAGTTTTCTTGGCACTTGCCCGATACCCCAGCTCACCTAATTCCGTTAGCAGGTGTTCAGTAGCCTTGATGCACTCCTCTCGGGTTTCTGCCGCTAACAGTAAGTCATCAACATACTGTAATAGAGTGACTCGTGGGTGGCTCCGACGAAAAGGTTCCAGGTCCTGGCTCAGGGCCTCATTAAACAGGGTGGGAGAGTTTTTAAATCCTTGCGGCAGTCTGGTCCAAGTGAGCTGTCCGGATTGGCCCCCATCTTCTTGCCATTCGAAAGCAAATAGCGGCTGACTAATTTCTGACAATGGAATGCTGAAGAAAGCATCTTTCAAATCAAGGGTTGTATACCATACTTGCGAGGGGGGTAGGTGGCTGAGCAAGGTATAGGGATTTGGAACGGTGGGATGAATGTCCTCCGTCCGCTCGTTTACCTTTCGTAGGTCTTGCACAGGCCTATAGTCCCCGCTTCCCGGCTTTCGGACGGGGAGCAGAGGAGTATTCCAGGCAGACTGACAAGGTCGCAGTACTCCTTCCTTTATTAGCCTGTGGATATGAGGGGCTATGCCTCTTCGGGCCTCCTCAGGCATAGGATACTGTTTCACCCGAATGGGGAGAGCAGAAGCCTTCAATTGTATAACTACGGGCGGGAGGTGTTTGGCGAGGCCGGTTCCCGCAGTCTCCGCCCAGGCCGTGGGAAATCTTTTTACCCAATGAGTCATGTCCCCTCCTGGTTCCTGTTGACTCTCAAACAGACGATGCTCGTCAGCCAATGATAGGGACAAGACATGAATCGGGCTCCCTTCTCGATCAGTCACAATTATTCCATCTGGTTCAAAATGGATATGGGCCCCTATTTTGGTGAGTAGGTCCCGTCCGAGCAGGGGAGCGGGGCTCTCAGGGACGACCAAGAAGGAGTGTGTGACCTGGTGTTTTCCTAAGTTCACCTTTCTTTTGGTAGTCCATGTACATAACTGCGTACCGGTGGCCCCCTGAACAACACTTGTTCGTGCCTTGTTCAAAGGTCCATGTGCCTTGTTTAAAACCGAATATTGGGCGCCGGTATCCACCATGAACCCCATCGGCTTCCCCTCCACATGCATTGTTACCCAGGACTCGGGGAGGGGGTCTGAGCCCCGTCTCCTTCAGTCCTCTTCTCCGGCTAGTAGGACTCTGGCCTGCTCTACTGCTCGTTCCCTTTCCCTGTTTTCCCCCGGTCTCCTTCCAAACCCTCTTCTTCCCTTTAACTTAGGACATTCTCTCTTCCAATGCCCCGTTTCCTTACAGTAAAAACAGTGTTCCTTATCCGGGGTCCTGGCGTGGCCCCCTCCTCTGGGTTGGTCCCGGACACCCGCTAGGAAAATACGAGCCATTTCTCTCTGTTGCTTTCGGTTTTCCTTAGCCTGGAACTCCCGGTCCTCCTTTCTCAATTTCTCCTGGGCTTCCCTGTCTTCCTTTCTCTGTCTTTCCTCCCTTTCTTCTGGAGTTTCCCTAGCGGTAAAGACCTTTTCTGCTACCTGTAGCATTTCCCTTATAGTCATCTCCCCTAAGTTTTCCTGTTTATTGAGTTTTCTCCTAATGTCTGGGGCTGCCTGATTAATGAATGAGAGTACCACAGCAGACCGGTGGAGGTCCGCCTCAGGGTCAATCGGGGTGTACTGACGGTATGCCTCATAGAGGCGCTCTAAGAAACCGGCTGGGCTTTCGTTTTCCCCTTGAATGACTGCTTTTACTTTTGCAAAATTGGTGGGCCTTTTAGCGGCCGCTCGGAGACCGGCCATAAGAGTCTGGCGGTAGATCCGAAGACGCTCCCTACCTTCTGCGGTCCCGAAATCCCAATCAGGCCGGCGTAGGGGAAAAGCCTCGTCTATGGCCGGTTGGAGAGTTGTGGGTCTCCCATTATCCCCCAAGACATTCTTCCTCGCTTCGTTGAGGATGCGCTCTCGTTCCTCCGTCGTAAAAAGAGTATTGAGCAGCTGATGACAGTCATCCCAAGTGGGGCGGTGTGTATGCATGATGGACTCCAGGAGATCTATGAGACACTTGGGGTCTTCAGAAAAGGGCGGGTTCTGCGTCCTCCAGTTATATAGATCACTGGAGGAGAAGGGCCAGTACTGAAACTGTTGCCCTCCTCCCGGTCCCCCTTGGCCCACCATCCGGACTGGAAGTGTAGGGACAGTTTCCTCCCCCTGTGTTGATGAGGGGGGCCCGTCTTCCCCCTCCCTTTCCCGGATCCCTCGGGGGCGAAGTCTTCGACCCATTCCTCCTCCTGCTGCCAGTCCTGTTGAGGAGGATGAGGAAATTTCCTCCTCCGGGGCACTGGCTTGGCCAGGGGGAGTCACGTATGGAGGCGGCCGATCTTCCTCTGCCCCTGCGAGGGATGGGTAAAGGGGGGAACTCTCTGGTAAGACCGGAGATGGTGAAGGAGATGCCCTAATTTGAGGACCGGTCAAGGTGGGAAGAGGAAGTTTTTCCTCCTCCTTTATGACCAAGGCGGGCGTGACTGGGGTTTTAGCCCCGGGGGCCGAACTGGAGGGGTGGGTCAGAAAAACTGTTAACCAAGGGGGAGGGTTCCTCACCAGATCCTCCCAAACCAAAATGTAAGAAACTTGGTCTGGATGGCCTCGATTGTCTGGCTGAAAAATGACTGCTTTAACCTTAGTGATCAGGTCTAGGGAGAGGGAACCTTGAATGGGCCACCCGACTCCAAAGGTGGGCCACTCTGCAGAACAAAAGGTGTCGAACTTACCTTTCTTGATGACCAGACCCGCATTTAAGGCCCTTTCTTTAACTTCTGGAAAGTGAGAAAGGATCAGAGACTTTGGGGTTGTTTGTCCCTGTCCCATTGTGGAAGGGAGACTCAAACACCAAGAGAGATAGAACAAAAAGGGTAAAGGCAACAATAATTCCACACACACACAACACTCTCCAGCACTCGCTCGGACCGGTCCTTCTCTCACACTGGTGCGCACCCCATTCAACCTCCTCACCGTCCAACTGGGATATCAGGCCGAAAGGCGTCCACTTGACGGGTGGTCGGTCGACTAGCTCAATTAGTTCTTCACCTGGCGCCAGGGTTCCTAAAATGCTCGAGCCCAAATGAGAGGAAAGCCTCTCCCAATAGGACCCTGTGGTCCTCCTTGCGAGATTCCCAGAATGAATCTCCCTGGGGATTGGCCGAATCCCCGCCGCGGCCCAAATGGAACACTCAAGTTCCTCCAAATGAGGGTCTGGGATCCCCTCCCAACGCCTAGGACTTGGGATCGCCCCTGCTTTCTCGCAGGCAGGTTCTGTCTCTCGAGAAAATGAAATCTCGGTGGGACCTCCAAATGTTAGGACCCGGAATCCTATTCCCCCGAGAGACAGAGAGCCAGGCGTGAATGCAATCAACAAAGCAGAGTTTATTGGACTGGCTAGCCAGGGTCGAGCTCCCACACGGACACGCAGGACCGGTTAGGAAAGCAAGACCCTGAGCCTCTTAGGGGGAAATCTTATATAGACTGCAGTGGTGTGCATATTTTTGTTATCAACATTAGACAAGCAGGCAGAGCACATCCTGCACGTACTTCACATCTTGCTCGTACCTCACATCTTGCTCGTATCTCACATCTTGCTCGTATCTCACATCTTGCATTCCTCACATTCTATATGCCCTAACTGAGCCCTGCCTCATTGCTTATCTTATCTACATGGGATGTTTGGTACTGGTTTCTCCAACAAGGGGGTTGGGGCCCGCTGAGACCTCATATTCCTTTCACAGTATGGGATTCCTCTCAGAGTTTTGCACCTTTCATAGCACAACTCTTTGCTTTCCCTGTGTCCTAGCAAGAAAATTGTTCATTTTCAGAAAAAATAAAATCACTTCCCACTTTCTGTGGAAAGGGCAAAGGGTCTCCATAGGGAATTCATCATCATAAAATGAGGCAAAGGGGCTGGAGGTGTGGCTCAAGCAGCATAGCACCTGCTTTGCAAGCTCAAAGCCCTGAGTTCACACCTTATTCCTACCAAGAAAGATAGATAAATGGGTGGATGGATGGATGGATGGAAATAAAATGAGGCAAAGATAGGTTCTTATGGAGCTGATCAGAGAAAGGAACTATAACAAGATGGAAGGACTCATATACAAGATGGTAGCAGTGGTAATATGGAGATAAGTGGAGGGAAGGAGTCATAAAAGAGTTGTGTCTTAATTTTCAAAGCTATAAAATCTCCTAATGCAGTTGATAATGTTAAAGGTAAGTTCTGAGGCAAGAGCCAGCTGTCTTTTCAGGAGCCTGAGCACATTGCTTCTGAAAATACACGGAATTTCTTAAAAGATTTCATCTGTTTCTGACCTGAAGTATTTTATATGATTGAAAATGTGTGTGACTAGTATAAAAATTAGTTTTTATGGACTGTTTGACTTCTTGTGCTCTTTAATACCCAAGACACCAATGCAAAGCCCCATTTCCTATTTCCAAAGTAACTAGTATACAGAAGTTATCATGGTTGTTCTGATGGCCACTTCTTAGGATATGGGTTCACATTCTCTTGAGCATTTTCAGTTTTTTTTCATTTGTACATGAATGAGAAGTCTAAAAAATTTATTCTAACCATCCTTCAATGATAGATAGCAGTGGATGCAGTTGTGAGATTTCTATATTAAGTCAAGGTCTCTCTCAAAAAATATTCTTACAGTTGAAACAGGTTTGTCCGCAGATTAGGAAAATATCTCACAAATCAACTAAACAGTTTAATTATAGGGCCCTGGTGAGCTTGGAAATACTAGAAACATGGGTCAAGACTGGGGATGGAGCTCAGTGGCAGAATTGTTGCCCATCATGTCAAAGGACTGGATTCTAGCCACAGAACTACAAAAGGTAAATAAATAGTAATACTAAGGAAAGAGGCTTCCATATATGTGTGTGTGTATACCCACACACTCTTAATTAGAAATTACTTCAGTTCCTGAACCACTCAAAGCTGCACAAACCATGAGTTTCCTTTCAATGAGTTGTGAAAATGCACATGTGTACACTGTAACCTGGAATTCAATAAATGCTATGACTGCAATTTAAGTTGATTCTGTTGCTAGCTGTTGACTCGAGAAATGAATACTTGTCCCACAGTCATCCCATAGAAGTTTTAGTATATTCATAGATATGTGCAGCCATCTTCACAGTCAATTTTAGAACATTTTCATCACTTCAAAGCCCTTAATCTACTTACCAGCCCTTACTAATCTACTTTATAGATTTCCCTATTTGGGGACTTGTATATAAGTAGAATCATAAAATGTGTGGGCTTTTGCAGCTGGCTTTCATTTAGCAAAATGCTTTCAGGGTTTATCCAAGTTATAGCATATGTCAGTACTTTGTTCTTTTTTTATTACCAAATAGTATTCCGTTATATGGATATACCACATTTTGTTTATCCATTCATCCAGTCATAGACATTTGGATCATTTCCATCCTTTTGCTGTTGCGAGGATTGCTGCTATAAACATTCACGTTCAAGTTTTTGTGTGAATTTGAGGGTTGGCTATGGATAGAACTCAGGGCAAACACTATTACTACTGAGCTACACCTTTAGACCTAGACCTGTATTTTGTTTGTTTTAAATAGGGTCTCACTGTGTTGTCAAGCTTGTCTTGAACTTTGGACCCAAGTGACCCTTCTGAGTCATCCAAGTGATCCCAGCCTCAACCTTCTGTGTAGCTGAGATTCCAGGTGTATGCCACCACACCCACTGGACATATGCTTTTATTTCTCTTGGGTATATACCTAGGAGTGGAATTGTTGGTCATATGGTCGTCCAGTTCAGTGATTTGAGGAATTACAAGACTTGTTTGCTAAAGTGAGTGCACCAGCAGTGTCTGGGGACACCAGTTTCTTCACGTCACCACTTTTTTTTTTTTTTTTTGAGGAACTGGGGTTTGAACTCAAGGTCTCAACACCTGTAAATCCAGGTGCTTGAGCCACACCTCCAGTCCATTTTACTCTAGTTATTTGGAGATGGGGGTCTCAAACCTCAATCCTCCCCACCTCTACCTCCCAAGTAGCCGGGATCATAGCACCTAATTGTCACTGCATTAATCATCATGTGTTTGTTGTGCACCGTAATAGGTATGAAGTGCTGTCTCCTGGCGAAGCTGATGACATCACCATCGTTTCATGTGCTCGTTTGCATATCTTCTTTGCAGTGGTTATTAGATGCTTTCCCACTTTTTTTTGTTTGTTGGTTTGTTTGGTTTTTGCAGTGCTGGGTGTTGAGCCCAAGGCCTCAAGCATGCTAGCCAAGCATTCTACCATTAAGGACAACCCCAGCCCCTTTGCTCATTTTTTGGCGTTGCTAGGGATAAAACCTAGTGCCTTGCACACGCTAAAGCACTTCACCACTGAGCCACATCCCCACCCTGAGTTATTTGTCTTTATTACTGAGTTGTATTAGTTCCTTCTGTATTCTAGATACATGTTTTATCAGATATGACAATTAGTTTCTTCCATTCTGTGAGTGGTCTTTTCACTTTTTTTTTTTTTTTTTTTTTTTTTTGGTATGGGCACACTACTGCTTGAGCCAACACCTCAAACCTCCCAATCTTAGTCTCTCAAGTAGCTAGGATTGTGGCGTGAGTCACCAACATCTGGTGTCTCTTTTTAAGGGGGTATCCTCAGAGCATAGAGCATTTTCATGTTGGTGAGGCTTTTTTCTTTGTTGCTCATGCTTTTCATGTCATATCTAAGAATCCTTTTCTAAATCCTAGCTACTTGAGAGGCTGAGATCAGGTGGATTGTGGTTCAAGGCCAACCCATGCCAATACTTCACAAGACTCCTATCTCTGAAGTAACCAGAGCAAAATAGACTGGAGGTTTGGTTCAGTAGGTTGAGCACCTGCTTTGTAAGTGCAAAACCCTGAGTTCAAACCCCAGTCCCACAAAAAAGAAGTTCATACATAGATTTAGTCACATATTAGTAGCACATTAACTTTTCATTGTTTCACAGTGGTTTAGTAACTGGTGTGGGCATATTGTGGGCATATACTGAGTTTTACATTTGCCCATCACAGGATATCTTATTTTTTCTGAGACTGTGATATTAGCTACCTAATATTCTCTAATTATTATTATTCTCTAAAATTATGATGGGGGCTGGAGAAGTGGTTCAGGTAGTAAAGCACCTGCTTAGCAAGTGTGAGGTCCTGAGTTCAAACCCTAGGACCACCAATAAATAAATCAAACTATAATGAAAGATATTCTAGAATCTGGAAAAGTGTATTGCAACTTTGAAAAACAAATCGCTGAATGTCTGTGGCTCACACCCCATTTCAATCTTGTCTTTTGGATTTGTTTCTTGTTTTTGTTTTGTTTTGTTTTTTGGAGTTAGTGTCTCATTTATGTAGCCCAGGCTAGCCTCAAATTCATGATCATCCTGCCTCATCCTTTTTAGTGCAGGGACTACAAACATCTCAGACACAGCCAGCCCCATGTGAGTCTTAAGACTGAGTGTGGTTCTACTGTCCATCCGGTAAGCTGTACTAAACAAGGACCTGCTCGTGTGATCTGTTCTTGTTAGCAGTTTCTGTTCACCTTGACATGATTCATACCTGATTTCAAGGACCTCATTTAGATGAACCAGTGACTAAACTGATCACAAGTGCTAGGCACTTGTGGCCCACACCTGTAATTCTAGCTACTTGGGAGGCTAAGATCCAGGAGGATCGTGGTTCAAGGCCAGCCTGTGCAAATACTTCACAAGACCCCCATCTCTAAAATAACCAGAGCAAAAGTAGACTGTAGGTTTGACTCAAGCAGTAGAGTGCCTGCTTTGCAAGTGCAAAGTCCTGAGTTCAAACCCCATTTCCATCCAAAAATATGTATATTGGTCACAAGCCAGGGTTAAAACAATTCTTCATTGGTCTGCTGCTCCATGGAAGCCCACAAGACCACCACTGATCTCTGGGCCTTCCTTTCCTCTTCTGTCAAATAAAGGAATTGGATTAAGTGATATCAAGGTCCCATACATAGGGGCTGACTCAAGGGGTAAGAACATCTGCCTAGCAAGTGTAAGGCCCTGAGTTCAAACCCAGTCATGCCAAAAAGAAAAATCATGAATAAAACGCTGTATCTCTATGACTTTATGCATTTTATTTACTGCCTGAGGTAGGACTGGGCTCTTTATGATAGTAGATTTGATGGAGATAATTCTAGATTACAGGAGTGACACAACCTGTAATCCCAGTGTTTAGGAGGCTGAGGCAGGAAGATCAACTACATATAACAAGATCCTCTCTCAAAAAAAAAAAAAAAAAAAGACAAAAGGGTTTTTAGCTTTTTTTTTTTTTTTAAGCTTCTTTGTGCTGAATTTCTATTTGTAGGGGCTTGGGCTGTGTTTATCAACAGATTTGATAAACCTGAGTTTATCAAACTCAGGTAAGAAGTGTAAGAAACAACTTAGACTCTAGGAAATGGTGCCTAGAGGCAGGCCCAGGTTAGGGATCAGAGCTGGAGGGAGAGCAGCACCCAAGCCCTACAGATGAGTCACATTAAGGATCTTGAAAATGGAGATGGGCTTAAGTTTTCCAGGTGGGCCCAATGTCATCACAGCAGTAGAGGGAGGCACGCAGCAGAGTTCAGAGTAATACAAGGTCCAGAAGGACCAGGCAAGGTGACTCATACCTGTAATCCCCAGCTAGGGGAGGAGATAGGAGAATTGAGGTTTGAGGCTGTCTGGAGCAATAACTTAGCAAGACGTGGTCTTGCTGGATGTGGTGATTTGTGACTGTAATCTCAGCTATGTGGAAGGCAGTGGTAGGAGGATTGAGGTCCAAGGGCAAAAACCTGAGCCTCTATCTGAAGTGCGAGACTCAGAACCTGAGTTCAAAACCCCAGTTCTGCGACAAAAAAAGCCCCACCTATCAAGGAATGCAGGTATCACTAGGAAGCATCTTCCCAGCGCTTGGGGAAAGAATCAGCCCTACCAACCCATTTTAGACTTGGAACCACCAGAATTGTGAGATAGTAAATGTGTATTAGTTTTAAAAAGGAAAAAAAAAATCTTTCTGCACAGAACTATGACTACAAAACAAAATGTTACACAAAGGGGGAAAAGACACTAAAATGTTAAAGAAGACAAATGAAAAACAGCTTTTAAACTGTTCTGACAAGTTTAACATTTTCTGAATTATTTGTAGATAAATGGAAGCTTGCTGCTTGAGGACCTTGTTTTTTGTTTGTTCATTTTCAAATTTTAAAATCTAGCTGGGCCTGGTGGCTCATACCTGTCATCCTAGCCACTCAGTAGGCATAGATCAAGAGGATTGCAGTTTGTAGCCAGCCCAGGCAAATAGTTCATGAGACCCTATCTCAAAAAAAAAAAAAAAAAAAACGCTTCACAAAAAAAAGGGCTGCTGGAATGACTCAAGGTGTAGACCCTGAGTTCAGTTCAAACCACAGTACTACAAAAAAATAAAAATAAATACAGTCTCACCAAAAAATTAAAAATCATTTCAGGTATTTGAATTATATTCTTTTAACTCATAGGATGTATGGCTTGACAGATTATAATGTCCAATCTTGTGTAGGTGGTTGTAATTTGGTGTTTGGTGTTTTAAGGGGGGAATAAAAACAACCCTTTCTTCTCTTTTCAGGGATAGTGGTCTGTAGCCCTAGAGGCTCGCTCCTCCAGCATGTGAGGTGTGTCGTGAGGGTTTTGCCAGGCCCTGCACAGGTGCAGAATCTAGTGTGTTTGCCCTTGCAGTATAGTTATTCCAGACTAGTGAACAGTCAGATCCACTGAGTGTCCAGTAAAGCAGGTCAGAATGCAACTCCAGGAAGTAGTGTGCATTGGGGAAGGACAGTCAAAAGTAAGGTGGTTTCTCCAGGGCTTAGTGGACTAGTGTCTCAGTCTGCAGGAAAGGCTATTTCAAAGAGGAAGAGAGGGTGATGAGTTTGGGTCTGCACAAGAGAAGGGGATCATTAGAAATTTGTGTGGGTCTTTGCAGTGGAACTTCTTTGATGAGAATTCTGAGCCCCCACGTTTTGCTGCTACTGCTGTTTTGCAGTGATTGGGATTGAACCAGGGCCTCAGTCATCCTAGGCAAGCACTCTCCCTCTGAGCTGTAATTCCCAGTCTCCCATTTTGTACATACATATTTCAATATTTTTAATAGAATGATTATTTTATTAATAGAATCTTTTATCCCATTATGATTTAATATGATATAGTAAAAGTGGAAGAAAAGAGATTTTTACTTTCTTGTACATGATTATAGTTTGGGTTTGCTTGGAAACAGTCTGGCTGCAAATCTTACATGACTGATTTTTGGACCCAAAGTGGGCTTGACAGTGGGCTGCAGCAATAATAGCCCACCTACTGTCAGGAGAGGCCAGGGCAGGCTGTTCCATTCAGCCTGCCTGACATGGGACTTGTGCTAGACTCTAGGACCTCGTGTGTGCAGGAACAGGGAAAGGTCAGCTTCATCAGAAAAGTAAAGCCAGTAGGAAAAGTGGGGTTCTGGGTGTGCCTGCAGAACCCAAGTGCAGAGGCTGAAGCCTATATGTTTTTTGAGTTTTTTGTTGTTGTTTTTTGAGATGGGATCTTATGTATCCCAGGCTGGCTTCAAACTTGTGGTTTGACTGTCAGAGTTACAAGGGTGTACCACCAGGCCCAGTATACATTAAGTCAGAATGCTGAGAAATTGATGTAAGTGTAGGAGACAAACAACGTGTGCTTCTGCTTTGGAGGAGATTAGTTTTTGCCTTGACTGTTGACAGAGCAGATGGTCTTCTTGAGCCTCTGGAAATCAAACCTTTAAAGTCTGGTTTTTTTTCCTTCATACGCAATACATATGTAACATGTGGTAAAGATTCTGTGTGCTGATTATTTGTTCGTTTTTTGAGCTAGGTCTCATTGTGTGTGTATAGCCTAGCCTGACCTGGAACTCTTGATCCTCCTGCTTCTGCCTCCCAAGTGCTCTGTGTACTTTCTAAATGAGTGACCATTCAGAACATCCTCATTTTAAAATAAAAAGCCAAAAGGAGAAATTAAGACACTTAATCTTGTCATACAGACTTAACCACTGACATGCTCTTGAAGATGGGAGATAACTAGCCAGAGCCTCCCTCTGTAGTTCCTTGAGTCCTCATCAGAGACAGGGTTCCCCCCAAGGACTTTTAGCCATGTGGTAGTCATGTGGTAAAGTTGACTCTTGGAGACTCAGGGATATTTGAGAGTGGGTTCACCAGGAAAATCCCTTTGGAAGTGGCACTACTTGCTAGCTGTCAAATCACTCTCTTCCATGAACAGGGTTTAGATTTTTAAAATTATATAGTCAGTAGCAAAATAGGAAAAAACTCCTTGTAGTAGCTGAATTAAATTTTTATTTAAAAAAAAAAAAAACACTAGCATTTGGGAGGTTGAGGCAGGAGGATTGGGAGTTCAAGGCCAGCTTGAAATATATAGCATGACCCTGTCTCAAAAAAAAAAAAAAAAAAAAAAAAAGCTTTAAAGTGTAGGGTGGGGAGAGGCAGGCGGGGGTGTTTGAGGCCAGTCCAGGCAATACTTTGTGAGACCTCATCTCCAAAATAGCCAGAGTAAAAAGAACTGGAAGTGTGGCTCAAGCCATACAGTGCCTGCTTGAACTCAGTATGAAGCCCTGAGTTCAAACCCCAGTCCCACCAGAAAAGAAAAGAAAGAAACCTCCAGCAAAAAGGTCTGTGTGGCTCAAGTGGTAGAGTGTCTGCGTGGCAAGTAGAAGGTCCTGCCTGAGTTTACAACACCAGTACTGCCAAAAACATAAATCAATAAATTTTTTACAAAGACAGGTTAGAGTATCTGTTTTATATATGAGTAGAATTTAGAAGAATCAGAAGGTAATCTTTTTTATGTACTTTATTTTTAGGCTGGTCTTGTGAACTGATAGCGAAGCAGTGTGGTAGGATGGGAGGAATGGTAGATGAGAGTTATCTGCGCTGAATGGGAGTCCTGCCTAATGACCTATTCTAAGCTAGCGAATATATCTAAGTACTTTGGATCTCAGTCAACATTGGTGATAAAAGGCACCACCTTAGACCGTCCTCCAGCCCTGTCATGATAGCCCAGAACCATAATACTTTGTGCATTCTTCCAAGACTAGTCTGTTTTTCTATGCTGTTAGGAGTTGAGGGGGCTATGTTGTCTTAAGTGGGTAATTTTCTAAGATTGCAGCAACCAAGAGTGAGCAAATGAAGAGGAAGCAGCAGACCACTTCTGAATTTGCCCACCTATGCTACTAAAAGGACCCATTTCTCAGCATAAGATTTCAGAGCATTAGCAAACTGTGGTGCTATAGCGTTATGTTGTTCTATATACTGAAATTGGAAGGCGAATAAACATACGCATTGTAATTTGTAAACATAACTCAAAACTCTGTGTCTGAGCTAAGTCATTTGTGGTTGACCATTCAGATTTCATTACTATTTGACAAGGGTTTATTTTAAGATTGCTTTATGGAGCAGTTAACATTCAAGTGACTGTCAAGCCTTTCTAGCAAGATCTATTTTAAATGATCTGCCCATTAAGTAGAAAACCAAGCAAATTTAGCTTTCTACTCCAACTTAGCAAAACCAATGTAACTTACATTTTATCTTAACATACATTTATTCAACCTGTTTTTTTTTCTTGAATATTTATTTAAGATAATAGCAACTGTCAGTGAAATTTTTAAGTTACTCTTAAATATTGTTGCTTATCAAAAACAATAGACTTCTTACCAGGTTTGGTGGCATAGGCCTGTACTCTGGAGGCTGAAGCAGGAAGATCAAGAGTTTGAGGCCAGCTTAGGCTACATAGTGAGTTCAAAGCCAGCCTGGGCTACATAGTGTCCACTGATGAAACTAAGGACTGAGAAAGTACCTCAGTGGTAGATTGCTTGCCTAGCATGTACATGGCCTTGTGTTCAATACACAGCACTGCAAAAAAAAAGGAAACAAGCCAACAGACTGTAGACTTTAGGTTTAGAGAACACTGTACAGTAAGGTAGGAGAATTCATTAAGTAAGTCCATTTGTTTATTTTGGGGGAATGGGATGGAAGCTAAAGTTAATTTATATAATTAACAAAACTCTTTCAGATGGTAGATTTAGCCATCATTCGAATTTTTTTTCCCCTTCAATTCTGGGATTTTAACTCAGAACCTTGCGCTAGCACTCTGCCACTTGAGCCACAACCTGAACCCTTTTTGCTTTAGTTATTTTTTGGATAGGGTTTCACTTTTTGCCCAGGGCCAGCCTCAGACAGCTGTCCTCCTACCTAAGCCTCCTGCATAGTTAGGATCAAGGCATGTACCACCATAACCAGCTTGTTTCTTGAAATGTTTTGCCCAGACTAGCCTTGAACCTTGAACCTTGAACCTTGATCCTCCTAATCTCTGCTTCCCCAGTAGCCAGGATTACAGACCTGTGCTACCATGCTCACCCCCTCCATCATTCTAATTCTTGCCATTAGTATTGTGGCTTCCTCTCCTTTCCTAGTGTCCAAACTGTCACAGCTATAATTAGGACAGTCTTTGCTGTTTCGCAGATACAACAATTGTCAAATTTTAACTTGGGGTTTTCTTCCCTTCTCTTGTGTTCTAGGTGCTCCATACTTGCCTGCAGTGCTTATGTAGCTCTGGCTTTGGGTGATAACCTTATGGCTTTGAATCATGCAGATAAACTTCTTCAACAGCCCAAGTTGTCAGGATCTCTTAAGTATGTATGACTTTCCCTGGATGTTCCTGATTTGTTTTCTGGTTAATTTGTTTTCAGGATGCTTATTTTTACTCTTCCAGTAGAATATGTATTTGTAAGGAAAGCAACTGGTTAAAAACTATTTCTTCATGTTTTAGCAATGGCTATTTTTTTCTCCTATCGCAGCTCAAGGATTAGAGAAATGGCATTTGCTGTGCTGAGCACAGGAAACACAATTTTTGGGTTCTACAGTGTCCATGCTGGATCTGACTGGAACACTTTGGGCCCCAAAATAATGGGAGTCCTCAGATAGAAGAGCCACAAAAAAAGAAATTTGGTCCACATGATAAATGTACTTTAAGGAATGCAGTTTAAATAGATAAGAATTTTGCTGGGGGTGGGGGAGACGTGGCACAAACAATGTATACACATGTAAGTAAATATAAAAATGACAAAATAAAAGGAGAAAAGAAAAAAAAATTTTTGCAATCCTAGGGTTTGAACTCAAGGTCTTAACACTTACTTGGCAGGTGCTATACCACTTGAACTATACTCCCAGCCCAAGAATTTTATTTAGACTCTTCAGATACCTTTTCAGTATTAATGTTACTGACATCTTTTCTATCATTGAAATTGAATGAAAAACAGCATGCTTTGATTTGTTTTTGGGTTTTTGGTTTTTGTTTTTTGGTTTTTTTTTTGACAGTTTGGTTGGGTTTGAACTCAGGGCTTCATGTTTGCTAGGTAGGCTCTGTACCACCTAAGTATGATGCTGATCTTCAAAAAATTTAATCCAAAGCTGTAAGTGTTCTATAGGACAGTTGTTTTCTACCTTGGTCATGGGAATTACACTTAAAAACTTCAAAATATAACTATGTAGCCTTTTGCTTTTAGTGATCTTTATTTGCAGTGTACAACTTAGAATTGTGAAGTTACACTCTTAAGAAATAAGTCTGCAATTATTTATTTATTTATTTATTTATTTATTTATTTGCCTTTAAAAAAACCTGGTCTAGTGGGCTGGCAGAGTGGCCCAATTGGTAGAGCATCTTCTTAGCAAGTGTGAGGCCCTGAGTTCAAACCCCACTACTACCAAAACCAAAAACAAGAGAATAAAAAAACCTGGACTAAGGCTGGAGGTAACTCAAGTAGTAGAGCACCACCTGCCCAGCAAGTGGAAGGTCCTGAATTTAAACCCTGTATCACCAAAAACAAAAAAATTCTGGTCTAGGAGGGCTGAGAATGTGTAGTTTGCCTAGAATGTGCAAGGTTCTGGGTTCCAGTCCCAGGCTCCTGTTAAAAAAAATAATAAATAAATAAAATAAGATTAGTTTGTGGAATCATCTAAAAGTTACATTGATAGATTAGGATTGCTTCAGGCCAGTGTTCCCCAGACATACCTGTGTTCTTGAAAATAATGTAAAAGAAGAATCATCAGGGGCCAGAGGGATTGCTTAGTGATAGAACACATGCTGAGCTTGCAGAAAGATGTAGGTTTGTTTGTTTTTCTGGGGGAAGAAGGAGTTGAACCCAGGCCCTTGTAAATGCTAGGCAAACACTTACCACTGAGCTACAGCACCAAGCCCAAGATCAAGCAGCAACATAAAAATTCTGAGTAGGAATATAATTTGTATAAGGCCATTGCAATTTTAATCAGTTGACCACAGAGGAATGGCTCAGTGTAAAGACACTAGAAGAAGCAGCTGTTCTGAGCCAGGATGATGTGCACCTGACATTGCATCAGTGGTTTTAAAACAGATGGTGTGAAAAGCAGAAAACCTTTGGAATAGAAGTAGGACTGATGCAGCAGAAACTGGAGGAGCCTGATTCTAATTCTCCACACGATAGGCATCTGTCCTCGGATATATCTCTTTATTTTAGAAGTTTATTGCCAGGCAGGGGACAGGAGGAAGAGATGGCCCAAACAATGTATGCACATATGAATAGATGAATAAATAAACCCCCCAAAAATTTTTAAAATGAAATATTCTAAATTTTTTTTTAAGTTTATTGCTTTTTTTTTTTTTTCCTTTTTTTGTAGGACTAGGGTTTGAACTCAGGGCTTTGCACTTGCAAAGCAAGTCTTCTGCTCCTTTAACCACACCTCCAGTCCATTTTGCTCTAGTCTTTTCAAAGATGGGGTCTCAGGAGCAATTTACCTAGGTTAGTTTTGAACTGCAGTCCTCCCAATCTCAGTGTCCCAAGTAGCTAGGATTGGCATCTGGCTTATTGCCTTCTTGTGTTATTATTTTCCAAGTAGAGCAGCATAAATTTGCCAGTTTGGGGGAATTTTTGGTTTTCCTTTTCCTTTCTTTTTTTGTAGTGTTTGAAACATGGAACCAAGGGCCTCACACATGCTAGGCATGTACTCTACCAGTAACCTACACACTCAGCCCAAATTTTATTGGCTAATACAAAAATTACATATTTTAACTGTGCTGGGTGGAACAGTAGCTCATATCTATTATCCTAGCTCCCCAAGAGGCAGAGATGAGAGGGTCACTGGCAAAAGAAGTTCTTGAGACTCCATCTCAACAAATTATGATACAGTGGCTCACATCTATCACCCCAGCTACACAGGAAGTGTGAATAAATGGATCACAGTCCAGACCCACCTGGGCAAAAATGCCAAAGCAAAAAGAGCCAGGGGCCAGGCATCAATGGCAGAGATAAGAAGGATCCTGGTTTGAAGCCAGCCCAGGCAAATATTTCTGCAACACCCTATCTCGAAAAAAACCCGTTACAAAAAAGGGCTGGTGGAGTGGCTCAAGGTGTAGGCAGTGAATTCAACCCCCCACCAATACTGCCAAAAAAAAAAAGAACTGGGGAATGTTGTTAAAATGGTAGAACACCAGACTATTCAGTCCAAGGCCCTGAGTTCAAACCCTAGTACCACCAAATAAAACTTTTTTTTTCTTTTTTTTTTTTTTGCAGTACTGGGATTTGAACTAAGGGCTTCATTCTTGCTCAGCAAGTGCATTTCAGCCATGCATGCAACCAACCTGTTTTGAAAACATTGCTAAGGATTGAACCTAGGGCCTTGCACATACTGGGCAAGCGCTGTAGCCCTGAACTACTACTTACACAGCGCCTTAAGATGTTTTTAAGAGATAAGCATGTCTTAGTCGGGCACAGGCGCTCACACCTGTAATCCTAGCTACTCAGGAAGCAGAGCAGGAGGATCTTGGTTCAAAGCCAGCCCTGGCTTCAAGTCCCAGTACTATCAAAAAGAAAAGGCAAGATGAACACGTCCTACATTAGAGTGACCTTAAATTGGTCAATTTTGCCTAAGTAAATTTCAGTTTGAATTCAAGGATATGAATTGTAAAGCTCGTGTCTCCCCTCTCCATGTATAATGTAATATAACCAATATTAGTATGCGATGTGGATTTTTTGTGATGATCTATCTTTCAGTATGGAATCTGCTTTTTCATTTTAGGTTTTTGGGACATTTATATGCTGCAGAAGCCCTCATCTCTCTCGACAGAATATCTGATGCTATTACTCACTTGAACCCAGAGAATGTCACTGATGTCTCCTTAGGGATCTCTTCAAATGAGCAGGACCAAGGTTAATGAGGACACATTTGATCAGAACTGATCACTGTTGCCACTTCCTTCCTGTCGTGTAGAAATCTAAGGGCATGGTTGTGAAGGGAAGGATGTCTCAGGTCGGCTTTCTACATTTTTGGCTGCACTTAGTATATAGTAATTGCTTGCTAAGTAGTTGGTTATCTTTTTTTGTGTGGGCAGGGGAGGTAGTACTTGGGTTTGAACTCAGGGCCTTATGTTTGGTAGACATGCACTCTACCACCTGAGCCATGCCTCAAGTTCCTATCACATGATCCAAATTCCCACTTTTGAAAGGCTGATTGTGTTTAGAAGATTCTTTCCTTCCCCTCTATTCCGTCTGCCCTCTCTCTTTGTTACTAGAGTCAGGGTCTCACTGTATTGTGCAGCCTGGCCTCAAACTTCTGGGTTCAAGTCATCCTCTACCTCAGCCTCCTGAGTAGCTAGCACTACAGGTGTGCACCACCACATCCATCTTAACGAGAATTCATTTTGGTTTGATTCTTTTTTTTTTTTTATTGTTTTATTATTCATATGTGCATACTAGGCTTGGGTCATTTCTCCCCCCTGCCCCCACCCCCTCCCTTACCACCCACTTGGTTTGGTTCTGACACTATTTTTCTTTGGGCCAATTCTACAATCCAGATAAGAATAAAAATACCGTACTCAGAAAGTTAATTTTAAATTGTGTAGTTAAGTGGCATTCACTTTTTCCAGGGTTAGCGCTCAGGCTTGGAGTGGTAGTGGGTGGTAGCATTTTGACATCTTTTACTAGAGCCTCTACTACATAAAGAGCAAATATTTGACAGATTACTTTAAATTAGGTTTCCAGTCATAAAGAACTTAGGCTTTTAGAAAATATGCTGTTTTCCTCCCCTCAGATTGTTTTCATGTGTTTGTAGGATCAGACAAGGGTGAAAATGAAGCAATGGAATCCTGTAAGTAAGAAGTTTTGTAAATGCTTAAGTAGTCTGGGCCTGCATCCCAAAGATTGAGACCCTGCATCTTTTGTGTCCTTCATTTATTTGTCAACCTGAGGAGTAGTGCTGGACTTTATTCTGAGTGACTCAAGGGTGGTGGGTCAGGCTGCCCCCTGGCCCTCAACAGCTTCTCATCAGCATCTGCATTTCTTCCCCAGCTGGGAAGAGGGCCCCTCAATGCTACCCCAGCTCCGTCAGCTCTGCCAGGACTGTGATGCTGTTCAACCTTGGCAGTGCGTACTGCCTGCGGAGCGAGTATGACAAAGCCCGGAAGTGTCTGCACCAGGTGAGGCACAGCGGGAGAAACTGTCTCCTCTTATAAAGCAGCCAGCAAAGATTTGAAATGTCTGCCTTTTATATGAGGCTCTAGTCAGTTTCTTAAACATTGGAATATTACTTTCCCAGGTTTAAAAAGATTCTTTCAAGAGAAGCAACTGTTCAGCATTGCATATGAACTTTTTTTTTTGTATTTTTTTATTTATTGTTATGCTGGGAAGGGGTACACTGTAGCCTTTACAAAAGTTCTTACAGTATATCAGATATATCATAATTGAATTCACCCCTTCCACCACATACAAACTTAATGGACATTTTTTTCTGGTGATTTTAATGCTTAAAATTTAAAAAAAATAAAAAATTATTTAAATAAGAGACTCGTTAAACAAATAATGGTTTATCCATGTAGTTGAACACAATGCAGCTAGCTAATAAAGCCAAGACATACTGAATGAGCTGAGCTGGGGAGTAAACCATGTCTGCATGGTTCTGAGTGTCACGAGTGCTATGTGCTTCGAGCACAAACACAGCAGATTTGTTTACCAGTACTCTTTAGCTTTTTAATTTTAAATCATGTGAATTTATACTCAAAAAATTAATTATAGGCAGGCATAATGGTAGCTGTAGTCCCAGCTATTTGTGAGTCTGAGGCAGTAGGATCACTTGAGCCATGAGTTTGGGCAACATAGACCCCAAATCTCAAAAAAGAAAAAAGGGTACTGTGGCTCAAATGGTAGAGTGCTTGCCTAACAAATGTGAGGCCTTGAGTTCAATCCCCAGTATCACTAAAAAGGAAACAAGCCAGGAACCAGTGGCTCACACGTTTAATTCTAGCAACTCAGGGGGCAGAAATCAGGAGGATCACGGTTTGAAGCCAGCCAGGGCAAATAGCTGGCAAGACCCCGTCTCGTAAAACCCATCACAAATAAAAGGGGCTGGTGGAGTGGCTCAAGGTGTAGGCCCTGAGTTCAGGCCCTAGTAACACACACACACACACACACACACACACACACACAACAAAAGTTATAACACACCTTTTAAGAAAGTCAATACTAAAGAAATTCTAGAAAAATTCCAAAGAATTTACTAAGAAAGCTTGCTTATAGCCAGGCTATGAGGCAGAGGCAGGAAGATCACAAGTTCTATGCCAGCCTGCACTACGTAGCAAGACCCTGCTTTAAAAAAACAAAACAAACAAAAACCTGCTTGCATATGAAACTAAAACAGACCTCTGATTTTTCCACTGAGATGGTGTGCCATGAGGCCTCAAGGAAGAGTCTGATTTGGACCTTTTAGGCACTTGCCCATCCTTGGAACAATGGACTGTACCTGAGTAGAGGACTGATAATACCATACATTTCACAGAACTGAAAAGGGATGATTCCTCAAAAGGACTTTCATGCAACAGATGTCTATTGAGTACTCACTTATGTGCCAAGCAATGAAAGTAAGACTGAAAATAAGAGTACATGGCACAACCCTGCACCTGGGGGTCTTACATACAGTTGGGAGATGCCTTCCTAAAAGAAATACGAAGGAGCCAGACACTGATGGCTCACTCCTGTAATCCTGGCTACTCAGAAGGCAGAAATCAGGAGGATTGTAGTTCAAAGTCAGCTCAGGCAAAATAGTTTAAGACCCTATATCAAAAAAACCCATCACAGAAAAACCTGGTAGAGTGGCTCAAGGTGTGTAGCCCTGAGTTTAAACCCCAGTGCTGAAAAAAAAAGAATTACAAAGGGCTGGCAGAGTGGTTCAAGTGATAGAGCACCTGCCTGACAAGCGTGAGTCCCTGAGTTCAAACCCCAGTATCACAGGAAAAAAAAAAAAATTATGAGTCAGAGGTCTATGCAGAATTTTTTTTTTCTAATTCTTTTTGGTGGTACTGGGGTTTGAACTTGGGGCCTCTGGCTTGCTAGGCAGGCACTGTACCGCTTGAGGCACTCGACCACCCTCTATGCAGAATTTTTAATGTAGAAAGTTTGTACAAAATGATCCATCAGGAGAAAGTCCACATTCCCACATGCTTGCCAGAAAAACTGGCTGGAGAGTACCAGCCTAGTAAGTGTGAAACCCTGAGTTCAAACCCAAGTTCCCAAAATAAATATATAAATAAATAAAAGCTACTATCTGGGACATGATGGTTTCCGGATATTCCCTGACTATGAAGGGGACCATGATGTTGCCTATAAGTGTTGATGCTGAAAAATAACTGTACATGATATTCAGTCAATTTAGTAGCATCTGGTCAGCATTTCTGATACCAAATCAGTGTTTGAATTATCTAGGAATTGAGTCATGAGTTAAGCTAGGAAGAGTTAAAATGTCTCATTGTTCTCAGTGGCAAGGCTAGGGGCTAGGGTGTTTTAACAGTCCTTCTGAAAGTGCCTTCACACCCTTCACTGCAGCAAACAGGGCTTTTGATCTAAGATTACAGTGTGTACCATCTAGCTCAGGTTCTCATGCAGCAGGTGGCCCTGGCTGCTACCACGCTGGGAGAGACAGTTGGGGTCAGGCCTGGTTCGGGGTCTAAGGGGGTTTTGTTTTGGTCCCTTGGTTTTTAGGTTAATCCAGTGGCTGGACCTTTGTTAATTGGGAGGCCTACCCTGCCTAGGAAGGCAGAACAATGGTGTGAAGTGTTAGAAAGGGCCCCGAGTAGATGTTTCCAAGCTTGCCTACCCACTACTAACCATTCTGAACAGCAAGTAAGCAAAACGCCATTAAGTATCATAAAGTTGTTGCCTTTAATTCTTACATTTTAGGAAAAGCTGCAGACTGTGGTCCATGCAAAGGACAATAAGTGACCCAATGTTGACTAGCCACTTGGCGGGAAAAGATTTTAATATCCACAAACTGGCATAATGATCCTCTTGCCTGTATAAAGCTAGACCTAGAAATGTAAAACCTCATTTTCTGGACTGAGTTGTTCTTCCTCAGTGATGTGAGCGGAATAAGCTTCCCCACCTCACTCAAGTGGAACTTCTTAAGAATACAACCTCTGATGAGACTCCCCTCTAGCCTGGCATTTCTCCTAACGCTGCCAGGAACCAAATTAATACAAGTTTCTGGTCCTCTGGGCATCTCCTGCATTCAAACATCAGCTTTCCATACCATCTCCTATTTTCTGCCTATCACTTACCTACCCTCCTTTCCCCAAAGTGCTCTATTCAAAAGAAGCTTGCTTCTTCATATTCGCCACACATTCACTTGCCTCTCTCTCTGGCATTTAGGTAAATTTGTTTGGATTATTGTTAACTATCTGCATGCTTATTATTAGGGGGAGTAGTCCCTGTCTTATCCCCACACCCATCTCCATCAATAAGTATTTGTACAAGTACATTTTGCAGTTAGACTAAGGGAAGAAGCAAAGCACTTTGGAAGCAGTGAGCAATTAAAACTAGATGGGGAAATGTGAGTTGGTACTGAGGGTGGGGCAAAGGCTGCAGTGCAAAGAGGCCTCACCTGAGGAAATGAATATATAATTTTAGCACCTTTGACCAGTGCAGCCCAGGCTCCTTAGTACTGGACCAGAGAGAAACTGCTGGCTGATGCCAGAGCTCTTGGTCAGATCTAACGGCAGCATGTTGCCTTAACCAGTAGATTATGTCATTCTAAATTTTATTATTTTTCAAGATGAGGCCTGGTGGTACACATCTGTAATCCCAGCATTTGGGAGACTGAGGCAGAAGGATTGCAAGTTCAAGGTCAGGCTGGGCTACTAGTGAATTAGAGGCCAGCCTGGACTATAGTGAGACCTTGTCTGGAAAAAAAACAAAAAAAAATCAACAGATCTAGCTTGACTGGTAGGTTTCAAAACAAAGGCATCTGAAGGCTGTCACCCCAAGACGGTAGGAAGTCCCTTGGAAGTCTGTGGGAATGAGCTTGAATAAGTTTGCTCCCTTGTTGGCTATTGTACTTTTTCTTTTGATTTTCTCTTTCTGATGTGACTTGAGTTTATATCTTAGGCTGTTGGGTTTTCATGGTGTCTTTTTTTTTGAGTAAAGGCTGCTTCAATGATCCATCCTAAGGAGGTACCGCCTGAGGCCATCTTGCTGGCAGTCTACTTGGAACTGCAGAATGGTGAGTAATTCTTTCTGCTTAGGACTTGTAGCCCTGCAAAAACTTTGTTACCGTTTTTTTCTCTTCAAAATCAAAATTTGAGGGCTGGCAGAGTGGCTCAAGTGGTAGAATGCCTGTCTTGCAAGCATGAGGCCCTAAGTTCGAACCCCAAACCCCAACTTAATCCTGCCAAAAAAAAAATTTTTTTTTTTTTTTTTTTGCTAGTTACTTGAAGTTGAACAGTTGTATTTTGGACAGATGTCATTAGTAAGTTTTATAGCAAGCCAGTTTTTGCTAGACTTACTTGTTTGGGTTTGGGTTTGGGTTTGGGTTTGGTAGTAGAGGCACTAAGTGCCTGGCATTCAGCAGGCCTTGGCTTCCTGAAAGGCAGGCGACACTAAGGTTAGTACACAGTTCTGCATCTCTTCTTTTGTGCAGGTTGTCCATATTTTTAACAAGTTCTCTGAACTGTACCTTCAGACTCCTGGGAACCTTCTTAACACTTTTGTTGCTAGGCTGGGCGTGTGTGGTTCAGTGCTAGAGCATTTGTCAAGCATGCTCAAGGTCCTGGATTTGATCCCCAGTACATCTGCTTGTGCATGCAGGCACATGAGCATGTACATGGACACACACACACATCCCATTACCCCTGCCACATCCTACATCAATGGAGGTGTGTCTCAAACAGTAGAGCACTTACTTGTCAAGTGTGAAGCCCTAAGTTCAAACCCCAGTCCCACCATACGTATGTCACTTGAATCAGAATTTCTGGCATGGAGCCAGGCACCAGTGGCTCATGCCTGCAATCCTAGCTACTTAGGAGGCAGAGATCAGGAGGATCGCAGTTTGAGGCCAGCCCAGGCAAATAGTTCACAAGACTCTATCTTGAAAATACCTTACACAAAAAGAACTGGCTGAGTGGCTCAAGGTAAAGGCCCTGAGCTCAAAGCCCCATACCACAAAATATAAAGTAGAATTTCTAGCATGGACACTCTGCATAGTTTCAGTGTACAGCTGTGGATTTTGCCTCCCTCACAGGATTCTGACACAGTCTCCACTTTGTGCAGTTGACAGTGTGGTGTGCTTGGTTTTTACTGGAAGGTGTTTTATAGGTAATACCCAGCTGGCCTTACAGATCATCAAAAGGAACCAGCTTCTCCCCACAGTGAAAACCCACTCTGAAGTGAGGAAGAAACCAGTACTTCAGCCTGTCCACCCGATCCAGCCCATCCAGATGCCAGCTTTTACCACTGTGCAAAGGAAGTGATGTCCAACTGTTACCTGAGAACCCAGAGCAGTATGTCCTGGCCCTTTTAGTTGTATCGCAGCAAAGCGAATAAATAAAAGACTGATGGTGAAGAGTGCTAATTTTGAAGACACAGTTTTGACACTGTTCTTCCCTTGATTTTTTTTTGCCAGAAGTTTACTTAAAATTAAGGATCCACAAACTTGTTTTCAACCATTTTTCTTTAAGCTCTGTCAGACTATTAATTTTGAACTACTATTTGATGTATTTGTGTCATAGGTAATTAAAACAACATCTTACCAGGACAGTCTTGCATGTTCTTGTAACTGTTGGAGTGTTGTACAATTTGACAGCGAAGACAATCAACAGTACTCAACTAGCCAGGCCAGAAACTAACCTTGGGGTGGAGGAAAGGGGATAAAGTTGATATGTGTTATGCATACTAGAAGGACTAGAAGATTCACAATAACCTATAGGGTATAATTGGGCTAAAATGGGCCAACTGGTCTGTTAAAAGTCATTTCCTAAACCATTATAGACAAAGAGGGGTTCACTGCACTGAGCTGGTTTAAGTTATTAAGCCTGTAATATTAGAACTGGCCTTGCCCAGATGTGGTGGTACATGCCTGTAATCCAAGTTACGTGGAATGAGTAGGTGATAGGATTGAGGTCCAAGGACAGCTCTTGTCAAAAATACGAGACCCCATCTAAAAAAAAAAACTAGGATTAGCTGGGTGCCAGTGGCTCATGCCTGTAATCCTAGCTACTCTGAAGGCAGAGATCAGGAGGATCGGGTTCAAAGCCAGCCTAGGCAAATAGTTTGCAGGAAAAAAACCATCACAAAAAAGTGCTGGTGGAGTGTCTCAAGGTGTAGGCTCTGAGTTCAAATCCCAGTACCAAAAAAAAAACCACTAGGACTGGAGATGTGGCTCAAGTGATAAAGTACCTGCCTAGTTCAAACCTCAGTACACTAAAAAGAATAAGTAATGGAGTAAAGGAAAATGAAGATGAATATGGTCTATGTACTTTACATAAACTACAATGATATAACCTGTTGCATTCATTTTAAGTAGGGGGTAGGGGGAATGAAGGAGAAAGATGGTGAGGCCAAACCTAACCAAGGTGCACCGTAATCATCCACAGAAATGTCACAATGAATTCCCCCTGTACAACTAATACAAGCTAATAAAATGTTAATAAATAAGCAAATCAGACTGAGCTTTAGTTAGTGGCTCCCTCTTGTAATCCTAGCTCCTTGGTGGCATAAGTAAGAGGATTTGCAGTTCAGGCTGGCCCAAGCAAAAATGTGAAACCCTATTTGAAAAATAATTAAATGGATGGTAGAATGCCTGCTTTGCAAGTGCAAAGCCCTGAATTCAAGCCCCGTACCACCAAAAAGAAAGAAGAAGAAGAAAAAACTACAGGGAGAGGGAAGGGACAGGGGTTAGGAGGGAGAAATGACCCAAACGTTGTATGCACATATGAATAAACGAGAAAAAAAAAACTAAAAGAGTTAGGGATGAGGCTCAGGTGATAGCATCTGCTTAACAAGCCAAGGCTCTGAGTTCAAACCCCAGTACTGCCAAAAAAAAAAATCTACTGGCTTTGGAATTTCTAGCAGGCAGTTCCAGGATCATTGCTAACCCCCTTTGCAAATGCAAACAAAAATTTAATAGTTTCTTCTCAAAATATGGGTATGTGTTACGGAATTGACATCGCCTAAATTTGCTAATAGGCTGGATACGCTAAGTAGGAAAAGTAGCAGTACGGACCTGCTTCAGAAAAATTGAGGAAGTACCTACTTAAAATTCTGGTAGATGCATCGATGCATTTGGGAGTGCCCCTGGCTGTCCTCTCTCTTTATTTGAAGACCAAACACTTCAGATAGGGAAGTGAAATACACTAGCTTAGTCTGTGTGATTTCCTAATCTTCCCGCTAGAGAGGAGAGTGGCTGAGCATGTGATTTATCCAGAGCTTGATCTGAAATACTCTGTTACTGACATCAAACAGTTCCGGTAGGGGTACATAGCAGAAGTAAGTATTTATGACCTAAGTAGAAATAGCACACAAACTCAAGAGAGCGAGGGGCTTCTTCCTCCATTTAAACATGGTGATTGTGCACAGGGTGTCTGCTGCTCTGCTGCCGAATTGCAGTTGTATCATACATGCAGTCTTCCCAGGGCGATAGAGAAGGCAGACATGTCCTCACATCTGGGTCCCTTGAAGTCCCTTCCAGATAAGATGATGGCTAGGACCCTGGCTGTGGTTTGAATATGAATGTGTACCCAAAGGTACTTGGGTTAAAAGCTTGGCCCGAATTATGGTATTGTGAGATGCCATTAGTCTGGTTTAAGAGTTGGGAATTTACAGAAGGTCCTTAGATCATGCCCTTGAAAGAGATTGTAAGACCCCGCTGGTCCTTGGTCTCTTTCTGTTTCTTGGATAATGAGATGTAAGCAGTTGGCTCTGCTTCCTGTTCCCCATCATTGCAATTTGGTGCCCTCACCAGAGACCCAAAGCAATGGGATTGACCAGTCTTGAACTGACACCTCTGGTCGGTCTCCCTCCCTCTCTAGAGTGCTGGGATTGCAGGTATGTACCACCAGGCCCAGCAATCAGAGAAAATGGGCTAGAGGTGTGGCTCAAGAGGTATACCGCCTTTGCAGTACAAAGCACTGAGTTCCAAACCCAGTCCCACCAGAAAAAAAAAAAAAAAAGATGGACTGCAAGTACCAAAAAATGGATCAGTGACTTGATCTCTCCCACTTGAGACCTATGTACATAGGTAGCTGCTGGCCTCAGTTATAGTATACATTGATGCTAGCAGGAATTTAGCAAAGGACACACCACTGTCCTCAGAGTATTGGCTTTTGTTCCTGTGGTCACAGGTATTTGATCACATCTGCACTGAAGGCAAGATGAGGGCAAAGGCAGTCAATCTTGATAGGAGAGTATCCAAAACAAGGCTTTCTCGGAAAACTCCCAGCCAACCTGTACTGTGGGAAGACAGAGAAGCAACTGAGTCACTAACTTGTGTGCCAGAGTTGTCTGATGGTCCTTCACATCGTAAGGGAAGACTGAAGTTTCCCAACCAGGTGAGCTTTGTGGACTGACATTGCAGCTCCTGCCCAGCCCTGCAGGGCCCACACAGTGACTTCAAACTCTTCACCTCTAGGACTTGGCTCCCACTGGTTCTCATGCCCAAGGTGCCTTCTTCCCATCTTCTTCCTGAAGCTCACAGACCATCCCATTGTATTAGTTTTGTTGCTGTAACCAAAATATCTGACATAAATAATGTAAGGGAGAAGTGGTTTTTTTTTTTTTTTTGGCTCATGGCTTCAGAATTCTTGGCTCTGCTGATTCTGGGCCCATGGTGAGGCAGACCATGGTGACAAGCATGTGATGGAGGCTACTCACCTTACGGTGGACAGTAGCAGAGAGATGGAAAGGGCCAGGGACAAGATGCCCCAAAGGTCCACCCCACTGATCAGCTAGATCCAACCTCCTGAAATTTCCAGAACCTCACAAAAAGTGCCACCAGCTAGAAATTTAGGATTTAACATGTGAACCTGCAGAGGACATTTCATGTTCAAGCTATAACACCCATCTGTACAAAAAGATTTTTAAATGCCTCTTCCCTGAAGTTTTTCTGGGTATTTTATCCCGGTGTTTCTTCTGGTACATACAGTTGAGGTTTTTGGTTTTTTGTTTTTCTTTGAGGTAAGGTTTTGCTGTGTTGTCCAGGAGGACCTGGAATTTGTGGTTTCAAGTAACCCTCTGCCTCAGCTTCCTGAGTAGCTGGGACTACAGATGTACACCACCACATCCAGCACACACGCTTTCTTTTGTGGTACAATGGGGTCATATCCTGATCAACCCATCAGAAGTTGAAGTCGAGATACATTTAGCCGGGCGCTAGTGGCTCACACCTGTAATCCTAGCTATTGGGGAGGCAGAGATCAAGAGGACTGCGGTGTGAAACCAGCAAATAATTCGAGAGACCCTCTCTCAAAAAATCCCAACACAGAAGTTCAACTTAAAATTTTTTGGCTTTATGATGGTGCAGGCTGCCATTTGTTATTCTAAGAAACTAACCATGACTGGCTTAAAACGAGGATTTCATTGTTTTTCAGTTTCAATGCAATGTTCAGTGAACTAGAGTTAGGTATAGCACAGTAGTAGGGCACTTGCCTACCATGAGATTTGAGCCTCAGCACTGCAAAAACAAGAATGTATTAGGGACTCGGCGAGTTGTACACAAACTTGTAATCCCAACTACTCAGGAAGCAAAGTCAGCAGAATGGCAGTTTGAAGCTGTTAAAGACAAGGGTGCAGTCTGTGATCAGAAGACTTCCAAATTCTTTGTGTCCCTTGGGAAGAATCCATAGTAGGACACATGGGTGTAAATGGAGTTTGTTAGAAGGTAGGAAAGGAGACAGGTGCCGGTGGCTCATGCCTAATCCTAGCTACTCAGGAGGCAGAAATCAGGAGGATCATGGTTCGAAACCAGCCTGGGCAAATAGTTCACAAGACCCTTCCTCAAAAAAACCCTTCACAAAAAGAGCTGATGGAGTGGCTTAAGGTGTAGGCCCTGAGTTCAAACCCCAGTACTCCAAAAAAAAAAAAAAAGAACACCCTTTCCAGGTGCTTTTAAAACTTAGGTTAACCTATGGGAAGAATCTGGTGATTCTTAGCCAATAATTAATGAGTGGGGAGGGGCATGTGTGGTCTCCAGGCCAGATAAGGTCAATCCAACCATCTCTGAGCTAGGGCATGGGTGACCCACACACAGCTCTGTAAATGAATTAGAAAGCTCAGAGAAAGAGCAGAATGTTCAATTGGAAATGGAATACTAAATCCCAAACATTACCTGATTCTAGCCTGCCTCAAAGCTGGTCCAGACAAAAGCACAAGACCTTAGAGTGCTTGCCTAGTGAGCACAAGGCCCTGGGTAAAATCCCCCATCCCACAAAAAAATAACTTATAAGATATTCAACAGTTTGCTATAAAATAGGTTTACTAAACCAGGAATGCCATGCCTGTAATCCCAGCTATTTGGGAGGTGGAGGCAAGAAGATTGTGAGTTTGAGGTCAGCCCAGACAAATTAGCAAGATTCTAGCTGAAAAATAAGGGTTGGTGGTATGGCTCAAGTAGTAAAGCACTTGCCTAACAAGCAGGAGGTCCTGAGTTCGAACTCCAGTATCACTAAGTAAATAAATAAAAAGTTGATAAAGTGAGAGCACACAAGGGAGGTATGAGGATAGGTAAGACACCTAAAAAACTAGATAGCATTTGTTGCCCTCAATGCAGAGAAACTTCTTAAAAGCAACTGAGGCCAATAGGAAAAGGGGACCAGGAACTAGAGATAAGGTTAGATCAAGAAGAATTAACCTAGAAGGTAACACACACACACAGGAAATCAATGTGAGTCAACTCCCTGTATAGCTATCCTTATCTCAACCAGCAAAAACCCTTGTTCCTTCCTATTGCTTATACTCTCTCTACAACAAAATTAGAAATAAGGGCAAAACAGTTTCTGCTGGGTATTGGGGGGGGAGAGGGAGGGAGTGGGGGGGTACAGGAGGGGGTGGGGAAAGGGGGGAGAAATGGCCCAAACATTGTATGCATATATTAATAAAAATAAAATAAAATAAAATAAAATAAAATAAATAAATAAAAAGCCTCTGAGCTCCTAAATTTAATCCTCTGTTCTGCAAAAACAAAAAGGCTTTCTGTTAGATGATTTTGAGTAAGGTCAAGGTTAGCAAGGAGTCTGTGCTGTGAAGTCCAGTAGCTGGATTTTCAACCTGCATTGGGTCGGTCAGTGCATCCTCACTGTTAAGGAAAACATTTGATCCTGTGGCTGATCCTCCCCATATCACATGAAAGCATCACACTGCATAATACGTGTTGGAGAGAGATCAAAATTCACCTAGGCTAGGGATGTGTTTCAGTGGTAGAACACTTGCCTAGTGTTCACTAAGTCCCCAGCACTGAGAAGTATACCTTCTACTCCATGTTACCACTTTCACACCCTGCTGAAATAAAAAATGTAAGTAAAATCATTCCAAGTGATAAAAGCACCTCCCTAGCAAGCTTAAGTCCTTGAGTCCAAACCCCAATACCGAAAAACAAACAAACATGCCCTGATATTCCTACCGCTAATAATCGGTCACTTTTCTGACTTCCTAGCTAGCAATAATGCCACTTACTCACCCCAAGTGACTTTGACCAAATGACTTATCTCATGTTTTCTGACTGATTTGTAAACTGTGGGTCCCTCCTCCTTGGGGTCCAGAGTGAGGGTTAAAATGAGATCAGAAGAGATAGAGTGCCTGCCTAGCAAGTACCAAGCCCTGAGTTCAAACCCCATACTGCAAAAAAAAAAAAATGAGGATGCAAAGTACAAATGATGTCACTTTCCCTCCTACTTCCTGCAGTCACCCTGTAGCCTTCCTTCATCCCAGCCTCATCTTTTTGAGTTCCTCTCATTCCTTCTTCTTGGTTCCCACCTGGAGAATAGTGACTGATGATGTCATGGATCCCAGTAGTCAGACTCCATATCTTAATTGTCTCACTGGGGACAAGTTTCATGTGGAACAAGATGCTTTCCTTCTTTTTGTGCCAGTTTTTTCATCTGTACAGTGGAAGTACTTATGGCAGGGAAACAGTACTACCTTCTAGGGTTAGAATGAGGTTTAAGGGCTTAGCTGTTGTTAACACTTGATTTTGCCTTGGACCCCAAATCTTCACACGGAGCTCCACAGCTCCCATTGTAGGTAAATCGTAAAAGTGTTGAGAAAGCCAGATTCCCTGAACTCCTAACATTTTGGAGGTACCAGTGGAAGTGGGGGTTTCCTTGAGGTAAATTGCTATTGTCCTTTACTTTACTTTTTTTTTTTTTTTTTTTTGGTGGGACTGGGGTTTGAATTCAGTGTTTCCCACTTGCAAAATCACTCCTTCAGTCCATTTTGCTTTGGTTGTTTTGGAGATAGGGATCTCACAAACTGTTTGCCTGGGCTGGCCTCGAACCTTGATCCTCCCAATCGCAGCCTCCTAAATAACTAGGATTATAGATGAGCCACCGGTGTGCCTGGCTTTTTTTTTTGGGGGGGGAGGTGGTGGATATTGGGGTTTGAACTCACACTTGGAAGGCAGCAGCAGGCACACTACCACTTGAGCCATTCCACCAGTCCTGTTTTGTGTTGGGAATTTTCACACAGAGCTGCCTCCTGCCCAGGGATCCCACAGACCTTAAAATCTGTCTCTTTGAGGCAGCCTCTAGTTAGGGAAAGTTTGAGACTCATAAAAAATATATGAGTTAATATTGTATGTGTGTGTAGGTTGCCCTCATCTGGCCCAGGGATGACTGGAACCACCCTCAGCTGGTCCAGGAACCACCTGGGCCCCTCTCCACTCTGATTATTGGATGGAAATCACCTGATTCCTCCCTTCCCATAGATTAGCATAAATTTGTTTTTTGTTTTGTTTTGTTTTGTTTAGCTTGTTTTAAAAGTACCTGGGGAAGAAAAGCACTCTCTCTCTGCTCTGGATTCCACCTGCGCCCACCATGCCCCTTTTTGTATTTCCCTCCCCTATTAATAAATTCCATTTACACCCACGTGTCCCGCCATGGATTCCTCCCAAAAGGACACAAGGAATTTGAAAGTCTTCTGATCACAGACTGCATTGCACCACCAACATCTTCATGGTAACTGCTCCAGCCTCCCTCCTTAGCGTCTATGAATTCCTCCAAGCCCCCAGATGTCAAGCGGCCACTTCCCACCATGAGGGCTGTATCTTGTCCAGCTGTGCTGCCTAAAATTTTCTTCCTTGCACTTCCCAATGCATCAACATTCAGCATTCTCATACTGCCTGTCCTTTGCCCTCCTCCTCCAGGGAGGGTTCTGCCATGGTCAGCTCCTTTCACCCAGGATAACTGAAGGCATGTTCTGGGCTGGTGATTTTTGGTGAGCCCTACAAGAAGCTGGCAAATCTTGAAACCAGAGTTTTGGGCCAAAGACATACAAAATGGAGACAAAGATGCCAAGCTTTTCCTGTTTTTAGGTAATTTGTGGGCTCAAGTAAGGAATCAGTGCTTTTCAGCAAAAGCAGTTTGAAGGCTTCTTACATTCCGACTTTTGTGATATGTTCTCTGTCAACTGTTTTCTTTCCCCTCTGGGAGTCTAAGTACCTGTGAAGATAGGCTGTGCATTACAGTGTGTGGATTGTTTCAGGTGAACAATAAAGTCTGCTTAGAAATTTAGATGATGATTTCTTTCTGGGATAGACAGTGCTGCACAGACCCAAGGGTCACAGGCCTGAGCATCCTTGACCCGCTGAGCCTATGGAGCAAGTTAAACAGTGGCCCAGGAGAGGCAGGTTAGTTACTGGTCAAACTCAATCCTCCAAGCCAGCTGGCCCAGCGTAAAATAAACAAACCCTTGCACAAAGCCAGCGTTTTCCACATTCATCTTCCTTTTCTCTCTGGGAAGGAGGCAGAAATGTCGGCTCGGGGGTGGGAATGGGGCTGCCAGGAGAAGGCAGCGAAGTTCATTAGCCCCCTCATTTGGGGTAAAGGGAATCCGTGTGGTGACGCACAATTGTCCTGGAGGATTTAGGGGGATTTGCCCAAGTGTCCCCCTGCGGGCCCCCGGCCTCCTCCTAATCCCGTCCACATTTCAGACTACTTAGGATCGCATTAAATGTCAAAGCCGGCGTTTAGGGAAATATCTACATTTCGTATGCATCGCCCGGGTCAAAAGAAAAGCTGAGGGAACCTGGGAGCGTTTGGCGCGAGAGGCGCTCTGTGTGGTCCCCGGGTGAATGGGCCGGGGCGGCGCCCCGAGGCCTCAGCGCAGGAATGCGGGCCTTTCACATGGAGAAAATGCTAATGCTTTGTTCCCGCCTGGCCTCTGAGGCGCGGGGCGCCCTGCCCAGCGATTGTCACAGCTCCATTTGCATGCGGGCGCCCCCCGGGCCCCCGCACGCCCCTCCCCCAGCACGCTGGGCTCCCGGTGGGACAGTCTGCAAATGTCCTCTGCAGTCACCTAATCCCCGCGGCTCTGCAGGTAGCCGCTCCGAGGGATGGCCTGCCCCAGGCACCAGGCAGGTGGAGAGTTTCTACTCTGTACTTAGCATGATGACGCTTTCGGCCTTTGTATGTGACACACTTAGCAGCTATCCCACGGAAGAGGATCAAGGCGTTTGGATGAACCGCTCTCTGGTCCAGCTGCACATCTGTCCCTGGGGACAGTACCCTGTGTTTGATTGACACTTACTGTAGACTGGCCAATACGCGGCTCATCTGCATAGCAACGGGGAAAGGCGTGGCAGGCACTCACTGATGGGTCACAACCCACGGGGCTGGGGTCCCATGGCACAGCCCCGAGGCGCGGACGCTCAGCCTGCGGAGCGTGGGCCCGGGCTGGACCTTGGCGCCACAGCGCCACCTGCCGGCGTCCGGGAACGCCGCGCCCCGCCCCACCGCACCCGAGTGCCTGAGCCCCGCCAGCTCCAGCCGCGCCCAAACGTGGAGGCCGGCCCACCTAGTTTCATTTATTTCACTTTGTTCGTTTTCTTTTATTTCTTTTCTTTATTTATTTCGTTTTGGCTTTGGTTTGGTTTGATGCGTTTAGAAACAGGGTCTCGCAGTGCATCCCATGCTGACCTCAGCCTCCCAGTTTTTTTGTTTTATTTACTTTTTTTTTTTTTTCTTTTCTAGTGGGACTGTGGTTTGAACTCAGGGCTTCACACTTGCAAAGTAGGTGCTCTATCGCTTGAGCCACGCCTCTAGTCCATTTTGCTCTGGTTGTTTTGGAGATGGAATCTGGAGAACTATTTGCCCGGACTGGCCTTGAACTGAAATCCTCCTGATCTCAGCCTCCCAAGTGGCTAGGATTACAGGTGTGAGGCACTGGTACCCAGCTATTTTACGTATTTTTATTTCATTTTTGTTTATTCTTCATTATTTTATTTGGTTTATTATTTCATTTGATTAAATGTATTTCATCTGTTAACTTCATTTATTTGGGGATTTTATTTTTTCATTATTTAATTTTTAATTTTATTCTATCGCATTAATTTAGTTCACGTTTTCACTTCACTTTATCTTGTTTTACTTTGTTGTGAAAGATAGGTATGACAAACTTTTTTATCCTATTCTGAGGCTTCTGTATTTTTTATGCCTCTGAATTTTTGAAATGGTTTAAAAAAAAAGAAGTCTGTGTTAAAACGGGGGCTGGTGGCTCACATCTGTAATCCTAGCTACTAGAGCTAGGGAAGGTGAAATTGGGAGGATCACAGTTCGAAACCAGCCCTGGCAAATAGTTCTTGAGACTCCATCTCCAAAATAAGAGCAAAATGGATGGGAGGTGTACCTCAAGTGGTAGAGCGCCTGCTTTGCAAGTGCTAAGCCCTGTGTTCAAACTCCAGTCCCACCAAAAAAAAAAAAGTTGGGTCATTTGGTTAGGAGGTGTGGCTCAAGTAGAAGAGCTACTCTCTAGCCTTGCACTTGCTAGAGAGTTCAAATTCCAGTACTGCCAAAAAAAAAAAATCGAAAGAAAGTTGGAGGGCGCAGGTGGCTCACACCTGTAATACTATCTACTCAAGAGGCAGAGATCAGGAGGATCATGATTCGAAGCCAGCCCAGGAAAATAGTTCATTCAACTCTTTCTAGAAAAACCCATCATGGAAAAAGCCCTGAGTTCAAACCTCAGTACCACAAAAAAAAAGAGTAAAGTTAGGTCAATCCGATTTTTTAAGTCCTGTCTAAACCCTTGCTCAGGTTAAAACCCATTTCCCAGTGCATACAGGGCAGACTTTAAGAGGAGACCCCAGCTGGGCACAGGGAATCCTCACGCCTATAATCCTCACAGAGATCAGGAGGATTATTAGTTCGAAGCCAGCCTGGGCAAATAGTTCTAGAGACCATATCTCAAAGAAAAAAAAAAAAAAACAAGCTGCTCTGATGGCTCCTAGCTACACAGGAGGCAGAGGATCGTGGTTCAAAGCCAAGCACTGGCAAATAGTTCCAAAGACTCTCAGAAAAGCCCATCACAAATAACAGGCTGTGGGGTGGCTCAAGGTCAGGACCTGAGTTCAATCCCCAGCACTGCAAAAAAAAAAAGAAGGTCCTAGCCTCTACCTGAGGATTAGAAGAAGACTTCACACAGGCTGGGGGGCTGCTCAGCAGGGGAGCTATGCCTTGTGCTTTCCAGCTCCAGGCCCCAGGCTCAGTCTGGAGCACTGGGGTGGAGATGGGGTCTGGGGTTGGGGGGCTGCTGTGGGTGACTCAGGAATTAAATCCTTCACACTGGAAAGAACTGGTGTGGGTCATGTATTCTTTTCTGGAGGGGGAAAATGATTCACTATTTACTAACAATTGTATTTCTGATTTTCACCATATTTTCCCCAAACCTTTTATTTGAAAATAATAAATATAGCTGGGCATCGGTGGCTCATGCCTGTGAGCCTCCTAGCTACTCAAGAGGCAGAGATCAGGAGGACCTTGATTCAAAGTCAGCCCTGGCAAATAGTTCATGAGACCCTATCTCAAAAAAAAAAAATAACCATCACAAAAATAGGGCTAGAGGAGTGGCTCAAGATGTAGACCCTGAGCTCAAGCCCCAGCACCAAAAAAAGAAAAGAAAATATTCAATTTATAAAAAAGACGGGAAAATGGTGTAAGAAAACTCTTTATGCGCTAGATCTACCAATTAGCATTTTGTCTTCCAATTCAACCAATTAACACTTTGCCAACATATGCTTTAAAATTCTCCCACTCTCATACACACACACACACACACACACACACACACACACACACACACGCTTTTATAGCTCGACCTCTGAGCTATATCCTCAGCCCTATTTTCCCCTTTTTCACTGAAAAGAGAGGATAAGGTGTGGACGCCATGACACTTCATCACTAAACACCTCAGTCTACATCTCCAAGAGATGCCATTCATTCTCTTTTATAATCACAGTTCAATGATAACCCCTGTGAAAGTTGACATTGATATAGTAAGTTTATCTAATAATACACAAAATATATTTAAATTTCCCACAATGGCTCTCAAAATACCCATTATTACTGTTTTTCCCCTGATCTAGGATCTGATTCAGGATCTCAAATTGTCTTTGGTTGTCCTACCATGTACTGGGTTTGAACTCAGAGCCTCACACTTCCTAGGCAGGCATGCTACCTACCACTTGAGCCACTCCACCAGCCCTGTTGGGTATTTTCAAGATAGGGTTTCTTGAACTATTTGTCCAGACTGGCCTTGAACCTCGAACCTCCTGATTTCAGCCTCCCAAGTAGCTAGGATTACAGGCATGAGCCACCAGCACCCAACCTAAGTTTTTATTTAGTCTTCTTTAATTCAGAACATTTCCTTTTGGCTTCTCATGAGAGTGACAGTTTTGAGTGCTCTAAGTGAGTGGACTTGGAGAAGTTTCCTCTACCTGAATTCATGTATTTCTTGATGGTACATGTGGTTTTTACAGTTGGAGGCTCACTGTTTTCATTCCCAAATCCCCTTCCCCAGGGTGAAGGTCTTCTGCTCAGAAGCCATGCCTAGGGTTTGTTTTTTTTAACAGTGATAAAATACACTTTTATTTACTTTGTTGAGTCAGAGGATTGTAAAAGAAATTATCTCTAAAGTAGATATTAGGCAAACAGAAAAGCCCTCTAAAAGTCCAGTTACATTGGAGTTTATTTAAACTAAGGGGAAATGGTGAAGACATTTTCATGCAATACATACTTGGTTCTTTTAAAGTTTTTTTATTATCATCTTATTGTTGTACTGGGGGTACATTGTGATATTTACAAGACATACTTCGTTCTTTAGATAGCAGATGTGACAAAAAGGCAGAACAGATGGACAAATGCTGCATTGTGACCCACGTGGTGAAACACCAGTATCTGGGCGTGCATAATCAAAGACCTGTCCCAAACACTTTCCAAAATGCTAAGGCTAAGGTCGAATGCCTGGGGCCACACAGGGATGGAGTCGTTTTGGCTGGGGGCCCAGCACTGGGGAGGCTGAGACAGGAGGATCTAGAGTTCCAGGCCAGGCTGGCTACTTAGCAAGACCCTGTCTCATAAAAAAGGGGGTAGGGGGAGTTAAGAGGATAAAGAGGTAAACATTCAAAGTACACTGTAAGCATCTATGGAATTACACAATGAGAGCCCTTCTATCACCAATGTGTGCTAATAAAAATAAATAAATTATACTGGGCCAGGCGCCAGTGACTCACTGAGAATCCTAGCTACTTGGGAGGCTGAGATCAGGAGGATCAAGGTCCAGGTCCAGCCTGGACAAAATTTGTGAGACCCCCATCTCCAAAATAACCAGAGCAAAATGGACTGGAGGTGTGGCTCTGGCTCAAGCTTGTTGATCCCTGTTTTGCCAGGTAAGCCCTGGGTTCAAACCCCAATCCCACCAAAAAAAAAAAAAAAAAAAAAATCCCATAAAAAAAAAAAATACTGGGACTCAATTTCTTTAAAATCACTGTGCAACTACTGACGAATGGATCAAGAAAATGTGGTATCTATACACAACAGAATTTTATGCAGCCATGAAGAAGAACGAAATGTTATCATTCACTGGTAAATGGATGGAATTGGAGAACATCATTCTGAGTGAGGTTAGCCTGGCCCAAAAGACCAAAAATCTTATGTTCTCCCTCATATGTGGACATTAGATCAAGGGCAAACACAACAAGGGGATTGGACTTTGATCACATGATAAATCGAGAGCCCACAAGGGAGATATGAGGATAGGTAAGACATCTAAAAAATTAGCTAGCATTTGTTGCCCTTAACGCAGAGAAACTAAAGCAGATACCTTAAATGCAACTGAGGCCAATGGGAGAAGGGGACCAGGAACTAGAGAAAAGGTGAGATCAAAAAGAATTAACCTAGAAGGTAACACCCACGCACAGGAAATCAATGTGAGTCAATGCCCTGTATAGCTATCCTTATCTCAACCAGCAAAAACCCTTGTTCCTTCCTATTATTGCTTATACTCTCTCTTCAACAAAATTAGAGATAAGGGCAAAATAGTTTCTGCTGGGTATTGAGGGGGTAGGGAGGAGAGGGAGGGGGGTGGAGTGGGTGGTAAGGGAGGGGGTGGGGGCAGGGGGGAGAAATGACCCAAGCCTTGTATGCACATATGAATAATAAAACAATAAAATAAATAAATAAATAAAATCACTGTGCAAGAAAAGCAGCATTGAAGCCAAGTGCTAATAATCCTGGTTACTCAGGAGGCAGAGATCAGGAGGATCAGGGTTCCAAGCCAGATCCTGGCAAATATTTCTGAAGACCTTATCTTAAAAAAAAACAACCATCACTCACACACACACAAAAAAGGGGGTTGGTGGATTGTCTAAAGTGGTAGAGCACCTACCTAGTAAGCATGAGGCCCTGAGTTCAAACCCCAATACTCACTGCTGCCCGCCCCCCACAAAAAAAAAAGCAACATTGAACTTCGAGCATGGTTAAGTGGTGCCTGGACTAAATAGAAGGTGGAAAAGTTGAAGCTCTCTTCCTCTCTTTCTGGTAAACAACTGAAGCTGAATTTGGAAGAGCTTTTCCCCATGGGATTTCACCTTGGTAGGCCTTTTTAACTTTTTGCTTGAAGGAGGCACAAGCTGGTGCTCTCACCAAGCCAGACTCACTAAGCCAGCCTCTGAGTCCTCTGCTTTGTGCATCGAGGGGCAGTTGATTTGGTTATTTTGGGAAACCATTTCATTTATGCTGTGTCCAGTGTCATTCCACTTACCATGTCTACAGGAATATTGATCTTAAGTCTTGTCCACCTGGAAAATTAAATCCAGCTCACAGATATTTTAAAACACTTGTGTAATGTTTCCACAAATACTTGAATTTGGTAGAATTTTTTGTGTTTTGGTTTTGTTTTGTTTTGTTTTTCAGTGGGACTGGGGTTTGGACTCAGGGCTCTGCATTTCCAAAGAAGGCACTCTAGTGCTTGAGCCACACCTCCAGTCCAATTTGCTCTGGTTATAGGAACTCTTCCTAGGAAATTATAAATATTTCTCTTAGACACCAAATAGAAATCCACTGGTGATCTGCTGTTGTCTATCTTTCTGGTTCTGAAAGCTGTAAGTCCAAGGTCAAGGTGCTAACTCAGCCTGCTTCTGGTGAGGGCTCTCTTCCTTCTTATCTTCTCCCTGTGTTCTCACAGGACCAGGAGAGAGGACAAGGACCCCTTTTCTAAAAGGTTTCTGCTTTTGTTTTCCTGCCTATTTAGATCCCAAATTCCTGTCCCCACGCAGCTCCCAAACCAGCCCAATAACAAAGCACCAAGGCATCTGAATTTCCCAGATGGCAGGTCTGGACAGACTGGGGCACTCTGCTTTCCATTCCCTTGCACTGTTTGTTTGGTTTTTTTTTTTTTTTGTGGTACTGGAGTTTGAACTCAGGGCCTGCACCTTGAGTCATTTTGCCAGCCCTATTTTCTGTTTTTGTATGCATGATGGGTGTTTTTGAGATAGGGTCTCTGGAACTATTTGCCTGGGCTGACTTCAAATCCTGATCCTCCTGATCTCTAACTCCTGAGTAGCTAGGATTACAGGTGCCTGGCTCTTACTGAGGTTTTCATTAGCACACAGTACTGGACAGGGAGGAAGCTGAAGATTGGGAGAAGGCTGCAGATTCAGGCAATTAGAGGCTACCACAGTGATGAGAGCAGCAGCATGGCTGTCATGGTGACATACAGAGAGCACAGCAGGCCTGAGCAGAGGACAGAGAACTTCGAGCTCAATTGCAGCTAAATTTATGATAGGCTGGAGAAGAGACAGAGACTCCAGAACCACCCTGCTTGGGTCGGACTCACACCTCCACCACTTCTTGTGTGGCCTAGGACTTCATTTCTCTGTGCTACAATTTCCTCATTTGTAAAATGGAATCACAATCCTCTTGCTGCAGCCTCCTGAGTGCTGGGATTATAGGCAGGGATCACCAGGCCTGGCTCTCTCTTCAATCCTGGAAGGAAGTATGATGGATTAATGGAAAAGTCCCAGGCTTTGGAATTAGACTCCTGGGTTCACATCTTAGTTCTGCCACTTCCTGGCTGTGTGCTGACCATGTGAAGGCTGCTTGGCCTTACTGAACCTTTGTTTCCACATCTATAAAATGAAGGTTATGCTCATTTGGAAGGTCAGGGTAAGGAGGAATGCTTCCTTAGTCAAAGCTGCAATGGCTACTAGTGCTGCCTGTGAAATCCCGTCCACCAGGGATGGTAGCTACTGTGGGCATAAAAGTATGTGTAGCTTATACCTGTAATCCAAGCTACTCAGGAGACAGGGATCAGGAGGATTCTGGTTCAGACCCAGCCTGGGCAAGTAGTTCATGAGACCCCTTCTCAAAAATACTCAACACATCCAGGTGCTGGTGACTCTCACCTGTAACCCTAGCTACTCAAGAGGCAGAGGTCAAGAGGTTTGTGGTTGGAAGCCAGCCCCAGGAAAATAGTTCGAGAGACACCCTATCTTGAAAAAAACCCATCACAAAAAAGAACTGATAGAGCAGCTCAAGTGGTAGAGTGTCTGCCTAGCAAGCATGAGGCCTTAAATTCAAACCCCAGTCCCATACACACACAAAAAAAAAAAGTGTGAAAACCTCCAGGGACCTCACTAGTGGCCTCCTGGATCAGAAATCTGAAGTTATATTCACCTGACCTCCCTTTCAGGGCAGGCCAGTCAGCTCCCCTCCAAAATAAGTTTGGTCCCTTATTCACTGATTTGAGAAAGGAGCGAAGCCCCTGGAAACGTGTGAGCTAGACTGTGGATCAGGAGACAAAGCCTCAAGCTGTGAGGGTGACTCAGGGGCAGGAAGAGTGCTTTCCATGCAGAGCCCACATTTGATCCGTCTGTTCCCCCCAACCTCCCAAAAAATAAAAGGCCTAGACAGGTTTTTCCTTTTGTTTTGTTTATGGTTTTCTTTCATTGCCTAACATCGTGACTACATTTTTTGGTGGTACTGGAGTTTTAACTCTGGACTTTGGGCTTGCTAGGTAGGCATTCTGCCTCTTGAGTCACAGCTCCAGCCCTTGTTTGTTTATTTTGAGACAGGGTCTTACTACATAGCCCAAGCTGGCCTCAAACTGGAGATCCCCTCCTATGTGCTGGGATTACAGGTGTGTGACCTCACATCCAGCACAAGAACATTTTACTGCTTGAGCCACTCTGCCAGCCTACAAGAACATTTTAAAGAAGTATAAAGAAGTGTGTGTGTTTTATGGGACTGAAGGTCAGAAAGGACAGGAGCAAATGGAAGAAAGTGGAACTGGTGAGAATTACTTGACCACAGGGAAGTTTTGTTGTTGTTTTATTTATTTGTTTTAGTGGAATTGCGGTTTGAACTCAGGGCTTCACACTTGCAAAGCAGGTGCTCTACTTCTTGAACTACACCTCCAGTCCATTTTACTCTGGTTATTTTAGAGATGGGGGTCTCATGAACTATTTGCCCGGGCTGGCCTTGAACCTAGATCCTCCTGATCTCAGTCTTCCAAGTAGTAAGGATTACAGGAGTGAGCCACCAGCTCCTGGTTGTTTTTTGTTTTTTGATACTGGGGATTAAACCCAGGCATGCCAGGCAAACATGCTCTACCTTGCTGGGCACCAGCAGCTCAGGGCTGCAATCCTAGCTACTCTAGAGGCAGAGATCAGGAGGATCGAGGTTCAAAGTCAGCTAGGGGAAATAGTTCTTAAGACCCTATCTGGAAAAAGCCCATCACCCGGGCTGGCAAAGTGGCTCAAAAGTGGTAAAGTACCTGCCTAGTAAGCATGAAGCCCCAACTTCAAGTCCCAGTACCCCCCCTAAAAAAAAAAATCTGAAAAACCCCTTCACAAGAAAGGGCTGGTGGAGTAGCTCAAGGTGTAGACCCTGAGTTCAAACCCCAGTACCACAAAAAAAAAAAAAAAAAGCTCTACTCTTGAGCTACACCCCCAAAACCCCAGCCTGACAGAAGTATTCTTGGGTCCACTGAGTCTCAGGCAGGATAATTGAGCCTGAGAGGGTGAGTAGAGAAACAGCTCACATACAGGTTTCCTTTCTGGGACAAGGACTATTTTTCATTATGATCCACAATCCAGGTGACTGTACCTAGTTTCCCAGTCAGAATCCACTCTGCCTGGGAAAGGTCTGCCCTAGCTCTAGAGACCCTAATTCCACCTGTTTGGCTAGTGTTTTGTGTTTTAGAGAGTGATCCTGCTGAATTAAAATTCAATTAATCCAACTTTAAGGGCAAGAAAAACTATTAGTGAGAAATCATTAAACAGCACATAAACCCTTTGGGGACATGGAGTAGTAGGAGAAGCACAGCCTAGCTTTTGTTAAGGTGCTTTTGGGCCCAAGGAGTGAACTGTTTGAAGGAATTTTAACAAGATAGTGGTCAAAGTGGAATTTGTTCTTGTTGTTTATTTAAGGCTTTACAAGGCCCTGGCAGGTCCCCTGGGTCTGGAGGGGAGAGTTTGGTAACTGTGGTGAGAGGTAGACTCTTAGGGGGGCGTTTTCTAAACCTGTGAGGAAGCAAAACAATTGGCCTGGAGGGGTCACAAGTCTCAGGGTCCTGAAAGACAAAGCAAGCCTGGGGGGAAGTGTCTGAGACTGCGGGTAGGGAAGAGACCTGACAGCTAATGAGCAGGGGATCTTGGGAGCGGAAAAACAGACTCACCCAGAGGTTGTTGGGACAACTGATGAAATGTGAATACAGTCTGTGGATTAGATAATAGGACTGTAGCAACATTAAATTTCCTGATTTTGATAACTGTACTTGGGTTGTAGAAGATAATGTTCACAGTCTTAGGAAATGCACAAGGAAGTGATTGGGGCACCATAGCTACAGCTCTCCTCCCAAATGGATCAGAAACCACACGTGTGTGTGTGTGTGTGTGTGTGTGTGTGTGTGTGTGTGCACGCACACGCGTGGGTAGATATGTACAATGTGGAAATGGCCGTGCACACGTATTATGGACATGTAATATGAATATCTTATGAAAGGCCAAAATGTTAACAATAAAAATAGTAAAACTAAATAAGCCTGCAGGATGCCAGTCATACCTACTCAGGAGGCAGAAATCAGGAGGATTGAGGTTTGATGTCAGCCAGGGCAAATACTTCCAGAGACCCTAATCTTGGAAAAAAAAAAAATCCATCATGAAAAAGGGCTGGTGGAGTGCCTCAAGGTGTAGGCCTTGAGTTCAAACCCCAGTACAGCAAAATAAACGTAAGTGATAAAAACTAAAGGAAAGGAGGAAGAAAAAGAGAGAAAGAGAAAGAAGAAAGAAAGAACGAGGTAGGTAAGAAATAAACAAAATGTTCATATCTGATCTTATTTTGCTTATATATTTTGGGTGCTGGGAATGGAACCCAGGGCCTGGCACACACTAAGCCAGTGTTCTACCACTGGCTACATCTCCAAGCATGATAACATTTATTGGTGGTTTCCCCCTGCCCAGGAATATACTAAAATAGGTGCTAATAGATTGCACAAGAATTAGGAGTCACCTCAAGAGAGGCTCTCAGTCGGTGAAAAGCCTTGCCCGTCCTGGCTCCAGCGAGGCCTGAGCTTTACTGAAGGCCTCTGGTGCCCAGCCCTTGCCTTCAAGGCTGGTAGCTTTCTGGAGGAGACAGACATCTACAAAATTAGTGCTGGATGTGCCTACAGAAACTGTGTTGGCAGCGTGAATGTGGGAAAGTGCTTCTCAGTCTTCAAGGAAACTGCCAGAAATGGCTTACTTCCCAGAACATGGGATACTTGAAGTAGGTTTGGGTTTTTGTTTGTTTTGGGCAGTATGGGTTTTGAACCCAGGACCTCATGCTTGCTAGGCAGTCATTCCACCAGCCCTTTTTTGTAAAGGGTTTTTCAAGATAGGGTCTCATGAACTACTTGCCGGGTCTGGCTTCAAACCTTGATCCTCTTGATCTCTGCCTACTGAGTAGCTAGGATTATAGGCAGGAGCCACTGGCGCCTGGTTTATTTTTGTTTCTTGAGGCAAATTATTGCTGTGTAGTCAGGCTGGCCTCAAATTAGTGACCCTGTTGCTTCAGCCTCCTGAGTGCTGGCAGTGGGATTACAGGAGTACACTAACATTTTGTTGTTTTTGGCACTGGGATTTGAACTCAGGGCCTCAAGCTTGCTCAGCATCACTCTATCACTTGAGCCATGCCACCAGCACCTTGAAGTAGGTTTTGAAGGCTGAGTGAAAGTCAGAGAAGGAGGTTGTGAGCAGGGGTGGAGAGACAGTTTGCAAAGCAGAAGGAAGAGTCAGCAACTGCCTGCAAGGGTTCTGTCAGTGTGTGTGGAGGGAGGTGGGCCCTGCAAAGCATGGGGCAGGAGGCCAGCCAGGTGAGTCTGCAATGAAAGGCATGGAGGAAGACAGCATGTGAGCTGGGATCTGAGGAAAGAGACCGCCAAGGATGCTGCAAAACCATGACCTACCTAGACAGAGGGCATGTCTGGAACAAAGAACAGAGGTCAGGCAGGAGCAAATCCCAAGGGATGGGGCTGGTAAACACCTGGACACTGAGAGTTGGCTGCAGGTGCGACTCTCAGAGAGTTGTGCAAGGTGTTTGCCTCTCACTTGAGCCTGCGCACTTTCACATAAGGCCTTGGTGGAAGAGTTCCCAGGTCAGAGTCACTCCAAGAAAACATCCTAGCTTGGGGAGAAAGGCAACTGTTGTACACTGTTGGGGGGAATGTAAATTGGTATGCAATTAGGGAAAACAGTATGGTGGTCCCTTGAAAAATTAAAAATAGAAAAGCCAGCTGGGCATCAGAGCTCATGCCTGTAATCCTAGCTTCTTGGGAGGCTGAAATAAAGAGGATCGTGGTTTGAGGCCAGCCCAAATAGTTCTTCAGACCCCCATCTAGAAAAAAACCAGGGAAAAATGAACTGGGGTTGTGGCTCAAGTGATAGAGTGTCTGCTGAGTTCAAACTCCATCACTGCCAAAAACAACAACAAAACAGATTTAAGACTCATACCTGCATATAAAATAGATAGCAACTGTGTGCTGGTGGCTCAGGCCTGTAATCTCAGCTACTGGGGAAGCATTGATTAGGTGCATCGAGGTTCAGTTTGAAGTGAGCAAATAGTTCTAGAGACTCTGTCTCAAAAATACCCAACATGAAACAGGGCTGGCAGAGTGACTCCAGTGGTAGATTGCCTACCTAGCAAGCATGAGGCCCTGAGTTAAAGCCCCAGTACCTCAAAAAAAAAAAAAAAAAAGGAGGACTGGGACAGAGCTGAGAGGTCTTAGGCAGCCAGGTATAAAGCAGTTTGAGGTAGCTTCTCTAGGAAAGAGGGAGTCCTGGAACTGGGGGACAGGTGGACGACTGAAGAATGGTTACTAATAAATGCCATAGAGCTTGTCAGCTGGAAATTCAGGCATTTGGAGTAAGGTATAACAGCATGGATTGACATCTATCTTTTGGTTTTTCTGCTATATTTATTTCAAGTGTAACTTTTATATTATTTTTCCCTTTTGATGGAAGACTTAGAGTTACATTTTTGAGAAGAGATTGGGAGCTTAGCTTTGACATTGCCAGTAACAGGTAATGGGGGGTCTTGAGGTGGGAGGACTGTAACTTCTGTTATGGAAAAGAAGGAGAATGTGACTGGTGGTGGTTGCACAGGTCCAGGGTAGCAGAGTGATGAGGCAATGACACACTAAAGGTAGTCAGGCAGTTTACAAGTCCCTCCAGCAAATGCTGAGTTTTTGTTTTTGTGGTGCTGGGGATTGAACTCAGTACCTCAGGCTTACTAGGCAGGTACTCCACTGAAAGAGCCATGTCTCTGGCTCTGTAATAAAACATTTTCACAAGCTTATTTAACCTGATAGGCTAGTACATATCATTCTTGCTACAGGGATGGAAAATCTTAGGCACAGAGAGGGTCAGTAAGTTGCCCAAGTACACAGTAAAGAGTAGGGGAATCAGGATATCAGCTTACCGGAGTTTTAAACTATTTTTAATTACCAGTACTGAGTGTTTACTCTTGTGTTTTAGATGTATAATTCCAATTCAAAACTTCCCTAATTTATAAAGTTCTAGGAAACTAGACTTTCCATCATATCCTATGACATGTTGCTATGAACTCAGTGTTGCTGAAAGCAGCTCACAGTCTTCTGTAATGGTCCCAAGGCCACAGTCAGAGTAGAGTGAAGAGGCTATAGCACACCATCCCCCCTCAATTGGTGGGCAGTGATTCAATAGGTGTCTGTGTTAGACTGGTATCTACCCCATATGCTCAAAATAGTAATTATGATGTAATGTTTATTTTATTTATTTATTTTTTGAAAAAGCACATACTCTGGAGATTTATGTATTTAAAAAAATTATGTGATTGCACCCGGAGGATGATGGTGAAAGGTGCAATTTTGACATCAAAACAGGAGGTTGCATGGAATATTTAATGAAAGGATCTGATGAGAAAAGCAGATTGGAAGTCAAGTTGCTGTGATGGAAATGTGGCCTAGCCCACAGTCCAGGGTCAGAGAGAGTGGCAGGGAATGGTGTCATCTTTGAAAACAAAGTAGGGTTACAGACACATGGGGTAGAATGCAAATTTACGGCCTACCTACTTTCAGGGCTGGTTTTCTTTTTTAAAAAAGTGGTTACTTATTAAAATAAGATGATTTGTTTTCAGGATTCAGGAAAACTGGAAGGCTGCAGGCTCCTCATCTCTTGCTAGGAAAGAGTGTTTACTAGTTAGGATGGCAATGAAAGTTTTAATTCAATATAGTTTATAGCAGGGGACTGTGTCCTTGCTTTTCATCTGGACACACAGAGCAGCCTTTTCTAGATCAGCCAAAGTCTTCCTAGGTTCTAATACTAATGTATTATTTACCTATCACTATGCCACATTAAAAAAAATCATAGCTGCGTTTCTATACAGTTGGGGTTAAATTGGATGATTGACAATTCCCTCTTCTCTGTAGTAAATGAAGTCTTAACTGAAATTAGGAATGTGCTATGTACCAATTTACACTGCAGGACTGCTTCCTGGCAACGTCTGTCAATCCAAGAAAAAAAAGGATGGGAGCAACTTTTCATGAAGAAAAATCAAACCTCCTGCACCTTCTCTTTCTCTTTTCTTTGTGCTTTATTCTGAGCAATTGTCCTCAGGAAACCAACTCACCAACTGCTGGCAAGTTTGATTCCTCTTTCTGGACTCACAGCCTTCCTGCTCCTCAAACTTTTACCTTAGAAACAGGGCTGCTGGGTTTTTTTCCCTTGTCATTTTTTCTTCTTCTTCTTCTTCTTTTTTTTTTTTTTTTTGTGGTGGGTGGGGCCAAACCGAGAGGGAGACAGCAGATCTGGGCCATCTGACCCTTCTGGCAATTCTCTTCATCTGTTTTCCTTTTGTTTTTTTAAAGAAAAGAATTTTAAAGCAATCAAAGAGAAGAAAAGAAACAGAATCAGGAAGATTCTAAACTAGCTCTGGAGTCAGGCTAGTATGCTGGAAAATGACAGGAGTATGTAGATTTGTGTGCGTGTGCAATTTACAGCTCTCAAATTAGGATGAAGAATCTTGTTCTGGCAGTGCAAGATGGCATGAGAAGCTCTGTCTCTCAACAATTGGTTTATTTTTGATGCTGAGAATTGAATTCACGGCCTCCTGAACATGCACAAGCTACCACTGAGCCACACCCCTAATCTCTAATTTATTTTTATTTTTGAGATTAAGTCTTTCCATGTAGCCTAAACTGACCTAGAATTCTGATTCTTCTGCCTCAGCCTCCTGAGGGCTGGGACTACTGCCATGCCTGGCTTCAGCCCCTAATTTCAGTGATAAAACCTTTATTTCTTCATGTGGCAGAGGAGGTGCTTAGTTTCAGTTTCATTGGATGCAGCTTCCCCACTCCTCACACATTTTTCTGGTGGTCACTGATCTCTACTTTTGCTCAGGGGGTAGGGAGGGTGCCCTTGAGGGCAGCTGAGGACTGAGACCATTCTAGTGGGGCTGCCAGGCTCTTCTGGGCTTCGGAAGCTGTCCTCAGACCGCACCTGGGAGCACTTAGGGCCCTGTCTTCCAGCACCTTTGCTCAGTTGAGTTGAGTTAAGGGCTCTTTCCAGGATGATCTCCCCCTGGAATATGATGAGCAAAATTAGGGACGTCTATGCATTGTAGTCCCTCTCATCCTTTATGACCCAGGCACGGTTGTCTTGTCTTCTTGTCGTTGAAGTATAATTTCTATGGTGAAATTTTGCACAGATCCTGAGTGACGTTTTATTTATTGGTAGGACTGGGTTTTGAACACAAGGCTTCCGGCTTGCAAAGCTTGTGTTCTACAGTTTGAGCTGCATCTCTAGTCCATTTGGCTCTGGTTATTTTGGAAATGGGGTCTTGTGAACTATTTGTGCAGGCTGACCTCAAACTGTGATCCTCCCTAACTTGGCCTCCCAAGTTGCTAGGATTACAGGCATGGGCTGCCGGTACTAGGCTAAATGACATTTATTTTAATTGAGACAGGGTTTTGCTGTGGCCCAGACTGGCCTGGAATTTGTGATCCTCTTTCCCCAGCTTCCTAGGGCTAGATTACAGAGGCGTGAGCCACCATGCCTGGCCATTTGTAAGTATTGACAAGTGTACACAACAGAGTATAGATTTTTATTTCATTCCCTCACAGTTTCCCCCTCCCAGCTTTTCATCCCCTACCTCCATATCTTACTTGTGCCTGTTCTAGAATGTCCTGTAAATGGGGAATCATAACAGCACGGATTTTGTGTTTGGCTTCTTTCTCCCAACATGATGTTTTGATGCTGATTATGGATTGTACCGGTTTAAATTGAACCAAGATATCACTCACGGTCAGACAAGAGTAAGATGGGGACAACTGAGGACCCATTGGCCTCCAAGGCCTGATACTCCCTAAATCTTGGCATGCTGCCCCGTGGTGGGCCCTTCCTAGCTAGTCTCTTTACAAGGCCAGCAAGTTCCTCTCCCAGAACCGCCCAGACAGCCTCGGGCACCACCCAGATGGCCGCGGGGCCGTCACCGGGTCGCCTCCTTGAACAGCTGCCCCTACTCCCATTAAAACTCCAAAGGGAGCTGGCCCCTCCACGGACCAGAATTCAGATTCGTTTAATTCCACGCATCCAACTGTACACAAAAGTGTGATGCGTTTGTGCTGGTCCCAGATTTGTAGAGTCCTTGAGAAAACGTAGAAGGAAAAAAAGAAAAGGTGGGGAAAACCGCAGCTCTCCGGAGGCAGGGGATATCAGCCTCCGAACAGCCAGCGTTTTAGAATGAAGTCTTTTCTTTTCTTTTTTAAATAAACGGAAGAGTCGCTCTCTGCTCCTCGCTCGGAAGGTTTCAAAGGTCGTCACACTGAGGCCCGGGGGCGTTCATCTCCCCAGCGGCCGGGAGAAGGGAGGAGGCTGGTGGGAGGGGGAGGGAGCACACAAAAGCGGCCGTGCCGAGAGGGCTAATGTTTCCTGTTTGCCTGGAGCCCCCTCCTCTGCGTCCCCTCCCCCAGCCCCCTCCCAGCACTCGGGCGGAAGTGAGTTTGCTCCTTTGGAGATTAAAAGGATTCCGAATTCCGATCAGTCCCAATAACCGGCGTTCTGGGAGGAGTAGAAGAGGCGGCAAAGCAGAGAAAGCGGGGGCACGCGGGCGCGCGCACGCAGCCCGAATTGGGGGAGTTGTGCAAAGCCCCAGGAGGCCAGGGCACCGCGAGAGCAAAGCCCGGTAGGCGCGGCGCAGCCGGGGCCACCCGCGTCCCGCTTGGAGACTCGTTCCTGAAGGAAGATGACGCAGGCTGGTGCCGGCGGCTTTGGCCACGCGGCTCCCGAACTCGCCGCGCGGGGCCCTTGCCTGTTCCACTGATTACAGCACGCCCGGGAGGAGGCTCCGTCCCCGAGGCTTGGGATCGGAGGGGGGGACCAAGGCGAGGGCGAAATGGCCCGATGACAAAGGAAATGTGATCCCCCTTCGCTGCCAAGGTTTCAGAGAGGACGGACGTGAGGAGGAGGAGGGGCGCGGGGCGCGCGCGGAGCTCGGATAGCATTGCACGACGGCCCGCGCGGAGCGGGCAGCGGGTACATCTAATATCTTCCTGCCGATGAATAATTCAGGGCGGCCCGCGGGGACCTGCGGCCCCGCGCTGCAGCGCGGCTAAGCCGGAGGGGAAGGAGTGCACGAGAGGCGCCCAGGCCGGGCCGGCCGAGGCGGGGACACGAGGGTGCCGGGCCGCGTGGGGCGCGCGTGCGTGTTAGCTCGGGTTGCCGCGGCCCGGCTGGGCCGGCGGGCGCGCGGGAGACTCGAAGCGCGTGGGACGCGCGTGCGTACTGCACGCGTGCGGCCCCGAGGCCGGGCCAGCACGAGGTGCAGCTGCGCAGGGGCCGACCGCCCTGAAGGGGAGGCTGCGCCTGGTCGTGCGCAAGGCCCGACCGCTGCACGCCGGGCCACCCAGGAGCCCCTGGCCGCCGCGTCATGCGGCGGGGCGGCCGGCGTCGCGCCGGGGGACACCAGCTTGGCGACGCGCTGCTCCCGCCTTCAGGAGTTTGGGGCTCCTTCCTCCTCCAAGAAGAGACGAAATCCGTTTAGCGAAAAGCAACACACCAAATACTCGTGCAACCAAATTCTGCTCTCGCCGGGACTGGATTCCGCCGTGGACTCTGAATTTGGGGGCTCCTCGGCTAGCGCGGAGCGAAGCCCCAGCTGCTCCAGGGAGTAGGCTGACCTCCCAGCCCTTGCTCGTCCCTCGCGTGCCGGGGCTTGTCCCGGCCTTCCCGCTTGGAAAGGCACGCGGCCCCCACGACCTCCGGGAGGAATCCGTGTCTCCCCTGCATAGTGGCATTTAATGCCTGTAGTGTTGGGCCCGGCAGCGCGCAGGCCGGACGTGGCGAGGCCGAGGGGACAGCGTCGATCGGGTGTCGGCTCCCGGATTGCAGGCGCCTAATCGATGCGTTTTTGTGAGTGAGTCGGTGGCTCCCCCACCCGCCTCGGCCGCTCTCTCCTCCTTCTCCTTTTCCTCTCTGGTCTCCTCCCTCCTGGGCCGGCTTGCAAATGGCTTCGTTCCCCGAGACTGACTTCCAAATCTGCCTGCTGTGTAAGGAGATGTGCGGCTCGCCCGCCCCGCTTTCCTCCAACTCGTCCGCGTCGTCGTCGTCCTCCCAGACGTCCACGTCGTCCGGGGGCGGCGGCGGCGGCCCGGGGGCGGCGGCGCGCCGCCTGCACGTCCTGCCCTGCCTGCACGCATTCTGCCGCCCCTGCCTCGAGGCGCACCGGCTGCCGGCCGCAGGCGGCGGCGCTCCTGGAGAGCCGCTGAAGCTGCGCTGCCCGGTGTGCGACCAGAAAGTCGTCCTCGCCGAGGCGGCGGGCATGGACGCGCTGCCTTCGTCCGCCTTCCTGCTCAGTAACCTGCTTGATGCCGTGGTAGCCACGGCCGATGAGCCGCCGCCCAAGAACGGACGCGCGGGCGCCCCAGCGGGAGCGGGCGGCCACAGCAACCACCGGCACCACGCGCACCCGCGCGCGGCCGCCTCCGCGCCGCCTCTCCCTCCGCCGCCGCCGCCCGCGCCTTCTCGTTCGGCTCCGGGCGGCCCCGCCGCCTCCCCGTCGGCGCTGCTTCTGCGCCGGCCCCATGGCTGCAGCTCGTGCGACGAGGGTAACGCGGCCTCGTCGCGCTGCCTTGACTGTCAGGAGCACCTGTGCGACAACTGCGTCCGCGCGCACCAGCGCGTGCGCCTCACCAAGGACCACTACATCGAGCGCGGCCCGCCGGGTCCCGCGGCCGCCGCCGCGGCGCAACAGCTCGGTCTTGGGCCGCCCTTCCCCGGCACGCCCTTCTCCATCCTTTCGGTGTTTCCTGAGCGTCTCGGCTTTTGCCAGCAGCACGACGACGAGGTGAGTGCGGGCGCGGCTTCGGAGAGACTGTCCAGGGGGTGGGGTGGTGCGTGCGTGTGTGCTCCACGCGGGAAGCAGTGCCCGTTTCAGGCTTGTTTTGTCTCTGGGTTTCGTGGCAGTCGTTAGTATCTAGTAGGTTATGGCCTGAAAAGACCCAAATTCTGGTGTCCCCCTTTGCTTTACTGCGTGGCAAAGCGTGACACGATTGATCTGGGGAGGGGAGGTGTGTGTGTTGATGGGTTGTGGGTTCCTTGTGCGGCCCGCCGGAGGCCTCCGATCGCGCGGAGAGGGCTCACCTTCTCTCATTTTTGTTTGTAAACCTCTCGGATTGTTGGGTTTAAGACGGTCATGGATCGGGAGGAGAGTTGCGTGGATGTGTGTGGAGTACATGTGCGGGTGTAGATGTGCGGTCCACGTGCGCGCTGGGCGGGGGGTGACTTTTTGTTGTCGTTTGGACAGCGTGGCAGTCGCTGCGTCCTTGTGTTGGTAAGGCGACGCCTGTAGATCTTGGAGGGCCAAGGGGCTGCCGTGTGGAGCCCTTATCTGTGCGTAGCTATTGCACGTTCTATGTAAAATTGTGTTGTGGCCCCTGAGCTCTCACGGCCAGTTGCCGTTTGGCTTTCTGGGCCCACGGCTGCACCCTGAGGTAGAAGGCGAGTCAGGACGACCTTACCCATTCCCTAAATCACCTGAGACTCTGGTGCTGCTCCCGCCGTCCCTACGAGGAACCGGTTTCCCTGGTTAGGAAGTGTCCCCACCCTGCTCACACACAGGCTGTATTCGCCTTGGGAAAATCCGGAGCTGCTACACGCAGCTAAAGCTGGGCGTACAGCAGTCTTTGGGCTTGATTCCGCTCTTTGGGCAGTCGGACAAACCTTTTCCGCTTTGGTACCGGGCCGGTACCATCTTGTACCTGCTCCAACCCACTGGAGGCTGGGGACCAGAGGGTTTGAGAAGCAGACTGCTTGAAAAAGGGGGTCTGTGACATAAACACATGGTCTTAGAGGTTTGGTGTGTGATCGCCACAATCTTGCCTTGGGGTGGGGGTGAGGGGGAACAGGAGATGCAGAGGCTTTAAAAATTCTGCGGGATTCGGAGCGGGACAACTGGTGCCGAGTACTGTTGAAGCCAGCACCGCGCCGCAGCCAAACCTGTTATTGGGGGAGGAGGGCGGAGCTATTGCCTGATAGCCTTAAGCCGATTTCGTTGATTGGAAAAAAGTTGAAATTCTAATTTTCAGTGAGCGCCTCCCTCTTCAAAGTTCCGTCCTAGTCTGAAGCTTGGGGGGTGGGGGGCCTGGCTGCCTTAAACTTTGAATGGGTCTCACAGTTAACTTATCTTCTGGGTGAATGTTCTAGCCTGTTCTTTTAGAAAATTCTAGGAACTGAAAGATGGAGCCAGTTTCCCTGCAGATTAGGATCGAATGGAGAGCGGGGGAAGGGAGAATTTGCCTCCTGGGATGGGCATTGAGTGTGTCACTTTTTATTTTTATTCCAAGTTAAAGGATCTACTTTTGTGTCTTTGGGCTAAAATTGTAGATGCTCAGCATTGCCATATTTAAAACCATTGAAACTGTGTGGGAGGGCTGGAAGTGCGAAGTGGAGCTCTCCTCACCCAGTGAGGGACCCGGATGCTCTCATGTCACTGTTTAACATGTGCTGTGATAGGTTGTGGTTGTTTAGAAAGCATTAAACTACTAACTAGGTTGTTAAAACAAATATCCCTTAAAAACAAAAATCTACTGTTTTGACCAAGATTCTACTTCTTGTTGGGTTTTTTTCATTTACACAAGAAAGCTTGGAAAGTATTAGATTACTGGATTTAGAATGCTAGGAAGTTGGAGTTTAAAGGTGTCAAACCAACCACGAAGAAGGCTATGGGAGAAAAAACAATCCTCCCCCTCAGTAGCGAGGTTCTTAAAGGCTGTCTGAAGTCTTCCCTTTCTTTGGATGGGAGTGATCATTAACGGTTTCAGAATATTGTTCCTTTAAAAAGCCATTGCCTGTGGCTGGGAAGGGGCCCTGTCTTGATGGTGACACACTGGACCCCTAAATCCATGTGTTTATACGTACCCTCTACTCCCGTTTTTAAAATATGCTGCTTCGCTGAGTTGCTTCCCTTGTCAACAAATTACTCCATTAAGTAATTTGGGGCGCCTTTTCCTTTGGGTAACTGATGCCACCTGACTTGGGAAGGAGGCCGGAATGCCTACTATCATGTCCAGGAAAAGGCTGCCTGACTGGGGAAGGCTGCGTTCCTTAAGCCTCGGCTCTGGAATGACTCCCCAGGACTGGCCAGTGAGGCGGGGTGTGTGACTCTTGGCGTGAAGCGATCTAAAAGGGGGCAACGGGTTTGCCAGTGATGAGCTGGTTTACTTTCTAGCTAACACACAGGGTTCGAGGCTTTAGCTGTTCTGGGGAGGGCGCGCGGAAGCTGCGCGGCCGCGGGGTCGCCGGGAGCCCGAGCCGCCTGCGTCCCCGACGCTGTCCGGCCGGCGGCTGCCCGCGCCCACTCGCGCGGCCCTGGAGAAAGGCGCTGCCAAGAGGCGCGTGCGCCCGCTGCTCACTCGTTGCCTTTACGTTCTTTTCCGCCTTTTGGCTCCCTGTGACCACGGAGGACGCGCGCTCTTTGCTACCTTGGAGGCGACACTGGGAAAGAAAAGAAGTCTGCATGTTCAGTGTCTAAAGGAACCGGTAAATGGCAGGAAACGGAGCAGAGTTTGAACGTGTCCAGGCCCCCCAGGAAAGGCTCTGTTATTCATGGTGACATAGTTGCCATCTTGAGTCAAGGGAGACAGTGTAGCTGGGCCCCACAATGTTCCCATAGGCAGGTCAGTCAGGGACTGGGATTTTGCTGAACCCCTTGGACTGAAGATGGGATGCTGGTGCCGATGCCATTTATTCAGTCGGTAGTTGCAGCTCTAAAATGCTAGAAATCCCACCAGATGTGACCCTGAATGTGGAATCTTCTTTGGACTGTGGTCTCTTAAAACCTATGCTCAAACCTATCCGATCTCAAGTGAGCAGTCTCTCTGGTCGACTGCATTTTATCTTGAATCTCATCTTTTTAGGTGTGCTTATACCCATTGCACACAAGATTCTTTTTAAATTATATGCATGTTTTGTGTAAACTATAAAACTCATACCAAAATACGTATTTTGGTACAAAATACAGTACAATTTTATTTCTTGTGCTACATGTCAAAGTAGATTTTTTTTTTTTGTTATAAGACAGTCTCACTTATGTATCTTCTGCCTTCTGGTGCTGAGAATGCTAGGATTATAGACAGATGTATGCCACCATGCTCAGTTCGTAGCTTTCTCGTTAAAAGAATGATTATAGACACCGGTAAAGAGCTTTCTTTCCTACCTTTATCCATACATTGACCTGTAGAGGTGACTGGATATAGCTAAAGTTGGTGAAATTCATGGTAAACTTTGAATTTCTACAAAAAAGTGGGATTTTCACTGGGATCCCATTGATTCAGAGGTGTATCTATTTATTTAATAAGCTCACAGGAGAGAACTAATGGGAATGACTGGATGGAAAGATAACCTTTCCAAAGTAACACAGGTCGCTACTTTGAATTTTAGCAGCTGTAAATTTTTAAGAAAATACTTGATGAAACTGTATGAGAAGAGAAATAAAATGAATGTTCATTATTGATATGTTAATTGCTCTCTGAATATAATTCAGCCATTAAAAAGTCATTCTTGAGCTGAGTACTTTCATTAAGGGCAATAAGGACCTGTGGAAGTGGGCCATAGCTAGTTTGGCATCTTGTACTCTGGTCATATTGCGGTTTCTTGGTGTGTCAGGTTGGTCTGGGGACCTTGTCACAATATTAAAGTTGTTTTTTTTTTTGTTTTTTTTTTTTTGGTGGGACTTAGGTTTGGACTTAGGGCTTCATGCTTGCAAAGCAGGCCCACTATTGCCACTCCTCCAGTCCTTGAAGCTGTCTTTCTCAGGGATTGTGAGACTGCATAGACTTGGTACAGTGAAGTCATGTTGGGAAGACAGTGGGCACTTTCTTGTAGATTTCTGGGCTTTATTTGACATTACTGTATGTTCTTTACCATTGACATTTTCAAAATTAAACACTCACTGTTTTTAATAGTGAGATCGCAAAAGTGTTTGAAGATTGAGGAAAATTGCTTTTTTCCACCCCTGTCCTATTGTATTTGTATGTACTATTTTTAGAGTCCTTTTTAGAGGCTGTAAAATGTCTAGGCTCCTAAAGCATTCCTTAAAATAGATGCAACATTCTCCTGACAAGTAAAAATTTGGGCAAATTTTTGCTTCAGATTTTTTTTTTTGTCTTTTTCATTTGAAAAAAGGCCCTTTTACTTGTGCATATATATCGAGGGAGTTCTTGTGGAAGCCATAAATAAGGAGGTGAAATGGCCAAAAGGCTTTTGGTGTTGAAGTGGTTTCTAGATTAGAAAGTGTTGGCAATTTTCATTTTTTGGTGATTGTGGAGCTCTGAAATCTGTCCCCTTCACCTGCTGAAAGTCACATGGTTTGCATAATCTTGCCATTTCCTGGTCTGATTTTTAAAACAAGCCGAGGTTTATTTCAACTGTATGCATTCTTAGTAACCTGTTAGGACTGTTTTGGTGCTTTTTTTTTTTTTTGGGTGGAACTGGGGTTTGAATTCTGGGCTTCTTTTGCAAAGCAAGCCATGCCTCCAGTCCATTTGGTGTCATTCTTCATAACCTTTAAGCAAAAAATTGAAATGAGTCTTAATATGCAGGAAGTTTCAAAATGATATTCCCACTCCCTTCCCTCTACAGCAGTAACAGAATTACAGGCCTGTCTTAGGCTGTTTTTGCCATCTTGGTTTTGGAAAAGCAAAAAAGTAAGACACTGAAGAATTACAGTTGCCTCAAGGGAGCACAGAAGCTATCCAGGACAGTCCACTCTTTCTCCCTTTTTTTCTCCTTTGAAGCACAGTTCCTTGGACGAGGGAGCTTGACCCATCTTTCCTCTTCACCTGAAGGTGACCTTCTGCTTGTGCAATACCAAATTACTCCTCTTCTTTTGAGTCTATTTTGTTCTGGTTATTTTGGAGATGGAGTCTCTCAACTACTTGCCCCAGCTGGCCTCCAACCTCGAATCTCCTGATCTAAGCCTTCCAAGGATTTTTTATTTGTGCCCACAAACTAAGTTGATCAAAATCAGATTGACTGCTTTGATTGACAAGTCTCTTACTTGTTAACAGCAAATTTGGGAAAACAGTGAAGACATCTTGGGAAGAAAAATGGGCACTTGAAGGCTTTATTCAATATTACTGTATTTTTTTTAATCATTGACATTTTCAAAATTAAGCACTAGTTTTATTTGAAATAGCAAAATCTTGAAAGTATTTGAGTAGAACTGTTAGTAGCAAATTTGGGTGGAGTGAGCAGCCGTTTGACTTCACCTCTTAGATGCCATCTCTTGCTTCCCTGGTGTTGCAGATGGATGTAGCTTGCTTTTGTACATTGAGTGAATGAAATGGGAAAATCCCAACTCCTTGGTTCATTGTCTCTCACCCAAACCCCACAGATTTTGAGGGTTCCATATTCAACTAATAATAGACTAGTTATGTTTTCATCCTTAATATTTTCGACTAAACACAGATGGTAGTTCCTACTTGAGATCAGTTCCAGACTGATTCCAGTTTTGTTATCCATAAGCGCAGAAAACTAACAGCCAGTTGTAAATTGTTGAAAATAGTTTCCTACACAGATGCCTTTTAGAAATGGTGTTTGTTTGTTTGTTTTGGTAGGACTGGAATTGAACTCAGATGCATGCTTCCAAAGCAGACAGGCACTCTTATCTACTTCTTGAGCTATACCTCCAGCCCAGAAATGGTGATCTTTATGATAAAGTTACTGCTTTCAGTAATTGCATGTTAGCAAATTGAAGTTGTGATTGTTTGGGGATTTTGTTATGAAGAAGAGGTTAACTTGTTTGTGAAATGGAACCCAGGGCCTTGGGCGTGCTAGACAAGCTCTACCAATGAACTGTAGCCTCCCAACCCTTTTCTTTATTTTTGTAGTACCTGGACTTGAACTCAGGGCCTGCACGTTGAGCCACTCCACCAGCCCTTTTTTATGTAGGTTTTTTTTGAGATAAGGCCAGGCTGGCTTTGAACCATGATCCTCCTGATTTCTGCCTCCGGAGTAACTAGGAGTAACTAGGATTATAGGGTTGAGCCACCAGCACCTTGCACTCCAACCCTTCTTTTTGGGGATGGGGTCTCCCTCCTGAGTGCTGGGATTACAGTTATATACCACCATATCTGGCTAAAAAGGGATTGATTGTTGATTGTGATCATTTACAGGAATAGGGCTTGTGCAAAATGGCATGTTCTCTCACCACTCACTGAGTCTGTAGCAGAGAACTGTAGAATGAAATAGACTGAGAACTTGCCCTCGTGTTTTTGACACCCTGTGAATCTTGGGGGTTTTGGCTTAGCTTTGGAGCATGAGTGGGTTGGGAACCCTTGGGAATGCCTAAACACCAACTGCATCCTTCAGTTACATATGGATGGTTTGGCTAGCCTTTTCCTTCTATCCTTAACCATTTGTAAGGTTAAAATATGTTTTCCAGCCAGGAGCAATACCCCTGAAATCCCAAAGGCTGAGGCAGGAGGATCTCAAGTTAGAGGCAGGACTGGGTTACATAGTGAGACCCAATCAGCAAATCTCTGCTCAGATTTTGCTGCTAAATATGGACCTCCTGACTACTCCAGAAGCACAGATTTTGTTGGGGGGATGGGAGTGGAACCTAGAGCCTCTTGCATGCTATGCAAATGCTGTGCCCCTGAGCTACACCTCCAGTGGAGACACAGGTATTTTTAAAAGAGAACTGTGAATGAAGTGGTGTCAGCAGTCATTATTCCAGTGTGTTGGACATTTAAAGGAAGCCAGTTTAAACTATATCTGCAGATTCTGGTCTGGGATCAATGCCAAAGGGAGGGAGACAATTTGTTTACTTATAACCACTGGTAGGCTTGCACTGAATGCCTCCTAGAAAGAGTGCATGCTTAGAAAAGCATGGGCAAGGAAGGTAGATATGGTGTGAAGAGAATTTTAGTAGTAGTAGAAAAACAGAAGATTTCAGATGAGATGTTGTTAGCAGCTTAGGCAAATGCCCTACCACCTAAGACACACACCCCCAGCCAACAACTTTTTTTGGTGGATGTGGGGTTTGAACTCAGCGTCCTGTGCTTGCTGTGCAAATACTATACTATGTGAGCAGCATGGCCCCAGTCTTTTTTATTTTTTTTCCTCTTTGAGCCAGGATATCACTGCAGCCAGGCTGGCCCCCTGCACTTGAGATTGCAGGTGGGCACCACCACACCTCAGTATTTCTTTCAGAAGTTGACTTTAGTTGGTTTTACTCGAACACTCTGACATCGTGGTTCTAGGTTTAGATTCTGCTTCGCTTCTGTTCTCATCTGTGATAGGAGGGTAACTATGCAGCCGTGTGAGGATTAGAGAGAACACATGCACAGTGTCATTGCAGTGTCCCAACACTGCAAGCCATTGTAAATATTAGTGATAGCAGACCCCCCCCATCACAGGGGGGAGGCAGTAGTAACACACTTTCCATTTTCAGTATTAGGAAATGTGGCAGAGGTGTGCAAAACCCTCTACCTCTGAGCCATTTCCACAGCCCTTTTTACTTGGTTTTGAGAACAGGGTCTCACTAAGTTGCCCAGACTGGCCTTGAAGTCACAGCCTCCAGTGCTGGCTGGCATCACTGCCCCCAGTTAAAATGTTGGGTTCTGATGAACTTTTTTCTTTACATTATCATATAGGTACATACAGAAATTTTGTGATGAAAGGGTGAAGAGTTGCTTGGGAAAGTGCCTGCAGCTTTGGTTTAATTTGTGGTTAGGACTTGTGTTTTCAGTTCAAGTGTTGCCCTGCAGTAGCCGTGTGACCTTGGACAAATCACTTAACTGGCCTGATTTCTGACTGGGTACCCAGAGATAGGAGTGGATGCCCCTTGGGGAGCTGTAATTTACATGTGAGTACTTTGAAAGAGCTAAAAGAATCATGACTTAAATATCCTGAAAAAAAATCTGACTTCAGTTTTTTTCTGCAAAAGCAATACAGTTAAAAATCCCTTTTCATGAAACTGCTGTGCTCAGCTGTAAATCCCAGATGAGGAAGAAGGAGGGTCTCTGGTTCAAGGCCAGCCTGGGCTAGGCAGTCAGACTCTATCTCAAAAACAACAAAGTTCCTGGTTGATGGCCAAGTGGTACTTGATGCCATGAAATAATTTGGGCAGTTCCACATTGCTGACAGGAGTTGATGTATCAAGATTGGTCATTACAACATTTGAGCCCTTGTCCTCTGCTCTAGAATTCAGATCCACGCTAAGAATGTGTAAGAACAGACTGTGTCCCCCTGCTTGAGCCTTGTGGTTTGTCTGGGATTGTGAAAATAAAAATGTGAACAAATGAACCCAGGAGGGGAGGGTAACAGTTTCCCCATTTGCTGGCTTTATATGTGATGCTATCTTTTAAATGATGAGATGAACTCTGAATACTAAGAATCACTGCGTGTAAGGATCAGATGAGGCCATGAGTTTGAGCTGAAAAGTTTAAATCTTGGACTATTTTTCTAATTCTTTCACTGTCCCTAGGAAGGGTGTTAGGTCTCTGTTTATAACCTTTCTGTAGGCACGTTATTGGCACGTAGCTGGTAAGTGACTTACTGGTAAGTCAGTCAGGGCCGGAGTCACCACTTGGTTAGTTAATTTAAAGAGTGTTGATGAACCAGGCCGCTGAATGGCAAGAAGAGGACACTCATATTAGTGCAGAAGCAGCTGTGGGAAGCAGCTGCCTACCCTAGGGCTGAGCGATCAAAAAGGATGAGGAGGCTCAAGTCCTGGGGGCCTGGTGCCGCAGGAGGAGGCAGTGCCAAATGGTCCTGCTACTGGAACAACCATTGTAGGAGTAAGTCTGTTGATGACAGGAAGCAGATAAAAAGGCCAAATCCTTCCTCCCCCTAAGCTGCCACATTGGCAGATCCTGATGGTGAGTCAGCCCACAAAGCAGAGGTATGGTTTGCTTAGTCCCTTTCACAAAGGAGATAACCACTGAGAGAATGAGCTGGGCCTGTGGCGTCCGCTCAGTGAGCAGCATGGCTGTGAAGGCAGCATGTCAGGTAGTCCATTGCTCCTGGCTTGTAGTACGATCTGACTTGATTCCACTCGGAGCTGCTTATGCAGACGTGGAAGACACCTCAGGAATGCAGCAATGTATTCCACCTGTCCTCCAGCTCTTACCAGCCGAACTTTACATTTGCCTCTAGAGGGACTGCCCTTTTCCTTCCTTGGCTACATCAATACTTGTTGGTAGTAGTTACACCAGTGAAGTAAAGGTAAAGATGCCTGGAAGCATGGGTGCAGATTTTTTTTTTTTTTTTTTTTGGTGAGATTAGGGTTTGAACTCAGGACTTTCTTCTTTCAAACCAGGCTCTCTGCGGCTTGAGCCACCCATTTTGCCCTTAAATGGCCAGCTGCTTTCGCCTACATCTGTGCCCCAGAACAAGAGGCACAGCTGTACCTTTGCTATCCTGCTTAATGGCTTCCTGTTTTGATTGTTTTAATTGGGGTGTAATTTACATATAGTAAAATTCATCTTTTTAGAGTATAATTCCATGCTTATTTTGGGGTGGGCAGTGTTGGAGTTTGAACTCAGATAATTGTTTATTAGATAGGGGGTTCTACCACTCAGCCCTTTACTAGTTGAGATGGTGTCTCCCTTTTTGCCTTGGCTGGCCTCCAACTGGGATCCTCTTCTCCTGAGGAGCTGGGATTACAGATATGAGCAGTTGTGCCTGGCTAATTCACACATTTTGAGAGCACATTATAACCACTACCACAGTCAAATTACAGAATAGTCCCATCACCTTCAGATTCTTTCCTCCTTGCCCCCAGCCTCAGCAACCACAGACCTGTTCTCCATTCCTATGGCTTTATCTTTCCTGGAATGTATAAAACACCTGTGTCTCTACTGGTGTAGTATTCCAGTGAGTGTCCTCTACAGGTTGTGCATCAGTTGAGGGACATCATGTTTGCCATTTTGGGGGGCAACTGTGAATATGAATGCATACTTAAGTACATGTGCAGTGCTGAGTTGGGTGTTGGTCCCTGTCTACTGTTGGAGTCTCCTATTTGTGCTTGTCAGTAAACTTTTCCCTTATCCCCCTGCAGGCAACATTTGCAGTAGACTGCTGGGAACTAAGAGTCTAGGACTTCCCTTTGGAGAATCCAGTGAGATTTTCTGAGGGAAACTGCGGTGTGCCCTATATATAAATACAAGTGAAGAAAGAGCCCTGCTGGCTGACCCATCTAGCGCTCCCCTTTATAATGATCTTTTTTTCCTTTGAGGAAAAAATAGGGTTTTGTTTCCTTTGTTTATTGTTGGTAGCTTGATCAAGAGCCTCCAGGGATTTGGGGAATAACCTAAGAAGGAAATTTATTTTTCTAATTTAGTTTGATTTAAAAAAAAAAAAAAAACCCACACAGGACAGGGCACCAGTGGCTCACAGCTGTAAATCCTAGCTACTCAGGAGGCAGAGATCAGGAGGTTTGAAGCCAGCCAAGGCAAGTAGTTTGAGAGACCATATCTCAAATACCTAGCCCCTTTCCACCCCCCACCAAAAAAAAAAAAAAACGAACTGCAGAGTGGCTCAAGTGGTTAAGAGTGCCTGGCTAGCAATCATGAATCCCTGAGTTCAAACCCTAGTTCTGCCAAAAGCAAAACAAAGTGGGGCTGGGTGTGGTGGTATGGATCTATGAGTCTACTATGAGGGATAGTCAGCAAAAAGCCTGAGACGTGGGCTGGGGGTGTGGCTCAGATGGTAGAGTGCTTTGTGAGGCACTGAGTGCAAAACCATTATCTCCCAAAACAAAACCCACATGCAAATAAAAAGAAAAACTAAAAGCTCTCTTTAGCTGTGAATCAACCCAGATATGTTGGAGCTTTGGAGAATCTTAGAATCAACCACTGCTGAAATGGCTCTGGCTGTGGTGTGGAAGGAGAGGCTGAATGATTCTGGTTCTGTGATGCTAAATGGAAGCCTATTTATGAAAGGGTAGTGACTCATTCCTGGGATATTAATTCTTGTGACTTTCTATAACAATGCACGTTTCATATGTGTGGGAGGGGGAGGAAGGTGGGGTTGAAACCCAGGATCTCACGCTGGCTGGGTTGTCACTGAATCACACCCCTAACATTCTTACCATGTTTATGCACTAAAGCACACTTCCCGAATTCTAGAACTGGAACCTGTCTTCCTGTGCAGCATCTTTGCTAACTAAAGTGTATGTTGTTTTTTTTTTGAGGGGGGGCAGCACACTGGGGTTTGAACTCAGGACCTTAATCTTGCCATGCAAGTGCTGAAATATTTGAGTCACACCCCCAACCCAAGTGTATATTCATGTTTTTAAATGATGTGAATAAATGCTAATAGCATGCAAAGACATACTGAAAGGCATTGATTTTATTTGGGCATCTTAGACTGTGAGAAGGTTAGCTGTATCTAGTGCAGCCAGCTTTAACATTGGAAAACAAAAGCTGGGCACTGGTGATTACTTCTGTAATCCTAGTTACTCAGGAGGCAGAGATCAGGAGGATCTGGGGAAAAAAAAAAAAAAGAGAGTTGGAAAACAAAGCTGCTTGTCCCCTAGAAGGAGGTCTGGTCCTCCCTTTGGTGTCTGAGCACTCATTACATTTGTCTTTTTTCTGCTCGTTGTCTGGGGTCCATTGCAGAATCTGAGCACAGACTTTGTCTGAGTTTAATGACAGTACCCAATTCAGCAGTGCCTTTTTGGCCTAGCCCCACAGAGCTTACTTTTCAAGATTGTTTGCTTGTTCCGTTGTAAAAACCAATTCTCTTGCCCATCAAAACAAACTGAAGTACAGAAGTCCCTGTCCTGTCTGTCTGGCTTTTTCATTTTGGTTCCTTGACTTCTGCACTTAAAAAAGGAATCACCATATGAGGGTCCTCTTTCTATCTTGAGGGCAAATAGTAGACAGGTTTGCTCAAGTTAAGAGAAAAGAGGAACCCAAATGAATGAATTCTTAATAAAAACTATTTTTGCTGGACTGACGTGTGGGAGGACAAGTGTGAGGCCCTGAGACCAAATCTTAGTACCTCCAAAAACCAAAAAAGCTAACTGTTTTTGTAATGCTGGGGTGTAGTGTAGCTCAGTGCCAGAGCTCTTGCCTAGCATTCCTGTGCTCTAGGTTCCATCCCTGCCACAGCAAAAAACAAAACAACTACTTTCATAAATACCATTAGGGCTAAACTGGAGCAAGGAAAAACAGTTTTGTAACCTTTTCATTCCCTTGTCCTTCACCATCCTCAGCTTGCAGTTGCTGGATGAAAGGGAAGCAGTTTTTTCTCAGGGTTAACCTTTATTCCCAGGGAATAGATTGAACTGGTTCATTCTAACATAGATTTAATTATACAGGTAATACACAAATGTGTTTCTTTAGATTATCTGTAGTCTTTTGGTGGTTTGGGATTTGAACTCAGGACCTCACATTTACTATGCAGGCACTCCACACTTGAACCATACCTCCAGCCCTGTACATTTTGATTTAAAAAACTTTATTTCCATGCAACAGCCATTTTACATACACAGCATATGGAGATAGTCTGAAATACGCAGTGCTGTCCATCCTGTACTGACTTTGCTGATCCTTACTAGCATTTATTTTACCCTCTCCTGGCTCAGGGGGTCTATACATTTGGCCATTGCTAGTGGCTCCTTGGCCTTGTTCCTCCACGGCGAGGGAGGTTCTGGGACCCTGGAGAGGCACATTTGAAATGTTAATAGATCCAGCACTTTGTCTTCCAGCCACATTTCCTCCCACCTCTGCCCACCCCATTGCCATCAATTCTCCTGGGAGATAAGTGGCTTGGCCTGTGTTTGTACCTTGTACTTCCGTGATTACTAGGAGGTGGGTGTAGCTTTTCATGTGTTTATTGGCCATTTGGGTTTCCTCCCTGAAGTTCCCTGGCCAATTTCTAGGGTTTGGAAAGAAATCAGTTTGTTGGCATTTTGGATCAACACTGAGTACTGTGTGTAGTGGTCTGCAGCTCCCCCAATTATAACTTAGTGTATACCTTTTTCTTGGTGGACTGGGATTTGATCTCAGGGTTTTCACTTTTTTTCCCCAGGCAGGACACATGGATGTGGTAAGAGAGGTAATGGAGCTTATTCAAAGTTATGGAAAAAGCTACAGACAGCCATATGATGGGCCAGGTATGAGGCTGAAGCAGAGAGTGTTTTTCTCTTCCCAGGTGCTTTTAAAACTTATCCTCATTGCCTGTAATCCTAGCTACTCAAGAGGCAGAGAGCTGGAGCATCATGCATGGCTTGAAGCTAGCCCAGGCAAATAGTTCTTAAGACCCTATTTAGGAAATACCCAACACAAAAAGGGGCTGGAAGAGTGGCCTTAAGTTCAAACCCCAGTACTGCAAAAAACAACCCCAAAAAACCTTACCCTAGCCTATGGGAAGGGAAAAACCTGGTGATTCATAACCACCAATAATTGATGAGTGGGGAGGGGCATGGGTGGTCCCTGGGCTTGGGTGAGGGTGGTTTGAGTTGTCCCTGAGCCAGGGTGTGAATAATCTGCACGTATTTGCAGTTGAAAAGGAGGCTTGAGAAAGAAGACTGTTCAACCTGAAATACTATATTAAGTCATATGTTTTAAGAGTTCTGAACTTAACCTTAGCTTGCCTCAGTTCTGCAACTTGGTTTTTATTTCTTTTAGGTTCAGGATCTGTGTCCACAAAGGTCTGATCTTGAATTAATGATGTTCTTGCCTCCCCCTCTGGTGCATTACCACGCCCAGCTTGGTTTGTATTTCTAATCTAGTTATGGACCTGGCACGTCTTTCCTTGTGTGACAAACAGTAGAGTCCCACTTACTCATTTCTATCATTTTTATTGAGGTATAATTTAGGTAGGAATAAAATACATTCATTTAGGTAGGAAAGTTATAAAATGCATTTTGATGAGCTTATATCTGTGTGAAAATACAGACCACTCCCCTTTCTCGAAGAAGGTCGGAGAGAGCTGTGGAGTGGAGGGGTCTCTAACGATGGGAAATTGCAAGGCCTGGTATCCTGGCTCATTTCTGATGGGGGCTAGCTGTAAAAGTCCCTAAAATCTTGTAAGGCAGTTAGCCTCTGAAGAGGCCCAGATTCTAGCTCTCTTTCTTTCTTTATAAACATTTGCTGTTGGGGCCACAATGCGAATGGTCAGGCCACATTGTTTTCCAGGGAGCAGATGCCTGCTGGGAGGCAAATTCCTCAAGGATTGCTTGGAAAATGTGGAAGTGAATTCCATTCAATCAACACACTTTTCACTGAGCATCTGCCATGTGCCCGGCTCTCTCCGGGTGTTTGAAGACACAAAGAAATAGAGCAGAGCTTGCCTTCTTGGGGACCTTTGCATCACTAGCAAGGGACATAGAACTACTGGGTTTTTTGATACCCTGGTTAATGATGTACATCTTTTGTAAAAGTAATAAATTATTTTTGATTACATACTAGATGCTTATTTAAAAAACAAAATCAAGCACTGAAGTGGGGCATGCTGAATGCCAGTTTCTGAGTGCAGCTCTTGTCCTTGGAGGGAAGACTGTTAGAGGCTAGTTGAGCTCCACTCAGAAAATTCATGGCTTTTTAGGCCTGTACGGCCAATTGCCCATGACAAATAGGTAGTTTCCATTCCTGAACAGTCTTCCCTTCAGAAAAATGTTGGGGTTTGAGCTTCTTAAAAAGGAGTTAGTTTTGCAGAGGACATTTCTTCTGGGGGTGTGGGACAGCTCCTGGCCATGGGCCAGCTGTTGAACATGACATTTAGAACTGCTTTCCACAGGATCATGAGGTCCTAAGGGAAGTGACATGGTCCTCCCAGTGAGGGCATGGGACTCCCAGATTCTTTACAGCAGGGTTCAGTAGGTCTCTTACTCCTTTTTTTTTCTTTTGCAGTATTGTGGCTTGAACTCAGGACCTACACCTTGAGCCACTCTACCAGCCCTTTTTTGTGATGGATCTCATAAACTGTTTGCCTGGGCTGGCTTTGAACTGTGATCCTCTTGATCGCTACCTCTTGAGTAGCTAGGATTATAGGCTTGAGGCACTGCTCCTGGCTTCATTTCTTACTCTTTCCTCACATGCATTCCAGCAGGAACTGAGTCTACTGGGAAATGGATTGAATAGGGAACTGGTTGTGTGGTGTGGCACCCTGGCACAAGGAAGAGGAGCTACAAGTGGTGGTCCCAAAGGAAAGATATGGAAGCCTTTGAGGAGCCAGGCGCTTGGAAACCTGGGAAGCACTTTGTTGCAGGCTTCATTGGCGACATCTGCAAAGCACACAGCACATGTTTAGCCAGTGTTTGGAGTTTGAATTCAGACTGGCTCTACTTAAAACCTGCCCCCTCTACTCTCAGAGCAGGAGAGAACCCCAGGATGTGTAAGTTTGCCTCCATACTTTTTCCTACCAGCCTCTGAAAGCCCCTTTCAGCCTCTGAATGTCCCTTTCAAGAGGCCTGAAGATTTTCCTAGTGTGTCATTAGCCAGAGGGAGAGAATGGGGCCTTCTCTTCCCAGCCCTATCCCTTTCCCTCCCTTCCAAAGGCCCTTTTTGTTGGGAATCAGTCTCCCTGAAATCTCCTTCTGTGGTTCAAAGCCCTTGTTTAAACAGCCCAGAAACCTCACCTTCAGTGCTTTGAAGGGAGGCAGTTGGTTACCCTAAAGCTTGTGCAGAGCATGAATACAAAGAAGACCCTCCAAATTAATGATTAAACCCAGAGGTTTAGGCCCCTGCCTCTCCTGAACTTGCTTCCTCACTTTTTGTGACTCCAGATTGTGTTGGGCTCTGATATCTACTCTGGAGTCTTCCCTTGGGTCTTCTCATTCCTCTGCCAGGACCCAGAGGTGTGGGGGCTTCCTAATGCCTCTTGCTGGGGTTGCTTTTTCCTGCCTGGTTTTATTTGCACAACAGTCCCAATTCACATGGTTGGGGCAGCAAAAACTCCTCCCCTGGCTCTTTATTCCCTCTCCAGGGCAGGAATGGCGCTTTCTCCTGGAATGTTGATAGCCAGGCCTGAGTGGCCAGCAACCATTGAAGCCCTTTGCCTAGGGAGTTCCCAGGGCCAGTGTGGTGAGAGAGGAGTGTGCCTGGCTGTGACTGTCCTGCAAGGTGCTTTCTTTCTTTCTCTTGTTTTTAAATAAAAGATTGGTTAATCAGTTTACAACTACACTCATCTGGCCTCATATGGCTTTCTCTGCCAGTGAAGACTTCCTTAACACTGGGTTTCCCTTTTCAAGGTGTTTGACTTCACCTAATTTGGAACCCAGAGCTTATCAGGGAGCCTCCTGACTAGGGTTGTCAAACTTAGCCCCTTCCCCACAAAAGCTGAATTGGAATTGCAAATAAATAGTGAATAAGTTTAGTATGATTATATCTTATGTAATATTTACTTAACAGTAGAAATTGTCTGAAATTTAAAGTTTGCACGGCATCTTGTACTTTATATGGCCATCTTGCTTTGCTCTGGCATTGTATTTTAAAGCTTTCAGATGGTGGGGAAAGTCCTCCACGAGATAACACGACTCTGCATTTGGTTCCACAAATTTTGTTGCGGAGTTCTTGTGACGGGAGTGTTTCAGTGACACTATATGAGACCAGGGGTTTTCTGACCCCCATCCCTGTAGGCCCTGGCAAAGGAGAAACCCTGGATGCCAAGGCTCTTTGGATGTCACCCAGGGTGCTCCCCCAACACCCTGGCCTCATTGCTGCTAACTACCCCGTAGTGGTCCTAGTACCACCCTAGAGGTCTCTGTTGATGAGGATAGTTTCTTAAAGATCTACCATTCCTGTCTCTAGGTTCTGGGGCAATAAAACAGATTGTAGTTCTGGGGTTTCTAGATTTTACACCAGGAGCACCCTTACTCACTTCTGGGCACCTTGTGTCTACCTTCTTTTCTCCAGCATAAAAAAAAGATTGTTCTTGTATGGTTTCAACAGGGCCTGTTTCTGGGTCTGCCCAGGAGGGAAATTCACAGAGTAGATTCACTGCAGGGGTGGAGGGTAGGGAGGGTGGATCATGACTCTTCAGAAAACTGATGGCTTGATAATGACAGATGTGTAGTGTTGTTCATTTTGGTGGTGCTGAGGTTTGAACTCAGGGCCCCGTCCTTGCTAGGAAGGCAGTCTACCACTTGAGCCCTACTGTTCATTTTGCTTTGACTACCATGCAGCTTGTAAGTGCTAGAGACCTCCCCTCCCACCAAAGATTTTTTTATTTTATTTATTTATTTTTTGGCAGTACTGGAGTTTGAACTCAGGACTTTGTACTTGTTAGGTGCATTTGTTAGGCACACCTCCAGCCCAAGATTTTTAGATTATTTTTTTTTTTTGCAGGGCTGGGAATGAAACCCAGGGCTTTGCACATGGCTAGGGAACACTCTACCACTAAGCTACTTCCCCAGCAACTTTGTCTGTGTGTGTGTGTGGGGGGGTGGGGCACACTGCGGTTTGAACTCAGGGCCTCATACTCTAGACAGGCACTGTGCGACTTGAGTCACTCCATCAGCCGACTTTGTCCTTTTTGACTCAAATTTAATTCTGTTTTTTTTTTTTGGTGGTAGTGCTGGGATTTGAACTCAGGGCTTCACCATTGTTAGGCAGGTGCTCTAACACTGGAGTCACTTCACCAGCTCTTTCTTGTGTTGGGTATTTTCGAGATAACAGACTGGCTTCGAAGTGACTGACTGTTTGTAATTGATTTTCTCCATAAGCTGCTTAGATAACGAGTAAAAATTGCTGAAATAAAGTTCAGTTAAAATAGAATGAAATTTGAGGGGCTGTACGTTGCCCAGGTTTTTCTGTTTGTTTTTTCCTTCTTTTTGCGGTGTTGGAGTTTGAACTCACAGCCCAAAGCTTGCATGGCCCATAAAAGTTTTTTTTGCTGTACTAGGGCTTGAACTCAGGGCCTTCACCTTGAGCCTCTCCACCAGGCCACTTTTTTGTGATTGGGTTTTTCGAGATAGGGTCTCTGGATCCTCCTCTCTGTCTCCCGAGTAGCTAGGATTACAGGTGTGAGCCACCAGGGTCGGGAGTTTTTGATCCAGCACATCTGACCGATGGGAATATCAAAGAATTGGACCACTGACCTATCACAGCACTTGGTGAAAACACTCCTCCTGTGTGCTGTGCTCCCTTCTTGGACAAAGTCTAGGCCACGGGATGGGTCAGGGGACTTGCTAGTGGGCCTCAGAAGCTGGGGGCAGTGAGGACTGCTAAACTCTCCTATGTAAAAACCAAAGCAATTTCAGAAACCCCAGTTAGCCATGTCCCTTTGCTGAGGCCCTAGCCAGGTGTAGGCATTTCTGATCCATGTTGTCGTGGTCTCCCCCCCTCCCCCCTCCAAAATGTGCAATTTGGTACAACTTCAGATCCCTTCTTGAGAGGTGGGAGGAAGTGGTTAATCCCTGCTTCCTTCCCTGGGACTTTCATGGGCCTCTGGAAGCCTGCCTTAACCTGGCCTTAATGGTCATAAATGACCCTCTCCCTGGGAAGGGCCAGGCTCCTGTGAATCTTTGCTTGGATTCCAAGGAGTTAGGTGCTTAATAAGTGCTTCTGATGGTGATACCTTTGGTTTTCTGTAATTAGAGGGATGAGGTGGGAAGCTTTGTAGGATTATCAGGGTGATGGCTAGAGCCCCCTCCAGCTAGAGCGCCGTGGGGAGGCAGGGGCTGCTGGTGTACAGGGTTTGACTCAATTTGTTAGGTCCTGTGTCTGCTGGTAAATACAGGTGGGATGGGACTCCACCCTCCAAGAGGGCCCGCTGCTTCCTGCTGCTTCTAGTCCATTATATCTGGTCTTCAGAATGGATCCCAGTGGATTTTGTATCTCTGAGGATACTCCCTTGTCCTTTCCTTTGGTTCACGTGGCAGTAATTACCCAGTAACTCTCTTCTTGCTCTCATGCTCTCTTTCTCTCTCGCTCTCTTTTTTTTTTGAAGTGCTGGAATCTAACTAACCCGTTCAGCCTGTGCATGTTAGGCAAGCGTTCTACCACTGGGCTATGTCACCAGCCCAGTAAGCCTAATTTTTGAGAAAAACCTGGTTGCTCAGGTCTTGGGAGATTTACTGACTGACCTTAGAGTAAGGGATACTGGGATCTGTCAAAATGGAGTGGGTGGCCGGGTTTTGCCCCAGGCATGGAGTTTTGATTAGTGGCACAGGAGCTCTGAGAAGGCATCATCTCCCCTGCTAACAGGTCTCCCCTTTTCTCTGCCAACTAATTCTCCTGCCTTCACAGGGCTTTAATTAACTATGTTTAATCCTCCCTGGGAAGCTGGCTTAATGCCTGGGTGGTGCTTAGCTGGTTAACTGGTGGGTTTTCTATTCCAGTCCAGCCTAGGAGAAGCTCTAACCCTGATAACCCCAAGGGACATAGGTGAGGAGCGCAGTGAGCTAATGTGACCCCTGTCTGCCCATTTCCACTCTGTGGAGGGGCTCCATGAATCCCACTGGATTTCATGTTATGCATGTAACTCCGGATACTCTGTTTTCTCTGGTTAAGGACTCAAGATACCTGAATGTGAAAGAAAATAAAAGAAAGTCATTCACCATTAGAGCAGAAGTATTTTCTTTCAGTGTTTTTGCAGAAAGCATTTTGGTGGTGCTACCTGCCTCATGCTTGCCCCTGGTTTATTTCATTCTTGGTTACTTTGTGTGGTCTTCTGCTCTGTGACGACAATGACTGTTAGCCCTGGGGCTCCCACCTCAATAAGATTTTGATTCTCTAAAGCTGGGGAAGGGCTTGGTTGCATCTTTTTTCTTTTACGGATGCCTCTGGAGTAGCTAGGGTTAATAGTCACACACCACCACACCTGGCTTACTTGTTGAAATGGTGTCTCACTAACTTTTGCCTGGGTTGACCTCAAACCACCATCCCAATGTGTGTCTCCCAAGGAGCTGGGATTGGGATTACAGGTGTGAGTCACTGTGCCCGTGGCTCCAAGGCATCTCGGGATTCTTTTTTTGGTGGGACTGGGGTTTGATCTCACAGCCTACACCTGGAGCCACTCCATCAGCCCTTTTTTTGCGATGGTTTTTTTTTTTTTTGAGATAGGGTCTCTATTTATCCTGGCTACTGCCTCCCTGGGGGGGAAAAAAAGAGGCACAAATGTTGCCCCTTGTGGGGGACTTCAGGTCACACCAGAGACTGGGTACACTGCTTTGTTTTGGGGTTGGCATTTTACCCAGTTGCCAGTTATAAATTGTTTGATTTTAAATTATGATCTGTTTATCCTCAGATGCTCTGGGGTTTTAGCAGCCCTTGCAAATAATGAAGTTTTAAATTATTTTGGTATTTCTTCATTGTCTTTGAGATATTACATATCTAGAATATTCATTCAACCTATATATAGCCAGCTCCTCTTCTGAACCACCTTTGGAAAGGGTCAACGAAGGCATTACAGTTCTAAGAAGTCCCTGCACACTTCCAGAGTTCCAGGGTGGAGTGAAAAGTCAGTTCTGACAGGTGAATGACAATAAGTTTTTGGCCTGAATTTGAGTGAATCATTCCTGCAGCCCTTTCTCATAGTATTCTGTCTTTCACCAGACAAAGGCAGCCCTGAACAGGTTAGGTGCTTCTGGGCCCCTCTGGGAACCCTTGTCCTGCTGTGAGGTGAGGCTGTGCACAAAGGCCTTGGTGTAAGACTCTGGTTCTGGTTTCTTCTCCAGTTGACGTTTCTGTTGTACAAGTGGAGTCCTTCCAGGTACATGTCTGTAGAGCTTGTGCCTGTTTAAGTCCTGGGGGGTACTGGAAAATTGCAGGAGGGTCTTAGGACAGTCAAGCAGCTTGTGAGAGAGGAGGGGTGGCTCTCTGCTGAATCATGTGAATGATTGCAGCACCACCAAAGAGGCCCAGGCCTTCTCCCCAAGTGGTCCAGCTGGGCCTGTTTTGTGGAGGGTGATTTTAAGACAAAGCTGAATGGAGTGTTGAGCTTTCCCCAATCCAAGTCCAGGCTGCCTTTTCTCCTCCCAGTTAGATACCAGGGAGGAGATGCAGGTGCTTTTGATCCAGAGCTGGATCCACTAATGCTCTGCACAGACCAGGAGCCCAGAGCAAAGAGGATAGGAGAGAATTTAGCTTCTGACTGCCCTACCTAAAACCTCCTAGATGTCCCAGTGTCCCTGACCTGACTGGGCAGCTCCTGCTGCCACACTGGGGGCAGTCTTGTGTCAGCCTTGCTGGGCAGTCCTTCCATCTGCTTCTCCACTATGAGGTTTGCAGGGAGTCTTGGACTTGGGTTCCTCACAGGTACAAACCTTCCCTAACATTGCGGGCCCTAAGCAACTCAGCAGTCATTGCACAAGATTACAGGCCACATGACTTGTGCCTCCAGAATTTTATTTTTTTCCCCACAATTTAAAAAATGGAGATGGAGACTGGCTCATTAGATAGTGCATTTATATATTTACTAGTTTTTAAAAATTTTAAGTTACAACCTTTTATCTGTTTTTTGAGATGGGGTGTTACGTTGTCCAGGTTGGCTTCTTTTTTTTGTAATTAGCATATATTAATACTCATTTCCCCTCACCCATTTAAAAATAATTTTTAATGAGTTTTATTTTAGTTGAGACTGGGGTTTGAACTCAGGGCTTCACACTTGCAAAGTGGGCACTAGACCCTGCCTCCCGGTGATTTTGCTGTGGTTATTTTGGAGATGGGAGTCTGGAAGTATTGCCTGGGCTTTCCTTGAACTGGGATCTTCCTGATCTCAGGCTCCCAAGTTCATTATTCTATTTTCATACTTGTATATAAAATACTTCAGTCATAATTGTCTCTCCCCCCCACATCACCCTCTCCTTTCACTCCTTTCACCCTTCCAATTGGGGTCCTACCCCCCAATGACCCTGCTATTGCTATATTCTGCATACAAGAGAAATATTTGTCTTGTTTTGGTCTTAAATTTTTTGGTAGGGGGGAGGAGGTGCAATACTGAAAAGCAGGCACTCTACAACTTGAGCCACACTTAGCCCCTATATTTAGATTTGTTTTGGTGGGACCGCCATGCTGTTCTTCATAATATAGCTGCAAGTTTTAAATGTGATAGCTGTTCTGTGTACACATCTAACCTGTTGTGAGTGCAGCCCCTTCCTCCTGAACTGGTGAATGTACCGACAACTGGAGAGGTTTGCCTGGGGCCTGCTCCCTTCCACTTTGGCCTCAGCATCTTGGCTTAGCCACTCTTAATATGGAACTTTTTTTTTCTTTTCTTTTTTTATAGTTGAGGTAGGACACATTTTAAGAAGTTACATGTTTGAAAGCACTTTGTACAAGCTACTTGGCACTGTGACCTCCTGCGAGCTGGAGCTCTCTTTGTCCTGGATTCCTTACTTGTTGACTAGGCATGATGGCAGGCCATACCTGTGTGATACACTGTCCACGCAGTGCAATGCAGTGCAGGGTGTGTTCCACAGCTGTGCACCCCAGGCTAGGGTACACTTCTCCCTGCACTCTTGGTTCTGCAGGCTGAGGAATCCTGCCAGAGGAGCTGTGCAAGGTCGGGTTTGCAAACTCTTATCTTGTCTCCAGAAGTCAGCTGGCCTCGCTGTTGCCCCAGGGCATGTGGTTGAGTCATGAGGATGCCACTGTTGGGGTAGGGCAGGGGTAGAAAAACAAGGACAGGTTTTGCTGAGTATTTGCCCTCTTCAGCATTTCATATAACTAAAAATTGCTTCTTTTTTTCCCCATATACCTAGGTTTTATTGAATTTGTTAATATTACAGAATTTTTGGACTGCCAAACCATGCCTGAGAATCCAAAGAAAGAAATAATGTAGTGGACAGCCTCGTCTACCCATCATACAGTATATTAAAACTTGATTCTTGTGCCTTTTGATAATTTCACAGTCTTTTAAAACATTAAGACTTGGAATTTATATCTGCTGCAGGTCTTCAGATCTCCAGTACAGTATGCCATTAAATAAACCCCTTCATATTTGTCTCAGCTCAGTTCTCAGCAGAATTTTGTGGGAAAAATGCATACTTAAGGAAAATACGTGGCTCAGTGTCCAAGCGATTGCCCGTCAAGGTTTGTGGTTCCCAAATGAACTCTTCAGTTTAACCAACAGTCTCTTTATTTGTTGTTTAACCATGCAACCTGGTGCTGGCTGACTTAGCCACTTGCTCAAGTCCTCAGACCCAAGTACACCAGAAGGCGGGCACTGTACCTGCTACCTCCAGTAATGGAGGAGATATTAGCCTCCTGGGACCCCAATTCCTGTGCGAGCATACTCAACACGACTGAACCTGTAGGAGTGTTGACTTGCCCGTTTGCTCCACTCTTGGCAGCAGCAAGCCTCTAATTCCCTCCTGCATTTGGCAAAGGGACCCTGGAGAAACCCAGACCCCGCATCAAGTGGTCACATACTACTATGGACTTTTTCTATTGAACCAAAGACACAAATCTGGGAAACTGCCAGACCATCTCATTAAATGAAAAGACATAAAAGTTCCTTTTTTACATGTTCATTTTTTGATGAATCAAGCTCAAATTCATTTGAGCTTTGTCCCACAGGCAAAGGGCCTGTGGTTGCTTTCCTTTGGCCCCAGGCAGTATTTAAATGTAATCTTTCATTTTTGCCCCTGGCCCTGCTGGGTGGATGAGAAATTAAGATACTGTTTTACACTATTCAAATGGGAAAATTTGATATTGGGTGGGCCTTTCAGCTAGGTGACAGGAGACTTAAGGGGGCTTAACTGTGACATAAATTTGGAAGCTGCGGATAGTCAGAAGGAGCCAGATCCCACAGGGCTGCTGGGCATTCCCTTTCCTGCTGGTTTAACCTCCATTCCTTTCACGGCAAACTGTATAGAGTGCATCCTTTTGTTTGCGTTAGTGTGTAGGCCTGGCACTGCAATTTCCCTCCAGGATTTAGTTTTATTTTTTAGTGTTAGGGATTGAGCCTAGGGCCTGTACATCCTAAGGCACTCTCTCTTCCAGGAAGTTTAGCATGTACGTCAACTAGAACTAAATTTTAAACAGGTAGAGGAAGGAGCCTGGAGAAGACCTGCAGGTCTAGGAAATCTTTACAGGTCTCCTGTGTTGCCTAGGTTAGCCCGAAACTCCTGGGCTCATCATCTGACTTAGTGGTCAGTGACCCTTTGAGAATATGGCACTTGTGTAGCTTCTTACCAGATTAAAGGGCACATTCATATTGTGCTCACGATTGAGGTGTTGTCTGGCTCTGGAATTGTTGTGAGTTATGCCCACAGATAGAAGGCAGCTCTCATCTAGCTGGAAAGCTTTTGTGGCTCACGATGTTCTTGGGATAGATCTGTTTTGTGTTTTGAAAGTAGAACAAAACCCCATTTGACTTGGATGATTTCAGAATTCAACACTAGCTCCTGTGGCCCCGAGGCCCGCAGTGACAAGCCCCCCAGCCTCACTGTTTCCATGTGTTTTCAAAGGTGTTGATAGTTCTGAGGTTTTGCTAGTGGGATGGGATTAGAAGGGAAATTTGCATCATTCATTAGGAAATCAGGGTTTTTGTGCGAGCATTATGGAGGGTAAAAAGCTAAGAGGAAAATTGTTTTCCAAAAGATTTTTGCAAGGCATTTTGGGTTTAACCTATGTATATATTTGTAGAGCACTGATGTCAGAGCATTTCCAAGGGATCTTATGTGTATTGACCATGACTTCTTTTAAATAGGTCCAGAATGGGTCTGCCAGAAGTGGAAATTGTCCTAAAAAAATACCTTAGTCATTTGTGATGACTGGAATCATTCTCTGTCCTGCTTAATTCTGGATTCCCTTTGCAGCAACTGTAAGACAACCATCAACTCTAACCTGAGAAAAACCAGCTTGTGTGGACTAGTTCTGTGGATTTAAAAAAATGTGTTTTAAGATGCAATACTGAGTGCAGGTTGGGAAGCAGACCCTGCCAGGGAAGAGTGTGTGTGAACTACTTACTCTAGCTGGGGAGTATAGGGGAACCATTCCCTGGCCCATCTGCCTGCTTCATGGGACCTTGTGCTTCGCCCCTAACATACATGTTGCAGTGGTCAAATCCCAAGTGTGTATTCTCCCCCTATTCTGGTTAGAAACCCTAATATGTGGGTGGCGGTGCTGCTGCTAATTGTTTAAATACAAAAGTTAATCCTTAATAATGTTGAAGAACAAGCCTTTGGAAAATTTCAGACCTTACTGTTCAAGTTAGCATATTGTCATTTTCATTTTCCTAGTAAAGCTGCTTATACGCTTTAAATAAGCCTTTCTACCTTCCTGCGTTTTTTCGGACTTGTCTTACTTTTTTTTTATTTTTTGAAACATTTTTATTAGCACATCTTGGGTGTACAGTGGTACCACGTCTCTTGGTTAGGTTCATCCCCACCATCACCTCCCTCTTCTTCTCCCCCCCCGCCCAGTTTAAAGTGACAGGCTTAGTGTTATTACATAAAAGTACATTGAGCGCATTCACCCTCTTTTACCTCCTTAACAGGACCTGTTCTACGTTCCTGTCCTTCACTGTTCCAGTGCATGTGCATTGTTCACGGGGTTTGCCGTGGTATTTCACCTGTGAGTTTATTGTACTTTAATGAGTCTAACCTCTATTACTTTTCATTACTCTCTCTGTCCTATTCTTTATTGTTCAACAGCTTTCATTCATTGTGCCTGCCTCCTATACAGATAGGATGTATTTCAATGTTACTCTTTTACTTTCTTTCCTTCTCCCTCCTCCTTGTAGTCTCCTCAGTCATTCCCACTATTGGAAGCACACTCTCTGTGTGTATTCATACATGATCATACTTGTGCTTGCATGTGTTTATTTTGGATCTATCTTCCTTCCACATGAGAGAAAACACGCGGCCTTTGTCTTTTTTTTTTTTTTTTTGTGGCGTAGTGGTGGTAGTGGTACTGGGGTTTGAACTCATGGCCTCACGCTTGCTAGGCAGGGCTCTACCACTTGAGCCGCTTCACCAGCTCTTGTTTGTGTTGGGTTTTTTCAAGATCTAGTCTCTTGAACTATTAACCTAGGTTGGCCTCGAACTGCAGTCCTCTTGATCTCTCCCTCCTGAGCAGCTAGGATTATAGGTATGAGCCACCAGCACCTGGCTTGTTTTTAGTTTTTTGAGGAAGCTTCATACGGTTTTCCATAGTGGTTGTATGATTTATATTCCTACTAACATTGTATAAGGGACCTCCTCCTCCCCCCAGTCCTCGCCAACATTTGTTGTTTATATTCTTAATGATAGCTATTTCTAACAGAAGTAAGGTAGAATCTTAATGTGGTTTTGATTTATATTTCCTTTATGGCCAGGGATGTTGAGCATTCCTTCATGTGTTTTTTGGGCCATTTGGACTTCTTCCCTGAAAAATTTCTGTTCAGTTCATTTGCCCATTTCTTTATTGGGTCACTGACTCTTTGGGAGTTCAGTTTTTTTTAGCTCCCTATAAATTCTGATTATTAATCCCTTGTCAGATGTATATCTGGCAATGATTTTCTCCCATTCTAGTGACTGTTTCCTTTGCTATGCAGAAGCTTTTTAGATTCATGTAGTTGAACAGGTATTTTTGAAAGTGCTCTTTCCCAACATGTGACTAATAATTTCATGAGCTCAGTTTATGCAATTTAAAATTTTTTTGGTGTTTCTGGGGGGGGTGGTGTTTCTCAATTTCTTTCCCACTTTTAAAGAACATAACTAAGTAGATAGTGAGTTTTGAGTTTCATGCTACAGTTAGTAAAATAACTGAATACAGTTGGTAATGGAACTGAACGCAATTGATGAATGGCTGTCCACAAGGAAAATCTTGGAATTGGAATCAGTTGGCCACATATCCAGTTTGGTTTTTTAGTTGGTCAGACCTTTTTCTCTGAGAGGGAAGAGATGGTTCTCTAAGCTTATTAGCTCCTTATGACATTACTCATAGAAAACTTTATTTGGAACTTAATAATTTCAGGGTGGCAAAATAGGGGTTGGAAGAGTATTAAAATTGCAAGAGGGAGAAAAAGAAAGGCATGCCACTTTTTCCATCTGGGCTTCAGCACAGCTTTTACTTAGGGGAGGGCCAGGAAGGAATTTTCCGTTCACTTCCTGTGCCCTAGGGAGCTGCAGGAACAAAGGCTCTGTATGGACCAGCTGCCATCTTGGCTATTTTATCATTGGCCCTCTGCCTTGCCTTAAATCGAACACAGATTCTCTGAAGGGAATCTCTTGGAACCTTTTGGATTGTAGGCTGCAAATGAAATTGGGACTGGGAGTGTGTCACGGCTTAATTTGGATCCCCTTAGGGGTACTTCCTGGAGGAGGACAGTGAGGACTGCGTCCTCTCTGACCAGAGGGAAGATGGTGGTCGGGAGATACTTTTCCACATACATGTGCCTCAGAGGGGTTGTGGAGAACTTGGAGATATGGGGAGCCAAGATGAGTAGTTCTGTAAATGCAATGTGATAAGAGAGCAGGGCCTTAAAGAGGCGTGAGGACTTAGAAACAAGGAAGATACTTGGCTAGAGATTTCACTCTTCCAAGTGCATGTAGGGAGCTGTGGAAGTCTGCTGTTAGTATCAGGTCTGTTATACCCACTTATTCTTGACCAGTAGGCAATGGGGAGCTGTTGAGGGTTGTGGAGATTGGAAGTCATGAAAAAGAAAGCAATTGGATTGTTGTAGAAATGGTGGGTGGCTGTAGACATGCCTCTGCCACAGGATTGCAAAGTTCTGACTGGGTAGAGGAAGCTTTGTGGAGGTGAGATTTTCAGGGGTGGGAGGAGTACAGTTAACTGTAAGTAGAGGCCACAAAGCATAGTGGTTTCTGCATTGTGTGTGTGTGTGTGTGGGGGTGCAAATTCAACCGTCCATGCCCCAGGTCTGTCTTCCTTCCTCCCTTCCACTGGCCCTTGAACTCAGGGCCTTTCCCTTGAGCCAACTCCACCAGCCCTATTTTTGTGAAGGGTTTTTTGAGATAACAGCATTCCGTAGAGTGCTGATTAGGATTAAACAAGTTTGTATGTTCAAACACACATACTTTAGGGCTTGATCCTAGAGTAAGTACTTGCAGAAATATTTGCCAGTATTAAGACTGCTGGCCTGGTAAAGCTTCAGTACACGAAACTCTGGACCCGCTATGCTTTATTTACACTCTCTGTGTTACACCCTGTGAAAATTTACAATGAAATTAAACTGCTAGTTGTCCTATTAACAATTTGGTGTTTACCATTCCACTTTTATGTTTTGTTTTAAAAGCCATCCCTCTGCTCCTCACTTAAGATCAGAGTTCTAAACAACTACATAAGCACCCATTTGGGTAAAAATACATAATTGTATTCTGACATGCAAGCAAGTGTCGCTCACTGAAGGTTTGGTCACAAATAGTAGCATACTATATACATTAGTCTGCTCCATATTTTTTCCATAGTAATAACGTATCTTGGCGTTTACTCCATGGGCCCAGAGCATCTCTTTTTGGGGCGGGTGGTACTGGGGTTTATGCCCGGGGCCTTAGGCTTACTAAGCAGGTGCTCTACCACTTGAGCCACTCCACCAGCTCTCATTTTTTAAAATTATTGTCCATTAGTCAATTAATGTAATGATTTTTAAATTAGTCTCCTATTGACGGCCTCTAATCTCAAATATGGTGCCATGAATCACCCATATTTTTAATGACGTGCTTAATTCCTAGCCAGATAGCTTGAACATACCTAGATCTGTCTTCTGGTTTGTAAGGGTTCATGTTTACTCTAGAAAAGGATGCCTTTTCTTTTTCCTGAGAAGATACTGAGGTTAACAGAGGCAGTCTAGCCATGCTAGACCAGGCTGACCTGGTGATACCAGATCCTCTTGCCTCCCAAGTGCTACTGTCACAGGCCTGCACCACCACAACTGGGTGAGGTTAAGATTTTACTGAGATTATAGCAAGCCAGTGATAAAAAAAAAAAAAGAGATTACAGCTGGCATGAATGGTGTATCCCTGTAATCCCAGCTACTAGGGAGGAGGCAGGAGGATCTTGAGTTCCATTCCAGCCTCCAGTCTGGGCAATTTAGAGATACTCTGTCTTAAAAAAATTTTTTTTTTCAACTTGATTTTTCATTTGTTTATACTGATAACTGTCTCATAATTATAGATAAACTGGGGGGTATAGCTCAGTGATAGAGTGCTCAAGGCCCTGGGTTAAACCCCAGTTTTGTAATGGTGATGGGTATAGCTCTAGGGACTGGAAGCATGCTCAGTGTGCCCAGTGGTAGAGTTCTTACCTACTAGCATGGAGGGTGGGGTCCTGGGTTCAAGTTCCATCATCACCACCAAAAAAAAAAATTACAGCTGTACTGGACTACAGTCTTGTCACATCTGGTGTTGGCTCCATAGAAACTGCCCAAGTATTTACATTCTTATTTTAACATTTTTGTAGAGAGATGCTTCTAGACATTGTTTAGGCTGTTGAAGTTCTGAGAGGATGTAATAACCTCTTGGGTTTTCAGAACCTGAATTTTCCTTTGGCTGCTTATGACTTCTGCCTGACCAGTCTGTGGGCAGAGGTAGGAAGGGACCTGGAGTGTCCTATTCATTTTCTAGGCTCCAGTCAAAGAGCAAAGAAGACATTTTCTGGTTGAAGATAGCTAACCCCTAGCTCTAGCGCTGCCCAAAGTGTGTTATGTTCTTTAACAGATGAACAGTTTCCGTATAATTCCGTAGAATGTCCACCCAGTGAGTCTTCTGCTCTACTTCCTGGTTAGGGCTGTAGTCATCTGGGGGCAGTGCTGGTCAGCTTTCTAGAAGGCCTGAGAGGTTTCTCCACTGCACTCCCCCCCAAGTCTGTTAGGGCTGTGGGATTTCCTATGGCTTGGGCTTCTCAGGCAAAGTTGCTGGGCTCTGAGAGTTTCCCCAGCACAAGGCAGACTATAAAAGGCCATCCCAGATTAAAGGGCAAAGGAAATAAAAAACAAAACAAAACAAAAAACACAGCCATCTTTTCTGGACTGGAAGTGACTTTTCTAGGAAAAGTCCATAAGTTCACCTAGATACCACCTCCTGTGTTGAGTCTGAATTTCCCTAACAGCCTAAATTGTTACTCGAAATTCTCATTTTTTTTCTTTCTCTCCCCCCCCCCCAATGGAAGGGTGCCTTAAACTTAAGGCTCTGAACTTGCTAGGCAGGTACTCTATCTATCTCTTAAACCACACTTCTGTCTAGCCCTTTATTCACAGTTTTAGATCTGCAAACTGTGGACCACGAACCAAGTCCGTCTCTTCTCCCCTTTGCCCTGATCTTTGTTTTTGTTCTTGGAAGGGAGTGTATCTCATCACCCCCATCTCATCAGCAGGTACACACAAGACCCAACAGGTGCCCAGAGCTCAACTCACCACCACTGATAGTGCAAGGGCACAGTGCCCCTTTTCTGCTCCAATTTTACTCTGGTGGGATACAGTGTGACACCCCCCCCCCCCGCCCCCCGCCAAACAGACTACGAGTATAAATCTCATTTCCTTCATTCTGTTTGTTGAAGTATTTATTATTCAGTGATGTTGCCAGACAGTTAGATGCTGGGATTGAAGCAATGAACCAGACAAAGTCTCAACCTTTGCAGTGCAGACATTGTAGTGAGCAAGGTTTACTTGAGGAGCGAAAAGTGCTGTGGAGGAGGAAACAATCCAGAACACACTTTTGAACAACAGTCTCCACAACAAAGAAGGGAATGGAAGTGAGGTGGACCTGTACCATGGGTAGCAGTGAGGACAGTCCCTGAGGAAGCAAGAGTGGAGCTTGCCAAAGAGACAGCAGGCCATGTAGGTGGTGGAGGTGGTAACAAGCACAGCCTCTGGTAGACGAACAGGAAGGATGGCTGGTCACACTCTGTGTGAGTATGGACTGCAGGAGCGGAATGGGATCTACCAGTGGGATTTAAGGAGAAGAATGGTGCCCTGATCTTTGACCTGTTAAAAGGCTCTGTCATCTGTGCAGGGAGCGACTGCAGGAAACAAGACAAGCTTTTTGGAGGCCTGGAAGGTGGTGGCATGCTTGGAAATGAAGAAAAAGTTCCTCAGAAAAGATGGTCTGCTCATACCAGAATGAAGGTTCAGGTCCAGGGACAGCATTTATGGGGGACACAGCAGGGAGGCCCCGACTGAGAGGAAGAGGAGTCAGCTCAGGGCTGGCCTTGGTGAAGTATGATTTAAAGTGGGAGTTTAGGGAGTCCTGCTTGTGGGATGGTGTTAATTAGCTGCCTCTGAATTAGCTGTCTAAACCAACAGTCCAGAGAAAGGATTGCCTGTGGTGCTGTCCTGAGCAAGGTCTGTACTGTCTGGTGTTGATAGGCAAGGTGGTAGCTTGCTTTTCTTCTGATGGAAAGTCTCCTTTTGGGACCTTTACGTTACACATCCCTGTTTGCACTTGCAGACTGCAGTCAGACTTCCTCTCCTCTGGGAAGTAGGCCAAAATTACACCCCAGGCCCTATGTTTTCTCAGTCTTTCCCCTGAACGTTAATTGCTTGGCCTAGCTCAGTTGTTGCTCCTGATAGATTGTGACCTCAGAGAGCACAGGCATGGCATTACCAAGCTGATGTAGTAAGGAATCCTGTTTAAAATAATACAGCCTCTGATTGGGGTGGTGGTGGAGGGCTGTGCTGCCTCCTGAGTGGAGGAGGGGAGGAGGGCAGCCTGGCCTCCTGGGCAGGCACTGTGGCCCACAGAGGAAGTTGGGTCAGAGGTCATCATTTAGTATACCTTTTCCCAATCTTATTTATGGAATCGCTCAACGTTCTTTTCAGTGGGCAAATGATACTAGCCCTGCAGAATGCTGGTAAAAGGCCTTTGAGTGTGGCCTCACCGCTGGTTTCACCCTGCCTTGAAGACAGAACTTAATTTGCCACTTAACCTGTCTTTTGGACCTGCCATCAGCATTTGGATTTTGTGCACTTAAAATGAACACTTCACCAACAGCCACAAGAATGTGGCAGAAATGGAGCTCAAGAGCCAACTTAGTAAGCACCCCAGAGCACGCCCGATCCCCTTCCATGTTCAGGTGACTGGAACAGTCACAGTAGGCTCTGTCACCTCAAGGTTGCCAGAAGAAGTTCTGTGCAACCCCCTGCTCAGAAGTGTGCCCTGGGTCCCCATTCTCTCCATTTTGCCCCTTTTCCCCCTACGCTTTGACCAGGAACTGTCTGCTGCTTTGCTCAAGCTGTTCCCTTTGACTCCCTTTGCCCTCCTCCATCTGTCCCATTCTCTCTAGGAAGCCATTTCTGATCTGCCTCTCCACCCCGAGGGCCTGCACTGCAGCATCTCATGGGCAGTGGGTGAAGTTCAGGCGAATTGGGCCTCGTGTAATTTTTGTTGATTTACCCCTTTTTCTTACATACCTCTTTCTCCAGGGTGGCATGCAGTGTGTTTTCCAAACTAGGTCATTTTTGAAAGCTGTTAATAATTATGCCTAGAGAACACAGGTACAGTGGGCCTCCCTATAGTGACTAACTGCCTATTCGAGATCACTAAGCTTGTTTTTTTTTTTTTTTCCTTAAATCTTCCAAGGTTCTTAGCTCCAAGCCTTAATTTTGGTGTAAATAGATAAAAATTAGCAGAAAATAGTTATAGGAGCTGCCTTTAAAACAGGTGAAGTTGAGGCTTAGGAGGGGAGCCATGAAGCTCCCCACAGCTGTCCACCGTGTCCAGCCAGTGTCTCTAGGGAAGGCTGCAGTGGGAAGTATAGGGTGGAAGGACTAAGGAAAAGCCACAGTGGCCAGGAACTCAAGGCACACAAATTGAAGGGTCCAGTAGAGCCAAATACATGTTTCTCTTGCCTTACATCTCCCCCTTTCCTGAGTTAGGTGCTCACCAAAATAAAGGTGACTTTCATCAACAGCAAGGCAGGAATTTCAGGGCCCACCCAGAGACCAATTTAAAGGCCATTGTCCGTTGTTTTCTCTTGAAACCTTGGGTTACATGACTGATACACCTGGATGTTTCCCCAGCTCAGTTGGTTTTGCCTTTTTCTCACCTTAGCAGGCCTGGTATCCCCCATCATTTGAAGGTTTTCCTTGGCTATGTGTGTGGGCGTGGGAGCGGGAGAGGCTTGGCGTCCTCACTCTCTGTAGGGCCCAAGTGGGGTGGCTTCCATTACCGCTGAGCCTGGGTCTGCCAGTTGCCTGGCCACAGCTAAGTTCTGTTGATGAAAATACAGCCTGTTTGAAGAGGTGCCTCACTTGAGCTTGTTGGAGTGAGGTTTGAGAAAGGCCTATCTCAGGGTTGAATTCAGGGCCCAGCACTTGCTATACAGGCAGGGGCTCCATGATGCAAGGCCCCCTCCCACCCACCCCCCATTTAAAAAAATTTTTTTTCTGGTAGCACTGGGGTTTGAACTCTGGGCCTCATGCTTGCTTGAGCCTCTCTGCCAAGTCTTTTTGTGATGGGTTTTTGGGCTTTGACCTGTGATACTCTTGATCTTGGCCTCCTGAGTAGGTAGCTAGGAATATAGATATGAACCACTGGAGCTCAGTTCTGTAATACACTTTTTGACAGAGGCAGAAGAGTCCAGGCTTGGGGTTTGGCAATAAATCCCTTGCCTTACAGACAGACCCCAGCCCCCTACCTGAGTCCCAACACCCCTTGCCCTGCTGGGGGGCACGGCACTTCCTAGAATCAAACTGAACGCCATGGGTGAAATCATCTACACCTTCCCGGGATTGACCCCTTCCTAGTTTAAGTAATTCTGGCTGCCAACAACTCTGGATTAAAATGAAGTTCCTTCAGTAATAAATCCTGTTCAGCCTCCAGTTGGACGCATGGTTTGAATGGATGTGACCCCTGGGAATCCTGGGGGCCCAGGAAGACCAAGATTGGACCTTTCTTACCAACCTTAACCAGGGCAGATGCCACTGACTAATGTATGGGTGGAGCTGCACAAGATACAGAACTTGCTAGAATGGGGAGAAAGAAAAGAACTTTAAAAAAGTTTGTATCTACATATTATTTTGTGGGCATGGGGTTTGAACCCAGGGCTTCCTACTTACTAGGTAGGCACTCTGCTACTTGAGCCACTCTTGTAGCCAGAATCCCCCCCCCCCATATTGGGGCTTGAACTGGGGGCCTTCACCTTGAGTAACTCCACCAGCCCGTTTTTGTGAAGGGTTTTTCAAATTATGGTCTCATGAACTATTTGCCCAGGGTGGCTTCGAACTGCAATCTCCTAATCTCTGCCTCCTGAGTAGCTAAGTGTGGGCCGAGTTGGCTAAAATTCCTGATTTTTTTTTTTTTTTTGGTGGCACTGGGGTTTGAACTGAGGGCCTCATGTTTGCTAGGCAGGCACTCTACCACTTGAGCCACTCCTCCAGTCCCAGAAAAATTTTTATTACATTGTTAAGAGTAGAATCTGGCTTTTTAAATATTAAGAAGAAACTTGTTAGTTAGTAGTTTATTCTTAGCTGAGTCTCCTCCTCTTGGCCAGTTTTCCCCACGCAGTGAGTACTTTCTCTTGTGTCTTGTGTCCCCCCCCCCAGCCCCATGACCCCCACTACACAGGCAGTTGAAACCTGCTTTACTGCTTTAGGGAGTGAAAGGAGTTCAGGTGTACAGTGTTGTCCCCTGTTGAAGAGATGGGGTTGGACTTACACAGCCACCAACAGAGTCTGGCCTTTTTTTTTTTTTTCTAAGTCAGCCCCCAGCCACTTCCAACTTTTGCCTAGAACACAACCTGGGAAAACTGTCTTCAAAATCTTGCATGTCTAGTTGAAAATCTGTGATTACCGTCGGCAGTGGTCTCAGTGTTGAAGGCAGTCTCTTATTTGTGGCTGGAAGCTGCAAGGCTACGCATTAGTACATCAGAGGTCAGATGCATGCCAGGTGGCAGCTGGGACACTAATGATTTCATAGGGCTTTGTATGGCACTGTAAATCTGACTAAGGGCTCTTTTTCCCCGCCCCCCCCCCCCCAAACCTCCAGTGAGTTAGTCCATGCTTGCCTCTTGGGAGATAGACTTTTAGATAATATTTATAATGGAGGGCAAAGGAAAATAATACCTAATGGGAACATTGTGGAAAGAATGGTAGCAACCCATTAGAAGTAAATTATGTGGGGCCATTGAAGTTAACTCATTTATGGGCTCAACAAGTATTTATTAGGTTAAATTAGGTAGGAAGAGCGCCACAGCTGAGGCTGGGCTCCAGGCTTCACCCCATCAACACCTACATTGTTGTTGGATGTCCTGCTTTGGGGTATAATAAGTGTACAATTTGAGCTTGCTGATTGCACCCACCTGTGTAGCTCCCCTCCCACCAAGGCAGTAGAGCACTGCTAACACTCCTGAGCAAGCCCCTAAGAGTGCTGACTTCTATCCCTCCTCCAGCTTGGTTTTACCTTCACACAAATGGATTTGTGCTGTATATCCTTTTTCTATTAAAAAAAATTGTTAGTGTGTATTAATTGTTCAAGGGGGTTTTACTGTGATTTCCAGACATGCAGAGAATGTATTTTGGTCACATTCACCGCCTCTCCATGTCTTCTTGATTATAGCTTTCCCTCTCCCCCCACCAAACACAGTGCATCAGTTATTCATCACTGTGGCACCTTCATCACTTCATCTGTGGGCATGGACGTTCCTCCCCCCTCCCCTTCTCCTCTCCTTTCTTTCTGGGGTTTGAGCTCATCTTCCTTGAGCTCTATCTCATCCCTAGTCCTTGTCTGTATTTTTTATTTATTTATTTTTCCAGTGCTGAAGACCTTGCACTTGGCCAACTATTTTTAAACAAAATTTAAATAAACCAGTTTTCTAAAACCCATGATACGCAGTAATTCAAAACAAGGTGGCATGTTCTAAGGTGCCCCTCAGTTTTCTTTTATTTCTATTTTGTAGTACTGCTGACTGAACTTGCAGCCTCTTGAACCTTGGTCCTCTGCCGTTTTTTGTTTTTCATTTGTATTTGAACTTGTCTCCTTCCTTTTGCCCAGGATGGCTTGAACTCTATCCACACCTCCTGAGCAGCGGGGATTCCAGCTGTGTGCCACCACCCCGGTGGCTGCAGGAGGACACACAAAACACAGTGTGGGTGGCACCCAACTGCCATTGGGAAAATGCTCTTTTACTATGGGAATAAGAAGTACATGTGAGGGACACCGAGCAGTGGGCATGGCCACCCATGTGTGCTTCAAGCTGTGTGGCTGATGTTGATCAGGGCTGCAGAGCCAAGAAGGGCAGGAAGCAGGCTGCTTCAGGTCTATGAGGTCTGGAGCAGAAGGGATGTCAGAGTCACGGTAAAGGAAAGGGGCCAACAGAGGCAGCTGTGTTCTTTTTTCACCTTGGCCTATAGGTGGATCTCCCCACAGCATTTTGATTCATCATGGTTACCCTTTTGAAGATGAAGTAGTTTTTCTTTTTACGTTACTATTAAACCTGTACAGACTAGACTAGCTCAGTGTATGAAGCACATCTTTAACTTGCCGCTTTTCCTACCCCAGCTCCTGGGCCTCTTCCCATCTTTACCCCTACCTTTATGTCTTGCCTGGATGGAGCCATTTCCCTGCTTTCTTCTAAAACTAGGCTCAGCTCCTTGGATAACTTTATAATCACAGAAAACTCCTTTGTTGCTATGCCATCAGTTTAGGAGTGCTCCTTGGGGAATTTTGTCTGTGGCCCTGTCAAGCCTGGTGAAAGGTGGTGGTCTAACATGTCAGTGTCTAGGGGAGAAAGGGGTTTTATTCCAGGATGAACTTATCTGCATACTCTTAATAATAATGGAAATTAAGTTTTTTAAATCAAATCAGCAAGTCAGCTCCACCAAGCACTAGCATTCAGCTTGAGAAACAGTGCTTTAAAAATGTTCAGAAATGTTTCTCGATGTGCTGTGGAGAGATCCTGGGTGTGCTTCTGGGAGAAGGACCAGTGGGGAGTGAGGAAGCTGGTCTTCCACAAGGCTGTTGTGGGAAGAAGTTAGAGGCAGCCTTGGGAAATGAGCACTGTGTGCACTAATAGTTTTGGAGCATTTCACAGAACTATTAGGTAAGCAGTGATCATTTGGTGTACAGGAAGATTTTCTTCTGAAAAACAAAAATAGGAGGGAATCCTGCTGTGACAAAAACCTCAAGTGAACAGAACTATGGATGCTATTTCATGGTCACAGTTGGTTTCTGTGCCTGCATGGCATCTGTGGTGAGCCCCAGTTCAGGGCAAAAACTATCTTTGTGTCAACCTTTCCCTTTCAGAATTGCCTTACTCAAAGGGCTTAAAAATTCTTTACAGATCTGAGTAGAACTGGCCTCTTGGCCAAGTGCTGGGATTTACAGGTGTGGGCCACTGCTCCAGGACACATACTCTTTTTTTTTTACAGTTTCAGGTTTTTGCTAGTTTTTTTCCCCCAATTGTTACTTTATTGCAATATGGTAGAATTAATTACAAATTTAAACTATTACTTGGAAAACTTTAGCTAGGCAACCAATTTTAATAAAAGCAAACTGGCTACCCAAAAGTGGTCACTGAACATCTCAATGCAGAGTAAAGATGAGACACCTGACTGGTCAGCGGATTTGGTTCTCTCAGTAAGGGAAACTGGGAACTTTCCTTTTTTGAGAAAAGTGGACTGTAATTTTAGTAGACAGCAATATAGAAAGATTCTGTCTCAGACTAGTTTCCGTTTAGTTCAGTGTTTGTGGCTGTCTTAGTTGGAAGGGCTACACAAGCAGCTTTAGATCCGCAGCGCGCTTGGCAGTTGTCTCCTTTTCCTGCTGCAAGGGGATGCACCACTTTCTTCTCTACCCAGTTTATCACGTGCTCTTGCTCCTTTTAACACATCATAACCCTGCACAGAGACAGGATAGTCCAGGCAATTCTTGACCTCCTTATGGACTCTATGAGCCCACCCCGGTAAGTAACCTCCAAGGCCATAGCAGTGTTACTGCTCCAGACATCAAAAAGGTAGTGGCACTTCTGAACCAGTGCTTGCTGTGACTTCTCCAATTTAGTTGTATCCTGGATTTGTTTGATGAAAGCTTGCTTCAGCTCTTCTAGTTGGGCAATTTTTTGCTCATTGAGTTTATCAATAAATTCTCCAGTAGAGGCACCATATTTTTTAGTTACATAGACAAGTAACCCTACTACTGATAGGGCAGAGAAGGTCTCAGAAAGAAGGTCTCTGGGGTAATCACATATATTTCTTTAGATAGGAAATACAAGATAAGCCCAGTTCCCAGCATGTAGGATCCTGTTGCACCAGTTTTAAGATAAAGGAACTGGAAGAATTCCTCAGGGATCAGCCCAAGACTACATTTCCTCCATATTTAGGAAGAGATGGTAGAGGGGCAAGACTTGGCTGCTCTGTGTGAAAGATCCTTTTTGCCTGCCATACCCCTGGTCCTAGGAGGGCAGCAACAGAAAGCACCACCTGCAACGGCATGGTCAACAAGGGTACAGACAGTGTCCCTGTGACCCCTAGTTCTGGTTTTGTTGCCAAATAGCTTAAGTAAAACACTTTATTTCCAGAGCACTTTCTGATTTTAGAATTGCAAAAAGGGGTGTATGGGGCCTGACTGGTGCCTTTCCTTTTTTTTTTTAATTCTTAATCCCCTCTTCTTTTACACTGCCCCATCCTCCTCCCCTAACCCATTGCATTTGGGAAATCTTTTCAGCAGTCTGAGCTGAGGATGCAAAACAACCCCTCAGGCTTTCTTCCCTTGGGCTGCTCCTAGGCTGCTTCCTGTCCAGCCCCCACTCCCTCACCCCTCTATGGAACCTCTTGCATGCTAGGTCAGTGCTCTACTATGAAGCCACATTCCAGCCCTAGGCCTCTAGGCCTCTTTCCAACCTTAACTGCAGTCCCTTATGCCCGTGCCCTTGATGACCACCTCACCTGGAGTCTCCCTGCTGCCTTCCGTGTTTGGGCTTGTAGAGTCGAGCCTGGCTCTTGCTCTACCTTTGCTGTTTGGCTGCAAAATTTGGGACTCCTTACTACCCATACTGGCAAGCACATTTCCCCTTTAACAGCTATTGTATCAAGAGATCAGTTGAATCTAGAATATATTATCAAATTGAAAATGTGGAGTCATACAAACAGCAAGGCATACTCAGCGATTGTTGTGACTTTTTTTTTTTAAAATCAGGAAATTTTGTTTTTGTTTTTGTTTTTTTTTTTTGGTGGGTATGGGGTTTGAACCCAGTGCTTTAAAAAAGTGCTTGCCAAGCAGGCGTTCTGCCACCTGAGCCACACCCTCCAATCCATTTTGTTCTTGTTATTTTGGAGTTGTGGGGATTCGCCTCACAAACTTTACGGGGGTGCGGGGTGCAGTAGCTAGGATTACAGGTGAGAATCACCCGCTCCTGGCTAGAAAACAGTTCCAAATTTTGATCAGTACATAGTGCATAAGTTGTGGCATGGTGACACAAGCCTGCAACTGTTTAGAAAACCAGATAGGTCTGTATGGACTGACCCAGAACATTCCAGAAGTTAATAGAATTAAGTGAAAAAAAATTGTCCTCAAACTAATGCAAGTTTGTGCTGGGGTTATTGGTCAGTGGTAGGAGACCTTGTGCCCAAGGCCTTGGGTTTTGCCCCCAGCACCACAAAAATATTCAAATATGCACAGAATAGGGTGCCAGTAGAAATTGAATGGCAGGTTAGGGAGGATTTTCTCTTCTTTGTTTTGAAAGAGACTCTTTTTGCACAGGCTGGCCTCAACTCCTGGATTCAGTTGAATTACTGAGCCTCAGGAGCTTGGAGCTACAGGTGCAGACACCTTACTAGGCTCTAGATTGGAGACACTTAAGGAAATGTTTGTGCTTGTCGGAGGGTGTGTGTGTGTGGGTGTGTGTGTGTGTGTGTGTGGGTGTGTGTGGGTGTGTGGGTGTGTGTGTGTCTGTGTGTCTGGGTTTTGAACTCAGGGCCTCACAGTTCATGAGCCACTCCTCCTCCAGCCCTTTTTTGTGTTGAGTATTTTTGAGATAGGGTCTCAATGTTTGTTGGTTTGTTTTTTTTTTGTCCACTGGTCTCTGTTTTAACTGGCGATGGTGGTAGTGAATGGACTAAATGTGTTCAGCTTTTTCCTTGTACCTAGTGCTCCCAGACCCAACTGTGGGGCAGGGAGAGGGGTGATTTTCTGAGGTTTTGGCTTTGATTTTTCAGTCTGTCTAAACCAAGTAAACCTAAGTTTTGATATTTAGTAGACTTTCAAGTGTCTTATCATTGTATTTCAAGTGGCTTATCATTTTAAAAATGAACCCCTGCTGTCCCCTAAGAGTCTGCTGAGGGACACACAAAGGCAAGGCTCCTGCACCCGGTTCTGCTTGTGGAACGGGTGGTGGTCACCGTCCACTTTGTTCTTACAGTGAGTGAGACCTTCATGGGTGAACATAGGTCTCCTCCGTCCAGGTGCCACTGTACAGCTTTAGTTTGTGGGAGGCGAAGTCAATGTACCCAGTCATTTTAAGGGAATCAGACTAATCTAAAAAATAAATATGCTTCACTTGAGTCATAGAACTTAAAACAGAGGCTGCCCCCCTTACTACTTAGTCTACGTTCTTCGCTGGTAGGGTGGCTGTACTGCAAACCTGTTGATTGTTCTTCCTGTGTGTGGTGTTGGTGGGCCTCCGGTAGTATAAAGCTGGATTCCAGGAGTGCACACCCATGCCCATCTTGATCACAGCCAGCTTAGCAAACCTTCCCACTTTGTGTTTTTATTTATTTAGTTTTCCTTTAACCTCCCCCACCTCCAGTTCCTTTCCTGCTGGGCCTGCATTCCTAGGTCTTTGTCTCTGCCTGGTATTTTAGAAATTTTGGGAGAGGAAGGCAGAGGGTGGGACTCTCTGGAAGCTGGGGGCAGGGAAAGGGGGTGGTCACTTTTGAGGTTAGAGGTCAAGCTGCCTCCATTTAGCTGGGGCAGCCAGATTGTCGCCAGGCCCGAGGGGGCGTGTCCATGCATCTGCCCGGAAAGCACCAAACCGGCTAGGCCAGGCCTGAAATTCCTGCCGCCAGAGGACTTCTTCCATCCCTCCTTGTTCCTGAGGTGCAGCTCATGGCTGCTGCCACATTTATGGTCATGGGTTCCTCTGCATGGCTCCAATATATTCCTTTAAGAGAACCTCTCTCCCAGCTGTTTGAAAAAGAAGCGCACCCATGTCCACACCCTTGTGGCGCTCCAAAGTGGTGCTCGACACGTGCTAAATCAGCTGTGAAATACTGTGAAGGATTAACTCCAATTTAGAGAAATATTGACCTCACTGTATGTTGTTTTGGACACTGAACTCTTTCAAAATTTATGAATCACGTACTGAGGCTATTCTTCAGTATACTTACCTGTTTTGTTATCAGTCACCTGAGTGCTGCCCCACCCCCACCTCTTCCTAGGTCTCTAGACTTGGGAAATGACTCTAGGTAGGGTTGCATGCACAAGTCTCTTTGGCTCATTTTGGGGAAGGTATCTGGACCCTGTCCTTTCCTGACATTGCCCTTTCTAACCTGGATTTCATTCTTTCTCAGGGCCTCATGCTTGCTAGGCAGGCACTTTACAGGTCGAGCCACTCCACTAGCCCTTTTTTTGTGTTGAGTATTCCCTCACTTCCCCTCTCCCTTGCCTTCTTCCCTTCTTCTTTCCTTTCTTTCAGGACTGAGTTTTGATCTCATGGCCTCAAGCTTACAAATGTGTTTGTTGGTTATTTTGAAGATAGCCTTGAATTATGATTCTCCTGCTCTCAGCCTCACAAGTAGCTAGGATTACAGGCATGAGCCACCAGTGCCCAATGTAAGGTCTGTTTTCAAGGTTGGAAAGGGTCTTCTGAGGTTCCTAGTAAGATACCGTTTGTTTCACAGATAGACTGAAATCCAAGCAGGTCAAAGGATGTGACAGATGGTCCTGTCTAGGCCCAGGCTGTGGAGTAGCCCTCACACAACCTAAAGGAGGCTGTGGTCAGTCCTCCCAGCTGCTGAAAAGCTGTAAAGAGAGGAGAGATAGCTTAGCTGCTGGGTGGAAAGGGAAGATCCAGTGCAATCAGAGGTATGTTCTAATTTAAAAGGAACAGTCTGGTGGAAGGTTTTCACACTTCACTTTAGCACTGGAGTGACCCCTTTATTCCCATGACAAATGGAGGGGTAAAGGGGAAGGAATGTGACTGAGGTTGCTGAAACTGGTAGAATTGCTTTAGCACCACATTGTAAAAAGAGGCTGTCCGGGAATTTTTCCTGGATTTTGTTGGTTATTTACACTTCGCTTGAGAATTTTTTAGATTTAAGAGCTCAGAAGAATTAGATCACATCCAAAGGGTGGGCCTGCCTAAAAAGCATTTGGCCTGGAAGAAGGTAAATCTCAGCTGCTTAGCTCCAGCTCAGGGCATCGTTGGAAAAGCACTGCTGAGAACAAAATTGGTAGTAAGGTTTTAAACCTTATCACATTTCCTTATACAGAGTCCATAAAAAAACCTGATCTGTTTCTTCACCACAAAATTAAAAACATAGATAGCATCCTAAATCTTTCATTTTCCGTGTCTTTGAGCCCAGAAGTTTGTAGAGAAGCAGCCTAACCCAGGCTGGATCACATATCTCCCAATGAACTCACCCTCTTCCCTCAAGTCCGGTAGATAGTTCGCAACTACCATCTTGGTTGTTAATAACATGAAAAAAAGTATTAACCCCTATTACCAGTCTCTCTCTGTGGGGCTCCTCAGCCTCATTGCACTTTTTTGCCCCCAGGGCTCCCTCTAGGTCTCCCAAAACTGTCAGTGTCCCCACAACTGCCTTGCTTCCCAGCCAATGTTACCTTGAGGTTTCAATCCTGAACCTCCATGATATTTCATGTCTGGGTGAGATAGCATTACCATGCATATGTCAGAACCAGCTCTTGAGAAAGGTCATGAGTATCCTCCTAGCTGTGTCCTTACCATGTGCCTGTGAGCACCGCACCCTCCCCTTCATGTGGAATGGAAGTGCCTTGGGGTGGGGGGTGAGAAGAATCCCTCTTGGCACATTGCTTTCCTGCCCATCTCATTTCAGCTTTCTTCACCCAGGTGTACGTACGTACACAGGCCACATGAAGCTCTGCTCTTGAAAGCCATCCAGTAAACATTATAGGGAGTGATGCCAAGTGCCCTGCTTTGTCAAGAGACGCATGACAATGAGATTGGCCCAGTTTCTGTGCCAAGGGAGCATTCTCTTGAGCTCCTTGTTTGTCAGTAGGTGAGGGTTGTGCCAGCCCATCTCTCTACCTCCCAGCTTCATCTTCTTGGGTGACTTGGCAGGAAAAAGGAAGGCAGGAGCTGGCTGACCTCACCACCAGCTTTTTGTCTTTGATCCAGAAGCTTAAGCCTGCAGGCAGCTTGGATAGAGGCTTTTCCTGACGCTTTTTTGCTTCACACACCCAGAGGCTGGAGTAGCAACAGAAACTTTGGGTATATTCTTTCAACTTACAACTGTTCTGAATAATTAAGCTGAGATACAGGGAAGTTTGGAAGATTCCTTCATTTCATCCCTGCCTTTGTGCTGTGCTGTGGTATCTGGGTGGACTTCTTGGAGTAGGGCAGACAGGGTGGGTAAAAGGACCATCTGTCTTGCTTGTGGCATGGGTATTGTTAGTTGTGTATTTATAATCATGACACCCCCTGTTTGTCCCTGCAGGGTTGCTTGCCTGGTGGCAAGAGGGCTGTTTGTGGTCTGGGATCAGAGTGCCTTCATACTGCCTTCCCTTCCTCCTTCCCTGCATCTCATTCATTACTGTCCCCTCTCTGGTCCCCAGGTGCTGCATCTGTACTGTGACACTTGCTCTGTGCCCATCTGCCGAGAGTGCACAATTGGTCGCCATGGGGGTCACAGCTTCGTCTACCTTCAGGATGCTCTGCAGGACTCCAGGGCACTCACCATCCAGCTGCTAGCTGATGCCCAGCAGGGCCGCCAAGCAATCCAGGTCAGCATCCCCTTCACTGACTCCCACCAGAAACCTGTCCTTGCCCCTACCAGAGGACAGACTATGATGTGGGGAGCATGGAAGAGTGGACAGAAGGGACTCCTGGCAGTATGGGGAAGATGACAGAGATGTGGCCTAACTACTAGTCAAATCACTCCTACCATATCACTTAGGTTTTCTATTCAGCCCCTCCCCAAATCCAAGTGGACCCTGGCATTTTCCAGTCAGAACTGCAGAAAGAAGACATTTAATACTTTTTTAGATTGTATGCATTTGCTACAGATTTTCCTATTTATAGATGAGGAATAGGGAATACGGGGAGTTTTACTTAAGGTTCAGAGTCTTGAACCATAAACCTTAATAATTTCAATCCTGAATTCTTCCCTTTAGGGTTAGGGAGGGGCATGTGTGACATTGAGAACTGGCCAAGTTCTCTTACATGATTGCTTTTAAATCTTGTCTGATCCAGGTGACAAGGTTTTACGAAATCAGAAGTGTTTTCCCAGTGTTAATGGATAGGGTTGAAAATCCAAGAAAAGTTGCTCAGCTGCTGCAGAAACTGCATAGGAGATTAAATTCTGGGGTAATTAGTTAACTAAATTTTTTGTTTATTCTCTTTGTATTTTAAAATTAAGGCCTTTTCTGTAACTGCTACAGGATTGAGAACATGTCTGGTGGATTTTTATTAAGTTTCTCAGCAGCTTTTATGTTCATACACACAGGATGGAAATAAAACTTTTTTTGATAACCCAGATTTTCTGATGTTTAAGCCATAGTTCGAGTGCCTGCATTTCTGGAATGGCATCTCACCCCTCCCCCACCCCCCACTGGGGTTGAACTGAGGCCCTTTACACTTGCCAGGCAAGTGCTCTACTACTTGAGCTACACTCCCAGCCCTGGAATGAAAAAAGTCTTAATTTCTATACCACTTGTACCTCTCCCTTCCCTTCCCTCCTTTCTCTGTTACCCCAGGCTGGGAACTGTCCATATAGTCCAGTCTGGTTTCTTTGTTTTCTTCAAAATAGCCTATACAGTGTCTCGGTTGCTGTTCAAGTTCTCATTTGTCAGCCTCTCTACTTGGACAATCCTCCTAGACACTGCTGCCTCCAAACACAGTACCCTTCAGTACTGTGCTCAGCTTCCACTGCTCATCACCTGGGGGCTTAGAGAGCCACAGGTGCCTGTCCAACCTCTAGATGGGCAGTGTAGTCTTTTGTACTGGGGTTTGAATTCAGAGCCTCACATTTGCTAGTCAGGCATTCTGCTACTTGAGCTGCTCTGTCAACCCTTCAGACCTCAATCCTCCTGATCTCTGCCTCTCTAGTGGCTAGGATTATAAGTGTGAGCCAGTAGCATCCAGCTGCTGCAGTTTTTCTGTCCTTGGATGTTGAGAACATTCAAGAGCCTTGAAACATCGTTTCTGTCTGTGCTTTGTGGGCTCAGCCACTCTTGGGAGAGAAATGAGTTGTCATGATTTGTTGGAGTCCTACAGAGAACTGTTAAGGTAGTGAAGTCTCAGAGAAGTAGAAATTTGAACTTTTTGTAGAGAAGATTTTGTGTGCTATGCTTTTTTTTTTTAACCTTTCTAAACTCAGTCATCTGAGAGGCTGCTGTGAGCCGAAAATATCATAGGCATGGACCACAGGGGTCAAATACTAGTGACACATGGGGTGGAGGAATCAGGTGGCAGGCGGGTCCTTGGATGGCTGGTAGGCACACAATAATGGTTAACCCTCCAGTCCACAGCTCAGATTGCAGATGGACTCCAGAAGGTCCTCATGTAACCCAAGGGGCATGTGTGTTGGCACCTTTCTTGACTTGGGTTACAGTTCTTCAAAGCTCACATTAAGCCAGTGAGTCAAAGACCAGAATATGCTTGTGTTTGAAGACTGTTCTTAAAATCAGAGCCTCAATGCATTGGCACTTCCTAGGAGAGCACTGTTCTATGAGCTCCAGGGGAGGCCTGGCTGTCTAGAGGGTAGATCCCTGTGCCAGGGCTCGGTTCATCTAAAAGCATTTGAAGAGTACATTGGAAGACATTGGGAAAAGCAGTCATTGTACAGCAGGGTGGTTGTTTTTGTTTTATATAAAGAAATATTTAGATTTGTGCACAAATGTTTAAGTGGTTTTTCCTTTGTTGGTTACTTAGCAGTGGAATGTCACACATTCTATGCTGTCATTTAACACTGCTGTAAAGAGCACAGCAGAGATATCTGAAAGCTGTTTCCTGTTCCTAGGAGAGGAAGCAACGCAATTAACATGCAAGGTTTTTTTTTTTTCTGGGGCAGGACAGTGCTTTCTTAAATCTCTTATTATAATTTGCCCCCTTACCAGCAGGTGGTAAAGAAAATAATTTAATCCACTTAATTAAAATACACAATAATTCTGGTCACACATTTTTTTGGGGTTTGTTTTGTTTTGGTTGGAACTGAGGTTTGAACTCAGGGCTTCACCCTTGCCTAAAGCAGGTGCTCTGCTGCTTGAGCCAAACCTCCTGTCCTTTTTTTCTCAGGTTACAGGTGTGAACCACTGGCACCTGACTTCCATTTGCTCTTTGTGTTATTAACACATTTGTCATTCAGGAACTTGCTTTTTAAAATTTATTTATTGATGGATGGATGAATGGCAGTTCTGGGGTTTGAACGCAGGGCCTCACACTTGCTAGGCAAGCACTTTTATCACTTAAGCCACTCCTCTAGCCCCCTGGAGCTTCTATTTTTATGTGAATTTTTTGGTGCTGTGGTTTGAACTTAGGTCCTTGTGCCACTGAGCCGCCTCAACCCCGAGGAGCTATTAAAAGATGCTTATTTGTACTAGTAAATTGACAGTGCTAAGAAACAGTCCATATTTTGGAAATAGACTTTTATTTAGCTAGTAACCTGATACTGAGTTAAGACAACATAAGATCAAATAAGAGATGATAAATTAGGGGAGAAAGAATAGAATCTAAATAGTCATAATGAATACTGAAACCTGGTGCAAGGGTAAAGGGATGTATATAAAGTGGTAAAGAAACTACAGAACCTGAAATGCATGAAACTGCTTAAAGCTTAGAAGTGACAGAAGAGGCTGAGCATGGGGGGCACACTGGAATCCCAGCACTAGGGAGGCCACCCTGGCCTACCTAATGAGACCCTGTCCCACAAACATAGAAGTGACAGAAGAGTCCTGCATATCAAGAGGAAAACAAACTTGAAAACTAGGACAGTTAAAAGGATTCTGTGGGGGAAAAAAAATAAATATGGGTCAGGAGTGAAGGAAATGAATATATGTCTTAATATAACCAGCTGGGTGCTGAGATTCAGCCTATAATTCTACCAGAGACTGGTTTGAGGCAGTGTTGGCAAAGTTAGTGAGACCCCCATCTCAACATGTCTATGGTGGAAGTGTATATAGGAAGATCATAATCCAGTCCAGCCTGAGCATAGATTCTAGACTCTATCTCAAAAACAAAAACAAAACAAAAAGAAAACAAAGCAGGGCTGGAGGCGTGACTCAGCAGTAGAGTTCAAACCTTGTGAAGACCTGAGTTTAAACTCTGGTTCCACCCCACCCCCAACCCCCAAAAAAGAAAAAAGAAGTGCTGTGGGCTGGCTCAGGTGGTTACAGCACTTTCCTACCAAAGTGCAAGACTCGTGAGTTCCACTTTTAGTATGTACAGAGGTGTGTATATATGTACACACATATGCATATCTACTTAACATAAACATAAGGAAATATATTCTGCCTGAGCAGTAATCCTATTCAAATGCCACCCAGTTCTGTTTTGAACAAACAGTGGTTATGTCCTGCTGTGGAAGATCCCTCCTTTTAGCTGACGGTGGTGCCCTGTAGAGTTTGGGTTTTGTAGTCACTCTTCCTTGTAGTTTATGCTGGTTTTAAAAAAAGTATTAGCAAAACTGGTGAACCACAAAGGTGTTTCAAGAAGACTGCAAAATGGGGGAAAAATGAATAGAAATATTAGGGAATGAAGTAGAAATATACCAAATGTTATTGGTAGTTTTTAAATAATATATTGATTTCTACACCAATTTACAATAAACTGCACATATTTAAAGTACAGTTTTGGCCAGGCTTCATGGCTTCTGTGATAGAGCAAAGTGCAAGGCTCTGAGTTCAAAACCCAGCACCATACGTACACAAAAACAGTGCACAAAGATGTGCATTTCAGCATGAAACATCTCCACAGTCAAGATTGTGAACCACCCCCAGGCTTCCCTGTGCTCTTACAGTAATCTGTTCCTCCCTGCTTCCAAGTCCTCAAACACACACTGGCCTTTACCTGTCACAGGTTAAGATTTGTTTTGTATAAATGTGCTAAGAAATGCATTCTTCTCCAAGACCAGTGGCTTTCATCTCTCTTTTTTTTTTTTTTTTTAAAAAAAAAAACCTGGAGATGAATGTTGTCTTGGAGAATCCTTAACACTCTTCCAAACCATTGCTAAGTGCTGTCATGCACCCTTCTGTTAGGTAAAGCACAAAACAATTTTGTGGTTTCCATATTTTGATGTAAACTTGTTCACCTCATGACAGGATAGAGCACTGAAGTTCCACATTTATGCTTTTTCTTTTTTCTCCCTTTTCCCTTTCTCTCTATTCCTCTCTTATCTTTCCCCTTAATGCCCCTCGTCCCCTCCAGATATGCGGATGTCATGGTGAAGAACTTTAATGTACATCAGCTAGTGAAAAGTTTTCACATGCTGTTGCAGTTAGGATTGTTTGTAACTGACTGGAAGGGAATGGATAATCTTGGGTATGCTTGTAGAATTTGGATGGATCAGCCTTCAGGTGGTCAGGACTCCCACCTGTTTGTCAGCATTCTCTCCATGGTAACCTCACTCTTGCTACTAAGCCTGGACTATAAATTCATGCAGTGTGATAAACAGTATACAGAAATGGGGGTCTCTTCTGGCCCTCCCTGTGCCATTATTAGGGTAAGAGTTCCTAGTTCCTGTTATTTTTCCTCCTCCCCTTCCTCCCCTTTAGGCTTTTGAGTGAGGCTGCACTGGAAGTTCCAGAGATAAAATTGGTCTGGTCTGGCTTCCTTCATTACCATTTTTGAGTACAGTCCTGGAGCCAAGTCTTCAAGCAAGAATACATCCCAGAAGTGAAGAATTTTGATAGACTAATTCTACATTCGGGTGTAACCCCTTACAATTGCACTTTATGATACATCAGCACTACTGTTACTTCTTGGGGTGGGTGTTTTAATTTCCACTTAATAGATTTGTTTAGGGGGAGGGTTTTTTGTTTTGTTTTGTGTTGCTGGGACTCTAACCCGGCGAGGGAACTAACACAGGGTATTGCAGGTGCTCCTCCAGTGATTTAAGCCTATCCCATCCCCACATTTGTTTAGGAGAAATCTTTTCAGACATACCATCTTCTTTCATCATTCAGGACTATCTTTATCTTTCTCCTTCATAGTTGGAGATAATGTACACTACCTAGTGGCATAAGAATGTTTGCTTTTCCTGATCATTTTTGGACTCCTCATATTAGGGCCAGGACCCACAGTTTCTGCCCCCATCCTGGCCAGGTCACAGATGAGCCTCATGCTGCAGTTATGTTTGTATTGTCCTCCCCACTGAGGTCCTCTTTCTCTAGAAACCCAGATGTAGCCTTAGCTACTAAGTAGCTATCACCCAGTGGCATGTACTAATCTTAGCCCCCTCCCATTGTCGTCTCCTTAGCCCTGCTTTAGACACTGGGCAGTAGTCTGGGATTGAATGCATGCCGTGGAGTGTAGTGCTTGCTTGCCTAGTGTATGTTTTGGAACAATTCATTTTGCCTTCTATAAATGTGACTCTCAGCTTGGTGGTCACTCAGATGATGTTAAAAGCTTTCAATCCCTTCTACCTGTTAAGGGGAGGATATAGTTATTTCCACAGGGGCCTCCCTCTGTCCAGGACCTCAGAGGTGACACAAAGGACTAAGCCTGGCAGAGAGTGCAAGGCAGAGGTAGGTAAGGCAGGTAGTCTGCCTTGTCCTTATGCAAAGGAACAGTCAGTGCCTTTTGCACTAGTCTCAGTCCTGTAGGAGTTCTCCTCATTTTTTCCCCCACTTTGGAATAATTTGAGTGAATCTGTCTGGTTTTCTTTGTTGTCTTCTTTACTGTTAGTTTCTTAGGGATGTTGCAACAAAACATCACAACCTGGATTACATGGGACAGTAGGACTTCATTCTTCAGGCTCTGGAGAATCTGAAATCAAAGTGCCAGCACTTTGGTATTCCCTTGGAGATCTGAGGAGATTGTTGCTTTCCTGATCACGGCCTCTGGGAAATGCTGGCAACCCTTTGCATGCACCGCTGTCACTCACAGTTTCTGCCTCCATTTTCACATAGCCTTTTTCCTACATGTGTCTGTGTCATCTTGTGACCTTCTGTGGACATGAGTCTTAGGACTCACCCTAATCTAGTGTGCACTTCTTTCAACTGATTAATTCTACAAAGATTGTATTTCCAAAGCTGCTTACGTTCTGAGGCCTCAGGTGCCACCTGGTTTTCGAGGTGCCAGTATTTAACCCAGTAGTACTATCTAGTGCTGCTTTGGTAAATGTGCTATGGCCAAAGGCATGTGCAAATATAAAATGTATAGGTTGTTTCCATAGAACATTTGTGTTAAGTCACGGATGACTTTAGTATGATGGATTGTGTATTTAGTCTGCACTCTGACGTATAGTGACCAATGGGACTGAGTTGTAAAGACAAGCAGAAGCAGTAAGAGCAGGTGCAGTTCACTCCAGCTCAAAAAGGAGGTGGCATCTAAACTGTATTTCCAAATTGAGGCTGACTTGGGGGTCAGAGCAGAGGCAGAGGATAGCCCAGACCTCCCCAGCTGCGAGCTGCTCAGTGGGTCCCTAGGCCTTACAGGGATTGGAACACAAAGTACACAAAGCACGCAGCCATTTGAGCCAAGGGAACTGGGCCACTGGGCTATGAGTGTAGCTTGTTCCATTCATCATCCAGACCCAGACAGATGAAGGTGGTCAAAACTGTTGGAGTTAATGAGCTGGTAGAATATTGATAAAATTAGGATTGGTCATACATTCTGTGATCCCACCCATATGAAATAGCCACAATAGACAAAGCTATAGAGTCAGTGGATTTAGCGGTTGCCATGAGGGGAAAGTGGAGGTTGCCTGCATACTAGGTATGGGGTTTTGTTTTGTGGTGATGGAAACATTCTGGAGCTGGATAGTGGTCATGACAGCACGGCACTGAACATACAAAATGTCACTGTGGTAAAATTCCTGTTGTGTGTATTTTGCCACAATTTATAAACAAAATGCAGAGAGAGATGTGAATTGATCTAGGTATGTGATCCAACTTCCAGTGAGGCACAAGTGAGTGGGCTGAGCAGAAGCAATGGCTGACTCCAGGTGTTTATCAGCTGAGAACTGCTGATAAGAGCTATAGTTTAATTTACGCCTGTTGCTGTGCTCAGCTCTTGCCTTGGATTTCCCTCGTATTTACCAAGGTTGGAGAAGACTACATATCCAAGGCCTTAGAGGTGAATTTGATCCTAGGTCACCTGGCAGCTCAAAGGATGACTCACCGGTCTGATTTGCCCAGACTGATAGAGCCACATTTCAGGGACTCTTCAGTCCCCACTGATGCCCCAGCTGGTGTCAGGCTTCGTACCCTGGGCCCCCTTCTACTCAAAAGCCTGTAGTTCTGTCAGCAGTCTGCCAGCAGGCATATTCAAGTGTCTCAAATCCTTGTGGTTTTTTTAAGACATGTCATATAACATTAATGAAAACACAGGGCCTTCTGTCTGCATTAATTTTTTATGAACAATAATTAATCTGAGTAAACTGGCTGATTTTTCTCAGGCACAGAGTGTGGGTAGGAGTCTTTCCACAGTGTCTCAGGTAGGTCAGGTGATAGTCCCAGTGTGCACTTGGTATTGGGTTGGGCCAACTTAAGTGAAATTGCTTTTAATAAGAATACGAAGGAGTAGCCACTAGCCTGTTGTGCATCCTTATGGGAGGGACGTAACCTGCGGGGTTTTCTGTAGGCAGAAAGTAAGGCCAGAAAGTCTGGGAAAGCTTGTGCCCCAGAGTTGCAGGTTTCACATTTGATTCCCATTCCCAATGTTTGGTATCCAGCTATTCTGGCTTCTCTGTGTCACAGTTCTGACATGTCACAGACTGACATTCATGGTGTAGGTACCACTTCTGTTAGAGACAAATTCAGCTCTTGCCAACAACTCCTTCAGTTACATGCCCAGCCTCTCTTCAGGTGCCTGCTTTCTTTCTAGGATGCTGGGACAAAGTGGTCCTGGGGTAGCTTTGCATGTGTGATAGAATGAAGTAGGGAAAGCCCTTCAGTACCTCAAGGTTGTGTTTTGGTTTTCCAGCTGAGCATCGAGCAGGCCCAGACGGTGGCAGAACAGGTGGAGATGAAGGCGAAGGTGGTACAGTCGGAGGTCAAGGCGGTGACTGCCAGGCATAAGAAGGCCCTGGAGGAGCGGGAGTGCGAGCTGCTGTGGAAGGTAATGGGGACCATGAGCCGCTCACAAAGAAAAGGCAGGAAGGAGAACAGTCAAGTCTGTGTTAGGTGAGGCAGGCTAGTTAGAAGCGTTCTTGTTTTTGGTGTCCTGGCTGGCCACACTTCCTGCCCCTGTGGAAAGCTAGTTTTCCACGTAGGAGGGCAATGAATGTGTGCCCTTTCTTCCTGTTGAGCAGGAAAGGGTGCTGAGCACACTGGTGTGCTGTTTAGATAAAAATCAACTGGAAAGACCACTGCCCAACTCCAGTCAGCAGCTCAGCTTTTCTCACTGTGTATCCCCATGCAGGAAGTAGGAAAACTGTGTGTATACACTGGCCAGGACTCCACACCAGTTCTTTTACTCCAGTAACATTCTCTGAACATACACATACACAAATGACTGCATAACTGGTTAGAAAGGACACACTTACACACTTGTGGGCTTGTTTTGATCTCAGTATTACATGAACTGCTGAAAGTGACCCTCGCTCACTGCTGTACCCTAAAATGCTGTGAAGACTACATTGGGTTTGCATTGCATTTTCCATTTAGTTACCCTTAAGTCTACGGCCATAACACCCTGAATGCACCCGATCTCATCTAGTCACCCTTAAAACTCTGCTTTCTGACTTGTTAATAGGTATGGCTTGTATGGCTTACTTGCCTCCCAAGAAGAAGAGTCTGTGTGTGAGTAGGGGATTAGGCCAAGACTTAATTCAGTACATAGTTTTTGAGCACCTATGGATAGTCAGTTGTCCCCATGGGTCTGCCAGTGTGATGCCACCCACAAATGTTAATTATAACTGGAGAGGCCTTTTCTTGCAACCTGAGAGCTTTTTTGTGAACTCTGCCACAAACCCGCTCTTCTGGATTTCCTGATGAAAAAGGCCTTTGTGTGTGCGGGCTTCCGGTACTCTCACCTTCACTACACACACTCCTGCTTGTGAGGCCGTCTTGCTGTCTCTCTCAGAACACCTGGAAGTCAAGTGTTCAGAAGTGTATTTGGAAGAAGAGACATTTCTTCTAAGTAAGATAAATGGCTTCTCCTTGCCCAGAACCTACTCTCAGGAGATAATTCTAAGAGTAGTTTGCTTGTTCTAGAACATCTCCATCTCAAAAAATACATTTTGGTTTGGATCTTTGGCCTTGTACTGAGAAAGAACACCCTGTCTTTTAACTAGTGACAGATTTTTCTGTTCTTTCTGAGCAAGGCCTGCCTGTCTGTTTCTGTCTGGGTATGTCTGTGGTAGTTCGTTTTGTTTTCTTTCATTCCTTTGTGTTGGACTTTGAGCTCCATGAGTGTCCAGATGCAGTCCTAATTTAATTGGCCATGCATTCCCCTTTTATGTATCTGGAATCACCTCTTCTTTCTTGTGCCTTACACATTTCTATATACTTACCACTGGTGGTAATCAAAGGTGGTAGAGGTTTGGCCTGACTTGAGACCAAAGGTCAAAATTTCTGTTTTGTAAACCCACCTACTCTGTACACATTTTGTGGTTTTCCACAAGGAACACATGAAAAAGCATGAAGGGGTTCAAAATCCCATCCATACCTCTCGAGGGAAAACCAGATGAAAATACAGCCCTTAGAACAGTGGGTCCTTATTCTGAACTAGACTTTCATTTAGATTGGTAGAGGACTCAGAAGTTATCCTCTACAGACAGTGTAAACTACTTGAGTAATGTTATCCCTCACCAGGAATAAATTAGAGTTAGGGTACTTTAAGTGTATGTGTGTGTGTGTGTGTGTGTGTGTGTGTGTGTGTGTGTGTATGGAGAGAAACAAATTTCATATCTTGGACAAAATACTGTATTTCTGAATAGTTCAGGTTGAGAACTAAAGAAGCAGGAGTATTTTTTTAGGTTAAGATCTGTGTTCTCATATTAAGTCATCTTGTGGGGGGGCTTCAACTGATCCCTATACCTTAAAACTAAATAAAGGACAGTGGGAAAAGTGTTTTTGAAATCTTGAATTCTTCATCAAATCCCCTATCCTACTCCTGAGTATGAGAGACATAAAATGGTCTGAATTTCAGGAATCCCTCAGGATTCTGGTGTGGCTGCAGTCATAATTCAGTGTGCTGGTAGACACAGTCCTTGCATCCTGTTGAACTACCTCTGTACACCTTCACAGCTACCTCTTGCCAGAACCATCCCAGGGTGATCTGATCTCCACTTCTTTATTTTTCTTCCTGCAAGACATGCTCCACAAAGTCAGTCATCATACAACATAAATGTGTTTACATCAGTCTCCTACTTAAAACTGTGACCCATTTAAGGAGCAGTGGCTCACACCTGTAATAATAAGTACTTGGGAGGCAGAGATTGTTCTCCAAGGCCAGCCCAGGCAAGTTCATGAGACCACATCTCAATGGATAAAAAGCTAGGCATGGTGGCGCATGCCTGTCGTTCCAGGTAAGAAGGATGCCTAAGTAGGAGGATCGGTGTCCTTTAGCTCATCCTGAAAAATACTGAAGCAAAAAGGCCTGGGAGCTTGGCTCAAGTGATAGAGCACTTGCCTAACCAAGCACAAGGGCTTCAGTTCAAACCACTACCCCCAATATTTTTGATGCACAGGCAGTTGAAGCTGTAGAGGTGGAACTGCTGGTAGGTACTGCAAGTCCTATCTATGTGATTTGAGAGTCAATTTAAATGTGGAGATATAGCCTTTTTTGGTTTCTTTGTACGAGGACATTTTCTTACATAGCTACAGGATGATTGTAAAAATCACAAAGTTAATCTTGATAGCACAGCAACATCTAATCCTCAGTCTGGTCAAGCATCAAGAATTTTCTTAACAGTGTTGCTCATAGCTGTTTTTCTTCCGGTCCAAGATCACTCATTGCATTTTATTACTGTGTCTCTAGTAGCCTTCTTCTGGAATAGGTCCTTGGCCATTTTGTGGGGTGGGGTAATCCTTTTTAAGTTTCAAGTTTTTTCCACATGTGCACACCAGGACTTTCGTGACCATCCCCTCCGTATCTCAGTATGGGTTTCCTTACACTTGGTTCTAAACCTGCATCCCCTTCCCTTCCTCTCACCTTTTCCTTCAGGTAGAAAAGATCCGCCAGGTGAAGGCCAAGTCTCTGTATCTGCAGGTGGAGAAGCTGCGGCAAAATCTCAACAAGCTGGAGAGCACCATCAGTGCTGTTCAGCAGGTGCTGGAGGAGGGTAGAGCCCTGGATATACTGCTGGCCAGAGACCGCATGCTGGCCCAGGTCCAGGAGCTGAAGACCGTGCGGAGCCTCCTGCAGCCCCAGGAAGATGATCGGGTCATGTTCACACCCCCTGACCAGGCACTGTACCTCGCCATCAAGTCCTTTGGCTTCGTCAGCAGTGGGGCTTTTGCACCACTCACTAAGGCCACTGGTGATGGCCTCAAACGGGCTCTCCAGGGTAAGGTAGCCTCCTTCACGGTCATTGGCTATGACCATGATGGGGAACCTCGCCTCTCGGGAGGTGACCTAATGTCAGCTGTGGTCCTGGGTCCCGATGGCAACCTGTTTGGTGCAGAAGTGAGTGATCAGCAGAACGGGACTTACGTGGTGAGCTACCGGCCCCAGCTGGAGGGTGAGCACCTGGTGTCGGTGACCCTGTGCAACCAGCATATCGAGAACAGCCCCTTTAAAGTGGTGGTCAAGTCTGGCCGCAGCTACGTGGGCATCGGGCTCCCGGGCCTGAGCTTTGGTAGTGAGGGTGACAGTGACGGCAAGCTCTGCCGCCCTTGGGGCGTGAGTGTAGACAAGGAAGGCTACATCATTGTGGCCGACCGTAGCAATAACCGCATCCAGGTGTTCAAGCCCTGTGGCTCCTTCCACCACAAATTTGGCACTCTGGGCTCCCGGCCTGGGCAGTTTGACCGACCAGCTGGGGTAGCCTGTGATGCCTCACGAAGGATCGTGGTGGCTGACAAGGACAATCATCGCATCCAGATCTTCACCTTTGAGGGTCAGTTCCTCCTCAAGTTTGGTGAGAAGGGAACCAAAAACGGGCAGTTCAACTACCCTTGGGATGTTGCAGTGAATTCTGAGGGGAAGATCCTGGTCTCGGACACTCGGAACCACCGCATCCAGCTGTTTGGGCCTGATGGGGTATTCCTGAATAAGTACGGCTTCGAGGGGGCTCTCTGGAAGCACTTTGACTCCCCACGGGGCGTGGCCTTTAACCACGAGGGTCACTTGGTGGTCACCGACTTCAACAACCACCGGCTCCTGGTCATCCACCCCGACTGCCAGTCTGCACGCTTCCTGGGCTCAGAAGGCACCGGCAATGGGCAGTTTCTGCGCCCACAGGGTGTGGCTGTGGACCAGGAAGGGCGCATCATTGTGGCTGATTCCAGAAACCACAGGGTGCAGATGTTTGAGGCCAATGGCAGCTTCCTGTGCAAGTTTGGTGCTCAGGGCAGTGGCTTTGGGCAGATGGACCGCCCTTCTGGCATTGCAGTCACTCCCGATGGCATGATTGTCGTGGTGGACTTTGGCAACAATCGAATCCTCATCTTCTAATAGCATCGTCTGGGTTTCTGTGTTTGGGGTGTGCGTGTGTATGTCTCTCCCTTTTTGAATTTCAAAGAAGAAGCAGTCTCAGGGAAATTTCTTTTTCTTTTTTTCTTTTTTTTAAAGAGAACAAGAAAAGTACAACATTGCTTGCATCCTACCTCATCTTTATTTTTTTACAGATGAATGTACTAACCTCTTGTGCAGGGATTGAGCCTGTGAAGTGATGATTCCTATCTACCTCATAAATCTCCGCGTTTCCTTCTCCGCCAGGCCCTCTTCTCTCTGTGGAGATAGCGTTCCCTCTTGCCCGCATGGGTGTGATATGCACAAGCCCCACCTCTTCAGCTGTGAGGGCCCTGGAAGTGTGGGGTGGGTGCATTCTATAGCTTGAGCCAAGGAAACACAGACACTACTAAGTAAGAAAACAAAACCAGTTGGGGGTGGGGGTGTGACTGTAATATGTGGAAAAGTAGGATTTGAAGTTCATAATTGTAGAGTATTTGTGTTCTTAAGAATACTGTGTTTATTTGGGGTTAGATTGTGTTGTGTGGTTTGATCTTTTTTGGAAAATGGTCTCTTTAAAATGCTGCAACAGAGTGCTTTCCTCTGTCCTCCTTGTATTCCCCCAGTATGTCTCACATCCTCTTCATCTCCTTTCTTATCCCTAGGAGGCATGGTGATGGCTTGCTAGCCAAGAAAAGCAGACCATTCGTACTTTCGGGTGTCTAATCTTCCTTTTAAGGGAGGGTGTGTGTGTTTCAAAGCTATCTTGCACCCAAGTCGTAGAACTGGGAAAGGCACACTACATCCCAAGCAATCTTTTCTTTCTACACTTTGGTTTCTAAGAAATAGATGTAGCTCAGGATTCTTGATTACAAGTATTTTCAAGTGTTCTTACCTTGTTGGATATTAAGAGTTAAGTGGAAGGAAGAAGAAACCAATCTCTTTCTCAGATGTGGACTGAGGGAAGCAAGCGGAGGGCAGCACTCACTAAGCAAGGCACCCCCAAACTAGGGGCTCTTCAGGAGGGGCAGGGGCAAGACCTGACCCCAGAGTGAATGTTGTTCCACAATGCTAGGTGTTTCTTTTTCTAAGACGAGTAAGTAGACAAAGGAATAAACTTTTATTTTAAAAGCACAATTTTTTTCCTGCTTGGAAGTTCAGGGAAGTGGAGTGTTTGATCCTCACACTAATAGGAGCACCCTGTTTCCACATCCTGTACTCGGTTGCTTTTACAGGACCCTTGCACCTGAGTTACACTAAAGAAAGGACTTCATGGTTAATATGGGAACCCCCCCCCCCAGCCTTTGAATGTAACGGATTTATAAACCAAATCACCCCAACTTTAAATGTTGGACATAACCTTTTCTTAATCTTGTTACTTGGTACCAAAGAATGAAAACTTACAAGCTAGACTCCCACTGCAGAATTGGGGGGAGGCATCTGTGTCACTTTATAAGATTGTCTTTTTTTTTTTTTTTTTTTGTAAGCTGTACTTTGCTTCAAACTTTGTGCTTCTAGGCATTTTCTATCTTAGAATCCTAATGGGTCTGTTACTATGCTGGAATAACAATCCTCAGGAGAAAAACCCTTCCTATAGCAGTTTGAACAGCCCTGTTTCTTCCCATTGCTTTAATTCTAGGGTTTCTGAGTGACCAACGTGGTGGGGGTGGGGATGACTCATCTCACAGGGGGGAATGGCACACAATCAAAGATCCCAAAACTGAAACAATGATTCAAACTGCTGCCTCTCACCTGCCCTGTTCCCGGGTTGGGAAGTATTAAAAACTCTTGTTTGTAGCAAGCGCCTTTTCTTTTAGAGTCTTTTCCCAGTTCCTATTCACTTACCTTTTATTTTGCCCTAAAATTCTTTGGCTGATAAAAAGAGTGGAGTAACACCCCATCCCAACTGTCCAACAAATCATCCTTTAAACACCAAAGACAACTGGTTTTAAGTGCTTAAAGATTTTGTTTTGTTTTAAATTGAAGAAATGGATCTTGATAAAAATGTTCTCAGAATCATAGGTTTAATTGTGGCTGAGTTAGTCACTGCTGTTTTGTTTCATTTTTTATACTATCTTAATTTCCATGATCATCTTAGCCCTCTTTCCAACTTCCCCTATATGTGGGGAAATTCTGACTGGTGAATGAGAAACTTTCTTGGTGAATGGCAGTAGATAAAAATGATTATTTAACATTTTACTGTGGATTTGGTTGTACAGCCAGGGTTCCCATTCCATGGTTGAAATTACCAGGTCTTGATTAATAGACAACCAGTATATAGGCTTAGAGCAATTGCAGGTGCAAGATACTGCCTCTGTATTCTCAGAGTTGTGGCCCAGAATGGCACATGACTGCATCTAGAAACATGGTCACATTTGGGAAACTTGTTTTTAAAACAAGTAGCCATTTGTTACTGCCCAAGATTGACTCCTGGCCCATCGAGAGTGTTTATTGTATGATGTGGGATATTCCAAATCAAAGCAAGATGATAAACGCCAAAGTTGGTACACTCTGGTGTGAGGCTACCTGCATATCTCCTGCTTATTTTAGGCAGGTAAGTAGGAATTGGGTCAAAGAGGAGAGTCTTCAACATGGTGAAAAAGATAAGGTCCTGGGTGCGGAGATCAGTATGTTTGTAGGGAGTGAATGGCCATTAGATGACAGTCCCCTTGTAGCTCTGATTTAGTCAGGCAGCAGGGATGTTAGGAGGTGCCCATTGGTATTAGATTGTAGATTTGAATATTGAGATGTTCAAAGGAAATCTTATCCCATAGGTATGAACACTTGGTTGACACCTAGTTTTCAAAAGTAATCTGTTGAAAAAATACTCACTTCACTGTAAATTTGTTCACGGAAAAGCAATCCTGTCTCAGAACCTGTGCTGTGTCGTGGCGAGCAGGAGACCCTCGAGTTGGCTGGGGCCCAGCGGCCTGGGCTCTACCCCAAGTGCACTAACTTCTCAATCAATGCCCTTTTTAAGTCTAACTTATTTGGGGAAATATGTAAGGGTACCATAAACAGAATCTAAGTTATGTGTTGGGCCAAAGAAGTTGCCAGAATTGAAGGCACTTTGTGGTGGAGTTACAAGATCAGCTGGCTCAGTCTATTTTACTCTAGTTAAGCCAAAGCTTAATTATTTGAGGAGGGAAGTCTTAGCTCGAGCAGCAGAACACTTTTTGTTTATGTGTTGTCTTCCTGTTTGGAAAATTCTAGAATTGCTGTGTTCTGGTAGATAGTGAAAGAGATGCCAAAGTTTTAGGCTTGTTTTTCTGTTTGTTTTGTTTGTTTGTTTTGTTTTTTGTTTTTTAAATCCAGTGGTGCCAAAAAGTATTTAGGGTATTTATTTAGAACATCATTCTTACTGAGTTTCCAACAGTCTGGGGCTGTATAAAAGTGGAACTCTTATCCTTATGCATGATGATTGCATAGGGTTGGGTCCCCTGAGGCTCTGAGGCTTTCTCTGGCTACCTGTGGGCCAGGGGCACAGGACACAGCGCTCCCCATCACACTGATTGCTTGTTTGGTCTCTACCTCACTTTTGGTGAAAGTCTTATCTACCTCATGTTAGCATCTGATGGGTCTTGAAAAGAATAGTATTAATCCAGTGGGAGTAGGCAGAAGTGGGAAGCTACCTCTTAAAGAAATACTGTCATAAATCTAGATTTCTCCCAGGAGCAACATTTGGCCTTTAAAGAGAGACATCAGGTAAATGGAGTCATGAACAAGTAGTTCTTACCAGTCTGGTTTCCTCCCCACAAACAGAATTACTCATGCCTCATTGTTCAGTATTATGAAACTACTGGTTAATTTGACCTATTGGAGGACTTAACTACAAATAAAGACCTTTAGGTCTCTTTTTCTCTTCAAGAGAAAAAATATTTTATCTGTATTCGAGTGTCTGCAAATAAACCTTTTTAGGGAGAATCCTCAGTCTAGTTGGAAACATCAAGCGTTTGAAGGGAATGAGAACGCTTTTGACCTCATGATTGTATTTGTAGCTTTCTGGACCCAGCAGGATGGTCATCACCCTAATGTCACAGCCATCACTGTTTGCTGTGGAGCAGTGACTGGTGAGGTATGTGTTGCTCTTTTGTTTTGATTTTGTTTCTACCAAAGGTAATTGATCAGATTCTTTTTTCTTTTTCCTTGTTTGTTAAATACTTGATAAATTTGAGAAGCACATTATCAGGATATACTGTATTGACCCTCTACCTCTCCTCTCCCATGGTAAATTTTTGGTCTGATTGGATGAGAGGGTCCAAAGACCACTGTAGTAGTCCTAAGTTGGGTTTATAAATGTCATGGTGAAGAAGTACCTCAGTGATGTCTATTTTAAAAAACTGATCTTACGGGTTAACAAGCCAGCCTGGTGGGATGTTTTCCATCATCATTTAACCAGTAATGGTTCTAAAAGTTTTGTGTATCCATATGGTCTTAGACCTCTTTTAATGATTGTATTAACTTACGAGCTCAGGTAGTATTTTTTCTTAAGGCTATCTCAGAGCACACTGGCAGAATGTTGGCGTGTGTAGCAATGTGTTTACTTTCCTTAAATAACCAGCTCTGTAATAGTTCTTTATGTTTCTAGCAGCCTGTGTAGTTGTCTTTCTTCAAAGGAAGACTTTTCACATTATGAGATTTTTTTTTTCTTTCCTTGTTTTTAGGATCATAAGATGTCTTTTTCCTTTTCCCTTAAAGTCAGCGCAGGTGAGGGTGGGTGGGTAAAGGGATGTGTTTAGCATGTTACATGTAGTTGGGTGGGAGGGAGGGTTGTTAGTAATTTTTTTTTATGGATCTTGCTTAATACTGTCCATTAGCTCTCATGCCTGGCCAGCAAAAAAAAAAAAAATAGTAAGTTTTAAGTATCGAATACATGACTCAATTGAGTCTTTTTTTTTTTTCTAAAAGAGAAGTGAATGCAGAATTTGAAATTATCAGAGGCATGTTGCCTAATGTTAGCGTGACTAAGTTAAACCTCTTAATTTTTATTATTTGTCCAAGGCAAACTGATAGGAATATGTACTTCCCCTGGCTGCAGAAACCATGCTGCACATTTGAGGTACCTGGGGTGCTATTGTGAATGGATGGGCATTGCTGTGGCAGTGTGGACCCCACATTTTAGTGTATGGAAGGGGAATTTACCCAAACCTTTAGGCAAAGTGAGTCTTTCTCATTTTACGTTTAAACCTTACATGTGACTGTTGCAGGCCACAGGCATGACAGGCAATGAGCAGGTGAAGAACCAATGGAGAAGTGTTCAAAACTCCTGTGCTCGCTAGCAGGCTTCTGAATGTATCGCTGTGGTCCACAGAGAGGGCTGGAGAGGTAGCAAGGAGGTGCCGTGTCAGCTACTCCAGCCGTAAAACAAAGTTGGTGTCTCTGTGGACTTTAAAATTGTTCCTATGCAGCTTATTTTATTTTTGTTTAATCAAATAAACAAGAGGGTTTTTTCCATGGATCCATGTGTCTGTGTGTTCCTTTAATCTGGGGTAAGGATGGATGTGTACAGTACCCTTGATTAAAAGGCTGTCCTGAGGTGGTGGCCCCAGGGCTTCGCTAGGGGTTGAGGGGTAGGAGGGTAGGAGTGTTAAATTGGCCAGGTAGATGGCAGCATTTTGAGTGGGGTAAATGGTAAGGAGCCTTACCAGTTTTAAAACCCAGACTGATAGGCCAGACCTGCCTTTCCCATACTAGCTGAGTAGGCGTCCCTTCAGAGGGACAGGTGCTACCCCCTTCTGGAGGGTACTGGTCTTACACCCTCCCTCTGCGTGGGGAGGGCCAAGGAACCATTTAGAGACTGGACAAGGGAGCAGTTGCCAGGCCTGGCTTCTCCCTAGGTGGATAGAGAAGACTTCTTTTTGAACTCAGTGTGTTCACGACTTACATTGGGACTTCATTTTGCAATGATGGTAAAGTTCACCACCTGTTTATCACATAGCCTCAGGTTTGAATGTGGGGAACTCCTCCCCATTCCCTGTGCTCCAATTTTCTCCTGTGCAGTCTCCTTTCCTAACTGGGTTGAACGCTCATGGAAGTTCTCACTATGGAAGTTCTCACTATGGAAGGACCTCTTTGTAGATTGCAGGGCCTCACTGCCTGGCAGGGGCAACCTCTACCCTTTGTTTCCCTTAATCCCATGTTGGCACTGAACGTGTAAAATGCCATTATTTTGTTGATAACCCTCATCCCCAGTAATCTTGTTCTGAAAGACTCAAGATGAATGCAGCTTAATGGATGCTGAGTCCCTGTCCTTTCTTCTTGCTTCCTGTTCTGTCTCTTTCCCTAGTCACTTTACTTACTTAACCTTTTTACACCTATTTTACTCCTAGCTGGACACAGTGGGAGACTTGAATATGAAGGTTGGATGAGTGTACCTTATTATTTTTTTCTTTCCTTTTTTAAAAGAAAAAATGTCTTAATTCCTTTAAACCCTTAGAGCAGAGCCTGGTAAATGGAAGAACCCATTTCTGAGGTTAAGAAAGCTGTAGTAAGAATCCCCACTTGATTGCTGTGGCCTCCAGTCAGGAAAGGAGCTCACTCTTGAAGATGACTATTTTGGAAGCAGACCAGTGGGCTGCCCTACTCGAAAGTGAATTACAGCACAGTAATTTTTTTTTTTAAACAAGTATTTCACAAGGACATGGAGAAATTGGTGTTCAGAGTTGCTTTTTGCTTTTTTCTTGATAGTACTGGGTATTGAACTCCTGGGATTTGTGCTTGCTAGGTAGTGCTGTACCACTTACATCCCTAGCCCTTGTGGAGAAACTGGGACCCTTCTTCATTGCTGGGAGGAGTGCAGAATGATGCACACACGTGAACGCCATCATGGTGTTAAACATAGAACCCAGCAATGGCAGCATTAGGAAAATTTAAGACAAACCCACAGAAAAACTAGTGTATGACTTTTCATAGCAATATCATTCATAATGGCTGAAAAAGGCAAACAGCCCAACTAAGCCAAAGGTGATGAATTCTACAAAGGAGTTTATTCAGCTGAAAATCATAGTGTAGTACTGCTACATGTTATGACATGGGGAACCTTAAAAATGTGCTACATAAGTAGATATTTGATTTCATGTACATGAAATTGACAATAGGTACCTACATAAAACATTTGCATTGCCAAGTTTGAGGTGGGGGCTTTGGGTGGAATTGGGAGTGACTGAATGGAGTGTTTTTGAGATAAAAATGTTCAACTGTACAGTGGTTGGTGGCCATAATGAAAAAATCTGGACTTGTTATTTTGTTTATTCATTTACTTGGGGATTTTAACTTGGTACCTTTTGGTACCACTTGAGCCATGTCTACAGCCATGAACTCTGAATTATAAGTGGGTGAATTTTATGATATATGAATTACCTCAATGTGAAAAGGTGCAGGAAGGAATAAAAAATTGATACATCTGACTATATTAAAAATTGATGTTCAAAGTAAAGTCCGGTTTCCCTTTCTGGTTCCATGGGGCTGGTTTGACCAGTAGGTTGTAAGCAGCACTATTTCACTGCCGGGATGAGACCTTCCAGACCTCTCTTGTGACCAGAAGTGTCATCAGCTTGACTCTGAATGATGCTGACCCAGAGCAGCACATCCATCCAAGCAGGAAAGCCCATGTGTGCAAAACAGATTGCTTCAAGGAAATGTAGCCAAGGACGTGGGGGAAGAGAAATGAGGTGTGAAAAATGCTTAGGATTATCAGTTGCTTATTTTATTTTAAATAACACGTATTTATAGAACACTTCTGTATTTGAGTCTGGTATTGTTTCATAAGTAGAATGAGGTTATGGGTTATAGGGAAATACAACCAGGAAGATGAAATGCCCCCCGCCCCTTTGTCTCATTGTATTGGGAACAGATTATCAACGTGACTTAGCACTTGGTAATGTTAACCTTGGTCTTTTAATTAAATTGGGATTTGCCATGTTTCTTCACTCTAAAGTTACTATTTGTCCTTCTATTCTCTATTCTTTAAAATAAATCTTTATTATGATATATTCATGATACATAGGGGTTTCATAGTGACAGTTCCGATTAGACCTGCATTGTACAGTAGTTATATTGTCCCCATCATCTCTCCCGCTCAGCCCCCTATCAGTTGCTTCTGAAGTCCCTTGTGCAACTGCAGGGAATCATCTTACCAACTGTTTATGTGCAATTTTATAAAGTCCTCCGAGAAACAGTCTTAATCCTCCCCCACTTTTTTTTGAGATGTGTTAAATGGATTGAAATTATTTGCTTATTTTTCCCTACAACCAATTAAATTACAGGCAACTTTATGTCTTTTATATAAGGGTTTTTTTTTTTTTTTTTTTAAACAGTACTGGGGTTTGAACTCAGGGCCTCACACTTACTTGCTAATCAGGCACTCTATAGTTTGAGCCAATCCCCCATCCCTTTTTTGTGTTGGTTATTTTAGGGATAGGGTCTGTGAACTGTTTGGCTGGGCTGGCTTCAAACTGTGATCTTCCTGATCTCTGCCTAGCTAGGATTATACCAGCACCCGACTGTGTAAAAGCTTTTAATGTTCCATAAGCTATGAATGCTTTTTATCCCATAACATGATGCCTAAGACAAATCTGGAGACCTAAAAGTGAGAAGTACTCAGTGCATTCAAACTACCTTTTGTGTTGTTTTGCTTGTCTGTCTTCCCCTGTTTGTTCATCCTCTTTTTTTTTTTTTTTTAATTTATTTTTGGCACTGGAGGATTGGTTCAAGTGGTATAGTTCCTGTCTACTAAGTGTGAAGACCTGAGTTCAAACCCCAGTCCTCCCCACAGTCAGTAGTTCTTTTGTTGGGGGAATGAGACTTGGGTTTGAACTCAGGACTCTTATCACCTGAGCCTCAGCCCTATTTTACTTTAGTTGTCTTTAAGGTAGGGTCTCAGTGTTGGGTCCTGGTTCTCCTACCTGTGTCCTCACATAGGACAGGTGACCACCATCACCAGCTTACTGATGGGGCTGAGGCCTCTTTTTTCTCATGGTTTCACACCATGGTTCTTCTCAACATTGCTTCCTGAGTAGATGGGATTAGAGGTTGAGCGAGGCTCTGCACCTGGCTACCTCCTCAATAGTTCTGCCTTTGCGGTCTTCCTTTTGTATCTAAATTTATAGGCCTGATCTCCTCACTATGTGCTTGCTTTTACTTATTGTTTTTCTCTTTTCTTTTCTTTTTAGCATATTAGAGTTGTACCAGGGGTATATTGTGACATTTACAGAAGTGCTCACAATTTATCTCAGTCAGGTTCTCCCCTGTTTTTCTCCTTTATCCCCCACCTTTGAAACAGTCTTGCTCTGTAACCCAGGCTGACCTCAAACTCAGTGCTCCTGCCTCAGCCTTCCGCTGGCTAGGTCACTGTGGGCCTTTTTTTTTCTTTTTTAACACAAGCACTTAGCAGTCAGGTAAGGGGCAAAAAAAGGTGAACTATTTTGATGTGTGAAAGCAGTCGGGTGGTCCGTTTGGAGACTGTTAACTGTGGCTGACCTCGAACAGTTGAATGTGACAATTCACAATCAGTTACAGTCTGCCCAGTTAATTCACCACTCCAGTGTTCATGTTTTTTGTTTCTCCCAACAAAACTGACTTGCTTTTCACATGTTCAGTATTTTTTTTTCTTTTAAAGGCAGGTTATGACTTGTATTTATTCACCCCCACCCCCTTCCCCTGCTGCCTTGGGGTTTGCTAGGCAGACACTCTACCACTTGAGCCATACCCCAGCCCCTGTATTTACTCTTGGTCCTCTCTATACCTGGTCTAGTGTCAGAACAGAGGCCCTCCTGGAGGAAGCAGGAGGATGGAAGGTGGGCCCTTTTCTGGGGGTGGGGTTACATTTGGAGTTCCTGACTGGTTTGGAAGTTGGAACTTCCCACGGTACTGACAAACATGAACATGACTTTCTCTGTCAGAAGTCATACAGACATGGTTAGGTTGGACCTTTGCACATTGTTGCCTGATGGGTCCTATGCTGTGAGTGCTTTGTGCTCACCAAGCCCTTGTTGGGCTTGCTAGTACAGGTGGCCCAATAACTTGTTTTCTGGGGTGGAGTAGCTTCCTAGTGTTTTACTGGAGATGTCAGCTTTGATTTCTGTGAGTAGCTAGGATTCCAGGCGTGAGCCTCTTGCACAGCAGAGTTTTATTTCTGCTGCTATGTACTGTCCTTGCTACAAAGGGCTGAGGTATTTTCTGAGCTATGTTAGATGAGTAATCTGAAGTTTTTCACTCTTACTCTACAAGACACCACTGCATGTGATTTCAAAAGCAGCATGAACAACTTTCTGCCACATGAACCCCTGGCTTCCATGTGGGGCTAGTACTGAGATGAGTGCTTGTTAAGAATGGAGGAAGTCTGGGGACTTGGCTTAGAAATGTGCCCACAGCTTCAAGGTCTGTGATGGGCGTGAGAATGGAAGGGCAAGGGATGCACCCAGAACCCACTGCTCCATGTCCCTCGTGAAAGAAGGCTGAGGCAGGTGCCAGCATGTCCAGGTTCCCAGCCAGTTCCAGCGGAATCTGAGAAACAGGCTCTGCAGGACTCCAGAGCCACCTGTTCCTGCTTTACCATTGCTGCTTCTGAGCTCTTTCTCCAGGCCTTTGTTCTAAAGCATGGCTAGCAGCAGCCCTCCCTGAGAAATGGGAAAGAATGGAGACAAAGAGGGCCTTGGGTGCCTTTGTGGGCGGGGCCGTTTGCCTAGCCGGGCCAAGAGCCATGTAGCACTGACCAGTTTTGAAGAATCACTGCCTACTAATTTGGGTTCTTCTCTGCTTTTTGATTGTGCCAGGTATGTTTATGCATGACCATGGATCTTAGCAGTCATCTTCATATTTGTTCTCCAGGAAATCTCTGCCACCCCAGACTCCATGCTTCTCTGTCCTTTTGACAGCTCCTCTGCCTGTCAGAGACTCCTCTTGTTTCAGTCTCAGGTCAGAGATGCTGGCAGCACCTTTTCATTTATTCATTCCTTCTCCCAGTAGGCAAACATCAAGGAAGTATTCAAATGTTTGCTGAAGTTTACTTTTGTTCTTGTGTTAAGTATTGAGACTGGCTTAAGGTTTCTTCTTATTATTTGTCTTCCTCCTCTTGAGCTCATTCCCTGCTGTATACTCATTGCCTAAACAGTGTCCAATGTTCAATATCTATTTGAAAATAAATGCACAAGTTATGGAAGGTATTTAGTTTGTAGTAAGCAGGTTATCAGTCAGGATTTGGGTCATTTTCACTCTGTGCATCATCTATTTTGAACACTTCTTTTGCAGTGCTGGGGATGGAACCAAGGCCCTTGGATACGCTGAGCAAGCCCTCTACCACTGAGCAGCACCTAGACATGAATAAGTATTTCTAGAATGCTTTTTTGCCAGGCCATGTTCAAGGTGTGAGGCGTGCTGCAGTGAACAATACCTACAAAAGTCTGTCATTTGCGGCACTGCCATACTGAGGTCCTGCTTCCCAGCTCTCCCCAGCCCATGTCACCTCACCTCCTGAAATGACTTTTCCCTTTCTCTGTGTTACCACAACCATCTGCTCTCTGCTGCCTCTAGTCTCCTGGCCTCAGCTTCCTGTTCCCTTTTCCTCTGGTGTTCTGCCACTACACTGCAGAGCTGGGGCTGAGTCCCATCTGTCACTTTGTGGCTGAGAGTACTTGGACAAGTGACGTAAAGCTGGATGGTCTCGTCGTGTGGGTAGCAGACACCGCCATTCATTCACCATGTCCTCTGAGGTCTACTTACACTTCCTAGTCCATGGAGTCATTTTGCTGATGCTTTGTGAACTCAGTCTTAGGGGCCAGACACTGTACTCGTTGTCTCGTGTGCTGTCATCCTTAGCCACCTACAAGGGAGATATTTAGATTTGGGCTGATGAGAAAGGCAGGCACTCTACTCCTCCAGTTCATTTTGCTCTTGAGTATTTTGGAAATAGGGTCTCATGAACTATTTGCTTGGGCAGGCTTCAAACTGCAATCCTCCCAATCTCAGCCTCCCAAGTGGAGAGGATTACAGGTGTGAGCCATCAGTGCCTGGCTCTTTATGAGTAATTTTCTTATAATTTTTTTCTCATTTTTCGCTTCACACCCAACTTCCAAGATAAATTACCATAGCTTAACCAAAGCAGAGAAAATCCCATTCAGACTCCCTGGGATGGAGTTGCAAGGGAGAGAAGTCTCTGACTTGGGTGAGAAGATTCTGGAAGGAGTGTGGCAAGTTCACTGCTTGGGGGAGGGACAAGTGGATGAAGAGAAACCCGCCTGGTTTACTGCAAGAATCCAGTAGGGCATATGAGTTCTGAGAAGAAAGAAGGTCTTGCTGGGAAGAGCTCACGCTAAGAAATCCTGTTGGGTGTATGGCTGAAAAGGTAGAGTGCCTGCCCAGAAAGGGCAAGGCCCTGAGTTCAAACGTCAGTACTGCACCTCCCCCAACAGAAGGAAAAAAAAAAAACTAGAAAAAGAAGCCTTGCACCGGTGACTCACACTTGTAATCCTAGCTACTCAGGAGGCAGAGATCAGGAAGATCATCATTCAAAGCTAGCCCTGGGTAAATAGTTCATGAGACCTTGTCTCAAAAAAGCCCATCATAAAACAGGGCTGGTGGAGTGGCTACAGGTGTAAACCCTGAGTTCAAGCCCCAGTACTAAAAAAAGAGCTAGGTGCTGGTGTCCCACGCCTGTAATCCTATTTACTTGGGAGGCTGAGATCAGGAGGATTGTGGTTCAAAGCCACTCCAGGAAAATAGTTTGCAAAATTCCATCTTAAGAATAACTAGAGTAAAATGGACTGGAGCTGTGGCTCAAGTGGTAGAGCACCTGTTTTACATGCTTAGAGCCCTGAGTCCATCCCTAGTCCAAACAACAACAAAAGAAATCCTGAGGGTAAAACACCTCAGTGGGGACCTGGAAGTCTTGGAGACAGATGGAGTTGGAGGTAGAATTGACAGATCTGGCTCTACATCATATGATCAGTTACTTGCTATAGGTTAGAGAGGGCCTGGCTCCAGCCTGTGCTATGACCTCTGTGTCTTGGTTCTGGTGAGTCAAGGGAGCAGCTTTTCTTCTCTCACCCAGGATTTGTCATCCAGCTGTCAGGAAAGAACCCTGTGTTCCTGGCCCAGAAAGCTCAATTGTCTTAGGCCCCTAATGCAAATCCTGCAGCCTCCTCCTCAAGTCTAATGGTGCCTTTACTTTGGGATCACATTTCTTGAAAATAATGGAGAGAAAGTGGTGGATGGGCATCACTTGATCCCTGCCCTAAGTATTACCTTGCTAAGGTCTGGGCAATGAGACAAGCACCATACCAGGAGCAGGGCTGAGATTGACTTTGACAGAGGTTTTGAACCCAAGGCCCAAACTCCTGAGATTCCATATGCCATGTCCGGACACCTACCCTAAACACCAAATAAAATGGCATGGTGATGGCAGAGAGAGGAGGTTTTATTTAGCGCAGGACATGCTGTGGGAAGAGGCAGAGTTAGCACTTAGTCCATCTTCAGTCATCTTTGGGGTACAGATTTAAATAGACAAAGCACTGGGGGCTGGGGACAAAAGGTATGCATAGTTAAACAGTTGCAGTCACAGGTATGGTCTGGTTGGTCATTATCTGGGTCCTTTTTCTGGGGAGAGGTTTGGGAGTTGTTATCTGGATTCACTGTAACTGGTCCATCCTGAGGAAGGTCTACTGTTGGGGATTGTTTCTGTCCCTTGTCATGAAGATATTATCTGTCTTTCTTGGAATCCAAGGCGACTGCAAAGTGACTACAGAGAGAATGGCTTAAAGCAAAGGAAGATACAAAATGGAGGATGCTGAGCTTTTCTCCTGCTTTTAGTTAATTCAGGGGCCTGAGTAAGGAGTCCATGCTTTTTAGCAAAAGCAGTCTGAGCACCTCTTAGTCTTTCTATGTATTTATCCCTATATTTATTTATATGTAGGTAAATATATAATAAATATTTATTATTTATGAGACTGTAGCCAAGGCTGGCCTTTGAACTTGGAATCCTCCTGTCTCTGGCCCATACATGCTGGATCTGGATCAGTAGGTTTTTTTTTTGGAGGGGGTGGTTCTGTAGGAACTCAGGGATTCACACTGGCTAGGCAAGTGCTCTACTGTTTGAGCCACACCTCCAGTCCTTTTTGCATTGCTTATTTTGGAGATCGGGCGGGCCTCCTTTTTTGCCCAGGCTGGCCTGGATCATGAGGATCCTATTTTAAACTTTTCACTGTCACTGGGATCATGGGTGCATGCCACCATGCCCAGCTTTTTTTCATCAAGATGGAGTCTCACAATCTTTTTTTGCAAAGGCTGACCTGGAACTTCAGTCCTCCCCATCTAAGCCTTCCACATAGCTAGGGCTATAGGGCCATAGGCTGAACCACCAGTACCCAGCTAGAAGTCTTTTTTTTTTTTTTTTTTTTTTTCTTTTTTAAGGATGATGTTGGTTTTACTGCTGATCCCATGTGGCTGCAACACAACTGACAAAGCCCTAGTTCCTGGATCATCTGGGCACCAAAGAGGATGGCAAGTAGATATATGAAAATTTATTCAGCATCATACGTGAACAGACAAATGCAAATTAAAATAATGAGATTACTATAAGCCTAATAACGATAGTAATCATAATAAGAATAGTAACAACCATTATAATTACTAAAATCCAAATTGCAAGGCAGGCAGGTTGAGAGTTCAAGGCCAACATGGGCTACAAAGTAAGACCCTGTTTCAAAAAAAAAAAAAAAAACCAAGATGAGAATCCAGAACACTGACAGCGCTAAAGCTGGCGGGCAAGGCTGTGGGCTGTGGAGTGATGGACTCATGCAAAATGGTTCTGCCACTTCGAAGCATGTTTTGTCGGTTTCTTACAAAATTACACATAATTTTACAAGCAGTCACATTCCTTGGTATTTTGAGAACAATGTCCAAAAAACCATACATGCAAGTAAGTAGAGCAGTTGTGTTCATAATTGCCAAAACCTGGAAGCAGCTAAGGCGCCCTTTAGTATGTGAGTGGCTAAGTGTCGTATATCTAGACAGGTATATCTAGACAGTGAAGTCAGCATCGGTGCTTGAGAGAAAGGAGCTATCAAGTCAGGAAAACATGGAGGAACCTTAAATGTAAGTCACAATCTGAAGACGCTCCCTGCTGTGTAATTGCAACTACTGTCAGCCCTCTATATCTGGCTTCCATGACTGGATCAAAAATGTTTCTTAGAAATTTTTGTGTCAGTGGGTGTTATGGTGCATGTCTGCAATCTCAGCACTCAGGAAGCTGAGGGAGGACCACTGCAAATTTGAGCCTAGTGGGCTACATAGTGAGTTCGAGGCCACCCTAACTTAAGCAAGTGAGACCCTATCTCAAAAAAACAATCCTTAGGCATAGTGTGGTGGTACACACCTATCATCCCAGTTACTCAAAGATAGAGATAAGGGGATCACTGTTCAAAGCCAGCCTGGCAAAAGCACAAGATCCTTCTACAAAACCTTATCTCCAAAAAACAAACTAGGTATGGTGGCCCACATGTGGTCACAGCTACTCTAGAGGAAGAGGTAAAAGGATCACGGTCCAAGACTGGTTCTGGCAACAGCACAATCCCCTCTTACAAAACCAACAAAAGCATAAGGTCAGGGACCATGGCTCAAGTGCTTGCCCAGCAAGTGTATGACACTGAGTTCAAACTCTTATAGCTCTCCCCCTAAAAAAAATGCCTGGGGTGTAGCGTGTAGCTCAGTGGTAGAGTTCTTGCCTGTCAGTGTAAGGTCCTGGGTTTGATACTCAGAATTGCAAAAAAAAAAAAAGTGTCTCTACCAAACATGTATGCACATGTTCCTTATGACTCCCTAAACTATTTTCATTACCTTATGTTAGGTATTATAGATAATTTATAGATGATTAAAAGGATATGGGAAGGGCTGCTGGGGTGGTTCAAGTGGTAGAGTGCCTGCCTAGAAAGCATGAGTCCCTGAGTTTAAATCCCAGCGCTGCCATAAAGGATACGGGTGTGTGTGTAATTCTCAAGGATGTGTTACACGCAAATACTAAGCCATCTTATATAAAGGAATTTAGCAACCTTGAAAACTTTGGTATCTGAGGGGAATCCTGGAACCAGTCCCCTGCAGGTATAGGGAGACAGCTGTATATGTTTCTTGAAAATCCCAAACTATGCAAACAGTAGAAAGATGAGTGATTGCTCTGGGGTAGGGAGAAGGATGGCTGAATAGGTATAGCCTGTAATCCTAAACTACTCAGGAGGCAGAGATCAGGAGGATCATTGTTCAAAGCCAGCCCCAGACAAATAATTCAGGGATCCTATCTCGAAAACACCCAACACAAAAAGGGCTGGAGGAGTGGCTCAAGAGGTAGAGTGCCTGCCTAGCATGCATGAGGTCCTGAGTTCAAACCTCAGTACTGGTAGCCTTAGGTTGGTGATGAGGTGTCAGTGCAGGTTGATCAGTTGATCAGTTGTAACAACTATCCCTCTGTGTGGAGGGTGCTGGTAATGGAGGAGGCTGTGTGTGTGTGGGGGGGGGACAGAGGGTATATCCCATATCTATCTTTTTCTCAATTTGATCTGAACCTAAAAGTGCTCTAAAATATAGTCTTACATTTTTAAAAAAAGATGTTATAAAGCTGTGAGGCTGGGGAACACAGTTCAGTGGTTGAGACCCTGCTGGGTATAAACAAAGCCCTATGTTCAATCCCCAGCAAAAAAGTAAGAAAAAAAAATTTACAATTCAGAGGATTCTCATCATTACATTCCTATTTAAAACAGGAAATATAAAATGAGCTTAACTTTTGTGTATGCATAAATTGGTATAAAATTAGTCACTCTTTATTATATAAGAATATATTTCATTCATTAGTTGAATGTTACCATCTTTAATCACCTAAATCATCAATTTAAAGACTATATAATCTCTGTCATGGATGTTCCATAATTAATTGACTTACACAGTTTCACCTGTCCTTTATATTATTAACAATTTTTCACTGTTTCAGTAGTGATGCTTTGAGTTCCCTTTTCCTTTAATCTTTATAATGAGCTCTTATTCATTCCAAAGCAACATTACTTTGAACTAGAATTCTCCTCAAATCAAATGATACATATTTTTGTCTTTGAGCACTTATTTAAATAGGCTGAGTTAGGTCTTGAGCAAATGTGTCAATGTCTGTTTGTTGCACCTTCTTTTTTTTTTAACCAATGAAAGTTTTTTTCTCTCTTAAAATGACTTGCCAATTCATTAGGCAGATGATATTAATGTTCTACTGTTTTTGACTTATTTAATGAAGATTTACTGTGCATTTTTCTTAGCCTTCTTGGTAGGCTAGGATGTGTCTTTCTATATTGCTACTATTTTTCATAGCTACTTAAAAATTTCTTTCATCTTGGGGAAATGGTGGTCCCTGGTGAGTTAGATAAGAACAAAATCTGTGGGCTTGTGGAGATAGACTGGGAGGCAAGGAAGTGGCATGCACAAACACAGACAACTCTTTTTTTGGTACCAGGGTTTGAACATTACAGTTCAATTTCCCAATGACTCAGGCAGGCTTTCCCATTTTTCCCTTTTGCAGGTGAGAAGGTGATTTCAGAGAGATTGGATCTCTTCCTTGCAGTTACACAACATGGAGGTTGTGCAAGTCGGCTGTGAATGAATCTGGAAGTCTGACTCCAAAGTTCTTGTAACTTGTTAATGTGCAATTCCGCTTCCACTTCCTGGTGGTGTGACACACTTCTAGTCTGATGGAAGAGAGAGAAAACAGAGCCATCTCTTTGCAGAGGATGACTAAGGAAGCACACGCTGATAGATAGCAGAGATCAGGTTTTCCCAGGCTGGAGGAGGCTTAGAGGAAAAGATGGCAGAGTTGGGTTTTGAGGGAAGAAGTGGAGCACGCTGGGAGAGGAAAATGGTAAGGGCATTTACAACTGAGGAACAGAGTTCAGATTCTGCTGAGCACTGAGCCATGACTGGCAAGCACAGGTCCTGAGCTCGCTCACGCACACGCACACGCACACACACACACCATACACACGCGCGCGCAGAGAAGTCTTTTGGAGATGTTGCAACACTAGGGGGCAGCAGAGGAGAGCATCGCCCCATGTTGATGAACGCACAGTCCCTGTCACCAGTCTCAGAACTACCAGAGGAAGGAAATGCCCTTCCTCTGGCCTGGATGGAAGTGGCTGCTGTGGTAGCAAAGATCCAGTGCATGTTGCTTGCTAGGGCAGTACCTTCTGGAGCTGGAGTCATTGTTGAAGTTCAGAGTGCCTGGCGTTGGCATGGGGGCAATCCCACAGCCAGGGCCAGGAAATGTTTAGCAGCTGTCCATTAAGGAATTCAGTCTCGCCAGCCCCCAACTTCTCAGCATATTTAAGGGATTTGGGAGATCAAAAGGACCATGCTTCAAGGCCTGCCTGGGCAAAGAGTGTTCAGGACCCCATCTCCAAACTAACCAGAACAAAACAGACTGGAAATGTGGCTCAAGAGTGCCTACTTTGTGAGTGTGAAGCCCTGAGTTCAAATCTCAGTCCCAGAAAAAAAAAAAGAGGAAAAATAAAATTTCATTAGGGTGCTTATAACAAAGTCTTACTGGTAACGTGCAATAACAGTATTGAATAGTGTTTAACAATGTTTAATTCCTGCCCCAGTGCCAGGGTGGGTCCTTACTGTCTGTTTCAAGATGAACAACCAGCTGTGGAGCTCATTGCAGTGACTGGATTTGCTTTTTATGAACACTCTGGAAGGAAGAGTCCCAACCAGGGCTGACTAAAATACAGAAGAGGGAATTATTACTCCAGAGACCAGATTTGGTGACTTTTTGTGTTTTGAGCAGTCAGGTGGGTGGGTACACAGGATACATTCTGGAGAATTATAGCCTTGGATGATGGAAAAGTTTGGTATTCATTAATCCATTTCATATTCCCAAGGAGCCTAAAATATAATAATTAATTTCACACATGGGGGTATCATTCTGGGGAGTAGGATATCATTTAGGGCATTTTAAAAAAAATAAAAATGGTAGTTTATCTCTGGAACCATTACTGAAGTTCAGTTTTGGATACTTTATTTTGTCTCTACTATTCTATTCTTCACCAGTACCAATCATATTGGCTGTTTTTGTGGTTGTTGAGTTGAGGAGTTCTTTCTATTTTGCATATTAGCCCCTTGTTAGACACAGGTATTCTCTCCTCTTCTGTAGAACACCTATATCACTCTTGATTGTGTCCTTTGATGCAGAGGAGTTTTAAATTTGATGTAGTTTAGTGACTCTGACTTTAAGTCTTTGAGCCAGTTGGAGTTAGTTGTTGCATATGATGTAAGTTAAGGGTGCAAATTTATTCTTTGTGCATCTCCAGTGTTCCCAGCACCATTTATTGAAAGATTATGACCATCCTTCTCAAAAATAAATTGGGCATGTCCCCCAGAGAAGGAACCATGCAATGGGAACGAGGACAAGGGTAATTTGACCATGCTCATCAAGGTTTATTTCTGAGCACTCTTATTTCATTGGTATATATGTCTGTCTTTGTGCCAGTTTTGCCCTATTTTGATTAAAGTTCTATTGTAATAAGTTTTGAAATGAGGAAGTGTGAAACTTCTTAACTTTGCTCATTTTCAGGATTATCTTGGCCAAGGAGGGCCCTGTGAGATTTGCTATGAATTTTAGGGTGGATTTTTCAATTCTGCATACAGAGCCACTGAGACTGTGCTAGTGATGGCATTGAATCTATAGATAAGTTTGGGTAGCAATGACTGGATGGTTCCTCTTGATTGTCAGCCTCATTGGATGGAGAACTGTCTAGGAGATTAATAAAGCACACCCTTGGGTGAATCTGTGAGCCTGTATTCAGAGAGGATTAACTAAAGGGGAAGTCCCACTCTGCATGTGGGTGGCACCATCCCAAAGGCTGGAGACCCAGATAAGATAAAAAGAGAAGGAGAAAGCCCTCAGCTGCAGGCATTCTCTCCCTTCCTCCATTTCTCTGTCTCTCTCTCTCTCTCTCCGCCCCTCTTCCTCCCTCTTCCTCCCCCATCCCCATTATTTAAGCTCTTCTGCTCCACCACCATGATGGACTGAAACTATGAGCAAAATAAATCCTTCCTCCCTTAAACTGTTTCTAACAGGTATTTTGTCATAGCAAAGAAGTCTGAGTAAGACACTGATTTAGCAATATTGTCTTCCAATCTGTGAGCATGGGCATTTTTCCATTTATTTATCCTCTTTAATTTCTTTCAATAACATTTTGTCATTTTTAGAGTACAAATCTTTCGCATGTTGGAGAATTTTCTTTGCAAGTAATTTTTATCAGCTCAATGTTCTCTTTTCAAATAGAAAAAGTAAATTAAAAAGTTTACCCTTTTGTTCTTAAGAAGAGTTTTTCCCCCAAATTGTGAATATTGTTATTTATTTTAATTAACCAAATCTACATATTTATGGTGTGCGAGTTTTGAAGTATGAATACTATGTGCAATGGTTAACTCAAACTATTTAACATATCTATTATCACTTATTTTGTGGTAAACACTTTAAAATCCCTTAGAAATTTTCAAATATATAATGTATTGTTACCAACTATAGTGAGCATACTGTTCAGTAGATCTCTTGAGATTTTTAAAATGGGTTTTATTGTGATATTTTCATTGAAATTTTATTTTTGTTGTTTTTGTTTTTGGTGGTACTGGGGTTTGAACTCATGCCTCACACTTGCTAGGCAGGTACCACTTGCACTTCAGCCTGCTTCACTGAAATGTGCCCTTTGCCTAACATCTCCCCAATACCCCTCCCTCTCCTGAGCCCCTGGCAACCATCAATTCTCCTGTTGCTCTGTGAGCTGGATGCTTTTAGATTCCATGTAGAAGTGAGATCCTGCAGTATTTGTCATTCTGCGCCAGGCTTGGTCACATCACAGTGTCCTCCAGGTTCACCCATTTGTCCCAGGTGACAGATTGCCTTTCTTATGCTCTTTCTGTGGCATATCCTTGTCTCTTACTCTGTTAATGTGGCGATTTACATTAATAGTTTCTCTAGTATTAAATCAACTCTGCATTTTAACTTGGTCATGTGTTTCAACCACAGTGAATTTTTTTTTAACATTTTATATAGGCTATTTGCATCAATCTGTTCATGAGTGAAATTGAACAATTTTTTTTTTATACTTTTAAGTCAGAGTTATAGTACTAAGCTTAACAAATGAGTTTGGAATTTTTTTCTTTTTGTAACAAGTGAAAAGATGCATGAGATTAGGATTAGATATACCCAGGGTAATTGGTAGAATTTGTCTATAAAAACATCTTTTCTGAGTTGCTTTTTTTTGCAAAACATTTAAACTACAGATTGAATTTTAAAAACTGTTATAAATTGGGTTTTCTATTTTTTGTACCAATTTGGCAAGATATTTTTTAAAGAATTTATCCATCTTATCTAAGTTCATTGTGATGAAGTCTATAATACCCTTTCAATCATGTTTTCAGTCTCTAGACTGTTGTATTTAAGTCCCCTTTACATTCTCAAGATTATTTTCCCTTTCCTTCTTTACCTGTGTTCCTGGAAATTTGTCAACTTTATTCATGTTTTCAAATATTTTCATGTCCTGTTTTACTTTCAAGTTCCATTTTAATTTCTTCTCTTGAAAATGGATGGAGCTGGAGATCATCACACTCTGCAAGCTAACCCCAGCTCAGAAAGATAGATACAGAGTGTTTTTGCTCCTAAGAATGTAGACCTAACGAAAATAATAACATGACAAGATTGTAAAAGGGGAACTCTTGGCGGGAAAACCAGTGGAAGGAGGAGGGGAAAAAGAGAGGACGAGGGGTGGATATAAAATCTAAGTACTTCATGTATATGTATAAAAATAGCATAAAGAAACCCAATAAAAACTGTTAAAAAGGGAGGGGGAGGAAGAGGGTCAAGATAGTGTAATATAGACGGGATGAATTTGATCAAAGTTCATTATATGCATTTTGTAAATATCACAATGAAGCCCCTTTGTGCAATTAATTTATATTAATTTTAAAAAGTAGAGACTAGAACTCACTTATGGTTGTCACTCAAAAAGTTTCTCATATTTATCATTTTCTTTCTCTTGGTTTATTCTACTGCCTACTTTTTCAGTTGAACATTTTTCATTAACTTGTAGCCTTTCTTTCCTAATGTAAACATTTGAGGCTTAAATTATTCTCTATGGGCCAGTTTAATGTACCACAACTTTGGCAAGTTAGTATTTTAATACTCAGAAGTATTTTCCATTTTCTTTGACAGCTAAACATGAAATTAGAAAACATGAAAATATATTTTCTAATTTTCTCCTGTAGGAATTTTTAGTTGTTATTCAAAAAATTAATTTGTAATTTGTTTGCAAACATTTGTTTCCATACCGAGGTTTTGCCTGTCTAATCAGACCTCCCCTGTAATGTCCTGCAGCTGATAAGGTAAATGGTATCTTCACCCAGTTTGGAGTCTCTGGTTTGAGGTCAGTCAGTTCTTTTCCAACAGCTAAGTGCACACCCCCCCCCAATCCCTTCCTTAATCAAGTTCTCATACTCTCTGGGGCTACTATACAGTAGCCCTCATCACCCTCAGGCCAGGTTCTAGATAGCCAGGGACACAAAATTCCTTAAACTAGCCAATCAATGGCAACCCTCACCCACACCCCGAATCCGCTCATTAGCTCCAGTTCCTTTTACCTTGTCCCTGTGTGCTACCTGTGTGGCCCTGCCCGCACACTTGTCTCCTTTTGTGCTCTCATTTTCACACCAAAACTTGGGTGCCTAGCCACATGGCTCTGCTGCAGAATCCTGTGGAGCCCCTCACCAAGCCTTTGGGCTATGCCTCCCAGTTTCACAGATGTTGGGTCCTGTGGGTGGCTGAGAGGTTTACTTGGTGTCTTTGCTGTAATAAAGGCCGGGTACCACCAGGGGTCGCTGTACTCTCAGATGGGACACCTGTCATGTGCTTACCCTGGTACCACTGTAGCCTGGGGCAGGGTTTGCACAGTCTTTTTGTTGGATTGCTGCTGTCCTGGTTTCAGAAATTAAATCTAATAGAACTGTGACCTTGAAAATGTCAAGAGAATGGGCCTTGGTCCCAGCCACATCTCTAATTGGCTGTGATGCCTTGGGCATATCACCTTCCCTTTCAGGGTTTGTGTTGCCTCATGTATGAAACTGATGTTTTAGAAAATGATCTTAGGCGGGTGGTGTTGGGAATCCTATTTTTGGGTGTTTAGTTTTCAAACTTCCTGAAGGGAAACCTATGTAGTATTTGTCCAGGACAGTAATGTTATTTTGCCAACCTGAAGGTTGACTTTCTCCAGTGCAGCAACCTCTGCCACCCGGAAACCTGAGCGTTGACTCATGACTCCCCCAGATATTTCCTGGGATCCCAGTAATGGCTAAGGACAACACGCCATGGTGTGCTATTTCAAGAGAGGACGCTACTCCTGCCTATTTGATTGGTGCTACTGATGTCACAGCTTATACCCTTTCTGAGCACCTGGATATACCAGCACTGTGCCAAGTGCCTCACAAACACAAGCTCATTTCACCACCACAGAACTCCACAATTCCTGAGCAGAACGGCTTGAGAGATGTCCTGTTGCAGAAGCACCTTGAAGCTGTGCTGTTATTTCACATCACATTGAGGACAGATCCGCTATTGAATTAAAGAGTATGGCTGGCACAGACACACTCACTTGGACAATTTTTCTCTTCTGTGTACCTGAATGTCCTTTTTCTTGAGTCTCTGTCCTTCACCATCTGATCTCTTCAGACCCCTCTCATTTGGATTTTTTTTTTTTTTTTGGTGGTACTGGGGTTTGAACTCAGGGCCTCAGGCTTGCTAGGCAGGTGCTCTACCACTTGAGCCCCTCCACCAGCCCACATTGTCCATCTTGAATCTTGCCACTGCATATCCGTGACATGGAAATAGTAAACAGACCACTCATCCACAATTTACAGGGCATTTCTGTTGCATATGACTGGTTAAAATTGGAATTTTTTGTTTTGTTTTGTTTTTTTAGTTAAAAAGCCAAAAAATAATTATGTGTGCTGTGCTGGGGATCGAACCTAAGGCCTTGCTCATGGTAGGCAAGTGCTCTATCTCTGAGCTCCATCCCTGCCCACTAACAAAATTTTAAAAGTTAAAAAAAAACCTTTTAAAAAACCTCTGTTGTCTTCCTTATCTTTCCATTTTCTTCCTTTTCTTCCTCTAACAAGTTTGACTTTTGGAGAATGAGTCACTCATTTTTTGTTTCCTCCCTCTATCAAAAAGCCCCATTTGAACTCAGCGCAGACGGGTGAGGGATAGAGTTGGTCTCACAGGAAGCCACACACCCTTCAAAGGCACTTGTGTTCTTGAGCAAGCCTGGCACTGTCTCAGACCTTCCTCAGAGCTACTCTCAGAAAAGCAAGGTAAGTGGGGACGGGGACACTTCCAGGACCTCCAGTCATGCACTGCTCTCTAGATGTGTATGACCTGGAGGCAGCACTGACAGGGGGTCAGCCACTCCTCTGCCTCAACATAGGGGCACCTTGGTCACGCTGCTGCTCAGAGCTGGCACCTGTCTTGGAGCTCACACACTTTGCACCTGTCCCCACACCTACGAGTCCTCCTCTGCTGCATTCAGCGCTGATACATCCACACACATGTTCCAGACAAGCAGAATTTTCATCAGAAACACAAACTGTCCTGCTTCTTACTTCTTTCAAGACTCCCCAACCAAGAAACACCACACCTATAAGACCCACAGCACAACAATGCTTACCAACCATCCTGCTGGCTTGTTTGCGACCCTCCTAGTTCCTTGGCCTCATTTTTTCCTTCAATTTTCACAGGTAAAATGGTGGAGCTACAACAGAATGGGTACTTATTTAGCAAATTTCTTTGGAGAGGCTGTGGGTAGCAGGTCTTTAGCATGCGTTTCTGGGATAAAACTAACATCTCTTGAGGAACAGTTTGGGTGTTCGGGTATGTGGCTGTGTGCATGAGGGAGGGGTTGGGTGTGCATTACTGAACCAAGTGAGAGGGTTTAACAAGGAATGCCAGGGCACCATGAAAGCACTAAGGAAGATAGGGGGTAGGGCTGAGTCAGAGAGCCCTTCATTCCTGAATTGCTCTGCTGCTCAGATGAGCATGTGTGTAACTTAAACAAGGTTTTACCCTCTTCACCAAGTTAGGTAGGAATGGAGGTGGGTGAGGAGGAGGAGATGCTCTTTCTGGCGTGGTGTGCTTTTTCTGTATCTGTCAGGTTAATCTCCATTCTAATAGGATTCAGTGCATGGGTTGATTTTGTATATGGTTTGGTGAAAAGACCAGAAGTTCTCTCAAATTACCCAACTGAGTATTGCAACCGCCTGAAAGGCCTTCTAAAGAAATTTGCTGCATTGGAGTCACATTAGCCCAGGAGTGGCCAAGGTCAGACATGTCCCCACCTGAGAGGTGCTCTCAAGCACACTGGACTTGGCAGTGGGGTGCGCCAGCCGACAGCTTGGATGGCCAGAGTTGGTCTGAATACCACAGCCATCAGCACAGGCAGCAAATCAGAGCTTTCCCTCTCACCTCTGACTCCTTGTTTGCCAACACATCACTGTGACTGGGGCTCAAAAAGCAAGATGTGTGGTCATTGGTCATTACTTCCTTGAGGCTTTCCCAAATCATTTATGCCCTGAGTCAATTATGCTCACATAAGGTAGAGTGCAAGATTTTTGTTGGGGATGGGATTAAACATACAATACTGGGGAGTGTGCTTTAAAATATATACAAAGCATGCAGGAAGAATTCATTTTTATATAAGCGCAAGTGACCAACCTTGTTTCCTTCTTGCAGAATAAGGTTACCTAAAGCAGTTACTGGGAGTTTGGTTTACACTTTGAAGAAAACATATAGATTTTTTTATTATTATTATTGTTGTTATTTTGGCTGTGGTGGGGATCAAACCCAAGGATTTGTGCATGCTAGGCAAGAACTCTATCACTGAGCTACATTTCCAGCATACTATATATTCTTTTTTGTTTTATTTCAGACAGGGCCTGGGTCCAGTACTGTTGTCATCATCCTTGAATCTCATAACCCCACACTAAGCTACCTTTTAGAAACACCTTAAGACACACCTCTTGAAAAGAGGGTTTTACTATCCTTACTCACAAATGGGAATGGAACTTCTCAGCAGAGGGATGAGAAGATTGAAGTGGGAGCCCAATTTCCATGACTCCCAAGGCTAGAATTAATTATTTTGTTTGGCCACAGGGCACTGGGAGGCATTGAGCCAGCTTGGGAAGGGTGTGTACTGATTTGGGGCAAAACTGTGTGCATCTGTGCTCTGCATTTAACACCTATTTATTCTTGTTATTTCAGAAATCTCACTTTCTTGTCCTCTCAGCTTCTTGTGGTTTCACCCAGAACAATCTTGAGGAGCCTCTAGATTTAAAAAATGAACCCCACAGATATAGCAGACACCACCATGGATGACAGCATCTACAACAGTTACTATCTGTATGAAAACATCCCCAAGCCTTGTACTAAACAAGGCATCAAAGCCTTTGGGGAGCTCTTCCTGCCCCCTCTTTACTCCTTGGTCTTTCTGTTTGGTCTGTTTGGAAATTCTGTGGTGGTTCTGGTCCTGTTCAAGTACAAGCGGCTCAAGTCCATGACTGACGTGTACCTGCTCAACCTCGCCATCTCGGATCTGCTCTTTGTGCTTTCCCTCCCATTCTGGGGCTACTATGCTGCAGAGCAGTGGGTTTTTGGGCTAGGTCTATGCAAGGTTATTTCCTGGACATACCTGGTGGGCTTTTACAGTGGCATATTCTTCATCACGCTCATGAGCATCGACAGGTACCTCGCAATTGTGCATGCGGTGTTTTCCTTGAAAGCAAGAACTGTGACCTATGGACTCATCACCAGCCTGGCTACGTGGTCAGTGGCTATCTTCGCCTCCCTTCCTGGCCTTTTGTTCAGCACTAGTTATACAGAGCGCAACCATACCTACTGCAAAACCAGGTACTCTGTCAACTCCACCACGTGGAAGGTTCTGAGCTCCCTGGAGATCAACATTCTAGGACTGGTGATCCCCTTGGGCATCATGCTGTTTTGCTACTCCATGATCATCAGGACCTTGCAGCACTGTAAAAACGAGAAGAAGAGCAAGGCAGTGAAGATGATCTTTGCTGTGGTGGTGCTCTTCCTCGGCTTCTGGACACCCTACAATGTAGTGCTCTTCCTGGAGATGCTGGTGGAGTTAGAAGTTCTCCAGGACTGCACCTTGGAGCGGTACCTGGACTATGCCATCCAGGCCACAGAAACCCTGGCTTTTGTTCACTGCTGCCTCAATCCAGTCATCTACTTTTTTCTAGGGGAAAAATTTCGCAAGTACATTGTACAACTGTTCAAAACCTGCAGGGGCCCTTTTGTGCTCTGCCAGTACTGTGGGCTCCTCCAAATGTACCCTGCCGAGACACCCAGCTCCTCTTACACACAGTCCACTGTGGATCATGATTTCCGTGATGTTTTGTAGAAGATGAAAATGCTAAACAGAGTTAATGGATGTCCATATTCATTGCTTACTTAAAATCGTGTTTTAGTGAGAAGGAAGACTCATATCCACAGTGAAAAGTGGGCTGCTCAGCCTGCAGTCTGCTCGTCCTTTTCCTGTGGATGAGTTCAGCTCTGTGAGGGTTCACCTGACTAAGCTTCCCTCTTCACCCCGGGCCTGCCTGCAGGAAGAGGCCAATCTGAGGCAAGCTGTAAATGATGTCTCTGTGGGATCCTATGGAAGGGACAGACCACCCCCCCAACCTATACCGAGGGCTGCTCCAGAGGAGCTGCAGAGCACCTGCCGGTGGTGAAAATGGCCCTCTGACTCATTTCTAGCTCTGTGGAAGAATATAGAAAACTTTAACATGCTGTCATTGTGTTTTCTCAATAATATACCTGAAACATGGTATATTTCATGAATATGTGTAGAAACAGTGAAATGAACATAGGTATCTATTCTTTTATTATAAAAGATTGATTGTTAATTGAAGCCAAACTTTCTCTACTGATTTTGAGTATAAGGAAGGTGTTAGCATGGTCTGATTTCCGAACTCAAAATAAAAGGAATTTTTATTTAGAATCTAAAAATACTTGTTGAAATCCAAATTAGTTTAATTTCCTTGAGGATGTGTTTCATTTTAATTATAAAACATGAATATTCAAATTTGGAAATAATACATACATTGTAGGTGCAGTTGTAAGTGCCTGTAATCTTAGCTACTCAGGAGGTTGAGGCAGGAGGATCACAAGTTCAAGGCCATCCAGGAAGTTATAGTGAGACTGTCTCAAAAACAAAAAAAACCCCAAAAAACAAAGTTCAGCTCTAAAGGCACTTGTGAGTACCCTGAAGTAATCATTTTTTAAATTGTGAACTGTGACAAACCTTTAAAAAGATAATACATGGAGAGCTGGGATTATAGGTGCATGGTAGAGCACTGCCCACTGTGCAGGAGGTTCTGGGTTTGGTCCCAAGCACTGTAGTAGTGATAATTATAATTGCTGGGTCTGTCCTTACTCATAGCCTTAAATACTCAGAATTAAGCAGACTCCATCAAGTCTGTGAGCCCTCTAATCCCTCCAAAACCAAAACCGATCTTGCAATCTTGTTGACTGAGTTAAAATGCTTCTGAATGTTCACATGCTGTTGCATGCTGTACATTGTAAAGCACTCTACCGTTTGAGCCACACCCCCAGTCCTTGCGCCTCTATTTAGTTTGTCATTCAGATAGGTCTCCTGATAACTTTCCCTGGGCTGGCCTGAGACTAGGGTCTTCCTGTCTCTGCCTCCTGAGTAGGAAGGACACAGCATGTACCACGATGCCCAGCCCCAGAAAAGTTTTAAGAAGGAAAGTGGATGTTGTTGTTACAGGAAATAAACTTGTACAGAGCCCCACTGAGCCTTTTTCCTGATCCTGTCTCTGCCTGATCTGGTGTGGATTAGCACCAGATGCTCACGATCTGCCCATTGCTTTGCTGTGTATTAGAGATGCCATGGACTCACCCAAGGGGAGTAACCAAAGGGCCTGTGGTTACTTCTCCACTTGGAGTGGGAAGATTCCCTGTTATATTGTGGCACACTTGGAGACAAGAGGCGATAATTTATGGGTGGGCTGAGTTTGTAGGCAGTGGTGTGTTAGGCTCAGCCAGGTCCTAGCTCTCATCTCTTTGTGAGCCTGAGCATGTTACTTAACTCCCTTGGCCTCAGTTTCCTCATCTATTAAGTGGAATGCATTTCAGAGTGATAGAAAAAAAGAAATAAGACGTTCCGAAGTCAGAGATAAAAAGGGTTTCGGATCTGTTCAACCAGAGCTGCCCCCTCCCTTCCTGGAACAGCTTCTGATTTTGTTTATTTAACCATAGCAACCCAGAAACTCAGGGCATCGAAAGACAAATACAAACCACAAGAGTCAACTGTCCTTCCCCACCACAGGGAATACCACGCAGTGGGGAGCTGTAATCTGTATGGCTCCCATCCCTCTCAAGGGAGGGCTCTTCATGTTTCAAGTCAGTCAGGGCTCCCCTTGTTCCAAGTTGTGGGATTGTACCCTCAGCATAGGCATTTACCAGGTGATGTCCAAATATAGCCCTTTCAAAACAGCCAAAGGAAAGTTTCTTTCCATTCAGAAAAGGAAGCCAGTATGGATTCTGCACAAAGGTTTCCCTGGTGATTTTCAGACATTAGACCCATCCCTGACTGGCTTCTGGGGAACACAAACAGGTGTAATTTGCTTAAGAACAATGGAAATGGGTTAATGGGAGTGTGTGTGCATGTGTGTTTCAAAAAACAAAATAACAACCAAAAAAAACCAGTTGAAAATAGCCAGGCCAATATGTGTTCTATAGTCAGTCCTTGACTTCTACTGAATAAGTGAATTATTTACTTCCCATGAGAAGGGAAAATATAAGGGGAACCCAAAGGGCCTTCAGATCTTTAGGGAGATTTTCCCCTAAGAAACTTATAGCAATTTGGAACTATGGACTGCACTTATTTCCTACCTGCTGAATGCGTGTTTTGTGCCCAGAACGCTAGGAGATGGCATGGAGAAAGAGGTAAAGGAAGAACTTTCAAGATTAACAACAGTACAAGCAAGTCAGGTCTAATGGTCACAGAAGATTCTGTGGGATTCCAGAGGAAAGAGAAAATGGTTCAATTGCAGATTTTCATAATACAATGAGCTTTTGGAGCAGCCATTGGGGGAGGAGCACAGTTTTCATGGAAGGCAAGAAGAACTGCTTTCTAGGCTGATGAGGCAGTAGAGTGGGAAAAGGCTGTGTGTTCAGGAGTGGTGAATAGGTTTTTTGTAGTTAAAGTGAATTTGTGTGTGGGGGGGGGTGGCAAAGAAAGGAAAATGAGACCCAAGAAAATCAGATCTGAGAGGCAATGGTTTAGCAATACTGTGTCAGCTGTCATCCTGCAGTGGCCTTGAAGAGATGGGGTGGACACTGTGGCACACTGTCCACTCTGCCCACTATCCAAATTATCAGAATGTTGGCTGCTGACAGCTCCCGGCTAGTCTCCCTTCAGGAACTGTCTTCCCTGGGTAATGGAGGATGCAAGCATTTGCGTCCTTTCCTAGACTTGGAAAACCCCGAGGTGTTCCACAATTTCCAAGCCCCCCTAAGATTAGCTGAGGCATAGTTCAACAGTCCTTACTGCCCAATCCTGTTTCCTTCATGCCCTTCGAGGTGTGTTCCATGGGGACTCCCCATGAAATCCATCTCCTGTGGGCTGGGGTGTCTCAGTCTGAGGAAACTCAGTCTAAAACAGGAACTTCCTGATCATACTGTGGGAGAATGAGGCATAACATTTGCTTTCTGCTCATCACCCCCACTTGACTCTCTTGGTCCCCGTGTTCTCCTTCAGTTTCACTTTGACCTCCACTGTTTGCCCCCTCAACCTTGGAGGCATCTTCCCCTAGGCCATCCTCCCGCCTTGGTCAAAGCACAGCCACCTGACATCCTATATCCTGTCCTTGTCAGTGAAACTCCATCTCCCGCCTTTCTCAGCTCAAATGAACCAGACACAAGCTCCACCCATTTTTGTGGTCACAATACTCCTTAAAAGCTTGCAGAAAATCAGAAAGCCACCAAATGCTTTCATTTCAGCCTTTGAAAGAGTAGATATGATTGATTTTATTACTCCAGGAAATTGAAATTCAGGGGAAATAATCTTCTAATCATGAATTGAACTCCAACAATAATCACCACCTCACTGCAGAGTAAACTGCAGAACGCAGTCACTCAGTTTGGTTTTTTTTTTTTTTTAAAACTGCATGAGTGTGTTTCCTATCTCTTAAATAAGTCCTCTGCATTGACAAGTCAAGTTTCTGTTTAACTACACAAACTTCACTGGTTCTTTCTCCAAAATCCCCAATTGTGTTTCTAATAAAACTTTATGTGACCAAGTTCAAAGACTGAGTGAATTGTTCCAGAAATAGTGGGTGGGTTTTGGGTCAAAAATTACTTCCTTTAGACTTTTGGTATGAACATGACTAAGAGTCTTCATTTTCACCTTCTCTGGGAAATTGTAAAATAACATCAAGAAAGGATGAATTAAAAAATTCATAAATTCCCTTTTCATGAAAACTTGGATAGAGATCCTTTTACAGACTCTGAAATTATCTGTCAGCTGTCCAAAGCAGCTGATGCCAGGAAAAATCTGTATGGGAAAAAGTGAAGAGAAGGGCAGGGATGGATGGCAGAAAGCACTTAAGACATTTCCAGAAGGGAGGGCTATGCCCTGTACTACAGGAACAGGACTTAGGTTAAATATATATTATAGTCCTGCCAGGCATGAAGACACATGCCTGTAATCCCAGCACCTGGTAGGCTGAGGTAGGAAGATTGCAAGTTTGAGGGCAGCCTGGGACCCCGTTTCAAAAAAAGTCAGAGAGACAGTGTCACTATGTTGCCCAAGCTGGGAAGTGATCTTCCTGTTTCAGCTCCTGAATTGCTGGGGAGTCAGGTATACACCACCATGCCTAGTGGTTTTTATATACTGTACATCGGCCATATTCACCCTCCTTTACCCGCTCTATTCCCCCTCCCCTCCTACTTGCAATCTCCCTCTAACAGGACCTGTTTTGCAGTCGATGGTATTTCACCAGTGAATATATTATACTTAATTAGTCTAACCCCCTCTATTACTCTTCCTTACCCTTTCTCCCCACCCTCCAATATTCAACAGCTTTCAGTGCATTTCATTTTGCCTTCTTCCTACACAGATGAGATATATTTCCATATTATTCACTATCATTCTTCTTTCCTCTCCCTTTCTCCCCCCATTCTCCTCAAACAGTCCCACTATTTGTTTATTTATTTGAGGTACTGGGGCTTGAACTCAGGGCCTACACCTTGAGCCACTCAACCAGCCCTTTTAGTGAAGGGCTTTTATTTTTTGTTAGAATATACTCATTATACAGAGGGAATTCATAAGTGACAATTATGGTTTTTTTGATACGGTCTTGCAAACTATTTGCCCAGGTTGGTTTTGAACCAAGATCTTCCAGATCTTTGCCTCCTGAGCAGCTAGGATTACAGGTGTGAGCCACCAGCGCCCAGCTAAACAGTCCCATTGTGAAAAACATGTTCTCTGTGTGTGTGTGTATAAGCCTTATAATCATGTTTATATTTGTGTATTCATTTATCTTTTGGATCTTTCACATATGAGAGAAAACATGTGACCTTTGCCTTTCTGAACCTGACTTATTTTGCTTAACAGCATGATCTCTGGTTCCATCCATTTACCTACAAACAGCATAATTCCTTTTTTTTTTTTGTGGTACTGGGGTTTGAACTCTGGGCCTCATGCTTGTTAACGAGGCGCTGTACCACTTAAGTCACTCTACCAGCCCAATTTCATTCTTCTTTGTCACTGAATAACACTCCCTTGTACATATACCACATTTTCTTGATCCATTCATCAGTTGTGGAGCATCTGAGTTGTTTCCATAGCTTGGCTGTTGTGAACAGTGCTGTGATGAACATGGTGTGCAGGTGCCTCTGTTGGATCCTGACTTACATTTCTTCAGGTATATGGTCAGGAGTGGTATCACTGGCTCATATGGCAGTTCTGTTTTTAGTTTTTTGGGGAGCCTTCATACTGTTTTCCATAATAGTTGTACTAATTTACATTCCCACCAACGATGGATGAGAGTTCCCTTTTCCCCCACATTCTTAACAGTATTTGTTGTGTTTTGGGGTTTTTTGTTTGTTTGTTTTTGGACAAATTTTTTGTTGTTGTGTTTGTGCTCTTGGTGATAGCTATTCTGACTGGAGTGAAGTGAAATCTTTTTTTTGTTTGCTTCTTGGCAGTACTGGGGTTTGAATCTAGGGTCTCATGCTTGCTAGGCAGGTGCTCTACCACTTGAGCCAGTCCACAGCCCTTTTTTGTATTGGATTTTTTTGAGATAAGTTCTCTCAAACTGTTTGCCTGGGCTGGCCTTAAACCATCATCCTCCTGATCTCTGTCTCCTGAGCAGCTAGGATTACACGCGTGAGCCACCTGTGCCTGGCTGAGGTAAAATCTTAATGTGGTTTTGATTTGCATTTCCTTTATGGCCAGGGACATTATGCATTTCTTTTTCTTTTTTCTTTTTTTTGGTGCTAGGGATCCAACCCACAGCCTTGTGCATGTGAGGCAAGTGCTTGCCATTGAGTTACATCCGAGCCCAGCATTCCTGCATGTATTTATTGGCCATTTGTACTTCTTCCCTTGAAAATTTTCTGATCAGTTCAGTTCACTTGCCCATTTCTTCATTAGGTTTTTGATTCTTTGAGAGATTAGTTTTTTGGAGCTCCTTGTATATTTTGTCAGATGTACAGCTGGCAAGGATTTTCTCCCATTCTGTGAGCTGTCTCTTCAGTCTAGTGACTGTTTCCTTTGCTGTGCAGAAGCTTTTTAGTTTCATGTAATCCCATTTGCCTAGCGTTTCTCTTAATTGCTGAGCTATTGAAGTTCTACCCAGGAAGTTACTGCCTAGGCCTATGTGTTCCAGTGTTTTCCCTGTTTCCTGTACTAGTTTCAAAGTTTCAGGTCTTGCCTTAAGGTCTTTGATCCACTTGGAGTTGATACTAGTACAGGGTGAAAGACATGGATCTAGTTTCAGTTTTCTGCAGGCAGATAGCCAATTTTCCCAGCACCATTTGTTGAACAGGCTGTCTTTTCTCCAACATATGTAGTGCCTTTGTTACTTACCTAACCTGCCAGAGCAATAGAGATATTTCCATCTTGGGACAGAGATAGAGAGGGGTCTGTGATGATGGAGAGCTGACGAACATACCACATGGAGATAGTTTCTAACATAGAGCTTCCAGGTGAGTTAGACATGTGGATGTCATCCTGATGTGACACCTGCTCACAGAGATGTGCAGTCATTTGAAGAAGATGCTGAAATCAGTTCTTCTACTGTTTGAGATGGGTACAAGATAGCATGTTAGAGTCTACAAAGTGTTTTGATCTACGTAAAATAAACCGCTACCGTCCTTGGAGGTTTGCAGACAGGAAAAAGATCCGTGCCAAGACTACACTGTAACAACCATCTCTCCATGGTTACTTTGGTTGCAGGGAATCGGCCTAATTTTATTGACGTCATAATAAGAATATCACATGCAAATAAAGTGAACAATGGTTCTGTTGGAGCCCGGTGTGACCTGGCTGAGCTCCTCTTGGGGAAACAAACGAGGAGGAGTTTGTGTAGTGGGAAAAAGGTAAGTATGAAGGAATGAAGCTGAGTTATAAATAATCATCTCTAATCTGAGTCCTGGAGAGCTTCTTGAATCTACCACTAGGAAGACTTGGGTGCAGTAAGAGGTTCACAGTTCAGGCAGCTCTCTGTTTTCCATAACTCAGTAAAATATAGAAGATATCTGAAGATGGCTGAGGAAAATAATTGGACAGTTCTTCGTAAAGCTGAACATGTACCTGCTCTGTGATCCATGAATTCTACACCCAGGTGTTTACCCAAGAGAAATGAAAACTTTAGTCCATAAAATGACTTGCTTAAGGACATTTATAGCATCATACTTAATAGTGGAAGGTGGAATACTTCCCACTAAGTGAAGAGCAAGCAAAGTTGTCTGCTCTTCCACTTCTATTCATACTGGAAATTCAACAATAGTAAGAACAACAACAACAACAACAACAACAACAACAAAAAACCCAGACTGGAAAGAAGTAAAATCATCTCTTTTTGTGGACAACATGATCTTATATGCAGAATATTTTAAAGGATCCACACCAAAAAAAAGCCCCAAAAAACCTATTAGAGCTAATAAATTAGCTCACCAAGTTGCAAAACACAAAATTAACATAAAAATCAATGCATTGAACTTTCTTACACTAGAAACAAGTAGTCCAAAAATGAAATTTTAAAAATTCAATTTACCATAATATCAAAAAGTGAAGTACCTATGAATAAATACCTAGTAATAAGTTTAACAAATGTATAAGATTTATATATTAAAAGCTAGAAAACATGGAAATGAAATAAAGGAACTGTACATGAGTGTAGTGACATTCTGTGATTATTGACTACAAGACTTAATATCATTAGGATAGCCTTACTTTCCAAATTGATCTATATTTCCACACAATTCCTGTTATAAATCCAGCTGGCTTTTTGTAGAAATTGATAAACTGATCTTATAATTCAAATGGGAATGAAAGGGACCCAAAAGAGCTAAACCAGTCTTCAAAAGATACATGTACATGTTGTATGATCTTTGTATAATCATATTTTATGGTTTGTATTGAGTTCTAGAACAAGCAAAACCAATCTATGGAGAAAAGAATTGTAACTGTGGTTGATGGAAGCTTGCTATGTTTATGTATTCGTACTATTCACTTAAAATACACATCTTTTGTGGCACGTACATAGTAATAAAAATATCATTTCAGGATTAAGCATTCTTGAGAACTAGAATGGAAAAATAGAAGCAAATTCATGAGCAAAGTTGAGACTTTAAGTCTGCTGAGTCCTGGGACCAAGAGCTACTGGTTCAGCTCCTGTAGAGTAACTGCTATGCCTATGTGAGGGACTTGAAGCCAGAGGCTCTGCAGGTCAGTGCCACCCCACCTGTGAAAGAGGACTGAAAAACTGATTGACAGATGTAGGCGTGATTAGGCTGCAGGAAAAACATAAACTCACAACTCACATTTGAACCCAACCTCCAAGCCCCAAGAAGAACCCAAGACAGGGGTTCTAGCATAAGTGATTAATTGAGGTTGCCACCTGTTGGAAGGGAGGGAGGGAAAGAAGGGGGACGAGGAAGAGGAGCACACGAGACAGGAGGCTACTCTGCATTAAGGTTCTCCAGGGATTAATGTACAACGTATATTTAAAAACTGTTGGCTCACATGACTTTGCAACCCAAGCACCAAGATTTTAGTTGGCAAGCTGGTGGTGAAGTTTGGACTATGTCTGAAGGCCTAAGAACGAGGAGAGCCTGCGATGTAAGTCCAGAAGTCAGCAGGCTAGAGACCCAGGAAGAATCAGTGTTTCAGATTGAACATGAAGGCAGAAAAAAGCACTATCCCAGCTCAAGCAGTCAGACAGAAGTTTCCTCTCAGCCATGACGGGTAGGCCTTTTTGTTGTATTGGGGCCTCAGCTACCTGGAGGCGCACTCACAGTGGGGATTTACTGATTCCAGTGTTAGTGCCATCCAGAAAAATCCTCACAAACACACCCAGAATTGTGTTTGTCACGTTGGCCATTAAATTCACCTTCACAATTTCCCTGCTGGAATCTAGCCTCAGCCTGATCTCACAAGGTTCTGGAGAATGAATTGTGTGACAGAAATAATCCCACTTTGAAGGAAACAGTGTGGTCTCTTGCATTCCTATGTCAATGTCATCTTCCCATTCATTAGTCCAAGAGCAGTTCTGTGGGGAAGGGAGCTAGAAGAGGGTTGTACTTGCAGTAAAGGATTCTGGGTAGGACAATAACATCCAATTCAGGGGCCACCTTGAAATTACCATATAGGGAGAGGGAAAGAGATGTCTACAAACAAGCTAATAGGAAATCTCCCAGGTAAAATGAGCAAACCATAACTCCATAGCTAAGGAAGAACTATAACTAAAACAATGAACAAGATCAATAACCAAAAAAATAAGTGGTCACTTGAGACATCAGCAGAATAGTGTGCAAATGCTTTGAAGTAAGTATGCTGATGTATCTTGAGATGAGTAATGCCTACTAAGAAAGAATATTTGCTGACACCTAGCAGGGCGGATCACACTTTTGGGTGTGATCCAGTCAACAGTAAACTTCTGACTAGACTGGGACTTAATTTTTGAGACCCCAGCTCCTTCAGAAGGCAGGAACTCAGTTGGCCTTTCACTCACTGTCCCTTTTCTCAGTGATGGCCTGGCATTGTGACTTGGGGTGAGTGACTCTGGTCTTTGTCATTTACTGATGTCAACAGCTGCTGAGAGGTACTTCATTCTGTTTGCTCCTCAACCTGAAGTCACCTGTTAAGTTGATCTCCCAAATTACAGGACTTCCACAGGGGTATTGCTTTTTGTACTTGTACAGAGGTTTGAACTCAGGGCCTTGTACTTGCTAGGCAGGTGCTCTATCATCTGAGCCATTCTGCCAGCCCAGGGCCACTTTTTTTTTTTTTTCCCTATATTGGGGCTTGTACTCAGGGCCTACACCTTAAGCCACTCTAGCAGACCTTTTTTGTGATAGGGTTTTTTGAGATAGGGTCTCATGAACTCCTGATCTCTGCCTCCTCAGATGTTAGGATTATAGGTATGAGCCACCAGCACCGGGGCACAGGGCCAGATCTTTTGGTACTTCTCTTGGGACATGGGAAATGATCCATTTTCTCCCACTCACTCTGTGCCCTCAGAAGACTTAGTTGGCCTACTTTGGGCTTTTCTACCTGCTATTGCACTAGCTGAGGGGAGAAACCTCCCTCCCTAGTCTTCCCCATTCCATGTCTGGCCCGTGGAAACTCTCGGAGGTTGCTTTGGTCCACGTGCATAGACAACCTATGCCATAATGCTCAGAAACCCTACATGGCAGGCCCCAAAACCTGAGTAGGGATTCTGTAGTGTCTCCTGACCCTGAGGGCTGGAGCTATGGGCAGTAGCAGTGCCAGGGCTCAGTGATGCTCACCTCACTCTCCCTTCCTGTTTTTTTTTGGCAGTGGTACTGGGGTTTAAACTCTGGGCCTTGTACTTGCTAGGCAGGAGCTCTAACACTTGAGTCACTCTACCAGTCCTTTTACGTGCCGTCTATTTTTGAGATAGGATCTCACTTTATGCTGGGGCCAGCCTGGACCCCTACCCTCCTATTTGTGTTTCCTTGCAAAGCAGGGATGACATTCCCAGCCACTGGCTGAGATGTGATCTTGTGAACTTCTTGCCTGGGCTGGCCTGAACCTTGATCCTTCAGATCTCTGCCTCCTGAGAATCTAGTATTACAGGTGTAAGCCACCACACCTGGCTTCTCTCACTTCCTTTTAACTTCTCTCCCTCTTCACTAACAGAAGCCTCCTGATTCCCAAGGCCCCTTCCTAAAGGGCTGGACATAGAGAAGAAAGGTAGGCACATGTGCCATTTCAGGAATACAGAGGGGACATGTTTAATTTTATTAGAAATTCAGAGTTAGGAGTGGATAGAGGAGAGCAGTGAAAACCAAAGTATGGTCAAGCAATATGACGGATGGTAGGTCTTTTAAACATTGGGATATCTAGCTAGGTTGTGAGTTTGAGGCCAGCCTGGGCTAGATAGTGAGTTTGAAGCCAGTGTGTACACAGAGACCTTAATCTCAAAAATTCAGAACCCAAACCAAAGCAAAAAAGTCCCTGGGCTCTCTAACGTTCAACACTGTTGAGTTTCTATTGTGGCTGTCCCCTCCCCTGTTGCTTCAAAACTTCTGTCCTTTCTACAGATGAACCAGGCCCAGTGTGGGTGAGCGTTTGTGAAACTCAAGGTACTAGGTTCTACATCTGAGTCAAGATACTGCAGAAGAACGTGTAGGTTGCTGAGAGCTTCATGAACTGCACTCATTTGGTAGAAGCAGGGGCAGAATGTCTAGCCAGAAGAAACCACGAGAAGTGAGCCCTCCAGGAGTTCACAGAGAGCTTGGGAAGGTTTTTAAGAAATCTTGGATTTTTCAAGAGAGAGGGCACTTGTGTCACACATGCCTGAAGGAAGGCTAGACACACAGGAACTCCCCTGCCCACCTGTGAATGAGGCCACAGAAGCATTCATTCATCTGTCCAGGAAGCACTGACCAGTATGGGCTAGACATGCTGCACTGAGTACCATGAATACAAGGACAAAAATCATATGATACACGTCACGAAGGCTCTGTCAGTCAGTGGGAAGCCATATGTGGTGGCTAAGTGCAACAGGAAGGGCCAAAACCACCTGAAACTTGAGAGCTCTGTACGGATACACTCCTGGGGAACCCAGACATTGGTGGACAGCATGGACTTTCCTATCTGTCCTGTCTACTTCCTGTTCTGCCCCAAGGCTCACAGGATGCTTTGCCAACATAATCCTCCCCCATAGGTCTGAGCTTCTGACACGGGGCCCTGGATATTTGCATGTCTTTGCCCAAGACATGGAAATTACTCTTGTCATTTCTGTTATCATTAATTGTTGCTTTTGTGAGCACAGGACTACATAGTCCTTGGGGGACCCTTGGTGCAGTCCTGAAACCACAATAGTGTCAAACTTTATACATCCTGCTTTTTTCTATACCATCTGACAAAGTTTGTAAACGAGGCACTGTGAGAGATGAAACCAGTATTTACTAATAAAATAGAACAATCCCGACAATAATACTATAATCAAAGTTATGTGCACGTGGTCGCTCTTTCAAAATCTCCATTTCCTGGATACTGAAACCACAGAAAGCAAAACCATGGATAAGGAGGGATGACTGTATACAGTACAGAAGCTCCACAGTGGCCATGTTCTGATGTGGTCAAGCTGACAGGGCAGTAATGGCAGAACATGAGGAACAAGTGTCACCAGATGGGAAAATGCCATGAGGGCCACAGTTAGGATGAAGGGCTATAGGCTCCTTTTGGAGGAAGCATTGTCCCAAACCAGCTGATTCGCAGCACAGTCGGCCTGAAAGGGATGGGGTCGGGGGAGACAATTCCGCGTCCTTACAGACAGTAACAGCACTGAAATTAACAAACAGACTAAGTTTCAAGAGTCCAGGAGTGGAATAAGGTCTGGTGTTGCAGACTCCTGAATGGGACTCATACAAACAGGAATTTTATAACAGCCTGTCAAAAGCCCAAGTCTTGTGTCTTCCCTTTCTTTCAATGGATGAAAACCCAAAGCAAAATAATCTTTGGGACAATTCAGCAGAGAAGGGCAGCTCTATCTGATGGAGGCCTGGCTTGACTAGCAGAAATAAGATCCTATATGATCATCTGAGATGGCGAGAGCAGAGGGAAAGGGGGGAGAAAGGGTTTTTTCTCTGCGGCTATGAATCTCTGTCTCCTATCTCTGCCTGTGTCACACTCACTGGTAATTTGAGTCTCTTATGGCTCCATCGTGGACCTCAATAAAGCCAGTGCTCATTGTTTCAAGAAGGTGGATACAGACTTTTCTGCCAGGGAGATTTTCTCTTAGGGCTAAAATGCATACAAAAGTCAGCAGGCACTTTATTCTTTAAGATTATCAACTTAGTCTTTTTGTTGTGTGTGTGTTGGGGGGTGAGACTGGGGTTTGAACTTGGCCTCACAAAGCAGGCTCTCTACAGCTTGAGCCATGCCTCTAGTCCATTTTCTCTAGTTATTTTGGAGATGGGGTCTTGTGAACTTTGCCTGGGCTGGCCATGAAATGAGATCCTCCCAATCTGAGCCTCCCATGTAGCTATGATTACAGGCATGGGCCACCAGCACCCGGCTCAACTTAGTAGTCTTTGAAGTAAAAACTGTTGACTTTGATGCTTGCTATTCAATATACATTTTCTATTTCATTAATTTATGCTTTTATACATATTTCTTCTACATTCTTTGAGTTTCTTTTGCTGCTTTTGTCTTAAACTTCTTCCTAATAAACACATTTAAGGTTATGACTTTTTCCTCTAAACACAGGTTTGGTTGTATCTCATAAGTTTCAATCTGCACACTTTCATTATTACTCAGTTCAAACTATATTCTAAAATCCTTCATATTACGCCATCAATAATTTCAGAATCTATTTCTTAGTTCCAAACATGGGAATATTTTGGATTTGATTTATAGCTTACTTGCACTGAATTCAGAATGTAGGTTCTGTTTTCAGTCCCGTGAAATTTACTGAGAATTGTTTTGTGACCCTAATGTAGGCAATTTTTCGTAAATGTTCCATGTCTGCTTGTAGAGGACACAGATGTGCAGTTCACGGTGAACTGTTAGATTAGGTTTTTAATCATTGGATCAATTATGCTAGCTAATGTTTTATCTTACTATTCTATTAAATCTTGAGGTTAGGCCAGGTATGAGGTGCACATCTGTAATCCTAGTACTGTGGGAGACTGAGGCAGGAGGATCACAAGTTTGAAGCAAACCTGGGGTACACAGCAAGACCCTGTCTAAAAAAAATCTATCATGAGTTTGGATTTACCTATTCTTATACTTTTTCCATCATTATTTTAAGACCATGTTATTGGGTATAAACAAATAGAAAATATTTACATCTCCCTTGTATAATAAAAATTACCATTATAAAGAGACTTTCTGTATCTCTTTTTGCAAAGCAAGTTTCTTAACTTTTTTTTGTTGTTTATTTTATGGGACTGGGGTTTGAACTTAGAGCTTCAGTCTTGTAAAGCAGGTATTCGAAAAACAGATGCCTCTTGAACCACACCTCCAGTCCACCTGTATCTCTTTTTGTCTTAAAAGATATTTTTGGCTATACCTAAACCATTTTAAAGGTATATACAATTCAGCAATATTAAATATATTTACATTGTACTTGCTGTATCCAACTTCTATAATGTCTTATAAAAACATTATGTTATAGTTCCCCATAATTTAAAATAAAAATTAAAGGATGGAAATTAAAAAAAAAAAAAAAGATATTTTTTGGAGGCTGGCCAAGTGGCTTAAGTGGTAGAACACTTGCCTAGCAAGTTTGAGGTCCTGAATTCAATCCTTGTGCAACCAAATAAATAAGTAAATAAAGATATTTTGGTTGGTAATTCTGATTGATACTGATAAAGTTATGCCATTTTCTTTTTGGTATGCATTTACATGATATATCTTTAACTTTTTACTTTAAATCTTTTAGTATCTTCACATCTTATAGTTTCCTGTGGAAATAACATAGTTGGGTTATTAAAGACTCATTCTTTTTTTTTCTTTCTTTCCTGCGGTTTCCTGGGGTTTGAACTTAGGATCTCATGATTGCTAGGCAGGCGCTCTACCACTTAAGCCATTCCACCAGCCCTAAAGACTCATTCTTGCAATCTTGGCCTTTCAATTATTATATTTAGTCATTTATATTAATTAATTTCTGATATATTTCTGTGTGAATTTTATTTTTGTGGATTTCATTTGTACTACCTATTATGTTTCTTTTTCTCTAATTTCTTGGGGGAGTCTGTTTAGTTTTTAATATTAAAAGTTAAAATTAAAATTGATTTTACAGATATTACTGAAAAAAGCTCCAAAGACAACAAACAGCAAAAGTAGAGGCCTTTCACTCTATTTATATTATTCTTACCTTATACTTCTTGTTTTTGTGTATGCAATTCAGTCTTGTGAGGCCCACCATTATTATTACTGTGTCATTAGTTTAATATTTAATCACACTTATGCATGGGTTTAGCATTCTTTGCTTTTCTTGGCATATACATACATACATACATGTAGGCCTTTCTTCTATAATCACTTTCTTTCTGTCTGACATGCATGTTTGAATATACCTTTCAATGAGTCTCTGCCTATGTTTTTCAAAAAGAAAAATTCTTTATTTTGCCAACAATCTTGAGAGATAATTTCACTGGGTACAGAATTGCATGTTATTCTCCTTCAGTACACTGACGGTGTCTTTCTATTATCTTTGGTCTTCAACTTCTCCTTTTGAGAAATCCCCAGTCTGTTGCCACACTCTTGAAGGGAACCTTTATCCTGTGGCTGGTTTGAGATACATGTATTTGTTGTTGGTATTCACCTTGGTCTGAAATTTTTTAATTTATACACTTGGTATTGCTTGGGCCTGTTAAATCTATGGTGTCTTTCAATGATTCTAGAAAACTGTCATCTTTTCTTTCTTCAAATGCTACCTTTATTTCATTCTATCTTCTCTTTCTGAAATTCAGATTAATATATAAATATATCATTTCTCTTTATCCCCCATGTCTTTAAATGATTCCCCTGTTTTCCTTTTTGTTGTTTTCTATGTTACAGTCTATGTAATTTCTTCTGAACTATACTTCATTATATTAATTCTCTCTTCTTTGGTATCTAAACAGCTCTCAAACCCATACAATGAGTTTCGAAATTTCCAAAAAATGCTATGTGGTTCTATTGCAAATCTGTGACATCTCCTTGTAGAGTTTCCTATTCTCTGAAGCTATTTCAATGTTGTCTTTCAATATTGTAGAAGCACTTTTTAAAAAATAGGCAGCATAAATTTCAATATCCAAAGCCTGGGTGGGTCTGTTTATTATCCCTGCTTATGTTTCTGTTTCCATGTATGTGATTATATTTGGCTGTGACTACTGTTTGACCTTGAAAATTATTTGTAGGGCTTTCCCAAGATTTAAAGTGAAAATGCCCTTTTTCCAAAGAAGATTTTGAGTTTGCTTTTGCTAGACACGGAGGCATACTGTCAGTTCTACGTAATGCTTTAACTAATTGCTTTAAGTTTACTGCACTATCCCAGTGATACAAATGTAGGTCATGATAGTGCTATAGCCTGTGCTCAGATCCAGCAGGGACAGGCCAAGTTATTCCTGCTTTGCTTAGCAGGAAGGTACGGAGATGTTTTAGGACAATTTATCTTGAGTGGGATTGCTAGACACTGGTCTCTTTCCTACTCTCTTTGCTTCTTGGTTTTCATGCGTTGAGTAACTTCCTCTGCCATGTACTCCCACCATGATGAAATGCCTTGCCATAGGCCCAAAAGCAATAGGGTCAACTGACTAAGGACTGAAATCTACAAAACTTGAGTCCAAACAAACCTTTCCTCTTACTGTAACCTTTCTTTGTTACAGTGACTGAAAGTTAACACATACAAGCAGCTGAGATTAAGATGACTTTGAAGAGTTCCGCTTAATGAAGGGGAATATAAATTCAGTTCATACCTTCTGTGTGGTAATCACATTCTACATATGTTACTCTTATAATTAACGTGGGTACTGAGTTTTTATACCAGAGTGAAGAGGTGGCTGTTGTAAAAGCAGTGCTCCATTTGAATACCTGAGATGGATGGCTCCTTCCTAGCTATTAAGAGAAAAAATTCTGGTGCCAGAGTGGAAAAAATATCAGAGAGCTATCTCAATCTTTCTTCTCCATCCTCCACCCTGTCCTCCTTTGTAATCAGAATTCTAACTCCTCTAGCCAGATTGGCTTCTGTGGAATCTGTAATGAGATAGAGTTGAATCTGCAGTGACTTCAGAAGAGGGCTTGGAAGAAGTATTCCTGCTATCGGCCAATAAGGAGATCACAGAAACTTTTAACAGAAAGAGAAGACTGTCTTTCTATGCAACAAATGTCTCCCATCTAGCTCTTCTTTCTAGTACACAGTAACTGAAAAAATCCCAAATAGTGGAAGGATTTGGCATTTTGGTTCCAAGTAATCACAAAACCATGACAGACCCATCAAGAGAACACTGGGTGAACCTTCCAGGTATACTGCAAACAAACTCTTCGAAGTGGTTTCTTGAGTAGTAACCATATTTGTTCTTTCAGCGCCATATGCATTGGAGTCTACTACTCATGACAGACAATGGACACATGAGCCCCGCCACCTACATGAAGGGTCAGGCTGTTCTCAGCATCTGAGGGCTTCAAGTCAGTGTCAACCTGCAGTGCTTCTCTGCACGAGCTCGTCCTAGAAACCTAACTGAGCACGACAGGAGATGCAGAAAAGACAACAGACGGAAGACCAAACATGCACAAAGCTGGGGCCAGGTAGGCTGGGTGCTCGGATGGAGACAAACAAGCACCCTTCCCCTCCAGTGAGTTTATTATATACAGTGGCAACACGAGGCGGAGAGGCATTTCTTGGGGTGGGGGGGTGGGGGGGTGGTGACATTTTAATCCTTGGGAACAGGAGGAACCTGTGACAGCTTCTCTCCAAACATAACCATTAAAGGAAAAACAGCTGTACTGCATCTTGCCCACTTCTGCAGCTGAGGCTGTGCCAATCCAAGCGTGCAATTTACTGGGCATAACTATATTTGCTCTCTTCTGCAGTTTGGGGCTGTGCCAAACTCAAACACGCAGCCTATTCAATACACCTGTTGGCTCCCAACATCTGCCCACTCTCCTGTCTCCTCTGGCTCACCACGAGGAAGGGCTCCCTCCAGAGAGAAACCAAGTCACCATTTGATTGCTCAACTCCAACTCCATGGAATGTTCCTCTGCCCACTATTTTCAGAGAAATTCGCTACTTGTAGAGATTTCCAGGTAAGTTCCTGAATGTCGAGGAGCTAATTAAAGCAGAAGAGAGGCTGGGCTGTAGAACCATGGCTTTTGTCTGGGATGGAGGCCTGGTCTTGTAAGCAATCCATTTTCTAGCAGGATTTTTCATTTCCTCACCTATGTCCCCCAGAGTCCCACACATTCACACACAAGACTCCTGAGTCATTCCCCAAAACCTGGCGCCACAGCTCAGACTAGACCTGACTGCCATGCCAGGAAAGGCTTGACTAAAATCTTCTGTGTTTTGTGTTTCATCAAATGAGATAAAAACGTCTCTCCTTGCAGCCCAATCAACCAGGAAGTCTGCTTATGGGAAAACTGTGAAATTGGGGGTAACCCTCAAATTTGTATAAATCACAATCTTCCCACCTCTCACTTTTCCTGAACTGAAAATTGGGTTGCAAACCACCCGCCCTATTTCTGCCAAAAGTTCATATAAAACTAAATGAGGCACCACATGCAAAATAAAACATCAAAATCACTTTTCAAATGTCATTACTATCATTAAGCACCATCAACGTGTAAGACATGAACCTAGAAACTTCAGAGCACAGCATCCATGTGAAAATAATATTTTAGGACACCGCAGTCTGGTAGGAGGCCACTCTGGGCCGTCTCTCCAGCCACCACTCTGTGCAGAGGCCGGCCTGACTGAGCCACACAACCCTAACCCCGGAATCCCACTGTGTCTGGAAGACCACTGGGTCTTCTCTCTGTGAAGCGCTTCCCGCCCTTCCCACCTCATCTTTTTTCCTCTTCTCTTATTCTTCATCAGGCTTAGCTCCAGGACCTCGCCCTGACCAGCCCTGCTCCACCTGGAGCCTAAGACTGAACCCAGCATTCTAGTCTTGTTCCTGTCACTGTGACCCCCACAATACTGCATCCATTTGCACATCTGAGTGCTCCCTGAGAGGCAAGAGATGTGGCCTACTTGTTAGCTTGGGGTTCAGATTAAGGGTTGAATGAACAGCTGTTGGGTAAATAAAAAAAAAAAACAAACTGACAGAGCACAGTGGCTGCTCAGGAGAGGCACCATGCTATTCAACTGAACATGGAGGAGATGGGAAGAGACGGTGTGTCCTGGGTGCCATTTCTCCCCTCCTTTTCCCTCAGGTTTCCAGATGGTTACTTCACTACTGTGGTAGAGGAATGTGATAGACTCAAGCCAGCATTTAGTAAGCACCCGCTACAGACAAGTGTGTGCAGAGTGTTTCTGTGATTACCTCACTTAACTTTAAAAGCCCCTGAAGAGGACCCCACTTAAGAGGAAATCGAGGCTTATCTGTGAGTCACTCCCCTGTGATCAAGCCGACGGTGAGAGAGTGGAAACAGGACTCCGGGGCTCTGCCCCAAAGCCTGTCCTGTTTCATTTTTATGGTATGGTGCTGATAGTTAGGGGTACAGGAGGATGGAAGCTTGTGGAAGTCTTCCTCACACACAGGGAAGTCCCTTGGGGTACAAGAAGAGCAACTGTGGGATGGGGATTGTTCTAGAATCTTCACTGGGTGTTATAGATAGCCAGGAAGCAGCTGGGCATCCAGAGGGCTGGAGGGCAAGGGACAGCCGAGCCCATGTTGCTTGGGCAGACAGAGGCAGGACCTGGAGCCACCTCGCTTGGGTCCTCTGGATGTTGACCTTTCTTCTGCCCATCAACCCACACTGTCCAGACAGATCTGTCTGGGCAACCACAGTCCAGACAGATCCTTCATAGTGACTAAGAACTGATTTCAGAAAATGACTTTTTTCACAAAGGGGAGAAACAAAGGCTAAACAAGATCACTTCCTATTTGTGTCCTTTGACAGAAGACACATTGCTTATGGGGAAACAATGGAAAAAAACCCAGTCTCAGATCAGTGCACAACAATTTCATTTTGAATAAACTAGATTTACTGAGAAACAAAGATGGACAGACTGACAGAGAAAATCACTCAATGACCTGAGGGAGTGAAAGGGTGGGGGCCCCAGTTATTCTAAGTGTCCTCATAAAAGATGTTCTGAAATTGCATTGCACTTTTTTGGGGGTGGGGGCTTGAACTCAGGGCCTTGTGCTTGCTAGGCAGGCTCTCTACCACTTGAGTCATTCCACCAACCCCCTTTTGTATGTTGGTTTTATAGCGGGTATTTTTTTTTTTTTTGAGATAGGGTCTTGCTTTTTGCCTGGGCTGGCCTTAAACTATAATTCTCCTGATCTCTGCCTCCTGAGTACCTAGGATTACAAATGTGAGTCACTGGCATCTGGCCACTTGTCACTTCCTTAAAAAGTCAGACGTGACCACGCTGAGGACTGAATTGGAAGGTCCATGTCAGCATTATTCATAATTGTAAAAACTGGACATGATTCCAATGCTTGTCTACTGGCAAACAGGTAAACAAACATGGTGCATCCATAGAATGGAATAGTACACAGCAACGAAAATAAACCAACCATGAGCATGCTGACCTGGATGAACCTCAGTCATATTATGCTACACGAAAGAAGACATATACAGATATGTTCTGGCCCCAGTTTATGGAATTTCTAACAAAGGCTAAACTACAGAGACAGAAGACAAAGCACACATTGCCAGGTGTGGGGGTGGGAGTGAAGGCTGGCTGCAAACAGGCTTGAGAGAACTTTCTAGGGTGAAGCAGGGGCTCTAGCACTGGAGTGTGGTAATGGCTGCAGAGTTTAGCAGTGGAATTCTAGCTTAATGTGAATGTTAGGGTATGTAAGACCCACTCAAGACTTCTGTTAAAAGCACAATGTGCTACAGGTTATGTAAATCTGGGCTGCATGTAACCAAGGGTGGAAAGGACACAGTGTTCATCAGAAGGGTGAGGGAGAGTGTGGCAAAATTCTAAGATTGCCAGTGCTGCGTTGGGTTAGTGTGGGCCTGCACTGAGTACTGGGATATTACAAACAGTTCAAAGATAAACTTAACATAAAAGGTTCACAAGCCGGAAACCAGTGGCTCACGCCTGTAATCCTAGCTACTTAGGAGGCTGAGATCAGGAGGATCACAGTTCAAGGCCAGCACAGGGGAACAGTTCAGTAGATCCCATCTCCAAAATAATCAGAGCAAAAATGAACTGGAGATGTGGCTCAAGTGGTAGTGTCTGCTCTGTAAGTGCAAAGCCCTGAGTTCAAGTCCTGGTCCCACCAAAAAAAAGAAAACGTTTACATAGCAAGGAATAACGTTCCTGCCCTTATTGTTTTCAGATAGCATCCATATACAGAATTAAATCTGAAATCAGTTTATGGATAGACAGATCTGAAATAAGGCTATTCAGAGAAACCGGTAGTGCTGAAGACATGGATAACATTACAGAAAGCAAAAAAACCAGCTCACGAGGCAGCAGAGATTTGGGTGGGCTGAGTGGAGCCAAGTGTAACTACAAAGGATTAAGATTTTGCCTTCCAGAAACTTCCAGGGCAAGGGATGGCAGTTGGTGTAGAAGTGGGGAGGGAACCACTAAAGGATTCTGTTATAGTGATGAGTCAAATCGCTGACTTTGGAGGGAAACACCAATTTTGCTGTTTTAGAAAAAAAAAATTTTGAGACAGGGTCTTGCTACGTAGCCCAGGCTGGCCTTGAACTCAACATGGTTCTCTCAAGTACAGGGATTACAGGCATGCACCACTGCACATGGTGCATGTCTCCCTCACTAAAGCTTTAAATGTTTTCTTTGTGAAGTGGATTTACTGTTACCTCCCTCACAGTGTGGTTCTGACACTCTGGTGAGCAAATTTAAGGACGTGCTTGCTCTAGCAGGTGCTACACCCCACTGGCCAGCCTTCTGAAGACTACGCTTGCCTCGATGGACGGGGATGTACAATTTACTGGTGGACATGCACTTTAAAATGCACCACCTTGCACTCCTGTCCAAGCTCACCAGTGTTTGGCCAGTCCTGGTGCACCACTGTTTTCAGTAACAGCAGTGGAAGAGGAATGAAAAGTGGTGTGGGTCCATGAAGCCCTCCTCCACCTGGGGCTATGCCACACACGGAGCCGAGCATCTGAGAAAAGATATACTTGGAGCCCCAACTCAGTTCTACTCTCAGCTTGTCTTGGCAGGAGTCTTAAGTGTCTGGCTGCATCCCAGTAGTTATTGTCTGTGAGAGGAAGGACACACGGCCGTGGAAACATAAACCCTTCCTCCTTTACAAAAACAACATATTCCCTGCAAAGAACTTCCAACACAGGTTAGAGAAAGTGAGTAATTGTCCAAATACTTACTCCCCACCCCGCCCCGGCCATGCAGTCACCCTAACTATTCTGATGCTTCTCAGCCCCTCCTATGCAGAGCAGGTAGGGGCAGCATTGTTTGTACCAGAGGCAGACAGGCCATGTGCAGTCCCACCTCTGCCACTTCCCGCCCTGTGGTCTGGTAGATCTGGCAGAGCCTGCCCAGAGATCTGTGAGGGAACCACAGTCCACTCAGAACGGTGTGTAGTGTAGGACAAGCACTCAACAAAGGAGAGCTACTGCTGTGTGTCCAGACATGTGTATCCATGCAGGTGCATGTGCACACACGTGTGTACACTCATCTGTGGACACACAGGACATGTATACTGAGTGTGCAGAGATGTGTGATTCTAACAACTTAACACACAGTGGGTCACATGGTGTACCATGAAAGCGTGTTCACATAAATACAGATCTGCCTCACCATTTTAATGGCCAAATACTATTCGACTGTACAGATGGACCATACAATCTATACTTGACAGTTGTTGACCATTTGGGTTGTTTGTATAATCATTGGGAGTGACTGCATTTATGGGTCACCTAGTATATATCATAGAAATTCAAAACCAAGTTCAATAAGGATCAGGAAAGTGGCAGTCCACTAGAACAAACCCATACTATTTTCTACCCCTTTGAACCTCAAGCCAGTGAGGTGGCTTATTCAGCCCACTCAAACCTGGTTATGATTTATGTCATACCATATCGTTTAATGCCGGCTTGCTCAACATTAAAAACAGGAACATCATTACTTCGGCACAGTTTTTATTTAGCAAAGATAACACGATTCTTCCTAGATGAAAGTCAAGGACCCTTTTCCAGCTTCCACCCCAACTCTGCAGGTCTGTCATCCCTGCTGTGCTGTCGCCTCCCTCACATACCCAGGGCGACCCGGGGTTGAGGAGTCAGGCACGGTAGGCCTGCAGAAAACCTCTGATGAAAATGCACACCCTAAACTGATTTTCCAGACTATCTACCTCTCCAGAAAGTGTTGGCCCGACAAGGGGGACCAAGAGTCTCAGCTGTCACATGCGGTTCAGCCATGTGTTCTGATTGAACAGGCCTAGGGGGTGATGGTGGCTAGACCCAGCTGCGCCGATTTCTGGCTTGTCCACCAGCTCCACAATGCATCGTTCCTGGCCCTGGTCACCACACTGTGCCTGCTCCAGTTCCAGCACTGTGATGTTGTTTGGAGCTGAGGTCGTCAGGATGTGCTGTGGCACAAACAAGGTCTTCTGGGGACCCCGTGCTGGCCAATAGCGGCCAAGGTTAAAGCCATTAATCCACACTTGGCCCTGGAGAGAGACAGACAAACCATTAACTCAGGATGCAGCAACAGCCCTGAGGTGCATGGAATCCCTGATGCGGGGACCCAGGCATGATGGGGACCCACAAAGGGTGCATGAGAAACCAGGGTCAGGCCAGCCTTGGGTCCAGTTGAGGAGTGGCCTTGCCTGGCAGAGGGCAGGTGGAATAAATAGCAGAGTCATGCTCCCCATGCCTGCTCCTGCTGCAGGAAAACATATTTGGTGCCTCAGACTCAAACAGCCATAGGTGCCAGTCCTGGAGAACAAGGAGGCAGTTCACCAAGTTGCAGAGTTTCACCCAGCCCCCAGGTACTGCATGTCTCTGTGCAGTGACCCTGGCCTGGCCGGGCACTGAAGGGAGCTGCAGAACTGCTTCCTCCCCAGTCGAGCTTTCCTGCTTTCTTCTCCCCTGCTAGAGGCCGCTCTTGGTCTGGTGAATGCCAGGGAACATGCTTGGGCCACAGAGAACTCCAGGGCCTGTAGCCTGAGAGCAGGCAGATAACAGGTACAGTCCCCAAACTAGCCATCAAGATGGATGTGGAGGCTGGGGGAAAGAGGACAAGGGCCACCCAGCTGGGCGTCTTTGTCACTGCATTGTTTTAGTGATTCTCCGAGCTCCCTCAGAGGAACGGTAGACTCTTAAGTTTGCTGCAAGGAACAGAGGTGGTTCTGCAGCTGCAAGACAGCTCCTGTCATCAGGGGAAGCAGCGAGAAACCCCTGAAGAATGGTGGCCATGTTTGGTGGTCTGCTTGGCCTCCCTACATGTGCTAGGATCTACTCAGAGGATGGAACTCAAGAGAAGTGACCAGAAAGAAACTGAAGCCCAGGGGAGAGCACACACATGCCAGGGACAAAGAGAAAACCTGGAAGAGGAAGCAAGGAAGGAATAAAGGGAGAAGACAGAGGGCAGAAGAGTGGAGGGGAGCAAGCAAGAAAGAAACAGGTAACAGGTAACTGGGAGGCACCCTGGTACCCATCATGCTCCATGACACAAATGCTCTTCGTCACCCTAGACTTGCTAGCCTTGGAGTATTTTTTCAGTCCCCAGTGTCCCCTTTGTTTCAACTCTTCTGAATTTCTTAGCTCTGCCACTTACTAGCTGTCTGACCTTGGCCAGATCTCCACTCACTCTTTCCATACCAGTCATGGGACAAAGGGGACAGAAGAAAAGAGCACATGTCCAGTGGCCAGCCCAGTGGCTGACTTGGGGAAAATGCAGTCATCAGCAGCATTCCTTACAGTACTGAGACGAAAAACTCTTGGTGCTGACACCACACAGAAGGAGGTCAGTGATCAAAAACCACCTGTCTGTTGGATTAAGTCATTTAGAAAAAGGATGACAGTTTCACAGTTCTCCGAATCACTTTACTCCTGTTTTTACCACGATGTTATCTCCAGCCATCCTAAAAGGTGCACGCGAGGTCACCTTCACCAGATTGTATCAGCCTGAGATCCGCCAGGGTCTCGGTTTTTGGGTTTTTTTCAGTATTAGAGAACAGGAGTACCTGCTCTCCTTGTTGAGGGAGGAGATGGCTGTGAAGGCAGGTGAGCGAGGGCTTGGTGAGCAGTGCATAGAGATGACATATACCACATGAGCTTCCTGCCAAAGCAAAGCCAACTCCTGACCAAACACCAGGTGAGCATCTAGGCTTCATTTGTAAGTAAGCAAACGCTCTTGTGCGCGTTGACCTGGTAAGTGAGCTGACAGCTGCTTTTTTGAGTCCCCTCAGCAGGGTGGTTGGGGGTTAGAGGGATGCTGTGCCTGGGAAGAAGGCAGGACGCAGCAGTCACTGCTCTTGGGAGATCACCATGGTTGGACACAGGCTGACAGGACAGCAGTCCCTGGCAAGTGCCAGCTCAGCCTTGGAGGACGAGCTCGTCTTTCTGGGTACTGATCCTGCTGGCCAACAGGCAGAGGCAATGGTTCCCAGACTTCTCTGTGGGTCCCCCAAAATATAACTTGGGTCTAGACTTGTTTCTCAGCTTCTCCTTAGCTTCTAACCCAGGGCTCAGGAAGCTGGTGGGTGTGCCCACCTGTGAGCCTCCGCCCCCTCTGGCTTTCATTTTACTAGCTCTTCCCACACTTGGAAAGGTCTACCTCCTGACGCTAAATACAGTAAGTGTCTCCACTTCTCAGATAGAACTGCGACTGAGAGACAGAAAATCCCAACACCCAGAGCCCACCCCAGGTCTTTCTTCTTCACCCACTCTTCCTTCCTATCCAGACTTGTTACTCAGGTCCCATTCCATCGGGTTAGCTACTGACTACACAGCTCCATGTCTATCTTCCTCCAAACTATAATCTCTTAATAGGCAGGGGTGGTGTTTATCCCAGTCAGTCCTGCACCTAGGAGGTTCAATCATGCCTGCTCAGGAAGCGATAATGAGTATACTCTGAAAAACAGACATTTTATTTCATCCCTTCCGACATATATAGTAGAATTAAAAACTTAAAATTTGAAATTACTTGGTCCCTAGGTTTCCTCTTGTTTTTTGAGACAGGTTCTCTCTACATAGCCCAGACTGACCTTGAATTTGTGATCCTCCTGCCTCAGCCTCCCCAGTGCTGGATAGCTTTGCCTTTATAGGAAGGTTTTTTTTTTTTTAATTTAAACTTATACAGTTAATTTCTTTAATAGATATGCAACTATTTTGATTTTCTTCTTGTGCCAATTTGGCTAGTTACAGGACTTTTTCAACTTGCATCTGTCTTTCCAAATTTTTAGCTTAAAATCAGTCACAGTATCCATCTCTAGTAATGTATCCTTGTTTTTCATCCATAATTATATTGATTGGTTTTGCCACCATTTTCCCCTTGATAAGTCTTGCTTCGATTTTTAAAAAAATTTTTGCATGAACCAACTTTTGACTTTATTGGTTATTATAGATTTGATATTTTAATTCACTAGTGTTAGGTCTCAACTTGATCTCACTTATGCCACCTTAAACTCTGCTTGACCCTAGAGTTGTATGGCTCTGATAGCGATGGGTCCTCCAAGGGACATGTCTTGCTTCCCAGCACCTGTGCCAGAACACAAGGCTTAGCTTCTTGACTACCCTCAGCAGTGTCCTATTCTTGCCATTGGTCCGTGACTGAAATCCCCTGGTTCCCAGCACCTGTACCAGGACACAAGGCCCAGTTCCTTGACTACTCCTAGGAATGGACAATAGACAAGTCACAACAGAAAAATTCCTCCCATCCTTTACCAGGTCATTCCTTTCCTATAAAATCCCCCAGTCTGTGATGGCAGTGGGCTCTAGCTCTCTTGTGCTGATGGCAAGTCATCACTTTGTCTACCTCTCTGCACTTTTCAGTCTAACAACTAGATTCTGGTGTAATCAGAATTCTGGCCAACTTCTAAGGCAAACTAAGATATAACATTCATCAGAAAAATGCAGTCTGTCATTGGCCTGTTTGACTAATGTTTAAAAAATTAACATTCTTGTATAACCACCACTCAGATCAGGAAATAACAGATCTGTACTCAGAAACATCCCTCCCGCCTTCTCCAAGTCACCATCGCCTTCTTCCTCTCCAATCATTGTCACTATCCTGATTTCACCTGCCATACATTAGTTTTGCCTAATTTTGAACTATTTAAATGTACTACGTAAACTATATCAACTGTACAAACTATATAATCACGTCGTTTTTAGTATCTAGTGCATTACATAGAATAGTCCTTTGCTGATTTTTTTGGGTGGTACTGGGGTTTGAACTCAGGGCCTCAAGCTTGCTAGGCAGGCACTCCACCATCTGACCCACTTCGACAGTCCTATTTTGTGTTGAATATTTTCAAGATAGGGTCTTGCAAACCATTTGCCCGGGCTAGCTTTAAGCTGTGATCCTCCTGATCTCTGCTTCCTGAGTACTAGGATTACAGGTGTGGGCCACGGGACTTGGCTCGTTTGCTGATCATAACTGCTGTGTGGCATTCAATACCAATTTTATTTGGAGGAGGACAGGATCTCATGATGTAGCTCAGGCTGGCCTTGAATTTGTGATCGTCCTGCCTTAGCCTCCTGAGTGCCGAAGTTAGGCCTGGCTAATTTATGAATTTTTTTCCTTTTTTTCTTTTTTTGTGGTGCTAGGGCTTGAAGCAGGGCCTCCTGCACACCACCCAAGTGCTCAACCACTGAGCCACACTTCCAGCCAGACAATTATTTATTCCTTTTCCTTCTGGAACATGCAGTCATGGGGTACATGTGTCCAACTTTAGTAATAGGACAGGCTAGCTATCAAAAACCAAGGGCAAAGGAGAAAATGGATTCTTACTTTTAACTAACCTGATGTGTAACAGGCACGTTGGCTGGAGGCCGCCCTGCTGACACAGGTCTGAGCTTGGGGAGGCCCGCTTTCATCATCAGACCATAGCCTCTCCATCCTCACTGCCAGTCTGCTGGAACGAGTCCCATTTGACGCTGTCTTATACTACAGCAGCTTCATTTCAGGTCTTCACTGCCTCTATGAACCTGAGAACCCACGGTGTCCTCTGCTCCACATCCAGCTCCTCTTCCTGAAAGCTAGCCTGCGTGGCAACAAGCCTGGGGATTTCCACGCACTGCTTCCCTTCTCCTTACCGTGGTCCACAGTCACCCTGGCCTCCCTTGCTCTCCCCTAGGCCTCAGCACATCAGCTGTACCTGGGCCTGAGCACTATCCCCAGACATATAACCGGCTCAGTTCACAGGCTGTGACTGCGTCCTCACCTCCTCAGAGGCAGGGTCACGACGATCCTCCTATCCTGGGCTTCCCACTCTCAGTTGCGAGAATCAACTTAGGTTGGATCTTTTCTGTCAAAAGATTTAAGCAGTAACCACCACTGTTACAAATGTCAGTCTCACTAACTCGCTTCCCATTTGCTCGCTTCATGGACTCTGCTTAACGTGATAAAATTTCTATTAAAAACAAAGGGTTGTTATCCTCAGTGGGGCAAGAATTCTGCTAGCTGCCCTGGTTCCAGAGCTGATAACCTAAAACAGTTATTGCTTCCCTGAGCTTTAAAACTTCTTTGTCTTCAAAGACCCTCCACACGTCCTCTTTCCAGTTAGCCAACGGCATAGACCGTGAACCCAAACCTTGCCCAATTCGGGGAGATGTGGGGAAACATTGCTTTAGAGATAAAACCCCAGCAAAATCCCCACCGGGTATGCTTGCTCTTTGTCTGTGGAGCACCCTTCTGCAGAAGGAAATTTTGTCTTGCCTGCTGAATTCTGAGTTGTGTCGTCTCTCTCTCGCGCAACACCCCAATATCTAAAAGATATTTCTAACAAAGTCAGCACCATCTCCCTATCTCCATGAATGCAAAGGCATATCATTTGTGTCATGCCTGGTCTATCAGCTATTTCTAGCTATGTCATAGGCTCTAAGAAGAGAAAGACCTTGTCCAGCACTCAGCTGGGTGCTCATTAGCTAACACTTGACCATGCTGCCTAAGAAAAGACTCACTGAAGAGATGACACAAAGCCTGGCGTGAAGAGGGCACTTCATGTTCCTTTGCTCTCAGTTTAAGAGTTTTAAAGACACTGCTCACTGAAAGACAATTAAGTAGTTGCATGCCTTCCTTGACTTGGACCAATAAAAAACCACTTTAAAAGAATAGAACTAAAAAAAAAAAAATTCTAGTTAAAAATATATATACTTTGATTCTTGTTTTTCTTTAAAAGTTATGCTGAAATTATTGTTGGTAAATGTGACCTAAAGGGAGATATCCCCAAATTAATGGCGTGAACTCAACAGGAGGACAAGCATTTGTAGCACAAACACAAGGGGCATTTGGGCAGTCCTGAGGCCATCCCCGCTACAACAGATCAAGATGAAGTCTGACTTTCTCTGACCATGGCTTCACCCCAGACTCCCTGCCCTGTGCTATGAGCAGAGGTGACAATCGTAGTGAGGGACATGGAAATCCCTGACCTACTTCTTTGATCAGACAAACTTGTGAGTACGTGTCATCTGTCTGTTTTAACTTATCTGAATAAACTTAATCTTCTCAGGAGAATTTAAAGCAAAAGTTTCAATACTGTTTTAAGTTGTAGTGTAAGTCTTTTCAATTTTGGGGGGAGTTCCTTTAAAAGTGACAATAAACTCTGAAAGACATTTAGACATATGGAGATCTTAAAATGGAAAAGGCAAAGGTCTAATTCTCAAGGTGAATAGTTCTCACTATACACAACTCATGAATCACTGTGCTGTTAACTTGAGAGAAAGAAAGGAAAATTTTAAAAAATTTAAGATTATGAGAGTGCATGCTCAGAGGTAAGATGTTATACAGATCTCCCTGAAATATACAAAAGAAAAAATTTCCTTCTGTCACAGGGCATCCGTGGCTCACGCCTGTAATCCAAGCTACTCAGGAGGCAGAGATCAGGAGGATCATGGTTTGAAGCCAACCTGGGCAAATAGTTTGGGAGATGCTATCTCAAAAAAACCCAATACAAAAAAGGGCTGGTGGAGTGGCTCAAATGGTACAGCAGAGGCCCTGAGTTCAAACCCCAGTACTACCAACACCCCCCCCCCCCAAAAAAAACAAACATTTCCTTCCTTCAGAACCCCTAAGGGCTCTGCAGCTGGCATCAACCACACTCCTCTGCTTGGTCTTGGAACAATACAATTAAGTAGCTTTATGGTTTCTCTGCATTTTACTTATTTATTATTACAGATCCTGTGTAAGCTTTCTGTTACTATAACAACCAGCTAAGATAATCATCTCCTCTTCGACTTAAGAGGTTTCAGCCCATGATTGACTGGCCCTTTGCTTTTGGGTATGAGACAAAGCGTCATGGCAGGAGCACGCAGGTGAGCAAAACCACTTACCTCATAGCTGGGAAGTACAAAAGAGAGCAAAAGAGAGCAGAGCCTCACAGTCTCCTCCAGGGTCAGTCCCCAATGACCTGAAGGTGGCATCACCTCTCAATAGTGCTACACTGGGACCAAGCCTTTACATTCAGACCTTTAGGGACACCTAAGGTCCAAATGATAGCAGAGCCAAGTTGAAGAACTGATGTCACCACAATGAAAGTTACATTTCCTTCCTTCTCACTCCCAATAGTCCCGTCATTGCTTGACTTTTTTTTTTTTTTTTTTTTTGTGGCACTAGGGTTTGAACTCAGGATCTCACACTTGCTAAGCAGGTGCTTTTACTGCTTGAGCCACCCCACCAGCCCACGCTTGACTTTTTAATGTGGTACCCCACCTAACAACAGTCACCAAGCCACCTCATGTATCTGGAACAACCAAGAACTGACAAGCAATGACTATCTCCAGGCTGCCATACAGTTGTTATAAAGTCCATGAACTAAAAATTATATGAGTCTAGGTACTGATTATACATAATTCTAACAAGTTTTGCTATTAAATCAATATATGCGTGTTGAAAGAAGTCTGACTATTTAGTTCCCAAATTCATATGACATGTGACTAGATAATGAAATATGAAAATAGTAGATCTTATACAGGATAAGCTAATTGCAAATCAGGAAAAAAAAAAAAAAAGCTTAATAAGCTCCTGACATTTAGAATGAAAAGAGGTCAAAAGGCACTGAAGCCCTTCTGGCCTATGAAAAAATGGTCACAATTCTTTGTAGCTCCCTCATCCAGAGCGACAACGAGTTTTTCCATTTGTTGGATCTGGCTGGACTAGTGCCTTCTTTTAGATAAAGAACAGGAAGAAATGTCCTGCAAATTCTGACTCGGGTCTTATGAAACCTTGAACACTTGCATTCTTTCCTTCTGCCCTGCCAGGCCCCATGTGAACAAGCCAGGGCTGACCAGTGCGATGAGGTGAACGATGTGAGACACAGCCAAATGACACCTAGGGGGTCTTGCTCAGCCAAGACCAGAGAACCATGCAGTCTGCCAATACTCAATACTGTGAACTAAACTATCAATTGCTTTAAACTGCATAAGCTCACAGATATACATCTCCAGAGCTACAAAGTGACTTAGCACATGACTTTCTAGGAAAGTAAGTAGGTTTACAAACTCAACAGAAAAACAGTAGGGTCATTTTCTGCCTGTTAGTTCCTCTTTCACTAATCAGTCACCTCAGCCTGCCAGGGTTCCCTAGCCACATCTGTGTCTCTCAAGATTGTGTTGAGAGCACCCTGGTGAGTACGCTGCACAGCAACTGTGCACTGGCGTGTGGAAATGTTGTTGCTTGTATTAGAATTCCCCACAGCTGGCCCCCTCACTGCACTCCTTAGTGCTACACTGGAGTCCCAGTTTCAGTCTTCCTCCCAGGACTACTTCTCCAGCAGAAGGGCAGCGTTCAGGGATAACAGGCAGGAAGGGCTCTGTTTTATATATTTCAGGTCAGTGGTGCCTACCCCAGCCCCAGTAGTTGGCCCACACTGGCAGTCAGATGCAGTGCTCCAGAACCTCCTAAGAGTTGGGCTGGAGATGGAACTGAAGGACTCACCACACAGCAGTATGGTGACATCCTCTGAAAGGGTGAAGAGGCCCAGGCCCAGTCAGGAGAACAGCTGCTACAGAAAGGAATGGCTGTCTGTGTCAGATGTTACCAGAGGCCAGGTGAGAGACGGCCCAAGAAATGTTGGGAAACAAGCCTCTATGTGGGTGCTGGACACCCTGGCTAGAATACTCAGAAGGGCGGGGGAGCAGAAGAGATGTTCCTGCCCGCTGCGCTCTACTCAGGATATGTGTGACCAGCTAGCTCCCTCTCCTAAACGCTCCAAGCCAGGGACAGGGGCCCCTCCTCTGCATTCCCCCACACTCACACTCACACTAAACACATTCGAAGGAACATGTTTACAATTTACAACTGTGACCAGCTCCTGCACTGTACAGATTTAACGCATAGACTATAGGACAGGCATGAGGTCTGGAGACACAGATATTTCACTATCCTGAATGCAATTCAATGATTTTGCTGCTTCCAAACTGTATGGCTGCCTCTTTGATGGCCAAGAGAAGGCCAGTCCCCTGTGATGATTAGCAAGTGCCTGACACTGACATCCTGAGTTTCTGACCCCTACATCTACTCCTTTCCAGTCTTCTCTACCTCAGAAGCCCATGCCTCCAGCTGCTCAGAACAAAGACTCTGGGGTCCTTTCCATCTTTGCTTTTGCTTTTCCTTACCCCACAACCGCCTTTGGCAAATCCTACCTTCTCTTTTCTTCACAAAGCTGCACTTCTCCATCCATCATCACCCAGCCTACCCCTCCCCTTCCCTTTCCTTCCCTTCTTTGGGACAGGGTCTCACTATGTTGCATAATCTGACCTCAAACTTTCTATCCTCTAGCCTCAGTCTCCCAAGTGCTGGGATTATAGGCACACACCACCATGCCTGCACCAACCAGTTTCTTTGAGGATTAGCATAGTAGCTTCCCACCAGGAATCTCAGTTTCCAATCTGGCCCTAGTATAATCTAATCCCTGCTGAGAAGTGATCCTTAAATGTCACACCCTGCTTCCTGCCCCTCACCGGAGCAGAGAAAAACCAAGCTTCTCATTACCCCACCTGACTCTGTCCCTGCTCCATCTCATCTCCACAGCCTCCCTCTGGCTCACAGGATCCAGAATGCTCTTCCTCCAGCCCTTTACACAGACAAGGGTCTTACCCCATATCAGTCACTTCCTCCCAGAGGCATTCTTTGACCACCCTGCATGGTAGCTTTAAGAAGGCAGAACCTAATTCCCACCCCCAAGAGCAGGGACCAGACTTGACTCTCTTCTAGGCAACAGACTGGGACAGAGTGCTGCTGTGTGACTTCTCAGGCTAGGCTACGATAAAGGAAAGTTCCTGACTGACTCTCTTTCCTGGGCCTCTTTTCTGGTGAGGACACCCACGGAGTCCATGGAGAGGAGTCCATGGAGGCCCAAGCAGAAAAGAACTGAGGCCTCCTGCCATCACCAGCTTGCCAGCCATGTGAGGGAGCCACTTCAAAAAGGTTCCTTGTAAGCAGCTTGACCTTGCACTTGTGAAAGACCCTGACCTGTGGCCCAGCTGCCAGTCCCAAATTCCTGACCCATTGTGAGGATAATAAATTTTATTGCTGTTTTAAACCACTAAGTTTTAGAGTAATTTGTTACCCATTAACAGATGACTAACGTACAAGGCAGCAGCTTCTTCACCTCCACTCCTTACTTTGTATGACATCATCTCATTTGTTTTCTTCCCAATTATCATCACTATCTGAAATTATAGTGTTTAATTAAGGACCTCCCACTGGTAGGGTCCTTCTCTCAGGGTTACATACTCAACAGTCATCAAGTTCTCCTCTCTCTGGCAAATCCTGGCAAATTGCTGCCATATCTGATCACATCACTGTGATATTAAAACTTCCTGATAGTTCTACAAAGTCCTCAGGGTAATATCTGAGCTCCTTGAGAGATAAGACCACAAACCACCTCTTCGATTGGGTTTCTGCCACATTCCTTGCTCTTTCTGGGATGTTTTTCTGATATAAGTCAGTTCTCTGGACATCAAGTGGTGTCCAACGATTCAATTCAATTCTGATCCTGTCTACCTGGAGTTAGTGTTAGATTTCACAAATTAAAGGTCTCAGACCCACAAGACTGTCCCACTTCAGATGCCAAGTGCAATCCCAGGTCACCTGTACTTCTGACCAGCTTGCTATAAACTGGAATTCCCACAACCTCCTCCTTAGATCTGGTATGACCCACAGAACTCAGGAAAATACTTGTATTTACTGATTTATTAGAAAAAAACAAACAAACTGGGAACAGCCAGGTAGAAGAGATGTTAACGGCAAAGCATCCAGGGAGAAGGGACGGGGAGGCATGGAGCCTCCAGGCCTTCTGGAGGTGAACAACTTTCCCAACACTTATTAGAAGGTAGGAGCAGGTGGCTCACGCTAATAATCCCAGCTACTCAGAAGGCAGGGATCAGGAGGATCATGGTTCAAAGCCAGCCAGAGCAAATAGTTCCCGAGACCCTATCTCAAAAATACCCAACACAAAACAGGGCTGGCACAGTGACTCAAATGGCAGAGCCCCTGCATAGTAAGTACAAGGCCCTGGGTTCAGATCTCAGTACCACAAAAAAAAAAAAAAAGGAAAGAAAGAAAGAAGGAAAAGAGGAGGAGAAGGAAAAAAAGAAGGAGAAGTAAGGAATGGCTGTCGTTTCAGTTGGTCATTTGGTGTGTACCTGTCCCCCAAACCCAACTCAACCAATCTGTCAAAAGGCTCATCTCTCAAATGTGAGCCAGCCATCAGCACTGGGGAGAGTGGGGCTTTGTGTTCTGAGCAGGCTGATCACTCAGATACTCTGGCATTAGGGACCACAACAAACCAGAAAACACTAACCACATCCATTCTGTTACGCATCACACAGGTGTCTCTGCAGACTTACTTAATCCCTGATCTACAGATCCCTTAGATGGGTCTTTGTGTGTGATGCTCTGGTGACATACAGTTCAAATACAATTCAGTGGTCTTTAGTCATCATAGAGTTGTGCAACCATTACCACAGTTTTAGAATATTTTCATCACCTCAAAAAGAAACCCCATATTCTTTAATATTCACCTCCCACTTCCCCAAGGCTGCCCTTCCCTGCTCTAGGCAACCACAAATCTTCCTGTCTCTGTGGATCTGTCTATTCTGAACATTTTATAGAAATGGAGTCACACAATATGTGGTTACCTTACTCTGTTTTCTGTTGCACAACAAAGTAGTTGAGGCCAGGTAATTTATAAAGAATAGATGTTTCATTAGCTCATGGTTCTGGGGTCCAGGGAATCCAAGGTCAAGGGGACACATGGGGCAAGGGTCCTCTTGCTGGTGGAGACCCTATAGAGTCCTAAGGTGGCACAAGGCATCACATAGCAAGGGGGGCCCAAACTGGCTTTTATAACAAAATTACTCTTGAGAGGATTAACAGCCAATTAATCCATGAATGAATCAACCCATTTATGAGGGCACCTTCAAGCCCTAAACATCTCTTAGAGGTCCCAATTGGTCCTACCTCTTATTATCTCACAATTAAGGTAAATTTCAACAAGGGTTTCAGTGGGGACATTCAGGCCATAGCAGTGGTCTTTTGTCACTTGTTTCTTTCCTTCTGCTTGATAGTCTAAGGTTTTCAAGTTTCCTCCATGTTGTAACATGGATTGGTACTTCACTTCTTTTTATTCCCAAATGATAATCCATTGCATGGATGTACCACATTTTGTTTATTCACTCATCACCTGATGGACACGGGTTGTCCTTCCTTTTTGAAATTACGGATGCGACTGCTATGAACTCTGTGAGGGTTTCTGAGTGGACCCATGGACTTGATGGTCTTCGGGGAGCCTGGTTCTCTGACACACTGGCAAACACTGTGTGTATGCACTTCCCAGGCATGAAGGGGCAGAGCATTCATCAGGCTTACTGAATAGGCAAAGGTCCATGCCTGGATGATCAGCCCAAGCTCCTTGCCTGTCTCTGATGCCCTGTGCCATGCCTCCTGCCTTTTCACACCAGCTTTCCAGTCAGATAGACCTGGGGCTTGGGGGCACTCTGCCAGCTACTTCTGTACCTCATACAAGCTAAACCTCCCGCTATTCATCTCCAAACTGGAGACAGTAGGAGGACACCCTGCCACACAGATGACTGAGGAGCATCCACAAAGTCCTGAGCAGCAGGCCAAGGTTGATACCTGACCCAGCCAAGGTGAGCCTCCTCTGACCTCCAGAGTGTCCCATGCGTTTCCATTTCTGCACCTTGGTTCTACTAAGGAAGGAGGAGAGAAAATGCAGAGACAAGGGAGCAAGAACATGTTTGCTGGCTAAAGGGGAAGATCAGGAAGGCATTTCCATTGTTTTTGGGTTCTAGCACCCTGCAGCCCTTGGCTGCAAAAAGGGAGTTGGCAGAGAGATGGAAAAGCTGATGAAATGCAGCCCAGGTGCAGGCAGAGGAAGCTGAGAACTGGTTCTTGGCCTGGAGGAAGGTGGGGAGGGGATTCAGAGCATAGAGGCCACTGGGCAGGAAGTGAGGGTGGAGGCAGAGCGATAAGTCTGACAGGAAGCCAGGGATCAAAGGAGTCACACCTGATGGTATGCAAGGAGGATGAGGTCCCAGGAGGGGGGCAACTGTGGTTTAAGGAGGGCGGAAAGGTTAGAAAGGCCAAGGGCGAAGAGAGAAGAGAGAGAGACCAAGACTGTGGGCCTGTCCAAGAGCTCCTGAAGCTGGAGTCTGCAGGGGACCACGGCCCTGATTAGTGCATTGCAGTGGCTCTCCAGCTCTGCTCAGTTACCTGTGACCCAGCAGAGAAGGCCGATGGTGGACCCCTTCAAAATGGAGGGAGACAGAGAGGAAGGCAGGAGCACGCTGGATTGATGGCTCTTAAAAAAGGATAATGGGGATGTCAAGGCTGGATAGAGGAAGAACTACAGTTAACAGCAGAGAGTTTCAGGTTATTAAGAAGACCCAAGAAGGAGCTTGGTAGGCATGAGCATTTAGGGGATAAAACCATGGGGGTAGAAAGAAGATATAAACAGGAGAGGGCTGTTGATGTGGCTCCATTGGCACAGCGCCTGCATAGCAAGCGGAAGGCCCTGAGTTCAAACCCAAGTACTACTTCCAAAACACCAAAACAACAACAACCCTGAAGCAGGGACTGCTTGAGCTCAGTTTGAGGCTAGCATGGGCAATACAGTGAAGTGTCATCTCAAAAAAAAAAAAGCTTAAATTTAAGGCTTATAAAATAAGCCTTCTTGGATTGTAAGATAACTGTGCAAACAACATCACAACTTTTTATTTGTTTTACAAATGTCCACCACCACACCTGGCTAACAAACTTTTGGTGGTGCTGGGGATGAAGCCCAGGGCTTCACACATGCTTATCACTGGTCATGTCATCGTGATTTAGTTTTAGAATATTTCCCCTAGCCCCAAAGAAATGCAGTATCCAACGACAATCACGGTCCATAGGCAACCATTTAGCTGTGTTCTGTCTCTAGATTTGCCTTTTCTAAGCACTGAATATACATGAAACCATTCAATATGTGGCCTTTTATGCCTGGCTTCTTTATTCTATTTATTTTTTGGTGGTACTGTGGTTTGAACTCAGGGCTTTGCACTTTTTGAGTCATGCCTACAGCCCTGGTTTCTGTAACTTTTCAGACACATCTGAAGCATTAAGAATTTTTTAATGTACTTATTAGTGATTTCTATACCTTATTTGGTGAAATGTCTATTCAAATTTTTTACTCACTTTTCAATTGGGTTTTCTTCCTATTGTTGAGTTGTAAGAATTCTTTACATAATCTAGTTTTAAATCCTTTGTTAGATATATGACTTGAAAATGATTTTCTTCCACCTTGTGGCTTGAATTTTCATTTTCTGGATGTCTTTTGACAAGGAAGAACTTTTAATTTTGATGAAGTCCAATTTACAAAGTTTTTCATTTAAGGACAGTTTTGCCTAACCTAAGGTCACATAGATTTTTTTCCCTTCTTCTGGAAGTTTTATAGACATCAGATTAATTAGAAACCAATAAAAACAAATTATGCTTTAAAAATGCATGAATGTACGGAGATTAAACAAGGCAATGTTTAGTAGCCTATGGGTCAAAGAAGAATTTGAAAGGCTAAGTAGAAAATATTTCAAACACAGTGGTAATGAATAGATATTTTTGGGGGGCAGTACTGGGGTTTGAACTCAAGCACCTGTTGTATCACAACTGTATCATGTCAGTCTCCTACTTCAAGGGCTTTCAACATAAAGTCAAAACTTTACGATGGCCTGGATTCTCCCCACTTCCAGGCTTGCTCATTTCTCCTCCTACAACATGGCATTGCAGATGCTATCCCTCTCCCTAGAGTACACCTCCTTCTCATTCCTGTTAATTCCTACTCATCCTTCATGTCTCTGCCAAGTATCACTTTCCTCAGGAAGGCTTTTCTAATCTCCCTGACAAGGTCAAATGCCCCAATTATTATCAATCCCATATTTCTTCTTAGCACCTATCATGGCTTCATCATTTAGTTTGGATGATTAGACAATTTAGGCCTCCCTGCTGTACTAGACTGAGAGTTCCACAGGGCAAAGACCAAATGTGCTTATATTCATCACTGTATCCTTACTTGACACAAACCTTGGGTACATAACATTCAGTCACAGAATAAAAACTGTTGAATGACTGAGTGATAGGTCATCTAGGATAAAAATAGGATTCAAGGGACGAAGACTACAGTGAAGGAAGATATGCCAGTGTCTTCAAAGAATAAAGTGCACTGACTGGGGAGGGGATGGACAAGGATGAGTTAAAGATCTTCTAGATAAGGGAGGAAGCCAAGGGTGCAGGGCTGTAGGAAGGTGAGGATGGTCTGGGAGTACAGCTCAGCATGGGTCAAAGAGAAACACGCTCTCAGGGAGAGTCACCCCTGACCAGATCTTCCACTGGATAAAGAAGAGGGCTGGGAGCATGGCTCAAATAGCAGAGCACCTGCCTAGTAAGCTCAACGCCTTGAATTCAAACACCAGCACTCCCAAAAATGAAGAAGAAGGGGTCAGATAAGATAAGTGCTATGCTTTTGGCCTTGGAACTAGAAGGTAAAAAAAGAAAAAAAGAAGTTCTCATAAACACTAAAAAGGTCTCAAGGCCTTAATTCTTCTAGGGGAAGCAGGAAAGTTGCCATTCACTGAAGGAAGTTGACAAGTCAATGAAAGCAGGACACAGGGAGACCCCTCCAAACTTTCCACTGAGCCCCTGAAGATCTGCCATAATCCCGCTCCAGAGGAATTAGTAAACTAACACAGAGAACCCTCCACACCTAAAACTGTCACACAGCAACAACCCATTAATGGCTCTTCTGGCTCTTTTTCAGACACTAAAAACAGATGTTTGAGGCCTAAATACAAACTTTTCCCAAGAAGACACGTACCTTGGTGAATGTAGGAAACTGGATGAAGGTGTCCTGGGGCAAATCTGGGATCCCCTGGGGGATGGAGAAGTTGCCCACATAAAAGGCTGGGAGTGTGTAGTAAGATGTGCAGGTAGCAGAGTCTTCACCATGGTGGTCAGCACCATGATCTCTCCAAGCCCCCAAGTGGCTGCGTACTGCATCCTCAGTGTTCAGGGGGAAGATTGTCCAGTTCGTGAGGATATTGGAGCCAAGGGTCAGGTTAGAGACCAAACCCTATGAAGGAGAAACAGGGCACACTGAGCTGGGGAGGGAAGGAAAAGAACTTCAAGGGTCTCTGCATTCAGCACTGAATTTCTGGGAAAAGCAAGCTGGAATACAAATCCCTGCTATAAATAAGAGTCAAACCATGCGCACATCCAAGAGACACAGGTCGCCTCAAGCATTAGTCATATCTGCTAGGGAACAGGTGTATTTCCCAAACTACAACTTTTCCTTCCTTGGGAGGCTATATGTCACCGCAAAAGGGCCAGAGCTGCTGCATCCACAGGAAGGGGATGGAGCCAATGGAGCACTTCAGTGTTTGCTAATATGGAAGAAGAAATGGAACCTGAGGAAGGGGGAAATGAGAAGTGAGGGATGCAAAGACCATTTACCCACTGCAGATGGGAGGGAGGGAGGGAAGGAGGGAGGGAGTGGATGGCCTCTGCCTCTCACCCTGTACTGGGAGCCAGTCTTGACCTTGAGCCCCTCCTGAGCAGTCCTCACACATGGTCACACCTCAGTGCACTCAGCTACTGTGAGGACTAAGTGAGAAGTCACAAGTGAGAACCCTCTCAGATCTGTGAGAGGACATAAAGAGCAATGATGAAAATGGCCAGCCTCTGAATTGCTTTGGAAGTCACTCCTTGTTCCACAGGTCCACGGACTTGAGGTGTCCCCGGCTGTGATCATGGAGACTTATGATCAAGACCCATCTAAACTTCCCATTCTCAGCTTTTTTTTTTAAATTTGTTTTTCTGAGACAGGATCTCACTATGTATCTCAGGCTTGCTAGGAACTTGCTATGTAGACTAGGCTGGTCTCAAACTCATGATGTTCCCACCTCCACCTCCTGAGTGCTGGGATAATAGGCACATACCACTGTGCCCATTCTCGGCTCATTCTTGGCTTTTTATATGGGGGAACTTTTCCATTCCCAGTGGATCCCAGATTTGTCTCAGGATACCTTCTGATACCAAGTCTTAATTGTCCATTTAGTAACCCAGTAAATATTAAGTCTGTGGCTGTGTGCCAGGCTCTTTTGCTGGGTACCCAGACTATTCAACAGTCTAGTCAATCCAGGGGTCAGTGTGGCCTCTGATAGCCAGGGAGAAAGACTACTGATTATAGCTGAGCACAAGGATGGTAAGAAAGACATCTATACTTGAGGCAAAGGCTATCTGTACATAGCCTTCCCTAAGTGTGTAATTGCTTGGCCTCTGGGCTGTCTCCAAGAGGGTTGGGAAGCAGTCCTATGTTCTTGTCCTGTCCTAGACTGGTGGTGCCATTATTTCCTACAGAAAGTCTTCTCTCTTCTAGAAGACGGTAAGCTATGGGCAGTCTATTTTCCATCTCTGCGCCCCCTGAAATACTTCTGGGGCACCCTGTAACAAAGTTTGCTGAATAATGCTTTAGAAATATTTGTTAGAAAATATAGATTTGGACCAGATACTGAGTGAGCAACCCAGATAAGAGGCAGTGTAGCAAGGCAGAAATCTGTCCATATTGCTTGTGTGTCATGGACCAACTGTCAAAGCCCACATAACCAAGCCTATCAAACACTAAGCTGACTTGGTTGACAAGGGAGTGACTTTCATGAGTGACGTGGGTTTTCAAAGCAGAGGAAGAACATGGTGGAGTGGCTTCTGTTCCTTTCCACGGGATGACCAAACTCAAGCCCAAAGGAGGCAAAACAAATCAGAGAGGCTCACTCATCAAGCATGGCAAAATGTGTGTGTGCTTTTAGGATTTAACTGGCTGGATGGTGGTGATCATTTCACAATGTGTATGTCTACTGAAACATCACAGTAAAATTTGCTTCACTGTCAATGAGAGCAGAGGCAAAGAATGCATGGGTGAGTTTTTAAATGGATGTATACAACGTCCTCTGACCGATTAGACACAGGCCTGCCAACCCTGAGTCTCTGTGCTAACATTGTGGTTCATCCTACCTTAAAATCATTGATAAATGTGCCATAGTTCACACGCCCCATGTTCTCCACCAGAATGTCCACAGTGGCTCCTGCTTTCCCCGTTATGTTCAGAGTGATCACGTTGTTTCGCTCGAGGATGCCCTGGGGGACCTGCGGATGAGAGTTGAATGGAAGGTAAGAAGGGCAGCACCCTTACTTACTTACTTACTTTGGCCCTCATGTGCCTGCTGCAAAGGGTCATCAGACTTACAGGGAGTGAGCTGGTCCCTCAGTCCAAGTCATGGGCCAGGTGTCCAAGTTCCCCCCGTCAATACTTTCTAAACAGGAAAATGACCACACACACACACACACACACACACACACACACACACACACACACTCAGAGCACAGCAAGGGTCAGCCAGGTTTCCTTTTCCTTTGCCTTGGAATGTCGTTGTGTCTTTTTTTTTTTTTTTGGTGGTACTGGAGACTGAACTCAGGACCTCACAGTTGCAAGACAGTTATAGAAGACAGTTCTAGTACTTGAGCCACACCCCCCAGTCCCCGAGCATCTATTTTTAAAGGAACAAGAATGGGAGCAAAATTCCAAGAGAGAATTCCTAATACAGAAACCACTCCATGTTCTCACAGCACAGAAGTCAGTTGTGAAGAAATAGCTACTAAATAACTTGGAGAGATGAACAACCTCAGATGACCAAGATAAAATCAGAGAGTTAGGTGGAGTGTTCTTACCTCAAAATACTTGACATGATGCATTAACCACGGAAATTATATAACAGAATGAAGGAAAACAAGAGGTATCTTATCAACAACATATTCCTAATTCTTTAAAAGGTTATTTTTTTTATACTGACATTACACTGACTGCAATTCACTAAGACTACTCCTAAATTGACAAAGAAATAATCAGCATAAGTATAGCATAATCTTTCAGAAATGTGTTCCCACTGAAAGTAAAGCTGCTGATTACAAAAAAAATGGAAATATTTTAACTCAACTCTTGGTTTGGAAAATCTGTTCATGTGCCTTGCAAACTACTATTTCAATAAGGAATGGATGTCTTGTTGTTTATCTGGGTCTGCATTTATTTCAATTTTTGTTTTGAGACAGTCTCGCTCTGCAGCCCCTCACAATCTGCCTGCCTCAGCCCTCAACTTCATTTTTAAAAGGCAGTTTCTCTAGATATATAAATCTTTTTTCCCTGAATTTTAAAATATCACTCTACTGCTTTCTGACCTCCATTACTTTATACATGAAGTCAGTACTAATTGTATTATTGTTTTCTTGAATGTGATGAGTTATTTTGTTGCTTTCAAGATTTTTCTTCCAGCAGTTTCAGATGTATCTAAACATGGTTCCCTTTGTATTTATCTTACATGGGGTTCTTGGAGCTGTGGGTTAATGTTTTCCATCAAATTTGAGAAGTTTTCACCATTATCTCCTCAAATATTTTTCCCCCCCTCTCTTCCCTCCTTTGGGATTATTACATAGTTAAACCAAGAGACTCGACAGTAAGGATTGCTCCTGTGTCTTCATACTCAATGGTTTAGGGGAAGGTTGTACTCGAACACCTCAAACCCATAAGGACTCACCCTCTGCTGATTGATCTGTTATGTGTTGGGGAATGTGTTCAAAGCTGCAGCCAATTTGCAAGTATCCCCTGAATTTTACTTTTCACTAGGCTCTTGCATCTCCCACATACATGTTTAGTTTTCCAGTCAGTCACGAATTGTGAGAGTTTAAGTCAGTCCTTCTACAGCGCTCTAGTTTCCAGGATATTCCTTAACAAAGACCCTCAGCTTTACTCCATTTATTTCCACATTAACCACTTTTAGCAAAGACAGAGATTCTATTCCACCTGAAATGAGTGTAAACTCTTGGCAGCAAAGCTGCTGGTTTTGCAGTTAGCCCCATCTTGGCAAAATAACTATTCCCACCAACCACTTGCCTTTCTCTTCTTTTTTGGATATACCATCACTTATTAGAATTTAAATTCAATTAATTTTGTTTTCTTGCCTAAGTGGGGAAAAAAAAAAAACCCTAAGGAAGTCTCATGCTAAAAACTAATATAACTTTTGAAAAGTCATATATTTCTAAGTATCTATGTGAATTCAAATATAAAAGTTACCAGAAATGATCAAATTTATAATGAAAAGTTCCCATTACCAAATATTGTATTTTTAAATTTAATTTTATTTTTCCAGAGACAGTATTTTGCTATGTAGCCCAGGCTGCCCTCACACACATGATCCTCCTACCTCAGCCTCCTCCTGAGTGTTGAGATCATAGGTGTGCACCATTATGCCCAGCCCTGGAATGGATATTTCTCTTCCTTTTCCTCTTCTTTCCTTTCTCCCTTCTTTCTTTCCTTCCTTTGTCTCTCTCTCTCTCTCTCTCCCCCACTTTCTTTCTTCTTCTTTTTTTTTTTTGGTGGTCCAGGGATCTGAACTCAGGGCCTTGTGCTTGCTAAGTAGGTGCTCTACCACTTGAGCCACACCCCAGTCCTCCCCCTTCTCCCTTGTCCTTCCTTCCCCCTCCCTCCTCCTCCTTCCTTCCTTCTTCTCCTTCTTCTCAGAATGAATATTTTCAAATGCATCTGCCTTTGTTATGAAACAAAGTTCTAAGGTATCAAGTTCAATGAACTTTGTGTAGTGGCACAAAACAAAGTAGGACTAGAAACAGACACTGTCCTTAAGGAGCTGAGAAGGCGCGGGGAACACGCTGAGCTCAGCCCAGAAGCATGACCTGGGCTGGGGATCCAGAGGTTCCCGGGAGGGCAGGTCTTTGAGCACAGCCCTCAGGGTTAACGTGGGCATGGGGTGTTCTGGGCACAACAGAGCATACCTGAGGCCACATCAGCAAGCAAGGGGCACAGCTAAGCAGCATAAAGAAGAGGGGTATAGCCGAGGCTGGAGAGGTGAGCAAAGGCCTCAAGACCATGTTAACAAGTGCACACAGCATACCCCCATGGGGCAGAAAAGCACAGCTCAGACACCACTCTTACCCCATCCACGGCGACATAGGCCCGATCGTGAACCCCATTGAAGGGTGAAGAGAGGGCTGTCAGGTTTCTGCAATCTTGAGGAAGTGTTGTTCGGTACAGCACAAATCCAAAATGCTAGTTAGAAAAGGATTTAAGAAAAAGGCATCACTCTTTTTTTCATTTAAAGTGAATTTGGTTTCCCTAGATCTGTATGAAAGCCATGCTTCAAAAGTCATAAAGAATGAAAAGCTTCCCTCAACCCCAGCAAAAATCAATCTGCAAGAAGGGAACTGGCTTTGGTTCTCAGATCTCAGAGTAAACACTCTGACAGCAGCTGCAAGGAGCCCTGAAGAGTATCTTAGCACATCCCTCTTCCATGAGGGAAAATAACACAACGCCCGGCAGTTAGTTCATTTGCTCAGAGTGACTTGGAACTACTGATGTTAACTCAAAAAACAAAATCAAGAAAAACCAACATAAAGAAAAAGAAGAAAAAAAAAAAAAAAAACCCAGTCAAATATACATCAATAAAACCAAGAGCTGAAGCTCTGCTTAGTAGAACATTGTCCAGGTTCTTGGGCTTAACTGTGCTCTAACACACAGAACAAGACTCAATCTGAAACTATTTAAAGTGGAGTAACAGGGGAAAGAGAGCATTGGGGGGCCAGGGTGTAACTGTTGCTAAGTCAGAAGTTATTTTAGATGCTGACATTCTGGTCCTCAGGGGATGCCTCAACCAGTCTCAGCATCCACAGGAATTAGTTGATGACTTTGCCCATTTCCATCTTGCAGTGGACACTAGCAAGGGTGAGCTGGGACAAAAACCTGAGTTCCCAAAGAGAATCCAGTAGAAATCCAGCATGGAACAAGGACAGAGTCCCCTACTATTGAGCCCCAAAGTTGAAAGGTGATTTGGGGGAGCCAAGGAAAGTGTGAACAACCTACTGTCTTCAATGACAGGAACAGGCTGCACACATGGTATGCTAGCCCCACCCAAACTTTCAAGCTCAATAACATCTGCCCCCAACCCCAAATCTCTGCCTCTTCTTGTTTGTATTTATTTATGTATTTATTTACTTATCAATACTACCAAAAGTGGTGAGTACTACCTCAGAAGCCAAGGAAAACTGCACAGGGCTTTCAGGAGGGCAGCAGAACCTTGGGTGACTCCTGCACAGGTATGGCTGAGACCTCAGGAGTCTGGGAGGTGGCTAGCCTGCAGAGGTATGAGGCTGGGCTCCACTTCTGCAGCTGTGCACTCCATAGTTTCACTGTAAGTAAGTATTGTGTGGGCTTGTCCCCAACCTGAAACAACCAGGCCCTAAGGAGCCCCACCCAATTCCAGAACACCGGTATGGCCAGAGGTGAGAGAGCAGAAGGTTTTAAGAACCATGGCTGCAAGTGGCTTCACAGTAGCCTGGACTGCACTCCCTAGGGTCCAAGCGCCCTGTGTCTGTCCTTGTCAGGACTGCTCAGTGACCCTGCTAAAAGTTGAAGTGAAGTGAAGACAAGTACCATTTACAGATGCAGACACCTGTGTATAGTTGGTGTCATGCTGAGGTAAGAAAAGAATGCTCCCAGATGTTAGTGAAAAAGTGTATGCAGGGGGCTGTACTGACCACTGTACTGACCCAAAGCAGAGTTGTTGGAATAAAACCACAAGTGTAAAAACAGTAACTGGAGGCAAAGTACACCAAACTTAGATACGCTGTTATGTGGCCTTATCGTTCACATTCCTTCCAGAAGGCAACCTCCGCAGAAAGTCACACAGGAAGACTCAGGTAAGCTAACATTTCAAAAAAAGGGACTAAGATCCCAGTGATGGAGCACAACATGGCAACAAGGGGCAGATGGGCCTCAGGGGTATCCTGGGCATCTTGAGCTGTGCCCTGAGGAGGACATGTCTCCTCTGTTGTGTTTGCACCAAAACCATTTTATTGAGTCTAATCAGTAAGGGACAGTCTACAAGCAGCCTGAACTCGTCAAAAATGTCCATGCTGTGTGAAAGAGAGAGAGACAGACAGACAGACAGAGAGAGAAAGAAACATCTCAGATGAGAAGACTAGAGGCCTTATAAATAAATGCAAGGTGAGGTCCTGGGCTGGAAACCGGACAGAGAGAGAACGGGAGAGGGTATTACAGCATACGAAGGACACTTGACTGTAGAACGTGTACCAGAGAACAGGATGGTACCAGTCTTAAGTTTCTTAAGGGTAACCACAGTACTGTGGTCACATAGGGGAATATCCTTTATCTTAAAAGGTATATGCTGCAATATTTAGGGGTGGTCACAACAACTAAAAATGATTAAAAAGAAAAAACCAGTTAACTACATACATGCACAAAGGGAAAAATAAGATAAGAGAAGCTATGAAAAGTATGCAGGGTGAAATTTTTCAAAATAAAAAGTTGGGGACAACTTCTAAAAAAAGATGAGGCAGTGCCTAGAGATTAAACACATACAAATATACAGACACTGAAAAACAAGATGTGCTCCATTCTTTTCAAAGGCAGGAAAAAGAGCTTCTAAGAATCCCCGCTAGGAAGAACACACTTTCCACATCATTAAGGTAACATGGAATAGGTGGTTCAATTGTCTGTTTTTGTTTTTTGACTGTCCTGGAGTTTGAACTCAGGGCTTTGCACTTGCCAGGCAGGGACTCTACCACTTAAGCCAAGCCTCTAGCCCCTGCCCCCCACCCTTTTTTTTTTTTTTTTTGGTGGTACTGGGGTTTGAACTCAGGGCCTCATGCTTGCAAGGCAGGCACTCTACCACTTGAGCCACTCCACCAGCCCTCAATTGCTTTTTTTTTTTTTTGCTCCAAACTTTAGTTTATTTTTATTTACTGAGATATACTTTACATATAAAACATAGATGGCATTTAGTTGGATAAAATTTAACACTTCCTATACTATGTAGTCATAACTCTAATTAAAATACTGAACATTTTCATGTCTCCAAAAAGTTTCCTCATGGACAGTTGACATTGGCACCCCTATTATCTATCTTTGTTTTAATTTTTTTTTATTCATTTATTCACATGTGCATACATTATTTGGGTCATTTCTCCCCCTACCTCCTCCCTTCCCCTCTACCCAACTTCCCTCCTCAGTTCCAGGCAGGTCCCGTTCTGCCCTTATCACTAATTTTGTTGAAGAAAAGACATAAGCATAATAAGGAAGACAAAGCGTTTTTGCTAGTTGAGTTAAGGATAACTACACAGAAAGATTTCTAACATTGCTTTCATGTACACGTGTTACAACCCATGTTGATTCATCTCTAACTGATCTTTACACTGGTTCCTGATCCCCTTCTCATGATAACCTGTCGTTTTAAGGTTTCTGTATTAGTTCCTCTGGAGTGGGGACACCAAACGCTTTCATGTTTTGGGTTTTCTACCTATTTCTATATCTCCTGTATGTGCTCTCCGCTTGTCATATGATCCAAGTCCAACCACATTGCTGCATTTGCCCTAGATCTAAAGTCCGCATATGAGGGAGAACATACAATTTTTGGTCTTCTGAGCCTGGCTGACCTCACTTAGAATGATGTTCTCCAGTTCCAAACATTTACTTGGAAATGATAAGATTTCATTCTTCTTCATGGCTGCATAAAATTCCATTGTGTATAAATACCACATTTTCTTGATCCATTCGTCAGTAGTGGGGCATCTTGGCTGTTTCTATAACTTGGCTATTGTGAATAGTGCTGCAATGAACATGGGGGTGCAGGTGCCTCTGGAGTAACCTGTGTCACATTCCTTTGGGTATAGCCCCAGGAGTGGGATTGCTGGATCATATGGCAGGTCTATGTTTAGATTTAAGAAGCCTCCAAATTTTTTTCCAGAGTGGTTGCACCTCAATTGCCTTTTTGTGAGTTAAAATGGTGGTGTTCCACCCAAGCCTAGCAATAAGGATTAAGTAGATCAGTCAAGGCACTTGATTTAAAACTTTTCAGAAGTATATTGAAGTAAGTCAAGCCACGTCCTATGTGAGTGATAAGAAATAAGAGGAAAATGCAGAAAAGATCAGCTCACAGCCTGGAGACACAGGGTTAGCTTCCTCGGGTCTCATTTATGTGGTTAGCATTTTGGTCCCTGTGTCCAGAAGCATCATCTTGCCAGTAGAAAAAAGGATGAAGTGTTACCTTCGAAGGCCTACCTGTTTCACCTGGATAAATGTCAAGGGATAAAGGCTTTCTATGGGCCCATTAGGACACAGGACATCCAAAGCAGCTGCCACTGTCTTTAACTGAAAAGAAGCAAAAGCAGCATTCATTCACTGTAGCCTGTTACCAGCAATCAGAGTAGATCATATTACATCCAAATCACCAAAGATACTGGTGAACTTAACCAAACCCCCAAAAAACCTAAATTTCACTCAATGCTGCTTCCACTCATTTTCAGTTCTCTTCATCCACTTCTTTTTCCTCCCTCCTTCCTCCCTCCTCCTTTCCTCTCCTCCCCTCCCCTCTTTCCTTCCTTCCTTTGCTGGGAATCAAACCCAGAGCCTTGCACGTACTAGGCAAACACTCTACCACTGAGCTTAAGTCTTGATGAAAAATGTAAATGATGGTATCTCAAAAAGAATTTCCAACATACGCATTCAGAAATACCACCTGCTCAGGGCTAGATATGAAAGGCCTTAAAATGAATGAAAACTGAGGTTTTGAGCCAGCCTCCTCGGTAAAGCTTTCCACAACATCTCTGAGTGAAATAACCATGAAGCGAAAGGAGTAACAGAGGCAAATGATTCTAAGTTTAGATATACTGTTATCTTGTCACTTCACTGTGACTATTTCATAGTTATTTCACGTCCTCTGATTTTGTCTGTGGCATATGTTCTGAGCCTGTGTCTTTTATCAATTGCTTTATCTTTGTATCCCCTGCCACACTGTCAGATCCTTTAGGGTAGGATACACACTGTGCTCACCCCAATACCCAGCAGCTGGTAGACATAATAAATGTTCACTACATTAATTCCAAAGGATTGTGTGTTCTTACAACCCAGCATGTTTTTTCTAATGCAATAACAATGACAATACCTCCCAGTCATCAAGTCCTGTATATTTCAGGTGAGACAGGAGCACTGTATACCCACCACCTTGTTTAATCCTCACGGCTGCCCAGTGGGGCAGCACTGACCCCGTGTCTACATGAGGCAACAGAGACTCAGAGGAGCTCACCTGAGCAGTGGTAGAGCCAAGATTTGTAGTCATGTTTGGCTCCGTTACACAGTGTTCCATTGCATGATACTGGTTAGGAATTTTATAAATGCTTTCCAAGGTTACCTTGCTGCTGTGTAGCATCAAGGAAAAAAGTCTAAGTTACAACTCCATCACTGGGCAGCGGGGACTCATGCCTGTAATCCTAGCTACTCGGGAGGCAGAGATCAGGAGGATCATGGTTTGAAGCCAGCCCAGGCAAACAGTTTGCAAGACCCTATCTTGAAAAAACCTTCACAAAAAAGGGCTGATGGGGGTGGCTCTGAGTTCCAGCCTCAGTACCGAAAAAAAAAAAAACAACTTCATCAAGCCAGCTACTCACCTGGGTTTTTTCCCACATGGACAACTAAAGGACTACAACTCACAGCCAAACTTTGATTCTATTAACTATGTTTTATATATATCAAATTAAGTTATAGGCTGATTTTCCTTCAGGGGAAACAGAATGCTTCTTACTAAGCTACTTAGTGTTCTGTTGTTTTAAACACTAAGAGCTACTTTCTGCCACATAAAATTAAGTTTTCATAGCTCTAACACCAACCAACCTTTTCCTCTAGTGATTGTAGTGATGAGCAAGTAGAAGCTGCGCCCTTTTCAAGTGAGATTAAAGTCTGATTAATCTATAGAGAGATTCCTATCTGACAGAGACCACATTCTTTGTAGAATGTAGCACACAAAACTGACACTAGGTGGAAAATGTCACAACAGCTCAGTCAGCCAACCATACGTCAGAAGGCTTCTTCGATGGAAAAATTATACAATCATGTTTGGCATTTTGCTTAAAGATAAAAACCTACGATGCTATTTTAGAATCTCGAGATTCTTAAGAAAAAGGTAATTTCATGTTTTTTCTTCTTGTGAGTGAATACATGTAGGAGTTAGGGATGATGAGGGGGAAAACCTGAAAACACAGAAGGCCAAAACAACCTGACTTTGGCTTATGTCAGTCCTTTTGACTATTAAATAAGATCTAAAAGAAGTCTTTCCTAGAATAAAATGACATTAATGTTTACTTATGATTAATTTCTAGCTTCTCCCCTTGATGTCTCATTTTCTAATAAGCCATAGATCATAAAAGTTAGGACATGATTTTGAGATGGAGCAGAGTATATAATTTAGGGTAGAGACATATCAAAATTCCTGTAGCTAGCTGGGTGCCAGTGGCTCCTGCATGTAATCCTAGCTACTTGGGAGGCTGAGACTGGGAGGATCCCAGTTCAAGGCCAGCCTGGACAAATAGTTCAAGAGACCTCATCTCCAAAATAACCATAGCAAAATGGACTGGAGGTGTGGCTCAAATGGTAGAGTACCTGCATTGCAAGTGCAAAGCCACAAGTTCAAACCTTAGTCTCATAAAAAAAAAAAAAAATTCATATGGCTTGGGGAAACTCCTTAAAAAGGGAGCAAGCAAATTATGGAAAAAGAGCCTCCCTGGTCAGAATGAGTGGCAAAGGCTCTTACACTGCCTTGGACAGCTGATGATTGAGCCAAAATGACCTTAATGACCTAAGAGTGCCAACTACTCCAGCCTGGCCCTTATTAGTGCATCCTGTCAACATGCGCGCATATCTTCTCATCTCCACCTTCCATTTCCCCAGAAACATCACCCACCCTGCCACCCAGGCTCAAAGAAAACAAACTCATAGAAAAATACCGACCGGGTACAACACTTTCACTCTTGCCGCCCAATTCCACTTCCTCGCTCCTTACTAAATGCGTTCTATTATTCATTCACTGCTTACCTTCTCCAGAACGATCTTCCCATAGGCAAACTTTGGTGTGGATGGAGGGATAGGACCTTCTGGGACCACTTCAAACTATAAGCCAGAGTGGGAAAACAGAGAAAAGAAAAAAGCTGTTAGCCCCTCAGAAACCCATCCATAAAACTCACCTTCTGAGAGGAAGGCAGAGACTCAAGCGACAGTACTGGTGATTTTTGGAAAGGCAAAGGAACCAAACATATCTTCCAAACAGCATCTGGTGAAGGTTACTTCTAAGTGTGTGCCTGCGTTTTAAGCTCTGGGAGTCATTCAAATAATTACAGAACAAAAGACTTAAAACAAAAGGCAAAACAAGCAGAGAGGATGAGGGTAAACTCCAGAATACTAGGCAGTGGGAAAGAGGAAGACTGAGGTGGACGGTACCACTGGACCTGAAGGGAGGGCGACAGTAGCAAAAGCTACCCATCCTATTGATTGTGCAATGTTAAATTTACTGCAGTTACATGAGAATTTTTTTTTTTTTTTTGATACAGAGGCTTTCTATATAACCCAGGCTGGCCTCAAACTCAAGATCCCCTGCCTCAGCCTCGGAAGCCCTGGGTTTTTAGCTATGTGCCATCAGGTCCTAGTGGCTAGAGAGAATTTTTGTACAAATTCTTACAAAACATACACTGAAGTATTGGGTAGAGAGTCACGCTGCATGCGGTGCTAAAATGAGGGCTGGTGGAATGGCTCAAGAGATAGAGTGCTTGCCTAGCAAGCATGAGGCCCGGAGTTCAAACCCCAGTACCACCAAATAAATAAAATAATTAAAAAATGGGTAATTTAAATAGAGGTCAAAAGATTGTTATGCAAACCAAGTCTCCTACTTCACTTTTCATTCTATTCTTCAGAGGAAAGTATTTTGAAAATCATTTAATTATTCCTGTTTTCGCTTGTCTAAATACACTTATATCATTATTTTTGATTTCATGAGTTTATTTCCAGGCATGGTGACTCATGCCTGCAATACCAACTACTTGGGAGGTGTAGATCAGGAGGATGGCTGTTTGAGGCTAGCTGGGGGGAAAAAACCAACAAGCTAGGTGTGGTGGACCCCACCTATGATCTCAACTATGCAAGAGGCATAAATAGGAGGGCAAAACCTAACAAATAACAAAGCGAAAAAGGGCTGGGGGTGTGGCTTAAATGGTAGAGCACCTGCCTAGCAAGCATGAGGCCCAGAGTTCAAACCCCAGTACCACCAAAAATTTCTTAAAAATAAATGAGTAAAACTAAAACATTATCATTAATTTCTTTAACACATGGCGAGTACACCTCCCTGGAATATCTTCCTTTCTTGCCAACGTGGCCACATCACTGTTTTCAGTTTCTCTACTGGTCACCTTTGCAACTTTAACATCCTTATGCCTTTATTTTTCATTCCATCAATTAAGATGCTATCCTTCATGTCCACATTTTCTAAGATAAGTCTATTTGCATCCTTCCCTGAGTTCTCACCACTCTAGCCCTCATCTCAGCATACACTTTTACACTGTCAAAGTTAAAACCATCTGTTCTGTTGCCTTAAATCCTCCCTTTATCTACTCAGACCTCAGAACCAATCAGTGCTCCCACTGTAATTACACAGACATTGCTCTCTGTGTAGCTAAATGGCACATACTACAATGGCAGGCTCTGCTTTGTTCAGCTTTTGTGTTCTCTCATCCTTGGAGTTTCAATTTGCCTTTTTTGTTTTTCCTTTTTTAAAATTGGTATATATTAATCGTACAAAGGAGTTTCACTGTGATATTTCCATACTTTGGTCTTTTTTCTGTCTTTAGGTCAACTCCTCTTTAGGTTATTCCTAAACATCTCTTTAGGTGATAACAAATGATAGCAAGTTTCTCCAAACACCTTTTTCCCCCAACCTCTAGAAAACTCCCATCTGGAATTCTGTCTTTATGCTCCAAGGGACTGACGCCCTTCTAGGCTTGATATCCTGAGACTTCCCTATATTCCTCTCCTGGCTTTTCAGCTTCTATTTCCAGTATCTTACAACATACTCATTTCAATGTGGCACAATCTCAAGTGACTTCCTAAGAACGTCCTGAACCTCTGAGTGTTACACTTAGTTTACAGTTTGGATGGACATGGAATTCCATGTCAAAAAAATCTTCCCTCAAAATGCCAAAGGTACTGTTCTGTTGAGCTCCGTCATTCAGTGTTCCACACACCAACCTCATTCGTGTTCCTTTGAAAGGGACTGGCTTTTTCTCTCTAGAAGAATGTTACCTCTTTATTCTTAATGTCCTAAAATTCTCTCAAGGATTTTTTTTCAACTTTTTTGGCATTCATTATGCTGGTCAACTGAGATGCCCCTTTCAATTTGGGATAAATTCTTTATTTTTCTTTCTTAAAGTGACAGGATGGACATCCTGGGTTGTTCCCCACCACTACCACCCTCACGTACTGGGATTTTGAAGTCAGGGCCTACACCCTGAGCCACTCCAACAGCCCTTTTTTGTGATGAGTATTTTTGAGATAGGGTCTCACAAACTATTTGCCAGACTGGCTTCAAACTGAGATCCTTCTGATCTCTGCCTCCTGAGTAGCTAGGGTTACAGGCGTGAGCCACCGGCACCCATCTATATCTCTTATTTCTTCTCTTCTATTAGCACCTCTGTTTCTGGTTCTAACTTCTATCATCATCATCATCATCATCATCATCATCATCATTATTACTATTTATTGGAGGTACTGGGGTTTGAACTCAGGGCTGCACACTTGCTAGGTTGGCATCTACCACTTAAGCCACTTTGTCATTCCCAAGAACTCTTTTGTGTTTGTTCTCTAGTGGCTCCTTTTTCAAAGTATCCTGCTTTTCTCTTATGGATGCAGTATTTCTCAAATCTCGCTGAAGGGTATAAATTTGAGAGGTTTTTTTTAAGATCTTTCTGTCCCCCAAATTCTCTGTTGCTTCTGTTATTTTTCTGTTTATTTCAACTTGGTCTTTTTCTTTTCTGTTACAGGATTTATGGTTGTCTCAAAGCTGGCCGTCTATTTGCATTTAATGGCGATGCAAAGAAATGTACCAGTGTCTATGTGGTCACCCTGTCTACAGCTGTCCAATGCATAGAGCAAGGCTTGCTCACTGCGGGGCTTTGTTTTAGGGTAATTTAACAGGGTCAGTTGTGATCTAGTAGGTCTTTACCCTAGGGCTACTGGCTTTTAAAATTCTTTTTAAAGAGAAAAATTCCTCTGATTTTCTGATTGGTGGAGAGATGCCTCGCAGATGAACTGTCTGAGAGTGGAGTGAAAGATCCAACAGGAAATACACAGGTTCTCATTTTCAGCTCCATTTTGCTCATACCCTTTCTGACCTCTCTTTCCAGGACCCTGTGTATTTGTGTTTTCACTGCTATGATACAATACCTAAGGTAGGCTAATTTGTGAAGAAAAGAGGTTTATTTAGCTTAGAAGTCTGGAGAGTCAATGGTATGGCCCCAGCATGAGCCTGACTCTGGAGAGGGCTTCGGGCAGATTTGGGGGTGAGGGGATGCGCAGGAGGAAGAGATCATATTTCACAAGAGGAAGCCAGAGAGGCTGTGTGGGGCCAGGCTCAAGAAAACTAACCAGGGTCCCCTGAGAAAGACCTTAATGCTTTCTAGAAGTACCTTCAGTTGATATAACAACCTTCTACTAAGCCCCACTTTTTTTTTTTTTTTTTTGGTACTGGGGCTTGAACTCAGAGCCTTGCACAAGTCATGTCTCAAGGCCTTTTTGCTTTTGTTATTTTTGTGATAGGGTCTAGTGTTTCTGCCTGGGCCATCATGGACCACCAGCTTCCCATTTACGCTTCCTGCATAGCTGGGATGACAGGCATGCGCCACCATACCCAGCTACTGGTTGAGTTGAGATCTTGCTAACTTTTTGCCTTGGCTGACCTTGAACTGTGATCCTGCCTATCTCTACCTCCCTAATAGCTGAGATTATAAGTGTGAGTCACAATGCCTGGACAAACTTTTACCTTTGAAATAAGGCTGCAAGTGAGAGATGACTAGGTCAAAGGATATGAGCATTTTGTAGGACTCTTAAAATAGTTTTCATCAAATTATGAAATACTTAGGTTTTTCACCCTATTATCTGTTTGGATAATATTATTTTAATTAATAGTATTAGCTCATTTTAACATAAGTATTAAGCTTCCATTTGTCTGTTGTTTTGCTACAATTTTCCTTTTCATTTAAATTTTAGTGTTTTTATTGATACTAGTTTATCATTTCATAAAATCCTAATATTCTATTCAACTAATTAATGTTCCAGAAAATAGACAAACCTACCAAAACACGGTACTTCTGAACCTTTACTTCTCCATAATAATTTGGCTTTAATCATAATTTTCAGACTGATAATAAGACTGCCTCTCACTATACTTCTGAAGGTGGACAAAGTCAGCACAGGGGGCTCTCTGTCCCCAGGGAACCCAGCAAACTCAACAGTGACCATCTGTTCTCTCAACCAGGATCTCATGTTTTTATTCACTCACCTGACAAACTCTTGTCCAGAAAGTACTTTGTGTCAGATCCTATGCCTGGTACCAAACAGTTGCTTGTCTAGAGTAAGAAATGTGTACAAACAAGTTATACCAACACACTACGAAAAGCAGTGCTTTGACTCACACTGTAAGACAGCAGCAGAAAACAATGTGACTAACTCCACTGAGAGCTGAGTCAAAGACAACTCTCCAGAGAAGGTAGCTGGGGTGTCCCTCACTTTCCAGGTGGATAAAGCACTGTCCCATTTAGACAGTTTTGTGAATTTTATTGTCCATTTTAAGGCCACAGAACCAAGCATAAGAAAGGGAGAATTGGAAGATAAAGGTGGCCAGGTGCAGGGGTGTGCACCTGTAGTCACAGCTACATAGGAGGCTGAGACAGGAGGAATGCTTGAGCCCAAAAGTTGGAGACTAGCCTGGGCAACATAGTGAGACCAAACCTCAAAAAAAATAAAAGAAGGTGGATGGGAAAAAAACAGGAGGCCAAGTCCTAGAAGGCATCCTGACCAGATCAGTGTTTTAGAGAAAATCCTAAGTCTGTAGGAAATGATGAGCGTGCAGGTGAGCTTAAAAGTACATCTCACTTTCGTTTCGGGTATAAAACACTGTGCTTCTACCAGCACTGTGGGGAGGCAACACTGTTGTGTGTGCTTACCCAGCCAAAGTCATTCTAGTCATAAACAGAGAAGGACAACCTATCAGCCATTATAGACTGATCCTGGGTCAGGTTTTAAACTTCTGTAAGCTTCTTTTTCTTGTCTTTGAGACAGGGTCTTGCTATATAGCCCAGGCTGGCTTTGAACTGATGACCCTCTTGCCTCCCCAGTGCTGGGGCTGCAAGTGTGTGCCACCATCCCTGGCTTCCTTAAGCTTTTGGAGTACTGCAAACCACTGTGGCTATCTTATCCCCACTGCCCCTCCCAGCTGCACTTTTCAGCTTTCAGAATTGGGGCCCGGAGATGCACTATGACCAACAGGGAATGCTGTTCCTACAGAATAACACTTCAAGGTATGAGCAAGTGCTATCGGGCACAGAGTCCCTTCCTAGTCCACTGAAACTATCAAGGTCCTCGACTACCACTTGACTAGTTTCTGCAGAGCAAGCCATCTCTAACAAGTCAGCCAAACTTTTCTCTTTGATGGAATGTCTATGAAGAACTGGAACAAAACTCTTAAAGCAGGTCTTAAGTTTATTCAAACACATGCAACACCAAACCCACTGTTGCCCCATCGGGATTTGGTAGGGAGGGGGAGGGTGCTGCCCTATAGTTTTATGGCTCATCACCGAGGTCAAAGTGTTAACCGTATTGGTTGAGGTTTACCCACACCAAAGAAGACTACCTTTGAAAATGCAAATGTTATGAGCTTTGTCATGCCTCGAAGACGCTCATGCAAAGGGCTGCCTGGGCCCCTCACCACTTAGCACAGGCTTGGGCAACCCACTGGGCAATAATTCTCTCCAGAGTTCATGGGAGGGAAAGATAGTGTCCACTGCCACTGAAGGTATGCTTGAAATGTCTTCAAAAGGAAGCATTTTCCACTCCTTATTCTTCGGTGAAAGAAAGATATACGTAAGGCTATATATGGAGGTATTTGCCACTCAAATTCCTTTCCTTGATGCAAGAAATAGCTTGAATATCATTTAACAAATCAGCCAACTAAATGTTGATGAAGTCTATTAAGACAGGGCTCATTAAATCTTTCAAAGTAGACCATGTTTCTTTTCCAAACCTAAAATACCAAAAAAGAGAAGGATAAAAGAAAAGGGAGGAAATGGTGAGCCCATGTTAAGCTGCAATCTGTTATATTCATTTCTAAAGCTGACCTCCTTCACAGGTGTGTCTTACTCTACCCACTGGTCAAACAGTTGGGAACCCCTGGGTTTATCTTTTGTGTGGCTCACTGTTCTTCCTGGTGCTTCATGTGCAATGTCAGCCTCTGCCAGGATTTCAGCCTCCATCTGCATTGATGGCTCCCTCCCTGTCTTTGCCTGTTTTGCTGGCTTCTCCCTAGAGAAAGGCCAGAGCTTGGACAGATGCTTTCACCTCGATGTCCCCAAGGCATCTTGAGCTGAACTTGTTTCCCTCTCCTGCTGTGCCTCCTCTGCAAACATCTGTCTAAGTTGCTACCCCAATGCCCACCCAAGCTTGCAACCTGGACAAATCACCGACTCCTCTCTCTTCCTCATGTGCATCCAGCCAATCACCAAGTCCTTCCAACTTTACTTCCAATTTTTCAAATCTGGTGTCTCCTCTCCACTACCTGCTGCCCCTGCCTTTACCTCACTTCTAGGTTACTGTGGCAGCCACCCAACTTGTCTTCTGCCTCTGGAAATACCCCAAGGGAGGGGTCCTAACATGTGTTTGCACAATTTGCAGAAGTAATATTATTTAACCATGACAGGCCTGAGCCTTGTCTCTTTCTGGTCCAGCCTCTCTGTCATGTGCTCTCTTATGTCTGTTACTACAGGGAACTTTGTGATCCAACTAGAGAGCAATTGAGGTGGTGATTTTTTTTTTACTTTTTGGTGGGACTGGGGTTTGAATTCAGGGCTTCATGCTTGCAAAACAGGCACTCTACCACTTGAAACACACCTCCAGTCCATGTTGCTCTGGTTATTTTGGAGATGGGGTCTCCAGAACTTTGTCCAGGCTGGTCTTAAACCACAATCCTCCTGATCTCAGCCTCCCAAGTAGCTAGGTTACAGGTGTGAGCCACTGGAGCCCAGCTTTATGCTCATTTTCATGTTTTGTTTATAGACTGACTATGTTGTACCCCTCAGTTTCTCTGTGAAAATCCTGATGTGGGATGGTATGCTAGGGTGGGGCCTCTGGAAGGTAGTTAAGTCACAAGGCTGGAGCCTTGCAAAAAAGACCCAGAAAACTCTGAGGCCCCCTTTCTCAGCATGGGACAACACAGAAATCCACAGCATGACATACAGAACAGGGCCATCTCCAGAACCTGGCCATGCTGACATCTGATCTTGGAGGTCTTCCAGCCTCCAGAACTTTGTGAAATACGTCTCTATTGTTTATAAGTCATCCAGTCCATGGTACTTTGTTATAGTAGCTGAACTAAGACATTTGCAATTTGCAATGGCTTCTTTACTCATTCTGAATGCACATTCACTTTTGATGCCTTACTATCAATAAACTAGTCCAAAATGCACAGCTGAGCACATCATTTTCTTCCTTACAATAGTTTGAAGGCCCCTATGACTCATAATTCAAGTTCCCTACCCTGGCCTATTTGATAGTAGCTACTTCCTCAGTGAAGTGGCAGACAGTGTCACCTGCATACTACAGTAGAGTACAGGGGTGATGGCTTACACTAGACTATGGAAAGCGGAGATGAACCCAGTACAAAGAGAACTGGAGACAATAAACACTAAATTGGAAGTATAAGTCCACATTGGCGGCAAGTCCACACTGAAGTTTAAAGTCCTCCTGCCTGCCTGCAATAGTTTGGGTAAGTGTTCCCCGAAGGCCCACGCATTAAAGGCTTGGTCCCCAAGCTGGGGTGGAGCCGGTAGTGGCTCACACCTGTCACCTTAGCTACTTGGGAGTCTGAGATTAGGAAGATTGTGGTTCAAAGCCATCCCAGGCAAAAGTTTGCAAGACCTCCTATCTCAACCAATAGCTGGGTGCAGTGGCTTACACCTGTCATTCCACGCTACTTGGAAGGTAAGATCAGGAGGACTGTGGTTCCAGGACAGCTTAAGCAAAAAAAGATCTTGAGACTCCACCTCTATGGAAAAAGCCAGGTGTGGTGGCATGCACCTGTCCAGCAATGGTGGGAAACATAAAACAGGAGGATCGCTGTTCAGGCTGGCCTGGGCAAAAAGCGAGACCCCATCTCCAAAATAACAAGAGCACAGAGGGCTGGAGGTGTGGTTCAAGTGGCAGAGTGTCTGCCTGCCTTGCAAGCATGAAGCTGCCCCATACTGTGCCCCCCAAAATAAATAAATAAAAAGGCTTGGTCTCTAGCTTAGTGGCACTGGATGGTAGTGAAACTTGTAAGAGGTGGGACCAACTGACTTGGAAGTCTTCAGGTCATTGACTCCATGCCCTGAAGCAGAATGTAGGACCCCAGCCCTTTCCTCCTCCTCTTTTTCACTTTTTGACCATTAAGAGAGCAGTTCTGCTCTGTCACACACTTCTACCATGATATGCTGTCTTGCCACAGGTCTGAAGGACCTGGTTGATCATATACGGGAACCTCCAAAACTGTGAGCCAGAACAAACCTTTCCTCTTCATACATTGATTTTCTCAGGTGTGTGTGTTACAGTATGGAAAACCCACTAGCACCCTGGCTCTGGAGCCACAGTGAGTCAGCATGTTCCCAGCAGGAAGGTCTGCAGAGCAGAGTCTCTTGAATAGCCACGTATGGTGGAATGGAGGGTGACGGACATGAACATCAATAAAAAGAACTAGGAAAGCCAAGAAAAGTGTGAGGGCTTTCAGAGGTGTGGGATGGCAGGAAGCAGCAGCAAGAAATGTGAGAGAACAAGAATATAGGTTATGATGAGGCCAAGCAGAAAGTGATGTTCTGTGCAAAAAAGCATGTGTCAGCATCTGTTTTCAAACCTGATTTGGCCAGGCACCAGTGGTTCATGCCTGTAATCATAGCTACTTGGGAGGCTGAGATAAGGAGGCTCACTGTTCAAGGCCACCCTGGGCAAAGAATTCACGAGACCTCATCTCCAAAATAACCAGAGCAAAATGGACTGGAGGTATAGGTCAAGTGGTAGAGTACCTGCTTTGCAAATGCAAAGCACTGAGTTCAAATTCCAGTCCCACTGAAACAAAAATTATTTAAAACTTGACTTGAATTTTTTTCTGTATTAGGCACAGAAAAACTCACTATCTCAGGAAGACAAATATACTAAAAATAAACCTATCAGCAGCTATATTCCTAGGCATAAACCCAGACGAATGGAAAGCAGAGACTTGTATCTCAGCATCCCATGGAGCATTATTCAAATAGGCAAAACATATAAACAACCCCATCGTTCATGGGTAGATGAACAGACAATCAAAATGCAGTATAGTCATACAATGGAATATTACTGTGCCATAAAAAGTAGTGAAATTCTGACACATATTGTAACAGGAACCTTGACAACACTGTGCTAAGGAAATAAACCAGACACAAATATTTATTGCAAGACTCTGCTTTATGTGAAAAATCTGGAGTAGGCAAATACACAGAGACAAAGTAGACTGGAGGTTACTGGAGGCTACAGGAGGGGGACACAAGGAGTAATTGTTTAATGATTACAAAGGTTCTGACCAGAGTGGGGAAGAGTGTTAGAAGAGAATAATATTCTATTTTATATACATTTCACCACAGTGTTTAAAAATTAATGATATAACCCACCAAAAAACACTGGGGCTGAGGGGTGTAGCCTCAGTGGTAGAGCACTTGCCTAGCATGTGTGGGGTCCTGGGTTCCATCTCCAGCACCCCGAACAAAACAAAATAAAGAAACTGAATGGTGTGGTTTACATGGGTGAACTGTGTGGTGTGTGGACTATATCTCAACAAATCTGTTTAGAACATTACTATGTGTGAAGTGGTTTGTAAGATGAATCTACAGGTTATAAAAGAAGTAAGTCCACAGGCACCATAATTGGGTCAAATCAATCAGCAGTTCTAGCTGGCAGAAGAGACACCAAAGGTAAAGGTGGAAAGTTAACTCATGTGAGGGAAACCGCAGGTGCTCATGGCATACTCCCAAAAGCAGCCCTCAGGGCCTGGACACCAGATGAGCCTAACAGCAGGGGGATAACATCCCTTCTTGGTGTTTTGGGAGCAACTGAGCAAGGCAACTGCTGTGTCTACCAAAGGAAACTGCACAGAGACTCTGAGGACAAGGCATAAAATTTCCAGATGGGAAACTTCTGGAACAACTTCAGTTGAGAACTTAGAGTAAAATAAGAAAACTAGCTCCCAAGAATTATCCTTTGAGAGGCATTTACCATATTGCCATATGTGGAAGGAGGGTCCCTTACCCACAGGTTGCTGCAGTCAGGACTCAGATCTCAGCCTGGCCTCTTTGTGGCCTTTCACTCCTAGGTCAGTCCTCACACAGTATAAATGACTTCTCAAGGAAAAGGCCAAGAGTGGCGAAAGAGCAATACTGGCCATTTCTTTAAAACTTGCTCAAAGGCTGGTTCATCTATTTGGAGGAACTCTGGAGTTAGAGGCACATATAAAGAGAAAAGGGCAAATTTACATCTTCCCTGAGCACCCCCAGTGTGGGCCGTGGTATCTTTTTTTTTTTTTTTTTTTCTTTTTGAGGCAGGGACTCCCTGTGTTGCCCAAGGTGGTCTTGAACTCATCAGCTCATGCAATCCTGCCCAGCCTTCTGAGTGCTGGGGTCACAGGTGAACACCACCATGCCCAGCTCATCTCTTCCTTCCAACATCCAACTCCAGAGACTGACACTGAATAAATATTTGCCTAATGGTTCAGCAAATGATCTTCAAGTCTCAGGAAAGTTATTTGGACAACAAATGCCTGGTGGTCTGGAGGTGTTAGAACTGTGAATAACAATGTTGGGGAAACTTTGGGATTTCTTAGGGTCAGTAAATCTCTGTAACTAGCTTTTCATGAACAAACTTTCCTGTGGAAAATATCTAGAGGAATCAGACAAGATGTTTTCAGATACATGCTTTGGAGGGATCAGAAAGCTATCAATGCAGGAAACAATTTAGGGGTTACAACTCCAAAACTAACTAATTAAATAACAAACAAACAAATAAATGGAAGAATAGCATGATGTTTGATATTTCATATCAGTTTTCCACTAGGGTACTTGTCAATCCACAAATGGCCTACGAGAGGCAAGAAGTTGAACATAAGTTTTGGGAGTCTTAATAGGGCTGAGAAGATAAAAATTGGACTCCAGAGACCATCAGGGAGGAAGAACCTAGTAAACACTTCCGGCTGCCAGTTGGAGCCCCTAAGAAGTTAAACCAGAAATGGACCAGCCCTCAGAAAGACAGAAGCCCAGGTTCAAATAAGCTGAATTTCTGTTGTACTAAGGTGATCTGTCAGCTCGAATGAAAAGTAAGACATCTGGAGCCTAAATCCTCTCTTTCTTTTATGTTTTATTGACTTCTGGATGAGAAAAAGAAAAACCAACGCACAAGAAGACAACACTATCTGATTAAAGACTGCACATGAGGAAAAAAGCCAGGCTGGGATGTAGCTTAGTGGAACAGTGCTTGCCTAGCATGGGTGAGGCCCTGGGTTCAATGCTCAGCACTGAGAGGAAAAAAGCCAATGAAACAGACCCACAATACAGCCTGATGTTGGGATAATTTGAAAAAAACCTTTAAAATAATGGTGGTAAATATATCTAACATAACAAGATGGAGAATTTCAGCAGAGAACTGGAAATAGTTTTTTAAATCTAATGGAAGTTTTAGAGCTCAAAAATGCAGTAACTGAAAGTACATTTACAATGTATGGGTTTAACTCAGACTCAGACACAGATAAAGAGAAGATTAGTTAATGAGAAGTTAGGTCAGAAAAAAAATCTAGGTTAAAGTAAGGCAAAGGGGAAAAAAGGACAGAAAAAAATGGAAAGGAACTTAAAAGATATATAAAACACAGAAAAAAGGTCTAACACACATAGAATTGCTATCCTTAAAGGCAAGGTGGGAGAATGGGGTCAACATAACATTTGATGAGAAAGTGGCCAAGAATTTTCTAAAACCCATAAAAGAAATGCCAGGCTGGGTGCTGGTGGTTCACACTTGTGATCCTAACTACTTAGAAGGCAGAGATCAGGAGGATTGTGGTTTGAGGCCAGTCAAGGCAAATAGTTCCTAAGATCCTATCTCAAAAAAACCCATCATAAAAAAGGGCTGATGGAGTGGCTCAAGTAGTAGAGTACCTGCCTAGCAAGTGTGAGGCCATGAGTTCAAACCCCAGCACCACCAAAAAAATAAAAAGAAATGCCAGCAGATCTCCGTTCCATTGAGAGTAAAAGCCAAAGCTTTACAATGACCTAGAAGGCCCTAGGCATCAGTTCCCATTTACCTCTCTGGCCTTGTCTCCGGCTTCCCACTGCTTCATTTACTGGGCTCCAGCCACAGGGGCCTCCTTACCAGTCCTTCAAAATGGTGTTTGAGCTCCCTCCTTCTCACTGGCTGAGCTCTGCCTAGAATGCCTGGCCCTGCCTAGACATCCGCATGGCACCACCTTATGGAAGTCTTTGCTCAAGCTTCACCTTCTCATCAAGGTCTATTTATACTGACTACTAAAATCACCTGGCACAAGAGGGTGCTTGACAGCATTTTTAAAATCATTTGTGAACAAATGAACTATGTGGGTGCAGTGAAACACTATCCAAAGGCATTACTGAAAGGCTTTTAGATTTTAGTTTTTAAAGAGAGCATGCAAGAAAATTAAAGCCAGAGACCTAAAATACAGGGCAGTAATAGCACACAAGAGGAGTACAATGGGAGTTAGAGACAGATGTAACATGGAGGAAATGAAGCAATTAATGTTAAGCTATTATAAGTTAGAAATAAATGTTAAAGTTTCTCAAACGCCAGACACAAAAGTGTGCAGATTGTATGAACCTATTTAGATAAAGTCCAAAATGAGCAAAACTAGTTTCTGGCCCTGCAGGTGATGAGAGCAGCTACCTTTTGGGTAGGTGGGTAGGAACTGAGGATGAGCTCAAGAGAAGGGGGCACAAGAGAGGCTCCTCGGGTTCTTGGCGTTGGTCACGCCTTGTATTCTCTTTGCATAAATTCACTGAGCCACCTACATAGGAAATGTGCTTTTTGGGGGGCGTAAATATTACACTTCAATGGGTAACCACTAAGAAAATAAAAATACACTGAATAACTTCCAAACCAGAAGAGGAGGTAATAAGAAAACACCCTCAAACAATCCAAAAGAAAGCAATAAATGGAAGAAAAACATGAAAAGACAGACAAGTAGAAATGACCAATTAAGATGTACGAAGTTAATCTGTATCAAGAATTGCAATAAATGAGAATGAATAAAGGCACCTGTTAAAAGACACAAATTTTGGGCTGGAGGTATGGCTCAAGTGGTAGAGTGCCTGCCTACCGAGCATGAAGCCCTGAGTTCAAACCCCAGTACTGACACATTTAGACAAACAAAAAAGACACAAATTTTCAACTTCGATACTTTAAGAAATTCGGCTGTATTGTTTAGAAGGGACAAATGTAATTAAAGCACTGGAAAAGATAAGCCAGGTAACCAAAGAATGTAAGTAGGCTATATTAATTAATAACAGCCAAAAAATCCTTTAGGGCCAAAGCCTGATTAAAGATAGAGGATTAGATAATAACACGGGGGAATTTAATTCTCAGTTTGCATGCCTGATAAATAACACAGTCTCAAAAACTGACGTATCTATAGAAGAACTAACAACTCTCAATAAATAGAATAATCTAACAAAAAGTTAATCAGCATACCAAAGTTGTAATAATGATATATCTTTATACATTAATAAGGTTAATAAACCTATTAATAAGTTTACTCTAAGAAACAAGCATACAGACCATTACACCCAACAACTGTAAAATAGGCCTACTTTTCAAGTACACACTGACTGCTTATTGATCCTGGCACATGGCAGGCTCAAAAACTAGGCTCAATGAATTTCAAAAGACTGGAATCATACTGAGAACATCCTCTACCCAGATGCAAATATTTTAGAAATCAAAAAAACTAGAAAAATGCTTGTTTAATTATTCAAAAACACATTTTGAGCTCGGTGGAGTAGTCACAACTATAGCCCCAGCTACTCAGTAGGCTGAGGCAGGAGGATAACTTGAATCCAAGAGTTTATGACTAGCCTGGGCAACCCTGTCTCAAACAAAACAAAAGAAGCCCTCTAACACTTTTGAATATTTTAAGGGTCAAAGAGAAATCAAAACAGGCACGTTTCTAGCCAGCTACTTGTGGCTCACATCTGTAATCCTATCAACTTGGGAGGCTGAGATCAGGAGGATCTCAGTTTGAGACTAGCCTGGGCAAGAAGTTTGCAAGACCCCATCTCCAAAATAACTAAAATAAAATAGATTGGAGGTGTGGCTCAAGCAGTAGAGTGCCTGCTTTGCAATTGTGAAACCCTGAGTTAAAATCCCAGTCCCGCCAAAAAAAAAAGGCATGATTCCAAGAAAAACAATAATAAAATAATAAATATACTGCAGAAATGTATGGGATAGTGCTACTTGAAGCAAATCTATAACTTTGGGTATGTATTAGACAAGAAGAAAGGCTAAAAGGATAAGTTTCACATAAAGGAAGGAACAGAAAGCTTTGAATCAGAGAAAGCTTGGAAGACAATATTGCAACTTCTACTGAGATTAAACCCGTAATAAAAAACAACATGCAAACAATTTTAACCACACCTTTGAAAACTTAGGTGTAGTTAAGTTTAGAGCACATTGTTCTATATGTTTAAAATACTTCATAACAATTTTTAACACAGACTTAAAATTGACATTATACCACACTTTAAAAAACCCAGACCATTTATACGCAGAATACTTTTGTTTTTTAACTTCAAAACTCAGGTGACTGAGCAGAAACACTGTGGTTTTTTTTAACCCACCACAGAAACAGGAAACCCCACCTGGGTTATACTGCTGGCAGGACCAACAGTTCGGAGCAGGCCAAGAGGAACTAGCAATCACTTACCCTAAATAGGAAAGTGGAGCATTACTCACCACTGCACAGCTCACATCTGCGCTGCACTCTGGGGTCCACAGTCTTTTTTTTCCCTATATACCTCAGCTATTTATTGGACACACATTTTCCTGCCTTTGGTATAAATAATAGGAATGGACATATGTCAGGACCTGGATGACCTACATGTGTCCTTTTTGATCCTTCCACATGGTGCTGTAATCCCAGTTTTACAGATGAATACATCTGTAGAGTGACTTGCTCACAGGTCCATTCCTAGTGAGGTGGGGCTGAGACTCAAACCCAAACCTAGGTGATGCTTCTTTTCATCCACTCTTTTAAACGTTAAGGCTCCAGGCAAGAAGTCATCTATAGAGTCACAGTGTCAAGACAGGATCTGCACGACAAGCCTGCCACCACCAGCATGAAGCACCCACCTTCTGGATAACCTTGCGCACAGCAAAATATTTCTCAGTGAGGTCCCCAGCTTCACTCAATGGGGCATCATAGTCGTAGCTGGTGGGCTGTGCTGCATAGGGTGTGTTGGCCCCTAGAAGACAAAAATGTGCTGCTTGTTACTACAGAAGGCCTGGCTCTGGCACAAGTTCTTTGGGACCCATGAACCCAGATTAGGGAAAGGAGAAATATAGGACACATGAAAACCAATTGTTAAGAGACATGGAGGTGGTCCTCAGGAGGTAAATTTAGAGGGACAGTTTGTTCCTAAAGGTGACACTTGTCAAGTACCCTAGAGTTCACACAGCACTTTCCTTATCCACGCTCTCTACAGAAGTTCCAACAGCGGTCACCTCCACAGGACAAGCAAGGAATCTGAAGCTCCTCCCTGCAAAACGTGGTGACATCTCACACCAGTAATGGAGGGGCATGTGAGAGGACCCACATTTTCATCAACCCTACAATCTCTGATCTTTTTCATGTCCTCAAATTGGGTAGCTGAGAAAAGGTCTGGTGGAGACACGGGTGACTGGGTTGAGGATCAGCAGAAAACTGAGGGCTTACCAGACAATACAACATGGGAGATGACAGCAGGCACATAGGACTTTGTGTCTAAGGAGGGGCTGTTGTATACCTTTTGCTTCCCCCTTCAGGACAAAGGCACCAAGTCATTACTCTGGCTGCCCAGGTACTGGATCCTGATACCACTCATATATGACCCTCTCTGGGTGCTGGCCTCTGTCTTACCCAATGTTACAATCCCCCAGAGAGATCATACACCCAACAGCTGGCCACTACAGGAACATAAAAACCATCTCTTCTTGCTTCAAAGGGCCATCCTGGTTCCAGAGTTCCCTGTAGGATGGGTTGATTTCACTCATAAAATTATGTCACAGCCTGACTTCTTGGCCCCATCCTGCCTCCCACAGTCTCTTACAGGTGCTGCTCCTGAGAGCACATCTAAGGAATACCTTTCCTGGTCATTTTGGAGTCTGAATCTCCATTTGGAGAGACCTGGACCACTCAAACAATCAAACTGATCTAGGCACATGACTTTCCCCATTTCTTATTAGTCAGAGACAGCTCATAGCCAACAGGTCTGCCTGCCTTGGGGGAAGCACAGGTCAAAACGCATCTCTTCCTGTGAGCCACAGAGGAAAATAAAACCACATCCTTGTTCAAGGAGCTTACCTTCTTTGTGGTTCCTCTTCTACCTAATGTGGCCTGGGCTTCTCATTTGGGTCCTGCTCTGCACTCAACTACAGACAGCCTCTCTGTACCAGCCAGGGCCAGGCACACAGAGGATGCTCAGTAAATGGTGTCACGTTGAGGAGGAATGGTATAGCTTCCACATACAAACTCAACAGGCTGAGGGAACCCAGGCTGGGCAGTAGACCAGTGGGGATCAAGCCTTTGTTCTAGTTCTACCAGTGCCATCTTCCTGTGGATGTCTTTGGACCCACCCAAGGCAGCCTCCCAGAGAGGCAGTGCAAGCTTAAGGCTGTGGGAGAGGGTATGAGGAAGAAAGGCAAGAGAAAGGGCAAGACTTAGAACTCCTCAACTCTTCACACTGTCAGAAGTGGAGGACAGCCTGGGTCCCATAGGCAGCTGTCACACAGCTATGGACACACACAGGCACAGGGCACGGGAATGCCCACTGCACAAGCAGAACAGACTGGCCCTGCCTCAGCTTCCCAAAGAGACTGGGCTGGAGGGCAGCTTTAGAGGGGCCTGAAGAACACAGTGGGGTTGGTTTGGGAGCTAGCTCAGGAGCAACACATGGTTATTCAATGGGCAGAGACTGGCTCACTGAGCCCTGAGTTTAAACCCAGGCTCTGTCCTTTGCCAGCTGAGCTGGCAACACGTGGAGCATGTTACTCTGACCTGGAAAATGGTGTCAACAATTCCAGCCTAGATGAGTCTCATATGATAACTGTACAGAAAAGAGAAATGGAAAGGGGGCTTCTGTTGATTGATTCACAGCAGAGGCAGGGACACTAGATAGGCTGAGGACAGCTTTTGCTTCCTAAGTGGTGACTTTTTTTCTGGTGGGATTGGAGTCTCCAGTTTGAACTTAGGGCCTTATACTTGCAAAGCAAGTGCTTACTGCTTGAGCCATGCCTCCACTCCATTTTGCTCTGATTATTTTAGAGATAGGGTCTTGAGAACTATTTGCCGGGGCTGGCCTCAAACCATCATCCTCCTGATCTCAGTCACCCATGTAGCTAGGATTATAGGTGTGAACCACCAGCACTAAGAACAGTAAGATTTTAAAAATTATAATGTGAATTATTAAGATTGCAAAAACTACCAGTCTTTATTCTTCAACCAAGTTCCATCTCTACTGAATGAAAAAGGTGTTACCAATCTTAACTGTGTCCAAATAGAAAACACACACACATAGAGGAGCTAAACTATCAATGACTGACCTCAGCATACTACATGAGTTTTATATCTTGATCTTAACTCTAATAATAGTTATAAAATTGATAATACTTATAAGTCATGTTTCCTCCTAGCCCATTTCACTCTATAAAACAGAGGCTCAAAAGCAAAACTGCATTTTTTTTAAAGTTGATGATAGTATCCAATTTTAGATCCTGAGAGATTTACACCCAAACTGAGCCTCCAAAATGCAACAGTCTACCATTCTCAGTGATTCAAAGAAAAATGCAGATGTAGAGAGAGGTGGGGAAAGAAGCTTTTATACAATATAGCATAATTTGTCTTTGCAAAATTAACAACAATGCAGAGAAATTTGTCATAATTCTCTCTACCCCACCCCAAATATGGGTATGTATGTAACATACCATAACACTTTGAGCTGGCTGCTAGTGGCTCACGCCTGTAATCCTAGCTACTTGGGAGGTAACGATCAGGAGGATTATGGTTTGAAGCCAGCCCAGGCAAAAAGTTGGCAAGACTCCCCCCCCACTCAACCAATGGCTGAGCACACTGCCTGTCATCCCAAGCTATGTGAGAGGCTGAGACCAAGAGGATTGTGGTTCCAGGCCAATCCAGGCAAAAAGTTTGTGAGACCCCCCCCCATCTCAATGGAAAAAAGCTAGATGGTGGCACATGCACAACCATTGGCTGAGATGGAGTGGGAAGCAGAAATAGGAGGGTCATGGTCTAGGCCAGCAAACAGCAAGACTTTATGACAAAAATAAGCAAAGCAAAAAGGGCAGGAGGCATGGCTAAAGTAGTACCACACCTAGCATGCACAAAGCCCTGAGTTCAAACCTCCAGTACCATTAAAAAAGAAAGAAAGAAAAAGAAAATGGTGCTGCCACTTTGGAGAACAAAGTAACATTTCTTCAAACTAAACCCTTATGTTTAATAAGAGTTAACACATAATTCAGCAATTCTATTCCCCAAAGTAAACTAAATGTTCATCAATCAATGAATGGATAAACAAATTTTGTGATCACATAATGCAGCACTATTCAATAATAAAAAAAATGAAATACCAATACGGGGCACAACATGGATGAGCCTTAAAAATGTTAGGCTACATGAAAGAAATAAGGTCAAAGCCCATATATTGTATGGTTCCATTTAAATGGAATGTGTAGAATAGGCAGATGCACAGGGACAGGAGTGGCTCTGTGATTTCCAGAGGCTGGTTGGGGGAGAAGAGGGGAATGACTGCTGATGTGTAGGCAGTTTCTTTTGGGGTAATGAAAATGTTCTGGAAAAAGAGTGTAATGGCTGTACAACTTTGAGCATATACTAACTACTTATTTTAAATTGTTTATTTTATGGTACATGAATTATATCTCAACAAAACAAAGCATTAAAAAGGAAAGACCACAACAGAATATATGAACTGATATGCTACAGTAGGCTTGTTTAAAACAGTAAGGTTTTTAAATGCTCAAGATATGTCCTTTAAAATTTTTTAAAGTAACATGATTATATAGGTAATGCTTATATATTAAAAAATTTAGGAGAGAACAAAATTAGAAAATAAAAATTGTCTGTAGGTATACTTTCCCAAATCAAGTACCAGAAACATGGCATAGGCGTCTACAAACAGTGTTAAATTTCTCTTACCATTCCAATAGGCAAAATTGGTCCCACCTATAAACATGTACCTACAAGGAAATAAGAAAACACACAGTACTTCACTGTGAGCCAGCAGTCATTGGGGAACCCTCCCCCAAGTGAATACTTACAAGTTCACACTTGCCCCACGGGCAAGTATATCATAGAGAGACGAAGCCACTTCTTCGGTCTTGACTGTGTTATGAGGTTGGCCCCAGTGGTCTAACCAGCCAGTATAAAATTCAGAATTGATCTAGAAAGGGACATGGAGCTTACAACAGACTCGTGATCTTCGAATGCTGAGGCGTCACTGTAATGCCGTCCTTCTGCTCCGCCAAGGGACAGATGGAAAGTGGGGTTGACATGTACTGCCTAACCCAGAGCTCAGGGACCAGTGAAGACTCATAATAGCACTGCCTACACTTAGTCCTAGGGTGCCAACCCAACATGAGCGTTCATCTTACACAATACAAACACATCCCTCTGCATCCAGGGATTTTGCATCCACAGATTCAATCTTCTGCAGATCAAAAGTATTTGAGAAAAAAATAGCATCTGTACTGAACATAAACAGGCTTATTCCTAAAAAGTTGTACCTACATTAGATTTATTACTTGTTTCTGAGGTCCCCAGCAGAAAAGTTTAGCTGGGCAAAAAACTGGGAAAAATGTTTTATAAAATAATCCCTTTTCACACCATTTACCCTGTGTGTGAATACAGACTTTGAGGTCTCAGGCGGACTGATAACGAAGTAGAGTTGTCCAAGTATATAGAACCATTTTGCCTACTGGAATGGTTAAGAGCAGTTTAACATCTGTTGTTCTAGAGAAGAAAAGAGAAACCTGGACGTGTCAGGTTCCGGGAACTAGCTCCACCCAGTCTGCAAACGCAGTCTGCACAGCTCACTAAGCAGAGCTCGGATGCAAAAAAGGATGTTTGGTAAACAAGGCTTGCTCACAGGTGCTGGGTGAACAACAGTGAGCACTGCTGACAAAGGGAAGAGAAGACAGAGTGAGGGGCTGATGGGCCATCTGCACCCACCTGGACCCTGCCGCCATCTCCTTCCTCTACAGCGGGGCAGCAACCACACCACACCATGGCTGTCAAACTGCATCCTCAGTACCACCTGGTTGCTTGTTGGAAATGCAGCCACTCAGGCTCCATCCAGACCCAACAGACTGGATTTTAAACAGATCCCCAGGTGATTCATAAACACTTGAAAGGGGAGAAACACACAGCTTAACCCCCTTCCTGGGCTATAGAGTTGGGGCAAAAGTGACATACGTTCTCTGAGCCCCATGGAAAGTGGACACTGATGGGAGCAGCCTGGCCATGCTGGTTAGACTGTGTCTGTTCCACTCCAAGTGCAGGGCTTCAGTTTCAAATCAAAACACTGTTTCTGGTGCCACCCATGAGTCCAGGAGGGCTATGTCCCCACAATCTCATTGGCCACTGATCCCAAAGCCAGAAAAACCACGGACGCTCATTCTCCCTCCTCCCCCAACAGCGTCAATGCAGTCGGTACAAGCCAACAGTCTCACCCCTCACCCCCAATTCTTACCAAGGGTCCTTTGGGTTCAAAATGCCTCTGGATTAGGAAAGCATCTGTGATGTTCTGGCCTGAAAATTATAAGAAGAAAGGTGAGTTATGGGAATGGCAAGAAGCAATATATCGAAAGCCCCCATGGGACTTGAGCCTGACACCCTGCTATGGTTTGAATGTTGGTTCACCCAAAATCCATAATTTAGAATCTAACCCCTAATATGACAGTGTTAAGAGGTGGGCCTTTGGAAAGTGACTCAATCATGAGGGCTCCTCCCTCATGAATGGGATTTAGTGCCCCAATAAAAGAGGCTCAAGGGAGCTCCCACCCCCTTCTGCTAAGTAAGAACACAGCAAGAAAGTGACACTTTTGAAGTCCCCACCATACACTGAATCTGGTAAGAGAATTACCTTGATCTGGGACTTTCCAGCATCCAGAACTGTGAGCAATAAATTTCTGTTGTATATAAATTACCCAGTCTAAGGTATTTTAACAGCCCCTTGCTCTTCCCCACCCCACCATGGGCCTGGAACACCTCTAAGTTGGCTTTAGACAGCACCCAGACCATCCATTTGAGGAATATGTGGGGACCACAGAACATTGCTTCCTCCCTGAATGGGTCCACATGGTCTCTCCCACCTGCGTGCTTTGGGGTTCGCTTCTCAGGCTTGCCTTCTTCAGCTGTGCTTCCCCAGGGTTTGGCACACAACTGTGCGCTTATCTCCTCCCTGGGAGCAGCAAGTTGACCCAGATGCTCCTACAGAATGGGCCTGCCTTGAAGACATTTCCATGCAGTCTCCACAAATATTAATACAAGTATTTGCCAGTTATAATGAACAAACCAAGGGAATGAGAGTGTTCTACTGTGTTTATCCTTAATAATGGAGCACACTCTGAATTCCCATTTGTACATCATCAGCCATTCCAAACTCCTGCTCTCAATTTTTCTTTTGGAAATATTCCATTAGGATGCCTGTGTGTTGTCTCATCTGTCTTCTGCATTCCTACCTCCTCCAAAAAGAAAAAGAATGTCTCCACAGAGAGGTAACAGGCTGCCTTGTACCAGTGAAAGAGTAGACATGAACAGTGTCCGTGCCAACCACAGTGGGAACATCCCACGCCACATTTCATGACCCACCTCTCACAGCTGGTATCCAGGGTAGAAGTGAGGCCAGTGGGACCTCCAATAACCCTGTGCTGTCAGGTCAGCCTTTGGCAAGGCAGCTCTCTACAAAACCAGCTTTCAGGACAGCTGTGCTGATCAAGAAGGAGCAGGACTGCACTTACTCCATGGCTGTGTTTCTTACTACTAAGCATTAGATGACTTAAAACATGGTATTCCTGAGCCTCCTTCCAAGATCTGACTGCTTACCAGGCAGGATTTGTTTCCCATAGAGTGAAGCAGGCCAGAGCACCTGCCTGCCCCAGGCACACTGGTGTCACAGCACTTTCTTTCTCATCCCCATCAGGAAAGTCATACTGCCACCTTACTTTCAGACCATGTTCACACCAAATTCATAATCATCTTCAACTTATTCCTCCCAACAGAAAAATACTGCACTTTTTCATCTTTGGGAGGGGAGGCATGCCAAAGCAGGAGGAAATCAGCAGGCCACTTCCTCTGCAGCACCTTGTGCACAAGCTAGCTCAACAATTCTGAGCAATGGACATTTCTAGAAACATCCAAATCATGTAAGGTTGGTTCTTTTCATTTCTTTTTGGGTAACGTGGAAGAACATCATTAAAAATTCAACTTCGGTCTAATTCTGACACCTCAGTCTTCTGTGGGTCACTCTTGAGAGAGGGCAAGCTCTGGACATGCTCCAGGTGGCTTCCTTCAAGTAGGGGAACAGCAGTTTTTATGACATTTGCAGAGCTGGATTGTGTGTGTGTGTGTGTGTGTGTGTGTGTGTGTGTGTGTGTGTATGTGGCTTTGGAATTCAGGGTCTTGTGTGTACTAGGCAAGTACTCTGCTACTGAGCTATATTCCCAGCTCTTGCTAACTTAATTTATCTTGAAATAATTTCAACCTTATAGGAAACTATAAGAATACTACAAAGAACTCTCACATTCCCTTCATTAAGACCCCTAAATTTTGGCATTTTACCACATTTACTCAATCAGTTCCTCGTTCTGTATAAAAGTATACCTACTTTTTTTCTGAGCCATGTAAGAACAAGTTGCAGCCATGATGGTTCTTTGCCCTAAAATGTCTATTGCTTAAGGACAAAGAAATTCTTTAAAAAGCACAATACAGAACCAAGTACGGTGGTACATTCCTATAATCCCTCAGAGGGCAGAGACAGGAGGATTGAGGTTGGAGGCCAGCCTGGGGAAACTTAGTGAGATCCCATCTGAAAAATAAACTAAAAACAAAAAAACGGCTGGGGACATGGCTCAAGCAATAGAGTGCCTGCCTAACAAGTGGGAAGCCTTGATTCAAACTAAAATACTGCCAAAAACTAAAAAGCACAATACCATTGGAAAAATCACATGGATATTATAATCTAAAACTTTGAAGATTATAATTGTCTCAATAATGCCATCACGGCAAAATAAATAAGTAAATGAAGCCTGGTCTAGGATCCTATCCAGTTTTTTTTATTTTTTATTTTTGGAAGTACTGGAGTTTGAACTTAGGGCCTACACTTGCTAGGCAGGTAGGCAGGTGCTCTACCACTTGAGACACTACACCAGCCCTTAGGATTCTATTCCGGATTATCCATTGCATTTAGGTGTCACATCCTTCATGAAAACTGCTCTCAACCTAAATGAAGGCTCCCTTAGCACTATTTATAGTCAGCAGGTCCAAGCCCCACTGCCCACCCATTCAGAAGGTTCGTTTGCTGAAGTTCATAGCTTGCACCACACTCCCAAGTCTGGTCAGACAGATTTTGTAGCATCTGCAACTCCCTCCAGCCCTCAGAATTCATAGAGCTGAGTTATGCAGAAAGATCACAGAAGTGTCAGGTAAGTTTCCTGTGCTGTTGGCTCATAGGCCTAGGATACCAGCTAGTGGATGACTTCAAAGTTCACTAAGGCCACAATATAGACCTGAGACTCCTACCAAGATTGAGGTCAAGGAGAGCAGGGGAGAGAAGGGAGGGCAGGAGAGTGCAGAGGAGGCCAGAGGATGGTAAGGGTGGGCAAGAGAGGACAGAGGAGAGGAGGGGACTTCAGAGGAGGGCTAGGGAGAGCAGTGGAGAGCAGGAAATGTCAGGGGAGGGCAGAAGAGGGCAGAGGAGGTCTGGGGAGACCAGGGGATGCCAGAGAAGGGTTGAGGAGGGCCAAGGAGGGTAGGAGGAAGATAGGGGAGTGCAAGAGATGGCAAGGGAGGGCAGAAGAGGGCAGAGGAGGGCAGGAGAGGGTAGGGGATGACAGGGGAGGGCTGGGCAGGGCAGAGGAGAGCAGGAGAGGGCAAAGTAGGGCAGGGGAGTGCAGGGGAAGGAAGGAGGGGGCAGGAGAATGCAGGGGAGGGCAGGGGAGAGCAAGGAAGCCTGCCAGAGACTGAGTGGAGACTTCCTCAGGATACAGCTTCTTTCCAGTGGAACTGTGCCCGCCCCCTTCCTCATCCTGGCTGGGCAACCTAGCCCCTGAGAACACGTAATCCAGGGTCCAGGCTGGCTCTACGGGTGCTGAAAATGAAGCCAAACTCAAAGCTCCTTCTGGAGGTTTAAATAAGATAACGTCAACAACTGAAGGTGCAATTACTCTACTTTACCTATTACGTGATGCTGTAGTCTAAATCTTAAATGTCCTCCAAAAGCCCATGCAGCAAATCCTTGGTTCCCTGCATGGCACTTGTAGTGGGTGGTGGAACCTTTAAGAAGTGGGGCCTTGTAGGAGGTTTTAGTTTACTGGAGGTGCTGTCTCTGGCTCTCTCTCCTTAGAGTCTAAGGCCATGAGGCGAATGGGCGTCTTTCACCGTGTGTTCCTGCCATGACATGCTGCCTCAAAAAGCAATAGGGTGAACTGGTCATGGACTGAAACCTCTAGAACTGTGAGCCAGAATAAGCTTTTCTTCTCTTTAAGTTGATTATCTCAGATATTTTGTTACAGTAACATAAAGCCGAATAACATACTTGATAAAGGAAAATTTGAGAACCATTATTGAATCTACTAATGCCACTTAAAAACAAGGACCACTGCCCACAGTGATTGAGTGAATAAAAAAGCTAATCGTAACCTGCATTTTCTACTTACTACAAATACTAACCTGCTCCAAAGTCCACTGTGGCATAGAGACCCTGTAGGGTCCCACACTTCAGGTATTTCTCATGCGCTCCATCAGTGGTGAACAGAAGCACGTCATTACCCAGATGGTAGCGGAAACGCTTTTCCAGGAAACGCAAGTAGTCATAATCACAGGTAAAGTAGGAGCCATATTCATTTTCAACCTGCAAATTGAAAAAGAGGAGGGGGACCTAAGCAGATCCCAATGTAGCTATTCTAAAGCAAGTCTTTGGGAAAAATACTAGACAAGTCCTCACTAATGCCAGCATCATCTTTGCTGAGACATCCAAACTCCTTGTTCCAAAAGCAATTCAGCATAGAAGCTTTCCTTCTACTAACCCTCCCCCATTGCCTAAAGACAAGAAAAACCTAAACACCAAATTGGTTTTTGGATTGTAGAAATGTATTCTTTCCAATAACAGATACATTGAACAGTACATAGATAATACTTTCCCACAGTAGAGATATTAAAAAGTGGGGGAAAAGGAAAAGAAAAGGGAAAAGTCCTAATTCCATTGCCCACAGAGAACCTCTATAAGCATTTTAGTGCAAGCCTTCCTGATTCGCACACACACAGTGTACAATATCTACCTTCCTCAAAGCTCGGATATTATTTGAGCAGCTGGAACACGCCTTTCTTCTCCTTACTTTACTGTATTATGTAAAAACATTCAAGGTGTAAGAAGAACTAATGCCAGATCCAGACGCATCATGATTTACCTGCTCACCCACTGTCAAACAGCCAGGTGTTCCCTGGTTATGCCATTACCAGCTCTTGGTTTATGCTTAATAAAATCAGGGTTCTAAACCAGGCACTGCTTTGCCCTTCTCCCAGGGGGACATTTGGCAAAACCTGGAAACATTTTGGGCTGTCACCTCAGGCGGGAAGGGGTAGTGCTGATGGCACACAGTGGCCAGGGCCGGGATGTGGTTAACTCCCCTATGGGGCACAGAACAATACCATGACCAAGAATTATCAGGTGCAAAAGGAAGTCAGGTCACTGGGCACATGTCCTTTAAGGAGATACTGGAACCCTTGGTTGCTTTCTTTCTCTTTGCGTCCCAGCTTCCAGCAGGTGAACAGGCCTCCTCCACCACGTGTCACTGCCATGATGTGCAGTGCTGCCATGGGTCCAAGCAATGGGGTCAAGAGACCAGGGACTGAAACTATGAGCCAAAGTACAACCTTTCCTTCTTATAAGTTGATTTTCTCAGGTATTTTATCATAGCAACAGAAAGCTAATGCAGCCACCACCCTTATACACATAGTGCTGCTTTCTGCATTGTTTCATGAATAGTCACTTTTTCAGAAAGGATCCCTCTGCAGTACTTTCACATTGTGGTTCAAGAAGCAACAATACTTCAGCAAGCCTGCCAGGTGCCGAGGCCTTCCATGGCCATGAAGCCTTCTGAAAGGGGTAGAGTATAAAACTTCCCTTGGGTGACTCGCACTTGCTAGGCAGGGACTCCACCACTTGACCCACGCAAGAGCCCTCCCCGATACTCTTGTCAGTATCATGGAAGTTCCTTTTGCAATAACTGAACTCAGTGCCAAGAAAATCTTTGCAAATTTTGGTTCTCTCTTTTCCCTCATCCTCCACTTCCCCTGTTAATAAGAGCTACTCAAATGACTGTGTCTCCATTTATCATTTGGCTCCAAGCAGCTCAGAGCTAAATTTAAAGATCTGCTCTAGCAACTAGGTGGCCTGTGTACCTGTGCTCTTTTCTGCAGGCCCCACACCTCAACCAGCCTTCGTTTATTCCCACCCTACTTAGCCATTGTAATCACTGTATTATAGAATTAAAAATAAAGAGGCTTGTAATAAATACATACTCATAATTTGGGTAGGGAGGGAAGGAGAGAGAGAGAGAGACAGAGAGAGGGAGAGAGAGAGAGAGGGAGAGAGAGGGAGGGAGGGAGAGAGAGAAGAAGGAGAGAAAGAGGGAAAGGAGGAATGGGGAAGTTCATTTTCAAATCAGCTAGGATCAGTCTCAGGCATCAGAGATCCCTACTGTTCAGGTGCAAATCTGAGCCCTGCCATTTCCTATCCCTGGGACTCCACATGCACGAGGTTTTCTCATCTCTATGAGACTAACAGTACCTACCTCATTGGGTTGTTATGAGGATGAAGCAAGCCGATGCATGAACACACTTTTGTACAGTACCTGGCATCTACTAAGCCCTCAAAAAGCTAGCAGGGAAAACCATACTCAAGTTCCACACTTCTGCCAATTAGAGGAAAACAGAGGCCTGTGGGGTGGGAGGGAGTGGGGGGGTTGGGAGGGAAGACACACAAACAGAAAACAGTTTGCAAGAGCCGCAGAAAACATCACAGTGAGAATCAGAGGAACACCGATTTTTCTAGGGCAGAGGTAAGCACACTTTTTCAATAAAGAGCCAGAAAATAAATAATTTAGATTATTTATTATCTAGGTCCCTGTCTCAGCTACTGAACTCTGCTGCAGTAGTTCAAAAGCAGCCGTAGGCAGTACATAAACAGTAGGCAGTACATAAATAGTGGTGTGGTCACATCCCAGTACTCCTTTATTTATTAAGCAAGCAGCAGCCAGTGTTGGCCCATGGGTCCTTGTCCTAGAGGGCTGTCTCATCTGGTAAGCTCCTTACTCACGGAGACTTCTAATGTCACTGATCTTCTGAAACAACAGGTAGAAACAGACCTATGACTGCACGATGAATGCCTCATTAATTGCATGAAGTAAAGCTGTGGTGAAATCCTAATTCTTTTCACCTTGAATGTTGTCCATGGGTGTTTTCGGCTTTACGTATTTTAAGTACAAAAGATAAACACCCACATGCGTAAACATCACAGGTCACAGTGGCTTGGCTAATCCTTCCAGAAGAGAAACATTTGCATAGCTGGTGCAAGCCTGGCTTCCTGCATCTGGAAACCAGCAGGGTTGAAATCCCTGCTTGTCTTTGGGTAGGGGTGTGAGCCTTCTGTTACTGACTTGGTTTTGGAGATAGACACATTGTCCCTCTGGGGCCTCCTCAAACTCCCTGAGTGTGCAGAGGAAGGAAGCATCAACTTCATGAACTCCAGTTTATGACGCCATCTATTTCTATCTCTTGACCTGGATTAAGACAGAGGAACCAGCTTTCACAGAAAGCTTGACACGCAGCAACACTGGCTCCCAATTCTCCATGTCTTTCTTATCTGACCAGCCTGCTTCTATCCAATTCCAGAACCACTTGGTGGGTGTGTGATATGTACATGCATGTGGACCAAATGGCTGCCAGGCCTGTGTGTGGAGAGCTCAGGAGACTCGTGATAGAACTGGAGAACCCTTCAGCAGTGAAACAAGAAAAACTCCCATAGGGAGGCACTAACCAAAGGTTCCGAAAGTCCCACAGAACCAGGTCAGCCCACTAGCACAGCTTCCTGACAGGGAGCACAGATGTGAACACACCTCAGAAGACAATCATGAAAGGTGATGCACAAAGAACTCCTATTGATATGAAAAAATGCCTTTGATATAAGAATGAAGTGGAAAAGCCACGCAGGAAATTGGTCACACAGTACGAACTTATTCTGTAAAATGTGAGGCCCTGGACTCAAACCCTAGTGCCCCAAAAAAAAAAAAAAAAAAAAAAAAAAAGGTGTCTTCTTCACTCCCATCTCCTGCATGTGAAGCAGAACATGGCTTTCCTTGCCTTTCCTATTTCTCCCTACTTTATACTGTTTTGCTAAAAATAAGTCTTGCTAAACTTCCAAAAATAAACAAACAAAAAAAAACCAGGAAAAAAAGAAAAGAAAAACAATAAAGGAAACTCCTACAATATAAAGAGCTTTTCTTCTGGCTCCTGAGGTTTGAGTGACAGTTAGATATTTTTTTGCTTTCCTATGTATTTCAAGTATATCATTCAAGCAGGTGGGAATGTAAGAGAAGAGTATGAGGAAGAGAGGGAGGACAGACTCACCTAGAAGGATCCATGGCTAAGTTAGTCTTCTGAGGTCACCAAGTCAGTCAACTTTGCTCTCCTCTGCACAGTTAATACCTAATGACATTTTTTTGTGGCATTTGCCTAACCAAAAGGTGCAGAAATTGAAAGTGACTCAAGGAGAATCAGGGACTGAAAAGGAAGGCAGCCAAAAAGTGGGTTTTCACCTGAGTCAGAGACAAGGAAGAAGACCCACCTGTGCAGAGCAAGACGTGCCCAAGTTTCAGACTTACCATCTTCACACAGGAAGATGAGGCCTCTCGGCAGAACCAGGACAGATGCCAGATGAGTAAAAGATAAGGGCAACCAGGAACTCGGGGGACATTTCTCTGTAAGCAGCCACCTGTCCCGTCAAGAGGACGTCTCCTTCCACCCTGCAGTCTCACAAAGGACACCTGATCCACTTAATTCTCACTGCCTCTTCCACCTATACCTGAGGGGCAGAGGAGTGGCCACATTCCTTCCCTGCAGTGCCTACAAACTGTCCAGAGCACTGTTTGTCAGAAGGCAGTCTGGCCCACACTCCCTTAAGGAGTGCCACACTGCATTCCCTTGATGCTCCAGGAAACAGCCAGTTTCACGTGCCTTTTCATCCTTGGTAGAAATCCAATGAACATGCCTTTATGTTTTACCTAAGTAATTTGACAAACACCAAAAACTGTTGCAGGTCAAGTGTCCTGATTTTTCACATGGAAAATATGTACCCCACAACACATCAGCCTTGGCAGAGCCAAGAACACATAAGAGAGTGGGGACAGGAAGCAAGAAAACAAAATGTTTCCAATTCTCTACTGCTCTTTCTATTCTAGGAATAACTGACTTCAGAGGCCATGCAGACCCCAAAGCGTTTCAGTTCCTATAGCCAGAGGAAGGTTGGTATGAGAGAAAGACAGACTACAGGATCCACACAAACAGCATGCAATCCTGATCTGCCACCTGCCAGCTTGGTGGCCTTGGCCAAGTCACTTAACCTTTTTGAATTTCTTCATTTCAAAAGGTATGGTTTGCCAGTGCAGATGGCTTACACCTGTAATCCTAGCTACTCAGGAGGCAGAGATCAGGAGGATCATGGTTCGAAGCCAGCCCTGGACAAATAGATCGAGAGACCTTATCTTGAAAAAAACCCATCACAAAAAAAAAAAAGGCTGGTGGAGTGGCTCAAGTGGCAGAGCACCTGCCTAGCAAGTGTGAAGCCCTGATTCAAATTCCAGAACCAGTGAACAAGAGGGGGCTGGGGTAGAAGAGCTGAATAGCACTTGTAGGGCATCCAGAGTAGGCATTTTAAAAGCAGTAATGTGAGAACCAGGTGTGACAGTACACTCCCATAGCCCCAGCTCCTTGGGAGACTGAGGCAGAAGGACGGCTCAAGCCCAGAAGTTCAGGGCCAATCTAGGAAACATAGCAGACCCATTCTCTTAAATGACAACAACAAAAAGGAGGTAATATCTTCACAAAATACAATTTAAGTAAAAGCGTTACCTCTTAAAGTAACAGTGGGGCGGCTCTTATTTGCAACACTGCAACCATCTATATAATGAAAATGGCTGGAAACCTCCCCCACCACCCACCATGCTCACCCCACAGGTACCTGCACTGTTATAATTGGCCCTCCATTCTGATAGAGAAGAGGTTTCATCTTAGGCAGAAGGACTCCCAACCACTTATCCACAGCTCCAAGGTAATCTGGAAAATAAGACAGGTGCTACACCATCACATATCTTTAGTACACAGTACAGTCTATCACACCTGGGCAGCAGCACGGATCAGAATATACTGAACTCAACAACTACATGCTAAAATGGGCAGCCACCCACAAGAAAAGTCTGATAAATGTCCTCCACAATACTAGTCTCCTTAGCCGAGCTCCTCAGTGGACAAGGTCCAGTATTGCCTGGTATCTGTCTTTGCCATAGGACACAAAGCCAGACACACAGGAGGCACCCAGGCACTGGTTGCTAAATAATGAGAAGAAACTGAATGCCGTATCTCCCTCTCAGTCATAGTAGGACTCTTCTTCTAGAACTAAGTTCTAATAAATTGCCTATTTACACTGTCAAAAGGGAATAATTCAAGTACATGCTTCATAAAGTTATCATGAGGATGAATGAGATAGTGCATTTGAGAACGCTAATAACACACTAAGGAGGCAGAACAAAAGGGTGACGTTGTAAGAGGAAATACATACAGAGTAATGTACTAGCTTTTTGCACACTAACTGAATGCTAGCTGCCATTACAACAGTCTCCATCATCAACACTATCTCCTCTACCTCCACCATCCCTAAGAGAAACTGGAATCTTCAGAAGATAGGTGAGATCTTCTGATAGGGCTTAGAGCTAAAGTAATCTCTCATGGTTAAAAAAGATAAGTCACTGTAAAAGTAGACAAAGAAGACATTGCAGCTACTAAGAAACCCAATGACACCATCCCAGAAACTACATGTGTCATTTTGATAGACAGCTGCTCTCCTTGGCTGTGTAATATACTAAGTATGTAGGAAGAGAAAGCAAGCACTGAAGTCGGTTGGTCAACCACAAACAGGGCTCAATGCCAATTCAGAGAGTTACCAGATATCAGCAAGATCTGGCCACGTAGTGCAAGGAAGCCAAGGAAGCCTATCTCCTCCTCCATGTTCAATGTCTGGTGTGGTGCAGAGAATGGTAACTCACACTCTGACTTCTACCAAACTTTCAGAAGTATTTCTGCAGAAGCAGCCCAGCCTTCAAAATACCCAGCTCTTTTGATATAAATTGTCTAATCTTTCATAAGTTCTCAGGATATCTCCAACTTACCTGGGTCAGAAGAACGGAGAACAATAGATTTTTTCTCTAATAGCCAAGCAGGTAATCCTCCCTATGACAGAAAAAAGGAGGAGGGAGCCATTGTAACTATAATATCCATTTCATTAGTGGTGATGGAAAAGAAGGAAAGTCAAAAGCTTCAGGAAGAAGGGCTGTTTCAGCTGGGCTTTTACATTTGTAAATTCTGGAGAAATTAGAACATAGTAAAATCAAGATCAGTATTGATCCAGTGTTTTGAGAATCAGGACCCTTTTATACAGATGGTTCCACTTCTTTTCACAGCTCCCCAGTGAGGAAGGCAGAGCAGACACCATCCACTGCTTTTGACAGACGAGGAAACCGAGTTATGTAAACGGCCCCCAAGAGGAGAATCCATGCTCTGACCCTGACCTGCTACTCTACCTGGGGCACCTTGCTAAGGCGATGTAGGGTTGTGTAGTCACATGCTCCATGTTATCTGGACTCACAGTCTTTTTTTTTTTTTTTTGTGGTACTAAGGTTTGAACTCAGGGTCCTGTACTTGCCATGCAGGAACTCTACCACTCCATCAGCCCTGGACTTACAGTCTTATTCAAATTCACTTAGCCCAGACCCCTGCTTACCAGTTCAATCCTACTCACACCTTCCAGGCAGGAAGAGGCCCATCTTGCCATACTTACCATGTCCCACTCAGCACAGATGTAGGGCCCAGGCCTCAGGATGACCAGCAATCCCAGGTTGTGAGCCAACTGGATAAAATATTCCACATCATGGTCTCCAGAAAACTCGTAGTGTCCTGGCTGGGGCTCATGAAAGTTCCAGGCCACATACCTGCCAAGAAAGATACACGAGACAGTCGGCAGAGGCGAGGGAGAAAGGGCCTCTTAGGACTACTGCTAACACGTGGACAAAAAGGTGGAGAGAATGGAAAGGGTCTTGAGAATTACCCTGAATTTGGAAATAAGGTGAAATAAGGTGAAAGGCCCACTATATTTCCCCCCCTGTAGAGCTGGAGATTGTCCAATGGGACGTCCCAAGGCTTCTTTCCTTCTCTGGGTGTATTTTGTTTAACTATTGATTATTGATTAGGAGAAAGACTACAGTTACACTTTAATTTTAGTTGGTTTTGCCTCATAGGGATACAAATAGTTATTATCAGCTAGGGAAGAGGACTCCAAGGGTTGCATCGCCTTTTATGGTAGTAACCAGTTTCACCTCTCAAGACAAACTTATTTCGGCACGGCTTCCATGGCTGACTATAGACCTCTCTTCTTCAAATTCTCCTTTTTTTAAAAAATTTTTATTTTGGGGGTTTGAACTCAGGGCCTCACACTTGCTAGGTAGGAGCTCTAGTACTTGAGCCACTCCACCAGCTCTCAAATTCTCCTTTGATTCCTCTTTACCATCTGGCTCATTCCCTTGGCCACGAATTAAATCATTTTTGTTTTTTTGTTTGCAGAGCTAGGGCTCGAACTCAGGCCTTGAGCCTGCTAGGCACATGGTTTACCACTGAACCATTCTCCCGGCCCCGACGAGCGTAGTCTTTACAGAAACTGTGTGACAGAAAGAAAACAAATCTTTCAACACAATGTAAACTTAAAAAAGAAAACAAAAACCAAAAAAACAGAATTACATGAACACTAATTCCTATGATAGAAAAATTTTATATATCTGTGTGAAGCCTTGAAAAAAAATAAAAACATCTTGCTAAATCAGTAGGCGGTATACTTATTTTTTAAAAATAAACATTAGCTGGGTGCCAGTGGTTCATGCCTGTAATCCTAGCTACTCAGGAGGCAGAGATCAGGAGGATTGCAGTTCGAAGCCAGCCCAGGCACGTAGTTCTCAAGAGCCTGTCTGGAAAAAACCATTCACAAAAAAGGGCTAGTGGAGTGGCTCAAGGTTTAGGCCCTGAGTTCAAGCCCTAGTACTGCAAAAAAAAAAAAAAAAAACACCCTACAACTTTAACAAAAGTAGGAATAAGCTTAGTATGGTAGGGCATGCCTAGAATCTCAGCACTCAGAAGGGAGAGCAGAGGCAGGAGGACTGAAAGTTCAAGGCCAGGCTGAGTTACATGGCAAGAGCCTGTTTCAAAACAAAAAAGGAGAGAAGCCCACAACCAACAGATCTGGACAAAAGATATTGTCAGAAATAGCATGGCAGGAGGTAAATAACCGACATTCCCTCCAGCTCCCCAGCTCCTCAGAGCATGGAATATAAATTTAAATATGAGACCCCTGGCTTGTGTCCTTTTTCTATAGTCCTGTGATTTAAGGTTCCCTGGAACAGATAGCGGTGGTCTTCTGGAACTCAGTGTGGAAGCCACTAAAGGGCGATCTTGGGTTTGCTCTGCCAATAATCTTAGAACCAGAATAATGCAGGGACTCCCCCAAACTATCTGCTAAACTATGTAAAGATTTTCTTATCCTTTATCTTTGAAAAGTTATCAGCAATCCACATCAGCTCTGCAAAAACCAGATTGGTCAGCCACACCAACTTTCTTTCTAGTTAGTCACCTTGCAACAGTAGCAGAGAAGAGATGGGGAGATGACTGTTGGGGTGAGTGTATGGCCTGGGCTTATACAACTACCCCAGAGAACCAGGAAGGCAAACTGAGCTCCAGGAACCTGCCTAAGCACAGGTTTACTCCCTCAAAGCCAAGAGAAGCTACAGCTGCCCACAAATTCCCCTAAGTTCACATCCTAGCTAGACCTCTGGCCAAAGACGTGACCTTGGGCAAATTTCAGTTTCACCAGCAATAAATGCGGAGGGAATGCCCATCACAGAGAAATGGAATCATTCAGCAAAGCGCCCTGTGCCTCTTTTTTTTTTTTTTTTTTTAAACAGTGGTAATGAGAAGTTGAACTCAGGGTCTCCACCACTTGAGCCATGGCCCCAGCCCTTCCTTTTGCTTTTTGTTTGTTTTTCAGATAGGGTCTCATGCGTTTGCCCAGCCAACAAAAGGACCATGATCTTCCTATCTCCACCTCTTGCCTAGCTGGGATTACAGCTATGTGCTACTATGCCTAGCCCCACCTTTGCCTTTTTAAGCTGATTGTTTCATGATGTCTTGCAATAAAGTTCAAGCTCAGAAGTGGTTAATTATCTGAAGATGGGCCAGCCACATTCATGACAAGCACATCTCAGAAAGCTACACAGGACTATTTCCCATTTCTGAGCAATGAAAGAGCTACCCTGAGAAATGAAGTTATCCTCTCTTCCAGATGTGAGTGTGCAGGCCCAGATGAGAGCCAAGTGCCCTCCTACTTACGTCTGGATGGCATTCAACCCAGCCATCTTCATCTTCAGCAGCCGGTCCACCCAGTAGAAGCGGGGCACCCGGAAGTAGTGGATGCTTCCTGAGATGTAGCGAAATGGCCGGCCATCCTTGAGGAAGCGGTCCTGGCTGTAGTCGAGCTCAAACCTCCGGGAGGCATTCTGCAGAGCAAGGAAGGGGACATGTGAGAACTTCTGCCTCCTTCATTTCAGACCAGATGCTATGATGTGGCAGGCGACCCCCTGCCTATCAAACTTGCACAATGTGCAATGCTTGGTTTTGGGCTATCCCATGAACCAGTGCTAAGCCAGGACTCCTATGTTTGCACTCAGGTAACAGTCACCAGGGAGGATCCGTGTACTGGAGTCCACAGGCCTCAGCAACCAGAGGCCAACACTAATAGGAAAATCAAGGTGGAGATCATATTACATTGTGCTGTCCATGGGCTTGGGACAAACTACACTGCTAAGCACTTGTGGTGACCATGTCACCGCAATCAGCAGGACCCAGTAAGAAAATTCTAGGTGTGAAATACAGGACAAAAAAGCAATGGAGTAAAAGTTCAAATCTCTGAGGTCCCATCCTAGCTGCTGCTCTGAGTCCCAGAGTGACTGAAGAAGTTTCCTCTCTACCCTTTCATCCTGCCATAACCATCCAATCCTGGATATTCTGGTAACCACCACACTAAAGGGACTTTAAGGCAACATTTCAAATTGTAGGGTGCAATCCAATTTGTGGCAATGAACTGATCTTAGATAGTGATCAGTACCTTTTTAAAATGAAAAGAGAACAGAGCATATTGCAAGTAGCAAAGTATTATTTTATGCAACTTTTATTATACATATTCATGTAGAGTAACATAGGTGTGTCTATCTCCACTGAGTTGGAATGTAAGGTGAATTTCCAGAGGTCAAAATGTCAAGAAACATCATTTTGGGGTCCCTTGAGTTAAAATGCCAGGAGGTGAAAGGGAAGACCTCAAGGCTGACTGCTGGGCAGAATGGAACACTGCACCCTGGTGGATGGAAAAAGGCAGTAACAGACAATAGGGGCCTAGAGAATCTGGGTTACAAACCACCTGACTAGTGTCCTCCAGGACTGGTAAGACTTCTTGTGCACCTTTAGGCTTTCAAAGGTCACAATACTATCTCTAGTCACAGCACAGTTCGTGGTAGCTTCCATGAAGCCATATATGGAAGTCATTATGAGGGCATGAGTTCTGGATCACACATGGCCTGAAATCCAGCTGGGGAGTCAAACAATTCAGAGCAGAATGCATAGAGGTAAGAGGGCTTCCCTGCATATGTACTATGCCCCAGTAAAGCTAACCCAAAACAAGGTAATAAATGTGTGTGTGGTTTTTTTTTTTTTTTTTTTTTTTTGGATAAGGTCTCACTCTTTAACTCAGTAGCTCAGGTTGACCTAGAACTTGAGATTCTCCTGCCTCTTCCTCTCGAGGGCTGGGGTTATAGGTATGCACTACCATGCCTGGCTAAGCTAATAAATAATTTAAGAATTGTTTTTTAAAATGTGAATGTCAACTTAATATCACTATTTTAGTAATTTTTAATTTCCATTCAAAGGCAAGAGTCTTCTAGAGAAACTCACAAAATAATAAAATTTATTCCCTGTGCAAGGTGTCCAATAGATGATTTCAAAACATTTTCCCAATATGTGTCTGATTAAGTCTCAAATAAGGGCTCCCCGCAAGTTCTTCAAGTTCAAAGGTTGGTGACATTCTTTGGTCAGGAAGACAGGGAAAAAAAGTAACCTCAGGGAGATCTGGGGAAGGCAAGGGCAGTTTGAAGTCCTCCTCTCTAGGGGAGGGAGCTCAGAGGAGCAGGAGATGAATGGGTGAGAAGTGAAGGTGGCAGACAATGGAATCTGGCCTTTGTCACATAAAAAGTGAGCCACCATCTCTCCCTTCAAATGACCACAAATCCAGCCGGAACATATCCCTACCATCTGCTAACAAAAATTATCAAGCACTTACCATGTGCCGTGTAAACACAGATGTGGCCACAGCCCTCATGCTACTTCTGTCTAGCATGGAAGACACCCAAGAGTTTTTGGTAAGGTCTGGTTAAAGCAGAATGCTGCAGCAGAAACCAGTGGCCTGGGATCCAGGAATGGGGGGTGAGGACTAGCTGCCCAGAGGAAGAACACCCCAACTGTGGTTCTCAACCTTGGCCACACGAGTTTTGAAAAACAGCAGTCAGGCTTTGCCCCCCAAAACTCAAGTTTTCAGAGAAGGTGGGAGGTGCCCAGTCACTGGTATTTCTTAAAGCTTCCCTGATGATACAACATGCAGCCAGGGCTGAGAAGTTCTGGCTTAAGTCAAGTCCTAGGACAAAAGAGTCAGTGCAGCAGGAAGGGCCACTGCCAGAGAAAACTGTATGTAAGGGGACTGGCAGAGGCAGGGCAGGACTGCAGGGAAGGAGCCACAAGAATGGATTGTAGATGAAACACAGCAGCTGGAGAGACAGAGGGGGCAGGCAAGGGCTGGAGGGAATGAGCTCAGGTTCAGGTTCAAGGGCCTGGTCTTGATGTCAAGAACATGGAGAACAACTTAAAGAAAGATGGGATCCAACAAGAGTCTTCAAATGTTTGACATTCTGACCCTTTTCTGAAAAGACAAAGGAGGAGGCAGAGGCATGGACCATGGTAATGACAGCAAGGTGGACAGAGGGCAGGAGGTAGAATCCATGGGACCGGATTGGCAGCTGGATGCCAAGACACAGGAGCTAACTTGCAGAGGCTCCCATTGGCCTCAGAGGGAAAAATTTGAGGAGACTGAGAGACAGACAGACACTGATCTAAGAGATCAACTGAAAAAGAAAAATGCCTGCAGTGGGGGCTGGGCAGGTGGCTCAGTGGTAAAGCACGTGCCGTGTGCATGCAAGGCTCTGGGTTTGATCCTCAGCAACACACAAAAATAAACAGAAAAATGATAGCATGGATAGTGACACTTACAAGTTCCTAGTAATATGCAGAGGAAAATTTGGAGATGGCTGGAGTACCAAATCATTATTCTGACAAATATAGAAAAAGAGCTAAGCAGTTCCTTCCCCTTCACATAAAAATGCTACTTCAAGATAACTAAGACACTGACAATGGAAAATTCTTTACAGAATGCCCGCTAATGAATGCAGAAGGAATCAAAGGATCTGATACACGCTTTTCTAACACTTAGAGAAATAAGTTTAGCCTATTACCATCAATGGATACTTCAGCCATTAGAAAGACTGATAAAAATTTTATAAAGGAATTGGGCTGATTTCACAGGCCCTGTAGGGACTCAGTTTGGCCTGACTACAGCCATCCTGGGTCCTAACCACCATCACTGCCCCTGAATAACCTGGTCTGTTTTCCCCTCATAGACTTCCCAGCATGCTAGTTTTAAAAAAAAATGCAAGAGGAATGATGATCTAATATAAAGATGAACTAGGTTTGGATGCTGATTCTAACAAACTGTAAAAACCAACATTGATATAGGAAAAAAATCTGACACAGGACAGTCATTCCATAGTACTATAAGAATCACCATTAACTCCTTAACATTTAACAACGGCAATGGCAATTATTCAAAAGAAAAGTTTTTCTTCACCACGTATGGTGGCACACACACCTATAATCTTAGTAGTCAGGAAGCTGAGGCAGGAGGATCTTGAGTTTCAGGCCAGCGGCTACACAGTAAGATCCTGTCTCAAAAAAAAAACAAAAAAAACAAACAAAAAAAAAACGGCTGGGCAGATGGTTCAAATCTGTAATCCCAGCTACTTGTGAGGCAGACAGAGATCAGGATGATCGTAGTTTAAGGGCAGCCCAGACAAAAAGTTAGCAAGACCTCATTTCAACAAACAAGCTAAGCATGGTTGCTGCATGTCTATGGTCCCAGACATGTAGGAGGCCATAGGTAAGAAGATCACAGTCTGAGGTCAGCCCTGGGCAAAAACTCAAGACCCTATCTAAAAAAATAACTAAAGCAAAAAAGGACTGGGAGTGTGGCTCAAGAGTACCCGCCTAGCAAGCTTTGGGCCCTGAGTTCAAAGCCCAGCACTGAAAAAAAAAAAAAAAGTCCTCATCAGTTAAAGATGAGTAGAAACATTTACAAGGGGAATGACGTGACATCTGAGATCTGCCTCAAAATACTATAGGCTAAGAAGAACAAAGAGCAAACAAAAAAGGTCAAGGGCATTTAAAGTGAAATGGCTACCTCCTGAAGTTGGTGATGGGAACATGGAATTCTCTGTTTATATGTTTGGAAAGTTCCCTGATAAACAGGATGTTAAAATGCATTTAACTTTCTCCTAGAATTTTCTTACCAATGGACAACTGTTAGAGCACCATTGTTTAAATCAAATTGTTCTCAGTAGGAAAACGTATGTTCACAGAGAGTAATAAAATACTTGTTCATAATGCTACAAAACTGGCCACAACCCAAATTTCTAGGAACCTAAAAATGTATAAGTAAACTATAGTGTTTTTTGATGTTTAATGTTTATATGATAGAACGCTACTCAGCAGAAAAAAAAGGAACAAACTACTGGTTTGTAATAACATGGATAAATCCCCGAAATGTTGAATGAAAGACGTCTTACACTAAAAGGTTCATCCTGTATGAACTATTTAGATGGTGTTCTAAGACAAGTAAATCCAATCTAAGGTAGGGAAAAAAAAAACAATGAGAAAAACCGTCGTTACCTGTTGTTATATCCATAGTACTGCTATACCAGAGCAAGATCGGGTAATTTGTAGAGAACCGAGACTTATTTCTACAATGCTGCCAGTTGGAAAGTTCATGTCAAGAGGCCTGGAGCTGACAAGCACGCTGCATCACCCGATTGCAGAAGCTGAAAGGACAAGGGTGCCCACGGAGGAAAGAGGAAAGACAAAGAGAAACAGCAAGAGCGTGCTAGAGTGGGCCAAACTTGCTTTTGTAACAAAACCACTTTTGGGATAATGAACCCATTCCCACTATAACAGCATTAATCCATATTTTAATTAATCCACTTTTCCATTGGGGATTAACCTTGGGGGCACCTGAAGGAGAGTGGGGCAGGTATTGCTGGGCAGGGCCATGAAAGAACTTTTGGAATAGTCTATAGCTGGCTAAAGGTTTTGGGTTACCCAGGTGCAGGCATTTGTTAATATTCATCAAATTTGTGTGTTGCATTATATATAATTCTTTGCGGGGGGAGTAGGACTGGGGTTTGAACTCAGGACTTTGTTCTAGCAAAGCAGGTACTCTACTGCTTTAGCCAGACCTCCAGTCCATTTTGCTCTGGTTATTTTAGAGATGGAATCTCATGAACTATTTGGCCAGGCTGGCTTCAAGCAGTGATCCTCCCAATCTCAACCACACAAGGATTACAGATGTGAGCCACTGGTGCCCAGCCATTAAATGTAAATTTTAATCTTAAAAGGAGATACATACATTGACCTCTAGTTAATGATATACATACTGAAGTATTTGGAAGGGGAGAAGACCACTGACATTTACAACTTAGTCTTTTCTTTTTAATTTTTTTAGGGGGTACTGGGGTTTGAACTCAGGGTTTAAGGGCTGATGGAATGGTTCAAGTGAAAGAGCATCTGCCTAGCAAAGCTTAGCAAGCATGAAGCCCTGAGTTCAAGCCCCCATACCACATTAAAAAAAAAAACAAAACAAAAACCAAAAATTAACTCAGAGCTTCATGCTTGCTAGGCAGGTGCTCTACCACTTGAGCCACTCTGCCAGTCCCTGCAACTAACTTACTCTGAAATGCTCCCAAGATGCAAATCCATAAAATGGGTTGACATTGGTAAAGTTATATAGAATAATCTGGATAATAGACTTTTTCAATCCTGTCTGAAAATTCTTCCTAGTAAAATGTTGACAGAAATAGACAACTGACGGAATAAATTATGGCTAAATAGAATGTGTGCTGCCTGTGCATGCGTGTACATGCACATGTACTTGTATGTGCGAATGCATGCACTGTGTCCACACACACACATGCATGTTGTACACAAACACACAAGTCTGGTGAGAAGGTATGCAGCTCTGGGTGCTGAGAGCACCTGAGGTGCTCTGCCCTTGCTGCTGTGGGAAGATCTCCAAGACATACGGGCTAAAAGGAGAAGGGACGGAAGTGGCTTTGAGAACCTGCTGCTGTCCTGTGGAGGCTGGCAAGGCTCAGCGTACTTTGTGCTGAAGGGTTTCAAATTCTCACCTCATGTCTTTTTTGCCTTCCTGCCCCAACACCAGGGGGACCTGCTGGGGCAGGAGCTCAGAGGTGCTGGGGGTCCAGGCCTCTGGGGCAATGCTCAGCCACTGGGGACAGAAAGCATGAGTTATATGCTCCGGTTGCCCAGTGATAACCTTATTACACACTCTCGTCTAGGCTTTTCCTTCTTTCTACCTGCCCCTTTTTCCTGTGCTCTTGGATGGCTTCTCAAGCCATCTGCATCCAAGTCCTTGCTTCATGTTGCTTCTGGAGAAACCCAGATTTTAAGAAAAGTGGTACCAGGAAGGGCCTCAACACTGGATATGGGGTCTGCACCTGGATTTCCCACAGACATCAAATGGCAACAAGAACCCTATCCTGGTACTCACTGGGTGGTGATGCCTCAAAAGTCCCTCGCTATGCTGGACTGGGAGGAAGTTCAGGTAGGGGGGAGAGGCTGGCCCGGGCTTCAGCTCTCTGGAGGTTGGCTGGCTCTTCTTAACAGATTTGGAAGCTTTGAAGAAAAAAGACTGACAGGCTCAGACGAGCCATCTTCTCAGGGCATTCTGTGGATACCAGAGCTTCTCTGGCATCTCCTTCCAGAAAGGGAATTCCCAGACTTTACCATGGTGGGACACTGGAAATGGATCTTGAAGAGTCAAAATATATGGCTGCACGTGGGGAGTGACTGGCATGGCGTACAGCCCCATGATTATCATCATGGTGAAGGGTCCTGAACCCAGTCCTTATGCTGGTGTGATGGCTCTCTGAAACCTACTGACCTGCAGGAAAGGAAGATGGACAGGACTGCTCTGAACCCTGAGATGGCATGGGATGGTTCAAAGAGATGGCAGTGCACAGCTCTCTATCACCCCATGGCTGCATTTACTGCTCCAGTCTGTCACATAAGGCACCTTGACTGTTAGAGTGTTCATGGACTGTCTTGCTTGTCTGATATATGAAGGACACCATGTTATTTGGACCAGGGAAGCAGGGACAAGTCTCTGAAATTGAATCCCAAAAGATGAGCATGAGGGGAGCAGTAGGGACACTTCAGAGGCAGATGATCTGAGACACTGTGCAACTGTTGACACTATGGCCATTAAGAACGGGGAAAATCCACATCATGGGTCCAAGTGACCCCTCTCAACATTTAAGGATCAGAGATGATCCAACCTAAAGAGCAAGCTTCCTTTGAACTTCCCGAGCTGCAGCACCATTTAACAGAAGTGAGGTGATCGAGAAATGTGGGAGGAAGAGGAAGAGGAGGGAAAGAAACAGGAGAAAAGGGAGCAAACTGCCTTCAGTTCATTCTCCCTAAAATGCAAATAACCCAACATTTTCCCCGTGTGCAAATGCTACCTCTTCTGAATGAAATGGCACTGGAATGGAATACTGAGGAGATATACTTTTATTTCACACTTGCAGGGGTGAGGGAGCATCGGTACTTACAAGGCATGACATACAAAAGAAAAAGCAATTCCAAGCAAGGCGAAGCTCATACTTTCTCAAGGGCCCCCACATACGCACACACAACACATGTAACACTGGAGGAAAACGGCAGTACAAACAAAACACCCTTGGACCAAAATACACACCAGGACCTGATACTGACCAGCATAATTTTCTAAGTTACTTACTTCAGTGGTAAATAAACATCTCTTAAAAACACATTAAATAAAACACTATCAATCATTAGGTAATATGAACATCCCCCAAGCTTCCTAATCCCTACGAATAAAAATAATTCTATCTGCATTACTTAAGTACATTCCTTGACTTGTGCAAAGAAATAAAAGCAGCTCTGTGATGTCACAGGTTAAAGGTCATACCAAATCCATGGAGATACTTTATCTTCAGGTCCCTTTGGACTTCCCTGGAAAGTACCTACTCCATGGATCTCTATCCCCAGCACCCACCCTACACACTTTTTTTGGCCATACTGGGATTTGAAAAGATAACGAGGAACGTTCCAGTGAAAGAATCAAGCTGACAACTCCTGGGCCTGTAGTTCAATCTTAGCATCACTGAAGCAAGTGACATCTTTCCCCAAAACAGAAAAAGTTGAACCTGTCTTTACAGAGCACCAGCTTCACCATTCCCCAGAAAATAGGAGGGGCAGAACATATTAAACACCACCACAAACCTAAAACACAGGACATTCTAAGACCTACAACCCAGATAATTTGAACAAACAAGAGCCCCAGAATGAGGAGAGGGATGTCACAGACTCAAAGAGGCTTAAGAAACGTGTCAGGGCTGGCGGAGCAGCACAGTGGTGCCACCAAATAGATGGAACACACAATGTATGGAACTTGACTTCACATCCTCACTGAAACTAAAGAACTGTAAAAGACATAATCCTCATGAAATTAGAAGAAGAAAGTAAACCCAAAGCTAGCAGAGGCAGGAGATAAAAGATTAGAGCAGAGGTGTACAAAATAGGGACTAGAAAACACTACCAAAAAATAAACTAAACAGATTTTTTTAAAAGATCAACAAAATTGACAATCCATTAGCTAGTTTAGGAAAAAATGAGAGACTACTCAAACAACTAAAGTAAGAAATGAAAGAGGGGATATTATAATTGATGCCACAGGGGCAAAGAGACTGGAGGTGTGGCTCAAGTGGTAGAGGAAGCATGAAGCCCTGAGTTCAAACACCAATCCACAAAAATAAATAAATAAATAAATAAAATAGAAAAACCCTGTTAGAATAAATGAATTCAGCAAAGGTGCCAGGATATAAAATCACTATACCATACCTGTTTCTGTACACTAACAATAAACAATCCTAAAAGGAAATGAAGAAAACAATTTCATTTACAAAAGCACCAGAAAATATGAAATACTTAGGAACCAAGCTAACCAGAGAGGTGAAAGATTCACACAATGAAAACGATAAAACACTTCATGGGTTGGAAGACTTAATATTGTAAAGGATGTCCAGACCACTCAAAGTGGTTAACAGAGTCAACACAATCCCTATACAAATCCCAAAGGCATCTTTTTCAAAAGTAGAAAAATTCATCCTAATGTTCCTATGGAATCTCAGAGAGCCCCACAGAGTCAAAACAATATTGAAAAAGAAGAACAAAGGCAGAAGATTCCTACCTCCTGATTTAGAAACATATTATAAAGCTACAGTAATCAAAACAGTGTGATAATGACATAAAGACAAATACATCAATAGAAGAGAATAGTAAATCCATACTTTACTATTTCTATAATAAAAGGTTTAAAACAAACTAAATAAGAAAAAAAAGGATGGATGTTTAGAATGAATGGCAGTAGAATTTATTGAGATTTTTAACAATAGCATATCACAAATGCTATTGTGGATTTTAAAAAAGCATTACATTTAAATTTCCATCTAACAGATATAAAAAGAACTTTAATCAAATGGAAAGAATGATCAAGTTTCAAGTAAATTTTCTCCATCGTCTTCCCCAGTCACAAGCAGTAGTAAGACAAAGAAGATAAATGGGTTGGCCGGGCACTGGTGGCTCATGCCTGTAATCCTAGCTGCTCAAGAGGCAGAGATCAGGAGGATCTCAGTTCGACGTCAGTCTGGGCAAATAGTTCTCGAGACCCTATCTCGAAAAAACCTTTCACAAAAAATGGCTGGTGGAGTGGCTCAAAGTGAAGGCCCTGAGTTCAAATCCTAGTACCAGAAAAACAACAACAATGAAGAGGATATGCAGATTAAGAACACTGAACAGAGAGGCAAAATACCATGGGGGAACTGTTCAGCAGGGCAATACCGGACAGTAAGGGAAAAACTTCTGCTGCGAAGACATCTGTGCAGTTAGAGAACACAAACCAGGCATGAGAGGGGGTTGACGCTCTTCTCCAATACACAGGACAGACCCGTCTGTTATAGAAAAACAACTGGTGAAACACAGGCTTCAGAGTGGATGAAGCGTACACTGACCACAAAACAGCATCTAACACAAAAAGGACAGACAGATTTAAAAAGGGGACTTCGATGTCTGATCGGAAATGTCACTACGAATCCCGCCCCCCAATAATGAATATATCCTAATAAAAATCTATAATAAAAAAGGAGGGGGGAACTTGATGAAAGCTAATTTCACCAAGCCCAGGGCACTGATGAGAAAGATCCAGAAATCAAGAAACTGGTAAAAAAAGAGAAATGTGGGTAAGTCAAACACCATCAGCGGCAGCAGATAGGAGTGAAATGATCCTAACTTGCTTAGCCTTGTGAAATCAAAACAAATAACTGAATGATTCCCAAATGGGGCTACATCACAAAGGGTATTTGGAAAATTGGCCTTCCTGAGGCTGGAGGGATGGCAAGCCTGGGAGTGGTGCCCAGAAGGAAGGCAGGGAATGGAGCATCCCTCCTAGTATCCCACCATCTACAAAATGTGCGTTCTACACCAGGGAAAAAATGAGACTATGGAAGTCTTAACTCAAAGACTTTTTTTTTTTTTTTTTTTGGCAGGTCTCAGGCTTCACACTTAGAAAGCAGACTGCTTAAGTCATATCTTCAGTCCATTTTTCTGTGGTTATTTTGAAGATGAGGTCTCACAGACTGTTTGCCCAGGCTGGCCTCAAACCACGATCTCCCAATTAGCCAGGATTACAGGTATGAGCCACCAGTACCCGGCTTCAAAGACATTTCTTAAACTTGAGTGGATGGCCCACTGTCAATCCCTTAGCTGCCCAGGAACGAGGAGGCGTGGTCTCCCATTATACACCAGGAGGACAGGAAGATAATGAAGAAACCGTGTCTACCAGGCAGACCATACGTGGGAGACCAATACAAGCAGAAAGGAAGGCAGTCTCACAGCAGCTGTGGCTGTGACAAGTTACTGGACCCTGGTAGCAGGCTCCATGCTACCTGCTCACATGCCCAGCATTGGCTACTCTGGAAATTCTCTGTTCCCCAATGCCCAGCAGAGTTCTTTACTAGGTCCCAAAGTGTTAAAAACAAAACAAAAAAAATTAACATAAATCTGAGTGCTGACTGCATACACTGTGCCACTTGGGACCTCATACACTTATCTCAATAATGGGAGTAGATTAATAAGTACTCCCATTTTACCTTCAGGTCACTGCCTGATGCTGCCCCACAAGTGAGCAGCAGGGTGAGCCCACCCATTAGAGGGCACCTGTGCTCCCTGTCACAAAGACAAGTTACCCAGCAAGACAGCTCCACTGGGCCTAGGCCCTCTTCTCAGTGAGGCCTTTTCTAAGAGGGGTGCTTAAGCCATCCCAAGGTCAAAGTCTCTCTTGTCTCTGGCAAGGGTGAGGCTAATAGGTTTGGCTTCACTCCAGAGAATAACCCCTGCTTGTTTTTATATGTGCCTAGGAATGGCCTGATCATTCTGTGGCCAGAGCAGGAAGGACAGTCCTGGCATTCAGACTCAAACCTGGGTGAGGACTAGGGGCCTGTTTCCTGATGTCTTCAAATATGACTGACAGCCTTCACTGAAACCAGCAAGTCCCTTACAGGCCCTGGTCCATGTAGTTAAGGGGAAACTGAAGTCAGTCTCCAGCAAATCCCTGGGAAGGAACAGCAGGTTCTAGGGGCTTGGTTGTTTTCTTTTTGCATTTATTTAATGTAGAATCCTGTACTCACCTGTAAGGTACTTAACCATCAGACTGCAGGAAGAACTTTCATCAGGAGGTAGAACTGGTATCTAGCCCCAAATCTCCAACATATATATGTATGTTTGGTTCTTTCTGTGTGTGGTTTTTTGTTTGTTTTGGTGGTAGTCCTGGGCATGGAACCCAGGGTGTGGCACATGCTAGGCAAGCGTTCTACCATTCAGCCACATCTCCAGCCCTCCAACATTCCTGTCATACTGCCAGTGTCCTCACTCTTTGCCTTAGCTTCCCCATCTCTAAATAGGGAAGCAGCTTGTCCCTGATTACGTTACCCAAGTGCTGTATGAAATGTAACAGGGGAGGCAGAGCCTTGTGAGGGCCTAAGAGCAGCAGTGCCACCAGCACTTACCATGGTCTCACTATCTCTTCCTACACCATCCCAGCCCAGCAGCCCATCACCTAAGGCCCCAACAGGAGGGCCCTGTGTTCCTGTGGGCTTTGTTGATACCTGAAATAAAGGTGACTCTGACAGAACTAAGGAGGGGGTCTCCCACCTCGCCTGCTCCCCCACATTACCTACCATGTCCAGAAAGGCTCTGTACCAATGATTCTGGAAACCATCTATGTTCTAATGAGGGCTAAACACCAAGAGGGAAAGGATCCTGCTGCTTCCTGACTCCACACTCTAGAGGTGTCCATTTCCAAACCCCACACTGCAGCTCCTCCCTGTGAGGTGTGTAGGAGGGCCTCACGCAATCCCAACTGGAAAACATGCAGGTTCTCATTTATGTGACCTCAGTGGCCTCACAAGTGCATATCAAAAAGCAATTGATCATCTAAAGCAGCCTGAACTTGCTAGGCAGCCCCACTACAAATCACTGTTCATAGTGGGCTGAGGCCAAGGGGGCACCAGCAAAGCTGGTTGGGAGAGGCTGGAGGGGCAAAGCAGGCAAACCATTCTGGAGAGGAGCAGGGGTGAAGAGTGAGGGGCAAGGGCAGGGCAGGGGCACTCAGGGCAGGTTTAGGGTGCCCGCTTCAGGATAAGCTCTGTGATCTCTGCCCTGCTCCCCAGCCTCATGGGTATCCCATAGTAGGCCGTGCCCGGGCTGACATACACAAATGTTCCTTGGGCCACTCGGTAGAGACCAGCAAAGAAGGGGTTCAGGAGATACACTGCCACATTCATGGGAAAGATCTGCCCTGCATGCGTGTGTCCAGAAAGAATGAGGTTTATATCTGGGTGTGCCTGGAGGGCTCTCTTAGCAGCCAGCGGCTGGTGAGCAAGCAAGATGGTGGTATGGTCTGGGCTACAGCCCTCCAGAGCCTTGTCCAGGTCCATCCCATGGCCAGAGTAGTGCAGAATGTCTGCTTCAATATCGTCCACCCCTGCCAAGCAGATCCAGTCATTGTCTTCCTTAGCATTATGCTGGGCCCCAGTGGCAGAAACCTTCACATTCTCATTGTGAAGAGGCCGGACATGCAGGGATTCCAGCAGTGCAAACCAGTTACTGACGTCCGACGTGTAGTACTCGTGATTGCCTGTGACAAAGTAGGTGCCGAGGCGTGAATGAAGTTGGCCCAAGGGAGTGACAGCCGTCCGCAGGACTGAGGCTTCAGAATCAGAGAGGTCACCCACGATTACTGTGATGTCTGGTTCCAGGGAGTTCACCATCCTCACAAACATCTCCATCTTGGTCCTGCCCACTGTGGGCCCCAAGTGAATGTCTGAGAGAAGCACAATCTTGAGGTTGTTCATAGAGGGGGGCAGCTGATGAATGGGTACCTCCACGGTTTTCACAGCTGGGGGTTGGGCAGCATTCAGAAGTCCCATTACACTGAGCACAGCAGTCACTACCACTGCCAGGGCAGGCCTGAGAACCAGCTTCCTCGTCTTGTCAAGGCTGCCCACAATTCTACCACTGCGCCAGGCCAAGAGCTGGTAGGCCTGCTCCACGCTATTGAGGATGCAGAGGAAGAAAAGCATGATGATGTAAGCACCCAGGCAAGAGTAGGCTACCAAGGAAAGGAGATAAGGCTCCTCGGCCACTAAGAAGAACATGGTGAAGAAACTGGAATGGGCCAGGGCCAGAAATGCCACGACGACCAGCTTCCAAAGCTGGAAACAGGTCGACTCCCCCACTGGGGAGTGGCAGAGGTTGCTCACTGTGCAACGCCAGATGTAGAGGGAGCCAATAAGCATCAGTGAGTTGACAAACAAGGCAAGCTGCAGGCGAAACAGCCAGCGCCAGGCCCTGACCTCAAGGCTCTCTGCCAGATAGGAGCGGGAGACGATCATGGACACGAAGACAGTGACAGCAGCCAGGGCAGCCTTAGAGCCCAGGGATAGCTGCCGGAAGAGCACCATTTTCTCTGCTCCTGAAGCGTCCCCACCAGTTCTGTGCAGGTGGGCACTGGAAGGCGATTTCCTTAGAAAGGACAGTGGCCAACGAGAGGATTCCAGGTCAGCTCCGCCTGCAACCAGGAACCGGCATCAACTTTGTGGGATATTAGAGCAACCCTGTCCCCATTCAAAACCCAAAGGCCACTTACATCTGTCCAACCTGCCTGGAATCCAAGTCACTCAGTTGCTACACTTTATTATTAAAATACAAACACAGGATGGTGACACGATGGGAGGTTTCCATTTTCTTAACATATTCTGTAGTTTAAAGTTTCTTCATTATAGCATAAACTGTGGTTTGTTTGTTTTTTTTTTTAATAACAGGAAAAACATTATTCTAAATTAGGGCTTCTCAAAGTGTGGTCTGGGGAAATGCTTTCAGAAAGTCCATTTAGACAAAACTATTTTCATGATACTAAAGCCATCACTGCCTTTTTCATTATCCCTCGTCATGAGTGAACAGTAGAGTTTTCCAGAGGCTATGTGACATGTGATCTGACAACAGACTAAATGCAAATATAGATATAATGCAACTCCACCCTCAAAACTGTGGGAGAGATACTGTTAATTTTCAAAAAATACATTATTTATTAACATGTAACACATTTATTACTTAAGAAAATTAATAGTATCTTAAAATTTCACTTAGGACAGTTACTGTTTGAGAACCTGCTGTTGCAAATAAATGCAAACAAGGAAATAATGGAAAGCTAGTCTGTTGGTATAATCCTTCAGTTCTAGGCCCAGAGGCCCAGGAGGGAACACCTAAACACTTAAGAATGCCTGGGGTGATGCCAGCTTCTCTGTGTGGGCCACCTAATGACGCTGCACAAGGCTCCTGACCTATCAGGGCTGCTCGGTCCACCTGCTTCTCCTCTGTAAATACTGATCACTTCCCTCCCACTCTGATATTAAGATCTGTTCCCCCCCCCCCAACACCACCTTCATCACTGGCTCTCACAGCTGGCTAGCTCAGACCCAGGGCTCCTCCAGGCCCGCAATCAAGAAAACTTTTGTCTACAAAAAAACCCAGGAGAACCACAGATGGGAGGAGAGGGAGCAGCAAAGACTTAATTCGGCATGACCTTCTCCCAAAGTGAAAACATTCTCAGCAGCTGCTTTCTAAACACTTAAAAATTTAAATCTTGGCTTTAGACAGATGTACGACTTTTCTCTGCCCTTGGCGCATATCGATAGATAGCCTTTTATTGAAGGGTGTAACTTACAGGTCAAAGGGCTCAAATTCTACCAACTAGTACTTAAAATATACCTCAGATTCAGCCCACCTGAACGCTGGAGTCACCGAAGTTGATTCACAGAACACGCAGAGGGGTGATCGCTTGGGTCAACCACTCCCTCTCCTTTCGGCAGACGCGATGCTCACTTCCCCGGTGCGCCCCAAAGCCTCATCTACTCGCCTTTCCAGACCTCGCTCCAGCAACGCTGGCGCTCACCTGCAGCTTGCCTCTTCCCACCCTCCACCAGATCGCCAAACCCTACAGGAAAAGGTTCCCACGAACGCGATGGTAAAGCCAGCGGCGGGAACTGGCGAGAAGCGGACAAGCTGTTTGCAAGGGAAGATCGCCCCGCAGGAAGATGCGCGGGTGTTCCCATTGCGGGGGCCTCTCCTGACCCCATTTTTCTCCTTCCGGAGCGCTCCGCAGAGCACCGACTAAGCAAGGGAGGGCGCCCCGCGGCCGAGCCCGCGCGCCCCGCAGCAGCCCGCGTAGCGCGGGAGTCCCTCTCCCAAAAGTGGGAAGATTTAGGCGCCTCTCCACTCCCCACCTCGTTGCACCGATGGGGAAGTAGGTCCAAGCGAAGGGACGACCAATGCGGAACACAGGCGACCGAGCTACCTACCGGGAAGGGAAGGACAGGCGCCCCGCCCGGCCGGCCGGGCCCGCCCCCGACGGGAGGGCCGGTCCACTGCCTGCGCTCCGCCCGCGGCCGGCCTGCCTGCGGTCGGGGGGAATCCGGGGTCCCAGGCTCCCCTCCTTGCAGGAGCGCTGGAGGCTACGGCCTCGACCCGTTCCCAGTCAGCCTGCCCTTGGCAGTGCGTCCCTGCGCAGGACTCCCGCAGACTTACGCGCAAGCGGTGCGCAGAGCCCAGCAGCAGCGGCCCCAGCAGCAGCGGCGCCAGCAGCAGAGAGAGGATGCGAACCAGGACCCCAGGCATGGCCGCCCCCCAGCCACTCCGCTCCGCTCCGCAGTGGTCACCGGGGCCAGCCGCGCCGCCTCTTTTGGCTGAGGACCCGCTTGGCCCCGCCCCCGGGCCGGCTTGGCCCCGCCCCCGAAGCGGGTCCGCCCCTCGCCCCGCCCCGAGGCTCGGGAGGAGGTGAGCCTGACCACGCGCGGCCGCGTGACTCCAGCCAGTGTTATCTGGCTTTCGCCAGCGTCTCTGCGACAGGAGACCCTATGGAATGGCGATCGGGAGGCCCTGCTGTCAGCAGCTTGATAACGCGCGGGGGGCTTGGACATGGACAGGAGTCTCCTAGCTCCCTGGCTGCCTGGGGAGGACTGAAGGCGGAAATTGATAACAGCTAACCCCCAAAGCGCTAGCTAGAATCCTAGAGTCATAAAACGCTAAACCTGGGCTGGAAGGCGTGGTCCATGGTCCACGCGAATTAACACTACCTGGAATTTACTGGAAGTGCAAGCTCTGGGGCCCCAACCCACAAGGCCTGAATCAGAAACTCTAGGGAAGGGGCCCAGCGATGTCATTTTACAAACCATCCAGGTTATTGCAACACATGCTAAAGTTTGAGACACTGCTCTGGGTTACTGAGGAACTTCAGTGTGTCTCAGCTGTCACAGTTATTCCGAACGCCAATCCCCACAACACCCCGGCCTGCAGAACTTTATCAGTGGGTGTTGGGAGTGACAGCAGCAATACCTCCACCTTTCGGTTTTGCGTGTGATCTTCTGGGCATCTCTGTGTTTCAGGTGGATCTGTGAAATGGGTATGAAGTAGTATTGTTAATACATTTGGGAAAAGGAAGGATTGTGTGTGTGTTGGTTTGTTTGAGGTAGAGTCTTGCTATATAGCCCAGGCTGGCCTGGATTTCACTCTACATCAGGATCCTCCTGCGTCAGCCTCTCCAGTGTTGGAATTATAGATGTGCACACCATGCCTAGCTTTGGGAAAAGGAAAACTTTTAGTGTCCAGGGCCTCCAGAGCTAGTGTAAAGTTAGCATCTTTTTCCTGGCTGCTTCTCTAGTTCTCTAAAAATCCCATTGTTCCCCACCCCATGCACATTTCAGCTTTAGTCAAAACTTAGAAGGAACCTTTAGTGAGGTTACTTTTAAATTATTGTGCTTTAAAATATGGCAGCTTTATTGAGTTATAATTTACATACCATAATATTCAATCATTTTATATGTTGTCTAATTTTATTGTGTTAATTTCTTATTTTTAAAAATAAACGTGTGGTTAAATTATGCTGTTGACAAAGACTCTCTCCCCTGACTATACTTTAGTTAGTTTTTTGTTTTGTTTTGTTTTTCCAGTCTTGGAGTTTGAGCCTTGGAGTTTGAGTCTTGGGGTTTGAGCTGTCCTGGCCACACACTTTCTAGACAGGCACTCTACCTCTTAACCCATGCCACCAGTCTTTTTTTGTTTTAGTTGTTTTTCAGGTAGGTTTTTGCTTTTATGCCCCAGCTAGCCTGTACCTCCATCCTTCTGTTTGCACTTCCATGTACCTGGGATTACAGGTGTGCACCACCATACCCAGCTTTTTCTTTTTTTAATTGGTTGAAATGGGGGGGGTCTCTCAAAAATTTCCCCCCTCAGGCTCGCCTCAAATCTCAATCCTCCTGATCTCTGCCTCCCAAGCAGCTAGGATTACAGACGTGGACCACTGTGCGTGGCTCAGTTAGGTTCTTTTGAGCCCTCTTCTCAATTGAGTCTCAATGTGGCCTTCCTAGTTAGTCCTGTCCTTGCTGAGTCTTCCTAATCCAGGCTCAGCAAGAATCTTGCTGCCAGTTTAGGAAAAAGCCTTTACCCTTGATGATTACCTCTTAATAATTTTCCATCCACGGAAGAGCCCCTTACTCTGCTGTTGGCTACACATTGCCAGCTGTCTGCTGTGCTTGGAGTCAAGCTGGATTGCCCTCCCCTATTGCAATGGGGTTGAATTCTTGATTAACGTCTTCCTTAAAGGCTGGTGGAATGACTCAAGAGGAGTGCCTGCTAGCAAACATGAAGCCCTGAGTTCAAACCTCAGTGCTGCAAAAAAAATAAGTCTTACTTAGAAATGGTAATATGTTAAATTTTTCTTTACCACTGTTCTTACAAATTGTGAATCTTCTTTAAAACAAGAAACAAAAAACAAAAACCTTTGTTTAGTTTTGAATGCTGAGATAATGACTAAATGCCAAGACTCTGGGCTACTGTATTTTTGAGGGGAGGTATGTGGAGATTGGGAGGGGCCACTGCAGGGGAGGGCATCCTTGACCGGGAGGGTGGGTTACCAGGTGTTTGCCATACCACAAGCTCATTAAGCTATTTGTTTGTTTTGTGTTGCTTTCTTTATCTAGGTTTTTTAAAATAAGTTTAAAAAGCTGGGTTTTTTTTTAACTTTTTTCAAAATTTAAAGTAGTAGTTTGTATCTTTGCATTCCAGAAAACCTTTCATGTTGTATAACAAAATAGCTAAAGTTCCACATGCTCACTTTCTTCTTCTTTCCTACTGGACATGTCCTTGAGAGACTGAGAAAGTACCTGGCTGTGGTTCTTTGTCATGTTAGGATCATCCACGGGATCCCAACTCCCTCTCCTTGCACTGTGATGTCCCTTCCAGATTCCAAATTTCAACAAGAAATTTAGTGCCGGACAACAGCACTAAAGAGCAAGGTCTGCAGAGGCAGGCCTACTTGAGTTGGAATTCCAGCTCTGCCACCAGCTAGCTGTGATTGTGGGCAAGAAGCATAATTCCTTCCTTGGTAAACTAGAGATAATGGCATCAAGTTGACTGGGCAATTGTGGGGGTTACCAGAGATAATTACTATAAGACAGTTCACACACACAAGATGTTGGTGGATCAGAAGAGGAAAATGAAATTAGACCTGTGGATTAGATAATATATCAGTGTTAATGTCTTGATGATTTTGGCAGTACTAGAGTTTGAATTCAGGGCCTCAAACTTCCTAGACAGGTGCTGTACCATTTTAACCACTCCACCAGCTCTGATTTGTGTTGGGGATTTTTGAGATAGGGTCTCAAAAACTATTTGCCTGAGCTGGCTTTGAACTGCCATCCTCTTGATCTCTGATTCTCAAGTGGCTGGGATTACAGAAGTGAACCCATTGCTCTGCTATCTGGCAATGTCTTAATTTTGATAACAGCACATGGTCTAAAGATTAAATAACATTTCTGTCCTGTGTTGATTTATTGATTTTGATCATTGCTGTGGTTCTATAAGAGAATGACAGTGTGATTTGAGAGAGAAAATGGTATTCCAGAGTTGGTATTCCAGGCATAGAAAAATCTGAGGAAGGAAAGCAAGTGTGGAAAGATGTTAACATTTGGGAATTGATGAATTCACTCTTTGGACTGTTTTTTTTCAACAAGTCTGAAATTACTCTAAATGGAATTATTTAAAAAGTTCTTTGAGTATGGCAAATTCAACTCTTACCACCTTTTTCCCAGCTTACAGCTTCAATAGATGTTTTTAGCTGAACTGAGGAAAAGTGTTTAGAGCAGGGTGACCAAGTTAAGGGCAGAAGAACAAATCCAGCCCACTGACTGTTTTCTTTTTTTTTTTTTTTTTCCTGATGTAAATTATTTATTTATTTATTTATTTTCATTTTTCTTTTATTATTCATATGTGCATACAAGGCTTGGTTCATTTCTCCCCCCTACCCCCACCCCCTCCCTCACCACCCACTCCACCCCCTCCCGCTCCCCCCCCTCAATACCCAGCAGAAACTATTTTGCCCTTATCTCTAATTTTGTTGTAGAGAGAGTATAAGCAATAATAGGAAGGAACAAGGGGTTTTGCTGGTTGAGATAAGGATAGCTATACAGGGCATTGACTCACATTGATTTCCTGTGAGTGTGTGTTACCTTCTAGGTTAATTCTTTTTGATCTAACCTTTTCTCTAGTACCTGGTCCCCTTTTCCTATTGGCCTCAGTTGCTTTTAAGGTATCTGCTTTAGTTTCTCTGCGTTAAGGGCAACAAATGCTAGCTAGTTTTTTAGGTGTCTTACCTATCCTCACCCCTCCCTTGTGTGCTCTCGCTTTTATCATGTGCTCATAGTCCAATCCCCTTGTTGTGTTTGCCCTTGATCTAATGTCCACATATGAGGGAGAACATACGATTTTTGGTCTTTTGGGCCAGGCTAACCTCACTCAGAATGGTGTTCTCCAATTCCATCCATTTACCAGCGAATGATAACATTTCATTCTTCTTCATGGCTGCATAAAATTCCATTGTGTATAGATACCACATTTTCTTAATCCATTCGTCCCACTGACTGTTTTCAAAGGACCTGCCAGCTAAGAACAGTTTTTACATTTTTAGGTGAAAGAAATGAAAGAATCATATGACATTTGAAAATGTGATATTTAAATGTCAGTGTCCATGAATAAAGTTTTATTGGGCACAGCCCCCTCTAATACTCTATATTCAGCTGCTTTCACATTAAATGGCAGGGTCCAGGAGTTGCAACAGGGACCCCAGGACCCACAGACCTAAAATCTGGCCCTTTCTAGTAAAGTGAGCCAAGACAATATACATTGTAGTTTGTTTCTCAGAGTTTAGCACTTGACTTTGCGTTATAGTTGAACCAGCTATATTAATATTAGCTGTTGTTAGCCTGGAGTAGTGGCTCATGCCTGTAATCCCAGCCCTCAGCAGGCTAAGGCAGGAGGATCCTGAATTTGAGGCCAGCCTGGGCTGCATATATGGTGAGACTCTGTCAAAAAAAAAAAACAAAGCTGTTGTACTGAATAGTTTATCAGCAGAGGCCTCAACAGTAGCTGAAGAACAACGCAGAGGCGAGAGATATGCTCCAAAAACACAGATGAACACTGTTCTTCTGTCCCACCATCTGCACAGAAGATAAGAATCAGCCCTGGACTCTGCCATATTTACCCTGATGCCTCCACAGAGCCATCTGTTCTGTGAATTGCATATACCAATGTCAGTTTCTGACAGCGTCAGTTTTACTTCCCTTCACACTTCCTCTGTGTGTGTGTGTTTGTGTTGGTGGAACTGGAGTTTGAACTCAGGACTGTACACTTGCAAAGCAGGCATTGTATCCATTTTGCTCCGGTAATTTTGGGAGATGGAATCTCTCAAACTATTTTCCCCTTGAACTGAGATCCTCAGCCTCCCAGGAAGCTAGAATTACAGGTGTGAGCCACCAGCACACAGCTCTAATATTGTTTTAAATGCTATTCAAATGATTGCAATTTGGAATAGTAATAATGAAATGATATGTGTCCAGGCAAGGAAAGAATAAGGTGTTCACTAAAAAGATAGGGGAACTAAATGTGATCTATGATCCTAGATTGGATCTTGGACCAGGGAAAAAATAGCAACAACTATGTGATCATAGACTGTGGATTGGAAAATAACATTGTAGCAATATCAAATTTCCTAAGTTTTTTTTCTTGGATGTACTGGGATTTGAACTCAGGGCCTCATAGTTGTGAGGCAGGTGCTGTACTGCTTGAGCCATGCCTCCTGTCCTCAAATTTTCTAATTTTGATAAGTAATGCTATGGTTACACTGTTAGCAAAAACACTGAAATATTTTAAGGGCAAAGAAGCATAATGTCTGCACCTTATTCTCAAATGGCAATAACAGTAACGTTTACACTTATATATGTAATTTAATGGTGTTCATAATGCACATTAACATTACATATATATGATGAGAGAACAAATAATAAAGCAAAAACAGCAAAATGTTAACAATTGATGAAGTACATAAAAGGCATGTAGGAGTTCTTATATCAAAATTAAGTTATTTAAAAAGTAAAAAAATAAGCTAAGCATGGTGGTATACACTTGTAACCCCAGCACTTGAGAGACTGAAACAGGAGGATCATTGCTGAGCTGGAGGACAGTCTGAGCTACATAGCAAGACCCTGTCTCAAAACAAAGCAAAACAAGCAAACAAAAACCCATCCAAGATCTTTAGCTAAAAAAGCAGGGACAATTCTGCTGTGCGGCAATCCCTTATCATTATCACATGACTTTCAGCTTCCCCGTGTAGAAAATCTTGAACCTCATATCTTGGGGTTGAGTTGCGCAACCAGTTGATGGGATTGGTTCTGAAACAATGAGAAGATAAAATTGTGACATAACCTGCCTAGTTTTCTCAGAGATCCCAATAAAAGTTGATGGTGCATCAGGAACACATATGCATGTGACAGTCACGAGCTTTAGGACGTGCTTGGCCACGTTTATCCTTGCAGGGGTTAGAGATACCTGAAAACATCAAATGCCCCAAGTGAGGTCTGCCATAGGGCACTACAAAATGATTTTGTTTCAAACATTTCTCTTTCCTAACTTCCTCCTATCATTGTCCTATCAAGGGCACCTGCTTATCTGCTTCCAGTATCTCTCAGCTGTTTGCAGTGGCTAGGCAATTAGTTTTCCATTCCATGTTTTATCTGTTCCCAAGGCCCACTGTTTCTGCTACCCTCTAAAACACTGAAATATTTTAAGGGCAAAGAAGCATAATGTCTGCACCTTATTCTCAAATGGCAATAACAGTAACGTTAACACTTATATATGTGTATATATATATATATATATATATATATATATATATACATATATAGGCCACCTCTCTGTTTTATAACCACATCTGCAATTGTGGTTCTTTTCATCTCTGAATGATCACAGTAACTTTCTGACTAGATCAGAAGCTACAACTAGATGTGGCCTGAACAGCTATTTGATTTGACACTCACCATGTTGGTGAGTAATTTAATTTAATTACTATACTCATAAGCATTTAATCATGGGAATTACATAGTTTCCAGTTTCTCCTGAAAGATCAGAAAGTCTGTCCACACCAGGTCGATGGCCCCACAGGGTAACAGTGGACCAGAAATATGTGCTGGGACATTCTTAAGGCAGAATAGGTCCCTCAGTTTGGGATGCTGTCCATCTGGTTCACTTCATTTTGACATAACCTACAACAGGCAGGCCTCAGGATAGACTTACATTTGCAGTTTCTAGGTTAGTGAGTCTCTGTGGTGATTTGATCACAGCTTCCATGACCACTGAGTCACACATCCTATGTGACACTCAGATTCCTGAGTCACCTGCCTCCTGAGCCCTTGACTGTCTGCTCTACCACAGCAGCTGCTGGAGCATCTGCCACCCAAAGCTCGCTGTCTAGGGTCTCTGGCTCCTCCAGACACTTTTTTATTTATTTTTTGTTCATTTATTCACATGTGCATACATTGTTTGGGTCATTTCTCCAGACACTTCTGCCTCACTGAGATGAAGCACCAAGCTTCCTCAAAGCACCACTGGCTTCCTCCTGGCTGCCAATAAGGGTAGGTAGTGCAGCCCAGGAGGGCAGGTAAGTTAATTGCTCACAGGGGCTGGAGGCATGGCTCAAGTGGTAGAGAGCCTGCCTGGAAGTGCAAGTTCAAGCCCCAGTGCCACCAAAGAAGAAGAAACAACAGCACAGGACAATGGAAGAGCACACTTGAGCCATGCCCCCAGTCCTAATGCTTCCTTTTTAATGAGGAGTCAATGCCTGCTGGTCACCATCGCTGAAGGAGTTCTTCCCTTCCAGAAATCCCTATTGCACTCTGCCTACATCTAATTTACAACATTTATCTTTCTCCATCTGTGTTATGGCCTCTTATGTTCTATGCTTTAATTCAGGCCCTTACTTTCCTTATAGCGATCCCTTTGAGGGTCTCCCCCTCTGCTTATTGGCCTTCAATCCTATCATCCTCTCCCCACTGATCCTTAGCACATCCTAGTCCTCAGCCAGCAATTATTCCATCTTTCCTCTTACAAGAGGCCTTCCCAGACTCATTCTTAGACTAGCTTAGTGGACCCAGAGGGCACACACAGTACTCTGTCTACATCTGCATTCCAGCTCTGAAGGTAGGGTAATTGAAACTTTAATGTAATCTGTCTTCTCCAAGCCTCCAACCCTCTCTGTGGATGGGGTTGTATCATTTCTCTTACACAGTGTCTGGAACACAAAATGCGTCCACTCTAAGTTTATATAACAAACTGGGGATGTGGCTCAAGTGGTAGCGTGCCTGCCTTGCAAGTGGCAAGGCCCTGAGTTCGAACACCAGTACCACCAAAAAACAATATTAAAAGAGTGGGCTGAGGATGTGACTCAGTGGTACAGTGGCAGAATGTCTGCCTAGCAGGTTTGAGGTCCTGGGCTTGATTCCTAACACTGTAAAAAAAGTCTGAAAAAATTCCTTCAAGATATAGCAAATACAAACATAAATAGATGTCTTATTTCCTATATTCAACTGGAAAGCCTATGGTAAAGGATGTGCCTGTATTCCCACCAAGTCAGCACCTGGTCTAATGCTGAGCAGTGTTTTGAGAGAATGAAGACGCTCAGGTCATAAAAGAATTTTTCATCATAGTCGCACGGGAATGCATCTTCCTTCAATGAGGAGGGAAGGAGCGACACTCAGACACCGCTGTATCTAAGGGAGCTGAATGTCCCCACAAGCAAGAGTCAGTCAGGTTAGACATTGTCTGGTTTTGCTTCCTTCTGCAAATTCTACTGAATTATAATGGAACACAACTGTTCCTTTCTCCTACACCTGCTCACACGTAACTTTGATCCTCAAAGGAAATTGCACTTAACCACTGTAGTCCCACACTCCGTTGCCTTATGCTCTCTATTCTCTCTTCAGTGGCCTTCTCTCTGTCTCTTGTACTCTATTTTCTGTTTGTGTGTGTGTGTGTGTGTGTGTGTGTGTGTGTGTGTATGGTACTGGGGCTTGAACTCAGGGCCTTCACCTTGAGCCACTCCACCAACCCTACTTTTATGAAGAATTTTTTGAGATAGGGTCGCGTGAACTATTTGCCTGGGCTGGCTTCGAACCGTGATCCTCCTGATCTCTGAGTCCTGAGAAGCTAGGAGTATAGTCCCGAGCCACCGGTGTCTGGCTCCAGGCACTCTTTATGTCTCTTTATATCTTTCCCTACAAAGCCATCTTTCATGGGGGCCAATGCACTGGCTTGTGATATGTAGAGGTAGCCTGAGACCCAAGCGGTTCTCAGAGATTGCTCAGGTGCTGTTGTCAAAGTACAGAGGCATGGAATGGGCACAGAATTGATGAACCCAGAGGGAATTGGCCAAAGGACAATGGTGAACAGCCATTTGATGTTTCAGCAGAAATCAATGTGTGCATATGACTGACGCTTACCGTCAACCCCCACGTAAGTCAAACTGACTTACAGGACAAGAAAGGAGCCAGGAGAGAAGAAAAAAGATGTTGCTCTTGCTGAACTTTTGGTCAGTGTGTCTGTTAGCTAGCTCTGTGTAACAAACCATCCCAGACCTTAAAGGTCTTCAACAATCATATATTTAGCTCATGATTCTGTAGGCTAGCTGAGTAGCTCTGGTTCCCAGGCATCTGCAGGGAGCTGGTAAATCTCCTGGCACCAAGTGGTCCATGACCCTTACTATACATTGGCAGGTGTCAGGAATGAGGGAAAGACAATTGGGTGACACATCTCATTCTTCAGCAGTCCAGTGTAGGCTAAACTGTGTGCCGCAAGAGACGGTAAGTCTCAGTGCACAGTGGAACTTCAAACTGTGTGCCGCAAGAGACGGTAAGTCTCAGTGCACAGTGGAACTTCTTCCACCAGTTTTTTGGTTCCAGCAGATCATAGAGCCAAACCCATATTCAAAGGGTGGAGAAACTGATTTGTCTTCACAGAGAAACTGCAAAGTTAAATTGCACAGGGTCGAGGATGTGGAGAAGGCAGGAATTTGACACATTCCTGCAATTAACCACACAACCTGCTTTTCAGTTCTTTGTGCCTTCTAGGTGAGTTTGCATTTTGTAGAAAGAAAACTTTTCTTTGTGTGTATCTTAAAGTGGCTTTCCACTTTGTTTTGACATCCAGAAGAGAGTTAACAAATGATGAGTAATTTCAATAGTTGTCTTTTCTCCCCTTCAAGGTTTATGATGCTTTACTTGTTCATCTTTATTGGCCACACTAGACTTTGAATAACACCTTTCACATGGAGTGGAGTGACCACTGCTTTGAATAATGATTCTAGGAGAAAAAGCTTGATGAGAAAAAGAGACACTTGACAGTCTGACAGATGTGCAAACCATTCTGCAAGTTCTGTTGTTTTTTTTTTTGTGGTATCTGGGTTTGAACTCAGGGCCATGGACTCACCAGGCAAGTGCTATACCTCTGATCCACATCTAGTCCTGCAAATACTTCTTTTCCCAGTTCTCTGTTGTGCTGGAACACAGTTGTAGGTAAAACATTTATTCATTTATTTTTTTATTATCATGTTATTTTTGTACTGGGGATACACTTACAAAAGTTCTTACAATATACCATAGTTAAATTCACCCAACCCCCCCTTCATTCTTCTTCTATGTCTCTTCTCCCCATTCCTGGAATAGTTTCAACGGGTCTCATTGTTCCATTTACATACATGAGAGCATAATATTTGCACCATGTTCACCCTCCTACACCCTTTCCTTATACCCTCCCCTCTCCCATTGGTACCAGCTCCCAGACAGGACCTGTTTTACCTTCCTGTCCTCCATTTTTGAAAAAAAGACATTTTTGTTTGTTTAAGATAGCTATACAGGGAGTTTCATTGTGACATTTCCATGTATTATAAACTGAATTGGTTCATCCTCTCCATTTCTCTCCTTTCTACCTTAGTCCCATTCTTATGGTGATTTCAATAGGTTTAAAGTTCTATATTCATTCTTGTATAGGAAGTACATCACCCATATTCTCCATCCTAACTTCCTTCTTTTATCCTCCCTCTCCCATTAGTGATTTCCCTTAGTGTCATCTGTTTTTCATAATATTGCTTGTATTTATATTGGGCCTATATTCTACATATAAGAGAAAACATGCAGCCTTTGGCCTTCTGAACCTGGCTAACTTCACTTAAGATGACGTTCTCCAGTTCCATCCATTTACCTGCAAACAACAAAATTTCAATCTTTATGGCTGAATAGAATTCCATTGTGTATAAATACCACATTTTCTTAATCCATTCATCAGTAGTGGGGCATCTTGACCGTTTCCATCTTTTGGTTATTGTGAATAGTGCTGCAATAAACATGGGTGTGCAGGTGCCTCTATAATAAACTGACTTACATTCCTTTGGGTATATCCCTAGGAATGGAATTGCTGGCAGTTCTAGTTTTAGTTTTTTAGGAGTCTCCATACTGTTTTCCATAGTGGTAGTACTAATTTACATTTCTGCCAGCAGTGTATAAGGGCTTCTTTTCCCCCACATCCTCACCAACATTTGTTGCAGCTTGTGTTCTTGACAATAGCCATTCTAACAGGAGTGAAGTGAAATCTTTTTTTTTTTTTTTCAGCACTGGAGTTTAAAGTCGGCCTCATACTTGCTAGTTAGGTGCTTTTTTTTTTTTTTTATGGTGCTGGGGTTTGAACTCAGGGCCTACACCTTAAGCCACTCCACTAGCCCTTATCTGTGAAGGGTTTTTTCTAGATAGGGTCTCACAAACTATTTGCCTGGCTGACTTTGAACTGTGATCCTCCTGATCTCTGCCTCCTGAGTAGCTAGGATTACAGGTATGAGCCACCAGTGCCTGGCTAGGCAAGTGCTCTTAACACTTGAGCCACTCTACCAGCCCCTGGAATCTTAATGTGGTTTTGATTTGCATTTCCTTTATGGCCAGGGATGGTGAGCTGAGCATTCTTCATGTGTTGTTTGATCATTTGGATTTCTTCCTTTGAAAAAGCTCTGTTCAGTTCATTTGCCTATTTCTCCATTGGGTCATTGATTTTTTGGGAGTTTAGTTTTTTGAGCTCCCTGTATATCCTGGTTTACTAATCCCTTGTTAGATATACAGCTGACAAAGATTTTCTCCCATTCTGTGGGCTGCCTCTTCAATCTGGTAACAACAATTCCTTTTGTTATGCAGAAGTTTTTTTTAATTTCATGTAGTCCCGTTTGCCAATCCTTTCTCTTTGTTGCTGAGCCATTTGAGTTCTTTTTAGGAAGTTGTTGCCTATGCCTATTAATTCCAGTGTATTTCCTGCTCTTTCCTGCACTAGCTTCAAAGTTTTAGGTCTTATATTAGGGCCCTTAATACACTTTGAATTGATACTTGTATAGAATGAAAGACATGGATTTAGTTTCAGTTTTCTGCTTGCAGAAATCCAATTTTCCCAGGAATATTTGTTGAAGTGAAACAAGTTTTGGGACTTGGGTCTCAAACTCCTGAGATTCCATATGCCAGGTACAGCAGTCCACCTCTAAACACCAAATAAAGAGACATGGTGAAGGCAGAGAAAGGAGGTTTATTACAGGTCTTGGGATACCCCATGGGAAGAGGCAGAGTAGGTACTTGGCTCATCTTCAGCCATCTTCAGGGTACAGACAGGAGCTATAGGTTTAAGTAGTCAAAAGAACTTGGGGCATGGGACAAAGGTATGTATAGTTGAACAGTCACAGGTGTGTTCTGCTTGACCATTATCTCAGTCCAAGTGTTCCGGGAGAAGTTCCAGTGTTGATATCTGGAGCCACAAAGGTAGTACATCCAAAGGAGGGTCTACTTTGGTGGTAGTTTTGGTTATTTGTCATAAAGATGTTCTTAATCATTCCTGTCCTTCCTTGATTCCAAGGTGGTTGCAAGGTGGCTTCAGAGAGAATGGCTTAGAGCAAAGACAGATACAAAATGGAGGAGAGATGCCAAACTTCTCCTGTTTTTAGTTAATTCCTAGGTCTGAGTAAGGAATCCATTCTTTTCAACTAATGCACTTTGAGTGCCTCTTACAGGAGAGGCTGTCTTTTCTCAGTTGTATTTTTTGAGTGCCTATCAAAAATCAGATGGGCATAGCCTTGTGGATTCATATCTGGGTCTTCTGTTCCACTGGTCTTCATATCTGTTTTTGTGCCAGTATAATGCTGTTTTTATTGCTATGGCTATGCAGTATAGTTTGAAGTCAGGTATTGTGATACCTGCAGCATTGCTCTTTTGCTCAGTATTGCCTTAGCTATTCATGGTCTTTTGTGCTTCCAAATGAACTTTAGGGTTGATTTTTCAATCTCTGTGATGAATGTCATTGAAATTTTGATAGGGATTGCATTGAATATGTAGATTGCTTTTGGTAACAGAGCCATTTTCACAATATTGATTCTGCCAATCCATGAGTATGGGAGATCTTTCCATCTTATATAGTTTTTTTCGATTTCTTTCTTCAATGATTTATAGTTTTCATTTAGAGGTCTTTCACTTTGTTTATTCCTAGGTATTTTATTTTTTTAATACTATTGTAAATGGAATTATTTTCCTATATTCTTTCTCAGTCTGTTCATTGTTAGTTTATAGAAAAGCTACTGATTTTTGCAAGTTGATTTCGGTATCCTGCTACTTTGCTGAAGGTGTTTAGATATCTAGGAGTTTCTGGTGGAATTTTTCAGGTCTCTTAGGTATAAGATCATGTTATCTGCAAATAAGGATAGTTTGACTTCTTTCTTTCCTATTTGAATTCCTTTTATTTCATCTTCCTGCCTTGTTGTTCTAGCTAGGGATTCCAAGACTGTTGAATAAGAGTGGAGAGAGTGGATACCCTTGTCTTGTTCCTGACTTTAGAGGAAATGTTCCATTTTTCCCCATTAAGTATGCTGTTCAGCCCCTACTTTATGAAGTTACATTCTTATGAGGGGGCAGAAATCAATGAAATAATCACAAAAGTAAGTATGAAATTGCAGCTGTGATGGATGCTACAAATGACAAGTACATGAGGCTGTGAGGTTTTTAAAACTGTATCTTTCTTAAGTAGCTTTATGATATTTGAGTAGCAGATATGATTGACATACAATCAAATCCACATATTTTAAGGACACAATTTAACAAAATTCAACTTCCTTTCATGATAAAAGCCCTGAAAAAACTAGGAATACCTTAATATGATAAAAGCTTTAATGCCAAGCCTACAGCCAACATTATACTGAATGGGGGAAAAAAAAAAAAGCATTTCCTCCAAAGTCAGGAATGAGACAAGGTGCTCACTTCCTCCACTCCTTTTTTTATTTTGGCCATATTGGGGTTTGAACTCAGGGCCTCATACTTGCAGACAGGCACTCCATTCCATCAGCCCATTTTTTTTTGGTATGTTGGGTGTTTTTGAGATAGGGTCTCAAGAACTATTTGCTTGGACTGGCTTTGAACCTAGATCCTGCTGATCTCTGTCTCCTGAGTAGCTAGGATTATAGATGTGAGGGCTCCTGGTGTGCACTCTCTTTATGCTTATTCAGTACAGTGTTTGCAATCTTAACCAGAGCAACAAGGTAGAGAAAAAATAAACAGGGATACAAACAGGAAAAGAAGAAGTCAAACTATCCTTATTTGCAGACAACATGATCCTATACTTAAAAGACCCTAAGGACTCCACCAGAAAACTGATCTGATAAGCTCTTTCAGTAAAGTAGCAGGATATAAAATCAACATACAAAATTAGTAGCTTTTCTATCCAGGAGTAATGACCATGCTGAGAAAGAAATCAGGAAAACAATCTCATTCATAATAGCTGGAAAAATAAAAGGAAAAAAACCCCAGGCATAAACCTAACCAAGGAGGTGAAAGACAGTGAAAACTATGAAGCCCTGAAACAAGAAATTGAGGGCTGGGGACATAGGTCAAGTGATTGAGCACTTGCTAAGCATATGGGGTGTGGGTTTAATCCCTACTACTGCAGAAGCAAAGAAGGGGGGAGGGGAGAGAGGGAGGGAGGGAGAGAGAGAGAGAGAGAGAGAGAGAGAGAGAGAGAGAGAGAGAAAGAGAAAGAGAAAGAAAAAAGAGAAAGAAAGGAAGAAAGAAAGAAAAAGGGAGGGAGGGAAGAGAAGGAAGGGTGGAAGGGAGGAAGGAAGGAAGGAAGGAAGGAAGTGTTGGAATTAAAGACCCTCTGTGCTGAAAACAAAAAGTCTTGACAAGGCAATTTCTTTTGATCAGAAGGGTGCAAGCATGTACTTACTCCAGCTGAGCAGGCATGTGAGCACAAAATGGACGACTATGGCTCCTCCTTATATCCCTGATGCAGTTGTACCTGCCCCTAACCCAGGATTTGTCCAGGTCAAAGGTTCACAATCTCCCTCAATTGGCTAAAAGGCTTGGGGGATGGGTTAGGGCATACAGTTTGGCAGGCAATGGAGTCTTACAGGAATCCAGAAGAAGAAGCAAGGACCCTTTAAAGCAAGTCACCTAAAATGGGGACCTGAGGAATATTTAAGTAATCTAAGAGCATAACACATACTTTGATAGAAATGATCATTTTTCTTACAGGAAGGAAGTAGGGAGGGATGGAGGGAAGGAAAGAGGGAGGGATGGAGAGAGAAAGGGGGGGGAGAGGGAGAGAAGGAAGGGACTTAAAAAGACACTAGAAGATGGAAAGATCTCCTATGTTCATGGATAGGCAGAATTAATATTGTTTAAATGGCCATATTATTGAAAGTGACCTGCAGATTCAGTGCAATCCCCATCAAAATTCAATGGCATTCTTCACAGAACTAGAGAAAGCAATTCTAAAATTCATATGGAAGCACAAAAGACCCCAAATAGCCAAAGCAATCTTGAGCAAAAGAGCGATGCTGTAAGTATCTTAATACCTGACTTCAAATTATAGTACAGAGCCATAGTAACAAAAAAAACATGACACTGGCACAAAAACAGACACAGACCAATGGAATATAATGGAGGACTCAGAAATTCTACAACCATCTGATTCTTGACAAAGGTACCAAAAACATACATTGGAGAAAAGACAGCCTCTATAACAAATGGTGCTGGGAAAACCAATATCCACATGAAGAAGACAGAAACCGAAGCAGCAGTAAAGTGAAAGGGAAATGAGAAAACATCAAAATAATGGTAATAAGCCAGGTCCAGGAGCTGAGACAGCACCAGGAACTAAGGCTGAAAAATCACTAGAATAGCATGGAATTGAATCTAATGTTCAAGAATAAACAGATTTGCATTCCTTCCATCTTTTTCTCTTCTTTTAGATGTCAAATGAGATACACTTGTCAAATGAGTAATTAAGTCCAAGAATAGAAGTGCTTTTGTAAATTTCTGATCAGGAAGAAAACCTGAAAAAAAAAATACAAAGGACAGATATTCATGTTCTGAGACCTGAGACCCTCTGATTGGAAAGTTACCAGGTGATTGTCCATCCATGTGACCCATCTTGAACTGGACACTCCCAGCTCAGTTAAGGTACATAAATGCCCTAGGAATGAAGACCATCCATTGAGCCTCAGCTTCCACCTTCTGGCTGCTTTCTTTTTCTTCCCTTTGTCTGCCTACACTAAATAAATCTCTGCAGGCCTCTGCCTTGTGTGTCTCCTTTTGAATTGCTTCAAAGTCATTTTCATCATTAGTCCAAGTCCCTGGGGTCTTGGTGGGTGATTGGAAAACTGAGTAGAGAGTTCCCCTCCTCTATCGGGGAAATGTCATTTCCAAATACCCTCCTGGTGACAAAGCTAGATCCCTATCTCTCACTCTAACATCAGTTCAAAACAGATCACAGACCTTAAGGTCAGACTTGAAGCTACTAGAGGAAAACACTTCAAAATACAGGCATAGGGAATGACTTTCTGATTAGGGGTCAGGAAATAAGAGCAAGATGGGACTGAATCAAATTTTTCTTTCTTTTTTTTGTTTTTTTGCTGGTACTGGGGTTTGAACTCAGGGCTTCACACTTACTAGGCAGGCACTCTACCACTTGAGCCACTCCATCAGCCCTCAAATTAAAAATCTTCTGCATAGCAAAGAAAACAGTTATTAAAATGAAGAGACAGCCCACAGAATGGGAAAAAAATCTTTGCCAGCTCTTTATCTGATGGGAGATTAATATCTAGAAAATATAAAGAACTAAAAAATTAAACACTAATAGAACAAGTAATCCAATCAATAAATGAGCAAATAAACTGAGTATTTCTCAAAAGAAGAACAAAATGGTCAGTGCATAAAGAAAATTCCACCAGGGAAATGCAAATCAAAACCACATTGAGATTTCTTCTCACCCCAGTCAGAATTACTGTCATCAGGAAAACAATGACGAATGCTGGCAAGGATGTGGGGAAAGGCAAACCCGAGATCAAATCCCAGTAAACACACACACACACACACACACACGCACACGCACACACACACACACGCATGCGTATACACACACGAAGGATGTGAGGGAAAAGCAAACTCATACACTGTTGATGGGGATGTAAATTAGTATAGCCATTACAGAAATCAGTATGAAGATTCCTCAAAAAACTAAAAATAGAACTGCCATATGATTCTGCTACACCACTCTTGGGAATATATCCAAAGGAATCAAAGTCAGCATACAACAGCAGTACTTGTGCATCCTCGTTACTGCAGCACAATTCACAGCAGCCAAGTTATGGAATCAGCTAGGTGCCCATCAACAGATGAATGAATGAAGAAAATGTGGTGTGTATGTACACAATGCGGTATTATTCAGCCATAAAGAAGAATGAAGTCATGTTTTTTTGTAGGAAAATGGATGGACCTGGAGAACATCATGTTAAATGAAATAAACCAGACTCGGAAAGACAAATATCACAAGTCTCATATGCAGAATCTAGACTTTTTTTTTTCAAAGAGAGACATGAAAGTAGAAGGGGGACTATTTGGGAAGAGAAAGGGGACTGGGGAAGGGGACCAAGAGAAGATAATGGAATGGTGAATATAATTAAAGTACTTGATATTCATATATGAAAGTTATTTTGTACAATTAATATATAGTAATAAAGGAGTACAATTTGGTAAATTTTGACCAATGTCAAATTTGATAATTTGAAACCATTGCCATACGTTCTCTGAGATTCTATTTATTTAGCTGAGGGGACAGAGAGGAAAGGAAAGTGCCCCCAAAGAGGTGACATCTGAGGTGTAATCTAAATATCCCTGGACAAAAGCCCTTTGGCAAGGCTGATAAAGGTAAATTAACAGGTAAGGCCAGACCGTAAAATCTTTTTCAATTGAGGGTAAGATAACTAAATTGTACCTCTTCACTAGTGGAATTGAGTTACTTTCTGTGGGTTGGACACTTCTTTTGTGTGTCTGTGTTTGACTTGGGGTATTGGCCTCTTCACATTCTCCACACATGGAGGATCTTAAGAGCTAAGCAAGATGGCTATTGTGGATTCCCAGGACAGGAGGCCTGGGGCCAGCAGCATTCCACACTACGGCCTCTGTTCAAATGTTGCCTCCTCATGTCTTTACCTAGCCCATCCCATTCACTGGTTTTATTTTCTTCAAATCAATATCGCAATTTTTTTCTTTTTCCAAACGTTATTTAAAATGTAGCACAGAGCTGGATGCCAGTGGCTCACCCTGTAATCCTAAACTATTCAGGAGACAGAGCTCAGGAGGTTCGTGGTTCAAAGCCAGCCTGGGTAAATAGTTCATGAGACCCTGTCTCGAAAAAACCCATCACAAAAAAGGGCTGGTGGAGTGACTAGGAGTTCAAATCCTAGTACTGAAAAAAATATATATATAGCAACAGAAAAATATAAAATAATATTTACAAAATATACATATGGCATAAAAAATAATGATACTTTGAATTGCTCCCCATCCTCTCACCTGTGTCTGATGCTCTCCCAACCCATGCTGCTACTCCTGCCCTATGGGAAACCACTGTCCAGTGCTTTTGTCCACCACTCCTTTTTCATTATAGTTTTACCCTGTGTGCTCTGTACAAGGAAAGACGACATTGTATCTCTAAGTTTGTGTTGTGCTTTTTCACATATTTTAAACCTTTTTGACAAATGGAATAGATACCGAAGTTGCAGACCACAGGCCCAGACTCCTGGGATTCCAAGTCAGGCCGGTCACTGGCCCCTATATACCAAATAAAATGACAGGATGGAAGGCAGAGCAAGAAGGTTTATTATGTGGCATGCTTGCCACTGAAGACAGCACTTCAACCCATCTTCAGCTAGGGTACAGATATGAGCTTTAGTTAATACGGAAGAATCGGGCAGAGGGAGAAAGGTATGCATAGTTAAACAGTCCAGTCACAGCTGTGTTCCAGTGGTCAGAGGTGGCAGCAGAGGTCTGGCAGCTCATTGTCTCAGCATTTGTCACATGGGGCCTGGCTGACCATTATCGTAGCCCTTGTTCTCAGAGGATTCTGGAGAAGTTGTTATCACTGTCATCCCTCTTGAGGGGAGCAATCTGGTTCCCATGAAATGTTTACTCCTACTCCAGGGTGCAGCCTTGTCATTATAGGTAACTGTCTCATGGGGCTGAACGGGTATCTGTCCTGCAAGGCTTTGCTGTTCCTTAGGGGTATCGTGGTCATAAAGATGTTATTCATCAGTACTGTCCTTTCTGGGTTCAAAGGTGATTGCAAAATGACTGCACAGAGAATGGCTCAGAGCAAAGACAAATACAAAATGGAGGCAGGGATGCCAGGCTTTTGTCTCTTGCTTCTAGTTAATTCATGGGCCCAAGTAAGGAACTAGTGCTTTGCAGCAAAAGCAGTAGTTTTTGCTGCAAATGATTCTTATAGAATCATTCTCTATGATTTTTTTTTCTTAGCTTGAACTATGTTATGTATAGCTGTAGTTCTTTCATTTGCCCCCTACTGTAAAATATTCTTCTATATGTGTAAACGCTCATAAAAAACAAAAACCAAAACCCTTTCTTCTGTTTATGGATAAGTTTCTGCTATTAAGGGCAGTCCTGCAAACATTTGTTAGTTATGGGAAAAAATGAAGTGGAGAATATGGGCAAAGCCTTAACAAAGTAATCAAAATTAACACCACAGATAAGGGGCAGACAATTGTCCGCCCCAAACATGAAATCTGAGAAGAATACAACATTGCTTCTGTGATGCCCTGAGCAAAAGAACTTAATCACAGTCTGATCGTGAGGAACCATCAAAAACTTAATAGACTTTATTCTGATGGTACCAGAGTTTGGAACTCAGGGCCTTCCACAGATGCTCTCTACCACTTGAGCTACTCCCTTAGCCCTAGACTTTATTTATTTATTTATTTGAGCAGTTTTAGGTTCACTGTGAGGAAGGTAAGAATTCTCATAGAACCCTGTGTCTACACAGGCACAATGCTTGGCCAGCAATATCCGGCACGAGGTGGAACGTGTTACAGTTAATGAGCCTATACTGACCCATCGTTACCACTGATGTCCACAGCTTCACATCGTGGCTTGCTCTTGTTGCTGCAACTCTATGGTTTTTAACAAATACATCAGTGCATCTTACAGAACAGTTTCACTGCTCCTCAACTCCTCTGTGCTCTGTCTATTCACCAGTCTCTTTCCATAATCCTCAGCAACCACTGATCCTTTTATTATCTCCAGTCTTGCCTTTTCCAGAATATTACACATGGAATTATACTATGATAGCCTTTTCAGATTGGCTTCTTTCACTTCGTAATTGGCACTTAAGCTTCCTCAATGTCTTTTCATGGCTTATTAGTGCTAAATAAAATTCCACTTCTAGATACAGGACTTACGTATCCATTTACCTACTAAAGGACATGTTGACTGCTTCCAAGTGTTGGAAATAACGAATAAAGCTGCAGGCTCTTGTAGGTGTAAATTTTAAATTATTTGGATAAATACCAAGGGGCATGATTGTTGAATAGCGTGGGAAGAATATGTTTTGGTTTACAAGAAACTGCAAAACTTACTCCCAAAGTGATATTCCCACCATCAATAAATGCGAGTTCCTCAAAAACAACAAATGCTAGTGAGGATGCGGGTGGGGGGTGAGGAGGAACCCTTATTCACTGATGGTGGGAATGTAAATTAGTGCAACCATTATGGAAAGCAGTAATGGGGGTTCCTCAAAAAACTAAAAATAGACCTACCAAAAGATGGAGCAATACCACTCCTAGGCATATAACCCAAAGGAATGTAAGCCAGGATACAATAGAATCACTTGCACAGCCATGTTTATTGAAGCTGTTCACAATAGCCAAGCTTTGGAAACAGTGTGTATATATACCACATTTTCTTAATCCATTCATCGGTTGTAGGGCATCCAGACTGTTCTACCTGTTGTTTGCAGGTAAATGGATGGAATTAGAGATCAAGTAACCCAGGTTCAGAATGACAAAGGTCACGTTTTCCCTCATATGTGATAGCTGTACCTAAAAGATATATGTATGCATAAGTAGTTCAAACTCTAATACCACAAAAAAAAATAGATAAATAAAAATAAAGATTTGTTGGTCATTTACTGTCAAAGTAGATCAAAGTATCAAAGTCTGTTTTAGTAACTGTTTGTTTTAGCAGTAAACAAAAAAACCCTCAGTGGTAGAGTGCTTGCCTGGCATGTGCAAGGCCCTGGGTTTCATCTCCAGTTCGGAAAACTAAATAAGGGGGGAGACAGGGAAGAAAAATATATTTGGGTTGGTGATAATTGCTAAGAAGAAGAAAAGAGGACATGGAGTGGGCACCGGTAGCTCACGGCTGTCATCCTAGCTACTTGGGAGGTTGAAATTGGGAGGATCATGGATCCAGGCCAGCTCAGGCAAATAATTTGAGAGACCCCATTTCCAAAATAACAAGAGCAAAATGGACTAGAGGTGTGTGGTTCAAGTAGTAGAGAGCCTGCTTTGCTTATTAGTGGATCTGTCTGTGGGGAGGAGGGAGAAGAAAGAGAATGCTACAGAGTAAATATTGCATCTGTGTATAAAAATAGTATAAGGTAATATATTGTAAGCTGTTGAAAAATAGGGGAGCAGGGTGATACAGTAAGTAATAGGGGATTAATCTGATTAAAATATGACATATACATGTCTGAAATACCAAAGTGTCATCCCCTTGAATGATCAATATATAGTTTTAAAAAATGAAGGACAGGAAGGTAAAACAGGTCCTGTCCAGGGTGGGTAACAGTGGGAGGGTAACTGAAGAGGGTGAATATGGTTGATGTACTTTGCATAGGTGAATGAAAATAGAACAATGAAGCCTGTTGAAATTGTTCTAAGAAGGGAAGGGGGGGAATGAGGGAAAATGATGGAATCAAATTATGATACCTTGTAAGCACATATTTAAATATCACAATGAGACCCTTCTACACAACTAATATATGCCAATAAAAATGTAAAGAGAGAGAGAGAGAGAATTCTTGTTGCTCTAATATCTAATGTCAGCATTTGATATTGTCAGTGTTTTTGGATTTTGGCTATTCTAATAGAGTGTAGTGCTATCTCATTTCTGGTTTTGCCTGTATTCTTTAAAAAAAAACCAAAAACCACTGGTATGACAGAAAAGCTGAGGAACCAGTCTAGATTAGAGGATATGAAATACAGGTGACGATTAGATGCCATAGTAATCCTGCACTGCATTCTGTCCAGAGGAAAAAAAAGAGATAGAAAACATACTATCAGGCACCAGGCACAGTGGTTTATGCTTGTAATCCCAGTTCTCAGGAAGCTAAGGCAGCCTGGGTTATACATCGAGATACTGTTTTTTGTGTTTTTTTTTTTTTAAATTGAGAGAGCTAATAAAAATGGATTAGGGAACATAAATCTTCTGTAACTGTTCAATTTTCTGAATTTGATCATTGTCTGTAGTTTCTCTTAGCAAGAACAAAGATGTAAGGAGCAAGTGGGCCTGATGTATGTCAACTCTCAAATGATTTGGGGGCGGGGGTGGGAACAGATAAAGAGACAAAGGAAATATGGCATAACATTACTGGAGTTTGAACTCAGAGCCTCAAGTTTTCTAGGCCGTCACTCTACCACATGAGCCGTTCGACCAGTCCTTTTTTGCGATTTTTTTTTTTTTTTTTTGAGATAGGGTCTTGCTCTGGCTTCAAACTGCGATTCTCCTGATCTCTGCCGCCTTGAGTAGCTAGGATTTCAGGCATAAGCCACTGGCGCCAGGCTACAATTTATGAATCTTGATGAAGAGTATATAGGAGTTTTGGTTCTACCCCTACCAGTTTCCTGTAAATTATTCAAGATAAGTTCAAATCATTTTTAAGAGCGGTACTTTTAACATTCCATTCATATATTTCAATTGTCACGCTACAAGTTTTCGAGCATCTTCAACCTGACTAGCTACACCGTTTACAAAGTGCCACGGGTCATTCTTACTCATTTTATTTCTGCATTGTCTTTCTCACTAAAATCTAAGGTCTAAGGCAGCAGTATTCAAAAGTGTAGTCCGCAGACCGCAACCTCACCACGGTGCTCGCTGGAAATGCAAATCCTCGGACCCCCACCCCAGATGGGCTGAATCAGAAATTCTGGGAGCGCGGGCCAGGAATTTGAGCTTTCAAAAGTCCTCTAAATGATTATAAAGTTTAAGTAGTGTTTCCTATGATGCATTAGGGCCAACTCTGGCTAGCAGACCGCAGTCTCCAAGAGAAAGAACCGCAGAGCTCGGGTACACCGTTGCACAGCACAGGGACCCGAGGGCGGGGCGCCCCGCTAAGGCTCTAAGCTGTCGTCGCTGGGAACCCCCGAGCTGAGCGGAAAGGGGCGGCCGACCGGGGCGGGCCGGAGCTGGCGTCCCCGCCTCCCAAGCTTTCGGCCTGCCGCGTCTCGAGGTCCTCCTCCTTCCTGGCCGTCCTTCTCCCTTCTTTCTTCCTTCCTTCCTTCCCTCCTTCCTTCCGCCGGGCGCGATGGAGCCGGGACGCCGGGCGGCCGCGGCGCTGCTGGCGCTGCTGTGCGCGGATTGCGCGCTGCGCCCCGGGCGCGCGCAGTACGAGCGCTACAGCTTTCGCAGCTTCCCCCGGGACGAGCTGATGCCGCTCGAGTCGGCCTACCGGCACGCGCTGGACCAATACGGCGGCGAGCACTGGGCAGAGAGCGTGGGCTACCTGGAGATCAGCCTGCGGCTGCACCGCCTACTGCGCGACAGCGAGGCCTTCTGCCACCGCAACTGCAGCTCGGCGCCCCAGCCCGAGCCCGCCGCCGGCCTTGCGCACTACCCCGAGCTTCGCCTCTTCGGGGGCCTGCTGCGCCGCGCGCACTGCCTCAAGCGCTGCAAGCAGGGCCTGCCCGCCTTCCGCCAGTCACAGCCCAGCCGCGAAGTGCTGGCGGACTTCCAGAGCCGCGAGCCCTACAAGTTCCTGCAGTTCGCCTACTTCAAGGCAAGTGTGCCCGGCCCCGCCCTCGGGAGGCCCCGCCCCCAGGAGGCCCCCGCCCTCAGAGGCCCCGCCCTCTGGCCGGCCAGGCCACGCCCTTCCAGCCTGGGCTGCGGTCCACAGCCCTTTAGTGGTCCGGATCTCACCTACGTCTCCCAATCTTGCTCCTCCATCTAAAGTTAAAGTAGAGATGAAAATTCCTTCGAAGTCTTGCTCTAAGGTAGAGAATAGGCACATAGGACGCCGCATAGGGTCTGGGACCCAGCAAAGTACCTGATACATTTTGTTACCTATTATTTGATGACAGACTTTTTTGCATATACCTTTTGGAAAGGGAACCGAGGAGTCAGCCAGTCCCTCTGAAAAACCAGGACATTAAGCCAGGGTGGGGGCGAGGACTCTGAGGTCGCATCCCTGGTCAGAGGAGAGATGCTCTTTCATCTAAAATTTAACAGTTCACTGCCTCCTTTGTGTGGCTGCTTAGATTCTGTGATTGCTGGCTAAAAATAGACACAAATTGCAGTTCTCTGTCCCTTCACTTCTTACTCTAAGAACCCACCAAATGTTAAGAATGGGCCGGATTCCTTGCTACCGAACAGAAAGGCTTTAGCTAGGTGGATTTTCACAGGGTTTGGCCAAGAGAGACCTCTCAAAGCCCTGTTTCTACTTTCTCTGCTTGAGAAATAATTTTAAGGGAATATATTGCATTGAATCTAAAAAGTTAGTTTTATATAAAGTATCAGTTTTGTGAATATCCTGGCAATAAAAAAGAAACATTTAAAAAATAGAACTGGGGAGATGAGACAATAAAATTCCAGAATGTTAAAAATGACATCTGGTTCATAAAGCACTATTTATTTTTTACTGTTCTGGGGCTTGAACGCAGGCCCTCACACTTGCTAGGCAGGCTTTCTTCCATTTGAACGACTCCAGCAGCCCTTTTTTGGGTTGGGCATTTTTCCAGATAGGGTCTCCTTGCCCAGCTGGCTTCTAAGGAGACCCTTCTGATCTATGCCTCCTGAGTAGCTAGGATTCCAGGTGTAAGCCATAGGCGCCCAGCATAAAGCACTATTTTTTAAGCTAAAAACAATTTGATTCTTTTTGTAAAGCTTTGGGCAAATACAGTTTGAACCAAATTTACGTTACATAATCAAGGGAGCACATTTTATTTTGAAACCTGGAGCATACTAGAAGCTCTGTTTTCTTCAACGTACAGATGAATTTGGAAAAGTGATAGAAGGAGGGAGGGCATTTAGCTCCATGTGACCATAAGGCATCAGTTTTCCCCTTCCTCATGGCAGACTCAAGGTTAGGATGCTGGAAGATTTCTTCCAAACCCTTTATAGATCTTGCAATAATCACTAAAAAGTCAGGAAAATGCTATCTCTCTTAGTATTTTGATCTCTTATAGGGCAGGAAAAGTTAAGCATTTTATTAATGAACTTAAGTGTTCATTTAACTTGTTTCCACTGATGATATATATCACCGAAAAAGTCATTTTTGTGGAATATTGTAAAAGAGGAAAGATTTATGTGATATGAAGAGAAACTAAAGTGTGTGTGTATTTGTGTGTGTGTGTGTGTGTATATATGTGTGTTGGTCCTGGGGTTTGAAGTGTGTGTGTGTGTGTGTTGGTCCTGGGGTTTGAACTCCAGACCTTATGCTTGCTAGGCAGGGACTCTACTGCTTGAGCCACTCTGCCAGCCCTGGAATATTGTGTAACTTTTTCCCCAATAATTTGTCAGAGGCTATGACAGGCACATGCACTCTGCTAAGCTCCTGCAGGTGGATGGGTGCTGTCTGCTGTGGGAAGACTTGGGCCAGCGCTACTGCGCATTGTGATTCTCTCTGGTCCTTGTTTTAGTGATTAAGGACAAGTCTGAGTTGATCAGTGAGCAGGTATGGGGGGCCAGAGTGAGGGGAGGGGGCTTGGATGTATGATCATATAGAGAAAAGGCCAGGCCACTGGTGTGTGCCTCTGTAGGGTTCTCCTAGTCACTAGCTGTGAGCTATCTCCACGGCTGCCATCTTCATGAAATGCTTATCTTCCCCACAGGCCAAGCTAAGAGTGGATTTCATCCAATCCATAAAGACTGTTGAACTCTGAGCTGGACAGAGCTGGCCAGCTCCCAGCTCTGCTTACTCCACTCCTTGCCAGGAGCTGTCAAGGCCTGTTTAGGGGTGCCCCATCTGGGATGTAGGTGGGGTCTTCTCATAGAACTTATGACCGGGTTGGTGCTCTCAACGCCTTCTCCAAAATCCACCTAGAGTCTTTTTCAGAGGTGTAGCTGCCAAGATGTGTCTCCACGTTCCAGCTGGCAGAAGCTGAAGTGAAGTAAATAAAATTACCCTTTCCTCCTCAGGGTGAAGTTTCATTTGAGAAAATTCAGATCCTAAGTTAGGGGCCTTAAAAAGCCCACTCTGTGCTCCTCTTTCTTAGTGCTCTTCTGAGAACGAGACTAATTTCATTGGCAATTGCTCTAAAAAGGCTGTCTTCAGACCCCTCCTTTTCTTCTGGCTGCCAGCCTCGTCCTTTTCCAGCTGTGGGGTGGAGAGCTTTCTGCAGGCGCTGTCACAGCCAGTCCTGCTGGCTCCAGGTCACCTGTTGGCATTCCCCAGAGGTCAGCCTTGACATCTGAGAGCCTGCCCTCACCTCCACCCACCACTGCTCCAACATGGCCACTGCCACTGTCTCATGATGACTTGGCTCCAATTTGGGGGCAATTTGCTACAGAAATGTGCTACCCTGTGATTCTCAGATTCTCTTCTCTCTCCAAATCCAAGTCCCTAATTCCTTCCTGAGTGTCCCTCTGGATCGGAGGAGGAGTTGCTACACACATGTCCACTGACAGCCCTTCTGTTTACTGGGTGGGTCTTCTGGTTGTTGGCATATATTCCCACAGGCAGGCATCTGCAACCTGCCGGGTCCCCCACAACACACCCATCCTCCCCAAGGATTCTGCTCTCCTGGGAAATGCTGACCAGGGTGTTAGCTCTAAAATTTCCAGACCCTGGGCCTTGCTGCTCCTGCAGACCCCAGGGGGAACTTTTTTCTCCCTACTCTAGGGGATTCCCTCTTTCTCCCTCTTCTCCCCCCAGTCAGCTTCCTTCTTGCAGACCCCCTCCCCAATTTCCTCCTCTCCTCAAACCTGCTCAGCTCTCTCAGGAGCATGGAGCTTTTGCCATATGAGTAATTTCTGCATTCTGACCAGGTGCCAGAGAAATCCAGAATCAGCTGGCCACTGCTTCGAAGAGCAGAAGAGAAAACAAGGAAAACAAAGGGCTGGTAGAGTGGCTCAAGTGGGAGAAAGCCTGCCTAGCAAGTGTAGGCCTTGAGTTCAAGCCCAACTACCACCACAAAAATAAATAAAAATGCTAAATAACGAAAACAGGAATTTATGAAAACATTAGTCATAATGTCATATGTTCAGATCACTGATACTTACCATGCTCTGCTTTGTCCTAGGAATACAGATGTGAGTGAGACACAATCAGGTCCTCCAAGGATCAAAATCTGATAGGCATGTTAGTTGAGATTGCAGGGAGGTGTAAAAAACAGGAAGGCAGAACGCAGGGGTAACACAAAAGTGAGGCTTCTAGTTGAGTTACTGGAAGAAAGGAAAACTTGGTACAGTGAGTTATTTATAATGGCAGGAGGTTTGGGTTTTTGCTAGCTCACTTATACAGACCCACTGTCTAGGAACAGTGAGACTCTTCACATGTACTTGGTGAGTGAGTGGGTGAGTGAGGAGGTAGTGGGGATCCCTAAGAATGGAAGCAGGGTTCTGTGAGAGAGTTGGGAAATCAGTAATGTATTTGTCAAAGTTCCAGCAGAAAATGTGGCTGTCACACTAAGTGACTTGAGGGAACTTTACTAAGGTGGTTATTTACAAATGTGTGTGTGTGTGTGCATGTGGAGCCCCTCAAGGACAGTGTAGTCTGCCATCGCTGGTACGAGTCAGGTGTGACCACCCCTCTGGCAAAAGGGGCAAGGGAGAGAGCAATTACCAGATGCTCGGAGGAGTGACTGTGTGTAGAGGGCCACACAGTCTGTGAGATCTGTGACCTTCAGTTACAGTGATGGTACAGGGAGGAAGCCTAGAGATAAAGTAACCAGCCTGCTGCCCTCCACAGCTTCAGACTTCTGTGGCTCCTCATTGGCGTGCCCCTCTGGAAGCCAGAGGGCAAGGGAGTCTGTGGTAAATGCCACACAGGCCAGCCTTCTGGGCCCAGATAGGGGCGGATGCTAGACAGTAGCTGGGGAGAGGCACAGCAGTAGCATCCAGTCACCTCCAGGGGACAAACTCATCCAGAATGGCTGGACTAGGTCTTGATGGACCCTGAAAGTCAGAAACTCTGTTTAGGAACACAAAGTTACTGAAGTGAAATTACCAAACAGTTACTGAAAATACCTGGCTTTACAAAACTCACCACTCAGCATCCATCAGAGCTGTTATCCTTCTTTTTCTTCCCCCTCATTTTTATTAGCATACATTAATTGAAGGGGGGTATCCTTCTTTATTCTTAGGCAAACAATCTCCCTAAAGCCATTGCCGCTGCTCACACCTTTCTTCTGAAGCACCCTGATGATGAAATGATGAAGAGAAACATGGCGTATTACAAGAGCTTGCCAGGTGCCGAAGACTACATTAAAGACTTGGAAACCAAGTCGTATGAGGTATATTCAGACTTGACACTAAAGTATGAGTTGTTAAAGAAGCGTGTCTAAGTGAATAGAGTCTATTGTAATCTAAAGACCTCTAGTGATTTTGGGGGGACATTTGATAAACATTATGGCAATAGAAAATGATTAGCTTTTGAGTACATAACTGGTCCCTTGTTACATTTAAGGTAAGTTTTTAGGGCTAGTGGTGTAGATCAGTGGTAGTGCTTAGCAAGCTCATAGCCTTGGTTTAGTCCTCAGCACTGCAGAAGAAAGACAGAGAGAGATAGGAAGAGAGAGAGAGAGAGAGAGAGAGAGAGAAAGAGAGAGAGAGAGAGGAAGAGTGTGTGTGTGTTTGCAGTACTAGATAGGTGGTCTACCACTTGAGCCACACCCCCAGTTTAAGCATGAGGATTTTTACTGCTTGAGCTACACCTCCAGTCAAGCATGAGGATTTTTATTGTTGTTGTTTTGTTGGGGTTTGAACTCAGGGCCTACACCTTGAGCCACTCCAATAGCCCGTTTTTTGTGATGGGCATTTTTGAGATAGGGTCTTGCAAACTATGTGCCCAGGCTGACTTCGAACTGCGATCCTCCTGATCTCTGCCTCTTGAGTAGCTAGGATAAGGCTTGTTGTTTTTTGAGACACAGTGTCAAAAACACTCAGGGCCTCATGCTTGCTAGACAGACACTCTACCACTTGAGCCACTCTGCCAACCCTTTTTTGTGTTGGGTATTTTCAAGATTGGATCTCACGAACTATTTGCCCGAGACTCACTTTGAACCATGATCCTCCTGATTACAGGTGAGCCACTGGTGCCTGACTCATAAGTATCCATTTTTGATGAAACTGGGAAAGCTTACTACACATACATACACACAACATACCTCAAAAGAAAAAACATCAACAACCAAAAAAAACTCTTTTCAGCACTGATTGTGCTCAGAGTCTATCTTGCTCAGACACTGGGTACTGGGCACTAGGAAAAGGGCAGGGCAAGGTTGAAACCAGGAAGGTGTGTGACAGTTTCCATGAAGAGCTGTAGATCCCAAGGCCTGGCCCCTGGGTTTCTGGTGGCATGACTCAGCTGTAAACTCACTTTTTCTCTGGTGCAAGTAGCATGGAAGGCTGTTTTCCTGGGCCCTGTAGTTTTCCAGTGAAGACATGTGCAGCTTTCTGCAGGTTGTTGGTGTGTTCACACTTATCCGCTGGAGTCTCAGAGCCAGTCTGGGGGAAGCAGGGGTGTGCACTGAGTTAGGAGACCTCACTTGCTTCCTGGTTTTGACCTCATGTGTCCACCTTGGCCTCTGCTATGCCTAATTCTTGTCTCCCCAGCCTTTGTGGGTAAAGTCTCTAGAATAAACTCCCCATCTGTTGAAGAGTGGCTTCGGGAGGCACGACCTCTTGGGGTAAGCAGGTGATACTGTGAGAGACTCAAGGCTGCAGCAGCTATGTTCGACTTTCAGCTGCACTTGCAGTTCCATGTCTGTCCTTGCCTTCCATAATCCTTAGTGCCTGCTGGTGCCAACAGGACAGGTGACTCACTTCTCTGGACCCTTCTTTTTGTATTTCCAAAAGTTGCTGAATTCTCTGGCTTGCTGCTTGCTTCTTTCCTGGTGTTCCAAAAAAAAAAAAAAGGAGCCAGGCCTTTTTGCTTTCTTAACTGGGCTTGGGGAGCAGAGCTGAGCATGTGTGCCAGTGCACTGTGCTTACCTAGAAGTCAGCTGACACCTTTTTTTCCCTGCTGGAGCCTTGCTGGGTGTGGCTGGGCTGCCCTCCTGTGCACTCAGGCTCCCTCTCTGTCTGGCTTCCTTCTTGCTTCTGCTTTTGCAAAGCCAGTTGCTGGGTGTTGTCTCTCATTTCTCCAGTCTCTGGAACCTCCCATTCTCCACTTCCACTCTGCAGGGGACACTGCCTGTCTCAGAGGCCTAAGCAGACCCTCTCCCAACCCTTACCTGAGGCCTGAAGCTGGAAAGGAATTCCACAGGGAGAGTCCTATGCTTGCTTGAAGGCCTGTCTTAGTCTCCAAACGGGCAGGCTTTGCACATATCCAGCATCTCAAATTACTTCTTGGAGACCATGATTTTATTTTTGTCATTGACAACACACATGACACTGCAATTATATCATTTTATTTAGTTTCTTAAATATTACTTAAGTATGCATTAAAATATGTTTACATTTAAGAAATAAGGTATTTTAAAGAAGTCCTCTATAAGCATAATCCTTTCTCAATGTGTTTTCTTTCTTAGTTTCATACATAAATAATCTACAGAATCATAAAGCTATCAGCTCTTATGGCCTAGAAGTGTATATAAATTTTAGTTTGAGGAAAGTATCCTCTTTGGTTTTATTTATTTATTTATTTACTTTTATTTATTTTTTATTATTCATATGTGCATACAAGGCTTGGGTCATTTCTCCCCCCTGCCCCCACCCCCTCCCTTACCACCCACCCTGCCCCCTCCCTCTCCCTCTACCCCCTCGATACCTGGCAGAAACTATTTTGCCCTTATCTCTAATTTTGTTGAAGAGAGAGTATAAGCAATAATAGGAAGGAACAAGGGTTTTTGCTAGTTGAGGTAAGGATAGCTATACAGGGAGTTGACTCACATTAATTTCCTGTGCATGTGTGTTACCTTCTAGGTTAATTCTTTTTGATCTAACCTTTTCTCTAGTTCATGGTCCCCTTCTCCTATTGGCCTCAGTTGCTTTTAAGGTATCTGCTTTAGTTTCTCTGTGTTAAGGGCAACAAATGCTAGCTAATTTTTTAGGTGTCTTACCTATCCTCATATCTCCCTTGTGGGCTCTCTCTTTTATCTTGTGATCAAAGTTCAATCCCCTTGTTGTGTTTGCCCTTGATCTAATGTCCACATATGAGGGAGAACATAAGATTTTTGGTCTTTTGGGCCAGGCTAACCTCACTCAGAATGATGTTCTCCAATTCCATCCATTTACCAGTGAATGATAATATTTCGTTCTTCTTCATGGCTGCATAAAATTCCATTGTGTATAAAAACCACATTTTCTTGATCCATTCGTCAGTAGTGGGGCATCTTGGCTGTTTCCATAACTTGGCTATTGTGAATAGTGCTGCAATAAACATGGGTGTGCAGGTGCCTCTGGAGTAACCTGTGTCACAGTCTTTTGGGTATATCCCCAAGAGTAGTATTACTGGATCATATGGTAGATCAATGTTTAGCTTTTTAAGTAGCCTCCAAACTCCTTTCCAGAGTGGTTGCACCAGTCCACATTCCCACCAGCAGTGTATGAGGGTTCCTTTTTCCCCGGATCCTCACCAACACCTGTTAGTGGTGTTGCTAATGATGGCTGTTCTAACAGGGGTGAGGTGGAATCTTAGCGTGGTTTTAATTTGCATTTCCTTTATTGCTAGAGATGGTGAGCATTTTTTCATGTGTTTTTTGGCCATTTGAATTTCTTCTTTTGAGAAAGTTCTGTTTAGTTCACTTGCCCATTTCTTTATTGGCTCATTACTTTTGGAAGAATTTAGTTTTTTAAGCTCCCTATATATTCTGGTTATCAGTCCTTTGTCTGATGTGTAGCTGGCAAATATTTCCTCCCACTCTGTGGGTGTTCTCTTCAGTTTAGAGACCATTTCTTTTGTTGAGCAGAAGCTTTTTAGTTTTATGAAGTCCCATTTATCTATGCTATCTCTTAGTTGCTGTGCTGCTGGGGTTCCACTGAAAAGTTCTTACCTATACCTACTAATTCCAGAGTATTTCCTACTCTTTCCTGTATCAACTTTAGAGTTTGGTGTCTGATATTAAGATCCTCGATCCATTTTGAGTTAATATTGGCATAGGGTGATATATATGGATCTAGTTTCAGTTTTTTGCAGACTGCTGACCAGTTTTCCCAGCAGTTTTTGTTGAAGAGGCTGCTATTTCTCCATCGTATATTTTTAGCACCTTTGTCAAAGACAAGTTGGTTATAGTTTTGTGGCTTCATATCTGGGTACTCTATTCTGTTCTACTGGTCTTCATGTCTGTTTTTGTGCCAGTACCATGCTGTTTTTATTGTTATTGCTTTGTAATGTAGTTTGAAGTCAGGTATTGTGATACCTCCAGCATTGTTCTTTTGACTGAGTATTGCCTTGGCTATTCGTGGCCTCTTGTGTTTCCATATAAATTTCACGGTAGATTGTTCAATCTCTTTAATGAATGTCATTGGAATTTTGATGGGAATTGCATTAAACATGTAGATTACTTTTGGGAGTATCGACATTTTTACTATGTTGATTCTACCAATCCATGAGCATGGGAGATCTCTCCACTTTCTATGGTCTTCCTCAATCTCTTTTTTCAGAAGTTTATAGTTTTCCTTGTAGAGGTCTTTCACATCTTTTGTTAGGTTTACACCTAGGTATTTGATTTTTTTGAGGCTATTGTAAATGGAATTGTTTTCATACATTCTTTTTCCGTTTGCTCATTGTTAGTGTATAGAAATGCTAATGATTTTTCTATGTTGATTTTACATCCTGCTACCTTGCTATAGCTATTGATGATGTCTAGAAGCTTCTGAGTAGAGTTTTTTGGGTCTTTAAGGTATAGGATCATGTCATCTGCAAATAGGGATATTTTGACAGTTTCTTTACCTATTTGTATTCCTTTTATTCCTTCTTCTTGCCTAATTGCTCTGGCTAGGAATTCCAGTACTATGTTGAATAGGAGTGGAGATAGTGGGCATCCTTGTCTGGTTCCTGATTTTAGAGGGAATGGTTTCAGTTTTTCTCCGTTAAGTATAATGCTGGCTGTAGGTTTGTCATATATAGCTTTGATAATGTTGAGGTACTTTCCTTCTATTCCTAGTTTTCTTAGAGCTTTTATCATGAAATGATGTTGGATCTTTTCAAAGGCTTTTTCTGCATCTATTGAGATGATCAAGTGGTTTTTGTCTTTGCTTCTGTTAATGTGGTTTATTACATTTATTGATTTTTGTATGTTGAACCACCCTTGCATCCCTGGGATGACGCCTACTTGGTCATGGTGAATAATCTTTTTAATGTGTTGTTGAATTCGGTTTGCCAATATTTTGTTGAGGATTTTTGTGTCAATGTTCATTAAGGAGATTGGCCTATAGTTCTCCTTTTTGGAGGTGTCTTTGCCTGGTTTTGGGATAAGTGTAATACTGGCTTCATAAAATGTGTTTGGCAGTTTTCCTTCCCTTTCTATTTCATGGAACAGTTTAAGGAGCGTTGGTATCAGTTCTTCTTTAAAGTCTGATAGAATTCAGCAGAGAATCCATCAGGTCCTGGACTTTTCTTTTTGGGGAGACTCTTGATTGCTGATTCAATTTCATTTTGTGTTATAGGTCTATTCATGTGATTATTTTCCTCTTGGTTCAGTTTTGGATGATCATATATATCTAGAAATCTTTCCATTTCTTTAAGATTTTCAAATTTATTTGAATATAGGTTCTCAAAGTAGTCTCTGATGATTTCCTGGACTTCCATGGTGTTTGTTGTTATTTCCTCTTTGCATTCCTGATTCTACTAATTTGGGTTTTTTCTCTCCTCATTTTAGTCAGGTTTGCCAGGGGTCTGTCGAGCTTATTTATTTTTTCAAAGAACCAACTTTTTGTTTCATTAATTCTTTGTAGTTTTTTTGGTTTCTATTTCATTGATTTCTGCTCTTATTTTTATTATTTCTCTCCTTCCATTTGTTTTGGGATTTGCTTGTTCTTGTTTTTCTAGGAGTTTGAGATGTATCATTAGGTCATTGATTTGGGATCGTTCAGTCTTTTTAATATATGTACTCATGGCTATAAACTTTCCTCTCATGACTGCCTTTGCTGTGTCCCATAGGTTCCGGTTTTCATTTTCATTGACTTCCAGGAACTTTTTAATTTCCTCTTTTATTTCATCTTTGACCCCTTGTTCATTAAGTAATGAGTTATTCCATTTCCAGCTGTTTGCATGTTTTTTGTCTTTACTTTTGTTGTTGAGTTCTAGTTTTATTGGATTGTGATCAGATAGTATGCACAGTATAATTTCTATTTTCTTATATTTGCTGAGGCTTGCTTTGTGCCCTAGGATATGATCTATTTTGGTGAAGGTTCCATGGGCTGTTGAGAAGAATGTATATTGTGTAGAAGTTGGATGAAATGTTCTGTAGACATCAAGTAGGTCCATTTGATCTATTTCATATTTTAGATCTTGGATTTCTTTATTGATTTTTTGTTTGGATGACCTATCTATTGATGATAATGGGGTGTTAAAGTCTCCCACATCCACTGTGTTGGAGTTAATATATGCTTTTAGGTCCTTCAGGGTATGTTTGATGAAATTGGGTGCGTTGACATTGGGTGCATATAGATTGATAATTGTTATTTCCTTTTTGTCTATTTCTCCTTTTGTTAGTATGGAATGTCCTTCTTTATCTCATTTGATCAATGTAGGTTTGAAGTCTACTTTGTCAGAGATAAGTATTGCCATTCCTGCCTGTTTTCGGGGGCCATTGGCTTGGTAAATCTTCTTCTAACCTTTTATCCTAAGCCTATGCTTATTTCTGCCAGTGACATGGGTCTCCTGTAAGCAACAAATTGTTGGATCTTCCTTTTTAATCCATTTCGTCAAATGGTGCCTTTTGATGGGTGAATTAAGTCTGTTAAAATTAAGTGTTAGTACTGATAGGTATGTGGTGATTCCTGTCATTTAGTCGTCTTAGTTGTTTGAAGGTTTGATTGTGTGTTCTTTGGTTTTATGAATAACACATAGTGTAGTATTTGCAATGTTTATTATTAATCAAATGCTTAGTTTAAGTTCTTGCTGTCCCCCAAGCTGTTCTGCCAATAATAATGTAGACTTTCAGTTTACTTGGCCAAGATGCCATGTATTTAAGAAGTCAAAATGAAGCCGGGTGTCAGTTGCTCACACCTATAATCCTAGCTGCTCAGGAGGCAGCTATCAGGAGGATCATGGTTTGACGCCAGCCTATGGCAAATAGCTTGTGAGACTCTACCTCAAAAAAACCCCTTCACAAAAAATGGTTGGTGGAGTGGCTCAAGGTGTAGGCCCTGAGTTCAAGCCCAAGTACTGCAAAAATGAAAAAAAGAAAGAAGTCAAAATGACAGCTGGGCACTGGTGGCCCATGCCTGTTCTCCTAGCTACTCAGGAGGCAGAGACTGAAGCCACTCCTGGCAAATGGTTGTCAAGACCCTTCACACACAAAAAAGGAGCTGGTGGAGTAGCTCAAGGTATAGGCCCTGAGTTCAATCCCAAGTACCACACACACACAAAAAAAAGTTGAAATGGTCAAAAATGAAAATTTATATTTTTAGGCAAGGTCTTACTATGTTGCCTATGTAACACAGTTGGCCTCAAACACATACTCTTTTGCCTTAGCCTCCCAAGTAGCTGGGACTATAGGGTTGAACCTCTGTGCTTGGGTGAAGCTGAGATTAAAAAAAAAGTAACAGAGAAGGTAGCTATTTGAATATTATTAAAACCACTTCTGCTTGTCTGAAAAATAACAAAAAGCCATGGAAGAGTGAATGCCAAGCTGCTTCTTCAGTCCTAAAAAGTTTCTCTTTTATCTGGTCCAGTCACCAATTAGCAGAAAGTCAGTCCGCTATCAGGCATGTGGTTGCGTTCTCAGCAACCAGCTCCAGAGCAGGCCAGTCTTATCCATACTCACTGTTGGGGGAAGGGGACAGGCACCTGCTCTCAAACTTGTTTTCTTTTCCTTAACTCAGTGTTTAAAATCAGCTTTGTTTCCAATTTTAAGTGTACAATTCAATAAGTTGTGACAACCCTATGCAGTCAGATAACTGCTACCACACACATGACATGGAATATTTTTGTCACCTCTAATAAGTTCCTTCTTACCCCTTGGCAATCACACCTTTGTCCTAGCCCTGACTCCTGACAGCTGCTAATCTGATCTCCATCATTTTTACCTTGCTTTTTTTGGGTGGAACTGGGGTTTGAATTCAGGGTGTCATACTTGCTAGGCAGATGCTCTACTGCTTGAGCCACTCTGCCAGCCCACTTTTCCCTTGATTTGAATTTGATTTTATTATCAATCACCAGCTACTTTTTTGAGTTAAACTAATTAAGAAGTATATACATTGCAAACAGTGTAGAAAAGTCCAGATAGAAGACAAGTCACTGCTTGGCTTCATATTTAATTGAGGGTCAGATGCCTTCATCAGGACCAACGAGAGGGGAGCCTGGTGATGGTCTTGGTTCCTTTTAGGGCCATGCCTGCCGCCCCCCCCGCCCCGGGACAAGCTTCACGGCTTCTCCTTCCTTTTCAGAGCCTGTTCATCCGTGCAGTGCGGGCTTACAATGGCGAGAACTGGAGGACGTCCATCACAGACATGGAGTTGGCCCTTCCTGACTTCTTCAAAGCCTTTTACGAGTGCCTCGCAGCCTGCGAGGGCTCCCGGGAGATCAAGGACTTCAAGGATTTCTACCTTTCCATAGCAGGTTGGTGATGGCTTGTGTCCTAGAGTAAACAGCATGGCCACCACTGTAGAGTCTGGCTGGCTCAGATGTCTGCTGTCTGTCTAGATGCTTTCCAAGTGCCTTAAGTCGCCTCTGAGGAACTTTTGAGCTGAAGTTTTAATGAGAAACTGGGAGTAGGAAATCCTGACCTAGATAAGCCCTTGCTCCGGCAGGAGCCACTCATGAAACAGCTGTAGAACCTTCAGGCCCAGGCCTGTGAGCCCCTGCATCAGCCCTGCCCCACGGCAGGTTCCTGAGGCTTTTGGAAAAATAAAAAATGGGCTCAAAGGCAACTCAGAGACTCACATTACTGAGATGACTTGGACCATGGGGATTTCCCTGCATTCGCAAAGGTAGATTGAAGAGTATAATGAACATTTAAATTCTTGTCACTAAGGCAACATTTTGAAATTCTCTTTTATTATAAAAAATGAACGCTTCTTATAAGAAGTTTAGAAAACAGAAAGAATGAAGGAGGAGAGAAAACACCGCCCCGCCTAGCCTGGGTTTCCCTAGAGTGCCTAGGTATTTCCCTTGGGCCTTCCATGGGTAGTGTTGCTCCAAAACATAAAAAGAAGTGAGCAAGGGGAAGGGTCACCGAAGTGGCTGGGGCCACTGAGCCTAGAACTGTGCCTCACAAAAAGGGTAAATGAGTTCGGACTGCAGATTAGATGGAAGTGTTGGATCTGTATGCAAACAATGTTTGTTGAATGCATCTGGGGTGGGTGAAGGCTGTGCCTCCCCTCTCACAGAGTCACTAGATTTCAATTAAATGTGAAAGGCTCTAGAAATCCCATAATATGGAAGGCCTTTTAAAAATACTGAATACAGGCTTTTTTTTTTTCAATAATTTTTTGTTCATGGATCTCTTTTCTGTAAGGTACTCCCCAAAGGAACCCTTTTTAATTACGGAAAATTTCAAACACATACAAAAAATAGAAGAGGCTAACTAAGCAACCTGTGTGTATCTAGGACTCAGCTTCATAGCTGTCAACTTGTGGCCATTAGACTTCATCCAGTTCCCACCTGCTTCTCTTGTAGGTTATTTGGAAGTAAATCCCAGATGCTGCATCATTTCATTTGTAATATTTCAGTATATACCTCTAAAAGATAATTCTTGTTTTGTGTTTATTGTAGCCACCAAACTATCACACCTAAAAGAATTTGAATTGTTCTTTGATCTCATTATCAAATACACTGACAGTGTCCATATGATCTCAGAACTGTCATAAACAGCTGTCTGTACCTTTAAATTACCATTTGTTTATTTGAAGCAGGATCAAAATAAGGTGCACACTTTGCAACTGGTTATCTTTTAAAAAATTATTGTGGTAGAATATATACGAAACCATTTAAGCCATCTTTACACGTACAGTATGCTGGCATTAAATACTTCCACATGACTATAAAAACACCACCAGCATGAGAACTTTTTCTTCTTCCCAAACCGAAAGTCCATGCCCATGAAACCATAACACCCCTCTGTCCTCCCTCAGCCCCTGGCTCCTCCCTTGTCCTTTCTGTCTCTATGAGCCTGACTGCTCTGGCGACCTTCTGTAAGTGGAATCATGGTATTTGTCCATTTGTGACTGACTCATTGCACTTAAAGAGTGCTTCGAGGCTCATCACCTTGTAGCATATATGCTATCTTCTCAGTCTTTTTAATTGGAAGGCTCTTCTTCCATGTTGTTCCACCAGAATGGTGTGTAGAGGCTTCCTCAGCCGAGGGTCAATTTCTTTTTTAATGGGAATTGGGGGCTAAGACTTCTTTATAGTTGATGTGGAGTTCTTCCATCAGGAAGTACATAATGTCTGCTGTGTCTCTTACTTATCTTTGATATACAGTGGTCCCCTTATCCGTGGTTTCACGTTCCATGGTTCCAGTTACCTTTGGCCAAGTATGATTGGAAAATATTCAATGGAAAATTCCAGAAAGAAACAATTCATAGTATTGAGTAGTGTGATAAAATCTCTCACTGTTCTGGTCTGTTTCACCTGGGAATGAGTCATCCTTTGTCCAGAGTGTAGATATTGTATATGCTACCTGCCCATTGGTCATTTAGTAGCTGTCATGGTTGTAGGTAAATCATCACAGTGTCACAGTGCTTGTGTTCACATTACCCTTAGGTAGTAATCTCATGCTTCATTACCCTGCCTGTGTCATTCACCTCACTGCCTCTCATTACATAGCCCTTGTGTCATCTCACATCCCAAGAAGAAGGATGAACCAGTACAGTAAGCTGTTTTGTGAGAGAACAAGTGAAAGACCACACTCTATACCTGGTTTTTATTTTTAAATGGTTTCAAACCTGAAGGGAAGACACAAGAATAGTCTTAAGAACTTCACATACTCATGCAGATTTATCAAATTTTAGCACTGATTGTATCCCATTTACTTTGTCACTCTCTTCATATGTGTCGTGTGTATAAGTATATTATTTATTTTGCTTTTGTTTGAGAACGGGTCTTACTATGTTGCCCAGGCTGGCCTCGAACTGTGATCCTCCCATCTCAGTCTTCCAAGTGGCTGAGATTATAAATGTGTACCACCTCTCTTGGTTTATAATTTTATTTATTTCAGAATCATTTATAGACTGTGTACCACCTCTCTTGGTTTATAATTATATTTATTTCAGAATCATTTATAGACTGTATTTGTAGGTATCAGGGCCTTTTACCCTTTACCCTATAATACTTCAGTGTATTTCCTAGGAACAGTAATATTCTCTGCATATCGACAGTAATTAAATTCAGGAACTTTAACTCACTTACAGCATTCATATTTGTTGTCAGTTGTCTGAATAGTGTTCTGTCTTACGTGTTTTCTTTCTTGGTATGGGACCCAATCCAGAATCATGTTTTCTGTTTAGTTGTGATTGGTGGTATTGGGGTTTGAACTCAGGGCCTCACGCTTGCTAGGCAGGTGCTCTATCACTTGAGCCACTCTGCCAACCAGATTTTTTTTTTTCTTTTTACTGTTTTTTAATCTGGAACAGTTCTTTGGCCTTTGTCTTTTTATGTCAATTATACATATATATATATATGTATAATTGTGTATATATATATAACTGTATATATATCTATAATTTTGTGTGTGTGTATATATATATATATATAATGTATATACATATTTGGTGGGACTGGGATTGATCTCAGGGCTTCTCACTTGCAGAGCAGGCACTATACTGCTTGAGCCACACCTCCAGTTCATTGTGCTTTGATTATTTTGAAAATGGGGGTCTCATCAATTATTTGCTTGGGCTGATCTCAAACCATGATCCTCCTGATCTCAGTCTCCCAAGTAGCTAGGATTACAGGCGTGAGCTACCAGTGCCTGGCCGCCAATGATATTTTTAAAGCATTTATAATTACCAGTTTGGTTTCTGTCTTATAATCTCACAGTTACACTTAGGGTATGCATTTTGGGCTGGAATACTAGTAAGTATCCTCTTCAGGGTATCACCGTGTGTTTGCTCTCTTATTGGCGATGTTAACTTTTAAGCATTTGGTTTAGTTGTTTCTTTTCTTTTCTTTTTTTTTTTTCAGGGCTTGGCACATACTAGGCAGGCATTCTACCACTTGAGCCATGCCCCCGGCCCTCAAATGATTTCAGTTTCTCTACAATATAGTTAGTATTTTCTCTTTTGAAGTCATTTATTCATTTGTTTTTGTTTCTCACTAAGTAGCCCAAGCTGGCCTTAAACTGACAAGTGTCCTGCCTCAGTCTTCTGAGTGCTGGGATTATAGGTGTGTACTACTACACCCTGCAGAAGTTTCTTTTTTGTGATACTGGGGTTTGAACTCAGGGCCTCACACTTGTAGGCAGGCACTCAACCGCTTGAGCCACTCCACCAGCCCTGTTTTTTGGTTGGGTATTTTCATGATAGGGTCTGGAGAACTATTTGCCCAGGCTGGCTTAAACCATGATCTTCCTGATCTCTGCCTCCTAAATAGCTAGGATTACAGACGTGAGCCACCAGCGTCTGACCTTGTCATTCTTTTTATTTGCTACAGAATACTCTGTTGCAGAGGGTGGTGATGTACTCTAGGTTAGGCAGCTCTCTGATAGAGATTAGGGTTGTTCTAGATATTTGCTGTTACATATAATATAAGGGTTTTTTTTTTTGTAAATATGGAGATGTATTTTGTAGTGGGTTAATAGCTCAAAGAGTAAATGTTTCCATAATTTATTTAGTATTTTAAGGTACCATTTTGCATTCTTGCCAGCAATGTATGAGAGTGCCTTTTTCTTCACAGTCTTGCCCACAAGACATATGCCAACATCCAGGGGTCTTTTGCTTCAGCTGTGTAAAGCGGGGGGGGGGGGGGGGGGGGTTCCAGGGACTAGGCCTGGAAATAGCATGCATCCATTGTTACTATCACCAGATCTGATTGGTACAGCTAGTCATCTGGCCCCAGCCTACCTGCAACAGAGGCTGGTAAATGCAGTCTTTGACCTCCCTCTGTGTTTTTATATGTAGATTCACCTTATTCTCTTAGTGCCTGGATAGTCTGTGGTTTGTATGTATCGTAATTTTTTCACTGGCGTTTAGGTTGCTTCCACATTCGCTGTTACAGACAATGCTTATGTGTGTCCATGACTAAAGAAAATTTCTTAGAAGTAAACTGCTGGGTTGGAGCATATGTGTATTTTAAACTTTGATAAAATTTGCCAAATTGTTCTCCAAAACTTTCTTCCTGTTTTTCTTCCATCAATAGAATGTGAGAGTGTAAATTTTACTGTTCTTTTTGTAGCACTAGGTGCTATTGAGTTTTTACAATTTTGCCAACTTAATTGTTTAAATTATTATTAGTTTTTGTTTTGTTTTGTTTTGTTTTTGTGGTGCTAGGGATCAAACCCAGAGCCTTAACTATGCTGGGGAAACCTCTACCATTGAGCTACACCCCCAGCCATCAGTTTAAATTATTTTAAAAGTGATCACATTTCTTAATTTCAAAGGAGCTACAATATCTCCTCACAGTTTATTTGCTGCTTTAATAATTTCTTTTCTTTTGGACATTTGCATAGTGAGTATTTGTCATTTTCTTATTGATTTTAGGAGCTTTGCCTTGTAAATGTTACAAGTATATGTTTTTTAACTTTTATCATTTGTGTAGAGGGTAGAAGTACCATATTAAGAAAGTAATGGAGCTGGGATATAGCTCAGTGGAAAAGCATTTGCCTAGCATGTGTGAGGCCCTGGGTTCCATCCCCAGAACTTTAAAAAAAGACAGGGTGGGAGGAAGGGGGAGAGGAAAAGAGAGAGAGAGAGACAGAGAGACAGAGACAGAGACATGTTGAACAAGTAATGAATGAAAGCACTGCTCTGAAAATTTGTGTGTGTTTTTCAGATCATTATATAGAAGTTCTGGAATGCAAAATACAGTGCGAAGAAAACCTCACTCCGGTTATTGGAGGCTATCCGGTGGAGAAATTTGTGGCTACCATGTATCATTATTTGCAGTTTGCTTATTATAAGTGTGAGTAATCTGAGGAATCATGGGCCAGGTATTGAATTTCCCTAAGACTCAGCTTCTCTGTCAGTGACTAGGGATAACAGTCCTTGCCTACAGTGGCTAAGAGCCAGGCTGTGCCCCAAAAGGCAGCATGGCCTCATGATTCAGGCACAGACCCTGGAGCCAGACTGCTTAGTTTGAACTCCAGCTCTGTCACTGTAACTTTTCTGCACTTCATTTTCCTCATATGTAAAGTAGAGATAACAGGTCACCTCTTGAGATCGTCATGAGGATTAAGTGAGTTGAGGGATGCAGGTGATTAAGGTGTTCACACACTGGCACCTAGCAGACGATACCTCATTCCCTTCCTTCTATCATCAGCTTGACTTTTCAGACTGTGAGAGCCCCATTCCACTTGTCCTCCCTTGACCTGAAACTGGCATATATCGATGAGAACATTCTCAGAAGTGAATGTGGAAGAGAAGGTAGCTCAGGGGATCTGTCTGCTCAGGCTTAGCCTCCTCTCCATCGCTGACTATGCTGAGCACCACATGTTTGAGCAGTGTGCACCATGGAGGATTTTGGTGGACAGATGTAGCAGGAACCACTCTGTTCTAGGGAAGAAGAGCCAGGGCTCAGCTGGCTTCAGAGATGCCCTTGGGAGGGTGGAAAAGAAATCTGGGCTTTGACAGCCTCCTTTTCCACTGTGGTTATTGTGTTCTTTGTTGATTCCCTCTTTTTTTTTTGGCGGTGCTGGGGTTTGAACTCAGGGTCTTGTGCTTGCTAGGCATGCCCTTTGCCACTTAAGCCATACCTCCAGCCCCATTGGTTCCCTGTTTCTGCAACAGCCACTTGCCTTTTAGCTTCCCCATGACACTGAAAGAAAACCTCATTTGCTAAAAGTTAAAAAAAAGTTAAACATATAATATATACTTATATGTTATATAACAGTCCCCCTGAGCATGACTGCATTCTGCATGTATAAATACTTGGCATTTAGAAGTATTGTAGACAGTTGGACTGAGGGTGTTGCAGACACATTCCAGCCCCGCAGCTCCCTGGTCCTGCCAAGTCCTCACCTGCTGTGAGACTGTCCTGCCTATCAGAAACTTGGCAAAGGCTCCTAAACACTGGTGGACCTCAGCCTCCAGCTTTGGAAAGTCCTTGCTTACTGAGGTTATAGGCAAACAGTATAAGTAAAATTAGCTTCTTAAAATTGGCCTTCTGTAAATCTTATCTGTTTTGAACTCTTTTTAGAATAAATTTCTTGAAGGCAGGTGGTGATAATTTACATTTGAAGCCTTTCTCTGATTTTAAAGTTGTCATTATAGGAAACAGCCACTGGGTGGCATAATGCATTCATCAGTAGTTCTAATTACGCTTGTCAACCAGAGTTTTGGCGGAAGTGTTTGTTCTTCCCTGTAGGCTGTAAATTGGAGAGGATCGTGCCAGAATAAATACCCTGGGGCTGTGTTTCTTCCTCTTTGCCTCACTTTCTTCTCCCCAAGACAAATCCCAACCCCTGCAAAATCCTTATGCTGATTGTGATATGGGTGGGGCAGTCCTAAGAAAGGAAGCTAGAGGTGGGACCCTAAGTCCCCAGGAGATGGCAGAACTGAATGGCCTCAAATTCACCATCATTTTTGTCTTCCAAGCTTGGTTGTGCTGTAGGAGAACCCACCTGTACCTAGAGGTTATGGTTCCATTCAGATGGGACCCAGGAGCTACAGTTTCCAAATGCGGAGCTAGTTTGCTGAGTACGTCTCTCAGCACCTCAATGGTCCAGGATATGGTACCCATCTTCTCAGGGTGCCTCCAGGCCTGAGACCAGCTCAGGTTTCCAGAGTCTGAGGTGGCACATGGGCACATCTGCCAAGCCATCTGCCTAACGCAGAGCGTTCATGTTTCCAACTGGCCTCCAGGCTGCCATGGAGACCCAGTCTGTGACCTCTCCACCCAGTTCCCATGAGGAAGGGTCACAGGGAAGGTGCCTGTCCATGACCTTTTTCCCTACAGAGTCAAACTTTCAGGAAGGGTGGCTGGTGCGGGGAGTTTGTAGAAATGGCTTGCTCATTTCCCTGCCCTCTTCTCTCCTGTACCCAGTGAGTGATCTGAAGAATGCAGCTCCCTGTGCTGTCAGCTACCTGCTCTTTGACCAGAAAGACAAGGTCATGCAGCAGAACCTGGTGTACTACCAGTACCACAGGGACAAGTGGGGCCTCTCGGATGAACATTTCCAGCCCAGACCAGTGAGTACCAGGGCACCAGGCCCCACATTCACTCCCCCCATCCTTGCTTTCAGGAAACTACTCTGTCCATAAGAGAAAGTATTATTTCAGAAATGGAGGAAATCTCAATGATTTCTGTGGTTTTTTTGGTCTTAATTTCACCACTTTTTCTGACTTCTGAATCCATGAACACTCTACAGATATCAAACATTACAGAAATATCTTTAAAAATGAAACTCTCATAATTCCATACCGGCTCTTTATCCCTGCTTGGTAGCTGTGCATTTGCATTTACTCACATGAACATCCTATATTTATTTTCACAAAAACAGGATCATACTCCACATACTGTTTTGCAGCTTTTTGCAATGTTTTCTTGTCTTTCTAATAACTCACCATGAACAGTTTTCAATGCCACATCTATATGATTACTTTCTTATTACTCTTTGCTTCTTTTCTTTTTTTGGTAGTACTGAGGTTTGAACTCAGAGCCTTGCACTTGCTAGACAAGTGCTCTACCACTTTTCAATAGCACCATGTAGGCTCTTTTGTGGATGGACCATCACTTATTCCCTTGATGGTTAAACTCAAAGCTTTGCATGTGTTGTCAGGGAAACTCCATTAATTATATGGTACTTTCAAAAGAACTCTTCGAGTTGATCTTTGTATTTTCTTTGGGGCTTCTCTATGCTATCCTGGGTTGTCATAAGTCCATTTTCTTTCATACCTTATTTTCTTGCTAGCATCTATGTGCACAGAAATCTCTCAATAACTTTTTTATTTTATTTTTATTTTTTTATTTTATTTTATTTTTTTTCATTTTTCTTTTATTATTCATATGTGCATACAAGGCTTGGTTCATTTCTCCCCCCTGCCCCCACCCCCTCCCTTACCACCCACTCCACCCCCTCTCGCTCCCCCCCCTCAATACCCAGCAGAAACTATTTTGCCCTTATCTCTAATTTTGTTGTAGAGAGAGTATAAGCAATAATAGGAAGGAACAAGGGGTTTTGCTGGTTGAGATAAGGATAGCTATACAGGGCATTGACTCACATTGATTTCCTGTGCGTGGGTGTTACCTTCTAGGTTAATTCTTTTTGATCTAACCTTTTCTCTAGTACCTGTTCCCCTTTTCCTATTGGCCTCAGTTGCTTTAAGGTATCTGCTTTAGTTTCTCTGCGTTAAGGACAACAAATGCTAGCTAGTTTTTTAGGTGTCTTACCTATCCTCACCCCTCCCTTGTGTGCTCTCGCTTTTATCATGTGCTCATAGTCCAATCCCCTTGTTGTGTTTGCCCTTGATCTAATGTCCACATATGAGGGAGAACATACGATTTTTGGTTTTTATGAGCCAGGCTAACCTCACTCAGAATGATGTTCTCCAATTCCATCCATTTACCAGCGAATGATAACATTTCGTTCTTCTTCATGGCTGCATAAAATTCCATTGTGTATAGATACCACATTTTCTTGATCCATTCGTCAGTAGTGGGGCATCTTGGCTGTTTCCATAACTTGGCTATTGTGAATAGTGCCGCAATAAACATGGATGTGCAGGTGCCTCTGGAGTAACAGTCTTTTGGGTATATCCCCAAGAGTGGTATTGCTGGATCAAATGGTAGATCGATGTCCAGCTTTTTAAGTAGCCTCCAAATTTTTTTCCAGAGTGGTTGTACTAGTCTACATTCCCACCAGCAGTGTAAGAGGGTTCCTTTTTCCCCGCATCCTCTCCAACACCTGTTGTTGGTGGTGTTGCTGATGATGGCTATTCTAACAGGGGTGAGGTGGAATCTTAGTGTGGTTTTAATTTGCATTTCCTTTATTGCTGGAGATGGTGAGCATTTTTTCATGTGTTTTCTGGCCATTTGAATTTCTTCTTTTGAGAAAGTTCTGTTTAGTTCACATGCCCATTTCTTTATTGGCTCATTAGTTTTGGGAGAATTTAGTTTTTTAAGTTCCCTGTATATTCTGGTTATCAGTCCTTTGTCTGATGTATAATTGGCAAATATTTTCTCCCACTCTGTGGGTGTTCTCTTCAGTTTAGAGACCATTTCTTTTGATGAACAGAAGCTTTTTAGTTTTATGAGGTCCCATTTATCTATGCTATCTCTTAGTTGCTGTGCTGCTGGGGTTTCATTGAGAAAGTTCTTACCTATACCTACTAACTCCAGAGTATTTCCTACTCTTTCTTGTATCAACTTTAGAGTTTGGGGTCTGATATTAAGATCCTTGATCCATTTTGAGTTAATCTTGGCATAGGGTGATATACATGGATCTAGTTTCAGTTTTTTGCAGACTGCTAACCAGTTTTCCCAGCAGTTTTTGTTGAAGAGGCTGCTATTTCTCCATCGTATATTTTTAGCTCCTTTGTCAAAGATAAGTTGCTCATAGTTGTGTGGCTTCATATCTGGGTACTCTATTCTGTTCCACTGGTCTTCATGTCTGTTTTTGTGCCAGTACCATGCTGTTTTTATTGTTATTGGTTTGTAATATAGTTTGAAGTCAGGTATTGTGATACCTCCAGCATTGTTCTTTTGACTGAGTATTGCCTTGGCTATTCGTGGCCTCTTGTGTTTCCATATAAATTTAACAGTAGATTTTTCAATCTCTTTAATGAATGTCATTGGAATTTTGATGGGAATTGCATTAAACATGTAGATTACTTTGGGGAGTATCGACATTTTTACTATGTTGATTCTACCAATCCATGAGCATGGGAGATCTCTCCACTTTCTATAGTCTTCCTCAATCTCTTTCTTCAGAAGTGTATAGTTTTCCTTGTAGAGGTCTTTCACATCTTTTGTTAGGTTTACACCTAGGTATTTGATTTTGTTTGAGGCTATTGTAAATGGAATTGTTTTCATACATTCTTTTTCCGTTTGCTCATTGTTAGTGTATAGAAATGCTAATGATTTTTCTATGTTGATTTTATATCCTGCTACCTTGCTATAGCTATTGATGATGTCTAGAAGCTTCTGAGTAGAGTTTTTTGGGTCTTTAAGGTATAGGATCATGTCATCTGCAAATAGGGATATTTTGACAGTTTCTTTACCTATTTGTATTCCTTTTATTCCTTCTTCTTGCCTAATTGCTCTGGCTAGGAATTCCAGTACTATGTTGAATAGGAGTGGAGATAGTGGGCATCCTTGTCTGGTTCCTGATTTTAGAGGGAATGGTTTTAATTTTTCTCCGTTAAGTATAATGCTGGCTGTAGGTTTGTCATATACAGCTTTTATAATGTTGAGGAACTTTCCTTCTATTCCTAGTTTTCTTAGAGCTTTTATCATGAAATGATGTTGGATCTTATCAAAGGCTTTTTCTGCATCTATTGAGATGATCAAGTGGTTTTTGTCTTTGCTTCTGTTAATGTGGTTTATTATGTTTATTGATTTTCATATGTTGAACCACCCCTGCATCCCTGGGATGAAGCCTACCTGGTCGTGGTGAATAATCTTTTTGATGTGTTGCTGAATTCGATTTGCCATTATTTTGGTGAGAATTTTTGCATCAGTGTTCATTAAGGAGATTGGCCTATAGTTCTCCTTTTTGGAGGTGTCTTTGCCTGGTTTTGGGATAAGTGTAATACTGGCTTCATAAAATGTGTTTGGCAGTTTTCCTTCCCTTTCTATTTCATGGAACAGTTTAAGGAGGGTTGGTATCAGTTCTTCTTTAAAGGTCTGATAGAATTCAGCAGTGAATCCATCAGGTCCTGGACTTTTCTTTTTGGGGAGACTCTTGATTGCTGCTTCAATTTCATTTTGTGTTATAGGTCTATTCAGGTGATTAATTTCCTTTTGGTTCAGTTTTGGATGATCATATATGTCTAGAAATCTGTCCATTTCTTTAAGATTTTCAAATTTATTTGAATATAGGTTCTCAAAGTAGTCTCTGATGATTTCCTGGACTTCCATGGTGTTTGTTGTTATCTCCCCTTTTGTATTCCTAATTCTACTAATTTGGGTTTTTTTTTCTCCTCATTTTAGTCAGGTTTGCCAGGGGTCTATCGATCTTGTTTATTTTTTCAAAGAACCAACTTTTTGTTTCATTAATTCTTTGTATGGTTTTTTTGGTTTCCATTTCGTTGATTTCAGCTCTTATTTTTATTATTTCTCTCCTTCTATTTGTTTTGGGATTTGCTTGTTCTTGTTTTTCTAGGAGTTTGAGATGTATCATTAGGTCATTGATTTGGGATCTTTCAATCTTTTTAATATATGCACTCATGGCTATAAACTTTCCTCTCAAGACTGCCTTAGCTGTGTCCCATAGGTTCCGGTAGGTTGTGTTTTCATTTTCATTGACTTCCAGGAACTTTTTAATTTCCTCTTTTATTGCATCAATGATCCATTCTTCATTAAGTAATGAGTTATTTAGTTTCCAGCTGTTTGCATGTTTTTTGTCTTTACTTTTGTTGTTGAGTTCTACTTTTACTGCATTGTGGTCAGATAGTATGCACGGTATTATTTCTATTTTCTTATATTTGCTGAGGCTTGCTTTGTGCCCTAGGATATGATCTATTTTGGTGAAGGTTCCATGGGCTGCTGAGAAGAATGTATATTGTGTAGAGGTTGGATGAAATGTTCTGTAGACATCTACTAGGTCCACTTGATCTATTGCATATTTTAGATCTTGGATTTCTTTATTGAGTTTTTGTTTGGATGACCTATCTATTGATGATAATGGAGTGGTAAAGTCTCCCACAACCACTGTGTTGGCGTTTATATATGCTTTTAGGTCTTTCAGGTATGTTTGATGAAATTGGGTGCGTTGACATTGGGTGCATACAGATTGATGATTATTATTTCCTTTTGGTCTGTTTCCCTTTTTATTAGTATGAAATGTCCTTCTTTATCTCGTTTGATCAATGTAGGTTTGAAGTCTACTTTGTCAGAGATAAGTATTGCTACTCCTGCTTGTTTTTGGGGGCCATTGGCTTGGTAAATCTTCTTCCAGCGTTTCATCCTAAGCATATGCTTATTTCTGTCAGTGAGATGAGTCTCCTGTAAGCAAAAAATTGTTGGATCTTCTTTTTTAATCCATTTTGTCAAACAGTGTCTTTTGATGGGTGAATTAAGTCCATTAACATTAAGCGTTAGTACTGATAGGTATGTGGTGATTCCTGCCATTTAGTTATCTTAGTTGTTTGAAGGTTTGATTGTGTGTACCTAACTTGATGTTACTCTCTACTGTCCTGCTTTTTCTTATCCTGTGGTTTGGTGCTGCCTGCCTTTTCATGGTTAAGTTGGGTGTCACTTTCTGTGTGCAGGATCCCTTGCAGAATCTTTTGTAATGGTGGCTTTGTGGTCACATATTGTTTTAGTTTCTGCTTATCATGGAAGACTTTTATTGCTCCATCTATTTTGAATGATAGCTTTGCTGGGTAGAGTATCCTGGGGTTGAAGTTATTTTCATTCAGTGCCCGGAAGATCTCACCCCACGCTCTTCTTGCTTTTAATGTTTCTGTTGAGAAGTCTGCTGTGATTTTGATGGGTTTACCTTTGTATGTTACTTGTTTTTTCTCTCTTACAGCCTTCAATATTCTTTCCTTAGTTTCTGAACTTGTTGTTTTAATGATGATATGTCGTGGAGTAGTTCTATTTTGATCTGGTCTGTTTGGTGTCCTGGAGGCCTCTTGCATTTGTATGGGAATATCTTTCTCTAGATTTGGGAAATTTTCCATTATTATTTTGTTGAATATATTACGCATTCCCTTTGCTTGCACCTCTTCTCCTTCTTCGATGCCCATGATTCTCAAGTTTGGTCTTTTGATGGAGTCGGTGAGTTCTTGCATTTTCTTTTCACAGGTCTTGAGTTGTTTAATTAATAGTTCTTCGGTTTTTCCTTTAATTACCATTTCATCTTCAAGTTCTGAGATTCTGTCTTCTGTTTGTTCTATTCTGCTGGATTGGCCTTCCGTTTTGTTTTGCAGTTCTGTTTCGTTCTTTTTTCTGAGGTTTTCCATATCCTGGCAGTTTTCTTCTTTATTGTTGTCTATTTTTGTCCTGAGTTCATTTATCCATTTATTCATTGTGTTCTCTCTTTCACTTTGGTGTTTATACAGTGCTTCTATGGTTTCCTTTATTTCTTCTTTTGCTTTTTCAAATTCTCTATTTTTATTGTCTTGGAATTTCTTGAGTGTCCCCTGTACATTTTGGTTGACCCTATCCAATATCATCTCTATAAAATTCTCATTGAGTACTTGTAGTATGTCTTCTTTTAAATTATTCTTGTGGGCTTCATTGGGTCCTTTGGCATAGTTTATCTTCATTTTGTTGGAGTCTGGATCTGAGTTTCTGTTCTCTTCATTCCCCTCTGGTTCCTGTACTAATTTTTTGCTGTGGGGAAACTGGTTTCCCTGTTTTTTCTGTCTTCCCGTCATTGTCCTTGGTGTTGTTACTGTCCTTGTACTGTGTGTAATTAAGTGTTTTCTAGCTTGTAATAATAACAATGGTAATATTGAGAATGGAAGAGTGAGCTGAGATGGAAAGCAAGAAGTTAAAGAAAAGGGGAAAACAAATATACAGACAAGAGGGAGAAAGCAGAACAAGGTATCAGACAAGAGAGTTTCAAAGGTATAAACAGGGAGTGTTAGTGTACTAATCGACAGTAAGCTGAACAGACAATAGAGAGACAGAGAGAGGATTGAAAATCAAAGATAAAAAAATAAAAAATAAGTATATGAAAGTAATATCTCTATATAAAAATGAATTAAAATAAAATGGAAAATAGAAAATTAAAAAAAAAAAAAACCAAAAAACTTCCAAGTTTATATGCAATGCAATTTCAGTCTTAATAATTTGGATGTCCGTCTCAATCTCCAGTCCTGGAGTTGGTACCTCAGATGTTGTTCTGTAGTTGTCTCATCAAAGGGGATGCATAAAGTAGAACAAAACTACACTCACAGACACACACACACACACACACACAAGAAAAAAAAAAAAAAGCCCCACCAAGTGTCCCCAGTTCAAATGCAATACAGTTTCAGTAAGTTTTTCGGCTTGCAGGTGTAATTCGGTTGTTCTCTCATCAAAGGTAGGGAGAAAAAGAAAAAAAAGCATCTGGAGACAGTTCTGGGAGTGGTATCTGCAACTGTGGCTTGCCTGCCTGCTGCTCTCCGCCTGTAGCTGGCGGCGTTATTTATGCAGATCTCTGGGGTGAGCTAGCACTCACCTGGTCCCACAGGCTTTGTTTGCTCAGAGTTCTCCTGTGCGGGAGCCTCTGCTACAGGCTTTCCCCTTTCCAAGCACTGGGAAAGGTGACACTGCCCCACGTTGTCAGGCCTGCGTGTTTATTTACAGTTCATGTGGGAGGTGGGTCTTCCCCCCTCCTCTGAAGTTTTCCTCCCACTGCCACTTTCAGCAGCTTTCCTGCTCCTGCTTACTGGGCGGTGCTGCTGCTCCTGCCGGCTGCCATGTTTGTTTACAGTTCACATGGGAAGTGGGTCTTCCTTCCTCTCCTGTGGTTTTCCTCCCTCCGCCACTCTCACAAGCTTCCCGGCTCCTGGTTGCTGGGTGCGCGCCCCGCTTCCCCCAGAGGCTCTCCGGCCTGCCGGGCTTGTTTATTTACAGTCCCGGGAAGGATTCCCTTCCCCCAATCTTCAGCGCTCAGGGCGCCCCACCCTCTTTCCAGCGTGTCTTAATTGTTCTTATTGCTTATTACTCAGTTTCTCTTTTTTTCTGGGTGGAGGTCAGTCTGTCCAGGGGGCTATGCTGCTCTGGCCCAGGCTTGTCTGTGGGGGTACCGCGGTACCGTGAAGCTCACCTGGTCCGCGTCTTCCCAAGCCGTATGGGCGCCGGCCACTGGCGGCCCCGGGGGCCCTCCTCGTTTCTCCATTTAACGTGAAGTGGAGATTCTCTGCACTGGCTGGAGGTGTGGAGGGGTCAAAGTTATGCCTTTTCTCGGTGATTATGCCTGCAAAGTGTGTCTCCAGCGTCTCTCCAAGATTTCACTATAGGAGGGTCGCTTTCTGCTTCCTACCTCTAGCTGCCATTTTTAATTCCCCCCTGTTTTTGATTGAGATATAATTTATGTATCATAGAATTCACGTTCTTAATATGCACAATTCAGTGGTTGTTAATAATTCTGTTAATAACAGAGTTATTCAATCATTCCCACTGTTTAATTTCAAGCATGTTTATTACCCCAGAGAGAAATCCCATATCCCGCTCCCCCTCCTGCCAACTCTAATGTTAGCAGGTTGGTCTTTTAAGCCATTCTGTCTTTCTGAGCAGGAAGCAGTTCAGTTCTTCAACGTGACCACACTCCAGAAAGAGCTGTATGACTTTGCTAAGGAGAATATAATGGACGATGATGAGGTAAGTTTTCATGCTGAGCACATGTCTGGCTGAGAAAATATTACTCACATCTTTGTTCAAGTCACTTGATAGCTGAGTTGTCCCTGAAATAAGAAACAGAAGGGGACCTTGAGAAAGACAGTTGGCTGTTTTAATGAAAGCCAGACCCCTGGCATGGAAAAGCACAGCTTTCTAGGAAGTCCAGGCTGAAGTGACATGATGTGTATATGGAACGATGCTCCAGGAATCCACAGTATTCATCCAGGCTTTGTTTTTATCTTGCATTTACTGTGGTTTGAACTCAGGGTGATCAACCACTTGAGCCACACCCCAAGCCCCAGCCATCAGTTTTTAACATTATCAAAACACAGTGAATTTTTAGTTGCTCAGCACTCTGAAAATATTTGGAAACTCACATCCCAATTTTCCTATCAGACTGTTTTTTTTTTTTAATGCCCTTGCTGAAATCATTTCATCATTCTCTGGAATGCGTTGAAATTCCTGATTAAGTCTTTTAGCCAAATTCTTTTTTGACAAGTCTCAGCTGGTTGTAGAAGAGTCATTTTGTGGAGGGGCAGCCGATCACAGAGAAGTCGTCATTAGGAGTATTATTTAGAGAGATGTGTCTGAAGCAAACTGAAAAATACTTTCTCAAAATGCTGAGGACTTGCCCCTTTGGAGCTGGAGGAGATCTATGAGCCCGTCCTAGTCTGACCCTCCACATTGTACATAAGGAGCTTGGAAGACAAGTTCTGAGAGCTGCTAGGTCAGACCCAAAGGCCCCAAGCCTCTATCTGCTCTTCCCACCGCCCCAGTTTCAGGTGAAGCCCTTCTGATGTCTTCATCATCAGGAAGTTTCTCTGCAGAATTGCATGAAAGGGCCCATCACTGGCATGAAGAACTGATCCTGAGTTCCTCACAAATGGGAGTGATAATTGTGCTTTCCCACGGTTGTGAGAATGAAACTCTACTGTGTGTGGAATTGCTCTGTAAAGTAGGAAGTGATGCACACACCTGTGTCTTGGGTTAGGCCTCTGTGAAGCAGAGCCTGATAGGGTCGCAGGGATGCTGTGGGGGCCAGTCCCCAAAGGAAGGAATGCTGACCAGGTGCCAATAAGGTTGGCTTATGGTGGTTTGGGAAGTGTCGTGTAATGGTCGAGGCAGAAAAGAGACAGGGAGAGATAATGAGAGACAAATGCCCAGAGCAGAAGCACCAGAGGGGGCAGCTGGACTGTCCACTTTTCACAGGCCATCTGTGAGAGTGGCATTGCATTTGAATTGAGTTCTTATGCAGTAGAAGCTGAGGTCACCTCCCAGAAATCAGATCCTTAGGTCCCAAGTAGGTGGAGAAAACCTGCTTAGGTCCAAGAAAACAGTCAGCAGTGGATTCATGGAAACTGTCTGCCCCCCAGCACTGTTAAAGTCAGTAACAGAGGGTGTTCTGTTGTCTCTTACAGGGAGAGGTGGTGGAATATGTGGATGACCTCTTGGAACTAGAGGAGACCGCCTAGTTCACAGGAACCCGAGACTTCCCTCAGTGTTCAGGAAACAGATTCTTCGTCTTCCTTTTCCCAGTAGCCCAGGCTGTGGATACCTCAAGGCCTTCCCTTTATGAAGTGAAAGGGAAGCCCCCATGTCTCTCACTACACGTAACCGGGGCGAGCCTGCCTTCCCTGTGTTCACGCCCATCTTCCCATCTTCTCATCTGTCTTCCTATGGTGACACCCATCTTCCTGTCTTCACCCCTGTCTTTCCCATGTTCACACCCACCTTCCTGTCTTCACGTCCATCTTTCTCATGTTCATAGCTATCTTCCCATCTGTCTTCCCTTGTTCACATCTTTCTCTCCACGGTTAAATGTGTCTTTCTTACCTTTTTGGTTGGAAGAACAGTCTTTCATGGTTTGTGTTCCCCCGCCCAGAAAATCAGTATTATTTTTTAAATAAGAAAAATCCTCCTAAAAGTTGGTAATTATGAAAACCTCCTTGGGTCTTTCTGCTTGTATAGATTGTAGTCTTCTTTCTCTAAGCCAGGAAAGATGGCTGAAGACAAAGAGTCAACTTCTTCAAGCTTCATAATGGTCTTCACTGGGTCTGAACTGTATCACTTCTTGTACCATTTAAACACAGGTTGGGTAGATGTGTAGAATACAAAAATATGGCTTTTGCCCAACACCTTTGAATCTTCAAAATCTTGCAAGCATTGGCCAATCTCATTTGAGGACTATGCTCAGTTATGTCTCAAAGTTGAAAATGGAAGAAAGCCAGGGGAATTTCTTTCAGTGAATGTGTGTTCAGTACCTGCTGTATGCTAGGCATTGCCTTGGACACTAGAGATACTGCACAGAATAACAGGGAAAAAAAATCCTTTTCTTAGGGAAGAGAAAGACAATAAATTCACAGGGATAAATACATACGGGCTATCAGATATTGATGATTGCTGTGGAGAAAAGTAAAATGGAACAGGGGAGTAGACTGAGGTTAAGGCTGCAGCAAGGTCAGGGTAACTCCCTGAGGAGGTGACATTAGAGCAGAGGCCTTAGGGCAGTGGGTCTCAAGAGTAAAGCATTTAGACTGAGGGAAGAGCGGGGCATGTAGTGCCTGGAGGGAACTTGGTTTTACCATCAGGAAACCACAGGGAGGCCAAGCAGAGGCACAGGCAAGGGAAGGATAGAAGGAGAGAAGGCTAGATAGGTATGTGGGTGGGAGCTAAGGACAGATGGCTAGGCCTTGACAGTCCCTGTAAGGCCTTTGTTTTATACTGAATCAGGTGGGAGACATTGGAAAGTTTGAGCAGAGGACTGTTGAGTAAATTTGCCAAGGGTCACTCCAGCTGCCATATTGTGGAAAACCTGAGAGTGGGAAGGGGTGGAAACTACTGTAGGATTTCAGGCTTGGATCTGGCTCCAAGCAAGGATGGGACAGAGATTTGGCACAGAGCCCACAGTCTGAGGTTGGGATGGAAGGCTCAGGCCACAAGTAGAAATGGAGACCATGCTGAGGGCAGGGCCAGAGCGGGGCCTGAGATAGGGATTGGGTGTATGTGGTTTATTATGGAGCACTCTCAGGAGACACTGTGACTGCCTCTCTCTGGCAGTTATTGGCTATGGGAAGTCCCCTGAGGCTGAGGCAACCTTTGAAGGCCAGTGGCTTTCGTTGTGGGTAATTCTCTAGAAAAGGAGTTGTGGGTCATCAGTCGCCAGCATGCTCAGTGAGGTCCTGGGTTCGTTGTGAGGGACTGGGAGGTTACTAGGGTGCATGGGGCCACGTTAAAGGCATACATATATCAAGAAGCTACCAAAAGGAGCCAAGAACAGAGACCAGGGCTCTCTGGGAAATCAGAAATCAGCCAGAGATGAGAGCCACCTTTGGGGTCATGGAAAACCATGAAGAGTATGGAGTTCTGGAAGCTGAGCTTGCTTTATTCAAACTTATCACTGTCCCCCCTCCCCAAATAAACCACTTGTCTAGTAGAGACCCTCCCAGGCAGAGGCAGGCACAGAATTTGGGACATAAGACTTTCCCACAGTGGCCTGCCTGGAAAAGAAGAAAGGTGGTTGTGTTTTGGTTGCTTTGGGTCTTTATTCCATGGTGAGTGACTGGGGAGTAGAAAGCCCACACATCTGGGCTTTTCCAAGCTTCCTTTTCTCCCCCAACACATTCTTCCAACCTCTGGGAACTCAGGTGCCTCCTGTTTCCCTTCTCGCACTTTTGCTTCCTTTGTCCCCTTATCCCCTGGAGAGCATATCCTCTTTCACCTGCATGAATCCCCATGGCAGATTCTCCAAACAAGTCAACACAGCAACCTGCCACTTCTGCCTTTAGCCAAATTAGCCCATGGCAACAGTGCCTATACCCCCCAGGGGACTATTTGGGCAAAGGCGTGAGTGTTATTGATGAATGCACTTGAGGCCTCAGCATCCTTGTATTCAGGTATCCTCCTGTCCAGTAACAAATCAGATTTTATGTGACTTCCTGGTGGAGGAACCTGCCCTTGCCCAGGGAAACACTGGATTATTTTTTTCCTTGCCCCACGCTCTACTCCTCTCCTTCCTTTTGAAGTTAATGGGGACATGGGCAGTACTATACAGTGGTGGGACCCCTACAAGCCAGTGCTGCTCCAGGATGTCCTAGTGTGTTCAGGCTGCCTGATCATCCTTGTCTTGCCTCAAGGCATCCTTCCCAACTGCCTGAGGAAGTGAAGTCGCCATCCTCACCGCCTGGGCTCGACAGAGCTATCCTCTGGTCCTTGTCCTCAGAGCCTGGTAGAGCTTTTTGTGGTTGGGGTTGAGTTGGGCCCCTGAAGCTGTGCCCCTTTGACTGGGGCTTGAAAGGCTTCTCCATTCCCACCCTAGCAATGTCCCCTGAGGAAAAGACCCTGATGACAGCCTGGTCAACACTGACAGCACTTTGCTTTGATTTAGGCTGTGAGCTGAGTCACTAAATATTTTTATTTCAAAGGAAACCAATCAACCTTAAAAAAAAAAAAAAGTGGACTGGTTCTTCCAAACCTGTACCGTGAAATTCCAGTATGAGGCTGCACTCAACCACCTCAAGCAATCCTCCCTGTGTTTCTTGGAAGAGTCTAGAAGGTTTCTGGGTATTGAGACTTCATAGGCTCCACATTGGTTTGGCCTGTCTCTTGAAAAAAAACAAGCATGTTTGCAAGCTCTGTGGGAGTTTCCAGGGCACTCTGAGATGGCCCACTTGTCCTCTGCCCCACTGCATGGAGCCCACAAAACCCTGCTGGGTTTCCTCAGGCTGATCACATGGAGACCACCACCATGGCCACTTGGGCAATCCAGGAGGAAGGCACCCACTGTGAAGGGTCAAATGCCACCCCATCCCCACTTGCTAACTAATGTTTGGCCTTGACTTCTGGAGAAGTAAGGGGCTGAGAGAGGTTTGTATGTACATGTGTATTTAAGTGACTAACAGACTGAGAGGTAACACAGACCAACAGATTGAACACGAGTAGCTTTCTGAGTTTGAGATGTTCTAATGGCTGCCATTAACCTGCTCTGCTTACCTCTGAAGTCCAGAAGGAGAACCAGTGGGCACGTTGACCACAGAGGCCACGTTAGGAAGGAAATGTGTGCTCTCAGGAGTTCATTTTAAGAACACAAAAATTTTATTGAACCCAACTCAGTGGCGAACAGAAAATGATTTGTTAGATTGTCAGTGGGAAAGGGTTTTTTATGACTGCTGGCGGAATAAACAGTGTCCAGGTTCTGCCAACATTTATGGAAATAGTATTTTTAAGTTTCAAATGTGAGCTGTAAACTAAAGCTACTTTAGTTTTTTTTTTTTTAAATCTCAATACTTAAACTGTGGGGAGAAGATGGATGGGTGCCAGAGAAAACATTCTCATTTAATAGCGTTTGAACATGGAACTGCAACACAGTTTGTAGTGAGCCTCTGGGAAGAAACCACAACTAATCCTTCATCGCAGCTGTCTGAACTCTTGATCATCTGCCATCCCCCAAACAGCTACTTCTTTTTTCTGGGGACTCCAGGCTTGAATGACCTAGTGTGGAGAGTTTAAACTATGTACAAGGAAGGGGGAGGAAGGAAACTTAAGTGAACCCCAGCCAACGGGTTTATGGGTTGGTCTTCCTGTGTTTGTGACCAGGAGCAAGACTGGTCTCCATGCTTATCCCTATGGCATGTCCCCGCAAGAGAAGACACCATGAAAGCCCCACTTCACCTTGACTGACCCACTTGTATTCTAGAAGTAAGAGCTGGGAGCACTGAGGTTGTAGATAGAATGCTTTTCTCTCCAGGGCAGGTGCAGCAGCAGCCATATCTGGCACCTAAGTGTTGTCCACCATAAATATCTGACTTTGGTTGCTTGCTGAGTTGGCTCAATATTTTCTTGGAGCAGTAGGTACGATATCGGTGCCTCATTTTACAAGGAAAACAATGGGCACCGGGTGTGGTGGTGCACAGCTGTAATCCTAGCACTCGGGGCTGCTGCAGCAGGATTATGAGTTTGAGGCCAGCCTAGGCTACATAGTGAGACCCTATCTCAAAAAAAAAAAAAAAAAAAAAAAACACCAAACCACTAAAAAGTGACTGGGAGCGTGCCTGAAGTGGTAGAGCGCCTGCCTAGTAGCACAAGACCTTGAGTTCAAGCCCCAATATAGCAAAATAAACAAACAAGAATAGAAAGGAATTAAGCATTGAGGTCAATAGATAGAAAATAGATCCCAGAGTTTTCTCTAACTTCGGTGGCAGTCAGAGGTTAAACGATCAGTGTTGTTGCTGATGTCTTTTCCTACTCATCCCTCCAACTTGAGTTAGGGCAGTGTGCACGATCAGTCTAATTTCTGTAGGAAATTAGAACCTGGAAAATAGCTGAGAACAGAAACTACAAAACCCACTTTAAATGTTTTCTTTGGCTTATTTCTTGCCGTTTTCTTTTCTATCCACTGGTTGGGAGTATCCTAGCCACACCCAGCCATTCCAGGACACATGTTGAAATGAGCTCTGTTTTCACAAGTCCATGAAATATCTGGCATTCATATAACAAAGTATTTGGCACAGAGCCCTTGTGCCAAAGCCTCCTGGCTCTCACGAAGCAGAGGTGGTCCCTGTAGTTCCGAGCTGGCCAGGATCTGGTAAGGCACCCGAGGCTTCTCCCTCAACCTGCAGAGGAGAACTGGGATACAACAAGGAGAAACATCTGGAATGTGTTTTAAACATGGACTCAAAGCATCTTCCGGCATGGCTGCCAACAGTAACTATTCCAGGGGACAGAAAAGAGGAGGCAGGTGGAAAAAGTGAGGAATCAGAGCAAAACAAGTTCATGTTATAGAGCGTTCAAAGACGGGTGCTTTGAAGACCAGGCAGAGAACACGGGGCTGTTGTTGATGTCAGCCCAAGAGTTCCAGAGCATACAGGGGAAAAATTTAGACTGAGGGGGAGTGGAGGTGTAGGAAATAAGAGTTTGAGCACTGATCACTGTCCTGCATCCCAATTCCCAGAAGCAAAGCCTTGTGCAAGTGATGGAGCGCTCTCAAGAGGTGTGCAGAAAGCAGGAAGGAGCTGGCAATGATGTGTTCTCAGTTGGACCAGTTTAAGGATTACATCACAGAGTGGGCCCCACCTTGAGGCAAGGAGGCTGGCAACCAGTCTAGCAGGGCAGAAGGTGCCTCACTTCTTGATGAAGGGTACAGACAGGTGCTCATGAGTGACAGGGCAGTTGGAAGAGGGTCCTCCTGCCTAGTGAAGGAGACTGGAAGGGCCATCAACAGTGTTGCGACAGGCACAGAGCAGTGGTGGTTGCAGAGTGTACGGGCACATGAAGTGGATGGCATTGGTGCTGATGGTCTCCAAGCTGGACATCGCTATGTGGCCTTTTGGCTCTTTTCCACCCTTCAAACTGCCTGCGTTGCTTTGCCTTCTGACTATTCCTTGCCAATGGGAAGCATGAAAGAGGAGGTCAGGCTCTTTATCTCCCTTGCTTCTTCCAGGCCATTGCTGGACCCTGGCTGCACTCTCCTGGAGGGCAGAGCTGGTTTGGCGTGCTCTTCCTGTTGCTGAAGCTCTCGTTGGGTTCCCTGCCAGTTCCCCCAATCCTTGATGGCTGTCTTAACCCTGCCTATGCCATTGTGAATAGCCCCTCCATTTCACCCTCTTTAATTGTTCCATTGAGGGTCTGTCAGTTGGGAGAAGGGGTGGGGGGAATTGGTCCCAGTCTCCTACACCAACCGCTTCTCAACCCTTACCATGCACGTGTCACCTGGGCATCCTGCCCAATGCAGATTCGCCTCAGCAGGTCTGGGCAGGGTCTCAGGCTGCACTTTTAACAAGCAGCTGGCAGCAGCAGTTGGGTCAAGGAGGAGGTAGTAGGGGAGCAAGGGCTCTATAGACTTTCCTGAAGTCCTGCAAGGACTGAGGTTAGGCCTTAAGAGGGTGGTACTAAATAAAGCAAGTATCAATACTTCTTTTTTTTTTGGCAGCACTGGGGTCTGAACACAGGGTTTCATGCTTGCTAGGTGGGTGCTCTACCACTTCAATCACTCCACCAGCCACCAAGACATTATTTTTAAGATTACTAGAAAAATCCTTTTTTTTTTTTAAATCATGGCATGATAACTCAGAAATAAATTCAGCAACCGTTTTGGGAAATAATTATTTATTTTAAATATATCAGAAGCTTTGTGTTAACGAAACCCCTTTCTCCCTCAGTTTTCTTGGGCATTAAACACTTACCAGTCTTAAAACGTACAATGACATACAATTTAAGTTTACATATTTTAATTTTTCCTTTTTGACATACATTTTTAGATTTTATAACATTAACTTAGATAACACCAAATCAATAAAAATTTAAAAATTGATGTGTTGGGTTTACTTTGCAGTCCAAGTTCACAAAATAATACCTTTACCTGTATTAATAATTTGTAATAAACTTATTAATACATTGGTATTAATATTACCTATGTATGTGTTGTAAATTCTGAGTTATTACATAAAAATAGTAACTAACACAATCCCAATGTTGAGACAGAGGTTATTTTACATAGTTAAAAATAGAAAAGTTATCTTGCAATAGATTAGAATCTAACTAAAAAATATACAGTGTCTGGCTTTTATTCTGTCGTATTCTGCTTTGGCTACATGCAGAAAGCCTTTCCTCCCCACTGCTTTTAGACTTCATCTGATGCACAGGCGTTCTTCCTGTGGTATTCTAGCTGGAACCTGCAAGCCTTCCTTTTACCCAAGTATGGCGAGAAGGTCTTTGATTACACTGTACTCTCGTAGCTCCTTAGTCTTACTAGTTTTCAAAAGCTTGCACAGAAGAGAGGTGGCAGATAAAACTTGAGTACACATCAGAATCGCCTGTAGGGCTTGTTAAACCACAGAGCTGGCTCCACCCCCAGGATTTCTTTCTGGGGTAGGACTAGAGAAGCTGCAGTTCCAACATGTCCCCAGGCGCTGCTGATGATATTGGGTGGTGGACCATCCTTTGAGAATCACTGTCTTAAACAGTACTTGCCGAGACACCACCCGATGATCTAGGTGCTATGAGATGGCTACGAGTGAAGAACAGATCAGCCCAGGTCATTCCATGTCTCTTAATTCCTCCTATTTTTCCATCAAGCTGGTATCTATACTTGATATCCTAGTCTTTGGCCTTCTTCAAGTATTTTTGTTTCCTCCCAGGCCATTCCCTTTTACTAGACTTCAGAAAAATAGTTAATCCTGAGAAAGGAAACTAAGATCGGGTTTTGTTATTAGTCCTGGCAGAAATTCCAAGACATTCCTAGGCACAGACTGGTCAAGGACAACTAGAGGAAATGTTCCTTACTAGTACAAAACTCACCTTGTTTTTGAAAAATGATGGGCTGTCCCACAGACTGGAGGGAACAGAGGTGGATGTATGTCTCTTCACTCCTTACTTCCCTAAAATAAGTCTTAAATTCAGTCTTAAATTCTCTTCAACACGGAGAAACTTTAAAGTTTCTGACTGTGTCCTGGTTCTTGGCACATTTGCCCTCAGTACCATCACAACATTAAAAGTAAATAAGCAATTATACTTCCATATCACACTCAACAACTAAACACATATGGCCTAAACAACTTGCCCTACAATGCTTAGTTTCTCAAATTATTGCAAACATTTCAGGGCACGGAGTCAATGACTTTCCTTCTTAAAAATGAAAAGACAGGCCTCGTGGTGCTCACTGCAGTGCTCTTACACTGACTGTACAGAAAGAGGAGGCAAGGTAAACTTATCCCACATACATGTCACCCCAGGCCCTGCACCTGGTCTGTATTGTGAATAAGGAGACATGGGGTGGGAGAAAAAAAATGAAAACAGAATAATCTGGTGAAATAAGAGGTGATTTTTGACTTTGTGTGGGAATTAAGGCCAAGCATCGGCCTAGGATTAGAGCCATCAATTCCAGGAAAGATGGCTGAGGGGAATTGACATGTGATAATGCTTTCTAAATCTTCCTGCCCCACATGGTGCCTCCAGAGACACTTTTCAACCTATAGAACAAAAACCTGAGTCAAAAAAGATGAGCCCTACTCCACCTGTGCTCTTGTGATTTATCTATGTGATGTGTCACAGTTAATCTTGCTCCCAGTGGCTTTGAGAGAGCTCATTCTGATGATGGCTAGACTTTTTCCATCTCAATTTGCTGGTGGTAGTGCCGGGTCTGCCGCTGGCCTACATTCAGCTTGTACACAGAGCTCTTGTGCTGGCACCTGCGGTATCCCCACACTGCCCCCACACCTGCCAAGAGCAGTAGCAGGCACAGGACAGTGACAATGGTGGCAATCACAGGGCCTCTGCTGAAGCTGGGACACTGGTCACCCACACATGGCTCCAAAGTTGGAAGAAGCTCCTGCTCACTTGCACCTGGCCCAGGACCCTCCTGTCCCAAGAAGTCCTCAGACAGCAGGTATGGGAAGCTATCCTGGACCTTTGAAGCAGTAGTTTCCACTGGAAGCTGGGTGGGCACCATGTTACTTGAGGGAATGTGATTAGGCATCTGCTGGACAGCAGTTGTCTTCAGGGTTGAGGTGGTAAGTTCATAGGGTAGAGTGACCATGGGAGACTGCTCCATAGTGAATCTCCAAAGTACTGTTGACTGGTACTTGGTCAAATTGCCATCCCCACTGCGGAGACCCTCAGTATCAGACACATTCCTGGCTAAAGCCTCTTCATCTCGCATTTGAGATGGAAGAACAAGACTGTGGGTCATGTCATTGCTTGGTGTGAGCATGGTATTCCTGGGCTCCTTACTTTCCACGACGATAGGCTGATCAGGGGTTGTGAGAACATTTTCATCCAGGCTTACTGACCCATCCCCTTTGTCCTCATCATCCTCCCCTTCTGCTGCTACTTTCCTCCAAGCCCCATCTGTTACCGGGTAGCCATCTAACCAGGACCCATCACTGCTGCTCACTGCTAGATCTTCTGCCTTGCTTTCATTCCTGTTCTCTAAAGGCCCCAAGGGGCCATCAGTGCTGCCATAGGTCAGCCTGGTTTCAGGCTCACCTGGGACCAGTTTTACTCCACTGTGGTTGTCTTCAGCAGGAAACTGCTTTCTGGTGTCATCATCCACCTCCTTTTTCAACTCTGGCTTGTGGAAAGTCTCAACAGGAAGCCAGAATGAGTCCTTTTGGTTCAGTTGGGATCTTGGCAAGGCTGTGGGGACAATGCTGCCAGCACCAGGCAAGCCTGTGGCTGGCACAAAGGCCTTTTCTTGGGCTATATTTTCTTTCCCCACAGAAATGAAGACCAGACGGTCTTGTTTTGGTGTCTCCTCAGAGGTATCTCCCTGACCTTTCTCCTCTTCTGTCTCTGTCCGAGAATCTTCCATGAGCTCTCTGAATGACACAGATCTGTCATCAGGGAAATTATCTTCGTAGTCAATGTGGGCCTCAGCCTCATCTGGAAGGCAAGAGGAAGAATTTCATTAGATTCAAGAGTACAATCAGTGTAGAATACCTGGAAGGGAGGAGAAAAGCACAGGCCTGGAAGGGAACACATGATGCTGTCATTCCCTCACACATGAGGTGATGTGTGCACAGGTGACCCCAAAAACCCACAAACAGGCCACAGCAACTCATACGTGAGTTTATCAGGGACAGAAAGTCTATACTAAGCATAAAACATTAAGCATCTCTCTCTGCTAGCAATGAACAGAAAACAAAGATTTCAAATGATGCCATTTACAATAGCATAAACAACCCAACACCTAAGAATAATTTAACAAAAAGTCTGAAACGCTTCTATATGAAATGGTACAAATATTGATGAGCAAAATTAAAGACCTAAGTAAATGAGGAAATATTCCTTGATCATGTACTGGAAGGCTCAAAATTTCTACTTCTGTCCAAACTGATCTATAAAGATTTAATAGAGCTCTAAATAACAGTTAGCAAGCTGAAGCTAAAGTTTATGAAACTGCAATAAACCAGACAAAGGAACCTTGAAAAAGGAGAAAAACCTGCAGGATATGCACTACAAGATTTTAGTTTTGATAATGCTCTAGGATGACATAAGGACAGATAATTGGGACTATATTAAAACCAAGAACTGTTCACCAAAGGCCACCATGAAGAGAGGCACAGAGTTGAAGAAGGTATTGGCAATATACAACCTCCATGAGACTGGAATCCAGAACTTAAAAAGAAAACCCACAAACCAATGCTAAGTAGACAAACCATAGAAAAGTTGGCAAGATGGTTGAATTGGCTACTCATAAAACATATTTGAATAGTCATTAAATGCATAAAGATGTACAACCTCACTATTAAGAGAGAAATGCTAACTATCATTGTGAGACACCATTGCACAGCACCACAATGGCTAAAATTAAAGACTGATAATATTGAGTGATGACAGGATAGGAAGCACCATTAGTGGGTGTACGCATTGGCACAACCGCTGTGGAAAGCTGGGCAATTCTGCTAAAGTGGATTATAGGAGTGCTGCATGACACAGCGATTCTACTCCTAAATATACATTCAACAGTAGTATGAGCTGGGCATGGTGGGGCACACCTGTAATCTCAGTGTTTGAGAGGCTATGGCAGGAGGATCACAAGTACAAGACCAACTGGGCTACATAGTGAGACCTGTCTCAAAACAACAAAAAACCCAACTACCCATTGCCCCAGTAATACGTGCATATGGACACCAAAATTCATGCACAAGAATGTTTACAATAATCACAACTGTAAACACTTCAAATATTCATTAACTCCAAAGCTGATGCACAAATTATAGGATATTCATTCAATGAAAACAAGCCAACCATGACTTCTTACAACAATATGCATGCCAGAATGTCAAGCAAAAGAAGCCAGGCACAAAAGGGCCCACTCTGTGATTCATTTACACAAAGTTTGAAACTGGGCAGAATTAACCTAAGTTGTTCCAAGTTGGATGGTGGCCACACTTTGGCAGAAAGAGGGGTAATGACTGGATCTGGGCACAAGCAGGGTTTTTGGGGGTGCTAGTAACATTCTACTTCCTGACCTGTGTGATTATTAAGTCTCTTCATTAATTTTTGATAATCCTTTGATCTGTTGTCTTATAATTTGTATGTTATAATTAAGATAAAAATGCACCTTTGCAAACATCAATTTGCTCTTTGTAAGACTTCGGAGGGAATATGCTCTGAAGTGTCCTGAATCCAAATGAGTAAGGGTGAGCAGAGGCCCCACGGGTGGGAGGTCAGAAGGGAAGGGCAGCTTGATGCAACAGAATCACGACGGTCAAGAGGGCTCCAGATGCTGGACTTTCCCCTCTCTCAGTGACTTGGAAAGTCAAGTCCTACTGAAAGGCACACTTAAATATTAAAGCAGAAGCTTCCCCCACTTAATGTTGCAACTTCAAAAGAACAAAATGCCAAGGTCTGAAAGGGATGCTGTGGTGTCCTGTGGTACACTTCTGGGCCCTGAAACTAGATTTGTGTGTATCTGGCTTATTTCTAAAGACCCTCAGAGAATAAGACTCCATCTCTTGCTTATTTAAGGGACTGTACAGTTATAAATAAAATGTTTAATCCTTTCTCATAAAATTTAAGCCCATTCACTTCATTTGAGTCCTCAGGCAAAAATGGAAAAATAGCAGATGAAGAGCAAATATTGCTGATAAATGTCAAATTCATGTATGTTTTATGCTTAGGAAAGGATAACCTAGTCATTATTTCCAGGGACCTCCCACTCTGTGGTGTCCTATTCACACGTCCCCAGACAAACACTGTATCAGATAGCTGGACATCCAGTTAGCATTGTAGGATTCAAGCACAGCCCCAGGGCTGCCCATCTGCACATTTCCTCTTATGTCAGCATTCCAAGTCCTCGTTGACTTACTGCATCACTCAACGCACCTCACTGTGCACCAACCATGTATTCAGCCCTGTGCTAGCGACTGAGATCACTGGTGCACACGGCAAACTCGCCTGCCCTCATAGAGCCCAGGGGACAGCAGCTCATGTCTTCCAACCTATAGAGTTGAATTTCTAAGCTTTTGTGGTACACAGATGCTCACCCATCATGCTGAATGAGTACTAGGTTTTGCGTCGAAGGTCATATTTTAAAAAACACAATAAAGTGAAACAACAGCCACTATGACAAAACTTTCCTCTAAAATTTACACAAAAAATATAGACAAGTCATTCTGAATCCAGCTGTAGACTTAGGTAGGACCTAGGTTAAATCTAAAACCTCGGGATTTGGGTGGTTGGATTGTTTATTTGTACATGTGTTTACTGATTGGCCGTGGTAGAAGGTTTGCAAAAATGGCCACCATTCTCCATTCTTCTTTTATCAAGTACTTTCTCATGTGACTTTGCAACTCATTTATCCATCTCTGTAATCTAGCTGTAATCTAGACTTGTTAGAACTACAGCATGCAAAGGAGGTGTTGAGGCCTCCACTCTACCCGTTGGAGCCTTGCTAGCTGCTGTATGAATGAGTCCAGGATGCTAAGGATAAGAGAGCACATGGGACGAAGGTGAATGTCTCAAATGAGGCCATCTTACACCAATCAGCTCCATGTGACCTGGAAGCTGACCATGTTCACTTGTGTGAGTCCATCTAGATCAGAAGAGTCCAGCTGCCCTTGGCCTAACTGCTCACCCAAAGAACTAGAGACAAATAAATGACTGTTGTTCTAAGCCACTGAGTTTTTTTGGAGAGGCAGTGGCAAGAGAGAACATGGTCTGCCATGTGGGAAAATCTGCTTGAGGGAAGAGACCACAGGATTAGATCCATAAATGGAATAGTGCCTAGCCTATATACATATTTTTATAAATTTCTTTACTTATTTATTTACTTTTGGCAGTACTAGGTTTTGAACTCAGGGTCTTGTGCTTGCTAGGCTGATGCTCTCCCACTTGAGGTGGCACCCCCCCAGCCCTTTTGCTTTAGTTATTTTTGAGACAGGGTGACCTAGACTGTGACCCTTCTATTTATACTTCTGGCACATAGCCGGGGTGGCAGGCATGTGGCACTGTGTCCAGCTTTCATTGGTTTAGATGAGGGTCTCAATAACTTTTTGCCTGGGCTGGTCTTGAACTGTGATCCTGAGTAGCTAGGATTACTGTTGTGAGCCACTGTGCCTGGATTAAATTTATTTTTTTTTAGAAATGGAGGTCTCTTTACATGGCCCAGGCTAGCCTCAAACTCACCATCCTCCTGCTTCAGGCACTCAAGTAGCAGCTGGGATCACAAGTGTATACCACCATGCCAGCTCATATAGGTATTCTTATAGGTATTCTTGAATGAGTTGAAGAGTAAATTGTTTGGGGAGGAAAAGGAGGACAAATCTGCAGCAGCTCAGATCTTAAGCTTCTCTTCAACCCTGTCTCATAACCACTCAGAACGGAGATCTACTTCCAGAGGCCCAGTCTCCCCAAACACAGGACTGTGGGCCTGCTTCCAAGTTATGAAGAATTGATAACCAGCACCCAATCTCTCATGACACCCAAAGATGCTCTGAAAAGATGCCACTGTTGAAGAACTAGTTGGATGTACACATGGGCACACAGAGGTATACATGGGCACGTGTAACACACACACACACACACGTGTGTGTGCTAAGCACATCTATTTTCTTCTCAGCTTCTCCTCCATGCCCTGACCCCTGACCATTTTAAAAGACCATCCAAGTAGAACTTCCTTTTACTGCTGGCAGATTTCATCATAACAAAGCAGAGAGGTAATTCTTCATTAAAATCTACTCAATGCAAAAAAACTCGGCATTCCTCACAATTTTCTGCTCCTAATTTGCAACATCTAATTTGCTTTGAAAAAAAAAAAGACAGAATGTATTCTGTGGCACTGCAGAGGAAATTATTTTTGCAAAATATTATACATTCACCTGCTGTCTCCCAGATGTTCTGTTGTTGAGGATGGATACCCATGTTCTCATCTGGAACACAGCTCCCTTTCATGGGGCAAGGCAGGGAGCAGAAGCGCTCCTCAAGACACGATCTGCACTGCCATGCCTCTTGCTATACACTGCTTACTGAAGAATATTTCTCACTGCCTCAACACAGCCCCAAACACCAACCTGTCAAGAGCTCACCAACGGTTCTGTGTTATACCATGGGATTTTTGTTATTTCCGATTCTTGCCTGCATAATCCTGACACTGTATTTGTTTTCTTCCAGGTCATCAACTGTAGCTCCCTGATCGTTGGGTGTAAACAAGTAGCTTGCCCTGAACTCAGTCAGTGTGATTGGAAGGAAGCAACATTTGGACCATTGTGCCAAAGACAGCCCTTGGTGATGGGAAAGCTGGCAGGAAGTCCTATCCAGGTGCTGTGAGGGTGCTCCGGTGCTCTTTCCCTATTCTCAGAGACTCTTCCTATGATCTCTGCAGGTGCCAAAACTGATTGGTCTGTGGGTAAACAGAATTCTATCCAAACAACTAACAGCTAGAAAGCAGTGTGACTGTCAAGGAGACTCAAAATCTTCCAGCACCTCACAGTATTTGTTGCTTTGACCTATTTCTCTGTACCTCTCCCCTGGCTTCTTCTGTTTCTTCTCCCCAGACCTCACCCCATTTCCACTAGCCACAGTTCAACATGCCCCTCCCTCCATCTGCTTCCTTGTTTTTCTACCTCATCACTTGTGCTCCAAAGTATCTGAGTACACACTGGGAACACAGTGAAACTCACATGATCAGTTGGGTAGATTATAAGTCACACTTGAAGACACCTAAATGTTCCAATTGGAACTGCATCACACATGTTCCCTCTCCCATGCTAATCAAAATCAGGAAACTCGATGGGCATGGTGACACACGCCTGTAACCCCAGCACCTGGGAGGTGGAAGCAGGAAGATCTTGAGTTCTACGCTATCCCAGGCTACATACAGCATCTAAAAAGAAAAAGGCCAGGTACAGTGACTCAAGCCTGTAATTCTAGCTACTCAGGAGGAATGAGGTGCAAGGTCAGCCCAGGAAAAAAGGTTCTCAAGACCCCATCTCAGTGGTGAAAAAAGCTGTATATGGTAACATGTGCATGTCATCCCAGCTATGAGGAAGATTAGACAGGAGAATCAAGGTCCAGGCCAGCCTGGGCACAGATATGAGACCCTGTTTAAAAAAACTAGCTAAAGTAAAGAGAGCTGGGGGCATGGCTTGAGTAGAGCACCTGCCTAGCAAGTGCAAGGCCCTGAGTTAAAAAAAACCCAGTACAAAAAAAAAAAAATCACTAAAAATATGTGCACAAGTACACACACATACACACACACACACACACACACACCCAACCTGGCTTATTGAACATGAATTTTTCATTTTATTTATTATTTTTTATTAGCATATATAATTGTACAAAGTGAGGGATTTCATAGTAATATTTTCCACACATGCATAAAATGTACTTTGATCACATTCACCTCCTCTATTATTCTTTCTTATCTCCCATTCCCCAACCCTCTTCCTTTTTAATTATTTTACAGTTTTTTTCTTTTTTTTTGGAAAACAATGTTTGAGATCAAGCATCTCTGTCTTACTAAGGGATGAAGCTAGACAGAGATAGTAAAGCGTCAAATGCTTTAAGCAGGAGGAATGACAATAAAACACTTGTTATACTGTAACTGTACCTGCCTTACAAATTTTCATACGGTTTTCATTATGTGAACATGAATTTTTTAAATAGAGGAGCTTACACTACACATCAGCAGCCTCACAAAGAAAAGAAAATAATATATTGTGACAAATTTTAAAAGCTAGTTTCCAGGAGGCAAAGCATAAGATTTCAGAGCCAAGTTGAGCAAGGCCTGGCTGAGCTCCTGGGCCACTCAGGTCCTTTAGAAAGTGCACAAGGAAGTCATGAATCCAGGGGAAGAAAAGTGAGTGGAGAGAGACAGCAGGGAATCTGGAGGACGGATTCTTCCTGATAGAATCCCAAATGCCCGGACTTCCCATTGTTCAGGCAAAGGAAAACTTTGATATAGGACATTTAGCAACATTTTTGAATAAAAAGCAGAGTCCCAAAATTTTAAGACTAGTGAACCAACATAGAAGTATCTACTATTCAGCTGAGCAGTCTCCTTCTAACTTCTGTTTCCTCTTCTGGATGAAGGGGATGAAGGCAAAGAGCCTAACTTAGAGGAAATGGTAACTTTAGGAATAGAAAGAATTCTACAACTGCTTCCCATTACAGAACATAATAACTTACAGAAAGTGCGTGCGATAAAACAAACGCTCAAAGGTAACGTGATAAAATAACAGTATGTTATAAGAAGTGTGGCCGTGACCTCCAGGAACTTAAAAATCTATTATACTCTGTAAGGAGCAGAACAAATAGAGAATTTTACCAAACTGAGAAAAAGATATGCAGAGATAGATGTATTTAAGAGCCACTGCAAATGTGAAGCAGGATAAATTCACAGAAAATTACAGATACATCAAATTAAAACTGCTAACATCAAAGAGAACAACTTAAAGGCAGTCAGCAAAAAGTGATACATGACTTTCAAAAGATGGCCATAGGACCTAGTGAGTGACTTTTCAAAAGAAACAATGTGAAGATGGCTTCAGAGAGTTAGAAGAGCCACCAGCCTAGAATTTCTTACTCCGTGGAGGTATCCCAGATGGAAGCCCCAAGGCTCAGGCAGGAAAGAGCCCTGAACTGCTTGGGGATGTGTTCCCTGCGTGCTGGCCGCATGCATGTGCACATATTCATTCAACACACGAGCACAGCGCAGAAGATGGAGCGAGAGCCTATGGAGTCAAAATGTTTGAAGGCTTTAAATGATTCAGGAAATAGCAAAAGTATTAATTTGTACAAACTTTGATAAGCCAAGTGTGCCTGGCATCATTTCTACAGTTACCACTAAAAGAAGAGAAAGGGATCAAGGGGTAATTGTAATAAGAAATGCTTAGCTGTGAGTGGTAATCCCAGTTACTGGGAGGTAGAGGCGGAGGACTGTGGGTTGAAGGTCAGCCTTGGCAAAGGTAGAGAGATGAGAGATGAGAGAGATGAGAGATGACAGAGAGAGAGAGAGAGAGAGAGAGAGAGAGAGAGAATGCTTATTTAGATGATGCTTGTAAGAGGCACATTTTAAATATGAGCATACAAAGAAATTGAAAAGAAAAAAAATGCCATGAGAAGACTGACCAGCAAAGAAGACTTAAAGTGAAAAATATTCCTGGTGATAAAGAGGGCTATTTCATAAAGATAAATGTTTCAATTGAGCAGGAAGATACTAAATTCTAAAGTTATGTGGACTTACTAACATAGCCTGGGAATATATGATTCTAAATACATGAACTAAAAGGAAAAATAGATAAATCTATTATGATAGATATTTTCAATGTCTCAGAACAAGTAGAAAAAAAAGATAATAATACAGGTCAAATAATAAATTTGACCTAGGTGACACAGACAGACCACATCCGACAACTGCAGGGTAAAATTCTTTCAAGTCCACAAGGAATAATTTCTGCAAAATTGACCATAAGAGAAACAACAGTAAACTTTGAAGGCTAGAATCATACACATGTTTTCTGGCCACAGGAAATTGACAGTCAAAAAATTTCTGGGAATTTCCCATATACATGGAAATTAAAACAGGTCTAAATAATTCATGGATCAAGAAAGAGTTACAATGTAAATTAGCAAACATTCTAACTGAACAGTGATGAAAACATGACAAGTCACAACTGTGGGAAGCAGCAAAAACTCTCTGAAAATAGTTTTTCATACTTGTGTTAAAAAAGAAAATAGCTGGAAATTACATAAATCTCAAGAAGCTGGGAAGAGAAGACACAAAGAGAAATAGAGGAAGGAGACAGAAAACAGCAGAGAATAATCAAATAAAAACAAACATATAATAGAGAGGATCACCACCACCAAAAGTTGATTTTTTGAAAAGGTTAATAACATTGACTAAAAGCCCCTAGCAAAATTAAGAAACATTTAGAGAAGACACAAAAGAAAAACATCAGAGCTGGATGTAGTTCAGTGGGAGAGTGCCCTGTATTCAATACCCAGCACCAAAAAACAACCATTAGGAACAAAAAGGGACATCATCACAGAACTTTCAGATAGTAGGTAGGGTAACAAGAGGGCTCTATGATAAGTTTGTGTCCAAAAAACTAAAAATTCTAATGAAATAGACAAAATTCTACAGAAATACAAAAAAATAAAAATTCTAATGGAATAGACAAAATTCTACAGTAACACAACTTACTAAAAGTGCCACAAGAAGAAATAGAAAAATTTTATATGCCATTAATTTAATAAAATTGAGTCTGTTACACACACAATAATAGCAAAGCAAAAAATAATAGAAACCTTCAAGTTTCAAGTAGGTGGCTTTGCTATGGAATTCTGTCAATTATGTAGGAGGATAACTCCAATCTTATAAAGTCTTCCAGAGGACAGAAAAAGGAAATACTTCCCAACTTATATCCACAGAGCCCTGGTACTCAAACCTGGCAAGGACATGATGAGAAAGTACTGCAGACCAATCTCACTAAACATAGATGCAAAACATCCCAAGAAAACGTCAACAGACTGAATCCAGTGGCACATTAATACTAGTAAGCTGAGCAAGCAGTATAGGATAATACATTACACCAAGCTGGGTTTATCCCAGGAATTCACAATTAGTTTAACATCTTAAAAAGGAATTTCAGAAAAGAAGGAAAAAGGCAAATATGGTTGATGTACTTTCTATACAAAAATGAATACAAAATATTTAAACCATTGAAATCACCATAAGAAGGGGACTAGGGTAGAAAGGAGAAAAATGGTGATGAACCAACTCAGGATATAATACATATGCACGTGGAAATTTCACAATGAAACTCCTGTACAGCTATCTTACACAAACTAAATGTCTTTTTCCAAAAATGGAGAACAGGAAGGTAAAACAGGTCCTATCTGGGGAGCTGGCACCAGTGGGAAGGGGGAGGATATAAGGAAAGGGTGTAGGAGGATGAATATGGTAGAAATATTATGTATTTATGTATGTAAGTGGGAAAATGAGACTTGTTGAAACTATTCCAGGAATGGGGGGAGGGAGAATAAAGGAGAATGATGGAGGGGGTGAATTCAACTATGATCTATCATAGGTACTTTTGTAAATGTCACAACGTACCCCAAGTACAACAATAATATGCTAATAAACAATAAAAATAAAAAGGAGTTTCAGAAAAGCATCTGACCAAATTCAATGGGATAAAAACTCTTAGAAATGAGAAATATAAGAAAACTTCTTCAACCTGATATTAAAAGCATCCAAAAACTGACTGAAAAAGGAAAGGATTACAATCACATGGTACCACATGGACGAATGCTGAGGGCATTATATGAAATGAAATAAGCCAATCACAAAGAGACAAACACCACAGGATTCCAACATCAGTCAAATTACAGAAATGGAGAGTAGAAAGGTGGTTACCCAGCCTCAGGAGGGAGGGGGCAGGAGACGCTGTTGTGTAATGGAGTACTCCTCAGCAAAGAAAAAGGATCACCAATAGCCTCAGGGAATATGGATGTGTCTCACAGACCTAAAAGCCACACACAACAGTACACACTGTAGACTTCCCCGTACATGAAATTCAAGCAGGGGAAAGGTGCTTATGTTAATGGGGTCAGAAGTGTGGCCATGTTCCCAAGGAGATGCGCCTGGAGGGGAGCACTAGGAACTGGGTTGTGGGAATGCTGCTTCTTCACCTGCGTGATGACTATGGCTGTGCTTATGGTAGGGGAACTTGTTGAGCTCTGTCACCTTTGATCACAAAATAATTCAACTGACATCCAGGCAGAAAGGCACATCATACACAAGGACAAAGACCAGATCTGACTTGCCTTAAACTCTACCTCAGCATGTTCAATAGAAGAGAAAAAGAACAATGTCTACGATCTTCTTTCTTTTTCTTTTTTGTGCTGCTGGGGATCAAGCTTTCCACACCTCCAGCTCAATGGCTATAATCCTGAGGGAAAGAAAATGTGATGCAGCAATGCTGTGCTTTGTGAGATGTCTCTTGATTTTATGTGGAGTGACACAAGATGTCTGGACTTTGAAGTATTTCAAGAACATAGCACACTGTGTGATTTCTTGCCTGTGTTACTTATGTTAAGCTGCAAGCCAGTAGCTGCTGGCATTCCAATTCTTAATTCACAGCCCAGGGTGGACAGCCAGTGTTCTCACCAAGAAACACACCTTCCAGATGTAGCTCCTATGTCTGTATCTTTTTGTTTTTTCTTATTGTGTCAGGGTCTTGCTATATAGCCCAGGCTGTCCTTTATTCTCTTGCCTCAACCTTGCAAGTAGCTGGGATTACAGGCCTCTGTTATCATGCCTGGCTTTATTATCTGTATCTTGATTAAGACCATCGCTTTGGGGCCTGGTGGTACATGCCTATAATCCCAGCTATGTGTTAGGTAGAAATGTGGGGATGTGGGCCTGAGGCCAGCCCCAGGCAAAACCTGGAGACCCTATCTTAAGAATAAAAGGGCAGGGTTTAGGGCTCAAGTTGTAGAATGACTGACTAGCAAGGCTGAGGCCCTGAGTTCAAATCCCAGTAAGAACAACAACAATAACAAAACATTGCTTTTCCAATCAGAAACTTGAATACCCAAAATGGGTTTCTACTGGTAAAATTAGTGTCTATTAATTGCCATGATAAATATTAGAAATGGGCTCTTATTGGTTAAATACAAGGTATGCAGTGGTGGCTTACACACACACACATAATCCTGGTTAACTCAAGATGCAAAGATCAGGAGAATCATGGTTCAAGGCCAGCCCAGGTTAAAAGGTTCATGAGACGCCCATCTCAATCAATGGCTGGGTGCCTTTCATCCCAACTGTATGGGGAAGCATAAATAGGAGGATGGTGGTTTAGGTTGGCCTCAGGCAAAAACTCTAGGGCCTACTGAAAAATAACTAAAGCAAAAGAGGGCTGGGGGTGTGGCTCAAGTGATGGCCCTGAGTTCAACCCCCAATATTGCCAAAAGAAAAAAGAAAAAAAAAAGAAATGTATGTATGATATAGGACCTAGCTAGAGGTATTTTAGAGACACTTTGAACCCTTAAATGAACAAGGTAAAACCCATTTGGATTTTTTTTTTTGTGATGCAACTGGCATTTGAACTCAGGGTTTTATGCCTATAAGGCAGGCGCTCTACTACCTGAGGCACACCTCCAGTCCATTTTGCTCTGGATTTTTCAGAGATGGAGTATTGTGAAGTATTTGCCCAGGCTGGTCTTAAACCTTGATCCTCTCAACCTCAGCCTCCCAAATAGCTAGGGTTACAGGCATGAACCATCAGTGCCTGGCTCCATCTGAATTTTAATGGTGCTGAGCACTTGGACCCCACATGGTCTCTTTGGGACTAATGTGTCACACTCCAGAACAGTGGGAATGAACATTTACCTATCAGCATCCATCCAGAATACCCACCCATCACCCTGCTCTGGTCACACCACCTGCTCTCATCACACAGCCTGTCCAACTCCCGCTTAGTACAAGAACTCTCTGGGAACAACATGCCCTCTGTGTCCCCACTGTACAATATGGGACACAGCAGTTAACAGATACTCCATAAATATTTGTTGAATGAACAAACAAGTGAGTGAAGAGCTAAATAAGTGATGGAAGCCAGTTTTTATAAAGCTTGTTTCAGTTTGGGAATCTGTCAGCCAGGACCATTCTATTTATGTCGGAGGCAAAAATGAGAAATGGCTTTGAGTTCCAGGGTTGAGCATAACCACTGTCTGCTCAATTCCTCCTCCTCATGACCTACCTCATGAGCTTAAATATGTTGTGAAATTGAAAAGCACCTGAAACATGGCAAGAGATGAGACTGTTCTCCATTCTTACCCCTCCTGATGCAGGAAACACTGGCCAGATGTAGAATGCTACAGCTGAGAATTTGAGAAAGGCTGCGGGGGGTGGGGGGGTGTTTTGACCCAGACCCTCAGTCCTAGTTTGCTGTGTGTGTGTGTACATGCCAATGCATGTGGGACGTTCAGCCTGCAGAGCTCCCCAAGGCTACAGCACTCCCAGAGGGAAACCCAGGACCATAAGCCAAGCTCTTCCTCTCTCCCCAGGTTTGTAGGTCAAGCTCCTGGCTCCAAAACAGGTTCTCACTACAGCCTATGACCTTAAATGAGGACAAAGACCAGTGAGTGTTTACAAACACCCTCCTCCTGAGAAAGTATTCCAAGCCTGTTTTTCTCCTGGAAAACAGGAACAGTTGTTACTCACTGAATCTCAACCAAAAAGTGCATTCTGCTCACAAGCTGGAGAAGCCCTTTGCCATGGAAGTGCTACTTGTCTCTCCACCCCTCCACACTCTGGAGTAGAGTATGTGGCTCTGATTCCAGTCTCCAGTGTCCCTCAGCATCACTCCACACCACCACCACCACCACCATCAAACCTTCACAGGGCCTTCAACTTAGACAAGCAAGTCTTAGAAATGGAAGCTTCGTGGGTTCTCCTGGCTAAAACCCATGCACTTCTATGTCTCTGCTACTTTTGGAAAACAGGTCTCACACAGAAGTCAGGAGTAAACGAAGGAGGCTGGCCTGTGTACTGCAGCTTTTCTTCTCTCTTCTTTTCTTAAAAAAATAAATTTTATTGTGTACATTTAAAACATACAACATGCTGTTTTGGACACACAGATAATAAAAAGGGCACTACTACAGTGCAGCACGCCAACATATCTAGCACCTCACACAGTTAGCAACTTTTTTGTTATTTTTGTACAAGAGCAGCTAAAATCTACCCAAGTTACTTATAGTTCTCTCTCCCCTCTCCCTCACCCCTTTCTCTTTCTGGCAGTCCCCGGGGTTGAACTCAGGGCCTTGCATTTGCTAGGCAGGCTCTACTACTTAAGTCACTCAGCAAGCCTTCTCATACTTCTCTTGTCTAAATTTCTATGTTTTAGCCAGGCACAGTCAGTTTACCTGGAGTCCCAGCTACTTGGGAGGCTTGAGGCAGGAGGCTGGCTGGAGTCAAAGAGTTTGAGGCCAATCTGGACAACATAGAGACCCTCTCTCTCTCTCTCTCTCTTTCTGACTTGCACCCCCCCTCACCACCCTCCACCTCTAACACTCACTGCTTTGCTGTCTCTGTTTCTCCATGCCCTCATTTCTCACCAGGGTGGGACATGGGCAGGGGCAAAGTATACAGGTTGAGCCTTGGGGTTTCTCCTAAAGCTGCCCTGGCTCATCTTTTTCATGTCCCTGAACTTCAGGAAGCCCACACACATCTTCTTTTTTCCTCTGGTCTTGGCTACACAGCCGTTAAAAATAGTAATTTAAAAAAAGACTACCAGACATGCCAGAAATAACCAATGGTTCAGTGAGCCTCTGAACAAATATGGTAATATTGACAAGAAAATTCTAAATTCAGTCTCATGCTTGGTTCTGTGAAGAAAATGAAGTCCAAAAGATGGAGAAAAACACAGACTGAAGTTAATTTAAGAAAACAAAAGAATGTCTTTAGAAAAGAGAGAGCAGAGGAACTTACTGAGAGAACTAGTTTGGGGGTGAGCTGTGCTGATGTCCTGCTTTTCCAGGAGTTTTGCGGCTCCTGGAGGAAGGACACCCATGGGATGCCAACATTGGAGTGAGGTTAAATCCTGGCTCTGTTTTCTTATGGCTGTGTGACACAGGCAAACCACTGAATCTTCTTGTACCTCAATTTTCCCATTTGTAAATTGGAGCCAGCCATTTCTATTCTCAGACTTATAAAGATTAATCGAGACAAAGTTTGAAAAACCTCTATCGTGGAAAGGGGCATGGGTGACTTGGGCATGATGGGAATTTCTATATTCTGTTGTGCTGGCTTCATGGGTGTAGCCACCCATGATAACTCAGATAATCTTATACTTTAAATGGGTATGGTTTACTGAATGCAAATTAGAGTTGAATGCAAATTAGGCTTAAAAACCATCAATTTCCAGAACAGAGATGTCATGGAGCAAGTGTCTGATTCATGACAGCTCTTTTCTCAGGGACAAACTGGGGTGTGTGTCTTGTTTCCATGGCTGAGCCAAGCCAGCGGAGGGAAGAAGAAAGGCTGAACACTTGTTAATAACTCAGAGGCAGTGGGGCTGGGAGAAGGAGGTCAAGTCTGGTGCTAATCACTTTTCTGATACCACAGACCAGAAACTCTAGAACATGGGGCAGAAGGTCTTGGTTGGCCTTTCTGAGCTTGTCTTAACACTTGGTTAAGATGCCCTGAGGCAAGTCTTCAACATGGACCAAGTCTCCAATCTGTGAGTCTCACTTCCTGGGTTATCAGCCTTAGGCTCCCCTTGCCAGAAGCTGTTCTCTCCCACACCCATAGGATGAATGTCCTCAACTGGAATAGGCAGAAGTCATAGAACCTCTACATACTGAAGTGAGGAGGGAACAGAGGTGTTGAAGGTGGTGTGAGACCAAAAGTGGTCAGTGTACCCCCAGGAATCATGAAGGCACCCGATGAGGTAGACACTGGGATCATGTGGCCAGGGGGAGAGACTGTTCTTAGGGTGCCAACGGTCAAAGAGAAAACATAGCCTTGAAGATGGACTTGAGACTTGGCATAGGAAGAAGCCCAGAGGCAACCAGACTTAGCATGGAAATCTCTGGCAAACTTGCTTAAGGAAGATTTTTCCGTAATTAGAGCAACAACCAATCATTGTTTGATACTGAGCACATTACAGAGGTATGCCAGACATTTCCTGCTGCCAAGCTGGAATGGAAACCAAGAAGAAGATGTGTGGATTTGGACAGGAGAATGGAAGACTAAATGGCCAGATCCAGACCAGGCGTCTAGAGTCCAAAGCCAGAGAAAACCAACGCACAGAAGGGAGAAAATGGAAGGCAAAATAAGTCCTCACCCAGAACCCCATGGGGTAACTCTATATGATAAATAAAATTATCATTTTCTCCTAAGAGTAAATTAAAGCTAAGGAGGGTCAAGAGAATTGTTCAGCCTCCACTTCTAATTTTTTCTATCATTTAAATAAACTCAAATCTCTTTGATAAACTATTTCAAAAATAACAAAAGCAAGTGGTTGAGCAAAAGAAGCTTACAACCTCTCTGGATCCCTGATCTTTTTCCAGGTCTACCATTGTGTCTTCCCTGGTCCTCATCGTGAACAGCAGTCCTCCTCACTCCTGCATCACTGCATGGCTATGAAGGTGGTGCACCCCTCACTCATTAATCACACTACACACAGCCACCAGAATCCCCTGCACACTGGAAGCTCTCATTCCCTTGATATCTGCAGGCTCTGAATCCATTGAGCTCTTGTGTCTGGACTCGCCTTCTTTAAAACAACACCGTGCTTTCTCGCTCCCCGCTACCTCCTCATCTTCTGTTCCACTGTTGCCTTTGAGGCTCCCAATTACTAGGGTTTGCTTTCGGGTGGGACAGTGCATGATTCAGCACTTAGGATTCTGCCAGATTATAGGACATGGAATGAGTGAACAGATCAAGGGCCAATCAGTGTTATTATCCATAGCCAGGTAGGTCCACCTCTAACCTTTGTCTGACCCACTCTCCCTAAAATGACTTTTCTCCAATTTGAAGCAGTTCCCTAATCAAAAAAAGTTGATGTTCACTAGACAAAATAAATGTGCAAAGTAAGTGAAGTATTGGTGACAATATTCTTGTAACACACGCAGAGATTTCTGACAATGACACAGCCACTTTAAATGTTCATTCTACAAAGCAATGAGCACTGAAAAAATCTCTATACCCCACCAAGTGGAGAAGCCAGGGTACCTTTCCATAGCTCTAATGGCTTTGCAGCTCTGTGCCACAGTGAGAAAATAAACACCATTTCTAACACACAGACTTGCATTTAGTTCTCATTCTGCCAGGGCCAGTAAACACCCATCTGGCTGGTGGGTGTGACTCACTGGATGGTGTGACTACAGCACCTTATGAGAATGTTAGGACCTCAGGGTGAGGGTGGATGCCACTGTTCCACTGTCCTCTAGCACTTGCCCCAATCTGAAACTTCTTTTTTATTACTAGCATGTAGATACACTGAGGCAAGCTTTTAGAGGCGTTTGTAAAAATTCAATAGGAAAAATTTATATCTATTTACTTTAACAATAAATTGTGTTTATATTTGGAATCTTAATTTTATTTGTATAATAGTTAATTTTCATTGCATTTTACTAAAGTATTAGTCTGCAATGACTATAAAAAAGTTTATAATAACTAGATCCATGTATATCACCCTATACCAAGATTAACTCAAAATGGATCAAGGATCTTAATATCATACCCCAAACTCTTAAGTTGATACAAGAAAGAGTAGGAAATACTCTGGAGTTAGTAGGTATAGGTAAGAACTTTCTCAATGAAACCCCAGCAGCACAGCAACTAAGAGATAGCATAGATAAATGGGACCTCATAAAACTAAAAAGCTTCTGTTCATCAAAAGAAATGGTCTCTAAACTGAAGAGAACACCCACAGAGTGGGAGAAAATATTTGCCAACTATACATCAGACAAAGGACTGATAACCAGAATATACAGGGAACTTAAAAAACTAAATTCTCCCAAAACTAATGAACCAATAAAGAAATGGGCATGTGAACTAAACAGAACTTTCTCAAAAGAAGACATTCAAATGGCCAGAAAACACATGAAAAAATGCTCACCATCTCTAGCAATAAAGGAAATGCAAATTAAAACCACACTAAGATTCCACCTCACCCCTGTTAGAATAGCCATCATCAGCAACACCACCAACAACAGGTGTTGGCGAGGATGCGGGGAAAAAGGAACCCTCTTACACTGTTGGTGGGAATGTAGACTAGTACAACCACTCTGGAAAAAAATTTGGAGGCTACTTAAAAAGCTGGACATCGATCTACCATTTGATCCAGCAATACCACTCTTGGGGATATACCCAAAAGACTGTTACTCCAGAGGCACCTGCACATCCATGTTTATTGCGGCACTATTCACAATAGCCAAGTTATGGAAACAGCCAAGATGCCCCAGCGCTGACGAATGGATTAAGAAAATGTGGTATCTATACACAATGGAATTTTATGCAGCCATGAAGAAGAACGAAATGTTATCATTCGCTGGTAAATGGATGGAATTGGAGAACATCATTCTGAGTGAGGTTAGCCTGGCTCAAAAGACCAAAAATCGTATGTTCTCCCTCATATGTGGACATTAGATCAAGGGCAAACACAACAAGGGGATTGGACTATGAGCACATGATAAAAGCGAGAGCACACAAGGGAGGGGTGAGGATAGGTAAGACACCTAAAAAACTAGCTAGCATTTGTTGCCCTTAATGCAGAGAAACTAAAGCAGATACCTTAAAGCAACTGAGGCCAATAGGAAAAGGAGACCAGGAACTAGAGAAAAGGTTAGATTAAAAAGAATTAACCTAGAAGGTAACACCCACGCACAGGAAATCAATGTGAGTCAATGCCCTGTATAGCTATCCTTATCTCAACCAGCAAAACCCCTTGTTCCTTCCTATTATTGCTTATACTCTCTCTACAACAAAATTAGAGATAAGGGCAAAATAGTTTCTGCTGGGTATTGAGGGGGGGGGAGCGGGAGGGGGTGGAGTGGGTGGTAAGGGAGGGGGTGGGGGCAGGGGGGAGAAATAAACCAAGCCTTGTATGCACATATGAATAATAAAAGAAAAATGAAAAAAAAAAGTTTATAATAGTCCACAGACTTAGAAAAGTAGTGAAACAAACAAAAACAGTAAACTATTCGTTTGAGACATTCCAAGCTGGGTGTGGTGGTGTGTACCTATAATCCCAGCACTTGGGAAGCAGGGGCAGGAGGATTTCAAGCTTGAGGCCAGCATGGACTATATAGTGAGACCCTGTCCCAAAAAAACAAAAGAGAGAACTCCAAGAGTGAAGAGATAAACCACAGAATGGGAAGATTTGTTTTTCAGGTTTTTTTTCTGTGTGTGTGTGTGTGTGTGTGTGTGTGTGTTGTGGTGCTGGGGATGGAATCCAGGACCTTGTGCATGCTAGGCAAGAGCTATACCCCTAGCCTGGGAAACAATATTTGCAACACATTAATTATAGATATAAAATGTAAAAATCTTCTATAATATGTAAATAACTAATTCAAACCCATTAGAATAATAGGCAAAGTACTTCAATTTTTTAAAGCTGTACTAGGATTTAACTCAGACGCTCTATCGCTTGTGCCACTTCCCCAGTCCTTTTTGCTTTAGTTATTTTTTGGATAGGATCTCACGTTTTTGCCTAGGCTGGCCTGGATCTCTATCCTCCTACTTACATCTCCTGTGTAGCTGGAATGACAGGTGCAGACCACCACACCCAGCTTTATTGGTTGAAATGGGGTCTTGCTAACTTTTTGCCCAGGCTGCCCTCAAACTATGATCCTCCAGATCTCCCCTCTCCCGAGTAGCTAGAATTACAAGCGGGAGCCACTGTGCCCAGCCTTGAAACAGAATTTGACATGAGGAAATTTTAATGCCTGATGGACATGTGACTGCTCAGCCTCACTGTGATCAGAGAAATGAACATCAGGACTGCAGTTACCACAGAGCAGTGGTCAGAGGGCAACCCTAAAGGTTGCTGAGGATGCTGAGCAGGGGAGTCAACTGACAGAACTACTTTAGGAAATCCCTTCACAGCATCCACTAAAGCTGGACACCACCTACTCCATGGCAGCAATCCCACTCCAGGAATGGATAAGGAAATGCCTACATGTTAACCAAATCACCAGGACGATACCCATCATGGCAGCATAGCAACATGAAAACAAACCCAACAGCAGACTGGGTAAGCTGGTGTGTTCACACTATGGATAGTAAGTAGCGGTGAGGCTAACAAACCATAGCTTCCAACAAACAATGTCAACCAACCATGGGGAACTGACAGCACCCTAGGAACTGTTCTGGTTCCTCACAGGACCTGCAGACATCCAAGGACAAACTGTCATATAATTCAGTAAGGCCACGGTGGCGGCACTGCAGTCTTTCTCCTTAGTAGAACAGTACTCGGGTGTCATGGAAAATCAGGAGTGGGTCCCTGAAGGAGTCTGGAGTGGGAGGAGCCCTGTGTGACTAGGAACACTTCAAGGTCTGGCATGAGGTCCACCATGTTTAGAAGACCCACAAAGGCTGAGATCTCTGTTAACAACCCCCAGCGTAGCTCTTGAGGTTCTCATAAGGGTCATGCCCAGATACAGTAATCACCACACTCAGGGGTGGGCTTCCTTTCACCTGTTCATCACAGTTCTCCCAGCCCAGTTTGCCAGTCAGGGATCCCTTTTATCAGAAGTGGTGTTGCTTGGGTACCACAGCTGATGTTCTACTATGAGTGGTTTTCCAGGGGAATAAGCAAGCAAGCTAACACAGTCAACTCATTCTTAAAGAAGAAGGGAGGGTTTTGTTAAGCCTGTACACCCAGACAGGAAGAACAGAGTTCAGTGTGGCTATGCTGCTTTTGTAATGCTCCAGGGATCCCCAGGCCAGGCAGAGATACTGCCAGGTCCAGAGCTCAGAAGGATGATCTGAAAGTCTCCTCTCAAGGCACCATCGTGGAGAAGAGGCCACCACATACAGCCAGCAGAAGTGGAGCCCTCTGCCAGCACCATATGGTCTCTTTGTGGGCAGGGGACACGGCCAGCCCTAGGGAAGCTTACCTTTCCCGCAGGCCTGCACCAGGCCATACCATTCCCCACAGCTGTTACACAGCAAGGTGAAGGCCGGTTCTTGATGGCTGGCAGTGGGCCCCGGGGCACACACATACAGGAGCTCATCCCCCATCTCCAAGCCAGTGTGGCCCTGCAGGATGGTGTGTGGGAAGGAAGGTGGGTCTCCACATGGCCTCTCTGAGGAAAAGGAATCACAGTCAGCTTCTCCAAACTGTGCAGAACGTTTTCAGCCTGGCAGGAAACAAACTTTAAGAAGAACCATTCCATTCTCATCTCTTCTCCATGGAGTGCCACCTTTTTCTCATTCACCCTGGCAATCTCGGGACTGGCAGAATTCCTGGCACGGATGAGGCACTCAAAAAATACTTGTTGAATAAATCAATGTGGTACCAAGTACAAAAACTTAGTATTTTTAAATCACCAGATGACATTACCTCCTGCTGTCTCCTTAAAAGGATGACCCAGAGACACACGCTTAGCAGCAGGTACTTGTTCCTCATTTGCATAAGTGAATAAGTACACTGTGAAAAGCTAAATGTTAGACCATATGGTACAAGGGAAGGTGCCTCTTCCCTCCCTCAACCTGGACGCCAATGATAACCAGCCACCAAAAGATAGATAGATGCTCAGAGGTGAAGGTTAAGTGTATATAAAAAATCTATATGGTATTTTTTTAACAAAAGTGGGATTAAGTTGTATGTATTATTGAGTACTCTCTTTGTATTTTAATTAATAAGCTGTATTTTAGAGAAGCTTTAAGTTCACAGCAAAACTGACAGGAAACTACAGAGATCCCATATGCCCACTTTCCTGCCCCCACCAACCTCCCACACTAGCAGTGTCCCCCACCATGGTGGTATACTTGTTACAAACTAGGAGCCTACACAGACAGTCCTCCCAAGGTGCAGGGCTTCCCGTGGCTCACTCTGGAGTCTACGCAATGCTTCATGGCATGCCTCCCCCACTCAGAGCAGCTTCCCTGTCCTGAAAAGCCTGTGTACTGTGCTTATTCATCCCTACCTTCCACACCCAGGCAACCATTGCTCCTTTCACCAAAGAGCAGGACTGCTGGATCGTGCGGAAGAGAACCACTTCTGTAAGAAATTGCCAAATTGTCTCCCAAAGTGGCCGAGCCACTTTCCATTCCAGCGGCAGTAAGTGACAGTCCCTGCTACTCCACATCCTCATCAGCCTTTGGGACTGGCGGGTCCCAGCTTTTGGCCATTCTGGTAGGTGTGCAGCGGTACCTGTTATAATTTGCGATGCTCTGATGACATGATGTTCAACATCTTTCGAGGGCTCACTTGCCACCTGTGCATCTTTTTCTTTGGTGAGGTGTCTGTTCAGGTATTCTGTCCACTTTTAACCAAGCTGTACATTTTATTACTGGTGAGTTTAAAGAGTTCTTTGTTTTTCATAGTAATTATTATTATTATTTTTAGTGGCGTTGGGAGTTTTAACTCTGGGCCTCATGCTTGCTAGGCAGGCATTCTACCACTTGAGCCACTCCACCAGCCCTTTGTGTTGGGTGTTTTTGAGATCGAGTTCTGTGAGCTATCTGCCCAGGCTGGCTTCGAACAGTGATCCTCCTGATCTCTGTCTCCTGTATAGCTAGGATTACAGGCGTGAGCCACCAGCGCCTGGCCTCACGGCAAATCTTTGTTAGATATTTCTTTTGAAAATATTTTCCCCAGTCTGTGGCTTGTCTCCTCATATTGTTGACTTTGTCTTTTGTAGAACAGAAAAAAATTTAATTTTAGCAAGACCAGCTTAGCAATTATTTCTTTCATGGATCATACCTTTAGTGTCCTATCTAGAAGGTCATTGATATACCAAGGTCACTCAGGTTTTCTCCTATGCTATCTTCTAGCATTTTGTATTTAGTTGTGTGAGACATCTGAGTTAATTTTGTGAAGGGTTTAAGATCTGAATCTGGATGTTCAGTTCTCCCAGCACCCGTGTTGACAAGACTGTCTTTACTCCATTGTATTGCTTTTGCTCCTGGTCAAATATCAATTGGTTGGCTAGATGTGATGGCTCATGCCTGTAATCCCAGCTACTTGGGAAGCAGAGATTGGGAGGAGCATGGTTTGAGACCAGCCTGGGCAAAATGTTAGCAAGACTACATCTCAACAAATAAGTTGGCAGTAGTGGTTCTTGCCTGTAATCTCAGCCACACAGGAAACATGGGATGAGGATCTGTCTAAGGCTGGCCCTGAGTGAAAATGCAAGACTCTACCCGAAAAATGAAGCAAAAAAGGGCTGGAGATGCAGCTCAAGTGCTAGAGGTCTGCCTAGGAAGCTGGAGGCCCTGAGTTTAAAAAAATAATAATTGGCAAATTTATGTGAGTTTATTTCTGAGCTCTCTTTTCTGTTCCATTCATCTATTAGCCTATTTTTTGCAGGACTTTGTTGCATTCAATATCGAGTTGGTTGTTCTGGGTTCTTTCCTTCTCCATATAATCTGTAGGGTTAGTTTTTTGATATCTACAAAATAACTTGCTGGATTTTGATTGGGGTGTTGAATGTAAAGATCAAACTGAGAAGAACTGATATGACGACAATATGAAGTCTTCCTATCCAGAGACAGAATATTTCTTCATTTGCTTAGTTCTTCTTTAATTTATTTCATCAAGAGTTTTGTAGTTTTCCTCATATAGATCTTGACGTATTTTGTTAGATTGATACCTAAATATTTCATATTTGGGAATGCTAATGTAAATGATACATGATTTAAATTTCAAATTCTACTCCTTCATCGCTGTTGTATAGGAAAATAATGACCTCTGTACATTCATCTTGCATCCTACTTTTAGCTCCAAAAGTTTTTTTGTCAATTCTTTTGAATTTTACACACAGATAGTCATATTATCTCCAAAGTCAGTTTTAGTTCCTCCTTTCCAATCTCTATGCCTCCTATTTCATTACTGATTTAGCTAGGACTTCCATATGAAGCTGAGAGCAGTGGGTGAGTGGGACCCCCTTGCCTTGCTTTTGATCTTGGCAGGAAAGCTTCAAGTTTTTCACCTTTAAGGATGGTGTTAGCTTTATCCAGTTGAGGAAATTCTGCCCTATTTCTACTCTGTCAAATGTTTTTGTCATGAATGGTGCTGGATTTGGTCTTCTGTATCCATAGATATGATCATGTGTTTTTGCTTCTATAACCTGTTGATGTGATGGATTACATTAATTACTTTTTAAATGTAAAACCAGTCTTGTATATCTGGATAAATCCCACTTGGTCATGGTGTATGATTCTTTTTTTTATACAGTGTTGGGTTCTATTTGTTAATATTTTGTTGAGGATTTTTGAATCTGTGTTCATGAGATATATTGGTCTGTAGTCTTCTTTTCTTGGAATGTATCTACCTGGTTTTGGTACTAAGGTAATGATGGTCTCATGGAATAAATTAGGAAGCATTCCTTCTGCTTCTAGCAGAATTCTAGAGAACTGGCATAATTTCTTCCTTAAAGGTTGGGGCCCACTTGGGCCTGGTGCTCTCAGGTGTGGAGGGCTATTGATTATCTCTTCAATCTCCTATTCTATTTGGATTGCCAGTGCTTCTGTATTAGTTTTGACAGATTGCCTCTTTCAAGGAATCAGTCCCTTTTATTCAGGCTATTAAATCTGAGGGCATATTTATTTATTGTCCCTTTAATATCCTTTCCATCCCTTGTATCATTGCTGTCATTCATTTCACATATACATAAGCATATATATGACCATCTTGTTGCTATTACATTGTAAAAACTGGTACATGGAAATAAATTAAGATTATGATAAATAAGGGCTAGGGGGTTAAATAAAAGAATACAAGTAAAAGGGAGAACTCTTTGGCAGAGGAAACCAGCAGGAAGGGGAAGGGAAAGGAAAGGATGCTGAGTGAACATGATCAAAGTTCATATTATATGTATATGAAGACAGCACAATGAAACTCACTAAATGCTGTTTAAAAAGAGGAGGGAGGGATCAAGAGAGTGCAATAGAGGGTGAATTTGATCAAAGCACCTCGCATGCATGTATGGAAATATTACAATGAAACCGTTCAGTACAGTTAATTTAAGCTAATAAAAAAGAATATGAAAAATAAGCTGCCATGGTAGTACACACCTGTAATCTCAGCACTCGGGAGGAGTGCTGAGGTAGGAGGAACTTGAGTTCAAGGCCAGCCTGGGTTATATAGTGAGACCCTGTCTCTCTTTTGCTTGTTTGTTTTGGTGGTACTGGGGTTTTAACTCAGGACCTGCCACTTGCTAGGCAAGTGCTGTAGCACTAGAGCCATGCTCCCCCAGACCTCCTTGGAGGTTTCTGCTTGTGGGTTACTCTCAGGTACAGTGTGAATACTGTATTCTCTTCTCTCCAAATTTGGAGGCAATGGTATGCCCTGTGACCTCACCTCTCTCATGGATCTAAAAGTTGTTAATTTGTCAGTTCAACTTTTTACTTCTTGGGCTGGAGTGGTGCTTGCTTTTAAGATACTTAAGTGCTGGGCCAGAAGCAGAAACAGGTTTGGTTTTGTTTTCCATGTATTTTAATGTTTATAATCCGCCTCAGGCTTTTGAAAGGCTACATTGTAGTACACATTATTTAGTCAGTAGGCAGACATTTAGTTGGTTCCAATTTTTCACCATAACAAACAAAAAGTGTACACTGAGCAGCCTTCTGTGTACACTTTTGTATATTCCTTATTTTTTTTTAATATCTTATTTCTTTGGGATGAACTTGTAGAAGTAAAAGCACTGAATCGAGTGAGACAGTGATTTTTGTCAACAATGAAGGAAATGTTTTTAATTGTGATTTCTCCTTCTGCTTCTACATTTGCCTTCCTACAGGGATGTACAGTGAAATTACCTGACAAGCACAATGCTACAAGGAGGCGTGCTGAGAAACCATGGAAACGGGAAACAGCCTGGCTGCCCTTGCAGAAAGAGACTCATCGCTCTGCACATTCTCCAACATGAGAGAGATTTTACAAGACAAAGGATGTGGGTTACATGTGTATTCAATATGCATGCTTCAGGAAGGCAGCACACAATGACCATCTTCATTTTGACCCAAACCAACTTGAAAGCTTGGTGTGGCGATACACACCTATAATCCCAGCAGTCAAGAGGCTAAGGTAGGAGGACTCTGAGTTTGGGAACTGCCTGAGATACATAGTGAGACCTGTCTCAAAATCAAACAGTGTTCTCTTAGGTAGCACATACACTGAAACTGGAATGGTACAGAGATTATCATGGCCTCTGTGCAATTATGACATGCAAATTCATGAAGTGTTCCATATTTTAAAAACAACAAACAAACAAACAAAATCTACCTTGATTATTCTCACCTTTATGGCAAGTAGGAACAAGCAATCCTCCTAAAGTTGCTACAAATTAGGGCTAACCTCAACAGTGTGGTGGGGATGGAGGCTCATCCCAAAGTATCCCATGGAAAATGCAATAACCTCAACTCAACCAAGTCAGGCCAAACCAAATTCCAACTGGTATCTCTCAGGAGCAAACGCTCATCGGTTCTCTCCACCTTCCTCGGCTGCCCCACTGTTTTCTGCTCCTTCAGGATCTAGCTCCAGGAAAATGGAGGCTCTTCTCCAAGCTCTGCCAGAGACTGATAAATACTACCCGATGTAGATTCACACAGGTCTATCTAGAAAACACAGCACCAGTCCCCTGTAAGGATGCTGCTACTTTGAGAAACTGTAAGACCTCTATCTTAACTTCTGAAATTCCAAACAAAAGCCTTCAAAACTGTTATTATTTCATAAACAAAATCTGTGAAAATTCTGACACAAATGCTTCACCTTTCTTCCTACCTTTTGGTGTTACCTACGCTGTATGGAGAAGTTGTCTTTTGGTACTGGGGTTTGCTAGGCAAGCTCTACCTCTTGAGCTATGCCTCTAGCCTGGAGAAGTTGTCCTAGGGTCCCTGCTCAGCCTTCTCGTCTCCCTCCCACCCAAGGGCACCATCACTACCTCCCCTCCCCAGCCTACCCAATTTCATTGTTAGTTCTTAAATTCTCCACAGCCATGGTCCTCAAACTGGATCACACAGCAGAATTGCCTGGAGGGTTAGAGAAACACACCCTGCTGTGCTATTCAGTTTCTTAAACAAAAGATAGCCTAGCACAGGATGCCTGGCTTAGAAATGAATGCTGTCTGAGGCCACTAAAATGGCAAAACAGAATGGCTCACAAGAAGATGAAATCAAATATAGACCCATATTTGCCCATTAGTGAAAGTGATCAGTGATGGAGGCTTGGATTCAAGTTGGGAAGCAGCCAGCAGAGTTGGGCCCATGAGGATTCCTCATGGATGCAAATTCTTGTGTTGGGCTATAGTCCCTGCGTGCAGCAAAGAATCACTTTAACTTGTGGTGATGACACAAGGGGATTTTCAGGAAGGTTCTACTTGCCCCCACAGGCAAAGGCAGTACTTCTGGAGCTGTCGGATTATCTTGGCGTCAAAAACAATGAACATCTGTAGAGAGTAGGGTATTCTACTCTTCACAGTCTCTTGCTTTTGGTAACAGAGTTCCCTGGGGGGATTTTCTTCTTAATCAAGCCTGTATTAATAATAGCTAGGGTGACCGTACAGTTTATTATCCATATGAGGATAATAAAATGATAGGGACCCTGGCTTATTAGATTACCAGAACAGGGGCTAGGATGTAGCTCAGTGGTAGAGCACTTGTCTAGCATAGGTGAATCCTTGGGTTCCATCCCCAGCCCCACAAAAAAACAGAAACAGGGTCAGGAGTGGTGGAACAGCCTGTAATTCCAGCTACTTGGGAGGCAGAGACAGGATGATAATGGTCAGAGGTCAGCCTGGGCAAAGCTAGGGAGAGACCCTATCTGAAAAACAAATTAAAACCAAAAGTGCTTGGGTGTGTTGCTCAAGTGGTGGGGTGCTCAAGTAAAAGGCCCTGAATTCAACTCCTAGTACTGCAAAACAGACAAACAAAAATAACTACCAGCACAAACAAGAACCATTCGGAACAAACTGGAAGACAGGGTCACCCTAACACAAGCATCATAAATCTTAGCTAGACAGCAGTCCCTGTGAAGATGAGCTATTTGCAGGTGAAAAGAGCATCTCAGAAAACAAAAACCTGGGTTTCAGTCCTTGCTCCCCAGCTTACTAGCTGCTTGACTTTGGACAAGTTACTTAACCTTGTGGTACCTCAGTGTTCTCACCTGTAAAATTACTGTAGTTATCAGTCACTCCTTGCAGTGCTGTGAGGATTAAATGAGTGAACACAGGCAACAGAGTGGGAACTAAACTATGGCAGATAGCTCTTTTTATTTTATTCCTGTAGTCAAGACTGTGAAGCACATTCAAGGTCCATAATGAGAATTGCAGGTTTAGGGTCAACAGAAATCAGGAGATGTTTGTAGAAGTTTGGGTTTGGGGACCTGATTCACAGGATTGGGAAGGGGAGGAACAGGACATATGTGAAAGCTCCCATCTTCACATCCCAGGAGCTGTGACCAGAAACAGGAATTGAACTTTCTTCTTCAATTTCCTCATCTAACATGAATGGTATTACCCTTCTTACAGAATTGCTATTGCTTTGATGATTAAATGAGGTAAGAACATTGAGATACGAATGTTGTGGAAAAACACAACTGTGGAACCATAGAATATTCCTGTAAAGGTGCTCAAGGACTTTTCCTTGTCCTCCTTTTTCTTTTAAGGTATAATTTATATAAATAACTTCCACCAATCTGAAGTGCATAGCATAATAAATGGATGCAATTGTACAAGCATCACCACATAATCAAGGTCCAGAACAATTCTTCCAAGCCACCTCCTCCTTGCCCTTGGCCTTGGGTGCCCTCCCCCATTCCATTCACCCTAAGCACCCACTAGTCTACTTTCTATTGCTGGTACTTCAGTCTTTTCTAGAATTTCATTGAAATGGAATAATATTGTGTGTATGTAACCTTTTTTTCTGTTTATTTGGCAGAGTGTTTTTGAGATTCATCTATATTTTTCCATGTATTAAAATTTCATTTTTTATTGCCAAATAGTAATCTGGGTTATAGCACTATTTTTGATTCATTCACTAGCTGGTAGGCATTGGGATTACTTCCCATCTTGAGCTCTAATGACTAAGTTGCTATGAGCATTTGTGCTTTCATTTTTTATGTGCTCCTGTGTTTCTCTTGGGTACTAGGTATGGAATTACTTGGTTGTATGATTATCATATGCATCTAATAAACATATAATATATTCATATTGAACTTTTCTCAATGATTTTGAAAGAAAATCATGGGTTAGTTTATTGAGGTCTTACCCCATGTCAGGCACTGGGCTGAGTGATTTACTGGTATTATCCTATTCTGTCTCTTGAGAATGCTGCGTCACGGATTCTAACATTCCCAAGGCATGCAAGTTTACAGCCAGCATTTGAACACAAGAATTCTAGGTATGGAGCCCATGGGTCTAGTCACTAAGCATAACTGTGTTCCAGATGCTGCTCCATGGCTTAGCTCTGATTAGCTTTCTTGTCATCAACAGGGGGCTCAGAGCACTCTGCATGGAAGACATGTTTGGGAGATTCCAATGGATTGGACTGTACTTCTAGAACCAGAACAATTTTCACAAAACATTAAAAAAGCATGACCTAGCCAACAACCCTGCATTTCCCCTAAAAATTCAATCCAGTTTTTCATCCTGCATACCCAGCTCTTTTTCCAGCCTCTCCAGCCTTGACAACTGGACCATCCTTCCCCTCATATGAAACCGTTTAAGTGCATTGTTTCTCAAACATACTAAGCTCTTTCTTGCTGCTATTCAACATGGATACGTAGCGTAGTCTTATCTACCGGACCCAGACTCTCAGGCCAGTGAAAAATTCTCAAGAGATATGGTGTAGTGAACTGGGAGCCCATTAGTTGGTAAGGGGAGAGAGTTGGGAAGACTCACTGTATTTTACTTGCTTCTGGAACACCAGAGGCACCCAGACATGTGCTGCAGATATTTGAATGTGGGGCAACCAAAATATGGAGGAGGCCTAGTTCTAACTATAGACCCGGGCCTCCAGGACACTCACATAGATAGGCTGGGATTACAGGCATGAACCACCACAATAGCTAAAAGGTGAAATCTTTAAGAGGTGATTAGGCTACGGGGACTCCACCCTCACGGGTGGGACTGGTGCTATTATAAAAGGGTGAATTTAGCTTCCTCTTGCTCTCTCTCACCTTCTGCCATGTGATGTTGTAGCAAATGTCACCAAATACTGGCACCTTGATACTGGACTTCCCATCCTCCAGACTGTGAGAAATAAATTTCTGTTGTTCATAAGCTATTCCATTTATGGAATTTTATTACAGCAGCCCAAACAGACTAAGAAATTGATACCAAGAAGTGGAGTTGTTGAGTAACAAATGCCTAAAAATGTGGAAGTGGCTTTGGAACTGGGTAGAGGCTGGAACAGTTGTAAGGTAAATGCTAGAGAAAAACCAACACTGGCATAAATGGACCATTAAAGGTGATTCTGGTGAGGGCCCAGAAAGAAAAAAAACTATAACGAAAGCCTCAGCTGATTTAAAGCATCCTTAAATAACCCTGAACAGAAATTGGTGGGACTATGGACAATAAAAGCCATCCTGATGAGGTCTCAGAAGAAAATGAACAACATGTTGGATGCTAGCAGAAAGAAGATCCTTGTTGTAAAGTAGCAGGGAACTTGACTGAGTTGTGTTTGCATTCTAATGTTTTGTGGAAGGCAAAACTCGTGAGCAATAAAATTGGTACAGGAAATCTCTAATTAAAATTTTGAAGGAGACACCTGGCTCCTCCTGACTGCTGAATTTTATAGTAAAATTCAGGAAGAGAGAAACTATTTAAAGATGGAATTGTTGGGCCGGTAGAATGGCTCAAGTGGTAGAGTACCTGCCTGTGTAGCAAGCATGAGGCCCTGAGTTCAAACTCCAGTACCACCAAAAAAAATAAATAAATAAGCAAAAAGGAACCAGAACTTAAAAAAGATTTGGAAAATTCTTAGCTATCCATGTTGAAAAGAATGAGGAAGGCTGTTTAGGAAAGAATACTGAGTGTGAACCATTTTATCTGTATGATATGAAGATCAACATGGGGGTGGGTCATGGTTTAAAGCACCATCTTACAGGATAGTGCCAGTTTGGACTTAAGGGGAGGAAGATAAGAAGAAATGAAGAATGGGACCCTAGATTTAGTTGGTGGAGAGCATGTGTTATTCTTCAAGACAAGGGAATAATCACTGCAAGTGATTCAGAGATCATTAGGGCTGCCTCCTCAATTTCAGGGAGTGGGAGGGAGCACATTGCCTTGCTTTTACTAGGGCAGGTACTCTCTGGCCAAAGCAAGAGAGGCAAGACCGTTTAGAGCTGTGGGAGTGAGGCCACTCACTCAGCCACAAATGCAGCCTTTACTTCTGAGCAACACAGAAGGATTTATAGCCCCAGGCCACAAAGACCTTGTACTAATGCCAAGGGGAAGCTCCCTTGGCATTCCTGGGAACTGGCTGCTTGTGTGTCAAGACTGACCTAGCCTACTGTTTTTTGTTTGTTTGTTTGTTTGTTTCCCCCAGTTCAGTGCTCAGGATTGGACCAAAGGCCTTGTACATGCTAGGCAAGTACTCTGTCACTGAGCTACATTCCAGACTAGCCCACATTTTTATAGTGGAAAGTTGCAGTCCTGGCAAAGTAAGACCTGATGCCCATCCAGACTTGGTGTGCATGTGTGGGTGGGAGGGATCAGGGGAAGGGTGTCACTGCTTCCTGCAACAGGAGCTACTTGGGCTGTCCTCTGCAGCCACCTCAGATGGGTCCAGCAGCTGCTGGGAACCCTACCCACAATATCTGAACCTGGCTACCTGCACTGGAGCATTAGTACACTCAGAGCTGGTCTCTCTGGAGACACTGGGACCTTCAGACTCCTAGTGTTGGTTTTGCCTGTTCTTTGTGTCTACAATGTCCTGTCCTCCCTTCCTACCCATTATCCCCATGAAACAAATTCTTCCAAGTTCCACCTCAAAGCCACTGCCTTAGGAAGTCTCCCTAATTACCTTCTCTTTTGTGTCATGGAAACATGTTTATTTCTTACCTATCACAATATACTGGAGGGTGTGGATGAGTCCTCTGCCTGTCTATTATCTGACTGGAGTACTCACAATTGTGAGCACTAGACTTTGCATGAGTCTACACAAACAAATAAATGACCAACACCAGGTCAGTGGCAATGAGCTCAGTCTTTGACACTTCCTTGGGACACCCTGCAATAAAAACGTTCTATCAGCTGTTCCAAATAGTACCCTTAACCCGTTCCTGTCTCATAGTGACTGCTGGAGAATTCCACCAAAAGAAAGAGGCATGGGGCCTCTTTCAGGCAAACCTGGGAATTGAGTCTTCTCAAAAATTCCTGATCAAAACACACGGAAAGCTATTGAATAACAGGGGGCGGGAGGAAAATGGTAAGAAAGCATAATAGAGAGGATTAGACTGATACAGTACAATATATTCACAAGTGAAATACATGGTAAAACATCTTTGAACAATGAACATATACTTTAACAATAATGGACAGAAATGTAAAACAGGTCCGGTTAGGGGAAGAGTATTAGTGGGAGGGGAAGGGTGCATGGAGAAGGTAAAGGAGGGTGAATATGGTCAACGTACTCTATATACATGTATGAAGATAGAACGTTGAAACCGTTTTAAATAGAGGGGAGGGGGGAAGAGGGAGAATGATAGTGGGGGATGAATCTAACCAAGGTACATTATAAGCATAAGTGGAAATGTCACAATGAATCCCTCTGCACAACTAATAAAAATGTGAAAAAAAAATTCCTGATCACTCTAAAAGACAGGTAAGATCAGCTTTTTTGTGATAATGGGATTTGGACTCATGGCCTTGGGATTGGTAGGCAAGAACTCTACCACTTGAGTCACTTCCCCAGTCCTCAGGTCTCTTCTTGATGGTATAAAGGAAGGGAATGAATGATTCATTCCTGTTCTTAAGGGAAATATAGGTGCCCATACAGTATGCAGAGGAAGAGGAATGCAGTACAGAGAAGGTGAAGATGTTGTGGAGAAGGGCAGTAAGACCAGCCCTGTCTCTGTGGGGAGAAACAGAAACACAGTGTAGACTTACAGTGCAAAAGACAGAGGTGAGAGGAAACTGGAAGCCTGCCAAGAGAAGCAAAGTCAAAAACCCAAGTGGAGGCGACTTATTTCATCACATCCAGTTGGTTAAAAATAACTTCACTTATTAGTTTAAATGAGATCACCACAGGGCTGGAAAATCGCTGTCAGTGAAACAAAAACACTATAAGGAAAAGAAGAAAAGTCTACGTTGGTGACAAACTTCATTTCAATAAGGCACCATTGGAGGAGCTGCCTGAACTTTCCCAGGCCGTTTTCCCTCTGGGCTCTTTGTGGGGTTCCGGGGTTAGTGCTCTCCACCCTTTGTCTTGCTGGGAGGAAGCAGCAGCACAGGGCATAGGACCATGGAACATCACGGGAAGGGGGACCCTCCTGGGCCTGCCACATGGGTGTGCTGGGCTGGACCTCACCTACACGCAGGCAGGGACCTTGCGGCCTCTGCTCCTCGGCTTGCTTCCATCAAGGAGCTGCACTTTCTCTCAGCCAATGATTTCCCTTGTCAGCTGCCATCAGCAAGAGCTCCACTGAGGAAAAGCAGCTGCTCTGCAGAGAAGGGGACTTGGGGGGCAGTTTACACGCTTCTTCTACAGAGGACAGGGACAGAACTCTCTGAGTGGCTTTTCTAGACAGCAAAGCAGATAACAGCCCTGTGACCCTAACCCACCTCAGCGTGCTCTCCTGAAGCCCCCTTCTGATTAACCTAAAGCCTCCCCATCAGTCTAGCTCCAGGACCAAGACCCCGGCAGTATTCCTGACTCAGAGATTAGGGGAGCCAGGCAAGGCTCAGGTAACCCACTCTGGGACACAGGACCCTTGAGCATGGTGACCATGGTGAGCCACACATTCTGCCGACCACATTAAAACAGCAGCCAGTCCACACGCGCACAGTCAGGCATCACAAAAGCCCCAAAAGCCTTATCAATGGTGTGTTGTTCTGTAGGGCTGACAAATGGGGGCAAGTGTGGGGAGCCTAAAGTCACTGCCAGCATTGACACTCTAGCTCTTGAACACATGCCGGGAACATGTCCTCACTGTGCCTGGGTCTTGGTTCACCCAACTTCACATCACCCGTTGGCTCCCCAGATCATGAAGGGTTGTTGGTTGTTATTATTATTTGGAAGACTTATTTTTAATTCGTTGTTGTTATTGTTGTTTTTCAAGGAATATGTAAATTATTTGATTTTTTAAATTAAGTTTAATTTTTGTTATTTTTTTGAGACAGGGTCTCACTATGAAGTCCAAGTGGTCTCAAACTCACAATTCTCCAGCTTCAGCCTCCCGTGTCCAGGGATTACTGGTGTGTACCACCACAACTGGCTCAAATTTTCTATTTTTATGTAATGTCAAAGGTAGAGAAGATTGTAAGAACAAATAACTTCCACAGGTTCACCAATCTGTATTCACTTTGCCCTATTTATCATTATTTCCCTCTCTCTCTACACACATACACTTCCATGTAGGTGTGTGTACCTCTATATGAACATGTACATATTTTTATCTATACCTATTGATTTTTTTCTGAGCCATTGGTAAGTATGTTGTAGATATAACATCTTCTTGCCCCTAAAAGCTTTGGTGTGCATTTCCTAAGATCAAGATTATTCTCTTACACAGCTGCAGTACAGTTGTGAAAATCAAGAAATTGAAACACTGGTGTCATATTATTATTTAATTTACAATCCATCTTCAAACTGCATCAAATATAGCTATGTTTTTCCTAGTCTAGGATACATTCCAGAATCACAAATTGCATTTCGTTGTCAAGTCTTTTTATTCTGTTTTAATGTAGAGCAGCTGCTTAGCCTTTCTTTGTATTTCTTATTCTCAACCCTTTTAAAGAGCAGGATTTGCCTCAGTTTGAGTTTGACTACTGGTTCCCCATGATTAGATCGAGTTAGGCATTTGAGAGAGGAATATAGTATCAATGAATTAATGTATTCCTTGGGGTGTAACATTATGTTGGTTTGTCCATGACTCAAATTTGGAGTCACTATTGTGGCTTTGATCTTTGCGCCCTATTGGACATGAATGGATGTTTTCTATCTCTGGCTTCCTGCACTATCATGGTAGACAAAAGGGGCACATACTTGCATTCACACTGCCTATGTGATGGCCTGTGAGGTGGAGTAGCAGGCTAGCCTGTTGGATGCTGCAAGCACATGGCTCGTCTGCCCCCTTGCCTGAGCCAACAACCAACCAACTTCCAAGAAGCAAGTCTACTTGCTAATCAGCCACTGTCTACAGACTTATAAACAAATCCAGCCAAGACTAGCAGAGGGCCACATAAATTGGTCCATAAAATTGTGAGCTAAATGAATAGTGGTTTAAGTCATGACATTTTGGGTGATATGTTTCATCCAAAAGCTAATGGATGCCTCTTACCCATCAGAGCTGATAGGACTCAGATTCACTTGAGCTCTCTGAAGAAACAAGGTCTCCTGTTTTAATTCTGGCTCTGTCCTGTATCCCTCAGGGTTCTGACTCTCTACGTATTTGGGATTCAAAGGATCATTTTAATTTACATATATCTTGCTATTTCTGGGTCTTTCCAAAACAAGGCCATATTTTGTATTACTTAATTGGATAATCAGGAGACTTTTTCAACATTCTCACTTAAAAACCAGCAAATGAAGACCCTTCCTGGGCAGAGACTCCATAACAGAAGAGGTGTCTATCACTAGCTCTGACATTTACCAACTCTTCTGACCTCTCCCCTGGAGAGATGGACTTGGTGCATCTGGGATGCAGCCTGAGGATTTGTACTTTTACCAAGTTCATCTGGTATCCTAATGATCAGAGAAGTTTAGGAAACCCTGCATTATAAACACAGTTCTCTACCTAGGCTATATGTTAACATCACTGGGATATTTTTTAAAAACTTCAATGCCCAGAACATTTAGACCAGAATTTCTAGGGTTGGCACCTAGGCATCAGTATTTTTTAATACTTCCCAGATGAGACCAGAGTGCAGCCAAGCAGAACATTGCAATTTCTATGAATGATGATTAAGAACCTGGCCTTTTCTCTGTTCTTGTAAATAGTCTCCTACACTGGCATGTGTTTCTGATAATGAAGGTGTTCTTATTTTGGTCCAAATGAAATGCTGTCTGGAGACTTCTTTATGGTTTTCTTCCCACCACTCAGTTGATTTTCCAGAAGGAAGTTAAATTTTCCTTCCTAGGCGTAGATTCCTAAGTCCTATAAATTTCCTTTTTAGGAAATAGATTTTTTTTTTCTCTTTTGAGCATGTAGTTCATTATGAGGAGAGACCTAAGCACAAGTTGTGACCATCAGCAACTCTAGCAGATGCTGCCAGGGCCCTGCTCATATTCCCCACAGACGCAGACCGTTCCCAGGCCCAGGGCATCCTGAGTGGGCATCTCTGCCTCTTTGTTGCAAGGTGGCACTCAGGCTATCAGAATGTTTGCCTATGTAAAGAAAAAACCAGAAGAGCCTGGGAAGCAGACCTATACCAATGACTGATGAGTGCAGTGGTATGAACACCCGATTCCTCCCCGCAAATCAGCAAAACCATGGTTACTTGTACGGTCTCCAGAGACTCCCCGAAACACTAGGTCAAAGTTACCCACTCCTCACAACTGCTGTGAGCTTTGCCTCACATTGCACCACTGCTTGACCACTTTCCCTTCCTGTCCAGTATACCCCATAGTCCTATTGGCTTTTCCTTGGAAGACTTCTTGATAAAGCATATTCAGAGAATTCTCACTTCAAGGTCTTCTTCTAGAGAGCCCAACCTAAGACAGCAATGTCAAGGTCCCTCCAAGACCTTCACAGAGACAACGGCACTGACCTTCATCCTTAATACAAAAGGCATTGTACATGCCACCAGGAACTGGGTGGCTCTCAATTATCACATCGACAGCTCTCATGACTTGTTGTTCACCACTCCCTTTGCTGCACACAGTTGTCCTGAAACAAAGAGGACACTGGGTTAGGACAACTTCTCTGGGTTGAAAAAACAGAAAAGAATACTTTTCTGAATCAGCATTGACTTTTGCTGACTCATGAGCTTTGAATGACGTCATCAGTATGGTAACATTTTCCCAAAGGTCTACATTCTGGAAAACAGGTGATGCTAAAGTTGAAGTCGCAGATATCAATTCAAGTTTCAGAGGCAATACATTGTTGATCTCTTCTAGTATATGTTTTTTGTTTTTGTTTTTTTTAACAATTTATCAAAGGAAGCATTTGAGTTTTAAAGAGATTTGGTTTAGCAAAGGAAAATAAGACCAAAAAAACCATTAATTAATTAAAGCAGAACTTTAATTAAGTAGACCCTCTTATTAGTCTACATAAGAGACTGCTTTTCTAAAGACGAGAAGTTGATTCCAAGCTACACACTTACCTCACTGCCTTGGAACCCTATGAAGATCTAAACTTCCCAGTGATGGCTACTCTGGAAGTCAGCAGATAGTATCTTGACAGTCTAGATCCAACTCTGTGTCTCTGAGCCAAAGGCAGAATCTGTGATGTGTTCTGTGACCTTACAATTCAGAATCTAACCAGGACACTTTTGCAGGTGAAAGGATGCTATTAATTACTTGGGAACGGAAGGCATAAAACAGACATCCAGAGTCCCAGCAACTTGGGAAGCTGGAGCAGGAGGACTGCTTGAGCCCAGGAGTTCAAGGCCAGCCTGGGCAACACAGTACTCTCCACAACAACAAAAAAAAGAGGACAAATGGTCACCCTAGTGATATGGCAGCATCGGGAAACTACATATCCCAGTGTGCCCTGCTACCAGAAAGTCAAAAGCTTGCTTGGCACCTGGGATCCATGGTTAGCACCATTTGTGAAGTGAGCAGTCCAGGTATGGGTCCTGACACTGGGACTTCCCCTCCCTTCCATGGGACACAGCCAGGTACGGAACACAATAGCTGAGGCAAAGTTTCAATGGGTATTAAGTTGGGGTAGAATTCTCTCTCCCCAGCTGTGAAGCTGGAGAACTGCCTGGTAGCCCTCCCCCTGTTTCTCCTGCTGCTGCCTCTGCCTCCTGAGAGCCACTAGGTTTTGGGGGGGATTCTGGACCTGATGCTATATCCACTTGACTTCAACTAGTTTGTCAGTTCTACGGTGGCCTGGACATCTTCCATAGAGAACATCCACTTTTCCTGGCCTGGATATCCTGGTCTAGCAGTTTCTTGATGAAATTCTTCAGAGACATGGCAGAATTTTCCAGGCAATTGGTCTTCTGGCTAAGGGGACCATTTGGGAGGTGTCTTTGATAAGTGACTTTGACGTTATTGTAGGCAGCATGCCCTACCACCATCGTCCCTGTGAGTATCCTCAAGATCTGGCTCTGAGCAATCTCAAAGGGTATACACAGCATTTACCATGTGCCTCTTGCAGGTGTGGCTCCATTTGGTCCCCAGTGTGGCGGGGCTGGGGGCATACTTGTCATAAAGCACGTTTCCACTGGAGTCGACAATGCTATATATATTTTTTTATATTATTCAAATTTAAATATATGCTTATTTCCATTATTCTGTATTTTGGAATATCTTTTGTAACCAGCAATGGTTGGATTTTTAAAAATCCATCTGACAATTTTTGTATTGTAATGGGAACAGCTATCTACTTATATTTGACTTAATCACCAATCACTTTGTTTTGTTTTGGGTTTTTGTTTGTATGTTTTGTGGTTTTAGGGTTTGCACCTGAACAACTCCACAGCCCAGTCACCAATCTCTTTGAATTTAAATCTATCATCTTACAAGTGCTTTTAATTAACACTGTTAATTCCTCACTCTCTGCTTCCTTTTTCCTATTTTGGATTATTTGATTTTTTTTCATTCTGGTTTTCCTCTGTATTGATTTAAAAGTTATTCATCCTTTTATTGTTCTTTCAGGTAAAATCCAGAGGTTATGACAGGATCCTCTGACTTATTAAAATTTAATATTATTTCTACCCTCCTCCCAATAATACAACTTAAAATGTTATGTATTGTGTATTTAAAATACTTCTCACTTATGTACTATTTTAGTGTGCAATATTATTACTGCTTAATATAATTATATAATCTCAATTTGCTCCCATATTTACTCTTCCATTCTTTCTTTTACACATCTCCAGCCTTCTACTGCAATTATCCTCCCATCCAAAGAGCGCCCTTTAAGTGTTTCTTTTAGTGAGGGTTAACTGTATTGAAGTCCCTCATCTTCTGTCTATCTGAAAATGTGCTTATTTCACCTTTATTATGGGAAGATATTTTCACTGGTATAGAATTCTAGTTTGACAGTAATTTTCTTTGAGCACTTAGAAGATATCAATCAGCTTTGGGCTTTAATTGTTGGTTCATTGTTGCTCCTTCATATTTCTTTTAATTTTTCTTCATATTTGGTTCTTTTTTTGGTGGTACTGGGGTTTGAACTCAGGGCCTTGCACTTGGTAGACATGTGTTCTACACTTGAGTTACTCCACCAGGACCTTGTGCTGGCTAGACAGCTGTTCTACCACTTGAGCCACACCTCCAGCCCTTCATATTTGATTCTTATCAGTTTTTCCATGATGTGCCTGTTCTGGATTTTTCATTTGTCCTACTTGGGTTTTGCCAGACTTCTTGAATCTAGGATTGATGTTTTTCTTCAGTTGTGGATCATTCTCATATTACTTTTACTCCATTTTCTTTCTTATCTCCTTTAGAATTCTACTTACAGACATTCTACTTACAGACATCTTCTTTGACCTTTACCTGTTCTTCTGCTTTCCATTCTTTATCCCTGTTATTTATTCTAAAATATTCTCCAGTTTGCTAATTCTCCCTTTGGCTCTTTTTAATTAGTTGTTCGATCTATTTATTATGTTCTCAATTTTAGTTCATGTATTCTTCATTTCTAGTATCCATTTGATTATTTTTAGTTTCTCATCCTCTGCTAAAAATCTCCTTCTTGTCGTTTATAGTTTTGAACATTTTAAGAATAATTATTTTAATGTCTGTATCTACCAATGCTAATGTCTAGAATTTCTATTCATACTTGTTTCTCCAACATTTTATTCTTCTTATTTCTTCATGTAACTAGTTACTTTATATTGTTTGAGAAATCCAACATTGGCTAAAATTGTTTAAATAAATTGAGGTCCAGGATAATATTATCTTCCTTATTAGAGAATTTTATTGATTCGTCTAGACACCTGGAGTCCTGAAACTCAGTGTGATAGCCATCCAAGTTTGTGGCTTTAAAGAAGTTGATAGTTTGGTGCTGTTAATAGGGATGCCTGTGTCCAGTATACTGTCCAATATGCTGTGTCCAGTTTATTCTTATTCCTGGGGCACAGTCCTGCAAGGTGCTATCCCAATGCAAAAGGGCTCATCAGGCCTCCTGCACAGGTGAGTTCAAGTCTCCATCCTCCTAGTTCCATGAGGCTGTCAAGATTGTTACTCACTTTTATGGAATCTGCAAAAATTTCCAGGAAACGGGAGCCCCCAATTTCTGAATTCATCACTCTAGATCTTTAGCCTTCTCTGGATTTATGTGTATGCTCAACACATACTCATGGAGATACAGATCAGATTTGCAATGTATCTACTATATCATAATTATGAGATGTACCAGGCATTTAATAATTGCTTTTCAGTATATATTCAGTGGGGAGCTACACAGGAAAGACAACAATGAAATGTACATAGTAACAGTCAGATATTTCCTAGTTCCAGAAATATTAATATGGGAGGATAGAAAATCAAATTTTAATGTTCTGCACAGTAAATATGAGAGTTTTATCTATGCAGTACTATCTCAGTACGAAGAAACTCTCTTACTTATGTCAAACCCACAGAAAATGGACTTTACCAATGACTCCATCCTGGGAGATCTAAGCCTATCTACAGGCTGGCTCTTCAGGATCTCTGAATAACCTAATTGTGTTAAATATGTTGGTGCAACAGAATTATAAAATAGTAACAGAATTATAAAAGGCACTTCTACTTCTTCTGCCTGACTACATTATGGAAACATTTTGTCTATTTCAGATGCGGACATAACATATCTGGCAGAGAGAACCACAGTTCCAGATTCACTGCAAAGCTTAGGACAGCGCTTCAGTCGTCCCTTCATCCAGTCACTGCCTCACACTTTGGTGCATGTGGAGATGTGAGTCAGCATGGCCTGTGTTTCCTATGGCCACCTGCCAGTCAAGCATCTCCAGGGTCATCATCTACCAAAGCAGTTCTTGGGGCCTATTCTGCTCTTTCACATTCCTCTAGCATGAAGAAAAAAGTGGAATGGCTCCTGCCTTCTCTGAATATGACTAAAGAATAGGTACCAGTACTACTGGGAAGCTTTCTCCCATCTGACCATAAAAATTACTTCTCTAAAGGAGTCCATGGTGAGGAACTGAAACAAGACACAGTGGGACTGGCTGTTTCTCTGTGATGTCTAAAGCCTGAGCTGGGAAGGCTCAGGCTGGCAAGAATCCAAGAGCTGGGGGTGGAATCAGCTGGAAGTATCTTCACTCACATTTCTAGAAGTTAATGCTGGCTATTGGTTAGGACATTGCTTGGGTCAGGGTCCCTACATGAGGCACCTCCACGTAGCCTGGCCTTCCTCTCAGCATAAGCATCTTACCATAGTTGGACTTCACGTGGCATCTCAAGGCCACAAATGGAAGTGTACCTTGAAATCAGGTGGAAGCAACATAGATTTTTCTATCCAACCTCAGAAGTCACATAGTGTCACTCTTACTGCATTCTATCAACAGAGGCAACCTCCTATGCTGTTCCTGATTCAAAGGGAGAAGATACAGAGCACACCTCCTCTTTCATGGGAGTGGCATGAAAGAATTGGTGGGGTAGCCATATTTTAAAACCTCCATCCCACACTCCCCACATGCCTATGCTATGCAGGTGAGTATCCACAGAGGTAAGGAGATAAAGAATAGATACCAAACAAAGACAGTCATTATCGTTAAGGGGACAAAGAGAGAAACTTACTTTATTTTTAAATTTTTTTTATTGTTTTATTATTCATATGTGCATATAAGGCTTGGGTCATTTCTCTCCCCTGCCCCCACCCCCTCCCTCTCCCCCCTACCCCCTCAATACCCGGCAGAAACTATTTTGCCCTTATCTCTAATTTTGTTGAAGAGAGAGTATAAGAAATAATAGGAAGGAACAAGTGTTTTTGCTGGTTGAGATAAGGACAGCTATACAGGGAGTTGACTCACATTAATTTCCTGTGCATGTGTGTTACCTTCTAGGTTAATTCTTTTTGATCTAACCTTTTCTCTAGTTCCTGGTTCCCTTCTCCTATTGGCCTCAGTTGCTTTTAAGGTATCTACTTTAGAGAAACTCACTTTATATGTATCTTTTGAAATGCTTTTTCTCTTTACATGTATCATTTGAAAATTTTACAACACAAATTATTTTTGTAACTTAAAGTTCAAAATAACAGTATGAGGGGTCAGGGGAGACTATGGCAAAACTCCTGAAAAATGCTTTTACCGAGAACTTAAAACTAGAATGCCCTGGAAGCCGTGGCCCACTTCATATTGCCTATCTTGGTGCCCCACAGGACAGTTGTTGAGCTCCCAGAGAAGCCTTAGTGGGTCAGAGGGGCTGGGTGGAAAGGAGAGCTTCCGCAGCTGTCTTGACTTACCCGAGGGTGCCATCAGCCAGCCAGCCTGTGGTGCATACTGCAAAGGTGCAGTCTTGGACCACCCTTCTCAGCTCTTCTGCAGACCCCAGGTGAGCTCCCCTGCTCTTGCAGGAAAGTCGAGCAGCCTCCAGATCCAGGTCCTGTGTGCCATTCTGAGACTCCGGCACGAAGAGCTTCCCTGCATAGAACAAGCACAACAGGAGCACTCTAGGATGCAGAAGAATGTAATCTCAGCTAACTCACTGCATGGTGGCCACCTGTCACAACCGTCGCTTCTCATCATCTGAAGACCCAAATGCTGCAAGCTCTCATTGCCCATCATCCCTGGGACCAGGTGATGACAATTATACTGGGGGGTTTTCACTCATTTCTGTTCTTGTCTTTTTTTTTTTTTTTTTTGAGAGGGGTTCTTGTTATGTTGCTCAGACTCCAACTTATGAACTCAAACCATGCTCTTGTCCCAGCCTCCCCACTAGCTGGGAATGCAGCTATGTACCACCACTTGTGGTCTGCTCTTGTCTTTTTTTTTTGGCAGTACTTGCTAGGCAAGCTCTCTACCACTTGAACCGTGCCCAGCCATTTTGCTTTTAGTTTGTTTTTCAGAGAGGATTTCACTCTAACTTTGCTTGGGCTGGACTTGGACTGTGATCCTCCTATCTCCACCCCCAGAGTATCTGGGATTACAGGTGTACAGCACCATGCCTAGCTTTCTTTTCTTCTTAAAAAAATTAACCAACTGCTCTGGCATGTTATTGGGTAAGCCCTTGAAATCTTTAAAAAAGGTATGTCAGGGTTCAGTGTTCTAAGACCTCTGAGTTGAGTCATCTGGTGTCCGAGGCACTGATGCAGGTCTTAACTCTGCCTTCTTCTGCCTCTTCAGCCCTGGGGTGATTCCCTACACAGTGGGTTGTGCTCTGCTCTTCGCACCTTGCATAAGGACATCATCAGGCTTTTTTCACAATGAATTCACTTGTGTCTGTGGGCTTCTCTCCCACTGGCCAAGACAGCAGGGACCACTTTCAGCACGGTTTATAGTATCTAAAGCACATAGTATATGGGCATAGAACAGGCCTTAAAGAACAAAGATTAGATGTGGGAGTGACAATATGAATTAAGGCAGGGGTGAAACCCAGGCTGAAAGCAAAAAGAGAGCTTAGGCAAGAAAACCATGGTGTAGAGGGTGCACTGTGGTCCCCAGGACTCTCCTAAACCGACAAAGGAATGTTCTTGGGCGTCCCTGTCAAGATTAAAGTAAAGGCAGGGAAGAAAAGACCCAGTTGGAATGAGATCCTTTACTTCTGTGAGCAAAATGTTCACAATGTATTAATTTTATTAGAATAAGACACTTAACTGCACACTGAACCACAGACACACATTCAGTTTAGGCACACCACAAACCCTGGTAAAACTGATCAAATATTGAGCTACAAGACAAATCTAAAAAAAATGCCAATATCAGATAAAACATGTTTTTTAGACCATAACGCAAGCTGAAATACACTTTTCTGGGGGTGGGACTAGAGTTTGAATTCAAGACTTCACTCTTGCAAAGTAGGCACTCTACCAACTTGAGCCATACCTCCAAGTCCATTGTGCTCTGGTTATTTTAGAGATGGAGTCTTGCAAACTATTTCTAACTATCCCCCCCCCACACACACATACTGCCTGTGCTGGCCTTGAACCACAATTCTCCTAATCTCGGCCTCCCAAGTAGCTACGATTATAGGCATAAGCCACTGCACCCAGCTGACATAACTGCTTTTATTTATCAAATACTTACACAGTGCTCACAATGGACTGAGCATTGTTCAAATTTCTTTACAAATATTCATTGTTTGGTGGTACTATGATTTGAACTCAGGGCCTCACTATTGCTAGGCTCTACCACTTGAGCCACTCCATCAGTCCTTTTCTACATTGGGTATTGAAACCTAGTTGCCTGGGCTGCTATTTGCCTCAAACCTGATCCTTCTGATCTCTACCTCCTGAAAAGCTAGGATTACAGGTGTGAGCACCAGTGCCCAGCACAAACCTTTTATTAGTCCTTATAACACCTCTATGATGTAGGCATTATTGTCTTATTTTAAAGGTAAGGCTTAGTATTAATACTTGTCCAAGATCATACAGCTAAGATACAAAGCCAGGCCTTCAGTTTCCTATCAGTGATCTTAATCAGTTTTATTGCCTCAAAATAACAAAGTGGTAATGAAGAAAATCTCTTGCAATTAGAAATTACAAAATGTACTTCTCAATGAGCCATGAGGTCAACAAAGCAACCACAACTGAAATAAAACATTTTAACTTAAGCAACCAAAACTTGTAAGGACTCTAGATTTAAGGGAACTAATAGCCTCAAAGGCTCAATTACAAAAGTAGAGTTGAAATATCATTGATCTAAGATTCTGCCCACAAAAATCTAAAAAAAAAAAAAATCAGGCTTCTAAAGAAGTAGGAAGGAGGAAGTAATAAATACAGAGCAGAAATCAACGGAGTGGAAAGGAAGACATATAATAGAGAAAATAAAGAAAGCCAAAAGTTGCTTCTTTTTCAAAAGAATAATAAGATTGATAAATCCCTAGTAAGACTAATCAAGACAAAAAGAGAGAAATATAAATTACCAATATCAGGAATGAAAAGCAATGTCACTACACATCCCCAGGGCACTGAAATGATAATACAGATGATTATGTTTTATATGTCAGCACAATGACAATTTAGATGAAATGAACAAATTTCTTTAAAAAACAAAGCTGAGCAAAACTGACACAAATGAATTTAAAAATCTAAATGTTATTTTTTCTACTAAAGAAATTGGGCTGGCTGAGTGGCTAAAGTGGTAGAGCTCCTGCCTAGCAAGTCTGAGGCCCTTAGTTCAAACCCCAAAAATAAATAAATAAATTCAGCCAGGTACAGTGGCTCACCCTGTAATCCCAGCTACTCAGGAGGTGGACATTAGGAGATTTGAGATTTGGGGCCAGCCCAAGCAAACAGTGTGAGCCTCCCAGAGACCCCATCTCAATCAATAGCTGAGCATGGTGATGTGCATCTGTCATTCCAGCTACTCAGAAGCATAAATAGGAGGATTGTGGTTCAGGCCAGTCAGGGCATAAAGTGAGACCCTATCTCCGAAATAACCAAACCAAAAGGGTCAAGGGTTTTCAAGTGGTAGAATGCCTGCCTAGCAAGCACAGGCCCTGAGTTCAACCCCTAGTACTACCCACCTGCCCCAAAAAAGAAAATTTAAATTCTTTGTGTAAAAATCTTCCATAAGAGAAACTCCAAACACAGATGACTTTACTACCAAAGCAAAGCAAGCAAACAACAAACAAAAGAAACAAAGTCTCATATTAAAGAAATCCTTTCAGAGGATAGAAGAGGAAACAACTTTCCGATTCAGTTAGGAACCATCATGAAATGATACCAACACCTTAGAAGGAATGAAAATTACAGGCCCATACATCTCAGGACAGGGGGTCCTTGCTCCAGGCGCAGTTCTAAGTCTTCGCTTCTCTGTGTGAAACTATTTTCTAGGGCTCCATCCACACACGGTTTCAAAGACCATTTTTGCCCAGAGGACGTATTTTCCTCTTCTGTCCAGATCTTTTTCAATCATTCTATCTACCCCATCTCTCAACTGGACAACTGAAATAATATCCTACATACATAGGTGTAGACAGTCTCTCTACATCCCATCACCCCATCACATCCACCCTCCCAGCATCACAGCTGGGTGAATTTTTCAAAATGTAAATTTGATCAGCCTCTCTACCCCTTGAAACCATTTATAGCATTCTCTCCCCAGGCTCCAGTTTCTCTAGCATCATTTCAAACCATGTCTCCCTTGCACTCCTGGCTCAAGCCACTGTGTCTCCTATGACATGTCCCATTCCTGCCTCATAAGTTCTTTCCAGTCAATTCTCCTCCCATGGCACTTTTTCTTCTTCCTTGGCATAGTTAATCCTTACTCATCTTTCAGTTTATCCTGCACCAAGTTGGAATTTTGTATATACTCTCCTGGAGAGCCTTTTGTCCTTTAATCTTATTACTAAAGTTGCAATTCCACAGCTCATTCACAGAATTATTTGCTTAATAATTCTCTGCTCCATTGGATTTTTAAGCTGCCTGATAGACAGGACCTATTTTTCTTCATCATTCTATCTCCATCAGCAAGGACAGTGCCTGGTGTATTGTAGCATTCAATGTAGGTATTAAATAAATATCTGCTGAATTAATCTTTCCCTGTAATCATTACTCAAAAAGCTCACTTGCATTTGGTTAATATGAAGATTTTTCCCCCTCAAAAGTATTTTATAGTAGCAGGACTCCTTTAAGTATGACATGCATGTCTACTTAGTCCAACATAAACTAAATTTCTTTCATTTGAATTTTGCTTTTGACTTATATTTTAGAAATAGTTTCTGTCCAAATATATATTGTCAAAATCTGTAATGCATCACAGTTTAGCTGAACATCTCTTTCCTCCTCCCACCACGTAGCACACAAATAACTAACTGTGGGAAGAGGTGGTAATTCAGCATACATTCAGTAAATATAGCCTAGAATTCTTCAATGGCTCTATTATAAAAGTTGGAGCTTGGGAAATGGAATTTCTTAAAATGAAGTGGACTTGTAATTCTCCATGAGTGAACTGGTTAGAAGAAAAGGAAGAGGGAGAAGCCTGTCTGGGAAGCAGTAAGACATGTGTTCAGGTGTTGTCTCCACTTTCTCTTTGTCCAGTGACATTTCTGCCCTCAATTTCCAGTGACCCACATCAAGTCCGCTAGGCACAAAACACTGATCTTTATCTGTGGCGTTCCAATTAAGCATAATGGAGTGAAACTCTAAAACCTCATAGATTGCAAAAATACTCCTTTAAAAGGAATTAAAATTGGTACAAAAGTATATACATTGTTGCACAGTTAATCATAGGACCAATTCGTTCTATTTGTAGTCCTTAAAATCAGCTTAATTTTCATAATTAAGCATCAGGCCAAAAATACTAAAGCACTACCAGTGGACTGCCTGCTAATTAATAGGTAAGGGGTTTCATTTGGGCTTGATGGGAATGTTCTAGAATTAGATGCACAAGCATAGTTTGTACAACATAATGATTATACTAAAAACCATTGTGTTGTACGTTTTAAAATGGTAACTTTTATGCGAATTAGATCCCAATTTTTAAAATATAGGGCTGTGCACATGCAAGCACGAAGCCTTGGGTTCAATCTCCAAGCACCGCAATATTAATTAACTAATTAACAATGGTCACTAACAGCCTTAAAAACAAAAATGTTGCCGGGGCGCTGGTGGTTTATGCAGGTAATCCTAACTACTCAGGAAGCAGAGATCGGGATTGTGGCTGGAAGCCAGCCCCAAGCGAATAGTCAGATCCCATCTCGAAAATACTCATCACAAAAAAGGGCTGGTGGAGTGGCTCAAGTGAAAGAGCTCCTGGCTAGCAAGTGTGTCCTCCCCCACCTCAAGAATTAAAAATGTTTTACCTTCAAACTCTGAAGATACGGACAAATAAGATATTCATCCTTCATTAGAAAGAGTTCTTCAAATTTGGATTTAGAACAAGGCATATAAGAATTCCAAGAGATCTTGCTGTAGAGTTAACTGTTTTCCTTGCCTTTCCCCTTTCCTTATCCACAAGACTTGCTTTTTAAACTTGTCTTCTAGTTTCGCCCCTATGGTTCGCCAGATATGAAGAATAACATTTTAAAATAAATCAACTGAGGGCTTTCTCTTCCCTCAGTCTCCATTGTCCTCTCATGGACGTGAGGACTGCTGACTTTTAAGCCAGCCTCCTTTAGACGCTGAATTAGCTTTTCAAAACCAGGACCGATACAGAGCTCTGATGGAGAGAGCCAATTGAAGGTTAGTATTAAAAGCTGAACTGAGGCTCAAACCAAGCGAGCCGATTCTCCACGCTCGACAGCAGTCCGGCCGCTGCCTACTCTCGGGCTCGAGTCTGAAGCCATCCTCACCTTGCGCTCGGTTCCCGCCCGTGCTTTTGCTCCTTTGCCCCTGTTCCCCGCCACGCGAGCGCCTTTGAGTGAGCGCCTCCTGTCCCCGGGACACTCTCCTCCCCGCTCATCTTTCAGGTCTTCCCAGACCAAGCGACAGCATCCGAGGGAGGTTTCCGATCACCTCAATGTATCAGGGCACATTTCAAAGATGAGGACACATGGAGAGGTGGTGGAAATGAATCTCAGCGGAGGAAGCTCTGGGGCTCCCTAGCCGGCATTTCCTCCTAAGAACTGTCCAGTGGGCCCCGGGGACCGCCGCGCCCGGGGCCGCCGGGGAGGCTGGGGCGCCGCACCGCCACTTGCCGCCGGCCCTGTCGCTCCGCGGAGCCGCTCCGCCGAGCCTCGCTTCCCCTCCCCGCCCGCCCGCCGTGGGGACACTCACCATCCGCGCGCACGGAGAGGCGCGGCCGGGCGACGAGCAGTAGTAGGAGCAGCAGCGGCGCGGCGGGCCAGAGCGCAGGCGGGCGGCGGGGCGGCGGGGCGCGCATGGTGCGGGGGTTGCGGGCCCGGGGTCGGGCTGCGCTCGGGGATCGGGAGGCGCCGGGGGGAGGAGCGGGACTCCGGGAGGCCCGGGACGCCGGAGCTGCGAGCTCCCGGGGGTCTTCTCTACGGCGCCGGGGAGGCGGCTGTGATTCGGCTCCGCCTTCGAGCGGGACACCTGGAGGCCTCGGTGCCAAAAGGGGCAGGGTGAGGGCGCGGGAGGCGGGGAGCAGGGCCGGGAGCCCCTCCCGGGACCCCAAACGGCGCCTCTTTCTTTCCAAGAGGGAAGTCTCGACTTGGCGTTCTCTTCCACAGGAGGAATTTTAATGGAAAAGAAAGCATTCAAATTGCTAACCTCAACCTAAGGAGTGCGACGCACCGAATGGCGAGGTTCTCTTTACCCGCAGAGAAGGGCATCTTAAGGGATGCCTCTGTCACGCCTTTTCCTTGAACAGCGTGGGATTTTTCCAAGAACCCCAGAGCGCTCAAGGACTTGACACCATGGTCACTCACCTCCGGAACCAGGACGCCTTGACCTTGAGAGGGCCCGGGATGCCCTCCATCTGGGTTGGAAATTTATATTCTAATAAGGTTCCAGTGTAGGTAGAGTACTAAAGATAAGTATTGTTATCTTTAAGTGGCACTCTACAGTTTACAAATCCCTTCCATATTAATGTATGGGTCAACAAATGGCTCATTTGAGTTGCCACAAGATGCCTGTCCATGTGCTAGGCCCTAATGAGGCCATAATTGTCCTAAACAAAAATGCACACACTTAAATAAGATACTAAAGGTTGAACATGTGTTTGGTGCTAAAATGGACAGATAATTGTTCCTAGTTAGTGAACTGGGGACATGAATGAGATTATAGAAAGAATTTACTTTTCACAGTAAAACTGGCATTTGAACTGCATCTAACTTACTACAAGTGTCATTTTTTCAGCTCACATAATTTTTGAAGGGCACTGAAAAGATATTTCCTCAATTCTTATCGACTCTAAGGCTATTAGTGAGTAATTCCTTTGGGTCATTAAGCTTTGCTTTATTTATTTTTGGTGGAGCTGGGTTTTGAACTCAGGGCTTTGGGCTCAAGCCACATTTGCAGTTCACTTTTGCTCTGGTTATTTTACAGATGGAGGTCTCTAGAACTGTTTGCCTGGGCTGGCCTCAAACCATGATCCACCCGGTCTCAACCTCCCAAGTATCTAGGATTACAGGCATGAGCCACCAGCCCCTGACTTGCTTCTTTTTTTTTTAAGAACAAAGTTTATTCTCTTCATACCTTAATATCCTAATTAATGATATCTCAGCTTCCCTTTGGTGGTATTGGGGTTTCAATTCAGGGTCTTGTGCTTGTAAGGCCACACTTGAGCCATGCCTAAGCCAAGCTTTGCTTTTAAAACACAGATGCTTTAGGGTGTTAAATGTAGTGAGGCCTGACAATCATTACATGTAAGTGTAAATGAATTTACTTAGCTCCTTTCCTTCCAACAGTTAGTTGCTAATTTAAGGAGCGAGACTTCACATGTCTGGACAGGAGGGACCAGCAGGCACTTTCTGGGGCTGCCACCTGATCTACTCAGAGCTGCGCCTAGCAATGTTTGTAGAACAGTTATTTGGATATGACTACCCAGCCTAATGACATTTTAACCATTATCTTTATTAAGATCTATCTGAAACAAGGCCATTTTCCCTTCCTTAGGAACTAAAGCTCCATTGCTAGATTTTCTTATGCTACTTTTTTTTAATTAAAAAATTTATTGTGGTATGATACACATATAAAATTAACCATTTCAATAATTTTCAAGTATACAATTCAGTGGCATGAAGTAGACTCATACCGTATATAGCCATCACCATCTCCAGAACTTTTCATCACCCCAAACTGAGGCTCTACAGTCACTGTTAAAAAGGCAACTCTTGGGCTGGGGTACAGCTCAGTGACAGAGCACATGTTTAGCATGCACGAGGCCTTGGGTTCCATCTCCAACACCCCAAAAGACAGTAACTCTATTCTCACCTCTCCCATCCCCCAGCAACCACCCTTTTACTTTCTGCCTCTATGAATGTGACTATTCTAAATACTACATATAAATGGAATTATACAGTATTTGTCCTTTTGTGCCGTTGCTGTTTCTTAATGCCATGCCAGAGTGGAGACAACAGGTGTCAGGCCATGGATAGCCCAGGGTAAAGCAGGCCTCACATCATTCCTCCCCTTAAGTGAAACTTCCCATAAGAGCATAGCATAGAAGGGAGTGCCATGGGAGCCTGAGCCATCTGCTCATGCAGTTTACATGTTCCTTCCAGGTCCACACTTTTTTTTTTTTTTTTTGACAGTACTGGGTTTTGAACTTAGGACGTTGTGCTTGCTAGGCAGGCACTCTACCACTTGAGCCAGGCTGTCAGCCCTCCAGGTCCACACTTTTTATCCTCCCATTTTCACTTAATAGTGTAATTTTGCTTTATGATTCATAAAACCCCATTCATGAAACCAGAGAAAGCTTCATACTCCTGTGGTGTCTTGTGGTCAAGTAGTCAATCTCTACAAGGCCCAGCAGCAAGTAGAAACTGCTTATCAAGTGTAGAATAGTTGAGTGCACTCTCAGACTCAAGAAGTCTGCACTGCTGTTTTATTTGGGTAGCCCAATGCTCTACCAAGCATTCCTATAAAGTATTGTGCCTCTTATAGCATGAAGCCAACGTGCCACTCACACTGCAGCCTGGATGGTACAGAACTCCCTCTTGCTATGAATTTCTTTTATAAGTCACCACATATATTTGTTCCCCAAATATCTGTCTTCTTTTCATTCAATACACAAGATCAATCCATACATGTTTATCAGTATATCTCTTGATATGGTCCTAAGGTTGTGCCAATGTGTGCTACCCTTGCTAAGTAAAGACAAACTGCTTCTGACTGTCTTTGCTGATGAGTTACAGGTTAGCCTGTACTGGGTCAATAGCTACAAAACAGGTGTCAGAGACTTGTTGACTTATTCTAGCAATGACAGTACACCTGGAAGAGGAACTACAGTTGGAGTCAATGAAGATAAATGACTAACATGTTTCCAAACTCTTCTAGCTTTTGCTGTGGTAAGCAGGAAAGGAAACACTGAATTACCAAATATCCTAGTGTATATCTACTGCCCAGTAGCCAAGCATCCCACCCAGTGTCATAGTTGACCCCAATTTTCCATTGTTTTAAAGAAATATTGACAACTAAAATAAACCAGAAGGGTAGTATAGTACTTGATTTTGTACTTCTAGCTTCTGTATGTTTCCTACTGCCTCTTCAATCTCTCTCTCTCTCTCCTTCTCTCTCTCTGTCAACACTAGGGAAAAAAATAACTGTCCAATTTTTTTCTTTTTTCTTCCTTGTTTTCTGTCATTTCTTTGTCTTTCTGCTCTACTTTCTGGGAAATCTTAACATTATCTTCTAACCTATCTGTTGAGGTTTTCATTTCTCATAATGTTTTAGTTGCTGAGTAATCTTTTTTTATAATCTGAATATTCCTCTTTTTTGTTTGTGTGTTTGTTTTGGTTTTTGAGACAGGTTCTCACGATATAGCCCAGTATGGCCTTGAACTCATAATCCACCTACTTCAGTTTCCCAAGGGCTAGGATTAAGGACCTGTGCCACCACACCTGACTCCTTAGTTTTGTTTTAACCACATTCTTTTCTTCCTTTTTTTTGAAAGCAGATCATGCTTTCAAAAAAGATCATGCCAGGCCAGTCTCAGACTCCTGGGCTCAAGTGATCTTTCTGCCTCAGCCACTAGTGAAAGCTGAGACTACAGATGCATGCACCACACCATGCTCTGTTCTATATTCTTCAATGCAGTATCTTATGAGGAGAGTAAGGTCATTGTTTTTGAGGATTTTCTGTTCCTTCACATTCTCTTCTAGGTTGCTCTTATTTTTCCTGTTTCTTTAGTTTGGTCTTTATTATTTTATAGAGTTTTCTCAGTGATCCTGCACTGTCTGCTCAGAAACACAGGAAGTCACTGAGGGCTGTGAGCTGGGACAACACCTATATACAAGGAGCCAATTAAATTATGAGACATCTTGCTGGGGGGGTTGGCTCATGAGGTAGCATGCCTGACTTGCTAAGTGTGAAGCCCTGAGTTCAAACTCCAATACCACCAAAATAACAAAAAACATGGAGCCATTCCTGTGAGTCTTTGTGAACACCCATAGCTATACAAATCAGAATCTGAAAGATGTTCAACTCATGAGACATGTCCATTTTATATTTAGATGGTTTTAAAGCTCACATGACACTTCCAAAGGTTCATGGCACATGGATTACAGGTCTACTTACCACAAGCAATCCCAGGCAGCCAGGTATCATTCCTCTAGATGCTCTCCAAGGTGAAGCATTCTCTTGCTAGCAATACCATTGGTTTCTGTGCCAGAGGTCTGACTTCAACACATTTACAGATTTGACTGGATTACCTTCTTTCTTTCCAGAGTGTGTCCCCCAGGTTATGAAGACAATCAACTACAGTCCTTTTACTTAACTAGTCACCTCACTGTGTTTACAGTGTGCTGGAACCTTCCATGTAATAATAACCTGTCAATAATAGTAAGAACTTTCTGGGTTTGGTAACAATATATCCACTTTAAAACCAATGACAGGAGATGTTGTGCTTCTGTGGTTTCCCTGAATCATGACATCTGGTAAAATCAGGACTGTCTCAAATGTCCTAACCTCAAATCTCTGTCCCACTGTGTTTCCAAGGAGGAGGCCCCCACAGTCAAACAACCTTCCAGCTACAGTTTGTATTTATCACTGAATAGTAAGCTTCAGGTCTCTGCCAGCCTGAAAAATCATTCAAAAAGCCAATCATAGCCTGCCACTGGAAACAGGGATGACCCCACCCTCCTGTTACTACAAAGCCTACCTCTCATGGCCTCTCCTGGTTACTCTATTCCCAAGTGTGAACCCTGGGTAGCCTTGCATGTTGTGTGGTCTTCACCTAGACAGTGAATATATATGTATATTTGTGCCCAATAAATTGCTGTAAGTCTCCTTAGTTCAGCCTTGGATGTCATCTGTTCAGCCATCCTCATAATTCCAGGGTGAGAATCCCTCACTCACCAATGGGGTGAAGATGAGGCAATCGAAGGAATCAGCAGATCTGAAGCCTAAGTCATATGCCTCATATTATACTACACTGCTTCCTCCAGATCCCCAGCTAAAATGAGTGTTCTATCACCACTCCAAGGAGGCAGGTTCAGGCTAGGTGTGGTGGTACTCACTTGTAATCTCAGCACTTGGAAAGCTGAGACCCTGTCTCAAAACCAACCAACAAACAAAGGAAAGTTATGAAGCCAAGAGGCCATGAGACCAGGAGGAAGAGAATGAGGAAGAGGATGAGGAGAAAGAAGAGGAGGATGAAAAAGAAGAATTAGGTTCAGAAAGAGATTACCAACTGAGGCTACATTTGGGGCATTTATTTTCAACTCACCCAGGCTCTCAGCAAAACAATAGGAATGATATGGAGGCTACTACGAGTTACTTGCACCTAGCAAGAAAGCAGGTTTGCAGCCAGAAGAAAATGTCAACAGGACATCCCGCAGTGACCCCATGAGGCTGCCGCAGATAGCCCTTTCATGGGAGTTGAAATCCAGGGGAGCCTGAGCTTCCTGCTGGGACCGCTATGGGTCCCTTTCTCTCTATGCTTGTGTACACATAGGTGAGGTACATCTTTTGTTATGAAAAACACAGTTGGTGTCAGTTTTTCCATTACCATCATCCTTGTGTTCATGATGTGACAGCAACCTCTGCCCTACGTGGTTTTAAGATTAGTGGACCTTCCACCACCATCAACAGTAACTACCCCTGACCCTTGAAATACCCTCAAGGGTGTTCTTTTTTTATATATACATAATGTCAGATAAAGTCATACTGTCCTACAAGATTAAAATATGATTGGCCCAATTATTCATCGACTTCTGCAAAAAGCCCAGTCTTCTTCTAAAAGACTGGTTTCTAAAAATTTCTGAGACACTGAATCCTCAGAATCACCTCTGGTTTCTAATTCCTGCCCCCACTTTCTGGTTCTCCAGAAACAAACTGTCTTATATTAACTCAAATGTGGAATTTATTTTGGGATACTTTTTATTTTCACCCAACATTCTATTCACTCTGTTCATGAGGCTTTTACTCATAAAGTCACCTTTTATCAGAGTGTTAAAAAAAAGTGGTGACAGTTTTGTAGAAATGCAAACACATTGAAACTGATTATTAGACTTTCCCATTCTTTTTGTTTTATTTTATTTTGAGACATGGTCTCACTATGTATCCCAGGCTGGTCTTGAACTTGAGATCCTGCTGCCTCTGTCTCTCGAGTGCTGGGATTACAGTCATGAACCATCAAGTCTGGCTAGATTGTCTTATTCTTAACAGTCCTTTTGAAACCATGTTACTATTTTCCTTGACCATCTTCCTTTGTTCTTCTCTCCTTGCTTCTCTCCTCTCCTCTCTTCTTCTCTCCTCTCTATTACCTCTCTTACCCGTGGGTGGTCTTAGATGACTCTGGTCAAGAAGATCTCAGGTCTTGTGTCTCAGAACAAAGCATTGGACAGAGACAGAGACTGCAAGCAATAGTACAGTTTTATTGAAAGAAAAAGAGCAGTGGGCTCTAGCCAGATGGCACAGAAGCCCTGATCTTTGTTCAAAAGGGCAATTTATATGTAGGTTGTAAGAACAAATTACGGGAAAAACCTGATGCTTTTTGCAGCAGGAGCTAGGGTTATTGACAGGAAGATGTTATATAACATTTTTGACTGCTCATGTTCCTACCCATAATGCATTCTGTTATAATTGCATACATGAGATGCAGTCCATATGTATGAAGCTTTAAGTAGGGGTGCTTTCTCAAAAGGTCATCTGAGGACAGGTTCCCCAGCCTTCAGCATATGCACTAGCTCCAGAACTTTCCCTTCTGCACAGACATCTTCTTTTATCATGATACAGTGGCTATTGAGCTAACCACAAAAAGAGTATTCCAAGGATGTTCTTAACTGGATGTCTCCTGATGGGGGCATGTCCTAGGTGGGACTTCTATGACATTTTATCTGGTCAGTCTCTATCCGCTCTTGACCAAACTATTTCTCTGTTCTCCTGTCTCAAAACTAGTTCCCCTTTCCAGGAACTGCTTCTTTTAGTTCCTCATCATCACTATAAATGCACCACTCATAAATATTCCATGGGAATGATTCTTGTAAATGAGAAATAAAGTGAGCTTAGGTCCCATTTGAGATTCCCATTATTTATATTAAAAAAAATTGTGTTGAGGCTGAGTGTGGTGGTTCATGACTATAATTCCAGCTCTTGAGAGGCTGAGGCATGAAGTTCCATGCCAGTCTGAGATAGAGAGACTTTGTCACAAAAAAGAGAAAAAAGCATGTTGCTTTTAGGATATTTCAAAGCTCATGTGCTCAAAAAAATGCCTGACTATGCTAAAATCCCTAAATATTCCATAGACTAATCTCTACCATGTGACTGAGTCTTTTAGACCTAGGCAAAGTTGGGTTTCTGTCTAAAATCTGATCAAACATCCTAATGGCCTGGATTGGTAGGTTTGATTCTTGAGTTAAATCACTAGAGATTTTACCTTTTAGCCTTACTGATCTCACTTATATCTGGTTATATCCAGATTTTTCCTGTGTACACAGAGTCAGAAGGCTAAATATCAATCATAATTTCCTCTCCCCTCTCCTCCCCTCTGCTCCCCTTCCTCACTCCTTCTCTCCCTCCCTCTTTGCTTCTTTCCTTCCTTCCTTTCTTCCTTCCTTCCTTTCTTCCTTCCCTGTTTCTTCTCTTTCTTTCAATGGAAAGGATCTCACATTTTTGCCAGGCCAGCCTTGGATTGTGATCCTCTTACCTATACCAGCTGGGATCACAGACGCGCACCATCATGCCTGGCTTATTTTTGCCTAGGTTGGTCTCAAACCCATGATTGTCCTAATCTCTGCTTCGTGAATAGTTGAGATTACAGGTGTGAGCCACCCCTTTCCAATCATAGTGTTTTTGTTTTGTTTTGTTTTTTAATAGTGAAATAATGGACAGTGATTGTTTGGAGTAGCATATTACTTTGGTACTGAGAAGAGTCTGCTTCATAATGTTATATGTGCACTAAGAGGAAACAATCTTTTATTAAGAACCTATGACCACCAGGCTTTTCTATGTCTAGTCTTCCTAACAATCCTGTCCGGTTGCAAGTGAGAAAATGGAGATTTTTTCCTAGATAAATGATGTGAATTGCCCAAGGTGGTGGGCATACCTACTATGGCAAAAGTAGAATTTGGGGGCAGGGGTAGTACTAGAGCTTGAACTCGGGGTCTTTCACTTGCTAAGCAGGCACTCTACCACTTGGGCCACACTGCTGGCCAAGGTGGGATTTGAACCCAAGTGTGTATGATTCCAAAGTCTCTATTCTTCCCTTCACACAAGCTGCCTCTTAAGTACCCTGTGAGCAGGTCCTCTCCTTAAATCAGAGTGAAGTCACAGAAAGGCCAAATGTGCTGCCAGCACTCTATGTCCAGTGTGAAAAGTAAAATCACACTGCACCTTGTGACTACACAGTGTAGGTCTCCCTTCTGTGCTTACATTTATGAATCTGTTCCTTTCCTTGGAGAATAGATTTCTAGAGGGTGGGCATAGAGTCTTATAATCTCCACATTGCTAGGGTCTGCCACAGTACCTATCCTGGTACCTGGCACATGATAGGTCCTCGATAAATGTTTGTTGAATGAGTGAGGCACTTTCCATGGTGCTACAGACACTACCTTCACAATTCATCTGGTTGAACACGTATTGTATTTCTTGATTCGACATCAGCATTGTTCAATGTGAAGTCTTTTTTTGTCACTAAGCTCAATCCATTTACTGATGACTATGTCCTGGTGCCTCCACTGTGCTCTGAGCAATCATCAATCTTAGCAACTCTCTCTCTATGTTATTCTGCAGCTCATCTCTCTCATAGTCTGAAAGTTCTTGAGGTCAGAGACCACATCTTTTCTGTCCTTTTATCTCTAGTACCTTCAGAAGTGCTGGGCCCATAGAAGGTTCTCAGTCATACAATCAGTTAATAATTCTCCCATCTGTCTGATCAACTCATCAAAGGACCCTACAAGAAAGCAAGGTCACAGCCATGCTCTTGGTAGAACAAGACTCTTGCCAAGGGATCTCATGGGTTGCTATGTCTTCTTTGGAGGACAACAACCGTATTCTTTATTTTTTTTCTATTCCCGGTGGCTACTAAGCCTTGCCAAATCGAAGGATGAGTACGTGAGTCTCAAAGGCTCACATATAGCAGTCAATGAGGAATTTCAAAACCTGTCAGATCTGAAACAGTCTCACAAATCATCTGCTACCAGCCTGAAGCCCCTGAAGCAACTGAAAAAAATCTTTCACAATGTGGCATTTACACGCAGGCTGCCTTGGAGACTGTGCAGGCTGTGGACTGGTCCTGAGTAAACACAGGCTGCACTGAAGCGCCATTGTGGGCCCTGCTAGGTCTTTTAAGCTCCTCTGGGATCTGAAGTTGATTTGTAGCCGGAGCCAAGTCACTGCCAAGGTCCCCCTGCCCCCAACCCTCAACTTACCGTTCCTTGCCTTTTTTTTTTTTTAATTAACTAAACGAAAATCATCTACGGAGTAGGCATTAGCAGCAGGCTGCCAGTGGTAAGAATTTTTTTTTTTGGCGGGGGGGAGTTACTCAGTGTTTTCATCTAATCTACTGAAATGGAGGAATGAGCCCTTAGAAGGTAGTGCAGAAACGCTGGCCCCGTACTTGGCAGGAAGGCCATTTAGGGCTGCCAAGGAGAGGGTCCGTGGCACTACTCCCCAGGAAGGCTTTTACTTCCAGGTGGGGTTATCCTCAGCTTCTTCTGAGGAACACTGAGAAGTCCTCAATTTCCCAAATACCTCTTGCAGACTCCAGATGGCAGCCTGCTGCTTTCTTTGGTTCTTGAAATGCAAATGGCACTGAGAGAGAGAGAATTCTGGAAGGAATCTAATGGATGGTGTTTAATTCTTTGCAACTTAATCTTTAGAAACGCAAGCACATCTTTTCTGGGCCTCAGCTATTTTCCTATAAAACAGATGATAATGCTACCTAACACAAGCTTTTGCTACTATTGTTGCTGGGTTGTTTTTGAATTCTTTTTGTTCGTTTTTTTGTAATTGTTGTTTTTTTTTAGCTATACTGGTGTTTGAACTCAGGGAACTGCACTTGTTAGGCTGGTGCTCTGCCCCTTGAGCCACGCCCCTAGCCCTTTATGCTTTAGATATTTTTTTTCTGGTAGGGGATTACATTTTTGCACCCTAATCTGGATCATGCTCCTATTTATGCCTCCTGCATAGCTGGGATGGCAAGTGCTCACCGCCACACCCAGTTTATTGGTTGAATTGGAGGGGGTCTCACTAACTTTTACCTGGACTGACTTTGAACCATGATTCTTCCAATCTCTGCTTCCCAAGTAGCTGGGATTACAGGCACAAGTTACTGTGCTTGCCCCCACGCACACCTTTTTTTTTTTTTTGAAACTGGTTTTGCTATGTAGCCCAGGCTGGCCCCAAGATCTCTTGCCTCTGCCTCTGGAGTGCTGGGATTAAAGATGTGCACCACCATGCCAGGAATCATATTCCAGTTTTTTGATACTGGAATTATTTTGCAAATCAAAAACCTTTCTACAGATAGAAGTATTATCCATAATTATTTCTGCCCTTCACTCTGTAAGCCACTTATAGGCAAGGACTGTCTTGCTCTATACTCACAGTAACTTGCTCAGATCATTGTACTAAGAGAGCAGGGGCCCAATAAAAGGTGAATTGGGTCAGACTAATTTCAGCAGCAGGAAAGATAAGTATATTTTAACCTTCTGTCATGGCTAACATTGAGATCCTCCCTTCTAAACCAGGTGTGGTGGTACACAGCTGTATTCCTAGCATTGGAAGATCAGCTGGGGCTATATAGCAAGACCCTATCTCAGAAAAAATAAAAATAAAGATCCTCATTTCTTTAAAGATCACAGCATAATCACTGAACTATGTCCTTTTGTTTTGGGACTACAGAGCAAACCAACCACCTCTATGACTGCCCATGGAACTCCCAGCCATTAAACACAGTCAATGCACTTCTGGGACTCTTCACCCCAGATCTCCCCAAAAGTCCACAAATTAGTCTACAGTCATTGTACCCAGTGGGGTCAGGCTACAATTCCAAACCTCTGCGTCCAGAAGGATGGTTATCATGTATATGAGACAAGAAAAAACCCAATCTAATGATGCTTAGCAACGGCAGAGCTATATAGGTGTTCCATTTTCTGTCTTTCTTTTTTTTTTAACTTTTGGTGCTGGGGGTCGAAACCAGGACCTACATACAATTAGGTAAGTGCTCTTCCCACTGAGTTATATCTTCAGCCTGGCACAGGCACTTTTCAATTTACTTTGAAAGGAAGCCCGATAGAAAGGTCAAGAATGGCTATGATAAAATTGGACTGTACTCTCAGTCTCTCATCAACTTAGTGTTGGGTTAGCAGTTCCTTTGCCATCCAAGTGGAGAGATGACTTCTAAATAGATTTCTATTGTTCTGTTTGGGAGCAAAGGCTGCTTTCCTCATGTGTGGCTGTTTCCTGGGTTTAGAACGCCTCCTGTTGGCCCACACTCTCAAAATGGAACCAAACCTGGACCATCCTAGAGAGTTAGAATGAGTTTGTCTTGGGCTTGCCACACAAGGCCATCTGGAGAGGCAGAGACTTCAGCAGAAAGAAGTTTATATCCACTGCCCATAGCCAAGAAAAGAGCAGCAAGGGATTCCCAAACAGAGATGCAACCACACAGACATGGGACCCCAAACCAGTAGAGAAGGAAGTCTTAACACCAAGCAAAGTTGTGCATTTTGATGATCAAGGGTCTTGTGCCAATTTCTGAGACAATACTGTTTGTGACTTAAAATAGCAGTACAATGATTACCTCAGGGGGGAAAACAAACAAACAAACAAGGTGTGTTGGCGATTGGGAGATAGGGACAATTACTCCATTAAATTATGTTCGAAGCATGTAAAGATGAATTTCTACTGGGCTGATGAAGTAGCTTAAGTAGTAGAGCACCTGCCTAGCAAGTGTGAGGCCCTGAGTTCAAGTCCCAGTACTACAAAAAAACAGAATTCCTACTTTGATTATAATCCAATATATCAACTCATGTATTTTAAACATTTGAGACTTTAGTTTTCTGTCTAATTATGTACATGAAACTGTGTAAAATATTCTCCCTTTTTAATATTATGTACTAGAGACTAAGACCATTTACTGCTGAGTTAACAAATCAATAAATAACAGGATACACATATCTAGAGAAATATAGACACCTATCTGTAGAACTATGACTAGGCAGTTAACTAGAATTGACGTGGACTGGGATAGTAATAGGGGAAGGAGAGAGAGGGATTCTCTATTTTCCCTCTACTGTGGGCAGCAGAGTGCAGAACTGAGTGCTTGCCATTGGAAAACATTGACCATGACCAAGTTGCTTAGCTCCCATTCACTCATGCATGTTAATAAACAAGTTATGGAGAAGCAAGAAACTGAGAAGCAGCCTCATGGAGCATTCAAGAAAGAGGCTGACAGCCAAAGTCTAGGGCTGAGGCCTGCTTGAAATCCAGAGAGGACAGCCAGACTACCTGGGAGGTACTGCAAGCATAGAGCCACAGCAGACCTCCAGGCATCAAGTTAGTGCCTGAGCAAACCTTCATGAGGGCATCACTGCTCTGGGAGGACTTGTATTATCCATAGCTCAGATTTCTAGGCATGTCATCTTCTGTCTCAGTCCCTGTTTACTTTTTAGGCCATCCATGAAAAGATGGCCAAGCTCGCATTAGTTTATCAGAGGGTGGGAACAGCCTTGGGAGAATGAGTAGAAGTCTACTATATCCACTTCATTGTATTTCAAGGCAGCGTATTTTCCTGTCTGCTGACTTTCAAGACGGCCCTGCCAAACAGTCTGTGTGAGAGTAAATGAACAAATAAAAGGATTGCTTTGTAGCTATTTGGACTTGGTTTTGAAGGAACTTTATCTTCATTCACATGAAAAAATAAACAAACTCTAGCTTCAACTTCTCCATGTCCCACAAAAATGTTCGATGTGTGCCTACAGAAGGAGCAGGGAGAAAAGGATGGAAAGAATGACTCAGTTTTTGATGGAAAATATTCCTCTGTCAGGAACAGAGGGTGCTCTATGGGTGGATTAGTGACTACAGCACTGGGGGAAATGGAGCGGCATTAGGATCATCTGAAGTGCTGCAGGGAAAAAGCAAATAGGACACAGAGTAGTAAAGAAAATTCCCATATGGAAACAGATTAAAAGGACACAGGAGAATGTGGAAGGGCACACTGTGATCCTAGCACTTGGGAGGCTGAGGCAGGGGAAACAGGAGTTTGAGGCCAGCCTGGGCTGGCCCATCTCAATATGTGTGTGTGTGTGTGTGTGTGTGTGTGTGCTTGTGTGTGTCATATATCCCCAAATGTCAAAGACACTGCATGGCAAAATTGTACTCTCTTCCTTAAGTGTCTTCTGTTCTTACTCCAAAATGCCTTTTTTGCCCATATAACTCGGACTCATTGTTCACATTCTTAATTACACAGTCAAAATGATGCCTTATAAAAAATGCTAAAATATGGGGTGGGGCATGGCTCAAGTGGTAGAGCATCTTCCTTGCAATTACAAAGATCAGAGTTCAAATGCCAGTACTGTCCAAAGAAAAGTTAAAATATTATATATAAGCCAAAGCACTCTTTGACCATTTGTCTATCAAAGATTAACTCCTACCAAACCAGAGACTTCTGCATTAGGAGTTTGGTGGGCACAGTTTTCTTTTTTTAATGAGGTAGATTCTTATTGTTGAAAAAACAAAAGAACTTGTGATACTATTCATGTAAGAAGCAAAATGCCCTCTAGACAATACTATATAGTATCTATCTATCTATATTTATCTATCTGTGTCACTAGCCTATGTAAGAAATATAAGAAATGAAGTGAAGACATAGAGGGGAATTTCTACTTCTGGTAATGGTGAAATAAATTAGATAAGTCCCAGAGTTGGCGGTCAGCACTCACTTAGTATGTAAGGTCAAGGGTTCAGTCCTTAGCACCTAAAAAAAAAATTAGATAATGTTTTTCTGAAGATGAGGTTAACTTCAAAATACACAAAACTTGAGTATGTGCACTTAAAGACAACAGGAAGCTATTAACATAGTGAATAATTACTAAGATAGGATCCAGGGAAGAGCAGGTCTCAGAAAAATGACCTTAGTGTTTGGGACCTCTGGGAGTTATTTGCTCAGTTAGGGGATTCTTTTGAGAGGATAAGAAAATGAGAGGTTCTACTAACCTTGTTAGAATATGGGATCAGGAAAATACAAAATTTAACCAGGAACAGGCATTCCCTGGCTAAAGCTCTCATGCTTTTTGTTGAGATGTCAACATTCCACGTGTATGACAAGACTATACAGAGATAAGCAGGTCTTTGGAGAATGGAGTCAGCTTTGAGTAATCTGTTCCTGAATTTGGCTTACAGTAAACTCATATTCCTTGGGTATGTATATGCCCACCAGAATAAATAAAAATCTTCTCTGGAGAAAGAATACATCACGATGGGCAAATTGTTCTATCAACAATTGGCAAATGCATAATTGACCTATAATTAAAGCAAAACAGACATACAGGAAACAAGAAGAAAAAAAATACCTAGCAGAAACAGCAAATGGTAAAGAGACCTACAGAGAAATGAGATAATGGGGCTATCAGAAACTCTGAAATTAATCTATTTATTATGTTTAGGGAGATAAAAAACAAGACTGAGAAAATATGGCAGAGAAGTAGAAACTATAAAAAAGAACAAAGTCGGAGAATTCCAAGATGGCGGCTAGAGGGAGGAAGCAGAAAGCGAGCCTCCTGTAGTAAAATCTTGGAGAGATGCTGGAGACACACCTTGCAGGCAAAACCACTGAGAAGAGGCAAAACTTTGACCCCTCCACACCTCCAGCCAGCACAGAGAATCTCTACTTCATGTTAAATGGAGAAACCAGGAGGGCCCCTGGGCCGCCAGTCACCGGCGCCCAGACGGCTTGGGAAGACGTGGACAAGGTGAGCTTAGTGGTATGTGGTACTCCCACAGACAACCCTGGGCCAGATCAGCATAGCCCCCTGGACAGACTGACCTCCACCCAGGGAAAAAAGAGAAACTGAGTAATAAGCAATAAGAACAATAAAGACACGTTGCAAAGAGGGTGGGGCACACTAAGTGCCGAAGAGAAAGGGAGGGGAATCCCTCCCAAAACTGTAAATAAACAAGCTGGATCTGGCCAGAGAAGGCGGGAGCCGGGGCACGCGCCCAGCAACCAGGAGTGGGAAAGCTTGTGAGAGTGGCGGTGGGAGGAAAACTCCACAGAAGAGGAGGAAGACCCACTTCCCATGTGAGCTGTAAACAAAAACGCAGGCCAGAGAAAGTGGGTGCAGTGTTACTTCCCCCAATGTGCTTAGAAAGGGGAAAGCTTGTAGCAGCAGCTTACGCACAGGAGAACTCTGAGTAAACAAAGCCTGCTGGGCCAGGTGAGTGCTAAGCTCACCCCTGAGATTTGCATAAATAATGCTTCCAGCAACAGCAGGCTGACAGCAGCAGGCAGGCAAGCCACAGCCACAGATAGCCATTCACAGAACTGTCTCCAGACTCTTTTTTTTCTCTCTCCCTATCTTTGATGAGAAAACAACCGAACTACACCTGCATGCTGAAAAACTTACTGAAACTGTATTGCATTTGAACTTGGGACACTTGGTGGGCTTTGTGTGTGTGTGTGTGTGTGTGTGTGTAGTTTTGTTCTACTTTATGTCTCTCCTTTGATGAGACAACTACAGAACAGCATCTGAAAAAAAAAAAAAAAAAAAAAGAACAACATCTGAGGCACCATCTCCAGGATTGCAGGCTGAGGGACGAACACCAAAATTATTAAGACTGAGATTTCATTGCATTTGAACTTGGAGGTTTTTATTTTTTATTTTGTTTTATTTTATTTTATATATATATATATTTTTTCTTTCATTTACTTATTTTTTACTTTTATTCTTATCTTTACTCTTTTTTATTTTTTATTTTCAATCCTCTCTCTGTCTCTCTAATGCCTTTTCAGCTTACAGTTGATTAGTACACTGTCTCTCCCTGTTTATACCTTTGAAACTTTTTTGTTTGTTTCTTCGTTTTTTTTTCTACTTGATTATTTGTTTATCCCTTTTCCTGTACTTCTTTGCTTTCCATCCCCTCTCAACCTACCATTCTAAATATCACCAGTGCTATTATTACAAGCCAGAAAATACTTAACTGCACACAGTACAGGGACAATAATAACACCAAGGGCAATGACGGGAGACAGAAAAAACAGGGAAACCAGTTTCCCCACAGCAAAAAATTAGTACAGGAACCAGAGGGAAATGAAGAAAACAGATACTCAGATCCAGACTCCAACAAGATGAAGATAAACTATGCCAAAGAACCCAATGGAGCCAACAAGAACAATCTAAAAGAAGAAATCCCACAGGAAATCAATAAGAATTTCATAGAGATGATACTGAAAATGGTCAACCAAAATGTACAGGAGACACTCAAGAAATTCCAAGACAACAAAAATAGAGAATTTGAAAAAGCAAAAGAAGAAATAAAGGAAACCATAGAAGCACCGTATAAACACCAAAGTGAAACAGAGAACACGATTAATAAACAGATAAATGAACTCAGGACAAAAATAGACAACATTAAAGAGGAAATGACCCAGGATATGGAAAACCTCAGAAAAAAGAATGAAATAGAATTGCAAAACAAAATGGAAAGCCAATCCAGCAGAATAGAACAAACAGAAGACAGAATCTCAGAACTCGAAGATGAAATGGCAATTAAAGGAAAAACCGAAGAACTATTAATTAAACAACTCAAGACCTGTGAAAAGAAAATGCAAGAACTCACCGACTCCATCAAAAGACCAAATCTGAGAATCATGGGCATCGAAGAAGAAGAGGTGCAAGCGAAGGGAATGTGTAATATATTCAACAAAATAATAACAGAAAATTTCCCAAATCTAGAGAAAGATACTCCCATACAGATGCAAGAGGCCTCCAGGAGACCAAATAGACCAATTCAAAATAGAACTACCCCATGACATATCATCATTAAGACAACAAGTACAGAAACTAGGGAAAGAATATTAAAGGCTGTAAGAGAGAAAAAACAAATAACATACAAAGGATAACCCATCAAAATCACAGCAGACTTCTCAACAGAAACATTAAAAGCAAGAAGAGCGTGGGGTGAGATCTTCCGGGCACTGAATGAAAATAACTTCAACCCCAGGATACTCTACCCAGCAAAACTATCATTCAAAATACATGGAGCAATAAAAGTCTTCCATGATAAGCAGAAACTAAAACAATATGTGACCACAAAGCCACCACTACAAAAGATTCTTCAAGGGATTCTGCACACAGAAAGTGAAACCCAACATAACCATGAAAGGACAGGCAGCACCAAACTATAGGAAAAGAAAAAGCAAGAAAGTAGAGAGTAACTTCAACTTAAGTACACACAATCAAACCTTCAAACAACTAAGACAACTAAATGACAGGAATCACCACGTACCTATCGGTACTAACACTTAATGTTAACAGACTTAATTCACCCATCAAAAGGCACTGCTTGACGAAATGGATTAAAAAGGAAGATCCAACAATTTGTTGCTTACAGGAGACCCATCTCACCAACAGAAATAAGCATATGCTTAGGATGAAACGCTGGAAGAAGATTTACCAAGCCAATGGCCCCCCAAAACAGGCAGGAGTAGCAATACTTATCTCTGACAAAGTAGATTTCAAACCTACATTGATCAAACGAGATAAAGAAGGACATTCCATACTAATAAAAGGGGAAATAGACCAAAAGGAAATAATAATTATCAACCTGTATGCACCCAATGTCAATGCACCCAATTTCATCAAACATACCCAGAAAGACCTAAAAGCATATATTAACTCCAACACAGTGGTCGTGGGAAACTTTAACACCCTGTTATCATCAATAGATAGGTCATCCAAACAAAAAATCAATAAAGAAATCCTAGATCTAAAATATACAATAGATCAAATGGACCTAATTGATGTCTACAGAACATTTCATCCAACTTCTACACAATATACATTCTTCTCAGCAGCCCATGGAACCTTCTCCAAAATAGATCATATCTTAGGGCACAAAGCAAGCCTCAGCAAATATAAGAAAATAGATATTATACCGTGCATACTATCTGATCACAATGCAATAAAACTAGAACTCAACAACAAAAGTAAAGACAAAAAACTTGCAAACAGCTGGAAACTAAATAACTCATTACTTAATGAACAATGGGTCATTGATGAAATAAAAGAGGAAATTAAAAAGTTCCTGGAAGTAAATGAAAATGAAAACACAACCTACCGGAACCTATGGGACACAGCTAAGGCAGTCTTGAGAGGAAAGTTTATAGCCATGAGTGCATATATTAAAAAGATTGAAAGATCCCAAATCAATGATCTAATGATACATCTCAAACTCCTAGAAAAACAAGAACAAGTAAATCCCAAAACAAATAGAAGGAGAGAAATAATAAAAATAAGAGCTGAAATCAATGAAATAGAAACCAAAAAAACCATACAAAGAATTAATGAAACAAAAAGTTGGTTCTTTGAAAAAATAAACAAGATCGATAGACCCCTGGCAAACCTGACTAAAATGAGGAGAGAAAAAACCCAAATTAGTAGAATAGGAATGTAAAAGGGGAGATAACAACAAACACCATGGAAGTCCAGGAAATCATCAGAGACTACTTTGAGAACCTATATTCAAATAAATTTGAAAATTTTAAAGAAATGGACAGATTTCTAGACACATATAATCATCCAAAACTGAACCAAGAGGAAATTAATCACCTGAATAGATCTATAACACAAAATGAAATTGAAGCAGCAATCAAGAGTCTTCCCAAAAAGAAAAGTCCAGTACCTGATGGATTCTCTGCTGAATTCTTTCAGACCTTTAAAGAAGAACTGATACCAACCCTCCTTAAACTGTTCCACGAAATAGAAAGGGAAGGAAAACTGCATAACACATTTTATGAAGCCAGTATTACACTTATCCCAAAACCAGGCAAAGACACCTCCAAAAAGGAGAACTATAGGCCAATCTCCTTGATGAACATTGATGCAAAAATCCTCAACAAAATAATGCAAACCGCATTCAACAACACATTAAAAAGATTATTCACCATGACCAAGTAGGCTCCAGGCCTGCTGGGCAGCATGGCAACACCCTGTGTCAAAACAAAACAAAGCAAGAATTAATTATATATCATCCACAAGAAATATACTTTAAATCTAAAAAAGGGGACTAAGAGGGCTGGGGACATGCCATAAGTGGTAGAATGTCTGCTTAGCAAGCACAAGACCCTGAATTCAAACCCCAGCACTGCCAAAACAAACGAACAAAAACAAATAAATAACAACCGGGCTAGGGATATAGCTCAGAGCTCAGTGATAGCATACAGGAAGCCCTAGGTTTCATCTCTAGCACATACACACACACACACACACACACACACACACACACACACACACACACACACACAAAATCCAAAAAACATAGGTAGGTTAAAAGTAATAGAATGAGGAAAGACTAACCATGTAAGCACTACACAAACAAACAACAGCCAAAAAAACAAAGAAAATATAATAGCTACTTAACGTCAGCCAAAGTAGACTTCAGAGTGAGGAATATTACCAGGGACAAGGAGGGATGCTTACATACTAACAAAAGAATGAGTTGCCCAACTATACGTGACAATCCTACATCTGTATTATTTAAAACAGAGTTTTGAGGTGCACAATGCAAAAGCTGATAGATGTGAAAGAAGAAACAGATTAGCCTACACTCATTGTTAATGTCAATATTCCTTAATCAGTAATTGATAGATCAAGGAAGTAGAAAATCAGCAAGTAAGACCAGCATGGTAGCTCACGCTGTCATGCCAGCACCCAATAGGCTGAGGCAGAAGGATGGTGAGTTTAAGGCTAGCCAGGGTACACAGCAACTTTGCAGTCAAACCATGTTACAAAGACAAAAGCAAAATAATAAATTTACATGACTAGAAACCATGAAAAGTATGTTCTCACAATTGAACTAGAAATTAAGTAAAGAAAGCTGGAAAATCTAGACTATTTTAATCCCTGGGTTGAAAAGAAAGTCTCAAGGGAAACTGAAAAAAAATATGTAACACATATTTTGTTTGTTTGTCTGTTTGTTTTGAGATAAGGTCTCACTGTGCAGCTCAAGCTGTCCTGAAACTCTCTCTTTTTTGTTTTTGGTGGGACTGAAGTTTGAACTCAAGTCTTCACCCTGGCAAAGCAAGTGCTCTACCACTTGAGCCACACTCCAGTCTATTTTGCACTGGTTGTTTTGGAGATGGAGTCTTGAAAACTATTTTCCTGGACTGGCCTCAAACCTCCATCTCAATTTCCAGCCTTCCAAGTAGCTAGGAATACAGGTGTTTGCTACCCATGCCCAGATGCCCTGGAACTCTTGATCCTCTTGACTTAGCCTCCTGAATGCTGGGATTATAGGTGTGAACCACCATACTTGGCTTGGAATTGAGAAATATTTTGAACTGCATATTTTTGTGGAATGCAGGTAAAACAGTGCTTAGGGGAAATTTATAGCATGAAATAATTTATATAAGAAAACAAAAAAAGGCTGCAGGTGTGGCTCAAGAGGTAGAGTGTCTGCCTGCCAAGCAAGCATGAGGCCCCAGTACCGCTCCTCCCAAAGAAAACAAAACAGATGTCAAATTAGTAATCCAAGTTTCTACTACAAGAAACTAGAGAAACAAGAGCAAAGAAAGCCCAAGCAATGGAAGGAATGATATAAAAAGGACAGTAATCAGTGAAACTGAAAACAAAAACAATAGAGATAAATTAAGAAAAACAGCAGTTGGTTTTTAGAGATGATCAAAAAGAAGACTAGGGGAAGAAAGGAAATGACTTAAGTCACTTTGAAAAACAGTGTATTGAGTAGATATTGTAATCCTAAAGATAGAAAAACCTTGGAGCTGGGTATGTAACTCACTGGCTGGAGATGTAACTTGGCAGTGCAGCACTTGACCAGCATGCACAGGCCTGGGTTCAATCCCTAGAGCTGTGAAAAGAAAAGATAAAAAGAACTAAGTAAAACCAAGATAGCAGCCAGGTGCCAGTGGCTCACACCTGTAATCCTAGCTACTCAGGAAGCAGAGATCAGGAGGATTGCAATTCAAAGTCAGCCTGGGCAAACAGTTCAGGAGACCCTATCTTAAAAATACCCAAGATAAAAAAAGGGCTGGTGGAATGGTTCAAGGTGTAGAATTTGAGTTCAAACTCCAGGACTGCGAAAAAAAAAAAAAAAAAAAAGATAGTCTAGCTGGCAAATTTGTTTCTTACAGGATTCTAAACTACTTTATGTATATTCTAGGCTTGAACAAATAAATAAATATACTATAGATACATAATGATAGTTAAGTTTGTCAATGCTGGAGAAAAAGTTTATAGCACAAAGAAGGAATATTGGAATGAGTCCTGTTGTGCTAGATTGGAATCCAAGGCATCAGTATGAACTCATGTTTTCTTTTACTATGAGTATAGAGAGATACTGCAGAACGCATGCATTTTCCAGTTCTGTCCACTTAGAGAGTCAGGAAACAGTGACATCCCAGTGGCAATGAACACACCTGAGGCCCAGATCTTGGTTTCTAAATCCTGTTTTCCAATGTAAAAAAAGCCAAAGTTCTTTGGGGAAGTGGTTGATTCTAGGGAAAAATACAAGATGATCCTGGAGTACCTTTCCATGCCAAAATAAGGAAGTATTAAAAAAAAATAATGGTGGGGTTGTGTCCCGTAGTTCTCAATGGTTGTACAATATGAATAGCAAAATGAAAATGAAAAGCCCTAAGTTTGGGTTACAACCCATAGTCTAAAATAAACATCTATGAGGTTGTTGGTGATATAAATAAATGATTAATTACATAAACAAATTAAGGAGAAGAGACAACTGTTCCTTAAAGAAGATTGTGAATAATAAATTAGATTTAGAAGGAAGAGGGGAATAAGAAATAATCAGAACACCCCAACAATATTGCTGCTGGTATAATTGCTTTTTAGTGGGCAAAGTTTTAACAATAAGTTAAACAATAGGTTGTTTCCACACTTTCAGTTTCTCCCCTTAAAATATATATTAACTACAAAGGGAAATGAATGTGTATAGTGGAAAAACCTGTCAGCACCACCTCAAACAAATACTTAAATGTTAACATCACCAGTAGTAAGATATACTGACATCCTGCACTCAGGGGGGTCCTGTGGTCTTCTTCCCCCAAATTTATAGACTCAACCTAATCATGAGAAGGAATCAGACTGACACAAAACTGGTCAGTACTCTTTTTAAGTGTTCATGAGAGACTAGAGAAGACTAAGGAATTGTCACAGTATGGAGGGACTAATGAGACATGGTAATTAAGTACAATTTGAGACCCAAATTTATCCCCCGGAACACAAAAAGCACATGAGTAAGAGGCTGGTGAAATCTGAGTAAAGCTTTAGTTTTGTTAGCAGTGTTGTGCCAGCATTAACTTCCTAGTTTTGATAACTGTACCTTGGTTAGGTAAGATGCTAGCACCAGGGGCAACTGGATAAAAGATACATGCAAGCCAGATGTGGTGTATACACTGGGGAGGTGGAGGCAGGAGGATTGTGAGTTTGAGGTCAGTGACTCAAAAACAAAACAAAACAGCAACACAGAAGATGTTTGTTCTTTGTGATGCTTTAGTGAATCTAAAAATTATTTAGCAAATCAATTATTTCAAAGTAAAAACTTTGAAACCATTATGCAATATGAGCAGTCAGCTGTAAGAAAAGAACCAATTAAAAAATACCTTTAAAAATGAAAAACAAGAGCTGGGTTCCAAACTGAGAAGGAATATATGGAAACAATTCCATTCACAATAGCCTCAAAAAAAAAAATCAAATACCTAGGAGTAAATTTAACAAAGATGTGAATGACCTCTACAAGGAGAATTACAAACTCCTGAAGAAAGAGATCGAGGATGACTACAGAAGATGGAATGATCTCCTGTGCTCATGGATCAATAGAATCAACATAGTAAAAATGGCTATACTACCAAAAGCAATCGACATGTTTAATGCAATTCCCATCAAAATCCCAATGATTTTCATCACAGAGATTGAAAAATCTACCCTAAAATTCATTTGGAAACACAAGAGACCGCAAATAGCCAAGGCAATACTCAGCAAAAAGAGCAATGCTGGAGATATCACAATACTCGACTTCAAACTATATTACAAAGCAATAGCAATAAAAACAGCATGGTACTGGCACAAAAACAGACATGAAGACCAGTGGAACAGAACAGAGGACCCGGATATGAATCCACACAACTATACCCACCTCATTTTTGACAAAGTTTTCAAAAACATACAATGGAGAAAAAACAGCCTCTTCAACAAATGTTGCTGGGAAAAGTGGCTATCTGCCTGCAAAACAACTGAAACTAGATCCATATTTATCACCCTGTACTAGTATCAACTCAAAATGGATCAAGGACCTAAATATCAGACCTGAAACTCAAGTTACTAAAGGAAGGAGCAGGAAACACTCTGGAACTAATAGGTATAGGCAAGGACTTCCTCAATAAAACCCCAGCAGCCCAGCAACTAAGAGAAAGGATGGACAAATGGGACTTCATAAAATTAAAAAGCTTCTGCACAACAAAAGAAGTGGTCTCTAAACTGAAGAGACCACCCACAGAGTGGGAGAAAATATTTGCCAGCTACACATCAGACAAAGGACTGATAACCAGAATATACAGGGAACTTAAGAAACTAAACTCTCCTAAAATCAATGGACCAATTAAAAAATGGGCAACTGAACTAAACAGAACTTTCTCAAAAGAAGAAATTCAAATGGCAAAAGAACACATGAAAAAATGCTCACCATCTCTAGCCATAAAGGAAATGCAAATCAAAACCACACTAAGATTCCACCTCACCCCTGTTAGAATAGCCATCATCAAAAACACCACCAACAACATGTGTTGGCGAGGATGTGGGGAAAAAGGAACCCTAATCCACTGCTGGTGAGAATGCAAGCTGGTACAACCACTTTGGAAAAAAATATGGAGACTTCTTAAAAATCTAAACATAGATCTGCCATATGATCCAGCAATCCCACTCCTGGGGATATACCCAAAGGAATGTGACACAGATTACTCCAGAGACACCTGCACACCCATGTTTTTTGCAGTGCTATTCTCAATAACCAAGTTATGGAAACAACCAAGATGCCCCACTACTGATGAATGGATCAAGAAAATGTGGTACTTGTACACAATGGAATTTTACTCAGCCATGAAGAAGAATGAAATCTTATCATTTGCAGGCAAATGGATGGAACTGGAGAACATCATTCTGAGTGAGGTCAGCCAAGCTCAGAAGACCAAAAATCGTATGTTCTCCCTCATATGTGGACTTTAGATCCAGGGCAAATGCAGCAATGTGGTTGGACTTGGATCATGTGACAAGGGGAGAGCACATACAGGAGATATAGGAATAGGTAGAAAAACCAAAACATGAAAGTGTTTGATGTCCCCACTCAGAGGAACTAATACAGAAACCTTAAAACAACAGGTTATCATGAGCAGGGGATCAGTTGGAGTTGAATCAACATGGGTTGTAACACATGGGTACACAAAAGCAAGTTAGGAATCTCTCTGTATAGCTGTCCTTAACTCAACTAGCAAAAACGCTTTGTCTTCCTTATTATGCTTATGTCTTTTCTTCAACAAAATCAGTGGTAAGGGTAGAACAGGACCTGCCTGGAACTGGGGTGGGGGGAGGGGGGAGAGAGGGAGGGAGGGGGGCAAGGTGGAGAAATGACCCAAACAATGTACGCACATGTGAATAAATGAACAAAAAATTTTAAAAACTTAAAAAAAAAAAAAGCTGAGTTCAATGGCTTATGCTAGGAATCCTAGTTATTTAAGAGGCTGAAATCAGGAGGATCATGTTTCAAGACCAGCCCACACAGGGAGTTTGCAAGACCTCATCTCAATAACCAGGCACAGTAGTGTGTGCTTGTCATTCCAATGACAGCAGGAAGTGTAAAATAGGAGGATTACAGTCCAAGTGGACCAGGCAAAAAACATGAGATCCAAAAACTAGAGCAAAAAGGACTGGAGGCATGGCTCAACTGATAGAGCACCCACCTAGCAAGCAGCAGCTTTAGCACATACGTCATAGAAACCCCAGAAAAAGATGTTAAGAGGAGAAGTGAAATACTTGAAAAGTAATGGCTGAGAATCTCCCAGAAATTAAGCAAGATTCTTGTCTTCAAATTGACCAAAATCTCACTAAACGCCTGGAAGAACTAAGCAATGACCACATCTAGATACCTAGAGTAAAATTTCAGAATATCTGTCTGTGAAAAGAGAAAGGTCCTAAAAACTACCTGAAAGATAAATGTCTGCAAAGACAAGATCAGGCGTGTTCAGGGTGGTATGGCCGTAGACAAATGTCTATAAGGAAAGAGAATCATTTCTATACTAGATAGCCTTCTCATCTAGGAAGCCCTAAAGTAAACTTTTTGAAAGACTAAGGTGATTTTTTTCCTTTGAAACAGGATCTCACACCTTTGATACACAATAGAAACCATCTCATTCAACTTCCACAAGGACAAACTCCCAAAACTACCCACTGAAACAGGGTCTTATTATGTAACCAGGCTGGTCTTGAACTTATTATCTTCCTGCCTCAGCTTTCTGAATGCTGGGATTACAGGCACATAGCACCTTCCTCTTCTCTGTCTTTTTAATATGTTCCTACCATTCTTTGATCAATTCTTACTTTCTAGCACAAAGAAATGACCTAGGCTCATCTGGTTATTAAAAATTTTCTAGGACAAAATTATTTTCTGCTAGACTAATGATTCTCAACCTGGGCACTACTTCTTTCCTGGGGGGAGGGTAGAAGTGGGGGATTGTTGGATGCTAGTGGCCCATGCCTGTAATCTTAGCTACTCATGAGGCAGAGATCAAGAGGATCGGGCTTTGAGGTCAACCCAGGAAAATGGTTTGAGAGACCTTTACTTGAAAATACCCAATACAAAAATAGGGCTGGTGGAATAGTTCAAAGTGGTGGAGTATCTGCCTAGGAAGCATGAGGCCATGAGTTCAAACCCCAGAACCACAAAGAAAGAAAAAAAAGAAGAGGATTGTCATGACTGGCACACACTATTATCATTTAGTGGGCAGGGTGATGGGTGCTAAGACGTTCTGTCATCCATAGGGAAGTCCTGCATGTGAAGAATTTGTTTGCTCTGAATGCCAATAGTGTCCCCATTAAGAAAGGTCACCTAAGCCAGGAATGGTGGTGCATGCCACACAGAAAATAGTTTGAAGGGGCTACCACTGGCCAAACCTAGAACAATCTGAACATCAAAATAAAGAGTGTACTGAATTACACTCCATTGAATACAATAGGAATTTTAGTCCACACTTAACATAAATAAATACAAGAGAAGGGAAAGCTCTTCCTTGTGTGTGCTAGGAAGTGCAGAAGCAATGATGGACAAAGATGATCACCACTGGGCAATCAGCATAGTTGCTACGGGCCAGGATGCCAATGTTTGCTAAGGCTGGTGGGCAGAGGTTTAATATGGCCACCGTATCAGGATATACTCCCACCACATACAAATGCTCTATGAAGCAGGGAAATGGTGGCTTTATAGCTGAGGAAACTTTATGGACAAGTCCTAGTTCTTGAGCAGATGATCAAGGTTAAGTTCACAAGTGGTAGCACATGTTGATATATTTCTCGTGACATGATTTGCAAAGAAGCCCACCATTCCTGTGGTGCTCCCCCCAAGAAGATGTGTCTGAGTCTAGTCAGGGGCAAAAATCAGATGAATCCAGGTTGGAAGTCATTCTATAGAAGGAAAGCCATCTACTATTAAGTTTATCAAGGGCAACAGGGATCAGGAAAGACTAGGGAACTATTCTTTACTGAAGGAGACTCAAGACATGACAACTGTATTATCATTGATTGCTCCACATACACTACTCCCCAGGATGTTTTATTATTTCAGCTTCTGGGGGTCAGGAACCCAGGCATGGCTGTTTGAGGCTTAAGTTCTCTTACAAAACAGCAATCAAATTGTCAGCTAAGGTCTATGGTCACCTCAAGGCTCAAATAGGATTGACTCTACTTCCAAGCTCATTCTGCTTTTGCAGCGTAGCTGTGGATAGTACTGGGGACTGCAGATATTAGTTCCCTGTTACATGGGCCTCTCTGCAGAGGGTGTCCTCCATATAGTGGAGCTGCTTCCCTGGAGTGAGTAAAGAAAGGTGATATTGTTAAGAATATGTCTTGTTGTAACCTAGTAACAGAAGTGACATCCCATCATGTATGCTGTTTCCTAGTCATTAGAAAGCAGTAAGGCCAACCTCCATCCAGTGGAAGAGGACTATGCAGAGGTGTAGACAGACACCAGGAGAGGGATCGTCAGGCCGTCTTAGAGTTTGCTCAGTACGTACAACAGATTCCTGGAGCCAGGACATGAGGTGAATTGGAATGGGATCTGTGGTTTGATAACAGAGTCTACATGGTAATATAAGAAGGTGCCTGTCCGGGAGAATTCAGGGGTGAGAGGTATTATGCCAGTCAATTATCACCTGCCTCTCTGTTGGGAAAAGGTGATGGAGCAAATATGATAAAATGTTAGCAACTGAGCAATCTAAGTTAGCATATGTAAGAGTTCTTGTATTGTTCTTACAATTTTTATTTTATTCTTAGTTTTGTTGGTTTGAAAATATTTGAAGTTAAAACAAAATCTGAGGACTTGATAGCGTAGCTCTGCAGTAGAATACTTGCCTAGCATGCATGAGGACCTGGGTTTGATCCCCAGTACTGCAAAACAAAACAAAAATCTAAAAAACTAATATGTTAAGTGTTGAGAATATAAGGAAAGGAAAATCATACTAGAACTCTGATTTTGTTTGATGGAAAATGACTGATTAATCGCTTAACAGAAAAATATATTTGTGTTTTTATCTTAAAAATTTAAGAGCAATTGCTGAGTTCAGAAACAAAATGTATAAATCTTTCAAACAAAGAGAGAGAAAGTTGAGTGTAGTGGTGCATGCTGTAATCCCAGCACAAGGGAGGTAGAAGCACGATGATGGTGAGTTGAAAGCCAGCTTGTGTTACATAGCCAGACTCTGTTTAAAAATGGGAAAAACAGTAGAGAGAAAAATGAAACAACTCATTCAATCAAACAATAAGGAAGAAGCAGGCAAATACACTCAAATTAACTGTAAAATACGTTTGCAGAAATATGTTCAAATACAACAGTATTTATAATATGTATTTGAAGACAGGGCTTCTCACGTTAAAGATAGACACATATACATAATATGTATATGCATATTTATGAAAATATCTATTTACCTACCTGTCAACAGATTAAACTTATCTATACAAAGAGAGTACATTTTTCTATACATGTGTATATGTGAAAAAAACTACCTAAAACCAGTGTTCCAGGACCAGAGGTGTGGCTAAAGCGGTAGAGTGCCTGCTTTGCAAGCGTGAAGCCCTGAGTTCAAAACTCCAGTCCTGCCCCAAACAACAAAACAACCTTCCATTGGACAGAGCTAAAACAAAACAACACAGAAAAAATGAAAATAAAAGGGCAGATAAACACTAACAAAAGATATCCTGCCAAGTAATAAAAATTAAATGGGATTCAAGGTGAAAAGTTCAGACAAAAGAGAGATATTTCATATTGATAAAATCATAAATTCCCAAAGGGATATGGTCAAGAATGTGCAGGCACTAGCTGAAGGGGGGGGGGTGTTAGTATATGTTTGTAATCCCAGTATTCCAGAGGTAGAGGCAGGAGAATCATGAGTTCAAGGCCAACCTGGGCAACATAGATCCTGTCTCCAGAAAAAGTAAATGTATAGGTGCTGACAACATAGCTTTCCTCTTTTCTTCCTTTTTTTTGGCAGTACTGGGCTTTGAATTTGGGCTAGGCAATTGATCTATCATTTGAGCCATATTCCAGCCCTTTTTTGCTTTTTAGTTATTTTTCAGAGAAGATTTCAAGCTTTTTGCCTAGGCTCAGCCTTGGATCGTGATCTTCCTACCTATGCCTCCCTCGTACCTGAAAATGCAGATGTGAACCTTCATGCTTGGCTTGTTTGTTGAGATGGGATCTAACTTTTTGCCCAAGCTGGACTTGAATCTTGATTCTCCCCATCTCTACCTCCCAAGTAGCTGGGATCATGAGTATGCACCACATAGCTTTTTTCTTTTTTTGGAAGCTCTGGGATTTGAACTCTGGGCCTCAAGTTTGCTAGGTAGGCACTCTACCAGTTGAGCCATGCTCTCAGCCCTTTTCCACTTTAGCTATTTTTTATGTAGGGTCTGGCATTTTTTGCCTGTGTAGCCCTCAGACTGTGATTTCTACCTGAGGCCTCCCTTGTTACTGGGACCACAGGTGTGCACCATCAAGCCTGGTTTATTGGTTCAGATAGTCTTGCTAACTTTTTGCCCAAACTAAAACTGTGATCTTCCCCATCTCTGCCTCCTGAGTAGCTGGAATTATAGATATGACCCACTGTCCCTGGCCTTCTTCATGGCTTTTCTTAAAAACAACTTTATTGGAAATTGAAATTTAAAGAAACCCAAGAGGCCAGGTGCTGGTAGCTTACGCCTATAATCATAGCTACTCAGGAGGCAGAGACCAGGAGGATCTCGGTTAGAAGCCAGCCTGGGCAAATAGTTCTGTGAGACCCTATCTCAAAAATAACCTTCACAAAAAAGGGCTAGTGGAGTGGCTCAAGGCATAGGCCCTGAGTTCAAGCCCCCCGTACCGCAAAAAAAAAAAAAAAAAAAAAAATTAAACTAATTTAATTACACTTAGAAAAACAACTTTATTAAATTATAACTAGCATATCACAAGTTTCACCCATTTTAAAGTATATAATTCAGTGTTTTTCATGTATTCTCGGACATGAGTACATATCACCAATCAGTTTAAACATTTTCTTCTTTTTCTTTTTTGGTTGGACTGGAGATTGAACCCAAGGCCTCAAGCAAGCTAGGCAAGTGCTCTACCACTGAGCTATACCCTCAGCTTCTAGTTTTAGAACATTTTCATCACCTCAAAAAAGACACTCTACCCCCTTTAGCTATCACCACTCTACCACTCCATTCCTCCCCAGCCCTAAACAACTATTAACAACTCTGTCTCTAAAGACTTCTGAACTTTCATACGAATACAATAATATAATAATTGTGCTTTTGTAATTGGCTTATTAGTGCATTTTTAAGGTTCATACAAGTTACAGTGTATATCATTACTTAATTCTTTTTAATGACTAAATAATACCCCAGTGTAGTTTATTTTTGCATGTGGATATCCAGTTATGCCAACACTATTTGTTGAAAAGTTGATTCTTTCCCCTATTGAATGGTCTCGTCAGCCTTGTTGAAATCAATTGACCATATCAGTATGGGTGTATTTCCAAGGTATTAATTTATTCCATTAACAGGGTATAGTACTCTTTCCCCATATTTGTATTTTTTCTTTCTGCAGTTTTAGTTACCTATGGCCAATTTGCAGTCAAAAAAATCTTAAATGGTAAATTCCAGAAGAAAAATATTCTTAGGTTTTAAGTTTCAGTCATTCTGAGTAGTATGATGAAATCCTGTGTCATTCTGTTCTGACCTGTCCATGACATGAATCATCCCTTGTCCAGCATTTTCACACTGTATATGCTACTCACCTGTTAGTCACTCAACTGTCTTGATTATCAGATCAACTATCACAGTGCTTATATTCAAGGAACCCTAAGTAGAGGTCTCATACTATGTCATAATGCTGATATTATTAACTTCAGCACATCTCAGTATGCACCATTGTGTCATCCCACATTATCACAAAAAGAAGAGTAAGTACAGTACAATAAGCTATTTTAACACAAACACACATAAAGATCATATCCACATAACTTTTATTATAGAATATTGGTATAATTGTTCCATTTTATTATTAGTTGCTGTTGTTAATCATTTACTGAGCCCAATTTATAAATTAAGCTTTATCACAGATCATGTATGTACAGGGAAAAACACTATATAGAGGGTTTGGTCCGTGGTTTCAGCATCCATGGGGACAGGGGTCTTGGAACATGTCCCCAGAAGACAAGGGAGGAGCTTCATTATAACACAAAAATTGACAAAGGATATAAAAGAAATTAACACCCCCTGAGGATAGGTAAGACACCTAAAAAACTAGCTAGCATTTGTTGCCCTTAACACAGAGAAACTAAAGCAGATACCTTAAAGCAACTGAGGCCAATAGGAAAAGGGGAACAGGTACTACAGAAAAGGTTAGATCAAAAAGAATTAACCTAGAAGGTAACACCCACGCACAGGAAATCAATGTGAGTCAATGCCCTGTATAGCTATCCTTATCTCAACCAGCAAAACCCCTTGTTCCTTCCTATTATTGCTTATACTCTCTCTACAACAAAATTAGAGATAAGGGCAAAATAGTTTCTGCTGGGTATTGAGGGGGGGGGAGCGGGAGGGGGTGGAGTGGGTGGTAAGGGAGGGGGTGGGGGCAGGGGGGAGAAATAAACCAAGCCTTGTATGCACATATGAATAATAAAAGAAAAATGAAAAAAAAAAAAAAACCAAATGCTGGTGAAATAAAATTGAGTTATCAATGTTAAAAAAAAAAAAGAAAAGAAATTAACACCCCTAATAGAAGTTTTATAAACTTAGTCTTTCTCAGACTTCAAGTAATTAATTAATTAAATGAAAAAATTAATTGAACAAAAGGTAAAGATATAAAATTAGAATAGGTAAATGAGCAAGCTTAATCTGATAGATAATAGTAGATATAGTAGATGTGGGTTTTTTTTTTTTTTGTGGTACTGGGGTTTGAATCAGGGTCTCACGCTTGTAAGCAGTTGGTCTGCCACTTGAGCCACTCTGCCAGCCCAATATGGTTGAAGTGTCTATTTCACTGAGATGTGTATGTTTTCAAACCCCCAAATTCTCTCAAAGAAGGGCCAGCTACAAAGCCTATGTACTAACTATGAGGGGTATCAGTCACATACCTTACTATGTAAGTAGTGTCCTCCAAGTTGCACAATATGATATCTTTGCTCCAAATTGATCATATAGAGGCTTTAAGAATGTTGCCTAGCGTTCTTTAAAACTTCAGTACCCTGTGACCGAGTGTGGAAATAAAGTAGGCTAGTAGTTTGTTGTTGCTGGAGTCCTAGGCCAAAGGCCTAACTCTGGAGTGGGGAGTGGGGTCCAAGAAGTCTGGACACTTATCTCAGAAAATCAAACAGAAAAGGTAATGGTAAAAACCAGGAACTTTGGTGGAGTGGCTCATGTGCTAGAGTGCTTACCTAGCAAGCAAGAGGCTCTGAGCTCAAACACTAGTACTGCCAAAAAAAAAAAAAATTCCAGGATCTTTAATCTGTATAACTACACTGACTGTAAGTATACTATAAGTACACTGACTGGGAAGACAAGGGGACTAGTGTCCTTAGTCCCATCTCCAGAGAGCTAACAAGATCTTGTCCAAGATTATATAAGAAGGGGGAAGCAAGAAGTACAGATAATTAAACAGTCATGGTCAAATCTGGCCTGGATGATGATTATCTCATGTTAGTCAAGTTGGGGCCACATCTGATAAGTAAATTGCCATTGCCTGGGGGATAATCCAGGATGTTTATCCATCAGAACTGTTGTTCCTGGAATCCAAGGGGACTGCATGAGAATGACTCAGAAGAGTCAACACGGAGGCACAGGTGCCAAGTTTTTAGTTACCAAGGGATATCTGCAGGCATTCACAGGCCCAACCAAAGAGGCTGCTTTTGATAAAAGCACTTACTTGTTACAGAGAGTGAGGGAGGAGCAGTAGGAAAAGAGATTAGTGTAAGGGGCAAGGTCCCCATCAGGTAGGAGCTTGCAGACCATAGGAAGAGTTAGCATTTTTCTTCCCTAAATGCCAGGAGAAGCCACTGAAACCCTATGATTGAGCACATCAGTGGCGGAAAGACACGTGGCACAGTGTCTTAGTCCATTTGTGCTACTACTGTTACCTGGCTGGTGGTCTAAGAAGATTCCCAAATTCTGTGTCATCTGAACAGAGAACTGGACAGAGACACAAATTGCCAAATAGTAGCAAAACTTTATTGAAAGAAAAGGAATAAAAAAGTAAAAGAAAGCACTACAAAAGAAAATGGTGGGCATTGATTTCTTTGTTTGAACCCAATTTATAAGTTGTAAGGCAGGCAAAATCTGGGCAGTCCTTAGGGAGACAGTAAGGTGGCTGGCAGGTTTAATTAACACAGCCTTGTCACATAACATGGGGTATTTTGTACATGTGACTATGCTAATTTCCAGGTCTTTAATTGTATGTAAGAGATGTGACCAATATTCATAAGGTCTTAAGTAGAAGAGTTTGCCTAAGAGGTCAAACTTGACCTCCCTTTTACTAGGCTAACCAGACCCAGAGGTGTCTCTTTGGATGCTATCCTGCAAAGATATTTACAACTGCCAGGGTATTCACAACATAGAGAGGATTTATTGCTTTAGAGATGGCTCAGGGTGGTGCTGGAGGAGTACTGAAAAAAGTCTAGCATGAAAATGTCAGGTTGGTTAAGAGAAGAGAGTCTCTGATTGGTTATTTTCCGCTTGCTAGCCTGTCTCACCATGATAAAATACCACAGGCTACAGTAATCTATAAAAATTCAAGATCAGGTTCAGAGTCTGGTGAGGGCTACTCTCGGTCTTCAAGATGGTGCCTGTTGCTGCACTTGCAAAGAGGACAAACACTTGTTGTCACATGACAGATGGGATAGAAGGGACCAAACTCATTCTCTCAAATCCTTTCATAAAGGCAGAAATCCCATCCACGAGGGCAGAACCCTGATGACCTAATCATTCTCTCTCACTCTCTCTTCCCTCTCTCAACTCCCCCCGCCCAGCCCTGGTGCTAGGGTTTGAACTCAGGGCTTGCTCCTTGAGCTGCTTCACAAGCCCTTTTTCTTTCTTTCTTTTTTTTTTTTTTGAGATAGGAATTCAATAACTGTTTGCCCCGGCTGGCTTTGAACCACGATCCTCCTGAGTAGCTAGGATTACTGGTGTGAGCCACCAGTGCCTGGCTAAGGCCATCTCTTAATACTGTCACACTGGAGGTTAAGTTTCAACATGAATTTGGGAAGGTACACAAACATTCAAACTATAATACAAGGAGACAAATTTAGGCAAGAGATGACAGTGGTGGCGAGGGGGGGAAGGTAAGAAATGGATAGATTCAGGATTTTTTTTTTAAGGTCGAGTTGTTGGAAGTGAGGTATGAGGAAAAGAAAGATGACTGAAGCACAATTCCTGGATTTTTGTTCCAAACAACCAGGCAGACAATAGTTGTTGCAGAGATGGGGAAGACTGTGGTGCAGGAAACTTGGATGAAAAGATTTATTTAGACCACATTAAGTTTGTGATGCCTATTAGACACTCAAGGTAAGAGGTCAGACTGGCTGTTGAATGTTTTTCTTTAATGGGATGGATTTGAGGATATTTAAACTTCCCTTCCAAACATAGTAAAAACATCTATCAAATTGCTGGTTGATGCAATAAATTAGAGGGTATACACATATGCTAGTTCATTATACAATATATACTTGAGATGGGGGAGTTTATGTTGGTCAGGCTGGCCTTGAACTCCTGAACTCAAGAGATCCTCCTGCCTCTGCCTCAGTTTCCTGAGTAGCTACGACTACAGGAGTATGCCACTGGCACCCAGTCATAATCATTTTTAATAGAAAAATGTAGATGTTAATAAAATAGTGTGCACAGTTTGCCTCTAGCTTTAAGAATACAACATATATTTCCTCGGAATGGAATGGAATATGAGCGGTGACTACCACAGGTGTTGGGATTTAGTGCGGTTTTACTCTTTTTAATTCTTGTTATTGGTAATTTAAAACGTCTTCAATAATCACGTACTACTTGCGTAATGTTTTTCAAATGAAGAAAATCCATGAAGGTCTGTAGACCCAGGCAGGAGGCTGCTGGGTTACCTATCAGGTGAGTGGCATCAAGGTGATCAGGCTGCGGAATAGACCCAAGGCAGGAGGTAAGGAGGGCCCGCCCACGAGCGCGTGAGGGCGAGAGGTGGGCGGTCCTAGGACGCGCCTGAGAGTCACGTGCTCGCCGGCCTCCAATGGCCGACTCCGAGCCCACCTTGAGGACGGGGCGGGGCGCCGGGCTGGCGTCACCAGGACAACGGGCATCGCCGGCGCCGTGTGACCCGAGACTGTGGGAGCTTCCTGGCTTTTCGGCCATGGTGAGTCTGGGGCCCGCGCTGGCCGGGCCGTCTCGCCCTTCTCCGGTTAGGGCCGGTTCGGCGGGCTGGGCCGGGAAGATCGCCGGGGTCTGCGCGGCGGTTGGTGTCGGGGCGCTGCCCAGACCCCTTTCCCCCTCACTGGGCCGCCGCTAGCTGACGGGGTCCGCCGGGTCGAGTCGGGAAGGCACCACAGCGGGCGTGGTTATAACGGAGGAGCGTGTACGAGAATGTCACCTAGAGCCATGGGTACACTGCTGCGGTCTTCTTCCAGTCTCGTTTTTTGTGCGGTTATGTCAGTAACATGTATTCGTTTCAAATCCATCACTCTGTTAGGGTTTCTAGCATGTGGAAATTTAAATTCGTAGTTGGAGACAGCCCTCCCTTCTTTTGGAAAAGTGGGAGACATTGAGCTGGAGAGCTTTTTTGGGTGCAGCACCCTCTTTATAGGATGTAATTAATCCATAACTAGTGCATTGTAAACGTCTTAAGAAGTTATCCTTGTTTAGCAACTTGGGAAGCCGTGGGCATGCCCCCCGGCCTTCAGTTCGGGTTTTGAAACCTAACTTGGCTCGTATACACAAGGGTCCGGGAATTGCCCAAGGTGTGATTTCTCTGGAGGCCTCCAAGGGTGTCAAAGAAGAGATGGAACTGGACCTCCTTGGTGTAGAATTTTTGGAGGGTTAAGAGAAATACCTAACTTTAAGAAATAATTTTTTTAATCATAAGGAATTCAGTGGAGATTTGTTGTTATTGTTGTTGTTGGTTTTTTTGTTGTTGCCGGAACTGGGTTTTGGACTCAGGGCCTTGTATTTGTTGGACAGGCATTCTGTCACTTGAGCCATGCCCCTAGGCCTTTTTTTTTTTTCTTTTATTATTCATATGTGCATACAAGGCTTGGTTCATTTCTCCCCCCTGCCCCCACCCCCTCCCTTACCACCCACTCCGCCCCCTCCCTCTCCTCCCCCCTCGATACCCAGCAGAAACTATTTTGCCCTTATTTCTAATTTTGTTGTAGAGAGAGTATAAGCAATAACAGGAAGGGACAAGGGTTTTTGCTGGTTGAGATAAGGATAGCTATACAGGGTATTGACTCACATTGATTTCCTGTGCGTGGGTGTTACCTTCTAGGTTAATTCTTTTTGATCTAACCTTTTCTCTAGTTCCTGGTCCCCTTTTCCTATTGGCCTCAGTTGCTTTTAAGGTATCTGCTTTAGTTTCTCTGTGTTAAGGGCAACAAATGCTAGCTAATTATTTAGGTGTCTTACCTATCCTCACCCCTCCCTTGTGTGCTCTCGCTTTTATCATGTGCTCATAGTTTAATCCCATTGTTGTGTTTGCCCTTGATCTACTGTCCACATATGAGGGAGAACATACGATTTTTGGTCTTTTGGGCCAGGCTAACCTCACTCAGAATGATGTTCTCCAATTCCATCCATTTACCAGCAAATGATACCATTTCGTTCTTCTTCATGGCTGCATAAAATTCCATTGTGTATAGATACCACATTTTCTTAATCCATTCGTCAGTGGTGGGGCATCTTGGCTGTTTCCATAACTTGGCTATTGTGAATAGTGCCGCAATAAACATGGGTGTGCAGGTGCCTCTGGAGTAACCTGTGTCACAGTCTTTTGGGTATATCCCCAAGAGTGGTATTGCTGGATCAAATGGTAGATCGATGTCTAGCTTTTTAAGTATTCTCCAAATTTTTTTCCAGAGTGGTTGTACTAGTCTACATCCCCACCAACAGTGTAAGAGGGTTCCCTAGGCCTTTTTTGCTTTAGTTATTTTTCCGATAGGGTCTCACTCTTTAGGACCAACATACGCCTACCTGTACCTCGAGTAACTGGGGCTACAGGTGTGTCTCACCATGCCCACCTTGTTTGTTGAAATGGGTTCCATTAACTTTTGCCTGACCTCAAACTGAGATCCTCCTGGATCAGATATTTGGGTTAGGGGAAGTCCCCACCTGATAATGCAGAATACTCTCCAAGTGCAGTTGGCCTTCTGGAGAGAAACCTGACCTGGCTGCCGTTTTTTCTTTCCTTTTTTAAAAAAAAATTACTGGAGTTTGAACTCAAGGCTTGTACCTTGAGCCACTCCACCAGCCCTTTTTTGTGATGGGTTTTTTCGATAGAATCTCGATAACTATTTGTTCCGGTTGGCTTTGAACCAGGATCCTCCTTGTTAGCTAGCATTACAGGTGTGAAACACTGGCACTTGCTGTGTTTTTTCTTAATGACTAAGCAGAGGGATGGTGGTGAGAGAAAGTGGATGGTCTGTATCTCTCCTTAACTCTAGCAAGATAACTCCCAAGTGTGTGGCTGCTGATAGACTGAAGAGAACATTGTACACAAATAACAGTAAAACCATCTTTATTTTGTGTTTCTTTTTAATTGTGAGAATTCTTTATGTTGTTGCTGTTTTTTGAGACAGAGTTTTGCTGTGTAGCCCAGGCTGGCCTCTAATTCATGATTCTCCTGCCTCAGTCTTCAAGTTTTGGGATCACAGGCATGTGCCACCACATCCAGCCTGACTGCTACTATTGTGTTAATGTGTCTCAAACTGTCACAGCCCTGCAAGGAAGATACCATTTCTCCATTTTAGGGATGAGGAAACTGAGGCACAGAAGCTTAAAGTAACGTGGCCAGGTCTTGCAGCTGATAATTGGGCCAGGTTTCAAAAGCAGGCAGTTTGTTTCAGAATCTTCATATGTGGCCATTGGATGGTATTGCAATGTGTAGTGTATCATACATTCTCTAATGTATGCTTTACTTATTAAGAAATTAGTTTTTTTTCTTGTTGGGATTTTAAGGTTTGAGAAGTTATGAATGATTTATATTTTGTTGTTCCTAGCATTGAGTTAGATGATGTAGAACCAGAGGCATGCCCAGCCTTTTCTCCCTTTCTTTTGCATTCTTCTCTTTCACAAAGTTGAAATGAAAAGAAATTGGTGAAGACAGGTGATTAGATCAGTGCTCATACTCCTGGCTGTAACAGTACGGAAAGTTTCTCCTGTCACTTTAGTTCATGTTGAGGAATTGGCATCTCCTTTTTGTGAATAATAAAAACCAGTGTTTTACATAAAGCCATTTAGATGTGGAAGATGAAACAGTATCTTTTAGTAATTGATTTTTTTCCTAAGTTTTCTTTTTTTTTTTTTTGTGGTACTGGGGTTTGAATTCAGGGCTTTGTATTTGCAAGGAAGATGCTGTATCCCTTGAGCTATACCTCCAGTTCTAATTTTTCAAACTAGTTTTAAGATTTATTTTTATATTACTACTCACTATGTAGCATACCTAGGCTGGCCTTGAGATCCTGCTGCTGTTTTAGCTTCCTGAATGCTGGGATTGCAGACTTGTGCCACCATGCCCAGCTAGTTTTTTCTTCTGTAATTGTTATAAATAGACACCAAATAGTATTAATTTTAATTCAGGTGGAACAAAATATAGGTTGGAATATTCTTATCAAGTGTTTGTTATTTAGTATTTTAGCATATAAGATAAATTTATTTTTGAAATCATTTTATCATAGTTTCCATTTTAATTCATTTTATTTGAACTTTCCTATTATTTGGCACTGCCTTTTCTGTATTTGTCTGTACCCAGGATCTGTCAGAGGATTTCGAAAAATGAATTGGGAGAAAACCTGAAATTCACATATTTAATTGTAGGTTTTTCACATTAAAGCAGTTTTTTGTTTTTGTTTTTTTGGTTACAAATTTACAGACACGTTGGATCTCAGCTACCAGTGGTATAGTTAAGACAATTTATGTGCTGGATGTGGTAACATGCCTACTTGGGATGCTGAGGCCAGAGGATCTGCCACCCTGGGCAACTTAGCAAGACCCTATCTTTTTTTTTTTTTAAGCGGAGCTCTGATAAATTATTTTATTTATTTATTTATTTATTTATTATTCATATGTGCATACAATGCTTGGGTCATTTCTCCCCTCTTTCCTACCCCTCCCTTATTACCCACCTTGCCCCCTCCCTATCCTCCCCCACCCCCTCGATACCTGGCAGAAACTATTTTGTCCTTATCTTTAACTTTGTTGAAGAGTGAGTATAAGCAATAATAGGAAGGAACAAGGGTTTTTGCTACCTGAGATAAGGATAGCTATACAGGGAGTTGACTCACATTGATTTCCTGTGCGTGGGTGTTACCTTCTAGGTTAATTCTTTTTGATCTAACCTTTTCTCTAGTTCCTGGTCCCCTTTTCCTTTTGGCCTCAGTTGCTTTTAAGGTATCTGCTTTAGTTTCTCTGCATTGAGGGCAACATATGCTAACTAATTTTTTAGGTGTCTTACCTATCCTCACCCCTCCCTTGTGTGCTCTCGCTTTTATCTTGTGATCAAAGTTCAGTCTCCTTGTTGTGTTTGCCCTTGATCTACTGTCCACATATGAGGGAGAACATACGATTTTTGGTCTTTTGGGCCAGGCTAACCTCACTCAGAATGATGTTCTCCAATTCCATCCATTTACCAGCAAATGATACCATTTCGTTCTTCTTCATGGCTGAGTAAAATTCCATTGTGTATAGATACCACATTTTCTTGATCCATTCGTCAGTGGTGGGGCATCTTGGCTGTTTCCATAACTTGGCTATTGTGAATAGTGCCGCAATAAACATGGGTGTGCAGGTGCCTCTGGAGTAACCTGTGTCACAGTCTTTTGGGTATATCCCCAAGAGTGGTATTGCTGGATCAAATGGTAGATCGATGTCCAGCTTTTTAAGTAGCCTCCAAATTTCTTTCCAGAGTGGTTGTACTAGTCTACATCCCCACCAACAGTGTAAGAGGGTTCCTTCTTCCCCACCCCACATCCTCACCAACACCTGTTGTTGGTGGTGTTGCTAATGATGGCTATTCTAACATGGGTGAGGTGGAATCTTAGTGTGATTTTAATTTGCATTTCCTTTATTGCTAGAGATGGTGAGCATTTTTTCATGTGTTTTTTGGCCATTTGAATTTCTTCTTTTGAGAAAGTTCTGTTTAGTTCACGTGCCCATTTCTTTATTGGTTCATTAATTTTGGGAGAATTTAGTTTTTTAAGTTCCCCATATATTCTGGTTATCAGTCCTTTGTCTGATGTGTAGCTGGCAAATATTTTTTCCCACTCTGTGGGTGTTCTCTTCAGTTTAGAGACCATTTCTTCTGTTGAGCAGAAGCTTTTTAGTTTTATGAAGTCCCATTTATCTATGCTATCTCTTAGTTGCTGTGCTGCTGTGGTTCCCTTGAGAAAGTTCTTACCTATACCTACTAATTCCAGAGTATTTCCTACTCTTTCCTGTATCAACTTAAGAGTTTGGGGTCTGATATTAAGATCCTTGATCGATTTTGAGTTAATATTGGTATAGGGTGATATACATGGATCTAGTTTCAGTTTTTTGCAGACTGCTAACCAGTTTTCCCAGCGGTTTTTGTTGAAGAGGCTGCTATTTCTCCATCATATATTTTTAGCTCCTTTGTCAAAGACAAGTTGTTTATAGTTATGTGGCTTCATATCTGGGTCCTCTATTCTGTTCCACTGGTCTTCGTGTCTGTTTTTGTGCCAGTACCATGCTGTTTTTATTGTTATTGCTTTGTAATATAGTTTGAAGTCAGGTATCGTGATACCTCCTCCATTGTTCTTTTGACTGAGCATTGCCTTGGCTATCTGTGGCCTCTTGTGTTTCCATATAAATTTAACAGTAGATTTTTCAATCTCTTTAATGAATGTCATTGGAATTTTGATGGGAATTGCATTAAACATGTAGATTACTTTTGGGAGTATCGACATTTTTACTATGTTGATTCTACCAATCCATGAGCATGGGAGAGCTCTCCACTTTCTATAGTCTTCCTCAATCTCTTTCTTCAGAAGTGTATAGTTTTCCTTGTAGAAGTCTTTCACATCTTTTGTTAGGTTTGCACCTAGGTATTTGATTTTTTTTGAGGCTATTGTAAATGGAATTGTTTTCATACATTCTTCTTCCATTCGCTCATTGTTAGTGTATAGAAATGCTAATGATTTTTCTATGTTGATTTTATATCCTGCTACCTTGCTATAGCTATTGATGATGTCTAGAAGCTTCTGAGTAGAGTTTTTTGGGTCTTTAAGGTATAGGATCATGTCGTCTGCAAATAGGGATATTTTGACAGTTTCTTTACCTATTTGTATTCCTTCTATTCCTTCTTGCCTTGTTGCCCTGGCTAGGAATTCCAGTACTATGTTGAATAGGAATGGAGATAGTGGGCATCTTTGTCTAGTTCCTGATTTTAGAGGGAATGGTTTCAGTTTTTCTCTGTTAAGTATAATGCTGGCTGTAGGTTTGTCATATATAGCTTTTATAATGTTGAGGTACTTTCCTTCTATTCCTAGTTTTCTTAGAGCTTTTATCATGAAATGGTGTTGGTTCTTATCAAAGGCTTTTTCTGCATATATTGAGATGATCAAGTGGTTTTTGTCTTTGCTTCTGTTAATGTGGTTTATTACATTTATTGATTTTCATATGTTGAACCACCCTGCATTCCTGGGATGAAGCCTACTTGGTCATGGTGAATAATCTTTTTGATGTGTTGTTGAATTTGGTTTGCCATTATTTTGTTAAGGATTTTTGCGTCAATGTTCATTAAGGAGATTGGCCTATAGTTCTCCTTTTTGGAGGTGTCTTTGCCTGGTTTTGGGATAAGAGTAATACTGGTTGTTTGAAGGTTTGATTGTGTGTTCTTTGGTTTTATGAATAACACGCAGTGTAGTATTTGCAATGTTTATTATTAATCAAATGCTTATTTGTAGTTCTTGCTGTCCCCTAAGCTGTTCTGTGAATAATAAAAATAAAAAATAAATGAAAAAATATATTAAAAATCTCCAAGTTCAAATGCAATAAAATTTCAGTCTTAATAATTTTGGTGTTCGTCCCTCAGCCTCCAATCCTGGAGATGGTGCCTCAGATGTTGTTCTGTAGTTGTCTCATGAAAGGGGAAAAATAAAATAAAACAAAACCTCACAAAACAAAAAAAACTCCACAAAGTGTTCCAAGTTCAAATGCAGTACAGTTTCAGTAAGTTTTTCAGCATGCAGGTGTAGTTCAGTTGTCGCATCAAAGGTATGGAGAAAAAAAAAAGTGTCTGGAGACAGTTCTGTGAATGGCTGTCTGTGGCTGTGGCTTGCCTGCCTGCTGCTGTCAGCCTGCTGTTGCTGGTGACTTTATTTATGCCGATCTCTGGGGTGAGCTTAACATTTACCTGGCCCAGCAGGCTTTGCTTACTCAGAGTTCTCCTGTGTGTGAGCTGCTGCTACAAGCTTTCCCCTTTCCAAGCACACTGGGGGAGGTGACACTGCACCTGCTTTTTTAGGCCTGCTTGTTTATTTACAGTTCATGTGGGAAGTGGGTCTTCCCCCCTCTCCTGTGGAGTTTTCCTCCCACCACCGCTCCTGGTTGCTGGGCATGTGCTGCCACTCCTTCCTTCTCTGGCCTGGCCCGGCTTGTTTATTTACAGATCTGTGAGGGATTCCTCTCCCCACCTCTTCGGAGGTCAGGGTGCCCCACCCTCTTTGCTATGTGTCTTTATTGTTGTTATTGCTTATTACTCAGTTTCTCTTTTTTTCCCTGGTAGGGGGTCTGTCTGTCTAGGGGGCTATGCTGATGTGGCCCAGGGTTGTCTGTGGGAGTACCGCGGTACTGGTTAGCTCAACTTGTGGTCTGCGTCTTCCCAAGGCGTCTGGTGGCGGCCCGGGGGCCCTCCTCGTTTCTCCGTTCAGCGTGAAGTAGAGATGCTCTGTGCAGGCTGGAGGTGTGGAGGAGTCAAAGTTTTGCCTCTTCTCGGTGATTTTTCCTGTAAGGTGTATCTCCAGCATCTCTCCAAGATTTCACTTTAGGAGACACGCTTTCTGCTTCCTCCCTCTAGCTGCCATCTTGGAATCCCCCTGGTAAATTATTTTAACTGAGTAAAAGTAGAGTCCTCTAGTGGGGGACAGTGCAGCCATAGGTTAGTCAGGTGCCTGCTGAAGAACAGCTTCCGTATGTTACTGCTAGTACCCACAGTGCAGCCTCCCATATCTTTGGCTGTTTTCATCACTTCAGACTTCACTCAAACTGAGGTAGAGCTGGCAGAATTGGTCAAGTGATAGAGTGCCTGCCTGGCAAGCATGAAGCCCTGAGTTCAAGCCCCAATGCCACCAAAAAGCTCCCTACCTGAGACAGAAAAGCCTTACTTGCTGGACTCATAATTAGAGCAAGGCTGAAATGTTTCCTAAGAACCAGATCAAGAAACTACCTAGACCCACATATTTTTATAAATGAGTATAACAGATGCACTGTTTTGCATCACTTTTAATGGGAATAAAAGGGGTAAAAATAGCACATTAGTATTGGTTTACATACTTGCCATGATGGCAAAAGTGATTGTAACATGCATAAATAGTACACTCAACATTCCACACTCCTTTGGTATTTAGAGCAATGCTCATACAACAAAACAAAAAACTACCTATTCCCATTAAAGAGAACACCAAAAACTCATTTTGAGAAAGAAGATGAAAGTATCATTCTCTAACTCCTGGATGGCAGGAAGCAGAGTTTTTCAGAATCAAAAACAGAGAGAGTCCCAATATTAAGAGCTCAATGACCTACCCCTCAGGGTTATGGTTGGTTCTGTTGACAAGACCCTATCTTAAAATAAGGGGTTCTGGGGATGTAGCTCAGTGGTAGAGTGCTTGCCTAGCATATGTGAAGCCCTGGGTTCAATCCCCAGTAACACACACACACACACACACACGCGCACACACACACACACACACACACACACACACACAGTGAAGAGAATTTATATGATAAGAGCTGTATTAATAGATTATGAAAGGCAGAAGTTATTATTTCCTACTCTTGACAGTATTGGTCTCCCTTTTGTCTGCTTTGTTGTGGAGATAGAAACTAATGAGTTATTGTAACAGTAGCTTTGTTTCTTAGACCCCTCAGATCTGAGCTGATTCAGTTATGTCCTGTGATTCTTCCAACATTCCTATACCTATTTAGTAGACCTCGATGGAGTAGGCATTTTGCACCTAGTCACATGTTTGTTGAGTGGCAGAACCAGGATTTAAACTTGGTCTTTTTCCAAAGTCTGAGATCTTAATCATTATACCACGGCCTTCCAAACTGATGTGTGTGTCCAGTGCCTGGCACAGATGTACCATATCAAGATTAAGAATGTCAATGTTTTATCAGCTGAGTCAGTACGGGGTTTGGGAGGTATGTGTTTTTGCTCTCCTTCTCTTTAATTAATTAATTTATTTATGGTGGTATTGGGGTTTGAACTCAGGGCCTCGCACTTGCTAGGCAGGTGGTGCTCTACCACTTGAGTCATGCCTCCAGCCCCTCCTCCCTTTTTAAATGACAAACTCTCTGTTAATGTTGTCTAATGACATCCTGCAAGATTTACTTGACTTTTTTTTTCTTACAGTGCTCAGATATGGACAGCCTTGGGTGGGACTACACTTTTCCTGGTGCCTCCCCACTTCATTTTGAATCTCATCTCCATCCTATGTAGTCTGTATCACCCACTGCCTCTGGCTGCACTAGGGTGGGTCTGGGAGGTGAGGTGGATTGGGGAAGTCCTTAGGAAAGTTTTTATGTGGAGTCAGAATCAAGCGTCAAACCCACATTTCCCAGTTCTCAGGTCTGCCTCTACCATCATGTCTTTCTAGTGATTTTTCTGTTCTTTAGTTTTCTATCCAGCAAATATTTATCCTGTGCTGCTTGCTATGTGTCAGTGTTCTAGGCAGTGAGTATCCAACAGTGGGTGAAACAGTGCTGCTCTCTTACATTTTAATAGTAGGAAGGAAGATAGTAAAGAGATAAGGTAGTGAAAAGTGCTTTGGGGAAAAAGAAATCTGAGTAGAACAGAAAAGGAATTCTAGCACAGAGTGGGAGAGTAGATGAGGGGAGCAGAATCTACTTCTTAAATTTTTGTTTTAAATTAAAATTTTTTTGTTGGTAGTGGGATTTGAACCCAAGACTTCATGCCTGCTAGGCAGGCACTCTACCACTTGAGCCACTCCACCAGCATTTTAAAATTTTTTCATTTTTGCAAATCTGCTTTTAATGTAGTGTGGAAAGAAGACCTCTCTGAGGGGGTAGTTGAGCAAAGGATACACCATGGGAAGGCTTAGAGAATGATAGTGTCAGGAGAGGGTTCAGTTCTCAGGTCCTGAGGCAGAGCATGCCTGGCAGCTAAAGAGAAATCAGTTAAACTTTTGTTGACAGCATGTGGGGCTGAAAGACAATTCAAAATACCAAAGAGCCCCAGCCACAGAGCAAGGCTGTACCTACCTGCCAACTCTTTCTCATGGGCCTTCAGGAGTATATGGGAGACAGGTGCTTGGTGACTCATGCCTGTAATTTTAGCTACTCAGGAAGCAGAGATTAGCTACAGGCAAATAGTTTGCGAGACCCTACTAGGAAAAAACCCATCTCTCTTACACACACACACACACACACACACACACACACAAGGGCTGGTAGAGTGGCTCAAGCAGTAAGAGCACCTGCCAGCAAGTATGAGGCCCTAAGTTCAAATCCCAGTGTTGCAAAAAAAAAAAAAAAAAAAAAAAAAAGAAAGAGTAAATGGGAGCCAGAGGCTGGAGGCATGGCGCATGTGGGGCCAAAGGAGTGGCTCAGGTGGTGGAGTATCTGCCTAGCAAGTGTGAGACCCTAAGTTCAAGCCCTAGCACTGTGAGAAAAAAGTACATGGGAACTGGATATGGTAGTACACACCTGTAATTCCAGCACTTGGGAGGCTGAGGTAAGAGGATCATGAGGACCAGGCCAGCTCCAGCTATATAGCAAGCTCCAGGCCAGGCTGAGTTATAAGATGAGACCCTGCCTTTAAAAAAAAGAAAGAAAGAAAAGGTGTATCTGAGTAGGAGTTTGGAGGCAGAGGGTAGGGAAAGAGGTGAGTGGTACCTGCTGAAGGTTGGGGCAGTACTGGAACTTTAACAAGACTCTCTCTGAAGCACTAGAGGCATTTACCATGTGTGAGGCTGGGGCTGTCACAGGCTGAGAACATGCCAGGAGTACTGAGGAACTTTCCTTTATAGCTGTCTTTACTGTGGACAAGGCCATGGTCTTTCAGAAAGTAGAGTCTTGGTGGCACACAGAGATTGCTCCAAGACACAGAAAGCAAGGTGCTACTGGAGAGCAGAGACAACTCCCCAGGTCGTAGCAAGAATAAGGAGAAAAGGACATGGATGCCTCACAGTTACAAAAGCTAGATTGCAAAGCTCTCAGATTCCACTTCTCCTGAAAGTGAAGTTCTGATTCCATCCCAAAATAATTTAAGCCAGTCATGAACTGAGCCTACCTAACACAGCAATAGCTTTCAAACTCTGCTCAACTGTAAATAAAAAGAATTTAGCCTCCACCCTAAACCCCCAGCAACCACTGAAGGTTGAAATGAGCTGCCCTTTTGTGAAGGTAAAGTGAAGAAGTTGCAATTCTTTATGGAGGCAAATTATTCTTCTACACACTATATTCAGCATGATACAGTGTTACAGGAGATTTCTGTAGGACGTAAAGCCTCCACTCAACCTTGCTGGCTTAGGTGTTTAGCCAGAGGGAGGGTTGGCATTCTGGTTTTTGTCTTCCAAAGCTGAAGAGTGAACTTTGCAAGCAGCAAAGGGAGGAGATTCCAAGATGGCGGCTAGAGGGAAGAAGCAGAAAGCTTGCCTCCTAAAGTAAAATCTTGGAGAGACACTGGAGATACACCTTACAGGAAAAACCACTGAGAAGAGGCAAAACTTTGACTCAGCCACATGCCCAGCCCGCACATAGCATTCCCACTCTGTGTTAAATGGAGAAACCAGGAGGGCTCTCACACCGCCAGATGCCAGATCCCAGACTGCTTGTGAAGATGCAGACCACAAGGTGAGCTAAGCAGCATGCAGTACTCCCACAGACAACCCTGGGCCAGATCAGCATAGCCTCCTGGACAGAACCCACCCAGGGAAAAAAGAAAAAAAAACCTGAATAATAAGCAATAACAACAAAAAAGACATGTAGCAAAGAGGGCGGGATGCCCTGAGTGCCAAAGAGGGGGGGAGGTGCATTCGCTCACGGAACTGTAAATAAACAAGCCAGCCGGAGAAGGCAGGAGCAGCAGCACATGCCCAGCAACTAGGAGCGGGAAAGCTTGTAAAAGTGGCGGAGGGAGGAAAACTCCACGGGAGAGCGGGGAAGACCCACTTCCCATGTGAACTGTAAATAAACATGCCGGCCTGAGAAAGTGGATGCAGTGTCACTTCCCCCAGTGTGCTTGGAAAGGGGAAAGCTTGTAGCAGTGGCAGTCGGGCCCAGGAGACCTTTAAGTAAACAAAGCCTGCGGGGCCAGGTGAGTGCTAAGCTCACCCCTGAGATCTGCATAAATAAAGCTTCCAGCAACAGCTGCTGACAGCAACGGGCAGGCAAGCCACAGCCTCAGATAGCCATTCACAGAACTGTCTCCAGACTCTTTTTTTTTTTCTCCCTACCTTTGATGAGACAACAACTGAACTACACCTGCATGCTGAAAAACTTACTGAAACTGTATTGCATTTGAACTTGGGACACTTTGTGGTGTGCTGTTTTGTTTTGCTTTTTTCCCCTTTGGTGAGATGATGACAGAACTACTTCTGAGACACCATCTCGAGGATTGGAGGCTGAGGGACTGACACCAAAATTATTAAGATTGAGATGTTATCGCATTTGAACTTGGAGATTTTTAAAAATTTTTTTATTAGTATTTGTATTTATTTATTTATTTTTTCTCAATCCTCTCAATGTCTCTCTAATGCCTGTTCAACTTACTGTTGATTAGTACACTATCTTTCCCTGTTTATATCTTTGAAACTTTTTTGTTTGTTTTGGTTTTTTTTTGTTTAGTTGTTTTTCCCTCTTTCTTTAACTTCTTTGCTTTCCCTCTCCTCTCACCCTTCCATTCTAAATATCACCATTGGTATTATTACAAGCTAGAAAATACTTAATTGCACACAGTACAAGGACAATAATAACACCAAGGGCAATGACGGGAAGACAGAAAAAATAGGGAAACTAGTTTCCCCACAGCAAAAAATTAGTACAGGAACCAGAGGGAAATGGAAAAAACAGATGCTCAGATCTAGACTCCAACAAAATGAAGATAAACTATGCCAAAGAACCCAATGAAGCCCACAAGAATAATCTAAAAGAAGAAATACTACAGGTAATCAATGAGAATTTTATAGAGATAATACTGGATATGGTCAATCAAAATGTACAGGAGACACTCAAGAAATTCCAAAACAACAAAAATAGAGAATTTGAAAAAGCACAAGAAGGAGGGATTCCAAGATGGCAGCTAGAGGTAGGAGGCAGAAAGCGACCCTCCTATAGTGAAATCTTGGAGAGACGCTGGAGACACACTTTGCAGGCATAATCACTGAGAAAAGGCATAACTTTGACCCCTCCACATCTCCAGCCGGTGCAGAGAATCTCCACTTCACGTTAAACGGAGAAACGAGGAGGGCCCCCAGGGCCGCCAGTGGCCGGCGCCCATACAGCTTGGGAAGACGCGGACCAGGTGAGCTTCGCGGTACCGCGGTACCCCCACAGACAAGCCTGGGCCAGAGCAGCATAGCCCCCTGGACAGAGTGACCTCCACCCGGAAAAAAAGAGAAACTGAGTAATAAGCAATAAGAACAGTTAAGACACGCTGGAAAGAGGGTGAGGCGCCCTGAGCGCTGAAGATTGGGGGAAGGGAATCCTTCCCGAACTGTAAATAAAAAAGCCGGGCAGGCTGGAGAGCCTCTGGCGGGAGCGGGGTGCGCGCCCAGCAACCAGGAGCGGGGAAGCTTGTGAGAGTGGCGGAGGGAGGAAAACTCCACAGGAGAGGAGGGAAGACCCACTTCCCACGTGAACTGTCATTAAACACGCAGGCCTGACAACGCGGGGGCAGTGTCACTTTTCCCAGTGCTTGGAAAGGGGAAAGCCTGTAGCAGAGGCTCCCGCACAGGAGAACTCTGAGCAAACAAAGCCTATGGGACCAGGTGAGTGCTTGCTCACCCCAGAGATCTGCATAAATAACGCCGCCAGCTACAGGCTGAGAGCAGCAGGCAGGCAAGCCACAGTTGCAGATACCACTCTCAGAACTGTCTCCAGACGCTTTTTTTTCTTTTTCTCCCTACCTTTGATGAGAGAACAACCGAATTACACCTGCAAGCCGAAAAACTTACTGAAACTGTATTGCATTTGAACTGGGGACACTTGGTGGGGCTTTTTTTTTTTTTTCTTGTGTGTGTGTGTGTGTGTGTGTCTGTGAGTGTAGTTTTGTTCTACTTTATGCATCCCCTTTGATGAGACAACTACAGAACAACATCTGAGGCACCAACTCCAGGACTGGAGATTGAGATGGACACCCAAATTACTAAGACTGAAATTGCATTGCATATAAACTTGGAAATTTTTTGTTTTTTTTTTTTAATTTTCTATTTTCCATTTTATTTTAATTCATTTTTATATATAGATATTTCTTTCATTTACTTATTTTTTATTTTTTTATCGTTGATTTTCAATCCTCTCTCTGTCTCTCTAATGTCTGTTCAGCTAACTGTCGATTAGTACACTAACACTCCCTGTTTATACCTTTGAAACTCTCTTGTCTGATACCTTGTTCTGCTTTCTCCCTCTTGTCTGTATATTTGTTTTCCCCTTTTCTTTAACTTCTTGCTTTCCATCTCAGCTCACCCTTCCATTCTAAATATTACCATTGTTATTATTACAAGCTAGAAAATACTTAATTACACACAGTACAGGGACAGTAACAACACCCAGGACAATGACGGGAAGACAGAAGAAGCAGGGAAACCAGTTTTCCCACAGCAAAAAATTAGTACAGGAACCAGAGGGGAATGAAGAGAACAGAAACTCAGATCCAGACTCCAACAAAATGAAGATAAACTATGCCAAAGGACCCAATGAAGCCCACAAGAATAATTTAAAAGAAGACATACTACAAGTACTCAATGAGAATTTTATAGAGATGATAATGGATAGGGTCAACCAAAATGTACAGGAGACACTCAAGAAATTCCAAGACAACAAAAATAGAGAATTTGAAAAAGCAAAAGAAGAAATAAAGGAAACCATAGAAGCACTGTATAAACACCAAAGTGAAAGAGAGAACACAATGAATAAACGGATAAATGAACTCAGGACAAAAATAGACAACATTAAAGAAGAAACCTGCCAGGATATGGAAAATCTCAGAAAAAAGAATGAAACAGAACTGCAAAACAAAACAGAAGGCCAATCCAGCAGAATAGAACAAACAGAAGACAGAATTTCAGAACTTGAAGATGAAATGGTAATTAAAGGAAAAACTGAAGAGCTATTAATTAAACAACTCAAGACCTGTGAAAAGAAAATGCAAGAACTCACCGACTCCATCAAAAGACCAAACTTGAGAATCATGGGCATCGAAGAAGGAGAAGAGCTGCAAGCGAAGGGAATGTGTAATATATTCAACAAAATAATAACGGAAAATTTCCCAAATCTAGAGAAAGATATTACCATACAGATGCAAGAGGCCTCCAGGACACCAAACAGACCAGATCAAAATAGAACTACTCCACCACATATCATCATTAAAATAACAAGTACAGAAACTAAGGAAAGAATATTGAAAGCTGTAAGAGAGAAAAAACAAGTAACATACAAAGGTAAACCCATCAAAATCACAGCAGACTTCTCAACAGAAACATTAAAAGCAAGAAGAGCGTGGGGTGAGATCTTCCGGGCACTGAATGAAAATAACTTCAACCCCAGGATACTCTACCCAGCAAAGCTATCATTCAAAATAGATGGAGCAATAAAAGTCTTCCATGATAAGCAGAAACTAAAACAATATGTGACCACAAAGCCACCACTACAAAAGATTCTGTGAGGGATCCTGCACACAGAAAGTGACACCCAACTTAACCATGAAAAGGCAGGCAGCACCAAACCACAGGATAAGAAAAAGCAAGAAAGTAGAGAGTAACATCAAGTTAGGTACACACAATCAAACCTTCAAACAACTAAGACAACTAAATGGCAGGAATCACCACATACCTATCTGTACTAACGCTTAATGTTAATGGACTTAATTCACCCATCAAAAGACACTGTTTGACAAAACGGATTAAAAAAGAAGATCCAACAATTTGTTGCTTACAGGAGACTCATTTCACCGACAGAAATAAGCATATGCTTGGGATGAAACACTGGAAGAAGATTTACCAAGCCAATGGCCCCCGAAAACAAGCAGGAGTAGCAATACTTATCTCTGACAAAGTAGACTTCAAACCTACATTGATCAAATGAGATAAAGAAGGACATTCCATACTGATAAAAGGGGAAATAGACCAAAAGGAAATAACAATCATCAATCTGTACGCACCCAATGTCAACGCACCCAATTTCATCAAACATACCTGAAAGACCTAAAAGCATATATAAACGCCAACACAGTGGTTGTGGGAGACTTTAACACACCATTCTCATCGATAGATAGGTCATCCAAACAAAAACTCAATAAAGAAATCCAAGATCTAAAATATGCAATAGATCAAGTGGACCTAGTAGGTGTCTACAGAACATTTCATCCAACCTCTACACAATATACATTCTTCTCAGCAGCCCATGGAACCTTCTCCAAAATAGATCATATCCTAGGGCACAAAGCAAGCCTCAGCAAATATAAGAAAATAGAAATAATACCGTGCATACTATCTGACCACAATGCAGTAAAAGTAGAACTCAACAACAAAAGTAAAGACAAAAAACATGCAAACAGCTGGAAACTAAACAACTCATTACTTAATGAAGAATGGATCATCGATGCAATAAAAGAGGAAATTAAAAAGTTCCTGGAAGTCAATGAAAATGAAAACACAACCTACCGGAACCTATGGGACACAGCTAAGGCAGTCTTGAGAGGAAAGTTTATAGCCATGAGTGCATATATTAAAAAGATTGAAAGATCCCAAATCAATGACCTAATGATACATCTCAAACTCCTAGAAAAACAAGAACAAGCAAATCCTAAAACAAATAGAGAAATAATAAAAATTAGAGCAGAAATCAACGAAATAGAAACCAAAAAAACCATACAAAGAATTAATGAAACAAAAAGTTGGTTCTTTGAAAAAATAAACAAGATCGATAGACCCCTGGCAAACCTGACTAAAATGAGGAGAGAAAAAAACCAAATTAGTAGAATCAGGAATGCAAAGGGAGATAACAACAAACACCATGGAAGTCCAGGAAATCATCAGAGACTACTTCGAGTACATAGATTCAAATAAATTTGAAAATCTTAAAGAAATGGACAGATTTTTAGACACATATGATCATCCAAAACTGAACCAAGAGGAAATTAATCACCTGAATAGGTGTATAACACAAAATGAAATTGAAGGAACAATCAAGAGTCTCCCCAAAAAGAAAAGTCCAGGACCTGATGGATTCACTGCTGAATTCTATCAGACCTTTAAAGAAGAACTGATACCAACCCTCCTTAAACTGTTCCACGAAATAGAAAGGGAAGGAAAACTGACAAACACATTTTATGAAGCCACTATTACACTTATCCCAAAACCAGGCAAAGACACCTCCAAAAAGGAGAACTATAGGCCAATCTCCTTAATGAACACTGACACAAAAATCCTCAACAAAATAATGGCAAACTGAATTCAACAACACCTTAAAAAGATTATTCACCACGACCAAGTAGGCTGCATCCCAGGAATGCAGGGTGGTTCAACATATGAAAATCAATAAACGTAATAAACCACATTAACAGAAGCAAAGACAAAAACCACTTGATCATCTCAATAGATGCAGAAAAAGCCTTTGATAAGATCCAACACTATTTCATGATAAAAGTTCAAAGAAAACTAGGAATAGAAGGAAAGTACCTCAACATTATAAAAGCTATATATGACAAACGTACAGCCAGCATTATAATTAATGGAGAAAAACTGAAACCATTCCATCTAAAATCAGGAACCAGACAAGGATGCCCACTATCTCCACTCCTATTCACATAGTACTGGAATTCCTAGCCAGACCAATTAGGCAAGAAGAAGGAATAAAAAATACAAATAGGTAAAGAAACTGTCAAAACATTCCTATTTGCAGATGACGTGATCCTATACCTTAAAGACCCAAAAAACTCTACTCAGAAGCTTCTAGACATCATCAATAGCTATAGCAAGGTAGCAGGATATAAAATCAACATAGAAAAATCATTAGCATTTCTATACACTAACAATGAGCAAATGGAAAAAGAATGTATGAAAACAATTCCATTTACAATAGCCTCAAAAAAAATCAAATACCTAGGTGCAAACCTAACAAAAGATGTGAAAAACTTCTACAAGGAAAACTATACACTTCTGAAGAAAGAGATTGAGGAAGACTATAGAAAGTGGAGAGCTCTCCCATGCTCATGGATTGGTAGAATCAACATAGTAAAAATGTCGATACTCCCAAAAGTAATCTACATGTTTAATGCAATTCCCATCAAAATTCCAATGACATTCATTAAAGAGATTGAAAAATCTACTGTTAAATTTATATGGAAACACAAGAGGCCATGGATAGCCAAGGCAATGCTCAGTCAAAAGAACAATGGAGGAGGTATCACGATACCTGACTTCAAACTATATTACAAAGCAATAACAATAAAAACAGCATGGTACTGGCACAAAAACAGACACAAAGACCAGTGGAATAGAATAGAGGACCCAGATATGAAGCCACATAACTATAAACAACTTGTCTTTGACAAAGGAGCTAAAAATATATGATGGAGAAATAGCAGCCTCTTCAACAAAAACTGCTGGGAAAACTGGTTAGCAGTCTGCAAAAAACTGAAACTAGATCCATGTATATCACCCTATACCAATATTAAGTCAAAGTGGATCAAGGACCTTAATATCAGACCCCAAACTCTTAAGTTGATACAGGAAAGAGTAGGAAATACTCTGGAATTAGTAGGTATAGGTAAGAACTTTGTCAACGAAACCCCAGCAGCACAGCAACTAAGAGGTAGCTTAGATAAATGGGACCTCATAAAGCTAAAAAGCTTCTATCATCAAAAGAAATGGTTTGTAAGCTGAAGAGAACACCCACAGAGTGGGAGAAAATATTTGCCAGCTACACATCAGACAAAGGACTGATAGCTAGAATATATAGGGAACTCAAAAAACTAAATTCCTCATATGTGGACATTAGATCAAGGGCAAACACAACAAGGGCATTGGACTTTGAGCACATGATAAAAGTGAGAGCACACAAGGGAGGGGTGAGGATAGGGAAGACACCTAAATAATTAGCTAGCATTTGTTGCCGTTAATGCAGAGAAACTAAAGCAAATACCTTAAAAGCAACTGAGGTCAATAGGAAAAGGGGACCAGGAACTAGAGAAAAGGTTAGATCAAAAAGAATTAACCTAGAAGGTAACACACTCGCACAGGAAATTAATGTGAGTCAACTCCCTGTATAGCTATCCTAATCTCAACCAGCAAAAACCCTTGTTCTTTCCTATTATTGCTCATACTCTCTGTTCAACAAAATTAGAGGTAAGGGCAAAATAGTTTCTGCCAGGTATGGAGGGGGTGAGGGGGAGAGGGAGGGCGCGCGGTGGGTGGTAAGGGAGGGGGTGGGGGCAAGGGGGAGAAATGACTCAAGCTTTGTATGAATAATAAAACAATAAAAATTAATTAAAAAATAAATGTAAGAAAAGAAGGAATGTTTTGTACCAGATGGTTAAATAGAAGGGGTCTTTTAAAAAATTACTCTTCGGGGCTGGCAAAGTGGTTCAAGGGTATAGGCCTGCCAAGTAAGCGTGGGGCCCAGAGTTCAAACCCCAGTACACCAGAAATAAAATAATAAAATAAAAGTTACTCTTTTGAGGCAGGCTCTTGCTATGTAACTGAGGCTGGCCTCAAATTTGGAATCCTGCCTCAGCCTCCCAAGTGCTGGAATTACAGATACATGAACCATGCCTGGCAAAAAATTATCTTTATGTTTTTTTAAAAATTATTGATTGCTTAAAACACAAATAATAATGTGTGTTATATGGTATGAGAGGTAAGAATATAACAATAAGTGTGTTACAGTCAGGAAGAAATTAAGTTAGATTGCGATGTCTTAAAATGCACTGTGTAATCACTAGAGCAAATGTGAAAGACATACAAAGAGATACAGCTATTTGCCAAGAAAGGAAATAGAATAAGTATTGCTTTACCAAAAAGAAATCAGGAGAGCAGGACTGAGTAACAAATAGCAGATGGGGCAAATAGAAAAGTAAATATAAAGGTGGTAGACTTAAAGCTAATCATATCAATAGTTACATTAAATATAAATAGGCCATACATTTCATTTAAATGAAGAATGGTCAGACTGGATAAAATAGCATGGTCTAAGTATGTGTTGTCTTTAAGAAACAGTATACAATGCTGGGCACCAGTGGTATATCCTAGCTACTTAGGAGGCAGAGAGCAGGAGGATCACTGTTCAGAGCTGGCCCAGGGAAATCATGAGACAACATCTTGAAAAAAAGGGCTGGTGTTGTAGCTTGAGGTATAGGCCCTGAATTCAAGCTCCATACCACAAAAATAAAGAAAAAAAGAAAGAAGCAGTATACATATGAAGATACAGAATGAAAATCAGAGTTTGGGGCTGGGGGATGTGGCTCAGTGGCAGAGCACTTGCCTAGTATGCAAGAGACTCTGGAGTCAATTCTTTTTTTTTTTTTTTTTTGGTGGGATTGGGGTTTGAACTTAGGGCTTTATATAAAAAAAAGTATATAAAGTAGGTGCTTTACTGCTTGAACCACACCTCCAGACCATTTTGCTGTGGTTATTTTGGAGATGAGATTTCTCACACTGTTTGCCTGGGGTGGCCTCAGATGGAGATCCTCCTGATCTCAGCCTTTTAGGTAGCTAGGATTATATGCTAGAGCCACTTGTGCCCAGCTGGATTTAATTCTAATGCCACAAAAAATAGAGGGAAAGGTGTACCATGCACAATAAGAAAGTTAATGTTGCTATATTAATATTAGTCAAAGTAAACTTTAAGACAAGGATCATTTCTAGAAAAGACAGTTCAGGACTGGTGGAGTGGCTCAAGTGGTAAAGAGCACTTACCTAGCAAGTGTGAGGCACTGAGTTCAAACCCCAGTGGCTGCAAAAGAAAACAAAAAAGACAGTTCATAATAATAATAGGGCCAGTTGATTAAAGATACAGTCTTAAATATGTATTGTACCTCATAACAAAGCTTCAAAATTCATGAAGCAAAACTGAAAGCCAAAGAGATAACACAATTGTAGTTGGATATAGTAACAACTTTCCCATTAATTAATAGAACCTGTTGATAGAAGTAAAAAACCCAGTAAGGATATAAAAGATGTCAGTAGTACTAACCGAACTTCCTTTTTGTAGACCAATTCACTTAAGTACTGAATCTAAAAACAGAAAAACGACAAAAGTAACTCCTTGCCTGTAATCACTGTATATGTAAAGGATTAAATTCACAGGTTAAAAGGTAGGGACTGGCAGATTCCATGCTCTCAATAAGAGATTCTTGTAGATCTAAAGACAAATTGAAAGTGAGATGGAATAACTATACTAATATCATAAGATACACTTTAAATTAAAAATTGCTACATGAGACAAAAATCTTTTATGTTGATAAAGGTGAGTTCCTCAAGGAACTGTATAACAGTTGTAAACATACATGCACCAAACAATAGGCTCACAAGTACATGCAACAAAATGACAGAACCAAAGGGAAAAACTGTTCTATGATAATTGCAGACTTCATACCATAATCCAAGTTGCCACTTGTTGAGCATTTTTTCCATATGAACTCATTTAGTTCACAGCAACCCTTCTGGCAGGCTCTTTCACTCTTTCCATTTTGCAGAAGAGGAAACTATGTCATAGAAAAGTTAAATGATATGCCCAAGGTAATAGATGTTAGTGCAGAACCTAGGTCATTGAGTCTTTCAGTAAATTAGATTTCATGCGTAGAGGTTTCCTACTGTCCCACTGAAGAAGGGATCCCTTTATCTTCCTGACTCTGTAGCCTTTGCAGGAACACTGTGGAGAGCATCATTGCTTCAAAGAGCAGAGCATTCTAGTATGGGCTATTCTTTTCTAATTTCTGGGAAGGTCTACATCCATAACACCCTGAACGTGCCCAATCTTGTCTAATTGTGGGGAAGTTTTCCTCCTATGTTGAACTGAAACATTGTAACTTCAATAAACTGGTCTTTATAGTAAAAGAAAAAAGCCCATCACTTTGGCAGCTGTTGTGATATGTGAAAAGTTGTCATGATGTCATTCACTGCTACCTCCAAACCAGTTGGAGACTTCAGTATTATAATTTCAATAACAGGACATTAAGATAGCAGAACAATAAGGAAATGGAGGATTTGAATACACAGTACACCAACTAGAATTAACAGATAGTCAAAACACTCTACTCAACCACAACAGAATACATTTTTATCTTAAGTGCACATAGAATATTCTTCATTTTATGTTAAGCCACTAAACAACTCTCAATAAAAATGGAAAGATTGAAAAATATAGAGTCCATAACACTATTGACAGAGCAATAGTGAAAAAAATAACTTTTTTTTTTTGAGACAGGGTCTCCTTATGTAGCCCAGGCTGGTCTTGAACTCATGATCCTTCTGCCTTAGCTTCCCAAGTAATGTGATTGCAGGAGTGCACCACCATACCTGGCCAAAAATTTTTACTTATATGGAAATTAAGCAGTGTATTTTCAAACAGTCAATGAGTGAAAAAAGAAATAAAGGATGTTAAAAATACTTGGAAGGACTGGGGATGTAAAGTGCTTGCCTAGCTTGCTCATAGTCCTGGATTTGACCCCCAGCACCACCAAAAATGACCAAATGAACAAAATATTTGGAGTTGAAATAAAAATACCACATACAAAACTTACAGGATTCTGTGAAAATAGTGTTCAGAGTTGTAAATGTATACAGTAACTTTTCACTTTTAGGAATTTGAAAAAGATTAATGAGATTACCTAATTCATCTAATACAGTTCTTGCAAGAGCTTGGAGAACAGTAGGCACTTACTAAATATTAGTTTTACCATTACGACTCTCCATCAACACTACTTTGAAAATAAATGTTGGTACGAGGTTTGCTTGTTAAATTGTGGTATATTTTTAAAATTATGTGTTTTTTAAAATTGGGATATTTGTCACATATCATAAATTCCATGTACTTAAAATATACAATTTAGTGAGTTTTAATATATTTGCTAAACTGTGTTACTATCACAACTGTCTTAATTCAAAAGCATTTTCATAATTCCCAAAAGAAACTTCATCAATTAACAGTCACTCCTTAGCCCTAAGCTCTACTGTGTCTCCATGAATATGCCTTTTTGGACATTTAATGTAAATGGAATTATACAGTATGTGCACTTTGTGTCTGCTTTCGATAGCATAATGTTTGTAAGACTCATTCCAGTTGTCACATGTATGAGTACTTCATTCCTTTTCATTGCTGAATAGTAGTCCATTGTATGGTTACCACACATTTAGCTTACCCACTCCTCCACTGATGGACATCTGAATTATTTCCACCTTTTGAGTGTTATAATAGTGCTGCTATGAATGTTCATAGCCAAGCCTTTGTATGAAGACAATGTTTTCATTTCTCTTGACTCTTGACTTATAAGTAGAATTGCTGGCTCATGTGATAACTCTCTGAAGGTTCCTATTTGGCCACATCTTTGCTATTGTTAGTATCTTTTTGTTTTTAGTATCTCATTGTGGTTTTGACTTATTCATTCCTAATGACTAAAAGTTGAGAACATAGTTCCCTGTGCATGTTAGCCATTTAGATAGCTTCTTTGTAGAGATGTCTACTCAAATAATTTGCCCATTTTTTTGGTGGGACTCTTTGCGGTTGGAACCCAGGGCCTCATGTTTGCAGGTGCTCTACTGCTTGAGCTACTCCTCCAGTACATTTTGCTTGGTTACTTTTGGGGTCTTGTGAACTATTCGCCAGGGCTGGCCTTGAAACTCAATCTTCCCAATCTCAGCTTCCCAAATAGCTAGGGTTACAGGTGTGAGCCACTGGCACCGGGTAATTGCCCATTTAAAAAAAACATTTTTGTTTGCTTGTTTGTTTTAAGATGGCCTCACTGTGTTCCCAGGCTGCTCTCAAACTCATGGGCTCAAGTGATCCTACCTCCTCAGCCTTCTAAGTAGCTGGGACAACAGGCATGTGCCACCACATGTAGCTTTGCTCATTTTTAAATTGTGTTGTGTTTTTATTGTTGAGTTATGGAGATCTTTATATATTGGGGATACAGTCCCTTGTCATGTGATTTGCAAATATTTTCTCCTATTTTGAGCTTTCTTTCCACTTAATGATGCCCTTGAATCATAAAGTTCTTTAATTTTTTTGTGTGTGTGTGGTAAATGGGCCTTGCACATGCTAACAAGTGCTCTACCACTAAACCACATCCCCAGGCCCAAGTTTTTTAATTTTGATGAAGTCCCACTTAATCTATTTTTTCTTGGGAAAGCATGTGCTCTCAATGTTACAGCTAAAAACCCATTGTATAATTCAAGAAACTGCAACATTTATACCAATGTGTTTTTCTGAAGGCTTGAGTTATAACTCTGATATTTATTTGGTACTCATCCATATTGAGTTAATTTTTAATATTTGTTGAGATAGAGGTCCAACTTCATTGTTTTTGCATGTGAATGTCCTATTGTTCCAGCCCCATTTCTTAACAATTTTTGTCCTATTTCAGTCAATTGCCTACAAATGTAAGAGTTTGTTTCTTGACTCTTACTTCTACTTTGATCTACTAATACTGATACCACAATGTTTCTTCAATTACTGCAGCTTTGTAGTACTGAAAAACAAAACAAAACAAAAAACCCCAGGGTCTCACTATGTTGCCCAGGCTGGTCTGGACTCCTGGGCTCAAGTGATCCTGCCTTAGCATCTGAAGTGCTAGGGCTGCAGGCATACGCCACTGGAATAATTTTTTTCATTCTTTTATTCACATGTGCATATATTGTTTGGGTCATTTCTCCCCCCTGCCCCCCTCCCCTCCCCTCTCCTCCCTTCCCCCCTCAATTCCAGGCAGGTCCTGTTCTGCCTTTATCACTAGTTTTGTTGAAGAAAAGAGACATGCCTAATAAGGAAGACAAAGTGTTTTTGCTAGTTGAGTTAAGGATAGCTATACAGAAATATTCCTAGCATTGCTTTCATGTACACGTGTTATGACTCATGTTGATTCATCTTTAATTGATCTTTACACTGGTTACTGATCCCCTTCTCATGATAACCTCTGTTGCTTTAAGGTTTCTGTATTAGCTCCTCTGGAGTGGGGACATTAAACACTTTCATGTTTTGGGTTTTCTGCCTATTTCTGTATCACCCAAATGTGCTTTCCCCTTGTCATGTGGTCCCAGTCCAACCACATTTCTGCATTTGCCCTAGATCTAAAGTCCACATATGAGGGAAAACATATGATTTTTTGGTCTTCTGAGCTTGGCTGACCTCGCTCAGAATGATGTTCTCCAGTTCCATCCATTTGCCTGCAAATGATAAGATTTCATTTTTCTTCATGGCTCAGTAAAATTCCATTGTGTATAAGTACCACATTTTCTTGATACATTCATCAATAGTGGGGCATCTTGGTTGTTTCCATAACTTGGCTATTGTGAATAGTGCTGCAATAAACATGGGTGTGCAGGTGCCTTTGGAGTAATCTGTGTTGCATTCCTTTGGGTATATCCCCAGGAATGGGAATTCTGGATCATATGGCAGATCTATGTTTAGATTTTTAAGAAGTCTCCATATTTTTTTCCACAGTGGTTGTACCAGCTTGCATTCCCACCAGCAGTGTATGAGGGTTCCTTTTTCCCCACATCCTCACCAACATGTTGGTGGTGGTGTTTTGATGATGGTTATTCTAACAGGGGTGAGGTGGAATCTTAGTGTGGTTTTGATTTGCATTTCCTTTTATGGCTAGAGAAGGTGAGCATTTTTTCATGTGCTTTTTCTTCTTTTGAGAAAGTTCTGTTAAGTTCAGTTGCCCATTTTTTAATTGGTTCATTGATTTTAGGAGAGTTTAGTTTCTTAAGTTCCCTGTATATTCTGGTTATCAGTCCTTTGTCTGATGTATTGCTGGCAAATATTTTCTCCCACTCTGTGGGTGGTCTCTTCAGTTTAGAGACCATTTCTTTTGTTGTGCAGAAGCGTTTTAATTTTATGAAGTCCCATTTGTCCATCCTTTCTCTTAGTTGCTGTGCTGCTGGGCTTCTATTGAGGAAGTCTCTGTCTATACCTATTTGTTCCAGAGTGTTTCCTGCTCCTTCCTGTATTAACTTCAGAGTTTCAGGTCTGATATTAAGGTCCTTGATCCATTTTGAGTTGATATTAGTACAGGGTGATAGACATGGATCTAGTTTCAGTTTCTTGCAGACAGGTAACCACTTTTCCCAGCAGCATTTGTTGAAGAGGGTGTTTTCTTCTCCATCGTATATTTTTGCACCTTTGTCAAAAATGAGGTGGGTATAGTTATGTGGATTCATATCTGGATCCTCTGTTCTGTTCCACTGGTCTTCATGTCTGTTTTTGTGCCAGTACCATGCTGTTTTTATTGCTATTGCTTTGTAATATAGTTTGAAGTCGAGTATTGTGATACCTCCAGCATTGATTTTTTTTGCTGAGTATTGCCTTGGCTAATTGCAGTCTCTTGTGTTTCCAAATGAATTTTAGGGTAGATTTTTCAATCTCTGTGATGAAAATCATTGGGATTTTGATGGGAATTGCATTAAACATGTCGATTGCTTTTGGTAGTATAGCCATTTTTACTATGTTGATTCTATTGATCCATGAGCATAGGAGATCATTCCATCTTCTGTAGTCATCCTCGATCTCTTTCTTCAGGAGTTTGTAATTCTCCTTGTAGAGGTCATTCACATCTTTTGTTAAACTTACTCCTAGGTATTTGATTTTTTTTTAGGCTATTGTGAATGGAATTGTTTCCATATATTCCTTCTCAGTTTGTTCATTGTTGGTGTATTGAAAAGCTAACGATTTTTTTAGGTTGATTTTGTATCCTGTCACCTTACTGTAGCTGTTTATGGTGTCTAAGAGGTTTTGGGTAGAGTTTATTGGGTCTTTAAGGTATAGGATCATATCATCTGCAAACAAGGATATTTTGACAGTTTCTTTACCTATTTGTATTCCTTTTTTTTTTATTCCTTTTATTTTTTCTTCTTGCCTAATTGCTCTGGCTAGGAATTCCAGTACTATGTTTAATAGGAGTGGGGATAGTGGGCACCCTTGTCTCGTTCCTGATTTTAGGGGGAATGGTTTCAGTTTTTCACTGTTAAGTATGATGTTGGCTGTAGGTTTGTTATACACAGCCTTTACAATGTTGAGGTACTTTCCTTCTATTCCTAGTTTTCTTAAAGCTTTTATCATGAAGTGGTATTGGATCTTGTTGAAGGCTTTTTCTGCATCTATTGAGAAGATCAAGTGTTTTTGTCTTTGCTTCTATTGATGTGCTGTATTACATTTATTGATTTGCATATGTTGAACCTTCCCTGCATCCCTGGGATGAAGCCGACTTGGTCATGGTGTATGATCTTCCTGATGTGTTGTTGGATTTGGTTTGCCATTATTTTATTAAGGGTTTTTGCATCGATATTCATTACAGAAATTGGCCTATAATTCTCCTTTTTGGAGGTGTCTTTGTCTGGTTTTGGGATGAGAGTAATATTGGCTTCATAGAATGAGTTAGGCAGTGTTCCTTCCCTTTCTATTTTGTAGAACAGCTTAAGGAGAGTTGGTATTAGTTCTTTAAACATCTGATAGAATTCAGCAGTGAATCCATAGGGTCCTGGACTTTTCTTTTTTGGGAGACTCTTGATTGTTGCTTCAATTTTTTTGTGTGTTATAGATCTATTCAGGTGATTAATATCTTCTTGGTTCAGTTTTGAGTGGTTGTAAGTTTCTAGAAATCTGTCCATTTCTTCAAGGTTTTCAAGTTTATTAAGAATATAGGCTCTCAAAATAGTCTCAGATGATTTCCTGGACTTCCGTGGTGTTTGTTCTTATCTTCCCTTTTGCATTTCTGATTTTACTGATTTGGGTTTTTTTTTATCCTCATTTTAGTCAGGTTTGCCAGGGGTCTGTCAATATTATTTATTTTTTCAAAGAAGCAGCTTTTAAAAATTTCATTGATTCTTTGCATGGTTTTTTTGGTTTCTATTTCATTGATTTCAGCCCTATTTTAATTATTTCTTTCCTTCTGCTTGTTTTGTGATTTGCTTGTTCTTGTTTTTCTAGGAGTTTGAGCTGTAGTATTACATCATTGATTTGAGATCTTTCTGTCCTTTTAATATATGCACTCATGGCTATAAACTTTCCTCTTAGGACTGCCTTTGCTGTGTCCTGTAGGTTCTGGTAGGTCATGTTTTCATTTTCATTAACTTCCAGGAACCTTTCAATTTCCTCTTTTATTTCATCGGTGACCCATTCGTCATTGAGCAATGTGTTGTTCAGCTTCCAGTTGTTTGCATGTTTTTTTTTTCTTTTATTATTCATATGTGCATACAAGGCTTGGGTCATTTCTTCCCCCTGCCCCCACCCCCTCCCTTACCACCCACTCCACCCACTCCCTCTCCCCCCCACCCCCTCAATACCTAGCAGAAACTATTTTGCCCTTATTTCTAATTTTGTTGTAGAGAGAGTATAAGCAATAATAGGAAGGAACAAGGATTTTTGCTGGTTGAGATAAGGATAGCTATACAGGGAGTTGACTCACATTGATTTCCTGTGCATGTGTGTTACCTTCTATGTTAATTCTTTTTGATCTAACCTTTTCTCTAGTTCCTGGTCCCCTTTTCCTATTGGCCTCAGTTGCTTTTAAGGTATCTGCTTTAGTTTCTCTACATTAATGGTAACAAATGCTAGCTAATTTTTTAGGTGTCTTACCTATCCTCACCTCTCCCTTGTGTGCTCTTGCTTTTATCATGTGCTCAAAGTCCAATCCCATTGTTGTGTTTGCCCTTGATCTACTGTCCACATATGAGGGAGAACATATGATTTTTGGTCTTTTGGGCCAGGCTAACCTCACTCAGAATGATGTTCTCCAGTTCCATCCATTTACCAGTGAATGATAACATTTTGTTCTTCTTCATGGCTGCATAAAATTCCATTGTGTATAGATACCACATTTTCTTAATCCATTCGTCAGTGGTGGGGCATCTTGGCTGTTTCCATAACTTGGCTATTGTGAATAGTGTTTGCATGTTTTTTACTGCTGTTTTTGTCGTTGATTTCTAGTTTTAATGCATTGTGGTCAGATAGAATGCATGGGATTATTTCTATTTTCTTATATTTGCTGAGGCTTGCTTTGTGCCCTAAGATATCAGTTGTGGAGAAGGTTCCATGGGCTGCTGAGAAGAATGTGTATTGTGCAGAAGTTGAATGAAATATTCTGTAGACATCAGCTAGGTTCATTTGCTCTATGGTGTGATTTAGTTTTAGGATTTCTTTATTGATTTTTTTGTTTGGATGACCTATCTGTTGGTGATAGGGGAGTATTAAGGTCTCCCACTATCACTGTGTTGGAGTTTATATATGTTTTTTAGATCCTTCACAGTATGTTTGAGGACATTGAGTGCATTGATGTTGGGTGCATATAGGTTGATAATTGTTACTTCCTTTTGGTGTATCTCCCTTTTCATTAGTATGGAGTGTCTTTATTTCATTTGATCAATGTAGGTTTAAAGTCTACTTTTTCTGAGATAAGTATTGCTACTCCTGCCTGTTTTTGGGGACCATTGGCTTGGTAAATCTTCTTCCAGCCTTTCACTTTCAGCCAGTGCTTATTTCTGTTGATGAGGTGGGTCTCCTGTAGGCAGCAGATTGTTGGGTCTTCCTTTAAATCCAGTTTGCCAGTCGGTGTCTTTTGATGGGGGAATTTAGTTTATTAACATTCAGTGTTAGTATTGATAAGTACGTGGTGATCCCTGTCATGTAGTTGTCTTTGTTGATTAAGAGTTTGATTATATGTAGCTGAGTCAGTGTTACTCTTTACTTTTCTTGCCTTTTCTTCTCCTGTGGTTTGGTATTGCCTGCCCTTTCATGGTTTTTTTGCTTTCATTATCTGTGTGTAGAATTTCTTGGAGAATCTTTTGTAGTGGTGGCTTGGTGGTCATAAATTGTTTTAATTTCTGCTTATCATGGAAGAATTTTATTGTTCCATCTATTTTGAATGATAGTTTTGCTGGGTAGAGTATCCTAGGATTGAAGTTATTTTCATTCAGTGCTTGGAAGATCTTACCCCATGCTCTTCTTGTTTTTAATGTTTCTGTTGAGAAGTCTGCTGTGATTTTGATGGGTTTACCTTTGTATGTTATTTGTTTTTTCTCTCTTACAGCCTTCAATATTCTTTCTCTAGTCTCTGTACTTGTTGTTTTAATGATAATATGTCGTGGGGTAGTTCTATTTTGGTCAGGTCTGTTTGGTGTTCTGGAGGCTTCCTGTATCTGGGCATAGTTTTCTCTAGATTTGGGAAATTTTCTGTTGTTATTTTGTTGAAAATATTACGTATTCCTTTTGTTTGCATCTCTTCTCCTTCTTCAATGCCCATGATTCTCAGGTTTGGTCTTTTGATGGAGTCAGTGAGTTCTTGCATTTTCTTTTCACAGGTCTTAAGTTGTTTAACTAATAGTTCTTCAGTTTTTCCTTTAATTGCCATTTCATCTTCAAGTTCTGATATTCTGTCTTCTGTTTTTTCTATTCTGCTGGAATGGTCTTCCATTTTGTTTTGTATTTCTGTTTCATTCTTTTTTCTGAGGTTTTCCATATCATGGGTTACTTTTTCTTTAATATTGTCAATTTTTGCCCTTAATTCATTTATCTCTCTGTGTATGGTGATCTTTGTTTTAGTTTGGTGTTTGTTTAGGGCTCCTATGATTTCATTTATTTGTTTCTGTGTTTTCCAGTATTCTTGAGTTTTGTTGTCTTGGAATTTCTTGAGTGCCTCCTGTACATTTTGGTTGACCATGTCTAGTAGCATCTGTATGAAATTCTCATTAATTACTTGTAGAATTTCTTCTTTCAGTGTTCTTATGGTCCTTGGTGGGTTCCTTGGTATAGTTTATCTTTGTTTTGTTGGAGTCTGGGTCTGGGTATCCATTTTCTTCATTTCACTCTAAATCCTGTACTACTTAATTTTGGGGGGAGAATAGTTTCCATCCCTTTTTCTTCTTCCCATATTTCCACCAGGTACCGTTTCTGTCTCTAGAATATGTGTAATTTGGTATTAGCTGAGTTACAATATTAATACTAACAAAATCATGAGAGAAGGATAAAAAAGAGAAAGAGAAAGAAAGATAAAAGGAAGAGAGGAAAGGAAAAAAAAAGAAAGAAATTTTTAAAAATGGGAGAGATGGTGGGTGATCAAACAGCAAACCAAGCTGCCAAACCCTTAAAGAAGGGAGGAAAAAAATAATCACCAGTTCTGGAACAGTAGGAGTGCAGGCTTAGTTGTTTTTAGTTCTTAAGTGTCCAGTCCAGTCTGTGTGTGTCTCTTAGGCACGCTTGGATCCCTCTAGTGGCCGCCCAAGCGGGAGACTGGTGGAGCTGTTATCTGGGAAGCTAATAGAGCTGGGGCTGGCTCCGCCTGAGGGGCAGGGTTCCTGGCAGGCTGGTGGATGTGGCTATCTTGCCCCAGGCTGATGCCTGTCCCAGCCGGGCGGAGCTCCAGTCATTCCACACATAGCTGGAGCCCGGCGGGGGGGGGGGGGAATCCAAGGGGAGGGGGAAATCCAAGGGGAGGGATCCGGCCATTCCACATGTAGCTGGGACTCAGCAGGGCCTGAAGGGCAGTGGGCTTGGGGGAGGGGGCTGGAATTCAGTGAGCTGTGTGACCGGCTCCGGGCTGGGGTCCGGCGTGGACTGGTGGTGGGGATCCTGGTGGTCGTGGGTCTGGTGCAGTGGCCGAGGGGTGGGTATTCCAGCATGGTGTGGGTCTCTGGGCTGGAGGCTGGTGCAGCTGAGGGGCAGGTGTCCCACCGTGTGTGGGTCTGGCACAGGGCTGTGGCCTGGCACAGCCTGAGGGGCGGAGAGCTCTGTAGACCTATGGGGTGGGGATTTTGCAGGCCGGCTATTCTTTTATTAGATAGTGGCGTGGAGAAGCCTTCCACGATCTAAGTGTTTAGAGGGCCCTGTTTTTGGCTCTTCCTGGTGCTTTACCTCAGGAGTGTCTCCAGCTTCTCGGCAGGGTCTTTGGGTCAGGAGTTCAGGAGGTCTGCTGCTCTGTCTCCCTCACCATCTTGGATCTTGGAATAAATTTTGAAATCAGGAATTTTGAGTCCTCCAAATTTATTTTTCTTTTTCTGGATTATTTTAGCTATTCTGCATCCCTTGGATTTCCCTATGAGCTTTAGGATTGATTTATCAATTTCTATAAAAAAGGCACCTGGGATTTTAGAGGGATTGCATTAAACATAGGGATCAGTTATGGAATCTTGCTAAATAACACTATCAAGTCTTCCAGTTTATGAACATGAATGTCTTTCAATTTATTCGTCATCTTCAATTTCTTTCCATTTTTAAATACGTTTACAATATGGAAGTCTTGCTCTTCTTTTTGTCTAATTCTTAAGTATTTTATTAATTTTGGTACTGTTATAAGTGGGATTATTTTCTTAAATTCATTTCAGGTTGCTTTATTATTAGTGTATAGAATACAATTATTTTTGTATAAGTATATTTATATATTGAATTGTATAACTTTGTTGAATTACTTGATTAGTTCTAATTGATTTTTTGTTGATTTCTAGAACTTTCTATATAATGGTCATACCATCTGTGAATAGCAATTGATTTACTTCTTCCTTTCCAGTCTCAATTTCTTTCTTTTCTTCCTTTTCTTGTCTAATTGCCTTGACCAATGCCTCCATTATAGGTGGCTGTGTATCACCCTTTTGAAAGGGTGATAGGGTATGGAATATTTTCTACCCTTCAGTATTGGAGTATGAGGCTTTGTGAAATTGGCACCATCATATCTGTTGGATAGTGATTGGGGCTGTTCTGATTTATTATAAAAAATGGAATTTTTTTGTGTATTGATTGAAGAATAGTTTCACATCTTCTGTATTTTTTTTTTTCAGGTTTTCTCAAACAGTGATGAAGGCCTTATTAACAAAAAGTTGCCCAAAGAACTTCTCTTAAGGTAAGTGTAGATTAAGTATTAGATAGAGTTCAGATTTGGTTTAGCCTTCAAGTTCCAAGACTATCTTCTTTCTCACTATGAGCCCACATCTAGAAAGAGAGACAGAATTAGCCTAACTGACTTTTTGTTTTTGTCTTATAGAATGCTGTTCAACTTGTTGTTAAATTTTACTTGGTCTAATCCAGAGTGTACTAAGTATGTACATAGCATTGGTCTGGATTCTTTTTGTAATGTGGTGAGTACTGTAATAATCTCAGTAGGTGCTGCATTTGGTATGAGTAGATTATTGTAATGGAGTCAGCAGGATGAGGAAAGATTATTGCTAAAGTTGTGACCTGAAGACAGAGAGTTTTAGGTGTTTTCTGACAGATGGGCTCTAAAATAAATACAAAAAATAAATACAGTTATGATCTTACTGGGCATTCAAGATGCTGTCAGCCTCAGATACTGAATGTTTTTATCCATTTTGTGAGAAGTATGTGCAGAGTGACAGTACTATAAAACATGTCTTTTGGCTTTTATTTCTGGCATTATTGAATGTACAGTAAATGTTATTTTGGTTGCCATTTCACCAAATAAATCTATCAACCAACAATTGTTGACCCTTAGGCATTATGGCTTTCTTTAGTATTCTGCAGTCATCAATCAATCTTATTTTAGTTTTGTATGCTGTTACATCTTAATTCTTTACAAATAATTTATTATGTGTGGTAATCTTTGAGTAGCGTTTATCTTCTCTTTGGTATTCCACAAACTAAACAAAACCAGTTTTATGATCAAATAAATAAGGGAAGTTCTGAGTTAACAAAAGCAAATTCTTTACTATAGTACTTCTTAGAGCCATAATAGGTGAATGTGTATGGTGATGCTCCAAGTTGAGTAGTTTTGGCATTCAAACAAATTGACTATGGAACCTTTTCAATACTCCATGAAGATTTTTAGGAAATGCTGGTGTGCTGTAAAGGAGGACCAGATGACTCCACACCCTTGCTGTAGTGAATCCCATTTTAACACTTCATGAATGAGAATGAGTTTTAGTTAAATTGGGAGTAGTTCTTTTAGCTCTTCCTGAGTTCACCACAGAGTCACTCTGTAAAGGCTATAGTACTCAACTTCTGCCGTCATCAGAGTCAGAAACAGAATGAGGACTTAACTCCTTGTGGTGTTGAGTGTTTGGAGTGTTTCAGAGTCATAAGGTGGTGTTTGGCACTGTTGTCATGAGCTCATTCTGTTCAGTTACTAAAAAAAAAATTAATGCAGGATTGTATGAAAAAGATCAATCATATTTTGTTCTAATAAAACAATTATTTGGACAAGAGAATAGTCTTTGGTAACTTAGACCATTTTAAACTAAGGCAGTGGGAGACAAAGAAGGGATGCATGTTTATCATATAAACCTGCAAGGCTTTGGTCAAGCACAGGAAGCTGTTGGAACCACTATGGCTGAGTCAGGGTGGACAGATGTCACAGTGCAGGGGGTACTTCCACCAGACTACATTATGGATAAGGTCTCCTAGAATGACACAGTGCTCCCAGCCTCAGTGTGAACGCTTTTGTAGCACAGGCATCAAACTGCTATGTGAGTATGGCATTTTTACTCTGTGGAATTAAAAGCAGCTTCAGTGAGCCAACATATGAGACATTCAACAGGAGAGTATGATTAAACTCCACCCTTCTCGTGAATATTACCTCTGTTTGTGACTCAAGGCTATTAATTTAATGCGTTTCTTCTTCTGATAGGGTTACATGTTATACTCGGCCATGGAATAGTTTCTAGCTATTGTTATGAAAAAAAAGAAATTAAATCATTTTTTGTGGTACTGTGATTTTTGAACTTCAGTCTTAGAAATTTCAGTTCTTTTAAAGGTCCATGATGAACCCCACTGTTAAGAATCCTGAGGGCTGGGCATGGTGGCTTGTGCCTGTAATCCCAGCTACTTGGGAGACAGAGATCAGGAGGAATGTGGTTTGAGGCCAGTCCATACAAAAAGGTCTCAAACTTGTCGTCCCAGCCACACTGGAGGTGTAAATAGAATTGCAGTCCATGCTGGGACTGGGTATAAAGTGAGACTCTGTTCAAAAACTAAAGCAAAAAGGGCTGGGGGCATAGCTCAAGTAGTAAAGTACCTGCCTAATAAGCACAAGACCCTGAGTTCAAACCCCAGTACTGCAAAAAAAAAGAATCCTGGACATTGTCATCACTAATTACTGCTTTTGAATCATGCCACAAGGCTCAACATAGATCATTTTTCAGAAAGAATTGCCATTTGAGAACAACTGTTCGTGTCTTTTCATAGGTCTGCATTTCTACTTCTGTTCTTACTTTGGAGTCTGTAAGGGTAATTTAAATTTTAAAGTACTGCCATGACAATTCTTTTCTGACTTGTAAGTCTCAAAACTAACTAGCCAACCATGGGGTTTTAATTTTTTTTGCTGCTTTAAAATATTTTCTGCTATTAAATCATAGAATGTCCATTCACACTAAATAGCTCTCTCTATTCACACTACCTACCTAGCCAGCCTTTTTTTGGTTTTTGGTGGCACTGGGGTTTGAACTCTGGACCTCTTGCTTGCTAGGTAGGTGCTCTACCACATGAGCCACTCTGCCTGCTCCCTGATCAGTCTTTGAAGAAAAGTCTGAACCAGGTACCCTATGCAGCCACTTCATCATTGCTTAATTTCATGACAGCAGATACAACAGTCCCTTTTTCATGGACCTGAAGTCTCAGTTGTTTTTTGCTAAGTTAAATGATGCCTTCATACTTCTAGTTGTCTTTGCATTATAACCTTCTTTGTGACAGTTGAACTCCTACTCACCTTCAGTCTCACTTCATCAATAATTGTGATTCTCTGCCTTTTTGTAGTTGTACTTGCTCACAGATCAGGTCACTTTCTCTTCTGCCATTTCTTACTGCATCTGTGAACATTCTCAACTAACTTTTATTTCTGATCACATCAGGTAAAGTCTTAGCTTCCCCTCTGGGATCATCAGCAATCTTAGCCTAGAATCATGTGCTTCTTTTTATCTCTTTAATATCACCTTTTTTTTGTGTCAGGGTCTTGCTGTGTAGTCCAGAATGTCCTTGCACTTGTGAACCTTTTACCTCTACCTCGAGTTGCTAGAATTATAGATATGCACCACCACTCCTAGCCTTCCAGGATTCACTTTGGCTTCACTAGAAAAATCAGTGTTTCCTTTATCTAATCATTTTATTGCTAAATTTAGGAATGCTTAATGTTATTAATGTTTAATGTTATTTTTAGTTTGCAACTAAGTTTTTATAATTTTCCCTTTTCTACCTGGCTTTCATTCATAAATTAAACATACTCAAGTTCTTTCTGCCCTTTTTTCTCACATATGTCAACAAACAGTTGGACTTTTGCTCTCACTGGGGAGTCACTTACATATTGATTACAGTGATGGGAATATTTGATTGTTGTAATCTCTGTCTATTAGTGAGATAGGTTGTCGTTGCATATATTTACCCACACCACTATTGTCTACGTTATTTTTGGAGCCAGATTTTCTTTTTTTCTTTTTTCTTTTGAGGTACTGGGGTTTGAACTCAGGGTCTCATGCTTTTTAGGCAGGCGCTGTACAACTTGAGCCACTCCACCAGGCCTACTTTGTATTGGGTTTTTTCAAGATAGGGTCTCGAGAACTGTTTGCCCAGGCTGGCTTTGGACTTTGATCCTCCTGCCTCCTGAGTAGCTAGGATTATAAGCATGTGGCACCCATGCCCCACCTGGAGCCAGATTTTTTGGGTTGGGATTTCAGCCTTTCTTTTTGTTAGTGTGTGACCTTGTAAAGTTAATTAATTCTCTTGACCTTAATTTTCTCATCTGTAAAATGGGAATAGTAATAGCTCTTATGGGGTTGTTACCATGTAAGAAGTATTAAATGTTAGCTCTTACTGTTATTTATACTAGTTTTGGATGTGTGAATAGTTAATAAATGCTATTTGTTGATGCAGTCTGTTTTATTGGAAATAATTGATAAATCAAAGTGTCTCAAAATGGATCTGAGTAGATGCTACTCCTAGCACTATCTCAGTAAATAGCCTGGTTATTAAGGAAGGTTTATTTTGCCTGGTGCTTCATTTCATCAAGCTGGACTAATTTGTTCTCAGTGGGAAAATACATCCTGCCATTTTCTATTAAACACCAACTACTAGGACTTAAGCAGACTGGTGCTGGTATTGTGACAACTGATTATTTTGTATTATAAAAAAGTTCTGATGGAATAATTTCCTTTCAGAAAAAAGTTATTTTTTTTGAGTTGAATATTGGCCTAAAGCTCATGTTCATAAATTTTAATATGTTTGACCGTAAGTTTTAATTTCTATTGAAACGTTACCTCCTGAGGCTTACGATATTTGTGGTGAACAGTTTAAAACATTCTGTGAAGACAAAGCTCTATAATCATAAGGAATCATGAAAGAAACTTGTTGTGAGACACATTTTTAAAAGTTAAATAACCATGATTTAGGCAATTTTCTTTCCTTTTTAAGCTTTTGTGGCTACATGACCAAATAAAGTGCTTAATGTTTATCGGCTTGATGAAGGCAGATTTGATTGCCTTAAATGAGAAAGCTGAGACTAATAATTCTGGGTGACACAAAATTAACAGAGTAATTCCATATACTTTGACAGTTTTAATAGTTGAGTTTGCCATGGTAAATTATAAAATGATTAGCACATAAATTTTCAGATTTTTCTGTTCTAAAATTTATAAGCCAATCCCATAAGTGAAAATAATTGTGGTTTTTGTTGGAATTATTAAGGTCCAGCCCACTTATGTGTAACGTGGGACCCTGGCGAGCAATGCAGTAAAGGGCCCATTCCTGTTTTGGGTGTCATTGAGTGGGTGTTCTTGCCTGCTGGTTGGTTTCAGCACTCCATGGACTTTTTCAAGGACTGGTGCCTGTACTTCCTGCTGTCTCTGATGCCTGCTGCCCTATATATATTCCAGGGCAGACAAACAGGTAAGACGCTCTTTTGGGGGAACATACTACGTTTCAAGTTTTGAAGTTGTGCAGATTTTCTTTTTGTTAAAAGTTGGTTTGGTTTGGTTGTCACTGTTACTGTTTACCTCACACAAGGCAGTGTGGACCCAATGAGTGTACTGCAGTCAGATGCAGAGCGTCGAGACCCTTTCTTTTCATTATTTCTAACGTTCTGTTCTCTCAGGGTTGGTGCCTTAAATCATGGCACAGGCACATTTTCTTAGTCTAAGTTGGGGTTCTGTAAGTCCATTGAAGCTGATGATGCCTTTGGATTTTTTTTTGTATCACTGAGGTGGCATGAAACACAAATAAAGCTCCACAGATAGGAAGGATAGGAACTATGTATGTTCTGTCCTAGAGCAACTTGCTAATTAAAAAATGAGAATTCAGCAGTTAAAACAGAAAAAAATTGGTAAATTTAACTCTATGATAGTAAAAATATGGCAAAATATACCATAGACACGTAGATCAGTTGTGGATAAAACAGTTAGACATACGTTATAAGCATGAGCTATATTCTTCAGCGTACAAAGAAAAAGCTGTGAAAGCGTTAAGGAAGGGCCAGATATGGTAGTACATGCCTGCAATCATCCCAGTTATGTGGGAGGTGGAGATTAGGAAGATCGAGGGTTCAAGCCCAGCCTGGGCAAAAGTTTGTGAGACCCTATCTCGAAAAAGCCCTTCACAAGAAAGGACTGGTGGAGTGGCTCAAGGTGTAGGCCCTGAGTTCCAACTTAGTACTGAAAAAAAAAAATTTTTTTTTTTTTAGTTGAAGTGATCTGTGTTGCTCTGATTATCTGTTACTCATTCATTTTTACTGCTTCATAATATTATTTTGTGTGAATATACCAAAATTTACTTGTTGATCCTCTTTTTTAATGAGTACTTGGGTTGTTTCCAGTGTTTTGCTCATAAGAATCATGCTGTTATAAACATCCTTATAGATGTCTCCTGGTATACAAGTACAATTTTTTTTCTAGGAGTAGTATTACTGGGGCTTTAGACTATACAAATATTTAACTTTATAAAGTAATGTTATATTATTTCTCAAAAGTGGTCTTACCAGTTTACATCCATATAAACATGGGTAAGGACTGGGGTATGGCTCAAGAGATAGAGTGCTTGTCTAGCAAGTACAAGGTCCTGAGTTCAGTCCCTGGTACCTCCAAAACAAAAACAAAATTGAAAAAACAATGGGTAAGAGATTCAGTTTATTTGTAGGAGTATTTACAATCTCAGCACAATCTTGTTTTGTTATTGTGCATCTGACAAGTATTTTCTCCCATTTATTACGACATTTTTATTTATTAATTTGTTTACTTTTAAATTTAATTAAATTTGTGTGTGTGTGATGCGGATTAACCCAGAGTCTCGCACATGTTGGGCAGATGTTCTACCATTGAGCTACATCCCCAGCTCTTTTTTGTTTTATTTTTGTTTTTGTTTTTGAGACAGACTGGCCTTAAACTTGTCATCCTCCTGCCTCAGCTTTCCAAGAACTAGGGTTATAGGTATGCACCATTGCATCCGGCCCTTGAAGCATCTTTTGATGACCAGACACCTTTTGTGAATTCAAACATATTATGACTTCTGTATCTTTTATGATTAGAGATTTTTGTGCCTTATTGAGGCACTTTTTCCTTACCTTGAGGATAGCTGTGTGCTGATAGCTAAAACTTTGTCTTTGCTTTTCTGGTTAGTTTTTAATCACTCTGCTATGGACCTTTATGTATATGATAAGATTGGAGTCCATTTTCATTTTTCCTCTCATCCGAATCATTAGTTTTTCCAAAATACCATATTACCTCTGTATGTATAAGTGTGTTTCTGGAGTCCATATTCTCCTCCACTAGTTAATCTTCTGTGTACCAGTACCACATATTTGGCAAGATATGTATAGTTTTGATTGACTAGCATCCAAAAATTTATTACTCATACTGTCTTTATGTGATTTGGAATTAATAGAAGTCTCATAAAATTGAGTTTTTGGTTCCTTGAAAGTCTGATAGAACTTTAAAATAACGGAAGTCTAGAATTTTGTGAGAAATTAACTGCCACTGTAATTTGTTTGATATGAATAAGATTTTTTTCAAGCTGTTTCTTCTTGAGTCACTTTTGCTAGTTTTATTTTTCTAGGAATGTGCCCATGTTGTCTAAAACTTTTCAACTTCATAATTTCCTTTGTAAACTCTCTAGTATGTTGCGCTTATTTTCATTCACAATATCATTAATTTATGCTAAAGTGTTCCTTCCTTTTTTGGCCATTCTTTTCAAGGATCTTGCTCTGTCTTGGAATCAAACCCAGAGCCTTATACATGCAGAAGAGACACTCTTCACTTTGAATTTCTCCACAACCCTCTTCTATTTTTTTGTTTGTTTCTGTTTTAATAATTGCCACTCATATCTCTTTAAAACTTATTCTTCTCCTTTCTTGGACTCTATTCTGTTTTCTTTAGCTACCTTTATATATTGGATGTTTATTTAGCTCACTTTTTCAGCCTTTTTATATAAGCTCTTTAGGCAATTAATACAAATCTACTTTTACTGCATTCCACAAGTTATGAAATTTAATGTTTTTCTTACTCAGTTTCAAGTATTTACCATTTTCCCTTATTGCTTCTTTGATCCATATGTCATTCTTTCTTTTAAAAACCTTTTAGGGCTGGGGTTGGGTATAACTCAGTGGTAAGTGCTTGCTAGCATGCTTGAGGCCATGGGTTCAGTCCTCAACACTATGAAACAATAAAAACCCTAAACCACTTTTGCTGTGAAGTAAAATATATAGTCAGACAACTACACAAAACAAATATGGAACACAGATATACAGATATCCTTGTAGATACCCTGTAAGTCAGGAAATAAAATTTTAGCAGTCACCAAGGCAGCACTTCTGTGTCCCATGCAAATCACAATTACTCCTGTCCTCTTTTACAGTGATCACTGACTGTATTTCATTTCTTCATAGATTCATCACTCATATATGCATCTGTTGACATTACAGTTTAATCTTGCTTGTTAAAAATTATAAATCTTTGGCTGGGCACAGTGGTTCACATCTGTAATTGCAGCTACTTGGGAGATCGGGAGCATTGTGGTTCATGGCCAGTCCAGGTAGAACATTAGTGAGACCTCCATCTCAATCAACCAGCCAGGCATGGTGGTATGCAGCTGTGATCCCAGGTACATGGTAGGCGTAACTAGGAAGATTGTGGTCCAGCTGGCTCAGGGAAAAAAAATGAGGCCCTACGTGAAAAATAACTAAAGCAAAAAAGGCTGGGGGCATTGCTTAAGTGGTGGAGCACCTGCTTAGCAAGTTAGAGGCCCTAATTTCAAACCCCAGCATCACCAAACCACACACACATTTAAAGTCTCTTTTAATCAGTAGCTCTCCTCTCCATCTCTTTTTGTTTCATGCATTTTATCTATTGAAGAACTTGGGTATATAACTTGTAGAAGTTCCCATACTCTGATGGCCATTGCATACATGTGGTGGCATTTCAACCTGTTTCCTCTCATCTGTATTTCTCAGAAATTGACAGCAGAATCTGTTGGCTGATCAAACTGATTGAGATCCCTTTGCTAGGACTTTATTTGATGATGTGTTCTTTTACCAGGAGTTACACAATGTCTGATTTTTGCTCTTTTTTGAGATCTAGTGTCTGTTGATGTTCATTAGTTGGATAATTAGTTCGTTGAAGTTGCAAATTGGTGACATTCTAATTCTTTTTCATTAATTAGTTATAATACCTTTATAAATACTCCTCTTCATTTCTGCTTCAGTGCCCAGTGTTCCAGTTTTCATAAGAAAGGCAGGCTAACCGGGCACCAGTGGTTTACACTTGTAATCCTGGCTACTTGGGAGGCTGAGATCCAGAGGATCATGGTTCTAGGCCAGCACAGACAAATAGTTTGTGAGACTCCCATTTCCAAAATAACCAGGGCAAAACGGACTGGAAGTGTGGTTCAAGTGATAGAGTGCCTGCTTTGCAAGCATGAAGCCCTGAATTTAAATTCCAGTCCCACCAAAAAAAAAGGGGGGGGCAGGTTAAATGCTTGATTCTTTCCTTTTCTTTACCATTTTTGGGAATAAGATATATAAACGTATGATGAGAAAAAATATTTACATAATTTCAAATAATCTTCCCACAAGATGCATGTTAGTTACAAAAGAATTGCCCTTACAATGGAGTAGCCTGGTAGACACCTTGGTGACCAGATGATCACTAGTAGTAGGACACATTGGTGCCATGTGCCTCCTGATGTGATGCTGCAAGAAGAGCACTGTATCACTTCTCTGGCACTCCCAATAAAACATTTTTAAACTGATTGTGTTCTTGAGGAAATATCAGACATATATACACAGGAACACCGTACAAGTAACTGGTCTATATGCTTAAAAAGAATTGAAGTCATGAAAGATAAAGGCCGAGGAAGTGATCCAAATTAAAGAGGACTACAGAGAAGATGTGACAAGCAAATGGCAGTAGTGACCAGGATTATATTCTGGGTCAGAATTTTTTTTTCTTCTGCTTTAATGGGACAATTGGCAGATTTTGAATAAGATCTATAGATTAGTTAACAGTATTACATCAGTGTTAATTTCCTTGTTTGGACAATGGTACTGCATTTCTTAAAGTACCACTTTATTTTATTTGAGGTGATTGTTTTTTGAGACAGGGGCTTGCTATGTAGCCCATGCTGATCTCAAATTCTCAACTCTCCTTCCTCAGCCTCCTAAATGCTGGGATTATAGGCATGTGTCAACACCCCCAGTTGATCTGCAGTTTTGAAAGAAGATATACCTGTTTTTAGGAAATATTTGAGTGTTTACAGATAAATGGGCATAATTTTTACACCTTATCTCAAACATTTCACAGAATATTAATTACATATATGATATATATAATTTATGGGAGAATGATAATATAATACAATATAATAACATTTGGGAAGTCTTGGAGGATAAACAAGAATTCCTTGTCATATTTTTACAGCTTTTCCATAAATCTGAAATTTAAAATAAAAGTGTGTTGTTTTCTTTTTGTTTTGGTGGTGTTGGGGAAAATGAGTTGGTTTCTTATCCTCTGAAGGTAACCACTTAAAATTTTAAAAGTATTGTTAAATGTTATGGATTCAAACATATTTTATTACATTCAATCCATTGCAATTATTGCCTTTATTGAAGTTCAGTTATCCTCTCTCTGGCTTCTGACTTCTTTTACCTGACCCTAATAGTTTTTGAAAGTTTCTTTCTGATTTAACGTGCCACATTCATCTTACGTAGTCCCTGCCCCAGAGTTGGAATAAGCCATTCATAGTATTGGTTCCTCCTTTTCTCCCTTCCTTTCTGAATGGGGATTTCAAAACTGCTTTCTGATTACTAGAGATATTTATTGAATGGTGATTGTTTTAGGCATTTTCAATACACTTACTGTATATCATATGAAAAACTCAAGATTTTATGTTGATGTTACTGGTTCAAATGTGGGAGTACAGGTATTAGCATCATTTATCTTACAATGGTGTCTCCTTTCTCACCAGTAGTCCTGGTTATAGCATAGGGATTATGGCTCTAAGTAGAATATCCTGATGTTACTTTCTTGCTTTCTTCCACATTGTACATCCTTAGAATAGCAGCACTAACACAGTTACCACCAATGTGATTATGGAAAACAGTTAATCTTTTTTTTTGTGTGTTCTTCCTATTTCTCCCGGCTTTCATTTTTGAGGTCTTCTTTTTTTGATGTAAGTATTGATTGCTATAAAATTCCCTTTTAGAACTGTTTGTGTGAGGTGTGGTGATGCACATTTGTTATCCCAGCACTCAGGAGCCTGAGGCCAGAGGATCATGAGTTTGAGTCCAGCTTGGGCTACATAGCAATTTTGAGGCCAGCCTAGGCTAGACATACTCCCCCCGTAAGTTTTGGGATGGGTTTTTTTGTTTTGTTTTGTTTTGTTTTTGATGGTCCTGGGGTTTGAACTCAGGGTCTTGTGCTTGTTAGGCAGGAGCTCTAAAACTTAGGCCAGCAGGTTTGGGGATATTGTGTGCCCATTTTCATTTTATGATTGAGACTATTAAGCTTCTTGTAACTGAGTATTTATCTTTTCCCACAATTGTGAGGTTCTCTTTAGATAAGCTTTCTGTTTTTCCTGCCCCTTTGGGACTCCAGTATTATATAATTTTGTGTGCTGGAGGTGTGCCATGATTCTTGTAGGCATTTTTCACTGCTTTTCTTCTTCCCCCTCTCTCCCTTTCAAATGACCTGTCTTCATGCTCACTGATTGTTCTTGTGCTCGATTAAGTCTGTTGTTGAAGCTTCCTGGAATTTTTCAATTAAAATCATTCTGTTCTTTAGCTCCAGAATTTCTGCTTGGTTCTTTTTTTTTTTTTTTTTCAAGCTTTCTGTACCTTTGCTGCACTTCTTATTTTATTCATGTATTGTTTTCCTGATTTCATTTAATTGTGTATCTGTGCTCTCTTGTGGTTCACTGAACATCTTTAAGACATCTATTGAAGCTAGTGGCTCACACCTATAATCCTAACTGCTTGGGAGGCAGAGATCAGGAGGATTGAGATTCAAAGCCTGTCTGGACAAATAGTTCATGAAACCATATCTCAAAAAATACCCAACACAAAACAGGGCTGGTGGAGTGGCTCAAGTGGTAGAACATCTGCCTAGCAAGTATGAGGCCCTGAATTCAAACCCCAGTATCACCAAAAACAACCAAAAAAAGACAACTATTGAATTCTTTGTTATGCAGGTTGTAAATTTCCATTTTTGGAAATTGGTTATGGTGCTTCATTTTGTTTCTTTAATGGCTCATGTCTTTGATTTTTCATGGTCCAGTATCAGTGCATTGGTGTCTATGTGGAGAAATGAAACTTACTTCAGTCTTAATAGCGTTGACTTCAGCTGGGAAAGCCCTTCACCAGTCAGTCTGTCCAGAAATTCTGGGTAGACATTCTGGCTGCCAGCCCCCATTTGTTCTTTTTGAGACAGTTTATCTGTGTAGCCTAGGCTGCCCTCAAACTTGGGATCCTCCTGTCTCAGCCTTCCAAGTGCTGGGATTACAAGTATGTAACACCACACCCAGGGCAACCCAATCTTTAATGTTTGTACTAAATCTACATTGTCAGAGCTTTTACCACTACTTATCTGTCTCTGTTTTAACTATCATTTAATTTTATTTAACAGTAACTACTAGTCTTCATTTGGATTCTGTGCAGTCACTGGTTTCTGATGCTTATTCTCCAGAAGAGTCTTTCACAAGGGTTTGTGGAACAGTGTTTTCCAAGTGCTATATATTGATAACAATTTGTCTGTGCCTTTCATGTTGGAAAGTCAGTCTTCCTGTATATTAATTTTTCCTAATTATCTTAAATATGTTACCCCATTTTCTTCTGCATACAACTTTATTGCTTAAAAGTTTGACAGACTAATCTTTATTCCTTTATAGCAGTATGAGCTCTTTTTATGTCCTTATATGTTCTTCAAATTTTCTATTTTATTTATTTGACAAAGATTGGTCATTTGCATGGTGAGCATGATGACTCAGCATAAAGATTCCACAGTCAAAATAACTTATCTCCCCAACCCCAACAACACACATTGTACATTAGATCCTTAGGACTGGTTCATTTTAGGACTGGAAGTTTGCACCTTTTGGCCAGTGTTTTCCTGTTGCCTTCGCCCTTTACCCCTGGTAGCAACTGTCCTCCTTTCTGCTTCTATGAGTTCAGCTTTTTTGAGATTCCAGCCTATAAATGAGATCATCTGGCTTATTGCACTTAGTATCATGTCCTGTGGCTCTTCATCCATTTGGTTTACAAATGGCAGGATTTTTCTTTTTTGTGGTTGAATATACTCCATTGTGCATTCATATTACATTTTATCCAGAGGCTTAATAAGATGTATACCTCCTGTATACATGGGACATAATGTAGAAAATGAGTAATTTATAGAATAAATCTTCCTTTTACACACTTTTTGCATGGATAGCCAAAAGATTAAAACATTGTTTAAAGTTCAATCATTTTACTAGAACATGTCATGGTATTTGTTGTTTTTAGCTGATAGCATTAGAATATATGATATTCTATTTAAATATGTAGCTTCAAATCACTTAAAATTTTTCATGAATATTTTCCTTTATTACAAATCTTAGTATTTCTTCTCTACTTGCTTCGCCTCCCCGCTCCAGGAATTCCATTGACCTGAAAGTTAGATATTCTTTTCCCATCTTCATTATTTGTCCCTGTCTCCCACATTTTTTATTTTTCTTTCGACTTTTTCATGTTAAACTTTTTCTTCTTTAATCTTTGATCTTATGACACTGTTCTTAATCTTTTCTTTGGGTACCCTTACCCTCTTCAGAATTGCAGAAGCCCAGTGCCAGTGGATTACACTTGTCATCCTAGCTACTTAAGAGGCTGAGATCAGGAGGATCATGGTTTTCAGCCATCTGGATAAATAGAGACCTTATCTCCAAAATAACCAGAGCAAAATGAACTGGAGGCATGGCTCAAGCAGTAGAGCACTGGCTCTGCAAGCTTGAAGCCCTGAGTTCAAACCTCAGTCCCACACAAAAAAAAAAAAGTTACTGAAGACTTCAAGGAGCTTTTCTTATGTGGATTATATTGATTAATACTTATTATAAATTAAAACAAAATTCTAAAAATAATTATGAATTCATCTAAATACACCAATAATAAGCCCATTAGATTTAAACATTTTTATTAAAAATAATGAATTTTTGTGGGCTGGGAATGTAGAACACTTACCTAATATGCACAAGACCCTGAGTTTGATCCACATCACAGAAAGAAAATGAAAGATATATGTATATATGTTTATATGTGTATTGTTTACATTTCTGCAAGTCTCTAATGTCTGGCTTTTAATGTCAGGCTAAATAGAAGATATGATCTGCTTTTCAATTCTGTCTGTTGCAATATGCTTTGGTTGAAGTGTATGAAAAGAATCCAGCCTCAGAAAGTCAGCAGTTGAAAAAGAGAGGAGTCTTTTAATAGTCTTTTCAGGGAATTGTGGATAGTTTATATGATGTGTCACCTAAATTCAGCAAATTGAAAGTTCTTAAAGGTTAGTTGCAATCTGGAATCTAAAATCATGCAGTGAATTTTTTGTATTCTGTTACATTAAATCAATTTGTTTTTGTGCTTTGGATGGATCTCTTTCTCAAAGTGAATTTTAAAACATGTATTGGTCATTTGGCAAATAGGCTCACTTAGCTTTTCATACTTTTCATTACATATTGTTAAAATACCACATTCATCAGTACCACCATTGCTTTCATCAGAATAGATTTTTGGTTTTTGGGGTTTGTTTTTGGCAATACCGGGGTTTGAATTCAGGACATCTTGCTTGCTAGGCAGTTGCTCTACCAATTGAGCCATTTCACTGGCACTAGAAAAGTCTTAGCATTGGGAAGCCGACAACTCACAGAAACCAAAACAAGATTTATTACTTGAAAGCTTGAATTATATCATTGGTGCAGTCTTCACTAAGTGACAGCTCAATTCACTCATTTTTAAGACAATTTCTGCCAAATATCCTAGTATGAATTACCATAAGTGTTGTCAGTTGTTCTTTTACATGGAAAAAAGTGGCTAGTTTATCTTGCAGCTCAAAAAATTGCTTTTCCCTCAGAAGTTCTTCATGACACTTTCCATGTGTCACACAGAAATTAAAAAGATGTGTGATCAAAAGATTCAATAAAATTAGCAGTTTGTTAAAAATTAAATCAGGTGCTTCCTTTTTTTCTTTGTGTGTGTGTGTGGTACTGGGCTTGTAAGCCATGCCTCCAGTTACTTTTTGCTTTAATTTAGTTTTCAGAAAGGATCTCACAGGTTTTGCCAGGGTAGCGCTCAGACTATCCTTCTACCTCCACCTCCCACCTACCTGGGGTTATAGGCATTTACGGCCATCTCAGCTTGTGTTTTTGGTTTTTTTGTGGTACTGACATTTGAACTCAGGGCCTTGTACTTGCCAGGCAGACACTCTACCACTTGAGTCATTTCACCAGCCTCCAACTTGTTTTTTGAGGTAGGGTCTTGCTAACTTTTGCTGGGCTGGCCTGGAACTTACAATCCTCTCATCTCTACCTACTGAGTAGCTGAGATTTTAGGTGTTGACTACCATGCCCAGCCACTTCCTGTTTCTCATTGAGACCTATTCCCATTTGCTGTGTTCTAGACTTCTGAATTGTTGCCTTACTAAACCTCATTGTTAATTTCTCAAATGCCTTTTATTGGTCACAGTGGTTAATGTCTATAATCCTACCTATTCAGGAGGTGGAGATGGGGAGGATCACAGCTCCACGTCAGCCTAAGCAAAAAGCTAGTAAGCCCCATCTCAACAAATATAGTGGTTGTAGTTGTGCACACTTGTGATTCCAGTTACCCAGGAGACATAGGTAGAAGGATCATGTTTTAGGCTGGCCCTAGTTAAAAAAAATGAAACCCAGCTGGGTGCCGGTGGCTCACGCCTATAAACATAACTACTCAGGTGGCAGAGATCAGGAGGATTGCAGTTCAGAGCCAGCCCTGGACAAATAGTTCACAAGACCCTATCTTGAAAAACTCATCTCTCTGTCTCTCTCTCTCTCTGTCTCTCTCTCTCTCTCTCTCTCTCTCTCTCTCTCTCTCTCACACACACACACACACACACACACGCACACACACACGGCTGGCGTAGTGGCTTAAGTCGTAGGGCACCTGCCTAGCAAGTGTGAGGCCCTGAGTTCAAATCCTAGTTTCACAAAAAAACTGACTTTTAATTATCCAAAATTATCTGCTTTGTCCTTTACAGTAATTTGATTGTAGAAATACATTTTCCCTGGATTCTCTTTGTAATGTTTACTGCCAATTTTCCTTCTTCTCCATGGTACAGTTGTCTAATCTTGGAAATTTTCACATCTCTCATCAATTGGTTGACTTGTACTTAAAAAGATGAAGTCCTCTGAGGTTTCAGTGGCAGATTTTATATGATCATTAGCATGTGGCTGAAGTGCAGTCACCATTGCTTATGCCTCTTGCCTTTGCGTAACATCACTGAGCTTTCTTTGAGACCATTCTCGTTCAGATGTCTTCAGTTTTTGTCAGAACTTGAGTAATTTGCTTTTTATGGGATGTTTTGTTTTAGTTATTACTTGGTCCTGAACATTTATGATGAAAACTTTACTCATGAGTTAGTAGTAGAATAAATGGAACCAACCATAATATCTCTGTTCTATACCAGAAAACATAAGGATTCCAAATTTTAATAATGAACTAATTAACTTAGGTTTAATTTCCCTTGAAAATAAGGACTCCAAACCAGAGACTGTGCATATAATACAAGAATAGTTTTGCTATTCTGTAGTAATTTTCTTTATTGTCTTTCAAATAAAAAGTGATAGTTTTAGCAAGTGAAATAATAAGATTAACAAAGCATTCCTTAGCTCTCATATTCCAAGATAAGTGTCAGCAGTGCCTATCCTTCTGGAAACATTTCTGAGGCGGGTAACTAAGTGCTACCTCATAATGAATATTTAGTGAGGGTGTGTAAGAAATTTCTACTGATTTCCTTTCAGAAAATCTTATTCTTTGTGTTGTTTAATTCTGGTGGGGTTAGACTCTAGGGAGAAGAATTGGTGGTCCAATGTTGGCATCTCATCAACTTGAGAAAATACACATATTTATCTGGTAGATGAATTCTTTGGAGATGGTCTTTTAAAAACACTTCGTGGAATTCAAGGCTCTTTTCTTTTCGCTAATATCACTAAATCAGATTCTGAATCTTCAGGTTTAACATTTGCCTAAAGAACAGTATCTTTGACATTCAAGTAAAATAATTATTTTCTATTCACTCATACACTCTGGTGTATAAGCATAGGTTTAGTGGTCTTTTGAAAACTTTTATCTTTTGTATCCACATGTCAAAGATCTAGTTACTTTCACAAAAGATCTGAGCCTATGGTTTAATCTCTGGAGATACTGCTGTTAAGTGTAGGTAACTCTTTGAAGAATCTGGGGCTTGGCATCATTTTTTTTATCTTATCTGATCCAGGACATGGAGGAAGTATGTAGGTATTAAAATGCTGAACACTTTCATGTTCTGAGGCTTTTTGCTATCTTTAATCCTCAGCAATTCCAAGCAGAACAGCTGACATTCGTGTGACAAGTTAAAGGTCCCTGTTCTTTTCTAAAGTCCTGTTAAGCTTCTGCCTCTAGTTTGACAGAAACCATGTTTAGATATCTGTTAATTCATTTTAAAATGTTTGTGGTACGCCCCGTCTAGTTTTAAGTTAACTAAAGACCATTATCTTGGGAAAAAAGAATGTTTCTTGAGTGCACTGTAACAATTTCGTAATCATCACTTGGTCCTCAAATCAGTATTTCAAATTTGGTAGAGGAGTTGTAATCATCTTCATTTTGTAGATGAAAAACCTGAGACTCAGAGGTCAAATGGCTCAGTCATGGTCCCACACTTGGTAAGAACATGAGATGAGGAGTTTAACATGCTTTTGTTTGTTTGATACTTCAGCCCAGGCTTGTTCAAATTTCACGTACCTCTTTGTGTACATTTACTACTCTTCGGTCAAAAAATTGTTTGCAGGATGTATTATCTCACTATCTCAACAATCCCCTAACATCTACTTATAAAAGATAAGGCAGCCAGGTGCTGGTGGCTCACTTCAGTAATCCTAGCTACATGGGAGGCTGAGATCAATAGGATTTCAGTTTGAGGCCAGTCTAGGCAAATAGTTCACAAGATCCCATCTCCAAAATAAACCAGAGCAAAATGACAGGAGATGTGGCTTGTGCTGCTTTGCAAGTGTGAAGCCCTGAGTTAAAAACCTCACTCCTACAAAAAAAGAGAAGGCATATGATTCTTAATCAGTAAAGTCCAAACTTCAAGTTTCACAGATTATTCAACACTACAAGTCATGTGTCTAATGAAAAATTAACTAGCTCATGTACCTGGTTTTCTTTGTAGGAACAGAAATGAAGGATAGTTGATATTCTGCCTTGTAGACTATACTATATTATCATACTGCTGATCATGATATAAAGAAAAAGAGCCCCTGACTTCTGGTTCCTATAACCTCACAGTGGGGCTGGTATGAAAATATAAATATAAATAATGGTTATAGTAAAGTAAAGCAGGGGTGGAGGTATGGCTAAAGTGATCAGAACACTTGCCTAGCAATTTCAAGGCCCTGGCTTCAATTCCCAGTTCTACAAAAAAATAAGTAATACAGTCGGGCACCAGTGGTTCATGATGCCTGTAATCCTAACTACTTGGGAGGCTGAGATCAGGAGGATCGAGGATTGAGGCCAGCCTAGGCAAATAGTTTGCAAAACTTGCATCTCCAAAATAACCAGCGCAAAATGGACTGCAGGTGTGGCTCAAGCGGTAGAGCACCTGCTATGCAAACACAATGTTCTAAATTTAAACTCCAGTCCCACCAAAAAAAATAATAATCAGATTAAAAAAACAAAACAAAACAAAATGTAACTATCTAGTTGAAGAAAATAATCTCAAGGTCCTCATAGCTGGAGTGGTTAGCAAACCAGGTACTAGGTGACCTATGTGGCTGGAATTTTAGTGCCCTCAGAGGGAAAGGAAATGAGGCCTCTAGTTTGTTCTAGTGAAGGAACTGCTATGCATCCACTGCTTAGTGCAGAGCCCCTGGAAAGGCTCCCTGCACCAGGAAAGATAAAACTTAAAAAACAAAAACAAAACCCAAACATGCAAAACAAAACCCAGGAAATAAAAAAAAAATTTGTTTCTGAAGCTGGGTACCAGTAGCTCACACCTGTAATTCTAGCTACTTGGGAAGCTGAGACCGAGAGGATCAACCCCACTTTGCAAGTGTGAAACTTGAGTTCAAACCCCAGTCCCACCAAAACCAAAATGAAAAGCAGACAAACTTATTTCTGAACAGGAGTCTGGATAAAGGAGAAAAAGTTTGTGTTAAGAAATCCAGAGGTGGCTGTGGTGGTACATGCCTATAAGCCCTGGTACTTGGGATGTGAAGGCAGCTGGATGGAGAGCTCAAGGCAAGCCTGGGCAAAATTAGTGAGACTCTGTCTCAAAAACTAAAGGGCTAGGGGCATAGTTCAAGTGGTAGAGCACTTGAGGGTGAGGGGGGGTCAGTTCTCAGTACTGGCCCCCCCCAAAAAAAAGGAAGAAGAAAAAAAATCTAGTTTCAGCTAGGCATGGCAATACACACCTGTAATCCCAGCACTCCTGCTGAAGCAGGAGGATGGTGAGTTTCAGGCCACCATGGGTTAAAAAACTAGACCCTGTCTCAAAAAACAAAAGAAAGAAATGTAGTTTCATATATAGATGCCTCAGAAATTCTTAGCTTAGAAATTTATGTAAAACCGATGCTGGGAAATTAAAACCATTAGGAGAGCTTGGCAGACTCAAATATAAACCACTTTATAGAGAGAGTTCACAAATTAAGATACATGAGCTTTCTACATCTCAATAATTATGTGACAATGAGATTGTCATTTTAAGGAAATGATACACCATAAGGCAGAGTAAACAAATTAAACAGCTGTTAGATCCAGTTAAAAGGGAATTAGAAGCAGGGCATAGTGGTGCATGCTTGTAATATCAGCCACTCAGGAGCAAGGCAGAAGGATTATGAGTTTGAGGGCTGCTTGGGCCAAGTTAGCAAGACCCCATCACAAAAACAAAATACAAACTAAAGGGCTGTGGATGTAGCTCAAGTGGCAAAACACTCACCTAGAATAGGCAACATCCTGGGAATTAGAAAACATAATTTACATAAAGATCACGAATATTAAAAAAATGTTTTAAGAGACCTGGAAGATGGGATTAGATTTCTAAGGGAAATTACAAAGAATATAGAGGATATGAGAAGGCTAATATTTGAAGCAATAGTGACTGAAAATTTTTCGAATGGATTACAAATATGAATCCTCAAATTGTGGAAGAATATCGATTACTAAACAAGATCAACAAAGATACATTTGTGTCTAGGTGCATTATAATTAAATGGCAGAACTTCAGTGAAGTCTTAAATGAATCTGTTTGATGAGAAAGATTATCTGAAGTGATGAGTAGTTAAACTGAACAAATTTCTTCATCGGCAGCAATTAGAGGCAGAGTGACAAGTGTAAACCTAGGATTATTTTACTAAGCTGAATTCTAAAATTAATATGTAGCTAAAAAAAACCTTTCCCATAATGCACAGCCACTGTGGAAAAAAGTTAAACATGGAATTACCACACAACTTCATAATCTACTCCTAGATGTGCTTCAGGACCTCCAGTGGATGCCTATAACGGGGACAATGAGCGCCATATATACTGTTTTTCCTGTATGTGCATACCAGTAATAAAGTTGTATTAATTAGGCACAGTAAGAAACTAACAACAACTAATAGTAAAATGCAATAATTATAGTAATATTCAGGAATAAGTGTACATGAGTGTGATCTCTCAAAATATCCTATTCTGTGCTCACCCTTCTGATGATGATGTGAGACAACACCTAAAGGCTTTTCTGTAACATGTACAAATTGCCAGCATCACTGTTCTTGTGCTTTGGTGCCATTATTAGGTAAAATAAATGTTATTTGAACACAGGCACTGCAATACAACAATCAATATGATCACCAAGATGATCAACATGTTACCAAAAGGCAGGTTGTTTGTGCAGCACGTGACTCATGCCCTGGGCAAAGGGGAGCATCACACTCAGAATGGTGACAATTCAAAACTTGTAAGTTATCTGTTCTTGGAATTTTCTGCTTAATATTTTCATACTGCAATTGACCACAGATAACTGAAACCACAGAAAGTGAGACCACAGATAAATAGGGACTACTGTATACCCCAAATTATTGGAGACAGCATGTACATGCACACAACTATTCATGGCAGCATTACTCACGGTAACCAAATTGTGAAACCCCAAATATTCATCAGCAGATGAATAAATGAAATTGTGACATGCATATATAATGAGATATTGGTCAGCCACAAAAAGGAAGAAGTATGAATATATCCTACAGTGTAGATTAATCTAAAAACGTTCTGCTAGGAAATGAAGCCAAATCCAAAAGGTATAATTCCAGTTACATGAAATAAATTCATAGAGCCAGAAAGCATGTTGGTGTTTTCCAGGGGCTGAGCAGAGTGGAGAATGGTAACTGTTTCAATGGATGTGATATTTTGTTTTGTTTTGGGGAGGATGAGAACATTTTGAAACTAGATGGAAGTAGTGATTTCCCAGAATTGTGAATGGACCAAACATTGCTGAAATGTATGTTTTTATTTATTTATTTGTCTTGTTTTGAATTGTATGTTTTAAAAGTGGTTAATTTTGAGCCTAGAGGTATATTTCAGTGGTAGAATGCTTGTCTTGCATGCTCAGGGCCCACAGTTGAATCCTAAATATTAATTTTATGTTAAAAAATTTCACCTCAAAAAGCCCATTAAAAAATTTCTTTCACAATAGGTATAGGCAAGGACTTCCTCAGTGGAACTCAAGCAGCCCAGCAACTAAGAGAAAGGATGGACAAATGGGACTACATGAAATTAAAAACTTCTGCACAACAAAAAAAAATGGTCTCTAAATTGAAGAGACCACCCACAGAGTAGGAGAAAATATTTTCCAGTTATACATCAGACAAGGGACTGATAACCAGAATATACAGGGAGCTCAAAAAACTAAATTCCCCCCAAATCAATGAACCAATAAAGAAGTGGGCAACTAAACTAAACAGAACTTTTTCAAAGGAAGAATTCCAAATTGCCAAAAAACTCATGAAAACATGCTCACCTTCCCTGCCCATAAGGAAATGCAAATCAAAACCACACTAAGATTCTGCCTCACCCCTGTTAGAATTGCTACCATCAAGAACACCACCAACAACAAATGTTGGCGAGAATGTGGGGAAAAAGGAACCCTCATACACTGCTGGTGGAAAGAATGTAAGCTAGTACAACCACTTTGGAAAACAATATGGATACTCCTTAAGAAACTGAACATAGATCTGCCATATGATCCAGCAATCCTACTCCTAGGGATATACCTGAAGGAATGCGACTCAGGTTACTCCAGAGGCACCTGAACACCCATGTTTATTGCAGCACTATTCACAATAGCCAAGTTATGGAAACAACCAAGATGACCTGCTACTGACAAATGAATTAAGAAAATGTGGTATTTATACACAATGGAATTTTACTCAGCCATGAAGAAGAATGAAATTTTGTCATTCGCAAGTAAATGGATGGATCTGGAGAACATTATCTTAAGCAAAATTAGCCAGGCTCAGAAGGCCAAAAATCGCATGTTCTCCCTCATATGCAGATTATAGACCTAAAACATGTACAGTAATATTACTGAACATGGGTCACACATTAAGGGGAGAACATGCAGGGAAGGACTAGGGAAAGGGAAGGAACCTAAAACTTGAATGTGGTTGATGTGCTCACTGTACAGCAGCAAATATAGTAATCTTAAACTGACAGAGACCACTATGGGAAGAGTCCAGGAAGTAGCCAAGAGGTCTGGTAGAGATGAACCAATGTGGTTATAGTACACATATGCAGGGTAACAACACTAAGAATCTCTCTGTATAGTTATCTTTATCTCAAACTAGCAAAAACGCTATGTCTTTCTCATTATCTCTTATGTTTTCTCTTCAACAAAATCAGAGAAAAGAGGGTGCAACAAGTTCTGTCCAGAAGCCGGAGTGGGGGGTGGTGGGGGGAGAGTTGTCCAGCAAACAATGTATACACATATGAGAATAAATGTAAAAACGATAATCCTCCAACTTCTAGAATTCACCTTTCTGAAAGAAGTATTAAACTTTAATAAATTTGACCTCCAAAGCAGTAAATAAGAATCAAGAAACTGGTAAAAATGCTACTATTTGGGCAAACCTCAATAAGGAATAAAATTTTTTAAAACGAAAAACTATTAATAATAACTAGAATGTGGAGGATTTGGTGAAAGCAAAGTAGAAGTAAACTAGTTAAAAATTTTAGGTGGATGTTGGAGAAAGGGTGATTGCAGTTAAAGTGACTTAATTAGCACATCTACCCCATAAATTAACTTTGGAATCCAGAATTATTAATAGAAGATAAGATGGACCTGAAGATGAAAAAACATTATCAGAGACTTTGGCTTCTGATTAGGACAAACATAACGATTTTTGTTCCCATGATAATCACAAGACAACTTACAGAGCAAGTGAAGAGCAGTGCACAGAGGAGTCTGAATGAGCTGAATTCTTACAGACAAGCCCTTCATAAGTGAGTAGGGAGTAACGTGTACCTGCTTATGGTGTAGGTGGACTTGCTTCACAGAGAAACTAAATCAGCCATGTCTTGGGCAAATAGTTCTCAACATGCTATCTTGAAAATACCTAACACAAAATAGGGCTGGTAAAGTGGTTCAAGTGTTAAAACACGTGCCTAGCAAGCATGAGGCCATGAATTCATACCCCAGAACTATCAAAAAATTTAAAGCAAAAATGATAATAATGTATTCTTGGGATTATAACATGTCAAGTAAAATACATGGCAATAACACAAAAAAACAGGAAAGAATGAAGTCCAAGTATATTAGTATGATGGTAGAGGTATAATAAAGGTAGAATAATGGGAATGTATAATGTACAGAATAACCAAAATATGTATAAGTATTATTCAGTTATTTCAAAAGAAGGCTGAAATGGTGAGCAAAAACAAGCAGATGAGCAGATGGAAAACAAACTGCAATTTGATAGATTTTGAATCACATCCAGTTGTATTAAATGTAAATAAGCTCAGCACTATGATCAAAAGACAAAACGTCAAAACGTTTGCTTTCACAGTTCAATGAAAGCAAAAGATGAAAAGAAAGCTCCTGTGGCTATATTAACATCAACAAAATAGACTGTAAGGCAAGAAGTGTACTAGGCAAAGGAAACATTTCTTGACAGTAAAAAGGTCAATAGATTGGATAACATAACCTTACATTTTATGATCTTAATAAACTAAGTTGTGCCAGCTGTTGTAGTGCTCACCTATAATCCTAGCACTCAGAAGGCTAAGTCAGGAGGAGCATTGTAAGTTCAAAGCCAGCCTGGGCTGTATAGCAATATGCTGTCTCAAAACACACACACACAAAAGGCTGAAAATATATGAAGCAAAACATGACAGGACTAAGGGTATAAACAAATCCATATGTAGGGCTTTAAACACATCCCTCTCAGTAACTGATAGACTAACCAAACCCCAAAATACCAAAAAAGCTGGAGGAGATTTGAATACAGTTAACCAACTAGACATATTTAGGACATTGTACCCAATAGCCTCAGTAGACACTTTCTTTTCAAGTGCACATAGACTATTTTATCAAAATAGATAATGTACTGGGCCATAAAGTAAATTCAACATATTTCTAAGAACTGAATATCTAGAATGTTTTCTGATCTCAGTACAGCTATACGTCAGTAAAGTTATCCAGAAATTAAGTTACATGTTTCTAAATAACCCATGAATCAAAGAAGAAATCACACTGGAAGTTAGTATTTCAAGCTAAACAACAATGAAAGTATGGCATATAAAAATTTGTGGGACAGACTGTAGGGGAAGTGTTTCAAAAGCATAGGAAGGAATAGATCCACACACATGTATTGGTGCACATTTATAATCCCAGCCCTCGAGAGGTTGAGGCTGGAGGACCGTGAACTTGAGGTCAGCCTAAGCCTTGGAGACCACCCTGTCTCCAAAACAAACAAAAGGAGAAAAAGTAAGGGATGAAAGTCAATGCTCAAAATCCATCTCAAATAGCTAGAAAAGCCCAATAAAATAAATTCAAAGATTGCGTAGCAAAGGAATTGAGGATAAGAGACAAGTAATCACTAAGTGAAATAGATCATTTTTATTATTAAAATTGGTAAACCACTACCTTGATTAAGGAAAAAACCAAAACTTCTTTAAAAAAAAAGGATTAAAGCATCAATTTTTTAAAATATTTTGAACAGAATTGTATATTTGACAATTTACATGAAATGAGGAAATTCCTTGAAAAACACCTTTCATAGCCAACAGAAGAAATTAAAACTCTGAAGAGTCATCTGTTAAACTGAATTCACAAGTGAAATCTTCCTACTGAGAACAATCCAAGTCCAGAACACTGGGAATTTTTCTGAACATTTTAGGAAAAAATAGTACTAGTCTTACATAGCTTCTTCAGAGAATAGAGGAGGTTTTATGAGGCAGGTATAATCCCAATACTAAATCTTATTATTGAGGAGGACATTGTAAGAAAGAAAAATTGCAGATGAATTTTTTTTTTTAACATGAATGCAAAAATCCTAAGCTGAGTCGGTTGCAGTGGCTGCACCTGTAATCCTAGCTACTCAGGAGGCAGAGATTGGGAGAATCACAGTTCCAGCCTACCCCAGCCCAGGCAAAAAATTTGCAAGACCTCATCTCAACCAGTAAAAACAGGGCCTGGTGGTGAGTGCCTATCATCCCAGCTATGTGGGAAGCATGATCACAGTCCAGGCTGGCCTGAGCATAAACTTGAGGCCTTATTTGAAAGATACCTAAAGGAAAACAGTACAGTAGGGTTTTGGCTCAAGTGATAGAGCACCTGCCTAGCAAGCACAAGACCTGAGGTCAAACCCCAGTACCACCACCACCAAAAGAAAAAAAAAATCCTAAACAAATCTTTCGTGAATCAAATCCAGCAATACATAGAAAGTGTAATAAATAATAACCATATTTTAGGAATGTAATGTTGGTTTGTATATTTGAAAATGAATCAGTATAATTCACCACATTAACAAAGTCCATGCTGTCATCTTAGTAGATACAGAACACACATTTGGTAAAATTCAATACTCATTGATAATAAATCTCGAAATAAAATGGAACTTCTGTCATGAGATGAAAATACCTCCAAAAGGTATTTCAACTTTATGGTATAATATTGTACACCTTTCTCTTATATTTAGGACTAAGACAAGGATTCCATGATTACTAGTTCTGTTTTGCATTTTTTAGTTTTATAAAAAATCGCTAGCATAAATAATTGCACAAAGGTTATTTCATTGTGATTCTTACATATATGTATGTAGTGTACTTTGATCAGATTTACCCTATTTTACTCTAACTCCTTTCCCTCTTTATCTCTTCAACAGTTTTTAGTGAGTTTCATTGTGCTATTTTCATACATATATATAATGTAACTTCAATCATATTCAGCCCCTGTGATCCTACCCTTTCCCCCTCATCCCTCCTGGTAGTTCCTCCTCCTTCCCAAAGCCCCCTACAAACAGTGATGCTATAAACATGGGTGTGCAGGTATCTCCACTGTATGTTGACTTACATTCCTTCAGAAACATGACCAAGAGTGGTATAGCAGGATCATAAGATAGTTCTATTGTTAGTTTCTTGAGGAACCTCCATACTGATGTCCACAGTAGTTGCACTGATTTCATTCCCACCCACAGTGGATGCAGGTTCCTTTTCCCCCACATCCTTACCAACATTTGTTTTCGTCTTTCTCCTCCTCCTCTGCAGTACTGGGGGTTGAACCTAGGGCCTTGTGCTTGCTAGGTAGGTGATCTACCACTTGAGCCATGTTCCCCAGCCCTTTTTTATTTGATTATTTTTGAGATAGGGTCTCATTTTATGCCCAGGCTGCCTGGACTGCAATCCTCCTATTTGTGCTTCCCAGTATAGCTAGTGATGATGGGTGCACATCACCATGCCAGGCCATTGGGATGAGATCTTGAGACCTTTTTGCCCAGGCTGGCCTTGAACCATGATCCTCCCAATCTCTGCCTTCCAAGTAGCTGGGATTGCAGACTTGAACTTCTGTACCCAGTTTGGTTTTTGTTTAATGATAGCAATTCTGACTGGAACAAGATGGAATCTTAATGTTGTTTTGGTTTGCATTTCTTTTATGGCTAAGGATGTAATGTAAGAAGTAATACATCTCTTCATGTATTTATTAGTCATTTATACTTTTCTTGAGAACTTGTCTGTTTAATTCATTAGCCCACTTATTAATTGGATTATTTGTTTTAGTGTTTAATTTTTAATTTTTTGGATATTAATCCAGATTTTCTTTCATTCTATGGGTTGTCTTTTAATTCTGTTGTTTTCTTTGCTGCACAGAAGCTTTTAAATTTGATTGTCAGTTTTTGCACTTACTTTCTCAGCAATTGAAGTTCTATTCAGAAAGTAATTTTGCCTATGCCTAAATCTTCAAGTGTTTTCCTGTAGTAGTTTCAAAATTCTAGGTCTTACGTTAAGATCTTTGATCCATTTGGAATTGATTTTTGTACAGGTTGGTAGGGATCTAGTTTCAGTCTTCTACTGTGTAGATACCTGTTTTCCCAGCACCCTTTGTTGAAGAGACTATCTTTTCTGCAATATATGTTTTGGGCTTCTTTGTTAAAAATTAGATGGCTGTAGCTATGTGGGTTTATTTCTGGAACTACTATTCCATTGGTCTGTGTGTCTGTTTTTGTGCCAGTACCATGCTGTTTTGTTATTTTGCTTTGTAGTATAACTTAGTCAGGTTTTTGATACCTCCAACATTGCTGTTTTTGCTCAGGATTGCTATTGCTGTTTGGGGTCTTTCATTCTTCTGGATTTGTCCATATGGGTTTTTTGATTGAATTTTCTGTTTTTGTGAAGATTGACATTGGGATTTTGATGGGGATTGCATTGAATCTGTAGACTGTTTTCAGCAATGTATCCATTTTCATAATAATAATTTTGCCAATCCAGGAACATAGGGGATCTTTCCATCTTCTCATGTCTTCTTCATTTTCCTTCTTCAGTGTTTTATAGTTTTCACTGTAGAGGTTTTTCAGGGGTTTTTTTTGTTTGTTTTTTTTGAGACTACTGTGAATAGGATTGTTTTCCTGATTTCTTTCTCTGCCTATTCATTGTTGGTATATAGAAAAGCTACTGATTGTTGTATGTTGATTTTGTTTCTGATACTTTGCCAAAAGTGTTTATCGGGTGTAAGGATTTTTTGGTGGCCCTAAGTATAGGATCATATTATCTGCGAATAGGCATAATTTGATTTTTTTCTTTCTTATTTGTATCATTTTAATTTCTTTCTCTTTGCTTATTGCTCTGGCTAGGAATTGAAGCACTATATTGAATAAGAGTAGAGAGGGCAGACACCCTTGTCTCATTCTTGACTTTAGAGAAAAAGGTTTCAGTTTTCTCCTAATTAGTAGTGTTGGCTATACGTTTGTCATATATAGCCTTTATTATATTAAGGTATGATCTTTCTATTTCTAATTTCTTCAGAGCTTTATTTATTTTTGCAGTATTGGGGCTTGAACCTCAGGGTTTTGCACTTGCTAGGTAGGTGCTCTCCCAATCAAGCAGTGCCTTCAGCCCTCTTCAGAGCTTTTATCATAAAGGGGTATTGAATTTTATCAAAAGTTTTTTCTGCATCTTTTGAGATGATCGGGTGATTTTTGTCCTTTATTTTGTTTATGTACTGTACTTCATTTACTGGTTTGTGTATGTTGAACTATCCTTGCAGGCTTGCAATGAAACCAACTTGATCCTGGTGTTTGTTTTTTTTAATGTGTTGTTGAATTCAGATTTGCAACTATGTTACAGATAATTTTTACATCTAAGTTTATCAAAGAAATTGGTGTATAATTTTTGGTGTTGTGTCATTATCTGATCTGGGTATCAGATTAATACTGATTTCATAGAATGAAGTTGGTAGAGTTTCTTCCTTTTCTCTTTTATGGACCAGTTTCAAGAACATTGGTATTAAGTTCTTCTTTAAAGGTCTGGTAGAGTTGAGTGCTGGTGGCTCACACCTGTGATCCTAACTATTTGGGAAGGCTAAGATTGGTTTGAGGCCAGCTCAGGCAAACAGTTTGGAAGACCCCATTTCCAAAATAACCAGAGCAAAAAAGACTGAACACGTGGCTTAAGTGGTAGAGTGCCTGTTTTGCAAGTGCACAGCTCTGAGTTCAAACTCTAGTCCCACCAAAAAAAAAAAAAAGTAGAAAGTAAAAATATATAAAGGTCTGGTAGAATCTGGCAATGAATTCATCTGGTTCAGGCTTTTATTTGTTGAAAAAGTCTTTATTACTGCTTCAGTATCATTGCTCATTGTAGATCTGTTTTAGTGATTGATACGCTCTTGAATCAATTTAGGCAGGTCATATGCATATGCACCTAGAAATTTATCCATTTCTTCTAGATTTTCTACTTTATTGAAATATAAGTTTTCCAGGTATTCCCTAATGATCCTATAAATTCCATTGGTATTTGTTGTGATGTCCACTTTTTTCATCTCTAATTGTATTAATTTGGGACTTCTTTTGGTCCTTTTTTGTGTTGTTAGTGTGGCTGAGGGTTGTCAAACTTACTTATCTTTTCAAAGAACTAACTTTTTGTTTCATTGATTATTTGTATTTTTTTAGTCTCCATTTCATTAATTTCTGCCATTATTTTTGTTCATCTACTAATATGTCTTATTCTTGTTTTTCAAAGGGCTTGAGGTGCATTATTAGGTTATTTGAGATCTGTGATTTTTTATTGTAGGTGCTCATAGCTATAAACTTTCCTCTTACCACTGCTTTTGGTGTGTTCCAAAGGTTCTGGTAAGTTGTCTTTTCATTTTGAATTTCTTCTAGGAATTTTTTGATTTCCCTCTCATTTCCTCCATGACCCATGATCATTCAGCAGTGTAATATTTTCTGTGAATTTTTTCCTGTTGATTTCTAGTTTTATTCCATTGTGGTCTAATAAAATACAGAAGATTACTTGTATTTTTTTTTTATATTTGTTAAAACTTTCTTGAGTCAAAGGTGTAGCTCAAGTGGTTGAGTGCCTACTTTGCATGTGTAAAGCCCTGATTCAAACCCCAGTCCCACAAAAATAAACACACAGCCTTTCTTTATGTCCTAAAATATTATCGTTTTGGAGAAAATTCCATGGGCTGCTGAGAAAAATGTGTATTATGCAGCTGCTGTGTGAAGTATTCTACAGATGTCTGTTAGGTCTGTTTGATCTGTAGTGTCATTTAATTCTGACGATTCTTTGTTGATTTGTTTTTGATCTGAATGACCCATCTATTTGTGAGAGTGGGGTATTGAAGTCTTATACTGTTGTTATGTTTGGGTTTATTTGTGCTTTTATGCCCAGTAATGTTTGTTTTATAAAATTGGGTGTATCAATCTTCAGTGCATATATGCTTACAACTGTTATCTCCTCTTGATAGATTGTTCCCTTTATCAACATGAAGTGACCTTATTTGTCTCTTCTGACTAGTTTTGTTTTGAAGTCTGCTTTGTTAGAGATGAGTATAACTTTTGAGCTGCATTTTCTTGGAAGCTCTTTTTCCATCCTGTCACTTTAAGCCTGTGTTTGGCTTTGTCAGTGAGGTACATTTCCTATAAGCAACAAATGGTTGGTCTTGTTTTTTTAATTCAAGCTACCCATCTGTGTGTTTTTATTGGAGAATTGACACCATTAACATTTAAAGTTATTATTGAGAGCTATGTAATAATTCCTATCAATTTTTGTAAAGTTTGGTTCTTTCCTAATACTCATTTGCTTGTGAAACTCAACCATTGAGATTCACTCTTTCCCATATTTTCTTGTTTGTTTCTTCTTTTGTGTGTACAGTTCCTTTGAGTGTCTTTTACAGTGCTAGTTTAGTGGTCATAAATTCCTTTATTTTTGTTTGTCATGGAAGGTTGTTATTTCTCCTTCAATTATGAAGGATAGCTTTGCTTGGTAGAGTAATCTAGGTTGGTAGTTACTTTCTTTCAGGGCTTGAAATACATAGTTCCATGCCCTCCTTGTTCTTAGAGTTTCTGTTGAGAATTCTGTTATTCTGATGGCTTTGCCTGTATTTGTGATTTGGTGCTTCTCTCTTGCAGTTTGCAGTGTTTTTTTCTTGTTCTGTGTCTTTATCACTTTAACTATAATATATCTTGGATTGGTTCTTTTCTTGTCTGTTGGGTATCCAAAAAGGCTCCTGTGTCTGTATGCTATCTCTTTCTCAAGATTGGGGAATTTTCTCTTATTATTTTATTAAATATAGTTTTCTATCCCTTTACCTTATATCCCTTCTCCTTCTATGTCCATGATTTGTAAGTTTGGTCTTTTAATAGTGTCCTAGCTATCTTGCATGTTCCATTCATGTTTAACATTTTACTGGAGATTTCACCTACAGCAGTAAGACAAGAGAAACAAAAGGTTTAATGGTTGAACAGAAAAAAAATAATTTCCTAGCTACTCAGGAGCAGAGACCAGGAGAATCATGATTCGAAGCTAGCCCATGCAAATAGTTCTGGAGACTTTATCTTGAAAATACCCAACACAAAAAAGGGCTGGTGGAGTGGCTCAAGTGGTAGAGCACCTACTAGCAAGTGTGAGGCCCTGAGTTCAAACCTTAGTATCACCAAAAAAAAAAAAAAATCATTTGCAGATGGCATGTATATATATTCTGAAGGAATAAAGATCATTAAAATTTCAGTTTTTAAAAACTTTTATTAGTGTATATTAGTTGTACACAGAGGGTATATCATTATGACATTTCTATATATGTATACATTGTACCCTGGTTTGCTTCATCCCCTCCATTATTATTATTCTTTCCCCTGCTTTCAGTTGTATTTATATGCATTAGAACTAAATAATTGGGGGCTGGGGCATGATTCAAGTGAAGTGGTAGAGCACTTGCCTAGCAAGCATGATGCCCTGGATCCAATCTCCAGTACTGCCAAAAAAAAAAAAAAAGGAAGGATGGAAGGAAAGGGAGGGAGGGAGAGAGGGAGGAAAAGAAGAAAGGAGGGAGGGAGGGAAGCAAAAATTCTGAGGCAGGGGCTCACTACCTAGCTCAGGATGGCCTCGAATCCCTGATCCTCCTCCCAAAGCCTCCCAAGTGCAGGGATAAATGCGTGTGCCAACATGCCTGGCTTTGAAAATTTTTTTTAAATGTCATTTACACTAGCGTAAAATTAACTTAAGTCTTAATCTAACAAAAGATGTGCAAGACCAACAAGATGTTGCTAGAGACAAATTTAAATAACCTAAGTGGATCAGGAGGTATATCATGTTCACGGATTGTAAGCTTTAGCTATAGATTCAAAACAATTTTAATCATAGCCCCACAATTCTTTGTTTGGAAATTGGTTGATTCTAAGTTTTATATGAAATGTATAAGACCTAGAATAACCAATACAATCTCAAAAAGAACAAGAGCAAAAACATATGTGAAACCATACTAGCAAACTAATATAATAAAGTAGTATTGGTGTGAGGAAAGACATATACTCATTGGCACAAACAAAATCCCAGAAACATTTACACAGGGTCAGTTGATTTACAATAAAAGGATATTACAGTTTCCTGAAAAAAAAAAAGGACATTTCAGTAGTGTGCTCAGTCAATTGAATAAAGAAAAAAATCCTAATACCTACTTCAGAATATATGCAAAGAGTAATTTGAAGTGATTCAGAAATTTAAATGTGAATGGTAAGACAGCAAGTATTCTAGAAGAAAATGTACATGAATATCTCTTAACTTCAAGAAGACATACCATATCTTCATAACCATTAAAAAAAAAATGGTGGTCAAGCGTATTGGTTCACATCTATAATCCTAGGTACTGCAGAGGCAGAGATACGAGGATTGTGGTTTACAAGACCCCATCCCAACCAATAAAAGCCTGGCGTAGTGCTGGTGCCCATCCTTCAGCTATAGGGGAAACATAAATAGGATTGCGGTTCAGGCCAGCATGGGTGTCAGTTTGACCCTATCTGAAAAATACCTAAAGCAAAAAAAGACGGGATATGGCTTAACTAGTAGAGTGTCTAGCTGGAAAACACAAGACTCTGAGTTCAAACCCTAGTACTGAGAGAAAAAAAAAAAAAAGATAAATTGGAGACAGCATGGTAGCATGCTTCTAAGTTCAGACCTGGCCTCATCTCAGATCCCTGCTTAGGACAGGAGATGTGGCCAGGGTATGCCTTTCCTCAAACATTTTTTATAAAGAGCAAAATTGCCTTTCTCCTTGTGCAAAAAAAGATAAAAGATGAAAAGGTAAGGGCTGCAGTGTGGCTCAAATGGTAGAAGGTGTGAGGATTGAATTGATTCAAACCCCAGTACCACCAAAACAAGCAAAAATGTTAACACCAAAAAAAAAGAATGAAAGTGCAAGCCACATACTAAAACATCTGAATGGACAACAAAGAAGTTATACAGATGACACATAAGCATATGAAAAGATGCTCAACAGTACAAAGCAGTGGAAGGAGGCAGAGCAGCAGGCCCATTTGTTGCTGGTGGGTATTCAAAATGATTCAGCTATTCTGGAAGATAGTTTGGTAGTCTTTCACAAAGCTAAATTTACACAATCTAGCAATCACGCTCCTAGATATTTATCCAAATTAGTAGAAGTTATATCTGCACAAAAGCCTGCAAGCAAATGCTTGTAATAGCATTCATAATCACTGCAAACTGGAAGCAACTAAGATGTCAATATAATGAAAGGATAAGCAAGCAACTTGTATTTTCATACATAAATATTTAGGTGCACATATTTCAGCCATGAACATTTTCTTATGCACTAAGATCCACTAAGCCTTTTAATTTCAGTGTAGGCCTTATTCTACTTCTATTGCTTGCTGTTCACTAGAGCCTTCGTTGGAGAGTGACATCTGTGCAATCTCTAGTCCCATGGTGCTGCTTATGGATTCATCATTTTAGCACCCAGCAGATTGGTGTTTTAGGATTCCATCTCTGAGCCCATGGATTTTTAACTCATCACTGATTGTCACTGTGAAGAATTTTGAGGAACTTTAATTTTGAGGTGGCTGTTTGCAGTCTCATCCATCTCCCCCTTTCACACTCAGGCACAGACTCTTACTTTACCTTCCAGGACTACCAGAATTGAAACACAGAATTGTCCTAGACCTCACCCCATCCACCCTTCTCTCAGAAGAGCTGCTCTTTGTTTCAGTGGTCACTCAGCAGCACTGAGGTGCTCACACTATTTGTCCATGCTGCTGTCAGCAGCAGCTCCTCTCCTCTACTGCCCTCAGATTTTTGCCACCTTGGCAGCTACTGCTTCCTCTGTCAGGCATTACTGATGGCAACTAGATTTTTGTTTGCTTCTCTTTGCTTTTCTTTTCCACCATCTTTTTCATCTCTGTGGTATGTTGGCTTTTGCTTGGGAAAAACTTTTCACTTAAAGACCATGCCATCTGATGAGCTCCATCTTTTTGCCAAGTGAACAAATACACCCAACCAAATGAGCATCATTGAGTTTTTTTAGCCATGTTATTTGAGGCTCAAACATCTGAGCCTTGTGGTGCATCTATCATAAAAGAGGCGTTTCATTGTCGCACACACACACACATAGAACATGCCTGTAATAGTGGGACTGTTTGAACGGACTTAAGGGGAGGAGGAAAAGGAAAAGACAATGATAGTGACTAATACCAAAATACATTTCATCTGCATAGGAAGACAGCATAATGAAACACACTGAAAGCTATTGATTAATAGAGGGTAGGGCTGGTGAAGGGAGAGTAATAGAGTAATGACCATATGTTCATGGGTGAAATACCATAGCAAAACCCCTTTGTACAATGAGTATACACTTGAAAAGTAAAAGACAGGAATGTAAAATGTCCTGTTAAGGGATGGGTAACAGTGGAAGGGGAAGGGTGAATGGAGAGGGTGAAGGAGTGGGAATATGATCGATGTACTTTATATACTTGTATGAAAACAGAACAGGGAAACCTGTTGAAATTGTTGAAGGTGTAGCGGGGGAGAATGATGGAGAGAATGATTTCTAGTCAGGGTATATTGTAAGCATATATGGAAATGTGACAATGAAATCCACTGTACAACTAATACATGGTAATAAAAATGTTATTAAGGAAAAAGAAGAATTTGTGTTGTGTGTTAGGGATGTTAGAATTAGAAGGATTCAGTTATCCCAGGCTCAGTATTTGGGAGGTTACAGATCTTCAAATGGAACTACTTTCCCAGAATAAGGGAACAAAAGGTTAATGAGTTCTGTTTTAAGAGAATTTGTATAGTGTGTCTAAATAGCTTATAAACATCAGGGATTTAATATTTCAGTGATGATGTAAAATTATTGTACATTTGTGTGTTGCAAATTGAGGAATCTTGAAAAACTTCCACATCCAGATGGTGCTTGCTTCATTCATTTATTTATTTGGCAGTACTGAGGTTTGAACTCAGGGTCTCACACTTGCTAGATATGCTCTACCACTTGAGCCACTCTGCCAGCCTTGCTCTGTGTTGGGTTTTTTTGAGATAGGGTATTGAACTGTTTGCCCTCAGCTGGCTTCAGAACCTCAGTCCTCCTAATCTCTGCTTCCCAAGTAGCTAACATTACAGGGGTGTGCCACCAGTGCCTGGCTCAGATGGTGTTTTAGATTTTATCTTTCAAGTTACAATTATCCTAAAATGTTAACACACTTGTTTTTTGTTTTTTCCCTGTCTTTCTAGAATATTTTCCTTCTTGGACATAGTAACTTTGTGTCGATGTGCACAGATTTCCAAGGTAGAGTATTCATTAGATTATAAATATCTAGTTTTATTAGAATAAGAATGAGTGTTAGTTCAAACTATTAAAGTGTCATTATCTTTTAAATATATTACACACACACACACATACATATATATCACAATGTTGTAATTCTACATTTATTAACTTGAAATACACCAGAAACAAAAATTTGTAAATACAAAGGTTGAGACAAGACTTTTAACAGTCTCAATAAATATATCTTCACCCCATCCTTCTTTTACCTCACCTCCCAGGCTTGGAACATCTTAGCCCTCGATGGAAGCAACTGGCAAAGAATAGATCTTTTTAACTTTCAAACAGATGTTGAGGTAAGTTAGTTAACTTAGAAGACTTTGATGAATTTTTTCCAAACTGTGTAACTTTTTGGAAAGCATATATGAAGAACTTTTAAGTTCAGATATTTAAAAATACTATGTCAAGTAAATATCATTACTTTGTTCATTATTTGCAGAATTTTAGCTGACAACTGATGTTCATCTAACTGCTAGATATACATGTCAGCAGTACTGAAGAAGAGGCCAGTTTATGATTCACTAGTTGTTTAAATAATCACATGGGAAAACCTAGTCTAGACTAGGTTTCAGTCTAGACTCGTATCATTTAGTTTCTCTTTGGGACTACCACCTTAAATCCAGGTGAATTATGAACCAAGTGCAGGGGCCTCCTATAGTCTTTAAACAAGACAAGTCTGGATACTCAGCCTGGGTATCACTCTGTGGATAAGCAGATGGTCTTCAAAAAGACCTGCTCTTTTTGAAGGAAATGGTGATACGTTGAGAGAAGAGAGAAGGTACCACGGGTCAGGGTGAGCACACTAACACTACTTAGAACAGCATTGTTCTAAACACTTTACATGTGTGAACTGAATGTAGCCTCATTTTATTGTCTTCTTAACAAAACAAAAGATGAGGCTTAGAACAGGATCGCCTGGCCTTTTCCCTTTTTCTCATCTGTAGTCGGTGCCAGGCACACAGTGCACCTCAACCTCTTTCCAGTTTTAGTGGTTTTCTGAAAAGGGCATAGTCTGCCCCACAGCCCTGGTTCTCCCTTCATAGATGTTCCTATGTCACCTTGTGGGGTTGGTGCATCGGGGTTGTAGGAACACTCACCACGTTGGCTGGAGCATCGTGGGCGCAGGAATAGACCAGCTGGAAACGGACGTGTACAGGAGGTTCCAGGCTGCACATAGACAGGATCGCTTCTTATGACTTGAGACTAATACTCAAAACAAAATGACTTCTTTTGCGGGGAGGTCAGGTCGTACCTGGTATTCATGACTTCCTTCTCCTGCACTCGGTCTGTACTCCCTTTGCCCTCAGCAAACACCTCAGCTGGTGATGGTTCCCTCCCTGGTGCAGTGACCCAGCCCTTCATTCCTGAAGGATCTGGGCACCAGTACACCTGCTTGGATTGTGTGCTTTTTACCTTAATCACAAGACATCTCCTGTATTCCAGACATAGCCTTCCTTACCTCTTTTGTCAGTAGTAGTTCATGAAGTTTTTGTACACATTAAATGAGCCATAATAGGTACAAGAAATAGATAAAATTGTTGTCTGAAAAGTGGAAATGCTTCATGAATGTCCATTTGCTTTTTGCCTCCTGTAATTTCTCTGCTGGCATTTGGCAAAGGTTCTTTTTTCACAGAAAATCTGTTTAAATAGGGAATTACTAAGGAGAATGGTGGGGGTTTTTACAATACATCTTCATACTTTTAGAGTGGTTATGTTTAGCCAAAGTAGGATCTCCCTTTCATGCAACATGTTTTATTTATTTTTTTTCTTTTATTATTCATATGTGCATACAAGGCTTGGGTCATTTCTCCCCCCTGCCCCCACCCCCCTCCCTTACCACCCACTCCACCCCCTCCCTCTCCCCCCCACCCCCTCAATACCCAGCAGAAACTATTTTGCCCTTATTTCTAATTTTGTTGTAGAGAGAGTATAAGCCGTAATAGGAATGCAACATGTTTTAGATGTAGCTCTGGCCAGTGTCCCTGCAGTTGACCTTAGAGCCTGTGACTGAAGAGATAGTTGTGATCACTGGGTGGTGGAGAGCTAACCCCAGAGCTGAGGTTCTCAAAAGGAGTGCATAGACTCTTTCAAAGAATACTTAACGCTTTAGCTGAAAATGTTTTTCAAGGCTTGCAGTTCTTTGTGTGCTAGAACTCAGGGCTGAAAGAATGCTCAAAACATTTCCTTTTAAACTTGAAAAAAAATATTCAGTTCTTAAATTTCAGGTCATTTTGCTATTAGATAAGCAGCATGAAAAAGTGATGCCTTTTTCCATTCAAGGGTCGAGTGGTAGAAAACATCTCGAAGCGATGTGGTGGGTTCCTGAGGAAGCTCAGCTTGCGAGGCTGCATTGGTGTTGGCGATTCCTCCCTGAAGTGAGTGAAATCCAGTGACCATTTTGTCATGGCAGCAAAAATAAACCAAGTATAGTATATGCTGTTCTACTGTTAAATTCTTTCTGAGGCACTTTGTGTAGCACAATGAGAGAAGCATGACTTTGGAATAGCATGTGAGCTCCAGTGCTGTTAGGGATGTCCGTATTGGGAGACATGATTTCGCCTGGCTCTCTTGTGTGTATGGCAGGCAGTTACAGTGCATACACAGGTACACAGGAGTGCCATGGGCATCCATGAAATAACATGTGAAACGCCTGGCATATCAGTGCCTGGCATTGTGATACAATGTTCCCCTCTCTTCTATTTTCTTCTCCATTTTCTAATCTTCCTGGTTACTTACAAAATTATACTAATTTGTAAAATAATTCTTTCAAAAATTTCCTTAGCATAAGCTAGAATTTTGCGTACTCATAATGGGATGAGATTATTGTATTTGTTTTTTAAATTACAGTTAGTAATATATCCTGTCCAACTTAGTACATGCTTCCTTTTTACTGGATAGTCATTTCTTTTTGGTGATATTGGGATTTGAACTCAGGGCCTCATGCTTACTAAGCAGGTGCTCTACCACTTGAGCCACTCTGCCAGCCTTGGATAGTCATTGTTTGTTGAAAATGTTATCAAGCCACTATTATGCTTATATTCTTTGAGGTTTTCTTGAGACAGACATGATTAGAGCCTTCACACCCTTATCCTTGTGGTCTTTAGTATTGCTTCTGAGATTGACTGAATTAGGACATGCCCCTCAGACCTAAGCATTACCTTAGTGTACATTACTCACCACCAGTAAGAATGCGCTATATATTGTGAATGCAGTCAATAGCATTTGTAATTCAAACATCTACCACACTGTTGCTTAGAAAACTGACTCACAACGTATTTTAAGGGTCAAATGTTGTAGAACAAAGGGTTTTTTTTTTAATCAAAGAATTCATGCCTTTACATTAGATTTCTGCTGCTTCAAAAGTTTTGTACGGCTGAGGGTGTGGTTCAGGATATAGAGCTGTTCCCCAGCTTTCATGAGGAAGCCTTGGGTTCACTGGAGGGGAAGGGAGGGAAGCTTTGTAAACCAGTGCAATGGATTGACTCTATCATAACAGGAAGCATAAATGTACCAATAAATCCCAAGATAACTTATAATAAATAACATAAATCTAATACTGGTTCCATTTAAGGAACTAAATATGAAAATGTGCATTGTCAATGAGGGATATCAAAGAAATACGTTCTTGGACCAAGCATGGTAGCATGTTCCTATAATTCCAATATGGTAGGAGGCATAGGTAATTGAATAGAAGTCTGAGAAAAAATATAAGACTCTATCCGAAAAATAACTAAAGGAAAAAGAAGGACTGGGAGTGTGGTTTTAGTGGTAGAGTGCTGACCTAGCAATCTCAAGGCCCTGAGTTCGTACCTCAGTACCACCAAAAAGTAAAAAAAAAAATTTTTTTAAAGAATTCTTATCTTGGCAATTGGAATAAAAAGCCATAGCTAGTAGCAAAGCAATCTTCTGAGTCTAAAAATGTTTATTAGTTTATTCTGTGTTTTACAGCAAGAATCTATATTAATTGGTTGGCTACCTATGCATATTTATGTCTGAAGATCAAATTATTATGAAATAATAATAAGCATAGTCACAAAGTCATGACTGAAAAGAAATTTTGTTATGCTGCCAGTATATTGTAATAACCATCTAGAAGCAGCCTTGGCCTCTACTTTGCCCCACATGTGTGATGGTGGTGTTTTGGTGGGAGGGAGCTATTCATTTACAAATGTTTGTTGAGCCCTACTAGAACTCAACAAACTGATTTAGGCAGTGGAGGTACAGTAGTAAACAAAATAGGGTAAAACCAAGTATTAATGTCATGAGTTTAATCATACTGTACAATCATACAGTGAACCTTCTGTGGCTGTGGGTTCCATGTTCATGTATTCACCAACCACAGATTGAAAATATATGTACAAAAAAGGTTGTGTCTGTACTAAACTGATATGGACCCTTGTCATTATCCTCTAAACCATGCAGCATAACAGCTATTTACACAGCTGTTGCAGTAGTTATCATAAGTAATCCAGAGATGACTAAAGCACGTGGGAAGATGTACATACACAAATACTAGGCCTTTTAACACAAGGTACTGGTGAGCATCAGCAGATTTTGATATGGAGGGAGGTAGTAAAGCCAGTCCCTATACATACTGAGGGACAGTTGTGCTCCCTTTTGCCTGCATAATTGCTATGAGAGTCCTTCATGAGTTGTGTATATTGACATTTCTTTCCATTTATTGCTGATGTACAGATGTTCCTCCACTGGTAATTCAGCTGTGTTCTGATAAACCTATCTTAAGTTGAAATTACATTTAATATCCCTAACCCATCAGTATCAGAGCTTAGCCAAGCCTTAGTTTGCTTAGAATGCTCACATTAACCTACAATTGAGCAAAGTCATCTAGCACAAAGCCTGTTTTATAATAAAATATTGAAGAGCTCATGCAATTTATTGAATGCCTTTATGGTGTGCCAACTGTATTGCAAAAAATGCAACACAGCACACCATAGAATTTCAATTGTTTACTCTTGAGGTCCTGTGACAGACTGGGAGTTGCAGCTCACTGGCTGCCATTGCCCAGTATCACACAGAGTCTCCTACTGGATATTGCTAACTCAGGAAGGAAAAAATAAATCAAGTGTGAGTTCTACTAAATGTGTATCACTTACCTGCCATCATGAAGTCAATAAATCATAAGTCAAACTGTCATAAATCAGGACTCATCTGTACTACAATGTATTCATTTATCTGTTTATGGGCATTTGGATTCTTTCCAGTTTGGGCTGTTACCAAAAAAAGCTTCTATGAGTATATGACTCATGGTTTTATTTCTCCTGGATAAATACTTAGCAGTCTAATGGCTAGATTATTTGGTAAGTGTATGTTTACCTTCTCTTCCTCCCGTCTCCTCCCCTCCCTCTCCAGTACTGGCATTGAATTTAGGGCCTCACACTAACTTTTTGGTGTGTATTCAGACAGTGCTGCAATAAACATGGGTGTGTAGCCCAAGGTGGCCTTAAACTTGGCCAGCCTGAGCTCCTGCCTTAGCCTCCTGAGTGCCAGGATTGCAGGTTTACACAGCCATGCCCATCTTTAACTTTTCACGAAACTTCCAAACTGTTTTCTGAAGAGATTGTACCATTTTAAACCCCCACCAGCAATGTGTGATACTTAGGTTCTTCCACATGCTTATCAGCCTTTGGTCAGTCTGTCTAAATGTTACTTGTTCTGTAGTGTGCAGTGGTTATTTTATTACAGTTTTAATTTGCATTTCTCTAATGATTAAGGCTATTGAGCATCTTTCTACATATTTATTTGTTATTCACCTATCTTCTTTGGTGAAATGTCTGGTCAGATCTTTTGCCCATTGTTTTTACTAACTGCTGAGTGCCTTTAATATGTTCTACATACAAGTCCTTTGTCAGATAAGTGCTTTGCAACTATTTTTTCTGTGTATGGCATATCCTGTCATTCTATTAGCTGCTTGTTTAAAGAGAAATTTTTTATTTTAATGAAATTCTGCTTACCAGTTTTTTTTTTTTTTGTCTTATATGTAACACCAAAAACCATGTTCCATAAGAAATTGTTAGCTAGTCCAAGGTCATAAAGCCTCTCTCCTTTCTTCTGGAAGTTTTATAGTTTAGGTCACAGATCCATTTACCTGTTTTGCAGGGTTGTTTTTTTTTGTTTTTTTTTTTTTTATGACGGTGTGTGTGTGAATGCCTGGGCAAGTGCTCTGTCACTGAGCCACATCCCTAACGCCTGAGTTGATTTTTAATATGATACAAAGTACAGATTGAAGTGTGACTTGTTTGTTTGTTTGCCTATGAATGTCCAGTTGTTCTAGCACCATTTGTTGAAATGACCACTTTTTCTCCATTGAACTACTTTCATGCTTTTGTGGAAAATTAGTTTTACGTATGTGTATGGAACTGTTTTCATTGATGTATTTATTTTTCTTTATACCAAACCACACTGTCTTAAAACTGTTGCTTTATAATGTCTTTTTTTTTTTTTCCTTTATAATGTCTTGAAATGAGGCGGTGTTAGTCTTCCAACTAATTCTTTTTCAGAGCTGTTTTGACTATTGTGGGCCCTTTACATTTTCATATGAATTATAAGAATGTGCTTGTAATTTCTATATATACCTGCTGGGGTCTTGATCAGGCTGGTGCTGAATGCACAGATCAGCTGTACTGAGTCTCCACCTCATGAACTTACACCTCTTTCCATGTCTTTGTTTTATTTATTTATTTATTTATTTATTTTTTCATTTTTCTTTTATTATTCATATGTGCATACAAGGCTTGGTTCATTTCTCCCCCCTGCCCCCGCCCCCTCCCTTACCACCCACTCCACCCCCTCCCGCTCCCCCCCTCAATACCCAGCAGAAACTATTTTGCCCTTATCTCTAATTTTGTTGTAGAGAGAGTATACATGTCTTTGTTTTAAATGTTTCTCAGTGTAAAACTTTTACATATATTGGCCATATTTGTCTGTAAGTATTTTGAAATGCTATTGCAAATGGCATATTTTTAATTATTAGAAGTAGAAATGCTATTAATTTTTGTTCATTTCTTTTTTTTTTTTTTTTTTTTTTTTTTTGCAGTACTGGGGTTTGAACTTGGGGCCTACACCTTGAGCCACTCCACCAGCCCCTTTTTGTGATGGGTTTTTTTGAGATAGGTTCTTACAAACTATTTGCCTTGGCTGGCTTCGAATGGGATCCTCCTGATCTCTGCTTTCTGAATAGCTAGGATTACAGCAGGCATAAGCTACCAGTGCCTGGCTTTTTTTTTGTTTTGTTCTAAATGGTGCTGGGGATGGAACTCAGGGCCTTGTGTATACTGGGCGAGCACTCTACCACTGAGCTACACCTGCAACCCAGCTATTGATAATGTTATTTCTATTTATATGGCTTCAAATTTACCATTTTGTCTACCACATGGAATCTGTTAATCCCATTCAGTAAATCTGCATTTTAACCATTGTGGTTTTCTTATGTAAAAGTTTAATTGTAAATCTTTTTAGAAAAATACATTTTGTATCTCTACATAACGTATTTAATCTTTAGTGTCATAGAAAGGTATTCTGTGTAATAAGGTACAATACAGTTATAGTAATATTTCTGCTATTTCTGCTACCTGTGTCAATTTTGGGTAGGTTTTTTTTTTTTTTTTTTTTGTGGTCTGGGGCTTGAACTCAGGGCCTATACCTTGACTCACTCCACCAACCCTTTTTTTGTGATGGGTTTTTTTGAGATAGGGTCTCATGAACTATTTGCCCAGGCTGGCTTCAAACTGCCATCCTCCTGATCTCTGCCTCCTGAGCAGCTAGGATTACAGCTGCCCCTGGCATCCATCTTTTTTTTTTTGGTTGGACTGGTGTTTGTGCTCAGGGTTTCAAGTTTGCAAAGCAGGTGCTCTGCTACTTGAACCACACACACTTCAGTCCAGTTTGCTCTGGTTAGTTTTTGGAGATGGGGTCTCGCACAGTATTTGCCTATGATTGGCCTGGAACTGTGATCCTCTTGGTCTCAGCCTCTCAAGTAGCTAGGATGACTGGTGTGAGCCACTGGTGCCCAGCTTGGGTAGGTTTTGATAGAATGAATTTTCTCTTCATTATGAATATATTTTCCTCCTTCCTTGAAAGCTTAGCAATTTTTTGTTTGATACTAGGGATTGTTAATTTTCCTTTGTCAGCTGTAGGACATTTTTATCTTTCTATAAATACTCTTTAGCCCTCTTACTTCAATTTTTGTTTTTGTTTTTTGGTGGTACTGGAGTCTAAACTCAGACCCTGTGCTTTCTAGGTAGGAGCTCTACCACTTGGGCCACACTCCCTAACCTTTTTGCTTTAGGTAAAAAGCTTTTTATCTTTCTAAATCACTTTTTAAAGTTATTGTTATATTTGGGGTTCATTGTGACATTTACAAAAGTTCTTACAATATATCGCAGTTGAATTCACCCCCTCCATCATTCTCTTTTATCTCCCCTCCCTCTATTTCCAGAATAGTTTTCAACAGATCTCAATTTTCCATTTCCATACATGAGTACATAATATTTCCACCATATTCCCCTCCTCCACCCTTTACCCCTTTCCTTACATCCTCCCCTCCCTCCCCCCGCCCGCTGGCCACTGGTGCCAACCTCCAAACAGGACTGTTTACCTTCCTGTTCTCTGTTTTTGAAAAAAGACATTTTTGTTTAAGATAGCTATACAGGGAGTTTCATCATGACATTTCCATGTATATATGTATTATAACCTAAATTGGTTCATCCCCTCTATTTTTTTCTTTCTGCCTTAGTCCTCTTCTTACAGTAATTTCAATAGGTTTAAAAATTCTATATTTATTCTTGTATAGAAAGTACATCAACCATATTCACCTTAACTTCCTTCTTCTACCCCCCTTTTCCCATTAGTGACCTTTCCTTAGAGTGATCCATTTTTCATAATATTGCTTGTATTTGTATTGGGCTTATATTCCACATATAAGAAAACATGTGGCCTTTGGCTTTCTGAACCTGGCTAACTTCACTTATGATGATGTTCTCCAGTTCCATCACTTACCTGCAAATGACAAAATTTCATAATTCTTTGTGGCTGAATAAAAGTCCATTATATATAAATACCACGTTTTCTTAATCCATTCATCAGTTGTGGGGCTTCTTGACTGTTTCTATAACTTAGCTAATATGAACAATGCTTCAGTGAATATGGATATGCAGTTGTCTTTACTGTTTCCTGACTCACATTCCTTCAGGTATATCCCTAGGACCGGTATTGCCGGATCATATGGCAGTTCTAGTTTTAGTTTCTTTAGTAGCCTCCATACTGTTTTCCAGACTGGTTGTACTAATTTACATCCCCCCACCCCCAGCATTGTATGAGGTTTCATTTTTCCCCATATCCTCCCTAACATTTGTTGTTTGTGTTCTTGATGGATATCTCATGTTTATTCTTGGTCCAGTCTGAATCTTAATCCTTCTGTTTATGCTTCCTTCCTATTTATTCTGGGATGCTAGGTATGCCACCACTCCCAGCTTTTTATTGGTTGAGATGGGGGTCTCGCAGATTTTTTTGCCTGTGTCCATCTTGAGTCTTGATCCTCCCAATCTCTGCCTCCCAAATAGCTAGGAGTACAGTTGTGAGCCACTGTGCCTGGCCATCAAACTGATCATTCTATAGAGAAGAAAAAGGGAGCCAGACCTTCAGTCCCATTTAATTGACTCACCAAGGATGGCCAATTGATAGGTTGTGAGCCTGCAGCTCAGCTTCTCAAAGTGTGGTCCTAGACTAGCAGCAATGGCATTGTCTGGGAGCTTTGTGGAACGGACAGTTACAAAGCCCATTCTGAAGCTATGGTTAGAATCTGTACTTGGACAGTTAGCCAGTTTGTGTGCACGTGAATTAAAGTTTAAGAAGCTGTGTACCCAATGGAATTTTATGCAGCCATGAAGAAGAACGAAATGTTATCATTCGCTGGTAAGTGGATGGAATTGGAGAACATCATTCTGAGTGAGGTTAGCCTGGCCCAAAAGACCAAAAATCATATGTTCTCCCTCATATGTGGACATTAGATCAAGGGCAAACACAACAATGGGATTGGACTTTGAGCACATGATAAAAGCTTTAGCACACAAGGGAGGGGTGAGGATAGGTAAGACACCTAAAAAATTAGCTAGCATTTGTTGCCCTTAACACAGAGAAACTAAAGCAGATACCTTAAAAGCAACTGAAGCCAATAGGAAAAGGGGACCAAGATCTAGAGAAAAGGTGAGATCAAAAAGAATTAACCTAGAAGGTAACACACACGCACAGGAAATCAATGTGAGTCAACTCCCTGTATAGCTATCCTTATCTCAACCAGCAAAAACCCTTGTTCCTTCCTATTATTGCTTATACTCTCTCTACAACAAAATTAGAAATAAGGGCAAAATAGTTTCTGCTGGGTATTGAGGGGGTAGGGAGGAGAGGGAGGGGGCGGAGTGGGTGGTAAGGGAGGGGGTGGGGCAGGGGGGAGAAATGACCCAAGCCTTGTATGCACATATGAATAATAAAATTTAAAAATAAATAAATAAATAAATAAAAGAAGCTGTGTACCCAGTGAATGGTTACATGTGCCCTCTAGTGGCTGCCTAGCAACTTACAGGAAGTTTTAAAACATTTTCTCATTTTAGGACCTTTGCACAGAACTGCCGAAACATTGAACATTTAAATCTCAATGGGTGTACTAAAATCACTGACAGGTAAGTAGTGAGGTTCGTTTGGGGATAAGTGGCCATGGGAATGTGAGAGGAGAGAATCATGGTTGAAAATACCTTTAGTGTGTCTGCTTTTTTCCAGCACGTGTTATAGCCTTAGCAGATTCTGTTCTAAGCTGAAACACCTGGATCTGACCTCCTGCGTGTCCATTACAAACAGCTCCTTAAAGGGCATCAGGTAAGAGTGCCTGTCCCTTGCAAGCATCAAAATCCCCAAGGTGGTGAACATTCCTGTGTGTCCAGAGCTTTCCTAATGGTCCCATTGGAGCAAGAAGCAGGCAGCTCAGCTCAGACAGGTCCCAGTTGTCTCCTCCCTGAATTGCTATGATAAACTAAACTCTAAGCTAATACTAAACTGTCAAAAAGAGGCTGCTCAGGGGTGTTTTCTTCCTTCTTCTCTCAGTGAGGGCTGCCGAAACCTGGAATATCTGAACCTGTCTTGGTGCGATCAGATCACAAAGGATGGCATCGAGACACTGGTGCGAGGATGTCGAGGCCTAAAAGCCCTGCTCCTGAGGGGCTGCACCCAGGTACAGAGGACAGATTCAGCTGTAAGCCTGGGGATTGGGTTTTTCTTGCTGCCCCCTTTGTCTTGGTTCTGACTTGTTCTCTCACCTGGATTCTGTCCCTAAACTTTTGGTTTCTTTATCTACTCAGTTAGATGATGAAGCTCTAAAACACATTCAGAACTACTGCCACGAGCTTGTGAGCCTCAACTTGCAGTCCTGCTCGGTAAGTAACAGCCTCTCCTGCCTGCACTGTCCTCCTTGCTCCCTCTCAGAAATCTGCCCAGTGGCTGGCACCTCTCAACCTGATGTGTGTTCTTAGTTTGCCATGAGATGAAAGAACAATAGTAAGTCATCATATTCAATACAGAACCACTCTGACATCTCCAAAAATCATACAAATCAGGTCTTTATTTATTTATTTATTTATTTATTTTTGGATTTGGACTCAGGGCCACTTGAGCCACAATTTCTAGCCCTTTTTGCTTTAGTTATTTTTCCAGTAGACTCTCACTTTTTATTGCCTGAGACTGGACTTGGACTACAGTTCGACCTATACTCTTCCCCATAGTGGGAATTATAAGCATGTACCACCATGCCTAGCTTTTTGTTGAGATAGGGGTACACTTTTTGCCTGGGCTGGCCTCGCATCACCATTCTCCTGATCTCTGCCTCTGAGTAGCTGGGATTAGGGTCTTGGGTTCTTTTTTTTTTTTCAAGAGTAGTGAGGAAATAGGAATACTGTGAACTAGATAAGTCTTCATGTGTTCTTGTTTTCAACTTATAAACTGGGCATGATGATGCCTCTGATTTCTCAGTGGATAAAATAAAATCATGCTATGAAAATGCTGCTGTCAGCATTGAGCAAGGTGTGAGCTAACCACATCCTGTTGGCTTTCTCAAGGGAGTGCATAAGATGTGGAGAAAGATTTGCATTTGGCTTTCAGTGAGTGCATTCCTGATGCTGGGAGCAAGAACATAAACAATGGTCAGGACAAATCTTGACTTCATGGGCCTGAGAGGTTCAAAAGTAGGACTTGCATTGGATTAGTGCAGCACGGCAGATGCTCGAAGCCCCTGGCAGATGTGCATGTTTATCTCTACATGCATTAGAATACTTAAGTGAAGATAGTACTTTGAATCTCATGGCTAAGTTAAGAGAATTTTAAGGGATTTATCAATAACTAAGTGATTTAATTTTCCTGTTCTCTAATCATTGAGAAGATACAGTATACAGACATGTGACTTGTATGGCTAGCATTTAAGGCATTATTCTGTAGATAATCAACCAAATATTAATATGTCACTTAACTAGGAAATCTCATGACCTCTTTATTTAATCTTGTGTTTTATCACAAGTTTATGAATTTTTCCTGAAGAAAATATTCTCTCTCCTTTGATGAACCAAGGTTGGAATTTTAGACTTCTACTCTCCATTGGTAATGCAGAGTCTTTGAAAGTGGTATGGAGACAATGCAGGTCACACTTGCCCTGTCTCCTGTTTTGTGTATGTTACTAGGATGAAGCTCTAGTAAAGCCATAGAGCTCACTGAGCAGCAGTGGATCCCACCTTTCTGCTTCTCCTGTGCTAGTCCTGGTGTCCCTGACTTTCTTTCTTGTCTTCTTTTCCCTAGCGTGTCACGGACGAAGGTGTGGTGCAGATATGCAGGGGCTGCCACAGACTGCAGGCCCTCTGCCTCTCGGGCTGCAGCAGCCTCACTGATGCATCTCTCACAGCCCTGGGGCTGAACTGCCCCCGACTGCAGTGAGTATTCAGTGCTTTTTACTCGGTGGCGCCAAGTGATAGCCTTGCATGCAGATGTCCCAGAGTCTTCTCTAGACTTCAGCTAGCAGACAAGCAAGGGAAAAAGATCACAGTAACCTTCTTATTAATCATCTTCTCTGATAGGAAGAAAGTTTTGTTTTGCCTTAAAAAGTAATCACTTATTTTCTGATTCTCAAGGTAATGCATTACCATTATGAGCTATGACCATTATAAACTGCTCACAGCTAACTTTGAGCCTACACATGGAGCTGGCTCTGGTAGATGCTGCTGTAAGCATCATCTCGTCTTCACCTCAACACACCTCTGTATGCAGGTGCTACTGTCTTCTGTTTGCAGCAGAGAAACAGATTGAGAGAAAAAGCACACAATTTATCCAAGGTCCTATGATGAATAAGAAGAAAGATGAGAATTTGAACTTAAGAGTTTGATTTCAAAATCAGCAATTTTAACCCCTATCCAAGAGGAGAGGGGGAAAAGAACCCCCAAAACCTTGTGTTTTACAAACTAGTAAAACTGATCCATTTTCTTGCTTACATCACTTATCTTTTAAGAATAATCTATTCCGAAGACTTGGGGGCATGACTCAAGTGTTACGAACACTTGCCCAGCAAACATAAGGTCTTGACTTCAAACCCCAGTACCACAAAAAAAAAAAAAAAAAAAAAGAATTATCTACTCTGCTTATTTTTTCTTACTGTTGCATTAGGGAAGATTCTAGATAATTTTGATATTTCTGCTTAGTAGAAGGAATCTGGTTGATGAAAACTGGTCAGAGGACTGGGGGTGTAACACAGTGGTAGTATGTGTGCTTAGCATGCATGAGTCCCTGGGTTCAGTCCCAGTGTGGCCACGCCTTGAAAAAAACCCAACTAGTCAGAGAACAGGTCAGAGTTACTGCTGAAAGGGAGTGTTTAACTTAGAATTCTTTTTTGTGTATTGATCCCTATTAAGCATGAAAAGCTCCTGTTTTTCATTGCCTACAAAGTTTTAAAATTTCCTATAGAATAACAAGATTTCAATAAATACAGTATATTTAGGGGCTGGAGTGTTTCTCAGTGGTAGAATGCTTGCCTAGCATGTGTGAGGCTCTAGGTTCCATGAACAAACTCTGAAAATGCTGGTAGGTGTTTGGGCAGAGCTTCCCTCAGGACCCGTGGTCTCATGCTCCCCTGCTGCCCAGCAGGGCTAGTGTTTATATCTACCACCCTTGGGTCTATTGTCAGAGCAGAAGTGTGTCAAGGAGCCAAATAAACTCAAGACTGTGTTCCATAAAGAATGTGTTTCTGTTGTTAACCAGTCGGTACTTTTTTCTCCCTGCATGCCCCTCCCCAGAATTTTGGAGGCTGCACGATGCTCCCATTTGACTGATGCAGGCTTTACACTTTTAGCTCGGGTAAGGCATAGATTTTAAAAAACAAACCAAATTCCAGTTCACCTCCCTAATTCAAAGTCACTTGGTGTGGTTTTGGGAAGTGCAAAAAACTGGCTTCAGAAAAGACGAGCACAAAGTAGAATAGAACCTTAAAGGTGTGTTTTAGACTTTTCCCAGGGAGCCAAAAAGGTTGGGAGTGCCTGTAGAGCATTCTGGAAAGGAGGATCTAGGGCTCATTGTCATGGGGACAGGTGGAACCTCCCTGAGCAGAGCCTCTTCCCTGGCCTGTCTGCAGCATCCCCTCCCTGGGCTCTGTGCTGCCCTCTTTCATCTTTGACACTGCCTGTACACACTATTGACCATGGCCACCCTGCCCTTTTCCCAGGCCCTCTTACACCCTATTCTGTGGTGGAGGGAAGGAAATGCAGTCCAGGGCAGCCCTGTTCCCATGTCCAAAGTGACTGTGACTCAAGGGGCACCACTTAGAAGTACTGGTTCACTGGATGGCTCTAGAACAGGGCGTAGTCCTTAATGGAAGAGAACAAGGACCCTGGGCCAGTACTTGGAGGGACAGGGTGAGCCACCAATGGACAACCCATGGACCCACACAGCAGGCATGTCTTGTGGAATCTTTCAGAATTGCCATGACCTGGAGAAGATGGACCTTGAAGAATGTATCCTGGTGAGTGAGATCCTGATGGTGCTTCAGAGCTCCTCAGTCATCACTGAGTAGCCTGTCACAGCCACAGGCACAGTTGCCTGCCCTTTCTGCACACTGTGGTGGTGGCAGTGGGGGGTTCTTGGGAACCTATTAAGCCCTGACAGTAGGGTGTGTAAATGTTTGGCTATCCCAGATCATCTGACAGAACTCAGCAAAGAAATTTTTTCAAACATTTAAAAAACTTTCCTTTTATTTTTCCCAAAACTTGTGGGAGAAATAAGCTTGCATGTCCAGAGATGGGGTGACTTCAGAAAGGAGAGTTCTAGGGAACTCCCCTCACCCACTCCTTTGTGCCCTGCCTCTAGGCCCCTTTGGGGCACAAGAGCAGAAGCTCCTGCCTCGTAGGGGTGGGCAGACTTGAGATGGTGGGATGTGCATAGATAAGCTTTTGATTTCCTTTTGCACTTTTGATTCCCATGTTGAGGGAAAGCCAGGGGTGGGTACTAAGGTCTGGTGTGGCAGCCATACTGACACAGCTTGCTTCTCTGCAGATAACCGACAACACGCTCATCCAGCTCTCCATTCACTGTCCCAAGCTGCAAGCCCTGGTGAGTCTCAACCTTCGTGACACTCCGTGCCCCTGACCCCAGCTCTCCATAGCTTCTGTGAAGCTATCATCACTCTTGTTTCGGAGACCATGGTGGGCTAAATTTATGGTGTCTGATGGTTTCCACTTTCACTGCAGGCTGTGAGCCTAATCAGGACCCATGTCCGTATCATTCCACTCATGACTACGTTCCCCTTTTTGGGCAGTGAAAGCTAGCATGTGAAAATGCTGTAGTCTGCGACCAAAGATCAGGGCTGTGCTTGTGTTGCGTTTGCATTTCACATCTGTCCTCTGTAGGGAGAGGAGTAAGAATGTCTACTGAAGGGTCCAGCAGCAGTCACTGGCACTCTCAGCCAGGCACAGGAGTCACACATCTTTCACCTGGAACAGGAGGAAGTCACCGTCTGTTGAGCAAGTTGCATGTGGCAATCCCACACCCTGCCCACCACGTGATGGCCCTGTGACATGGGCACTGTTCACAGCCACATTTCACAGTGAAGAGAGTGAGGTTCTGAGTGGCTAAGGACTTGCTTAGAGTCCCAGATCTCCTGGCCTTCCTGGTGCTGGTCTTTCTGCTGCCCTAAGAGGCATACAGATTTTCTTAAACCAACTTCCCTTCTGTCTTTGAAACTTGCTCTCTCCTCAGGGGCTAGTGTTCTGTAACATTAACATTCCGCTTCGGTTTTTTTTTTTTTTTTTGCCGAACTGAGTTTGAACTCTGGGTGTCACCATGCCTCCAGGACCACACCCCTTTTTATTTTTTGTTTTAGTTATTTTTCAGATAGTGTCTTCTTTTGCCCAGGGCCTGTCTGGGACCACAGTCCTCCTGCCTTTGCCTTCTACATAGGTGGGATTATAGGTGCAAACCACTACACCCGGTTTATTTGTTGAGCTGGGACCTCACTAACTTTTTCCCCCACAATCTTCCTAATCTCCACCTCCCAAATAGCTGGGATTACAAGTGTGAGCCACTGCATCTGGCCCTCCACTTAGTCTTAAATTTCTTTCCCCATCACCTTTCCTTCTGTCTGTATTGCCTCTGGACACCTTTTTCCCTCAGGCATAAGGGCAGCTAAGCTTTAGATATCTCTAGGACTTTCAAGTTTTGGGTAGCTTGCAGAGATTAAATAGGACCTGAGTCTGTGAGTAAATTGTTTCCTCTGCATATTACTGATAAATTGCAGTTTACCCCAGTTGGTTCTAGGATTGGTGAACCGAAAACTCACCTTTGACCTTTCAGAGATGGGAAAATTTGGAGCCCTGTACTTTATTTTCAGCTTTAACTACCTACCTCTCCTCTGCCCTAAGAGCTTTCTCTGTCTCACCCCAAGACACGCTGGACTAGTCATCAGTCTCCACAAGACTCTTCACAGCAGGCACCTGAGGTGGGGCAGGGGCTATCTCTACCTGTCAGGGAATGTCTTCAGATAGACAGTGCACTCCCCTGTGGGGTTTCTGGGGACTGAAAACCCTCTCTATCTTGTCCTCTATTTTTAATACAAGCTATTTCCAGAAACAGGACTTAAAGTAAAAAATTAGTTATAATAAAACCAGAAATCAGCCGGGCATGATGGTACACAGCTGAAATCTCAGCACTTGGTGGCAAAGGCAGGAGGATGCAATAGAACATCCAGGCCAGTCTGGGCTATAAGCAAGCCATCTTCAATTTAAAAAAAAATCAAATGTAAGAGCCTTAAACAAAACAAACCAAAACAAAAAAACCCAGAAAGAAATACCAGCAGAAAAGCAGGGTAAAATAATTGCAGTTGAGAGGTTCTGAAAGAGAAAAGCTGTGGTTCTATTGTATGCCTCTTACTCATCAAAATGCCTACTGCAGATGCTTCTTGAGGACGGCCACGTGCCAGGGACTGCTCCAGGCACTTGAGAATCAGAAGCTACCTCATCAGGCAGGCTACTTCATCTGGCTCTGCAACCTGGATAATTGTCTAAGAGGTCATTCCGATCACTGCCTGCCTTGATAATGGACAGTAACCCTGTCAACCCCTGAGCAAAGGTGAGGGCAAGTTGAAGTGCAGGTTTTATTCCAAGTGTATGTGTAGTGCATGACATCCCACACAGTGCACATGTGTAGCCAGTTCAGTCTGATGGACGGAGTGCGGCAGCCAGCGTGGCTTGTGGCCTCTGAGTGCACCAGATAACAGTGCATATTCTCTGCAAGCCTCATGCTGGGGCAGGTAACCCTGAAGGAGCAGTTCCGGGGAAAGCCCAGACAGTGCTAAAGGTGACAGGCCTGGGCTGCGGGGCTCCAGCAGGGATCCTCCCCAACCTCCAGGGAGCAGAGTGCTGTTGGGGAAGATCCCGTTTTGAATGTCAAAATACAGCTTTTATCTTTCACTGAAGATCTTCAAGCAAGAAAGAATGAAGAAAGTGACTACCAGCCTGGAGCCAGGTGACTATTGCAGCCCAGTTCCCAAGGCTTCTGTTTCCCAGGTTCCCTTCACCAGAGCCAGGCAGCAGGTGAGTGTGCACACACGCCCATCCCTTCTAGGAGTCGGAAGAGCCCTCTGTGATGCCCATGCAAGGAAGAGCCTTGTGCCACACGGAAACATTCAGAAGACTACTGATTGTGTTTGTTTCAAAGTAAGTGAAGCACACACTTGCAAACAAGGGAGTCCCAGATCGGAAGGATGCAAAGGAGCAGGACCTGGAAGATCTGAGTCGTGAGATATGTTCAAAGAAGGCTGAGGATCCTCTTCTGTTGAGTTTTGAGCATGTAAAATGTGTCATTGGGAGGTTCTGTTTACTATGGAGATTTGAGCTAGTTTGGGGGTTCTTAAAAAAAATCATTTTACTATGCAGCTCATTGCTCATAGAAGCCATGCAAGCAGAATTTTAGCAGCATTTATATTAAAAGCAAATACAGCCAAAAAAGAAACGCTGTATCACTTTCTCCGTTCCGACAAAATTTTATTTTTCATCTTAAGTTGCCAAAACACTATGTTGTGTAGGAAGCCAAGACCATCAGATGTCAAATCAGTGGTTTTCCCTTCAAAACGACAAGTGCACAGATGACCCTGCTGGTAGAAAGCCTGCTCTCGCCCTGTGAGAGGACCTTGTTATCAAGCCACAGCTCCCTTCTGTGGAGGAAAACATAGGAACATGAGACTTGGGAACAGTTAGGTGGATATTTTCTCCAATTTAGAGTGGAAACATTGAACAACCTTAAAAATAACACAGCATAGAATGTGTTTTTGTCTGTTTCTTGCCGCAGTGACAGCACCTTCACTGTCACCTTCTCGCACCTTCACTAGTCACCTATGACCCACAGTAAGAATTTCACTTAAATGGGACCCAGTTTTTCACTGCCAGTCACCCATTTTATGTCCCTTCCCTTTTCTCTACTCAGCCTAAATTGTGTGGTCAGTTCTTAAGCTCTCCCTTACTCAGCAAGACTCACCTTCCTTTCTCAGCAAGCTGTCACCCTGTCTGTGTCACACTCAACTGTTGGACCAGGCCTGGAAGTAAGAGCAACAGTGAGGTAAAAGCAGCTGGAGGGCATTTTATATAGGGGACTTGTGTGTGCTCTTTACTGGATCAACCAGAGTCCTCGCTGGGTTTTGGGTCAAGGAAGGAGAGGAGAGGATCTCCTCCCCAGCCCCAAGGGCAGAGTCATTCTTTCTGGACCATCTCCATGGGGCACTGAAAGGTTGATAGTCTGTAGGGCCACTGTGGCAAGAACAATGGAGAGCCCTAGGCTGTGTTTTCTGTCCAGATCGAGGACCCTGGCCTATTCAGAACTTCTCTCCCAAAGCTCCCATAAGCACATGCACTGTGATGGTTGGACCAACCTCTTGTTCAGTTATGTGGCAGCTCCCATGGCTAAGGCCTCTAGTTCTCCTTACTGGATTTGAATGCTTAACAACCCATCACCATTGTCTTCCCGATAAACTCACTTTTTTTCCACCATAATATGAAATGTAATCTGATCTGACACTAGTATCAGCCTTTTATGCTCTTTGCATGATATATCCTTTTCTATCAGTATATATTTTATATGGAGTATTGTAGGAACAACATATATTTGATAGACATCTGGTTATGTGTGTGTGTGTGTGTCAAAGGATTGAATCTTGTGCATGCCCCTGGCCTTTTGTTTTTTGGGTTTTTTTTAAAACAGGGCTTTGCTGTGTAGTCCAGGCTGGCCTGGAACTCAAGATCCTCTTGCCTCAGCCTTCTGAGTGCTGGGACTACTACTACATCCAGCTGATCTCTACCTTTTAATTGGAATGTTCAGTCAGCTTGTATTTAACATAGTATTGATAGTTGGATTTGTGTTTTCTTTTTTTCTATTCCTCTGTTCTTCCTTTCCAGTCTTCTTTTGGATTGACTTGATGGTTTGTTTTGTTTTGGCAATACTGGGCTTTGAACTTGCTAGGCAGGGGCTCTACCACGTGCGCCATGCCTCCAAAGTGAGTATTTGAGCATGGTCACATAGGCCTCCTTTCTCGGCTGTACGTGAACTTCCTGTTCCTTCTTACCTACCACTGACTTGGAACTGTGTACTTGTGTGCAAAACCTATTTCTTCAGATGTTATCAGCAGAGCTGTGAAAGGCAGCCTTTCATTTCTATTTGCTGGAAAAAAGTATTTTAAATAAAATGTTCAAGGTTTCAGTTCCAGAAAAATTAAGTAGACAAATCTCTCCCCATTCTGCATGGCCCTGCTAATGTCCCGAACACTACGTAGAAAATAAGCACAGACACTCCAGAAGATCAGGAGACCCAGCAGCCTCAGCCTCAAGCGGCAGCATGGTAGAGATCTCTAAGGTTTCATTTTCTTCCCTCAGGCTAGAGAAGCTCAGAAGCTGAGAAGCTGACACAGAAAAATCCAAACAAGAACCTGCTTCTAGTCAGAGGACCAGGAAAAGGGCAACTGACCAAGAAAACCTTTAGACAACAACAACTCTACCCTAGCCCACACCAGAAAAAAACTGTTGTCCCATCCCAACTCCTGCCTGAAAAGGTAGAGTTGGGGAAGCAAGGAGTCTTTTACCTTTGTTCAGTGGTAATGAGCTGCCTTCCTCCCGCCTGTAGTGTCACTGAGGACCACATAGGGAGCACAAGGCCTTATCTGAAAAATAAAAAGGGCTGGGAGCCTGGCTCAAGTGATAAGAGTGCTTGCCCAGCAAGCGCAAGGCCCTGAGTTCAAAAGCCAGTACTAAAAAAAAATAATTTAAGCTTTCACCTTTAAGAAGTCAGAAAAAAGAAACCCAAAACAAGGCTACAATAATAATCAGTGAAATTGAAAAAGACAAAAATAGAAAACCATTAAAATAGAAAGCTTGCTCTTTGAAGCCAGGCCTCCAGCAAAGCTGGAGAGAGCGCACAATTGCTGTCAGGGGGCTGGTTCCTGCCAGGCTTGTGGGACCACAGGAAGAAAGCCAGCCAGTATGGGTTGCTTGTCCTCATCTGAAATGCTTGGGACTAGATAGATTCTGGATTTCAGATTTTTTTCAAATGTGGAGTATTTGCATATATACATGATGGAGTATTTTGGAAATAGGACCCAAATCTAAACATGAAATTTGTTTAGTATGTATTTTATGCAATTTTTAGTACGTTTGCATGTGGACTGTAACCTCTCATGAGGTCAGCTGTGGAATTTTCCACTATGGCACTACGGTGGTATTCAAAATTTTTTTGATTTTTGGAGCAAATTTTCAGGAAGAATTTATAAATCTGACAACATAAGTAAAATGGACAAACAGTTCATCTGGTAGAAAACAGGTCATTTAAATAGCCCTATAATGCCTAAAGAAATTGGATTTATAATTTTAAAACCCCATTTTAAAATGTTTTAAAACATTTAAAAGAAATGTTCAGGTTCAGCTGGTTTTGCTGGAGAATTTCACCAAGTGCTTAAGGAATTAGCACAGATCCTACATGCTCTGTTCTAACATAGAGGTGAGCATTTCACAGCCATATTATGGACCAGGAATGCCTGAAGCCAGAGCCAAACAAAAGTGGTACCAAAACCAAAGGGACAGACCTTCATAAACACAGAAGCAAATGCCCTTAACAAGATGTTAGCAAATACAACTCAGCAGTGCATGAAAATTATGCATCACACCAAGCAGTTAATTCCAGAGAGACTAGTTTATCACTGAAAACCTAACCAGCATCCTCCATGTTAACAGGCTAAAGAAAAGTGACATGCTCATCTCAATGCAGAAAAAGAAATTGACAAAGGTTTTTGTGTGCACTTGCCAGGCAGGCGCTCTACTACTTAAGCCACGCCTCTGGCCCTTTTTGCCTTCATTATTTTTCCAACAGGGCCCAGAATTTCTATTCAGTCTGGGCTGTAATCCTCTTATTTCAGGTGCGCGCTACCATGCCCAGTGTTTCATTGGTTGAGATGGGGTCTCACACCTGGGCTGGATTGGACCATGATCCTGATCCTCCAAATCTCTGCATCTCAAATAGCTAGGTTTATGGCCATGAGCCACTGCACCTGGTCAAAAGGTTTTTATTTGGGGAAAAAAAAAAATCCACTATTCTAAACCTTGCAGTCACCATGTTCCCTCCACAGATAACCTTACGGCCTCCTAGAGAAAGTGCTGTTCTGAAAGCATGGGAGCAGAGGACATCTGCTGGTGGCATTTAAAGCACAGGTGGTGGAGCCACCATCTGTTCTAAGTCTTCCATCCTCACCACACTTGCCGTCTCTGACTCAGGGATGTTATGTGCTGCTCACTAATGGAGCACAGCACTCCTGCTTAGCCTGGGATAGATACCTAGCAATGGGAAGCTTGTTTTTCTGGAAATTTCCACTTGACACACCTCCCATAAACTTACGTAAATAAAAGCAGTCTTACACATTTGTGGGGGGTGGGGGGGCAGTGCAGGGGCAAAGCCATAGCTGGGTGCAACTGGCAAATTTTAAGTTCTCTGAGCTAGTGTCTTCATCTGTAAAATGGGAAAAATATTCTGCAGTGTTCCAAGAGCAAATGAAATAATACAGTAATGGCCCAAAGGAGATGGTTTGGACTACTGGTGCTTTGTGCAAAGTGAAAGGCTGCTTGGGAGCAGGGCATGGTGGTATATTCCTGTAATCCCAGAACTCAGGAGGGTTTGAGGACAGCCTAGGCTGTGTTGAAAGACTGAAGACACAAAGAAGGCTGCTTTGCTGTGTGCACTATTGCGGTAGGTTCCTGTGCTGTAGTGATGAAAGTCTTTGGGTTAACACATAGCAGTCCCCTTGCAAGGCAGGTGTACCAGCTGCTCACATCCTCACCAGCACTGAAGTTTCCACCTTTTCCATTTTAGCCCTTCTGGTGGGTATGCAGTGACACTCATGATCTTTTGAAAAACCGCATTCCCAGTTATCTTGGAATGAAATTTGTTTCTATGACTGGCAACACTTTGTCTCACGCTCCTACCTCCCCATTTCCACTGCATCCAGATGCACTCTTACTTCCCCATTGGGCTGACCTCCTTCCCAATCTCTCTGCATGCCGCTCTCCAGCCACCCTGGGTTTTGCACAGTTTCTTTTTTGGCTGGTACTAGAGTTTGAACTCAGGGCATTGCACTTGCTAGGCAGGCGCTCTTACCACTTGAGCCATGCCCACAGCCCTTTTTGCTTTTGTTACTTTTCAGATAGTATGCTATTTTTGCCTGGGGCCTTCTTCAGGCTGCTGTCTACCTTTGCCTCCTGCATGGCTGGAATTACAGAAGTGTACTGCTACACCTGGCTTGTTGGTCAAAATGGAGTGTCAAAATGGAGTCTCACTTTTTCCCCTGGCTTCCCTAAAACCACAATTCTTCTGATCTCTTCTTTGATCTACCTTACTTAGCTCCTGATTAGGATGTCTAAAGGATTTTCAGACATCAACTCAGGTTTCTCCCGAGTTGGCTCTAGCCTGGGCTCCACCAAGGAACACCCATGGCTTGGCCGTAGGTTAGAGTTAACATATTTGAAGAGTGAATGACAGGAACCTTACTGCAGTATTTGTAGGATTCTCTTGTTGGTGCTACATTTGATGCACGTTGCGGGGGGGGGGGGGGGAATCTGTGAAGTCTGAAACTGTTGATCAGGAAACCATAAGAGAACTATAGACATTTCACTTGGCTATGTAAGTTCATGTGAATTACTTTCTGTGACCTTTATCGTGTACCCCAGAGAGGCAAGCAATGTCATACCACACTGTTCAAGGTCTATTTGATCATAAACCTGAAAGATGCTCAGTATGCAACTGAGTCATGGCTGTTTGCACCATTTTTTAATTGAACAAGGACACTGGAATCATTTCACTGGCCTCTACTCAAATGGAGAATTGGGCAATAAAACTGCTCTCAAGGGGCTAAACTCTTGAGATGCCCCTGAAAACTGTACTCCCATCTTTAGAATTTTAAAGGTGAGAAAAACTACTGCCCATTACAGCAAACTGGTGGCCAACAGACCTCCAGGCTCCGATCGTCCCCCTCCATGATGCAGCAGCCAGCCCACTTTGTGCTGTTGAAGCAGAGCTCACAGAGCTTACAGAAACTGACTCCTCAGGGGGCTGGGAGAGTGGCTGAAGTGGCATAGTGTCTGCCTAGCAAGTGTGAGGCCCTGAGTTCAAGCCCAAAGACCGCCAAAAAAACCCCATGAAATTGATTTCTCACCATTCTGGAGGCTGGGAGGTCCGAAACTGATGGGCTAGCCATCTGGTAAGGGCCTTTTCTTGCTGTGTCATTCCACAACAGAAGGTCGAAGGGCCGGGGGGGTGAAGGAGGAGGGGGAAGCAGAGAAAATTCACCACCTCAAGCCCTTTTGTAATCAGTGTTAATCCATTCATACAGGGAGACCTTCCAGTGGGCTCCTCTCTCCTACACTGTAGCATTGCTTTTTAGGGGATATATCCAGATCACAGCCAGGAGCTACTCTGGGACACTTCACGAGGCAGCTGCCCTGATTTTACTGGTTGGAGCCTAGAATGAAGGTTCTGTGAACATCTCCCTTCTCCCCATCCCAGAGCCTGTCACACTGTGAACTCATCACGGACGATGGGATCCTGCACCTGAGCAACAGTACCTGTGGCCATGAGAGGCTGCGGGTGCTGGAGCTGGACAACTGCCTCCTCATCACGGATGCGGCCCTGGAGCACCTTGAGAACTGCCGTGGCCTGGAACGTCTCGAGCTGTACGACTGTCAGCAGGTCACTCGGGCAGGCATCAAACGGATGCGGGTAGGTGTGACAGGGATGTGTGCCCCATGCTGGCATAATTTCTGGCAAGGAAGGAATTATCAACATTCTGTATCCCAAGTCCACAGCTATGCCAAATGATCTGGTTTACATGTCATCTCCAAAAGTCCATTGCTTTGTCCCCAGTCAACTGGAATGGGTCTCATCGTCTGGTAATCAGCATCCTTTTAGGAAGGCCTCCATTCAAGGGAGCAAGTTAAGGCACTGTTGGCAGAAGTAGGGCAGAATCTTGGCTAATTTGCAGTAAGGAAGCTTAGCAGAGTGGCTTCCTTTCTACATATAAATCACCTCACCATTTTCTTGATCATTTTAAGTTTAGAAAGTTTTCATTCACACCCCAGAGCAACTCTTTGCAGGGTCCTTCAACTCAGCTTGCAAACAGGGCTTGACTACAACTCCTGGGCAGAAATGTATCAGCTTAAGTTTCCGTTTCTTTAGAAAATGCTAGATCCTTTTGGGGGGGAAGGTCTGGTGACAGGAGCAGTTCTAGCTTACAGTGAAATTTTATGTGAGCAGAAGTTGAACTATCTGCCTATTATTAAGGCAGGGTAGACTCTAAATGGACTATGGGTTTTCTAGGATTGTGACCATAATCCTAAAAATGAGGGCAAAGATGACTCCATTTTTTATTTTTTATTTTTACTTCCAGGCTCAGCTCCCTCACGTCAAAGTCCATGCCTACTTTGCTCCTGTCACACCACCACCAGCAGTGGCAGGAGGTGGACAGCGATTGTGTAGGTGCTGTGTGATCCTCTGACAGCAGCAGCTGCCTGGGCCCAAGGTGTGATGAGGTATTTTCCTCCACAGAAGACCAGAGTCATCTTGAGTCCTCCATTGTTACCCAAATCTGTTGACTCTCCACTGGGAAGCATTTACAGGTAAAGACATCATATGGATAGCAGTAACTCTGGTGATAGCTTTCACCTTTACTTTGCTGTTGATGCACTTAAATCCAAGCCTTGTGTCTAGGGCAGCCAAGACCACACAGAACACCTAGATCCCTTCAGTGGGTTCCTCTTAAGTCCACAAGTTTTACCGTTGGTATGATTAGCATCTCTCACACAGACTGTCAGTGTTAGCACAAACCAAGCAGAAAAACCACCTGTTGATTTTCTACCTGATCCTTAAGCCAGTGGCCTACTTTAATTCACAATCATTCCATTTTTATTAGCTGGACTATTCCACTTCATCAAAGTGACTGTACTTCAAGTTCACAATGCCTGTTAGTTTTACATGTAGAAATGTATATTGAAGGCATGTTAACACATTTCCGTAAAGACACCAAAGAAATGACTCTAAACTGGGTGAAGCAGGATCTTCACTTTTTTGTGTCACCTTGTTCTACACACCTCCAGGGACCAAAACTAAACAAAAGCAATTCAGTTTCTGTTTTGCCTGGTTGGAAATCATGAGCTCTGGCATACGCTACAGCATATAGTGTACTTTTGTTAAAGACAAAAGCCAGTTATGTCCATGCTTCTCACAAAATTTGGGGGATATCTTAAACACAGAATTGACTGAGGTTTAAGTTATTTACAATATAATGAATTAAAAATAATGAATGGATGCATGTAGAATGGATGTGATTTTTTTCTATTTATTTGCAACTTTTAGAAATCAGGTCACACCAGGACTCAGAAACTTTATACACTTAAAATTCACATCAGTGAAGTATTGGTGTCTTTTGGATTCACTCACTCACCAGTAGAACCAAAGGGTTCTATTGCTGTGATCTTTCTTGCTGACAAGTCTGAGCAAAACTATTTCCAATTCAGACCACCTAATATTACCTGAAATTTGATGAGATGACCTATGTTCGGCTGCGGCTGATTATTCTGAAGATTAGAAACCCATCACCTGACCTTCACTGTGAACTTAGTGGACCCTTCTCAGCAACCAGTCCCCAAACTTAAAGGGCTGAAAACTCATAAATGAAAAAGGAAAAATGACATGTTTCCTCTGAGTTGATGGACAATTTTAGAAGCATCTTCATAGACGCACTGCCTTAGCTAAAATTTAGGTACAGAAAGCAGACTCATGCATACCTGCTATGGTGTCTTAGCAAGACCATCAGAGTAAGCATTCAAAGAACTGATGACTTCTATTGCTTTTTTTATATACCCCAATATGCTCTGTTTTTTAAGTTGTATGGATACCACAGTGGTTATTTAAATACACATTTACACCACTCTTGAGGACTGGGGGGTCATACTTATGACTCATACAGGAAGCCATTTAAATAAATAGCATATAATAAACTTCAGTTTCTACTGAAAAAATTAAATGACCAGAACCTCCTATATACCATGTCTTTTGAGCCTATGACCTATCACAGCTACTGGACTTGGACTCAATGCTGTATGACCTCATTTACAGACTAGGAAAACCTCTTGTAAGAAAACCCAGTTGCTGAGCTCAGAGTGTAGCTTTAGTGGGTTTGAGCCTCTGGGATAACCCATTCTTATCTGCATCAGCTTTTGAGACTGGGGTATATTCAGGACATACACAGTAAAGCCCTGTGATCATGTGACTCGAGGTGACACTAGTATAAACTGAGATTTTAAATGAGACACATTTACAAAACAATCGGAAAACATTTATTATACTGAACTTGTACATCCTACTATTAAAAAAACAAAGTAGCAAATTTGCTGGTGCCACAATTTATTTAACCTGTTTTATTGGGACTAATGTTTTATGCTGCTCAGTGTAATTTCAAGTTTGATGAGCTATGAGTATTTTCACTCCACTTCTAAAACCTGGTAAGGAATTCAAAATAGCACACAGCATTAAGTGACATTTATTGTTCCATAAATCATGAGACCCAAAAAGGAATGCTAAATAGACAAGCAAACTCTAAAACAAGAGAGAAGTTCACTTCTTTCCCAAGTGACTGGTACAGAAAACTTGTGGTCACACAAAAGCAAAGGATAAAGGACAGAAAGGAAAGCTCTCCTAAAGCGTCTACAGGAGTTACAGATATTTCCAAACTGAAGATGAAAATATTGAGACAGTGCTTCTTTGTAGCAAATAATTAACCCACTTTATGAATAAAACATAAAATGTCAAAACTTTTACACACTGAAGTTTGTCTTCTGGGAGAGATTTCAAACTTAATCATTCCTATTTCCACCTGAACAAAGAAGAGGATCAAATAGTACATTCAAAGCCAAAACAACAGAGTAAATGGATAGAGATGCTACCATTAAGTTTAAAAAAACAAAAACCTCAGTCTGATACATCACAGGCCTAAAAATGCTTGATGATGAATTCTGGGAAGGTTCTGAGTGAAGTGAAGAGGATAGGCAATGGATTTCCTTTGGAAAAAGTATGCTAATAGAATACATTTGATTTTATGAAAGAGGCACAGTTTCGATAGAAAAAGAAGCCATGATGTGGTCTTATTTTTTAAAAGCCCCTAAATAATCACCAGAATGTTCTCCATGATTGTACTGAAGCTCAGTATTTGAGGAGATAACTAAGGGCTTTTGTATTTTAGTGTTTGATTTATGATATCTAGATTTATGATATCTAGTGTTTCCATGAGTAATTTCATCTTGTTCATAGCAAAGATCCCTTAACACCTAGTCAGAAGCTACTAATAATACTCTGTTCCCCCTAGTCACATTACTTATTTCTAATGTTTGGGGGAGGTCTTTAAACATGTTTAAGAACAGAGCCAGGTGCAGAGGTGTGCACCTGTAGTCCCAGCTACTCAGGAGGCTGAGGCAGAAGGATGGTATGAGCCCAGGAGTTAAAGGCTAGCCTGGGCAACACAGTGAGACTCTGTCTCAAAACACAAACAAGATGTTTAAAGATCAGGAATTGGGGGTGTGGGAGGAGAATGAGAAAAGAAAACCACGTAAAGTTTAAAAGGCAAGGAAGCTTCAAAAAATGAAAACCAGAAGCTAAAACACTAAAAATGGAAGCAGAAGCAAAAAAGTTTTCAATAAATCTGTGACAAAGCAAAAACACAAAAGTCTTTGTACCTATTAGGATTTACACTGATCCTCTCACCAAGGTACTTCTGATAATGCAGTTTGCTTCAAGCCCATCTGTCGCCTTGGAGCTTCCCAGTCTATTTGATCCCATCAGACGTACGTACACCCTCAGACATGATTGCTTCTGAGAAGGTGTGGAGCCTCTTACCTGACCACCAACTGCCTCGTCAGCACAGTGCATCTCACGCAGACAGATTCCATTCTGGCTCTAGAACAGCATTCCCCATCTCCACCCCAGGTCAGCACAAAGGTCAGGAAATAAAAGCCAAACTGGCACAGAAAGGTAAATGCCCACAATAAGTTTCTTTTTAAACATTCATTTCTAAACTGCATACAGTGTAAAAAGCCAGGAAAGGCTGCTTCTGCAAACTGTTGTCTACTGGCCTCTGCCAGAAGAGCAGGCAGCTGCGCCTGTGTCATGGCCTCCAGAGCTGGGATGCACGCTGCCCAATGTGCTCACTCTCATGAGGATGCTTGGCTATGGCAGTGACAGTGAGGAGATTTGCCTGTCATACAGCTCATTAGGAAGGTCATCTTGTGTTTTCAATATGAAACATTTCTTACGGTAAAATCCAATCCCAAGACTCCTTGGATTCAGTCTTCACACACTTTTAAGCGTGACTTTATTTGGTACTGAATAATAGTTCAGTCTCTGTAAGATATCACTTCAAAATTATGTGGATACCATCATTATTTTCAGCTGCAAAAAGAAAGTTAAAATCTTTTTTTAACCAAGCTTAGCAAATTGTTGAATCTAAAACTCTGAAATCTGTAACACCCCACCCAATTCAAAGGTTGCTTTTAACTAATTTTACAGAAAAGGGCTGATTAGTTTGCTCTAGCTCTTCTTTCCTTAGACAATTTCATGTACACATCCTGTTTGACACTTTGCTCTCTGAAGCTTGGCTGTCTCCTGTCAGGGCCCTGCTGCCGCACTGCTTGCCTGTTCTACAGGGCAGGGTGGGGGTCTATCAGAACACAGAAGCAAGAGTGCACTGGAGGCAGAACAGGTCAAAGCACTATGCGAGAGCAGAGGACAAGTGAAGCCTGAACAAAACGTACAGAGAACCTGAGGATGCAAAAATTTAAACTCCTCAGAGGTAAATTTGATTTTAAAAACATCGCTAATTTTTGCCTGACAGCTTCAGTAAAAAGCAATGAAGGCATTCACAAAGGCAGAAATGAAGGTTTTCATGTGGTCACTGTCTGAGACTGGAGAGTAAATCCTATGATGTTTGAGGCCAGAAATGTATACGAGTTTCGAAACAACTACATGATTACAGTATGAGTTTGTTTTTAGACAATGAATTGCACCAAGCAAAAATTGTTTAGCTTTTAGAACAAGAGACTGAGCTGAAAAGTACTAAGCTTAAGATATTTCTGAAAGTCAGTTAGTTCAATTAAGACAGCCCTGCAGGTAAGTAAATATAGCTCAGTGTACATAAAACATCACTTCAGAACTGCAGTAACTTGATGGTACAGGTAAATACATCAAGCACAAAGGAGAATTAATTTTAACACTGTTTAGGGCCACTCTTTTCTAGAGTGACTACTAGAAAATAGTAACACACAGCATCTTCCTCTAAATGACCTCAACAACTTCCACAGCTTTGACTAACTGCTGGTAATGAAGGCTTCCCAAATTTACATCTCAAGTCTACATCTCTTTGGGTCCCAGGATGAAACAATTAACTGCCTACTTGACATATCCAAAACAGAGCTCTTGTTTTACCCAACCTTACTTACCTCTTTGATGAGGCCACCACCTGCCCAGTTGCTCAACAAACACCTGCAGTTACAACTACTCTTCCCTCAAATGTGGAGCCCAGTGGCCCCTGTCCATAAATCTGTAAGACCCATTACGTCTCGCCTGGAAGAATCTCCTGCCTCCAGTTTTGCCACCTTCACATCCGTCTCCACAGAGTTGAGAGAGTAGAAGAAAAATCTAGTTGCATTACTCCTTTGTTTAATCAACTTCACTGACTTTCCAATGCATTTCAAATAAAATCTCCAGCCGGCATGCCAGACCCTGCCTCCCACCTTGAACCATCTTGCTCTGCTCACCCTTAGACCTTGCAGGGCCGCTGCAGGGATTGTTCCAGGCCTTAGCAGAAGCCAAGCGCATCCCTTTGTACACAGCTCCTCACTGCAATGGGACACTATTGCTATGGCCAGCACCTCATTTTTTAAGTTACCACATCAGGGAAGCCTTTCCTAACAGCTCTATATTCCCCCCATCCAAGAGCCCCTTAATAACACTTCACTTTCCTATTCCATCATGGCACTTAAAATATTAGTAGTTTTGTGTATCTGTGGCCAATCTGGTTTGCTTTCTCCAGGAGAGTTAGAGTTCCATGGACCCTTGTTTTACTTAAGACCCTTCAAACACTAATAGCATGATGTCTGGTAGAAAAATGCTCAATAAAGTTGGCTGAATAAGCAGACTCTTTTTTTCAGTCATCTAAAAGAATGACTCCTCTTCCTTATTTGCTAATTTCTATTACAACCATTAAAAATATTCTGCTCATCCACTTCTCAAACTCTCTCAAAATTAGTAAAGATGGCATTTTTAAGAATAAGCACACAAAAGGGCTATCAAGAAGAGATACACACTATCTTTCGTGACTGCAACATTTCAAGACACACACACACATACACAAAGTACCTTTTACTGTGGAGAATAAAAAACAACTCTCATCTTGAAAGTTCTGAACCATCTAGAATAAAGCAGATGTGTGAGTATAATTAAATTCCAATGATCCTTTCTTAACTGACTAGAAATTAAAATAGTAAAGGAAAATATCAATCTATATTTTCTTCTCCCACAAGAATAGGGTTCAACAGTCAAAACAATTCATGAAAACAGTGTGAGCTAGTAAAAATTTACACCTGCTGCACTGTTAACTGTGCCTATGTGATTTGTTGAGTCCTGTGAATAATGACATTTAACAAAAACTCTGGAAAGTATTCTTATTTGCTTGTCACTGAACACAGCAGGAGCAGGAGGGGTGGAATAGTATTTCTAACCTTACATATTATGGGTTTTTTAAAGATGGTTGTCAAATGGGCAAAATAAACACAATGCCTAACATAATAAAAAGGGATGAAGTCCTCCACTAAACTTTAAATCCACCAATGAGTGGATTCAAAAGGGTTAGGGAAGCTGAGCCAGTGTTCCCTGATTTTTATTACTTGTCATTATTAAAATGTCTATAACTCCTGGTTATAAAATTCTTAAAATTTTGATCCCTAATCCTCTGTAAATGTTCTTATGTGTATTTGCAAGAAGAGGTCATGATATTTTCCCACAGTTCCACAGTGACATGTATAAAAGTAAATAGCAGTGTGAAAGGAAGAATGAATGGGTCTGCCTCTTCAATTTACCTGATCACTAACAAGAATGTGAATACCAGTGGGACCCTGTCTGTAAACCTGGTTAATTTGGTGGAAAGGAATATTAAACACCGATGCAAGTTTTCGAGCAACTTCTGAGGCAACCATTTCTTCCAAGTAGATTGCATGATAAACTGAAATTAAGAAAAAAGAACAGTATTTTACCAATAACAATTCATCTGTTTCCTACTCGATAAGAGTATACCTTTCAAAGTACCGGAAAGATAAAATTTTGAACTTGTAAGTACAAATAAGTTAACATTTCTCTTACCCCGTACTACCTTAAAAATCTCCAACTACCCACCTGAAATATAAGAATATATTATCTATGCTCACATGTACAATTTAATAAACATTAATAGTAATCCCTCTACAAAAGGATTTGAGGTTTCAATTTTTATTATTCTGCAATGAATATGGAGTCTCACGTACTGAGAATTTAAAAATGAACAGGGATGGTCTGGGGATATAGCTCAGTGCTAGAGTGCTTGCTGAGCATCCACAAAGCCTTAGGTTCAGTCCCCAGCACTGCAAGCATACAATCAAAAATCAGCGGGGATTCACTGCTAACAATGGAGGATCTTTCTGGGGTAAAAGATTTAAAACTAGACTGTTGCAGCAGTGGCTGCAAAACTATGTATATGTACTAAAGTACACTGAAATGGATACTTACAATGGGAGGATTTCATGCTAAATAAATAATACGTAAAGAAAGTAGGTTTTTTTTTTTTTAAAATGTGTTTCTATCAATATATAAAGAACCCTAAAAGAATAAGAGAAAATGAGGCTTGGTTCTTCTTTACAGAAGTGCCAGTCACAGTCTACCCCGTGTCCTACGTTTCTAGAATATGTAACTTATCAGCAGGTATCATCTGCACAGTGCAAGTCTGTAGTGTGTCTTACTCATATAGGTCTTAATTGCTCAATTCACACACTCGTTCAAATCTGACATGGATTAGGAATATCACTGCTGAGAACTTTGCCTCCCCAAATAGCAAAGTTGTGCCTGGATTTATGAGTATAAGAATGTCTGTAATTACACATTTTGAAAGGCTTAGAATTTCGAACTAAAATTACAGTAAGTCTAGAGGGAATACGCAGATCTAGAGTTACCAAATCATAACTTGAGTGAACCAATTCCTGCCCTCCACTTACTATTTTTTAATAAAGAGGGAACATGGCCATACCTGTCCTTACACACCGTCTCTGGCTATTTGCGCACTTTAATGGCAGAGGTGAATGTGTAAGAGGGCCTGAAGTGTGAAAATAGTACACACCTTTTTACGGAAAAAGTCTTCTGATCTGATCAAAGATTAAAGTCTCCAATATTTTAACAAACATTCATGTCTGAGGACACATGTTCCAAAATACTGTACCCTTGTTGATACGTCAAAGATGTAAAAGATTGTGGAGTGACAAGACAGCTCCTTTAAAAAACTTTTTTTCCTTTTTTCAGTAATACAGAGTTTGAACTCTAGACAGGCACTCTACCACTTAAGCCAGCCCACTTTAAGAAATTGTATCATTAGTCTTAAAATTCACAGCTTTTCTAGTTAAAATGACACCAATGGAAAATATCAGAAGGGAAGTGACAGAGCTGAGATGCCCTCAATACCCACCATAGGGTGTCCCACCGCCACTCTCGCCTCCACTGCCTGCAGCGTGCGGCTGCTCCTGGCAGACATAGATGGTTAAACGGGGCCTAACTGACCTGCAATCAGAAAATGCCACTGATGAGCTTGGAAGAAAAAGCTGCCTGAGCACATGCACACATGACAACTACAGGAGTCTAAGTTCTATTTCCTTATGAGAACTTTACAATGTTATTTCATTATACAAGATAATTTACTAATAAAAATATAAAAACCACACACCTCACACCAACTATCACAGGTGGTCTAATATGATGATCCAGACTCTAAACCATTGAGATGGTCTGTCAGATGCTGGTAAATTTAAGTTTCAAGATTAAGTAAGCAATTTAAAATCAGTAGGATTCAATTTTAATGGAATTCTCACACAAGTCTAGAAATAGCAATGACAGCAAATGGATCTTAAAAGCCAGCACAGTTTACAGTTCTATAATTTTAATTCACAATTACAAGTTTACATTTTAATAACTTTTTAATAATAATCATAACCTTGAAAACCATAGATTCTGTATAGCTCACCTAAATTAGAAGTTTTGTTTTCTTGGCAACAAACCCAGTCGTCTTCAAGAAATCAGTACTGCCCATGTGCATTGCTACCAGTCTTAGTCTACCTCTGCCCTCATCAGTGCCTGCATCATATCTGGGCCTGCCCTGAAGGTGTACACAAAACAGTCTTCTCGTGAGCATGACGCTGCCGATGCTCGATGGCGCACACAGGCACACGCCAACCTAGCGTGGAAACACATTCTGCCCAAAACCCCCGCGCAAAGAAAGGTGTGTTTTCATTTCACGCAGAAAGTCTATAGTATTTTACCTTGATTTCAGTGAGTTATAGAGCCGAATTCCATCGGCTGCACCACAAATTTGAACTAAATCCTCTTTTGTCAGCTTTAATAAGTCGGCACCTAGAGAACAGCAAAGAGATTTTTCTCAAACAAGTAGGAAAAAAATAACTATGACTCGCTGCTTAACAGGCATCTGTCTTCACATGGTTAAATTTCCATCAGAAACAATGACAGGTATCCTGAATGTATATACATGAGCGACACAAGACATATGCATACCTGTCCCTCAGAGCCTTCCTGCTCCCCAAATTCTGGCTTTTCAATGTCCTAAGAAGTTCAGAGCTGGTAAATCTAATTAACAAGCAAGATCTTGTAGAAACTCATGTTCCCAATATGGGACTCCACTCTTTACCCTCCCTAGTTGCTGGGCTGTGGCTAAACAATTCTGATTTCAGAATTAAGGCACCCCTGAACTGTCCATCTTTTATTTTACAAAAGAGGAAACTAAAAGTCCATCATTTCGTGACTTGCCCAAAGTCACACTATGAGTTGACAGCAGAGTGAGAAGTAGTCCTCTACTCTGCAACATGCAAGATGCAATGTCATCTTGGAACACAACTCTGTCACAGCAGGCTACTTTAACAGGAAAAGCACAGACTCACATATTCTTCCTTCATATTTCTTCTGTAAATTTTTGGTATCTAGGATTTGTCTTAAAATACAAAATCAAAAACAAAAAAACAAAAAAACAAAAAAAAAGCGAGGAAGAGGTGGAGAGCAAGCCTGACCAAAGATCAGTCAGCTCTGAAGCTGGGGTAGGCCACATGGGAATTCATCATGTTCTCTATTCTCATTATATTTGAGAATATAATGAGAATATATTTGAGAATATAATTCATCATGTTCTCTATTCTCATTATATTTGAGAATATAATGAGGGTATTATTTGTTTTTACCCTTTTACTATTAGTCAAGACACAGTTCATTGGTGGAAATTTAGTATGTCATCTGAAATGAAGGCATAACAAGTATCTTTGTTTCAAAAGCTTGAATGTCAGCCTAATAAATTCCTGCTCTGAAAAATGAACAGAGACCAGAGAAGCATAATTCCCATGAGATGTGAACATTTTATAGTGGAATCATTTTATGGAGTCAGATAAGCAGTGAAAGAAGTACTCTCATCTTTCTACTGGGACCTACTACTCACACCTCTGCAGCAATGATCACAGTTGTGACAAGAGGGCGTGCACACACACATGTGAGTGTGTGTCGCACACACCATAACCCATACAGAGAACTAGACAGATACCTGCAACTGCAGCCCTTCCTGACATGTGAATTGCCCAAGAGGCCCAGAGCAAGAGGTCTACTGTCAGTGCTATGGCTCAGCTGATGTGCCAATGGGCACCATGGCTAGTTTCTAACCGGACCTAAAGAGGACACCCACAGGTTAAGGAAAAGGCAGGAGGTCAATCCATGTGATTACAGTTCACAGTGACAAGACCTCAGAGCTCCCCAGACACAAACACATATCTGCCTAACATCACATGAGTCACCTCCCTGGTTCTAGCTCTCAGAACCTTTTCTACTGGCTATATTTTTTCTGTTTTCTTTGTTGGCAGTGGGGGTACTGGGATTTGAACTCAGGGCCTCATGCTTGCTAGGCATATGCTCTACCACTTAAAGCCACTCCACCAGCCCTTGTTTTGTGCTGGGTATTTTTGAGATGGCATTTTGCAAACTGCTTGCTCTGGCTGGCTTCAAATCTCAATCCTCCTGATCTCTGCCTCCTGAGTAGCTAGGATTACAGGTGTAAGCAACCCCCGTCCTGCCTGGCTGTGCTTTTCATCTGCCTGAATCCTACAATGGTTCAAGATGTCCCTCTCCGTGACCTTGAATTTGATGATTCCTAGTTTTTCACACACAAAGGCTTTACTTAATCATATTAACATGAGGATCTAATCTAGCAAATGACTTCCATCTGGTACTTTAAAGAATCAAACAGCTACATGGGAAATGACTATTCACTGCACAAACAACACAATAAATGGCACAATAGGAAACCGTGCTGTTTGAGAAATGAGGCTTTCCTTCAGCCTGGGTATGTACACCCATTATATTCTGTCCTTTTTAAGGCACCAAATTGTGTTTCAGCAGCCTGACAGTACCACAACAAAAGGAGAGCTAACTGCCACTTTACCGTGACTCAACATTTCTCAGTATATATTTGGCCAGAACATGTTAGTAACTGTTTTCTGTGGAAAAGGCCCAACGGCCAAACATTTGGAAGATATTGCCTCTGCCCATCTGGTGTATCTACTAACGGTCCTCTTATGTCACCACCTGGAGCAGCATGCCTTAATTCCTTTTAGAATTCCACCTAAGCACTCCCTTAACTTCCTGTGCAAGAAAAGAACTGGCTGGAATATATAAAACCCACACCTGAGTACCTCCATACTATGAAATACTGCTCCACAATTAAAAAGGATTAAACTACAGATACATATGACAACTTGGGTGGACTGTGACATCTTCAGGCTCAATGAAAAATGCCCATCTCCGAAAGTCATATGCTGTATGATTCTCTTTATATAACATTTGCAAACTGTAAAACCACAGAACATTTTAGTAGTAGGGGAAGATGGGACCATACAAGGGGGCAGCAGGAAGGGGGGACCTTGTAGTGATGCTATAAATCTCAATCTCAACTGCAGTGGTGGCCACAATCTGTACATGAGACAAAACTGTACATGCATGTCACCAATGATGACTTTGGTTTTGCAACTGTACTACAATTATTGTACTCATACTACAAATATGAGTAAAGGCATACTGGAACATCTCTGTACTATCTTCAAACTTACTATGAAGAAGAAAATTTTCAAAATGAAGAAAATACTGGATAGAACTAAATATACATATAAATAGTGGGTAAATGTAAGACTATCAGCTGCGCCAATGTTAGTTTCCTGGATTTAGTGGAATTTAGTAATTACGCATGATGTCACACTGCAAACTGGGAGATGCATATACAGCACCACCTGTACTTTTTTTTTTTGCAGCTTCATATATATATTTATAGACATTTCAAAAAATTTAAAAATTCTTAATAAAAGCACAGAACACACAGTAAGCAAAACACTCTCTCATGTATGCATACATACTGACATACCTGAAAAATTAGAAAACAGTCTTGTGTAGGAAGAGAATCTGTTTTTGAGCAGCCATTGTTGTGTTTCCTGGGTTGTAGCTGAAGGCTGAATTTGCTATTAACAAAGAAAATGAACATAAATAGATAAAATCATTCAATGTTAAAAAAAATAACCCGTCACTGGACGTTATGAAGACTACTTAAACAAAATACAAAAAGCCTCCAAATCTGAAGAACAACCAAGAACATGAACATGACTACTTGGTGACTCAAGCCCCTTGCCAGAAACTTTAAAATGCAGATCCCTAAAAGTATCTGATAGGGAGAAGATACTTACTTCACCAGATGTCTGTGAAACTCCATCTCCCTGGTGATTTGGGGAAGAAGAATTGCTGGAGAGGAAAGAGAAGGAATGGTTTTTATAATTTTTTTTAAAGTCAAGATCTTAAGAACTATTAAAGTAGGTAACTTTGAAATGCAACACTGTGGGAGAGCTACATAAGCATGCAATCAGAATACAGCCTAGGGGTGAGTATGATGGTGAGATGAGGACAAACCACATCTTATACAACCTTTTCCATCTGTTCTAGTGAGAAAAGTTTTGCAAAAAGGGCTCCCTCAAGTCTCCACAATGGTGAAAAGAAAATGAAGGATACTCATTCATTTAGAAAAAACATACAAGGAATCAAACAGCTAAAATAAACTGCAAAACCATCTTTAAAAATAAGGTATAAGAAATAGTACAATTCTAACCAAAAATATAAAATGGTATCTTCGTTTAATGAATATATCTACCAACGATTAAAAAGGATGAACAAAAGAAACTTGTATCACTTATCCTTGTGTTTTTGAGGTGACAGAAAAATGGGAAACAACTTTATAGAGCACGTGGCACCTTCCTGGCTCCTGAGCACAGGCTTCTTTCTTAGCTCCTCAATTCCTTATTTTTATTACACTGATTTCATGTACTTTTCTCCACTCACTAGAACTTAAGCTCCTTCCTACAGGATTTGTCTGTGTGGTCATTTATCATAGCATCTAGTACAGCGCTGGAAAGATAGTGGGCTTTCAAGAAACAAGCAGTCAAGCCCGGCGCTGGTGGCTCGCACCTGTAATCCTAGCTACTCAGAAGGCAGAGATCAGGAGGACTGCATTTCAAGGCTAGCTCAAGCAAAATGAAAGCTAGATCCTATCTCGGAATCACCCAATACACACACAAAAAAGGGTTGACAAAGTGGCTCAGGTGGTAGAGTGCCTGCCTAGCAGGTGTGAGGCCCCAAGTTCAAACCCTGATACTACTCCAAAAAAAAAAAAGTGGGTACATGACTTTGCAGTGATTATCCTGAGTGGCCTGACCAGCTAGCATGGTAACATGTCAAGTTCACAATTATTCTCCTACAGGTAAAGCACAAGAACCTACATGGAAGCAAGATGCCTGATTAGTTCATGCAGGGGAAAAACAATGACTATTTTCTTATCAGACTGTACCAGCATGATTGGAATATAAAACTAGAACAGGGCTGGCAGAATGGCTCAAGAGGTAGATCACCTGGTTAGCAAGCATGAGGCCATGAGCTCAAACCCCAGTACAGCTTTAAAAAAAGCTTCCTAAAAACAGGGAACTTCTGATCTCAAATATTCTGCATCAGTTCTTCAGAAAAACCTCCAGGAATGTCCAAGAATGGAAAGCCCACCCTGCCTCTTCAAATGCCTCAGTTCCAGTCTACTGCTTTCATCCTCCCTATACACTCAGTTGCCAAAGCCAGAATGAACAAAACCTACCCTTTCCATTTCTAAAACCACAGTAAGTTTTGTGAAACTGAAAGTCTTTCCTCTAAAGAAAGGAAATATAGCAGAAAATAACCTGTTTGATATGGCAAGAATTAAAGACCAACACTCTTTGTACGTTAACCTATTCAAGTCATATAGTTCTACCTCACAACTCATTAAACCTGTGAACCCCATTAAAGTTGTCATTAATCTCTCAAAGATTGCATCTTGGTTCTATCTTGAAAATGTCAAGTGCCTCCTTTTCTTTTTCTTTTTTGAGACAAGGTCTTGCTATATAGCCTGGGGCATGCCTCAAACTCTCCATCCTCCTGCCTCAGCTGGGATTACCACAGTTGTGAAAGTGTGAGTCATGGGGGATTAGATGCAAAAGGGCCGGCAGGTGAAGAAAAGGCACCTGTGACACTGAAGTGCAGGCTATTTCTCATCACTCCATACTTCAGACATGCAAATAAGAGGCTGTAGGACTAGGGGATGTGGCTCAAGTGGTAGAGTGCTTGGTAGGCAACTAACTGGAAGGCCCTGTGCTCAACCCCCAGTACAGTAAAAATTAATAAAGTCTACCAACGGAGAAGAGAGACTTGAAGGAGCACGAGCACTGAATAGGCGCAGGCATACAATCACACAAGCCAGGTACCTGTCAGGGACACTGCACGTGCTCTGCTGTGAGGAGGTGAAAGTGGGCGCTGGGGAAGGGCTGTTATTCACATAGGCTGTGGGGGTATCAGGCCACGGAGAACACTAAGGATAGAAACAGAAATAAGTTAATGATATGCTTTTTAAATATCTAGGAGAAATAGTTTAATAATTCACTCTCTAGTTTGACCAAATACAAGCTTATAATGCAAGATACCTTGACATTTATCAAGTACCTTCACAGATACATGTCAAATTTACCCTGGGCAGCGAAGAAAAATTTTACCTGCTTTGTATGTCTAGATATTGATTAATGTTAAAGACCTGAAGTGATGACAACAGCAGAACTTTATAAAGGCATTTCAAATACATACTTAAGTAGCTTTCAAGAGCTTTCACTTCCCTCATTACTAGTATCCTCTGTTAGTTCTCCAATAGGAACCTATTAAGGTTGAAGAACAGCAGAGACAACAAAGTATTCTCAAGCAACATCTGACATCACTTGGTGACCCTGAAGGTGGGTGAGTCCCACCTATTGCTCCATGAGCCCTCTTCCCAAAGGAGCAACCTCACTAGTACCCTTAAAATTAGTAATCCCTAAGTAAAACTGGGGCGGCCCAGCATCAAAGTAATTCACCATGTACAGGGCTGCTCTATCTATCTATTCAGCCACAAGCATGTGCTTATTTAATACATTCTCAAAGGGACAGAGTCAATTTTAGATACACTGACTATTACAATTAGGAGAGGTGAAAGTCAAAGTTGAGAACATGCTGAGCAAGCTAGGGTGGTCTCAAAATAGTAGCATTCTAGTGTGAAGGCTGAAGGGAGTCCATCTTAGCCAACTGGAATTCTTTCTAAAAACTACTCTGTTGAGGATGCTGTCAGCATCGAGTCCTTTCTCCTAATTATTCCTCTCCCATTTTATATAAGAAAGGCATCACATCTAACCACAGCCCTGGAGTTTAAGACTCTCCACAAACAAAGATGTTAGGACAGATGGACAGTACCTGATTCTAATGACTAAGTTTTTGTCTACGTTGGGTAGTTTTTAAATCTTTGCTTTCAGAATAGTTCAAGAGGACCTACTATTAGCTGGCACATACTAAAATAACCCACTGGACAATACAAAAAGACAGATCACTGAGACTTTTGACACATAACTCAAAAAGCAGTGAGTGCCACGACTGACATCGCCCAAACATTTATCTGAACAAATTTTCTCATGCCTGTTTTAAAAATCTAAGCTGGGTGTGGATGCACATGACTGCAATCCCAGTATTTAGGAGGTTGAAGACAGGAGATCACAAGTTCAAGGACAGCCTGGGCTATACCACGAGATCCTGTCTCAAAAAAGAAAAATTTACGGCCTGGCATGGTGCCTCATGCCTATAATCCCAGCTACTCAAGGGGTGGAGATCAGCTACTTAGGAGGTGGAGATATGAAGATTACAGTTCTATGCCAGCCCAAAAGTTAGGAAGACTGTTAAAAACCAAGCCAGGCGTGATGGAGCACAACTAGAATCCCAGTTGCACGGGAGGAGTAGGTAGAAGGATTACAGTCCTAGGGCAGCCTAGATAAAAAGTGCAAGACCTAATGTGAAAAATAAAGCAAAAGGAGCTAAAAGTGTGGTTCAAGTGGTGTAACACCTGCCTAGTAAGTAAAAGGCTCCGAGTTCAGATCCCAGTACCACCAAAAAAGTTATGTTTTATCTTTTCTCATTATTCAAGATTTATTTCCAATAACATTTCTATCTTAATATTTAATAATTATTCATCAAAATTTGTATGGTTTTGATAAGCTAAGTTTTTAATTTCTTGAATGAATTAAGGGTCTAAATTTTAATTTATAAAGCTTACAGTAGTTTGGGGAAGTGGCTCAAGTGGTAGAGTGCCTGCCTAGGAAGTGCCAGGCCCTGAGTTCACTGCCAATAACACCAAAAAAAAAGAAAAAAGAAAAAAAAAAAAAAAAAAGGTAATAAAAAGTTTATTGTAGGTGGCTCATGCATATAATCCTAGCTACTTAGGAGCTAAAATCAGGAGGACCATGATTCAAGACCAGCCCAGGCAAATAGTTCTCAAGACCTCATCTTCAAAACATTTTCAGAGAAAATGGACTGAAGTGTGGCTTAAGTGGTAGGGTGCCTGCTTTATATATAAGCTTAAAAACCCTGAGTTCAAACTCCAGTTCTGCCAAAAAAAAAAAAATTTTTTAAAAGTTATGTAGCTGGGCACAGTGGCTCACAACTGTAGTCCTAGCTACTTGGGAGGTAGAGATAGGGAAGACTGCAGTTTGGAGGCCAGCCACGGCAAAAAGTTAGTGAGATCTCATCTCAACCATCAGTTGGGCACGGTGGTACATTTGCCTGTCATGCCAGCTATGAGGGAGGCATAAAACAGGAGGATTGTGGTTCAGGCTGGACTGGCATAAATGCAAGATCCTATCCTAAAAATAACTAAAGCAACAATGGCTGGGGGTCTGGCTCAAGTGGTAGAGCATCTGCCTAGCATGTGCATGGTTCTGAGTTCAACCCCCTGGTATCACCAAAAATAAATAAAATTGTATAAAAGTAATTAGGGCCATCACTAAAAGATTTTCAGGCATAAAAGTATGTCACATTAGGATAATGTTTAAGGGAAGTGGAATGCAAATGAAGACCAAGAAGGAAGAGCAAAGTTATGGATTTAATTAATGATCATGAAATTTTAAATTTTTTATGACATTTAGAATTCACTGGAAGTACTTTAAAGAGTAAAATAATAGTTTCATCCCCCCTTTTTTTTGTTGTTGTCGTATTGGGGTATGAACTCAGGGACTTGTGCTTGCTAGGCAGGCTCTCTACCATTTGAGTCATGCTCCAAGCTAGTTTTATCTTAAGTTATAAATATGAATATTCATGCCAGAAAATTTTGCAGCTGTTCAAACTTACCATGAAAACTTTAGACATCACTTGAAAATGTGCAAGGGAGTATATCCTTTTTCAAAAGTCTTCGGAATAGAAAAGGGTCAAGACTACTAGTATGAAGAAGCTAAGAAACTGTGAAGTACTCAGGATAGAAATCAAGTCTCACCATGAAGGCTTCCACTTCATGTCTTACACTCATCAAAAGCATGGATACAGAAAAATGAATAGAAATACAGGAACCAGACAGGTAAGGTGGCTCAAATCTGTAATCCTAGCTACTAAGGAGGCGGAGCTAAGGAGGATGTCAGTTTGAGGCCAGCCTGGGCCAAAAGTTCAAGACCCTATCTCAACCAATAAAAAAGCTGGGCCTGGTGGTACATTCCTGTTATTCCAGCTACAAGAGAAGCATAAATAAGAGGATCAAGGTCCAGTCTGATATGTGCACAAAGCAAGACCCTATCTCAAAATAACCAAAACAAAAAGGTCTGGAGGTATGGTTCAAGTGGTAAGAGTATCTGCCTAGCAAGCTCGAGGCCTGAGCTTAACACCTCAAAAAAAAAGTTAAAAGAAAAACGGAACCAAAATTCTTTACAACTAATTATGCATTCCATCAAAAATGGTAAAAACAACTACAGACACTGTTTGAACTATCAACTTTCAAAACAAATCTAATTTGGTGGCTGTCTCTGATAAATTCATTGCCTGGTATACCCATTTCTCTATAAACGATGTTTGATAGAACAATGCCTATTCTTTTAAAACTAGGGCCTTTAAGCTGGGTGTGGTGCTGCACACCTGAATCCCAACTTGTAGGCTGAGACAGAAGGATCCCGAGTTCTAGGCCCACCTGGGCTACATAATGAGTTCAAGATGAGCCCAGGTCACATAGTGAGACCCTATCTCAAAAAAAAAAAAACAAACAAAAAAACAAAACTCAAACACCAAACATCAAAATAAAACAAGAAAGTAAATTCAGGGCCTTTTTCTTTTCATCTGACTAAGCATCATGTCCTCAGCTTACAATATGAAGTACTCAAGACTCTGTGAGCTGACTAGCCTATCTAATCACTCATAGGTGTCACATGTTCACTGTTACCTCTACTACTCAGAATTTCCTACTACAACATCCTCCTCACCCAATACAAAATACTGCAACACAGTGTTAACATGCACATCTAAGTAACGTAAATATTTTAGTATTAAAAATTTGCTTTGGCAATTACTTCCAGCTGTTTTAAGGAAACGAAGCCATCAAAACACTTCAAATTAGTATGGCAGAGGAAGGTAGCAATAGCAAGATTATTCACACTCCATATACACCTACTTCACTTTTACACAGATGCTTTTAGCAGTACAAGAATAGTTTGTTTTGGTGGGTTTTTTGCTTTTGTTTGCTTTACTGTGCTGGGGACTGAACCCAGGGCCTTGTGCATGCTAGATGCAAGTATTCTATCACAGAGCTACTTCCCAAGCCCAGTCTAGTGCTGTTAAAAGCAAGCAGTGGTTGGGCTAACAGTGTAGCTAAGGTAGTAGAGCACTTGCCTGGGAAGTACAAGACCCTGAGTTCAAACTCCAGTACTGAAAAAAAAAAAAAAGCCAGGCACTGGTTGTGGCATGTATGTTCCTGAAGACAATCTGTACTGCACAGGGGCTTTAACAATGACCTGGACTTGTATAGTCATAGTTTCAGTATACTCTGAACAGGGCCATCTCCCTAAGAATTTTACAGAATGACACTCATTGTATGCTATAAAAATTGGCAGCCCTGATGTAAGCAGATAAAAGATCAACAGACACACATGAACACATGAATGGATTTTTGGGTTTTTTTTTTTGGTGAAACTGACATGAAGGGTTTTGTTGTGAACATCTCCTGGGAACCAACAGGGGTGACTATTCAGTGTGAGACCATTTTATCTAGCACCATTTCCATTTTAAGTAGGGATAATCTTTTTATTGAAAGTCAATTATAACTTCCTAAAAACTGTAAGCAATTTTGGCCTTCCTATGTAGGCATTTGAAGAAATACACAAAATACTGTAGACTCTCTCTTTTAAAAGCACCCTGCTTTTTTAAAAACAGGTTTCCCAGATGAACTCTAACCACCTCCTGAAGCATCATACCCACACCAAATGCAGCAACACACTAGGCAGGAAGCAACATACTGGACAAACAAGGCCAGTGAACTGCTGACGCTTTGCATAGCTTAGACTTGAGTTAAGAACCTCTTAAGAATTTACCAATTTTCTTATCTTCAGATTAGTTACAACACACAATAGATTTATGTATGAATTAACCAGAACCCATTCCTTTCAATAGCTAAACTGTTTGTAACAGGCAGGGAAAAGTGATTTGAGTTACAAGGTCACCTCAAAGAAATTGGCTAAGACTACTTGTGGGTCTTCAGGTAGGAAAAGAGAAGACAAAAGCAATAAATTGGAATGGTAGGCATTTGGGGAAAGGAGTATTCAATGATTCTGACCACCTTTGATTTAAATCAAAAAGGCTCAAATGAACTTTCATGCTCCCTTTGGAACTAGGATGAGCATTTTTGCAGTGCTATATAAAGAAGCACTTAAAACATTTTTACTCAATGCTTTAATTTGGATATGAGGTTCTTGTGATAGTGCTTATGACAGTGACTTTGAAAATCTACACTTAATCACAGATATACAAACAAGAGTGAAAAATCCATATTTGGAACCTTAATACTGCTAACACAACAATGAAGAGAGTCTTCCTTAATACACAATACTAGTTATTTTTAAAATTCTTTTTAATACCTTCTGTTCATATTTATTGTGGGTATAGTTGAATAACAGAATAATCCTTTGTGGACTGTTTTTACATGAAGAGTTGTGTCATGAAATGAAGATTTCTACACTTAACCTGACAAAGCTCATACTCAACCAAAAGCCCTCAGATTACATGTTCGGATATCCCAGGACTAAGTGCATCGATGTATACTACCTTGGCCTGAAGCATTACATCACAAAGCAGGTGCCAAGAGGAAATACTATGTAGTCAAAGATGTCTTTCTACCAGTGCTGCCACAGAGGCTTTTAAAAGCACAGACAGACACACATCCATATACTGCATGCAGGGAAATGTGATAGTGTTGCACATGTCAATGTTAACTTGCCATCATTTAAGTATCCACAAAATTTTCTTACCAGAAATACACACAAAAAAGCAAAACCTTTTTTACTTATATGAAAATAACTATTTAAAATATTTTAATAAAGTATTTCCAATTAAATCCAGTGCTCATGAAGCAGTTGTGTATGTAAAGGAGAAAGAGGAAGGGAGGGGAAAAGGAAGGAGGCAAGGGGACAGGGAAGGAACACATATCTCTAGTAGTGTTTTTTCTTTCCCTCCAAAACCACCCAATATTGTCAACAATGTTTTTGCTTTGTTTTAAAGTGTTAGATTTAGGAAATTTCCTCAGTGAGGAACAAACAGAAAGCAGGAAATCTAAACAAAAGCAAATTAAATCAAGACAAGGACATCAAAAACAATTTTGGCTTTACTTTTCCGTGGAAGCTGGTCCTATATCTAACACTGCACAAGGGTTCTTGCACAATGAAAAGAGAAGCAGAAGCCCCTTACACTGCCTCGCTTTGCCAGAGAATCACCGTAGTCTGCTGGCAAAGTCCGCTTGCTGGACTTTTTCTGCTCATGTTCAACTGCATCTTCAATTATAGGCTCAAGCCTCATCTGGACAAACACCAAAGATTGGGATCAATGTCTTTTCATTATACAAAGAAAGATCTAATACCCTGCTTCATGTCTCTGCAGTCTAATTAAACAAATGCATGACCAACAGGATTCAAAGTTAAAGGAAATATAAAACCCCAGCAGTGACAAAAATTGGACATTCTAGACCCCAACTTAAATCTCTTGCCAACTTCAAGGTTTTAAGGTCTAGTTCTGAGACCTGATTGGGATTTCAGCATCTGCATTCAAGATCCCACCCAAGAAACTAACTCATAAATATCCCAAAATTTGAATATTTCCCCACAAAATTTTCAAAGAATTAACATCAATCTACCACCCAATCTTCCCAACCCCCCAGTTGTGAAATTCATCTGAGAGGTAGTGCTAATATGCAAACCTCTGCTTCTCTGGCAAAAGCAAATGCCACATATCACTTTACCTCTGTGAGGATTGTGGTATCATAGGACGGCTGATACTTTTCTTTTTCATGTGCTGTCCTCTTCTCCATCTTTTCTCGATCAGTTTTTTGTTTCCTATCTGCACCTTTAGGCTTAAAATAAAATAGATGATTTTATTCACCAGGCTGCAAACAGCTTTACACATGGAACAGTCTTAATTACTGGCAGCCTGGTTTCCACCTCTTACCTTAAAAACTTTGATTTGGCAGCTAGCTGAGTGAAGATGATCTGTGTATTCCCCATTTTCATTCTGCTTAAAGGTGTCAACCTGGATCCTAAAAGGCACTCCCTTTTCACCTCCATGCTTCCGTGGAGTAAATTCTGTGCTGATGCAGTGTACCTATAAAACAACTTGAGGTGAAATGGACTCAAAGTACTGTCTACTGAGTATCTTTTTATTTTGTTTCCTCCTGGATATACTGTGACCACTACACATACATTCAGGATCCTTTAAAAGAGATGCCTATATATTAGTCAAATTATCTTATGAATTTTCTGTTTTGTTTCTTTCCCCACCCTTGGGCACCACTGAGATTTCAACTCAGGGCCTTATGCTTACTAGGTAGGCATTTTACCACTCAAACCATGCCCCAGCCCTTTTTAAATTTTTTGCTACTTTTCAAATAGTCTTGTATTTAAGCTCAGGCCAGCCTGGACCCCAATCCTACTGATGCTTCTGGATATAACTGGGATGACAGACACATGCCACCAACCCAGCTTTTTATGGTTGAGATGGGGTCTCTCAAAATTTTTACCCAAACTGGTTTTGAACAGCAGATCCACCCAATCCCCACCTCCCAAGTAGCTAGGATTACAGGTATGAGCCACTGCACCTAGCTTTCTGAACTGTTTTTAATATATAGCTTTCTCTTAAAAAATCCAACCATGTGTTTTTGGACATGCTGATAAAAGAGCTCATCCCCATTTTATAATGCCTCTTCTTCAATGAAGGAACTGGGCCAATTAGGAAAACAAGAATAAAGTAGCTTCCTATGCATGTCACCTGTACACCCTGGACAATATGCTACTCTCAGACTCAAGAGTCCTAAGCTCTACTCCATCCACAGCAGTGTTCATTTTGAGAGCAGTCTGTTATTTGGCCTCTACTGTTATTAAGCCTGTATTACACAACTAATCATCCTGCTGCTGCTTCTGCACACACACCAGTTTGTGATGCTTTGCCTGGAGAACTTCCACAGTCCTAAACGCCCATTATCTGTCCTACCTACCCCCTGCTCTAAACTCTAGGCCAATCCTTCAAAGTCTATTCAGGATCCTGAGGGCAACATTCACCTTTCTACTCCCTCCTGAATAAGCACCACAGGAAAACAACCTTAAGGTACCAGATAGAGTTAATGGTCTATATGGCAGAAACAACCGTTTCTAAGTGCTATGACTACACATTTTGAATGACTAGCAATATGAAAACTGACCTCTGCAATGTGACTGCGCAACCTGAGAGTTAAGGCTAGGTCTTATTTTCACTCTTGTTCACCACAACCAGTTATGTGGTAGACAAACACTAACAGCAGAAGAAAAAATTTGACTGCTATGAACTATGTCCCCAGTGACTATTAGCTGATAGGGAATATTTGGTAGACCACCAAAATGCAGAATACAGTGACTTTTTTTAATAGTTGATGCATATCATAGCCTACTTAAAGCAGGTCAGCAATCAAGTGGTTTTCCCTTTTTATATAAAGATTACCTACACAAGTAGTTTAAATTTTACCACTTACACATTTCTACACAGTAGATATTAGAATTACTATTTTAATAAACAAATAACAAAAGTTTTTATTTTAAAGTATGCCAACAGTAACTAAAAAGGGGGAAGCTAACAACTATTAAAGCCAGGTGATAGATATATGGACATTATTATTATTCTATGTGTGGAGACTTGGAAATTTCAGCATCAGAATGTTTAAGGGGTGGGTATAGTGACTAACACCTATAATCCTAGCTACTTGGGAGGACTGAGGTTGGAAGCCATTCCAGGCTAAAAGTTACAGAGATACCTATCTCAATCAACAAGCTGGGTATGGTGGTGTGGGGTGGTGAGCCCAGCTACTCAGGAGGCCCTAGGTAGGAGCATCACAGTCCAAGGCTGGCCCTGGGCAAAAGCAAAACCCAACCTAAAAAATAAGCAAAGCAAAGCAAAGCATGGTTCAACTAGTAGAGTGCCTGCCTAGCAAGCAGTGAGGCCCTGAGTTCAAAACCCAATACTACCAAAAAAAAAAAAAAAAAAGTTTTAAATAATGCTAGGCCGATATTAAAACCTCAAACTTTGGGTCTGGCAGAGTAGCTCAAGCAGTAGAGCACATGTCTAGCAAATGTGAGGCCCTGAGTTCAAGCCTTTGTACCACCCAAAAAAAAAACAACCTCAAACTTTTTCCAATCATATTTTAAAGGGCAAGTTCTGTTCAAGAGATATACATGAAGCATACATCTTATGAAAAACAGAAATTTCAATTATTGTGATTGGCTAGCAATAATAAAAACTGACTCTGAACAATGCTTTGCATTACCAGTCTTCATATGACTATAACGATAAATTTATTAGAACAAACCAATTTTGACAGCATATGCTAAAAAAAAAGAGACGTTACAAGACATTTTATAAGTAAGGATTTTTAAAAAATGCTTCCTTAAGTCAAGAATTGAATCTCACCATTACCTTCTAAATGACTGGGTCAGTATGCTTCTAATAATATAAAAAGTCAAACCTGAATGAAAGCAGATGTGCGTTTTGCAGGGTCCCACAGAAATTCCACAGCATTTAACTGGCTTGGATTTGTTCTTGTGTCAATAATTCCCACAGACATTGGAATATCTGTATGTTGAAAAAGAAGTTAAATAAAAATGTGTCCACCTTAATTTAAAAAGTTGTAACTTAGGCAAGTATGGTGGCACATGCCTGTAGCTCCAGTTACTTGGGAGGCTGAAGCTGAGGGATGTTTTGAGCCCAAGAGTTCAAGATCAGTCTCAGCAGCATAGCAAGACCTCAGCTTAAAAAAAAAAAAAAAGCCCAAAACACAAAAACACTTACAACTTAGTATTCTAAAAAAATAATTACACGCATGTTGAACTCTTCCTTCAGTGTTCTCCATAGTCAACCTTATCTTCAATATCAAAATCCAGCTAATGAGAATCACAGTTTCTCCCACCATTTGTATCTCATTTTATTAAGAATGCGATGGGGCTTGACAGAGTGGCTCAAGCATTAAGAGTGCCTGCCTAGCAAGTGTGAAGTCCTGAGTTCAAACTCCAGTGCCGCCTTCCCACCAAAAGTGATGAATGGTGCCAACTGAAGAGTAAATAGTTTCAAAATCATAAAATTCCTTGCTTAGGTTAGTTTAGCACCAAAAAGCTACTTCACTTTTTAACCATAAAACAATTCTCAAGGCATGGGATCTACTAACACCAAAACTTTTCCCATATAATTAGTAGCATGTGGTACCAAAACACTAACAGGCAGAGCTAAAAATTGCCACCATTTCCATGGTCTTTTGACCACTACCTGTACCTAAATCAAGAAGTCTGTCTCCTGGGCGATTCCACTTCCAACCTTCAAGTTGTTGATGCTCTGTATACTGTAGCCGTCTGTCATGGAATACAACCCTTATGATGCTCTATGGAACAAGTGGGGAAAATGAGTACATTTGAATCACTCCAACTAAAATGCAGAAGCATTTTCACTTCTGATGTAGTAACTTATAGCAGATGAGCACACAAAAACAGATTCTGTTTTAAACAGTCCATCTGTGAACTTTTCTGCTCTTGGACAACTGAATTATGATACCCTTATTTAATGCAAAACACAAGTAAGATGGTTACTTAGGTATAAATTTTATACAAGAATTTGATATTGTAATTCAACATCAAGGTACATGCATATAAAACCAGTGAGCAAGAATTATACTTCTATGAAGAAAGTGCCAGAAGCACACAGAATTATGAAAGTGAAAAGGTATTATAAAGAGACAGAGATTCCTCAGGCAAACTGGTAAAACTGTGTTGATTTAAAGCAGTAATGCATAGTGTGTGTAATTCCAGTATTCAGGAGGCTGAGGCAGGAGAATCTGAAGTTTGTCCAGTCTGGGCTGTATAACAAGACCCTGATCTCAAAAATAACAACAAAATAATACTAATCATTGAATTTTTTAAAAACATTCTATCAGCCAATTGGCAAACACGCACACCCATCCATTTTCCCTAAAAGGAAACCTAAATATATTCTTAACTCTCTAACTTGCAAGTGAGATTATCTAAAGTGAGCAAATTAAATAAAAAAAAAACAAAAAAACAAAAAACACAGAAAAGTTTTACCTCAACACTCAAATTCCTAGGGAAGGCTTTTAATCTACTGCCCAAACTCTAGGGCAATTCTACATTCTTCATCCATGCCTCTTTAAGCTCCCATAAGTTTGGGACAACAACTACTATTTCATTCTAAGAACAGAGTGATAAGTGATCAAACTGCATCCAGACACCAGATTTTAACCAATTAATGTTTCTGACACGTAAGTAACTTTCTAAGACTATTATGCAATAGGATAATTATATTTTCATAGACATTACTGGTTTGAAAAGGAAATCATTTGTTAGCCATACATATAGATACTCTAGTACCTCTGCTTTCCCCACGCTTTAAATACTATCCAAAACATAGCAGGAAACCATTTAAAAGTGATGGGTACCATCACTGTGGAGCCTGCCTAGATATCCACCAGCAACCACTTCACAATGGCAAGCAACAAACCCCTTTGTGATGGTGCATGGGCTTGAAAGCTAGTTTCTCTCAGAAGAAAGCACACAGAAAATGTCCTAATTTTGATTCTTCTATGTTCAGTAACCTGACTAAATTCACACATTAAGGTGAAAATAATATAGGAATATAAACAGACTTACCAGTTTTACTAAGTCCTATTACAAAAAGGCTAAGATAGTAAGGCAATGAAAAGAGCGGCCAAAGTTAAGAAAACACAATGTCTGTCTATTAACCAGGTGGCTCACACTTATAATCCTAGCTATTTGGGAGATGGAGATTGGGAGGATCAAGGTTGAAGACCAGCACAGGCAAAAAAGTCCAAGACACTTCCACCTTAACAGAAAAAACTGGGAGTAATGGTGGGCACCTGTCATCCCAGCTATGCGGAAAGCATAAATAAGATCATATTCAGGCCTGCCTGGGCATAAACCAGAGACCCTATAACAAAAATAACCAAAGCAAAAATGGCTAAGGGTGTAAGGCCCTGAGTTCAAACCCCAGTAGCACCAAAGAAAAGAGAAAGAAAAGAAATTTTAAATGAAGCTGAAAGAGAGAAAATTGTTAGCTGCAAGTTGGGTCTAACAGGAGACTAGTTATACTTACAAAACTAGCAATAGATGAAGGGGCCCAACTAATAAGACAAAAAGCAAGTAGAGCCAGACCTGGTGGTGCACACTTAGTACTCAGGAGGCTAACGCCAGGGAACCACAAGTTTGAAGTCAGTTTGGGATGCATAACAAGTCTGAGGTCAGTCTGGCTACAAAGTAAGACCCTGTCACAAAGGCGCCAGTAGCTTACACCTGTAATCCTAGCTACTTGGAAGGCTGAGATCATGAGGAACACTGTTCGAGGCCAACCCAGGCAAACAGTTCCAAGAACCTATTTCCAAAAATAACCAGAGCAAAACAGACTGGAGATGTGGCTCAAGTGGTAGAGTGCATGCTTTCTAAGTATAAAGCCCTGAGTTCATCCCAAGTCACACCAAAACAAACAAACAAATCTAAACACAAGTAGAAAAAAGCAGATTACTAAATATGTTCAGGAAAAAGTTCCAAAGTACCTTTGACAACATACCATTGGATTCCCAAGAGTACCCCAAATTTAAGTAGTATAACTGAAGATCACAGGGCCAGAAAATAAAACTCCAAAAGACTATAGAAGGAAGTGGATTCCAGGAAATTCATACTATAGTTCTTAGTAGTAAAAGACGCAGCAGTTCTGAATCTTAGGTAAGCTCTCAGGACATAACTGGATGTATCCTGGCACACCTCACAAAAATCAAACGTGGTTTATCAAATAGAAGATGGGCTGGAAGTAAAAGCTTTTTCAGGACTGGAGGTGTGGCTCAAGTGGTAGAGTGGCTGCCTAGCAAGCACAAAGCCCTGAGTTCTAAACCCCAGTACCATCAACAACAGCAACAACAACAAAAAAGCCTTTTCAAATTAACCCTTTTCAATCAGTGGGCTAAATGTTTATGTATGCTGTGATGTCAGCAAAACTTTCACTGTGCACTTGTAGCTGGATGGTTTCTCTATATCAACAGCTCATTATCTCATGATGAAATGTCACTATGTCTTTATTTCTTCATTAATCATGTGTATTAGTTGTTTCTACTTTTTGTTTTGTTTTGTTTTGTTGAGAAAAGAATCTGGCTTTATAGCCAAGACTAATCTCAAATTCACAATCCTTCTGCCTCATCCTCTGAGTGTACCACCACACCCAGCAATTTACATGTTTTAATATGGAAGTAAGTCTAAGGAAGTTCAACAAATTAACTGATTAACCCTGACATCCCAAGTTAATCTGACTGACATTCTAACTAGTTTTTCAAAAGTATTTTAAGCACTAAGTCTCACTGAATGGCAAATTGTTGATTAGGTTGAGAAGAGAACTTACCACGAGAACTCATGATACTGTATTTTTCATAGACTAGCAAATGACAGATACATTCATTATACCATTGTCTCTACTTATGGGTATTCACAATTTGCCATGGTAAGATTAAAAATTGTTCTACCATTTTTTAGATACCCAGTTTTAAAGACCTCAACACAGGATTCATCAAGTCCTATTCAATTTTATTACAGAATATACAATTTTAACTATTTTCCAACCCTTTCACACAGGTATTAAAAAGAAAACCAGCATGTTACAATAATCAAATTTAACTTTCACACTGGCAGAAGAATACACCCACTTCTCTCCTTTAACATATATAAATATGTATATATACATATATTACTGGGGGAGGGAGGAGAGGCAAGGATAGCAGGAAAAGGAGGAAGAGGCAGAAAAACTTCAATTTAATTTTAACGAGTAAGTAATACAACTGGCAAATTTACCCAAAGGTGACCTAGGAGGCAACTATCCAGCTAGAAAAAGAGGATGCTGAGAGAATCCCCAACATTTCTAAGCTTCCTAGGTACTGGGACTGGAGAGCTGTTAGTTTGGCTCCTTGATAAACCCATGAATAGGTATCATTTGAGTAAAGTAAAATACAGGCAGGGAGTAGGGCTGCTTACTGTGAACACTGATGGCCTTTTTAAAACAGTGGATCTAGCCAGGCACCAGTGGGTCATGCCTATAATCCTAGCTACTCATGAGCAGAGATCACGAGGATCAAGATTCGAAGCCAGCCCAGGCAGATAGTTTGCAAGACCCTATCTTGAAAAATAAAACCTCTTCACAAAAAAGGGTGGTGGAATGGCTCAAGGTGTGTAGTAGGCCCTGAGTTCAAACCCCAGCACTGCCAAAAAAAAAAAAAAAAGTGGCTCTAATTGCTGTTTTCTACAAGCCAGAATGCCAAAGGGGAAAAAAAAATCGAACTCATTCCTTATGGGAATGACCAACCCGATTGGGCATATAAAAACAGACTCAAAATGCAGATACTAACTGTGGGAATGGGCACATAAACTTTCTCCTGCTCTTCCAAGTTATAAGCCCCAACAGTTTAAAGGGGAAATCTGGGAGCTAAGTCTGAGTTGTCAGGACAACCATCCAGCAGGGACCAGATCCCCTATTTCTTCCTTATAGAGCAGGGAAATATCTAGGCTCAACCTTCTGTAGGATTGGAATTTCCTACCCCCAGGAGTGACAGGGGCACTGTGGTACCCCAAAGGCTCTCATCTTAGGTCTCTAGGTGCAAGCAGCTCTGTCCCAGTTAGCATGGCAAATTCAAACTGCCTTGATCACAAAGCAGTCCAAGTACCCATACCCGCCACATGGCCGCCTTTTCCTCAAAAAGATGGAATACCTCTCTATACTGAGGGCCCAGCAACACCAGGGCCATGATATGCCATTCTGTGGGAAGATGAATAAGTAGATCAAGAGAATTATGCTTGCTGGACTCTTGCTGACATTTGAAGTTTTACCTTTCCCCAAATGAGCTTCTTCCATGAACTTTGCCCTATAATGCTATGGATTTTATAACTAGCCCAGTGCATGAGAGGCGAATGGTAGAAGAACCTGCCATGCATAACCCTGGGGAGGGCAAGGATGGTTCTGAAGAAATTATCTTTAAAGGCTGGACAATGGCTATGCTTCCTAAACCTGGGGTGACTGATTTCCTCATTCAGATCCATCACTAGGGTAAACATTTCAAGTTACATTTAATGAAATTTTAAGGAGTAAGTTGTGTGGGTTTTTGGGTTTTTTTTTTTCCATACTGGGGTTTGAACTTAGGGCCTCACGCTTGCTAGGCAGGCACTCTAGCCATTTCGTCACCCCATGGATTTTTAAAGTTTTAGGTTAACATTTACATTTCCCCTCACATTGTCTTCTACTTTTGGAGAGGAGTTTATACTTTTTGTTGTGAAGAGTTTTGTTCTCCTGTAACTTGTAACTTGGTTCCCAGTAACAACTGCAATTTCCATTTTACACATAAACAAAATATGGCTCAGAAAAGTTTAAAGTTTCAATATAGTCATTACTTCCTAAAGGAAATTTTAAAAAAATGTTTTTGACAGGACTGGGGTTTGAACTCAGGACCTCACATTTGTTAGGCAGGCACTCTACCACTTTGAGCCACTCCACAGCCCTTAAAAAAAATGTTAATTTCTTTTTTTGTTTGTTTGTGGAACTGGGGTTTGACCTCAAGGCTTCACGTTTGCAAAACAGGAGCTCTACCACTTGAACCACACCTCAAGTCCATTTTATTTTGGTTATTTTGGAGATGGGTGTCCTGAACTATTTGTCTGGGCTGGACTCAAACCATGATCCTCCAAATCTCAGCCTTCCAAACAGCTAGTATTACAGGCTTAAGCCACTAGTACCTGGCTGAAATATCAAAATTTTTAACAAAAACGCTTGCAGTAGAACTGTCACTTTATCCAATCATTGCAGTATCTGTTAAGGACTAAAATAGACTGCTCTTACCTTTACTAATTTTCCACTGATCTCAGGCATATCTCCCATTTTCCGATTATCCAGCATCCGAATTTCATAAGACTGACCTAATTTAAAGAAATTATGAATCAAAAACATTTATCAAAGAACATTACTCTATTCATTCAACATAATTTAACTTTCAGAGCATACAACTATATGATGTTAATTTGTCAACTTTCTAGGAAAGCAAATTCAGGTTGACCTTTCCCTTCCTTGCAGATCATACCACCCTTTCCTTCTTATATTATTAAAAAAAACTGAAGAGTTTCTGTCAATTTATTTTCATCTGCCACTCTTACACTGAAATTTTTATTATGCACATAAGCATTATCTGAGTCTAATTTTTTGTGGCACCTGTGTTTGAACTCAGGGCCTCATGCTTGCTAGACAGGTGCTCTTACTGCTTGAGCCACTCCACCAGCCCTTTCTTTTGTGATGGTATTTTTTTTGAGATAGAGTCTTGTAAACTATCTGCCCAAGGCTGGCTTTGAACACCGATCCTCCTTATCTCAGCCTCCTGAATAGGCAGGATTACAGGCGTGAGCCACTGGCACCTGGCTTGAGACTAATTTCTATAATAACTTTGAGATATAATTTATACTCTAAAATACATCCCTTTTTTATAACTCATTGGTTTTTTAGTATATTCAGAGTTGTATAACCACTACCACTAACAGTTTTAAAACATTTTTATCATCCTGAAAGAAACCCAAACTCGTTAGCAGTCACTTCCCACCCAACCTCACCCCCTTGCAATCACTGATCTACTTTTCCATTTCTAGGGTTAGGAGCATGGTTCAAGTGGCAGAAAGCCTACCTAGCAAGTACAAGGCCCCGAGTTCAACCCTAGTAATGGCCCCCCCTTCTATCTTTAGGGACTTACATACTCTGGGCATTTAGTATAAATAGAATTTTATTTACATGATAGGGTTTGGAGGACTAAGTCCTTTTACTTAACATAAATTCATTCCTTTTTCTTGCCAAATATTATTCTACTACATGAACAGCCTAAACTTTCTGTATCCATTTTTCAATAGATGTACTTCTTGGCTACTATGAATGGTATTGTGGACATCAGTACACAGATGTGTGTGTGGACTAAGGCCAACTTCAATCCTTTTCCCCTGTGTTAATTCACATCTGTCAATGATTCCTTAGTGTCACACACACACACACAAAAAGCACACAAATAGATTTATCCTTCAATTTAGACATTTAGGAAAATAAGCTGCTACAAAAAAAAAATTAAGTATACTCTAACCCCACAAAGTTATTAAGAAAAATGACAGTATAATTTGTCATGCATAAAAGTGAACAGAAACTGAAGAAGGCTTCTAAGTACCACACAAAGTTTGGACTTCTATAGTTTAACTAGCAATATCCTAGTCACACAACCATGGGCTTATAGAAAGATATACAAAGGGTCCAAGAGCATAGGATTATCAATAAAGGATTATCAAAATACAACAAAATTACTCAAAAGAGACAGAAGACAGATATACGTAGTATGTTACTAAGAAATATTCTTTAAATTCACCACCAGATTGAGAGATTAACACTAAAAAATATTTGTATAGCAAGACAATTTTTTTAAAAGTTAAACTAAGACTGACTGGAAAAAGAAATCTATAGCACAAGTAACAGTGGGCTCAAACTCAGAAAACAGTAAGAAATAAATTTTAAATAAATAGTTTTGAAAAAATATACCATTAGACATTTAAAATTACACTCAACCCCATAAGAAATTATGAAAAAAAATTAATGAAATGTTTGTGCATATTATCAGATCAACCACAAATGTTTAATTAATTAAAAATCAACACTCTCGCAAATAGTTTGCGAGACCTTATCTTGAAAAACCCTATCACAAAAAACTGGGCTGGTACAGTGGCTCAAGGTGAAGGACCTGAGTTCAAGTCCCAGTACTGCACAAAAAAAAAAAAAAAAAAAAAAGAACTGCATGTAGAACGTCAGTACACAAACAACAAAGGCACCCAGTGGGCCATTTGCTGAGGGCCTGGTAAGCAGAAGTTGAGCCAGTCAGTGCTGCATGCTGGAACAAAAGCCCTCTCTGGAGCTGCAGCAAACTTCCCTAGAGGGCAAGCATCCTCCCCACCCACCTGAAGCCCAACAACTCAATTCCCACTGCTGCTGGAGAGACCCCCATTTGAGCTTGTGAGAGCACCAGCAGAAGGCCTGCCAAGAAACAGGTACCCAATAGGGAAAATTTACTGGAACCCAGCAACAGCCCACAGAGGTCACAGAAAACAGGTCACAATATGGCAGCACTACTACCAGGGAGCTGCGCCTTCAACCCTACCAGAGGCTGAAAGACATCTGAACAAAACCCTGCGCTTGGTGCATAACTATAGTCTGTAAGTTCTGGGGACCTTGAGAGATAGGAAGGGGTGTGAATTAGTTGAGGCAGGCCAGTGATCAGTACAAACTCCAAAGAGTTAGATCTGCAAATACCCCTCGCTCTACAACCAGATGCCAACCCAGAGGCAGGTATCAAATTTAGCTAGCCTTCTAGTGGACTGAAAGACTAGACACAGAGGGGTGGGGGAAGAGCAACAGCAATAGATAACTTGCAATTTTCACACAGAAGTTTTGCCCAATGCTGCCAAAACTGTGATGTAACTCTTTCACTCTCTTACTTTCAGCTGTTTTTTTTTCTTTTTTATATACATTCCAACAGTGGTTTTGCCTTCTTGCTCCCCAATTCCCTCTTTTGCCTTACCTCCCTCCCTACCCTCACTGAAGGCACTCACAAGACCCACATAAACCACCTTTAAGTGTACAATCCTAAACCATCTCTTCTCCTCCCCTTTCTACCACCCTCCCCAATTCATACTTTCTACTTGTCAACCACCATACTCCCTAGCTGTCAATTTCCTTCCTCTTTGTCTACCCTCCCACAATTCTCCTTCACTATCAATAATTTTGATAAAGGGATTCCCAAAATTTTTTTTTCAGTTCCATGGAGTTCTCCTCCCATTTCTCCCCTATTTTATTACCTACATTATCTCTTCTACACATCTAGTCTGCCTCTTTTCTTTTTCTTTTTTTTTTTATTTTATTATTCATATGTGCATACAAGGCTTGGGTCATTTCTCCCCCCTGCCCCCACCCCCTCCCTTACCACCCACTCTGCCCCTCCCTCTCCCCCCTTCCCCCTCAATACCCAGCAGAAATTATTTTGCCCTTATCTCTAATTTTGTTGAAGAGAGAGTATAAGCAATAATAGGAAGGAACAAGGGTTTTTGCTGGTTGAGATAAGGATAGCTATACAGGGAGTTGACTCACATTAATATCCTGTGCGTGTGTGTTACCTTCTAGGTTAATTCTTTTTGATCTACCCTTTTCTCTAGTTCCTGGTCCCCTTTTCCTGTTGGCCTCAGTTGCTTTTAAGGTATCTGCTTTAGTTTCTCTGCGTTAAGGGCAACAAATGCTAGCTAATTTTTTAGGTGTCTTACCTATCCTCACCCCTCCCTTGTGTGCTCTCACTTTTATCATGTGCTCAAAGTCCAATCTCATTGTTGTGTTTGCCCTTGATCTAATGTCCACATACGAGGGAGAACATAAGATTTTTGGTCTTTTGGGCCAGGCTAACCTCACTCAGAATGATGTTCTCTAATTCCATCCATTTACCAGCGAATGATAACATTTCGTTCTTCTTCATGGCTGCATAAAATTCCATTGTGTATAGATACCACATTTTCTTAATCCATTCGTCAGTGGTGGGGCATCTTGGCTGTTTCCATAACTTGGCTATTGTGAATAGTGCCACAATAAACATGGGTGTGCAGGTGCCTCTGGAGTAACCTGTGTCACAGTCTTTTGGTAGATCAATGTTTAGCTTTTTAAGTAGCCTCCAAATTTTTTTCCAGAGTGGTTGTACTAGTTTACATTCCCACCAACAGTGTAAGAGGGTTCCTTTTTCCCCGCATCCTCGCCAACACCTGTTGTTGGTGGTGTTGCTAATGATGGCTATTCTAACAGGGTGAGGTAGAATCTTAGTGCGGTTTTAATTTGCATTTCCTTTATTGCTAGAGATGGTGAGCATTTTTTCATGTGTTTTTTGGCCATTTGAATTTCTTCTTTTGAGAAAGTTCTGTTTAGTTCACTTGCCCATTTCTTTATTGGTTCATTAGTTTTGGGAGAATTTAGTTTTTTAAGTTCCCTATATATTCTAGTTATCAGTCCTTTGTCTGATGTATAGCTGGCAAATATTTTCTCCCACTCTGTGGGTGTTCTCTTCAGTGTAGAGACCATTTCTTTTGATGAACAGAAGCTTTTTAGCTTTATGAGGTCCCACTTATCTATGCCATCTCTTAGTTGCTGTGCTGCTGTGGTTTCGTTGAGAAAGTTCTTACCTATACCTACTAACTCCAGAGTATTTCCTACTCTTTCCTGTATCAACTTAAGAGTTTGTGGTCTGATATTAAGGTCCTTGATCCATTTTGAGTTAATATTGGTATAGGGTGATATACATGGATCTAGTTTCAGTTTTTTGCAGTCTAGTCTGCCTCTTAATTAACATCTTATATTAGCTCAGTCACCACTCCCTCCTACAAAATAAACTTTTTACCTCGTATTACCCACTAGATCTTTTCCTCTGTTTCTGTCCCATCACAACTCTGACAACCTTTGGCCTTCCAGGACCACAAAGATTCATCTTTGCTCCAACAGAAAATCAAACATACTGGAACAGTAGCAATAACTGATCTTCATCAGAGATTACTGCAACTTCAAGGCTGCAGTTCAATAACTGTGACAGCTTTAGCAGCTAAGCCTTCTTTCCCCATGTGGAACATCCTGAGAATAAGAAGCTAAAGGCATTGATATTGAGCCACTACTCTCCCCTCCATTATGAGACAAGAAAACACACCAGAGCTAAACCACCACCCAGTCCTGCGCAATCCCTCATAAAACCCCAACCACAGGGGCACAAGGGACTGGAACCCCAAACCAAAAACCCCGGATGTGTAAATCTCAACACAGAAACATAAAGCAGCAAGGCAACAGCTCCCCTTCAAAAGCCAACTCTACCACTAAGGATCTAAACACCAGTGAAGAGAAGGAAATATCAAATATTGAATTCCAAAAAATAATAGAAAGGATGATTAATGAGTTCAAAGAAGAGACACAAAAGCTAGCGTGTCATCTCAAAGAGCGCATTAAATAAACAACGAAAACAGCTCAAAGAGAATTCAAACAGATGAACAAAATTAAGAATACTATGCAGGATATGAAACAGGAACTCAATAAAGATACAGAAATCCTGAAAAAGAATCCATCTGAAATGAACAGCTCAATATACCAAATAAAAATCTCAATCAAAAGCTTGGTGAAATCCTAAGAAAATATGAATGGAACACGCAAGACATCATGAAAAAACCAAATCTACAAATAATGGGTACAGAAGGACAAGAGATACAAACTAAAGGTACAGATAACCTTTTCAATAAAATAATAGCTGAAAACTTTCCCAACTTTGAGAAAGTAGGACCATCTAGGAACAGGAAGCTTACAGAACACCAAACCATCAGTACCAAAAAAGAAACACCCCCAGATATATCATAATCAAAACATTCAACATTCAGAACTAAGAAAAAGTACTGAAAGCTGAAAAAAGATAAAAGACAAGTTGCATATAAAAGCAAACCCATTAGAGTAATAGCAGATTTCTCCACACAAACTAAATGCAGGAAGGTCATGGAAAGACATATTTCAGGCCCAGAAAGAAAACAACTGTCAACCTAGATTAGTCTATTCCAGCAAAATTATCCCTCCTAATTGAAAGAGAAATTAAGACCTTCTACAACAAGCAAAAACTAAAGAAATTTGTGACTACCAAGCCAGCACTGCAGAAAATACTTAAAGGACTCTTACACACTGAAGAAATTAAGAGTGAGACAGAATGATACAATAAATAATAAACCCTTTGACCAAGCAGAACAGTAAACAGGGAATAGACAAAAAGTAAACCTAACAGGAGAAAAGTTAACTGGAAACACCACACACGACACACCTCTCAAAGTCCTTAATATAAGGCCTGAAACTTTGAAACAACTATAGGATGTAGTAGGAAATATACTGGAACAGACAGGAATAGGGAATGACTCCCTAAGAACTCAAGGCTCAACATCTAAGAGAAAGAATGAACAAATGGGACTGCATCAAACTAAAAAGCTTTTATGCTGCAAAAGAGTGACTAGACTCAAGAGACTGCACGCCGAATGGGAGAAAAATCTTTGCCAGCTATTCATCTGATAAAGGACTAATATCCAGAATCTATAGGGAACTCTAAAAACTCAACATCCCAATGAAGAAATGGGCACATGAATTAAATAGGAAAATTTCAAAGGAAGAAGTACAAATGGCCAGTAAATACATGAAGAAGTGTTCAACTTCCCTGGCTATAAGAAATGCAAATCAAAACTACACTAAGGTTTCATCTTACCCAGTGAATGGCCATATTCAAGGATAATAACAACAAATGCTGGGGAGGACGTGGTGAAACAGGAATCATTATACACTGTTGGTGGGAATGCAAGTTAGTACAACCATTATGGAAAGCAGTATGTAGATTCCCCAAAAAGCTAAAGAAAGAACTGCCACATAATTCAGTGATACTGCTCCTAGGCATCTACCTAAAAGAACATAAGTCATGGTACAAGAGAGACACTGTATAGCTGTATTCATCACAGCACTATTCGCAATAGCCAAGCTATGGAAACAACCCAGATGCCCTACAACTGAAAAATGGATCAAGAAAATGTGAGATACACACACACATACACATACAAAATGGAGTTTTACTCAGCCATAAGGAATAATAGCATGTAGTCTGAAAGTAAATGGATGTAACTGGAAGACATAATGTTCAGTAAGCCAGGTTCAGAAATGCAAAGGCTATGTGTTATCTCTCATATGTGGAAGACAGATCCAAAAGATAAGCATATACACAAAAACAAACATGACCACACACAAACTCATATGTAGAACATGTTTGTAATAGTGGAACTACTTTATGGAACTCAGGGAAGGAGAGAAAGGAAACGAGAATGACAGAGCATCAACAATATCATAAAACATCTGCGAAGGTAGAGGTTTGCTGAAAGCTATTGAAAAATGGGTGGTGGACTCTTAGGGATATACCCCAAAGATTGTGATACAGGTTACTCCAGAGGCACCTGCACACCCATGTTTATTGCAGCACTATTCACAATAGCCAAGTTATGGAAACAGCCAAGATGCCCCACCACTGACAAATGGATTAAGAAAATGTGGTATTTATACACAATGGAATTTTATGCAGCCATGAAGAAGAATGAAATGTTATCATTCGCTGGTAAATGGATGGAATTAGAGAACATCATTCTGAGCGAGGTTAGCCTGGCCCAAAAGACCAAAAATCGGACATTAGATCAAGGACAAACACAACAACGGGATTGGACTTTGAGCACCTGATAAAAGTGAGAGCACACAAGGGAGGGGTGAGGATAGGTAAGTCACCTAAAAAATTAGCTAGCATTTGTTGCCCTTAATGCAGAGAAACTAAAGCAGATACCTTAAAAGCAACTGAGGCCAACAGGAAAAGGGGACCAGGAACTAGAGAAAAGGTGAGATCAAAAAGAATTAACCTAGAAGGTAACACACACGCACAGGATATTAATGTGAGTCAACTCCCTGTATAGCTATCCTTATCTCAACCAGCAAAAACCCTTGTTCCTTCCTATTATTGCTTATACTCTCTCTTCAACAAAATTAGAGATAAGGGCAAAATAGTTTCTGCTGGGTATTAAGGGGGAAGGGGGGAGAGGAAGGGGCAGAGTGGGTGGTAAGGGAGGGGGTGGGGGCAGGGGGGAGAAATGACCCAAGCCTTGTATGCACATATGAATAATAAAATAAAAAAAAAAAGAAAAGAAAAGAAAAATGGGTGGTGGGAGGTAAAAGGGTAAGGGAGAGCAATGGCAGGGGTCGAAAGAGCCAAAGTAAGTATACTTACAGTGGGGATACCGTGAGAAATCCTTCTGAATATCAACTTAAATATTAATAACAAAAGACAGGACTGTAAAATAGGTATAATGTGGGGGTTACTTGAGGGATATGGAAAGGGTGAATGAAGGAGATTAAGGTGAGGACATTAGGGTGGATGGACTTCATATACTTCTATGAAATGGAACAAAGAAACCTCTTGCAAATGCTTTAAGTAAGGTGGGGAGGGGGTTAAGGGGGACAGTTAGTGGGGGTGATCTAACAAATGTACAATATAAGCCTATTTGGAATTGTCACAATTAATCCCCTCTGGATAACAAATATATCTTAATAAAAAATAAATAACAACCCAACAGGCAAAGATGTGGAGAAATAACCTCATACAATGTATAGAATGTAAACCAATAAAGTCTTTCTGAAAGGCAATCTGTATCCACCTGTCAATAAGTTTAATATCACATCTTTTGACTTAGGGATTCTGACTGGTCAAGACAAGCAAAAAAATTCAAGGAGGAGTATTTTTGACTTTCATTACACACAACGGGCTGACCTCCCTAATAAATAAAGTTTCACATGATCGCTAAGCAATACCAGTATACCTCAAGGTAAAAATGAGCAAATAAAAGAACATGTAAGTTCATAAAGAAGGAAATGCCAACTTACATTAAAAGTCATTCAATTTCCATGAGAGAAATGCAAATCACTTTTTAATATTCAGAGTAGTCTAAGTCCTTCAGTTTGAAAAGGGAAAGTCACTCCCTTTCAAAGCAGGAGTAGGGGTGGTAAGAAGAGGTCATTTACTGGAGATATTTTGGAAGTACAGAAAGGAGAGTTTTCTGTTTTATTGGATGTAAAGTATGAGAGAAAGAGGTGAGGATTACTCCAGATTTTTGGTCAAGGAACTGAAGAATAGTTGCCACGTGGTGAGTGACAACTGACAATGGTGAAGACTGCAAAGACCAGGGTTGGAGAAAATCAAGAGTTCAACTGAATATAGTACCTCTGAGATATCTAGTGGATATCCAGGTTGATAATCAAGTGGATATAAAATCTGGAGCTACAGAAAGAGATCCTGGTTGAAGGTATTAACAGAGGACTTTTCAGGGTGAAGTAGTTGGTAGAACCATTTAAACACAGGATCACCTAAGAGCAACCCAAAGAAAAGCAGCCAGGGGGAGGTGGATGAAATGAACTTCCAAGTGGAAGCACTTCCACTTGGCTGCCAAGGACAAAAAGAGATTTTGTCTGACTGGGATTTATCCTGTGATCCTCAGAAATTCACAATCCTCAGGATTGACACAATCAAATAAAGAAGAAAATCTCAGTGCTCCTATCTCCTTTAGTATTATTCTTCCTGGACAATCTAAGGAAGAAACTTCTATACTCTACAAACTCCAACCTACTTCCATAAATTGATCAAAATTTAATAGCTCTTGTTCATTAAAGCATTCTAAATGTTTATTTTCCCAAAATCAAAAGTGGGTTGTAAAAATGGTCCTGCTAACACATTATGCATCAAATGGTTTGCATAGAAGTCATGTTTTCTTCAACGCTAGTATCTACTAAAAGTAACACTTTTACAGATTTAATTTCTCCTTCTTTCAGTCATGTGTCCATAATTCTTTTAAATTACACAACTTCCTAAAATATTAGTTCTAACTGAACTATAAAGTTTCACTTACCTAATGAACTATAAAGTGAACACAAACAGTAATGTTATCTGAGATGCTAGTCCTATTTTTAGTTTTACCTTTGGAATTCATTTTCCATTCCATACTCTGGTATTTTGGGTTTTTTTGCTCAGAAACACAAGTACTCCAGAGTTGAAAAATATAACTCATATGAGTTCATGTTCCCACCTTTGAAGATAGCTTCCTTATCATGGACTCTAGAACAAGAGTCCAAGATGTGACAGCTCCCTCTTGGCTAAGTTCAAAGCCTTAGAAACTGTATTTCTAACATAAAACTTTAATCTATTAACAGTAGTCAAAACTAATGAGAAGGAAATATGCTGTGGAATAAAATGAAGCTAATTAAAATTAGTCAAAACTAATGAGAAGGAAATATGCTGTGGAATAAAATGAAGCTAATTAAAATTTTTATTTTTTTAATCTTATAAACATTTAACAGAAATTTTAAGTCGATAAACAATGTTATTTCCTAGAGCCTAACACCTGTTTTCAAAGTAGGTAATACTGGTTGATTAATATTCTTAGCAGACTATTTTCCAAGTAGAATTTGGCTTCCAAATGAACAGGCATTTTGAGAGAAAATGAAAAGAAAGGCTTTTTACTTGAAGAGTTAGGTGGTGATCCAGCAGCAGCAATGAGCCAATCTAGAGTACAGCAAGAAGATAAGTCTCACTCACATCATGAAGTGAGGAAGTATCAAAGACTCAGCCCCCAGCTGTAAAGATCAAGGGTAACCTATTCCTGCCATAAACCTGCTCAAAGGGAAAGCCATGTTGGGACTAGTTTTTACTCCAGAGCCAAAGTGAGAGCCAGATGGCTATTCAGACAAACCAGGCAAACGCATAATTTTTAAATTCTGTATTCCTATGCTTCAAGAATACACAAACCATACTCTAAAACAGTACGTTAAGAAATCTTACCTCAATTTGTACTTGAGTTAAAAAGTTAAGACTACAATTTTTTTTTTTTAATTTTCTTTACAGAATTACATACTGGGAAATACATCAAAGAGGCAAATTATAGCCAAAGAACATTCAGCTCCTAACTACTGCTACCTGCCCTCTGAGGAAGTCCATCTTCCAAAAACTGATGGTAGAGGGTTGGGGGTTTAGCTGTGGCAGAGTGCATGCCCAGCATGTGCAAGGCCCTGGTCTTGATCTCCAACCCCACAATATAAACAAAATGAAATTAAAACAATAGTGTATTTGCCTCAATATTCAAAGTAATAAGAAACTGAAGAGCAGTCCCCAGGTAAGTAGTGGCACCACTTACAAACGTGTCCAAAATGCAAATTCCCGGGTCCTGTCTCAGACCTACTGAAAACAAAAACTCTGGGGCACAGCAATCATTTTGATAAGCCCTCCAAATAATTCTGACACATGCTAACATTGGAAAACCACTGCTATATGTAAAGCTACAAATGTACTGTCAATACTTTTTCCAATACCAAGAAATCAAGACTTCTTCATGGGAACATCATACTCAAAAGGCTCTTGGTGCAGGGCACTGGTACCTCACACCTATAATTCTAAGTACTTGAGAAGCTGAGATCAGGAAGATCACATTTCGAGACCAGACCAGGCAAATAATTCCATTCTGGAGATCCTGTGTCCAAAACACCCAGAGGAAAATGGGGGGACCGGAGGTGTGGCTCAAGTTGTAGAGTGCCTGCTTCGCAAGTTCAAACCCCAGTCCCACAAAACAAAACAAACAAACAAACAAACAAAAACCACAGCAAGGGTGCTGGGGGTGTAACTCAATGGAAAAGCACTTGCCTAGCATCCACAGAGCCCTGGGTTTGATCCCCAGCATCCATACCCACCCACCAAAGGAAAAAAAAAAACACAAAAGCTACAGATGTACAAGTCCTAATATGAGGATTGCTCTGTAACTGAACAAATGCTGCAAGATACATTATGAGCCAGGCACCAGTGGCTCACACCTATAATCTGAGCTACTCAGGAGGCAAAGACCAGGTAGATCTCGAAGTTCAAAGGCAACGTGAGCAAACAGTTCAAAAGTGCCTATCTTGAAACCTATCCCTGTACCCTGCAGGACCCTATCCTGAAACCTATTCTATGCCCTCTGTATAATAAGTGAAAGGCACTGAGTTCAAACCTCACTACCTCCAAAACAAACAAAAAAAGAATGGTTGATTATACATTGGTATCGTTTTGTTTGCAGGAATCATTTAATACAATATATGAATCCCTGCAGAAAAAACTAAGCCTACAAAAACCCTTTGGGCTCAAATTATTTCATCATCTATATTAAAATTAAGAACTAAGTTAGCCAAGTGCTGGTGGCTCATGCCTGTAATCCTAGCTACTCAGGAGGCAGATATCAAGAGGACTACGACTCAAACCCAGCGCAGGCAAATAGTTTGGGACCCTATCTTGAAAAATACCCCTTACAAAAAAGGGCTAGGAATAGCTTGAGGTGTAGGTCCTGAGTTCAAACCCCAGTAACACACACACACACTATACAAAAAAAGAACAATATGCTTTCAGTCTATGATTCTAACAAATAAATCCTGCATAACAGTTACTTTTGTTTACTTTTCTGTGGTAAGTCATAGAAGTCCATGTCTGATACTTCAAAGAAAAAAAAAATCTCTTATGCTTTCCAAAGACAAACTGTGGATAAAATAATGAGCAGATTAAACTTTTACCTAATTTATTTAACCAGACTCCATCTTGTTGCAGCTTAAATCTATTTTCAGCACAAACCTGTTTCTTATCCAAGACACAGGTGGCTAGCTGGACTTCTGATTCATTCTCAAGTTCCACACTGAAGCCACTGTCCCTAAAAATAACTGACATCCTTTCCTACTTGCTCCTCCTTTGGATGATGTCTGAAAAATCCTGTAATAAATCTTGCTCCAGACCCTTCTTTAATGCAAATCAGCTTCTGCCAACTATTACTCAGATGGCTGACAGAAAAATTCCTACAATTTTCATGAACTAAAAGTGTACAATTTAAGAAAAAGGATTAATTTTAAATTATTACCAGCAATCTAGGCTATAATGCCAAAACATTTATTTTGATTTTTTATAAATACTTACATAGCAGTATATGACAAGGTCATACTAACCTTGGTTCAAGTAAGTAAGGGTCTCATCATGCAGTTTCACTGCTGGCGATGTTGCAGCACACATCACATACTGAAAGGGAGGGTGTTTGGTTTCACCATCCAGGGGAAGGCTGGGATCTTCCTGCTTGAAAATGGGCAATGCCAACACATCGCTAAAAAGCAAAAAATCAAAACTGACTTAATTTGGCTTTAAAATAGTTGAGAGCACATAAACATGTAGGACTCACTCCTTTCTTTTTTTTTTTTTGCAGTGATGGAAATCAAAACCAGGGTGTTGTACATGCTAGACCAGATATAGTTTCTTTTAAAATTTAAGATCAGAAATGCTAATCTGATTCGCCTGAAAAATAGTATTAATAACTCACTTCTCTAATACCTCTATGATAAAGGAGGATAAACTATGATAAGTAGTTGTGGGGCCAGAGGCATAGCTTCTAGCCTACCATGCAATGATCTTCTCAAAAACCACCAAAAGAATTAAAAAAAATAAAAGCACAAGACCTTCCATCCTCCCCTCCATAGGGCTTGAACTTAGGGCCTCACTCTTGCTATGCAAGTGCACTACCACTTGAGCCACTCCACCAGTCTGAGAATTTTTTCTTTTAAATATTAGGTAAACTCTAGATTATTTCTAGTTTAAAAAGAAAAAACTCATCACAAAAAAGGGCTGGTGTAGTTCAAGACGTAGGCCCTGAGCTCAAACCCCAGAACAGCAAAAAAAAAAAAAAAAAAAAAAAAAAAAAAGGAGTGCACAGCTATCTGTTTTTAAAGGCAGGAGTTATTATTATTGCTGCCAAAGGTAGATCACATTGGCACCATGGAAATACAAAGAAGCATTTGATTAAAATGGCACTTTACAAAAAGTCCCCTACTAGGCCTGGCTAGTGCTTGGAACATAAAGCTTCGTGCCTAGTCTAAAACAATGGCTTCTTCTGCAAAGCAAACAGTAGCTATTTTTCTCCCAAGAATAATTTGTAGCACTGACTAGGAAGGGGATTTAGGCGTCTTCTGGGACTCTGTCTAAATTATGTTACCCTGGTGGTTAAACATACATGCCTTGTTTCTGTTGATAATAGCTTTATTGAGATATAACTAATACTATATAAAAGTCATCCTTTTAAAATGTATAATTTAGTGGGGTTTTGTCTTTTGAGGCAGGGTATAGTTATGTAGCCCAGGCTACATAACTGGAACTTGCTATGTAACCCAGAGATGGCCTCAGAACTCACAATCCCCTGCCTGTACTTCCCAGGCATTGGGATTACCATAGCTATACCACCAAGTCTGGCTTACTTCAATGGTTTTCTAACATATTCATAGAACTGTGCAACAATTATTAGTACCTAACTTCATATCATCTCATCTACAAAAGAAATCCCCTATCTCTGCCCACATCCCACCATTCAGGAGACTAAGGCCAGCCTGAGCTACACAGCAAGACCCTTTCTCCCGAAACAAAAAACAATAAAAAACCCTCCCAGATCCAACAGCAGTCCCTCACCCCAACCCCTGGCAACCACTGATGTACATTCTGTCTCTTATGATCTGCCTATTCTGAACATTTAATACAAATGGAATCATACAGTTAGTTGTATGGTCTCTTGCAATGAGCTTGTTTCACTTGTCAAGTTTTCAAGGTCCATCTATGTACCAGGACTTCACTATTTTTTATACCTTTATTCCATTGTATAGACATACCATATTCTGCATTTGCTCATCAGTTGATGAACATCTTGGTTGTTTCTAATTTTTAGCTATTATGATCAATGTTATACTTTTTTTTTCATTTTTCTTTTATTATTCATATGTGCATACAAGGATTGGTTCATTTCTCCCCACTGCCCCCACCCCCTCCCTTACCACCCACTCCGCCCCCTCCCTCCCCCCCCCAATACCCAGCAGAAACTATTTTGCCCTTATTTCTAATTTTGTTGTAGAGAGAGTATAAGCAATAATATGAAGGAACAAGAGTTTTTGCTGGTTGAGTATGTTATACTTTCATTTGTTTTTGTGTAGACATGATTTCAATTCTCTTGGGTATGTACTTAGAAGAATTTTGACATACGGTCAATTTTCCAAAGAAACGTCTACTGAAAGTAAAATAATAATACAAAATATCCAAACAAATAAGTACTGTATCAATTCCAGTATTAGTGACTTGACTGAATCACTTTCCCCCTCCCCCCCCCCCCAGCTTCTTGTGTAATTTAGACATCTACTTGGGTAGCCAACTTCAGTTAAATTCAATTTAAAACAAAACGTGGTCAGGCTGATCAGAGGCAAAAGCAGGAATATCATAAATCTGAGGCCAGACTGGGATACATAAGGAGAACCTGCCTTAAAAACAAAAACAAAACAAACAACAACAAAAAAAATGTGGAATCAAATGAAATGGAAGGGAACCTTTAGAGGATAACATTAAACTACCTACATTCACCTCACATACATTTCTATTAAAGTACTACAGAGTTTTTTCAGAGACTAAATTATCTACTAATTCACCTCCTTTATTTATATACAGGGACCATCAAAATACTGCTAAGTGCAACTACAGTCAAAATGACAAAGGTCTTTACCCCTCCCAAACCGTGACCTGAGGATTTTTATCTTGTCCTGACTTCCTGCCATCAGAGCAGATATAAAAACTTTCAGAAGACTTCAAATGGGACTTTTTGAATCAGAGCAGCTCTCTTCATAAAAAAACAGCCAAAGTTGCTCCAGAGTAGATAAAATATATAGTATATTCTTATGCTGTAGGTTTGTAAGCAGTTAAAGCCCTTAGTGAGAAAGAAAAGAATGAGGTGAAGGCTATAGCTGAGAAGCACTAGTGAAAAAAATTACTAAAAAATGACACAGGAAATAATTTTAAAATTTCAATGCTAACTGCTTCAGTTGCTCATTATATATAGGTTATCGAAATAAGAAGACTGCATAAGAATGGCTATTTGTGAATAAACTGTCACATATAGAAAAGCAGATTTTATATGCTTCAGATTCTAGAAGGCAGTCACCTTTTTTTGTTTTTTGTTTGGTGGTACTGGGGTTTGAACTCAGGGCCCTATACTTGTTAGGCAGGTGCTCTACCACTTGAGCCACTCTGCCAGCCCTGTTTTGCGTTGGGTTTCTTCCAGATAGGGTCTGGTGAACTATTTGCCCAGGCTGCCTTTGAACCTTGATCCTCCTCCTGAGTAGCTAGGATTACCGCGTGAGCCACTGGTACCTTGCTGGCAATCACCTTTTTATTTACTTGGTTATAGCCTTGATGAGTCACAGAAGAAATACTATGATCATGGTGGGTGCTAAATGATTCTTGAACATATAAAATCATTTCTATTAAAATTCCAATTAATTTTGTTTTGTTTTGAGACAGTGTCTCACTATGTAGCCCATGCGAGCCTGGAACTCACTATCCAGCCTCACCTCCTGAGTGCGTGCATGTGCCACCTCTCTCAGCCCCAATTAATTTTATTACTTTATCAAAAAGAAAATGTAGGCTGGAGACAAAGAATGCTTGCCTAGCACATGTAAGGCCCTGGGTTCCATCCCCAGTACCACAAAAGAAAAAAAGAATAGAAAATGTTAGCCAGAAGTTCAAGGCCAGCCTAGGAGGGGATAGGAGGGTAAGACAAAGAGAAGAGGGGAGGGGAAGGGGTAAAAGAAGGAAGTAAAGTAGGTTGTGGGTACAGTATCACATGTATTCTTAAAAGTATTCAAGAGTTAACAATAGTAAACCAATAGGCTGTAATCTAGGAAAGCACAAAAACTAAACTCAGAGCAGGCCTGGATTCAAATTGAGTTTTTGACAAAGGATACCTTCTCAGCCTGAGGCAAGAATCACATAGCTGGGTTTAGGATACTCCCACCCCCATTAAACTAGGTTGGAAAGAGCTAGATTCTCAGGATGTGAAGAGAAAGTAAGCAAGCTTTTGCAAGGATATCCAGCACCAGTTAGCTTCTCCAGGAAATGTCTAAGTTTGGACTAAAGAAGGACTCCCTGGGATGTGACAAGCAAGTAAAAAACCTTGGGCATCAAATTATTCCAAGTTATTCTGCAATGCCAGAACTCAAAAATAACCAAGCAGAAAAGGACAAACAAGATTCTAGGAATAAAAACCAATAGCAAAAACAACAGATGGCATACACCCAGTTCCAGATTCTGTCTCCTGGTATTCAGCTCTTTTCTGTCTCTGTCGCAGAGGATCAGAAGCCGGAAAACTACATGTAGAAGACTTCTCTCTAACTGGAATCTCGTTAGCTTGCTCCCAAGAGAAGCACTTGTGAGAAATTAAGAGTGTAAAGGGAAATCGAAATGTAAAGCAAGTAACTGTACACACTGGTTGCTGAGACTTGAGGGAACAGCAGTCATGCCTGCAGGAGCAACCAGGTAAGATGCCCTCCTCCCCAACTCTTCCAGCACCTCTGCTATCACTAAATCCTTCCCTCCAAGAAACATCTAAGGGATTTCTAGCTTCTTAAGTGGACACAAAATGACTTAGAGCACCAAAGACTTCAGATGATAGAATTATCAGACCCAAATTATAAAATTATAGTTAACTTATTTGAGAAAATAAAAGACAAGCCTGAAAAGATCTTCAAGAAACAGGAAACTTTAAAGGACAGCAAAACTGAAAACAAATAGAATTCCTAAGGCTGGAAAACAAAATTGCCAAAATTAAGAACCCAGGTCTAACCGCAGTTCACACAACAGTGAAATGCAAATTAGGAAAATGGAAAAGGTAAAAAGAAGTTATCCAGAAGACAGCACAGAGCAGAAAATGCAGAAGAGGAAAAAGTGAGAATACTGATGTCTCAGAAGAGGAAAGAATGGAGCAGATGCAATATTTGAAGAGATAAAGGCTAAGCAAATTCTGATATTAGTAAAATATACCGATTCATTGATTCAAGAAGCCCAAATGACCAAACCAGGATAGATAAAAAAGAATCCACAACTAAATACATTATAGAAAAACCCATAAGCCAGTATATGAAGTTCAACTTTCTCAGCAAAACAGCAAGTATGAGAATCAGTTCAAAATAAGCAGGGAGGAATAATTATGAGTCTGAACTCATCTAGGAAAGTAGGGAAGGCAATGAATAGATGAGGACACTACACTGTTACTAGTGAGCAGAATAGACATTCTTCAGCTAAAGCCATGAACCGATCACAACCATAAAATCTGAAAACAAGTTAAAATCAACAAGAGCAGAATGAATTCCAGGTGAGATTTACAAAACCTTGAACAAAAATTAAGTCCCATCTTATGGGGGGGGGTGAATCAGCTTATAAAAAAAGAGAAAACTCCAACACATTTCAAACTAATATAATCTCGATATTAAAAGAATGGAAAGGGCTGGGGGTATAGCTCATTGGTAAAACGTGTGCTTGCCTAGAATGTACAAGACTCTGGGTTCAATTCCTAGAACTGCCAAAAAACGAAAACAAAATAGGAGTATGATAAAACTATTTAAAGACCGATCTTGTCTAAAAACAGAGACAACCAATTTGTGAAATTTTGGAAGTATTCGATAAAATCAATGAAGACAATTGAAGATTCAAATTCTTAATGCCTCTAGAAAACACTTCATTGAAGCTATAGACAGTCCACACAGGAAAGAAAATGAAATGGAAGAACTACACAGGAAGAAACTAATCTATCATTATTTAAACTACACAGAAAACCTGAGATCCTACAATTAGAACTAAGATGTTCATAAGGTCCTGAAGGAAAAGAAGACACAATAAAAGAGTAACAAAAAGCCATTACCAACTGATTTTCTTCCTATCCAGAAAGAGTACTTCTGGATATGCTGAGACTTCTTAATTATTAGTTGGTAGAACACCTAAGAATGAAGTTGAAGAATACTTAGTAGGTCACTTGACTTCTCTAATAATTGGTTGTCCTGAGGAAAAGCTTTGGGCAAGTTTTTTTTTGGTGTTAACTAGGGTGTGAACTCGGGGCTTCATGCTTGCTAGGTAGGCACTCTACCGCTGGAGCCACTCCATCAGCCCTGGGCAAATGGTTAAATGGTGAGCTGACCTTGTAGGTTTTCTCATGAAACATCATTTTTTTCGCTTCAAAAACTTTATTTAAAAACACATAAAATTAATTAATTAAATGATAACTTTGATTATTGAGGCCTAGGTATCTGACAGAATGTCCTCCAGATGAACAAAGTTGAGTCTATTACTTCCAGGAAAACAACTAGCAGTTATATTCCCAATGATAAAACCTTAAGCCCTCTCCATCATGTGCTTTCTCTAATGAGACGGTGGCTATATTTTTTGATATTGTATAAATTTAAGAGTATCAAAATTTCAAAGATCTGTATAACTCAGAAAAACACTTTTCCAAACTACCAATGAATACATATTTCAAAATTATAAAGGCTGGAGGAATGGCTCAAGTGGTAGAGTGCCTGCCTAACAAGTGTGAGGCCCTGAGTTCAAGCCCCACCCCTGCAAAAAAAAAACCTGCCGTATTTCAAAATTATGCAGGGTAAGAAACCCAATCAAAGTTCCAGATGGAGTAATCCATTCTAATGTAACAGAGTACAAGAAACACTGATACAGTTTAGATTTAAGAAACTACCTGTCCAGTGTTGAATATCATCACAGAATACCCACAATTATCTAAAAGGGTTATTAACATAAACTTCCTTTAGCCAACCACTTATCTATGTGAGGCTGACATTCTTCATACATGGCAACCAAACAACATTCCAATAACAGGCACGCAAATCCATCTGTCTTTTACCAAACCGGACATTTAAGAGATTAAGGGGAGCTTGGAAGCGAGGGGGTGGGGGGTGTGAGGGAGGGGGTGGAGGGAAAGGGAGAGGGCAGGGGGAGTAATGACCCAATCATTGTATGCATATATGAATAAAGGACATTAAAAAAAAAGAGATTAAGGGGAGAAAAAAAACCATATGTCAATCCTATGGCTAAGTTTTTTGTTTGGGGAAATAGTTCTTAAATAAAAAATACTAGCCAGGCACCAGTGACTCAAACTTGTAATCCTAGCTATGTGGGAAGCTAAGAATGGGAGGATCATGGTTCGAGGTCAGCCAGGTCTAACAGTTCCTGAGACCCCCATCTCCAAAAGAGACTGGAGGTGTAGTTCAGGTAAAACATCTGCTTTGCTACTACGAAGCCGTGAGTTCAAACCCGGTCCCACCCAAAAAAAAAAAAACCAAAGAAAACAACTTATGATTTTAGGTTTTTAAATTATTAAATTACTTTTAAATTTATTGATGCTTTCATTGTGCAGTGATTAAAAACACACAGATGGACTGAGACAAGTAACATGACTACAGTAGTGGTCCAACAGTGCTCAAGTATCACTGAGCTCAGCATGCAAGAGGCCTAGGTTTGAGCCCAACACCACAAAAGGAAGGACGGATGGATGGAAGGAAGAGAAAAATTAATTTTAGAAGAAAAATCTTAAAAAGGAAGCATTTTGTTTTGTTCATTTTTCTAGTCCTAGGGAGGGAACTGAGGGCCTAGTGCATGCTAGGCACTCTACCACTGAGTTACACCCCCTCAGTCTTCCAAGTTTAAGAGCAGTTTTGACCACTACACATAAAAATGTCAAAATCATAAAAGGAAAAACAAAGAACCTATCACAGTAGACAAAAATTAAATTTAACATGGGATCTTAGATTGGAACCTCAAAGGACAGGAGAAAAAAACTGAAATCCAAATAAAATTTGTACTTTACATAACAGTACTGCACCAAAGCTGATTTCCTGATTTTTAAGAGAAGCTGGGTGAAGGAAACATATATATGTTATATATCTATGTATACCACATATGTAAAGATACACTATATATGAACTCTCCATATTATTTAACTTGTAAAAATTATTTCAAAATTAAGTTAAAAAGTTCAACTACCAATACACAAATGAATAAAAATTTGTTTTATCATAGTTCAAGACAACAATTTCATAATCTCTAAAAAACCTCCAAAGCTAAAATTTTAAAAAAAGACCACACCACTGAAGTTTAGTAATTTCATATCCATCTACTACATCTGTCCCAAAGCAAGCAAAGTAAGTATCATATAGCTTTTTAAAAATTCAATCACAAAATCTATGGGTGTGTATGTGTGAAGCATTAGATTTCCATCAACAGCAAATGTTTATAAATGTGTCCTGATAAGCCAACAAGTGCCACTGTGATGAGACAGATCAAGTTTATGAGACCTTATCAATAAATTGTCCAATTTCAAATTGCTCCAACTGACAGTAATAAAACAGTATTGAATCTTTGGCGCGGGGGGAATGCACTAATTGTAAAAATTGAACACAATTTAAGTCTATGGAAAAACAATAAATGTATGTAAATTAGACAAGATAGTTCTTAATCTACATAAAAACAGCTTCTTCAATATATAAGATTTCCATACTCAGCAAATCCTCTTCCAAAGCAAACAGAGCAGATTATTAGTCTACCCTAAAGAGCAAAGGTTAGCAAGGGATGCCCAAAAGCCAGAACTAGGCAGCCTGTTTTTGGTCCACCTATAAGCTGATGGTTTTATATTTTTAAAAGGATGATTTAAAAAAAAAAAAAAGTAAAGAAAAAAGAGAAACTGTAACACACACCATATAGCCTGCAAAGCCTGAAATACTTACTATCCAGTCCTTTACAGATTAAATCCAGAAGAAGTTTTAATACTTTGAAATGAGAAGTTTTATAGAAATTACCGCCAATTCTGGAAGTATTCTAAGGTACCACCACAACAGATTTTAAAATTTTCACTCATCTTAAATTTTTTTCTGTACTTTCAAGACTTATGTCACCTACTCAAGGACATTCCATTTTACCACAAAAAAATAATCAGCTATTAGTAGCTATACAATAAACCTGTCTTTACTAACCTTTTATTAACAACACTTATCTAAGTGGAAATTTTCCTATTACCCTACAGACTGAAAAGGGATATTTTAACCTTTCAATCAATATAGGCAGTTTGTCTTCAGCTCAAAGCTTTGACTAACAAATTATTTATAAACCATGCATGTACGTCCCACTTCAAAATATATAAAGTATACCTTTTGTTTCAAAACAGATTAATACCATAGTCAACTGTAACAAACAAAACTCATACAATGCTTTATGTAAAGTAATGAAGTAATGGGTTGGAGGCGTGGCTCAAGTGTTTGCTAGGTAACAGCAAGGCTCTGAGTTCAAACCTCAGTAGCTTCAAAAACAAAAAGGTAATGCAGTATCAAAGTTTTACTTATTTATTTAGAGGTGTGTTCTTGCTATGTCGTGCTGTATTGCCCAGGCTGAATGAACTCTCAAGGCTCAAAGGACCCTCCTGCCACCAGCCTGCTTTCAAAGTTTTTAAAAGAGTAATCAAAAGAAGCTATTTATGACCTTAAAAAACATAGCTCATAGCCTGGTGCCAGTGGCTCATCCCTGTAATCCTAGTTACTCAGGAAGCAGAGATCAGGAGGAGACCCTATCTTGAAAAATACCCAACCCAAAAAAGGGTCAGCAGAGTGACTCAAGTGGTAGAGCGCCTACCAAGCTTGAGGCCCAGAATTCAAACCCCAGTATTGCAAAAAAATTAATAAGTAAAATACAATTCATGCATGGGACCATGAGTGAAATCTCCAGCATCTCCCAAAAAGAAAAATGTGTCTTTCAATTCAATACTGACCCCAAATTCTGAAAATTAACTTGCTATAGATTATAAACTTTATATGAACACTAACATAGAAAAGGTGGTGTGATAACCTTCTTAGAAAGTTTGTTTTAATTTTAAGTCGTTTGATTATCTGCTCCACAAAACATGAATGACCCAGATTTCAAGTTACAATGGATTTTAGCCTTCACTCAACTCAGATTCACCCAGTAAAGGGAAAAACATCTAGGAAGGCAGTACCCTGGCTGTAGTAGACAATCATTTTCACATCTGTGAGCCTCAAGTCCACACATTAAGAAAAGGAATGGGGGATGGGGATGTAGTGGTAAAGCACTTGCCTAGCATGTGCAGGCCCAGGTGTTCAATCCCCTGCACCAAAAAAAAAAAAAAAAAAAAAAATTGGTCTAGAAGGTTTCTAAGGTCTCTTCATCTCTGGAATCCTGATATTATAACCAAGATTTTTTTTAAATTTATGTCTGACCTAATTCCAAATAGAATCTGCAGCAACTCACATCTCACATACAAGTCAGAGGACAGTACACAAACACATAAAAACTAGACCTTCCGCCAAAAAGAGGAGGGAAGCAAGGTAACATCAGAAATTAGTGAGTTCAATCCCCAAAAAGAAAAAGAGCTGGTGTAGTGGCTCAAAAGTGGTAGAGCGCCCATCTAGCAAGTGTGAGGCCATGAGTTCAAACCCCAGTACCGCCAAAAAAAGATAGAAAATTAGCTTCAGCATCCCCCAATACCATCATCCTACAATGCTTAAAACAAATGTATTTTTAAGTCAGACCATTAAGCTATCTTCCCAAAAAGGTGAGCCATTTCCCAAAGTCTAAAAAATACCTCGTTTTAAACTATTCAAAAAAGCAAATACAGTAAGCATACCACTTTGAAGGAAAAATGCAAAGCAACCTATAAGCTAAATTTTTATCAAGAAGCTATTTTTCCATTCAAGTTTACTTCTTTAACTTGAGAGCATAAAAGCGAAAGATCAACCTTCCTTCCTATTTGATTCCTGCACAGAATCAACTACCATGCCTTTCAGTTCAACTTCCTCAACAACTAGAACAGTTGTTGAAGAAAATAAGCCACCTCATCTAGAACCCTCAAGTTACACAACTGCAGGGAGAGAAGTGCCGAGTTCAGGGAAACCAAATCACGACCAGACACTGGTGGCTTAGTTCTTGTTGGAAGGTGCTTCCACAGAAACGTCTCTACATTTCTTATGGACCAGAGTTTCTCTTAAGATTTAGAAGCCAAATCACTTCAGGGGTCAAGTTCAAAGCCAGAAGTGGTTCACCCTGCTCTGTCCTCCCAAGCCGCAGTAAGGTGTGCATGAAAGCCTCTTCATACTGAGTAAATTTCATGCTACGTGAACTGTATTACAACAAAGCCGCTAAAAATTAGCGAGCTTCCAAACTGGTACGACTCCGTCAGGATAAAGGGCAGAGACAGCTCCTGTCTGTTTCAACCTTTCAAAAATGAAAGGAAATGAATGGCTGCTGGTGCACAGCGCAGAGACCCAACTACTGTTGGTGTACAATCAGTACACCTTAAGGCCCCGACACGAGGAATCAGCCTGAGAGGGTGGTCCCCAGAGGGAAAACTTCACTTTGGGACAATCAGAAACACAAGGAAAGCCCAATGTGCTTTTCCCCCTTACTGCTACCCTTTCACTTCCCATCTAATTTATTATGATAATATCAAGTGATTAAAACTGGCAACCAGGAAAGACTACACCGTAGGACAAACGAGTAGGAATGGATACAAAACATCGCAGGGTATTCTCCCATTACAACTGCTACCTTTTGGTACGGTGTATTCTATCCCCGGGGGTAAAAGAAAGGAACCCCTTCCCCCACCAAGCCTAGCCATCTTAACATCAGAAATGAAGTCCCCCCGGAACGGCTCCACGGCCGCCAGTCACGGAGAGGCCTGCGGGGCTCCGAGGCCCCGACCGCCACGCGGCAGGACCCCGACCCGCTCTGGGAGGCTCCGCAGGGCTACAGGGCTGTGCGGGCCTCCCCCGGAGCGGCTGCCGCGCGCGGGCGCACGCACCTCATGCTGTAGGCGCCGGCGCCCAGCTCCTGCCCGATGCCCGAAAGGCTGGCGTCGAAGTCGTGCACCAGCCCAGACTCGATCACCTCGTCCATCTTGAGCACCCAGGCCATCTTCCGGCCTCGCCGCCGCCCGGCGCAGCGCGGCCTTCGGGTCCGAGGCGAAGGGGCCCGAGCTTCGCGGGCGCGTCCTGAGGGAGGGCGCGGGTGAAGCCTCCGGCGGCGCGGCGAGTGGTCACCAGCGGCGGCCCGGGAGGCGGCCGAGACGAGAGCGGCCGAGGCCCAGCTGGCAGGGTACAGCGCGCCGGCGAGCAGCTGCAGCGGGAGCGACCGGGCCGCGGGCAGCGCCTCCCTCCCGCGGCCACCGGCCCCGCGCCTCATGCCGCCGCCGCCGTCGCTGCCGCCGCCGCCACCACCACCACCACCACCACCCGCCCCCTGCACCGCTCGCGCTGCCGCCGCCGCCGCCGCCACCCGCCCCGCCCCGGGGCCCCAGGTCGCATCCCCCCCGACTGCGCGGGACCTCAGCCCGCTCCGGCGACCGCGCGAGGCAAGCCCTCGGCACGCCCGTCACCCGCTCCCCAGCCTCGACCCGCCCCCCCAGTTTCCAGCGCCCCTTCGCCCCAGCCAACCCCGCCGACGCCGCTCCGCCGGCCCGGACGCTGGCTTCGATACGGGTCCGACTTGGGCTCGCTTGTCGCTTCCGCCTCCTCCTCCGGCCCCGCCCCCGACCCGCCCCGCCCTCGCGGCCCGCCCCGCACGGCCCCGCGCTCAGGGCCACACCCCGCGCCTCACGGCAGTGGAATGGCCTGGACCGAGCTGCGGCCCCGCCCACGCGACTGGTTCCCAGCCCCTGCGGCGTTAGTGCCTCCCCGCGCTCCAGCCCAGGAAGAGGTGGTGTCAAAACAGCTCCGGTGCCCGTTCTAGCCAGAGAAGCAGAATAATTGACAGGCACACTGGGCAATAACGGCAAGTGCTTGAGCGAAGTTCCTGGGACTCTGTGCTGAACAACCAATCAAAATGTTCTTTCCCTTGGGCGGACTTGAGGACCATATGTGCTCCCAAAAGAATGAGTTCATTGGCTCGCACTGCAGGAAGCGGTTCCGGGCGCCACTTCCGGAGGTGCCTTGCTCTCTGTGGGTATTATTTCCCACTGCTCTTGTTTTTTTTTTTTTTTTCTTTCTCCTCACTACCAAAGTATTAGAGATGCTCAGACCTCTGGAGAACTAAAGGCCAGTTGTAAAGAAAATTTGATTGGCATGGGAATAAACCAATCAGCTCCCCCGAGAAAGCTCCTGGAAGTCTTCCACCCTACAGCCGTAGGGCCGTGAGCAAAGTGGAGAGCCACAGTTCAACTGGTGTTTCGGGCCTAATGGCCGCAAGCACGGTGCTGACCTTGGAGCTCCGAACCTCTAGAACGAGCCACCGGAGTCACTGCGCTCCTCAGAAGACCGGAAGGGTGTCCTTCTGCCGCCCAGTACGGGCGTGCACCTACGTGCTGGAGGACTGAAGTCCCTTTCCGCTGAGAAAGAGGTGGCCTCAGCAGACTTGCCGAGGCCGCAGCGATCAGTTTCTAAGGTTTGGCTGCTGGCGCTGCGCCTGCGGAACCTACCTGAGCCCGGGCTGATGGAGTCCCTTTCCTCCAAACCACGTGCAGAGCATTCGCCGCTCCGCCCCAGCTCATCAATTTAAGTCAAAAAAACACGGCTTAAAACCAGATCTCAGCCTGTTGTTTAAATATCAACTGGCAGAATTATCTATTTTTGCACACATTTCATTTGACACAGCTACTGAAGCAGATACAAATTATATCTTACAGATAGGAAACTCAGGTGCAGACATGGAAAGATCTATCCAAAGTCACACATTAGCTAAGTCAGGACTTTTGACTAAATTCCAGGTCAAAACATAAGCCATTACTTCAAGAAGTTCCATTCGACTATTAAAAATAACCTGCACAAACTATCGGAGTCAGTGTAAATGCTTTGGGCTGTCTGATTGGAGACTTAGACACATTTTTCCACGGACACTGTTCAGTGAGCTAGCCACTTACATAACCAGGAGTGTAACCCAAGGCTACTCCTTTTGGGAGTTGTCCTCGGCGGTTACTTTTGCTTCCCAGGAATTTAAATTCTAAGTAGTTTTTCTTTAATTTTCAAGACCCCGAACATGTGGCGACCTTCAGATAACATCAGAATGTGTACAGTTTAATGTTTAATCCTGTGCATCAACTAGCACGAATCATGTAAATTGCAGTGAGGTTTAACGTGGATTTTAAAAATCCTTTTTTTTTTTTTTTTTAATTTGTTTGGTTTTGGTGAGACTGGGGTTTGAACTCAGGGCTTCGAGCTTGCAAAGCAGGTGCTCTTTCCGTTTGAGCCATGCCTCCAGTCCAGAAAAACAAAACCAGGAACTAGTCCCAGAAGGCCAAGGTACCTGCTAAAGGAAGAAAAAGGGTATTTGTGTCCTAAATGATAAAGGCCCTTCCCCCTCAGCACAAAGGCTCCCTGCCCATTGTCCCACCAACCTCCTTTCACTCCATATAAAAACACTTCCATGTACCTGAGGTCCCGTGAGGAGCACAGCCCCCTCCGTGCCTGGTTTCATTCCCACCAATTACTGTCTTCAGAGTATTGGCTTTTGAACAGTGAGCAGACAGATATGTATCCAGCACACAGGTTGGCCAGGTCTATTACTAATTGTTGGAAAATACAGAAAAATAGAATGGGGGGAAGGAAAATTATCTGATTCTTGGGATGAGTATGATAGTGCAAACTCATCAATTTCTTTCTTTTTCAGTACTGGGAGTTGAACCCTTATGCTTCCTAAGCTGGAGCGTTAACACTTGGGCCACAACTCCAGCCCTTTTTGCGGCTGGTTAGTTTGGAGGAAGGATGCTTTTTTCCAGGCCAGCTTGGACTGAGATCCTTCTAGCTTAGGCCTCCCCCTGTTGTTGGGATAACAGGTGTGCACCACCACCCGCAACTTTTTTTCCATTGAGATAGGCTCTCGCAAACTTTTTTGGCCAGGCTGGCTTAGAACCACAATCCTGCTCATCTCAGCCTCCCATGTAGCTGGGATGACAGGTATGTGCCATTACATTAAGTACTGGTTGACATGGGGGTCTCACTAACTTTTTGCTTAGGTTGGCCTCAAACAAATCCTCCTGATCTCAGCCTCTCAAGTAGCTAGGATTACAGGCCTGAACCACCAATGCTAAGCCTAGCCTTAAAAAAAAAAAAATTGTTTTTGAGACAGGGTCTCCCACTATCTTTACTCAGGGGCACTCTTCCTGCCTCTGTTTACGGAGTAGCTGTGGCATGAGCCACCACACCTGACTTTTGTCGATTTGTTTTTTGTTTGTGTTTTGTTTTGCAGTATTAGGGCTTGAACTCAGGGCTTCCAACTTGCTAGGCAGGTGCTCTGCCAATTGAGCCATGGCTCAAGCCCTGTCAATTACTTTTAATCAAGCTGTACTCTAAAGAAGCACCCAAACACAAATGTACAAGCGGAGACTCAGAAATCTAAGAAAGGATCAGTAATCTTTACCTGAAAAGTTGGAAAAATAATAGTCTCTTTCCTTGATTCCAACTTTAGAGACACTACTGTGGCTGAGGATGTAAGAGGTACTCAAAACTGCTTTTGCTGAAAAGCACTGATTTCTCACTTAGGATCACAAGGTCACTAAAAGCAGGATAAAAGTTTTTCATTTTCTATGTCTCCTTCACTTTGAGTCATGTGCCTGTTTAGCTTTTTTTTTTTTTTTGTGGTACTGGGATTTAAACTCAGGTCTACACCTTGAGTTATTCCACCAGCCCCTTTTGTGTGTGTGAAAGGTGTTTCAAGATAGGGTCTTGCAAACTATTTACCAGAGTTGGCTTTGAACCACAATCCTCCTGATCTCTTCCTCCTGAGTAGCTAGGATTACAGGTGTGAGCCACTGGTGCCCAGCTTCTGTTTAACTCTTCATGTCGGCATATTAATCACTCAAGGAGTATATGTCTAAGGTGGTACTTTATCTCATTCCCCTTCAAGGCTGCAGGCACAAAGATAAGAGAAATTTAGGTATCTTACTGTTGCGAGCTTTCTCACACTCTGTTCCTCCTGACCTAACTGGGGGTGACTGGAGATGCATAAAGGACAGAAGATAGAAGACAGCTGGAGCCAGGTGTGCTGGGTGCTCAGATGGAGATGCACAGCAGCCTCCTTCTTTTCTCTAGTAACTCTTCTTTTACTTTGCTTCTTCTCTATTCTTTAAGGCCTTACTTCTTTACTATTCTTTAAAACCTTGCTTCTTTTCTATTCTTTAAAGTCTCCTTAGACTCACTCTGTCCCATGTTTTCTTTAGTCACTCTTAAAAGTCTTGGCTCTCAGACTTGCACTGTCCCATGTTCTCTCATTAGCTTTCTTAAAGTCTCAGTGCTCAGACTTGTACATCCCATGTCTCCTCTAATCTCTAGCATAACTCAGCAGCCAGCTGCATCATTCGGCAGCAGTCCCCTCACAAGCCGCCCCAGCAATAGCTTCCTTTTCTCTCAAGCAGCCAACCAATCAATCCCAATCAGTCCCCATCAATCCATCAATCCTCTTTCAATCAATCCCGTGTCGTCCTTCAGTAAGTCTTTTATATCCAATGGTAAACAAGGAGGTGGAGTAACCATTCTCGGGAGGGGCGTGACATTATAAAAAGAGAAACCTGAGTTCCTACTTCTCTGAACTTAAACAACTTAGGAAAAGCAGCTGTGCTGCATTTTGCCTTTGCGACCTTCTGCTGCTGGGGTCATACCAGACTCAGCTTGTAGATTTGAACAGCTGTGCTTATGTCAAGTTCTTATAGGCTTCTCATAATCCACTCCTCACATCTTACTGTCAACTTTTTCCCCAAAACCCTCATAAAAGTTTCCAGTCACTGTTTTACACTGAAGTCACCTTGGATTCCAAGGATGGCAGAGCTTCACAGAGAGATCACCCCATATTGAGATTATTCCTTTTATGAGTGAGCTTTGTTAAAAACATAGTTGGACTCATTTCTGTCTTTCCACAATGTCAGATTTATTGAATAACAATGTCAATTTTGTTGGCATTAATTTGCCAAGTGCTACTGATTTTGCTTGATAGCCATGAACCAATTAGCAAATGGGTTCTTTTATTCCAGTCTTAATTACTAATAATAAGTCTCAGATGACACAATTCACTTAATAATATAAGGACTATAGAAAGCTAAGAAAGAGTTAAAGTGGCCATAGAGGTGAAAGAGACCTTGCTGAAGGCAAAGGCGGAGAGCTATTACAGATGCAGAGTCACTGCAGGGTGGTGAGATTAGATGCTAATAAATGAACCCAGTTGCAGAGCTGTTGCGGCACAGTAGTGTCAAAACAGAGCTAGTTCAAGGAAAATGGTGGTTCAGGCTTGACAGCTGACTCCAAGCTTACTGAATCCAGACAGAAGGTAATTCAAGCAGCAGGATTGGGTTCAGCTGAATCCCCAGGGACAAGAGTCAGGAGTTCATTTCCTGTCGATTATGCATCAGATAATACATCAGATGGTCTGATAATGGTTGTTGAGTACCAACCCAGTGTTGAATGTCCCTCCTTTCATATTTTCCAGATGAAGAGGTTGCATTATTCCATGGTCTGGCATATTCAGTAAGTTCATGGACCTGGTTTTTCTGATATGGGTTTGATATGCCCATGTGTCCATGTGTTCCTGATTTAGTTTGGTAAATTCATAGATAGTAATCTCTAATTTACATAAATAAGTTATTTATCATTGTCTCATTGTGCTGGACAAATGATGGTGATTTAGTTGTATGAATAAGATATAGAGTTACTCAACCTCCCCATTTGCACTCAAAATGGAGTAACTGTTGTTTTGTAAAATGGAGTCACTCAGGACAAGGCACAGCTTAAAAACTATATTCTGTGGAGCAGAACACAGGCTGATCTCCACATTCCACCACCCAGTTCCTCAGAGAGGAGCTCATTGACTCTGCAGCAAGAAGAATCACACATTTTTCTTTTTTCAAGATGCATTACAGAGGCTAATGGTGCAAGCCTTAAGCAAATAGAACCCAAACATAATTGCTAGTAATAAGAGCAATTTTTTTTAGATGACACCAGATTGTGCTGGTCAAGTTATGCCAGCCATCTTAATCCAGGTCAGAGGATACCAATAGGTATGTGTGCTTTGAGGGATTTGCCAATTAGTTGGAAGAAAATGCATTTTGCATGTATAACTTCAGTATCTTTTACCAGTGTAATCAAGTTTGTGTTCAGTACTGTGACTGCATGCTTAGTGAGCTGACTGAATTATTTACGTTTGACAATTATTTATGGAAAGCATTAGCTGTTTTTGTTTCTGCAGTATTGGGTCTTGAACTCAACCTATACCTCAAGCCACTCCACCAGCACTTTTTTTGTGATGGGTTTTTTCAAGAAAGGGTCTTGTGAACTATTTGCAAGGGCTGGCTTCAAACCATGATCCTCCTGATCTCTGCCTCCTGAGTAGCTAGGATTACAGGTATGAGCCACCAGTGCCTAGCTCATCAACTGTTTTGAGTTCCTCCTGATTTGTTTAAATAACAGTGTCCACATGTGTTGTACTGATCCATGAGATTTCTTGGGTTCTACCATGCCACCATTCAGGAAAGTTCCTATTTTTGAGATAGGGTCTCAGATCTATGCCTGGGCCAGCCTGGACCGAGCTCCACCCATTACACTTCCCACATAGCTGGAATCATAGGCATGTGCCACACCCAACTATTTGTTGAGATGGTTTTTCACAAGCATTTTGCTTGGGCTGGTCTCAAACCTCAATCCCCCTGATCTCTGCCTTCAAGTAGCTAGGATTACAAATATAAGCCACTATGGCACCCAGCTGGAAAGTTGGGAAATTCTAATAATTGTAATTCTCTTTTCAGTAGGTCGTTAAACGTTTCTATATGTCCTGCTGCTGCAGGATTATAGGGCAAGTGAAAATTCCATTGTGCATCCATTCATCACATAGGTGTTGTACTGCCCATGCTGTGAAGTGTGTTCCCTGATCACTGTTACCATAGGGAGCCAATAGACTGCATTTCATAGCATTAATGCCCTGCTTATAAAAGCTGTTGATGGTTTGGCTGCTGCTCAAGCTAAACCTAATCCTATGTAGATGTCAACTATGGTTATTACACAGTTTTGTGGGTATTGGGGTTGTATTGGCCCTATAAGCTCTATCTCCATAATCAAAGTAAACATATCTGGCTTGTATGCATACGTCAGTATTCTGAATTTAAGTGTGTCAATGAGGTTTGCATTTATTACATCCCTGTGTTTCCCTTTTTATCTGATGCCAAATTATTTTTTGGTTCCTCGTTCATCCATTTATACAATCTATGAGTGCTCCTATGTTCCTTGAACGCATGTTCCTTGAATGCATAGGAGTTAAAATCTCCTATGGGGAATTTTAGCATGTGGGTTTTTCTTTATTGTCCATTTCTCTCCTTCCCTTTTTATTTTAATGTTTGGCACCTTGGGTATCTCCCATGTATCATCTTCTCCCTTCCTAAATGTTATAAGAGGAAGTGTATGTCTATAGTTAGTATCTGTGTTCCTGATTAATTTTAATTTGGGTAATTGTCCTCTACCCTTATGCTTCTTCTTAGTGCATCTACCTGATGGTTACATTTAGTTATTTCTGAATAATCTTTCTGATGTGCTGATATGTGTGAGTCCCTGAAGCTAATTTTTTGTGAGGCTTCTTGTAATTCTTTCCAATATTGGGGTGACTGTGGAGAGTGGAGTACATAAGCATAGCTGTGTCAAATAAACTGCAGGCTGAGTTTGGCACAGCCCCAGCCACAGAAGTGGGCAAGATGCAGCACAGCTGTTTTTCCTAAGATGTTTACATTCAGAGAGAAGTGGTCACAGTTTCCTCCTGTTCCCAAGAAGTGGTCACAGTTTCCTCCTGTTCCCAAGAAGTGGTCACAGTTTCCTCCTGTTCCCAAGAATGACATACCCCCTCCCCTGAGACCTGTTGCTACACTTCATTTTGCCACCATATATAATAAACTCACTGGGGGTGGAAGGGGCTGTTGTGTGTCTCCATCCAAGCACCCAGCCCACTTGGTCACAGCTTTGTGCATTTTTTGTCTTCTGCCTTTTGTTCTTTCTATATCTCCCATTGCCCCCAGTTAGGTTTCTAAGACAAGCTCGTGTGGGATGTGAGAGAGGTGATGCCTGGACAAGGACCTAACTATGGGGGAACTTGAAGCCTGAGACAAGGAGAGACTCCCTGAGAAGCATGCTAAGATGTAATAGAAAAGAAATAAGGTGGGGGGAGAGTGAATTGAATACAGCCAGGTGTAAAACATGGGACAGGGTGAGCCTAAGGACCAAGAGCTCTATATACAGGCTTTAAAAGCTATGCTAAAGATTAGAGGAAGCAGAGTCAGGTTGCTTCAGCTTATGCCGTTTTTAGATTTTGTACAGGATACTTGCCTGTGGTTCTCGGAGGAGCTCACTGTAAACTTAGAAACATGGAACAATGTAGGAGATAGGCTGAGGGTGTGATATACGGCTGAGGGGCCAGAATGCATGCCCATTTTGACTTTTGGTTTGTGGTCTATGATTAAAGATTGTTTGGGGCTTACTCCCTCACATAAAGAAAAATTTTCCTCCTTGGTATTCAAGCTGGAATGTGGGACTCACCCCTTACAATCAGTCATCCAGGAGTGTAAGTGGCAGTATCCCTTGAAGGAATAAAATGCTGTGTGCAGTGGAGCTGCTGAATCATTAGCCCCACCTTATGAGGATAAGTTTTCACATAGAATTAAAATTCAGTCCAAAGATGATTCTGATTCTGATTCAGTGTCAGATGAGGGGGGTCAGGAGTATGCTCTGGCCCATCAAGCACTGGGAACCATGCATTTTGGGTTACCCCCATGGGTCAAGAGACTTCCTCTCTTGCTAAGAGTCCCCTGCAGGATGCCTTGCAGGCAGCTCATAGTCAAGGAGAGGATACAGCTGGTTTTAAATTTTACCCTGTGCTTGATAGATGGGACACTAACAACCCTGGCATGCAACAGAGATTTCATGAAAAGATCCTATTTAATGGATCAAGAAAATGTGGTATCTATACACAATGGAATTTTATGCAGCCATGAAGAAGAACGAAATGTTATCATTTGCTGGTAAATGGATGGAATTGGAGAACATCATTCTGAGTGAGGTTAGCCTGGCCCAAAAGACCAAAAATCATATGTTCTCCCTCATATGTGGACATTAGATCAAGGGCAAACACAACTAGGGGATTGGACTTTGAGCACATGATAAAAGCAAGAGCACACAAGGGAGGAGTGAGGATAGGTAAGACACCTAAAAAATTAGCTAGCATTTGTTGCCCTTAACGCAGAGAAACTAAAGCAAATACCTTAAAAGCAACTGAGGCCAATAGGAAAAGGAGACCAGGATCTAGAGAAAAGGTTAGATCAAAAAGAATTAACCTAGAAGGTAACACACACACACAGGAAATTAATGTGAGTCAACTCCCTGTATAGCTATCCTTATCTCAACCAGCAAAAACCCTTGTTCCTTCCTATTATTGCTTATACTCTCTCTTCAACAAAATTAGAGATAAGGGCAAAATAGTTTCTGCCAGGTATTGAGGGGGTAAGGGGGAGATGGAGGGGGTGGAGTGGGTGATAAGGGAGGGGGTGGGGGCATGGGGGAGAAATGACCCAAGCGTTGTATGCACATATGAATAATTTAAAAAAAAAGATCCCATTTAAAACTTTAAAGGAGGTAAAACAATCCTGTGCAATGTATGGCTCTACAGCACCATTTATGCTGGGGCTATTACAGAGTGTGGTAGGAGATAGTGCTATGCCTCCAGGTGACTGGAAAGGGTTGGCTAAAGCATGCCTCTCTCCAGGTAAACACATTTTATAGAGTTGTGTCAGGAGCAGGCAAACCCTAATTTGGCCCATGGACTGCATATCACTGCAGATATGCTCATGGGAAGAGGACATTTGAAGGCATAGATAATCAAATACAGTATCCCCCTCAAGCTTATCAGCAGATTGCCATTGCAGGCACAAGGGCATGGCAAGAACTACTCACAAAAGGAAAAAAGACTTTGGAATTAACTAGCATTCTCCAAGGTCCAGATGAGCCGTATCAAGAGTATGTGGCATGCCTGCTGCAAAACATAGGCAGGGTAATGGGGGATGCCAAAGCTGGAAACATACTGGTAAAACAGCTGGCTTTCAAGAATGCTAACAAGGCTTGTAAAATAGCCCTTCAGCCATACAGAAAAAGAGCTACTCTGCAGGAAATGATTAGAATTTGTGTAGATGTCAGGCTGAGTCACATCCAGGGTATAGCTTTAGCTGCTGCCTTAAAAGAAGTGTTCGCCCTGGGGGAAGGCATGTTCTTCCTGTGGAAAAGAGGGACATTTTGTTAGGGAGTGTCAAAATAAGCCCTGATTACAGCTAGGTATCTTGAGGCCTGTCACCAGGCCACTGACTGGTGCCAATGCGCCCAGGGCTCGACCCCCCGGGATATGTCCCTAGTGTCAGAGGGGAAAACATTGGGCAAATGAATGTCACTCCAAAACCGATATAGATGGGCAAGCTCTTATAGGACAGGGAAACTTTCCCCGTCAAACAGTGAGTGCAGGCTCCTCACCAATACCTATCATTGAAAACCTCATTAGCACCACCCCAGGAAGCACAGGATTGGACCTCAGTCCCACCTCCCTATACATGTTAACACCTGATTTGGGAGTGCAAGTTATCCCTACAGGGGTCTATGACCCTCTGCCCCAGGGCACAATGGGTTTAATATTAGGGAAAAGTTGCACAACCACAAGGGGATTACAGGTTTATACAGGTGTGATTGATGTAGACTATACTGGGGAAATTAAGATAATGACCCAGACACAGGTGCCTTTGTAGCCTTATCCCCGGAGATGAAAATAGCTCAACTGGTTATTCTCCCAAATGTGAAGAAAGGCAAAGTATTAACTCACACCCTGTGGAGAGATGGAGGATTCGGTTCCTCTAATCATGCCTACAAAAGATAGGCTGGAAATGACTTTGTTCTTAAATGAAAAATGGTTTTGGAGACTTTTGGATCTGGTGCTGATGTTTCTGTAGTTACTGCTAGACACTGGCCAAAAAGTTGGCCTTGCCAACCCTCTGCTGCCAATCTGCAGGGGTAGAGGCCACTCATGGCCCCCTCCAGAGTGCTCAGCAGATTCATTGAAAGGATGAAGAGGGACACTCAGGGCTTTTTGCTTCTTATGTCTTGGACAATCATCTGGTCAAGCTATGGGGAGAGATGTACTGGGGGTATGGAAGCTATATTCTGCAGTCCTAATAGCATGGTCTCTCACCAAATGTTTCAACAAGGGTCACATCCTGTACAGCCTTTAGGGAATATAGGAAGGATGGGGCTAGGATATCAGGCTGTGCAGCATTTTCAGTAGGGGCCCTGGTCCAACAAATTAAACACTCCCCTTTCAAACATGCAGCCCAGATCACTTGACTCTCAACAAATCCAGTGACCTTTGACAGGGGAGAAATTGGCTGGAGCCACAGCTCTGGTGGAGGAACAATTAAAGGCAGGGCATATTGCACCTACCCATAGCCCTTGGAATACTCCAATTTTTGTGATTAGAAAAAAGTCGGGAAGATGGAGGTTCTTACAGGATTTAAGAGCTGTCAACAGAGTAATACAGCCAGTGGGAGTACTCCAGCCTGGCCTCCCCTCACCCACAGCTATTCCATTAGACTATTGTCTCTGCATTCTTAATCTTAAAGATGCTTTTTTGGCCATTCCTCTCCATTCAAAAGACAGAAAATTTTGCTTTCACTTTATCATCACCAAATCATCAGGGCCCTGGGCACTGATTTCATTGTTTGTGCTGCCCCAAGTCATGGCTAACAGTCCCACAATGTGTCAGGAAGTTGTTGCTGCAGCAATAGAACCTACATGCCATAAGTATCCAGAAGCTTATGTCCTTCATTACATGGATGATATTCTGATAAGTCATCTCAGTGAGTTTACACTTCTGCTAATCTTGGCAGATCTTACAAAGAAACTTGAGGCCTGGGGATTGTGCATTGCCCCAGAAAAGGTACAAAAAAAGCCTCCCTTTTTAATATTTAGGGCAACTTATTGACAGACACTTGATCCATCCTCAAAAGGTAGAGATCAGGAAGGATAATTTTAAAACTTTAAATGATTTGCAAAAACTGCTGGGAGGTATCAATTGGCTCAAACTCTCTCTAAAACTTACCACTGACACCTTATCTCCACTTTTTCAACTATTCCTTCCTTGCTTTGAGAATTTACAGAGGACGCCTAACAGGAATTGGTTAAGGTAGAGAGAGCAATTACTACAGCCCAGCTTCAGTGCTGGGACCCACAGCAGCCTGTTCAATTACGGATTTTACACTCTCCATCAATGCCAACGGGCACACTCTGGCAATTGCAGAGGGTGTTGGAATGGTTACACTTGGGTAACTCTCCTGCTAAAATTCTTACATCAAATCATGAGCTGGTAGCTAAGTTGATTGCTAAGAGACGCACTCGTTGTTGTGAATTGCTGAGGCATGAGCCCAGTAATATTGTGGTCCCATTTTCGAAAGATCAACCACATTGGTTATGGCAATTTTCAAACTTATGGTAGTCTGCACTGGCTAACTCCAAAACAGATCGGGGAACATCTCCTGCATTCAAAACTTTTACAGTTTGCCTCCTTTCACGTGTTTGTCTTTCCAAAAATTATTCCATCTTCCCCTCTATTGGAGGCTGTCACAATTTTACTGATGCTTTGGGGTGTGGTACTGCTGCCTATTACACCAATGATTGCCATAAGGTTGAACATAGTGTTTTTGCCTCCGCTGAAAGTGTGGAGCTGTATGCTGTCATCATGGTCCTCAGGGACTTTCCACAACAACCTATCAATCTATACAGTGATAGTCACTATGTGGTAGGTGTTTTATGCTGCATTGAAACTGCTTATATTGGCCATACTATAGTGAAGAGTTATTTAATCTTTTCTTTCAGTTGCATAGTCTGGTGCTAACTTGCCTTTATCCTTCTTTTGTGAGCCATTTGTGCTCACATTCTAATCTCCCCAGCCCACTTGCTTATGCTAATGCCCAGGCAGATAACCTAGTCTCTGGGCTTGCTTTGGACTTGCCCATGCAAACTGCTGCACCTGTAGAAGCTGCCCAACTAAGTCATGCTATGTACCATCAAAATGCTTCAGCCTTGTGTAGACAATTTCACCTTACCAGGGAGCAGGCTCGACAAATCATTAAATCATGTTAGCAGTGTGTCAATAAATATTGGCCATGCAAAAGGCTTATGATAATGTTGTTTCTCTAGCAAATATTGAAAAAAAAAAAACTATCCTGGATGAATTCAAGGGTTTCAATCCATTTAACTTGCTAAAGCACTCCTGGCATTGTTTACCTATTTTTTCAGTTGGATGCTGCATGATGTGAAGACAACTCCTTGGTTTAGGGTATAGGCTTCATTGGGAGCATTTAAGAAATAAAAAAGGGGGAAATGTGAAGAGTAGAGTACATAAGCATAGCTGTGTCAAATAAACTGCAGGCTGAGTTTGGCACAGCCCCAGCCACAGAAGTGGGCAAGATGCAGCACAGCTGTTTTTCCTAAGATATTTACATTCGGAGAGAAGTGGTCACAAGTTACTCCTGTTCCTGAGAATTAAAATATCACACCCTCTCCTGAGAACTGCTGCTTCACCTCATTTTGCCACTGTATATAATAAACTCACTGGCAGTGGAGGGGGCTGTTGTGTGTCTCCATCCAAGTGCCCAGCCCACCTGGTCCCAGCTTTGTGCATTTTTTGTCTTCTGTCTTTTGTCCTTTCTGCATCTCCCATCACCCTCAGTTAGGTTTCTAGGATGAGCTCGTGTGGGACATGAGAGGTGACCATAGGTCTTTGCCATTTATTTTATAATTATTTTGTGTCCATTTGTGTGACCACAGAGCTATACCATTTGCAATAGCCCACAGTCTTTAGCTATATAAATTTTTGCCTGTTTTTCAATTATGGAGTACCATAACTATGAATTCTGCATGCTGTGCAGATAGTGAAGTTCCTTGCTAGATGATGACCATATTGTCCCAAGGTCTCAGGGCTGCTGATTTCCATTTCATTTTTCCTTGGGCTGTGGAGGCTGATCTGTCAGGCATTATGGAGATTATTTGACCAGACAAGAAAGACTCCATTGGAACGCTTACAATTGCCTTCAGAATGGGTCCTGGCAAGTGTTATTTCCATCTTGTGTATCTCCTCTGTGAAGAGCTCCATGTGGCCCTCAAAGGCAGTATTCCTGTTTTGCATGTACTATTTCCAGATCCAGTCCTACCAGCTTTTGTGCTTCTCATTTAGATGTATGTGTCCCTGTTGTCATACTTTTGTTTGTCAATCTTTTGTACCTGCCTGCTTGCTGATGACCATGTAACTCATACACAGGGAGTCCTGATTTTTCTGATTAATAGAAGAGGATAGTATCAAATGTGCTATCACTGGACAATTTAAATAGCCTCGTGGGAATCTTACAAATTGATATTGTTTGCCTTCCCATCTAAAAGTTATATATTCTTGGCTTTCTTTTATTAGTTATTAGTATATAATAGTTGTTATTAGTATATTATAATATACTAATAATATAAAATATAATATAATTATATTATATATAATATAATATTATATTAGTATATAATAGTTGTACAGTTGTACATTGTGCTATATTCATATGTGCTTATAATATATCTTAGTTGAATTTACCCCCTCCATTTTTCTCCCTCTTCCTACCTTCCACCTTCTTAAAACAATTTCAACAGGCTTAATTCTTCTATTTTCATATATGAATACAAAATATATCCACCATATTCACCCTCATTCCACCCTTTCCTTATGCTCCCCTCCCACTGGTACTCACCCCTGGAAAAGATCTGTCCTTTGTTTTTTTTAAAAAAAGTGCATATTGATAGTCTAAGGAGGTTTTACATTGACACTTCAGATCTGTATATATTGTGCTTTAATCAGATTAACCTCTCATTACTTAAGCAGGTGCTTTACCAGTTGAGCCACTCCACCACCCCTTTTTTGTGTTGTTATTTTCAAGATAGGGACTATTCAAGTTATTAGACATGGAAGGTATTACTATTTTTTCTTTAAGCAGTTTCATTATCTTATTTGTAATGTGTGTCCACTCTAATGGATATTGTTTCCTATAGGCTGTTGCCATGGGACTGGGTAGTATAATACAGTTATCTGCAATTTTACCAATCTATATTTTATAGCTTTGTGTGTTTTATTGATCACCAGTTTTTGTACATTATTAGTATCATATCCATGCCCAAAATATTTTCTAGCTCAGGTGAGCAACATATAGTTACTTTTATTGGGTCATTATGATAGCATAAAACTTTGTTCTGGTTGCACTGCCTTCAATATCTTGTCACTCAATCCTTCTATTTTTATGGGGTCATTTATTATCTTCTTTTTTGTGAAAATAGAATTTGAACTTAGGGTTTTGTGCTTGCAAAGCAGGCACTTTACTACTTGAGCCATAACTCCAGTCATTTTTGCTTCTGGGTATTTTGGAGAATATATATATATTGGTGTCTGAAACTATTTGTCTAGCCTTGCCTAGAACTGAGATCCTCCTGATCTCATCTCAAGTAGTTAGGATTACAGGTGTGAGCCACCGGTGTCCAGCTAGGTTTTTTTAATAAAGTTATCTGGAAACATGTGTCTACTAAAACTGTGTGTGTTTCTGTATTTTCTGAATTTCTATTGATAATTGTAGAGATGGCCCGTTATCCCCACATCCTATGAAGATATTCCTACCTGAGCCCTTCCAGGTTTTTTTTTTTTTTTAAAGAATCTTCGTGTGTATCTAATTAAGTTATTTTGCATGTTTCTTTGTTGGTTTCTCTGAGGGAAGGGATTCCTTTTCTGGAGGAAAGGAATTTGTTTTGTTATATTCCTGGAGTTGTCTTGGTGTCTGTCCAATTGTTCCTAGTCTATCATATGTCCCATTTGTCTGTTGTGGTATGCCTTGGTAAGTAATTGTGCCCGATGTGTTTGGTTGTTCTAGTGCTAAGATGTAAAAAGTTACTTGGGCATCAGTGGCTCATGCCTGTAAGTCTAGCTAATCAGGAGGATCATGGTTCAAAGTCAGCCCAGGCAAATAGCTCACAAGACTCTATCTCAAAAAAAAACTCATCACAAAAAATGGCTGGTGAAGTGGCTTAAGGTATATGTCCTGAGTTCAAACCCCAGTGCCACACAGACACACAGACACACACACACAGACACACACACACACACACACACACACACATACAAAGATATAAAAAGCTTCTTCCTTGTGTGGGGTCCTGATATGGAAGTAATTTGGTGACGAATATTGTCTTGTGGTCTTGTGTGATCCAGACAGCTCTGAAGACAGTTGAAAGGTTTGTGATTTGTCATGCATGGCCTGGAGGCCTGCGAATGCATTCATGAATGAGACCTCCAGTGTTCTGGTGTACTTGTTAGTAAGGCTTTCTTTATCTCATTTGTTGCTACTACCTCAAATAGTGTTGCATATGCATTTGTCTGGTTATGTGTCTTATTTTCTGGTGTTCTTGATTTCTTGATCTAGATTTCTCCATTTTAAATTATCCCCAAGTTTTTTGAGGTCACAGTAAGCATGTGTTGCTCTCCAGCTTGCTGCTATCCAGTCCCAAAGTGACAGAACTCTATATTGGGAGCTCTAGTAGCTGACAGTGTACATTTGGGTTTTCTGCTAAGAAAGAGATCTGATTTATTTCAGAGCTGGCTAATGCTATAGTATTTCTGCCTCCATCCCACAGGTGTTCTAGCCAATTAACATCTGTGGTTTGTTTCTGCATGAAGTCTGTTCTAAGCTTTTGCAATTTGGTCCAGGTATATTCCCTGTCTCTGCTATGTTTTAGGGACTTCATTGCCCATGATTATAATCTATTACTGTTTTTCTAGTTGTCATGCCACATAGATCCTCCCCAAAGGATCATTAGAATCTCCTGGGTCCTCAGAATGGGGTCCTGCGGTTCCAGAGATTCATTCATTATACCGTCTGTTATTATGTTATGTGCAGAGCTATATTTCCCAAGTATCTTAACTGCTAGCTGTTTGCCCTTGTGTCTGTCCTGTTCAATTTGTGACAGACTTTTTTAAAAACAATATTGCACTTATTTTTTCTCTTGGTGCTTTATATATTAATGGATTTACATTTTTAGGATATTTTACATCAAAGTTTATGTTCTCTGGGACTGCTATGTTATCTTTTTTTTTTTAACCTCCTTCTCTGTGGAGTCTCATGGATTCCTGGAAGTGAGCACCATTTCAAAGCATTTACTTTTTTGTAATCTGTCCCTTATCTTTCTTTTCAGAGCCTACTTTTTTTTTTTTTTGCCTAAGCGTTTTCTTGCCCACTTGAATAACTTCTTAGTACAGTATATATCTATAGTCCACCTTACATATGAATTATCATAGATGTGTGATCTGAGGTTTGCTTCTTGTCTTTTTGCTAACTTACATATTTCTTTTTCCTCACAAGAAGAAACCTTGTATGATGTAGGCAGTGTGCCCTTCCAGCTCTCCAACCTTCAGCCCTTGATCTGCATGGATCAGAGGCGTCCCTCCATCCAACACTTGAATCAGTGTAAGATTACACTACAGTGTGAGTCAAACATTTTGGTCAGTAGAACAAGTTTTAGTCTCTGTTTGTTGGGACTTCAGCCAGGTACCTGTGTCTCATGCCTGTAATCCTTGCTATCCAGGAGGCAGCGATCAGGAAGATCACAGTTCAAGCCAGCTCAGGCAAATAGTTCAAAAGACCATACTTTAAAAAATACTTAACATAAAAAAGGGCTGATAGAACTAGAGGTGTGGCTCAAGTGGTAGTGTACCTGCCTAACAAGCACAAAGCCCTGAGTTCAAACCTAATACCACCAAGGGGAAAAAAAGTCTAATTTATTGTAGGAAAAAGGGGTGGTGGAGTGGATCAAGTGGTAGAGTGCCTCCCTTTATATGATCCAAGTGAAGGAGTTGCATTATTCCTTGGTCTGGTGTGTTCAATGAGTTCATGGGCCCGGTTTTTATGATATGGGTTTGATATGCCAATGTATCCTGATTTAGTTTGAGCTTTTCATTTATGTAAATAAGATATTTATCAGTCATGGTTACCAGTGGTTTGTGCTGGTTGTTTAGGTTATGCAAACAAGATGTAGAGTTATTCTGCCTCAGCTGTTGTACTCAAACTAGAGCAAATTGGGCTGGTGGAGTCACTCAGGGTAAGGCACAACATGAAAACTATTGTTTTGTAAAATATGGAGTAATTTGGAGCAGGGCACAGCCTGATCTTCACAAATCCCAAGCCAAAAAGTTAACTTCATGAGAACTAGGTTGGTTCCTCATGTGATAAGGACTTTTCCAGGGCCACCTTGCAGAAGGAGAACAGAGATAATGATCAACCAAGCTGCTTAATTCTGCATACCTCTCACCCCCATCCCAATTCTTCCTTTATTTAAAATTAAGCTGACATCAGTACCCCAAAGATGGGCTGAAATGCTTAATTTTTATCTTCCCAAAGTGGCCATTTTGATTAATAGCCTTTCCTGCCTTCTTTTGTTTGCTTTTGATAGTGGTAGGGGGTGGGGGTGTAAATGGCCCCCCCGACATGTTGGAACTCCCAGAGTTAGGTGTCTGGCCTAGGACTCTGGTCACAAGAAGAGATTAATTGATATGAGAAACTAATGAAAAAGAAACAATTCAAGATCCCTGGGAGTTATCAAAGATGGTTGAATCTTGGTGAACAGCAAACTACAGCAAAAGAGATCATAGTTCTACAGACTGAGACGGGCTTTTCACCTTTGTCCATCTGTGTTTCTCTGGAAGAATCATCTATGCAGAAAAACAGCTCAATCTAGTACTGGTAACATCAGAGTAGAGCTTGCTCATCCTAGGCTGAAGAGATAACAGGAAACATCATCTAGTTAGCATTTCCCCCTTCGATAACACCTGCTCTTCTGTGACTTGAAGGAGACAGGTCTTAACTCTTCATTATCTATGAGTTAAATGAAGGCATCTTCAAGCACACACAGCATCAAAAGATTTACTCACAAATGTCTCTGAAGGGTTCAGAGAAAGAAGTTCAATAATAGACCAAAGATAGCATCCTGGAAAGTAGAGAAGGGTGCATAAACAAGCCAGCAAAGATTCCTGGTTTGTAAATAAGGATGTATCCATAATTTATATCTATAAAAATTTAGAATGAAAAATTCTGGTCAAGACCCAAAAAGGAAAAGGCAAGGAAACCCAGTACTGAAAAAAAAGAAAGAAAGAAAGAAAGAAAGAAAGAAAGAAAGAAAGAAAGAAAGAAAGAAAGAAAGAAAGAAAGAAAGAAAAGAATGAAAAAACAAGAAAATAATGTACTAGGATACTTTTGCTTGCAAAAATCTACAATAGCCATTGTTTTTTAAATTTTCATTTATTGAGATAAAATTCATACACCATAAAATTTACCATTGTTAAACTCTAAAGTTTGTAGTATATTCACAATACTACGTGCTTACCTAATTCTGGAGCATTTTCATCACCCCTCCAATCCCATATTTACTAACCATCCCCATTACTTGCAGCCATGATCTACTTTACACCTCTATAGATTTGCCTATTTTAGATATTTAATATAAATGGAATCTTTATGGAAGGAGATAGAAATGTGGGTTCAGTAATAAATTCCAGCCAAAGTAAAACTTACAGCAATACTTTTGTCTGGAGAGGAAACCAGGATGCGGCCCTGTGGGGGTGAGAACATAGACTGTGCCCCAAGGATTTAATTTTGATACTAGTCTTCTAATTTCCTTATTATTTATTTTTATAATAAGGCCTATACATGAGTTTATTGTATCAGAACTTTTTTTGGTACTGGGATTTGAACTCAGGGCTTCACACTTCCAAGGCATGTACTCTACCATGTGAGCCATTCCACCAGCCCTTTTTTGTGTTCAGTATTTTCTACATAGGTTCTTTCAAACTATTTCCCTTGGCTGGCTTTGAACCACAATCCTCCTGATCTCTGCCTCCCAAGTAGTAGGAATACAGGTGTGAGCCACCGGCACCTGGCTTAATTTCCTTATTATTTCTAATGAGATTAGAAGATAGGTTAGAACCTTCAGGAGTCTGCAAATGATCCAGAATCTTTCTAAAAGATAACAAAATTCTAGTTTTCAAATTATCTCTGAAAAAATATTGTTATAAACTCTCTGGACTCAAATCAAAGATTACAAAGAAATATAACACATATCAAAAACCAACAAAGAGCTTGGTGGCTCATGTCTGCAATCCCAGCATTCAGGAGGCTTAGGCAGGAAGAATATGAGTTCAAAGCCACCCTGGGCTACATAAAAAGTTCAGGGGAGAAAAAAAGAGTCAATAAAAAAGCATCACAGACCCATACTATAATATAGTTATACTTAATATGTTCATGTTTAAACATTGCCAACATGGAACTGGGTTGTGGTTTAAAAGGAACTTTTAGGAGGTGATTAGATCTCAAGGACTGTACTCTCATGAATGGGATTATGCTAGGCAAGGGCTTTGCCACTGAGCTACACCCCTGACCTCAGAGATCTTTTCTTTTTTGCGGGGTGAGGGGTACTAGGGTTTGAACCCAGGGCCTTGTGCTTGGTAAGCAGGTGCTCTACCACTTGACCCACTCCGTCAGCCCTTTTATGTGTTGGGTATTTTCCAGATAGGGTTGCATGAACTATTTGTCCCAGCTGGCATTGAACCATGATCCTCCTGGTCTCTACCTCCTCAGTAGCTAGGATTACAGAGATGAGCCACCGATGTCTGACCTGAAGATCTTATCTTTGAATTTGAGAGCAAACTCTCACCAGACACCGAATCTGCTGGTGCCTTGATCTTGGCCTTCCCAGCCTCCAAAACTGTGAGTCATAAATTTAGGCTGTTCATAAGTTACTCTGGCTAAGATATTTTAAAATAGTACACTAAACTAAGAACAACTGGAATTCCTAGCAAGTGAGATGGCAGATTTCAAAAAGTTTATAGAAGTATAAAAATATAATAATTAAAGCTAAGAATGAAATCATTTGGAGATAGAAGATATGATATAATTGAAAAGAAAAGTCAAGAAATTAGAAGAAAATGAATAAAATGAAACATGGAGAGACAAAGAGATATAAGATACAGAAAAGAGCCAGGTGCCTGTGGCTCATGTCTGTAATCCTAGGTACTAGGAGGCAGAGATCAGGAAGATCAAAGTTCGAAGCCAGACCAGGCAAAATAGTTCACTCAACCCTATGCAGATAAAACTCAACATAAAATAGGGCTGGTGGAGTGGCTCAAGTGGTAGAGTGCCTGCCTAACAAGCATGAGGCCCTGAGTTTAAACCCCAGCACCCTCTCCCCCAAAAATAATAATACAGAAAAGAGAGGAGGAAGACATATGGAAGTACCTTTTTAGAGAGGTGCATTTTTAGAGTGCCCAAAAGAAGACAGCAAGAATATGGCAGAAATAATATTTAAAAAAATTTTCTGAGAACTAAAGAAAGATCAATCCAGTGATTTATGAAGCCCAAAACTGTTCAAGCAACAAATAGAGAAAGACCTAGGCACATTACAATAAAATTGCAAAAGAAGTCTAAAACAGAAAGAAATTTAAAGGTAACCAGTAAATCAAGCACCTGTGGCTCACTTCTGTAATCCTACCTACTCAGGAGGCAGCGGTCAGGAGGATCGAAGTTCAAAGCCAGCCCTGGGCAAATAGTTTTGGAGACCCTATCTCAAAAAAAACCCATCACAAAAAAGGACTAGCAAAGTGACTCAAGCTGTAAGAGTACCTGCCTAGCAAATGCGAGGCCCTGAGTTCAAACCCCAGTGCTGCAAAAAAAAAAAGCATGTGAGGCCATAGTAGAGTTTTCAACATGAACATTAGAAGCTAGCATATAGTAGAATATCTACATGTACAGACAGAGAAAAAGAAATCACTTAAAAATCTCCACTTAAAGAGTTGGAGGTATAGCCCAGTAATACAGTATTTGTCTAGCATGTACAAGACCTTGGTTTCAATTCCTAACACTGGGGAAAAAATGATTAAAGATAAATATATTTCAAAATGAAGAAAAGATGGGAGAATTCTCCACCAGCAGGCATGGACTAATGAATGTATAAAGGATATTATTCAATAAGAAGGAATATGATGCAAAACTAAGATTTTCAGGGTTGCAATAAGGAATGAAGAAGAAAGCAGTAAATGCATGGGTAAACAAATTAACCTTGACTGCATAAAACAAAAATAATTAGATTTTTATATAGTTAGCTATATAAGCAATTAGAATACTCTAATTGTTAGAATACTCTAAGCAGCTCTTCTGGTTGTATTTGGCTGTGTAACAAATCTCCCCAAACAACTTAAACACATTATTGTTAGGTTTCATGGTTCTGCAAGTTCACTGGGCTTAGATAGGAGATTCTTGCTCTAGGTCACTCACATGGGTGTAATCTTGTGACTAAAGCTAGCAGCATCTGTCAAAGGTTTCCTCACACACATGTGTATTGCTTCATGCTGGCTGTCAACTGGAGCCTCCATTGGGGCTATTGGAATGCCCATGTTTGGTCTCTTCATGGGTCTTTATTTCCTAACAGCATGATAACTGGGTTCCAAAAGCAAGTACACTAAAAGACAGGAAGCAACTGCTGCCAGTTTTAAGTCTTGGGATCACTGCTAATAAGAAAATTAGAAGATATGTTAGAACCTTCAGGAACTGGCATACAATCTTTATTCAATAATTATATTCTACTAGAAGCAGTCACAGAATCAGACTGAAAAGAGAGGCAACTAATTTGGGGGTGATATTTAAAATTTTCCAAAATCCACCTTCTGGCCACAAATATTCTACATTCTTTGCACTTGCAAGACACGCTTGCTCCTCCTCCAGACCCCTGCAGTTCTCAGTTGGTTAACAGTCTCAAGCTCAGTTTAAGGACCAGGATCCTATGAGTTTCTGGAGCAGATGAGTCTAATTCCATGAGTGGTTCCTGTTCATGTGAAGATCTGTGAATTAAAATGACATTACATACTATGGTGGGAAAGGCAGAAAAAACTGCTATTGACATTTCCCATCAAAGAGAAGTATGAACCAAGACTCTTGATACTGAGGTTCTCTGAAATAAGAGTGTGTTGGGCTGTTATAGATGCCAGCCAGAAAAAGACCCAGTCATGGGACAAGTTCCACTACCACCAGCAGCAAGGCTGGATAGCAGCTGGAACTATGTCTATCAGACCTAGGAACCAAAAGCATTTAATAACAAAAATGTGGGAAAGGAGCTGGGCACTGGTGGCTCATGCATGTAATCCTAGCTACTTGGGAGGCTGAGAATGGGAGGATCATGTTTCAAGGCCATCCCAGTCAAATAGTTTTGGAGTCTGAACAGCAAAAGAGCAGCTACCCTTTGAGTTTGTTATTTTTTTTTAATTTAATTTTATTTTTGTTATCATATTATTGTTGTGCTGGAGGTATATTGTGACACTTACAAAAGTGCTTTCATAGTTAAATTTACCCCCTCCAACATTCTCCTTTATTTGAGTTTGTTTTCTGCTTTCTGAATGGTGCTGGAATTTGAACCCAGGGCATTGAGCCCAGGTGTGAGAAACTACTTCAATTCCATCATTGAGTCCTGCTTGAACCTTGGTACATTTCCCAACTTAAAAAAAAAAATTTTCCAGTCCTGTTAGGCAGGACTGGTAGAGTGCCTGCCTAACAAGCATCTGGCACTGAGTTCAAACCCTAGAACTGCCAAAAAAAGAAAAAGAAAAGAAATGCAGAGCCAGGCCAGCTGTGGTGGCTCATGCTTATAATTCTACCTACTTAGGAGGCAGAGATTGGGAGGATTCCAGTTTGAGGACAGACTGGGCAAAAAGTAAGTGAGACTCCACTTCAATCAATAAGCCAGGCATAGTAGTATGTACCTGTGATCCCAGCTACACGGGATGCCATAGGTAAGAGGATCATGAACTGAAGTTGGTCTCAGGCAAAATGTGAGACCCTTCCTGAAAAATAACTAAAGCAAAAAGGGTTGGAGGTATGACTCAAGTGTTAAAGTGATGGGCTGGGATGTAGCTTGGTGGTACAGTGCTTGCCTAGCATGTGTGAGGCCCTGGGTTCAATCCCAGCACCAAAAAAGAAAAAAAAAGACAAAAAAAGAAAGTGTTAAAGTGCTTGCCTTGAAAACATGAGGCCCTGAATTCAAACTTTATTACCACTAAAACAAGGCAAAATAAAACAAAACAAAAATAAAGACCCTGAGAGATTAAAACTTCCAGCCCACAACTTGGCCCCGAGCCACAAATTTCAACACAGAAATACAAGAAATATGAAAGAATGAAGTAACATGACTCCTTCAAAAGTTAACCATTCCACAGTAACTGACTTCATGATATCAAAGTGGATGAAATGACAAAGAATTCAAAAGAATTATAAAAGTGATCAACAAACTCAAAGAGAGGTTACAAATAAGCAGCTGAATGAAATAAGGAACACAATGCAGGATATGAAAGGGGAATTCAGTCAGAAGATAGAGATTCTGAAAAAAAAAAACAAATCTTGGAAATGAAAAGCACAATAAATCAAGTAAATGCAGGTGAAAGCCTAATCAGTAGACTGGATCAACCAGAAGAAAGCATATAAGTGCTTGAAGACAAGGCTGACAAATTGTTACAATCTGACAGTATCAAAGAAAAAAAATAAGAATTAAGAACATAACATGCAAGACCTTTAGGACATGATTAAAAGACCAAATTTAGCAGGGTGCTTGTAATCCTAGCTACTAGGAAGCAGAGGATCAGAAGGAATAAGGTTCGAAGCCATCCCAGGCAAATAGTGAGACCCTATTTTGAAAATACCCAACCCAAAAAGTGTCTGGCACAGTGGCTGAAGTGGTAGAGCTCTGCCTAGCTAGTGTGAGGCTGTAAGTTCAAGCCCCAGTACTGAAAAAAAAAATTTATGAATTTTCAACACAAAACAGGGTGCTAAGGTAGAGCCTAAAGGCATGGAGAACTTACTCAGTGAAATAATGAAAGAAAAATTCCCAAATCTTGGGGAAAAGATTTAGACATCTAGGTACAGGAGGTAAGTAGAACCCTAACCTGACATGACCAGAGAAGAACATCCCTGCATCATATTATAGTTCAAATGCCAAGAGTACAGAACAAAGAATATCAAAAGCTCCAAGAAATGTGCACCAAGTCATTTATAAAGGTATACCCAACAAAATAACAACAGAAACTCTAAAGGTCATGAGAACATGGAATGGTGTGTTTCAAGCACTGAAATAAAATAACTGTCAACCCAGATTACTATATCCAGCAAGGTTATCTTTCAAAATCTAACCCACCTTTCAAGATAAGCACAAACTAAAGCAATTCAGGGCCACTAAATCTGCATTGCAGAAAATGCTTAAATAAGGAAATACCAATAAGGAAGAAAGACATTCATAATCATGAGAGCTTAGAAAAAATATGATAGATATAATAGGTCACAAGAATAATAGATAAACAAATAAGAATTAGCCAGGTGCCAGTGGCTTACACCTGTAATCCTAGCTACTCAGGAGACAGAGATCAGGGGGACTGCAGTTCAAAGCCAGCCCAGGCATAGTTTGGAAGATCCTATCTTGAAAAAACCCATCACACACACATAAAAAAAGGGCTTGTGAAGTGGTTCAAGGTGTAGGCCCAGAGTTCAAATCCCAGTACTGCAAAAAAAAAATTAGGAAAACATTGAAATGACAAGAACTAGTATATGTCTTTCAATAATAATAATACCGAATAGAAATGGTCTTAATACATCAATTAAAAGACACAGACTAGTGAAGTGGCTCAGGTGGTAAGAGTGCCTGTATAGCAAGTGTGAGGCCTTGAGTTCAAACCTCAGTGCTGCCAAAAAAAAAAGAAAAAAAAAAAAAAGACAGACTGGCTGACCAGATTAAAAAACAAGAGCCAACAATGAAACACATCTCACTGGCAAAGACATATACAGACTGAAAGTGAAAGGGTGAAAAATTATTTTCCAAAAAAATGGAATCCAAAAGCAAACAGGAATAGCTATACTCATATCTGACAAAACAGACTTTGAGCCAAAAATAGTCAGAAGACACAAAGAAGGTCACTACATATTAATAAAGGGAATAATCCATCAAGAGGTTATAACAATTATAAATATATATGTGGCAAACTTTTGGTGTATTTATTTTATAAAACAATCACTACTGGATCTAAAGTAAAAGATATACCCCACATTAAGAGGATAACTTAAATACCCCACTCTCACCCAATAGATAGGTTATCCAGAAAAAAAAATCAGTAAAGTTACATTATACATCACATAAACTTAACAACTACAGAATATTTCATCCAATGACTGCATAATACACAATTTTCTCATCAACTATTGGAACTTTCTCCAAAATATTTCATGTTTTAGACACATAGCAAGTCTTAATAAATACAAAAAATTTATAAATAATTTCTGCGTCTTAGTAGATTATAACAGAATGAAACTTAGAATCATGGAAGAGAAACTATACAAGCACTTGGAGATTGAACAATATACTCTTTTTTTTGCAATACTGTGGTTTGAACTCAGGCCTTATGCTTGCTAGTAGATACCCTTAATGCTTGAGTCACTCCACCAGCCTTTGAACACACAACATACTAGAATCTGTGGGGAAAGAGTGTTGGTAGTTCTAAGATGGAAGCTTAGAACTGTGAGTTCCTGCATTAAAAAAATCAGAGAGAGGGATTCCAAGATGGCAGCTAGAGGTAGGAAGCAGAAAGCGAATCTCCTATAGTGAAATCTTGGAGAGACACTGGAGACAGACTTTGCAGGCATAATCACTGAGAAAAGGCATAACTTTGACCCCTCCACACCTCCAGCTGGCACAGAGAATCTCCACTCCATGTTAAACGGAGAAACGGGGAGGGCCCCCGGGGGCTGCCAGTGGCCGGCACCCACTGGGAAGACGCGGACCAGGTGAGCTTTGTGGTACCGTGGTACTCCCACAGACAAGCCTGGGCCAGAGCAGCATAGCCCCCTGGACAGACTGACCTCCACCCAGGGAAAAAAAAAAAAACTGAGTAATAAGCAATAAGAACAATTAAGACACACTGGAAAGAGGGTGGGGCGCCCTGAGCGCTGAAGGTTGGGGGAAGGGAACCCTTCCCGGGACTGTAAATGAACAAGCCGGGCGGGCCGGAGAGCCTCTGGCGGGAGCGGGGCGCACACCCAGCAACCAGGAGCGGGGAAGCTTGTGAGAGTGGCGGAGGGAGGAAAACTCCACAAGAGAGGAAGGAAGACCCACTTCCCATGTGAACTGTAAACAAACATGGCAGCGGGCAGGAGCAGCAGCACCGCCCAGTAAGCAGGAGCAGGAAAGCTGCTGAAAGTGGCAGTGGGAGGAAAACGGCACAGGAGAGGGGGGAAGACCCACCTCCCACATGAACTGTAAATAAACATGCAGGCCTGACAACGCGGGGGCAGTGTCACCTTTCCCAGTGTGCTTGGAAAGGGGAAAGTTGTAGCAGAGGCTCCCGCACAGGAGAACTCTGAACAAACAAACCCTGTGGGACCAGGTGAGTGCTAGCTCACCCCAGAGATCTGCACAAATAACGCTGCAAGCTACAGGCTGAGAGCAGCAGGCAGGCAAGCCACAGTTGCAAATACCACTCTCAGAACTGTCTCCAGACTCTTTTTTTTTTCTTTTTCTCCCTACCTTTGATGAGAGAACAACCGAATTACACCTGCAAGCCAAAAAACTTACTGAAACTGTATTGCATTTGAACTTGGGACACTTGGTGGGGCTTTGTGTGTGTGTGTGTGTGTGTGTGTGTGTGTGAGTGTGTAGTTTTGTTCTACTTTATGCATCCCCTTTGATGAGACAACTGCAAAACAACATCTGAGGCACCAACTCCAGGACTGGAGATTGAGACAGACACCCAAATTATTAAGACTGAAACTGCATTGCATATAAACTCGGAAGTTTTTTGGTTTTTTTTTTAATTTTCTATTTTCCATTTTATTTTAATTCATTTTTATATATAGATATTTCTTTCATTTACTTATTTTTAATTTTTTCTAACTTTGATTTTCAATCCTCTCTCTGTCTCTCTAATGTCTGTTCAGCTTACTGTCGATTAGTACACTAACACTCCCTGTTTATACCTTTGAAAATTTCTTGTCTGATACCTTGTTCTGCTTTCTCCCTCTTGTCTGTATATTTGTTTTCCCTTTTTCTTTAACTTCTTGCTTTCCATCTCAGCTCACCCTTCCATTCTAAATATTACCATTGTTATTATTACAAGCCAGAAAATACTTAATTGCACACAGTACAGGGACAGTAACAACACCAAGGACAATGACGGGAAGACAGAAAAAACAGGGAAACCAGTTTCCCCACAGCAAAAAATTAGTACAGGAACCAGAGGGAAATGAAGAGAACAGAAACTCAGATCCAGACTCCAACAAAATGAAGATAAACTATGCCAAAGGACCCAATGAAGCCCACAAGAATAATTTAAAAGAAGACATACTACAAGTACTCAATGAGAATTTTATAGAGATGATACTGGATAGGGTCAACCAAAATGTACAGGAGACACTCAAGAAATTCCAAGACAACAAAAATAGAGAATTTGAAAAAGCAAAAGAAGAAATAAAGGAAACCATAGAAGCACTGTATAAACACCAAAGTGAAAGAGAGAACACAATGAATAAACAGATAAATGAACTCAGGATAAAAACAGACAACATTAAAGAGGAAAACTTCCAGGATATGGAAAACCTCAGAAAAAAGAATGAAACAGAACTGCAAAACAAAACAGAAGGCCAATCCAGCAGAATAGAACAAACAGAAGACAGAATCTCAGAACTTGAAGATGAAATGGTAACTAAAGGAAAAACCGAAGAACTATTAATTAAACAACTCAAGACCTGTGAAAAGAAAATGCAAGAACTCACCGACTCCATCAAAAGACCAAACTTGAGAATCATGGGCATCGAAGGAGAAGAGGTGCAAGCGAAGGGAATGCATAATATATTCAACAAAATAATAATGGAAAATTTCCCAAATCTAGAGAAAGATATTCCCATACAGATACAAGAGGCCTCCAGGACACCAAATAGACCAGGTCAAAATAGAACTACTCCACGACATATCATCATTAAAACAACAAGTACAGAAACTAAGGAAAGAATATTGAAGGCTGTAAGAGAGAAAAAACAAGTAACATACAAAGGTAAACCCATCAAAATCACAGCAGACTTCTCAACAGAAACATTAAAAGCAAGAAGAGCGTGGGGTGAGATCTTCCGGGCACTGAATGAAAATAACTTCAACCCCAGGATACTCTACCCAGCAAAGCTATCATTCAAAATAGAGGGAGCAATAAAAGTCTTCCATGATAAGCAGAAACTAAAACAATATGTGACCACAAAGCCACCACTACAAAAGATTCTGCAAGGGATTCTGCACACAGAAAGTGACACCCAACTTAACCATGAAAAGGCAGGCAGCACCAAACCACAGAAAAAGAAAAAGCAAGACAGTAGAGAGTAACATCAAGTTAGGTACACACAATCAAACCTTCAAACAACTAAGACAACTAAATGGCAGGAATCACCACATACCTATCAGTACTAACGCTTAATGTTAAAGGACTTAATTCACCCATCAAAAGACACCGTTTGACAAAATGGATTAAAAAAGAAGATCCAACAATTTGTTGCTTACAGGAGACTCATCTCACTGACAGAAATAAGCATAGGCTTAGGATGAAAGGCTGGAAGAAGATTTACCAAGCCAATGGCCCCCGAAAACAGGCAGGAGTAGCAAAACTTATCTCTGACAAAGTAGACTTCAAACCTACATTGATCAAATGAGATAAAGAAGGACATTCCATACTAATGAAAGGAGAAATTGACCAAAAGGAAATAATAATCATCAATCCGTATGCACCCAATGTCAACGCACCCAATTTCATCAAACATACCCTGAAAGACCTAAAAGCATATATAAATGCCAACACAGTGGTTGTGGGAGACTTTAACACCCCATTATCATCAATAGATAGGTCATCCAAACAAAAACTCAATAAAGAAATCCAAGATCTAAAATATGCAATAGATCAAATGGACCTAGTTGATGTCTACAGAACATTTCATCCAACTTCTACACAATATACATTCTTCTCAGCAGCCCACGGAACCTTCTCCAAAATAGATCATATCCTAGGGCACAAGGCAAGTCTCAGCAAATATAAGAAAATAGAAATAATACCATGCATACTATCTGATCACAATGCAGTAAAAGTAGAACTCAACAACAAAAGTAAAGACAAAAAACATACAAACAGCTGGAAACTAAATAACTCATTACTTAATGAAGAATGGATCATCGATGAAATAAAAGAGGAAATTAAAAAGTTCCTGGAAGTCAATGAAAATGAAAACACAACCTACCGGAACCTATGGGACACAGCTAAGGCAGTCTTGAGAGGAAAGTTTATAGCCATGAGTGCATATATTAAAAAGATTGAAAGATCCCAAATCAATGATCTACATCTCAAACTCCTAGAAACACAAGAACAAGCAAATCCCAAAACAAATAGAAGGAGAGAAATAATAAAAATAAGAGCTGAAATCAATGAAATAGAAACCAAAAAAACCATACAAAGAATTAATGAAACAAAAAGTTGGTTCTTTGAAAAAATAAACAAGATCGATAGACCCCTGGCAAACCTGACTAAAATGAGGAGAGAAAAAACCCAAATTAGTAGAATAGGAATGTAAAAGGGGAGATAACAACAAACACCATGGAAGTCCAGGAAATCATCAGAGACTACTTTGAGAACTTATATTCAAATAAATTTGAAAATCTTAAAGAAATGGACAGATTTCTAGATACATATGATCATCCAAAACTGAACCAAGTGGAAATTAATCTCCTGAATAGACCTATAACACAAAATGAAATTGAAGCAGCAATCAAGAGTCTCCCCAAAAAGAAAAGTCCAGGACCTGATGGATTCTCTGCTGAATTCTATCAGACCTTTAAAGAAGAACTGATACCAACCCTCCTTAAACTGTTCCATGAAATAGAAAGGGAAGGAAAACTGCCAAACACATTTTATGAAGCCACTATTACACTTATCCCAAAACCAGGCAAAGACACCTCCAAAAAGGAGAACTATAGGCCAATCTCCTTAATGAACATTGATGCAAAAATCCTCAACAAAATAATGGCAAACTGAATTCAGCAACACATCAAAAAGATTATTCACCACGACCAAGCAGGCTTCATCCCAGGGATGCAGGGGTCGTTCAACATATGAAAATCAATAAACGTAATAAACCACATTAACAGAAGCAAAGACAAAAACCACTTGATCATCTCAATAGATGCAGAAAAAGCCTTTGATAAGATCCAACATCATTTCATGATAAAAGCTCTAAGAAAACTAGGAATAGAAGGAAAGTTCCTCAACATTATAAAAGCTATATATGACAAACCTACAGCCAGCATTATACTTAATGGAGAAAAACTGAAACCATTCCCTCTAAAATCAGGAACCAGACAAGGATGCCCACTTTCTCCACTCCTATTCAACATAGTACTGGAATTCCTAGCCAGAGCAATTAGGCAAGAAGAAGGAATAAAAGGAATACAAATAGGTAAAGAAACTGTCAAAATATCCCTATTTGCAGATGATATGATCCTATACCTTAAAGACCCAAAAAACTCTACTCAGAAGCTTCTAGACATCATCAATAGCTATAGCAAGGTAGGAGGATATAAAATCAACATAGAAAAATCATTAACATTTCTATACACTAACAATGAGCAAACAGAAAAAGAATGTATGAAAACAATTCCATTCACAATAGCCTCAAAACAAATCAAATACCTAGGTGTAAATCTAACAAAAGATGTGAAAGACCTCTACAAGGAAAACTATAAACTTCTGAAGAAAGAGATTGAGGAAGACTATAGAAAGTGGAGAGATCTCCCATGCTCATGGATTGGTAGAATCAACATAGTAAAAATGTTGATACTCCCAAAAGTAATCTACATGTTTAATGCAATTCCCATCAAAATTCCAATGACATTCATTAAAGAGATTGAAAAATCTACTGTTAAATTTATATGGAAACACAAGAGGCCACGAATAGCCAAGGCAATGCTCAGTCAAAAGAACAATGCAGGAGGTATCACAATACCTGACTTCAAACTATATTATAAAGCAATAACAATAAAAACAGCATGGTACTGGCACAAAAACAGACATGAAGACCAGTGGAACAGAATAGAGGACCCAGATATGAAGCCACACAACTATAAGCAACTTATCTTTGACAAAGGAGCTAAAAATATACGATGGAGAAATAGCAGCCTCTTCAACAAAAACTGCTGGGAAAACTGGTTAGCAGTCTGCAAAAAACTGAAACTAGATCCATGTATATCATCCTATACCAAGATTAACTCAAAATGGATCAAGGATCTTAATATCAGACCCCAAACTCTTAAGTTGATACAGGAAAGAGTAGGAAATACTCTGGAGTTAGTAGGTATAGGTAAGAACTTTCTCAATGAAACCCCAGCAGCACAGCAACTAAGAGATAGCATAGATAAATGGGACCTCATAAAACTAAAAAGCTTCTGTTCATCAAAAGAAATGGTCTCTAAACTGAAGAGAACACCCACAGAGTGGGAGAAAATATTTGCCAGCTATACATCAAAGGACTGATAACCAGAATATATAGGGAACTTAAAAAACTAAATTCTCCCAAAACTAATGAACCAATAAGGAAATGGGCAAGTGAACTAAACAGAACTTTCTCAAAAGAAGAAATTCAAATGGCCAGAAATCACATGAAAAAATGCTCACCATCTCTAGCAATAAAGGAAATGCAAATTAAAACCACACTAAGATTCCACCTCACCCCTGTTAGAATAGCCATCATTAACAACAACACCAACAACAGGTGTTGGGGAGGATGCGGGGAAAAAGGTACCCTCTTACACTGCTGGTAGGAATGTAAACTAGTACAACCACTCTGGAAAAAAATTTGGAGGCTACTTAAAAAGCTAAACATTGATCTACCATTTGATCCAGCAATACCACTCTTGGGGATATACCCAAAAGACTGTGACACAGGTTACTCCAGAGGCACCTGCACACCCATGTTTATTGCGGCACTATTCACAATAGCCAAGTTATGGAAACAGCCAAGATGCCCCACCACTGACGAATGGATTAAGAAAATGTGGTATCTATACACAATGGAATTCTATGCAGCCATGAAGAAGAACGAAAAGTTATCATTCACTGATAAATGGATGGAATTGGAGAACATCATTCTGAGTGAGGTTAGCCTGGCCCAAAAGACCAAAAATCGTATGTTCTCCCTCATATGTGGACATTAGATCAAGGGCAAACACAACAAGGGGATTGGACTATAAGCACATGATAAAAGCGAGAGCACACAAGGAAGGGGTGAGGATAGGTAAGACACCTAAAAACTAGCTAGCATTTGTTGCCCTTAACGCAGAGAAACTAAAGCAGATACCTTAAAAGCAACTGAGGCCAACAGGAAAAGGGGAACAGGTACTAGAGAAAAGGTTAGATCAAAAAGAATTAACCTAGAAGGTAACACCCACGCACAGGAAATCAATGTGAGTCAATGCCCTGTATAGCTATCCTTATCTCAACTAGCAAAAACCCTTGTCCCTTCCTGTTGTTGCTTAAACTCTCTCTACAACAAAATTAGAAATAAGGGCAAAATAGTTTCTGCTGGGTATTGAGGCGGGGGTGGGGGGGAGAGGGAGGGGGTGGAGTGGGTGGTAAGGGAGGAGGTGGGGGCAGGGGGGAGAAATGAACCAAACCCTGTATGAACATATGAATAATAAAAAAAATCAGAGAGATCTAAAATAAATAATCTAATAATGAATAGCAAGGTCTTAGAAAAACCCAAAGCCAGAAGGAAAGAAATAATAAAGATCAGAACCAAAATTGATGTAGAGATGAAAAAAACAATAAAAATGATCAATGAAACAGTTGGTTCTTAGAAAAAATTAGATTCACAAACCCTTAACCAAGCTAACCAAAGAGAGAGAAGACCCAAATTAATAAAATTGGGGTTGAAACGCAGAGAAACTAAAGCAGATACCTTAAAAGCAACAGAGGCCAATAGGAGAAGGGGACCAGGAACTAGAGAAAAGGTTAGTTCGAGAAGAATTAACTTAGAAGGTAACACACATGCACAGGAAATTAATGTGAGTCAACTCCCTGTATAGCTATCCTTATCTCAACTAGCAAAAACCCTTGGTCCTTCCTATTATTGCTTATACTTTCTCTACAACAAAATTAGAAATAAGAGCAAAATAGTTTCTGCTGGGTATTGAGGGGGTGGGGGGAGAGGGAGGGGGCGGAGTGGGTGGTAAGGGAAGGGGGTGGGGGCAGGGTGGAGAAATGACCCAAGCCTTGTATGCACATATGAATAATAAAACAATAAAATTTTTTTTTAAAAATGGGGTTGAAAAAGAATATATTACAATAGATTCCATTGAAACCTGGAGATCATTAGAGTTGAAAACTTAATATTCCAATAAAGTGGACTACCTAGAAGAAATGGACACATTTTTTAGCACATATGACCTACCAAAATTGAACCTAGAGGACAGAAAAAACTAAACTGACCCATAGCTGTCACTGAGATTGAAACAGTCAAAAAAGTCCCATCCAAGAAAAAAGGACCAGCTGGGTGCCGGTGGCTCATGCCTGCAATCCTAGCTACTTGGTAGGCTGAGATCAGGAGGATTGTGGCTCAAGATCAGCTCCAGCAAATTACTTCAAGAGAGCCCAACTCCAACATAACCAGAATAAAATGGACTGGAGGTGTACCTTGAGCAGTAGAGCACCTGCTTTGAAGATCCGAGTTCAAACTCCAAAAAAAGAAAAAAAAAAAAAAAAAAGAGACCAAATGAATTCACTGCTGAATTTTAACAGACCATTAGAGAAGAACTAATTCTAATGCTTCTCAAACTTCTCCTTAAAGTAGAAATGGAAGGAACCCTTCCAAACCTGTTCAATAAATCCAGTATTATACCACTACCAAAACTGGATAAGGATACAACAACAACAAAAAAGAAAACTATAGACCAATATCCTTGATGAACATAGATGCAAAAAATCGTCAACAAAATAATTCAAATAAGATTCAAAAACACATTTAAAAAATCACACACAGCTGGGTGATGGTGGCTCATGCCTGTTATCCTAACTACTCATGCTGTAGAGATCAGGAGGATTGTAGTTTGAAGCCAGTCCAGGTAAATAGTGTGTGATACCCTATCTCAAAAAAACAACAACAACAACAACATAAAACAGGGCTGATGGAGTGGCTCAAGTGGTACAGTGCCTGTCTAGCAAAGCACAAGGCCCTGAGTTCAAACTCTAGTATCACCAAAAAAAAAAAAAAAACCTTTCTGATAAAAGTCCTGAAGAAGCTAAGAATAGAAGGATCATACCTCAACATAATAAAGGCAATATATGTCAAAGCTATGGGCAACATTACAAGGAGTGGGGAAAAACTGAAAGAATTACTTCTAAAGTCAGGAATGAGACAAGGTAAGAAGTCAAACTATCTCTATTTATAGATAATTCTATTCTTAAAAGTCTCTAAAGACCACCAAAAGACTCTTACATCTGATAACAATTTCAGCAAGTAGCAGGACAAAATCAACACACAAAAATCATAGTTTTCAGAATGGAGGTGTGGCTCAATCAGTACAGCAAGTAATTTACAAGTGCTTGCTATGCAAGTGTGAAGTCCTGAGTTCAAACCCCAGTCTCAAAGGAGAAAAAATCATTTGGCCAGGCATGGTGGCACACCAGTGCTGTAATTCCAGCACTCAGGAGGCTGGGGCAGGACGATCATGAGTTTGAGGCTACACTGGGCTACTCAGTCAGATCTTATTTCAAAAAACTAATAAACAGTCAGATGCTGGTGGCTCATACATGTAATCCTAGCTACTCAGGAGGCAGAAATCAGGAGGATTGTGGTTCAAAGCCAGCTCAGGGAAAGGAGTACATGAGACTCTATCTTGAAAAAACCCATCACAAAAAGGTGCTAGTGGAGTGGCTCAAGGCATAGGCCCCAAATTCAAACCCCAGTACCCGCCTCCAAAACCTAACAAATAGGGCTTGTGGTGTGGCTTAAGTGGTAGAGCACTTGCCCAGCAAGTTTGAGGCCCCGAGTCCAACCCCTAATACTGTTAAAAAGAAAAAAAAAAACCTAATAAAAAAATCAATAGCTTTTCTATACATCAATAACAAAGTCACTGAGAAAGAAATCAGGAAAAAAAAAATCCCATTCATAATAACCTGAAAAAATTAACCTAAAAATAAACTTAACCAAGCAGGAGGTGGAAGACCTCTATAATGAAAACTACAAAGCAGTGAACACAGAAATTGAAGAAGACTCTAGAAAATGGAAAAGACTGCCCATGTTTATGGGTTATAGAATTAATATTGTTAAAATGGCCTTATTACTTGTGATGGTTAATCTTGATTGTCAATTTGATCTGTTTGAGGAGTGTCTAAGTGATTAGTAAAACATGTCTCTAGGTGTGTCTATGAGGATGCATCCAGAGAGGATTAACTAAAGGGGAAGAACCCCCTTTGAGTGTGGGCAGCACCATCCCAGAGGCTGGGGACCCAGATGGAATTTTTTAAAAAAATGTGAGATACACTGCCTTGCCTTGCCTTCCCTGCCATAATGAACTGAAATCTCTGAAACCATGAGCCAAATAAATAACCCCTCCTTTAAGTTGTTAACTCAGGTATTTTTTATCACCGCTGCAAAAGGCTAACACATTATGGAAAGCAATGAACAGATTCAATGCAATTCCCATCAAAATTCCAAAGACATTCTACAGAATTAGAAAAAAAAAATCCTAAAATTTGTATGGAAGCATAGAAGACCCTGGATACCCAAAGTAATGCTGAAGATAATTACAGTACATGATTTCAAGAGATACTGCAGAGCCAGAGTAACAAAAGCACCATGGTGCTGGTACAAAAACAAACCAGTAAACCAATGGAAGAGAAGAGAAGACCCAGAAATAAACTCACAGGGTTATAGCTGTGAAGGATAACTTGTCTTTCCCTTCAAAGAAATAGAACTATATACTCAACCCAGGCAAATCCACTTTGTTCTGCTTGCTTAACCTGAGGCTTCCCAGAAAGTTTAATGTTAATTGAGAAAGACCGTGAGCCCTGACTCCTACCAATAGGAGAAGGGGCAGTGTTGTGTCAGGGATAAAAAGGCAAGCAGACCTCCTGCTCAGTGTGCTTGCTTAGTAGACCTGGGTTGGTGGCACACCCTTCTGCAGGAGTAAAACTTTTTGCTTTGCTGACTGACTCCTGAGACTTATTTCTAACACCTTAGGGCTCGTCTGGGATATCTTTATTGCCCTGAGGTGTTCTAGAACCCCTGTCTTGGGGAAGACATGTCCCGCCTCTGGCTAATGGTGGCCCTGGGATTGGGCAAATCATTTCCCTTGGACAGATTAAAGACCCAAGATGTTAAAGGTGGAGTGTACAGCAATGTGGGAAAGGGCCCTGGGAAGCACGGAGGTGACCGGACTAATGTAGGAAAATTATTTTTGTAGTACTTCCTTGGTGGCCGGGACATATTTGGAGGTTGGTTGTGTCTGAGATGTGAAGCGTCCAAGGTTTCGGTTTCCTGTGAGGGACCCTGTCGAAAATGGAGAAAGTGATCTTGGGTTGTATGTGAGAAATCTCCAGGAAAAGGGGGTTGAGCATACAAAGGGATGAAAAGACATTCAGGGATATCCAAGGATGGGAAAGAAAAAAATCAATTACTGAGAAGCTTCAGAATGAGGAAAAATTGGCCAAAGATGAAATTCCTCCAGATAGCTCCCTGGGAATTCTGTTAACCCCCAGACAGCGGGCAGGAAAAACCAAACAAACGGTATTACATTCAGTGAGGTTTTCTTTACAAATGTTCTGTGTGGGTCTGGGTCTTAAATGTGGTGTAATGCCAAAGTAAAGGACATCACCATCATGAGAGTGAGAATTTTTTTTTTAATGGTATGAGCATGGGACAAGGGTTATGTTTTAGTCTTCAAAAGTGCTTTGAAGGTGATAGCCTTTAAGTTTTAGTTACTTCACTTTCTTAATTTTTAAATAGCTTATATGTAGAATATGTAAATGATAAATTGTCATGCTCTCTGTTGGAGACAAGGACCAGTCACCCTCTACTCATTGAAAGTAAAGGGTGAAAGAAAAGTGACATCAAGAGAAAAAGAAAAAGAAAAAAAAAAAAGAAAAATGAGACCACTTATTTGCCTCCCCTTCCATATGCACTCGGTGCTGAGAACCCACCCCATGGGGAAGTCCCTCAGGCAATGGTCCCTCAGGATATACAGGCTGAATTAATGTCTATTCTAGGTCCTTTTCTCTGGGGAAGAAAGAGGGATGATTAGAAGGGCTGGTATGACTATGTGGGAAAGAGAACACCCTGCTGGACCTGGAGTTTCCCCAGCTGATATAAAGTTTCAATAATAATGCAACCCACTGAGATCATATGAGAGACCCTAGGGAATTAATAATCAAAGGAATTAGGGAAGTGGTCCCTCAATCTTAAAACCTAACTAAGGCATTTAATATTCAGCAAGGAAAGGAGGAAGTTTCTCCAGCATTCCTCACCAAGTTGAAGGAGCAAATAAGAAAATATTTAGGGTTAGACCCTGAGCACCCTGAGCCAGGGACTCAAAGATACATTTTGTAACCAACAGCTGGCCCAATATTTAAAGAAATTTACAAAAACTAAAAAATTGGAACCAGAGGGGATTTGGAGAAAATTTTAAGGGAAGCTCAGAAGGGACAAAGATAAGCAAAAACAAACCAAAGTAATGGTAACTACAGTAGAAAGGATGGTGGATAAGAAGATAGGCCTCCAGTCTCAGGGCAGGAGACAAACATACCAATGTAAACTTAAGGTTCTAAGCCCTCAAATAGAGCCTGAAACTAGAAGAGAAAATAAATGCTATAAATGTGGTAAGGATAGGACACTTTAGGAGAGAATGGCCAGTCAGGTGCCAGTGGCTCATGCCTATAATTTAGCTACTCAGGAGGCAGAGATCAGGAGGATCGCACTTCGAATCCAGCCTCAGAAAATAGTTCGTGAGACCCTATCTTGAAAAAACCCATTACAAAAAGGGGGTGCTGGTGGAGTGGCTCAAGGTGTAGGCCCTGAGTTCAAACTCCAGTACCACAAAAAAGAGCACGTCCAGATTGGAAAAAGGAGGAAAAGGTGATTCTCCTTATATCTTTTTATAAAGACCAGGGGAGTCAGGGGCTCTTCTTCTGGGGGGTCCTACCAGGAGCCCTTCATAAATTTGGAGGTGGGACTCAACAAAGAGGAAATAACCTTCTTGGTAGACTCAGGTGTGACTCATTACATCCCCACTGGTACTCAGCTATCTGATTCAAAGTTAGTAGTTTCAGGGGTAAGGGGAGAAGGATTTAATACTCCTGTGTTTAAAAAGACATAGGTTAAATACAAAGAAAAAATATGGAGGCCGGGTCTTTCTCTTTGTACCTGACGTACGAACAAACTTGCTGGGACAAGACCTTATGATCAAATTAGAAATTGGGTTAACACTCTTGGGAATATACCCAAAAGACTGACACAGGTTACTCCAGAGGCACCTGCACACCCATGTTTATTGCGGCACTATTCACAATAGCCAAGTTATGGAAACAGCCAAGATGCCCCACCACTGACGAATGGATTAAGAAAATGTGGTATCTATACACAATGGAATTTTATGCAGCCATGAAGAAGAACGAAATGTTATCATTCGCTGGTAAATGGATGGAATTGGAGAACATCATTCTGAGTGAGGTTAGCCTGGCCCAAAAGACCAAAAATCATATGTTCTTCCTCATATGTGAACATTAGATCAATGGCAAATACAACAATGGGATTGGACTTTGAGCACATGGTAAAAATAGGAGCACTCAAGGGAGGGGTGAGGATAGGTAAGACACCTAAAAAATTGGCTAACATTTGCTGCCCTTAACACAGAGAAACTAAAGCAGATACCTTAAAAGCAACTGAGGCCAATAAGAGAAGGGGACCAGGATCTAGAGAAAAGGTGAGATCAAAAAGAATTAACCTAGAAGGTAACACACATGCACAGGATATTAATGTGAGTCAACTCCCTGTATAACTATCCTTATCTCAACTAGCAAAAACCTTTGTTCCTTCCTATTATTGCTCATACTCTCTCTACAACAAAATTAGAAATAAGGGCAAAATAGTTTCTGCTGGGTATTGAGGGGGTGGGGGAGAGGGAGGGGGCGGAGTGGGTGGTAAGGGAGGAGGTGGGGGCAGGGGGGAGAAATGACCCAAGCCTTGTATGCACATATGAATAATAAAACAATAAAATAAATAAATAAATAAATAATAAATAAATGAGGATATCTGAAAAAAAAAAGAAATTGAGTTAAAAGTTAATTAAAAAAGGTTACAAGTCACCCTAAATTTTCTATCAAAAAAGGAAGAAAAACAAATTATGCCAGAGATATGGGCCAAAGTGGGTAACTGTGGAGGACTAAGAATTTCCCCAGTTCATATTGAACTTAAAAATAAAAATGAGATAGTCAGTAGGAGACAATACCCTGTTCCTAAAGAAGGCAAACAGGGACTACAAGCAGTAACTGAGGATGGCCTACTTGAAGCCTGCATCTCCCCTTACAATACCCCTGTCCTCCCTGTTAAGACAAAAATGTGAGAGTAATTAACCAAATTGTTCAGAATAGGCATCCAGTTGTAAATAACGGTATAGATGGACAGTGCTCCCACAGTGATTTACCAAATCACTAAACTTATTTGGACAAGTCCTTGAACAGATCCTAGAAAAGTTTGAGGTACTACTCCAGGTTAAATTATTATCAGGTCCTGAGAAAGACAAGGTCACCGAGGTTACCATTGAGCTCCTAAATTTCCTGGGACAACAAGGGCCATAGATAATTCCCTTGACCCTGCAGGTTTCCTAATGGGAGGGCAAGACCAGCCCCAAGTTGAATATGATTGACTCTCAAACAGGAGGCCTCATTCCAGATGGGGATCAAACTATTTGTTGATGGGTCATCTAGAGTGATACAAGGAGTAAAACATAATGGTTATTTTGTGGTGGAGGGCAATCAATTAAATGTGCTAGAAGCTGGAAGACTGCCTGATAACTGGTCATCTCAGACCTGTAAATTATATGCTCTCAACCAGGCTTTAAAGTTATTAAAAGCACCTACTCTGCTCTCTCTTACTCCCCCTCTTGAACTTAAAGTCTATCCTTACAGGCCAGGAGATTACATCATAATCAAAGCCTGCAAGAAGGAAAAGCTTCAGCTGACCTAGGAAGTACCCTACCAAATGCTCCTAACCATCAAGACTGTGGTATACATAGTTGAGAAAGACCGGACTCACTACCCCAAGGTTAAGAGCCTACCAAAGGACTATTTGATCACCACCACCGACCTGGACAGTCTCCTAAATGTCATCTTGAAATGGCATGAGCCCACTACCACAGTGACTCCTGCCCCTTCTACTTCTATCCGTAAGGACTGTTGCTGTGCTATGGGCAGCTGCTTCACTGGTCATTAATACAACTGCTAACCTAAATCCACAAACCATAGAGTTTGATGTTTGTCATGTAATGTACTGTGGGGATCTAACTTGGAAAAGATATTATTACCTATGTCCTGAACTTAGTTGAGGATAGAAAAATAAGGACAGTTCTGACACCTGGGATGATGTATGGTGGACTGCAGACCAAAGTCCTAGGAAGGGAGCATGGGTGGTTATATGCTACTCCAGTTCAAGCCTCAAATTCAGCTAATGACCCAACCAAGGTTCAGGTAGTTAAAACTGCAGATTTAAGACAAACCCTAGAAGTTAACACCTGCACATCCATGTTTATTGCGGCACTATTCACAATAGCCAAGTTATGGAAACAGCCAAGATGCCCCAGCACTGACGAATGGATTAAGAAAATGTGGTATCTATACACAATGGAATTTTATGCAGCCATGAAGAAGAACGAAATGTTATCATTCGCTGGTAAATGGATAGAATTGGAGAACATCATTCTGAGTGAGGTTAGCCTGGCCCAAAAGACCAAAAATCGTATGTTCTCCCTCATATGCGGACATTAGATCAAGGGCAAACACAACAAGGGGATTGGACTTTGAGCACATGATAAAAGCGAGAGCACACAAGGGAGGGGTGAGGATAGGTAAGACACCTAAAAAACTAGCTAGCATTTGTTGCCCTTAATGCAGAGAAACTAAAGCAGATACCTTAAAGCAACTGAGGCCAATAGGAAAAGGGGAACAGGAACTAGAGAAAAGGTTAGATCAAAAAGAATTAACCTAGAAGGTAACACCCACGCACAGGAAATCAATGTGAGTCAATACCCTGTATAGCTATCCTTATCTCAACTAGCAAAAACCCTTGTTCCTTCCTATTATTGCTTATACTCTCTCTTCAACAAAATTAGAGATAAGAGCAAAATAGTTTCTGCCGGGTATTGAGGAGATGGGGGGGAGAGGGAGGGGGTGGAGAGGGTGGTAAGGGTGGGGGTGGGGGCAGGGGGGAGAAATGACCCAAGCTTTGTATGCACATATGAATAATAAAACAATAAAAAAATGCAAAAACAAAAACCCTAGAAGTTAAGACAGGAGATGGAGAAACTAATTCCTGGGTAGAATGGATAAAGTATTCTGTATGTACATTAAACAAGAGTTGACTGTTATGCTTCCACTGCAGGATGAACAGAGGTCCAAGTGATCCCTTTTCCATTAGGACAGAACTCAAACAGCTCAGGGGTAGAATGCATGATTGCTCTATTCCAAGAATGAGATGGCCTGGGGGAGTCAAACTTGCCAGAGTCTTTTCAAAGGAAATGACCTGCTAAAAACATCAGAATCCCGAGTTCCAGTGTGAGGGGCAGGGGGCCAGTACACTAACTTTTTGGGAAATCTGTCTGGATGTATTGAAGGCCAGATGTCTGTGGAAACTAATCACTCTGTATTAAACCTACCTGGAGCTGATGTCTGGTGGTATTGCAGAGAGGGAACATTACAGGTGACCCTCCTGAGTAACTGGAGTGGAACTTGTGCGCTCCTGCAATTGGTCATCCCTCGTACCCTAGCCTTTTGTAACTCCACCCACTCAGGCAATCACCAAATGTCCCAATCTGAAAGAGAGACACCCAGTGGGTCCTTTGATGACAGCAAGGGAACTGCAGAGCAGTTAGATGCTACTAGCAGCAGAAAAAGGTGGAGTTATGTGTCATGATTGGGGTACAGGGTTGTGTTTTTATTCCAAATAACACTGCCCCAGATGGAACCATTACTAAGGTTTTATAAGGACTGTCAATGAACTGGCTGAGAATTCAGGGGTTAATGATCTACTCACAGGATGGATGGAAAAATGGTTTGGGAAATGAAAAGGAATTATGCGCTCAGTCCTTACCTCATTAATTATTGTGTTAGGGGTCCTAACTACTGTTGGCTGTATAATCCCTTGTGCCTGGGGCCTAGTCTAAAGGTTAACTAAAACATCCCTAACCAAGCAGACCCCAGTATCTCAGCAGTAGAATAACCCCTCCTCCTGGATACCACAGAACAAGAAAATCAGCTAATGTCAACCAAATTCCAGGAGAAAATGAACAGTATAAAAAGAAAAGGGGAAAATTGTGAGGGCTAACTTGTCTTTTCCTTCAAAGAAATAGAATTATATACTAAACCCAGGTAAGTCCACTTTAAAGCAGTAGCCTGTTACGCTTGCTTAACTTGAGGCTTCCTGGAATGTTAAATGTTAACCTTGCCCTTTCCCAGGTAAATGCACTTTAAAACAGACCTCATCCATGGCCAACTGAGAAAGAACGGGAGAAAGGGGTAGTGTTGTGTCAGGGATAAAAAGGCTAGTGGAGTTTCCTCTCTCTGCACTTGCTTATCAGACCGATGTCAGTGGCACATCCTTTTGTAGAAGTAAAACTTTTTTTTTTTTTTGCCTTGATGACTGACTCCTGAGTCTTATTTCTAACATACCACCTGATTGTTGACAAACTTGCCAAAAAATATGTTGGAGAAAAGATACCCTTTTTTGCAAAAATGAAGTGGATATAAATGCTGACAAGGAACATGCTCTTGAAATACTTCCCCTAATAAAGTATGTATTTGTCAGGTTCTGTCTTTATTAGGAGAAATGGAGTAGGGATTTGGAAATTATGTTCACTTTTTGCAAACAATATATCCCAAACAAGTAGGCCAGAAAGTGTTTGGAATGCTTCAAGTCAACTGGGTGTAAAACTTTTTCCTAGCATGGTGGAGTGGTGCATGCCTATAGTCCTAGCACTTGGGAGGCAGAGGCAGTAAGAACACAAGCTGAAGGCCAGCTTGGGCAAGTTTGAGACAAGCATGGGATACAGAGTGAGATCCTGTCAACAAAAACAAACAAACAAACAAACAAAAAGCCTAGAGCAGTTAATAAACAAATACATTCTGAGGCTGGTGGATGAAGATACCATTAGGTGGGACTGCATAAAAGTCCGTTTGTCTTTAAAATGAGAACACTGGGTAGGGGTGGAGCTGGGCATGTGTAAGGACATGGGTTCATTCCCCAGTACCACAAAAGTGAATTATGAATGAACAAATGAATGAATGAATAAAATGAGAATGTTAACTTCCTGCTTCTACATGTGGAGAATTCTCTGCAGTTAGATTTGAAAAACTGGAAGCAACAAAAACAATGTGAACATTAGATAGACTACATAACCACAAATAAGGGGTAGGTGTTCTTTTTAATATAACATAACAGTTAGAAGCTTGGTATGGTAGTTCATACCTATAATCCCAACACTCGGGAGGCTTAGGCAGAATTCTGTCAGTTCAAGGTTAGCCTCCAGAATCAAACCCTTCTGAGTTTGATTTTGATGCTTGCTTTTCCTCTTCAATTGTGGCTTTTCTTGCCTTTTAGCATATCTTGTAATAATGCATTGGATAACAGGACGTGAAGTAAATAGATCTTATTTGTGAGGTTTTCTATTAATCTGGCTAGGAGTTTGGCAGTGTTTAATGTTTCCTATAGCTTTTGGTGCCAGAGGCTCAAATTGATCTAGTGACCTTGTTTCTGTCTTCCAGGTTATCCTTGGCCTTCCCCAATTGTGCTTTCTTAGCTAGAGCTGTAGCCTGTGCCTCCTCCAGTGGCCACTTACTGTTGTATTGGAGCACTGTAAAGTGTGAGAAGGCAGGAGGACTGCACAATTTTATGACCAAATCTATCTTTTAGATGACTTGTCTCCATGGAGTGTGACCTTCACAAGTATTTTTTAGTCATTCCCTTCCTTTCAGGGGATACTGGTTCCCCAAAACACCAATATATTTTCTCATTTCCTCTGTCCTAAGATACATACGAACATATGAAAGAATACTGAAGTAAAATAAAACCAAATATGAACATTTTTTATACTTCTTTTGGTCCTTAGACTATACTGCTGTGAACAGTAGGAATACTGTGATAAAAATTATTGAGTTATTTGTATATGTGGACTTATATATTTTTTGTATATTTAATTTTGGTGTTTGCTGATTTTTCATTCTTTTTATTGTTTTTGATTTGTAAACTGTTCATATTGAGTTAAAAGCTGTAAAAAAACATAGAGATCTTTCTTCCACCTCTACCCACTCCCTTGTTCCCATCCATATATTATAAAAACAACCCAATATCTTACCTTTTTTTCTTGTAGAAATATGTTACACTTAGCTTTTTGAGAGGCTGAGATCAGCTAGGCAAATAGTTCCCAAGACCCCATCTCTAAAATAGCCAAAGGAAAACAGACTGGAGGTGTGGCTCAAGTGGCAGAGCATCTGTTTTGCAAGCGCAAAGCACTGAGTTTAAGCCCCAGTCCCCGCAACATAATAAAACAATAAACCGGTATGTTTTGAAAAATCACACTATGACATTTCATAGAGATTTCCTTATTCTAGTTTTATTGTTGCATGGTATACATGATACAGATATTCCACTAGTTTTTCAACCATTCTTTTATGGATAGGCATATCAGTGATTGCTTTTTGTGGCACTGGAATTTGAACTCGGTACCTCATGCTTGCTAGGCAGGTGCTCTACCACTTGAACTATTCTGCCAGTGTCAGTGATTTTTAATACTATACTGTCATAAATTATATCTCAATGAATAACCTTGTACAGAGATTAGTTCACATTAAGATCAGAATCCCTCTTTTCCCCTTGTCTATATTTTCTTTGTATACTTTTGGTTATTCTTTATTTTTAGCCACTCAGACTGTGTTTTAGGTATGTCTCATATTAATCATAGATAATGGTCTTGTGTGTGCGTGTGTGCGTGTGTGCGCGTGTGCGTGCGTGTGTGCGCGTGTGCGTGCGCGTGTGCGTGTGTGAGGCAACATGAACAGTGTTTTCTTTTAATAAGTGACATAAGGCATTTGTACTAATTGATATGACAGATATGTTTGGTCTCTGTCACATTATTCTTGTGCATTGTATATAGTCTGTAATATTTACTATGCATACCGTGTTTCTTTCTGTTTTCTTTGCTCTTTTAAAATATTGAACAAAATTTTTATGAAGATTTACACTTTTGTTTTAGTGGTTTTCTTTATGCAAATGTCAGACTCTTGCTTTCCTTAAGCTTTTACCATTTAATTCATCAATTAAAAAATTTTTTTAGATCCTACATGTAACAATTTTAGATTTAGGAATAATGAAATGTAAGAACCAATAACAAAATATAGCTTCAGTAACTCTGTAAATGCCTCTATGAAGAGAGTAGGTATACTTCCAAGTGTAGGTCCAACATAAAAAATTTGTGTCGTATTCTCTCATCAGCCAGGTCATGTTAGAAAGCATAAACCAAGCTATAGTTGTTAATCTCACCTTCTCATGAGAGCACATCCCACTGTGCTCCTTTACCAAGGAGTCATCAACTGGGATGGTAAGAGATTCAGATTTTTCAAGAATGTCTCTGTGTACTTATCTTGAAGCTTCCTTGTTATAAATCTGAAATGCTTCACGAATGTCGTGTTTGCATGAATAATCTCCCAGTTGTTTCTGGATTGTATCTATTAATGCTTTCAGTTCCTGCATGCCTGGATTTTTTTTTTTTTTTTTTTTGGTACCGGGGCTTAAACTCAGGGCCTATACCTTGAGACACTCCACCAGCCCTTTTTTGTGATAGGTTTTTTCGAGATAGGGTCTCGTTTACTACTTGCCCAGGCTGGCTTCGAACTGTGATGCTCTTGATTTCTGCTTCCTGAGTTGCTAGGATTACAGGAATGAGCCACCGGTTGCCTGGCTTCTGGATCTTCTTTAGCAAGACGGTTTTCCAGTTCTGGTGCAGGATCTCCTTGATTTCGGACATGGTTCTGAATTGATGAGAGTGCTTCTGGTGAGCACTGGGCAGCGTTGCTCTCCATGTATTTTAAAACAGATTCATCTGTATCAAGGGTGGTGAACTGGTGGCCAAACACATTAACTGCAGCACCAATAAATAAGTCAATAGGAGGGCTAGAGGCTGGCTTAAGTGCTAGGTAGGCCTTGAGTTCAAATGTCAGTACCGCAAAAATGAAAAAAGTTACCAGTGCCATAGGAGATGGGGTTATCCACTGTAAAGAGAGTTAACAACTTTAATATTGCCAAGAAGTATACTCGCCACCCATGATACCAGAATTTTAAACAGGAGGCTCTGAGATACTAATCATATCAGTGTTTAGCAAATAAACATAAATTGGTGGTCTTTGTCTTCTGGAATAGGAACTGCGTGCAGCCAGATAATGAAGCTATTTCTTTTCATTAATCAGCATTTTAATAATATCTTTTTTGGAGCTTTTAGAATGAGAGCAAAGCATTTCTGAGCAGAATCTTTCAACCAGTCCATTGCAACCAGTGGCTCATTCCTGTAATCCTAGCAACTCAGGAAGCAGAAATCAAGAGCATTACAGTTCGAAGCCCGCCTGGGCAAGTAGTAAACGAGACCCTATCTCGAAAAAAACCTATCACAAAAAAGGGCTGGTGGAGTGGCTCAAGGTGTAGGCCCTGAGTTTAAGCCCTGGTACCAAAAAAAAAAAAAAAAAAAAATCCAAGCATGCAGGAACTGCTTTGAACCATGATCCTCCTGATCTCTGCCTCCCGATTAACTAGAATTGAAGACATGAGCCACCAGTGCCCAGAGTAGATGACATTTTAAGAAACTCAGTATTTGTTTGTACCAGTTATTAAAAAAACAATTTTGAAACACCTAAAAGCCATCCATAGGACTGAATGTGATGACCCGTGTCCTGTAATCTGGGCTACCTGAGAGGCATAGATAGAAGGATTGTGATCTGAGGCTGGCCCCCAAGCAAAGAAAAGGAAGGAAGGAAGGAAGAAAGGAAGGAAGGAAGGGAAAAGAAGAGGAGGAAGAGAGAGAGGGAGAGAGGAAGAGAGAGAGGAAGAGAAAGAAAGGAGAGAAAGAAGAAAAAGAAAGAGGAAGAAGAAAGAGAAAGATGAGGAAAGAAAGAGAAAAGAGAAGAGAAAAGAAAGAAAACAAGCATGAAGAGGCTGAGGGGTGGGGTGGGTGGTAGAGCCAAAGTAGGCTGGGAGTGGGAAGATGGCAGCAACTACAGAAGAACTCAAGCCCAAAAAAGTGGAAAGCAGAAAGGTTGCAAGTGCTGAGTGAAAGCATGTCTGCTGTAGTGGATGAAGATGTCCTTTTAAGTAGTCTCTGAAACCAAATGACCAAATCTTGACTGAAGATAAGCACAGTAGCTGTCTGATGAAATTGTCACGAAATTCTATGTTCAGTGTCATGCTAGAGTCTCCTCCCAGAATTCAATGAAGGTGGCTAGGCGGATGATTCCTCATACAAAGCAGCAGTGATGTTTGGATGCACTGGGATGGCTGAATCTGGGTGGATGCTGAGGGGAGTGCTGCTGCTCACGTGGAGGCTCACACCTGTGTGCAGAATGAGCGGCCAGCAGGAAGTTCGCGCTGCATCATCACTGGGGGCAACAGCTTCCTTATAGCTGATCTTGCTGCTGCCAATTGTTACAAAAAGGAAAAACAGCTTTTTTTTTTTTTTTTTGCAGTACTGTGGTTTGAATTCAGGGCCTTTCGCTTGCTAGGTAGGTGCTCCACTACTGGAGCCACTCTGCCAGCTCAAGAAAAATATTTTGATCTGGAAAAAAACTGAATGCTGGTAGAAAAAGTGAGTTTGCTATATAGCTGGTGTTCTCTTAACGTTTCCCCAGCATGTTAAAAGTGGCTCACTGTTCTCCTGAAAACTACAGAATTTGCACTTTGAATCTGCACCAGTTCTCCAAGGAGGAGAGCTATGCCTTATGTTGACGTACTTTTTGAAAACAAGGAAAGGTGCCACTTTTGCTAGAGAGGAAGGCTTTGATGAGACTAAAGACATTAACTAGACAACCAGAAAGACAATCTGTTCCAAAGGTGAATTTGAAGAGGCAGCAATTCCTTTTACCCAAGGGACGATGACACGATAATGGCTACAGAAAAATGAAGTCACTGCTTTTGCTGCCTCAGATCAAGACCAGAAAAAAAAAATTATTGACACCAGTGAGTTGGAGATGCATTTGCTGGAGCTTTTCTGTCTGAGCTGGTCTCTGACACACCTCCGAGTGAATGCAACTGTGCTGGGCACTATGCAGCCAGTGTTATATCAGGTGGACTGGTGGCTCCTTTCCCAAGAAGCAAGGCTTGCAGGATTAGAGCAGCAGAAACCCCAGGCCTGAGAATCCCACAATAAAGAAGAAAATCACCTGCTGTCTTTTCCTATACTGTAGTAAGATTGTTCTTAATTTAGAGGATACAGAAATGCTCATAGAATTTTTACACTCTCCACAACTGAAAAAATGCTTATTGGCTGTTTGTTAGTGCTTCTGAAATGTCAGCTGAACAGGAATATGACATTTCAATGGAAAGTTTTACTTGATTTTTCAGTTATTGTGTAAATTTACTTTTTTTTTTTTTTGGCGGCACTGGGGTGAGTTACTGTGTAAATTCATGTGTAGTTAGTGTACTGATCACTACTTTTCTGCTTTGAATGCAGATACATTTTTAATACAATAGACTTTTTAAGGAAATGAATCCTGCTGAGCAAGGGCCTGTAATCTTAACTACGTGGGAGGTTGAGATTAGGAGGATCGTGGTTCAAGGTCAGTCAGGGCAAATAGTTCCAGTGATCCCATCTCTAAAATAACCAGAAGAAAACAGACAGGAGGCATGGCTCAAGTGGTAGAGCACCTGCCTAGCAAGTGTGAGGCCTGAGTTCAACCCCCAGTACCCCCCTAACTATATTCTCAAAAAGAGGAACAACTCTGGGTTTTGAGTTTTTTGGATTTTGGAATATTTGGGACATAATATAGTATTTAGGGGATGGGACGTGATGTTCACTTACGTTTCCTATACACTTTATACACATGGTCAGGGCTGGGGGCATGGCTTCATGTGGTAGGTAGCACGCCTAGCAAGCCTAAGGCCCTGAACTCAAACCAGTAACATACACAGAAGAAAAAATACATATGCATATATATGTATATGAAACTACTTATATGGCCTGATGGTAATTTTACACCCTATTTTTAGTGCACCTGTGTTTTGAATGTGATTGGCTATGTGGTCAGATGTGGAATTCCTTCACTTGTGGGTGATCAAAATGTTTTGAATTTTGGAACATTTGGGATTTTGGAATAGGGTTTTTTTTTTTTTTTTTTTTTTTAGCAGTACTGGGGTTTGAATTCAGGGCCTCATTGCTTGCTATGCAGGTGTTTTACCACTTAGGACCCCAGCCACTTTTTTTTTTTTTCAGACAGGGCCTTGTGTTTTTGCCTTCCTATCTATGGCCTCTCAAGTATCTGGGACCCTGTCATATACTGCCTTGGGGAGCTGAGGACACTTGTGGGCACGTGCCAAGTCCTCCCTGCAACAGATGACCAGGACACTGTGGGGGAGCACCTCTCACACAGTCACTGTTAAGAGTGGCTTCTCGGGCTGGAGGAGTTGCTCAAGTGGTAAAATGCCTGCCTAACAAGTGCAAGGCCCTGAGTTCAAACCCTAGGTACTGAAAAAAAAAAAAAAAAAAAAAACCAACCTAAAAAAAAAGAGTGGCTTCTCTCTTCTATCAGCTATATAGAGATTCCACATGTGATCTATCTTAAGTCTACAGTCATTCACAATAATCAGGTGGTGAGCAGGGTTCTAATCCCTTTTTTACTTTGAGCTTATTTAAAACACTTTAAAAATTATTTTAAAAAAGAACTTAAAAAATAACAAAAGCCATCATCTCAACAAATTTTTCTTTGGTAGGACTGGGGTTTGAACTCAGGGTTTCACATTTACAAAGCAAGCGCTCTACCACTTGAGCCACATCTATAGCCCATTTTGCTCTAGTTTTTAGAGACAGTGTCTCTGGAACCTCAGTCTTCCTGATCTCTGCTTCCCAAGTAGCTAGGATTATAGGCATGAGCCACTGGCACCTGCCTATGACTCTGACTTGCCTTTCCCCAGCTCCTGGCAACCACCTTTCTTTTCTGTCTCTATGACTCTGACTACTCAAGGTAACTCATACAAGTTACAGTACTTGAATGAGTATCAAATTGCTAATACTGGCCACCACCACAAAGGCATTCTTCTGGGTCTACCTTGTCACTGTACTTCTGCTGACCTGGGGTAAACCTCACTGTAAAGCAAAGTCTCTGATCTCTGGATGACCATTTCTTTGAGGGACTCACCTACCATTAAGCTGAAAGTTCAGAATGGACCAGGCCTCAGGAGAAAATGTGTCATGATGGTCTGGGTTGACTGGGAACAAATTACTTGTGTTGGATGTTTGCTATGTACACTCAGATATACTAAAAAACAAGAAAATTTATTCTGAAATCACTCTGGATCATTCATCAAACTGAAAAACACTCAGAACTTTTAGAGTGGCCTTGGCAATTCTATGGCAACTCCTGCTTCAGGGCAGGATTGCTCAATCTGGGGATCACTGACATTTGAGGTGAGTTTTTTTGGGGGGTGCTATACATTTGTAGGAAGTGTAACAGCATCCTTGGCCTATATCCACTAGATGTTAGTAGTACCCTGGCATCCAAGTTGTCACAACCAAAAATGTCTTCAGATAGTCGGATATTCTCTAGCAGACAAAAACCGCTCTCAGTTGAGGATCATTACTTCAGGAGGATGGAGAAAAGGCAGTGCTGGGAGTGGTGAGGCACATCAGTATTCCCAGTAATTAGGAGGGTGGACCAGTTTGAGGCCAGACTGAGATACAAAGCCTAACCCCATCTCAAAAAAAGTATTATTAAATACAATCCATAGAACAGAATCAGAGGGCAGGCTGTGGTGGCTCATGCTTGGAACCCCAGCTATGTGGGAGGTGGAGATAGGAAGATCATGGTTCAAGTCCAGCTCAGGCAAAAAGTCAGTGAGACCCTGTCTCAAAAATAAGCTGAATATGGTGGTGCACACCTGAAATCTCAACTACTCAGGAGGCGAAAATAGCAGGATTGCAGATGGAGGCCAGTCTTGTGAACAAAATGAAACTCTATCTGAAAAATATCTTAAAGCAAAAAGAGCTGGGAAAATGGCTCAAGCAGAAGAGCACTTCCCTAGCAAGTGCAAGGCCCAGAGCTCAAGCCCCAGAGCTCAAGCCCCAGTACCACAAATAAATAAAATTAAAGATACAGAAAACAAAGATTGAAAGGTAATATGAAAAATACCATGTGTATTATGAAGTAATATACTAATACTCAGTTCTATTTAGTATAAATGCTATTCTAAATTAATACTTATGCACTTGCATTTATAAACAGATCTGGCCTGGTAATATTCTAGTCTTTTACTATATGATAAAACATGATGGTAAAAAGTCATTTTGATCTAAGATTTGTAAGAAAAAAATATGAAGGAACACAGCAGATTAACTCCAAATTTGAAACTTACATTCAAACCATCTTACTTGAAATTGTCAGAAGTCTACTGACTTTGAACAGCAGAAGCACCTTTACTCTGGATGTGGTGTGCGAGTATGTCGTTCCTGAGACAGGGTCCCATTACATTGCTCAGGCCAGCCTCTATCTCTTGGGCTTAAGCTATTGCCTCCTACCTCAACCTCCCAAGAGCTGGGGCTGCAGATGCAGGCCACCCTATCTGCCTTTAATAGTCTTTTAATTAGTCCTCAGGAGTGCAATAAGTTAATGACAGTAGTTTGGAGAGAAAAACAGGAGAAAAAAATTTATAAACAGTAGCTTTTTTATGACCATCTTTTAACTTCTAATGACATCTAAATGTGTTTCTGGAATGAACAAATTAAAGGTATACCTCATATGGTGATTTGAATAATCAATAACTTTCTCAGTCTTAGCAACTGAAATCACAATATTTATTCATTTATCTACTTATGTGGTGCTGGAGACCGAACCCAAGGCCTTATGCATGCCAATAAGTGAGTGCTCTACCACTGCACCACATCCCCAGTCCTAATGACAGAATTTTCTTGTTTATATACACATTTGCTCTCATTTAGACAAACTGAACCATACTTCTCTGTTATGCAGATCATTTCTTGAGTGCCTGCTGTCTGATGCCAGGTGTTTGATCTAATTTGTCAGTATTATTCAGCTTGTCACTGTACTTAGTTGTCAACAGTAGTTCAAACAACACCTTAAAACAGAGGTCAAAATTAGGTCAATATTCTGATTCAAAATGGCTATAAAACATACTAAAGGTCATGGTACATAAAATACTACTCAAACAACTTCCATGTTTAAAATGCCTTTTCAATATACACATGCATTAGTAGCTCTGACATTGGACTGGTTGCTACTCCTGATCTTTTTGCCTCATATGCACTTATGGAATTCATGAGAACCCACTGATACAAGACCTTTTAAAATTAAAAACCTATATAAGTGATTCATTACACAGGGAGACAGAAAAAGTTGGTATACATTCTCTTTTTCAAGTAATGTTATGTACAGTTTTATTGCCAGTATATGCACAACAGTAAGCATAGAGCTATAAATACACAATGTAATTAACAGTAGAAAACAAAACTGTTATAGGTAAGGGGGAGAGGACAAAGAAAATGTATTTTCTTGCTGCTAGAACAAAGGAAAGGAAAGCCTATGACAAATCATCCATTCAGTTCTCCTCTTAAATTCTTTACATACATTTCTACATTTTTTTCAATTAAACAAAGATAGTATAGGTAACTCTGAAACAGCAGCAAATTACTGCCTTAACAGCCATTTTCCCTTTCCAGTCAAATTCACTTTATGTTAAGATTAAAAAAGAAAAAAAAGGTCATGATGAGAAATCATTGTATCCTGGTTCCAAATGATCTAACTTGGTCTTTTACCTGGACTGGTGATGTTTGAAAGTTGGCTGCATGAGAAAAGAATAGGTTTAGCAAAAGGTGTTTAAAAACTTGTTAAAAGGTAACACAAAATCACCCTTTAAGCAGTTTTCCAAAAGACACTACAGGCAGCAGCTCAGTTAAAAGGATTAGCCCTGAAGAGGTAGAGAATTTGAGCCCATTATTACAAGACAGCCTTGGTACCATCTTCTCTCTCATCAGGATCAATGTTTTCAAGTAAGACAATTTCATGGTCAAAGGAAACCAGGTTCCACCATTTTTATGAAAAGGTGCTGGTCAACTTCCATGTCTCAGTAATTAGTTTGTTATTAAATGAGAAACAGAAGACAGTCAAGGACACACGTGCACTTGATTTTTTTTGTCTGTTTCCATTATCAAGTTTATTCATAAGTGAATTTGATACTAATAAATACAAAAAAAGCATCATTCACAATAAAATAAACCAAAAAATCCTGCAATGAAACCTTCCATTTTAATAAGTACCAAGAAAAAATAAACACAAAAAAACAGGCAGGTTGATTTGGTGCAGCTTTCTTAAGGGATCACAGAAGGGACATGGTTTTAAATAAAGATGGCAAGATCAGTAACCAACAAACTATCAGTTTTACAGAACTGGCTGATTCTGTAACATTCTCTTTGAGAATCACCCCAAAGTTGTTGCAACTAATGACATATATCACCATCACACCACAGAGTTTGGCTGAAGTTTAAAGTAGTCCTGCTGTGTCTCACATCATTTTCAGTATTTCTAGCTAGGACATGATACGGAACAAAACTCAAAGTAGCAATAAAAATATTATTCTGCAATAAAGGCAAAAAAAAGCTTTAGACTGTTAAAACTTTTAAAGCTTTAAGCATTCCTGTTTAACCAGTATTTAAAAAAAATTTATACAATCGTAACACTGGCAAAGGTTAATAATGGGAAGACGAAGAAGTACAAACAAGTGAAGTGATGAATTAGATTAAAAATTACTTTGTATTGATCAATTGATGTTAATACTGCTTCTTGAATTTGGAATAACTATCATAAAAGTTACATGCACACTGAGGACAGCTCTCTGTTACAGAAAATACAAAATGAAACAAAACAAAAAACTAAAGCTGGGAAACAATGGTTAACTTCAAAGATACATTTGAGAATTTCTTGTCATTGATGAGGGTTGTCTATCCTTTCCTTGAGACCTGGTTCACTTCGCTGAGCATCACTAACTTTGTCCAGTTATGTCAGCAGTGGGATCAGCTCCTCCAGAACCTGTCTGTGCACGTTTGATATAAAGATTCAGTAGCTTCATCTGTGGATCAAGCCAAGCATATATCATGTCATCATCTAAAGTATGATGAGATACTCACTAAAAAATTACACATACACATGTGAACTTTCAAAGACAGACATTAGGCTGGCGGTTATTATTATGCTACACTATTGTTGACAAAAATGTTGCAGTGATAATATAAGAAACATTAAAATAAACTTAGAAGTCACTGTTAAAATAAAAATAATCAATATTTGAGAACTACATTCAACATGACATACTAACTGCTTTACATAATCTTTTTTGTTTTTGTTTTTGGTGGTACTGGACTTTGAACTCAGGGCCTTAGGCTTGTTAGACAGGCACTTGGCCACATGAGCCACACCCCAGCCCTAAATTATCTCTTTATTTATTTTTTTTATGTTTCATTTTATTTTCATTTATTTACATGTGCATACACTGTTTGGGTCATTTCTCTACCCTGCCCCCCTCTTCCACCCTTTCCCTACTCCCCCATTTCTTTTTTTTTTTTTTTTTAATTTATTTTTTTTTTTTCATTTTTCTTTTATTATTCATATGTGCATACAAGGCTTGGTTTATTTCTCCCCCCTGCCCCCACCCCCTCCCTTACCACCCACTCCACCCCCTCCCGCTCCCCCCCTCAATACCCAGCAGAAACTATTTTGCCCTTATCTCTAATTTTGTTGTAGAGAGAGTATAAGCAATAATAGGAAGGAACAAGGGGTTTTGCTGGTTGAGATAAAGATAGCTATACAGGGCATTGACTCACATTGATTTCCTGTGCGTGGGTGTTACCTTCTAGGTTAATTCTTTTTGATCTAACCTTTTCTCTAGTACCTGGTCCCCTTTACCTATTGGCCTCAATTGCTTTAAGGTATCTGCTTTAGTTTCTCTGCATTAAGGGCAACAAATGCTAGCTAGTTTTTTAGGTGTCTTACCTATCCTCACCCCTCCCTTGTGTGCTCTCGCTTTTATCATGTGCTCATAGTCCAATCCCCTTGTTGTGTCTGCCCTTGATCTAATGTCCACATATGAGGGAGAACATACGATTTTTGGTTTTTTGAGCCAGGCTAACCTCACTCAGAATGATGTTCTCCAATTCCATCCATTTACCAGCGAATGATAACATTTCGTTCTTCTTCATGGCTGCATAAAATTCCATTGTGTATAGATAGCACATTTTCTTAATCCATTCGTCAGTGGTGGGGCATCTTGGCTGTTTCCATAACTTGGCTATTGTGAATAGTGCCGCAATAAACATGGATGTGCAGGTGCCTCTGGAGTAACAGTCTTTTGGGTATATCCCCAAGAGTGGTATTGCTGGATCAAATGGTAGATCGATGTCCAGCTTTTTAAGTAGCCTCCAAATTTTTTTCCAGAGTGGTTGTACTAGTCTATATTCCCACCAACAGTGTAAGAGGGTTCCTTTTTCCCCGCATCCTCCCCAACACCTGTTGTTGGTGGTGTTGCTGATGATGGCTATTCTAACAGGGGTGAGGTGGAATCTTAGTGTGGTTTTAATTTGCATTTCCTTTATTGCTAGAGATGGTGAGCATTTTTTCATGTGTTTTCTGGCCATTTGAATTTCTTCTTTTGAGAAAGTTCTGTTTAGTTCACATGCCCATTTCTTTATTGGTTCATTAGTTTTGGGAGAATTTAGTTTTTTGAGTTCCCTGTATATTCTGGTTATCAGTCCTTTGTCTGATGTATAATTGGCAAATATTTTCTCCCACTCTGTGGGTGTTCTCTTCAGTTTAGAGATCATTTCTTTTGATGAACAGAAGCTTTTTAGTTTTATGAGGTCCCATTTATCTATGCTATCTCTTAGTTGCTGTGCTGCTGGGGTTTCATTGAGAAAGTTCTTACCTATACCTACTAACTCCAGAGTATTTCCTACTCTTTCTTGTATCAACTTAAGAGTTTGGGGTCTGATATTAAGATCCTTGATCCATTTTGAGTTAATCTTGGTATAGGGTGATATACATGGATCTAGTTTCAGTTTTTTGCAGACTGCTAACCAGTTTTCCCAGCAGTTTTTGTTGAAGAAGCTGCTATTTCTCCATCGTATATTTTTAGCTCCTTTGTCAAAAATAAGTTGCTCATAGTTGTGTGGCTTCATATCTGGATCCTCTATTCTGTTCCACTGGTCTTCATGTCTGTTTTTGTGCCAGTACCATGCTGTTTTTATTGTTATTGCTTTGTAATATAGTTTGAAGTCAGGTATTGTAATACCTCCTGCATTGTTCTTTTGACTGAGTATTGCCTTGGCTATTCGTGGCCTCTTGTTTTTCCATATAAATTTAACAGTAGATTTTTCAATCTCTTTGATGAATGTCATTGGAATTTTGATGGGAATTGCATTAAACACCTACTCCCCCATTTCTTTATTTTCATGTGACACAATTGACAGAGTGGTTGGGTCACTGCCTAAGGTCACAGGGGTGGGTGAGAAGACCCAGGACAGGAACAGGAACTCAGGTGCTTGGTTCCAGGATCCAAGATCATAGGCCACTATGCCACTAACATCCTAACCAGAACATCTTCTGGTTTTCTGTCATTTTGTAGGCTTGACCTGTATGAGATCACGTTTTATAAAGTTTGTAATCAATGCATGCATATTCAATTCTAAATTCTACCTTTTCCATCTACTGTTATTTGAAAATGTTTTCTACCTACCTACTCTCTTCACATGTAACATTACTGACTACCTAGTATCCAGATAAAGTGCTGAATTCTAATTGTTCAAAGTTTGCTTTTTTAATGTTAACTCTTTAATTTTAAAATTTGCTTGCAGTGTTAGGGATTGAACCCAGGGCTTGGTGCATGTTAGGCATGCACTCTCCACTAAATTACATCTACAGCCCAATGATAATCCTTTCATCCAAGAGTTTTTAACTTGGTGCCTATGGGATTCAGGGGATCACTGAACTCTCTGAAACTATATGCACAATTATTTTTTTCCTTGGGATGAAATTCTACCTAAATCTCTAAATGGTTTGTTCTTAAAAGGGGTAAGCATCATTGCCTTAATCTATAACTTATAGAAGTACTTAATATGAAATGTGTACCTCAGCTAATTCACCTTAACATGTATTTTTTTTTAATCTTATCTTGTTCCTTTTTAAAAAATAAATTTGACCACAGTAATGACAATTGTTATGATTTTGGCAAAATCCTTTTTTTTTTTTTTGGCAGTACTGGGGTTTGAACTCAGGGCCTCATGCTTGCTAGGAAGGTGCCCTACTGCTTGAGCCAGTCTGCCAGCCCCGAGACTTGGTATCTTAAAATAAAAATTTCTAAGACTTAAAAAAAAAATAATAAAGTGCAGTCTGGCAGACTGACTTAAGCAGTAGGGCACGTTCCTAACAAGCATGAGGCTCTGAGTTTGAACTCCAGTACTGCTAAGACCCCCCCCCCCCAAAACCTAAAACAAACAAAAAAGTACCAAGTCAAAGTTATATAATAATCTGGGTTATCATAATAGAAAGGAGAACAAATATTTGGTTATCATAGTTCCACATTTTGGGAGATATAATTATGATATATAACCACACACTTTTTTTTTTTTTGATACTAGGGTTTGAACTCAGGGTCTTGTGCTTGCTAGGCTATTGTATTACTTATTTATTGGTGGTACTGGGGTTTGAACTCAGGGCCTCATTCTTGGTAGACAAGAATTCTACCACTTGAGCCATGCCTCTGTGCTGTGTTGGTTATCTTTGAAATAGGGTCTTGCTTTATGCCAGGCTAGCATGGACTGTGATCCTTCTATTTGTGCTTCTGTGCATGGCTGGAATGACATGCACGCACTACTCCACCCAGCCACTGGTAGAGATGGGGGTCTGGAGAACTTTTTGCCTAGGGTGGCCTTGAATCATGACTCTCTTAAACCCTACTTCCCAAGTACCCAGAATTACAGGCTTAGCCACTGTGCCTTGCCTTTTTGGTTTTTTTTTGTACTGGGACTTGAACTCAGGGCCTTGCACTTGCTAGGCAGGTGCTCTACCACTTGAGCCATGCCTCTAACCCCAGAACTAAGTTTTAAAGTACCATGACTACTATCTCTATAACCATGCAGCATTACTTACTTTACTGCCAGTGAGTTGACTGAGATGGGGTTTTAGTTCATCACCAATTACTGCATGAACAGCTACCAGACAGAAGACACAAGCTTTTCGAACGCTGCTCTCTGAATTATCATAACCCTAGGGAGAAAAACACAGATATAAAAAGTCATAAATGAAATACTGTAGATGTACAAAGATATGAATGATTCATTCTCTTTAGGAGGGGTACTAATGTGTACACTATGAAATATTGACCAGTCATTAAAATTATATTGTAGAATATCACTTATTAGATGGAAAAAGTTCGCAATATATGATTAAGTTAAAGTATGTTACAAAATGTAATACTACCGTTGCTAAAATAGCTATATGCATGGGTTTATGTGGCTAGACAAAAACATGACATCTATCGACTATAAATTACTACACTGTGAATGTATTTAATTCAACTAAATTGTGTACTTACAAGTTGTTAAGTAGTAGCTTTTATGCTACATATACTATACTACAGTACCCGCCCCTGTGCGCACACCAAGTCAGCTCCCAATGTATCACAGTTTATTTCTCTCAGCTTTGCTGCTTACCTGTATTAGGCCTGGCATAATCTCTGGCAAAAGCAGGTTAAGGGTTTCCTTGGATACTCTCTCTATCACTTTTGTTTGCATTTTGATTGCAGCCAGATTAATTGGGTAGTCTGCAGTCTGTATGATAGGGCAAAGCACTTTGATGCACTGCTCTGGACTAATTGAAGTGGCCAGCACTGACGCAGCTTCCTCAGCAGACCTGACCACCTACAACAAGCAGGAAAGTAAGCCAGGAAGACTGTAAAATTGCACATTCTGTCTCAGAAGCATGAAGCATTTAATATGATATTTGGGATTTCTTTTGAAAATACTGCAGTAAATAGATAACAAAAGTGAGGGTAAAGATAAAACACATTTGCAAATGTCAGGTACCACTGAAGCCAGAAGATGAACTATGGACCTTTAACTACATATTATGAATACTGAATAAATGTTTGCTGGATGAATAACTTAGAGTAAGAACATACTAACAAAGAGCCCTTGTTTTAAGTGCCTATAAATTTCTTATTTCCTTTGATTAGCTTGGTGCAAAATATTACTGTATACATGATTATTAGAAATCTGTCAGAAAAGTGCAAGAACTCTGAGGAATTTGAATTTTGGTTTTGTTTTTATCTTGCTGTAAACTGTTAAAATTAGGGTAAATAGGAACAAGAGAAGGCAACACAACAGCAATATATTAGATATATCTCTAAACTTTTTCACCAAAAAAGTCACTCACTGAGCACCTAGGATTGCATCCAAAAAGCATGAAAAAAGTCTTTAGCAAAATTAGGGAATGATATCCCAGTTAACCCCAAAATATGGGCAGGTAGGGCCAAACCAACTCTAGTAGCAAACCAACTCTGTAGTTCTCAGTGGTTTAGAGAAGTATGAAAGAAAGCCAAAAGTTAATTTTTAAGAACTTGGAGCCAGAGAATCACATAGTGCTCGCCCCTAAAAATAATTAAAAAGCAGGGAGCTCTCATTGCATGGTAGACAGAAGTAGTGCAGGGCCAGATAACTGGGGTGGCCTGAGTCCACAGGACTCTCAAGCATAATTCCACAAGATCTCTGTGGAAAGAATTCCTTTTGTCCTTCCACAGAGCATCATGGCAGTGCTGTGACAGAAGTAACTACATAGAAAAGCCATTCTCTTTTCTTTTGTGTTTACTATTGGCTAAAGTAGTTTTTAGATTTTTACTTTTTTGAGACATGTTGTCCAGTGCCAGTGATCCAGTTCAGGGCCTCTTCCATCTGATGCAGGTGCTCTTCCACTGAGCTACACCCCTAGCTCCTAAAGTAGTTTTTTTTTTTTTGGTGGTACTGGGGTTTGAACTCAGCCCCTTTCTTTGTTGTTGGGTATTTTTTGAGATAAGGTCTCACGAACTATTTGCCTGGGCTGGCTTTGAACTGCGAACCTCCAGACTCTGCCTGAGCAGCTAGGATTATAGGCATGGGCCACCGGTGCCCGGTCTAAAAGCTTTTAAATCAAACTGTGGTCTAGTTGTGCTGGAGTGTGGAGGCTCAATTCACCTGGAATGCAATGTGAATGGAGTCCATGCATTAGGCTATTAGTACCTCAACTGCAGGAGGGCTTGTACCACCTTAATATGAAATAAAATAAAGATCTCACTACTGTGTTATCCAAACTTAACCTGCCATTCCCCTCTCCTTTCACAATGACTTTCTTTCCTTGGCATTGAAAAGAAATGGCTGCCTATTAGAATGTGTACCCTCTAAAGATGGTCTTAAAAGCAAACGCTGTAGGGTGCTGGTGGCTCACGCCTATAATTGTAGCTACTTGGGAGGATAGAGGTTTGAAGCCAGCCTGAGGAAATAGTTTGTGTTGGAAATACCCAACACAAAACTGGGCTGGCAGAATGGCTCAAGTGGCAGAGCACTTGCCTAGCAAGTGTAAGACTCTGAGTTCAAAACCCAGTACTGCAAATACAGACAAAAAACTGCCGTTGGTGATTCTTTGGTAGTGCCTTATAATTTCAATCAGTAGAAGGTGCTTAGAAAGGTACAGTATAAAATACACTAAAAATCAGAAACCAGGGCTCATTTCAGCTGCAACACCTTTAGAATGTCAATTTTATATTTTGTAAAAAATAGGGATATTACAGGTGTATTTTGGGTCAGAATGTGGATAACCACAAATACCAGATACTATTTTTTATTCTTTCAGAGAAATGCTATTGATATAGTAAAAATGGTATATAAGTGCAGATAGATTTAAAAGTTATAATCCACTCTCCTAAAACATTCACCAACTAAAACCTGAGGGTTTCAATTTCTCCACATCCTCCTCAACATTTCTTATTGCTTATCTTCCTTGTAAGTATTAATTGGCATCTCATGGGTTAGCTGCATTATCCTACTGACTAATGAGATATGTGACCCTAGTCAGGTTGGTGACCCATGCCTAAAATTCCAGGGAGGTGGAGGTGGAGGCAGAAGGATCATGAGTTTGAGGCCAGTCTGGGCAAAGGCAGCATTAAGATTCTGTCTCAAAACAACAACAAAAAAAACCCCAAAAGGGCTGGGGACACAGCTCAAGTGGCAGAGCACTCTGTGCCTAGCATGCACAAAGCCCTGGGTCCAATTCCTAGCATCCATGACCCACCATTCCTCCCCAAAAAAGATACGTATTCTGTAAAAATTTCTCCAGTGAATTGTTGGTATGGAGTTTGAACTCAGGGCCTCACCCTTGCTTGGCAGGCACTCAACCACTTGAGCCACTCCACCACTCCCTCATGGTATTTTATGAAGTACAAAAGTTTTTAATTTTGATAAAGCCCAATTTATGTTTTTTTCAGTGGTTGCTTCTGCTTTTGGAATTATATTAAAAAACTAGGACTGAGCTGGGCACCAGTGGCTCACACCTAGCTATCTGGGAGGCTTAGACTGGGAGGATACAGGTTTGAGGCCAGCTTGGGCAAACAGTTCTAGAGACCACATCTCCAAAATAACTAGAGCAAAATGGACTGGAAGTGTGACTCAAGCAGTAGTGTGCCTGGTTTGCAAGTGCAAAGTCCTGAGTTCAAATCCCAGTTCTACCAAAAAAAAATGCTGCATAAATCCAATGTAACAAAAATTTACACCTCTGCTTTCTCAGAGTTTTATAGTTTTAGCTTTTTACAATTGGGTTTGATCCATTTTGCCTTTTTTTTTTTTTTGTGGTACTGGGATTTGAACTCAGGGTCTACACCTTGAGCCACTCCACCAGCCTTTTTTTGTGAAAATTTTTTTTTTGAGACAGAGTCTTGAGAACTATTTGCCAGGGCTGGGTTTGAACTGTGATCCTCCTGATCTCTGCCTCCTGAGTAGCTAGGATTACAGGTGTGAGTCACTGTATAAATGGCACCTGGCCATTTTAGATTTTTTGACTGTTTCGGTTCTTCCAAGGATACCTAATGCCATCAGGCAAGTGTTTTCTCTTAGAAATGTAGTTCCTGTTTGAAGTTTTCTAATTATTTCTGAGACCACGGTAAAAAGCCTATTGGTAATCTAATCAGTGTTACCAATGGGAAGTAACATGACTATAAATTGAGAAAAATGATTTACGGAGCTCTTCTATGAAAGCTGTTTTCACTACTTTATTGAATAAGCTTGTAATGTATATATGATATAGATATACATATATAAACTTAAATATATATGTGTATATATGTATAGTTTTTGTAATTTATCACTGAAAAGTAACAATGATCTTACTTTCATTTGTTACATTAAAAAAAATAGTTCTTACTGCCAAATAGAAAGTAAGATTGGTGAACTCTAACTAGAAAACTAAAAACAAAATGAAATTAGATTGGTATGGTTTGAATATGAAATGTCTTCCACAGTGTCATGTTGTAGCTTTGGTCCCAGTTGGTGACACTATTTTGGTAGGTTGTGGAAACTTTAGGAGATGGGGCCAACCTGCAAGAAAGAGGTCAATGGAGGTGGATCCTTGGGGTATCTTCTTCCTGGTCCCTTTCTGAATCTGCTTCCTGCCTATCACAATGTGAACAGTTTTTTTCTGCCACATACCCTTGCTACCATGATCTTTTGCCCAAGGCCACGGGGGCAAATGTCCATGAACTGAATCTTTGGAACCATAAACCAAAATAAATTTCCCCCTTTAAGATGTTTTTCTCAGGTATTTTTGTCACAGTGAAGAAAAGCTAACTAATTCATACATAAAACATTTTAGGTCAAAGTTACAGCATCACCATGGCTCATGTAAAATTATTAGTAAGTGTACTTTACACAATGTTTCCATGGTTCATATAATGAAATAATGAGAATAATATAGTAGTATAACTGTCAGGAAACTTACCTCCTTATGAGGGTCTTTATGTGCTTCCAGTGTTTTCATCACAGTCAGTTCTGCATAGTTTTTAAACCTTGCTGGTTGATGCCTTAGGATTTCTTTTAAAACCTTTAATGCCAAAGCCCTGATTGTAGGCTAAAAAGAAATATTTAAATGTTTTAGTATTTTGGGTGGTACATAATTTTTAACATTTTCAATTTCTTTATTGGGAGGAGGGAAACATAATGCAGTTGCATTAAGTATGTAGTATATTATATAATTTTAACATTTTAGCTTGAAAACTTTTACATTTAAAATTTGCAACAAATCAAGAAACATTTTGACTATAAGAGGAAGTTTTAGTCCTAAATAACTAATTTAAATATGCAAAAAACCCCTGACCTTTCTTATAAGAATCAGCATACAACCTTTCATTTTTACTGTTGTCAAGTGTTCAAAATTGTTGAGCGACTTGGTTTGGAAGAAAAAGTACTTTATTATGAAAATTTCATGCAGAGAACTGCAGCACAGTAGATTCTTCTTCCCAGTATCCAAATACGTGTAGTACCTGATTGATAGGCAATCTAAGAAGACAGGCAGGGGCTAAAAGTAAAGATCAGTAACGAAGTGCTTGTCTAGCACCTGGGAGTCCTGGGTTTAATTTCAAGAACCACAAAGTAAATAAATGACTAAACAAACAAAATAAGTAAAATGAAACAGGCAGGACTATGGTTTACATATTCTGCCGTTTACCTCTTTATCCCCAAGGGTCTCAAGCAATAAAAGCAATATTGTTTTGAAGTGTTCATCCCAAACACTGAAAGATTCTTCCTGTGTCAGTTTCATGAGTTCATAGAGGGCGATTTTTCTTTCTTCTACACGTTCATTATGGTTAGACAGCTCCTTCAACAACTCTGCAACTAGGTCAGAATGGTCTAGGGAAAGATCTGTCAAAGGGACATAATATTTAATTTTATAATTTTACAGATCGAGTCTCACAGTATGGGGAAGACAACTTTATAACATTATGAAATAGACAAACTGATTTTGGTTGTAGAAAAGATAAAACATGAATTTATTTTCAGTTTGTTCATCCTTACAATTCCAATTTGATTTAAAATTTTTCTATAATAAAAATACACAAAAGAGAGAACAGTATAATGAACCCCCAGATATCCATCACCCTGATCTAAAACTATCAAGACTTTACCACTGTTATCTCATCTCATGCCCTCCCTTTTTTATGATATATCTTTAGCAAGTCCCAAGTCTGTTTTCCCTCTGTTCATATTCATGCACACACTGCTGTGGTGTCATGCCAGGAGCCTCAGAGTTTGCCTATTATACTTTTAGTGATGGTAATAACAACCACTGAATCCCACTACTGCCAAATTGCCATCAACCTTTTAATCAATTATTTTAAGAGTTAAAAAATGTTGATTATCTAATCATACCATTTTTTACATGTACTAGAATTCTTCTGTAGAGAATAACTTTATCAATTAGAGCTATCTGATTACCATGAAATACAGTTGATAAAAAGGCAGAATAAATGCCTAATGTATTTCTCTAAGTTTCAGAGTCAAGAGTTGAGCCCAGTGGTTACCAAGGAGAGCTTCCCACTTGCAAAGCAGGTACTCCTACCCACTTGAGCCACACCTCCAGTCCATTTTGCTATACTTATTTTGGAGATGGGTGTCTCTCAAAGTATTTGCCTGGATTGGTCTTGAGCTTCTATCCTCCTGATCTCAGCCTCCAAGTAGCTAGGATTATAGGTGTGAGCCACCAGCGCCTGGCTTGTTTTTGCTTTCTTTTTAAATACTTATTTTTGAGACAGGGTCATGCTATGTAGCCAAGAGTGGCCTAGAACTCTTGATCCTCCTGCTTCAGCCTCTCAAGTGCTGGGATTAATTACAAGTGTTAAAGGACACGTATTGCTTATTTCTCAACAATTCATAAGAATAGTTCTTTGAATCATTTTTGCAGGAATAGTAGTTACATGTAAAAGGTCATAATAAATCATTAAAAAATACCATGGTTCCTTCTAAATTCTTTGGATAGTCAAGGCCTTTAGAAAATAAGGCAGGGTGACCTAAGCTTGTGCCTAACTCATTTCCTTACTAACTCTAGTGGGAATAAAAGAACCACAGAGCATATTGCAGACAAATGTTAAAACAACATTACTGACTAAAGACTTTGTGTGTCCAGAGGCACCTGCACACCCATGTTTATTGTGGCACTATTCACAATAGCCAAGTTATGGAAACAGTCAAGATGCCCCACCACTGACGAATGGATTAAGAAAATGTGGTATCTATACACAATGGAATTTTATGCAGCCATGAAGAAGAACGAAATGTTATCATTCTCTGGTAAATGGATGGAATTGGAGAACATCATTCTGAGTGAGGTTAGCCTGGCCCAAAAGACCAAAAATCGTATGTTCCCCCAACAAGGGGGGATTGGACTTTGAGCACATGATAAAAGCGAGAGCACACAAAGGAGGGGTGAGGATAGGTAAGACACCTAAAAAATTAGCTAGCATTTGTTGCCCTTAAAGCAGAGAAACTAAAGCAGATACCTTAAAAGCAACTGAGGCCAATAGGAAAAGGGACCAGGATCTAGAGAAAAGGTGAGATCAAAAAGAATTAACCTAGAAGGCAACACACACGTACAGGAAATTAATGTGAGTCAACTCCCTGTATAGCTATCCTTATCTTAACCAGCAAAAACCCTTGTTCCTTCCTATTATTGCTTATACTCTCTCTTCAACAAAATTAGAGATAAGGACAAAATAGTTTATGCTGGGTATTGAGGGGGTAAGGGGGAGAGGGAGGGGGTGGGGGCAGGGGGGGAGAAATGACCCAAGCCTTGTATGCACATATGAATAATAAAACAATAAAAAAAAAAGTTTTCTTAAACAGGAAAAAAAAAAAAAAAGACTTTGTGTGTGTGTGTGTGTATACACATATATTCCCTAGATCTTGACCACCAAGAGGTTTGAGGAGTACTGCTGTTCCACTAGCAGTGAGTACAGTTAGTATCCAGACCTTAGCTCTTAAAAAAATATTTTTTCATTAAAAGGAACAATGGGTTCTTGGAGAATTGATTGACTCCAGGTATGAAGCAAGGAAAACACATTTTGTTATGCAAGAATACTAGAATGGAGATACCTCAAAAGGACACCAAAGCCAGCTTGAATGGGATCCTTGCTGATCACATCAAAATAATGATAGATACAAATTATAACCCAGCGAACAACACAGAAAAACATGAATGCACATAATAATCATTATATACAAGTTTTTTATATTTTTTATTGTACAAACTTTTTGGTGGGACTGGGGTTTGAACTCATAGCTTCATGCTTGTAAAATAGGTGCTCTACTGTCTCTAGTCCATTTTGCTTTGATTATTTTGGAGATGGGGTCTTGCAAACTATTTGCCCATTTTTTCTTTTTTTTTTTGTTAATGAATTAAAAAAACATAGGCCAGGTGTAGTGGTATAGGCAAAAATTGGAGGATTGTGATGTGAGGCCAACCCAATAAAAAAAAAGTTAGCGAGATCCTTTATCAAAAAATAAGCTGGGCCAGACACTGGTGGCCCACACCTATAATCCTAGCTACCTGGGAGGGCTTTGGTTTGTGGCCAGCTCGGGCAAATAATTCAAGAGACTCCATCTCCAAAATAAGCATACCAAAATGGACTGGAGGTGTGACTAAGCAGTAGAGCACCTGCTTTACAAGCCCTGAAGCCCTGAGTTCAATCCCATCTCCTCACCACCCCAAAAAAAGAACAAATACCAAAAAAACAAGCTGGGTATGGTGTTGAATAGCTGTAATTCCAGTTATATGGGAATGGAGGAAGGAAGATCACAGTCTGAGGCTGATCCCAAACAAAAGTGTGAGATCCTATCTGAAAAATAACTAAAGTAGAAAAGGCATGGTTCAAGTGGCAAGTGCATGGTCCTGAGTTCAAAACCCAGTACTGCCAAAAAAAAAAAAAAAAAGGAGACTGGAATCTGCAAGGTGATAGTTCAAGGCAGGAGACTGAGATTAGAAGAATCACAGTTCAAGGTAAAAGTTTGCTAGGCCCTATTTGAAGAGAAAAAAGCTGGGTGTGGTGGAGCATGCCTATGTATGATAGTGTGAATCTTAATATAGAAGGCTTCAGATCCAGGCTGGCCTAAGCAAAAAAGGGAGACCCTAGCTCCAAAATAACCAGAGCAAAAAGGACTGGACATGTGTAGCTCAAGGGATACAACACCTGCCTTGTAAGCGTGAAGTTCAAACCCTAGTACTGCCAAAAAAAAAAAAAAAAATAAGTTTAATGAGGTACAGGATATTTACACTGCTTTAAAATATCTCCTGATAAAACACTTCTTAATTATAAAGAGAAAAATTTCACAGTGAAGAAGCCTGGTAAGCACATTATAATCAAGTGATCAAAGCTATCATTATTGGTCATGGGGCAAAGTGAAATTATGTGTTACTTGATAGCATGTAATGAAAAGAATGCACAATTGCTTCTATGATACTGATGCAAAGAATGTATAAGCTGACCCTTTCATGAGAAAACATCAGACAAATCAAATTGAAGGTAAAGCTACAAAATAATGGGTCTCTGACCTTCAAATGTGCATGGTCATAAGAGCCAAGGAAAGACTGAACACTGAAAGAGAATAAAGAGATATGATGACTGAATGCAAACTTTTTTCTCTACTGGGGATCAAATGCAGGGCCTTATGCATACTAGCAAGCCCTCTACCACTGAGCTGTACCTCCACAATGTATGATTTTGAAATTTAGCTATAAGGTACTATTGGGGCAGACAGCTGTGCCTATGTTCCAGGAGCAGCTTGCAGCAGCCAGGATATACACAAAGGACCTTATCCTCCAAATACTGAGGATCTGTGTTCTGGTCACTACTGCTTCTCATCACAGAGGTGCAAAGAGGTGGGCGGCTGCTATTTTATCTACCCCCACTGTTGCAAGCTCCTACTGAAATAACTGAAGTAACTTCCAAGGAGTTTAAAGGACTAACACCCCTTTCCTTCTTTTTTTCTCTTTTTACCTTTTTTAGGAGACAGACACTAAAGACAAGAACATTAAAAAACAAATGAATATACAGGGAAAATTAGAAAGTGACCAGGGAGAGGTACATGCTCAGAAAAGATCTGTGAAGACCTTAGCTTTATAACTGAGGCTGATTCTTGGCACAGAGACAGCCTACAGCAATCAATAAAACCCAAAACAATTAAAAAACAAAACAAGAAAGGACTGGGGAGGGCCCAAGTGGTAGAGTTTTTGTCTAGCAAGCAAAATGCCCTGAGTTAAAGTCCCAGTACCATAAAAAAACACACCAAACCAAGCCAGCAATTCTAGGGTAGGGGAAGAAACTGATTTACAGAATTACCACATTATTAGATACAAATGTCATTTTTGACATAAAAAACGTCACACAAAATACAAATAAGCAGAAAGTATGGCACACTAAAGAAACACATCAACAGAAACTGCCACTGACAAAAACCTGATGGCAGATCGCTTAGACAAAGACTTTGAAACACTGAACTGAGTGAGGGGGAAGCCTATGGAATGTGAGAAAACCACTGCCAGTTATTCATCAAGTGGAATTAATATATAATATGTAATATAGAATCAAAAGAAACAACAAAGGAACAAATAATCCAGTTAATCAATGGTCAATGAACTGAACTGACACTTCAAAAGAAAAAGTACAAATGGCCAATAATACATGAAAAAATGCTCAACTTCCTTAGCCATCAGGGAAATGCAAATCAAAACTAACATTGAGATTCCACCTCAGCCCAATCAGAAGGACTTTCAACAGGGGCTGAGGACGTGACTCAGCAAGTACAAGGCCCTAAGTTCAAATCTCAGTACTGCCAAAAAGCCAAACTAAGCCAAAAAAAACAAAAACCAAAAAAACAAATGTGAAGAAGGGGAGGAGCAAAACTTTTTTTCACTGCTAGTGGGCACGTAATTAGTCCAGCCACTATGGAAGTCAGTATGGAGGCTCCTTAAAAAATTAAAACTAGAACTCCTATTATGATTCAACTATACTACTTCTAGATATATATCCCAAAGAATCAAAGTCAGCTTACTAGAGAGATATCTGTACGGCCGTGTTTATTTTGGCACTATTCACAATAACTAAATTACAGAATCAGCTTAGGGTGCTCATTGATGATAAAACCTAGTGCTCACTCGATGGATAAAGAAAATATAGAAATATACACAATAGAGTTTTACTCAGCCAGTAAGAATAATAATATTATGTTGTTTAATGGAAAATGGATAGAACTGGAGATCAAGACGTTAAAGTGAAATAATTCAGTGTTACAAAGACAAGTATCACGTTTTCTCTCATTTGTTGAAGGTAGGGGAAACAAAGCAAAAAAAAAATCAAAGTCAGCCTTTTATTCTATATCTGAAGGTACTCAGGACATGATATTATAAGTTTTTATTCAAAAGTGGAAAAAGTTCCATGGTCATGGGCTTGGGGAGTGGCTCAAGCACTAAGAGTGCCCGTCTAGCAAAAATTCCATGGCCTGTGGCTTATTTTTCAAAAAATTTAGATGTTGTCACATCCATGGACATGCTCCTTGGATTCATATTTCAAGAATGAGGGCTGGGATGTAGCTCAGTGGTACAGTGCTTGCCTAGCACGTGCAAGGCCCTGGGTTCGATCCCAGCACCAAAAAAGAAAAGACAAAAAAAAAAAAGAATGAAACCTATTTCTCTCAAATTCTTACAGTAAATGCAGAAATAGCCAGATTCATCAAACACCAAAGAATTTTATTCCTGTGAGTCACTGAAAGATTTAAAGTCAACTTTCTCCCTCCAAAAGGTACTTGTAAAAGAATCACCAAGCTACTCCTGGTGTCTTCTAGCATTGAGCTTGGCAACCTGCTAACTGAATTGTCAGTGTTACCTCTTAGCTAAGTCAGAGAAATGGCTTTAGTTTTCCTTATGGCAGGGTGGGGGGGGAATAATTCACTCTCAGCTCAGAAAGTCATAGAAGACACCTTTCAAGATTAAAAGGGACCAAAGTTGTACATGGGGAAAAAGAGGCAGGATAGATAGATGAGGTGACAAGGAAATTAAAAACAAAGATTTAAAAAAATCCCAACTCAGGAATTAAAGCGGAACCAGGAAGTAAAATAAAGCTGAAGAGTCAGAGCAGCAGGCCCGTCACTCTGCCTTCTACTTTTAGATGTTAAGTTACAAGAACAGGGAGACTGTAAAGGGCCTACTTGTATCTTCTTTCTCCTTTTAGATGTTGGGAAACAACTCACTTTGAGTTGTTAGAGGGACAGAAAATTAAAGAGCATATATGGCAAATGGAAGTACTGGGATTCACATCTACTGTCCCCTTGTTTTGTTTAAAGCCCAGACCACATCTCTATGTTTTTGAATAATAAAGAAGATTGGTTTTAGCCATGTCTTGTATAATATGTCCACACTACACCCATTGTCTCAATGCCTGAAAACTCTGCAAAATGATTAGAGGTCAGTTGGGAATTCAACATGAAATCCCCCAGACTATTATCAGGGGGCAAGAATCGCCATTTTGAGTTTTCACTTCCATCTCCTGTGTGGTAAGCAGACATTTCTCTTCTTTCCTATTTCTCTCTACACAATCCTGTTTTGCTAAAATAAATGTGCACTAAACTTCCAAAGCAAGCAAGCAAGCAAGCAAACAATCCCTGCTCCAAACCTAAGGTTATCTGAAAACCAGCAAGAGAGACTGACTTGTCACTAAAGGATGTTCAATAAGATTATCAAATTTCTAGTGGTTCATGCCTATAATCTTAGCTACTCAGAATTTTTTTTGGGGGGTGGTACTGAAGGATGGACTGAAGGAGGTCCCAAAAGGAAGGAGACACCTCTCCTTCCCAGGAAACTTCTCTCTGCACCTGAGCAACATCTTTGCCCTCAGGCAATACTAAAAAAGTTATAAAACCCAATCCCCAACCTGACCCACGGGACTACGGGGACCATGGGTTTCCGGGTCCCCCTGCATTTCCCACCATGCAGTCGTTCTCGTCTCTTCTCTACAAATAAAAGCTTTGTGACCTCTGTTGCTGCAGTCCACCTGTGCTTTCATTCTCAGAGCGGGCTCAAGAACCCTGAGCACCTGAAATTCCTGTTCATGTCATCTGTGCATCATATTTGGCAACGCACGAAGGGACAAGCTGTCACCTGAGGTTGGTATAGGTTGTGCCAAACTGGGAAAGGCTGCCTAGGAATGTGACCATGACCGTCCAGCACTCTGATGTAGTATGTTCTCCAGGACAGCTCCCCCCTCCCCAATGGCCTAGTTACAGTGGACCTCTCAGGCTGACCTTTCTCTCTCTGTCTCTCTCTCTCTCTCTCTCTCTCTTGTTGAGGGTTTCTCCCTTGGGAACCTGAAGAAAAGCTCTGAGTCCATTACAGGTGTAAGGCAGGCAACCTGAGAGAACTCAGATGCCGGCCGTGGGCTTATACCAGACTGCCAATGCTACATGGGCAGAGCTACACTTCAGTGCACCGAGGCCTTTTTTCCTCTCCTTAAACTCTGACTCTTTTTCAAGATCTGACCCACTTAAGAGGAGGTCAGAAAACAGCCAGTGGAATGGAAAGTTTGTCTTCAAGCTATAAAAGGTGCCTGGCTGGGGCACTCCCTGGTGTCACCCAAGGCTGGAGATGCAAGTTCCTGACCTGCCCTGAGGCTCCAAAGGCAGCTAAGTCTAAGACCCCCAACAGCAATGTCTGTGGCAAACAATCAGATCTCTTACGCTTCCTTCATGGTTTCTATGGCCCAAGAGTGGAGGTCACCCCTTGCTTCCAGTGCTCCAGTACTGCCCTTGAGCAGGATTGACCTGGACAGCAGGGATGACCAATAATCCCTCAGGTGTTGAGCCTGGAAATTCTCTTTTCCCCCAACCCTCAGCCTCTCCTTCCCCTTTCAGGATGAGTGTCTCCCTCCCCCCTTTTGCTCTAAACAGCAGTGAGCATCTCTCTTCAGGAAGTTTGGGAAAAATCCCTGCAGGCACCAGAAAGTGCTTGTCTCTAATTTAGGCTTAACTGTCTTTGTCAAGTATCAGGTCAACTGGTTAAACAGGTTCTTCTCCTGCCCTTAGGGAAAGGAAAAAACAAAAAACAAAAAAAACCCCAAAATCAAGGTATTCTCCATTTTTGCCCCTTACTGGAGCAAAAGTCTTCAGATGCTCCCTCTCTTTTCACAGAAAATATATGCCTCATTGGAGATATAGGGAGATAAAAGTCTACTTCATCAGGGGTCCCCATCCACGTCTCTGCAGGGGTCCTGCCTCTGGCCATGCAAGCCCTCTTGGTTACTTTGGTAGTTATTTTTAAATTACAAGGTTTCAGGTGGTAGAGGAGAACCAGGTACTGGGTCGCAGGGCAAACAGGCAAGTCAAAATAGGTAAGAAGTTGATCAAAGGTCATTTGGTGAGGGGGGGAGCTACACCCGAAATACCTGGAAATCCTCCACGACCTTAGCCACAGGTGGCAGTGGCAGGAGCAAGGGAGAGCGGGACATCCTCTCCCACTAGAGTTTCTCCTCACCTAGGGACGCCTAGATAAAAGGAGAAACCTCTGTTAAGGTGACCAATTTTCCCTTGTTTCCCCCTTTTTAGATGGGGAATCAAGCCTCAAGGATCCAGGAAGGATCCTCCCTTGCCTGCTTATTAAAACACTGGACAGATCTTAATCCAGAAAGTCTTCAGCAAAAGCAACTCAAATTTTACTGTACCCAGGCTTGGCCACAGTATCCTTTGGGAGATGAGGAAAGATGGCCAGAAGGAGGGAGCATTAATTATAATACCATTCTTCAATTAGATATGCTCTGTAAAAAGGAGGGAAAGTGGACCAAAGTTCCGTATGTTCAACTATTCTTTTTCCTAAGAGACCACCTAGAATGGCTGAACAAATGCAGGCTAGATACCCAGAACATGGTAACCCTTTGCAAAAAGCCCCCAAACTCCCTTTAACCAAAAAAACCCATCTGATCTTCCATCAGCTCCCCCTCTTCCCCCTTTCCCAGCTACCTCACACAATAGACAGTCATCTCACAGGACTCTACCCCTTCTAGTTAATTCCTGGAGGGGATAGGGCTCACGTTTCTTTTAGAGTGAGTGAACTTGAAGAAATAAAAAAGGATTTAGGAAATTACACAGAAAACCCAGATCAGTACATCTAAGCATTTAGAGAAGTCAGCCAAAACTTTGAACTGAGCTGAAAAGATGTAATGCTACTGTTAGCTCAGACCCTCACTTCTCTGGAGAAACAGTGGGTTCTAGATCAGGCAGTCAAAGCTGGAGACAATTATCACTTAGATAAATGTGACTCAACAGGCCTGTCTCAGACTGCGCCCTCACAGGAGGAGGAGGGGGTGGGAGAAGAAAGACAAAGACACTGGATACCTAAAAGGGAACCTTGAGTCCCAATTCCAACAGGAGATCAGGCAGTGCCTAGGTATGACCCTAAGTGGGACCCAGGAAATGACAAGGAGCTGTGATGATTTCATTCATTGCATTCTTGAGGGTCTAAGGAGAGCCAAGGTAAAACTTCTTAATTACTCCCAAGTCATGGCTGTATAGCAAGGACCCTTAGAAACGCCAGTAGCTTTCCTTCAGAAACTTAAGGATGCTTTATAAAAGCATACCAACATTGTACTGGAGTCACAGGAAGAGGAAATCATTCTAAAAGATAAATTTCTAACACAGTCAGCACCAGATATTCGTAAAAAGTTTCAAAAACTGGTAGCTGAGGGGAGCAGAGATCTAGACCAATTGGTCCGTGTAGCCATGTCTGTATACTATAACAGGGACTTAGAAAAAGAAAAGAAGGACCTGGAGAAGGAAAAGAGAAAGGATAAACAGCAGGAGGCTCTGATCGCAGTGCTCAGAGAAACTTCCCCAGGGCAAAGTCCAAACCAGAGGACATGCTTTCAATGTGGACAGACAGGCCATTTTAGGAGGTAGTGCCCCCAGAGAAAGCTACGTCTGGGACCCTGTCCCATTTGTTGGGGAAAACACTGGAAGGCACACTGTCCTTGGTTCCCTTGGGAACCACTGTAAACGCAGAGGAGCCCCGAGTTCAGCAAAAGGTCAGCCTCATTATCGATACTGGACCCAGCATCTTAGTTATTCTTTTCTCTCCTGGACCCAGGTCCTCCAAGAAAATTACTGTTCAGGGCATATCAGGCCAGCCTCTACAGCATTATTTCACTCAGCCTTTAGCCTGCTCCTGGGGAGATTTCCATTTCTGTCACTCCTTTTTAATTGTCCCAGAAACCCCTACTCCTCTGCTAGGGCAAGACCTTCTACCTAAATTGGGGGTACAGCTCCTTTTGCCCCAGGAGAGTACTTTCGCTTGCCCCTAATAGAGGAACAAGTAGACCCCATGTTGTGGACAGATGGACATATCATGGGATGGGCACAAACAACTGCCCCAGTCCTAATTCATCTCAAGGACCCCTCCTGGTTTCCCCATAAAAAACAGTATCCTTTAAAGCCAGAAGTTAAGGAGGGGCTAATTCCCATAATCAAAGACTTAAAGAGACAGGGACTGCTAATAGAATGCTCCAGCCCATATAATACTCCTATTCTCGGTGTCAGGAAGGGACCTAACAAATGGAGGCTAGTCCAGGATCTCCGCCTGATCAATGAAGCAGTAGTGCCTCTCTATCCTGTAGTTCCAAATCCCTATATGCTTTTAGCCCAAATACCTCCAGGTACTGCTTATTACTCTGTCCTGGACTTAAAGGATGTCTTCTTTTGCATTCCCTTACAACCTAAAAGTCTAACCCAAGACTTGGCAGAGTGGCAGTATTCACAAGCTACTCTGCTACAATATGTAGATGACCTCCTGCTCTGTGGACCAACTGAGCCTGTAATTTCATGAGCCACTGAACTCTTACTAAACTTCCTAGAAGTTTAGTTTCTTTAGTTTTCTCTAAAGAAAAAACCCAATTGTGTCAGTCTAGGGTTACATATTTAGGTCTTGTCCTGGAGAAAGAAATGAGGGCTCTAGGAGAAAATAGAATCCGTCCAATCCTGATGTTTCCTCTACCTAAAACTCTAAAGCAATTGAGGGCCTTTTTGGGGGGTCACAGGATACTATAGAATTTGGATCCTGGGATATGCAGACCTATCCAGACCATTATATCAAATCCTTAAGGAAGCACAGAAGGATACCCAGCCCTTTACTGAATGGGATGACAAGTCAGAAAATGCATTCCACAGGTTAAAAAAGGCCCTTATAACAGCTCCAGCCCTGGGTCTCCCAGTTCAGGACAAGTTTCAATTATGTGTCTATGAAAAGGGAGGACTGGCCCTGGGAGTGGTGACTCAGCTCCAGGGCATCACTCCCCAGCCAGTAGGCTACTTAAGCAAAAAATCAGATCAGGTAGCCAAGGGATGGCCAGGATGCCTTAGAGCAGTGGCTACAGTAAGCCTTCTAATGCCCGAAGCTCAAAAACTTATCCTAAACCGCCCCCTAATGGTTTATACTCCACATGACCTAGGGGGAGTTTTAAACTCAAAAGGAGAACTTTGGCTATCTGACAGCCATCTACTTAAATACCAGGCCCAGCTTCTGGGAGGGACAGAAATAACTTTAAGGACCTGTCAGAGCCTAAATCCTGCATCCCTTCTACCAGAGGCATAGGGAAATCCTGAACACTCATGTGAGGAGGTACTTATGGAAAATTATGCTGCCCAACCTGACTTAACTGACAGGACCTTAAAAAAACCCAGATCTAGAATTATACACTGATGGCAGTTCCTTTGTCAAGAATGGTGTCAGACATGCAGGGTTTGCAGTTGTGACAGAATTTGGCATCCTCAAATCAGGTCATCTTCCTCCTAATGCAAGTGCTCAATTGGCAGAATTAGTGGCCCTAACAGAAGCCCTAAGACTGTCAAAAGAACAGAGAGTAAACATCTATACAGATTCTAAGTATGCCTTCCTGATCCTGCATGCTCATGCAGCCATCTGGAAGGAAAGGGGAATGCTAACTACAACAGGAACAGCTTCCCATAGAGATAAAAGAGAGGTTACTTTAATAGTTTTAGGGACAAGAGCATTAGTTACAGCCCTAGCTGGAATTAGCTATGGGGTAATTGGTTTTTTTTTGCCAATTATGTAACTGCAAAAAACCTAACCAAAGTAGTAGAGGACACCTTAGACCAGGCAGGCCTTGCCATTAAGGACATGCGAAGGTCGTTGTCGTCCCTTGCCTGTATGGTCATGGACCACCGCCTGGTCCTAGATTTTCTTTTGGCTAAACAAGGAGGGGTATGTGCCATGGCCAATACTTCCTGTTGCATATATATAAACACTTCAGGTATTGTAGAGGAATGTGCAGACTACATTCTCCAACAGGCTAAGAGGCTCTGGGAGCACTCTCTTGAAACTCAGGTTTCTACTCAGGTATGGGAACAAGTAAAATCCTGGCTCCCCTCCAGGACTTGGTTCCTAACCTTTCTTGGATCTACAGTTGCTATTATTCTCTTGCTTGTCTTGAGCCTGGCATTTTGAACTTACATGTCTCAAGTTTGTTTCTTCTTGCCTAGAATCCATCAAACTACAAATGCCTCTGATGGAGATGAAAATGATCTACTACTATGGTCCCGACAACCCCTCTTGTGGTCAGCCCTGATGTTGCAGGCCCCTTCAGCACCCCCGTGAGCAGGAAGCAGTTACTGAATAGACTTCATCCCTATCCCTAACAGCAGTTAGGGCGACCATGCAGAGGGGGGGATAAGGACGGACTGCAAGAGGTCCCAAAAGGTGGTTAAGTGGTCAAGGAGACACCTCTCCTTCCCAGGAAACTTCTGTCTGCAACTGAGAGACATCTCTGCCCTCAGGCAATACTCAAAAAGGCTATACAACAAAATCCCCAACCTGACCCACAGGACCACTGGTTTCCGGGTTCCCCTGCATTCCCCACTATGCAGTCTTTCTCTTCTCTTCTCTACAAATAAAATCTTTCTGACCTCTGTTGCTGGAGTCTGCCTGTGCTTTCATTCTCAGAGCGGGCTCAAGAACCCTGAGCACCTGAAATTCCTGCACGTGTCATCAGTGCATCAGTACTGGGGTTTGAACTCAGGGCTTTGCACTTACAAAGCAGGCACTCTACCGCTTGAGCCGCACCTCCAGTCCAATCTTAGCTACTTGGGAGGCTGAGGTCAGGAGGATAGAGGTCCAAGGCTAGTCGAGACCAATTGTTCTCTAGTGCCCATATCCAAAATAACCAGAGCAAAATGGAATGGAAGCATGGCTCAAGCAGTAGAGCAACTGCTCTGTAAGCTTGAAGCCGTGAGTTCAAACCCCAGTCATACCCCCCACCCACCACCAAAATTATCAAATTTCTCATGAGAAATTTTGGAGACCAGAAGAGAATGGGCAAAAGTAGAGGCAGGAGGACTAAAACTTTGAGGCCAGCCTGTTATGAGACCCTATCTCAAAAAAGCAAGGGTTGGGGATGTAATGTTAAACACTTGCCTAGCATGTGCAAAGCCCTGGGATTTGATATCCAGCACTACAAAAAACAAAACCCAATGAAGGACAAATTGCAAGGAAACTAGTAACTTGAAACTGTATGAACAAATAGGAATCTCAATAAAGGTAAATATATAGGCAACTATAAAAGGCAGTATTATTGTAACAATGGTTTGTAACTATATTTTGTTTTATATTTAACTTAAGAGACTAATGATATAAAAGACTTAGTAGTTTATGTTTTGGGGCACAATTGTATAATGATGTAATTTTGTAATATTGACAACTGGAAAAGGGTCAGGTCAGAGCTGGAAAAGAGCAAAATTTTTACATGTTATCAAAAATAATCTAGTATACATTCAAATGAGAGAATAAAAATTTAAGATGTGAAATGAAAACGCCAAGGTAACCACAGAGAAAGAAGCTATAGGATGCACAGAAGGAAATGAGAAAGGAATTTAAGATTTTGCTATGAAAATCAACTAAATACAAAAGAATGTAGAAAACGAGTGATAAGATATAAGGTATGCAAAAAACAAATAGTAAAATGGCAAGAAAGTCCTTCCTTATCAGTAATTCCTTTAAATGGAAATAAACTGTTCTATCAAAAGACATTCTACTAAGAATGGATAAAAATGCATGATTCAACTCTATACTCTGAACAGAAGACTCACATTAGATCCAAAGACATAAAGAGGTTGAATGTAAAATGATAAAGAAAATCCATGAAAATAATAATAATAAAAAAAGAGAAGGGTAGCAAAACAGACTTTAAATTTTAAAAAAAGTTACAAAGAAGGACATTATATATTAACAAAACATTCCAGTGGGGTGTGATGGCACACGCACTTAGCTATTTAGGAGGCAGAGACAGGAGGATCTCCAATTTGAGACCAGCCCAGGCAAAAAGGTAGTAAGACTATATTTCAAAAACAAAATAAAAAAATGAAATAAAAACTGATAGAATTAATAGGGGAAATGGAGAGTTTTACAGTAATAGTTGAACTTTCATAGGATTCTTTTCTCAATAATGGACAGAACAATCAGATGGAAGATAATTAAATAATATAGGAATATAATTCCTTGAACTTATCCTTAGATTTTTCATTGTTTGAAAATATAAATATAATTGACTTTTGTACATTTATTTCATATCCAGTGTCTTGCTGTACTTCTTCATAAGTACTAATAATTTTATGGGAATTTAGGATTTTATACATATAGAATTACATCATTTTCAAGTAAAGACAGTTTATTTCTTCCTTTCCAAAGAGCAAACAAAATGACAAAACCAACAAAGATCTCAAAACCAACAATCTAACCTTACAACTTGAAGAACTAGAAAAAGAACAAACTAAACCTGAAGTTACTAGAATGAAGGAAATAATAAACATTAGAGATAAACAAAAGACAGAAAAACAAAAGAAAAAAATCAATGAAACCAAAAGCTGGTTCTCTGAAAATACCAACAACAGATGAACTAAGAATTAAAGAGAGAAGACTTTCAAATTTCTGAAATCAGAAATAAAAGTAGGGACATCGCTGCTGATTCTACAGAAATCAAAAGGATTTCTGTAAGAGAACACTATGGAACTACCGTATGCTAGCAGATTGGATAACCTAGATGAAACGGACAAATTCCTAGAAACATAAAACATACTCAGTCTAAATCACAAAGAAAATCAGAATAAACTTATTTAAGTCATAAAGAGATAAAATCAGTAATCAAAATCTGCTGACAAGGGCAAATCCTAAACCTAAGGGCTTCACTGCTGAATTCTACCAAATATTTAAAGAAGAATTAATCAAATCCTTCTCAAATTTTTCCAAAAATCTGAAGAGAAGAGAACATTTTTATACTCATTCTATGAGGCCAGCATTTATCCTGATAAGCAAGTCAGACAAAGCCACTTTATAGGGAAAGGAAACTGCAGACCAATATCCTTTATGAATTATCCTTGTAAAAAGCTTCAGCAAGCCAGGCACAGGGGCTTACGCCTATAATCCTAGCTCCTTGGGAAGCGGAGATAGGGGATCATGGGTTGAGAAAGTGGAGATGGGGGATCACGGGTTGAGGCCAGCCTGAGACTCCCCCATCTCATTAAAAGCTGAGCTTGGTAGTACGCACATGGGCTAACATAGTACTCAATGTGCAGCAAATTCATATTTTGCTTTTTTGGAACTTTGTGGAATTTTCCCCAAAATATTTTAAATCAGTGGTTGACTGAATCTACAAACATGGAAATGGTAAATATGGAATGGTAAAGATGACTGTATTTTAAAATAAATGGAAACACATTTCATATTTGTGGATTCAAAGACAGTATTGCTAAAATGTCAGTATCATCCAAAGTAATCTATAGATTCAATGCAATCACTACAGAATCCCAATGACATTTAGGCAGAAACAGAAAAATCTATCCTAAAATTCATGTGCAACTGCAAGTGATCCTGATAGCCCAAACAATCTTGAAAAAGAACAAAGCTACAAGAGTCAAACATTCTGATTTCAAAACTTTCTATAAAGCTACAATAATCAGAACAGTGTATTATTGGCATAAATACAGACAGACAGACCAAGAGGATACATGAGAGAGCACAAAAACAAATGCTTGCATATATGGTCAAAGGATTTATGACAATGGTGCCAAGGCCATCAAATAAGCAAAGGACAGTCTTTCCAACAAATGATGTAGGTAAAACTGGACATCCACGTGGAAAAGTATAAGGTCGAACATCATACCTCACACCATACATAAAGAATTTACTCAAAATGGATCAAAGACCTAAATTTAAGACAAAAAACTTAAAAATCTTAGAAAAAAAACAGGGTAAAGACTTTACAACATTGGATTTAGCAATGGTTTCTGGGATATGACACCAAATGCATAGGTGATAAAGAAAAATAAGTAAAATTGGACTTCATAGAAATTTTGTGTATAAAGAGACAACCCCAACAGAGTAAAAAGGCAACCCATAGAATGGGGGAAAATAAACAAATCATATATCTGATAAAGAATTATTCATCAAGAATATATAGACAACTCCTACAATTCAACAAAAACAAACAACCCAATTCCAAAAATGGGTAGAAGACTTGAACAGATTTTTCTCCAAAGAGGATAAGCAAAAGTGTATGAAAAGATGCTCAATATTGCTAATCATTAGGAAACACAATTAAAAAGTACAATAAGATAACACCTTATACTCATTAGAATGGTGCTATTAAAACAACAACAAAGGACTTGGGGCATGGCTCAAGTGGTACAACACCTGCCCAGCAAGATTAAGGTTAAAACCCCAGTAGTACTCCCCCTACGCCCCACAAAAAACAAAACCTCAAGTATTGGCAAGGACATGGAGAAACTGGAGTCCTGTATACTACTGGTAGGAATGTAAAATGGTATACTTTTTGTGGAAAACAGTATAGTGGTATCTTAAAAAGTTAAAAAATAGAATTATCATATGATCCAGGGATTCTATTTTTGGGTATATACCTGAAAGAACTAAAAACAAGCTGGGCACACTGATACATGCCTGTAATTCCAGCGCTCATGAGATGGAGGCAGGAGAATTGTGAGTTCAAGGCCAGCCTGGGCTACATAGTGGACAGTCTCAAAAACGTAAAACAGATTATTTGAACACCTATATACACAGCAGAATTATTCACAATAGCCAACATGTGGAAGTGACCCAAGCATCCATGAAAGGAGTAAAATGTGGTAAACATACAATGGAGTAGTATTTACTCTAAAAGAAGAAGGAAATTCTGACATATGTATAACACAAATAAATCTTGAGGACATCCTACCAAATGAAATGAGTTAGTCCCAAAAAGAGTACCACTGTATGAGTGCATTTATATGAGGTGACTGGAGTAGTCAAAATCATAAAGACAGACGGTAAACATGCTGCTGTCAGGGGCTAAAGACAGAAAGGAATGGGAAGTTATTATCATTTTTTGTGGTATTGGGGTTTGAACTCAGGGCTTGAATGTTGCAAGGCAGGTGCTCTACCACTTGATGCCCCCACAAGCCCTGTTTTTTGCTGGGTATTTTCAAGACAGGATCTTGGGAACTATTTCCCCAGGCTGGTTTCGAGCCATGATCCTCTTATCTCTGCCTCCCAATGCCAGTCAGGATTACAGGTGAGAGCTACCAGTGCCGTGGGTAGTTATTACTTAATGGGTGTAGAGTTTAAGTATTACCCTGGGTGCCAGTGGCTCACACCTGTAACTCTAGCTACTTGTGAGGCTGAGATCAATCGGGAGGATCATGGTTTGAGGTAATCTAGTTTGTGAGACACTATTTCCAAAATAATGAAAGAAAAATGGACTGGCTCAAGTGGTAGAGTGTATGCTTTGCAAGCTTGAAGCCCTGAGTTCAAACTCCAGTCCCATCAAAAAAAAAAAAAAAGAAAGGAATTTCAGTTTTGCAAGTTATGGAGATGGATGGTTGTACAAGAATATGAATGTTCAGTACCGCTAATCTATATACTTAAAATGGCTAAGAAAGTAATTTTATGTTATGTGTATTTTAACACAATCAAAAAAATGGGAAAAATTTATTATTGGGACAAGTGGTAAAACTCTAGTGGGGTTTAAGTAGTAAGTGGTTATTAATGAAAATGATCATTTTCATAATGATGAAAATTTCCTGATTTTGATGAGCATGTAAAAAGTATATAATATGTAAAAGTCTGTCTCTGCAGAAAATGGATCCTTATTAATTAGGATGATGAAGCATTAGGTTAGCAAATTACTTTCAAATGATTCAGGAAAAGTTCTTTGTACTGAATGCAAACTTTCAAGCTTTTATAATTATTTTAAATTAAAAAATGTATATATATGTAGATATATATACATATACATTTATAGTCACTTGAGTCACTGCCAGTTTGTAACTCTTGTGCATAAATAGATCAAACATACCATAATTCATAATTCTGGCAATGTTATAGATTCTTATGTAATTTAGATTTAGTTTGGTAACTTGTCTTATCTTTGGCTTTATGGTATTTGTGATATATTAAGTCTCTTAACACAACAGGTTAGTTAAAACATAAGCATTTAGCCTCATATGTAATCTGAAAAATACAAATGAAGATAATCTTTCATTCATCAAAAAAAATAAAAATTGAGGGTTGGAGATGTATAGAACTTGCCCAGCACTTCAAAACAAAACAATATTAAAAAATCCCCCCCAAAACCAAGATCTCTAACTTCTTAATCTCTCTAAAGAATCTGAGAATTAGGATGACCTATTTTGAACCCATTACAATCAGAAAAATGAAAAACATATAAACACTTTGTATTGGTAAGGAAATCAGCACTACTTAAATTGGCCAAGTGTTTTGAGGTATCATTGGGTAGTAATTCCTAAGCTTTAAATAGCCTTTTTTTTATACCCCTCTCCCCCCAGCAGTGGTTTAAAGCACTAAACCACCACTTGAGTCAAACCCCCACCTCCCATATCCCTTAATTGAGCAATTACATCTCTATAAATCTCTTAAGAGTGAATTACTTATACATATGCATAAAAGTTTATGCAGAAATATATTTGCTGATAGCAGTATTATGGGAAAAAAGAAAAACCAGTCTGGTGTGATGGCTTGCATGGATAATTCCAGCTATGTGGAAAGTGTAGGTAGGTAGATTTTGGTCCCAGGCAAAAAAGAAAGTGAGACCCTATCTAAAGAAAAAAAAAAAGAATCAGCAAAAAATGCAAGTGGTCTGGTTCAAGTGGCAGAGTGCTTGCTTAGCAAGGACAAGGTGTGTGTTCAAACCTCAGTCCCACCACAAAACAAAACAAAACAAAAAAACACACATACACACAAAAACCCCAACCAAATCCAGAATTATAAAACAAATGAAAGGGAAATTTTCAAGTTTATTTACATTTAATTATATATTTTTGAAATTTTTTTAAAGAAACAGATCATGGTAGGGAGCAGACAGCTTATGCTTACAAACCTAGCTACTCAGGAGGCAGAGATCAGGAGAATTGTAGTTCAAAGCCATCCTGGGTAAATAGTTCTAAAGATCCTATCTCAAAAATACCCAACACAAAAAAAGGTTGGTGGGGTGGCTTAAGTGATAGAGCGCCTGCCTAGCAAGCTTGAGGCTGAGTTCAAACCCTAGTACAGACAAAAAAAAAAAAAAAAAATAAATAAAGGTTCATGTAGTTCCTAGAAGAAAAAATATAATTTCTTACCATTAGGAACAAAATAGTTGTAGTGGGCTGTACTTTATCATCACTTTTCATGTATCTTATCTGGCCTTACTGCATACTGTGATGAGAAGGGCAGATAGTACAATCACCACTATTATGTTTTAGAGGTGACAATTAGGGAGAACAACCATCTTACTGGGCTAAGCAGCTTAGTAATGGTTAGAACTAAGTTCACTGCACCTGACCTCATGTGAAGAATAGCTAATGAAAGCTTTTCCTATAACTGGTCTTTGAATGTATCTTACTAATAAAGGGTTATTTTCCCAATAATATTTGAATTATTTTCTCAATAATAAATAATAAAGTATATTTCCTGAAAAGGTTTTGCCATTTAGTATAAAAATTAGTGACTGAATAAGATGTGTCTAGAGATAAACTAAATTTACAAGCTACAACTGGGTTGTGTTATTTCTGGGAGGATACTACAGTTTTCTTGATTTTGAGGATGAACTCAAAATGACCACCTTTCTTCTCATTCTGGGTAAGAAAACTACCAAACCACTCAAAATATGCTCATACAAGATGACAGAAGACATTCCAAGGACCTTACATTTCAGGGAGTTACATTAACAGAGCAAAAACATTCTGTTTGCTTTGTTGATTACCAGTCCTCCAAAAGATAGGTACTAGTAGCATGACCCAGAACATACCATCAGGAAACTGGTCAGCATCATCATCAAACATGGCTTCCTTAAGGGCCGACTTGTTGAAGGGACTGATGTTATCTGAATAGTTGTATGGATTATAGTCTCGAGATCTTGGAGAGGAGTGAGGAGGCATTGAATGCAGCAGTGACGCTTTATTATCCAGAGCTGTTTGGCTTGAGTCAGTCGCATCACCTCCTGCTCTTAGGTCTGATATCCCAGGACCACCACATGTCTATTGATGGAAAGGGGAAAACACAAGAAATAACTCATTTAAATACTGCCTTAATATTCTAAAAAGATGCTTCCCTACTGTTTAAAAGGCTATTTAAGAAATTTCATGGTTGGTGGAGTGGCTCAAGTGATGGAGTGCTTGATTAGCAAGTGCCAGGCCCTAAGTTCAAGTCCCAGTACTGAAAAAATATTTTAAAAATTAATATTCAACATAGTTAAAATTTATATTAGAAATGAAAACGCTTATAGTAAGGAGGTAAAGAAGGTAAAGCTATATGGTACTGGCACAAAAACAGACATGAAGACCAGTGGAACAGAATAGAGGACTCAGATATGAAGCCACTCAACTATAAGCAACTTATCTTTGACAAAGGAGCTAAAAATATACGATGGAGAAATAGCAGCCTCTTCAACAAAAACTGCTGGGAAAACTGGTTAGCAGTCTGCAAAAAACTGAAACTAGATCCATGTATATCACCCTATACCAAGATTAACTCAAAATCGATCAAGGATCTTAATATCAGACCCCAAACTCTTAAGTTGATACAGGAAAGAGTAGGAAATACTCTGGAGTTAGTAGGTATAGGTAAGAACTTTCTCAATGAAACCCCAGCAGCACAGCAACTAAGAGATAGCATAGATAAATGGGACCTCATAAAACTAAAAAGCTTCTGTTCATCAAAAGAAATGGTCTCTAAACTTAAGAGAACACCCACAGAGTGGGAGAAAATATTTGCCAGCTATATATCAGACAAAGGACTGATAACCAGAATATATAGGGAACTTAAAAAACTAAATTCTCCCAAAACTAATGAACCAATAAGGAAATGGGCAAGTGAACTAAACAGAACTTTCTCAAAAGAAGAAATTCAAATGGCCAGAAAACACATGAAAAAATGCTCACCATCTCTAGCAATAAAGGAAATGCAAATTAAAATCACACTAAGATTCCACCTCACCCCTGTTAGAATAGCCATCATCAGCAACACCACCAACAACAAGTGTTGGCGAGGACGCGGGGAAAAAGGAACCCTCTTACACTGTTGGTGGGAATGTAGACTAGTATAACCACTCTGGAAAAAAATTTGGAGGCTACTTAAAAAGCTAGACATGGATATACCATTTGATGCAGTAATACCACTCTTGGGGATATACCCAAAAGACTTTGACACAGGTTACTCCAGAGGCACCTGCACACCCATGTTTATTGCGGCACTATTCACAATAGCCAAGTTATGGAAACAGCCAAGATGCCCCAGCACTGACGAATGGATTAAGAAAATGTGGTATCTATACACAATGGAATTCTATGCAGCCATGAAGAATGAAATGTTATCATTCGCTGGTAAATGGATGGAATTGGAGAACATCATTCTGAGTGAGGTTAGCCTGGCCCAAAAGACCAAAAATCGTATGTTCTCCCTCATATGTGGACATTAGATCAAGGGCAAACACAACAAGGGGACTGGACTATGAGCACATGATAAAAGCGAGAGCACACAAGGAAGGGGTGAGGATAGGTAAGACACCTAAAAATCTAGCTAGCATTTGTTGCCCTTAACGCAGAGAAACTAAAGCAGATACCTTAAAGCAACTGAGACCAATAGGAAAAGGGGAACAGGTACTAGCAAAAGGTTAGATCAAAAAGAATTAACCTAGAAGGTAACACCCACACACAGGAAATCAATGTGAGTCAATGCCCTGTATAGCTATCCTTATCTCAACCAGCAAAAACCCTTGTTCCTTCCTATTATTGCTTATACTCTCTCTTCAACAAAATTAGAGATAAGGGCAAAATAGTTTCTGCTGGGTATTGGGGGGGGGGAGAGGGAGTGGGCGGAGTGGGTGGTAAGGGAGGGGGTGGGGGCAGGGGGGAGAAATGAACCAAGCCTTGTATGCACATATGAATAATAAAAGAAAAATGAAAAAAAAAAAAAGAAGGTAAAGCCATGAGGACAAATAAGAAACTATAAAAGAATGCTGCTTCCAAAGGTGTTAGTTTTCTTATGAATGGCTCAATCAGATAAAATATAGGCAGTATGATAACAATAGCTTCTCCATGCCAGGTAGAGATACAAAAGAGGCTGGGCACTGGTGGCTCACACATGTAATCCTAGCCAACTCAGGAGGCAGAGATCAGGAGGATTGAGATTTGAACTCATCCCCAAGCAAATAGTTCTCAAGACCCTATCTTGAAAAAGTCCATCACAAATAAGGGCTGGTAGAGTGGCTAAAGCAGTAAGGATACCTGCCTAGCAAGCAAGTATGAGGTCCTGAGTTCAAACTCCACTGCTGCCAAGAATTTTCATTAGCAACACAGAAGTAAAAACTTCCAGGTTCTATTATTAAGGCAGTAAATTATACAATGATAATGTCAACGAAGTTTAAGAAAGTCAATTTTTAAAAAAAAAGGACTTAAAAAAAAAAAAACCCGGAAAGGTTCAAAAGGCCTGAATAACTTTTGGAAGGATGCCAATAGAGTTGGGGCACATTAACATACTTGCTGAAATATCAGTACTAACACTGAATCATGAATACTATTATCAAAACGGTTACCACCACAAGTATGTGCAACTATGTGCTAAGTCATTTGCTAAGCATTTTAAATATTTTCCAAACATTTAATGTACACCTATTACATGCCAGGCATTGTTCTCAGCATTAGATTATTGAACAAAAGAGAATATGCTGTCTGTACTCATGGAGTTTACATTCCAGTGGAGGGTCAGAGATAATAATGAATGAGTAGAGTATCTGGTAGGTGATTAGTTTGTGGGGAAAAAAAAAAAAGAGTAAGTAGTACAGAATTAAAAGCTCATGAGGATTGGGGTGTGTGTGCAGAAGGGGGCTCACAGATTTAGAGTAAGCAGGTTCACTGAGAAGCCTGTAGAGTGAAGACTACAGAGATATGAAGGAATTAGCCATAGAACTATCTGGAAAGGAGTACCCAATACAATGACCCTGAAAAGCAGGAGCAAGCCCAGCAAATTCAAGGAACAGCAAAGAGGCCAGTGTGGCAGGAAGAGGAAAAACAAGGAGATGAAACCACAGGGGAACAGGAAAAGAGTCTATTGTTAAACTTTGGCTTTTACTAAGAGACAGGGACCTTGTATAAAGGTGTAAGTAGAGGAATTAAGAAGACACTATGGGAGGCCAAGGGCAGAATTAAAGAGGCCAATCATATGACTATTTTAATAATCTAGGTAAGGGACATGGTGGATGATGATGGCTTGAACCAGACAGGCAGTGGTGAGAAGTGTTTAGAATTCTGGATATATTCTGGAAGTAGAGCCAACAGATTTCCAGACAGGCTGGGTATGGAGGGTGAGAAAGAGAGCAATCAAGGAGACTTAGGGACAACTCTTCTGTCCAGGATGTTGCTGATTGTTGTCATAAGCAAACACAGGGAAGAGCAGTTACAGGGGAGAAGCTCAGGAGCTGACATAAACTGAAGTATGACGTGGATGATGTATCCCACTCATAACAACTGCACCCTTATCTGCAGTTCTGCAAACACTGAAAAATGGCAGAGTAGCTTGGTGTAATAAAAGTCTAACTTGACAGAGAAAAGTCAAAGCAAACCAAAGTAAAAACCAACTACTTTTGTATACTAGCAGAGACAGGAAATTAAACAATATGGGGGGGCACACGCAGAGGTGGCCCAAATAATACATACACATGTAAGTATATGTAAAAATGATAAAATAAAATTAAAAAAAACAATAATATTCATGTCAGAAAGTTAGTTCGTAATATTCTGAATCGGAGCCATGTAAACTGATAATGAAAATCACTATCATTACAATTAATAGAGGGAAAAAAACCTAAGTTCTTTACAGGATTCATGTCACCTGGCAGTGAACCTCAGTGATACAGCACTTGCCTAGTATTCTCAAGGCCCTGGGTCCCATCCCTAGCACCACGAGGAAAAAAAAGACTCAACTCGTGCTGTGGCCCATGTCCTACTCCTCTTTTTTTTCATAATGCTCTAATTACACTGGCTTTCTTCCAGGTTCTCAACTATAAAAAATGGTTCCAATATACCTTGATATTTGTTAATTCGTTCATGGAATTCTCTCCTACATTTTATGTTGCTTTATTTAAGTCTCAGTGCAAACATCACTTCATGAGAGAGGTCTTCCTTCCCCTACCACATAGTCTAAAACAGATTCATCTTCCCTTAAGGCACATTCTGCTAGGCCTTTTATTTGTTTTTGTGGGTGTTGGGGCTTGTGTTAGGCAAGTGCTCTATCACTGTATTACAGTACTGCTCCCTTCCCAGGCACATTCTAAGCTAAAACTCCACAGTGTTCATCTGTACATGAAAATCCAAAAGGAACTTGAGGGCAATGACTTCGTCTTATAAATCTAAAATCTAAAAAGTGGCTGACATGTGTCTGATACTTAGTGTTTACAGAGTGACTGACTTGTAGAAAATTTCATGTGAAAATATGAGAAGGCATAGTAAAAATAAAAATCAAAACCTTAACGGAAACTCAAGCAGTCAGCAATTTAAGAACATTCAAACATGCACAACATAAGAACATTCAAATACTCACTGAGTCACCATCGTCTTTTCTAGGGTCCCTTTTCAGTGGCTCACTCATGTCTTCTTGACTGCGGAAGCTAAAACTCTGGATCGCCTCAGTCACACCTCTAAGAGAGCTGTAAATGTCATCGGAGTTCATGTTTTCTGTGTCGTAGTCAAATGCACTGTGAAAAACGTAAGAACAGTTTTTATTCATGTATAGTTTAAAAATGCGGTACATCTGAGGAAATGACATAGGGCATTTATAAACTGGATTAGAAAATGTATATTCCCCAAAATAAAACATGGGAGCTATAAATGGTTAATGTTCACATTCCCTTGTCCTCCACCAAGAATTACTTACAATGAATCTAGAATGCACAACTTTTTTTTATTATTATATTATTGTTGTACTGGGGGTACACTGTGATATTTAGAAAAGTTCTTACAATATATCATAGTTGAATTCACCCTCTCCATCATTCTCCTTTATCCCTCCTCCTCCCCATTCCTGGAATAGTTTCTAACAGGTCTCATTTGCACAAATGAGTACATAGTATTTCCACCATATTCACCCTTCTATACCTTTTTCCATATATCCACCACGCCTCCCACTGGTACCAACCCCCAGACAGGACCTTTTTGACCTTTGAGTCCATTTTTAAAAAAAGACACTTTTGTTTAAAATAGCTATACAGGAAGCTTCCCTGTGACATTTCCATATATATATGTATTATAATCTGAGTTGGTCCATCCCTTCTATTTTTCTCCTTTCTACCTTAGTCCTCTTATTAGAATGCATAGTTCTTAACAACCAGTTTATCTTTCTACCTTCAAAAATGTTCTGATTAACCAGGAGTCAGTAAACTATGGGAGGTGTGAAAGCTAAGAATGTTTGTTTACATTTTTAAATGGGTGAAAAAAATCAAAGGAGTATTTTATGACACATGAAAATTATATGAAATTCAAGTTTCAGTGTATATAGTAGGATTTCATTGGAACACACACACATATGCTTAGTTATTTAGGGATTCCCTGTGACTGTTTTCACACTATAGTATGAAAACAGTAGAGTTAAGTAATGGCCACAAAGACCATATGACTCAAATATTTTTCACTCACTTTTACAGAAAGTTTGATAATCCTTGGGATTAACTCAATGATGGCACTCCTTGAAAAGAAATATTTAAACAAGTTTATATGAAGGAGGAGAATTTGTAACACTGATCATAAATGTTAATGAAATTAATTCTATAATCAAATTCTAAAATCAAAGAAGGCTGGAATTTATATACCCAAATTGTCACATATGTATAAACAGACAGGTTAGACAATGAGTTTTGAATGTATTATTCTTTCTTAGACACTCATGTGGCATCCTGTAATTTCAATGAATAATCTGATGAAGCAAGCTGTGGTGTATGACTAATAACAAAAATCAAATAATAACTATTAATAAATCAAGAACTTAATACGAAATACAGCCCATGCTTAAAATGTCCAAGTGTGTGAAAATTATATCTCTCATATTTTGTATTAAGGACCAATCTCTCTGTCACATTTTTCCTCAGAAGTATGAATAACACCATTATATATTCATTATATATTTAATCCTGTCCTAGTCTTACCTATCTTTTATATATGTATATATATATATATATATATATATATATATATTTTTTTTTTTTTTTTTTTTTTTTTTTTTGTGGCTCTGGGGTTTAAACTCAGGGCTTCCAGTTTGCAAAGCAGGTGCTCTACTGTGTAAGCCACACCTTCAGACCTCCTCTCTATTTTTATGTTTTGCCTCTAAGCTTAATTTTTACCCCCACTTCACTAAGTGTTTGGTTAATAGCAGATCTAAATATTCGATCATAATTGACCTCACCATTTATACTGAGTAGTGTAATAGAACTGAAAGATAAAATTTATAATTATTGAATTTACATAACATCTCAGATATATAACTATGCTATTTAAGAAAAAAACAAAAGCTGTGTCAGTAGGTTTCTTGTCTCTTCATTTAAAGTGTTAGCCCTTTTTTTTCCCTTGGTATTGGGACTTGAACTCAGGGCCTATACCTTGAGCCACTCCATCAGCCTTTTTTTGTGTTGGGTTTTTTTTGAGATAGGGTCTCATGAACTATCTGCCTGGGGGCTGGCTTTGAACCTCCATCCTGCTGATCTCTGCCTCCTGAGTAGCTAGAGTATAGGCGTGAGCCACCGGGTAAGCTACATGTTAGCCTCTGAATATACTAAAAATTGTTTGAATTTGCTAAGTTCTTTTTCTAAGACTTCTCAAGTCAAGTGGAAATCGACTTATATTAACATCTGCTTTTCAAAGCATGAAACATGATAAAATACTGTATTTTTATTACCTCGGAGATAAAGTATTCTGTGATGTATTGGTAGGAGAAGTAAGAGGACTGGACCAGTTGGCTGGTGATCTTGGTGTTGGTCTTGTCAAAGGACTCCCCATGGAACTCTGTTGGAAGGAGTCAAACAAATATTAACACATGACAGGCAAGTTCAACCAAAAGGCTCTTAGGGAAGCTATGTAGTTATGAGATAGAACCATATGAGAGAGCCAATATTTATAAGCCAATATTTCAAATATTCATATACTTATGACTGGTTTCTGGGGGAGAGTATTTCTCCCCCTTCAGAAATCTAACCATTTGGTCTTTTTCTTTTCTCTTTACATCTGTGTCCTTCTCTCAAATATTATTAACACCCTTTCCCTCAAAGATTCAATAGGATCCTAAACTAAACATTTTAAATTACCTTCTTGTTCATAACCAATTACCTTCCTCCAACCATTACTAATAATCAAATTTTATTCCTCTTGAGTCTGCTTTACAAATGATTGTCACAAAGACATTAAGAGAGTAAAATTTGGTCAAATTATTAATTTGTCTATCTCTTAAGATATAATGAATCAACTCTTCTTTTTATTCATTTTTTTTTTATTGAACTCAGGGCCTTGCTCATGCTTTCTCTTTTTAAAAAGGTAAGTGATTTGGCTTACAAGAAATTATTTTTAGATTATTTTTTAAAAAACCCTCAGATTATACCCTAAGCCTGCCACAAAGTACATTTCCACTCTTTTTTCTGTTATTAAAGGTCTCTCTCTTTTTAAAACTTTAGTGCAGGGTTGAAGGTGTGGCTCAAGTGGTAGAGTACCTGCCTAGCAAGTTTGAGGCCCTAAGTTCAAACCCCACTAGCACAAAACAAAAAAACTTTAGCCTAATTCTTTAGGCATATTATGTAAATTACAGATAGATCTATGTATCTTACTGCAATGCTTCATTTTACTCAGACCTTAACTTCTTCACAACAAAATCCTGTATATCCATGTGCACAAGGACTGACAAGTCTTTATTCACTAAGCACTACCCTCTTAGAACTTTGTTAACCCTGGAATAAGTCACTGTTGCTAATGCTCAAATAAGGACCGCTTCATCTGAAGGGCATGTCCTAATATTCTAATGGCTTTCAAAGCTGGTACACTCATCTACATTTTGCTCACATGTGGCTTTTCTTATTCATGCCTTGGATACTGTTCATCACTACCCTTATGAACACAAATCATAATACAAACATTAAAGTCCTGAAGGACTCTATTCTTTTCAGGACAGTATTTAATTCTGCTCAGGAAATGCTGCTAAATTCAGATGCACAATCACATAGACTAGAATCAAGTTTACATTATGTAAAATAAAGCAATTACTGTTAAACTATCATTATCATACAATAGCCAAAAAAGCAAGTGAGGAATACCTGGGTTCCATTGCCAGTGTTTCGAAGGTGATTATGAAGAAGTTTGGTAGCACCATCTTGAAAAGTTTTTGGTAAAGCTCCTAGTAACATTGTAAACTCTGGGGTATTAAGTTCAAATAAAGAAATCAGCACTGACTGTGCTGCCTAAAAAACAAAGACATACAGAAAGTAGATGAACATGATTTGGTTACTCAAAGGTGGCAATTTTGTTGTTTCACATTTCTGTTTAATAGCCTTAAGGCATGGCCACTTTCCCATGGAGAAGGAAGATGTTCTTACTTGCTTGCTTTCACACTTGTTTGTTTAGAAGAATAAGAAAATAAATATGACCAACCACTTGTTTTTTGAAATATGAAAAATGAAACAAGCAATGGCAAAAGCTAACCAGACATTTTTCAGGGTTTTCCTGTCAATGTATACTACTAATTCTGTTTTCCTAACAAATGATTACAAGGAGAAAGGCTGGCTATACAAAGCCCATCCAGAACAATTTAATACTTTAATTTCGACATTCTCAATATGTGATTCTTAAAATTAACTAGCAATATCTAGTCTTCTCTCAAGCAGCTGACCTAACAAGTAAACAATATAAAGCTAGAATAATTCTAATATTTTGTGGAAATGGGAACAAAATAAAGCTTATTCAGACCAATTAAGAAAACTTACAATTTTTTCTTCCTCTAAAGTAACCTGAATTATTAAATCCAAACAGTGAATTACAAATATATAACAACTTAATTTAGAGGAGAAAGACAAATGGTGCATGACCACATGACTTGTATCCAAATGGGCACACCTTGCTCTGGACCTTTCCTGACTTCATTCCATGAAAACCTAAGTGTTGTATGTTTATAGCACCTGAATATACAACACCTGGAAGATAATGTAGCTCTCTTTAAGCAGAAATAGCCTATTATGTACTATTAGGGGAGAAATATATAAAATCATAACATGAACTCATTTTATTAAAAACAACAAAGCATACATTGTGAGAGGGTATGTTAATTGTGAATTTTAAAAACAAAAACTTATGATCCTGTATCTTTTTAGAATCACAACATTCAAGGGACCAAGTTAACTTAAGCAAATCAACTAATGATTGCTGAAACAGAACTGGTGAAGTGGCTAAAGGACTAGAGCATCAGCTTGTCAAGTGTGAGGCCCCGAGTTCAAACTCCAATACTGTAAACAAACAAACATAAAACCCAGAAATCAATAGCAACAATATCCCATACTTCATCTAAAGTTTATTTTGACTTAGAGATTAAGCTTTTGTCACCCTCCCCACCCATGGACAAAAAACCATTTATCAATGAATATATCATTTCCTCATGGCTTTGATATCCTTATCATGAATTAATCTCCCATATAAACCTTTATTTCTGCATGTATACTGTATGATTTAAATTACTAAAGCTTTAAAATATTTTGATCAAGTGCTTTGTTTCTATGTGAAGGACTGGAGGACAGACTGCAGGAGGTCCCAAAAGGGTGATAAGTGGTCAAGGAGACACTTCTCCTCTCTAGGAAATGCCTGTTTGCATTTGAAAGACATCTCCACCCTCAGGCAATGCAAACTAGGCTATAAAACCCACTCCCCACCCTGACCCAAGGGATCACTGGTTTCTGGGTCCCCCTGCATTCTCCAATAAGCAGTCTTTCTCTTCTCTTTTCTCCAACTAAATTCTCTGCAAATAAAATCTTTCCGACCTCTGCTGTTGGAGTCTGCCTGTGCTTTCATTCTCAGAGCAAGCTCAAGAACCCTGAGCATCTGAAATTCCTGCGCATGTCATCTGTGCATCATATTTGGCGACCATGAAGGGACCAGCCTTCACCTGAGGTCGGTATAGGTTGTGCCAAACTGGGAAAGACTGCCTAGGAATGTGACCATGAGCGTCCGGCACTCCAGTGGAGTCTGTTTTCCAGGAGAGACCCCCCCACCACGGCCTAGCTATGGTGGAACTCTCAGGTCGACCTTCTCTCTCTCTGTCTTGTTAAGGAGGGTTTCTTCCTTGGGAAACTGAGGAAAAGGTCCGAGCCCACTACAGCTATACTGTAGGCAATCTGAGGAAACTCAGAGGCCGGGCAGGGGTTTGTACTGCACTGCCAATGCTACGTGGGCAGAACTTGACTTCAGCGCACCAAGGCTTTTTCTTTTTTCCTCTCCTTAAATGCTAACACTCTCTTTCAAGATCTGACCAGCTTAAGGGGAGGTCCAAGAACAGCTGGTGGAAAGGAAAGTTTGTCTTCAAGTCACAAAAGGTGTTCTGGCTGGGGCACTCCCCGGTGTCACCCAAAGGCTGGAGATGCAACTTCCTGACCCGCCCTGAGGTCCCAAAGGTGGTTAAGTCTTGGACCTCTCCAGCCATGTCCGCAGCAAACAGACAATCAGATCTCTCCTACAGGCATCAGAAAGTGCTAATCTCCAATTTAGGCTTAACTGTCTTTGTCAAGCATCAGATTAACTGGTTAAACAGGTTTAACTGGTTAAACAGGTTCCGCAGCCTGCCCTCAGGGAAAAAAAAAAAACAGTTAAAAGGCAAAAACCTCAGGTCTCTGTTTTTTGCCTCTTACCAGAGCAAAAGCTTCCAGATACTCTCTCTCCTTTCATAGAAAACATATATGCCTCACAGGATATATAGGGGAACAAAAGTCTACTTCATCAAGAATCCCCATCCATGCCTCTAAAGGGGTCCTCCTTCTGGCCATGCAAGCCCTCTTGGTTACTTTGACAGAGTTACTTTTTAATTACAAGCATTCAGCTGATAGAGGAGAACTAGGCCTACCTGGGTCGCAGGGCAAACAGACAAGTCAAAATAGATGAGAGATTGGTCAAAGATCATCTCAGGGGGGTGGGTGCAACTGAGATATCTATCTGTAAATCCTCCACGACTCTACTCACGAGTGGCAATGGAAGGAGCAAGGGAGAGCGGGACATCCTCTCCCACTAGAGTTTCTCCTTTTCTGGGGATGCTTAGATAAAAGGAGAAACCTCTGTTAAGGTGACCAATTTTCCCTTGTTTCCCTTTTAAGATGGGAAATCAAGCCTCAAGGATCCAGGAAGGATCCCCCCTTGCCTGCTTATTAAAACATTAGAAAGATCTTGATCCAGAAAGTCTTCAACAAAAGCGACTCAAGTTTTACTGCACCCAGGCTTGCCCACAGTATCCTCTGGGAGACGAGGAAAGAAGGAGGGAGCATTAATTATAATACCACTCTTTAATTTGATATGTTCTGTAAAAAGGAGGGAAAGTGGACCAAAGTTCCGTACGTTCAATTGTTCTTTTTCCTAAGAGACCACTCAGAATGGCTAAACAAATGCAGGCTAGATACCCAGACCATGGTAACCCTTTGCAAAAAGCCCCCAAACTCCTTTGAGCAAAAAAAAACCCATCTAATGCTCCATCAGCTCCCCCTCTTCCCCCTTACCCAGCTACCTCACACACTAGACGCTGTCCCACAGGACTCTACCCCTTCCAGTTAATTCCTAGAGGGGACAGAGTTCATGTTCCTTTTAGAGTGAGTGAATTTAAAGAAATAAAAAAAGGATTTAGGAAATTACACAGAAAATCCAGATCAGTACAACCAGGCATTTAGAGAAGTCAGCCAAAACTTTGAACTGAGCTGGAAAGATATAATGCTATTGCTATCTCAGACCCTCACTTCTCTGGAGAAACAGTGGGTGCTAGATCAGGCAGTCACAGCTGGAGACAATTATCACTTAGATAAAAGCAGGCCCTACAGGCCTGTCTCATACTGGACCCTCACAGAAGGAGGAGGGGGAGGGAGAAGAAAGACAAAGACATTGGATACCTAGAAGGGAGCCTCGATTCCCAATTCCAACAGGAGATCAGGCAATGCCTAGGTATGACCCTAAGTGGGACCCTGAAAATGACAAGGATGAATGGAGCCATAACCATTTCATCCACTGCATTCTTAAAGGACTAAGAAGAGCCAAGGTAAAACCTCTTAATTATTCCCAAGTCACAGCTGTACAGCAAGGACCCTTAGAAACTCCAGTAAATTTCCTACAGAGACTTAAGGATGCTTTACAAAAGCATACCAACATTATACCAGAGTCACAGGAAGAGGAAATCATCCTAAAAGATAAATTTCTAACATAGTCAGCACCAGATATCCGTAAAAAGCTTCAAAAATTGGTGGCTGAAGGGAGCAGAGATCTGGACCAATTGGTCCGTGTAGCCACATAACAGGGACTTAGAAAAAGAAAGGAAGGACCTGGAAAGGGAAAAAAGAAAGGATAAGTGGCAGGAGGCTCTGATCTCAGCGCTCAGAGAGGCTCCTCCTGGACAAAGTCCAAACCCAAGGACATGCTTTCAATGTGGACAGGCCGGCCATTTTAGGAGGGAGTGCCCCGGAGAAAGCTACCTTCGGGACCCTGTCCCATTTGTTGGGGAAAACATTGGAAGGCACACTGTCCCCGGTTCTCAGGGGAACCGAGGTCAGAGCCTCCCACCCAATGACGGGTCCTGGGACCTCCCATACAGGCTTCTGTAACCACTGTAAAAGCAGAAGAGCCCCAAATTAAGCACAAGGTCAGTCTCCTTATCAATACTGGACCCAGCATCTCAGCTATTCCTTTCTCTCCCGGACCCAGGTCCTCCAAGAAAATTACTGTTCGAAGCATATCAGGCCAGCCTCTAGAACGTTATTTCACTCAGCCTTTAGCCTGCTCCTGGGGAGATTTCCATTTCTGTCACTCCTTTTTAATTGTCCCAGAAACCCCTACTCCTCTGCTAGGGCAAAACCTTCTACCCAAATTGGGGGTTACAGCTACTTTTACCCCCAGGAGAGTACTTTTGCTTGCCCCTAATAGAGGAACAAGTAGACCCTACAGTGTGGATGGATGGACACACTGTGGGATGGGCACAAACAGCTGCCCCAGTCCTAATTCATCTCGAGGACCCCTCCTGGTTTCCCCATCAAAAACAGTATCCTTTAAAGCCAGAAGTTAAGGAGGGGCTAATTCCCATAATCAAAGACTTAAAGAGACAGGGACTGCTAATAGAATGCTCCAGCCCATATAATACTCCTATTCTCGGTATCAGGAAGGGACCTAACAAATGGAGGCTAGTCCAGGATCTCCGCCTGATCAATGAAGCAGTAGTGCCTCTCTATCCTGTAGTTTCAAATCCCTATATGCTTTTAGCCCAAATACCTCCAGGTACTACTTACTACTCTGTCCTGGATTTAAAAGATGCCTTCTTTTTCATTCCCTTACACCCTAAAAGTCAACCTATCTTTGCCTTTGAGGACCCCACAAGAAAGTCTGGGCAGGTCACCTGGGGACTGTCCTCCCCCAGGGATTCAGAGACAGCCCCCACCTCTTTGGGTTAGCTCTAACCCAAGACTTGGCAGAATGGCAATACCCACAAGCTACCCTGCTACAATATGTAGATGACCTCCTGCTCTATGGACCAAATGAGCCTGTCATTTCACGAGCCACTGAGTCCTTACTAAACTTCTTAGCAGATAGAGGTTATAAGATCTCTAAAGAAAAAGCCCAGTTGTGTCAGTCTAGGGTTACATATTTAGGTCTTGTCCTGGAGAAAGAAATGAGATCTCAAGGAGAAGACAGAATCCATCCAATCCTGACGTTTCCTCTACCTAAAACTCTAAAACAATTGAGGGCCTTTTTGGGGGTCACAGGATACTGTAGAATTTGGATCCTGGGATACACAGACCTAGCCAGGCCTTTATACTACCCAGCCCTTTATTGAATGTGACGACAAGTCAGAAAACCCATTCCACAGGTTAAAAAAGGCTCTTAAGACAGCTCCTGCCCTGGGTCTCCCAATATAAGACAAGTTTCAATTATATGTCTATGAAAAGGGAGGACTGGCCTTGGGGGTGGTGACTCAGCTCTGGGGCATCACTCCCCAGCCAGTAGGCTACTTAAAAAAGAGTTAGATCAGGTAGCCAAGGGATGGCCAGGATGCCTCAGAGCAATGCTACAGTAAGCCTTCTAGTGCTTGAAGCTCAGAAACTTATCCTAAACCTCCCCCTAATGGTTTATACCCCAAATGACCTGGGGGAATTTTAAACTCAAAAGGAGAACTTTGGCTATCTGACAGCTGTCTACTTAAATATCAGGCCAGCTTTTGGGAGGGACAGAAATAACTTTAAGGACCTGTCAGAGCCTAAATCCTGCATCCCTTCTACCAGAGGCAGAGGGAAATCCTGAGCACTTGTTTGAGGAGGTACTTATGGAAAATTATGCTGCCCAACCTGACTTAACTGATCAGCCCTTAAAAACCCAGATCTAGAATTATACACTGATGGCAGTTCCTTTGTCAAGAATGGTGTCAGACATACAGAGCTTACAGTTGTGACAGAATTTGGCATCCTCAAATCAGGTCCTCTTCCTCCTAATACAAGTGCTCAACTGGCAGAATTATTGGCCCTAACAGAAGCCCTAAGACTGTCAAGAAAACAGAGAGTCAACATCTATACAGATTCTAAGTACGCCTTCCTGATCCTGCAGGCTCATGCAGCCATTTGGAAGAAAAGAGAAATGCTAACTACAATAGGAGCAGCTTCCCATAGAAATAAGAGAGGTTACTCTAATAGTTTTAGGGATAACAGCATTAGTTGCAGCCCTTGCTGGAATCAGCTATGGGGTAATTGCCAATCATGTAACTGCAAAAAACCTAACCAAAGTGGTAGAGGACACCTCAGACCAGGTAGGCCTTGCCATTAAGGACATGCAAAGGTCTTTGTCGTCTCTTGCCTGTATGGTAATGGACCACTGCCTGGCCCTAGATTTTCTTTTGGCCAAGTAAGGGGGGGTATGTGCCATTGCCAATACCTCCTGTTGCACATATATAAACACTTCAGGCATTGTAGAGGAACGTGCAGATTACATTCTCCAACAGACTAAATGGCTCCAGGAGCAATCTCTTGAAACTCAGATTTCTACACAGGTATGGGAACAAATAAAATCCTGGCTCCCCTCCAGGACTTGGTTCCTACCCTTTCTGGGGCCTATAGTTGCCCTTGTCCTCTTGCTTGTGTTTGGGCCTTGCATTTTAAACTTACTTGTCAAGTTTGTTTCTTCTTGCCTAGAATCCATCAAACTACAAATGCCTCTGGTGGAGATAAAAACAACCTACTACCGCGGTCCCCTTGACAATCCCTCTTGTGGTCAGCCCTGACGCTGTGGGCCCCTTCATTGCCCCCTGTCAGCAGGAAGCAGTTACTAAACAGACTTCGTCGTCCCAATCCCTAACAGCAGTTAGGGCTACCATTGAGAGGGGGAATGAAGGACTGAAGGACAGACTGCAGGAGGTCCCAAAAGGGCCATAAGTGGTCAAGGAGACACTTCTCCTCCCTAGGAAATTCCTGTTTGCATTTGAAAGGCATCTCCACCCTCAGGCAATGCAAACTAGGCTATAAAACCCACTCCCCACCCTGACCCAAGGGATCACTGGTTTCTGGGTCCCCCTGCATTCTCCAATATGCAGTCTTTCTCTTCTCTTTTCTCCAACTAAATTCTCTGCAAATAAAATCTTTCCGACCTCTGCTGTTGGAGTCTGCCTGTGCTTTCATTCTCAGAGCAAGCTCAAGAACCCTGAGCATCTGAAATTCCTGTGCGTGTCATCCATGCATCATATGGTCTTTTAAGTTTTCTGTCACATTTGTTTATTACATGCATTTTATTTATTTATGTTATTTTATTGTGGTACTAGGGCTTGAACTAAGGGCCTATACCCTCAGCCACTTACATCAGCCCTTTTTTGTGATGTTTTTTTTCGAGATGTGGTCTTGAAAACTATTTGCCTGGGCTGGCTTCAAACCTCAATCCTCCTGATCTCTGCCTTCTCAGTAGAAAGGATTACAGGCATAAGTCACTGGTGCCCAGCTACTACATGCATTTATGTTCAAAATAATATTTCATGTCTTTAAATGAAAGTAGTATATACATATGAATTAAAAAATCCAAAGATTTTTATAGAAAAGGTTTTGTATTTCTCAGTTCCCCTGTTTAGCTCTCTAGAGTTACTCTACATAATGCTTGTTTCTCACTGATGGTTAGGCACCTACTGGTTTACACACAATTCATTTATCAGCTTGAGACATTTTCCTACTACAGAATGTGAGAACTTAGGTTCTTTTAAATATCAATGCTGCCCTTTTGAAGGGGGACTGCAGGAGATCCACGTATTCCCAAAAGTTGTTGGTTAGCCAGGGGTAAAAGGCCCCTTCTCCTTTCCAAGAAACATCTGTTTGCACCAAGGAGACATTGATTTCTTATTTGACATCTGTCTGTCAAAATCTCCGCCCTTGAGCAATAAAGAAAGCTTTAAAACCCAATTTCCAACATGACCCAGGGGACCACTGGTTTCTGGGTCCCACTGCATGACCCCATACAGCCTTTCCTTTCTCTTCTCTGCAAATAAAACACTTCTGACCTTTGCTGCTCCAGTCTGCCTTTGATTTCCATCTAAGAGCAGATCAAGGGCCCTCACTGCCTGAAAGTTATTGCATATCATCTGAGTATCATTTTCATCCTATTCTCCTTTATACAAAACATCAGCAGTCCATTTTTGTCACATAACCCAGTATTTAAAAACATTAATCAGATCATAACACTCTTTTACTTAAAAACGTGACTGATTTTACACTGTTTTTCTCTATCCAGCAAAAAGTTTGCCAATTTTCTAAAGAACCAGCTATTGATGTCATTGGTTTTCTCTGGAGTTTCCTATTTTCTATTTTATCAACTTTTGTTTTAATTCTAACTTTCCCTCTATATGCTTTAGGTTTGCTTTGCTCCTCCATTTCCACTGTCTTAAGGTGGTGGATTAGATTATTGGCTTAAGATCTTTCTTCTTTTTATTCATTTGTTTTTATGGTGGCACTGGGGTTTGAACTCAGAACGTAATGCTTGCTAGGGAGATGCTCTACCATTTCAGTTACACCTTCAGCCCTTTTTGTTCTAGTTATTTTGGAGATAGGGTTTCCATTTTTTTCCCATGCCAGCCTGGACCACAATCCTCCATTTTAGGGTTCCTGCAATAACTAGTATGAAAAGTACACACTGTTATGATCAGCTTTTTTCCTATTGAGATGGGGTTTCATTGACTTTTTTTGCCTGTGCTAGCCTCAAACTGATCCTCTCATCTCAGCTCCTAAGTAGCTAGGATTATAGGAATGAGCAACTAGTGCCAGGCTTCTTTTTATTATAAGCATCATATAGCTGTAAAGTTACCTCCACCTACTGCTTTAGCTGCATCTCTTAAATTTTTGCCAAATCATGTGTTCATTCTGATTCATCTCAATGCATTTTTTTTTGGTGGGGCTATGGTTTGAACTCTGGGCTTTGTGCTTGCAAAGCAGATTACAGGAGTGAGCCACCAGCTTCTGGCTCTAATTCTTCTTTGATCACTACTGGTTATTCAGAGTGAGTGGTTTAATTTCATATATTTGTGAGTTGAAGAGAAATATATGTGAGTTCATATATTTGAGATGTTGAAGAGAAGGTCCAGGAAAATACCTGTGCAAGCAGGCTTAGGGAAAAACGTGTCTAAATCAGAGAAGAAAAGAAGGGATCTAGGAAGGAGCTTTCCAGAATATAATAAATAACCTATGTTTTGAGCATATGGAAAGTATTAGTCATAGGCATATGGCAGAGATACTGAATATATTAACATGTACTTTAAAACATTTTCAAAAGCTCAGGAAAATAAAAATGAGAAATTATTAACTCCATGACAAATGAAGCTTCTACAAGAACAGAGGCAGTACCAAACTGCTTGATATAGGAATACCTGTAGAGCCAAATGTAAATATTTTCTGTTAATTCCCAATAACTGATTAATAAGTATTTAAAGATTATGGGGAAGGACATAGGAAAATGTGGGGAATGGGATGGGAAAACTAAGGCCTCACCAACATAAACATAATACTTATATTTATCAATAGATCAGTAAATAATAGCTAAAAAATGATAAGTCAAGAAATAATAGTATCCCTTATTTGGGGCTATATTGGTCAGTGTAACAGAAACAATTTGGGTTTTTTTTTTTTCCAGTACTGGAGTCTCAATTTAGGGCCTCACATTTGCTAGGCAGATACTCTACCACTTGAGCCATTCCACCAGCCCTAGAATATTTTGAATGGTTATAAAATTAGAGGTTGGGAGGATAGTGGCAAGGGTAGCTATTTTTGATTCTAGGTTTGAAAATTAGAGTATTAATTGGATAAAATTTAAAATAAATTAAAAAGGACAAATGAAAGCTCTTCATAACTCACTGCTAACTGGTTGCTTCCTTTATTGGTAATCCAAAACTACTGACTTGCCGTTAATTTATCTTTTAAATCTCATATTAAAACATACCTTCCGAACATCAGAGCTCTTGGGTTCTGTAGTCCAAGTAATGACCCGAGACACTGCCAGACGAGTCTCACTGGAATTTATAAAATCTCCTGGATCCATCTGTTTGGCCAGAGTTTCTATGTATTTAAGGATTGCAACTTTTACCTGCAGTGGTAAGCACAATGAAAGAAGACAATAAGATGGTTATGATGAGACCCTGGAGAATGTTTAAGAAATAATCATGATTTTTTTTTGGCAAGTAGAAAATGAACAATATTAACAAAAAAAGGAAGTATATATTTACCTACCTGACATACAACTATGCAATAAGGTGATGACTTTTGTTTTCACATGTATAAGAACTTTTAGGTTCCAGGTATTTCATTCCTCAAATATGAACAACTGCTGAGGATTTTCTCAACAAGGTTACAAACTTCTTGAATCTGCCTTCAGAGTGTACAGCTGACTCTTGGCTAGCCTTACAGGGAGCCAATCTTAATCAACTTAGTTTCATTTTTTGGGAAAATAAACCAAAGTATGTGAAAATAAGGTATAGTAAGTTAAGCCTGTAATCATGGTGGGCAATAGAAAGTGTATTTTTTTTTTTTTTCTCAAACATTGGGTAAAACTCACAGCATGAGATTAGGTTCTTTGATAAGTCATTAACTGTTAGAACTGCTTCTAAAATAAGTGTCAACTGGGCTGGTGGAGTGGCTGAAGTGACAACACCTGACTAGCAAGTGTGTGGCCTTGAGTTTACGTCCCAGTACTGCCAAAAAAAATCAACTAAAATAAATGCCACAAAAATGTTTATATGAGTACCACTAGAGGAAAGACAACACTTATTTGGATAAAGTTACCACATATGGGTATAAAAAGTCTAATTATTTTCCTAATTACTCTTGATGTATGGGTGCATGGAAGGCAGCTGTGTGGTAGAATGCAGGTTTCAAAACCAGCAGGAGATGGAGGTATTTCCAAAGCACACGTGTTTCTTTCTAGACTTAGTCATTTTTATCCTTTAGTAAGTCACTATTAAGTTATATCCCTTCTTTCTGCCATGCTAGGGCAGATAAAAAGGTTAAGAATCACCTTGTTTGGTCACACATTCTAACATTCTAGTTTCTAGACAGTGGTTCTCTCAAGCTTTACTTACGTACTTTATTTTTGGAAAGTTTTTTTTTTTTTTTCAGTGGTGGGGATTGAACCCAGAGCTTTGCATATGCGAGGCAAGCATTCTGCCACTGAGCTACATCCCCAGCCAATCAATCCTTTAAGTTGACAAGAACTGTACACATATAGGGTATACAATATGTTTTGAAATATGTATAAATTGTAGAATGGCTAATTGACATATGCATTACTGAACATATTTATTTATTTACTTATGGTAAGCACACTTAAAACCTACACTCTTTTAAGATTTTTTTTTTTTTTTGGTGGTACTGGGGATCAAACCCAGGGCCTTGTACATGCTAGGTAAACACTAAACCACTGAGCTACATACATCCCCAGCCCTAGAAGATTTTTATTGTACATTTAAAGTGTACAATATGATGTTGTTTTGATATATATATATATATGTATATATATTGAAATGGTTACTATAGTTAAGCAATGAACAAATCCATCATCTCACAGGTCTAACCCTTTTCTGTGTACATGTGTGTGGCAAGAACACTTAAAACTGACTGCTGAATACAACAGTATTAACAGTAGTCGTCATGTTGTACATTAGATCTTTTATATGTGCAACTTTGTATTCCTTGGCCTACATCTCCCCATCTCCCTGTAACCCATTAACAATTCCCAGGCACTATAGATATACACCATATTGTTATTACATATAGTCAGTAGGCTGGACCTGTGCACATCAGAAATGGTACCTGAAACACTGCAGAGTCTTTGGATTCAGCAGATGCTATATACATATTAAGTGCTGATTTGCTGACTTAAAAAAAGGAAGGTTTAAACTGGAACTTGAAAAAACATTGCCAAAGACTAATGTAATTAGTTTTTCTATGCTCTTCCTTTTCTCATTCATTGTACTGTCATTTCTATCATTTAGGCCAGGTAAGGTCTCTGGGAATGGCATGTCAAACTGACATGTAGGAAGTGAAATATTAAAATAAGGTTCTAACTCTTCTATGTTTTTTCCTTTCTGTTCCTAGTAACGATAAGAAAACTGGAGGCATCAAATTTCATAGTGAATGAATTTTAAGAAGTATTTTAAATTTTATACAGGCAACAAAGTAAAAATAGATCAACAGGATTACATCAAATTAAAATTATCATGTTGTAACACGTTTCAGCATGAATGTATGTATCATATATTGAGAGTAAGGAGACAACCTATAGAATGGAAGAATATATTTGTAAACCATATAAACAACAAAAAACAAATAACCTGCCAGGTGCAGGTGGCTCATGCCTATAATCCTAGCTACTTAGGAGGCAGAGAACAGGAGGATCGAAGTTCGAAGCCAGCCTGGGCAAACAGTTCATGAGATTCATAAGACCCTATCTCGAAAAAAAAAAAAAAAATCACAAAAAAGGGCTGGTGGAGTGGTTCAAGTGGTAGAGCACCTGCCTACCAAGTGTGAGAAAAAAAAAGGAAATCAAATAACCTTTTTAAAAACTGATTAAAGGACATGAACAGACATTTCTCAAGGGAAGACATATAAATGGCCAACAAGTATAATGAAAAAATGTTCCAACACTATTAATCATAATGAAAATGCAAATTAAAACAACAATAAAATATCACTTCATCCCTGTTAGAAATGTCTATTACACACGAAATGAAATTTAAGTAACGATATGAAGAATTTGTACATTGAATGTACATCACTATAGCCATTATGGACAACAGTATGGAGGTTCCTTAAAAAATTAAAATAAAATTCTGTATGACCCACCAATTCCACCATTGAGTGTATATCCAAAAGATATGAAATCTGTATGCTGAAGATTTAACTGCATTCCCATGTTCATGTCAACATTATTATAACAGACAAGATATGGAATCACATTAGTAATTGAAAGGATAAAGAAAATGTGATATACACACAATGGAATTCTACTGAGCCTTAAAAAAAAGAAAATTCTGTCATTTGTGACAATATATATAGATGACCCCGGGGGCACAATATGTCAGTGAAATAAGCTAGGTAAAGTCAAATACTGCACCATCTCTCTTACATGTGGAGTTTGACAGACTCGAACTCATAGAAAAACAGAGAGTAAGCTGGGTGTGGTGGTGCACACTTGCAATTCCAGCATTTGGGAGGCAGACACAAGAGAATTGTGACTTTTAGGCCATCCTGGGCTACATTCCAGGAAACCTGTTGTAAGGAAAGATGAGAGAGAGGGACGGAAGAAAGGAGGGAGAGAGGAAAGAAAGAATTAAAGAAAGAAGGAAGGAAAGAGGAGAAAAGAAAAGAAAGAAAAAAGAAAATGAAAGAAAGAAAAACTAGTGGTTATCAGAGGCAGGTTAATTGAGGAGATACTGCTTAAGGACACAAAATCTCTGTGTAGACATAAAAAAACTTCAAGAGACCTATTGTACATCAAAGTGTCTACACTTATATATACACTTTGCATATTTGAAAATTACTAACAGTGAATATTAAGTGTTTTCAGCATAAAATATAAACATGTGAGAATTAAAATGTTAAATAGCTTGACTTTGCCATTCCTCAATGTATACACATATCAAAACAGCATGTTGTATACCCTATATAGTTTTTACCTGTTAAATAAAAAACCAGAATTATAAATTTATAGAAATTTATTGTAAACATGAGTTATGAGCCATCAGAAATCTGTAGTACACAAGGAAAGAGACACCTGGTTAGTTTTGCAGTAGCAGGTCCAACTAAATTATAGGAGTACATAATATTCTGAGTTCTTGAAGTCATGTTACCTTCTATCAGTATAAACAGCTGAAAGGTGGTTATGCTAAACCAATAAATAAACTCTCTCTCTCTCTCTCTCTGAGACAGGGTCTCACTATGTAGCCCAAGCTGGCCTGGAACTCATGATCCTCCTGCCTGCTTCCCAAGTGCTGGGATTATAGGAATGCACCACTATGTCCAACCAGCAGTGTATGTTTTTAATGTGCCAGCAACAATATTTGAGGGTATTTATTTGCACTCTGTGAAACTCAACTAGCGCAGTGTGTTGGTAATTTAGAGAATCATAAAAAATTTTCTTTCTTTTGGGTTGGTACTAAGCTTTGAACTCATGGCTTTGTGCTTACTAAGCAAGCACTCAACCACTTGAGTCATGCCCCATGAAAAGGGTCTCACATTTATGACCAGGCCAGCCTGGACAATGATTCTCTGTTTTATGCATTTCTGCATAGCCAGGATAACAGGCATTATTATGCCTATTATCTTTTATTGGTTGAGACGGAGGTCTTGCTAACTTTTTGCCAGGGCTGGCCTCAAACCATGATCCTCTCAATCTCTGCCTCCCTAGTAGCTAGGATTACAGAAACATTCAGCTATTTTTCATTCTTTCTTTTTTATTAAGCCAGTGTTTCATTATGTGGCCAAAGCTGGGCACAAAATCATGATCCTCCTACCTCAGCTTCCCAAGGGCTGTGATTACAGGTGTGCACCAGCATACCTAGCTTGAGTCATGGAAAGTTTTAAAAGGGTTTCACAGGATAGATGTGTTTACTATACTATGCACAATATCCACAGCATCATTTGAACATTTATATTTTGGTAGGGGATTTTACAAGATTATAGGCAAGCATCACCCTACCTGGCTTCTTTTTGACATTTAAACATGTGACAATCTATGAAAGATGTAAAATTTTATATAAATATCAATTTTTTTTAAAACTCAGGGCCTTAGCAAACACCCTGCCACTTGATCCATGCCCCCAGCTCTTTTTCCATTTGTTTTCAAATAGGGTCTTGCTTTTATCACAAGCTGGCCTGAGCTACAATTTTCCTCTTATTTACACTTTCAATGTAGCTGGGATGACAGAGCACGCTCCTGTGACTAGCTTTTTATTGGCTGAGATGGCGTCTCATGGGCATTCTGCCAAGGCTGGCCTCAATCTTCCATCATCACGATCTTCACTCTCCGGAGTAGCTAGGAAGGATTATAGATGTGAGCCACCGCATCTGGCTCAAACATGAATTTTTATCTGAAAGATCAATACTTTTTTTAAAAGATGATTTTTTTGGTACTTATATTCAAGTTATTTGTGTTTTTCTGTAACCCGTTATTATGCTTAATCCTATTATCCACCTGAAAGCTTTTACTTTTGCAAGAGGAATGGCTCCAATATAACTTAACATTGCTGTCCTAAAACATCAGTTATCAGTTAAAGAGTTGATGTGTGATTTTTCCCTATGGTGTTGCTATTGTATCTACATGTTTTACATATGAAAAAAATTAGGCTTTTAGAGAAATAGTCTGTGATTCCAGTACAATGTTTTCCAACAGAGTGAAGTAACTTTAATCTGTCTGTTCACATCACTATTCCCCTTGGTTGTCTTTCTCTTTAGGTCTTTGGCAGCATTATTTTCTCTGTCAAGTCACTTCTTGCTCTTGAATCTGAAGCTGGTTCAGACTTTCATTTGCATTGGCCCATGAAACATCTCTACACACACTTTCAACAGTAGTTGAATATCCACTGGAGGTACTTACATCATATCCTTTATCGCAATTTAGTTTATCATGTTATCAGATAATAATGATAAAAAATGTTAAGTTTATATTCCAGGAATGCCTAGCACAATGACTGGACATAAAAATATATTTATCAGTGATATAAAGTAAATTATTTTTCTGCAGATCATGTTTCCTTTTTTTTTTTTTCCTTTTTGGTGGTACTAGGGTTTGAACTTCGGGTTTCACACTTACTAGGCAGGTGCTCTACCACTTGAGCCACCCCCCCCCTCCCCCGCAGATCAATTTTCAAAATAAACACAAGTGGAACCCCTTTCACAAAGTAGCTCTGAGAAAACGTTATTTTGAGTGTAAGCCAACACTGGTAAGGAACATAATTCATAACTGTGATGGAGGCACAATCACATTCAGGAACTTTAGAGAAAAAATCAATCATAAACAGTAAATGCTTGTGGAAATACATTACGTGCAGAATAGAGCAGAAAATATAAGATTTATCTAAGCACATATGCTTGTTATTTCCCTGACTTTAATCTCATTTGATATAGCTCATGAAAAACATTTTGTAGTTAAGAATTCAGGGACTCTTCTTTAAATTAAGTTTTTTTTTCCTGTTAAATTTATTTATTTTAAGTCACAAATTAGAATTCACTGAGTTTTCAGATAACTGGAAAATGTGTGTAAATAAAAATTGAGAAAGTTAATCCTGATTACAAACATGTCAGAAGTATCAGATTACAGAAAAAGCTACTATTTCAGCTATGGAGAATTGAGAATGGAATTGAGATTAAACTTAAAAATTTTGTTTACTAAAATAAGTACTTAGGCAAAAACTGGTATTTTGCCCAAAATACCTAATAAAACTCTTCACATTACAGCTAAGAAAAAAAGTGTTGGGAAATCACAAACATAAAATTAGGTAAGACTTTATAAAGCGAGTCTGCATTACCAGCTCAGGGTTAGATGGCCATATTGTGATGACTTCTACATGTGTATCCCCAGAAAGCTTCTCCAAAGGATAATGGGGCATTTGAGTAATATCTGAAGTCAGATATGTGCATGCATGAGAGGCTTACAAAGATTAGTAGTAGAATATGGATGCATACAAACATTATCTGAAACACTCCAGAGAGAGTTAAGAAAAGAAATAATGCAGCTTAAAACAAAACATAAAAAACCTTGGAGCTCCAAAAAGAGTGAAGCTGGTCCCGAAGTGCTGGCTTGACTGTCTGAAAGTTTATAAAAACAAAACCCACTGATTGAACAGTTTCTCATGTGACAGAAATACAAAAATTGTCATAACTTTATTAATAAAATACTTCCATTTCTTACATTGTCTTTTAAGACTTCAAATTTTTACCTTCAAACTTGGTGTTTGGGTCTGATCAACTGTAAATCTCATTAGAATATTAAATTGAAGATCATTTGGAAAAGATTCTCTGAAATAAGAACAAAGCAAAACAAAATAAATAAAATTTAGTTGGCAAGTATGCATTTAACAAACTTCTCAGCAAAACACTAGGCTTAATATGAAAACATATTCAAAAAGCATGCATGAAATAATATTCATGTGATGTTGTCTAGTCTATGTGCTATGGTATACAATAAAAGCACTCTCAGAAGAATACAAACATTTGAATTTATATCCAGAAGCAGTATTTAGTAAATAATAGTCTCTCTAGCCTCAACTGTACATTTAATCAGAAAAATGTACTCAGTCAAAAGTTCAGTATTCTCAGACATGTTTCCTAAAATCTGAATTCCAGACTCACAAGTCAACTTAGTAAATGGACATTTGAAATAAGTCACTTCAATAATCTGCTCAAGAAAGTAGAAATATATTAAAGATTCAGTCTTCTGCAAAGAGGTTGTTGAAAAAATAAAAACATTCTTTTAAAACTTAGGATTAAATTAATTTTCAACCCTACATTGCAGATATATCTTCAGTTGATCTTAGCCAAAAAGGCCAAGGTGTGTTTTTTTAAAAATTATTATTTTTTGATATGGGGGTCTCACTATGCTGCCCAAATGGCCTCAATACTCCCAACTAGTTGGGACTACAGGCACATGATACTGTGCCTGTTTTATTTTGGGGACAGGGATCTATGTAGCCCAGGCTAGCCTTGAACTCACATTCCTCCTGCCTCTGTGCTAGGATTACAGGTATTTGCTATCACCTGTGACCTCTACATATACTTTAAGATAAAATGCCATCTTGAATTATCTAATTTTTTTTGGCAATATTAGAATCTGAACTCAAGCTCTCACACTTGCTATCAGGCTCTCCATTACATATCATCTACCTACTTAATGAAAATTTTACAAAATAACAAGTTTGATCAAAGGATCAATGCTGCATTGTATATATATGACATAAATGGGAAAAATTAACAGTTTTGCAATGGGGTCCATGCTGTCTAAGCTATCTGAAAGAGCCAGGCATGGTGGTTCATACTTGTAACCCTAGCTACTCAGAAGTGGAGGCAGGAGGATCCCAAGTTTGAGGCAGCCTGGGCAAAAGGTAGTGGTGAGACCTTGTCTCAAAAAAAAAAAAAGGAAAAGGCCTTGGAGGCTTAGGTCAAGTGGTAAAGAGCTTGTCTAGCATATGTAAGACCCTGGGTTCAGTCCCCAGTATGGCCAAAACAAACAAACAAACAAAACCTGAAAGGACTCAGAAATCTGAACTTTTAATATAAGGACTAAATATTCCTTATTATTATCTGGTAAATGTGAAATATGTCCAGAAAGCATTACCTTGTAACATCAAGGGCTTTCTGAACTTTTGCCTGAACAGAACCAAGCAAATCAGCACCCATTTTTTTTAGCAGTTGTGTCAGCAGTACAAACAACCAATCTTGAAGGTCATCTTTGTGGACTTGTATGAAATCTACTAGAGTCTCCAAAAACATGCTGAACACCTATAGTTGATAAAGGGGAGAGGTGGGAAGAAAAAGGAGGAAATGTTGACCTATATGCTCAATTCAAAACTGAAATAGAAGGGAAAACAGGAATCAGAGGCACAGCGATTGGCAGCCAAGCGGAAAAAAAAAAATCTCTCTTGCTTTTTACTGGACTCTGTGATACAAGAGTACATTTCAGCCGTTATCCAACTTCTGCAGAAGTTTGACAATTAGCTATTCCATGCAGTATCACTTGTAAAGAAACTTTGGCCATAATGGCTGGCACACCTAATATAATTAAAGATGTCACAGCTTAAAGTAGTTAGGCTGACATACATTATATAAGAAATGTAGGAAAGGAACTAGAGTGGCACTGAGTAAATTAGAGGATGACTATACTAATAGCTACCTTAAAGTAAAAACTTATCTGACATAATGGGCTAATTAGAGAATTCTCAGATGTCTCAAATTGATGATACTTAGCACAAACATTTTGGTATGAGATCTATTATTTATTAATACTGCCTCAAAAGTACTTTTAAATGAGCAGTGATAGCTAAAACTATACCTAAAATAAAATAATCCAGGATAAAAGCATACATTTAAATTTTACTAATCTAAAACAGGTCCTAGATGGCAAGTGATTACTCTCCATTAACACCAGTACAGGTGGAGTTTACCTGGTGCTAACATTAATCTGCCAATTAAAAAAATTTCATAAGGTGAAAAACTTTTTTAAGCGGACAGAAGCTAACATTTATAAATGATATTATCTCATTAAAATATTTGTGAGACCTGACCTATGACAAGACTGTATCTCTTCACAAGAAATCTAACACTATACTGGAAAATTTATATCTAGGTAAAGAGGAAAAAAACATTTAAGAGTCTCAGCCATGCTGTATTGAGGAAAATCATAACCAGAGTAGATGATTAAAAATATCTTAAAAGTACTAGGCAATCTCAAAATAACTATGTGAATGTGAGTATTAAGAGTTTGACTTTCAACATTACATTTCTTTAATTTCTTTCATATAGTTTACATAAACTCTATTTTTAGGATTTCCTATTAGAGTTATAACTAAGCTTTAACATTTGAATCTGAATTAAAGATTAAAAAAATACAACTTAGCTATTTGCTTAAGATGCTCTATATTTGTAAAAGCAGAAACTATGGCTTCAAATTTTCTAGTACTGTCTCAGTCCCCAGGCAGTTCTGCTTCAACATTGTTCATACAATGAAGATTTTGGTTAACTGCCATTCCACCTCTCACTCACATACCCCCTCAAAATTCGGCTTCTCTTGGGTTTCAAACTAGGCTGAATGCTTCACTTAGACTGTCTCGGGCTCTTTTCTCAGGGCCCAGAATATTAAGAAACTACTTTAGACTTAGTGTATGCCAAATCTGGCACTCACTCTTATGGCTGCCTGGAAGATCTGTTCTGGGATATCTGGTATTAGTGTGTACCTGCTTGGAGAGTCATCTGTTACATATTCAGGAGGTGCTGTGAGGTGGTTGGTAGCTTGAAATCAAGCCATATTAGAAGAATTTCCACTTTAGAAATTGGCAAGCACTTCAAACAGGGGCTCTTGCTCCTTTCCTCCAAATCTGTTTTGCCAGCACATAACTCTTTTTTTATTCTTTGAATCACATTTGGTCTTGTTTCAACTCTTCCCCAGTCTTCTGAGAATTCCAACTTTACTTTCCCATACGAAAACTCATTTTGAAAATCCTAAGCCATTAGAATGCCTAAGTCTCCCATTTTACGGACTAGAAAATGAAGTGACTTATCTGTTAGGTCGATGGCTTGCTCAGGATTAGCAAGGATCAACTATGTTCTATATAATCTATTACTAGATGGCTTTATTGTCATTCACAAAAAATTTCACTGCCTTTTTCCTTAGTTTGATTTCTTCTATACTCTACATTCTAATAATCCAATTATGATCCAATTCTTTTTAAGACTAATCTTTCTATTCTGTATCTTTTTTCCCAAGAGTCAAACGTTTTTATTGAACATGTTGCAAAGTTTAGTCAAAAAGATCAAAGCCCATGTCATCACAGATTCCTCTGATTCTTCGTTCTTGGCTTCCACTTTCTTCTCCTCAGTTGGGACAGCAGCCGTGGAGGGAGTAGGACCTCCTGCTGAGGCAGCACCAGCTGCTGGAGCAGGACCCCAGCCCCTACATTACAGATGAGACTCCCGATGTTGACAATGGCCAAGGCCTCTGTAAACAGGCCAGGCTAGAACAATTAAACGTTCACACCAGAGACCTTAATGATCTTATCCTCCATGATGGTGACCTCATTGTGCAGCATGAGGGCAGAGTAGATGTAAGTAAGCTCAGAGACTGAGGCCATGGTGCAGACTGTCAGGCACAGTGCTAGTCACCAGATGAAGTGAGGGCCTCACCCCAATGTGGCCTTAGCCTCCTTGGAAGAACCGAGTACCTTGGCGACAGCTGAGGAAAGAGGCTCTATTCTGTATCTTGCTCTCTTGAATTATGGTTTGCTCTTTTTGACTCCTTTATCTAAACCCTTTGTTTACTTTCAACTTCCATTCTATTGCTTCCACCACTTAGCTTCTAATTGTGATGCATAACAGCTTTTTATTAAGTTCCATATATCTGGTCATTCTGCAGCTTGACACTGCTTTCCTTTTATTTCCCTTCTTGTTGCCAGGAATTCTCCTTTTGTTATCTGTGTGTCTTTATTCTGATTCTTTCTTCATCACAAGTGTGACCTGCTAGACTGGGATTCTCTGCTTTATCCTGATAGGCCCCAGAATCTCTAGAGTAGCTTTCTTTGGCCTTCCCAAAGTCTGTTTATCACACCATTGCTGTAGGTACCTAGCACTTCTGACTTCAGATCTGGATTACTGAAATAGCCTAACTTTTCTCTTTATATTTACAAATAACCAAGGCCATCAGTTATCAAATCATTTCTGCAACAGGTCAGATAGTAAATACTTAAGACTTTACAATCAGTGTGGTCTTGCAACTATTCAGCCCTGTTGTCATTGCAGCACAGTGATAGATAATACATACACAAGCTAGGCTGTGTTCCAATATAACTTTATTTACAGAAAATAGGCCATAAGGCAGATTTACCCTGCAGGCTGTGTTTGTTTGTGCATGCTTCTTTCTTATTATCGGGATTGGGATAACCATCTTTGCAATAAAAACAAAATCCTTTGATGTTCTCTCATTATCTATAGGTTTAAACCCCTTGTGAGGTTGTACCATTCCAAACTGATCTTAGATTATCTGGTAATATAGACAATTTCTCCCTCTTCATCTATATCTCAAAACCCACAATTGCTTACTATTTATCCCTCCTGTGCCCCCCACTCCACATTTATTTACATACAGTATATTATTCTCTACAAAGTGTACCAAGAAGGTTTTTGGACTACTTTAGATAAAAGCTACTCATCTTTCCTACACTGTATTATCATTCTACCTGGAACATATACTATTTGGGAATAAAGAATAAAGATAGTCTGTCTGTCTGTCTCTCTCTCTCTCTCTACACACACACACACACTCTCTCTCTTTTTTTCAGACAGGGTCTCGCTATGTAGCCCAGGGTGGCCTTGAGGCTCAAAATTTTCCTGACTCAACCTCCCTAGTGTTGGGATTATAGGCAGGTGCTAAATTCAAAACCATGTATTTCTACAATCTTGTATCACCAATTAGAACCACATTCTAAATTATTTATAGGCTGAGGAGCCAGTAAAAAGTTGTTCAATGAACATAAGGGTGTTCTACAAGTAAAATTTACCTTATAATTAGTTGTCAATCCTTTTCTCTACCAGAATGAAGACTTTCCCTTCATTCTAGCCAAGATTAACTCCTTTTTCTTTCCTATAAACTCCCTGGCATCTCCCACTTCTTTTTCTGGACTCATTAAGGTCAGTCTTGGGAGGCCCTTTCTCCTATTGCTGACCCAGTCAAAGCTTAAATTTCTGTTAAGATCTTAAATGCTTTCCTTCCAGAAGACTTCAGTGAGTTTCCAAAGTAGAAATTTCTTTTGGTTAGAGATAATGAGAATAGCTGAATAAAAATGTAGATGTGCAATTTATAGCACTCTACACATAGAACTGTACTATTACTTTTGCTTTTTTGCTGTGCTAGAATTTGAACTCAGGGCCTCATACTTGCTAGGTACGTGGCTCTACTACTTGAACCACTCCACCAGCCTACTATTATTTTTTAAAAATACTTATATCCTATCAATGGTACTTACTAAATGATCCTATATGCACATACATGTGTGTGTGTATGTATGTATGTACATATATTTATATATATGAAATTATACACAAAATTTTTTATTGATGGCATAAGGGGTTCCTCTGAGATACTAATATTCTAGGAATGAAAATTTTATTTCACAAGATAAAGCTGAGAATCTGCTCTGGTATGCTTTTACTGAATGACAATGACAGAATTTTAGAAAGTGCATGTGGGGAATTAGGAGCTAATTTTTTTTTCCCGGCACTGGGGTTTGAACTCACTCTTGCAAGGCTTGGGAATTATCTTTAACTGTCAATGGAATCAATGTATAATTTCATTATAGCTCACAAGTATAATTTGTTGAGAAAGAATTAAATATATAAAGTATTACAATTGAGGCAGCCTTTTCTTATACTCTCTTTCTTAGGTGTGCCAGTCATCAAATATAGAAAAGAACATAATCAAATTAGATTAATTAGTAGATTAAAAAGCACATCTCCAAACAGAATGGCAGTTTTCATAACTGCAAATAGCATCTCGTGGATTACGAAGGGTCCAACACTGCATGAACTCTTCAGGAAAGAAAACAGAGAAAAAGGGTTAATGTCACAGTCATGCAGCAAAGTTAGGTTTCTAACAAATATTGAACCAACTTACTCTCTATTGAGAGTTCCAACACAGGGGACAGCATGCAAAAAGAAAAAAAGAAAAAAAAAGAAAAACACACAAATTAGTCGCCATCAATGCAAAGTTCCTGTATGAAAGAAAAACACTTAGAAAATAAAAGTGACAAACGTTCAAAGTTTTATGATAAAATCAAAAATGATCTTAAAACAAGAGTTAAATGAATAGCATGGAAGAAGAACATGATTTTCCTAAGTTTCTCTTTTAACTCTTTGCCAAAGAAATTAAAAAGAAAAGGAAACAAAAGCTTTTTCTTTTATATATTCTATCCTTGAGGCTCAACTTCTGGAAAGAATCCAAGAATAACAGGAGTTCACTCCCATTTTTGAACAGTGTCAACGTTTGGTTCCCAACCACAGTATCAAGAATTTTCTCCCTACTTTCCCCTTACCCCGAAATAATACTTTCACAATTAATTAAATGACTATTTAATTAAATGACTAATTAAATAATCTTGGGACAATTACTATTGTACGGATGCTGGCTTCAAACTTAGCTTCTCTATCTCTCTGTTTCCTAAGCAGTTGGGATTACAAGTGTGACCCTCCATGGCCAGCCCAGCTCACTTATTTTCATACTGTACAGTTGGTCCTCTGTATCCACAGATTCAACATACATTGTTTCAACTAATTGTGAACTGAAAACATTCAGAAAAAGGCTGATCTGTACTGAACATGCACAGATTTTCTTCTTATTACCTTTCTTAAACAATATAGTACAACAACTATTTGTATTAGGTATTATAAGTAATCTAGAGATGATTTAAGGTGTTCAGGAGGATGTGTATTGGTTATATGCAAATATTACACTGTTTTATATTAGGGATTTTACTATGGGCAGATTTTGGCATCTGCAGGGGGTCCTGAAATCAAGCCCTCATGGATTCTGGAAGACAATTATACATAAAGTAAAAAAGTTAGTTTATCAAATTATAGACATCAGATAATTTCAACTTGCAAACTAGCACATTCTTTCTTTCCCAGGAAAAAGCCTGCATCTACTTTGATTATATTCAAAAAGTTCTTTTCCAGGCCTTCCTTTCTGGGATGTCTGCAATGCATATTACAGGATGTCTGGTATTTTGGTTGCACACAGACCCTTTGCCCAAAAAACATCACAAAAACATTCTGGGGGCTGGAGCAGGTTCTCCTAGCTGAAAGGATATGGGCTTGCTGCTCATAACCTTGTTCTCTAAGTGCTCTGTTTATGCTGGGCACAAAGGTGGTTTCAACTATGTAGGAAAAAATGAGACCAATCTTTACTTATCAAAGAAGTCAGATATTATCCAGAACCTGTTAACATAGAGATTGAAAAAAAGGGAGGGGAGCTACTATCTACTTTAGTAATATCATGATATAATGCAAAAACACAAACCAAACCCTGACATTTTAAACTCAACATAATGTGGTCACATGTCTAATTTATTCCCAATGAATTACATTACTGGCAGAGCCACTGATGGATAGTCACCAAACAAAATTAGAAATCTTCCTAAAAATCTCCCCATCACATTTTTCCTAAGCTGACTAAAAAATCTCAAACCCTAAACAACAAAAAACAAAACAAAACAGATGGGTCAATAAAAATTTTATGTTATTGTAAGACCCTAAGAAGGAAAATTAAGAGTCACCTTCTTGATTCAAATCTAAGAAGTATAGCTCGTTCTCTACATCTATTAGGGGAGGCCAAACATTTGTATTCTGTTCAGTTCAGTTCCTTTACCATGTCAAACTCAGCTTTCCTATTTGAAATTTAAAAAGTATTTCTTGTTATCACTGCACAGATCCTGGCATCCCAACTAAATTGCACTGATGTCCTAAAAAGAGTAAAAAATTGTGACCTTAAGAAATAATTCAGCCTCAGTCTTATACTTTTTGGTAGTGACAAATTATATCATTTCTTGAAAGTATATTTTTCAGGGTTGTATATACTATTAAGATGTTATTTAGTTAAAAAAAATCTTCACCCAGAAAACTGTCTCATTCTTTGGCTGACATTGCCATTTAAAATGATTAAAGGTTAATTTGCTTAGAACCTATAGGAATTTTTGCATTAAAATGAGTCCTACATCTGTAATTAGTACAGGAACTATAATGCAAAATAGTAAAATGATCTAGAATTTCAGTTTGAAATTATAAACTTAAAAAAGTTTAGTGGGATTGGGGGATGTAGTTCAAATGATACAGCACCTACCTAGCAAGTGCCAGGTCCTGAGTTCAAACTCCAGTACCACCAAAAAAAATTTTTTTTAGCATATGAATTATTTACTAAATGTAGTTGTTTTTTTAAAAATCTTTTAATGGAACTGTTTATCCTCAGATAAAATACATACACCTCTGATGGAGGAGAATCTTTGAAAAATACTGTTGTAAAGTCTAAGCAATTTACTTAAGTAAGTATATACCCCAAATAAGATTTAACTCTTTAAGCTGGATTTCAATTATGTATAAAGTGAGCTTTTAATACTTATAAAAATAGTTTCATAAGTAGTGAAAATATCAAAAATAGAAAAATGAGGAAATGATGTGTACAAAATAAGTGAAGAAATTAAAAACACAATTGAATCAATTAATATCTTTCTTATACTTTTATTGGCACATCTCCCTTTCACTGAGGTTAGAAATTCTTCTGCAGATATTTGGTATCCTAAAGGAAAATACATTCTAAGGTTTTTCCACTGTAAAACACATTGCTGGAAACAGAAGAACTAAACAGAGATTTATAACAGCATTATTCATCAAGGTAAACCAAAATTTCACAGAGCACCTGCTAATTATGCATAAGTACTTAAAAACATATATATTTGGATGAAAAATAAAAGCTGAACAAAGTTCTAAAAATTTTTTGTTTCTTTTTTGGTGGGGCTGCAGTTTGTACTTAGGGCTTCTACCACTTGAACCACACCTCCAGTCCATTTTGATCTAATTATTTTGGAGATGCAGTCTTGAGAACTATTTGCTCAGGCTGGCCTGGAACTGTGATTCAACAGATCTCAGCCTCCCAAGTAGCTAGGATTACAGATGTGAACCACTGGTGCCCGGCAAGTTCTAAAATTCCTATCTATTATTTCAAGGTATGAAAGAGTTCTTCTTTTACTATGGTTAGAGGTATATTTTGTGCTTTTGTGTTTTTTAATGTAAGTCTATCCTACAAAATTGTTCTTTCAAGATAAGAATATAATTAATGCTGTAGTAATCAAAGAAGAAAACTGAATGAAATGTTAGTAACTTTTTCAACTTACCCCAATTATATCCTTTATAATATAGTCAGAGTCAGTGTACTTTGTATTGCTAAGAATATTTCACAATTTTACCCTTCAGTTTTCATTGTCAGTCTCTCTTTAGAGAAGATTGAACAGTTACCAAACAGCAATTAGTAAATTAAGTATGATATCAAACAATTTAAAATTATATTTGAAAATATCACTATTGTTTTAGGGAAGTAATAAAGCAAAAATGGCTTATACTTTTCTACTATTATTTTACATCTTTTTTGGATACCCTATAGCAGTAAATAATATTAAATATTAAAACATACCTTGCCATGAGGGTCAGCAAACATTCTGGTGAAAATTTCACACAATCTTTTCAGTTCAACTCGACTGCCAAAAATAATAAAATGACAGAAAAGTTATTATCTTGCTATAGGATAACTTACATAAAAATAACCTTATCTAAAATTAAATTTATTAACAATAACAAAAAGTTTAAAGAAATCAACCCCTAAAACTGGGAAATTTTTGGGATTTACCATTTAGGGCTGAACAGAAAGTTATTGAACACAGTAATAATTCCGTTATAACCCATACTATTTTAAAGGTTGGAAGTGAATATCATAATCATGTCCTCTAAAGTCAGGAAGACCAAGGGTGTCCACTCTCTTCACTTTTATTCAACATAGTCTTGGAATTTCTAGCCAGAGCATTAAGATCAGAAGAAGAGATAGAAGGAATTCAAGTGGGAAAGGAAGATATGAAGCTATCTCTATTTGTAGATGACATGATCATATACCTAAAAGACCTGGAAAACGCCACCAAAAAACTCCTAGACATCATGAACACCTTCAGTAAAGTAAGCAGGATACAAAGTAAAGTAGCAGGATACAAAAATCAGTTTACAAAAATCAGTAGCCTTTGTATATACTAACAATGAACAAACTGAGAAAGAATATAAGAAAACAATTCTATTTACAATAGCCTAAAAAAAAAAAAAAACCTAGGAATAATCTTAACAAAGGAAGTGAAAGACCTCTACGGTGAAAACTTTAAACCACTGAAGAAAGAAATCTCAGATGACTTTAGAAGATGGAAAGATCTCCCATGCTCATGGATTGGCAGAATCAATACTGTGAAAATGGCTATATTACCAAAAGCAATTTACATATTCAATACAATCCCCATCAAAATTCCAATGACATTCATCACAGAGATTGAAAAATCAACCCTAACATTCATTTGGAAACACAAAATACCAAGAATAACCAAGGCAATACTCAGCAAAAAAAAAGCAGCACTTGAGGTATCAAAGTATCTGACTTCAAACTATACTACAAAGCCGTAGCAAGAAAAACAGCATGGTACTGGCACAAAAACAGATGTGAACATCAATGGAAAAGAAAATCCAGCTATGAATTCATGCAGCTATGCCCACTTGATTTTTACAAAGAGATCAAAAACATATGATAGAAAAAAAGCCAGCCAACAAATGTTGCTGAGAAAACTAGATGACTGCATGTAGAAAACTAAAACTAGATTCATGTCTTTCACCCTGTACAAATATCAACTGAAAGTGGATTAAGGACCTTAATACAAGACCTGAAACTTATAAACTAGAGCAGAAAAAAGTAGGGAATACAGTGGAATTTATAGGAATGGGCAATAAGTTCCTAAATAGTACTCCAAAGGTTCTGCAACTAAGAGAAGGATTGACAAATAGGACTACATGAAATTAAAAAGGTTCTGTGCAGCAAAAGAAATGGTCACCACATTGAAGAGGCAGCCCACAGAATGGGAGAAAATCTTTGCCAGCTGTATATCTAACAAGAGATTTCAGAATATATAGGAAGCTCAAAAAACTAAACTCCCCCAAAAATCAATGACTAAAAGAAGAAATGAGAACACGAACTGAACAGAGCCTTTTCAAAGGACAAAGTTCAAATGGCCAAAAAAAAAAAAAACCACAAGAAATTCTCAATATCCAAGGCCATAAAGGAAATGCAAATCAAAACCACACTAAGATTCCACCTCACCTGTCAGAATGGCTACCATCAAGAACACAAACAACAAATGTTGGTGAGGATGTGGGAAAAAAGGAATCCTCATACACTGCTGGTGGATATGAAATTAGTACAATCACTATGGAAAACAGTATGGAGGCTACTCAGAAAACTAAAAATAGAACTGCCATGTGATCCAGCAGTATCATTCCTAGGGATATACCAGAAGGAATGTAAGTCAGGTTATAATAAAGGCACCTGAGCACCAATGTTTATTGCAGTATTATTCATAATAGCTAAGCTATGGAAACAGCCAGAAAGAACCAAAACTGATGAATGGATTATGAAAATGTGGTATTTATATATAATGGAATTTTTTTCAGCTACAAAGAAGAATGGAATTTTGTTGTTTGTAGGTAAATGGATGGGACTGGAGAACTATCTTAAGTGAAGTTAGCCAGACTCAGAAAGCCGAAGGCTGCATGTTTTCCCTCATATGTGAAATATAGGCTCAAAACAAATACAACCAATATTATATATACACACAAATATATACAGAACATGTATTCAAAAATGGAACTGACAGAAGAAACTAAGGAAGGAGGAAAAGGAGGAAAGACAGCAAATATGAAATGCATCACATCTCTGTAGGAATGCACAGCAAATAATAATGAAATGCATCACATCTGTGTATGAATGTTCAGCGAAACACATTGAAAACAAGGGCAAGGAAGTGCAGTTGAGGGGGGATTACATGACTTAAGCACAATGCATGAACAGGTACAATAACAAGGCAAAAATCCCACTGAAAAATGAACAGACACCTAAACAATGAAGATAAGAATGAAAAACAGGTTATGCTAATGGGAGGGCAGTAATAGGAGAGGGAGGGTAAAAGAAGGAAAGAAAGTGAATGTGGTTGATGTACTTTCTATACAAGAATGAATATAGTATATTTAAATTTGTTGTAATCACCATAAGAAAGGGACTAAGGCTGAAAGAAGAAAAATGGAGGGGATGAACAAATTTGGGATATAATACATATACACATGGAAATGTCATAATGAAACTCTTTGTATAGCTATCTTAAACAAACAAAAATGTCTTTTTTTTCAAAATGAAGGTCAGGAAGGTAAAAAAAGGTCCTGTCTGGGTTCTGGTACCAGTGAGAGGTGGGAGGATATAAGGAAAAGGTGAAGGAGGACAAATATAGTAGAAATATTATGTACTCATGTATGAAAATGGAATAATGAGACCTGTGGATCTGTTTTAAGAAAGTGGGGAGGGCCAAGAGCTGGTGGCTTATGCTTGTAATCCTAGCTACTAGGAGGCAGAGATCAGGAGGATTATGGTTCAAAGCCAGCCCAAGCAAAGAGTTCATGACACCCTGTCTTGAAAAAACTCATCACAAAAAAGGGCTGGTGGAGTGGCTCAATGTATAATAGGTCATGAGTTCAAATCCCAGTACTGGAAAAAAAAAAAGATAGAGGGGACGGAAAATAAAGGAGAATGATGGAGGGGGTGAATCTAACTAAGATATATTGTAAGCTCTTTTGTAAATGTACCCCCAGTACAATAATATGCCAATTAAAAAAATTAATCCCAACCAAAAAAAAAAAGGGGTATAATATATATTTCACTAATAAATAAATATATATATATATATATATAAATATATATATATTTCACTAATGTAGCAAAGAGAGAAAATTACACAAGTGGCATTCTTAGTATACAAATCCCATTCTTTTAAATATTAGGATGTTTTCTTAAAATTCACCATTTCAAGGCTAAAAACTTTTCTAAATTCTTCCCTATTCCCTTTCTCATTTAAAATGATATACTGAACCTAATAATCTTAGTGGCTCTAGGAACAATATCATAATGATTTACTGTTAACTATAGGTGTCAACTATAAAGGATTAAAACATTACATAGAAAAGGACAATAAGGACACAAAGGAAAAGAAAGCTAAAGCCATCAGAAAAGGGAAGAAAACCCCAAATCCTACAGTCAAAATGAACTTTTGTCCTTCGAATTCCATTACATGAACACCTAGAATATGTACCATAAACATCCGTTCTTTTTGTTGATACCAGTCAGTTTTATTACTACACACACACACACACACACACACACACACACACACACACACACACACACACGTGCGCGCACACATACACAGTTTTCTATGTGTGTGTGGTGCTGGGGATCAAACCCCGGGCCTTGTAAATGTTAGGCAAGCATTCCACCAGAGTTATACCTCCAGCCTTTATTTATTTTAATTTCTAAAATTAACATCTTTCATGAAGAAGAAGGTTTGTTTTAAACTGTGTCCTTAAATACAGGAAGAAAATTAAGACAATTTTAGTAAATTATAATACAGATATCTGGTCCTAAGGGACTCTTACATAACCTCAGAATTCAGGATAACACTGTTTCTATATAAGTCTCTAAGTGTTACAGAACCAAACTAAAGTCAAAAATAATTATTTTAAGACAACACATCTCACCTTAGAGTTCTCTGATTTTTTAATAAGTTCTGCAGACCCAAGAGGCCTTCCTTCCTTTCTGACCAATTAGAACTAGCACATCTATTGAGAACTTCTGCCACATCTTCTGTCTGCCTCATATATGTAGGGATACTACCATTTCGAGAACTGTAAGAGCGTTCGGAACAAGCACTAGAAGCATCACTATTGGCATCATCATCTGAGTGCATTCCATATGATTCATATCTTCTTCGAGCAGGTTTTTTCTGTTACACACAAAAAATTTCATCAGTAGTAGTTAAAAATTGTATTGATATTTCATAAAGTCTACTGATCACAAAAGAAATTATTTTTCTTATTAGCAAACCCAAATACTTAAAAGGATTTGTTTTAAAATCAGTGTAGAACATGCTGCTAATCATTGTAATGACAACATGTCAATATTTAGGTTTTTTTTGCTCAGGAAACATGTTTTAAAAGTTAGTAGAAGGTGAAGTATTATTTAAATATGGGAAGTGGAAGAAGTAGAGTAAGATTATATGGAAGTTCGGATGCACAAAGAAGGAAGCGCTCAGTATGTATTTTTTTCCTTTTCATTGGAAATTGAGAACTACTAAAATGTAATTTAATACAAACTTTACAAGAAATATGAGTTGGTAATAAAAAAATTGTCTTTTTAAAGGAGAACTACAATGAATCAGGAAAATGTCTGCTTTTCCAGACGTAAAGTATCTCATTCTTTCCTGCCTCTTTAATCTCCTTCTTTCCTATTCTTTTACCTCCACTACCACTTCTCTTGCCATTCTTCCTTCCCTTGAATCCAACCCTCATGTCTCCTAAAGAAGTAAAATACAAGCAAAAGATGTAAGAAACTGTTATTACTATTATTTTTAGAAGGTAAGATCCTTAAGGACTTTCCTCCGTTTCTTCATTACTATTATTTTTAGAAGGTAAGATCCTTAAGGACTTTCCTCCATTTCTTCAGTACATATAAAATGGCTCTTTCAATAAATATCAGAAACCATATTCAGATTCCTTTAATTTCTTTATACCTAAGGTTTATACTTTAATGTATGTAACTGTCAACTATATCTTGCATATTAAAAGTGACAAGAGGTAGCGTAAATAGCTCACATGAGACTTCCTTGGAAGAATTGGAAACAAATCTCTATAATCTGATGTTTGGATTTTGGCTGGTGTGCGTGAAGGTACTTCTATAAAACACTGTAAGCACAACAATTTAAAATAGTTCCAAGTATCTATAAGTACTCTGCAGACCAAAATCTAAAAGAAATGTGATCTGATCTGAACTTCAACAGTCCAAATAGTTTTATAATGATGTTTCTGTTACTTACTGCTCTCATTTTTAATTTAGAGTGTTAATACTGTGATGTTTCCTGTGTTGGGCTCCAAATTAGTTTTATTACAGACATAAGTGTAAATGACCTCATCTCATTTGTGAAAAAGTTGGACTGAAAAAAACAGCACCTAAGACACTCTAGTTAAGATAATCACAGTTATAGAAAAGCAGATGTATGTCTAAGAATTTTATTACTTCCATTTTAATTTTTTATAGAAGACCATCATCTGTTAAACTGATGAAGCAAAGAAAAGTTATGGTATCATAAAATGTCAAAAAACAGCAATGTCTATACCTTAGTCCGTATGTCTCCTAAGAGCTGAGAGCAGTAAATTTTTAAAGAGAGAAATTGAAAATAATGAAGAACAACACAGTGAAGTAGGCATTAACAATGCCCATGATTAGAAACATTAAGTTTTTTTTAACATATATACAAAAGAACTGCCTATCATGTTTAATCTTATTAATATCCTTTATTTAGTTCAATTCAAAGAAAAATACCTAAGCTAGAAAAATATTCCTGTAACCAGTTTTCCCAAAGAAACTCAAATACTCTTATCTGTATCCTTTTACCATTACCAAATTTAATTTTATTTCCCCAGGTCAAGATTAGGTTTAACTGTCGGAAGCTTTTTTCCTAAAAATTGATAATTGTAACTGAAATATCTGTGCTATGCAACTAACAGAAGTAGAATATTATTGGGAATTCACTTTTAATCCTTCATAGTTAAATATTCCTATGTAATTCAAACATCATCTTAGTATAATAGCTCAAGAAAAAACCCATCTAATTCATAAAACTTACAGAAGTAGAATTTAATTGGTAAATAATTCAATAAAAAACTAGGGAACATGATTTAAAAAATACACTGATGAACTTAAAACATCTAACTAATTAAGTATCATCCTAAAAAGAAGTTATCAGTATATCCCAGGAAAGCCAGGAGGATCATGGTTTGAGGCCTGCCTACATGACTGTGCGCTCTTGTCATCCCAGCTTGGAGGGAAGTGCAAATAGAATCGTAGTAAAGGCTGGACGGGGCATAAAAGCAAGACCCTATATGAAAAATATAAAAAGGGCTGGGAGCATGGCTTAAGTGGAAGAGCACCTGCCTAGCAAGCACAAGGCCAGAAACCCTCAGTATCACCAAAAAAAAAAGCATTATAATAACACTGGTTAAGATGTAATTTAAATTTTTTTTAGTAGCATAATATATTTTCTAAATTTCAAAACAAGCTGGGTGCTACTGGTTCACGCCTATAATCCTACCTACTTGGGAGGCAGAGATCAGGAGAAGAGAGATTTAAAGCCAGCCTGGGCAAATAGTTCTCAAGACGCCATTTCAAAAATACCCAACACAAAAAAGGGCTGATGGAATGGCTCAAGTGAGAGAGTGCCTGCCTAGCTAGTGAGGTCAAGTTTAAGCCCCAGTACTGCTGCCCCCCAACCAAAAAAAAAAAAAAAAAAAGACAAGGGATGGGGTTGTAGCTCAGTAGCATTTATTCAGAATGCAGGAGTCCTGGTTTCCATCCCAGCAGTGGAAAAAACCAAAACCAAAAACAGTGAACTAAAAACAAAGCTGAGGCCTTTTATAAATTCTGGGTAAGAAATTGAATAAATCTGTATTAGGCCCTGGGTTCAATCCCCAATAACCCTCTCCTCCAAATGAGCAAATGGTTCTTAAACAGGATAAATATTGTAAATTCATAATCTGAGTCACTCTTTTTTTTTCTTTTAATGCTGAGAAATTCAGGGCCTTGGGCATGCTAGGCAAGTGTTCTATAGCCCCAGCCTTAATCTGTAATTTGAAAGAAGAAGTGTCATACTGAATTGATTTGGGAAATTAGCTAAACAAATTATACACATCATTTCAAAAGAGTCATCCTTCATAATTTTCAGTGAGAACAGTGAAAATGTTGTCTACATATCTATGTTGTATACCACTCTTCTGATAAACTACCACGAATCTTTAAAATAGGTTTTTAAACCTCATTGTTTCATGTGTCAGGCATAAAGAACTTGGAAGATATCTTCGTTATAATTTGCCTGAGGCTGTACTTTCAGCTCAGAAAATACAAGTAATTAAAAGACTAAACAAAAGCAGCCCCTCAACTAAAACAACTCCTACACACTCAAGGTTAAGATAGCCTTGAAATACATGCCTGTAAGTGACATATTTCTATAGCAATCTATCTCCTCTTACATTCAGTATAGTACAGAGCAATAAAAATAATACTATATTAAAGATATCAATAATAGTTACGTTCCCAGCACCCCACCAGAGTTACTACTATTCCTGGCTTAACATCCTGAATAATTAGTAAGAATCAGTAATTATACTGCTGTGCTTTTTACATTGCTCACATCTGTCTTAGATTTAATCTAGAATTTTCCCATTCTTTCTCCTATGCAGGTGAAGGCTTACTCATGAACTGTTGTCGTAATTGGAATATTTATAATGACAGAGAAATGGAAAAGAGTACCAAAGCATCAGCTACAGCCTCCTCCACATCGGAGCCTGTGTTCAGGACTCGCATGGCACTGACAGAGGATGACAGCCGGCTTGACTGACTGATCCCATAACCTGGACCTAATACATTAAAAGAAGGAAAACAGCTTTGAGATGGTCATAAATGTTAATAGTATCAGGCTGGGAAACTTTAATACCCTAAGGGAAAGGGGAAAAAAAAAAAAACCAATGGCAAAGCATTTTAAAAGCAGTATCATATTTTCTGGGCACACTGAATTTTTTTTGTCAACTAAAAGGGTAAAGGCAATTAAAATTATTGACAATGTGTAGAAAATAAATTTAAAGAATAGCAACTTATTTATGACTACCAGGTACAAGAAAGAGTGGCTGGAAGACTAAGGGCTTTGACATTGATAGCCCTATAGTTAATCCAGCTCTGTCAGTTCAGGCAAGTCTCTACATGTGGGTGAACCACCAACTAATCCAGAATAACGATCAATCCTCAACCAATAATGGTTAGGGAGATCAATGAAGTCACCAGCAATTCACCAGAAAGAAAAGCTCAATGATAGTATCTCCTTCAAGATAAGTTGATTTTATTCCGTAACTAAGATAGATCATTCAGTAACTATTAAGTGGCTACCTTGTGCCCGGCACAAAGACAAACCAAAAAGATGAATTCTCCCTCTCAACTGCTTTGTACACCATCATTTACAATTAAAACACTTCATCCACCATTTTGGTTTTTTTTTTTAAACACACATATAATGATGAAGAACATAACTGAAAACATGAAACAATTCTATATTTAAAAATGACATAACAGGTTACACAAAACAGAAAAGTCCTTCTGCTAGTGAGAAAAATGCTCAGTAAGGGTGCTGAAGGGGAAAAAGTTACTTGGGAGGGGGGAAAACAAGTGATTATTCTCCAGTAAATTAAAAAAAAAAAAACAAATCAATTTATAAAAGTGAGTATTATTCAATGAAAACTGAAAAGGACAAAATCTGAAATGAATGCATAGATCATAGTGAAAATGTACTCATCCTTCACCTGAGGCCCCATACACATCGGGGGCGTAGAGGGCACCAGTAGATCTGGAATGGTGTCTGGAAGCTGGAATAACAGGACCATACAAACCTCATCTATTACCACAGAAACAAGGAATAGTGGCAGCACTAATGTCAGGCAAGGAGAGTTAGTTAACATTGACGTTACTCTTAATAGTTAATGATCAGAATACTGCCAAATATGGCAATTAAACATTAGCATTTCAAAATTGTCCCTGACACACAAATACAAATTACACCTAAGTGGACATACGAGGCCTATAAGAGACAAAAAAGGCAAATATTCAAATGGAAGAAAATGTCAAAAAATACAAGCATGAAAACAAAAAAAAACAAACACTGTAGTTAAAAAAAAACCACTATGGTAACTAGTAATTAATAATAATCTTATCTCCTTTAATCTTGACACCCAAAGAGAGGTAAATATTATTATTGAATTTTATAGGTTTAATTGTTTGCCTCTCTTATTCATATGTTGAAATCCTAATCCCCAAGAAGAAGGCACTAGGTGGTGGGTGGGCAAAGCTCTCATGTACTTTTTATAAAGGAGACTCCAGAGAGCTAGGTGTAGCTCCTTCTATCACGTAAGGACATAGCCACAGCCATCTGAATATGCTGGTACCTTGATCTTGGACTTACTAGCCTCCAGAACTATGAGAAACAAATTTGTCATTTGTAAGTATTTGTTACAACAGCCCGAACAGACTGAGACAGATGGGGAAATTAGGGCACAAAGAAGTAATTATACAATCAAAGCCTCAAAATCTGTGTTCGTTCAGGGCTCTGCTCTTAAAAAGCACAGACCACTGTTGTATTGTTCAAAAGATAACATACCTTATTTGTGTTAACATACATTTTTCACAATGATATGGAGAATAAAGTTGTTCATTTAGTAGATTACTTAAAAATCAAAGCACATCTAAATATCAAAAAGGAGTATCAAGACAGGTTCCAATGGCTCATGCCTGCAATCCTAGCTACTTTGGGAGGTTGAGATCAGGAGAATCAAAGTTCAGTTCAAGGTCTCCTCAGACAAAGAGTTTGTGAGACCCCCATCTCCAAAATAATCAGAGCAAAATGGATGAAGTACGGCTCAAGCGGTAGAGCACATGCTTTGCAAGCACAAAGCCCTGAGTTCAAACCCCAGCCCCGCCAACCCCCCCAAAACTCCTCTCAAAAAACCCCCCATAATTTAACAAAAAAGCTAAAAATTTGTGACGTGTCCTTATATTGTTCTAGAATCAAAATACATATTTTGCATTATAGATCTTAAAATTTTTGATTTCTATAACAACACAAAGTCAATATTAATATTTGTCCATCATATAAAAATAAACTGCCAGGAAAACGCGTTTTAATATTTAGTGAAATATACTACTTTCACTTTAAAAGTTAGTCTTCTTCAGATGTATTAATCAGAGCCCTTAAAATTTCCTTTGCTACAGGATAATCATAATGAAAAAAAAATGATAAAAAAGATCCAAGGAAAGAGGATTAAACAGAGAGAATGCTGCACAAAATGGTTAATAAGTACTGAAAGGTGACTAAGTTAAGTCAGTAAACTATTTACCTAACAGAAATCATTTATAAAATAGTGAGAAAGATGAGTGAATTTGCAAGTGCCTAGTATCTGAGCTAAATGTCTCAGAGAACCAAAAATTAACCACTTGAAGTTCTATACTAAGTCTATCTGAGGAAGAATTACAACAGACAACTAGAATAACTGTATACTACTTAAGAGTCCCAAACTTTTTTTTTTTGTGATACTAGGGTTTGAACTAAGGGCTTCACGCTTGCAGATCCTCTACCAATTGAGCTATTCCACAAGCCCTTTTGCAAACTACCAACCTAAGCTGGCCACGAATCACAACCCTCCTGATCTCTTTCTCCCAAGTAGCTAGGATTATAGGTGTAAACCACCTGCACCCAGTTCATGCCAAATTCTTGAAGAGCAATTCTCTGAGTATTACAGTAAGCTATATGTTTCAAAGAAAAAAATGTGAAATGGCCACAGGATTGTGCATAGAAGCAAAGTACAAGTTAAAATTCTGAATGGTCATAGAGAAATTCTAGATTCTCAATGTAAAAACTTATGCCTCTCGACTTATCCTAAAAACACTAAAGGTTTAAAAATATATCTAATATTTTTATAATTGAGGTAAGTATACTATTATAATCAAAGTTACAATATAATCTCAATGATCAGGAACAATCAGGTTCATAGCAGTGATAAAACATGAGCTCCTATATGGAAAAGATTGTCAAACTATAAAATACTATAAAAATATTAATCCCTCCCACTGATATTGTAGTTTGTAGAAATTTTTTCTAGAAACCTACATTACTACATTAAGTACTCTAAGTTGAAAAGATAAATTATAGTTTATCAAACTAAACAGCACATATTTCAGACTGAGTACTTTTTTCTTTTCATTGCTGGGGTTTGTACTCAGGGCCTCCATCTTGAGCCTTGAGCCACTCCACAAGCCTTTTTTGTGTTTTTTTTTTTAAAGATAGGGTCTTGTGAACTATATTTGCCTGGGCTGGCTTTGAACTACAATCCTCTTGATCTGCCTCCTGAGTTGCCAGAATTATAGGCGTGAGACACCAGCACCTGGCCAGAGTGAGTAATATCTTTAAATTCTCTACAATGATTTAAATCTTGAATTCAATATTCTTTTGTTTTGTTTGTTGAGACATGGTCTTACCATGTAGTCCAGGTTGGCCTTGAATTTGTAATCCTCCTGCCTTAGCTGTCTGAGGGCAGGGATCAAATTAAGTGTTCTAAAGTTTGCATCTGGCTGGGCACTGTGGCTCTTGCCTGTAATCCTAGCTACTCAGGAGGCAGAAATCAGGAGGACTGTGGTTCGAAGCCAGCCTGAGGAAATAGTTCCGAGACCCTATCTCGAAAAACCCATCACAAAAAAGGGTTGGTGGAGTGGGTTCAAGGTGAAATCCCTGAGTTCAAGCTCCAGTAGTTCAAAAAAGTTTGTACCTATGTGACATTACTTGATTATGAAAGCAATTTGTTTACATGATGACTGACTTTGCTCTTTCAAGACACTTAAATAAGGTCAAAAGCATTTCCCAAACATATAATTTCATAGTCAACAATGAATGCTGGCTTCCAGGTATACAGAGGTTCTCAGATGGCGATATTGCAAGAGGGAAGCAGTGTACCTCACAGCTGTCCAAAAACTCACCGAGGGGCTGAAAAGACCGGACTGGACTTGTGTCCCTGCTGCTTTCCCGACTAGCTTCCCGGCTGCATCCTTGACTCACGCTTGGCCGAGGAATGCGACTACTTCGGGCTGGCAAAACACACAGCAAGGAAGAAAACAGAAGACAAAGTACAGGGTTTTTAAAATTTTGGTTTTATTTGTTCTTTCTTAAAAACTGACTGTTAACTTAGGCTGAAAAATTATTATGTCAGTACTGGGAATTTAAGTCAGGACATGAGCCTGCTAGGCAATGGCACTCCAACATGAACCACGCCTGAGTCCTTTAGTCTTAGGGTTGCTTTTCAGGTAAGTTCTGGCTAAACTTCTGTGCTGGCTGACCTTGAACCTCAATCAAGCGTGTGGCACCACTCTCGCCCAGCTGGGGAGAGAAATGACTCTAGATAAAGAGTCATTTAAAACCAAAAATACAAGTAAGTTTCTTGAATATGGTTTGTTACTTTCTAGGAGGTTAGAGGCGTAAAAGAATGCTTTAGTAAAAGAAAAAGGCCAAAAGTAAAAAAGATTTAAAATATTGTTCAACATATACAGTAAAACTCAAATTTTTTCTTTGTTAAGTGAACTACAGACTTCTTTCACTTTTGGTGTCTTAGGTCAAAATCTTTTTAATAGAAAGAAAAATCTATACATGTCAAATATTAACCAAAGAACAATTCCTGTTCTTTGGTTTTAAAGTTCTAAACAAAGAAGAAAAATGAGCCATGCTTTCAAGTCCCACTCCTGAGAAAACAGAAAGACAGGCTAGAGGTAAGGATCAGTGGTAGAGTGTTTGCTGGGTAAGCATGCTGCCCTGATTTTAAAGCAGTACAGCTTTAAAAAAAAAAAAAGACCATGTTGTGCTTAGTAGCTAGCGCCTGTGCAATCCTAGCTACTTGGGAGGTGAACAAGAGGACTGAAGTTTGAGGCCAACCTAGGCAAGAAAAGTTAGTGGGCATATTAGCTCCTGACTGGCATCTATTCTTTTATAAACTACAAAAGAAATAGAGCTAGCAATTCTTGGAAAAGTTATATAGGAAAGTCACATTCCAAATGCAAAATGAACCAAAATGTAGGATAACTCTAGGTACAGGTAGGTCTATAAGAAAAAAGAATTCATTTCAGTATAATAGGCACATTCTTTCACAAAGTCTTGAACACCCACACACTTTAGGAAGAAATGAGGCCATAACCCACTATGCATCTTTTTTATCATTTTAAAATTTACATGCATGTGTACACATTGTTTGGGCCACCTCACCCCCACTATGTGTCTTTGAAGCAAACCATATTTATTTATTCATAACACAATAAATATTATTTATAGCTTTTTTTCTTTTGGGACAGGGTCTCACCATGTAGCCCAGGCTGGTCTGAAACTTTCAATCCTTCTCCCTCTACCTCTCAAGTTCTAAGATTACAAACATGCACCAATATACCATATATATTTTTAAATTTTAAAAGTACATTAAGACTTGCTTGTGAATGCACAGTGGAATGTATGTGTAAAATGTAATAATGTAAAAATAAAGTCGATAGCTCTAAGAGAGCAGAAGGTGAAAGAAAGGTATGGGAAATGAGATACTGGCTGAAGTTGACAAAACAAAAAGAAATGGCATTTTCATTGGTAATCTACAAAAGACTTTAAAAACAATGAAAAACAGATGATGAAAAAGAACCTGTAATAATTAGAGGATTTTTGCTCTGAGAATGACAGATCAAGTAGCAAGTATCCTAAGGGCAAAATTAGTACTACTATTGATAAAGAAGAAAGGGAGGGAAAAAATAGGTAGGTATATAGAGATGGAAAGACAGATTCTGGATCCATGAAGGCAATGTTAATCAGTCAACTTACTGGCTGCACAACCTCTAAATTTTTCTCCTATAAGAACCAATAAAGGCTGGAGGTGTAGCTCAACTGGTAGAGTACCTGCCTAGCAAGTTCAAAGCCCTGAGTTAAAAAACAAAAAACAAAAAACTGATAAATTTCCTTTTACTGCTTTTTATTTTTTTTCCATTTTCATTAAAAAAAAATTTTTTTTGGCAGTACTGAGAATTTGAACTCAGGGCTTTGCACTAACAAGGCAGGCTCTTTACAGCTTGAGACATGCCTCCAGTCCTTCATTTTACTATTCAAGGTAGCTTCAATTGCAGTTTCCTTAGCTAAAAGTCAAAGTATCCTAGTCAATACAAAATAAATAGAGAGTTGGACTGGAGGCATGGCTCAAGTGGTAGAGATCCTGCATTTGCAAGCACAAGACCCTGTCTTTGTTTAAACCCCAAGTATCCCAAACAAACAAACAAACAAAAAGAAAGAAAATAGAAGCTTATTATCTGACCTACAATTCGATTGTCAAATATATGCAGCTAACATACATGCACATAAATACTTGATAATATGTTGCATGTTTCTCAATAATCTTGAACTTTAAAATAATAGCTGTATTTTCAAAGCTCCTATAAATTGTACTTTTAAGATGTAACTCATAACCTGTATTTCAGTAACTTCTTCAATTCTCCTTGATTTTTTAAAGCTGTTTTCCTCAGACTTCTAAGAGCCTACTGTATTCTAGAGTCTTCAATGCTACAAAAGCCTGAAACACTAGAGAAATAAGTGTCAATTCTCCTAAAGAAAATCTTACCTACGGAAAGCCGAGATGGACTAGCCTCTCTGCTGCAGCCCTGGCTCCGTGGTATCTTGCTTCTTTTTTGTGCTGAGGCTGAATTGACCAGGACTCTTTGAGCACCCGAGCTCACAGTAGAGAGGGCTGTCGTGGTCAGAACTCTTCCTGGAGACCCAGATCGGCTGCCAGCTAAACACCAAACACATATAAAAATACTAAGATGTGAACCCCTAGAGAACTTGCTGAAAAGATAAAAATTCAAGAAACAGTGATAATATGGCAGGTTAAAGAAAATGCAGTGAGAAAGATTTATACATAATTACAACCTGGGGGGAAAAAGGTATCACCTATACTAGCACTGAATGGTAAGTGTTTTGGGGGATATACCATACTATGTTTGATAATGATAACAGTATTATGACTTTTAGAATACAAATTGTAAGAAAGGTTTCCAAAGCAACCATGTGTCTGATAGTACATTTGGTTAAGATGATCTGTGTGAAAAAGCTATAAATTTAAAGGAGAATATAACGCCTTAATTTTCTCACTGCTATTATTTTCATTAATAATAATGATAATTTGCTTACGTTAGAATAGTTTCCCTGAGAGGCTTGTGAATGTGTACAGCAAAGTCATCTACTTAAATACTATATACATTTTTAAATTTTACAAAATTAAAATTTAAATGTTGAGAAAACTCGGTCAGCTAAAGAAGAAATTTATATTCAAATCACAAAGGTCTCTTGGGTGGCCACATTCTGGGATATAGAAGAGAGATTCCATCTGAATAAATAAATTCTTGGCATGGTGGGGCACACCTGTAATTCCTGCACTCAGAAGGCAGAGGCAAGAGGATTTCAAATGTAAGGTCAGCCTACATAATAGACCCTGTCTGTAAATACCTACCTACTTATCTACCTATATACATACAGAACAGTGTGCTTTTTTTTTTTTTAAATCCATGCCCCAATCTCTAACTCCCCTTCTATCCTCTAGAATATATCTCTGACTTCTCTGACATTTGGCTCTTAGTCCTATTCCATATGGTTTTCTATGTATGTTGATGGGTAGGTATGTATTTATAGACAGAGTCTTTTATGTAGGCTGACCTTGAACTCGAGATGCTCTTGCCTCTGCCTCCAGAGTGCTGGGAATATAGAGGTGTCATACCACACCTGGTTCATTCATTCATTCATAATGTTTTTTGGGGTGGTAGTACTGGGGATCAAATCCAGAGCCTCATGCATGCCAGGCAAACATTTAACCACTGAGCTATATTCCCAATCCTCATTCATGATTTTTAAGACAGGCCTCACTGTGTAGGTCAGGCTGGCCTTCAATCTGCATTACCCCAGCCTCTGCCTCCCAGTGCTGGGATTATAGCTATGAATTACTATGCCTGGGATTTATTTATTCAGAGGGAGGTTTTATGTAGCCCAGGATGACTTTGAACTCTTGTTCCTCTTGTCTCTGCCTCCTGAATGCTGGAAATACAGGTGTGTGCCACCACACTAGAAAGAAACATTGTTTTAAAGTAGAAGTATAGAGGTTAACTTTTAAGGAGATGAATTCCCATGTTAATCAAAACATTTTATATCTATGTTCAATAGGAAAATGGACTAGATAATTCCAAGATATAATCTAACCCTAGATTCTAAATGGCAACATTACAGAATTTGCATTTAAATAAATCTCATGAGCCAATCTTTTCCTTTCCTCAGGCACCACCTTCCATGCAGTAGAAGAGTCACTGCTCATGATGTACAATCTTACCCAATAAGAGTTTATTTCCACTGAACAGATTAAAGACTCAAATGTCAGTGGGGACAAGAACAAGATATTGAAAAAAAGAACAGGTTCTTCTTTCTTTGCTTGCCTTTTTTTTGTGGTACTGGAGTTTGAACTTAGGGCCCTGTGCTTGCCAGGCAGGCACTCTACCACTTGAGCCACACCACCAGCCCAGTTCTCCTAAGTATAGAGCAGGGGGAGTGGTCAAGCAGATGGTAATCAAGAGGAGACTGTCTGCCCTTTGCTAAGGGGGAGGTGACCTTTGAGTTCTAACCAGCCTCTGTCTTGAGGTAATACTGACTAGGTTTGTGATATTTTTAAACTGAGAGCTTTGAAATTTCCTGAGGTTTATCACGTTGTGTAGGCTAAACAGTACATGAATAGAGCAGGCTAGATGTGGTCTATGGGCTGTTGATCTGTGATCCCATGTTATTAGTTCTTGGCATAGCTTGCTTAGTACAATTTATACTCCTGCTTAATTCTTAAACTGTATCAGCACATAAAATTGAACTTATCTTTCATCATGGATAGCAAAATTGTACACAAACAGTGTTTCCAGTAAAACTAACAATTTACTATTTGAGCAGAAGGAATTCTAAATTATTGTAGGGAAATTACTCAATTGTATTTTAAAATGACTGCTCAGTAAAACGTTTCATGATAGTTCAGGTGAAGAATCTTCAAATCCAGTTTCTTTCAGTTATAGCCTTCAGGATAGTGGAGGTACCTATTTTTTCCATGCAGGATCTAAACTAAACATACACACTAAAACATCCAAACACCCAACATGCCACAAACTCACAATGCAAGATAGGTAAATGGAATATTTTATGGGAATAAGAGTAACAATATAAAAAGTATAAAGAGAATGAACTAAGCACATACAATATGGTATTCTGTTAAACCAATGTAAATTTGTGGAGGAAGAGTGTTGATAGGAGACTGGAGTATTCCTTGAAATGTGGATCTATTCAGCAGACAGGAAATGTGCAGTTTAGAAGCAGAGTAACTACTTTTTCTACTCTAGATTTAAATTTATTAGAATTATGCAAGCTCACTCTCTAGATATTTAAATTCATTCATGCCCCTCTTAGGAAATAAAATTGGCAGTGTTCAGTTCACTTTAATCTCTCCCTTCCTCTTTTCCAGTACCTCTGGTCACCACACCAAGACTAATAATTCCAGTGTCTACAACTCATTTGGAATGATTTATACTTAGAAGAACATAGTAAGGCTTTTTCTCCAGCAAAGAGCCACCAAGGTTAATTATTTCCTTTAGGAAAACTACAGAGTTGATGAAAAGGGGCATAATGCACCCAGGAAATTGCACGTTAACAGAAAATGCCCTAATTGTAAAACTTGAAACCAGATACCTATTTTCTCTTGTGCTGCCTTTTTTATACTTTTTATGGAATTTCAAAGCATTACTACTGCTCATTTTCTTTGAATGTTTACATATGTTGGGCCAATTCAGATAAATTAAAAAATTCGGTTTTGGCAATATAATAAAGACAAGGCCAAAGGCGGTGGGAACTCAATTGCTAAGTTTTATCCCAACATGATTACAAAATGATGGAATATTATGTAAGAATTTCTGCTGAATAGAACCCATATTTGGTAATGGAAATAGGTGATCATACAGTAGATGCACACATAAAGTCTATAGATTCTTACCACCAATGGTATTAGCAGATTGTGATCCTGAACAAGTGTAAAGGCAGAATTAGGGTAAGGGTTATAATCCAAGAATAGGGAAGGAGCAGTTTTAAAATGAATGGCAGATGGAAATAAGAAAGCTTTAGTCAGTTCTCAGGAAAAAAAGAAGATACAATGCAAAAAAAAAAAAAAAAAAGGCAAACTTTAAAAATCCCAAAAGCACAGATGATATCTGTAACAAAAGCAGTACACTCAATAGTTTTCATAGCTGATAAACAGAAATCAGACACTCATGTACAAAGCAGATGAAATGAAGTCACAAGAGTAAATGTAAATTCTTCAGCTTTTCTATTTAAATTATTTAATTTAAATAATTAAGTGTTTAAGTTTTTTTAACATTTAATTTAAAACTAGATGTAGGAACAACTGTAACATCTTAGAGCTGAAGAAAAATCAGATGAAAAACCACAAGTTTCATCTTTTTTAAGATTCACAGAAAAGCAAAAACAAGAGGTGGGAATAAGGAAAACAAAGTTTCTGACAGGCTGTACAATCTTCTGTACACAACCAGTCACTACCAACGACAAAAAAAAAGGGACACAATTCTTTCATAAATATATATCTAAAGTCTCTCCATTAGGTCTGCTTTCATTTATTTTGGTTAGCCACCAGAACACACCTGCTTTGATCCAAAAGATTTTTTTTTTCTAAATGATGATACAAAAACATGGAAAGACCATGCAAACCCTAATGAATTACATTTTACAACAAAGTGAAGATGGAGATCACCATAATATTTCTGTGCAGATATGTTAGAAAGAAACTTGCATACAAATTACGTATCTTTTTAACAAAATAATTTGGAATAGGACATATAGTCATTCAAATAAGTAAGCAAGCAAACAAACAAAAACTCTCCAAAATGATTAAAATCTAAGTGATTTTATAGTGGGAAAGTCTTCTAATCTTAAAGTCCTACTAGGTCTAAAAAAACAGTGACTGGTTTTTTTAGGGGAGAATTTTGACTATTGTGGATTGGGTTTCAAAGTGAAAATCAAATGCAAAAAGTATTACTCTATTTTCTAGTGAAGTGATCTGAAGTTAAAACCTATGTAAAAAGGATGTCCCTTAAGTAACATATTTAAAAAAACAAAAACAAATACAAACAAAAAAACCCTCTTTTGCCCTGAGTTCAGCCTTAGTATTAAAAGATAACTAATGTCTCACAATTAAGTGGACAGTTTCAGGTTATCTTAATGTTTCTTTATGCTTTAAACATTCTAACTTCACTATTACTTATTTCTCTGTTTCCTGAAGGCAATGAGAATAGCAAGGCATAGAAAAAAAAAAAGCAGTATAAAATTCAGTTGGCATCTGATTAAGAATAATAACAAGGACAATTTTAGCAGTTAACATACATAGTGCTTATTCTGGGCCATGTACTATCTTAAGAGCATTAAATATACTACATCATTTAGTCCTCATGACAATTCTACATGTAGATGCTATTATCCTCTTCATTTTATAGGCAAGTATACAGAAGTGTAGTAACTTTAATCTAGGAAAGCCAGGATTCTAACCTGGGCAGTATGACTCCAAAGACCATAATCTAAACTAGCATTTCTTAGATTTTACTATGACACAAATTTATCTTCTTAAAGTTCAGATTCAGTTGATCTGTGATGTTAATTTCTAATTAGAACCCAAGTGATGCTGATGCTAATCTGTGTAGCACATATGGAGGAGTGATGCTCCCAACTACTGTGCTACACTGCTGAAAACCTAATGTACTTTAAAAATCATTCTAAAATCCACAAAATTGGGGAAAAAGGTGTTATCCACTCTTGATTTGCTTGAGAGAAAAGCCCTTGCCTACAGGACATCTGTCATTCTTCCTATTTGTAAGCAATCTTCAATTTGAAAATGCATTTTACTGAGTATTTCTGCTTATCTTTAGGATTCTTAGTGAGTGCTCCCAACATTACACTTCCTGGACTCTGGGAAGAAGAGAATCTGAGGGAAGACTTGGGTAATCAGCATCCTATTCTCTCCAAGCCTTGCTCTTTCCGCTTGATTCTACGATCCAGGACTCAGGTTAAAATAAACAGATAGGACATCCATATCCTAACAAATGATCTAAATAACGGTGCAAGACAATTAAATCCATTTCTTTCTAAAAGTATAGTCAAGTATACAGAATAATTCCCACAATTATTTCCTAAGGAAAATTTCCTGATTTTTTTAGAGATAAATGCTAATAAAAATTTCTTGGTAAGGAAGGAATGGCAACAAATTGTTTTCAATTAATAATGCCATAAATATATGTGTTACTAGTCTGGTACATATGGATCATTCATTGTACCTAGACATAAAGTAGTGCTTTTTAATAATTCTTCTTACGAAGAACTCAACTTTCAACGAAATACCAAAAACATAAATCTTAAATTTAATAACAAATAAACCAAAATTGTCATTTCAGTTTATTTTTCCTCACTATAAATCAGCATATACTTGTTAAAAATGGTAGCCAAAAATAAGATTTTCTAATAGATTATGGGGAGAGTAAGATATCACTTATCTGCTTTGAAAAGCATTAAGCCAGATGCAACCCGATTTTGATGTTAATATATGGCAATTATTTTTGCCTCTAAAAGGCACAGTTCCACATTTGCAAGTTTCTGAATATAATGTGAAAATCTTAATGCTTAGGATTAAGCATGTGCTATTTAAAATATCTTCATGCAAAAGTTTGTAAAGCAGATGAAGTTTTTCTTTCTAAGTGGCAGATATCAATGATGCAGCCCTAATAACACAAAGACAAGACAACACCCACTCAAAAAATTCCAAAACATGCACGACAACTGACCCAAAACATTGAAAAAAAAAAAAATACCTTCATTTTTGTCAGGTGATGATGAACCTAAAGTACAGAACAAGAACTCAGTATGTGGCTTGCCTTTTTTCAGATTTGCTTTGTCTACCCACTGGTCAACTTCCTAATACGGTACTAAACACGCAACACGCTTATCCTAACAAGATTGACAATCAATGGAGGACTGGTAAGCAGTACGTACGCTGGGACTGAGACACCATTTTTGTTCGGCTTCTTCCTCTAGAATCTGTCTTGGCATTTCCCATACCAGCAAGTGGTGCTGAAAGCTTTGCTCTCATACGGCCTGAGGAGTAAGATAATCACATAATTAAAAAACATTTGTCTATAACAACATTCATTATTAAGGGGGAAATCTAACTATTTTTAAGTATTGTTAAATTCTATAATAAAACCATCACAGGTTATATTTTTCTTAAAATTTAATTCATAGTTTTGCTTTATTTTTCCCTTTTCTTTTCTAAGAGATGGGATTTTGCCTTGGCTGGTCTCAAACTCCTTGGGTCATGCAATCCTCCCACTTAAGCTTCTGAGTAGTCGGGACTACAGGCATGTCCCAGCAGGCCCAGCCAGGATTGTTTTTTATGTGTTGTACTATAAGCTAACATTCCATCAAGGGTAAGAATAATGTAAAACCACAAGATTTTCATTCTTACTTTGACATTATTAGTCTAGTAGTTATAATTAAGATAATTACTATATTCTTTTTTTTTTTCTTTTTTCTTTTTTGTGGTACTGGGGTCTGAACTTTGGGCTTTGTACTTGCTAGGGGAGCGCTCTACAACTTGAATCACAACCCCAGCCCTTTTTGCTTTAGTTATTTTTTTTTCTATAAGAGTCTCAAGTTTATGCCCTGGTTGGCCGGGACCACAATTCTCTTATTTAGACTTCTTGCTGTAGCTGGGATGGCAGGCACACTTTACCACACCAGGCTTTTACTGCTTTCTTTTCCTAAGCAATTAATTTCATTTAGAAAATGACTTGAGGAAATACGTATCCCATGAGTTGGCACTTTTCTCAATGTATTTTTCTCCCTCCTGGCTGCATTCCTTTCTGCTCTACTACTTCCTCATCTCCCTCTATAAAACTAGGCTACAAGTATCCTCATCCCACTGCTAGAGCTCTTGAACCCAAGGAAATAAGTGCATCCAAGGGTTAAGTAAGCTGTCATTATTAGTAAAAACAAGTGATGATAAAATACATTACTATCAGGTACTTTGGTATTCTCAATCAATGTACAACCAATACCAAACATAGTCAAAAAGAAGAACTCAATCTTTTTAAATTAAAAGGCACAATTTGTAGGGAATACACAAAATTCTGGCTAATTCAATATGGGCATATTAACTAGGAAAAATATACTTAAGAGTAGGTATAAATTTAAAAACTAAGGAATGAGTGAGGGAAGAAAAGAGAGTGGAAAGAAGTAGGAATTAAACAGAGGTAAAACAAGAAGCATAACTGGCAGAATCTTAGTTTTCTATTCACTTCAAGGTCCCCAATGAGTCCATAGTTTAGGCCTCTGAGGATTTTAAAGTCTATTTTGAAGAGTAAGATATAATGTGTTCATGATTAAGAAGTAAAACAAAGAGACCAAATTATCAGTTTTGAAATGGAGAATTTATCCACATTCTACACAACAAAGAAGTTAGGATATGTTAAGTATGTTGTTAGAGTGACAGTAAACTTTATTAGGAAAGGAATACACTTTCTTTTTTTGTTTTTGTTTTTTTGTTGGGACTAGGGTTTGAACTCAGGGTTTCACACTTGCAAAGCAGGCACTGAACTGCTTGAGCCACACCTCCAATTATGTTAAGTATTTTGATACTAACATTTTAAATTACAAAGTGACAAGGAAGATGCCATTATTTCCTATAGGGTCAGAAATCATACTTTAAAACAATTTTAAATATGAGACCATAAAAGGTTAAACTGATTTGGTTTTATACATAAGAAAATGTCACCAATGTAAAACTTAAGAGGAAACCGATGTATTTCAAACCAAAGGCTTTAATAAAACAGCTTTAAGGCAGGCTAAATATACAAAGTGAATTCTTTTCCTTTGTACAAACTCAAATGGAATAAACAATTCCTTTTAAATGGAATCAGTGACCAATTTCTAAGTCACTGATTCAAAAATAAAAGACAATTTGAACAAAAAGCATTTAAATTCCAATGATAAAACAAGGATGCATGCTCCTACAAAGTAGAAATAAATTGGCTTTAACTAAAAAAGAAAAGCATCAAATATCATTAATGGAAAATATGAAATTATGTATTAATTTTATACTAGATATTACTAAACATGTCAAGCAATTATGATTTTCCAGCAAGAGATGATTCCACAATACAAGGCAAAAAACTTCAGGATGAAGAATTAAAAAAAAAAAAAGCCACACATAAAACTAACATAATCAGAGAATGTAGAAGCTACTATAACTAGCAAATTATAAAGATTTGCAAATAAATTAGCCTGTTTTAGTTTTAATATTTAATTCCAACCAATGAAAATAGTAATGTAGGGATTCTGTATTACTAACAAATGTGTATTTCTTACCATCTTCAGATGCTGTTCCTAAATAAGAGAAATAAAAGAATATTTCAACAAATTCTGCCAATGCAGCTACCTCAACCACCACCCAAGACTAAAATGAAAAGGTGAAAACAAAACATAACTTTTAGTCTGAAAGACTTAACCTGGAAAAGTTTTGGAAAAATATAATTTGAGATAATCTTATTTGCAGTACACATAAAAAAGCTGAAACCAGAGAACTGAAAATGGCAGAATTCTATAATGAACACTTCTTTTATATCTCATTCCTAATTTTGAAATGGTAAAAGAAGCTGTAGAAATTAATTACAAGAAAGATGCAACTCTTACTACTTCTATACTATAGACTTTGCTAGAGTAGGAATATTTTCTGGGCATCTTCAAAAGGTAACCCATAAAAGAACTAGAGAAAACTAACAAGTAGGGAAATCAAATCCATGACTGAGGCCTCATTTGCCCATATTTTCAGAAAACACATACAAAACCAAAGATCTACCAATCCAATTAATCAGCTATTTACTCAACATTTATGTGTACTCCCAAGATGTCAGTGAAGTCTACCAAAAATGACCATGTACAAGCATCATAACTCACTACTGCTAAGGAGCAATACTAGACAAACCTGGTATGTACTTTCGTTCAATACTTTTTATGAAATACTTTGATCAGACAATAGGTAGAGAGACAAATATAACCAACAGTCACAAACCCAACCCAAGATTAAATAAATATTCCATTTCACTGAAATATAAGCTATCTTAGATCAACTTTTAGAGTTTATTAACAGAAAAATATGTAACATCTTGAATTTTTCTAGATTTCATAAATGATTTAGATTTCAATACTGTACATTTTACAAGTTTTGAAACGAAGTGCAACCATCTAGCTAACACGATGGGATCTGATAAGAGTGAAAAGAAGCAGGGATAATGTGCTGTCTAGAAAAAATAGGATACAGATTTGTTACTGAACTACAAACTGTAATCATTTGCATATTGGAATTAAAAAGGTAAAACTTAAGTTCAGTTTTGATTACATGTTAAGTTTAAAAAGACAGCATTGGTAACTTGTATTTTGTTTTCATAAACAATCATTTGATCCTGTGAAATATGTCATTTGTCTTTCTCCACATCAGTTAGTAAACTAATGTGTTAAATTAAATGAATGATGAGATTCTTTTCCATTCTTCTGAATCCAATATTGTAAGAAGACAAGAAACTGACAGCATTCAGAGACCTATTTCCTATTTATTTATTTTTGTAGTACTGGGGCTTGAACTCAGGGCCTTCACTTTGAGCTACTCCACCAGTCCTTTTTTGTGATGGGATTTTTTCCGAGATAGGGTCTTGCAAACTATTTGCCATGCCTGGCTTTGAACTGCGATCCTCCTGATCTCTGCCTCCTAAGTATCTAGGATTACAGGCATGAGCTACCAGTGCCTCGCTCAGAGACATATTTCTAAGGGCTCATGTAAAAATTTTAAGATAACTGATATAAGTTACAACATACAGTATAGTACTATTTGAATAGATTTGGAAATCCCAAACTGGATATATACAACCCACAATTAAACCACAGAATGATGTAGCCATATTCACATTAAGATTCTTGGCAAAAAAAAAAAGATTATTGATAAATAACTAGTATATTTTAGAGATAAGTAAGTAGCATATTCTGGAGAAGAATGAACAAGAACCCAAGAGCCATAAATGTGTGGTAGAATTATAAAAGGACATTCTTACCATCCATCTTGTCAGAAGTATCCTCTTTGATGAAAGAGCAAACAAAGAACAGAGGAAAACTTAGTATATTAGAAAACATGGTTTTATAATCCCTATAAAACTTTCTTAAAAGACAAAAGTCATTGCACAGGTATATGGTTTACTGCCTTGTTTCTTAGCCACCCCACCTTTTCTTTGAACTTTTTAGCCTCTATAACCTATATCTGTATAAACTTAACAACTCACTTTCTCTATTTCACTACTTGATAGAGCAAATTACACAACAATGTAGTCATGGATTCTGGTACTACTAAAGACCTGATATTTAGTGCCTGTTCAGAAGAGTTAAGATGATGCTCTTACAAAGGTTATGCTTGTGGGGCTGGCCTCTGGGGACTTTAGTTTTGAATGCTCTCTATGTTAAGGATAAGATTAAGCGAGGGTGGAGGCACTAGATTCTACTACGCCAGTTTGCCTGAATTGCTTTTACAAACTGTGATTTGTGGTAAACACCTACGTTCTTTCTGGGAGTGTGGAGTTTAGTAATTGTGGCTGGTTTCAAGAGCAGAGTGCCTATGTGACTATCCCTCAACTCTTCTGTCTGCCCTGGACTGTAAGGCTATAGTGAGCTTCCCTAGGCAGAAACACTGCAACATTTCACTGCTAGAGAAAGAAGCAGCCTCCTAAACCATCTCTGGTAGAGAGAAAGTACCTAGACACCTCTAGACTGCTAAATCTTTTTCCTTGCTGATACTGTTGCATATCCTTTTGCTCTAATAAATCTCAACCAAGAGAACAGCTGCCTCTGAGTTTAGCAAGTCCCCAAATGTGTGGGTGGTTATGGAAAGTCTAAGAATGTTCCTCTTCTTGTGCCTCATCAATGGCTGTTCTAAACCTCAAGTTACTTCCTGGCACATGATTGTGAACTCTGAATCCTCAGGCAGAAGATCACAACCTCTGTAATACCTGCCCCCTATAAATATTATATCCAAATCTCCCATCTGCTTCATTTCCTTTCCTTCTACCTCAGTGAAACTGCTGACCTTTCCACATCCACAGCAACCTTCCCAGCCGTGCTTTCTATACCCCATGCCTTCCACAGGAACTTCACCGTGATGTATTTCCTCTCATCCTTGCACTTCTTTCTCTCTACTCACTTACCACTTTAGTATACAAACACATTTACCTCCACCAATCTAAAGAAAATACTAAATTGCCTGGCCCTTGAACTACAGATAATTCCTACAGTGCTCTTTCACTCCTTTTCTTAACCATCAAGTATTGGAGTAATTTATACAGATCCAACTTCTTCCATCAACTGAAATTTGACTTCTGTCCATGATCTCACCAAGAACACTTGTTTTCTTTTCCATTCAAGCAATTCCAAAAACCCAGTTGTTGAGAATATTCATAATATGCATACATATATCAAAATTTCCTTAACATAAATTCATACCACATGAAGCTTCCTCTTCATAAAGTTAAAGGGTAAATTTCAAAACACTTGTGGTATCATTGCTGACAAAGTACTGAAGGAAAACAAAAACCAAAAACCAGTGGCAACTGTTTTAAGGAATGTATGTTCAATATTGGTAAAACGCTCTCCTATTTCTATACTACTTTATTCCAACTATCTCCTAATACCTCCAGTTTGAGGTCTCACTGACTTCAAACTCAAAATGTATAAAACTCAACAAACTTTTAGGTGCTCACCTCTCAGCAACCTATAAACGGACTGAGATACTCTTGAGTAGAAAAGCATGTATCTCTGGATCCCTGGTACCTACAGGATGCCTATCAAAAGCCAAGTGATCAGCAAGTGTATGCTAGAAAACTCCTAAATCATATATGCTCAGTCATCATAAACAATGCTCCGAATAGAAGGAAGCAGAGTGCACTAGTCACAAATGTATTACAAAGTTACATAAGGGGTGAGGTATGAGGTGGGGTTGAGGTAGAAAGGGGGCAGGAAGCGTATGGCTCCCAAGTGTGAACCTGGGTTAGATGAAGAAAAGTGAAAAGGAAGACACCTTTCCCTATATCTTTCATAATGAAACAAACATGTAATTAAACTTTGCTTAGCACTCTACCACCTCAGCCATGCCCCCAGTCCTAAATACAGTATTTTCCTTCTGGTAGTAAAAATAATAGCTATTCATTGCAATGTAGTTATTTTTATGACTCAAGATGAATAGGTGGTTATCATCTTACTTCAAAAAAGCTGAGAGATAATTTACACTTAAAATTCACCGTTGTATAATATACAACTCAGTGTTTTTAATATATTCACAAGGCTATGTAATCTTTACTATTAATTTCAGACCTTTTGTTTTTGGAGGTACCGGAGTTTGAACTCAGGGCCTATACCTTGTGCCATTCCACCATGCCCTTTTTGTGATGTTTTTTTTGTGAGACAGGGTCTCAAAAACTATTTGCCTGACTGGCTTTGACCGCAATCTTACTGATTTCTGCCTCCTGAGTAGTTAGGATTACGGCCTGAACCACTGGTGCCTGGCTTCTAGAACATTTTTATCACTTCCAAAAGAAATCCTGTACCCCTTAGCAACCATTCCCTCTAGTTTTTTTACTTCTAGTTCCTGGCAACAATTACTATACTTTGTAATTCTGTGGATTTGCCTGTACTAATCATTTCATGTAACTGGAATCAAAATACGTGGCTGTTGCTGTCTGACTTCATAAATACGCATATGTATGTGAAAGTTTTTTTAACATAAATTCTGACTACATCATACCACACCAAGCTTTTTCTTCATGAAGTTAAAGGGTAAATTTCAAAACACAATACTCATGATATCTTTACTGACAAAGTATTCAATAATTTAGGGAAAACAAAGATAAAATATAGTGGCAACTGTTTTACCAAGTGTATGGAGTTTAATACTACATCTTGTGCATGCATTTTTGTGGCTCAGTAATAATCCATTTCCCTGTGTGGACAAATCCCACTTTGCTTGTCATTTACCAGCTGATGGACAAGTAAGCTGTTGCTACTATTTTGGCTATTATGAATAATGTTGCTATCAACATTCACATACAAATTTTTTAAGAACAAATGCTTTTGTATCTCATAGCTAGAGTAGAATTGATAGATCATATGGTAATATGTTTAACTTTTTGAGAAACTGCCAACCTATTTCCAAAAAGCATGTTTCATTCCACATTCCCACTAGCAGCATGTGCAGATTCTCCACAACCTTGTCAGAGGTTGATACTGTCTATCTTTTTGATTTGTAGGCATCACAATGGGTGTGAAGTGATATATCATTATGCTTTTGAGTTGTACTTCCCTAAATGACTAATGATGTTGATTATCTTTCTATGTACTTACTAGCAATCTACATGTATCTTTACTGGAGAAAAGTCAAGTTGAATCATTTGTCCATTTTTAAAATGAAGTTATCTTTTTTACTAGTGAGTTCTAAGAGTTATGTGTGTGTGTGTGTGTATGCATTATATTTCATGGGATCCAAGTTTCTGATTAGAATCATATATATATATATATATGATTTGCAAATATTTTCTCTTATTTACATGCTATTTTTTCACGTTTTTGAAAGTATTGTTTAAAGCATGAAGGTTGAAGTCTAATCTATCTCTTCTTTGACTGAGTGGTGTCAGAGCTAAGAGAATATTGCCTAATCCCGGGTTAAAGACTGATGCCAATCTATCCTTCTGAGTGTTATAGTAGTATTCTTATATTTAGGCTTTTGATCCATGCTGAGTTTAGGTAGGAGTCCAGATTAATTCTTTTGTATCCAGGTGTTTCAATATCATTTGTTTAAAAGACAACGGACATTGAATCATCTTTGCCCTCTTGCTGACAATCAACTAACCATAAATGTACAGGTTTATTTGTAGATTCTTAATTTTATTCCAGTCTTTTAAGTCTATTCTTAGACCAGTACCACAAAGTCTTGGTCACTGTAGCTTTGAAGTTTTGAAATTGCAAATGTGAGTCCCCCAACTTTGTGGGTTTTTGAAGATTACTGCAGTTACTCTGGGTCCTCTGAATTTCCATATGAATTTTGGGTTCAGCTTGTCAACTTCTGTAAAAAGGTACCTGTACAGGAATCCTATTTGTGTATCAATATGCCATCTTAATAACTTTTAAAATCTATAAGCCTATAATGTCTATTTATTTATGTCTTCTTTAATTTCTTTTAACAATGTAATGTAGTTTTCAGTATACAAACCTTACATGTATTTTGTTATATTTATTCCTAGGTATTTTCTTCCTTTTTCGGGGGGTGGTACTGGGTTTAAACTCAGGGACTTACACTGGCTAGAAAGACACTCCACCACTTGAGCCACACCTCTAATTATTGTTATTTCTTTGTGTTGTGGTACTGGGCTTTGAACTAAGGACCTTACTCTTCCAAGGCACTTGAGCCCTTTTTCTGATGTTATTTTAATTGTTTTCTTAATTTCATTTGCTCATTGCTGTTTTTAGAAATACAACTGATCTTTATATACTGGTCTTATATCTTGTAACCTTACTGAAGTGGTTAATTATTAGCTATAATTTTTTTTTTCATGGGTGCCTTAGGATTTTTTATACAGGTCATGTTTTCTGCAAACAGATAATTTTTCCAATCTGGATACCTTCTATTTCGTCTTCTATACCTTCTTTCTTACATAATTGCCCTGGCTAAAATAGGAAGGATGAAAGTGGACAACCTTGACTTGTTATCGATCGAGGGAAAAGCATTCAGTTTATCACTATTAAATATGGTGTTAATTGTGGATTTTTCAAACATGCTCTTTATCAGGTTGAGAAAGTTCCTTTGGTTTGTTGATTTTTTTTTTTAAATCACAAAAGAGTGCTGGATTTCATCTAATGATTTTTCTGCAGCTACTGAGATGATCATGTGTTTTTTTTTCTTTATTCCATTAATATGGTGCATTATGTTGATTTTCAGAATACTGAAATAACATGGTATTCCTGGCAACACAGTTCTTCTAAACAAAAGCATTTTCTGAAAATCAAACAACTGTTACCATCTTTGGATATAGCCCTACTGTGAAAGGGTATATTTCATTTCGCAAAGTAATGAAATTACCAAACAATGTTTGATGGTCTATATTATTCTACCTTTGTTGAAAACATGACTTTTTAATCTGCATAGTATATATAAACATACATTATAACTGAATTATTCTGTCTTTGCTACTACACACAAAAGGTGATTCTAAAAACATGTTATAATGAATATTGCTTTTCCTCTGTTTTTGGTGGTACTGGGGTTTGAACTCAGGGCCTAGTGCTTGCTAGGCAGGTGCTCTACAACTTAAGTCATACCTCAAGACTTTTTTTTTGTGGTGCTGGGGCTTGAACTCAGGGCCTACACCTTGAGCCACTCCACCAGCCCTATTTTTATGATGGGTTTTTTCGAGATAGAGTCTCACAAGTTATTTGCCTGGGCTGGCTTCGAACTACAGTCCTCCTGATCCCTGCCTCGTGAGTAGCTAGGATTATAGGCATGAGCCACTGGTGCCTAGCTTGAGACTGTTCTTGCTTTACTTGCTTTTCAGGTAGGGTTTCATGCTTTTGTGTGGGTCAGCCTTAGACTGCAATCCTCCTACCTGTGGCTTCCATGCAGGTGGGACCAGAGACATGAACCACCATGATCAGTTTACTGATTGAGATGCAGTCTTACTGACTTTTTGAAGGGGCTGTCCTGGAACCATGATCCTCCTGATTCCACCTCTTGAGTAGCTGGGATTATAGATATGAGCCACGGCAGCCAGACTTTGTTTTTGTTTCTTGATATAATTATCTAAATACTGGATTACTGAGTCAAAAACTCTTAACCCTTAAAAGGTTTCATAAGTGTTACTAACTTGTCACTCAGAAAAAAGTGTCCCATCATTACATTACGTCACATCAGCATTGTTTAACAAGGCCCTATTTACCACATTCTTATCAATACTAAGCACTAACCTAAACAAATTTACAGGTCTTTCAGTATCTATCTGTTTGATTACAGCTCAGGTTCAACATTTGTTCTGGTGTTTATTGGTGATACATGTAGATTTTTTTCTATAAAAATAATCCTATCTGTTTCTCATAGATTTGAAAACTTTACAAATTTAGATATTTTTTTTAATAGCATTTGGCAAAAGTTTCTCCCTTTTAGTTTTCAGCTACTTCATTTCACATTTTCACATTAAATTCAAGAGACTTTTCTCTCATGGCTTGCTTTTATGTTTAGAAATTCTTTCTGCAACCACAGATTAGGTGAATACTTACTATGTTTTTGTCAAGTTGCTTTATGTTTTTGTTCAAGATTTTGGTCATCTGGAATATATTTTTACATGGTGTGTAACAAAGTTATAACAATCTTACACTAAATTGTGAAATATGTGCCTAAACACTGTGTACTGAATGCATCTGTGCCAATTTTATCACATACTACATTCATGCCTAAAATCTCTGCTTTTTTGCTTTTTATTGTGTTCCACTGGTACTATCCAAGTGGAAGAAAAATGAAGCATGAAACAGAGGTAACCAATATGGATAACCAACCTCAAACTTAAATTGATGGACATGAACCCACGAAGAAAAAAATAAACTCTAAATAGCTTTTGTAGTATATGTTTAACCTTTAATGAGACAGACATAGAAGATCTTTGCAGTTCTCCCATATGCCCCCAATGGGTTTAAATTCTTGGTAAGTGAACAGAAATAGGAGAGAGGACACAGAGAAGCTGGTTACAAAGCCAATGCCCTTCTCAAATTCCTTTAGTAGTGGCTGGTTGGATGCGGCAGAAATGCAGTGCTAGAAAATTCTATGTGCAAGCATGGAATCACTGTTTCACTGATCAAGACGCTGACAAGGAGGACAAGGAGAAAGGTGGAAAAGAGGCAGCTCAGATACCTCACAAATACGCCCCCCGTACAGAATGTCATATGGATTATCCTTAAAAAGCAAGAATGAAATAGAAATGAATGCAACATATCATTTTGTTTCCACTGAGATCAGGGAGAGAATGTTGTACCATTTCTTACTTCCCACAATTAGGTATCTTACCTAGTGACGCATAGGAACCTGGATTCAGGGCACCTGCACCTAACCGTCCACTCCGCACAGACTGTCCAGCAGCATGATGCGCCTTGGCACCAGCAGCAGCATTCACATCAATGTCACTTCGTGAACGCTGCAGGCTTCCTGGAAGGGAACTGGTTTTGCTGCTGCCCACGGACACTAACAGAAGATGAAGCAAGGTAACCTGTTATTTAATTCACTGCAGACAACACGGAAATTACACAAACTTGAAATCATGAGCTAATTTCATAATGACATATATGGTCAATAAGGAAGCAGTAGCCAAGTGAATAACATCCCAAGGTTATTTTAAAGTCAGAATGACTCAGTTTCAATCCTGACACAACTAATTTCTTAGGAAATTTCAGTAATTTTTTAACCTCATTTTCCATTCTATTAAAATGAAAAAAAAAATGACCCACTTTGGCTGTAAAATTCATAGCACTGCTAGATGAAGAGAGTTATGACTAATTTAAGAAAATGAAGCACTTATAATACAAATACCTGACAGTAGTATTGTTTTCTACTATCAGAAAAATGCAAGAAAAACTAGTCCAGGGGCAAGGCTAGTCAGAAATCAATGAAGGTTTGCCACTTACAGGCAATGTACAAGATTAAGTTCTAAAATTTAGGCTTTCAGTTTTAAGAAGGAGGACTTTTAGTGAACTATGAATCATGACTCATTAGTAGATTACAAAATCAGCTGAGTGGGCCAAGACCACCATTCTGAAGAAATAAATAGAACAGAAAACAGACTTCACACATACAAGGGTAAATACTGCTACATGGAACTTTAGCTTGCATTATACTCACATATACATAGTTATGGTATATGTGTGTAGCACTGGGTTATGAAAATTATTTTTTATTGAGGATCACATCAAAGTAATTTAAAGGCTACTGCTTATACATAAGATAAGCTATGGCTCTTATTAAAAAAAGCATTACCTCTTCCAGCCACAGTTGATGGATTTGCTGTAGACCATTTGGAAGAAAAAGGGCGACTGCAAAGTAAAAAGAAATGCTTTTAAGAAGACCTAATTTACCATTCCTTTAATAAACAACTAATGAATTACCAGTTTTGAAAAGTTGAGAAAGTTCAAATCTAAACTTTCCTTTTAAAAATTAGAACACCAACGTATGTCATAAATATCAATGGTGTCTCAATTAGCTGTAAAGCAAAAACAAAATAATCAGCATGAACAAAGATGATAAGATCTACAGAGTTCAGATGTGGTCCATAGCACGTGTCATGGTGTGTACCACAAAGGAATCCATATTTATTAACACTATCAACCACTTGTACTAAGCTATTTTACTCAGGAGAAAGTGGCAGTGTGACTATTACTAGCATAGAGGCAGCTCAGCATCACCAAAGCCTAAGCCACAACAGCTGTGCACATCATAATTCACAGTTACCATGTAAGCACCTTACTCCCCCAAGTGGTACTACTGTATGTTATCGTGTGGGACATCAAAACAAGGACAGAGCTGCTGCTGAGAATAATACGTATGATTACAGAATGTTAGTAAAACATCTCTAATTATTTCAAAGAACCCACCATCTCCTTTAACATTTTTTGATTATCTTTAATTACAATGGTATTCTACAGCTTTTGGAAAAATAAAACATCTAAGTATATAATGGGAATCCAAAAAGAATGTCTTAATGGTGGGGGGAAAGAGAAGCAAAAATTCCAAATAGGTTAATGTCAGACTATAGAAAAATCTTTAAAAAATATATATCTATATATCTATATAGGGTCTTGCAATATATATAGCCCAGCCTCCTGATTGCTGAGTTTACAGTGCCACCACACCCAGCCTAGAAAAATATTCTTTAAATTACTCTATTGTGTGTGTGTATGTGTGTGTATGTGTGTTTTCTCAGTGCTAGGGATCAAACCCAGGGACTTGCACATGCCAGACAAGTACTCTGCCATGGGAACTTCATCCCCATCCCAAGTTATATTGTATCAAATGGCAAATTACCTAGTGGTTATTAAGCTCAACATTATATTTGTACCTATTCTCTAAAATCTTTATCCTCTTAGATTAATACAGACTAAGGTTCACAAAATTCAAAGATGTTTATGGTTAAAGAAGTTACTCTAGAGTCAGACGAGATACCTTCTTTAGATCCTTGATACTCAAAGTATGATCCATGGACAAATAGCACTGACATGGAAAAATTTGCACACAGTGGAAACGTTTGTCCTCACATTACAACTGCTGAATTAGATTCTGAATTTTAACACATTCTTCAGGTGATTCACATGCACTTTAAAGTCTGACCATAGTAAATAAAAAGAGAATAAAAAAGAAGCTGGCACAGTGGATCATGCCTGTAATCCTAGTTACATGGGAGGTGGAAGAGAATCATAGTTCAAGGCCAGCCTGAGCAAACAGTGAGACTCCTATCTCAACCAGACACATCATTATTCCTACAGTAATTATTTTTTCAAATCAGCTATCTGCTTTTATTCTGAAAACACATAAGAAACTGAACTTTAGTGCAGTATTCACACAACTCTTTTGAGTACCTCTTTAGAGTTTATGCTCTAGGTACCTCACCCTATTCTCAGTCTTCCATCAGAGTTGCCAAGGGAACCAACAATCTTTGTAAAAGGTCAAGTCCCAAACACAAAAATATTACAGAGAGGTAAATTGACATTGTATGAGTTGCTCTTCCTTAGAGAAATCTGTAGATTCTTGGCATAGGGTAAGAGTCCATGAAGATGAACAGAGGGGCACTGTTAGGAAGCAGAGAAGGCATGTGAAATTTTAGCTATCTAGAGAGATAGATAAGAAGGTCAGCACTGCCAAAGCAGCAAGGAGCTGAAGTAGCCAAAATGTTGGTAAGAGTAGAGTTACAGAAAAGTAAGATACTAAATCATTTTGTCTCCTTGAGCATTTATGGAATTCTTTTTTTCTTTTTTTGGTAGGAGAGGGTTTGAACTCAGGGCCTCCCACATACTGGCAGGCACCCTACTACTGAGTCTTCCCCTCACCTCCAGAATTTTTAAGGGTAGGTAGGAAAGAATTTTTTTTTTTTTAAATTCTGAAGATGATTTCTGAATCTCTGATTACAACTCCCCCATTGTACTGTTCTGAAAGTGGGCTACTTACTATATGAATTATTTTAAGATATAAAAAAATGCATTAAAGGGCTGGTGGAGTGGCTCGTGTTTGAGCACCTGCTGAGTAAGCATGAGGCCCTGAGTTCAAATCCCAGTTCTGCAAAACAAAGCATATAAATTAGCATTTCTCAGACTGTCACAGACATGAACATATAGAAACAAAGTATGAATCATTAAATTCTTAAAATTAAACCCAAAGAGAAGATAAAATAGCATGTAGCCCAACCTATTCTAAAGAATGTAAGTATATAGCTCAGCATTTTTTCAAAACTTTAGTAAAAGCAACCATCTTAAAGGAGTTGAAGACAGAAATAGAGCACAGTCATTATTTCTTGAATAGTCTTACTTGAGACTTTCTTGTGAGCTAGATGAGGACCTGTCTGATTGTGGAAGAGAAGCTACACTGCCAGAACTCTTTAAGTAAGTTTGAAGACTTTTCTGATAAGACGGCTCAAGGGAATTATATAATGTTTCAGCTTCACCAGGAAAGTGGTTTCGAAGACCCATATATGTCCTATAAAAGAAAGAAAAGCACATGAAGTAAGAGCTTTACATGATTAGAACTTAATAGTAAAGGATGAAGATAAACTCATAAGCTTTTAATACATTTGTTAAGTGTCAGGGAAATGCTTTTTAAATTAAGTAAGTTCCAGAAAAAGCAGACCTCAGTTCAAAACCTGGCTGTGCCACTTATGGTTTATGTGGAATTGAGTAAACTCCCAAATCTCCAGACTTTATCTGTCATCTATGCAGATATACCCTCTCTGCAGGATCACCGTAAGGATGAAAAAGTAACATGTGCCAGTACCTCTCACAATATCAGATAATAATACATGCTCAATAAATGGTAGCTCCTTTTCACAATGTAAGTGAATAACAGAAGAAGAATACTGGCAATTATACCAATGACAATTTAATGGAGAAAATCAATCACAATTTTGCTGAAGAGCTAGTCAAGTATAATACTTGGGACACTTCTCATTCTCTCAATGCAATTCCTATCCAAAAAGATCAAAGTATGTTTAAACTATCACAAAAATATACTATAGACTTACTTTCTTGCCTCTACTCTGGCCTCAGCATCAGCATCATGAATTCCCTTCTTAATAGTTTCAACCAAGACGGCTGCATGCCTGTAAAATAAATGTATCTTTAGATTCAAGTATACAGCTGTGCATTTCACCACAAATGGTACTTCCTCCTATATGTTACTCATCCCTCACAAAGTGGCAGGAAAGTCAGAAAGACTAATTTTGTGTAAATAACTAACAGTGCAGGATTTTCTATTTCTTTTCTTTCTTTATTTTGAGATGGGGTCTTATTATTTAGCCCAGGCTGACCAAGTAGCTGGGATTACAGATATGAACCATCATACCCAGCTCAAAGACTAAAGGATATTCTAATAATCTGCCCCAAATATTTCATTCACATATGGTTTCCTTCTGATAATTCAATCACTATAGATCTTAAAATAATTATTTTATAGAATTCAGACAATATGTACAATTTTAAATGAACTGGAAAAAAGTTGTATGGTTCCCACTAACTCTACCATTATAAAAAATGATTTGCTACAAGTACAATCTGTTATGATGTGATCAAACTGAATAGTAGCTGCCATGAAACAACTTAAAGAAAACGTGAATTATTTGATGTCTATGTTAAACAACAAATGCTATTTTTTAAAAATGAGGTGTTTTCACTGAAATAGAAAGTCGGCAATGCTCAATGTAAATGCAGGTTACTGGTGAAGCTTTAAACTTGAAAGTAATAAGAAAAACAGCCATGCAAACTGCCAGTAACCAAGTGGCTCTGCCCACATTTTCCTTTCTTTCATCTTAATTAGGTAGTGTCCAGTGTATTACTTCACCAATGATACTGGGACAGCTGATGTAGAGAAACTTTCCAACAGATCTGTCTGTCTTACCCCTCCCTTTTTGAGGAACTGGGGACTGAACTCAGGGCCATGCACTTACCACTTGAGACATGTCCCCAGTCTTTGCTTTTAGTTGTTTTTTCAGATAGGAGTTTGCTAGCAGGGGCTAGTTTGAACTGAGATCCTGCTATCTTCCAAGTAGGTGGGATTACAGGCATGGGCCACAATTTTTGCACAATTCAACTTGGAGCATCTTACATAACTCACTCTACTTAAGGAATCCTCATCCACCTCACCCCACAAAGAAGAAAATCACACTATTCATGGCTGAATACTTAAGAGGAGCATAGGACCACAACTTTAAGGAAGACCAGGGTGAAAAATCTGTAGTAAATTGAGAAACAATGCAAAACCAATATCCCCAGCTTCTAAAGAACTAGTGACAGCGGGGAAGGAAGGGAGACTGGAGAGAAGGAGGAAGAGGCAGTGCATACCTTTCCAATGAATGGGTCTGCCACTCTTGTAACAATAAATCTAAAAATTCAAAGGAACGCCTGAAAAATAAATGTTACATTACAACTAAAGGTTGTATAGAGCAACACGTTAATGCTTTCTTTTATAATTTTGTACTTTGCCCCCTGAATTAAAGCGCAAGGCATGTTTTTAGCTATCTTAACTGTGGAATATCTTATTGATGGGTCCATCTATTTCTGTGCTCAATAGTTCAAAAAGGTTTTAAGAGTTTTGCATAATTTTAACTTTAAAATGGTTGTTAAATAAAACATTTAACAAATTTTGTTAATTGAAAAAGTATTTATTAGTTATCTACCATTTACTAGACATTGAGGATATATAATGATGACCAAGAAAAACATGAAAATCTCAATCTTTCATTTGTACATTTAGTTTCCTTAAATATGATCGTATATGATTCTTTTATAAACACTTTCTCTAAGCCCTCCAGTTCTCAACTTCAGGTGTTTCTCTCTTGAGTTCTTCGTCCTTGGCTGTCTCAGCTCTGTCTTGTTTTCCTTCCTTAATTAACACTTTTAATGCACCTATCCTTAAACAGGTGTCCAGTTGGTTGGTATCAATCTTAGCCTATTACTCTTTCATAGTCTTTTACTTGGGGAACATCATCTGTACGCAACTCTATCTGAAGTAATTCTCACATAGAGTATCTCACACAGAGTACTTTATCTTCAGGACTGGGTTTGTCTCAGTTATTAAGTCCATGTTTTAGCCAGCTTATGAACATTTCCCCATAAGCAATGAATGTCAAGTCAAACACTACATACTAAAGAATAAATTATTTTTTACCTTCTCAAATCTACTCTTTTAGAACATGTCATATAGACTAAGAAATGAAAAACAAAACAAAACAGGGAGGTTAAATGTCAAAGCTGGGACGTCAATCTTGGCATTCTAACTCTGGAGCACATAGTCTAACATACTTAATAGCATCCCCCTCATCCACATGAGTTATCAAGTCCTACTTTCATACATGAAATGCATTTTGAATTTATTAAATAAAAATCTCCTTCAATCATCAATACAGCTATACTTTAGACCTTATCTTTCTCAATTTTTTGTGGGGGGCAGTGGGAGGTAACTGGGCTTTGAATTTAGGGTCTTGTTGCTTATAAAATAAGTGCAATAGATTCTCCTAATTTTCAAAGCAATTTATATGATTTCCTCATTTCCTGTTCTGTCACATTTTTATTTTGCCAATTACCATTTTCCTCCATACAAAACAGATTAGTACCCTTTTCTGTAAAGGGTCAAGGAGTAAATATTTTAGGCTTTGTGGACCACGTTTGGTTTCTGTGTCATGTTCTTTTTCCTCACTCAACCTCCTTTTAAAAACCACCATTTAAAATGTAAAAACCAATCTTAGCTTAGGCTATTGGCCAGATTTGACCGATGAGCTATTGTTTGCTGAGGGGAGACTAACCAACTGCTGCCAGAACTTTAAACTTAAAGGAAATAATGTCTCATTCAGCTTCTATCTAATATTCAGAGTATTTAATTAAATATATTTATCAAATTTTTAAAGAAACAAGCAAGAGCCTCTCCCCACCCCCTGCAGAGGAACTTCTGTTTGAATTCAGGGCCTTGAGTTTATAGCAGATGATCTTCCACTTATACCACTCCACCAGTCCAAGCCCAGCTTTTTGGTTGAGATGGGGACTTGATATTTTTTTTTGTCTGGGCTGGCCCTAAATCGAAATTCTCCCAAGTACCTAGGATTGTGGATGTGAGCCACCATTCTGGCCCCTGCAAGAGTTCTCTTAAGCATCAAATGCACAAGTATTCTTTTTCCTCTTTCTTTTTTTTGTGGTGGTGGGTATTGAACCTAGGTCCTTGAGCCTGCTAAGCAAGAGCTTTACTTCTGAGCTACATCCCAAGCACTTTTTGTTTTTTTGGGTTTTTTTTCTTTTTTGGTGGTACTGGGGTTTGAACTCAGGGTCTCGTGCTTGCTAGGCAGGTGCTCTACCACTTGAGCCACTCTACCAGTCCCTTTCTTCTCTATATTATTGATAATGATATTACATTTTGAAGAAATCATAAAATGAAAGAGAAGCATTGACTGACAGACTTGACTTGGCTATTTACTTTAAATACCAGGTTTCTAAACAATAGCATTCTCTAAACACTAGGTTAAGTTCCAATAATGTGCATACCATTTAATCCTCACATTCTATGGGGTAGCATCATTAGCCCTACTAACCTACCCAGACAGTTAGGTTCAGAGCAGTTAAATAACTGCCCAGGGTAGGATAATCAGGAGCAGTTTTTTAGCCCAGTCCTAACTCTAGACTCTGAAAAACAAGGCAACCAGCGGTCCAGATAAACAAAAGCTTAATATAACCGAGAAATGTGTGTGGTCATAACAATTGCTTCATTCCTTTTTCCTCACATGAGATATGAAAAAATTTTTACTATGTTGTTTTTTTGAGAGGCAATTTTAAGACGTTAACAATCAATATCTGCATCAAACTTAAGAATTAAACATTCTGCTAAAATTATACCATTTTTTTTTCACAACTTACCTCCTCACAGGTACTGATTTTGATGTGCAATTGCTTGTTATTAAAGGTATAAGCCTGGGTACATGAGTATGCTGAAAAAGACATTTTAGAACAGGATGAAAAATACTGTGTACTTCTTGTTGTCCTTTCTTCTGTGTGCCTTACATTCTAGTACTTAGTAATGTTCCAAATGAACAAAAACCATGAGTCAGATATTAAAAGAAATTAAGAAGTTTTCCCAAATTAAATAGTAATGATGATACAGTTTCAAAAGGACAGCTGTGGATATAGTAATATATAACAAAGACAAATTAATTGTGTAACTGTAAAGAACTATTAGGACAGTAGTTTATGGGAAAAGGAGCACTAAGAAGAACTAGGAATAAGTTCACCATATTTTCTGAACTACCTGGGCTACTGCTGGTAAGAAATAATTTTATGTCATCAGAATATATTCAGAGTAAATCTATATTCTTAACTATTGAGAATGTACTCTGAAATGCTGATTTTAACAGAACTTTCATTCTGGCTGAGTTATACCTCACTAGAATTCAAGTAGAAATTTAATAATATTCTGACTTCTACTAATAACTCTTATGCTCTTGTTTTTAGGGAAGCAAATTCTATAAAAATTTCATATATATATATATATATATATAGATATATAGATATATAAACAAAACAGCAAGCTCAGCAGACATATTTGGTGTCTTAAATCTCCTATTTTCCTTCTGAACTAAGGTACATGAGTTAACCAGGAAGCAAGCTCTGAGATAAGAGCTTGGTGTACAGAGTATTTATTATATACTTGGGATCAATGCCTATGGCAGGCGGGAATAGGAAACAAAAATAGGCAAAGGAGGAAACTAAACTGTTATGGGACTCAAGATATATTTGCCCAAAGCTATCTGAGAACTCTGGAACTAAAATGGTCCTTTCTCAGCTACTCAGGAGGATCACAGTTCCAGGCTAGCCACAGGTGGGGCTGGAGGGTGAGAGGACACTCCATCTCAACCAACAGAGCTGGGTGTGGTGCCTGTCATCCCAACTACAGGGAGACTTAAACAGGATTTCTGTGGTCCAGGCTGCCCCAGCAAAAACAGGAGGTTCTATTTTAAAACTAATTAAACAAAAAGGGCTTGGGGGCATGGCTCAAGAGGAATTGTGAGTTCAAAGCCCCAGTAACATATCCCCCCCTCACCCCACCCCCCAAAAAGGTGGGGGTGGGCGGGGTTGAGAGTCTATACTAACCAAGAATAGATACTGGGCTGAAGTATGGCTCAAGCAGTAGAGCTCCTTCTAGTAAGCTCAAGGCTTTGAGTTCAAATCCCAGTATCACAAAAAAAGAAAAAAGAATAGACGCAGTTAAAAAAACTACTTGTTAAATGTAATGTAACTATTGATGGGAAAGATAATTAAGATAAAATGTATGTTTTGGGGGGAAGGAGGGACAGGATCTCTCCATGTAGCCAAGCTATCCTTAAATTTGTGATCCTCCTGCCTCAATCTCCAGTATTGGGATTATAGGTGTGTGTCACTATGCCTGGCAAAGTGTACGCTTTTTAAAGACAGGGATGGAGTAAACAAATGTTTTATTTTTTTTTAAATTTAGTTTGTTTTATTCAAATGCCAAAACATAAGTTCCAAGATACAAATAGTAGTATACCTAGTTGTGTTTGATTTAAAACTATCAATTATGCTTTCAACTTCCAAAACCAAATGTAACTTGTGACTAAAATGTCTTGCAATCTATTTTTGCAGGATAACCCTTAATAAATTAGAAACTATTCCAATTTTCACAAAAAGGAAAATGATGCTACAAAAGAAAGATAATGAACAAAGTTATAATCCGAAAGACTTCATGAGAAGAATTTCAACCATTATTAGAGAGAGTATGGCTGTTTTCTTTCCTCACTGTAGCCATCAATCTTTTTAAAAAAATTATTATTATTAGCATATTATAGATGTACATGGAGTTTACTGGACATTTATATCATAGTATTTATAATATATCTTAACTAGATTCACCCCCCTCCATATTTCTGCTTTATTCTTGATATTGACGAAGAATAAGAAACGATTACAAAATGAAACAAAAGAAAAAGGAACAAACAAGGATAATGAACAGAAAAAAAGAAAAAATGGTTTTTCAAGACAAATCTTGACTATTAAAGCACACATAGCATATTTGTTTAGAATTTATGGTTTCTATTTGTGTGGCAATTAAGTTTATGTACATGCAGAATAGAAATTTGGAAAAGTATATACTACAATGATTAATTATAGAAGAATAGCACTAAAGGAGAGAGTGTTTTGAATTGTTCTTTTGGGCATTTTCAAGACATGCATTATGAGACATACTAAGAATATTCAAGCATGTTTGCTTTGTAATTGTTTGTATTATGTACATGTTCTATAATGACAGTGTGCTGCTAAACTATCACAAAAAAAAATCATTCAAAGGTGATTTCCCTCCCTGGGGTTTAAAACAAATACTAATGACTTATTTAAGAACTCTACAGGGTGAGCACTTGGAAAAGAGACCTACCCGAATGATGAATCTGATTGCTGCACATCCAGAAGTTGCCATGACTTTTGCACTATTGGGGACAAGATTAAAAAGTGTAGGTACAATGGCTTCAGCGCCATGATCAAACTTGTTTCCCAAAACTGTTGAAAGATGGCTACAAACAAAGAGAAACAGTATTTTAATAGTTTATTAAATAAACTAGATTGTTTTAAAAAAAGTCTAGATTGTTTTAAAATACTCTTTTACTAAATTGATTTTGGGGATTTTTATTCTAATTGGTTCTAGTAACAGAAAATCAAAAGAAAGAAAGGGAAGTCCAAATACTATATATTTCCTTCTTTTCCCCATCTATTAACTGGCTTGTCCAAAGACAAAGGTTGACATTTTCTTATTTCTTTCTAATGGCTAGATTTCCTAGCTCTGCTTTGTGCCTCCACCCTTTCTCAAGGTCAAGGCCTCCAGGTTTAAACTGCACTGATCATATTGCTCAATTTATTTGTATCTTTCAAGAATTCCAGGCCTGCCCTCTACAGCTATTTTATAAATTTTGCCCAGTTATCTAGTCCCTTCCAAGAATATTTTACAAGCTTACATTTGGCGAATTTTTTGTTTCGATTTGTTTGTTTTGCTAGAGATATCTGATCATTTGGTATACTGGTACAGTGAACTGTATGTATCTAGCAACCTTACTAATTTTCCATTAATTTAAGTAAGTCATCTGTAGATCCCATGTAGTTTTCTGCATGGATAATTATGTCATTTGTTAATAATGGCACTTTTTTTTTCCTTTTCTTGCAATCATGGTAGTTTTTATTTCCATCACTCTCCCCCACACACATTTTTGCTGTTCTGATTTTAGACTATCTAATACAATATTAAATACAAAGACAGATAATAGGCACCTTTATGTTCCCTATCTTCAAAGGGATGCTTAAAAATATCATATACGGTTAACAGTATTTAGGTCAGGAGTAGAAGAAAATGGGATTTCAATGTTCTACCATCTTTGTATTATAGAGGGCCACAAACATAGATTTTGATGAATTTAAGATGCATATTACAATTCCAGGGTGATTTACATCCAGGCTGAATATTGGAAATGGAGTAATAACCAAATAAGTAATGAGAAAAGTAAATACAGAGTCTCCAGACCCATTTTCTTCTTATACAGGTAGAGTTAGAGTTGATCAAAAATCCATGTGTAAGGCTTTCGATATAAAAACAAATTTTAAATTTGACATAAAGAGCTATAGAAAACTTTTTTTTCTGTTAGGAATCAAACCCAATGTCTCACGCATGCTAGGTAAGCACTGTAATACTGAGCCATACCCCAGTCCTAGGAAGATTTCTTTTCTTCTTATGTTTTCCAAATCATATAAATTGAATGCTTATGTACAATAAAAATTATTTTGGGGTCATATATATGCTTTTTTGGGTTATCCTGCTACTGCTTTACTAACAGAGCACTGAGTCAATGAGTACTAAATTCATTCATTAAAAAAAAGACACTCAGCACAAAAGGAAATGTTGGGTTTGGGGACCTAACGGACAGATGAGTGAGTCAGTGTCCCATCCCCCATGGAGAGCACTATGAGCCCTGCACCCTGAGGAGAAGATACATGGTCTCGTAAATCTGCCATGGGGCTAATAGACAGGACACTCTCAAGGCTGATCTCCTCCCCCTCAATAGAAGAGAGCCCATGTGCGCAAATCCTCAACCAGTGGAAAGACCCCATCTAATCCTCACCCTAACCCAGAGTTAAAGTGTCCATAAAAAGCCCCAGCCTTCACCTCAGCAGGGAGCCACCAGTTTCCAGGCTCTAGCTGTAGCCTTTTCTTTTTCTAATAAATCTACCTGTGTGGACTATCCGTGTTTTGTGAGCTTATTCCTAAGCCCAGCGCAGACAAGAACCCCTAGAGCAGCACAACAGAACAGAAAATACTTACGCCACAGTAATGCAAGCTTCTCGGACCACCTGGGATCTGAGGTCCTTGGCAGATAGTTTAAGTGCTCCATCCAACAAGCGTAAATGTTGGAAAAAGCAATCATACTGTGCAGCCCCAGCAACAAGCAGTGATCGAATTTTCTTAAGCTAAAATAAAGAGAATTTTCACTACTGGCATAAAAAGTGGCAGTGCAAAGGAGGGAGGGAGGGAGGGAGGAAGGAGAAACTAAGAAAGAAATTAAAAATAAAGAATCCAGAGCTACACTATTCAAAATCAAATATATATTTCATTATGTTTACACAACTACATTAACATTTTACTCATTTTTTCGACATTTTAGTAGCATTAAATGTAATACATACAAACAAAAAGTTTTATGGGAAAAAGAACATTTCAGATTTAATTATATGTAGAAGAGATACATATAATGTATATGTAGATTAATAAATTTTAAAATTGGTCTTTTAAACTATGGTAAAATTTAATATAAAATTTACCATTTTAAAGTATATAAGTCAGTGACATTAAGTACATTTTCAATGTCGTGCAACCATCACCACTATCTACTAAGGAAATCTCTGTCTCTTTTTGTGTCTCTCTGTGGTGATACTGCAAATGAAACCATCATGCATGTTAGATACATCACCAGCCCAGGAACTAACCATCAAGCTATTATCATGTCCATATGTTAACATTTTCACACTTTGCAAATCAAATGGCTCTCAAATACATACCTTTAGCACTGTATTTTAGTAGCTGAGTAACAAATCTTTTCCAAATAAACACCACAAACAAGCAAACTTACATCAATCAAAAGAGATACACATGCACATCTACGCTCACACATATTCAGAAATGAAAAATTTATTTATCATGACCATTATTATATCTAATCTCACATTTAACTCAGATGTTTTATAAATTTAAAAAATATCTTTAACTCAGATGGATTAAAGTTGTAATTGTAAAAAGCTATTATGGATATTAGAAAAAACTTTTAAAAGTCAGATAATATTATCTTGGAGGGTACAAGGAATAAAAATTATTATAAATACACCAGAAACTCCAGAAACCATCCAAGCTAGATTAACTAAAGACAAAATAAAAATTACAACAAGGTAAGAAAAAATTGCCTGCAACACATGAGACAAAATACAACAAATGACCATAATGAAAAGACAACTCGATACCAAACTAGGAAAAATAAGTATATGAAAATGTGTCAAACCTTATTAGTAATGCAAAATCCAAATTACAAACAAGACATATTATTTTCCCCCATCAGAGGGGCAAGAAGTTTAAAAAATCTATTAAGCACCCAGTGCCAGAAAGAAAATAGATGCTCTCAAAGAATGCATATAAGGGCTGGCGAAGTGGCTCAAGTGTTGGAGTGCCAGTAACCGCCTCCTCCCCAAAAAAACACATATAAGATTATGAATAACTGAAAATGTTGTTCACACTATTTTGGTAGCATCTACTCTTTACCCAACACATTAAAATTCCAACCTACAGAACACCATTGTTACCAATGTGTATAGGGGTTGGGACATTATTGTAACATTGTTAAAATGGCAAAAAAAAAAAAAACCCACAAAATCCTCAAATGGGAAATAATGTCATAAACTACACATATATACATACATTAATCTAAAGAATAAATGTGCATACCGATCTACAGTTGATAAATATCTGAGCAAACACTACATGCCTGACATCTATACTAGGTGTACTGAATGAGCATGATTTGTTACGTGAAAAAAAGCAAGTTACTACAGAACATATCTAACTTGATCTAATTTGTTTTATACATGTGGGGGTACCGTTATTCTTACCTTGTCACAAATACTTGAATATATATACACAGAAAAGAATATACTCTTCAAAAATAATAAAAAGATCATCTGTTATTTCTAGATGGGTACTTTCAAAGTAAAACAGAAGACCTTCAAGCACAAAGTTTATGTTTTATACTGACACTTAATCTGTCATGTTTTTCTCCACAGAACATCTGTGACAAAGATTTTTCTATATTAGGCTCATTTCAGAACTGAAAAAGAATGAACCACATTAAAACAAATTTTGAACAACATTTTATGTATCAAAAACGTCCTCAGAGCTAGGCACTGGTAGCTCACACCTGTAATCCTAGCTACTGGGGAGACTGAGAAGCACGATTCAAGGACAGCCTGGCCAAAAAGTTCATGAGACCCAATCTCAACAGAAAAAAAAGCTGGGTGTGTGGTGCATACCTGACATTTCAGCAACAATAGGAAATATTAATAGGAGGACTGAAGTCCAGGGTGGATTGGGTAAAAAATGAGACTCTATCTCTAAAATAACCAGAGCAAAAAGGGCTGAAGGTGTGGCTCAAGTGGTAGGTAGCAAGCATAAAACTTGGAGTTCAACCCCTAGTACTACCCCTCCTTAAAAAAAAAAAATTCTTAGGGCTGGCTGCGATGGCTTATACCTATAATCCCAGCTACCTGGGAGACAGAGATCTAGAGGACAGATGTTCAAGACCAGCCAGATCAAAACACTAGGGAGAACCCCCATCTCAACAAACAAGAGAGGAGTGGTGGGACATATCTGTAATCTCAGCTATGTTGGTGCCAGATGTGTTTAGGAGAATCACTGTCCTGAGGTTGGCTATGGGATAAAAATGGTACCCTATCTGAAAAAATAAAAAGGGCCGGGGGGGACTGCTCATATGGTAAAAGATATGCTAACTTAACATGTAAAAGATGAAAAATGATCATCTGTTCACAGTATCGTAAAAGTACTATTTGTTAAAAGTCCCTACTTGACTCAATTCATCAAAATGGAGATCTTCATGATCATTCAGATCAGAAGCTTTGAGAGCAGAATGAGTCTTCAGATGGAACCCCTTCTTGGCTTCTTGAGGACTCTGATTTACTCAGTACATGTAATTTAGTCATGTAAAATCAACAATTCACAAAATTTAAATATTCTTAACTCAATGATACCCAAGCTTTTTTTTTTTTAAATCATGGGTAATAAATATTCATCACATCAATGAGAAAACAAAAAGCCACATAAATGGACACACTCCTGTGAAATCAATACTATGAAAACACCGAGCCTATGGGAGAAGTGAACTGCAATACTGGCAAATCTTCCTCAACTTGGGGATGGAACCTATGTAGCTCCATAGAGGCTAAGGCCCCAGAGCTCGCACTTCGATCAGAGAGGCTACCAAATGGGTGAGACAGGTACCACGTGATAGGCAAAAACAAAATAAAAACTGAACCTAAACCAGAAAATGCCTATTATCTCAATGTGTTTTCCAGGAAGAAATGTTACAAGTAGTACTATGACTGGCTTTCCATGTTTTTGAAGAGGAACACTGGGAAGAATGAAAGAAGGATAACAATATAAAAAAACCAAAGACTTACCGCATTGGCGCGCTGATCCCAGTCATGTTTGTCATCTGACAAAATTTCCCTGATTTTATTCAATGTTTCTTCAAGTTCTCGACTAGAATAGATCTTCAAGAAAAGATTCAAAATTTTAACAATATATTCCGCCATGAACAATATCAAAATTATGTCACAATGTTTAAAATAATCTTTTTAGGTTATAAGGCAATAGTTCCCATTCCAGCACCATTTTTTAATGGAAAATATGCTGTAGACAATAATAAAATGCTTTCATTTATCCTTTTTCCTTGTTACCCCTTTTTATTTGTCCCCTTGTGTACAACCTCAAATATACTGTTAAAATCCTCTGTAATTTAAAACCATTATTCTTTCATTTATTTAACAGATAATCATATAACAGGGATATACTATTCTAGGCACTAGGGAGACTATGGTGAGCAAAAATAGAGATAAAATATTATGTCTTTGTCTTACGACTTTAAAATCTACAGTCAGGGACACTTAAAAATTAGTAGTAAGAAACTATAAATAGTAAGTACCACAAAGGAGAATGAAAAGGCCATGAAAACATACATATAATAGAGGATTACCTAGCCTGGAAAGTTAAGCTTGAGTTGAGAGTAACAAATAAGTAAGACTTCATTAGGCAAGATGCAAAGAGATTTGCACAGCATGCGCAAAGGGGACTAGGAAAGCCAGTGAGCCAGGCCTAAGTTACTCTGTGCATAGTATCCTTACACCACAGTCCAGGTTCAGAGGTGGGCATGTGACCTAACTCTGCTTAATCAGAGTGAACACCACATTACAGGATCAACTGGAAAAGAAGGAGAGGGCAGTGAAGATGTGAGGCTGGAACACCTGTAGCCATGTTGCTGATCATGAGGGAAGACAATGTAGTGGAATGAGAAATGAGAGATGGAGAGAAGGAAAGTCCTGGTGATAACATGTGAGTCCTCCTCATCCTGCTGAGGCAGGAGGATCATGAATTCAAGGATAGCCCAGAATACACAGCAAGACTTTGCTTTATAAAAGCAAATGAAACAAACAAAAAAACCGAAAGAGAGGGAGGAGAGAGTATAAAAGCATGAAAATATGAAGAGAACCATATAATATTCTTCTAGACAAGGATTCCTGGAAGTTTCTGAGGTAGCTCTTTTTCTCCATCTTCCCTTTTACAATACTACTCAGCTACCATAGCTCCCTCTACCACTCTTAATCTTATTATAAGGTATTGCCCTGCTCTGGAATACAACGAATGAATAAAAGTAACCGTCAAAAGAGCATGGAAAATATGGTCAGGAGGACAATGCTTCAATTACTGGAAACAAAAATAATAACAATAGTGACATAAAAATCCAATGTGCGACTATGAAGTACATAGGTAAGGTGAAGGTGGAGAGGAAGTCAAGAAACTAATGGGTCATCCAAATGGAAACTAAGTCATCGAGAATGTGTTAAAGTAGGATAATGACAATAGTTAACATTTGCTTACTATGCTGCATTGCCATATGCAATCCTCCCTGAGCACATACTAGTAATTCCCAATTTAAGACAAAGAAACTGAAATACAGAGGATAATTTGTCCAAGGTTACACAGCAAGTATGGGAGATCTGGCATTCAAACCTAGGCATAGAGGAGTGTTGTCCATATCAGTACATGGAAATAATAAGGAGGCTGATCAAAGAGCATGACCCTCTAATAAGCAAGTGCAGGAATAATGGTCACCAAATGACAATGAGGAAAGCAAGCACAATTAACGTACATCAATTACTAAGGCCACGTGAGTTAAGAGTAATAAACAGTCTCTCTAAGAGCTTTCAAGGGGGGAAAATAATCAAATTTTAATTAAGGAAAGGACATTGAAGGACCCCCTAAAAAGGGACTTGGGGAGCTTCTGCTTATGTACCAGATATTCCAAAGGGCACAATGGGAGGTATAGAACATTGGTGGCATCGGTGGCCAAGGGCTAGTTAGTTGTAAGGATGCAATGGGTAACTGCAAAAGAGCCTTTTCTCCTCCATAAAGCTGAGTCACCCTTGGATTCAGTGACCCGTGATTATGCCATTCTGACAAGAACACACTTACTGAACAATGAAAAATGTTCAAATCTAACCAAGTCTTACCAATTGTTCCTACAACACTTATCCTTCTCTTATATGAAAGGTCTGTAAAAGACAAAAGGAGAGGGACTCTTTTTCCTGTTACCTAAAAAGTAAGTATCTTAAAATAAGAAAAAATATATTTCAATAAAGGGACAAAATAAACTCAATAAAGGGACAAAATGAACAGAAATGTTTTTAAGGCTTTCTCACAACTTTTTAAGCCCTTAAGTACCTTAAGGACAACTTTTCCTTTCGAGAACTAAGACAACCATACATGCAGTAAGGGAGTTTGTAAGTAAAGTGATTTGAAATATTTTCAAAGAACAGTGAGCATTCACATCCATTATACTGCAAAAAATACTGTGAGTGACATCAAGTGTTGGCAAGAATATGAACAAATGAGACTTATCACAACTTTCTCATAGGAGTTTTAACTGGTACAATCCTACAGAGTAAAATGTAATGAAGTTAAAAGATTATAACCATGCAATGCTACGGCTATGTTTACATCCTATGGAAACTCCTAAAAATATATGCACAAAAATCTTCATTGTAGCAACTGAAATGAATGAACTGTGGTTTGTTCATATGATAGGATAAACATCTATTGATCCAAATGAATAAAACAAAATTACAAATTTTACAACGCACAAAATATTTTTTAAAATTTTGAGCAAAAAGTTGGGTTGTAGAGATGTATACAATGTACCATTTATTTGTATTTTTAAGACATGGAAATAATATTCTTATTGTGAATATGTCTACTCCAACAACTTCAATTATTTCTATGTGAATGATTTTCAAATTTCTGTTGTCAACCAGCCTCCAACATTCTCTGTGCTCAAAATTTATTAATTCAAGAATATGAGGCTGGCAGAGTGGCTTAAATGGTATAGTGCCTGCCTAGCAAGCATGAGGCCCTGGGCTCAAACCCCAGTAACCCCACCTCCCAAAAAAAGAATGTGATCTTTAAGTTGGACACTGCCATTTAGTCACTTCATGTGACTAAGTAATATTGATTCAATTTTATTTCCTTTGTAATCATTTGAAAGTCTAACTATGCCAACAAATAATAGTTTAGTGATAAGTCAAATATATCTCTTATATAGTCATTGAAGGAAAAAAAGAATTTTTTTTAAAGGGAACAAAACAAATGTTATTAACTCAAGCACAGGTAACATTCATGGTAAGTGCCACTTTACTGGTATCCTTACCTGAATAGAAGGAACATCTGTAAAAGCTTTTATAAAGTCATCTTCATCAACTGCTCCAGCCCCTCCTTCTTTAGAAGCACCTGGTAATTAAAAGGAAATTAATTTTCTACAGTTTATTTTTTAACTATTTTAGTCTTAAAGACAATGTGAAATTTTATCCTTTTGGTATTAACAAAAGCATAATTTTGAGGGATATTCCACAGCATAAGAAAACATTAAAAACAAAAACAAACAAACAAAAAAACCCCTCGAACTTTCACACAAGTCAAGGTACATGGCAGAAGTTCAATAACTCTCCTTTCAAGGTTCTAGGCTAGGCTGATGGTAAAATTCAAGCTATAACAAACTTCCCCAACTTCACAGGCCCTAGTTAATGCATTAGCAAGGAAACAAATACAAGTCAAAGGATAAACATTTAAAAAGCTGAGCAGCAATTTAAAATGACACTAAATTTCAATAAATGATGATAAATAAGTGATGTAGAGGATTCACGTATGCTGCTATGGTGAGAAACACATATGTGAAGGAAATGAGGATTCTGAAGTTCATTTAAATTATACTAACAAATCTTTCCTTGTTGCACATAGAAAATAAAAAGGTAAACTTAGGTAGCAGCTATTTCAAAGCCTGTACTTAAGCTATTGTCTTTCACATCTCTTGATTGAGATGCTGGGCCTATTATTCACCAAACCATTCTTTTTCTGTTGATTCTAATGTCAATACAGAGTGTTAAGAGAGAGTCTGGAAGCTGAAGGCAGAAGGGACCTGCTCCTTCCTGACAGCTTCCTGTTCTTCTCAGTAAAACTCCAGTAACTAACAGACCACTCATCTCAAGGCAACACCTATTTCCAGTCTGCAGCTTTTCTAAATTTCATTGAATCAGCTCACTGCATTCATCCAACATCAAAACACCAGTAAGCCGATTGCTTAGAACTCTGAATCCCAGGCCTGTAGGGCCCCTCTTCTAAACTCTAAGTTTTAATAATTTTAACTACCTCATTTTGTTTCTCCAATCCTGGGGGGTAGTAGCTGCTTCATGTAATTGCTACCTCCATATTATAGTGCTCTGGTATGCTATCTCCTAGCTGAATCCTTAATGATGGCAGCACTGATTTTTTACGCTACTTCACAATATTTATTTAAGTAAGAATTCAACAAATGATATGGACTTCAACCACACAAGTACACATGCCAGTGGATGTTTCGGTTCATAGAAGCTATATAGACAAAAGGCAACAAATATTAAATGCAGTCCTATGGCCATCTCAGATGTGACAATTTGGTCTCTAACCTGGACATGTGCATTACCAAATTTGGTAGGAGCCTGTATGATCTGAATAGTGGCTCCAATCTACCTCATTCTTACCTTTGAGAATCACTCTGTATTAAGGAAACCTGCTGCTAATGGGAGTATACAGATATATGAAGAAAATGTTAAGTGTGTGGGATAATGTATATGCTAACTTGCCCAATTTAATGATTCCATAATGCACATGTATTTCACAACATGTTGGACAAGGCAAATCTATTCAATCTTTATTTATCAATGAAAAAAACCCCCAAATAATATAAAGTTAAATTTAAAGGTGGCTGGAAATAACATCAAATATTTATATCTACTTATATAGAAATAATATTTATATTGTATATTATATAATAATTGTACATAGATATTGACTTTTATATCCAGCCACTGAAGGTGGCTCAAAAATAGACCCACAAATGTGTAAAGAAAAGAGGTTAATTCACAATTTGGAGACTGGAAGTCCAAACTACATGGTACCAGCTCTGGTGAGAGCTTTGTAACAAATGACATCATGGTAATAGCTCACAAAGCAGACATAACATAGCGAGACAGGAAGCCAGAAAGATTCAGGGGTCAGTCTTACTCTTTCAGTAATAACCCTCTCATAAGAACTAACCACAGATCATGAGAATTACTTAATCCCTTCCAAGGGCAATGCTCCAAAAGACCTAAACACCTCACACTAAGTTCCACTTCCTAAGAGCTTTATACCACCTCTCTATATCACCATATTGGGGACCAAGATTTCAATACATGGACTCCTGGGGGAGAGACTGAAAACATATCCAAACTATAGCAACAAAAAATTAATTTAGATTAATGGGGAAAGTAGGACCTATCCAGTTTTGGGGAAGAGGGGGGTTTTGTTTTATCTTTTTCCAGTACTAGTGTTTAAACTCAGGGTCTTGCACTTGCCCCAACTTCATGAACCCTATCCAGTTTTTTTTTTTTTAAATATTTCTCTATCAAGTATTAAAACTTACAGAAGACACTGTGATTCATGAAAATTCAGACACCTAGATTCAAAGCAAATGTGTTCCCAATAAATACTCCAAAACCCACAGAGACCAAAAAGAACAAAAAATAAAATCACCCACAGCCCAGGCTTAAAATCAAACCAGGTGACAAAACACTTTAATCTTCAATGTAAAGTAAATGGGGTAAATAAAAACATGTAAGACCAGTGCTATCAACTCCACAACCCTTACTAGAAAGAAGACTTCAGAGAAAATTGTACCCAACTGGAAGATTCCGCTAGACATCAACTAAGGCTCCCTAGAAGCAGAGTTAAGCTGCACTTAGGAGGGCATGCAGCCCTTTGAAAACCTAGTGGATAAAGGAAAGGAAGAAACAAAAGATAGGGGTTACACCGAAACAAAATGATACCCCTGATTCACAAGCAGGAAGCCTCCCACATACCATTTAGTAAAGAAGCTGTTTCTATAAACCAACAGAAGAGAGTGATTTTAAGCTAAGAAACTGAGCAAACTGGCCCCACAGAATCACTTTTTTGTTTGTTTAGAAAATTCAACACATCACCAGAAACAGAATAATCTAACATCTATGCTAGGCAATAGTATGAAGGAAATAAAGAAGAATGAAAAAGCTTTCTACTGGTAAAGTAACTGTTTCAACAAAAAAATTTTAAAAAACCCCAACCACTAAGGGAAAGAACTGAAACACCCTACTCCAACATAAATTCAATATACTTGAACAGCAACTACAGGTATTAAAAAAACCCCAAAAATCAGAAGGATCAAAATGTCAAGAACTAAGATTACATATGGAAGATACAAACAGACAGCTAGCTAAAATCAGGAAAGAAAATTTTGTAAAAAGACAAAACTAGGAAATAAACACTCAATCGCCAACTATTCAAGAAGAGGATAAATGTATCTTGGTTTGAATACGAAAAGCTATCAAAATATTCTTAGGACATTTGAGGAAACATGAATATAGAAATGAAATGAAGTGTTTAAAGGGAGGTGAGCATATGGGTTAAGAATAAATTTATATAAAATAAGAGGCCTATAGGAACAAGTTAAATAATATCAAAAAGAAGTGAAAACTCCACAACATGGGACAATCTAGAAAGATAACTGGTTTAACATTAATTTTTTTTGTATGACTGGGGTTTGAACTCAGGACCTCACACTTGCTATGTAGGTGCTCTATCACCTTGAGCCATGCCTCCAGCCCAACTAACTATCTTACACTATTCAAAATATCAATGTCTTGGAGACAAAAATTGGTAAAAGGATTGTTTCACAGATAATATCATAGAATTTTCTTATAATAATGGTATTATAGTTATAATATAATAAAGCATATCTTTTAAATCTTAGGAGGTGCATATTAAATAATTAGAATTGAAATGTCATTATACTTGCAATTTATTTTCCAATGGTTACTTTTTTCAAAAATGCATGTTAAAAATGTATCTATATGGAGAGAATTCAAATAAATAAGGGAAATGGCTGACTATAAACACAAGTGATGAATATTTACTGTGTATAAAAATGAAATAAACTTAAGCAGGCATATTGCCACTTGATACAAAATAAACTACAGACATACTAAGCAAGTTAAATGTAAAATAATTAATGTTTAAAAATAAACAAGACCATTTTCACACATCAAAATGCAGAAATTAATGAGAATATTATAATCAATACTGGAGAAGGTAAAATAATGTCTTCATTTAAATTAAAAAACACACAGCCCTGGCATGGTGGCTCATGCCTATAATCCCAGCTACTCAGGACTACTTAGTGGTAGTGACTTTATAAGAAGAAGAGAGACCTGGTATCTTGCCATGTGATACCTTCTGCCATTCTGCCATATCATGATGCAGCAGGTAGACCCTCACCAGATGCCAGCACTGTGATACTGGACTTGTCAACTTCCAGAATGCTAAGAGAGAAATCTCTACTCTCTATAAATTACCCAGGCTAATGTATTCTGTTATAGCAGCAGAAAACAGACTATGACAACTGCAGAGCTCTTTTTTTTTTTTTTTTTGCAGTACTGGGGTTTGAACTCAGGGTCTACTCCTTCAGCTATTCCACCAGTCCTTTGAGAGATAGAGTCTCTCAAACTATTTGCCTGGGCTGGCTTCGAACCATGTTTCTCCTCATCTCTGCCTCATGAGTAGCTAGGATTACAGGTGTGAGCCACTGTCGCCCGGCTATGGTAGAGCTATTAAAAGGATGTAAAAGCTTTCATTCTTGATTCTGAAGGATGTTCCATAGAAAAAAACTAAACAGCATGTTACAAAGTATTTGCTATAATTATTTGTTTTGTTTTTTTGGTGGTACTGGGGTTTGAATTCAGTGTTTTATGCCTGCTAGGCAGGTGCTCTACTGTTTGAACCACACCTCCAACTCTTTTTTTTCCTCTGGTTATTTTGGAGACATGGTCTCACTTTTTGCCCAGGCCAGTCTGGACCGAGATCCTCCTATTTTAGGCTTCCCAATGTCACTGGTATGAGAGGAGCATTGTACCACATCCAGCTTTTTCCCATTGAGATAGGGTCTTGCCAAGTTTTTTGCCCAGGATGGCCTGGAACTGCAATTCTCCTGACCTCAACCTCCTATATGGCTTGGGATGACAGGCACATACCACTGTGCCCAGCTACTGGTTGAGATGGGGTCTCTTGAATTTGCCAAGGTTGGCCTTGAATCACAATCCTTCTGATCTCAGCTTCCCAAGCAGCTAGGATAACAGGTGTGAGCCACTGGCACCCAGCTTGCTAAAATGTTTAATGTGGGAAAAAATAAAATCTAATTTCAGTGCTACTTAGAGTAATACTACATAAAAGGACTCAGATCAAACTTAACATTGGTTATCTAAGGTTGATGAGATTAGTGGAGCAAGATTTTACTAAAGTTTTTTAAAACTCTAATGTTTACCAATTAGCATGACTATCTGTCAATTTTTTCTTTTTTTTTTTTTTTAGTAAGAAACACATATAGCTTGTCATGGTGGCACATACCCATACTGCCAGCACTTAGGAAGCTAAGGCAGGAGGATGGCAAGTTCCAGGGCCAGCCTGCGCTACACAGTGAGACCTGTCAGAAAACCAAAGACCAGAGAGGCCTGGAATATGAAAAACAATCAAGCAACAAACCATGATAAACTGAAAACCCACATAAATTGATTTTTAAAAAGACAAATTAATGAAAAAATAGTTTAAATTCCCAATGTTCCCATTACAGAAATATATTTGTCAATTCAACTGTATTGGAATATAAGTGATAAATATGTATCGGTTTGCAGTTATTATCACAAACTTCTACTTTACCTGGATCAAATATACTGAGTCTTAATTAATGGGAAACTTCTCACATGTGAGATCTTTATTAAAGATCTGTCAATCTTTTCAAAGGCAAAACTTGAATCAATTTGTTTCCATATGAAGCTTTTACCATTTTCTAATACCTGCGTCTTAGCCAAAAAGTTCACTTAGCAAATGAAGTATGGGAGGACCAAATTGTAACAATAATTAACACTCTTACTGGTGTAAGGAAGTACACGCTGTAGTTATATTTACAAGTTTAAAACCTTGAGTTGAACTTTTGTTGGTACTGGGGTTTCAACTTATTGTCTTGCACTTGATAGGTAGGTGCTCCCAACATGTTTTTGCTTTAGATAGGGTCGGGCACATTTTGTCCAGTCTATCCTTAAACCAAACTCCTCCTATCTATGGCTCTCTAGTAGCTGGGGTTATAGTTGTACACCACCACACCTGGCTAGTTTGTTGAGATGGGGGGGGGGGTCTCATGAACTTTTTTTTTTGCCAGGGGCTGGATTCCAAACTCAATCCTCCTGATCTTCATCTACTGAAAACCTGGGATTTCAGGGGGAATGGCATATTTTTTATATTCCTGCCTGCACAAGTTGAAGCCTTGCAGATTGTAAGATCTATAAACAACTGTAGATAAGTACAATAACTTCCCTGTGGAGAGAATGGGACTTCTGTTTGTATTCAACTTCAATACAATTCTTTATATTGAGAAATTCTCTTTTCTTAAGCATTCTGAATGTTTCAAAAAAGAAACTAAATCTTGCACAAAGAAATTTCTTTGCTTAAGTTTTATATAGGAGACAAAACAAAACTGAGGTCAAAGAAAGTAACTAAAGTAGAAAACATGTATTCTTCTGTATAGTAAGAAATTAGGCAATTTATTAGTTATAATAATTTATTAAATTACATTTACTTTAAAATCAAAGTTAAGATAGACAGCCATCAGGGCAATGAGCTGGTTCACCACAATTTAAGACTGAATAGTGACTGGCCAATCTCTAATTTCCAAATTTCAGTAACAGGGTTCTACTATGTAGGATAAAAACATTAAGTATTACTTAGGAAATGGTGCAGAGATGATCCAAGAGACAGCCTTTGACAGTGGGTCAGCACTAGGTTCTCATGTCATCCCTATAAACAGCTGTCTGATCTTGTATAACCATTCAACTGTCTGAAAAGCTAAAATTCTCTGAATTTAGGATCTTTTCCTGTCAGTAAGAGAGGGGGAGAGGAAGAAAACAAAACCAAAACACACAAACAGAAATGTTATTTGGTTTCCAAATAAAGCCCAAGATAAGAATCCAAGTCCAAAATTTGGATTCCAGGATTAAACAATAAAAGCTTGAGATAAAATATATATAATTCCTGTTAACTTTGTTTTTAAAGAAAAGGCAATTTTATTGTTTGCATGGATGGAAATGTGGGATTGATCAGTATGATGTGCAAATACAAAATTTAAGGCTGGGCATAGTGGTTAGGATAACACCTGTTATCGTAACTACCTGGGAGGCAGCCATGGAGAGGATAGTGGTTGAAGGGCAGCCTGGGCAAAACATTTAGTGAGACAACCATCTCAACCAACAAAAGATGGGCACTGTGGAGTACATCTAGCTTTCCAGCTCATGGGAGGTGGTAGAGTTCCTGCCTGGGAAGTGCAAGGCCATGAGTTCAAACCCCAGTACCACAAAAAAAGAAAGAAAGAAAATATTTAGATATTCTTCATAAAATCGCAGGCCAGACATAAAGTGAAGCAAATATAAAATATCCTAAAGATGACTAAGCATACTGAATTTGAAATTGTGAATTGTGGTAATTAGCTAATAAAAACTGAAAGGTAAAACCATTTCAAGGTAGCCTGTGACATTAAATGGGAACAGAGAAAAAAAAAATCCACTTGAATGAATGAGTAAGCAAGCAAGAAAGACCAAGAGAACTTTTGAGAATTGATCTGATCAATGATATAGCTCAATGATTATACACGAACCTCAAGGACAGACTGCTAATCTCAAAATCTAATACTAATTATAAAAAATTACATCATTATCATCTACTTTATTTCTTGTCTTTAAAAAACTAATAGAAGCCACAATAAATAGTATGGGAATATAAATATTATACTCCAAACATAAACCTTAATGAGGTAATTTAGACAAGAAAATATTTAACAGCCTTTATATATATTACAATTTAAAAATTAAAGATTTCCTCATTCTATTCTGCTGGGAATCATACTAGCCTAGCTAAGCTTTAAAATGATAAAATGTCAATCATTATTACCATAAATTATAGTCTCACAGGCACAGATGTAGAAAATTCCTATCTACCAACAGAGATGAGCATGAGGGCAGTGCAGCAAAAGGGTTTGTATTCTGCCCACTTAGTAGACAGGTGGACCCTACCTACAAGTTATTTAATTTTTCGAATTTGCAGTTTGCTCATCAGTAAAATCAGGACAATAAAGTGACTAACCCTTAAATGAGAATACATAAGAACACTTAACAATTTTTTTAAATTATTAGCTAAAATACAATGGAGACACAAGTTTGTTGTTGTTGTTTTGAGACAGTCTCCAATGTAGGCCAGGCAAGCCTGAAATTCTCAGTCCTCCTGCCTCAGTCTCCTGAGTGCTGAGATCACAGTCATGCACCATAATTTATAGCTGTGATGCAAGTATTTTAAATAATCATGTACCTTAAGCAATTGTATTCTAAAACATTAAGCCAAAAGAAAGTAAAATATTTTCATTTAAGTTCCTATTAAAAATGTTATTTAGAAAATGTATTAAAGAGAATTCAGCTAGTAAAGTACAACAGCAACACACTGACACTCACATAATAGGGTTTTACAGCAATGACACACTGGTATGAACCTAACCACAACCTTTTTTTTTTTTTTTTAAATTCTCCTAGGTGTAAAGGCCACAGAGCAAAATGCCTAGAATGGGTTGGCACACTAATGCTTAAGTACAAAACAAACTAATGCACACTAAGGAGAAATCACAGGTCATATCCTTAATTACATAAAAATACTTAGAATAAAAGTACCATACAAATCCTTAATTTATTGTTTTCAGAGAGGGTCTCCCTATGTAGCCCAAACTGGCCTGAAACTCAATCCTCCTACCTTCGCCTCCTAAAGTTCTAGGGTTACAGGTGTACATCAACACACCCAGCCTCATATCTTAAATCAAATCTCTGAAAAGTAAGTAAGATTCCAAAACTTCAAAAGCAGACTCAGTCAGGATACCAAAGAAACTCACTTTATTGTTAACTTGGCAATCTTACATGAATAGAAGCGGTGAGTGATTTATGCCACTTTATAATCCATCAACTTCCACATTCCTTTAATTAAGAACTAATAATACTTTATACATATATATTATATACATACATATAATAACATCTTCCCACACCCCACACTCACGTAGAAGTAGCAAATAAAATGCTGAGACTGAATTACCATCATTCTACTATAAACTATTAAAGAGACTGTACAGTCTAGAAAACAGAATAGTCATAAAGAGAGTCAGAGCAATCTCCCAGTATTTGAAAGTATAATGTTAACCAACTTCAAGGAGCTCAGATTTTAATGCAATATAAAAAAGAATGAATTTATCTAGAATTGAGTTTGTGATCTTTCTTTGCCAAATTGAAAGAATCCTAAAAATCCCTGTGCCTTCTAATCCAGTGAACTTGAAAAACTTATTGCAAAGAGCTGGGTGTGGCAGTACACACCTGCAATTCCAGTACTCGAGAGGGTAAGGTAGCAGACCTTAGGTTTGAGGCCAGCCTGGGCTACATAGTGCGTTCAAGACCAGCTAAAGCCTGTACTACATAGCAAAGCTCTGTCTCAAACAACCAACGGCTGGATATACAGTTCATTGGTAGAGCACTTGCCTAATACAAAGCCCTTGGTTTGATCACCAGCACTGTAAAAACAACAACAACAACAAAAGGACATGATTGTAGATATGCCAAAAAATATACATAAGAGATTATAATAGCAAGAAAAAATGAATGCAACCTATTATTCAGCCATGAATACTTTTTGTCTATAATTTAAGACAATGAGAAAGTGATTAGGGTAAAATATTAGGAAGGAGAAAAAAGTATACAACACAATACAATGAATAGTGCCAATTTTGTCCTTCTCCTAAGAAAATATTTGTATGTGTAAAGATAACTCAAAAAGTAATTATAAAAGTATTCAGAAGAAAGTGCACCATAATTTATCGGTTGATTATCTCTCCATGCAGTAGGACTGCAGGTAGTTTGAGTTCCAAATTTTAATCCAAAGCACATTAATCAGATATGGAATAATTATCTATCAGGATTATTATGAAAGAACTATCTGATGACACCCAAAGTCCTTTCCAATTCAAAGATTCTGCAACTCTAAGAAACTTCCTGCAACTAAGTTAAAAATCAACAACTCTCTGCCAAGACCAGAAAACCTAAAGTTAAGTTTTCAAAGAAAGACTGACAGCCAAGAATGGCATTAATTTTAGAAACATCAATGTCCTCTGGCAAGTATCTCTTTCCTTAGAAAAACGGACAGTGGACCTAAATGAGCTGTGGCAAACAAAAGAAACATGAATGAGCCTATAATTGCCAAAGAAGAAGAGGTGGAGGAGGAAGAATAAGAGAGGAAGGAACTGAAATTTCTCCTTTATCAAAAAAGTCACTGTCTAGATGGATGATATAACCCGTACATGTACTTAAAAGCTATAATTATGAAAACTACTTAACAGTTTCATACCTGGTAGGACTATACACTACCAACTACAGACTGGAGGGCATTAAGTACATCCTTTCAAAATTTGATTGTATTAATTTTCAAAGAAAATCATAATTCTGATGGTATCAGAATTAAGTGCTGTATGATAAGTAAACTACCATCTCAATTTTTATCTCTGACAGTAAACCATGGGAAAAATGGAACTAATTACAAGCCACTTGCTCACATTCACAAAAATGTTAAATATTATCACGACATACTTCATATACTAATTTATTTTAAATGAAGTAAGAGTTTTGTGAAATTATTACATAGGTTAGAACTCTACAACTCAAAATCAAGGAAAAAAATCTGCTTATGACTGTAAACAGTCAAAGGAAGAAACCAGATTGACATGTTCTTCTTACTAGAGATAAGAATGTGTAATAGAAAATGTCATAGCTAACATTCGAAGAGAACATAATCCTATATTTGCAAAACAGAAAAAATTAAAAATTTAAAGTGTAAGTTACTCAAAATATCTAGGGAAACAGGTAAATCAATTTTATTTCACAATTTATATATATATATATATAATGTGTGTGTATTTTATATGTATATATATGTATAATCACCATCTTGTGATAATACATAAGAGGTAAAGTTAAAATGAAACACTTATGGTAATGTTTCATATAATATAATAATATGGTAGTGTTTCATATAATATTCCCTATATTTGGAATATTATATGACTTAGAAAAAAATGTTTGATTGTATTGAAAGATCAAGGGAACACAACTCTTTACAGAACCTGGTCAAAATATACAGTGTTCATTTTCCTTTCCTTTTTTGCTGTTAATCAAAGTATTATTGACAAAACAAGATAAAACAAAAATCCTCATGACCATGATTTTCCCACCAGATATTGTTAACAAGGAAAGCCTAAGTAAAACACAAATTTATTTTTTAAAAAAGAGATTAGTGTCCTTAACATGAAATATGGATCTTTATTTTTATAGATTCATTCTATCAGAAAGATCCAGCAGAGGCTAACAGCTGACACATATTCATGGCTTTCTAATTAGTATATGAAAAAATACCACTAAAAATTTAAAGCATTATGCTAGAAATTGTACTAATAGGCCCAAAGAACATACTATGTGCTATACAAGTATGTAAAACTTGCATTATCCTATTTTTTAAATAATCATCTAATCCAGAAACCATTTTTGAGGCAATTTTACTTGACCACCACCCATTTCCTATTGTGACAAATGATTCAGTACCCAGTATTTTCAACCATTTTTTAAATGTTGGGATATTTGAGACTTACTACACCTAGATGAACATGTGTATATATTTCATAATTCAGCATTTTATAGCTGTAACAGAGTACCCAAATATTAACAGAATTCTCTTTCTCCTTTAAACATATGCACATGCACACACACAGTCCTTTGAATCTTTCCTTTTAAAATTGGCATTTAAAAAATAAGTATGCTCAAGAAAACACTAATTCATATATGTTCTCATAGGAAATAACAATATACAATATTTTAAACATCTGAAAAAGGTAGCACATGATGTGTGTTGCAACAGACTCTCCGGACCTGCAATCATGCTGCAGTCATGAATAAACATGCCCCTATAAAGTTCTAAGTTTGAGTGCCACATCAAGGGCATGGAGCAGGTACATCAGCTGTGAAATGGATTTACATTACCTCCAACCTTAGGGCCGCCTGCTGAAGCAGGCTTCCTTGCACTGTTGACAGGATTTCCGGGTGTTTTAGGTGCAGGAACCTTGAAGGCTGAAGCAGCTGACGATGGCCTATTTCCATCCACTGATTCCTCATCATCAAAGCTTTTATCTGCACAAAGCATCAGAAAAAATACTTAAGGAAGCTAAATTTTGCTCCATTTTCCATTAAGAACCAAAACCAAGTAAAGTCATATTATAAAATCATTATTTTGATAGGCTATATAATACAAAATAAAAGTCCTCTGAATAAGCATTTATATACTGTTTTAAAACTATATAAGATAACCCTCTGTAATTTAAAATCAAATGCAATATTACCATGTTTCCTATATTAGGTCAAAATATATTAACCCTAATAACAACAAAAAGCATCTTTCATTTTTTGCTACTCCTAAGGATTTTCTGCCAGCTCCTCCCATAGTGAATCTTCCAGCATGCCCTGCCTTATTCCTTATACCCAGATTCTGCAACTTACAATCACAGATCCGTTTGCAAATCAGTCGCCTCATTCCTCTGAAAGCTCTTAATTTCCCTCACCCTAATATGCACCCAATAGTTCACATGGCCAAACACAGTAAATTTAATACTAATCAAAGATTCTATCAAAAACAGATAGAAACAACCACAGAACCACCACTGAGGTTTGTGCCGGCATTTTTCTTTCTCTTCCCTGCCCTAGGTGCTGTAACAGCCAATCAGCTACAAGGTGACATCATCTTATGGCAGCTACTGCCAGTGAAAGGTAAAAATTCTCCATGCATCTAAAAATTCTCTATGCACCTACAATCTATTTTATACCAAAATTTTAAAGGCATTTAATACTAAATTTTATAAATCTAAATTTGTTTTCTATTACTTAATTGACATGAGAATGTATATAAATAGAAAATGAGGTTTTAGGCAATATTCATTCTGCTAGGGTGCTTATTGCATCAGTAAAGCATGGAATATAACAGTGCTCATTACTGCACACAATTAACTCTATACTCTCACAATGTGCTGCTTACTTAAGACACAGAAGTGAACAATTTGTTCTCATAAATGCTTCTGTAACATTCTACAAGGCTCCTTATATACAAATGAAACACCTCCCAACCTCCTCCCTCTAGCTCCCCACCCTATCCCCCCCAAAAAATCACAATATATATGCAGTTTACTCTTCTGAGAAAACAGTTCTCTCTAGGACCCTGCACAAACCAACCACGGCAAACAAGATGGGTGAGGCAGAGAAGCAGCCTTACCTCAGGTTTCAGATCAATATGCCAGAATCTTTCCTTAATCTGTTCTCCTTACCTATACAAATACCCAATCACCCATAACAAAACCATTCATATGAAAGGATACTTCCCATCAGTACCACTGTTAAATATATCTTAAAGAAAACATTCCAGGTCTTAAGACTTTTATTTATTGGGGAGAGAGGGAATAAAGAAAGACACCCTTATATACAGTCACATTCCATTTCAGCAAGTGTTTTTCTTAAAGACAACTTCTGTGGAAAAAAGGATCTTGGTTAAAAAAAATTTTTTAAGTATAAGATAAAATAGAAAATAAAAATGAAATGGCAAATATAAAACCAAATATACCAATCAGAGAGTCAGTTAGGTTATCTTAAAACCTATGTTTTACATAGATTGCTCGGTTAAGAACACTAATACAATTCAAAATAAACATTTTTTTATGACCATTATGTTAAAAAATGCAAGTAGGAGAAACAGCAGACAGAAAAATCTACAGAAAGTCAGGCACTAAAACACGGAAGGGCCAGAAGTTCCCATGGAAACAGTGTTCTGTTCCTATACACACAAGAAATGAAGAGAGTAAATGTTCCCACCATTAAAAAGAAATTAACTCTTAACATTCTCAAACTACTGTGAAATTGATTTTTAACTATTTATCAAAACAAAGCATATAAATCCTAAGTATGCAGATTAATGAATTTTCACAAAATGAACATGCCAGTTTATCTATATACTTATCAATAAATGGATTACATACATCCTGTAGCACAAAACCCCTAAAAGTCACAATTTCTTGAGAAAATCAACTACCTTTAAATTCTAGTACCATAGTTGGTTTTGTCCTCCCACCTTCTTTTGGTGGGACTGGGATTTGAACTCAGGGCCTCATGCTTGCTAGGCAAGTGCTCTACCATTTGAGGTGTGCCCCCAGCATCTTGATTTTGCCCATTTTTTAACATTCCAGTAGAATGGATATTAATAAATTGTGGTACCTTCTATTATTGATAGACATTGCGTGTTGCCAGTTTGAGGTTATTATAAAATAGTGCTCCTAAGAAGTAAGCAAACAACATTAAAAGATCCTAAGGATTTTAGCATTACTGGGGAAGTAGTAAGCATACTAAAGGTTTGAGCATCCTTAATCTGAAAATCTTAAATGTTCCAAAATACAACATTTTTTGACTGACAATATGATGCTCAGTGTCTTATTTTGGAGCATTTTGAATTTTGTATTTGGGGATTAGTACTGTTCAACCCCAAAGTAAACAAGTAAAGTTATGTAAATATTGCAAAACCAAACAAAATCCAGAATCTGAAACTCTTCCAGACCCAAACATTTCAGATAGTCAAATGTACTTTATTTTAAGTTATAATAAACCAGATGCATATGGTAATACCTAGGGCAGTATTCCTCAAAATGTGGTCCTTGGAGTAGCAGCTGAGTATCAAAAGAAATTTGTTAAAGATGCAAATTCTTGGGACTCAGCACAAATCCACTGAATCAGAAATTCTGGAGATTCAGCCTAGTAATCTACCAACTAAGTAGACATACTAATTTTATGATGCATGATCAAGTTCAAGGACCACTCTTCTATAGCAGGAGTTGGTGGACTTTTTACATAAATGACCATTCAGCAAAATTTTAAGTTTTGAAACTCATACACATAAGGTCTTTCCATGTAACAACTCAATGATGACACTGCTGCACCAAAGCATTAACACATGATCTGTAAACGAATTGGTGTTTCAATAAAATTTTATGTACAAAAACAGCAGAAGCAACTAACTGGATTTGGTAAGCGATAATTTGCCAATCTTTGCACTAGAGTGACCCCTAAAAAAAGAGAGAATACACACACAAAAAAAGAAGAAAAATGAAAATATTTGATTAATTGAAAGGAAATCAGGAGAGGAGAAAAGAGGGAAAATGAGACAAAAGCTAAAATATATAGATAAACTAGGGTAGGTGGTGCACAACTGTGAACCTAGCACAAGAACCTGAGGTAGGATAATCATGAGTTTAAGGCCAACCTGAACTATATGAGACCCTTCCTTAAAACAAAACAACCTCACACAAATAGATAAATAGAATGTAAAAATAAAGTGGCAAATATAAAACCAAATATACCAATAAGTGCCTTTAATGTAAATGAACTAAATAGTCCAAATAAAAGACTGAATTTTTTTTAAATAGACTGCTTAAATGAGAAGTGGCTTACATATAAAATCACAAAAAGGTTAAAAGTAAAATTAGAAAGATAAAATATGGCAAATACCAAACAAAAGAAAGCTAGGATGGCTATATTAATTTCAAACAAAAATGTAGCTTAAAGAGATAAGAGATTTAGGGGTTAATCCAAAGAGAGGAAATCAGCACTCTAAATACTTTTACACCTAGTAACACAGCTTCAAATATAAAAAGCAAATTCAAAAACCTTTTTAAAAGGATAAGCAAATCTATAAGAGAAAACAAATTTTTATCTACTTCCAATGAGGATATATATTCTTTTACCATTAATTAAAGGGGGTCAAAAGACTAACTAATCATCATAAGCCCTAAAATTAAAATTTCGTTGCATAATTTATAGAGAGGTTATGAATATTCTGGGCTTTAATTTTTTCCTTAATAACTATAAAATAGCAGAACAAATCTCAATTATTTTCTACCAGCTTTAACTTTCTAAATAATAGATTGAGTTTTATAAGGCAAGTTTTTGAAAGCTGCTTTTTTTTTTTTCATTTTTCTTTTATTATTCATATGTGCATACAAGGCTTGGTTCATTTCTCCCCCCTGCCCCCACCCCCTCCCTTACCACCCAGTCTGCCCCCTCCCTCTCCCCCCCACTCAATACCCAGCAGAAACTATTTTGCCCTTATCTCTAATTTTGTTGTAGAGAGAGTATAAGCAATAATAGGAAGGAACAAGGGGTTTTGCTGGTTGAGATAAGGATAGCTATACAGGGCATTGACTCACATTGATTTCCTGTGCGTGGGTGTTACCTTCTAGGTTAATTCTTTTTGATCTAACCTTTTCTCTAGTACCTGTTCCCCTTTTCCTATTGGCCTCAGTAAGCTGCTTCTTTTTTGAGAGATAGTCTCACTATGCAGCCCAGGCAGACCTCAAACTCAGAACTCTTCAGCCTCACTCTGAATGCTGGATTATATGAGTACAAAATCATGCTTCCCCTGGAAACTTCAGGACAGGAACTCTTATCTTGTTCATGCTGTAAACCCATTATCTAAGAACAATCCCGAGATAATTATCACAGCTTCTTACTTTTCTCCCTGCTTCTTACTTCTGTCCCTTGGAGTTTATTCTCAACAGAGTATGTCCTGAGTTGAACAAAGTCATGTGACATCACTGCTCAAAATTCTCTTATGACTCCATAAAAAAAAAGCCTACCAGGACTCTTAAGTTCTTAGTTATCAAGCAGGTTTCTCCAACCTCATCTCCTCCTTGTTCCTCTCTTTTTCTCCTATGTAACCCTACTAGTTTCCTTGCTGAGTCACATCAGGACCTTTGCACTTGTTCCTTCTACCTAGAATGCTCTCTCAAAATCTCTGCTCCCATATCCACACTGTTCACTCACCATCCTCATGTCTTCATTCATCTCTCAACTTTCTCAATAAAGCTTTCTCTGGATTGGATACCAAGATTGCAAACTTCTAACACCCTGATACACTAATCTAGCCCTGCGCCCTTGCTTTATTTTCTTCCTCTAGCATTTACCATCTATATATTTCAATAGTTTTGTTTATTTAGATAGATGATCTATGAGAGTGGTGACCTTTCTCTATTTTGTCCACTGCTGTATCTTCAACATGTGGAGCAATGCACAGAATAGCATATTTCACAGAAAGGAGATGTTCAGTGTCCAGTAAAAGCACTAATAAGTTACTTGAAGCAAGACTTCAAAGGCAAACAAATATATATGTTGGGTAAAATACATAATGTTTTTAAAAACAAATTTTTTTGGCAGCGCTGGCTTTTGGTAAGAGGCAATTTTTTTTCTTTTTGGTGGAACTGGGGTTTGAACTCAGGGCCTCACACTTGCTAGGCAGGTGCTCTTACCCCTTGAGTCATTCCACCAGCCCAGCACTGGTGTTTGAACTGAGTGCTTGCAAGGTAGGCACTCCACCACTAGAACGAAGCCTCCAGTCCACACCCCCCACTTTTTCTTTTTTTTTTTTTTTGGTGGTACTGGGGGGTTGCACTCAGGGCCTTACACTTACTAGGCAGGTACTCTTAACACTTGAGCCACTCCACCAGCCCTTAAAAATTCTTAAAAATAATGAATATTTTATGAGATAGTAAGAAATATAAGAATAAAAGGAGTACATTAAAAGTTATATTCTGAAGACTTTGTGGGGCAAAAGAAGCATTAATGTAAACCCATATTAGAGGTAGAGTCAAAGTTGGTATACCTAATGATTATACCCTGAATGTTAAAATGAAAAAATAAACAAGCTCTTATTTTCCTGGAGTCCATTCTTTTCAAAAGACAGCAAAAGGGAAGTGACTCAAATGGAGCACTTCATGAAAGTCAACATTTGGGCAGTCTAGATGCTAGAACCCTTAGTCTGAGGGTTCAGACTCATAGAACAGCCAAGCAACAACCAAAGCAAATGGAAAATCCCATGAAAGATGGTCCCTGAACTCACGTTATTACCACAAACAATTTTCTAAAGGTCATCAAGCACAAGAGGAAACAAGACATTACAAACAAGGACAAATAGAAAGAAATGGGTATTAGGAACAGACCTACTTAAAATCCTGGGTTTCTATTATGAAACAGACTATGCTTGCTTACTAGGTAAACCTGAAAATAATTTTGGGAGTCAGAAAATTTTAAACTGATAGATCTTTAAAATGATCAAACAGAACTACAAGTGAAAATATAGTAAATGAAATTTAAATTCAGTGGGCAGGCCTAACACCAGATTAGATATAGCACAAGGAATCATTAGTAAACAAGAAGATAAATCAGAAAACATTACACAGTGTGTGTTATATAACATATATATAAAACATATGTTATATATTATATATTAGGTACTTTAATATTTACTGAATAAACAAGAAGGGTCAAACGCAAAAAGCAACTATAAATTATGACTGTTGATAGCACCGCTCTCATTTCAATGTTTCAAAAAGACAGTATTATGATCAAGTACAAAAGCTAAACAAGATAAGTATATCAAACAGTACTAGAGGGCCAAAAACTAAAGTGAGCAAGCTACATCATCTATATGATGGAGACAGAAAGGGTGAAGAAGAGATGGGAAGTAGGACAAATCAAGAGATAACAGAAGAGGAGGAAGACACAGAAATGGAAGAGGTAGAAGAGAGAGAAGAGATGGACAAAGAGGAGGACATGGAGGAAAAGACTGAGAAGAGGAGATTAAGGGGAAGAGAAGGTATAATCTAGTTTCACAAATTTTGAATTGATTTATTTTTTTCTTTTTTAGGGGGTTTGGGGTGGGACTGGGGTTTGGACTCAGGTCTTCATGCTTGCTAGGCACGCACTCTTACCATTTGAGCCCAAGTTAACTCTTTTTTGTAATTGCTAAATTAAAAGAAGCTCTTTCTAAATTTTTATTACATTTAGATGCATTCGTAAATAAGATGTACCACTACTTTGTGCCTTATTATCTAAATAAGAGTAGAAGAAAGGACGGGGAGTGAGACAAAGTATATAGCAATACAGTTTTATTTCTCAAAATAAGTCTGAAGTTAACTGTGACAAAATATTAGCATCTGTCAAATCTGGTAGATATATAAGTTTGTATTTTCCATATTTATTTATTTTTTTTTGTGGTACTGGGCTTGAACCTAAGTTCAAAGCTTTGTGCTAGACAGGCAAATAAATGCTCTACCACTTGAGCCATGTCTCCGACCCTTTTTGCTTTGGTTATTTTGATTCTTTCCCACCTGTGTTGGGGTCCAATACTGAGGCCTTGTATCAGCTCTGGTTATTTTGGAGATAGGGTCTCACCTTTTGCTCAGGTTGGCCTGGACTTCAATTTTCCTATTTTATATTTCCCTCCATAGCAGGGGTGACAGGAAGGCATCACAGCACCCAGCTTTTTTTTGCATTTAGACGGGGTCTAGCAAACTTTTTCGCCTGAACTGGCCTGGAACCATGATCCTCCCCATCTCAGCCTCCCTATCACAGCTTGGGGTGACAGTCATGAGCCACCAGCACCTGGCTTCTTTGGCATTTTAAAAATATTTTGTAAGTAAATCATTATAAAGATTTTTTTTTAAGAAAACAATAAACACCTTGATGGCATCACTAAAAAAGTTATTTTTAAGTAGTGGTTCGGCCAAACTTTAAGAGGAATAGTTTAGTTTTGTGGATAATAGGTCTGGAGAAGAGTTGACACAGGGACTTGTAAAGCCTTAAATACCAGGCTCAAGATTTAGCAAAATAAAAAACTGAATTGTTCTACTGTTGTTGGGGGTGGGGAGGGAGAGGGAAAAGAGGAAGAGACACAAACAGAGGAGGAAGACGAAGTAGGGAGGAAAACAGAAGAGGAAATGGGGAAGGAAAGAGGGAGAAGGGGAGGGACAAGGAGAAAGAGAGGAGAAAAAAGACCAAGTAACAAAGATCAAGGTCTACCTTTAGTCACACCTTCAAGTAACATTTGGAAATCATCCTCAGCAAGCACTGAGATGTTGTAACCCCATACTCCAGTATCTCTATGCCTAAAGTCAAAAAGCTGTGAAAACTCAGCTTTACTTTTGTCTTTTTAACTCATTTGGTGGAAAATTCTGACCTAACCTGAACTCAGTTTATGGCAAAATATAATGTAAATGACATGAGGCTACTTACTGCCTTTATTCCATTCAGCATGAATTTGTACAGGTTTAACTGCAAAAATGTTAAGGTATTTGATTATAGGGTAAGAGTTGTTACATAATATATGGAATATGAGCATATTATTTTTCTTTTAAAGCCTGACGATTTTCCAAAACACTACTGGTCCCCAAGGTTTAAGATAAGGATCTGTGAATCTTTAATCAAGTATTCCCCCACCACCCCACTTTTTTTTTTCCTTTTCTCATGAAGAAAGGCCATATATTTAAATGACTTTTTGAATCTTCTACTTTACTTTTTGGGGTATATACATGCCAACACCTAAAACTTTTACTTCTAAGACATATATAAAAGATGAGAAACTGGTCTATCATACATGGCAAAATAAAAGAACAAGGCAAAACTTTACACCAAATCTCAGAATTCATTTTGTATGGATTTTCTTCAGTGAATACAACTCATTCAATAAAAACCCTTAATACTATGGATTTTCACCCACAAAATATACTCTGCTTCATTTTAACTGGTTTCTTATAACAAAGTTCCTCCTTTTACTTATAGCAGTATCCTTCCTTATTCTAATAAAAACAGTGCATAATAGATTTCTCATGGATTGCTAAACTATTTCAGTCTTACATATCCAGCAATGAACCACAATCATATCTAACAGTTAAATTACCAACTGAGATTAGGAAACAATAATCCCTATAAATTATTGTACCATTGTTGTCTCAGAAAACTCAAAAACAAAATTTAACTGTTCATATTCCCCCACACGACTCTTGTACAACAGGATGCACCCATTGGCTTTTCTCTGATCTCATAGGTCCCTTTAGCTCGGTTTCTTATGGCTATTCCTCCTTTACCCAACAATTAACTATTGAACATCCTTCTTTTCAGACTATCCCTTTTTTAACAATTTCATTCATTCTCCATGGTAAGTACTATCTATATGCTCACAAATCTCCGATGTTCACTTCTAGCCTACACCATTTCTGTCCTCCAGATCTAGATATCTAACATGTGCCTTCTAGAGATCATCCCCTAGAGAAAGGATAAAGCATCTCTAATTTAATATCTCTAGCAATCTTTAGTTTAGATGGGGTCAGCAACACCCTCTCCAAACCTTATCTCCCTAAGTCTTCTCCCATCCCAACATAACATCATTATTTAGTTCAGTTGCTCAAGCTCATAATGTAGTCCTATAAGTTCTCCTCTGCCCCATATAGATCATCTACCAACAGTTACTCCAAGTTATATCTTAAATCCATCTACTTGTCTTACCTCTGCTGTCACTTCCAATCTAAGACCAGAACAGTATCATCTCTGTCCACAACAAATCTCCTTGATACTTTCTTGAGCTCCTTCCAAGCCACAAAACATACAACGTGATCTTCTAATAAAAGTAATTTGGATTAATGGCTGTCGAAACCATAAATGAAAAGCTGATGGGATGCTTTATAAAGGATGAATTAGGTTAATAACAACTAAATCTACTGTTCATTACTAGTATCACAAAGACAATTACACATTGTATGTCTTCAGACAGAAATCCACAATGTCACACAAAATACCACCTATGAAAAATCTATATTAACAAAACAAACCACCAAAACAGACCTCATTTTGATCAAGCCATTAGAAGAATTTTCAAATTTCAGAAAACACATGGGACAGAGAAACATTAAAAAGCAAAAATACAATAGCATCATGATGATACAATCCACAAATTGTAGCATGTGGAAATCCTTTACCTAACAGATGTTTTGTCTTCAATAAATAAAAATGCCAAGAGAAAAAGAGGTAATTGCTATGGATTAATAGATATGTATCAATCAAAAGCAATGGCAAATCTTACTTGATTCCTAATGCAACTACAAAGATAGTTATGAAACAACTAAGGAAATCTGAGCAGTGAAAAATTGAAACTAGGTGTGAAGTTTTTTACATGTGATAAAAACATTGTGATTATCTTTTTAAAAGGTATTATTATGTATGTGTATGAACACATGTACACATATACAAACATAACTCAGTCAAGCAGGATAGTGAGACCAAGGAAAAATGAAGTAGGAATGGATAAATATTGTTATGTACTGATAACTTCTACAAACTGGATGATGGGTAGTAATGGGATATGTTTGAAATTCCTTGCTAAAAATTATAATAATTTGAATTACTTCACTCCTTGCTTAAAATCCTACAATGGAACCCCAAGGATATAAGCAACATTGGCAGAGCAAAGAAATGAGGTGGGGCACAGAAAGTGGGATTTTTTTGTTGTTGTTGCTGTTTTTGTTTTATTTCTTTGCTGTACTGGGGATGAACCCTAGGCATCTACCACTTGAGCTATGCCTCCAATCCTTGGAGTATATGAAATAAGCACCTAAAAGATGGTAACAAATTCCTAAAAGATGTAAATAAAAACAATGGAAGGCTATTAAGGAATAATACCACAGCCAAGTTGCAACTCAAAATTCTAAGAAGCTGACTTCAGCAGCAGAGAACTGATCTTACCTTGCAGAACAACAGAGGAATGACTGTTTCTGAGCCAGAAAGTACAGAAATGAATACAAGGAACAACTAACAAATCTATGAAATGATTTTATCAAATTCTTTCCCATCCCCAATTTAGGGAGCTCAATACATGTTAAGTATGCATGTCCATGCACAAGGAAAAAGAAAGTTCTTGGAAACACTCAAATTTCTGTTTGCCAAAGTTAAAGTTTAATGGAAGATCTGGATGACAAAGTGCAAGACACATTCCAAAATACAGAATAGAAGAAAAAGATGAAAAACGTGAGAAAAGAGAAAGCATGAAGAACACAGTGAACCAATCTAATAGGTCCAACATCTGATTAATACCAATTCTGTGAGGAATGACTAAAGATAATAAAGGTGACAAACATAACAAAAAAAAAATGGGAGAAAACTTCCCAGAGCATAAGAAAATTATAACCCTTCAGAAATAAAATAATCAAGTAGTAAAAATTTTAACTGTCTTCCATTTAAAATAAAAGAAAATTTTTAGAAACCAAGAACTCTGTGCTTTTTAATATTCACATAAAAATGCTGCGTTCTAATCAACACAATAATCTTAATCAGCTATTTTCTTTACAAAAAACAGTTTATTCCATACAAAGTTTATTAAAAGCCAAGAAATCTGGTAAGATCTCTTAAAATGTCTAGACAGATATAATTGACTAGTTAAAAATATATTTGAAGATTTTTACCCTTCATTTTAAAAGGGGTCCTTTATATATTCAAGACCTTGAATAGTTTAATGAAGAGACAATCACAACTTAAACATTATCTCATATTAAAATTAAACAATACATGTCATGATAACCATTATAATAAGCCAAGCAATAAAAATGAGGTAGTAAGATTTAGAAACTTTTATAAAAGCTAGTCACTACAGTTATTTAAGTCCTTAAAACAGCTACAGGCTGATCATTAACAGCTGTTAAGAGCATTTACTGTATCATTCTATAACTACAAAGAAAAGATGTGAACATTTCTTGAAGAACAATTCTTTGGCAAAATCAGGTTTGAGTATATGATACTACTGGTGCCCAATACTTTTCATCCAATGGGTAAATGAGACTGTCTCAAAAAGGCTTCTATTCACTTAAAGATATCACACAGGTGACAAGATGCCTTAATACTGACCTAAACCACAGGATGGTTGGCCAAGGCCTTCAATGGGTACAACAGGGCACTAATACAATGCTGCTTTATTTTAGTCACTGGCTAAAACAGTGATCTACTTACTGCCCATATTGCTGCTAATGCCCTATCATTTTTTTTAAGACCTAGATAGAATGGAAAATTGAAATTAGTACAGTAAAAGGGAGCTTCTGCCCAACTGCTTCAACTGGGACTTCAGTCTTGTCTGGCTTTGAATCCTCCCTGAAGCAATTTCTTCTTGGATCTTGAACCTGCCAACTCCTGAACTGTTAGGTGCACCATCAACTTTCCTCAATCTCAGTAATATCCAATCTTTTGTCCCATGTAATTTACTTTTTCTCCATATAGACTTGTTTTAATTTTTCCTTCCACTGGTCCTAAAAGAAAAGTTTTATCTTACGTCAGTTAAGTCAAAAAGTAATTTTTCTGACTTAAATTACATAATCCTAATGTGTCATAAGGAAAATTCAAAAATACAGAAAAAGAAAGATCTATTCAGCATTAATTTCTTACTATTGTTTCATGCCCCCCAAACCAAGTTTTATACCAATTTAGAGTGGTCCCAGAAACTTTTGTGGGATCCTCTGGCTTCTTGGACCACAAAAGGTTGAGATCTAGAAAGTCATCATTATACCATCAGTTGCATATATTTTTTAAAGGTTCATTTTTTGAATAATAGACTGTTGAGATGTTAAAAATTTAGAAACAGTCTATTTACAACAAAACCTTATTTATTGTCAGCCATTCTGCAGCAACAACAAAAGGACAAATTCTTCTCTCCAGCTTCTGGGGCGGATTGCAGGACTCAGCATCACATAATAATCCTACAGATTTTTAACTCTATCTGGTTTGATTGTCCAGAGCTACTCAGCAATCAATTATTTAACTGTTTGGTTTTATACTCTTGGGTAGGTATGAAGACAACTAAATTGAAAAGTATCAAAGTCACCAACAACTCTTCATGTGACCTTATATTCACAAATCTGAGTTTTCTAATAAAACTGCTAATGAATTATTTCCTATAACCATGAAATTTAACTTACAGAACATATTCAATAAATAATAAATTAATAATTAGAATACCTATAGGTAATAAAAAGTCAAACTACCAAAAAAATGGGCTAAAGATGCCAAATGATAATCCACAGAAAAAGGAAATTTGAATAACCAAACATATGAAGATGACTAACCTTATCAGAATGCAAAGATTTTGAAATATTTCACCCACTTAATTTGCAAAATTTAAAAAGATTAATAATAACAAGAACTGAAAGGAATGTAGGACTACCAGTGGAATGTAAATGGTTAAAGCTTCTTGTGGAGCAAACTAGTTAGAGCTAACACAATTTAAAATAAAAACTCTAATCCAGAAATACCACTTCCAGAGTAGCTTAAGAACTATATTTATGTGCTCACATATATATGGTTTGAATTAAGGTATTTATTTCAGAACCATTTAAAAAAATTATACATGACAAATAATCTAAACTTTCCATTAAAGATGAATGGTTATGATATATCCTTACTAAGCAACAGTTTAAACAAATGAGGTAGAGTAACACATAAGGGCACTGAAATAAATCTTCATGCCATTTTGAGTTGACAGAGTGAATGGTAAAAATAAATTCAGAATGGTATCAATTTAATAAACAATTTTTAAAAACATTTATTTGGGGGCTGGGTATGCAACTCAGTGGCAGAACTCTTGCCTAGCATGCATGAGGGTTCTGGGTTTGATCCCCAATCCCCCAACCAAAAAACAAAAACAAAAAAATATTTATTTTACTGCTTAATATGTATATTAAGGTACAGAAAAAGGCATGAAATGATACTCCATGTTAATCAAAATATCCACCTGTTCTTAAGACTTCGGGCTGGGGCATGTTACTAAGAAATTTTTGCTGTATCTTCATTATTTGAATTTTGAAAGCAATGATGTTTACATACTAAGTTTATAATTAAAATTAAAAGATGAGCAACATAGGTTAGTAATGATATAATCCACTTGCTATATATGTTCACATGATTCTGGTGTGATACATGTATATTGAATGTTAGAGAAACTAACATGCAAAGGAGTATATATCAAACTGTTAAGAACTATAAATCCCTAGGGCTGGTGGAGCGGCTCAAGTGGTAGAGCACCTGCCTAGCAAGCATGACAACCCTGAGTTCAAACTCCAGTACAATAACAACACAAAAAGAACTATAAATCCCAAGTAGCCTATTACTACATATGTGTCTTTGTTATTTCAATTTTGTTATTTTTACAAAGGCATATTATTTTAATTTGATAAAAGTATTTCTATTTTTAAAAAGAGAATTAGTTGGAAGGATACCCTCTAATCCTTAAAAAAGCATTATTTTGATTTTTTTTTTCAAAAAAAATCAACACACTTCTAAACTGAGTACATTTATTATTTCAAAAAACAAAAACTAAGTAAATGTATGTTGATGCCCAATGAACCATAAATGTTTAAGAAAGGAAATAAAATCTGGACAGGTACAGATGCAACATTTAGAGTTGCCTGCAAATTAGTGATGTTTTTTCAAGGAAAGAAACTTGGCAATGCCCTTAAGCACATGAGAATTAATTTGATGTCGTTTACCTTAAAAATTAATAAATTACATTTTTATTTATTTGTATAAGGTCACATAAAAGTAAAGTAGATTCTTGGAATAAATCAAACAATGTATAAAACCAAATTTATTACATTTCCAGCTTGATGTATATTGCAGTTTAAATGACTATTTCTCAATACCATCATTTTCATGAATTTCCACCCTATTCCACACAGCCCCAAGGGGATAAACTCCTGAGAGAGAAGAGGTCATGATATAGTCATGAAAACTGTTAGGAGTTCAAACCTTCAAATATGAACAAGTCTTCTTTAAAAACCTAGTTAAAAAAACAAACAAACATGGAAAACGTTTGAAAAACCACATATTCCCCATTGTATGCATCTCTGATATTGTTATGATTGTAAAATATATCTCTAAAAGCATCTTAACAAAAGTTTTGATGATGGGGAGAAAGGTTCAAGTACCAAGTTATGAAAAACAATACAAAATGCACACTTGAGGCTCTAGATTTGGTCTAGTTCACTTTCTATGCTTGGACTGGGGACATATTCAGCAAGCCTCAATTTCACAGTCTGTGAAATGGAAATACCAAAATGCTCTGTATAGTTCAGAGTTATTTGTACCTTAGGAGTTAATGTACGTTAACTATATGAAAGTGCTCTTGAAAACTGTGAAGCACTTTAGAAATATGTTTTTAAAATTATTCTTACCAGCATAACACTGACAAAAGCAATTTTAATCAAATTATTTCTTATACAGAATTCTTAAAAGGCTAAATATTTTCTAGATTTCTGTTTACTAGAGACATGGACAAATCTCAAACATATTAATTAGTGTCCATGGCAAGCCATTTTACTTCTTTAAATATATAACTACCACAGAATTCAACTTGTATCAAATGTAACAGTAAAGATGTCAAGCTAGCTACTTAAACACATCTGCCAAAATCTGTCATTTCTCCAAAGGCCATGTTCCTCCTTCAAAGCTTCTACATACATTCCCCATTTCTTCCTATATCCATTTATACCCAACACCAAAGATGAAGGCTTGCATGGGTTGCAAGGTAAATTTTCACCTTATGTTTGCCAGATCCCATACAGACACATCAAATAGAAAAAGATACCAAATGACAAGCAACATGCATGCATAAATGTACAAGCAACTGTACATGCAGCCAAACACATAAGTGTCCTTCATTCTTTAGGGAGAAATCTATTTCTTACACACCAAATGATCGTCATCTTAAAACAAAGTGTCTAATAGTAAAAGAAGAAAAATAAATCATACTCACCATCTCCCATAGCCATTCAGATGGTCCAGGGAGCTCTCTCAAACCAAGAGGTCAAATATCACAGCAAATGAGTGCAGCTCAGTGCCTGCGCCACTGGGCTCGGCCTGCAGCCTGCAGACACCAAAGCACTCTGTGACCCAGGCCGTGCTGCAGCTCTGCACCGCAATAGCCAACAGCTGCTACTCCACTTCAAAATAAAAGTCTGGGGTCTTTGCTGAAAACCCTTGTTTATTTAGGAGAGTCTAGCAGGACTTGCTCAAGATTATTCTCCTACTGCACATATACTGTTCAATACAGGTTGTGATGTTTCTCCTTGAACTGACTGCCTGAAATTTAATCTAAGAAAAGCTCTGGGAGCCAATAAATGCCATCCCACTGGGGGACTTTTAATGCAATCATCAAAACACAAGGCATGTGTTCAGCAATCATTTTCTCTTTCCCTAAAGATATCCATGTACTCAGTAGCAATCACATGATCTGATGGATTAAGTGATTTGCGCCTTTTAAAAAAAGGTTTTCATCCCTTTGTCATTACCTTTTCAAATTTACAACAGAAGACTGCTAGAAGTGCACAAACAGGAATAGCCCAGTTTCCATGATTAACTGTTCTCATTATGCAGGAAGCATTTCTGGCTGCCGTAAACAAATCACGTCAAAGACAGCCCATCAAAGGCTGCTCTGTGTGTGGACAGCAGGGCAACACGGAACAAAGCTAGCTTCTGGTAGAGATAGAACCTAGCCAGTGCGCAGCTGCAGGGACACAGAGCACCCTCTAGCCAAGCTGCACATTATCAGCTCTAAGAAGGCCCAGTCTTTAAATCAACCTAAGAAAAGAGCTGATTCACTTTCTACCAACGGGTGGGTATGTTATAAAGAAATACAAAACTAGACTGGAAGTTACCTTATTGATTCATGTAAGCTAAATATTGTGGTAATTTCAATGCCTACATTTCATGCCTAATTTTATTGCCAGCCTCTAAGAGCAATTAATTCTTTTCCTTGCAATTGTTTCAAACAGAAAGCTGGAAAATTCTTTCCTATGATTATAGGCCAAACTGTGTTAGGTCCTCTACACACACTAGACTAATCAGAATTACACAGAGTGCTTTTCACAGTGAAAAGCACAGTCACCAACACTGTTAGTGTTTACATTTTGGTGAGTGTAGGAGACTGCCTAGAAAACTCCATGACGACAACAGACCCTGCCATAATAACAGGGTCCTCTAGCTTTCAGTCTTTTCCTTCCTACTGGGCTAGTGTTGCCTTCTTTCAGCTACGGTACGATTAATTTTAATTTGTTTCCTTCTAATAGTAGAGCTAATTCTACTGTGCTTACAGACTCTGCCTAACTTACTTTTGTAACATGAGAAAATCACGCTTGAAAAACTCAAGACAACAGCAGCAGCACATTTTTCACTACTCCTAAATTAAATGATATGTTTAATCTCTGATAATATAATTTACTTAGTATTCTTGAGGGTGCTGAACTAGTGCTTTAGAAAAATCAAGTCAAAGAATTCAGTCAGATTTAACCCAAGAGTATACACCTGACAATTATGACAAAAATCAGAGATAAAAATATGATATATAAAAATTTTATGTCAAGAAATGTATAAGGGGAGAAGAGGTAGAATAAAGAGAAAAAATAAACAGACTTTCTCTGAATAATAAATGTAAATAAAATAGTATTAAACCATATCATTCTCACTCTCCATATCCCTCTGTAGCTAAAACTCTCTGTGGGCTTCCTATTCCTAGAAGTCCATCCAAAGCCCTTCATAGCCTAACAAGACCCTCAGGTCATGGTTTCTGCTCACTTTTTCAACTACATCATATGTCAAAGCCACCCTTAAACTCACTGAACATTAAGAAGCCCTGGCCTGCGTCTGTTCTTCAAATATACCAAGCTCTGTTCTACCTCTGGGCTTTTATGGTCACTAGTTTCTCTGCCCAGTGTTTTCCTACTGTTTCTCCATTGATTGGATCAGTCTCACTCAGCAGTTCAAATATGTCAGTGACATCACTGAATTAATCATAATCTCAGTACCCCATTTTCTTCACTTAGTTACAGTTCAGATGACTGACCTGAGCTGTAATGACTCTAAAAAAGTTATATCACCTTAATAACAAATCCTGTTTTTTTTGTCTATATTTTTTAATGACTTTTTCACTAAAACACTCTTAAATCATTATACTGTATGACACGTGATGCTGCCTTATGGTTTCAGGCAAAAAAAATGAACAATTTTATTTAGCATAATAGACTCTGGTCACAGAATATCAATGTGGAACAAATTTGAAATGTATGCCATGTTTGAATGAACCCAAAATACTTGGCTTTGTATAAGTACACCAAACAAGAGGGAGCGAAAAGGTAGTGTCTTCAATGGCTCTTCATTCTGTTGTAAGCAGGAACTACTTTCACAGTTTCAGGCTGACCTTTTCGTTCCCCCTAAAATGATTTCCTGGTCTATAACTTTATTTATAGTTTTAGTTTTGAGTGTATTAAAAAAAAAAAAACTGAATCAAGAAAGGAGTGAAAATTTTGTGTGGGGGGAAATGTTTGGAAATAAAAAAAGGAGTTAACTTTCATTACATTACTGTGTGAACAAACTATTTGTCTTCCAATTGTCAATTATAAAACTTTGTCTTCACTGTCCAAATGATACATGTTTACCTGGGTTAGAATGAAACACACCATTATTTTTCTCATTAATGTCACTGAAAATAACGTATGCACTTAATGGCCTCCCATTTAGCACAGGAATTTTAACAATAAGTAAACTGATTGAACAAGGACTAGTTTAATCTCCTCTATGACTCACTATTACCATGCTGCATATCCACCTGTTTACTTGTTTATGGTCCATCTCCCTCAAGGAAGGAAAAACTTTAACTTCAAGGGAAGAAACTTTATCTTTTTACTGTTATGACCTGATCTAATTTACATTTTAAGAAGCTCACTCTGACTTCTAGGTAACAAAAGGATTTCTGGAGGCAAACATGGAATAGAAGTCTACTGCAGTAGTTCATATAAAAGCTAAAGGAGACTTGGAGTAAGGTGTTACCACTGGAGATGGGAAAAAAATAAGCAAATATGAGCAATGGTGTTATATCAGAGGTAGAAATGACTGAAGTCAAATCAGGACTCTAGCTTCGTGATGCAGTTGACTGAAATGGGTTTCATTTCAGGATACGATAAGCCTGAAATCTGAAACGCCTATTAGATGTCCAAGTAGAAATGTCATTGAAGCCACAAGCTATCAAGACTAAAGCATAAAGGAGAGATGAATGATAGCTAGAACTACACATTTGGGAGTCATCAACAAGCAGTTATTTAAAGCCTTTGGGATGGACTGGATCAGTACAGGAGAGAGGGGGGATTAAAAATAGGGGAGAGAAGGCCTGGGGCCTGAGACTTGACAACATGACAAATGGGCTTCCTTCTTTTAGTTTCCTCCTTTGTTAACTAATTCATTAAGATATTTTTCAATGACACATAATATAGTCATTCTTCTGTAACCACAGGGCTTGGTTCCAGGAATCCCCTCATAGACATTAAAATCTGAGGGTGCTCTGATCCCTTATATAAAATGGCATAATGTTTGGATATGACCTGTGCATACCCTCCCATATACTTTAAATCACCTCTAGATTAATACCTAAATAATGTTAAGCACCATGTAAATAATTCTCACACTGCATTGTTTAGGTAATAATGGCAAGAAAAAAAATCTGTACACAATGAGTACAGAGGCAACCCTTGCAGGCCTAGCTAAACTTTTCATATGCAGTTGGCTGAATCTGTGAATGTAAAATCTGAAGACGTGGGATCCATGCATATGGATGGCCAAGCATAGCATATTATCAAAAATATCTTGGGCCGAGCACCAGTGGCTCAGGCCTATAATCCTAGCTACTTAGGAGGCAGAGATCAGGAGGATTGCAGTTCGAAACCACCCCATGTAAATAGCTCACAAGACCCTATCTTGAAAAAACCTATCACAAAAAAGGGCTGGAGGAGTGGCTCAAGGTGTAGGCCCTGAGTTCAAACCCCAGTACTGCAAAAAAGAAAAAAAAAATTATTTTATATATATATATATAAAATATATATATATATATATACACATATACAAAAAATTATTATATATATATATATATATATATATATATATATATATATATATATATACACACACATATATAAAATCTTGGGAAGCTAGAAATATGGCACACACCTGTCACCCCAGTGATGACGGGAAGCATAAACAGCAGGATAGCATCCAAGCTGGCTTGGGCAAAAAGCGAGACTCTGTGTTCAAAATAACCAGGGCAGTAAGGGCTAGAAGCAAGGCTCAAGCAGTGGGCAAAGCCCTGAGTTCAGACCCCAACAATGAAAAAAAAAAAAAATCCTTGGGGCTGGGGTGCAGTGCAGTGGCACACACATGTAATCCCTGCTACCTGGGGAGCTGAGTTAGGAGGATCACTGTTGGAGACCAACCCTGGGCAAAATGCCAGCAAAACCTTATCTCAAAGAACAAGCCATCAATGGTGACACACACACACCTGTAATCCTAGCTATCAGGGAGGCGAAGGTAAGAGAACTGTGGTCTGAGGCCAGCCTCAGGTAAAAGTACAAGACCCTATGTGAACAATAATTAAAGCAAAAAGGGATAGGGGTATAACTCAAGTGACAGGGTATTTGCATAGTAAGTTGCAAAGGTCCTGAGTTCAAAACTCTAGTAGTGCAAAAAAAAAAAAAAAAAAGCTTAACATTGTGCTGTCCTCCAGTATGGATATCACAGACTTTAACTTTCAGATTTTACCATACTTGCAATATCTTGATCATAATCTACAATACAGTGTCTGGGTTCCCTCCAACAAATATAAATGACCTCAAACCTCTCTGATAATGGAGAGATAAACAAGAGAAAAAGAAAAACAGGAAACAAAAAGCTTTCATTCTGAATGCAATAGGAATAACTTCATTAAATGTAAGAATAACAGTGCTTTCAAGGTAAGTCATATCCAAAGAAAGAATCCTTTAATTTTATAATGTGTAGTATACATTTTGCCTACAGTCTGGAATATGCAAACAAGAATGTTATAGAAACCAAGACTCAGTTTAAAACATTTTAACAGCTCTCCCTCTTCCTGATGCTTGGTTATTTCTATAGACATGAGCAGAGGTAACTGCTAGAAAAATTAGAGCAAGGTACTTAAATACTTTCTATTCAGAGAAGTGAGAAATAACTGGCAGTCAGAGTGCCAGGTAAGTTTAGATTAAGGTAGACACAATTTTGTAACACCAAATTCTCATTCTACCTGACTTTCTGAAACACAACAAAGCTAAGCTTTGGTTTGACATACAGAAAAAAGCTTAAATCATATTTTAAACTAGTTTTCCTATTGCTTGACTATAAACTCATACACCATTTTTTTTCCTCTAACATCATTTACATAACCAAACTAAACACATACTTGCTAATATGAAGCTACTTTCCTCCATGGAAAAATCATTTATATTATCTCTGGAAACAGGATATATTCTTCATATGGCTAATTAATATTTAAAGACAGTCTAGGTAAATGCTACCCAATTTATCAACATTACAAAAAAAGAGGAACCACAAAATCAAATAAATGCCAATTTATTTGTGAATGTGAATGCTAGCTCAAAACCTCCTTGAATCCAACTTGGTCTCATTCTACATAAGAAGTCAAAGATGATTATTCGAGTGAAATTACTGTGTGTTTCTTCACCAGTATCATCACTGAGAGTCTACACACAGGTGTAATAAGAGTCCATCAACCCCACAATTTCTACTAAAAACAACTAAGTAAAATAATTACAACTAAGTAAAATAAAAACACATTTTATGCGTTTATAGAATGAGGAGGGCAAGAGGGACACCACACCTTTGACCCAGAAGACAAAAGAAAAATATAAGGCAAAGGAAGGGTATCATTTTACACTACAGACCCATTATTAAATTTTCACTTACTTCAAAAAGAGTCTGAAGATAGGCAATGCTTAGCAGGATGCAAAATTCTGTTATTATACCCTAGCTAAGTTTTCAAGTTAGAAAATTAACTCTTCCGAATTAATGATGTAATACTTGGCTTGCAAACACATTTTAGTGTCTAAAATTTGTTAAATAATCTTAGAAATGTTTGAGAGCTGGAATAACTTAATTTTTCTTACCTTTGCAGACACTCAAAATCATGTTGCCCGAATTTTGTACTTCATCAAATTTGGCAAATATCATTTCTAATCTGGAAATAAAGAATAAATGGTTTATCTTTACATTGAAATGAACAGAAACAATTTCCTTCACATCTTGTTTAGAAAAATCAATTCTAGGGGGCTGACAGAATGGCTCAAACAGTAAAGCACTTGCCTAGCAATTGTGAGGCCCGGAGTTCAAACCCCAATACAGCCAAAAAAGAAAAAAGAAAAAACCTAGGGATTGGAGACAGCTCAGTGGTAGAGCATATGGTCATCAAGATCAAGATCAAGATAAAGGTCCTGAGTTCAATCTCCAGTACCCACCCACACAGAGAAAAGATGAAGAAAAAACAATTCTAGGGATTCAGTTAGTTTTCTATACAATTCTCTTCTGTAATAAATTTGTTTACTGAAAGAAGACACAGAACCCATCTCTCTAGTTGAGAAAAAAAAAAAAAAAAGTCAAATCCAGGCTGAATTCTACATACTTGCAGATACGTTGGTAAAAAAGACAACATTCATACCAAACAGTTTTACCATAAAATTATTAATCCAAACCCAGAAAAATTTTCTAGTTCTGACCTTATTATAAATCCACTCAGTTACCAAGACATCCTTCCCCCACCCCCCAATACTGGGGATTAAAGCAAGGGCCTTGTTTGCACATGCTAGGCAAGCAAAGTACTCTACCACTCGAGCTATACCCTCAGCCCACCAAGACATCTTTTAAAAGCACATAAAAGTCACGCTATGGAAATTTAAGGCAAACACAAAAACAATGAAATGTGAAATACTACAAAATAAAGTAATGCTAACCTGACTAGTAATCTGATTAAACTGATACTTTCCCTATTAACCTGACTATTTTCAAACACCAATTCCACTGGCACTACTAATTTGATATTCAGAATAATTACTCTTTCTACCCTTCTGCTATCACTTTTTTTTTTAAAGTGAAAAACACTTTATTACAAAAGTAATATATACTCATTATAGAAAGAAATTAGGAAACATAAATAGAAACAAACACAACACACACTCCCACTATCCAGAGAATTTATTTTATTGTGTCACTTATATTCATATATAAATTTTCTTTAGAATGAAATGGGATCATGCTAACAGTGCTTTTTGTAGTTTGCTTTTTTTTTTTTTACTTTCCAATGTACCATGTTATGATTTATTTTTAAATTCATGTCTTAAGAGAATTGGGGAAGGGAGGAGGAACAATGTCATAATGTCTTCAATTGCCAAGTATTTTTCTCTGACTTACTCTATGTTTCTATCACAATTTTATTTCCTAAAACCTTATTTAAGCCTTGATCTTCCTTATAATCTGAGGATACAGACACTTTTCAAAATGTCATTAACTAATTTCAGTAAAAACTAAAAAATATTTTAGTTGAAAACCACTTAGGGATTCCTAACAATGGCATTTCCAAGCATTACCCTCACCTCCAACCCCCAATAATTGAACAAATATAAATGTTTACATATCTGAAAGCACTTCAGTAGGACATAGGTAGCTTCATCCTACAAAGTAAGTTCTTCCAGAGGGTTAACAGACACTAGGCATGTAGCCAAAGGTTAAGACCTGGACATGAAAATACCCAGAAAGAAAGAACCACTGTAGGGATTTGATGACATCTGTTTCCTAGTTGTCCTTATAGAACTGTTGATATGAGTAAGTACCTGCATTATTAATGCGTTGGGGAAGGATTCTATGTTTAATACCTCATAACATTTTTCAAGAAACACAATTAACTGACAAGCCTAAGCATTATAGAAAAATTGTCTAGAATCAAATGCAAGAGGGTAATTGTCATTTAATTAAGTTTTGAACATTTAGCCTTCTTTGTTAAATCACTGTCTAAGATTAAGAAGGGAAAAATCATAGATATAAAATCATTCACTCAAACTTGGAAAAAACATTTGGAAAGTAATGGGGTTAGTCTGAAAGTTCTAACAAATCAGTTAAGAATGTTGTAACTTTTAAAATCTGTAAAATGTATTTTGGTTAGTTTGTAAGCTCTACTGGTTTAAATAAAGTACATTTAATGTAAAAAAAAAACCACTTGGAATGATACAGAAGACGACACTGGAATTGGAAACTGGCACCTCAGAATGAAGTTCAGGCAGGGCAGAACAGGAAAGACAAGATTTAAGAGGACTGTTTGAGAAAAAAGCAGAAAAAGACTTTAAGAAGCATAGTACTGGGTTGGGCTGTGTGGTTCAATGATAAGAGGACTTGTCCAGCATGCATGAAATGGGGTTCAATCCCTAGCACTGAAAGAAAAAAAGAAAAGCATGAGATTAACACTAGCTATAAGAAATTAGGAAAAGGAAAATGGGAGTAGGAAATGTACAGAAAGCTGAGTGAGAGTTGGTCATGGCGGCACACAATTGTAATCCCAGCACTGGTGACACTGAAGCAGGAGGATCACGAATTTAAAGCCCATGTCTCAAAAACAGAGAACTGAGAGAGAAAAGGGGGCTAAGCAAAGAACTGAGGCAGGGCAGATAAAACATGAATCAAGAAACAGAGATGTAGGCAGCATTGCTTGAAAGAGGAGTCCTATAAATATAACACGAATCTGTAGGGGAGGGGTGCAGAAGAGAGGAAGTAAAACAGGTCAGATTGGAAGGTATCACTCAAAGGTGTTTTGGGATTAGGGTGAGCTGGGAAAGGCACACTGCTTACTTCATACCCTTTATCTTGCTGCCAGATCTCACTTTACTCTATGGACTCTCTCTATGAGTGTCCTACTCTCTCCTCAGTCTTCCCTTTCCTTCTAATCCTTCTTTTTCAACATCTTTTCATATGAAACTATCAGGTGAATTGTTTGGTATTTATTAAAAATATTTTACTCCCCTGTTCAAAATTTTATAAAAGGTAAATTCATACTTTATCTTTTAAAGTAAATAAGCAAAGAAAAAGAACAGTATAATTTTCTATGTAGCTTTCAGTGGACACTCCCATCCCCTATCACTAAACTCTACAACCTATTTTTAGAAAAACAAACTTATTCATAACAGATCATTACACATATAATCTTGTGAAAAAGGAAGAAAAACAGAAAACAAGACTCTAACATCTTTTGACTCGGGGGAAAAAATTAGCAGGTTTAATGTACAGAAAATATTACAAAGGCAGAACTGTCCAAAAGAATACAAAAACAATTTAGGAGCCCAATAAAAGCTCTAGGAAAGTTCTGACTCATAGAGAAGAACAAATTAGAAAAGTAACTCTAAGCAAAATCCATTTGTACATTTAGAAGAATAATAAGTCACAAGTGTAATATGAAAGATACGACTCCATCCCCAGCATCACAAAAAAATTAAGTGCACAATTCAATGTTTTTTCGTATATCCGCAGACTTATGCAACTATCACAGTTTTACATTTTCATCACCTCAAAAACAACCACGGTCAGTCCCTATTAACAGTCACTTCCAATTTCTCCTCTTTTCCCTGGTCTAGGCAACCACTAATCTACTTCCTGTCTCTATGGACCATATCTGGCCAATGAGTTGCCATTTCTGGTCATTTATTCAACTGTAATCATACAAAATACAGTCTTTTTCTGACTGGACTCTATCACTAATAATGTTTTTAAAGTTCACACACGTTGTAGTTATCCCTATTTATGATCAAATAATATTTCCATTGTTTGGATCTTAACATTTTGTTTATTCATTTATCAGTTGATAGGACATATATGGATATGAGGTGTTTCTACTTTTTGACTACTATGAATAATGCTGTTATGAACACTGTGTACTGTATTTTGTGAAGACATGTTTTCATATCTCTTGTACATGTATGCAGCTAGGTGTGGAACTACTAAGCTGTGATGATTCTACATTTAACATTTTGAGGAATTAAAAACTGTTTTCCAAAATTGTTGAACCATTTTATAACCCACTGACTGTTTTATCCTTTTTTATTTTAGCTATCCTGGGGGTGAGAAGGGTGAAGTGATAATTTTGATCAGTATTTCCATTTTCTGGATAATTAATGATATTGAGCATTCTCTTATGTACTAATGGTCCTCTGTCTATCTTCTAGAAGAAATCTACTCAAATCCTTTGTCCATTAAAAAAACTCTCACGATAGTTGATTTGCAATTTATTATCATTATATGGGCTTCCTTACACATTCTGTTGTTTATTTATTTACTGGTGGGACTGGTGTTTGAACTCAGGGCTTCTCACTGGCAAAGCAGGCTCTCTACTGCTTGAGCCACTATTTTTCCTCTGATTATTTTGGAGATGGGGTCTTGAAAACTATTTGTCTGAGCTGGTCTAACCATGATTCCCCCATTCACAACCTCCTAAGTAGCTAAGATTATAGGTATGATCCACTGATGCCCAGTTCTTATACTTTCTTGGTGTCTCCTGACATAAATTTTAAGTTGTGCTAAAATCAAATTTATCTAATTATTTCTTTTGTTTCATATGCTTTTGGAAATAGCTTTTAAAAATTCTCGTATTTTCTAAGAGTTTTATCATTTTAGTTCCTATTTTCAGTCTACAATTCATTTTTAGTTAATTTAGGGAAATGGTATGTAGAAGAGATATAACTTTGAGTGTTTGAGTGTGGATGCTCAGTTTTTATAGCCCCATTTGCTGGTTAGACTATTCTGACCATATTGGATGCTCTTGACATCTTTGATGAAAATCAACAGACCATAAACGTAAGATTTTATTTATGGAGTCTCAGTTCAGTTTCACTGATCTATGTCTAGTATTATGCTAGTACCATACTGTCAAAAATATCTTTTTAAAAAATATCTGACAGAGAAAAAATTTTTAATTATCATTTTAAAACTACTTCATAGCTTTATGAAGCATACTTCAATGGCTTTGAAATAAATATAAGAGTAAACAAAAACACTTTAAATACAGAGGACTGTATCCAACAGGAAATTTGAAAACCACAAAGGAAACAATATTTGAAAGACAAAAATATCCCTTCAGAAAATTAAAGTTAGAAAGAGACCACTATAACAAAAAGAGTATCTTGTTTCAAATGGACTTAATAGTCAGTATAAAGTTAACTCTTGAGAATATATGCTATAGAAAACACTGTAACAGTGGTACTACTGTCTGGAAAAAAGGGATAAACCAAAATCAATCCATGTTTTACCTTCTGTTTAAGAAGTGTTTGATATATGTCCGGTACTTAGAGCATTCAAAATACTATCTCTAAAACAATAAGGCCAAATGCCAAAAGAACAGAAAATACTCTTCATGCTTGAAAAAGTAAAACTTCACTAGACACTTGAAACAGAAAAGTTCACACATTCATAGTTGTTCCCCATTCCCTACTACCTACTAGCAAAGCATTACCAGAAAAAACAACACAACCATAGCACAGAGGAAAGAACAACAGACAGGAAGCTTCCTGACTGCTGTAACTGTTCTAGGTCTCATAGTCTTTATTCTATCAAGTCACTTGGAGGGTGAGGAAAGGATGACACAAACAAGAAAGGTTTAGGGTCAATAAGTCCTTGGATTGTCTCACTAAGAATATTAAAGTAAAAAAAAAAAGAATATTAAAGTAATAGCTAAGATAAAATGCTGATGAGGGTAATTCTGATGGAGGAAAAAAAAACCAAATGAGGCATTTCCTCTAGCAACTAAAATTACTAATAAAATAAGTTCTAAGAATAAAGGAAAATTATAGGTCAACACCGCTTTGAGAACAGATGGAAAAGTCCTAAGCACTTATGTAGAAACTTAATTTATAGCAAAGGAAGTATAGAAGAAAGATGTTTCCGTAAGTGGTGCTGAATCAAGTAGATATCCATATGGTAAAAATATATATCCAAATTCCATGTCATACATATTGTTTACAGAAAAACTGCAGGTGAAAAACTTTATGAGAATTACACAGAAAATGTCTTCATGATCTTAAGAGAGAAAGATATCTTAAACAGGGCAAAGAAATCTCCACTAATAAAGGAAATGACCTGGAGAGGGGTGAATTCAAGCATGATATATTTGAAACATTGTACCTTTGTAAATGCTACAATGTACCCATACCCAGCACAACAACAACACCAAAAAATAAAGTAAACGACCAAGAACTATACTAAAATTAGGAATTTACACATCCATCAAAAGACATCAAGTAAAAAAAAAAAAAAAAGTAGGTCACAGAGTGGAAGATATTTTGAAACATACATAAACTTGACAATGATTTATTCCCAGGACATACAAAGATGTCCCACAAATCAAACTCCTAAAAACACAGACCTGAAAAAGTACTTTACAAAAGAGCAGATTCAAATAGCTGGTAAGTAAGAAATAATGCACTTTTTTTTCTTTTTCTTTTTGGGTGGGTACTGAGGTTTGAACTCAGGGCTTCATGCTTGCAAAGCAGGCACTCTACCACTTGAGCAACACTACCAGTCCATTTTGCTCTGGTCATTCTGGAGATGAGGTCTCCAGAACTATTTGCCCAGGCTGGCTTAGAACTGAGATCCTCCCAGATCTCAGTCTCCCAAGTATTTAGGATTATAGGCTTGAGCCACCAGTGCCCAGTTTGCGCTCCTTAATTAGTAATCAGAAAATGTAAATTATACCCATAATGAAACTACAACGCACCCCCCCCCCGAAATCTAACATTAATAAGACTAACAATACAAAATAGTGGTGAAAATGCTGAATAATGGACACTTACAGTGCTAGCGAGACTACAAATGAATACAACCTGGACCTTGGGAAAAAGATGTTAAGAGCAGCCATTAGAGGAATTTACATGAAAATACAAGCTTATCCATCTCACCACCCCACTCAAAACTCCTTTTAGTTTTGACTCTGCATATTGAAAAAGATCATTTGGATGTATTTTTATATTTACACATTGCCTTTTTCCACAAAAGCCCTCCAGAGAGAGATTTTCAGTGGAACTAGTTTTTTGTTTTTGGTTTTTTTGGTTTTTTTATTAATGAAGAGGTTAGATATTGTTTCTTACTTTGCTGCAGAGCTCTTGCTTCTCTGTATAAAAAACAGCACCAGCAAATGCAGTCTACTATAAAATTAAGATAGTACTGTTCTTCATCTGACCCTGTACAGAAACACTTGCCTCCACTTCCAGTTATTGAATGGGAAGATCATTGGGGATTTTGACCCAAATCCAGGGATGGATAAGCAAGTTACAATATCCTAGTCTAAAAATCCTTAAGGTGTTGCAAAAAAAGATGCATATTGTGTTTATCTGCAATCATTAGGAAGTGGAGGGTATTTTATTCAGTAACAGTGTTGAAAGTAATTCCTTTTCCATAGGTACTGCTAAATGTTATTTTATGTCTCCTATTGTAAGAAAAACAATCTTTTCTATCAAAGTATATGTCACCCTCTTAGATTACTTAAAATTTCTCGGGTCACCATCTTAGGTGACTTGCATTGTTTAAAGGGTTCCTGTTTCTTCTTCCAAATTCTTTTTTTTTTTCATTTTCTACAGTATAGTTGGATAAATGTGTCTTCTTTTTTTTTTTCATTTTTCTTTTATTATTCATATGTGCATACAAGGCTTGGTTCATTTCTCCCCCCTGCCCCCACCCCCTCCCTTACCACCCACTCCACCCCCTCCCCCTCCCCTCAATACCCAGCAGAAACTATTTTGCCCTTATTTCTAATTTTGTTGTAGAGAGAGTATAAGCAATAATAGGAAGGAACAAGGGGTTTTGCTGGTTGAGATAAGGATAGCTATACAGGGAGTTGACTCACATTGATTTCCTGTGAGTGTGTGTTACCTTCTAAGTTAATTCTTTTTTGATCTCTTAGATCTCTTAGATCTCTTAGTAATCTCTTAGATTACTTAAAATTTCTCGGGTCACCATTTTAGGTGACTTGCATTGTTTAAAGGGTTCCTGTTTCTTCTTCCAAATTCTTGTACAGCCCCACTGCTGGCGAAAATTGCCCGCCAAACTGCATGCCCTAGCCTATCCCCCTAAGCCTTTTAGCCAATCAAGAAAGACTGTGTGTGACCCTTTAAACCTGGACAAATCCCAGATAAGGGGCAGGTACAACTGCATCAGGGATATAAGGAGGAGCCACTGTCAGCCATTTTGTGCTCATATGTCCGCTCAGCTAGAGTAAGTGATTGCACCCTTTTGATTAAAAGAAATTGCCTTGTCAAGATTTTCTGTCTCTCATGTGTCTGTTTTTGAAACCAGAAGGTCTTTAATTCCAACACTATCCACCACCAATTTCAGACAACTAAGCTGGAGTAAGCTACTTCATACTATTTTATTTAGGTGTGCCATTTTCACTCCTCAAAAGATTTTATGTTATTTCTCCTAGATTTCTTCACTCATTAGCTCATCCAGCTCTGAGAGGTTACTTGATGTCATCTTTATCCTCCAACCATCTTCGTAACAAGATTTGTTGTCAATCCCTGGATTTTCTACAAGTGCCTCATTAATTTCGGGTACTTCTACTACTAGAGGAGAATAGGGTTCACTGGCAGGTTTCTCACTTTCCAAAGCACCAAATTTTTCTTGTATTTTCAATTTTATCCCAACTTGAGGCAGACTGCAAGACACATCTCCCAATGCTTCCTGTGCAAAATTGCTGATTCCCACAGTCCCAACACCACTTTCTGTTATTACCCATTCACATTTCTCTGTGAATTTACGGCTAGCACAGAGCAGGTCGTGCATAGCGTCCTGAAGTGAAGGCACCTGCACTCAGCGGCCAGGGCGCAGCTGGTGGCAGGGCTGTGCAACTGTGCGCAAGCCAGGTAGTGGACTCGGTCGGATTAGCAGGACAGAGGCTGGGAGTGGAACTACTTCTTATAATTTATTTTTTTAGAATGTTTACATTTAGTTCTTAAAAAAAAAATGGGCACAACACATTCTGGAAAATTGCCAATATCAACTAAATGTGAACATAATCCTGACCCATCAATTCCATTCTTACATATATTCAAAAAGAATGAATTCCTGTGTACATCAGCAGAACACATATACGAGATTATTAGCAGTCTTGGTCACAAAAACTACAAGTTGAAAACAAGGCAAATATCCGTCAACTGTATGGCTCCATAAAGTATGGTCTACTCATATGGTGGAAAATTATACTGTAAGCTATGAGAATGAACAACTACAGCTGGATCCAACAACTCAAGTAAATCATAAGATAAAACAGTAGACCCTTGGAATCTGCAGGGACACGGCTTCAAAGAGACTGCTGTTGAGGAAAAACTAAGTGCTCAGGAAGCACAGAATGCAGTACTGTACAGCGGATGTTGGATTCATTTTTCTCATAAAACAGGCCAACTTCCTCCAAAGACATGCCACCATTCAGCAAATCTAAAATTTTCACTTCTTTTTTTTTTTTGGTGGTTCTGGGGTTTGAACTCAAGGCTTTGAGATTGCAAAGTAGGCACTCTACAGTTTGATCCTCACTTCCAATCCATTTTGTTCTGGTTATTTTAGAGACAGGGGTCTCAGGAACTATTTGCCCAGCTTTGCCTTGAACTGCAATCCTCCCAATCTCAGCCTCCCAAGTAGCCAGGATCATGGATGTGAGCCATCAGTGCCCACTTTATCACTTAAATTAAGCACATTACATTCCCTTTTGGCTTGAGAAGATTACCCTAACTTTTATCTTGCTTCTCATTTGCTTTTAAGGAGGCAGATTTTCACAAAATTAAGGGCTGTGAAATAGCAGATCACACAATTATTTACACATAACTCACATAACATAGGGCTAAATATGAGCTTCTCTGCAATCAACTGAGCTATATAATATGCATGTGGGAATTAAAATTTTTTTTGCTTTTAAGGACAGGGGCAGGGATCAAGTGGTAGAGTGCCTGCCTAGCAAATTCAAGGTGCTGAGTTCAAACTCCATTATAGCAAAAATAATGTTTCTGAAATTTCTTTTGATTTTTCTGTTGGGGGAAGGGGATCACACTTGGTCAAAACCACATATAGTAAATGCATGAATAAGGTAGGTGTTCAGTATGTTGAAAAAAAAAGTTAACTGAAAGAACCCAGACACATAATAATAAATAATCTATGACTCTATGTATTTAAAATTCAAATTCAAAAACAGGGACTGGAGGTGTGGCTCAAGCAGTAAAATGCCTGCTTTGCAGGTGTGGAGCCCTGGGTTCAAACCACAGACCAAAAAAAAAGTGAAACTGGGGCCCGAAGAGGAGAGATGATGGCAACAATGCAACCAAGGTACAATATAAGCTTAATCGGAATTGTCACTATGGATCTCTCCCTGTATAATGAATATATCCTAATGAAAAAAAAAATTCAAAAGCAGGCAAAACCAAACTATGGTGTTATAAGTTAGGACTGTAGTTACATTGGGGAAAGAGAAAAGTAAAGATTGTAAAAAATTTGAGGGTCTAGGAATACAGCTGAGTAGTAGAGCCTTGACTAGCATGCACAAGGCCCAGTACAATCCCCCACACTGACAGCAAAAAAAAAAAAAAAAAAAAAAAAAGGCACTAAGGCTTTGAGAAAACTTTTAGGATGTTGCCATGTTTGACTTCTTCACTTGTACAGTGAATACATGAGTGTTTACTTTGTTGTAATTTACAGAGCTGCACAGGAATGATTCATGTACTTTTCTTTTTTTTTTTTTTTTGACTTTTTTTTTACTTATTTATTTTCATTTTGTTGAAATTTCAATTTGTCTAGCCTTTTCCCCCCTATATATTTATATGCTATTTACATTCTTACATTATTTTATTATTGTTATACTGGGGACACAATGTGACATTTACAAAAGTTCTTACAATATATCATAGTGATTCATGTACTTTTCTATATGAAGGTCATATTAGAATAAAAATTTTAGCTGGGCACGGGTGGCTCACTCCTGTAATCCTAGCCACTTGGGAGGCAGAGGTCAGGAGGATCAGTTTAAAGCCAGCCCCGGGCAAATACTTTGCAGGGACCCTATCTCAAAAAACCCCATCACAAAAAAGAGCTAGAGGAGTGGCTCAAGTGGTAAGAGCACCTGCCTAGCAGGTGCGAGACCCTAAGTTCAAACCCCAATGCCACAAAAAAAAGAATAAAAATGTTAAATACTTTTAAAAAAGGTAATTTCTTACTTCTATTTCTGGTTCTATATGTAAGAAGCTTGAAGCTGCCACTCTGCCTAATAATAAGTTAAACATGCAAAAGTCAACAATCCATAAGAGGAGCAAGGTCACTTGGGTATATAGCTAGGAGCAGAACTGCTGGACCATGTGATAATTCTACAATTAGCATTTTGAGGAATTGCAAAGTGTTCTCCCAAAATTGGCTGAACCAGTTTTACATTCTCATGATGATTTCAAATTGGAGGCAGACAAAAAAAAAAAAAAAAACAGAGAAGCAGAAACCCATCAGCAGAAACAAGCAGTGCCAGGACAGGAAATCCTGAACTGTAAATGATGAAATACTGGAGGCTCAAAAGGAGAATCCTGGGACTTAAAACTATTTAAGCAAAGCCTAACCTGGTGGGGTTTTATCGGTCTAAATGACCTGAAGGAACAGAAACAGCTAACTCCAGCTGTTCTACCTTTCCTTGTGGAGGAACAAAAACACTCAGCCCTAGTCCCCTATATCTTCCCATGTGAGAGAAGGGAAAATAGCTAAGCCCACTCCAGCCATACTGTCCCCTTTGAGTGTCTGGAAGAGGGGATAAGAAATATCTGTGAGTTTCACAGTCCAGATGCACAAGATCACTAAACTACCAAGACTTGCTCAAAAGACTATGTAACACTTTCCTTCTCTCTAGACCTTACAAACAAATTGCTAAAAGCTGTTTAGAGCAGTTCCTTTTACTTAGTATATCATGTCCAGCCATCAAAACAATAAGGCATACCAAAAGGAAAAATAACAAAACAAATAGTGATTGCAAAAGAATGTTTTATCTTTTTTTTTTTTTTTTGGCTGCAGTGACTTTAGGACAAATTAAACGTCTAAACTCGGAGGGGGGGGCGGGGGGGAACCTCTGTTTGAGGGTTGGAGGTATGACTCAAGACCCTGAGTTCAATCCCCAGTACTGCCAAGAAAAAAAGTTTGAAGAAACAGAACACCTATCAGAACCAGACTCAAATATAGCAGGTATGTTAGAATTATCAGACAGAAATTTTTTTGAACTATGACCAATATGCAAAAAACAGGTAAGCAGAGATGAAAATTCTAAGAAAGAACCAAAAAACAAAACAAAACCTAGAGCAAAACATAGTAACAGAAATAAAGAATGGCTTTGGATGGGTTTATTTGCATAAGAGCAAGGAATTTCTGAGCTTGAGGATATCTCAATAACAATTTTCAACACTGAAAACAAAAAGACACTCTAAAAAAAATTTAATAATAATAAATTGAAAAAAGAGTGGAGCAAAAAATATTGACCAAAAAACCCCAGAGCCTAGTATTCTGTACCCAGTGAAATTATCCCTCAAAAGTGAAGCAGAACTTAAACAGATTAAGGAAATTTGTTGCCACAGACCTGTCTTGCAAGAAATGTTAAAAAGGATTTCTTTAAATAGAAGGAAAATAATATAGATCAGAAACTCAGACCCACATAAAGAAACTGAACAGTGGAAAAGAAATAAGATAACATAAAAATTTTCATTTTTCTATTTTTAATTGATTTAACAGAAAATAGGTTTTTTTTTTTAAATAACAGCAACAGTGAGTTCAAGCATGTATACTAGTGTGTGTGTATGTGTGCATGCATACTTAAGTAAATATGTGAAATGGATGGCACCAATGACACAAAGAAAAGGAGGGAGAAATTAGAAAGGTTTTTTTTTCCCCCCCATAAAACACTGCCAGGTAGGCAGTAATTCTTTTATTTATTTATTTATTTTAATTTATTTTCTCCCCCCTGCCCCCACCCCCTCCCTTACCACCCACTCCGTCCCCTCCCTATCCCCCCCCCTTCAATACCCAGCAGAAACTACTTTGCCCTTATTTCTAATTTTGTGGTAGAGAGTATAAGCAATAATAGGAAGGGACAAGGGTTTTTGCTGGTTGAGATAAGGATAGCTATACAGGGCATTGACTCACATTGATTTCCTCTGTGTGGGTGTTACCTTATAGGTTAATTCTTTTTGGTCTAACCTTTTCTCTAGTTCCTGTTACCCTTTTCATATTGGCCTCAGTTGCTTTTAAGGTATCTGCTTTAGTTTCTCTGCGTTAAGGGCAACAAATGCTAGCTTTTTTAGGTGTCTTACCTACCCTCACCCCTCCCTTGTGTGCTCTCGCTTTTATCATGTGCTCAAAGTCCAATCCCCTTGTTGTGTTTGCCCTTGATATAATGTCCACATATGAGGGAGAACATACGATTTTTGGTCTTTTGGGCCAGGCTAACTTCACTCAGAATGATGTTCTCCAATTCCATCCATTTACCAGTGAATGATAACTTTTCGTTCTTCTTCATGGCTGCATAGAATTCCATTGTGTATAGATACCACATTTTCTTAATCCATTCGTCAGTGCTGGGGCATCTTGGCTGTTTCCATAACTTGGCTATTGTGAATAATGCCGCAATAAACATGGGTGTGCAGGTGCCTCTGGAGTAACCTGTGTCACAGTCTTTTGGGTATATCCCCAAGAGTGGTATTGCTGGATCAAATGGTATATCCATGTCTAGCTTTTTAAGTAGCCTCCAAATTTTTTTCCAGAGTGGTTGTACTAGTCTACATTCCCACCAACAGCGTAAGAGGGTTCCTTTTTCCCCGCATCCTCGCCAACACCTGTTGTTGGTGGTGTTGCTGATGATGGCTATTCTAACAGGGGTGAGGTGGAATCTTAGCGTGGTTTTAATTTGCATTTCCTTTATTGCTAGAGATGGTGAGCATTTTTTCATGTGTTTTCTGGCCATTTGAATGTCTTCTTTTGAGAAAGTTCTGTTTAGTTCACTTGCCCATTTCTTTATTGGTTCATTAGTTTTGGGAGAATTTAGTTTTTTAAGTTCCCTATATATTCTGGTTATCAGTCTTTTTCTGATGTGTAGCTGGCAAATATTTTCTCCCACTCTGTGGGTGTTCTCTTCAGTTTAGAGACCATTTCTTTTGATGAACAGAAGCTTTTTAGCTTTATGAGGTCCCATTTATCTATTCTATCTCTTAGTTGCTGTGCTGCTGGGGTTTCATTGAGAAAGTTCTTACCTATACCTACTAACTCCAGAGTATTTCCTACTCTTTCCTGTATCAACTTAAGAGTTTGTGGTCTGATATTAAGATCCTCGATCCATTTTGAGTTAATCTTGGTATAGGGTGATATACATGGATCTAGTTTCAGTTTCTTGCAGACTGCTAACCAGTTTTCCCAGCAGTTTTTGTTGAAGAGGCTGCTATTTCTCCATCTTATATTTTTAGCTCCTTTGTCAAAGACAAGTTGGTTATAGTTGTGTGGCTTCATATCTGGGTCCTCTATTCTGTTCCACTGGTCTTCATGTCTGTTTTTGTGCCAGTACCATGCTGTTTTTATTGTTATTGCTTTGTATTATAGTTTGAAGTCAGGTATTGTGATACCTCCTGCATTGTTCTTTTGACTGAGTATTGCCTTGGCTATTCGTGGCCTCTTGTGTTTCCACATAAATTTAACAGTAGATTTTTCAATCTCTTTAATGAATGTCATTGGAATTTTGATGGGAATTGCATTAAACATGTAGATTACTCTTGGGAGTATCAACATTTTTACAATGTTGATTCTACCAATCCATGAGCATGGGAGATCTCTCCACTTTCTATAGCCTTCCTCAATCTCTTTCTTCAGAAGTGTATAGTTTTCCTTGTAGAGGTCTTTCACATCTTTTGTTAGGTTTACACCTAGGTATTTGATTTTGTTTGAGGCTATTGTAAATGGAATTGTTTTCATACATTCTTTTTCCGTTTGCTCATTGTTAGTGTACAGAAATGCTAATGATTTTTCTATGTTGATTTTATATCCTGCTACCTTGCTATAGCTATTGATGATGTCTAGAAACTTCTGAATAGAGTTTTTTGGGTCTTTAAGGTATAGGATCATGTCGTCTGCAAATAGAGATATTTTGACAGTTTCTTTACCTATTTGTATTCCTTTTATTCCTTCTTCTTGCCTAATTGCTCTGGCTAGGAATTCCAGTACTATGTTGAATAGGAGTGGAGAAAGTGGGCATCCTTGTCTGGTTCCTGATTTTAGAGGGAATGGTTTCAGTTTTTCTCCGTTAAGTATAATGCTGGCTGTAGGTTTGTCATATATAGCTTTTATAATGTTGAGGAACTTTCCTTCTATTCCTAGTTTTCTTAGAGCTTTTATCATGAAATGATGTTGGATCTTATCAAAGGCTTTTTCTGCATCTATTGAGGTGATCAAGTGGTTTTTGTCTTTGCTTCGTTAATGTGGTTTATTACGTTTATGATTTTCATATGTTGAACCACCCCTGCATCCCTGGGATGAAACCTACTTGGTCGTGGTGAATAATCTTTTTGATGTGTTGTTGAATTCGGTTTGCCATTATTTTGTTGAGGATTTTTGTGTCAATGTTCATTAAGGAGATTGGCCTATAGTTCTCCTTTTTGGAGGTGTCTTTGCCTGTTTTTGGGATAAGTGTAATACTGGCTTCATAAAATGTGTTTGGCAGTTTTCCTTCCCTTTCTATTTCGTGGAGCAGTTTAAGGAGGGTTGGTATCAGTTCTTCTTTAAAGGTCTGATAGAATTCAGCAGAGAATCCATCAGGTCCTGGACTTTTCTTTTTGGGGAGACTCTTGATTGCTGCTTCAATTTCATTTTGTGTTATAGGTCTATTCAGGTGATTAATTTCCTCTTGGTTCAGTTTTGGATGATCATATGTATCTAGAAATCTGTCCATTTCTTTAAGATTTTCAAATTTATTTGAATATAGGTTCTCAAAGTAGTCTCTGATGATTTCCTGGACTTCCATGGTGTTTGTTGTTATCTCCCCTTTTGCATTCCTAATTCTACTAATTTGGGTTTTTTCTCTCCTCATTTTAGTCAGGTTTGCCAGGGGTCTATCGATCTTGTTTATTTTTTCAAAGAACCAACTTTTTGTTTCATTAATTCTTTGTATGGTTTTTTTGGTTTCTATTTCGTTGACTTCAGCTCTTATTTTTATTATTTCTCTCCTATTTGTTTTGGGATTTGCTTGTTCTTGTTTTTCTAGGAGTTTGAGATGTATCATTAGGTCATTGATTTGGGATCTTTCAATCTTTTTAATATATGCACTCATGGCTATAAACTTTCCTCTCAGGACTGCCTTAGCTGTGTCCCATAGGTTCCGGTAGGTTGTGTTTTCATTTTCATTGACTTCCAGGATCTTTTTAATTTCCTTTTATTTCATTGATGATCCATTCTTCATTAAGTAATGAGTTACTTAGTTTCCAGCTGTTTGCATGTTTTTTGTCTTTACTTTTGTTGTTGAGTTCTACTTTTACTGCATTGTGATCAGATAGTATGCACGGTATTATTTCTATTTTCTTATATTTGCTGAGGCTTGCTTTGTGCCCTAGGATATGATCTATTTTGGAGAAGGTTCCATGGGCTGCTGAGAAGAAGGTATATTGTGTAGAGGTTGGATGAAATGTTCTGTAGACATCTACTAGGTCCACTTGATCTATTGCATATTTTAGATCTTGGATTTCTTTACTGATTTTTTTGTTTGGATGACCTATCTATTGATGATAATGGGGTGTTAAAGTCTTCCACAACCACTGTGTTGGAGTTTATATATGCTTTTAGGTCAGAAAGTTTTTTTATATAAAGTACTTGTCCTATCCTTGACGTGGCATAATATTATCTGAAAGTAGATTTGAGTTAGTTGCAAATGCATATTGCAAATGCTAAGAAATCTCTAAAAAAAACCTAACAGTATACAACTGATGTGCTAAGGAGAGAAAATGTAATCATATTAAGTGCTCAACTTTATAGACAGAAATGACAGCGAAAGACAGAAAACTAAATTCAAAATAAGCAGAAGAAATAAAAAATTAGAGAAGTCAATAGTATTAAAAACAAGAAATCAACAGAGAAATTTCAACAAAATCAAAAGGTGGTTCTTTGAAAAGCTCACTAGAATTGATAAGATTCTAGCAAGACTAAGAAAAAAAAGAAGATACCAATTACTAATACCAGAAACAAAAGAGAAGACATCACTACAGATCCCACAGACATGATAATTTTAAATGATCCTATCAACAGATGCAAAAAAGCACTTGGAACAAGGCAAGAATGTCCCCTTGTGCCACTCCTTTTTAACATCATATGGAAGGTCCTAATTAATGTAATGAGACAAGAAAAGGAAATAAAAGGTATACAGACTGAGAAGAAATAAGTGTTTGCAGATTAACATGATCATCTGTAGGGGAAATGCAAATTAACCAACAATAACAACAGAAATCTCCTGGAACTAATAAGTCAACTATGTAGCAAGGTTGCAGGATACAAAGACGCATGAAAATGAACAACAACTTCCTTCTGATACAGGCATCCCTTTGGTATGTCCAGGGAACTGGTTCCTGGAAACTAAAATCTTCAGATGCTCAAATTTGCATAGAACCTACACAAATCCTCCCTCTTATATGCACTAAATCATCTCTATACTGTTTATTGTATCAAATACAGTCTAAGTACTAGGTAAACAATTGCTAAATTGTATAGTTCAGAGAATAACAAGGAAAAAAATCTGTATATGATGGGTACAGACACACATTTTTCCCAAAATATTTTCAATCCATATTTGGTTGAATCTGTGGATACAGAGGGCAGGGAGACTATAAGCAATGAACATGTGGAATTAGAAATTTAAAAAAATAAGTCAGGCATGGTGGGCATGTTCATAATCCCAACACTCAGGAGACTGAGGACGGAGGATCCTGACTTTGAGGCCAGCCTGAGAGGGAGAGAATATGAATGAATAAGGAGGGAGAGGGAAGAAAATTTTTTAAATACCATACCCTTCAAAATGAATACTTAGATATAAATTTAACAAAATATGTTTAAGAACTACATGATAAAAATTACAAAACTCTGATCAAGGAAACCAAATGAGAATAAAAGAGATATACTCTATATTCATGGCTTAGAAGATTCAATGTTGTCAATATATCACTTCTTCTCAAGTGAGATCCCAATCAACATCCCAGCAAGTTCTTTTCTAGACACAAACAAACTGATTCTTAAATTAAACTGGAGAGGCAAAAGGGCCAGAATAGCCAACTGTAGGAGAGAAACAAATTTGGGAGTCTTAAACACTACGTGACAACAAGACTTACTATAAAGCTATTGGCATGTGGTATTGATAAAAGAAGAAACAACTGGATTAATGTAGAAGAAAAGAGCCCAGAAACAGACTCACATAAACACAGTCAATGATCTTTGAAAAGGGGACAAAACCAGTATGATGAAGAGATGATAATCTCTACAATAAATGGTGCTAGGACAATTAGCACAAATAAAAACAAACAAAAAAAATCAATCTAGATACAGTTGTTATATTCTTCACGAAAAATTAACTCAAATTGGCCCATAGAAGTCAATGTAAACACAAAGCTATAAAACTCATAGAAGATAACATAAAGAGAAAATCTAGTTGATCTTGGGTTTAGTGATGGCTTTTTTTTTTTTTTTTTTCTTTTTGCAGTACTGGGGTTTGAACTCAGGGCCTCACACTTACAAGCCAGGCACTCTACCACTTGAGCCACTCCACTTGTTCTGGTAATGGCTTTTTACATAGGACATCCATGATAGAAGTAATTGATAAGTTGGACTTCATTAAAATTTAAAATTTCTACTCTGAACTGAGCAATGGTGGCTCACACCCATAATCCTAGCTACTCAGAAGGCAGAGATCAGGAAGATCGTGGTTCAAAGCCACAAAAAAAAGGGCTAGTGGAGTGGCTCAAGATGTAGGCCCTAAATTCAAGCCCCAGTACCATAAATAAATAAATTAATTAATTAATTAAATTTCTACTCTGTGAATGACACTGACAAGAGAAATGACAAACCATACATAGGCTGAGACAAAATGCTTGTAAAATATATATATGATAAATACTGCTATTCAAAATATATGAAGAACTTACAACTCAACACTAAGAACAATGAACAACTCAATTTTTAAAAGATCCAAAAGATCTAAACATGGAAAAAAGATCTAAACAGACATTTTACCAAAGAAGAAATAGATAGGGCTAGGGGTGTAGCTCAGTGGTAGAGTGCTTGCCCACCACGCACTAGGACCTGGGTTTAATCAAGAGCATTTCAAGGAAAAAAAAAAAAAAAGATACACAGATAACAAGCATATAAAAGTTGCTCCCTATATAAGTCATTAAGGAAATGCAAATTAAAAAAACAGTAAAATTTCACTATAAATCTATTAGAATAGCCAGAATCTAAATAACGAACAATACCACATGCTGGCAAAGAAATGGAGCAACTGGAACTAGAACACTCCTTCCTTGCAGTTGGGAATGCAAAATGCATTAGTTAGCTTTCCACTGCTGTGACAAATACCTAAGGGAGGACCACTTAAAAGGAAGTAAGATTTATTCTGGCTCACAGTTTTAGAAATATCAGTCCATGATTGGCCCAGCTGCCTTGGGGCCTATGGTAAGGAAGAATATTAGGGCAACAGAAAATGCTGCTCACTTCCTGGTGGCCAAGAAGCAGAGCAATAGAGGGATAGAGCAAAGGACAGGAAACAAGACATACCTGTCAAGGGCACACTCGCCATGATCCATTTCCTCCAACTGGGCCGACATCCTACAGTTTCCACCACCAGCCCCCAACAGTTCATTCCATTATGAATTCATGAATGGAACACTGATGAGGTCAAAGCCATAATGATCCAATCACTTCTCAAAAGCACATCAGCTGGCCACCAAGCCTTTAGGATATTGTCTTTGGGACACATTTTAGAAAGAAACCTCAACACAAAAATAACCATACCCTACCATACAACATAGTACTCATACTCCTTGATATTTATACAAAGAAGATTAAAACTTTGACCCACTGGACTGAGGATGAAGCTCAGTGGTAGAACAGTTGCTAGCATGTACAAGGTCCTGGGTTTGATCCACAAAACAAACCAAAATGGGGGAAAAAAAAAGTTAGGTCCACACAAAAATCTGACCCTAATGTTTACAGCACTTTTATTCACAAAATATGGATGTAAACAACATGTCCCTAAGCAAATGAGTGGACAAATAAGCTGAGGTACATCCACACAATGGAATAATATTCAGAATTACAAAGAACTATACTATGAAGCCATGGAAAGACAAGGAGACTAAAAGAAGCCAATCTGAAAGGGCTACACACTGCATGACTCTATAACATTCTGAAAAGTCAAAAAAAAGGACAGTAAAAACATCAGGGATGAAACTGGTGATTTTGAAGCAGTGAACTATTCTGTATGAAAGTATAACAGAGGATGCATGTCATTATACATCTGTCCAAATTCATAACATGTACAGCCTAATTATGCTGCATATTATATGCTGTGCAAATTATGGGCTTTGGGTAAAAACAGGTATAAACGTATGTTCATCAGTTATAACCAATTTACCACTCTGGTGGAGGATATTGATAGCAAAAGATGTTATGTGTATGTGGAGACAAGGACATATAAGAAATCTCTATACTTTCAATTTTGATGGGAACCTAACACTACTCCAAAAATAGTCTATTTAAGAAAAATAAAATAGTAATTTCAATATAAACTTAAAAATATGTAGGGGGAGATAGAAGGGGTATACATGATCAAAGTACACTATATAGAAATAAAAAGTAATGTATACCTACATATATTTACATACAAATACATGAATACTTCTTCCTTCATATATATATAAAATGATGTAGAATTTACTCAAATGAAATTCTTGTTAGCCACAGAAGTAGAAAGTCAACAGCCAAAATTTTAAAGCGTATTTATTGGACTTTATCATAAATTAATTGGTATTAGGTAAAACCTACACAGTAAGAGACAACCAGCTATGAGACTAATGTTAATAGAAGACACCACCACCAATGAACTAGTCTTGTTCTTCCTGACGCCTCAAAAATCTAGATCCAACCACAAATTCACAGGAAAAAAATCACCAAAATCCAGAATATGGAAAACGTTACAGGATAAAACTACTGGCTTATTTGACAAATAAAGTATAAGGGGAAAAAAGATGTTGGGATACATAGGATTTAAAAAAAACAAGCCAAGCCAGGGACCAGTGGTTCATTCCTGTAATCCTAGCTACTTGGGATGCTGAGATAGGGAAGATCACAGTTTAAGGCTAGTCTTGTCAAATAGTTCATGAGACCCCTATCTCCAAAATAACCGGAGATATGGCTGAAGTGGTAGAGTGCCTACTTTGCAAGCCCTGAAACCCTGAATCCAAACCCCAGCTCTACCCAAAATAAAAGATAAAACAGGTATGGTGGTATTCAACTGTCACAAGTTACATGTCAGGTTAGCTACATAGTAACACCCTGTTTCAAAACAAAGTAAAAAAGAACAACAACAAAAATTCAAAGTTTATGATAGCTATGAAACAAGTAGAAATTTTAACTCTGACTAGATATTCAAAATTACAAAATTATCTGAAAAAGAAGTTAAGGTATGATGATGCATTGTGATTGTGAATGAAAATTTTTTTCTTTTAGAAGTATATTAAATATTTTTATATAAAGTATTATGACAACTTAGATTTGCCTCAAAATAACAGGGAATGAAGGTAAGTAGACCAGAGCACAACTGACACGAAACTGGCCATTAGCTGATAACTGTTAAACCTGGGTAATGGATATATGAAGGTTTTTTTATGTTGTTCTTAGTATTTGTTTGAAATATTAAATACCATAATACAAAGCTGAAAGTAAAAAATTTGTATTAGTGAATCTCCTTAAAATAGACAATAAAATAGAGCAGAATTTCATTTCAAAAAAAAGCATTTAGCTGAAATACCTTCAATAATAACATAAATTCTCAAAAGTAATGTCTATTACCCCAGAAGTTTTTTGAACAGGATCTGACACCTCACTTCTCAGATATTCCTGAGAAGTGTGATGAAGTTTTTCTTTTACCCAGGAACTTGTACAATACATTCAATGATAGGTACTACAAAAATCTTTTAATAAATGCATTAATTCTTTTGTTATATTCTTATTCAAACATCTTCTACATAATGACTTCTACCACTTAAGTGAGGCATTGTGGCCCACACCTGTCACACTAGCTACTTGGAAAGACTGAGATAGTAAGGACTGCTGTTCAAGGCCAGTCTGGCAACAAAAAGTTCATGAGACCCCAAATCAATGAGAAAAAGCTGGGCATGATGGCATCCACATGCATCCCAGCTATTGCAGTAAGAGGATTGCAGTCCAAGCAGGCCCAGCAAAAAGTAAGACCCTGTCTCCAAAATAACCATAGCAAACATGGCTTAAAGGCATGGCTCAAGCAGTAGAGTGCCTTGCTTCGTAAGTGTGCAGCCCTGAATTGCAAACTCCAGTACCGCCAACACACTCACACAAAAGGACAGTTACCTAGTGATGGTATGCAATCATATCTTAAATGAAAATTTAACATATAAAGGGCTGGAGGCATGACTCAAGTGGCAGAATGCCTGCCTAGCAAGTGCAAGACCCTGAGATCAAACTACAAAAAAAAAAAAAAAAAAAAAAAACAAGATTCTAAAATAAATGATTATGTAATAAACAATGACCAAAAACTAAGGTATTAGTAACTTTAAAAATAGTGCTTATATATCCTTTTGAGTTTTAAATCTGTAAATTTTTACATACTTTTAGGATAAACAAATGAAGTTAGAAGTTTTAAAACTTGTAGTAAAAAAAAAATGAATTCAGCAAGACTTACCTGGCAGAGGGAATTCCTTTCCTATAAAGATCCATTCTCAGTTTCTCTCCCACATGTCTATAGATCTCAACTATAGCCAATATTGCAGCATTTCTCACCTTCAAAGAATTCATAAATTTTAAAGAAAATTATATGAAAAAAAAAAACACTTCACCTCAAGGTAACATTACACAAGCAAACCAAAGATGTAAGCTGGCTTTAAGGTCCCAAACCCCTACAGAAATTATGATATGTCATTAACAGAAAATGAAAACAATCTGCTAAGAAACCCCCTGGAAAAACCTAAAAAAAAAAAAAGGTTTTATAAAGTCAGGCACTGGTGGCTCATGACTGTAATCCTAGTGACTGAGGAGGCAGAGATCATGAGGATCTATCTCAGTTTGAAGCTAGACTGTGCAATTAGTTCACCAGACCCTATCTTGAAAACACTTAACACAAAAACGGATGGCAGAGTGGCTCAAGTGGTAGAGCGCCTGCCTAGCAAGTGTGAGCGCTGGTGGTATAGTGGAGAGCATAGCTGCCTTTCTAGCAAATGTGAAGCCCTGAGTTCAAACAACAGTACATATCCCCTCACCAAAACAAAAATGTTTTATAGAAATCTAAGAAACTTGTGAATACAAGGTATTAATTTGGCTCTCGAAAATTCTTTAATTGTTACTTGGGAGACCGAGATTGGGTAGGATCATGGTTTGAGGCCAAAAAGGGCAAACAAATTTGCACGGCTCCATCTCAACCACGCCTGTCATCCCAGTTATGTGGGAGGCTGAGATTAGGAGGATCAAAGTTCCAGACCAGCTGGGGCAAAAAAAGTTCCCAAGACCCAATCTCAACAGAAAAAGCTAGGTGTGGTGGTGCATGATGTCATGCCAGCTGCAGCAGGAAGCTAAAATAGGAGGATCATGGTCCAGACCTACAGAGCCAAAACACAAGACACTATCTCAAAACTAACCAGAGCAAAAAGGGCTGGAGGCATGGCTCAAGCAGTAGAGTGCCTGCCTCATAAGTGGGAAGCCCTTAGTTCAAACCCCAGTACTGCAAAAGCAAAACAAAACACAACACAACTATTTGTAATAAAATTATGTGAACAGCTGACAACTGTATTAATAGAAACTGTTATTGCTAACTTATTTTCCTGGAATAAAACTACCTTTCAAGAATGTAGCCTGGGCCAGGCACTGGGTGGCTCATGCCTACAATCCCTGCTACTCAGGAGGCAGAGATCAGGATGATGGAGGTTAGAAAAGCCATGGACAAATAGTTGCAAGACCCTATCTTGAAAATATCCAACACAAAAAAAGGGCTGGCAGAGTGGCTCAAGTGGTAAGAGTGCCTGCCTAGCAAGCAGAAGTCCCTGAATTCAAGCCCTGGTGCCACAAACAACAACAACAAAAAAGGGTATGACCTGGACTTCAACAGATATTTTTACACTCGATATTCAAGAGGCATTATTCATAATATCAAAAAGGAAGAAACAACCCAAAAGCCCTTCGATAGATGAATGGAAAAAATTTGATATATGTGTGTATATTATTGAAATATTATTCAGACTTAAACAGAAATTCTGATCTATTAAAACATGGATTAACCTTAAGGACATTATACTAAATGAAATAAATCAAATACAAAAGGACAAATATTGCATGATTCTACTTCCCTGAGGTACCTAGAGTAGTCAAATTCATACAGAAAGTAGAACTGTAGTTGCCAGCAACTGGTGGGAAAGAGGAATGGGAAGTTGTTGTCCAGTGGGCACAGTTTCAGTTTGGGAGGATAGAAAAGTTCTGCAGATTATGGTGGTAATGGTTGCAAAATAATGTGAATGTGTATGTACATTTAAAAATGGTTGCAGTTATAAATTCTATCTTGTGTATATTTACAGAATTAAAAGTTGTCTCCTTCCTTCCTTCCTCCCTCCTCTCTTCCCTCCCTCATTTCCTTCCATCCACCCATCTGGCTGCACTGGAGTTTGAACTCAGGGCCTCGAGCCTGCTAGGCAAGTGCTTTACTGCTTGAGCCATAACCCCATACCTTTCTGCTTTGGTTATTTTTGAAATAGGGTGCCAAGTTTTTTGCCTGAACTGGCCTTAAATTGTGATCCTCTCAATTTTCACCTTTAAGTAGCCAAAAGAACAGTTATAAGCCAACATGCCCAGCCAGGTTCCTTCATAATCTTGAATATGATTGCATAAACAATTTTCACAGTACTTATAAACCTGTTTAATAGGGAGGATGTGTGTCAGTGATTCATCAGTTGTTGGAAACTTCTTTACCTGAGCTGTCTACACTATAGGCATAATACACTGATGTGTTTTGGGATTTATCCCTCCTGGTGAACTTAAATCTTAGCTGTAATATTTTTGGCAGAGTTTGGGCATTTGGAATGACCCTGAGTAAGGGTTTTCCTTCTTTCAGGTACTAATGGCGCCTTAAAAAGTTTATAGAAAGTTATACTGTCTCTTCAGTTCCTTCCCTGTGCTCCTACCCCTTTTTTTGTTGTTATTTGCTTTTTTTTTTCCCTAAAGTTTAGACTTTTTTGTGGAACTGGTATTTGAACTCAGGGCCTCATGCTTGCTGAGCAGGTGCCCTACCACTTGAACCACTCCTACAGGCCCCATCCCTTTGTTTTGACATGGCTGTCCTTGGATTCCTGGCCTCAAATGATCCTCCCAATGCACCCAGCTTTCAGTTGCTCTTTCACAGTGAATTGTGCAAAGGAACTAGAGCTGTCTTTGAAATTCCTTTCTTTGTATCATATTCTCTTTCTACTTTTAATTGTGTAAATATACACAAGATAGAATTTACAACTGCAACCATTTTTTTTATCTCTTTTATTCATATGTGCATACAATGTTTGGGTCATTTCTCCCCCCTTCCCCCACCTCCTCCCTCACCCCCCCACCCCGGCCCTTCCCTCTCCCCCTCTACCCCCTTGCTACCCGGCAGAAACTATTTTGCCCTTATCTCTAATTTTGTTGAAGAAAGAGTATAAGCAATAATAGGAAGGAACAAGGGTTTTTGCTAGTTGAGATAAGGATAGCTACACAGGGAGTTGACTCACATTAATTTCCTGTGCATGTATGTTACCTTCTAGGTTAATTCTTCTTGAACTAACCTTTTCTCTAGTTCCTGGTCCCCTTCTTATTTTGCAACCATTATCACCATCTGTAGAACTTTCATCTTCCCAAACTGAAACTGTACCCACTGGACAACAACTTCCCATTCCTCTCCCCCACTAGTTGTTGGCAACCACAATTCTACTTTCTGTATGAATCTGACTACTCAAAGTACCTCAGGGAAGTAGAATCATGCAATATTTGTCCTCACAATCAACACACAGGTAGACTATATAAGGGAACCTGGGATCTTTGCTACTCCATCTCTCACATTCAAGAACTAGAACAAGACATTAAGTACCATCTATCTGTAATACTAACCAAAGTGACAAACTTAGTCTCTGATATGAATGCAATGTGCTTTTAAAAAGTAACTGTGGTGTATTTAAAAACAAAACAAAACCAGGCACGGTGGCACACACATATATCCCAGCTACTTGGGAGGCTGTGGCAGGAGGATCACTCCAGCCCAGGGGCTCAGGCCAGCCATTGCTGTGAAATCCTGTCTCAAAACCAAAAACAAACAAACAAACAAAAAAAAGAGGTAAAATCTTGATTTCAGTAACACCCCTCCACCCTTTCTCTCCTTTTTTGAAAATGGGATAAGAGTATAGAAAAGAAAGGGTAGCCAAGAAAAAAAAAAAAAATTCAGTCACTCCGTCACTGCTTGATGTAAATAAATTTTTACCTGATTGTTGGAATCTCCAAAAAGGACACACAAATGTGGTACCAGTTTACTGACGAGTAGTGATTGAGTCCCAAAACTAAATATAATTTAAGAAAATAAAAGAGAAACTGGTTTCAATTAAGTGGTAAACAAAATATTCATATCAATTTTGACAATTATGGTAGAAAGGATAGGCACACATCATTAAAAAACATGAAGGATATAAGAAACAAGCAAAAAATAATTCTAAACAAATGAAATTTGCAATCTTGAATGATTATTACTAATACTGATAACTGTCAACACATGACCCAACAGAGCAGAACTCTCAACGAAGGGCACTCTTAAACCTCACAACCTACAAATCACTTAAATGAGAACATTCACTTTTGAAACAGTGATTTTTTTAGACTCTAGGTCTAATCCAATGAAGTAAGTAAATTAAGAGATCTTTTTTGTGCTCATTGATATTTTGATAGGGTCACAGGTTGAAAGTAAATGACAGGAGATTCAAACCACAAAGACTGTGCAGACTAAATGCACTTACAAGCTCTAAGTGGCAGAAAGGACCATAGAGCAGCAAAAGAAAATAAATAAAAGTACAGTTAAGAGGAAGTAATGCCACAGGAAAAGATGAATGCTACTACACAACACCTATTACACTTCATGGAACCTAAAAAACAGTCCAGAATAAGAAAAGTCCAGTTTATTTCTTTACCTAGAGTCATAGCCCTGTGACATTTATGCTATCAGAACTCTATGCACTGTGACCAGACTTTCTGTCTAGTGACCTGGCTGAATCCTACTTGGTGTGGGAATTTGCAACCACCCACGGTGCTCCAGGAAGCATAGCGTTAACTGGCCAAAGGGTGTTGGGAGGACATGGCTACAATATGTGAAAGACCCCTGAGTTCAAAACAATGCCAAATTGGATCTAGAACAAAAATCGATCCTAAGTTGTTAGCATATCTGTTCTATGACAATCAGTTTTGAGTTACTATTAGCATACTAAAGAAAAAAAGAGAAACACTTTTTACCACTGGTAATTTAAAACTTAACAACATGAAAGATATCCAAACAATTGACAATGAAAATATCAATACTTTCTGTGCTGGAGATCAATTAATAACAACTTAAGATTTATTTCCAAAGCTTTCCTTGACCTTGTGCAATGGGATTTTTGTTCTGAGAAATGAAAAGCATAATACTGTTTTCAATAAAAACAAAACTTACGTATTTAAGGTTTCAATGAGACACAGACACACGCCTTCTCGAGATCGAAAATTCTTATGCTTAAAACCAGAAGCCAATTGTTCCCAAACGTACTATTTGAAAGAAAAGTAAACATATATAACAAAAACTTATGTAAATTAAATATTTTAATTCTTTCTAGCCTTATAACCAAGTTCATTGGTAACTTCATTTTTTTCTTCAGACTGTTTACTTCCCTATATAGGCCAACTACCTCTTATCCAAATTGCTTGGGACTAGAAGCACTTCAGATTTTGGAATATTTACATTTACATAGTAAGATATCATGAGGATGGGGCTTATCCCTAAACACAGAACCCACTTATACTTCATATTATACTTCATATATAACCCTAAAGGTTATTCCATTTATTTTTTAAAATTTGTTTTGGCAGTACTCATGTCTGAGGCTCAGGGCCAAGAGCTCTACACTTGAGTCAAACCCCCAGCATTTTTTACTTTAGTTAGTTTTTAGTTGAGTCCCATTTTTTTTTTGCACTGGACAGCCTGGGACCACAATCCTCCTATGCCTCCGACATGGCTAGGATTACAGACATGCTTTACCATACCCAATTTGTTTGCTGAGCTGGGTCTTGCTAACTTTTTGCCCAGGCTGCAGCAAATCATGATCTTCCCAATCTCCACCTCCTTAGTAGCCTGAAAGTTATCTTATACAATATATATTTTTAGTACATTTGAATTTTGTCTGTAGCCTGTCGCATGAGGTCAGGTGTGGAATTTTCCACTTGTGTGGTTATGTCAATGCTCAAACAGCTTTGGGTTCTGGAAGCTGGTCATGGTGGCATGCACACAAAATCTCACCACTCAGGAGGCTAAGGCAGATTGATTAAGAGTTCTAGGCTAGCCTGGGCTACATAAAAAACCTGATCTAAAACAACAACAAAAAAAAGTCCTGGTATTTCATGCCTGTGGCAACTTCAGAGGTCCAGACAGGAGACTTACAATTCAAAGCCAACCTGGTCAAAGATGGTGCAAAACCTTATCTGAAAAACAAACTAGAATCAGGCAGGACAGCACACCCCTATAATCTAGGCACTTTAGAGTGGAGCTCAGGAGTTTGAAGCCAGTCAGGGAAAAAGGTTCATGAGACCCCATTTCAAAAACAAACAAACAAAAAAAAGTTGGGCATGGTGATGGACATCTGTCATCCCAGCCACTCAGGAAGTATAAATAGGAGGATCACAGTCCAGTCTGGCCTGGGCACAAACATGAGACACTATTAAAAAAAATAACTAAAAGAGAAAGGGCTGGGGGTAAGGCTCAAGTGGTAGAATGTCTATTTAGTTCATACTCCAGAACCCCCCCAGAAAAAAAATTCTTCAATAGGATTAGATTCAGCAACATCTCTGGAACTCCATTCTATAAAAATACTTACATTTATGTCCAAAGATAGAAGTACAAAGATGTGTTACAGTACTCTTTGTAATAACAAAAACCCAAGAACAATTTAAAATGTAAATTAATAAGGAATATCAACCAAAGTATTAACAGAGATTTTGTTCTAAGGTACAAAATATCTGGGAATGCAGTTTACTTTTACAATTCAGTACTCCTCGCATTTTTTACTAAACATATGTGACATTATAATTTCAAACTGCATTTTAAGTATATGAGATTGCTATGCACAGACATGTTCTGGTTTGGTTTTTTTTTTCTACTTATACTACTTTCTCAATCTCTGTTTACACATCAATTTATTTTTACTCTCCTTTCAAAATACCTCCATGCTGTGGCTTGTGCCCCCAGGATTCATGTGTTAGAGGCCTCATCCTCAGTGTAATGTGGGTTTAAGGTGGTAGGACCTTTTAAGAGGCAGGGCCTAGTGAGATATCAAGACTGGCCACTCCCTATTGCTCTAGGCTCTGTCTCACCATGTGATCAACTCAGATGCAGGCAAGGGTTCCTCCCCTTATGGTGCCATCTACCATACTGTGTTGCGTCTAGGCGGGCCCATGCCAGAGATGGTGCTCTGCTGTTTGGACTTTCCATCTCCAAAACTATAAGCTAAATAGATCATTCACTACAAGTATCCAGTCCCATATATTTTGTTAAAAGTAACAAAAAATGAACTGATACATTCTATCAGGGCAAATGATTTCTACTGTATTCACAAAACACAGGTTTCTGTCATAGAATATATGCCTTATAAAACTAGTAACCACCTATTAAAAGAATTTCTTAATGTCTCTGTAAGAGTTGCAGAAATTAATAAAACATTGAGTTTTCAAAATAAGATTTCTCAACTCAACATTTTATAATTTGCAAGCAAGGAAAACCAGAAAATTGTAAAAAGTATTAATACAGTCAGTATATTGTCAAATCACTTAAATCTATGATTCCAGGGGGGTTTTTTTAACATACAGAATAGAAAATAATAAAAGAAAAAAAATTAAATATTGACACTGCACCTTAGATTTTAACTTCTTTAAAACATTAGCAACAATATCTAAAAATTCCAGTATTCATGCCGCCTGAAGCCTTACTAACTTGCTATGATTACAATCTATCTTTACTGATAGTTCACCATCAATTAGAAAAGTTTAAATTTTAAAATGTAGGCCTACCATAGGTGATGCTACTTCATCCATTAACTTCAATGTCAGAGTCTGAGCTTCTTCTCGAACTTTGTCTTTGGCATCTCCCATTCTGTCTATTAAAGCTACAATAACTAAATGGGCGGGGAGGGGAAAGAACAGTAAATATATGTAACTCAGCTCCATTACAAACTATATTATACAAAACTACAAACAACATTGTTTCCATAAATGAAGAGTTATGAGAAGAAACTGTATTACGTTCCTTATTCATAAGTCCAGTAAAAAATAACTGAGAAGCAAATTTAAACATAGTATATGCAACATGAAATCCACCTAGGGTAGTGTTCAAGAAACAGCCAAAAAAATAATATTCTTCTTAAAAATATGTATAAATGGTCAAGCTCTACAGACAAGCCAGGGAATGTTTATTTCCAATAGTCAAAACGGGAAACCTCTGGTAGTGGGAGGAAGAGGCGCCATCAGAAAATGCAGGGAGGGAAAGTTTAAAGAACTGGCCATTTTAGTTTCTTAACTCAGGCATAGCCAGGTGTGTTGGGTTTTGTATGGATGACCTATTCCACAACTGACAAAGAGAAACAAAAAACATAGGCCCCTGGGATGGGACTGAGGGTTTTTTCTATCATGTCCTAGACTTTGGCACCATTCCTTGAAAAGTGGCAGGAAAGGCAGGTAAAGTCCATTCTTGGACAGTTTTCATGATCAAGATTGTTGTAACTAAAATTAGAAATAAGGGCAAAATAGTTTCTGCTGGGTATTGAGTGGGGGGGAGAGGGAGGGGGCAGACTGGGTGGTAAGGGAGGGGGTGGGGGCAGGGGGGAGAAATGAACCAAGCCTTGTATGCACATATGAATAATAAAAGAAAAATGAAAAAAAAAAAAAAAAGATTGTTGTAACTATAAATCAACAATGCACCACAAAAAAAATCACATCCTATATGGGGAAGAAGGTAGAGTTCAGCGGGAACAGGTTCTAAAGTCACTTCACAGGCAAAAATCTCAGTTAAAAATATCCTTCTGTGTTGCTTCAAATTTCCTCTATCATTTGGTATAGTGGTACCAGGCATGTGAGCTTGAATATATTATTTAACAGCTTTTTGTCTATTTCCTCACATATAAATCGTGGGTGGCAGTACTCACCCCAGAGAATTATTGAAAATTAAAAAGTAATACAGGTAAACAGTTGAGAAAGTGAAGGGCACAGAGCAAGCTCTATCATATGTCACCTACTATCACTATTATCATCTTCCATTTTTTTTTAATTTTTATTTTATTCATATGTGCATACAATGTTTGGGTCATTTCTCCCCTTTCCCCCATCCCTTCCCTTACCCCCTCCTCCCCCCCACCCCCTCACTACCCGGCAGAAACTATTTTGCCCTTATTTCTAATTTTGTTGAAGAGAGAGTATAAGTAATAATAGGAAGGACCAAGGGTTTTTGCTAGTTGAGATAAGGATAGCTATAAAGAGAGTTGACTCGCATTGATTTCCTGTGCGTGTGTGTTACCATCTAAGTTAAGTCTTCTTGAACTAACCTTTTCTCTAGTTCCTGGTCCCCTTCTCCTATTGGCCTCAGTTGCTTTAAAGTATCTGCTTTAGTTTCTCTGCGTTGAGGGCAACAAATGCTATCTAGTTTTTTAGGTGTCTTACCTATCCTCATACCTCCCTTGTGTGCTTATCATCTTCCAGGTTCACATGCAAAGAAATTTTTTGTTTCTCTGGCATTACAGTTAAATGGCCTTCCTTTCTCTTGAAGCAATGGAAGCCTAGGTCTATTTTTAACAAGGAAAGTAGAAAGAAATAAAATCAAGAAAAGTGATATTTGTCTTGTTAGTAATAGATAGCTTAGGTGAAAAAATGATTGTGCAAGAAAACAAAGCCCTGAAGCTGTGTGTAGTGGTCCAAACTGTAATTCCAGCTCTCAGGAGGCTGAGGCAAGAGGGTCACAAGTTTGAGGCCAACCTGGGCTACAAAGCAAAACCCTGTCTCAAAGAAACAAAAATGTCACAGTCCTCACCATAAAAATCAAAGCCTCATTAAGAGGCAATGAAGATTGGGTAGGGCTGGGGATAGGCTCAGTGGTACAGCCTTTGCCAAATACATGCAAGCCCTGCATTCAGTCCACAGCATCCTGGGGAAGAGGAGGGAAGAGGGAAGAAGAAGAAGAGAGAGGCAGGGAGGGAGGTAGGGAGGGAATCAAACACTGGAAGCTTCAGTCAGAGAGAACAATATAAACTTTTCTCATCCAGCTTGGATATATTATTAACAGTAGAGGAATTATCCAATACTTGTAAAAATGGCTATAGGCCCACTAGGTCTCCAGAATAGCACAAGATAAAAGTAAACACCAAGTGTTAGATATTCTGTAGCAAGCACTGAATTATCTTACTTACTCCTCACAACAATCCTTCTGAATAGAGTAGGTCACTTAACAGAGAAGACCCAAAGGGATGGAGTAACTTGCCCAAATCACACAAATGGCAGGTAGTGAAACCAGAATTTAAATAACCTACACAAGGTTGACTTATAAACTGAGGGGTGTGTATTTGTGTGTGTGTGTGTGTACCATGTAAAAACAGTGGAAAAAAGATACTTCTTTTCCTAAGAGGTAGAATTTAATTTCAAAAAGAAAATTCAAATATTGGCCCAAATAGGGGATCATTTCAATATTTAAAAGTCATTTTATAAAATATAAACAAACATCTCACACTACATAAATTTAATATTATAGCCATTAAACTAAATTCTTGTTTTTGCATTGAAATCCCTTTTTGAGCTGGGTGTAATGATGCATACCTATAATCCCAGTCTGGGGCTCAGAGCAAGACTGTCTCAGTAAATAAACAAACAAATAAATAAACGAATGAATGACTGGACAGATAAATCCCTGTTAAACAGAATGAGATTAGACTCTTAGTCCTTAATTATACACAACTGAGTAAACTTCAAAGTCCCCAAACTTCAGTTTCCTTGCCTATACTAAGGAGGGACACCAGACCCATGAGGCACATGACTAGGGAGAGGACGGGAAGGAGACTTTCTAAGCATTTAGAAGTGTTGGCAACCACCCCTAAAGATCCACATACAATATAACGATCACTGAGTCATCATTAAATATGATGAACAGATGACATTCTTAGTTTTCACTATGTAGGCTCTCAAGAATTTGTTAAACGAATGAATCAATCTATCAGATCAAATTGGGGAAGTGAAACACAGAAGGCTGAAGTGTAGGTGTTAGTGTATTTTATTCTCCTAGCATTGGACAAGATATAAAACCATTTTCCAAGATGCAAACCTGATGATAGAGTATCCTGACTATTCTAATAGTCCTTCTAACATACCATTTTGGGTAAAATCTATGCTTAAAATTTGTAAAATAAGTAGGAGGGGGAGGATATAAGGAAAGAATGTAGGAGGACAAATATGGTGGAGATATTATGTACTAATGTATGAAAATGGAAAAATGAGACCTGTTCCAGAAGTTGGGGGGAGGGAGATAAAGGAGAATGATGGAGAGGGTGAATTCAACTATGATAAGTGTAAGAACTTTTGTAAATGTCACAATGTACCCCCTGTACAATAATAAAAAAAAACTTTAAAAGATGCTATGAAATGTCAACAAAATTGCAAAATAAAGCCAGACACAGTGGCTTGTACCTGTATCTCAGCTACTTGGGAGGTGAAGATGAGGATAATCATGGATCAAGGTCAGCCCAGGCAAAAAGTTATGAAGCCCATCTTAACAAATAAGCCAAGTATGGTAGTTCATTTCTGTAATCCCTGCTCTATGGGAGGCTATAGGTCCAAGACCAACCCTGGGCAAAAATGTAAGACTTTACCTCAAAAATAACCTATACCAAAATGGGCTCAGAGCAAAGCACCTGCCTAGCAAAGGCAAAGCCCTGAGTTCAAAAAATAAGATATGTAATCCTTTATTAAATTCAGTTACCATAAAAACCAGGAGTAATGATCAGTGTTAAATGTAAATTATATAGTTTTTGATTTGGAAAATTTTATTTTTTCTATAATATATGTAGTCACAAAAGAAAATTAAAATGCTTGATATTAATATGTGAGTAGATGGATTTCATATTTAAGAATTATGTAATAGAGCCCATACTCATTTTTGGAATGGTATCTAAAACTGAACATGACTCTCAATTTTCCTAAAACATTTCTTCACTTCTAATATAAAAGGGCATTTTTTAAAACTATCTATGATACTTAATAGTCTAAGTGCATCAAAACAAAACTTTATTGCTCAAATTCATGTTGCAGAAGCCCATTAGGACGTAATTTAATTCAATTCCTTCCTTTTACAGAGAGACTCCTAACATGATTTAGCTAAGGTCTGTGACAGTGCTAAAACAAGAAGGCTAACTTTGGGATTAAGTCCAGGGCTTTACCTCTTTGACAGCACACAGATACAATGCCTATCTTGAGGAAGTGTTACATTCTCCAAATCAAAAAGAATGACAAGATAAGTTCTGTATGTGTAAAAGTACATAGGCTCAGTAAGTGAGTAAAAAGTAGGCATTCAGTAAGTGGTAGAAAGTTATGATAAAAATTTTCTAATAGCTAGGCATCTGTAATCCTATGTACTTAGGAGGTTGAGATCACGAGGACAGTTACAAAGCTGGAGGATCTGCTCAACTGGTAGAGCACCTGCTTTGCAGACGTGAGGCCCTGAGTCTCACCAAAGGAAAAAAATTTTTTTTCCTATTACCTGACACAAATTATCCTACTTTTTCTGTACATTTACTGTTAGTCAATATTGTTTTCACTTTGAGGGACCTTCATTGTCCTTAATAAACTCAGAGATGCCACATCATACGTCAATTTCTCAAAGTCAGAAATAGGAATGCTTATGCAAAAATTCAACTTTAAACATTGATTCCAAGTACTTTAAGAAAATGCATAAGCAAATAAAATATGGTTTTAGAGCTTAGGTTTTAACATCTACTACAGGATTTTAAGCAAAAGACTGACAGGAAAAATCTTCTCTTCAAAGATTTTAATACAGAGGACGAATGAGAACTAAGTAATGATTAATAATAATAAATAATAAAAATAATAAAGATGGAGAAAACTACTAGATGCTTCTGCAGAAAATGAAAGAACTGACAGAATTTGGTGGTGTATCAACCATGAATAAAAAAGATGACCAAACATACGTGCAAACAAGTGTGACAATACATTGACATTATGAGACATTAACTTAATCCACAAAAGAAAATCATTAACATTCAAGGTTATTGTCTGTATGTTGCTATGTAATAGAATAACAAACTCACTCACAAAGTATTCCAAAAGGCCTATGAAAGTCACTCAGTTTTACAAAACAAGCCACAGCAAACTATGTAATCCTAACTGTTATCCAAAGATGATACTAGTATGTTGACCGTACAGCAAACATACTTGAAGTGCGTGCTACTCAGGGTACGGCCAGCAGCTCAGGACCAGTCTACAAACTGATAAAGAAAGTGGTATTTATGAAATGTTTCTGAAGCAATCTAACCAAAGTAATTTTGTTTGCTGAATCTAATAATAAAAATATTGAGATGCAGGCAGTATTTTGCTCAGTGGTAGAGTACGTGCTTAGTATGTAAAAGGCTCTGGGTTCAACTTCCTACACCAAAATCAAAACTGAACCAAACAAAAGTAGGGTTTTGTTTTTTTCATTTCATTTTGCTACAATTTATTTTGATTATATCTTATAAAATGTTGGTCCGAACAGACCAGCAGTGGAAGAACTGGTCCTTCCCATTTCATGTAAATTATAGTACAAATGTTGTTTTACAAAACAGTAAAGATACAGAAAAAAACTGAAAATGTGAAGGAAACATCTATTAGAAGTACTTAGCAAGTTTTGTTTTGTTGCTTTCTTAGTTTTTTACCTCAAAAGAACTATTTATTCAAATAGGTTTAAAATCTTTGGGTAAATTAATACACTACGTAGCCAATCTCTAGGTTATACATAACTACATTTTAAAATTTATAGAGAACTAATTCTGTTCAACCAAAACTAGGGAGAAAAAAGCTGCTGCTATATCAAACTCAACAATGATTTTTAAATAAGTGAGGTTAACTTACCCATTGCTACATAGGATTTAAATCGTGTTGATAATCTGTCCACAAAGGCACTTAAAATTTCCAATCCTAATAATGATACCTACAGACAGAAAGAAATGCAAATGAGTACAAATTACTGATGCGTATTTTAATATCAGCTTTTTTTTTTTTTTTTTTTTTAGTGGTACTGGGGTATGAACTCAGGGCCTCATGCTTGCTAGGCAGGTGCTCTACCATTTGTGCTACTTCACCAGCCCATTTTTTTGCTTTAGTTATTTTTTGGGTAGGGGCTGGCATCAGACTATGATTCTCCTACCTATACCTCCCCATAGCTGGGATCACAGGCTCACACTACCATGCCTGGCTTATTGGTATAGATGGGGTCTCACTAACTTTTTGCCTGGGCTGGCATAGAACCACCATCTTCCCTTCTTGATCTCTACCTCCAAGTAGCTAGGATTACAGGGCACCACCCCGCCCTTCCCTCAGCATGTAACTTTTAACATGGTTGTATCAGCAAGTTTTTAAAAAATGAGACTGATGTATTCAGGATTACACAGGAGGCTGAGGTACCCTATTCTCAATAATAATACTTTGTAAATTTATCGGAAGATAGTAACAAAGCATATTTGGCAAAAAGTTCATAAATGGTAAATTAGGTGAAGGTTACACAGGCGTTCACTGACTATACTTGCAACCAACTTGCCTTTAACTTTAAAATGTTTCCTAAGTGAAACAATTAAAAATTCAAGAGTACTCTTAATTACAAAGGAATTGAGCTTCTGTCTAGAACAACTGGAAAAACATCATTCTACTCCCTAGAAAAAGCCAATAATCTAAAAAATCATAATTGTTCTTGAATGTATTAGAAAGCTGAGGTTGTAGAATAACCAGCAAGGGGGGAAATGAAGCTACAATACAAATAGGTAAGAAAATTTAGCTGTATTTAACAAACTGTTAATAACTGAGCATAGGCTAGTATGAAAATGCACAATCTCTAGTGGCCACAGACACAAGCAGAGTTTGTACCCACTTGCAGACTCAAGTTTGCACCCACTGGTGCAAGCTTAATCCACAAACATCCATAGTCATGATTAAGACTGAAGGCTGGGCAAGACTGGGCAAGAGACTGACTCGGTGGTACAGGTATAGGGGGGAGGGAGCAGATGACCTGGCAGGAAAGGTACACATTTTTCCAGTACCCTGTTGTATGGAAAAGAAAAGTCTGAAATACCGAGGGAAGGTGATCCAACACTGTTACCCCTAGGGCATGGGTAAAACCCACTGCTGTAGAGGAAAGGAAAAAGATTACACAGCTCTCTACCTTAATGAAGAAACAGAAAACCATCCTCCACCCAAATAATTAAAGGTCTGCAGGTTTGGGGGTTGGGGGAGTGTTCTTTGATGAATCTTCAAGGACTCAATGATGAAGACCAAGACTCAAGAACAAAGAACCCCTAAGACTCAATCTAGACCAGAAAATCAATAGAATAACTCCACTCCTCACAACCAGGCTAGTAAGCACAGTATAAGAAACAACAGGCTTCTTTCCACCACACAGGAAAGAGCAGGAACATGGCAGGGTAAAGGAGAAGGTGGATGGGAGGAGAGGCTTCTATGAAGCATAGGGAAAACAGGGAAGGCCTAAAGTGTAGGGTGGAGCAGAACACCTTCCATCAAACTGATCCAGTGATAGAGGAACCTAGAGCAAATATGAACTACAAGTAACTATAGTAACCGCAATATGCAAACCTAACTCAACCAGACTAGACTGATTATACAGTTCTATACTACAAGCTTAGCAGAAAAACCATGCCATTTCCAAACAAAAGTACCATTTAACTTAGTCTCAAATTTCTTGAACACTCTCCAGCTTTCAAATAAAAATTATGAGATACACAATTTGTGTGTGGGGGGTGGGGGAGCACCACAATGATACAATAGATCCTAATGTCAAGACCAAAGCCATCGACAGAACAAAATACAAAGATATACCATAGGTCTGAACCATCAAAGAATTTAAAATAACAGGAATTCCTGTGTTAAGCTGTAGTGAAAAGAGCAGGCAACACGCGTGAATGAATGAGGAATTTTAACACAGAGCTGGAAATCCTGAGTCAAATGCAAATGATAAAACATAAAATGTGCTTTATTAAAAAAGTGGCAAAAAGGATTAAGAATGCCTCTGATGGGCTCATCAATAGGTTTGCCAGAGAGAAGAAAAGAATTATTAGTGAATATGTAGAGAGGTTCATAGAAATTACCTAAATTAAAACATAAAAAGGGAAGAAGAGGGAGAGGATTCATAGTATTTAAAGAACAATGGAGTAATATCAAGCTGTCTAGCATATATGCCATAGGAATGCCAGAGGAAAAGAAAGATCAAGGCAAAAAACATTTAGAGAGAAAATGGCTAAGAATTTGATAAAAATAATGAAAAGAATCAAAAAACCTGAAAGTCTCAGAGGACTGCAAAAAGGGAAATTCCAAGAACTACCAAGACTCATGATATTCAAAGTGTTAAAATCAAAAGAAAAGAAAATCTTAAAATCAATGAAAAGAAAAAGAAAGAAAAGACAAGCACAGAAAACTTCTGCCAAAAAAAGTAAATCAGGAAACACTGAGTGACATCTTCACAGCACTGAAAGAAATCCTATCCACTCATACTTCTGTACCTAGTATAAATGCCCTTCAACAGTAATGGAGAAATAAAGACTTTTCAAATGAACAAAATCTGATAGAATTCATTACAGAAGATCTGCATTATAAAAAATGTTGAGAGCCGGGCCCTGGTGACACAGAGCTATAATCCTACTACTCAGGAAGCAAAGATCAGGAGGATCATGGTTCAAAGCCAGCCCAGGCAAATAGTTCATGAGAACCTATCTTGAAAATACCCTTTGGAAAAAAAAAAAAAAAAGAGGCTTGTGGAGTGGCTCAGGGTGTAGGTTCAAACTTCAGTACCAAAAAAGAAAAAAGAAATGTTAAGTGAAAATCTTTAGGCAAAAAGTACACAACAGCAGACTAAGATCAACACAAAGAAATAAGTATATTTTTGGGAAATATAGGTGAAATTAAAGTAAATATTTAAAAACTTAAAATATGTTTAATCACAAAAAATAATTGACACTCTAAAGCAGATACTAGAACTAATGAGTTTAGGAAAGTCATGTTATTAAAAAATCAACTGCAGGCTTGTGGAGTGGCTCAAGTGGTAGAGCACCTTCCTAGCAAGCATGAGGCCCTGAGTTCAAACCACAGTACCACAAAAAAACAAAACAAAACAAAAAATCAATTCAGTGGTGGCTCACAGTTTGGAAGGCAGAGACAGGATGATCTCAAGTGAAATCAGCCTAGGCTACATAGGGAGACCCTGTCTCAAAATACAAAATAAGATAAAAAATAAATGTGTTTCTATCTACTAGCATTCAACAACTAAGGACTGAAATGTATTAACATAGTACCATTGACAAACTAACAAAACTCACAAAATACTTACATATGGATACAACAATTCAAAATCTACATGCTAAAATTACAAAATGCTAATGAAGATAACAAAAAGCTATAAATGGATAGATATACTAAGTTCATCGGTCAGAGAACCCAATATTATAAAGATTTCAAACTGACAAAACCCACAAAATACTTACATATGGACTACAACAATTCATGCTAAAATTCATGCTAACATTACAAAATGCTAATGAAGGTAACAAAAAGCTATACATGGATAGATATACCAAGTTCATCGGTCAGAGGACCCAATATTATAAAGATTTCAAGCTCCAGAATTTATTTTTAGAGAGTAAATATAATGCCAATCAAACTCCCATCAGGACTGGTTGTAGAAACTGACAAGCTGATCTTGAAATATATATGAAAAGGTAAATGAATTAGATTACCTATACCAAAATTGAGTAACAAAAAACTAATCAAATTACCTAATTTCAAGACTTAATATAAAACTATAGTAATATGACAGTAGGTAGGTATTAATAAAAAGACTGACACGTAACTCGACAGAACAGAAAAGAGAGTGAAAAATAGACCAGAACATCTATGTTTTCTGTTCTGTGCAAAGGCAATTCAATGAAGGAAAAAGACTTTCAACAAATGATATTATAATTAGACATCCACATGCAAAAAGAACAAATCTTACCCCGTATATCACATTATTTAAAAAATTAAGAAAAATGGATCAGAGATATAAATGTAAAACCTAAAAACTACATTAAAAGTTATTAAAAATGAGAAGTGTTTTACAGTGTTGGGAATCGTAAAAGTGGTCCTTTTTATTTTTTTGCAGTGCTGGGGAATTGAACCCAAGATCTTGCCCACTGCTAGGCAACTGCTCTACCACCAAGCTACATCCCCAGCCCTTTGAAAATGAAATAAAACAAACCACTTTAAATTTATATCCAGTTAGTAGTATAACCACACAAAGACTATTCTTAGTTACCTAAAAATGCAGTTATTTGACTTTATACCTCCACTGGGATAAAGGCAAAACTGCCAAAAAGAAACTGTGAACTGTTTTCTAGAAATATTATTGTTGACAGAGATACAGACAGAAGAGTAAGAAGTAAAAACTGTAGTCCTGAATCCATTATCTTTTTGTGTGTGTGTGTGTGTGTGATACTTGGGTTTGAACTCAAGGCTTGTGCTTATAAGGCGGGTGCTCTATTGCTTGAGCCACACCTCCAGCCCCTCTTTCTTTAAAATTAAAATAAAATCTAACTCTGCCCGTCAAAGAAAATCTAGAAACTATGACCAAACCAGTAATGAGTACCACTAACACCATATCATCGTCTCTAGATACCATATCCTACTAAAAGGAGCCAGAGTTTAAATACAATATCTTGTAAGATCACATAGCAAAGATGACATTACTAAGGGCATGCCAAGATAGGACAGTTTGAATATCAAAAGGGATATTAACTGCATTGTCTTAAAACACATTAGTCATATTTAAATACACAAGTTCATGATACGAAAATCAAAACAATTTGGTTAACATAGAGGGATACTAGAAAACCGTATTATTTTCACAATTAGTATTTTTTTTAAAAGGGAAGAATCATATTAACATACCTGCCATTCTATGCAGATCTGCCATTCTTTACAATGAGGTGGTCAAGAATTAGAGTCAGAATCAGAGATATGATGATACACCATTGGGTAACCAAACAATTTTAAGTGAGGGAAGTTTGTCTTTTAAAGTATTCCAGCTAATAAATGAAGGAATGACAGAATAGAACATCACCATTTTACAAACCCTAATGAATTAACAGATCTGTACATTAAACATCAGTGGCTGTTAACATCACAAAAAAAGACTTAAGACTTTATGTGTTTCCTAAGAGGAGAAAATGAATTAAATGAGACTTAACAAATATGTTAACTCTGGTAGCAGAGTTATAATAATCTCCCAAAGGTGCTTACATCCTAACCTCCAGAATCTGTGAATGTTTTATCCTATGTGATAAAAGGGACTTTGCAGCGTGATTAACGATCTTGAGAGGGAAAATTTACCCTGAATATTCCCAGGCCCAATGTACCACAAGAATCATCCTTTGTTCTTTGGTGGTTTTTTTTGTTTTTGTTTTTGTTTTTTTCAGTGAGAACACTTGAGACCTACTTTCTTAGCAAATTTCAAGTGTATAATAAATTACTAACTGTGGTTACCACAGCATAGATTAAATATCCAGAATTTAGTTATAACTGAAAACATGCACCCTTTGACTAACATCTCTCCATTTCTCCTGGTTACTACCATTCTATTTTCTGTTACTATTGAGTTCGACTTTTGTCTTTTAGATTCCATGTGATAAGATCATGCGATTTGTCTTTGTGTGTCACTTAGTAAGATGTCTTCCAAGTTGATCCATGTTGCCACAAGTAACAGTTTTTTGTTTGTTTTTTGGACAGTACTGGGGGGTTTGAACTCAAGGTCTCACAATGCTAGGCAGGCACTCTACCACTTGAGCCATTCTGCTAGCCCTTTTTTGTGTTGAATATTTTCAAAAGATAGGGTCTCATAAACTATTTGCCCAGGCTGGCCTTGAACCATGATCCTCCTGATCTCTGCCTCCAAGTAGCTAGAATTACAGGCATTATCATCCTTTTTTTAAAGGATGAATAATGTCCCTGTGTGTGTACATATCACATTTTCTTTATGCACTCATCTGTTTGATAAACATGTAAGTTGTGTCCACATCTTGGCTACTATAAATAATGCTTCAATGAACGTGAGAGTACAAATCTCTTTAATAGTGATTTTATTTCCTTTAAGTATACATAGCCTTAGAACTGGGATTGCTGGATCATATGGTAGGTCTATTTTAATTTTTCTGAGAAATCTCAGTACTGTTTCCTATAATGGCTGTACTAACATATTCATATCAACAGTATACAAAGGTTCCTTTTTCTCTATATTCTCACCTACACTTATTGATGAGACATCTGACTTCTGGACAAGAAGACACTGTTAACAGGTTTGATGTGGTATTGCATAATGGTTTTTATTTGCATTTCCCTGATGATTAATGATGTTGAACATTTTTGCATATACCTGTTGGCCATTTATACATCTTCTTTTGGCAAATATCTTTTCAAATCTTTTACCAATTTTTGAATTGGGGGGGTGGTTTGACTTGTTTTTACTATTCAGTTACATGAGATCCTCATATATTTGAGATATTAACTTCTTGACAAATACATGCTTTGCAATTACTTTGTCCCAGAGTAGATTGTTTTTGCTTTGTTTCCTTTGTTGTGCAGAAACATTTTAGTGTAATGTAGTCCCACTTGCTTTTTTGACTTTTGTTACCTGTGCTTTTGGTGTTAAATCCAGAAAAATCTTTGCTAATACCAGTGTCAGAGAAATTTCCCCTTATGTTTTCTTCTAAGAGTTTTTACAGTTTCAGGACTTATATTTAAGTTTTATTTTTACTTTTTGTGTATGGTGTAAGATAAATGTCCAATTCCATTTTTTTGTATATGTACATCCAGTTTTCCCAATACTATTAATTGAAAAGGCTATCTTTTCCCTATTGTATTCTTGGCATCTTTACTAAAAAGTAGTTGACCACACATATGTGGGTTTATTTCAAGGGTCCTTATAAGAGGGAGTCTTCATAAGGACAAGACTTTATCAGAGTCAGAAGAGAGGTAATGATATAAGCAGAGGTTAGAGAGAATTTTTTTTTCCCAGTACTGGGGTTTAAACTCAGGGCCTACACCTTGAGCCACTCCACCAATCCTGTTTTGTGAAGGGTTTTTTTCAAGATAGGGTCTCGCAAACTATCTGCCCAGGCTGGCTTCAAACTGCTGTCCTCCTGATCTCTGCCTCCTGAGTAGCTAGGATTACAGGTGTGAGCCACTAGTGCCTGGCCAGAAAGTAAGTTTTTAAGATGCTACATTGTTGGGTTTAAAGATGAAAAAAGATGTCATGAGCTGAGGAGTGCAGGCTGCCTCTAGAAGTTAGAAAACTCTCTCCTAAAGTCTCCCCTAGTATCTCTAGAAAGAATACAATCCTGATTTTACCCAGTGAAAACCATTTCAGACTTCTAATCTCAAGAACTACTAGCTAAGTGTATGGTTATGTTACAGCAGCAACAGAAAACTCATATTAACAAATCACAATGTATAGATCTTATTTGGATCTTGATTTTGCTTAAAATAATTAAAAACTGGAATTCTGAACCCTGGATATATGCTATCAGGGAATTACTGTTTTAGTAACTGTGAAAATGACATTGAGGTTATACTATGGGGGAAGGGGAGTTGTTTGTTTATTTTTTGAGATAGGGTCTTGATCTGTAGCCCAGGCTGGCCACCAACTTGTGACCTTCCTACCTCAGGACCTCAAGTACAGGGACTACAAGCATGCACCACCATACCCAACTTATGGTGGTTTATTTTTAAAGAGCACTTATCTTTGAGATCCTGACTAGACTAGAAAGTCTTATGGATAGAACAAAATGACATCTATGATTTGTGTCAAAGTGAGAGAGTAGGACTGGCAATGGGCTATATGAGTATTATGGTTGAATTTATTTTTCTGTATACTTTTAAATATTTTTCAAAACCCTTCATTTAAAAAAAAATTTTATCGTTTTTTACATTTACTCACATGAGTATACATTGTTGAGGAACTCAAATGCCTCTGCTTACAATCCTTAAAACATGAAAGGTAGGACATTTCTCCTTAAAGGAAAGAATAATGTACTTTCTAACAGGCAGGAAAACAAAATCTCTAACAGCAATTTGGGGACTAAGGCCAAGATTCAATTTTAGGGTGTTTTTAAATCATAAAACTCAAATTTTAAAAAATTAATAAAAGCTGGTGTCATGGCTCACACCTGTAATTCTAGCACTCTGGAGGCTGAGGCAGAAAAGATAGCAATTCAAGGACAGCCTGGGCTAACAGAGCCAGACCGTCTCAAAAATAAATAAAAAATGTTAATGAAATGCTATTAATCCTGAGAAGTCTCAGAACCCTGGGATCATTTCTCCATTCCCCTCCACCTCTACCCCAACCTTTCTCACCCTCTTCACCTATACATTACAAGTATTTGAACACATTTGAGTAATCTGATGTCAACAAACTCACATACAAGTTGACACCCTAGCTACAGTTTCAATTCAATAAAATGTATAATCTTCTAACTAGTTTAGATCAGAAATACTGTCAATCAACAATAGAGCTAAGGAACTGCATGAGATAGTAATGACTACAGCACATTTAAGAATCACAACTAAGAACTTTCCTTGTAAAGTCTGAAAACCAGACAAGTTTTTTGACACCTGGGAAGCACATGAGCTTAATCAATGATTTTCCACAACAGACAGAGCAGAAAAAAAGGTATGTGTTGTTCCTAACAAGTAAACTCCTACAATGCTCCCTCCATCAGTAAGAAATAATATAGGCTACTAGCATTTTTTTTTCACAAAATTAACTTGGAGTATCTGAGAAAATTAGTAGGGCTAGGGTTGTAGCTCAGTTCTTAGCATGTGCTAGGTCCTGGGTTCAGTCTCCATCACTAAAAACAAAACAAAACAAAACAAAATTGTAAATTCTAAGAAAATTAGTGGAAGAATGTTATAGAGTAACTGACTAAGCAAGTGGGCAAATATGAACAGATTCTATGTATAAAATTCAACTATCTACAAATGTTAGAAACTTTAAGCAAAATATCAAAATTTTCCTTTCTTTTTTTGAGCCAGGGTCTCACCATGTAGCCTAGGCTAGCCTCGAATTCATGTTCCTACTGCCTCAGCGTTCTAAGTGCTGGGATTATAGGCATGAACCAGAATCCGCACCTTCAAGTGACTTAAAATTAAAGATAGTGATTAACTCTCAGTAGAATGAGATAGACAAGAAATAAGACCAAATGATTTCCACTTCTAGAATGGAACAATGGTTCTCATAGAGCGTAGGAATAATGGATGCACAATCTACCTACAGATGCAGTCCACAGATAGATGACCATTCTTGGTAGCCCTGCTGGCAGGTATTCAAGTAGATCAATGTTTGAAATCATGTGAGCCTAGAATGTAACCACCATCCCTTATTTTGTATGGTTTTAGTATTTTAGTTTTCCAGGAATGAAACAGATAAGTCAAGGAATAAATATGTTTTCATTTCCTGATCCAACAAATTCTGAACGCCCAGCAGGGGTGTAAATTGCTGGAAGATGAGTGTATACAGTAATGGGAGAAGAGATTTTAATTCCTTCACTTTTTCAGTGAAGTAGGAAGCAAAGTCTTAGTTAACTGATAGTGGAAGAAGAGATAATGATAAGTCTGAGGGGAAAGGAAAAAAATGTAAAATAGTTGTTTAAGTGAAAACGTAAATGAACTAAAAGATACAGTATGATTGTCAGGAGCATTAAGAGACAAATTAAAGTCTAGGAGTTAAAAAAAAAAAAAAACAGTTAAAGAGGTTTTGTGTTTTTCTCCATCCATCTTCAGTTGCTCTGGTGCAAGTATGTGGTAGGCAATGTTGAGTTAACCTGTATTGCATTTTATCAAATAAAGGCATAAAGCAAGAATTAGAAGACAGATGAGAATTAAGAATGAACATAAGCCAGGCACCAGTGGTTTCATACCTCTAATCCTAGCTACTCAGGAGGCAGATGTCAGGAGGACAGCAGTTAGAAGCCAGCACAAACAGCTCGTGAGACCCTATTTTGAAAGCATCAACACAAAAAAGGGCTGGCAGAGTGGCTCAAGTGCTGGAATGCCTGCCTAGCAAGTATAAAACTCCAGTACTGAAAGGGAAAAAAAAAGAATATAAGGGTATGATTAATGATTGACTATGATATTTAGCTCAGTCAAAAGGGAATGTAGGACAATTAAAAGCCTAATGAAGCTAGGCATGGTGGAGCATGCCTGTAATCACTTGAGAGACTGAGGTTTGAAAATCACAAATTCACGTCCAGTCTAGGCTTTATACAATGAATGTCAGGATTGGGACGGGTAGTCAAACTCTAATTTGATACACTAAAGAAATGAGGTTCAGAATTTAGAACCACAGAATATCACAATCATCAACAGTAATGTCTTTCAAAGTCTCAATCACCAATAACCACACATCTGTAGTGGTCTGAATTGGTAGTGATAGCATTACAGCAATTACATTTACTGCTGCTGTCATGGTGTCTTCTTTGTTATTCAGGCTGGCATACTTACATTGGAAATACAGGCAGCCTTCCATATCCAAGGGTTCTGCATCCACAGATTCAACTAACCTCAGATGGAAAATATTCAAAAAAAAAAAAAAAATACTGGCTCTCTGATAAACATATACACACTTTTTTCCTTGTCATTCCCTAAACAATATAGTATAACTATTATATGCATTGTATTTGCATTGTATTAGGCATGATAAGTAATCTAGAAATTACTTAAAGTACACGGGAGATTGCATATAGTTTATACCGAAATACTACACCATTTTATAAGGGACTTGAACCTCTGTGGATTTTAACATCCAAGGGAGGAAGGGTGTGGAACCAATTCCCCTGGTTGATACTAAAGGAAGACTATATATGCTATCTCATTATAAACTATGTGTAATTTTCCTATATAGTACACTTAGGACATTAGAGGGATTCCTAAAAATTATGTGTATTGAGTACATCGTAAACGGAGCATTAACAGGAAAATGAAACCAGGTATGGTAGTGCACACTTGCAATACCAGCAGGGAGGCTGAGGCAGGAGGATCGTGAGTTAGAGGCCAGCCTGGGCTACATAGCAAGACCCTGTCTTGACAACAACAAAAAGAGGACACTGAATCTTACAAGACTGAAAATCACTGACTTAGACAAATTCTCATGCATATGCACAACATGACAATATAAAGGACAGTGTTAAAAAATAACCTGGACGCTTATTCAACATAGCAAATACGAGGCACAGGCAAGATCCATATACATTAATGAATAGGCAAGCCTCACTCTTTACTAACTAAAAATTGGTAAATTTTAAGAATGTGATAACTTATAGGAAACGTAACTGAGATGACACTGGGAAGTATTATCCTTAAGAATGCCAAATGGGCTATGATTTTTTGGACTCCCAGAAGATGTGTAATACTAGCACATTATTTAGCCAAGCACTACACAGTTATAAATGCTATTTATTGTTTTCTCCATTTTCAGAGTCAATTTGGTTGTACGCAGAATATAAATGCTACTAATCCTCATAATGTACAAAACTGAAAATAGAGCTAACAAGTAGGAAGAAACCAAAGAAACTTACAAGGAAAAGAAAGGGCTGGTAGAGTGCCTGCTTAGCAAGTGTGAGGTCCTGAATTCAAACCCCAGTACTGCCCAAAAAAAAGGAGAAGGAAAAGGAAAGGAGTACAGATATCCCCATCTCCGGAGATTCAAGTACTCCTCTACGAATTTACCAGGGCTAGCTATGACCTAAGGCAAGATATTTATGTCAGCTTTTCTACAAAAGGAAGAAAATAATAGTATAGATTTCCTATGGTCATCTTAAAGATGAAATGATATAATGCAAATAAAGCACTTAAGACAGTGCCTAAGACTCCCCAAGCACTCTTTAAATGGTGATTATCATATTTAAAAGCATTTTGAGGGAAACTGTATCATATTGCTTAAAATTTTGAAGACTCCTGAAATTGCAAGACTGCCCTTAACAAAAGTCAAATGCTAAAGCATATATATTATATATATTCCTGTTCCCAAACTTAACCTCCAGTTAAAACTTCTCCACAGACTTAAGACCCAAGCTGTCTAACATCTCAACTTTGATGTTAAACAACTTTCTCAAACCTAACATAATCAAAACCTTCCTTCACCCAGTTTGTTTTGTTCTTAAGTCTTCTCCATTCTGGAATACAACCCCAGCTATCCTATTGCTTAAGCAAGGCAATTCATTATCCCTAATTTCTCTTGTTTCTCTCAACACTCATACCCAATCCAAAGAAGTCCTATTGGACCTCCCATCAATCATATCCTAGATTTCTACTTCTCAGCACTATCACTGCTACCAAACCAGTCCTTGCCACCATTACCATCTTGCATCTTCAGTTGTTCCTTTACAATCTACCCTCCACTAAGGACCGCCCCTGCCCATATAAACCCCTCTTCCATAGAATAAAATTCTATATAACTGTTCTTTCTGTAAACACCCCACTCATTTAAACTCTAGCCATGCTACCCTTCTTCAAACTAGGTCCTCTGAATTAACTGCAACCTTTGTCTGAATCAGTTCTCATTTCTACATTTCAGTGTCTGCACATAACATCACCTTACTTTATCGACTGACCAAACTGCAGTCTTTTCTTATCCTCATTCTTTTGCATCACACTGACTTACAGCATGTTAGCCAATATCATATAATTTGTATATCCATCTACCTTCTTCTAATGGAACAGGATTTCATTCTCCCATCTTCTATAAACTACCCGATTAAATAGATCTTCAATGAATAACTTTAAAATTCCAGCATGTGAATCCCGCTGAACATTTCCTAGTCCCTTCCCTGTTTTTCCTCCAGACCACTAAACAACATTTAACATACTACGTCTTTTTTTTTTTGAAGTACTGGGGTTTGAACTCAGGGCTAATGCTTGCTAGGCAGAAACTCTACCACTTGAGCAACTGCACCAGCCCCTTTTTTATATTGGATATTTTCAAGATAGGGTCTCACAAACTATTTGCCCAAGCTAGCTTTGAATCATGATCCTCCTCATCTCTGCCTCTTGAGTAGCTAGGATTACAGGTGTGACAACAGCGCCCAGTTCATGCTACAGATTTTATTTATTTATCCTGCTTATTTCTTTCTCCACTACAATGTAAGTCCACAAAGGCAAGATGTCTGCCCTTTTTTCACTTTTGCATTCGCAGTGCCTAGAACAGTAAGGATATGCACAGGCTAGGTGATCAATAATGAATGAGCCTTGCTTGTCTTGTTTGTTTGTTTTTTTTGAGATCTCTAGCTATGTAGCCCAGGCTGGCCTCAAATTCATAATTCTTAGCCTCCTGCTTTAATGTCGGAGTGCTGGGATAACAGGTGTGTACCATCACGCCAGTTGCCTTGCTTGTCTTGTTCACAGCTGCTCAAACAATACCCAGCATACAGGTAACACTCCAATGTGCTGAAGCAATGGTTATCAAGACATTCAAATTCTAAAGTACTACCAAATCAAAGAAAAACTGCATTTTGGTCAGTACAATTTAAGTAAAATTCTAATTGCATGTTCAAAAATTCCTATGATAAGGATCAGGTATTATGCACACAACTATAATCCTAGCTACTTGGGCAGGATCACAGTCCAAGGCTAACCCCCTCAGGGACAAAAACATGAGACCCTATTTGAAACATACCTAAAGCAAAAAAGGGCTAGGTGTGGCTCTAGTGGTAGAATACCTGCCTAGCAAGTATGAAGCCCTCAGTTCAAACTCCAGTACTGCTCCAAAATAAAACAAAACAAAACCTATGAGTTTTAAAAATAAGTGAAAGATGTTGTATTGTATCTTCACTTTAAAAATGCTACCTTCCTCTGACAGATTAGTTTATAAAACCCAAATAACAGGCTAATTAGAATGTCCTTTCCTAACAATTTCAGAAAAGTTTTCATACTATAGAATTTAGTTAAAAGGATAACTTTCAGTGATTCAGAAAGGAGAAAGAATTGAGGGATCAATACCCTTGAATAGATAAGAGGACATGGTATCTAACACTGGTGAAAGGATTGGCATAAGGAACACAAGTAATTTATCCATCATAACAGGAACCAATTAGACTATGTGGGCAGAGATACCAGGAAATACTTAGTGTAAGCCTGTAGCAGTTCTATTCTGATTGCTGAAACTGTCTAGGGCTACAGTTATCTAGCGAAGAGCATGGAAAAAAATGTGTAATAAAAAGATGCAAACCTTGGGCAGACCCCTGAACGATTCTAACTATTAAGAACCACACAACAGAAAAACAGCACTGAGTGGAGACAGAGCTCTGAAGTGTGATGCAAATTTTGCGATATTGTGGTATCACAGAAACCAGGTATGTTTCAAGAGATGGACTGCTCAACTGGCACTAGCTGTTGATGCATTTGAGGAGTGAAATGGCCCAAAGCCAATACACTAGAGTCAGTATGAAGAAGGTGCCATTATCAACCTTCACTTGGGAAGGTGAACAAGCATTACCAAAGAGCTGACTTTATATACAACAGCCTATGCTGCAACATAAAATCAACTATCTTGAGTGTGTATATGCCTTTCATAGAGTAAGTAAATTGAGCTTGTTTCTTCCAAAGAAAATAATAGTTCCTAAATAGTAAATGATGTTAGTAAACATTAAATTTTTCCTAAACTTAAAAAAAGTAAGAATGAAGAGAGAATATGTAGTGGAGCATTAAGATGGTGAATTCTCAAATGTTTATCTTGAGCATCAAAATGGTGAATTCTCAAATGTTTATCTTTGTAAAAGCCTAACCTTTCCAAACTCATGAGTTTCACCATAATTATACATCATAATTCTAGAGTTTGACTTTCTCTTCTATGTAGATAAAAGTTCGAGTACAGCCTGTTCGCAGGATGTAAGGATACATCACTAAGAAAAATCACTTCATCCAAGGAAGGGTCCGGCCAGCATTTTAAAGCAACACTGCCACCAGAAGACTAGAAGGAAAAATAACTGCTAACAACCATAGAAAAGGCTAATTGCAGAATATTTACCTAGTCTCTCTACGTGGCTCCATTACAACCTGCCTAATGACTTTAGATACTCAACACTCAATCCTTCTTGTACCTCAACCTTTTTTTGTTTTTGTTTTTGTCCCCCAGCATTAACTAAACCTGGTAGCACACGGTTTCAAATCCAAGTCAGTCCCCAACAGCGATGAAACAAAATGACAAAGAATGTTCAACTGTTTTTTTGTCAGTAAAGGAAAAGCAAATAATGTCACGGGATCACCATCTTTCATTATATTTAACAGTAAACGCAATCGAGCGTTAAAGACGACCTAGAGACCAGTCACAAACTTCCAAGCAAAAAACTGAGGAAAGAAAAAAAGAAAGAAAGAAAGAAAGAAACAGGGGAGACTCGTATAAAAATCATTAAGAGGAGACTGGCTGACATTTCTTTTCAACTTAAAAATTTCATATCCCCTCCTACGTTTTACATATCTAAGTACAAATGTTACACAGTCTTGGAGCCCTTTACTGTAAGTACGTAAAAGTTATCACTGTGTCCTAGGGGCTGGTGTCTCCGCAACATGTCGCTGAATCGCTGCGTGTCACTGTCTCACAAGTGGGAAAACTTAGTGGTGGTGGCAAGTGAGTACTGGCTCGCGCGAAAACACCGGCTCGCAGCGGGCGCGCCGTGGGGCCCCGGGCTCCCGCTTGGCTGGGCGGCGCGGCACCGGGCACTCCGGACGCTGTCCGGCCGGGTTTAAAGGGCCGGCGGCCGAGGAGGAGGAGGAGGACCGCCGTCCCGCCCCGCCCCGCCGCGCCGCTTACCCGGTAGTTGCTCGAGCCCACCCAGCCGATGAGCGCGTCCACAGTCTTGTCCAGGCGGCCGGGGTCCTCCTCCAGGTCTGGGATGGCGCCCGGGGCGCCAAGGTAGAGCAGGAGCTCCTGACCGGCCTGCAACCGGCTGCCTACATCCTTCTGCAACACCTGGGCGCTGAAGTACTCCGCGCTGCGGGGCTCCATGGCTGCGCCCTCCCGCTGCCCGCCCGCCTGCCAGCCCGAGAGGAGCCAACTTTCTCCAAGCGCCGCCCAGCCGCCACTACGGGTCCCCACAGGGGCGGGAGGGACGTGCTCGTCCGCCGGAGGTGCCTCTCTCGGGGTGCGGCAAGCTGCGGGGATGGCGCCGAGCAGCCCCCAACCTAGTCAAACTCGGCGCCCCCCAGCTCCAGCCCGCTTCACAGGCCGCGGCCGCCGGCGACGTCAGCGCGCGCGTGACGTCAGCGCGACGCCGCCGAGCGCCCGCCCATCCGGTTCGAGCCTGGAGGCGGCGGCGAACACACCAGCGACCGCGGAGCTCCTGGGGCGAGGAGAACCGGGTCCCGGGGCTCAGCGGGAACAGGCACCCTGCCCTCTCTGTAAAATCCCGGGCGTGTCCACGTTTCCCTCCGCTCACGTCAGTAACGGACAGAGGTTCTGGTGTTTGAACTCTTCACTCTCCCTGCCATTTTTTCTAGTACGTTTTTCAGAGTACGTTTTAATGTTCTTCCTCATCAACAACCTCCACTTCCAGCCGCCCGCACAATCGCTGGGTAATTCTTTCTGTTTAATTTTTATGGAAATTTTAAGTGTACATTTCGGGGTTTTAGCATATTTATTTATTCGCGAAGTCACCATCTTAAGACATTAGCACTTTTCCATCACCCCGGGAAGTTCCCAGACAACTTCCCAGTCAGTAACCACCAATGTGATTTCTTGCTTTTTTTTTTTTTTGGTGGGGTTGGGGGGGCGGTGAACCCAGGGCTGTCCTCCCTCTTGAGCCACATCTCCCCAGTTCACTTTGCTCTGATTAGTTTGGAGTTGGAGTCTAGAGAACTTTTTTGCGCAGGCTGGCTTCGAACTGCGTGCGAACCTCCAGATCTCAACCTCCCAAGTAGCTAGAATTACAGGCGGGAGCCACCAGTGCCGGCTCCATTGTGATTTCTAACAAAATAGCATAGTTCTCCATGTTCTTAACTTAAGTAACCACACAGTCTATGGTCCGTTTTTCTTTATTTTTAATCTCAGCTATATCCCCAGCCGTCCTCAGTCTTTATTTACCCTTTGAGCCTGACTTTCTCATAGCAAAATGTTTTGAGATTTCACTCAATGCTGTGGTTGTCTTAAACGTCACTTCGTTTTTATTGCTGAATAGTATTCCATTGTACTTTGATACACACACATACTCCCAGTGGTAGGCATTTGGGTTTTTCCAGTTTTTGGTAAGCATAAGTAAAGCTGCTATAACGATTAATGTACAGTTGTTATATGGATAAATCTTTTCTCTTGTGTGAATACCAAGGGCTGGAATTACTACATCATATAAAAATGTGTATTAACTTTAGATGTCAAAATGTCTACCAAAGTGGCTCGACCATATTAATTCCTACTACCAGTGTTTGATAATTCCAGTGCTTGGTAAGTCCAGTGTTTGGTATGATTCAGGTTATGTTAGCATAGGCAAGTAGGAGGACATGAGCAGGAATGAAGAATGCCCTGGGTTACAAAATTTCATTCTAACACCAGAATGGTCCACACCCTGAGCCAGTGGTCAAGATAGTGGTCCCAAATCAAGGTCTGGCATGTGACTTGAGAGCAAAATGACTACTATGTGACATTCTATTACCAGGAAGGACAAAAAGGATCAAATCTGCAGGCTTATGCCTTCCCACACCAAAGCAGCCATCCAACCATTTGGGGAGGGAGAGACAACAAGTGAAGGACTTCAGTTTTGTGCCACCTAGTAACCCCACCCTATTAAATAAAACCTCAGGCCTCAACAACTTCCATGCAATCAATCCTTGCCCAAACTGCCTGCCTCACGCCAGAGGTATTCTACTTTTGCTATTTGAGGTGTACTCTACTATCCTGCTCTTCATAGACTGTTTTGTTTTGTTTTTGGCAATTTCATGCTAGTTTTTGTTTCCATTTTTTTTTTATCATTTTTACATTTACTCACGTGTATACATTGTTTGGGCCACCTCCTCTCCACCCACCCCCCACCTCTTTCCGGTAGCTAAGTATTTTAATCCAATTACACAAGTGAATGAAACAATAGTACATGTAATTTAGGTGAGTAGTGGTTCTTGCCTTTAAAAGACAGTAATTCCGTCATATTACAACCTCAATTGTCAATGTGGTCTTCATTTTTAATGCTTTCAAATAAGAAGCAGCCAGAGGTTCTACTCTCTGCTGTTGGTGACAATGTCCTTTGAGAATTCTTGAAATCTGTTTGCCATGGAAACATGATACACATAAAACAGAGACACCTTCCATGTACGGAGGAACTACTCTGGATTTATGTGAGAGCCAAAGCTGACAGGAGTCCACGCTAGGAAGGAGCCTGGTGCTGGGGCTTTGGGGAGGAGAGGGCTGCCACTTCCTGAATGTGCCCCATGTTCATGGTTCTTCTGCCACACCTGAGGCAGCATCCCAAGAACTGAGGAACATCTGGAAAACGCATACACCCAATAACAGTTACTCATTGTATCCATTCTACCGGAGGTGGAGTGGTCTACAATCCAAATACACATTGTACTTTTTGCCAGTTATTCCCAACCACATTTAAACAGTTATGTAGTATCTGGTTCCTCATATTCACAGAAAGGTCCTGGAGCATTTGTGTTTTCCCTAGGATAATTCCTGGCAAATAATGGGTACTGAGCCAACATAAGTTGAATGAATGAATGAATTCAGTGAATATTTACATTTGAAATATTCATAACTAATGATGAGCTCTCCAAATTCAAAGAAACCCAACTGTTTTCTGTTTGTTCTGAAGCCTTTTTCTGCATTTCTGTGTTTAGAATTATATTGTGTTGCAAAGTTTCTTTCATCTGAACTGGGTGGTAATTCCCCTGCAATTGCACCTCAGTCACATGAACTGTTAGGGTTAATTTTATGTATGAACATGACTGGGCTAAGGGATGCCCAGCTAGCTAGCAAAACACTGTTTGTAGTTATAACTGTGAAAATGTTTCTGGAAGAGATTATCGTTTGATTTAGTGAGCTGAGTAAAACAGATGGCCCTCCTCCATAAGTGGACATCATCCAATCCATTCAGGGTCAGAATTGAACAAAATGGTAGGAAGGTAAAATTGTTCTTTGCTTGAGATCAGATCACCATCTTTTGCCCCCAGACATTGATGCTTCTGGTTCTTGAACTTTTGAACTCAGCCTGAGACTTAGCCCAATTCCTGAGCTTTCACATTAGGACTGAATCACACCACCAGCGTCTTTAGTTCTCCATCTTGCAAACAGCAGATTGTGAGGCACTTTGGCTTCTTTCACTACATGAGCTAGTTCCAATAGTAAATCTCTTATAACTATCTGTAGATTCTCTCCTGTTTCTCTGAAGAACCCTGACCAGTATGCTATGGTAACTATTCTTTGGGTATCTAAAGATTCTGTTCTTAAAAGGATATAGAAGAATATAAAAAAAAGGAAGCTGCCCCAAGAAATACACACTCTAACTGCTGGTGACCAGGTATAGTAAGTGATAGAGAAAAAAAAATAACAAAATTCAGGAGTACTGGATTCTAGGTTCACTTCTACCTGTCCTGACCAAAAATGACTGCTGCTGTTTACCTTCAGTTGTCTCCATTCACCTTTGTGAATCTACGTTCTTGGGGATCACACTAGGTGATCTTTCAAGTCACACAACAACTAAATCATCTTCAGGTTATAAGATAATATGACTGCATTTGAGTAAATCTAAAAGCAACTAAAAGATTCTTAGTAACTGTTGGGTACTATTACATACATAAATTCTTAGTAACTGCTGGGTACTATTATATAATATCTTCTCTGTTATGGTTTGAAAATGAAATGTCCTCCACAGACTCGTGCTGAACACTTGGTCCCCAGCTGATGGTGCTAATCTGGAAACTTTAGGAGGTAGGCCTAGCTGGAGGAAGCAGGTCCCTAGGAGTGTGTCCCTGGGGGGTGTGTCTTGTCCCTGGTCAATCTCTCTCTTTGCTCCCTGTTAAGAGGTGAATAATCTCCTCTTCCACATACTCCTACCACCATAATATGATCTTCAGCCTCTCCTCAGGCCTATGGAGCCAGCTAACCACTACTGAAACCTCTGAAATCATGAGCCAAATTCAGTAGTTCTTCCCTTTAAGTTGTTTTCTCAGGTATTGGTCACAGTAATTATAAGACTAATATTTGTTAGTGAAATAATATTTGTTACTTGTTACTTCACTAACAAATATCTTCAGAGCACCTGTAATGTGTTAGATACTGTCCAAGTGCTATACATACAAAGTTCATTTCCATTTGGCCCTGCCCACAACACACTCACATAGAGATAAGAAAATCATTTCCAGAAATATCTAGACTCCTGGAAGCCTAGACAACAGATTCCTTGTATAATGTCACAAAGTATGGATGTAGGAGAGTTATAAACTAGGGAAAGTTCCTGGAGGTGATTACATTCAAATTTAATTTTGAGGTTAATTAGGAATTAACTAACAAAAAGAGGGATTTCCTATAGAATTGTTTATTGATAAGATTATTGAGTTCAACATTAGTTATTATCATTATGTACAATCTTAAAAAACCCACATCTTTGTATCATTATTGTCAGTCCTAAGTTTAACACTGTTTAGAGCAGAAAGTTCCCAACTTTCATGTTTCACAGCACTTAGTATCTCAGTTTTTCATAGCACTCCTGGACAAAATGAATTTTTTTTATTTCATTCTTTTTTCTTTTTCTTTTTTTTTTTTTTTGAGACAGGGTCTTGATTTGTAGCCCAGACAGACCTCCAACTCACCATCTCCCTACCTCAGCCTCCCCAGTTGCTTGCTCTTTTATTGTTTGGGAGGTTTTGTTTTAGTTTTTTGTTTGTTTGTTTTGGTGGTACTAGGGATTGAACTCAGGGTCTCACACTTGCTAGGCAGGCACTCTACCACTTGAGTCACTCCACCAGCTCTTTGTGTGTGTGTGTGTGTGTGTGTGTGTGTGTGTGTGTGTTGTACTAGGGTTTGAACTCAGGTATTCACACTTACTAGGCAGGTACTCTACCAGCCCTTTTTTGTTTTGGGTATTTTTGAGATAGGGTCTCAAAAACTATTTGCCCAGGGTTGGTTTCGAACCCTGATCCTCCTGATTTGTGCCTCCCAAGTAACTAGGATTTCAGGTGTGAGCCACTGGTCTTTATTTCATTCTTTTTTTTTTTTTTTCATTTTTCTTTTATTATTCATATGTGCATACAAGGCTTGGTTTATTTCTCCCCCCTGCCCCCACCCCCTCCCTTACCACCCACTCCACCCCCTCCCGCTCCCCCCCTCAATACCCAGCAGAAACTATTTTGCCCTTATCTCTAATTTTGTTGTAGAGAGAGTATAAGCAATAATAGGAAGGAACAAGGGGTTTTGCTGGTTGAGATAAGGATAGCTATACAGGGCATTGACTCACATTGATTTCCTGTGCATGGGTGTTACCTTCTAGGTTAATTCTTTTTAATCTATCCTTTTCTCTAGTTCCTGGTCCCCTTTTCCTATTGGTCTCAGTTGCTTTAAGGTATCTGCTTTAGTTTCTCTGCATTAAGGGCAACAAATGCTAGCTAGTTTTTTAGGTGTCTTACCTATCCTCACCCCTCCCTTGTGTGCTCTCGCTTTTATCATGTGCTCATAGTCCAATCCCCTTGTTGTGTTTGTATTTCATTCTTAAACACACTCATGAGTAGAATGTCTGTGTTGGCTGGTGGTCAATGTTCAACTTCTCAAACCTTGAAATGAGACACATACCATCATTTTCATCCTTTTGCACATTGATTCTTGGGCAGTACTTACGTTTGTAACAAAGCAATCATAGAAAACACAGTCTTGCAAGGACAGGACATTAATAAAAGGAATGCACCACAATCCAGCATTGAAACTGTGATCTTTTTGGAGCCACTCCATGTTTATCCTTAAAATTTAAAATACCCTGGGGTATACTTGATGATCTTACTGTAGCACCCTGGGGTGCTTGGTCATATAGTTTAGAAGCCAAGTTATCAGAGAGACAAAGAGAAAAGAAAACACATATAGTTGCTTATTCTGATAGAACTGGGCTGAGAAAGGTTCATACAGTCATGTGTTAGGTCTTTAATCCCATCAGAGACTTGATATAGAAGAGATAATATCCCCCATTTAAAAATGAGAAACTGAGGCTCAAGGATTAAGTCCTCAGCCTCATTCATGATTTCAGATCCATGATGCAAACCCAGGATATCTGGCTTCTACAATATCTTCCTAACAGATAATCTTAAAGGGAAGAAAATTGGAAAACAATTTTGAATACTGCAATAATAACACTCCTTGTATACACATATTATATTTTTGAATGTTTATATTATATTTCCACTTAGGACCTTCCTTTTGCAGAATTGCTGTTTAAGGAGATGAAGGAATTTGGTAGGAATTTTGGGAAAGAAAATGGCCTAGGAAAGATCTGCATTCTTTCATGATCAGTCATTAAAATGTATCTGGGAGTATGTGTCTATTTTTAACTGGCAACAAGACTGAAATAGATTACTTAAATACAGGAGACTGACTTCCTGACCTCTGTGTTCATTATTTGTGATAATAGTGGAAACATTGAGTAGACTTTGTTCTGACACTGGAGTTTATTTTCCATACAAAGGTTAGAAAACAAATGAGCATGCTGCTAGTTTAAAGCCATACTTCAACAAATGTCCATAATTGTCCAAGAAAGCCACTGTGTTACGTAGTATGTGGGGTTGGGAACAAATGGGAGTGGCTTACAAAGACATATCACAGTCTCTCCTCAAAGGTTAAAAGGAATTTGTACATGAAGGTTCATAGCAGCTATTTGTGATTCCAGCCCAAATGGAAGGAATACAAATGTCCACAAACTGAAAATTGGTAACTATGTTACAATCATACAGTGGAATTCTACAAAATAATAAAAACCAAGGGATTCAGTAGGATGAACCTAACAAACATTTTGGGCACAGGAAGTCAGACACAAAAATTCAGGTTGTGTATTTAAGGTAAGAATGTGGTATATTTACTATATACAACTTATACCTAATGGGTTTTTTTTATTTACTGGGTATAAGGAAATAAAAGATTGAGAACAGGTACTAAAAGGAAAAATGGGATAAAACAGTTATGGGGTGCTGTAGTGCCACTCAATAGAAACATTTGTGAACATGTATATATACATATATATACATATATGTAAATTTTTCTAATAGCCACATTTTATTTTTATTTTATTTTTTCTTTTTGGTGAAACTGGGACTTGAATTCAGGGCTTCACACTTGCAAAGCAGGTGCTCTACATCTGTAATTCCAGCACTCAGGAGGATTGTGAGTTCCAGGTCAGCCTAGAGCTACATAGTAACATCTCAAAAAGAAAGGAAGAAGGGAGGGAGGGAAAAAAGGAAGGAAGGAAGGAAAAAAAAGGAAGGAAGGAAGGAAAAAAAGGAAGGAAGGAAGGAAGGAAAGAAAAAGAAAAGTTTGACTGGAGGTGTCACTCAGTGGGAAATGCCTAGCACATGCAAGGTTCTGTGTTTGATCCCCAACATCACAAAAAGAGGGGCAAGTTGGAGTTAAAATGGGGATCAAGTTCAAAATGCACTGGGTTTGTGAAGTTTCTATCATCTTAACTATCAGATCTGTACTAACAAATGATTTCAATTCTCCTAACTTCTCACTATGTCCTGGGGTGCAGCAGGACTTATTTAAGTAACCCTTCAATTGGGAAATAACTTGGGTCTCCTACCATTTTGAAGCATTTTAGCTAAACCCTTATAAAGGATAATTCAAATCCAGTAGGAACTTACATTCTCATCCTGTCCTAGTTGCCTGTGACTGAATGTTTTGTTTTAAATGGCATGTTCCCATTTCATTTAGCAGAATTTTCTGATAAGAAAAAACAGTGGAAAGTTCATGTTGCAGCTTTGGTTTCTGTGTGACTCTGTATTAGTCATCTGTTGCTGAGTAATGGATTACCTCAGTTTCACTGGTTTGAACTACAGTACCTATTCATCATTTGACAGATTTGGGTGGGTCAGGAACTTGAGGAGCTTACCTGGGTGGTTGTGACTAGTTCTCTCATGAGGTTATGATCAAGATGTCAGCCAGAGCTGCAGTCACCTGAAGTTTGACTAGAGCAGGAGGATCTGCTTTTAGTGTGGCTCCTTCACCTTGTTGTCAGTTCCTTGTTCCTCACCTTATGGGTCTCCTCAGGCTGTTATGTTATCTTCATGATAGGGCAGTTGACTTACTCCAAAGTGAGAAATTCAGGAAGTACCAAGGAGGTACTAATAAGCTGAAGTCCACCTAAAATGTACAGAATATATTTACTTATAATACAAATTTCTACTATTACGTAGCTGTAAGTGAGCCTAAAGGTTAGAATCTGTTTTTTAAGAAGAGTGACTAATAATTGTTTAAAACTATTATATTAGCTTTCCAAATAACTGTTTGCTTGTTTGTTTGTTTTTTTCTGGTACTTACATTTGAACTCAGGACCATGAATTTGCTGGGCAGGTTCTATGATACTTGAGCCATACCCAGAGCTTAAACCATTATATTACAAGTGACATTTAACCCAATTTTTGAAGCTTTTAAGAAAATTGTGATCACGTTATTTCAGTTATATAACCTGAGTATAGTATTACAATAGAATGTACAGATCCATTAAAAATTGCATAAAGCTTTCAGATTGGTTTTAGTTGCCTTAGGAAATTGAAGAGAAATAAAAGAAATGGAAGTAGGAGGGAGAGAAGAAGGAAGTGAGGAAGGGAGGGAGGAAAAAAGGGAGCAAGAAGGAAGGAAGGGAGGTTGGATGGTTGCTGACACTTAAAATGGTAAATATTTCCAAATCTGTTAGGTCAAAAAATAGGCTGCCAATCTGAAAAATGTGGTCTTACAAAAATGACACAGTTAATAAACACATTTGAATGTGTTTTTGTTGCTGTTATGCTGGGGGTACATTGTGACATTTACAAAAGTTCTCACAATATATCATAGAGGAATTCACGCCCCTCCATCATTCTCCTTTATCTCCCTCCCCCCATTCCTGGAGAAGTTTATTTTTTTTAAGTGGTAAGTTGATGGTTCTGTTTTTTTTTCTTTTTATTTATCATTTTTACATTTACTCACTTGTGTATAAATTGTTTGGGGCACCCCCCCACACTCCCCAGATTAGTTTAGTAGTTTAGACAGGTCTCGTTTTGTCCATTTACATACATGTGTACACAGTATTTGTACCATATTGACTCTCCTAAACCCTTTCCCTACATTCTCCCCTCTCCCAGTGTTACCAATCCTCCTAGGCAGGAGTACAGAGCTATGTATAGTTTGAAGTCAGGTATTGTCATACCTCCAACTTTGCTCTTTTTGCTCAGAATTGTCTTGGCTATTTGAGGTCTTTTGTGCTTCCAAATGAGTTCTAAGGTTGATTTTTTTCAATCTCTATGATGAACATCATTGGAATTTTGATGTGGATTTCACTAAACATATAGATTGCTTTTGGTAATATACCCATTTTCACAATATTGATTCTGCCAATCCATGATCATGGGAAATCGTTCCATCTTCTTCAATTTCTTCTTTAATTTCTTTCTTTAGTGGTTTATAGTGTTCATTGTAGAGGTCTTTCACGTCCTTTGTTAAGTTTATTCCTAGGTATTTTTTATGGACATGAAATTGTTTCATTATATTCTTTCCCAGTCTCTTCATTGTTAGTATATAGAAAGGCTACTGATTTTTGTGTATTGATTTTGTATCCTGCTACTTTGCTGAAGGTGTTTATGATGTCCAGGAGTTTTTTGGTGGAGTTCTTTGTATCTTTTAGGTTATAAGATCATGTTATCTGCAAATAGGGATAGTTTGAGTCCTTCCTTTCTTATTTGTATTCCTTTTATTGCTTCTTCCTGTCTTATTGCACTGGCTAGGAATCTAGGACTACGTTGAGTAAGAGTAGAGAGAGCGACACCCTTGTCTCATTCCTGACTTTAGGGAAAATGTTTTCAGTTTTTCTCCATTTAGTATGATGTTGGCTATAGGCTTGTCATATATAGCCTTTACTATTTTGAGGTACATTCATTCTATTTCTAGTTTCTTCAGAGTTTTTATCATGAAAAGATGTCAGATTTTTTCAACTGCTTTTTCTATATCTATTTAGATCATATTTTTTAAAGTCATTTTTCTTATATTTGGATGAATGCATGTTATTATTGATGAGGCAATTATTTATTATATTTGCAGTGGTGAAGTCTATGAAGATATATATTGGTAAAAATAACTGGTATAAACATTTCAAAACAGATAGCAAAGGATTTTAGTACACAGCACTTTCTGGAAACAAATGTATGGGAAAGAGTATAGAGAGATGAAGGCAAATGTATGACAGACAGAATTGCAGAAGTAATAACCCTATCAAGCCTCCTGCCCCAAGAATACTTTGTTGTAAAGAATTTGTTTTTATACTTTGTTAGAAGAATTGTAGAGATGTAAATGTTTCTTTAAAAAATCAGTAGGTTGGCCTGCTTCATAGTCAAGACTGAATCAGAGGCCATCCATGCAGGCAACTCACTCTCTATTCTCTTCTGTCTTTTTCCATGAGTATACTACTGCCTTGTCTTGATTTATAAGCAAAACCTACCCATATATAATTTTGTAATTCATCTAGAAATAATACAGAGAAGATTGTCGCTATTTTTGGTGAAGATAATAAATTTTGTTCAGTTCATTTCAATCTAAATAAAATGTGATTGTTCTTTTCAGTCAAATTTGTAATGAACATAACGATTTTGAAAGTTTTCTTTACCATACGTATGTGTACTGATTTAGCCAAGAGTCACTGATGGTCAAAATTTTCTAACTCAATATAGAATTGTTAATTTTATTTATGAATTAAAGAAAATTTAGAAAATTTATTCCTCAAAAAGTAGACTAGATTAAATGTATGAATTCTTTATATGTCTACTTTGTAGATAAAAATGGCTCACAAGTTTTGAGACAGTGGTTCTACTGGTAGAGCACCTGTCTAGCAAACTAGAGGACCCTAGAACAGCCCCAAAAAAGCTAAAAAATGGGTCCCAAGGTTGTCATAATTTGCATTTGAAAAGCTCAACTGTCAAATGACAGTTATAAAGTAAAAGTAATATTGTCACTGTCCATGTCAAGACTGCTAGAGTAAAAACAGTTTCTGAGAGGAGATTTCATGGTGCAACTATGAGGTTTTTGAGATTCTTGGTTCATTTATGTTGGATGACATTTAAAAGACTGACATTAAGCTATAAGTCATCAGTCATGGAAAAAAGTCTCTTGACAAGTAACTTAAGATAATAAGGGAGCTGCAATGATCAGAAAGTCATTCACTCTGCCAATAAACTAAAAGCAATTTGATTCTGTGGGGTACTATAGTAGCTATAGATTTTGTCTGCCCAACATCTTTGGGCCTCCTCTTCTGAATGGTGGGGTAACAGGGTCAACTGTCCTGGTTTGCCTTTGACTGTCACAGTTCTATGTAAGGGGAAACCCTCAGACCAGGAAAAAAGGATGAGTTGGTTACTTTAGGAGTGTGAGATATAAAGAGGTGAGAAGCTAACAAGCAAATTGCTCCTCTCTTCCTTGACCATAGGTGGAATATGAGATCAAGTTCTTATTAATCATTGCTTCCTGTCTGCCTGGTCGCAGGTGTTTGACTGAGAGATGGGTCTGAGTAAAACTAGTTTATAGTAGCACTTTTATCCTAAAAGTAATAAGAAAAATGAGATCTCTACAGTTTATACAACTGACCATGACCACCGTGATTGTTACGTTGTGGGAAAATCTTGTTCTATAAACGAGAGAGCCAAAGCCCTGATCATTTGACCCCTGGAAACAGTCACAAATGAAACTAGCTATGAACCTGGACTTCCAATTTACTAAGCTATATATTTCCTTCTTTGTTTAAGCTGATTTGAGGTTCTGTTGCTTGCAACCATAAGAAGCGTGATTGCTACCGCTTATCAACATGAAGATACATTTTTTAAAAACTTTAGCAACAGTAACCTAATAATGTTGTTCTGACCTACCTCTTGTTAGTATTTGGGCATCTCTACTTACTGATTATCCTATATGGCCCTTAAAGTAGTTTAAAAGTATGTCCATACACTTAAGTGTCTAAATTCTAGAGTTACTGTGACACAAGCAGCAAAAAGAAATGGCCTGATATGAGCTGTCAGGTCATACTTGTGTACTTCTGTACAAACTAAGCAAAGTCTTACAATGAAAATGGGAAACCTGTAATATTTATTTTTATGTATAAATTGACTGGGTCACAGACTGCCCAGATATTGAATAAGTAGATTTATTAGGGCAGATTGCCCTCTTCAAAGTGGGAGGGCCTCATTGAATCCACAGAGAGCCTGAAGAGAGCAAAAGGCTAAGCAAAAGGGAATTTGCTCTCTGCCTGAGGTCTTCTCTTGCCTTCAAATTTGGACTGGAGTTTACATCATTGGCTCTGCTTTTTGTTAGGCCTTTGTACTTGGAACTTACACCATCAGCTCTCAGGCCTTTCTCAAAGTTCATGTTAAAGCCTTTAACCCCTATGTGATGGAATTAGGATATGAGGTGTTTAGAAGGTGCTTATGTTTGCATGAAGTTATGATGGTGAGGACCTCTTGACAGGATTAGTGCCCTTATAAAAGAAAAATTCTGAGATGTCCTAAATGTCGTTACAAAGGCAAAAGGATGGAGGTGGGGAGGGATAAGGGAGAGTAATCAGTTAACTGCTATGGGCTGTAAACAACAAAAGATGGACGGTTGTACAGTCCTGAATATATGTTGAAGCCTTGACTCAAATCCTAGACAGTGGACCACCAAGTGCCCCTGTGTCCATCTTAGACATGAACTTTCTGGGCTATTAACTCCAACTAATCCAGCAGCATCAAGTACTTGATTGACCTCCTGTCCCAAAACTTTCCTCACTTTGTCTTACTCCACCCCTCTTATCTATAGCCAGTATTGGTTCAGTGTAAACAATATATTGTTTTACTTCCCCAATTTTTTGTTATTAAAAATGCTCTTGGGTGCTTGCTTCTTCAACACATGCACTAAAATTGGAATGATACAGAGATCAGCATGGCCCCTGAGCAAGGATGACATGCAAATTTGTGAAGCATTCCAGATTTTTTTAAGTATGATATATTTGATATATTGTAAGAACTTTTGTAAATTCCACAATGTACCCCCACAATAATAAAAAGAAAAAACAGTAAAAAAAAAAAAAAAAAAAAGCTCTTGGCTCTTAGGTCCAGCAAACATTTTTCCAGCTGCAATCTAGTCTGAATGCTGATAGTTGTGGAAATTGTCCCAGGATTTGGTCATTTTCAGGCTAACATTTGTAGTGGCTCAGTAAACCCCATTATTTCAGAGAATTTTTGGTCTTAAGAATTTTTGTTTGATGGCTTTTATAAGAAGAGACCATGGGGCTGGGGGAGTGGATTACATGTTAAAGTGCCTGTCTAGCAAGCTGGAGGCCCTGAGTTCAAACCCCAATACCACAAAACCAGCTAGCTAGTTATCAACTAGATAGATAGATGATAGATAGATAGATAGGTAGATAAAATTTCCACTTAACTTAAAAGAGAGAGAAAGCGCGCCAGGTGCCAGTTTTTCATGCCTGTAATCCAAGCTACTCAGGAGGCAGAGATCAGGAGGATTACAGTTTGAAGCCAGCCTGAGCAAATAGTTGGCAAGACCCTATCTCAAAAATACCCAACACAAAATTGGACTGGTAGAGTAGCTCAAGTAGAATAGTGCTTGTCTAGCATGTGGGAGGCCCTGAGTTCAAACCCCAGTACTGCCAGAGAGAGAAGAGACCAGAGAGTGTTCTCCTACCCCCTTCACTCTTTGTGAGAGGTCACAGTAAGAAAGTTGCTGTTTACAGAAAAAGACCTTCATCATAACTTGACCATGCTGGTACTCTAATCTTGAACCTCCCAACCTCCATAACTGAGAAAAACCTATTGTTTAAGCCTGTGGTATTTTTTTATAGCAGCACAACTAAGACACCTTTCACCTATTCTGCATTTTGCAACCAGTAAAATTTTCCATTCAAGATCTGATCCTAGCTGGAGGCATGGCTCAAGTGGTAGAACTCTTACTTAGCTTGTGTGAGGCCCTGAGTTCAAACCCCAGTACTGAAAAAAAAAAGCTGATATTACCTCTTTACTCAAAAATCTGTTGCTACCTGGGGAGTGGCTTAAGTGGTAGAGCACCTGCCTAGCAATAGTGAAGCCCTGAGTTCAAGCCCTAGTACCACCAAAAAAAAAAACCCAAACAAAGAAAGACCTGTGGCCAAAAGGCAGGTTATCAAACTATGGCCTAGCTTCTATGGGCTCTCCATCACTCATCTGCTTTTCATCCCTAATTACAGAGAAATAACTGATGTTTTTTGAAGAACTCAAAGCCTTCTTACTTCCTTAGAATACAGTGTGTCCCACTGGCCTTAGGAATTGCTCTGCACCATTCTAAAAGTTTTCAGGTCTTAGTAGCCCATTTTTCTTTAATACCAAAGTCTTTAAAAAAATAAAAAGGAAAGAGTAGAAGAAATTGAATGCACATTGGAAGAGGAAACTAGCCAGCAATTTTACTAAGTGCACAGAGCAACTTAGATTTGGGTCAATGTAACGTGAGTGGGTGAATGGCTACTCAGACAGCTGTGACACAGAGCAGTTTAGATGAACTCATTTCAGACTCCTTGTTTCATTATTAAGGTTTACAGAGAAGACTCAGATATGGTCAGTAACTTGGCTTCTGCCATCATAAATTGCTATTGGAATAATAATAAAGAGAGGAGAATACTTTAGGAATTTAATGTATAGCTTCTGGTTCGTTGTCTCTTCCTTGGTTTTGTTCATTCGGATTTTTTTGTTTGTGTTTTTGTTTTGTGTTTTTGAGACAGGATCTTGTCATGTAACCCAAGTCCTTGAACTCAAGATCCTCCTGTCTCTCCCTCCTGATTTCTGCGATTACACACAAGCCACCACACCCAGTTTGTTTTATGTTTTTACATGACTAACTTCTTCGATATTTTGATTGTATGCTATTTTGTAAAAGCACCTCATAAAGATATGACATACTTTTAGCTTCTTTGGTATAATCAGTTATCAGATGGATGTAGTCAAGGTTAGCTCAAGTATTCATATTCCATGCTTTGGGGAGAAGGAAACTCAGGGCCTTGGCCAACTCCGCTGTGTTTTCCCTGTGGAGCTATGGTCTCTTGGTCCTTGGGCTACCTCCACTAAATTTTTGTTCTCCATTCAGCAGTTTGATCTCTACCCTGTCTGCAGTCCATTCCTTAGTTTTCATACCAAAAACGGCTCCTATTTACCTGAGGTTTTGAGTAGGTGGCAAGCCATGAGGAAAGGTTAGGGAGGTCAAGCCACATAAGCATCTAACAGTAAACATCACACTCTTGTTTGCAGTAGTCTTTTGGCTGCACCCCTCATTCCTATGCTCACTCCTCTCTCCTTGGTGCTCGCCCTCTTGAAACAGAAAAAACAAATTATTTCCATTTCCTTTTGGAGAGCAGAGAAACCTACCCAGGCCCCTACTTCCCAAAGCAGCCCTAAGCCTTCATCTAGGACTTTTATTCCTTTTTTTTTTTTTTTAGATATCTTTTAATTCTCTGTCATTTTAAGAATAAAGTTTTTATTGTTGTGTATAATACAATGCAAAGCAACAGGACAGAGATTAGCAAGCATAAAGAAAAAAAAAAACAGACTAAATATCAAGGATCAAACAGAGCATCTTGCTCAGAAAGAAGCCTTCAAAGACTGTTAAGAAGTCTTTGCCCGGTGCAGTTGTGCACCTGTTCCTTTCCCCACAGTCTAACTAGCCTACCCTGGGAGCATTCCTTAATAAATCACTTTCACTTGAAACTTTGACTCAGAGTCTGCTTCTGTGAGAACCCAATATAAGATATTTCATTTTGTTGGATAGACAACCTGGGAATTCATTCTTTCATATATATACATTGAACACATTTTATATGTGTTGGGTCTATCAAAATACCCTTATGATTATGTGTTTGGTGTAGTCAATAACCTCGTCAAAAGTACAAAATAATTAGTTAGATAAGACATGGTAAATCCTAGCACAATATGAAGCTACATGTTCCTTATTCATGCAAAAATGTTGAATATCGTCTGGGTACATGTAATAGAATCTCAAAGATATGGGGAAGGAGTGCTCACAACTCCATGATTAGGAAGTGGGTCTTATATGTTGGGTATTAGATGGCAGACAAGATTTCCAAACAAAAAATTGGAAGTGGGAGGCATGTGAACTTGGGAAGAAACTGCAGGTAGTTGAGCATGTGGTATTGAGAAAATAAAGGAAACCATAGTGATAAATGGGTTCTTTAGGGATCTCCTTTCTCTTGAAAGATGGAATCCCTGCCATATAACTTCATCCTTATCCTCCACTCTCATAGCCCACGGGCATATGATAGGATTCAATCCAATGGGTCATTTTGTTTTTGAAAAATGGGTACAAATATTAGGATTCAGGTATGCAAAAAACATTACATTTTAGCATTTTTTATATAATTACTCTTGTAAACTTCCGTTCTACTGGGGTGATGGAAATTGAATCTTGGTCAAATTGTGTGTTCATCTACTCACTTCTTTTCTCTCAAGTTGTATCTAAATTCCAGGGAATTTAGCAGGACCTCTGATCCTAGCCATCATCTGGACATCACATACCTAGGGCAGATGGCTACTGAATTACCCTCATTCCTATAATCAAAATGCCTTTAGGTCCCACTGTCTTTGCTGTTCCTATGCCACACTGGAGCATAGAATAAAATAAAGTAAATATAGGATAAAATAAAGAACATAGATATCACTGCTAATCCTCTATGATAACTATGATTGACCTTTTATTCTTTTGTTGGATTGGCTGAAGTTTTTATTATTAACTGCTGTTTCTGATAATGACTGGTATCCTAGTATAGAATTGGTGTGAGGCAAGTGAGAAGTATAGAGCCCAAAGCCCAGGAGGCCCTCACATCCGGGGCTTGGGAGAACACTTATAGGACCCCATGTTCTATCCAAAGTGGGCAAAATGTGGGTCTCCTCTTTAAACCATGAGCACTTCCTTTCTTATCTCATTTTTAGTTATAAGACAGGAGATGGCACTTACATCATTCAGTTTCTTCCTCAATATTTCTATATCCTGAGGCCTTTCCCTAGCTTTTGAAACCAGCAGGAAGAGGTATTCTGTTTTCTTTTTCCTGTCTTTATGGCATGAAATGGAGGGTAGAAGTGGGGAGAAGCCATAGAAAGAAACAGGGTGGGAAATAGAAGGAGGCAGGTGGCGTGCCTATAGCACCAAGTCCTCAGCCTCAGATCCTGTAAGTGCTCTTCTCCAGAGCCCTGAACATGAGGACTCCCAAGCCTTGTACCCTATATACCCTGCTTGCCTTGCCCTAATTGCAAAGAAATACCATTGCCAAAACAGCAGTTAATAAGAAAAATCTTTAGCCTTTCTAACAGACAAAAGAATACAAGAGCTGGAGGCTCATGCCTGTAATCCTAGCTGCTCAGGGGGCAGAGATCAGGAGGATTAAGGTTTGAAGCCAGCCCAGGCAACTAGTTCATGAGACCCTATCTTGAAAATATCCAACAACAACAACAAAAAAAGGCAGATAGAGTGGCTCAAGTAGTAGAGTGCCTGTCTAGCAAATGTGAATCCTTGAGTTCAAACCCCAGTTTTGCAAAAAAAAAAAAAGGAGAAAGCGCGAATAAAAAGAAGAAAGGACAACAACAGTGGTTATCTTTTCTAACAATTTCTTTTTTTACTGAAGTCCTAAACTCATTTAACAATTTCTTACAATAAGCATGTAATAATTTTCTAATAAAAATTATTGTGGAGCTGGTAGAGTGGCTCAAGTACTAGAGTGCCTATGTAGCAAGCATGAGGCATGAGGTCCTGAGTTTCACCCCAGTACCAAAAAATAACCAATTACTGTGATAAAATATTGACAAGTAGGGAAACTAGGTGAAGTGCATGTGAGAATTCTTTGTATTATTTTTGTATTTTTCTGCAAATTTGAAATGATTTCAAGTTTAAAAAGTTTTCCGCTAATGAAAAATCAAAACCTTGATAATTTTTTTTTTTTACTGGTACTGGAGTTTGAACTCAGAGCCTTTTGTTTGCTATGCAGGTACTCTGCCACTTGAGCCATACCCCCAGCCCTCTCTGCTTTTAATTATTTTTGTAATAGGGTCTCATATTTCTGCCCAGGCCCACCTGACCATAATTATATTTATTCTTCTCTGCTCATAGCTGTGACAATAATCTTGTGTCACCACACCCAGCTTTAATAGTTAAGATGGCTTCTTGCTGACTTTTTGCTCAAGCTGGCCTCAAATCTTGATCCTCCAGATCTCCACCTCCCAAGCAGCTTAGATTACAGATGTGAACCACTGCACCTGACCTAAAACTTTTAAAAAAATATAAAATTTCTGTGGTCACAAATATGTTGGAGACTAGTCAGAAATATTTATAAGCCTCATAGTTCAACATAGTTTCACAAACTTTCTGCAAATATAGGTTACCTGGTGGGTGTTCACATATGTGTCCACTAACTTAGCAAACTTTATTAAAAGATTCATTTTTTTACACCCTTTCCCATTTTGTTATTTTTTAAATGAATATTACAATGACATATAGTTTGAGCTGAAGATCAGGTTCTATATTTAGTAGGTTTTTTTTTTTTTTTTTGGTCTTACTTTCCAGTGTTATATCTGCTAATATGGATGAGTTTGTTATTTGTTCCAGATCACTGGGACTGGCAGTATGTTTTGAGTACCACCATCTACTACTCCTTGGTATTATAATTAAACTCCTAGATGTTATGAGTCCTGAGATTACTAAGCAATTTCTTATTAACACTGTTTCCAGCACACTGTGAAGTCAATGATGAACTTATAACCCAAACTAAAAAGGTAAGTATTTCAACTTGGAGACAAACTATGCTCTTTGGTTATATTTTGCTCTGAATTTCTTTTTGTTTAGGTATAATGTTTACATGTGGTTTATAAATACACCCCACCTTAAGCAATCCATTTATGTCTGTGATGGGTACAGAAAATTACCCATTGCTAAGAAAGGGTTGAACTCTCAGAAACTTAACATCTCAATGTGATCTTGAAAGATTATATCCTTCATTTTAAAAATTGTAATATGTTTGCTGTGTGAAAGCTAGTGAAGATTGTAAATATATCACTGAGGTGTGCCACTTGGGCAAGCCCTTGAAAACTGGCATTATGAATGACATAGCAATATTTGCAGGCTGTCCTTCATTTAATAGATTGCTGTGAGCACTTCTCCCCTCAACAAGGAAAGATGCTTCAGGGGAGAAACTCAGAATATCTGCTGCCCTTTATCTCTCCTCCCTTATTTGTTTGTTTGTTTGTTTGTTTATTTTGGCAGTACTGGGGCTTGAACTCAGTGCCTTCACCTTGAGCCACTCTGCCAGCCTTTTTCTGATGGCTGTTTTCCAGATGGAGTCTCGCAAACTATTTGCCTAGGCTGACTCCTGATCTCTGCCTCCCGAATAGCTAGGATTACAAATGTGAGCCACACCTGGCCCTTCCTCCCTTTTAAATGGACCTTTTTTCCTCCGGCTTTATTGAAGTATAATTGACAAATACAAATTATATATATTTATACACAAATGTTTGATATTTGTATACATTGTAAAACAATGACCACAATCAAATTGACTCATCTATCAGGTTACATAATTGGGTTTTTTTGTTTTATTGGGGTGTGTGTATGTGTGATAAGAACATTTAGGATCTACTTTCCTAGGGAATTTCAGTTATACAGTAGGGTATTATTAAGTATAGTCATACTGTACAATTAATCTCCAAAACTTATTCATCTTGTCTTACTGAACCTTGCAAATGACAGGATTTCCTTCTTTTTACATGCTGAATAAATAATCATATTTACACATAATATAAATGTATATTATATGTAATCTACATTTAGGTTCACAGCAATATATATAATATTACATTGTGGCATGTGTCACTTTTTTTTATTCAGGCATCAATCAATGGACTCTGAAGTCATCAACCAATGGGCTCTGATATAGATAGCCACTATATCTTGACTATTGTGAAGCCAATATACAATGCTGCAATGAGTACAAGAATGCAGGTTCTCTTCAAGATGTTGATGCTAATTCTTTTGGATATACATCCAGAAGTGGCATTGCTGGATCATATATAGTTCCATTTTTATTTATTTATTTATTTTTGTTTATTTAGTTAGTTTTTTTGGTGGTACTGGGACTTGAACTCAGGGCCTCACATTTGCTAGGTAGGTGCTCTACCACTTGAGCCACTCCACCAATCCTTTTTCGTGTTGAATATTTTCAAGATAGAGTCTCATGAACTATTTGCCTGGCCTGGCCTGGCCTGGCCTGATCTCTACCTCTTGAGTAGCTAGAAGCACAGACATGAGCCACTGGCATCCAGCTTGTTTTTAATGTTTTGAGGAACTGCCATACTGGTTTTCATAATGGTTGCCCTAATTTACATTACCATTAATGTAAATTAATAAATTAATGGTCCAGAATGGCCTTAGACCATGATCTTTTTACCTCCGCCACCTAAGTAGCTGGGAATGTAGGCATATGCTCCCAAGAATTCCCCTTTCTACACATTCTCATCAAGACTTAATTTGCACATTTCAATAATAGCCATCCTAAGATGTCAGATAATCGTTCCTTGTAGTTTTGATTTGCATTTCCCTATTGATGTTGAGATATCTTTTCATATATTTATTAGCTATTTATATGTCTTCTACTGAGAAATGTCTATTCTGAACCTCTTTACCCACTTAAAAAATATTTTTAAAGGGGTTTCACTATTGTTGCCCAGGCTGGCCTCAAACCCCTGAGCTCAAGTGATCCTCCCACATCAGTTTCCTGGGTAGCTGAGAATGCAGGTATGCACCAATGTGACTGCCTTCTTTACCCATTATTTATGTATTTATTTATTTTCACATTACAAATAGGATTTTGTCACTATTAAAAACCTGAATTTTCAACAGATTCTTGGATTGGTTCATATCCATCAGCTTCACCTATAGCTTTTCCAGAACATTATTGAATGAAAATCAAATAAGCTGTGTCTGAAAAAAATGCAACATGTAAGGGAGCATGAAGAAAAGTTGTTGTTTGTTTGTTTTTTCTTTTAGGTAAGATGTCTATAGAAATTTTATTTAGCAAAGCAGAAAACAAAGCACATCCTGATAAGCTGGAGATGTGGGCACATGAGAAATGCTCAGAAAAGATTTTTAAGAATTAAATTGTATAGCATGGATTTTAGGCAAAAGTGATACACTGAAGCTGTGAGTGCCTTAGTATCTTAGTCACCCCCATACCTATTGTTTCTCCCACTGGCATAAATACAACCTATGAAATTGAACCAAGGATTTATGGATCCACATGACCTCTCTTATCAAGCTTCTCAATGTTACTATATAGAGAAAACCTAGAAATGGAGATAGAGCTTTATATTCTCACAGATTCTGAGCATTGACTTTGATATGAACATAAGAGTATTCAACTACTCTGGCTGTATCCCTAGCCTCCAAAGGAAATAGGAGACCCTACTATTCCATTCAACTATAATTAATACATTGAAGAAGTTGGCACCCTCATAATACAATCACTAGCTGGGGTTCAAGCCTTCAACAAATGAGTTTTTTTATTTTTTTCTTTTTTTGAGATACTTTATACTCAAACCATAATACTCTACTCCTGGCTCCTAAATGGCTCGTATCCAATTCATAATGTAAAATACATTCAGTTCACCACTAAGAGTCCCAAAAGTCTCAACAGATGCAGCATTTCTCAATGCTGAAACTTTTTGCTGCAAAAAAACCTCAAGGCAAATTCATAGCTGTGAGCCCATGAAAATCAAAAAGAAAATTACATACTTCCAATATGGTGGGTACACATTCCATTTCCAAAAGAAAACAATAGAAAAATAACAAGGGGGAACGAGATCAAAGCCCAGCAGGGAAAACATTAAATCCTATAGCTCCATGTCCAATATCTGGGGTACAGGTAGCATAATGTGAGCTCCAAAGGGCTTAGCAGCTCTGCTGCTGTGTCCTTGGCTAGCTGCAGCCCACATGGCCTCTCTCCTAGGCTGGCTGGACTCATTGCATGTGACTTTCCTCTATGGACATCCACATTCCTGGCATCTCCAACTTCCTGGGGAAGCCATTGCAGCTTAGATTTCACCTTCACAGCTTCACACGTAACCCTCTCAGGACTACCTGTAGGGATTCTGACCTTGTCACACATTGCCTGGTTTGTCAGACCTTCTTTGAAATCTGAGTGGAAGTTTCCATGACCCCACAACTCTTGCATTCTGCATGCCTGCAAAGCCAGAATCACATGAACCACATCAGTGTCTGCTGCCAGCTCCAGTGGTAGCCAGCCCCCTAGAACCATGTCTGCAGTGACTCTTTGTTATGGAAGGATAGTCTAAGAAGACCCTGGTTGAAAAGATCTCGGGTTCTTATGTTACGGGAAAAATAGCATTGATAAATAACCCATTTCTTTTATCTGGCAGGAGAATTCAAGTACAATGCAAAGATTACAGTAAAAGTAATAGTAAAGTTTATTAGGAAAGGAATACACTTTCAACAGACTGAAAGTGGGTTGCCTCTAGAGTGATAACAAGTCCAGTTTAAAGTTGGAATATTTATTGAAGAAGTTTTAGCTTTGGGTCCTTTTGGTCCCTGGGATGATTTCCTGGGTTTGGGTCAATGTTTTGTTAATTGAGAGAGATTACCTGTGTAAACTACCAGTCCCTGTTCTAATTAATAGAAAGTTTTTGTTTGAAATTTCTAAAAAGAAAAATGAAAAAAAAAAAAATTTCTAACCTTTGCTCTATCCAGCTTTTAGTTCTGAGTCTTTGTTTTGTTAAATTTACCTGTGTAAACTCCCAGTGCCAGGCCAGCTGAAGTTTAAATGTGAATTTCTCTTGGGTAGAGAGAGGATTAAGCTTTAAGTTAGTGACTGACTTTAAGGCATCCTGTGATTACCCCTAGGCTCTGACTACTTGATCTTAATGGAGATTAGTGGAGTTGGGAAGTTGAATTTCAATGATTTTTCCTTTCTTCCTCTGTGGCCACAGCTTATGTCTAGCTGCTACCTATCACTTGTGTCTCTCAAATAGAGAACTGGCCAAATGTCATGCCCATATCTTTGTTCAAAGGACAATTTATAAGTTGTAAGGGCAAATAGTAGGAAAAATCTGGTGGTCTTTGCAAGAGAGGCTAGGGTGACTGACAGGTTTGATTGACAAGGTAAGATAGGGTGTTCTGTGCATGCTTTTATGCAAATTACCAAGTCTTTAATAGTATGTATGAGATACAACCAATATTCATAAGATCTTAAGTAGAGTGCTTTACCTGAGAGATCAAATTGAGGTCAGATTCCCCTTTACTGGACATGAGCCATTTTTGATCTGAACTAACCAAGAGACTCTTGCCTTTTCAAGAACTCACATCTGCAAAGAAATTTACAACTGAAAAGAAATTTACAACTGAGGGGATGTCCTGAGGTTGGAAAGGAGGAATTCAGCATGGGATGACCTTTTGCTAAGGAGGGTAGGGTCCTATGGCAGATTTCTTTCCCTGTTACTAGCCTGCCTCATTTTAAGTGCCTGGGCTGTTGAATTTGGGGGAAAACACTTCCCTAACAAAGTGTGAGCAAGAAGCACCAATGCTGTCTTCTCAAAGCGAACTCTTCCAAATGAGGTAAACCCCTTACCTTGAGATGGGTGGGGTTTGGCCAATTACTGAGACTTCAAGGCATCTTTCCTCTAGTCCTGAAGCAAAGTAATTATCTTCTCTCACTGTAAATCAGGGCAGTACCCAAATCATGATCTGAATGTTGTGCTGCCTTGCTCTTTCCTCTGCAGATTAATTAGCATATCATCTTTAAATTAGCTTCCCAGAGAGTCTCTGGGAGATTGAGAGTGTTGGAATTGATAACCCTCCAGTGCCAAAAACAGACACACAAGAGACAGACAATCTTGACAGGGCAATTTCTCTTGATAAGAGGGTGCAAGCATGTGCTCACTCCTGCTAAGCAAACACGCAAGCACAAAATGGCCGACAGTTGCTCCTCCTTATATCCCTGATGCAGTTGTACCTGCCCCTCACCTGGGATTTGTCCAGGTCAAAGGTTCACAGTCTTTCCTGATTGTCTAAAAGGCTTGGGGGATGGGTTAGGGCATGCAGTTGGGCGGGCAATGGAGTTGTACAGGAATCCGGGAGAAGAAGAAAGGACCCTTTAAACATGCAAGTCACCTAAGATGGTGACATGAGGAATTTTTAAGTAATCTAAGAGGGTAACAAATACTTTGATAGACAAGATCATTTTTCTTATAATTTCCCCCTCTTTTAATTTAAATTCTTTTCTTCAAACTCATTTAGGAGCTGTTGGTTCTCATGTTCCTGGGTTTCTAATAGAAACAAGTTATTTTGGTAGGGCGGGGGTGAATGTTTGGTGAGGGCTGTTTCAATTAACTGCTGTATTAGTCCTTGGACACAAGGAATTATGCAGCATCCTGCTAAAATTAAAACTATAGCCACTACGATCAAGGAGGTTAAGATTGAGGTCATCCAGCCCTTCCATCTCCCAACACAATTTCCATTAAGTCAGTGAAGGGATCATTTATATCTGAGTTTTCAGCTAGCTTGTTAGATAGGGAAGTTAATCCCTGTTGGGCCTGTTAGGAATGGGAATCCTATTCCCCCGAGAGACAGAGAGCCAGGCGTGAATGCAATCAACAAAGCAGAGTTTATTGGGCTGGCTAGCCAGGGTCGAGCTCCCAGACGGACACGCAGGACCGGTTAGGAAAACACGACCCTGAGCCTCTTTAGGGGAAATCTTATATAGACCACTACCTGCCGTTACAGCAAAAGCCCGCGCAGCACTTAACCAATGATTTTGTAACACAGAGTAAAAGGTCAGCAGTTGTGCGCGTATTTTCGTTATCAACATTGAGCAAGCAGGCAGGGCACATCTTGCACGTACATCCCGTCACCTTTTGCAACCTTCTCACATTCCTCACATTCTATATCCCTGAGCCGAGCCCTGCTGCCCTGCTTATCTTATCTACACGGGGCATCTGGTACCGGTTTCTCCAACAGGGGGGTGGGGTCCGTTGAGACATCTCATTCCTTCTTATCCCTTTCATTCCCCCCTTTTCTTATGGCCTAAATTGAGGAATCATTCTCAAGGGGATGAAGAGCCTGATATTGTTGGCAGAGGACCAGAAGTTGGATAGTATTAATTCGACCTTTGACAAAAGTCATAAGTCAGTTTAGAATCCAGGGTCCTATGGTAACAAGTAATAGGAAGATTATTATTGGCCCTGCCAGTGCAGATAAAAGGGTAGCTAACCATGGGGACTGGTTAAACCAAGACTCGAACCAGCTTTCCCCAGCCTCTTTTTCTCGTTTTCTTTGTTCCAGGCTCTTTCGAAGTTTAGACATGGAGTCACGAACAACTCCGGTATGGTCAGCGTAAAAACAACATTCTTCCCCTAGAGCAACACATAGTCCCCCCTTTTGGAGGAACAACAAGTCCAGACCTCGTCGGTTTTGAAGTACTACCTCAGACAGGGAAGTGAGGGATTTTTCTAGGTGGCTAATGGAGGTTTCTATTCTCTCTATATCTTCGTCTATGGCTGCGCACAGCGAAGACATCCCTTTCTGCTGGGTGGCCAAAGAAGCTATGCCGGTTCCTGCTCCCGCTAACCCTAGGCTGAGTAGGGTAGCAATAGTTACTGTAGAAATAGGTTCTCTCTTTTTCCTTTTTTCAACTATTTTTGTATTCCAGTATGAATATAGACTCTCTTCCGAATGATAGAGGATGCGGGGCAGCACAGCCACTATAACACAGAATTCTTTAGAGCTGTTAAACACCTTAGTTGATAGGCATGGGGTGAGTCCGGACCGCGAGCATAGCCACCACCCATTGTCCTTTGGAATTACCCATTTAATAGCATTTTCCCAGGTAGAACTGGCGTTAATAACAGTACATAAGTCTCGTCTATTCTTTGGCACTTTTCCTAAGCAGGTTCCTTGGCCGCTTACCTTTTGTATGGTCAGACCTCTCTTACGATCTCCCCAGGAACACTGAGTGGGGTTTTCCTCAGATGAGGTATTGTGAGTGGTGTTTAGCCCTATTGCCTCATAGAATGGGGGCCTCACATCATAACATAACCAACAGGAGTTAGTCATGTTAGGGTTGGTGTGGTTTAACATCAGGAAGGCAGCGCCCACTAGGTCCCAGAGGGGGTCTTTAGATCCGGTCATGAGACTGGGCCTCACCAGGGGAGGGCTGGTTCCTGATGGTCTTGGAGTTGTAACATTAGCCCGGGCTATGGTTGAGGGAAGGTGGTGAGTTGCGGAAGGTCGGGGAGGTGGCTTTACATAGGGTGGCCTAAGTACCTTATTAGGGCCTACTGCTGTGGACGGTGGCCCCGTGGGCTCAGTTTTCAATCTGACTACTATGGTCGAGCCAGAGTGTCCACCATATTTATAAAATACAATTCCCCATGCCCTTCCTTGTATCCATCCTGGGGTGTCCTCTTTGCCAGCTTCAGTGAAAGTGACCTTGATTCTATCTAGATCTGCGGGCCGGCACTCGCGGGTGATATGCGGAAGGCGCAGGCCCCCTCCCCCCCATCTGCTTCCCCATGGTACCCCATTTACAAAGGCAAATTTGAGCAGGTCTGGTTTTGATACTCCCCATTTCCATTCACCATCGTTAGATGTGACGCATGCCCATGACTTACAGAAAGAGTATTGTATCCCCCCAGTCTTTGCTCTTTTGGTGGCCCGGGCAAGCATAAAAACCATAGCGTCGAGCTGAGTCCGGGGCGGTGGCCCCGTAGGCAGGATTGATGTCTCTGAAGCAGAATTGTAGTTCCGGCCACCAAGTTCCCAATGGGGCAGTGTGAGTAGTCTCGTTGAGGGTGGTATGTGTCTCCCCATCGGTGAGTATCCAGGTTTGTTTATAAGGCTGGTGAGGGTTGGTTTCAGCAAGGCTCCTGCTCCGGGCAATGAGTAGGATCAGGAAGATCATCCAACTCATTCGTGACGGCTCCTGAAGACTCTGCATGTTTTTGGGGCCGCAAGAGCTTTAGCTTTAATGGGTTGTCTGGGTGCCGCCGTACGGTCCACTCTTTAGCCCCTTTTTGTTTTTGATGATTGGCTCAACGCACGTGGGAGTAATGGATCCAAGGTCCGATGCTGTCAACCTTGAGGGCGGTAGGGGTAGTAAACAGTACAATATAAGGCCCTTTCCATCTAGGCTCTAGGGTTTTGGACTGATGCCTTTTAACCCATACCATATCCCCCGGGACTATGCCATGTTCCGTGTTCGGGGTCCTCTCAGCAGTATGGTACGCTTGAATTAGGGGCCATATTTGTTGTTGTACTTTAGCTAAAGCCTGTAGCATAATCAGATAATTTGGGGCCAGATCATCTAGTCTCGGGCCTAAGGTCCTTTGAATGATGGGGGGTGGAGCCCCATACAGGATCTCAAAGGGAGTTAGCCCATGGACATACGGGGAGTTCCAGACTCGGAAGATGGCCAAGGGAAGGAGTGTCACCCAATCACCGCCAGTCTCCAGGGCCAATTTGGCTAAAGTCTCCTTTAGTGTCCTATTCATCCTTTCTACTTACCCTGAGCTCTGGGGGTTGTATTCACAATGTAACTTCCAATTGGCCCCCATAGCCTGGGCTAGTCCCTGCAGGACTTTACTAACGAAAGCTGGACCATTATCTGACCCAATTGCCTTGGGCACCCCATATCTGGGTATGATTTCCTCTAGCAAGGCCTTTGCCACTACCTGACTCGTCTCCTTCTTTGTAGGAAAAGCCTCCACCCAGCCCGAAAAGGTATCTATGAATACCAGCAAATATTTGTACCCAAACTTTCCTGGTTTTACCTCAGTAAAATCCACTTCCCAACTTCTTCCCGGAGCCCTCCCCCGTTCCTGAGTACCTGTACGGTGCCCCTCCCTTCGTCCTGGTTTCATGACTGTGCAGCTGGCACAATCTTCCACAATTTGGTGGACTGCCACAGTCTGGTTCGGAAATCAGAGCTGCGCGGATGTCAGCAGGTCTAGCAATTTTCTCCGCCCCAAATGGGTGGACTTACGTAAGTTAATCAACAGGAATCGTCCGAGTTTTTCGGGCAGAATTAACTTGCCTTCCAAGTCGCTTCTCCATCCGTTTTCCCCTTCTCTAATGGGGGAGTGGGCTCTCATCCAGGTGAAATCCTCCGTGGAGTATTCTGGTGGGGGGGGGGGCGGGTAGCGAAGGGAGCTCTGGGACAGGCACGTCTACAGCCGCGACCATGGAAGGACTCACCATTGCTGCTCTCTTTGCTTCTTGATCTGCTCTGTTGTTACCAACAGCTTCCGGCATCTTGGCAGACTGGTGGCCTGGGACATACATCACTGCCACTGCCTTCGGTTTTTCCACTGCCATTAGTAGACACTGGACCTTGGCCAGGTTCTTTAGATTTTTCCCTTTTGCTGTGTGGAATCCCCTTTCGCGATAGATGGCCCTGTGGACATGGATGGTACCGAAAGCATAGCAACTATCGGTGTAGATATTGACTCGCTTTCCTTTTGCCCTCTCCAGGGCCTCTGCCAAGGCAATTAATTCCGCTTTTTGGGCTGAGGTTCCGGGTGGGAGAGCGCTGCTCCATACCGTATTTCCTTCTTGGTCGACTACAGCTGCCCCTGCCCTTCGGACTCCATCTTGGACAAAGCTGCTTCCATACATGTACCAGTTTAATTTGTAGCTGGACAGGGGGTTATCCTTTAGGTCAGCCCATACCTGTGTAACTTCGGAGAGGAATTCTTTGCAGTCATGGACAGGTGTCTGTAGTTCCGTTAGGCAACAGGGTGGCAGGGTTCAGGGTTACAGGATCTGTGAATGTGATTCGAGGGGAATCCAACAAGAGCCCCTGGTAGTGGGTGAGCCTGGCATTTGTCATCCATTTCCCGGGGGGTCGTTTAAGGATTCCCTCCACCAGGTGAGGGGCCGTTACCCAAAGGGCCTGTCCAAAAGTTAATTTATCGGCTTCTCTCACTAGCATGGCGATGGCCGCTATGATGCGGAGGCAGGGGGGCCATCCCGCTGCTACTGCGTCTAATTTCTTGGAAAGGTATGCCACAGGTCTCTTCCAGGGGCCTAGTTGTTGGGTCAGACTCCTTTGGCTACCCCCTTTTTTTCATCTACAAATAGAGTGAATGGTCTTGTAGGATCTGGCAAGGCTAAGACAGGGGCCTGTAAAAGAGTGTCCTTTAGCTGGTCAAAGGCCTGTTGTTCTCTTTCCCCCCATCTCCAATCCAGAGCCTCTTTGGTGGCCTCATATAAGGGTCTGGCTATCTCTGCAAATCCCGGAATCCAGAGTCTACAGAATCCTGCGGAGCCCAGGAACTCTCTCACTCCCCTAGTGGATGTGGGGGATGGGATAGCCAAAATAGTCTGTTTCATGGCATCAGTCAGCCATCTCGCCCCGTCTGCGATCCGATAACCCAGATATGTCACTGACCTTTTACACATGTGGGTTTTCTTGGCACTCGCCCGATATCCCAGCTCACCTAATTCCGTTAGCAGGTGTTCAGTAGCCTCGTTGCATTCCTCTTGGGTTTCTGCCGCTAACAGTAAATCATCAACATACTGTAATAGAGTGACTCGCGGGTGGCTCCGGCGAAAGGGTTCCAGGTCCTGGCTCAGGGCCTCGTTAAACAGGGTGGGAGAATTTTTAAATCCTTGCGGCAGTCTGGTCCAAGTAAGCTGTCCAGATTGGCCCCCATCCTCGTGCCACTCGAAAGCAAATAGCGGCTGGCTAATTTCTGACAATGGAATGCTGAAGAAAGCATCTTTCAAATCAAGGGTTGTATACCACACTTGCGAGGGGGGTAGGTGGCTGAGCAAGGTATAGGGATTCGGAACGGTGGGATGAATGTCCTCCGTCCGCTCGTTTACCTTTCGCAGGTCTTGCACAGGCCTATAGTCCTTGCTTCCTGGCTTTTGGACTGGGAGCAGAGGTGTATTCCAGGCAGACCGACAAGGCCGCAGTACTCCTTCCTTTAATAGCCTGCGGATATGAGGGGCTATGCCTCTTCGAGCCTCCTCGGGCATAGGATACTGTTTCACCCGAATGGGAAGAGTGGAAGCCTTCAATTGTATAACTACGGGAGGGAGGTGTTTGGCGAGCCCAATTCCCACAGTCTCTGCCCAGGCCATGGGAAATCTTTTTACCCATTGGGCCATGTCCCCTCCTGGCTCCTGTTGACTCTCAAACAGACGATGTTTGTCAACCAATGATAGGGACAGGACATGTATCGGGCTCCCCTCTCGACCAGTCACAATTAGTCCATCTGGCTCAAAATGGATATGGGCCCCTATTTTGGTGAGTAGGTCCCGTCCGAGCAGGGGAGCGGGGCTCTCAGGAACGACCAGGAAGGAGTGTGTGACCTGGTGTTTTCCTAAGTTTACCCTTCTTTTGGTAGTCCATGTACATAACTGTGTACCGGTGGCCCCCTGAACGACACTTGTTCGTTCCTTGTTCAAAGGTCCATGTGCCTTGTTTAAGACCGAATACTGGGTGCCGGTATCCACCATGAACCCCATCGACTTCCCCTCCACATGTACTGTTACCCAAGACTCGGGGAGGGGGTCCGAGCCCCGTCTCCTTCAGTCTTCTTCTCCGGCTAGGAGGACTCTGGCCTGCTCTACTGCTCGTTCCCTTTCCCTTTTATCCCCGGTCTCCTTCCAAACCCTCTTCTTCCCTTTAACTTAGGGCATTCTCTCTTCCAATGCCCAGTTTCCTTACAGTAAAAACAGTGTTCCTTATCCGGGGTCCTGGCATGGCCCCCTCCCCAGGGTTGGTCCCGGACACCCGCTAGGAAGATATGGGCCATTTCTCTTTGTTGCTTTCGGTTTTCCTTAGCCTGGAACTCCCTGTCCTCCCTTCTCAATTTCTCCTGGGCCTCCCTGTCTTCCTTTCTCCGCCTTTCCTCCCTTTCTTCTGGAGTTTCCCTAGCGGTAAAGACCTTCTCTGCTATTTGTAGCATTTCCCTAATGGTCATTTCCCCTAAGTTTTCCTGTTTATTGAGTTTTCTCCTAATGTCTGGAGCTGCCTGATTAATGAATGAGAGCACCACAGCAGACCGGTGGAGCTCCTCCTCAGGGTCAATAGGGGTGTACTGACGGTATGCCTCGTAGAGGCGCTCTAAGAAACCGGCCGGGCTTTCGTTTTCCCCTTGGACGACTGCTTTTACTTTTGCAAAGTTGGTGGGCTTTCTAGCGGCCGCTCGGAGACCGGCCATAAGAGTCTGGCGGTAGATTCGGAGACGCTCCCTACCTTCTGTGGTCCCGAAATCCCAATCAGGGCGGCGTAGGGGGAAGGCCTCATCTATGGCCGGTTGGAGAGTTGTGGGTCTCCCATTATCCCCCAAGACGTTTTTTCTTGCTTCGTTGAGGATGCGCTCTCGTTCCTCCTTCGTAAAAAGAGTATTGAGCAGCTGATGACAGTCATCCCAAGTGGGATGGTGTGTATGCATGATGGACTCCAAGAGATCTATGAGACACTTGGGGTCTTCCAAAAAGGGCGGGTTCTGCGTCCTCCAGTTATATAGATCACTGGAGGAGAATGGCCAGTACTGAAACTGTTGCCCCCCTCCCGGTCCCCCTTGGCCTACCATCTGGACTGGAAGTGTAGGGACAGTTTCCTCCCCCTGTGTTGATGAGGAGGGCCCGTCTTCCCCCTCTCTTTCCCGAATCCCTCAGGGGCGAAGTTTTCGACCCATTCCTCCTCCTGCTGCCAGTCCTGTTGAAGAGGATGAGGAAATTTTCTCCTCCGGGGCACTGGCTTGGCCAGGGGGAGTCACGTATGGAGGCGGCCGATCTTCCTCTGCCCCTGTGAGGGATGGGTAAAGGGGGGAACTCTCTGGTAAGACCGGAGATGGTAAGGGAGGTGCCCTATTCTGAGGACCGGTCAGGGTGGGAAGAGGAAGTTTCTCCTCCTCCTTTATGACCAAGGTGGGCGTGACTGGGGTTTTAGCCCCGGGAGCCGAACTGGAGGGGTGAGTCAGAAAAGCTGTTAACCAAGGGTGGGGGTTCCTCGCCAGATCCTCCCAAACCATAATGTAAGGGACTTGGTCTGGATGGCCTCGATTGCCTGGCCGAAAAATGACTGCTTTAACCTTCGTGATCTTGTCTAGGGAGAGGGAACCTTGAATGGGCCACCCGACTCTGAAGGTGGGCCACTCTGCAGAACAAAAGGTGTTGAACTTACCTTTCTTGATGACCAGACCCGCATTTAAGGCCCTTTCTTTAACTTCTGAAAAGTGAGAAAGGATCAAAGACTTTGGGGTTGTTTGTCCCTGTCCCATTGTGGAAGGAGAATCAAACACCAAGAGAGATAGAACAAAAAGGGTAAAGGCAACAATAATTCCACACACACACACAACACTCTCCAGCACTTGCTCGGACCGGTCCTTCTCTCACACTGGTGCGCACCCCATTCAACCTCCTCACCGTCCAACTTGGATATCAGGCCGAAAGGCGTCCACTTGACGGGTGGTTGGTCGACTAGCTCAATTAGTTCTTCACCTGGCACCAGGATTCCTAAAACGCTCGAGCCCGAATGAGAGGAGAACCTCTCCCTGCAGGACCCTGCGGTCCTCCTAATGAAATTCTCAGAATAGAACTCCCTGGGGATTGGCTGAATCCCCGCCGCGGCCCAAATGGAACACTCAAGTTCCTCCAAATGAGGGTCTTGGATCCCCTCCCAACACCTAGGACTTGGGATCGCCCCTGCTTTCTCGCAGGCAAGTTCTGTCTCTCGAGAAAATGGAATCTCGGTGGGACCTCCAAATGTTAGGAACAGGAATCCTATTCCCCCGAGAGACAGAGAGCCAGGCGTGAATGCAATCAACAAAGCAGAGTTTATTGGGCTGGCTAGCCAGGGTCGAGCTCCCAGACGGACATGCAGGACCTGTTAGGAAAACACGACCCTGAGCCTCTTTAGGGGAAATCTTATATAGACCACTACCTGCTGTTACAGCAAAAGCCCGCGCAGCACTTAACCAATGATTTTGTAACACAGAGTAAAAGGTCAGCAGTTGCGCGCGTATTTTCGTTATCAACATTGAGCAAGCAGGCAGAGCACATCTTGCACGTACATCCCGTCACCTTTCGCAACCTTCTCACATTCCTCACATTCTATATCCCCGAGCCGAGCCCTGCTGCCCTGCTTATCTTATCTACACGGGGCATCTGGTACCGGTTTCTCCAACAGGGGGGTGGGGTCCGTTGAGACATCTCATTCCTTCTTATCCCTTTCAGGGCCATAGTAATAATTCCATCAGGGGCTGTATTATTTGGTATGCAAACTTCTCCCTTTTTCTAGATGTTGTGGCATGGATTGGGGATCTAAATGCTAGGATGAAAGGGATTGCCAACTGCACCAAAGCACAGGTTCCTGCCCAGTTACCTGGGAGAGTCTCAAGTAAAAGGCCTCTGCAGTACTACCAGACATTGGCTCTGCCCACTGAGAGTGTGAACTGGTTTGTGAGGCTGTTGAAGGACCAGCTTTCACTGCATCCTGTCAGGTTTCCCACATTTGTTAATCGTCCCCCCCGTCTAGTGAGATATGGGGTATAATTGATGTCTAGGGTGGGTGGCCTAATAGACCTCAGGGACTGACCCATAGAACCTCTGACCTCTGGGAACAGTAGTGATAGCATCCAGCCTTGGCATCCTAAAACAGAGCCAACATGCAGTACATTCCATCTGGGTCTGAGGACCATCCTGATGAAAACAGGACTACAGGACTACAGGACTCTGTCTCCAACAGAGGGCATATTCCATCTCCTCTTGAGTGACTGAGCTTTTGTCATTAACATGCTCAATTAATAATTGACAGACCCAGTCCTTGTCAGACCCAATTTTTTTGTGTATGTGTGGCACCGGGGTTTAAATACAGGGCCTCACACTTGCTAGGCAGGTGCTCTTACTGCTTGAGCCATTCTGCCAGCCCCAGACCCCAATTTTGACCCATTAAATTCTGCATTACTTTTTCTAGCCCACTTCTCCAAATTTTTCCAAATTCTTCCCACAAACCAATTCCAAAGGCTTCTGAACCACATAATCGGGAGTAGTCACAACTCTGAGTCCACTCTTGGTGCCAATTTTCTGTTTGTCACTTCCATTGCTGTGACAAAATACCTGAGGAAAAACTTTCAAGGAGGAAGGGTTTATATTGGCTCATAGTTTTAGAAGCTATAGTCCATGGTTGGCTGGCTCCATTACTTTGGGCTTAAGATGAGGCAGTGAGGAGGCTAGCAACAAAAAATAACTCACCATGGGACTTCCTTCTCTTAAGCAAACAGTTATCCTCATGCTAGACTTTTTTTACTTCTCCCCAGTACCACCCTGAGCCATCTCTAGGGCAATAAATCCCATTTAAATTGTAAATACCCTGGCAGTCTTAAATATCTTTGCAAGATAGTATCCAAAGGGGAGCCTCTGTGTCAGGGTTTACCTGGTTAAAAAAAAAGTCTGCCCCCAATGTGATGTCTCAGGCAAAGTCCTCTACTTAAGATCTTATGAATATTATATCTCATAGATACACTTAAAGCCCTGGAAAGTCACATATGCACATGCATAGAATATCCCATATTATGTGATAAGGCCGTGTTAATGAAACCTGTAGCCACTCTAGCTCTTCCCTAAGGACTGCCCAAATTTTTCCCACCTTACAACTTATGAATTAGTCTTCAAACAGAGAGATCAATGCTTTTGTACCACCCCACCACTTTTCTTTTGTGGGCTTTCTCTTACTCTTTCTTTTCTTTCAATAAAGTTTTACAACTGTTTTTATAATTTGTCTCTGTCCAATTCTCTGTTGAGGTGACATAAGAACTTGGGATATTAAGACTAAAGTCTTCTTAGGCCACTCAGGCTGATTACAGCAGAATATGGCAGAAGGTCATGGCAGAGCAAAGCTGCTCATCTCATGGCAACCAGAAGTAGAGGGACAGGGGACAAAATGTACCTTTCAAATCCATTCTTCCAGTGGCCCACTTCCTCCAATGAGGCCCCACCTCCTAATAGCTCAATCAGTTATGAAATGATCAACAGATTAACTCATTGAGGAAGTTAGCACCCTCATCACCCAATCTCCTCTTAATAGTATCACCAACTGGGGACCAACCCTTCAACACATGCACTTTGATTGAGGGGTGGGAGATATTTCCAATTCAAACCATAACAAAGACCAATGTGAGATTGGTCAAACCTAAAAAAGAACAAAATTTTTTTCCTATAAGATGGGTTTTTAAATAATAAACAGAATAAGAAATCATTGGGTAATTTCCCCCATATGTGCCAAGAACTGACTCCTGCTCTGAATAAAAAACTTTGTCCAACTAAAGAGCTAATATCTTCAAAAATACATCTTATGATAGTTTATTTTCTATGTCCAACAGTGTCATTTGATATTAATTTTGCTAATCATTCTGTTTGCTTTGAAAGCCTTATGTTTGTCATTAGCCTTATTGGGTGGATTTCTAAGGTTTTTTTTTTTTTTTTTTTTTTTACCAATAATGTAGTTTGCTTCTGTTCATGTTTCCCAATATGCAACTTAGAATAGTATTTTTCTACTTTTGGTCTTGTCTATATTTGTAATGTCATACATTTAGTTATATTGGAAATCATTATTTTTGCACCAACTCAAGGGAAAATGCAATAGATTTTTACTAGAAATTTCATTCTTCTTTGAGCTCTCATTTTTTTTCTTTTTCTTTTTTGTGGTATTGGGGTTTGAACTCAAGGCCTCATGCTTGCTAGGCAGGCACTCTACCACTTGAGCCACTCTGCCAGCCCTTCATTCTTTCTTCTTTGAAAAGAAACAGAATTCATACCAGTAATTGACAATTCCAAACTGACCATGTGCTGTGGATTGGGACAAATGGATTACCATCCCCCCAAAAGTGTTCAGATAATCATAGCCATTTTTTAATCAACTTATATATATAAATGTTTATTTTATATTTGTGGTGGAGCTCTATGACAACCGTTCAGGAGATCCTTTTATAAATCTACTATTATAAGTCTAACTCCCCTTGACACTCGTGAAGTAGTTTTCTCATCTCCTAAAAGGGGCAGAGGAAGAGATAAAATTTGAGGATTGTTATTTACTGCTGTACCCAAAAAAGTCACATTATACTTTGAACTTCATTCTCAGAAAAATTAATTTCATCTTATTATAACAAATGCAACTTTTAATACTTGCAGATTACTTCAAGAAAACTCTGTTTTAAAAATTGTGCCAAAATAGTCTGGCAGTTCCTCAAAAAAAGTTAAGCATAGTTACTGTGTTTCTCAGCAAGTCTACTTCTAGGTATATATCCAAGAGAAATATAACTAGACAAAAACTTGTACACAAATTTCACAGCCACATTATTCATAATAACCAAAGATGAAGACAACTCAAAAGTCCACTAGTTAATGAGTGGATGGACAAAATATGATATTGAAGATCACCCCAAAGCAGGTTATAAGGACATGAGAAGTTGCTAGTTAAGCCATAAAATGGGTCCATAAAAGGCCCCATGCAGAGATACTGCCCATTCTTGCCTTTCTCTGTCTCCTTCTGTAAACAGACATCCCACTGTAGATCACCTGCTGCCCATTCCTGCCTTTCTTTATTCCTTCTGTAAACAGACTTCCCCACACAGGTCCCCCCACTGCTCCCACCTAAACACCCCTGATCCCTAGCCCCCAGTGTGACCCCACCTATTAGCAACCAGCACATTCACAGTAACCCAATTCTCTGCACTGCCCTATTAGAATCCTGTAATTTCACTGCTCAGGGCCCAGAATTTTGAGTGTGAACTCATCTGGGACCACTGGCGTCAAATAAAATCCAAGTTCTCCTACTTCTCTGAGTGTTACTTAGTTTCTCATTGGACAATATTTCCACAATATTTCTGGAGGCCCTAGTGAGATTCCAACTGTTCTGGTCCCTTGAGCCACCTGCCAGTGGCTGGACTGCACCAGAATAGGGAGGAACTCGGGACTGAATGAGGTGGTGCACCACCTGATGGTATTCTGGGTCCTCCTTCACCCCAGAGTTCCAACCCTCTGAGTAGTCCTGCCCTGAATGGACTCCAAGGAGCAGTGGACCAACTCACCTGGCAATTTCATCCAGACTCTGTAAGCCCTGGGGGGAAAGTCAGCCTTCAGTCAGGCCCAGTCCCACTGTGTGGAATGGGAGTCTGATCAAGTCCTGGGAATCTCCAAGAGGGATTCCACAGGTCAGAGACTTCCCCAAAAGGGGAGAAGGAAAAACTGTAATAATTTCTGGTGTGAATGTGTGTGTGAATGAGCAGCTTGATTTGTCTTCACTTCAGGCTTGAGTTTGTGGTTATGACTGAAAAGCTATGGAGTCTGAGTGGGTCTGTCCTGAGGTTCCATGGTGATTCTCATATGGCTTAGGACAGCATTGGGGCAACCTGATTCAGAGTCACAAGGCTGACCCTGCCATTGATGCTAAGAGGTACCTAAGTTCCTTTGGGACACGGCCAGGCAGACATCTGATTGATCTTTTCTTTTGAGGGGACACCCACCCTTGTTTGTCTTTGCACCACCAGCACAGGGGGAATACATAGGGTGGATATAGAGAACACCTCTAACTGCAATGGGCAGAAGTTCCTCAAAGCCCACAGGGATTCTCAGGAGAATATGGGATCAAAATGTCTCCCAGGAAGCTGTGCACACTGTATGAGTTGGAGTGGCCCACTTTTGGGGTCAACTGGCCCCCTGAAGGTACCCTAGAATTGCCCACTGTCAGGGCTGTTTATCAGGTTGTAATAGGAACCCCCAGACTCCTAGATCAGTTCCTCTATGTGAACTCCTGGCTTCAGGTGGCTCAGACCATGCCACCTTGGGTCTGATTCTGTGCCAACAAAAAGGGACAGAGCAGAGTTTTTGTGGCCCAGGGAATGAACCCCAAAGACCAGAAGCTGACCAAGCCTGTTCTGCAAGATGATCCTGAATATGAACCACCTGTGTCCCCACCATACATTCCCAGCATGCTGCCACCATCAGAGCAGCCAGTGCACACCACCTTCAATGAGTACCCCTCAGTCTCATCAGCAGCCTCCCAGTCCTAACGATGTCTCATACCCATCCCTGGCCTGGAGTACGAGTCCACAGCCCCTGAGCCACCACCTTTGTTTGTCCCAAGTGCTGGCCCCTCAGGCCAGGGACCTCCAAATGCTGTCCCATGAGACACAAGGGTCCCAGTGGATTGGTGCTGACAGCATGGTCCAGCCCAGACACTCTATTTTCTATTACCAGCCTTTTATTACAACTGGCCTCTTAAATTGGAGGAATGATATACCTCTGTATTCAGAAAACTCCCAGGCCACGCTCAACCTCCTAGAATCCATATTTCAGACCCATCAACCTACTTGGGATGACTGCTGACAGATCCTCCTGACATTTTTCAACACAGAAGAGTGATGGTAAATCCTGATGGAGGCTTGCTGCTTGCTCCACAGGCAGGCCCTAACAGGAACCCTAGACACAGAAGCTTGGGCAAGAGAGGTGGTCCCCAATGCTCAGCCTACCTGGGACTTCAATATAGCAGAAGGATGAGGAGTCTTTGCCCAATATCATGCCAGCCTCCTACATGGGCTCAGGCTGGAGCTAAGAAGACAACCAACATGTCCAAAACTGCAGCAGTTATCCAGAAACCAGAGGAATCACCAACTGATTTTTATGCCAGCCTCTGTGAGGCCTTCCAAGTGTACACCCCCTTCAATCCAGAAATGCTAGAAAACCAGTGGATAGTCAATACAGTATTTGTGGCCCAGTCATACATTGACATTTGCCAGAAACTTCAGAAACTTGAAGGCTTTGCTGGAATGAATACCATCCAGTCATTAGAAGTGGCAAATAAACTCTGTGTAAATGGGGAACGTGAGGAAAAATGAGAAGCTGATAAAAAGATGAAAGCCAAGGTGTCCTTATTGGCTTCTGCACTGAGAAAGCTGGACCCAACCAAGCAGTCAGCTCTGCCATAGAAGGGGAGACCCAGTGGAAGAACCCCACTCCAACAAGACACATTTGTCCATTGCAAGATTGGCCACTGGAAGAATGAATGCCCCCACCACAAGGGATCACATTGAAACCTAACAAAATTACTCCAGAAAAGAAGACAGGATGGCAACCCAAACCAGAGGCCCAGGACCTTATTGTCCTAGCAGGAATTGAGTCAGACTAGGGAAAACTGGGCTCCTTACTACTAGGCCCCTGAAAGACCATGGTCAAAATGAAAGTGGGAGGCCAACCAATAATTTTCATGGTGGACACAGGTGCTGACCATTCTGTGGTCACTAAACCTGTGGCCCCACTCACTGAGCACAGAGCCGTAATAGTCGGTGCTACCAGCACTCCTGAACTACCAGAACTGCCTGGCAGTTCTGCCGACCTTGGACATGCCAGTTAGGAGGGCACATGGTGACTCATGAATTCCTGTACCTACCAGAATGCCCAATTACCCTGTTGGGAAGGGATTTACTAACAAGGCTCAGAGCCCAAATCACCTTCACCCAGGGAGGGCCCATAGCCTTACAGTGAGAGAATCAAATGCCCTCATGAAGGCAGTGACTATGCCTACAGAAGGTGAATGGCAGTTCTACTGCCAGGAAAAGTGGGACCCGATGAGTCCACCTGCCTGCTGGAGGAGTTTCCTGATGTCTGGGCTGAAAAAGGACCCCCTGGCCTTTTTATGGGTGCTTGTAACCATGCACCCATAATGGTAGATCTCAAACCTGGGGCTCTCCCTGTTAGACAGAGGCAATATCCAGTGCCATGAGAAGCACACCTGGGAATTCAGGCCCACCTACAGTGGCTGAAGTATGCAGGGATATTGATTGAATGCCAATCGCCATGGAACACCCCCCTGTTACCCATCAAGAAGGCAGGAGGAAATGACTACTGGCCTGTCCAGGACATATGGGCAGTCAACAGTGCTGTTATCACAGTGCACCCAGTAGTTCCTAACCCCTACACTCTCCTGAGACTTCTACCACCACCAGCAAGCTGATTTACTTGTCTGGACCTAAAGGATGCTTTCTTCTGCCTCCGCCTGGCCCTGGTTAGTCAGCCTCTGTTCACCTTTGAATGGAAAGACCCCCATACTGGAAGAAAGACATGAGTGGCCTGGACCAGGGTGCCTCAGGGATTAAGAAATGCACCCACTTTGTTCAGGGAAGCCCTAGTGACAGATTTGTCAACTTTCTCTGAAGAAAGCCCAAGCTGCACCTTGCTCCAATACATAGATGATCTGCTCCTGGCAAGCCACAATCGAGAGAAATGCTGGGAGGGGATAAAGGCACTGCTAGCCAGACTCCCTAAGGCAGGCTACAAAATTTCCTGGAAAAAGGCCCAAGTTTTCCAGCAAGAGGTCTGATACCTCAGGTTTATCATTTCAGAAAGACAACATGCCCTAGGCCCAGAGAGGAAACAGGCCATCTGCTCCATTCCACAGTTGAAGACCAAAAGGAAGGTCCAAGGGTTCTTGGGAGTGGCAGGATTCTGTCACATCTGGATACCCAGGTATTCAAGCCTGACAAACCACTTTATGAGGCCACAGCAGGCTCCGGAAAGGACCCTCTAAACTAGGGACCAGACCAAGAAAGGGCCTTCTAGGAGATAAAGAGACTGTTAACCAGCATCCTTGTGGTAGGGCTACTGGATGTATCACAACCATTCAAGCTCTTCGTCTGTGAGAAAAATCACACAGCTCTGGGGTCCTCACCCAAATGGGGGTTCCATGGCAGCGGCTGGTGGCTTACCTGTCAAAGCCTCAGGGTGGCCTCCATGTCTTTGGGCCTTGGCTGCCATGGTAACCCTAATCAGGGAGGCTAACAAGCTCACCCTGAGACAGGACATTATTATTAAGGTTCCCCATGCAGTCACGACCCTAATGAATGGGCAGGGACATAAATGACTAGCCAGTTCCAGAATGGGCCGTTACCAAGGACTACTATGTGAGAATCCTCGAGTCAGATTTGAAACTGTCTGAACTTTAAATCCTACCACTTCCTGCCAACAGAAAGGGCCCCCAGATTATGACTGCGAAGAGGTAATGGACAAAGTGTACTCCAGCAGGCCAGTCCTAACGGATGCCCCCTTCTCCGATCCAGAGCTCAAACTCTTTACAGATGGAAGTAGCTTTGTCCAGGGAGGACAGCAAAAGGCTGGGTTCACAGTCAGTGCTGCTAACAACATCATGCAGGCTGAAGCCCTACCACAAGGATGGTCTGCACAATGAGCTGACCTTTGGGCACTGTCCAGGTGTTATGATATGCAAAGGGAAAGCAGGTAAACATGTACACTGATTCAAAGTATGCCTTCACCACCCTGCATGTGCATGGAACAATATATAAGGAAAAAGGACTGCTGACAGAAGGGGGAAAAGAGATAAAGAACAAAGAAGAAATCCTCCAACTGCTGGAAGCAATCTGGGAACCTTCTCAGGTGGCTATTATCCACTGCAGAGGCCACCAAAGGGGCACAGACTACATAAGCAGAGGAAACTGCCTGGCTGACCAGGCGGTAAAGAGAGCAGCAGAAGAACTAAGTTCCACTAGAGTGCCAGAGCAAACCACCAAACTTATGCTGGCTCAGGAGTTACCTCCCACCCTGAATTACACCAAGGAGGAAGAACAATGGGCAAAAGATGAAAAAGGGATAAAAGTAAAGGGGGGAACTGGTGGAAGTTTCCTGACCAGAGACTCTTTGTCCTAATGCTGTACCAGCCCCCCTGGTAAAATAGCAGCACAAGCTAACACACTTGGGGAAAACAGCCCTGGAAAAACTGCCAGACAAATAGTATTTCATTCCCAAGCTCCCCACCCTTTGCACTCAAATAAGTGCTAGGTGCATTACATGTGCACAAAACAATGCAAGCCAAGGACCTATGCCAAGCCCTGGGGTATAAGCAACCGGCACCATGCCTTTTGAGGACCCAAAAGTGGACTTCACAGAGCCTCAGGCTTGCTAGGCAGGTGCTCTTACCACCTGAGCCACTGACAGCTTAATTTTTTTTTTTTTTGTAGTACTAGGTTCTGACTAAGGGCCTCACACTTGATAGACAGGTGCTCTACCATTTGAGCCATTCCACCAGCTCTTTTTTATGTTGGTTATTTTCGAGATAGGGTCTCACTATTTCCCTGGCTGGCTTTGAACCTCAATCCTCCTTATCTCTGCTTCCTGAGTAGCTAGGATTACAGGCATGAGCCACAAGCACACAGCTGAAACTTAATTTTTAATTTAAAAATTTACATGGAAAATGTGCAAATGTCTGTATGCACACTATATTTTAATAAATTATTTTAATTACATATATAAATAATTTAAAAAATATTTCATTAAGCCTGATAGGAAAAAATAACAGTCCTCTATTCTTAATTTCCCCATTTTTTTTGGAGATACTGGGGTTTCAACTCAAGACCTTGCACTTGCTAGGCATGCACTCTACCATTTGAGCCACTTCCCCAATTTCCCCATTTTTGTTATATATTCCCTAGAAATAATCTCTTTAAGCATTTTAGCTGTTTTTTCTTCAATATTTACTACCACATTTCAAAGTGTCAGTTTATGAGACTATTTCTTGAATTTTCTAAAATAAAATTAATGAGAGATGTAGTCTGAAGATTCCCTTGAGTCCAGGAGTTTGTGACCAGCCTGAGCAACAGGATGTCTCAAGACCTGACTTAAAAAACAAATTTAAGAACTGGAGGAGTGGCTCAAGTAGTAGAGCACATGCCTTGTAAGCCCAGGCCAAGGACCTGACTTAAAACCCAAATAAATAAATAAACATTAACCATGATCTTCTCCAAATAGAAAATTTGGAAAATTTGAGGATTTATTTTTCCTACAATTCTATCTTCTTCTCCTTACCTTCATTTTCTTGCATCCCATTCTCCCAATATATTTAAATCACAATTTGTGGTTAGCTCAATATTCACATTTATTTTATTATGGACTATATAATTGTTTACTACTGAACTACATAGAAAATTGGTTATATGAGTTTTTTGTTTATGCAAACTATGAATATATAATTGCTCTGGTATTTTTTTTGGTGGTACTGGGGGCATGCACTCAAGCACTCTACCACTTGAACAATACCTACAATTTTTTTTTGTTTAATGCTTTATATACTTATCATTAATTCATTCTTGAAATTGTTGTCAAAACTATAAAAGTCTTCCCAGTAACTACACACACACACACACACACACACACACACACACACACACACCACAGAGAGTAATTCACTGGTGCAATCTTTATCCTTGAAAGCTCCTTCCCATGAGTCCTCTGTCCTGCCCTGGCCTAGGCTGGCTTCTTTCCAGATAGGCTACCCAGATGCCTTGTAAATTTATTTCACTACTTTTCTAGTCTCTGTGTCTGCATCCTATAGTGTTCTCTTTCTTATTTTATGCTCTTGTCCTATGAAGCACATCCTCCATTGGAAGACAAATATTTAAGATCTGGCATTTCTGAGTATATATTTATTCTACTCAGACTTGAGTGATTTGAGTATAGAATTCTATGTTGTAAACAATTTTCTCTTACATTTTGGAAGCATTGCTCAAAGGTCTTTTGGATTTCTAAGTTTTTGCTGAGAAGATTTAAGATGTTTAATTTATTTCTATTGTGAAATTATGAAATGAAGTGTCTTTATATGGTTCTCTATCATTTATTTTACTGGTGTTCACTAACCCCTGCAATCTAGAAATTCATGTCCTATAATTTGAAAATGTTCACTTTTATTTCTTTGAAAAGTTCTTACCTCTATTTGCTCAGTTTTCTCTTTTTGGAATTCATATTTGTTGGCTGTTGGACCTCATGGACTAGTTGTACTCATGGATTTTCATCTTTTTTCCTCGTCTCATATCTTTGATTTTTGTTCTACTTTCTAGGAGAAGTCCCTCATTTTACTTTCCAACATATTTTATTAAAAATATTTTGGGTTGTCATAGTTTTAATTTCCAAGAGCTTTTTCTAATTCTCTTATTGTACTTTTTTAAGTAACTGCTTCTTCTGTCACAAATATAATGTCTTCTTTTATAGCTCCAAAGATTCTTATAGATCTTTTCCTGTCCCCCACATATTCTATTTAACTTCTTTTTTCTCCATCTCTGTCTTTGATGATGTGTTTCCTTAAATGTTTAGTGAAAAAGAAGATTTAAAAAAGTTATTGGATGCTTTGTGAAGCTTCTATGTCTGAGTCAGATCACTAAGGACTTAAGTGTTTGGAGTTTCACAGGATGTCAATATCTGTACTAACAGATTAACTTTCCCAGAGTATAATCCTCTAGTATATTTCCTGAGATATGGTTATGGTTTGATTATGTTCCCCAAGAACATAGCTCTTGGTCCTCACATCCAGTACTCCAGAATGTGACCTTATTTAGAAATAGGGTCATTGTATTGAAGTTAAGTCATGATGGAATAGGGTGAGCTTTTAATCCAATATAATGGTTTTCTTATATAAGAAGAAGAGACAGTGGAAAAGACACACAGAGAGGAAATGACCATGGGACCTTTGAGACTGAGATTCTAGTGATGAAGCTACAAGCCAAGGATACCTTAGGCTACTAGAAGCTGCAACAGGTGAGTGAAGGATCTTAGAACTTTCAGTGTGAGCAATATTAGATTTTGGATTTCCAGCCTCCAGAACTGTGAGACAAGAGGTCTGTTGTTTTAAGCCACCCAGTTTGTGGTAATTGCTATAACAGATCTAGGGAAAAAACACAGATGGGTAAACCTGGTTTTCAATATTCTGGGAGCCAAGAAGATGGGCTGCTAAAGGTTTTCTACATTCAGTATCTAAACTTTAATTTAATCCCCCACTTCTCATTATGGCACACCATCCCTGCCCTCTATTCTGCCTCAGATCCTATTTGGTTCAATTTTTCTAGTGTTGAACAGTGAAAGAAGGATGGCTTTCCTGTGTCATAGGAGGCAATCTTATGTTCTTTACTGGTTTTCCTCCCCCTTGTGGTACCATTGTAAGCTGTAGGCTTATTCAAGGAGACCGAGGCACGGGAAAGTTTTTAAAGGCAAAATGGGAGCTGGATGCCAGTGGCTTACACCTTTAATCCTAGCTACTCAGGAGGCAGATACCAGTGGTATCTGAAGCGAGCCTGTGTAAATAGTTCTCAAGACCCTATCTCAAAAAAAAACCCATTACAAAGAAGGGCTGGTGAAATGGTTCAAGGTGTAGGCCCTGAGTTCAAACTCCAGTAACACAAAAATAAATAAATAAATAAATAAATAAATAAATAGGAAAAGTTATAGTAAACTATTTGGACACAAAGTTCCTTGGTATTGGAGATTCCAGGAAAGAGTTGGGGTCAACTCATTGGCGGAAGTGCCATTTCTAGGCAAGTGATCCATGGAGAGTATCTTGTCTAAATTGCTTTGGTCTTAAAGAATGTTAAAGCCCAGTGCTGGTGGTTCACGCCTGCAATCCTAGCTACTTAGGAGGCTGAGATCAGGAGAATCATGGTTAGGAGTCAGCCCAGGGAAACAGTACCTGAGACCCCATCTCCAAAATAACCAGAGCAAAATGGTCTGGAGGTGTGGCTCAGGGGCTAGAGTGCCTGCTTGCAAGTGCAAAGCCCTGAGTTCAAATCCCAGTTCTACTAAAAAAAGTTAAAGACAAACTTTGTTAAAAAAATCTGCATACATATATGCATATGTGCAAAGCATGTAAAGTATGAGGTGCTTATAGAATGAGAAGACATTTTTATGGCATTTAGAATGTCCTTGAAAAATTACTTATCTCAAATAAGCAGGCATGCTGGCCTCACCTTTTTTTTTTTTTTCCCCATCTGTGGTGCTGGAGTTTGAACTCAGGGCCTCACACTTGCTAGGCAGGAGTTCTACCACTTGAACCACACTCTATCAGCCCTTTTTTGTGTTGGATGCTTTTGAGATAGGGTCTCACTTTTTGCCAAGGGTGGCCTTACCTCGATCCTCTTCATCTCTGCTTACTGAGTAGAAAGGATTACATGCATGGGACACAGGTGCCCAGTTTAGGCAAGTTCTTAAAAGTTAAAAATGCACCTTCTGTATGATCCTGCTATTCCAGTCCTAGGTAGTTACCCTAGGGAAATGAGAATGTATATTCATACAAAGACTTGTATACAAATGTATGTAGAATCTTTGTTATTGCCCAAAATGGGAATAACACAAATGTCCATCAACAAATAATGGAACAGGTAGGCATGGTGGTACATTCCTGTAATCCCAGAACTCTGAATTTGAGGTCAGGCTAGGCTGCATAGCAAAGACCCTGCCTCAATACAAACAAAACCAAATAATGGAGTGTGGTATATTCATACTGTGAAATATTGCTCCACTAAAAAAGCCAGACATAGAAGATTATAGACTGTGTAATTTCATTTTTACAGAATTCTAGGATTCAAAGTGATGTATCCTGACCAGAAAGCAAATGAGTGTTTGCTTGAGAAAGGATGTGGGGTAGGGAGGAGTTGGAAAGTAAGATTACAAAGGGGCACAGGGAAACTTCTGGTGATGACAGATACATTCATTGTTTTGATTATAGTGGTGGTAGCATGTAGACACACACAAAGCTGTACACTCTAAATGTGTATAGTTTATCATATGTCAAGTGTACCTCAATAAAGTTGTTAAAAATTCAATTTAGTTACTTTGATAGATTTTTGGGATGGAACAGAGAAATAGATATGGTTCATTTACCATGATTAACTGAAAAATCCAAGCGTACAACTTTTTTAAAAATCCTATTCTTACTTCAAATGCCATTCTAGTTTTCCTTGTGTTTACTCTCTATCATTCACTAATATTTTCATTCCCTTATGCCCTATTTTGTTCTCCAACCCAACTGAATTCTGGGTTGAGTACTAGGGATGGGCCCCAATGTAACGAATGACCAAGGATGGTTGGAATGTTATTGCCTGAAGGCTAATTCCTCAATTGAATCAGGTACAGATCTGTCCCTGAATCAAGAGAATAGATTAAGCAATCTTTCAGGTTCTTCTTTCTGATAAATTCATTGAACAGTCATATTATAAAATGAAGTCATCTTAAAAATGAAGGAGGTGGGCAAATGAGATAGTTGGTCTTAGGCATTTATGCTTTCACATACACACCAACTCTCATCCCTCAACCAAAACATAGTGATGCCTGAAACAGACCTTGACTCCACAGGCTCCTGGGATGGGTGGAGTGAGCATAAATGATGGCACATGTCAGGTGTGCTCAGGACAGGTGTACACATGTCAGAGGCACACCACCACGATTGGTGGATGTAGATTGTAATTCTTTTCCACAGAATGGTTGAAATCAGGTTTTACTTCTTTTAATAAAAGAAGCCTCTGTTTTTAAATTTTTTTTAGCCAGTTACAATTTACTTATAACTCCTATAAGCAAATAATATTTTCAGCTGAAAATGTTTTTGTTTTCACAGTGAATGGGAAAGTCCCAAAGTGATCAGGAATTTTTCTGGAGTGTACTTCAGAAACAAAAACTCCCAGATCTCAAAAATCTTTAAGTAGAAGTCAACAGGCTCCAGGGCTGGAATAGTTCCTTACAAATGAAGTAAAGCAATTGTCAAAGGAATCAGGAAGAAAATGTTTTATTCTGTCATGTTCACATTTCCACGAATATTTAGTAGACATTTGTTGGACAGTTGTCATCTTGGGTGTAACTTGCATTTTTCCTTCTTTCTTTGGTACCAGGACACCTCTTTCTTATGAGGAGTCATTTCATGTGATTCTGGTGAGGATTTCAATATTCACAACCAAAACAAATATGGTCAAAGGTGTTACCAGAAAGCTGTTTCCCTGGCCTCAATGCCATTCAAAGAAAGCGGTGTTCTGTGGAAGAGAAAATAAGGTTTATTACTTATCAGATGAAGAGGACAGTGAGAATCAATGTCTCAAAGCTCTGTAATCCCACTTCTGAGAGAAAATATCTACTTTTCAAAGGGGAGTTCAGGGGCTCAGTTCGAGTACATGACAAAACACATGTCCCAGAGTGTTGCGGGAGGTTGCTAGCTGAGATACGGGACACTGAGGCAGTTTAGCAGGAAGCAACGTTTTATTGTGCCAGCACAGACCCAGAGGACTCGTGTCCAAAGACTGAGTCCTGAGAACAAAGGAGTCCCACCTTATATACCCTTGCAAGCAGGTTACAGAGGCAATAAAATTAAAAAACAAGGTTTAACCCATATACGGTTACATGCAATTCTATAGGCTACTTCAGCCTAGTGCTAAGTGTCCTTCTACCTCTAGTGCTATGTGACCTTCTTCACCTTTGAATCCTTTAAGTTTTCTCTCTCTGCTATGCCATCCCTTCTCCCCAGTTACTTTATCAGAATTCAGGCCTGTCTGTTTTCTCTGCTACATTAAGAGTAGGTGCTGGACTTGGTTCCACAGGCTTATGGGAGCCTCATCTCTGAAACTGTATGTTTACGCTTTCTGATAGTCAGAGAGAGAAGGGGGAGAAGACTGCCTGGTTAATTGAAAAGAGTGTTAACCTTGGTCTCAGCATGTAGAGAGACAGAAACAAAGGGGAAAAAAATAGTTTGAATAACAAGCATAGCAACCTGGCCAGCACCCAAGTTGGCTATACCAAAAGTTTTTTCCCTTTTGTAGTGTTGGTTACATTTTCCCCACTGTCAACTTGTTCCTTCCATTTCTATGGAAAAGGGGTGTTACAATCATTTAACTGCTTCCTGCCTTTAGCTAATTTGTAGGCCCAAATTAAGGAGTCAGTACTCCTCAGCAAAGCAGCTTTTAAGCACTGGTAACAAAGGTAACCACAACTCTTTTCCACTTGAGCTTGTTTATTGATTTCGTGCTGGGGATTGTACCCAAGGCCTTGTGTGTGCTAAGCATGCCTTTTACCATGAACTATACACCCAGGCCTATTTGAGCTAACTTGATTTTTTTTCCACTTGCAACCAAAAGAATTCTAGCTAATGCAATTACAATGATTTAATGACACCCTTTAAAATGTGATTTAAAAAAATAAATATAAAGGTCAGCTATCTTCTAACTAAAATGAAAACAAAAAAGAATTTGAAAACGTCTTGGGAGAGTGTAGTTTGCAACAGGAAAAATTTTTATTTTTTATTTTATTATTCATATGTGCATACAAGGCTTGGTTCATTTCTCCCCCCTGCCCCCACCCCCTCCCTTACCACCCACTCCGTCCCATCCCTCTCCCCCCCACCCCCTCAATACCCAGCAGAAACTATTTTGCCCTTATTTCTAATTTTGTTGTAGAGAGAGTATAAGCAATAATAGGAAGGAACAAGGGTTTTTGCTGGTTGAGATAAGGATGGCAATACAGGGCATTGACTCACATTGATTTCCTAAAACAGGAAAAATTTTTAAATAGTAAAATAAATCTCTTAGGTAATGAATAAGAAGTCATAAGGAAATCTAAAAAACATTCTTTTTAGAATTTTTAGAATTGGTCTCACATCAAAAAGGTCATTCTGCTGGTGACAAGTTCTTTTAGGTTTTTTTCTTTTGTTGTTGGTGTTGGTATCTCTTTGAACCCAGGGCCTTGTGACTAAATATGTGATCTTCCACCGAGTGACACCCCCAGTTCTAGTTTTTCTTCAGATGAGAATGTTTTGATTTCCCCTTCTTTCCTGAAGAATATTTTTACTGGATATAGAATTCTGGGTTCACAGCTCTTTTCTTTAACGTCAGAAATCTTGTACCATTTCCTTTTGGCTTATATAGTTTTGGATGAGGAATCTTGTCATTCAAATTCTTTTTTCTCTACAGGTTAAGTCATAATGATGCCAGCAGGGTGGAGTCTGTGATAAGAAGACTTCCAAATTCTTTGTCCCATTGAGAAGAATCCATGACAGGACATGTGGGTATAAATTGAATTTATTAAAAGTTAGGGAAGGGAAATACAAAAGGGAACATGGTGGGCACAGGTGGAATCTAAAGGCAGAGAGAGCGTGCTTCTTGTCTCCAGGTACTTTTAAAAACTTACCCTAATCTTTGGGAAGGGAGGAACCCGGCGATTCCCATCAATAATCAATGAGTGGGGCGGAGCATGGGTGGTTCCTGGCCAGGTGAGGGCAGTCCCTGAGTCAGAGCATGGTTAATCTGAGATGTAAGATTTTTCTATGAGTCCTGAACTTTCCCTAATTTTAGCCTGCCTCAATAATTCACTTCAGTTTCTTTCAAAGTTATTTTCTGTCTTTAGTTTTCAGAAATTTGATTATGTGCTGGATGTGTAGCTCAGTGAGTGAGGCCAAGCATGCATGAGGCCCTGGGTTCCATCCTCAGCATCGCAAAAGAAACCCCAAACAAAACAAAAAAAACCACCACCACCAACTGAACAAACTGTTAGAGGGGCACGGTGATATATGCCAATAATCAATCCCTCTAGCACTTGGGAGGCTGAGGAAGGAGGATGCTGAACCTCAAAAAAATCTTCTTCGTTCTTGATTAAAAAAAATCTGGCATATTTTGGTTAATGGTGATTTTCATGTGGCCAAGAAATATTTGAAAAATGTGGAGTGGGGTATGGATCAAGGGGTAGAATGCTTGCCTTGCAGGCACAAAGCCCTGAGTTCAAAACCTAGAACTGCCAAAAAAATTTTATAAAATGTGATGAATGTAGCAAGTCACACAAAAAAAAATCAATAAAATTTAAAAATAGGAATATAGGCAAAATTAGTTTGGGGGTTATATTTTGTTTTTTATTTTTTCAGTTATATGATTTATTTTCTCTATTCAAACACAATAATATGGTATCTGAGTTTTGTTTGTAAACACACTTATCCATTCCAGCAATGGCAAGGCAAATGTTGCTTTTTGAAATGGTCCCTCATGGATCCTTTGGCCATCCAATCCTAGTTCCCTCTTGCCCAGCTGTATCTTCCCTCTGTTGTGTGGCCACCTCGTTGAATCTCATTCCAGATTTTAACTTTTCCATGGCTTCCATGCATTTGTTATGTTTTTCACGCAAAACTTGTTTCACCTTTACTGCATTGCCACCTCCTTTGGGGGCCCTGAACCTTCTTGTCAGCATTGCCACACCCAGGGGCTGCACCCCTTTTCCAGAACCACTTTTTCCTTTGGTGAGCATTTTTGTGGCACTAGGATTCAAACTCTGGACCTCACACTTGCTAGGCAGGTGCTCTTACCACTTGAGCCACTCCACCAGCCCTTTTTAGTTATAGGTTTTTTTAAGATAGGGTCTCTGGAACTTTTTGCCCAGGATTGGCTTTGAACTGTGATCCTCCTGATCTCTGCCTCCTGAGTATTGGGAGCATCTTCTTACCTTGCTGCCAAATTCTCAACTGCTCTGGTAGTGGTAAAAAGCCCCTTCAGGCCCATGGGTGTGCCTAAAAGGGGCCTCAAGATCCACCCATTTTACCCCAGCTTGGGAAGCAGGCATCCTTTTGGTTTGTTTTTTCTTTTTGGAGACAGGGTCTCACTATATAGAGCAGGTTGGCACCAAACATCTGATCCTTTCACCTAAGGCCCCCAAGTGCTGTAATTACAAGTGTATGCTGCCATGCCTGGCTCATAGGCAAAAATTACTGTGGGCAACATTATTTTTTACCTAATGAGTTAAATTAGAAGTTAATGACTGAGGGTGTAACTCAAGTGGTGGAGCACCTGCCTACCAAACAAGGCCCTGAGTTCAAACCCTCATACTGAGGAAAAAACAAACAAAAAATACCAGCAAATCAAAGACATTTTTAAGATCAAAAAGGAAATTAAAATGAGAAAATGCATTGTAGAACATTTGAGATGCATACAAAGCAGTGGTTGAAAGAAAATGCAAAGTTCTGAATAGCTACATTAATAATAATTAAAAACAGGCAAGACAGGGCTGGGGGTAGCTTAGTGGTGAGCAAGGCCCTGGGTTCCATCCCCAGCACCGAAAAAAAAAAAAAAAGGCAAAACTGAGGGTAAAAGAATTAAAATTTCTTTCTTCTTTTTTTTTTTCAAACCCCAGTGATGGCACTGGGGTTTGAACATAAGGCCTTGCTAGGCAGGCTCTCTTACCACTTGAGCCACTCTGCCAGCCCAAGAATTAAAATTTCAAATCAAGAAAGCAGAAAAGGTAGCCAAACACTAGTAGGTTATGCCTATAATCCTCGATGCTTGAGAGCTGAGACTGGGAGGATCACCATTTGAGATCAGGGCTGGCAAAAAATGTTCTAGAGACCTCATTTCTAAAAATAACCAGATGAAATGGACTGAAAGTGTCACTGAAGAAGAGTACCTGGGTTGAAAGCTTGAGGCCCTGAGCTCAAACACCAGTACCCTCTCCCTCCAAAAATTAGAAACGGCAAAAGAAAATAAGCCTGTGAAGCAAAGATAAGTGATTTAGTAAGGACAAAAGTAGAAACTTCAAATTTTGGGAAAATGGTAGCTCTCACAAGTCTAAAACTTAAATCTTGAAAAATAAAACAAACAGTTGTCTAATTGGAGAAAAATCATAAAATCATAAATATACAAAATAAAAATTTGTATGAGAGAATTAAATACATACATGAGAGAAATTAAAAGATTCAGGGGAGCTGAGAGTGGTAACTTACACCTGTAATCCCAGGTGTTTGGGAGGCAGAGGTAGGATGATCACTGTCCAAGTCCTGCCTGGGCTACATAGGGAGACTTTATCTCAAACCAGGTATGGTGGCCATGCCTGTGATCTCAGTTATTAGGAAGGGAGGCAGAGACAGGAGGATCATGTTCCAGGCCAGGCCATTGTAGTCCAAACTGGCACAAGACTCTATCTGAAAAACAAACTAAAGCAAAAAGAGGTTGGAGACGTGGTAGAACAACTGCGTAGCAAGCATAAGGCCCCAAGTTCAATCCTCAATAGGAAAAAAAAAAAAGGAAAAGAAAAGATTCAGGAGAGACTACCTTGTAAGTCACTGTGGAAAACAAAATAGAATCAAATGAGAGATTCTGAATCAAATGAGAGATTGTCAAAACCAGCCTCAGAATGCATATTAAATATAAACAGACCATAGATAATGGGGGTTATTAAAGAACTACTTCCCCAAAAGCACACTGGCATACAGACTTTTAAAAAGAGCCAGACTTTTAAAAATAAAAAAAATTGGCTCTATCCTTTTGTGTTCTAAAGTATGGAGGGGAAAAAACATTTAAAGTTTTAATTAAATGAATGTAACCACAAAGATAATACCCCAAAATTAACCTCAAGTCAAGATCGCATATGAATATTTATATAAAAATCCCAGCTAGCACACTAACATATGAATTAAGGCATGTATTTACAGAATAGTACAATTTAGGGACTTGGTTCAAGTGGTAGAGCACTTACTTGCCTAGTAAACATGAGGCCCTGAGTTCATATGACAGTACAGGAAAAAAAAAAGATAATACAGCTTTATCAAGTGGCATTTATCCCAGGAATGCAAAGATTGTTCAATAATTCACCATTTTTTGATAGTAGCTATTTATAAATAGGAATAAGAAGATGAATTATTTAATAAATGATTTTGAAATAACAGGCTGTTTGTCTATTAAAAGAGAAAGGTTTCTACTTCTTACTTTCTATCAAAAACTAATTACAAATGCACTAGGAGGACAAATGTAAAAAGAAAAGGTAAAGTCATAAAAATATTAGAAGAGAATATGGGAGAATTTCCAAAATAATCTTGGACTAGAGAAGGGCTTCCTAAACATCACAGAACTATCAAGAAACCATAAAAGAATAGATTGACATATTCATCTACCTAAAATAAAAAAAGAATCAGGAGGATGACAAGTTATAAGCCTGAAAAATATTTATAACATTCCACAGAGTTAATTTTCCTAATGTATGACTTGAAATAATAGTTATATAAACTAATAGTTAAAACATAATACAAAATGGCAAAAGACATAGTATGGCTCTTAAACATGTAAATACGTGCATAATCTCATTCATTTAAGGTTGACATTTTTTCATGTCAGATTGGCAAACACAAAAGTTGGTTACAATGTGGTAACGTTGGTGAGGATTGGAGAAACAGACACTCCCACATATTTTCAGTGGTAGTGAAAATGGTTTATCTTCTGTGCAAAGCACTTTAAAAATATCTGTCAAAATACAAATGCATGTGTCTTTGGCCAAGCAATACTACTAATATGTTTTTATCCTACAAAAATATACATAATTTTGGTGGAGTGGCTCAAGTGGTACAGCGCCTGCTTTGCATGCATGAGTTCAAGCCCCAGTGCCACCAAAAAAAAAAATAAATATATACGTAATTTATATTTCATATATACATAGATTTTCACTATAACATTGCTACATTTGTTAATAGGTAAACATTGGAAACAACCTGTTTGTCCATAATTAGGACATCAATCACCTTAATTACAGTAGATACACACAAAAATGCTCAACAGCTTTTAAATAGAAATAACCCTGTGTATTTGTTAGGAGCCATCTCCAAGATACAGTATCAAATAAAAAGGCAAAGGGAAGAACAGAGATAATGTTGATACCATTTGTACAGAAAACCAAAATAACTCCACAAAAATGTAACTATTATATGTTTATGAATTATATGTTTTAAAAAAATCTATTTCAGTAAGTTTACCCAAGACCTTAACAATCTTTATTACCTCTTAGGAGTAAACTGGTGCCTGAAGGAAAGAGACTTGAAGGAATCTTTTTCCTCTATACCCTCATTTTGTGCCAAGTTCCATAGACACAGACCTTAGATGGGGACTCTTGAGTGTGTGCTCTAATAGGGAAGTGATGGAAGCAGAACAAAGCAGGGATCAGAACCTGAACAAGGATGTAATTTGTTCAGTCAGAATCCAGCTTTTGCCTGATACCCCAACAAGCTCTGGAGTGTGGACGATATCTTAGAGTTAGTCCTACTTTGGGATAAAGGGGCCAAGCTTTCTACCCTTATCGGTCAATTGGCTGTAAACTATCCTCAAAAGGGGGAGTAGCTTCTCAGGAGGGGTGGCTCCTATTGGCTAATTCTCTAGAAAAGGGGGCAATTCTGAGCAAGTAGCAATCTTCAGAGCAGCCAAGAGACCAGATTAGAAAGGAATATGGACCTGAGAGGTGTCTACCCTGACCTCATTACACCTTTTGAAATCAGTAGAGTATTTACCTCCATAAAAAACAAAAGTCAATTTTTAAAAAATCAGTATTAAAGAATGGTCTCTTTGTGGTTTACCTAGATTCTAAATTCAACATGTATGCCAAAATGTAAAATAGTAAAATTTAGCCTTGGAAATCCCTAGCAAGTCTCCAATTTGGAACCACACATTGGCCAAGTTTTCTGCCAGTATTGGAACATTATGTTTCTTTGAACCAGTACCACATGAAATAGGTGGCTTGCAGTTAGGTGACCTATTTAAAGAGTCCACAGCTTTAGACAATGGGCTCACAATCATTGATCAAGTCTCCATGATCCTGTATGGTAGCAAGATGGAGCAATCTGGATTTAGCCCCCAGGATCCTGATAGGATCTGAAAGAGGAGTAGTTTTAGCTCCTATCTCACACTCTCTCTAGAATGGACTGGTATGGGGATCAAGCACACCATCTGTTTCAACCCTTTATTTCTCCTTGTCAAATTATATCGTGTGAATATAGCATATATGATACAGAAAAATATACAAAAATTAAGCAAAGGGCGAAAAACATGATTAAGCAATCTTTTATTATGTTAGACCATTTTCTAAAAGAACCACCTAAGGATGATACTTGGGACCTAGATGCCTTACAACTCTGTAAAATTAGACATCAAGTAAGATTTCCCTCCCTCTCTGATAGAGAAAGTAAGTTAATGGCTATGGTTTTAACCAGTTTCACATCTAACGTAACAATCAGGTTTCCACATGCCTTTTCGCACTTTCACATATCCTCATTGAACTATTTTCTCTTTCTCCTTTTTTTTTTTACAGGTATAGTATTTTTTATTTTATGTAACCTACTTTCCTTTTTAAATTATCATATTATTGTTATACAGGAGGTATGTTGTGACATTTACAAAAGTTCTTACAATGTATCATAGTTGAATTCACCCCCTCCATCATTCTCCTTTGTTTCCCCTCCCCCCATTCTTGGAATAGTTTCAATAGGTCTCACTTTTCTATTTTTTCTTTCTTTCTTTATTTTTATTTTGTTATTCATATGTGCATACAAGGCTTGGGTCATTTCTCCCCCCACCCCCACCCCCTCCCTTACCACCCACTCCATCCCCACCCTCTCCTCCCCACCCCCTCAATACCCAGCAGAAACTATTTTGCCCTTATCTCTAATTTTGTTGAAGAGAGAATATAAGCAATAATAGGAAGGAACAAGTTTTTTTTGCTGGTTGAGATAAGGATAGCTATACAGGGAGTTGACTCACATTAATTTCTGTGCATCTGTGTTACCTTCTAGGTTAATTCTTTTTGATCTCACCTTTTCTCTAGTTCTTGGTCCCCTTTTCCTATTGGCCTCAGTTGCTTTTAAGGTATCTGCTTTAGTTTCTCTGCGTTAAGGGCAACAAATGCTAGCTAATTTTTTAGGTGTCTTACCTATCCTCACCCCTCCCTTGTGTGCTCTCGCTTTTATCATGTGCTCAAAGTCCAATCCCCTTGTTGTGTTTGCCTTTGATCTAATGTCCACATATGAGGGAGAACATACAATTTTTGGTCTTTTGGGCCAGGCTAACCTCACTCAGAATGATGTTCTCCAATTCCATCCATTTACCAGTGAATGATAACATTTTGTTCTTCTTCATGACTGCGTAAAATTCCATTGCGTATAGATACCACATTTTCTTAATCCATTCGTCAGTGCTGGGGCATCTTGGCTGTTTCCATAACTTGGCTATTGTGAATAGTGCCGCAATAAACATGGGTGTGCAGGTGCCTCTGGAGTAACCTGTGTCACAGTCTTTTGGGTATATCCCCAAGAGTGGTATTGCTGGATCAAATGGTAGATCAATGTTTAGATTTTTAAGTAGCCTCCAAATTTTTTTCCAGAGTGGTTGTACTAGTTTACATTCCTACCAGCAGTGTAAGACGGTAACTTTTTATCCACATCCTCGCCAACACCTGTTGTTGGTGGTGTTGCTAATGATGGCTATTCTAACAGGGGTGAGGTGGAATCTTAGTGTGGTTTTAATTTGCATTTCCTTTATTGCTAGAGATGGTGAGCATTTTTTCATGTGTTTTCTGGCCATTTGAATGTCTTCTTTTGAGAAAGTTCTGTTTAGTTCACTTGCCCATTTCTTTATTGGTTCATTAGTTTTGGGAGAATTTAGTTTTTTAAGTTCCCTATATATTCTGGTTATCAGTCCTTTGTCTGATGTGTAGCTGGCAAATATTTTCTCCCACTCTGTGGGTGTTCTCTTCAGTTTAGAGACCACTTCTTTTGATGAACAGAAGCTTTTTAGTTTTATGAGGTCCCATTTATCTATACTATCTCTTAGTTGCTATGCTGCTGGGTTTTGTTGAGAAAGTTCTTGCCTATACCTACTAACTCCAGAGTATTTCCTACTCTTTCCTGTATCAACTTTAGAGTTTGTGGTCTGATATTAAGATCCTTGATCCATTTTGAGTTAATCTTGGTATAGGGTGACATACATGGATCTAGTTCCAGTTTTTTGTAGACTGCTAACCAGTTATTTTTAGCTCCTTTGTCAAAGACAAGTTGGTTATGGTTGTTTGGCTTCACATCTGGGTCCTCTATTCTGTTCCACTGGTCTTCATGTCTGTTTTTGTGTCAGTACCATGCTGTTTTTATTGCTACTGCTTTGTAATATAGTTTGAACTCAGGTATTGTGATACCTCCAGCATTGTTCTTTTGACTGAGTATTGCCTTGGCTATTCGTGGCTTCCTGTGTTCCCATATAAATTTCACGGTAGATTTTTCGATCTCTTTAATGAATGTCATTGGAATTTTGATGGGAATTGCATTAAACATGTAGATTACTCTTGAGAGTATCGACATTTTTACTATGTTGATTCTACCAATCCATGAGCATGGGAGATCTCTCCACTTTCTATAGTCTTCCTCAATCTCTTTCTTCAGAAGTGTATAGTTTTCCTGGTAGAGGTCTCTCACATCTTTTGTTAGGTTTACACCTAGGTATTTGATTGTTTTTGAGGCTATTGTAAGTGGAATTGTTTTCATACATTCTTTTTCAGTTTGCTCATTGCTAGTGTATAGAAATGCTAATGATTTTTCTATGTTGATTTTATATCCTGCTACCTTGCTATAGCTATTGATGATGTCTAGAGCTTCTGAGTAGAGTTTTTTGGGGCTTTAAGGTATAGGATCATGTCATCTGCAAATAGAGATATTTTGACAGTTTCTTTACCTATTTGTATTCCTTTTATTCCTTCTTCTTGCCTAATTGCTCTGGCTAGGAATTCCAGTAGTATGTTGAATAGGAGTGGAGATAGTGGGCATCCTTGTCTGGTTCCTGAATTTAGAGGGAATGGTTTCAGTTTTTCTCCGTTAAGTATAATGCTGGCTGTAGGTTTGTCATATATAGCTTTTACAATGTTGAGGTACTTTCCTTCTATTCCTAGTTTTCTTTGAGCTTTTATCATGAAATGGTGTTGGATCTTATCAAAGGCTTTTTCTGCATCTATTGAGATGATCAAGTGGTTTTTGTCTTTGCTTCTGTTAATATGGTTTATTATGTTTATTGATTTTCATATGTTGAACCACCCCTGCATCCCTGGGATGAAGCCTGCTTGGTCGTGGTGAATAATCTTTTTGATGTGTTGCTGAATTCGGTTTGCCATTATTTTGTTGAGGATTTTTGCGTCAATGTTCATTAAGGAGATTGGCCTATAGTTCTCCTTTTTGAGGTGTCTTTGCCTGTTTTTGGGATAAGTGTAATACTGGCTTCATAAAATGTGTTTGACAGTTTTCCTTCCCTTTCTGTTTTGTGGAACAGTTTAAGTAGGGTTGGTATCAGTTCTTCTTTAAAGGTCTGATAGAATTCAGCAGAGAATCCATCAGGTCCTGGACTTTTCTTTTTGGGGAGACTCTTGATTGATGCTTCAATTTCATTTTGTGTTATAGATCTATTCAGGTGATTAATTTCCTCTTGGTTCAGTTTTGGATGATCATATGTATCTAGAAATCTGTCCATTTCTTTAAGATTTTCAAATTTATTTGAATATAGGTTCTCAAAGTAGTCTCTGATGATTTCCTGGACTTCCATGGTGTTTGTTGTTATCTCCCCTTTTGCATTCCTGATTCTACTAATTTGGGTTTTTTCTCTCCTCATTTAGTCAGGTTTGCCAGGGGTCTGTCGATCTTGTTTATTTTTTCAAAGAACCAACTTTTTGTTTCATTAATTCTTTGTATGGTTTTTTTGGTTTCTATTTTGTTGATTTCAGCTCTTATTTTTATTATTTCTCTCCTTCCATTTGTTTTGGGATTTGCTTGTTCTTGTTTTTCTAGGAGTTTGAGATGTATCATTAGGTCATTGATTTGGGATCTTTCAGTCTTTTTAATATATGTACTCATGGCTATAAACTTTCCTCTCAGGTCTGCTTTAGCTGTGTCCCATAGGTTCCGGTAGGTTGAGTTTTCATTTTCATTGACTTCCAGGAACTTTTTAATTTCCTCTTTTATTTCATTGATGATCCATTCTTCATTAAGTAATGAGTTATTTAGTTTCCAGCTGTTTGCATGTTTTTTGTCTTTACTTTTGTTGTTGAGTTCTACTTTTACTGCACTGTGATCAGATAGTATGCACGGTATAATTTCTATTTTCTTATATTTGCTGAGGCTTGCTTTGTGCCCTAGGATATGATCTATTTTGGAGAAGGTTCCATGGGCTGCTGAGAATGTATCTTGTGTAAAAGTTGGATGAAATGTTCTGTAGACATCAACTAGGTCCATTTGATCTATTGCATATTTTAGATCTTGGATTTCTTTTTGATTTTTTGTTTGGATGACCTATCTGTTGATGATAATGGGGTGTTAAAGTCTCCCACAACCACTGTGTTGGTGTTTATATATGCTTTTAGGTCTTTCAGGGTATGTTTGATGAAATTGGGTGCGTTGACATTGGGTGCATACAGGTTGATAACTATTATTTCCTTTTGGTCTATTTCCCCTTTTATTAGTATGGAATGTCCTTCTTTATCTCATTTGATCAATGTAGGTTTGAAGTCTACTTTGTCAGAGATAAGTATTGCTACTCCTGCCTGTTTTCGGGGGCCATTGGCTTGGTAAATCTTCTTCCAGCCTTTCATCCTAAGCCTATGCTTATTTCTGTTGGTGATATGGGTCTCCTGTAAGCCACAAATTGTTGGATCTTCCTTTTTAACCCATTTCATCAAGCGGTGCCTTTTGATGGGTGAATTAAGTCCGTTAACATTAAGCGTTAGTACTGATAGGTATGTGGTGATTCCTGTCATTTAGTTGTCTTAGTTGTTTAAAGGTTTGATTGTGTGTACCTAAGTTGAGGTTACTCTCTATTGTCTTGCTTTTTCTTTTCCTGTGGTTTGGTGCTGCCTGTCTTTTCATGGTTAAGTTGGGTTTCACTTTCTGTGTGCAGAATCCCTTGCAGAATCTTTTGTAGTGGTGGTTTTGTGGTCACATATTGTTTTAGTTTCTGCTTATCATGGAAGACTTTTATTGCTCCATCTATTTTGAAGGATAGTTTTGCTCTGTATAGTATCCTGGGGTTGAAGTTATTTTCATTCAGTGCCCAGAAGATGTCACCCCACGCTCTTCTTGCTTTTAATGTTTCTGTTGAGAAGTCTGCTGTGATGTTGATGGGTTTACCTTTTTATGTTATTTGTTTTTTCTCTCTTACAGCCTTCAGTATTCTTTCCTTAGTTTCTGAACTTGTTGTTTTAATGATGATATGTCGTGGGGTAGTTCTATTTTGATCTGGTCTGTTTGGTGTCCTGGAGGCCTCTTGCATCTGTATGGGAATATCTTTCTCTAGATTTGGGAAATTTTCCATTATTATTTTGTTGAGTATATTACACATTCCCTTCGCTTGCACCTCTTCTCCTTCTTCGATGCCCATGATTCTCAAGTTTGGTCTTTTGATGGAGTCGGTGAGTCTTGCATTTTCTTTTCACAGGTCTTGAGTTGTTTAATTAATAGTTCTTCGGTTTTTCCTTTAATTACCATTTCATCTTCAAGTTCTGGGATTCTGTCTTCTGTGTGTTCTATTCTGCTGTATTGGGCTTCTGTTTTGTTTTGCAGTTCTGTTTCATTCTTTTTTCTGAAGTTTTCCATATCCTGGGTTGTTTCCTCTTTAATGTTATCTATTTTTGTCCTGAGTTCATTTATCTGTTTATTCATTGTGTCTTTGTTTCACTTTGGTGTTTATACAGTGCTTCTATGGTTTCCTTTATTTCTTTTGCTTTTTCAAATTCTCTATTTTTGTTGTCTTGGAATTTATTGAGTGTCTCCTGTAATTTTGGTTGACCCTATCCAGTATCATCTCTATAAAATTCTCATTGAGTACCTGTAGTATGTCTTCTTTTAAATTATTCTTGTGGGCTTCATTGGGTCCTTTGGCTTAGTTTATCTTCATTTTGTTGGAGTCTGGATCTGAGTATCTGTTTTCTTCATTCCCCTATGGTTCCTGTACTAATTTTTTGCTGTAGGGAAACTGGTTTCCCTGTTTTTTCTGTCTTCCCGTCATTGTCTTTGGTGTTGTTACTGTCCCTGTACTGTGTGCAATTAAGTATTTTCTAGCTTGTAATAATAACAATGGTAATATTTAGAATGGAAGGGTGAGCTGAGATGGAAAGCAAGAAGTTAAAGAAAAGGGAAAAACAAATACACAGACAAGAAGGAGAAAGAACAAGGTATCAGACAAGAAAGTTTCAAAGTTATAAACAGGGAGCATTAGTGTACTAATTGACAGTAAGCTGAACAGACATTAGAGAATCAGAGGATTGAAAATCAAAAATAAAAAAAAATAAAGATAATAAAAATAAAAAATAAGTAAATGAAAGATATATCTACATATAAAAATGAATTAAAATAAAATGAAAAATAAAAAATTAAAAAAACAAAACCAAATAACCAAAAAACCAAAAAGCCTCCAAGTTCAAATGCAATGAAGTTTCAGTCTTAATAATTTGGGTGTCTGTCTCAGTCTCCAATCCTGGATATGGTGCCTCAGATGTTGTTCTGTAGTTGTCTCATCAAAGGGAATGCATAAAGTCGAACAAAACTACACACACACACACACACACACACACACACACACAAACCCCACCACGTGTCCCAAGTTCAAATGCAATACAGTTTCAGTAAGTTTTTCAACATGAAGGTAGAATTCGGTTGTTCTCTCATCAAAGGTAGGGAGAAAAAGAAAAAAAAAGAGTCTGGAGACAGTTCTGAGAATGGAATCTGTGGCTGTGGCTTGCCTGCCTGCTGCTGTCAGCCTGCTGTTGCTGGCGGTGTTATTTATGCAGATCTCTGGGGTGAGCTCAGCACTCACCTGGCCCGCAGGCTTTGTTTGCTCAGAGTTCTCCTGTGCGGGAGCCTCTGCTACAAGCTTTCCCCTTTCCAAGCACACTGGGAAAGGTGACACTGCACCCGCGTTCTCAGGCCTGCGTGTTTATTTACAGTTCATGTGGGAGGTGGGACTTCCCCCCTCTCCTATGGAGTTTTCCTCCCACCGCCACTTTCACAAGCTTTCCTGCTCCTGATTACTAGGCGGTGCTGCTGCTCCTGCCAGCCACCATATTTCTTTACAGTTCACATGAGAAGTGGGTCTTCCCTCCTCTCCTGTGGAGTTTTCCTCCCTCTGCCACTCTCACAAGCTTTCCCACTCCTGGTTGCTGGGCGTGTAACCCCAGCTCCCACCAGAGCCTCTCGGCTTGTTTATTTACAGTCCCGGGAAGGATTCCCTTCCCCCAATCTTCAGCACTCAGTGCGCCTCACCATCTTTTCCGTGTGTCTTTATTGTTCTTATTGCTTATTAGTCAGTTTCTTTTTTCCCCGGGTGGAAGTCAGTCTGTCCAGGGGGCTATGCTGCTCTGGCCCAGGCTTGTCTGTGGGAGTACCGCAGTACTGCAAAGCTCACCTGGTCCGTGTCTTCCCAAGCTGTCTGGGCGCGGGTGACTGGCGGCCCAGGGACCCTCCTGGTTTCTCCGTTTAACGTGAAGTGGAGATTCTCTGCGCCGGCTGGAGGTGTGGAGGGGTCAAAGTTATGCCTCTTTTCAGTGATTATGCCTGCAAAGTGTGTCTCCAGTGTCTCTCCAAGATTTCACTATAGGAGGCTCGCTTTCTGCTTCCTCCCTCTAGCCGCCATCTTGGAATCTCCCCCCTCCATTTTTTCTCTTTCTTCTGTTTCCTTTGTTATTGAGTCAACACTATATGAGAATCAAAGTTTTAACAATATAGGATAATATGCTTTTTCAGTGTGAGTTTAGTATAAATTTATATAATGAAATGTACATACAATGACAGGGAATCCCAGTAGAAAAAAAACTACCAGATTCATTATACAATATATCCTTTCTGGAAGGTAGGATTGCATATTTAAGTCTCAGTTTATGACTGTTGGCCTGGTTTCTGAAATACTTCAAATACTGATGTAGGTTGTGCTTTGAAAAATAATAACACCAGCAAAGAGAATTTTTTAAGCAAAAAATATTCATATGATTTTCTCAATCCATTCTCCCCCCAACCCTGCCAAATCCCCTTAGTAGACCTCTGGAACTAGGGTTGCCAAATTCAGTAAACATAAATACAGGATATCTAGTTAATTTTGAATTTTAGATCAACAATTTTTATCATAAGTATGTCCCAAGTATTATAAGTATTTATTTGATAATTCTATCTGGGGCATCTGAAATTCTAGATGGGAATGTAAGAAGCAGGTGGGGAAAGCAAGGTTGCCAGAGTACCTCAAATGCAAAGAGTCACAGGCAGAGTTTGGGCCTGTGCTGAAGCTGGAAAGTAGAATTCTGTTTCAACTACAAGCAGTGAATTGAGGGCCCTAGTGAAAACTGCTGTCTAATGAGAGCTGAGTCAACTGGAATAGGGCAATCTGCTGGAGTCAGGAAGGGGAGCCAGTAAGGAGAAGTCACAGAGTTACATTGAAGACTAATGTGCTAAAGTGGGCTTTATTGTTCAAGAACTCTGGAGAGTCCATCTGGATAAGTGAGTTCACTAGACATATTTAAAGATTCAAGTGGTAAATAATGCATAACACAGAATTTACCATTTTAACCTTTTTAAGTGTACAATGCAACAATATTAAGTAGATTCACAGTGTTGTGCAATCGTCACCACCATCTACTTCCAGAACACCTTTTATCTCCCCAAATAGAAACTCTCCCCACTAAGCAATAACTTTCCAGGCTCTCTCCCCTCAGTCCCTTGTAATCTCTATGATACTTTTTATCTCTATAACTTTGCCTATCTAGGTAATTCATTATAAGAGGAATTACAAAATAATTATTCTTTTATGTCTGACTTATCCTACTAAGTGTGTTTCAAAGGTACATCTTTGCAGACATTTAATTTTTAAAAAAAGTTCCGTGGTAACAATTACTTTTTACTCTATAAAAACCATTCCCTAACTAAATGGCTTAGAAAACTTTTTCCTTTCTTCAAATTTATTGCTCTTGAGTCTCTGGAAAGATTAGAAATTCCTATTGATTTGAACCAGGTTTCATTGATCTTGGCTGGGTTTCCTGTACTATCTGTAGTGGCCTTCTAGGCCAGCTGGAGCTGGCTTGTCTAGAATGGCCACTGCTGGGGAGAATTGTTTCTGCTCCAGGTGGTTGCTTGTTCTCTAGGAAGCTGGCCTGGGCTTGTTCACATGGTAGTAGAATGAGAAGAAGTGGGCAAAAGACATCTTCAAGCCTGGGCTTGAAACTATCAAAATGGCACTCTGCCTCATTCATTTTAGTCAAAGTAAATCATAAGGCCAGCCTGAATTCAAAGGATGGGAAATAGAATTCTCCATTGGAGGGAAGGAGCTGAAAAATTATGGCATATAATAGGGAAGAGAATAATTGTGGCCATTTTTTCAAATAGTCTACTGCAATTTATTAAGATAAAATTATTTTGAAAATTTGTAGTGTCCAAATTGATCTGCAGATTTGGTGCAATCTTAATAAAAATTATGCCTTTGCCCTTCCCCTTGGTCCCCCCCAGAAATAGACCATGAGGCTGGTTGTATAGCTCAGTAATAGAGCACTTACCTAGCATGCACAAGGCTGTGGGTTAAATTCCCCAGCACCATAAAACAACAAACTAGGACAAGCTGATTCTAAAACTCATGGAATTTCAAGGAACACAGATTAGGCAATCTTGAAAATGGACAAAGTTGGAGGACTCACACTTCTCAATTTCAAAATTTACTACAAAGGAACAGTAATCAAGACAGTATGGGAGTGTCATAAGGGTAAAAACATAGATCAGTGCAATAGAATTGAGATTCTAGAAATAAACCCATATATCTGATCAATTGAAAGGTACAAAGATGAACCAATAGGTGAAACAATGATGTTAAATTCATGCCAGGACAACTGGATATCCACATGCAAAAGAATGAAGCCAGAACCCTACCTCAGTCCATAAACAAAAAGCTAACCTAAATGGATCAAGAATCTAAATTTAAGAGCTAAAACTATAATACTCTTGGAAACAGTAGTAAATCTTCATGCAATGGATTCCTAGATATGGCATCAAAAGCACAAGCAACAAGAGAAAAAATAGATAAACTACACTTCATTAAAATTTGAAACTTCAATTCACCAAATGACACTGTCAAGAATGTTTAGATACAGGGGTTGGGGCATAGCTCAGTAGTAGAGCTTTGTATGCATGAGGTCCTGAGATTGATCCCTAGCACACTAAACAAAGAAAAGTGGAAAAAGTGAAAATAGCCAATCCTGAGTTGGGTGTGGTAGGCATATTTGTAATTTCAGCACTTAGGAGGCTGAGGCAGGAGGATTGCTAGTTTGAGGCCAGCCTGGGTTACATGGAGAGACCCTATTTCAGAGATAAATAAAATAAACTGGGCACCAGTGGCTCATGCCTATAATCCTAGCTACTTGGGAGGCTGAGATTGGGAGGACCTCACCTCAATGCCAGCCCCAGCAAGTAGTTTGGGAGACTCCCATCTCCAAAATAACCCGAGCAAAATGAACTAGAGGTGTGGCTCAAATGGTAGGGTACCTGCTTTGCAAGTGCAAAGCCCTGAGTTCAAACCTCAGTTCCATCAATCAATCAATAAACCAGCAAATAAATACATAAATTCATAAAATAAGATAAAACTAAATAGAATAAAATAGCAAATACAAGGTTGGGCATTCTTCATAAAGCTTCCTCCAAACATGGACTACAAAGCTGATAATTAATGCAATTGGCTTCTAGATTACAAGCATGAGACAAATCCCAGTTTCTGTAATTATCTATTGGAAGCAGTATTTCATAGTGTGACTTTTCATACTCACTTGGGGCAGTCAGAAGTTTGCAGTGTCTTCCTGGGGCTCTTCTGACTTATCAGTTCAGATGCCCAATACTTCCAGGACGGCCTTCCTTGGCCCATTCTTCCTCTTTTTCTATGCCCTCCTAGGTAACCTGGAAATCCTATAGTGGAAAGGGTAGTCTTCTTTCTCATGTACTTTAAACATGGCCAATGTCCCAAGGAATGAAACTCCCTGCTGTGGGGAACCTTAGATGCCAGCAGAAGCCGGTATGAGGTATTTTGGTCACAGATGCCTTCAAAAGCCTTTCAAGTATTGCTGTGGGTGGTCTTGCTCCTGTGAGGCAGCTCCTCAGAGTCTGGACCTTCTCCCAGAAACTGCAAAAAAGCCAATACAGGTCAGCCCGCCAGGCCCACAAATCTTCCCACCCAATCATCCCTACTCCATATCACTCCACACCAAGGGAGCTCACCTGTTCTCTCAAACTGGGAAGATTCTGTTCAGGTTTTCTCAGAGGCTAGAAACAATGTTGGCCTTTTCTGTTGGGGAAAGGGGGAGAGGATACTGACCTCACCGAGCCATTGTTTGTTCATAGCCATAGCTTCAGGGACTAACATTCTTAGGAATAGTAACCCTAAATCATTTTGTGTATGATTCCAGACCTTGGCTCCCTTTTGTGGTTCATAGGGTGTAAAACAGACATATTATGGAATTTTTTTATTTCCATTTTTGCAGTTGCAAAAGTTACTTAGGCACTGATAGAAAGTTGATTATAGCTAAATGAATTGAATATTTTTAATCAGATATTGTAAAGATTTAAGCTAATGTATCAAGAATTATACAGTGTGAATTGAGAAATCACACTGCTTGAAGAATGAAAAACATGGCTTGTTCAGCATACCAAAATAGTAACATTTATTCAGTGGTCAATGTTCCAGGTACTGCCGTGAACATTTTATGTAAAAAGAATGTAACTTTTTATTATGTAAAGTTTCAAGCTTAAGAAATAAAACAAAGAGCATAGAAGACCTCATCACCTGTTCTCAACCATTATCAACATGTTAACATTTGCCATGTTTGTTTTGTCTGTCCCTCATCATCATCATTTCCCCTTCTTCCATTTTTTTCTGTAGTATTTAAAGCAAGTATCAGATGTCTGTAAATATCTTAAATATATTCTAAATTTTCAAAATATATCAGTTATTTTAACCCAATAGATACTGTTATTATTCCCATTCCATGTGTGTATGAATGGAGACAATTGCATTAAGTGACCTATAGGCTGAGGATTCAAACCCTGGAGGCTGACTGCAGAGCCTGTGTGGCAGCCAACCTCCAAGATAGACTCCCATCCCTGCCACCTGGTGTTCACACTGGGTAGTGCCCTCATACCAGGTACCAGGGTTGAACAGTGATACCAATAGTGTATGGCAGAAGTATCAGGACATTTCTTCTGAGAGTAGGCTGCCATTTCTGTCTTGGGTCCCTTTCTCTTTCTTGGCCCACTTGCTCTGGAGGAAGCTAGTTACCATGTCCAGCAGCCCCATAGTGAGGAAGGAAGGCCCCCAGTCATAGTCAGTGTGGGGCTGAGGGAAGCCAACAATGATGTGAGAGAGCCTGAAAGCAGATTCAGCAGCCCTCCTTGAGTTTTGAGAAGACTGCTGCCAGAGCTAACCACTTGACCAGCCTCACAAAAACCCTAAGCCAGAACCAGCAGTCAAGCCATGCCCAGATTTCTGACTCACAAAAATCATTAGATAATAAATGTTTGCTGTTAGCCAGGTACCTGTGACTCACGCCTGTAATCCTAGCTACTCAGGAGGCAGAGTTCAAGTAGTTCACAAGACCTTATCTCAAAAAACCCATCACAAAAAAGGGCTATGGTTCAAGATGTAAGCCCTGACTTCAAGCCCCAGTACTGCAAAAAAAAAAAAAAAAAGTTTTCTGTTGAAGCTGCTATATTTTGGGGTAACTTGTTTGTAGCAATAGATAACTAATACAACCTGTATTCTCAATCACTGTACTGTTCTGCCCCCCAATACAAGTCTATAACAACTTTTGCTTTGCTACCCCTATGACACATGATACCAATGAAAATGTTGAGGCAATGCAATGAACTAAAAAGCTAGATGTAGGGGAGTTTCATATTACAAAGATGTTTCAATGGTGAATATGAAAACTCTTTAATAAAGGGACTAGTTAATTAAATGTCTCAGTTTATATCATTTCCATATTGGCACAAACTAATTTATCTAATACTTTTTAAAAAGTGACTGCAGAGGGAGGATTCCAAGATGGTGGCGAGAGGGAGGAAGCAGAAAGCATGCCTCCTAAAGTAAAATCTTGGAGAGATGCTGGAGATACACCTTATAGGAAAAACCAGGAAGAAGAGGCAAAACGTTGACTCCCCAACACTTCCAGCCTGCGCAGAGCATCTCCACTTCACATTAAATGGAGAAACCAGGAGGGTCCTATGCCACCGCCAGATGGCAGCACCAGACGGCTTGGGAAGACGCAGACCACAAGGTGAGCTAAGTGGCACACGGTTCTCCCACAGACAACCCTAGGCCAGATCAGCATAGCCCCCTGGACAGACCGACCCCCACCCAGGGAAAAAAGAAAAACTGAATAATAAGCAATAACAACAACAAAAAAAGACATGTAGCAAAGAGGGCAGGGCGCGCCGAGTGCTGATGAGGAGGGGAGGGGAAATCCCTCACAACAAGCCGGGCTGGAGAAGGCAGGAGTGGCAGCACACACTCAGCAACCAGAAGCAGGAAAGCTTGTAAAAGTGGCAGTGGGAGGAAAACTCCACAGGAGAGGGGGGAAGACCCACTTCCCACGTGAACTGTAAATAAACATGACGGCCAGAGAAAGCTGGTTCAGTATCACCTCCCCCAGTGTGCTTGGAAAGGGGAAAGCTTGTAGCAGTGGCGGTTGTGCCCAGAAGAACTCTAAGTAAACAAAAGCCTGAAGGTCTAGGTGAGTGTTAAGCTCGCTCCTGAGATCTGCATAAACAATGCTGCCAGCAACAGCAGGCTGACAGCAGCGGGCAGGAGAGCCACAGCCTCAGATAACCATTCACAGAACTGTGTCCAGACTCTTTTTTTTTTTTTCCCTACCTTTGATGAGACAACAACCGAACTACACTTGCATGCTGAAAAACTTACTGAAACTGTATTGCATTTGAACTTGGGACACTTTGTGGGGTTTTTTTCTTATCTTAATATCAGACCCCAAACTCTAAAGTTGATACAGGAAAGAGTAGGAAATACTCTGGAATTAGTAGATATAGGTAAGAACTTTCTCAATGGAACCCCAACAGCACAGCAACTAAGAGATAGCATAGATAAATGGGACTTCATAAAACTAAAAAGCTTCTGCTCAACAAAAGAAATGGTCTGTAAACTGAAGAGAACACCCACAGAGTGGGAGAAAATATTTGCCAGCTACACATCAGAAAAAGACTGATAACCAGAATATATAGGGAACTTAAAAAACTAAATTCTCCCAAAACTAATGAACCAATAAAGAAATGGGCAAGTGAACTAAATAGAACTTTCTCAAAAGAAGAAATTCAAATGGCCAAAAAACATGTGAAAAAATGCTCACCATCTCTAGCAATAAAGGAAATGCAAATTAAAACCACACTAAGATTCCACCTCACCCCTTTTAGAATAGCCGTCGTTAGCAACACCACCAACAACAGGTGTTGGCGAGGATGCGGGGAAAAAGGAACCCTCTTACACTGTTGGTGGGAATGTAAACTAGTACAACCACTCTGGAAAAAAATTTGGAGGCTACTTAAAAAGCTAAACATTGATCTACCATTTGATCCAGCAATACCACTCTTGGGGATATACCCAAAAGACTGTGACACAGGTTACTCCAGAGGCACCTGCACACCCATGTTTATTGCGGCACTATTCACAATAGCCAAGTTATAGAAACAGCCAAGATGCCCCACCACTGACGAATGGATCAAGAAAATGTGGTATTTATACACAATGGAATTTTATGCAGCCATGAAGAAGAATGAAATGTTATCATTCGCTTGTAAATGGATGGAATTGGAGAACATCATTCTGAGTGAGGTTAGCCTGGCCCAAAAGACCAAAAATCATATGTTCTCCCTCAAATGCGGACATCAGATCAAGGGCAAACACAACAAGGGGATTGTACTTTGATCACATGATAAAGTGAAAGCACACAAGGGAGGTATGAGGATCAGTAAGACACCTAAAAATCTAGATAGCATTTGTTGCCCTCAATGCAGAGAAACTAAAGCAGATACTTTAAAGCAACTGAGGCCAATAGGAGAAGGGGACCAGGAACTAGAGAAAAGGTTAGATCAAGAAAAATTAACCTAGAAGGGAACACACATGCACAGGAAATCAATGTGAGTCAACTCCCTGTATAGCCATCCTTATCTCAACTAGCAAAAACCTTTGGTCTTTCCTATTATTGCTTATACTCTCTCTTCAACAAAATTAGAGATAATGGCAAAATAGTTTCTGCTGGGTATCAAGGGGTGGGGGGGAGGGGAGAGGGTGGGGGGTGGGTTAGGGAGGGGGTGGGGGAAAGGGGGAGAATGACCCAAACATTTTATGCACATTTGAATAAAAAAAAAAGTAAATGATGAAAAAAAAGTGACTGCAGAGTAGTCTATATTAGTTATTAAACCATTGTCCTGTTAATTGGTAATTTGATTGTTTTCAGGTTTTTGTTTTTATTATAAATGTTTCATGCATAGCTTTATATGTTCCATTTTGGTAAACTTTTGTAAGTATAGCCTTATGGAATACCATCAGTGAATTTGATAGACCAAAGATTTATCTATTTAACATTGATAGTGACTGCCAAATTACACCAAAGTCTCACTAGTTTGCAATACTATCAATTCTATATATGTCCCTGTCTTCTTACACTTTTGTTAGCATTCTATGGCATTACATTTTTAAATTTTGCCAGTCTAAAGGTGAAAAAGAAACTAGGCATGGTGATGTATGCTTGTAATCCCAGCACTTGGAAGGAAGAGGCAGAAGGATCACAAGTTTGAGGACAGCCTGGGCTACATACATAGGGAATGCGAGGCCAGTCTGGATTTCCTTGATGCTGTCTCAGAAAACAAAGGGCTGGAGTGTAGCTCAGTGGTAGAAAACTTGCCTAGCATACACAAGGTCCTGTGTTCAATCTCCAGTACCACAAAGGAAAAAATGTGAAAATATCTCCCATTGTTTGGGTTTGCATTTCTTTAGCTGTGGTTAAATTCACATCTCTCAGAGTATTTGTTTTTCTTTGAGTTGTCTGTCCTTATCTTTTGCCCAACTTCAATGTTACTGATTTACAAGACAGCTTTGTAAAGTATGGGAATTAACCTGTCAAACTCATTGCAAACATTTTTCCCAGTCATTTAGCTTCGACTTGGTTTATGAGTTATGTTTTTTGTATTTGTGTATTGCTTAGTAAGTTTTTCTCCATTCGATAATAATAAGTACATGTTTCTATTCTATCTTCTAGATTTTTTTTTTTTTGGTGGTACTGGAGTTTGAACTCAGGCCCCCATGCTTGCTAGGCAGTTACTTTACTGCTTGAGCCAGTCTACTAAGACTGTTTTTGTATTGGGTACTTTCAACACAGGGTGTTGTTTACTATTTGCTCTGGCTGGCATTGAACTATAATCCTCCTGATCTCTGCCTCCTGAGTAATTAGGATTGCAGGTGTAAGTGCCTGGTGTAAAATTTTTTGTTTTTCACTTGTAACATTAAAATCTTTTCCTAAAGTTTATCATTCACTAGAAGAAGAGGACAGGGAGAATCAACCTTTCAAAGCTCTGTCCTCCCACTTGTGAGAGAAAATGTCTGCTTTTTAAAGGGGAGTTCAGGGGCTTGGTTGGAGTACATGACAAAAGTCATGTCCCACTTTAGGTGCTGGTCCTGATTCTCCAGGTTTACGGTGCCATACCTCTATCTTGGCTGACAGGTTTACTCCTTCTGGTGGTAAGAGATAGGGGAAGAAGAGATAGGGAGGTAAGAGAAGATGGGTTTACTCCTGATTTTATGAAGAGTAAAGAATGTTAACCTTGGGTTCTTGGGGAGAGAAACAGATAGACAGACAGAGACAAAGGGAAAAAAATGTCAGTTTGATTAACAAGTACAGTAAACTAGCCAATACACAAGCTGGCTACATCAAAAGTTTTTCTCTTTTGTAGTCCCGATTACATTTTTTCCACTATCAATTTGCTCCTTCTATTTCCATGGAAAAGGGTGTCACAAGCATTTAACTGTTTCCTGCTTTTGGTTAATTCACAGGCCCAGTAAGGAGTCAGTGCTCCTCAGCAAAAGCAGCTCTTAAATGCCTATTACAGTCATTCTCACTATGTAGACCAGGCTGACCTTGAACTCACTATTCATCTGCCCTAACCTCCGGAGTGCTGAGATTACAGGTTGTGCTACCACACCTGACCCTCTTTGCTCCTTCTAGAACTTATTTTGGCTTAAGGAGCAAAATGGGGATTCGGTATTTCTGACCTTCTTAAAGTTACCAAGTTATTTTGATGCCATGTGATAAATAATAATAATAATAATAATAATCTTTCATTCTTCCATAAATTTTGAGGTGCACCTTTACCACAAATTAAGTCTCCATGTGTATTTGGATCTATTTGGGATCCTATATTCTGTGCCATGGATCTATTTGTCTCTTTCTAAGTACTAACATGCTTTCATTATAATAGCTCCCATTTGCAGTAGGACCAGTCCCACTTCAGTATTTTTGCTTTAAATTTTCCTGGTTACCATGTGCTGCAGAATTACTTTTCAAAGTAAAACAATTTCCTGTTTGTATTTTAATTGGAATTGGACTGAATTTTCTAGGGCAATTAAAAAATATTTAACATATTTTAGCTGCTTGGTCCTAGAAATGTTGTATCTTTCAATTTGTCTTCTTTTATGTCCCCAAGTAGAGTTTAAAAGTTTTTTTTCATTTGAGTCTTGTACAATTTTTGTTCATGAATATTTAGATCAGTGTTTAAAATAAGAGTTTCTTCCACTAAATTTTAAAATAGTTATTGCTTAGGAATATTTTGTTGATTTTTATTCATTAACTTTACATCTTGCCATTTTACTGAATCCTGTTATTGCTTCTAATAGGTTTTTTTTTGCGGGGGAGAGAGGGGATCCTGTAGGATATTTTCTCCAGTTGAATATCCTAAACATTGTTGATGTTCTGCCCATATCTCTTTACCAATCGCTGTGCCCATTCCCCAGTTGTTGTGAAGGTTGCCAGCTGCCTGTGCACAGCTGCCTCCTTCCTTGGAGAACTGTCCCTGGCTGAGTGGGAGCTGCCATGCCTGGGAGATAAGATGCAGCTTTCTAGAACTTGTTTGGGAGTTCTGCCAGGGAAGCACAGTTACCCAAATGCACTTGACCGAAGAATGGTCCTCCTCTATGGGCGATGGTCGTCCTCTTCAATTGAGCATGCAGCTTCAGGAAGGACACATACGGAGTGGTGAGGAAGGGGACACCAGCCTAGGCAGCCAGCTCAGCTCAACCCTGGTGACCAATGGAATGACAGATATCGCAGCCAGAGGGCTCTCACGTCCCATGCTTGCCCTTGGGCAGCTTACAGTCCATAACAAATGACTTACTGACTTGGGTGGAAAGAAGGGAAGCCAGCCTTTGCTTTACGGTGGTACCAATTCCTTGGTGCAATTCATGCCTTACAGTGGGTTCAGACTGAGGCCAGACTCCAGCTGAATCACATCCCAGGGATGATACCAAGTTTCATTCTTACTAACAGCGCTAGACATGGTTGATCACTCTCTCCTTTTTGAAATACTTCCTCTACTTGACCTCCAGGAGACCAGCATTATCACTTTCCTCTGGCTGCTCTGTCTCCTTTACTGGTTCCTCTTCATATTAGGGGAATCCTGGGCCCAGATAGCAGTTCTTCCTTTCTTTATCTACTTCATGATCTCATCCAGCCCTGAGGCTTTCTCTTTGGTTTTTTAGTTTAATTTAATCAAAGTAATACATACACATTTTTAAAAAGTCAAATAGTACTGAAATGAGTATGACAAAATAAAGTGTTTTCTTTTCTCACTCCCTACTTTTTTCACTCCTCCTCCATGGAAGCAACTATTTTTATCATTCTTCTCAGTGCCTCTTCTGGTATTTAAACCTCTAGGTATTTGTAAATAATATGCATATCCAGCCTTTTGGTATTATATATCAACCTCATATTATGGCAGATGAGAATTTATCTCTTATACTGTTACTCTGTACTGTTATCCTTAAGCTTGCCTATATAGTTATAATACTTAGTCAAATAAATATTTAGTGTTTATATTATTACATATGCAAATATACACTGGAAGAATGTCATAATAGTTTATAAATAAGTTTTCAACCATATTCCATTTGTTATCTCCTGGGAAACCCATTCACTGATTTTAAATTTGGTTTATAGTATTCTCTTGTGAAATCCTATCTGGTTATGGTGTGGCATTTTATATAGCATTCAGATTCTTATTGAAATGTAGGGTTTTTGTTTATTTGTTTTACTATTTGTTGGATAATTCCAATAACAGAGACCTTCAAGGACTCTGTCTGATGCTCATTATTGGTTGGTCCTTGTTCATATTATCTAAACATATCATGTGATTATTTTTGATTGTATTAGACAATGTATTTCAAAAAGTAGTTGTATAAATAACTAAGATTTAATATGATGTTACCCCTTCCAGAGAAGAGTTATATTTGACCTTCTTCTGCAAATATAATTCACAATCTAAGATCTCTTTAATCCAATTTCAAGGTTTGAGATTTGAGGCTTTCTAAATAATGCAAAGCAGTTAGTAGTCTTTGTGAAGGTTAGATTACTTTTAATTTACTTTTACTTCTAGTGTGCAATCCTTTGAGACTCTAGAGCAAAGATATGATTGTTTATTAGGGTATTCCACCCTTAGTAGGCTCTGAATTTTATCTTTTAATATTCTAGTTCTAGGAATCTTTCAAAGTTCAATCTATATGTCATTCTTTCAGACTAGCAAACACCTAGGAAAAAGTGACCTGAATACTATTCTTAGCTTTCCAGATTCCTATTTCCTCACTGACACATTAGCTCCTAGTTTTATTGTTTGTCTTTGGTGGCTGGGTTGATCTGAATTACCCAGATCTACCATGACCAGGTCCACCTCAGGTCCTTTAGTGTCCCTTCTTTTTGTTTTTCTTGAATCTGTCTTATGTCTTTAAATTGATTAGTTTCAGTCTTTGGGGAAACATTTCCTCAGTATATCTTCTTCTGTCTCTGTTGGTTACTCTCTAGACCTGTTGGATAACCACATCCTAGAATTGTGTGTATGTGTGTATTTATCAGTTTGTTATTCCATTTGGTCTTCCTAAGGGATTAGATTCTCTAGATCCTTAATCTGTCTTTCTATACTTAGATTTATTCCTTGTTTTGGGGGAGCATATTCTTCAGTAGTTTCATCAAGTTAAAAATATGTTTCAGTGGCACTTCAACACGGTGGGAACAACAGTCAACATGACTGTCTCTTATGTCATATGACCCCCAACTGCTCCGCAGTTGTCATTCTGACACCATGTCTTTACCACCAGCATGGAGAGTCCTTCCTTTACTCTGGGTTGACTGTCCTATTTTCTATATTCCATGTTTTCCTCTGAGATTATTCCTCATTTTAGTGGGGACATTGTGATTAGGTGGTATAGAAGACACTTATACTCTTCAAGTATATCCATACTCAAATATCTAAAACTTGAGGATGTTTTCTTTTTTTCTTTTGTGGTACTGGGGTTTTGAACTCAGGGTCCCATGCTTGCTAGGCAAGTGCTCTACCACTTAACCCCAGAATATGTTTTCTTAATGGTTAAAAAAGATTTGGAGACATGATCAAGTTAAAGGTCTTTAGATGGGAGATCATCTGATTATACTGGGTTTTCCAAGTGGGCCTGTGTAATTACAAGGTTCTTTATAAGAGGGGACAGGAGGTGTGTGTGTGTGTGTGTGTGTGTGTGTGAGAGAGAGAGAGAGAGAGAGAGAGAGAGAGAGAGAGAGAGAGAGAGAGAGAGAGAGAAGGAAAGAAACTGAGAGACAGAGAGGTGCTAGTTTTAAATATGGAGGAAGGGACCATAAGCCAAGGAGTTCAGAAAGCTAGAAAAGACAAGGAAATGAGTTCTCCTCTAGACCTGTGAAAGAACATTGCTCTTCCATACCTTCATTTAGGAATCCTGACCTCTAGAACTGACTCTTAAGCCACTCTGCCACCATCTGACTATTATTTTAAGCTGCTAACTTTGTATTCACTTATTGTAACAGAAAAAAAAACTTTTCAAAAAACAACAAATCTACACAAAATAAAAACACCAATATAAGTAAAAAGGGTTTTCAGATCTTGCTGGTCTTAATGTGTCTATATTCAAACTTTGCATTGATTGGTAGTTTAGTTGATTCAGGACTCTAGGTTAGAAAGCATTTTCCTTCAACATGTTCAAGACATAATTACATTTTCTCCTTCCTCCAAAAGTTTTGAGAAGGTCACAGTCACTTTTATTTTAATTCCATGTATTTGATACTTTTTCCTGATGGACACTCAGAACATTGTCTCTTTATTTCTAATGTTCTGATATTTAAAAATATATGGTTTGGTAAGAGCAAAACATTTTCTATTTTGGAAATCAGTGCTTTAAAATTTTATAAATAAAATTGAAAATCAAACAGCACATTGGAAATGTGGGCAACATGAGAATAAGACTTATCCTTACAATAGAAAACACTTTTATAAATCAATATGAAAATGAATTATCCAAAAGAAATATTTAAATACCAATTTACAAAAAAATTCAAAAAGTGGCTAAGAAACACATAAAAAAGTTCATAGTCAGACCTGGGTGTGGTGGTAAATGCCTGTAATCCCAGCACTTTGGCTGAGGCAGGAGGATAGAGAGTTCAAGGCTAGCCCAGCCTACATAGAAAGACCCTGTTTCAAAAACAAACAAGCAAAAGGCAAACTTTCCAAGATGATGACTAGAGTATGGAAGCAGAAAGCCTAAACTCTGTGACTCTAAAACCTCCCTGAGAAGTTGGAGCCACACCTGGCTCACTCTGACTGCCTCTAGTCAAAATAATAACTGCCATCACACTAGGTGCAGGAAAAAAATTCAAAGACTGACCCACAAATCAGCCTTTAATTGCACCTAACAGCTGTGACCTACTGCACAGCCATCAAGTGGGTCCAGCCCTGGGAAAACCCTCCTTTCCCATTGTGATTTTTTTTCTTTCCTCTTTTTTTCTTTCCTTCTCTTCTCCTCCTCCATCAAGTGGAAATAAAGCACCAATCACAATCAAATCTTCCACACCCTGAACCCCTGGACCATGGAAAGCTTCCCCACAACATGTTACATTGAGAAAATGTGGAGACTGCCACTGCTTCCACAGCTGCTCCCACTGGCTCCAAACTTGCCTGAAAGATGTTCAACAGAACAAACAGGTGAGTGCCATGCATCATGCAGAATTTCCCCAGCCACTCCTGGGATAAACCAGCACAGCCCCTGGGCAGACTGATCCCCCCCCCAAAAAAAAACTGAATAACAAACAGTGAACTGTTATCTAGCACAACAGCAGAGGGGGTAGGAACACTGAAAGTGCACTGGAGAAAGGGGAAGGGACAAGAAGCTAATCTCAGCATGAACTATCAGTAAACAAACACTGGAAATGCAGGAAGGAGGAGAGCAGGTGGGCAATAAGCCACTCCCCAAAGCAGGGCAGGTACTGGATCACAGAGTTCATCTCCTGAGACAGTGAACAGCACCCAAAGCCAAACTGCACTGCAAAACTGAAAAACAAAACAGTGAACCATCATAACACACAGACAGCAGAGGGGGCTGATGGAACACTAAACCTGCCCCAGAGAAAGGGGGTAGGGCAAAGAAGTAAATCCCCAGCATGGAAATCCCAGTAAACAAGTACAGTGAAAAGCCACCTCCAAAGTAGGGCAGGTAGTGAACTACAGAGATGATCTCCTGAACCAGAGGACTGAATTCAAACCTGAATTGCCTCACCTTGCTGGGGGAGAAGCTGACCAAGAAGCTGCAGGTGAAGGGTAACACAGCTATCAGCCGGGGAAATCACTATCTCTGACCACCCTGCATGATCTGGCAAAGCTACCTCACCTCACAATTTCAATTTAACTGGTAGACAGAAGAAAAAACACTACTTACAAGCCAGTCACCTGGTGAGAGCACATCAGAGCTTCTGCTTATATGCCAGTACCAGGACTGGATGCTGGAGGACTAACTCCAGTACTTAAACTGAGACTGAAATTCTATTTTTCCTGAACCTGGTGTTTTTCTTTTTTCTTTTTTTTTATATTCATTTTTTCCTGTTGATATTTTGTTTGTTTTGTTATTGTGTGTATTCTATTTTTATTTTTATTCACATTATCTTTTTTCTTTCTATACTATCAACTTTACCATCATCTTCTTATGCCTACTCTCATCCCCTTCACTCTCCCTCCTTCTCCTGTGCTAAAATACATTGCTCTCCTCCCCCAAAACTCATTCTGCCCCTTCTCACCAACTCTCTCCCCCTGCCCTCACCTTCCCCTCCCATACTATATCAATTTTACACAACCCCAAACTCCTGCAATCCCTGACACAAGCACCCACTACAACAACAACAGAAATACACCCTAACACACACAAGGACCACAAAAACCAGCAGCCCCCACACTGCTTCCCCCACTCACCCACCCCACTTCCCACCTCCCCCTTTAGTACCATTCTATCCAATTCCCCAAATTTCTATTGCTAGCCTTACAAACATTAGCCTCCCCCAAATCCCAAGGCTTATAGATATTACCACCAAAGGGTTTTCTATATAACATACAAACTATTGGTCAGATATTAAATCTGTGAATTAGTTATTACTAAATTGCATCCAAACCAGGAACAGAAATAGCACACCAACCTAGCTAAAAACCAAAGACAGCCACAAAACAAAAATTAAATAAATGGAAAGAAAACAGGTGACTAAAACCACCAACTAGCCTATCAAGAACAGTTGCACAGTACCAAGTGGAGTGATGGGAAGAAGAAAAAGGGATGGAAACCACTCTCCCCCCCAAAAAATAATTTCATACAGGATTCAGATGAAAATGAAGAAAATGGATACCCAGTTACTAACTCCAATGATACAAAGATAAATGACACTAAGGAACCCAGCGATGCCCACAAAAACACCCTCAAAAAAGAAATCCTGCAAGTAATCACTGAGAATTTTATGGAGATGATACAAGATGCGGATAACCAAAATGTATAAGATGCACTCAAGAAATTTCAAGAAACCAAAAATAAAGAATATGAGAAGACACAGAAACAAATAAATTAACTCATAGGAGCCCTAAATAAACACCAAAATGAAGCACAAAACACTGTAAGTAGAGATATAAATAAATTAAAGATGAAAATAGAAAATAATAAAAAGGAAGTGACCCACAATATGGAAAAATCTCAGAAAAAAGAATCAAACAAAAACACAAAGCATAGTGGATGTTCACTCCAGCAGACTAGAAAAAGTGGAAGACAGAATCTCAGAACTCAATGATAAAATAGAAATTAAAGGAAAAACTGAAGAACAGTTAGTCAAACAACTCAAGCCTTGTGAAAGGAAAATGCAAGAACTCACTAACTCCATCAAATGACCAAACCTGAGAATCATGGGCATTGAAGAAGGATAAGAGGTCCAGGCAAAAGGGATTCATAATATATTCAATAAAATAATAACTGAAAATTTCCCAAATCTAGAGAAAGTTATGCCCATTCAGGTATAGGCAGCCTTCAGGACACCAAACAGACTTGACCAAAATAGAACTTTCCCATGACATATTATTAAAACAACAAGCACAGAGAGTAGAGAAAGAATACTGAAGGCTGTGAGTGAAAAAACAAATAACATATAGAGGTAAACCCATCAAAATCACAGCAGATTTCTCAACAGAAACCTTAAAAGCAAGAAGGGCATGGAGTGAGGTATTCTGGACACTGAATGAAAATAACTTCAACCCTAGGATACTCTACCCAGCAAAACTATCATTCAAAATACATGGAGCAATAAAAGTCTACCACAATAAACAGAAAATAAAACAATATATGACCACCAAGTCACCACTACAAAAGATTCTTCAAGGGATTCTGCACACAGAAAATGAAAGCAAACAAAATGATGAGAGGACAGGCATTATCAAACTACAGGAGAAGAAAAGACGAGGAATCAGAGAGTAATATTGATTCGACTGCACACAATCAAATCCTTAAACAACAAAAACAACTAAATGACAGGAATCACCACATATCTATCAATACTAACACTGAATATCAATGGACTCAACTCCCCCATCAAAAGACACCGTTTGGCAAACTGAATTAAAAGAAGATCCAACATTGGGGGGGCGGAGCGGGAGGGGGTGGAGTGGGTGGTAAGGGAGGGGGTGGGGGCAGGGGGGAGAAATGAACCAAGCCTTGTATGCACATATGAATAATAAAAGAAAAATGAAAAAAAAAAAATAAATAAAAGAAAAGGAAAAAAAAAAAAAAAGAAGATCCAACAATCTGTTGTTTACAGGAGAACCATCTCATTGACAGAAACAAACACCGGCTTAGGGTAAAAGGCTGGAAGAAGATTTACCAACCCAGTTTCCCCTGAAAACAGGCAGGAATAGCAATACCTATCTCAGACAAAGTAGACTTCAAACTTACCTTGATCAAATGAGATAAAGAAGGACACTTTATACTAATGTTATTTCCAAAAGGAAATAACAGTTATCAACCTACATGCACCCAACCTCAGTGCACCCAATTTCATCAAACATACTTTAAAGGACTTAAAAGCACATATAGACTCCAATACCAAGGTAGTGGGAGACTTAGACTTTAATACCCTCCATCACCAATAGATAGGTCATCCAAACAAAAAATCAATAAAGAAATTCAAGAACTAAATCACACCGTAGATCAAATGGACCTAGCTGATGTCTATAGAATATTTCATCTAACATCTGCACAATATATATTCTTCTCAGCAGCCCATGGAACTTTCTCCAAAACTGATCATATCTTAGGGTACAAAGCAAGCTTTAGGAAATTTAAGAAAATAGAAGTAATCCCCTGCATTCTATCTGATCACAATGCATTAAAACTAGAACTCAACAACAAAAATAAAAACAAAAAACATGCAAACAGCTGGAAACTGAATAACTCATTGCTTAATGAACAATGGGTCATTGATGAAATAAAAGAGGAAATTAAAAAGTTCCTGGAAGTCAATGAAAATGAAAAAACAACTTACCGGAACCTATGGGACACAGCAAAGGCAGTCCTGAGAGGAAAGTTTATAGCCATGAGTGCATATATTAAAAAGACTGACAGATCCCAAATCAATGACCTAATGATAAATCTCAAACTCCTAGAAAACAAGAATAAGCAAAACCCCAAACAAGCAGAAGGAGAGAAATAATAAAAATAAGGACCAAAATTAATAAAATAGAAACAAAAAAAAGCATACAAAGAATCAATGAAAAAAAAGCTGGTTCTTTGAAAAAATAAACAAGACTGACAGACCCCTGGCAAATGTGACTTAAATGAGGAGAGAAAAAAACCCAAATCAGTACAATCAGAAATGCAAAAGGGGAGATAACAACAAACACCATGGAAATCCTGGGAATCAAAATGGACAAATTTCTAGATACTTCTAACCATCCAAAATTGAACAAAGAGGATATTAACCACCTAAATAGATCTATAACACAAAATGAAATTGAAGCAGCAATAAAGAGTCTCCCCAAAAAGAAAAGTCCAGGACCTGATGGATTCTCTGCTGATTTCTATCAAATCTTTAACTAATACCAACTCTCCTTACACTTTTCCATGAAATAGAAAGGGAGGGAATACTGCCTAACTCATTCTATGAAGCCAGTATTATACTCATCCCAAAACCAGACAAAGACACATCCAAAAAGGAGAAGTATAGGCTAATCTCCTTAATGAACATCAGTGCAAAAATCCTCAATAAAATAATGGCAAACTGAATCTAACAACATATCAGAAAGATCATCCACCATGACCAAGTCTGCTTCTTCCAAGGGATGCAGGGGTATTTCAACATGTGCAAATCTATAAATGTAATGCAGCACATTAATAGAAGCAAAGACAAAAACTACTTGATCATCTCAATAGATGCAGAAAAAACCTTTGATAAGATTCAATACCACTTCATGATAAAAGGTTTAAGAAACTAGGAATAGAAGGAATGTACTCCAGCATTATAAAGGCTATATATGAAAAACCTATAGCCAACATCATACTTAATGGAGAAAAACTGAAACCATTTCCCCTAAAATCAGGAAACAGGCAAGGGGGCCCACTCTCTCCACTCCTATTCAATATAGTCCTGGAATTCCTAGCCAGAGCAGTAAGGCAAGAAGAAGAAATAAAAGGAATACAAATAGGGAAAGCAACTGTCAAAATATCCCTCTTTGCAGACGACATGATCCTATACCTCAAAGACCCAAAAAACTCTACCCAAAAACTCCTAGACAGCATAAACAGCTTCAGCAATGTGGCAGGATACAAAATCAACTTACAAAAATCATTAGCTTTTCTATATACCAACAATGAACAAATTGAGAAAGAATATACTAAAACAATTCCATTTACAATAGCCTCAAACCTCTGAAGAAAGAGATTGAAGACTGCAGGAGGTGGAAAGATCTTCTATGCTCATGGATTGGTAGAATCAACATAGTAAAAATGGCTATACTGCCAAAAGCAATCTACATGTTTAACGCAATTCCCATAACAATCCCAGTGACATTCATCACAGAGATTAAAAAAATCTACCCTAAAGTTCATTTGGAAACACAAGAGACCACGAATAGCCAAGGTAATACTCAGCAAAAAGAGCAATGTTGGAGGTATCACAATACCTGACTTCAAACAATATTACAGTGCAATAGCAATAAAAACAGCATGGCACTGGCACAAAACAGATATGAAGACCAGTGGAACAGAATAGAGGACCCGGATATGAATCCACACAGCTATGCCCACTATATTTTTGACAAAGTCACCAAAAACATACTATGGAAAATAGACAGCCTCTTCAACACATGTTGCTGGGAAAAGTGGTTATTTGCCTGCAGAAAAATAAAACTAGATCCATGTCTAACACCCTGTACTAGTATCAACTCAAAATGGATCAAGGACCTTAATATCAGACCTGAAACTCTGAAACTAGTACACAAAAGAGCAGGGAATACTCTGGAAACAATAGGTATAGACAAGGACTTCCTCAATAGAACTTAGCAGCTCAGCAACTAAGAGAAAGAATGGAAAAATGGGAGTACATGAAATTAAAATCTTCTGCACAAAGAATGAAATGTTATCATTCGCTGGTAAATGGATGGAATTGGAGAACATCATTCTGAGTGAGGTTAACCTGGCCCAAAAGACCAAAAATCGTATGTTCTCCCTCATATGCAGACATTAGATCAAGGGCAAACACAACAAGGGGATTGGACTTTGAGCACATGATAAAAGCGAGAGCACACAAAGGAGGGGTGAGGATAGGTAAGACACCTAAAAAATTAGCTAGCATTTGTTGCCCTTAACGCAGAGAAACTAAAGCAGATACCTTAAAAGCAACGGAGGCCAATAGGAAAAGGGACCAGGATCTAGAGAAAAGGTGAGATCAAAAAGAATTAACCTAGAAGGCAACACACACGTACAGGAAATTAATGTGAGTCAACTCCCTGTATAGCTATCCTTATCTCAACCAGCAAAAACACTTGTTCCTTCCTATTATTGCTTATACTCTCTCTCCAACAATATTAGAGATAAGGGCAAAATAGTTTCTGCTGGGTATTGAGGGGTTTGGGGGGGAGAGGGAGGGGTGGAGTGGGTGGTATGGGAGGGGGTGGGGGCGGAGGGAGAAATGATCCAAGCCGTGTATGCACATATGAATAATAAAACAATAAAAAAAAGCAAAAAAAAAAGGAAGTCCTAAAGGAATAAAAAAATAAAATCTTCTGCACAACAAAAGAAATGGTTTCTAAACTGAAGAGACCACCCCTAGAATGGGAGAAAATATTTGCTAGCTATACATCAGACAAAGGACTGATAACCAGAATATACAGGGAACTCAAAAACTAAACTCCCCCCAAATCAATGAACCAATAAAAATATGGGCAACTGAACTAAACAGAACTTTTTCAAAGGAAGAAATTCAAATGGCCAAAAAACACATGAAAAAATGTTCACCATCTCTGGCCATCAAGGAAATGCAAATCGAAACCACACTAAGATTCCACCTCACCCCTGTTAGAATAGAACATCAATACCAACAAATGTTAGTGAGGATGTGGGGAAAAAGCAGCCCTCATACACTGCTGGTGGGAATGTAAGCTAGTACAACCACTCTGGAAAACAATATGGAGGCTTCTTAGAAAACTAAATATAGATCTGATCTAGCAATACCTCTCCTAGGGAGATACCCAAAGGAATGTGACTCAGGTTATTCCGGAGGCACCTGCACACCCATGTTTATTGCAGCACTATTCACAATAGCCAAATTATGAAAACAGCCAAGATGCCCCACTACTGACAAATGAATTAAGAAAATGTTGTATTTATACACAATGGAATTTTACTCAGCCATGAAAAAGAATGAAATCTTGTCATTTGCAAGTAAATGTATGGAACCAGAGAACATCATCTTAAGCAAAGTTAGCCAGGCTCAGAAGACCAAAAATCGTATGTTCTCCCTCATATTCGGACTTTAGACCTAAAACAAATGCAATAATACTATTGGACTTGGGTCACACACTAAGGGGAGAGCACATACAGGAGGAATAGGGAAAGGGAGGAAACCCAAAACTTGAAAGTGTTTGATGTGCCCACTATAGAGGAGCTAATATAGTAACCTTAAACTGACAGAGGTCACTATGGAAGGTGACCAGGAAGTAGTGAAGAGGTCTGGCAGAGATGAACCAATTTGAGTTATAATACACATGTTCATGGAAGCAATGCTAGGAATCTCTCTCTATAGCTATCCTTATGTCAAACTAGCAAAAACACTATGTCTTTCTTATTATTGCTTATGTTTTCTCTTCAACAAAATTGGAGAAAAGGGCAGAACAAGTTTTGCCTGGAAGTGAGGAGGGTCAGGGGAGAGATGGCCCAAATAATGTATGCTTATATACATAAAGGAATAAATAAACCTAAAAAAGAAAAAAAGAAAAAAATCAAATGCATGCTTCACTAGAAATAATTAAATGCAAATTAAAGCCATGAGATACTACTTTTCACCTTTTAAATTGATAAAGATAAAAACAGCTAATGGTTCAGGTTTCAGCACTTTTACATGCTGTTGATAGAAATGTATTCATGCCACTTTTAGACAAGACACAATTGTGTGAGCCAGTTTATAGCTTTAAGAAATGAATGCTCATGTTGCTGGGTGCCAGTGGCTCATGCCTGTAATCCAAACTCTTCAGGAGGCAGAAATCTGGAGGATGGCAGTTCAAAGCCAGCTCTAGGCAAATAGTTTGTGAGACCCTGTCTCCAAAAATCCCATCACAAAAAAAAGCTTGCACAGTGGCTTGAGGTGTAGGTCCTGAGTTCAAACCCCAGTATGGCAAAAAAGAAAGAAAGAAATGCTCATGTCCATTGATTGAACAAATGCACTTCTTAGAATTTATTTTAAAGGCTAGGAGCATGGGTCAAATGGTAGAGCACTTGCCTAGCATGTGCAAGGCCCTGAGTTCAAATACTAGTACTGCCAAAACAAGAATTTATTCTAATGAAATAATAATGAACGTGAATAAAGAGTTAACTACATGTGTGCCATCTTGTTTATAATATTATGAAAGTAGGGGCCAGGCATGGTGGCTTATGGCTATAATCCCAGTTACCTTGGAGGTAGAGATTGGGAGAATCATGGTTCAATGCCAGCCCCAGCAAAAAGTTAGTGAGATCACCATCTCAATCAATAAGTTGGGTGTGGTGATACATGTCTGTAATCAAAGCTATGTGTGAGGTATAGTTAAGAGGATCTCAGTCCAGAGGCTGGTGTTGCACAAAAGTGTGAGATCCTACCTGAAAAATAACCAAAGCAAAAGGGCTGGGGACATGGCTTAAATGGTCAACTGCCTGACCAGCAAAGCAAAGAGGCCTTGAGTTCAATCCCCAGCACTGCCTAAATAAATAAACAAATGAATAAATAAATAAATAGAGTGAACACAATCTAAATATTTAATAACAGGAAATGTTAAAATCACTCCTCTGGCAATGGGATGTCTTAGCCGTGTTAAGGCATATAAGAAGGAAGCTACTAGCCTAATGTTGTCCTTGCATCCAGAGTGCTTCCATAAGCAAACCAAAACTTAACTGGGAGACTTTTCTTATGACTTACACAATCACTTTTTTTTTGTGGTACTGTGGAAGTTAAACCCAGGACCTTGAATATGCTAGGTAAGAACTGTACTTCTTGAGCCACGCCTCTAGCCCTCCCACTCCTTTTTTGTTTTTTTTTTGGTGGTACTGGGGTTTGAACTCAGGGCCTCACACTTGCTAGGCAGGTGCTCTACCAGTTGAGCCACACCCTCAGCTCTTTTTTGCTTTACTTATTTTTTAGGCAGGGTCTCTGTTTTTGCCTGGAGCTTGCCTCAGACTTCTATCCTTCTACCTAGGGCCTACCTCATAGCTGATGCCACAGACATGGGCCACCATACCTGGCTTATTGATTGAGATGGGAGTTTAACTTTTTGCCAAGGCTGGCCTTGAACCTAAATCCTAAATCCTCCCAATCTCTACCTCCTGAGTATCTGAAATTATAGATGTGAATTACTGAGTCTGGTTCGTATTTTGTTTTGAGACAGGATCTCACTAACTTTTCTTGGCTGGCCTTCAATTCATGATGCTCCTGCCTCCCCCTCTGGAGTAGTTGAGATTACAGATATATACCTCCATGCTCAGCCATTGAAACTATTTAACACAAAAGAATGAACAAACCAACCAGCCTCAGCCAATCAGCTAGTTGTTTATATAACTAGGGAAACCTATCAGACTGTACCCAAATAAGGCAAATACTTAGCTGTAGCCACCTAGGTAATTTCTTTGCTTCTGTGTTCAACCTATTAAAGCTCACTGTTCACACTGAAGCCCATATTTCTTTTGCTTTGTTTTCTCAATCCATGAGCCATTCTTTTGTTCAAATAAACTGTTAATTTCATCTAAGTTCTTTTTGTTTTTGTTGTTTTGTTTGGTCTCGTGTTTATTTTTGAGTCAGGGTCTGGTTATGTACCGCAGGCTGGTCTCTAATTTGGGAACCTCTGCCCCCCAGTGGTGAGATTATGGGTGTGCTCCAACATGTGGGGCCTAAATTCTCCTTTTCACTGCAGAGTATAGTATTGAAGTTATGGCAAAAAAACTGCTCAGAATTGCTAAGAGGCTGACTCATGGGGGACTGAAGAGAGATTTGGTAACAAATATTAAGAAACAAATGATTCTCTGAATTCTATGATTTGTGAATAGTAAGATTCTTTTCTTCTTTTTGTTTGTTCTTTTTTTTTGGAGGTTCTGGGGATTGAACTCAGGGTTTTGCTAGGCAAGTGCTTTACTATTTGAGCTGAGCCTCAGCCCAATATAAAGATTGTTTTCTTTTTAGAAATGAACTGTTTCTACTTTTAGACATTGAGGAGATCTAAAAAGTGACTTTTAATGGTAGTGATTGGTAATAATAATTATGATAGCAGCAGTAATGGCTAACGTTGAATACTTACACACATTAGGCAACCTGCCCAGTATTTAATATGTTTTAATTGTCATAGTAGCTCTTTGGGGTAGGTTGTATGACTTTTCATCTTCAGATGTGAAGAGTGGAGGCTTACAGACATTGAGGAAATTGCCAGAGTCACATGGCGAATAAATATTCAAAGCTGAATCCCAGTACTGGGATTCTAGAGTTCTTGCCTACTGGAATGAACTGCCTTAAATAAGCAAACAAAACAAAACAAAAGACAAAAACAAAACAAAACAAAAAAAACCAAAAACAGATTTTAAGATAATGTGTTAAAATCCCATTCTTGTATGTAAAAGCTATTCAGCAAGGTAGAAGCTTAAATTTTTTTTTTTTTAGCAGAGACACTACTATTTACAGTTATCAGCTGCATGCCTGGTAGTGGAAGGCACCCAGAAGAGTTCCTTCTAATTAGGTAGATGTAAGACCAGTGGGGGAAGGATGCGGCTGGACATTTTTGAGGTTGACAGTAAAGCTTTTCATCATGTACTTTGGTATAGAATATGAAGGTTGTTGAGAAAAAGAAAAAATTCCCAAGGAGGAAGGAACCTTCTGAAAAGGAAGTTATATGGAGCTTCAAGCTCCTTTACTAGTGTCAAGTTACTATGAGGTGGCCTTGACCTGAGATGGCAGCAAGACACCAGGGTTGGCTCAGGAGAAATTCACCATGAAGGAAGGGAAGCTTGGACTGCTTATGTGGGCTTAACATTGCTGGCTAAAACAGATTTCTATCTTAGATCCTACAAATTTTACTCTAGCATCACAGGTGTGTCCTAGGAAAATGAGCTTTTTGTGTTAGTAAACTATAGAATCTCAGACTACTAGAGTTATAGCTGACCTTCTGTGTTTCAACAGTGACACCTTGTGGGCAGATGCAGCAGAACCACTCTAGCAGTTTTTCATCTTTCTAAAAGGCAATTACAAGTAGGATGGATCCTTTGGGATCTGTTCCTGAACCTACCATGGAAGGACACAAGCCTTCAGTAGACATGATATATTGTGCACCCCTTTTGAATGTTAAAAACAAATGGCAAAATGGTAATGCAAAATAGGAGTACTTATATGTCAATAAGAAAAGAGATGAGTAATCCAACAGGGAAAATGGACAAAGGATAAAAACAAGTAGCTAACAGAAAAAGAAATAAAAAATAATACTTAAAAAGTTTTGATTTTGTTCATAACTCAAAGTTGTAGCAACAAAAATGTCTCCAGACAGTGATAAATGTCTCCTGGAATGTAAAGTTACCTCTCTGAGAACAGCTAACATCCTGGGGAGGGTGTGTTGGGTGAGGATAGTGGAGTTTTTTCATATCCCAAGTTAGGATGGGGAACTTTTGACTATCTGGTTCCAAAGAAAAGTACAGGATAGGTGAAGGAACTCATGTTTACTGTGAGTTGTGGATAAGCTTATTTGTTCTAGTAATTGTGACTATGGAATTGCCATCTCCCAAGGACAAACAGTAATTCTCACAGAGTACAGTCTAACCACCAGTGGAATACATACACTTTTTCAACTGCCCTGTAATTTAAAGATACCCCCATTCACAACCTTGCAGAGCTGGGGATGAACAAGGCTTTATGCATGCTAGGCAAGTGCTCTACCACTGAACTACAGCCCCAGTCCTCACACCTGTCTTAATATGGTTAATTATTCCAAGAAGACTTGATCCACCTATCTTGCTTCTAAATGTATCTTCTTTGGATGATCTCAGAGCAATATTCTTTTTTAATTCCCATAGAGTTGGTCAAAGATTTGAAATTAGTACTTGAAAACTCAATCTGTAGTTTTTTAGGATGTTTGCTATGCTATTTGGTACATAGATGTTTTGTATTATCTAGTTGTATTCAAGTGTAGCTTTCCTTAGAATTTGTGCAGATAATTTCTTCTATTTTGTTCCTTTTTTTGGAGTACTGGAGTTTGAACTCAGGGCCTTCAGCTTTCTAGGCAGACACTCTTACCACTTAAGCCATGCCCTAGTCTTGTTTTATATTATCTAATGTACAGATATTTTAAACTTTACTTTTTAGTTTTGGTGGGACTGGGGTTAGAGCTCAGATCTTCGTGCTTGCAAAGCAGGCGCTCTATCAATTGAGTCACACTTCCAGCCCATTTTGCTCTAGTTATTTTGGAGATGGGGTCTCTCAAACTATTTGCCTGGGCTAGTTTTGAACTGCAGTTCTCCAGATCAGTCTCCCAAAAAGCTAGGCATGAGCCAGTAATGGCACCCAGACCAAACTTTAATCTTTATTGTGGCTTAATTCCAACTTTTCTAGACAAATTTAACCTTTAGCATTGTATCATTAATAATCACATTCATGTCTTTTTGTCTTCTCTGACATCAAGATAACAACCTATAACTCCTTTTTTTTTTTTTTTGATATTGGGGCTTGGGTTTGAACTTTGGGCTTTACACTTGCTAGGCAGGCATTCTATTGCTTGAATCACATCTCCAACTCTAACCTTTGCTTGCTTCCATTTGCTTGTTGTTTTTGTCAGTTCAAGCTGCCTCAACAAATTACTATAGATTGGATGGCTTAAATAACATTTATTTCTCAGTCCTGGAGGCTGGGAAATCTGAGGTCAGGGTGCCAGCATGGCTAGGTTCTGGTGAGGACAGACAGATGCTGGCTTGATGCTTCCTCACTTGGTGAAGTGAGAGGAAGCAAGATCTTCATCATTGGTCACCATTTTTTTATAAGGGTACTAATCCTGTTGATGAGGGCTTTACCCTCATGACCTAATTACCTCCCAAAAGTCTACCTCCAAATACCATCACATTTGGGACTAGGCTTCAATATATGGATTTTTGGGGCATACAAAGATTTAATATACAGACTCGGTGTATCTTTGCCTAGCCTTCTTTTTTCTTTCTTTTGTTTTTCTTTTGTCTAGGCTTCCAATTTACCCTTTCTGAGGTATTTGTTTTAGATGTGTTGTTTGTGTGCACTACAATGATCATGTAGCAGTGTGTCTGCATGACAAGCCTTATCAAGACTTCATCATGTAATGCGTGATGGTGGGGACAGATTCTGAGCAATGTATCATTAGCTGACTTCATTGTGAGAACATCATGGAGTGTACATACATAAACCTAGATGGGCTAGCCTACCACACACCTCGGCTGTGTGTTACAGTCTATTGCTCTGAGGCTATAGATCTGTCAGTATTTTACTGTATGGAATACTGTAGTCAATTGTAACACAATGGTATTTGTGATTCTAAAAGTATCTAAAATATATGAATGGAGCTCATAGGACTGGAGTGAGTGGTGGGGGAATGTGAAGTCCTCATTCACATGACTGTGCACTATGGTAGACTTTACAAACACCAAACAATAATAACTTTATCTTAGCTTATGGTAACTTTTTTTTTAAACTTCATAACTTTTTTTTTTAAGGTACTCAGGGCCTCCACTTTGAGCTATTCCACCAGTTTCCCCTTTTTTGTGATGGTTTTTTTTTTTTTTTTTTTGAGAAAGGGTCTTGAGCACTATTTGCCCAGGCTAGCTTTGAACCTTGATTCTCCTGATCTCTGCCCCTGAGTAGCTAGGGTTACAGGCATGAGCCACCAGCATGCAGCTACAACTTAAAAATTTTGTTGTTTTTGTCTTTTTGAGAGTCTCAATATGTACCCTGGTTGGTCTCTAACTTGCACGCCTTCTTCTGCAGGCTTCTAAGTACTGGGATTACAGGTGTGTACCTTTTAAATTTTTTGAAATTTTTGACTCTTTTGTAGTAACATTATACAAATGTGTACAAATATGTTGTATAGCTGTACAGAAATATTTTCTTCCTTGTATCCTTAACCTGTATAAGCTTTTGTTTAAAATTTTATTATTTTTTTAAACTTTTCAAAGCTTTTGTTAAAAACTAAAACACAAGCACACATACTAGCTAAGGCCACACAGGGTCAGGACCATGAATAGCACTCTGTTCCATCTCTACAACTTTTTATTTGGAGGCACTAGGGCTTGAACTCATGGCCTCATGCTTGCTAGGTAGGTGCTCTGCCACTTGAGCCACACTGCCAGCCCCCACCTCTAAATCTTGTTCCACTGGAAGATCTTTAGGGGCAACAACATGCTGGAGCTGTCATCTCCTGTAACACCTTTTCTGAAAAAGCTCCTGAAGGTTCAGCCAGAGGCTGTTTTACAGTTAAACTTTTTTTGTTTGTTTTATAAGTAGAACTAGTATACTCTAAAATAATGATACAAAATATAGCAAATACACAAGCCAGTAAAACAATCATTTATTAAGTATTATATAAAGGAACTGTGTTGTTAGGTGATGGTAATTTTTTAGCTCTGTCACAATCTTATGGAAACAAGATATCTGCAGCCCATCACTGATGAAAACGTCACTATGCAGCAGGTGACTCATTTGGCATGTGATTCTGTAGATTGGTTGGTAATTTCTGGTCTAGGCTGGATTTGCTGACCACTGGTAGGCTTGCTTATTATGTCTGTGTCACTTGGGGGGGTTGGCTGGGGGCTGGGTAATTTAAGATAGCTTCATTCAGACTTTTGACAATTAGCAGACTATTGAGCTAGGATAGTGACTGGGTGACTACATGGAAGCCACAGGACTTCAAGTGCAGTGAGAGGACCAAAATGAAGACTGAAGTGTCAGCTTGTATCACGACTGCTAACACCCTGCTGGCCAAAGAAGCTCATATCACCTATCCAGTTTTAAAAGGTAAATGGATAGATTCCATTTTTTTGGGGGGGAGCAGTACTGAAATTTGAAATCAGGGCTTTGCACTTGTTAGGCAAGGGTTCTGCCACCTGAGTTGTGCCTCCAGCTCTTTTTGCTTTTATTTTTCTGATGGGTCTCACATTTTTGCCCAGGCTGACTGGACCAAGATCCACCTACAGCCTCCCACATAGATAAAGTTGGGATCACAGGTACGTACCACCTTGCCCGTTACTGGTTGAGATGGGGGTTACAATAACTTTTTTGCCCGTTTTTTTTTCAATCTTTTGTTTAAATCACCTGTTATGCCGGTGGCTCACGCCTATAATCCTAGCTACTCAGGAGGCAGAGATCAGGAGGATTTCAGTTTGAAGCCACCCCAGCAAAATAGTTCGTGAAACCCTATTTCTAAAAAACCTATCACAAAAAAGGGCTGGAGTGGCTCAAGGTGTAGCCCTGAATTCAGACCCTAATACCACACACACACACACACACACACACACACACACACACAAATCACCTGTTATGTTTGCAAACTGGTAACTTTTTTGCTCCTGAGGAATACTATTTTCAAATGTTGTCTTGCTCTTGATAGATACCAAGAGGAGGCAGCACTCTATTTTTGTGGAGAAATTTTTTTCTTTTTGATTCTAATAAGCAATCCATGTTTTTTTTTTTTTTTAAACAAAGATCTCGGTGAGTTTGAGAAACTGAGTAAGACCAGTATGACTTGGCAAGAGTAAATGAGCAAGTAGCAAAATATGAACTTGAAGAGACAGATCATGCTATAGTAAAGACTTTGGATTTTATTCTAAGTTCCATCATATAGGGTCATCTGAATCTTCCTTTGATGAATGCCACAAAATTAATCGCATCTATGTTCATTTTCTTTCCCCTTCCATTTACCAACAAATGACTTAGCTTTCTGATGGCTTATCACTTTCCTTGTGTACTTACTTCTCTGGTTTCCTTTCCTTTCTTCTTTGCATGTACTCTGCTTCTTTGTGTTTGCATCTACTCTGAATATTCATTCTTTCCTAATAAATCAGTTTTGTCAACTAATCTACATTATAGACTCTTCTATCTTTAAATACACAATTTGGTCAGGTGTGGTGATGAACATATATAATCCTAGAATTTGAGAGGCATAGAAAGGAAACCCTTGAATTTAAGGTCAGCTGGGCTACACAGTAAAACCCTTAATTTGGTACTATATTTACAGACAGCTTTTGACATATTATGTGTTCTTTTAGAGTCCCAAGGGTTTAAAAGTAATTTGTATGCTGACTACTGACTTTCAAACAAGATCTCTTTGTGGAGATCTAATCTCATGTACCTTATCTTTAATACAGTGATTCTAATGCTTGGATGTAAGTACAGCTTATTCCCCCCTCTCATCAGTGTGTTATCCACTGGTCTTATCTGATTTTTTTGGTTGTATTGGGGTTTGAACTCAGGGCTTCCCACTTGCTAGGCAGATGCTCTAACTGCTTTAGGAGCCACTCTGCCAGTCCTTTTTTGTGCCTCTTGAGTAGCCAGGGATTATGGGCATGAGCCACTGGTGCCTGACTTGACCATCCTCATCAGTGCATAAGGTGCTATCCTTGATCCTTCCCCTTTCTTTCCTATCCAATTCATTGGCAAATTCTTCAATTCTAAACTCAAAAATGTTATCAATTTTGGCTGCCTTTTCTTTTCATTTTTTGGTGGGACTGGGGTTTGAATGCCACACTTCACACTTGCAAAGTGCTCTACCACTTAAGGCACACCTGCAGTCCAAAACTATCAATTTTGCTTACCCCTGCTTATGTTACCTTTCAGTCTCTCCTGTTTGGATTTCTGAAATAATCTCATGATTTGTCTCTTTGCTTCCATTCTCGGTTTTATGTATTCTCTTCTCACCAGGCAGGGTGGCTACTTTATTTAGCATAACCAAGAAGAGTTCAGTTAAAATAAAGAAACTCATAAATTGTGGTAAAATAAACTTTTATTGTAATAAAAGGTGTATATACTGTATACTACAAAAAATTACACAAAGATGATAAAGAAAATAAAAATATACACTTGTAGGGCACCATTTTTTATCATATACACACACACCAGTATATTTTTCAACCAAAATAAACTACTATAATGTACATACTATCTAGTGACTTGCTCTTTTCAATAATCTCCACCTTTCTAGGGCAATGGTTTCATCTTATCTAATATTCAGTTTGACTACACTCAGATTTCTTCAATTGTCCTGGAAGTGCATTTTAAAGGTTCAGACTGTAATGTCCCTTACATTTCTTTTCAAAAAGTAGTTGTCTTTTTTAAGACAATAAATTGTTGAAAGATGAGCCAGTTATCTTACAGAATAATATCCTATTCCACTTTCTAGATTTTTTTGGCTACTTCTATGGTTTTATTTAGTTTGTCCATTATCTGTACTTTTTTCACTAATTGTACAATACAAGGTTCTGAATGACTGATGCCTGCTTATTGTTCCAATTTATTTCATTCTATTCTCTACTTGATTTTGACCAAAAGGCTGAGAAACGATTCCTTTCATTTTCTACTTGCATTTTTTTTTTTTTTTGGTCTGTTTGAGACAGGCTCTTGCAATGTAGCTCGGGCTGGCCTCCAACAGTGGATCCTCCTGCCTCAGTTTCCTGAGTGCTAGGATTACAGACGAGTACCACCACATGCGGTTTGGTTTTTAAGTTCTGCCCAACTTGTTTCTACGCCTTGGACATGGGAAGTGCTTTTGGTTGGGTTTGCCACTCAACCTCTCTTTACTCTTTCCTTCCTCTAATGTCAAAAGTGTCATTTTAAGTTCATCTTGTTGGAGAAAGCCTCTTTAATTACTTTAAGTTAGGTTCTTCCAAGTGAAAGTCCAAGCACCTGCTTCTTTCCCCTTATGATACAGTTTTTGTGATACCGTCTGTGTCCTTACCTGCTGCAAACTGCACAAAGGCAGGGCCCTTGTACTAGATTTTTTTGTGCACTCATTCAAACCTGTACCCAGAAGACCATCAACAGCAGCAGAATCGTAGGTCGTAATGGCCCTGGTGTCGTAGGTCATAATGGCTCTGGGGCCGCAGGTCTTGGGCAGGTGGCCGTCCGCGCTCGCAGGTAACAAAGAGTGCTTCTCCGTGGACTTGCTCGGGCGGAGGATGAAAGTGCTCATTCTCGCCATTGCCGCAGTGAGGGGGCAGAGGAAGCGACCAGATGCGGACGCGGCAGGGGTCTCACCGCGCAGTTGTCGCCGCGCTGGCACCAGGTGAGCTTCGCCGACGCGGCGCCCCCACGTGATCGCACGGCGCGCTCCCTCCGACTGCGCCTGCGCGGAAGTTCCCGGAAGTGGCCGGACCGGAGCGCAGACGGCCGTACGTCCGTCGGCCCGTGGGTCCGCTCGTCCGCCGCCGGTGCCTCGTCGTCTTTGCGACCCGAGCAGCGGCCGGGCGGTCATCATGGCGACGTTCATATCGGTGCAGCTGAAGAAGACCTCGGAGGTGGACCTGGCCAAGCCACTGGTGAAGTTCATCCAGCAGACGTACCCGAGTGGCGGCGAGGAGCAGGCCCAGTACTGCCGCGCGGCCGAGGAGCTCAGCAAGCTGCGCCGCGCCGCGCTCGGACGCCCGCTGGACAAGCACGAGGGCGCGCTCGAGACGCTGCTGAGGTGGGCGCGGGACGGGCTGGGGTCGCCCTGCTCCTCCCGGTCCCCTGGTTTCCCTCGGTGGCCGTCCCGCCCCGCCCGGCCCGGCCCGGCCCGGCCCTGCCCGGCCAACTGGCCGGTAGCGTAGGTGTGGTCTGCATTCCTTCCTGGTGAGCGCGCCCGGCCTGTTGGCTGGACGTCACCCTGCTCTCTTGGCCGGGCCCCACCCAACCTGCAGTCGCCTGGGTCCTACCTGGGAGGAACTCTGCTCACATTTACTCAGCTAGTTTTCACTTTGGGGGCCTCTGGCTGAAGACTTCCCTCTGTGCCCCCCCCGCCCCTTTTTCCAGACTCTGTTTTATGACTTTTCTTGGGCCAGGTTTAGATTTCCCAAGAGTAGTTGTTTGAGGGAAGGGGGGGAATTGGGACACTGGATCAAATATTTATTTATACTCATTACATTGTTCACTTGAAGTAGATCATCTTAAGTTCAAAACGACAGACGAAGGATTCTAACTTAAGAGCTACAGTTATTTGAAAGTTGAGTGACAAAATAGCCCGTTCAGAGTAGGTTGCTTAAAATCAGTTGTTTATAAACAGGGGTGCACATAAGTGGAATAATTTTGTTACTTTAGCAAGTGCTTACTAACCTCATTCAATATTTGATGAAGGTTCTTTTTGCGGAACTTAACGGTGACATCGTTTTTGTGGCACTTTATTTTCTCATTTCCTATGTAATATATTCTGGTTTCATAGGAGAAGCACAGTTGTATTAGGGTGCAAGTAGCAGAAATCCAGGCTAAACTAGAAGTACTTGTTCTGGTAAGCTGAACGTCTGGGGATATTCCTTCCTTAGGTTTGGGCATCATCCCTGGAAATCTTCTTGCCTCCATGGTGCATCCTTCTTAGACCTTTGCTCATGTATTGAGAAAGATGGCCACTGGCAGCTCCTGGGCTAATTGTAATGGTCCTTCTCCTTCACTCTGTCAAAAGTCCATGGAGGCCTCTAATTTGATTGGGTTGCACACATTTATGTTGGTGGGAAGTAGGCCAATTTTAATATGTCTGGGTTACCATTTGGCTTAATTTCTCCATCCTTCATGCATCAAAGCAAGATTAGTTTGGACAGATTGGTTTGCCAAAGGAAGAGATATTGAATAGCTTGCTAGAGATTATGATGCCTTGGTGCCAATTTTAGAGCTTAGACTGTTGGGTCATTATTTAGCATAAACATTTTTTATGTTAATCGGGGATACTTTAGAATTAACATTTTAAAACATCTTCAGGGTAGTTTGTTTATTTAGGCAGTACTGGGGATTGAACCTTTTACTTGAGCCACACTTCCAGCTTGGTGGGATTGGGGTTTTGAACTCAGGGCTTTGCATTTGGAAAGTAGACACTCTCGCTCTTGAGTCACACCTCTAGTCCTTCAAAGCAGTTTTTATGTTGACATGAGTAACATTCAATGAACATTCAATAAAACATGCTTGTAGTATGATGAACCTGTGATTGGAAACCTTATTGAGGAGATTAGGTTTGATTCCAACACTGAAGGAGCTTCGGTTCTTCGGAGGCAGTTGGCTAATGGTTTTAGAGTAATAGACAAGGGGATATGGGGGGATAGTGGGTAATGGATCAGGTGGCATGCTGCTGGAAACTGTAAAACTTCATTCATGCCCTTTTTCTTTCACCAGGCATTAATGTGGGACTTATTCCTAGGTAGTACAGCTAAAAGTATGTTTCTTTGTCACTTCTGTGTAATCTTTTCTTACTTAGCACAGTCATTCAGCAAGTACTAAGATTTTTTTCACTTTTTTGGGGGTTAGGGTAAGCTAATAAACTTACTGAGCTTATTAAATTTTGCAGTGGAGGTGTGTACAAGAATTCCTTGGGTCTATATACTGTAAAATTGGATACTTGTTAATCAAATAGTGAGATGTTCAAATCCAGCAGAACACCTTTTTGAAACATATAGTCATTTAATAGTTTGTAGGTTTTGTCGTGGTAGAGTTGGAACCCAGGGCCTTGTCTATGCTAAGCAAACACTCTACTACTGAGCTATATCCCCAGCCATTTTTTTCTTTCTTTCTTTTTTTTTTGAAATAGGATCTTACTATATAGCTCAGGATAGGAACCTGCTGTGTGGCACAGGCTGGCTTCAAACTCATAATCCTCCTACCTCCCCCTCCAGCGAGCTGGTATTACAGGTGTGCCTTTGGTGTTTTGACACTGGGTGTTGCTCTGTAGCACAGATTGGCTTCAAACTCACTGGAGATCCTCCTGCATGCTGGGATTATAGGCTTGTGCTGCCATGCCTGCTTCAGTTTTGTTTTTATTAATGGAAGAATAATTTATATAGATTTTGTAAAATTTCTAATCAGAGTTATCTCTCATTCTTTTCATTTATAAAATGAAGTTGATGGACTAGTAATTTCTGAAATATTTTGTAAGCACTAATATTTTATTGTTCAGGGAAGAAAATATTGCTGTTTCATTTTACTTTACAAATGGTGCTTGCATTCTGATTGTTGGTTTAGGGATGGAGATACTGAAACAGTATTGCACTAATGACATAGTTGAGGTATCTTTTTTAAGTTTCTTTTATTCACATGTGCATACAGACATTATTAAGGTATTTTAATAAGTACTAATGGAGGGCTGTGTGAACCACATTATGGGAGAAAGTGTGGAGAATATAAAGATGTATTGTAATTGGTTTCTGGCCTCAAGGAATATGTGTAGTCATCAGACCTTAATTTGGTTCAGTAATTTTTTCTGCATAGATGTGTAAATACAAAAATTTAAAGAAAGATTTAAAATCTTATGTGTGTTTCTGTGTTTTGATGTTTTTGATGTCTTATTTATAAAAGAACTTGTCGGGATTATCATTTTACATAACCATAAAAAGGTGGTCTTGGGTTTTTTCACAAAAGGTTTAAGCTCACATAGCTAACTTTTTGGCACAACTTGGTTGAGATCCCATCTCCCTGAACTGGTTGCTTTCTGTTATACTCTGCTGCCAGCAGTGTTTTATCAGTGATTTCTCATGGGATGAGTTGGGTGAAGAAAGAGCCAGAAAGTCAGGCTCAGGAAGGATCTGTAACTTTGGCTCAGGTCCTCATTTTTAATTCCTTTCTCCCTCTAGGTGGTGGTCTGAAGTACAGAGCCCTAAGTATAGATTTGAGTGATAAAGAGTTACAGAAGTGTGAATTGCAGTATTACTTTGTCTAATCTTCACACCTGTCTCTTAAAAACTTTTTAAAACTAGAATTTCTGCTGGGGGCATGGCTCAAATGTTAGAGTACCTGCCTAGCAACAGTGAGGCCCTGAGTTCAAACCCTAGTACTGAAATAAACAAAAAACCTCAAAAAACTCCTAGAATTTCTGATAGGGATTTATCCTGCACTTGTTTTTGGTGTTTTTAAAGAAATGTTTTCATTTTCTAGTTTTTTTCCCCCCAAGACATTTGATTTTGTTTTTATGGTGCTTTGGATTAAACTCAGGGCCTTATTCATAGTAATACTACTGAGCTATACTCACAGCCCTTTTCATGAGATTTTTGAAATTAAGCTATTGTATATTTGCTTTAAGGTGGTTGAATTTTAACAAATAGATGAGCACATATAAATTGACAACCTCGCAAATTACCTTGATCCTAGTCAGCTGTGCTAGGTGCCCAAGTTGAAATGTATAGGCTCTCTGAAGGAGAGAAAGTTATTTTGGAATTTGAATGCTGTGTTACTTGGAATTTCATTGCTGTGACATAATACCTGAGAAAAACAACTTAAATGAGGAAAGGTTAAAAAAAAGAAAAACAACAAAAAGAATAAAAAAAATGAAGAGAGGTTTATTTTGGCTCATGGTTTCACATGTTTCAGTCATGGTCAGCTGGTTTCATTCCTTTGAGTCTGAGAAAAGGCAGAACTTCATGGAAGAAGGAGCCTGTGACACTTTCCTCTCATGGTGTTGGGGAAGCAGGAAGACAGAAAGGGACCAGGGATAAGATAGATGCTTCAAAGGCATGTTCCCAGTGGCCCACTTCTTCCAACTAGGCCCTACCTCCTAATAGCTGATTCAGCAATGAACTCAACATTGGGCTAACCCATTGATGACACTAGTGTCCTCATGATCCAGTCAATTTTCAGTAGCACCACCAGCTGGGGCCCAAGCCGAAACCACAACAGGTATCATTGGGGGTAGAGTGTGAAACTGCCCATGTTCATGTTGACCACTCTTCCCCTCCAGTAGACTGGTACTTTTTTTTTGGGGCAGGTAAGGGCGGTTATATGAATACTCACCTTCTATCCTTTATTTTTCCTTTTCCTGAGCAAAGTCTAAATGTCCCTTTTCAGAAAAAAGTTCATCAATCCTTACTCTACAGCAATCTTGGCCTTGCTTAGCCAGGCATATTTTTAGCTGCTCTATTGCCTCAGCTTTTTTTTTTTTTTATTATTCATATGTACATACAATGCTTGGGTCATTTCTCCCCCCTGCCCCCACCCCCTCCCTTACCACCCACCACACCCCCTCCCTCTCCCCTCCACCCCCTCGATACCTGGCAGAAACTATTTTGCCCTTATCTCTAGTTTTGTTGAAGAGAGAGTATAAGCAATAATAGGAAGGAACAAGGGTTTTTGCTGGTTGAGATAAGGATAGCTATACAGGGAGTTGACTCACATTAATTTACTGTGCATGTGTGTTACCTTCTAAGTTAATTCTTCTTGATCTAACCTTTTCTCTAGTTCCTGGTCCCCTTCTCTTATTGGCCTCAGTTGCTTTTAAGGTATCTGCTTTAGTTTCTCTGCATTGAGGGCAACAGATGCTAACTAATTTTTTAGGTGTCTTACCTATCCTCATATCTCCCTTGTGTGCTCTCGCTTTTATCTTGTGATCAAAGTTCAGTCACCTTGTTATGTTTGCCCTTGATCTAATGTCTGCATATGGGGGAGAACATACGATTTTTGGTCTTTTGGGCCAGGCTAACCTCACTCAGAATGATGTTCTCCAATTCCATCCACTTACCAGTGAATGATAACATTTCATTCTTCTTCATTTGCCTCAGCTTTTGGAACACCCTTGTTATGGGCTCATTCTTTGGTAGCTCCTGTTCATTTTCAAACAGAATCTTAGGCTTTACTTTTCAAAGTCAAAAAAGGTTGCTTTTTAAAAATGATCTTTTACTGACTTCCTTGGGGCTAGCAACAAAACCAAACAGACCCAGTATCTGTGCACATGGAATTTAGAGTTCTTTGAGAGGAAAGACATTAGCATAATCTCTTGACTGGATTACTGAAGTAGCTCCTTATCTGATTTCTTTACTTCTGCTATTGCTACCTGCACTCAGTTTTCTTCATAGTACCCATGGTGACTCTGTGCATTAGATCATCTTATTCTTTTGTCCAAATTGTCACTCCATACAGTAAAAGCCAGAAGTGTTACAATTGTACTCAAGGTGTCATTATTACTCAAGACATTTTCTCCCATGCTCACTGTGTGACCATATTGGCCTTCCTGCCATGCCAGGTACATTCTCAGACCCACTTTGGTTTCAGGGACTTGACATTCTGCCCTCAAATATATGCTTGGTTCACTCTCTTACCGCCTTCAGACTTTCTCTATGCATGTTGTTTTAAAATTAAGAAAAAGTTATGTAGTCAAATGACTGCCAGGAGAGCATATAATTTATTGACTTAAATGTATAGTGTGAATGTCCTGAAATAGGGTCAGAGAGTTGGATGATGGCCAGATAATGTAAGACCTTACCAAAATTTTTGGATGTGATTTTAAGTATAATGAGAATCCATTAAAGGATTTCAGTACTTAGTATTATAAATGGTATTTCCAAAGTGTAAGAATTACTCTTCTACATAATAATAACTCTTTTACAGCTTTCATTATTCAGAAATAGCATTAATTCGATGTTACTGTTTAATCTATAAAGTTCAAAATTTGCTGATTTCCCCAGTAATGTTGTTTACAGGTCTAGTCTAGGTTCACACATTGCATTTAATTATGTCTCTTTAGTCTCCTTCAGTCGAACAGTTCCTCAGTTTTGTCTTTCATGACCTTGATTTTTTTTTTTTCCTTTTTCTTTCTGTGGTCTTGGGGAGAATTCCCAGGTCCTCACACATGACCTTGTGCATGCTAGTCAGGCATTGTACCACAGGTCTCAAGCCCTTTTTACTTTAGTTATTTTTCCAATAGGGTCTTGCATTTTTGCTGGGGCTGGCCTAGACCTCGATTCTCCTACTTATTTCTCCTCTGTTGCTGGGATAACAGGCACACCATTAGGTCCAGTTTATTGGTTAAGATGGGTTCTTGCTAACTTTTTTTTTTTTTTTTTTTTTTGGGTGGGTCTTGGATTTGAACTAGGGCTTTGAACTTGCAAAGCAGGCACTCTACCACTTGAGCCCTATCTCCTATCCTCTTGCTAACTTTTTGTCTTGGCTGTCCTCCAACTTTGATCCTCCTGATTGCTGACTTCTAGTAGCTGAGATTATTGGTGTGAGTCATCCCATTCAATCTCATGCCCTTTACATTTCTTGAAAACTGCAAGCTAGTTTGTAGCACATCCTTCAATAAGGTTTTGTCTTACATTTACTTTTGGTTTATGTATTTTGGGTTAGGGTTAAATTGATGGTATATTCTTTTTAGTGTATATCAGGAAGAGCAGGATGGCATGTATTCTATTAGTGGTAATAATTTTTATCACTTGGTTAAGATGGTGTTTGCCACATTTCTTGACCTTACAAGTTAATGAGGATGTTGTACTCATTAATAAGTATTTTGCACAGAGATGCTTTGAGGCTGTGTGGTAGCCTATTTCTTATCAAATTTTCATTATTTTCAGTATCCACTGACAAATATTACCAGGTACTATATGGTTCTGAAAGGTGCCAGATGGTGATCTTATTCTGTCATTTCTTCTGGATTTATTTGTTGGCATTGTACAGTAGAGTAAAGCTTTCTTTATTCACTTATCTCAGAATAGTGTTCTTCTTTTCTTCAATGGATTATGGTTTGTCACTGTTCTTTTATTTAAATGATGCTATACTTGACTACCAGGAGCCCCTTAAAACTAGTTATTTTTAAAAATTTGTCCTTAACGTTTTTTTGAGTACTTCATCACCTTTTGGTGTAGCAAGATATTAGGATATTTTGAGTCTTGAATTTGCTCAGTCTCAGCCCTGTAACTAACTACTTCTCTAAGAATCACTGGCTTTTTTTTTTTTTTTTTTTTTGTGGTACTGGGTTTGAACTTGGGGCCTTGGACTTGTTAGGCAAGCCCTCTACTGCTTGAGCCATTCTGCTAACCACTTTTTGTATTGGTTATTTTTGAGATAGAGTGTCACTTTATGCCTGGGCCAGCTTGGACTGTGATCCTCTATTTTTGCTTCCCTGAGTAGATGGGATGACAGGTGTGTACAACCCTCCCAGCTATTGGTTGAGATGGGGTTTCAGGAACTTTGCTGGACTTGCCTTAAATCTTAATCCTCCTGATACTGCCTCCCAAGTAGCTAGGATCATTGACTTCTTTTAATCAGGAGTTTATTTATCTGGGCACTTGGTGTGCTTATTGCTATTGTGTGGTGTAATTGCTTCTATACCCTATAGCATGTATATTTAGGAAACACATACAAACATTTGTGCCTGTTTTTGTTTCTCTCCACAATATTAAAAAGTGAGTTCACATTGATACTTTCAATCTCGTCTCAAATCATAGAGTGTATTCTAACCTTATCCCTTCCTATATTTATAATTGTTTTCTATGACAGTAAAAAACCTGGCTCTCATTATTTTCAATGTATTTACTTAATTGCCTAGTTCTTCCAGTTTGTAACCAAAAGCTTGGTCTCAGACATATTGCTTGCCTTCCTCACTTGCTTACCCGCCCTGATAACTTGGTTCCAGAAAATAACCATTGGAAAGATAGTACAAGTACGGGTAGAAGTGAAAGAAGAAATCTTAGAGGCCAGTTAGAATGCTTGGCCCTGTCCCTCCCCTTCCCCTTCCACTCTCCCTCCCTTCTTCCCCACCCTTCCCCTACCCCACTCATCCCCTTCCCTTCCCTTTCTTTTCCCCTAGAGTTGCTGACTGAAAGCTCACCTAGATTGGGGCGTGGGGGAGAACAATTGCTTTATGTTTATATCATTTTGGTTACACATATATTGGAAGGAATGAGAAAGACAGAGAGATTGACTAGGAAACCTTGGATTAGTCTCCCAGAAAGAAATTATCTGTGTGAGCTTTGATGAGCCTGTATGGCAGTAATGACCATACCAAAAGTACTGAACATACCAAAAATATATTTGAAAGTTGGTATACCTATTTTATCATCAATTTACTAATGTAACTAATTCGTCCAGTGAATATAAACATAGTTATCTTGGAAAGTATTTTAAGAAATAGATGGTCTCTTGAGCAGATGTTAGTAATAGTAATATTTTTCTATGACGGTGGGTAAATATTTTGCTCAGTTTTTTTTAATTGCATACATTTTAGCTCCAGGTTTACACATTAAAAGACTATGTTCATTAGTCTTACAACAGCTGATTAAATTGGATTTGTGGGGCCACTCCAAGTAAGATAAATAGTTTTGGTATACTCTTATTTTACATAAATGCATGTGATATTTAGCTAATTATTATTTTTGCTCTATTTTTTAGATATTATGATCAGATTTGTTCCATTGAACCCAAATTCCCATTTTCTGAAAATCAGGTAAGTCACTAATTTTGTTTTAAAGTTGTATGGTAATGGCAAATGGCCCATTTCCTTTTATCCATGTTATCATTTTATTAAAATTAGTTGATGCTACTTTACTATCTTTATGCCTATGGGATAGTTTTAGATAAGTTAGAAGTTTTTAGGTTTGTCTGATGTGAATCTATGTCCTTTTGGAAAGGAATCCTGGAATTATTCATGTAATTCCTCAGTCACTTTTGGGGCCATGTAGAGCATTGAAATGCATTTTATATCAAAAGGATCTATTATATTGATTGATTAATCTGTGTCTTTCCTTTGACTTTTACAGAATTAAGAAGGAAATTGCATGGTTCAGGAAGTAATACTCTCAGTTTAGTGCTTTAAAAAGTATTGGTACACACCTGTAATCCTAGCTACTCAGGAGGCAGAGATCAGGAGGATTGAGGTTCGAGGTTAGCCTGGACAAATATTTGAGAGACCCTATCTGGAAAATATCCAACAGAAAAAAAGGGATGATGGAGTGACTTAAGTGGTAGAGCATTTGTCTAGCAAGTGTGATGCCTCAAGTTCAAACCCCAGTACCACTAAAAAAAAAATTACTAGTATAGATTACATTTGCATAAAAAGTTGCAAGTATATTATGATTGATGTTATGTTAAAAGAATGATAATTTTCTCTTGAAAACTAGTTGAAAATGAGATAATTTCTTATGGTTTAGTTTGGGAGACTTGATAGAAGTTTTCTAAGTGTGTGGTACTTCTAGATTTTAAAAGTAGTATAGGAAAAGTACTTTAATCACCTGTTTTTTTTTTGTGATTTGGTGATTTTTTTCGGAGTTTTGGACTCACAGCCTTGCACTTGCTAGGCAAGAGCTCTATACTTGAGGTATGGTTCCAGCCCTGAACTTTAAACATTCTTACATTAAAATTTTACTGGTGAAATAACTGTTGAGATTTGTGTTAAAATATTCTAGAAAAAAAATGTTTGTGGATGGTGGTGGTGGTATGAGAATAAGTTGGGGAGTAGATGAACAAAGAAGAGCAAAAGGCTAAAACTGATGGGTTTAGAGGAGTTCATTGTGTTATTGCTACTTGTTTTGTGTATATTTGAAAGCTTTCCTAACCTAGAGTTAAAAATTGGATTGTAATAAATAATTTAAATGAAGCTAAATTCTACTTAACCTACATATGTGGTATACTTACTTTAGAAGCAGGGAGAATATAGTTTTTCATTAAGTAAAATTTTTATTCATGTATGACATACAAATAGAAAGATGAATAAATCGTGTGTATAGCTTTAATCTTCACAAAGTGAATATGTTTGTTTAACTATCACTCAGATCAAGAAATAAAATACATCTTTCCATTCCCCTAAAGAAACCATTGTCCTACTTTTGTAGTAGTAGTTTTCAGTTTTATCTCCTAGAAAACTTGGTAGTGCTTACTCTATTCCCTTTGCCTATTTGACAAGTGTTTGTTCTGTGAAGCCATTGTGTGTTTGTAAAGATGAATAATACAGTGGTTATGATTACTGACACAGAATGACATTTTGGAATATCCTAGTACCAGTATTTTGCTTTTTTTTAAAATTGTGATCCATAAGAAGTGAAAGGAGTTGGTTGCTTAGAGGAGGTATTTTATATGTGTTGAGCTTTTGTCCTTTCCTCTTTGAGGAATTTTCCTCAAAAGAGACTTAATATTTAATGAGATTCAAGATGATAAAATAATTTTCTGTTTTCTTCCATTCTATCCAGATCTGCTTGACATTTACCTGGAAGGATGCTTTTGATAAAGGTTCACTTTTTGGAGGTTCTGTAAAATTAGGTATGTAATTTTTAATAGAAATGACAGGAAATTTGACTTAAACATTTTGTATTGTTTTAAGTTTTTTAAAATTAAAATTACTTTCCTAATAAATCTTTGTAAATATTAAATTTTTTTACATATCTCTTTTATTTTAACTTCAACTTCTTTTTTTTTTTGAACTCAGGACCTCATGCTTGCTAGGCAGGCGCTCTACTGCTTGAACCATTCCACCAGCCTTTAACTTCAGTTTCTAATGCAATTTAAAAATGTTCGTAGGAGCCTATGCCTTGCCAGGCACTGTCCTAGTTATAAAAATGAGTAAGACACTTACATTAAGTCTGGTTGGGAAAATAGTTAATCATTCTACAATGCAGTGTGTACTACATAATGTATAATATGCACTACAAAATAAACTTTTGGTCAATGATGGACCACATTTGTTTTAGTTGTCCTTAAGATTGTGTAGCCTAGTGATGTTATAGCCACCTTAATTTGTGTAAGTATGCTGTGATGTTTGCACAACAATGAAATCACCTAACAGCTCACTTATGAGAGTGTATCTCACTTGTTAAGTTAGGCATTACTGTACGGCTACCTATCTACAAAGTTATGGAAGCCTAGATGAGGAAGAAATTAATGCTACCTGTTATAAGGAAGCAAAATTTGAGTTAGGTCTTAAAGGAAGAGTTTATTTTTCCAGATAGAAAGTGATATTACAGGTACAATATCATAACCAAAGATCAGAATGGAAAGACTTTTTATTCTACCCACTCAATCAAGATATGGTCTCTGTGCCTTCTTTTCTTTATCTGTGAAGTGAGGATAATGATACTTATCCCATGGACTTATTGTGTGGATTTAAAGAGTGATATAAAATGATAATGTATGACATTTAATTATATATGCTTATGTACACATTATATACTTACGTATACCTTATATGTACACTTATATAGTATATACTAAATACGTTGCATGATATATATATATATAATCTGTATGATTCATATGTACTTAAGTATCTAACCATAAGGTATACTAACTACATCAAATAATAAGGTACAAACTTTTCTATATATGCGAGAAAATGGAACTATTATGTAATTCAGAGATCAAATATGTAATGTAATTTTTACATATTGGTGTAAAAATAGTTACTGGTAGGGCTTAAAGCAGTTGGTTGAATTGGGGATTTTGGAGGGTGATAATACTGGAAAACAGACTGTGAACAGTTACAGATAATAAACTCGTGAATTTGTACTTTCCCCTCTTATGTATTAATAACTAATGTTTATTGAGTACTGACTACCCAGATGATATGGAAGAGGTTTTACATATATTATCTTACTGAATTCCCCAATAGCCCAATGAGTAAAGACACTCTTGTTGCCATATGAGCAAACTGGCTTAGGAAGATTGACTGTCGAAGGTCATATGGCTATGGTTTAATGAGGTTGATATGTGAATCTAGAACTCCAGGGACTATAGAGAAACAGACTAGTTGGGAGACAGATGAGAGATAGTGAGGCTAGACAAGGTAGTGTGTACAATTAGAGAAGACGGGATGGGCTTGGGAGGCATTTCAGAGGTGAAATTGATTTTGCTGCCATTGGAGGGAAGAGGAGGAGTTCAGGGTTGACTGAGATTTGTAACTTGGTTTGACCCATTGAATATTTTGTTGATAGACAGGTTGGGTTTGACTTTCCTGTGATAATTTTGGTTAAAAATTTCTCTGGCATTTGGAAGTAATGGATTTGGAAATTACTGTCATTAGGGATAGTAAATTTATCCCCTCTGGCAGATAATAGAAAAGTGTGAAAGCCAGAGCTAGGGGAAATAGAGGAAGATTTCTAAGAATGAAATTGAGAAAAAGCTTTTAGCTCTTGGAGGATCCAGGAAAAAATAGAGACATGAAAGTGAATACCGGAAAAATTTTAAAGGTGATGTAATCCAGGGGTTTCCATGCCTGGATGCATGGAAACTTGGGGAAAAAAAGTTAAAGATACCAATGTATCTCTAAAAAGATGGACACAGAGTTCCAGATGTGATAGAAAGAAATTGTAAGAGGTAAGCGAGATTGGAGAAGTCACTGGACATGGAAGAGAGAGTTTTTCTAGAGCATGCTGAAGAAGACATTGCATGAAATTGAGGGATAGATAGGAAGTGAGGAAATGTAAATAGCAGATGTGGGTTGCTTGTTTTGGAAAATTTGCAGTAAAAATTTAGGGAGAAAGGGATCAGCATTATGTCTAGAGGGAGACATGATGATGAAAAGGATTTTTTTTTGGCCATATTGGGACTTAAACTGAGGTCCTCCAACAAAAGGACTTTTAGTGCTGCTGTGACTTAAACAAATTGGTAGGCTGAGAATAAGGAGTAGGTGGCAGGAGATATATATTTGTTAGAATACTGTACAGTTTTATAAGATCAAGTGATAATGCAACTATGTATTTTTTCTCATGTAAAGCTATATCCATGGAATATTGAATTAAAGATCAAAGTAGGGCTGGAGGTGTGGCTGAAGTGGTAGAGTACCTGCCTAGCAAGTAAAGGCCCTGAGTTCAAATCCCAGTACTTCCCCCCAAAAAAGATCAGTAGCTGTGTTGTACAACTTTTAGGGTCCCCTTAAATTGGGCTCTTGGCAGACTGTTCATATAAAATCTAGTGTGATTCCTTCTTCCTGGATTTATATACCACAGGCAACCTGAATATGGTGTGGTATCCATAACTTGTGAAAAATTGTGTATGAATATATATGTAGTTATTTGTGAAAACATCAAAAAATTAATGTTATTTTTAGGGGTGGGATATTAGATGATTATAAATTTATTTTCTTTTACAGTTTTGTGTTTTACAACTGTTGAATTAAAAAAAACCTTTTCATTTCTAACCAAGTTACTTATTTTGAAAAACGTAGTGAAAAAAAGAGATCATGTGACAACCAAGAATAGAATTAAATATTAAGGAAAAAAGTGATTTTTGAAGAGAAGAGAACAGAATATTTGTTTAAGAAAACATACTTTAAATTTAGGTATGATATAAGAAATAAAAAAAGATAAAGTTTAATTATAAGAACAAAAATAAAATGACAAACTATAGCCTGGGATAGTATTTATGAGAAATAATAAATATATGTATTTATATCTATACACATACAGTGTTATCTGCTGCTTGGAGTATATTTCACTCATTTTAAAAATTGTAATTGTTTCTCTCTGTGGTGCTGAGGATGGAACCCAGGGCCTTATACATCATAGGAAAGTGTGCTTCCACTGAGTGAGCTCTCTAGGCCAATAGTTCATTCTTTTTTTTAGTTTTAATTTTTTTATTAGTATATATTCATTGTACAGAAGGGGATTCATTGTGACAATTTCAAATAGGCTTATTTGTACACTGGTTAGATCACCTCCACCATCTCCCCCTCATCCTCCTACCCGCCCCACTTTAAGGAATTGCAGGAGGTTTCATTGTTCTATTTTGTATAGGTATAAGAAGTCCATTATACCCGACTTCAAACTATATTACAAAGCAATAGCAATAAAAACAGCATGGTACTGGCACAAAAACAGACATGAAGACCAGTGGAACAGAATAGAGGACCCAGATATGAATCCACACAACTATGCCCACCTCATTTTTGACAAAGGTGCTAAAAATATAAGATGGAGAAAAGACAGCCTCTTCAACAAATGTTGGGGAAAGTGGTTAACCATCTGCAAAAAACTGAAAGTAGATCCATGTTTATCACCCTGTACTAGTATCAACTCAAAATGGATCGAGGACCTTAATATCAGACCCAAAACTCTAAAGTTTGTACAGGAAAGAGTAGGAAATACTCTGGGAGTAATAGGTATAGGCAAGGACTTCCTCAATAGAGCCCCAGCAGCTTAGCAACTAAGAGAAAGTATAGACAAATGGGACTTAATAAAACTAAAAAGCTTCTGCAGAACAAAAGAAATGGTCTCTAAATTGAACAGACTACCCACAGAGTGGGAGAAAATATTTGTCAGCTATGCATCAGACAAAGGACTGATAACCAGGATATCCAGGGAACTCAAAAAACTAAACTCTCCCCAAGTTAATGAACCAATAAAGAAATGAGCAACTGAACTAAACAGAACTTTCTCAAAAGAAGAAATTCAAATGGCCAAAAAACACATGAAAAAATGCTCACCATTTCTAGCCATAAAGGAAATGCAAATCAAAACCACACTAAGATTCCACCTCACCCCTGTTAGAATAGCCATCATTAAAAACACCACTATTAACAAGTGTTGGCAAGGATGTGAGGAAAAAGGAACCCTCGTACACCGCTGGTGGGAATGCAAACTAGTGCAACCACTCTGGAAAATAATATGGAGGGTTCTTAAAAATCTAAACACATCTGCCATATGATCCAGCAGTCCCACTTCTGGGGATATACCCAAAGGAATGCGACACAGGTTACTCCAGAGGCACTTGTACACCCATGTTTATTGCAGCACTATTTACAATAGCCAAGTTACGGAAACAGCCAAGATGCCCTACTACTGACGAATGGTTTAAGAAAATGTGGTATTTATACACAATGGAATTTTACTCAGCCATGAAGAAGAATGAATTGTTATCATTTGCAAGTAAATGGATGGGACTGGGAGAACATCATTCTGAGCAAGGTTAGCCAGGCTCAGAAGACCAAAAATCGTAGGTTCTCTCTCATAGATCTAGGGCAAATACAGCAGTGTTGTTGGACTTGGGGCACATGATAAGGGGAAAGCACACATGGGAGGTCTGGGGATAGGTAAAAAACCAAAACATGATAGTATTTGATGTCCCCACTGTAGAGGAACTAAAACAGAAACTTTATAGTGACAGAAGTCAATATGAGAAGGGGATCAGGAACTAGTGGAAAGGTCAGTTAGAGATGAATCAACTTGGGATGTAACACATTTGTACATGGAAGCAATGCTAGGAATCTCTTTGTATAGCTATCCTTAACTAACATAAACACTTTGTCTTATTATTGTTTATAGTCTTTCTTCAACAAAATTAGAGATAAGGGCAGAATAGATTCTGCCTGGAAGTGAGGGGGGTGGGGTGGGAGCAAGAGGGAGGGGGCAGAGGGGGCAGGGGGGAGAAATGACCCAAACAATGTATGCATGTATGAATAAACAAATAAAAAAGAGTCCATCAACTATATTCCCCCACCTCAGCCTCCTTTCACCCTTCCCCCTCCTACAAGTTATGCCCCTCCATTGTACCATTTTTACAGTCCTGTCTTTTGTTATTCATGTCTAAGTCATTGTTCAAAAGGGTTTCTTGATGTATCTTTGCAGTGAGTATATTTTACTGTGGCCCATTCAGCCCTTTCCATAACTCTCCCTTATCCCTTCCCTCATAACCCCCATTTTTCAGTGGCTTTCAATACATATCCTTATATATCCTCTACCTTCACAGATGTTATGTTTTATGAAATTGTTGATGCTTTATCATTCTCTTCCCTTCCCTGAGTCCCATAGAGTAGATCCACTCTACATGTTCTACATATGAGTTTGTATATGGTCATGTTTGGTTTTGTGTATGTGTTTATCTTTTGGATCTATCTTCTACTTGTGGGAGAAAACATATGGCCTTTGTCTTTCTGAACCTGGCTTACTTCACTTAACATGATGTCTTCGAGTTGTATCCTAGTTCATTCTTCTTGAAGCCCATTGATTTATTGTCATATAAAGGGCCAACTGCTGCTTACTTAAATCATGATTTTCTTGTACTGCTTTACTTATTTTTTCTTTCAGATACTTTAATTATTCTGCCACTGCACACATTCTATGTTTTTTTATCATGTTCTTAAGATTTTCCAAAATGATCTGTTTCTCTAGAGGCTCCCCTTCCCTCCTCTTTTCCCTTTTAGAGTGGTACTGGGAACTGATCCCAGTTGCTCATGTTAAGCACTGAACTACATCTCTAGACTTTTTTGTTTCATTTTGAGATGACATTTCCCTAAGTTGTCTAGATTGGCCTCAAATTTGTGGTCCTCTTGTCTTAGCCTCCCTATTAGCTGAGATCACAGGCGGGTAGCACTACACCTGACTGGAGTCCCCTTTTCGCCGCCTCCTCCTCCTCCTTTTTTTTTTTTTTTTGCAGTACTGGAGTTTGAGCTCAGCCTTGTACTTGATAGGGAGTCCCTCTACCACTGGGACCCTGCCCCAGGAGTCCCTTTTTCTTTAGAGACTCCATGGTTTTTTGTCTTTCCTTGCTTTAATCTAGACTGATTGCTCTCTAAAGTTGCTGTACAGCCATTTTCCTGTACTGTCACTAGTTCCCTAGGTTAAAGCCATTGTTTTATGCATATTGTGTCTTTGTAGAATGTATTATTAAGTAACTTTCTAAGAAGTGGTAAGCTTTGTGAATCTCTTCTTTCTGAAAATGTCTATAGTTTATCTTCACCTAGGATGTGGCTTGAAATTCTGACACATCGGTGCTTAGGTAAACATGAGTTATCTCTGGCTCTGTTTCACTTCATTCTCCACATTCAAACAATTCATCGGCAAACCATACCAGATTTTCCTTTAAAACATATTCAAAATGCAGTGACTTGTTAGCACTTCTCCTGTTTCCATTCTGGCGAGTTGTCATTACTTCTCAGTACCTTACTGAAGCAGCTATCTATACTGTTGCACTAGACTCTTGCTTCCCTCTAGATTGTTTTATACAGTGTGGGCTGAGCGGTTTCTCTGTTGGAAACTATTGACTTCCCACCTCACTCAGAGCAAGAGCTAAAGGCTTTATAGAAAAAGAGTATTTCTCCTTTTCATCTTTTTATCTTTTTGCTTGCCATTTTGTTCTTTGCCCTCTCTTTTTCAGATGTATAGGTCCTATTAATTATTTGTCACATTAAATAAAATTACATTTCTTTAGAATTTAAAGGCATTATTTCTTGCCTTTTAGTATCTAGTGTTACTGATGAAAAGTTTGTTCTTTTAAGTGACTTGATTCTTTTCTCTTGGGAAGATTTTAAAAATCTTTATATCCTTTGTGTTTAGAAATCTCAGAAGATCTAATCAGATCTTGTGTGTGTGGCATTTATTTTGTTTACTTTTAATATTTAAATTTTTATTTTTTGAACCCAGGGGCTTATACTTGCTAGGCTCTACCACTTGAGCCATGCTTCAGCCTTTTTTGCTTTAGTTTGCTTTTGGTAGCTTTTGTGCTTTTGTCTGGGTTGACCTCGACGTGTAATTCTCCTACCTCTGCCTCCCACATAGCTGGGGGTATAGATATGTGCCATGATGCCTGGCTTATCTTTAGTTTGCGCGTGTGTGTGTGTGTGTGTGTGTGTGTGTGTGTGTGTGTGTGATTTATTGCTGACCCATTTAGTTTGAACACTTTTATCTCTTTTCAGACCTGGGAATTTTTCTTAAATTTCTTTGATAAGTTTCTTGTCTCTCTCTCTCTCTTTTTCCACCCCCCTTTTCTCTTTGGAATTTGTTATTAATCAGATGGTGGTTGTTCTGAGTTATTCACAATTCTTACATTTTAAAGTTCTTTGAGTTTATATTCTACTTTTGGGAAGCTACTTATATATTTTTTAACACTTCTTTTGAGAAAATGTTAGTAATTAAGTTTTTAATTTCTAGGCACCTTTTCTTATTCATTAACTTAAAAAAATAATATCCTGTTCTAATTTGATGGATGTACCATCTTTGGGTCTCCTTAAGGTACTAATTATGATTTTTGAATTGCTGGAATTGTTTTTGTTCACTCTGGGCTCAGCTTTTCAGTTACCTTAATATCTTATTTTTGTGCAGATTTTCTTCACAATATTCTCATGTTATTCTAGTTTTTCATGAACTTAGGACAGTAGGTGAGAGTAGCTGGTATGTATTCTGCTAAACTTTAGAGTGAGGAGGGTAGAAGTGATTTCGAAGCAAGTCACTTCTGAAAACTGGTATTAAAAGAGGCTACCAAGTGCTGTAGCAAGAAGGGCTTTATGGCACTACTCTGAGGCATAGACACATAACTGAGTGTTGTTCTAGTTCTCGTAGATAGCTTATACTGTGTTTTTTACAAGGAACCTTCTGATTATTTTGCTTGGTGGTCAGTGTCTGGTATACTATGCAAGATGTTGAATTATGCCGTAATTGAATTTTGTAAGTATTTGGGAGCTATTGTCAGTTCTTTTGTTTTAACATGATAAAATACACATACCCATTTGAAATGTACAGTTGAGTGGTATTTGCTGTATTGAGCCTTCATCACTATCTGTTTCTAGAACTCCTTCATTTTACAAAACTGAAAATCTATACCCATTGAACTATAATTTCCCATTCTTCCCTTGCTGCCAGCCGCTGACACCCACTATTCTTCCTCCTGTCTAGATAATTCATATAAGTAGACTCATACAGTGTTTGTCTTAAAAAATGTTGGAAAACACACATAACAAAATCTACCATCTTAACTATTTTAAAGTGTATAGTTTAGTAGTGTTAGGTATTATTGTAAAACGGACCTCCAGAACTGTTTTTTTTCTTGCAAATCTAAAATGCTGTATTCATTAAACAATCCCCCGCTCCTGCCATCTACTTTCTCTTTCCATGGATTCAACTACTCTAATTACCTCATGTAAGTGGAGTCATATAGTATTTATCTTTTTGTGACTGGCTTATTTCACTTAGCATATGTCCTCAAGGTTCATCTATGTTGTAATACGTGATTTCCTTTCTTTTTAGGGTTGAATAATATTTCATTGTGTAGATGTACCACATTTTGTTTATCCAGCCATCAGTTGATGGACACTTGGGTTGCTTTTGCTTTTTGGCTATTGTGAATAATGCTGCTCTGAACATGAGTGTACAAATACCTCTTTGAGAGTCTGTTTCAGTTCCCAGAAGTGGAATCTAGATTATATAGTAATTCTGTTTTTGAAGTTTTGAGGACTCACATACTGTTTTCCGCAGTAGCTGTAGCATTTTGCATTCCTACCAAGTGTGCAGAGATTCCAGTTTCTCTACATCCTTATCAACACTTTTCTGTTTTTTAAAAAGTAGCAGCCATGCTAATGGAAGTGAGGTGTATAGTCTCTTGATCACAGTTGCATTTCTTCCACACTACTCTGCTAGACTCTGAGAAACGTGTGGGCATGAAGGTGTAAGGTATGGAAGGCCAGTTAGGAGGATCTTGTATTGACTCAGGATTGTAGTAATGGAAAATTGGCTTAAAAATGGGGGGAAGGTAAATGTTTGAGAGGTAATGGAAAAATGGAAAGAATTTATTTGAATTTAAGAGATTAAATGAGAAATGACATGAGAATGACTTTCACATTTTGAACCTGAGTAGAATAAAAACGTGGAAGTAAAAGGAAGGAGAGAAAGAATAATTTGTTGATCTTTTGAGTTTCTGATGATGGGAATATTGTGGAAATGAATGCCTTGTAGGACAGCCTGAAATAGCGAGAAAGCAGGTCTTGGAAGCACTTGTGAGAGCCAGTGGAATAAGGATCATAGTATTTCTCTTTGAAACATTTGTTTTCTTTAGAAAAAATAATCTGATAAATGTTTCCTTCTCAATTTTTTGCAGCTCTTGCAAGCTTAGGATATGAAAAGAGCTGTGTCTTGTTCAATTGTGCAGCCTTAGCTAGCCAGATTGCAGCAGAACAGAACCTGGATAATGATGAAGGATTGAAAATCGCTGCTAAGCATTACCAGGTATGCAGATCAACAAAAGTTGGATTAAATTGAAAATAATTTGCATTTAGATTTATAATTGTTTTTAACACAATAGATGTTTTATTGGAAAGTAATGTTCTTTTTAATGAATTGATCCTTACTGTTGAAGCTTGAGATAAACTACTTATAGATCAGGTCTGTTTTTCCTCAGCATTGTATACCCAGCACCTAGCACAGTGCCTGGCACATAACTGAGGCTCAGTAAATGTTGATTGAACAAAAATGATTACTCATGAGACGAAATCTCATATATTTATGGTAAATCTCTTGTAAAAAAATGACCTCACTTATAACATGTAAATATTAGTTTTGTATGTTTTCTTGGAGTGGACACAACTAAAATTTTACTGGTGTCACAAAAATTAAGAACTTCTGGCAAAAAAATAAAAGTTTAATTCTGAGACTTGTGGAGAGGTTATATTTAAATGTCAGATGTAATGTTTTTAAGATGGTTAAATCTGTATTTTAGGTACTAAAATTGACTAATGTGGGATGCTGTTTATTATTTACTCAGGTTTTTTTTTTTGTTTCAGGTGAAAGAAGAATAACATTATTAAGTGATACCATATGTTAAGTTTTCATATTTTGTGACATTATAATTTAAAAAGTATTTTCATATATATCATCAGATTCTCACGTAAACCTGTGATGCATGTCATGTAATGTCATTCCCATTTTACATATGAGGAGACTAAAGTCAGAAGTGTTAATAAAGCAGTTCATTTGGGTTTCGGATGTTCTAAATTTCATGGTCTTCCAGCTGGTCTTTCCACTGTCTCTCCATGGAATTTGCTTGTGTTGGAGGAGCTCTTTTCCTTTTGTTTAAGTTCAGGGGAGAAAAGTGAGGAATGCTGGTTTGGGAAAGTGAAAGGAAAACACACTGTAAGTAAAGCACATGCATCAACTTGTGGCTTGCCCATCTATTTTGAGTGGGCATAGATGTCACATGTAATGCATGTACTCTTCCATTTTGAGGCTATAAATGGCAAATATTTAAAAATATTCAAATGAAGTAAAATTTTATTTAGTTTTTTGTTACTGTAACTTATTTAATTGGCATGTGAGATCTTAGAGCTCATTTGGCATTGTTGAGGAAACCCTCTGCTCTTTGTGTTCACAGCAGGTTATATGTTATGATGTAAAGAGAGCTGTTGTCTTAGACATGGCTCCTGGTCTGGGCTGCTTGCCATCCAGAGGCCATTATGTGCCCATGGGCAAGTTCTTTAACCAGAGAAATTCCCAGTTCCTCATCTGTGCATGAGGACCTCGATTCCTCAATCTTCTAGTCTATCATTCTGTTAGCTTTCAAACAAGCCAGCTGATTAATCCTTGCAGATATCCTAGTTTTGCAATATTTTTTGACTGTATAAAATGTGCTGTTCCTTTTAATGTAGTTAAGTTACCTCTGTGTACCTTACCTATCTAATCTACCTTTTAATTCTAGACCAACTTCTTCCTTTTTCTTAGTGTAATTTTTCATAAAGCAAAGTCATTTTAATAGTAATTGCAACACAGTATAATTGGGATGAAAAATTTCATGGGGAACATTTTACTAGGGAGCTCCGAAGGCCAAACAGAAATGATTAACAATGGATAGTAATGCTGTCCCCAGAGGACTAGGTGAATGTACTATATGGGGTTTCCCCCAAGCACAGCATGCTTTTTTGAAAGATGAATTTGTTTGGGACCAAGACAAGAGCATTTCAGTACTAAAAACATTGTAACGATATTTTATCCCTTCCTCTATTCTTAGGTAAGTTTTGAAGAGGTATATCTAAAAATAGGCTTAATCAGTTATTGCCATTAATTTACTTTATTTTCCCCTGTAATTTGTTTTTAATCTTTGTTAAGTTTCCTTTTACTTTAGAGTCTTGGGAAAATACTTTTATGTAATTAAAATGATTTAGATTGGTATTGCAGAATATAAAAATTTAAGCATAGTAACTATTCACTGAGGTAACATTTAAAATTATTTTTGAATGTAACAGTAGGAAATTATCTTGCAGCGTTCCTGTAGATTTTACAGAATATTTTTTTTCCTCCTTCTCTAGTTTGCTAGTGGTGCCTTTTTACATATTAAAGAAACAGTTTTATCTGCCTTAAATCGAGAGCCCACCGTGGACTTATCACCAGATACTGTTGGGACCCTCAGTCTTATTATGTTGGCACAGGCCCAAGAAGTATTTTTTTTAAAAGCCACAAGAGGTAACTAATTATTCTTCCACTTTGTTGTCTGTGAAAAAAAGAACAGGCTTTTAACTAAGAAAGTGATTAAAATATGATTAGAATATAATTTTTCTATATAGATTTCCTTTTTGAAGTTGATACATGAAGTTTTGAAAATAAGTGTTTTTGAACTTGTACTGCAAGAGTGTAAGTGATGTTTGAAGGCTTGTGGAGTGGATAACCATTGTCTTCAAACACTGAATGCTGTAGTAGTATTCATATCTACTTGTAATATTGCACATGCTGATTTATCTAGCACATATTTATTGAATACCTTTTGTGTGCCAGGTGTTGTTATAGTATCTAGATAAAACAGCAGACAAACAAGGCTTCTGGTTTTAGGAAGCTTATGTTTTAGTGTGGAATAGATGATAAGGAAGATACTAAGTAGCCAAGGTCATTTCAGAGAGAGGTAATTGCTATGAGGAAAGTAGGAATGGATTATGTGGGAGTGGCTGTGGAACAGGAGTGTACTGTGATCGTGGAACTTTTTAGACTCATTAGTCAGTAAGGTTTTTTTTTTTTTTTTTTTTTTAAAGGAGATCATGTTTAAAATAGACTTAAATGACAAAAAGAAGCCAGCCAGCAAAGTCCCTGGCAAATGAGGGAGCAAGAGCACTTCTTGTAAGGCATGTAAGTTAGTATAAGAGAGTGGAATATAAGCTGGCTACTTAAGTGCACAGAAATTGAGACTAAAGAGAGCTGCAATTGTGTGGAAGAGATATGAACTGGAACAGTTTTTTTTTTTTAATCTATTTGTTTAAAATAGCATGCCAAAAAAAAAAAAATAGCATGCCAGCCATGGTGGCTCATATCTGTAATCCCAGCTACTTGGGAGATAGAGATGGGAAGGATGGGGGTTTGAAGCCAGCTGTGGCCAAAAAAGTTATAAGACCCTCATCTCAACAAAAAGCCAGGCGTGGTAATGTGTGTCTGTCATCCTAGCTGTGTGGGAAGCATAAATAGGAGGATTGCAGTCCAGCCCAGTTAGGCAAAAATGGGAGACTCTACCTGAAAAATAAAGCATAATGGGCTGGTGGAGTGGCTCAAGTGGTGGAGCCCCTGCCTAGCAAACCTGAGACCCTGAGTTCAAACCCCAGTATCGCAAACAAAAACAAAAAAACAAACCAAAACAAACAAATTCCAGCTTTTGTTGAGGTAGAATTCACTTATACCAAAAGTCACCTTTTTAAGCTGTATAAGTCAGTGTTTGTTAGTGTATACACAGAGTTTTGCAACTGTCACCACCATCTTATTTTAGAATATTATCGTCACCCCATGAAGAAACTCTAACCAGGCATTAGTGATCACTCTTTACTTCTTCTGCCCTGCTGAAAACCATGAGTCTGTTTTCTGTGTCTTTGGATTGGCCTATGGAATAATTACGTTTTATGCAGAATACTTAATTTCATCAATAGGGATTTTTTTTTAGACAACCATACAAACTTGATTGCAGTGTCTATACTGAGTCATATATCATATTATTTTAATTATAATGGTCATTTAAAATATTTTATTCTAGATAAAATGAAAGATGCCATCATAGCTAAATTGGCTAATCAAGCTGCAGATTATTTTGGTGATGCTTTCAAGCAGTGTCAGTACAAAGATACTCTCCCAAAGGTCAGTTACTGTTTTATAAAGTTGGTTATTTTGCATGAGGAAATATTTTTACATACAAGAAGCAAGTTGAAAATTATGTATTATAAGGGAACTGAAATTTAATAGAAGCATTTAAATAATATATTTGTAGAAATTTTTAAAAATTTAAGATGCATGTACAGTTCTTTTATATTTAGGGGATACGTCTGTCTTTATTCTTTGCTAAACTTGTTTTCCTAAGGTAAAACTCTGGAAAATTTTGACCATTTGTCTTCAGTAATTTTATCAAATCGAGGCATTGTGTCATTCTGAATTGTTGGTGATTTAGTATAAGCATGAATACTTGAGCATGTTGATTATTTACATTTTTAATTATTGTCCTGTTTTCTTAAAGATGAGTCTCAAAGCGCAAAAACAGACATAAAGAAAAAAAAAGGAAAAGAAAACTTAAATGCATCCGATACCTTGATTAGAATTAAATTTGCCAACAGGGATAGACAGTTGGGCTGCTAATGGACAGCTAAGGAAAAGCAACCATCTTAAACTTCAGGTCACAGGAACTATTGTTTCAATGTGAGCTTTTCTGAATGGCAGTTGAAAAGACTTCAGAGATGATTGTAAATGACAAGGCAGATGACTAGTTTAACAAATGAAACTGTAATGATGGAGTGAAATACATTTCAGTTACTTTCTCAGAAATATTCAAGGAATTAGTTTCATCTGTGTGATACCATATGATATTTGTCACATGACTTTTTTAAAGGAGAATTTATGAGCTTATCGGTTGTATTTAGGAATCATTATAAGTTCTGAAATTGCAAAGAGCTCAGGGGTAAAGTAAAAATGCACATAAGTGCATCAATGGTATACATTAATCAGAAAGTGAACAGTGAGGAATTACTGTGAAGATTCCTGGGGACTTAATTTATACCAAGAGGGCTGGGATGTAACTCAGTGGTGGAACACTAGTGTAGCAGTTGCCACACCCTGGGTTCCATCTCTAGCACCCAATAAAACAACAAAAAATCCCCATCAAAGCTTACCAAGAATCTAATAGAAATTTGCCCAGGACTCTTGAGTACCAATAGCATTACTCTTCTTCTTTTTTTTTGTAGTGAAAGTAATATTAAAGTTTATTAGGAAAGAAGTACTTTCAATAGACTGAAAGTGGGTCATCTCTAGAGAGAGAATGAGAACGACAGTAGCATTCCTCTTACAAAGAGACATGGGATCTCCTCACCTTTTTTTTCATGTGAAAGACTCATGTTCAGCCGCACAGTGTACCGTTACATCTGGTTGGGCCATTAGTTCAGTCCTGTCACGGAGAGAAGAATGTCACCTCAGAGGCCTGGAAACTACCTCTGCAGCATTCCTGGTATTCTTGAACACCTGTTGATGTACCAAGTTGCTCCAGCCTTACCTTGAGTACTGGCATGAATGCAGTTTGAGATTTAGATGTCTTTTATTTCTTCCTTTTTTACTAATAAAGCTCATAAGGTATTTTCATATTCTAGTTATAAAACTGGAATATCTGCACGTAGTGATCCAGGAAGCTAGGAAATTATTCACTGGGAGACAGGAAAACACTCAAGGTAGTAATTCAGTTTTTGATTCTCTTGTATTTTTTGTCTAGACAGTGATTGTCTAGTATATTTCTTGGATTTTTTTTTTTTTTCTTAAATATCATGTGCTTCCTGAAAACAATGAGGTGAAAGGCCAGGATTTGACATTTTGGAAGAGTCTCCACCAAGACAGTGGCTTTTCTGGTTCATGAAATTGGATGTGTTAAAAGTAATTTTGATGGACTGGGGGCGCAGCTCAAGTGGTAGAGCTCCTACCTAGCAAGCGCAAGACCTTAATTTCAAATCCCAGTACTGTCAGAGGAAAAAAAAAGTAATTTTGACTGGAATTAAAACACTGTATCATTATTCATTAACTTAGTGCTTTTGTGTGTCTGTGCTGTGTTTATGTATATGGTACTGCAATGTTAGTGTTTACACAATACTAAATCATTCTTATGTGACTAAAAATAATCTTTATTAAGAATCTCAGCATATGAATTTGAGAACTTACTTTGTTGTCTTTTGTCTTTTTAACATGATGATACAGTCAGCTATAGAGCAATTTCATTAGTATATGTGAGTAATGGTGGTTTAGGTAACTCTGAGGGCTGGGTAAGGGCTCATAAGAAGCTTCTAGAGCCCTGTGCTTGGTATTCCTCTGAATGACCATTCTACTTCTCTTTCTAATGCATGCTTTTCTTTCTTCCTTGCAAACAAAATGCTGACTTCATGGCTCAACTTAAAATAATTGTAAAAAGCTAAATTGGCTTCAGTTAACAGTTAAAAGAAAACCCTTAGTTTTAATTGGAAGAAAAAATATGAATTCGTGAAATTCAGTCCTTGCAACATAATGTAGCCTTTTCTGTTTACACCTAGTGACTAACCTGTCTCTAAACCATTCATGGGGTGATTCTAATTTCCATTTCCTTTTTCTTCCTGCATCCCTGTTGTCTGTTATGGTTTGTTTGGTTGGACTCTCCCCTGGTCAGTATTTTTATTTCCAGGAGGTGTTCCCTGTCTTGGCTGCAAAGCACTGTATCATGCAGGCCAACGCGGAGTATCACCAGTCTATCCTGGCAAAGCAGCAGAAGAAATTTGGGGAAGAGATTGCAAGGTTGCAGGTGAGTCTCTTGGCGATAAATAGTTGGGTAACTTGGTTCTCCATTTTTTTCCTAGTGAGATTCTCAGGATTACTCATAAAAAATTTTACTATTCTTTGCCCATCTCAACAAAGATAATTGTTTTCATCTTTTATGCTTTACCTGCCGCATGGTTTTTGAAGTCTTATATTTTATCTAAAGATTTCATGCAAAATTTGCATTCAGTTCTCTTATTGCCTTAGTTTAAACTGGAGTTTATAATAATTCCCATGGCTTGAGGACAGTAGTCTCTCTCTCTCTCTCTCTCTCTCTCTCTCTCTCTCTCTCTCTCTCACACACACACACACACACACACAAAGAAACAACACCTCCCATCCCCAACTTGTGTCCAGCACTGGCATTGGGGTTGTCAGAAACTGACTGATATCTGGTGCGACATTCAACAGGGGCCAGATCTATTTATATGAATTACTCGTTTTGAGAATTGATAAGGCAAGGATAGGAAGAGGACTGGAAAATTACAAAAATTATAAAAAGGATTGGATACTGGAAGATAACATGGAACTGTTATGTAGGAAGTTGAGATTAGTCTTTTTTTCACAAGAAAACATACCCAATAATGCCCATAGTGATAAAAATCGGAGACTTTTTTTTTTATTTATAAAATCCAGATTTTCACATATATAATGATTTTTGATTTTTCCAGTAATTCACTGTGCATATAAAAATTACATATTTTTTTTTTTTCATGGGACTGAGGTTTTAACTTAGGGCCTCATAGTTTCTAGGCAGGTGCTCTACCTCTTGAGCCGCTCCACCAGCCCTGTTTTGTGTTGGGTATTTATGAGATAGGGTCTCTCCAACTGTTTGCCCAGGATGTCTTTGAACCACAGTCCTCCTGATTGCTGCTAGGATTACAGGTGTGTAATCTGGCACCCAGCAAAAATTACATTCTCATATAAAAATGCTTCTGAGCAAGGAATTTCTGTGGGGAAGATTTTTTTAAGGCTAGCACATTTAATACTTTTGAAGTTTATATTCTATATTTTTTAGGAATTCTAGTGCTGATTGTTAGATTTAAGTGATTTGTTTAATTCCTACAAACCAGTCAGAGAAGAACTCGTTTTGAAATGTTCATCTAATTTTTAAATACTTGCTAGTCACACAATGACTAGCAAGTTGTTGGATATAGAGACAGAATTTATAGCTTCAGTCTTACGTCAAAAATTAACACAGAATAAAAACATTTACTGATCCATATCTCAAAGGACAGTTTCTCTTTCTAGTAGGCATGAAATATTTTAAAAATTGATTTGGGCCTACAGATAGGCAAACAGAACAAACAGACAAGAAAAGATGACCAGGAATTATGGTTATATTCTCTGTACCTTCTTACTCAGAGTACTCTGTGATCTTGACAGAGATCACTGGATAGTCAGCTCATTAAACCAGTGTTCTAATCATTGCTTTTGGCAAAGGGAAGTAACTTACTGGTTGTGTACAAACCAGAAACAGGAAAATCAGAACAAAGGTAAGATGAGATCAAAGGTAAAATTGCTTCTTGGAATCACTTCTGAAACCAAGAGCATTTGTACCTGGGCTTAATATAGCCCATGAGTTGCACTTCTTTAACAGTGTCCTTTGTCTAGTTCCTGAAGGCTCTGGAGAATTTCCAAAACAGCCAAGGTACAGTTTTTATATTAAAGATGTAAAAACTGGATTCATTAAGAGCAGTACATGTCAGAGATTTATTTAACTCGTAGTGATAGTCCTTGCTAGGTGATAAATCTGATTTCATGAAAGTATTGTTCATTTTATTAATTAAGGTAGTGGGGCTGGATGTGGTAGTACACAACTGTAATCTCTGCCTTCAGGAGGCTGAAGCAGGAGGATTGAAGCAGGAGGATTGGAGGATTGCAGTTTGATGGTAGCCTGGGCTATATAAGGTAGCCCTGTCTCAAAAGAAAAAAAAAATTTGTAGATATTAAGAAACTTGTCCTTATAAGGATGGGGGTCATGATATCTGAACTTTAGTTTCAAATGGTTCTGTATGAAAAGAAAAAAAAGTACATCCATACTTGTATGTATGGGAAATTGAGAGAAAGCAAATATAGCAAAATGTTAACAGATGTTGAACCTGGATTATTCATTGTCATGTTTTTTCAGTTTATGAGCGTGAAATTTTTTGAGATAAGAATTGGGGAGGGCTAGTGGAGTGGCTCAAGTGGCAGAGTACCTGCCTAGTAAATGTGAGGTCCTCAGTTCACACCCCAGTGCCGCCTAAGTAAATAAATAAGATTTCTTCATTTCCAATTATTTAGAATTGGGGAATAAATTCTCTCTCTCTCTCTCTCTCTCTCTCTCTCTCTCTCTCTCTCTTTCAACCCCTGGTGTCGTCTGTGTTTTTCCTCTGTCCTGTTCTCTGTTCTTTTTTCCCACTGTGCAGTGGGTAATTTCTATTAGTTTCTTGTTTGATCTTTGCCCTGTCTTTCTTTGACGTAGAAGCAAATATATAAACATACATATGCAAACATAATATACATTCTTAGCTCTCTTCATTCTTACTTGAGTCAGTATACTAGAGTTATGTACATGTTGCTTTTCACATGTAAAAGTGTATCTCAGATCTCTATTTTAATAGAGCAGAGGCAACACATTGCTATTTTTTCTTCAGAGCTGTATTGTACTTCATTGTATAAACCACAGGTTATTTCTGTTTCCTATTGCTGGATACACATATTTCCAAGATTCACATTACAAACAGTACTGCAGCAAATAATCATGTACCTAGGTATTTTGTACTTGAGCAGGTATCCTAGTTTGGGCTGCCAATAACAAAATACCATAGAATGGGTGACTTAAACAATAGAAATTTATTTACTCAGTTCTGGTGATTGGAAGTCAAAAATGGCCTTCTTGCTATTTTTTAATGTGGTAAAGAAAGAGAGAAAGATCTTTGCTATCTCATGGGCACTAATCCCATGCGAGGGCTCCAACCTCACGACCATGTTTAATTATCTCCCAAAGGCCCCATCTCCAAATACTGTCACATTAGAGGTTGGGGATTCAACATAATGAATTTTAGGGAACATGGTTCAGTCTATAGCAACAAATTTATGATAAATTTGTATAAGTGGGACTACTAGCCAGGTGCCATGGCTCATACCTATAATCCTGTCTACTTGGGAGGCTAAGATTGGGAAGGTGGCAGGTTGAGCCAACCTGGGCATAAAAAGCTAGACTCCTGTCTCAGCCAGTAAAAGCTGGGCATGATGGCATGTGTCTGTCATCCCAGCTATCATGGAGGCCTGTAAATAGGAGGATCAAGTACCAGGTCAGCCTCAGCATAAACATGGTACTCAAAAAATACCTAAAACCAAAAAGGGCTGGGGTTGTGGCTCAAATGGTAGGGAGCTTGCCTAAGCACAAGACCTGACTTCAAACCTCAGTACCCATCCCCAAAAAGGCAGGGGATGGGGGGGGCAGATTGCTGATACCAAAGTATAAATACATTTGTAATTTGTTACGTATTTGGATCTTGAATCAGAGTTTATTCTGATGTATAAGGTGTGCGTCCAATTTTTGTCTTTTTCCCTGTTGTCTCCAAACCATTTCTTACAATGGTACTTACTGACTTGAAATTCTGGTTTTTTTACATATTAAATTCACTATATCTCCTTGGGTCTTTTTCTGAAGCTTTTGTTCTCTTTCATTGATTATCTGCTCATGGTCCAGTTCCAAACCATTTTTTTATTTGTGCTTTAGACTTTTTCTTCTTCTGTTTTTTTCAGCGACAGGCTCTTGCTATCTAGCTCAGAGTAGTCTTGAACTTTGATCCTCCTATCTTAGCATTCCAAGTGCTGGGATTAAGGCATGTGATAAGTATTTTCATTTTATGAAATAAAATTAATGAAACATTTTATGTTTCATCTATTTCTTCTTCCTGTCTTATTTTTTGGAGTATTATATATCTATCTCATCCTTAAATATTTTAGTATGTATCTCTAATAGCTAAAGATTAAAAAAAGCCATATAGTACAGTGCATTATCCTATCTAGAAAAATAATATTAATATGAATTAGTATTCATAATTCAGCATTAGCCAAATCTAGTTTTCTTTGATTGTTTTTCTTAGGGGTCTTGATTTATTCAATTCAGAATCCATATACAGTCCTTACATTGCATTTATTTGATATGTTCCATAAGTCTTTAATTTGTAGCAGCCTGTTTCTCCCAACCACCATGTAGAATATTCTTTATTTTTTCTTGTTCTTTCTCTCTTTCTTGCTCTCTCTTCCTCCCTCAAATGGTTTTTCAACATCTTACGGAGATACTTGATTTTTAACCTAAATTTATTATTTTAGAGGATCATGTGAATGGATTTTCCAGTATTTATTTTGTAGTCTTGTGATTTTGGTGGTAGGTTTGCCTTATCTCTTAATCTGGTCATTTTAGATAGCTGTACTCTATATGCATTAAAATATTATATATTCTATTGTTGAATCTGAAGTCCTCCATGCCTTATGTGTTGCTCAAATCTTCTGAGTCCTAAAACTTCTTGTGTATTTGGTCTTCCACTTCATGGATATAATTAGAGTTACCAGTTCCTTAATATAATTGCTTATGCAATTAGAGGCTATTAAATTTAAAATTTAGGAAGTCTTGTATCTTCCTGCAAATTGGCAATTGTTAAAACATTATGTACTGAATTTATCCCTAACAATTCTTTTGGCATCACTATCTATTTTATTTGATACTATTGTTCCCCCACCACCTAAATTATATAATTTTCAGCCTTACGTTGTTATTATAAGGCCAAACTTAAAAAAATTTTTTTTTTCTTGGAGCTGGACGTTGTGACTCCCACCTGTCTGTAATCTCAGTCACAGGGGAAGCATAGGTAGGAAGGGGATTGCAGTCCGAGGTTGGCCCTGAGCCAAAAGTGAGGTCCTATGGAAAAATAACTAAAGCAGGCTGGCAGAATGGCTTAAGTGATAGAGTACCTTCTTAGCAAGCATGAGACTGAATTCAAACCCCAGTACCACAAAAAATAAAATAAAAATTACTAAACCGAGAAAAAGACTTGGGGGTATGAGCTTAAGTGCTCTAGGTTCAAACCTCCCAGTACCACCAAAAAAAGAGAAAAGTTCTTATTGACACTGAAATAAGATGTTACTCTGTGGACCTTCTGTATATCTAAGTCATTTTTTTCTGACCCACCCTTTCATTGAGTGCAGCTTCTTAGGCCCCTGCTGTCATTTGGTGAAATGGGTAAAGGAAGTGCCATTCAGTCCTCTTACGTGTGTGGTTTCATGGCTCTTGACTCAGGTCTCCATGAAGGCTTTTACTACTTTAAAATTGCTCGTTCTTTGGCTTACAGAAATAACTCTACAGCCAGACTTCCTTAATATCAATTTGTACTGATTGGCCCATGAATTTCATTTCTGTTTTGCCAGTTCACTTGTATGTTTAAAGGGAAGTCTGCTGTCCATTTTACCCTTCAACTTTTGGGTGGTTTGTGATGGAACAGTTTCCAGGTTGTCCTGTCAGCCATTGTGTTGGAAATGACATTCCTTAAGATTTCCTGCAAAACCAATGCTTAGTGGTAAAGAGAAAGAAAACATTTTTGTTTTCTTTCTTTCTTTTTGACATTTTTCTTTTTAGCATGCAGCAGAATTGATCAAGACAGTGGCATCTCGCTATGATGAATATGTTAATGTGAAGGATTTTTCTGACAAAATCAACCGTGCCCTTACTGCAGCAAAAAAGGACAATGACTTCATTTATCATGATCGAGTTCCAGACCTTAAGGATCTAGATCCTATTGGCAAAGCCACACTTGTGAAATCTACCCCAGTCAATGTACCCATCAGTCAGAAGTTTACTGGTATGTCTATTTTTAAAAAATTTTATTAGCATATAATAGTTTTGAAGGGGGATATGTTGTAATTTTTACCTGTGTACTTAAAATATATCTTAGACTTACTCCCTCCAGTCTTTCTCCTTCTTCCTCCCTTCTTAGAACAATTTCAGTGTTTCATTCTTATATGAATACAAAATACAACCACTATATTCACCCTCATTCATCCTTTCCTTATGCCCATGCCCCTTCCACTGGTTCCCACCCCTGGAAAGGCCTTTTTTCTGATATGTCTGTTCTTCGGATGCAGTTTAATCTATTCATCTATTCTCTACTTTAGTATGTATTTTTTATAGCTAATATCACACAATTGTTTGTGAATACTTTGGATATAATTTGCATTCATGTTGAAGACAAATGTAAATAAAAATTAAGCTTATTACTAAAATTACACTAAAAATTGGTATATTTCACTAAAGGTATATCTTTAGTGAAGTTTTAAGATGGAATGTAAATAATAAAACATAAAGTATACAGCAGAGGCAGAAAACTGGAAACTGAACAATGCTGGAACAAGCACTTACCATTTTTAATATGTTTGTTATATTTAAGATACTGGCATTAAAAATAAACATGCATAAGTATATAAGTACGGGGTCATTTGTATAAGTAAATGTTATTATATACTTGGATATCACAGATATATGCAATATTTGGTATCCTCTAATTGAGATCCTGGGGATAACATTCTAAGCACTTCGGAAGAGTGATTATTTTGCTTAGTTTATTTAGCAAACAAATTGTGCCAGTGACTCTTTTAAGCAATTTACAAATGCGTAGCTCATTTGTTACACCATCACCATGAGATAGATATTGTTAATATTCTATTTTACTGACGATACTGATACATAGACTGATTATTTCCCCAAGGTTACATCTAATAGTGGGAGAGCTAGAAATTGAATCTGGCACTGTGGCCCACTCAGTCAATTTAAACAAATGAGCAGTGTCATCAAAGATCCTTCTTACATAATGAGAAGCACATCTTAAAAAGTTAATATAAAGCTCAAAAAAGTTTTCATTATGCTATTACCCATGAATTTAGTCCTCTAAACTTTTTCTTTAGTTGTGCTTTCAATAATGATTTAGTAGCTGGTGCTGTGGTTCACACCTGTACTCTTAGCTTCTCTGGAGGTGGAGATTGGGAGGATTATGGTGCAAAGTCAGCCAGGATAAAAAGTTCACAAGACCCCATTTCAGTCAGTAAAAAAGCCAGTTTTCTTGCCTGTCAGCTATGTGGAAAGCATAATAGGATTGTGGTCTAGGCTAACCTGGGCATAAATCCAAGACCCTGTTTGAAAAACACATAAAGCAAAAAGGGTTGTGGCATGGCTTAAATGGTAGAGTACATTTCTGGCAAGCACAAGGCCCTGAGTTCAAACCCCAGCATGGCCAAAAAAAAAAAAAAAAGTTAGTTTTGATCTTTACGTATTTGTTGACTTTACATGAATTTTAGAAAGAAAATATGAATAGTCAGTTGTACCGTTTGAGTTTTTGTCTTACAATTTTATTGAAACTTTCTTTTCAATTTTAGATCTGTTTGAGAAGATGGTCCCTGTGTCAGTGCAGCAGTCTCTTGCTGTGTTTAATCAGAGGAAAGCTGATTTGGTTAACAGATCAATTGCTCAAATGAGAGAAGCTACCACCTTGGCAAATGGGTAGGTAGAGCTTAATTTACATAAATTTGTCTCTCAAGTTAAAAAATTTTCTGTTGAGTCATTGTGCAACTAAGTAGTTTATGAGCATTTTAGTTTTCTGAACGTGGAGCCAAATGTCAAGGATATATGATGTATGATGAAGTTAGCACCCTCAGGTCCTGAGCACGTCTTAATAGCTTCACCAGCTGGGGACCAAGCCTTTAACACATGAGCTTTTTTTGTGGGATACTTCACCTCCAAAACATAACAACACACAAGTGTATTTGCCTTCTTTCACTTAGCATAATGTTTTTTAAGGTTTGTCTTTTGTCGTGTATGTCAGTTTGATCCTTTGCATAGTGGCGTTTCATTTTATGGTTAAGCAGCAGTTTCTTGACTTTGTTCATCTGTTGATATAACATTTCAGTTGCCATGAACGTTCATGTATAAATCTTTGTGTGGACATGTTTTAGCACTCTTCAAAGAGTCAGTATTTTATTCAAGAGAGAATTTTTGAGTTATGTGTATGCTAAGTTAGTGTATGCTAAACTTTACACAAGTTTGCCAGATTCTTTTCCAAAATGGGTGTTCCATTTTTAAGTTCCTACTTGCACTGTGTAAGAAATATAATTGTTATACATCCTTACCAGCTCTTAGTCTTTTGAATTTTAACCATGCTAGTGCATGTGTAGCAGTATCTCTTTGTGATTTAATTTGTACTCCTTAATTATCAATGACACTGAATAACTTTTCATGAACTTATTATATGAAAATAATAATTTAGTAGCCAGTGCTGTGGCTCACACCTGTACTCTTAGCTTCTCTGGAGGTGGAGATTGGGAGGATTATGGTGCAAAGTCAGCCAGGATAAAAAGTTCACAAGACCCCATCTCAGTCAGTAAAAAAGCCAGTTTTCTTGCCTGTCAGCTATGTGGGAAGCATAATAGGATTGTGCTTTTGTGAAGTGTTGATTGAAATACCCCTCCATCCCTTTTGTTTGGTGAGTGTGCGCTTGGTATTAAACCTAGTGCCTCATGCATGTAGGCACATGCTCTATTACTGGGCCATACTCCCAGCCATTTGGCTCCTTTTTTTAAAAGTTGAATTTTTATTAATTGTCTTTAAAGAGTTCTTTACATATTTTGGAGATAAGTCTTTCGTTAGATATATGTGATGGAGAATGTTTTCTCCTGTTTTGACTTTGCTTTTCATGTTTTTAATTTTAGCAAATGCATGGATTACAAATACGTGTTTGCATATGTGTGTGTGTGTGTGTGTGTGTGTGTGTGTGTTTCTCAGTCTTCTGAGTGCTGGGATTCCAGGCATGTACCACTGTGTCTACTGTATTTTTCTTTATCTAGCAAGAAAGCAACATGAGTTTGTTCTTGCATATGATTAAGAGGCAGTCTGAATTTATACAGAACTTATTTTCCGAGCAGTTCATTATATTATATCTAAGGATAAGTCCCCTACCCCATCATGTAAATGAAATAACTGAAGGGTTGTTACTAAACCATAAAAATAAGAAAAGTTGAAGATTCTATAATTAATACTTAAATCACTTATGTTTGATTGGTATTATGCTTAGATGATATGAAATTATAACTTTTGTACATTGTGATTTGTTAGAAGAGTATAACAATTGAATATGATAAAAGACCACTTTTTTAAATGATAGACTTTTTGATTACTTGGACTAAAGGAAGTTAAATTTGAGCTTTATAAGTCAAAGATTTCTAGTATATTTTAATGTCAGTTTTTCTTACCTTTTGGCTTTTAATTCTGAACTGTGAACTTAAATATCTTAATTCTTTAATGATTTTGTTTTAATTTTGTCAATCACTGACTTTCTGGTTTTCTTTCTTTTGCTTTATTTTCAATTAATAGGGTTTATTTATTTTTTTTGGTGGTGGGGGAGTTAATTCCTTTGCTATTGATTTTAATGGGTTTAGGTGATTAACATTTTTATAGTATTTTAAATGTGGTTTAGACTTATAAACACAATATTTCTCTTTTTCCTTTTTTTTTTTTTTAAAAAAAAAAACAAACAAAATCAGCGTGTTAGCTTCCCTCAATCTTCCAGCAGCAATTGAAGATGTGTCTGGAGATACTGTACCTCAGTCCATATTGACCAAGTCCACATCTGTCATTGAACAGGGAGGCATCCAGACTGTTGATCAGTTGATCAAAGAATTACCTGAACTACTACAAAGAAATAGAGAGATCCTAGATGAGGTATGTTTTAAAAGATTTGTTTTTTTAAGTAAAAACTATGATCCTTTGGTACCTAGTAGGGATTAGGACTGGAGGTTTCTTGTGGGGGAATATCTATCATCTGGATGAATTCACTGTGGCTTTAGCTTGCTCTTCAGCCTCATGAGGACTTTTAAGTTAGAATGAGTTTATTTTTTAGGAAATAAAATTCATGTTGTTGAAATTCATATGACTGTTCTATAATATTAGTATACTATAAGAAATTACTATTGCACGAACAGTCCAAAGTCTTCATAATGTAATGATCTCTTTTGTACATATATAGGCATCAGGTTTCTAGGAGAACATGGAATCAGACAAAAGTTAGGTCATCAGGTATTTTATCAGGTGACTGCATTTACTTGCCAATAAGAGATGGGGCTTTATCCACAGCATGAAACACTGTTAAAAGTTTTGGCTAGAGGCAACTGTTTTTCTATTAATTCTCCTTTTAATTGGTAGGATTCTTTCTTTAGCAATGGATGCATTCAAACTGGTTACAAGGCTCTTGCCAGCTTAGGAGTCACACATTCTCTTCTAGATGATACCTTTTATCAGTAATATTTTGATTTTTTCATTTAAAATCTGGAGGATATTGTATTTACTTATTTCTGAGTACCATGGAGGAAAGGCACATTTTTAAAGTACTTATGACATTATGAAGCTTGTGGATGAGAATATCTATTTCCTTGGGTTATTGTAAAAATTAATTAAGCTAAGACAGTGAGCTGCCTAGCCTTTGTGACACGTAGGATGTTCTTAGTAAATTATAACTGTTATAACTATTAGCATTTTGATGATAATGATAGTGATGATTATTCATCTTTCAATGAAAATCAGCTTGAAAAAGGTTAAGGTGAAAACTTATTGCATTATTGACTTGGGAAAGCTGTTTATGAGGGGTTCTACAATAGTTGTACAATCAGCATTCACCAGCCTTATCTGTGTGGATGTAGTCATTTATCAGAAAAACTAAGGGAAACAGAGGTGGTACTATGTAGCTCAGTATGAAATCTTTGCTCAAGAACATTGAGCTTGTTAGAAATCCAGACTCTCAGGCCTTATACCAGATTGAATCAAATTCTGTATTTTGAGCTGATTTCCAGATGACAAACTCTGTTCTTGAGGTCATAGACTTTATAGTCATAAGAATATTGTTTAGTTCTTTGAAATCTGTATCAACTCAAAATAGATCAAGGATCTTAATATCAGACACCAAACTCTAAAGTTGGTACAGGAAAGAGTAGGACATACTCTGGAGTTAGTAGGTATAGGTAAGAACTTTCTCAATGGAGCCCCAGCAGCACAGCAACTAAGAGATAGCATAGATAAATGGGACTTCATAAAACTAAAAAGCTTCTACTCAACAAAAGAAATGGTCTCTAAACTGAAGAGAACACCCACAGAGTGGTAGAAAATCTTTGCCAGCTACATATCAGACAAAGAACTGATAACCAGAATATATAGGGAACTTAAAAAACTAAATTCTCCCAAAACTAATGAACCAATAAAGAAATGGGCAAGTGAACTAAACAGAACTTTCTCAAAAGAAGAAATTCAAATGGCCAAAAAACACATGAAAAAATGCTCACCATGTCTAGCAATGAAGGAAATGCAAATTAAAACCACACAAAGATTCCACCTCACCCCTGTTAGAACAGCCATCATTAGCAACACCACCAACAACAGGTGTTGGCGAGGATGCGTGGAAAAAGGAACCCTTTTACACTGCTGGTGGGAATGTAAACTAGTACAACCACTCTGGAAAAAAATTTGGAGGCTACTTAAAAAGCTAAACATTGATCTACCATATGATCCAGCAATCCCACTCTTGGGGGTATACCCAAAAGACTGTGACATATGTTACTCCAGAGGCACCTGCACACCCATGTTTATTGCAGCATTATTCACAATAGCCAAGTTATGGAAACAGCCAAGATCCCCACTACTGACGAATGGATTAAGAAAATGTGGTATCTATACACAATGGAATTTTATGCAGCCATGAAGAGAGATGGGTCTCCTGTAAGCAGCAAATTGTTGGATCTTCCTTTTTAATCCATTTCGTCAAGCGGTGCCTTTTGATGGGTGAATTAAGTCCGTTAACATTAAGCGTTAGTACTAATAGGTATGTGGTGATTCCTGTCATTTAGTTGTCTTAGTTGTTTGAAGGTTTGATTGTGTGTACCTAAGTTGAGGTTACTCTCTGCTTTCTTGCTTTTTCTTTTCCTGTGGTTTGGTGCTGCCTGTCTTTTCATGGTTAAGGTGGGTTTCACTTTCTGTGTGCAGAATCCTTTGAAGAATCTTTTGTAGTGGTAGCCTTGTGGTCACATATTGTTTTAGTTTCTGTTTATTATGGAAGACTTTATTGCTCCATCTATTTTGAAGGATAGTTTTGCTGGGTAGAGTATCCTGGGGTTGAAGTTGTCTTCATTCAGTGCCCGGAAGATCTCACCCCACGCTCTTCTTGCTTTTAATTTTTCTGTTGAGAAGTCTGCTGTGATTTTGATGGGTTTACCTTTGTATGTTATTTGTTTTTTCTCTCTTACAGCCTTCAATATTCTTTCCCTAGTTTCTGAATTTGTTGTTTTAATGATGATATGTCGTGGGGTAGTTCTGTTTTCATCTGATCTGTTTGGTGTCCTGGAGGCCTCTTGCATGTGTATGGGAATATCTTTCTCTAGATTTGGGAAATTTTCTGTTATTATTTTGTTGAATATATTGTGCATTCCCTTCGCTTGCACCTCTTCTCCTTCTTCGATGCCCATGATTCTCAAGTTTGGTCTTTTGGTGGAGTCGGTGAGTTTTTGCATTTTCTTTTCACAGGTCTTGAGTTGTTTAATTAATAGTTCTTCGGTTTTTCCTTTAATTACCATTTCATCTTCAAGTTCTGAGATTCTGTCTTCTGTTTGTTCTATTCTGCTGGATTGGCCTTCCGTTTTGTTTTGCAATTCTGTTTTGTTCTTTTTTCTGAGGTTTTCATATCCTAGGTGGTTTCCTCTTTAATATTGTCTATTTTTGTCCTGAGTTCATTTATCTGTTTATTCATTGTGTTCTCTGTTTCACTTTGGTGTTTATACAGTGCTTCTATGGTTTCCTTTATTTCTTCTTTTGCTTTTTCAAATTCTCTATTTTTGTTGTCTTGGAATTTCTTGAGTGTCTCCTGTACATTTTGGTTGACCCTCTCCTGTATCATCTCTATAAAATTCTCATTGAGTACCTGTAGTATGTCTTCTTTTAAATTATTCTTGTGGGCTTCATTGGGTCCTTTGGCATAGTTTATCTTCATTTTGTTGGAGTCTGGATCTGAGTATCTGTTTTCTTCATTTCCCTCTGGTTCCTGTACTAATTTTTTGTTGTGGGGAAACTGGTTTTCCTGTTTTTTCTGTCTTCCTGTCATTGTCCTTGGTGTGGTTACTGTCCCTGTACTGTGTGCAATTAAGTATGTTCTCGCTTGTAATAATAACAGTGGTGATATTTAGAATGGAAGGGTGAGAGGAGATGGAAAGCAAGAAGTTAAAGGGAAAAACAAATAAATAAACATTAGGAAAAAACAAAACAAGGAATCAAACAAAACAGTTTCAAAGGTATAAACAGGGAGCGTTAGTGTACTATTCGACAGTAAGCTGAACAGGCATTAGAGAGACAGAGTATTGAAAATAAAAAATAAAAAGAATAAAGGTAAGAATAAAAATAAAAATAAGTAAATGAATGAAATATATATATATATAAATAAAATAAAATGAAAAATAGAAAAAAAAAAAACCTCCAAGTTCAAGTGCAATGAAGTTTCAGTCTTAATAATTTTGGTGTCTGTCTCAGTCTCCAATCCTGGAGATGGTGCCTCAGATGTTGTTCTGTAATTGTCTCATCAAAGGGGACGCATAAAGTAGAACAAAACTTGTCCACATCTTCCCAAGCCATCTGTGCACGGGCAACTGGCGGCCCGGGGGCCCTCCTGGTTTCTCCATTAAACGTGAAGTGGAGATGCTCTGTGCCTGCTGGAGGTGTGGAGGGGTCAAAGTTTTGCCTCTTCTCGGTGGTTTTGCCTGCAAAGTGTGTCTCCAGCATTTCTCCCAAGATTTCGCTATAGGAGGTACGCTTTCTGCTTCCTCTCTCTAGCCGCCATCTTGGAATCTCGTCTGCATTCAGTTTTTAAATCAGTTTGGAAAGTATTACTAATCATAACAATGTTAAATCATTGAATCCAAGAGCATAGATGTCTTTCTTTTTTTTTTTAATCTTAATTTTTTAAAATAATGTTTTATAGGTTTTATTGTACAGATCTTACACCTCTTTGGTTAACGTTATTTCTAGGTTTTTTTTTTTGATGTTATAAATTTTTAAAAAATTTCCTTTTTGGACTGTTTATTGCTAGTATAGAAATAAACTGATTTTTGTAAGTAGATTTTATCTTTTGCAGTTTTACTGAATTCATTTATCTCTATGTAGAATATTTATCTATCTATAGTCACATCAAATACAATTACAAATAGTTTTACTTCTTCCTTACCAGTTTGAATGCCTCTTATTTTTCTTGCCTAATTTTCTTGGCGAGTACAGTGTAGAAATGGTGACAGTGGACATTCTTGTCTTTTGTCTGATCTTCTGGGGAAAGCTTTCAGTGTTTCACTAGCAAGCACAGTTATATGTTGCTTAAAGCGTTGCGTAATGTTCTAGGAAACACGTGTTAGGCGATTTTGTCATTGTGCAAACATCATATGTGTACTGACACAAACTTAAAATGGCAACAGCATAATTAGGCAATATGTACCTTAGGGGACAGCTAGCATATATGTACTCTGTCATTGACCAAAACATGGCTGTGTGCCACAAGATTGTATGATTTTAGCTGTGGGTTTTCCATGGATGGCCTTCATCATGTTTGAGATTCTCTCTTTTTTTCCTCTGTGTCTCTGTCTGTCTCTCTGCTTTTTTTTTTTTTTTTTTTTGGCAGTGTTCAGGATCAAACCCAGGGTCTCATGCATGCTAGGAAGAGCTTTAATACTGAGCTACATGTGTACTTGAGGATATTTTTCCTATTCCTTGTTTTTTTTTTTTTTAAATCATGATAGAGTGTTGGATTTTATCAGATTTCTTTCCTGGATCTCTTGAAATGAACATGAGGTTTTTTTTTCCTTCGCTTTACTAATAAGGTATTATAGTAATTGATTTTTACTTGTGAGGCAGTCTTGTATTCTTGGCATGCTCTACTTGGTCATGGTATATAATCTTTTTAATGTGCTGCTGTTTTTGGTTTGTTAGTATTTTGTTGAAGATTTTGCCTCTATATTCATAAGGGATGTTGGTCTGAAGTTTTCTTGTGGTGTCTTTGTTTGACTTTCAACCTGTGTGTTCTTAAATAGATTGAATATCCCTTACTGAAATGCGTGGGACCAGAAGTATTTTGGGGTTTAGTTTTTTTTGTTTAGTTTTGTTTCTTAGAATTTTGGCACATTTTGTATATACATAATGAGATATTTCAGTGATTGGACCCAAATTTAAGCATGAAATTTATTTATGTTCCATATTTACCTTATACACATATTCTGAAGGCTTTTTTTTTTAATTTAAAACAGGGTCTTGTTATGTAGCCCAGGCTGGCCTTCAAGTCATAAACCTCCCATCTCAACATCCTGAGGGCTGGGATTACAGGCCACACTTGGCTCCCCTGATGGAAATTTTATACAGTATTTATCATGTTTCTGTATTTTGATTTTGACTGGTCACATGAGGTCAGCACTGGGGTTTTCCATTTGTGGTTTCAGCTGATGCTCAGATTTGGATTTTAGATTTCACATTTTTGAATTAGGGTTACTCAACCTGTGGTTGTGTCTTTTGTAAATAGTACATAGCAATATTTTTCTTTTAAATTTGTTTTGAAAGTCTTTGCCTGTACCTGGAGGGTTAAATCCATTTATATGAACTGTTTATATTCATATATTCAGAATCATTTCCTACTGAATTTTGTATTTTACATTTGTGTCACTTTTGATTTTGATTTCTGTAGTTTTCTGTCTTTACTGAGTTACTTGTTTCACTCCTTCCTCCTGTCCCTTTTCTCTCCCTACTTTCCTGTTCCTTTCTTCCCTTTCTCCCTTCTTTCCTTCCTTCCCTTATTTCTCTTTTTTAGGGTTCATTATAATGTGCCTCGAGTATAGATTTCCTTTCTTTAATATTTCATTGAATTCACTGAATCTGAGGAATTGTATCTCTCATCTATCCTACAAAGTGGTTAGTTTTCACTTTTTAAAAATTCATTTATTCCTATGTGCATACATTATTTGGGCCATTTCTCCCTGCTGCATCTCACCCCCCAATCCTCTTGCTCCCAGAACTTGTTCTGCCCTTTTCTTTGATTTTGTTGAAGAGAAGACATAAGCAATAGTAAGAAAGTCATAGCGTTTTTGCTAGTTGAGATAAGGATAGTTATACAGAGAGATTCCTAGCATTGCTTCCATGCACAAGTGTATTGCAACCCGAATTGATTCATCTCTAACTGACCTCTTCACTACTTCCTGGTCACCTTCCCATATTGACTTCTGTCATTTTAAGGTTATTGTATTAGCTCTTCTGCAGTGGGGACATCAAACACGTTCCCAGTTCTGGGTTTCCTACCTATCCCCATTCCTCCTGTATGTTCTCTTCCCTTAGCATGTGACCCATGTCCAACCACATTACTGCATTTGCCCTAGATCTAAAGTCCTCATGTGAAGGAGAACATACGATTTTCAGTCTTCCGAGCCTGGCTAACATCGCTCAGAATGATGTTCTCCAGTTCCATCCACTACTTGCGAGTGATAAGAGTTCATTCTTCTTCGTGGCTGAGTAAAACTGCATTGTGTATAAAAACCACATTTTCTTAATTCATTAGTCAGTAGTGGGGCATCTTCGCTGTTTCTATAACTTGGCAATTGTGAATAGTGTTTCAGTAAACATGGGTGTGCAGGTGTCTCTGGAGTAAGCTGAGTTGCATTCCTTTAGGTATATCCCCAGGAGTGAGATTGCTTGATCATATGGCAGATCTATGTTTAGTTTTTTAAGAAGCCTCCATATTGTTTTCCAGAGTGGTTGCAATAGCTTGTATTCCCACCTGCAGTGTCCGAGGGTTCCTTTTTCCCCACATCCTTGGCAACACCTGTTGTTGGTGGTATTTTTGATGATAACTATTCTAACAGGAGTAAGGTGGAATCTTAGTGTGGTTTTGATTTGCATTTCCTTTATGGCCAGAAATGAGCATTTTTTTCATGTGTTTTTTGGCCATTTGAATTTCTTCTTTTGAGAAAGTTCTGTTCAGTTCAGTTGCCCATTTCTTTATTGGTTCATTGATTTTGGGAGAGTTTAGTTTTTTGAGTCCCCTGTATATTCTGGTTATCAGTCCTTTGTGTGATGTATAGCTGGCAAATATTTTCTCCCACTTTGTGGGTGTTTTCTTCAGTTTAGAGACCATTTCTTTTGTTGTGTAGAAGCTTTTTAATTTAATGTAGTCCCATTTGTCCATCCTTTCTCTTAGTTGCTGAGCTGCTGTGGTTCTGTTGAGGAAGTCCTTGCCTATACCTATTCTTTCCAGAGTATTCCCTGCTCTTTCCTATACTAACTTCAGAGTTTTGGGTCTTTTATTAAGGTCCTTGATCCATTTTGAGTTGATATGAGTACAGGGTGATAGACATGGATCTAGTTTCAGTTTTTTGCAGGCAGATAACCACTTTTCCCAGCAACATTTGTTGAAGAGACTGTCTTTTCTCCATCATATGTTTTTGGTGCCTTTGTCAAAATTAAGTTGGGTATAGCTGTGTGGATTCATAAATGGGTCCTCTGTTCTGTTCCACTGGTCTTCATGTCTGTTTTTGTGCCAGTACCATGCTGTTTTTATTACTATTGCTTTGTAATATAGTTTGAAGTCAGGTATTGTGATACCTCCAGCATTGCTCTTTTTGCTGAGTGTTGCCTTGGCTATTTGTGGTCTCTTGTGTTTCCAAATGAACTTTTGGGTAGATTTTTCAATCTCTGTGATGAATGTCATTGGGATTTTGATGGGAATTATGTTGAACATGTAGATTGCTTTTGGTAGTATAGCCATTTTTATTATGTTGATTCTACTGATCCATGAGCACGGAAGATCTTTCCACCTTCTGTGGTCTTCCTCGATCTCTTTCTTCAGGGGTTTGTAGTTATTGTAGAGGTCATTCACATCTTTTGTTAAGTTTACTCCTAGGTATTTGATTTTTTTTTTTGAGGCTATTGTAAATGGGATTGTTTTCATATATTTTTTCTCAGTTTGTCATTGTTGGTGTATAGAAAAGGTAATGATTTTTGTAAGTTGATTTTATACCCTGCCACGTTGCTGAAGGTGTTTATGGTGTCTAGGAATTTTTGGGTAGAGTTTTTTGGGTCTTTGAGGTATAAGATCATGTCATCTGCAAACGGGTATTTTGACAGTTTTTTACCTATTTGTATTCCTTTTTATTTCTTCTTCTTGCCTTATTGCTCTGGCTAGGAATTCCAGGACTATGTTGAATAGGAGTGGGGTTAGTAGATACCCTTGTCTTGTTCCTTATTTTAGGGGAAATGGTTTCAGTTTTTCTCTGTTAAGTATGATGTTGGCTATAGGTTTGTCATATATAGCCTTTATAATGTTGAGGTACTTTCTTTCTATTCCTAGTTTTCTTAGAGCTTTTATCATGAAGTGGTGTTGAATCTTATTAAAGGCTTTTTCTGTGTCTATTGACATGATCAAGTGGTTTTTGTCTTTGCTTCTATTAATGTGCTATATTACATTTATAGATTTGCGTATGTTAAAACACTCCTGCAACCCTGGGATGAAGCCAACTTGTTCATGGTAAATAATCTTTCTGATATGTTGTTGGATTCGGTTTGCCATTATTTTATTGAGGATTTTTGCATAGGTGTTCATTAAGGAGATTGGCCTGTAGTTCTCGTTTTTGGAGATGTCTTTGGTTTTAGGATGAGTGTAATACTGGCTTCATAAAATGAATTAGGCAGTGTTCCTTCCCTTTCTATTTCATGGAAATGTTTAAGGAGAGTTGGTTTTAGTTCTTTACCAAAGGTCTGATAGAATTCAGCAGAGAATCCATCAGGTACTGGACTTTTCTGTTTTGGGAGACTCTTTATTGCTGTTTCAACTTCATTTTGTGTTGCGGATCTATTCAGGTGATTAATATCCTCTTTGTTCAATTTTGGATGGTCAGAAGTATCTAGAAATTTGTCCATTTCTTCAAGATTTTCAAATTTATTTGAATATAGGTCCTCAAAGTAGTCTCTGATGATTCCCTGAATTTCTGTAGTGTTTGTTATCTCCCCTTTTGCATTTCTGATTTTACTAATTTGGGTTTTTTCTCTCCTCATTTTAGTTAGGTTTGCCAGGGATCTGTCAATCTTGTTTATTTCTTTTTAAAAGAACCAGCCTTTTGTTTCGTTGATTCTTTGTATGCTTTTGTTTCTATTTCATTAATTTTGGTCCTTATTTTTATTATTTCTCTCCTTCTGCTTGTTTTGGGATTTGCTTGTTCTTGTTTTTCTAGGCGTTTGAGATGTAGCATTAGGTCATTGATTTGAAATCTTTCTGTCCTTTTAATATATGCACTCATGGCTATAAACTCTCCTCTTAGGACTGTCTTTGCTGTGTCCCATAGGTTCTGGTAGGTTGTGTTTTCATTTTCATTAACTTCCAGGAACCTTTTAATTTCCTCTTTTATTTCATTAATGACCCACTGATCATTGAGCAGTGTGGTGTTTAGCTTCCAATTGCTTGCATGTTTTCTACTGTTGTTTTTGTTGTTGAGTTCTAGTTTTAATGCATTGTGATCAGATAGAATGCATGGTATTGTTTCTATTTTCTTATATTTGCTGAGGCTTGCTTTGTATCTTAAGACATGATCAATTTTGGAGAAAGTTCCATGGGCTCCTGAGAAGAATGTATATTGTGTAGAAGTTGGATGAAATATTCTGTAGACATCAACTAGGTCCATTGGATCTTTGGTATGATTTAGTTCTAGAATTTCTTTATTGATTTTTTTGTTTGGATGACCTATTGATTGGTGATAGGGGGATGTTAAAGTCTCCCACTACCACTGTGTTGAAGTGTGTATATGCTCTTAGGTCCTTCTGAGTATTTGATGAAATTGGATGCACTGACCTTGTGTGCACATAGGTTGATAATTGTTATTTCCTTTTGATGTATTTCTCCCTTTATTAGTATGAACTATCCTTCTTTATCTCATTTGATCAATGTAAATTTAAAGTCTACTTTGTCCGAGATAAGTATTGCTACTCCTGCCTGTTTTCAGGGGCCATTGGCTTGGTAGATCTTCCAGCCTTTCACCCTAAGCCAGTGCTTATTTCTGTCTCCTGTAAACAACAGATTGTTTTATCTTCTTTTTTAATCCAGTTTGCCAAATGGTGTCTTTTGATGGAGGAGTTAAGTCCATTAACATTCAGTGTTAGTATTGATAGGTATGTGGTGATTCTTGTCATTTAGTTGTTTTTGTGGCTTAATGGTTTGATTGTATGCCGCTGAATCAGTGTTACTCTCTGATTCCTTGTCTTTTTTCTCCTGTGGTTTGGTCCTCACATGTTTTTGTTTGTTTTCATTTTCTGTGTGCAGAATTTCTTAGAGAATCTTTTGTAGTGGTGGCTTGGTGGTCATAAATTGTTTTAGTTTCTGCTTATTGTGGAAGACTTTTATTGCTCCTTTGTTTTGAATGATAGTTTTGCTGGGTTGAGTATCCTAGGGTTGAAGTTATTTTCATTCAGTGCCTGGAATACCTCATGCCATGACATTCTTGGTTTTAAGGTTTCCATTGATAAATCTGTTGTGTTTTTGATGGGTTTACCTTTGCATGTTATTTGTTTTTTCTCTCTTACAGCTTCCCTTTTCTTTCTCTATTCTCTTTGGTTGTTGTTTTAATGATAATATGTCATGGAGTAGTGTAGTTTTGGTCAAGTCTGTTTGGTGTCCTGGAGGCTTCCTGTACCTAGATGGTCATAGCTTTCTCTAGATTTGGGAAATTTTCTGTTATTATTTTGTTGAATATATTACAAATCCCTTTTGCTTGGACCTCTTCTTCAATGCCCATGATTCTCAGGTTTAGTCTTTTGATGGAGTCAGTGAGTTCTTGCATATTCCTTTCTCAGGTCTTGAGTTGTTTGACTAATAGCTCCTTAGTTTTTCCTTTAATTTCCATTTTATTTTCAAGTTCTGAGATTCTGTGTTCTGCTTGTTCTAGTCTGCTGGAGTGGCCTTCCATTGTGTTTTGTGTTTCTGTTTCATTCTTTTCTCTGAGGTTTTCCATATCATGCTGTCACTTCCTCTGTATTTATAGTGTTTTTTGTTTTACTTTGGTGTTTATTTAGGGTTCCTATGAGTTCATTTATTTGTTTCTGTGTCTTCTCATGTTCTTTATGTTTGGTGTCTTGAACTTTATTGAGTACCTTTTGTACGTTTTTGGTTAACTATGTCTAATAACATCTCCATGAAATTCTCAGTGATTACGTGCAGGATTTCTTCTTTGAAGTGTGTTCTTGTGGCATTATTGGGTTCCTTGGTGTCATTTATCTTTGTTTTGTTGGAGTCTGAAACTGGGTATCTGTTTTCTTCATTTCCCTGTGAATCCTGTATTAAATTATTTTTTGAGGGAGAATGGTTTCCATCCCTTTTTCATCTTCCCGTGGCTCCACTTGGTACTGTGCAAACTATGTTCTTGATAGGCTAATTGGTGATTTTAGTCACCTGTTTTCTTTCCCTTGGTTTAATTTTGCTTTGTGACTGCATTGGGTTTTTAGCTAGTGTGTGTGTGCTAATTCTGTTCCTGGTCTGGGTGTAATTTAATATTAACTAACTCACAGTAGTAAAACTAACAAAACAAACAAACAAAAAAAATCCCAAAGAAATCAGTGGGGAGAGATGAATAAAAACAAACAAGAAACAAAACAAATAAACACACAAACACACAGAAAAAAATCCCTCCAGGTTAGGGAACAATAGAATTTCAGTGTTTGTTTAAGTTCTGGTGTTACTCTTCCAGCATCCAGTCCTAAGCAGAAGCTCTGTCATAGTCTTGCCAGGTGGTAGGGTAGTTTTTTTTTTTTCTTCTGTGTTTCAGCGGCAGCTGCTTAGTCAGCTCCTCCCTCAGTGGGGTGTGGCAGTTCAAGTTTGTATGTTGTTCTCAGGTTCTGGAGAACAGCTCTGTAGCTCACCAGCTATCCTCCTTTGGAGTTGGGTTTTCAGTGTGCTGGTTTACTGGGGGTTTTTTCTTTGCCTCCCCTGCTTTGCTGGGGCAAGATTAGTGATCTGTCAGTTGGCCCCTTGCTGTCAGCGTGTTGTGATGGTTTGCTGATTGTTTTTTAATTTTGCAGTATTGTTTGACTTTGGATGTTGCTCACTGGCTCAGGAGATGAGGTTTGTGGATTGCTTCCTGCCCTGCTTCAGGCAGTGGCTTATCATCTGCCTGCTGTTGGCTTTTCTGCCTTTCCAGGCTTTGTTTATTGAAAGTTAGTGTGGAGATCAGCTCCTTGCTCACCACCCCTTCTCCATTGTGCTTCTAGCACCCCACCCCCTCTGCTGTATGCTAGTTTTCAGTTTGTTGTTTATTCAGTTTTTTACTTTTTTGCGGGGTGGGGGCAGTCTGCCCAGGGTGCTATGCTGGTTTATCCTGGGGGTGGCTGGGGGAATACCGTGTGACACTTGGCTGTCATCTGTTTGGTCTGCTGAATGTCTCCCAAGGAGGTTTGGAGCTGGCGTCTGGTGTCAGTGGGAGCCCTCCTGTTTTCTCAGTGTAATGTGGCTTGGAGAAGCTTTCTAAGGGCTAGAGGTTCAGGGTGTTGAAGTTTTGATTCTCCTAGGTGTTTTTATTTCCTCCAAATGTGGCTCCAGAGTCTGAGCAAGATTTTTGATTCACAGAGCTCACGCTGTCTGCTTCTGCGCCCTAGTTGCCATCTTGGATCCTCAAGTTTTCACTTCCTTGAATATTGCTTTTCCCCTATCCTTATATCTCTGGTTATGTGTACGCTGAATTTTTTTATTTTACTTTCTGTGTCTTTTTTGGTGGGGTGTGGTTGTGGTTTGAACTCGGGGCTTTGCACTTGCAAAGGAGTTGCTCTGTGGCTTAAAACACGCCTCCAGTCCATTTTGCTCTCGTTAATTTGGAGGTGGAGCCTCAGGAACTATTTGTCTAAGCAGACCTGGAACTGCAATCCTCCTGATCTCAGCCTCCCTAATAGCTAGGATTACAGGTGTAAGGCACTGGTGCTGGACTTCTATGTCTTTCTGTCTGTCTCTTTGTTCTTTCTTTTTTTAAAAATATTTTTCTTTCTTTCTTTTTTCTTTCAGGTTTTGAGACAGGGTCTTTCATTGTAGCCAAGGCTTTGCTAGTACATGTGTGCCTGATCCTGCCTGGCTTCTGTGTCTCTTAACCTCTCATTTTGTGTTGATTCTGTGCTTCATTGTGGGTAGTTTATTCTGACCTGTTCCCAGTTCACTTCAGTTATGCTTTCACAACTTTTAAGTGCTCATTAACTTCCTAATTTGTTCTTATTTCTAGAAATTCTGTGTTTTCTCACTTATTCCCATTCTCTTTCTCCTATGTCATACCTTTATTTCTTCAAATATATTAAACGTATTTATTTTGTATTCTTCATGTTATAATTTTTGTATCCCTAGTCCTTGTGAATTTGACTCTGCTTTTTTATTTTTTATAGTGGCTTTTTATTTCTTGAGTTTAGTTTTTTCTTTTTAATTAGAGATTTAAAAAAGTTGGGTAAGTTTATACTTAATAGAAAAGTTGTAAATTTAGTGCAAAAAGTTCCTATGTGTTCATCACCCAGCTTTCCCTAAAGTTAAGATTATATGGAGTTATTAAAGCTAAGAAATTAAACATTGGCAAGTAGCACTCCTGGGCAGTTTTACCAGTTATTCTACTAGTGTCCAAAATCCAGTTTAGAATATTACATGAGTGATTTTTGATTCTGAATTCACATTTCCTGGAATTTTACTTGTGGGAATTCTTTGAAGTCTGGATTTAGAATGAATTCTTCTAGATAGAATTTATGTTTGTTTCAGCCACTAGACAGGCATTATATACCTGATAGCTCCTTGAACTTAAAGAGTTTTTTCTCCCTTTTTAAAGTTAATCTTTTAATTGGAAGTTCATCTTAGACTTTGTGTCACACTGTGTCATTTCTAATCCCAAATTCAGACTTTTGAGTAGGAATGTCAGCCAAAGTCCAAACAGGCAAGTTTCCTTTTGTAGGACAATTTTCCTTCTTTAAAAATATGGTCATCTTTGGTGACTGACATCTGTAATCCCAACTACTTGGGAGGTGGAACTTGGGAGGATCATGGTTCCAGGCTGCCCAGGCAAAAAGTTAGTGAGACCTTTTGTTAACCACAAGCTAGGTGTGGTGGTTCATGTCTGTAATCCCAGCTAATGAGAGGCACAGGTAGAAGGGTGGTGGTCTGAGGTAGGTTATAGGCAAAAGATGTGAGATCCTATTAGAAAAATAAAGAACAAAAGGGCTGGGCAGTGGGTATGGCTCAAGTTGTAGAGTGACTGTCTAACAAGCTTGAGGACTGAGTCCAAACTCTAGTACCATCCACCAATCCCCTCCCCACAAAAATACATTAATTGAGAATCACTGATTTGATAGTGTCCTAATTGGACATGGAAGGTGCCTCCAATCTGACCTCTCACTCTTACTGGCTCTGCCTAAGTTTCTTATCTCCTTGTGTGTTAAATCCACAGTTTAAGTCAATGACAAACTTCATAGGTGGCTAAGTATGGGTGGTGGGCCAGTTCTGGTTTTTGGTCTATTTTTGTATAGATTGACTAGCTGAGAGGGTTTTATTTATTTATGTATGTATATATACCATTTATAGAGGTTGTAGTAAAATGAATACATGACAGAGATTATGTGTAGCCCACAAAGCCTGAAATATTTACTCTGATATGTGACACAAAAGTGCTGTTTTCTGCTCTAGCTGTCATTATTGTTAGACACCCTTGGCACTAAACCTGGGTCCATGGCTAGATTAGCACTTTCTTGTGTTTCTTTTCATCTGTGCATAAAAAGGCATTTTTTTTATATGCAACATACAATTTTTAGTTGTACTGGAAGTCTAAGTCTCTTATTGCATAGTTTTTTTTATTATGTAATCAATTTTCCCTTTTGTTTTATGGCTTCTGAGGTTGAAAGGTTTTGCTTCTGTCTTCTCTTTCGTTAATTTAATCTTAAAATTTCCTTTAAAGGAATCTTGACATAGATGCAAATATTCTCTTTTATTTTACTGAGAAAGATAATGTTGCTAACTTAACCTTAAATTTTATGGTGCTCTTTTTTTTTTTTTTTGTGCCAGTTACTGAACTCAGGGCTTTGCACATGCTAAGCAAGTGCTCAACCACTAAATTAACCCCTCATCCCAATTTTATGCCTTTTTGTTAAATATAGTATAACTTAGATTTCTACAACAAAACGTACCAATTTATGTACTAATCAGGAGTGTAGAAGTATTTCCATTTCGCTATGCTCACCTACATTGGGTATGTTATTTAAAAAGTGCTTTAAGTTTTTTATGCTAGAAATGGTACTTTAGTGTTTATTATTTCCTTTTTTTAAGTCACTAAGAATGTTGGATGAAGAAGAAGCAACTGATAATGATTTAAGAGCAAAATTCAAGGAACGCTGGCAAAGGACACCATCGAATGATCTCTACAAGCCTTTAAGAGCAGGTAAAAATTTGTATAAATGATTTTTCACTAGAATAAATTCCCAATTTTGGTTCATGTTTTTGCTTAAGTTAGACTCAGTTCTAAATTTATTACTTAAGTGTGTACAGTTACAAAAACCCCGTTTTTTTCCTCAATTTATTACGAAAACACAAAAAAGTAGTAACAAGTGATTTATGTTCATTGTAAGAAGTGAAGATTAAAAAGATTTTCATTTTCTTTCCCAAGGCCTGTGTATATTTTAAAAACAACACGAAATCATATGTATGATTTTGTAATTTCTTTTTTGACTTAATAGTGAATTCTGTATGGTTAATAAACTAGGTATAACAGTTACTTTATGGTCAAACTATGCTTTTTAAGGATTTGATTAAGATTTTATGTTTAAGTGGTATCTTCATCATGGCTAAAGACATGTTTTATTTATCTCTATAAAATTATTTTTCTAAAAATATATTTGCTGTTTTTAAAGTAAAGTTATCCTTTGAGAGAATACTTTTAAAATAAGTTGTGCCAATTTTTGGACTAAGTGATTTATTTCTGAGTTGTGGGAAAAGATTAGACTAATGTCAGTTTGCTTTTGACAGACATTAAGTTAAACCAGTTTAATACATAGCTGTGCTCTTGATTTTATTAATGATTTTGTCATTTTCCCAAAAACAAGCATGAAAATATTGACAGTAGCTGAGTTTTTATTATGCAGTGAATTTTAGGGTCTTCTATAGAGGGAGAAGAGTAAAGTTGAGAACTAGAACTTATGTGCAGATAGCCCCAAAACTTTGCTGTTAGAATTACTCCTGTGCTCTGGAAACCTTTTTCCCCAGAGGGAACCAACTTCAGAACAGTTTTGGATAAAGCTGTGCAAGCTGATGGACAAGTGAAAGAACGTTACCAGTCTCATCGGGACACCATTGCACTCCTGTGTAAGCCAGAGCCTGAGTTGAATGCTGCCATCCCCTCTGCTAATCCAGCGAAGACCATGCAGGGCAGCGAGGTGAGAGAGTGGGAATGTGATATGGGTGGTCATCTGCGTATGAAAACTGTGTTTGAGGCTTGTGTACAGTAATTGCCAATGTGTTATTGTCCTGTTCTAAAAAATGCAAAAGTTGGCTAGGGGTGTAACTTCGTGGTATAGCACTTGCCTAGCATTACATAAGCCACTGGGTTTGATCTCCAGTAACCTCCCCACCCTGCCCCACCCAAAGACATATACACAAGTAAATTGGGGTTATATTTAAAATTAGTAGTATTATATATATGGTGTGATAGGTATTTATACTGTCCTGTAATAATAATTTTAATAATTTTCACTCACTGAGTGTCTTTCATGAGCTAGGTACTAACTTCTAGATGCTTCATATGTTCACAGTATTTAATTCAGGTTTTATAAAAGAGAGGATTGAAAGTATAGAAACTTCCTTGAAGTGAAAAACACTAGTTTTGGCTTAATACTCTTGTGACTATAAATTCTTTGTTTTTTATGATTCTATACTGCTTTCTACCGTATTCTATTAGGACTACTTCTGAAGGGAAAGTTGCTAGTAAATGAATAACATCATCATGTTATTTTTAATGATGGCAAGAATTTGAAAATCAATATTAAGAGCATCTGATTTGGAAAGCCCTAAAGAGAGGAAAATGTACAAGTATAATTTAGTTGCTGATGACTATGTGCTGGGATGATTGTAGGATAGGATAGAGGCTTCAAATAAGCCAAGGGCAAGAAGCTCCTGAAAGCATCTTGAAACAGATGAATATTCCAGGATAGTAGGTTTTGAAAGGTATCAACATTGTTCCTTATTTGTCCTTCTATAGAATAATCTCATATATTTAACCATGAATCAACTACATAAAACACTATGCTAAGTGCTTTGAAAAATTAACAAATGAATCATACACAACCCTTCTCCTCAATTTATGGTCCAGTGTGAAAAATTAGTCATGTGCAAAGATAATTATAACAAAAGGTAGATGTTTCAAAATGCAGCAGGGAAAGTATAGAAAGTATATTATTAGGATTTGGATCAAGTACTTAGATTTCAGCAATTTGGAGTTGTCTCTTAGGATGCTTCTTAAGAAGTTGGCACAGTGGTGACATATGATATATCAATGTGATATATTTGATATATTGTAAGTTCTTTTGTAAATGCTACAATGTACTCCCACCTAGCACAACAATAAAAATTTTAAAAAGATTTAAAAAAATTTCCATTGCAGAAAAAAGAAAAAGTTGGCACATTATGAGAACAGAGTAGATAGGGAGAAAAAGTGAACATATACAAGATCCATGCAGGCTTGGGTTAGTGGGTGTGTCCTGAGAAGCTAGTAGAGGTTCAGTGGAAACCAGCTACAGGTGCTGGGTAGCTCCAGAAGAGAAGAGAGGAAGAGAATGGAAGGGGAAGAGAAGGCTGTGTACTTGAATGTTAGGGACCTGGGTGCTTGGATAACATAAAGGAGAAAAATTGATGTGGTCAGAAGATTTGTGAAGAACAAAGAACTCACCAAAAACACTGTAGACCCAGGGAATAGTAAGATATTCTGGAGTCCTGTTTTATTTTATTTTTTAAATTTTATTTATTTATTTTGGAGGAAGAACAGTTTTTATTATCTTCATGTACAGACTCAACATTAACTCAACATTGTACATTTAACTCAGTTTCATGGTGTGCTCTTTAGCTTTTGCTGTTTCCAGTTTGGCAATGCAAACCACAGATTTTGGTTCCAGGATTTTGCCTTCCCACCGATGGCAGTTCTCATCGTATATGTCATTGTAATGGTCTTGACAGCTTTCCTAGAGTTCCTTTGTCTTCTGTGTTAACCTGTATGAAGGCAACAGTAGTCCATGCCTTCATTGTGAACTAGCCATCCTAGTAGGCCTTGCCTTTGATGATGCAGTAGGGAACTCCCAACTTGGGACACAAGGCAGTCAGGAGTACAACAAGCTGAAGAAAGTATCAGCTGTAGAGCACATTTTGACAAAGAGCTAGCTTGGTGGCAATTCCTTTTTTTTACTTTAGATCTCTATGCAGTATTCCTTTCTTACTCTTTTGGTGTCTTGTGTATGTCACTCAGAATTTATACAGCTTTTAACCTTTGAGTCACCTACTGTCAATAGAAAAGAAAAATAGAATTGATATTTTTTATGTTATTTCCTTATTCAAATTGACTTCCTTTTCTGGTAGTTAAACTAAGTGTTTTTTTATTGTTTAGGTTGTAAATGTCTTAAAATCCTTGTTGACAAATCTTGATGAAGTAAAGAAGGAAAGAGAGGGTCTTGAGAATGACCTAAAATCAGTGAATTTTGACATGACAAGCAAGTTTCTGACAGCTCTTGCTCAAGATGGTGTGATCAATGAAGAAGCTCTTTCTGTTACTGAACTGGATCGAATCTATGGCAGTCTTACAAATAAAGTCCAAGAATCTCTAAAGAAACAGGAGGGACTTCTAAAAAATATTCAGGTAAAATTTATATATTTAATAAGATGTATGTTTAAAAAATTACAGAAAGGATATGGCTGCACTAAACTTATGTCCATTTAGGAACATGAAATTGGAGAATCTATAGTTCAGAGTGGAAAATGGTATATCTATATTTTGCACAATTTAACTTGGTACATTGATATTTAAAATCTGTGAACCAAAGCCACTTATCTGTGGTTAAAATTTTGTATGCTACTTAGAAGTGTTTGATGTAGGATTTTTTCAAGTCTTTAAAAGACTTATTTTTGGCCATGTTTGGGGAAAGATCAAAATTAGTTGGAATCATTGATTCTGGCAATTATAAGGCAAATACATACAGACTTTAGTCAGGTTTTGAAAATAATGCAAAACTAAATCTGCTTAGATGTTTGAAGTTAGTATTTGTATTTACAAATAAGAACACTTGTGTTTAGACTAACAAGACTTGAAAATTTACCCTTTTAGTAGTTCATGTACAGGATGAAATATTGTGTATTTCTATGTTTGAATACTATATTACATATTAGATATTTATATATAAAGTATTCTAAAAAGCAAAAGAGTTTTCACCTTGATTTTTTTTTGTGTCATGTATTAATAGAAATCTATAATCATTCCTGGTTATGTTTTGACACTCATTGGATTTGTGATAGTTTTACTTAAGGAAAAGTTCAAAGCATTGTACTACCAAAAAGAAATACTAGGTGTTTCTAATAATTCTACATATATCTGTAACCATATATGATTTCATAGTTACAAAAGAGATCAATAAAATGTTATGAGCTATATTAATTTTATAAGTAAATATACCTTACATAGATCTTTCTTTTAATAAGGTCTCACACCAGGAATTTTCAAAAATGAAACAATCTAACAATGAAGCTAACTTAAGAGAAGAAGTTTTGAAGAATTTAGCTACTGCATATGACAACTTTGTTGAACTTGTAGCTAATTTGAAGGAGGGCACAAAGGTATGGAGTACATACAAACAATAGATAACTATATAGATATGAAAGTACAGTCTGGGAAGTTAGTTGGTATTTCTAGTTGGACCAAATTATTCTTTGTGTAGAATTTGTTAGCTTTAACGCCTTTTGCTTCTGTGAGTTTGTTGTAGACGGAGAAAACTTAATGAAGGTGCTGATGTTTTCTTGGAACTTTGAAGAATATATTGTATATTTCAACTGGCAGAAAAGGGATGTAAGAATTTCAGACAGTGGGAATTAGAGATGTTAGAAGCCAATGACACCTTTTTAAGGATTAGGAAGTTGACCCATTTAAATGAATTCTGAGGAACCAGGGAAGTAGTCAAGGCTACACATACTAAATATGTGTTCTTTTTTTTTTGCCTCATCCTTTACAAAGATTAGAGAAATGCTTGTTTGTTTTTACTGATTATTTAAAATGCTTTTGGGAGAGCAAGTGATTTTAAAGTTTTCAGATGTACAATTCATTTGAGTACTTAACTCTGTAATGATCACCAAATAAAAATACAGGACTGTATAATGTACAGTCCTGAAGAGAGGGTAAAAACTCTGCAAATGCTTCTGAATAGAGGAGATAATAAACTGTTTCAATCTGAATGAAGTGTGTTGTTCAAATACATAAACTAAGAAAACTCCAGAGAATGGAAAATCTCTTAAGGTTGTCTGCAGCGATGCCTGTATTTCCATAATGAATGTGCAAACTTAACCCTTCATCCTAAATAGATTTAGTGTTAGTATAATTGTTAGTTTAGATGGCATTTCTCAAACCTAGATTAAAAATTGTTTTTGTTTATTGCTTCAATTTGTTCTTTGCTTACAGTTTTACAATGAATTGACTGAAATCCTGGTTAGGTTCCAGAACAAATGTAGTGATATAGTATTTGCACGGAAGACAGAAAGAGATGAACTCTTAAAGTAAGTTCATTTGTGTATCAAATTATACTTATAAGTATTTTCTTTAAAAAAAAATCACTGTAGAGCTGGCAAGGTGGCTCATGCCTATAACCCTAGCTAGTTCTGAGATGGGGAGGATGGCAGTTATGCCAGCCTGGGTAAATAGTTCGTGAGACCCTATCTCCAAAAAAACTCAGAGCAAAGTGGACTGGAGGTATGGCTCAAGTGATAGAGTGCCTGCTTTTTGTTAGAAGAGTTAAGAGTCACCAACTCTTTTTTTTTTTCCCCTGCATTCTCAGTGCTCTTACTTTTATTGGGTTTTATTTATTTATTTAAAGCAGTGATATGGTTCCTTTATTGTTGTGCTGGGTGGGGGGCATTTACAAAGGTTCTTACAATGTATCAACTATATCAGACTTGAATCCACCCCCTCTACCACTCCCCTTTGTCCCCCCACCCTGATTCCTAGAATAGTTTCAACAGGTATCATTTTTGTATTTATATGCATATGTACACATTTTTTGCACCGTATTCACCCTCCTATCCCTTTTCCCGCCACCATTTCCCTCCTGTTGGTGCCAGCCCTCCCTTCCTGGGCAGCACCTTTTCTGCCCTCTTGTTCTCCAATTTGGTAGAAAAGATAAAAAGAAAAACATGACATTTTTGCTTGTTTGAAATAAAGGTAGCTATATAGGAAATTTCCTTGTGATATTTCCATGTATATATGTGTTATACCCCCAAGTGGTTCATCTCCTCTAATTATCTACTTTCTACCTTAGTCCCTTTCTTACGGAAGTTTCAGCCACTTTAAGATTACTGTATTCATTCTTATACGGCGAATACAAGTTCTTAATTTCCTTCTTTTACCCTACCCTTCCAGTGGGTGGCCTCCGTTTAGTGTGACCAGTGTTTCATACTATTGCTGTATTTGTATTAAGCTCTATATTCCACATGTGAGAGAGAACATGCAGCTTTTGGCCTTCTGAGCCTGGCTAACTTCACTTAAGATGATTTTCTCCAGTTCCAGCCATTTATCTGAGAATGAAAAAATTTTATTCTTCGCTGTGGCTGAGTAAAATTCCATTGTACATAAACATCACATTTTCTTAATCCATTCGTCACTAGTGGGGCATCTTGGCTGTTTCCATAGCTTAGCTATTTTGAATAGTGCTGCAGTAAACATGGGTGTGCAGGTGTCTTTGTTGTAAGGTGACTCATATTTCTTTGGGTATATCCTAGGTATGGCTGGGTCATACGGCAAATCTAGTTTTAGTTTTTTCAGGGAGCATCCAAAATACTATTTTCCATAGTGGTTGTACTAATTTACATTCCCACCAGCAGTGTATGAGGGTTTCTTTTTCCCCACACCTTCACCAACATTTGTTGTTGTTTGTGTTCTTGATGGTAACCATTCTGACAGGAGTGAGGTGGAATCTTAATGTGATTTAGATTTGTATTTCTTTTATGGCCAGGGATAGTGAGCAATTTTCCATGTGCTTTTTAGCCATTTGGGCTTCTTCCTTTGAAAAGGCTCTGTTCAGTTCATTTGCCCATTTCTTCATTGGGTCATTGATTTTTTGGGAGTTTAGTTTTTTGAGCTCCCTGTATCTTCTGGTTATCAATCCTTTGTCTCATGTATAGCTGGCAAAGATTTTCTCCCATTCTGTAAGTGGCCTCTTCAATTTAGAGACCATTTCTTTTATTGTACAGAAGCTTTTTCATTTCATGTAGTCCCATTTGTTGATCCTTTCTCTTAGTTGCTGAGGCAGTTGAGTTCTGCTGAGGAAGTCATTGCCTATGACTATTGCTTTCAGTGCTCTTTCCTGTACTAACTTCAAGGTTTCAGGACTTATATTAAGGTCCTTAATCCACTTTGTGTTGACATTTGTCCAGGGTGATAAACATAGATCTACTTTTAGTTTTCTGCAGGCAGCTATCCAGTTTTCCCAGTAACGTTTGTTGAAAAGGCTGTCGTTTCTCCATCGTGTATTTTTGGCACCTTTGTCAAAAATTAGGTGGGTGTAGATGGGTGGATTCATATCTGGATCTTCTACTCTGTTCCACTGGTCTTTATATCTGTTTTTGTGCCTATATCATGCTGTTTTTATTGCTGTAGCTCTGTAGTATAGTTTGAAGTTAGGTATTATGATACCTCCAGCATTGTTCTTTTTGCTCGGTGTTGCCTTGGCTATTTAGGGTCTTTTGTGCTTCCAAATGAACTTTAGGGTTTATTTTTCAATCTCTGTGATGAATGTCACAGAGACATTAGGATTTTTGATGGGAATGGCTTTGAACATGTAGATTGCTTTTGGTAGTATAGCCATTTTTATTATGTTGATTCTGCCAACCCATAGCATGGGAGACCTTTCCATCTTCTGTAATCTTTGATTTCTTTCTTCAGTGGTTTGTAGTTTTTCTTATAGAGGTCATTTACATCCTTTGTTAAGTTTATTCCTAGGTATTTGATTTTTTTTTGAGGCTATTGTAAGTGGGAATTATTTTTCTATATTCTTTTTCAATCAGTTCATTGTTGGTGTATAAAAAGGGTACTGAGTTTTGCAAATTGATTTTGTATCTTGCTATTTTGCTGAAACTGTTTATGGTATCTAGGAGTTTTTTCTTTTGAGAATCACCAACTTTTGTTAGTGGCTTTCACTCAACATTGTTTGAGATATTCATCCATTTAGTTGTGTGCATTTGTAGACCTTTTATTCTTATTTCTGTGTATATTTCACTGTGTGAATAAACTGTAAGTTATTCTATTATCATTAGTTTCTAGTTTTGGGTTATTATAAATGTTGCTGGTATGAATGTTGTAAAACATAATCATTCTAGCTGGGTATGCTAGTGTACACCATTAATCCCAGTACTCAGGAGGCTGGGAGAGTTGCAGCAGCAGAATTGTGAGTTCAAGGCCAGCCTGGGCTATGTAGCAAGACCTTTTCTTTCACAAATGATTCAAAACACTAATGTCACTAGTGGTGGTTGTTGGGCATAGGAATACTAGTGGCAACTTACTTTTGCTTTTTTACATTGTTGGTCTTATGATTTAAAAATAGCTTTGATTTCTGTCATTAGCAAGTGGCTAGGAGATTCTCATTTGCCCTACATATGTGTTATTTACTGCAACCATCCCTGCAGTTTACCAAAGTAAAAGAAAGGTATGTTAAGGCTTTGTTATATACATATATTTCCTAGATATTTCAAAATCTGATCTTTCAGAATTTTTATATTGACTAAAAAGTTCCAGTTTATGGCAGAGGCCACACTATGGGAAGGTAACTGGGAAGTACTGAAGAGGTCTGGTAGACATGAACCAGTTTGGGTTGTAATACATATGTGCTTGGAAGCAATTCTAGGAATCTCTCTGTATAGCTATCCTTATCTCAATCTAGAAAAAATGCTATGTCTTTCTTATTATCTCTTACGTTTTCTCTTCAATAAAATTGGAGAAGAAGGCAGAACAGCTACCTTGCTATAGCTATTGATGTCTAGAAGCTTCTGAGTAGAGTTTTTTGGGTCTTTAAGGTATAGGATCATGTCGTCTGCAAATAGAGATATTTTGACAGTTTCTTTACCTATTTGTATTCCTTTTATTCCTTCTTCTTGCCTAATTGCTCTGGCTAGGAATTCCAGGACTATGTTGAATAGGAGTGGAGATAGTGGGCATCCTTGTCTGGTTCCTGATTTTAGAGGGAATGGTTTCAGTTTTTCTCCATTAAGCATAATGCTGGCTGTAGGTTTGTCATATATAGCTTTTATAATGTTGAGGAACTTTCCTTCTGTTCCTAGTTTTCTTAGAGCATTTATCATGAAATGGTGTTGGATCTTATCAAAGGCTTTTTCTGCATCTATTGAGATGATCAAGTGGTTTTTTGTCTTTGCTTCTGTTAATGTGGTTTATTAGGTTGTATAAACAATTTTTAAAGAAACAGTTCCAATTTATTTTTAAGTGGTTATTTAGTTGCGTTAAGTAGTTTTTTTGGATGACAATACATTAGTTTTCTTTGTATCTGAGTGACTAACTGGGGCCCTTTTTTTTTTCTTTCTAGTGGGACAGAATGGTTTTTTTTTCCTCCCCTCTATTTTATTTTATCGTTTTTACATGTACTCATATCCCCCCCCACTTCTGGGACTTGGGCCCTTTTTGAGAATGCAGATGTGAGTGGTTGCTATAGCTGTTATATCAGGTTCTGGGTAGCACGGCAGACATTTAGGGACATATGTTGTTTACTTGTTTGTTTATGTTAATCATCAGTGTAGTGAAAAGTTGGTAAGCACCATGTATTAGCGGAGTACATTTTACCTTAGGTATATCAATACCTGATGGGATTTGGGGATAATTCCAATTTATTGTTTGAGCAGACTTTAAAATTTCCTCCTCATATTTAATGCTAAGTTTTAAAGGTCTTTTCAATGTATCTTTTGTGAGTTTACCTTAGTGACAGATTGAGTTAGCTTTTAACATAAAATATCTATGCAGCATTTCTTTAACATCTTCAAAAATTATATATCTAGAAATTTGCGTACTGGTTTGCTCAATAAACTTTTTCATCTGTGACAGTCCCTCCTAATTGAGTCCAGGGCTTTGTACGTGCTAGGCAAGCATGTGAGCTATGCCTCAAGCCCTAAACTATTGTTTTATTTCTTTTCTTTCTTTTTTTCTGGTGGTACTGGGGTTTGAACTCAGGGCATCATGCTTGCTAGGCAGGTACTCTACCACTTGAGCAACTCTTCCAGCCCTTGTTTTATGTTACTTATTTGTTGTTGAAATAGAGTCTCACTGTAGCCCAGGCTGGCTTCAAACTTGAGAGCTTCCTATCTTAGTCTACTGAGTTCTGGGATTACAGGTGTGTACCACCATGCTTAGCTATGTTGTTTTAAACATTGATATCATATGCTGATGAAAATATTAACTAGGTAATTGAGGTTATAGTTTTCTGTTAACTTTTTTTTTTTTTTTTGGTAGTCGGGTTTGAACTCGATGCTTAGCCTTATGCTTGCTAAATAAGCTGTACCACTTGAGCCATGCCCCTAGCCCTGTTTGCTTTTAGTTATGTTTTAGATAGTCTTGAGTTTTCTGCCTGTCCTGGTCTTGAACTATGGCCCCTCTAATCTCACCTTCCAAGTAGTTGGAATTACAGGCATGAGCCACTGTGCTTGATCCTTCTGTTAACTTTTGAATAGTCTATGTTAGGACTTTTTCATCTTGTGACTAATTCTTAATATTGTATAGGCAGTCTTTTAGGGCTATTTGCCCATTTTAACAAGTTCCTTACCTGAGCTGTGGCTATGATTTCTGAAATAAATTTATCTTCTTTCTTGGTCTTCAAAAATAGAATAAGATAAAACTTCATTTTGTTAAACTCTAGGAAGGAAGAAGATTTATATTCTAGTGAAGAGTAGAAAGGTTTCTGGGTGCAGGTGGCTCAAACCTGTAATCTTAGCTACTTGGGAGGCAGAGATCAGGAGGATTGTGGTTTGAAGCCAGCCCAGGCAAATTATTTGTGAGACCTTATCTTGAAAACACCCAACACAAAAAAGGGCTGGCAGAGTGGCTTAAGTGGTAGAGTATCTGCCTAGCAAGTGTGAGGCCCTGAGTTCAAACCCCAATGCCACCAAAAAAAAAAAAAAGAAATGTATATTCTAAAATGCCATTATTATTTGAGGGGTTGGGGGGGGCACTGTTTCATATATGAAGAAAAGAAAAATGAAAAAGGTCTGGCATTTTATGTATATATTATATATACATACACATATATATATATATATATATATATTTTTTTTTTTTTTTCATTGTGTGAAATTATAATGCTCTGTCTTTAGGGATTTGCAGCAAAGCATTGCCAGAGAACCTAGCGCTCCTTCAATTCCTACCCCTGCATATCAGTCTTCTCCAGCAGGCGGGGGACATGCAACAGCTCCTCCAACACCAGCTCCAAGAACCATGCCGGTTAGTAAGCCATGTGCATTTTTCAGGATGAAAGGTGACATTAGGGACTGCTTGCCTGTTGTGAAGGAATAAGCAGACTTTACATTGGAGGGATCTAGTGGTCACTTGTGTCAGTGTTCAACCTTCTGATGTTTTGCAATATGTAGGACTCAGCATCGCTCGTAAATTCTTGCAAAAAATGTTTAAGCTGAGTCTAATCAAGAAGTTAGAGCTTTCTATTTATAGCAAATACTGTGATTAAAAAGTTAAGCAGTGCCTTTAGGAAACAATTGGACAAATCTAGAACATGAGAAGTATGAGATACTTGGATTGGTGTTTTCTAAAATACATAGGAAAAAAAGGGAGGAGGTGGCGTTCTGGATTAAAATAACCAAAAGGTTCATTATAATTAAATGCAGTACATGTACATTGATTTGAATTTGATTCATTAAAACAGCTACAAGAGCTTTTTTGTGAAAGAAAGGGAAGGTTGAGGGCTGGGGATATAGCTCAGTGGTTTAGTGTTTGCCTCGCATTCATGAGGCCCTGAGTTCAATCCCCAGTACCACACACACACACACACAAAAAACCCACATACACACAAAAAAAGAAGGTTGAATCTGGAGTAGATATTCAATGATACTGGGGAATAATTGTTAATTTTCTTAGGGTGAAAACGCTACCGTGATTTTGTAGACTGTCTTTATCAGGACTTGAGGGCTGATGTCTGGAGGGCTGGTGTTCAAAAGTTTGCAACTTATTTTCCAGTGGCTCTGCAAATATGTAGATAAATATGTGGATATAGCTGTAGATGAAGTAGATACAGTAATGTTAATAGTTAACTGAATTTCATTGGTAGGTGTGTGGTTGTTTTGTTATTTTTTTAAGTTTGCAGATGTTTGAAGATCTTTATAGAAAGAGTTTGAGACCTGGGAGGATGAAATCACAGTAATAAGCCTTACCTTGATACTTTTTTCCACCTTAAGTGTCTTACCACTGTTGGAAGCAGTAAATGGTTAGATTATTAGGCGTCGGAAAAGACTAGTGGCTATCATAAATTGGAGGATTATTCTTCTCCTGTGGTACATTTTTAGTGTAATAAGTCAATATTTAAGAATGGGAATTATCATTTATTTTAATTATAATTTGTAAAATAAATTATCATTTATTTTATTTTAATTAATAGCAGTTTGATAGACATATGAAATATTTTGTAGTAAGTGCTTCTTTTTTCTTACAGCCTGCTAAGCCCCAGCCCCCAGCCCGGCCTCCACCTCCTGTGCTTTCAGCAAATCGAGCTCCTTCTGCTACTGTTCCAGCTCCAGTGGGGACAGGGACTACTGCACCAGCTCCATCACAGACCCCTGGCTCAGCTCCCCCTCCACAGGCCCAGGGACCACCCTACCCTACCTATCCAGGATATCCCGGGTAAGACAGCAATATCATATATCCCAATAATGTTATTTTCTAGCTCTGGTTAACTTTTTAAAGACAAGTTCACCCTTGCCCTAGATGGAAGTGTTATAAATGAATAAGCTACATTATCATCTTATTAGGAATTAAAATAATGTGACAGTCACTTATTTGAGTAGTTGAATACCATTTCCTAGGCTTTTTAAATGTATATTTTTATTTTTTGCATGTTACTTTTATACTTTTATGTTAAACACATTTTTTCTGTGTGGAATTCAGTATGACTTCTCTTGGTGATAAACAGGTGCCTTTTCTTAGCAAGCTTGATAGGGCCTTGTTAACATACCTTTGAAATCTCGGTATTTAATAAACTGTTGAATAGAAATTTACCTAGTTACAGAATGTTCTTCTTAAAGGTTAGCTTTCTTTGTGGCAACTTCTTTCTTTCTTGTTTTTGTATTTTTTTGGGGTGCCAAGGATTGAACCCAAGGCTTTGCACATTTTAGGCAAGTGCTTTACCACTGAGCTACATCTCCAGCAAGCTTTCTTCATAGTAATTTCTTAATTTTAAAAATCCAGACACTTGGCTGCCTTTTGTTAAGATATGCTCTAAATTTTACTTAGAAAGTATACTTTGTCTTACAAATATCAGAACTTCATGAGCAGTAAGTTCATGTGCATTTCAGTGAATACTGATTGTTGAAGAACAGGAATGTATTTAGAGCATTCATTTTGCCACATTAAAATGAAAATCTTGGGCTGGATGTCTCTCAAGTGGTAGAATACTTGCCTAGCATGAGTTCAATACCAAGTACAGCAAAGGGAAGAAAAAGGAGGATCCTTTTTATTCTTTCTTTAATAGTTGAATATTTAATCTTATTTCTCTCAAAGTGTTACTTTTTGGATAGTATTAAACATTTGATATTCTTTTAAAAAATTTTTTTGGTGGTACTTGATTTGAACTGAGTCTTGTGCTTGCTCAGCAGACATTCTTCTGCCTGAGCTACAACCCTAGCCTTCTTGCTTTTGTTATTTTAGGTAGGGTCTGATGGTTTTCTGTTTGGGCAGGCCTGGAGTGCCTATGCTTCCTGCATAGCTGAGATGAGAGGCATGCTCTACCATGCCCAGTTTTTTGTTGAGATGGGGTCTTGCTAACTTTTTGTTCACTGGTCTCAAACTGCTATCCTCTTGATTGCTGCTTCCCAAGTAGTTGAGATTACAGATGTGAGCCACTGCACTTGGCTTGATATTGTTTGATTTTAATTAGTGACAGGAAAGGAATATTTTTCTCTAACAAGTACCTTGAAATTGTTACCTTTTCTTACTACTGTTCTCTAATAGACTGAAAAACAGAGAAAAATGGCTTTCTTAAAATTGGCTTTAGAATAGTAGTTGTTTGTTTCATTTCCTAGTATTTGATTTACCAACCCAGTGTTTTTGTTTTCTTTTCCCATCAGGTATTGCCAAATGCCCATGCCCATGGGCTACAATCCCTACGCGTACGGCCAGTACAATATGCCATATCCACCTGTTTATCACCAGAGCCCCGGACAGGCTCCATACCCAGGACCCCAGCAGCCTTCATACCCCTTCCCTCAGCCCCCACAGCAGTCTTACTATCCACAGCAGTAGTAGTTCTGCTCAGAAGCTCAGCTGGTTCAGTTCAGAGGGAAAGAAATACCGACCCTGCAATAAGTGTACTAAACTCTACGCTCTGGTTAATATAATGTACTTTACTGTACTGAATGCAGTGTGTAATTTCTGTCTGCGGCTAAAAGCTGTGCCCCAGTTCCACAATTGATTGCATATATGAGATTTTGCTGCTATTGCAGTATAAATACTAGGTATAATAAGATTTGAAATAAATTACATTATAGTTCATAAAAGTTGAAGATGAGAAATTAAACCTGCAAGTGAAAAGTTTGAAACTAGCCTACTTTCTACATAAGATGCATTGGGGAGATCAGATACTGATGGTTCAAGTTTTCTTTCTCTTTTGGTTTATTGATTTGGTTTAATTTCCTTTATGATATTTTGCATAATCAGTGCATTGTAAATCTTATAATTTAAAAATAAATTGCTTAAGAACAGTTGTCATTGTTATGTTTTGTCATTGATTCTCATTATTGTCTAATTTCTTTCTGGTACTAGTCTCTCATTTTGTATGTTCACAAGTTAAACATACTGTGTTTAAGTGCACAGACAGTGCAAGTTAATAGTCAGGTTCAAGACATAGGAAAACCAAAAGGGATAGTACTATAATTTACCTTTCATATGCTGATTAATAAGTTAATTTTGGCATTTATTTTAAAAAGTCCTATAAAGTAGAAGAAACATGCAATTGTTACCAAAGATTCTTCAAATAAATATACAAATAAGTATGTGTATTTAATATTTTATTGCTAGCTTCTCTGGGATTCATGCAAATTCTGGTAATAATTCTTTCAATTTTTTTCATAATCTGCTTAAAATATATGTCATTGACAGTACTGTCTAATACAATACAATTGTTGGGCAGAAATTTACTGCACCCTTCTATTTCTTTATTCCAATTTACTGTCTAGTAACATTTAATATACAATGTGTTTTCATAGATCTTACCCCCCCTTTTTTTGGGCTCCTAAAAAATTACGCTATTTTATAATTTAGGGAGCATGCAGATAACTGTTGGGAACATATACCAATTTTGAAATAGACCGTGTACTTGATATTAGTCTCTGCTATGAGGGTATGTAGTCACTGTATAAACCTTAGTAAAAAGAAGCATACGGAATGAGAAATGAGAAAGACGCAAGCTGTCCAGAGTTACAGTGGGGTCTGTTCTGTGTGAGGTTTGTTTCTGAACACCTGAGGTATATGAGCAGATTTTTAATGAATCAATTTATGTTTATTTCTGAGTTTTTAATGTTGACCTTTTTTTGCATTATTGTTTCATTTAAATGATGTCTCTTGGTCCACTGTTTTCATTGATAATTTAGATTTATATTTTAAATGTTAAGACTGAAGATATGATTGTAAAAGGGAGTAAATTGATTTAAAAATATATGTATACTTTAAAGAATCTTACTTTGTTGTATGTGGGAAACACAAAGACATGTTGATTCAATATACATGGCTGATTACCTGGAATATTGAAATTGGTTTAAAGTCCAGTCGTTAAACCTTGGCAAAAATAGCTTTTTTTAAAAAAAATATATCATTGATAAGTTTTACTATTTTGGATTCATCAAAAGTCTGAGATGGGATTGTTTGACTCCTCTGTAAATGCCATTTAAGTTCTACATTCTCACCAGTAGAGATATATTAGCATAAAACAACCAGTGAGAGTTAGAGATATCCCAAATTGCTAGTTTATACTTCTTACTAATCAGAAACAAGGAAAAACAAAAAATTGGCCTGAATATTCTCTTGGGGAAAGAGGGCACTAAAGGAAGGGGTTAAATGCATCAGAGGGCCAAAAGAGCAGTGTAAGGCCAGTTAGTCCATTCCCTGTGCCAAGCCGGGTTTACTTCCAGAAATCTGGCAGGAGGATGGCTCAGAAACCCTAGGAAAGGAGCCTCACAGCTCCCTGTGGCAGTTTTCTCCCAGCACACCTGATTCCTCAACTATTAGCAAAGCCTTTTATGTAGCAGCCCAGATCTGTCCTCTCTTGTCAGTTCACTTACTCTTTACAATGTTAAAGATATTTTCCTTTGATCACCTGTTTAGGTTCTGTTGACCGTTTCTGCAGTCTTCACTGGCCTGCCTAGTTTCAGAAGGAGACATGGAAAAGAGCCTTCTCTTAGGTTTATTTTACATTCTAGCAACAACAAGGAAGTCCCCTTTGGGGTTGTTTTTGTTACCAAACTTTTTAATCTTTTGCTTAGCTTCCTATGTTCCACAAAATATTCTAAAAATTTATGGGTAATTCTATTTATTTGGAGATAGGAGGGTTTTACTCTGTGGTTCTGGTATGTTGTTCCCAAGTTTACAGTTAAGCTTCCCCTCACCCCCATCAGATTTTGGGAACTGACCTCAAGCTATTGATGTTGGGCTTTGAAATATTGTTACAAAATGGACTGTACTTCAAATAACGAAGCTCTGCAAAGAGGACCTAGCTAGAACTGGAAGAAAAGTTGTTTAACTTCTATTTCTTGTTCTTGGTTAGAGGCAGATGGTCTGACTTCTCAGTCTGGTGCAAAGCATTGGTCTAAGCAGAGCTATTCCCATGCTTCTTGGTCTTTATTATCAGTTGAGAAAAGTAGTCATATTTCACTGCAAAGTCTTTGTTAGCTATCTCTGTACCCAGACCCCATCTTTTTTGAAGTTTTTAATGCCCCCCAAATGTAATGAGTTACAGAAAAATGAACATGCTTTACAGTCTTTGTCCCCAGTGCTCTGTCCCAGTCAGCAGCCTGTTCAGTCAAAACAGATTTTAAAATGTTTTCCATTAGAGCTTTACAGTTTGCAAAGTGCTTTGTATGCATTTTCTAATTTCATAAGCAGGATAAAATATAATTTATTCTGTAGGTTTCAATTTGCTAATGGGGATTTTTTTTCTTTTTATGATTAGTGTATCTTGAAGAGTTGCTACAACCCAGTGGCATCTCATTTTTAAAAGACTTCTGCAATTACTAGTTGATTCACAGTATAGGACAGGATACAAAGCAGGAGAAAAAGCCTGTCGTAGTGTTATAATTGCTGGTTTAAATTAGATTTTAGAACTAAATGGTTGATTATAAGATTTACATGAAAGCAAAGAAGGAAAAATTATATTTTTAAAGAAAGAGAATATTCAGGCTTTATTTCTGGTATGAAGTTTATATTTTTAAAAAAATCCTATATTATCACACCAGAGATTTTAGATTCTTTTCTGGTTGCAAACATTGCTGGTAGTTGGATTATATTTTTATTGTATTCATTTCTCTTAGGGGGAAAATTGTAAAGAAACAAAAAGATTCCAGATGAATGTATCCTAGAAATAAAAGTTGAAAGATTCTTACTTCCTTGGAGTATGAATTCTTATTTAAAGTGTTTCTTTCAGCTCAATAGTTTCTGTAATTTTTTTTTTTTTTTTGTGATACTGGGGTTTGAACTCAGGGACTCATGCTTGCTAGATAGGTGCTCTACCACTTGGGCTACTCTGCCTGCCCTTTTTTTATGTTGGGTATTTTCAAGATAGGGTCTCATGAACTATTTGCCTGGGCTGGCTTTGAACCTCAGTCCTCCTAATCTCTGCCTCTTGAGTAGTTTGGATTACAGGTGTGAGCCACCTGTACCTGCTAGTTTCTGTAATTTTGCTTAACAAAATTACAAAATTACAAAAAACATACCCATTTTGATTAAACGCGTGAGACTACAAAAGGAAGACTTTAATTTTTTCTTTTCAAAATAGCTGTCAGTTGATTTAATTGCCATGGGAACCATGTTTTTCATTAACTGATCTACCTCAGTTCTTGGAGATATGTATTGTTTTTAAGAGGTATTGTTTGGGCTAATTTTTGTAAATGATCAGGAAGATTACCATAATCAGTTGGTCAGAGGAGGGAGGTAGCAAAATATGCTCACCTTTTAAAATACAGTTTTTTTCTGCTTCTCCAGTGTTCTTTTTAACATTCTTATTAGCATGTATTAGTTGTACAGGGGGATTTATTGTGACATTTATGTTTGTGCTTACAATGTATCTTGATTAGCTTCACCCCCTCCATCATTCTCCTTTATCCCCCTCTCTCCACTTCTTAAACCAATTTTAACAGGTTTTACTCTCCATTTTCATGCACATAAAGCACATTGATATTTGCCCTCCTTCACTTTCTCCTTTTATCCCCCTCCTTGCAACTGTTATCCACCCCAGTACAGGACCTGTTTTACCTTCCCATCCTTCATTTTTTAAAGTATATATTGATTGTTCAAGGGGGTTTTGCTGTGGTGTGTCACACATACATGTATTTTAATTAGAATAATTCCCTCTGTTTTCTTTTTTCTATTACCTTACTCCTTTTTTATTCAACAGCTTTCAGAACACTGTTATACCATCTTCATACAGATGTATTTTGATACTATTTGCTCTATCTTTTCCTCTCCTGCCTCCACCTAGTCCCCTCAGACAGATCCACTGTTACAGTCATGTTTTCTCTCTCTCGTGTGTGTGTGTGTGTGTGTGTGTGTGTGTGTATAATCATACGTTTATCTTTTAGATTTATCTTTCACATGTGAGGGAAAAAAGTGACCTTTGCCTTTCTGAGCCTGGCTTAGCTTAACATCATCTCCAGTTCCATTTACCTGCATAAAACATAATTTCATTCTTCTTATGGCTGAATAATACTTCATTGTGTAAATATACCACATTTTCTTAATCTGTTTATCAGTTGTAGGACATCTAGACTGTTTCCAAAGCTTAGTTATTGTGAATGGTATTGCAATAAACACGGTGTGCAAGTGACTCTCTTGCATCCTGGCTTACATTCCTTTGGTTATAATGGAGGAATGGTATTGCTGGGATCTTATCATACGTCTAGTTTTAATTTTTTGAATAACCTTTATATTGCTTTCCATAGTGGTTACACTAATTTGCATTCCCACCAATAGTGGACAAGGGTTCCTTTTTCCCGTCTTACCCTTATCCTCACCAGCATTTGTTGTTTGTATTAGCAATGATAGTCATTCTGAGTAGGGTGAAGTGAAACCTCAGTGTCATTTTGATTTGCATTTTCTTTACGGCCAAGGATGGTGAGCATTTCATCATTTGTTTATTGGCCATGCGCACTTTGAGTATTGTCCAATTCATTTGCCTGTTTCTTCATTGGGTTGTTGATTCTTTGTGGGTTTAGTTTTTGGAGCTCGCTATAAATTCTGGTTATAAATCCCTTGTCAGATGGATAGTTGTAAAGATTTTCTGCCATTCCATAGGCTTTCTTCAGTCTGGTGATTGTTTCCTTTGTTGTGCAAAAGCTTTTTAGTTTGATGCAGTTCCATTTGTCAATACTTTCTCTTAATTGCTCAGCTATAGGAGTTCTATTCATAAAGTTATTATATGTATTCCCTGTTTCTGTAGTGGTTTCACAGTTTTATGTGTTACGCTAAGATCTTTGATGTAGTTTGAGTTGATGCTAATACAGGTGAGAGACTGGAATCTAGTTTTAATGTTCTACATGTGAATATCCAGTTTCCCAGCACCATTTGTTTGAGAGACTATCTTTTCTCTAATGTATGTTTTGGACTCCTTTGTGAAAAATCAAATGATTATAGCTGTGTGGGTTTGTATCTACATCTTCTGTTCTGTTCCATTAGTCCTCATGTCTGTTTTTGTGCCAGTACCATGCTGTGTTTGTTACTGTGGCTCTGGAGAAGAGTTTGAAGTCAGGTATTGTGATACCTCTAGCACCAGTCTTTTTGCTCAGGATTGCTTTGGCTATTCGAAGTCTTTTGTGCTTCCATATGCACTTCAGGGGGTTGATTTTTTTTTCCTGTCTGTATGAAGAAAGTCACTGGAATTTTTTATGGGGATTGCTGAACATGCAGATTCTTTTTGGTAGCATAGCCATTTTTACAATATTGATTTTGCTGAATCATGAGCATGGGAGATCTTTCCATCTTTTAATGTCTTCTTTGATTTCTTCAGTGCTTAATAGTTTTCATTGTATAGGACTTTCACATCCTTGTTAAATTCATTTCTAGGTATTTTCATTTTTTTGTTGCTATTGTGAATAGCATTGTTTTCCTAAATTCTTTCTCAGTTCATTTTTCTTTTTTTGGTGGTACTGGAGTTTGAACTCAGGTCCTCATCCTTCTTTTTTTTTTAATTTTTATTTTATTCATATGTGCATACAATGTTTGGGTCATTTCTCCCCCCTTCCCCCCGCCCTCTCCCTTACCCACCCCCTTCCTTACCCCCTCTTACCCCTCGCTACCGGGCAAAAACTATTCTGCCCTTATCTCCACTTTTGTTGAAGAGAGAGTATAAGCAATAATAGGAAGGACCAAGGGTTTTTGCTAGTTGAGATAAGGATAGCTATACAGGGAGTTGACATGCATTGATTTCCTGTACATGTGTGATACCTTCTAAGTTAATTCTTCTCGAACTAACCTTTTCTCTAGTTTCTGGTCCCTTTCTTCTATTGGCCTCAGTTGCCAAGCATGCCATTTTATGGACTTTTTCTGCTTCATGAAATCAATTATTGGCTTTTTAATGTACAATCTGAAAACTCATGTTAAGCTGACTGCTAGCTAGAATTGGTCAAAAGGTATAATCCAAAAACAATGATATCTGCTCATTCATCTAGATCTAGGTTCACACATGCAAAAGTCTCCGCGGGCCAGGTTAAAATGGGATTTTGAGGAAACTTTCTGACAGTGACTGTGATGCACAAATATCCCTCCTCAGGGGTCAGTGGCTGCTCTAGTCTAGCCAATAGCTGTAAAGAAACTGTCTTCAATTTGCCAAATACTATAGTCTTTTAAATCAAGCATGAAAGCTGGATTTATAAATGTGAAATCTGATTTTTTAAATATTGGCAATGAATTAAAATTTTTACATAATACTCTGTGTGCTGAATTCAGCCACTGGCAGTCAGTTTGTAGCCAATTAAAACCCTTTCTGGAGTCAAACTTTCCAGTTTCTATACACTTAATTCCTACAGCCAGTGAGCTCCCAGAAAACACCATACCAAAAGTACATTAGCTCAACTCCTTGTAGAAATATTCAGTGAGCTTTGTTTTAATTTGATGTCTTTTCTATCAAAGATCAATGTTCATTTTACTGTGCAAATTTCTTTTTATTTTATTTTATTATTCATATGTGCATACAAGGCTTGGGTCATTTCTCCCCCCTGCCCCCACCCCCTCCCTTACCACCCACTGTGTCCCCTCCCTCTCCCCCTGCCCCCTCAATACCCAGCAGAAACTATTTTGCCCTTATTTCTAATTTTGTTGTAGAGAGAGTATAAGCCATAATAGGAAGGAACAAGGGTTTTTGCTGGTTGAGATAAGGATAGCTATACAGGGAGTTGACTCACATTAATTTCCTGTGCGTGGGTGTTACCTTCTAGGTTAATTCTTTTTGATCTAACCTTTTCTCTAGGTCCTGGCCCCCTTTTACTGTTGGCCTCAGTTGCTTTTAAGGTATCTGCTTTAGTTGCTCTGCGTTAAGGGCAACAAATGCTAGCTAGTTTTTTAGGTGTCTTACCTATCCTCACCCCTCCCTTGTGTGCTTTCGCTTTTATCATGTGCTCAAAGTCCAATCCCCTTGTTGTGTTTGCCCTTGATCTAATGTCCACATATGAGGGAGAACATATGATTTTTGGTCTTTTGGGCCAGGCTAACCTCACTCAGAATGATGTTCTCCAATTCCATCCATTTACCAGCGAATGATAACATTTCGTTCTTCTTCATGGCTGCATAAAATTCCATTGTGTATAGATACCACATTTTCTTAATCCATTCGTTGATGGTTGGGCATCTTGGCTGTTTCCAAACTTGGCTATTGTGAATAGTGCTGCAATAAACATGGGTGTGCAGGTGCCTCTGGAGTAACCTGTGTCACAGTCTTTTGGGCATATCCCCAAGAGTGGTATTGCTGGATCAAATGGTAGATCAATGTCTAGCTTTTTAAGTAGCCTCCAAATTTTTTTCCAGAATGGTTGTACTAGTTTACATTCCCACCAACAGTTCCTTTTTCCCTGCATCCTTGCCAACACCTGTTGGTGGTTTTGCTGATGATGGCTATTCTAACAGGGGTGAGGTGAAATCTTAGGGTGGTTTTAATTTGCATTTCCTTTATTGCTAGAGATGGTGAGCATTTTTTCACATGTTTTTTGGCCATTTGAATTTCTTCTTTTGAGAAAGTTCTGTTTAGTTCACTTGCCCATTTCTTTATTAGTTCATTAGTTTTGGGAGAATTTAGTTTTTTAAGTTCCCTATATATTCTGGTTATCAGTCCTTTGTCTGATGTATAGTTGGCAAATATTTTCTCCCACTCTGTGGGTGTTCTCTTCAGTTTAGAGACCATTTCTTTTGATGAACAGAAGCTTTTTAGTTTTATGAGGTCCCATTTATCTATGCTATCTCTTAGTTGCTGTGCTGCTGGGGTTTCGTTGAGAAAGTTCTTCCCTATACCTACTAACTCCAGAGCATTTCCTACTCTTTCCTGTATCAACTTTAGAGTTTGGGGTCTGATATTAAGATCCTTGATCCATTTTGAGTTAATCTTGGTATAGGGTGATATACATGGATCTAGTTTCAGTTTTTTGCAGACTGCAAACCTGTTTTCCCAGCAGTTTTTGTTGAAGAGGCTGCTATTTCTCCATCTTATATTTTTAGCTCCTTTGTCAAAGACAAGTTGGTTATAGTTGTGTGGCTTCATATCTGGGTCCTCTATTCTGTTCCACTGGTCTTCGTGTCTGTTTTTGTGCCAGTACCATGCTGTTTTTATTGTTATTGCTTTGTAATATAGTTTGAAGTCAGGTATTGTGATACCTCCTGCATTGTTCTTTTGACTGAGTATTGCCTTGGCTATTCGTGGCCTCTTGTGTTTCCATATAAATTTCACGGTAGATTTTTTGATCTTTTTAATGAATGTCATTGGAATTTTGATGGGAATTGCATTAAACATGTAGACTACTTTTGGGAGTCTAGACATTTTTACTATGTTGATTCTACCAATCCATGAGCATGGGAGATCTCTCCACTTTCTATAGTATTCCTCAATCTCTTTCTTCAGAAGTGTATAGTTTTCCTTGTAGAGGTCTTTCACATCTTTTGTTAGGTTTACACCTAGGTATTTGATTTTTTTTGAGGCTATTGTAAATGGAATTGTTTTCATACATTCTTTTTCAGTTTGCTCATTGTTAGTGTGTAGAAATACCAATGATTTTTCTATGTTGATTTTATATCCTGCTACCTTGCTATAGCTATTGATGATGTCTAGAAGCTTCTGAGTAGAGTTTTTTGGGTCTTTAAGGTATAGGATCATGTCATCTGCAAATAGGGATATTTTGACAGTTTCTTTACCTATTTGTATTCCTTTTATTCCTTCTTCTTGCCTAATTGCTCTGGCTAGGAATTCCAGTACTGTGTTGAATAGGAGTGGAGATAGTGGGCATCCTTGTGTGGTTCCTGATTTTAGAGGGAATGGTTTCAGTTTTTCTCCGTTAAGTATAATGCTGGCTGTAGGTTTGTCATCTATAGCTTTTATAATGTTGAGGTACTTTCCTTCTATTCCTAGTTTTCTTAGAGTTTTTATCGTGAAATGGTGTTGGATCTTATCAAAGGCTTTTTCTGCATCTATTGAGATGATCAAGTGGTTTTTGTCTTTGCTTCTGTTAATGTGGTTTATTACATTTCTTGATTTTTGTATGTTAAGCCACCCCTGCATCCCTGGGATGAAGCCTACTTGGTCGTGGTGAGTAATCTTTTTGATGTGTTGTTGAATTCGGTTTGCCATTATTTTGTTGAGGATTTTTGCGTCAATGTTCATTAAGGAGATTGTCCTGTAGTTCTCCTTTCTGGAAGTGTCTTTGCCTGTTTTTGGGATAAGTGTAATATTGGCTTCATAAAATGTGTTTGGCAGTTTTCCTTCCCTTTCTATTTCATGGAACAGTTTAAGGAGGGTTGGTATCAGTTCTTCTTTAAAGGTCTGATAGAATTCAGCAGAGAATCCATCAGGTCCTGGACTTTTCTTTTTGGGGAGACTCTTGATTGCTGCTTCAATTTCATTTTGTGTTATAGATCTATTCAGGTGATTAATTTCCTCTTGGTTCAGTTTTGGATGGTCATATGTATCTAGAAATCTGTCCATTTCTTTAAGATTTTCAAATTTATTTGAATATAGGTTCTCAAAGTAGTCTCTGATGATTTCCTGGACTTCCATGGTTTTTGTTGTTATCTCCCCTTTTGCATTGCTGATTCTACTAATTTGGGTTTTTTCTCTCCTCATTTTAGTCAGGTTTGCCAGGGATCTGTTGATCTTGTTTATTTTTTCAAAGAACCAACTTTTTGTTTCATTAATTCTTTGTATGGTTTTTTTGGTTTTTATTTCATTGTTTCAGGTCTTATTTTTATTATTTCTCTCTTTCTATTTGTTTTGGGATTTGCTTGTTCTTGTTTTTCTAGGAGTTTGAGATGTATCATTAGGTCATTGATTTGGAATCTTTCAGTCTTTTTAATATATGTACTCATGGCTATAAACTTTCCTCTCAGGACTGCTTTAGCTGTGTCCCATAGGTTCCGGAGGGTTGTGTTTTCATTTTCATTGACTTCCAGGAACTTTTTAATTCTCTTTTATTGCATCAATGATCCATTCTTCATTAAGTAATGAGTTATTTAGTTTCCAGCTGTTTGCATGTTTTTTGTTTTTACTTTTGTTACTGAGTTCTACTTTTACTGCATTGTGATCAGATAGTATGCACGGTATAATTTCTATTTTCTTATATTTGCTGAGACTTGCTTTGTGCTGTAGGATATGATCTGTTTTGGAGAAGGTTCCATGGGCTGCTGAGAAGAATGTACATTGTGTAGAAATTGGATGAAATGTTCTGTAGACATCAACTAGGTCCATTTGATCTATTGCATATTTCAGATCTTTGATTTCTTTATTGAGTTTTTGTTTGGATGACCTATCTATTGATGATAATGGGGTGTTAAAGTCTCCCACAACCACTGTGTCGGTGTTTATATATGCTTTTAGGTCTTTCAGGGTATGTTTGATGAAATTGGGTGCATTGACATTGGGTGCATAAAGGTTGATAATTATTATTTCCTTTTGGTCTATTTCCCCTTTTATTAGTATGGAATGTCCTTCTTTATCTCATTTGATCAATGTAGGTTTGAAGTCTACTTTGTCAGAGATAAGTATTGCTACTCCTGCCTGTTGGCTTGGTAAATCTTCTTCCAGCCTTTCATCCTAAGCCTATGCTTATTTCTGTCGGTGAGATGAGTCTCCTGTAAGCAACAAATTGTTGGATCTTCCTTTTTAATCCATTTCATCAAGCAGTGCCTTTTGATGGGTGAATTAAGTCTGTTAACATTAAGCGTTAGTACTGATAGGTATGTGGTGATTCTGTCATTGAGTTGTCTTAGTTGTTTGAAGGTTTGATTGTGTGTACCTAAGTTGAGGTTACTCTCTACTGTCTTGCTTTTTCTTTTCCTGTGGTTTGGTGTTGCCTGTCTTTTCATGGTTAAGTTGGGTTTCACTTTCTGTGTGCAGGATCCCTTGCAGAATCTTTTGTAGTGGTGGCTTTGTGGTCACATATTGTTTTAGTTTCTGCTTATAATGGAAGACTTTTATTGCTCCATCTATTTTGAGTGATAGTTTTGCTGGGTAGAGTATCCTGGGGTTGAAGTTATTTTCATTCAGTGCCCAGAAGATGTCACCCCATGCTCTTCTTGCTTTTAATGTTTCTGTTGAGAAGTCTGCTGTCATGTTGATGGGTTTACCTTTGTATGTTACTTGTTTTTTCTCTCTTACAGCCTTCATTATTCTTTCCTTAGTTTCTGAACTTGTTGTTTTAATGATGATATGTCGTGGGGTAGTTCTATTTTGATCTGGTCTGTTTGGTGTCCTGGAGGCCTCTTGCATCTGTATGGGAATATCTTTCTCTAGATTTGGGAAATTTTCCGTTATTATTTTGTTGAGTATATTACGCATTATGCACCTCTTCTCCTTCTTTGATGCCCATGATTCTTAAGTTCGGTCTTTTGATGGAGTCAGTGAGTTCTTGCATTTTCTTTTCACAGGTCTTGAGTTGTTTAATTAATAGTTCTTCGGTTTTTCCTTTAATTACCATTTCATCTTCAAGTTCTGAGATTCTGTCTTCTGTTTGTTCTATTGTGCTGGATTGGCCTTCTGTTTTGTTTTGCAGTTCTGTTTCATTCTTTTTTCTGAGGTTTTCCATATCCTGGGTGGTTTCCTCTTTAATGTTGTCTATTTTTGTCCTGAGTTCATTTATCTGTTTATTCATTGTGTCTTTGTTTCACTTTGGTGTTTATACAGTGCTTCTATGGTTTCCTTTATTTCTTCTTTTGCTTGTTCAAATTCTCTGTTTTTGTTGTCTTGGAATTTATTGAGTGTCTCCTGTAATTTTGGTTGACCCTATCCAGTATCATCTCTATAAAATTCTCATTGAGTACCTCTAGTATGTCTTCTTTTAAATTATTCTTGTGGGCTTCATTGGGTCCTTTGGCATAGTTTATCTTCATTTTGTTGGAGTCTGGATCTGAGTTTCTGTTTTCTTCCTTCCCCTCTGGTTCCTATACTAATTTTTTGCTATGGGGATACTGGTTTCCCTGTTTTTCTGTCTTCCCGTCATTGTCTTTGGTGTTGTTACTGTCCCTGTACTGTGTGCAATTAAGTATTTTCTAGCTTGTAATAATAACAATGGTAATATTTAGAATGGAAAGGTGAGCTTAGATGGAAAGCAAGAAGTTAAAGAAAAGGGAAAAACAAATACACAGACAAGAAGGAGAAAACAGAACAAGGTATCAGTCAAGAAAGTTTCAAACGTATAAACAGGGAGCGTTAGTGTACTAATTGACAGTAAGCTGAACGGTCATTAGAGAGAGACAGGATTGAAAATCAAAAATAAAAAAAAATAATAAAAATAAATAAGTAAATGAAAGAAATATCTATATATAAAAATGAATTAAAATAAAATGAAAAATAGAAAATTAAAAAAAAACCCAAAACAAAAAACCAAACAACCTCGAAGTTCAAATGCAATGAAGTTTCAGTCTTAATAATTTGGGTGTCCGTCTCAGTCTCCAATCCTGGAGATGGTGCCTCAGATGTTGTTCTGTAGTTGTCTCATCAAAGGGGACCCATAAAGTCGAACAAAACTACACACACACACACACACACACACACACACACACACACACACACAAACCCCACCAAGTGTTCCAAGTTCAAATGCAATACAGTTTCAGTAAGTTTTTCAACATGAAGGTAGAATTTGGTTGTTCTCTCATCAAAGGTAGGGAGAAGAAGAAAAAAAAAAAGTCTGGAGACAGTTTTGAGAATGGTATCTACGGCTGTGGCTTGCCTGCCCGCTGCTGTCAGCTTGCTGTTGCTGGTGGTGTTATTTATGCAGATCTCTGGGGTGAGCTTAGCACTCACCTGGCCCCTCAGGCTTTGTTTGCTCAGAGTTCTCCTGTGCGGGAGCCTCTGCTACAAGCTTTCCCCTTTCCAAGCACACTGGGAAAGGTGACACTGCACCCGCGTTCTCAGGCCTGCGTATTTATTTACAGTTCATGTGGGAGGTGGGTCTTCCCCCCTCTCCAGGGGAGTTTTCCTCCCTCTGCCACTCTCACAAGCTTTCCCGCTCCTGGTTGCTGGGCGCGCACCCTCGCTCCTGCCAGTGCCTCTCTGGGCCACCCGGCTTGTTTATTTATATTCCCGGGAAGGATTCCCTTCTCCCAATCTTCGGCACTCAGTGCGCCCCACCCTTTTCCCCCACATGTCTTTATTGTTTTTATTGCTTATTAGTTTCTCTTTTGTCCCCGGGTGGAGGTCAGTCTGTCCAGGGGGCTATGCTGCTCTGGCCCAGGCAGAGTACCGCGGTACCATGAAGCTCACCTGGTCCATGTCTTCCTAAACCATCTGGGTGCGGGTGACTGGTGGCCCGGGGGCCCTCCTGGTTTCTCCATTTAACGTAAGTAGAGATTCTCTGCGCCGGCTGGAGATGTGGAGGGGTCAAAGTTATGCCTCTTCTCAGTGATTATGCCTGCAAAGTGTGTCTCCAGCGTCTCTCCAAGATTTCACTATAGGAGGCTCGCTTTCTGCTTCCTCCCTCTAGCTGCCATCTTGGAATCTCCCTCATCCTTCTTAGGCAGGCTGTCTACCACTTGAGCTACTCCACCAGCTCAGCTCATTGTTGGTATATAGAAAAATTACTGAATTTTGTATATTGTATTTTATATCCTATTATTTTGCTGACAGTATTTATGATGTCTAGGAGTCCTTTGGTAGAGTTTTTAATAGTCTTTTTTTAGGTATAAGATCATGTCATCTGTAAAGAGGGGTAATTTGGTCTAATCCCTTTTATTTCTTCTTCCTGTATTATTTATTGCTCTTGCTAGGAATTCCAAAACTATGTTAAATAAGAGTGGAGAGAGTGGACACTGTTGTTTTGTTCCTGACTTAAGAGGAAATGGTTTCAGTTCTCCCACATTTAGTATGACGTTGGCTGTCAGTTTGTCATATATGGCCTTTATTATGTTGAGGTGCATTCCTTCTATCCCTAGTTTCATCAGAGCTTTTTATCATGAAAGGATGTCAAATTTTGTCAAAGGATTTTCTGCATCTTTTGAGATGATCATGTAGTTTTGACCTTGATTCTGTTTATATGCTGTAGTACATTTATTGATTTACATATGTTGCTCATCCCTGCATCCCTGGAATGAAACCATCTTGATCATGGTGTATGATCTTCTTGATATGTTCTTTGTTTGCCAGTATTTTAATGAGAATTTTTGCATCTGTGTTCATTAAAGACATTGGTCTATAATTCTCTCTCTCTCTCTTGTGTTCTTTGTCTGGCTTTGGGATAAGTGTAATACTGGCTTCATGGAATGAGATTGGTAGTGTTACTTCCCTTTCTATTTCATGGAATAGTTTGAGGAGTATAGGTATTAGTTCTTTAAAGATCTGGTCGAATTTGCCCCCAAATCTATTAGGTCTTGAGTTTTCCTTTGTTCATAGACTCTATTACTTCTTCAATCTCATTTTTAAAAAATAGTTCTATTTAAGTGGTTTATATCTTTTTTGTTCAGTTTTGGTAGGTCAAATACATCTTGAAATTTTCCTGTTTCTTCTAGATTTTCCAATTTATAGTATAGATTTTCAAAGTATTCCCTCATCCTCTGGATTTCATTGATACTTGTTGTAAGATCCCATTTTTCATCTCTAGTTTTATTTATTTGGGTCTTCCCTCTTCCTTTTAGTCAGATTGATTAAGGGTTGATCAATCTTATTTGTCTTTTTTGAAGAACCAACCTTGTGTTTTGTTGATTCTCTGTATTTGGTTTCTATTTCACTGATTTTGGCCATAATCTTTAGTATTTCTTTCTGTTTGCTAATGGGTTCAGCTGGTTCTTGGTTTTCTAGGAGTTTAAGATGCAGCATTAGGTCATTTATTTGAGATCTATGTTTTTAATGTAGGCACTCATAGCTATAAACTTTCCCCTTAGTCCTGCCTTTGTTATATTCCATAGGTTCTGGAAGGTTGTGTTTTCATTTTCATTAGATTCCAGGAACTTTTTGATTTCCTTCCTTATTTCTTCAATGTGCTGGTGAGCACCAGTGTGTTTTTCAGTCTGCATGTGTTCAAATATTTTTCTTTTGTTGTTGAGTTCTAATTTTATTCCATTGTGGGAAGACAGGATACAGGTTATTTCAATTTTTATATGTTTGCTAAGACTTGCTTTGTGTACTAAGATATGATCTATTTTGGAGAAAGTTCCATGGACTGCTGAGAAAAATGTGTATTGTACTGCTTCCAGATGAAATGTTCTGTAGATGTCTGTTACATTCATGATGTCATTTAATTTTGATTTTGATTTTTGATCTATCTTGGTGAGAGTAGGGTATTGAAGTATGCCTTTGCTATTGTGTCAGGGCCTTTCTGTGCTTTTAAGTCCAATAGTGTTTGTTTAATGAAGTTGAGTGCACCAGCATTTGGCACAAAAATGTTAACAAGTGTTATTTCCTCTTGATTGTTCCCTTTATTAATATGAAATTATATTCTATGCCTTTTCTGAATAATTTTGACTCAAAGTCTACTTTATGTTATGTAAGTATAGCTACTCCTGCCTGCTTTTGGGGTCCATTTCTTGAAAGATTGTTTTACACCTTTTTGCCATAAGCCAGTGTTTATTTTTGCCAGTGAGATGAGTTTCTTGTAGGCAGCAAATGATTGGGTTTTGCTCTAGGTCTTTTGATTGGAGAATTGAGACCATTAACATGCAGTGTTAATATTGAAAGGTATGTAGTGATTCCTGCCATTTTGTTGTTTTTGTGGTGATTCTTTTCTATTCTTCATTTGCTTATATACTCATTTGGTGCGATTTATTTTTCCCATATTTTTCTGGGTTACATTTATCTTGTTCTTCTGGGTATAGGATTCTATTGAGTATCTAATGCAGTGCTTGCTTAGTTGTCATAGATTGCTTTGGGTTTTGCTTCTTATGGAAGGTTTTTATTTATCCTTCAATTATGAACAATAGCTTTCCTGAGTAGAGTAATCTAGGTTGGAGTTACTTTCTTTCATTGCTCAAAATACCTCATTCAGTGTCTTCCTTGCTTTTAAGGTTTCTGTTGAGAAATCTGCTGTTACTCTGATGTTCTTCTGAAGTCACCGTAAGTGACTTCTCCTTTGCAGCTTTCAATAATCTCTCCTTCTCTATACTTAATGTTTTAACTGTAGTATGGCATGGAGAAGTTCTACTTTGGTTAAGTCTGTTTAGAGTCCTAGAGGACTCTTGAACCTAGATGGGCAACTGTTTCTTGAGATTTGGGAAGTTTTCTATTATTTTTTTGATTATGTTTCCTATACCTTTAGCATGCATCTCTTCTTTAATGCCATGATTTGTAGGTTTGGTCTTTTAATGGTGTTACAGAGTTTTTGCATCTTCCATTTGTACTTTTTAAAATTTTCTTTTTTTTTTGTCTGATTGTTTTAATTCCTCTACTGTGTCTTGAAGCTCTGATTTTCTGTCTTCAATTTGATCTACCCTACTGGAGAGACTTTCCAATGAGGTTTGTATGTGACTTACTGAGCTTTTCATTTCCAGAATTTCAGTCTGATTCTTTTTCAGGATTTCTGTATCTTTTTAAAATTCTTTCATATCCTGCACTGTTTTCCTAATTTTGAGCAGTTTATTAGTATCTTAATTTAATTCATTCATCTTTTTATACATATCCTCTTTCATTTAGTTGATTATTCTTATAATCATACTTTTGAGTTTCTTGTTTTGGGCTTTCTTCTTCACTGTTCTCAGTTTTTGTTACTGTGGGGTTGATTTTAGAGGGTGTCATGTTACATTATTTTTTCATATTTCTTTTGTTTCTACATTGAGATTTATGCATCCGAGGACAGATTTATTGGTTGGAACTTTTAATCACCAGCGGTCTTACAGCTGCAATATTCTCAGTGGTCAAGCAAGACTACATAGTGGAATTGCAGTGTAATTTCTCAGCACTAGCCTCGGGGATAGCTACATTGGCAAGCTTTTGCCTGCACATCCAAGGCACTAGGCCTGGTCCACAGCACCACCTGGATAGAGGAGAAATATCTGGATTCTCTTGTGTTTCCTTGTGTATGGGTTGGTGTTATATGTGCATTTAGGGTGGTGTTGGTCAAGAGTCAGTTGTCCACTTCTATGTTTCCATCTTAGAGATTTCCCTCATTTGTCTACTAGGAGCCACTGTTGGCTGCATGGTGCTTCTTAGCTGATAGGCCAGGTAAGTTCCCACTTGTTACACAGGTCCTCCCTGTTTGCGCACCCTGAGGCAATACATGTTGCAACCCATGGGATGTTCCCCCAAATGTGCCTGCTAATGATGGGAACAAATAGCACACTGAGCTCTGCACCAGTGGTGGAGAACTGAGGGACTCAGATGCTCTGCCTTCAGGTCTCAGTTCTTTTAGACCTTACCCAGCAGTTTACTGACCTGCTAGAAGGAATAAGGCTAGGGAATATCATGTGAACCCTGGGTCCAATGCTCAGAGCTCTCAGCCACCCTTGGCAGCAAGCCCCCAAAGCCACCAGATAGCTCCTGGATGCTAAGCAGTGTGCCAGCCATGGGCTTGATGCTATTTCTAGTGATCCCCTGAAACTGGGGCTTGCTCTAGCCAATGATGGCAGTACCACTAACCACCAGAACATTCACTGCCTGAGCTGCTGGTGTTGCTTTCATTTCTAAGCTCATCCATGTCAAAGCCACTCCCTCTCCTTGACCACTTCTTATGGTTGTGTCTCTCTCAACAATGTGATTATGAAATGTGATTGTTCCTTAATTTCCTGAGTCCCTGGGCTGGCTCAGTCTCAAAGCCTGCCTGGTCACCAGTAAATTGGGGGAGCTCCTGTAATCTGAGCTCTCTGCCTGTGAAGGCCAGTTGCTTTGTTATTGAAACTGACCTTAGTCAATGGAACTGCTGTAACTGGATGGGGTGGGGCCGTCAACCTCTGGGCCTTTTGCTGTTTCTTAGGCTCCTGCCTGGAGCCATCAGCTCACCCCAATCAAAACCTCTCTCTCTCTATCTCCACCTCTGGTGGGAATCTCCCACATGGTCAATGTGGCTGGCAGTCCCAGAACTTCCTGGGCTGTGATTTTTCAAATCCCTGGAATTGCTCAGTCTCAAAGCTCACCTGCCTGCAGCTGGTTTGCATGCTGCTTCTTTATCCTGAGCTCTCTGCTAGCTAGGTGCTTTTTTAAATTTTATTTTCCATAGGCAGATAGGAAACATTATGCCTTTACTTTCCCACACTCTTTTTAACTTCTCAGCTTGCCCCAAATCAAAGCCTTTCTCTTTCCATGAGCCTCTTGAGACTTCCCCTCTCATACACTGAGACCAGGTGTCTCAAGACACCCTGGGCTGTGATTATTCCTTATTTTCAAGACCCCCTTAGTACCTTGGTCTTGATCAGGAGGACTTCTCTCGAGATGACACCTTGCTACAGCTCTGTGCTTTTGTTGTTATATCCAAAAGTGTGCTGTCTACCTCAAGGTTTCAAGGTTGCCAGGTTTTCTATATTATTCTCTAAAAGCTTTATAGTTTATATTTTATCTTCAGGTCTATGATCCTTTCATTTCTTTTTGAAGGGTAATTTCACCAATGCAGAATTCTAGGTTGGAGTTTGATTTCTTTCAATACCTTAAATATTTTCCTTCACCCTCTTCTTGATTGTATGATTTGTGAAAAGAATTTCCATGTAATTCTCATTTTTGCTCATCTGTAGGTAAACTGGGGTTTTCTCTGGCTTCTTTCAAGATTTTCTCGTGTTTGACTTTCTGCAGTTTTATTATGACTTACTGAAGAATAGATTTTTCTGGATTTATTTTGATTAGTATTTGCTGAGCTTCCTGGATCTGTGGTTTTATGTCTGTCATTAATTTTGAAAAGTTCTAATACATTATTACATCAAATATTTCTTCTGCTCCTTTTCTTTTTTTAAAAATCTTTTATTCCCATCATGTTAACGGCACTGGTTTAGTCTGTGATCAGATTTCCAAGTTTGTGTCCTGCGTGGAAGAATCCATGGCATGATATGTGGGTATAAATAGAATTTATTAAAAGTTAGGGAAGGGAAATACAAAGGGAAGCATGGTGAGGCCCAGGTGGAAGCTGGAAGCCAAGAAAGCATGTTTCTGCTCTTCAGGTGCTTTGAAAACCTATGACAACCTATGAGAAGGGGAGAACAAGGAGAGTCCCACCTTATAATCAATGACTGGGGAGGAGCAGGGGCAGTTCTCATCCAGGTAAGGGTGGTTCCTGAGCCAAAGCATGGTTAATCTAATGTGCAATATTTTTCTATGAGTCCCTAATCTAGCCTGCCTCAATTATGCATATATTACTTGCTATGTTGTTGTTTCACAGTATCTAGATATTCTGTTCCAAGTTGTTTTGTTTTGATGGTATTGGGGATTGGACTCAGGACACTGTGCTTGCAATGTTCCAAGTTTTCATTCTTTTTTCCTCTTTCCATTTGGTTTTGGAAATTTCTATGGCCATATCTTCAGTCTCATGGAGTTTTTTTTTCATCTGTTTTCAGTCTAATAATGAGCCCATCAAAAGCATTGTTCATTTCTGTTATAGGGCTTTTGGTTTCTACTATTTCCTTTTGATCCTTTCTAAGACTCTTAATCTATCTGCTTATAATTATACATCCATTCTTGTATGATGTCCACTTTTCTGTTTGAACTCTTAGCATATTAATTACAGTTATTTAAAATTTTAGTCAAGTATTTCCCAAATCTCTGCCTTACATGAGTGATTCTGTTGCTTGCTTTGTCTTTTCAGATTTTTTCCCCTGTCTTTTAGCATGCCTTGTAATTTCTTTTTTTCTTTTTCTTTTTTTTTTGTAATTTCTTTTTTTGTTCTTGGAAAGGCAAACATGATATATTAGAAAAAAGGAACTGAGTTAAATAGACCTTTAGGATTAGGATTTATGTTTGCCTGGCTATAGTCAGCTTTGTTTATTTACTGTTAATGTAGCTGTAGGGTCAGAGACTTCAGTTTTCTTTAGTCTTTGTTTTCCCTGGAAAGTTCTTCTTTATTTTTATTATCATATTATTGTACTGAGGGTATATTGTGACATTTTAAAAAAGTGCTTACAAAATATCTTAGTTATATTTACCCCTTCCATCATTCTCCTTTATCACCCCACTATCCTTTTTTAGAATAGTTTCAACAGGTCTCATTGTTTCATTTTCATACACGAGTACTAGAAACTTCTTAAATAGACACTAGATACTTGGAATTATTTCAGCTGCGATCCTGTTTCAGGAGTCCTGTTGCTGTGGTGTAAAGTATGGCATGGGAGAAGTGTTTTATAATAGTAGGACTAGGTCTTAGTTTTAAGGAGACTGTGGCTCTGGGTTGTGACTTTTACAAGTGCTTCCCAACTTTTGTTTATCCCTTAGGTGAGAGGCAAGACTAGAAGGAACTGGAGTTCGGTGCGCCTGTCCTCCTCAGTGGACAGGCTCTGTAAGCCAGGTTTCCTCAATGGCAGACAGAACAGAATGCTCATATGGCCACTTTCCTCTCCCTATGCTGGAAGAATAAGATTTTTCTCAAATCTTCACTAGGACAACCTGGTGGACTCCTGGAGGGAAATCTCGTGAAAGTGTGGGTGTGTTGGGGGGGCTGGATGGGCTAAGATTGAGCTGCAGGAGGTTTTCATTCGAGCCAGTTCACATTGAGCTTCAGAGGTTTGTCCACTATATTTTGTTTTCCTTCCAGATCCCAGCTCCAGCGGCTTTTGCTCCCAGTAGCAATGGTTCTGTATTCATCTGTTCCTCCAGTTTTGGGGTATCTGTTGCCCTATGACCCCAATTCTCTTATGTATCTAAAAAGAGTTGTCAATTTTCAGTTTGCTTGGCTTGTGAGAATGGAGTGATAGTTTTCAAGCTTTGAACATCTCAGGGCAGAGCCTAGAAGTCTGGATGAACTTTTAATAATACTTGTATTAAGCTTAGAGAATTTATCACTTCTTTTCCATGTGCTCTTGATTCTGGAATCTCTTTTGTTATGAACACTAGATCTTCCCACATTTTCTCCTTCCTTCTTTCCTTCCTCCCTCCCTCCCTCCCTCCCTCCCTCCCTGCTTCCCTTTCCATGGTATTGAACTCAGGGCCTCACACTTGCAAGGCAAGCATTCTACCATTAAGCCATGCCCTAGTCCTACCCCATATTTTGTATTTATCTAGCACATAACAAGTGTTCATTAATGTTGGCTATTATTTTTCACACATTTAGTCTTTGAAAATTTTTTGATTCTGAGTTTCTTGAAATGAGCTAATTTAGAATTCATTTTCCTTCAGTGTTCAGTGTGCTACACAAGTCTCCAAGGCATTTTAAAATATGGATACATAGTTTTTGAGTTGAGGCAATCTTTACTGATCTCACATTGCTCCTGCGGTCAATAGCTACTCTATTTCAGTGATATCATGGTAGACACTGTATTTCTTCTAATAGTGTCTTGCTCAATGACAACTGTTCACTTATTAGTTGTATGCACTATGGTGAGTCTTTGAATAATAATTCACTAAGTTTCATATGAACTCTATGAAATTGTTATCACTTACAATCATACACATTTTAAACAGGGGATTCAACCTAGATGAGAAGTTGATTAATTTGCCCAAGGTCACATGGCTGCTGAGTAGCTGAGATGGGGCTTGGGTTTTTTCACTTGTTGCCTCTGATGGGAACTAATGTATGACAGTAGCTTCCTCTTGTGTGCTGTTGTGCTGCTATAGGTAGTGAGCCTCAGTGCTCATGTGCCAGGTCCTCTCTGAGCATTTAAAATCCATTAACTTTAGTTGAGCAGCCACTTCTGAAGTGGCCATTACTTCACCCTGTTTTACAGGAGTGGAGGAAGCAAAGCCAGACGGGCGATATTTGAGACTGGCATGGATTGGAGCTGGGACCTTACTGAGATTAAATGCTAAAGTTTTCAAAGTTTCTTCATTTCTTGGAGTTTTCTTTTATAGGAGGGCTTTTGTTCTTATTCCTCACATTCATCTATTCGTTTTTCCCCTCTCCAATTATTCAAAATTAAATGTTGGAAGACTACCATTCTAGGTGCTAGGAATAGAATAGTGTTCTGGAGTTGATATTTTTGGGAGTCAGTGAGGTTGAACTAGGAGCACTGAAAGGTTTGAAGTGAATCCTGTAATAAAATGTGAATTTGTGGATGAAAGTGCTTCTTGCTTTTCTGGTTCCCACTCCTGCCCCTGGGGTTGTTTGCTAGGTATGGGGCTTGGTGGGAGTGGGAGCTCTGGGCCCAGAAGTCTAAGAGGTAGTAAAATTTCAGAAGAGATGGCTTTTTGGTACAGGGGGACTGCAGCATTCCCAGAAGTGTCATGCTTCAAATGAGGTGGATATGCTCCATATCTGCAGCAGCCAGGTGGCATCAACTTGGCTGTTCCTGTGGTGAGCTAGTAATTACTGGGACAGTTTCTTATCACCCTGCAGGATAGACTTCTGAGTCAGAAACAAATTGTCCCTGAGTTGGTGGACATCAATTCGTGGTCATCCACGGCATGTGGGCCATCCCTGGGATGGCAGAGATAATTCTGTCTTGTGGATCTGTACCTGTACCTGTGGACTGCTGCTGCTGTGTTCATTTTGATGGATTGGCTGAGACCCCAGACCCTGCTGCAGACTGGGTAGGCAGAAGTAGCAGGAGGTTAGAATCTTCTGTTGGTTGTGGAGTGAAATGGAATTAAAAGAGTCTTCCCCCCACTGGCCAGAAAATGGAAAGGAGGTGAGTCACCCCACAGTGCTAGGAGATTCATATTCTTCATTTTCATCATCGTAGAAATGAAGTGTACTGGATCTGGGAGAGAGGTGCCTGCATTTAAGGCTATGTTTATAGTGGGGGCTGGGATGTAGTTCAGTGGTAGAGTGCCTGCCTAGCATGCTCAACATCCTCAGTTCCACCCCTAGCACCAAAACAAAAAATAACAAACCTTTTTTTTTTTTGCGGTACTGGGGCTTGAACTCAGGGGCTATACGTTGAGCCACTCCTCCAGCTCTTTTTTTTTTTTTTTTTTGGTGATAGGTTTTTTTGAGATGGGTCTCTCAAACTATTTCCCTGGGCTGGCTTTGAACCTCAGTCCTCCTGATCTTTGCTTTCTGAGTAGGTAGGATTACAGGCATGAGCCACAAGTGCCCAACCTTTTTTATTTTTTAATGGTGCTGGGTTTTGAACTCAGGAACCTGTCCTTGCTAGGCAGATGCTCTAGCACCTGAGCCACACTCCCAGACCTTTCTTGCTTTTAGTTATTTTTCAGGTAGGGTCTTGTGTTTTTGTCCAGATGGGCCTCAGACTGCGATCCTCCTACCCACAGCCTGTCATGTAGTTGGAACGACAGGCACGTGCCACCACACAGCTTATTTTATTGAGATGGGGTTTCACTAGCTTTTTGCCTGGGCTGGCCTCAAACTGCAGTCCACCCAATCTCCACCTCCTGAGTAGCTGGGATTAACAGGTATGAGCCACAGCACTCTGCTAAAAGATTTCTACAATGACCCCAGCCTGGTCATGGACATAAGGCATTGCCCCAATTGTGGGGAAGGCTGTTGTCTTAGCCCATTTTCTGTTACTATTGTTGCATACAATAGACAGGGTAATTTATAAAGAATAGAGGATTATTTAGCCCAGGGTTCTGGAGGCTGGGAAGTCCAAGTGGCACTGACATCTAGTGAGGGCTTCTTGTTGCATCAGCCCTAGCATGGTGGAGGAAGAGGAAGCAGGTCTCTTTTCCTCTTATAATACCATCAAGGGAGCTCCCACCCTCACGACCTCATCCAATCCTAATTACCCTGAAAGCCTCACTTACAAATACATGAATTTGGGAATTAAGTTTCCAGCACATGAACTTTTGGGGGATGTATTCAAACAGTAGTTATTTTGCCATATTGAAAACATGGAAGCAGTGGGTATTTGGGTTGGGGGAGTGGGAGGTTGGGAGTGGGCGATGAGGTTCCTATCTGGCTCCTGGAGAAGAACATTTGAGTCTTGTGTCTCCTTCCTGGGATGTAGCAAGTTGGTAGCTGACACATTGCAGCTCTGAGTGACATCCCAGGGGTGAGGCTCTTGAGACTCTAGGCCTCAGAGTCTAGGTGAAACTGAGGCTTACTCCTCAGAGCTGCAGAGCAGTGAGAGGATTGTGTAATAAACTTGCAAGGAGCAGGGGAACAGAGAGCTCTTTCTCAGAGTTCTGGACTTTGGGCAAGGTTTGGGCACCCAGGATAGGTGCTGACAACCCGAGTGGCTTGCCCCACCCCACTTGACAGGTCCCTACCCTTCCACCCTCTCCTAACTGCAGTACTGTAAAGGCTTGGCAGAAGGGGAGGAGGGAAGAGAAAGGTCAATTTTGGTGGCTCTAGTCCAGGCTTTGCTGTACAGGTCAAGGATGTCTGGACCTGAATGTCCTGAAGGACTCTCCCACACTCCTGGGCAGTGGCTTGTGGAACCTGGATCCCAAGAATGTGGGGCCACAGTCAGCTGCCCTTGGTGGGGTGGCCTGCTGGGGAGGGGTAGCTGTGAAACAAGTGTGGCCTTCTGAGAGGAGGTAGTCTAAGGAGGCCTCCATAGCAGGATTTCAACCCTAAGTAAAATTTGTCTTTGGTGATGATGGCAAAGGGCTTGGGGTGGGGACCAGGACCCAGGGTGGACTGCCAGGACTTTGTCCTAGCAGGACTCCACAGTGAGGTACTGGCCCTCACTCCCATGCATGCATGCAGGTGCTCAATGTGGGGCAGGTAGCGCAGGTGCTGGTTGGGCAGGGGGTTTAGACTAAGGGCAGCACACAGGCATTCCAGAGGTGAGAGGGAAGACAGGAGACTGATGTTGGCAACAGGAAGCCCCAGGAGTGTGGTCAGCAGGGGAGCAATGTGGTGGGCGGGTATGGGTAATTTAGCAGAAATGGACTCTCAGGGCTTGCTGTGTGCTTGCCTGGTAGACACTGGGCTGTGGACAGGGGTCCAGCACACTGGTGGGGACTCTTGGTAGCCATGCTGTGTGGCACACTGTCCATGGCTGTTTGGCCTCCCGGGCCTCTGCTGTCTGTCTTGCTCACTTCTACTTCCCAGGACACCAAGAGGACAGAGTCTGTTCTTGGACTAGCTTCCCCTCCACTTGTCACCCTGCACAGGGCTCAGTTGGTTTGCGGGGCTAGGCTCCTTGCACTGAGGCCCACTCCCCCAACCCCTTGGGGAGGCTTGGGTGGGCTTACTGGGCCCTCTGTGCCTTCACGCTTATCTCTATTTGGGCTCTTCCACCTGGACAGGACTGAAGCTGGCACTCCTGATTTTTAGACCAATGTTGTTTAACTACATTCAGTGTAGTGGGATGGCCATTTTAATTTAGATTACCCAATTTCCATGCACCATGGAGAAAACAATAGCCCCCTTTCCCTGGAAACACCACAAAATTGATAACCGTGCCTCATGAGGAGAAACTGCTCAGTTCATAGATTAAGCTAGATTAGAATAGCAGGGTTCCACCAGCCGCAAAGGGTCAATTGATAAAATTCAGATCAATGAGGAAAGACTAGAGTTTAATTTGTAATTGAAACTTAGAATTTCCAACCAATTATAAATGGCAACAAAAACCTTTGTGGTATTACCTGACCTGTGACTTCATCACTTCTAGAAATCCCAACTATTCATACATTACCTTACAATTTCCACTGATTTCTCAAAACATCATTAGTGCTCATCACTACTTTGAATTTATGGTAATTAGACCTGCTACTTAGGTCTTGTTATTTCCTATGTTAAAGAAGCATGTATTATATTTGTATAGCCCCCCACTTGTTTAATAATTGTATACATAAATTAAAATATAATTGGGTTTATAGTTCTGTGTTTTCCCGCCACATGAATTTGGGGAGAGATCCACAGGCTTTACCTGATTGCCAATTTGGTTCTTGACCCAGAGTGGTTTATTCCTCTCTCTGGACATTGGAAAGGTTGCTGGCTAAGAGTGGCAATTCCAAGTTTAGCCACAAGAGGGAACTATTTCACAATTTATGTTTTAAAAGAGCACTTTTTTTTTTTTTTTCTAATTCCCCCTAGTTCTTGTTCTAAAATTGGTTCAAGTTTTCTTTATTGTTAGCAGTGAATTTGTGGCCCTGTGATGAGGCTCTAGAGCTGATACCCTGCCAAGATTTGAAGCACTTTTGCCTTGAGAGTCCAGGAAGGCATGATGTGAAAAAGCGGGTCTCCCAGGCATTGGTGAGAGCATGAGGGTTAGTCCGCAGCTTGTTGCTGGCTTTTTTTCCTTTTCCTCCCATCTCAAACCTTGTAGAGCAGAGAGGATGCTTGCTTTGTTATTCTGGTAGGAGAAGACCCCTTATCAAGAAAGAAATGTAGCTAAAGGTTTTCCATTAATACAGTGGTTGTTAGAAGAATGTTGTGCTGTGTGGGGTTGGGTGGGGAAAGGACAGAGGCCGAGGTGGTGTGGGAAGAACTTTCTAGGTGGAGGCTATGATCCTGGAATAAGAACTGGAGGACCTAGCCAGGCCTTCCACTTGGTTGTGCAGCAGTTGCCCCTAGGGCTGATTTTAATGGGAACAATTTCACTGGTCCCTTGTCCTTTGGCTGCATCAGCACTTAGGTCACTGTAGATAATTTAGGCACAGAATAGAGGTCTTAGAGTGTCTAATTGCAAAGGGCAGCAGCCACTTTTGCAAGTCAGCATCGTTTGTTGGGAGGAACAGCCCTGCAAACCTTGGTTTGCCCTGAAGTAGGTCAGGCCAGAGGAAATGCGGCAGGATGTCTGTGTGGGTGGAGTCTGTGTTCAGACCCAGCAGCACAGAAAACTAGCAGTCCTTACGCAGCCTGCTTCTCCAACTTTTAAGGATTGTTGGCTGTTCATCCCACCACCTGTTTTAATTATGGTCACATTGTTTCATTCATTCATTCATTCATTCACTCGATAAATTATTGTTGAAAGCTGCCCTTTCCAGGCTCATCTTGGATGTAGAGGCCCTGGGACAGAACCAATTGCAAGTCCTGCAGGTCTGTGGTGCCTCTCAGAATGCGTGGCACATAGTGGGTAGATGTGAGTCCTTTTAGGTATACCTAGTAGGCAAGTTACTGGTCTTCTCTGAGCCTCAATTTTCTCTTATGCAAAAAGGGAATAATATTATTTCTAATTATATTACCTCATGAGATTCTGCAGACCGTGCACACAATCAGCATGGTGCCTGGCTACTGTTAGGAGCGAAGCTTTGTCCTTTGACCTTGTGGTGTACATCTGCCAAGCAAATGTTAGGAGTATGAGCTGCTGCTGCTGCACCCTGCTTCACTTTAGGGCACTGGTACCCCAACCCAGGGGTAGTACAGTGCCCAAGACTGAGTTTGTGAGTGACAGTGTGGCAGATTGGTTAAGAGCATGGGCTTTGGAGTTTGATGGCCTGTGTTAAGTTCTAGGTTGGACAATTATTAGCTGTCAGACTTCAAGCCAGTTACTTGGGTTCTCTGTGCCTCAGTCTCCAACCTTTAAAATAAGGGTAATAATGGCACTTCCTGCAAAAAGTGTCTTCAAGTTAGTTAGTGCATGAAAAGTACTCAGAATTGTCCCTTGTACATGGCAATGACTCAAAATTGTGAACTGTGATTATTACTGTTATTGTCCTGGGCAACTTGTTAAGTATTGTGAGTCTAGTAGACAGCGGGGCTGGAGTGGGGTGATGGAGTGATGATGGCAGAGTGGTGGTGGAGTTGTTGGTGTGATGTGGTTGTTTTGGGGGATGATGGTGTTGCAATGGTGTGTGTAGGTACTGGGTAGTAATGTTGGTGTGGGGTGTTGTTGTTGATGGAATGGGGTGGGGTGGTGGCAGACCATTGTTTTTGAGGTTGATAAGGGTGATGTATTAGTTACTTTTGCATAGCTGCGACCAAAATATCTGAGAGAACAACTTAAAGGTTGGAAATATTTATTTTGCTCCCGGGTCTAGAGGGTTCTGTTGATGGTCACTTGGCTTTGTGTTTCTGGGTCTGTGTGAGGCAGTCTATCATTGTGGCGGGAGTGTGTGAAGGAGGGATCTGTCCATGTCATGGAGGACAGGAAGCAGAGACTGAGGGAAAGGAATAGGCCAGGGCAAGATAGAGCCCCAAGTACATGCATCCAGGAATCTACTTCCTTCAACTAGTGTTCAGAAGCTCTCAAAATAGTGCCATCTGCTGGGCACCAAGCATTCAACACAAGAGCCTTTTTTGGCAGACACTTCATATTCAAATCATAACAGATGATGTGGGGTGGTGGATGACTGTCATTTGTGATGGTGAGAGTGGCAGGTGGCTTGGAGTGATTGATGGGGTGGCAGTGGGTTGCTCCTGATGGGATGCAGGTGGGTGAATGATAATGGGATAGTTGGTGGTGAGGGGTAGAGCTGTGTTGGCACCAGTGGAAGGTGGGGCACTGCAGTGGTGGTGAGCTAGGAGGATGGCCCTTCTTTCTACTTCTTGGAGGCCATCCTTGCTGTGACTGTCATCACAGGCCAATTTCAGGAGCTGGGTGTGCCCCTGATGGCAGCTCTGCAGGACTCCTGACTATTCTTCCCAGTGGCCCTGGTACCCCCTTAGCCAAGGTGGATCCTGGGTGTGCTGGAATTCTAAGCAGTGAGATCAATTTCTGCTTGCGGTCACAGAACTTGTTTCACTCATGTATGGATATGTGCACACTTGATTCCATAGTCTCACTTCATACTCCATTTTTTTCTCTGAGAAGCTGCATGCATTATAAAGATATTATACAAACATTCCTAATAATGTTCCTTTAATGTTGGGGTCAGGTGAAAAGGAGCTCACTTTACAGATGACAAAATTGAGCTGATGCTGCTGGCCACACGTTTCTTAAACCATTGAGAAGTTGCATCTGGTTTACAACCCGTCCTGAGACTGGCAGAATTAATTTTTGTTGGAGGAAAAAGACCATTTTGTTATTTTTCAACCTCCCTCCCACTATGGAAGGGTGATGACAAGAAAAGCTGTTTCTTTTCTCTTTTCAGAGAGCTAGGTTGGGTGCTTTCTTCCTGGTACATTTGTCTGTGACCCCATTTCCGTGCTGACAGCAAAGTATTGGGGTGGGGGGGCCAAGCTGCAGAATGTAGGGTGCAGTGGGGTACGTCATTTTCTGTGAGGCTTTGGTGAGTGAGTGCTGTCCACACTGTCCTTGTCATCCCTGGGAACCATCTTGGAAAGGGGAAAAAAAAAACCTTAAAACTTTTGTTTTTGATTGTTCAAAAGAAAATATTTGCTCCACATTTGGTAGAAATGAGAAAAATCACATTTTCCTGGGTGAAAGGAGCTGCAGTTCCTTCCAGAATGCCTTTGAAGAGTGGCCACCCTTCCACTGGAGATGGTATTGTTGGGTGCCCGAGCCCAGGCAAAGGCAGCGTGCCTTTGAGGCCATGTGTTCAAACCGAGAAATGAATAAAAGGGTGCGCTTCAGGACAATACTGATCTTTAAAAGGCTGCTTCCTAAAAATGCTAATTGCGCACATTAGACAGAACAGCCTTGTCTGAGTCCTATTTGCAGATGTTTTATGGAGGTGATTTAAACCCTAGGACTCTTCCTTCTCTCTGGTGAAGATCTTGGTGTTATCAACTCATTAACTCTTGTTCCCATTATTTGCCTATAGTTGCAGTCCTCTGCTTTCAATAAAGGGGCAGAGCACTATCAGGGGATGTCCAAGTCACAGAGGTGGCCTCAGTGGTTGATCAATGGCAATTGCAACTTTGCAAATTTAAGAACAGCACATAAGGCAAAAACGAGAAGCCATATGAAGTGTTGAGGAAGAGCAACTTTCTAATATTCTCTTCCTGTTGTTCCACATGAGGCACAGCTACAAAGTGGGGAGAGTCAGGAACCACGTGATGTTTCCTATGAGACCCTCAGAGGCCTGTCCGTGCTGCTTTGTCTTTATTTAGCAAAGGCCTCCTGGGGACCTGCACTTTGGGCTAGATGCTGGAGCTATAGCCATAAGGAGGACATAGCCTGGCCACCAGGGAAAGAACAGTCATAGGGAGAGAGGTGGGGAGTCCTGAATTCCCAAGAAGGTCAGCTCTCAGCAGGAAGCTCTGCAGTCAGTGTGGCTCCAAAAAGGAACTGGGGAAGCTGCAAGTTTGCACAGGTGCCAGAGAGAGGCAGGACAGGTAAGCGTTGTCTGCTGGGTTGGAGAAACAAAGAGAATGTCAATGACCCACCAAAGGCCACCAGGGCTACGCCTGTAGTCAGTGTTGGGTTTGTAATTCGCTGCACCAAAGGAGACCCATGAAGTGTTTGGGAGGGGCTTACTAGAGGATTTGGGTGTGTGGTGGTTTTTGGGGAGAGTACAATGGAACAGGGCTCTGTCTGTGTTGGTACTTCAGAAAGTGGGGGCATCTCATACTAGTCCTAGTCCTTGATTTAACACTGTAGGCTAGGAGGTGGAGTGGCCTTGGAGATATCAGTGGGAAAGAAGCAATAACAACTTATGTCAGTGTGGGGGGCTCACTGTGATTCTCATGGTCTCAGTGTCTTCATTTCTCTTTCTGTTCAGGTGAGATTATGGTATGGCCTTGGTCTTGTCTTACTTGAGGTCTCAACTGATGTTGATATTCTGCGAAATTGTTTATGTTTATCGGGGGAATATTATGGGAGCAACCAGGCTGACTACCAAATGACAGGTCTTAGGAAAGATTCCCACCCCCCAAAAATGCCTGGTCTGAGTACTGAAAGGTAAGTAGGCATTTCCCAGATCAATTGGAAGGAAGAGGGTTTAGCTGGAGTAGATTGAGGGAGGCTTCAAGTTTCTCAGGAGGCTTTGGACATGGTGAGTAGCTCAGCATGCTGAAGTGAGGGTGTGGGGGGAGCAGAGGGTGTGGGGGCCAAGAGCTAGATGGAAGGCTTGTGGGTCTGACTAAGGAGCTTAGGCTGAACCTCTTGACCACATTTATCTGAATGCTAATTCAGAATGACTAATCGACAGATGTCTGCAGCATTGGAATATTGATTATTGAATCAGGTCTCCCTCTTCTACCCCATTATTGCCCTCAGGGAGTGATGTCTTTCTAAGATCCCTGATTTCCTTCCCTTACAGAAGCTCTTGGAATTCTGTAGGGCTCCTGTGGCACATTTGATTTGCCTCCCTCCTTTTCCAAAGAGGACCTTGAAGCTAAGGACCTGCCTAAGGTTTCATGGTGCATCTTGAAAGACTGGGCCCATTACCTCACATCTCCTGCTTCCTTGTCTCTGCTCTTTTACTAGATCAACCCTTGTCTGCATCATTCAGAACCTTCCCAAATTAATTCTTAAACAATCTAGCAAATTGAGAGACTCTGCAAAGACTCAGACCTCTGTCCAGTAACCAGAGGTCATTGTGAATTCCATTTGTTATGTGATTGTTGAACTTTAAGGAGATGATTCATAAGCTACAGTGACATTTTCAAAGGCCCTTTCCTCCACTCTCTCAGATTCTCCAAATATTCTCTTTTGCCAATACCCAAGCTGTTTCTTTAAGCACAATCTGGGGCTGAATTTTCTCTTGTTCTTTCCTTTCTCTTCTCTAGTTCCTTATGAAGTAGATTGACCTGGACTCTGCCCCTACCCTTGCCACCTTTTCCCATCTGCCCCTTATGTCAACCAGGGTGGTGTTTGATTGCAAGTTTCAGAAACCATGCTGGCTAGTATGAGGAAGAGGTTTATTTTTTCTCCCCTACAGGAAGAAGTTTATTTTTTCTCCCCATTGTTCACAGCAGTGGGGGCCATGTCCATAAGAAGGTGCTCCATGACTGGTCCAGTGATGTCTTCTGCTTTTCTGCTCTCTCTTTATGGTGGATAGCCCTCTTATTCCTATGGATGGCTGCTGGACCTCCAAACATCTTGCTTTCATTCCATGCCAAAATAGGGGATGCAGAAGTCATGTGGCTGCTGAATGGTCTCTTTGTATCAAAAAACCAATTGCTTTCCTGGGAGCCTCATCTAGTAGATTTCCACAAATGTTATTGGCCAAAAATGCTCATAGGACCACTGCTAGCTGGCAAGGAATTCTGGGAGGAAAGCATAATTCCTCTCCATGCAATCCTGAGAAAAAAATCACAGTTCTCTTAATAGAGAAGGGAAGATCAGTTTTTGGGAAAGAAGCTATGACTGTTTGCCATACATCTGTTAGATTTTTTTTCCTTTGGTGGGTCTTGGGGCTTTGTGCTTGCAAAGCAGGTGCTCACAAAGCACTCTACTGCTTGAGCCATACCTCCAGTTCTCATTTGTTAGATTTTGCATCACAAAAATTTTATAGCTGATCTGGCAAAAATACAGAGTTTCTTTCCATGTTGGGGAAAGGGAGTGAAGATGATGAGGCAAAATTATTTTCAAGTGAATATATATTAGCTTAAATGAGAATGACCAATTCTAGAACTGATTTTGTTTTTATGTTGCAATCTTTTAGCCTTTAAAAATAAAAATTTAAGTTGGGTAAGTAGACATGTTATGGTTTGAATCTGAAATGTTCTCTGAAGACTCATGTGTTAAGGGCTTGGTTGCTAGCTGATGGGCTTTTGAGAGATGATAGTGGGCTGGCAGAGTAGCTCAAGCAGTAAGAGCACCTGCCTAGCAAGTGTGAGACCCTGAGTTCAAGCTCGAGTGCTGAAGAAAGAAAAAGAAAGAGAGAGTAATAAAGAGGTGATTGCATCATGAGGGCACTAAATTCACCAATAGATTAATCCATAGATGAGTTCATAGCTGAATAAAGGATTGAGAGGTGGGGCCTGGTTAGAGGAGGTGGTCACTAGCGGCATGCCTTTGAAGGGTCTATCTCATCCCTAGATTCTTCTTTTCTATCTCTCTCTCTGCTTCCTGGCTGGCCATGAGGTGAGCCTCTTTGTTCCGTCATACCCTCCCTGCCATTGTGCTCTGCCTCAACACAAGTTCACATCAATGGGACCATGTGACAATGGACCAAAACCTCTGAAACTGTGAGCCAAATAAATCTTTCCTTCCTCAGTTGACTTTCTCAGGCATTTTGTCAAAGCAACAGAAAAGTGACCAACAAGGCATTTAGGACATATTATCTACAGGAAACTGAACATTTTTTCTTGTAATGTACTATACTCAACATCAGTTTTATAGTGAGCTTTTTCAATTTCAAGAAGAAAAATTCTACATGGAAACATTACAGTTGTTTTTCTCTTATTATACAATGAAATACAATAAAGTTACCGAGAAAAAAACTCCACCAAGCTTTTGGTATTATAGTTTCATTTCTCATCTTTGTCAGTGGGCACATTAGGCATTTAATATTATTAAAATAAGTGATTATCAATTATTAGTAATCCATTATTTTCCTTTTAATATTATTTTGTAGGCATGATTTTATGGACTGACAAGTCATACAGTTACTTTAATAACCATATGATATTTTGATTCACTGTAATAGGCTCAGCCGTTTCCCTTTGATCAGAGGTGATTAAAAGTTTCATAACTGGTATGTCATAGACATTGATCAATCTGAGCAGACTAGGCTATAAGCAGAGTATGTCCTGTTGGATCTGGCAGTAACATTTTTGTTGCTGGATTATGGCGTGAATTGCTGGTGATGGAGGGTTGGGTAGGGAATATTTGCTCACCAATGTGGAGGCACTGTAATGATTAATAAGTAGTTATTCCAATTTGTTTTTGCTCTAAGACAAAACATTCGAAAACTTAGTGACTTGCAAAAAGCCAAAACTGAAACCAATACATGTAACCTGTGCTGGAGTTTGCTTGACTAGGAAATGCTCATGGATTTGTGGTTTGCTGTTGCTCAGCTAGGCAATCTGTTTCTGGGTCTTTCAGTGTCGACTGGAGTGTGGGGGTGACTCGGTCATGTGTGTCCCATCCTCCAGAAGGCTAGCTTGGGCTTTTCATATGGTGGGACATAGGTCAAAGCAAACAAATGAAAACATGAAAACGATTTTTGAGGTCTGGGCTCAAAACCTTTTTATTGTCCCTTCTGCTGCTTTTTTTTTTTTTAAATAACAGTTTTATTGAGACACAAGTCATATTTTTTTCCATTTTTATTGGGATATATTTATTGTATAGAGGGGATTCATTGTGACAATTCTGAATAGCCTTACATTGTACATTGGTTAGATCACCCCCACCATCTCCTCCCCTCCCCCCACAAGCCCCTCCCTGCCCCACTTAAAGTAACTGCAAGAAGTTTCATCATTCTATTTCATGTATGTGTATGAACTCCATCAACCTGTGTGTGTGTGTGTGTGTTTCTGTCTTCCAGAAAGCTCAGAATTCTGGTCTCCATTTTGAGCTGTATAATTGTCCTAAATATCAAATTGCTTTTTAAACTGAGATGTTTCTTGAAAAACTTTGTTTATTTTTCCATACGAAGGATTTTCCTGTTTCAGAGCATGGTACCATTCATAAAGGGTTTTTTTGGAATGAATTTTCAGGGGGTAATTAAAGTTTTCATTACATAGACTTTACAAATGTCTTCGGTTTACTTGTATTTATTTTTATCATTTTTGGTTATTAAAAATAAGACACTTTTCTTTCATGTTATCTTTTAATTGTCTATTAAATTCTGTATATTGATTTATACTCATCCAACCTATAAAATTTTTTTATTGTTTACAGTAGAGTTTTATTTGATTCTCTTGTACTTTTTTTGGCTAACAACCATATCAACCACAAATACTGATGACTTTGTCAATAGTTTTAATTTTTTTGTGCTTTAGCTATCTGTGTATTGTTGACTGCCCTGGTTAGTATTTCCAGAATCATGTTAAGCGTGTTCTTGACTTTAATTAGAGTATTTCTTGTGCTTTCCTATTAAATATGAAGCTGGTTTAAAAAATTAAGATCAATATATCTATGATGTTAAGGAAGTACCCACCATTAACCTTTCCATTTGGGTCCTGGCTGAAGGCCAATTCTCTCTTTCAGGTCAAGATAAACTTTTCTTGGACTGATAATCTTTAAAGGAAAGTTGTTTAGTTACAACATGGTCAATGTACAGTGATTCACAATGGGTAAGTACAACTGAAACTCCATGTTGAGGAAAGAAAGTAGTAAATTCTGTGGACACTGGGATGACACTGGGTGATCATGGCAAAGATCCCCCTTTCTGGCTCTAGAACACATTTCATTGTTAGCCCTTTGGATCTCCTGTTTCTGATCTCTGGAAGAAATGCATTTTTCGTTTCTACAAAGTCCTTGGATGACTCCATGGGAACTTTCTTCCTCATCTTTTCCTCTTCATGACCATAAAAGTATTGGACTCTTCATCAGATTAGATTGTTGGCCACAGGCAGAAGAAATCTTTTTTTTTCATAAAAAATTATTTTCTTTATCTGATTGCTTTGCTTATATAATCCACAAAAATACTTATTTTGATTTAGTTTTTCTTCCCATAAAATTTATTTATTTATTTATTTATTTATTTTTGTTCATTTATTCACATGTGCATACATTGGGTCATTTCTCCACCCTGCCCCCCTCCCTCACCCTTCCCCCTTCCCCTCCTCAGTTTCAGGCAGGTCCCGTTCTGCCCCTGTGACTGATTTTGTTGAAGAAAAGACATAAGCGTAATAAGAAAGACAAAGCATTTTTGCTAGTTAAGGATAGCTGTACAGAAAGATTCCTACTATTGCTCTCATGTACCCGTGTGTTACAACCCATGTTGATTCAACTCTAACTGATCTTTACATTGGTTTCTGATCCCCTGCTAGTGATAACCTGTTGTTTTAAGGTTTCTGAATTGTTCCTCTGGAGTGGGGACGTCAAACGCTTTCATGCTTTGGGTTTTCTACCTATTCCTTTATCTCCTGTATGTGCTCTCCCCTTGTCATGTGATCCCAGTCCAACCACATTGCTGCATTTGCCCTAGATCTAAAGTCCACATATGAGGGAGAACATACGATTTTTGGTCTTCTGAGCCTGGCTAACCTAGCTCAGAATGATGTTCTCCAGTTCCATCCATTTACCTGCAAATGATAAGATTTCATTTTTCTTCATGGCTGAGTAAAATTCCATTGTGTACAAGTACCACATTTTCTTGATCCATGCATCAATAGTGGGGCATCTTGGCTGTTTCCATAACTTAGCTATTGTGAATAGTGCTGCAATAAACATGGGTGTGCAGGTGCCTCTGGAGTAACCTGTGTTGCATTCCTTTGGGTATATCCCCAAGAGTGGTATTGCTGGATCATATGGCAGGTCTATGTTTAGATTTTTAAGAAGCCTCCAAATTTTTTTTCCAGAGTGGTTTCACCAGCTTGCATTCCCACCAGCAGTGGATTAGGGTTCCTTTTTTCCCACATCCTCGCCAGCACTTGTTGTTAGTGGTGTTTTGGATGATGGCTATTCTAACAGGCGTGGAATCTTAGTGTGGTTTTGATTTGCATTTCCTTTATGGCCAGAGATGGTGAGCATTAGAAGATACCTTTCTTAAAAGAATTCTTTTTCCTCTGTCAATTTCTGCCTTTTTTTTCTCTCTTTTCTATGTAGATTCCTTCTCTCTCTCTCTCTCTCTTTCTTTTTTCTCTCTTTCTCCCTTTTTCTCCCTCTCACTAGGTATCCTAGGCTGGCCTCAAATTTGTTGTCCTCCTGCCTCAACCTTCCAAGTGCTGTGGATTGCAGGTGTGCACCATCTCTCTTTCTGACTGGTTGACCTTAGGATGAGTGTATCTATCTTGTAGTATTGTGTGAAAAGAAAATAAAAAGAGGAGCTGATGCCCAACATAATTTGGAATTTCCCCTAATTCATCAGCCTCCCTTAGCAGATTGTTTGTCTTCAAGATAACACCAGTGATGGTTTAACCAAGAGTTTTGTATGGAATAGAGGCTGAGCACTGGTGGCTCATGCCTGTAATACTAGCTACTCAGGAAGCACAGATCAGGAGGAGCATGGTTGGAAGCCAGCCTGGGCAAATAGTTTGCGATACCCTATCTTGAAAAAACCCATCACAAAAAAGGGCTGGTGGAGTAGCTGAAGGTATAGGCCCTGTGTTCAAACCCCAGTGCTGCAAAACAAAACAAAGAAAGAAAAGTTTTGTATGGTATAGCAAGTCACCAGATTACCAGCCCTCAATACCTTATTTTTTGTAAGATGTCAGTATTCTTTACATACATCTTACCCCAAAATGTTAAAATAAAAACAATGGCCCATGGCAATTGTAAGATGCAAACTCATTTCAGAGATGTTAGAATGTTTAAAGATGTGAGCTTAGATGAGATAAAGCACTGCATCTGCCTCTCTGCCACCTGTTGCCTTCTCAGTTCCACTCAGACTATGTCACATTTTAGGCTCTGTTCCCTGAGCTTCCTATCTGTGGGGGGTCAAATTCTGCTTAAGTTAGAGTTGATTTTTGTGCCTCAATGCTGTTTCCACTTGTGGTCCATGCTGGATGTTCCAGCACTGGGAGCTGTGACCACTTTCCTGTTAGCAGGAAGGAGGGAAGGGGTAAGATGGACATTCTCCCTTCCTTGAAGTGCACATCAGGAGTTACACATAGTAGCTCTGCTTATATCCCACTGTCTAGAACTTAGCTGGGAGAATGTAGATTTTTTTTTTTTGGCATGGTATCTTGCTGTGTAACACAGGATGGTCTCAAACTAGTGATCCTCCTGCTTCACCTCCCAAGTAGCTGAGATTACAGACACGTGATGCCATGACAATACAGCTGACTCCTGGCTGACCATACAGTTTTTATCCTAGGCAGCCAAGAACCTTCCTAGTATTCAGGCATTCAATTAGTATGGAAGGAAAGGAGGCATCCTGGAGATAACTAATATTTGTTAAGGTCTATAAAATTGTCTTGTGTTTATTCAATGAAATTATCGCCGAGAATATATGTAGTTTCACTAACTGCTTTTTAAACATTTGTGGAGATAATTTTTGTAATTATGATAATAGATTTTCTAATATTGTGTGATCTTTGCTTTGAGGTAGGTAGTTGGGGTGGTTGAAGCACAAGGAGTGGAATGGAGGAGAATGAAGCTGAAGAGTCAAAGACTGTGGGTATGAGGGTGGGTTTCAGTCTGAAGACAAGGAATGACCAGATGTCTTCAAGATGGGCAGGATGTGATCAGATTTGAGGTGTAAATCTGAGTTCAACTTAAAGCTATTTTTTTCAAAGTTGATATCATAGAAGCTCAGAGTAGAATGGTGGTCTTGAGGTGAGGAAGAGGAGAGGGGAGAGAAGGATGGGGAAAGGTTGATTATTGGGTAGTAAGTTAGTTAGGAGAAAAGTTCTGGTGCTCTATTGCACAGTAGGGTGATGATAGATCTTGATAATCTACTGAGCTGCTGGGCTCATGCTTATAATCCTAGCTACTTGGGAGGCTGATATCAGGAGGATGTTGTTTGAGGCCAGTGCCAGCAAAAAGTTTGTGAGACCTCATCTCCAAATAACAAGAGTAAAATGAACTGAGATGTGGCTCAAGCACTAGAGCACCTGCTTTGCATGTGTGAAGCCCTAAGTTCAAACCCAAATCCCACCAAAAAAAAAAAAAAGCTAGAAGAAAGGATTTTGAGTATGATTAAAGAAATGATAAATGTTTGAGGAGGTAGTTATGCTTACCCTAGTTTGAACATTCAAAATATGTCCATGCATCAAAAAAATCACAGGGTATTCCATAAATATGTATAATTTTATACATCAGCTAGAAAATAGAATAAAGTTATTTTTTCTTTTTTATTGAGTAACAAAATATATATGAAGTGTGCTAATCTTAGTTCAGTTTTACCCCAGATACACCTGTGGAATCACCACCCATATCAGAGATACAGAACATTTCCATCCCCTGGCAGTCTCCCTATAATTCATGACTCCCTCCACCTCTGCCCTCCATTTCCATGGACTATGCACGTCTGCTGCCTGACTTTCTTATAAATGGAATCAGACAGTATGTCCTCCTTTATATCTGCCTTTTTTCACTCACAATGTATGCGAAATTCATCCCTGTTGTTCTATGTGTTAGTAGTTGCACATTTTCTTGTATGGTTTAATTTTGATTCTATGATGCTGATAAGCTACTGACTCCAATATTGTAAATATCCAATAAATATTAGTTGAAAGAATGAGTGAATGAATGAATAAAGTCTTCTATCATCCCTTCTTAAAGGGGATGAGACTTCATTCATATTCATGGTTGATTTTTTTTTTTCAAATTTTTGGGATTTTTTTGCTCATACTGCTGCTACTTGCAAAGACGAAATTTATGGAGATGCTACCCGGTGTACAGCACCTGGCTCATCCAGCAGACTTAAGATTTTTAGGTCACCTGGCATCCTCTCCTGGTCCTTCAGCTTGGTCCTGAATCCAGGGCTCTGCTCCCCTGGAGTTGTCATCAGGTGCGTTTTGGTGCACCCCTGCATTCAGATGACCCGCTCCTTATGCTTGGAGGGCCAGCTGGTAAGTGCTGGTTCACAGAGGTGCCAGGAAAATGTGCTGGGACTCACATCAAGGCCCTGCTGACCTTGCCTGAAGTCATATCCCTCAGCCTGTGTGGGACAGTGTCAGAGGCCCATGCTGGAATGCAGAGGTGCCATGGCAATGATGGCAGTGACTGACATCCTGTATCCACCTTCATATTTGTTGTCATCATGCATTGAGAGCTGCTCTCCAGGAACTATCTGGCCTTTTCTACCTGTCCAGTCTCAGAATGTTAGGCTCTGCTGTCTCTCAATACAAGGACCTTGCATATGCTATACACTGGGAGATGCCCTTAACCCTATCTCTCCTTTTCCCTTTCGCCCTCTTTGCTAGGTATTTCTGTATCAGATACATTCTATTGTTGAATTCACAAGGAGGAAGTTCTCCATAGACCCCTAGTTCTAGGCTAGCCTGGGCCTTGTGTAAGTCAAACACTCCACATGCCAATGTTTATTGTTGCTCTGCTCACAGTAGCCACACTGTGAAATCAGCTGAGGTGCCCAACAGCTAATGAATGAATGAAGAAAATGTGGTATATAATATATATAATGATAAATGGTATGCCATAGAATATGCTATAAAGGAAAATGAGATTATGCTGGGTGCTGGTGGCTCACGCCTGTAATCCTAGCTGCTCAGGAGGTGGAGATCAGGAGGATCACAGTTTGAAGCCAGTCAGGGCAAATAGTTTGTGAGACCCTATCTCAAAATTCCTAACACAAAACAGGGCTGGTGGAGTGGTTCAGGCGATAGAGTGCTGCCTAGCAAACATGAGACCTTGAGTTCAAACCCCAGTACTGCCAAAACATGATGATCTCAAGTTCCATCCACTTTCCTGCAAATAACATAGTTTCCATTTTCTTTCTTTCTTTTTTTTTTTTGCAGTACTGGGGTTTGAACGCAGGGCCTCACACTTGCTAAGGAGGCACTCTATCATTTGAGCCACTCCACCAGCTCTGGAGTACAAAAAACCAAATATCATGTTTTTGCTCATTTGTGGAACCTAGACCTAAAATGACGATGATGATGATGGAACATGAACGGGAGAGGGGGACTGTCTAGTATGGGGATCAGTGGGGGGGGAAGGAAAAATACTGAGGGGTGAAGAAGATGGAAGTATGCTGCACACATGCATATGAGGACAGCATAGTGAAACCCATCACAGTGAAAATGGTAGGAGGAAGGGGGATAGGAATATAATGGAGAGATAAACTTGTTCAGAGTGCACTGCGCACATGAATAGAATTATCACAATGAAATCCTTTACTATTATTAATGCATGCTTATTCAAAAATAAGTAAAACAAAAAACAACATAAAACAAAACTACCATCCCCAGTCCTAGTTTGTAGCAGCTATTGTAGAGCCTAATTAAGTTTTCATGTCTGCTGTTCCTAGATTCAAATTTGGCAGTAAAACTAGCTTGTAAATTCCATAAGAGACAACAGGGACTGCACCACTGTGAACCAAGCACCTTGTATAGCCCTTGGCACCTAGTAGGTACTCAGTACCTTAAAGAAAAACAAAACAAACTACCGAGCAAGTGAGCGGTTCCCATTTTGTGGGTTTTTTTTTTTTTTTTTAAGGGAAATAGAGAATGTCTCTCTGCCTCTCTTGCCTGGCCTGTCTCTCCCTCCCTCATACAGCAGTCACACAGCAGTTGTGTCTGAGACAGTCACCTCTGGCCTGCCTCCTGTGGTCTGTGTGGCCATGAACAACTTTGTGTTAATGGCTGAGGAGAGCCCTGTGAGCATTTGCAGGCAACTTTGGGTAAGGTGCAAAAAGATGGTTGTGGTGCTGGGCTGGAGCCCATTAGAACAGGGACAGGGCCTGTTTGGAGAGACTTGGTCTGTGACCATGAGAGCAAGTGAGAGGAAGGCACATGCAGGTCTACACGAGACCCAGCCTTCTGGCCAGCTATTTCACAAGGCAGGCCCAGCGTGACCCTCACTTCCTCTAGGAGCAGAGAGATGCCATTTAGCGTTTTTTAATTCAGGCTGGAGCAGTAAACTGAGATGAGAAATCTTTTCTTGCCAACTCATTAAGGACTAGGCTAGAGCCTCAGGACATCTGTGAACACAGGCCACTTAGCAGAAAAGGTCTGGAGGAATTGTCTCATCTTAGATCCTCTCCTTCTTCAGAGTTCTTTCCTTGATCTTTGGGTGAAGACACAGGCTGGAGGAAGGAGGGTAGGTGGGTCAGAGGGGAGAAGATGAGGGCACAGGGTTCCCCGCCTTTCTCAGGGACACATGTGTCTGAAGAGCTGTGTACCCTGCAGCTGTAGTCTCACTATGAATCAAGAATGTTCACTTGCTGGGTTGGTTCAACATTACATTTACCTAGCCTGGCTGTGTCCTAGACCTGTCTTAGGTGCTGGGGGCTCAGAGGTGCCCAGGATACTTGTAGCCATCAGACATGTAAGTAGTTACTGTCAATATGAAAGACATGGGTGCATTAGTGAGGGTTCTCCAGGGGGCAGAACTGATAGGGTACATACAATCAATTGTAAAAGGAAGTTATTGAATTGGTTTGCACGGTTGAGTGTTGGGTAGTCCAGCAATGGCCATCTGCACACTGGAGAGACAGAGAATGTGGTAGTTGCTCAGGCCAAAAGCTGGAAGCCTCAGGGGAAGGGGACCAATAGTGTGGCCCTAGTCCTAGGCTGAAGGCTTGGAAACTTCTTGGAGAGTTGCTGGTATGTCTCTGTCGAAAGACTGAAGAAGCTGGAGCCGGCTGCCCATGGGCAGTGACAATGGCAATAAATGCATTTGTGCAGGAAGAATAGAGCTTGCACACCCTTGCTGGCTTCCTCTTCTTCCACTTTTACTCCTTCTGGGCCCCCAGCCTACTGAGTGGTGCCCCTACCACATTCAGAGTGGATCTTTCTCCCTCAGCGGCTATGCCAGTTTGTCTCTGGAAATGCCCTGACAGACACACCTGGAAGTGTGTCTAATCTCCTAAGCGTCTCTCATTCCAAACAAGTTGACAATCAAGATTAACCATCACCATGGGCAGTGACAGAAAGATAGAGACATATCCTTGATGGCAGGTGAATTCAAGAGGGTGGTTGGGCTGATGTGGATAGCAGGGATGCTTCTAGGGAAGAGGCCATGAGCAGACTTCCTAACACGAATGGGGATGGGCAGATGGACATGGGCATCTCAGACAAAAAAGCCAGAGAAATGCTAAATAGCATGGCATATTTTGACAATTACTGCATCACTACACCACTCTTGGCTAAAATGTATTACTCATTTACCATCTGCCAGGAAATATTCTGTTTTCTCTGCCTTGTCTCTTTGAGTTCTCACAATAGATCAGAGTTGAGGACCATTATTGTCCCATTTCACAGTTCAGAAACTGAGGTTCAGGGATGGTGAGTGACTTATCCAATTTTCATGAGTAGATGAGGTTTGTTGGGCTTTGACCTCCATAGTAAAGGAAACAATAATCTTAGCAATAATCTAATGAGTGGTTAACACACTAAGTGCTAAGCACGAGTGCTAAAATTTCAGTTAATTCTCATGGCATTCAAGTCTATTGTCCTTTGTCCCCAGGAATGAGCAAACTTTAGGAATGAGGAAACCAGGGAATGGTAAGTGACTTTCCCAGGGAGATAGGCTCCCAAGTGGAAAGGCTAATATTTGCTCCCAGGCACTCTTAAGATGTTTCCCATGTTCATAGACATGGTCCTTTCCTGGTGTGGCAGCAGGTGGAAGGACAGAGTCAGGATAAGTGAGTCTGGAGTAACAGGAGGATTGGATGAGCCTAGTATGCCACATATGGGACTGTGAGGTATTAAGCAGGGCAGTCATGGAGTTGAAGTTGCCCAATGACAGGCCCTCATGGCTGTATTGGGAGACTCCTCCACTAGTCCTCTTTGGGAGGAGGGATTTAGTGTGGGTGACTGGGCTTTGCTCCATTGTGGTCTCTCATGTGCCAGGATTTTGTCTGGGCAAGAATAAGAGACAGTAGAGTCTATAAGCTACATTGAGGCTCAGGTTCAGAATAAGCATGCCACATCCTCTGCATTATTTGGCCCAAGAGAGAGACAAGGCCAACTTATATTCCAAGGATGGGGAAGTGGACTCCATGTTGATAGGAGAAACCACAAAGTCACGTTGCACAGGGAGGAGAAGAATTTCAGCTATCTGTCCAATCTATCAGAGTCTCAAACCCTTATCTTGGGTTCTGAAGTTCTGTTGATTTGATCCTGACTTCCTCTCTAGCATCCTGTGTGCAACCTGCCTGCCTGATGTCAGCATTCCCAGCCCTAAAGGGCTTCCTTCAGCTCCTTGGCTACACCAAACTTCTCCTAAAGCACAGACTACACACATGCTGATCCCTCTGCCTAAAATGTGCTTCCTTCATTCACTGGACATTCGCTTCTCATCTTCAAAACCTTGGTTGACTTACCTGACTGACTAGATGAGGTTGTTGGTCATAAATTCTTAGGGCACACTATTCTTTTCTTGATAGCACCTATAATAGTTGGAAGGAAATGATTGTTGTTTTGAATGTTGGCTTAATAGATATTTTTCTATAGACTGAAGATTCCAAGGACTTTCAATTAGTTAATTAAGTAATCTAACAAATGTTTAGTGAATGCCAGTTGTGTGCTAGGCATTGTGTTGAGAAGCTGGGAATATAATGGTGATAAAAATAGACCTAGTTCCTGCCCTCAGGGAATTTATAGTCAAGCAGGGAGTCCAACATTATGAAATAATTACCAAAACAAAAGTAAAATTGCATCAAAGGTAAGTTCTATAAAGAAGGGATCCTTGACACCATGAGTCTCTGTAATGGGCAATTTGACACAGGAAGCTAGCAAAGGTTTTGCTGAGAGCTGAGATAGGCAGAGTGAATATTAAAGGCGAAGACAGAAGGTGAGGGGAGAGAGCAATGAGGTAGCTGTGACCATCCCCAAGAGGAAGGGAGAATTTAGGGCACAAAAGGCTGAAAGAAGAGGCTACAGGGCCTGTGTAGCACAAGCCAGGGGAGGTAGGCAGTGCTGGATCATACAAGACACTCTCTGGCAGGTTGAGGAGTTTACAGAGGAGCTATCATGACCTTGTACATGTTGATTTTGGGGTAACTTTGGGCTATTCAAAGATTGCTCCTGAGTAAGCAGTTGGAATACAGGCTTGAAGTTCAGAAGAGAGGTCTAAGCTTCCTCCCTCCCTCCCTTCCTCCCTCCCTTCTTCCCTCCCTCCCTTCCTCCCTCCCTCCCTTCTTCCCTCCCTCCCTTCTTCCCTGCCTCCCTTCTTCCCTCCCTCCCTTCCTCCCCTGCCTCTTTCTGCCTTGGATCCTTTGACAGACTAGGGATACCAATGGTTTTAAATGTGTAAAATAAAATGCATAAGATAGCAGTGGAAACCAAATGCATAAAATAAGGTTACCAAACATTAGAAGTATTTTTGTGATATAAAAACATATACACTTCTTTCTTAGTTCATTAAACAATATCCAGTGGCAATTCTAATAATGACTACTTTCAAAGTAGTGGTGAAAGTATATTTTGAGACTTCTGTAATCACTATTGTGTGTGGGATGAAGACACTAGGGATTTTTATTGGGGACAAATCCACAGATCCTGCTAATACTGCTATCGTTTGCTGCTTGCATTCATAATTGAAGAAATTGCTAAATTTCATGAAAGGGGTAAATGAAAATTTGGATGTAGCTTTTCTCACACTCAGTTCAATGAAGCCCTTTCTCTAGGGTCCTGGAAAGCCTGAGTTAAGACCTTTAGTACAGAGGAAAAGGAAGAGAGCACTTGCTATACTAGGATGGGGTCTTAGATCAACAAGAGGAAGATACGGTTGCAACAGGGCAGTAGAGAGGTCCAAGAGGTAGGAGGAACAATGGATTGTGACCCAAGAAGAGGGCTGTCAATCGTGTTCAGTGTGGGAAACTTGTGTAAGCTAGAGGCTGATGAGTAGCTTTTGGATTTACTGGCTTTGTCTTGCTTACTGGTTAATTCCTGGTGCAGTTTAGAGCATGTGGTCGATCTTTCATATCTGTTTCAGGAAGGGATAAATTGCTATCTCTCCTCAAGTCCACTGGGAAGTTATCTGTCTGGCGGAAGGGATGAAGGAGCCCATAGATACATTTTCAAATAGGTTTCCTAACCAGAGCTGTGAGGCTGTAGGGACTCTGCTGGGACTAAGGAATCTCCCGAGTCCCGAGGGTCTTACCTGGGCACAGTGCCACTGCTGGAACGTCTCTTTTCTATGTGGAGCATCTCTTCTGCAATATTAGTTGAAGAAAGAATTTTGGTACTCAAATTTCTGAAAACAACTTGGTTCGACTCTCTTATTTTGTACAAGAGGCAACTTATGTCCAAAGAGATAGAAAGCTGTGCCCAAGGTCAGGCAGATAGCTGGTGGCAGAGCCGGGACTAGAACTCAGGTCATCTACAAAGTCTATGAAGTCTTTTTTTACACTTTAAGTAAACTCTTACAGGGTTATGCATATTACCATTTTTGTATGTGTGTAAGATACCATGCTTATACATGAGCCAGGGATTGTTTCTTTTAATTGTACCCCCACTTCACGGTGAGTTTTCTTTTCTCTGACAGGTGTTTGGTATTCTTAGAACTTGGAAATTTTTGCCCCTTACTTTTCTGGCTTAAGAAGTACAGGTAAATTGAACAGGCCCATGAGAGTGTTGAGAATTTTTCACATACAGAAAATTGAACCCCAAAAGAAAATGGCCTAAGGGGGTTAATAAAGGTCAGCGTTCCTCAGAGAACTGGGAAATTAATCTGATGGGGCAAACTTCTGAGGGGCTAATGGAAATCAGAAAGCAACAGCTCTGCATATTGAAAAGTCTATAAATAGCTCAATGTCCTCAACTGCCTCCAGAAACTGTGATATTCTCCATATTAACTCCAGCAGCTTCGAGCCAGGCTTAGCTACAACTCGAATTTATTCTAGCTGCATCCAGAAGACCCCTGCAGTATCTTTTAGCTATGACCAATGAGTGGGAGGTGGGGGTAGATGAAAGGCTGCCTGGTTATGAATTATGTGTCATCTCCCCTTACAGTGAGTGCTGAGGGGGTTCTCTCTCAATCTCTCTCTCTCTCTCTCTCTCTCTCTCTGAGAAGAGAGGGGAGAGAGGAAATTCTGTGTAGTTTCTCAGTTTGACTGGAGCCTTTAGATCTCCTCAAGTTTAGACCCACTTTAATTCTTATTATTTGGTAATCACAGGATTTTGGGGAACAGGACATGGTAGACTCACGAACCTCATTTTTCATGTGAGGGGCCCTGTGAGAGAGAAGGTAAGTGGTCCAAGACCATGCCTTCCTGCCTCCAGCTGCCAAGGGAGTGGGCTCAGGGAGCCCTGGTCTCCCCTGAGATGTGGCTGCCCTTCTGTGTTATTGAAGCTCCTTGTTTTGCTTCATCGTAGCACATCTCTCCCGATGTTTGTCTTTCTTGCTAACTTGTGATCTAAACAGCAAGGACCGTCCTACTGAACTTTTTTATCGGCGGCACTGGGGTTTGAACTCAGTACCTCACACTTCCTAGGCAGGCACTCTTCCACTTGAGCCACTCTGCCAGTTCCGTCTTACTTAATTTTGATGCCCACTTCCTGGCAGAGGGTCTTGACATACTGCAGGCAGTCAGAGTTTTTTTCTTTTTTAATGGATTGAATGATTGGATGAATAAATGAGCTTTCTTAGGTGAAATTGAGAGTCAAATTTTCCTGTAAGGAAGAACAGGAGGTCATGGGAAAAGTTTTGAACACAAGCCAAGGACAGCGCCTTTTCTCCAAATTAAGAAACAATACTGCCTTTATAAAATTTATTGCTACCCAAAACATTTATTTTCTCCTCCTGTCAACTTGTACTTCATGGATGAGGACACCATGTTCCTGGGAGACTCAACCCTAGATCAAAGCCACATAATTGCTAAGAGGCCAGGCCTTAGGCTCTCTGTGCCAGGCCAGGGCCCTTTTCCTTACTCTGGGTACATCTGTCCTGTTGACGGAGTGGGAGACATCATGGCCAGGCACTTGAATGAAGAAACAGGAGTTAGCGTCTGTTTAGTGCTCTGTGGCCCCTTTGATGTGTTTACCATCAGCCATGCATTGGTCCCACAATTGCCCTCCATGCTGTCGCTGCCTTCTCTCCCGTTCCCAAGAGGAGGCAGCCAGTGCTTTGCTCCTATTCACTAGCTTGATAAATCATGGCATTGTAGCTGGGCCCAGGTCTTCAGCCTCCTGAGTCCCAGCTCCAACTATTGAAACACGGAGCATGAACACAGGGATTGATGAGGCAGGTCTGAAAGCAGAAAGGAAGATCCCATATCATTTAGGGAGACTGCATCAAGTATATAAGAGGCTAGGCAGTCCTGGGCTAGAGGCTATGCCTGAGATGGGGCTGCTGGAGACTCTGATGGGCAGGGTGGAGGAGGCAAGAGGGAAGCCGAGAAAGGAAAAGTACTGCAGAAGACCAGGTTGCTGGCAAAAACAGAGGGCTAAGAAAGAAATCAGTGACTTAATCAACAGGACCTGGAGGGGAAAGAATGACATGAGTCAAGCAAATGTAGAGAAACAGAACGTATAGCTCTCCCCGGGAAGTGCTTTTAAGCTGCAAACTGTAAAGAGATGTTATTTTTGTATTTGTGACATTTTGGGCTTCAGCTACTTGAGATTTAAAATGAAAAAAAATAATATCCCAAATCTGCCTCACTTATTCCTTACAGAGTTAAGGAAAATGACAGGGGACGGGCACAATACTTAGCTGCTAATTGCTCTTCTTCTCAACATGAAGACCATCCTCAGCTTATTTAAAACAGACACACGTTCACAGTTCTTTAGTTCTCGTCACTGACATAACTGTGGAGGCTCCACCAGAAAAGCACCCCAGGATCAAGGAATCGGCAGAGAAAGCCTTGGGAGGGGAGGCAGTTGGGCACCCCTCCTGAAAGCTGGGTGACTGGGCAGGTCCCATGGGTCTGAAGTCTTCCACATCCATCATTTCTCCTCACAGATCCATCAGGGCTCTTGGGGCCCAAGCCCTGCAATCTGGCTCATCTCTTTGTTCAAAGTTTTGATTGCTCTCAGATTTAATTTTGTCTCCTAGGCTTTCCTGATAAATCTCCAAGCAGGAAACAATATTATTTTTCTTTTCTCTTCAGTGAAAAGAGGGCAGGACCTTAACAATAATTTTCCTTTGTCAAAGAGGATGAATTGAGATGTTTGCAGGGTTTGAAGGAATAAAAAAAGGACCATAAACAGGAGTGTGGTAGTGTCTGCAGACTGACTTCCAAACTATACTAAGGGCTGCAACCAAGTGACTCTTCCCAAGACCCATCCAGACATCTCAGCTGCATACCTTTGAGTAAAAGGATTTAAAACCCAAACTGCGGTTGATGCTATTAGGTTTGTCAAATGTAATTTTTTTTTTCATTTTTCTTTTATTATTCATATGTGCATACAAGGCTTGGTTCATTTCTCCCCCCTGCCCCCACCCCCTCCCTTACCACCCACTCCACCCCCTCCCGCTCCCCCCCCTCAATACCCAGCAGAAACTATTTTGCCCTTATCTCTAATTTTGTTGTAGAGAGAGTATAAGCAATAATAGGAAGGAACAAGGGGTTTTGCTGGTTGAGATAAGGATAGCTATACAGAGCATTGACTCACATTGATTTCCTGTGCATGGGTGTTACCTTCTAGGTTAATTCTTTTTGATCTAACCTTTACTCTAGTACCTGTTCCCCTTTTCCTATTGGCCTCAGTTGCTTTAAGGTATCTGCTTTAGTTTCTCTGCATTAAGGGCAGCAAATGCTAGCTAGTTTTTTAGGTGTCTTACCTATCCTCACCCCTCCCTTGTGTGCTCTCGCTTTTATCATGTGCTCATAGTCCAATCCCCTTGTTGTGTTTGCCCTTGATCTAATGTCCACATATGAGGGAGAACATACGATTTTTGGTCTTTTGGGCCAGGCTAACCTCACTCAGGCAGGCAGCACCAAACCACAGGATAAGAAAAAGCAAGACAGTAGAGAGTAACATCAAGTTAGGTACACACAATCAAACCTTCAAACAACTAAGATAACTAAATGGCAGGAATCACCACATACCTATCAGTACTAACACTTAATGTTAATGGACTTAATTCACCCATCAAAAGACACCGTTTGACAAAATGGATTAAAAAAGAAGATCCAACAATTTGTTGCTTACAGGAGACTCATCTCACCGACAGAAATAAGCCTATGCTTAGGATGAAAGGCTGGAAGAAGATTTACCAAGCCAATGGCCCCCGAAAACAAGCAGGAGTAGCAATACTTATCTCTGACAAAGTAGACTTCAAACCTACATTGATCAAATGAGATAAAGAAGGACATTCCATACTAATAAAAGGGGAAATAGACCAAAAGGAAATAATAATCATCAATGTCAATGCATCAAATGTAATTTTTAAATCGTTAAAAATATCATTCCCAGACAAATGTAGGATGATGGGCTACAGATTTATTTAACTTATCAAGTAATGAGAGTCAGTAGGATGGCAAAGCAGTCCCCAAGAAGAGTGGTGACCTCAAGACCTGTCTCTTGAGAGGAGATCCCTCTGCTCTGTCAGGTCTAGTGTGGCCACTGCTGTGCCTTTGTTGGCCTCGGTCCCGGGGGAGGGGCAGTGGAGGTGGGAGTTGCAGCCTGCAGGGTGCAGGAGCTTCTCTGTCGTCAGAGTTTAGAGAGACACTCTTCTTTCCTCACTGTTGTGCTGTTGTGTGCAGGACATACAGACTGTCACAAGGGGCCAGAGAGGCTGCTGTCCTTGGTCACTGAATTAGCAGGATTGTTTTTTACATGGCAGTTCTTCTTAGGTTTAAAATGAAAATGGTCCTGGAATGACATTGAGAGCAGTAGTTTGGAAATCAGCCCTCAGAGTCCCTTGCAAAGACTGAACTCCTGGGTGTCAGATGCTTTCTTGATTCCTTGTAACACCAAGCCTAGCACCTTGTAGTGCTCCAAAATGCCTGCTGAATGCATCTCAGGAATCCCCCGCTCGGACAGCAGGACCCCTTGTTCCAGGAGGGGGTGTTGAAAGGCTGCTGGGAAATGAGGAGGCTGACATGGTGCTCAAGTTAACATCACTGCTCAGACAGTTTCTTGCTCTTACACGCCCTTTGTCTTCCAACTCTGTTTTGTTGAAGGAGATGAATTTGAGAGTATTTTCCTTCCCCCGCATTTTCTACTCTTTGCATGTGAGGATATCGCTGTCACTATCCTGTGGTTGGCATTTGTCAGTGATTCACCACTTTGCTATTTTAGTGATTGTACATTTCTATAGATAGGTGTCTTCCCCTCTCCCCTGAACCACACCTGCTCACATCTGGAGACTTCCAACTGGGTAGACAGAGCCACGCCCAGTACTGCCTCCCCTGTTCCCCCAGCCTGCTGGTGAGGGCAAGTTGCCTGAGGACCACAGATGGTACTAGAGGGAGGCTGTGGTGAAAAGTCAGGTCGGCTTTACCAGCAAGGCCAAGGCCAGTGATGCTTCCTGGGACATGGAAGTGAGCCTGACCTTGGTGTTCCCAGTGGGCTGGAATTCTCCAGATGCTTCCTCAAGACACTCTGGGCTAGGGTATCTTTGAAGGGGGTTTTCAGAGCAAGGTGTCCTGGAGTTTAGTGATGTCCTCAGCGGACCTCTCTGGGAAACCCCTCTAGGCCTCTCCCTGGCAGTGTTCATGTGGGTCTGGTAAGTTGAGCTGCTGTCTCAGACTGGCTTCCTCTCTGACCTGTCCTGCTTTAGGTAACCCTGATGACCTCTGCTGCTATTGACTCCCTTGGTAATAATATTCTCTAGGGTCCATATGGTAGAGTTAGGCATACTTACTTATGGTCTTTCTTTGTAAAGATCTAGAATTCTTCTCCAACTGGTCATCCACTGAGCTTCCTCCATTCTGACCATGTGGTCTATGTGGCAGTCCTGCCTCAGATGTGAGACTGACCACCTTGGGTACCCATTGGAAGGTGTCTGCCATTTCCTCTGAGTAGAGGACTCTAATAAGTACCAAATTACTAAAGCCATCAACCAGGAAGCCCAATTTCCTGCACCAGAAGGATTTTGTCTTAGAAATACCAAAGGATCCTGATGGACTGATACAGGCTTAAATCCTTTGTTATTCTTTACCTTTCCATTTTGATTTGTTTTCCAAATAGGACTGTGTGCATTTTGGAACAGGGGCATACATTGTTTGACACTCTTTGAATTCCTCACGGCACCCAGCACAATCAGTAGCTCCATGACTACTTGATATAATTTGAGGGTTTAGGCGTTATCATAAACCTGGGCTCACTCATTCATTCAAGCCATACAAACTTATTGTGCATATACAATAAATTACATACATTGTTGGCATACATTATGTCCACAATGTCTTTTGTGATAGTCCTTATCCTCATGGACTTTTATTCAAGTAGGGGAAAGAGACAATAAATAAATTAAACCAATGAAATGTATAGAAAGTAGGACATCCTAGAAGAAAAATGTGAAATGTTGGTGGGTGGTCAGAGAATATCTCACTTGAGAAGACTTCTGAGTGAAGACTAAGAAAATGAAGGAATGAGCTGTATGGATTTCTGAGGGAGAACTTTTGGATCAGGGAACATAGCAAGTGCAAAGGTCCTGAGGCAGCTGGCCCCCCAGCTGAATGATCTGGCCTCTAGGACCTCATCTCTTTTCATTACCTGTACTTGTTCTTTCCACACCAGCTATATGGACCTCCTCCTCCTCTTCAGCAGGAGACTGACTGTCCCCCTGTCATTTTCCTGAAGTGAGGCAAGGTCAGCCTTTTCTGAGCTCACCTCAGCTGAAATTCTGATACCTGTTCTAACAGAGACTGCCCTCAGTTTCCCTCTGAAACCCCAAAGCCATTTCCTTTTAAGGCTTTTCTGGAGATTTGTTGTAAAAGGCTCCTGGTCCTTCAAAGTTTATTTTGCCTTTAAATTTTTAAAAAATAAAGTCACTATTTCTAAAACTGCCATTCAGATGTAGGAAAACAGACTAGAAAAGGCCTTGGGAAGGGTTGGTTTGAACAATTTGCCTCTCAGTGCTTCTAAAGCTTTAACTTCTGGCTGCTTCCCAGATAACAAAGGGATTTAGCAGGCAGAAAACACTTGTTAGCTATCAGATGGAGAAAATTGGAATTAGGACTAAACTTTGAAAAAATTTACAATTTTTACTCCTTTATGTGGGACTTTATGTGGTAAGATCATCATCTTGAATAAACAAAGTAACTTTGTCCTTCCAGTTCTCACTGTGTCAGCTTTTTGGACAGGATTGCCCTCTGCCCACCTCTGTCCTAGAAGACAGGACATTGTGCTGTGTAGAGGGGCAAAGGCCCCAGAGCCAGGACCGATGACCTGCTGCTTCCGTCCACGGGTGGGAGCAAGGGTGGTGACAAAGAAACAAAAGCCATTGGCATCACATGGGTTTGCCTGTGCATGTGTACAGCCCGATGACAGCTGACCAGGGAAGCCTGTGGTCAGGTTCTCTTGAAAGTCCCTGACAGCAAATACACAGGTCCCAGAGACTGTGCAGTTCTTAGGGAGCTGTGCTGGTCTATGCCATACCACCCTGAACGTGCCTGATCTCATCTGATCTCGGAAGCTAAGCAGGGTTGGGCCTGGTTAATACTTGGATGGGAGGAGGTTGTACTGGGTCCCATGCCTGTCCCTCTCCTCCTCCTTGTCACCTCCCAGCTCTTCTTAGCATAAGGGTCTGCTCTTTTGGCCTTGGGAAGCCCCTTACTGTCTTAATATTTATCATCACTCATAGAATAAAGTCACAGGACAGGGCAGTGACCAGAGAGACTTAGTCCTTTCCTATCAGGGAATGATAGCAGTGAGCGACCCAGTACCAGCCAGTCAACTAATTTGTTTTATTTCCTTGGGTCGTATTTTTGTCTCCATTGCAAATAGGAGAAAACTGAGGACAGAGAGGCTCAGACTCTTTCCCAGGGTCATCCTCTAAGTGGTAGAGTCATATTTTAAGCCCCAATCTCAAGCATTTAGCCATCTCTGGGCAGGCTTGCTGAACTTCAGTGGGCAGTGACAGGCGTGTCCTGTGGACTAGGTGGGGACCCTAGTGCTGGTTAGATCTGAGCTGCTCACTAATGCCTGATGAGTCCTAGGCAGTTTTGCTCAGTGTGGTCTGAACTTGTTAGAAATGCAGACTCTGGGCACCCTAGACTGCTGCATCTAAATCTCCATTTTGACACAACTCTCTCGTGATTACAGTGCATGTGAGAATTTGAGAAGCACTGCTCTACAAGGTTCTTTCCTAAAGAAAAAGCTCAAGAAACTAGCTGACAGGGGCTCATTTGAGAAAGAGGCCTGGGACAGATATAGCAGCAAGAAGATCCATGGTTTGTGTCCCCAGGATAAGAAACAGAAATGTCTGTTTCCCCGCAAGGGTGGGCAGGGCCAAACCCATTCCTAGTATTAATATCCAGGGCAATGAATAAAACAGCTCAAAGACAGCCTCTCAGCCTCTCTGCCTGAGAGTCAGGCAGATGTGACAGCGTGAAAACGCTAGATGGCAGTGGCTGGACAGGTATCAGCAGAAAGCACCCAAGTCTCTGCCACTGTTGAGGGGCAAGACAAAATGATAAAGGCGTGGGGTGGGAGGTGGCGGAGCCCAGTAGGATCGTGAAAGTAGATTGTTGGAATGATAGTTAAGAAACCGAAGAAGACAGTATGAGAAAGATGCTTTGTGGAAGGAGAAATTTGGGTAGTTGTAATTGCTTCCTTTTTTTGCCTCTGGCTATGTTAAACACACATAAGCTCCCCACAGGGGAGGGATGACAGCAGCTGGAAATGGTGAAGCTGGGGGGAATTTAGTGTGGGTAAAAAGTTCCCAGTCCACTTTGTCCTGCTCCCTGTGGTCAGGGGAGGTGGTGCAGCCAGTCTGCAGCACCGTTAGTCAAAGAGGCCTGCGGGAATGAGAGCACATATGCTGCTCAGAGGCTCACTGGTAGCACCTCTTATCTCTGAAAGACTTGAGGACACATGTCCGGTGTGCACTCATCCTGTATACAGCTGTTAGGCTGCATTCAGACCAGGAAACGAACGAGCAGGATTATTTTGGCTCCTAAGGTACTCTCTTCTGCATCTTCCATAAGCTCCCTGGGACTACCTTCTGGGGTTGAGCCCCAGGATAGCCACATTGAAGAGGCTGGAGTCCATTTGTGGACTGGAGGGAATTGGCTTCTAAGAAAAGGCTAAAGAAGTTTTTGTGAAATTTCCCAAATTGTGAGGTCACCTTATAGAGCCTACCTCTTTTATATCATGGTGTTTTGTTCCAGGGAAATCCTCTCATTTGGTCAGTGGAGCTAAAAGTTGGGGAATTTTGTGGACATTCATTCAAGAAAATGTACTGTTTCCTGAGTATTTGGTGGGGGTACTCTCTGAAATAACTTGGAGTCATGACAGGTCGGTGAAGACACAGTAGTCTTAGAGATTTCAGTGTTTAAGTTTGGACTCTGGGCTTGTTCAGGCTATTCTCTTTTAACCAAAATTTAGATTTGACTGGATAGCTAAACCCTGTGGAAATCTGCACGCCTACTGGTAATAGGGTGGTAGAACTACAGAATGGGAGTCAGAGAATGTCGTGTTCCTCTCTTGTTGAAGGCCCAGAGAGATTCATTTGGTTTATTTCAGTGACCCTTACAAGAGTGCCCATTCTGTACCAGGCACTGTGGTGGAGATGGAGATGATTTCTGTCTCCACAGGAGGAGTAGGGGACATAATTTCTATCAGTATGTTGATCAGTTACCAGCTTACTCATCTAGCTTATGGGCCAGTTTATGGGCCAGACCACCAGCCTAGTTGTGAGTGGTGACTATAGACATAGAAGGATGACAGAAGCATCTCCTTCCTTCTTTCTCCCCCTCCCTTCCTCCTCTTTCCTCCCTCTCTTCCTCCCTTCCTTCTTCTTTTCCTCCTTCCCTTATTCTCCCTCCCTTTTTTTGAATTCCGATGATATGTTAAGCCCCTAGGGTCTCTTATATTTTACCAGGTGGCAATGAGTAAGCAGCAGTATTAGGGATTCCAAAGACATGTTTGATCATGTTTGTCCTTCCCCTAAAGGCTTCAATACCAGATGTAGTGCTTTCAGATGTGATAAGAAATTTTATTTTTTATTTATTTATAGGAACCTGCCTGGTATTCGGAGAGGAGAAAAGAAACCAAGCTAGTTAACTTGAAGCTTTCTTTTTCTTTTCTTTCTTTTTTTGCCTGAGGAAATACACTTTCTGCAATAGATAAGCTCAAAAACACTGCCAGGAAGATTCTGGTCCACATTGCCGTCAAACCACAGTTTATGGTGGGCTGCCCTAATTCTTCAGGTTCTCCCTTCTCCCTTCTCTGTTAGGGTAAATTGCTTGAGTAGATTTTGTGGGTAGAAGGTGAATTAAAAATTAAGTGAATTAAAAATAAGGATGTTCCCATCTTTCCTGGAACATTGTTAGAGAGTGCATGCACATACGACACAGTGCTATGCAAAGATATGAAAATTCCATGCACATTTGGCCCCCTGGGCTTGCTGCCTCACTGCCGCCAAGGCTGCAGACTAGGCCTCTGTGTCTGTGCTGACCAACAGGAAGAATTAGAGGCCTGAACATCAGGCACCTGAAGTTTGCATATGATTGAGCTTCTTACATTTTATTCACAAACACAGACATCTGCTACTAATTAAAGTATCAGGGTATAATTATACCCTTTCTTATTAGTAGATATGGAATCTGACAGTTGCTTAGATACAAAATAAGCAAGTGCAGATTGTGTTCTGCGCCCTTCACAGGCTGGGGAGACAGAACAACGGAATTTTTCAATGCTCCATGTAAATGAGTCTTGTTGCCCAGAAAATGTAAAGTTCTGAACTGTTATCGGTAAATTAGCCTGGGAACAGATGTTAATCCCATCACAACTCTGTGATTTGAGCTTTGATATCAGTCAATTATTTCCCTTGGTTTGTCCTCTCACCCCTGTACTGCAACCTACAAACAAAAGAGAAAACCTCCATCTTTCCTTTGTATCCTGAGTTCAAGCCTGGCAATTCAGGAACAAGGCAGTCAGGGCTTCCTCAGAGAATTTTGGAGTCAGAGGACCCTGCGTGGCAAGGCAGGGCAGTGCTGTGGCTGGCTTAGCCTTGGGGCTTGTCAAAAGTCCCCTGTGGGCTCATTGGGGGTGTCTCCTGGTCCTTCTGAGATAGCCTTTTCTCCTCAGATGCCTGCACATGATGTAGTCAGAGGAGTTCCCTTCTAAGCCCTCAGCTCCAGGAGTCCAAGGGCCAGGTCTTTTCTGCTATGTGGTGTGACTCCAGTGCCTAGTATAGTGCTGGGCTCTAGAAAACTGCTCAGGTGGATGCCCTCCATGCCTCTGCATGCAAGTTATCCCAGGAAAGGTAAGTATTTCAACCTTAGTGTCGGTCATTTGCTTTTCACAATGTATGAATCGAGGAGTTGGCAAACTATAATGTTGGGGCCAAATTCTGCCTGCCATCCTTGTTTTGTGTGGCATGGCAACTAAGAATTGGCTTTATTTTTTAAATGTTTGGGCAGAAATCAGAAGAAGAAGAATATTTCATAAAACATGAAATATTATTTGAAATGAAATTCAAATTCTGTGACCATGAATAAAGTTTTATCAAAACCCAGCTACACTTACAAATTTACATCTTGTCTATGGCTGCAGAGGAAGAGTTGAGACCGTACAGCCTGTGAAGCCTAGCATATTTACTGTCTGGCCCTTAGATTGACGAGATCATTCTCCAGCATTAGCTTTTGATGCTGGGTACAGGTATGAGGCAAGTCAGGAGCAAGCTAGCTAGGGAAACAGAACAGCTGGAAGTCTGCAAGAGCACTTCCACCTTCCTCAGACACATGCCAATCCTGTACCTTCCCTAGGGGAGGCTTCCAGTTCTCCTGGCTCTGATGACTGCCCTCAAGGAAGGAAGCAATAATCATTTGTCAGATTCTGCACTGCTCTGCTGCAAAGCACTGTGTCTCTCTGTTGTTTTTTGGTTCTTGTAAATCCTTAATCTAAAATGCTCTTTCTTTGTTGGACATAAAATTTTGTTTTTCAGACAGTGTTTGGGTAATAAATCTGTATGTGTGAGACAGTGTGAGCTTGTCTTTGGAAAGCAAATGTCTTTAGTCTTTAGCCACCCAGTGGTCTCTAAAGCAGCCTCCCCACATCTCAGCTTCCTGGGCTGTATTGACTCCATCAGTTGGAAGCCATAAGCTTTTTGTCTCGAAGCTCCCAGCCAGGGTAGAGTCCTACCCTTCCAGTGAAGTGCCTTTGTGATTAAGCTGGAAAGGATGCAATCAGCCTAGCTAAAGCCTTGATAATCCACTTGATCCATCCCACTTATCTGTCCAAATCCCAGAAGGCATATTCTAGACCTGAGCTTCATTTCTTTGGGGTCCACAGGAGCACCTCCTGGAGCAGACAGCACCATATCATTTTCTCATTAGCCATCTAAATTCTGAATCAGAGTCTAATTTTCTCCAAACCCCGTACTTTATTTGGAAAGAGGTTACTTCTCTTGGGACTGGTGCCAGCCTCTGGGCTCCTGGAGGCCAGATTCGTTTATATGTGTGAGAAATGCCCAGTATCTTTTGACGGGGCTTTGAAGGGATCAGGGGGTAGGTTTGCTTTCTGAGCGATAGTGATTAGCTTTGGCATTGTTTATTGTAAGTAGATCTGGGTTTTGAAAACCATAAGCAATAAGGAGATTTTCATGACTTTTCAAGGGTTGACTAGCAGGGTTTCCTGTGAGAGCACGAGTAAGTTATCTGATCTGAAAGAGTTTATTTTTATAGTAATGTAGGCAATGGCTTATGGAAAGAAAATGCAAGTTTCTATTTGTCATCTGTATTTTACAGAGGAGGAAACTGAGACCTAAATAGGGAAAATGGGTTGCCTGAAATTATAGACAGGAAACAGCCTAACTAGGACTCAAACTCACATAGGTAGGTATGACTGAGGAGTTCATGTCTATAACATGTCACACTGAATTTTCCATACTTTAAAGACAGGATTTTAGAAAGAACCAAAATACAAAGAAGCTAACAAATTAGTTAGATATGCAGACCCACCTGACATGTGGTTATCTATCTTAACTTGTACAGAGATTATGAATCCCCTTGTCTTCCTCCCCTTCCTTCCTTCCTTCCTTCCTTCCTTCCCTTTACCTTCTTTTATTACTTCTTTATTTCTCTATTTCTTTTCTTTTTGGATTTTGTTTTTGAGACAGGGTCTCACTAGGCTGGCCACAAACTCAATCCTTCTGCCTCAGACTCTCAAGTGTTGAGATTGCAGTGTGCACTACCATGTTCAGATGCCCTGTGTGTTCTTTAGCTAGAAGTTTCTATCTCCTTCCTTACTAGATATTAAAAAAAAATTAAAAAAAAGGTCTAAATATTTAGTTAAAATTATTTATTTACTTGCTGTTTTATGGGTTCAAATTCCAAAAAAGGTAAGAAGGACTATAAAGAAAAGAGGGCATTTCCCACCCCTGGGAGATTTCTCATGGCCTTCCTTTTAGGCCTATGCCAATATGACAGATTTAAAAAATGGTCACAGTTCCTCTCCTTCCTTGTAGTCACTTCTTTGCTGTGTGGCTTTCAAGGTCCCCCATCAAGAGCTGGAGAGCGTTTACCTATTTCTTATACCTACATTGGTCCTAGGTGACTGGCTGCGGTCAATGACGTAGCAGCTATGGCCAAGTTCCAGCGTCAGGTTAGGTTAGGTGTGGTGTGTTTCCTTTCTTTCCCTCTGAAACTTGCTGAGCTACCTGCCAGGCAAGCATGCCCAGGCTTGGGTTGCTGGAGGATGAGAGACCATGTGGAGCAGACAAATCATCTTAGCAAATGACAAGGCCGTGAAGACTAAGGACATTGATGTGCATAAGGAGCAGTCAGGAGGCCAAGCATGAGCTGAGAAGAGAATGCTGAGAAATGAACCGGAAAAGTGGCCAGCATCCTTATAAGCTATAATGAGAACTCCGAGTTTTATTTTAGGTGTGTGAGAGAAATGAACAAATGTGCAAAATAACAGATGAATGCAGGTGTGACTATCAACCAGGGAACAGGAAACAGATGAAACGAGCAACTATTGCTTGATGAAGACAACTTGTCCAGGATTCTAAACCCAAAGAAATGCAGAGCCCATACTGCTGCATGACAGGCTCAGCTCACAATGAACAGAGCTGGAGAAGACAAACTGAGCAAGCCCTGGGCACCAGGTAGCTGGCTTTCTTTCTGGATTTGGAATCCTCAGTGTATATGTTATTGGAAAGCTGGTCCCCTTTACACTGTGTTAAAATTTCCTCCACCAAATTAATTAGTCCATTATTCTTAAATTCAGCCTCATTCAAAGTCTTAGGACATGGGCAAAATGTAGATAAATTCTTTGCCAGAATGTAACATGAATGGTCTCTAGCCCAACTCTCAATGAAGTCTTTATTTCCACTGAAACCTTATGAGGCCAGTATTTACTTTGTATTTCTATTGGCATTCTGACTTCTGGGCTCCCACCACAATCACCCATCCGGCTCTGCTTACAGCATCCTAGGCTTTTTCTAGCCCACTTCTCAAAACTCTTCCAAATTCCTCCTACAAACTAGTTTAGGGCTTAGGAACCACATTATCAGGTTAGTCACAGCTTCTCTGGTACCAATTTTCTGTGTTAACCAGTTTTATCATTGCTGTGACAAAATACTTGGCAGAAACAACCTAAAAAGAGAAACGATTTATTTTGGTTCGTGGTTTCAGAGAGTTCAGTCCATGGTCATTTGGCTCCATTGATTTCGAGCCTTCAGTAAGGCAGAACATCATGGTGGGGGTGGGGGTGGAGGAGGCTGTTTACCCCCTGATGGCTAGGAAGAGGAGAGGAGCATTAATAGGAAAGGACAAGGCCCGTAGACCCACAGACATGCCCTCAGGAACTTGCTTCCTCCAAGCTCCCCTGGTTTCATTTCCTCTCAACAGTCTATTCAAATTTTGAATCCTCCTTGTATTAAACCAGAATTTTCATCTTGTGACAGGAAGGCAGGGAGGGGGAAGAGAGATTAGTGAGTCCTACAGTGATACAAAGAAAAACCGGAGTTGGGGAATGTTACCTGGAGACCAAGGGTCACCTCGCCTCAGAGGTTACATGACCAATGAAATGACCTGTGATTATGTATAGGACAAACTGCACCTCCTATTTCTGTAACCTGCTCTAAATGGCATATAAGGAAAGCCCCTTTTTTTCTCGGGGCTCAGCCTTTGGACTCGAGTCTGCTGAGTTGCTGCTGGCTTGCTTAATAAATTTGCTTCCCAAAAGCTTTGGTGCCCTCTCAGTCTCTGTCTGAACCCTCCTGCAACAATCTCTTGAAACCCTCACAGACACAACCAAAGGTGTTCTGTACTAATCTCTTAGGTGTTTCTCAAGTCAATAAGGTTGACAATCAAAAATTAACCACCACACCTACTCTTTTAACATTCTTTTTTTTTTTTCATTTTTCTTTTATTATTCATATGTGCATACAAGGCTTGGTTTATTTCTCCCCCCTGCCCCCACCCCCTCCCTTACCACCCACTCCACCCCCTCCCGCTCCCCCACTCAATACCCAGCAGAAACTATTTTGCCCTTATCTCTAATTTTGTTGTAGAGAGAGTATAAGCAATAATAGGAAGGAACAAGGGGTTTTGCTGGTTGAGATAAGGATAGCTATACAGGGCATTGACTCACATTGATTTCCTGTGCGTGGGTGTTACCTTCTAGGTTAATTCTTTTTAATCTAACCTTTTCTCTAGTTCCTGGTCCCCTTTTCCTATTGGCCTCAGTTGCTTTAAGGTATCTGCTTTAGTTTCTCTGAATTAAGGGCAACAAATGCTAGCTAGTTTTTTAGGGGTCTTACCTATCCTCACCCCTCCCTTGTGTGCTCTCGCTTTTATCATGTGCTCAAAGTCCAATCCCCTTGTTGTGTTTGCCCTTGATCTAATGTCCACATATGAGGGAGAACATACGATTTTTGGTCTTTTGAGCCAGGCTAACCTCACTCAGAATGATGTTCTCCAATTCCATCCATTTACCAGCGAATGATAACATTTCGTTCTTCTTCATGGCTGCATAAAATTCCATTGTGTATAGATACCACATTTTCTTAATCCATTCGTCAGTGCTGGGGCATCTTGGCTGTTTCCATAACTTGGCTATTGTGAATAGTGCCGCAATAAACATGGATGTGCAGGTGCCTCTGGAGTAACAGTCTTTTGGGTATATCCCCAAGAGTGGTATTGCTGGATCAAATGGTAGATTGATGTCCAGCTTTTTAAGTAGCCTCCAAATTTTTTTCCAGAGTGGTTGTACTAGTCTACATTCCCACCAACAGTGTAAGAGGGTTCCTTTTTCCCCGCATCCTCGCCAACACCTGTTGTTGGTGGTGTTGCTGATGATGGCTATTCTAACAGGGGTGAGGTGGAATCTTAGTGTGGTTTTAATTTGCATTTCCTTTATTGCTAGAGATGGTGAGCATTTTTTCATGTGTTTTCTGGCCATTTGAATTTCTTCTTTTGAGAAAGTTCTGTTTAGTTCACCTGCCCATTTCTTTATTGGTTCATTAGTTTTGGGAGAATTTAGTTTTTTTTTTTTTTTTTTTCATTTTTCTTTTATTATTCATATGTGCATACAAGGCTTGGTTTATTTCTCCCCCCTGCCCCCACCCCCTCCCTTACCACCCACTCCACCCCCTCCCGCTCCCCCCCTCAATACCCAGCAGAAACTATTTTGCCCTTATCTCTAATTTTGTTGTAGAGAGAGTATAAGCAATAATAGGAAGGAACAAGGGGTTTTGCTGGTTGAGATAAGGATAGCTATACAGGGCATTGACTCACATTGATTTCCTGTGCATGGGTGTTACCTTCTAGGTTAATTCTTTTTAATCTAACCTTTTCTCTAGTTCCTGGTCCCCTTTTCCTATTGGCCTCAGTTGCTTTAAGGTATCTGCTTTAGTTTCTCTGCATTAAGGGCAACAAATGCTAGCTAGTTTTTTAGGTGTCTTACCTATCCTCACCCCTCCCTTGTGTGCTCTCGCTTTTATCATGTGCTCATAGTCCAATCCCCTTGTTGTGTTTGCCCTTGATCTAATGTCCACATATGAGGGAGAACATACGATTTTTGGTCTTTTGAGCCAGGCTAACCTCACTCAGAATGATGTTCTCCAATTCCATCCATTTACCAGCGAATGATAACATTTCGTTCTTCTTCATGGCTGCATAAAATTCCATTGTGTATAGATACCACATTTTCTTAATCCATTCGTCAGTGCTGGGGCATCTTGGCTGTTTCCATAACTTGGCTATTGTGAATAGTGCCGCAATAAACATGGATGTGCAGGTGCCTCTGGAGTAACAGTCTTTTGGGTATATCCCCAAGAGTGGTATTGCTGGATCAAATGGTAGATCGATGTCCAGCTTTTTAAGTAGCCTCCAAATTTTTTTCCAGAGTGGTTGTACTAGTCTACATTCCCACCAACAGTGTAAGAGGGTTCCTTTTTCCCCGCATCCTCGCCAACACCTGTTGTTGGTGGTGTTGCTGATGATGGCTATTCTAACAGGGGTGAGGTGGAATCTTAGTGTGGTTTTAATTTGCATTTCCTTTATTGCTAGAGATGGTGAGCATTTTTTCATGTGTTTTCTGGCCATTTGAATTTCTTCTTTTGAGAAAGTTCTGTTTAGTTCACATGCCCATTTCTTTATTGGTTCATTAGTTTTGGGAGAATTTAGTTTTTTAAGTTCCCTGTATATTCTGGTTATCAGTCCTTTGTCTGATGTATAATTGGCAAATATTTTCTTCCACTCTGTGGGTGTTCTCTTCAGTTTAGAGACCATTTCTTTTGATGAACAGAAGCTTTTTAGTTTTATGAGGTCCCATTTATCTATGCTATCTCTTAGTTGCTGTGCTGCTGGGGTTTCATTGAGAAAGTTCTTACCTATACCTACTAACTCCAGAGTATTTCCTACTCTTTCTTGTATCAACTTAAGAGTTTGGGGTCTGATATTAAGATCCTTGATCCATTTTGAGTTAATCTTGGTATAGGGTGATATACATGGATCTAGTTTCAGTTTTTTGCAGACTGCTAACCAGTTTTCCCAGCAGTTTTTGTTGAAGAGGCTGCTATTTCTCCATCGTATATTTTTAGCTCCTTTGTCAAACATAAGTTGCTTATAGTTGTGTGGCTTCATATCTGGATCCTCTATTCTGTTCCACTGGTCTTCATGTCTGTTTTTGTGCCAGTACCATGCTGTTTTTATTATTATTGCTTTGTAATATAGTTTGAAGTCAGGTATTGTGATACCTCCTGCATTGTTCTTTTGACTGAGTATTGCCTTGGCTATTCGTGGCCTCTTGTGTTTCCATATAAATTTAACAGTAGATTTTTCAATCTCTTTGATGAATGTCATTGGAATTTTGATGGGAATTGCATTAAACATGTAGATTACTTTTGGGAGTATAGACATTTTTACTATGTTGATTCTACCAATCCATGAGCATGGGAGATCTCTCCACTTTCTATAGTCTTCCTCAATCTCTTTCTTCAGAAGTGTATAGTTTTCCTTGTAGAGGTCTTTCACATCTTTTGTTAGGTTTACACCTAGGTATTTGATTTTTTTTGAGGCTATTGTAAATGGAATTGTTTTCATACATTCTTTTTCCGTTTGCTCATTGTTAGTGTATAGAAATGCTAATGATTTTTCTATGTTGATTTTATATCCTGCTACCTTGCTATAGCTATTGATGATGTCTAGAAGCTTCTGAGTAGAGTTTTTTGGGTCTTTAAGGTATAGGATCATGTCGTCTGCAAATAGGGATATTTTGACAGTTTCTTTACTTATTTGTATTCCTTTTATTCCTTCTTCTTGCCTAATTGCTCTGGCTAGGAATTCCAGTACTATGTTGAATAGGAGTGGAGATAGTGGGCATCCTTGTCTGGTTCCTGATTTTAGAGGGAATGGTTTTAATTTTTCTCCATTAAGTATAATGCTGGCTGTAGGTTTGTCATATATAGCTTTTATAATGTTGAGGAACTTTCCTTCTATTCCTAGTTTTCTTAGAGCTTTTATCATGAAATGATGTTGGATCTTATCAAAGGCTTTTTCTGCATCTATTGAGATGATCAAGTGGTTTTTGTCTTTGCTTCTGTTAATGTGGTTTATTACGTTTATTGATTTTCGTATGTTGAACCACCCCTGCATCCCTGGGATGAAGCCTACCTGGTCGTGGTGAATAATCTTTTTGATGTGTTGCTGAATTCGATTTGCCATTATTTTGTTGAGGATTTTTGCATCAATGTTCATTAAGGAGATTGGCCTATAGTTCTCCTTTTTGGAGGTGTCTTTGCCTGGTTTTGGGATAAGTGTAATAGTGGCTTCATAAAATGTGTTTGGCAGTTTTCCTTCCCTTTCTATTTCATGGAACAGTTTAAGGAGGGTTGGTATCAGTTCTTCTTTAAAGGTCTGATAGAATTCAGCAGAGAATCCATCAGGTCCTGGACTTTTCTTTTTGGGGAGACTCTTGATTGCTGCTTCAATTTCATTTTGTGTTATAGGTCTATTCAGGTGATTAATTTCCTCTTGGTTCAGTTTTGGATGATCATATGTATCTAGAAATCTGTCCATTTCTTTTAGATTTTCAAATTTATTTGAATATAGGTTCTCAAAGTAGTCTCTGATGATTTCCTGGACTTCCATGGTTTTTGTTGTTATCTCCCCTTTTGCATTCCTGATTCTACTAATTTGGGTTTTTTCCTCTCCTCATTTTAGTCAGGTTTGCCAGGGGTCTATCGATCTTGTTTATTTTTTCAAAGAACCAACTTTTTGTTTCATTAATTCTTTGTATGGTTTTTTTGGTTTCTATTTCATTGATTTCAGCTCTTATTTTTATTATTTCTCTCCTTCTATTTGTTTTGGGATTTGCTTGTTCTTGTTTTTCTAGGAGTTTGAGATGTATCATTAGGTTATTGATTTGGGATCTTTCAGTCTTTTTAATATATGCACTCATGGCTATAAACTTTCTTCTCAAGACTGCCTTAGCTGTGTCCCATAGGTTCTGGTAGGTTGTGTTTTCATTTTCATTGACTTCTAGGAACTTTTTAATTTCCTCTTTTATTGCATCGATGATCCATTCTTCATTAAGTAATGAGTTATTTGGTTTCCAGCTGTTTGCATGTTTTTTGTCTTTACTTTTGTTGTTGAGTTCTACTTTTACTGCATTGTGGTCAGATAGTATGCATGGTATTATTTCTATTTTCTTATATTTGCTGAGGCTTGCTTTGTGCCCTAGGATATGATCTATTTTGGAGAAGGTTCCATGGGCTGCTGAGAAGAATGTATATTGTGTAGAGGTTGGATGAAATGTTCTGTAGACATCTACTAGGTCCACTTGATCTATTGCATATTTTAGATCTTGGATTTCTTTATTGAGTTTTTGTTTGGATGACCTATCTATTGATGATAATGGAGTGTTAAAGTCTCCCACAACCACTGTGTTGGCATTTATATATGCTTTTAGGTCTTTCAGGGTATGTTTGATGAAATTGGGTGTGTTGACATTGGGTGCGTACAGATTGATGATTATTATTTCCTTTTGGTCTATTTCCCCTTTTATTAGTATGGAATGTCCTTCTTTATCTCATTTGATCAATGTAGGTTTGAAGTCTACTTTGTCAGAGATAAGTATTGCTACTCCTGCTTGTTTTCGGGGGCCATTGGCTTGGTAAATCTTCTTCCAGCCTTTCATCCTAAGCATATGCTTATTTCTGTCGGTGAGATGAGTCTCCTGTAAGCAACAAATTGTTGGATCTTCTTTTTTAATCCATTTTGTCAAACGGTGTCTTTTGATGGGTGAATTAAGTCCATTAACATTAAGTGTTAGTACTGATAGGTATGTGGTGATTCCTGCCATTTAGTTATCTTAGTTGTTTGAAGGTTTGATTGTGTGTACCTAACTTGATGTTACTCTCTACTGTCTTGCTTTTTCTTATCCTGTGGTTTGGTGCTGCCTGCCTTTTCATGGTTAAGTTGGGTGTCACTTTCTGTGTGCAGGATCCCTTGCAGAATCTTTTGTAATGGTGGCTTTGTGGTCACATATTGTTTTAGTTTCTGCTTATCATGGAAGACTTTTATTGCTCCATCTATTTTGAATGATAGCTTTGCTGGGTAGAGTATCCTGGGGTTGAAGTTATTTTCATTCAGTGCCCGGAAGATCTCACCCCACGCTCTTCTTGCTTTTAATGTTTCTGTTGAGAAGTCTGCTGTGATTTTGATGGGTTTACCTTAGTATGTTACTTGTTTTTTCTCTCTTGCAGCCTTCAATATTCTTTCCTTAGTTTCTGAACTTGTTGTTTTAATGATGATATGTCGTGGAGTAGTTCTATTTTGATCTGGTCTGTTTGGTGTCCTGGAGGCCTCTTGCATTTGTATGGGAATATCTTTCTCTAGATTTGGGAAATTTTCCGTTATTATTTTGTTGAATATATTACGCATTCCCTTCGCTTGCACCTCTTCTCCTTCTTCGATGCCCATGATTCTCAAGTTTGGTCTTTTGATGGAGTCAGTGAGTTCTTGCATTTTCTTTTCACAGGTCTTGAGTTGTTTAATTAGTAGTTCTTCAGTTTTTCCTTTAATTACCATTTCATCTTCAAGTTCTGAGATTCTGTCTTCTGTTTGTTCTATTCTGCTGGATTGGCCTTCCGTTTTGTTTTGCAGTTCTGTTTCGTTCTTTTTTCTGAGGTTTTCCATATCCTGGCTGTTTTCTTCTTTATTGTTGTCTATTTTTGTCCTGAGTTCATTTATCCATTTATTCATTGTGTTCTCTCTTTCACTTTGGTGTTTATACAGTGCTTCTATGGTTTCCTTTATTTCTTCTTTTGCTTTTTCAAATTCTCTATTTTTATTGTCTTGGAATTTCTTGAGTGTCTCCTGTACATTTTGGTTGACCCTATCCAGTATCATCTCTATAAAATTCTCATTGAGTACTTGTAGTATGTCTTCTTTTAAATTATTCTTGTAGGCTTCATTGGGTCCTTTGGCATAGTTTATCTTCATTTTGTTGGAGTCTGGCTCTGAGTTTCTGTTCTCTTCATTCCCCTCTGGTTCCTGTACTAATTTTTTGCTGTGGGGAAACTGGTTTCCTTGTTTTTTCTGTCTTCCTGTCATTGTCCTTGGTGTTGTTACTGTCCCTGTACTGTGTGTAATTAAGTATTTTCTAGCTTGTAATAATAACAATGGTAATATTGAGAATGGAAGAGTGAGCTGAGATGGAAAGCAAGAAGTTAAAGAGAAGGGGAAAACAAATATACAGACAAGAGGGAGAAAGCAGAACAAGGTATCAGACAAGAGAGTTTCAAAGGTATAAACAGGGAGTGTTAGTGTACTAATCGACAGTAAGCTGAACAGACAATAGAGTGACAGAGAGAGGATTGAAAATCAAAGATAAAAAATAAAAAATAAGTATATGAAAGTAATATCTATTTATAAAAATGAATTAAAATAAAATGGAAAATAGAAAATTAAAAAAAAAACAAAAACAAAAAACAAAAAACCAAAAAACTTCCAAGTTTATATGCAATGCAATTTCAGTCTTAATAATTTGGATGTCCGTCTCAATCTCCAGTCCTGGAGTTGGTGCCTCAGATGTTGTTCTGTAGTTGTCTCATCAAAGGGGATGCATAAAGTAGAACAAAACTACACTCACACACACACAGAAGATAAAAAAAAAAAAAAAAGTCCCACCAAGTGTCCCCAGTTCAAATGCAATACAGTTTCAGTAAGTTTTTCGGCTTGCAGGTGTAATTCGGTTGTTCTCTCATCAAAGGTAGGGAGAAAAAGAAAAAAAAAGGGTCTGGAGGCAGTTCTGAGAGTGGTATCTGCAACTGTGGCTTGCCTGCCTGCTGCTCTCAGCCTGTAGCTGGCGGCGTTATTTATGCAGATCTCTGGGGTGAGCTAGCACTCACCTGGTCCCACAGGCTTTGTTTGCTCAGAGTTCTCCTGTGCGGGGGCCTCTGCCACAGGCTTTTCCCTTTCCAAGCACTGGGAAAGGCGACACTGCCCCGCATTGTCAGGCCTGCGTGTTTATTTACAGTTCACGTGGGAAGTGGGTCTTCCCTCCTCTCACAAGCGTCCCAGCTCCTGGTTGCTGGGCGCACACCCCGCTCCCGCCAGAGCCTCTCCGGCCCGCCCGGCTTGTTTATTTACAGTCCCGGGAAGGAGTCCCTTCCCCCAATCTTCAGTGCTCAGGGCGCCCCACCCTCTTTCCAGCGTCTTAACTGTTCTTATTGCTTAGTACTCAGTTTCTCTTTTTTTCCCGGGTGGAGGTCAGTCTGTCCAGGGGGCTATGCTGCTCTGGCCCAGGCTTGTCTGTGGGGCTACCGCGGTACCGCGAAGCTCACCTGGTCCGCGTCTTCCCGAGCCGTATGGGCGCCGGCCACTGGCGGCCCGGGGGCCTCCTCGGTTCTCCGTTTAACGTGAAGTGGAGATTCTCTGCGCCGGCTGGAGATGTGGAGTGGTCAAAGTTATGCCTTTTCTCGGTGATTATGCCTGCAAAGTGTGTCTCCAGCGTCTCTCCAAGATTTCACTATAGGAGGGTCGCTTTCTGCTTCCTACCTCTAGCCGCCATCTTGGAATTCCCCCCTCTTTTAACATTCTTAACAGATTATTTTTCACCTAAGGATAGGCATGCTCTCATTAGTTAGATTCATGTTTATATTTCAGTCAGACAATTCTTATGATGCAAAACCAGGGCCCTCCTTGAGAAGTAAAGGTATTGTTCAAAGTTGGAAAGAGAACACAATGCCTGGGGGAGATCTCCAGCATGCTTCTACATGATGTGTCTTCTAGATTCAGTCTGTTGTCCAGCAGATACGTGACCTTGCGGCTTGTATCACTCCTTGGATTTGTCATGAGGTTCTGGGCCAGACCATGCCTTCCCATTTCTCAAGATACCACTTGATCAGGAAGAAAAGTGCCACATATTGTAGAGCATGGTCCCCTGAGGCTTTCTGTTGCTACTGATGCTAAAGTTACTGGGTGAAAAATGAATTGCCTTCAGGGTTCAGAAGGTTGCAGAAATACATTACACGTTGCTGGGTGTGGTGGGGTCTTGGGAGTGATGGGGGTGGTTTGTTTCAGCTAAAGTCCTTCAAATCCAATTTGGAAACATACCACAAGCAAAACCTGCTTTGGGCCAGGTCAACAGGCTACCTCTTTGAGTCCCTCTAGAGTTAGAATGAGTTTCACATGGAGACAGTCTGCCTGGCTGGAAGACATAACAAAATTTTTACCCCTGAGACCTTGTGTCAAGTTATTACCTGGATTCCCCAACTCCCTTCTCACTCTCCCTGGGATGGTTCCCTGGGATGGTGCTTTTGATTTTCTGCTCCTCCTCTCCACTTGAGTGGTTATGAGGGACAACCTCTCAAGATCCCTGCCTCCCCAATGCCCCATGCATGCTGGGGATGACTAGCTCTACATTTGAGTATGGATTGAGCTTAGATGCTGTGACATAGGGAGTTTTTGAGACCACCATCCCCTGCAGTGATGGCATATCCTCTTTCTTGGGATATGGAGGTGCTTCTTCCCTTCCTTGGCCTCATTTGAACTTTCTCGAAAATCTCAAGGAAATTAAAGTGGATGAAGGTGTTGGTAGTGAAAATGGAGAAGTGGGATGGACTTGAGAGATATTTAGGAATTAAAACAGACTGCTCTGGCTGTGGTGGTGGTGGAGAGGGAAGTTTCTGGGTTGGTTCCCAGCTTTGGTTTGAGTAATGAGATGGCTGGTGGTGCTATTTTGTGAGTTGGGCACTGCTGTAAAAAGAATTAGATGGTCCCCATGGCCTTGAGTGACTGTCCATAAATATCAACCATCTTGATGCATTGTTTCATCAAGAATAATCACTGAGGTCCCTCTCAATGGTGCTTGACATGAGAGCTGTCAGAGAATGCTGGCAGCTTTGAGTTTAACAAACAGCATGTAATTTGTACTTCCAAAGAATGCCCCCTGGAATGCCAAGGCTGCCTGCTTCCCTAGCCTGAGCTGTTGAGTCCAAACCATTGAGACCTGACTGATATGAATAAACGAAGAACAAATTAATCTGTTTTGGAATAAATGATTGTATTTCACACAGAGTTGATTGCTTGTGTTTCCTGCAGTCAGCTTGTTTTTGGTCTGAGACCGCATTATTCTAAAACACTACTCTTCTCTAATGGCCAACATCAAGGGGGCGAAGTGCAACCCTGCAGGAATAGGATGGTGCTCAGGAGTAGGGTGGTGCTGATGCATTTGTGCTGAGCCCAAACCTCTGATTTGATATAAATCCTGGCTCCAGATACCTGAGAGCAGTGAGGACAGCATCTCCTCTCATACAGGGTCTGGCAGGACATTCAGTATTGTCACCTCCCATGGTCATGGAGGTGCCTTAAGCTTAAGATCAGGGATGGCTGATCTGTGGGGAGAGAAGTTATTAGAGAAGTTATTAGTGAGAGAGAAAGAGGGAGAGAGAGAGAGAGAGAGAGAGAGAGAGAGAGAGAGAGAGAGAGAGAGAAACAAGTTATTTTTAGATAAGTATATCATTGAGTATATCTTTTAAATTACCCTCATATCTTACTTGGATTGTTTTTGAAAGAAATAGTTTTAAGATGCGCAATGTGATTTCTACCCTTCAGAATACTCTAAAACCAATTCATCTTTAAAAATATCTTTTTTTTTCACTGTGGAAAATTTGAAGCATATACAAAGGTAAGAGTATCCATAATAAACTCCATGAACTAGCAGCTAGCCTCAATAATTCATGGGCATCTATATTCCCTGCTTGCCTCTGTCCCAGATTATGAAAATTCACCTTGTTTATACTGACATAAGTTGATTATAGCAAACACACTCATGCAGTACACATTTTCCTTCAGTGAGCTACTTTGCATCCTTGCCTGGACTAGGGTTTTTCCTAGGCTCTTCTTCTACATTCTAGTCTGGAAAGGTACATAGGAAAGGTAGTTAAAATTCTGAGTTAAGTAAGAGCACATAGTATTTGAAAGAGACTTTCCTACCTGGATTTTAATACTGGATTTATCTTGGGCACTCATGGGCTGGTTCTGGAGGACTAAAGTTTAGAGTTTTTATTGTCTTGTGCTGTGATATTGTTTTGTTTTTCCTCTTTGAAAAATGAAGTCATTATTTATAGATGCAGATAAATGGAAAATGTTCATTTTGGGGAAAGAATTTGAGACATAAATGAGGAATTCTGAGTATATTGAGTACATAATTTGCTGTGTGATTGAATTCATCTTGTCCTAAGCCTCCGTACCATCTTTCTGCCTCTTCTCAGGGGCAATTTTGAGAAATCCCATTTAGTTTTGCACAAATGACTCTAGATTGTTATGTTTTCCTCCTGTCCTTCCCATATTTGCAATCTAATTTATTTATTTAAATTCTTTTAAAGAATTTATTAGCATATATTAGTTGTACAAGGGAGGTTCATTGTCACATTTCTATACATGTTTACAATGTATCTTGGTCAGATTAATCCCCTCCATCACTCTCCCTCACTCCCCTCATCTCTACTTAAAGTGATTTCAAGAGGTTTCATTGTTCTATTTTCATATAAGTACATCGACTGTATTCCCCATCTTTCACCCTCTTTATTTCATGTTTGCTATTTTTTTAAGATCACTGCCTCTGCAGTTTGAAGTGTTTCTGCATTTCCAACATAGAGAAGAATTGTAGGTTGCTAGGTCAACTAGGTATCCATGCCCATTACATTGTAACCTATAGCTGTGTATGACAGAGTCCCAAAGTTCCCCTTCCCAGAAAAGAGCATGAGAGTTTCTTGTGGGTGAGAACTTTCTGTTTGCGAGAACTTCCTTTGCTCCCAAGATAGGCTCTGAGGATGAGGTGCAGACAAGGTGTGTGCAGCTGGGGTGCAGTATGGTAGTCCAGTAAGTGGGATCATGAAGACCAAGAGAAGTGCTCCAGGGTCTTTCAGAAACTTAGAGTTTTAGAGTTAACAGGGACTGCCCCCACATTCTAGTACCTTCTAGTATCTTCCAGTACTCTGCATGGGATGTCACTCCTGAGAATGTGTGGAAAGAAAGGATGAGTAAGCATTCTGGGGCATTTCAAATGTGTAAATTTAAATGGAAGAAACTAGAATGTGGTAGCTATTTTACTTATCCTTCTCTTTCCATTTTTTACTTTATCTGCCTTTCACGATAGTTCGATGAAAACATTTCTTCCAGGATGAAACCTAACAGTGCCTATCAGTCCTGAACACTGAGGATGCTCAAAATGCTTCTCTGGAGGAACAAAACCACCCTTATTTTTCACATTTTTATTAAAATATATTAGTTGTACAAGGTATTTCACTGGGACATTTCTATATGTGCTTACAATATGCCTTGATTAGACTCACCCCCTACACCTTTCTCCCTCATGCCCCTCTCCCACTTCTTAAAACAATTTTAACAGGTCTCATTGTTCTGTTTTCAAACACTTCCAGAAAGTATATTGATAACATTCATTCTTCTTCATTCTCTCTATCCCCCCTCCGCCTCCCACTGGTATCCACCTTCCCATACAGGAGCTATTTTACCTTCTTGTCCTCCATTGTTCAAAGGGATTTCACCATGGTGTTTCACACATGCATATATTGTACTTTAATTAGATTAACCTCCTTTATTGCTCTCTTTCTTTATCCTTCCTGCCTGCTATTGTTTAACAAATTTCAGTGCATTTCATTTATGTCATCTTCATACACAGATGCAATGTATATCAATATTATTCACTATCTATCATTTTCTTGTCCTCTCCCACCTCCCCCAGTCCCTTCCAACAGTCCTACTATTATAATCATGTTCTATATATGATCATGTATGTATTTATGTATACATTTATGTTTTAGGTCTAGCTTCCAACTATGAGGGAAAGCATGCATTCTTTGTCCTTCTGAATCTGGCTTCCTTTGCTTAATATGATAATCTCTAGTTCCATCCATTTTCCTGCAAACAGTTTCATCCTTCTTTATAAACAATACTTCATTGTGTGTATATACACCACATTTTCTTTATCTATTCATGGGTTGATGTGTACCTAGGCTGATTTCTCAGTTTGACCATTGTGAAGACTGCTGCTATAAACAAAATGTGCAGGTGTCTCTACTGTATGCTGACTTACATTCCTTCAGATAGATGCCCAGGAGTGGTATCACTGGATCATATGGGAGTTCTATTTTTAGTTTTTTGAGGAACTTCCATTCGGATTTCCATAGTGGTTGTACTAGTTTGCATCAACAATGTATAAGGGTTTCTTTTTCCCTGCATCCTCACCTGCATTTGTTTGTTTTATTGATAGCGGCCATTCTGACTGGAGTGAGGTGAAATCTCATTGTCATTTTGATTTGCGTTTCCTTTATGGCCAGGGATGCTGGCCATAATGTATTTATTGGCCATTTGTACTTCTTTTTAAAAAATTTTTTTATTGGCATCCTAAGTCATTCAGAGGGATACATTTTGACATTTATATATGTGCTTACAATATATCTTAATTAGATTCACCCCCTCTATCTTTTTCCTTTATCCATCCTCCCTCACTTCTTAGAACAATTTCAGTAGGTTTCATTGTTCTATTTTCATACATGAGTACAATATATATCCACCATATTTATCTGCATTCACCCTTTCCTTATGTCCTCTCCCCCCAATTGGTACTCACGCCTTGTTTCAGAATTGTCTGTTCAGTTCATTTGCCCATTTATTCACTGAAAATCACTCTTATTTTATTCAATTAATTACAGCCTATAAGAAAGGGGGAAATGAGGAGGAGCCTGGACAAAGGTGGAGTCAGTACTCCAACAGCACACACCTCCACCGGACAGTTACCAAGTACTTTCCCTAGGGCCTGGTTGGGCACGGCAGGTGGGCTGAAGAATTCGAGGTGGAGCTTCTGGAGCTTAGGCTGAGCTTTTCCTCTCTTAGCATTTATCTGTGTCTTTCTTCTCTGGAATTCCCCAAGCCCCCACCCTTATTATTTTCATTGCCAACCCTCTCCCCCTTTTACCATCACTACTCAGGCTTGTACTTCCCATACTGGATTTAGTTTTCATGCAACTATTTCTCTTTCCTGCTTTTTCCGTCTTGTTCATATCACTTTAGGCTCACAAATTTCCAGGATCCACCACTTTGTCTTTGCCAGTTGAACTTAAGAGGTTTCTCCTCTTCCTCCTCCTCCTCTTCTCCTCTTTCTTCTCTTCTTCCTCTTTCTTTCCTTTCTCTTTCTTTCTCTTCCTCTTCTATCCTTCCCCTTTCTCTCCTCCTCCTTTCTTTTCTCCTCCTCCTTCCTCCTTCTCGTCCTCTACCCCTCCTCCTCCTTTTCTCCTCCTTTTTCTTTCCTCCTCCTCCATCACCAAAAAGTGGTGAGGAGGGTCTGGAAACCTCCAGGTGCCATGACTAGAGGCACCACATTCCTAGGCTGTGAGTGAATATGAGACCCTGGGGGTGGGCTTATGCTGGTGATGGTGGGTGGGCAGAGAACCCAATGAGAAAGCTGACCTGATGTCTGACAGCAGGCCTGAACTTGCAGCCTGCCCTGGGAAGGAGAGTGAGTCTCAGGGTCTGAATGTCAGGCCAGGGCTGCCTCTGAACGTGCACATGGTCCTCTCTCAGGTCCTGAGGAGAGTGAGCCTATGATGGCGCAAGGCAGGGTACTCACAATAATCCTTTTCTCTTCTTTCCTTTCTGTTCTGCATCTTCTTGCCAGGAAGGAAAGTGGATATTGATAATAATGATCCAGGGAACATCAAGACCAATCACAAGAATGAGGAGGGTGCCCCAGGCTGCCCTGGGAAGCGGATTACAAAAGAGCCATCAGTGGCAACAACACCTCTTCTCTGGTGACAATATTAGTGGTGGTGGTCCTGGGCTAAGAGTGGTTTTATGAAATACAGGTGGTGGCTCAAGGTCATGTTTCTGGAGGCTGTACCATCCATTACAACTGCATGCTTCACTGGTTTGGAACAACCTCATCTTCATTTTTGAAAGCCCAATCAGTTTTATCTCAAATATCACAGATTCAGTACAAAGCAAGACATGAGTAAAAAATTTGGTTCAGTTTTTATCTTAAAAAATCAATGCCATATATCATTTCATCACTTTCTTCATTTAATTATAAATCTTTTAACATTTTCACACCTATAATCTTTGCTCCAGTGAAAATGTTTGTATCAACTCACCCAAAATGTTAATAGAACCCTGTTCAAGGCAGTATTGCTATTCTCTTTGTATCTTCCCTTGGGGTCTGAGAAATTTCTCTCTCTCTCTCAAGGAATTGAGAATACTTTTTATAGTCAAGATTTTTTTTGTCTCTCTGAAAACCTGTGTACTGAGTTAAGAAGATAAAGGCTGAAATTTGATAAAATGCAGAAAAATGGATCTTAACATGGACAAGATTTCAGTTTAAACAAGACAGATACTCTAGTAAGAGACCCAAAGATTAACTGCATTTGTACTGGAAATAGATTCTCAAATCTTAATTGCCTACATTATTTTTTTCCCTGCCTATCATCTTTTTAGCTAGTTTTATATATGTATTGCCCATTGTAGTCATTCAGGAAGAAAGAAATCTTGATCTAAACAATTAGGTATCAGCAACAATTGTCAAGATACTTAATACAAGTCATTTTGTCTGAAGTTTGGATTACCCATGTTAGTGCTTTCCTTCGTTACAGTTGATAAACATGGTTTCCTAGTGGTTCAGATGAATGGTACCCTGTTATGGGTGTAACATATGATTTATCAGCTTGTAGACTCATATCTTAGGTCTGTTATCTGATTTTTCACCCTAAACCCCACTGGTCATCTCCCAGCTGTGTGTTGTTGGCACCTGGGGACCAGGTGAGGGTAGATGGTTGATAGGTACAGTTAGTTTGTTTTCTGGGAGAACAACTCAACATCATAGGTCATTCTCTTTCAGTGAGTTGTAGGGCATGATGCACACATCCATAAATCCACCCTCCCATCCATCCAGTGGACATCTGAGGGCCCCATAATGATTTCATGGATTAGTGAAGAAGCCACCAGCGTCAGAGTATTGAAAGCAGATTGCTTGAGACTTGGCAGGTTGGAGGGGAGGATATAGTTTAAGTTAAATTATGTCATGAGTAAATTTTAGAAATTTTTTATTGAGGTTTAATTTATATACGATAAAATGAACCCATCTTAAGTGTATATCTTGGTGACTTCTTATAAGTGTATACATCTGTGTGACCACCAGGCAGATCAAGACATAGAAAATTTCTACCAGCTCAGAAAATATTCTTCCAGTCAATGCCCCCTCCAGATTTAACCACTGTACTTCAAATAATACCATGCAGTTTGTGTCTGGGCTGCTTTCATGCCACAACTTGTGTGTAAGATCCCTCTGCTATTGCGAGTCAGTGGCCTGTTTGTCTTATTTTATTGATGAATGCTGTTCTATTATTTGTGCTGAAGTTTGTCTCTTCTCCTGTTGATAGACATTTGAGTTGTTTGTAGTCTTGGGCTAGTTCAAATAAAACTACAGTGAACATTATATACAAATTTTTTTGTGGATGCACACTCATTTCAGAGTGAATTAAATACAGGAAGATAAGGAGAGTCAACAGACTTTCAGTAATTCAATGTGAGCAAACTCTTTAGAACAGGGAGAGAAATCTATGGCTGATCTGATTTCAAGACAAGCTAAATGTGACCCTTCAGAGATGCCTTCCATTCATTTGAATGTGATCAGCATGTGAGGTTTGGGAAAAAAATGAATTAATCTTGGTGCCTTCAGCTTAGTCATAGGGTTTGCACCAGCAGGGAGTTTCCTAATGGAAACCACTGTCACTGGGGGGCCAGAAACCTTGGGTCTCATCTTCTGCGGTGAGGAGAGGATGCAGGATTCCTTGTGTGTAAGGGGATCCTGAATCTTCCTGTTGGTCCTGATTCCAGCTTCCAACAATAGTGAAGGCAGAGGAGGGAGTTCAACAACTCCTTGCTCCCAGTTGTTGAACTTTTATGTCAGCAGCAGATCACCAGTGCCCTTCCTAAGGCTCTCATCTCCCTGGCTATGTGTGCAGCAACACACAAGGCCAGTGCCTATGACCGACAGTTTAATCTTACCTGCCTGCTGTGAGGTACACTCACCATCCCAGAGAACTGCAAAGCATAAATCGTCTCTTAACACTGATAAACAGTAAGGAGGAGGAAAAAGCCCTGACAAAATATTACAACTTAATTGTATTTCTCAGCTGGGCCCAGGAAACCCCCTTCCTCCTCAGGCAAGTGCTATTTACTGAGTCTCATCACCCCACCATAATTATTTCTTTAACCCTTGGTGGGCTGGCATGTTAGCATGGGATGGGGCTGCATTGCCAAGGAAGCTTAATGAAGCCGCCCCAGGTGCTCAGGTCAGGGAGCCCTGCCTTCTTGAGGTGTGTGCATCCCTATGGCTTCTGGTCTCCCCCTGCAGGGAGGCAGGAGGACAGGCTGCCCTGAGAACAGAAGCTGTTGGGTGTGTGTGTGTGTGTGTGTGTGTGTGTGTGTGTGTGTGTGTGTGTGTGTGTGTGTGTGTGTGAGGCAAGACTTTCTGCTGGCCTGGTTTCCTGGTCACAGTTGTTTGCAATTCTAAATAAATGTGCAGTGTCAGTATATCAGCAGCCCATCAATTGAGGCTTATAATGAGGGCTGAGCAGGGAAATAAGATCCGCCCTCTCTGGGTCCTTGTCATCACCTTGGATGGACCCAAATTCAGGCCTAATTAGGAAAAACGATAACCTAGGAGTACTGAGTTTGGAAATGCAAGAGAAAAGGGGGGACCTACCTGTCAGAAATAAAGTGTGTTCAGAAAATCTCCCTTCATGGAATCTGCGAGCACTGTTGCTTTTTCACTTCAAGGGGTATCTTTATGCCCTCTGGAAAGTTTTGAAGAACGCAGTACTTTGAATATCCATTCAGAAAGAGGGTCTAGAGGCACAAACTTTTCCCCTTCAGAGAGCAGGACTCACTGGTGAATCACAAAGGCTCACCTGGTGGTCTTGGCAGTGCTGGCTCACCTGGTTAACCATTCACCCCTGCATTTGTCTGTTTGCTCATTTGTTCTTCCATTGCTTTCACACATGTCAAGTAAAACCTCAAGCCCTCATTGTACTGGGTTGGCTGGTGGTCCTCCACAATGTGTATCCTTCCCTGAACCTCAGAATGTGAACTTATTTGGAAAGAGGGTCATTGCAGATGCAAGTAGTGAAGTCTATGTGTGGTCACACTGGAGTAGGGTGGGCTCTTATTCCAATATGGCTGGTATCCTTGTTAGAAGAAAAGAGAAGAGAATAGGAGATAGATAGATAGATAGATATAGAGTATTATACACACACACAGAGGAAAGATAATCATTTGAAAGAAGAGGCAGGAATTGGAGCAAAGCATCTATAAGCCAGTGAGCACCAAGGATTGCTGGTAGCTACCAGAAGCTAGGAGAGAGGCATGAGACAGATTCTCTCCTCCAGAAAGAACCAACCCTGCTGACACCTTGATTTTGGATTTCTGGCCTCCTGAACTATGAAAGAATAATTTTTTTGTGTGTGTTAAGCCACCCAGTTTGTAGTACTTTGTTATAGCAGTCCTTAGGGAAATGTTACACTCATTGGGGCTTCCAGGCTCTGGCTAGGTCTCCATTCTCATTTATTACCAGTCTCCCTTCAGTTTGGTGAGTTGAACACACTTGGTCCTCAGGGCTAGAACATTCTTTCTCAGATGGTTGCATATCTTGTTGCGCTACTTTACTCTGGTCTCTGCTGAAATGCCACCTCTTTAGAGAGACCTACTCTGGAAATCTTACCTAATGTGACATCCCCTCTGCCACTCTATTGCTTTCCTATGCTGTAATTTTCTTCCTAGAACGTCTCAGCAGCAGCTGTATATATGAGCATTTGGGTTTTTTCTGGCTCACCCTTGTCAGCTCCATGTAGGTGGAGACTTTGTCTTATTTACTGCTATATCTGCAACATGCACTAGAATTCAGCAAGCAGTAAGTGCTCAATAAATATTTATTGTCAATATTACCCTGGGAGGGAGTGCGCCCTCAGGGGCGCATATTTTGTTAACTCATACCATCAATGTAAAGAGCTACTGCGGTTCAGGGAAGTAGAATTGATCTGGTTTGGGGGCCAAGTAAGGATTTCTTGGACAAGTGATGCCTAAGACTTGATTGTGGACTTGGAGCTGACCAGGCACAGAATGTGCAAAAGCCTAGTGGTGGAAGGGAGTGTGGGCATGTCTGAGAAAGTGAAGAAGGCTACTGGGTCTGGAGGGCTCAGAGCCAGGGGGACAGGGACTGAAATGCAGGGGAAGCCAGAACATCTAGAGCCTTGTTGGCCAGGAACACATCCTGTTCCTTATCTTAGGGGAAATGGGAAGACTGAAAGAGTGAAGAATGGAAGAGAGGCAAGAGGGCATGACATGATTTGATTTGTGCTTTGTGAACTTCACGCTGGTACAGTGTGGTGGATGCTTTGGGGATGATCAATTAGGAGGTTATTATTGCAACTGTCTGGAGAGGTCCCTGAGATAGTGAGAAGTAGTCACATTCAAGAGATGTTTAGGATTCAAAATGGACAGGAATCGGAAATGGATTGGAGTTAGGCTGTGAGGAAAGAAGATGGCAAGGGTTTCTTGGGCTTCTGACATGAGTATTGGAATGGCTCATGGTACCGTTCACAGAGCAAAGGATCCCTCTGTGGTGTGTGTGTGTGTGTGTGGGGTGTGTGTGTGTGTGTGTGTGTGTGTGTGTAGTGTGTGTGTGTGTGTGTGTGTGTGGTGTGTGTGTGTCTGTGTGTGTGGTGTGTGTGTGTCTGTGTGTGTGTGTAGGGGCTGGGAGGACATTTTGAATCTATGACAGTTTTTGCAAAATTGCTGCTAGGTGCCTCCCACCAACTTCTATGGAAGTAAGAGGTGACCTCTGAAGAAGGCCTATTCTGACAAAACTTGTGCCCATGTGGTAGATCCTTAACTGACATTTCCAGTGTGCCATGGATCTTGGTACTCTTGCCTTTGGTTGGCCTCCCCGCCCCCCAGCTTTAGTGTGGGCCTGGCCGTATGACTTGTTTGGTGGATGGGATGTTGATAAACATAAAGCAAACAGAGGCGCACTGTGTGCACACTGGGGCTTATCCTTTTGGGATTCTCTCCCAGAAGCCAGCTGCTGTGTGGTGATCCTGAATGATGAGAAACCACAAGGGGTGACCTCCTGGCAGATGAGACAACATTGGGGAAGTTCTAGTGCTAGATAAGCTCAAGCCTTAATGCCACTTGACTACAGCTACTCCACACCAAACAGAACTCAGCCAACCCACAGAATCAAGAAAAGGGAAACATGGTTATTGTTTTAACTCAAAAAGTTCTGGGTGGTTTATGATACTGCAAAAGATAGTGGAAACAGACTTCTTCAGTCAGATTAAGATGGAAGAAGCAGGGTATTGTTGGTAGAGTCTTCTGGACAGATACATCCTAAGTCCTAGAAGCTTTTTTCTCTTCTTTATTTTGCCTCGAGGAGGGCAGTCTGTCTCTTGTGTGCATGTGACACCACAGGACAATTGCCGATGGCCCTTTCCTTCCTACATCTCCTCTCTCTAATTTTTCCTTTCACCATCTCTCTTGTGGCTGTCTCTGAGCCTGGTTTTCCCCTCTTATTTCCTGCTTCTTCCTCTATAGCTCAGATAGCCCTCAAGGCTACAGAAACTTCTGAAACCTTGTTCAGAGATGCCTTTTTGTCAACCCCCAATCCTTTTCTCCCCTGTCTTAGCACTGGCACAAAATTAAGTCTCCTTTGTCCTTTTTGTTTTTTTTAATGAACAAGTTTAGCCAATGTTAGCTGGCTATTATGTCAGACTGAAAATGCTATTTATGAGCCATTGTCAACCAAGACCAGGACCAACACTGACACCTCCTTAATTATGTGCCATTAATGATGTACACACTGCAGTTAGGGGAGCATTGCAGATCCATTTCCCACTTTAGTTCTGGGCTGTGTTGTATGAAACACTAATGAGCCCAGAATTCTCAAAGGTCATAATATGAATACATTTCCTTTTCTTCTTTTTAGGGCAATGGGGATAGAATTCAAAACAATTAAAATGAAATTTACTTCATCATTTGGCTAACAGTGTCCTGGACTGTACTAATTACCCTGAGATATGTATTCATTTGCTGATCATTTGGAAAAATCCGAGTGTGTCTGGTTCCTTGTGATGTCCCTGTCTCTGAATTCTACACAGGGTGTTTTCTTTTTTTTAGTTGCTTATCCCATTGATTATGAGAAATAACTGGAAAAAAGTCCACCCAAACCCTTACAATATAGAAAGTGCAAATTTAGCAGAACCAGCATTGAATTTTCCAGGGAGTCATTTATCATCCTTAGAAAGTTTTGGTTCTTTGCAAATAAAAAAGAGAAAGGAATGGTAATTGCTCTACTCAGCTAATTGACAGAATTGTGTCAGAAAAAGGAGGCATTTCAACACTGCCTCCGATTATGACATTTGAAGGTTGTTCTCATTCTCTCTTCACTGCTAAATTAGGCAATCATTATTTCCCTGTGAATCTTATTAATCTAATGGTTGCTTTTCCCTCAAGCCCCTCAGTTAGATTTGAGAGAATGAATTGCCAAAGGTCAGAAAAGAGTTGGTCAGTTGAGTTGTGTTCTCTACTTTTGTGGTTCATTTCATAAGTTGGAGGGGAAAAGAGGGAATAATTTTAAATTGCAGTCAGGGGAATTCAAGTCATCTGTTAAAAAGGACATTATTTGAAGAGAACCCAGAAAGTTTGAAATCTCTGCTTGGATTTCAAGAGCAGGTTAGTTCACTAACTGTGAAAGTCACAAAGCTAGAAAAGGCCCAGGTGGCTTCCTTGGGGGCAGGAGGCTCTATCAGGTATTCCGGATTAATGAAAATCCCCATTTTTTTGCTGTAAAAAAAGTGCTCATCAGAAGTAGGGCTTATGATATGGCTTTTGAGGAGACATTAATGAGACAATGGCTGGCTTAAGAAAATTGATTCTTGGTTTTTGTTAGACATTATAGCAAAATTGATCATTTATGATGGAAATAGTGCAGGCAGTCTGTTGGCAAAGCCAGCATTTCCTCAATTGGACAGATCAACAGCAGTCTCCATAGCACTTGGAAGACAGCTGGATGCCTGGTGAGGATAAAGGCAAAATGTGAATGTGGTGGTAGTCTTATCTGCATGTGCTGCTCCAATAGAATAGCACAAATTAAGTGATGGAAAATGAGCAAAAATTTAGTGGCTAACAGTTCTGGATGCTGGGAAGTTCATGATAAATGACTCCCTGGAAAATTTAGCCCCTGCTGAGGGTAAGAGAAGTGGTGGGGGGAGGGGAGGAGAGGGAGCAGGGGAACCCATTCCCTGGACAATAGCATTAGTCTATCTATACAGGGGCAGAGCCCTCATGGCTTGATCGCTTCTTGAAAGTCCTACCCCTTAACACTGTTAAAATGGAAATTAAAATTCAACCTGAATTTGGGAGGGGACAAACCAAAGCAGTGGCATATTGGAGACTACCCCATTTTTCTGCAGTCTGTTTTGGGCAAGACCTCCTCAGTCTACCTTAATGTTACTTTGGCCTTGGGGCTGTTCTCATGCCCTGCTACCCTTCTGACTGCTCTTCTCCCTCCCTTGTCAGCTGGGGCTCCCTGCGGCAGCCAATAGGAAGGGCAGGTACCCTTCCCTCCAACCTGCTACTGAGATGAAGAGGCTGAATGTACTTGACAAGTGCATTCTGGGAATTTCCTGCTTTCATATGTAGCAAACAGGAATTGAGTAGATTGAAAATGGATCACTGCAGAATCAAAACAAAATGGAAAACATTGTTTAAAAGTAAATTACCTGGACTGAAAATCTAGATGTTTTCAATTTTTTTTGGGCCAGTGGTTCTGGAAACTAAATATTTCCTGTTAATAATCAATTTAGTTAATAGTATTTAATATTTTAAGCAAAAGCCTTTATAAAATAAAGTCTAGCCTTTTTCCCGCTAGACCCAGAGAGATAAAAATTTCATGTTTTCCTCTGGCAAGTCAGTCAAAATCAAATCTCAAATCAATGAATAGATTTCAGAGCCTCTGATTTCCACTTCTAGGAGAAGTGATCTGTGATGGTGTCCCTGTCAGAAACAAGCTCAAACGATTCATGTTCATATGAAAAGATGTAACAAATTGTATGGATGCTTTCTTCATTTTGTTTTATTACGGAATCAAGTCATTTCCCTCTACTTCAGTCATCACACTGAAGTTCAATAAATGTCATAAAAATAATCATCGTTTGAAAAAAGTCATTTGAAAATGTTCGTTAGTTAACTTTTTATTTCAAAAAGGCAGATTAAACTACATATTTTCTTTTCCTTTTTTCTCTTTCCGCAAATTGCCTTTGTGTTCCTTGGGGTAGGTTCCAAGTTTGGCAAAACCCACCGCCTTCTAAAGTAATAAGGGCAGAGGATGCATAAGGACAATTATATTGTCCCTTGTCAAGAGTTACCTGACTCCTTGTCATCTCTAAAAAGGAGCCTCACCTTGGATATTTGTGGCTTAGAGCAAAAGGTGGAAGAAAAATTCTTGATTTCTACTTTTATTCCCTCAGGTTTCCTTTTAGTATAACTTTCACATTTCTGGACCATGCCCAGCAGGGACCTTGTACACATTAATCACAGAGTGAGTCTCTTGGGGGCACATCTGTATGTGTGTCTGCCATAAAAGGAACGAATCAAATTTCATCTCCATGCTTAGTTTTGGTAGCATATGACTCATTTTCATGGCCCTAGAACTAAAATGTGGTAGTTAAAACTGTAAAGTGATATTTATAGGGTAATTTTGATCAAGCCTGTCATAATTTTCCTTCCTGGGTAAGTCTCTATGTCCTTTGTTATCGCTCTAATTACACTGACAGCTTTTCAGAGGGAATGGTAGGGTAGAGGTTATTTAAATATGAAACCCAAGGTTTGACATCAGTTAAGAGTGAATGATTTTATTTCCTAACATATATTTTAATGTAACATAAACTTACTGGCTTATTTTCGTCCTGAATACTATCATTACTTTTATTTTATTTTACCTTTTATTTTTATCACTAAGGCAGAAAGAAAATTGTGTTGGTCTTCCTTTCCCCTGCACAGGCACCCAAGCAACCTTAGATTCTTCCATGATAGTATGAAGCGGTGGGGCTGGGGTATAGCTCAGCCGAGGAACACTTTGTCTTGCCTAGCATCTGTGAGGCCCTGGGTTCCATCTCCAGCATCAATCTTTCTCTTTTCTCTCTTTCTCTCTTCTCTCTCTCTCTCTCTCTCACACACACACACACACACCCCACCCACCGCCTTCTGAAACTGCTGTGAGGTCCATCTACTCCTGATGGCTCCGTGGTGAAACCCCGCAGCTGCAGGCCTCTCTCAGGTTAGGACTTCCACAGAGCTCTGCCAGTGACTTGGCTCTTTCTACATCACTCCAGGGATCTCTATTAACTTAACACACTAAAAATAACCCTGTAGAACTGCTGAGCAGGCCAAGGATACCTGCAGGGCCTGGGGAAGGCTAAATATTGCTCATATTGATCAGAAACGTGGGCCCTGCTCCCATGCTGCTTGCTGTTTGACCCTGAAGCTCATTAAGAGTGTTTGTGCATCTGTGGGCTCTAGAGGCTGGGCACTCAGCAGGCCTGGGGCTTGAGGAAGAGAGGATGCTGGTACTGGTTGCAGAAGCCTTTCCCTACCAACTCACGGCTCGCTCCCTTTCCTTCTGAATTAATATAGCCCTTGTCTGAGCCTGGACTGGACCTCTCTCCTCCCCTCACCTCGGCTCGGGTTCTTGGCTGAGAATAAAGTTAACTTTCACCTTGGCTCTAAGCCTAGCTGCTGTTGTACAGGTTTGTTCTTGCACAGGGCAATAGGCTCTTCAAATAGGAGACAGGAGCTCAGTTGCATTTGCTTTAGGCACCAGCAGCTGGGAATAATTTGTTTAAACATTTCTTCTCTCTCTCCTCTCTTTCTTTCTTCTGTGGTACTGGACTTGGATCTCAGGGCCTTGCACTTGCTAGGCAGTCACTCTGCCACACCTCCAGCCAAATGTAATATGTTGAGCCAAACAAAAATGGCAATAGTCAACTAATTTTGTTTCTATATAATGGCAATTTCATATGGTTGAACCTAGTAGTTTTGGAAAGCCTTTCTCTTCTCACTTCTCTGTAAGACAGAAAGATTAGACATGACCTTGTTTTAGTGCATGGAGAAATCTATGCACTAAATCTAGTCCAAGACTACTAGCACCAAGTTGTATGAAACTCCATGCATGAGTGAACCTGCTCTCCCATTACTCAGTCTGCTTTCTTGTCCTTCCTCTGTAAGGGCCTAGGCTGCAAATGAGAATCTGGAGAAAGATGGTGACGGATTGTCACTTTCCACAAGAGCTGAGCAGAGCACAATGCAGGAGATCACAGCTTCTAAAACCAAGAGCCTACTAAGGAGTGGTTTATACCTCAAGCAGACACTCCTGAGCTGGTGCTGGCTTGCCTCAAATGACAGCTCTTTCAGGGGCTGAGTGAACTGCAGCTGGGCTGCAGCATTCTGGTTGGTTGTGCTTCTTGTCCCTCAGAATCTCTACTTACAGCTCAGGACTCTTGGAGGTCTGAGGCTCTGGCTGTGGAGTGAGGGACTTAGCTGGCCTGTACCAAGGTGGGTTCCCACTCTGTGCTTGCCTATGGCCCATGTAGGCTTTCTAATATTTGCAGTGTATGTTTAGGTAGGTTTTCATGTGCAGAGCTGCCATGTACATTGCAGGGCATTTGGTGGTATCCCGGGCCTACCTACTAGATGTGACAACTCCAAATGTCTAGACATTGTCCCCAGAGGGACAAAAATCACCCTGGTTGAGAACTGTCTGGCTTCGGGGACCTTAGAGTTGGGGATGAAGGGCTGGGCTGGATTCAGCTGGATTGGAACGATGGTGACATTAAAATTTTTCATTAGCATAAATTGTATAATAAGCTTTTATTGTGATATTTATAACATGCATATAATGTACTTTGATCAAGTTCACTCCACCTATATTTCTCTTTACCAGCCTCCCTCCTCGTTTTTAACAGTTAGTGGTTGTTTCGGTGTGCTGTTTTCATGCCTATATATAATGTATTTCTGTAATATTCACCCTCCCCTCACTTTTTCCTTTCCTTCTTCCTCCACCCCTCAAAAGTCCCCCTTTACAATGATGCCATATTATTTTTTTAAGGTTCTAGACTCCACATATGTGCAAAAACATGTGATATTTGTTTTTCTGAGCTTGGCTTATCTTTCTTAACATGATGTTCTCTAGGTCTCCCATCTGCCCAAGAAAAGTGGTGATGAAGAAAAGTGGTGTGTGTGTGTGTATGTGTAGTTTTTTTTTTTGTGTGTGTGTTTAAACTCAGGGCTTCATGATTGCTAGGCAGGTGCTCTACCACTTGAGCCACTCCACCAGCACTGTTTTGTGTTGTTTATTTTCAAGATAGAATCTTACAAACTATTTGCCTGGGTGGGCTTTGAACTGTGATCCTCCTGATCTCTGCCTCTTGAGTAGCTAGGATTACAGGCGTGAGCCATGGGCTCCCTGCTATATTTAGACTTTGAGAAAGGGTCTTGCTGTATAGCTCAGGTTGTCCTTGAATTCTCCTGTCTTCTGCCTCAGTCTCCCAGGCGCTGGGATTACAGGTGTGTGCCATGCTCTGTAGAGAGGAGTCACATTTTGGGGCTTTTTCTTTTCTTTAACCACTTAGACCCTTAGATAGGAAGAAAGGCAGTCTAACAGAAGACCAGTTCTCTCGATTTTCTGGCAAAAACATCTGACTTCTTGTTTTTCTAGTTAATTATGGATTTTTATGAGCTCACTCAGCTAATCAAATTTAATGACACTAGATCCAAATCACATTATTGTTATTTTTCAAGGCTGTGCTGGAACCATGCCACATTAACCCGCCAGCAGCCTGGAGACAACTGCAGTCACTCAAACACTGGAGAAGCAATGCCTTTATTAGCAGTGCAAACAGCGTTTTCATAACATGCTGCTGCTGAGAATATGAAGACAAAATAAAAGGAGCAGAAAAAGGAACTTTTCCATAAAGAACTCTTTAGGAGCTTTATTACAAAGGAGAACCTTTATTGCAAGATGGCAGTGAGACATGTGTCCTATGTTTGTTACCATTTCCAATATAAGTTTTGGTTTGGAGAGGCACAGAAACTGATATTGTTCCTTTATTTCCATGTCACTGATGATGGCTTGATGCAAGGATTTCCCAACAGGCTGGTTTTGGCTTGTCTTTCATCTTGATCCTGTTTGTGACTCTGTCCCTGTCCTCTTTCCTTATCCCCAGGGATTCGTGCAGTGGGGGGGACTGGACACAGCTGCTGGTCTTATCACTGCCTCTTCACCATACTCTTGCCTCAGAAGAATAAAAAATATTGTGCATCCAGGAATTGTTTTTTTTTTTTTTGCCTTAGGACTTTACATTACCTATAGAAAAATTCATGATTTTTTTTTCATTTAGCACTAGATTTGTTTTGAATCAAAGGCAACAGGTTTTTTTTTTTTTTTTTTTTTTTTTGGGAAGGGAGGTATGGAGAGGCATTTAGAAAAGTAATGAAAAAGTTTACTTTATTTTGCTGCTAAATTGTCCTGTTAGGTCTTTGTATCGATTTCAACATGTTAAATGGGGCGTTCACTTCTAGTTTAACCACTCTTTTCTGAATACCGCCTATAATTCATCCTGGAGCCTGCTATGGTCTGAATGGCTACCCAGAGTCACCTTGAAGTTTAATCCTTATTGTGAGGCACTAAAAGTTGGGACCAGGTGGGACCTGTCAGAGCTGATTAGAGGGCTCTGCCCTCATCATGGTGGACTAATTTATTCACAGATTAATGAATTAATGGGTTATCTTGGTTACCAAAGCCAGTTTGGCTCTCTCTCTTCCTTATTATGTGGTAGTCTTCATTGCTTTGAGACTCTATGCTAGTAAGAAGGTGCAGCCCCTCGGCCTCGAACCTCCTAGAACTGCAGGCTGAATAAACCTTTATTCTTTTCAAATTACCTAATCTCTGGCATTGAGTTGCAGCATCAGAAAGTGGACAAAGACAGCTCTAAAATTGTTTTGTACACTCTTGAACCTAATAAACTAATGAGAAATTATCCTTTTTCTCTACAAATGAGAGACTTGTACCTGTTGCTATAATGTCATGTGAGATTCCTGGGTATCATTATAAAAAGATTGGGTTATTGGGCACACATAAGAGCAAAGAGTTGGAGGGCTTGATTTTTGGGTCCAATTGATTTGAGTTTGAATGCTGTGCCTATCATTTAACTAGCTGTATGGCACTTGGCAAGCTACTTTACTTTTAAAGCTTTACTTTCTGCATCTGTAAAATTGATGTATTACTAATAATAGTTAGATTGTGTTTTTTTGAGGATAGAATGAGGTAATGTATGTAAAATGCAAATAGGATGCCTAGACACAGTAAGTGTACATTTGATTATTTGAGGATGGGGTACAATTATTTCCAAGCTGGGATTAGTCTTGTGACATTTCCTTAATTTAGTAAATTAAGCTGCCCTCCTCAATTAGTTTCTCACTATAACCATCATAATCTCTTCTTCAAATCGTGGTTCTCAGGCTCTGGGTATATTTTAAGATATTTTATGGGCAGAAGACCTTCCACAGGGACTGTGGCTCATCTCCTAGGAAAGCAGAGGGGAATAAATAACAAGCAATAAAAACAGCAAATTTATGCTCCAGAAGTGAGGGGAAAAAAACAGTCCTAACAGAAGTCATTTGAACTTTACTACAAAAGATAGGAGAGTCAATCACAGGGTTTAAAAACATACTGTCCTGGCAGAGCTGACTTTGTAGTGAAAATGGAGCCCTGGTTGTGTTTGTTTAAAGATGGTGACCAGGATCAAGGAGAAAGCAAAAGTGTTTAAAATGTTTTTTGATTTATAATTGGCACATACTAATTATACATGTTTATAGGGTAGACTAGGATACTTAGTACATGTGTGTAGTGTATAATGAATGATCAGACCAGGGCAATTGGCATAGCTATCACCTCAAACATTTATCATTTCTTCATGTTGGGAACATCCAAAATCCTTTCCACCCACTATTTTCAAATATACAATTGATTATTGCCATCATAGCTTCCCTACTGTGCTATTGGAAATTAGAAGTTATTTCTCCTATTGTACTATACCCCTGTATCCATAACCATCCTCTCTCCTTTTCCTTCATCCTGTTACCCTTCCAAGCTATTCTACTCTCTGCTTCTATGAGGTCAACTTTTTCAGGTTCCATATATACGTGAGAACATGTATGACACTTCTGTGCCTAACACTGCACTTCGTGTTCTCTAGGCTCATCCATGTTGCCACAAATGAGAGAGTTTCATTCTTTTTTTATGACCAAATAATATTCCTTTGTGTATATACACCACATTTTCTTTATCCATTCATCCATGGAGGAAGACCTAGGTTGATTCCATATCTTGGCTATTGTGAGTAGTGCCACAATAAACTTTGAAGTGCAGATGTCTTTTTTACATAAGATTTTCTTTCTTTTGGGTACATACTCAGTACTTGCATTGCTGGATTCTATGGTAGTTCTAGTTTCAGGTTTTTGAGGAAACCCCATACTGTTTTCTTTAATGGCCATACTAATTTACATCATCTGAGTTTCCCTTTCTTCACATGCATACCAGAATTTTTTCTTTAAAAAAATTCTTTTAGTATTAGCCATTCTATCTGGGGTGAGATGATATTTCATTGTGGTTTTGATTTGCATTTCTCTGACAATTAGTGATACTGAGCATTTTTCATATATTTTGTGGCCATTTGTTTATCTTCCTTGAGAAATGTATATTCAAGTCATTTGTCCATTTTTTAGGCAGACGATTTGTCCCCCCCTTTGTTGTTGCTGTTGAGTTTCTTATATATTTTGGATACCAATCCCTTATCAAATGAGTAATTTGAAAATATCTCCTCCTATTCAGTAGGTTTGTCTCTTAACTCTTGTTTCCTTTCTTGTGCAGAAGATTCAAAAGTATTTTTGATCAAAGGTTGTCTTGATAAGAAATAAATGTTCTTGAAATTCTAGAAATAATATAACAAAACAGAACAAAAACAAAACTCAAGTTTCTGCTGGGTATTAAGGGGGTGGGGGGGAGAGGGAGGGGCAGAGTGGGTGGTAAGGGAGGGGTGGGGGCAGGGGAGTGAAATGACCCAAGCCTTGTATGCACATATGAATAATAAAACAATAAAACAGAAACAAAAACAAAACAAGACTCAAGCACATAGGGCTCACTCATACATAGTGAGTTTGCTGTTTGGCTCAATGACCAAAAAGAGTTCAGAAGACAAAGCAAAGATCTTTTAGGGGAATCCTTTGTCAATATTTCCCCTACCATCTTAGGTCACAGCCATGTTCTGCTACCAGTGAGGTTACTGTGAAAATTCTGGTGTTCAGGGAGACTTTAGGTCTCACCTGAGGTGTGTTTTTGGGGACAGATAGGAGAGGTGGTGGCTAAATGGAGATTATCTGGGAGTTGCTAGGAAGATTCTTTGCTTCCTCAAGGGTGGGGTTTTGGAATGAGGCAGAGATGTACACAGCTGAGGGAGCTGGAACAGAACAGGATTAAAGGCAGGGAAGTATGAAGTACCTACTATGTTCTAAGGGCTTTCATATAGCCTAGTTCATTATCTCATGGCAATCATAAAGGATTGGTGTTATCTCTATTTTTAAGTGTGATTGTTGCTTTGAGAGGTGTAGCAACTTCCCAGAGGTTGGTTAGGTAGTAAGTGGTAGAGCTGGAGGTTTGAAATCAAGCCTGTCTGATTCTAAAGCCCATGAAAAACAGTCCTGGTAAAATCTTTTCCTCTTCTTCCTCAAGGGAATAGTACTGAAAAGAGATAACTAAAACAGAAGAAAGAATATATTAGAATATTCAACCGTCAGGCTTCATCCTATTATTCCATGTGTGAAGAAAGATAAAAAACAGAATTAGAACACTTTATCAAACACTCCTCCCAAGAACAGCAGAGAGAAAACAGTAAAGCAAAACAATGACAACAACAATAATAACAAAACTAGCTAAATGTCCTCAAGGCTTTATGCATACAGCTGGGTAGATCCTTTCTTGACCAGTTTCAGTTTTTGTGGGTCTAGCTCACCAATTCCAGGAATCATGGTGGGAACATTTATAAAACAAATAAGGTTCTGGAAGATGGAATCATGGTAGACATAATGATAATTGAAACATGGAAAAGATACTGCAAACTGAAAATGAATATCCATTGGAAGAGATTTTAATTTTCTTATAAAATAATGGAGAAAGAAACCTGTAGTCACATGGAGGGTAATAGAATCATGAGTAGTGAATAGTTCTGGTCTGTAAACAAAGAATCATACCAAAAACCCCTGATATTTTCACAGTGGTGGAATTATAAAATTAGTGGATGAAGGGAAATAATAAATTTAATGTATTTGGATTTTTGGCAACACAAGGGAGAGGTGTGAAAACCAAGATAATTGAATAGAAAATTTTAGCAAATTATTTGACCTTAGGTTGGGCTGGATTTTTTTCTTAATAAGTTACTTTTGTTAAAGTAGATTTTGCTAGAATTGCGTGAGATTGCTTCAAGGTGGCCATTTCAACATATTTTGTATAAAGTAAAGGATCATGATTTGAAACATATAAAACCAAACAAACAACCGCCCCCCAACAACAACAATAAGAAATGACTTTGGGATTATTGCAAACTAAAAACAAAATACCTATTTGGTTGAATTGCAAATAGACAATTTCCTGCCTAAACGAAGTTTTATGAAAGATGCCTTTGTCTTTTAACTGTGGTGATACGCTAATGATCCCTCATTTCTTCTTTCCAGGAAACCCTCCAAGGTCTACTGCTCCACTAGGAAACTCGCAGACAGAGGTTCATAGAGGTCCGGATGGTGCATTTTGAGCAACGTCTGAGTGTTTCATTTTTTGAAGAACTGTTTTTCTACAGAGGTTACAACATTTTATATCATCAGTAGTAATGCAAAAGGGTACTACTTTCCCTACGTCCTTACCAACATTCTCTTTGTTGTTCTCTCTCTCTCTCAATACCCATGCTACTGGTGTGAAGTAACTCATGAGGTTTGGCTTCTATTTCCTTATGACTTATGTGTTCATATTTATGTATGTTCTTGAGATTTGTTTGTCTTCTTCAGAGAAATGTCTTGGGTTCTTTTATTTTCTTTAATTTTTGATTTAGTTTAATTTTGTTTTAGCAGTACTGGGGATGGAACACTTGCTAGACAAGTGCACTACCACTTGAATTATGCCCCCAGGGACCCCCTCCTTTAACATCCCATCTTTTTTTTTTTTTTTGGCTGTACTGGGGTTTGAACTCAGGGCCTCACACTTGCTAGGCAGGTGCTCTACCACTTGAGCTACTCTACCAGCCCTGACCCCCACCTTTAAAAATTTTGTTTTGGAGGTAGAGTTTTGCTAACTTTGCCTAGCCTGGCCTCGAACTTGTGATCTTCCTGCCTTCACCTTCCAATTAGCTGTGATTATAGATGTGTGATACCACACCTGGCTAAGTATTTGACTTTTTAAAAAATTGACTTGTTTGTCTATTTGCTTTAGAGTTTTAAGAGTTCTTTATATGTTTTGGATATTAGCCTTGCATCAGTTAAATGATTCACAGATATTTTCTCCCATTCTGTGAATTGTTTTCTCTCAGTTGACTGTGTTCTTTGATGCAGAAAAAAATTTTAAGTAGCACAAATTATCTATTTTTTTCTCTAATTGTCTATGTGTTTTGTGTCATCCAAGAAGCCTCTGTCAATTCCAAAGTCATGAAAATTTATCCCTATGTTTCCTTATAAAAGTTTTATTGTTTTAACTCTTAGGTTTAGCTCTCTAAATTAATTTTGAGTTAACTTTTGTGTATGGTTTAAGGTAGGAGTCTAATTTCATTCTTTTGCATATAGATATCCAATTTTCCTAGCAATATTTGTCAAGAAGACTGCCCTTTCCCCATTGAGTGTCTTGGCACCCTTGCCAAAAATCATTTGACCATATATACAAGGGTTTATTTCTGGATTCTCTGTTTTATTCCATTGGTATCTATGCTTGTCTTTACGCCAGGTACCACACTGTTTCTTTTCTCTCTCTCTCTTATTGGTGTGTATTAATTGCATATACTGTACTTTTTTTTTTTGCTGTTTTTCTTTTTTCTTTTATTATTCATATGTGCATACAAGACTTGGGTCATTTCTCTCCCCTGCCCCCACCCCCTCCCTTACCACCCACTCTGCCCCCTCCCTCTCCCTCCCACCCCCTCAATACCCAGCAGAAACTATTTTGCCCTTATCTCTAATTTTGTTGTAGAGAGAGTATAAGCAATAATAGGAAGGAACAAGGGTTTTTGCTGGTTGAGATAAGGATAGCTATACAGGGCATTGACTCACATTGATTTCCTGTGCGTGTGTGTTACCTTCGAGGTTAATTCTTTTTGATCTAACCTTTTCTCTAGTTCCTGGTCCCCTTTTCCTATTGGCCTCAGTTGCTTTTAAGGTATCTGCTTTAGTTTCTCTGCGTTAAGGGCAACAAATGCTAGCTAGTTTTTTAGGTGTCTACCTATCCTCACCCCTCCCTTGTGTGCTCTCGCTTTTATCATGTGCTCAAAGTCCAATCCCATTGTTATGTTTGCCCTTGATTTAATGTCCACATATGAGGGAGAACATACGACTTTTGGTCTTTTGGGCCAGGCTAACCTCACTCAGAATGATGTTCTCTATTTCCATCCATTTACCAGCGAATGATAACATTTCGTTCTTCTTCATGGCTGCATAAAATTCCATTGTGTATAGATACCACATTTTCTTAATCCATTTGTCGGTGGTGGGGCATCTTGGCTGTTTCCATAACTTGGCTATTGTGAATAATGCTGCAATAAACATGGGTGTGCAGGTGCCTCTGGAGTAACCTGTGTGACAGTCTTTTGGGTATATCCCCAAGAGTGGTATTGCTGGATCAACCGGTAGATCAATGTCTATCTTTTTAAGTAGCCTCCAAATTTTTTTCCAGAGTGGTTGTACTAGTTTACATTCCCACCAACAGTGTAAGAGGGTTCCTTTTTCCCCGCATCTTCGCCAACACCTGTTGTTGGTGGTATTGCTGATGATGGCTATTCTAACAGGGGTGAGATGGAATCTTAGGGTGGTTTTAATTTGCATTTCCTTTATTGCTAGGGATGGAGAGCATTTTTTCATGTGTTTTTTTGGCCATTTGAATTTCTTCTTTTGAGAAAATTCTGTTTAGTTCACTTGCCCATTTCTTTATTGGTTCATTAGTTTTGGGAGAATTTAGTTTTTTAAGTTCCCTATATATTCTGGTTATCAGTCCTTTGTCTGATGTATAGTTGGCAAATATTTTCTCCCACTCTGTGGGTGTTCTCTTCAGTTTAGAGACCATTTCTTTTGATGAACAGAAGCTTTTTAGCTTTATGAGGTCCCATTTATCTATGCTGTCTCTTAGTTGCTGTGCTGCTGGGGTTTCGTTGAGAAAGTTCTTACCTATACCTACTAACTCCAGTCTGTCCAGGGGCTATGCTGCTCTGGCCCAGGCTTGTCTGTGGGGGTAACCACAGTACTGCGAATCTCACCTGGTCCGTGTCTTCCCAAGCCTTCTGGGCGCCGGCGACTGGCAGCCCGGGGGCCCTCCTTATTTCTCCGTTTAACATTTAACGTGAAGTGGAGATTCTCTGCACTGGCTGGAGGCGTGGTGGGGTCAAAATTATGCCTTTTTTCAGTGATTATGCCTGCAAAGTGTGTCTCCGGTGTCTCTCCAAGATTTCACTATAGGATGCTCGCTTTTTGCTTCCTCCCTCTAGCCACCATCTTGGAATCCCCTCACATATACTGTACTTTGATCACCATCTCTATTACCCTTTCTTTCCCTTACCACATCATTTTAATTACTACAGATTTGCAGTAAAGTTTGAAATTAATAAGTGTGAGAACTACAACTTTGTCTTTTTAAAAAATTGTTTTGTTTATTCAGGTTTTCTTGAGATTTCATATGAATTTTAGGATTTTTTGTTTTATTTCTGCAAAAGACATGACTGGGATTTTTGTAGACATTGACACATCTGTACATTGGTTTAGGTATTATTGACATGGTAACAATGTCAAATCTTTCGATCCACTAATGGAATGTTTTCTTCCTTATTTATATGTTCTTTAATTACCTTCAGTAATGTTTTGTAGTTCTCAGTGTAGAAATCTTTTGCCTCCGTGATTAAGTTTATTACCATTTTTCTTTCTTTTTTATTTAGCACGTATGAATTGCACGAAGGGGTTTCATTATGATATTTCCATACAGATACACATGTACCTCAATCAGACTCACCCCTTTATGATTCTTTCTGCCCCCTCCCCTTCAAACATTTAAAAAATGGTTTCATTTTCTATTTTCATACATTTTGATCATATTCACCCCTTTTCCCTTCTTTCACCTCCCCCCCACTGGTTCTAACTCCCAGTATATCTCATTATTTTTGATGATTGGTAACTTGAATTACTGTCTTAACTTTCCTTTTGGATTATTTGTTATTAGTATATAGAAACACAATTCAATTTTTTGTGTTAAGGGACTTGCTTTTATCCAGGGCATTTCACCATGTTTTCCAGTTGATTTTCCATTGTCCTTACCCTTTATCGATTTAACAACCCATTTCTCAATGTAACCAGCAGAAATGTTATTAGGAATAATGGGAGGAATGAGTTAACAAAAATATATTGGGAGATGTTTTTTCTCATAGGTCTCATTGGTGACCATTTCTTCATTGTATGAATTCTTGGTACATTGCAGTTCAAAGTACTGAGCTTCAATAGTTAGTGAGTTGCAATTTTATCAGTTTGAGAGCTCCTACTTGTTGCATATACTCAATTAGAAATTGAGTAACAACTTACTAGAGGGACCAAAGAAAAGATTATTTTCTGGATAGATGGCTGTTACAGTTTGGATCTTAAATGTCTCATGTGTTGAAGGCTTGGTCCCAGCTGATGGCACTGTTGGGAGGTGGTGGAAACTTTAGGAGGTAGTGCCTGGTGGACATTAGGTCACTGGGGGCATGCCCTTGAAGGAGATTGTAGGACGTTGGCCCTACCTCTTTCGTTTTCTCTTCTTGGCTGCCATGAGGTAAGCATCTTTGCTTTACCACACAAGGTAGCCATGATGTGCTATCTGGCCACAGTTCCAAAAAGATGGAGCCAAGTGACCATGGACTGAAATCTCTTAATCCACGAGCCCAAATAAATCTTTTCTTTTTTAAAGTTTGCTATTACAGGTATAAACTAAAAGCTGACTAACACAAGGGCTGTATACACTGGAGTTTAGTGTTTAGTGTCCCTTCCAAATTTAAGGGTATTTAACTTCTCATACAACTTTGAAGGAAAATATTGTGTGGGAAGGCTGGATTTTGCTGACTAGCCTTTGGGAGGCATTCTGAATAAAAGGTCACTGAACTATTGCCTCAGTAACAATTGATGAGTGACTATCACAAGTGAAACACGACTAAGCCTTTGAGGGACACAGAACTGAGTAATACATAGCCTCTGTTCTCAAGAGCTTTTTCCAATGTTGGACAAAGATGGATTATTGTATTCAGCATGTCTTAGGTAACTTCACACTTGTGGTGATGCAACTTTTGCACGTTTTGGGCTATGGCTTGAAAGTTTCTTTGGTGATGTACAGATCCACGCATGGAAGACACCAGAGCAGGGTGAGATGGTTTTACACACTTTGTCAGTCACGTCCTCCCCCTTTTCGCACTCATTAGATAGAACCAGCTTGTTTCGGCTATGAGGGCTAATTCTGTGCATGTGTTCCCAATGTCTTGTCTGGTGACATCACATGGTAACTTGCAGTTATCCGATGTGGAAGTATTTACACCAAAAAAAAAAAAAAATCATCAAACAAACACTTCAAATCAACCATTTGCTCCCCTCATCTCCACTTACCAATCACTGCGTTAGGCTACAGTTGCTCTGAAGATTAACTGATATGGAGGTTCAATAGCTGGTTTGTCAATGAAGGGGACTTGCAGGTCTTGGTTTCTGAAGGCTGAGTCCATGGCCTAGTGCTCCCAAGACCTCTCAGACAGCTTTCCAGATTCCTTTTTAGATGTTGTTCTTATTGTTCAGGGAAGGTTTTTCACTAACTGTATGACTCCATTTATCTCTTCTCTGATAACCTCTACTCACCCTGTGGTCAGGGATAAGCAACAACAAGTCTTGTTGATAAGCAACAACAAGTCTCTGCCTAACCTGCATTTTGATAAATCTTAGACTCTTTTGTATTTTTTCTAACACATGTGTATGAAAGTTGGCACAAAGATTATGTGAGAATCCTTTAAAATGTGGAGACTGATCCTAATAAGATTCTTAATAGATAACAGCAGTCTTTTTGTAGGAGGAATTGGGTGGACAAATACACAAACAAAAGCTGCAGCAGGAGCAATAACTAGTACACTATTTAATAAGCTGGAGGTCTTTCTTGATTATTAACTTCTATAGATGTGTAGTTTGGATAATACGAATTTTTCTCTAGAGGATTGTTAGTAGGGGCAGTCTGGTTAGGTAACTGTTTCAATGGCCTCTTTCACACCCCCCACGTGCAATGTGGGTGGTGGCAGGGACGATGTAGTGGGTCCCAGAGGCAGCATTACATTAGTAATTTTCTGGAAACACTCAGCTCACAGACACAGAACTGCAGTTTACAGGAAGCTATCCATCTTTCTCAAAACAGTTCAGAAAAGGAATCCATTTTCTTTAATATAAATCCTATTTGTCTTGTGATGTATAAATCATCCTTTCGAAAGAAGCCCTTTGAGGTATCAATTCAAGGCATTCTCTCAAAACATCATCTCAGCACAGCCCTTTGGTGGAAGCTAATCCTTTGTGGCTGCTGAAAGGTAAAATTCATCCCACTTTTCACTGAATTTCCCACCCAAAGCCCCCTGGTATCATGTTAGCAGTTAGGATCACCTGTCAGGGTCAGAATGACCTTAGCAAGGTATAGTTATAGGAGAGTGAAGCCATTGCCCATGCTCTTGCCAGCCCACGGCTGAGTTGCTCACTCATCCTTGTGCATCTCTGGAGGTGAAAGATAATGTTAAGGCCATCTGTGAGTGTTGTTAGTTTTTGGGAGTTAGCAAATAGTGATCATGTCCTCTCTAGATTCCCTGGGCTCCATTTTACCAGTGTGATTTGAACCTCCAGCTGTGGTGTGTGCTGTGGCTAATGGTTCACGGTAGCAGCCTTCCCCTGAGTATTGCTTGTGGATGGCTGGAGTCCCTAGAAGAAGCCTGAAAATCATACCTCTTCTCTTGTGCATGTAACAATGTCTGGTGGGGACTTGGTGGGAGGGGTTTATGAAACCCTGCTCTTTTGCCTTAAGGCACAACAGATCCAAGTTGCAGGCTATATGTGGGATGAGGGGGATGAGGTTGAGGTTCAACTTTACCTGAATGATTTCTGCCTCATCTCTGTATTGCTTTCTTACTCCCTTATAGATTTCTCCTGAGAATACTCCTTCCATAAATCACTTGGACACAAATCCCTGTCTCAGTGCCTGCTTTTAGGAAACTCAACTTAACTGGGTCCAACTCAAGCTGACCCAAAGACCTTGCAGGGAGTTATTTGTCCTAAGACAGAAGGAGCTGTGCTGTGGTTCTGAGTTTCAGTTAATACATTCTTAAGGAAATTGCAACCTTTTTGGTCTTAATGACTCAACTCTGTGTACTTGATTGAAACTTTGTTCTAAAACTTTTGGTTGCCCATTAGATGTGAGCAGGGTATTTCTAAGAAGTCTGCTTCCCTTGGGCATTCCATGCTGTCTCCGTTCGCTGGATAGCTTTCTCAGGTATAAGAAGGCATCTTGCTTTCAAAGATTTTGTGGCTTCAATGGGCAGTGGGGAAAACACACCAAGATGAGGTGGTCTGCAGAAAGTGTCTAGTCAACGTGTTCACAGCATGTACACAAAGCAGGATGGGGAGGCCTGAGAAATCATTTTGGGTTGCATGTAGCCAGAAGAAGTTTTGATGAGTGGATCTGAATTGGGTCTAGGGGACTAAATCAAGAACTTCAGGAAAGGAGAGAACATTGGCTTAAGGCTGGAAAGAACTTTGAACTCTTCTGTTGGCAGCATGTTTACCACACACGGGAATAATAAGCTATAATTCAACATCTCGTCTCTTGCACAGGACCCTCAAAAGAGGCACATGGGAAAACTGAAGTTCCCAACTCCTGCTGAAGCTGATTGAACCAGGGGACATGACCACTCTGGGCACACATTTTCAGGGCCAGAATGTGACTTTCCATTTTCCCTTCCTCTTGCAGTTGCCATCATAAAAACACATGTTGAGATTGCAGTCTCTGTTTAAAGTAGGTCTCTCTTTCCAGAAATGCTTTGTAAGCACATATCCCTGGATAAGTCACTTGCCCTGAGTTTTAGTTTTCTCATTTACAAAGTGATGGGCTGTAAATCTCAGATTCCTTTTAATTTATTTGATTCTTTGATAAAGGGCCCTGGGTTAGTTTTTCCATTTGACAAAAATACCTGAGAAAGTCAGATATTTTGAAATACCTGAGAAAGTCAAGGATAAAAGATTTATTTTGGCTCATGGTTTCAGAGGTCCCAGTCCGTGGTCAGATGGCTCTGTTGCTAGGGCCTGTGATGAGGCAAAATATAATAGCAGAGAGGGCATAGGAGAGCAGAGCTGCACACCTAATGACAGCCAGGAAGCAAAGAGATTGGGCAGGGCAGGGGGCGGGGGGAGACACTAGGGACAAGGTATACCCTTAGTTCCTCCAACTAGACCCCACCGCCTAACTTCTACCACCTCCCAATAATACCGTAAAAGTATGAATCCATCAATGAACGAATCCATTGATAGGTCAGAATTCTCATGACCTAAGTAGTCAATTACTTCCTAATAGTGTCACCAGCTGGGGACCAAACCTTCAATACATGTGCATTTTTGGGTGACATTTCATATCCAAATCATAACAGGCCTACAATCAAATGTGTTAGACACTTAGCTTGTCTCAGAAACAAAAAGAAATGGAGGACAGAAGAGTTTTCTTATTGAAAACAAATAGTTCCTTGTAATATCAGTGAACAAAAAAACCAGTCATATAGAGGAAAAATAAAGTTAAATGTCCTTTGCTTCTGTTGTAGAACTCTGAAATTTAGAACCCAGCCACACATAAATTTGTCCACTCAGAAACCCAGAACCTGAATGCTTACTAGGAACTGTGAAAAGTTCTTATCAATGAACATGTTTGCAGCCTAGATGAATATTCCAGGAAGGCAGGGGTCTTGTTTATCCCGATGGGTGCAGTTGTGTGTTAAAGATCGTATAAAGTTCCATTTATTTATTTTATTTTATTTACTGTGCAGAGGAACATCTGTTGTTCAGACTTATTTCTTTAGGGCTGTTGTGAATAGACTTCTCTTGGCCTGTTTTGCTTTCTGTCATCCTAAATGCAGCCATAAATCCCCCTCTATTCTGTTTTGTGCATCGTTTGAAGTCACTTTGTGGGTAGATGTGCTGCTCGTGTATTGAGCTTTCTTTGCTTATATATACATTTGGTGCCTCCTTCTCAGCCTAGCAGGAAATTACCTTCTGTTTAAATGACCCCTTTCCTTTCCTTACCCCACCACCATTTTAGTATAATTTTCTCTTTCCAGATGATCTAATGGAGTCCTTATGCTGAGTGTTTGTGACAGGGTCTCATGTCCTCATAAAACAGCATTCTCTTTGTGGATTAAAGAAAGGGATAGTAAGCTTTTTAAAATCATCTGCTATTTAATTATACAAGACAACCTTCTGTTGCTCGGTTTATACCCAGGTTTTGGAAAATTTACACTTCTGTTAACAGGTTGTTAAAATAGGATTCTTCCTTGTTTCAGTAGAGGCTGCAAAAATATAATCACAAAATAAATGCTGCCCCTTACTTTCCAAAAATGAGGTGCTATGCCAATGTGCAGGGATGTGAAGGAAGTCATGGTAGGTGGTTCTGTGATCCTTAATGAGTCCCCAGATTAAGAATGAAACACAATTGAGTTGAGAGAGAGAGAGAGAGAGAGAGAGAGAGAGAGAGAGAGAGAGAGAAGAGAATATTTGAAGAAAGGTGGCTTCTATTATGTCTTTTTTTTTTAGTTTTTTTTTATTATTCATATGTGCATACAATGCTTGGGTCATTTCTTCCCCCCTTCCCACATACCCTCCCTTACCACCCACTCCACCCCCTCCCTCTCCCCCCCCTCGATACCTGGCAAGACTATTTTGCCCTTATTTCTGATTTTAATGAAGAGAGAGTATAAGCAATAATAGGAAGGAACAAGGGTTTTTGCTAGTTGAGATAAGGCTAGCTATACAGGGAGTTGACTCACACTAATTTCCTGTGTATATGTGTTCCCTTCTAGGTTAATTCTTTTTTTTTATTGTTTTATTATTCATATGTGCATGCAAGGCTTGGGTCATTTCTCCCCCTGCCCCCACCCCCTCCCTTACCACCCCCCCCACCCCCTCAATACCTGGCAGAAACTATTTTACCCTTATCTCTAATTTTGTTGAAGAGAGAGTATAAGCAATAATAGGAAGGAACAAGGGTTTTTGCTGATTGAGATAAGGATAGCTATGCAGGGAGTTGACTCACATTATTTCCTGTGCGTGGGTGTTACCTTCTAGGTTAATTCGTCTTGATCTAACCTTTTCTCTAGTTCCTGGTCCCCTTTTCCTATTGGCCTCAGTTGCTTTTAAGGTATCTGCTTTAGTTTCTCTGCGTTAAGGGCAAGAAATGCTAGCTAATTTTTTAGGTGTCTTACCTATCCTCACCCCTCCCTTGTGTGCTCTCGCTTTTATCATGTGCTCAAAGTCCAATCCCCGTGTTGTGTTTGCCCTTGATCTAATGTCCACATAAGAGGAAGGACATACGATTATTGGTCTTTTGGGCCAGGCTAACCTCACTCAGAATGATGTTCTCCAATTCCACCCATTTACCAGCGAATGATAACATTTTGTTCTTCTTCATGGCTGCATAAAATTCCATTGTGTATAGATACCACATTTTCTTAATCCATTCGTCAGTGCTGGGGCATCTTGGCTGTTTCCATAACTTGGCTATTGTGAATAGTGCTGCAATAAACATGGGTGTGCAGGTGCCTTTGGAGTAACCTGTGTCACAGTCTTTTGGGTATATCCCCAAGAGTGGTATTGCTGGATCAAATGATAGATCAATGTTTAGCTTTTTAAGTAGCCTCCAATTTTTTTTTTGCATTTCCTTTATTGCTAGAGATGGTGAGCATTTTTTCATGTGTTTTTTGGCCATTTGAATTTCTTTTGAGAAAGTTCTGTTTAGTTCATTTGCCCATTTCTTTATTGGTTCACTAGTTTTAGGAGAATTTAGTTTTTTAAGTTCCCTATATATTCTGGTTATTAGTCCTTTGTCTGAAGTGTAGCTGGCAAATATTTTATCCCACTCTGTGGGTGTTCTTTTCAGTTTAGAGACCATTTCTTTTGATGAACAGAAGGTTTTTAGTTTTATGAAGTCCCATTTATCTATGCTATCTCTTAGTTGCTGTGCTGCTAGGGTTCCATTGAGAAAGTTCTTACCTATACCTACCTACTCCAGAGTATTTCCTACTCTTTCCTGTATCAATTTTAGAGTTTATGGTGTGATATTAAGATCCTTGATCCATTTTGAGTTAATAATGGTATAGGGTGATATACATGGATCTAGATTCAGTTTTTTGCAGACTGCTAACCAGTTTTCCCAGCAGTTTTTGTTGAAGAGGCTGCTTTTTCTCCATCGTATATTTTTAGCTCCTTTGTCAAAGACAAGTTGGTTATAGTTATAGTTGTGTGGCTTCATATCTGGGTCCTCTATTCTGTTCCACTGGTCTTCATGTCTGTTTTTGTGCCAGTACCATGCTGTTTTTATTGCTATTGCTTTGTAATATAGTTTGAAGTCAGGTATTGTGATACCTCCAGCATTGTTCTTTTGACTGAGTATTGCCTTGGCTATTCGTGGCCTCTTGTGTTTCCATATAAATTTAACAGTAGATTTTTCAATCTCTTTAATGAATGTCATTGGAATTTTGATGGGAATTGCATTAAACATGTAGATTACTTTTGGGAGTATCGACATTTTTACTATGTTGATTCTACCAATCCATGAGCATGGGAGATCTCTCCACTTTCTATAGTCTTCCTCAATCTCTTTCTTCAGAAGTGTATAGTTTTCCTTGTGGAGGTCATTCACATCTTTTGTTAGGTTTACACCTAGGCATTTGATTTTTTTGGGGGCTATTGTAAATGGAATTGTTTTCATATATTCTTTTTCAGTTTGTTCATTATTAGTATATAGAAATGCTAATGATTTTTCTATGTTGATTTTATATCCTGCTACCTTGCTGTAGCTATTGATGGTGTCTAGAAACTTCTCAGTAGAGTTTTTTGGGTCTTTTAGGTATAGGATTACGTCATCTGTAAATAGGGATATTTTGACAGTTTCTTTACCTATTTGTATTCCTTTTATTCCTTCTTCTTGCCTAATTGCTCTGGCTAGGAATTCCAGTACTATGTTGAATAGGAGTGGAGATAGTGGGCATCCTTGTCTGGTTCCTGATTTTAGAGGGAATGGTTTCAATTTTTCTCTGTTAAGTATAATGCTGGCTGTAGGTTTGTCATCTATAGCTTTAATAATGTTGAGGTACTTTCCTTCTATTCCTAGTTTTCTTAGAGCTTTTATCATGAAATAGTCTTGGATCTTATCTAAGGCTTTTTCTGAATCTATTGAGATGATCAAGTGGTTTTTGTCTTTGCTTCTGTTAATGTGGTTTATTATGTTTATTGATTTTCATATGTTGAACCACCCCTACATTCCTGGGATGAAGTGTACTTGGTCGTGGTGAATGATCTTTTTGATGTGTTGTTGAATTCAGTTTGCCATTATTTTGTTGAGGATTTTTGCATCAATGTTCATTAAGGAGATTGGCCTATAGTTCTCCTTTTTGGAGGTGTCTTTGCCTGTTTTTGGGATAAGTGTAATATTGGCTTCATAAAATGTGTTTGGCAGTTTTCCTTCCCTTTCTATTTCGTGGAACAGTTTAAGGAGGGTTTGTATCAGTTCTTCTTTAAAGGTCTGATAGAATTCAGCAGAGAATCCATCAGGTCCTGGACTTTTCTTTTTGGGGAGACTCTTGATTGCTGCTTCAATTTCATTTTGTGTTATAGATCTATTCAGGTGATTAATTTCCTCTTGGTTCAGTTTTGGATGATCATATGTCTCTAGAAATCTGTCCATTTCTTTAAGATTTTTGAATTTATTTGAATATAGGTTCTGGAAGTAGTCTCTGATGATTTCCTGGACTTCCATGGTATTTGTTGTTATTTCCCCTTTTGCATTCCTGATTCTACTAATTTGGGTTTTTTCTCTCCTCATTTTAGTCAGGTTTGCCAGGGGTCTGTTGATCTTGTTTATTTTTTCAAAGAATGAACTTTTTGTTTCATTAATTCTTTGTATGGTTTTTTTGGTTTCTATTTCGTTGATTTCAGCTCTTATTTTTATTATTTCTCTCCTTCTATTTGTTTTGGGATTTGCTTGTTCTTATTTTTCTAGGAGTTTGAGATGTATCATTAGGTTATTGATTTGGGATCTTTCAGTCTTTTTAATATATGCACTCATTTCTATAAACTTTCCTCTCAGGACTGCCTTAGCTGTGTCCCATAGGTTCCAGTAGGTTGTGTTTTCATTTTCATTGACTTCCAGGAACTTTTTAATTTCCTCTTTTATTTTATCAATGACCCATTGTTCATTAAGTAATGAGTTATTTAGTTTCCAGCAGTTTGCGTGTTTTTTGTCTGTACTTTTGTTGTTGAGTTCTAGTTTTATTGCATTGTGATCAGATAGTATGCACAGTATAATTTCTATTTTCTTATATTTGCTGAGGCTTGCTTTGTGCCCTAGGATATGATCTATTTTGGAGAAGGTTCCGTGAGCTACTGAGAAGAATGTATATTGTGTAGAGGTTGGATGAAATGTTCTGTAGACATCAAGTAGGCCTATTCGATCTATTGTATATTTTAGATCTAGGATTTCTTTATTGATTTTTTGTTTGGATGACCTATCTATTAATAATAATGGGGTGTTAAAGTTTCCCACGACCACTGTGTTGGAGTTAATATATGCTTTTAGGTCTTTCAGGGTATGTTTGATGAAACTGGGTGCGTTGACATTGGGTGCATACAGGTTGATAATTATTATTTCCTTTTGGTCGATTTCCCCTTTTATTAGTATGGAATGTCCTTTATCTCATTTGATCAATGTAAGTTTGAGGTCTACTTTGTCAGAGATAAGTATTGCTACTCCTGCCTGTTTTTGGGGGCCATTGGCTTGGTAAATCTTCTTCCAGCCTTTCATCCTAAGCATGTGCTTATTTCTGTCAGTAAGATGGGTCTCCTGTAAGCAACAAATTGTTGGATCTTCCTTTTTAATCCATTTTGTCAAACAATGCCTTTTGATGGGTGAATTAAGTCCATTAACATTAGGTGTTAGTACTGATAGGTATGTGGTGATTCCTGTCATTTAGTTGTCTTAGAGGTTTGATTGTGTGTACCTAAGTTGAGGTTACTCTCTAATGTCTTGCTTTTTCTTTTCCTGTAGTTTGGTGCTGCCTGGCCTTTCATGGTTATGTTGGGTTTCACTTTCTGTGTGCAGAATCCCTTGAAGAATCTTTTGTAGTGGTGGCTTTGTGGTCACATATTGTTTTAGTTTCTGCTTATCATGGAGGACTTTTATTGCTCCATCTATTTTGAATGATAGTTTTACTGGGTAGAGTATTCTGGGGTTGAAGTTATTTTCATTCAGTGCCCAGAAGATCTGACCCCACGCTCTTCTTGCTTTTAATGTTTCTGTTGAGAAGTCGTCTGTAATTTTGATGGGTTTACCTTTGTATGTTATTTGTTTTTTCTCTCTTACAGCCTTCAATATTCTTTCCTTAGTTTCTGTACTTGTTGTTTTAATGATGATATGCCATGGGGTAGTTCTATTTTGATCTGGTCTGTTTGGTGTCCCAGAGGCCTCTTGCATCTGTTTTGGAATAGATTTCTCTAGTTTTGGGAAATTTTCTGTTATTATTTTGTTGAATACATTATGCATTCCCTTTGTTTGCACCTCTTCTCCTTCTTCGATGCCCATGATTCTCAGGTTGGTCTTTTGATGGAGTCAGTGAGTTCTTGCATTTTCTTTTCACAGGTCTTGAGTTGTTTAATTAATAGCTCTTCAGTTTTTCCTTTAATTACCATTTCATCTTCGAGTTCTGAGATTCTGTCTTCTGTTTGTTCTATTCTGCTGGATTGGCCTTCCATTTTTTTTTGCAATTCTGTTTCGTTCTTTTTTCTGAGGTTTTCCATACCCTTGTTGGTTTCCTCTTTGATGTTGTCTATTTTTGTCCTGAGTTCATTTATCTGTTTATTAATCATGTTCTGTGTTTCACTTTGGTGTTTATACAGTGCTTCTTTGGTTTCCTTTATTTCTTCTTTTGCTTTTTCAAATTCTCTATTTTTGTTGTTTGGAATTTCTTGAGTGTCTCCTGTACATTTTGGTTGACCCTCTCCAGTATCATCTCTATAAAATTCTCATGGAGTACCTGTAGTATGTCATCTTTTAAATTATTCTTGTGGGCTTCATTGGGTTCTTTGGCATAGTTTATTTCATTTTTTTGGAGTCTGGATCTGAGTATCTGTTTTCTTCATTTCCTTCTGGTTTCTGTACTAATTTTTTGCTGTGGGGAAACTGGTTTCCCTGTTTTTTTCTGTCTTCCCATCATTGCCCTTAGTGTTGTTATTGTCCCTGTACTGTGTGCAATTAAGTATTTTCTGGCTTGTAATAATAGCACTGGTGATATTTAGAATGGTAGGGTGAGACGGGATGGAAAGCAAAGAAGTTAAAGGAAAAGGGAAAAAAAATAAGTAGAAAAAAAAAAACAAAACAAAGAAACAAACAAAAAATGTTTCAAAGATATAAACAGGGAGAGACAGTGTACTAATCAAATGTAGGTTGTAAAGGCATTAGAGAGACAGAGAGAGGATTGCAAATAAAAAATAAAAACAGTAGTGAGAAGAATAAAAATAAAAAAATAGTTAAATGATAGAAAAAATATATAAAATAAAATATAAAACAAAATAAAAAATAAAAACCTCCAAGTTCAAATGCAATGAAATTTCAGTCTTAATAATTTTGGTGTTCATCCCTCAGCCTCCAGTCCTGGAGATGGTGCCTCAGATGTTGTTCTGTAGTTGTCTCATCAAAGGGGAGACATAAAGTAGAACAAAATTGCACAAAAAACCAAAACCTAAACAACAACAAAAAAACCCCACCAAGTGTCCCAAGTTCAAATGCAATACAGTTTCAGTAAGTTTTTCAGCATGCAGGTGTAGTTCGGTTGTTTTCTCATCAAAAGTAGGGAGAGAGAAAAAAAAAGAGTATGGAGACAGTTCTGAGAATGGTATCTGAGGCTATGGCTCACCTGCCCGCTGCTGTCAGCCTGCTGTTGCTGGAGGTGTTATTTATGCAGATCTCAGTGGTAAGCTTAACACTCACCTGACCCTGCAGGATTTGTTTACTCAGAGTTCTCCTGTGCTTGATGCCACTGCTACAAGCTTTCCCCTTTCCAAGCACACTGGGGGAGGTGACACTGCACCCACTTTCTCAGGCCTGCACGTTTATTTACAGTTCAGTGGGAAGTGGGTCTTCCCCCCTCTCCTGTGGAGTTTTCCTCCCACCACTGCTTTACAAGCTTTCCTGCTCCTGATTGCTGGGTGTGTGCTCCTGCTCCTGCCAGCAGCCATGTTTGTTTACAGCTCACGTGGGAGGTGGGTCTTCCCCTGTCTCCTGTGGAGTTTTCCTCCCTCTGCCACTCTCAGAAGCTTTCCTGCTCCTGGTTGCTGGGCACTCGCCCCCACTCCTTCTCCCACTGGAGCCTCTCCGGCCAGGCTCAGCTTGTTTATTTACAGTTCTGGGAAGGATTCCCCTCCCCACCCTTCAGTGCTCAGGGTGCCCCACCCTCTTTGCTACGTGTCTTTATTGTTCTTATTGCTTATTACTCAGTTTCTCTTTTTTCCCCAGGTCAGACTGTCCAGGGGGCTATGCTGATGTGGCCCAAGGTTGTCTGTGGAACTCCGCGTAACACTTAGCTCACCTTGTCCGCATCTTCCCATTCGTCTGGGTGCGGGTGACTGGTGGCCCAGGGGTCCTCCTGGTTTCTCCATTTAACGTGAAGTGGAGGTGCAGGCTGGAGGTGTAGAGGGGTCAAAGTTTTGCCTCTTCTCGGTGGCCTTGCCTGCCAGGTGTGTCTCCAGTGTTTCTCCAAGATTTCACTGTAGGAGGCACGCTTTCTCCTTCCTCCCTCTAGCCATCATCTTGGAATGTCCCTCAATCTCTTTCTTCAGAAGTTTACAGTTTTCCTTGTAGAGGTCATTCACATCCTTTGTTAGGTTTAAACCTAGGTATTTGATTTTTTTTTGAGGCTATTGTAAATGGAATTGTTTTCATATATTCTTTTTCAGTTTGTTCATTGTTAGTGTATAGAAATGCTAATGATTTTTCTACATTGATTGTATATCCTGCTATCTTGCTATAGCTATTGATGGTGTCTAGGAGCTTCTGAGTAGAGTTTTTTGGGTCTTTAAGGTATAGGATCATGTCGTCTGCAAATAGAGATATTTTGACAGTTTTTTAAACCTATTTGTATTCCTTTTATTCTTTCTTCTTGCCTAATTTTCTATTATGTCTTAAAGGAGAATGGTTATGTCTGTTGAGAGGTAACATAAAGACCCCTTTGCAACCTTGGAAAGTGTTTCCTGGAGTGTAGGGACTGGTAGCTGAAGCACACGATAAACTTGGCAGAAGAAAGGTGGGTAGAGCAGCCTACCTGGCATGGGAATAAAGAGAGATGGTGGGGTTGGGAAATACCAACCTTTCCACCAGTGTCAGTGTTGATCTAGGTGCAAGATTTTCTGGGAATTATTTATGGGCCTTGACTTGGGAGCTGGTCTGGAGATGCTCTGGATTTCAATCATGAGGATTAGCGGGCTCATGGAAGGGCCATGGTGCCATGAAGAGAGGATGGACAGCTTACCAGATTCCTAGGGCCTGAGGGTAGCGTCACCAGCAATTTGGGCAAAAGAGGCATTGCTCGTACTAGGACAGTGGGGATCAAGTATCCTGTGGGGAAACTTTTCTTGAAACTCATAATAGCATCCCAAGAGAGAAAGAGTTTTTACATTTAATTTTAATTTTACTTTTTGAGAAAGAGTAGGTCTCACTATGTAGCCCAGGCTGACCTCAAATTCACCGTCCTCCTACCTTAACCTCATGAGTGCTGGGATTACAGGCATGCACCACCATACCCAGCCTAAGAGATTTTTAAATTAGCATACATTAAACTGTATAAAGTAAGGTGCTTTCTTCACATTTCCATGCATGCGTAGAGTTTGATTATATTCACACCTCTATCGCTCTTTCTATTCTCTCTTTTCGTTCCCACTTTCCCTTCCTGTCTTACTTCCCTAGTACTTCTCCTTTTATTATCATGATTTAGGTTTTGTTTTGTTTTCCTCTCCCACAAATGACAGAAAACATGTGATATTTGTTACTATGGGATTGACTTATTTCATTTCATATTATGAGCTCCAGTTCCATCCATTTTCCAGCAAATGACATAATTTAATTCTTCTAAATGGCTAAGTAAAACTCCAGTGTGTAGATATACCACATTTTGAAAGCTATTTTTTTTTAAAAATTTTTTATTGTTGTGCTTGGGGTACATTGTGGCATTTACAAAACTTCTTATAATATATTAAATATATCACAGTTGAATTCACCCCCTCCATAATTCTCCTTTATCTTCCCTCCTTGAAAGAGTTATTTTTGAGCATGAGTCAACCATGTGGAACCCCTCTGTCCCCACTGTAGAGGATCATCTTACTATTAAATGTCTTTAAAGGGAGACAAGGGGGGTATGTGGGAAATAAGTTACTTTCTGGCCTGGCATGGTGGTACATACCTATAATTCCAGATACTCAGGAAGTGGAGGTTGGAGGATTTTGGTTCAAGGCCAGACTGGACAAAGTTATCTAAAAAGTGAAAAGGGTCTAGAGATGTGGCTAAAGTCGTAGAATGCCTGCCTAGCAAGGGCAAGGCCCTGAGTGCAATCTCCAGTACTGTAAACAAAACAAGACAAAAACAAAAACAAAAACCCCACCAAAATTCCAAAAATAAAAAATTCAAGCAAAGATACACACAGTTTAAAAATAAAAGGATGGAAAAAGATATACCAAGCAAGCAGAAGTAAAAATCACATCAGACAAAGCTGATTTCAAGCAAAGATTAGTCAAAAGAGATAAAAAGATCACTACATATTAATAAAGGGAACAATCCATCTAGAAGATATGATGATTCTAAATATATATGCAGTGAGTGTTAGCATCCCCAATTTCATAAAACAAGCATCACTGAACATGAAAAGGATAGGTCCAGATACAATAATAATAACCTGAACATACCACTCCCATCAACAGATAGAACATTCAGACAAACCAATTAACACAGATATTTCAGAACTAAGCAACACCACTGATGAAATGGGCTTAACACACATCTATAGCATATCCCATCCAGCAGCCTATGGAAATTTTACCAAAACAGATCACATCTTAGACCATAAAACAAATCCTAACAAATACAAAGAACTGAAGTGTTTTCCTGTATCCTAACAAACTAAATGGAATAAAACGAAAAATCAGTAGCAAGGAAAGCCATAAAAACTTTCCAAACACACAGAGACTCAACAATACACTTAAAAATTTTTTTTTGGTGATAGCAGGGTTTGAACTCAGGGCCTTGTGCTTTCTAGGCAAGGTGTTTCACCCCCTGAGTCATGCCTTGAGCTGAACAGTGTACTTTTGAATGATCAGTGTGTCATTGAAGAAATTAAGAAAGAAATTAAAAGTATTCCTAGATTCAAATGAAAATGAAAACATGACCTATCAGAACCTGTGGGATGCAGCAAAGGCCATGTTAAGAGGAAAGTTTATAGCCATGAGTGCCTACATTCGAGTATCAGAGATCTCAAATGAACAACCTAGCGATACACCTCAAGCTCTTAAAAAAACAAAAATAACCCAAGCCCTAAATCATTAAATGGAAAGAAACAATAAAAATTCGACCAGAAATTAATGGAATGGAGACTAAAGGAACAACAGAATGTATCAATGAAACAAAGAGTTGATCCTTTGAAAAGATAAACAAAGTTGACAAAACTTTAACCAAATTAACCAAAAGAAGAATGAAGAAAATTCAAATTAGTAAAATTAGAGTTCAAAAGGGGATATTACAACAGATACCGATATACTTCAAAAGCTAGACTATAATGTCTGTTAAACTGGAAAATCTAGAAGAAATGGATGTATTCCTAGATGCATATAAACTTCCAAAATTGAACCAGGTGAATATGGTTAATACTTAAACAGACCTATAAAAACAATGAAATGGAACCAGTAATAAAGAGTCTGCCAGCAAAGAAAAGTCTAGGATTCAATGGATTCAGTGCTGAATTCTATCAGATCTTTAAAGAAGTAACACCAATGCTCTTCAAACTATTCCAAAAAATACAAAGGAAAGGAATGTTCTCAAACTTATCCTATAAAGCCAGTATTGTCCTGATACCAAAACTGGGTAAAAATGCAAAAAATAAAGTTATAGACCAATCTTCTTTGATGAACATAGATGCAAAAATTATTGATAAAATTCTTGCAAACTAAATTCAACAACACATTTAAAAGATCATATGCCATGATCAAGTTTGTCTTATTCCAGGGTTGCAAGGATGGCTGAACATATTCAAATCAATAAATGTAATACAACACATAAACAAAATCAAGAACAAAACCATATCATCATCTCGATAGATACAGAAAACACCGTTTACAAAATTCAACATCCTTTCATGATAAAAGCTCTGAAGAAACTAGGAATAGAAGGAATGTACCTCAACATGATAAAGGTTATGTATGACAAACCTATAGCTTACATCATACTAAGTGGGGAAACACTGAAATTATTTCTTGTTATGTCAGGAATGAGATAAGTTTCTTCTGACTTTTATTCAACATAGTACTGGATTTCACAGCCAGAGCAATAGGTGAAGACATAAAACCGGCTCAAATAGGGAAGGAAGAAGTCAAATTATCCTTATTTGCAGATGATATGATCCTATAACTAAAAGACCCTAAAAACACCACCAAAATTTTTTAGATTTCATAAACACTTTCGGCAATGTAGCAGAATACAAAAGCAATATAAAAATTAGTAGCTTTTCTCTATGCTAACAATGAACAGGCTGAGAAAGAAATCAGTAAAACATCACATTCACAATAGCCTAAAAATACTGAGGAATAAATTTAACTAAGGAAGTGAACGACCTCTACAATGGAAACCTATAAGACGTTTAAGAGAAAAATCAAAGAAGACACTAGAAGATGGGGATGGAGGAAGATGGAAAGACCATTCATATTCTTTGGTGGTACTGGGGCTTGAACTCAGTTCTACCAATAATACTCATGATTGGTAGAATAATCAATATTGTGAAAATGGCTGTAATACCAAAACAATCTACACATTCAGTGCAATTCCCATCATTTCATTCTTCACAGAAACAGAAAGATAAATCCTAAAATTCATGTGGAAGCACAAAAGACCCTGAATAGCCAAAGCAATTCTGAGCAAAAATACCAACACTGAAGATATCACAATACTTGACTTCAAACTATACTATAGAGCCATAGCAATAAAAAGAGCATGGTATGGTAAATAGCAGACATGTAGACCAATGGTATGGAACAGAAGATCCAGAAATAAGACCACACAGCTACAATCATCTGATTTTTGACCAAGGTGCCAAAAGCATACATTGGAGAAAAGACAGCCTCTTGATCAAATGATTTAAGGAGAACTAGATATCTACATGTAGAATATGGGAATTAGATCCCTGTCTTTTGCCCTGTACTAAAATTAATTTAAAATGGATCAGAGACTTAATGTAAGACCTAAAACTTTGAAACAACTGTAGGAAAACATAGGGAAAACACTGGAAGACATACACATAGATGATAGCTTCCTTGCATAGAACTCCAACAGCCCAGGAAATAAGAGCACGGGTTGACAAATGGGATTATGTCAAATCAAAAAGCTTCTGCACAGCAAAGGAAACAGTCACTAGAATGAAGAGACAGCCCACAGAACGGTAGAAAATTTTGCCAGCTATACATCTGACAAAGGCTTAATAACCAAAATATGTAAGGAGATCCATAAAAACCCTAAACTCCAAAAGCACCATATAACCAAATTAATAAGTGGACAAATGAACAGGGAATTCTCTGAAGGAAAAGTACAGATGGTCAATAAATGCATGAAGAAAGGCTCAACATTCTTGGCCACAAAGGAAATGCAAATCAAATCAACACTGAGATTCCACTTCACCCACTTGTAAGGAACACAAATGATAGCAAATACTGGCAAGGATACTGCTAGTGGGAATGTAAATTAGTGCAGCCATTATGGAAATTCCTCAGAAATCTAAAAACAGAAGTACTATATGACCCAATGACACTACTAGCACCAGTGTAAGCACTAGAGCCTATATTTATTGCAGCACTTTTCACAAGAGCCAAACTATGGAGTCAGCCTAGGAGGTACTCTTTGACAGATGAATGGATGAAGAAAATGTGGTATACAGACACAATGGAGTACTATTCAGTCACAAAGAAGAATGAGATTATGTCACTTATAGGAAAATGAATTGGACTGGAGATCATTATATTAAGTGAAATAAGCGAGGTTCAGAAAGACAAATATAAGATGTTCTAATGTAAGATGTTCTCTTTCATTCACACACACACACATAACATAGTTATACTGGGATATTGTTTGGAGGATGAGTGGGAGGGGGAGTAGGAAGGAGAATGATGTGTGTGGAGTGAATTTTTACAAAGTATATTGTGTCAATGGAATTTTATGCAGCCATGAAGAAGAACGAAATGTTATCATTCGCTGGTAAATGGATGGAATTGGAGAACATCATTCTGAGTGAGGTTAGCCTGGCCCAAAAGACCAAAAATCATATGTTCTCCCTCATATGTGGACATTAGATCAAGGGCAAACACAACAATGGGATTAGACTATGAGCACATAATAAAAGCGAGAGCACACAAGGGAGGGGTGAGGATAGGTAAGACACCTAAAAAATTAGCTAGCATTTGTTGCCCTTAACGCAGAGAAACTAAAGCAGATACCTTAAATGCAACTGAGGCAAACAGGAAAAGGGGAACAGGTACTAGAGAAAAGGTTAGATCAAGAAGAATTAACCTAGAAGGTAACACCCACGCACAGGAAATCAATGTGAGTCAATACCCTGTATAGCTATCCTTATCTCAACCAGCAAAAACCCTTGTCCCTTCCTGTTATTGCTTATACTCTCTCTACAACAAAATTAGAAATAAGGGCAAAATAGTTTCTGCTGGGTATTGAGGGTGTGGGGGGGAGAGGGAGGGGGTGGAGTGGGTGGTAAGGGAGGGGGTGGGGGCAGGGGGGAGAAATGACCCAAGCCTTGTATGCACATATGAATAATAAAAGAAAAAAAAAACAAAAAAAACAAAAAAACCCCAAAGTATATTGTGTCTATGTATGAAGATGGTAAAATGAAACCCACCAAAACCTGTTAAAAATAGGGTGGGGGTGGAGGAGGGAGAAAGAAAGAGGGGTAAAGGGGTTAATCTGATCAAAGTACAGAACATGTGTCTGGAAATTGCATGTGAAACCCTTCATGCGATTGGTATACTCTATGATAGGTAAAGAGGGTTACTTCTGCTTGCATCACTGTAAGGGTAGATTGAGGGTTCTCCCACACGTTGATAATACACTCACTATCATGCATTTTTCATAGAATTTAATGTATTTTGTGCTATTTTACTTTAGCATGTTATTCAATTAGCAAATCCCAAGAGTCAATTATGTGTTAGTAATTGTATCATGTACTAGAAAACAAACATGAAAAAAAATTTTGGACACCTAGTTTCTTACACAGCAGTGGGGAAGGCACAATGCACACAAACAATTTTAATGTAGTGTGTAAAGCCTCTGCAATGTGTAATGGACTACATAAAACACACATGTAAATGACTCTGTCTGCCGTTAGGTACATTTATGACTATAAATTTACCTCTACTTATTGCTGTAGGTACAAAGCATTATTATGGATATACAATATTTTCAGGTTCACTTCTAAATATTTTATAATTTCCATAAGTTCTTTTTTTAGTGGTGTTATTTACCAGAAGTTAGTTTATTCTGTCTTTCATTTATAGTTTCTAATTTTATTTATTACATTTGCTCAGAAATCATTTGTATGATAGTGATACTTTGGTATTTGTTAAGGTTTACTTGATAATAACACAGTTATATTTGCATAATCATATTGTATTATATTGCATATTTTCATAGTTATATTTGTATTTAGTTATAATTGTGCTTTGTTTTTTTATGAATGTTTCATTTGTGTTTCAAATGGATATCTAGCCTCTAATGACTGAGTGTAGTTTTACATACATATTTGTAATAGCAAGCTTCTCAGTTGTGTTGTTTAGACCTTCTTTATCTTTGCTATTTTTAGTCTTCATCTATAATTCACCAAGAGTGGCAAGTGAAGGTGTTCCACCTGTCTGAATTTATCCAATTCTTGTAACTGATTTTATTTTATATATTTTGAGGCTATGTTGTTAGTTAATAGTGTCTTAAGATTAAGTTTTCTTTGTGAATTGTTCCTTTTGACCTTAGCATGTCCCTATCTATCTGTTTTGATTAAGGCAACTATGTAAGTTTTCAGCCAAACAGAGGGCTTTGGTAGTGGGTAGGGACACTAGAGGCCATTAATTGGTTTTGCTTACTCTGTAACAGCTGGAAATTAGGATGTGTAGTTGCCATATTTATAACACCTGTGCTTATGGTGGTTTCCACAGGTGTCTTGTATTCCTTAATCCAAGCATTTCTCCATCAGGGCTGGTTGTTACTGGGAGAACCCCACAGTGTGTGTGTGGAGGGCTGTGAAAGTATCCCATCGTTTGGTTTCACTTTTGCTTTTGCACATACCTAAAGGCAACATGGCTCTCAAGTCTTTAAAACCTAAGTTTAAAGTCTTTTTTTAGCACTCTCACCAATGTAGGAAGTGAAAATCTCCCGTCAAATTGTGCACAGCACCTAATGCAGATCCTTCATTCAAGTCTGAACAAAACAAGCTTCCTTGTTCTTATGTGGTTATGGGCTTCCCCCCAACTGTACCTGCAGCATTTAGAGGGTGTTAGTCAGAAAGGATCCTGTTCCAACTTTATATTTCTTGCAGGCATTGTCTACTGTCTCTCCTTGGGCAGTTTAAAAATCCAATTCTTTTTTTTTTTTCATTTTTCTTTTATTATTCATATGTCCATACAAGGCTTGGGTCATTTCTCCCCCCTGCCCCCGCCCCCTCCCTTACCACCCACTCCGCCCCCTCCAGCTCCCCCCACTCAATACCCAGCAGAAACTATTTTGCCCTTATCTCTAATTTTGTTGTAGAGAGAGTATAAGCAATAGTAGGAAGGAACAAGGGGTTTTGCTGGTTGAGATAAGGATAGCTATACAGGGCATTGACTCACATTGATTTCCTGTGCATGGGTGTTACCTTCTAGGTTAATTCTTTTTGATCTAACCTTTTCTCTAGTACCTGTTCCCCTTTTCCTATTGGCCTCAGTTGCTTTAAGGTATCTGCTTTAGTTTCTCTGCGTTAAGGGCAACAAATGCTAGCTAGTTTTTTAGGTGTCTTACCTATCCTCATCCCTCCCTTGTGTGCTCTCGCTTTTATCATGTGCTCATAGTCCAATCCCCTTGTTGTGTTTGCCCTTGATCTAATGTCCGCATATGAGGGAGAACATACGATTTTTGGTTTTTTGAGCCAGGCTAACCTCACTCAGAATGATGTTCTCCAATTCCATCCATTTACCAGCGAATGATAACATTTCGTTCTTCTTCATGGCTGCATAAAATTCCATTGTGTATAGATACCACATTTTCTTAATCCATTCGTCAGTGCTGGGGCATCTTGGCTGTTTCCATAACTTGGCTATTGTGAATAGTGCCGCAATAATAATAGTTTTGAAGAATCCAATAAATTAGCTGAAAGTGCTGGCACATGCTGGTAATCATGTGGAGGAAGGAGCATCTGGAGTTTGAGGCCAGCTCTGGTAAAGTTAGTCATGAGATCTTATCTCTAAACAAAAGACAATATAAGAAAATACAAAGGATTGGGTGGTATAGCTTAAGTGGCAGAGCACTTGCCTAGTATGCATGAGGCCTTGGTTTCAATCCCCAGTCTTGGGGAAAAAAAAAGGAATACAAAAAATTACCATTAACCATCGTCACCTTGCTGTCCATGAGGTAATGTACTTCTTAGTTAGCTTGATGTAACCATTTCGCAATGTATATGCTTCAGAACTTTATGTTGTGAATCATAAATATGTGTAATGCTATCTTTTAAAAACCCACAAAAAACCATGCAGTCACAGGTGCAATTCCTAGGCTATTATTGGGTCTAATTCTCCTTTCTCCTAGAAAAAGAACCAGCAGAGTCCACAGTTCATCCTCTGTGCAGGGAGAGGGCTATTCTAGAAACCCAATCCTGAGCTCAGCCACCTGGGGCCTATGCCTTGGGTTTCACATTTCAGAAGCACAGGAAGATATAGGAGGGGGTTTGGAATTTCCTTCATTTAATTTTCCTTCCAATCTTAGCTATTGTAGTGGGTGGAATAGAATGAAGGCCTAATTTATTATGTTACTATAATATAGCCCCCTTTCCCACTAGAAGGACACTTCTTGTCTACTGGGGTCCTAAAGGCTGTGTGAAGGGGCTTAGGTCCAGGTTTCTCACTCAAGTCATCTAGAAATCTCCCAATAATTTCACCTAAATGCCTATACCTATAAAACCAAGGTTTAACGTCATTCTATTTATAGCAATAATGAAACCAGAGCAAATTTATAAATTACATTCAAATAAAACTATAAGGCCAAACAGAAGATTAGATAAAAAAATGTTTCAATGTGTCAGATTGAATTGAAGCAAAATTGCCACTTTCAGTATGACAGTGATGCCATCAGACATTGTTTTCAGTCTGCCTTACTTGTACCTGTGTCAGAGATGACTCACCACTTATTTTTCTCTATTTGAACTCTGTGAAACCTTAATTTGGGCAGGAGGTGAAGCACCTCAACCTTCATTTGGCCCCAAGGCATCATTTTCAGTGTTTGTTTCCAGACTTTCTCTTGTTAGCCTGGGGAAATTAAAATGGCACTGCCTGGCATCCAGGTAGTTATTAGTAAATGTGAATGTGAGCACTAAAACATCAGCTGGCACTTAGTTTTAGCATGGAAATCTGGATGATTCAGAATATGATGAAGCTTAAAAAATTTAAATATTTATGAAATGAAGAGAGGAAAAAATTTCTTATGGAGTTTTTTTTTAATATCCTTTCTTATTGCTATGCTGGGTGGGGGTACATTATGGCATTTGCAAAAGTTCTTACAATGTATCAAATATATCACACTTGAATTCACCCCCTCCACTGCTCTCCTTTATCCCCTCTCTCCCCTTTTCCTGGAAAAGTTTCAATAGGGTATCATTTTTGCATTTATCTTATAGAGATTTTTGAATTCTGCCAAATACATCTGAAAGCCTCCACAATCTCCAACTGGGAAGACAAGTGTTATTCCAAGGTGATTTAGGTATTTAGGACACTAACTATCTAAGAAGCATTTCGTGTCCAGAAGAACAGAAGACTGACAGGGGCAGGGACCACACTGAAGGTAGACAGGAGTGAGGTGTCCCAGGTAGGATGTTCTAATGACTAACAGTGACAATGCTAGGCTCGGCAGGGGATATGTGGGAGTCACTGGGTTCTGCATTCAGATCCCCTGTTGAGACTGATGCAGCTGCTAAAAGTATCCAGTGTTCCTCCTTTATAGCTATCCTTCCCTGGGCCCTGCCCTTGGGACAGGGGGCTGCTCTGCCCAAGGTCACACCCCTTCCTGGGAGTTCACCCCTGGCCAGGAGCTGGCTGGTGTGGAAAACAAAGCCTCAATTTCAGGCAATGGTGGAGGGCTGGTTGAGCTCCAGAGCTGGAGCTGAGGATCAGCTGAGGCCTCAGTTTCAGTTGCATTATGGATCAGCTTCTCCCTCTGCCTGGCCTTTTGCCCTTACTCCCACCCTACAGTGTGTATCTCCTGGGAGTTTTTCCCATAAAACTTCTGCATGCAATTCCTCATGAATCTGATTCTAGAGAACCCAATCTAAGGCAGATGTCAGTGTGACCTGTGGATAGAATAGATGGACGTCCCCACTGCAGTACCCCCCGGCCTCAGTATAGTGCCTGGCACATAGCAGCAAATACTTGTTGAGTGAGTGAATGAATGATGGACTTGAAAAAAAATCAAGGGTGATTACCATAGTTCTTGCTTTAGATATTGGTTACCTGACAGGGTCAGTAGGTGGAGAATGTGATGAATTTCGCTATTATAGCTTTTCTGATTTCCATTTACTGATCAATCCAGTGCTTTATTCTCAGGCTTGGTTCATGTCCTCGCTACCTTCCACCATCTTACCTAAATGCACCCTGTCTGGTTTTCTTGAGGTGTTCTGGGGACTTTCAGATGAACTAGGAGGTGGCGTTAGTAAGAATTAGATCTGCAGATGTCTCCCTGACATTTCTATCTAATAACCTGTGCTCAAATCCCAGGTCTTCTGTTTTTCCTACAGGTGAAGTGCGGTACTCACTCAGAAGTCCAGGTTTAGTGGGCCTCATTATGCATCAATACATAAAATGACAATAATTAGATTGAGGGAGGGGAGGAAATGCTTAGTTTTCTGATTGTTCCAAATTTCATTTCCGGAGGTGTCCAGGGAGTGCTTTCATGGTGGAGACAGGAGCATTACCATTTTAACGAGCTCAGTCTCCCTGTAGTTTATGACTTCCTTTCACCCACAGCAAATCTGATGGGCAATTGCTTTCCCTCTTAAGGTGGTCTTTCTGGGATCCAAGATGAGGTCAGATGCTCCTCCCCACTGTCAGGCAGCCTCATAAAGTCTGTTATGGCTTCTTCCTTTAATTGGAATTCCAGGCCATTAAGTAGTGGCCTAATTTGCCTGCCATGGACTGTTTCTCATATTGATTTTGTCAAAGTAAGAAGCAAACCAGATCTAAGTATGAGTCTCCTCCTCTGTTGTGTTTCCTAAAGGGTCAGATGTGTATTTCTAGAAAAGAGAAGAGTTAAATGTGCTTTGAGAGAAGGACCCAGGGAGTGGAGGTGAGCTGCTTCAGTACAACAGAGTTATGAACTTGTGGAGATAGCCTGGCCCTTTTTGGGAATCACACATCTCTGCTGTGTTTTATGCACTATGGTCCAGGTGAGGTGGCTAATCTGAAGTCACAGAGATGACTTAGGGCCAAGGGTTGAGCAGAATCTGGGCCTACTGGGATCACTAAGTAGGAAAGGTTTGTAGGAGCTGTTGAGGTTTCCTTGATCGATCTCAGGCAGAACAATCTCTAGAACAGCTGGGCCAGGGACTGAGAGAAAGCTAAGCTCTTGGTTCAAGTTCCCTGTTTCTGATGCATAACTCACTTGGCCAGGACAGTTGCCTGTCCCATACTAAGAGATGTCATGAATTGTATCAGCTAAACAAGTCTTAACAGGAAATATACTCCCAGGTTGTTGGGACTAGCTCAAGAAGGGTCTGAGGATAGTGGAATTGGAGTTTCTGATCAAACTCTGGATGAACGCTGAGCTTTCCAAACAAGAGGCTTCACTGAGCACTCGGCCTACTGTAATCTCGGACTGTGGTCAGCACTGATGTTAAGGTTTCTAGCTGCAGGTTTTCCCTGGAGTCTGCTTTTAAGACAGTAAGATCTCTAGCTGGCATTTGGTCCCAGCCACTGTCCACAGACTGTCACTCTGTGTAAATCCTTTAGTACTGCTGGATTCCCGCACAAAGCTAATCTGCCACATGACACCTGGGCTTGTCACCTTTAATTCCAGGCTTCTGAGCTGCTGTCTCCAGGGAAATAAGGGAAGGATTTCTTTTTTGCCCTCACATACTCTTGACATCTATTATTCTACTCATGGGTGTCTGCCCCAAGGGGCGAACAGCTGTACCTCTCTGCTCTTCTGTTAAACAGTGTAAAGTCATCTCTGAGCTTTTGACCTGCCCGTTTTTTAGTTTTAGTTTTTTAGGGGTAAAGAATCCCCATAGCAACAAACAGACCCTTTTTAGAAGCTGTTTCTGTATTTCTGTATGAAAAGATTTTGCATAATGAGTTTTTTTAAAAAAAGAAGCCTTTCCTAATGAAGGTATTTTGATGCACAGGACCTATTTCTAGCTTCCCTTGACCTCTTCTGTTACCCCCACATCCCAAGCCTGGGGAGCATGGGTTTTCTGTATCATTTCTTTCAGTGATTTAGCGGATGGGGTGACTGAGTGACCCACTTTATCCAGGAAAATAGCATTGCTTCTGTGTGTCGGTGGGCAAGGCAGTGTGTCTGTGACCTAGAGGGGCTGTAAAGAGAAAAGAAGAAAAGAAAATGAATATGAAAAAATATACCAACTCTATATTTTCTTTCTTGTTCTATGTGTGTATATACACACCTTTTTTGTGTGTGTGTATAATGAGACCCTGTCTCAAAGAAAAAAACCTATCTCTGGCCTCATGATCAGTTGTAGAAAAAAGGATTGTAGCAGTTTCATGTATTTTCTTTCTTGCTCTGTTACATGTATATTTCTACGTATTAACTAATTTACTTTTAATGTCTTTCTTTACTATTTTAAGGTAGCTCCTTGGTGGTTTAGAACACGACTGACCCCTTAGATTACAGGGTTTCAAGGTGGGACTGAGGCAGAACTAGAAGATGAATGGAATGTTTGGGGGGCTACTGCATCACTAAGTGATGGATGGAACATTGGATCTCCCTTTGGAGGAGAGGTGAAAGGCATTTTTGTTTGTATGAGAGATAGTTGTGTCATATCCAGCATCATTGCTGTTAGTGTTTGGAAGTTTATGTGTAGAAGGGCAAGTTTGGATGTTGAGTGCTAAAGGGATGAATTGTGGTAAATATGGTGGGTTGATTTTTTCACCTGCCTCTTGATCTTCCTTTCAGATGTGGAGGTTGGAAAATGAATACATCACTGTCCCAAAGGCCCTTTGTAGCCAGTGTTCTGTGCATAAATTAGCTTCTGCCAATTAGATGCACTTATGCAAAGTTGGAAGGTGAAATGATTAAAAGTCCATTTTCCTGCTGCTGTTGCTCCTGGCAAGCAAGGTCATAAAACTGTGCATGCTCAGAGGCATGGCAGCAGCTGGACTCAGCTGGTAGGTAGCTAGTCACCAACTTCACGGGTGTCTCAAGGCAGTTGTGGCAGGAGTGATGGGGATAACAGTAATGACTTCCTGACCCCTGCACCATAGCTCAAGTGGTACGTCATTGAACTCAATTGTCTTGTGGTTTGCTTCTATCTTCTGCTTCTCCAGCCCATCCATATTTTGTAAGCACCTAGTACTTAATAATTTACATATCTTTTAGTTAGAAATACCTAGTGTGTTTTCTACTTCCTGTGCTATACTCTGGATTTTAGGCAGAGTTCAGCAGTTCCTTTCTATGGAGCAATGGAGAATAAATTAATCTCCATTTTTTTAGCTGGTTCAAGGATTCTTCTTCTTCTCCACAACTTTCTTTAACATTTCCCAGGGCTGCCACCTTTATGCATTCCCAGAAAATGCATGCATTTGTTTTGGTAGAGTGCAATGCAAAGAGGTGGGAAATAGAGACCTCAAGTTAGAGCATCAGACACACACACACACACACACACACACACACACACACATATGATGTGGCTTGAGTCCGTGTGGATTGAGAGATTGAGGCAAGCTGGACAACTTCCTTGAACTTTAACTTCATGTGTAAAGACTGGAATCCTTCTTCCTTGACTCTTCAAAGGGTGGCTATAAGGAATTAATATCAGTAACAATAATTGTCACTTAGCAAATGCTTACTGAGAATTGTCTGTCTTCCAGGCTTCACATCAGGCATGAAGAGTACAGTAGAGAGTGAATAGTGGTGTGCTGGGAAACCAGATTTCCAAAGGGAAAAGCTTGGATTTGTAGCATTGGTCAATTCCTGCAACAGAAATATTGCCACGATGGCTAATAACAAGCAACTGACTTCATAAATCCAGAACTATGAAGATATGTACACAAAGAGCTCTTGTGAACTGGTTCCAGTACACAGATAACACAGTCTCACCTAGTTTGAAGATTACAGTCAAGAAGGGCAAAAATTGTCATCATACACATAGTCACCATGATTGCAGGCTGGAGTAAGTAAAATCAAGAGAAAGTGATACTAGGGAAGTTAATTTAGGCAACTGGTCAGGGAAGACATACCATTTCAGCGTAAACCCAGAGGATAAAGAGGAGTTACTCAGGTGTATAGAAGGAGGAAGAGGAAGTGCATTTGAAGCCGAAGAAATACATGTGTGAAGGCCTTATGACCAGACAGAGTTTGATTCTTTGAATGGAGGTATTGGCTCAGTGGTATTGTGGGTAAATGAGATCGGAGAAGAATGAAGAGGACAGGTCATACAGTGCTCTGCTGGCATTGGGAAGTGATTGGAAGTTTGAAGGATGGAAATGGCATGAATTTCCTTGTTGCAGCATGGAGAATGGATGATAGGGGTGAGTATGGAAGTAGGGATGCTATTGAAGAGGCTACTGCAAAAGCCCAGGAGAATGATGCTCTTTGTAATGGACATGGAGAAAAATGGATTAATTCAAGATAAAATTGGGAGGCAGAATTATCACTCACCAACCTACTGTTATTCATTTTTTGTCTTTTAAATTTTTTAATTTTAGAATTGACATTTAAAAAAATTGACTTTTATGGGTACATGGTTCTAGGGACTGAAACACATGTAGATTTTTGTAACCATAAAAGCAGCTCCATTACCCCCACAAACTTTTTTTTCCAGTGGTACTGGGGTTTGAACTCAGGGCCTGGCACTTGCTAGGCAAGCACTTTGCAACTTGAGCCACACCTCTAGTCCCCACTCCCCACTCTGAAACTTCTTAGTGCTGTTTTTTTTTTTTTAATAGTCACACCCTTTCCTCCAACATGTAATAGAGCTAAGAAAAGTAGGGTGATGACCTGAATCCAGAAAGAACCATTACACATTTAAGGCTCCATCATGTTCCTGATGGACCTTCTATACTCAGGAGCATTTATCTGGGCCTGGCCTTGTGCAGCGGATTATTTCAACCGTTTGGCCTTCTAAGGCTTCCTACTCTTCCACTGTGCTCAATTCCCTCTTAGCAGGTGCAGAAAAGGCCTGTAGAGCTGTGAGAATGCACCAAAAATTTCCACATCCTGAGATGTATCTATGAAGTCAGTGATGGGAGGAAGCAACCTATTTTTAGGTACATAAATAATTTAGGTTAGAATATTCCAGGTAGCATTGCATTACAGCTGAAAACAAACCTCAATTTGGATGATTATAAAATGATATCAATAAACATCATTGCTAAAAACACAGGCATTTTAATTAGCTCATCTGTAACTCTGTAGGGCCTGCTGAGATATAAATATACATATATATTCATAATATAGATTGTTGTGAATATATTTCTTATTAGCTGCATTTTTCTTTTTCCTCCTTTCCCATTATTGTGTTGTTACAAAATACCTTCCATCTTTTGAGTGAATGAAGACTTCTATTTACTTGTATTCTGGAGTCATAGAAAATGGGGACAATTATTTTCTCTAGAAAGGATGGGGGTCCAGGATGGTTTCAATATCTCAAATCCCTATAAGAACTCTGTGTGTCACTTTGTCCAGAGTTTCAGCTTCCTTGTTGCCTGGTTCCAGTGAGAAGTGACCTAAGTCTTGCCATTGATAGAAAGACTAGAATACAGGGAAATATACTGCAGGTGAGCAGTTAGAAGAGTAGTAGGGGAAAAAGGGAAGAGACTTTCTTCCTAGGAAGCCCAGGTTCAGTTCTGGGTGATGGTGGTATTTGTGTTCTTCTTCTCATTGGGTCCTCTCAGAAACACTAAGAGACAGACTGATTTTAATTCTACATGTGGAGAAACCAAGGCTCAAAGAGTAACTTCTTCAAGGCTGTGTGGCTGTGCCCTGCACTCAGAACTCAAGCCTAGGAAAGAAGATGGGCTATGCAGTACCTTTGCCTCTACAGATGTTTGAAGGCACACTAGGAGGATGAGAGGTCTTAGATGGAGAAACAAAAGTAAGCACAAGGCAAAAAAGAAGATCAGAGGTAGAAATAGAAGGAAAACAAAAACAATTCTGAATGTCTGTACCAGTGAGAACCTCTACAAGATACTTTGGAGTTGGCAAAGTTCTTTCTTGTTTGCTCACTCTCATGATTTGGGAGGCAGTGGTGGAAAGAACTCAGGCTTTGTATATAGGATTCACTCTAGTTTGTGTCCTCATGACATGGCAGCTGGCTCTCCAAGAGAGCAAGGGTCAGGTGGAAGCTATTCTTTTTACGTCCTACTCTTGGAAGATACGTGCTCTTGGGAGCACTTCTGCTCCATTCTGTTTGCTAGAAGTGAAACCTCAAGTGTGGCTGCTTTCAATTGGGGGAGAATTAGTTTTACCTTCTCAAGGGAGTAATGTCAAGAATTTTAAGACATTTTAAAGCTACCATATTTGTATTTCAAACAGGACTCTTCTAAAGCCACTGAGAACATTCTCCCTCTTCAGTTGCTTCTGAGGTGGGACAGAACCCTTCCTGGGTGACACAAAACTCCCACTGTGCAAAGGACAAATGGTTTCCTGATAAACTAAGCCTTGTTTTTTTGGTAAGGAAGTGCCCTTCTCACACAGGCTGTAGCTAATGTGGAACCTAGCAAGACTAAAGGATGGTTTAAAAAACCAACATGCCTTTGAAAGGACCAAGAAGATTTGAGTGAAGAAGATGGCCTGCAAGTGGCCACTGTCAGTCAGGGAAGTCATGAAGGCCAGTCCTCCTCTTCATCCAGTTGGAACAAAACTCTTTCAAAGGTGAACTTTCTGTGACTGTCCCTTTGCTTCTCATGAAATGAAGTATATTTAGACTGTGTGCTTATTTTTTTCCTTTCCCTCATGAGCTCTCTGTGGATTTAATTATCTCTGATTTAGTAAAGTGTACTACACACCCTAGGAGTCAGTTTAACTAATTCCAGCTTATCATCTAATATCATTCCTTCACAACCATGTCTCTTGGAGGAATCTGCAAAGATTAGATTTGAACTTCTGTAAGAGATACCCAAAAGGAGGAAGGTGAAAACTTGAGTAAGTTACCTTCAGCTCTTGGCAGGAATTAGCTGGGATAGTAAAGGAATAGACTTTGCCTTTGTCGGTTGTTGCTGTCACTTTCTCTGTTCAGAGAAAGTCTCTCTGCTGGAACTTCTTTTAGCATTGGTCCTGCTCAGGCTGGGTTCTGCCTGGTCAGCTCAGGTGTGTGGTATGAGAGACTTGAGCTCAGTGTCTTGGTTTGAGTTCTAGTTGCATCACTAGGCACAATACTGGCAATGCAGGGGATGCTTAATAGCTCACTATGGACTGAGTGAGTTGAAGAGGGTATGGGTAGTACAGTGAGGCTTGGGTGAGAGTGGACCTGAGTTTTAGTTCTTGAGCTATTGTTGTGCATCTTATCACTTAAGTCCCATAGCCTCAACTTTCTTTTCTGAGAAATGGGAGGGTGAGAGGTAGGTTGGGGATTCTAGATATTTCAGGGTACCGGGATAGTGCCATGTTTTGGAGTAATTGTACCTGTGGCCACCAGATGGGGGCAATATCTAGAGAGATGCTTTAGTTCAAGCCCAGCTCTATGCTGAGGAGAGGGCATGGATGGGAGATAGATGGCCTCGTGCCACCTGGTGTAGGTCAAAGATCCTCCGAACACCACACTTGACATTTCTGTGGGATAAAGAGGAGGTGGCTGCTCTTTCAACGTTGGGTCCTCTGTCTCCATCAGCAACTGTCTGAGCATGGCTCCTATGGGATTACTTTGGCAGTGCCAAACATTGGTGTTAGACACATGCATCATGTCTGGGAGATGCCAAGGATTCTTATTTCCTGAATTGAGTTGTTCAGAGGGTGAGGCAGAGCCTCTTCTTTTGCACGAGCTCTGCTGCAGGTGCTCTTGCAGTTTCAGGATGTACTGAATCTGGACAGTCAAGAGTCTTTTAAAGATGATTGAGTACAACTCCTTCATTCTTCTCATGAGGAACCCTGGGCTCTGGATAAGTGAAATGCACAATTTAGCAAATTAATGATCACTTCTAATAGAAAGGTTCTTCTCACATTAGACCTCTCTTGTCTTCAATGAGTTCAATAGATTTCCAATGCCAACAGTTAGGAGGGTGACTGAGGCCCAGTACAGTGCTTGTCATATGGTAGGTATTCAACAAATTCTAGCCAAAAAATAAAATGTATGCAGTTTTAGGAGATAATGGGTCCAGGCTCTTCTGATACTGAGGGCACAAGACTTATCATGTGGATCACAAGTTAGCAGTCATTCTTCCATACCACATTACTCTTGCTCAAGCGACTTCTCCATTGAGCCAGACTCTCTGTACACACCTCAGAGATATTTTCTTCTTACTTGTTTTATAGACCATATTCTTATCTCAGTCCCCTTGTAATGACAAGACCTAGATACATGAGCCTTATATCTTAGGTGCAAAAACTAGGTCACTTTCAAACTGATTTATGGGACTTGTCCAAGGTCAGGCATATGCAAAATCTTGATTCAGGATTTAAAAAGAAGTGTATGAATAATAAAAAGAGATGTATCTTTATTGATTTAGGAAACTATAATGTTAAGTGTTATTTCAAAAGTCTCACTTCTTTTGTGTTCCTAAAAACTCATTTTCACTGTTATTAATTTACTACTTGTGTCCTCAATAAGGGCATTACAAATTTAATTGATTTTCAACTTAATGAAATTGTTTATTTCAGTAACTTCACTTTCATTTCTTTTCTTCGCCATTAAACTTGGTGAGATAAATCCCCAAGTGATTTGCCTAATAGCTGAAGGGGCAAAAGAGAAGATCTTGGTTCTCTGGGAAGTTTTCCAATTTCATATTCTGGATGATATACTAGCTCAAGAAGTCATTTGGCTCCTTCTCTTGAAAAATGTTTTCTTTAATACTCCATATTTGTCTTATTTAAGAAGAAATTGAATCCCTACTTTGCTTAAAGGACATTTGATGATTTTGCCTCATCTGCATGAGAAGCCCCAAATATTTAGCACAGCATTGTCAGCCCCTACTAATCTGGCTGCCAGCGTACCTTCTTTTCTATGTCTCTTCTTATCACTTTTGCCATTTGAGGGACAGAGTTTGTTCCTTGTCCCTCAAATATACTGAAGTCAAGCAGACTTCAGTAGTAATAGTATATTAGTCATTTCTTTCTGCGTAACAAGTTACCCCAGAACTTTATGTCTGACTTCTTTGTTTCTGTGGGTCAGGAATCTCTGGCTTAGCCAGGTCTGTCCTTCAGGGTATACTTTTCAAGGCTACTGTCAAGGGGTCAGCTAGGGTTTTGGTCATATCAAGGGTCAACAGGAGCTGGATCTGCTTCCAAGTTTACTCATATGATTGCAGTTTGGATTCTGTTCTTCTTGGAATGTTGGGCTGAAGGCCTCAGCTCTTGGCTGTTGGAATGAAATCACCATTGATTCTTTGGGAAGTGGCCCTTTCACTAAAGCAAGCATGCAGAAAGAGCAAGAGTGTGAACTCGAGAGTGAGAACAGGAGAATAGGCAGGAGAGATATTATCATGTTGGAAGCCAGTCTCACATAACATAACCACAGAAGTGACATCCCATCACTTCTACTGTTTCTTTTGAGTAGAACTGAAACGCTAGGACCACCCCACCCCAAAAAAGGAGAAGGTTACATGAAGGCATGGATATCAGGAGATGAAGATCATCTAGAATTACCTCACAAGTTGCCAATCAAAATGTTTTTTATAGTTAAGATTTACTGGATATGTGCTATATCACAGGCACTCTGCTAAGACCTTTCCACATAGAATTTTATTCAACCCTCACTGAATTCTATTGAATAGATAATGTTTGTATCTCCATTTTAGTGATGATGAAGCAGAGGTACAGAAAAGGCCAAATAACTGAGTGGCAGTGGTAGGAACTTTTTCACACTGGTTGTCAGGTTCCAAAGCCTTGGTTTAGAGACAGTGTCCTCATTTCTCCATTCTCAGAGCTCAGTATGGGCTCTGGGATGCAGGAACCTGGTAGGTACTGAGCAGTTGCCGAGTGAATGAATGCAGACCTAGGTCACATTGTAAACTACTTTTTCCTACACTCTAGTCCTAAGCCTTGATCTAGCCTAAATAATGAATGAATTACCATGTGGTTAAATAAAGCAATTATATTTAATCAGTCAGGATAGTTCTGAATTTCAGATGTAGGATCCAAGAGAAGGAGTGTAGTTTTGTAAATTTTTCTCATGTGTTACAAAATGGACTTCATTACTACTGAGAATTTCAAAAGGATATCTAAGAAATTAGAATTCCAGGCTGAGAGTTTATGAAGCTGTCAGAGAGCCTGCCACAAATTTAAGAGAAATACTAGAATATTATTTGGAAGGTAGAATTAGAAGATAACCTTGGCAGGGTTTTTAATCAGACTTCTTTTTCTTAAAGACAAATGGGATTATTTAAGACTTCTGTAACAAAATATCATAAACTGAGTAGATTATAAGCAACAGAAATTGATTTCTCCCAGTTCTGGGGGCTGGGAAACCCAAGATTAGGCAGATCCTATGTTGACGAAGGCCTGCATTCTGTGTCACAGAATTTCTCGCACTCATTCACAAGGGCACTGATTCCAATCATGAGGGACTGCCCCATGACTTAATTACCTTCCAGAAGTCCCACCTTTTCTTTTTTTCCAGTACTGGGGATTGAACTCAAGGCCTTGTGTTTGCTAGACAAGCATTCTATTACTTGAGCTGTGCTCCTATTCCTTTTGCTTTTAGTTTGTTTTTTAGATAGGGTCTCATGCTTTTACTCAGGATGATATTAGACTGGGATCTTCCTACCTTCACCTCCTGAGTAGATGGGATTACAGGCATGCACCACCTGTCTAGCAGGGGTCACCTCTTAATACAGTTAATTTAGGGGTAAGGATCTCAATGTATGAATTGGTTGGGGGATAAGCGTTCAAACCATAGTTTAAAACTAGCAGGCAACTGACTAGCTGAATTGGACATAAAATGACATGTGATTGTGGTAGAATGCATTAAGAAAGAATGAGCTAGTGGAGCTAGAGACTACGAGAGGACTCTTTTTTGCATCTGCCAATCTTGACTCAGCAACTCCTTGCATTTCTTTGCATTCAGAATTCACTGAGGTAGCTGGGCTCCTGTGGGAATAGGTCAGGTAGACCCAGAGGTCATGGCTGATGGAAAAACTGTCCTTCAGTGGCCCAGTGAAACAGCATTTGAAGTTACTAAGGCGCAAAGCACTGGGTGGTTTATACAGTGCTGTCTTGTGGGGTATTATCTGTGTCATCCAATGAACCTCTGAAGTGATACTGTCAAGACTGGACACTAGCCTATACACTAGCCACTCCTTTTTCTCTGTATAAAGAAACCTCTTGGCAATCAAATCACCATAACATGTCTTGGTAAGCAAGAACCAAATTTGCAGTATTAATGACATTAAGCTAACATTTGGGCTTCACATCGGCTGGTGAACTTTTAGAGCAAGGCTCTGCCTGTCTTGGGATATGTGTTGTCAACTGTTGGCTCTCCAAGACTCTCTTTTAGTGGGTTCTAAGTAGAGCCTCCTCTGTTTTTACGGGCATTTCTTTTTGTGTTAATGCTGCTGCTCTGATTAATCCCATGGATGCAAATGAAGCCAGGTCATTGCTCGCTTTGTAGCTGGCAAAAAACCCATTTTGTCTCTGAGGTGCCATTTGCACAACTGACCTCATCCATTATTTATTGGTTTTATAATTTAGCCCAGTCTTTCTGATGCCTGCAGGATGTCATCTGCTCATGGGCATTGCCATCTCCAGTTTATAAATAAGGAAATGAGGCTTAGAGAAGTTGGCACAGGGGACTTTTCAGGGCTGTGAGGCCAGGAAATGGGAGACTCTAACATTGTTTTTCTGATTCAGAGTTATTTGCTTCCCCATGCTTGTCCCATGCTTGTTTCTCAGAGTCTTAGTGAGGTGATTCCCATTGTCCTGCCTCTTCTATCACACAATTCCATCTGGAATGTGCCACATTTTGGATGAGGTTGAGCAATGATGAAAGAGGAAGTTTGAGAGAAGTCTAGACAGATAAAAGCAAAACCTAAAGAAAGAACCAAACAGAGCAAGAGGGTGGAGATTGTGTGTCCCTCCTCCCAGCTTGTGAAGAGACAAGTGATTTAGTGAGCAATTTGGAAATGTGGGGGATTTGAAGCACAAGTGCAAAAATGGAGGTGGCCATCACCTGGCCTGCATGGCTAGACTGGCCACATGTTGCCCATCATCTTTCTTTCACTGGACTTTCTCTCCTGCTTTTGGATGGATGTGTCCCTGGGTGACAGACTGTTGTTCTGCTGTCAAGAAGACCGCAAGGTGAGCATTTGGCAGGAGGAAGATGCTGCTCCTGGAGGACTGGAATGTGTTAGAAGCTGCTCCCCCGCAATGGTGTGGATCTGATTAATTTCTTACCTAAATTTGATCAACATATTAAAAATGTAATTAAGAATGGGCGTGTATATTCATCCACACAGGACATCCTTTAGCACTCTCTATTGTTTCTTTCTACTTCCACTCATGCCCCAGGGCTTTTTGGAGACTTAAACCCTACCGATGGCCTTTGTGGACTCCTACAGTCTTGTTCAACTAGAATGTTTACCTTGTCCATCTTAACCCTGGAAAGGTCTCCTCTTCTTCCATTCGCAGGACAACAGGGGAGTGTATGGGTGTCTCAGAGTACATGTCACCTCCCAGGAGCAAGGAGAGATGGGATCATCCTGTTTGCTCTGGGCCTGGCCAGTTCATTTCTGCTATGAAGCATATGCATGGCAACCATCACAAAAGGAGAAACTGACTCTTCAAGGCTGAGGCTTAGATGTATTACAGACATTTGACAGAACTTCATTGGGCCTATACCATCATCAGACTTTTGGGTGGGCAGGTAACATGAGGAAATGAAAGTATCAAGTCAAGTATTCAGGTAGTACACCTGGACCCAAGGAGGCTCCAAATGGGGTTGGCTCCTTTACTTCCTCTCAGATTCTGAGGACAACTCAGAGATGCCTGGCCTAGCAGTGTGATGTGATGTAGAAACTGTCAGTGAGAGTAGAGGTGTTGAGAGAGGAATGGTGAAAGTTTCCTGGGGTGAGGTAAGCACTCAAACAATACACTTCACAACAGCTTTTGGAACCCAGATGCTCCTCTTCTGCCTTCCCAGAGAGGGTGTGCCTTGATGCTTTCTCAGGGAAACTTAATTCCTCAGAACTTGGTGGTTAAATTGCCTGTGTTCCAGCATTTCAGTTCAACAACTGCGCCTCTCTTACAGCATTGCTTAAGGGTTCCCGAAGGCCCTGTGTAGCCAGAGAGTTCATCCAAAAAGAGGGAGCCATTCTAACCTGAACTTACCAGGATCTACCATAACTGCTAGCAGAGCAGTTAGGGAAACTGGTGGGTTTCTGACTTACACTTTGTTAGGAAAGGGAAAGGAGAGTCACCAGGGCACTGGTCTGAGTTGAGATGACTAGAGGATTAATGACTTGGGCCAATGGAGCATCTTTCACAATCCCATGTGTTACTCAGAGACCAAAGGGGACTAACTATTAGGGAATCAGGCAAGCCAAAAATCTTTCTAAAGTGATTCTGAACAGGTTCTCTATAGATAATACTGCAGAGTAACATTGAGAGAGAAATAACTCATTATTTCTTATTAAATTTAAAGGACTTTTTGGGGCTTAAATAAACTCTTCATCATTCACTTGAAGGCAATAAAGCTTGTGATTTTTCTGCTCTAAAGTTATCATGTCCCAGCTTGCCTTCTTCTGATATCTAGCCTATATCTATATTTAACTCACCCACTACCAGTTAGTGGGTGTTTAAGGAATGAAAAATAATTTTAATATTTGCCAAAGTAAAATACAATTAGTTTGTAAATCTGCTACTTATAAGGGCATGAGGAAAATCCTCAGACTAAACAGAAATTATTAGTGAGTTATGTTTTGTTTTCAATTATTTCTATTACCTATCCTCTTTATTATCATGGATAATCATATTTTCAAAAAACCTAGCCAGACAAAGTAAACAAACAATTACAACTGGGGACAAGATTGGGGGAAAATATGAATTAGTTGCTTTCTTCATTATCTGTGTCTGTATCCACCTACTCACCCACTCATCCACTACTCCATCTACCCACCCACCAATCCATCCATCCATCCATCCATCCATCCACTTATTTGTTCATCCATCCATCCATCCACCCAGTATGGTGTGTCTGCTTATATAAGGCATGCTTCTGGAAGTTGTACACCAGAGAATAAATCCCATAAGCCTTAAAGTCACTGTGTCCTGGCTTATAATTTAGGCTTTAAATTTATGCTAGTTGTGAGATCTACAAAATTTACCTTCTCTGCAAGCCTGAGGTTGCTCATCTCTATAATAGGCTGTTTTTGGCACTATTGGGGGTTGAACTCAGGACCTCACACTTGCTAGGCAAGCATCAGTCACTTGAGTCACACCTCTAGTTTTAGGGCTGTTTTTTATCTTGCTCAATACCTGGTACCATAAACATTAGTTGCCTTCTGTTTCATTTTCCCATCTCCTTTTTCTCATTAACTAATAGACATCTTTAAGAATAGTCACTTGAAGATCTTATGCTGTCCCTCATATGTGGAATCTAGACCTATAAGTTAAGTGTATATATAAATACATATACGATCACGTATATATACACACACACATACATATGTAGTGAGAGAGAGAACAAGACTGTAGTAGTGGGGTGGGTATGAGTGGGGGGTGGGCATAAAGAAAAGGTGAATGAGGGTGAATATGGTAAGGGTATTTTGTATTCATATATGGAAATAGAACAATGAAATCTGTTGAAATTGTTCTAAGAAGGTGAGGAGGGAGAATGATGGGGGTAGTAAGTGTAACTAAGATCTATTGTAAGCACATATGTAAATATCACAATTAATCTCCCTGAACAACTATTATGTGCTAATAAAAATCACTCTTCACAAAAAAAAGGAATAGTCACTTTGAAATGCTGTTCACTCTGTTCCTCCCATCTTGCCATTTTACTAAGAGAAGTAGTTGAGAAAAATAACAATAAGCAACATGGTGAATAGGATCAGGCATGTCAATATTTTCTAAAGATTTCTCAGTTCCCCAAAGACAGCACTCAAGCATCAGACCTGGAGCATCCTAGGAACATTGCCAAGCCAAACATTCATGAGATGCCACATTTCATTACCCTGGGCTGGTCATGGGAAGTCACCACCATGCCAGATGGAACTTCTGTCTTATCAGTTATGTGGACTCAAGGCCTCAGCAAAGGTGATTTCCCATTCCCATTCCAGAATTGAACAGGACTAATCTCATCATGCACTCAACCCACTTCATAATAACCTCTGAGTGCCTGAGCCTCCCTTGCTTTTTATTCTCACCTGGATTTTTATCCCCTCTGATTCTATTCTTCCTCTATTCCAGGGTTTTTCAAACCAGAATTTCAGGCATGATTGAAATTCTGTGCTGGATAACTTTATTATGAGGACTGTTCTGTACATGTTTAACAGTATACCTGTCCTCTACCTGTCAGATGCCACTACTATCCCATTCAGTTGTGACAACAAAAAATGTCTGTAGGGATTTTCAAATATTCCTGGGGAAGGGAAATACTCCTAGTTGACAACTGCTGTTTAACTTGCAAATGCTCAAATGCCACGGTGCTTTCTGGAAATGTCACCAGGAAACTCATATCTGTCCTCTTCTCAGTTTTCCTTCTATTCTTTGATTGGAACTTGGCTATCCCTTGGTTGTCCCACATGGAGGCTGCTTCTTCTCCCTGGTCTTACTTGCTGCAGGGACAAGAGGTGGAGTAGTGTCCTCACTTCCTATTGCTTCCTCAAAATAGACATTTTCTATCCTCCCATGAAATCTGCTCTATCCGACAATCTTGTTCCTTCCTACTACTTTGTGCACCCGCCTGCTGCCCTACCTCCCTCCTTATTTTGGGGAAAATTTAGTACTTGGTCTACTCTTTTATTCTTTTCCTAAACACTGCTATCATTTCCAGTGTCTTTAGCGTACACATTGATGGCTCATCCCTAACTATGGCCTCTCAATTCCTCATCTCATCTTCAATGACTTTTTCTTGTGATACTGGGGCTTGAACTTAGGGCCTGCAAGTGCTCTACTTCTTGAGTCATGCCTCCAATACTTTTTGCTTTAGTTATTTTTCAGGTAGGGTCTCATGCTTTTTATCTGAGCCAGCCTCCAGCTGGGATCCTCTTATCTCCATCTCACAAGTAAGTGGGATTACAGATATGAGCAATTGTGCCCAGCTCTTCAGTGGCTTTAAAAAATAATTTGATTATATTTTGAATTAGTATACATCAATAACACAAGGGGGTTTCATTGTGGTAACTCCATACATGTGTACCAACAAGTTTACCCTCCTATCATATTTCCATTTCCTTATTCCTCTCCCCAACCTTTTCAAACAGTTTGGTGGATTTCATTATTCTATCTCCATACATGTATCTGGACATATATATATATATATATATATATACATGTATATATCCAGGTACATGTATGTGTATATGTATATATATGGGTATATATATATGTAGATAGTATGCTTTGATCCTCTTTTTCTCTCAGCATTCATTCCTTTCTTCTCCCCCTCCAGTTGATCCCTTCAGACCACCCTTTTTCACATTCATGTCTCATTATCATCATCGCCACCACCACTACTTCCATCATCATTTTAGTTCTGGATTCCACAAATGGGTGAGAAAATGAGATATTTGACTTTTTGAGCATGGGTCCATTAATTTTTCAACAAATGACATTTTTCTTTATGGCTGAGTAATATTACTTGATATATGTATGCCATATTTTCTATATGCACTCATTAGTTGTTGGGCATCTCAGCTGATTCCACAGTATGGCTATTGTGAACAGAGCTGCAATAAACATGAGTATGCAGATATCTCTCTTGTATATTGATTTATACTCCTTTGGATATATGCCCAAGAGTAGTGTGTGAGGGTCATAAGACAGGACTATTTTTAGTTTTTTGAGAAACCTCCACACTGCTTTCTATAGTGGTTGCATCAGTTTACATTACCACCAACAATGTATTAGGATTCCTTTTTCCTCACATACTTTCCAGCATTTGTTGTTTTCTTGATGATGGCCAACCTGAATGGGATGAGATGGAATCTCAGTGTAGTTTTGATTTGTATTTCTTTTATGGTTAAGGCTGTTGAACATTTCTTCATGTATTTATTAGCCATTAAAATTTCTTCTTCTGAGAACTGTCTATTCATTTGTCCATTCATTAATTGGATTATTTGTTCTTTTGCTGTTTAATTTTTTGAGCTCTGTATATTCTGGATATTAATTCTTTATCTGTTGAATAGCTGGTAGGAGATTTTTTCCCATTCTGTGAATTGCCTCTTGATTCTAGTAGTTATTTCTTTTGATGTGTAGCAACTTTTAATTTGTCAGTTCTTGTTCTAATTTCCTGGGCAATTGGTGTCCTATTCAGAAAATGATTACATAAGTCTATATAGTCCAGAGTTTCCCCTATTTTTTTCTGTAATAGTTGTAAAGTTTTAGGACTTACATTAAGATCTTTAATCATTTGGAGTTGACTTTTTGTACAGGAAAGAGGTGGTGATCTAGTTTCAGTCTTTTTCATGTAGGTAACATGTTTTCCCAGCATCATTTGTTGAAGAGGATGTCTGTCCTCAAGTATATGTCTTTGGCTCCTTTGTCAAAGATCAGACAGCTGTAGCTGTGTGGTTTTATTACTGGGTCTTCTATTTTGTTCCATTGGTCTCCATGTCCTTTTTTGCTCCAGTACTATGCTGTTTTGTTTTGAAGTCCAGTATTGTGATACCTCCCATGTTTACTTCTGCTTTTTGGGGTCTCTTATTCTTCTCCATGAATTTTAGGAATGATTTTTCTATTTTTGTGAAGAATGACATTGAGATTTTGATGGGCATTTCATCAAATCTGTAGGTTGCTTTCAGTAGTATAGTCACATTCATGATATTAATTCTGCCAATTCATGAGCATGGGAGGTCATTCCATCTTCTGGTATCTTCTTGAATTTCTTTCTTTAGGGTTTTTAGGGTTTTTTTTGGTAGAGGTCTTTAACTTCTTTGGCTAGGTTTGTACCTAGGCATTTAAAATTTTTTGAGGCTATTGTGAATGGGGTTGTTTTCCAGATTTCTTTCTCAGCCTTTTCATTTTGGTTGTAGAAAAGCTACTGATTTTTTTATGTTGATTTTATATCCTGCTATGTTTCTAAAAGTGTTAATCAGCTTCAGAAGGTCTTTAATGGACTCTTTAGGGCCTTTTAAGTATAGAATCATGTCATATAAATAGGGATAATTTTACTTCTTCCTTTACTATTTGAATTCCTTTTGTTTCTTTCTCTTGCTTTATTACTTTTGCTAGGAATTCCAGGACTTAATTAAATAAGCATGGGGTTAATGGACAGCCTTGTTTTGTTCCTGACTTTAGAAGTAATGATTTCGGTCTTTTTCCACTTAGGATGATATTGGTTGTAGGTTTTTCATACTTGACTTTTCTTATGCTGAGGTATATTCCTTCTATTCCTAACTTCTTCAGAATTTGATCAATAAAGAATGCTGAATTATGTCAAGACTTTTTCAGTATCAATGGAGATGATAGTGTGATTTTTGTCCTTGGTTCTGTTTATGTGCTGTATTACATTTATTGATTTATGTGTATTGAACCATCCTTGCATTCCTGGAATGAAACCACCTTGATCATGGTATATGATCTTTTTGATGTGTTGTTGAATTTGGTTTGCACATATTTTATAGAGAATTTTTTCATCTATGTTCATTAAAGACAAATAATTGTGTATGTCTTTATAATTTACTATAGTTCTCTTTTTCTGTTGTGTCCTTGTCTAGTTTTGGAATGGGTTTAACACTGGCTTCATAGAATGAATGTGGTAGTGTTTCTTTCCTTTCTGTTTCATAGAAATGTTTGAGGACTATTAGTGTTAGTTCTTCTTTAAAGGTTTTATGGAATTTGGGAGTAAATTCCCTGGGACCTGGGATTTTCATTGTTGGGAGACTATTTATTACTGCTGCAATCTCATTGCTTGTTATATATCTATTTAAGTGGTTTATATCCTCTTGGTTAACTTTGGTAAGCTGAATGCATCTACAAATTTATCCATTGCTGTTAGATTTTCAAATTTATTTGATGTAGGATTTTGAAGTATTCCCTAAAGATCCTCTGGATTTCACTGGTATTTGTTGTGATATGTCCTTTTCATCTTTAATTTTATTAATTTGGGTCATTTGCCTCCTCCTTCTACTCAGATTGGCTAAGGGTTTATCAATTTTTTTAATCTTTCTGAAGAACCAACTTTTTGTTTTATTGATTCTTTGTATAGTTTTTTAATGTAGACATTCATAGTTATAAACTTTCCCCTTAGCCCTGCCTTTGCTGTATCCCATAGGTTCTGTTAGATTGAGTTTTCATTTTCACTAGATTCTGGGAAATTTTTGGTTTCCCCTCTATTCTTTCAGTGACCCACTGGTCATTAAACAATGTGCTGTTTAGTCTCCATGTGTTTGAATATTTTCTGTAGTTTCTTTTGTTGTTGTTTTACTTTTATTCCATTGTGATTTGATAGAATACAGGGAGTTATTTCAAGTTTGCTAATACTAGCTTTGTGTTCTAAAATATGATCTATTTCAGACAAAGTTTCATTGGGATGAGAAGAATGTGTATTACATAGCTGTCAGATGACATACTCTATAGATTTCTGTTAAGTCCATTTGACCAGTAGTGTCATTTAATTCTGATGTTTCTTTGTTAATTTTTTATCTGAATGACCAATTTGTTAGTGATAGTGGGTTTTTTTTATTATATTCATATGTGCACACAATGTTTGGGTCATTTCTCTCCCCTTTCCCCTGCCCCCTCCCTTACACTGCCCCGCTCCCTCCTTTACCCCCCCAACCCCTCGCTACCAGGCAGAAACTATTTTGCCCTTATCTCTAGTTTTGTTGAAGAGAGACTATAAGCAATAATAAGAAGGACCAAGGGTTTTTGCTAGTTGAGATAAGGATAGGTATACAGGGAGTTGACTCACATTAATTTCCTGTGCATGTGTGTTACCTTCTAAGTTAATTCTTCTCAAACTAAACTTTCTGTAGTTCCTGGTCCCCTTCTCCCATTGGCCTCAGTTGCTTTAAAGTATCTGCTTTAGTTTTTCTGTGTTGAGGTCAACAAATGCTGTCTAGTTTTTTGGCTGTTTTACCTATCCTCACCCCTCCCTTGTGTGTTCTCCCTTTATCATGTGATCAAAGTCCAATCCCCTTGTGTTTGCCCTTGATCTAATGTCCACATATGAGGGAGAACATACGATTTTTGGTCTTTTGGGCCAGGCTAACCTCACTCAGAATGATGTTCTCCAATTCCATCCATTTACCAGTGAATGATAACACTTTGTTCTTCTTCATGGCTGCATAAAATTCCATTGTGCATAAATACCACATTTTCTTGATCCATTCATCAGTAGTGGGGCATCTGGACTGTTTCCATAACTTGGCTATTGTGAATAGTGCTGCAATAAACATGGGTGTGCAGGTGCCTCTGGAGTAACCTGTGCCACATTCTTTTGGCTATATCCCCAAGAGTGGTATTGCTGGATCATATGGTACATCAATATTTAGCTTTATAAGTGGCCTCCAAATTTTTTACCAGAGTGGTTGTACTAGTTTACATTCCCACCAACAGTTTAAGAGGGTTCCTTTTTCCCCACATCTTAGCCAACACCTGTTGTTCGTGGTGTTGCTAATGATGGCAATTCTAACAGGGGTGAGGTGGAATCTTAGTGTGGTTTTAATTTGCATTTCCTTTATTGCTAGAGATGGTGAGCATATTTTCATGTGTTTTTTGGCCATTTGAATTTCTTCTTTTGAGAAAGTTCTGTTTAGTTCACTTGCCCATTTTCTTTACTAGTTCATTAATTTTGGGAGAATTTAGTTTTTTAAGTTCCCTATATATTCTGGTTATCAGTCCTTTGTCTGATGTGTAGCTGGCAAATATTTTCTCCCTCTCTGTGGGTGGTCTCTTCAGTTTAGCGAACATTTCTTTTTTTTTTAATTTTTATTTTTTTATTATTCATATGTGCATACAATACTTGGGTCATTTCTCCCCTCTGCCCCCACCCCCTCCCTTACCAACCACTCCACCCCCTCCCTCTCCCCCCCCTCAATACCCAGCAGAAACTATTTTGCCCTTATCTCTAAAATTGTTGAAGAGAGAGTATAAGAAATAATAGGAAGGAACAAGGGTTTTTGCTGGTTGAGATAAGGATAGCTATACAGGGAGTTGACGCCCACTGATTTCCTGTGCATGTGTGTTCCCTTCTAGGTTAACTCTTTTTAATTTCCTCTTTTATTTCATCAATGACCCATTGTTCATTAAGCAATGAGTTATTCAGTTTCCAGCTGTTTGCATGTTTTTTGTCTTTACTTTTGTTGTTGAGTTTTAGTTTTATTGCATCGTGACCAGATAGAATGCATGGTATTATTTCTATTTTCTTATATTGGCTAAGGCTTTCTTTGTGCCCTAGGATATGATCTATTTTGAGAAGGTTCCATGGGCTGCTGAGAAGAATGTATATTGTGTAGAAATTGGATGAAATGTTCTGTAGACATCAACTAGGTCCATTTGATCTATTGTATATTTTAGATCTAGGATTTCTTTATTGATTTTTTGTTTGGATGACCTATCTATTGATAATAATGGGGTGTTAAAGTCTCCCACAACCACTGTGTTGGAGTTAATATATGCTTTTAGGTCCTTCAGGGTATGTTTGATGATATTGGGTGCATTGACATTGTGTGCATATAGGTTGATAATTGTTATTTCCTTTTGGTCTATTTCCCATTTTATTAGTATGGAATGTCCTTCTTTATCTCGTTTGATCCATGTAGGTTTGAAGTCTACTTTGTCAGAGATAAGTATTGCTACTCTTGCTTGTTTTCGGGGGCCAATGGCTTGGTAAATCTTCTTCCAGCCTTTCATCCTAAGCCTATGCTTATTTCTGTTGGTGAGATGGGTCTCCTGTAAGCAACAAATTGTTGGATCTCTCTTTTTAATCCATTTCGTCAAACAGTGCCTTTTGATGGGTGAATTAAGTCCATTAACATTAAGTGTTAGTACTGATAGGTAAGTGGTGATTCCTGTCATTTAGTTGTTGTAGTTGTTTGAAGGTTTGATCATGTATACCTAAGTTGAGGTTACTCTCTACTTTCTTGCTTTTTCTTTTCCTATAGTTTGGTGCTGCCTGCCCTTTCATGGTTATGTTGGGTTTCACTTTCTGTGTGCAGAATCCCTTGCAGAATCTTTTGTAGTGGTGGCTTTGTGGTCACATATTGTTTTAGTTTCTTCTCATCATGGAAGACTTTTATTGCTCCATCTATTTTGAATGATAATTTTGCTGGGTAGAGTATTCTGGTGTTGAAGTTATTTTCATTCCATGCCCAGAAGATCTCACCCCACGCTCTTCTTGCTTTTAATGTTTCTGTTGAGAAGTCTGCTGTGATTTTGATGGGTTTACCTTTGTATGTTATTTGTTTTTTCTCTATTATGGCCTTCAATATTATTTTCCAGTTTCTGTTCTTGTTGTTTTAATGATAATATACCATGGGGTAGTTCTATTTTGGTCTGGTCTGTTTGGTGTTCTGGAGGCCTCTTGCATCTGTATGGGAATAGATTTCTCTAGATTTGGGAAATTTTCTTGAATTATTTTGTTGAATATATTATGGATTCCCTTTGCTTGCACCTCTTCTCCTTCTTCAATGCCCATGATTCTCAGGTTTGTTCTTTTGATGGAATCGGTGAGATCTTGCATTTTCTTTTCACAGGTCTTGAGTTGTTTAACTAATACTTCTTCGGTGTTTCCTTTAATTACCATTTCCTCTTTGAGTTCTGCCATTCTGTCTTCTGTCTGTTCTATTCTGCTGGATTGGCCTTCCATTTTGTTTTGCAATTCTGTTTCATTCTTTTTTCTGAGGTTTTCCATATCCTGAGGTGCTTTCGCTTTAATATTATCTATTTTTGCCTGATTTCATTTATCTCTTTATTAATCATGTTCTTTGTTTCACTTTGGTGTTTATACAGTGCTTCTATAGTTTCTTTTATTTGTTCTTGTGCTTTTTCAAATTCTCTATTTTTGTTGTCTTGGAATTTCTTGAGGGTCTCCTGTACATTTTGGTTGACCATATCCAGTTTCATCTCTATCAAATTCTCATTGATTTCCTGTGGGATTTCTTCTTTTAGATTATTCTTGTGGGGCTTCATTGGGTTCTTTCGCATAGTTTATCTTTGTTTTGTTGGAGTCTGGATCTGAGTATCTGTTTTCTTCATTTCCTTCTGGTTCCTGTACTAATTTATTGCTGGGGGGAAACTGGTTTCCCACTTTTTTCTGTCTTCCCGTCATTGCCCTTGGTGTTGTTATTGTCCCTGTACCATGTGTAATTCAGTATTGTCTATCTTGTAATAATAACATGGTGATATCTAGAATGGAATGGTGAGAGGAGAAGGAAAGCAAAGAAGGTAAAGAAAAAGGGAACGAACAAACAAACAAGTAAAACAAAACAAAACAAACAAACAACAAAAAAACCAGTGTCAAAAAAATAAACAGAGAGAGAGATAGCGTACTAATCAACAGTAAGCTAAACAGGCATTAGACAGACAGGGAGAGGATTAAAAAATAAATCACCAATTTCAAATGCAATAAAGTTTCAGTCTTAATTTTTTTTAGTTCTTTAGCCTCTAATCCTGGAGATGATGTGTCAGAAGTAATTCTCTCATTGTCTTATCAAAGGGGAAAAAACCAACAAAGCAAAACAAGGAAACAAACAGTACACAGCAAAATATCCTAAGTTCAAATGCAGTACAGTTTCAGTAAGTCTTTCAGCATGAGGTTGTCGTTCAGTCATTGTCTCATCAAAGGAAAAGAAAAGGAAAAAAGAAAAGAAAAGAGTCTGGAGACAGCTTTGTGAATGTCTCTCTGAGGCTGTGGCTCACCTGCCCACTGCTGTCAGCCAGCTGTTGCTGGAGGTGTTATTGATTGCAGATCTCAGGGATGAGCCTAATACTCACCTAGCCCCTCAGGCTTTGTTTACTTAGAGTTCTCCTGGGCGGAACCGCCACTGTTACAAGTTTTCCCCTCTCCAAGCACACTGGAGGAGGGGGCTCTATACCCGCCTTCTCTGGCCGACATGTTTATTTGCAGTTCACGTAGGAAGTGTCTCTTCCCCCCTCCAGTGGAGTTTTCCTCACACAGCCACTTTTGTAAGCTTTCCCACTCCTGGTTGCTCGGCGGGTGCAGCCACTCCTGCCTTCTCCAGCTGGCTTGTTATTTACAGTCTGTGAGTGATTGCCCCTCCCCCCCTCTTTGGCACTCAGGGTGCCCCACCCTCTTTGGTATGTGTTTTTCTTTTGTTGTTGTTTATTATTCAGTTTGTTTTTTTCTCTTTTTTTCCCTGGGTGGGGGTCGGTCTGTCCTGGGGGTATGCTGATCTGGCCCAGGGTTGTCTGTGGGAGAACCATGTGCCGCTTAACTCACCTGGTGGTCTGCTTCTCTCGAGCTGGTAAGAGCTGGCATCTGGCAGCGTGGGAGCCCTCTTGGATTCTCCATTTTATGTGGAGTGGGGATGCTATGTGTGTGCTGGGGGTGTGGATGAGTCGGTGGAGTTGGAGGAGTTGGAGTTTTGCCTCTTCTTGGTGGTTTTTCCTGTAAGGTGTATTGCCAGTGTCTCTCCAAGATTTTACTTTAGAAAGCATGCTTTCTGCTTCCTCCCTGTATTTGCCATCTTGGAATCCTGATAGTGGGGTTATTCAAGTATCCCACTAACATGTGTTGGGGTTTATCTGTGCCTTTAGGTCCAGCAGTGTTTGTTTAATGAAGTTGGGTGCTCATAAATTGGACACATATATGTTAACAACTGTTATTTCCCTTTGATATATTGTTCCTTTCATTAATATGAAGTAACATTTTCATCTCTTGACTAATTCAAATTTGAAGTGTACTTTATCAGATATAAGTATAGTATTCATGCCTATTTTTGGGGTACATTTGCTTGGAAAATCTCTTTCCATCCTTTTGCCTAAGGCAATGTTTGTTTTTGTCCGTGGGATGCATTTCTTATAAGTAAAAAATCATTGAGCCTTGCTTTTTAATCCAGTTTGCTAATGTATGTCTTGCAATTGGGGAATTGAGATCACTAACATTTAGCACTAGTATTAAAAAAGTTATGATTAAAAGTATTAAAAGTTATTTTGTTCCTTTTCTTTTTTTAGTGTTTGATTCTTTACTACTCTTCAATTGCCTATCTACTCATTTGGTGAGATTTATTTATTCCCATACTTTCATGGCTATGTTTATCTTTATCTTCTATGTATAGGATTCCTTTGAATGTTTTCTGGGGTGCTGGCTTAGTGGTTAAAAGTTGTTTTGCTTTTACTTTATCATGAAATGTTTTTATTTTTCTTTCCATTGTGAATGATAACTTTGTTGGGTAATTTAGGTTTGCAGTTATTTTCTTATAGTGCTTAAAATTCTTCATCCCATACCTCCTTTCTGTTTCTATTGAGAAGTCTGCTGTTACTCTGATAGGTTTGCCTTTACTGGCAAGTTGGTGCTTCTCTCTTGTAGATTTCAATATTCTTTCTTTGTTCTCTGTATTTAATGTTTTAACTATAAAGGGTTCTATTTTGGTCTTGTCTCTGTACCTGGATGGGCATCTCTTTCTCATCGTTTGGGTAGTTTTCTGGTATTATTTTGTTGACTATGTTCTCTATACCATTATCTTACACCTCTTCTTCAATGTCCATGATTTGTAGGCTTGGTCTTTTAATGGAATTGCAGAGATCTTGCATATTCTGTTTGTATTTTTTCATTCTTTTTTCTACATATTCATCTGATGTTTCTATTTTATCTACTTAATCTTTAAGCCCTGACATTCTGTATTCTACTTAATTCTGTCTGTTGGAGAGCCTTTCCACTGACTTTTAAAATTTGACTTAAGGAGGTTTTCATTTCTAGAGCTCCAATTTGATTTTTTCAGGCTTTTATCTTTATCAAATTCTCCTTTCATTCTTATATTGTCTTTCTTTTTTCACTTAGCTGTTTATTTGAATGCTCCTTGAACTCATTCAGTTATTTGTATACTCTTTGAGTTCATTTAGTTGTTTCTTTGTATTCTCTGAATTCATTTAGCTGTTTATTCACATTGTCTTTGATTTCATTGAGGTGTTTACATGTCTTCTTTCATCTCAGTAAACATTTTTAATCATAGTCTTTTGAGCTTAGAAGCTGATAAGCCTTCATTATCAATCTGACCCTTTGTTGTGTGATTTTTGACCTTTTGAGGTATCATATTCCTTTGCTTTTTCTGATTTCATGTGCTTATATTTTGAAATTTTCTTATTTATAGTCAGTTAGCTGTTTAGGGTTTTAGTATCTAAAGTCTTGAATTATTCTCTATATTCTGGCAGGACTGGGTAGGGGCAGGGTTGGGGTATGCCATTTCAGACCACTGGCCTGTGGATATAACACAACAATAACAAATTTACCAATTCAGTGCCAAACCAGATATTTACATGATGTAAAATATCATTGGCAGCATTGTCTATATGACCAAACATATTATATGTAAAGGGTGCTAGTAGTTCTCATATGGTACAATAGGAGGTTAAAACTTTGAATAGGAATTAAAACTTAGGAAGTATAAATAAGGGGTGTGAAGGAGGAAACAAGGAAGACGATAGATGGGGATAAGGAGAGTGAAGTGTAAGGGCTGCAGTTTTAAAAAAAAGCCCACTAGTATGTAGGAGTATACTTCAGTTATTGTGGAGGAGGGTGGTCAGGGATGGCAAAAGGTTAGAATGGTTAAGAGTAACATAGGAGGTTAAGAGGAATAAAATAAGAAGGTAGAAACCAGTAGAATAGTGTGTTAATAAGCTATAGGAAAAGTAAAACAACAAAAAAGAAAAAGCAAGGAGAAAAATGACAATATAAAAGAGATGTACAAATTAAAAATTTTAAAATTTAAAAAAGTCAGTATTTCTTCCTTGTTGAGGAGAAGAGTGAATGCCTACTGGGTTCTATCAGTACACTGATAGTACCAATCTGTACTTCTCAGGTTTTTGTCTACAGTTCTACTGTTGCATTTACTTATGTGTTGCCTTACAGCCCTGAATTGAGTTGATGTAAACTGGGGTGGGGACAGGTTCTGGATTAAGGGAGCTGTTTGGGTGGGGTAGGGAAGTTGGGAGTGGGTGATGGGGTCCCTGAGCACTGCTAGGGGGGTCAGAAAGTACTCTGCCACTTTCAAAGTCTGCATTTTTTCCTGTTCAGGGAGTCTAGTGGCTGCTCTGGCTTGTCCATTACAAACTTTTTCCCCCCTTTCCACCTAGGCCTCCAGTTTAGTGTTTCATTTGGAGAGGGAAGGGTGAATACTTCCTGTCACTTGTGTACTCTGCTGGGTTGGTGGTGAGCTGGCCAGCTTGCTTTGGAACCTATCTTGTCTTGGGATAAAGACCCAGATATTGAGCTCTAGCTACCTAGCTTGCTTGCATCTTGCCCCTACTTTGGATAGAGACCATGGGCCAAGCAACTTTACCCTGCCCCTACTAGACTAGGGCTATATGTAGGATCATTTAATCAGGTTGTTTAACCCAAAATTTTCTCAGGGGTCAGATATATTTGCATGGGTCCTCAGGATTGACAGCTGGTTCATCCTGCTTGCTGGTTTCTGTTGGCTTTTCTTCCTGGGAGATGGGTCATGGATGCTGGTCAGCTTCTCTCCAGTGGACTGGGCAAAGCTTGCCAACCCGCTGTTAGTCCTTTGTGCATTCCAAAAGGTGACCCTCACGAGTGTCCAGAGAGTAAAACAACAACAAAAACTGCCACCAAATCCTGGGCTGCAGAGACATGGATGGAGCAGGTCTAGTTTCACACCTGTGTGCCCATAGTGGATTTATGCTTTTAAAGGTTAAGTTAGAGATTGGTATTTCTAGATACTATCTGTCTTTATATAGGAAACCTCCCATCCCCGCTTTTTTTTTTTAATCACCTCTTCTTGTAGCTACATATCTGAGATTTTATTTTGGATTCATGGAAACACAGTGGTACTTGTCAGCAATCTACTATCTTGGAACCTCTTTAATGGCTTTTAAACTTACCTAATAAATGATGTAACACCTGGAAACTTACTAAGCACTATTCTAGGTCCAAAGAGCAAAGGGAAACACATGATCTCTTTCCTCATGGAATTTACACTATCAGAGTAGAGCAGTGCAAAAAACAAGCAAGTAAACAAGAAAATCTCATTTTGATATTTTTTATTACAGGAATAAACAGGATGTTGTGGGCAGGAAGTATCAGCATTAGGGAGATGTATTTGCATAAGAAAGGTAAAAGAAATCATTCCTGAAATGGTGAAATGTTGGGATTTGGAAAGATGAAAAGGGGTTACTAGGCAAAGAGCCAGGAAGAAGAAATTAGATGTCCAAGGCTGTGGAGTTGTCAGTGAGCATGGAATTCAGGGAGTAGAAAGTATGAGATCTCTGGATGTGCTCCAAAGTAAGAATGTTGGGCTATAAAATCTGAGCCTTGTCTAATTTCACTAAAGACTAACTGTAATCTCCATAATTCTACACCAATGCAATGTTTTCAATCATTTATTACCAATTCAACTTAAAACTCTTCCACAGTTGTGCATCTTTATTCTCAGAATGCTCAGTCATCATACCATCAATGTTCTCTTTCTGAAGAAGTATTTTCTTGAGTCTTCTGACTTGCTCCAAACTAAGCTGGTTATTCTCCAGCAGTCCTGCACAGTTGGTAACTTGGACTCTCCATCCATTTTCATCCTGGAGATTTCTTTTTTCTTTGGATTTTTATTGCTTCCTCTTTCTTGACACACTCTTTTTGAATGGAGTACCTCCTCCAGTGTCTTGCTGAGAAACTTCCATTGAGAGTGCTCCATGTCTGAAAAAATGTCTTTATTTTATCTTTGTACTTATAACTTTTGATATAATTTTTTTTGGACAGTACTGAGGTTTGAACTCAGGGCCTTACACTTGCTATTGAGGCACTCTTGTACTTGAGCCACTCTGCCAGCCTGAAACAATTTTTTTCCTTACTGTTTTTGTGTTTAATTAAGCACATAAAACTTTGCTAATTAATATATTTCTCCATGAACTTTTTGTGAAACTCAGATCACAGTGTATTATTTACAAATCTTTGGTCTTTCTTCTGATCATCCACACCTTTTGCATAGTTTTTGAAGACAACATCATCACCCCACCTTCCTTTCACTTTGAAGTTGGCCTGAGGCTGGGATGGTCAGCGAAGTTAAGGAGAGGGATTCCACTCAGAATGTTTTCCATAGATCCTCTCTTTCTGCTTTTTGTTCATGTTCCTTCCTGGTCTGCTTTTTTCCAATTCTGCAAGAAGAGCTTCAGTGTCATCATCTTCATTCTCCTTTTCAAAATCGTCACTTTCCTCATGTTAAAGGATCGTCTGAATCAAGGTTGTCAACAGGAATCTTTGACATTGAAGAGGAAGTTGAATGTTCTTGGGTTGGATGATCCCTATTTTTTTTTCTCACGCAGCAGCTCTCTCTCTTTTTCTCTCTTCCAACTCTCTACTGAAATTATGATTATAAACCTCTTCGGGGACATCCTGAGCAGTTTGTATTTATCTTTGTGTGAAAGGGAAGGGCTGTGCTTAAATACTGCTTTCAGAGTTGGCTCAAATCACCTTTTCCTTTTCCTCTCCCACCTCCTGCAGGTTCAAAAGTTGGCCTGGCTGCTGTTGTCATTTATTTTTGGCTGAGGTCTGGTGTAGCAGCCTCAGAGGATCTCACACACCTGGTATAATTTCTTGATTAGTAGTCATTTTCTCTTGTAGTTCTAATGATATTAATCATTGAATTCTAGCTTCCAGTGTTGCTTTTGAAAAGTTCCAGTGCCATTTTGATCCTTAATATTTTTCATATGAAAACTTTTTTTCTGCCTAGGAATTTATAGTATCTTCTCTTTGTTGTCTGTGTCCTGAAGTTCTAAAATTATGGCTCTTACTGTGGGTCTTTTCCATCTCTGGTGCTGAGCACTTTGTGAGCCTTTCATTCTGAAAACTCAAATATTTTGGTGCTGGAACATTTTCTTGAATGATTTTCTTGATGGTTTCTTTCTGCCCATGCTCTCTGTCTCTCCCAGGTGCTGCTGTTTGGAGTTGGACCTCTTATCTCCCATGTCTTTGAGTACTGCTCTACTTCCTGGGAGGTTTTCTCAACATCATCTGCCAACATTTCTATTCAATTTTTTCATTTCTGTTAAAATAGTCTTAATTTCCAAAGGGATATTTTTTTGGTATCGGAATATTTAAAAATATATTCTGGTCTTATTTTATAAGTGTGGTATTTTATTTCTTTTTAAAATTTATAAGTAGGAGTTTATTTGGTTCCTGGCTCTGGAGGCTAGGAAGTCTAAGGTTGAGGGGCCTACCTCTTGTGAGGGCCTAGAGATCAAGCTTGCACCTCAAGCTGTTTCCTAATCAACACTAATCCATTTGTGAGAGTGGATGTGATAGTGGATCCCTCATGACTGAAGCAGCTCCCACAAGTCCCCACTTCCCAGCACTGTTGCATTTGGGATTAAGTTTCCAACACATGCTTTTGGGGGAACACATGCAAAGATAGTAATCATCAAGAGAACTTAGGAGTTTGAGCTGAAGAGGAGGGATGTAACAACAGACTACATGATTGACAACAAAACTGCAAATGTGAAAAACAGAAAAATAAAAGCAAATATGATAAAAAGCCAAAAGCCATGGTTTCAAGATCCAGGACATGAAGGAAACTTTTTTCAACTTTTTATTTTTTATTTTTTATTCATTTATTTATTTATTATTGTTCTGAGGGTACATTGTGACATTTACAAAATTTCTTACAATATATCATAGTTGAATTTATCCCCTCCATCATTCTCCTTTGTCCCCGCCCCCCACAATTATTCTTAATGTATACTTTTATTTGTAAACTTAATGACAAAGTGGTTCTATTTCTAGGGTATTTAGATATTATAGAATGATGCAACATTCAGCTTTTTATTTTGAAAAATTACAAGTCTATTCAATGAACATTCCTAAAACTCTCACCTAACTCACCAATTGCTAGCATTTTACCACATCTGTTTTCTGAATCTTCTAAAGCTAAGTTTCAAATGTGATGCTTTTACCCCTAAACATTCCCACATATATTTCCTCCAAGCAAGGAGATTCTTCTATATAACCACAATAGATACAGGATCTTCTCTGAAGATATTGATTCAAATTGTCACATTACTTTCTCTAATTTTCTTCCTGAATATTTAAAATTTTTTATGTTAGAAGCTTTCCTCAAATATCTTACTACCTTGGTTGTCTGCAATCAAGAAGGAAAGAAAGCTCATTTGAAGCTCTGTGCTGCCACTGAATGCTTTCACCATTGAGTGAAGGTTGTACCAGTTCTCTGGGAGAACTCTTAATGTCAGTATTTTTCAGATATTTTTCTATTAGGCTCCTAAGAGAAGTGTTGAAACCTCCAGGCTGGGGGATTTAGCCTGACTAACTTTCCTGTGGTCTAAGATAAGGCTGATAAGTCCAGGAAAGTAGGGTGGAGTTTCCGTATTCAATGTGAATTTTTTACTTTATGCTCATGTTTTTGGTACAATAAATTTGTCCTAATTGTCTGTGGGAAAATCTATTGATTGGTGTGCCCCAATCCATAGATTCTGACTTTTACCTTCTTTAGAACTTTGGTTTTGAGGGCAACAAGGGGTCATTAAGACACTTTCAGGGGGTCAAGCCATTTTAAAAACAGTACCAAAATTTTATTTGCTTTTTTCACCTTATATTCTCAGTTGTGTTCCACAAAGTTTTCTAGAAGCTCCATGATGTGTGATATAAGAAATTGAATGGAGAAGCAGGGACTAGAAGACCAATTATCTTCCATTAAGCCAGAAACTTGAGAACTGAAAAAATGTAAAACAATGCTATTCTTCTCATTAAAGTTCTTTGGTTTGGAAGATATAGTTATTTTTTAATAAGAAATTTTATTTATATTAATGCAGAATGGGTTTATTGCTGTTTTTTTAAGTGAATTAATAAATAAAAGACTCAGTCTTTTAACTCTTGTATGTATTGACAAATATCAATACATACAATCCTCTCAAACAAAAGCTCTTTAGGGTCCACTGTTGTTTGAAGACTGAACGTAGGCCTGAGACTAAGAATTTGAAAACTGTTGCTCTAGGGAATAAGCCTCCAATGTTCCATGATGTTGGATGATAGTCACCTGGCCAGGTGAAATTGAGGAGGTATCTGAGGATTTTAACTTCTTATTAAATATAAAACTCCTTTGCTTTTCTTCTCTCTTTTCTCCCTTTCAGAGGTTCCCAGCATTAAAGATGGTAAAGGTCAGAGAAAGACAGAGCCTGTGTCCCTGAAGATGTTGTTAAACTGATGAATCAGTCCATCCCAAAAGCTGATTCACCTCTGGAGATGCTTCCTGTTATGTAAGATAATAATCTTGCTCCGTTGAAGTGATTGTCAATTCCAGATGAAAACATCATGGAAGCCAACAGAGAGCATTTTTAGAAGTTGGGATTGAAGCCTTTGTGGATGATGACAGTTGAAGGTTGTCCTAAGCTTTGGTTACATGGAGGTCACAGGTGACTTGGCAGGTCATTTTCAGTGGAGTGATGGTGGTAGAAATCAGATTACAGTGGCTTCTGGTCTAACCATTCTGTGCTGTTGCTCGCCATTGTCATTTTCTAGTTACCTTTGAATTCTTCTTTATCAGACCACAAATTGTGGGAGTTCTTCTTACCTTAGTGTGGGCTTTTTTTCTAGTTTTCTTTTCCTGTCTATATTCCACATCCATTCTCATGTGTCTAAATGTTATTTAATGCCGATATTGACTCAGATTTACATTTCTAGTCCAGATTTATCTTTTTCTTTGCAGTCCAGATTCACATATACAACTACTAACATGACATTTCCACTTGAATATTTTCTAGCCATGGTGAATTTCACCCGCCCAAATCAGATGTTTTGATCTGCCCTTCACCTGCACTTCTCCCTTGCTTTAGCTGCCCCATCTCCATTCATAGTCATCATCCACCCAGCTGTTCAAGCCAGAAATCAAAGCACTTCCTGTTTCTAATCCACTAGGATGCTTTATTGATTCAAGTTACAAAGTGTAACTGGAGTCTACTCTTCTTGGCTTGTTCAACACCGCCATCTTGAACCACGGCATTAACACTTCTTGCTCATATGATTGCAACAGACTCCCAGTTGGCTCTGTTTCTGTTCTTGTTCTATGTGCATTATTCTCTTCCCAGAGGTTGGAGTGCTCCTCTAAAAAATACAAAGGCTATCATATTGCACTTTCTACTTTACATTTTATTTATTTTTATTATAAATTTTTATTAGGATATATTCATTCTATAGGGAAGGGATTCATAGTGACAATTACAACTAGGTTTATATTGTACATTATTCACATTGTCCCATCATCTCTCCCCCTCAGGCCCCTTCCCACTTAAAGCAATTGCAGGAGGTTTTTTGGTTCTGTTTCATATAGGTATGTGAAGTCCATCAACCATAATCTCCGTGCTTCCTACTTTAAATGTTTCAATTTTTTGTTGTATAATAGAGTCCAGACCCATTTCCCAGACCTTGCATGATCTGGCTCTTCCCATTTCCATCAGCCTAATTATGTATATTTCCTGTCCTTGTTTGCCTCAATATAGCTGTACTAGTATTTTAGTGTTGTGAACAGATTGCTGAATTTCTGTGCTCCTCACTACTTGGCTAGCTACTTCTATTCTTTAAAATTTCAGCTTAAATGTGGTTTCTTCAGCAGACATTTCCATCTACTTTACCTAAATTAGTTTTCCATATGATGTTTTCCTAATCAGTTTTTTGTTTTATTTGATTTTAAAAATTAAGGTAAATTACTATATTTTGTTTCATGGCATGTATAAAAATTAGAGTTATCTAAAACTATTTCTAATGTTTTGTTTTTGACCACACAGCAGAAAGGGCCTCACATTTATTAAATTGCTATCAAGTGACAAGGTGGTTCCCATCATGGCCTTGGCTGTATTATGGGCTACAATTTGTTTCTTAGAAGAGTCTTGGTAACTTAGAAGAGTCTTAGTAACTCAGGGGAAAAATAGCAAGGAAAAACATCAAACTGACTCTTTTCCCCCCTTGTACTAGAGATTGATCCCAGGACCTTGTGCCTGTTAGGAAATCTCTCTAGCACTGACCTGTACCCTAATCTTCCATAGTGATTCTTAGAACTCCAGAATAATTATTTTTGAACTTTTCCAGCTGAAGCCATTAGAGATTTATTTAATAATGTTAGATCCCGTCAAACTTCAGTCCTTTGTCTTGGATTTACTGGACATGTTACTGAGCTAAATGTCTTGTGACTTCTCATTCTGTTTTTAATAACAGAGAATCAATAACTTGTTCCCATTCTTTGAGGTTTGCAGTTAAAAAATATATCTGAAGGGCCTCCAGAGGGGAGAAAAACATGGACGCAATCCCTTATATGACAGTCTTTTAAAATTTATCCATTTTGGTGGGTCCAAAGTGATATCTCTTTGTGGTTTTAATTTATACATCCCTGATGACTCATGAACTTGAGCTCTTCAGCACTTAGAATTTCTGACTCAAGTGATAACTTTTTCTGGAAACTGGTGAGATCAGTGGTTGGGTGGCTGAGTTGATCTCTAGATGGTGTCATGATGGCAGACTCAGTATATTTGGACCAAGGGAATCCACCTTTTCTTCTGGCATGTTAATAATGCAATGTGCATGCTTTGTCTCAAATAGGATTTTGGAAGCCATAACTCTAGGGCCATTTTGGTGTTGGGGTGTTATAAAAAGCAAAACCAAAAGTAAGCTGGCAGGGCATTTCTACAGTCTCTTTTTTGTTTATAGTAACATTTTGATAATCTTCATAGGGAAGAAGAGGAAAATGTCCTTGGAGGTGTTATCAAAAGTGACGATAGGAAGAAATGTGGTGAGAATATACTAAGTGTTTACTGTGCCAGGCACTGTGCTTTGGTTCTGTTCAGTCTTCATAATGATCTCCTGAGGCAGGCATTACTACTCTGCCATGTTACACACAAGGATGGGAGGCACTAGAAAGTCCTGTGATTTACCCAAGGACTCACTGAGCAGGATTTCAACCTTGGAACTGATGCTAGCGCATGTATTCTTAGCAGGCATATAATTCTGGAAGAGCCTGTCCTTAGAGTAGAAAAAAACCCCAGGTTTTGAAGCCAGTCAGTCATATTTGTAAGCTCCAGCTCTGTCATTCACTGGCTGCATGACCTTGGGCAAATTACTTAGTTTATTGGAGTTTCAACTTTTGTCAAACTGAGATAACAACTGCCTTTTGGATGAGCTTGAATGAGATTTCCTTGTAGGTCAAGGACTAACTTTACAGAGAAAGACCTTCAAATGGCAAGTAAGTATAGGAAAAAGTCCTTAAGTTTAGTAGTCATCAAGGAGGTTTCATTTAAAACCAGGATAAGATACCACTTCATACTCACTAGAATGGATAAAATTAAGATTACAATATTAAGCATTGGCAAGGAAGTGAAGAAATTATAACTCTTTTCTGCTACTGTGATGGTTGGAGTATAAACTGGAACAAAGCCTTTGGAAAATTGTTTGGCAGGATCTACCAAAGCTGAAAATATACATATCCCATGGCTGGGAAATTTCGCTCCTGAGCGTATACACAAGAGAAATGGCAGTTTATGGTCACCAAAAGACATACTCACAGCACCATTCATAATATCAAATGTTCATCAAAAGGAGAATGAATAAACATTATGGTGAAACACTAAGATGGGATACTATTCAACAACAACCTAGTGATAAATCCATAGAAGAATTCCACAGATATTATAATGAATGAAAGGAGCTAGGCAAACAGTGCATTCATTATATAGCTCCATTTAAATGAAGTTTCATTTATATGAAGCTCAAGAATAGGCAAAACCTGATGGTGATAGAAGTCTGAGCAGTGGTGACTGGGGGAAACATGTACACAGGGGACTTGCTGAGGTGTTGAATGTTTATTATCTTGAACTGAATTGTGGCTAATGGGTGTAGACAGGTAAAAAATTATTAAGCTGTACCTGTTTGATTTGTGGACATTGTCGACAGTCATATGACATGCACAAAATGTTAAGAGATAATGTGTCTGGTATGTAGTAAGTGGTCAATAAACTTTAGAATCTCTTTTTTTGTCTTGTCTCCTAGAAAAAGTACAAAATGAATTCTTTCCACAAACACAGTGATTCTCTATTGAGGGAACAGGAGATCATACCACAGTTTAGAAGAGAGAGAGGGCCTCATGCAGAAAGCTGGGATACCATACAAACTTTGTGAAGTGGTCCCACAGGGGAACAAACAGACACTGTGTGGACACAGGCAGGGAAAGATTCATTTCAGCAAGACTGTAGGGAGCCTTGTGGAGAGATTTCAAAGAGTTTATGGCAAGCCAAGAGAGATGTAGAAGTGGAGAGTACTAGCTATGTCTGGGAAGAGCTGAAGAGCTCTATTTAGCCAGAGTATGCAGGGAAATGAGAGGTAGAACTGGAAAGGCAGAGATGGGCAAGTGATAAAAAAACCTTGAGTGCCAGGACAAGTAGTCTGGATATGATTCCTTTGGCAGTGCAGAATCTAGAAGGTTTCGTGTCACATTATCAGGCCTGTGTTGTAGAGATAACTTGTGGATAAATGTGTCATAGATTGTTGTGAGTAGAAACTGCAAGGGAGGGTGGTGGATGAAGTTCCACAGTAAGCAGCTGAGGCAAAGGGCTAGGATGGTTTCTGTGGGCCAGGCTGGGAGGGTGGGTGGGACTCATGTGTGGGTCCTCTTACTGTCTCCCTCTCTTCTACATTCAGTGGGCCAAAGCCTGGGAAAGCATGTCAGGAACAGTGGCCATGTTAAGTACCAGTCCTAGTGTTATTTCCTAGAGGCAGGGATACTTGTCTACTTATTTTAGGGGGAGGGGTTGGTAGTATGAGGAAAGCAGGGTGGGTCATTGAAAGGATCTAAGCATGGATGGATCTCACCTGGAGTCTTCTTCCACCTGATCCAACAGGAACTCTGTGTTGAACTGTAGAGTTGATCTTATCAAAGGGCAAAGGGCAGCATTGCATAACCTTCTATCATGTGTCTTTGGCTGCACGTTGCTCCTGGTGGGAAGGTAAGATGTGTGGACAATGCAGGGCCTTGGCCTAGAGCACCGTTCTGGGGAAGGGCCAGCAGTGAACCTGTAGTAGCCAGTATTCCCACAGCAGGGGTGTGGGCATACCAGTATGGAACAGAGGATCAGGAAGTCACCAGTGTGTCATGAAAGCACACTGTTTCTGCAGGGGGTCCCCCAAACCTATTCTAATTTTCCTTCTTGTGGGAAGGCTCTTCTGGGCCATCCAGCCTGAGCTGGCTGCTCCATCTCTTTCCCTGCCCTCCATCCCTTGGCCATCTCACTGTGAGCTCATTGTCATCAGCTCTTTACTGTCCTGTGTTCCCCACCAGCCGGAACTATTTGAGGGCAAAGGCTGGCTTTGCCCACCTCATTATCCCTTTCAATCTCAGAGGTTGCACTGTCCTTGGCACAGAGCAGACAATGACATTGCTTGAGGTCATGAGTCTTCCACCTCAGTGATCCTTGTTCCCTTCACCGTTAGTACTGCCTCTGCTTACCTCCAGACTTGTCAAAGTCATTGACTAAATTCTGGCTGTGGGGGATATTGATGAGCTACTCATGAAAATCAGGCAACAATGAACTACGTAGAGAATCCTCACCCTTGCTTTCTCATTATCTGTGCCTTTAAAAAGCTTACTTAAAGCAAATTCTATAGTAAATGTCTACTCCCTACTTTCCAAGTGGCACAGTGGAAGACAATTTTGCTGTGCCTCTTTTGGAGAGAGGGTAAAAAACCTAGGGGATCTTAAAGCTGAAGAATTATTTCTATCAGCAGGAAATCAGAACTCTGTGTCTGAACTGAACAGGTACTGGGAAAGCCTGACTGCTTAATTTGCTTTAAATGCCATTTTCATGCATTCAGTGCTAAGAGGATCACTTCAAGAGTTAGGGAACAAAGGAGGGAAAAGAAAAGATTTGACAGACTTGGAAGGTTGTTGAATGGCTATTTAAGAGTTGGATATCTATGTTTACTGGCCTTGGGAGCCCAGGGACACATACAGCCTGAAATCCTTGACCTTTCTACTAGGTTTCTGAGTTTTGGAGATGCCAGCAAGATCCAGGATGTTAAGCCTTTTGGAGCCAGGCTGTGACTACTTTCTGGGATGAGGCGTGGGTGGCGGAGTCACAGCCTCCTAAGATGAACATCACAATGTCTGGATGAAGAGTAACTTAGGAAGCTGTGTAAACTTTTCTTGGCTGACTCTTATGGCTCTGCAGCTGCAGGGTGGAAAATGAGCATGTTCCATCATCAGGAAACTCGAGGGGCATGTCATTTGCTCTGTGCAATTGATATTCAGGGGGAGCTTTGCCTTTGTCTTCTGTCACACTCAAGTCCTTTATCACAAAGATGGTTTTTCCAGTAAGGTTCAATTTTATAATGAAATTCAAATGTGTTAAGCATATCGCCATATCCTAGGCTTTTAGCTACTTGGTGGTAACAGTTTTATAGGAAGACAGACCTGTTTACAGTAGGTATGGGCACCATGTGTCATGGTGATAATGGAAGGTGTTATTTGTTTTTGGGTGGTGGACTAGAGTTGGGGTTGATGGGTGAGTTCAACAGTGAAGGATTTCTGGGTAAAGGGCTAGCTGGTTTGTAGTCTTGGAAATCAGAATGACATCTTGAGTTCTGAGCTTTAGGGTGTGTGGACCTGGCTGGAGGTGAGGAGTGTTGCTGAAGATCACAGCAGATCTCTTGTAACAATAGACCTTCAGAAGATCATTCCTAAAGGAACAAAGTTCTGAGGAGGCTTAAGTGTGACATTTCTCAATTTTAATTGCTGGCAATGGTGGTGACAATGAATTGAATCCTCCAAATAGTGAGATTTCAGGAGTCAAAGCAATTATGAGTAAGTTTTTTTCTTGGATGAAGAAGTCTTTCTGGCTGTCCTTAAATCACCCGCACAGGCAATTCTGCCTCTGGGTGAATCTTTTCTTTCTGCCAGGTACAGCTGATTATGCCTAATATTATACAGAGAGGGTAGGGATGACCAAAACAGATAATCTGGGAATGGGTGACCCATTTTTATTTTCAAGAATACTTTGAATTAGTGAGGCCTTCTGCTCTTTTTAGACTGGTAGGGCCTTCTAGAGACTAAAGGAATTTTGTTATATTTGCAAAGATCAGTAGATGGGTTGTCAACTGCACAAATAAGCATGCCTAGGCGTCCAATGTGTGCTAAGGCTTGCCTTATTGTAAATTTTCAACATATGGTGCAAATGCAGATTCCTTTGTGTATCAGCTGTTTATTGCCATGATAATGTCATGTAACAAGACAAATGAAAACTCAGTGACTGAAGACAATAAGCATTTATTAGTCTTAGGTCTTATTTCACCAGTCTCCTCAACCCCTCTTCTTCTTTTTTTTTTTTTAACTCAGCCTCTATTTTATCCCATTGCCAGCAGTTCTCATCATTGCTGATACGTAGAGAAGACTATCTTACATCTTTACTTTGGCCAGGATTTTTATAGTGGCAGTTGTTGATGATACAGTAATGGTGATGATAATAATGGTAAAGAAATTATAGAACCTGGGGCATTGTGAGGGAAGTAGGTCATGGCAGTCAGAACATACACATTATCCTATGGTTTTAACCTTGCTCTGTGTTTACTGTTATTAGTAAACTACATGGTGGGCATGGAGGAGCTAGATTAAATCTCTAGCAATCCCATTGTGCACCTTGGGAATTTATTGTCTGAATAAATCTCCAATGCTCTGTTTGCTTTTAGTAGACAAAGCATAGATTAAGAATGACTTTTTAATGAAGTTAGTATTACACTCATCCTAAAACTAGACAAGGACACAATAACAAAAAAGAGAGTTATGGACTAATCTTTTTTAATGAACTTAGATGCAAAAATTCTCAATAAAATACTGGCAAACCAAATTCAACAATATATCAAAAAGATCATACACCATGATCAAGTTGGTTTTATCCCAGAGATGCAGGGATGGCTCAAAATGTACAAATCATTAAATGTAATGCAGCATATTAACAGAAGCAAAGACAAAAACCACATGATCATCTCAGATGCAGAAAAAGCCTTTGAAAAATTCAATGTCCTTTTGTGATAGAAGTGCTGATGAAACTAGGAATAGAAGGAATGTACCTCAACATAAAGAAGGTTATACATGACATCATAGCCAGCATCATACTAAATGGAGAAACACTGAAACCATTTTCTATAAAGTCAGGAATGAGATAAGAGTGTCTACTCTCCACTCTTATTCAACATAATCCTGGAATTTCTAGCCAAAATAGTAAGACAGGAAGAAGAAGTAAAACAAATTCCAATAGGAAATGAAGATGTCAAACTATCCTTATTTACAGATGGCATGAACTCATACTCAGAAAACTCCACCAAAAACTCTTAGACATCATAAACACCTTCAGCAAAGTAGCAGGATACAAAATCAATGTACAGAAATCAGTAGCCTTTCTGTATACCAGCAAGGAACACACCGAGAAAGAATATAGCAATCACATTTACAATAGCCTCAAAAAATAAAATACCTGGGAATAAACTTAACAAAGGAAGGGAAAGACCTCTACAATGAAAACTATACACCACTGAAGAAAGAAATCGAAAAAGACTACAGAAGATGGAAAGATCTCCCATGCTCATGGATTGACAGAATCAATATTGTGAAAATGGCTATGTTACCAAAAGCAATCTACATGTTCAACGCAATCCCCATCAAAACTTCAATGATATTCATCACAGAGACTGAAAAATCAACCCTAAAGTTCACATGGAAGCACAAAAGACCACAGTATAGCCAAGGCAATACTGAGCAAAAAGAGCAATGCTGGAGGTATCACAATTCCTGATTTCAAACTATACTACAGAGCCATAGGAATCAAAACAGCGGTACTGGCACCAAAACAGACATGAATACCAATGTAACAGAATAGAAGACTCAGATACGAATCCACACATCTATGCCCAGCTGATTTTTGACAAAGGTGCCTGAAACATATGATGGAGAAAAGACAGCCTCTTTAACAAACGCTGCTGGGAAAATTGGATATCTGCATGCAGAAAACCAAAACTAGATACACATCTCCCACCCCAGGCAAATATCAACTCAAAATGGATAAAGGAACTTAATGTAAAACCTGAGAATTTGCAGCTAGTGCAGGAAAGAGTAGGGAGTACATTGGAACTTATAGGCATAGGTAATAATTTCTCAAAGAGAACTCCAATGGCTCATCAACTAAGAGAAATGATCAACAAATGGGACTACATGAAATTAAAAATCTTCTGTATAGCAAAATAAATGGTCAACAGATTGAAGAGGCAGCCTACAGACTGTGAGAAAATCTTTGCTAGCTATACATGTGACAAGGGGTTAATAATCAGAATATACAGGGAGCTAAAAATACCCTAAACTCCCAAAAAAATCAAATGACCCAATGAAGAAATGGGAAAATTAACTGAACAGAGCGTTTTCAAGAGAAGAAGTCTGAATGGCAAAAAAAAAAAAAAAAAAAAAAAAAGCACGAGAAAATGCTTAACATCTCTGGCCATAAGAGAAATACAAGTCAAAACCACATTAAGATTCCACCTTGCATGGGGGATAAAGGAGAATGATGGAGGGGTGAATTCAACTATGATATATTGTAAGAACTTTTGTAGATGCCACAGTGTACCCCAATACAACAATAACATGACTAAAAAAGATTCTACTTCACTCCTATTAGAACATAAACATCAAATGCTGGTGAGATTGTAGGGGAAAAGGAACCCTTATACACTGCTGATGGGAATGTAATTTAGTATAACCACTATGGAAAATAGTATGGAGGCTCCTTAAAAATCCTAAAAATAGAACTGCCATATGATCCAGTTTGTCCTAGGGATATATCTGATGGGATGTAAGTCAGGTTACAATAAAGACACCTGCACACCCATGTTTATTGCAGCATTATTCATAATAGCCAAGCTATGGAAACAGTCACAATGCCCCACAACTAAGGAATGGATTAAGAAAATGTGGTATTTATATACAATGGAATTTTTTCTGTCGTAAAGAATGATTTTGTTGTTTGCAGGTAAATGTATGGAACTGAAGAACATCATCTTACGTGAGGTTAGCCAGGTTCAGAAAGCCAATGGCCATGTGTTTTCTCTCATACAGGCCCAATACAAATACAAGTGATATTATATATGCATAGGAATATGTACAGAGCATGTATCCAAAAGTGGAACTGGTAGAGGAGACCAAGGAAGTATGAAAAGAAGGAAAGAGAGTGAATAATAAAGAAATACATAACATCTGTGTAGCAGTAAGACATAAGGAAACATGCTAAAAACAGCTAAACAACACAGGATGGAGGAAAAGGGTGAGGAATGCAGTGGAGAGGGGTTACATTAACTTAAGTACAGTGCACGTACAGGTGTAATACCAAGGCAAAAATCTCAGTGACCAGTGAACAGACACCTAAACAATGAAGGGCAAGAACAAAAAAACAGGTCACACTAAGGGGAGGGTGCTAATGAGAGGGGAAGGGTAAAAGAAGGAAATAAAGAAGGTGAATATGGTTAATGTACTTTTAATATAAAAATGAATATAGAATTTTTAAACCTGTTGAAACCACCATAAGAAGAGGACTAAGGTAGGAAGGAGAAAAATGGAAGGGATGAACCAGTTCCAGATATGATACGTATATACATGGAAATGTCATAATGAAACTCTCTGTATGGATATCTTAAACAACCACAGTGTCTTTTTTTTTTAAAGAGGAGGGCAGGAAGGTAAAACAGGTCCTTTCTGGGTGCTGATAACTGTGGGAGGGGCAAGGATCTCAGGAAAGGGTGTAGGAAGTGAACATAGTGGAAATATTATGTGCTCATGTATGCAATGGAAAAATGAGACCTGTTGAAACTATTCTATGAATGGAGGGAGAAGGGATAAAGGAGAATGATGCAGAGGGTGAATTCAACTATGATCTACTGTAAGCACTTTTATAAACGTCACAAGGTACCCCAGTATAACAATAATATAATTTAAAAAAAGAATGGACTTTGTAGTCCCTTTACCTAGTACAGTTTCTGCATCATGGTTGATACACAACATATCAACATATGTTTATTTAATAAATAAAGAAAAGCAGAGTGAAACAAGTTGGGTTTAGATTCTATTGTTTGGGACCTAGCTGTGTTCTGAATTACTGTAGGCTGCTTCTGAAGTAGCTCTGTGATATTCCAACTTTGACTAGTCACCATGGATTTATGGAGCAACTACTTTGTGCTCAGAACAATATGCATGTGGCTGAGAAATACCAGAGTGCTCCTGGCTGTGGACTGGGACAGAAATTGTCTGTGCTCTTCTCAGTGACAGAACTGACTCCCCAGCATAGTTGGCTTGACAGAGCCTTATTTATTCCTAAATCCCCAGGGAGTCCAGATCTTATGGCCATGCTCAATAAATGTTTGGTGAGAGAATGATGAGTACTTGAAAAGCCATCTGTCAATACATGTTATTTGTCATTTGTGGGCCTAACCTTAATGACTGTATCTTCCAGAATGTGAGGATATGAAGGTGGACCTAGGTAGGACAAAACAGATCTCGTCTTGCTTCTCCATAAACCGCTTTATGACCTTGAAGGTCCTTGGCTGAAATTTTAGCATTCTTTTCAGCATTGTAAAATGTGAGATTGGAGCAGTGCTTCCCTAATGTCCCTTCCAGCTCAAATACACTATTTAAGTCTATTAATAGGAATCTTTATGTCTGAATTCAAAAATGTAAAATGTGCGAGTCTGAAAGATTGTGGCAGGATGCAAAAGGACCCAAAAAGAGTACTCAGAGTTTAGAGCCTATTTCTGTCTTTCTTAGAAAAGGCTTATTTTTGTGAAAGACAGGACTGGAAAATAGGTACAGTGTGGGGGTACTTGTGGGAGGGGGAGGGTAAATGAAGGAGATGAAGGTGAGGGAATATGGTTGATGGGCTTCTATACATATATGAAATAGAATGATGAAACCTCTTACAATTGCTTTAAGTGGCGTGGGAAGGGCCTTGGGGGAGAGATGGTGGGAGTGATGTAACCAATGTACAATGTAAGGCTGCTGGGAATTGGCACGATGAATCCCCCTGTACAATGAATATATGCTAATAAAAATGGGAAAAAAGAAAAGATTTATTTTTATCCCTTATAAAATATAGACAGGAAAGCCTACTGTCTACTCTGGGGTCCTATGGCAATTAATTAGTTTATGCTTGTGAGGTACGGAAAGGAACAAATAGAACTGCGTGTAAAAAGTCATAGAAATGCAAAGTGTTGTTGTTTCCATCTGATTCCCCCATTCTATTTTAGTTTCATATCATTTGGGCCTCCTCTGGCTAATTATGCTGCTGATAAAAGGGAAAAAAATCCCTTTTAAGTTTCCACTTTAACTTCTCTCTGTGACCCTCCTCCTCTTGGCTCTCTAGTGCATCGTTCGGAGTTGGTAACCAGTCAGTAAAAGCAACCACTTCTGTCATCTCTCTGTGCTGGCTGCAGTCCAGGAGATGCCAGTGCTTTCCTTTCCCCCCAAGTTGGCAAATGGCAGTCAATGTCACAAAAAAACACCCAGGGGCTGTCTCCCCTCAGGGCTCCTTTCTGGGAGGAAGGGTACAATGTGACAGGCTTGGTGAGGGCAAGGCCCTGGTGTTCCTGATAAACCACATAGTAAATTGTGAATAATTGATATAAGTGCAGATTCCTCCATGTAGCAGCCATGGTAATACCATGTAACAAAATTACTGATAGTTCAGTGGCTGAAAACAAGCATTTATTTACTTAAAGTAGCTGCAGGTTGGTGATTCAGACTCGGCTCAGCTGGGTGGCTTCTATAGTTTCCCTGGGTATTTGCTTGAGTCTGGGGGTCAGCTGGCTATTGATAAGTGGCTGGCCTTGGAAAGCATGGCTAGAAGGACTGAGCTCTGCCCCATTGTCTTATCTTGCCTTTGGCTAGTATGAGTGTCTCATTTTTAGAACATTGTAGCGGTGCAAGAATGAGAGGAACATCAACAGCCTACCTGAGATCTAGGTTCTGAAGCAGCACATCTCCACTTTTCTCCATGCAATTGGCTAAAGAAAGTCACGTGGCTATGTGGAAATCAGTATGGAGTTTCCTCAAAAAAACCAAAAAATATCTGGGCACCAGGGACTCATGCCTATAATCCTAGCTACTCAGGAGGCAGAGATCAGGAGGATGGTGGTTTGAAGCCAGCCCAGACAAAAAGTTTGCGAGACCCTATCTCAAAAAAAAAAATCATAAAAAAGGGCTGGTAGAGTGACTCAAGGTGTAGGCCCTGAGTTCAAATCCCAGTACTGAAAAAAAAGAAAGCAAAAAAAAGCCTAAAAATAGAACTACCCTGAGCATATATCCAAAGAAACCCATGTCAGCATATCATAGAGGTTACCTGCATACCCATGTTTATAGCAGCACTATTCACAATATTCTAGGTGCCCAACAACTAATAAATGGATAAAGAAAATGTTCTATACAGGCACAATAGAGTATTATGCAGCTATAATTATTTGCAGGCAAATGGATGGAACTGGAGGTCATCATTTCAAGTGAAATAAACCACACTGGTTTATTTCATGAGAAAGACAAATAAATATCCATGTTTTCTTTCAATAGGTGGAATCTACAGCTGAAAACAGACAAAACTTTATATTACACGAGTGTAAATGTTGGGACTATTGGGGAGAGCCAGTGGAAGTGGGAAGAGGGAAAGATGGGGTGATGGGGGTGAATATGGTAGGAGTGCATTACATCTATGTGTGAAAATAGCGTAATGAGACCCACTGAAACCCGCAAAAGTGGGGAGATGGGGTGATGAGAAAGAGTAATAGAGGGACTGCATTTGATCAAAGTACAATATAAGCATGTACGAAGATGCCACAGTGAAAACTCTTTGAACAATTAACATATGCTAATAAGAAATAAAGATGAAAAAGTCACGTGGCTGAACCAGCTTTGGGAAGGTGTGGGGTGTACATAGCAAAAGGCAGAATTCGGGAAGGTGAGGGATTAGGGATACTGATGCCATTAAACCATCACAATGTGCCTTAGCCTTTCTATATCTCCAGTGCTAATACATTTGCATTTTAATCAGTTGGTGCCCTCCCAGAGGTCCTCTCACTTGTGCTTCCTGGAGGCGGAGAGGGACCATCACCCAGCTCACAGGAACTCTTCTCTCAGCCCCCAGGCATCTGGGAAGCTCCAGTTTCTCTCTGCTGAAGCTTCCTCTCTCCTTCCAAGTATCTCCTGGATAGGATCAAGTGACACTATGTTAGTTTTCTTTTTCCTTTCCAGGTTCCTCCAGTCCCCAGGAGACACTGATGGCTTCTCAGTTGTGGCTTCTCTGGTGGTACAGGCCACCCTACCAGCCCTCCCTCCTCTGGCATGGCTGTCAACTATTAGCTTGGTCTGTTAGCATCCCTGCACTGTGAAAGGGCACATGCACCTCAGGAGGTGAGAACCTCCAATGTCCCCTTCCTAGAGTCAACCTCAGCCCTTTTATATGGATCTGAGAGTCTTGTAACTTGGGCGTGCCATATCCTTTACAAATGTCACACATGTTCAGCTCATCCTTTGAAATGTGCCCCAGGCAAACTTCATTTCTTATATTCTTTACCCTTACCTTGAGTGACCTTTGAGAAGGCTGTTTGGTTGAGTTCACAAACATGCATGGGTTCCAACTGGGTGCAGAGCCTGGGTTGCTAGAGAGGTTGGAGTGGCAGCCTGATGTCTAGGGTAGGGTCTCTGCTGGCAGGGGACAAAGGACTGGAAACTGCCTTCCTCTCAGCTACCCAATTTTGACAGTTTAGTCTTGAAACCGTGGCAGGGCCCAACGTGTTTACCTCCCTCTCTCTTTTGAAAGGACTGGGAGAGGGCTGCTGTGGTTTGAATATGATTGTGTCCTCCCAAAATTCATGCTGAAACTTGTGATAGTGTTGGGAGGTGGGGCCTTGGAGAGATGGATAAGGAGTTAAGAAGGGTTAATGCCTTCTTCACCGAACTGGCTTAGTTTTAATGGAACTGGGTTAGGTACCAAGAAAGCATGTTGTCTTTTTTTTTTTTAACTTTTAAATGTCTACAATTTTACTTAATGATATGTTTGCCAGGGGAAAAAAATACCTAAAACTTAGAAACAGGCAAAAGAAATGGATTTTCTTTCAGTGCAAGGCTATGCTTAACATTACTAATGCTTGGTTATTTTCTAATTTTCTAGGGTCAAAGATCAACATGTAGGTATTTTGTTCAATAAACAAGCAATTTCTGTCAATAGACGACCACAAAGACTTAAGTACTGTTGAATATTAGTTAATTTTGTATACAATACAGCCATCCATTAAATTTCCTTTAGGTACCTTGCTTCTCAAGGCTGTTTGGACAAATGTGACATCCTACTGGTTCCTTCATTATTTGTGAGAAAGATAAAATCCTTGTTGTGTCCATTCCATGTATTCATAGGGTCATGATTAAGTCTTTTTGAAAATTATATTTTATTTATTTTTTCTTTTTCTTTTATTCATATGTGCATACAATGTTTGGGTCATTTCTCCCCCCTTCCCCCTGCCCCCTCCCTTAGTCCCCTGGCCCTCCCTCTCCCCCCCACCCTTCCTCTCCCCCCCTTCTCCCTTGCTACCAGGCAGAAACTATTTTGCCCTTATCTCTAATTTTGTTGAAGAGAGAATATAAGCAATAATAGGAAGGACCAAGGGTTTTTGCTAGTTGGGATAAGGATAGCTATACAGGGTTTTCTTAAAGTAAGGTTGTGCCTTGGTTTTGTTTCATCCACACAAACCTGCTGCCCATTCAGTTTCCATCTCTTTGTGATGAATCATGAGATCCTGTCAGATGCAGTACCCAATCTTGTACATCCTTGCCTCCAGAACCATGAACCAAACAAACCACTTTTTTTTAGATAAATTTCTTGGTCTCAGATACTGTGTTACAGCAGCTGAAATTAGACCAAGTCATGGATGATCCATGAAAATCTTCCCAATGAGTGAGTTTGAAAGAAGTAGGGCCATTGGTTTTGAGATGAGTGCTATTTCCCTTCTTTGAGGTCACTATATTAAAAGAAGAAAATCCTAGTGTCCTCACTGAGGACTCTGTATGTTTCATCAGAAAGGGAATTGAACAGGTCAGCACAGGCCTCAACCCCTTCCAGCCCCATCCAAAGCTGAGTACTGTGGAGAGATGAGGGCAAGACAGCAATGCAGTCCAGTGGAGGATGCAAGCTTCTATTGCCAGTGCTGGGAGCAGAAGGGGGTTGTGGAAAGTTTGATGGGTATAAAATACATCCTTCAAGGAAGCTGTAGAGTTTGTACTGTGCAACACAGCAGTCCTCAGGAGCAATCAGCCAGTATTCACGGGGTCTCTGTGCCTGTTTGGAGTTCACTCTGAACCTCTCCTTTAGGACTTGTGCTGTGTCTCAACATTGCAGGAGGTGGTGGTAGAGATCACTGTGGAGCCTCAAAGTGCTAATTTCAATTCAGGCTGTGCCACTTTCAAGTTCTGCATTTCTAGACATGTATTTTTAGTCTCTTTGGGCCTCAGTTTCCTTGTTTGTAAAAATGGGGCAGTTATGCTGACCTTGCAGGATGGTGAAGATGAAATGAGAAAGGGAGTGGGTGAAGCCTCTGGGACATGGTAGAAGCTCCTCAATGGTCCATTTCTTTCTTGCCTTATGTGTGGAATTCTGTGGGGTTTGGTAAGAAAGGTGATAGTGATCTGCTCCCATCTCCTCAGCAGCCGCAACCTGGGGTCTGGGACTACACAGACTCCCATGGAAAAGCCAGCCTCGTTTTGGTTGTTTGCATTGGTCCCTAGATGCATGAATCATGTGGCAGGAGGGACTTACAGGGCTCATGCTGTGCAGTGAAAAGTAGAAAAGGGGCAAAGGAGGCTCTGAGCATGATGTGATTTGCCCAAGATCAGCTAGTGAGCAAGGGAGTTGGGCGTCAAGCATTGTCCTGGGACCCTGTGCTACTCAGCTGCCATTTGATGGGAGGGCAGAGTGTGTGCTTGGGAAGCAGCTGGGAACTCCAGGATGCACAGCTGAGGCCTCCCTCCTGACCCTATAAAGGGTCATTGTGGGGTGAGGTAGCAGTCAGTTTCCAGACCGTAGCTCAGTGTACTTCTGCCTCTAGGCAACTTTCCCGATCTCTTCAAATCAAACTCTCCTGGGATCCCGGCATGGAGTTAGCATGTCTACATTTTTACCTGCTGCTCTAGACTATGAAGGTGCCATATGAACCTTCCTGTTCCCTGTTGTACGTGCAGGGCTTCTGATGCCTCAGCATTAGTGAGCTTTAGTGACTGCTGTGTGAATGACTAGGTCAGTGGGGTTTCCTCCCTCCTGACATTTGAGCTCCAGCCTAGTGTGAGTCCACAAAGGCTCCCTCCCCAGGAGAGATCTCCTCACCTCCTGGGGAGGCCCTAGTTAGGCACTGCTGATAGGTGCTCTAATAGCTTCTAGCCTAAACTCGTGGAGATTCAGATTTTCCAATCTGGTCCCTGAAACTTGGAGAATGTGTGGAATGGTTGTAAAATGGACTCACCGAGACAGACTCAGTAACCTAGAATTACAAAGCCACCAAAGCACTCCAAGTTCGGGGGTCCCCCGCTGGGCTGCTTCTGAGAGTCTGTCTGCCTTGATCTCCCAGCAGTACCCAGGCGGCAAATGCCTGCTGTGTGCCAGACTGGGGCTTTGTCTCTGTGTGAGGACGTGGTGAACTAGTTACTCGGGGCTTGGCCAGCATTGGCTTTCTCAGTCACCGGATGGGTCTCCAGGAAGGGTGATTCACTTTGAGCAGGCTTCATTGCATGGAATGCCCTTTCACTGTGTCAAGCAGAGCAGGAGGCTTTAGCTGGATCATTGCTTCTTTTCCCAGGAGACAGCTGGCAAAGGTGGGAGATGGGTGACAGTGGATGGGCTGTAGAGATTTATCAAAATCACAAGGACAGACGGCTCCTGAATGAACTGACAGGGGGAACCCAGATTTGCTGAACTTGTGCTCAACCTTGGAGTGGGGTGGAAAGAGGCAGAGGATGAAGGAAGAGGATGAAGTCCTGGGTTTGGTACAGACAGGCAAAGATGTAGTCATTAAAGTGCAAATAACATAATTTCATTGCATTTTCTTAAAATGCATTTAATTTGAAACTCACAAACTTTTGGCTCTTTTTCATTGGTTATATTTGTCTTTGCTGTGAAATTTCAAATGAATCTAAATTCTTTAATAATGATATTTTTCAGGTGTTATGACTATGTTCAGGATAGCAATTGGGCATCTGTTGTGGTGGTGGCTTCTCAAAACTCAGAACATTTAAGAGCAGGAGTGAATGATGTTAGCAAGGCTATTCCTGTGCAGGTGGAGGCAATGCTTGCTTCTACTCCCTCCTTTCTACCTCTGTCTCACTCATTCATTCATCAAACATTTATTGAGCATTTTCTGTTCACCAGCTGGGATCCACAGATGAACAAGAGAAATATAGTCCATAATTATCCAGTATAGATGTGAGAAAAAGAAGTTTGCATTCACTCATTTATTTAACAAACATTCAGAGAGTGCCTGATTGATCAGCTCTGTGCTAGGTATTGAGGACACAGGGACAAACAAGAAAGAACAATAAATTACTTTTGTTTTTGTGCAGGTTATATATAATTAGGTGGGAAAGATGTTCAGCAAGTTTCATAAAATAAAAACACAATGACATTGTTGGGAAGATGCTGAGTGATCCAGGCCATATGGGTATCTCTCCTTGTTTGTTCAAGTTTTACAGATATGCTCAACTTTGAGCTGTGGCAATGCACACTTACGTGCTGATGTAATTGTGCACATGTAACAGGCGAATGAGTATTTCCTTCCTCATTCATTCTCAAGAGGGGGTGGATTCCTATCAGGTGAATGTCTTAGTCCTTGGTGGTCATACTTTCCTTATCACCAAGAAAACCCAAGGGATCAATGAGGCCCTTTAGGACTCTCGTTCTCACTAATTTCAGTGGCTTTGATATTATTTCTTTGTTTTATTATTCATATGTGTATACAAGGCTTGGATCATTTCTCCCTCCTGCCCTCACCCCCTGGCTTTGATATTTTTTGCAGTGTCTCTAGTCAGAGTGGCCTATAGCGTGATTGGTCTTCAGCACACTGTTAAACATAAGATGGGGACATTGACATCTTGGTCAGCCCTATGGCACTGGTGGGGCACTTGAGTTTGATGGGCTCAAGATCTGCTTTTGGGATGGGAGGGGAGAGGACTGTGTTGGAGGCTTTGATGTGGCTCATAACTGTTCAGTGCTCACTGCATGTGCTGGGTCTTTCTGTAACCTTTATGTTACCTTTTTCTCCCCTAAGACAGGGTCTCACTGTGTAGCCCAGGTTGGCTATGAACTTGAGATTCTCCTGCCTTAGTGTCCCAAGTGCTGGAATTACAGGTGTGTAGCCCTGCACCTAGCCACATTACCTCTTTTAGTGTTACTCCTTTAATACTTATCTCCATTTCACAGATGACATAATTGAGGCTCAGAGAATCTGGCTGGGGTGGCTTGTCTAAGGTCTTTAGCTAGGAAGATGGACCCAGGTTAGAAGTCAGGTTCCTGGCCACCAAGTCCAAGAGGATTTGAGGCAGTTACTTAGGAGTTTTGACTTTGGCACAAAAACAAGGTGTATGGGGGAGGGGAGAGTGATTTTTAATCTGAAAGCTTTGCAATGTGATCACTCCTTGAACAACACAAGAAATGTTGAATTCCTGAAAAGCTGCAAGCACCAGATGTTTACTCCTTCTAACTGATTGTTCTCAGCAAAGCAGGCTTACAAGACACCTTGTTTGTTCTGTTTCCAGTTGGGAGCTCTGTTGTGAGCATGTGTGTTCCTCTCTTCTGGAATTTTCCTTGACAGAAGTAGAGAAGGTTTTGACAAACAGCTTTAATATTCTTTGTGTCTGTGTGGCTGGCTCTAATAATCCTGCAAGTTTACAAGGTCACTGTTAAGATTAAATCTGAGTCATCCGAGGCAGATGTTGACACATCATTATTTAAATCCTGAGCTGCTGCAGAGCTCTCATCCATGGGCTATGATTCACTGTCCAAATGAACACCCCAAATTCCACACAGTTGCTGAGCAGGGATTCTGGAGTTCACGAGGGAACAACACCTGCTTTGCTTTGTGTGCCCAGGATCTACTTTCTGTTGCAGAAGAATCGTGCCTATGGGGAGAATGAGTGTTTCAGGAGATCTGGGCTCCTTTGGGTCTTGTTGTAGTCTTTATTTTGTGTATTTATTTATTTATGTACCAGAGTTTGAACTCAGAGCCTTGTGCTTGCTAGGCAGGTGCTCTACCACTTAAACCATGTCTTCAGCCCTTCTTTTTAACTTCAATGAGTTTTTTCAACTAAGTATATTTAATATTTTGTGTGTGTGTGTGTGTGTGTGTGTGTGTGTGTGTGTGTGTGTGTGTGTCTGATGTGTTACTGGGGATTGAATTTAGGGCTTCATGCTTGCTTGGCAAGTACTTTACCACTTCAGCTAAACTCACAGTCCTTTTGCTTTTTTTTTTTTTTTTCAGATAGGGTACAGTGCTTTTTCCTGGGCTGGCCTTGAGTTTCTGTCCTTCTACCTCCACCTCCTGAGAAACTGAGATATAGGTGTGCACCACCGTGCTGGTCTATATCCCCGTGATTTTTGCTTAGACATTTACTTATACCTTTTTGTGTCTATTTTCTGTTGAGGTATATTTTTTAAAGTAAAATGTATTATCTTAAGTGTCCATCTCTACCAAATTTTACAAGCATGTACTCCAGGCGAGCACCACCCAGATCAAGTCAGGGAACATGTCATCACCCGAGAGGGTCCTTTTGTGTCCTTTTTCAACCAATAACCCCCCATATTACCACCATTATAGCTTCTAACACCATGTGTTAGCTTCCTGTATTATAGGATTACAGGTAAAAGAATCAGTGTGTACTCTTATAACTGGTTCTTTTGTTCAGCAAAGATTTGCCCATGTCGTGTGTATCAGTAATCTGTTTCTTTGTATTGTATGACTGTCTCACAATTTGTTTACCCATTTCCTGTCCATGGACACCAGGGCTGTTTCCACACAGGCTGGCTATTGTGAATAATGCTGCTATACCTATTCTTATATGGATGTATATTTATTCTTGCTATAGATGTATACTTTTGTTTTTCTTGAGTAAATACATAGAATTGGGATTGCAGATTCATAGAGAAGGCTTATGTCCAACATTCTCAGGAACAGTTCCAACACTTAGTATTTTTAGTCTTTTAAATTTCAGCCATTCTGCTTGGCAGCATCTCAGTTTAAATTTTCATTTTTCTGATGAATAATAGTGCCGAGCCCTTTTACTTATGGTCAATGTTTTTATTTTTGTGAAGTGTGTGTTTAACTAGTTTACACATTGAAAATACTTGATCTAATAGGTAGAATGGGTTAATAAAAATGTTAATTGGAGGACAGATTGCAGAATATATAGAAAGTGTTGAGAAGGAGAGAGCCACAAGGGCAGTGAAAACAGTGAATTCAGTTGTCACTTTCTACTCTGTTTCCAATCCATGATTGAGTGGAAGCCTTTTTAAAAAATTTTTTATATTTTTCAAATGTGCATACAATGTTTGGGTCATTTCTTCCCCCTTCCCCCCCCACCCTTCCCCCCAACCACTTCCCTTAACCCCCAGCCTCCTCTCTTCCACCCCACCCCCTTGCTACCTGGCAGAAACTATTTTGCCCTTATCTCTAATTTTGTTGAAGAGAGAGTATAAGCAATAATAGGAAGGACCAAGGGTTTTTGCTAGTTGATATAAGGATAGCTATACAGGGAGTTGACTTGCATTGATTTCCTGTGCATGTGTGTTACCTTCTAGGTTAATTATTCTTGATCTAACCTTTTCTCTAGCTCCTGGTCCCCTTTTCCTATTGGCCTCAGTTGATTTAAAGTATCAGCTTTACTTTCTCCACATTGAGGGCAACAAATGCTATCTAGTTTTTTAGGTGTCATACCTATCCTCATACCTCCCTTGTGTGCTCTCGCTTCATCACGTGATCAAAGTCAATCCCCTTGTTGTGTTTGCCCTTGACCTAATGTCCACATATGAGGGAGAACATATGATTTTTGATCTTTTCAGACAGGCTAACCTCACTCAGCATGATGTTCTCTAATTCCATCCATTTACCAGCGAATGATAATATTTCGTTCTTCTTCATGGCTGCATAAAATTCCATTGTGTATAGATACCACATATTCTTGATCCATTCGTCAGTAGTGGGGCATCTTGGCTGTTTCCATAACTTGGTTATTGTGACTGGTGCCGCAATAAACATGGGTGTGCAGGTGCCTCTGGAGTAACCTGTGTCACAGTCTTTTGGGTATATCCCCAAGAGTGGTATTGCTGGATCATATGGTAGATCAATGTTTAGCTTTTTAAGTAGCCTCCAAATTGTTTTCCAGAGTGGTTGTACTAGTTTACATTACCACCAACAGTGTATGAGGGTTCCTTTTTTCCCGCATCCTCGAAACATCTGTTGGTAGTGGTGTTGGTAATGATGGCTATTCTAACAGGGGTGAGGTGGAATCTTAGTGTGGTTTTAATTTGCATTTCCATTATTGCTAGAGATGCCGAGCATTTTTTCATGTGTTTTTTGGCCATTTGAATTTCTTCTTTTGAGAAAGTTCTGTTTAGTTCACTTGCCCATTTCTTTATTGGTTCATTAGTTTTGGGAGAATTTAGTTTTTAAGTTCCCTGTATATTCTGGTTATCAGTCCTTTGTCTGATGTATAGCTGGCAAATATTTTCTCCCACTCTGTGGGTGTTCTCTTCAGTTTAGAGACCATTTCTTTTGATGAGCAGAAGCTTTTTAGTTTTATGAGGTCCCATTTATCTATGTTATCTCTTAGTTGCTGTGCTGCTGGGGTTACATTGAGGAATTTCTTATCTATACCTACTAACTCCAGAGTATTTCCTATCTTTCCTGTATCAACTTTAGAGTTTGTGGTCTGATACTAAGATCCTTGATCCATTTTGAGTTAATATTGGTATAGAGTGATATACATGGATCTAGTTTCAGTTTTTTGCAGACTGCTAACCAGTTTTCCCAACAGTTTTTGTTGAAGAGGCTGCTATTTCTCCATCATATATTTTTAGCACCTTTGTCAAAGACAAGTTGGTTATAGTTGTGTGGTTTCATATCTGGGTCCTCTATTCTGTTCCACTGGTCTTCATGTCTGTTTTTGTGCCAGTACCATGCTGTTTTTATTGTTATTGCTTTGTAATATAGTTTGAAGTCGGGTATCGTGATACCTCCAGCATTGTTCTTTTGACTGAGTATTGCCTTGGCTATTCGTGGCCTCTTGTGTTTCCATATAAATTTAACGGTAGATTTTTCAATCTCTTTAATGAATGTCATTGCAATTTTGATGGGAATTGCATTAAACATGTAGATTATTTTTGGGAGTATTGACATTTTTACTATGTTGATTCTACCAATCCAAAGCATGGGAGATCTCTCCACTTTCTATAGTCTTCCTCAATCTCTTTTTTAGAAGTGTATAGTTTTCCTTGTAGAGGTCGTTCACATCCTTTGTTAGGTTTACACCTAGGTATTTGATTTTTTTTGAGGTATCGTAAATGGAATTTTTTTCATATATTATTTCTCAGTTTGTTCATTATTAGTGTATAGAAATGCTAATGATTTTTCTATGTTCATTTTATATCCTGTTACCTTGCTAAAGCTATTGATGGTATCTAGGAGCTTTTGAGTAGAGTTTTTTGGGTCTTTAAGGTATAGGATCATGTCTGCAAATAGGGATATTTTGACAGTTTCTTTACCTATTTCTATTCCTTTTATTCCTTCTTCTTGCCTAATTGTTCTGGCTAGGGATTCCAGTACTATGTTGAATAGGAGTGGAGATAGCGGGCATCCTAGTCTAGTTCCTGATTTTAGAGGGAATGGTTTCAGTTTTTCTCTATTAAGTATAATGCTGGCTGTAGGTTTGTCATATATAGCTTTTATAATGTTGAGGTACTTTGCTTCTATTCCTAGTTTTCTTAGAGCTTTTATCATGAAATGGTGTTGGATCTTATCAAAGGCTTTTTCTCCATCTATTGAGATGATCAAGTGGTTTTTGTCTTTGCTTCTGTTAATGTGGTTTATTATGTTTATTGATTTCGTATGTTGAACCACCCCTGCATTCCTGGGATGAAGCCTACTTGGTCGTGGTGAAGGATCTTTTTGATGTGTTGTTGAATTCGGTTTGCCATTATTTTATTGAGGATATTTGCATCAGTGTTCATTAAGGAGATTGGCCTATAGTTCTCCTTTTTGGAGGTGTTTTTGCCTGGTTTTGGGATAAGTGTAATATTAACTGGCTTCATAAAATGTGTTAGGCAGTTTTTGTTCCCTTTCTATTTCATGGAACAGTTTAAGGAGGGTTGGTATCAGTTCTTCTTAAAAGGTCTGGTAGAATTCAGCAGAAAATCCGTCAGGTTCTGGACTTTTATTTTTTGGGAGACTCTTGATTCCTGCTTCAATTTCATTTTGTGTTATAGATCTATTCAGTTTATTAATATCCTCTTGGTTCACATTTGGATGATCATATGTATCTAGAAATCTGTCCATTTCTTTATGGTTTTCGAATTTAATTGAATATAGGTTCTCAAAGTAGACTCTGATGATTTCCTTGACTTCCATGGTGTTTGTTGTTATCTCCCCTTTTGCATTCCTGATTCTGCTAATTTGGGTTTTTTTCTCTCCTCATTTTAGTCAAGTTTGCCAGGGGTCTGTCGATCTTGTTTATTTTTTCAAAGAACCAACTTTTTGTTTCATTAATTCTTTGTTTTTTTTGGTTTCTATTTCATTGATTTCAGCTCTTATTTATATTATTTCTCTCCTATTTGTTTTGGGATTTGCTTGTTCTTGTTTTTCTAGGAGATTGAGATGTATCATTAGGTCATTGATTTGAGATCTTTCAGTCTTTTTAATATATGTACTCATGGCTATAAACTTTCCTCTCAGGACTGCCTTTGCTGTGTCCCATAGGTTCTGGTAGGTTGAGTTTTCATTTTCATTGACTTCCAAGAACTTTTTAATTTCCTCTATTATTTCATCAATGACCCATTGTTCATTAAGCAATGAGTTATTCAGTTTCCAGCTGTTTGAATGTTTTTTGTCTTTATTTTTGTTGTTGAGTTCTAGTTTTATTGCATTGTGATCAGATAGTATGCACAGTATAATTTCTATTTTCTTATATTTGCTGAGGCTTGCTTTGTGCCCTAGGAAATGATCTATTTTGTAGAAGGTTCCATGGGCTGCTGAGAAGAATGTATATTGTGTAGAGGTTGGATGAAATGTTCTATAGATATCGACTAGGTCCGTTTGATCTATTGTATATTTTTTGATCTAGGATTTCTTTATTGATTTTTTGTTTGGATGACCTATCTATTAATGATAATGGGGTGTTAAAGTCTCCCACAACCACTGTGTTGGAGTTAATATATGCTTTTAGGTCTTTCAGGGTATGTTTGATGAAATTGGGTGTGTTGGCATTGGGTGCATATAGGTTGATAATTGTTATTTCCTTTTGGTCTATTTCCCATTTTATTAGTATGGTATGTCCTTCTTTATCTTGTTTGATCAATGTAGGTTTGAAGTCTACTTTGTCAGAGATAAGTATTGCTAGTCCTGCTTGCTTTCGGGGGCCATTGGCTTGGTAAATCTTCTTCCAGCCTTTCATCCTAAGCCTATGCTTATTTGTGTCGGTTAGATGGGTCTCCTGTAAGCAACAAACTGTTGGATCTCTCTTTTTAATCCATTTCATCAAACGGTGCCTTTTGATGGGTGAGTTAAGTCCATTAACTTTAAGTGTTAGTACTGATAGGTATGTGGTGATTCCTGTCATTTAGTTGTCTTAGTTGTTTGAAGGTTTGATTGTGTGTACCTAAGTTGAGGTTACTCTCTACTGTCTTGCTTTTTCTTTTCCTGTAGTTTGGTGCTGCCTGGCCTTTCATGGTTATATTGGGTTTCACTTTCTGTGTGCAGAATCCCTTGCAGAATCTTTTGTAGTGGTGGCTTTGTGGTCACATGTTGTTTTAGTTTCTGTTTATCATGGAAGACTTTTATTGCTCCATCTATTTTGAATGATAGTTTTGCTGGGTAGAGTTCCTGGGGTTGTAGTTATTTTCGCTCAGTGCCCGGAAGATCTCTCCTCACACTCTTCTTGCTTTTAATGTTTCTGTTGAGAAGTCTGCTGTGATTTTGATGGGTTTACCCTTGTATGTTACTTGTTTTTTCTCTCTTACAGCCTTCAGTATTCTTTCTCAGGTCTCTGTATTTGTTGTTTTAATGATAATATTCCATGTGTAGATCTATTTTGGTCCGGTCTGTTTGGTTTTCTGGACGCCTCTTGCATCTGTATGGGAATAGATTTCTCTAGATTTGGGAAATTTTCTGTAATTTTTTTATTGAATATATTACGCATTCCCTTTGCTTGCACCTCTTCTCGTTCTTCAATGCCCATGTTCTCAGGTTTGGCCTTTTGATGGAGTCAATGAATTCTTGCATTTTCTTTTCACAGGTCTTGAGTTGTTTAATTAATAGATCTTCAGTTTTTCCTTTAATTACCATTTCATTTTTGAGTTCTGAGATTCTGTCTTCTGTTTGTTCTATTCTGCTGGACTGGCCTTCCATTTTGTTTTTCAATTCTGTTTCATTCTTTTTTCTGAGGTTTTCCATATCCTGAGTTGTTTACTCTTTAATGTTGTCTATTTTTGTTCTGAATTCATTTATCTCTTTATTAATCGTGTTCTTTGTTTCACTTTGGTGTTTATATAGTTCTTCTATGGTTTCTTTTATTTCTCTTGTGCTTTCTCAAATTATCTATTTTTGTTGTCTTGGAATTTCTTGAGTGTCTCCTGTAGATTTTGCTTGACTGTATCCAGTATCATCTTTATAAAATTCTCATTGATTACCTACAGTATTTCTTCTTTTAGATTATTCTTTTGGGCTTCTTTTGGTCCTTTGGTATAGTTTATCTTCATTTTGTTGGAGTTGGATCTGAGTATCTGTTTTCTTCATTTCCATCTGGTTCCTGTACTAATTTTTTGTTGTGGGGAAACTAGTTTCGCTGTTTTTTTCTGTCTTCCTGTCATTGCCCTTGTTGTTGTTATTGTCCCTGTATTGTTTGCAATTAAGTATTTTCTATCTTGTAATAATAACAATTGTGATATTTAGAATGGAAGGGTGAGAGGAGAGAGAAAGCAAAGAAGTTAAAGAACAAGGGAAAAAGAAATAAACAAACAAGTAAAACAAAACAAACAAACACACAAACAAAAGTTTCAAAGAAATAAACAGGGAGAGATAGTGTACTATTCAACAGTAAGCTGAACAGGCACTAGAGAGACAGAGAGGACTGAAAAAAAAAATCTCCAAGTTCAAATGGAGTAAAGTTTCAGTCTTAATAAGTTTGGTATTATTCCCTCAGCCTCCAATCCTGCAGATGGTGTCTCAGAAGTAGTTCTGTCGTTGTCTCATCAAAGGGGAAAAAAACCAAATAAAACCAAACAAAACCAAACAAAACAAAACAAAACTCCACAAAGTGTCCCAAGTTCAAATACAATACAGTTTCAGTCTTAATAATTTTGATTTAGTCCCTCAGCCTCCATCCTCGAAATGGTGTCTCAGAAGTAGTTCTGTCATTGTCTCATCAAAGGGGAAAAAAAGCAAATAAACCAAATCAAACCAAACCAAACCAATAGAAAACAAAAAAATACCACAAAGCGTCCCAAGTTCAAATGCAATAGAGGTTCAATAAGGTTTTCAGCATGCAGGTGTAGTTCGGTTGTTGTCTCATCAAAGGGAGAGAGAAAAAAAGAGTCTGGAGACAGTTCTGTGAATGGCTATCTGAGGCTGTGGCTTGCCTGCCTGCTGCTGTCAGCCTGCTGTTGCTGGAGGCGTTATTTATGCAGATCTCAGGGGTGAGCTTAACACTCACCTAGCCCCTCAGGCTTTGTTTACTTAGAGTTCTCCTGGGCGCGACTGCCACTGTTACAAGCTTTCCCCTTTCCAAGCACACTGGGGGAGGTGACACTGCACCAACTTTCTCAGGCCTGTGTGTTTATTTACAGTTCACATGGGAAGTAGGCCTCCCCCCTCTCCTGTGGAGTTTTCCTCCCACTGCTGCTTTTACATTCTTTCCTGCTCCTAGTTGCTGGGCGTGTGCCACCGCTCCTGCCTTTTCTGGCTGGCTTGTTTCTTTACAGTTCTGTGAGGGGTTGCCTCTCCACCCCTCTTCAGTGCTCAGGGTTCCTCGCTCTCTTTGCTATGTGTCTTTTTTGTTGTTATTGCTTATTATTCAGTTTTTTTTTCTTTTTTCCCCGGATGGGGGTTGGTCTGTCCAAGGGGTTATGCTGATCTGGCCCAGGGTTGTCTGTGGGAGTACCACATGCCGCTTAGCTCACCCTGTGGTCTGCCTCTTCCCAAGCAGTCTGGACGCTGGTATCTAGCTGCACAGAGCCCTCCTGATTTCTCCATTTAACGTGAAGTGGGGATGCTATGTGTGGGGTGGGGGTGTGGAGGAGTCAAAGTTTTGCCTCTTCTCAGTGGTTTTTCCTGTAATGCATATCTCCAGCGTCTCTCTGAGATTTTACTTTAGGAAGCACGCTTTCTGCCTCCTCCCTCTAGCCGCCATCTTGGAATCTCTTGAGTGGAAGCCTTTGAGGATGCCAGTTCTCACCTTATTTAGAACAAAGAGATGCCAATCTCTTTGCCAATGACCACACACACTCACAGCACTGAAGAGGAAGATGAGCTCAAAGGCCAAAGAAACTGCCTCCAGTCCTGGAAGCTTGGGCATAACATGTAAATGGGGCCTAGCCACACACACTAACGCTCCCAGGTACAGAAGCAAAATAGGGCTTATTGGGGGTACATTCATAAATACAGAGTGAAAGCAATCCTTAGAACCCACATGTGTCTATAGTGTGGACCCATGGCAAGGCTCCAGATGAGAGAGTTCTGTCTCCATAAGTCTCCTTGTGTTCATAGGTTTGGAGAAGACAGTGATGTGTGATGTAGCAATGGGATCTTCTTGGTGTAGTAAGAAGAAGAAGCCTGCAGAGCCCAGGAATTGTGTTGTTAGCAACTCATTTTTCAGTTGAGAGAACTCAGGTGGCTGACATTGCTCTTTGCCAAGCCTCTAGGGCTACCTAGATTTGTCTCTTGGCAAGACTTATTTAATCTTGCTGAGTATGGGGATAGTCATACCTATTTTGAAGAACTATTGTGAAGATTAGAAATAATCATGTAAAATACTAAACACAGTGCCTAGAATCCAGTAAGAGATCAAGAAATATCTTCGTATGAAGAGGATAAAATCAATATTATTGTTACCAATGTACAGTCTAAAGGTATATGGGAAATTTGCCTGCTTAGCTGATGGCAGCTGTATTAGTATGTTTTGTTACTATATGGAAATAAATGAGACTGGGCACTGATAAAGAGAAGGCATTTTTTTTTTGGCAGTAGTGGGGGTTGAAAAAAGAGGTTTGTTTAGCTCTCAGTCCTGGAGGTTCAAAGGCATGGCATTGCATATACTCTGTCATGGGCCCTCTTAGCTTCATCACATCATGGTGGCTTACAACATGTGAGAGTGTGTGCAGATACTTCCATCACCAAACAAGAAGCCAGAGAGAGACTGAAGTTCCATAATCCCTTCCAAGGATTTGTCCCTACATCCAACTATGCCCCACCTCTCAAAGGTTCCACCTCCCAAAATCACTGCCTGGAAGACCAAGCTCTCAACACATAAACTTTTGGGCAAAACCCTCAAACCATATCCAGACACGGTGCTATCAGAATCCTCACATTTTTGGCATCACACTTCCTCTGGGGACTGTAATTAGCATATGTCCAGGGACTTAATTCCTCACTTCCCATTATTTACTGTGCAGCATTTACACAATTGAGACTTTTAGTATACAGTGGCCAGAGGCTGGGGAAATTAACAATGGAAGTGAAGTTGTATATTATGACACCGATGCTTCTAGAGCTCATAATTCATGGAGGGGTGCATTATGAAATGCTAGATTTTCATGATAAAAAAATAAGGTGTTGAAGAAAAGTATCAAAAGCTTTCTTTTTATAATTCTCTTAATGGAAGCTGATTGTTTATTATGGGATATGGATTGCTATGGAGACCTGAGGGAGCAGAATTTGAAATGGATCGAAATAGCTATTTGAATATGGATAGATATAGCTGGTCTATAAGCACTTCGAAAAAACACTACTTTTTAGAAATGGGCTCAAGATGTTATATAGAAGGTTTTGTGGTGTTGATAAAATTTCCTGAGTTTCCATGTTAGACTGGCCTATTTTCTGGATTGCCCATTTAATCCATCATTAAATTGTATTTCTGGATCATAGTTGAGTTTGTTTATCTGCCCATTCATTTATTTACTCCTTCATTCATTAATAATTGACTTTTGCTAGCATATAGCTCCACATTTTGAGGGATATTCAAAGAAGTACCAACCTTTTGGCAGGGAAGGACCAAGTCCAAATGACTTCCTGGCATTCTTGGGAGGGCTCAGATCTTGAAGGGATTTCAGGAAGGCAGCAGCAGCATGTTTCTGTTGCTGGCCAACACCTCACCTCTAGATTAGTCTGCATTCGAGCCTGGTACTTAGTGACATCAACACTAGGGATGTTTAATATAAAGATTGTTAAGCAATGACAGAATAACATGTGCAAAGATGAGAAAATAACTAATGGTACCCAGGGAAGGGCAAATGTGGAAGGGGGGTATTCAGATCTCTTTGAGGAACTGGATGCAGTGTCCTGGATGAAGAAGTTTTTTGGGTCATGAGACCCAGAGCTAGTCCACAGAACTGAGCAAAGAGCAACAATGTCATGGGGCTTGGATGAGCTAAGGCTGGGAAGTAGTCATGTGGATAGATTTGGGAGAGGATATCAGACTTGGAGGAGGCCCAGAGTAGGTGGTGTTTGTCACTGGAAGGCTGCAATAGGAAGGTCAATGGGCTTGAGCCAAAGCTACAGGATTGCTGGAGTACTGCCTACTTTGGGGGGAACAGCTAGGTCAGCAGGCCACTGGATGTCCTTGCCTATGAGCACCATGGACAGAATGTGAAGCTGGAACTAGAGCAAGCAAAATGGGGAACAGAGTGAGGAAGAGAAGCTCTTTCTTGCTATGGTGTCCTGCCATCATTCTCTACCGCAAACCTTAACGCTGTGTTCACTGTGAAGGATTGATGCCCAAAGGTCCAGTCCATTATCACAGAGCAGGTGCCAAGGGGTGTATTAATCACCTTTCTGTTGCTGAAACAAATACCTGAGATAGCCAACTTAAAAAAAGAGGAACAGTTTATTTTGGCTGACAGTTTAAGAGGTTTCAGTCCATGATTGACTGGCCATATTGCTTTTGGGACTGTGGAGAGGTACAGGAATGCATGGAAGAGGAAACTGCTCACCTTCTGGCATCTGGGAAGCAAAAAGAGAGAGAATGGAGCTGGAGTCCAAATATTCTTTTTAAGGACAGGTCCCCATGACCTCCCCCTAGGAACCACCTCTTAAAGATTCTATCAACTCTCAATGGTGCCAGAAGCTGGTAACTAAGTCTTAATATTGACCCTTTGGAGAATACTTCCAAACCATAGCAAAGGGGGAATTTTGAGCTTTGAGGCAATTAATCAATAACTGGCCCACCATCTTGGTTTTGGTTTATCTTGTAAAATCATTGCAAAATATTTGACTTGCATCCTTCTCCCCGAAGAGGCTTCATTGGCTGTGGAGTTGTTTAAAGGGTTCTAGAGAGCAAACCATTCACAAACATTGACTCACAAAAGGAAGGTTTGGAGGCAAGCCTATATTGGTGCAGTCATTTGGATTCGGTCTGCACTCCTGAAAGGCAGGGTATATATATGTGGTTTACAGATTTGGGATCAAAAGACGCAGGTTGGATCTCAATTCTGCCACTAGGCAACTGTGAGTCCAGATACAAACATATATGCAGTGGTATTCCAGAGTTGGTCTCCAATGGTACAGCTCTCCCAACCATATCTCAGCCACCACTCCTGAAAGCAGAGGCCAGCACACTTTTCCTGGAGGGTCAGTGAGTGAATACTTTAAATATTTCAGGCTTTGCAGGCCATACAGTCTCTGCTGGGAATGTCCAGCTCAGCCTGCATGGTACAAAAGTGCTTGTGCATTGACAGTGAGTGCACATGGCTCTGCTGGAGACTCCAGTATTGGACCTCATGAAGCTGGGACCAATGTGTTCCCAGGGATACTCTGGTTCTTATGCTAGACTGGCCTCTTCTTTCTCTGGAAATTTTATGTCAGGCCTCATTGACCTGCCTATGACAGATCTTGGGTGGAGTCCCTGAAAACATCATGATGAATTGCTTTATCTTTGAATCTAGTGGGCCTGGGGTTGGGGGTGTTGGATACTTTGTACATAGTCTTCCAGGCATTTAATTTAAACTTACTCTAGCTCTGTAAACCCAATAAAGTGGCAGCTTTTGCTATGTTACTAAAAGATAAGATGTTAGACAACCTCTGTCACTATAGGCACATAGCTGCCTATGAATTTCTTTGGCCAGAGTAGGTCCAGCAAATTTGTATGTATCACACAGTACATTTTAAGGAGAAGTAGGATCAGTAAAGGGAAACATGAAATCAACCATCTAGTAGGGTGGGGTTGAAGCTTCTTCTAGACAGACACCAGGCAGTGTGCCTCAGTGCTGGTCTGGTCTGTGCTTTTTGGTCACTACCAACCCCACTAGTTTGTATGACAAAGTGGCCATGCACCTTGGTATTTTCCTGTGCTTTTTTTGGGTTTTACTTAAATGCTGGGGCAAAAAAGTGGTTATTGAGATATTTATGCTATTTTGATAGCTGCTGTTTATGCTGCTTCTTGAAAAACTCTAATGAAACAAGTATAATAAGTTGCAGAAATGCAGCTTTCAGAGCCTTTCCTGTCACACCCAAGAAAGCTACATCCTGTAACTTGCAGAAACATTTTTAGGATCTATCTCTGTGAAGTTGCCTTGGCAGTTTCTCTGGAGATGTTGGTTAGGCTAACACCTCCTCCTTCTTGGTGTCAAACTATTTTAGGTATCAAATTAATTGTAGGGAAGTTTCAGGTCAAAAAGATTTTCATTTCTTTGCAGTAAATGCTATCCTTGGCTTAGGAGTATTACAACAGCCAATTAAATAGTTGCTTGCAATTTGAACTCTGGTCTTTCTGACACTATACATTTCTGGAGAGAAGAAAAAAATAAATAAAAACAATAACAATAAGAAAACAGCCAAACAAACCAAACAGTATGGTGATGGGTGTTGGAGTTAGGTGTGAGGAATGGAGTCGCTTCAGAGGTGATATTTGGTAAGCAGCTGGAAATGTGGACCTGGAAGGAGGGTAGCAAATGCAGAGTGGGGATTTTATTGCAGGAGTCTCCTGAGTGGGACATCATTCTTCCAGCATCCCTTGTACAACCTCATTAAATAGTATTTTTTGCAGGTTATGGTGAAAGAAGTACTGAAGTGGCGGTGAACCATGCTTCTTATAATCAGTTTTGGTTTTAAATTGCTGTATGCTTTTGGTCAAGTCATTTAACCTTTCTGACTCTTATGTGAGTGGTGTGCTTTTGGGCTAAGCTGAGATTGTTCACTTGGTGGATACATTTTCCCAGACAGGTGTGGAAGCAGTCTAGAGCTCCTGAGGCCCAGTCTTAATGCCTCATATTTTGTTGGTCAAAGAAAGTCACAAGGCCAGCTTAATGGAGGGACAGCACTAGGTTGGTTTTCATTCTGGGATCTTTAAGGAAAATGAACATTACTACAATGAGACTAGGGAGTGTGATCTGCCTTGTGTGTGACATTAGCCAGGAAGAGAGATGGATTGAAATTGCAGAAGAACTTTGAATGGGGTGCCAGAACTTGGCAGCTGTGTGGCTCTGGGCAGAATCCTGAACCTTGCATGTTTTATACTAACATCTCCCAAACTTGGTGACTCCTGTTCTATTCCAGCACTGGAACCACAGCTAGAAAGAAGGGGGATCCCTGTTCATCTCTGTAGGTGCTGTTTCAGTGAGTGCCAGCTGCTTGTGTCAATAAAGGGCCATAATGACTAGTGTGCACTGGTCCTTGCTTACTGTCCTGGTCAGTTCTGAGCCTGGCTCACTAGTCACTGTCTTACTGGGGGTACCCATGGATGAACAGTCACCCTAGCCCTCCAAGGCAGGCATTTCCTGTGGGAAATCTCATTAGTTCAACTTTTCAATTGTTTGACCACTGTGGGGGTTGGTAACTGCTTCAAGTGCATCTATATTCTGCTTGCTTGTCCTGGTTGATTTTCAACGTCATTTTCCAGCTGTGAACAACATATGTACAGTTGGCAGTAATTGGGAATTTAATAATTTTTTGATGTTTCTTGTGGTGTTTGGGAAATCCACTGAGAAGGAAATATATATATTTTCAATGTTTCCCTATTCTGTGCTAAAACTCTGTGTTAAAACTATACATACATTTTATTTTCTTCCTCTGTTTTTAAGAATGAAGCAACCTAACTTAAAATTTTTTTTATTTTATCATTTTTACATTTACTTACATGTGTATACATTTTTTGGGCCACCTCCCCTCTCCTTCACACCCCTGCCCCACTTCTGGGTAGGTTCTACCCTCTTGTTCTCTGATCTTTTTGAAGAGAAAACATAAGCGATAATAAGAAACACATAGCATTTTTGCTAGTTTGAGGTAAAGATAGCTACACAGAGACATCCCTAGCATTGCTTCCATGCACTTGTGTATCGTAACCCACATTGGTTCATCTCTGCCAGATCTCTTCACTACTTCCCAATCCCCTTCCCATAGTTGCCTCTGCCAGTTTAAGATTACTACATTATTTGGTCCTTTACGGTGAGTACATCAACCACTTTCAAATTTTAGGTTTCCTTCCCTTTCCCTATTTCTCCCATGTGTGTTCTCCCCTGAGTGTGTGATCCATGTCCATTTGTTTTGGGTCTATAATCCACATATCAGGGAGAACATGTGATTTTTGGCTTTCTGAGCCTGACTAATATTGCTTAAGATGATGCTCTCCAGTTCCATCCATTTACTTGCAAATGACAATTTCATTCTTCTTTGTGGCTGAGTAAAATTCCATTGCGTATAAATACCACATTTTCTTAATCCATTTGTTGGTAGTAGGGCATTTTGGCTGTTTCCATAGCTTGGCTATTGTAAATAGTGCTGCCATAAACATGGGTGTGCAGGTGCCATTGTAATGACCTGAGTCACTTTCCTTTAGGTATATCCCTAGGAGTGGAATTGCTGGGTCATATGGCAGATCTATGTTTAGTTTTTTAAGAAGCCACCATTTTGTTTTCCAAAGTGGTTGCACTAGCTTACATTCCCACCAGCGTCCGTGCCAACATATGTTGTTGTTGGTGTTCTATTCTAACAGGAGTGAAGTGGAATCCTAGTGTGGTTTTGATTTGCATTTCCTTTATGGACAGGGATGGTGAGCATTTTTTCATGTGTTTTTGGCCATTTGGACTTCTTCCTTTGAAAAAGTTCTATTTAGTTCAGTTGCCCATTTCTTTATTGGTTCATTAATTTTTGTGGAGTTTAGTTTTTTGAGCTCCCTGTATATTCCGGTTATCAGTTCTTTGTCTGATGTATAGCTAGCAAATATTTTCTCCCATTCTGTGGATGGTCTCTTCAATTTAGAGACCATTTCTTTTGTTGTGCAGAAGCTTTTTAATTTCATTTGTCCATCCTTTCTCTTAGTTGCTGGGCTGCTGGAGTTCTACTGAGGAAGTCCTTTCTTATACCTATTGCTTCCAGGATATTCCCTGATCTTTTGTGTACTAACTGGAAGGTTTCGGGTCTGATATTAAGGTCCTTAATCCACTTTGAGTTGATACTAGTACAAGGTGACAGGCATGGATCTAGTTTCAGTTTTCTGCAGGCACATAACCACTTTTCCCAGCAACATTTGTTGAAGAGGCTGTCTTTTCTTGATGGTATGTTTTTAGTGCCTTTGTCAAAACTAAGGTAGGCATAGCTGTATGGATTCATATCTGGGTCCTCTATTCTGTTTTCCTGGTCTTCATATCTGTTTTTGTACCAGTACCATGCTATTTTTATTGCTGTGGCTCTGTAGTATAGTTTGAAGTCATGTTTTGTGATACCTCCAACATTGCTCTTTTTGCTCAGTATTGCCTTGGCTATTCGTGGTCTTTTGTATTTCCAAATGAACTTTAGGATAGATTTTTCATTCTCTGTGATGAATGTCATTGGGATTTTGATGGGAATTGCATTGAACACGTAGACTGCTTTTGGTAGTATAGCCATTTTTACTATGTTGATTCTGTCAATCCATGAGCATGGGAGATCTTTCCATCTTCTGTAGTCTTCTTTGATCTCTTTTTTCAATGGTTTGTAGTTCTTCTTGTAGCGGTCATTTATATACTTTGTTAAGTTTATTCCTAGGTATTTGATTTTTTGAGACTATTGTAAATGGAATTGTTTTCCTATATTCGTTCTCAAATTTGTTCATTGTTGGTGTTTACAAAGGCTACTGATTTTTGTAAGTTGATTTTGTATCCTGCTACATCACTGCAGCTATTTATGGTGTCTAGGAGTTTTTGGGTGGAGTTTTTTGGGTCTTTGAGGTATAGGATCATGTTGTCTGCAAATAGATACTTTGACTATTTCTTTACTTATTTGTATTCCTTTTATTTCTTCTTTTTGCCTTATTGATCTGACTAGGAATTCCAGGTCTATATTAAATAGGAGTGAGGACAATGGACATTCTTGTCTTGTTCTTGACTTTAGGGGAAATGGTCTCAGTTTTTCCAAACAAATAGCCATTATAATGTTGAGGTGAAGGGGGTGCTGTTTCTTGAGCTCCCTCCCTTGCTGGAGCGAGGTTTTCTGTCTTGCTCCTTGGTTATTACTGGACCTAACTGGGTGTAACTGGGGGTGAGTGGCGATTTTAGAAAAGACACAGGATAGACAGACAGACAGAAAGTTGGGGTCAGGTGTGTTGGGCATTTGGGTGGAGATGCCCAACCCTAATTGCTTCTTTTTTCTATCTTGATTTTTTAAGGCTGTACTCCTTGCAGTTCTTTTAAACCTTGCTTAAAACCTCTTTCCTTAGGCTCGCTCTGTCCCATGTTTGCTCTTTTTTAAAAATTTTTTATTTTATTCATATGTGCATACAATGTTTGGGTCATTTCTCCCCCTCATGTTTGCTCTTAACTTTAGCTTAATTGCTCTTAAAATCTTTTGCCTCCAGGCTTGCACTGTCCTATCTCTCTTTAGCTCTCTTAATGCCTTGGTGCTCAAACTTGCAAACAGCTTTGCCTACAACCTGCATATGCCAAACTCTTTTTTTTATTGTTTTATTATTCATATGTGCATAAAAGGCTTGGGTATTTCTCCCCCCTGCCCCCACACCCCCTCCCTTTCCCCCCCTTCCCTCAATACCCAGCAGAAACTATTTTGCCCTTATCTCTAATTTTGTTGAAGAGAGAGTATAAGCAATAATAGGAAGGAACAAGTGTTTTTGCTGGTTGAGATAAGGATAGCTATACAGGGAGTTGACTCACATTAATTTCCTGTGCATGTGTGTTACCTTCTAGGTTAATTCTTTTTGATCTAACCTTTTCTCTAGTTCCTGGTCCCCTTTTCCTATTGGCCTCAGTTGCTTTTAAGGAATCTGCTTTAGTTTCTCTGCATTAAGGGCAACAAATGCTAGCTAATTTTTTAGGTGTCTTACCTATCCTCACCCCTCCCTTGTGTGCTCTCGCTTTTATCATGTGCTCAAAGTCCAATCCCCTTGTTGTGTTTGCCCTTGATCTAATGTCCACATATGAGGGAGAACATACGATTTTTGGTCTTTTTGCCCAGCTCTTAAAGTCTTGGTCCTTAGACTTGCACTGTGCACTGTCCTGTGTTCTCTTTGGCTTTTCTTTAGCTTCAGTTTTCCTAAGGCCTATGTATGAAGTTCTTTTTCAGCTTTGCTTTCTGAAGCCTATGTTAAAGTTTTTGGTGCACACTACTGATGAATGGATTAAGAAAATGTGGTATCTATACACAATGGAATTTTATGCAGCCATGAAGAAGAATGAAATGTTATCATTTGCAGGTAAATGGATGGAATTGGAGAACATCATTCTGAGTGAGGTTAGCCTGGCCCAAAAGACCAAAAATCATATGTTCTCCCTCATATGAGGACATTAGATCAAGGGCAAACACAACAAGGGGATTGGACTTTGATCACATGATAAAGCGAGAACACATAAGGGAGGGGTGAGGATAGGTAAGACACCTAAAAAATTAGCTAGCATTTGTTGCCCTTAACACAGAGAAACTAAAGCAGATACTTTAAAGCAACTGAAGCCAATAGGAGAAGGGGACCAGGAACTAGAGAAAAGGTTAGTTCAAGAAGAATTAACTTAGAAGGTAACACACATGTACAGGCAAAAACCCTTGTTCCTTCCTATTATTACTTATACTCTCTCATCAACAAAACTAGAGATAAGGGCAAAATAGTTTCTGCCGGTATCAAGGGGGTTGAGGGGGAGAGGGACGGGGTGGGGGAAGGGGAGAGAAATGACCCAAACATTGTATGCACATATGAATAAAATAAAAATTAAAAAAAATAAAAAAAAGTTTTTGGTGCAGACTTTCTATCAACCCCTCTTTAGCATTTTTCCCTTCAACAATTCTTTTCCTTCAGCAATTTTTCCCTTCAATAATTCTTTTCCCTTCCAAAATCTTCCCACACCAAAAGGCCCAAAGTAAAAGTTTCTTCCCAATATTCAAAGGCAAAAAGCCCCACAAAGCAAAAAGTCCAAAAGCCCAAAGTAAAGCCCCCAAAGCAAAAGCCCCTCTTCCTCCTTCAGGGGTCTTTTATAGCAGCAAACAGGGTGGAGCCACAGGGAGGGGAGTGACATTGTAACAGGAGAAACCTGCGTTCCTGCCTCTCCGAATGCAACTTAGAAGACACAGCTGTTCTGCCTTTCCCTGCTTCATGGTGGGGGAAGGGAGAGGGCTGTGCTGATCTCGGCCTACAGGTAAAAGCAATTAACTGCATCTCGCCTTGCTTGTGTACAGTTCTCATAGGCTTTAATCTGCTCCCCACATTGAGGTACATTCCTTCTATTCCTAGTTTTCTTAGAGTTTTTATCATGAAGTGGTGCTGAATCTTATTAAAGGCTTTTTCTGCATCTATTGAGATGATCAAGTGGTTTTTGTCTTTGCTTCTATTAATGTGCTGTATTACATTTACTGATTTGCATATTTTGGATCATCCCTGCATTCCTGGGATGAAGCCAACTTGGTCATGGTGAATGATCTTTCTGATATGTTGTTAGATTTGGATTGCCATTATTTTATTGAGGAGATTGGCCTGTAGTTCTCCTTTTTGGATGTGTCCTTGTCTGGTTTTGGGATGAGTATAATGCTAGCTTCATAGAATGAGTTAGGCAGTGTTCCTTCCCTTTCTATTTTGTGGAAAAGTTTAAGGAGTGTTGGTATTAGTTCTTCTTTAAAGGTCTGGTAGAATTCAGTTGAGAATCCGTCAGGTCCTGGACTTTTTTTGGGAGACTCTTTATTGCTGCTTCAATTTCATTATGTGCTATAGATCTGTTTAGGTGGTTAACAAACTCTTGGTTCAGTTTTGGATGGTCATAAGTGTCTAGATCTTTGTCAATTTCTGCAAGATTTTCAAATTTATTGGAATATAGGGTCTCAAAGTGGTCCCTGATGATTCCCTGGATTTCGTTGGTGTTTGTTGTTATCTCTCCTTTTTCATTTCTGATTTTACTAATTTGGGTCTTTCCCTCCTCATTTTAGTCAGATTTGCCAGGGGGGTCTATCAATTTTGTCTATTTTTTCAAAGAACCAGCTTTTGTTTTGTTGATTCTTTGTATTTTTTTTGGGGGGGGTCTCTATTTCATTAATTTTGGCCATTATTTTTATTATTTCTCTCCTTCTGCTTGTCTTGGGTTTTGCTTGTTCTTGTTTTTCTAGGAGTTTGAGATGTAGGATTAGGTTACTTATTTGAGATCTTTCTGTCCTTTTAATATATGCACTCATGGCTATACACTTTCCTCTTAGGGATGCCTTTGTTGTGTTCTGTAGGTTCTGGTAAATGGTGTTTTCACTTTCATTAGCTTCCAGGAAACTTTTGATTTTTTCTCTTATTTATTCTATGACTCACTGATTGTTGAGCAATGTGTTATTCAGCCTCCAATTATTTGCATATTTTCTGCTGTTGTTTTTGTTGTTGAGTTATAGTTTTATTGCATTGTGATCAGATAGAGTGCAGAGGGTTATTTCTATTTTCTTATATATGCTGAGGCTTGCTTTATGCCCTAGGATATGATCTATTTTGGAGAAAGTTCCATGGACTGCTGAGAAGAATGTATATCATGCTGTTGTCAGATGAAATATTCTGTAGACATCAGTTAGGTCCAAATGATCTATGGTGTCATTTAGTTCTAGGATTTCTTTATTGATTTTTTGTTTGGATGACCTATCTATTGGTGATAGAGGGGTATTAAAGTCCCCCACTAACACTGTGTTGGAATCTAAATGTGCTTTTAAGTCCTTTAGTATATGTTTGAAGAAATTGGGTGCACTGACATTCGGTGCATATAGGTTGATAATTGTTATTTCCTTTTGATGTATTGCCCCTTTTATTAGTATGAAGTGTCCTTTTTTGTCTTGTTTGACCAATGTAAGTTAGAAATCTACTTTGTTGGATGTAAGTATTGCTACTCCTGCCTGTTTTTGGGGGCCATTGGCTTGGTAAATCTTCTTCCAGTTTTTCACCCTAAGCCAGTGTTTATTTCTGTCAATAAGGTGGGTCTCTTGTAAATAACGTTGTTGGATCTTCCTTTTTAATCCAGTTTGCCAAACAATGTCTTTTGATGGGGGAGTTGAGTCCATTGACATTCAGTGTTAATTTTGATAGGTATGTGGTTATTTCTGTCATTTAGTTGTTTTTGTTGTTTAAGGGTTTGATTGTGTGCATCTGAATCAATGTTACTCTCTGATTATTTGTTATTTCTTCTTTGGTTTAATACTTCCCGTCCTTTCATGGTTTTGTTTGCTTTCATCTTCTGTAGTGGTGGCTTGGGGTTATATATTGTTTTAGTTTCTGTTTATCATGGAAGATTTTTATTGCTCCATCAATTTTGAATGATAGTTTTGCTGGGTAGAGTATCATAGGGCTGAAATTATTTTCATTTAGTGCCTGAAATACCTCACTCCATGCCTTTCTTGCTTTTAATGTTTCCGTTGAGAAATCTGCTGTGATTTTGATAGGTTTACCTTTACACATTATTTGTTTTTCCTCTCTTACAGCCTTCACTATTCTTTCTCTGTTCTCCGTGCTTGTTTTAATAATATGCTGTGGGGAGTCTCTAGTTTGGTCAAGTCTGTTTGATGTCCTGGAGGCTTCCTGTACCTGAATGGGCAAAACTTTCTTGAGATTTGGGAAATTTTATTATTTTATTGAGTATATTACATATCCCTTTGGCTTGCATCATTTCTCCTTCTTCAATGCCCATGATTCTCATGTTTGGTCTTTTGATGGGAATTTCTGAGTTCTTGCATATTCCTTTCTCAACTCTTGAGTTTTTTGACTAAGATTTCTTTTCTTTTTTCTTTAATTTGTATTTTATCTTTGCATGCTGAGATTCTGTCTTCCACTTGTTCTAGTCTGCTGGAGTGGCTTTCCACTGTGTGTTTTGTTTGACTAAAGGGACTTTTTATTCCCAGGATTTCTATTTGATTCTCTTTTCTGAGGTTTTCCATATCTTTGTTCAACTCCTCTTTTATATTTTTGTTGTCATCTTTAATTCACTTATCTTTCTTTTTGTAGTGTCCTTTGTTTCACTTTGGTGTTTGTTAATGTCCTGAGTTCCTTTGTTTCTGTGTCTTCTCATGTTCTTTATTTTTGGTGTCTTGAAATTTCTTGATTTCATCTTGTACATTGTAGTTAACTATGTCTAGTATCTTCTCCATGAATTTCTCAGTGATATCTTCCAAGATTTCTTCTTTGAGGTTTTTTATGTGGGTGTTACTGGGCTCCTTAGTGACATTTATCATTGTTCTGTTGAGATCAGGAACTGGGTATCCATTTTCTTCATTTCCCACTGAATTCTGTATTGAATTGTTTTTTTGACTAGAGTGGTTTCCATCCCTTCTTCTTCCCATCACTCCACTTGGTGCTGTGCAACTCTGCTTTTGATAGGCTACTTGGTGATTTTGATCACCTGATTTTTTTCTCTGATTTAATTTTTGTGTTGTGACTGACCTGGCTGTTAGCTAGATTGATGTGCCCTTTCTGCCCCTGGCCTGGAGGTGTAATTTGGCAAAAACAAATTCACAGGTTTAATGTCAGACCAGTTATTTATATATTATATAGAAAACCCCTTGATGATAATATCTGTAAACAGTGGGAGTTGGGGGGGGGTAATGGTTATTAGGCTACTTGGGGGAATTGGTAAAGGTGGCACTAAAAATGGGGGTTGGAAAATGAGTGGATGGGTGGGGGAAGAGGTGTGGGGGCTGCTGGGTTTTGTGGCCCTTATGTGTGTTAGGGTGTATTTCTGTTATTGTTGTGGAGAGTGCTTGTGTTAGGGATTGCAGGGGCTGGAATTGTGTATAGTTGGTACAATAGGCTAGTGAGTGGGTGGTGAGTGTATAGGAGGGAGGGGTAGTGTGGTGACAGTTTGGGGGAGAATAGGAGGAGGAGGTGAAGATGGGGGAAAGAGTGGATAAGAAGGGGCAGAAAGAAGAATAGTTGGGAGGGAGAATAATGGATTGTAGCACAGGAGAAAGAGGGAAAGTGAAGAGGGTAAGAATAGGGATAAGAGAATAATGATGGTGAAGTTAACAATACAGGAATAAAAAAATTAACACAATAAACAACACCATGTTCAGGAATCACAAAAAGTTCAGTCTTTTGGTTTAAGTTCTGGAATTATTCCTTACGTGTCCGATTCTGGTATTGGCATATAAGCGGAAGCTCTGATGTGGTCTCACCAGGTGACTAGCTTGTGAGTAGTATTTGGTCCTTCTGTCCACAAGATTAGTTGGAATTGTGAGGTGAGGTAAGACTGCTACCTTGTTCAGGGTGTTCAGAGCTGTGGTTTTCACCAGGTGGCAGCTGTGTTGCCCTTCTGTTGCAGCTCTGTTTGGTCAGCTCCTCCCCCAGCAGGGTTGGGCAATTCAGTTTTGAGTGCTGCCCTCTGTCCCAGAGATCAGCTCCAAGATCCACCACCTGCCCTGCTTTGGGAGGTTGGCCTGTTGCCCCACCCTGCACTCAACCTTTGTGCTTTTCCCGACCTGTGCTGGGTACTAGTGACTCCTCTGGGAGGTTGACTTGTCACCCCATTCTGTCTCTCAGCCTTTTTGCCTCATCTGATCTCTGCTGGGTGTTGGCAGCTCCTTTGGGAGATTGGCTTGTCACCCTGCCCTCTCCCTCAGCCTTTGCTGCTTTACTTGTGGTAGTTCACTGAGTGTTTAGTGCTGAGAGTTTGACTCCTTGCCCTATCCCTGCACTCTAGGGCAGGTTCAGCATTCCACTCCCACCTCTGCTGTCAGTATTAGATAACAGTTCCCTATTTATGTTTTTCAGTTTTGCTGGGGGTGGGGGGGGTCAGTCTGCTCAGAGGCTGCACTGGATTATTTTCTCAGGAGGTGAGTAGGAGAGTCACATGTGGTGCGTGATGATCACCTATTCCTTCTGCAATTTCATGCAAGCAGCTTTGGAGCCAGCTGGCAGGGAGAAATGGCCCCACTTTTTTTCAGAGCAGCACAGTGTAGGGAGGCTTTCCACAGGCTAGGGGTCTAGGATGTTGCAGAGTTTGATTCTGATTGATGTTGTTGTCTGCTTGTTTGGAAAAAAAAGAAAGAGAGGAAAAAAAAGGAAAAAGGAAAAAAAAAAAAAAGAAATGGCCAGGGGGCTTTTTTTCCTAGGGCTGGACACGCCTTGCTGGCTGTGCTGCGTGGGATTTTTGCAGCAGTTAGGTGCAATTAAAGGCTGATTTAAGGGTCAGTCTTTGAATTTTGTTTGCACCTAATGTGATGGTGGTTATTATTTTGGCTAGCAGCAATCAGAATTACCCAAATGTAGCTCTGATTTCTCAAGGAGGTTTCTGGTGTCAGGGAGCTCAAGATTTCTGATTCCTTACTCTAGCCACTATTTTGGATCTCTTCTCAAAGCAGGTGAACTTTGAAGTCAAGTTTCCGTTGCCAAGGGTGCATGTGTTATGGTTCCTTTTCCATTTTCTCCTTTTGTTTTTATTGCTATAGTTCTTTATTATTTTTTTAGGCCATTTTGGAAATAAAAAATGTTTGTGGAAGAAAATACCAGAATCAGAGATTCAAACAATCTGAGTGTTGTCTTCCCATGAGAATTGCTCTTGTGGCTGTAGTGGGATGCTGGCTTTCTACCTGATGCTATTTGATTACTGGGCCATCAGATGACACTAGCTCCATTGCATTGGCTCCCAAAAGCTTGACAGTAACTGAAGAATTGCAAGTCATACTGTTATGACATGTGAGCTCCCATTTCATCTCCCAGGGAAACCAGGCAGTGACATGGAAAGTTCTAGAATGAACAAGAAGACAGTTAGTTGCCAGGCCCAATACCACAACCAAGGAACTGGTGGGCCTCCTAAAGCCTGCTTCTCTTCTTTGTGCCTAGCTCTCTATATCTGGTGATAATTACTGAAAGACTGCTTTTATCTGTGAAGGTTCATCCTTCACTCTCTCTGGTTTGGGTATTAGAGTAAAATGGAACCAATAAAGTACTGATTTACTGAGAACTTGTTTTTATTTTAAAACTTGAAGGAAATCTCTCACTCTTGCTTCATGGGTCTTAGCTAAGAACCACTTGGAGGTTCTGGGGGAGGAGGAAGGAGTCTTATCATTACATAAATATGTTATTTGTATGAAGTCTTTGGAAAAACTGGTAATCTGTGCCTTCTCCCCTTAGCAACTCCTGACTCCAGGTATTGGCTAGTGCTGCAGACTTCACAGCTTTCACTTGTCTCTATTTTTATTTTTTTAAAATTTTTTAAATTTTTAATGTTTTAATGTTTTAATTATTCATATGTGCATACAATGCTTGGGTCATTTCTCCCCTCTGCCCCCACCCCCTCCCTTGCCACCCCCCCTTTTCCCACACCCCCTTGATACCCGACAGAAACTATTTTGCCCTTATCTCTAATTTTGAGAAGAGAGAGTATAAACAATAATAGGAAGGAACAAGGGTTTTTGCTAGTTGAGATAAGGATATCTATACAGGGAATTTGTCTCTATTTTTAGTTACAAAGTGTCACTATGATCTGATTGCACAGAACCTGGCAGGGGACCCAGGAGGCAGGGAGGTGAGAGAGCAGAGGTCAAAATTTCTTGTCAGCCTTTAAATGCCAGTTTTTACCCAGCAGGCACATGTCATACTCTTGCTGTTACTGTTGCCACCACTGGCCTGTTACTGTTAGCTGACATTTATTAGGCACTTCCTAGGTGGCAGGCAGTGTGCATTTACATTTACCATTTTACTCAATATTTAAAGCAACCGGTTGCTGTAAGTAGTACTATTACCCTCACTTGGCCAATTTGGAAATTGAGGCAATTGACTTCTTTTGCCTTTTGGACCCTGCTGATAAGAAGTGTGATCTGAAGGGGGCCAGCAGGCCCCCAGAGCCCCTCCTTCTCCACCTGTCTCTACAAATACCTGGGGCCATTCTGGCTGTCCCCAAGATCACAAAGAGTAAGACACTTTGGACTAGTTTGTATTCCTGCCCCCCAGGCTAAGCTTGATTGGGTGGCTCTGGTCAGAGCTACAGATCTGGTGGTCATCTGTAGATGGTAGAATCTTGGAGGTCCAAGGATATGGTGGTATTGGAGTGGATCTGAGGCAGTAATTCCTTTACATTGCCCACAGGACTTCCCTGCTCTTCCCCAGTCTGATCTCCAGCTTGTTTTCTTCTTTTTCCTTTCCTTTTCTCTCCTCTCCTCTCCTCTCCTCTCTTCTCCTCTCCTCTCCTCTCCTGTCCTCTCTTCTCCTTTCCTCTCCTCTCCTCTCCTTCTCCTCCCCTCCCTTTCTCTCCTGTTCCTTTCTTTTCTTCTTTTTGAGACATGGTCTCACTATGTATCCCAGGCTGGCTTGAACTCATGATTCTCTTCCCTCAGCTTCCCAAGTGCCAGGATTATAGGCCTGCCTCATCACCAGCTTAATGTCTTAACAATCTCCCATTGTGTTTTTAATTTCAGCAATATCAAAAATTTATAATTACTCAAATACACTGTGCTCTCCTACTGCCAGAAATGTTGGCCTCTTTCATCATCCCTCATCTGGTGATGTTTTCTCTCTGTTCCTCTAAGCTGGACCAGATGCCCTTCTTCAGTTTCTCCTGCTTTCTCACACTCAGCTTGAGTGGCATACATTGGACAAATGATTCATGTCATGTCTGTTTCCTAAATTTCTGTAGAAAAAGGACTAATACTCTCCATCTAACATCCCCAGAACCCAGCATAGAGATCTTTGGCAGATGTTTAGCATGTCACTAGCCTGAAGCAAACCTGAACAGAAAACTCTCCTGCTCTGGAGTAACCTGTGTCACAGGTTTTGATCCAGGTATTGCTGGATCAAATGGTAGATCAATGTTTAGCTTTTTAAGTAGCCTCCAAATTTTTTTCCAGAGTGGTTGTACTAGTTTACATTCCCACCAACAGTGCATGAGGGTTCCTTTTTTCCCCCATCCTCACCAACACCAGTTGTTCGTGGTGTTGCTGATGATGGCTATTCTAACAGGGGTGAGGTGGAATCTTAGTGTGGTTTTAATTTGCATTTCCTTTATGGCTAGAGATGGTGAGCATTTTTTCATGTGTTTTTTGGCCATTTGAATTTCTACTTGTGAGAAAGTTCTGTTTGGTTCACTTGCCCATTTGTTTATTGGTTCATTAATTTTGGGAGAATTTAGTTTTTTGAGTTCCCTATATATTCTGGTTATCAGTCCTTTGTCTGATGTATAGTTGGCAAATATTTTCTCCCACTCTGTGGGTGATCTCTTCAGTTTGGAGACCATTTCTTTTGTTGAGCAGAAGCTTTTTAGTTTTATGAAGTCCATTTATCTATGCAATCTCTTAGTTGCTGAGCTGCTGGGGTTCCACTGAGAAAGTTCTTACCTATACCTATTAACTCCAGAGTATTTCCTAGTCTTTTCTGTATCAACTTTAGAGTTTGTGGTCTGATATTAAGATCCTTGATCAATTTTGCATTAATAATGGTATAGGGTGATAAACATGGATCTAGTTTCAGTTTCTTTCAGACTGCTAACCAGTTTTCCCAGTAGTTTTTGTTGAAGAGGCTGTCTTTTCTCCATCGTATATTTTTAGTGCCTTTGTCAAAGATAAGTTGGTTATAGTTGTGTGGCTTCATATCCAGGTCCTCTATTCTGTTCCACCGGTCTTCATGTCTGTTTTTGTGCCAGTATCATGCTGTTTTTATTATTATTGTTTTGTAATATAGTTTGAAGTCGGGTATTGTGGTACCTCCAGCGTTGTTCTTTTTACTGAGTATTGCCTTGGCTATTCGTGGCCTCTTGTGTTTCCATATAAAGTTAATAGTAGATTTTTCAATGTCTTTGATGAATATCATTGGAATTTTGATTGGAATTGCATTAAACATGTAGATTACTTTTGGGAGTATAGACATTTTTTACTATGTTGATTCTACCAATCCATGAGCATAGGAGATCTCTCCACATTCTATAGTATTCCTCAATCTCTTTCTTCAGAAGTTTATGGTTTTCCATGTAGAGGTCATTCACATCCTTTGTTAAGTTTACATCTAGGTATTTGATTTTTTTTTTGAGACTATTGTAAATGGAATTGTTTTCATATATTCTTAGTTTATTCATTATTAGTGTATAGAAATGCTAATGATTTTTCTTTCTTTTTTTATTGTTTTATTATTCATATGTGCATACAAGGCTTGGGTCATTTCTCCTCCCTGTCCCCAACCCCTCCCTTACCACCCACTGCACCCCCTCCCTCTTCCCCCAACCCCTTCAATACCCAGCAGAAACTATTTTGCCAATTTCTCTAATTTTGTTGAAGAGAGAGTATAAGCAATAATAGGAAGGAACAAGTGTTTTTGCTGGTTGAGATAAGGATAGCTATACAGGGAGTTGACTCATTAATTTCCTGTGTGTGTGTGTGTTACCTTCTAGGTTAATTCTTCTTGATCTAACCTTTTCTCTAGTTCCTGGTCCCCTTTTCCTATTGGCCTCAGTTGCTTTTAAGGTATCTGCTTTAATTTCTCTGCGTTAAGGGCAACAAATGCTAGCTAGTTTTTTAGGGGTCTTACCTATCCTCACCCCTCCCTTGTGTGTTCTCGCTTTTATCATGTGCTCAAAGTCCAATCCCCTTGTTGTGTTTGTCCTTGATCTAATGTCCACATATGAGGGAGAACATACGATTTTTGGTCTTTTGGGCCAGGCTAACCTCACTCAGAATGATGTTCTCCAATTCCATCCATTTACAAGCAAATGTTAACATTTCGTTCTTCTTCATGGCTGCATAAAATTCCATTGTGTATAGATACCACATTTTCTTAATCCATTTGTCAGTGATGGGGCATCTTGACTGTTTCCATAACTTGGCTATTGTGAATAGTGCCGCAATAAACATGGGTGTGCAGGTGCCTCTGGAGTAACCTGTGTCACAGTCTTTTGGGTATATCCCCAAGAGTGGTATTGCTGGATCAAATGGTAGATCAATGTTTAGCTTTTTAAGTAGCCTCCAAATTTTTTTCCAGAGTGGTTGTACTAGTTTACATTTCCACCAACAGCGTAAGAGGGTTCCTTTTTCCCCGCATCCTCGCCAACACCTGTTGTTGGTGGTGTTGCTGATGATGGCTATTCTAACAGGGGTGAGGTGAAATCTTAGCGTGGTTTTAATTTGCATTTCCTTTATTGCTAGAGATAGTGAGCATTTTTTTGTGTGTTTTTTGGCCATTTGAATTTCTTCTTTTGAGAAAGTTCTGTTTAGTTCACTTGCCCATTTCTTTATTGGTTCATTAGTTTTGGGAGAATTTAGTTTTTTAAGTTCCCTATATATTCTGGTTATCAGTCCTTTGTCTGATGTATAGTTGGCAAATATTTTCTCCCACTCTGTGGGTGTTCTCTTCCGTTTAGAGACCATTTCTTTTGATGAACAGAAGGTTTTTAGTTTTATGAGGTGCTATTTATCTGTGCTATCTCTTAGTTGCTGTGCTGCTGGGGTTTCATTGAGAAAGTTCTTACCTATACCTACTAACTCCAGAGTATTTCCTATCTTTCCTGCATCAACTTTAGAGTTTGGGGTCTGATATTAAGATCCTCGATCCATTTTGAGTTAATATTGGTATAGTGTGATATACCTGCATCTAGTTTCAGTTTTTTGCAGACTGCTAACCAGTTTTCCCAGCAGTTTTTGTTGAAGAGGCTGCTATTTCTCCATTGTATATTTTTAGCTCCTTTGTCAAAGACAATTTGGTTATAGTTGTGTGGCTTCATATCTGGGTCCTCTATTCTGTTCCACTGATGTTCATGTCTGTTTTTGTGCCAGTATCATGCTGTTTTTATTGTTATTGCTTTGTAATATTGTTTGAAGTCAGGTCTCGTGATACCTCAAGCATTATTCTTTTGACTGAGTATTGCCTTGGCTATTCGTGGCCTCTTGTGTTTCCATATAAATTTAACGGTAGATTTTTCAATCTCTTTAATGAATGTCATTGGAATTTTGATGGAATTGCATTAAACATGTAGATTACTTTTGGGAGTATCGACATTTTTACTATGTTGATTCTGCCAATCCATGAGCATGGGAGATCTCTCCACTTTCTATAGTCTTCCTCAATCTCTTTCTTCAGGAGTTTATAATTTTCCTTGTAGAGATCATTCACATCTTTTGTTAGGTTTATACCTCGGTATTTGATTTTGTTTGAGGCTATTGTAAATGGAATTGTTTTCATACATTCTTTTTCAGTTTGCTCCTTATTAGTGTTTATAAATGCTAATGATTTTTCTATGTGGATTTTATATCCTGCTACCTTGCTGTATCTATTGATGATGTCTAGAAGCTTCTGAGTAGAGTCTTTTGGGTCTTTAAGGTATAGGATCATGTCATCTGCAAACAGGGATATTTTGACAGTTTCTTTACCTTTTTGTATTCCTTATATTCCTTCTTCTTGCCTAATTGCTCTGGCTAAGAATTCCAGTACTATGTTGAATAGGAGTGGAGATATTGGGCAACCTTGTCTGGTTCCTGATTTTAGAGGGAATGGTTTTAATTTGTCTCCGTTAAGTATAATGCTGGCTGTAGGTTTGTCATCTATAGCTTTTATAATGTTGAGGTACTTTCCTTCTATTCCTAGTTTTATTAGAGCTTTTATCATGAAATGATGTTGGATCTTATCAAAGGTTTTTTCTGCATCTATTGAGATGATCAAGTGGTTTTTGTCTTTGCTTCTGTTAATGTAGTTTATTACATTTATTGATTTTCATATGTTGAACCACCCCTGCATTCCTGGGATGAAGCCTACTTGGTCGTGGTGAATGATCATTTTGATGTGTTGTTGAATTCTGTTTGTCATTGTTTTATTGAGGATTTTTGCATCAATGTTCATTTAGAAGGGTGGCCTATATTTCTCCTTTTTGGAGGTGTCTTTGCTTGATTTTGGGATAAGTGTAATACTGGCTTCATAAAATGAATTAGGCAGTTTTCATTCCCTTTCTATTTCATGGAACAGTTTAAGGAGGGTTGTTATTAGTTCTTCTTTAAAGGTCTGATAGAATTCAGCAGAGAATCCATCAGGTCCTGACTTTTCTTTTGGGGAGACTCTTGATTGCTGCTTCAATTTCATTTTGTGTTATAGATCTATTCAGTTTATTAATGTCCTCTTGGTTCCGTTTTGGATGATCATTTGTATCTAGTAATCTGTCCATTTCTCTAAGATTTTTGAAATTATTTGAATATAGGCTCTCAAAGTAGTTTCTGATGATTTCTTTGACTTCCATGGTGTTTGTTGTTATCTCCCCTTTTGTATTCCTGATTTTGCTAATTTGGGTGTTTTCTCTCCTCATTTTAGTCAGGTTTGCCAGGGGTCTGTTGATCTTGTTTATTTTTTCAAAGAAGCAAGTTTTTGTTTCTTTAATTCTTTGTATGGGTTTTTTGGTTTCTATTTCATTGATTTCAGCTCTTATTTTTATTATTTCTCTCCTATTAGTTTTGGGATTTGCTTGTTCTTGTTTTTCTTGGAGTTTGAGATATATCATTAGGTCATTGATTTGAGATCTTTCAGTCTTTTTAATATATGCACTCATGGCTATAAACTTTCCTCTCTGAACTGCCTTTACTGTGTCCCATAGGTTCTGGTAGGTTGTGTTTTCATTTTCATTGACTTCCAGGAAATTTTTAATTTCTTCTTTTATTTCATCAATGACCCAGTGTTCATTAAGCCATGAGTTATTCAGTTTGCAGCTATATGCATGTTTTTTGTCTTTATATTTGTTGTTGAGTTCTAGTTTTATTGCATTGTGATCAGATAGAATGCATGGTATTATTTCTATTTTCTTATATTTGCTGAGGCTTGCTTTGTGCCTGAGGATATGATCTATTTTGTAGAAGGTTCCGTGGGCTGCTGAGAAGAATGTATATTGTGTAGAAGTTGAATGGAATATTTTCTAGACATCAAGTAGGTCTATTTGATCTGTTGTATATTTTAGATCTAGGATTTCTTTATTGATTTTTTTGTTTGGATGACCTATCTATTGATGATAATGGGGTGGTAAAGTCTCCCACGACCACTGTGTTGGAGTTAATATATGCTTTTAGGTCCTTCAGGGTATGTTTGATGAAATTGGGTGCATTGACATTGGGTGCATATAGGTTGATAATTGTTATTTCCTTTTGGTCTATTTCCCCTTTTATTAGCATGGAATGTTCTTCCTTATCTCATTTGAGCAATGTAGGTTTGAAGTGTACCTTGTCAGAGATAAGTATTGCTACTCCTGCCTGTTGCTGGGGACCACTGGCTTGGTAAATCTTCTTCCAGCCTTTCATTCTAAGCCTATGCTTATTTCTGTCAGTGAGATGGGTCTCCTGTAAGCAACAAATTGTTGGATCTTCCTTTTCAATCTAGTTCGTCAAATTGTGCCTTTTGATGGGTGAATTAAGTCCATTAACATTAAGTGTTAGTACTGATAGGTATGTGGTGATTCCTGTCATTTAGTTGTCTTAGTTGTTTGATGGTTTGATTGTGTGTAGCTGAATCGATGTTACTCTTTACTTTCTTGCATTTTCTTTTCCTGTAGTTTGGTGCTGCCTGCCCTTTCATGGTTATGTTCAATTTCACTTTCTGTGTGCAGAATCCCTTGAAGAATCTTTTGTAGTGGTGGCTTTGTGGTCACATATTGCTTTAGTTTCTGCTTATCATGGAAGACTTTTATTGCTCCATCTAGTTTGAATGATAGTTTTGCTGGGTAGAGTATCCTAGGGTTGAAGTTATTTTCATTCAGTTCCCAGAAGATCTCACCCCAAGATCTTCTTGTTCTTAATGTTTCTGTTGAGAAGTCTGCTGTGATTTTGATGGGTTTCCCTTTGTATGTTATTTGTTTTTTCTCTCTTACAGCCTTGCATTCTTTCTCGAGCCTCTGTATTTGTTGTTTTAATGATAATATGCTGTGGGGTAGATCTATTTTGGTTGGTGTGTTTGGTGTTCTGGAGGCCTCTTGCATCTGTATGGGCATAGATTTCTCTTTTGGGAAATTTTCTATAATTTTTTTTGAATATATTACACATTCCCTTTCCTTGCCCTTCTTCTGCTACTTCAATGCCCATGATTCTCAGGTTTGGTCTTTTCATGGAGTTAGTGAGTTCTTACATTTTCTTATCACAGGTCTTGAGTTGTTTAACTAATAGTTCTTCAGTTTTTCCTTTAATTACCATTTAATCTTCAAGTTCTGAGATTCTGTCTTCTGTTTGCTCTATTCTGCTGGATTGACCTTCCATTTCATTTTGCATTTCTGTTTCATTCTGTTTTCTGAGGTTTTCCATATCATGAGTCACTTCCTGTTTAATGTTGTCTATTTTCATCCTGAGTTCATTTATCTCTTTATTAATCGTGTTCTTTGTTTCACTTTGGTGTTTATATAGTCCTTCTATGGTTTCTTTTATTTCTTCTTGTGCTTTCTGTAATTTTCTATTTTTGTTGTCTTGGAATTTCTTGTGTGTCTTCTGTATGTTTTGGTTGACCACATCCAATATCATCTGTATAAAATTCTCATTGATTACTTGGAGAATTTCATCTTTCAGAGTATTCTTGCGGGCTTCATAGGGTTCTTTGGCATAGTTTATCTTCGTTTTGTTGGGGTCAGTATCTGAGTATGTTTTTCTTCATTTACCTCTGGTTCCTATACTAATTTTTTGCTGTGGGGAAACTGGTTTCCCTGTTTTTTCTGTCTTCCCATCATTTCCCTTGGTATTGTTATTGTCCCTGTACTGTGTGAAATTAAGCATTTTCTAGCTTGTAATAATAACAATGGTGATATTTAGAATGGAAGGGTGAGAAGAGAGGGAAAGCAAAGAAGGTAAACAAAAAGGGAAAAACAAATAAACAAACAAGTAAAAAACCAAACCAACCAAACAAAAAACTGTGTCAAAGATATAAACAGGGAGAGATAGTGTACTAATCAACAGTAAACTAAACAGGCATTAGAGAGACAGACAGAGGATTAAAAAAAAATTAAAAAAATAAAAATAATAAAATAAAATAATTAAAAAAAATCTCCAAGTTCAAATGTAATAAAGTTTCAGTCTTAATAATTTTAGTTTTAGTTCCTCAGCCTCAAATCCTGGAGATGGTGTCTCAGAAGTAGTTCTGACATTGTCTCATCAAAAGGGAAAAAAACCAAAAAAGGAAAAAAAAAACCACAACAAAGTGTCCCAAGTTCAGATGCATTACAGTTTCAGTAAGTTTTTCAGCATGTAGGTATAGTTCAGTTGTTGTCTCATCAAAGGAAGAGTGAAAAAAAAGAGTCTGGAGACAGTTCTGTGAATGGCTATCTGAGGCTGTGGCTCACCTGTCTGCTGCTGTCAGCCTGCTGTTGCTGGAGGCGTTATTTATGCAGATCTCAGGGGTGAGCCTAATACTCACCTGGCCCCGCAGGCTTTGTTTACTTGGAGTTCTCCTGGGCCCGACCGCCACTGTTACAAGCTTTCCCCTTTCCAAGCACACTGGGGGAGGTGAAACTGCACCCGCTTTCTCAGGCCTGCATGTTTATTTACAGTTCACATGGGAAGTGACACTTTCCCCCTTTCCTGTGGAGTTTTCCTCCCACTGCCGCTTTTACAAGCTTTCCCGCTCCTGTTTGCTGGTCGTGTGCTGCCACTCCTGCCTTCTCTGGCCTGGCTTGTTTATTTACAGTTCTGTGAGGGATTCCCCTCACCCCCTTTGGTGTTCAGGGTGCCCCACCCTCCTTGCTATGTGTCTTTTTGTTGTTTATTATTCAGTTTGTTTTTTTTTTCCCTGGGTGGGGGTTGGTCTGTCCAGGGGTCTATGCTGATCTGGCCCAGGGTTGTCTGTGGGAGTACCACATGCTGCTTAGCTCACCTGGTGGTCTGCTTCTCCCAAGCAGGTTAGGCGCTGGCATATGGTGGTATAAGAGCCCTCCTGGTTTCTCTGTTTAATGTGGAGTGGAGATGGTATGTGTGGGCTGGGGGTGTGATTGTGTTGGAGTTTTACCTCTTCTTGGTGGTTTTTCCTGCAAGGTGTTCTCTATCATCTCTCCAAGATTTTACTTTAGGAAGCACTCTTTCTGCTTCCTCCCTATAGTCGCCATCTTGGAATCACCTTCACCCTTGATTGTTTAGCATTTTGACTTTTCTCCATCCTTCCACCAGTGCCACATGCTCATACTATCAAAAATAGCCACAGATGAACCTGACTTGGCCATTTATATATTTCCCACAGTGACTCACACAGTTCCCAAATTAAACAGGCTTTCAATACATATATATTAGGGCAGAAAAATTAATCTTTTAAATTACAGGCCAATCTTACAGCATTGTCATAAATGTAGAAAATAGAAGAGAAAAGTCATTCATAAATCAACACAGTGTTCCAGTGACTTTGGTATATTCTCTCATTGTGAAGGCACTCCCATTTTTTCTGCATGTCTTACAAAGTTGCCATTATTACCCAGGGGTCTACACAAAGCACATGGAGAATTTCGCAGTGTGTATAGAAAGGTCACATCACAACCATTAATATTGATCACCACATAGGTCCAGCTCTCTGTCTTCCTGGCACATGGCAGGATTGTATTTTCTAGCCTCTTGTGGTTAGGTGAGGCCACATGACCACTTCTGACCAATGACCAATGATCAACTGCTGGTATGACCCCTTGCCTTCCCTACCCAGAACACTGTTTCCGAGTGGCTATTCCATCAGCCTTGGAGATAATGGCAAAAAGGAGTCCCTAGATGACCCATGATGGATATGAATTGGAAGTAAAATATGAAGCCATTAAAGTTTTGGGATTATTTGTCACTGCAGCAAACTTTAGCTCAATCTGACATATAGATTGCAATTCCTGGGAGCTAGAAAAAAACCCAAGAGATTTTTCTGGCTTAACACTGAAGCTCAGAGAGGCAAAATGGGTTATCCAAATCTTACAGAAAAGCAGTGTTGGCTCTGGACTAGGCCCAGGTCTGCTGTCTCCTTGAACACTTCTCTCAATTCATCAGCATTCTGGGACCCACGGGAGGCCAGTCTCAAGTGATGCTGCCCTGCTTTTCCTGCTTTGTGGTGGCATTTCTGCATCACTAGGAAGTCCCTGGAGCCTGAGGCACTGGCCTGATATAATTTTATATCTTGGCAGTAGTTTAAGAGAGCCCTGGGGCCCACTTTTTGAGCCCTCCTCAAAATGGCATGACATAGGTGCCCACATCAGCACTAAAGCAGCTAAAAAACTGTTTCCTTTTACAGATGATAGTCTTGAATTCTGTGTAATGGCATCTTTGTACAAGTGAAAGTTCAACAATTCTACTTTGGAATTATCTAATGGTGAAGAAATTCTCAGATTCAAAGGTATGAGGATAATTAGGACTCTTGTTAATCATTCTGCATCCCTTTCCCCACCCCCACCCCATCAACGAGATTCACACAGATTAATTACTGCCTGCTATAAATAAATGCAGAGAAAAGCAATCTGCATAGGAGAGGCAGAGGGTAACTGTCATTTAATATAGCACAGCTTTCTGCACACCTGTTCTCCCTTGCTGTTGCCTTGGAAACTACACTTATAAGAGAAGCTATGCATAATTAGCATGGATGGAGGTCTATATCAATCAGAATAATTTGGAAGAATGCTAAAAGCCCAAAGGAGCAGGCAAAACTACTTGTCTCAGTAGGAAGGAATCAGACCTCCACTGTGCAGTAAATGAGGAGGCAGTTACAGTAGGAAATCAGCAAAATTAGCAATTCTGGGTCAGCTGAAAAATGGGGAGCCAGCCTGACTCTCTCACTAGAGAGAAAGAAAACTTTGTCATCGAGTTTTGTCTTCTCTTTTCAGTGGTATTTAGAGTTGCACAAAGGAAATACAAAGCCAGGCAAACACACAAGTACACTTTAAGGTAATGGGCCTTGGATGGCAGGATCTTCGCTTCTGAGTGGGGGGCTCTGCACCCCATCTGGGGAGCCTCTGCTGCATTGGGCTGGGGCTCCAAGACTCCTGCTGTGGGAAGGGCAGGCTTCCAAGTGTGTGACTCCTTCAGTGAATGGCTTTCAGTCAAGTATACGGTTTATGAGTGGTTGGATACACCAAATTTCTTTTGAGTGTTGAAGGGAGCTTAGATTATTTCAATGCTCTTGTTTTTGGAGGAGGAAGGGAAATCACAGAACGATGCAGCTTGCTCAAGGTTTCAAAGCCAGCTGGTGGCCAGTCTAGAAGCAGGACTCAGCCATTTTTGTTTCTTGTTTAGTACCTGATGCCAGACACCAGTCCAGACTGTCACTGAGTTGCTCATTCTGGACAGAGAGGCTCAGGTCCTTTATTGCAGCAGGGATGAAACTGAGACCCTGGCACAGGAATGTCTAAATGTCTGATGACATTGGCTTTCTGATTAGATTAGATATTGATTAGAAATTGGCTTTTCAGTGCCTGACAATTTATTTTCAGGCATAGACATGTAAATTCACTCATTTTTTCATCCATGTAGCCAATATTCATTAATTACAGTGGGGTGATATTAAACTCGTTTGAGATACACACAAAATTTCCTATAAATTCTTAATTTACAGAGCTCATACAGGATTATTGTTTGCATTAATTAATGTTCATTAATTAAACATTTATGTGTTGACTACATAAATGAGTAGTCAACTCAATTCTGGGTGCTGGGATACAGCCACAAGTGATGCTTGATGATCTGCCTACCCCTAGAACTTGCATCTTAGTGGGAAGGACAGATCCTAACTATGGGAGTAAGCCAACAACGTAGTGATAAGTGGTGATAAGTGTGCAGGACTGGCAGTTTAGATTTTGTCCCCACTGCAATGCTCAGCAATCACATGGCTTTAAACTGGGAGTGACGTGATTGCCTTTGTTAGCACCTTGCCTTGTTCCTCAGAGTGGGACCTGAGATTGCCACTCTGGAGGGCTCTTGGGCCAGCAGGGGCCCATGGGCTATTCCTAGGAGCATCTTCTGTCCTGTCCCAACAGCAAGTCTGAGACAAAGACAAAGGGGCACAGCTTGGGGATGTGGCTTTTTCCTCTCTCCCCTTTCCAGTTGCTCATTTTATGCTTTATCACCATGGTCCTCCCAGTAACTGAAATAATAAAAGTGAGAATAAGAATGGCTATGAAGGGGTAATACTAGCAAACATTTATAAATGAACCCTTATCGTATGCATGGTGTTGTGCACATTGCTGTGTGGTGTGTAACTCATTATTTCTTCAAAACATTGAAAATGTCGTCAGGTTGATTTTGCAGATAAGAAAACTAGGAGGAGAGATTAAGTAGTTTTTTCCAAGGTCAAATACCTAATTTAATGGTAGTGCTAGGATTTGAAACCAAAGTCTGTCTGTGCCATTAACCTCTATGCTAATTGATAAATCTGTACTGTTAATATGTTAATAGAAAAGGCTTAAATCCTATAGTTTCCACATTAAGAGAAGCAGGAAGAATGAAACCATAAGTGCTTTGTATCTACCATGTTCTTAAAAATACATTAGACATAATAAACTCTTGGTTTTCACAACTGCCACCTCCCACATGCTCTGGAATTCACAGTTCTTACAACAATGCTGCAAGATAGATATCATTCACTCCATCATTGGGGTGAAGATGGACACTCAGTGAGATTAGACAACTTGATGAGGGGTTATCAGGATGTGGCCTTTGGCTTGTGGTGGCCACTGCAATGGAGGCTCAGGGAACTGGAGTGTGCCCGAGTGGAAGTAGAGGATGCCCTGCAAGCTTTCAGGCAGAAAGCCTGGAGCATCACAAGCCCTGGGTGGGTGGTCTTTGGCTGCTGGCACCTCATAAGAAGATCTTCAGAAAGCCTAGGGTTTGGAGCATTGAGGGATCTAGTGGTCACCCCAGGCTCAGAGGTCATGCTGTAGTGAGCTCAGGGGTCATGCTGAGAGTGGCCACAGGCTCTGTCCTGTTTTCCAGGAATACCATAAGAATGGCCTCCTGTTTGAGGACATGCTCTGGCTGAGATTGTTTCTTTGCAGACTGTGTTTGCTCCTGGCTGGCCTGCCATACTGTCATTGTCCTCTCAAGTTTTTGACCCAGTTTAGCCTCCTAGTGGCATGGCTTGCCTGGCATCCTCTGCCACCCACATGATCATTCCTTCTCTCCAAGAATTCATCTCTGCCAAGTGCACTAGGTGCACTTAAAACAAGTCCTGGCCAAAAACCATGGCCACACCTTCTTTTGCCACATATATGAAACCATATCCTCTCCCAATTCAGAGCCTGTTGGGCTGAATCCTGTTGGCTAAGCCTTTGCCTCACCCCTGAGCTTCATCTACCTGACCCCAATTTCACCCAGACTCCTGATTGTGTCTTTGGTAGTTGACCTGGTATCCTTGGCCTGAGCTGACATCTTCACCCTAATTAATTCAACCAGAGCCACTGTAGTCTTCAGGGGCTTACAGTCTAGGGATAGCTGGGAGATGAAGTTCAATGGGACTGCATTGAGCCCCAGTCAGCATGTGAAGATGCAGTTGGAGATGCTGGTGTGACTGAAAAGATTAAGACGACCCCTTGGTCCAGCTCTACTTCTAGGAGGCACAGGTGAGCAGGTGTGCCTGGGAGCCGTGATCTCTGTTACCATGGGGCCTGTGAAGAAGCCACCCCAGCACTCTTCACCCACAATGCATGCCTAGGCAGGCCTCCACTCAGGTTCCATCCAGATGAGTGGGTAGTGGAGTCATGAGTGTCCCTTCACAGATGGTGATGACATAACTAGATCATCTGCATTAGCCCTTCTTTGCCACATAACAAAATGCTACATTGGCTTAAAATAACAACCACTTAATTAGCTCATGTTTTGGGAGAGGGTGGTTCTTCTGAACTAGGCTGGATTTGATCATGGTCTGGGGTCAGCGTGGGTCTGACTGGTTCTGTATGGCTTCATTCACATACCTGGCCACTAGCCAGCCACTGGCCGGGGCCACAAGGGCAATGGGGTAGTGTAACCTCATCCTCTAGTAGCTGCATGATCTTGTTCACATGGTAGCAGGAATCCAGGAACCTGGAGCAGCGAGGGAAGAGGCTTCAGAGAGCGAATGTCTGTCAAGTCCCTGTGTGTGTCACATCTGTTTTTGCCTCATTGGCTGAAGTAAGCTAGGTGGTTAAGCCTAGAACCAGTATGGAAGGCTCTGACGGAGGGATGTGTGAACAAACTGGGTCATTATTGCAAGTGATTTCCCATGCTACCATTTCAGTTCGGGCTTGCAAAGGACTGACATGAGAGGCAGTGAATATTCTGCTCTGTATCAAGAAAGCTGGTAGAAATGTTGTCTATAGTAGCACACACCTATAACCCCAGTTCACTGGGAAGCAGAGATTGGTCAGACTATGGTTGGAGGCCAGCCCCAGCAAAAAGTTAGTAAGACCTTCTCTCAGCAAATAAGCTGGGTGTAGTGGAACTGCCTGTAATCCCAGCTACATGTGATGCAAATGTAGGAGGATCTCAGCCTGAAGCCTGCCCCAGGCAAAAATTTAGGACCCTATTTGAAAAACAACTAAAACAAAACAGGGCTAGGAACATGGTTTAAGTGGTAGAGTGCTTGCCTAACTAGTGAAAGACCCTGAGTTAAAACCCCAGTACTGAAAAAAAGAAAAAGAAAAAGGAAAAAACAAAGAAGACTGGTAGAAGGAATTCAAGCAAGCACCTAGTTCTGGCTAATGCAAACAACTCTAAAGTCTTTCCCAAAATTCCCAAATTAACCCCTGGTTTTGGGGTACTTTGGTCATTGCCTTGGAGGTCAGACTGCAAATACTGCTGTTATTTCTCCTTTCTCAGTCAGCTTCTTCCTGTTGGAAAGTGTTCCCTAACACTGCTTGTGTCCCGAAGCCAGCCACTTTTCTAAGCAGACTTTATTCTTCCAAGTTTAAAATCAGTACATCATTTTTTTCCCTGTTTACATCCAATAGAGTATTTATGAAGAGTGCTGATGGTGTGACCCCAGATGAAGCAGAGTGCAGAGTTTTCTCTAAAATGGTTTTACCACTGACATGCTGTGCCTGATAATCTTATTGTTTTAGGCATAATTTCTTTCAAAGTGATTATTTCAGCTTTGAAACTGGAATGGTTATTTTCTTATGGATACCAACTCTCATGATATTTTTATGGTATTCAAAGAATATCTTGAACCCATTCATTTCTCTATTCCAGAATCTTTTCAATGGTTATTTGGCTGAAATTAGCACAAAAGATTGATATGCCATTTATTACTTTCGCTTTTATATTGATTATATATTTGTGTTGTACCAAATATGGTTATATATATGGACATGAATTAAATATGATTAATATGCATGCATAAAATATTTGAACTTGAACACTGTTCCCTGGTGGAACATTCTAGTCTTGGTTGAAATATCTAAGTGAATTCCGAAAGAAATCATTAGTTCCACTCCAGTGTATTTTGTTTTTGCAGAAGAGGTCACACTACACACCACCATGATTCCTCATTTTTTATTGTTGCTCTACAAGTCCCCTGAGAATTCAAGTAACTTTTGTGAACAAGACAGAATAAATTAAAAACAAAACTGTTGGGCTGGTTCCTGGAGGGTAAGACAAGTCTTTGGTTTCTACTAGTGGCATAGATTATTATATCATATCATATCTATTATATAAAGGAAAACCTTGAAAATGAAAATGTGACTACTGTAGATTGCAAAAGTGCTCCCTATCATCTCCCTCTCTTTGTCTATGACCTTTGCAAACTGCCTTTGCAATACCTCCCATAAAGAGGTGAAGTCCATTTCTCCACTTCTGAATCTGGACTGGCATGTGAATCACTTTGCCAGTCAACTTTGGAGGAAGTGATGGCTGCCACTTCTGAGTGTGGAGTTCAAGAACTCTGGTTCACTTATCTGCCTGTCCTGAGATTCCACTTTCAAGCTCACTCCCAAGCGAGCTTGCTGGAGTATGGAGAGAGAATGTCAGTTCGAGTGAGGAATGTGTGAGTGAGCCCAACTGAGATCAGACAAGTATGGCTCAGCTGTGAAGAATCATCTATCAACTCATGGGTGGCAGTAAAAACTCACTTCTAGCCACTGAGTTTTAGAATGGTTTTCTGTACAGCAATAAGTAACTGACAGAGAGGATCACAGAAAGTGAGCTTCTGGAAGGAAGGATCCAGGTCTGATTCTCATGTCATGAGCTTCTAGCACACTTTAGGTATTCATGATTAAATGTTTATTCAATATGTGTGTGTAATATGCTTGGCTTCCTGGTTTTGGGTTCTTTCTGGTGGTGCAGATAGAAGGATGATTATTTTCCTCACAGATTTTGGGATTTCAATGGAAAAGGAGTGGATTCTACAAGCAGAGATGCCTGCTGTTCTTCAAATTGCCTTTTACCTTCTTTATTAGCTCCAGTTCTTAGCTTTTCTCTGGACACATGGCTTCCTGCAATAAAGATTTCATTTTCCTCAGCTATCCGTATAACTAAGATTTACCAGAGGGATTTAAGCAAATGTGAGCTGGTAGACTCCTTTTTTTCTCTACATTCCTGTTAGTTAGAATGCATGTGTGCTAGCTAGGTATGGTACAGCCATCTTGTAGAATGCAGTAGAAATCATGGGCCAGGGGTGCCCCAAGAGTAAAGTTAAGGACTGTGGGTCCCCAATGCCTTCTGTGGTCAGCCGTTCTCCATCATTTACTCCCTTATTCCTATAGGGGACTCATTCATTCTTAGCAGGAGTCAGTGGTTAGAAGACCTCTCTGTAGACCTCCCCTTCATTTTTTAGGCTTAGCAATATAACTTGTTATGGTCAATCAGGTGTGAGCAGAAGCAAGTGCCATGCCCAATCTGTGGTGTTAAAATCTTCTGTGCATTTGACAAGTCTTTTACTCCTTTTCTGTCTCTCAAGCACAGCATGTCGCAAAAGGGCCTGATCCTCAGCCTGAGGCTGATGAAGAAAACACATGGAACAGGGTCATGACAGCCAGCCTACTATCACGTGAGTAAGAAATAAGTATTTGTGATGGTAACAGTTGGAGGATAGGTACCTTCCTACCTTTAGATTTCTTTTATATTGGAGAGAAATTAATATCTATCTTCTTTGGGATACTATTTTGTGTTTTCTGTCATTCTTGGCTAATTTGAAATATGGCAAATTCTTTTATTTTATTCAGACTAAGAATGATGTGATGTCACTCAATTGACATCTATTTACTGAGTCTGTAGGTTAAGACTGGCACTTTGCTAGGCATGGGGATAAAATTATGATTAAAAAAATTCTGCCCTTGTGATGCTAAAAGTGTACTGAGGAATCCAAGGATGAAATGAATGAACACTCAAAACCAATTAAAGAAAGTTTCAGTGCACTATAAAGGAATATAGTAGGGACACCTGCTTTTAGCTTGAGAAGTGGTAAGGGAAGATCTCTTTGTGGAAGTGATATTTTAGTTGACATCCAAAAGAGAAAAAAGAATGTAGGTGAAGAGTGAGAGGAGAATGAAGACAACAAGACAGGCAGAAGAAATAGAAGGTATTAATGCCCTGAGGCAGACAAGTGTTTGTGTTTTTGAAGGGCTGAAAGAAGTCACAATGGCCACATGGTGAATGAACATGGAGGAAATGAAAAGCTGAGGCTAAAGAACGTGATAGAAGCCAGCTTGGATAGAGTCTCATAGGCTGTGACAAATACTTTGGTCTTTATTTTGAGAGCATTGGCAAACTGTTGAACATAGGCTAACATTCAATTTGTGATTTAAGAAGATCACTTGGTCAGCTGTGTGGAAAATAAATCCAAAGGGACCATGACCCAGGGAGGCTGGTGTGAGGATTCTTTATGGAGTATGTACAGATGCATGTATTATTTTGCCTTTTATATCTGGAGCTCTATCTTTAAGTGGATACAGGTATCTATTTGATACAGTACCACTTATTGGAAATGTCTTTTCTCCACTGCTGTTGTAGTACATCTTTGTCATAAATCAGTTTCTAGCCTGTTTATTGTTGTTTGTCTCTGGATTGTCTATTGAGATCCATTGGTCTATTTTTCTCACAAAGACTATACTCTCTCTCTTACAGTGCCTTTATGATAAATTTTGATGTCTGCTGTATGCGTTTTTCATCTTTGTTCTTCAAAATTGTATTGGCTACCTTTGGCTTTTTGCCTTTTCACCTAATTCTAGCATTGGTTTTGTCAGTTTTCACACTCTTGCATGCATACACATATGCAAGCATGCACTTGTGTGCACATACCCATACCAATCCCTAATGTAATTTTGATAAGGATTATCATTTTGAGGAAAATCTAGATTTTTATAATACTGAAACTTCCAATCTATGAAACATAGAATTTATCTCCATTCATATAGGCTTTCTTTAATTTCTCTCAATAATGTTTTGTACTTTTCTGTTAATGTTCTCATATGTATTTCTTTAGATTTACTCCTAGATATTTAATAATTTTTGGTGCTATTGTAATGGTATCTAAAAACATTTTTGTTTTATAATTGTTACTGTCATATATAAATGCAATTAAAGCTTTGAGAATTGATCTTTAATAGTCATGATAAATTTATTTATTAATCTTGAAGTTTGTGGATAATTTTGAATTTTTCATGTATACTGTCATGTTATTTTTGGACAATGACAATATTATTTTCTTTCTGTGTTGTTTTATTTTTGTTTTTGGTGGTACTGGGTGTTTTGAACTCAGTGCCTCAAGCTTGCTAGGCAGGCACTCTACCAATTGAGCCACTCTGCCAGACCTTATTATTTTCTTTCTAGTACTTATGCTGTTATTTTTTCTCTTACTGAGCTAGTTAAAATCTGTAGTACAATGAGGAATACAAATGGAGATGGCTTTGTTCTAGACTTAGAAACAAGGTATTATCTTCTAAATTATTTGATGAGTGAAACACCAGGTATTTCCATTTTAATTGTAATATCTTTGATTATTGGTGACCAAAATCTTTCCTTATTTATTGCGCACTGAGCACTACGTATTATGCATACTTTCTCTGTTGTGCATTAAGTTGCTAATTCATATCCTTTGCCCATCTTTTCATTGATAGACATCAATTCTAAGTTGAAATGTAAGAACTCCTTAGATATTATGAGTTATTGCCTTATCTCTCATATATAGCAATATTTTTCATTTGCCACTAGCCCTTTAATTTTCTATATGCATTTAAAATATTTAATCATGGAAAATATAAAAAGTACATAAAAATACAGTAGTATGATGAGCCTCATGAATCTATCACTCAATTTCAATCATCATTTATATTTTGTTTACAGAATTTTTTGATTTATTAAAGTTTTACATTGGTGTGTTGTCAAATATTTTAATTTTTTCCAGTTTTCAGTCTTTTGATGTAGAAATTTTAATTTTAATGTTGCTTATGCATATCAATTTTTTTCTGTTGTGTTTTGACTTTTAATATCTTAAGATGTCTTTTCATATTATGAAGTTGTAGAGATACTTTTGTTCTCCTTTAAAAGATTTCCATCTCAGATTGAAAGAAGCGTGTCTTCTCTAGCTGGTGTGACAGTGGTCTGTATTCATTTGATCAACTAACTATATACTTCTGTATTTTTCTCTTCTATATTTTTATGAACTTTTTGGCTGTCTTGCTTTACCACTTTTTGAGAACACAGAAGTATCACAGGTTAAAGAGGAGATGACATGCACATGACTCCTTTAATTTAATTTCACTTCTTTTCTTCCAAATCTGAATTCAGCAAAATACTCAAAAGTCCATTACAACATAAGTGTGTGGTTAAGTTGTTGTACTATAAAATCTTGTTTCTCTGTAGGCTGGTTCTCCAGTATCCCTCAAGGAATATAAATATTGTTTAAAAATCCAGAAATATCAAATTGCAGAGAAAGTATCTGAAAGCAGCTGGCATGGACCCCAGACTGATGGTGTAGGCCTGATATTCAGTGTTGAGTTTGCTGCCAACTGATGGAAGGAGCCCCGTGACCCTCACTTTCTTCAGCGCTGAGGAATGTGGGATGGACAAAGGGAGACAGAGAGATGGAGAGACAGAGGAATGTGGAAGATAGAGAAGTGTAGAGAAGCCTCATGATCAACTGTGGCAAGTCCCTAGTGCCACAATGACTGAAGATGAGCAGGGCTTTGAAGGAGAATGAGACCACAATGCAGAAAGCCCTGGTGGTCTCTGAGGCTGTGGAGGATGTTGGCCAGCCCAGGTTTTTGTTAGAGGTGCAGAGATTAATTTAAGAACAATATTCTTATTTTGAATGCTCCTATGTGGGCCTTATATATGCCAGGGAGTCTTCCAGAAGGCCACCCCATACATTTGCATTATCTTCCTGCCACCTATGGCATTTCACTTAAGGGTACATCCTCATACATCCTCAACATCCGATGGACTAGTGTAAGCAGTCTAGAATGCCTGTTCCACAAAGATGCCAGGAAAATGTTTTCACTGAGATGTGATTTAGCTTATATTATATTTGTGTGTGGAATAGAGGACATAGATTTCTGACAATTTGATGTTGTGATGAAAATGATTGTCCTCAAAAGGGACAAGTGCACTTAAACCCCCAGGGGAATAGTTAACTTGTAGATATTGGTCTTTTTTTTAATTCATATGTGCATACAATATTTTGGTCATTTCTCCCCCCTTCCCCCACCCCCTCCCTTACCCCCCCCATCCCTTACCTCTCCTCCCCACCCCCTCGCTACTTGGCAGAAACTATTTTGCCCTTATCTCTACTTTTGTTGTAGAGAGAGTATAAGCAATAATAGGAAAGACCAAGGGTTTTTGCTAGTTGAGATAAGAATAGCTATACAGGGAGTTGACTCACATTGATTTCCTGTGCATGTGTGTTACCTTCTAGGTTAATTCTTCTTGAACTAAACTTTTCTCTAGTTCCTGGTCCCCTTCTCCTATTGGCCTCAGTTGCTTTAAAGTATCTGCTTTAGTTTCTCTGCATTGAGGGCAAAAAATGCTATCTAGTTTTTTAGGCATCTTACCTATCCTCATACCTCCCCTGTGTGCTCTCGCCTCATCATGTGATCAAAGTTTAATCCCCTTGTTGTGTTTGCCCTTGATCTAATGTCCACATATGAGGGAGAACATACGATAGATATTGGTCTTGATATTCCTCATTTATCATTTTACCTTCATTCCATCATTGTAATGGAATATCCACGACATACCAGGTACTGAGCTGGCAATGTTGTTTTGGTAATAAAACACCTTAAATTGGAGCACTTGACAATATCTGTGGTGTAAACACTCCTACCACAGTTGATTTGAAACTATCTGTATTGTGACAGGGACACTGACTTGGGAAGAGCTGAAGAAATTAGCTTGTGGAGGCTCATGTAGCATTGCTCCAGTGTACCCTGTGTGATAGGCAGTATGGGTAAACAGTGGCCAGAGACAAAATTTAATGTTCAAGAAGGAGTTGGCTAGGCAAAGGTAGAGGTAAAGGAGGATGGTGAAGAAGAGGAACTTTTGGCAGAAGAGCAGTTGTGCCAAGGCCTAATGACTGCAGCACAGGTAACAAGAGGAGTTTTTCTCCATGAAGTTCTGAGCCCTTGGGGAAGGGACTTGCTCTGTACCACTTACAAGAAGAAAGAACAAGTATGTTTTTAATTGTCTTGTTATGACGTAGTTTTACCAGTGGTTCTCAATCTTCAGAATGCATCAGAACCACCTCAAGGTTTTGTTGAGACAGAGATGACTGGGGTCCACCCTGTACGTACAGGATGTTGCTATTGTTGCTGTAAAAACCATTGAGTATCCCATTTGGTGACATCAATCCTTGGGTTTATTGGCTCCAGAGATCAGGTTCTTACTATTTTTTTGTTTTCCAGGGCCTCTGTTTGGAGGGACTGTGTTCGCTGTGCTTTGTTGCATCTTTAGTGTCCTGTGAGACGTGGCATTTTAGAAATAATAGCAAGAGGCCTGGTTTGGAAGACAAAGTCATTTTGGTAGACCCAGGTAACTACTTTGAAGTACCGGTCCCTTCCCTTTTGGGTGAGAGGTTTCCACAAATACCTAAGGGCTCATGTCCTGAGAGTAGAATGGTCCTGCATTTCTGTCTGCCATGGAGTGGCAGAACTATTTGGGGACCATTTACTTATCAATTTTTATCAACACTCATTAGTTTTGTTCTTGACCATCCATCCAGGAAATTAACTAATCAGTTAATCAATCAATTGAATTGATTGATTGAATACCTGTGAAGTAATGTGATGTTGGCAACTTTTTCTGTTACCTGCAATGACTTTCCACTTCCTCTGATTTCCTGGCCTCAGCGGAACTCTTGCCCCTTTCATGGGAAGGACTGATCACACAAAGCATTATTAATTATTATTAATTTTAACTGATTGCTTTCATCCAGCTCTTGGAAGCCAAAGGTTTTTGGAAATGAAAGATTTGGCCAAACTGCTTTTGAGAATTCTTACCTGCAGTACTTATAGAAGTAATCTCTATTATTGCTATCTATGCCTGTTGGTGTGTTTCAGTCCACAGTGATAACCACTGTACTCTAGAAATCATAAAGTGGTTAAAAAACCCTCACAACCTTTCTTTCCAAAGTATCCTTCATTATGGACTCAATGCTTCCACTAAAACACTGGATAAAATTTTCAGATACATAGTTATCCATGACTAGATCAGATACATATTCATCCATACACTTATTTCACATTCCCAAATAAGAAAGAATAGGGTGAGGGCAAGACTAGGAGTGGACTCTTTCATTTTCATTTCTTTTGACATTAACCACCTGCTGTCTGCATTATTCTTTTATTCAAGGTGCCAATCATATATTGAGAAAGTAGTGCACTGCAGCCAGTCTGGAGAAATGTGCATGTGCCCTAGATAATTAACAAGGTAAGACTGGCATAACAATTGCCTTTATAACTAAATATTCCTCAAGTTTATAGAGCAGGTTGACCTGGGAGATCTAGGTTTCTTGGATGTTAGGCTCCATCTGATCTCACCCTCTCCCTAGGACAGTCCTGGTACTGGTGGGAGAGAGTGCTCTGGCAAGGATTGAGGGACTGTATGAGGGCAGAGGGGCAACCCAGCAAGTAGCAGGGCCTGGGGTAGACAGGTTGGGTATGGTGGGCCCACATAGGAGTCACTCCAGGACCAAGCTGAGGATTTTGAACTTGAACCCACAGTTATGGGTATGGCTGAGGGCATTTTGAAGACAACTACATAGTAAGAACTTGATATTTTGGTGAGACTGGTGTAGCAATGGGCAGGGTCTGGATTTGGGGATGGGAGTGGGGGAGTATACAGACTTAGGTACAGCCCAGGTGGTGTGAAGATGATCGAAGCAGTGTGGCGTTCATGATATGGAGACAGGGAGAAATATGCAGCAGGGAGCCAGTGGCTGGTCAGAACTGAATAAGATAGAAGGGCATTTTTGATTCATAGGAAATGGTAAGATTGGTACTGAAAAGTGAACCACGAGGGAGGCTTCAGTCTGGCAGGGGATAGGAGCTGATGCCTTCCATTGGAATCTCTTGTCTGCACAGAGACCCCCTTTGACTTCCTCAGGGGACCTGTCAGTGGATAATAGCAATAGAGGGCTGGTATTTTGCTGAGTTTGGAACAGTTGACAGCAGAGGAATGAGAGCTAGCACTATGAACCAGAATCACATCCTCAGTCAAAAAGGGCAAGAACAATGGCCCTTTGGTCTTTGTGTATTATAGGCCAGACATAGTGCTGAGTACTTGGCTTTTGCCATCTTGTTGAATTTCCCCTCTTCTTCCCACTCCAAGTGAAGAAAGAAGAATGACTGAAGAGAGAGATCCAAAGTGAAGAGTCCTGGGATGGGGAGGATTGGGTTCAGTGGTTGAGAGACTAGCTGAGTGACCTCTTAGAGGCCCTGTCTTCTTAGCTGTGAAAAAGGATACTAATAATTATTGTAACATGATGTAATTCCCATGTCCTGTTTGCTGCATCACAAACTACACACAAATTCATGTCCAAAAAGGCCAATATCATTTGTTGCACTTAAGAATTTGCAATCTGTGCAGGACCAGGTGGAGGTACTTTTGCCTCTGCTCCAGGAGATCTGCAGTGAGGACAGAAGACTGGAGATGGGATGAGGACTTGGAGGCCTCTGGATGCTGTCTTTCCACTGTGACAGTTCAGGGTTCTAGATGGAGCCAATGTGCAGGAGAGGCTGTCAAGCCCTGGGTTTGTAGGTGGCACAGCTGTATTTCCACTGCATTCTGTTGGCTAAAGTAGTGCTAGACTCCAAGGGAGGAGACTGATGCTGCCTCTCAACAGAGTGTCCCTCTTTGGAGATTCTTTTAGCTGCTATTGCATAGGGTCATAGGGTTGAAGATTAAATGAGACAAGGATCATAAAAAGCTTAGCATAACACATGGGACATCTTAAGGGATCAGTCAGTGGCAGCCACTGTCAGTATTAAAGGTAGTATTCAGGATTACTAGGGAGAGAAAGACATCAGGGACCAGGTGAAAGTGCTGTGATTCAATGATCAAGAGCCCATTGGTAATCTTCTAGAAGCAGATGACCGTGGCTGTGGTGGTGGTGGTGGTGGTGGTGGGGAGAAGAAGGGAAGGAATGTAGGAGAAAGAGCTTGCAGGTGGAGGACTTCACCTGGGGAAGATAGGAGAGAAATGGGAAAGCAGGTGCAGGTGGGTGAGGAGGGCAGCAGGGATTGTCTTAGAGGATTGTCTTCTATGTGGAATGGCTCAGTGTGTCTGTGGGGCCAACTGGGGATATATGCATGTATGTAGGACAAGAAGGAGAGAAAGTAGTGGGAAGGAGGAAGAGGGGTAAGGCCAAGAGACTGAGAGTCTGTGTGGGGATACCTCTATTTTAAAGGTCACATTTATTCTAGGCAAGCTATTGATTTAAGATTTTTCAGGCAAACGAAAATAACTAGGATGTAAGCTCCTTAGAGGAGGAACTCTGAGAGGAAGGATTTACAGGTCTCTTTTTTTTTCAGGCTGGGAGACACACAGCCTCTCATGCTAGGTTGAGGGCAATGCTTAAACTGGGAGAGGAGATGGAGGGGCAGAGAAGGAAGTGGTATATTTTTAGTGTTAGTGGCCTGCAACCTCAACTGTGCATTAAAGAGCAGTGGGGAGCAGCCACTTAGGTAATAGGAAGCGAAGGACAGTTTTGGAGCCCAGTGAGTCTGAGATTGGGAAAATCATGGTTCCAGGCCAGCCTGTGTAAAAACACAGAGAATAAAAACAAAACAAAACCCCTTAAACACCACCCTCCAAAAAATCTTTCATGAGATCCCCATCTAGATGAATAAAAGCTGGGCATGGTGGTGCATGACTGTTATCTCGGCTATGGAGGAAAGTATAAATTAGGAGGATTGCATACCAGTCCAGGCTGGACGAAAGGTGAGATACTGTCTCAAAAATAACTAGAGAAAAAAGAGCTGATGAAGTGCGTCAAGCTGTAGAGTCCCCGTCTAGCAAGAGCAAAATATCAGTATCACCAAAAAAAAAAAAAAAAAAATCTCTCCAGGGATATATCCTAGTGATGCATCCTTCCTTCCTTTTTTTTTTTTTTTCAGTGTAAGGCTATTCATAATTGGCACCATGAATCCCCCTGTGTTTCTGACATGGGCTTTACAGGGTGTGAATATTTTTGGTTTGTTTGTTCCTTGCTGTATCCCAGAGCCTAATGCAGTGCCTGGCAAAGAGTGACACTTGGTCATTTGTTGAGTGAGTGTGAGGATGAACGGGCACCATGGGGAGACAGGGGCAGAAGGAAAGATTGAGAGTACACCTCAGGCAGCATTTGTCCAGGGTGGCTCTGTGGGAGATGGTTCTGATAATCCACAGTTGATTCCTTAAAAGATGATTTCCAGGGATGGAACATGAGGAAAGGAAGGATTATTCTGCAGACCTTGGGAATGATTTTTTTTTCTCTTTCTCTCTCTCCCTCTCAAACCCCACCCCCCAAAAAAAAAACCCTGACAAGTATTCTTATTTGAAATGCAGAGTGAAATTGTGCATGGTCCTTTAAAAAAGTAGAATGCATTTACTTATGCATAGGCCATATGGACTCTGGAGTGGGTGTTTATGGAGCCAAAATAAACTCCCTGGATTCACAGCCATGAGCAGCAAGGCTGGCACAGTTTTCCTCACCTTAGGAAATTTCAATTTATTTTGAACAATTTAGAGTGGGCTTTTCCCGTTATAAAATCAGTGTAAGCTTATTATAGAAAATTGCAAAAACACAGAAAAGACAAAGTTTTGCCAAGTAAACTTTGCAGAGTGTAAGGAGAGTGCTGGTTGATGGCTGCAGGGGAGAGCCCAGAGAGAGAGAGCAGAACAGAGCCTTGTGGCCATTTCTGGGGCACCTCAAGAGGTGGGCTATAGCATGGCCATCTCTGTCTTCTGAAGGCCAAACCCCCATTCTCCAGATGTCTGCTGGACAGCAGAGTGGAGGGAAACAGGTTCTGCAGCCTGGCCTTGGAGGGCTATTCTGTCAGCCTGTCCCAAAACTCCATATTATAGCTGTCAAGCTCCTGAGATTCCCCAAAAGAAAGTCTCTCTTTGAGGGAAAAGGCCGATTGGTGTTTATAGATTTTCTCTAACACCAGCAGGAACAGAGGATGTGTGGGTACCACAGAGAAGCCATGATCAACCCTGGAGATTAACAGTCTATTCTTTTGATCCAGCAAAGGGCTGAGGGCTCCTACTTGATATCAAGTCCTGTGCTGGGGGTACAGTGGTGAGTACCTGGGTATGAGGCCTGTGTTTCTTGAGCTCACAGTTTGGTTTACACATGTCCTCACCCTCAACTGAGGTCATGGGCTAGTGGTCACAGGTCCTCAGGAAAGGTTGTGATCCCACCACCTACTTCTACCCAGCTCTGTCCTTTGGAGGGAGGTCCTCATTATCGTCATGGATCCATTCCAGAACCACAATCCAAGTTTTCCTAGCTGTGCTCTATTTACTTTGCCGTAGAGTGAGATACTCTAGAGTTTAAAGGAAGCAACAGGGAGTCTTGGTGGAGTAGGTGACAGATGCTGGCCCAACTAACCCTTTCCCTGTTATAATGCGGAGCAGAAGGAATCGGGCCCTAGCAATGGGGTGGGTGAGGACCTGCCTGCAGCAGGATCTATCACAGCCCTCTCAAAAGTCTTTCCACAACCGTTTAGGCAGTCAATATCCTCATCCCACCTCTTCTCTTCCTCTCACAAAATCAGGAAACATCCAGAACTTCCGTAGGAGTCTAGTCATAGCCTATAATAATGTCTATCCTAAGGTTGTTTATATCACAGGAAAGATGAACCAAGGGAACAATTGCCAATGCTGGCTTCTCAGACAGGGGAGGGCAAGGGACAGTTTTGGGGAAGCTTGTCAGCAGAAAGAACCTGGATGTGAATTCAGAGGTCTGTGGGGAAGGCACTGTCCACAACACACTGTCAGAGACTCAGCCCTACAGGGGACTTCAAGGGTCTCCTGAAGTCCTCGCTCTTGTCTCAGCCCATGGCACCAAAGTTCTTGGTTGTATCATGACTCTTCAGCTCAGATTTCCTTCAACAACTGTAGTTTGATTCTCTTTCATATCTACCCAAACCTCAAAAATATTTCAGAAAGTCTGCCATTTTGTCACCTAACATCCTGCTCTACTCACTGTCTCCTACCGGGAAATACTTGAAAATGGTTTTGCCCATACATGTTGTGAATAGTTTTGAGGAGACAGCTTCTGATGCCACACTCTGATCGCCAGAGAAAGGCTGCTAGGCATTAGTAGCTACAACTTCAAACGTTCTTTCCCATCAGTCACACCCATCGTTTATTTTTAAGACAGGGTCTTGCTTCTCACCAAGACTGGCTTTGAACTGGTGATCCTCCTTTCTCAGCCTCCTGAGTGCTGGGCTTACAGGTTCTCACCACCATACTCTGTTGTCAAATCCACATGTTCTAAATTTCAGTTTTGAAATGATGTCTCCATAGCTTACTTTTTTTGTAGAGACAAGTACTTCTTTCTTGTTTCACTTCCCACAGGGGAAATGAGAGGCAGTACTGTGAAATTGCTGTGGGATTTCACACAGGGAAACTGAGACTTGTCATTTACATCTATTATTTTTTTCTTCTATGGTTGCTTCATTTTTTTTTTCTTTCTGGAGTTGGAGACTTTGGTGAGACTGAAATGTAGCAGTGGGTTCATTTCATTCAGGTACTGACTTAGGAAATTAAATATGACTCAAGTATTAGCCAAGTTTGAACCAAGCCCTGGGGTTGTTCAGCTGGGAAGGAAGGGCTCTGCATTAGTCAGGGTTCTTCAGAGATGCCAGCCAATAGATCTGTATGTATGCCCATATGCCTATCTATGTCTAGCTATCTACGAGCAGGGATTCACCATGGGAATCGCTTTATGGTCAGTAATGCAACCTGCAAGTTCCACAATGTTGTTTCCAAACTGGGGCCTGGGAGCCAGGGAAGCCAGTTGTGTTGCTCTCTATCTTAGTCTGAAGGCCTGAAAACTGTTCAAGGCAGAAGAAGAGTTGGTGTTCTGGCTCCATAGAAGAGAGAGAGAGAGAGAGAGAAAGAGAGAGAGAGAGAGAGAGAGAGAGAGAGAGAGAGAGAGAGAGAGAGAGAGAGAAGACTCACCTTTGTTCTCCTTTTTGTTCTGCTTGGATGGTCCTGCCCACCATGAGTGAGGGCTGAGCCTCCTTTCTCAGTCCACTGTCAAATGCCCATCTGTTGTGGAACACCCTTATAAACATTCCAAGAAACAGTGTCTCACCAGATACCTGAGCATCCACTAACCCTCAAGCAAACCACTCCAGCGTCTCAGTGTGGCAGTGTGCCAGCCCTCACTCGAATGTGGTTTCTTTACTTAGGCAGGTGGACCAGGTGGACGGGATCCTCTTCCTGCACTCTTTGCTCTGCTCTAGTTTGGATGCTACTGAAATTCTGTGAACCTCTGAGGCCTCTCACTATCCTACACATTGTGTTTTTATTCTTTCATATTTATTACATAAATACTTTTACAATAAAAGTTTTAAAATTTAGTTTTTGTAAACAATTTCTTTTTGGCTGTAGTAGGGTTTGAACTCAGGGCTTTGCACTTGCAAGGCAGGTGCTCCACTGCTTGAGCCATACTTCTAGCCCAAAACTTAGTTTTTTTTAATAGAAAAAAAGAGATACAGTAGCAATAATGTAAGTATTGTTACCAAACTTTGTCATATATTTTTCTAGCCATTTTATCATGTTTTTAGTTTTTAAAGCCCAGTTATATTCCTATAGTAAATACAATATTTATCTTAACATTTTAAAACCAAATATCATAACATAATTAGCAATTAATTTTTGTCATTGACTGTTCTTTTTTGCTAGTCATTATGTGGAGATACTTTACTTACTTAACTATTCTTCTACTGAAGGGCATTGCTATGGTCTGAGTGTATGTGTTCCTCCAAAATTCATCTGTTGAAAAATTCTAACCTCAAGGTGATGGTGTTAGGGTGATTAGGGAGGCCCTCCCCCACCCCCCAAAAAAGAGGCCAAAGCTAGAAGTTGTCATCTATGTACTAGAAAGCATGTCCTTGGGCTGGATGCAGCTTAGTGGTAGAGCACTTGTCTTGCATGAGGCCCTGGGTTCTAGGAAAAAAAAAGTCATCAAATGCTCAATATGCTGGTGGCTTGAAGTTGGATTTCCTAGTCCCCAGAACTGTGAGAAATAAATTTCTGGTATTTACATGCTACCCACTTACAGTATTTTGTTATAGAAGTCCAAATGGACTAAGCCGGTCATTCAGGTTGCTTCTAGGTTATCACTATTATAAAGAACTGATAGCAAATGTCTTTGTGTACATCATTTTCTGACATTTAGGCTGATTTTTTAAAAAAAATATATTTCTGGGTCTAAAAATCACATATTATATGGATCATGATTGCTTTCCTAATGGTTTTCATTTTTAAAATGTCTGTGTTTAACAATCTGTATTGTCTGCTTCAGAAATAAGTTTTTTAGACTAAAAGTCACTGTGGCATAGAACTCCATGGCCAGATGTATCAAGGTCTTCATGGCGTTTTATTCTTACATTGGAAAAATTCCTTCTATGGAGAACCTTGGGCCTGTCATGACCCAGTACAAAGCAAAGGTGGGGCCCTTCCTTGGCCAGATGGCTCTTTTAATGTGTAAGCCCTCCTGGTCACAGCCACGCCAGTTGATTGTCAGTGCATAAGGCTCTGCCTACACAGCCAGTATAAATTGTAACCAGCAATTCTGCTGCTTCATTTTTTCAAAGATTTGGGGAAATAACCTCCATAGAGGGTTGCTCGAAGGTTATTGTTATGGAGAGAATGGTTGTGTTCTTCAAAGCTTGTGTTGATACCCAAGCACCAGTGGGATGATAGTTGTAGATGAAGCCTTTGGAAGGATGTAATTGGGTTTAGATAAGAAGGGAAAGACTGGGCTGGTGGACTGGCTCAAGAGAGCGAGTATCTGTCTAACAGGACTGAGGCCCTGAGTTCAACCCCAGTACCACTAAAAAGAAGAAGGGCAAGACTTACTAGAGCCCTCTTGCCCTCTCTCTGGAGTGGGAGGACACAAGTAGAAATCTGCCAGCAGTTGTTCATATAATAGGAAGTAGGTCTTTACCAAGATCTGAATCTACTGGCACTTTGGTCTTGAACTTCCAGCTTTCAGACCTGTAAAAAATGTCTGTTGTTTATGCGTTTGGTATGTAACAGCCTAAACAGACAGAGACAGATACACTGGCATTTTACCTCTTTAAAGGTTCTGTTTTTTTTTTTAATCTTTGAATCTATCTACACCACCAGTGCTTAGACCAACTTGTTCTAGGCCCTTTACAATGAGTTTTTTTGTTGTTGTTTTTTGCATTGTGTTTCAAATGATTCTTTCAGCCTTCTGGGGGAGATGCTGCAGGACTGGCAGTTCAGGTGTATTTTCAGACTCTGTATCTCTCCAACACCACCTCACATGTGTGTTTCCTAAATCGCAGGTGGCAATGGTGCCAGGTGCCCATCAAATGGAAAATATTCATTAGGTGTTTTCTCAGGCCAAGACCCCAGGAACGACTTCAGTTCTGTACTATCATCTGCATCATTAATTATACACAGTGTTTGGCCAGCGTTCTTCCCAAAGCCAGACGATCAGTCCATTCTCAGCCATGGTAGAAAACCTCAGCTACCTAGGTTACTTAACAGGCAGTGCAAACATATGATCAGGTGACCCCCGAATTTATTGCTTTACTTTCTCAAGTTCAATATTTCCATGGAGGATTTTACAATCAGGAAATCTGGGGAAAAGTTATTTTAATTTCAATGCAGATGTATGGTTTGTGTTTGGTCTATATTTGCTGCTGTCTGAATTGTCTACATGGGCATTGTGGTCAGCTACCTAGGTTACTTAACAGGCAGTGCAAACATATGATCAGGTGACCCCCGAATTTATTGCTTTACTTTCTCAAGTTCAATATTTCCATGGAGAATTTTACAATCAGGAAATCTGGGGAAAAGTTATTTTAATTTCAGTGCAGATGTATGGTTTGTGTTTGGTCTATATTTGCTGCTGTCTGAATTGTCTACATGGGCATTGTGGTCGCTGAAGGCTTAATCAGCCTTACCATAATTATCGCCACTCATTTGGATTTGCCTTAAGTCTGGCTTTATATTGTCTTTATTTTGCCACAATAGCATATTTGATATGCTGAATCATAAGTGCTTGTGTAGTTCACCTCTATTATTTGGGGAATGAGATAGGTTATAAGAAGAAATTAAAATTTCATTTATTGGGTCAAAAATGTGAGCAGCTCAAGCCTGTTAACACAGGCTGCCAATGAACTCTTCTTCCTCTGATTAGCTCCTATGACTGTCATCTGTTATTTCTTGGACTTTAGGCCACTGGGCTGGTCCTCATAGGTCTGAGAAAGTCTTAGCAACAAACTAAGATGGCTGATGTTCACTCAAGTGGAAGACTCAATGAATGTAAGATCATTTTTTTGTTGTTGTTCATTCACTCTCCCTTTTCTTACAAGTTGGTTCCCTGGGCAGTTATGCAGGTGGCTTTGTAGGGACTGTGGATGGGATCCACATCTGTCAAAAGGAAGAGAAAAGAAGGAGAGGGAAAGGAAGGGACAGGAAGGGAAGGGAAGGGGAGGAGAAGAGGCAGGACTGGGCATAAGGTAACATCCTTGGGATGATTCCATGGGGAGCTCTGGAGTTGGGATCCAGGTGGAGTGAGAAGGCCCCAGGTGAACCAAGAAATGGAGCAAACTGCTCGGAGAAGCAGACAACACTTTGGGCAAAGCAGTTCCTACAGGGCTGACAGCTAAGAGTCATCTGTTGGAGCACCCCAAGCACTGGGGGAATTGTTCTTCAGTCTTAAGAAGAGATCAGGGCAGTCTATTATAGCACCCACCTTATCCTCTCTGACAACGAAGTGTGTAGGCATCACCTGACTTGAGGCATCTCTAGGATTGTGAATGTTGTAGGAGAATTTAGTCTGCGCTTGTGAATATTTTCCGTTTCATAGGCACTTGGCACCATTGCCACCTGCGATTTAGGAAATCTGCATCGTGGTTAGCCTTCTAATTTTATAATTACCTTTCCAGAATAATAACCCCATCCAGGTGTTTTGTAACACAAAACAGCAAGGGAAATTAATTTCAATTAGAAGGGGAAAAATACAAATTGAAGTGAGTTGTGGAAAGAATAAAAAAGCCTACATGCATTTCTTCGAATGTACTTCATTTAGGTAATTAAATCCCTGCAATTCAATGGAACCATTGGCAGTGGTGCCCTTTAAAGACTGACATTTAAAAAACACATGATGCTATGGAATTTAAAGCTGTTCTGACTGTCCAATACACACCTGGAAGTAAAAAGGGCTGGAAGGAGAGGGAGGCAGGGCAGGAGCTCAGGGAGGTAACAGAGACATAAAGAAGCATTTTTCTTTTGTGTTTCATCCTGAGATTTTTTTTCTTAGAATAAGAACATAAGTTGTAAAAATGATTTCGAGTTAACTTCTAGTATTTTGAAATGTTATTGAAAGAATGGATGGTAAATGGGGTCCTGTGGACTTCTATTAAAGAGAAAACCTTTAGAGTTCTTCCCCTCCCTTGCCTGGGTAAACTATGGATCTGGTTTTCTCTGGCTGGCCTGGCAGAGTTGCCGATCAGGGACTGATGTTGGGTATAAGCTGGCAGGCAGCAAGGGAGAGACAAGTATATAAGAGAAAGGAGAGCGGGGCAGAAAGATCTGCAGCTCTTAGCCAAGATCTATGTCACCAAGAAGCAGCCAGCCCTTGAGCTCCTGGAAAGGGCAGTGTTGTATGGCTGGCATGCTGCAGGTTTGGTCCTCTGCTTAATATTCCATACAAGCTGCCCTGTGTGTAATCTGAGTGCTTAGGAAAACTGAGCCTGGCCAGTGCCTATTGGAGATGTTCCTTTAAATAGCTGAATTTCAGAAAGCCTGCATCAATTACACAGCCTTCTTCCTCTGAGAGAATTTTTCTGCCTTTCCAGTTCTGATCTGAGACAGGAAACAGAAAACTGCTTGCCAGATTTATTCTTCTGGATCTACCCCAAAGATATGCCATTAGTGTGCCCACAGTAAAGGGGGCTGACACAGGGAATGTGGCATTAAGGGCCCAAGAAACTTGGCTGCTCTCACTGTCAGGGGTAATAGTGATAGCAGGAGAGGGATCTGCTTTGGAAGGACACACACTCAAGTCACACGGGGATGAGCTCCATTAACTGAGAGGTTCGGGGGATGATTTGAGCTTCTTCATTTGCTGACAGCAGCAGGGAGCTCACAGTTTCATCTTACTTTTTTTTTTTAAAATCTGTATTGATTCTTACATTTTTGATGCTTATTATCATTACTTTATAAATTTAAGATTCACCTTTCCGTAACTTTTGACACTCCTGTTCACTATCTGTGCACCGCTGGGCACAGGGGCCTTGGAATCTTCTTATATGACCTCTTCACTAGAGGGCCGTTAGCACGTCTTATCTCCTTGACCCTTTAGAAACAGGGCCTTCACAAATGTGATTTAACACAGATAAAATTAAACACTATGGTGTGCTTGTGGTAAGGAGAGCACATATCTCACGGGATCGGGGCATAATAAATATCTCTTTATCAAGTCCTTGACTGTGTTTAACCTGTTGTTCTCTAAGTAGAGAGATCCAAGAAAATTCTGGGCTGTATTTTACTACCTGTGGTTCTTGTGCTTCCTACTGCCTGGGTACCCATAAGCAATGAGAAATGCTGGTCTGTTATTCTAGTCAGTCAGAGTGCCCATCATGATTTCATCTCATTCAAAGACTTTGGAATTTAGACCGTGTGTATGTGTGTGTTTTAAGTGAACTCAGCAATCAATTGTATCCTAAAATCTGGATTAGTACCTCTTTGTATGAACTACTTTGCATTTTGAGTCATCTTAGTTCATTTATTCATGTGTTTCTGAATGTCTGCTCTTTGCTGGGAGCTCTGTGTCTCAAACTTGCTGTTTGGGGCTTCAGACGCACATGACATTCAATAGTCTTAGAACCTTGCAGCTGTTAGTTATGAATTTCTCAGACAGAGGCTGTGGAGTAAATATGATTTCTTTGTTCTTCTGGGAATTTTCTAGCACTTTCCTAGGGCAATTCCAGCTGGCCCAGGGAGGGGCTGCTGTTTGAGTGCTTCTTCTCACTTCCTGGTTATACTGTAAAGTTATTGCAGAAAGATCATAACTTATTTCTCCTCTCAAATAACCAGTGGCTTTACAATTTCAGCTATTTCCTTCTTAGTACATTGTCTCTGAAAGGGAGACTGCTGAGATTCCGAGTTTGTCTGACTGACTGACTCTAGATGAGCAAATTGCTGCCCAGAGAGGTCAAGAAGCGTGATGAAGACCACAGGATGGTAGGCAGACACCCTGATCTCCCAGCTCTGCAAGTTGGTGTGGTTTGCCTTCCCTTCTGTCAGGACTAGTTTTAAGGAATCTTCCAGAAGCAGCAACTTACTGGAGTGTTTTTATCTTATTAATTGCTCTTACTTTATCATTTTCTCTCTTTATGTATTCTTGAGCAGTTGCTTTTCTATCTTTATTTGAACATTGAAACTCATTAATTTTTAATTTTCCTTCTTTTCTAATATACACATTTAGAATGTCAGTTTGCTCTACATACTACTTTAACTTCCCCCCTCTAACTTTTGATATATTATTTTTATCATCATTTTTCTAAAGATTTTATTGTGTACATTAGGATTTGTTCTTTGACCCATAATATATTTAACAGTATGTTTTAAAATGTCTAAATATATGGGTTATTTGGGGTTATCGTCCATCATTGATTTCTAACTTAATTACATTTTAGTCAGAGATCATGGCCTCTATGTTCTTCATTTTCTGGGATTTATAGCAAATTGCTTTGCAACCTTTTATGTGATCTATTTTTGTAAATGTTTCATGCAGGTTGAATAGAGCATGTAGTCTCTAATTGTTGGCAATGGCATTTTATATAGAGCCATTAGATCAAGTATTTTAATTGTGTTCTACATCTTCCTTAATTTTTATTTGCTTAATTAGATACTGAGACATGCATATTAAAATTTCTATTATGATTATGGATCTGGTCATTTTTTCTTGCAATTCTGTAAATGTGTGACTCATATATTTGAAGCTGAATTGGCAGAAAAAAATGCAGGGTTTATATACTGGAGCCAGGCTGGCAGGGTTTGCATTGTGGCTATTCCAGTTCCTAGCTCTGGGCCTCGGCAATGGCCACGGCAACTGTGTTCTCACCTGTAAAAAGAATTATGCTCTAGGGGAACATCGGGAGTATTAGATAGATCAATGCATACAAAAGGCACCTTAGATCAGTGTCTGATGTGTAGTGAATGCTCTATATGTGTGAGTAATTATTATTTATAAATTGCCCTTTTTATCCCTATTGAGAATATATCTATAAATGTGACCTGTTTTTTGATATCTACATAGATAGTGATATGGTATGAATATTTATGTCCCTACCCCCAAAAATTCCTATGTTAAAATCTCATCCTCACTATGCTGGTATTTAGAGCTGGATTTGAGAAAGCGTCTTTGTTTCCCCCAGTGAGCACGCAAGGAATCTGCCATCCCAGAGAGCAAGTCCTCCGGGCAGATCTGCTGTTGCCTTGATTTTGAACTTCCCAGCCTCCAGACCTGTGAGCAATAAAATTTTCTTGATTAATTAATCAACCTAAGGCATTTCATTACTGCAGCACCAACAGAACAAGACGGATACAGATGTTTATCTCTTGTTCTATATTTGTAATTTTTTGCTTAGCCTTCCCCTTCTGTTATTCATGTTGTTACATCAGACTCCTCCCCCACCCTTAGTTGGAAACACAGAGGAATTACATGACTATGGATATTTGAGTTTTTAGCTACATTTTATTTTGTTTTCTATTTACCCTGATTGTTTTCTGTTTCTTGTTTCCTGTTCTTCAGGATAATATGATTATCTTTATTGCTCTTTTTAACCTTCAACTGTTTTTAAAATTTATTCATTCTATTCCCATTATTTTATAGGTTACATTTTAATTTTTAACATGCATAGTTCATTAGAACAACAATAACCTTATTCTGAACAATTCAGGGATTTTAGAACATTTAAATTCTTTCCCCAAATCCATCTTCCTCTCTTCCTTCCTTCCCTCTCTTTCTCTCTGTCTCTCTCCCCCTCCCTCCTTCCCTTTCTCTTTTCTTTCTTTTTTGGTGGTCCTGGGGATTGAACTCAGTGTTTCATGCTTGCGAGGCAGGCTTGAGTTCTACTTGAGCCATGCCTTCAGCCCTTTTTACTCTGATTATTTTTATGATAGTGTCTCGCTTTTTGCCCAGATCAACCTGGACTGTGATTCTCCCATTTGCTTCCTGCCATAGCTGGGATGACAGGCACATGCCACCATTCCCAGCTAAATAAATCTGAGATGAGGTCTCATGACTCTTTTTTTTTTTTTGCCCAGCCTAGACTAGAACAGTGATCCTCCTGATCTCAACCTCTTTCATAGCTTGGGATAACAGGCCCACACCACTGAGCCCAGCCATTGGTTGAAGTGTGGTCTTATGAACCTTTTGCCTAAACTGGCCTTGAACCATGATCCTCTGATTTCAACCTCCCAAGTAGCTGGGATTATTGGCATAAGCCACCAGCACATGGCTGATTGTTTTTAAGAATTAATTTCTTTGCAGTACTGAGGATTGAACCCAGGGCCTTGCACTTGCTAGGCAGGTACTCTACTTCTTAAGTTATATCCCCAGCTTGTTTGACAGCTCCTATCTCTTTCTTTTGTTAATTTCCTCATCTCTTCTCCAATTGACTAACTTTTCAGTTGTGCTTAAGTTTTTGTTTGTCTAGTGCAATGAAATTTTAATTATAATGACTAAAATTATTTAATTTCTGGAAATTCACTGCCAGTTTTTTTTCATTTTTGTCATTCTTTCCTTATACTTTTATTATTCTTCCTTTATCTCTAAAATCATTTTAAAGATAATTATATGTCTTTAAGATTGTTCTTTTTCACAGATTCTACTGTGCCCTATATGTACTTTGTATCACTGTGAGTTTTTTTTTTTTAAGACAGGGTCTCTCTATGTAGCCTACACTGGCCTTGAACTTTTTGATCCTGCTGAGTGCGGGGAGTACAATTCTGATTGTAGTTTTAAGTTTTTATTTGTATGTTTATTTTCAGCAGAGCTTTTACTTGTCGTTTTTTCTTTCCTTTTTTCCTGTTTAAGTCTCATGGATGCTGGATCATTAAAGAATTACTACAGAGTGAGTTTTAATTTGACTTGGCCAGATGTTTGGGGAAATTTTTTCTTTCTTAGGATCTATAAATTGTTGTTGTTTATTTCTGTATGTGGAGATTTCTGTTACCTTCTAGCAGTTATACTTTTCTATCCCACATCCATGTGTAATGTAAGGATTTTGACCTTTGTTTCTTTGTGGGAGAAATTTTTTGTCTTACTCAGTGTTAAAGACAAGCTATCTTACTGTTTTCCTGATTCACTGGGTATAGTATTTTTTTACTCTTTTATTATTTCTTCTATACAAAGATAATAGCTTTTCTATCGTTTGGTTTTTGGCAGTGATTTCTGTTTTCGTGCCCTATCTTCTATGGATTCAAAGCCATTTCTTTCATTCCTCCAGATCTATTAAAACAAGATCCCCAGGGCCTGTGTTCACTCTGATATGTTGCTGGTGTGTCATGGGATTGGTGAATGGCTTTATTCTGCCCCTTTGTTTTTGACCAAGGAATTTCTGCTTCCTTCTTTTAATAAAAGGTTTTTTGTTTTAGTCTGTGGTTTCTTTTTGAATATATTGATTGGAGGCAGGAAAAGGGCTATGTGAGTTCAGTTTACCATGTTTCCAGAACCCCAAATCCTGAGATATATTTTTTCTTATGAAAGCATAAATAATGCCATAAAATATTGGATTTCAAATGGCAAATTGGAAAAATATTTATAGTATATATGATGTTAATAATTTTAATAAAAAGAGATCTGTAAGTCAATAAGAAAAGATGAACAATCTAATAACACATTGGCTAATTTTAATAATAAACATATGAAAAATTCAATCTTTGTGTTAATCAAACAAAAGCAAATTGAAATAATGAAATATTTTATTTTCACTGTCAGATTGGAAAAATTTAAAAGCAATAATCATATCAAGTATTGTTTAAGATGTGGGGACACGAGCACTCTTAATCACCAGTGATGGCTGCTCTGAAAGTGATTCTTTGTAAGGAAAATTTGTTTTCTTTTTCATTTTTGGTAGTAGTGGGGTTTGAACTCAGGGCCTGATGCTTGCTAGGCAGCTGCTCTACCACTTGAGCCACTCCACCAGCCCACAGAATTTTTTTTTTTTGAGAATTTGTTGATATGAATGAAAATGCTTATGTGCAAAGTGTACTTTGACAATAGCACTTCTAGGAATTTTTACTAATACACTAACTGGATAAGAATATAAAGATGCATGTACAAAGATGAATGTTGTTAATGCTATCTAGTAATTGAAATAGGCTAACTATATGAATGAAGACGTCATGGTAAGTCTATACAATGAAATATATTAATCAACTAAAATAATAACACAGAGAACTATGCTTTAGAATTTAAAAAGCATATATTTTATATTAATAAATGATCAGATGAGAAAATAGGAGATATAGTGAAATCCACATTCACCTTTATATGCTCTTGAAAAATCTAGAGGCCAATAGCAATATGTTAATTTGCTATTGCTGTTTATATGGTTCTTATTTATTTAAATCTGTATGTACTTCACATATTGTTTGTACAGTTAAAAAAAACTAAGTATTGCTGTATAGCCATAGAATGAAGTTTTTTTGTGGCTGTTAAAACCTGTGACTCTGAAGAATAGTTCATAAAATTGGCAATCCTTAGAAAATAATATTAACAAAATCAAATAGAATATAAAATACATATACTATAGTATATGAAATGTCTACATGCATATGGAGTGAAATATTAACTATGTCAGTAGTATTTATTAAGTTGACCATTATTGACATTATTATCAATAATGACTATTGCTAGGCAGTGAATATATTGGTGGCTTTTCTTTAATTTTGAATAATGTCCATGCATACTTTTGTAAATATTAAAACTGTTCAAGTATAGTTTGTTCCAAGAGAGGCAGGAGAGAGGCTTGTGGGTAAGACAGACTTGTTTGGAAAGGCTGGTGGTTGTGATAGTGTGAGGGAGGTCAGTGGCAGAGATGACAGGCCCTGTCCTGTTTGTCCTCCAGGTCTGCTTCTTTCATCCTGGGAGTCCTATAAATTTTAGGGAGATAAAAATTTGTACAATTACCGTTTGAAAATGAGTGCTATTAGACTTCTTAGGGAATGTTTCAAGTGAGAGTTGCAATGTTATCAGAAAAGCATAAAAATTGTTTTTAAATGCCCATGTGAGTCCATCTTGTCCCCAAATGTTTGTGGCAGCTGTGAAGGAGGTAGTCACTTGGATGAAGTAGCACAGAGCACTCCTGTCTATGGGTTGGTATGAATTTGCCCTGATGAATTCAAGGGGACCAGGCTGACTCTAAATAGAACACTGGAATATAAATAAAACACCCATCTAGGTAAAATATTCAACCTTTATTCTTTCTGAGCGGGAAGATTTCTTGAGGTCTGAGGAGCTCCTGAGGGCTCCAGTTGATAAGAGTTCTCTGAAGTTGGCAAGTGTGAGCCTGGATTGAGCATGTGACGGGGAGACAGAGAACTCTCTTCCTTTCTGGCTGGGGAGTTTACTCTACCTTGGTGGCCAGGCTGCAGAATAAATCAGGAATCTAGTATAGCAGGCTATGGAGGACCTGCCTACGTTAGTGCTCCAAAAGGTGAAGTCTCTAACATGCAGGCCTGAATGTAGCTGATAAAGAACTGCCTGGTTCCTTCCATGTTACCTGGTGCTCAGGCTTCCTTCCATGGTTTCCTGAGGCTGCTTTAACAGAAGCACATTTACTTTTGGAATTCAAAGAAGTTCTTAATCTGCCTACAGCAGGGTATTTTCTTAAGCATTTGGTTGGCAATTTTGTGTTTAAGAATTAAGCACAAATTACCATAAATCACAGAACAGTGAAAGTTTTCTCAACCATAGTTGACTTATCAACAGTTGTAGATTAAAGCTACCAGGAGGCTGGTAGGTTTAGGAGGAAGTCAGTACGGGGAGGGTGCAGCTCCATGGGTGGTAGTCTTCTGCAGGCATGCTGTGGAAGGGGACAGAGCTGGTTGTGGGTTGGGCAGCGGCAGTGAGAAGGATGTCAGGAGAGATGCTGACCCAGACTGCAGGCTGCCACTGTGGTTTTTAGGGGATTCTGGGGGGACTCTTAGGATGGGCTGGCCTGAACCTTGCTGTGGATCCTATGGTGCTGTCTGTATGTCCTCTTCTAGTCACAAAGCTTCTAACACATGGTTAGAATATACTCTCTTCTTTACGAAACTTTTTGACACACTACAAAGAAAGTTGAGATCTTCCTATTCTAGGCAATAGAGTGTAAAAATTATTCACTATTAGTAAATGGAGAATTTATTGAGTATCTGGAAGTTCTCATTTGTATCCTCCTCCCAATGAAATTGCATCTACAAAATCTTGGTGATAATATAGAACTGACAAGTGAACACACCCACATGTTTGGCATACATGAGGTTATTTCACAATCTGTTTAGTCTTTTCACATATTCCAATGGAGAATTGCTGTAGGAGGATGTGTGTCTCTCTAGCTTGCAGTTGAGTTGTTAAAAAACCCAAAAACTAGGTCTAGAGTTTGAAGGAAAAGCAATAAAGAAAGTTGAAAAAAAACCAGGATAGCACACTTATGAGGAAAGAAAGTGTTGGCTTCACTTTAATTTTCTTGCAAAGTTTGTAGAGCTGGTAAGAGGCAACGCAAAGAGTTCTCAACCTGAAGAGTCATGTTAAAGACTGTAGCGATCCCATCATTCTATTCCCTATGAACTGAAAATGAAAGTTCAAGTAAAGCTCTGTTTTTAAATTTTGTGATGTCTTATTATCACAGACACCTAATATGTGATCTAATAAATCAAAATAAGAATTTAAAAATTACTCTTGGAGCCTGTAATCTTGGTATTCTGGAGGCAGAGATTAAGAGGATTGCAGTTCGAAGTCAGCTCAGGGTGAATAGTCCATGAGACCATATCTTGGGGAAAAAAAAAATCTTTCACAAAAAAGAGCTGGTAGAGTGGCTCACACAGTAAGAGTACCTGCCTAGCAAGTGTGAGTCCCTCAGTTCAAACCCCAGTGCCACCAAAAACAAACGAAATTACTCTTGGAAATCATTAACAGACTTTGGTATCAATCAGAAAGAAAATTAGGGAATTATTAAATCCAATAAAGGCAGGTTCTTTATCTATCTATCTATCTATCTATCTAATTCTCTTTAATTTTAATTTTCTGATTCTGTAGCCCCCTCCATGAGCAAAGATTCTAACATTGTGCAATATTTTTTTTTGGTCTTTACTGAACCCTGTATTACTTGTATTGTTTTATGTACCTGAACTTAAAGTTTATGGGAACAGCATTTGGGATAGGTCGCATTCTGTTTCTTTTTTTACTGACCTAATTTTTAAAAAGGTCCATCTGTGTTGCCAGGACACATTCAATTTATTGTCATTAGTGCCTCAGTTTACTTCTGGGATGCTTTCCTTCCTTCTTCTCACTCAGCTCTGCAGTGATGTAGACCCATCTGTCTCTAATTCCCTGCTACTGCAAGGAATTCTGACTTTATGGATCTCTTAAAAAATTAAATTGACATAATATTTGCATGTATTTATGGATATGATAACTTGATACATGTATAAAAAGTGTAGTGATTAAACCAAGATAATTAGTGTTCCCATCTCCTTAAGCATCTATTATTTCCATGTGTTGGGAAACTTGTCTCCTTTTATTTATTTATTAATAGAAATATAAAATATATCACATATTGCTGTAAACTAGTTACCTTGCTGTTCCGTAGTATACTAGAACTGATTTCTGTTACAGGTGTTCCTTGGTGCCCATTATCTAACCTCTCTCTATGCCCCGCCCCCTTCTTCCCAACAGTCATGACCACGATTTTATGCTCTACTATAAGAATGTCTTTTTTAGCTTCCACAAATGAGAACATGCAATATATGTTTTTTTGTGTTTTACTCATTTCACTTAATATGATGTCCTTCTGTTCTATACATGTTGGAACAAATGACAGGATTTAATTGTTTTTTTAATGGCTGGATAATAGTCCACTGTGTATCTGTAACACATTTTCTTTATTCATCTGATAGGCACCTAGGCTGATACCATTTCTTTGCTATTGTGAATAATGCTTTAATACGCATGTGGGTAGAAGTCTCTCTTTGATATAATGTTGTTTTAATTTGTGTTCTCTTATGACTGAGTTTGAGTGTTACTTCCATGCTGGTATTTTGAGTTTCCTTTTATATACTGTGCCTGTTGACAGTTTCACCAATTCTTCTATGGGGATCACCAACTTTTTCTTTGCACATGTTCCCTGTGCATTTATGCGTTAGTCCCTGATCCATTTTGGACAGTACAAATTCTTTATCACAGTCTGTTATCTGTGAATTTTATCCATCCACAGTATTCTAGTGTTCTATTTTTTTTGGCTGTACTGGGGTTTGAACTTATGGCCTTCCACTTGCTAGGCAGACGCTCTACCACTTTGAGTCACTCCACCAGCCCTTTTTGTGTTGGGTATTCTTGAAATAGAGTCTAACAAACTATTTGCCTGGGCTGACTTTGAGCTCTGCCTCCTGAGTAGCTAGGAATACAAGCATGTGCCACTGGTGCCTGCTACATAGTATTCTTTATTGACCAGAAAGCATTAATTTTTAAGTAATCAATTTTGTGAAAAAAAATTTTGCCTTGTTTTTTCTGTGTTTAGGGTTTTAAGACGACCTTAAGTACCTTTATAGGACAAATATATTCTACTCCATTTTCATCTATTAACTTCATCTTTAACATTTGAGTACTTTCCATATGGAATCCACCTTTGTCTATATGGTGTTAGAGTTTCAGTTATATTTTAAAAATATAATGAATGAATTTTTCTAATATAACTTCCCAATCCTTCTCCACTGATCTGTGGCATCTTTAACATATATATTTATTATATATTTCTATATAACATTGGGCTACCTGTCTCCATTTCTGTTTGTTTGTGTTTGCCCTGAAATAAGCTATATTTTAAAATAATAGCTTTGGTAAATTCCCAATCTGTTTTTCTGTTTTGACCTAATTTTTGGAGACTTCATTTTTTTATAGAGACGCTTATGATTAAATGCTAAAAGATCAAGTGGAAATTTGATCGCGATTGTAGAGATAGTTTGGAGATTACTTGCTAAAGAAATGACATGTTTGTCATTTGATAAGACTGTGGGATACCACTTCATTTCTTGCTCTTTGTATTTTGGCAGTACTAGGATTCAAACTCAAGGCCTTATGCTTGCTAGGCAGGTGCTCTACCACTTGAGCCACTCTACCAGCCCTCCATTTCATTTCTGCAGCTCTTTTTCTTTGTCATTTATTAAAATAAAAATTTCTTCCAGAGTGAAACATTAGTTAAACTCTCTAGGTACTTCATGTTTTTTGTTGCTATTGTGAAGGTTAATTCTTTTTATTATATTTTCTAGTTGGTTGTTGAGTTATAAAGTAATGGATTTTGTGGCTTTTCTTTTTCCTATCTTATAGAAATGCATTTCTTTCTATTAATAGCCCCCTTCTCTTTCTGGTTGGTTTAGAGATTTGCCTTCCGTTTTAAAGAGTTGCTGAACACTATCAAATTTTTTTCCTGTATCAATTGGGAGAATTGTTTATGATTTTTTTCCCTACTAATCTATAAATGAGGTCAATTACATTGCTGAATTTTTAAATGTTGAACTATTTTTTTACCTTTGGGATAAACACTACTTGAACTTGATTCAATATTAAAAAAAATGTAGAACCTGTGTTAGTCATTTTTTGTTGCTGTGACAAAATACATCAGAAAACAACTTTAGGGGGAAAGATTTATTTTAGTTTGTGCTTTTCAGTCCATGGTGAGCTGGCTCCATTGTTCTTAGGCCCTGTGGCAAGGCAGAACATTATGGTAGGGGGGCATTGTGTGCAAAGCTGCTCACCTTATGATGGTTGAAAAGAATAAGAAGGAGAAGGAGAGAAGGAAAGAAGGAGGAGGTGAGGAAGAAGGAGAGAGAGGGAGGGAGGGAGAAAGGAAGAGAGAAAGAAAAAAAGTAGGAGGAGAAAGGGCTGGGCCAAAACATACCTTTTAAAGGCATGATCTTAGTGATCTACTTCCTCCAACCAGGCCCCACCTAATAGCCCACTCAGTATAAAACCATCAATGGATCAACACATTGATGAAGTTGGTACCCTCATGGCAGAATCACCTCTCAATAGTGCCATCAGCTTGGGCCAAGTCTGCAACGCTTGAGCTGGTGGGGCCATTTTTTGTCCAAACCATAACAACCAGTTTGTAGTCAGTTTTTCCTCCCAACTCCAGCCCTGGCAACCACTTATCTGGTGTGTTTGTCTCCCTAAGTTTGTCTTTCCTGGACATTTAATATATATGGTAACATATGATGTGCTGTCTTTTGTTGGGCTTCTTTCCCTCAGCATAATGATTTTTGACTTTGATGTTTATCCATATTGTAGGGTATTATTTTATTTCTTTTATTTCTGAATATTTTACTGTATGGATACATCACAATTTGCTTACTTGTTTACAACTGTACTATGGTGAATAAGGCCGTTTTGAACATTTGAGTATAAGTCTTTTGTGTAGACATGTTTTCATTTCTCTTAGATTCCTAGGAGTAAAATTATTGAGTAAAATTATTAAATATTATACTCAATATTTTTTGTTGGTTTTTATTTTGAGAGCATAACTTTTTTTTGTTGGTTTGTATTTTGTATTTTGAGCTGGGGTTTCTCTGTGTAGCTCAGGCTAGCCTTGAACTTGTGGTCCTCTTGCCTCAGCCTCCAAGGTACTGGGATTATAGATGTACACCACCATGATCAGCAATGTTTGACATGTTAGGAAATTGACAACCTGATTTTCAAACTGGCTATACCATTTCACTTCACCAGCAACACATGAGATTCAAGTCTCTCCATATCTCCATCAACACTTGGTATTTCTATGGTTTGAGTATGAATTGCTTCCCACAGGCTCATGTGCTGAACATTCAGTGCTGGTGGCACTAATTTGGGAGGTTTTAGAAAACTAAGGGTTGGGATCTTGTTGGAGGATGTAGGTCACTAGGGACGTGCCACTGAAGGTTATACCTGGTCCCTTCCTTGCTCTCTGCTTCTTGAATGCCATAAAATAAAGAATCTCCTCCAACTGCACTCTCCCACCACCATGATGTTCTGCTCAAGTGGCCATGAACTGACACCTTTGAAACTGGGAGCCAAATAAGTAACTCCTTCCTTTGAGTTGTTTCTCACAGGTGTTTGTCACAGTGATGAAAGTCTGACTAATAAAAAATATTGCCTTTTTGATTGTCCATGTTCTAGTGGATATGTACTGGTATTTAGTTGTGTTTTCAATTTTCCTTTCTCTAAGGGTAGAAATGTTGACCCTCTTTTCAGGTGATTAGAAATCATTTGCACATTTTCTTTAGTGAAGTGTTTTCAACATTTAAAATTGGTTTTTTAAATTGGCTTTTAGGAGTTATTTATGTATGTGGATAATATCTTGTAATTTTTATTTTAGAAGTTTTATGAACTTTTGTGTGTAACTTGAGGTCAGAGACTAAGATTTTGTTTTGCCTTTTATTTTTTTCTTGCAAGTGTCTATCTATCTATCTATCTATCTATCTATCTTAATATCACTTATTAAAAAGACTCCTATCCTCATCGAATTGTTTTGGTATGTTTGTGAAAAAAAATCAGTTGGTCATAAATATAAGGATTTATCTATGAATTTATATTCTGATCCATTAATCTATTTGCCAATCTTTATAACCATACAACAATGTCTTTTTTTATTATTCATATGTGCATACAAGGCTTGGGTCATTTCTCCCCCCTGCCCCCACACCCTCCCTTACCACCCACTCCGCCCCCTCCTTCTCCCCCCTACCCCCTCAATACCCAGCAGAAACTATTTTGCTCTTATTTCTAATTTTGTTGTAGAGAGAGTATAAGCCATAATAGGAAGGAACAAGGGTTTCTGCTGGTAGAGATAAGGATAGCTATACAGAGAGTTGACTCACATTGATTTCCTGTGCATGTGTGTTACCTTCTAGGTTAATTCTTTTTGATCTCACCTTTTCTCTATTTCCTGGTCCCCTTTTCCTATTGGCCTCAGTTGCTTTTAAGGTATCTGCTTAAGTTTATCTGCTTTAGTTTCTCTGCGTTAAGGGCAACAAATGCTAACTAATTTTTTAGGTGTCTTACCTATCCTCACCCCTCCCTTGTGTGCTAAAGCTTTTATCATGTAGCTTTTATCACTGTAGCTTTATAGTAAATCTTGAAATCAGGTAACTTAAATTCTTCAACTTAGTCTTTTTTCAAGCTTAATTTAGTTACTCTAGGTCTTTGAATTTTAATATAAAATTTAAAATCAGTTCGTCAATTTCCACAAAAAGCTGCTATGACAGTTATAGGGCTTGTGTCGTATGTCCAGATCTATTTGGTGAGAATTTCTATCTTAATAAAAGTCTTCTAGTCCATTAACATAGGAGGACTCTCATTTCTCTAGATCTTTAAATTACCTCAGGAATATTTTATTGGATTTAGTGTCTACTTTTGTCTAATTCATTCTTAATTTTTGATACTCTTGTGAATGAAATTTTTAAACAATTTCATTTTCAGATTATTTACTGAGACTGTATAGGAATACAATTGATTTTTGCATATTGATTTTGTAACTGTGATCTCGCAACTTATTCTATTAGTAAAAGGCGAAAGATTTATACGATCTGAAGAGAAACCAGAGTATAACTTATTCTATTAGTTTTTTTTTTTTTTTTGGTGTGTGTGTGTATTCCTCAGGACCTTATATATACAGGATCATGCCCATCATTTTTTTAATGATTTAATTAAGTTTGTTAATGAAATTTTCAATGAAAGAATTACAGAAATTTAAAAACTGTCATATCAGCTTACAGTTGCTTCAGTTGCTTAAAATTCTCCAATGTCAAACACCATGAGTTCACACTAATAATTTCAATTCTAATCTAGAGTTCTCTGTTTCAATTTTGTAACTTCTCTGGAGTGAGATGTCTGATATTATTTTCAGAATTTTCTAATATTTCCATTTCATGCCCATCTTCTACTAAAGACAGTTTCCAACGCTTCCTTTTTAGTTGGGATGATCCTCCTTCCTTCTGTAGGATAGTGCTCCAGGTAGCATTGGGCTCATCCAGCTCTCCCAATACTTTCTTGCTTATAGTTTTCAAGAATAACTGTAGATGTGGCAGGAATGCACTGCCCTGAGCAAGGCCAGGGCCCTGCTCCTGTCTGCAACATCTTGAGTTAGAGAGGAACTGCCTGGGTCAACCTGGGCTTTGTGCCTTTCTCTCTTGGAAGCAGTATGTCCTCCAAAACTGCCCAGTGTGTTGCATCATCCCTGAGGCATATAAACAGGGGCAGGCTTCCTTTCTGGATCCTTCAGCTGTGATGCAAGTAGGGCACCAGGAGCTGTGTTCTTGAAACTTGGGAGACCGGCTCACAACAGATCCTGGGTTTCCTTTGACCCTTGCTACATATCTGTAAGTAAAAACAAACAACCCTCTCCCCCAACCCACCCCCCGACCAAAACATGCTTCATAGACCTTTTGAGTGTATTGTTTCTCACTAGACTCAAGCATGGCAATACTACAGCCCAGGATATGGTGAGTTGAAGTATTTGACTGCTGATGTTGGGGTTAGCATAAGTGACAGTCTCTGTTGCCTTCTGGGGCAGTGGGAGTCCTTCCTTGGGATTGGTAATGAATTTGTTTCATCCCTTCTTTTCCTCCTCTCTCTCTCTCTCCTTCTCTTCTTTCTTTCTTTTCCATATTTCATTGGCTAGAACCTCTAGTGCAGTGTTGTAAAGTAGTGTCAAGAGTTGACATGCTTGCCTTCTTTCTGATTTTTGGGGGAAGCATTCTGTTCTTAGTATTAAGCATGTTTGCTGTATTTTTCATGATGTTAATTAATAGATTGAGAAAATTTCCTTCTATTGATAGTTATTTGAGAATTTTTAAAAATTAAAAAAATCAGTAGTAAGTATTCAGTTTTGTCCAGTGCTTTTTCTATGCCTAATAAGACAATAATTTCGGTCTTTATTTTATTAATATGTTATATTGTACTAATTGACTTTTGGATGTTAACCCAATCTCACATTCCTTGCACAAATCCCAGTCAGTCATGGTATATAATCCCTTTTCTTTGTTGCTGGATTTGAATTGCTAATATTTTGTTAAGAATTTTTGTGTTTATGTCAATGAGTGCTATTAGTCTTGTGATATTTTTGTCTTGCTTTGGTATCTCGGTAATATTCACATAATGAATGAGTTGACATTTTCCCTCCTCTGTTACTTTCTGAAAGAAGTTTTGAAAAATTGATACTATTTGTTCTTTAAACATTTGGTTAAACAAACCAGTGAAACCATCCAGACTTTTCTGTATGCTAAGATTTTTTAAATAACAAAATAAATTTCTTTATTAGTAATAGGCTTATTCAAATTTTCTACTTCAAAGTTTTTGCAATTTGAGTCTCTCTAGGAATCTGGTTATTTCATCTAAGCGATCCAATTTATTGGCAAAATGTTGCCTTAAATCTCTTTTACTCTCCCTAGGGATGGTGCTGATTTGTTACCTCTTCCATTTCTGGTTTTGGTGATTTAACTCATCTTTCTTCTCTTCTTGTTCATCTTAGTGAAAATCTTGGTCAACTTTGTTGATCATTTTAAAGCCTCAATTTGAATTTGATTTCCCTGTTGCTTTCCTGTTTTCTATTTCATTGATTTTTCATTCTAGTCTGTATTAATTCCTTTATTCTATTTGCTTTGGTTTTTAAATATGCTATGACTTTTAAATATGCTATGTTTTTTCTTTTCTGATCTAGGTGTTCTGATTATAGCATGTGGCTTTACCTATATCCCATGTTTTGATAGATTGTGTTTTCATTTTTTTCAATTGAAAATATTTTCTAACCTCTATTTTGATTTTCTTTTATTGATATATTATTTAAAAGGATGTTATTTAATTTCCAAATATTTGGAGGTTTCTAATTATTTTGTTAATTTCTAATTTAGTTTTGTTGAATTTAGAGTTATGCTTTGAATAATTTTCATTTCAGTTTAAATTTTATTGACATTTGTGGTATATAGTGTATGTTGGAGAATGTATCAAGTACAGTTGAAAATAATATGCATTCTGTTGTCATTGGATGGCATACTCTGTACTCTGTGAATGTCAATCAAATTGGTTGATAGTAGTGTCTTAAGTTCTATTATTGAGAATGCAATATTGACATCTGTTGTTTTTGGATTCCTTTTTCAATTATGCTCCTTTTTTTGTTTTATGTATTTTAGGGCTCTGTTGTTAGCTGTGGACACAATTGTTATGTCTTCCTCATGTATTGACCCTTTTGTCACTTTGAAATTTCCCTTGTTGTCTCTAAATTATTTTGTCTAAGTCTATTTTTTCCTTGATATAGCCATCAGGCTCACTAACGGTGACTGTCTGCATGGTATTTATTTTCCAACCTTTACTTTCAACCTGCTATGTCTTTAAATCTAAAGTGTGTCACCTGTACACAACATAATTGATTTTATTTATTCACCGTTTCTAGTAATATCTGTCTTTTAAGCGTGATAAACATCACACTCACATTTAATGTCATTGTTTGTAAGGTTGGATTTATGTCTGCCATTTTGCTACTGGTTTTCTATGTATTACATCTCTCCTCCCCTGTTCATCCTTTACAGTCTTCTTTTGTGCTAATAAGTGTTTTTAATGTGCCTATTTAATTAGCCTGTGTTTCTTTTGTATAATTTTTGAATTTTTTTTAGTAGTTGCTCTAAGGATTATAACCATACCACTTTATTACCACCTGCCTCAGATTAATATACAAATAAAATAAATTTTGGGAACTAACTGCTTTATTATACCTCTACTTCCTTTTGCTTCCTGTGTGTCCCTCCTTATTGTCGTATACGTTACATCAATAATCTGGTTATTTAGTTATATAATCTATCATTTAAAGAAGTTAAGAGGAAAAAAAGAAAAGCAATATAATTGCAGTATTTTATACTTATCAACATATTTACCAATTCTGGTAGGCTTTATTTCTTACTGTAGATTCTAGATTATTGTCTGTTATAATTTCCCTCTGTCCTGAAATCTCCCTGTACTGTTTCTTTTTTTTTTATTCATATGTACATACAATGTTTGGGTCATTTCTCCCCTCTTCCACGTGCCCCCTCCCTTAACCACCCCAACCCCTCCCTCTCCTCCCCTACCCCCTCCTTTCCAGGCAGAAACTATTTTGCCCTTATCTCTAATTTTGTTGAAGAGAGAGTATAAGCAATAATAGGAAGGACCAAGGGCTTTTGCTAGTTGAGATGAGGGGATAGCTATACAGGGAGTTGACTCACATTGCTTTCCTGTACAGGTGTGTTACCTTCTAAATTAATTCTTCTTGAACTAATCTTTTCTCTACTTCCTGGTCCCCTTCTCCTATTGGCCTCTGTTGCTTTAAAGTATCTGCATTAGTTACTCTGTGTTGAGGGCAACAAATGCTATCTAGTTTTTTGGGTGTCTTACCTATCCTCATACCTTCCTTGTGTGCTCTCACTTTATCATGTGATCAAAGTCCAATCCCCTTGTTGTGTTTGCCCTTGATCTAATGTCTGCATATGAGGGAGAACATACAATTTTTTGTCTTTTGGGCCAGGCTAACCTCACTCAGAATGATGTTCTCCAATTCCATCCATTTACCTGTGAATGATAACATTTTGTTCTTCATGGCTGTATAAAATTCCATCGTGTGTAAATATCACATTTTTTTGGCCCCAATTTTTTTTATTATTCATATGTGCATACAAGGCTTGGGTCATTTCTCCACCCTGCCCCCACACCCTCCCTTACCACCCACTCCGCCCTTTCCCTCTCCCCCTAACCCCCTGCATACCCAGCAGAAACAATTTTGCCCTTATCTCTAATTTTGTTGAAGAGAGAGTATAAGCAATAATATGAGGATAAAGTGTTTTGCTGGTTGAGATAAGGATAGCTATACAGGGAGTTGACTCACATTAATTTCCTGTGCGTGTGTGTTACCTTCTAGGTTAATTCTTCTTGATCTAACCTTTTCTCTAGTTCCTGGTCCCCTTCTTCTATTGGCCTCAGATGCTTTTAAGGTATCTGCTTTAGTTTCTCTGCGTTAAGGGCAACAAATGCTAATTTTTTAGGTGTCTTACCTATCCTCACCCCTCCCTTGTGTGCTCTTGCTTTTATCATGTGCTCAAAGTCCAATCCCCTTGTTATGTTTGCCCTTGATCTAATGTCCACATATGAGGGAGAACATACGATTTTTGGTCTTTTGGGCCAGGCTAACCTCACTCAGAATGATGTTCTCCAATTCCATCCATTTACCAGCGAATGATAACATTTCTTTCTTCTTCATGGCTGCATAAAATTCCATTGTGTATAGATACCACATTTTCTTGATCCATTCATCAGTAGTGGGGCATCTTGGCTGTTTCCATAACTTGGCTATTGTGAATAGTGCCGCAATAAACATGGGTGTGCAGGTGCCTCTGGAGTAACTTGTGTCACAGTCTTTTGGGTATATCCCCAAGAACCACATTTTCTTAATCCATTTGTCAGTAGTGGGGCATCTTGGCTGTTTCCATAACTTGGCTACTGTGAATGGTGCTGCAATAAACATGTTGTGCAGGTGCCTCTGGAGTAACTTGAGTCACATTCTTTTGGGTATATCCCCAAGAGTGGTATTGCTGGATCATATGGTAGATCTACGTTTATATTTTTAAGAAACCTCCAAATTTTTTTCCAGAGTGGTTGTACTAGTTTACATTCCCACCAACAGTTTAAGAGGGTTCCTTTTTCCCCGCATCCTTGCCAACACCTGTTGTTAGTGGTGTTGCTAATGATGGCTAGTCTAACAGGGGTGAGGTGGAATCATAGTGTGGTTTTAATTTGCATTTCCTTTATTGCTAGGGAGGGTGAGCATTTTTTCATGTGTTTTTTGGCCATTTGAATTTCTTCTTTTGAGAAAGTTCTGTTTAGTTCACTTGCCCATTTCTTTATTGGTTCATTAATTTTGGGAGAATTTAGTTTTTTGAGTTCCCCATTTATTCTGGTTATCAGTCCTTTGTCTGATGTGTAGCTGGCAAATATTTTCTCCCACTCTGTGGGTGGTCTCTTCAGATTAGAGACCATTTCTTTTGTTGAGCAGAAACTTTTTAGTTTTATGAGGTCCCATTTATCTATGCTATCTCTTAGTTTCTGAGCTGCTGCGGTTACATTGAGAAAGTTCTTGCCTATACCTATTAGTTCCAAAGTATTTCCTACTCTTTCCTATACCAACTTTAGAGTTTGTGGCCTGATGTTAAGATCCTTGATCCATTTTGAGTTAATACTGGCATAGGGTGGTAAATATGGATCTCGTTTCACTTTTTTCAGACTGCTAACCAGTTTTCCCAGCAGTTTTTGTTGAAGAGGCTGTCTTTTCTCTATCATATATATATATATTTTTTTTCATTTTTCTTTTATTATTCATATGTGCATACAAGGCTTGGTTTATTTCTCCCCCCTGCCCCCACCCCCTCCCTTACCACCCACTCCACCCCCTCCCGCTCCCCCCCTCAATACCCAGCAGAAACTATTTTGCCCTTATCTCTAATTTTGTTGTAGAGAGAGTATAAGCAATAATAGGAAGGAACAAGGGGTTTTGCTGGTTGAGATAAGGATAGCTATACAGGGCATTGACTCACATTGATTTCCTGTGCGTGGGTGTTACCTTCTAGGTTAATTCTTTTTAATCTAACCTTTTCTCTAGTTCCTGGTCCCCTTTTCCTATTGGCCTCAGTTGCTTTAAGGTATCTGCTTTAGTTTCTCTGCATTAAGGGCAACAAATGCTAGCTAGTTTTTTAGGTGTCTTACCTATCCTCACCCCTCCCTTGTGTGCTCTGGCGTTTATCATGTGCTCATAGTCCAATCCCCTTGTTGTGTTTGCCCTTGATCTAATGTCCACATATGAGGGAGAACATACGATTTTTGGTCTTTTGAGCCAGGCTAATCTCACTCAGAATGATGTTCTCCAATTCCATCCATTTACCAGCGAATGATAACATTTCGTTCTTCTTCATGGCTGCATAAAATTCCATTGTGTATAGATACCACATTTTCTTAATCCATTCGTCAGTGGTGGGGCATCTTGGCTGTTTCCATAACTTGGCTATTGTGAATAGTGCCGCAATAAACATGGATGTGCAGGTGCCTCTGGAGTAACAGTCTTTTGGGTATATCCCCAAGAGTGGTATTGCTGGATCAAATGGTAGATCGATGTCCAGCTTTGTAAGTAGCCTCCAAATTTTTTTCCAGAGTGGTTGTACTAGTCTACATTCCCACCAACAGTGTAAGAGGGTTCCTTTTTCCCCGCATCCTCGCCAACACCTGTTGTTGGTGGTGTTGCTGATGATGGCTATTCTAACAGGGGTGAGGTGGAATCTTAGTGTGGTTTTAATTTGCATTTCCTTTATTGCTAGAGATGGTGAGCATTTTTTCATGTGTTTTCTGGCCATTTGAATTTCTTCTTTTGAGAAAGTTCTGTTTAGTTCACTTGCCCATTTCTTTATTGGTTCATTAGTTTTGGGAGAATTTAGTTTTTTAAGTTCCCTGTATATTCTGGTTATCAGTCCTTTGTCTGATGTATAATTGGCAAATATTTTCTCCCACTCTGTGGGTGTTCTCTTCAGTTTAGAGACCATTTCTTTTGATGAACAGAAGCTTTTTAGTTTTATGAGGTCCCATTTATCTATGCTATCTCTTAGTTGCTGTGCTGCTGGGGTTTCATTGAGAAAATTCTTGCCTATACCTATTAGTTCCAAAGTATTTCCTACTCTTTCCTATACCAACTTTAGAGTTTGTGGCCTGATGTTAAGATCCTTGATCCATTTTGAGTTAATACTGGCATAGGGTGATAAATATGGATCTCGTTTCACTTTTTTCAGACTGCTAACCAGTTTTCCCAGCAGTTTTTGTTGAAGAGGCTGTCTTTTCTCTATCATATATTTTTAGCACCTTTGTCAAAGATAAGTTGGTTATAGTTGTGTGGCTTCATATCTGGGTCCTCTATTCTGTTCCACTGGTCTTCATGTCTGTTTTTGTGCCAGTACCATGCTGTTTTTATTGTTATTGCTTTGTAATATAGTTTGAAGTCAGGTATTGTGATACCTCCTGCATTGTTCTTTTGACTGAGTATTGCCTTGGCTATTCGTGGCCTCTTGTGTTTCCTATAAATTTAATGGTAGATTTTTCAATCTCTTTAATGAATGTCATTGGAAATTTGATGAGAATTGCATTAAACATGTAGATTACTTTTGGGAGTATAGACGTATTTACTATGTTGATTCTACCAATCCAAAAGCATGGGAGATCTCTCCACTTTCTATAGTCTTCCTCAATCTCTTTCTTCCGAAGTGTATAGTTTTCCTTGTAGAGATCGTTCACATCCTTTGTTAGGTTTACATCTAGGTATTTGATTTTTTTTGAGGCTATTGTAAATGGAATTGTTTTCATACATTCTTTTGCAGTTTGTTCATTATTAGTATATAGAAATGCTAATGATTTTTATATGTTGATTTTATATCCTGCTACCTTGCTATAGCTGTTGATGGTGTCTAGGAGCTTTTGAGTAGAGTTTTTTGGGTCTTTAAGGTATAAGATCATGTCATCTGCAAATAGGGATATTTTGACAGTTTCTTTACCTATTTGTATTCCTTTTATTCCTTCTTCTTGCCTAATTGCTCTGGCTAGGAATTCCAGTACTATGTTGAATAGGAGTAGAAATAGTGGGCATCCTTGTCTGGTTCCTGATTTTAGAGGGAATGGTTTCAGTTTTTCACCATTAAGTATAATGCTGGCTGTAGGTTTGTCACATATAGCTTTTATAATGTTGAGGTACTTTCCTTCAATTCTTGGTTTTCTTACAGCTTTTATCATGAAATGGTGTTGGATCTTATCAAAGGCTTTTTCTGCATCTATTGAGATGATCAAGTGGTTTTTGTCTTTGCTTCTGTTAATGTGGTTTATTACATTTATTGATTTCGTATGTTGAACCACCCCTGCATTACTGGGATGAAGTCTACTATGTGGTGGTGAATGATCATTTTGATGTGTTGTTGAGTTTGGTTTGCCATTATTTTATTGAGGATTTTTGCATCAGTGTTCATTAAGGAGATTGGCCTATAGTTCTCCTTTTTGGAGGTGTCTTTGCCTGGTTTTGGGATAAGTGTAATACTGGCTTCATAAAATGTGTTAGGCAGTTTTCCTTCCCTTTCTATTTCATGGAACAGTTTAAGGAGGGTTGGTATTAGTTCTTCTTTAATGGTCTGATAGAATTCAGCAGAGAATCCATCAGGTCCTAGACTTTTCCTTTTAGGGAGACTCTTGATTGCTGCTTCAATTTCATTTTGTGTTATACATCTATTCAGGTGATTAATGTCCTCTTGGTTCAGTTTTGGATGATCATAAGTATGTAGAAATCTGTCCATTTCTTTAAGATTTTCGAATTTGTTTGAATACAGGTTCTCAAAGTAGTCTCTGATGATTTCCTGGACTTCCATGGTGTTTGTTGTTATCTCCCCTTTTGCATTCCTGATTTTACTAATTTGGGTTTTTTCTCTCCTCATTTTGGTTTGCAAGGATGTATTGATCTTGTTTATTTTTTCAACTTTTTGTTTCATTAATTCTTTTTATGGTTTTTGTGGTTTCTATTTCATTGATATCAACTCTTATTTTTCTTATTTCTCTCCTTCTATTTGTTTTGGGATTTGCTTGTTCTTGTTTTTCTAGGAGTTTGAGATGTATCATTAGGTCATTGATTTGGTATCTTTCATTGTTTTTAATATATGCACCCATGGCTATAAACTTTCCTCTCAGGACTGCCTTTGCTGTGCCCTATAGGTTCCGGTATGTTATGTTTTCATTTTAATTGACTTCCAGGAACTTTTTAATTTTCTCTTTTATTTTATCAATGACTCATTGTTCATTAAGGAATGAGTTATTCAGTTTCCAGCTGTTTGCATGTTTTTTGTCTTTATTTTTGTTGTTGAGTTCTAGTTTTATTGCATTGTGATCAGATAGAATGCATGGTATAATTTCTATTTTCTTATATTTGCTGAGGCTTGTTTTGTGCTCTAGGAAATGATCTATTTTTGAGAAGGTTCCGTGGGCTGCTGAGAAGAATGTATATTGTGTAGAAGTTGGATGGAATGTTCTGTAGACATCAACTAGGTCCATTTGATCTATTGTATATTTTAGATCTAGGATTTCTCTGTACTTGTTGTTTTAATGATAATATGCCTTGGGGTAGTTCTATTTTGGTGTGGTCTGTTTGGTGTTCTGGAGGCCTCTTGCAGCTGTATGGGCATAGATTTTTCTAGATTTGGGAAATTTTCTTTAATTATTTTGTTGAATATATTACGCATTCCCTTTGTTTGCACCTCTTCTCCTTCTTCAATGCCCATGATTCTCAGGTTTGTTCTTTTGATGGAGTCGGTGAGTTCTTGCATTTTCTTTTCACATGTCTTTAGTTGTTTAACTAATAGTTCTTCAGTTTTTCCTTTATTTACCATTTCATCTTTGATTTCTGAGATTCTTTCTTCTGTTTGTTCTGTTCTACTGGATTGGCCTTCCATTTTGTTTTGCATTTCTGTTTAGTTCTTTTTTCTGAGGTTTTCCATATTATGAGTTTCTTCCTCTGTAATATTGTCTATTTTCATTCTGAGTTCATTTATCTCTTTATTTATCTTGTTCTTTGTTTCAGTTTGGTGTTTATACAGTGCTTCTAAAGTTTCTTTTATTTGTTCTTGTGCTTTCTCAAATTTCTATTTTTGTTGTCTTGGTATTTCTTGAGTGTCTCCTGTACATTTTGGTTGACCATATCCAGTATCATCTCTATAAAATTCTCATTGATTACTTGCATTATTTCTTCTTTCAGATTGTTCTTGTGGGCTTCATTGGGTTCTTTGGCATAGTTTATCTTTGTTTTGTTGGAGTCTGGATCTGAGTATCTGTTTTCTTCATTTTCCTCTGGCTTCTGTACTTTTTTATTACTTGGGGGAAACTGGTTTGCCTCTTTTTTCTGTCTTCCTGTCATTGCCCTTTCTATTGTTACTGTCCCTGTTCTGTGAGTAATTCAGTATTGTCTAGCTTGTAATAATAACAATGGTGATATCTAGAATTGAAGGGTGAGAGGAGAGGAAAGTAAAGAAGGTAAAGGAAAAGGGAAAAACAAACAAATAACTAAGCAACTAAAACAAACAACAACAACAAAAAAAAACCAGTGGCAAAGAAATAAACAGGGAGAGATAGTGTGCTAATCAACGGTAAGCTAAACAAGCATTAGAAAGACAGAGAGAGGATTAAAAAAATCCCTAATTTCAAATGCAATAAAGTTTCAGTCTTAATAATTTTGGTGTTAGTCCCTCAGCCTCCAATCCTGGGGATAGTGTCTCAGAAGTGGTTCAGTCATTGTCTTATCAAAGGGGAAAAAGCAACAAAACAAATCAGACAAACAGAAAAAACAATCAAAAAACCAAAAACCAAAACCAAAACAAAACAAGAATCCCAAGTTCAAATGCAATACAATTTCAGTTAGTCCTTCAGCTTCCAGTTCTAATTCTGTCATTGTCTCATCAAAGGAAGAGAAAAAAAGAAAAAAAAAGAGTCTGGAGACAGCTTTGTGAATGTCTATCTGAGGCTATGGCTCACCTGCCCGTTTCTGTCAGCCAGCTGTTGCTGGAGGGCTTATTGATTGCAGATCTCAGGAGTGAGGTTTACACTCACTTATCCCCGCAAGCTTTGTTTATTTAGAGTTCTCCTTGGTGGCCCGGCCACTGTTACAAGCCTTCCCTTCTGCAAGGACACTGGGGAAGGTGGCACTACACCCGTCTTCTCCAGCTGGCTTGTTTATTTACAGATCGCGTGGGAAGTGCCCCTTCCCCCTCTCCAGTGGGACCCTCCTCACAACATTGTTACAAGTTTACTGTCCAAGGTTGCTGGGTGGGTGCCGCCACTCCTGCCTTCTCTGGCTGGCTTGTTTTTTTACAGTTCTGTGAGGGGTTGCCCTCTCTCCTTCAGTGCTCAGGGCACCCCGCCCTCTTTGCTACATGTCTTTTTGTTATTGTTTTTTATTATTCAGTTTTTTTTCTCTTTTTTCCCTGAGTGGGGGTCAGTCTGTCCAGGGGGCTATGCTGGTCTGGCCCAGGGTTATTTGTGGGAGTACTGTGTGCTGCTTAGCTCACCTGGTGGTCTGCTTCTCTTGAGCCAGTAGGATCTGGCATCTGGTGGTGCGGGAGCCCTCCTGGTTTCTCTGTTTACAGTGGAGTGGGGATGCTATGTGCGGGCTGGGGGTGCGGAAGTGTCAGAGTTTTGCCTCTTTTCGGTGGTTTTTCCTGTAAGGTGTGTCTCCAGCGTCTCTCCAAGATTTTACTTTAGGAAGCACGCTTTCTGCTTCCTCCCTCTAGCTGCCATCTTGGAATCTCCCCCCAAGATGTGTTTCTTATAGGACACATGTGGTAGCAATGAATTGTCTTGTTCTTTCCTTTTTTGTTTAGAAAATAAATTTGTAAGTATTTACTTCACTTCTTTAGAAGGATAGTTTTGAGTTTTGGTTAACAGCTTTATGTTTTCAGCACCTTACATATAAAATTAAATTTGATTTTATATTGCTGCTTTCAAGATTTTTCTTTTTGCCTTTGGATTTCAACATTTTGGTTATAATATGTACAGGTATGAATCTTATCATTTTTATCTTTCTTGGAGTTTATTGAGCTTCAAGGATCTTCAGGTTAATGTTCTAAATTAACTTTGAGAAGTACTGTGCCATTGTTTTATTAAAAAAATCTTTTTTCTATCTTTTTCTTTCTCTGATTTTGAAGGAACTTCCATCACACTTGTGCTAGTGTGTCTTAATGTTGCCTCAAGAGTTTCTGAGGCTCTGTTAATTTTTTCTAAAAAAATTAGAAAAATTAGAAATTTTTTCTAAATCTTTATTTTATCCTCCAGGTTGAATTTTTCTTTTGTTTGTTAGTTTGTTTTTGGTGCTAGAGATTGCACTCAGGGCCTAATGCATGCTAAGCATGAACTCTACCACTGAGCAATACCCTTAGTCTCCAGATTGAATAATTTTGATTGCTTTCTTTTTAAATTCCTTGATTCTTTCTTCTTCCATCTCAAATCTACTATTTACCCCTCCAGTAATTTTTAGATTTTTATTACACTTTTTACTGTTGAGATTTTTATTTGGTACTCTTTTATATTTTGTATGTGTTGAGATCCTCAATGTTTTGGTCATTGTCATATTTTTCACTAATTCTTTAATTTTCTCTCATTCTTTGAATGAACTTATAATAACTACTTAGTAATTTTTGTCTGCAATATGCAAAATCTATGGACACCCAGACAATTTCTTTTGTTGTTGCATATGAGTCATAGTTTTTAATTTATTCTTATGTCTTATAGATTTTTGGTATCTGGAAATTTTAGATAATGTACTGTAGAAAATGTGGATTGTGATCTCTCTCTTTCTGAGGGTTTTTCATTGTCTAGTACCTTTCTGATATGATCTTTCTACCTTGTGGTGTGTGGCTACTGGTATCTTTTCTCGCTCAATTTTTTAAATCTTTGCCCACTTAACATTTTTTTTCTTGTTTTTGTTTTTTTGTCCTTGGTCTGCATAGCTTAGTGGCCAGCCAGTGATTTTCAGAGACTGTGTTCATATGCCTTGGGTCAGAAAGGTTTCTCCCCAAGGCTGATGCATCTATGTTGTTTCAGGAGTATTCACAGTTCAGACAGCTTTTTGTAAGGATCTCTCTGGGGGACCTGGGGAAGACCTTCAAGTATCTCTATGAATATATCATATATATATATAATTTATATATATATTATTTATATATATATATATTATATATATATTATTTATATATATATAATATATATATATATTTCCCTATGAAATTTCTGGGTAGTCCTCTACTCTGACACCTCAAATAGGAACATAACCTCAGACTGTGGTAAATGCTGACCTTCCCTGTTTGCTCATCATTGAAATTGCTACTTAACATATGCTGGGTACCAGGTTTTGACATTTAGCTCCAAGTCAAGTTACTCCTCTTGGCAATAAAACTGTTGGTTATCCACAGCCCATCCATCCTGGTAAACTAATGTACTAATGAACTGAGAGGTGAGAACAGGTGGATAGGACCAGTCTCAGGCAAAGATGGTACAGATTCCTACTGTTCTTTTCTGAAGTCAGCAGAGTTCATGAATAAATGCTTTTCAGTTGATTTCCAGGTCCTGAGTGGTTGTCTTGGTAATATTTTCCAGTTTTTTAGTCATTTTCAGGGAGAGGATATGATTATTTCCTCCAAACCAGAATTTCAGTCTTCCCTCTGCTGCTTTCATATCTTTACAAACTATTTTTCTTCATTGTTGCACAAATAGTTCTCAATCTATGACAATTCAACTCTGATTTTCAAAATTTATTTTTCTTAAAGGTCAATTTCAGGTAAACTTCTTAGGTTGAGAGAGTTCAGAGAAACACCCCCAGCAATTTGAACTTCTGTTAACAATTTCTACTAAACCAATTTACTAGATTAACTGATGTAATTGTGCAAGTTAATTACATACTATGTAAACCAACAAGCACTGAGCATGAAAAGCGAGCATATTCTATGAAAACAAAATTGCATGCTTAGAAAAGATTCAATAAGTGTAAGTTGCTAAAAATTGCTGTTGAATTAGGTATGGGTGAGACAACTATAAATGATTGTGGAAAAATAAAATGTGGGAGGACTGTACACATTGCTTCATCAGTGACTTTACATTTTACTTTTCTATAAGAAAATAGAAACTAGAAATTGCAGATAATGAGTTATGAAAGTGGCTTTAGCAGAAAGATAATGGATAATTTTTATCAATGTTATAATATTCAAAGAAAATACCTTGGCCTTGTCTGAAAAGTTAGCAGAAAAAAAGCATGTTTAAGTTTTAAGTTACAGTAAACTACTGAGGGTAAATGAGGACTATGACCAATGGGACTTGGATGCTGTTGAATTTTGAATTGTTTGATTTTGATTGGTTTGATTCCTGGAGACTCCTGGTGAAGTGTATTTCATTTTCTTGGCATTGTGTATTGTGCTCACTCAAAAGTCTAAAACACTCATATACTGTTGTCCTTTGTACATCAGAAAATCTCATTACTGTTGGAATAACAAGAATGCAAAACATAAGAGTCATCTAACTAACATCGTGAAGCTGAGAATATACTGAAGTCAAGTAAATCTGTTATGATGGGTGCAGAAGATGAAATCACTGTCTATGTTTGTTTTTTGTCAGTATCTCAAAGTTGAATGGATGACAAAAAGGGAGGCAATTGTTAAACTGAAATAAATTTGGCCTAAACCTGCCTCCATACTTGAGAAATAAAATTTGTTTCAAAGTGGTCTCCATATACAATGAACCACAATTCTTTCTTGGTGTATAAGGAGGTTGTAACTTAACCTAAGAAGATAGTGTGGTAACTGAACAACTGAGCCTCAGGCAGTCTGAGACTGAAGGCTGCTGAATAAGGCATGTGCCCAGCCATGCCAGTCAGTTACTTTTTGTCCATCATTTCTTGTTTTTATGGTCAGAAATGCACCATTTTGTAGGTGGGAGTATTCTGAATGAACTTTGGTCCAAAGTGCTGCCCTATTTTTGCTCAAAAAAACTATAAATTTGAAAACAAAACTAGGGTAGTATGAGTCATTTTATTTATTTTTGTGAGTTTTCTTTTTTTGGTGGCACTGGGGTTTGAACTTAGGATCTTACACTCGCTAGGCAGGCACTCTACTGCTGAACCACTCCACCGGCCCTACTTATTTATTTTTTATGGTAATGAGTTTTGAACCCAGGTCTTGAACTTGCTTAGCAGGTACTCTATCACTTGAGCACTCTTTGCTTTAGTTATTTTTCAAATACGGTCTCATGATTTTTGCCCAGGGGGGCCTGGACCACATTTCTCCTGTATATCTGATGTGTGCCACCACCATGCCAGCTCTTTTGTTGAGGTGAGGTCTTGCTAACTTTTTTGCCCAGTCTGACCTCGAACTGCAATCCTCCCAATCTCAATCTCCTAAGTAGCTGGGATTGCAGACATGAGCTGCCACACTCAGCCATCATTTTTATTTTTTGTGATTTTTCTATATACTAGCCAAGGTTTTGGTTAACCAAATAATTATCAGTCCCAATCAGAAAATTAGTTTCTATGCCTTCCCATCACTTCAGGTACTTGGGGAGACCTTCAGCAGGATGCTGGCCACCTGCCTGAGTTGCTCTCCCTGACTCTGAGGTTGGCTTCTTGAGTTAGCTCAAGACTCGTCTCTCCATTTCCCACTCCACAGGGCTGGAAAAAAAGAATAAACTGCAGTCAAGACCACGGGTGGTTTGGAGCCATTGTCTCATGTCAGGGAGTCTTTGGAGAGATGGACAAAGAACTGCAAGCTCTTTTACCTGCTTGGCAGTGCTCAGAGTTGCCATGTTGGTAACGCTGTGTGGGGAGCCTGAGCTGCTCCTGGGTGGGAGTAACCCATTCTGGGGAGGCCCAGGTTGAGAGCCTTTACACCACAGAGAGAAATGCTATTGTTCCCTTGAGTTTGTCTTCCAGGATCAAGATTAGTGGCTGAAGATTAAGAGGCAGACCAATCATGGGCCTGCGTCCAGGGCACTGAAGTTCTTTGAATGAAATGGGGACATATGGTCTAGCCCAACTTACCAAGGCAGTGATTTTAGACAGGAACTTGAGGCCAAAACATGTGGCAATGACAGTGTGAATTCATATAGAGTATTTTCTTTCTTGAAGGTGACCCTCAAGTGGCTAATCTATGAGTCATGTGTTGGATTCTATATAAAACATTTCCCACATCAAAGAGACAGATGCACACATCTTGTCCTCCACGATGTGCAGCAGAATTTAGGAAGTCCAACTTCCTTAGTTAATCTGAAAACACATTCATATTGAAACGTTAGGGTAGCATGCCCTAATGTCTTTGCTTTTGAATAGATAGGTATTTTGAAGACATGCATATGGGGCTTTAGGGATGGATGTTAAGCGATTGGGGAGAAATTTTGGTTTGGTAAGACTTGTAGTGTGCTTTAAACCACACTGCACAGACTCTAGACTCTAGGCTAAGGCTGACTATTTGTAGTGGTTACTGTAAAGGAAATGAGGCTGAGAGAGAGCATGTGAGACTAATAATTTTGAATTTAATGTGTTAATTTTGATAACGGATTGGAAGATTGCAAGAAACTTGTGTGTTGTTCAAATGTACTGTACACCTTGAATTCTGTATACACACATCCATAAAAGCCAGCATGGAAAAGGAACAACTTTAGCATTCCTTGCCCTACATAAAGGCTTATAGCTTAGTGTAAATGAGCTTGTGTTTTTTATGTGCTTGTACAGTCTGAATCTAGGTCTTGATTCTCAGGCTTTTGTCTACAGCAAGGAAACCAATGAGGCTTTGAATGAAAAAAATGACCTTAGGAAGACAATGTGGCCATTTTCCCCTCTAGTGGCATTCAACTTGGGAAAGAAATCTTAATAAGGGCACTGAAAGCAGCTCCAGTGATCCTGGAGGGTTTAGAGCTTTGTAGAAGGGTGGAAGTTTGGTATGAAACTTGTTAAACAGCCAGGGACCAAGAGGCTGCAAGTTTTCTGCTGAGCACCAGAGCTAGTCCTTTCTGCATTTAGAGGCTTGGCCTGCCTCCTACTGCCTGTTGTCTCCTGCACCACTGTGTCCTCCAATCCTCCCTTATTAGGCTTTTTGCATCATTAGTCAATGAGAGAGGAGAGAAAGAAGTCAGTGGACAGGAGGGAGATGTACAATGGTCACTGGGGAATGGGTTACCCTCTTCCTCCCTCCCTCTTTGAAAATAAAATTTCCTCAAAGAAGACAATACCAGCTCCCTTTTTCTTGCTTCATCATGTCTGAAATTGACTTTCTCTTAAACAGCACTCTATCTCTTTGTGTTTCCTTTCAGGATCACTATTGATAGATAGTGTTTCTATTCTTTTTCTCACTTGCTTTCTCTCTTTGGCTCTGTCTCTTTCTTTCTTCCTCTTCCTTTTGCTCTCTAGCTTCTAGCTCTTTTCTGGTCCTACTGAGGGAACATAATACTGCCTTATTTGCGACTCTGTAGTCATTTCCATGGCAACTGACACATGGACCAGGTATGAGCTGGTGCCTTCATGCCTTCACCATATGACTATGCAAGAGAAAGGGCCTTTATTAAAGCTGAGTGCCAGAAGGTCCCCTCTCATAGCCTCTGTCCAGACAGGACCATCTTCAGGAGAGTCAAAGGAGGGACAGAGGAATCAAAAGCAGGGTTCCTAGCTTCCTCATAATTTCCCCAGTGTAAAAGAGACACCCCTAAACTGCTACTGTATAAGTAGGCACACACATGCACATACTATGTTCACTTCTGTGTCTGGACCTATGGGCGCAGAGCATTTTTCCTTTAGAGGGGAATCAGCTTTAGTGCCGTGGCCTCCTTAACATTTTAAAGGAGACATGGGCTCAGTTGTGAAGGCCTCCTGTGTGTACAGTGAGGGTAGGAGAGAAAGCAGGGACGACGGCAAGGATGGGATTGATAAAAGCTTGGGAGGGTGGCAATGGGGAAATAGGAAGAAAATTTAGACCCTTAACTCAGTGATAAGTAGAGAGGTAGGGAGAAATGAGGGTTTCTTCTGGGGATTTCTTAAAACAGAAGCTCATGAAGTAGTTTGACACAAATAGAATGAGAGGGAGGCTGATCTCCTTCTTCAGCTCTCTGTGCTTTTCTAACCATTTCTTGTGGATCTCTGCCTTTTGCTTTTTCCACTTTTGTCCAGGACAGGGGAATGCCATTTTGAGAAATGCTAGACAAATCTAAGTCAAATTTCCAAGATTCCTCTTCCTGTCTCTCCCCTCCTTCAACCAGAGCACCTGGATGGCGACAGAGAGAAGGGAAAGAGTCCACATCCCTCATGGGAAATGTCTGCACATGGATGGAACTGCTGCCTCCTTGAGTCGGGAGAGGGTTCCAGGTTTCTCCTGCAGCTGGGCCGAGCTCATTTTTATTAAGCATCTCTGTATAGAGGAGCATCTTGTCTCCATAACATCTCCATGGCCATCCACTCCGTTTCTTTTATTGATCTGCCTGTCTAAATGAGTACTTCTACACTCGGTGGGAGTTTTCCAATTAGATAAGAGGCAATTCATGTTGCCTGCTGCCTTGCACTGCACTAACCACCCCAAACCAAGGGAACGTATTCAAGACTTTCTGGCAGAACAACTTACTTTAATCAAGGCAACCCCCTTCTGAGTACCCTCATCTGCAGGACATTTCTCTTAATACACAAAGGCTGTCATTATTGGAGGTTGAGAAAAATAGGCTGTTTCTCCAGGAGTGGGTTTTCAAGATATGCTCTATAGTTAATAGAGAAGATGTCCACTCTCTGGTCTGATGGTTTAGAAAAGGCAGCTAGGAGTGCATTTTGGTGCCAAACAATGACTCGGAGATTTTCTCATCTAAGACTTCTGCTAGTAATTTGAACCTGGTCTAACCACAGCCTGGTGAGAGTCCTCCTCTTCCTGGGTGAATCACAACCCAGGTAACCCAGTGTCCCATCAGGAGGGACAGAGAGAATATGGTGGAGTAAGCCCTTGTCCAGGGGTAAACATAAGTGAAGTTGCTAAAATCCTAGACTCCAGAAGGGGTGTGATGTGTCCCACTGTAGTTGGTCTGACCCTCATGCCTCAAGTTCAAGATCCTTTCTGCAAGACAGTCTTATTTCTCACCCTGCTTAAACCTCTCTTTCTTGACATGGTTCATCTTCCACATAGCCAGACTGCTATATCTTCTGACTTTTGGCTCTGGTTGCCTAAGAAAGGGAACTCTTTTCTTTCTTTCCTTTTTTTTTTGTGGGGTTGGGATTTGAACTCAGGGCTTTACACTTGCAAAGCAGGCACTCTGCCACTTGAGCCACACCTCCAGTCCATTTTGTTCAGGTTATTTTAGAGATGGGGGTTTTGTGAACTATTTGCCTGGGGCTGGCTTTAAACCACAATACTCTGGACCTCAGCCTTCCAAGTAGCTAGGATTACAGGTATGAGCCACTGGTGCCCAGCTAGGAAAGGGAAACCTTTCTAATTCATCATGTCTCTTCCTTGTTCAGATTCCTTCACACTGTTCGTGTTGTCTTACTTATACTTTGTCAATAATTAGAGCTGCTGTTCGCTGTTGGGTGCTCACCATGTGCCAGACACTCTACTGAGCAGTTCACATGCCATTAACAAAGTCAAATCTCACAACATTACTGTAAGTAGGTGCCCTTACTACCCCACTTATCAGATGAGGAAGCAGAGGTTAGGTACTTTGCTAAAGGGCATGTAAACATTTGGATTCACATCTGTGTGATTACAAAATTCTTGGCACTTAGACAACATGGTCAAGGATGAACAATAATCATAATGGTAATAAAAATAAGTCTTTTGCTTTTGGAGCACATAGCACAATACATGCCAGCACACTACAAAGCTTAGTACAATTGCTTTTGAGGCCTTCCCAGGGAATGACTGGGGCCTCCAGGCCTGTCTGTTTCTAAGGCTCCAGCAATTTCACTGGATAACAGAAAAGCTTTCCTATAGCTGCTGGGGGTGCAGATCTCTATGACAGGGTGTAGGGACTCCATTTGGTGGGGACCATGGAAGGTCTAGTTGGCCTATGATTGGCAAAGGCTTTGCTGCCCTCAAGTGTGATAGCTTCTAAAGGGAAAGTCTTAGATCTTTAGATTTTCTTATTTCTTCTGCCTCAAGGAACTTGGTCCTGGGATGGGATCAGGAGAAACTTACAAATACTGTCCTCAAGTTGAGTGCCAGGATGCACACCTATGTTTTCAGCTACTCTGGAGGATGAAGTGAGAGGAGCACTTGAGCCCAGGAGTTTGAGACCAGCCTGGGCAGCGTAGCTAGACCTTGATTCAAAATCAAAGCAAAACAAAACAAACAAAACGCAAATACTGCCGTCAAAAGTGGACACTCTACCAGCCTCAAACCAGTGCTTCAGAAAAGAGCCCAGTCCTTCAATTCAGGTATTCCCTCCCTTCAAAGAACCTCCCTCTCCTACATATGTTTCTCCAGAGACAGGAGATATGTTTGCCTTATCTCAAGTCTCCACTCCAGACTTTTGGGGTTCATCTCAAACTATACATCACAATTCTTCCCAGAGGACATCCAGGTTCTTCATAAATAAGATTTTTGGCAGTTAATGCTGGTAGGTCAGACCCATCAAGTCCAGTGTGGTGATCAGATGTGTTTCTGCATATCCTCACTCTAAGTTTATGATTTTAATGCTTTTGTTTTTTATTTTGGTGGTGGTACTGGGCTTTGAAATCGGCCTCACACTTGCTAAGCAGGCACTCTACTACTTGAACCATTCCATCATCCCCTAAATTTATGATTTTAGTAGGAATAACAGAACATGAAGGAAGGGAAGAATCCTTTCAGGACTGCAGTCTTGAACAATGGATGGTGTGGAGATGTCCAGCAACTACTGTCCATGTTGGTGCATTGTGAACCCAGAGTAAAGCTGAATGAAGGGTAAGGTAAGGAGAATGGTGGGAGGTCATTGATAATAAGATGAGAACTTTGCCATTGGACTGCCATACCTGTTGCAGTTTGGATATGAATTGTCCCCCCAGAAAAGCTCATGTATTAGGAGCTTGGTCCCATAGCTGGAGGTTCTAGAAACTTTAGGAGAAGAAGGAGGTAGGTCACTGGGGGATGTTCTTTGGATTTACCTTGTGTCTGGCCTGTCTGGTCTCTTTGTGCTTTCTTCCATCATGAGGAGAAGAAGCTCATCTACCACACACAGATGCTGCCATGATGTTATGCACAAATGCATGGGGCCGAGTGACCATGGACTGAACCCTCTGACACAATGATCAAAATAAATAATTCCTCCTTTTAAATTGTTCTGTCAGGTCACAGTGGCAGGAAGAATACCTAATACAACATCTTCCATTCTTCCATTCTTGCTCTTGGTTTTCATTTGAATGATCCAGACCCAGGAGAGGAGGTCTCTATTCTATCTCTCTTTCACTCTCAGTACAGTCTTCACTCACAGTACAGTCTCAAGAGGAGAGGCACAGCTTAATTCCCACTTGCTGTGTGCCTTGGGTGGGCAAAGACAGGTCCTTCTCTGACCCATGATAATCACACTCTTGGTAAGAGAGAACAGGAGTGGTGAAGAATGAGACCCTCTGAAAACTGAGTGTCCAGGTCTGTGACTTCTCAGCAGTGGCATCTTCTATTCTGCCAGGCACTGTGAGACCATTGTTTGCCTACCGTGGGAGTCAGATCCAAAGAATGATGGAGGTGTGCTGTTCAGAAGCCTCTGGCCCCTGTCACTCAGATCCTCCATGAAGTCACCGTGAAGGCTCTGGATGGAGGCACTTGACCTTCCTTTACATCAGAAGAATGAAGAGCCTGAAACTCGCATTGGAATTAAAGCCCATTCTAGCTGGAGGGGCTCACCTTTGCTCCTGGGAAGAAAAGGAAGTATTTGAAGATTCAGTAAAGCTTCTATTCATTATCAAACCCCAGCAGGACTTATGATAATTTCTATAACTTCTTCATTCAAAACTCTGGGTACTATGAAGGTTAATAACTTGTGTTTATTGAAACTTCCCTTCAAGGAACTCAGAGAGCTTTCCAGACATTATCTAATTCAGCAGCACCACAGGACAAGGAAACAGGAAAGAGGGAGGGGATGAATAGACAAGATTATTCCAATTTAGGAGAACTGATAATATTAATAGTTCCAACAGGGAGTTTAAGTGAGTTTTAGAAAACTGCAAAACAAGTTTAAACCATCCAGAAGGAGATATCTTTACATTCCAGCCCTGGCTGCCCCAGACCACCACTGTGATCTGTCTTCCACTTTGAGCTGGAGGGAGATGGAAGACATTGGCTGTTTTCTCATTTGTAAACAGGACAATAAGTTTCATATCTTAGCATCACTTTGATATTTTGTAGGTATAGGAGTAAAGTATGAGCACACAGATAGGCACATTGTTGGTGCTCTGTGGAGATGATCTCCCCATGACCCCCTGTCCAGGGAAACACAAAATACTTCTCTGGTTGACTGGTAGAGTAAACTGCATGTCTGGTGCTTTGCTGAATGTAAAGATGAGGAGGAATGGGGAGGGGTGCTTGGGGATGAGGCAATTGTGGCCATTTTTCTTCTCTCAGCCTATAACCATGAGAAGGCTGGCTCTCCATCCTCAAAACCTTGAGCAAAAGTAGCACATATCCCTGAGGAGAAAGTGAAATGGAGATTTGAAGCAATTTTATAGTTCATTGTGGGTGAAAACAAAGGCCCATATCCGAATTGTCTTCAGCTTGAGGCGTTGAGTCATTTGTGGAGATTTACATTTCTTAGCTCTTTTGCTTTTACTGGAAAATGAAGCTTACAAGAAAGCCCTTGGCCTTTGTCTTATTTGGAGCATTCCAGAATGGCAGGAAATTTCCAATTCTAAAGCCAGACATGGCTTGAGGGATTTTTCTTGCAAGACTCACAAATAAGGGGGACTGGTTTAAGCAACCCTTCTTTTTTTTTTAAGCAGTTGTGAGATTTTTGGGTCTTGAAATCTTCAGGAGAAGAGGAAAGGAAGGACTCAGCTAGCAAATAGGTTCTTAGGAACTTTACTAAGGTCTTCATACTGACCAGAACATGGAACTGGGGTACTGGCTGCTTCTACCCTGGTCACCCTATCACACAGTCTGAACAAGACTTGGGTAAGAAAGAGAAGGATTCTTCTCTTGTTGGCTTCTTTGTGAGTTTCTTTGTGGTAACTAATTTTAGTCCTTCCCCATCTGTGGAAATCTGCTGGCTTATTGGGGGGAGGGGAGAAGCTTTTGCCTAGAGGTCAGAGGTCTGAAGTCTCCCTGTTTCCTCCCACATGAGTGTCTCTGTTTTTGGCACACTCCAGCACTGGAGGGCTTTGCTGGACTTCTTGCCATCAATGCTAATGCTTGGATTCACCTTCTCTTATCTTGCATCTTCAAGCAAATAAATTTTGGCTTTCCGTGATTTGTGCATGTCAGTGAAAAGATAGAGACATGCCATGACAAAAGATGGTAGAGCACTGCTAAATGGTTCTAGTGATAAAGTAAAGTGACTAGAAAGTGGATGTCACATTGTTTAAGCTAGGGACCAAGCTTTCACCTACAGAGAGTGCAAACAACTCCCTCAGTTGAATAGAGCCACCCTCCACAGCAAGACCTCCTTTCTGATACCAAGTTCCAAATGTAGTGCAGACACAAAAGAAGGTCAGAGTTTTACCTTACTGATAAGTGGGCCCTTCCTCTTCCTCTAGAATTAATATGGAAAGTTTAGAAGAGGAAGCAACTATACTCATTGAAATATTCTCTTCTTCCTTAGCCTTGTCTTGAAGCCACACAGATTCCTCTAGCATCTCTTGAGACAAATTGCTTTCCTGGGTATTACCTGGAGAGCTATGAAAGCTGCCTTCCTTGGCTCTGAGCTGAGGCCTCAGAGCCAGGTGAAAGCTATCCTGGGACACTTATCTCCGAATGTCTCAGCTCTAGTAGTTCTAAATCTCAGCCATAAATGTTTCAGAGGTGTGCTTTTTTATTCTGCACTGGATATATATGTTTGGTGATTTAACAACCCATCCCATCACCTAGTGTTGCTGTTGCTGTTGAATGTATAATTCTCCATTTGCAGATGGTCTTTGATTTTCATTGTTCTCTTAGGCTTTAATTGGGGAACATTTCATGGAATATCATTAAGAACAGGTGTTCAGAATTCATGCTGAAATTAGGAGGGAAATACAGGTTATCATCCAACAAAGAGATAACCTCCAACCTGGGAGTCAGGAGGAGGCTCAGCAAGTGAAGAACTTGGCTCTTGTTAAACCACGTTTAGTAGAGTGAATTGTGGAACCTAGAAAATGGAGAGAGAAAAACCACATCCACATGTGTGGACAGAATTGGGGGTCAAGTCTGGCCAGGTTCACAGTCTGGCCTTGGAGAATGTACCCAAGTTCCACTCTGTCTACCAAGTGTTTTGTTAGCCTCCATGCTGCAAGATGGGGGCATGTTTGCCCTCCTAAGTCATGTTCTCCCTGGCTACTGATGTGCCCTGAGGGAGAGAGATTTTTAAATCCAGAAAGATGTAGGACTCTTCCTTTCCCCACTAGTTTGAGTGTACCCTAGGTTGCTTTCCAAGGATTTGAACACTTCCCCTTTCCTCCCAGGGAAGTTACTCTGCATGTATTCATTCATTTATTCATTCATTCACTTTTTATAAAACACTTTTGAAAGCCATCTACTGGGCAGAATGCTCAGGAGAGGTGTGTGTGTGTGTGTGTGTGTGTGTGTGTGTATCTTTTCACAGAAGGTTTCCACAGAGAGGTAATGAGGCTTGAAGGACAAACTGTACTTAAAAAGTGTTGGAAGGCTGGAATTCGGGATGGAAACAAGAATCTAAGGAAAATAGAAAAGTCTGTAGACCTGGGAGAATGTGAGCACACTGTCCAAGGGAGCAAAGCCTGGTGCCCATGAGGTATGCATGCCTTCCAGAAGTGAAGGGAGAGCCTCTCTTCCCCTCAGGTGTTGGGATATAGGGAGACATTTATTGGTTTGTTCCAAGGACAAAATTTAGTCTACTTAGCCTTGTTGGACTGAGCAAATGACATTTATATTTGAATTTTAGGTAAATAATGATTTTTTTTAGTATCAGCAGGCCCTTTGCAATATTTGATATATACTTAAACTAAAGATTTATTGTACTTTACCTGAAATTCAAACTTTACTGGACATCTTGTATTTTATCTGGCAACTTAGTCTGCAGACATCTCAGGACTGAAAAGGCTGAGGACAGCACAGAGCATTAGACAGCCTAGTCATGGGTCATTTGGCAAGACCGTGCTCAGAGTTTTTCCAGGGATTTCTATCTTGAGGAAAATTGTACATTTTTTTACCATTGTAGCACAAATAGAACCATGACATATTACATAATTTATGTGGCTAATTCACAAATACATTTACTTTTAATTCAGTCAACAAATATTTAATGTGTGGCAGGCTCTGTGTCAGACAGAAGGTAGATGAAATGAGCAAATACAGACTGGGGTTATTTTATAATTGGACAAATCTATTACATTCCTGACAGTCACCATATTTCCTTTGCCTGAACCAATGACATCCTTGATTCCTCTCTCTTTATACTGTCCCAGGCTTAGAGACACCAAATTGATTCCCACCACCCAGTTTCTGCCTGGAATTCTGCTTTGAATGACTTATGTATGTTGATTTCAAAGCTCAGTGCACATCAGAATCATCTGGAAGCTTCCTTAGAACATGCTTACTGGGTTCTTTCCCAGGGTTTGATTCAGTTGGTCTGAGATGGGGATCAAGAATTTGCCTTTCCTACCACATTCCCAGCTGAGGCAGGATCAGAAGCCCTGTGTTAGATAACAGGATTCCTCAGGGCACCTGGGCCCATCTCCTGCCTGTCACCCTCATGTTTCTCACTCTGGATTTCCTAGTGCTGAGAATGAAGCAGACTAATCTGCTCTTTGGCACATCTCAGGGACTGTTTTGGGAATAGGATTTCCTGGTTAACCAGTGAAGTATTGGAAGGTGAGGACTCTGGAAAAGGGGTTCAAAAGCATCATATAAACATAGAAATCACATATGTAATTAAATTTGATTGTAGAAAATTTAGAAAAATCCTCAGAGACAGTTAAACTAAGATGATAAAATATGCATAATACCACTGACATAGTTTCTCCAAATATTTCATATATGCATTTATGTATTTCATTCACTCATTCATTGATTCATTCAAATTCACTCATTCAACTAACATTTATTGAGTACCTTCTCTATGCCAGTCACTGTTCTAGACACTGGAGTTATAGTAATAAGGGAAAATCCCCCAAAGATCTCCATTCTCACTTCTATTGGGAGAAACAGATCATAGGGAAAAATAAGTAAAATATATGCAGCATTTTAGGTGGTAATGATAAGTACTAAAGATAAAAATGCTAAATCAGGAAAGGGGAGTGTGAGATGCTGGGGTAGGGGAGGCTTTGGGGTGAAAGGGAAATCATCATTGAGATGATCATCAGGTTGAGACCTGATGGCAGTAAGGGGTCATAAGGCTGGTGAAGTGCATTCTGGGTAGGGGAGTCAGCAGGTACAAAAGCTTAGAGGGGCCCATGCCTGAAGTGTGTGAGGAATAGCAAGAGGGAGTGGGTGAATTAAGTGGAGATCAATGAGACATGGGGCACATGGGTGGGGCATAGGTCTCACAGAGCCTTCAGGGGTGTGGTGTGGGCATTGGCTTTTCTCTGCATGAGACAAGGGCCATTTGAGGTCTTTGCACAGAAGAATGATGCCATTCTGTTTCCCCAGAAGTCTCACTCAGCAGCTGTGTTGAAGACAGGTCTTGGGGGGACTAAAGATAAGTCAAGGAGACCTGCTAGGAGGCTATTGGAACATTCTAGGGAAGATAGCATGGTGGCTTGGATAAGGATGGTGGTGAGAGTAAAGAGAGGTTGTCCAATTCTGACATATTTTGAAGGGAGAGCCAACAGGATTTGCTGATGGGCTGGAGAGAGAGTCAAAGAAATCAGGCTGAACAGTTGGAGGACTCAGATTGACCATTTGCAGGCAAAAGGAAGATGCAGAGGCACTCAGCGTGGAACAAATGCAGCAGATGTATGAGTCTGAAGTTGAGAGGAGAGGTCTGGCTGGAGATAGGAACTTGGAGTATCAGCACACAGGTGGTGTTTAAGGCCTGCTGGTGCCTAGCCAGGATCTCCTTGATTGATAGCTACAGGGCAACCCCAGCTGCTGTGAGCATTGGTTGCTCATGGGTCCCAGTGCCCCACTCAGGAGAACGGACCTCTGCTGGTAGATAAAAGAACATACTCACCTCTGTCCTGCCAGGAAGTGAACACTGAAGGATGAACTGCGGCCTGGTTCATGTTCCAGAACTTTCTGTGGGATTCCTCTACTTAACCTCAATCTCTATGGGTTTTTCATGAGAGCATCCTCTCAATAAGCTCCACCCCCTGACACTCCTCTCCCCCTAATCTCTGCCTCAGCTGCTTCTAGGAAAGCTGACTTTAGGATTCCTGCTAGTTACTGGGGGGCACGGAGATGTCTGTGCTGCATGCTCAAATGTGTCATTCTTCTGGAAGTGTTTGGGGTTTTTAGGTTGTATATTATCTGATTGCATGATGAGTCAGGATGGATTTAAGATGCCACTGGCCTCCCAATGCCCCACAGTTAGCAATGCAAGGCTTGTGGTGGGTGCAGGTGGGAGGGCCGGCTGGTCCTGGGGGGAGGAGAGTCATTATTTCCACCTCAGTGCATTCTAATCATATTTTCCTCTGTCAAGCAGAGCAGCACTTTCAGTCTTACTGCAGAGTCTCTGCTTTCCTTCCGCTTGGATCAGAAACAAATCAGCGTGATGGAGCCTGGCAGTGGATCATTTAGAGATTTTCATCTCTGTTAGTAGCCAGGGGCTGGCAGTGTCTTTTGCATTTGTGTGAGAGCACACGTGTACATTTTGCTTTTAAATGGTACATGGCCGTGCCTCCCGTTTTGAAATGCCATATATTTTGCACTTTAATTTTCAAGAATTGTTGGGGATACAGAGAAGGATGAATCAGCACAGAACTAATTTCCTAACTGTGAATCTACCACACAGAGGGCTTCTGGTTTTTGTCTACTTCTTTAGACTTTTAAATTGAGGTATTACGTAAATACAGTATGGTGCTCAGATATCAAGTATACAGCTTCTACATTTTTACATATTGGAGTGCCCATGTAACTACTGTCCAGATCATGATACAGAACATTCTAATATCCAGAGGGTTCTTTTGTTCCTTCCCAGGCAATTCTTGTTTTTTCCCTCAACTTCCAGTCTTCTGATTTCTATCACCATAGGTTTGTTTTTCTGTTCTTGATCCTCAGATAGGTGGAATCAGACAATATGTAGTGTTTCCTCTCTGGCCTCTTTTATTTTGTGTGCAAACTCTACCCATGTACGATATGTGGCAGCAGTTTGTTCTTTTAAAATTTGTGTTTAGTACTCAATTATATGAATATACCATAATTTATCCATTCTACTGTTATTGGATTGCTTCCAGTTTTTGGCCACCTTAATGTTTCCAGAACCACCTTAGTGTCTATAAACTGATTTTTATACCTGCTTCCTCATAAGAAGCCTGTATACTAGATAAGAAGGATATTTGCATGCATGTCTTCATTTTGTTTCGGAAGACAAACCATCACACAGAATTTCAGTGACTCCTTAAGGTCATACAGTCATGCAGAGAACAGAGCCAGGAATGCACTAGAATTTGGGCCACTTAATTTCTGGTTCAGTCTCTTCCTCAGGTTCCTGCCAACATGTCCTCTGAAATTCTTGACGTTCAGTGTCAAACCTATTGGACCTCTTCATCCCTTGGGTGATTATAAGAACTACCCTCCTGGCTGCTGATACCCTGTTGAGACACCTCATTTGGATGGAACCTGTTTCATATCTGAACAGTGTAGTTTCCCTCATTTCCCTTCTGCACAGAGAGATGCACTTGACACTTGGGTAGCAACAATTAAGTCTCTTTCAAAAAGGAGCAGTGGAAATCTCCACCTGACGGTATCTGGCAAGTATGCAGTTATAGCAAAAACTTATGCCTGTCAGGCACAGGCAGAGAGCAAGAATATGCTGTGTGGATGTCACCTGCAAGGACACCTTGACTTAAATGTTGTCATTGCAATGGTTCCTGCTCCAGGAGGTTTGGTGCAATCGACATTATGCAGGCCCTGTCCTCCTGCCAGCTCTCAAAAATATGCAGTAGGGAGGGGACGGCTTGTCAGTATTTAGGGAACAGGATGAAAAGAAGGCCATAGAACAGACGGTGCCCTGAGCATTGCTTCTGGTGATTTCTGAGCTGAGTGCCCAGAGAAGGAGCTGTTTTCATTCTGTCACTCTGCCACACACCTCACAAATCATCATAATGCTGGGCTGGATTTTTGCAAGGTTCTGATGAACCTTACAACGGGGGCTCTGTGGGCTGTGGTTCCTGCCTCTGCCTTCCCATCCCCATGGTTCATCTTTTCTTCCACCATATCTATTGCTTTCCTGCTGATTTTTCTTTCCCTTGTCATTGTTGACTTTTTTAAAACAAAGGAGAGCATCCAGGACAGAGTGACAAGAATTTAACAAGGTCCTCTAGTTTCCACTCTCTAGTCCTTTATAGGTTTTCTTGGAGCATGCTTACAGTAGAAAGGAGGATAACCAGCACATCCTGGCTCCTAGGACTTTCCTAGTAGCCTCCTGGGAGCTCCTTTGGTCTTGGTGAAACAGTTGATCACACTAAGGTTGACTGGCCTATAGTTATAAGATAGGAGGTTCCAGGTCTGAGATTTCAACTCAGGTCTTCCTGGTTCCCAAAGTTGCATTTTTCTGCTCTCTGATTTTGCCTTTACCTAGCAGTTTCTTCATTTGAAATGATGGAGAAAGGGTACTTTGATGGATAGGCGTGGATATCTACAACATGCAGCCATGCAGCCAGAGATGCCTTCTGAGAGAGGCATGGCTGGTGCATGAGAGGATGGGGAAGTTGCAGATTCAGATAGTCTGGGCTGTCCCTCCACCTGCAGCCTGCCAGCACTGTCCATCTGGCTTATGCCAAGAGCAGGACAAAGGCCTGGTCACTTAGTTAGTGCAGATAGAAAGGGAATTATAATAGTCCTTTGTTATTGCTCTTCTCATTTTCTTAATTGTGACTCAATTTAGGTGTTTCCAAGTTTTGTGTGTGGAATAGGGACCCTCTTAGACTATGAACTGTAAGCTGCCAGATTCCTAAGTTTTGGCCAGTTTTGGAGGAAAGTTACCTGGGTTATACTGAGTCTCAAATCATTTCTTCACACAAGTTCGATGGACCCAGCAGCAGCCTCAGCCCTGATGGGTTCAGCCCTCTTAGAGTGCACCCCAAGCTCTGCCTACCAGAGCAAGACCAGCACTCACCCACCACCTTTCCCCCCAGGCCTAAGGTGCCTCTCCTGAGACCTTCCTTTCTTTGACTCAACTTCATTACATGACTTAATCGAGCAGGATTTAACCAATTCCCAAATTAAAACTTTCTCTATTAGACTTCACTGTGTGGTGCAGAATTATGTGATTCATTTTCTGTTTTAATCAAAACATGCTTATTTCTTGAACTTTGTACCTCAGCGTGGCCCCTGGGAAGGTACAATTTCTGCAAAGGGGATTCCCCTCTCACAAGACTGACATCTGCTTTTCTGTAACCCAAGCAGAACTTAAGGAACACCTTCTAGGCACATTGAAACACAGATGGAAATGAGCTAAGAACTTCAATTTCTGGACAAGCAAATCAAGAGATACATTGTCTTTGTTCCGAGACTGTTGGTTCCTGAAGGCAGTGACAGAGAGGGTAGTCATGAGGAGGCAAGTGGGAAGGACAGGAAGGGATTAATGGTTCATCATCCACACCATACTATGTCACTTCATTTAATCCTTGTAACAAACCTCGTGAAGTACTGGACTTACACATGAGGACACTGAAGCTCAGAGTGGGCGAGGGACTTGTCCAATGTGTCACATACTTATTATGTGGCAGAGCCAATGTCATGTTCAGGTCTGACTCTGAAGTCACACTTTGCCTAGAATGCATCTGGAAAGGAATGAGGGGTTTAGAACAAATTCTTAGACGATTCCCATAAGGAGGACACTAGGAGATAAGTAAATAGGTAGAAGTCAGGAGCACACACTTTCCATCTTTTTAAAGTGAGGAATGCCTTTGAACAACTACTTCTTCCTCCTCTGCCTCCTCTTCCTGCTATTCCTTCTCCTCCTCCTCTTCCTCCTCCTCCTCCTTCTCTTCTTTCTTCTTTTGCAGTACTGGGAATTCAGGACCACCCACTAGCACACTACCACTTGAGACACACCTTCTGCCCTTTTACTTTTTATGTTTGTTTTAATCTTTTTGGTGGTACTGGGGTTTAAACTCAGGGCTTCAGATTTGTGTGGCAGACCTCCAGCCCTTTTCACTTTGGTTATTTTGGTTATTTATTTAGGGCCTCAGTTTTTGCTTGTCCAGGGCAGCCTGGACTGTGATTCTCCTTATTTTGATTTCTACTGTAGCTAGGATGACAGGTATGTGCCACCATGGCCAGCTTTTTTCAGTTGAGATGGGTCTCATGAACTTTTTTGCCTAGGTTGGCCTGGAGATGTGATTCTCCATATTTCACTCCCAAGTAACTAGGATTATAGGCATGAGCCAACAGTGCCTGGCCTGATTTTATTTTTTTGGTGGTCCTGGAATTTGAACTCAGGGCATGTGCTTACTAGGTAAGTGCTCTACTGCTTGAGCCACCCTCTGGCTAGCTTGTTTTTCAAATAGGGTGTCATTAATATTGCCTGGTCCAAGGTTAGCTCTCAATTCTCCTCCCTTTACCTTCTGAGTAGATGGGATTACAGATGAATCCTACCACACTTACCCTCCCTTGAAGTACTTCTTAACATTTGTTTCTTTAAAAAAAAACACCAAAGACTGAGCTGGGAGTATATCTCAGTGGTAGAGTGCTTATGTTGCATGCACAAGGCCCTGGGTTCCATTCCAAAACTGCAAAAAAAAAAAAAAGACAAAAATTTTTGTAATGTCCACTAACCACTGAGCTGGTTTACACAGCAATTTTAAATAGAAAGTCAGAAAGATAGTGGAGAATGTTCCAAATCCATGACAAATCAAATTGATTCTTACTGGTAAAAAAAGATGTGAACTGACTGAATCAGATCTGAATTTGAATTCTGATTGCTATTTATAAGTTGAGTGGCCTCAGGCAAATTCCTGAACCTTTTTGCAGTGTTTTCCTTACCTGTATCACAGGCACTAGAATGCCCACTTTGCACAGTTGACAATTGTGTCATACAGAAAGCTGTCCACAAATGCCCGTTCTTTCCTATCTTTGAATGCTGGTGAACATGTAAAGAGCCATTTGGTAGAACATCAATGGAGGGCAGAAGACAGCCCAGGTGCTCCTAGGGAGTTTCCTCTGGGGTTGACTTCTGCACTCTTGATTCATCTGACACCTGCCTTCTCATTGCTGTCTTTTCCTGGCCATTGTTTTGTCCATTACTTCTTGCATAGAAGCTAAGCAGGGAAGCTAGGGGCAACAAACCACTAAACCAACAGTGCTGTATTTCAGACTTCCTGAGGGGAAGCTCATTGAACATGAGCTGAGTCTTTGCCTAAACAGTTTTGGACTATGTGGGATTCCATTATTGATGTTCTTCCATATCTCCATCAGGAGCTGTCTGAAATTCTCTGACATTTGCTGACACCAGTATCCCAACAGACCAGGGGGTGGAGCAAGGGGTTGGCAGCAGGGGGCTGCCAACCTGGAGGTGGCAAGGATCCAGCCCCACAGTCCAGATGCAAATTTCCTTTCACAAGACTGCTGGGGGCCCTTGGCTTCTCTGGGATTCTGGCCTGTGGGTCCCCTACTCAACTCTCATGATTGGACCTGTGCCCAGGTGGAGCCCAGTGAAGGCAAGGTCACCAAGAGAAGGAGACTGGAGGCTTGGCGTGGGTTCCAGGCCCTCCTCAGGGTTTCTTCATCCTTTATTTTGCACCTGGACCATCTTGACTATTCCTGGTCCCTTAACATCTGTCCCTGACCCACCCTGAAGCCCCTTTCCCCCTTTCTTGCTAACTCTTCCTCATTTTTTACTTCCTCATTTTTCACTGCCATCTCAAGGACACTTTCCATGTTGCCTTCTCAACCCCCTGTCTTGATTAGGCAGTTTGTATGGGGCTCTTTGGTGCAAGAATTCATCTTTTTCTTGATTGTTACCATACTGCGTTATGGGAATCTGTTGACTTCTTAAAGGAAGGGACTGCAACCTTTCAACCTTAAACCCATCTCTTTCTCTGTATGCGAAACCTGCCCCTTCCTCTGTTCTCCTGCTGTCCTCATCCCACTGAGCTCCTCCACATGTCTAGCCTAGAATGTTGGGGAAGGCTCTTAAATAGTTCTCTTCATCTTGTGCTTCACATCTGTTCTCCAAACTGACCCCTGGAGTGTCTTTCTACAGCATAAATCCAACTGACTGCTCTTCTGTTCAGGTTTTCATGAGCACCCTCATGCATGTAGGAGGTTGAGTTGTAGTAGAAACAGATGCTAGGAAAATCATTGAGTTTATTTGGGAGGGTGTTGGGTACATGCGCTGAGAAGGGACAGGCGGCCAATATGGGGTGTGCTGGTGAACATATTACCACCTTGGCAGTAGGAGCTCAGTCCTCAACTGTGTCTCCACAGATAGTATAGAGGTGCCTCAGCAATGATGCTCAAGGGATTATAAATCCAGGTTTCTCCCATTAATCATTGGCTGAGTGTGTTCCCAGGGGTGCTAATTACCTGCTGCTCTGGTCTCCCTGCATAAAGCCTAAGCAAGAGCTGTGGCCAGAGGCTGCCTTCAGGCATTGGGTGGCAGGCGCATTAAGGAAGGTGCTTGCTATGGAAGGAGTGCTGCAGGGGATGGGATGGTTGTTGGTGGCACCCCACAGCCCAACTCTGAGGTCCTGCATGGCCTGCACACCCCCAACTCTGCAGCCCCTCCCTCCACTACCCATGCCAGTCTGGGTGCTCCAGTAGTTGAGTCCTGCTTTTTGTGTCCCTATGTACTTGGAGCTGCTTTTTGCCTGTATGTTATTTGCTTTTCTGTCTCTCCTACTCCTTGTTAACACCACCTTCTTCAAGATGTAGCATCACCTCCTCCAGGAGGCATTTCTTGACAGCCTCCTTTACCACCGGATTTATTTTATTTATTTATTTATTATTTATATGTGCATTAAAGGCTTAGGTCATTTCTCCCCCCCTGCCCCCAACCCTCCCTTACCACCCACTCTGCCCCCTCCCCCTCCCGCCTACCCCCTCAATACCCAGCAGAAACTATTTTGCCCTTATTTCTAATTTTGTTGAAGAGAGAGTATAAGTAATAATAGGAAGGAACAAGGGTTTTTGCTGGTTGAGATAAGGATAGCTATACAGGGCATTGACTCACATTGATTTCCTGTGTGTGGGTGTTACCTTCTAGGTTAATTCTTTTTGATCTCTCCTTTTCTCTAGTTCCTGGTCCCCTTTTCCTATTGGCCTCAGTTGCTTTTAAGGTATCTGCTTTAGTTTCTCTGCGTTAATGGCAACAAATGCTAACTAATTTTTTAGGTGTCTTACCTATCCTCACCCCTCCCTTGTGTGCTCTCGCTTTTATCATGTGCTCAAAGTCCAATCCCATTGTTGTGTTTGCCCTTGATCTAATGTCCACATATGAGGGAGAACATACGATTTTTGGTCTTTTGGGCCAGGCTAACCTCACTCAGAATGATGTTCTCCAATTCCATCCATTTACCAGTGAATGATGACATTTCGTTCTTCTTCATGGCTGCATAAAATTCCATTGTGTATAGATACCACATTTTCTTAATCCATTCGTCAGTGCTGGGGCATCTTGGCTATTTCCATAACTTGGCTATTGTGAATAGTGCTGCAATAAACATGGGTGTGCAGTTGCCTCTGGAGTAACCTGTGTCACAGTCTTTTGGGTATATCCCCAAGAGTGGTATTGCTAGATCAAATGGTAGATCAATGTCCAGCTTTTTAAGTAACCTCCAAATATTTTTCCAGAGTGTTTGTACTAGTTTACATTCCCACCAACAGTGTAAGAGGGTTCCTTTTTCCCCGCATCCTCGCCAACACCTGTTGTTCGTGGTGTTGCTAATGATGGCTATTCTAACAGGGGTGAGGTGGAATCTTAGCGTGGTTTTAATTTGCATTTCCTTTATTGCTAGAGATGGTGAGCATTTTTTCATGTGTTTTTTGCCATTTGAATTTCTTCTTTTGAGAAAGTTCTGTTTAGTTCACTTGCCCATTTCTTTATTGGTTCATTAGTTTTGGGAGAATTTAGTTTTTTAAGTTCCCTATATATTCTGGTTATCAGTCCTTTGTCTGATGTATAGTTGGCAAATATTTTCTCCCACTCTGTGGGTGTTCTCTTCAATTTAGAGACCATTTCGTTTGATGAACAGAAGCTTTTTAGTTTTTTGAGGTCCCATTTATCTATGCTATCTCTTAGTTGCTGTGCTGCTGGGGTTTTGTTGAGAAAGTTCTTACCTATACCTACTAACTCCAGAGTATTTCCTACTCTTTCCTGTATCAACTTTAGAGTTTGTGGAATGATATTAAGATCCTTGATCCATTTTGAGTTAATACTGGCATAGGGTGATAAACATGGATCTAGTTTCAGTTTTTTGCAGACTGCTAACCAGTTTTCCCAGCAGTTTTTGTTGAAGAGGCTGCTATTTCTCCATCATATATTTTTAGCTCCTTTGTCAAAGACAAGTTGGTTATAGTTGTGTGGCTTCATATCTGGGTCCTCTGTTCTGTTCCACTGGTCTTCATGTCTGTTTTTGTGCCAGTACCATGCTGTTTTTATTGTTATTACTTTGTAATATAGTTTGAAGTCAGGTATTGTGATACCTCCTGCATTGTTCTTTTGACTTGAGTATTGCCTTGGCTATTCGTGGCCTCTTGTGTTTCCATATAAATTTAACAGTAGATTTTTCCATCTCTTTAATGAATGTCATTGGAATTTTGATGGGAATTGCATTAAACATGTAGATTACTTTTGGGAGTATCGACATTTTTACTATGTTGATTTTACCAATCTATGAGCATGGGAGATCTCTCCACTTTCTATAGTCTTCCTCAATCTCTTTCTTCAGAAGTGTATAGTTTTCCTTGTAGAGGTCTTTCACATCTTTTGTTAGGTTTACATCTAGGTATTTGATTGTTTTGAGGCTATTGTAAATGGAATTGTTTTCATACATTCTTTTTCAGTTTGCTCATTGTTAGTGTATAGAAATGCTAATGATTTTTCTATGTTGATTTTATATCCTGCCACCTTGCTGTAGCTATTGATGATGTCTAGAAGCTTCTGAGTAGAGATTTTTGGGTCTTTAAGGTATAGGATCATGTCGTCTGCAAATAGGGATATTTTGACAGTTTCTTTACCTATTTGTATTCCTTTTATTCCTTCTTCTTGCCTAATTGCTCTGGCTAGGAATTCCAGTACTATGTTGAATAGGAGTGGAAATAGTGGGCATCCTTGTCTGGTTCCTGATTTTAGAGGGAATGGTTTCAGTTTTTCTCCATTAAGTATAATGCTGGCTGTAGGTTTGTCATATATAGCTTTTATAATGTTGAGGTACTTTCCTTCTATTCCTAGTTTTCTTAGAGCTTTTATCATGATATGGTGTTGGATCTTATCAAAGGCTTTTTCTGCATCTATTGAGATGATCAAGTGGTTTTTGTCTTTGCTTCTGTTAATGTGGTTTATTACATTTATTGATTTTCGTATGTTGAACCACCCCTGCATCCCTGGGATGAAGCCTACTTGGTCGTGGTGAATAATCTTTTTGATGTGTTGTTGAATTCGGTTTGCCATTATTTTGTGGAGGATTTTTGCGTCAATGTTCCTTTTTGGAGGAGTCTTTGCCTGGTTTTGGGATAAGTGTAAACATGGCTTCATAAAATGTGTTTGGCAGTTTTCCTTCCCTTTCTGTTTCATGGAACAGTTTAAGGAGGGTTGGTATCAGTTCTTCTTTAAAGGTCTGATAGAATTCAGTAGAGAATCCATCAGGTCCTGGCCTTTTCTTTTTGGGGAGACTCTTGATTGCTGCTTCAATTCCATTTTGTGATATAGATCTGTTCAGGTGATTAATTTCCTCTTGGTTCAGTTTTGGATGGTCATATGTATCTAGAAATCTGTCCATTTCTTTAAGATTTTCAAATTTATTTGAATATAAGTTCTCAAAGTAGTCTCTGATGATTTCCTGGACTTCCATGGTGTTTGTTGTTATTTCCCCTTTTGGTTCTACTAATTTGAGTTTTTTCTCTCCTCATTTTAGTCAGGTTTGGCAGGGATCTATTGATCTTGTTTATTTTTTCAAAGAACCAACTTTTTGTTTCATTAATTCTTTGTACTTTTTTTTGGTTTGTATTTCATTGATTTCAGCTCTTATTTTTATTATTTCTCTCCTTCTATTTGTTTTGGGATTTGCTTGTTCTTGTTTTTCTAGGAGTTTGAGATGTATCATTAGGTCATTGATTTGGGATCTTTCAATCTTTTTAATATATGCACTCATGGCTATAAACTTTCCTCTCAGAACTGCCTTAGCTGTGTCCCATAGGTTCTGGTATGCTGTGTTTTCATTTTCATTGACTTCCAGGAACTTTTTAATTTCCTCTTTTATTTCATCGATGATCCATTGTTCATTAAGTAATGAGTTATTTAGTTTCCAGCTGTTTGCATGTTTTTTGTCTTTACTTTTGTTATTGAGTTCTACTTTTACTGCATTGTGATCATATAGTATGCACGGCATAATTTCTATTTTCTTATATTTGCTGAGACTTGCTTTGTGCCCTAGGATATGATCTATTTTGGAGAAGGTTCCATGGGCTGCTGAGAAGAAGGTATATTGTGTAGAGGTTGGATGAAATGTTCTGTAGACATCAACTAGGTCCATTTGATCTATTGCATATTTTAGATCTTGGATTTCTTTATTGATTTTTTGTTTGGATGACCTATCTATTGATGATAATGGAGTGTTAAAGTCTCCCACGACCACTGTGTTGGAGTTAATATATGCTTTTAGGTCTTTCAGGGTATGTTTGATGAAATTGGGTACGTTGACATTGGGTGCATACAGGTTGATAATTATTATTTCCTTTTGATCTATTTTCCCTTTTATTAGTATGGAATGTCCTTCTTTATCTCATTTGATCAATGTAGGTTTGAAGTCTACTTTGTCAGAGATAAGTATTGCTACTCCTGCTTGTTTTCGGGGGCCATTGGCTTGGTAAATCTTCTTCCAGCGTTTCATCCTTAGCCTATGCTTATTTCTGTTGATGAGGTGGGTCTTCTGTAAGCATCAAATTGTTGGATCTTCCTTTTTAATCCATTTTGTCAAACAGTGCCGTTTGATGGGTGAATAAGTCCGTTAACATTAAGCGTTAGTACTGATAGGTATGTGGTGATTCCTGCCATTTAGTTGTCTTAGTTGTTTGAAGGTTTGATTGTGTGTACCTAAGTTGAGGTTACTCTCTACTTTCTTGCTTTTTCTTTTCCTGTGGTTTGGTGCTGCTTGTCTTTTCATGGTTATGTTGGGTTTCACTTTCTGTGTGCAGAATCCCTTGAAGAATCCTTTGTAGTGATGGCTTTTTGGTCACATATTGTTTTAGTTTCTGCTTATCATGGAAGACTTATTGCTCCATCTATTTTGAATGATAGTTTTGCTGGGTAGAGTATCCTGGGGTTGAAGTTGTTTTCATTCAGTGTCCGGAAGATCTCACCTCACGCTATTCTTGCTTTTAATGTTTCTGTTGAGAAGTCTGCTGTGATTTTGATGGGTTTACCTTTGTATGTTACTTGTTTTTTCTCTCTTCCAGCCTTCAATATTCTTTCCTTAGTTTCTGTACTTGTTGTTTTAATGATGATATGTTGTGGGGTAGTTCTATTTTGATCTGGTCTGTTTGGTGTCCTGGAGGCCTCTTGCATCTGTATGGGAATATCTTTCTCTAATTTTGGGAAATTATCTGTTATTATTTTGTTAAATATGTTACGCATACCCTTTGCTTGCACCTCTTCTCCTTCTTCAATGCCCATGATTCTCAAGTTTGGTCTTTTGATGGAGTCGGTGAGTTCTTGCATTTTCTTTTCACAGGTCTTGAGTTGTTTAATTAATAGTTCTTCGGTTTTTCCTTTAATTACCATTTCATCTTCAAGTTCTGAGATTCTGTCTTCTGTTTGTTCTATTTTGCTGGATTGGCCTTCTGTTTTATTTTGCAGCCATATCCTGGCTGTTTTCCTCTTTAATGTTGTCTATTTTGGTCCTGAGTTCACTTATCTGTTTATTCATCGTGTTCTCTCTTTCACTTTGGTGTTTTATATAGTGCTTCTATGGTTTCCTTTATTTCTTCTTTGCTTTTCAAAGTCTCTATTTTTGTTGTCTTGGAATTTCTTGAGTGTCTCCTCTACATTTTGGTTGACCCTATCCAGTATCATCTCTATAAAATTCTCATTGAGTACCTGCAGTATGTCTTCTTTTAAATTATTCTTGTGGGCTTCATTGGGTCCTTTGGCATAGTTTATCTTCATTTTGTTGGAGTCTGGATCTGAGTACCTGTTTTCTTCATTACCCTCTGGTTCCTGTACTAATGTTTTGCTGTGGGGAAACTGGTTTCCCTGTTTTTTCTGTCTTCCCGTCATTGTCTTTGGTGTTGTTACTGTCCCTGTACTGTGTGCAATTAAGTATTTTATAGCTTGTAATAATAACAATGGTAATATTTAGAATGGAAGGGTGAGCTGAGATGGAAAGCAAGAAGTTAAAGAAATAGGAAAAACAAATACAGAGACTGGAGGGAGAAAACAGAAAAGGTATCAGACAAGAAGGTTTCAAAGGTATAAACAGGGAGCTTTAGCGTACTAATCGACCATAAGCTGAACAGACATTAGAGAGACAGAGAGAGGATTGAAAATCAAAAATAAAAAAATAAAGATAGGAATAAAAATAAAAAATAAGTAAATGAAAGAAAAATCTATTTATAAAAATGTATTAAAATAAAATGAAAAAATAGAAAATTTAAAAAAACCAAAAGTCTCCAAGTTCAAATGCAATGAAGTTTCATTCTTAATAATTTGGGTGTCTGTCTCAGTCTCCAATCCTGGAGATGGTGCCTCAGATGTTGTTCTGTAGTTGTCTCATCAAAGGGGATGCATGAAGTAGAACAAAACTACACACACACGCACAAAAAAACTCTCACCAAGTTTCCCAAGTTCAAATGCAATACAATTTCCATAAGTTTTTCCATTTGCAGGTGTAATTCGGTTGTTCTCTCATCAAAGGTAGGGAGACAAAGAAAAAAAAAAAGAGTCTGGAGACAGTTCTGAGAATGGTATCTGCAACTGTGGCTTGCCTGCCTGCTGCTGTCAGCCTGCTGTTGCTGGAGGCATTATTTATGGAGATCTCAGGGGTGAGCTTAGCACTCACCTGGCTCTGCAGGCTTTGTTTGCTCAGATTTCTCCTGTGTGTGAGCCTCTGGTACAAGCTTTCCCCTTTCCATGCACTGGGAAAGATGACACTGCATCCATGTTCTCAGGCCTGCGTGTTTATTTACAGTTCATGTGGGAGGTGGTTCTTCCCCCCTCTCCTGTGCAGTTCTCCTCCCACCTCCGCTTTCACAAGCTTTCCTGCTCCTGATTACTGGGCGGTGCTGCTGCTCCTGCCAGCTGCCATGTTTGTTTACAGCTCACGTGGGAAGTGGGTCTTCCCTCCTCTCCTGTGGAGTTTTCCTTCCTCTGCCACTCTCACAAGCTTTCCCGCTCCTGGTTGCTGGGTGTGCGCCCCCGCTCCCGCCAGAGGCTCTCCAGCCAGACCGGCTTGTTTATTTACAGTCCAGGGAAGGATTCCCTTCCCCCAATCTTTGGCACTCAGTGTGCCCTACCCTCTTTCCTGCATGTCTTTATTGTTCTTATTGCTTATTACTCAGTTTCTCTTTATTCCCCGGGGGGAAGGTCAGTCTGTCCAGGGGGCTATGCTGCTCTGGCCCAGGCTTGTCTGTGGGAGTACTGCAGTACCACAAAGCTCACCTGGTCAGCGTCTTCCCAAGCCATCTGGGTGCCGGCGACTGGCCGCCTGGGGGCCCTCCTGTTTTCTCCGTTTAACGTGAAGTGGAGATTCTCTGCGCCATTTGGAGGTGTGGAGGGGTCAAAGTTATGCCTCTTCTCAGTGATTATGTCTGCAAAGTGTGTCTCTAGTGTCTCTCCAAGATTTCACTATAGGAGGCTCGCTTTCTGCTTCCTCCCTCTAGCCGCCATCTTGCTACCACCTGATTTAGATGACCTTCACACTGCATCTTTCACAGGTCTGTCTTCCACATGACATGGATCCTGTGGCACATTTCACCATCTGATTTCTCTGGAGGCCCCAGTGATGAGTATGTGGTCTGGCATCTTAATAAAAATGGATTGGACTGAACTGTGGATCCCTGACACATGCTTTAGTACACACAGAGTTGGGATTCAATATTTGTGTCCTGAGTTGAACTAATCTTTCTCCCATCTCCCTCTTTTCATTAGCAATGGCAGGGAGGAGATGAAACTTGAGCTTTCCCTTTCCCGGGGAGGACAGGTTCTTTACTCTTTTTCTACTATGAGAGGTTAGAAGTGGGGACCACAAGGAGGCATAGGAGCTTGTCAGGAATACATAGTACACTCACATATAGATGTACACAGGTAGATGTACACATGTGTACACAAAAATGCACATAAATAGATGGACAAGCAGAAAGAAAAGGGAGAGAAGGACTGCAACAGATGACTGAGGGAGGCTGGACCTAGAACAAAGTGAAAGACAGATTGACAGAGGAATGAATCAAAGGGAAGGAAAAAAGAAAAGATGAACACAATGAAGATTAGAAGATAGGAAGAAGGACAAGAAGAATTAAGGCCAAATAATGTGCTAATTGGAAAATACAGTGAGTGGAAACCCCTGGTAAAAGGTTCACCATCTCTCAGAGGAGCAAAAATGGAGATTACACCTACTTCTACAAGCTATCAGTCTTTTCTCCCATGGCTGGTGCAAAGGCAAAGGTGCACATGGCAGTGGTAATGGGTGAGGAGGGTGAAAGGACTGCCAGCATGTGTCTTGAATCATGTGAATGAGGCACACATTCACTACCATTGATTGTCTGGTGGCACCTCCTTTGATGGTGAGTGGTGTGTGGTATTTGCTGGGTCCTTTCAATGTCATCTTTTAGAGGGACAAGTGTGGAAGGCACAGGTCAGAGTGATGCAGTGGTTCCCACATGCATGCCTTTGGCCTTGTCCTGTTGGATTTCAGTGTCTCATGAAAGAATAATGAGCCACATCAATTTTTAAAGCTGCCTAATGCTCCTCTCAGTTCATCTGCCTAAAGGTTTGCAAAGTAGGCAGCACGGTTCCCTGGGAGAAGGCTAGGAGACATTACCTAGTGTCAGGTCTGTTGCTGCTCTGACTGTTAGTGTCTTAGATAGTTCCTTGGTGGGTACCACAGTGCTGGGAAGGGAAGAGGAGACAGAGGGCAGATGCTGAGAGAACAGCATTTTATAGGAATTGCCTTCCTCCTGAGTGCTTAGGTAGGCCAGATTTGGGAGTTTAGGGAGAATTTCTTTGGTTAAAGTTTTACCACTGATATTTCCTTCCCTAAACATGTTTGATATCCTATCTGCCAGTTATTAAGCTATTGTCTCTCAGCTCCAAGTCCATCACCCTCCATTCTGTCTAGTGATGCTGAGACTGCAAACCACATTTTGGCCTTGCCAACTGGCTCCCTTTTATGCTTTGCCAGTAGGGGGCACAAGAGGGAGAGGGGATTTGCTCCTGGTTTCCAGGATGTTCTTGTGAGCATGCTTCAGCAATGCTTCCTCTCCCCAGAAGAGCCAGTTCCTTCCCATAGCAGCAACTAAATATAGATGGGAGGTTTTCCAATGGTCACAGAGTCTATCTCACTGGAGACACTAGCACCAGCCAGCTGTCACCTCCATATCACAGGTCAGGGGGGCTTCTCTCTAAAATTTTAGTGTTGTATTAATTCAAATATCCTTCCAACCTCAGGGCTTATAAAGGATGACCAACTTGTCATGGTTTTCTTGGGACTTTCCAGGGTTTGGAAGACTGAAGTCCAATGTCCTGGCAATCTCTCAGTCCCAGGCAGATAAGAAAGGTCAGTTACTTTAGAGTGAGAGCTGCTTCTTGCAGTTGCTACCTCCCTCACCTAGTTCACAATTTTATATCATGATGACAGTGATTAATTTTGATAAATTCTGGTAAATTTTCTCTGTCAAATGTTTGGTATGACTTTTGCTTCCTGACTGAATGTCTACATGTCCTCATTTCTAATTCTTAGGAAGTGTGTTAAGTCAGAGAGCACCCATTATTTGTGGGCAAAATCTAAATATTCCAGAAAGGAATCCTACTTGGTTTTATTGCTGTCATTTTGGTCACTACTGTATGCTCATGGCAATAACAACATCTCACGGGTGTTTTGTATCTCACATTGCACACCACAGCCAGCCCCTCCTTTCACCAGTACTCATGGAAGCTTTGGGAGGTAAGTACTACTATCTGTACTTGAATGACTTCGGAGAGGGAGAGTGACTTGCCCACAGTCACATCACTGGTCAGATACTAAGTTTGACATTCACTTAAAAAAATTCCGATTCTTCCCCCTTCACCTTGCAGTTTTCTTGAGTGGAATTCAGTTATAGGCAAGAAGCATTCTCTTTTTCATTGATACTTCTTTTTTTATTTTTCATTTATTATTGTTGTATGGGGGAATGTTGTGACATTTATAAATGTTCTTACAATATATCATGGTTGAATTCACCCCCTCCATCATTCTTCCTTATCCACCTTTCCCCCATTCCAGGATAACTTCAACAGGTCTCATTTTTCTTTTTCCATGCATGAATTCATAGTATTTCCACCACACTCACCCTCCTACACTCTTTGCTCATATCCTCCCCCGCCCACTGGTACTAACTTACAGACTGGACCTGCTTTACCTTCCTGTTCTCTGATTTTGAAAAAAAAGAATTTTTGTTTGTTTAAGATAGCTATACAGGGATTTTCATTGGCCTGCCTCCTCCAACCTCTACCCCAAGTCTTTGTTCTTTGTCCAGTTTCACTGGATAAAATGGAGACAGGAAATTAGGCTCCTTAGGTCTTATGCCTTCTGCTGGACAGCTCCTGCTCCTTAATGTTGGCAAGTCTCACATTTCCAGTGGATTTACATTTCAGCTAAAAGCTTTCTAGAACCTTGGCCTTAGACCTGGTTCTCTTAAAAGGCATTTCCCATAATACTCAAATTTTATTACTACCATAAAACAATCTATATTAAATAACTGGATCACTTCATATTCAGAAAACACCCCAATCTGGACTGCTGTATTTGGATAGCAATTAAAGTATTCCTGTAAATGATGTTGCTAGGTGGCATTGAGTGGTCTGTCTGGAAGATGGAGACCGGGAGTGCACTGAGAAGACACCTGCAGATATCTGCCTGAGTACCATCTAGCACCATCTGGGAGATACACAGATCGCAAAACCATGTCTGATGCTCTCTGTACATGTCTGATGCTTATACATGTCTTGGAGGCTGGCAGCTCTTAGAGCCTATGTTCCCACTGAATTCCATGACCTTTGATGCCACTCTCAGTTTAGGGAAGAGGGAAAGAAAGGTACTTGCTTGTTTCTAGATAGCACATTTTATTTATCCTGGGGAAATGAGACAGGAATGGAATGTTGTCAGGATTTGAAAACATTTATTTAAATTTGGTGCACTTAAATCCAAAGTCAGGTAATGAATTTTGTTCATCAATAAAGTGTCAATCTCCTTGATGAGCTTATGCAACTAAAGCTGAAAACAAAACAAAACAAAACAAAAAAAACATAAAATTACCATGGTGATGGCTAATCGTGCTGAATCTGCATATGTTAGCTCACAGTAACACAAATAACACTTCTGAAGGCTAACGTTCTAAGATACAGAAAGTATTGTTCTGTTTTAAAATGTTGTGAAAAATCACATTCTGCTCTGATTAAAGCAGCATTAGAAATATTAACAAATTCAATATTGTCCAATGATGAATAGAAAAGCATCATTTAAGAATTGGGTTAGGAATACTGTGTTGGTGCCTGGAATATGGTTGGTATGCTCTGTATGAGGTAGAATTTTGAAATGACATGTTGGTCTTTGGTGTCCTCCTATCTTCCTTTTAGCAGTGTTTTGTTTTTTTCTTTGGTGTTCTCTTTTCAGACCCAAATGTTTCTTCTGTTACTGGCACTGTGTCAAGAAGTACAGGGAGAACAAAGAGAGACAGTACCTGTAAGAAGAAATACTGGGCTGAAAGGCATGATCGTGCTCTGTAGGATTTAATAGCAGCCAACCTTGGGCAAACAGTTTACCTCTGCAAACTTAATTTCCTCATATGCAAAATGGGGAGAATATTTGCCTCAAATAAGAGTGGATACATAGCATCCAGAACATAGCAGGTGCTTAATGTCAATGGCATTAGTTAGAGAGACCAGGACAGTGTACATGAAATATAACAAAGTCAGAAAGACACTTCATGATGTGTTGAACTGTGGTTTGGACTCTTAAGTTCTACAGAAGTTCAGAAAAGGAGATTGGGCTTCCTGAATAAGGTGAAGTACAGCAATGGGGTGGCTCATGAAAAGCAGGTGTGGAGACAGAAATAGCCTCCTTAGTGGGGATAGGGGAGAATTAGATGATTTGCCTGAAAGATACAGTGACTAGTATTGGGATCACATCATGGAGGGTCACAAAATTTAGGCACAGCAGTATAGGATGTGGTGGGTCTACTTATCAAGCAAGCTCAGTCTCCAAATGTCCTTAGGAAATTGCATATATTCCAAATTCTTTTAAATTATTGTGTGATGTACTTGTTTTTCTGAATCCATTTCAATTTTCTTTCTGTTCTCTTTTTCCAAATTACACTCTCATCTTCACCTTATGGTGTGCTGTTTACTTCAAAGTGCAATTAGAGGACTGTCCCAAAAAGCAAATGGAGCCCATCTTGCCAACTCTACTAGCAAAATGCATTATATTTGCTTAAGTATGACTCAGATTTAGAATGACTTGGAAAGGAAAGGACAACAGAGTTTGGGTGGTGACAGCACTATCCATTACCTGGCTGGGAGTTGGGATCAAGAGCCGGTGGAATTATTTGAGCAAGGATGAACCATGAAGTAAACAGCGATTCAAGATTAATAACAATTGCTCATGCCTGGGTTGTGAACAAGTGTTTAGAATGCTCTCACAGCTAGTAACTCATGCAATTCTTAGGACAACCCTATGAAGTCTTTAAATAAAATGTTAGCCCTATTTTACACATGAGAGAGGTGAAATGGAAAGAATGTGCTTACCCAGCTTTACACAGCAAGTAAATGGTGGAGTTAAGTGAATGCTCAGCTTGTTATTTTCACCCATCAAACATCTCTCTGTGTTTACTTTTGCTGACCTCCTGGCCCACTTGCCTTGTCAAAGTGATAAATCAGAGGATATTGAATTGGGATTCAATAGTTAGGAACCAGTTAGGAGATGATTTTGGCAAACCAGATATCAGGGGAAGAAGGACTCCTGGTCTCAAGCTTTCACTCTCTCATGTGACCTCTATGGCATTGTTTCTCAGTCTCCTTTCTTTCATCTACTCTTCAGGTTATGTTTGACCATTGTCTCTGATCTTGTCCTTCTCATGCTCACATGGGTGATGCCACTTTCCACTACAACTTTATCATCAGTTCTGAGTTCACATCTCCAGTCCTCACTAATCTCTTAAGAACAAGCTTGGTCTCAGGAATCATGTATTGTCTTCTATTTCTCCTCCATCCTGAATCCTAAATTTTGGCTCCTTGACAAATCCTTGTTTTTTCAAATTTCTCTCATGAAAAATCAAAACAAATATGCTCTTCCCCAAATTTTCTTTAAACAATTGTCCCTCTGCAACTGTAGCCTGATTTCTTCTCTTCCCTTTCCATATGAACTTTTCGGAGCATTTTTTTGTGTACTCTGTCTTCATTTTCTACCTCCTTTCTACTCTTCGCAACCCACCCTAATATGGCTTCTGTCCCTCTCACCCACCATAGTAGCTCTTTCTAGGAGCTGGAGTGACCCCAATATTGCTAAATCCAGTGATGTTTTCTGCACTTACCTTATGAGACTTTTTAGCAGAGATCAACACAGTGAACCACTGTATTACTCTTAGGATAGTTTTACCTTGGCTCTGGGATACCACAGTCTCCTGGTGGTATCTCCTGATGGTTCCAGTCTCCTGGAACCTCTCTCTGGAGGTTCCTCTGTTTCCTTTGCTCATCTTCCAGTGACAAGTGATTAAATGTTTCCATTCTATGCCTTATTTTCTTACTCTATATACAATTATTGAGTGATTTTCTTAAGTTTTCAATGACCAACTGGATGAAGGCAACACTCACACTTACAAATCTTGGCAACACATTGCTTCTGATCTTCAGATTTGCACAGTCTCTTAAATTTTGTTCCTCAGACATAACACGTCTATGACTTAATTCATACTATTCCATTTCAATTTGGTGCTCCTATTATATTCTCTGTCCTAGTGAATTGTCCCTCGATAAGCTTAGTTCAGAACCTCTGCATGTCTTCTTTGACAACTCCTGTCATATAATATCGTCTCATCCTACCACCATGAACTTCTACCCGCTTTGCCGTTTCTACTACTACAAGCTCATAGTTGTCTCTTGCCTAATATGAAATAGTATCCCAATTGTATTTTTGTGGTTCACTTTTTTCCTCGGGTTCCTTTTTATACCAGATTTGTGTGATTTTTTCATCTCATTCTCTGCTTAATGTCCTTCAATATCTCAAAGCACTCTTGGAGTAGGTCAAAGTCTCTAGGAAGCCCCTTTCCCGACCATCATTCAACTCCTGATCTCCTCTGCAATCTTGCTCTGTTCTAACTCTGGTAATAAACCTTATGCAACCTGGCCTATTCTCCCAGGACAGCAGAAGGCCAGTAAGCAGTCTGAAGAAAGTTTGTAATTTGGTGGTCTCCAAACTGTAAGCTAAACTAAACCATCTGGGCACTGTTCCCATACTCATGCTTACAAACTTCTGAAGTGAAACAGGTAGGATAAACTCTGCCTAAATAAAAGTTAATCAGGTTTTATTCTAAGTTAAAAAAAAAAAACTATTGTAGACTTCCCAGGGTTTTTAATATTGTAGTAGATTCCAAACCTGGAAGTGTGTATTGTGTGTAACACTTACCACATTTATTTCATGGTGTAACTCTGTCCCCTACTTTTTTTTTTTGTAGAATACCTTACAAAGCTGTCATTAATGAGACACAGATATAATCATGCTGTAGTTAAGTTCAACAAGTATTTGTTAATCACTGTTCATGTACATAACACTTTGATAAGTATTGCAGGAGATGAGATAGCACTTGTCTGCTAGTTAGGATCCTTTCATTCATAAAAGAGTAAAGACCTAATTTTAACTAGCTTAAGTAAAAAAAAAACAAACAAAAAAACCAAAAAAACGGACTCCACTGACCAAGGTGTGGGTTGGCTTAGGTGTAGCATGATCAAGGTGTTCAAATTACAGTTTTTTTTTTCAAATTACAGTTTTGAATCTCCCCATTTATTGTCTTTTTTTGTCTAATTGTTAGGAGATTCTATCACTGGAATGGAAAGTTACATAAAATGCATTGAGAAAAGCAGTGGGGAATTATATCTGTGAGGAAGTAGAAAGACGATTGGGCAGAGGAAGAAACTGATGTGCCTCTGTTGACCCTACAGCGAGCTCTGGAACCTTCAAAAATTGTTCCCAAGTTGAAGCGAAGAGTTTATTATGCCTTGTTGACTCTCGGCTGCTCCCTGGAAGGAGCATAACTTTGGTGACTATGTCCTTGTGGTAAAGAGCAATTCCTGGTGAGAGCATCATCAGCCAGCACTTCCAATGTCTGAGGAAATGAGTATGCTGACCTGAGGAGGAGAACTAGATGACTACCACAGGATCTGCTTCAATCAATCAACATGGGCCTGCAGTTCTAGCCTGAACCTTTTCCTCACTGTTTCAGAAGGAGAGATACTTTCTTTTTAAGTGATATTTGTGGCAGAGTGCTTTTGTTATTCACCCTGGGTTTCTACTTTCCCTCTATGGGGGAAGTGGAAATCATGTGGCTGACAGATCCACCATATGTGGGCAGGGGCAGTCCCCACAGACATTTTTGTCTGTTACACAGACAAAAGAGGTAATCAGTGTCAATACAGCCTTTAAAACTGTATTATACCAGAGATATGACACACATCCACAAATGGTGAGATATAATAGAGAAGAGTTTATGGCAAACACTTCTAAAAACTGTGACCTGAGGTCACTTGGTCTTATTTTATAGGTGAGGATGGGGAAGGGAAACTTGTTTCTGATTTATATTTGCACTTATTGCTAAATCTATATTTTCTAACACTGTAATTCTGAAGATGACTCTATATACCATAGTGTGGGCTAGTTTTGTTGCAATATTTTTAGAAAAGATAAGATAAAAGATTATATAAGTTGGAATCACTTCCAACCTAATGTATATAGAAATACTTTTCTTGAACATTATTCTCTAAGTCTGTTCATTGTTCATCTAAAGATTTATAATGTTTCATTAATAATGCAGTATTTGCTCATGTTCATTGAAGAGTTATTTTTTCCAGACACTCCATTATGTACTTGATATGCATCATTCAACTTATCTTTACCACAGCCCTGATGTTAATACCATTAGTGTTTCCATTTTACAGAAAAGAGAACTTGAGGTGAAATGAAGTAATTTTTCAAATGTCTCACAAGCATTGTGAGACTTGGCTCCAGAACCTGTTTCTTACTTTCTCTGCTATGTTGCTGTACTTCTAAGTTAACATTTTTTTGTTAAGTCTTTTCAAAACACATTCTTATTCTAGTTGGAAGCTTGATCCCTTGAATCTTTTTATTTCATTTTATTTTCATTAGCATATTATTGTTGTACTGGGGGTACATTGTGACATTTACAAAAGGGCTTAAAATATATTAGTTAAACTCACCCCTTCCATCATTCTCCTTTATCCTCCTTTCCCCCTTAGAACATTTTCAACAGATCTCATTTTCCATTTTCATGCAAGTGTACATAATATTTCCACCATATTCACTCTCCTTCATCCTTTCCTTCTGTCCTTCCCCCTCCCACTGGTACCAACCCTCAGATAGAACCTGTTTTTACTTTCCTGTCCTTCGTTTTTGAAAAAAAGACATTTTTGTTTGTTTAAGATGGCTATACAGGGAGTTTCATTATGACATTTCCATGTATATATGTATTATATCCAAATTGGCTCATCCCTTCATTTTTCTCCTTTCTGCCTTAGTCTCCTTCTTATGATGATTTCATCAGGTTTAAATATTCTATATTCATCCTTGTATAGGAAGTACATAAACTGTTTTCACCTTTTTAACTTCTTTCTTTTGCCCTTTCCCTCCCATTAGTTCTCTCCCCTTAGCGTGACCTATTTTTCATTCTTGTCCTTCTTTGTTTAGGTGTCTGTTCATTGTTCAGTGGGATTTTTGTCTTGGTATTGTACCTGTACATGCATTGTGCTTACATCAATGTAACCTCCCCATCCACTGCACTTCCTTACTCTTTCCCCCATATTCTGTGTTGCTTAACAGTTTTCAGTGTGTTTCATTGAGTCTTGTTTCTACAACATGTGATGTATTTCACTATTATTCACTTTCTTTCCTTCTTTCCCTCCTCCCATGGTCTCCTCTGCCAGCCCCACTTTGGGTATAGGTTCTATATAGGTTTGTATGCATATATAATATTGCTTGTATTTGTATAGGGTCTATATTCCACATATGAGAGACAACATGCAGACTATGGCCTCCTGAGCCTGGCTAATATCACTTCAGATGATGTTCTACAGTTCCATCCATTTACTGGCAAACAACAAAATTTCATTCTTCTTTGTGGCTGAATAAAATTCCATTGTATACAGGAACCACACTTTCTTAATCCATTTGTCAGTAGTGAGCCATCTTGGCTGTTTCCATAGCTTAGCTATTGTGAATAGTGCTGCAATAAACATGGGTGTGCAGGTGCCTTTGTTGTAACCTGAGTCACATTCCTTTGGATATATCCCTAGGAGTGGTATTGCTGGATCATATGGCAGTGCTATTTTAGTTTATTTTATTTGAGGAGCCTCCATACTTTTTTCCTTAGTGGTTGTACTAATTTACATTCTTGCAGTGTATGAGGGCTCCTTTTCCCCCATATCCTCACCAACATTTGTTGTTGTTTGTGTTCTTGATGATACCATTCTAACAGAAGTGAGGTGGAATCTTAATGCGGTTTTGACTTGCATTTCCTTTATGGCAAGGCCAATCCCTTCAACCTTATTTGGTGAATAAAAGAATTTCAGGCTGAATTTGTAATGAAATGAAGATGTAAAATTGCAGCTGATCTCTTTTTCTATTGAGAAACTGCATCCTTAATGTTTTAAAATTAAAATAGACTGTGCAAATAATATTGCCACAGCATGACAATTAAGAGAGATTAAGTTAATCCTCACTATACTATCCTATCAGCTCCTTTTCTCTTTTGTTTCCTCACAGGCCTGGTACACATCTTATTTTTACTTATTTGCACGCATTCCAGAGCAATTAGATTGAATCATATGAAAATTTCAATTTTTGGCCATTTTGTACAAAAATGATAATTTGATCTGGCCCAAATTAATATTTTTGGCTTTAATTAATACTTAATGTTCACATTTTCTATGTTGCTATGTAGACATCATACTTGCTACTTTAACGAATGTCTAATGTTCCATCAAGTAAAAGACCTATTCTGTTTGGTATCTCTAGTTTTTTTAACGATTGTAAGTTAAAAAACACACAGATATTTTCCTCTTTTTAGGGGTTACTTCTTTAGGATAACTTCCCCGTGACTACATCACTGGATCTAAGAAAATTAATATTTTATGGTTTTGAATATGTATAGCTAAGATGCTTTGCAAACATGATCAGTCAACAGTATACAAATGCACAAACTAAATCAGAACCTGGCTAGCCTTGAGTCTTATCATTATTTTTGCTAATATAATAGGTGGGAAATGATACTTAATGAGTATTTTAATTTGTTTATCTTTGATCACAGCAAGGTGGAACATTTTTGCATATGTTTGTTTACTAAACTCACTTCCTTCTGCATAATCAGATCCTATTCTTTCCTCATACATCTATTAAGCATCTTATTTTTATATGATAATTGTGCATCTTATATAATACAGACCAATTTATCTTTTTTAGAGGCATTTTAATGTCATGTTTTTCTTTTAAAACATTTCTTTTCATATTTTATAAGTTAAAAATAGATTTTATAGAATTAAATTGAATTTTTTCTTAATAATTAAAGCTTAGAAGGTTTTAATTCTTGCATACATAAAACATAATTTTATTATTTATCATATTTCATTTAAAAATATTTACTTTCTTGATCATACCAAATTTACTTTGATTTGTGCTATAAGCTGAAGATATAAACTAATTTTTAAAAAATTGCTAACCAATAAAGAAAATGCAAATTAAAACCACACTAAGATTCCACCTCACCCCTGTTAGAATAGCCATCATTAGCAACACCACGAACAACAGGTGTTGGCGAGGATGCGGGGAAAAAGGAACCTTCTTACACTGTTGGTGGGAATGTAAACTAGTACAAACACTCTGGAAAAATATTTGGAGGCTACTTAAAAAGCTAAACATTGATCTACCATCTGATCCAGCAATACCACTCTTGGGGATATACCCAAAAGACTGTGACACAGGTTACTTCAGAGGCACCTGCACACCCATGTTTATTGCGGCACTATTCACAATAGCCAAGTTATGGAAACAGCCAAGATGCCCCACCACTGACGTATGGATTAAGAAAATGTGGTATCTATACACAATGGAATTTTATGCAGCCATGAAGAAGAACGAAATGTTATCATTCGCTGGTAAATGGATGGAATTGGAGAACATCATTCTGAGTGAGGTTAGTCTGGCCCAAAAGACCAAAAATCGTATGTTCTCCCTCATATGTGGACATTAGATCAAGGGCAAACACAACAATGGGATTGGACTTTGAGCACATGATAAAAGTGAGCACACACAAGGGAGGGGTGAGGATAGGTAAGACACCTAAAAAAGTAGCTCGCATTTGTTGCCCTTAACGCAGAGAAACTTTTAAAGCAACTGAGGCCAATAGGAGAAGGGGACCAGGAACTAGAGAAAAGGTTAGATCAAGAAGAACTAACCTAGAAGGTAACACAGATGCACAGGAAATTAATGTGCGTCAACTCCCTGTATAGCTATCCTTATCTCAACCAGCAAAACCCCTTGTTCCTTCCTATTATTGCTTATACTCTCTCTACAACAAAATTAGAGATAAGGGCAAAATAGTTTATGCTGGGTATTGAGGGGGTTGGGAGAGGTAGAGGGCAGAGTTGGTGGTAAGGGAGGGGGTGGGGGCAGGGGGGAGAAATGACCCAAGCCTTGTATGCACATATGAATAATAAAACAACAAAAAAATTAAAAATTGCTAACCAGATATCCTCAAACAACTTCTAAAATAAATTTTTCTTCCTTCACTGATATTTTCTGTAAGAGTAAAATCATTTAATATGATAGAGTCTATTTCTGGCTCATTTATTTACTTCCACATTTTTTATGATACTAGGATGCTAACCTTTAATGCTTTTCAATCTGAGAACATTTTGAAATATTTTCTCTTCTTTGGATAATTTCATGATTTTTTCAATTTCATAATTTAGTTAGGTTTAAAAATAGGGTATTGTCTTTTGCTGCTGTAAAATAAAACCACAAACATGTCTTAAAACCGCACCAGTTTTTGCCTTATCATTCTTTGGGTTAGAAATATGAAGTGGCCTTACTTGGCTAGCAGCAAGGTGTCAGTAGGATTTGTGTTCGCGTGTGGAGGATGAGGGGTGAATCCATTTCCTTGTCCTTTCCAGCCTCCAGAGTGTCCCACATTTCTTGGTTCGTGGGCCCTTCCTCTGTCTTCAAAGGCAGCAATGCTGCATCTTTTTGACCATTTTTGTCAGAGAGCACAGCCTGGAAAGACTCTCTGATTTTAAGGACCCATGTAACTAGGCTAGGCATACCCAGAACATCCAGACTAATCCTCCCACTGTATGATCTTCACTCTTCATCATATCTGCAAAGTCATTTTGCCACTTAAAGTAACATATTCATAGATTCTGAGGATTAAGATATGGACATATTTGGAGGACCATTAATCTGCTGACCACAAATAGCATTGAGACTTTATTTGAAATTTTGTTAAAAGATCTTGGCAGCATTGGAATTTATGCAATATTTCATTTTCCTATCTATCAGCAAGGTGTAGTTCAATCTTCATTGTGTCACCTGGTGACGTTTTGAGATCTACCTTCATAGTTTTAGAGGTATGATCGCATTAATTCTTCTCCTTAAACTTCCTTTAGTTGTGTGTTGTCATTCTTAATGGGACTTTTCTTTGCCCATTTTCTTACCCAGAATGATTTTCTAATAAGTTCTTGCTTGATGTCCTTGATTCTTTATGGAAATGTATTCCCTAATGTAAGATCAATTTGGCATCCGCTCTACAAGAAGAAGCATATGCTGGCAATACGTGGTGCAGTGTGAGTGCGGTTCCTAGGGAATCGGCTCAGCTATGCCATATTGAGAAATCTCCATTTTCATTATTTATTTGAAAAGGTACAAAAGTGCTGAGCACTGATGTGACCTTCAGAGCTTGGGAAAGGTTGCTGAATACTACATTTGACCTACTTTGCTCAATGTCCTGAGCAGAAGGACATCCAGCACCCCAGGAGCTCCTCTGGCAAAGGGAAGTGGCATATGGGCCTGGGGTTGAGAGGCAAAGCTCTGTTTAGGGACCCTGCACAGACCTACTCTCCAAATGATTGATTAATTTCTACTTCAGCAGGTTGCAATTTAAAATCTACTTCCTTCTAAGTCTGCTGTTCATGTTGAAAGCAGGCTCCTGATGCAAAGGTAGAAGCTTGGAATTGGGAAATGGGAGGCCTGCTTCCAGCCTCAACTGAGAGCCTGACTGAGCCATCTGATGCTGAGGAAGTAGTGCCATTTCTCAGAGGATCAGGTCCTGTATTTGTAATGTGGGGAGGTAGAGGGAGGATTGGACATGATCTGACAGTCTCTTAACATGATGGAGACTTTAAAAAAGGCATTCTACCTTTGAAGATCAACAAAGCACCAATCAGTTCAGTTTTCATAGTTGTTTTCACCTTTTACATTGATTCTGGGGAAGTACTTTGGAGGTAGGCACTCTCTTTGACTTATTTACCTTAAAAATACCTGTGACCTTTTGAGCTAATACTTATCTCAGCCTATAGACCCTTGAGAAGTCTCAGAATTTCCTGCTTTGAGAATTGATAGTGGAACTTGATATTCCTTCTAAATAATAGTCATATAGGATCAAAATCAGTGTTCTGACACTGGATCCTCTAGCTTCTGTCCCATAGGAAGCCCTTGTTACATAAGAAGGAGGACAAATCCACAGGGTTATCTTAGAAGCCAAAAAGAGACTGGATGATTTGGCTTGCCAAGCAATCTCTTGTTATGCATCTTGTGGAATTCTGCTGATCCCTCTTGATATTTTGTCTCATCACCAGCTATCTCCTGCAGATGAAGGACTCTGATGATCCCAGACTGGCCAATGAGAATCAGACAGGATTGGAATAGCAATGACTCATCAGATCCACAGTACTTTTGGTAGTGCTTGCACTTGTGGCTCATCTTCTACTTAGTATGTGTTCCCCACATAGATTCTGTCGGCAAGGTTCAATCCCATATGATGGGGAGGAGGCAGCTAAGTGCAGGCATTGGGCAGACTTTCTTGAAATTCCAGTTTTCCTTTCTTCCTCACATCTGAGATTCTTTTCATCTCCTGTCATAGGAAGCATCCAGAGGGATGTGGGAGGGAAGAATTGACTTCTATGATCAACAGTGTAGCTCGTGATTGTCAGAGGCATGCAGATTATTCCTAACCTTTTTCTGGGTCCAGGAAGTGAGCCACCAGCCTACAGGTCCTAGTGAGTCAGCCCTCATTATTGCTATTATTATTGCTTGAAAATTAGATGCAACAAAGGGTATTGATATTTTGAACCTCAATCTCATCAATCAAATTGGGCTATTCAGTGAGGTGTGTGTGATGGGAATCATAATAGAAAGCCATTCCCATATTACGGAAAGTCAAGAAACCATGGCTGGCATGGTCATAGAGGTACTGTCAACTTCAGAAGAACTCAGAACCTCAGACCATAGGCTGGCAGGAGGTCCTGGCCTTTCAGCTGCAGTACGAAGAAGGCTGGAGCAAGGGAAGTGCTCAGATCTACTCTTCAACTGAGAAAATCTCCACAGAGCCATACAGAGGAGAAAAGAGAAAAATTGGTGTTGTACAACCTTGACTTTTGAAACAGACTCTACTTCATAGCATGTTGGAGCAGGAAGAGATAGTAATCTGAGGACCAGAGGGTCAGAGAGTGTGGCTCAGGGTGGCCGAGCCAAGGCCTCAGCTGCCAGGCCAGATCGGAACTGGAAGACACCAGATGCGGCAGATGGCTGTGCCAGCAGGTTGCCTGCCTTCCTCCCAAGTTGTGAACATGGTGGGAGTCAGACTTTAGACTTCCTTACAGAGCTGTACTGGATGCAGTGTAGGAGTGTGGGCATAAGGGAAGGGCTCTCTTAAAAGCATTTCTAAAAAGAAGATGGTGATGGTGTAAGTGAAGATTGGAAGATCTGTGTGTGAAAACACATTTTTATCAGGGTAGAAGTGGCAGGAAGAGAATTGCCTCTGAGGGGGAATGTTGGGAGCAGGTAGCTGTCATCATGAATTTGCTTGACATTTGTTTCAGTACTTTGACATTTTGAAGATGACTTTATCTTTTCTTGGGACTTTCTTTGTGTTTTCTTCCTCTGTTTTGGAATAACACTCTGAGTTAGGAAAAGCATGTCCAGAATTTTCCTAGAGTTTGTTCACAACCTGCCCAAACCTTTCTGTGACAGGGACACAGTTGTGCTTGTTCTTGGAGTCAGTGAGACTCTTCAAGCAGCTTTCTATGTAGGCACCTGAGCCTTGGCTTGAGGATCTGGAACACAGGTTCGGGTCAATGGCCACTGTATTTACAGCCTAGAATTGAAAAGTCAGGATCAGTGGTCAACAGAAGGTCTGCCTTGATACCTACTGCCTGAGTGTTAATTCAGCATATTATTTGGACTATCTGAGCCTCAGTTTCCCTATTTGTACTTGCTGGCATGAAAGTCCATATACTCAATAAAGTTATTGGAAACAGTTGCTGGAATAAATTATATAAAACACTTAACGTACATAGTAAATAAATGTTAATTATTCTTATTATCCGTGTCTCAAATATACCATCATTATTCATCCATATACTGCATTAATTCCTAGGTAATTTACTTTCTCACTTTGAAAACATTTGAAATAAGCTCTACTTTGTTAGGTAAACATTTTGCTCATGTTTATTTGCAAAAACATTGTCCCAGCTGCATGACTGGCTAACAGAGAACTTGGAATAAAAGTTTTTAAGAGCAGATGAGATCATGACACCTTGTGGAGGTAGGTCAATAAAAAGCAAAATAGACAGAGGATGAGGAATTTAATGAGAAGATGTTCCCGAGAGCCATCTGCAGTTTGTGCTCATTCAAAGATGAGTCCTTGCTATCCATGAGAGCCCCTGGCTGCATACCCTGATAAGTAAAGAAAGGACTCCATGTTTCTGAATGGAAACATACCAGAAAAGTGTGTGTGTGCACAAGTGTGTGCACATGTGCATATGTATACCTACACACTGGGCTGCGAAATGAGCCTTAGAGGAGTAGAGCAGACTGCTTTTCATCTTTCTCAGATGCTCAACTGTCAAGTCTATAATCTCCCACCCTGCAGCTGGGGAGCTCCTGACAGGCTTTGAGATAGTAGTGATGAGCAAACGGTCACTTGTCAGGTGCTGTACTAGGCACTTGATAGTCATTATCTCCAACCTCACAGCAACAATTGCCCCATGTTGTGACATCTCTCTTGACCTGGAGACTTAGGATGAAATGGTCACAGGGAGACTTGTTGACCTATTCATGCTCACAAAGTTTGCAAGGGACAAAGTTGGAGGTCAAACACTTGTAGACTGAGTTCCAATTCCCCTAAAATGGCTGTCCTTCCCCAAACAAAAGCAAAACCAAAATTAGACAGTTCAACCCTGTCTCCTTTACCTCTGAGGCTCATCCCTGAATCTGTATCAGGTCAGCATTAGGATAAGTCATTCTAAAAATAGATTAGAGTTGGGTAGCACCCAGAATGACCTAGGCTACTGGTGAACTGGTAGTAACCTGAGGGTTGGGGTACTTTTTCCAGACAGAATAGCAGCAGACTACAAGCAGGAGGGTGTATACTAGAGCCAGTGATTCTTCAAAACTACCACTCTGCCCAGAGACTCAGCAGCATTCAGATGTCTGCTACCAGCCATTTGCCTTAATTCATTTTAAATTTGGAAAAGTTATTCCCAAAGTGTTTTTTTTTTTTTTGATACTGGGGTTTGAACTCAGGCCTTTGCACTTGCTAGGCAAGTGCTCTACCACTTGAACCACAGCTCTAGCCCTTTTTTTCTCAGATTATTTTTGAGATAGGGTCTATCTTTTTGCCTGGGCTGGCCTGGACCACAGTTCATATATATTTCCTGCAGTAGCTGTGATGACAGGCGCATACCACTATATCTAGCTTTTTCCATTGAGATGCTGTCTTACAAACTTTTTGCCTGGGTAGTCCTTACAATCTCTGTCTGCCTCTGGAGTAGCTAGAATTATAGGAATGAGCCACTGGCCCCAACTTCTCAAAGTTTTTTGTTTGAACTAACCAAACTCCCCAAAAATGTATATATTTATCTTTTAGAGTAGAGTTTAGTTTATGTAAGCATTTTTTGGTGGTACTGGGATTTGAACTCAGTGCCTCATGCTTGAGCCACTCCACCAGCTTCATTTGTTCTTTTATATCAATAGACACTATTGAAATAGGACTACATGAAATTAAAAGCTTCTGTACAACAAAACAAATGGTCTCTAAATTGAAGAGGCCACCCCTAGAATGGGAGAAAATCTTTGCTAGCTATACATTAGACAAGGGACTGATAAACCAGAATATACAGGGAGCTCAGAAAACTAAACTCTCCAAAAATCAATGCCCAATAAAGAAATGGACAACTGAACAGACAGAACTTTTTCAAAGGAAGAAGTCCAAATGGCCAAAAAAAAAAAAAAAAAAACAACTACATGAAAAAGTGCTCACCATCTCTGGCCATAAGAAAATGCAAATCAAAACCACACTAAGATTCCACCTCACTCCTGTTAGAATAGCTAGCATCAAGAACACCATCAACAACAAATGGTGGTGAGGATGTGGGGATAAAGTAACCCTCATACACTGCTGCTGGAAACGTAAGCTAGTACAACCACTATAGAAAACAATATGGCACCTTCTTAAAAAAACTAAAAATAGATCTGCCATACAATCCAGCAATACCATTCCTAGGAATACACCGGAAGGAATGTGACTCAGGTTACAACAAAAGTACCTGAACACCCATGTTTATTGCAGCACTATTCACAATAGCCAAGCTATGGAAATAGCCAAGATGTCCCAATACTGACAAATGAATTATTTATTCAGCCACGAAGAAGAATGAAATTTTGTCATTTGCAGGTAAATGGATGGAACTGGAGAACATCATCTTAAGCGAAGTTAGTTAGGCTCAGAAGGCCAAAAATCACATGTTCTCCATCATATGCAGATTATAGAGCCAAAACAAATGCAGTAATATTATTGGACACAGATCACACACTAAGGGGAGAACACACATGGGAAAGATAGGGAAAGGAAAGGAAACCAAAAACTTGTATGTGGCTGATGTGCTCATTGTATAGAAGTGAATATAGTAATCTGAAACTGCAGAGGCCACTATGGGAAGGGGACTAGGAAGTAGTGAAGGGGTCTGGTAGAGATGAACCAATTTGGGTTGTAATACACAAGTGCATGGAAGCAACACTAGGAATCTCCCTGTATAGCTATCGTTCTCTCAAACTAGCAAAATTTTCATATTATCTTTTATGTTTTGTCTTCTACAAAATTGGAGAACAAGAGGGCAGAACAGGTTCTGCCTGGAGGTGTCGGGGGAGGTGGCCCAAATCATGTGTACACATATGAGTAAATGTAAAAATGATAAAATAAAAAAAAGACTATTGACTTTGCTCTAATCACTTTGTTTTCATTCTTCTTTTCCCATCTTTCCTCCTCCTGTACCCAACTTTTGTTGGTTTTCTTCTCCTCTGCAATTTTCAGGGTTTTTGTTTATACTTTTCAATCTCCTACTCTTAGTTGATTTAATTAAATGATATATTTTGACCACAGCATGTTACAAAATTAGCCTCCTTATATCACTTTCTACCTTTGCATTATCTATCTCTTCCCAATTTTTCTTAATAATATATTTTTACATTATCATTGTGTATAATACGTACATTCTATTCTCTAAGTGTAATTTCCATAGCTTTTGATTATAGACCTTCAGTGAAATGAGTTAATGCTCATTTGTGTTAGTCATTTCTCATTGTTGTCTCAGAATATCTGAGAGAAACAATTTAAAACAATTTTGGCTCACAATTTCATCAGTTACCATCATGGTCAGCGGGCTCCATTATTTCTAGGCCTGTGGTAGGGTAGACTGCCATAGTAGAAGGTCATGGAGGCCATGGTCACTTCATGGCAGCTGAGAAGCAGAGGCACAGAGAGAGCAAACCTGGCTCTAGCAGGATTCCTCCTTCTTCCTCTTTTGTTCTATCTGGGCCCAGCCTATTGGATGGTGCTGCCCACATTCAAGGCGGGTCCTCCCCTCTCAATTGATATCCCACACGCCAATCATCTCTAGAAATGCCCTCACAGACACACCCAGAAGCATGCTATGCTACTCTCTTAGGCATCTCTCAATCCAATCAAGATGACAAACAAGACTAACCATTGTACCATCTCCCATCCTTTTGTAATAATTTCTCTTGTCACTCGGCTATCGAAGTTTGACCTCTATCTATAGTTGTTTTTTCAAAAAAGGGGCATGAGCATTCATTCCTTGAGTTCTTGCACATTTGAAATGCTTGTATATTGATTCTATCTTTAAGCAAAAGTAAGATTGGATGTAAAAATCCTTGGGTCACACTTTCTCTGAGGATTTTGTGAGCACTGTCTCATGGTTGTGTTTCATTGAGTGATGTTGAGGTAAAGTTTGAAAAATAATAGTTTTCTTAACTTTAAGATGAATGGACCATTTGCCTAGCTGCTCAAAGTTATGTCTAGTTCTGAAGTGTAATACTTAGGATATGTCTTGGTGTTGGCCATTTTATAACACTCTTCTCTGTGGATATAGTGAATCCTTTCCATCTACAGGCTCAGTCTTCTTTTTTAAATGAAAAAATTTCTACAAAACTCTTTAAATTTTTTGCTTTCCAGTTATGTGGCTCTTTTCTTCAAGATAAATACAATTGTGCCTATTTTGGTTTGCCATTATCTGCTTTCCTTGTCATTGTTTCTTGAATCCTTTAAAATTTTGCTTATTTTTTGTCACCTGGTCCTACTTGTCTTGTTCTGTGATTCACTGGCTTTTCTCCGTTGTGCTCCTTTCAATATAGATTCATATTTGTGATGACCTACAATGTTTCCCATACATTTCCTGAGCCCCATCACTGCATGTTTTTCTCCTTCTGTTATCATTCATTACATATTTGGCTAAAACTTTGTAGTTTTTCTTTGAGCTATTTTGTTTTTATGTAGATATAGAAGTTAAGAAAAATGGTTTTAAAAATTGTATTAAAATACACACAAAGCGAAATTTACCATCTTAGCCAATTTTAAGTGTACAGTTCTATATAGTTAAGAACATTAACTTTTTCATCTTGAAAAACTAAACTCTATAGCCTTTAAATAACAACTACTCATTCACCCTTGCCCCAGTTCCAGGAAACCACTCAAGTGTTTTCTGTCTCTATGAACCTGATTACTCCAGGTACCTCATATGAATGGAAGCATACAGTATTTGTCTTTTGTGTGAGTGGCTTTTCTCATCTAGCTTAATGATCTCAACAGGCATCCATGTAGCTTGTGTCAGAATTTTCTCCCTTTTTAGGGATGAATGATACTACATTGGAAACATGTACTCCACTTTATGTATCCATTCACCAGTATGGACACTTGCTTCTACTTTTGACTATTGTGAGTAATGCTGCTATAAACCTGGGTACACAAATTTCTCCTTGAGACTCTGATTTCAATTGTTTTGGGTATATTCCAAAAATTAAAATTTCTCGATATATTTTAATTCCATTTTTCATTTTTGGTGACCTGACATAGCCAATGCAACATTTTACATTCTCACTAACATTGTGCAAATGTTCCTTGCCAATTCTTGCTATTTTCTGTTTTTTAAAAATTTTTGTGGTACTGGGGTTTGAACTTAGGTCTTCAAAGCAGATGCTCTACTGCTTAGCCACAACTTCAACCCATTTTGCTCTGGTTATTTTTGGAGATGGGTGTCTCACAGACTATTTGCCTGGGTTGGCCTTGAACCACAATCCTCCCAATAAATTTTTAATGTTATTATAGTCCAATTTACTTCTTTTTTTCTTCAGTTGTCTGTGCTTCTGGTGTCACAAAAAAGAAATACTCACCAAATTAAATTCTTTAACACTTTCCCACTGTTTTGTTTTACACTGAGGAGTAAAAAACCCCAACACTTTCACATGCGTGATGTTCATGATTTTTCCCTGCTCTTTGTCAACAATTAAATTTTTTTCTGATCAATGATTACTTTTTACTACTTGTTTTACTATTTCTATCTTGCTTTTGTTTCATGGGATCTTTTACATAAAACTGTGTTGATCCTTTTGTCAAGTAATCTTTGAATGAAGCAAGTTCGTTATGAGTCTATTTTTTCCATTAGGATTTACCAAGGAAGGAAGGGCTTTATCTTGAGGGTTATTTGTAACTGAAAATGAAGGAGTTACTTTAGCTTTTAGTTATCTGCAGACAAAAGCAATTGTCAGTGTGGGGTGATTTGAAATTAAGAGTCTCTGTCTTCCATTTTTATCAGTAATTGAATGCTTCCTGCAAGTTCAGCAAGTTTTCTCCCTAGCCCCTGTCCCCTGCAACACTCCCACTGACAGCCTACTGATCTCCTCATGCTGCTCAGAAGGAGAGGGTATTTTTCTCCCTGGAGTGCACCATCTTGTTTGCACAACTGTGCTCTGACAGTCTTGTCTGATATATGCACCTGCTGAAGTTCCACAAACTCCTTCCCTGGATTTTAAAAAATTATCATATTATTGTTGTACTGGGGGTACATTGTGATATTTACAAAAGTTCTTGCAATATATCATAGTTGAATTTACTCACCTCATCATTCTCTTTTATCTTTCCCTCCTCCAATTCCTGGAATAGTTTCAACAGGTCTTATTTTTCCATTTTTATACATGGGTATATAATATTTTCACTACATTCACCTTCCTAAACTCTTTCCTTATACCCTTCCCCCCTGCCACTAGTACCAACCCCCAGATAGGACCTGTTTTGCCTTCTTGTTCTCCATTTTTGAAAAAAAGGCATGTTTGTTTGTTTAAGGTAGATATGCAGGGAGTTTCATTGTGACATTTCCACGTATATATGTATTATAACCTTAATTGGTTCATTCCCTCTGTTTTTCTCCTTTCTAGCTTAGTCCTCTTCTTGTAATTTCAACAGATTTAAGAAGTCTATATTCATTCTTGTATAGAAAATACTTCAACCATATTGACCTTCTTAACTCCTTTTACCTTCCCTCTCCTGCTACTTACCTATACTTAGAGTAACCTGTTTTTCATAATATTGCTTGTATTTATATTGTGTTGATCTCCCACATATAAGAAAAAACATGTGACCTTTGGTTTTCTGAGCCTGGCTTACTTCACTTGATGTGATGTCTTCCAATTGCATCCATTTGTCTTCAAACCACATCTCATCCTTCATTATGGATTTTGTATGCCTTTGTCTTTTGTCATATTTCAAGTTTCAAAAGTCAATTCTAGTTTGTTGAGGGTGGAATTTGGCTTTCTGTTTCCCATTATCCTTGATGTTAGGATGATTTTGTAGAGAAAAATAAGGCAGGACCTTACAATGGGAGGACCAGGTGATGGTATTCACCTGTTTTTCATGCCCTTTCTTTTTTGAGCATGTGACAGCCCTCCAGTTTCCTAAGATCCAAAGGGAGCACTGAGAGCAAGAACTCTTGGGAAGTTATAGAGTAGGGTGCTTATGCAGTGCACTTCTGATTCTACCACTTACTTTCCCCAGAAGAAGCACATCTCTTCTGTGCCTTAGTTTTCTTCAACTGTAAAGTGGTAGCACCCGTAATAGCCAAGGTTTCACAGGTTGCCCACTTTAGGGGTTGGGTGTTCTTAGAATGTTATGTATATTCACTCCTTTAAGTTTTACTTATATCATCTTCATTTTATAGCCAAGGAAATTGAGGCAAAAATTTGTTGAATAAATAGCAGAGCTGATATTCAAACACAGGCTATTTCTAGAGTTTCTCTTGTCTGTTATTCTATCACCCCTCTGGAGTTTGGTACCTAACCCCTGGAGCTGTTGAGAGGATTAAAACAATAATGTATGGGAAGCACTAAGAACAGTGCACATAGTAAATAAGATGTTTTTCTTCTTTCTCCATTTCTCATCCTTCTCTCCTTTCTATGTTCGTATACTTCAGTGTTGAGATAGGGGAAACTGATGGCTTGATGTCATTTTGTTTGGCAAATTAAAAATGTCCAAAGTAGCTCCAAACATTTGAATACATTCATTTTTCTGATAAAAAAGTTTAAAATGCTGACTTTCACATTGGCAATAAATTAGAAAACTAAAAGAAAACTTTTCATCTTTTGGTCTTGTTTTGGGTTCCAAAAATACCTTATTGTCTGTTTTAAGGAGCTAAAGGCAGAGCAGAAAGAAAGGAATCCATCACTGATGACATTTTCTTTTTTTTAGTGGCACTGGGGTTTGAACTCAGGACCATCATGCTTCTAGGCAGGTGCTCTTACTGCTTGAGCCATTCCACCAGCCCCACTGATGACATTTAGAAGCAGCCACTAAACCTCTTTGAGGTTCATAGGTGGAAGGAGGCAGGTGAAGAGTGGTCCCCATTGTCCTCTAGAACCGCGCACTGTGTGCTTCATAGAGCTTTGTCACTCTGGGTTCCAAATGTTCCAACTAGTCATAATGTAGGAATTTAGGGTCAATAGGGGTCAACCATCCTCCCCACGCTTTACCTTCTCTTTGTATATTTGCCTTGTTCCCACTTTACAGACTTTTCCTGAGAGAAGAGGCACAGGCTGGAAAATGCACTTATTGGTTTGCTTTTATGTAAACTACTTATCTTTCAAATGCCAAGAAAAAGAGGAGAGGGGAGAAAGGGAGAAGCAGACAGGTAGAGAGGGAGACCAAGTAGTCTCTGATCCCTAATTCCACTTTTCCTGCTGGGGAATCTAATTGGCTTAGTTTTGTTAGGTGTTCAAAGGTGGCCAGGTGGATGACATACCTGCTTGAGGTAAAGGACCTTTGTGGAGGAGTGGGGGAGGGGAAACATGACTAAGACAGAGGACAAAATGATTGGTGGGAGAATGGCTGGGATCTCTTGGCCATTGAATTTCCTTATCAGGCTCCAGTTCTAGCTGGGACCCTGATGTGTCAACACTCTCTGCCTTCCAGATGCTCAGTGACTGAGAGGGAGACCAGCAATCCATATTCCACTTCTGGTTTCCAAGACAGTCTCCATGCCTGCCCTCCTGCTGGCAGCACTCTGTGTTGAGCCTCTTTTGCTGCCAGCTCAGTATGCACTGTGTGCCTTGGCAGGTGGTTCCTTTTGGTTCCTGTGGTGTCCTCCAAATAGGAGCTTGCTGGTGTGAGGACTTTGTCCTGTCTGCCAGTAGTTTTCTTCCCTAGCAGCAGTGGACTCTCTATCAGACTTCAGCCAAAGTCACTCAAAACTCCTATTCTAGAAGCAGAGGAGGGGCAATTGCACTCTCTGTCACTTATATCTATCTGTTTCCAAATCACCTCGATCTATTTTTTAAAAAGGAACCAAACAATCTCGGGGGGGGGACATTTCATCCCTAAAAAGTTCTCTAAGGAAAGTTCAAAGATGGGCTGTTGTTTAGAGATCAATGGAAAGGAGATGGAATTTAAATATTAAGAAGAACGCTCTTGCCTCCAGGTAAAGCTGACATTTGCATGACAATGAGAATGACTAGCCAGATGGAATTGAGGATCTGACTGGAATCTCAAATCTGGTGGAGAGAAATCATTCACCTGAAATGGCAAGAGGAAATATGCTAAGCAGGGACTTGCTGCTATCCCTCACGTTCAACAGACCCCGAGACAAAGAAACAGCGAGGTCACAAATAGGAGGTGATACAATTTGACATTAAACTTAATTTGGTTTGTTTTCCCTTCAGCCCCTGACAGATGTGCGATTGTGGAAGTCTTTGATGGGGGTGGGGGAGAGCGCTTCTCTTCTGTCAGAATTGTCTGACATTGTCATCAGCAGGGCTGTCATTGTCATTATTGTTATTGTGTTAGAACAACAGGAGGGAGGGAAAGGAAACTAAGAGTATGACCTGAATCACTATTGGAAAATAATGGGAACATCTTCAAAGAAAAGGAAAAGAAGAAAATAAGGGCTCAAATAAACACTTTTGTGTCTTGACGGTTAGGATGGGGGAGAGTTGGTCTCTGAGTGATAGAATCAATAACTAGGAAGACACTTTAACCTGGAAATTGAGTTCCCTGAAAGAGACAAGTTTTTATTAGCCTGATCCATACTTGAGTCTAAATTCTCTTATTTTGAGGCAGCAGAAGCAGTTCTGTGGGAAGATGGAAGAAATTTGAGTGGGAAAAACTTCAAGATGGCCCTAGTGATCTCCTCCCGTTTATATGATCCTCTTCCCTGTGGCCTGCTTCTAAGTGCCATTTCCATGAGTATTACATTATATGACAAAGGTAAAGGGGTTTTGCAAATATATCTAAGGCCCCTCATCAGTTGAATTTGAGCTAATCATAGGGTGATTTTTGTGGATGAGCCTGGACTAATCCTTCAAAAGAGGCCATAGGCCTCTTTGGAGACTCCGAGCAGCAGAAGAACTCTCACTCTGTTGTTTACTTTGAAGAAGTGAGGTATCATGAGCCTGAAAACTATGAAGAAATAGTTTTGTCAATAACCCAAGAATGCTTGGAAGCAGAATCTTCCCTTGGTGAGCTCCTAGATGAGACACAGCCCAGGACAGCTTCAAGACTTCAGCCTACGAGGCCTGGTTAGAGAACACAGCTGAACCGTACCTGGACTCCAGACACAGACACTCAGAGAGAAGAAAGAGATGTCTCCTGAAACCACTGGAGTCTAAGGTAAATTTGTTACGTAACAGTAGAAAATTAATTCAGAACTTTATTCTTTAAAAAGCCAGTTGGAGTAATGCTATGCACATTCACTTTCCTGCTGACATGAATAGTGAAGGGCAGAGCAAGGAGGGTCAACAATACTGGTGTCCCATTCACATTTCTGCAGCTGTTTGGAGATGTCTCTTTTGGGCTGGGGACCAGTATGGCTTAGTTTCTGATCCTAAAATTTAGCCAGGCTGCTTTATCTTTTCAATAGCATAGCAGAAGCAATGTGATTCACCTGAGACCATTCCTTGAAGCAGAGGTCGTACCCAATTTTTTATCCTTAATCATTGTGCCTCCTTCCTACTGCTCAATTTGTGTGCAGGTCAATTAGAGATGAGTCTTGTTGAGCATCTACTATTTTTTAAAAAATTATTTTATCAGCATATAATAGTTGTACAGGAGGATACACTGGGATATGTGCTTACAATATGCCTTAGTTGGATTTTCCCCCTCTATCATTCTCCTTCTTAGAACAATTTCAACAGGTTTCATTCTTTTATTTTCATATGTGGATACAAAATACATCCACCATATTCACTCTCACTGCTCCTTTCCTTGTGCCCACCTACTTTCTACTGGTACCCATCCCTGTTGTTACCTCCTGCCCTTCATTATTTTAAATGTATATTGATAGTCCAAGAGGGTTTCACCTTTGTACTTCAGCATATATATGTCATGCTTTAATCAAATTAACCCTCCCCATTACTTACTCATTCTCTATCACTATGTTCCCTTAATAGTCAACTTATAGAACAGTGAGTGCATTATATTATATTCATATATAGATGGGTTGTTTCAATATTTTTCATTCTGTAACATTTTCTTCACCTCCCCCACCTCCCATAGTCCCCTTAAATAGACTCTCTAGCAAAATTTTGTTCTGTCATTATATACATATATACATATGTATATGTGATCACATATATATTTATATATACATTTAAATTATAATTCTAGCTTCCACATATGAGGGAAAACAGAGCATCTGCTATCCTACAGGTATCCTATTAGGGTGGGAACAGGAAGTGGTTTGTTATTAATGATGATTGAGTGGAGCCCAGAATCAAAGTCAAAAGTATATGGTTCTGCATATTTCTAAGTTTGTATGATAGCTGGGTGCTGGTGACTCACGCCTATAATCCTAGCTACTCAGGAGGTATAGATCAGCAGGATCACAGCTTGAAGCCAGCCCAGCAAATAGTTCATGAGACCCTATCTTGAAAAATCCATCACACACAATAAAGGGGGCTGGTGGAGTGGTTCAAGGTATAGGCCCTGAGTTCAAATCCCAGTACCGCAAAAAATTGTATGATAAATAGCTATCTTTTCTAGTGGTTATTACAGAGGGTAAATGGTCAAGTGTTATAACAGACAGCAAAAGGTTGTGGCTCCACTATTTTCTAATTGCATGATTTTCAGCTTCAGCTGAAAAATAAGTGTTAATAATGATTAACATGATAATATTGATAACATATTTTTGAGAATCATATGAGCAAAAATACATGCAATATATTCTAAACTTGTAACAGACGAATCTTATATGTTATATTATGCTACTATTATAGTATTTATTATATATTACTATTATAATATTATGCATTATATATGCTATTATTGTAATAGTATTTAGAGCTAAATGAATTAGGGAAGACTTCCAGTAGGGAACAAGCCTAAATTATTGCTAAACATGATGCTATGGTTTGAATATGAAATGTGCCCTCAAGATCATGAGCTGGTGGTGCTATGTTGGGAAATTTTAGAAAACTTTAATAGGTGGGGCCTAGCTGCAGGAAGTACATCACTGGAGGCATACCTTTGAAAGTTATACCTTATGCATTCCTGGCTATCTCTGCTTCCTGTCCACCATGAGGTGGACAAGCTCTTCCATCACACACTCCCACTGCCATCATGTTCTGCCTAAGAATCTGGGGCCAAGCAACCATGGACTGAATCTTCTGAAACTATGCGCTAAAGTAAATCATGACCCTCTTTGTTCTCTTAAGTAATTTAGTCAAAGCTATTCAAAAGTAACTAACATACAAAGGAGTGTTCTAAGGAAAAGGACCATCAATGATAATTGAAGAATTGGGTGGATGTGACTTCTTGTAGTCTTTCTCACACATATTTCCTTCTCTCCCTCTGGAGAGCTCAACAGTCTGTTTCATTCAGATTAGAGTTTGACAGAGTTTCCTAGGATTTCAGAATGGTGTAGATTCGGGCCTCCAAGTTCCCATAAAATTTTTCTTTCTCTCTGATTATAAGTGGGATTTGAACCCACACACTCAGGAGAATAAGGATAGTTGGTGACTGGTTGCATACTTGTAGTGTGACACAGCCTTAGCTTGGGACCAAGCCTATTTAGATAGCAAGCTGAATAGTATGTGGGCCCAGGGTCCCCAGCCTTGGGAAACTTGGAAGGTGCACAGTCTTGAGTGTGGAAGGGTCCATTAGCGATGAATTCAGTTAAAAAAAAAAACTTATGTAGCTCATCAAAAGCAAGCGTGGCATGGGTGGTTTCTTTCCCTGTTCTTTCCTTTACTTTTCACTCTTGGAAAACAAGAGGCCTAGAATTATAGCAATACATCCAGGTTATACTAAATAAAGGGCCAGTGTTAACACAAGGAAGAACTTGTAGGTGCTCTACTTCCAAGATGTTGAAAACTTTCAGCCTACTCTTAAGTGTGGCAGTGGGCCCTAACCTGTGGCCTCTAAGGGTGGACAAAACTTGAGTGAGAAAAAAGGGCTAGAAGGTAGAAGTTAAAGCAAGACACTTGAGGAAGCTTAAGAGAAGGAGGAGTTCTTGGACTCTCACATAGGGTGGATTGTATACGGGAGGAAGGGCAAATTGATGGCAAAGAAGAGCAGTGTAGAGGGGATGCCCAAGTTTGATCCTTCAAGAAATGAGTAGCTTTGTGGAGTTCTGAACCTGAGCACCATGGCTTTCCTGTTACTCACATGATAATTTAGGTAGCATCTGCCAGCAAAAGAAGCACCATTTTCTCTCCCTTGGGTGACTTGTGAATGTCCTTTGTGGGGCTTAGGGGTGACTCAGGGAAGACACGTAAGATTTCACTATCTTTTTCCTAACCCTAATTGTTCCCTCTTAGATCTATGGGTTGAAACTTAGAATATCTGTTCCACTGGGTAGTTAAGATATGCTGGGTCTTAACACAAGTCTGGCTCCTGTGGTGGTCCCAGGAGCCATACCAGTGGGGCAACAGGGACCTCAGACCTAGGTCTTCCTACCAAAGAGCTTTTGGATAAGTGGACTAATCATGGTGCCTGCTTGGAAGCTGTGATAGAGGTTATGGTTGTGTATATATTTTCAAATCAATTGTGCTGTGTGTGCATGCATGTGTATGTGTGCTGCGCGTGCGTGCGTATGTGTGCTGCCAGTGATGTCTTGGTGGCCTGAGCTGAGCTGCCTTTTTTCCTTCACTGTAATGCCATGCCACTTGTCAGTTATAATTAAGCTGTCATTCACAACTAATAAAGTCATTGTGACCAGCAAGAGACTGCTGAAATAGTTCTCTTCTCTGTACACCACCAACACATCACTGAACTGCTTGTCAACATCATCATCATTGTCTTCCTGTGGTTAAGATCGTTATTAATAATGATGATTGTGATCATTAGGCCTAGGAAAAAAATAATGATAAAATGGCTCTAATTAGGCATTATACATACAATGCATTCTTGTCATTATGTTGTCTAGTATTCATTATAGTCATTATAATCACTATAAAAATATGAACTTCTGCTTGAGTTTGTCTTCTGTATGATAAAGGCATCTTAAGACATGGTCTTGTTAGCTTTCATTTCATTCTCTTGAGGGGAGAACAAGTTTCAAGAATGGTGCTATGTGTTGGAGTAAATATACGCCCTAGGGGATATAAGAGAACTCCAGGAACCCAAACCAAAATGCAATGAAATAAATAGTGGGGAGATACATAGCAAGGAGATGTATTTGATGTGGCACAGTCTAAAATGAAAAATATTTCAGATACCTCATTCTCCCATTTTCACTTTGTAGTTTGCCTCTGCCATTTCCCAGCTGTGTGACCTTAAGATGCTGCTTCTGCCTTTCTGAGCACAGTGTTATTTTCCTGTTGCAATTGTCATTTGAATGTCTAAAAATGTAAAAGGAGATGGCTTTATAACCCTAATTTATAGCTAGGAGAGATTTTTAAGTAGATTTATCACTTTGGTACATTGGTTAGCCTCTAGTCTGACTGAAGTCAGACCTAATCTGCAATTTGCTTCAGTCAACTGCTGCCTATGGGCTCTGCTGCCTCCAATTCCCTCAACTCCCTGCATCCTTGGGCAGAGGTGGGGGCCAGGAGGCAGCTGGTGAAGAAGGAGGTCTCAGGAAGAAAGCTCTGAAAACCTGTGGAGATGGCTTGTTGATATGCCTTCCCCTCCCCACCATTAGCCCACATGGTGGGCATCTGAACTCAGCCCCTCCTCCACAATGACCTCTGGGACTTCCTGCTCCCTTCTGGGTGGTTCTTGCTCTTCCATATGAGTCACTCCACACCCTGGGACTCTCTGAAAACCCTGCAGTAGGCTAAGCATGGGATGACTCTGAGCGAGATCCACCTTATTAAGTTAGGCCTTTGAGGTTTGGCCTTGTTTGTTACATCAGCTGGCACATTATCCTGACTGCTATGGACATGGACAGATGTTCCTGAAAGGTGTGGTGTTGACAAGGTGGGACCTCAAGGAAGGGAGACATTCCATTCTTGGTTGGATCAGAGTTCTGCTGTTTCTGGCTTCAATCCTCCTTTGTTCTCCTTAGTAATAACCCCAACATCTGTCTAGAGACACACAGCTTGCATCTACTGCCCTGGATGACTCTCACAGATGATAAACAGAAGAGAAGAATGTCCCAGGAGGACCAGAGTCAGGCACTGCACATTCTTTAACTGGTTTTTCTGCTGGGCCTTAGTGAACTACATCCCCCCAGACCCCCCACCCCCAACGTGCTCCTGCTCTGGCTGTTCCTTGAGGTGTGTGGCTGTTGATCACATCCACAGTCTTCTGACTGTGGAGGTGAGCAGAAGAGTGGTGGCATAGACCCACAGGGAGAAGTGTGCGATGGCTGTAATTTCAGGCTAACGAGTACTCCACAGGCTCCTTTGCTGGTTGCCAGCGCTCGGCTTTGTGTGCTGGAAACATCTTGAACAAAATGTCAGGGAGAGCATTTCAGCAGAGGCCTGCTGACTGAGGCCTGGGGCTGGGAGGCTGCCACCTGCCCTGCCTCTCGGAGGTAATTATGTCAGTCTCGCAAGGCCAACGTGGATATGTTAGTGCACTTCCTTTAGGAAGGGAATTTTCATTGGCTCAGCTCCTTTGAAGCTGCATAGCGTTACTGTCTCCAGGTGTGCAAGAGATGTAGGGTGTTTGGAGAGGATAAAGGGAAGGGGGCACAGTGTGGAGGGCAGGGTAGGATTGGCAGTAGGGGAAGGGTGAGGGGTGGGGAGCAAGTGCTCCTGAGCCAGAGAGGGACCTACATGCTAATTTTGGCAACATTTAATTAAATGATAAATTGGAAAAATTCTGTTATTATTACCACCCAACTTTTTGACTGTGGAAGCTTAATGTCTTCTCTATTAATGTTATAGTTTGGAAGCATTTTCTTTCTTCTTTGATTGCTAATTTGCATTAGGAAGAGGAAATGTGTCTGATAGCTTTTGAAAGGAAAATATTTTCAAAATTTGCTGAAAACAGAGCTTTTATGCTTTCCTTTTCTTCCTAATACTTTTTGTTTGGGGTGGGAGGAGGGAGGGTGAAAATCTAAAGAATAAGGCTTTTATTTGGCAAAGAAGAAAGTGCAAAGCAAGTCCTCATTGGGAACATTTTTAAAATGTGGGCCTTCTCCAAGTCACCTTCACTGGATCTAGGTCTTAAACGGCTCCTATGACCTGGGGCAGCATCAGGTTCTAGAAGAAGAAGAAACAGCATCATTCTCTTACTTTGTATAGCCAAAGTCGAGTGACCAACACAAAAAGGGGCTCCTACCCAGTTTCTCTAGAGGGCAAGAAATTCTGTTTTGGCTAAAATTACAAGAACAAGAGATGGGAAGTGAGGCAAATCACTAAAGGTCATTTGGCCACAAAATATAACTGCAAACTGATGAGTCCTCATGTCTTGAATGGCCTTACAAATTAGGTCTAACAACCAGTCAGTCCCAAGCTTTGGAATTTCCAAACATGTTTTGAGAAGTGGAGTGCATATGCAGCCTCTCAAAGGCAGTTTTTCAAAGCACAAGCCAATATTGCTAACGTTTAGTTTGCTCATTCTCTTCTTTAGCTCTAAGTCAGCCATATTATTTCACTCAAGTAGCCAGACCCATGTGTAGAACAACAAAAGCCTAAATAAACCCAGTTGAAACAATGCATGTACCAGGGGCAGTTATGAAGAACAAGAAAAATTCCTGTCCTTGGTCCTTGGTTCTGAAGACTCAGAATTGAACCTATTTCTGGGTTGAACCACACATCTCATTTTGCACAGGACTTTCTTCATTTTGAAACTGGGTAGGAGCAGTTTCCATTGTTTTTTCTGCAAGTCAACAAGTAAATTTTAAAAAGTCCTTTTACATTTGAAGAAACAGGATTTTATAAAGGAAAAGCAATTTATCTAATGTTACCTCACAAGTAGGCTGATGAAATGTCCTTATTTTTTTGAGACAGATGAATTTCCTGGGACATGGGAGTCTAGGTGGTTGGTAGCTATTTTTAAGCACTTTTATTAGCATATATTAGTTGTACAGGGGGGATTCATTGTGACAGGTTCGTGTCTATTTTGAACAATAAGATATGATGGAAATGATGCCATGCATGTTTTGCCCAGTTCCCTTGGAATAAGCATTCTTGGGCCCTTCCCCTGTGAAACTCAGTCACCATGCTGTGAGAAGTCCAAGTCCACATAGGTGCTTCAATTGACAGTATTAGTAGAGCCCAGACTTCAGGTGAGCCTTGCCCTAGCACCAGATGTAGGAGTGAAGGAGGCTCCAGGTGTGTCTCCCCCAGCCATTTGAGTGGCCCTTGCTGAGATTCCAGACACTCTGGTGCAGAGACAAGCCATCCATGCTATGTTTTGCTCAAATTCCTGACCACAGTATCCGTGAGCGTAATAGACTGGAGCCTGTTTTAGCACATTAAATTTGCAGTGGCTTTTAATTCAGAAATATATAATTGGAACCATGTGAAAGAATGTGTATTTTTTGTCTAAGAAGTTAGGCTTCACTCTCAGTTACAAAACTGACATGTGCACTCTAAAGACATAAGTCCCAGCCTGCTGCCCTCTCTGCTCTTATTTATTTTAATTAATTAACTGATTAATTAATTAATTTGAAGGGGACTGAACTCCAGGGCTTCACGCTTGCTAGGCAAGGATTTAACCACTTGAGCCACATCCCCAGTCCTTTTGCTTTAGTTTTTTTTCTTTTTCAGATAGGGTCTCTATAACTTTGCCTTGGTTGCTCTCCAGCCAAGATCCTCCTATCTCCACCTCCTGAGTAGCTTGGACCACAGACATGTGCTACCATGCTCAGTTCCCTGCCCTTGAAAGCTCATGTTTGCTATTTTTGCTAACTACTGTAAAAATCAGTACATTATAGGATTTTCTTGACATTCTTTGTTGGAGTAATCTGAAAACTTTCCACAGGACATTAGCATTGTTGCTCAGAGGAAATACTAGGAATTTATGGAGAAAGAAAAGGTTGCAGGAGCCCTCTCCCTTGCTATGGTTTGGACTTCTGCCACTTTTAAAGCTCCTCAGTGTAACTCATGTTTGAGGCATTCTCCGTGGACTGGGTGAAAGGCTACTCTGATGAGAATCGAAGTGTGAAGGCAGTTAGAGGTTGAGGATTGGGCTTAGGTTTTGCTGTTAACCTAGTTCAGTTAGAACCCTGGCTCTACCATTTACTGACTGTGAGGCCTGGAGTGTTAGTGAGCCTCTTTGAACTCAAGTTTTCCATTTCATCTGATGCATACACACAGGGTTGGCTTTGGGAAGATGTAGGAGGTGCACATAAAGTGCATGGCACCCAGTGAACATGCATGATGTTTCGAGCCCATCTTAACTTAGGAACATTTTGAAAGACATGTCATGATCTGGAGAAAATGATATTCAGTGGGATTCCTGAGAAAGAAAAAGGTGTCTTCGTGGGAAAGCATTCTTTAAGTACTTTGAGTAGTACTATTGATTCCCCTCACCCCACTGCCTCAAGATGTCAGGGATATTCTAACTTTATTTTGTGTTACTGATGAAGGTAATCCTGTTGGTTGTTCCAGAGATGCTGAAAGTGATCCTGGAAGCATTCAAGCTCTCTGAACAAACCCTCCCCACATGTCTTCAGGAAGCCACCTCCAATCCCGAGGTGCTTCATATTTTTTTTTTTGGTGATATTGGAATTTGAACTTAGGTCCTTGAGCTTGCTAGGCGAGTGCTCTGTCACTTGAGCCATTCCTCCAGCCCTTTTTTTTGCTTTAGTTATTGCTTAGATAGGGTCTCATGTTTTTGCTGAGCAGCTTCTGAACATGATACTACTATTTATACCTCCCAAGTGCTGAGACAATAGGCACACTACCATGCCCATATTATTTGTTGAGATGGACTCTCATTAACCTTTTGCCTAGGCTTGAACCACAGTCCTCCTGATTTTTAACTCCTGTGTAGGTAGGATTGCAGTCATGTACCACTGTGCCCAACCCCTAAGGTGCTTCATCTGAATGCTGACATTCTTCTGGAAACTGGAAAAGGACTAAAGGTGTTATAGAATTAGAGAGGGAGGGAATCAAGGCAACAGACACAAAAGGAATAGAATTTGTGAGCATGTAGATGTGAGGAGGGAGGGCTTTGACTGTTAGAACTGGGAATCAGGAGACAGGTGAGCTGAGTCTATAAATGGCAGGGTGATCTTGGGATTATGTTTTCTCTTTTTTAAGATTGTGCTTCAGTTGGGATTGTTTCTTTATACTTATTTTTTCTGATACAGGAGTAAGACTAACTTAATTTCTGGGAGACAAAACTTTTGAGCCAGATTCTTTGGCCTCTTTGTAAAATTAAGGAATCCTTCAGTCTGCTAACATTTTTATAACCTAGTAAAATATTTAGTGGCTTTCCTCACAAATTCTGGTGCCTTGCTCAGAAATAACATAGTTGGCAGCAAGGATTGATAAAATCCAAAATTAATGTAAAAAATGGTATTTGTTTGCCCACAGTATAATTTCATACGGACCCAATGTTTACCCAGACCTTGGGTCTGTGCATTCCTGCCTGTGATTATCATGCATATCATACTCTTTAACTTCTTTCTGTTCAAGAACATAGGGTGTAAATCAAAATCTGGAGCTGGATTTCAAAGATTGGCATAGGTTATCGAGTATCAGAGCTGTGAGCCAGGCATGGTTGCAGTGCCCATGATCCCAGCACTCAGGAAGCTAAGGCAAGAGGATTGTGAATTCAAGACCAGCCTCAGCTACATAGTGAGACCCTATTCCCCCAAACCAAAGCAAACCAAACGAACCGAAGAAACAAAAAACTCAATCAGAGGTAGAGAACAGATTTCGGGAACTAACTAGTAGGGGAAACAATGTAATAAATATTGATGAGTGGTCAAATCCTTTGTGTCATCTTAGATATCTATCTATCTATCTATCTATCATCTATCTGTCTATCTCAACAACTTGCAACCTTTCTTGACATTAACAACTTTGTTAAGGGAATTATTGTAAAGAAAGGTTAGTGTTGTGCTAGGTGTCTAAACATAGACTATGCATGTTGTAAATTCAAGTGTCCTTAAAGGATTACAGGAAAAATGTTTCATTATACATAACAATAAAAATACATGCATTTGGATTTAAATAATACTAGTATTGGACACAGGATGATAAACTATAGCTTGCAATTTCAGAAAAAATGTGGCTGAAATAAATTAAAATGATTTCTTTCAGCAAAATGTTACAAACCCTGCAAATATTACTGAATGCCAAAGCTATTAACCAGAGAAGATTATATTGAGGGAAAGAAATTTAATACTTTTGAATACTCATTAAGTGCCAGATACTTAAATATATATTGTCTTCTTGAACACTCATAATAATCCTTGATGTAAGTATTATTATTTTCACAGATGAGGACACTGAGGGGAATAGAGGTTAAGGATTTGACTAGTCTCTTATGGCAAGTGAATACAAATGGTGAATCTATTATTTTTACCATATCTCTTTAGCCACTAAATATACTCTCCCTCCATTAGTTAGGTTTCTACAGTGTTGATACATTTGATTCAGAAGATATTTTTCTTCAAAATTAAAAATAAATAAAGCAAAGTCCAAGACATGGAAAGTTTCTTCTTCACATTTGATGAAAGTTGGCAAATGACCATCTGTCACTGCCTCTTCAGTCTCCCACAGAGAGAAGAATGTATTCACAAGTACAGCCCAAAGACTGGGCTGTGTTGAGTGTTTTCAGACGTAGAATAATGAGACTGAAGACAATGAGTGAGGGTATTAAAGAAGGGTTGGCTGTCTACTTGAGAGGGTTTGCAATGTCACTGCTGTAGAAGGCAATCCAAGGTCTTCTCTTTCTGAGACCAGAAGCTGAACTTGTCAGTGCCTCAGATTGGATGAGCCTCTTGGGACTGAGGTGCTTATAGTAGGGCATTTGTTTATTAATTTACAAGCTCAAATTTGATTTCCTCTGACCATAATAATACTGGTGCCACCACACCAGTATTGAGGAGGTACTAAGCTAATGGTGGTGTAGACTTTGTACACTGAAGGTTTATTAGTGAATAGACTCAGAAGGAATGGAATTGTGACCATGTGGGTATTTTCTTTAGGACATAGCTGGGAAAATGCCACTTTAGTGACCAGGTATTCTGCTCTGATAGTTAACTACTGCAACACTCTGATTCTTTAGTGCCTCTTTTCCTAAACTCCATACAGTTTTTAGCTCCTTTTAAAAGAGTCATTAATTTAATTGTTTAAAGTAATGTTTTTAAAAAAACAACCCAGTAACCTTTATTGAGTCCCCATAAAGCCCTGGTCTTTACTGTCCTGATGTGGGAATGAAGTATATAAGGAGGGACTAACATTGCACTTTTTTTTGGCTAAGAGATAACACTACAAGAAGTATTTTGGCTAAGAGATAACACTACAGGAAGCGAAGCTGTAATTGTTATATATAATTTTCACTAAAGATGGGCATTATAAGGGCTTATGTAAATTAACTATTACTATATTAAAAGTTTCTTTTAAATCATTCAAAGGTAATATGGCATGGTTGGAATTATTCATTCTAATAATGGTTTGTTTCTCTTTAAGTAACTGATAGATATCTAATAAGTATTCACTATATACAAGTTGATTGCTAGACACAATGAATGAACAGGATAAGATAGTTTCTTCCATTATGGCTGGGTGCAGTGGCTCACACCTGTATTCATAGCTACTCAGGAGGCAGAGATTGGGATGTTCACAGTTCTAAGCCAGGCTGGTCAAAAAGTTAGTGAGACTCCATCTCAATCAATAAGCCAAGTGTGGTGGTTCAGCCTGTTATCCAAACTATGTCAGAGGTCATAGGTAGGACATCTGCCTGGGCAAAAACATGAGACCCTCCATGAAAAATAAGAAAAGCAAAAAAGGGCTGGGGCATGGCTTAAGTGGTAGAATACCTGTCTTGCAAGAGTGAGGTTCTGAGTTCAAACCCCAGTACCACAAGAAAAGTTTCTTCCATCATGGAGCACTTGCTTTAAATCCCAAGATAAAATATTCATAGAAGCAAGTGTGATTGTAGAGGGTTGTGGCCAGTGGGTAGCATGTCCTACCATTGGGAAAGATGGTCCAGAGCAGTGTAAAATGGCATTAACCCAAGTTATAGAAGTTAATCAGTGTTCTTCACTCCTAGAAGAGAGAAGGTTATTCCCTCAGGCATGAAGGATATTCAGGTTCCCAAGAGATTCCTATTTTCAATTTACCTGCCTTTTTGGGGGACAGCTCTGCACTCATGTGGTAGCATAGATGACTGTATTCTAGTATTTTCCTGGAGCACTTTCTATAATTTACTGCTGTCCAAAACATTATTAGAATCATAACTGAGAAAAACAATGTTGCATGATGAATTTCATAAAGGAAGTGTAGTTAATTTTTTCTTTTTTGAGATGCAAATATTTCCTTCCAGACCCAAGATTGCAGTGAATCCAGAATGAATAATAATGACTCCCTCAAAGTTTTGTCCTGTGGGGTGAGTCATGAGCCTGTGCTGAGGAATATTATAGGAAACACCTTGCTGGGCTGCGGAGAGAATGTGCCTGGGAATGTATTTTATCATTTAATGCAAAGAATAGAGAAAATTAAATCTATTGAACACGTTACCTCATTGATAGTCTAGCGTGGCTCATTGAAAACACCTCCACCTTTGGCCATTTTGGGGTTACTTGTTGCTGTCTGGTAGCATGGGCAGGAGAGGAGAGAGTAATGGAAACAGGTCTGTCTCTATTATGAATTGCTCACTGTCAGGAAAGAGATAATGATTAATGATAAGAGAAATAACAATCATTAATGAGCTGAAGAAAATGAGTCTAAATGAAATTATTTCCACTCACCAGATGATATGACTTCATTAGTCCAGTTCTCCACATCCAATATGGTAGCCATTATCTACATGTAGCTATTTATGTTTGTATTTAAATAAGTCAAAATAACATAAAATAAATCTCAGTTCCTCATTTGTGCTGGTAGCACTATGAGTAATGACTGGTGCTGTCATCACTTGTGGCTCTGGAACTAGCCTATTGGACAGCACAAGAGAGGGAACATTTCCTTTATTGGACAGCATTGGTTGAGGACATAGCAGGGAAAGAATGTGACCTAGCAATGGAGCCAGTGGTCCATTTTGCAGAGCAATGTGTCATGATGCTTTATTCTTCCCATCCTCCTTCTTGCTTTGGTCATCCCATTACATTATTGGTGCTTTGTTTGGAGCTGGTACAAATGAATCATGTGTACTCAATTATTTGAGAATATTTTCCCCATAAACCAAATGTATGTTTTATGTCTACAGATTTTTGGTTTTTTCCTCTCTTTGCTTCTTCCTTTTATTGACTTTGTAGAATAACCAATTTAGCACACCAGCATAGACTCTTCTGTGAACTGTGAAAAAATTCTAGCTGGGAAAGTTGATTGAAATAAATGATTTAGGGAGACTTTTGAATAATTTGTATACTTTAAATCTTCCTATTCACCTGCTTCCCCTTATCACAGATAACCAAGAGTTAGATATAGTTGTTATTAAAGAGAAAAATTAAGTGAGAGACTGACAGACAGATGAAGAGGACTGAAAAAGGCAGTGACAAACAAGTGAGGAGATGGATAAAAGGAGAGATATTATTGAGTGCTTTTTCTGAGAATATTATTAGGCTAGGTTATTCTTTTGCGTACTTTCTTTTAAAAACTATTGAATAGATTTATATCTTGATTTTATAGATAAGGAAATAGTCTCAGAGAGGGATTTCACTTGCTCAGGATCCATACAACTAGTTCTAAGGTTTGAATTCAAGCTTTCTTACTTCAAGAATCATGAATTTTCCATTTTTGAGTGATATAAACTGATTTCTTTCTTTCTTGAGAACAGGCAGCCAAAACCCTGTCCTTTTTTATTTCATATTGTCTCTTTGAATTTTTTGTTTCAAGGAATTTTATCCTCTATTTAAAAGTAAAGAACAATGTATCTGAAATATTTACATTTATGTTGTTTTCAAGAGTAATTCTGTTCTGAATTGTAGTACACCAGCTTTTTGTCCTGATAGCTTTTCTGCTTTTTGTTGGGATATGTATGCAATAGCACACATCCTGTCACTTCTAATGATGGCTCATGTTTTTAGAAAGGTTTATTTTTTCCTCCTTTTTTATTAGCATATATTAGCTGTACAAAGGGATTCCATTGTGATATTTCCATATATACGATGCATGCATAGCTAAAAGAATTAATAGTGAAAACAAAATGCCCATTATATGCCTTAAGAAATGATCATTTTCAGAACTCTAGAAGTTCTTTACAATGGTTTTCCCCAATTTTCTGGATTCTGTGGTTATTATTTTCTGTACAGTTTTATACACATGGTATGTTCATAAACAACATGTTGCTTAGTATTGTCTGTTTTTGAACATTATGCATGTGGGGCCATATTAAATATATTTGCTTTCAAATAAATCATTTATCTCTCCATTCTACTATTAATGGACATTTTGAATGTTTCCAGTGGTGTTTTTTAAAACTGCAAACTATGTTTCCATGAGCATTTTTGTATATCTATATTTGTAAGAATAATCTAGCTAGAGATTCTTTGGGTGTGCACCTGGGAGTAGAATTACTGGGTTCTAGGATGTGCTATTTTCAACTTTCACTATAGAGGTTTTTTTTTCTGAAAAAATTGCACCAAATCGCAATCTGACCAGCAGTAGGTAAGAGAGCCTATTGTTAGACATCTTTGTCAACACTTGGTATTGGCAGACTTGTCAAAAATCAACTGACCATAAACCTGTGTATTTCTGCATTCTAAATTGTGTGCTATTGAACTATGGATCTGTCTTTATGACAATTCATGCTCTATTGATTATTGTAGCTTTGTGGAAAAATTTGAAATTGGATCTAATGAGTCCTCACACTCTGCTGTTCTTTTTCACAGTCATTTTAATTGCTCTAAGTCCCTTGACTTTTACAATTAGTTTATTAATTTCTGCCAATAAACCATGTGGGACTTTAATTGGAGTTACATTGAACCTGTAGGTCAATTTTGAAAATATTTCATCTTAGCCAAATTAATATTCTGATCTATGAATATGACATGTCATTCCATTTATTTATGTCTTTTTCAATGTCTTTAAAAATATTTTTTTATCTGCGCACCTGTGGCTCACACCTGCAACTCTAGCTATTTGGGAGGCTGAGATTGGGAGGAATGCAATCCAAGGACAGCTTGGGCAAAAAGGTCACAAGAGTCCAGATCCCAAATAACCAGAGCAAAATGGACTGGAGATGTGGCTCAAGTGGTAGAATGACTACTTTGCAAGTGCTAAGTCCTGAGTTCAAACTCCAGTCCCACTAAAAAAACTTTTTATTTTTCAGAGTAGGTTTTATAACCTTTTATTAAATTTATTAAGTATTTTAATGCTTAATGTTTTTGTAAATAGAATTGTTTTTTGTTTCATTTTTGGGACTGCACATTATTCATTGTAAGTGTACAGAGATATAATTTATTTATTATTGATCTTGTATCCTGCCTATTAGCTGCATATTTTCATTGCTTCTAATATTTTTTTAGTTATTTTAGATTTTCTACATATAAGATTATGTCATCCACAATTAGAGGTAATTTTGATTCTTCCTTTCTAACATGGATGCCTCTTATTCAATTTTCTTTTCTTGTTTCACTGGCTAGGACCTCAAGTACTATATTAGATAGATGTGGTAACAGTAGATATTCTTATCTTGTTCCTGTTCTTAAAGTTTAAAGTTTTCAATCTTTCACCACTAAATATGATATAAATTGTGGATTTTTCATAGATGTCTTTTTTTTTTTGGTGTCACTGGGCTTTGAACTCAGGGCCTCACAATTGCTAGGCAGGCACTCTTACTGCTTGAGACACTCCACCAGCCCATAGAAGTCTTTTATTAGGTTGAGAAAGTTTTCTTCTATTTGTAGTTTGAGTACTTTTAATATGAAGGAGTGTTGGATATGTCAAAAGCTCTTTCTGCATCTATTGAAGTGGTCATATTTTTAAAATTCAATGATATGTATTATATTATTTTCATATATTAATCTAAACTTCTTAGGATGAATTCCACTTTGCCATGGTGTTGTATAATATATAATGGATTGAATTCAGTTTGTAACATTTTGTTGAGAGTATTTTATCTATGTTCAAAAGATATATCTGTCTGTAGTTTTCTGATCTTGTGATGTCTGTGGTTTTCATGAAGGGGAAATATTCTCTTTGTCCTTCAATTACAGTGTTTTTGATTTACTACAATGTATCTTACTTAGAGTTAATTGAGCTTCTTATATATGTAGATTAATGTTTTTCATTAAATGTAGGACATTTTCAATTGTTATTTTTTCAAATATGTTCCATCTAATTTGCTTGTCCTTTTCCTTCTGAGATTCCTATTCATATATTGGCACACTTGATGATATCCCTTGGGTCTTGGAGATTCTGTCCATTCTTCCTTACCTTTTTTCATTTTGTTTTTTATATTAGAAGATCTCAATCATCCATTTTAAAATTTTCTTTCTTCTGCTAGTTGTTGAGACTAGCTGTGTTGAGACTTTCTAGTGAATTTTTCATTTTATTTATGATACTTTTCAACTCTAGAACCTGACTTGATTTTTTTGTAACACTCCCTGTCTCTTTCTTGGAATTATCTGTTTAGTTAGACATCATTCTTACCCTCTGCTTTAATTCTTAGATATGTTATTCTTTAGTCCTTTGAACATACAATGGTGCATTGAAAGTCTTTTCCTCTTAAGTTTTTTTCTTATGTAGGGATACATATTCTTGTTTCATTGCACGTCTCATAAATTTTTGTCAAAACAGGACATTTTAGATAACATATTATAATAATTCTGGATATGTATTCCCTTAGCCCTCTTGGTGCTTCTTCTTGCTTGTTTGTTTATTTCTATAGCCATGTGGATGGACTGTTTTAGCATAGTCTACATTTCCAGTGTGGTGCCTCATCTAATTTAGTAAGGAGTTTGAATAAAGATCTCTCTTTTATTACTCATAACAGTAAGGAGAAGAATGGGGTTGCATTTCCTAAATTAAAATGCCTTTCATGAAGTAGAATGTCTTCATATAAGAGGTTAGATATTCTCATGATGCAGAAGAATGAGAAGAGGGTCTTTAGTGAGATCTTTGGACAAACACTCACCAAGTCATGATTATACTTCATTTAGTGAATAAATGTGTAGGCATCTTCATGGAATTCTTTCACATTGAATTTCTATGATAAATACCTTGCTCTCTAATAAACTACTTATGAAATCTTTGCAGATGTCACCCTTCTAAGATCGCAATTTTGAACTGGGAAAGAAGTTTTCCTCCAGGGAACATTTAACAATGTTTGGTGATGTTTTTGATTTTGAAGAAGGTGCTACCAGTTATCTAGTTCCCTGTAGAAGTCAGGGAAGCTGCAAAATAACTATAATAAAAAAGGCCAGCTCTCCCCAGCAGTAAACAAAAACAAAAAAAACCAAATAAATAAACAAATGTAAAATGTCAGTAGTGCCCAGGTTGAGAAATCTTACTTTAAGATATAGAAGTTATATTAGTCTGTTTGGGCATAGACTGGGAGATTATAAACAACAGAAATGTTGTTTATAATCCAACAAGATCAAGGTGCCAGAACACATTGTGTCTGATGAGGGCCTACTTTCTGGATCATAGATAGTTCATTCTTAAATGGTGGAAGAGAAGAATTGGCTCTTTTGCTGCTGTTCTTAAGAGTACTAATCCTGTTTACCAGGGCTTTTTCCTCTTGACATGACCATTTTCCTAATCATCCATATCCTGACACCTTCACATTGTGAGTGTATTCTGGAGCAACACAAACATTCAGATCATAGCACAGACCAGTAAAGAGCAGTTAATCTTCCCTAGATTGTGAAGGCAACGATGAGTGTGAGATGGCGAGGTTTGGCTAGATGGAGAAGCAATAAAGACTCTATGGAAGTTTCAACATCTGACTTCACTTAGACTCACTCTTAAAGGAAAGGTAAATAACACTCATTCAAGCCACGTTTCTTGGTTCCAAATGCAGTGATTTCCACAGTCCCACTATGTTTACTTAGCAGGTGTCCTGCACAATTTCATAAAACATTTCTTTTGCAGAGAATATTTTTTTAGAAAATAACTCAAACTGAAGTTTAAAAACAAGCCAGTTTGTCAGTGACAAACAGTTTTGAAGATGAGGTTTTCAGTGAAGGTGCAGAAAGGTTAAAGTACTAAATCTCAACTTTATATGGTTCTTGAAAAAGAATTAGCCTTTGAGAAAATGATGCAAATGTTTGAATATTTATAAAAAGTCTCAAGCATTACTTATTTCAGTAAGTTGGTGGAAAATTGCTCTTTATATTAGAATAAATGTTGGTCCATGATATGACACTATAAGAAAACTTAGATTTGTACAATACTGGGATATTATTTTATTGAAATGACTTAGTAAAAGACTTAGGGCTTCAAGTATACAATCCAATGTTATTTACTTATTTTGATATTTTCCTTATGATCCACATTGATATCTTAGTTTTTGTGTTAAAAATAATCAAGAAGGTAAGTAGCAAAATTCTTCTTCAATTGCTATTTCCACATTCCCAATTCCTTATCATTTTCCCCCAAAATACTATTATTAGTTTTTGTCAGCCTCTTCCAGAATATCAGTATGCATGTGCAAGCTCAGAAAACCATGCTCTGCCATTTTACATGTAGAGGTGCACTCTCTGTTCTTTATCTTATTTTCTCATCTAGCAATATGGGAAGTGTTCTAGATATCTAACTGTTAGGATAAGCTATAATCTCCTTAACTCATCACCTTTGCAGGAGTAGGTGACAAACCCTTGTCATTAACCTTGTACTTATTTCATTTCAAACACTGTACAACTATATCTGTGAGATTATTTTTGAGACAAGGGGAACATGAAGGATATTATATATGTAAGATATATTTATTAACATTGTTTTATAAAGGGATTGCATCCACCAGTGATGTATATTAACATTTGGATTTTTGTCAGGTAGATATTATAAAGGTCTCATATTTGGAGGCTTGGAATTATTTATATTTCCATTTTGTGAATTTCCTGTTCATATTGTTTGCTCATTTTTCTATTGGGCTGGAACATTTTCCATGTTTATTTCTAGGAGATCATATGCTATGATATCTAGGATATCCATATGCTGGGTATTTCATATTCATGAAGTAAGTTGCATAGATTTTCCTTAGGCTTTCAGTTCTTTTTTGACTCATCAAATGGATTTTGCCACCTACAATTTAAATTTTTATGGCCAAATTTATTAATCTGGTTTTGAATTTTGAATATAGAAAGGTTTTCCTCTTGCCAAAATTATAAAGGATTTCTCCTCTGTTTTATCTTATCAGTTTTCTGATCTTATCTACTTTTACCTTAACTTTATCAAAGATTGATTAACAAATAAAAGTTATATATATATCTAAGGTGTTTTCCTTTTCTTGTTTAGATGTCTGTTTCATTTGGGATTTAACCAGTGTGGTGTGGATATGGAAACAACTTCACTTTTTTCCCTCTGAATGAGGAAGCAGGCAGGACTGGATTCTTTGTTAAAAGGTAGCTCTTTGACAACTTTTTAAAATTTCTCCAGTGGAAAATCTCCTATTTTTCCTGGGATAGGTTTTGGTTAATATATGTATTTTCCTAGAAAATTATGTATTTTACTTAGATTTTCTATAGAAATTTGTAAAGTTTTCTCTTATGATTCTTTAATTATTTTTTCTATGCATTTTATTTTTTTTACTTTTTGAATTTGTATTTCCTTCAAAAAATGTATTGTTCTCCTACCTTTCCCTACAATAAAAAGCTATGTTTTGTTTCATTGTTTCAGCTTTCCTAGTTTCTAGTTCATGAATTTCTGTTAATATTCATTTGTTTCTTTCCATTGATTTATTTTGCTGCTCTAATTTTGGGAATGGTCTGTATAATGAATTCTTTTCTTCTTAATTGGGTGAGTGGTTAAAGTTACAAATTACTTGCTAAAACAGTTTTAGTGGATTTTCATAGCCCTGATGAGTAGATATTTTCTTTCTAGAAATTTCAGTTGAGTTCCTTTTAGATCCAAGAGCTGCTTAAGAGAAAAATGTCTTAAGATTTAGAGAGGAAAGCACCCTTTCTTCTTCTCCCTTTGCTTTATTCTATTGTGACTGGAAAAAATGGTTCCATTTTTGCTTCTTTTTCTTTCAGTTTTTGAGACAGGTCTTGCTATGCAGCCCAGACAGATCTTGACATTGCTGTGTAGCCCAGGTTGCTCTACTTTTACTTCTCAGAAACCACTGAGGTTAATTTTCATGAATAGTCCATGGAAACTGAATATTCAGGGCACTGAATTTGATATCTATCTATGAGGACCACATTATTTGAGTTGTTATTTGGGTTTTTTATATCCATGCTCATTTTTTCCCCTTCTGTGTACCTGATGTGAAGGTAGAAAGAATGGCTCATTTTCTCTTACTAAGGCAACTTTGTTATTTTCATAGCTTGTGAGATTTATTCTTTATGAATATTGCTGCTAAGTTATTTGGTGCATAGTTTTTTGCTTTTTTTTTTTGCATTGCTGGGGTTTGAACTCAGGGCCTACACCTTGAGCCACTCTACCAGCCCTTATTGTGATGGATTTTTTCAAAATAGGGTCTCATGAACTATTTGCCTGAGACTGGCTTCAAACTGTGATCCTCCTGATTTCTGCCTCCTGAGTAGCTAGGATTACAGGTGTGAGCTATTGTCATTTGTATTGCATTGATGTTTACAACTCAGAAATCTTCAATTTCATTTCTTGAGATGGCATCTCATTTTTGCTTTTATTTATTTATTTTTTATTAACATATTATTGCTGTACTGGGGTACATTGTGACATTTACAAAAGTTCTTACTGTGTATCATAGTTGAATTCACCCCCTCTAACATTCTCTTTTATCCTCACTACCCCCATTTTGGAATAGTTTTACCATGTCTCATTTTTCCATTTTCCTACACGAGTTCACAATATTTCCACCATATTCACCCTCCTACCCTCTTCCTTGTATCCTCCGCTCTCCTATTGGTACCAAGTCCTCAGACAGGACCTGTTTTACCTTCCTGTTCTCTGTTTTTGTAAAAAGTCTTCTTTGTTTATTTAAGATAGCTATATTGGGAGTTTCATTGTGACATTTGGTTCACTCTCTCTATTTTTCTCCTTTCTACCTTAGTCCCCTTCTTATGGTGATTTCAATAGGTTTAAAAATTCTATATTCTTCTTGTACAGAAAGTACATCAACCACATTCACCTTCTTAACTTCCTTTACTCTTTCACTCCTGTTAATGACTTCTAAGTGTAACATGTTTTTCATAGTATTGCTTGTATTTGTATTTTGTCTAACTAAAAATAAAACTGCTGTATGAACCAGCAATACAACTCCTAGGGTTATACCCAGAGGAATGTAAGTCAGGATACCACAGAGACACCTGCACATTCATGTTTATTGCAACATTACTCACAATAGCAAAGGTATAGAAACACCCCAGATGCCCTACAACTGATGAATGGATCATGAAAATGTGGCACGAGAGATTCCAAGATGGCGGCTAGAGGTAGGAAGCAGAAAGCGACCCTCCTATAGTGAAATCTTGGAGAGATGCTGGAGACACACTTTGCAGGCATAATCACTGAGAAAAGGCATAACTTTGACCCCTCCACATCTCCAGCCGGCACAGAGAATCTCCACCTCACGTTAAACAGAGAAACGAGGAGGGCCCCCAGGCCGCGAGTGGCCCAGACAGCTTGGGAAGACGCGGACCAAGTGAGCTTCACGGTACCGTGGTACCCCCACAGACAAGCCTGGGCCAGAGCAGCATAGCCCCCTGGACAGACTGACCTCCACCCGGGAAAAAAAGAGAAACTGAGTACTAAGCAATAAGAACAGTTAAGACACGCTGGAAAGAGGGTGGGGTGCCCTGAGCGCTGAAGATTGGGGGAAGGGAATCCTTCCCGGGACTGTAAATAAACAAGCCGGCCTGGCCAGAGAGCCTCTGGCGGGAGCGGGGCGCGCACCCAGCAACCAGGAGCAGGAAAGCTTGTGAGAGGAGGGAAGACCCACTTCCCACGTGAACTGTAAACAAACATGGCGGCCGGCAGGAGCAGCAGCACCGCCCAGTAAGCAGGAGCAGGAAAGCTTGTGAAAGTGGCGGTGGGAGGAAAACGGCACAGGAGAGGGGGGAAGACCCACCTCCCACATGAACTGTAAATAAACACGCAGGCCTGACAACGTGGGGGCAGTGTCACCTTTCCCAGTGCTTAGAAAGGGGAAAGCTTGTAGCAGAGGCTCCCACACAGGAGAACTCTGAACAAACAAAGCCTGTGGGACCAGGTGAGTGCTAAGTTCACCCCAGAGATCTGCATAAATAACGCCGCCAGCTACAGGCTGAGAGCAGCAGGCAGGCAAGCCACAGTTGCAGATACCACTCTCAGAACTGTCTCCAGACTCTTTTTTTTTCTTTTTCTCCCTACCTTTGATGAGAGAACAACCAAATTACACCTGCAAGCCAAAAAACTTACTGAAACTGTATTGCATTTGAACTTGGGACACTTGGTGGGGCTTTTTGTGTGTGTGTGTGTGTGTGTGTGTGTGTGTGTGTGTGTGTGCGTGTAGTTTTGCTCTATTTTATGCGTCCCCTTTGATGAGACAACCACAGAACAACATCTGAGGCACCATCTCCAGGACTGGAGACTGAGATGGACACCCAAATTATTAAGACTGAAACTGCATTGCATATAAACTTGCAGGTTTTTTTGTTTTTGTTTTTTTTTTAATTTTCTATTTTCCATTTTATTTTAGTTCATTTTCATATATAGATATTTCTTTCATTTACTTATTTTTTATTTTTTTATCTTTGATTTTCAATCCTCTCTCTGTCTCTCTAATGTCTGTTCAGCTTACTGTCGATTAGTACACTAACACTCCCTGTTTATACCTTTGAAACTTTCTTATCTGAAACCTTGTTCTGCTTTCTCCCTCTTGTCTGTGTATTTGTTTTCCCCTTTTCTTTAACTTCTTGCTTTCCATCTCAGCTCACCCTTCCATTCTAAATATTACCATTGTTATTATTACAAGCTAGAAAATACTCAATTGCACACAGTACAGGGACAGTAACAACACCAAAGACAATGACGGGAAGACAGAAAAAACAGGGAAACCAGTTTCCCCACAGCAAAAAATTAGTACAGGAACCAGAGGGGAATGAAGACAACAGAAACTCAGAGCCAGACTCCAACAAAATGAATATAAACTATGCCAAAGGACACAATGAAGCCCACAAGAATAATTTAAAAGAAGACATACTACAAGTACTCAATGAGAATTTTATAGAGATGATACTGGATAGGGTCAACCAAAATGTACAGGAGACACTCAAGAGATTCCAAGGCAACAAAAATAGAGAATTTGAAAAAGCAAAAGAAGAAATAAAGGAAACCATAGAAGCACTGTATAAACACCAAAGTGAAAGAGAGAACACAGTGAATAAATGGATAAATGAACTCAGGACCAAAATAGACAACATTAAAGAGGAAAACTGCCAGGATATGGAAAAACCTCAGAAAAAAGAATGACACAGAACTGCAAAACAAAACGGAAGGCCAATCCAGCAGAGAAGAACAAACAGAAGACAGAATCTCAGAACTTGAAGATGAAATGGTAATTAAAGGAAAAACTGAAGAACTATTAATTAAACAACTCAAGACCTGTGAAAAGAAAATGCAAGAACTCACTGACTCCATCAAAAGACCAAACTTGAGAATCATGGGCATCGAAGAAGGAGAAGAGGTGCAAGCGAAGGGAATGCGTAATATATTCATCAAAATAATAACAGAAAATTTGCCAAATCTAGAGAAAGATATTCCCATACAGATGCAAGAGGCCTCCAGGACACCAAACAGACCAGATCAAAATAGAACTACTCCACGACATAGCATCATTAAAACAACAAGTTCAGAAACTAAGGAAAGAATATTGAAGGCTGTAAGAGAGAAAAAACAAGTAACATACAAAGGTAAACCCATCAAAATCACAGCAGACTTCCCAACAGAAACATTAAAAGCAAGAAGAGCATGGGGTGAGATCTTCCGGGCATTGAATGAAAATAACTTCAACCCCAGGATACTCTACCCAGCAAAGCTATCATTCAAAATAGATGGAGCAATAAAAGTCTTCCATGATAAGCAGAAACTAAAACAATATGTGACCACAAAGCCACCACTAGAAAAGATTCTGCAAGGGATTCTGCACACAGAAAGTGATACGCAACTTAACCATGAAAAGGCAGGCAGTACCAAACCACAGGAAAAGAAAAAGCAAGACAGTAGAGAGTAACCTCAACTTAGGTACACACAATCAAACCTTCAAACAACTAAGACAACTAAATGGCAGGAATCACCACATACCTATCAGTACTAACGCTTAATGTTAACGGACTTAATTCACCCATCAAAAGACACCGTTTGACAAAATGGATTAAAAAGGAAGATCCAACAATTTGTTGCTTACAGGAGACCTATCTCACCGACAGAAATAAGCATAGGCTTAGGATGAAAGGCTGGAAGAAGATTTACCAAGCCAATGGCCCCCGAAAACAGGCAGGAGTAGCAATACTTATCTCTGACAAAGTAGACTTCAAACCTACATTGATCAAATGAGATAAAGAAGGACATTCCATACCAATAAAAGGGGAAATAGACCAAAAGGAAATAATAATCATCAATCTGTATGCACCCAATGTCAACGCACCCAATTTCATCAAACATACCCTGAAAGACCTAAAAGCATATATAAACGCCAACACAGTGGTTGTGGGAGACTTTAACACCCCATTATCATCAATAGATAGGTCATCCAAACAAAAACTCAATAAAGAAATCCAAGATCTAAAATATGCAATTGATCAAATGGACCTAGTAGATGTCTAGAGAACATTTCATCCAACCTCTACACAATATACCTTCTTCTCAGCAGCCCATGGAACCTTCCCCAAAATAGATCATATCCTAGGGCACAAAGCAAGCCTCAGCAAATATAAGAAAATAGAAATAATACTGTGCATACTATCTGATCACAATGCAGTAAAAGTAGAACTCAACAACAAAAGTAAAGACAAAAAACATGCAAACAGGTGGAAACTAAATAACTCATTACTTAATGAAGAATGGATCATCAATGAAATAAAAGAGGAAATTAAAAAGTACCTGGAAGTCAATGAAAATGAAAACACAACTTACCGGAACCTATGGGACACAGCTAAGGCAGTCTTGAGAGGAAAGTTTATAGCCATGAGTGCATATATTAAAAACAATGAAAGATCCCAAATCAATGACCTAATGATACATCTCAAACTCCTAGAAAAACAAGAACAAGCAAATCCCAAAACAAATAGAAGGAGAGAAATAATAAAAATAAGAGCTGAAATCAACGAAATAGAAACCAAAAAAACCATACAAAGAATTAATGAAACAAAAAGTTGGTTCTTTGAAAAAATAAACAAGATCGATAGACCCCTGGCAAACCTGACTAAAATGAGGAGAGAAAAAACCCAAATTAGTAGAATCAGGAATGCAAAAGGGGAGATAACAACAAACACCATGGAAGTCCAGGAAATCATCAGAGACTACTTTGAGAACCTACATTCAAATAAATTTGAAAATCTTAAAGAAATGGACAGATTTCTAGATACATATGATCATCCAAAACTGAACCAAGTGGAAATTAATCACCTGAATAGACCTATAACACAAAACGAAATTGAAGCAGCAATCAAGAGTCTCCCCAAAAAGAAAAGTCCAGGACCTGATGGATTCTCTGCTGAATTCTATCAGACCTTTAAAGAAGAACTGATACCAACCCTCCTTAAACTGTTCCATAAAATAGAAAGGGAAGGAAAACTGCCAAACACATTTTATGAAGCCATGTTTACACTTATCCCAAAACCAGGCAAAGACACCTCCAAAAAGGAGAACTATAGGCCAATCTCCTTAATGAACATTGATGCAAAAATCCTCAACAAAATAACAGCAAACTGAATTCAGCAACACATCAAAAATATTATTCACCACGACCAAGTAGGCTTCATCCCAGGAATGCAGGGGTGGTTCAACATACGAAAATCAATAAACGTAATAAACCACATTAACAGAAGCAAAGACAAAAACCACTTGATCATCTCAATAGATGCAGAAAAAGCCTTTGATAAGATCCAACATCATTTCATGATAAAAGCTCTAAGAAAACTAGGAATAGAAGGAAAGTACCTCAACATTATAAAAGCTACATATGACAAACCTACAGCCAGCATTATACTTAATGGAGAAAAACTGAAACCATTCCCTCTAAAATCAGGAACCAGACAAGGATGCCCACTATCTCCACTCCTATTCAACATAGTACTGGAATTCCTAGCCAGAGCAATTAGGCAAGAAGAAGGAATAAAAGCAATACAAATAGGTAAAGAAACTGTCATAAAATCCCTATTTGCAGATGACATGATCCTATACCTTAAAGACCCAAAAATCTCTACTCAGAAGCTTCTAGACATCATCAATAGCTATAGCAAGGTAGCAGGATATAAAATCAACATAGAAAAATCATTAGCATTTCTATACACTAACAATGAGCAAACGGAAAAAGAATGTATGAAAACAATTCCATTTACAATAGCCTCAAACAAAATCAAATACCTAGGTGTAAACCTAACAAAAGATGTGAAAGACCTCTACAAGGAAAACTATACACTTCTGAAGAAAGAGATTGAGGAATACTATAGAAAGTGGAGAGATCTCCCATGCTCATGGATTGGTAGAATCAACATAGTAAAAATGTCTAGACTCCCAAAAGTAGTCTACATGTTTAATGCAATTCCCATCAAAATTCCAATGACATTCATTAAAGAGATTGAAAAATCTACTGTTAAATTTATATGCAAACACAAGAGGCCACGAATAGCCAAGGCAATACTCAGTCAAAAGAACAATGCAGGAGGTATCACAATACCTGACTTCAAACTATATTACAAAGTAATATCAATAAAAACAGCATGGTACTGGCACAAAAACAGACATGAAGACCAGTGGAAGAGAATAGAGGACCCAGATATGAAGCCACACAACTATAACCAACTTGTCTTTGACAAAGGTGCTAAAAATATATGATGGAGAAATAGCAGCCTCTTCAACAAAAACTGCTGGGAAAACTGGTTAGCAGTCTGCAAAAAACTGAAACTAGATCCATGTATATCATCTTATACCAAGATTAACTCAAAATGTATCAAGGATCTTAATATCAGACCCCAAACTCTAAAGTTGATACAGGAAAGAGTAGGAAATACTCTGGAGTTAGTAGGTATAGGTAAGAACTTTCTCAATGAAACCCCAGCAGCACAGCAACTAAGAGATAGCATAGATAAATGGGACCTCATAAAGCTAAAAAGCTTCTGTTCATCAAACGAAATGGTCTCTAAACTGAAGAGAACACCCACAGAGTGGGAGAAAATATTTGCCAACTATACATCAGACAAAGGACTGATAACCAGAATATATAGGGAACTTAAAAAACTAAATTCTCCCAAAACCAATGAACCAATAAAGAAATGGGCAAGTGAACTAAACAGAACTTTCTCAAAAGAAGAAATTCAAATGGCCAAAAAACACATGAAAAAATGCTCACCATCTCTAGCAATAAAGGAAATGCAAATTAAAACCACACTAAGATTCCACCTCACCCCTGTTAGAATAGCCATCATTAGCAACACCACCAACAACAGGTGTTGGCGAGGATGCGGGGAATAAGGAACCCTCTTACGCTGTTGGTGGGAATGTAAACTAGTACAACCACTCTGGAAAAAAATTTGGAGGCTACTTAAAAAGCTAGACATCGATCTACCATTTGATCTAGCAATACCACTCTTGGGGATATACCCAAAAGACTGTGACACAGGTTACTCCAGAGGCACCTGCACACCCATGTTTATTGTGGCACTGTTCACAATAGCCAAGTTATGGAAACAGCCAAGATGCCCCACCACTGACGAATGGATTAAGAAAATGTGGTATCTATACACAATGGAATTTTATGCAGCCATGAAGAAGAACGAAATGTTATCATTCGCTGGTAAATGGATGGAATTGGAGAACATCATTCTGAGTGAGGTTAGCCTGGCCCAAAAGACCAAAACTCATATGTTCTCCCTCATAAGTTGACATTAGATCAAGGGCAAACCCAACAATGCGATTGGACTATGAGCACATGATAAAAGCGAGAGCATACAAGGAAGGGGTAAGGATAGGTAAGACACCTAAAAAATTAGCTAGCATTTGTTGCTCTTAACACAGAGAAACTAAAGCATATACCTTAAAAGCAACTGAGGCCAATAGGAAAAGGGGACCAGGAACTAGAGAAAAGGTTAGATCAAGAAGAATTAACCTAGAAGGTAACACCCATGCACAGGAAATCAATGTGAGTCAATGCCCTGTATAGCTATCCTTATCTCAACCAGCAAAACCCCTTGTTCCTTCCTATTATTGCTTATACTCTCTCTACAACAAAATTAGAAATAAGGGCAAAATAGTTTCTGCTGGGTATTGAGGGGGTGGGGGGGGAGGGAGGGGGCAGAGTGAGTGGTAAGGGAGGGGGTGGGGGCAGGGGGAGAAATGACTCAAGCCTTGTATGCACATATGAATAATAATAATAATAAAAAAGAATATATGGCACATATATACAATGGAGTTTTTTTCATCCATAAGGAATAATGAAACCTTGTCGTTTGAAGGTAAATGGATACAATTGGAGGACATCATGTTAAGAGAAGTAAACCAGGCTCAGAAAGACAAAAGTCGTATGTTTTTTTCTCATACATGGGAGAAAGTCATCTCATTTTGTGGTCCAGGCTGGCCTCAAACTTGAGATAGTCTTGCTTCAGCCTCCCAATTGCTTGGATTGTAGGTGTGGACCACTATACCTTATCCAAAAAACTTTCAATTTGAATAATAAATTTAGTGTTGCCAAGTGCTTTTTGTTTTATTTCATGCTTACAGCCTAAATTCTACCTGATCTAGTACTAATACTATGATTCTTTAAAAAATTTCTCTGCATTGCATAGTATAACTACTCAGCCTGCTTTTCTGCTTCTCAAAATTACTTTTAAAAGCTATTTCTGTATTATTTTGGCACAGAATTCAGTTTTGCTTTATGAGTCAATATGAAAATCTTTTTTAACTACATAAAGTTGAGCACATCTACATTTCTTGATGTGATAGATTCATTTGGTTTGAATTGTATTATTTCACATTTTGTTCTTTTTAGAGCAGTCTTTCATTTTGTAATTGGTTTTTGTTTGTAATTTATAAAGGTTTAAAATTTTGTTTTAATGGTTTAGTTCATAATTATAACTTTCTGTGGCCTTCTGCTTTTGTAGGCCTGTAATAGTTCCCAAATATGAACTAGGAGTAAATTAGCATATTATCTTATATATTTTGTGCTGCTGTAACAGAGTATCTGAGATTGGGTAATTTATAAAAAATAAATTTGCTTTCTCACAATTATGGATGTGGAAAGTCTTCAACCAGGGTGTAGCATGTTGGTTCATGAAGGTTGCTCTGTCCTCTTTTTCCAAGGTGGAACCTTGCACCCCCTGTCCTCTGTAGGGGAAGAGTTCTGTGTCCTCCCATGGCAGAAGATGGCAGAGGAGAAAAGGAACAAACTCTCTCTGTGAAGTCTGTTGATAATGGAGCTAGATCTATTCACAAGAGAGGAGACCTCATGGCCTAATCACTTCTGAAAGCCCAGCTTCTAATACCACTCATTGGCAACTCCTGGATTTTTCAGGGGACATATGCAATCCACAGCAATAGGACCATGTTTTTTTTTAAAGCTTCCTCTTTCTTTCCTCTATTGCTTAATATTAGCCATTAAAGTTAAGGGAACCCTTCCTTTCTTTGTACTTCTGTGTCTCTACTTCTGTTAATTTCTTTTTTTTAAAGTAATTTCTTTAACAGGAACTCAGGGAGACAGTACTGTTTGCTTTATCATCTTTTCCTTTAATTTCTGACTATCTGCACTGTAGTCCTTATTCAAGGAGGTGTTCCTTTCTTTAATATTGAATGTGAATCCTAGTAAAATGCTTGGTCACAATTCTGATCTGTTCCCTGGCAGCATTTGTTTTTTGGCAAGACTTTTTATCTATTGGTAACTTATTCTTCCATTTTTTTCTTAAAGTAAGTTTGGAATAGTGTTTTATCTTTATCTTTTTGTTATTCATGTTTTAATCTACTTTCTTTTTCTGGATGAGCTCGTTATATGTTCTTCCTTGATGGAGGTGGGAGGGAGGTACAGAATGCCCAAAGATGTGTTCCAGGCTTCACAATTCAAGGATTTTTTAAAAAAAGCTTTGCTGCCACAGACAGTCTGTGTTATAAAAATATAGCTCATCTGTGAATTTTTTATATTAATTTTTTTAGTTTAGCCTTATTTCCTCTGCCTTTACAAATAAAATTGAGTCCTAGCTGGCTTTTCCCCACCAGCCTTGTTACCCAGTGTCACCCATCATGACAAACAAGAGATGACAGCTTACTCCAGAATGTATATCTATCTTCAGGAAGTGAATGGTTTTTTGTTTTTAGCCTTTTTCCCCACCCCAAGTCTCTTCTCATGTTTCTTCTTGTGCCTTGACTCTGCTGCTTTTAGAAGCTCTTGCATGCATTTTTCTTAGTCTACAGATTATGTTTACTGATATCATTGAAAATGAAATTATGGAATTTCATTGCTTCTCACTTTTGTTTTGTAAGATTTTCAATAGGAATCTGGTTCAGTTTTAAAATAGTGGGCACACCATTTTCAGAAGCACAAGTCAAGGGCAAAGTGAAGAGCACATGAAAAATTTAAAAGATACTTTTCACCGGCACACTTACGTGCAGTTGTAAGAATAAGGAGATGGTATGGAAGTCCTGCATAATCTTTTCTGATTTTAATCCTGGCTTCTTTCTACCATGCTTAATATCCAAGAGTTTCTGCTAGGCAGCTGTGGATGTGTTCTAAATCTCTTTAGAACAGCTACATTAGTCAAATTGTGTAGCCACATTAGGGGCAATGGAGCAGGTGCTTTGACATCCTATGTGGTGTGGTATTTGCATATTGTTTTGTTCCACACAGTGTTGCACCATTCCACACCCCACTCACTCTCAGAGACATAGATATAGAATACTGGAAAAATAAATGGGCAATCCACTAGCCTTTTAAAAACTACAAGTCATGGTAATTGGTACACATTTCAGAGAATGGCTATGTCACAACAGAGAAAACAGTCTTTATTTTTAGTAATCTAGAAAGTTTAAGCATTCCATGAGACTTGATATTTTCGCTCATGTGACATTATGCCATCACTATCACCACCTTTGAATGTCAAGGATGTTATCTATGTATTCCTTTTATTACTACCTTCCAGAATCACTTAGGTGCTTAGCAACACTCCACTACATTTTCTGGGTTTTTATCTGTCACATTGGAAGCAGATATGGTTGAGTATAATGGGAATGAATACGAAAAAGATTTTTTGAAAAATGGAGAGCTCCTTACAATATATTAAACTCTGTGCTGGTGGTGATACAATGATGAATAAATCGCCTGCCTCATACTCAAGTGGAAGGCAGTAGACTAGGATTTATTAAACAGCTATAATATGGCAAATGTCATGCTAGGTATTTTTATTTATTTCTAACAACAGCTCTGTTGCACTGGCATTAATGCTCTATCTTGTAGAGTACTCATCTGAGGTCCAGGGTGAAGGATTCAAGGCCAAGCTTAGACTGATGAGTTCAATGCTCTCACTCTTCTCCTGTATCACACTGGTTACATTTCAAATACAGTTCCCTGCAAGCCATGTACTTGGGCTGGAAATGAAAGCAGGCAGCCTCAGGGCTCTCAGTTGGAGCACCTGTATTAAGGTACTCTAAGACTGTAGGCACTATTTGAAATTTCTGCATATGGAGACTGGGAGTAGGCAGGAGAGGAAGCAGATGCTGAGGGATGGGTTTGGCATTCCTTGGGGGTGTTTGATAGCCATGAAGATTAAAAACTAATTAACAATTATAAATATTATTGAGAATAGGTTTTTTTTCTCACTCAGAAAATATGCATGCCAGCAGGTCTCTTGCCTCCTCTTTAAGGAAAGACTATAAAAGTGAGTTCTATGATGCTTGCTTCATAGCATCATAGTGGCTGGCCTCCTGCCTTCTGTTTGGTTAAGGTGTAGGGAATAGGATGCTTTCTGGACCACTCTGTTGAGGAATACAACACTTATCATGGGGTTGGCTGTTCCTCCTCCCCTTCATTCTTAGGGTCCCACCAAATCAAAGTTATCTCACCACTTTACTCTCATGGACCTTTGTGTTGAGTCTACTGTACTGTCTTCATTACAAGCAGTTGCTTTCAGCCCAAGCGACTGGAAGTAGAACTTTGCAACATGGCATTTTCTGTCACATGAGTGTAATATGGCTATGTAATTAAAAAGCTTAGCAACACTGACATTTCTGTGTTTGCACTGGAGTTATCTTAATATTGCCGGGGATTGGAGAATGCTGCCACTTGCTAGGAACACATGCATACATTTGAGCAAAGGCTAATGAGTCTATTCAGAAAAATACTCCGGTGAGGACTGAAGAGCAAATTGATGTACTCTGATGTAGCAGAGCAGTGTGCTCTGAGAACCAGATCAGTTTTGGGCAATACAATTTGAAGTTTCCTTTCTGGGGATGTGGGTAGGCTAGTGGTTTGATCAATTACTTCAATCTTAAATATAAGTCAGGTTTTCCTTTCTTAAATAAAAGCATTTTTATTAGCATGTATTAGTTGTACACGGGGGTTTATTGTGACGTTTTCACATATGCTTACAGTATACCTTAATTAAATTTACCCCCTCCATCATAATACCTCATCCCTCTGCCCCACACTGAAAATGATTTCAACATTCTATTCTCACACAAGCATATAAAGTACATAGACCATATTCAGTCTCTTCCATCCTCTCCATTCACCACCCAGCTCCCACTACTCCCTACTCCCTAATAGGACTCTGTTTTACATTCCTGTTCATTTTTGAAAGTGTAAATTCATTGCTCAAAGGGTTTTCACCATGGTAATTCACTCATGAATATACCGTACTTTAATAAGATTAATTCCATTCATTAATCTCCCTCTTCCTGTACTCCCTATTGTTCAAAAGTTTTCAGTGCGTTTTGTCATGTCGTCTTCCTACACAGCCACAATGCATTTTGATAGCATTCTCCTTTCCTTTCACTTTTCCCCCTAGTCCCCTCAAACATTTCCAATATTTCAAACATGTTTGGATATTTGTATATACGTATGCATAGATACATATGTAGGATCTTGTTTGTATTTGTGTAAACATTTATCTTTTGGATCTATCTTCCACGTATGAGAGAAAACATGGGACCTTTGTCTTTCTGAACCTGTCTTAGTTGTGGGGCATCTGGGATGTCTCCATAACTTGGCTATTGTTAATAGTGCTTCAATAAACATGGGTGTGCAAGTGTCTCTATTGTATGCTGACTTACATTTCCTTGAATATATGCCCAGGAGTGATATAGTTGTATGATATGGTACTTCTATTTTTTAGTTTTTTGAGGAACTTCCATACTACTTTCCGTAGTGATTATACTAATTTACATTCCCACCAACACTGTATAAGGGTTTCTTCTTCCCCACTTCCTTGCCAGCATTTATTGTTACTTATATTCTTTATGATAGCCTTTCTGACTGGGATGACATGGAATCTCAGTGTAGTTTTGATTTGCATTTCCTTTATGGCCAGGGATATTGAGCATTTCTTCATGTATTATTGGCCATTTAAATTGTCTGTTAAGTTCATTTGCCCATTTTTTCATCAGGTTGTTGATTCTTTTGGAATTTAGTTTTTTGAGCTTTCTGTAAGTTCTGGTTATTGATCCTTCATTAAATGTATAGCTGTAAAAGATTTTCTCCCAACTGATAGGTTGTCTGTTCAGTCTAGTGACTACTTCCTTATCTGTACAGAAGTTTTTTAATTTGAAACAGTCCTATTTGTCAATCCTTTTTCATAATAGCTGAGTCATTGGAGTTCTAGTCAGGAAGTTATTATCTATGCCTATATATTCAAGTATTTTCCTTATTCTTTCCTGTAGTACTTTCACAGTTGTTGGACATATATTAAGATCTTTGATTCACTTTGAGTTGATATTATACAGGGAAAGATGGGGATCTAGTTTCAGTCATTTACAGGTGGATATCCAATTTTCCCAGTACCATTTGTTGAAGAGGTTGCCTTTTCTCCAATGTATATCTTTGGCTAAAATAAAATGACTATAAAGCTGTATGGATTTACATGTGGGTCTTCTATTCTGTTCCATTTGTATTTGTGTTTGTTTTTGTGCCAGGGACATGCTGTTTTTTTGTTATGGCTTTGTAGTGTAGTTTGAAATCAGGTATTATGATACCTCTAGCATTGCCTTTTTTGCTCAGGATTTCTTTGGCTATTTGAAGTCTTTTGTGCTTGCAAATGAACTTTAGGATTAATTTTTATATCTCTGTGAGGAATGTCATTGAAATTTTGATGGGGATTGCATTGAAAACATAGATGCTTTTGGTAGTATAGCCTTTGTCACAATATTGATTCTATCAATCCATGAACATAGGAGAGCTTTCTATCTTCTTATGTCTTCTTTAATTTATTTCTTCAGTGATTCATAGTTTTTGTTGTAGAGGTCTTTCACTTCCTTCATTAAATTTATATTTAGGTATTTTATTTTTTGAGCTTATTACAAATGGGATTATTGTCCTGATTTTTGTCTCAATCTGTTCATTGTTGGTATATACAAAAACTGCTGATTTTTGTATATTGATTTTGTGTCCTACTACTTTACTGAAAGTGATTTTGATATATAAGAATTTTTTGGTGGAGTTTATAGAGTCATTTAGGTATAAGATCATATTATCTGCAAATAGGAATAATTTGACTTCTTTCTTTCTTATTTAAATCTCGAAAAGTCAGATTTTCTGTGCCTTGACCAGATGCTCCACCTTATAGGTCTGTGTGCACATATTAATTCTTTTTCTTTTTTAAAAATAATTTGGTGCTGGGGATTGAATCCTTGACCTTGTGCATGCTAAGCACATGCTCTGCCACTGAGCTGCACCAGCCCCTCATATATTAATTCCATGTTGAACTAGTTGTACATAGTATAGGGGAAGAATTGTCCCTGTATTTCAATCTTTGTGTATGTGTCTTTGTCTCGCTCAATGTTGTGCACAAGATGGCAGCCTTTGTGCAGGTATGTATGCAATGACTTGATTATATTTATTGACTATAAATATGGTTGATAAGTTTGATACCATTTAACTATACCCACCTTGCATGTCAATTATTCATTCTCTGAAGGTCTTGCTGTAATTAAATGTAATGACCAAGATTTTGAGGGTCTTCTAAATCCTTGAGCCTTTTGGAAAATGTTATTTTAATATATCTATCTGTTGAGTTTTTCTTTTTGATTTTTACAGAGCAGTAACACACCACTGAAAACTGCTCTCTGGACAAATAAAACATCATGCTTGATTCAACATGGTGGCTGACCTGGAGGAGCCCTTTCACTTTCCAGAAAAATAGGGTAGTGAAACTTGTCTCTCTCTTATTCAACTTGCCTTACTTTAAGAAAAAGACTTATTAGTTTAAAAATAGTCATTTTCTATTCCTTTCCTGTCAGAGCCTTTCTGCCTTCTTTCTGTATTTACTGATGTTTTTTGATTGACACACTACTCAATACTAAAAGGGAACAGAGAATGGGAGAATGTTCCATTTTATTGACAGATGCAGAGTCCTTGTCAGGGACAATTGCTTAGCAACCTCTAAGGTGCCACTTTTGGGAAAGGGGAAATGAAAGGACAGAATTATATATAAATGAAAGGAAAGCATATTTAAAAAAGATCAGCCATCATAAAACATGGAGTATTTTTTTCAACTGGATTAAGTTAGCAATGTAACTTCTAAAACCTACACAAATTATCTTTTTCTTTTCTTGGGTTGTTGGATTGCTGAAGTGTTGAGATAACTTTAGGTTTTTGAAAATTGCACGCAGATATTGATAAGTGAAAGGCAAATGTGTTCAGAGAAACACTTGAGGTCCTCTATCAACTCTGACATGTCCTGCTTCTTTGACTGTGCAGGCCACTGAACCTTCTGATCTCCAAGGGTGGTGTTAAAAAACAGAATTTACAGAGATTCAGTAGATTTACACTGCATGTGAAAGGTGCTTAAAATGGTTATGTTCTTATTAAACAAGGAGTTCTTATAATTTTGCCATATTGGAGCAGGTTCTGTGCAGTAATATGATGCATATGTAAGTTGGGTGTAAGTATCATCTGATACATTGATATAGAAAGGGTTACATTTAGGTTACATATGAAAGCATATTTCAAAGTGCTTTTACAAGCATTATTATTGTATGATCTTTATAGTTATGTGACAGAGACTATTTTCCCCAATTTCCAGTTAATAACTATTAATGCTATATCTAGGTTATAGGACTCTCCCATAAGTCTGCTAGGGGCTGGACAGGGGCCTAACCAAGTCAGCTGGTTCTAAGCCCCTGAGTATTTCCCCTCTTTTATTTTATGGTCACCTTCAATTATTTTTGAAATAAGACATTTTAAACTACCTCTTTCTAAATTAGCTATGGTGAAGAACCTATTAAAAAATTATAATCTGTTGCAGATGGATGCTTTTGTAAAGTACAATAAAAATGAGCTCTTAGAATTAGGCCTATGCCAATTTCCTGGTTTGGCCCATGATCTGTGATTGGATAAGATACTATTAGCATAGAAACCAGGGAAAGTGGTGCATGGGAGCTCTCTGTATTATTTTTCCAATTTATGAGCTACATTTAAAAAATATTGAAAATATATATTTAGAAAATTAAAAGAACCCAGATACCAAATGGTATCTTTATATTTTTAATGATTAACATCAGCAGACATAAATTACCCTGACAAATTGCTATAAAATTTATTATTATTATTATTACTGGTGTTACTAGGATTTAAACTCAGGACCTCATAGGCACTACACAGGTTCTCTACTACTTGAGCCATCCATCAGCCCATGTTTTTGTTCAGCTCATCCTCCCACCCATACCTCCCATGTAGGTTGGATCACAGGTTGTAAATCACTACCCAGCTTATTTGTTGAGACAGGATCTCGCTAACTTTTTGCCTGGGTTGGTCTTGAGTTGTGAACCTCCCAATCTTCACCTTCTGAATCACTGGGATTACAGCATGAACTACTGTGCTCAGCCTGCTATAAAAATTTTAAATGCTTTCTTTCAGTGTTTATACCTATCTTGTGGTAACCCAGTAATGAACTATCCCCTGAGCAAACTGGTGAGGACATTAGTGAAAAGATATTTCTCTTTTGTTTAAATAGTCCCTGAATGAATTATAACTACTAATCCTCAGTTTTCAAGTCCAAGGGAGAGCACCTGATTATCCCAAAGTTTGACAGCTGTGGCAGCATGAAGAAGGTAGCATCATGCTGGGGCCCAATGTGAAAGTGAGCTTTGGTCTCAGACTCAACATGGGAACCTTGCCCAGTCTGCAAAGGCACTTGTGCTGGGATGGGACTCATCATAGGTCACTAGTGCTCAGTTAATAGCTGAAATAATATGGAACAGGAATTCCGAGTATCCAGAGAAGAGAAGACTACTAGGGGAAATTACAGAAAGTCCCTTGGCATCTGAAGGGCTTAAATAACCCTTGAAGTAAGTGTGAGGTTTGTGAGTGGGGAAGGTCCTCCGAGCTTTTGCGCAGGTAGTTACTTCCATGTGAGGAGGATGGAATGGTGTGTGTGTGTGTGTGTGGAAGCCAGGGTCAGGGAGGCCAATGATGAGGCTGGCACATGGGAAAGAATGCAAACCTTTTATTGGGTGACTGTGGTGTGAAGAAGGGAATGAATGAAAGAAAAATTCATGTGGAAAGTAGATCATAGCAACTGTTGCTGTGGGAATTAAGAGTGAATGTCTTGGGAAAGTGGAAAACATTTGAAGGAACAGGGATCAATTCAGCTTCAGTTATCCTGTGTTTCTGGGGGCTGATGTTGGTTTCCATGGTGATTTCCTCAGATGTTTGGAAAAATGAGTGTGAAAACCTGGCATGTGCCTTCACCAACTGGAAACCTTGAATTATATTCCTCAGAAAGCTGTGACCAGGGCATTCACCCAAAGAATGTGACCTTTTGGAAACTGGGTCTTTGATGATGGAATTAAGGATCTCTGGATACAAACATGCTCCATTTAAGGTGAGCTTTGAACTTGTGCTCAGTGTCCTTGTGGAGAAAGTAGAGGGAGATTTGATATACAGAGATAGACAAAAGGTGGTACAAAGACAGAGGCAGAGATGGGAAAGATTCTGCCACCAGCCAAGGAATATCACATGCCATCAGAAGTGGGAGGAGGCAAAGGCTGATTCTCCCCTGGAGCCTTTGAAGGAAGCATGGCCCTGCTGACTCTCTGATTCAGACTTTGGGCCTCCTTAGGTATGAGAGAACAAATATCTGTCATTTTAAGGCACCCCATTTGTGGTAATTTGTTATAGCAGCCCCAGGAAACTGATTTAGTACCTGTTTTGAGAGCTCAGCATATACTTTGTAAAGCCTGAACGGAGTGTCTCCATTGTAGAGTGTCAGACAGCTGAAGTCAACATGGCCTAAACAAAGGGAATTTGTTGGTTTGTGTGACAGAAATTCCATAATCACTAACTTTAGGTGAGAACTGAACAAGTGCTGACTGCTGACAAGATAGGATTGTGGTCTTTCTCTTTTCCTAGTCTCCTTTCCATGGTGTCAGCTTTATCCTAAAATGGGTGTCCCTTGAGGCTACCGGAAGGCTGCCAGCAGGAAAGACAACTGCCTGCTTGTTTTTCAATAACCTTATTAGAAAATATCTCTTCCTAAGCTGTCAAACACAATTCCTGAACTTTCCTATTATTGGACCACTTAGATCGCATGTCTCCTTTGGCTCAATCATGGTGTCCTTGAGTTATAATTATACAATAAGAAAGACACCATAGCTGGTTTAATAGCATTTTGGTCTGACTCCTAAGGATTCCTGAGTAACTGAGCCCCATTTTTGTTGGACCATCTTTACTTCGGAGATTCATTAGATCAGGCTATATTAGTCTGGGAAGGCTGAGAAAAATCAAGCAAACTATTTCTGTGTCCATGCATATTGTACTTGGTCATCCTCTTTAGTTATAAGTCATCTAATTCCAAAAGCAATGATATGCAATCGACCCTCATGAGGGAGTCCCAATTCTTACTTAACCTGGCTAACCTGCAGAGTGGTTCTAGCTTTAATAGAGGAGTTGAGTCTCTGAAAAGTCTGATGTGACTTTACTATCTCCATTTATCACCTACAACTGTGAGTCTATTGTTAAGAACTTTTGTGACCAAAGTCTTATTAAGGCCTTTGGAGAGTGTTGTTGACCTCTCTGATGTATGTATGTGTGTGTATATATATCTCACATACACATCCTGACTTCCTGACTTCCTTGTGTACCCTTTAAGTTAGTGAACCTTGTTTGATTTGTCCAAGCCAAGGTCAGGGTTTGTTCTTTGTGTTAGTATTCTACAGAGAAACAGAATCAATAGGATGTCTGTGTATCTATCTATATGAATCTATTATTATAAGGAATTGGCTCACATCATTATGGAGGCTAAAAATTCCAGTTCCAAGGGGAGCAATGGTATAGCTCCCTCTTCAGTCTGAATACCTGAGCAACTGTGTCATTTCTAGTCTGAGTCCAAGTCTTAAGCAGGAGGAGACTGATGTCCCACATTGAAGACAGAGAGAGAAAATTCTTTCTTGGCCTTTTGTTCAAACAATTAATATACACTAATAAAAATAAATAAATGTTATTATCACCCAGAAATACCCTCATAGACATGCTTGGAAATAATGTATAGCCCAAATATTTGGGAACATGTGACTCAGTCCATTTGACACACAAAATTACCAAATCACATTTTTACTCCACTGTTGATTTTTGCCAATTCAGTAGTTACCCATAGTTAACTGGCTTCCCAATCCTGGACCACCCCTAAAACTGGGACTGAGGTCAATGCTGCCTCAACCACAAAGCAGTGGTAGAGCAGGCAGGGCTTAAACTGATGTTTGTAGAAGATGTCACAATATTCACTCATTTCCCTTATCTGTTTAATCTCTAACAGATTATTTGCTGTGGCAGAGTCCATTATTGTCTTCCATTTGCAAATGAGAAGACTGAGATTCTACTCTTTGAATTTGTTTATCAGTTTAATATAGGTGATCTGTTTATATAAAGGACATTTGGAAGTGTGAGAAATGTTATCAAAAGTAGTTAATCTATGCTTTATGGAGACTCAGGGCTCCCCCATGAAATCTCAGTGCAGAGATGGATGAGGAGCAGGCAAGGCTCCATCCTACTTCAATCCTAGTTCCACCCTACTTCAATCATGGTATTTCTTTCTTAGATGTTTCATATTTATTGTAGTGATACATGTGGGATTCCATGATGTTGCTGATATGCAAGTTGAAAACCACTACTCCATCCTCTGTGATCTTGAAAATGCAATCACTTTCTCTCTTTGACTCTTCATTCCTTTTACTTGTAGATCAAATCTGCTGGCTTGGAAGTTCTCAAAAATCCTTTTCATCTTCAGAAGACTTTTGTGACTTTTGCCATTGGCTAAAGAGGTACTAATTAATTTTGTGAAAACTCAGTACATTACTACCTCAGTTATTAATTTGGTACAGTGTCCCCATCTTAGTGAGTTTTCAACTGGCTAATGCCACCTGACAGTCATAAAATGCCAGCATCGCTGGTGTGGGATGGAGCTAACAGTGTGAGATTTGCTAAGTTTTTCTGTGCGATCAGTGTGAAAGCAATCACATCTCTGTAGTGAGAAAGGTCAGTGCCCTGTAGCTGCCAAGCCTTGCCACACTAAGGGGACAGGAAGGGGACTGCCACCCACTGAACACAAATCAGGCTAAAAAATGAATGCCCTTTGCAGATGCAGTCTAATAGCTCCGAATGTCAAATGATATTACTTAGGGAGACTGTTAAGCTACCTTCTCAGTGCACAGCAGTGCATAAATCCCCTCATCTTATTTGATTAATCTAAGAGACTATAGAATATGTTATTAGGTACAGAAAACATGAATGCAGTGTGGTAGTCAGTAACATTACTGATCACAGAAATTCTTTTGAGTCCTGAGGTTTTTTTTTTTTTGCTTGAAATGGGGAGAACCCCCTTGATAAATGAATGTCCTATGTGAAATAATGTTAATGAGTACATACGTAAGGAAAAATATAGTGTGTTATACAGTATATCAGCACCTCTATAGGATCAGAACTCTCTCTCTTTCTCCCTTTTGCAATCTGCATTTCCAAGTCCCCCAACACATAACTGTACATGGCAGGAAAGAGACCGTAATATTAACTGTAATTATTTCTAGCTGGTGAGTTTATAAATGATTTTTTAATTCTCTGTGTTTTTTAATATCTTGTACCTTTTTATAGTGAACATATATTGTATTAGAACAAGAAAATGTATTGGGAATGATGTTATTTTGAAATATATTTCCTGTGTTCAATTTAAGGCAATGCTCTCCTCAGAAAGGCCCCTGAGAATGCTGTTTTTTTTTTCCATGCTAAAATGGAGGAAGGTACCTGAAATGCCATGTGAAATAGATTAACTGAGCCCTGCCTGGGAGTCATGCTGCTTCTTCCTTTTCAAGACCTGGAAGCCACTGTGGCCTGACAAGCAGTAAGAAATGTGATAATAAAGACGATGAACCACTCCAGGGCTGGATTTCATTTCCAGCTTAATTAAATCCTAGAAACACACCTGACCTCTAGCTTTGAAGAGCTGCTGCAAAAGCCAGGTGCCCTCATCAGCTTCGGCTCACCCTGCAGTGATTGTGGGAAACCAGCTGAAAGTGAGGAGAGAGGGAGGCAGAAGCCAATGGAGATGAAATAGCAGAGTCGGGAAGCAATATTTCACAGAGAGCTGTTATCTGGTGGGCGATCTGTTTGCCCTTCTGCTTAAAAGGTGAGCAGCAAAGCTAACCTACAAATGCACTGAATTGCACCTTCTCCAATAGCACCCTCTGCCCCAGCCATCTGCTCCCCTCCGCCCAACTCCTTGTCCAGCTCCCTGCCCTCACCTATTGTGGTAAACTGGGTACAAAATACACTTGGTTGGCACAAGTCCTGACAAGCCCATCAGTATGTATGACTTGAGTGGTCCATCCTAAACAAACTCATGGTTACTTCTGGTCCCTCAGCCACTGCTGTCCTTTGGTGCTGCTGCTTGGGGTCTCTTTGTTTTATATACTACAGTTCATACGTTCTCTTGACATGTAGATAAAAGGAGAAATTCCCTGCCATGATTCATTGAACCCAGCAATTATACATCTCACTTAGTTTTCACACCCACTTATGTCATATTACCAGGGTGTTGCAGGTGAGGAAATAAGTCATCAAAAGAGAACTGTCATAAATCTAAGAGGAAGAACATGAGAAGAATTTGGGACACTTGAGGTTTTTGATGGGTGCTCTCAGGAGAACCTTGAAGGGAGAGGGTGGGAGGGGAAGGAGAGGAAAAGGAAAGGATTAGGAAGAATGTGGTCTCAGAAGACTCAACTCTGCCTAATCCACATGGGATCATGTGGGGACCCCATCCTGAGGCCAAGGGACTGCATGACCCTTATCAGTGATTTTCTGTGGGCCATCCACTGGGGTAAGGACATGAATCCTCAGGGCTGTAGGTTTTTGTCAGCCCAAGGCAATTCTCCCAAAGAAGGGACCAACTGGGAGCTCATGGCAGATAATACTCACAGAGCCTGGGGGTAGTTACACTAGCCTGTGCAGGGGCCCTGGCAGACCATCACCAGCATCCAGAAATCCACACTGAGTGCACACTACTTCCCTTTGGAACCTAAAAATGACTTTGGGGATTATTTCCATTTCTTTTTATTTTTTTATTATTCATATGTGCATACGATGCTTGGGTCATTTCTACCCCCTGCACCCACCCCCTCCCTTACCACCCACCCCGCCTCCACCCCCTCAATACCCGGCAGGAACTATTTTGCCCTTATCTCTAATTTTGTTGTAGAGAGAGTATAAGCAATAATAGGAAGGAATAAGGGTTTTTGCTAGTTGAGATAAGGATAGCTGTACAGGGAGTTGACTCACATTAATTTCCTGTGCGTGGGTGTTACCTTCTAGGTTAATTCTTTTTGATCTAACCCTTTCTCTAGTACCTGGTCCCCTTTTCCTATTGGCTTCAGTTGCTTTTAAGGTATCTGCTTTAGTTTCTCTGCGTTGAGGGCAACAAATTCTAGCTAATTTTTTAGGTGTCTTACCTATCCTCACCCCTCCCTTGTGTGCTCTCGCTTTTATCATGTGCTCATAGTCCAATCGCATTGTTGTGTTTACCCTTGATCTAATGTCCACATATGAGGGAGAACATATGAGTTTTGGTCTTTTGGGCCAGGCTAACCTCACTCAGAATGATGTTCTCCAATTCCATCCATTTACCAGCGAATGATAACATTTCGTTCTTCTTCATGGCTGCATAAAATTCCATTGTGTATAGATACCACATTTTCTTAATTGTCATTGGAATTTTGATGGGAATTGCATTGAACATGTAAATTGGTTTTGGTAGTATAGCCATTTTTACTATGTTGATTCTGTCAATCCATGAGCATGGAAGATCTTTCCATCTTCTGTAGTCTTCCTCTTGGTTTAGTTTTGGATGATCATATGTGTCTAGAAATCTGTCCATTTCTTTAAGATTTTTGAATTTATTTGAATATAGGTTCTCGAAGTAGTCTCTGATGATTTCCTGGACTTCCATGGTATTTGTTGTTATTTCCCCTTTTGCATTGCTGATTCTACTAATTTGGGTTTTTTCTCTCCTCATTTTAGTCAGGTTTGCCAGGGATCTGTTGATCTTGTTTATTTTTTCAAAGAACCAACTTTTTGTTTCATTAATTCTTTGTATTTTTTTTTTTTGGTTTCTATTTTGTTGATTTCAGCTCTTATTTTTATTATTTCTCTCCTATTTGTTTTGGAATTTGCTTGTTCTTGTTTTTCTAGGAGTTTGAGATGTATCATTAGGTCATTGATTTGGGAACTTCAGTCTTTTTAATATATGCACTCATGGCTATAAACTTTCCTCTCAGTACTGCCTTTGCTGTGTCCCATAGGTTCCGGTACATTGTGTTTTCATTTTCATTGACTTCCAGGAACCTTTTAATTTCCTCTTTATTTCATCAATGACCCATTGTTCATTAAGTAATGAGTTTTTCAGTTTCCAGCTGTTTGCATATTTTTTGTCTTTATTTTTGTTGTTGAGTTCTAGTTTTATTACATTGTGGTCAGATAGAATGCATGGTATTATTTCTATTTTCTTATATTTGCTGAGGCTTGCTTTGTGCCCTAGGATATGATCTATTTTGGAGAAGGTTCCATGGGCTGCTGAGAAGAATGTATATTGTGTAGAAGTTGGATGAAATGTTCTGTAGACATCACGTAGGTCCATTTGCTCTGTTGTATATTTTAGATCTTGAATTTCTTTATTGATTTTTTTGTTTGGAGGACCTATCTATTGATAATAATGGGGTGTTAAAGTCTCCCACGACCACTGTTGTGGAGTTAATATATGCTTTTAGGTCTTTCAGGGTATGTTTGATGAAATTGGGTGTGTTGACATTGGATGCATATAGGTTGATAATTATTATTTTCTTTTGGTCTATTTCCCCTTTTATTAGTATGGAATGTCCTTCTTTATCCGTGTGATCAATGTAGGTTTGAAGTCTACTTTGTCAGAGATAAGTATTGCTACTCCTACCTGTTTTCGGGGGCCATTGGCTTGGTAAATCTTCTTCCAGCCTGTCATCCTAAGCCTATGTTTATTTCTGTTGGTGAGATAGGTCTCCTGTAAGCAGCAAATTGTTGGATCTTCCTTTTTAATCTGTTTCATCAAACGGTGCCCTTTGATGGGTGAATTGAGTCCATTAACATTAAGTGTTAGTACTGATAGGTATGTGGTGATTCCTGTCATTTAGTTGTTTTAGTTGTTTGAAGGTTTGATTGTGTGTACCTAAGTTGAGGTTACTCTCTACTTTCTTGCTTTTTCTTTTCCTGTAGTTTGGTGCTGCCTGTCCTTTCATGGTTATGTTGGGTTTCACTTTCTGTGTGCAGAATCCCTTGAAGAATCTTTTGTAGTGGTGGCTTTGTGGTCACATATTGTTTTAGTTTCTGCTTATCATGGAAGACTTTTATTGCTCCATCTATTTTGAATGATAGCTTTGCTGTGTAGAGTATCCTGGGGTTGAAGTTATTTTCATTCAGTGCCTGGAAGATCTCACCCCAAGCTCTTCTTGCTTTTAATGTTTCTGTTGAGAAGTCTGCTGTAATTTTGATGGGTTTGCCTTTGTACATTATTTGTTTTTTCTCTCTTACAGCCTTCAATATTCTTTCCTTAGTTTCTGTACTTGTTGTTTTAATGATGATATGCCATGGGGTAGTTCTATTTTGATCTGGTCTGTTTGGTGTCCTGGAGGCCTCTTGCATCTGTATGGGAATAGATTTCTCTAGATTTGTGAAATTTTCTGTGATTGTTTTGTTGAATATATTATGCATTCCCTTTGCTTGCACTTCTTCTCCTTCTTCAATGCCCATGATTCTCACGTTTGAACTTTTGATGGAGTCGGTGAGTTCTTGCATTTTCTTTTCACAGGTCTTGAGTTGTTTAATTAATAGTTCTTCGGTTTTTCTTTTAATTACCATTTCATCTTCGAGTTCTGAGATTCTGTCTTCTGTTTGTTCTGTTCTGCTGGATTGGCCTTCTGTTTTGTTTTGCAATTCTGTTTCATTCTTTTTTCTGAGGTTTTCTATATCCTGGGTCATTTCCTCTTTAATGTTGTCTATTTTTGTCCTGAGTTCATTTATCTCTTTATTAATCATGTTCTTTTTTTCACTTTGGTGTTTATACAGTGCTTCTATGGTTTCCTTTATTTCTTCTTTTGCTTTTTCAAATTCTCTATTTTTGTTGTCTTGGAATTTCTTTAGTGTCTCCTGTACATTTTGGTTGACCATATCCAGTATCATCTCTATAAAATTCTCATTGAGTACCTGTAGTTTTTCTTCTTTTAGATTATTCTTGTGGACTTCATTGGATTCTTTGGCACAGTTTATCTTCATTTTGTTGGAATCTGGATCTGAGTATCTATTTTTTTCATTTATCTCTGGTTCCTGTACTAATTTTTTGCTGTGGGGAATCCGGTTTCCCTGTTTTTTCTGTCTTCCCATCATTGTCCTTGGTGTTGTTTTTGTCCCTGTACTGTGTGCAATGAAGTATTTTCTGGCTTGTAATAATAGCACTAGTGATATTTAGAATGGAAGGGTGAAATGAGATGGAAAGCAAAGAAGTTAAAGGATAAGGGAAAAACAAACAAGTAGAAAAAAAAACAAAACAAAGAAACAAACAAAAAAAGTTTCAAAGATATAAACAGGGAGAGACAGTGTACTATCATTAGAGAGACAGAGAGCGGATTGAAAATAAAAAATAAAAAAATAATAAATAAATGAAAAAAAATATAAAAAAATAAAACAAAGTAAAAAAAAATCTCCAAGTTTAAATGCAATTTTGGTGTTTGTCCCTCAGCCTCCAATCCTGGAGATGGTGCCTCAGATGTTGTTCTGTAGTTGTCTCATCAAAAGGGAAAAATAAAATAAACCAAAACCACACAAAACAAAACAAAAAACCCTATCAAGTGTCCCAAGTTCAAATGCAATACAGTTTCAGTAAGTTTTTCAGCATGCAGGCATAGTTCGGTTGTTGTCTCATCAAAGGTAGGGAGAGAGATAAGGAAAAAAAAAAGAGTCTGGAGACAGGTCTGTGAATGGCTATCTGCAGCTGTGGCTTGCCTGCCTGCTGCTGTTGGCCTGCTGTTGCTGGAGGTGTTATTTATGCAGATCTCAGGAGTGAGCTTAGCACTTACCTGGCCCCGCAAGCTTTGTATACTTAGAGTTCTCCTGTGCGTGAGCGGCTGCTACAAGCTTTCCCCTTTCCAAGCACACTGGGGGAGGTGACACTGCACCCACTTTCTCAGGCTGGCGTGTTTATTTACAGCTCACGTGGGAAGTGGGTCTTCCCCCCTCTCCTGTGGAGTTTATTTACAGTTCTGTGAGGGGTTCCCTCCCCACTTCTTCAGCGTTCAGGGCACCCCACCCTCTTTGCTATGTGTCTTTATTGTTATTATTGCTTATTACTCAGTTTCTCTTTTTTTCCCTGGGTGGGGGTTGGTCTGTCCAGGGGGCTATGCTGATCTGGCCCAGGGTTGTCTGTGGGAGTACCACGTGCCGCTTAGCTCACCTTGTAGTCCACGTCTTCCCAAGCCATCTGGGTATCGGCCTCTGGTGGTGGCCCGGGGGCCCTCCTGGTTTCTCCGTTTAATGTGAAGTGGAGATGCTATGTGCAGGCTGGAGGTGTGGAGGGGTAAAAGTTTTACCTCTTCTCAGTGGTTTTGTCTGTAAGGTGTATATCCAGCGTCTTTCCAAGATTTTACTTTAGGAGGCATGCTTTCTCTTCCTCCCTCTAGCCACCATCTTGGAATCTCCAGTTATTTCCATTTCTGTAGAGTTGTGAGGATTGTGGCAAAATGATCAAAAAACTTGCAGTGCATGGGAAATTCTTCACATTTTGGTTCAATTCTGACTGTATTGTTTTGATGAGTGACTGATGTCAGAAAGAAGTCATCAGGTGGTGCAGGTTCAGCGTGGGTCTGCATTTTCTAATGCTATTCATACCAGTTCTGTGGACCTGGAGTTTGAGCCCTGTTATCATTTTTGGGTCGTCCACCACCCCTATGTGGGCCAACCTTGGAAAGTTCACCTCCCACTTCTGTCCTAATGCTCACTTCTCCTCTCTTGACCTCCCTCTCTTTAGAATCTAAGCTCACTCCTTTCTACCTTCACCAGGAGAAGTACAGAAGAGTCACCTTCTCTTGATGGTGGATGACTATTGATTTGATGGATGGGTTTTTAAAGCATTAATAATGGACTCATAACCAGGGAAATATTCAAGGAAATGGCATGATTTTCATGATAGAATTCAAAACCATGGTTTTTGCTGTGTAACTAAGAGCACCAATGACTGTGAGAGTGAAAAGGAAAAGGACAGTAACACTTACAATGCAAAAACAATATATAACCATTACCTGGCACCCCAGTTACCTCAGCTCAATATTTGGAAAACTTGTAAAGGTAAGTTTCCTTCCTTCCTTCCTTCCTTCCTTCCTTCCTTCCTTCCTTCCTTCCTTCCTTCCTTCCTCCCTCCCTCCCTCCCTCCCTTCCTTCCTTCCTCTTTCCTCCCTTTCCTCCTTCCTTCCTCTCTCCCTCCCTCCTTCACTCTCTTCCCTTTCCTTTTTTCCTTTCTTCCTCCATGGCCTCATTCATCCTCTCCCTCTTGGGTAATGCTCCCCCCATCCCTTTTGTTTTTATATTTTCGTTTCTGAGATAGTGGTCTTGCTAACTTTCCCTGGGCTGTCTTGAAATTGTGATTCTCCTATCTTTGTCTCCAGAGTAAATGGGATTGCAGGCATGTGTCCCCACTCTCAGCTTTCCATTTCATTTCTAAAGTACCATTAATTATAAGTTGAGTCATGAAAGACCCATCTTTTATTTCAGAAGTAACATGCAATATATTACAAAAGAAAATATGCTTTGGGTTTGCAGAATGGTTCAAGTGGTAGAGTACCTGCCTAGCAAGTGTGAGGCCTTGAGTTCAAACCCAAGTATTGCCAAAAAAAAAAAAAAAGAAAAGAAAAAAGAAAGAAAATATGCTTTTTGGATAATGAAGTTTAAAAAAATTCACCTTATCTGAAGTTCAGTGTGGTTTAGGAAACTAATAAATGTGATTTAGGTGGAACAGGGGTTAGAACTTAGATGCATCTGTCTCCAAACCCTGTATTTTTTGTTCTATGCAATGCTAGACTCATGAGCAAGATCCCCTTGCCATTTCTACCCCTCCACTACCCTCCATCTTTACTGAGGGAAACCCCCTGCATGCCATTGCCTCTACTCCTCTCAGAGGGCTCTCCTCTGCATTCTCTTGCTTCGGGGACTTGGCTACTCCCAACCATTTCTCCCCAACTGCTAACAGCCAGGGGATTTCCTTCTAAACTGAAGCTTAGATCAGGTTACTTTCCTGCTGTACAGCTTTCCCTGGCCTCCGGTTACCCATATGATACATCTACAGTGGTCATAGGTTGCATTAGTGCCTTTCATTCACCCCTTGCTCAACAGAGCTAAGTGCTCATCATTTCTCAAATACAACAGGGACTTTTCATGAGTGTTAATGCTACTGTGATTGTTCTGTCTACATTCATGGTGTATATGACTCATGACTTTCTCCCTAAATCATTGGTAACACACTAAAAGAGATATATTGCATGCTAAGCGCTGTGTGCATAGAAGCTAGTGGAGCATGGTTGAGGAGGTAGTTATATGGAGAGCAGGGCCATGCTGAAGAGCATACACATGACGGAGAGGTGCCCAGTGCAAGGATAACTAACCTAAATTTGGAGGTCGAAATCCTGAGAAGGATTAGGCAGGTTTGAGGGTGTGTCACTGAGCAGATCACAGATCCTCATTGCCATATGTCCACATCTTCCTTGTCCTTCGAAAACCATCCCATGTTTCATCTCATCCATGAAAACTCTCTTGATCCCAAGCTGTGATGATCTCCTTTGCTTTTGGAGCTGTGAGTATTTTGTATGTCAGAAGGACTGACATTGTATTCAGAAAATAGGAACAGCTCAGTGTCCTTTTCTCAAATATCAGTTTCTCAAGGGGAAAAATCTTGTCTTGTTTCATGTGTAACAGCCCTCACAATATACGTAACACCTTGTTCACAGGATGTCTACAGGGTATTCATTGAATTTGGAGCGTCCTTTTTGTCATTGTTACCTCAGTCAGTCAGTCAACATTAACTCAGTGTTCATGATCTGTTAATAGATCCATGGGCACCATGACAAGTGGCTGCCAGCTTCACGATCTCAGAATCTGAAAGCAGCAATGGGCAGGTGAACACTGAGGTAATACTGGCAAAGCTTTACTGCTAGCCCAGGAAGAAAGGCACAGGGGCCATGTAGAAGAAAGTTTCTTAGAATCAGGAGGCTTAGAATGTCACACATTAGTCAGTTGTGCTTTGTAAAGTGGGATGAAGATGTTGCCTGGCCAGATTTACAGGGCTGTTGTTGAGGGTCAGAGGAGACAATATAGGTGAAACCTATGAACTTTTCAAAAAAAAAAACAGACACATTTTTAAGGCTCAGAGGCAAGGATACAAGACTTAGAGTCCCTTTCTGATGTTTAGATGGCACATTCTACCTTCACCTGTGCATGCTCACAATTCAGTGCCTCAGGGCACAACAGAGAAGAAGGAAAATCAGCGTTCCTTCCTCTTTGCCTCCTGACTTTAGGTATCTGTACATGCTATAATTAGGGTCCCATATTACACCTCCAATTTCAGACAGTTTCTCATTTAATTTTACCAGGACATATACACTTTACAATGCTTGACACCTGTTCAAGCAGGCAAATAATTGTTTTGACACCGTGACAGTTGTAGAGAATATATTTTTAAAATTTTCTGAAATCTGCCAATGGGATAATTAGAATCTAATTTTTATTTGCCAGGACAATGAGCTTTCTAGGCCAAATGACTCCCGGATGGTGTGACAGACTTCTTTTCCTAGGCCTTACTGGCAGGTGGAGATTTTGTTCCATGTAATTGTTCCATTCCTCACTGATGGCTGAGTTTTGACCTTTAATGATAATGACAATTATGTACTGAACACTTCACCTGTGAGTTTCTTTGGGATTTTTTCTTTCCTACAACTCTTAAAAAATAGTTGAAAAATAGCTTTAGTTTAATTTAATTATATGGTTATTCAGGACTTCATTTACTTTGCAGGCTGACTCCTGTGCTTAGGTCAAGGCTGTGGGATACGGGGCAAAGAATTTTCACTTCTGTTCTGGGTATGGGGGCCAGGGAAGGAGGGTTGGGCCGAGGCATGGAGTCTAAGGATGCAAACCCAGGTCATGAGGTGAAGGATGGGTGAGAGGCCTGGCTAGAGTACTGCCTTTTGATTCTGGGTCAGATTTAGCAAAGATCCTGGACATGGGGTGGAGGAAGTCATGTGGCTTCTTTCATGGATGGCTGGGGCTGCTCTGCTGGACCATGAACTTGGTGTTCTTGAGATGCTAAGCCAGGCAAGATGGACTTCCATGATCCTAACTTTGCTCAAGGACTCCAAAGAGCATTGATTTCATTTCTATCATGGGGATGAGGAATTCAAGGTCCATATTAGTGAAGTGGCCTGTCTTTGGTCACATAGCTCTTGAACTGAGGGTCTCACCACTGAGCTCTACCACTTGAGCAACTCTACCAGCTCTGGTCATTGTTTTTTTAAAATTTATTATTTTTTTCTTTTATTCATATGTGCATACAAAATTTGGGTCATTTCTTCTCCCTTCCCCCCACCCCTTCCCTTTACCCACCCCCTCCATCTGCCACCACCCCCTCGCTACCAGGCAGAAACTATTTTGCCCTTATCTCTAATTTTGTTGAAGAGAGAGTATAAGCAATAATAGGAGGGACCAAGTGTTTTTGCTAGCTGAGATAAGGATAGCTATACAGGGAGTTGACTCACACTGATTTCCTGTGCATGTGTGTTACCTTCTAGGTCAATTCTTCTTGATCTAACATTTTCTCTAGTTCCTGGTCCCTTTCTCCTATTGGTCTCTGTAGCTTTAAAGTATCTGCATTAGTTTCTCTGCATTGAGGGCAACAAATGCTACCTAATTTTTTGGGTGTTTTACCTATCCTCATAGCTACCTTGTGTATTCTTGCTTTATCATGTGTTCAAAGTCCAATCCCCTTGTTGTGTTTACCCTTAATCTAATGTCTGCATATGAGGGAGAACATATGAGTTTTGGTCTTTTGGGCCAGGCTAACCTTGCTCAAAATGATGTTCTACAGTTCCATCCATTTACTTGTGAATGATAAGATTTCATTCTTCTTCATGGCTGCATAAAATTCCATTGTGTATAGATACCACATTTTCTTAATCCATCCATCAGTAGTGGGGCATCTTGGCTGTTTCCATAACTTGGCTATTGTGAATAGTGCTGCAATAAACATGGGTGTGCAGGTGCCTCTGGAGTAACCTGTGTCACAGTCTTTTGGGTATATCCCCAAGAGTGGTATTGCTGGATCATATGCTAGATCTATGTTTAGATTTTTAAGAAACCTCCAGATTTTTTTCCAGAGTGTTTGTACAAGTTTACATTCCCACCAGCAGTGTAAGAGGGTTCCTTTTTCCCCGCATAATCACCAACAGCTGTTGTTTGTGGTGTTGCTAATAATGGCTATTCTAACAGGGGTGAGGTGGAATCTTAGTGTGGTTTTAATTTGCATTTCCTTTATTGCTAGAGATGGTGAACATTTTTTTTTTCATGTGTTTTTTTGCCATTTGAATTTCTTCTTTTGAGAAAGTTCTGTTTAGTTCACTTGCCCATTTCTTTATTGGTTCATTAATTTTGGGAGAATTTAGTTTTTTGAGTTCCCTGTATATTCTGATTATCAGTCTTTTGTCTGATGTGTACCTGGCAAACATTTTCTCCCACTCTGTGGGTGCTCTCTTCAGTTTGGAGACTATATCTTTTGTTGAGCAGAAGCTTTTTAGTTTTATGAAGTCACATTTATCTATGCTATATCTTAGTTGCTGAGCTGTTGGGATTCTGTTGAGAAAATCCTTGCCTATACCTGTTAGTTCCAAAGTATTTTCTACTCTTTCCTGTACCAACTTTAGAGTTTGGGGTCTGATATTAAGGTCCTTGATCCATTTTGAGTTAATATTGGTATAGGGTGATAAACATGGATCTAGTTTCAGTTTTATTCAGACTGCAAACCAGTTTTCCCAGCAGTTTTTGTTGAAGAGGCTGTCTTTTCTCCATCGTATATTTTTAGCTCCTTTGTCAAAGACAAGTTGGTTATAGTTGTGTGGCTTCATATCTGGGTCCTCTATTCTGTTCCACTGGTCTTCATGTCTGTTTTTGTGCCAGTACCATGCTGTTTTTATTGTTATTGCTTTGTAATATAGTTTGAAGTCAGGTATTTTGATACCTCCAGCGTTGTTCTTTTTATTGAGTATTGCCTTGGCTATTTGTGGCCTCTTGTGTTTCCATATAAATTTAACGGTAGATTTTTCAATCTCTTTGTTGAATGTCATTGGGATTTTGATGGGAATTGCAGTAAACATGTAGACTGCTTCTGGAGTATAGACATTTTTACTATGTTGATTCATCCAATCCATGAGCATGGGAGATCTCTCTAATTTCTATAGTTTTCCTTGATCTCTTTCTTCAGAAGTTTATAGTTTTCCTTGTAGAGGTCATTCACATCCTTTGTTAAATTTACACCTAGATATTTGATTTTTTTTGAGGCTATTGTAAATGGAACTGTTTTCATATATTCTTTCTCAGTTTGTTCATTATTAGTGTATAGAAATACTAATGATTTGTCTATGTTGATTTTATATCCTGCTACCTGCTGCTGATAGTGTCTAGGAGCTTCTGAGTAGAGTTTTTTGGGTCTTCAAGGTATAGGATCATATCATCTGCAAATAGGGATATTTTGACAGTTTCTTTATCTATTTGTATTCCTTTTATTCCTTCTTTTTGACTAATTGCTCTGGCTAGGCATTCTAGTACTATGTTGAATAGGAGTGGAGATAGTGGGCATCCTTGTCTGGTTCCTGATTTTAGAGGGAATGGTTTCAGTTTTTCTCTGTTAAGTATAATGCTGGCTGTAGGTTTGTCACATATAGCTTTTACAATTTTACAATGTTGAGGTACTTTCCTTTAATTCCTAGTTTTCTTAGAGCTTTTATCATGAAATGGTGTTGGATCTTATCAAAAGCTTTTTCTGCATCTATTGAGATGATGAAGTGGTTTTTGTCTTTGCTTCTGTTAATGTGGTTTATTACATTAATTGATTTCGTATGTTGAACCACCCCTGCATTCCTGGGATGAAGCCTACTTGGTCGTGGTGAATAATCTTTTTGATGTGTTGTTGAATTCTTTTTGCCATTATTTTATTGAGGATTTTTGCATTAATGTTCATTAAGGAGATTGGCCTATAGTTCTCCTTTTTGGAGGCGTCTTTGCCTGGTTTTGGGATAAGTGTAATACTGGCTTCATAAAATGTGTTTGGCAGTTTTCCTTCCCTTTCTATTTCGTGAAACAGTTTAAGGAGGGTTGGTATCAGTTCTTCCCACAACCTCTGTGTTGGAGTTAATATATGCTTTTAGGTCCTTCAGGGTATGTTTGATGAAATTGGGTGTGTTGACATTGAGTGCATATAGATTGATAATTGTTATTTCCTTTTGGTCTATTTCCCCTTTTATTAGTATGGAATGTCCTTCTTTATCTCATTTGATCAATGTAGGTTTGAAGTCTACTTTGTCCGAGATAAGTATTTCTACTTCTGCCTGTTTTTGGGGGCTGTTGGCTTGGTAAATCTTCTTCCAGCCTTTCATCCTAAGCCCAGGCTTATTTCCTTCGATGAGATGAGTCTCCCATAAGCAATATATTGTTGAATCTTCCTTTTTAATCCAGTTTGTCAGATGGTGCATTTTGATGGGGGAATTAAGTCCGTTAACATTAAGTGTTAGTATTGAGAGGTATGTGGTGATTCCTGTCATTTAGTTGTCTTAGTTTTTTGAGGGTTTGATTGGGTGTACCTACATCTATGTTATTCTCTACTTTCTTGCTTTTTCTTTTCCTGTAGTTTGGTACTGCCTGCCCTTTCATGGTTATGTTGGGTTTCACTTTCTGTGTGAAGAATTCCTTGAAGAATCTTTATAGTGGTGGCTTTGTGGTCATATATTGTTTTAGTTTCTGCTCATCATGGGAGACTTTTATTGCTCCATCTATTTTGAATGATAGTTTTTCTGGGCAGAGTATCCTGGGGTTGAAGTTATTTTCATTCAGTACCCGGAAGATCTCACCCCATGCTCTTCTTGCTTTTAATGTTTCTGTTGAGAAGCCTGCTGTGATGTTGATGGGTTTACCTTTGTATGTTTTTTTGTTTTTCCCTCTTACAGCCTTCAATATTCTTTCTCAAGTCTCTGTACTTGTTTTAATGATAACATGTTGCATGGTAGTCTATTTTGGTCAGGTCTGTTTGGTGTTCTGGAGGACTCCTTTACCTTTATGGGCATTGTTTTTTCTAGATTTGGGAAATTTTCTGTTATTATTTTGTTGAACATATTACACATTCCTTTTTCTTGCACCTCCCTTCTCCTTCTTCAATGCCCATGATCTCAGGTTTGGTGTTTTGATGGAGTCAGTAAGTTCTTGCATTTTCTTTTCACAGGTCTTGAGTTGTTTAACTAATAGTTCTTTGGTTTTTCCTTTTATTACCCTTTCATCTTCGAGTTCTGAGGTTCTGTCCTGCTTTTTCTAGTCTGCTGGATTGGACTTCTATTTTGTTTTGCATTTATGTTCATTGTTTTTGTGAGGTTTTCCATATTCTGAGTCACTTCTTTTTTTAATATTGTCTATTTTTGTTCTGAGTTCATTTATCTCTTTATTTATCATGTTCTTTGTTTCACTTTGGTGTTTATACAGTGCTTGTATAGTTTCTTTTACTTGTTCTTGTGCTTTCTGTAATTTTCTATTTTTGTTCTCTTGGAGTTTCTTGAGTGTCTCCTGTACATTTTGGTTGACCATATCAAGTGTCATCTCTATAACATTCTCATTGGTTACTTGCAGGATTTCTTTCAGAGTGTTCTTGTGGGCTTCATTGGGTTCTTTGGCATAGTTTATCTTCATTTTGTTGGAGTCTGGATCTGGGTATCTGTTTTCTTCATTTCCACCTGGTTCCTGTACTAATTTATTATTGGGGGGAAAATGGTTTGCCTCTTTTTTCTGTCTTCCTATCATTGCCCTTACTATTGTTACTGTCCCTGTGCTGTGTGTAATTCAGTATTGTCTTGCTTGTAATATTAACAACGGTGATATCTAGAGTGGATGGGTGAGAGGAGAGGGAAAACTAGAAGATAAAGAAAAAGGGAAAAAACCCAACACACACACACACACACAGCTAAAGAAATAAACAGGGAGAGATAGTGTACTAATCAATGGTGAGCTAAACAGACATTAGAGAGACAGAAAGAGGATTATTTAAAAAAATCTCCAAGTTCAAATGCAATAAAATTTCAGTCTCAATAATTTTGGTGTTAGTCCTTCAGCCTCCAGTCCTAGTGTTGGTGTCTCATCAAAGGGGAAAAAACAAACTATCAAAACCAAAACAAAACAAAACAAATCCCAAGTTCAAATGCAACACAGTTTCAGTTATTACTTCAGCATCCAGTCCTAGTTCTGTCATTGTCTCATCAAAGGAAGAGGAAAAAAAAAAGAGTCTGGAGACAGCTTTGTGAATGTCTATCTGAGGCTGCAGCTCACCTGCCTCCTACTCTCAGCCATCTGCTGCTGCAGGCTTCATTATGCAGATCTCAGGAATGAGCTTTACACTCACCTATCTCTGCAAGCTTTGTTTATTTAGTGTTCTCCTGGACCCATGCCCCTTTTGTTTTCTCCAGTATACAGCCTTACCTGCTTGTTGTAATTGCAGTCTTTTTTTGTTATTTAGAGTTTGCATGGGGAGGTGCCCCTACCCCACTCTCTTATGGAGTGTGCCACACTTTAGCTGCTGTTGGAAGCCTTCCCCTCTCCAAGCACACTGGGGGAGGTGGTGCCACTCCTGTTGGCTTGTTTATTTACAGTTTGTTTGGGGAGTGCCCTTCCCCAATCTCTGGTGGAGCTTTCCACAAGACACCCACTGTTACAAGCTTTCCACTCTCCAAGGTTGTTGGGCAGGTGCCACTGCTCCTGCCTTTTCCCGCTGGCTTGTTTGTTTGTTTATTTACAGTTCTAGAGGGGAGAGCCCCTCCCCCACTCTCTGGAGCTCAGGACACCCGCCCTCTTTGCTACGTGTCTCTTTTTTCTTTTTTTTTCAGCTGCTTGTTTATTATTCAGTTTATTTTTTTCTCTTTTTTCCCTGCGTGGGGGTCAGTCTGTCCAGGGGGCTATGCTGATCTGCCCAGGGTTGTCTGTGGGAGTACTGCATGCCACTTAGCTCACCTGGTGGTCTGCTTCTCCCAAGCAGGTTAGGCACTGGCATCTGGTGGCACGGGAGCCCTCCTGGTTTCTCCATTTAATGTGGAGTGGGGATGCTATGCATGGGCTGGGGGTGTGGTGGTGTTGGAGTTTTACCTCTTCTTGGTGGTTTTTCCTGCAAGGCGTATCTCCAGTGTCTCCCCAAGATTTTACTTTAGGAAGCACGCCTTCTGCTTCCTCCCTCTAGTCACCATCTTGGAATATCTCTGATTGTTTTTGACCTGTTCATTTTATAGATGAAGAAACTGAGATTCTAGGAGGTGATGTGGTCTATTCAAGATCACATGGCTAGTAACTGGGTCAGTGCAAGCAAGAACTATGAAGTAGTCTGTGCATATATGATTATGGTGGGCTTTTTAGGTACACAGAGTTAACTATGGCACTTGAAGGCCAGGTTTGGAGATGAGACTTCACTAATTTCTTTCTCCTATCAGGCAGAGGCTGGGGCTTAGGATAAGGGTGCTGAAGGGCTGGATGTCTCTTTCCTGGATCCTAGGTGCTGTGGGGAGCATGTGGACACAAAGTGGAAATTTCTGAAGGTAGGAGAACAGGGTTAGTGTGGATAGTGATAAATGCACTCATCCAAGGGACAAGGGAGAACAGATGCCAGGTGAGATGTTTATGGGAAACCAAGTTCAAACAGTGCAAAAGGCATGTGATGAGAATCAACTGTCATTGTCCCAGCCATTCTTTCCTTGGGTCCAATTTCCATGGTAAGTCCTTTCTGCTTTTGATTCATCCAGTGGTTAGCCCTAGAATCCTGATTCATATGTGAAAGCTTCATTTCTCCAGTTATTAATCTTAACATTAGTCATAGACTCCCATTTTCATTGTTGTATCATTAGTTTAATATATTGGGTTCTTATATTGGTACATTGATAACTTCAAAAAGTATATGTTCTATCAAATTTAGACAAATGCGACTTGCTGTTGTAAAAGGTGTAAGATGAAATTAGAAACTCTAGAATTTCTAATTTTCCTCTAGAATTTCTAGTTTTCCTTCTTCCAATTCTTACAATCTTTCAGCTATAACACTAAATCTCATAAATGTGTGTAAACCTTCCCTGCCTTACCTAGTGCTTGAAATTGAAAATTAAGCACCAAATTGTAATTTAATGATTATGTATTATTCATCTAAGACCAAGCAGAGTGACTGGACAGCCCTTTTGAGAGTAGGAGCCAACACAAAACATGCCTCTCTTGAGGATGTCACCTTTTCAACATCCAAACTTATTTTAATTTGCTTCAGTTTCTCAAACTCGTAACATTTTACTTTGCCTCAAATGTTTAGTTTTTGTGCAGATTTTTTTTGTCTGGTTTTTAATTTTCTTTCTTTTTTTAATTGAAAAGAAACACAATTTCTTTACTATTTTACAAGAAATTTCTCACTGCATCACATTAGTTGCCAACTTGGAATCTATCCTATAAGAACTTTTTCCCTGAGACTCTGACTTAAAGTTTGTGTTGGGCATTTTATTTTTTATGTCCAGTTGCAAAGTTCTTTCTTGTTTTCATTTTCAGTGCACTCATGGCTTTAACCCACTGTTTTCATGGCATATATTTTCTTCTTGTTTTTTTTTTTTCAATTTGGTCCCCTTGTGTGTATTCTTAAGTAATCTCCCCTGTCCCCTGAAATGGTGCCTAAGGAGTTAAATCTGTGAGTCTCCTATGATTCAATATTTAGCCTTCACTTGTGGGTGACATTTTGGTGAAAAGAGATTTGAGATTATTTTCCCTGTAGACCTTTGAAGTCATTTGTTGCAGGTTAAGTTCTCTAGAGTCAGAGATGGTATTTGTGAATATAATGTTCACTAAGATCAATACCTATGAAAGCAAGGAGATAATGCAGAATTGGGATGACTGGGAAGCTAGCTGGGATGCACACCCCACAAAGTCTTGCCAATAAGGCAGCACACTGGAGTAGAGTAAAGATTAGCCATGAAAGTTGTGTGCTGGGCAGAAATGACAGGATCTGGAGACTTATTTTAATTCTGGGGATTTTTCTCCCTTACTCTTCCTGGCTATAACTTTTGTGGGTTCTGGCAATTAATAGGCTTCACTGAAAGTGAAGTGAGTCTGTAGTGTGGTGCTGTTTCTCTCTCAGTGCAACATTCTCATCCTGTTTATCTGCCAGTGTGGTTCCACAGGTTTTCTTCTATTCCAGAACTTTGTTAAAATTTCATATCTGCTGGTGCTCCTTCTTTTCAGTGCTTATATGGATGTATTAATATTTTAACTTCTTTATAATAATCATTGGAATTTTAGTGGGACTATCTAGAGAATGTTGGGAGATAAAACTATGCACACAGTACTCTATGTTGAACAGAATGCTGCTGTGATATTGTGGATGACAGTTGAGAGGAAATAGCAGTGGCTTGAGATTGTTCTATGAGTTGACCTTTTGAGATTGCATTCTAACTGAAAGGAAGCAAGAAAGAATGTGTTTTTGCAACTATTTGCTTGTTGCAAGTACACTGCTCTTATTTAGCATATATGATTACTTGGTGCGCATGTCTAGGGGGTGTTAGAGATTATGGACAGTCAAAAGTCACTCAGCCCAAGATGCCATCTTGTTTGGAAGAGATTTTGCTGAGTCAACTGTTATTAGATGTGTGTAGCTGTCTTGGAAATGGCTCATCTATCCTGAGGAAGAGGATGGAAAATAGAAAAATGGAAAGTTTTAGATAATTTCTTTCACATCATGTAACTCTTTTAAAAAGACAATTCTATATAGGCTATTAAATTTGTCTTATGCAAACATTTCTCCTTAAAACTTGTGGTAGTAAAGACATAAACAAGCTATTTCTGCCAGCATGTTTAAATTAGACTTATAAATGGCTCTCTCTTTCACTTCCTTTCACAAATGCACATATTATGAACTAAATTGTACACCTCAGAATTCATATGTTCAAGCACTGACTGTAGTTAGAGCTGTATTTAGCTTTACAGAGGTAATTAAGGTTAAAGGATATCATAAATGGTGTCCTTATAAGAAGTGGAAGACAACAAGAAAGAAAGGCCAGGATGCAATGAGAAGAGACAAGAGAAGCTTTAGGAGAAACCAAATCACCACAAACTTGATATTGGGATATTAAAATAAATTTCTGTGTCTTAAACCACTGAGTCCATAGTATTTTGCTATGGTACTCCTTAGCAAACTAATATAGTACTCTAAACTTTTCTGGGAGAGATTTTTGTGACTCTCTTATTTAGAGTCTGTTTTAATCCAAATGCAATTTCCCAATTATTTCTGACCTTTATAAAGGTCCAAGTTTAAATAATTTGTCAAATATATTATAATTATTTTTTGCTGGTCATGTACTGGGCTTCCAAAAGTGAAACTATATTTAGTGCTTTTCTGTTTCTGTCTCTGGGCTTCATGCTTACAGGATTCAGAAGTCCAGAAGACATGGTCTATCTCCGTAAGCATTGCTTCCTGTAAGCTGATTTGCATTAAATGACATGGATCTTCTCACTCACAGATGAGCATACTGGACATATCCATCGAATGGATGACTGTTGTAAGGTCTGAGAACAACAGAGATGGGAAATGTTGGCTTACTTGAATGACCAATAGGACAAATTGTTCCTAAATGTTTACTGAACTTTTACTTCCCATTTTCAAAAGAATAGAACTCAAAGTGTTCAGCATTGCTTCGTGCTTGTCCCTAATCTTTCCTGCTGTGCCTCTTCTTTGTTGCTCTTTGCTGCATCCTGGATACACTCTCTACCTCTTCTTTTACCTGCTTCCTCACCAAGTAGACTCTGGTGACAGAGTGCCATCTCTGTATGTGATCTGACTCTGAGTGAGGATAATTATGGTTCATCTTTCGCAAACATAAATCACCTAGCCTTGTTTAAGGCATGCACTAAATATGCATTAAATGTCAAGTGTGTCTAGAAAGTGCTTCCTTACCTTCAAGGAACAATTCAAGCTTTCCACCTTCTTACTCAGGGCTGTCTTCCTCTGGACTTTTAGAGCTTTTACATAAATCTCTTATTTCACACCTCGTATTGTAATGATTTGTTTAATCATTGTTTCCTTCCCTTCTTAAACCATGAGAATCCTATATTCTGGTGGGTTAAGAAGTCTATAAAATCAACTATTTGTAATTTATTATAATTGGAGCTTGTTCTAAATGTACTTGATAAGTAGTAGGCATTCAAAGATTGTTGGTGATTAAGTACTTGAGATGAATTGCTCTTTGGTTGGAATTATGGCATATAGGAAAACAAGACAGCAAAACAGAGTTGAATTATAGAACAGGGGAGGGAGACAAGTTCATAGTATTCAACTGCTTGGCTAGCTGGGAACTGGTGATTATAAAATAATATATGTGGTCTGAACTGATGAAAACTGGGCAGGTAAATGATTTTGGGAGACTAGCATTGCTGAGAACTGGAAGAAGGCTGTTTGTCACTTGGTTCTGTTTACAAGTAACTATTAATATCTGACCCTCACTTCTGTAGAACCCAATATCTCTGAAATGCCCATTCTCTATAAACTGCAAAAATATTTTCTCAGATGAAATCCCTGACTTTTTCTCAATCTATGCAGGTGAATGTGCAATTACTTTTGGTACAGAGAATATACTTTGCAGATACAATTTTGAAAAAAATTCCAAAGCATCATTACTGCACATGTAGAAAAAAACTTTATTTTGCAGTTTTTCACTGCAAAATATCTTAAAAATTCCTTGGTTTATATAAGGCTTGATATGTGCCAGGGGATTTTTTCCTTCATGAAAGTGATGGCTCAGCTTTCTATTCACAGAGAGTTTGATTTAAATATCGTTATTAGGAAGCTGAATTAGTTCAGGAGATTGTGAGGCTCACAGCTGATCTTCTACTCAGATCTCCAAGGACAAGGCAAGGCTATTTCAGCTCATGCTTGAGGGTGCAGCACGTTCTTCTTATGATCTGATCTGTGCAATTAGGACATACCTAGTCAGTCCCCACAACTGTGCAAGCAAGTTCTGTGCAATAAATTTCTTAATGTCTATCTTCTGTTGTTTCTATTTCTCTGATGGAAGCTTGGCTGATACAATGATTAAAGTGACTTCTCAAATTATGAATGCCATATCTTATATTTATATTGAGGTATATAGTTTACAAACTGCTGTCACATATATTACCTTTGCTAAATCTTAAGGCTGTGGATAGGCAAGTCAATCCATCATCATTTTACCACCAGACATCCTTACCATTACCAGGTACCACCATCACGACCATCACGGTTGCCATTCCAGAGCTGAACACAATGATAATGCCCCCTACCTGAGGCAGATGTGGAACCCAAATCAGTTATTTTATCCCCACATTTTGTGTTTGGCCTCAGCATTGACCTGCATAAACCTTTACCACCATACTCTCTTAATGGCTTCTAAGCATTGTCTCCCTCCCACTATGTTTTCTTACCACACACCTTTCTAGCCACTCTACCCATGATAAATTCTAAAACCTCTATTTTAAACATACATTTAAAATCTTTAGCCATGAACTCTGCCTGTGGGTTTTCTTTATTAAAGTTCTGGTCAGTTTGAAGTTCTAATTTAGGTGGTAAATAGCTCATGTCTCTGGTTAAATGTGTCCTGTGTTAATTCTTTATTAAGCAAGTTTTTATTTAGTAATATCAAAATTCATTTGTACTCAATAGATGCCAGTCTAGCCACTGAGATTTCAATGCTGCTGCCCTTTGTATCTAACACAACGCTTAATCCTCTTGAATGATTAAGATGGTACCATGTGAGATACTTCTAAGTGATTCTATGTATGTCTGTACTTGTGCTTGTGTGGATTTGTGTAACATAGCAAATCAACTCGTATTTGAATCTAATGCCTTGAAAATTCTTGCCAAATCACAGAAGCAAAATCTGAGGCTTGAAATCTTGACATTTATTTTAAAGATATAAAGGGAATTAACAGCCAACAAAGGCAGGTGGTACAATATTGATGAGACAACATGATTCACTGGCCATTTATTGAGTAGATAAGAGACTGAGCTGTCTGAACAACCCCAACTCTAGGTACCATTATAAGTCAGGTAAGGATGATTTGACATATACTGTGGAAGAGTTAAAAAGTTTGCTGTATGCATAATCTCTACTTTTTGACAGTTATGTGATTCAATTAAATTATTAGCAATAAGCAAAAGAAAAATAACCCAGTAAAGCTGTTGAAAGACTCAAGGAGATGCATATAAAAAAGATGTGTAAGTATCTAGTGACCATGTGGAAAACTGCTGATCATCAGAAGTCATTCAAACCATGCAGATAAAAACCCCAAGGAGACACTAGCTCATGTCTGCCAGAGTGGCCAGAATTAAAAACAACTGACATCCTAAGTGTTGTTAGAGACACAGTCACACAATCATTCACAGGATGTAAACCTGGTAGAAAAACTTGGGAGAAGCTTTGGCTGTTTCATATTGACTCAGCAATGTCACCCTGAGATATTTACCCAAGGGAAATGAAAATGGGTCTAAGAAACTCGTATGAGACTCTGTAGCAACTTGATTTATAAAAGCTATAAACAGTCAAATGCCTATCAATGGCTGAACTGAGAGTCACTTCTGGTGTATTTATTCAGTGGAGTACTATTCAGCAATGAAAAGGGGGTAGATTACTAAAACATGGGACAGAATGGACAAATTTCACACATTATACTGAAGAATATATACTATGTGATCTCATTTATATGACATTGTATGGCAGGTGAAGCTGCCTGTTGCCAGAGATAAGGAGTTACATTCAGAAGGAGCATGGCAACATTTAGAGACAGCAGAATGTTCCATATCTTGATTATGGGGAGGTTATTGTAGCAGGGTGTGTTAAATTGCCAAAGGTTATCAAATTAAATGCTTAAAATATGTCCACTTTATTACATGTCAACTGTATACTTCATTAAAAAAGAGTACAGAAAATATAAAAATAAAAATACTATAATGAACATCTTTATATTTTAAGGCAATTTTTTTCCTTTTCTTAGGATAATTTCCTGCAGTTTTGCTTGTATTCCTGAAAACTTATGGAATTGTGATAATTTGCTTGATATAAAAAAGAATATATGGAACTTAATACCTCAATGACAGGATTTTATTCTGGTTTATTTTTTCATTTACTCATATGTGCATACATTGTTTGGGCCATTTCTCCCCCCTGCCTCCTACCCCCTCCCTATCCTCCCCACCCCCTTCACTTCCAAACAGACCTTTTATGCCCTTTTCTCCAATTTTGTTGAAGAGAAGACATAAGCAATAATAAGAAAGATATAGCATTTTTACTAATTTGAGATAAGGATAGATATACAAAGAGATTCCTATCATTGCCTCCATTAACATGTGTATTACAACCTGAATTGATTCATCTTTACCAGGCCTCTTCACTACTTCTCCATCACCTTCCCATAGTGACCTCTGTCAGTTTAAGGTTACAATATTAGCTCCTTTACGGTGGGGACATCAAACACTTTCAAGTTTTGGGTTTCCTACCTTTCCCTATTCCTCCTGTATGTGCTCTCTCCTTAGTGTGTGACCCGGGTCCAATGATATTACTGCATTTGTTTTAGATCTAAAATCCACATATGAAGGAGAACATATGATTTTTGGCCTTCTGAACCTGGCTGATGTCACTTAAGATGATGTTCTCCAGTTCAATCCATTTACTTGTGAATGATAAGATTTAATTCTTCATGGCTGAGTAAAATTCCATTCATCACATTTTCTTAATCCATTCATCAGTTGTGGAGCATCTTGGCTGTTTCCATAACTAGACTATTGTGAACAGTGCTGCAATAAACATGGGTATGCAGGTGCTTATGGAATGACCTGAGTACATTTCTTTGGGTATATCCCTAGGAGTGGGATTGCTGGATCATATGGCAGATCTATGTTTAGTTTTTTAAGAAGCCTCCATATTATTTTCCAGAGTGGTTGCATCAGCTTGCATTCCCACCAGCAGTGTACGAGGGTTCCTTTTTCCCCACATCCTCACCAACACATGTTGTTGGTGGTGTTTTTGATGATGGCTATTCTAACAGGGGTGAGGTGGAATCTTAGTGTGGTTTTGATTTACATTTCCTTATAGCCAGAGATGGTGAGCATTTTTTTCATGTGCTTTTTTGCCATTTGGATTTCTTCCTTTGAAACAGTTCTGTTTAGTTCAGTTGCACATTTCTTTATTGGTTCATTGATTTTTGGAGAGTTTAGTTTTTTAAGTTCCCTGTATATTCTGTTTATCAATCTTTTGTCTGATGTATAGCTGGCAAATATTTTCTCCCACTCTGTGGGTGGTCTCTTCAGTTTAGAGACCATTTATTTTGTTGTGCAGAAGCTTTTGAATTTAATGTAGTCTCATTTGTCCATCCTTTTTCTTAGTTGCTGAGCTTCTAGGGTTCTATTGAGGAAGTCCTTGCCTATACTATAGCTTCCAGAGTATTCCCTGCTCTTTTCTGTACTAGCTTCAGAGTTTCAGGTCTTTTTTTAATGTCCTTGATCTATTTTGACTTGATACTAGTACAGAGTGATAGTCATGGGTCTAGTTTCAGTTTTCTGTAGGCAGATAACCACTTTTCCCAGCAACATTTGTTGAAGAGGCTATCTATTTTCCTTCGTATGTTTTTGGTGCCTTTATCAAAAATAAGGTGAGCATAGCTGTGTGGATTCATATCTGGGTCCTCTATTCTGTTCCACTTGTCTTCATGTCCACTTTTATGCCAGTACCATGCTGTTTTTATTGCTATTGCTTTGTAATGTAGTTTGAAGTTGGATATTGTGATACCTCCAGCATATCTCTTTTTGCTGAGCATTGCCTAAGCTATTTGTAGTCTTTTGTGTTTCCAAATGAACTTTAGGGGAGATTTTTTCAATCTCTGTGATGAGTGTCATAAGATTTTGATGGAAATTGCATTAAACATGTAGATTTCTTTTGGTGGTATACCATTTTTACTATGGTGATTCTACCAATCTATGCACATGGGATCTTTCCATCTTCTATAGTCTTCCTTGATCTCTTTCTTCAGGGGTTTGTAGTTCTCCTTGTACAGGTCATTCACATCCTTTGTTACGTTTACTCCTTGGTATTTGATTTGTTCTGAGGCTATTGTAAATGGAATTGTTTTCCTATATTCTTTCTCAATTTGTTCATTGTTGGTATATAGAAAGGCTACTGATTTTTGTAAGTTGATTTTGTATCCTGTCCACATTGCTGAAGCTGTTTATGGTGTCTAGGAGTTTTTGGGTCTTTGAGGTATAGGATAATGTCAACTGCAAATAGGGATATTTTGAGTTTCTTTCCCTATTTGTATTCCTTTTATTTCTTCTTCTTGCCTTATTGCTCTGGCTAGGAATTCCAGGACTTTGTTGAATAGGAGGGGGGATTGTGGACACTCTTTTCTCATTCCTGATTTTAGGGGAAATGGTTTCAGTTTTTCTCCATTAAGTATGATGTTGGCTACAGGTTTGCCATATATAGCCTTTAATGTTGAGGTATAGTCCTCTATTCCTAGTTTTCTTAGAGATTTTATCATGAAGTGGTGCTGAATCTTATCAAAAGCTTTTTCTTCACTATTGAGATGGTCAAGTGGTTTTTGTCTTTGCTTCTATTAATGTGCTATATTACATTTATAGATTTGCATATGTTGAACCACCCCTGCATCCCTGGGATGAAGTCAATTTGGTCATGGTGAATGATCTTTCTGATATGTTATTAGATTCAGTTTGCCATTATTTTATTGAGGACTTTTGTATCAATGCTCATTAAGGAGATTAGCCTGTAGTTCTTTTTGGATGTGTCCTTCTCTGGTTTTGGGATGAGTGTAATGCTAGCTTCATACAATGAGTTAGGCAGTGTTCCTTCCCTTTCTATTTTGTGGAGAAGTTTAAGGAGTGTTTGTATTAGTTTTTCTTTAAAAGTCCGATAGAATTCAGCTGAGAATCCATCAGGTCCTGGACGTTTCTTTTTTGGGAGACTATTGCTGCTTCAATTTCATTATGTGTTATAGATCTGTTTAGGTGGTTAATAAATTCTTGGTTCAGTTTTGGATGGTCATAAGTATAGAAATTTGTCCATTTCTTCAAGATTTTCAAATTTATTGGAATATAGCTTCTCAAAGTGGTCCCTGATGTTCCCCGGATTTCCTCAGAGTTTGTTGTTATCTCCCCTTTTTTGTTTCTAATTTTACTAATTTGGGTCTTTCCATCCTTATTTTAGTCAGATTTGCCAGTGGTCTGTCAATCTTGTTTATTTTTTCAAAGAACCAGCTTTTTGTTTCATTGATTCTTTGTATTTTTTTTTTTGGTCTCTATTTCATTAATTTTGGCCTTTATTTTTATTATTTCTCTCTTTCTGCTTGTGTTGGGTTTTGCTTGTTCTTGTTTTTCTAGGAGTTTGAGATGTAGCATTTGGTCACTTATTTGAGATCTTTCTGTCCTTTTAATATATTCACTCATGGCTATAAACTTTCCTCTTAGGACTCTGTTTGCTGTGTCCCATAGGTTCTGGTAGGTGGTGTTTTCATTTTCATTAACTTCCAGGAAACATTCAATTTCCTCTTATTTCATCGATGACCCACTGATCATTGAGCAGTGTGGTGTTCAGCTTCCAATTGTTTGCATGTTTTCTACTGTTGTTTTTGTTGTTGAGTTCTAGTTTTAATGCATTGCGATCAGATAGAATGCAGGGGATTGTTTCTATTTTCTTGTATTTGCTAAGGCTTGCTTTGTGCCTTAAGATATGATCAATTTTGGAGAAAGTTCCATGGGTTGCTGAGAAGAATGTATATTGTGCGGATATTGGATGAAATATTCGGTAGACATCAGCTAGGTCAATTTGATCTATGGTGTAATTTAGTCTAGAATTTCTCTATTGGTGATAGGGGGGTTAAAGTCTCCCACTACCTTGGTATTGGAGTCTATATATGCTTTTAAGTCCTTTAAAGTATGTTTGATGAAATTGAGTGCATATAGGTTGATAATTGTTATTTCCTTTGGTGTATTTCCCCTTTTATTAGTGTGAAGTGTCATTCTTTATGACACTATGTAAGTTTGAAGCCTACTTTGTCCAAGATAAGTATTGCTACTCTTGCCTGTTTTCAGAGGCCATTGGGTTGATAAATCTTCTTCCAGCCTTTCACCCTAAGCCAGTGTTTATTTCTGTCAATAGCATGGGTCTCCTGTAAACAACAGATTGTTTGATCTTCCTTTTTAGTCCAGTTTGCCAAACAGTGTCTTTTGATGGGGGAGTTGAGTCTGTTGACATTCAGAGTTAATATTGATAGGTATGTGGTGATTCCTGTCATTTAATTGTTTTTGTTGTTTAAGGGTTTGATTATGTGCAGCTGAATCAATGTTACTCTCTGATTCCTTGTCTTTTCTTTTCCTGTGATTTGGTATGGCCTCTCCTCTCAGGTTTTGTTTGCTTTCATTTTCTGAGTGTAGAATTCCTTGGAGAATCTTTTGTAGTGGTGGCTTGGTGGTCATATATTGTTTTAGTTTCTGCTTATCATGGAAGATTTTTACTGCTCCATCTATTTTGAGTGATAGTTTTGCTGGGTAGAGTATCTTAGGGTTGAAGTTATTTTCATTCAGTGCCTGGAATACCTCACTCTATGCCCTTCTTGCTTCTAAGGTTTTCATTGAGAAATTTGTTGTGATTTTGATGGGTTTACCTTTACATGTTATTTTTTTTCTCTCTTACAGTCATTACTATTCTTTCTCTATTCTCTGTGCTTGTTGTTTTAATGATAATATGTCATGTGGAATTTCTACTTTGGTCAAGTCTGTTTGGTGTCCTGGGCTTCCTATACCTGAATGAGAATAAATTTCTCTAGATTTGAGAAATTTTCTGTTGTTATTTTATTGAGTGTATTACAAATCCCCTTTGCTTGGACATCTTCTCCTTCTTCAATGCCCATGATTCTCAGGTTTGGTCTTTTGATGGAGTTGGTGAGTCTTGCATTTTCCTTTCGCAGGTCTTGAGTTGTTTGACTAACAGCTCTTCAGTCTTTCCTTTAATTTCTGTTTTATCTGGAGTTCTGAGATTCTGTCTTCCACTTGTTCTAGTCTGCTTGTGTGGTCTTCCACTGTGTTTTATATATCTGTTTGATCCTTTTTTCTGAGGTTTTCCATATTATGGGTCACTTCTTCTTTAATATTTTCTATTTTCATCTTTAATTCATTTATCTCTCTTTTTATGGTGTTCTTTGTTTCACTTTGGTGTTTATTTAGGGCTCCTATAAGTTCATTTATGTGCTTCTGTGTCTTCTCTTATTCTTTATTTTTGCTGTCTTGAAATTTCTTGAGTGAATCTTGTACATTTTAATTAACTGCATCTCATATCATCTCCATGAAATTCTCAATGATATCTTGCAAGATTTCTTCTTTGAGGGTGTTTTTATGGGCATCGCTAGGTTTCTTGGTGTCATTTATTTTTGTTTTGTTGTAGTCAGGAACTGGGTATCCATTTTCTTCATTTCCCTCTGAGTCCTGTATTAAATTATTTTTGGGGGGAGAATGGTTTCCAACCCTTTTTCTTCTTCCCATCACTTCACTTGGTACTGTGCAACTATGTTCTTGATAGGCTAATTGGTGGTTTTAGTCACCTGTTTTCTTTCCCCAATTTAATTTTTGATTTGTGGTTGTTTTGGGTTTTTAGCTAGGTTAGTGTGCTATTTTTGTCCCTGGTCTGGGTGTAATTTAGTAATAACTAATTCATAGGTTTAATACCCAACCAGTAGCTTAAATGTTATATAGGTTACCCGTTGGTGGTAATATCTATAAGTGGTGGGAGTTGGGGGGTTAATGTTTGGAAGGCTAGCTATAGAAATTTGGGGAGTTGGATAGGGTGACACTGAAGGGGAAGTAGGGAAGTGGGGTGGGTGAGTGGGGGAAGCAGTGCAGGGACTGCTGGCTTTTGTGGTCCTTGTGTGTGGTTGGGTGTATTTCTCTTGTTGTAGTGGAGGGTGCTTGTGTCAGGGATGGCAGGGGTTTGGGGTTGCATAAAGTTGGTATAGTAGGTTTGTCAGCAGATGATGAGTGTGTAGGAGGGACAGGTTAGGGGAGAATGGGATGGGAAGGGAGGGCAGGGGGAGAGCATGGGTAAAAATGGGCAGAACAAGTTATTGGGAGGAGAGCAATGGATTTTAGTGCAGGAAAAGGAGGGAGAGTGAAGGGGGTGAGAGTAGGGATGAGAAGATGATGATGATAATAAAGTTGATATGATAGAAAGAAAAAAGATAATAGTAATAGAAATTAAAATAGAAAACCCACAATTACAAAGCAAACAAACAAATCAATGGTAAAAAATGAATAAACAAACAAAACAAAAACAAAACAAACAAAAAAAGAGAAAAAAAAGAAAAACGCCAGGTTCAGGAACATAGAAATTCAGTCTCAGTTTAAGTTCTGGAGTTAGTTCTCCAGCATCCAGTCTTGCTATTGGCATATAAGCAGAAGCTGTGACATGATCTCACCAGGTGGTTGGCTTGTGAGTAGTGTTTTGTTCTTCTGTCTACCAGTTAAATTGAAATTGTGAGGTGAGGTAGCTTTGCCAGATCATGCAGGGTGGTCAGAGATATTGATTTCCCCAGCTGATAGCTGTGTTACCTTTCAGCTGCCACTGCTTGGTCAGATTCTCCCCCAGTGAGGTGGGGAAGTTCAAGTTTGAATGCTGCCCTCATGTTCAGGAGATCAGCTCTGTAGCCCACTAGTTGCCCTGCTTTGGAGGTGGCTTTTTGCTGTGCTTGTTTACTGGGGTTTCCACACTGGGAGTTTATTTCTTTGCCCCACCCCTTTTCTCTGTTCCATCAGCCCCCTCTGCTGTCAGTGTGTTGAGTGTTCGCTGTTTGTTTTTCAGTTTTGCAGGGCAGTTTGGCTTTGGGTGCTGCTCACTGGCTCAGGAGATGAACTCTGTGATCTGCTACCTGCCCTGCTTTGGGGAGTGGCTTATCGCCAGCCCACTCTCCACCTTCCTGCCTCTCCAGTGTTTGTTTACTGATAGTTCTTGCTGAGATTAGCTCTTTGCCCCTCCCCTTTTCTCTGGTGCAATTTCAGTGTTTCCACCCCCTCTGCTGTTGTGCTAGATTATAGTTCACTGTTTGTTATTCAGGTTTTTTTTGGGGGGTGGTTTCAGTCTGCCCAGGGGCTGTGCTGGTTTATCCTGGGGGTGGCTGGGGGAATTCTGCATGATGTGTGGTACTCACTTGTTTGGTCTGTTGAATGTCTTGCAGGCAGGTTTCTTAGTGTAACGTATTGTGGGGAAGCTTTCCCCAGTCTAGGGGTTCAGGGTGTTGAAGGTTTGATTATGGTTGGTGCTTTATTTCTGCTTGATAGAGAAGGAGAAGAGAAGGAAAGAAAAGAAAAAAAAGAGGAAAGAAAAAAAATTGCTGTAGGAAAGGAGGGTTTCCCCAGGTTTGGACCCACCTTGCTGGCTGTGCAGTCAGTCACAGCTCTTAGGTGCAATTAAAGGCTGATTTGTGGGTCACTGTTTGAATTTTTTCCTGCACCTAGTGCGATTGTGGTTATTATTTTGGCCAGAGACAGTCAGAGTTACCCAGGTGTGGCTCCAACTTCTCAGGAAGGTTTTGGAGTCATGGAAACTAGGCTTTCTGCTTCAATACCCTAATTGCCATCTTGGAAAGTCAATGACAGGATTTCTGGCAGACAGTGAAGTCAAAAATGTGGGCATGTTTGGTAAAGCTCTTTTGTCAGCAGAGCTTTTGACTGCTGGTAAAGTTTGCTCTATCTAAAATATTAGAACTCTTGGGAAGCAGTGTCTTCCATATTATTAGTGAAAAAGCCTGGGTACATTATATAAATCCCTCTCAGGCCAAATCTTAGGAAGGGAAGAGCAGCATTTGGCTCCTGTGACTCCAACCTGTGTTCTTATTCTTTTCCTCTGGCTCTGGTCCAGGAAAAAGGAGCCAAGACCTGTTAGAGGCTGCTGCTTGGGACATATCAGGTCCCCTTGGCCCATCTGATCCAACGTAGTGAGGGTGGCTGGCTCTATGAATCCATGAAGCAGATGGTATCACACATGAAGCACAGAGTGGGAGTGGGCCATCTATTGTCTCCAAGGCCTTTGAAGGCTGCTCTGCTTCATGCAAGCAAAACTTGAACTGTGTGAGGTTGGTGTCCTTGGGACTGAATTACAACCCAATCACTCACCCCTACTCCAGTGGAGCAGTTCTGCATGGTTTTTTAGCAGGCCCCCATGGTGGCTCACAGTAGTAAACAACATACAGATATGCAACTGATTGACTCTTTTCCCTTCTCCTTCTCAGGTTCCCTGCTTCCTCACTTTACATGCAAATAAAGTAGCTGCTCCCAAGGCTTTACCTCAACTCTGCCTTTGGGGGAACTAGAATCAAGCACTGCTGCTGAACTGAGCTGCACTTTTGCCTGTGGTCTTCTCTCAACTTGTTCTCCCTACCATCCTCCATCCTCTTGGAGAATACTCCTCTTCATCCTTTCAGTCCCTCAGTGAAAACTTCCTTGCCCACAAAATCAGGACAAATGCCTCTTTGTCACTCTAACTCAGTCCATTTATTTACCTCACTGTTCTGAGATTGTTTTCACCTTTAACTCCTACAGGAATTGCTGAATTAGCATCAAAAGACCTAGGACTAAGCTAGCAGGAATCATAGGTGCTCCTGGACTGTGAGCTCCTGTGGGCAGAATCTGAAACTTCATTTTTGGATCTTAGTATCTGTCACAAATTTTGGCATAGAGTACCCAACAGATGAGTGATGAATGAAAGTAAACTCACCGCTATTCAGTTATCAGCTCTGCAGTGTAATGGTAGAAGCTAAGGGTCATCCTTTAATTTCTTAACATGTGTTTTCTCATCAGTGAAAGGAGAATAAGAAAACCTGTGCTAGCATCATTTTAAAGATCAGATGGAATAACATTTAAAATACCTTCAGAGGGGATCTCAAAATTTTGTCCATATAACCTTTTGGGAGTCTGGTGAAGCCTTGGTCTCCTCAGAACAATTATTCTAAACTAAAAAGCAAATATGCAGAATTACAAAGGAAACTAATTATAGTTAGTGAAAATGTTTTTATAAATACAATTTGTGTTAGAACATAATATATGTTTATTTTTCTCAGGTATTAGAAACTAAAATCAAGCCAAGAGATTGATAACTACTATAATTTTGAGGTAGTGAACATAATGATATTTTGATTTATTTACTAACTGTATGACATGAAAATATCTTTGATTTCTATTGTTGACAAAATCACTTTGCTTTATAAATGAAAAATGCAAAATATTAAAGAATAGTAAAAATCAAGATAAAGCATATTCCTTTCAATTTAAGGAGCCCCGAACTTCTTGCCTATCAAAGCAGACACTTGACAGAGACCAATTCCTTTTCTTCCTGTTTCCACTTTCTGATGCAAAGTTGAAGCTTTTCCATATGTCCTTACCTGACCATTGAAAATGTTACCATATGAAATAATCTTAGCTATTAACTATGAATAAACAGACACCAGATTGACACTAGCTTGTGGGCTAGTTTTCTCCCCTCTGTTATGGAGACCTGCAGGAGGGATGTGAAGAAAGGTAGAGTGGTCAGGTAGGAGGCTGGCAGGCTAAGATGATGAGGGCTAAGACTCAGATGGTAACACTGGGGAGGAAGGAAGGAGGAAAAGGTTAGAAGGAACTTAAATAGCTGATTGGGTATGGTGGATTGTGTGTGTGTGGGTGGGCAGTATGCATGTGCTGGGATTGACCCTTGACTTTGTGCATACTAAGCATGCAAGCTAGCACTGGTGGATTAATAAAAAGAAGAATTAAATATGTCTTGAATGGCTAGCTGCAGTTTGCAACTTTATGGGATTCACGATGTACTAGGATATTAAATGCTCTAAAAAGTCCAGCAGTATGTAAAACTGCTCAGTGAAGCATTGCACAAATTTTTTTACCTCTTGGGCCCTTCTTCACTCATGGACTGCTAGCCCTGCTAGTGCTCCCAATGAAGTTGTGTATCATGGAATCCACTTTAGGTTTCATCTAGTCAATCTTTAGATGCATATTCTGTGTTGCAGGGGTACATACTCCTTAGATTGAAACTGTTAATGAGTTTAGTGTGTGTATGTGTGTATGTGTGCCTGTGTATTTCTGGAGCAGAACTCTAACCCATGAAATGCTTATAATTCCTATGTAAGGTCATGTACTACAAATTGATGTCATCCTTTTGCCTGGAAGAAACTGGGCCAGATTGATATCTTAGTTTTTAATTTATAGATACACTCAATGAAAATAGAGTGTGCTGACAGTTGTTTTAAAACTAGTTTTATTACTACAAAGTCACTTGACCCTTTAAATTCTTCATTTAAAATATTCTTTTCATTCTCTTCCCTTTATATAGTGGTCTTTGAAATACAATCATTCCTTTGCTTTATATTTTTTGAAATAAAAAAGAATCAATGGCAATTTCTGTATGCCTCTCTTACAGCACATTGGATTGCACTGTATTTAGTTGGATCTTCCAATAATTTGGAACTTTGTTTATATTTCTTCTCTTCTTCATTAGCAGAATGCTGGGCATATAATATGTTCTTCTGAATTAATCAATCAGTAAAAATTTGAAGAAACTGATTTAGGATATTCCCATCTATATCAGAAATTGGATCCTCTGTTAGGGTCAAATGAAAAAAAACAGGCATACCAGTTATTTTAACAGATATAATTTAATATAGGGAATTGAATTCTAGAAAGATATTTGGAACACTGTAATTACAGAGAGATATATGGGTATGTACCACATAATGGCATTTTGGTCAATGATGGATCACATATATGATGAAGCTGAAAATTTTTCTACTGCCTAGTTATAGTACAACCAACAGAAGATCAGTCCAGTACATGACTTGTGTGTTTGTGGTGATGCCAGTGAAAACAAACCTGTACTGCTAGTTGTATGAAAATATTGCACATACAATTTTGTGCAATTTTGAGGTATACACAATTTTACACTTTTATCATTATGTTAGTGCATACTCCTCTACTTATTAAATAAAAGTTTATTAAAAGCAGCATGCTGCATTACTGAGCAGCAGCTTCATGCATGTGTTTACCACATTCCTTGTTGTATCAAAAGGCCATGTTGAGTGATTGACCTGAACCATCTGGGTTTGCTTAAGAACTCTATGGTGTTTGCACAAGGACAGAATCACTTAACATCATTTCTCAGAGTAATCTCTACTGGTAAGTGATGCATGGCTGCAGAAACTGTGGGCAACACCACCCTCATTATAGTGGGAATTATGGAAAGAGGGAATCACTAGAACACAGAGCCTTTGATGTGGAGCCTCACAGAGTAGAGTCCCAGACTATGGAGCAGCAGGTGCCACCTGGCTGGTGCTGGTGTTTCTGAAGGGGTGCAGTGTGGTTCATGATAGAAACTTGGGGTCAACTCTTGAGGAAACACTGCTGAGGTGGCATGGACAGCAACAGGAAGCAAACAGCAGAGGTAAATCCCTCCCCCTTCCTCTAGCACTGCAGCCTCCCTCTAGCACCCTTTATTGGAAGATCTTAACAAGAAGCCAGATGGCAAAGGAGAAATTTTATCCACAGAATCCTGCCTCTGAATCATAAAACAGAGCAGAAGAGTGGGTGGTGCTTTGAGAAGATAGCTTAATAACAAGCCCCAATACTACACTCCATGTTTGGCTGATTTCCAAATGGCCCAAGCCTAGGAGAGTCAACAGGTCCTTCTTTCTTCCAAGGGCTGGAATAATCACAGGTATCTTTGTATGTCTTTCCTTTTAATTTTTTCTTAGACTGCAGAAGCTGTTCATTTGAGTAGAGAAAAAAGCATGATTTTAATTGCATTTATCTTATATTCAGACAGATTTTAAATAAAGAAAAGATGCTTTGGTAAAGTGAAAACTCATCTGGGTAATTGTTCTAAAGGTTTTTCAGTATTCCTAGGTTTAGCTGTTCTTAATCCTGCGATGACATGCTTCAATTTCCATTTTAAGAACCAGGATTAGGGTACCCCTTTTATTTCTGGCAATGCACTTAGTGGACACCTTGGGGATGACAGGCTTGTCTGTGAAAGATAATGCACAGGAAGAAAAGGAAAGAGGCACCATGCTTTCCCAATGCCCTGCTCTCCTGAGGGGCTCAGGGTGAGACACACAGGAGAGCTGAAATAACTTGGGGTCTCGCTTTAGATTTGCCAGTGATCATTGCAGAATGATGTTTTTTTGTTGTTGTTGTTAAAAACAGAGAAAAAATATCCAATGTGAAAGTCTGACTTAGGGAAATGTGTGTAGTAAGAGGAAAGGAGACAGCTGGTTTTGAATCCAGCTCGATCACTTACTAGGTGGGTGGCCCTGAGGTAGTCACGTCACTTGATTATTGAAACTGCTTGTACATGTTCTTCACTCTTACTTGGTTCACCCTGAGGACCAAAACAGATAGTGGCTGAGTAAGAAGCCATATTGCAAAGAGTAAAATGAGATCAAAGCTCGAGGAGTCACTAAGGATGGATCTGGGCCATTCCAGTTCATTTGGATCTTGACTCTGTAAGGGTGCAAGAGAGGGATATCCACCTCAACAATTCCTTGTAGAGAGGGATGTGTATCATTATGGGTGCATGTTGTACATTTATTTCTGTACAAGTCTCAAAGTTTACCATGCCAAGGTGAAAATATATGTAAGGAAAATACATTGTGTTCTCAGATCAATTCAGTTTTCATTGTTTATGATTTTCAGTTTTGCTTGGGAATGAGATGGAGTAGAAGTCTCTGTACCTTTAGTTTGAGCCTTGGGTCAACTAGTAACAACAACAGTAGTAGTGGTAGTAGTAGTAGCAGTAGTAGCATTTATTAAGTGCTTAGTGTATGCTGGACACTTTTTTTAAAGCACACGTACTGTATTCCCTCTTTAAAAACGCTTGCGAAGTAAGTTGTGATTTTTATCCTCATTTAATATTAGGAAACTGAGAGAAAGAGAGGTAAATAATTTTTCCAAGGCTACAGATAACAAATAACAGAGCTAGGTTTGAACCCACGTACTCTGGTGGCAAAGTCTGAACCTGTTAGGTTTTTCATACCCATGGAGAACAAAGTTGCCACTCAGTGGCTCTTATTTGTTCACATAGAGATCTCATTTACTAAACACCTACAAAGTGCTGGATAGGGTTCTAAGCTTTATGCAGTTCAATTCTCACTAAGTTTTTTTGCTCTTGTTATCCTTATTTATCAGAGAAATTAAACCATTTCCTTAATCAGACTCACCATTTAACAAGTGTTGCAGCTGATACTTCAGTTTAAGTTATGAAGTAGTGGGTCACATAATGCTTTGTTTAACAATATCCTCTTTCATATGGAGCACAAACTTCCCTGAGCAGTGTAAAGCACGTAACAAAGAGAAAGATGAAATAAAGCTAGATGAAGATCAGAAATCATGTGACATCAGCAAGAACAGGGTAATAAAGCTGGGAGACCGGGCTTAAAGCTCAAGCACAGAACTTCTTAAAAGACAAAAAAAAGATAAACCCAATGGTTTATCTACTTACTATCATTAGATGAAAGTAAGTAGACCAGAAGTACAGAAGATAAAAATTTTCTCTACTATTCAAAGCCAAGAGAAGTTCATCATGTGAAGCGTTGTATTTGAACAATCGTCATAGTTTATAGGGAATGTCCGCCATGCACCAAACACAGCATGCTGTAAAGGAACACATAATAAAAGATCCCAGTTAGAATTTATGTCTATGTGAGTTCATTGAAGCATTTACACAGAATCTTTGAAGGAGAATGTGTTGCATTCTGACATCCTGAGGAAAACTCACGTTCCAGTGCAGCATATCAGTTAGTGTCCTCACACTTGTTATGATAACTACAGGAGAAGATGCACTCATCAACCTCATGGAAGACCTTAAATGCACTTCTATGCTAAGAGACAATTATTTACTTCTTGGAATACTAGAGTAAAAATTTGAAGGTTTAACTTACAAAATTTATTTTTAACGGATACACAAAATATAAAAATTGTACTAATGAACGGATACCATGTGGTGTTTTGATACATGTATACCTGTGTAATGATCAAATCAGGTTAAACATATCTATCTCCTCAAACATTCATCATTTCTCCATGGTGAAAACATGCATAATCTCTTCTTAAAATGTTCAGAATCCCTTCTTCCAACTTTTTGAAATACATAATTTCTATCTATAGTCACCCCAATGTGCAAGAGCACAGCAGAATGTCTTACTTCTATCTAACTGTATGAATTGATCAACATTTCTCCAAACCTCCCTGTTCTCTATCTTCTCCTCTGGCAACCACCATTCCACTCTCAGCTTCTATGAGCACACTTTTTAGGTTCCACATATGGGTGAGATCATGTGGTACGTATATTTTGTGCCCAGCTTATTTCACTTAATGTAATGATTGCCAGTTCTATCCATGTTATCACAGATGACAGGTTTTCATTTTTTTAATGGGTGAATAGCATTCTATTGTGTATATGTGTCACATTTTATTTTTCCATAAATCAGTTGATAGGTACATTTTCCCAACTTTTTGGCTATTGTTAATTCAGTTGTAATGAACATGGGAGTACAGATGTGTTTTTGACATATGACTTTGTAGGAGGATTGTGGGATCACATGGTAGTCCTATTTTATTTTTTTGAAGAATTTCCATATTGTTTTCTACAATAGCTGTAATAATTTACATTCCCACTAACAGTGTGTACGGGTTCCCTCTTTATACCATTGCCAGCACTTATCTTCTTTTTAAAATAATACCCATTCTTACTGGGGTGAGGTGATATCTCATTGTAGTTTTGATGAACATTTATGTGATGATTACTGAATTAAGAATTTCTAAGAATTATTGATATTAATAATTGTATGCTTTCTTTTGAGAAATGTCTGTTTAGATATCTATTTAGTTCAGCTGCCCATTTTTAATTGCGTTATTTCTGTGCTATTGAGTGTTTGAGTTATATATTCAGGATATTAGCTCCTTGTAAGACATATAGTTTGTAAGTATTTTCTCCTATTCTGTATGCTGCTTCCTCACTCTGATGATTGTTTCCTTTGCTGTGCAGAAACATGTTAATTTGACATAATTCTATTTTTCTAGCTTTGCTTTTGGGGTCTTGTCCAGAAATCCTTGCCCCATCCACTGTCCTGAAGTGTTTGTTTTCTTTTAGCAGGTTCATGGCTTCAGGTCTCATATTGAAGTCTTTAACCCATTTTGAGTTGATATTTGGAACTATGGGAGATGGGGGTTTTATTTCATTCTTCTGTATGTGGATATCAAAATTTTCCAGCAACATTTATTTAAAAGGCTATCCTTTCTCCAATGCATTCTCTTACACATTTTGGTCAAACATCAGTTGTCTATTGATGTATGGGTTTACTTCTAGGCTTTCTATTCTGTTCCATTTGTCAGTGTATCTGTTTTTAATGTCAACAGCATGCTGTTGTGAATACTGTAGCTTTATAGTATATCTTGAAGTCAGGTAGTATAGTGATTCCTGCTTTTTTCTTTTTGCTCAAGATTGCTTTAGTTATTTGGAGTTTCTTGTGGTTCCATACAAGCATTAGTATTGTTTTGAATCTGTAGGTTTCTTTGGTTAGTAACAATATTTTAATAGCATTGATTCTTCCAATCCATAAACACAAGCTGTCCTTCCATTTCTTGATGTCCTCTTTATTTCATTAATGCTCTATAGTTTTCATTATAGAAATTTTTTACTTCTTTGGTTAAATTTATATGTAGGTATTTTTTGTAGGTATGGTAACTGGGATTGCTTTTTTGATTTGTATTTCAGATGATTCACTAAAATAGCATATAGCAACATTACTGACTTTTGTACCCTGCAACTTTAACTGAATGATCGTCTCTGTTTTCTATTTTCAAGGGCTGACTGAAGCTTGAGGTATATTCATTTACTTATTTAACAGTTAATTTAGTCTCATATTAATGAGGGATGGCCTCAGATTGGGCAGCACCTAGGCAAATGAATCAAGGAAAACCCATGGCCAAGAACCTTTTGGATCCCCAATGACCTATAATGCTTCCAGGGACTTCAAGCATGTCTAAGTCATCTGAACCCCACTTGTTAGTGTTGTGCTGGAAAAGATGGACTGAAGCTAATTGCAAATCATCCAGGAAGGTAAGAAAAGGACATGGATACAATAGGAAGACAAGACAAGAATCACTGAGGTTGAATGGTAACCATTCAAGACCACTGAGATACAGCTGCTCATACAGGCCTTATATTTAAATGCCAACAGCACAACATTCTTGAGCTTGGGAGAGTAGTGTGCTAGCCAACCAAAATCTGACCTACTTACTCTGAGTATTCAAGTTCCTCATGTGATGGATAAACTGCAAATAGAAACTCAGGGATAAGTTAAGAGGCTCATAGGATCTTGGCCAGGTGTACAGATATATGATCATAGTCAGGATATAAGGTTTGTTCAAATCATACATATGCATATCTAAGTTGGTTAGAACATCCATGTATCCACTCACCCACACATCCATCCATCTACTGTCCATATAACAGAATTTCATCAACTCACTTTGGTATCAAACCTATTTCAGTATTAATAGAATGAAAGTAAAATTTACTTTTTTAACTTCACAATAATGAAAGAAATGCACTAGAAATGCCATAAAATATTAGTAAACTGTGCATTCATTTAAAGTATGGCAGCAGCTATATACAAACTCATGTCAGGAGCTGTGCTAAGAGCTAGGGAGTGTGTAAGGATGAATAAAACACAGTTCTGGCTTTTTAGAACTCAGGGTCTAGTAGAAAATAGTTATATACAGCTCTCCAAGCTCACATCCTGGCCTCTTCCCTTTACTCACTGCACTCTAGAGACACTGATCTCAATCCTTTTCTTTCCTATATCTCTTGCTTCAGGGTTGTTGTCTTTGCAGTTCCTTCTGCCTAGAATGTTCTTTTCCCACATAAGATCAAGGTTAACTTTCACATTTCCTTCATATCTCTCCTCAAATATCCTCAGCTCACTGAGGTCTTCCTTGAGAATTCTATATGAGATAGCAATCTCATCCTACCACTAGAACTTTGAATCTACAAAATTTTAAATCTCCCACATTACCATTATATATTTTAAATAGCTTATATATAACATAGATCTTCTAAATTAACTTATTTTGTTTATTGATCTTTCTTTCCATGACTTTATTTTAATTACTACTTTACCCCTATGTCTAGAAAAAGAGTTTAACTAACAGTAGGTGCTCAACAAATATTATTAAATGAATGATACAAAGGAGAAAAAATAATGCTAAGATAAGCAAATAGATTGCAATCAATTTGGATAGGGGGTATGGCTTATGAACCATTGAAAAAAAGTTACCAGTGCTTTGAAAAATAAAATTCACGTTTATTGGACAGCTATGTGGCTACCTTCCAAGGCTGATTTATTCAGAATTTCAGGAATCAAGTTGTTGGTTAAATGTGATGAATGGTCAGATGATGCCTGGAAAAATTTCCATTACCCTTTGCAATTTTTTTTTGGCTATCTGGGACCATCTGGAAACAAATGGGTTTGACCCCATTTCCAAAACTACTTGTGAAGTCTGTTCTGCTAACCAGGAACTAAATCTTCACTTGTGGTTTCTCTATGCTTGACACTATGCTTCTATTTTTATAATTCTGCCTACTGATGGGACTCAAGAGAACAGCAAGCATTTTCCTTGTCACAAAAGCTATCACTCATTAAAAACAGGAGCAGGGAATAACTCTAATATCCACTGGAATGGCTCAGTGGAACTAGCACTGCCAAAGAAAACAGGTGTTCAATGACTATTGGAACAAGTCTGAGAGAGAATCCAAGCTGTGCATGGGCACATGCGACCTCGTTTTTGTGGCTGTAGATATGAAACAGGTAAACGAGGACTCTCAGGCAAACAGAGAAAACCTTTTGAAGTACCTTTTCATTTCTACATTCATTCAACCACTAGTTACTTATTCAGTGTCTGGTTTTTACAAGGTTCAGAGAATTATCTAATCTTGATCCAACCAGAGGGTATGTCCAGGAAATTTGTGTGAGTCCCAAGGAAGCCTTCTCTTGGAGACTGTCTTAGTCAAGCAGTACTACTTACATGAAAAAGAAACCCATTTAAACAAGATTCTTTAAAAGGGAGAAAGAGAGGAGAAATTTTCCAGAATGCAAAGGCAAGAGATGCCAAGATACAGCAGCTCACTTTATGTTTCTGTACCAGCTGCTGTGCTCTTTGGCCATCTAATTCAGTCTTCTCTCTTTCCTTAGACCTGGCTTCTCCAACACTCAATGCATTAAGCCAAAAAAGGCAATTTTGAAGCTGGCTGAATAGTCCTCTCAAGGATCTGTACTCAAAGTTTACCCCAAACTCCTAGAGGAGAGCACCTGATTAGCACTGCTTGTATCTAGGGGGTCCCTTTCCTTCAATCATATATAACCAGGGGACAGGGCTTTATGTCTTCTGCCTGTTCAGTGGAGTTGTGGGAAGTGACTCTCTTGGAAGGAAAATGAGGGTTTAGAGAGGGTTTGGCTCTAATGTTATCCCAAAATACTTCCCAGAGCTAGGGACTATTTATTTTAAATGGGCCCAAAGGAAATGGAGTGGTCACTGACAGGAAGTATGAGCTAGAAATATGTGATAATAAGGGATATTTGGATACCAAGAAGGAAGCAGAAATGATGGGAACACAGGGGGCACAGGTAGTCAACAGCTTGAGATTTACAGTTAGGTAAATGACAACTCACCCTTTAAGACATTTAATCCTACACTAGATCGTGATGTCCTTGAGGGGAGGTGCAGTGTGTTTGCTAATCGTTCCAGCACGTAGTTTAGTGCCTGGGATGTTGTAGGAGTTTGAAGCAATTGTTGATAGAATGAGTTAATGAATGAGCCAGTAAGAATGCTTGAAGGATTCCACTTCCTCTTTGAAGCTTTTGTTATCTTTCCTCCAACATAGTTTCCTCTTAGTGCTCCTACAGCACTGATCATATTTTATGGTCATTTTCAGGTGACAAATCCATCCCCATTTTGCTGAATAAATTCTTTTAAATAGAAAATTGAGTTCTATCAATCTTAGAATTTCTACCTTCAAGCACAATGCCTGCCCAAGAAGAAGCTACTTGATAATTGACTGCTAAATTAACTTTGCTTTTGGTAACCTTGACCCTAGGTCTAGGCTCCAGAAGTTTAAATAAGAGTGAATAGGAATCATAAAGCTATAGCTGAAAGTGGTAGCAGGGTGAGGGAGGAATATCTTGGGGAGGAGGTTGTGTGTGTGCTTACAGGATTCGGGGTGGCAACCATCCCAGTGAGAAGAGGCTAAAGGTAAAGGGGCTAAATGGACTAACATTGGTCCTAGAGATGAGCAGACACAAAATTGTCTCTTACCTCCTATACCTTTTTTCAAGTCCATCCTCTATGTTCTCTACCCACTCACACCAACTTAAAAACATTTAGCTTGTTAGGTAGGTAATTAAGTTATCTCTTAGCTTCTTTGTCTTCCTATGGAGCAAGTTTTTGGGATTTCAACTTCCCTGACCAATGTAATCTATCAAAGTGTTTTCCTTAAACAAAAATCATTCCCTCATGAGATGATGTTTGGTCCTAACTATTAAAACATCTTTTTAAAAATCCCAAGTGATATAGATGATAGCACATATCAGATTATTTTCAGATGTTAGACTTCCTGGGGGCCCTTTAGCTGAGCCCCCAAAATTGTGCTGAGCCTACTCTCCTCCTTGTAGGTACAGAGCTCCTTTAAACTATGTGCTAGCTTGGGCCAGGTGGTTCTTCAAGGTATTCTTTGTTTGAGTACCAAAGATAGATAAGATATGAGAGCTTGTGGGAGTGAGGTTGCCCCCAAGGGAAGTGTGTTGCCCTGGCCACTGTCACTGAAGCCTGGGGAATAAAGGCTCCACTAGTCTTGGAAGCCCAGCCAGCTGAAGTGCAATGACCCTAAATCCAGCCTCTCTTACTGAAAAAGAAAGGACCGAGTGCCTGGCAGGTGGCCAATACTTCCAATCATGTCCCACTTCAGTCTGTAGCTACAGGCACAGAGTAATTACTACACAGGCCTTTCTCCCTTTATTGCTACAAAATACAGTTCTAAGCTGCAAGTAAAAGAAAGCACAAGTGGTTGGTTTGAGAGAAATGTGGGAAAAGCTGAGAGGTTTCACCCTTCTGAGGAAAGGGAAAAGGCCCATTTATTAGTGACCCTGTGCCTATACCACAGGCTGAAGTGGATGCTGTTGGTGCTCTATCCACTCACCAACCTACAATTGGATCTTTTTTTTTTTTCATTGGATCTTTATCAATCCTCTCACCCCCCCCTCCAGCTTCAAGGGGCATTTGTTCCTAAATAGCTGGGTACTTGGAACTGTTCTTTGAAGGCTTTGCTCTAGCTATTGGAGTTGCTTCGCTCACATGTACTTAGTTTGGATTTCCCTTCTAACCCCATGGCTGCTCCTAGCTGGTGACCAAGATGGAGGGGTACGGATGTCTAGCTCCTTTGCTCCCAGTGGTTCCAAACTCTGAGACATAATTTACACTCCAGACTCCTTTCAGGGTCAAGCTAAGGTCCCTCTTGGTGGGTCCCTGAGCCTTTTGCTTAACCTTCTCCTCTTTCCTGTCCTGTTTCACACATTCCTTACTAGCCTCTTAATATCACTTGTATGTGAGTCATCAATCTTGTTCTGCTTCTGAGAAACCTGATCAAAATGGTTCCGTTCTCACTTGCATTTCACAAAAACCTTGTAGAGTAGACGTCATTCTCCCCATTTTACAGATGAAGAAACTGAGGCTCAAAAGATAGCTTCTAGTTCTGTCTGACCCTAATGTACTGAATACCATGAAAATCAACCAGCATTTAGATGAAGCTGATCAGTGGTCTCAAAGACTCAGGTGCTTTCTCAAGCTTGCACAGAAAGTTGTCTTCTGAATGGAATCACAGGAATCAATTAAGTCTGGGGTCTCAGGCCAAGTGCAGAATTGGTCTAAGCTCAATGACACTTTTGCTGACCACCCTCTTCCCCTTTGACCTTGTGCCATGTCTAACTAACTATCACACATTTTGATATTCTGCTTGGAGTCAGCTTTCACATGTGACTACTGTACAAGCCAGTAAGCTCTTTGAAGAGTAGAGCCATGTGCTACTTAATGCAAAATCCCCAGGACCTATCATGCTGCCTGCCACATAATAGGTACTCCAGTGAAGGACCAGCCACAGGGCAGTTTCCTTCATGAAAAATCCACTCTGGAGAAATCAGTTAAGTCATAATGAAGGGATTTTCTGAGCCCTTAAAAAGAATTGCTATACCTTGAATCAATTTCTTCTTTGGCACCTTCTATCCCAGCAAGGGAGTCAAGCCAATGATCTGTATTTGGTGTCTCTCCCTGAGGTCTGCTTTCCAGCAGCATTAGCTAATTCTGTCAAAAGGTTTTTATCCTTCATACATTTCAGATGATAAGCATATTTTAAGAGCCCAGTGACATCAACTCTAATTCTGGGGAATTATGAATTCCTCTTCTTAATTTCCTATGCAGAAATCTTCCACTGAAATTAAGCCTAATCATTATATTGGATATCAAATGTGAGTAATGGGTGGGATATGATTTAACCACTTTGGGGGGTCAAATGATGGCATTATTATTTTTTAAACTGTGAATCAATATCATAACCTTTTGTAGTTTTCTGTGAATGCTACTTGCATACTTTTCTTGCTGTGCTTTTATCAACCGTCCCTGGAGTGTACAAACCTGGATAATAATTCAGATGGATATCATGGTCCACAGTTACTGGAATTTTTCTTTTGAAATATATGTAGGTGGACTTTGTGATTATGTAAGCACAAAGCAAATAGGATTGGCAGGAGCCCCAGCTGAGAATGAGCAGGTGCTGGACAATCTTCCCTATGCCTTGCTCTGCTGGGTGTGGGCTGGCCCCATGCTGCTTCTGTTATGCAGCACCATAAGATAACTGCCGACTGTGCTCTGTCCTGTCCTAGTTCCCAGCTGAAACTGAGAACATGTGGACTGACTCATGGACTTCTGCAGCCATTAAAGTCATACTACAGAGGGAGCTTGTGTCTACTCGGAGCTCGTGAGGTGGGGTTGGGAGGAATCCATTGCAGTAGCTGGATTAAACTGGATACTTCTGACACTAACTCCCAAGCTTTATGGAAATAATGCTTGTGCTCATGTGTCTGCTATCTACTGCTACAAAGCAAACTTCCCCAAGATTTAATAGCAGAAGGTATTCATTTATCAATGTTTTGAGGACTTGGAATTTGGACAGAGCACAGCAGAGATAGGATGTCCCTATTTCACTTGGTGTCTGCTGGGGCTGGAATGTCTCAGTGTCCTCACTCGTGTCTGATACCTGATCTGTGATGGCTGGAATGACTTGATTAGGCTTACAGGTATGGTTGTGCTGTTGGCCATGTTCTTTGGTTTGCATCATGTAGCTTCAGGACTGCTCCCTCACCATATGCCACTCCTACGGTCTCTCCAGCAGGGCAGTGAGATTTACAAGAAACTCAGAGCAACCAAGAGTGCAGAGGCAGAAATTCCAGGGTTTCTTACAGCTTACGCTCCTAACAGGTATAGATTCATTTCTGCTGTGTTCTTGCTGATGCAAGTTGTGGGTCAGTTCAGATTCAAGGGGATGGAACTCTCTATGAAGATGTCAGGAGTGGTGGTGTGGCCCTCCAGAATCTGCTGATGTAACAGACCATTGCAGAATGGTTTGAAGAAGAGGGCTCAAGGCAAAACCTCTGGGGTTTAGGAAGTGCCTAGAGTTGCTAACACAAAATACAGAATACTGACAAAAATACATAAACTTGAATTTTAGATGAGAAAATAATTTTTTAGTAGCCTATGCAAGTCAGGATAGTATGTATGACTCGGAACCTATTTATATTAAAATTGTTGTTTATCTGAAATTCAAATTTAATTGGACATTGTATATTATTATTATTATTATTATTATTATTTGGTGAAAGCCCTATGAATAGGACCAGGGTTCAGGTCACAGAAGCTACTTACATGTCCAGTTATAAGATGGTTCAGATGAAATCAGCACCAGAAAAAGAGAATGGAGAGGAGGAGGGCACATGGTGAAGGTGAAGGGTAGCTGAGAACAAGCTGGTGTAGCGAAAGGCCTGAGCATTCAGGCAGTGACCAGAGTGGCTTAGATTGGACAGGCCAGAGAGGGATTCTCACCTAGGCACCACTGTGTTAAGAACCAGTTTATTTGTTTGTGTTTCCAGCTTTCTGATAAGATGGTTAACAGTGCTACTTCACTATTGTGGTGAGATTAAGTATAGAAGAGTCTGGAATGCCTTCAGCACTGTGCCTGGAACATAGCAAGCATGGTTAGGTGTAATCAGCATGAGAGTAACAATGAAAATGATCATGATGACATTTAAGTTGGGGGGTGTGTGTAAGGGGATGAGTGGGGAGAGGCACAAGGACCTAACATTCCCAGAACACAGGCAGGCTCAGTGCCGTGCTCTTTCCATTCTCCAAATCCCTTAACTGTAGCAGCCTTTGCAGGCACAACAAATCAGCTTTAGAGATGAATAAATTGGTTTGGAGGAATTAATGAATTTGAACTTTATTAATTAGTAAGGTCTGTCTGATCTCTGCATTTCTTTTTCCAGAAAAGAAAGGTTAATATAACTCATTCAGGGGGACCTCCACTTGGGGACCTCCACTTGGGGGCCTCCAGGTGGTGTCCTATTCTCAACCTTCCCTGCTCAGTTGTAAAATCGGCAGGTGACCCTATGCTGCTTCTCAAGCTCTGCTAAAAGCATTCTCTGTGGGAAATGGTGTTACTCCGAAGTGCCCCCTGAGGTTGACATTGTTCAATTAAGACTTGGACATCAAGTGTTAATGGAATTGAACAACTTAATCCTGTATTCTGCTAATTCTAGGCGTAGGCAGGCGAAGAGAGCATGGGTCTCCAGAGGGCACTTAAGAAGGGGCTTGGTGAGGTGGGAAGGGGAGCAGCCCATTTCGGTATGGTGTGATGTGTTCTGCCAATGTTCTTCCTTCTGGAATATCCCAAGATGAGACTCCATATGTACAGCTTTTCTTAAGAGAGACAGAACAGGATTTAAGGACAAGAGAGCAGAGCAGGGCAAGAGCAGGCCAGTGTGCATAGGTGCAGGAATTCTGCTCTGACTCATTGCTTTTCATTGTTTTGAAGACAGTCCTTTGCCTGAGGCATAGGGAGGCCAGGCCAGTGATGGATAAGGGCTGATTTCATTGCTAAAGATTTGGAAGATATTTACAAGGCCACTATGAACTTTTAGACTTCCCTGGAGAGTAGCAGCTTAGAAATACATGTGGAAATATTGTCATTATCTATTTTATGGGCAAACATGATGTAAACAGTGACTGAGGAAGCTTGAGTGAGCTGGATCGTGCTTCTCGCTCAGATTTTCTCTCTCTCTAATTTACCCTGGGTCTGAAACTCTGTCCTCCCATACCAGAGACGTGCAGCTGCATTCATTATTCTCACCAGCTTTGCCCAAATCTGCCACATAAGGAACAAAACGGTCTGCAACTGCAGACTCATTTCCCAGGCAGTAAATTAAAATAACGTGACAAGATAAGGTTCTATCTCTGACACATATTTCCAAGTTTACCAGCGGTAACAGCATAGCTGTGGTTGCTGATAGAGTACGTTTGTGTGTGTGTGTATGTGTGCCTGTGTGCCTGTGTGCGTGTGTGTATGTGTGTGTGTGTGTGCCTGTGCGCATGTGTGTGCGTGTGTGTGTATGTGTATGTGTGTGTGTGGCGGGTGTGGAGGGGTGGGTAGAGATGAGTGTAAATGAATGTGTGGGATTCTGAGAGGCATCTCGTGAACATCATGGTTGAAGAGAGAGGCGAGAGTGTTTGCTGCTTGGTAATGAGATTCAGTGTTATGGGGCTGTTATTTTTAGTGTTTAAGCTATGAAAATCTCATTCCCTCCCTAGAGGGCTTCTTTCTGCCATTCTTTAGCACATCATGTTAGAAATCAAGTGTCATCTTTTAAAAATGATAACAGATCCCAGGTTAGCTTATAAAAAATACTGCCCTCCCCAATTTCGTTTGGTCTGGTAAGAGTGATCTTTTAAATTGGAATTTTGATTTGAGATGAGCAGCAGTAGGGATTCAAAAAGAGAGAGTAGGGTTAAGAGAGTAGGGTTTGAAAGTCTTGAGTAGATAAGGAGGATTAGGGACAGAAAAGTGAAAAAAAATTCATAAATGCCCACTCCAAGTCGACTCATCTACCTGTCTGTCTATCTATCTATCTATCTATCTATCTATCTATCTATCAGTCATCTATTTTGTCTTTCATGCATGGTCTTTGAGCATGTCTGAGATGTCCTTTTTAATAATTTTTGATGATCTTGGTCTAACTTTCCTTCTTTGGTCATCCTTATAGTTTATGCTCACACATATTTTATACTCGTTGGATTCCTTGAGTAGTTAGTAAACTGATTGCAATCCTGTAGCTTTTTGATTTGGCTGTATGGGCTCCAAAGACAGAGTTTCTATTGTTCTGTTTTTCATCCTTTCTACCACTGCATAAATCCCGCCATTTGTTAAAACCCCAGAGGCTTGAACATGAAGTTGCTTGTGGCTTCAATACTAGCTATGTGAGCAGTAACTTTCAAATGCATGTCTCTAGCATTAACCTTTCTTGTGAAGCCACATTTGCAAGCCAAACTGCCTATGCCCACCTGGGCATGCAACATGCACCTCTAACATAATTAATCCCTGGTTGAAATCTTAATTCTATTCATGTCCACCCTTAATATACTTTTGTTGCAGTCTACTACAAACTCTACCAGTTTCTTGGGTCAAAAGTCATGGAGTCAGCCTCGATTCCTGCTTCCCTCTCCCAGCTCATACTCAATACATTGACAAATTCTGTCAGCTTTACCTTCAGCTATTTCCAGAATCTGACCACTTCTTATTCCCCCCTCCCTTATGTTCCCATCCTAATTGCATTCATTATCACAATAGCCTCCTCATTGGTTTTGCTTCCTCAGAGCCTATTTGCCAGCAGCAGGCCACATGACCTTTCAAAATCCTTGGCCAGATCATGTGGCTCTCTGCTTCAAAGGCAAAGTAGAAGTAGAATCTTGACACTGGCCCTCCATGCGTGGGGCTGCTCCTCCCTCCATCTGTGCTTCCCAGCGGTGCACACCTTTTTATCCACACCTGCCTCCTCTCTGCTCTCCACGACCTCCCATGTGCCTACTCACTTCCCCTTCTCTCTGCCCAGCCTGCTCTCTTCCACATATGATCATAACTCTCTGACATTCTATTTTGTCTCTACTCAAATATCACCTCCCAGAGAGAATACCTTTGAGTATTTCAAATAAAATAGCATCTCCATTCTCTATCTTCCTGACTCTGCCTCCTTAACCTACTTTCTTTACAATACTTATCTCCATTGGACATTCTGCACCTGTTTATTTGCGTGGTTCTGCCCAACCCAGTATAAACTTCATGAAGCAGAGACTTCTTTTACAGCTGTGTCTAGAGCAATATCTGGCATGTGGAAGTAGCTCAAGAATTACGTGTCAATGAATAACTGGGCACTCTACTAATGCGTTCTATAACATTCCTATGTGAGTGCTCCAGAATTTATGAGATTAAATGGGATATAATGCAAGGGAATGTACCTTTGGGGGCCCATTGCTCCCATCTTCTTACTCATTGAAAGTGCTTGTTTTAGAGAAGGTGGTAATGAGAGCAGCAGGAGAGGTGATTATCCAGACAGGCTTTGAAAGCCAGGGGAGAGCAGAAGGGTCCTAGTCCTCCTGGACATTTCCTATGTGTGGAGTGATGCTTCTTTCTTTCTTTTGGTAGCTGTCCTCAGAATGACTTCCTTGGGAAGGCAAAGTGATCCTTGTAGTCAGCAGAGCCTCAACAGCTCCCAGGTGAACTCCTGGGTCAACTTGTGCTTTCTACGGCAACATGAAGGAAAATATCTTGGTTATGACATAACTTTGTAACACTAGAAATAAAAATAAAATTGAAGCCAAAGTGTTTAAAAACTTTGCTGCCTTGAGTCACATCTTTCACCTGGTTTTTAACTCTATTTTACATCTGAAGCTGCTTCAGCCAGATAATTTTGTTCTGATGTAGCAAAATATTTCTCCATTGGCACAGCAGCTTGAAACAAAAAGTTTCTGTAAAGGGATGTGTGGGTGACAGGTGAGTATCTTAAAAATAAAGTGCCTGGAAAACACCCTGAAAAATAAGATGGTTGCAAGCATATGGAAGGTGATGTATTTAAAACCGAGTCAGGGGTGGGGTGCAATCCTGAGTCTTACTCATGTACAGTCTGGCCAATCAAGCACTCTTTCCTGATTTTGGTCCCCAGTGGCAAGGATATGAGCCATCATCCACAGCTAGGCATTCCAGGCCTCTAGGCCATGAGCTGTCTGACAGGACCTGTCTGTTTCTGACAGCAAAGTGAATGCTTCAGAAAAATTGCCCATCTCTTTTGCCCATTATTATCTGTAAAACTAATCCAGTTAGTCATGATGCCTTCTTGCTGTGGTGTGTCCTCTTTCCGGGTGCCTCTTGGCTGCAAGGTATCTCTGGGTGGAAGAGGGCAGTCTTAGGTCCAGAAGGGAAGTTGAGAGCCTCCAGGCCCCTTACTGTCAGTGAGACTTCTGATTCAGCCTACTTGCTGTTGTGTGGGGGGTGTTCCTGTTTCATCTAGTGGAGAATTCAGCCTGAGCTGCCGTTTGTGGGGCTGAGGTTCAGGAAGTACTCAACCTAGGTCACCTCCTCTGTGGGTTGGAAGGCCCTGCCATTGTGTTCTTTCTGTGGTCCTGGAGTCTCAAGCCAGCTAGCCTTCCCTCTACATTTCAGTGTTCTTCTTGGCTTATCTCCTAATTTATTTGCTGTGCTTATTACTATATTTAGTGGAGGGTCAGAAGCTTTGTTCTGTTTTAAAAATAATTTCCAGTTTAATTCTTTTTTGATATGGAGAAAGCAAAGGCTGCTTTAAAATTTGGTGGACCTGTCATTTGCCATGTGACTTTGAGAAAGTTCATAAAACATTCTGAGTCTCAGTTTCCACATGGGTAAAGAATAACAATATGTGTCAGTGAGGTTTCTTAAGTTCTGACCACAGATCTGGTCCACTTGAAAAACAAAACAAAACAATGAAAAGAGATGGCACAGCATTCACTTGACAGGCAGGGTTTGATAAGGAATTTAGGTTATTTGGGAATTAAAAAGCTAAAAAGATGAATGCAGAACAGTACATTCTACTGTTTCTTTCACTCACTAAGTGAAAAGAGTGAAAGAAACAGTTACATTTTAGAACCAGGGAAACAAAGGGAGAAAGTTGGGGTGATCAGAACCTCACTGTGGGGGCAGCAGAGACTATTAAGATGGGGCACAGACCTCGGAGGAAACAGCTCTGCCTTGCTGGCAGTTTTGTGGTTGACAGTCTGAGGCAGACAAAGATGCTGGTTCAGAGCATGAAAACAAAAGTAACACCACCAGACCCAACTTTTTCTAGAACCAACTGTGTCTGGAATCAATGAGGGCCGATGGAGTTAATGCTTAACTCTATCTGAAAGCCTAGTATGCATGTGGGAGGAGCTAGCCCTTCTTCCTTTGGACAAAGTTAAATATGGATCCCCTTTCAAAGGAAAAATGTGATGTGCATAGTCTCAGCCATAGCGGCAGAGTGAAGAAAAGTGTATTCTGATCTGAGAGACAATTACTTAGTAACTGAGTGGTCAAGGAGAGTGGACAGCTCACAGAGTTCAGGTTGCTGATCAACAGCAGGGTCTTCCAAAGGGCAGGCACCAACCCTGTTGAGGAGTCTCACAGTAATAGCTCACTGAGTTCCTTGTGTAGGAATTATTTTTTATTTTATTTTTTGACAGTACTGGGGTTTGAACTCAGGGCCTTGTGCTTGCTAAGCAGGCACTTGACCACTTGAACTATGCCTACAGCCCTTTTTTGATTTAGTTATTTTTTGGCTAAGGTCTTGAATCTTTGCCAGAGGGGGCCTTGGATTGGAATCCTATCTATCCCTCCCATGTAGCTGAAATAGCAAGCATGTACTGCCATGCCTGGCTTATTGATTTAGATGGGATCTCACTAACTTTTTACTCAGGCTGATCGTGAACTGTGACCCTCCTAATCTCTGCCTCCTTAGTAGCTGGGATTACAGGCCTGAGTCACTGTATTTGACTTTGTGTGGGAATTCTTTAGGGTGTTGCTCAATCACTTTTGGCCCCTTTTGTGTCTTCATTAACGAGTAAAATACCTGGAAAAGGAGACAGTTTTGCCAATAGTAGGTTATATATTTACTCTAAAGATAAAAAGGATAAAAAATATGGGATCCCATAAGTGGCAGCTGCCTAGGATTACCTGGACTGGGTGGGAAAGGGCAGTTTGCTGGGAAAAAAATGAAATTAGAGACAGCCAGCATTCTATTCCATATTGCTCATTGGCCTGATAGCAAAGGAACTTTGAAGTAGACAGATCTGACTTTCCAGTTTGCCAGTAAATTCCTGTGTCCACTGGAGAAAGCAACCCTGTCTTTACTACCAGAACTTCTAGAGTCCACCATGTAGAATCTCAGAGTCAGAAGGTGGGGTTTTTGGAAGGAATTGAGAGGCTCCACCCATGTGTCCACTTCTGAGGCCCTGGACTTTTGTATTCTGGTTTTGAGAAAAAGGAATTTATATTTATTTTGAGTTAAGAGAATATTGCAGAATCTCAAAGAAAGACTAGTACAGCTTAAGTAATTATATTCCTATGTTGCTGAGTCTTCAATAAAACCTTTAATGATTGTACAGCCTAATACTTCTGGGGAATGAGGTTATGGTAATCCTAGTGAATTCCTTTCTCTTTTATTCTGAAGTGTGTGTGTCTGGTACAGTATTAGTCGAGAGGCTTCAGTTGGACATCAGAGAATTGCTGGAATCGCATGATGTCGAGGAAAACAATGGTCAGTTTGTGCTATGGTTTGGATAGGGATAATATGTTCTTTATTGACCGACTTCCCTTCTCTATCTCACTTCTCTACCCTCTTCTTTTGATTTTGGGTATTGTTTGAGTCTGTTCTCCAAGGTTTCATGAGCTATTAAGAGGGTGGAAACTTAATTCAACTGTGGTGTGTAGAATGGGGTCTGATGAGGTAATTCTGATTAGATAAGGTCATAGGGTAGAACCCCCATCATTGCATACTGGTGACTTTTTAAAAAGAGGGAAAGAGACTACAAAACATACATGTGTACTCCCTGTTTCTTGCTGTGTGATGTCCTAGGCTCCTCAGGACTCTGCTAGAAGAAGTAGAAGTCCATCACCAGATGTGAGACTTTGACCTCCAAAACTGTGAGCTAAATAAACCTCTTTTCTTTATAAAGTTACCTAGCTTCAGGTATTTCATTATAGTATAGTAATGAAAAGTGGATTCATACAAGCCAGGAACATTTTTATTTCATGGAGGACTAATTTCTGCTCTGCACATCATGACAGGAATAAAATGTAAATGACTTGCTGCAGACACATCTTTGGTGCAAGGAGGCATGGCCTCATCACAGGAGCTCAGGTAGGTGTTGGGTTTCTATTTTTATCCCACTGGTTTAGATTTAGACTTTCACATTGCTTCCTTTCATCTCTTACCATAATTTATAGTTCTTTTTTAGTATCATATCATTTTTATAAGCATTATTTTAAAGCTTTTGAAATGATTTATGAAGTGGATTAATGCAATTGCCTTAGTCGTTTCCCTCCCTCCTTCCCTTCTTTCCTTCCTTCCTTTCTCCCTCCCTCCCTCCTTTCCTCTCTCCATTCCTTCATTTCCTCATTCCTTCTGTTATTATAAACAACCCTAGGGCAGATGACTTCATATATAAATCTGTGCTGTGCTTTAACTCTAATAGTGACAGAATCCATAAGAAATTTGGAGCCAGTCTGCCTGGGTTCAGATAACTAGTGTGTAGTGTGGTACAGTTGTGTATCTACCAAGGTCAGTGGTTCTTCCTGGTGTTGTGCAGTGTAAAACCTGCACAGCCATACGTGGCGGCCCTCTGTCCTGGTTCTGCCAAATACTTAACTCTGTGAATTTGTGCAAATCCCTTCACAGTTCCATTGCCTCAGTTTCTGCATCAATAAAGTCGGGAAAATGATATTTTATAAGGTTGTCATGAGAATATATATATAAAAATCTCCCTCGGAGAAGGCTTAATGTAGCAATTATCATGTGTGTTTAATATTATTATTAGTTACTATACATTATTATTGGTAATGGATATGCCTTATGTTGCACACTGACAAATTGAAGGTCATCTTTAAATGAGTGAAGACCCTATATAATCCTGTGGATTTGGAAGCCTGGCCACTATAGCTGATGTCATGATTCAGATTCAAGACTCTTTATGTGAAGAGGAAGATAGCCTTGAAACAGGGTTGTAAAACATGGTAAACTGTCAATTAAAAGCTGTAATCTTGGACAGAGCTGTGAGGAATTGCCCATTAGAGCCATGCAAAAGTTTGGGACCAAGATGAAAGGCACCATGCAGAGATAAGCACCCATTCCTGCCTTCCTTTGTCTCCACTTGTAAATAAACTTTCCAAAGCAGGCCTCCCCCGCTGCTCTTATCTAAACCTTAGGTCTCTAACCCACTACTAGCCCTACTTTATGGGAGAGCACATTCCTTGTAACCTGATACCCTGCACTGCCTTTTAAATATCCTGTGAATCCTTTGTTCGGGGCTCAGACACTGGTACACATCTGGGCCCGCTAGCGTAAAAATTAAAATCTGAGTTCTCCACTCCTCCGAGTGTTGCTTGGTTTCTCCTCTGACAATATTGCCACAACATATGAACTGTGTATCTATTCTTGGTGTCACTTTGAGAAGAGGTTGAAATCCTGATTCACCTTTTTCAGAGTGGAGATGAGGCACAGACTTAACAAGTCAGGTGGCTCTGCAGGGAAGTGGAACCCTAGAAGACAGGTGTAGTTGCAGAGGAGGGAATGCCAGTGAGGGAGGCAAGTGTGGAGGGTTGGTGGGGGAGAAGCCTCCTTGCTGGGGAAGAAGAGATAGCAGAGCTCTCCATGAGCAGGTGGGAAGAAAGCTGGTTCTCCCCAGAGGCAGGTGTTTAGGTACCCTTGTCACAGTTAATTCCATGCCTGGGGCTCCGCTTACCCTTAGCTTCATGTGGCTTTATGGTCCCGATAAGAGTCGTATGTTAGCATCTGTTCTCCCTCTTGGGAGGGAGTCGTATGTTAGCATCTGTTCTCCCTCTTGGAAAATTTTCCTCTGGAAAAATGATCACCTTTTAACCAACACCAACAATTTTCAAAGGAATGCTTTCGGAAAGATGCAAAACACAGCAGAATGCTTGACCAAACCCATCTGGTTTCAGAATGTCTCCTTTCCTCAGGTGTGCCTGTTCTCATTAAAGCTCAACATGAAGATTCCCGGGCCTGGGGGCACAGGGTGACACTGCAGGCAGTGTCAGATATCTTTGTGTGGAGCAGCAAAGTGGATGCTTGGGATGGTCTCTCTGTTTTTTGTGGGCTGCAGAATGAATGCTTTCTGCTCTTATTTATGCCTCTGCCCATCCTTTCCTGAGAAGATCAGCTAATCAAATTATTTAGGGGCTTCAATATCTTTTGGAGGATAATATTTAAATTGTACTACCTTAGTTTGGGAGAAGCATACTGAAAGTCAAGGTTTTGAGTATAAGTTATCTTATTTGGGAGGCAAACAGAATTGAAGAAGAAGGTGGGCCAGGCATGGTGACACATGCCTGAAATCACTCAGGAGGCTGAAGCTGGAGGATCATGAATTGGAGGCTAGAGGCAAACTAACCGCAGGTTTTGGTGGAACACACTTGTAATTCCAGATACTTGGGAGGTAGAGACAGAAGATCTTGAGTTCAAGGCCAACTTGGACAAAGTTAGTGTGAACCTATCTCAAACAAAAATAAAAACAAAACCCAAAAGGGCCAGGGGTATAGCTCAAGTGACAGAGTGCTTGCCTAGCAAGTGTGAGGTTGTGGGTTCAATTCCCTGTATTACAAATAAGAAAGAAAGAAAAAAAAGGAAGGAAGGAAGGAAGGAAGAAAAAGAAAGAATGAAAGGGAAAATGTACTGTTAAAAAAAAGAGAGAAGAGATCAAGGGAGAAAGTCAGACTATAAAGTCTATGTTAGCACACTATGTTCCCAATGTGAGCAACTAGAGCTAATCCCTAATCTCATGGGGAAACTCTGGGAAACAGAATAGAATGCAAAATTCAGATTTATCCTCTCCTTGTGTTTATACACCAACTCTCATTAATCACTAGTTGAGGGCTTTTTGGAAAATGCTAATTCCCTGATTCCTAAGATTCAAAGGTCTTCTGGGAGCTTTGGAGATAGCCCTCAGGCAAGAGACCAAACTCTGGCAGATGGAGGTCTGTTTGCATACACCAAAAGAGCAAGGTGTGAGGCTATGGATGGGAGATTTACAGTATCTCTTACATGTCAAGGAACAAAGAATCGGAGGTCCTTTTCTGACCCTTTGTCATTTGTCAGATCTTGGCAAATCATGTGACTAATGTTTGTAATACTGATTAGAAGAGTGATTAATCATATTAAAACAGGAAAATTGTTAGGTAAAGTAACATGGAAATTACCTTCTGCATGCGATCATGCATCTGGCCTTTAAGATTTATTTTGTATATTTGGATATATTTTGTTGGTATAAATAGAAAGTTGTAGACAAGTGTATTGATTAGAAAGTAACACATGTCTTAGGAAACAAGAAATTTGGAGTCACAGACATGTTTCACAGAAAGAGAATGCAGAGTTTCAATATTTTTGTAATTATTAGATATGTTTTGATGACAAAAAATGCCTGAGACCGAAGGGTTGAATTGGCATAGAAAGGGATGCCTTGCCTTTGCAAGCTTTGGGACATTGTGGGAATGGAATGGGCCCAGCCTTCTTCCCAGTGCTGTGGTCATAGTCAAGGTACCCCTACAAAGTCCATGTGAAGCCCTACTTCCAGAAAGCTCAACTACATGAAGGAACTATGGGGTCACAGCATGGGAAATTTACATGCTTGTGGGTTTTGTGATTTGACTTGTCTTATCATTGGGCTTATTGAGCCATAAATTCTTTCTCAACAAATATTTTCATGAAATTTTCTTTCTGCATTCTCCGCGTGATGTTACTGGGAGATTCCATTACTTTTCCAGTCATATGGTACATTAGAACAGTTTCATTTGCAAGACTTAAAAATTCCAGTCCAGTTGAGCACCAAAACTGCAGTCTCTCTGATTCAAAGACTCCCCTCTCTTCAAAGTCAGACCAGATGTATGGATGAGAATAGAGAGGGAGAGAGGAGACTGTCTTTTTTTTTTTCCTGTATCATTGTTCCTGCTATTTCCAGCTGACACTGCTGACTTAGGTTTCTTTGGAGCCAGAGAATATGGGGAGGAGGTTTACAGGAGAAGGCAATGGCTTCTATTGTTTTTCAACTTGACATTGATTGTATCTCTTTTGTTGTTGTCAAAGTCCCTTCAAGGCAACATCCCAATTGCTGGTTATTTTGAACTGCAGGCCTTACTATTTTCTGGGCAATGGTCACACTCTTTGCTGACTTCCCACAATTTCTCCCCATATTCAGCCTGCCATGGCACATAGCCAGCCATGCATTGCCCAAGCAGTCAATTCTCTCTGATAGGTCTTCTCAAGATCGCTTAAACTTGGGCTGAATTTCACAGGGTCTTCATGAGAAAAGTTGGTGAATCCAATTCTTCTAGGTACAGTTCATTTCTATTTTTCCCTCAAGTTGATCCTGTAGCCAGCTTCCCCTCCTTCATCTATCCCCAGGTTCTAGGGAACCCATGACAGCTTCCCCGCCAAATGTTTTTGAGTGTCATTTCTTATCACAAAATTCTTTGACTCCACCTACCTTTGGCCAAGGGTAAATTTCTACTTGCTCTTCCTATCAGACAGTGATAATCTCCAAAATGAGTTTAGGGTATAGAGAGTAGGTGTTACTCCTCTTTTGTTGTTCCCTATTTAAATAATACATATCTTCTTTTACATAGGCTGGGTGACAAAGATGGGATAAGTGGGTATGGTTGCTAAGTTATTCAAACTGCATAGACCTGTAAAATACTGTACCAGATATCAAAAGCTAAGTGCTATAACAAACAGCTCCCAAATATCTGGATTCAAACAATGAAGGTTTATCTAGGTTACTTCTACCAGTGTCTTTGCTGTCTTCTACATGGAGGGTCTTATTTTGTGCCATAGCTTCTTTTGGTAGTTTGGTAAAATGAACAGAATGAGGTAGAAAGGACTTTGTATTAGTACTGGGTCTGGGTCTCAGGAAACTTTGCACACTTTTGCTATTTTTCTTGAAATCATGTCACTGCCATATGAATAAACCTGGATTTGTCTGCTGGAGGATGGGAGACATGTGGTCAGCTGCCTTGTTATTTCAGCCTGAGGTCAGCCGAATTTCAGAATTACAGAGGCCAACCTCAGAAGCACAGCTGGGGTGAGACCAAAAGACCCACCCAGCAAGCCAAGTCAATGTTGCTGAACTATTTCATTCATTGTGAGCTAAATAAGTTGTTATTTTAAGCCAATAGAAATGTAACCAAACTGATACAAGGAAGACATCCTTCTTTCAATAGACTTAGCCAAAATCTAGTTATAGGGCCTTCTTTATGGAAGAAGATACTATAACATGTCTTGGAGAGAAAGGGGACGTGAATAGTGGCAGGTACCTGCCATAAGCACTTACTAATTTTTCCTTGCCTTGGAATCTCAGCTGGAGCTCCTTAGAAAGACAGAAGTACCTTGTAAAATCCTTCTGTGCCTTGTGACAGAGATTGTCATGATCCAGAGACTCTCCTTGCTCCCATCTGCCTCCAAAGATGATAGAATTCTGGTTACATAGACTCAGGACCTGGGCATCTTTGAGGGAGAAAAAGGAAGAAGCATGTTGAGGTTTACAGATCTGAGCAGAAGTCTCCATCTATACTTTTGGAGCACCTAGAGTTTCTTGAAGCACTTTACCTCCTTGGTGAGGAGCCCAGTGGGAAGTAAGCTCATGACAGGGTTTATGCGTTTTGCTATCACTCTGTGGTGATATGAATCACCACAGAGCATCAGTGTTTTTATTCTTTGCTCTTAGGACTTAGCATTCATGCTAATGTCTGTAGCATGATTTATGACTCATAGGTCTAGACGAATCAAGCACCCTAAGAAAAGCAGAGTGTACTGGAGGAATCTTAATATGTCATACAGACCTAGGTCTCAATTCCGTATCTGTGACTTACTAACTGTGACCTTAGGTATATTGCTTAAATGAAGGTACCTGTTTTCCTTTTGCAAAATATAGATAACCATAGCAAACTTTATGTTTCTGAGAACATTAGATGAAAGAATGAATTGGAAAATACTTGGCACTAGTGAGTTCTCTGCAAATGCTGACAGAATATAAATTAAAGGATGATGAAATTAGTATTTTGAAAGAAGTCAGTTGCTGGTTCTTCTAAGACCTGAGGATTGTGAATGGGGCACCTGCAGTGTCTGTTAGATGTGTTTTAAAAAGTGGGTACAGCACAGCCAGTGGCACTTGTCTGCAGTTCCAGCATTCAGGAGGATCTTTTGAGCCTAGGAGTTCAAACCCAGCCTGGGAAATATAGTAGGACCTTGAAGTGAATATAGGTTGAGATAAACACAACACATTGTAATAATAAGTCAGTGTAAGGCCCCTTTCTTGTATGAATCCATCTATTAATTTCTCCTTTATACCTAGTTCATTGTCTTTTTTATCTATTTCCATTGGTATCAGTTCTAATGTACTTCAAATGCATTCTTAAATTCACCTTATCCTTGGAAGATAGGGTTTATGTGTGTGTGTGTGTGTGTGTGTGTGTGTGTGTGTGTGTGTGTGCATATGTAAAGTTTATGCAAGTTATTTTGTGCAAAAAATCTCTCTAATCTTTAAAAAAAAAAAAAAAACCTGTCCATGGTGCTGAATGCCCCCTCATTTATTACTGTTAAGGCTAAACAGCATTGTGTTGTTATATTTTTACTTTTAACTTGCCCATTTCCCAATTATTGGTTAATCAGGTTGTCTCCAATATCTAAACATGATGAATGTTAAAACATCTCCTACATGCTGAAAAATTTCTCTAGGGTGTGTGCACAGGAGAGTGGTTGATGTATAACTGTGTGTGCACTTGACCTTCCTAAGACTCTGAGTACTACATAAGAAGCCTGTTTCCTGGTGTCTTTCCCATATTTCTAACTCTTGCATTACAATGGATATAAAGTGGGATCTCATTGTCATTTAAATGTTTATTTCTCTGCTTACTTGTGTTAGTCTCATTGTTTAGATGTTGGTCTGTTAGGAATCCCTCCTCTGCGTTGACTCTTCGTATCCTAGGAAATCAACTTTCTCAGCCCTATCTACAACTAAACTATTCTTTCACCATTGTCTCAGAGACCACCTCAACTGCAAAACAAAGTCCCATACAAACTGCAGTATGTTTTGAGGTCTTTATTCTGTTTCACATTTGTTGTACTTATCTTTTTTTATACCAATTCACACAGTTTGTATCACAATGACCTTTCTTACATGTCAACATCGTGTATAGCAACCCTCTCCCACTCTGTCTAGCTTTTTCTTCCTTTATTCTTCTTTTGAATCCCAAGTGCCAGTTTATTAGCTTAGTGTACCAATATAATTTATTGAAAAAGTTAGTGTTTAATAAAAAATTTATAAGTAAACTTAATCATATGTTTCTAAGATATAGTAATGCTCTTATTGTTAGTGATTTTTTCTTAGTGGTCATTATGTTTTCATCTTTGAGTTATGCTGGAGAATTATGTTTAACAATTGAAAGAAGCTTTATTTTTAGGGTTACCATGTCATTAATCTCAAATTTTCTTGCATTGTGATTAGAGATTGTAGCTGCAACTTTTTAGAGCTCTAGATTATTTTTCTGTAGTTTAATATATAATGGATTTATGTGAATGAACTATGGGCACTGGAAATCTATACTCTAGAGTTTGGTTATCATTAAATCAACCTACATGAATTATTTACCTCAAATCCTTTTATCTAATATTGGCAAACAATAGAGTGTGCCACAAAGAAGTTTATGAATGGGCTTCAGGGTATCCATAAATCCCCTGACACAGAGGTAATTAACACATGATTCAGAGTAAGGTGAGAGCTTCTTACATGAATGAGTCCAAGAATTCAAAAAGACTGACAACCACAGGATCTTCATTTCTGTTTGATGTTTGCTTGTAGTTATTTGATTTGTCAGTAGCACGGTAAGGAGGCTTTTAACATTTTTTTGTCTGTCTGCTACTTTTCACTTTATACATTGAAATAATGTTGATTGATACATATTCATAAAAATGTATAATGTAACTTTGAATTTTCCTTTTTAATCATTACAAAATGATAATTATGAAGCCATTAAACATCCCTTTTAATATTTTGCCTTGAATTTAGCTTTATCTTATTTTATTACTAAAATTGCAGCTTTCTCTTTATTTGTATTTGCCTGGGATGTTTTTTTCAACTTTAGACTTCTTGCTTAATTGGATTCTTTTTATATCAATCATGTTTAATATGGAGTTTTATCCTTTTTATGTTCATGCAATAAATGATATATTTCCTCCTACTGCTGTCATTTTGGTTTTATTTGGTTGTTGATGTTCATGGTTTTTGTTGCTGTTTCTATGGATCTTGTATTCATTACTTTTCTCCAGTGGTTTGTGGATTTTTTATTGCAATCTATTTTAACAGCATATTTTTTAATCCTTTAAAGGTTTTTCCAAACATATCCTAACACATACCTCTCTATCTGATGTAACAATGCAGTATCTTCTGTCTCCTCTATGTTTCAAAATAAGAATTTAGACATACTTTCACTTACTCTTTTTTCTTCTTCTACTTTATTTATACAAATTTACATTTTTTGTAATTCCATTATTATATTTATAGTATAGATGTTATTGAGTATAGTTATTATTTATGTTTTAAATCATATTTATAAGAATTTATCTAAATTATACTAGTTGCTATCAGTAGTCTCTACTAACTTTTATGTTATGTTGTCATTAAAATATTATTGTATCTTTTCCATTGTTTTGTCTTCATCTTCAAAAAATTTCTTAAACAGAGTATGTTTTTATGCCCCTTTTATCCCTGAAATTGTCTTTCTCTGCCTTCCCACATGGATGACAGAGTGGACATAAATATATCAATTAGTGACTTCTGTGTAGAAATCCACATCAAAAGTTGGTGACTTACTAGCATCTGGTGGGAGGGTGGAGAAATTGGGAAGATGTTAGTCAAATGACACAAAATTTCCGTTAGACAGGGGTAAGTTCAAGAGGTCTATTGTACGTGTATTGTGACCCCAGCTAATAATGACATATTGTATCTTTGGAAATTGCTAAGGAAGTAGATTTTATGTGTTCTCATCACAAAAAATCCCATGAGGTAATGCATATGTTAAGTAACTTGATTTAGTTCTTCCATAATGTATATGTATATTGAAACATCATATTACAGTCATAAAGGCATATAATTTTTCTTTGTCTATTAGAAAGGGGATTTTAAAATTTAGTGACAAAATAACAATCATTTAGCCCCCAATTCTACAGATTAGCAATTTGGGTTGAGATTTGCTGACCACGTACTCTGGTTTAGGAAGTTTCACTCATGCATTTGTGTAAACTTTTAGGTTGACTTAGAGGCTGGCCTCATCTGGAGTGGCTCTGTTCTTCATGGTGTCTCATCCTACAGCAGACTAGCCCATCTGCTCCTGTGGCAGCCGCGTAGGGTTCCAAGAGCAAGCAGTTTCTTAAGGCTTAGGCTTGTGACTGGAACAACATGACATCTTACATCTTCTGTTGTTTCAAACAAGTGAGTGAGTCCCCCAACTCAGACTGAGTAGGTAGGAAAACAGAGTCTACCTTTTAAAGGTAGGAGCCACATTACAAAGAGGGAATCACAGACATGTAGCAGATCAGCCTACCTAAGTATAGAGATTTTCTGATAAGATCCCTTAAGAACTAAAGATCTTCCTTATTTGTCTTCCAGTATTTAGCAAGTTGTCCTATTCTACTTCATGTACAGTTACTTATATTTTATATTTGTATTTTTGGTTTTTCCATTGTATTTCAGAATTATTGCTGTTTGTCCTTTGTATCACATTCAATTTCTGCAACGTTGGTTTTCCTCCTTACTGTCTTCAATATTTTTTATTGAATTCTATTGAGTTATCTTGCCATAAGCCCTTCTAATCTTTCCTTTCACTTCATCTGTATGATGATTTTGATGGAAACTTTCTCCCAGTCCATGATGAGGTCATGATCCACCTTCCCCTTTTATGTCGTCCAGTACTTTCAGGAAATTTGATTTTGTGTTATCCTGTTGGTTAGTTCTAGGGGATATTGACCAAACTTTGCATGTCATCTTTTCTTTATTTTATAAATTTTTAAAATAATTGTTTCATATTTATTTTTCTTTATAAACAGACAAGTGTGATTTATCTAGAATCAGTTTTTTTCTTTTTGGTTCTTTTAAAAGCTAAAAATTATGTTAAGAAAGTGATAGATTCACATGCTAAAACATCAAGCAGTATATAATAGTGTAAAGTAAAAAAGTAAATCTCTTTCCCTGCAACTTTGACCCCTCAATGGTGTAACCACTCTGACCAAATGCATGGCATATATCAGAAATTATTTTCAGGCATATGTAAAATATGTGGGCACACCCACATATTTTGTTCAGTTATGATATCACTATTCACCTTGCTCAGCAGTTTTTTGTTTTTCACTTAGTGATATATTTTGAACGTGTTCCTCTACCAGTTATACATAGAATTGTTACATTTGTTTTAATAGCTCCATCTAATTTTATTATATGAAATTTATTTTCATTCTTTCACTGTCAAAGATTAAGTATTTAAAGGTGTTGTTAGTATACTTTTTTCTATAAGATAAATCTTGCAGTGATACTTTCACAACCTTCTGTAATATGTATGCATGTTTCTAGAAATATCTCTGGGAAGGAAGTTTTCAGAAAAGACCACATGTATTTTATATTTTGGTAGGTATTTGCAAATTACTTTTGAAAAGATTTCAACAATTGACTGATCTAAAAGAAGTATTCAGACTTCTTTCTTTACTTTAAGAAATATTTGAAGGGGGAAATGAAAATTTCCTAGAATCTAATGAAAATGAAAGCATAACCTACCAGAACCTTTGGGATACAGCAAAGACACTGCTGAGAAGAATGTTTATATCTTTGGGCACCTATATTAAAAAAACTGAGTGATCACAATAACCTAATGATGCACTGTAATCTTTTGGAAAAACAAGAGGAAGCTAACACTAAAACTAGCAGATAGGAAAAAATAATCAAAATCAATGAAGTTGAGACAAAAAACTATATAAAGAATCAATGAAATTGATTCTTCAGAAAGATAAATAAGACTTATAAACCTTTAGCCAGTCTGACTAGAAGGAGGACAGAAAAGATCCAAATTAATAAAATTAGAAAAGAAAAAAGAGATATTACAACAAATACCAATGAAATTAAGAGGATCGTTAGGGAGTATTTAAAAAATCTTTATTCAAATAAGCTGGAAAAGCTAGAAGAAATGGGTAAATTTCTAGATGCATTTGAACAACTGCATTTGAAAGGCTACAGATCAGCTAAATAGATCTATAAAAACAATGAGATTGAATCAGTAATATTTTCTCCGAAAAGAAAAGTCCAGGATCTGATGGATTCACTGCCAAATTCTACCAGACCTTTAAAGAATTAATACCTATAGTCTTCAAAAATTTTCATGCGATAAAAAGGGAAAGAGCACTACCACACTCATTCTACAAAGCCAGTATTACACACATTCCAAAATCAGACAAAGACACAATAACAAAAAAAGAAAATTATAAGCCAATCTCTTTAGTGAACACAGATGCAAAAATTCTCAATAAAATACTTGCAAGCCGAATTCAACAAACATAAAAAAGATGACCTAGTTGGTTTCATTTCATGTATGCAAAGGTGGGTCAAATACACAAACTGATAAGTGAAATGCAGCACATAAACAGAGTCAGGGACAAAATCACAGGTTCATTTCAATAGAGGCAGAAAAAGCTTTTGACAAAATTCAACATCTATGCATGATAAAAGCTCTGAAGAAACTAAGAATAGAAGGAATGTTCTTTAATATAATAGAGGCTATATATGACATACCTACAGCCAAAATCATACTAAAAGGGTAAAAACCAAAACCATTTCCTCTAAAGTCAGGTAGGAGACAAGGGTTTTCACTCTCCTCACTCTTATTCAATATAGTTTTGGAATTCCTAGCCAAAGCAATAGGACAGGTGGAAGAAATAAAAGTCATTTTAATAGGGAAGAAAGAAGTCAAATTATCTCTATTGGCAAATAATATGATCTTATACCTAAATGACCATAAAAACTCCACCAAAAACCTCAGACCTCATAAACACTTTCTTCAAGGGATAAGGATACCAAATCAATATACAAAAATCAATAGTTTTTCTATACAACAACAATGAACAGACAGGAAAAGAAATCAGGAAAACAATATCATTCACATTAACCTCCAAAATATCTATGAATAAATTTAATGAAGGAAATGAAAGACCCATTCTGCAATGAAAACTATAACTTACTGAAGAAATCAAAGAAGACATTAGAAGATGGAAAGATCTCCCATGCTCATGGATGGGCAGAATCAATATTGTGAAAATGACTATACTACCAAAAGTGATGTATGTTTTCAGTGCAATCCCCATGAAAATACTAATGAAATTCTTCACAGAGATGGAAAATCAATCCTAAAGTTCATATGGAAACACAGAAGACCTCAAATAGTCAAGGCAGTACTGAGCAAAACAGAGCAATGCTAGAGGTATCAAAATACTTTGTTTCAAGTTATACTATAAAGCCATAGCAATAAAAACAGCGAGATAGTGGCAAAATAAAAAAAAGACCAAAAAAATCAATGGAACAGAAAGAAGACCCAGCAATAAATTGTTTCAGCTACTGCTGAGAAAGGAGCTCAAATATGTTGGAGAAAAGACAGCCCCTTCAACTAATGATGTTAGGAAAACTGGACATCCCTAAAGACTGAAACTAGATCCCTGTCTCTCACCCTGTACTAATATAAATTCAAAGAAGATCAAAGATCTCACTGTAACAGCTGAAACTTTGAAACTGCTAAAAGAAGGAACATACAGATATAGGCCATAACATCCCGAATATAACTCCAATAGTTTGGCAAATAAGAGATAGAATTGATAAATGGGACAGCATTATATTAAAAAGCTTCTGCACACAAAATAAATGGTCTTCAATTTGAAGAGGCTGCTGACAGAATGGGAGAAAATCTGTCTAGCCATACATGTGACAAGGGGTTAACAACAAGAATATACAGGGAACTCAAAAAACTAAACTCCGAAAGAATCAACAACTCAAAGAAGAAATGAGCAAATGAACTGAATCAACAATTTTCTTTCTTTCTTTCTTTCTTTTTTTGTTTTGAGGTAAGGAAGATTACACTAGCGGGCCAGCACCTGCATATCTTCAAAATGGCTCAGGCCCCGAGCCTCAGGGTGGTTGAGGTTATTTTTTTTATTGCCTTTTTAAATTTTTTTTTATTCATATGTGCATACAATGTTTGGGTCATTTCTCCCCCATTCCCCCACCCCAACCCCTAACCCCCAGCCCCATCCCTCTCCCCCCACCCCCTTAGTACCCAGCAGAAACTATTTTGCCCTTATCTCTAATTTTGTTGTAGAAAGAGTATAAGCAATAATAGGAAGGAACAAGTGTTTTTGTTAGTTGAGATAAGGATAGCTATAGAGGGAGTTGACTCGCATTGATTTCCTGTGCATGTGTGTTACCTTCTAGGTTAATTCTTTTTGATCTCACCTTTTCTCTAGTTCCTGGTCCCCTTCTCCTATTGGCCTCAGTTGCTTTAAAGTATCTGCTTTAGTTTCTCTGCGTTGAGGGCAACAAATGCCATCTACTTTTTTACGTGTCTTACCTATACCCATACCTCCCTTGTATGCTCTCACTTTATCACATGATCAAAGTCCAATCCCCTTGTTGTGTTTGCCCTTGATCTAATGTCTGCATATGAGGGAGAACATACGATTTTTGGTCTTTTGGGCCAGCTGACCTCACTCAGAATGATGTTCTCTAATTCCATCCATTTACCAGCGAATGATAACATTTCGTTCTTCTTCATGGCTGCATAAAATTCCATTGTGTATAAATACCACATTTTTTAAACTCATTCGTCAGTAGTGGGGCATCTTGGCTGTTTCCATAACTTGGCTATTGTGAATAGTGCTGCAATAAACATGGGTGTGCAGGTGCCTCTGGAGTAACCTGTGTCACAGTCTTTTGAGTATATCCCCAAGAATGGTATTGCTGGATCATATGGTAGATCAATGTTTATCTATTTAAGTAGCCTCCAAATTTTTTTCCAGAGTGGTTGTACTAGTTTACATTCCCACCAGCAGTGTAAGAGGGTTCCTTTTTCCCCACATCCTCGCCAACACCTGTTGTTCTTAGTGGTGTGGCTAATGAAGGCTATTCTAACAGGCGTGAGGTGGAATCTTAGTGTGGTTTTAATTTGCATTTCCATTATTGCTAGAGATGGTGAGCATTTTTTCATGTGTTTTTTGGCCATTTGAATTTCTTCTTTTGAGAAAGTTCTGTTTAGTTCACTTGCCCATTTTATTGGCTCATTAATTTTGGAGAATTTAGTTTTTTGAGTTCCCAATATATTCTGGTTCTCAGTCCTTTGTCTGATGTGTAGCTGGCAAATATTTTCTCCCACTCTGTGGGTGGTCTCTTCAGTTTGGAGACCATTTTTTTGTTGGGCAGAAGCTTTTTAGTTTTATGAAGTCCCATTTATCTATGCTGTCTCTTAATGCTGAGCTGCTGGGGTTCCATTGAGAAAGTTCTTGCCTATACGTATTAATTCCAGAGTATTTCCTATTCTTTTCTGTACCAACTTTAGAGTTCGTGGTCTGATATTAAGGTCCTTGATCCATTTTGACTTAATACTGGTATAGGGTGATAAACATGGATCTAGTTTCAGTTTTTTGCAGACTGCTAACCAGTTTTCCCAGCAGTTTTTATTGAAGTCTGTCTTTTCTCAATCATACATTTTTAGTGACTTTGTCAAAGACAAGTTGGTTACAGTTGTGTGGCTTCATATCCAGGTCCTCTATTCTGATCCACTGGTCTTCATGTCTGTTTTTGTGCCAGTACCATGCTGTTTTTATTGTTATTTCTTTATAATATAGTTTGAAGTCGGGTATCATAATACCTACAGCACTGTTCTTTTCACTAAGTATTGCCTTGGCTATTCGTGGCCTCTTGTGTTTCCATATAAATTTAATGGTAGATTTTTCAATCTCTTTAATGAATTTCATTGGAACTTTGATGGGAATTGCATTAAACATGTAGATTACTCTTGGGAGTATAGACATTTTTACTATGTTGATTCTACCAACCCATGAGCATAGGAGATCTCTCCATTTTCTATAGTCTTCCTCAATCTCTTTCTTCAGAAGTTTATCATTTTCCTTGTAGATGTTGTTCACATCCTTTGTTAGGTTTATACCTAGGTATTTGATTTTTTTGAGGCTATTGTAAATGGAATTGTTTTCATATATTCTTTCTCAGTTTGTTCATTATTAGTGTATAGAAATGCTAATGATTTTTCTATGTTGATTTTATATCCTGCTACCTTGCTATAGCTATTGATGGTGTCTAGGAGCTTCTGAGTAGAGTTTTTTGGGTCTTTAAGATATAGGATCATATCATGTGCAAATAGGGATATTGTGACAGTTTCTTTACCTATTTGTATTCCTTTTATTCCTTCTTCTTGCCTAATTGCTCTGGCTAGGAATTCCAGTACTATTTTGAATAGGAGTGGAGATAGTGGGCATCCTTGTCTAGTTCCTGATTTTAGAGGGAATGGTTTCAGTTTTTCTCCATTAAGTATAATGCTGGTGTAGGTTTGTCATATATAGCTTTTATAATGTTGCGGAACTTTCCTTCCATTCCTAGTTTTCTTAGAGCTTTTATCATGAAATTGTGTTGGATCTTATCAAAGGCTTTTTCTGCATCTATTGAGATGATCACGTGCTTTTTGTCTTTGCTTCTGTTAATGTGGTTTATTACATTTATTATATTTCACATGTTGAACCACCTTTGCCTTCCTGGGATGAAGCCTACTTGGTCATGGTGAATGATCTTTTTGATGTGTTGTTGAATTCAGTTTGGCATTAATTTATTGAGGATTTTTGCATCAGTGTTCATTAAGGAGATTGGCCTACAGTTCTCCTTTTGGAGGTATCTTTGCCTGGCTTTGGGATAAGTGTAATACTGGCTTCATAAAATGTGTTAGGCAGTTTTCCTTCCCTTTCTATTTCATGGAACAGTTTAATGAGGGTTGGTGTCAGTTCTTCTTCAAAGGTCTGATAGAATTCAGCAGAGAATCCATCAGATCCTGGACTTTTATTTTTGGGGAGATTCTTGATTGCTGCTTTAATTTCATTTTGGGTTATCCTCTTGGTTCAGTTTTGGATGATCATAGGTGTCCAGAAATCTGTCCATTTCTTTAATTTTTGAATTTATTTGAATATAGGTTCTCGAAGTAGTCTCTGATGATTTCTTGGACTTCCATGGTTTTTGTTGATATCTCCCCTTTTGCATTCAAGATTTTACTAATTTGGGTTTTCTCTCCTCATTTTGGTCATGTCTGCCAAGGGTCTGTTGATCTTGTTTATTTTTACAAAGAACCAACTTTTTGTTTCATTAATTCTTTGTATGGTTTTTTTGGATTCTATTTCATTGATTTCAGCTCTTATTTTTATTTCTCTCCTTCTATTTGTTTTGGGATTTGCTTGTTCTTGTTTTTCTAGGAGTTTGAGATGTATCATTAGGTCACTGATTTGGGGTCTTTCAGTCTTTTTAATATATGCACTCATGGCTGTAAACTTTCCTCTCAGGACTGCCTTTTCTGTGTCCCATAGGTTCCAGTAGGTTGTGTTTTCATTTTCATTGAATTCCAGGAACCTTTTAATTTCCTGTTTTATTTCATAAATGACCCATTGTTCATTAAGCAATGAGTTATTCTATTTCCAGCTGTTTGCATGTTTTTGTCTTTACTTTTGTTGTTGAGTTCTAGTTTTATTGCATTGTGATTAGATAGAATGCATGGTATAATTTCTATTTTCTTATATTTGCTTAGGCTTGCTTTGTGCCCTAGGCTATGATCTATTTTGGAGAAGGTTCCATGGGCTGCTGAGAAGAATGTATATTGTGTAGAAGTTGGAAGAAATGTTCTGTAGACATCAACTAGGTCCATTTGATCTATTGTATATTTTAGATCTAGGATTTCTTTATTGATTTTTTGTTTAGATGAACTATCTATTGATAATAATTGGGTGTTAAAGTCTCCCACAACCACTGTGTTGGAGTTAATATATGCTTTTAGGTCCTTCAGGGTATGTTTGATGAAATTGGGTGTGTTGACATTGGGTGCATATAGGTTGATAATTGTTATTTCCTTTTGGTCTATTTCCCTTTTTATTAGTATTTAATGTCCTTCTTTATCTTGTTTGATCAATGTAGGTTTGAAATCTACTTTGTCCAAGATAAGTATTTCTACTCCTGCTAGTTTTGGGGGGCCATTGGCTTGGTAAATCTTCTTCCAGCCTTTCATACTAAGCCTATGCTTATCTGTCAGTGAGATGGGTCTCCTGTAAGCAACAAATTGTTGGATCTTCCTTTTTAATCCATTTCTTCAAACAGTGCCTTTTGATGGGGGAATTAAGTCCATTAACATTAAGTGTTAGTACTGATAGGTATGTGGTGGTTCCTGTCATTTAGTTGTCTTAGTTGTTTGAAGGTTTGATTGTGTGCACCTATGTTGAGGTTACTCTCTACTTTCTTGCATTTTCTTTTCCTGTAGTTTGGTGCTGCCTGTCCTTTCATGGTTATGTTGGGTTTCACTTTCTGTGTGCAGAATCCCTTGAGGAATCTTTTGTAGTGGTGGCTTTGTGGTCACATATTGTTTTAGTTTCTGCTTATCATGGAAGACTTTTATTGCTCCATCTATTTTGAATGATAGTTTTGCTGGGTAGAGTATCATGGGGTTGAAGTTGTTTTCATTCAGTGCCCAGAAGGTCTCACCCCACACTCTTCTTGCTTTTAATGTTTCTGTTGAGAAGTATGCTTTGATTTTGATGGGTTTATCTTTGTATGTTACTTGGTTTTTCTCTCTTACAGCCTTCAATGTTCTTTCCCTAGTTTCTGTACTTGTTGTTTTAATGATACTATGCTGTAGGGTAGGTCTATTTTGGTCTGGTCTGTTTGGTGCTCTTGAGGCCTCTTGCATCTATATGGGCATAGATTTCTCTAGATTTGGGAAAATTTCTATTATTATTTTGTTGAATATATTACGTATTCCCTTTGCTTGCACCTCTTCTCCTTCTTCAATGCCCATGATTCTCAGGTTTGGTCTTTTGATGGAGTTGGTGATTTCTTGCATTTTCTTTTCACAGGTCTTGAGTTGTTTAACTAATAGTTCTTTGGTTTTTCCTTTAATTACCATTTCATCTTCAAGTTCTGATATTCTGTCTTCTCATTTTTCTATTCTGCTGTATTGGCGTTCCATTTTGTTTTGCAATTCTGTTTCATTCTTTTTTCTGAGGTTTTCCATATCTTGCATCCCTTCCTCTTTAATGTTGTCTATTTTTGTCCTGAGTTCATTTATCTCTTTATTAATCGTGTTCTTTGTTTCACTTTGGCGTTTATACAGTGCTTCTACAGTTTCTTTTATTTCTTCTTGTGCTTTTTCAAATTCTCTATTTTTGTTGTCTTGGAATTTCTTGAGTGTCTCCTGTACATTTTGGTTGACCATATCCAGTATCATCTCTATAAAATTCTCATTGAGTACCTATAGTATTTCTTCTTTTAAATTATTCTTGTGGGCTTCATTGGGTTCTTTGGTATAGTTTATCTTCATTTTGTTGGAGTCTGGATCTGAGTATCTGTTTTCTTCATTTCGCTCTGGTTCCTGTACTAATTTTTTGCTGTGTGGAAACTGGTTTAGCTGTTTTTTCTGTCTTCCTGTCATTGCCCTTGGTGTTGTTATTGTCCCTGTACTGTGTGCAGTTAAGTATTTTCTACCTTGTAATAATAACAATGGTGATATTTAGAATGGAATGGTGAGAGGAGATGGAAAGCACAGAAGTTAAAGAAAAAGGTAAAACAAATAAACAAAGAAGTAGAAAAAAACAAAACAAAGAAACAAAAAAGTTTCAAAGATATAAACAGGGAGAGAGTGTACTAATCAACAGTAAGCTGAACAGGCATTAGAGAGATAGAGAGAGGATTGAAAAAAGAAAAAAAATAATAAATGAAAAAAAATAATTAAAAAAAAATATAAAAAGATCTCCAAGTTCAAATGCAATAATGTTTCAGTCTTAATAATTTTGGTGTTCGTCCTTCAGCCTCCAATCCTGGAGATGGTGTTTCAGAAGTAGTTCTGTTGTCTCATCAAAGGGGAAACAAACCAAACCAACACAAAATAAAACAAAACAAAAAAAACACAAAGTGTCCCACGTTTAAATGCAATACAGTTTCAGTAAGTTTTTCAGCATGCAGGTGTAGTTCAGTTGTTGTCTCATCAAAGGAAGAAAGAAAAAAAAAAGATTCTGGAGACAGTTCTGTGAATGGCTGTCTGAGGCTTGTGGCTCACCTGCCTGCTGTTGCTGGAGGCTTTATTTATGCAGATCTCAGGAGTGAGCTTAACACTCACCTAGCCCCTCAGGCTTAGTTTACTTAGAGTTCTCCTGGGTGTCACAGCCACTGCTACAAGCTTTCTCCCTTCCTAGCACACTGGGGGAGGTGACTCTGCACCAGCTTTCTCAGGTCTGTGTGTTTATTTACAGTTCACGTGGGGAGTGGGTCTTCCCCCTCTCTCCTGTGGAGTTTTCCTCTCGTCGCCACTTTTACAAGCTTTCCCGCTTCTGCTCCTGGCTCCTGGTTGCCTGCTGTGTGCCACCGCGCCTGCCTTCCCCAGCAGGCTTGTTGTGAAGGATTTCCCTTCCCCGCCTTTGGTGCTCAGGGTGCCCTACCTTCTTTGTTATGTGTCTTTTTAGTTGTTATTGCTTATTATTCAGTTTTTTTCTTTTTTCCCTGGGTGGGGGTCGGTCTGTCCAGGGCCAGGATTGTCTGTGGGACTACCACATCCTGCTCAGCTCACCTTGTGTTCTGTCTTCCCAAGTCATCTTGGCGCTGCCATCTGGTGGCAGCACAGGAGCCCTCCTTGTGTCTCCGTTTAATGTGAAGTGGAGATGTTATGCATAGGGTGGAGGTGTGGAGGAGTCAAAGTTTTGCCTCTTCTCGGTGGTTTTTCCTGTAAGGTGTATCTCCAGCGTCTCTCGAGATTTTACTTTAGGAGGCACACTTTCTGCTTCCTCCCTTTAGCCACCATCTTGGACTCTCTCCTGAACCAACAATTTTCAAAGGAAGAAGTACACAATAAATAGATGAAGAACTGCTCACTCAATATCCCTGGTCATAAAGGAAATGCAAATCAAAACCACATTAAGATTCCACCTCATTCATGTCAGAATGGCTATCATTAAGAACATAAACAACAAAGGTAGGAGAGGATGTGAGGGAAAAGGAACCATCAATACTGTTCATGGGAATGTAAAGTAGTAAAACCACTATGGAAAGCAGAGTGGAATTCCCTCAAAAAACTGAAAATAGAACTATCCTATGATCCAGCAATACCACTCCTGGGCATATATCTGAAGAAATGTAAGTCAGGATACAATAGAGACACTTTCATACCCAATTTTGTAGCAGCACTATTCACAACAGCAAACTGTGGAAATGGCCTTGCTGCCCTACAATACCACTCCTGGGCATATATCTGATGAGTGGACTAAGAAAGTGTAATTATGTGTATATATACATATATATATGTGTATATATGTATATATATATAAAATGAAGTATTATTCAGTCATAAGGAAGAATGAAATTATATAATTTTCAGGTAAATGTATGCAAATGGAGGTCATTGGTCATCAGAATAAGAGAAGTCAGCCAGATTCATAAAGACAAAGGTCATGTGTTTTCTCTCATATGAGGAAGATAGATCTAAAAGATAAGCACATATGCAAATACAAATATAATCATACACACATATAACATGTTTGTAATAGTGGGACTATTTGAAGGGACTAAGGGGAGGGTGGGAAGGAAAAGAGAATGATGGTGAATAATATCGAAATACATTGTATCTCTGTAGGAAGATTGTAAAATGAAACACTTAAATCTGCTAAATAACAGGGAGTGAGGGGAAAAGAGCAAGGGAGAATAATAGACGGGGTTAATCTGATTAATATACAATATACCATGGTGAAACCTCTCTGAACAACGAATATACACTTTACAAAATGATTCCTTTTAAAAAAAACAGGAATGTGAAACAGGACCTATAAGTGGCAGGTACTCATGGGAGAGTGTGAGGGTGAGTGGAGAGGGTAAAGGAGGGTGGATATGGTCGATGTACTTTATTTGCTTGTATGATAATAGAATGATGCAATCTGTTGAAATTGTTTTGAGGGGGGTGGGGGGGATGAGGTAGAATGATGGTGGAGGTGAACCTAACCAAGGTATATCATAAGTATATATGGAAGTGTGACAATGAACCCCAATGTACAACTAATATATGCTAATGAACTATTAAAATATTTGGTTTTATAATTTGTTTGAAAGAAACTTCATGAGATAAAGATTGAATAATATGAGTATTTTATAATACATGCAAGTAATAAATACTGTTGAATTCCAGTCTCTCAATTAGCTAAGAGATATAACATTACTTGGAGCATTTAGAAGGTTCCCAAGCCCATCTCCACATGGAAACACTACTTTTGCATATGTTTACATATTTGTATATTTGATAATGGGCTGTTTAGCTTTACCTCTTTTTGAATTGAGGATACCTTATACTGGATGAATTCTGGTTTTCTTTTTTTGGTGGCATTGGGATTTGAACTCAGGGTCTCATGCTTGTTAGGCAGGTGCTCTACCACTTGCACCACTCCACCAGCCCTTGAATGGATTCTTGACTTGTGGTTTTTGCTGAGAATTATGTCATAGTATTTGTCTATGCTATTTTTTACTGTTGTCTGTATTCCATTACACATGTACATCACAATTTATTTGTATATATTTTGTTTATAGACATTTAGATTGCTTTTAGATTTTTAAAATACTATATAACCCACATTACTGCTATGAATGATTTTGAATACTTTTTCTGGTGCATCTATGTAAAAGTTTCTTAAGGAGTGGAATTGCTGGACATCAGGATGGCTATCTTCAACATTGCTATTGTATAAGTGAGCATCACTTTTCCAGGTTTCCTTGCCCCTCAGGCTTCAAATGCCCATCTCCATTTCAACCAACCTCCACCACTATTGGTATTTTCTTAGACCCATTTAATGTATGATAAATTGGTGAGGTGAAGGACATAGCCTAAATGAATCTTTCTGTAGATCAATTCTACTCCATAAATATAGACAATTCCTATTTGCCAATGAAAACTAAATTTAGAAAGGAATGTCACAGAAAAGGTGCAAAAACAATTGTTTAGGGAGAATTGACATCTTTTATTAGTATATATTAATTGTAAAAATAATGGGTTTCATGATATTTTTCATACATACATATATCATTCCTTGATTATATTTACCTCCTCATTGCTGCCATTTATACTCCCCCCTCCTTTCCCAGGGTCCCTTCCTCCCCCTAATGGTTCTACTTCTACATTCATGATTTATTCCCCCCCCACCCAGATTGTACATGTGTGAGAAAACATGGTACTTGTCTTTCTGAGTCTGGATTATTTCATTTAACATGGTAATTTCCAGTTCCACCCATGTTCCTGCAAATGACTTAATTTCATTTTTCTTTTTGATGAATAATTCTCCATTGTGAATTTATACCACATTTTCTTTATCCATTCTTCCTTTGATGGCCACCTGGGATGATTTTGTGACTTGGCTATTATAGCAATGAAACAATAAACATGAGTATTCAGGTATCTTTAGTGTGTGTTGACTTTGACCATTTTGGGTAAGAATTGACATCCTCTAATTTTGTCTCTTTATGACACACAATGGATATATTTCTGTTTACTTAATATTGTATGTTTCAAGAATTTAAAAACTTTTCCATTTCTTATTAGACTTATAAATATTTCCCAAAGGGTTTAGTATGAACATTTAAAGGAATATAGAAAAAGTTGATACATGTTACCATATGTTTGCTGAGCCATTTGAAATTATACATCATGGCACACCATACCTAATTGCTTTGGCCTAATTCTCCCAAGAATAGATGTATAAGCTCATTATCTTACTTAGAAGAATTAAGAAAATTTTCTATTGTTAGCTGGCTTACATTCATGTTTTCCCCATATACTCAAAAGTGTTTTAAATAGTATTTTCAGAAGAGGACTGAATCAAGACTCACACATTATATATTACATTGTGTTATATCTTGTTAAGTTTTTAAATCTCTTTTTTCAAGAATGATTCCCTCCCATCCTTAATGACATTTTTATGTAAGATGTTCTATTATAGACATTTTTGCACACATGCAAAAGCACATGGGTTTATGAGTGAATCTGCATGCACCTACTACCTAGTTTTAACAAATATTATTTTGCCAATATTGTCCACTCATAGATTTTTTTCCTTATGAACAGTTTTTGAAACAATTCCCAGGTATCATACCAATTCATCCTTGAATAATTAATTATGTCTCTCTAACTGATAAGAACTTTCCCCATGCATCTATTACATTATTAAAACATCCAACAGAATTGATTTCATCTCATTTCCATTCCACATTTTTCTGATTGGCATACACTTCTTTTGAGTTTGTGCTGCCTGAATTAAGATCCTAAAAACAGCCCCACATTGTTCTGTTATATTATTCTACAGTATGGACCGTCCAAGTACCGTTTCTTAGTGTCAGTTGAGATGGTTATTGTCTCAATTTTAATTCTGGATTTTTTTCTTCTTTTTGTATTTAACTTACTTATTTTGAAAGTATAAATGTTAATATGGTTCAAGAGTCTGAACCATAGAAAGAACAAGTATTCAGAAAACTCTTATTTTCATCCATTTTCCCCATTACTTCTGACTTTGACAGGTAACCATTTTTTTTACCACTTGTGGCTTATCTTCCAATACTTTGACATTAATAATCATGTGTTTGTGTTTCTTGGTTTTGTTCTTACACAAAGCTATCACACTCTACATGTTGTTTAGCATTCTGCCTTTGTCACTTAACATTGTATTTTGGAGATGACTGGACATTAGTACATATAGCTGGTCCTCATTTTTTATGGCAGCAGAGTACTCCACTGGGGGGAGATACTCTAGTTTCTTAACCAGTCCATTGATATTTTTGAGAACACTTTGCCTAGCACTGTGGAGGTATATGCTCAGGATAGATTCTGAGATACATTATTGATGAATCAAAAGGAAAATGCTTATGTAATTTTGTAAGATACTGCTGTCATAACATTGGATCTATTTTTCTGTTATATTTTTTTATCAGGCCAGATTCATCCTTTTTCAACAGCTAAGCTTTTACAGAAAGCCTTTGTCTACTTGTGCAGTGGTTGAATTCATCACAGTTGTTCATTTAAAAGGAGGATACACATGCAAAGTTGGTAGCTCAAGGTCTTATTTATTTCAGGATTTTACTTTCTATATTGGAGTAATGGTTTTTTCTCTCATCCACACTATTTGCACCCTGAATGTTGCCTGTGAACATTTACAGTTCCTAGGATGCACTGCTGCCCAGGGACTCCTTCCCTTCCTTCTTGCCTATAGCACTTTTTTTGTAGAGATGAAGCATCCCCAGATATGCAATTTACCAAACATATATAGCTTAACTCTTGTTCAGGTAATATCTGGCCATGACAACTTTATCCTGTATGTAGGAAATGGGACTTGATTACATTTGTGGAGCAGATAGAGGAGGGGATTAGTATTCTGTCTTCATTATGGAAGAGTTGGGAGTGAGAACAGGCAGTAGAGAGAGATTGCTCTTCAATTTTTCAGTTCTATTGTTAGTAATTTTTAGATGGCATTTTCTCTGGATCAAACCTGCTCTTTTCATGTTTATATCTTTTTGCCTAAGTTTTTGTGATAGCATGAGTTGTTTTCACCTCCTTTTGTATTTTCATTGGTATTTCAGTGAGAAAATAGAGAGGGAAGCAAGAATTGGGGCTGATAATCAAATGCCATTTTAAACTTGAAAACTCATTTTTAAAAGTATTATATCATTCAGCTATTTCTGTGTAACAAGTTGTCTCTAAAATCAGGACTTGCTCATTTGATATTTGATAAGAATCAAGTAACCTAGGCTGGGTTTGGGCCTTCATTTCTTACTGCACAGGTCTGTTTTTGTTCATTCATTCTAGGACTCAGGTTATGTGCCTGGGAAAGCTCTTCTCATGGTGGCAAAAAAAAGTGCAATAGCAAGAACAGAAGCACACATTTCTTTTTTAAAGCCTAGGTTTGGATCTGGCACTGCTACCTGGACCTGCATTCATTGGTCAAAGTATGTCACATTTCTTAGGCCGAAGTCAAGAAGGAAAGGAGTTCATTCTGTTTCAGGACTGAATGGCTGCAAATCATATGATGAAGAACTTGGAACCAGGGTGAGAACAAAAACTGGGGCTAAAATATAAATCTATCTGAAGTATTTCTTTTACATAGGTCATGGGCCAAGTCCTTTCCACAGATTTTCATCTCTTCCACTTCCTCCAACATTCCACAATATAAATTTCTTTCCATTAGTAACGGGAAACCTGAGTCTGAGGGATTCCTAATGAAGTCCCTGCCATCAAACACCTTTAAATGGATTGAATTGAAATTTGGAATTAGGTCTCCTTACCTAGAAAATCCATGTGTTTCCAACACCACTCCATGAAATTAAAAATTCCCCCCAAACTCTGTGATTGCTCAGTTCTCAGGAAACACATAGGGCTCGCAGAAGGAAATCAGAGACAGAACCAGAAGCTATAAGCCATCTGACATTTGAAAGCTTCTATCAACTACTCCCTAAGAGAGGAGGTAAAAAAATGGGCTCCTGGAGAGCATCGTGATTTTGTTAATAGGAATGGAGTTTATGCTAAGTGTCAATTAAAGCCTCTGGGTAACCTTGTAACTTGACGCTGGCTGGATCATAGGGCTTAGCAGAGAGGTACAGAGAAGACCTCCAGAAAAACAACTCCAGCCACACCTGCCATCCTACGGTTAACATTTCAGCATCTGCTGTATAGAGGGGTTAGCAGAGGAGAGAACCTCAGCTTTGGAGGCATAGATAATAATGAGTCATGCAGTCATTAACGTGTGAACCCCAGGCAGGGAGCTCACATTTTGTGAGAGAGAAGAGTTTTTGTTCAGTCATAAGCGCTCTCCTACTGCGTCTGGAATTGCTCTCTGCACCAAAAATGCCTGACTTCATTTTCTTTGAATTTAAAAGGACCTTCACAAACATTTTGGCTTACATATAAAAGAAAACTTTTTATAATGGAAAAGAAATTAGAAAAGAAAGGTTAGCAACTATGTGGTTGAATATAATTTCACTGGAAATACCTCCCATGAAAACAGTTTAAAAGTGTTAAGAATATACTATGTCCCCAGCCATCTCTTTCTCAGGTGTAACATTGCTTCGATGAAGAAGAACAAAGAGAGAAACCTGATAGAGATTACTTATATTTTGCAGTAGACACCAAAATGGATGTTTCTTTTAAAATGACATGACTAAAATAGAACTTAAAAATAGTTTACATTTCTCAGTAGCATAGAGTATCATAAGCAGCTCTATAAAGGGAGGATTTGGAGTTTGGGGTTCAGATATTGACTTTGTCAGTACAAGGGGTTTATCTGTCTTGTTATCTTCTTTCCATTTCACTTGAGCTTCTCATTAGCTATGTAGAAATACCTGGGGTTTATCATTGCCATTGAAAAAAGATCAGCTTTCATACTTTTCCATACTGAGAACAACCAGAAACAAACAGGGGCTAGTTAGTATATCCTGGCACCAAACTGAGAGTTTCTTATTATTCTAACCAGAAGATGTGCTGAAGCATTAAAAGCTGGAAAGTCAACTCCATGGTTACCAGGAAGGTCTAGCCTTCTGTTCTATCTTGGGGATAAATCTAACGAGACTTTTCATTGAGGGAGGCAATCTTTATTGGAATGTGACCTGGGGGAAAATAAGTGTGTAAATAAAGTCATTTTGGAAGAAGGTAAAGCAATGATGCACATCTTTTCTCATGTCTTCTCTTCAAATTGTGCCTCCCCCCACGAACTATTAACATTTAAAAAGACTTCATCTAATGACTGTCTGTGTTTGTCATCCCTTTGGTGGTATGATGGAACAATGGTATTTTAGGCAGAGAGATCTTTAGTCTTAATGTTATATGCTCCCTGATAAGCCCAGATATATCTAGATAAGCACAAACACATATTTACTTTTTGTTGTGTCCATATAAGTTTTTCTGTTGAAGGTTTTGGGTTTTTTGGTAATGGACAGTTGTTGACTTGTAAATGAAGTTGGGACTACTTTCTGGATGAGCATGAACAACTCATCTGAAGAGCAATATCTAAAACTCTTCAATAAGCTCTTCTCAGAACAGGTCATGGGCAAAATTGAAATCTGTAAAATTTGTTTATAATTAGGGTCACCCTGCTTGCCCTTTGTTCTGTTCTCCACTATGAAAGCTCTGATGTTACTCCCTGTCCCTAACATGGTATGAGCTCTCTTGGTCTGTTAAACTTTGTTTTCAAATAAAAGTCAGAGGCTGATTTGCACAAATGTATAGGCAGCTGACAGGAAGAAGGACTGCCTTTTATAGGGATAAGTATATATTCCCAGGAAAAGCCACAGATAGTGGTGGTTTCTGACCTGGGATAACTGGACCCTAAGACTGTATAGAAAATAAAGGAAATTCTTGAACTATTTTCAAGTTCAAAAAACACTTATCCATGAAATAGCCATTTAGCAGATAAATCAAATTTTTGGTTTTGAACTTGAATGCTTACAACTCAGTATGTAATTGACATTAACATGTACTAAAGAATAATTTATAAATACCAAATATTTGTTATTCAAAAATCCATCAAAGATGTGATTCATGAGAGGATTAAAATGAGTTTGAATGATGAAAAGTTTGAACTCCTAAATTAAAGAAATAAAGATTTAATAGCATTGTTTAAGATATCAGCTTGGGATTGCAAGGAAGGAGAGGGATGAACAGGGAGAAAATAACTCTTACAGAATGAGTGTGTCTGGCTAGGCTCCTTTATACATAGTCATTTACTAGACATCAGACACAATTTGTTGAGACCATATTTATTCCAGTCTACCCCTTCTGTTCAATCTGATAATGTTTTGGTTTGTGGAAGATACTTCCTCAACATTTATTAATTGGGATGGAAGAGGAGAGTTTGAACAACTCACCTAAGGATACAGATAGGGAGCCAATATTAGAGTCCAAGTCTGTCTCAGTAACTTCTTTGTTTTTTTATTTGTTGTTGTTTGTTTTGTTTTAGCATCACTATGAATTTGTATTAGTGGGAAAGGGAAGAACCATCTTCAAAGTCCTGAAAGTCACCCACACAGAAAATTGTATGTTGTATCCTGTAGGTTAGTCACCTGTACATTCCTACCTTTGAGTCGTTATCCTTCGTGATGTGGTTGTCTGACCTTCTCCTTTGCACAGTGCCAGCTGTTTCTCCTTGCCTCTCTAAGGAGAAAGTCAGAAATGAATGACTGAGTCTTTGTGAATCATGTTCCCTTTGGGCACAGAGCCTTGCTTATTAGCTGGCTGCGCTGAGGTTCATAGAGCCTGACTTGGAGCTGACCCACCTAGCTGGGGTACCAGTCTCCTCAGGTCTTGCTGCTGCTTTCCAGCAGAGTGTGCATGGATTGGCCAAACTCAGGGCTGGTCATAGCACACAGCAGGTCCAGGTGGAAAAAAGAAAAAAGAGAAGTCTGTTGGCAGTGTGAATCTATGCAAAGACTTCTATTAACAGTCATTGTCTGGCTCTGTCAACTGGCCTTAGAATTCATATGCAGGGTTGGGATGCCATGGCTCAGAGGAAAAAGAAAGGATGACATCAGGGATGGATCTCTCTCTCTCTCTCTCTCTCTCTCATGCACACACACACACACACACACACACGTGCAGGACAGGAAAGAGAAGTGTGGTGATTGAATCTGTTTTAGAGGATGCGAGTTTCCACCTTTCCCAGTTATGTTGTTTTAATTTCAACATACATTTATTGAGAATCCATTCGCTTATACTAAGCATGAAAGCTCTCTGCGGTCTCCAAGGACAACACAAGGTATTACCAAGTCTCTACCTTCACAGTCTAGGGGAATAAGGAAACAAAGAAACAAACAACAAACAAAACCAAAACCCACCAACCCGGGCACGAAGCCTGAGCATTGGCAAGTACCTCCACACACAGCTCATTTAGCCCTATTTGCAAAGCAGGTAAGGCTAGTGTTTTACATTACATAGATGAAAAGAAGGCCTTGTTTAAGATCACACAGCTAATAAGGGACAGCCCCAGAATCCAGGTCATGGAACTCCTGTTTCAAAGTTGTTCTACAATGTGGAAATGCTTTTCTGCCTCTTTACAAACACTTGTTATAACATAGCACTGTGTTGAGAGAGCACAGAGTAAAAAAAAAGATTTATTCTTCCTGGGCCAAGGAAAATTGGAGGATCAGGCTTCTCAAAAGAAGTAATTTCCACAGGTGGAGGAAATACAGATTGTGGTAGGCAGAAAGGTACAATGGGGTGGGAAGAAAGGCAATGCCCCCGTGCAGGAAAGTTAAGAAGAGGCAGCCTGCTTTGTGTGCACTCTGCTAAATGAGCAGGTCTGTGTCTAAGGGAAAGCTTCAGGCTGCCTCCAGCTGTCTCCCCAGTTTCTATGACTTATATCAAGAACCCTTCTATTTCTTTTTCAAAAATTCATTTTATTTTTAATTGATAGAGAGTGGTCATACATACTTAGGGTATACAGTGTGGTATTTCAATATATTTATACCATGTGCAATGATCAGATCAGGGCCTGGGGTAGCATTGATCATTTCTTTGTGTTGAGAACATTCAAAATCCTGTGTACTAGCTATTTTGAAATATTCAGTTAATTGTTTTCAACTATAAGACCCTCTATTTCTCAGGAAATGGACATGGGGAACATGATCCCTCTACTTGGACACCACTCCAACTCTAGTGCTTTGTGTTTTACACATTGGGGGTTTGTGTTAACCCTGGGTCATGTCTGCAGGTGCCATTCTTTTGATCAGCATGCGATGGATTTGTGCCTGTGTTTTGCTGATTCTCACAGTATTTCAAATTATTCTCATGTTTGTTATAGTGATCTGTGATTAATGATTTTTGATGTTATGATTGTAATTGTTTTAAGGTGCCACAAACTGTGTTCATGTAAGAAGGTAAACTTTGCAAATGTGCATATTCTGACTGCTCTGCTGGGTAGTTGCTTCCCATATCTCTCCTCTCTTGTTGGGTTCCTATTTTCTGAGACACAACAACATTGAAATCAGGCTACTTATTAACCCCAAATGGCTTCAAAGTGTTTAAGTTAAAGGAATTTTTCAGGTGTCCTACTTTAAATTAAAAGGTAAAAGTGAATAAAGCTTGCTGAGCATGGCATGTCAAAGGCCAAGATAGGCCAAAAGCTAGGCCTCTTACACCAAACAACCATGTTGTGAGAGTAAAGGAAAAGTTCTTTTTTTTTTTTTTTCATTTTTCTTTTATTATTCATATGTGCATACAAGGCTTGGGTCATTTCTCCCCCCCTGCCCCCACCCCCTCCCTTACCACCCACTCCGCCCCCTCCCTCTCCCCCCCAATACCCAGCAGAAACTATTTTGCCCTTATTTCTAATTTTGTTGTAGAGAGAGTATAAGCAATAATAGGAAGGAACAAGGGTTTTTGCTGGTTGAGATAAGGATAGCTATACAGGGAGTTGACTCACATTAATTTCCTGTGGGTGTGTGTTACCTTCTAGGTTAATTCTTTTTGATCTAACCTTTTCTCTAGTAACTGTTCCCCTTTTCCTATTGGCCTCAGTTGCTTTAAGGTATCTGCTTTAGTTTCTCTGCGTTAAGGGCAACAAATGCTAGCTAGTTTTTTAGGTGTCTTACCTATCCTCACACCTCCCTTGTGTGCTCTCGCTTTTATCATGTGCTCATAGTCCAATCCCATTGTTGTGTTTGCCCTTGATCTAATGTCCACATATGAGGGAGAACATACAATTTTTGGTCTTTTGGGCCAGGCTAACCTCACTCAGAATGATGTTCTCCAATTCCATCCATTTACCAGCGAATGATAACATTTCATTCTTCTTCATGGCTGCATAAAATTCCATTGTGTATAGATACCACATTTTCTTAATCCATTTGTCAGTGCTGGGGCATCTTGGCTGTTTCCATAACTTGGCTATTGTGAATAGTGCCGCAATAAACATGGATGTGCAGGTGCCTCTGGAGTAACAGTCTTTTGGGTATATCCCCAAGAGTGGTATTGCTGGATCAAATGGTAGATCGATGTCCAGCTTTTTAAGTAGCCTCCAAATTTTATTCCAGAGTGGTTGTACTAGTCTACATTCCCACCAACAGTGTAAGAGGGTTCCTTTTTCCCCCCGCATCCTCACCAACACCTGTTGTTGGTTGTGTTGCTGATGATGGCTATTCTAACAGGGGTGAGGTGGAATCTTAGCGTGGTTTTAATTTGCATTTCCTTTATTGCTAGAGATGGTGAGCATTTTTTCATGTGTTTTTTGGCCATTTGAATTTCTTCTTTTGAGAAAGTTCTGTTTAGTTCACTTGCCCATTTCTTTATTGGTTCATTAGTTTTGGGAGAATTTAGTTTTTTAAGTTACCTGTATATTCTGGTTATCAGTCCTTTGTCTGATGTATAGTTGGCAAATATTTTCTCCCACTTGAAAGAAATAAAGTGCTATTCCAGTGAGTACACAAGTGGCAAGTAAGTGAAATGGCCTTATTGCCCACATGAAGAAAGCTATAGTGGTGTCAACAGAAGATAAAACCAGCCACGACACTTCCTTTAGCCAAAGGCTAATCCAGAGCAAGGCTTTAACGCCCTTCAATTCTAGCAAGGCTGAAAGAAGTGAGAATGCTGCAGAATTCAAGTTTGAAGTTAGCAGAGGTTGGCTTATAAGATATAAAGAAGATGCCATCTCTACAACATAACAGTACAGCGTATATAGAAGCTGCAGCAAGTGATACAGAAGATGCAGCTAAGATAAGTGATGAAGGATGCTATGCTAAACAACAGATTCTCAATGCAGACAAAACAGCTTTGTGTTAGAAGAAGATGCTGTGTAGGACTTTCATAGCTAAAGAGAAGCCAATTTATGGCTTCAAAGTGTCAAGGGACTGACTCTCCTGTTAGGGGCTAAGGCAGTTGATGACTTAAGTTGAAGCCAAAGTTCATTTACCAACTTCTCAAGAGAGGATTAGTTGACCCAGCTGTCAGGTCTCTGCTCCAGCTGCAGAGAGCTTTCTTTGCCAAGGGCACACCCTTCTTGTTGTATCCTAGTCCACATGAGTGCCTGAGTGAGGTGGGATGAAGGCTCAGTCTTTATAGTTCAGTGTAGGGGTAAAAACTACAGCACACCACATATGCCCCAGAGCACCCATGGGGTTGGTCAATGTTTTGTTGGGCCTGAAACATTCCATCCCCCGCCCCCTGCTCTGCTTTATCCTTTATTCTTTCCCTCCCTCCCTTCCACGAGTGTGACATTTAACAAACATCCTGAATGGCATATTCCATCTCAGCACCTGGTTCTGGAGAATCGTACCTTCTGTGCTGGGCCTTGCCTTAGTCGATGCCACACAGCAGATATGAACAAGCATCCTGGTTGTTGTACATGTGTTAACAGAGTCTTTTGATCATCTTATCCTGCCTGCTCTGGCTAGAGGGGATCATCGTGTTTTTAACAATAGGATTTTTGGGCTCTATGTGTATGTATGGACTTTGCCCCCTGCACCAAAGGCAAAAGGTGAATTTCTTGATCTTCTGGAATTTAGATTAGTGCCCAAGCCAGAATCATGGGATTATAGAAGGAAGAAAGTGCTGGAAGTGGTAACATTTATTAGGTTTGCTCTTTGATGCTCCACTTTTATGTTTCTGCATCTCTCATATATATTTTTGTGGTACCCTTTCCAATGATTCAGGCAACCTCCTTCCAAGTGCTGAATGGTCCAATAAAATTAAAGTTATCCATGCTACACATTGGTGATTTGTGCCCTGATTTTTTTTTTCTCAAGAGGAAAAGGCCTTTATTCTACCTACCCATTTGATCAGAGATTTGGTTGGAACTGGAATTCAGATTTGAGACAGTTTTCTCTCTGAATTTTTAAGGCATTGTCTGTGGTTTGCCCACTCCTACTACATTGGTGAGAAATTCAAAGCCATTTTCGCTCCTGATTTTTTGCATGTTGCTTGTTTTGCCCTCTCTCAGGGTGTTTACCGAATCTTTTGAAATTTCACTCTGTACTTCATGGTACTTGGTAGTCTCTTAAAATTTGGAAACTGATGCCTTTTGTTTCTAGGAGATTTTCTCAAATGATCTATCAATGATTACTCACTCCTGTTTTTCTTTTGTTTCTTTCCCTGTCCTTACTTCATATCCCATTTTTCTCTCTTCCACCCTTCCATTATTGAAATGGTCTGGAACATTGATTTTCTTGGCCTGGCTAGCTAATTTTCCTCTCATTTCTATACTATTTATCATCCCTCTTCAGTTCAATCTCATTTTGGGGATTTTCCTTAACTTTGTATTTCAACTCTTCAGTTGCATTTTTGATGTTTGTTCTGGGGTTTTTATTGTTATGACCTCTTTTTTTTTTGTCCTCAGATGTAGCCTTTCTTTAGGACCTGTTCTTGTTTCAAAGATGCCTTATCTTTTCTCATTTCTCTGGGATAATTGACAACATGTATTTCTGGAAGATTTTTGCGTCCTCTGAATTATTCTTTTCCATTTATTTGCATTGGTCTTTACATTTAATGTTAGAAGTTTTCTTAGCAGGTTGGTGATTCTTAGCTTGTATGTATGCACAAGTAATGTGAATGAAAAACTTGGGAATGGAGCAGGTGAGCTGGCTTGAAGCCAGTGAGCATCACTGTGAGGTAGTCTGAGGGGGAACCTCTGAGTTGAGCATCCTCAAGTACTGGCTCCTGGGCTGGCCTGGGTAAAGGGATGGATGCCAGTGTTGTGAGAGCTAAGCAAGAGTAGGAGGCAGCCTTTACTCTTAGTTGGCATAGCTTTCCCTAATTCTACTCCTTTCTGGTAGGTCCACTCTCATCTGTGCAAACCCAGGGACTTTCTGCCTAACCTTTCAGAAAGAAACTTCCAAATATCTTTCAGGGTGGGAAGTTATATTGTTGTGTGAGATGAGGAGGAGATCTGAAGCTCTATCCCTTTAATATTTGACTTCTCTCACCTATTTCTAGATAAACTTGTTACTCACAGTACTTGAATTGTGTGTGTGTGTGTGTGTGTGTGTGTGTGGTACTGGGAATTGAACCCAGAGCTTCATGCTTGCTACGCAAGCACTCTACCACCTGAGTGACACCCCTAGCCCTTTTGTTTTTGGATATGGGGTTTCATTAACTTTCCTTGGCTGGCCTCAAACTCTCAATCCTCCTGCCTCTGCCTCCCAAGTAGCTGGAATTATAGGTGGGAAGCACCATGCCCAACTGATACTTGAACTTTTTAAGGGTTCTACTGTCATACTCTGATTGGTGCTGAATGCTCAGCTGGCATTTAAAAAGATTCGGGTTTCTACAAGGTAAATTACTCTGTGTCTATTTTCCATTAGTTTTAAATCTTCAACATTTTTTGGCTATCCCCTCACCAGTTCTTTCCATCCTTGTGAAATCATGCTTTTAAGACCCCCTCTCCAACCATAGCTTTAGTAAGGTTTTGGACAGTAGGAAAATCAGATATTTCAACTTGACATTGTTATACACAACTGTTCACACATATCCTTACATGCAGCTTTGACCATTTTTCTAAGATTCACAACACTGGGGGATTTCATATGATTATTGTTAGAGAATATGGTAGGCTCTGAGCATTCCAGAAAGGTACCATTTTCTCAATGTAGTTAAAGTTACTACAATACTGTAAGTGTATTTCATGTTATTACACTTTGAAAACACTTTTATTAGTTATACATCAAAGCATACATCTACCTTAATTTCCATAGTTGAGTGTGGGAATTTTAGATATTCAGGCTTCAAAGATTTCTTCCTAAGAAAATCAAACTGAAAACTGAGTATTAAGCTTTTGCTTTTCACTAGAGTTGGATATTTATTTTGTTTCAATTGATTCATTGTTATGATGAATATCTTTGTGCATCAAGCTTTTTCATGCATTAGAATTGTGTCTTCAGGCTAGATTCCCAGGAGTGGGATTACTGGATCTCAAGCTATAAACATTTTTAGGGTTTTAGGCTCTTACTGTCAATTTGCCTTCCAAAAGTTATGGCAAATTTTCCTAATGGAGAACAATGGGTCAAAGTATTTTTATGTACCTCTTTGGGAAAGGGTAGGGTGAGGCAGTCCACAAAATTCATCTCAATAGCAAAGCACATATATAGAAATATCCACACAAGCATGGCCACCTGTGATGCCAACTCATTTGGTTACTGTAATAGAGCCAATCCCAGATTTTTTCTGCTGTCTGAGGCCCCCTAATCATAATTGAAGCATTTACCACATGCTTAGATTGTCTACAGAACATATAATTGGAGAAAATTCTCAGGGACAGCTCATAGTTTTAGAAAAACTGTGAAATGTTTCAAACAAAGAGCTACATATTCCCTGAGATAGGGTTCCCTAAACCTTTACCATCAGACTCCATTCTCAGAGTTCCTTATGTTTGCTGCAACTCCACAGGTGGGATTAGGGCCATGGAAATGGTGCAAAAGGGCCAGAAGGGAGGGTGCTCAGGGAACCCTGAGAGTCTCTAGAGCCCATTACCTGTGGAAGATTCTTTTAAAAATACTTTAATTAGTATATGATAGTTATACAGGTGGTTTCATTGTGACATTTCCATATATACATATATTATACCCCGATTCATCCCCTCCATTATTTTCTCTCATATCCCAGGTCATTCTTAAACTTCAGCAGGTTTCAATGTCTCATATTCATGTATGTATAGAAAGTACATCAACTATATTCACTCTCACTTATCCTCCCGCTCCCACTAACAGCCTCCCCTTAACATGACCTATTTTATATTCCTGTCCTTCATTGTTTAAGTGTCTGTTTATTGTTCAGTGGGGGTTTTGCTTTGATATTTTTATCTGTAAATATATTGTGCTTAAATTAGTCTAACCACTAACTCTTCCTCACCCATTTCCCTCTACCCTGTATTGTTCAACAGTTTCACCGTGTCTTGTTCCTACATAGATATGATGTATTTCATTGTTACTCACTCTCTATCATTCTTTTCTCGTTTTCCTTCTCAGTCTCCTTTAACAATCCCACTTTCAGAAACATGTTCTGTATATATTTATGTGTGTATATGAATAATGCTTATATTTGTATTGGATCTATCTTCCACATATGAGAGAAAACATGATCTTTGTCTTTCTGAACTTGGCTACCTTCACTTAAGATGATGTTCACCAGTTCTGTCCTATGGAACATTCTTGAAGTATCTAGGTCATTTCACTTAAAACATATCACCTGCCACACATGACATTTTGCTTTGAGCAAATATTCAAGGCAAACAATTTTGGTCAAAGGAAAAGGAGAAAATGAAGACAAAGATGAAAGTGGGTTACAAGTGCTCAAATGAGGCTCATATCCTTTACCATCCTGCAGCAATCAGGGAAGAATGACTTGACTGGGGGGTTGCATTACAGAGACAAAGACAGACAAAGCCACTGCCTTCCCGTGTGAGGGCTGAATGAATGTTCAGAGATAGCAGTGTCTGGTTATTAGTTTTAGGGGCTTGAACTCCCTGATGGTTATGGGAGTGACACTGAGGGTGTTGATGCTGGTGAAGGCGGCAGTGGTTGTGCTGGCAGGGACCTCAATGGTGACCTGAAGATTTTGGGGCATTCTCAACCTTAGGTTTTTGACAAGTAACCTCAGGGAGACCCAGTAAAGAGACCCACTGACTACTGCTTTGAGCAACTCTGAGCAAAACAAGTCTGCCTACAGAGCAGGACAGTGTTTACTGAGCATGGCAACTTCCTTGATCATTTTCCTTAGTACTTTATTGCTGCATCTGTGTGAAAAGTCAGAGAAGACGGTGCCTGAAAACTAACTGTGCTGCAAGACAGAGCTTGTCCTTTAGTGTCTGAGAGACATGACTTCTGATTCATCTGTCTGCCTCTCAGGGCTTGGTCTCCACATCTGAAATGGAAACACAATACTTAGATTGCAGGGGTGTTGAGCAGGCATTTGGCATGGTGCACACACAGCCCATGCTCTCAGATGCTGGTTCTTTCTTTGGGATGGAGGGAAGTGCCTTAGGTGGGGGTCCCAGACAGAGACCTACCTGAATGACACATCAGGGATAGTCCTGGGGCTTTGCTTCCTCCACTTACCTCTGATTCCCAAAATTCATACACTTCTGGGAATCTCTCTTGAACTTCACTGAAATGTGATCCTCAAGTTGTTGTCCCTGGCCCATGAGCATCACTATCACCTGGGATCCATGTCCTTGGGTTTCACTCTTACCTATTAAGTCAGGAACTTGGGGGTGAAAACACAAGCCACTCCTGCATGTAGATGGAAATTTGAAAGCCACTGCCTGAAGTTTGGATTCTCATTAGTTACTTGCTTCCACTTTTGGGTCTACTTTTTGGACATGGACCATCTACTTAAAACTGAAAAATCAGTGAAAATCTCTATCCGCATCTCCAACAGATGCCTGCTCTGTGGTGGAACTTTCTCATATCCCAAGGATGGTGTTTTATTCTTCTCACCTGTGCATGCCCTGGAGCACCTATGGTGCTCAGCGCTTGGCAAGTCCTCGGCCTGCAGAGGATGACGCTTTTCTTTCAGCTGTCCTGTAGACCTGCATCTGGATTATGGAGCATAAACCTTATTGTAGTTTTCCCTTTACTTTGTATTTTTACATCCTGTCATTCTTGAAATGATGATGTTTTACTGAAATGGAGTGAAAAAAACTCTTTTCAAATATCACTGAACACTTTAACAGTGCTGAATGGTCTCCTTAAACAGAGGTACAGGGAATATGCCAGCTATTCCCTTATTTTCCCTCAAAATACTGTCACTTTCTTAGTAATTTGGGGGAATTTTTTAAATCATGTCAAGCAGGGTGCCAATATTGCTGGAACTATAATCTTTAAAGTTGGGACCTTGAATACAATTGCCAATATCCCCATTTCTGTATGGTCTGTGTCTAGCATTTTAAGGATTATTCAATAAATATCTCTTAAATAGAATAGACACACTCAAAGCATATGAGACCCCTACAGAGCCTTCAGGTCTATCTTGTTTGACTGCTGGCATATTTTAAATGCTATTGAATTAAGACTTCCTTGAGTAGGCTTATGTTTATCTTGCAAGAAGCTTTGCCAAGATGAAATTAGATTTCATAAGGTCTCACATAGTTGGGGGAGCCATAGCAGGGTTTTAACATTTCAGAGGGCAATTTTGGGGATTGATATCAAGATCATGTAGCATATGCATCATCTTTATATTTTGTTGAAGATTATCAGTCGCCATAGTGAGAGACCTTAGAAATTTTCCTGATTTTATCAGTAGTGTTGTGTTTGGCCAGGATAGGAATGACTGGTTAGTCTCACTAAGATTTCTGTGGACCAGAGATCTGTTTTCCAAACTCAGGAGCTTTGTGCTTGCTCTACCCTTGTCCCTGGAGTTCTTGCTGAAGTCTTCCAAGGGCACATTTCTTTATGCCATGTACTAAGAGGTAGTATGGTGTCATAGTTAGATGCTAGAGCCAACTGCTTTAGTGGAAAGTCTACTTTCCCTCTTCATTGCTGTGTGACCTTAGGGATGTAAGCAAGTCCTTCTCCACCTCAGTTTCTTCATCAGTAGAATGGAGATAATAGTACCAACTTCCTAGAGTTATTGAGAGGATTAAAATAATTCATACATATAAAATGCTCTGAACATATCTTGGCACAAGTAAAGCCCTCAGTCATTGTTAGCTATTACTATTATAAATCAGGTTCAGGTCCAAAGTTACCTGTTTTGAAGGGCCTTGATGTGCTACTAAATTTAAGAGTCATCCTTAACTCAGCTCCATTTCTATGAAACCATCACCATGGCACTTAGCACAATATGACATTGACTGATAGAAGCATTTGTGTCTCCCTAGGTTTAGAACAAAAGCACCATAATATTAGGGATTGTGTTGTTGGTTTTTACTACTGAATTCTCATTGCCTAGAATGCTGCCTACATCACAATAGGCGTTCAGTAAAGATTTGTTTAATAAAGTACAGGTTCCAGAATTAGTTCACTCTGACCAAACTCAGAACTATCCCACTCTGAGTTCTTCCACTCTTCCGAGAGATAGGGCTTGTTCTGCGTTTCCCAGATTCATTAGAGGTGAACTTTTTGCCATCATTGTTGTCTGAGACCTTGGGATGTTCTCTGGTGGACTTTGGAGTGTGGGTCATACCAAAATCTTCTGTGGCTTGGGAGCAGCATACAAGTGGTCAGCAGGAGCACAATGAAGAAGGATGTATCTACTTCTCTAAGGAGGGGAATGGTTTGGTCTTTGCTGTTGGTCAAGAAATAAAAATAAGACTGGGAGAATGATTCAAGTGATAGAGTGCCTGTCTAGCAAGCACGAAGCCCTGCATTCAAATTCCAGTACCCCAAAAATTTAAAAATAAAATAAGGAGTCTGTCTTTATATTGGCAAGACTGGTCATATAAACTCAAGGACATTGATGTGAATTGGCCACACTACTCATTGCCTCCAATAAATAGCTGCTTCCTCCTGCTGTAAGCTTTTGCTAGTAAGGGTCCCAGCACAGATAAAGGTATTTTATGTGAGAAAAATCCCATTTTTTTTCCTTTCCAAGCTTGACCAAGAGTGCACAATACTCTGCATGTCCAGACTATGGCTCTCAGGGTTGGACTTCTCTATTTCATACACAGTTACATACATTAGGACACATCCAATGTGGCATCAGTAGGTCAAGGGCACTGCTGGCATCAGCAACTTTATGTCTCTAAGTTACCCTTGGGCACACAAGCAGTGGGGTGGCTTCTCATCTAGCCCTCCCATCAATCATGTGTAAGTCTTCGTGACTTACACAAGAGAAGTTTATTTATCACTCTTGCAAAGTCTGTGTTAGATTCAGGCAGTTCTCCAGGGCAGCCTCCCCTAAGCAGGTACTCAACAAATAAGGTATGCTCAACATGACGCCTCCTCCAGAATCACTAGAACTGACAAGAAGACAACTGTGCACAGGCCCTTCCCTGTTCTGAAGTAAGGCATGTCTTCTCTGCTTCCCTTTCTTTGGCTGGATCTGGTCACGTGGTACCACTACATACAAGGGGCTTACGAGCCTGATCTTCCGAGTATTCAGGAAGGGGTAGTTTGATTTCTTCCTTTCCTATTCAAATTTCTTTTATTTCTTCTTCTTGTCTTTTTGCTCCGTCTAAGAATTCCAGGATTAAGTTGAATCATAGTGGGGTGAATGAACACCCTTGTTGTGGAGTGAGTGAACACCTGTGATTTGTTCCTGACTTTAGAGGAAATGGTTCCAGTTTTTCCCCATTTTGTATGATGTTGGCTGTAGGCTTGTCATATATATACCTTTATTATGTTAAGGTACATTCTTTATATTTCTAGATTCATCAGAACTTTTAATATGAAAGGATATTGAATTTTGTCAAAAATTCTTTTTCTGCATCTATTGAGAAGATCACATGGTGTTTTGTCTTTGCTTCTGTTAGTATGCTATATAAAATTTAATGATTTGCATATGTTGAGCCATCCCTGCATCCCTGGGATGAAATCAACTTGATCATGGAACATGGTCTTTTTGATATGTTGTTGAATTTGGTTTGCTGGTATTTTAATGAAAGTTTTTGCAAGTATGTTTATTAAAGAGATTGCCTTATATTTCTTTGTGTGTGTGTGTGTCTTTGTCTGGTTTTAGGGTAAATGTAATACTGGTGCCATAGAATGAGTTTGACAGTGTTCCTTCCCTTTCTATTTCATGGAAAAGTTTGAGGAGTGTTGATATTAGTTATTTAAAGATCTTTTAGAATTTAGCAGTGAATCATAAGGTCCTGGACTTTTCCTTTTTAGGGTCTTTTTCTTTTTAGAGTATTCTTTATTGCTTATTCAATTTCATTGCTTGTTATAGGTCTATTTAGCTGATTTATATTCTCTTGGTTCAATTTTGGTTGGTCATACGTATCTAGAAATTTATCCATTTCTTCTAGATTTTCCAATTTATTTTGATATAGCTTTTCAAACAGTCCCTAATGATTCCCTGGATATTATTGGTATTTGTTGTGATGTCCCCTTTTTGTTTCTAATTTTATTAATTTAGGTATTTTCTCTCCTCATTTTAGTCAGATTTGGTAGGGGTTTACCAATCTTATTTATCTTTTCAAAGAACCAACTTTTTGTTTCATTGATTTTTTTGTATTTTTTTTTGGTCTTTATTTCATTGATTTCAGGCTTCATTTTTATTATTTCTTTCCTTTGGTAATTTTGGGTTTAACTTATTCTTGCTCTTCTAGGAGTTTGAGATGTAGTATTAAGTCATTTATTTGAGAGCTTTCTGTGTTTTTAATATATACATTCAAGAAGTCAAACTATCCCTATTTGCAGATGACATGATCTTATACCTAAAGGTCCAGGAAAATCCATGAAAAAGCCCATAGACACTTTCAGCAAAAAAGCAGGATACAAAATCAATTTTAAAAAATCATTAGCTTTTCTGTATACCAACAATAAACAGACTGAGAAAGAATAAAGGAAAACAATTCAATTTACAATAGCCTCAAAAAAAAAAACCTAGAATAAACTTAACAAAGGAAGTGAAAGACCTTTACAATAAAAAACTATAAACTATTGAAGAAAGAATTTGAGGAAGATTACAGAAGGTGGGAAGCTGTCCCATGCTCATGGATTGGTAGAATCAGTATTGTGAAAATGCCTATATTATCAAAAGCAGTCTACATGTTCAATGTAATCCCCATCAAAATTCCAATGACATTCATCACAGAGATTGAAAAATCAACCCTGACATTCATATGGAAGCACAAAAGACTTCAAATAGCCAAGGTAATTCTGAACAAAAACAGCAATGCTGGAGGTATCACAATACCTGACTTCAAATTATACCGCAAGCCATAGCAATAAAAACACCATGGTATTTGCACAAAAACAGACATGAAGACCAATGGAGCAGAATAGAAGATCCAATATGAATTCTTGTAGCTACACTCAACTGATTTTTGACAAAGGTGCCCAAAACATATGATGGAGAAAAGCCAGTCTCTTTATGAAATGTTGCTAGAGAAACTGGATATCTGCATGCGGAAAACTGAAAGTAGATCCATGTCTCTCACTCTGTACAAATACCACTTCAAAGTAGATTAAGGACCTTCATATAATACCTAAAACTTTGAAACAACTACAGGAAGTAGTAGGAATTGGCATAGGCAATGACTTCCTAAATAGAATTCCAATAGCTCAGTATATAAGACAAAGGATGAACAAATAGGACTGCATCAAAATAAAAAGTTTTTCCACAGCAAAAGAAACAGTCACTAGACCTAAGAAACTGCCCATGAATCAGAGAAAATCTTTGCCAATTACACCTCTGAAAAGGGATTAATATCCAGAATCTACAGGGAGTTAAAAAACTCAACCTCCAAAGAATCAACAACCCAGTGAAGAAATGGGTACATGAATTAAACAGGGATTGCTCAAAGGATGAGATACAAATGGCTAATAAATACATGAAGAAGTGCTCAACTTCCCTGGCCATAAAAGAAATGCAAATCAAAACTACTCTAAGATTTCACCTTACCCCAGTTAGAATGGCTATCATCAACAGCACAAACAATAACAAATGTTAGTGAGGAGATGAAACAAGAATCTTTGTACTCTGTGGTGGGAATGTAAATTAGTACAACCATTCTGTAAAGCAGTATGGACATTCCTTACAAATCTAAAAATAGAGCTGCCATATGATCCAGTGATACCTCTCCTGGGCATATACCTGAAGGAATGTAAGTCAGGATACAATAGAGACACCTGCACACTGACGTTTATTGCAACACTGTTCACAATAGCCAAGCTATTGAAACAACTCAGATGCCCTACAACTGATAATTAATTAAGACAACCCATTAAGAATGGATTAAAATGATGGAGTTTTATTCAACCATAAGGAAGAACGAAACTATGTGGTTTGAAGCTAAATGAATGGAATTGGAAGACATTATGTTAAGTGAAGTAAACCAGGTCCAGAAAGACAAAGGCCATATGTTTTCTCTCATATGTGGAAGATAGATCCAAAAGATAAACATATACATAAAAACAAACATGATCATATACAAACTTATATGTAGAGCATGCTTGTAATAGTGGAACTACTCTATGGCACTCAGGGGAGGAGGAAAAGGAAAGAAGAATGAGAGTCAGCAATATCGAAATACATTAAGTCTCTGCAGGTAGAAGACATACCAATATATACTGAAAGCTGTTGAATAATGTGGGGTGGGAGTGAAAGGGTAAGGGAGAGTAATAGAAGGGGTTGAAGTAACCCCTTCACTTCAATAATATTACCAGTTGGGATTCATGGAAAAACTCCTTTGAACATTAACTTTAGAATTAAATATGAAAGACAAGACTAAAATAGGCACAGTATTAGGGAACTACTTGTGGGAGTGGAGAAGGTAAATAAAGGTGATTAAGGGGAGGGAATATAGTTGATAGGCTTCACATACATACATGAAATAGAATAATGAAACCTTTTGCAATTGCTTTAGGTGGGATTGGGGGCTTGTGAGAGAGATGGTGGGGGTAATCTAACCAATGTACAATGTAAGGCTTTTGGGAATTGGCACAATGATATAGGCTAATAAAAATGAAAAAAGGAACCTTGGATCTACTACTATAAGGAAGTGATGCAATAAAGCATTTAAAATTCACGAGAGAAAAAAAAGTACTCAGGAAGGGAAAAAAGAAGTGGATATTGGTATATACTGACAGTGTTTACCACAATTCAAAAATAAAATGACTGTTATTTTGCTTCTCACAGAAAATCTGGGATGACTCATTCTGCACTCACCATTCAGAGGCATTACTCCAGTGATTTTGCTTTCTGTACCAAGATTGTGGCACAACCTGAATTTTCTCTATTCAATGAAGACATAAAATAAAATATTTCATATTTAATAGGACAGCTGCTAGACTATGACCCAATAATTCATTGGATTTGGATAGGGGGAAAGATGCACTGTTTCAAGGCCTTGGACATTTAAATAATAACTAAGATACAGGAATGATTCTGAATGGTTCTATTAGCATGGAATTAGAGAACCATTCAGTCATGAGAGTCTTTGAAAGGGATGCTAACCATTCAGAAAACATATTCCCTAATTTCTCAGGGTTGCTGATGAAATATAGAGATGAAGTACTCAGGTTTCTGGATAGAGTTGCCATGTATTTCAAGGAAGAGCTGTGATGTCTACCATCCATTTGCTAGGCATTGATGGAGAGGAGGATACAGATAGCTTGACCTCTCAGAAAACTCATGGTATAGTAACGTCTGCACAACATGGAAATTGTTGTAGGGACTTGCACAAGGCTTGGGGAAAGGGAAGCATTCATTTATTGATTGATTAATAAAAATTGCATACATTTATCACCTACAACATCTTTTGGTATATGCATACATTGTGGAACGGCTAATCCAAACCAAGTAATGTTTGTATTACCTCACATAACTTACTGTTTTTGTGTGTGGTGAGGACATTTAAAATCTGCTCTCAGCAATTTTCACATCAGGTGGAAGCATTTAAACTCAAATGTAGAAAAACATGTAAGTGTTGATCAGGTGGGTAAGGGGATAAGAGCATTCTGGGCAGAGGAAAACCCTGTAGTGTGAAGGTACAAATGTATAAAGCCATCAACCATGTTTGGATTAGAGAAGAACGGGAAAGAATGTGACCTGGTTAGAGGGGTAACTGAGGGCCTGGCCACTAGGAGCCTTGTTTGCCATGCTAAGGAGTTTGGCCTTTGTCCTGAGGACCATGGCATGCCTATGAAGGGTTTTAAGCTGGGAGTGATAGGCACTAATGACCCAATTTCCTCTGATAGCCAGGGAGTAGGTTGAAGATCGGGGGGACTGGAAGCATAGAGACTGGTGTGGAGATGGATGAGCTGGTCCAAGTGAGAGATTATGGTCTGTATTAAGGTAGTGACTCCTATAGATGAAGACAAGACCTTCTGTGTCTGGAACTGGGGCAGCAGAGAGAAAGGAATGGCACATTCCACTTCCGATCCTGCCAGGCTTAAAGGTACCAGAGGGAACTGTGAGAATAGGATCCCCTGAGTTTCTAACTCCAGGCTTGCCGACTCAATTGGGTATTGTCCAGATCCCCATTCTCTGGCTGAGGTTCCGATTCCACAGCTATTGGAAGTTGGGGCTGCTGAAGGTTCACAGATGCACCAGTTCTCTGGGAGAAATGATTTCAGTGTCTTTCCCTGGATTTACAAATGCACCATCTTGAGGAAACTCACAGCCAATGACGTACTTGTACAAGGGTGCAAAATATTGGATCTAAATGAGGGGATAACCCTGTTATAATTTATCTCCAGATCTTCCTGCTCTTTATTTGAGTTTACATCCTTGCTTAGTTTCTTCCTCTTCCCCAACCTACTTTCCTTGTCCTTGTTCTCTCAATGATACATCATGTGCACCTGAATCCTTGTCTCAGGTTCCATGTTGAAGAAGATCAACATGAGATACCAGATGGAAGATTTGATGAAAGATTGTATGTGTGTGTGTAACTCAAACAGCAGCTAAATGAGGAATGAGAACTAGAGAACATAGTGTGGGAGTATATTTGGAGATAAATGATACAATGAAATTTAGGGGGAGATACCCTGACTCTTGCCAGACTTCTGGATAATCTGGGTTCTTCAAAGCAGATGCAACCACTCTGCCTGTAGGGGGCGCTGCAATGCCCTGACAAGGCCCCACACTTTGTGGGACTGCTTTTCAAGCTCCTTTTGATGGGAATTCCAAGGGTCAGAATGTTCTGCTCATCTGTTTGCTAAGCAGATGTGAGAGATGGTAGAAAGTTGAGGGAGGGTCTGAAATGGGCCAGTCATGCTTTTTCAGAAGGAACAACATGGACAATGGACCTGCAGTTTCTGGACCTCAGTCACCTCAAATGAAAAAAGCAGGGATGAAGGGATGGGACCAGATCATTTTAGCCTCTCCTAGAACTGGGCTTAATTCTATCTTCTGAAATAGAATTGCAAATGCCACTAACATTTTTTCTCTCTCCTTCCTTCCTTCCTTCTTTCTTCCTTCCATCTTTTCATCCTTCCTTCCTTCCCTCCCTTCCTTCCTCCCTCCCTCCTTCCTTCTTTCCTTCCTCTTTCTCTTTTTCCCTCCTTCCCTCTCCTCCTCCTTCTCCTCTGTCTCTCTCTCTCTCTCTCTTGCCTGGGTTGCTCCTAAGGCCGTGGGCTGCAGAAATAGATAACAGTTTCTGTGGGGCTCATTCCTCCCCCTTTTCTAAGCTATCTTTACAAAGCCTTCGGCTCCCTCCTGTCCCCTTTTTTGAATAACACTGGCCATGTGGGTAGAAGTCATTTTTAGCTTCTGTGTCTGGGCTGGAGGCTCCAAGCCCAGTTTTCCCATTGTTTTGCTGTCTCCCCTTCAAAGCAGCCCTTACCCTGCTGAGGAGTGTGCTGGCCAGGAGGAAGCCTGGGCAGGAGTGGGTGCCATTTGTAGTTACTCTCCTCCCACAATGAAAAAGCATCAGCTTGCTGGCATGCAGAACAATATGAAGAGGGGCTGGCTTAGATTTTTATTTTCTACTTCCCTTTCCAAAAATCTTTGCTTAATTTTGGCATGGAGACAAAAAGCAGCTACTGCCTTCATCACACACTATGAAACCATCTCAGACAAAGCCTTCCTTAGGGCTTTTATCAGCAGCTCTGAGGCACCAGGGCCAGGTTGATGCTGAGGCCTTATGAGCAAGGGTGAGGTGCTCCAGGTTGTATCTGAGATTGTGGGTTGTTTTGACTTGTCATTTTATAATTTTAGCTCTTGGTCTCTGGATGAACTCAGTGTGGGAGGAGACAATGAGAGAGAGAGAGAGAGAGAGAAGCGGGGGAGGGGAGGAAGGTAGAAGATGATAGAGATGAGGGAGGGAAGGGTAAAGAAAGCAACTGAGACAGCAAAAGGGAAGAGAAGAAATAGGAGTGGGGAGAAGGGAAGAATGAGAGGCAGTAGAGATGTGGATGGATTTAGAAGTGCTGAGAGAAAATCTTGCTCACTGCAAGAATTTTGGGAGAAGAGGACCACGTGCTGTAGCACGGTTGTGTTGAGGAAAGGCGGTCATGAGTGAGAACATTCTCTCAGACTTGAGACAGAAGGGAATGAAGAGTATAAGTGTCAGGGCTAAGTTTTAGGCCCAGAGTGCCTGGCCTTTCAGCCTATCTTCTCAGCACATCCTTGTCTGCTCAGGTGCTGCCTGACTTCCTGGGGAGCCTTGCTTAAAAGGAGTGGACCCTGGAAACATGGCCTTTGTCCTGACTTTGCTGCCTGCAATGGGAGAGAGGATGTCTTAGAAATCTGTGTAGACAGAACCATAGGACTGCTAGGTTCTGCTTGTGTCCCTGCCAACTTCATAGTCCGAAATGGGGATGACAAAAGTACCAGCTGCTGTTGTTCAGCTTAGAGGGTCCCAAACGCATTATCTTTTCCTGCTTCCCTTGTATCTTTCTAGCCAACCAGGATCCCTGAGTGATTATAGAGTTTTTGGTTTCTTCCCTATATGGGCTGGTTTTTTGGGTTCCCAGGAGTAAGGTCTCCCTCCAGGACTGGGTTGTAGCCTCTGGCCAGTCCCAGAACACTGTCTTTCTGAGACTATGAAGCCTCAGTCTTGGCTTGGCCATGGTGGGGTGGGGAGGGGAGGGCAGGAGATGTGATCCCAAAAGCAGGCCCCAGTTCCTTTAGTACCTCCTTGGCCCCTAGTAGTCCCCAATGACTAGAATTGATGAGTACTGGGTATGCTAATGAGACTTAGTGGTCAGAATGAGGGGGGCTAGCTACATTCTACCCTTGGCTCAGGTGATTCTAGGGTAGTGCTGATTGCTGTTGGTGATTGTGGGAAAATGGCACTAGTGGAATGGGTATCTTCCCTGTGTCACAGAGCTGGCTTCCTCAGATCTTTGGACACATTTGCTCTAATTTGGGGCTTCTGGCATCGTGAGATAGACAGCCCTGGGTAAATATCAGAAAGAGACCAGAGACACTTAAGACTGAGAGCATGATGTGGTACCATTTACTCTGTCAAAAAGAAAGATCAACATTTTCATTGTGAGTTGCTTTCCTCACTCCATGTTTGTACCCAGCCCCAGGGTCAGTCTCCATTCTATGATGTCCACTGTGTCTTCACCATGTTCCCCTAGGTTCACAGCAGTGGCCTGTCCCACTCTCCAGTGTAGACACAGAGAGGCAGGATGGTATACAGAAGATTTGGAATGAGAAAGGGGCCACTTACGTAGATTCATAAACCCAGAGCTCCCAGAAAAATTTCCGTGGAATGCTGGGAGCAGGTGGGCAGAGAGGCTGTGTCAGGGTGGAGGGAAAGGGAGACGCTCCCTGGCACAGGTCTGCAGGTGGTAATGGCCCACTCTACTGAGGTGAGCAGAGGTAGGGAATCTTGGCTTTGTCATTTCTAATGCAACAATGTTGGTGGATATTTACTTGAAATACATGCCAGAAAAAGGGGGGAGAGGCAAGACCTCAGACTAAGATGACCCTGGTCATAGAATTCTTAGAAATTTAGTTTCAGTTGTTGCTTCTTAGCAGTTAAGGGTGTGAGAGGAAAAGACAGCAATTTGCTTTCCTTGCAAATGTACTCCATCTCTCTCCCTGTCTTGCTCTCTGTTGTCTCTCTCACATTCTCATACTATCACCACCAGCACCATCAGCACCCTCTAGTGCTTCAGAGGGAGCCATATTACACTCCTGAGATAGCTGCGGGGTGGTGGTGGTGAAGAGCTCCTCTCCCTGACTGCTTCCAGGAGTCCATGCAGGGACACTCCACGCTGGGCATTGTAGCTGTCCTTTCACAGCACAGCAAGGGACAGGGGCATTATGTAGGAAGATGTTTTATTTTCTGTGCATTTCCCTGCCTATGCTGCTGAGTCTCTGCCAGGGCTGGAGAGATTAAGGGCCAGTGGTGTTCTTGTTTTCCCTCAGGCAACATTCTGTGCCCAGGTGCTTGGCTCAGGCCTTTCTGCAGCACTGATCAGTTTCCATTATAAGGATCTGTTTCCAAGGCTGTCTCCACTAGGCACTGGGAGCTCCCACTGAGCCATGGCCCAGGCCAGATTCATTGTTCTTTTTGAGCATAGAACCTGCTGGTGGAGAAGTTGGAGAAAAGGCATTGAGGTCTGTGTTGGAAAATGGCATTACTCTGGTCCCTTCACCACAATTTCACACCTCTTCCTCCTACATAAGCAGAAATCCAGACTCAGCCCTGAACCAAAATTCCAGGGATGCAGAAATATAAAAGAATTCCCCAGAGATTAGGAAACCAACCCAGTAAGTAACGTGTTACTTAAATAATAGGGAACAGACCCCTTTACGCCCAGAGTGCTGAAATAGGCCAGATCGGGGTACTACCTCCCTGTGAATAAACCTGCGCTGGACACCCGTCACTGTAGGCCATTGGTTCCAACACTTGAATGGACATCAGAGGCACCTGGAGGACTTGTGAAAACACACATTCCCGGGCCCCAGTCAGAGGGTGAGGGATGGAACCTGAGAATTGGCATTTCCAACATGTTCCCAAGGTGAAGCCGATTCTATAGATCTAGGGTTCTCCACTTTGAAAACCACTGCTTTAGTTCAATATGAGGGTGGGAACTTACTTCAAGTCCCTGCAAAGGCTGGGGGTCCCTGGGAAATCTGGACTTCTGACCAAGGTCAATGTATACTATACCACCCCTTAAATTTCTTTGTTTGCTGCTGGGTAAAACTAACCATGGGGGAGTGTGTGTCACAACAGAAATAATCCTAAACCATAAGCACCACCATCACACAAAAGAGAAGATGAGTATGTCTGCCACTGTAAAATGGTTTTGCACAGTGTTCTTAGTTGAAAATGACCTCAAAACTAGGAGCCCCTCTGACATGGTTCAGGGAACTGGAGTTTGCTAGCAAGGGCCTGTTAGAGGCACGTCAGGTGACTGTGCTCAGAGGGAACTGGGCCAGAAGGCTGGCACGGGGATGGATTCCGATTTGCACCTGCTTTCTCCTCAGCACAGCTGTCTCCTAAGGCATGGGCGCCTCGCCATCTGTGTCTTTAACGTGTGAAACCCATTTTAAAATATACTATTTAATTTAAAATGATATTTGTCACCTCACTGCTGTGCCAGCAGGAGTGTTGCTGACAGAGGCTTAGCACAAAGAGAAGCAGGCCTGCAAGGTCAGCTGTCCAGGGGCACAGAGGCCTGGCAGCAGTGGGAAGTTCCGCATGAAGCTGTAAAGCTCTTTGTAGCCAAGAGTCATATCCTTACATTGTCCTCAGAGATCTGGGGCATCCCCCACCACAGGCAAGTGGTCCAGGGTTGAACATAGTAAGGTATTGATATTTCTGGAAGGGACGGGCATCTTTGAAACCCTTTGTGAATTTTCCCATCTTTTCTCCCACTTGCAGTACAGACCCTGTGGGTAAATATTAATCACTATGTCTACAGAAAAACACCCAAATAACATACAAACTGTGTTGCTAAGACACATTCCTGCCTGAAAGCTGTCAGGTACTTGCTCTCAGAGCTAGAATGTATCTTCTTTCCCAGTCAAATTATGCCTCTGTTCAGCCCATTTTCTTCCTTTATCTTGAAAATTCAGAAGATTTTTCACACTCCAGCATGACAGAATTGCTGCTGCTACTGGGCAATGTGTGCCTGCTCAGTCTGGACCACCTTTCCCCGAGGGTTTTTTTTGTTTTGTTTTGTTTTTGAGGTGTAATTTGGGAGTTTAGCTCTGTTGTTAGCTTTGAAATACACAGTAAACACAATTGGTGACAAAAGGGAACAGATGAGGGAAGGAGGTAGTAATGAAAGGGGAGGTAATGAGAGGTGGAGCAAGACCTTGCTTCTAGACAGATATGTTTTCCGGTCAGTCTCTAGAAAAATCTTATCTGTTCATTGTATGCCCCAAGCCTAGGAATATACATGGATTTTTCTGCAAATTTTACAGCTTGCAGGCTAATTTGTGGTTTGAAGAGAGAAAGACCACCAGGTGGGGCTAAAGAGAAACTTGTTTTGCAAGAGTGGCCAACTGGCTTACTTTGTGGTCTTGGAAGAGTTTACTTTTCCTATCTTAAAATAAAAATTAAGACCTAGTAAGTCTTTGCAGCTCAGGCTTTTCTTACAGAAATGGCACATGCTTTTAGCAGTGCCAAGCATTGTCCTTCTAATCTCAAAACAACCGCATACAGCCTGCCTCTCTTTTTATCATCCTCCCTTCCTTTGCTACTTCCCATCTTAGCCCCCTCCTTCCTTCCTTCCTTTTCTCCCCTTCTTTCCTTCCTCCCTTTTTCCTCCCTCCTTGCTCTCTAATTTTGATAAATGATTCATTTTTCTGTTGAGACAATTCAACTTGACTCCTTTCTGCAAAGCGTATAGCTATGAATAAAATCTCCTGGGATTCTGAAAGAAAGGGTAGAGCTGCTCACTGTCTTATGTCTCCCATTGCTATACACTGATTAGCGTTATCACTTTGGAGAAATTCTTTCAGCAAACTTCTAGCTATCTGTGTAGCACTTCCCAGGGAAATACTAACAGTTCTTAAAATAATCCAACAGCCTCATCTCACTGACGTACTTGTGATCTGTCTTCTCTGAGAGCTATTTGAACTTTCTTTTCCACTTTAAAGCACCATAGAATAGTTTTGCCAGTCATACTTTTAAATATAAACATTTCCAAGTTCAGCGTGCATAGATAATAAATAAATAATGCTCTAAAGTTTTAGATTAATTGGTAATTAGTTTTTACAAAGAGCTTTGGAGATGAAAAGTGTCACATACCATTGTATCAAATTAGCATTGATTACAGAATTTCTAAATTGAACACTATGCAAATGTTGCCTTTTCCAGATTTCTCATATTGTTTCCAGAACAAAAGGGCACTTCTTTAGACTCTCATATCAATTGGTGGACACATGAGAGAGAAAATCAATGACCTTGATGGACACAGCAGTTAGTCTGACATAAACACAAAGATAACTGAGAATTTTGCTACAGTGAAAAAGGCATTGTGGATCACATCATGGGTGTGTTGGAGTGGGGGAACAGGCCATTGAAGACAGGGTTCATCATAACAATCCACAAATGCACCTTTCTCATAAATTAAGATAATAAAACTAAAAACTAATTGGACAAATATGTTGATTCAGCTCTCAAAGATCAAGAAAACAAGGCTAGAGACTTGGGAAGGCAGATGAGTCCTCAGGAAAGTCACCCACAGAGTGGGGACATTGGACATAGATCCTGATGCTTGCAGGGACTGCACAGGCTGGAAGGTCACACCAGCATGCATCATGACTCACCAGCTGCTCACTGGTTATGAGATCTTGGCATAGTTACCCAGCCCCTTCAAGTTTCATTTCCTCTCTGAAAGATGGGACAATAACATCCACCTCAGGGGATTGCTTTAAGTAAACAAGGTAAGCAAACATAGCACTTAGCATAGGGCCTTGTGGGGAATGCCTAAGTCATTCAGACACATTATGACAGCAGATAGAGACCCCACTGGGTAAAGGGTTTGAGATATGTCCAGCTATAGAAATAGCTAACATTTGCATCCTGGTTTAGAGTTTGCAAAACACACAATTGTTCTTTTATTGTGTCCCTATGGCCTCCTATGAAGAGGTCAAGGCAAACAGAATTTTCCCAAAGCAGAGATGAGTAGGTTGAGTGATTTGTCCACAATCATACACAGCCTGGAATCCAGATGTATTTATTATAAGCCCAGCACTACTGTGCTACACCCTTGAAGGTGCCAGTAGGTGTCCTAGGGTGTAGGACAGAGGAACCAGAGGTGGAAGCTTCAAATCCAGGAGCAAAGAAATCTCTCCTCTGAGAGGGCGGTGAGGTGCCATCACCTCTATCATTCTGTGTGACAAAGAGCCACTCGCAGCACACATAGCACATACAGATACAGGTACACGCAGGCAGATACAGGCATAGACACACAGATACACTCACACAGAGACACAAACAAAGACACAGACACACACAGCTAGGCACAGACACAGAGAGATACAGCACACACAGATACAGACCCACACAGGCACACAGACACATGGATACACATAGCATACACAAATGGGGACAGACACACAGACAGACACAACACACACAGACACTCACAGGCAGACACAAACACAAACCCAGGCTGACATAGACACACAGATACACACAGACACACTCCCTGCCCACAGACATATGCATGTAGATATAGACATATACAAAGAGATTCATGTCAATGCATATGGACACACATACACAGATGAAACAGATAAAGATACACAGTCAGACACATGTAGCTATAGACACACAGAGACACAGATACACACATATAGATATATGCATGTACATGAGTGTGTATACATAAAGACACAGGGACACACAGTCATAGACATACATAAATATAGATATACACACACATTACATAGACATACAGATACATACACACACTCACTAGCTCATACAGATACGTATGCATGTATATGAACACACACACACATACACACACACACACACACACACACTTGCATGCCTGGGAAGAATCTGCTAGCTGGTTGACAGTGGTACACTAATCTGTGTATCAAGGTACTGCAACTTTTACTTTTTCCCTAGAGCTTTACACTAACATCTTTCTCACACATTTTCCCTTTTCTTTTAATAAAATAATGCTTGTGAATTTAGGTGACCTCTATTTTTTTTAAAGAGCTTTATTTGAGAGGTTTCCATAACGACAGACTTTATAGAAACACTACCTGCTTTTTGTTTTAAAAAATTCTTTTAGAATCAAAATCTGAGTCAATTTATATTAAGTTGAGTTCTTAAGATACTCTGGAGGTAAATAGAAGGGGCCCACAAATGTCTTCAAATGAGGGACTTGTGGGCAACTGGGCTGCAAATGGTTTCACCAGTTCCCTTGTGGATTTTCTTCCCTCCAGACAGACAGCAAACTGTACCAGGAAGGCTGCAGTGCATGCTGGAGGCTCCCATATCAAGCAACACTTCCATCTCTGATCACCACCTGTGCTTTCCTCCTCCTCGCTTTCTCCTTCACTTTCCTTTTGTTCCCTTTGGTTTAGCAGGTCAATAACATGCTTGACTCTTCTCCATATGTACATCTCAAACTTTGCTGCATAACCTAGTCACTTGGGTGAGCTGATTCAAACTGTAGATCTGGTGAGTCAACTCCCTGTATAGCTATCCTTATCTCAACCAGCAAAAACCCTTGTTCCTTCCTATTATTGCTTATACTCTCTCTACAACAAAATTAGAGATAAGGGCAAAATAGTTTCTGCTGGGTATTGAGCGGGTGGGGAGGAAAGGGAGGGGGCGGAGTGGGTGGTAAGGGAGGGGGTGGGGGCAGGGGGGAGAAATGACCCAAGCCTTGTATGCACATATGAATAAAAAAAAAAAAACCAAAAAACTGTAGATCTGGGGGCCTCATCCCAGGAATCTTGAATTAAGCATGAGTATCTACATTTCTAAGCTTCTCCCCAGGTGATTCTAAGCCTGCTAGCCTGAGATCTGGTGCCACCTTAAGAACAACTTCAGGTCAGGCAGAACAGTGTTTGCATAGTAATACAGTTGATCCTGGCAACTATCCCATGCAGATGAAGCTGAGACTCAGGAGCTGGCAGAATCTGTTCAAGTTAAGCTATTTATTCACCAATGTATTCACTGAATCACTGAGTGATTTCTTTTTTCACCACTTTTTAAGGACTCAGTCTCTGTGACAGGACACGAAGTACAGAGAACAAGGCATGGTAGCTTTTCTCAAAGGGTCTTAATATACTTGACTGCATAGCTCATTGCTGCTGGACTCAGGACTCAAATCTCATACTCAGATATTATGCCTTTTAAAAAATCTTGAAAAGCAAACTCTCAAAAAATGATAATAATAGTATAAAATGTTCCTGTGTCCCCTGTCACCCATCTTCTTCCAGTGGTAACATCTTACAAAATTTGATAGTACACTCTCAAAACCCTGGAATTGGCATTGACACAATTCAATTAACTATATTATAGGCCATTCTCAGACATTGTAGTTTTTCATTTAGTCTTTTTTTGTTTCTCTACGGCATGAAACCACATGGACCTGTAGACCTCATCTACACTTCATATTGGATCATAGTAAAAATTTTTTGGCTTCTGACCTTGGAGACAATAGCTGCTTATTAAAAAATGCAGAAGACATAAATAGTTCTCTGGGTCAGTTAACTTTGTAAAAACTGAAAGTAAATGTAGTTTCTAGTGAGCAGTGTTGATGTTCTGACCAGATCCCTTTATTTTGGGAAAACTTGGCATATTAGAACCAGCTGCCAGAGGTGGAAGGTGCTGAGAGACCTAAGACAGAAGGAGACAAATCCAGGATTACGCAAAGTGAAGCTTATTAGGGACTGACACACTGAACTGTGTCTTAGGAAGCAGCAAGACAGGAGGATTCCCATATCTCAAGGCAGAATGAATGGGTTTACATGGTAAGCTAGACAAAAAGATGGCTTGTGGCCAACTAGAATATACTTGGCTGTCAAGCATCAGTTGAGAGACACTCCAAGTGTCAGTGGTTGGCAGGAAGTGCTTGGCTGGGTATCTTAATGTCTTTGTTTATCCTATAGGGTGTGGAATGAGTTCCAGGGTCACCTGACAGACAAAATGGCATTTACAACCAAGATGGCTCTAGTCATGTCAAGATGGATCTCTACTTCCCTTTGCTGGACTAATATACTTTTTCCCAGCTGCTGTTAGTGTTGAATCTGACTGACTTATAGAGGCTTCTTCTCTGGAAAACTGGCCCTCAGTTAAAAGAGAGCTGCTTGGGTCATAATGTGATGCTCCTACCTCACCTTCCATAGCCTGTAGCCTACAGCCTGCATCCAGTGCTGAGTGACACAGGAGCAAAGAATGCCAACCATCTTGCTTCAAGGCAGGATGATATAATTCATAACCCAAAGCTCCCATAAGGCATAAGCTCACTTCCTGCTGAGACTGTAGTCTTGCTCACCTCCTTCCTCTGCCCATCCTGATCCTCTTACTCTTGTGTCCTGAGAACATAGATCTTATGTCCTCCATAAATCTTGTGTGTCTGAACCCCACGTGGACTTTGACTCTAGCGAACTTGAGCAGGGGTATGTGCACATTTTGTTTTCTTTTCTCACATTTTTATGTTAGAGAAGGGCAGATCTAAGCTCGAAATTGATGTGAGGCCATGGGTTCAATCCCCAGTACTGAAATAAATTAAAAATAAATAAAATTAACTTGTAGCAGATTGAAGCACTCTTGTACTCCCATGCAGACGTACAGAGACACACAAATACCCACACCCACAGGCACGCCCTCTGTAACCAAGGCAGCAGGTCAAATGGTGACAGGACAATCCTGGGTACCCATTTGAACTCTCTGCTATGTGCATATACAAACAAAAAAATTGAGCTCCAGATCAATGGTTATGAATTTCATGTCACAATGGGTCTCATTAGTTTGTGGGCATTGCTTTGAGATAATCAATACAGTGTGATTGGAAAGGATAACATCTTAGCTGAAAATCCAAATTACTGTCTCCTTGCTTCACCATGTGCACAGTCAACTGTAAATTAGAATAATTGAAATGAACTGATCATTTGTTTTTCTTTAACAGCAAATGACATCAATAAAGCTGTGTCTGGCCTGTTTGAATGACTGTGGCCCTTACAAAATCAGAAAGGACTACAGACTTTCAAGAATAAAACACTGAGAACAAAACTGGGACTTGGGAGTCCTGGGAATTCCCTCACCTGGTAGCTGTGACCCCTGGACACATTCCTTTTAAAGTCTCAGGTTTATTTTTCTATAAAATGGAGATCATATGACCACCTGTGCTTTGCCCAGGAAACAAGGATAAAATGATGTAAGTGAAAGTGCTTCATAACTTATAAAGGTTTTTTGTAGTACTGGGATTTGAACTCAGAGCCTTCACCTTGAGCCACTCCACCAGCCCTATTTCTGTGATGGGTTTTTTCGAGATAGAGTTTCACAAACTATTTGCCTGGGTTGGCTTTGAACTGCGCTCCTCCTGATCTCTGCCTCCTGAGTAGCTAGGGTTACAGATGTGAGCCACCGGTGCATGGCTATAATTTATAAAGTTTTGAAGGGAGAGGTCAGATCATTTTCTAGGCCCTCATCCCTGCTCTGAGTATCCTCTGCTCTGTTTATACCACTCTCCTTCCTCTCAAACCAAACCTTAATGCCTTTTTCTTCCTTTCCAGAAAAGCTTCTATATCTTTTCTATGACTTCTTTGAGGTAGTCTGGCTCATTTTCTCCATGAATTTGGACAAGAAGAAGATAGGAATATGATCCAATAATGAATGCTACAATGTGGTAGAATTTTGTAGGTACTTAGGCTTGCAACCAAGGTATTTGCAAATAAGGCCTGGTATTTTTCTGCAAATATCTCAAGAGAGTTTGCCCATTTCTTTTTTGGGATATTTGATGCTGAGAATCAATGCTCCTTAAATCACCATCCAGTCAGCTATGAACACACAGCAGCTAAGGTGTGGGTAGGCATTCAAGAAAGAAGCTATACAGCCTGTGATGATGAGACTACCTCCCTGAGCTCAGTTTTTACTTTTTCTTTCTTCTGGAAATAAACTCTTAATTCTCTTCTTCCTATTTGAAATCAGATACTAGCATCCTCCCTGTAGACTGCTCCATATGGAATGCCAAAAGCATCAAAATATTAAAGTCCAAGTTTTGTATGCTATAAAAATACAGGATTTATTGACATGAAGTTAATTATATTGGAGTACACTAGAGGAAATAAAAAGATTAAACTTTTACCCAAGATACTCTATTTCTCAAAATTCATGCAAGTAATCCTAAAAGTTGCTTAGGAGACAGCATCTATGCAGTTCATTAGCTCAAGAAACTATTTAAGGTCTGAATCTTCAGGAAGCAATTGTGTGTTTTCTGAGCCTTTTTAGTGAAGTCCCTAGGAAGTCCTGGTTGCATCTCACCACAAAGGTGACTTTGTAAGTACTAAAACTGCCAGGTTCAACTTGGACATTTTGTACTTTTTAGCCTGTGGAATATTTAAGGTATTCAGGAATGTTTTGATGCATTACAATGTCACTTTTTCATAATAGCAAAATAGCAGCCGCCACAGCAGCAATAATTTTCATACTCTGTGTTAGCTGCCAATTAGCAAATAGCCCTTCTATCCACACCAACGTCTATGGGTTACATCAGCCTTCAGGGGTCCTTCTGAAGCTTTATTCAATTTTCATGTGTAATATCTGACCAAGTCCTTTCATTCTACTTCCATAATTATTAAATCTTTCCATGGGTCAGAATTTCTGTTGCCCCATTATAACCTAAGGACCTGTCTTATCTTGCTCAGATGACTGCATTATGTCTTCCTGGAGCCTCGACCTTCCCCTGTCCACTGTCCTTACCTCCACCCAACTGACTTAGAAAGACACAGTTGTGGCTTAAGCTTTAAGATGACAGATGGATATATATAGCCTTCCTGTCTCTACAAAGGAAACTAAAGGACAAAAGGAGATTTTTAAGAGCAACAATTGAAGCAATCAATAGTGGTAGAGTGTAAAGGCAGAAGCCAACAGTGAAAGAGAAAGTTTAAGGACATCCTCAAACATAAAAGACAAATGTTATTGGTTTGAAAGTGAAGAACTACAGTTGGAAATGCCTGAAATGACAACAGCCCTCTCCAAGGGAATGCAGAAAAACTGAGGTCAAAGCCAACAAATGGAAAGTGCTGGCCATGGATTGATCACCAGCATTATTAATTAAAAAGCAGAAATTTTAATAGTTTTGTCTCCTGGTAGTGTATCTCTTTCTCCTACTTCTCCTCATACATGAGCAAAAGACAATGGCACAAAATCTAGGAATTTTGTAAAGAAATGCAAATGGCTAAAAAACACATGAAAAAGTGCTCACCATTCCTGGTCATAAAAGAAATGCAAATCAAAACCACATTAAGATTTCGCCTTACTCCTGTCATCAAGAACACCACCAACAACAAATGTTGGCAAAGATGCTGGGAAAAAGGAACCTTCATACATTGCTGATGAGAATGTAAGCTAGTACAACCACTTTGGAAAACAACGTAGAGTCTTCTTAAAAAACTAAACATAGATCTGCCATATGATCCACTCCTAGGGAATCCTAAGGAATGTGAGACAGCTTGCAACAAAGGCACCTGTACACCCATGTTTATTGTAGCACTATTCACAAAAGCTAAGCTATGGAAACAGCCAAGATGCCCCACTACTGACAAATGGATTAAGAAAATGTGGTATTTATACAAAATAGAATTTTACCAGCCACAAGGTAAAATAAAAATTTGTCATTTGTAGGAAAATGGATGGAACTGGAGAACATCATCTTAAGTGAAGTTAGCCAGGCTTAGAAGGCCAAAAGTGGTATGTCCTCTCTCATTTGTGGAATATAGACCTAACACAAATGTAGCAATATTCATGAGAGAGATAGGGAAACCAAGAACTTGAATAGGGTTGATATACCCACTATTGAAGAATGAATATAGAAATCTTAAACTGACTGAAACTACCATGAAAGGACTAAGGAGAAAACTGGAGGAGGAAAACTGATTGGGGTTATAATACATACATATATGGAACTATCATAAGAAAACTCCCTGTGTAGCTACTTTTTCTCAAGCTAAAATGTCATGTTTTTGTTTTATCTTTTCTCTTTTTTCTCCTACAAAATTGGAGAACAGGAGAGAAGAACAAGTCCTGCTCAGGGAGGAAGACTGGCAACAGTGGGTGGGGGAGATGCTGGGGAAAGGGAGTAGGAGGGTGAATAGGGTGCACTAAAATGTATATACATGTAAGTAAATGCAAAAATGTTACCTGTTGAAAGTACTCCAGGAATCAGGGGACAGGGAATGAAGGAGAATGGTTGAGGAGGCCAATTTATGTATGATATATTTGATACTTTGCAATAACCTGTGTAAATACTACAATGTATCCCCATTTATCACAATAATAAAGGAAAAAAAGAGAAAAAAAGAAAATGTATGATTATTCTAGGGGAGATATTGCTCTAAGGTGTTGGGGATCTATGGAGTAGCTGAGCAGATCAGAAATTCTTTCTGCAAAATTGACATTAGACACTGGTGACTCATGGCTGTAATCCTAGCTACTCAGGAGTCAAAGATCAGGAGGATAGCAGATTTAAGCCAGCCAGAGGAAAATAGAAATAGTTCATGAGACTCTTTCTAGCAAAAACCCATCATAAAAAAGAAAAAGGGTTGGTAGAGTAGCTCAAGGTGTAGGCCCTGAGTTCAAACCCCAGTACCACCAAAAAAAAAAAAAAAAAAAAATATATATATATATATATATATATATGAACATGAAGATCAAAGCAATCTCACTCAGGAAAGCATTTCAGTAGGAAACCCAGGCTCTCTTTTCATGGCAGTTGTGTGTGTGTGGGATACAGCCTACAGATAGTTCTTTAACCTGGCACCCTTCAGGGAAGCCTCTTGGTTATTAGCCCCTCTTCCCATGGAGTTTCCCTGAGCTGTCCCTCCAAAGGAGAAGACCTTGGGGAAACTGATCTGCATGACTATGAAGGAAATGTGGCCCTTCCCTTGTGAATATGAACTGTTAGCCAAAAAATCCCCAAACAGATAAGGAAAACCAATCACATAAAAGGATTAAGATAAAAAGTAGCAATGTTGAAGAAACAAAAATAATATAGAAGGAAAAAACCTTAATATACATAGAAAGAGAAGCAGGTCAATTTTGTTTCTAATACACACACACACACACACACACACACACGAACAAATAATTAGAAAAAGAATCACTGGAAACTAAAGATACATTAAAATAATTGAAAAAAACAAAGTCTGCCTAAAAAAGAAATAGAAAGGCCAGAGCTAAAGATTAAAGTTAGAAGATAAGTCAAAGATATCTGCCATATTGAAAAAATAAAAGCCCAAGAAATCATTGTATCAACGGTGGAATGGACACAGTCAGAGTAAATTCACATGTAGTTTGCAGCAATGAGAAGGAAAGGAGTGAACTATAGCTATGCTCAGCATTGTGGATGAATCTCACCTAGAGGTGAGCACAAGAATCCAGCCACAGGGGGCACAGGCATTATTATGCCACAGCACAGACGCATCTCCATATATATGTTATGTATGTGTATCAAGTTGAAAACCATGAAACATTACCCATGGAATTATAAGTCGCGGGAGTAAGGAGGTGCCTCTGGGGTTGGAAACAGCACGAGGAACCTTCTGGGTACTGGTGATACTCTCCTTATCTGGGTGCTGGTTACACAAGCTATTCAGTTAGTGAAAATTTGTCTATTTGTACAGTTGTGTATACTTTTTTCTATTTATATTATAATTGTACAATTTTTTGAAGCATGGTCTTGCTATATTGCTGGCCTTAAGATCTTGAGCTCAAGCAATCTTCCTGCCTCAGCCTTTCAAGTAGGTAGGATTATAGGAGCACATCACTAGGCCCTGTTCTATTTGTATAAATTTTACCAAAAAGAGCAAAAGAAATATAAAACCTCACCAATTCAAATTTACTATTTTATCCTTAATTGTCTGGGTTTTATATCATATTCAAAAGTCCTTTCTTAATCTGACATGACAACTTTCTTTTTCTTGATGCTTTCTTCTAATATATTTGTGGCTTAATATTTTTTATTACTTAAATTGCAAATCTATTTAGATTTCATTTTCTAAATTATTTAAAAACACCACTTCCCTTTTATCCACGAATGTATATTTAATCAATTCTCTGTTATTAAAAGTATATCTTATATCTATTTTCCACTGTTAAGAAAGTATATGTATATAGAGTATTATCTATCTCTATCTATCTATCTATCTATCTGAGAGAATGAGAGAATAAGAGAGAGGAGAGAGTGAGAGAGAGTGAGAGTGAGAGTAAGAGAGAGAGAGAGTCGAGGAAAAAAAATTCAATATTCCTTCATTAGAAGTTCCAGAAAGAGACCAAAAGTAACAGAGTAAGAAGAAACCAATGGGGAATAGAGGAAAATTCTCCAGAGGTGAAGTAAGAGAGTCTTCAAAGTGGAATGGCCTAAACCACATGGAAGTCTGAGCAGGATGCTGAAAAAAAAATCCATACCTAGAAGAAAACACATTTAAAAACATCCTCTCAGGATAAATTCTCCTAAAAGTTTCTATAAATAACAAGCAGTTTACCTGTGGTGCAATGAGAATCTGCTTGACGTGAGACTTCTCAACTTTGCACTGGCAAGAATGAAGAAATATTCCTAAAACAAACAACTCAAATTGTGTCTATGTTCCCATCAAACCTTCCAATTAAACACATTTTTGAGAAATCAAGAACTAGAAATATTTATCAGCCATGTAACCATATTGACCATAATTGTATAGTGTTCCTCAGACATAGAGAGGAATATAAGAAAACGACTTGAGGTACATGGATCACAACAGCTGAGCATGACTGATGTGTTCAGCAGCTGGAGCACAGTGGAGTCTCTGCTGGGCTCTCATGCTGGGGTGGGTTTAAAAGCAGCAGGCTGTTGGGGACATCAGCAGTACATTTGTACATCCTCACAGTTCAACCTCAAACACATAGAGAGTCTTTTTAATTTTTCTGTAACTGACCTAATGTTAATAATGAGCCCTTGTCTCCTCTCACTATCCATTGCTAGAAACACAAAATACTCTTACCAGATATCCCTCTCAGTCTCTGTTTGAAACTACACTTTTGAGGCAACTCAGCATTTTTCTGGAACTAGGCCAGCTCTTACTGATTTTCTCTTTGTCCTTCCCGAGGTGGTATTTAGGTATTTTTTGGAGGTGGAGGGTGAGGCTTATGTGTTCTCCTGGTGTTGGGGAGAAAGCCTCAAATGCATTTACAGAGATCTGTGTGCTGTTTCTGTACTATTGTTGGCTTCTGCTGTGGGCTAGATGATTTGCCTGGTTCTTGAGCTATGGGAAGTGTCTATTGGGTTATTGATGACCTTGTCTGACCTTTCAGAGTGCTGACATCACTCAAAGCTGCTTATTGGAAAGTCCTGGTTCTCAATAACCTCTTTGTTCTCACCAAACTCAGTTGGTTCACCAGTGTTCTTGGTACATCTGTGCCCCTTCATCAGGACATACACAATCTTTTGTGCCCCTTGTTTACCACATACCAACCCAAGGAATTAAGGTTGTCATCTCAGGCCAAATATTAGACAACTCTCTCCATTCATGTTGCATCAGAGTTCCACAGCTATTTTTGATTTTGTGACACCCTGAATAGATGGCCCCTCTTAAAACATTGCAGCCTACTTCAAACTCTGATCTGAGAAGTGGGATGCTAGCTCTGATGACCTCAAACCAGAAGGTTAGTACTGGGCATAAACCTTTTGGGACTTCTTCTTGGAGGGCATGTGTTTCTGACTGTTTGCTTCTTGGTTTCTTTTTCTTCTCCAGACACAAAATAAAACTAAAAGGTGGGGATTATTATACACTGCATAAAACTCTCAGGGGCCTTCCTGAGAGGTGGGGATTATTATATCTTGGGATTTTCCTCTTTTACTTTGGTGTGTGGTATAATTCAACTCCCTCAGGAGCCTGCAAAATACAGGAGATTCTTCTTTTACAAAATGATAATTACCTTAAAAAGAACTTTAAGACTATTGACTTATGTAGTCTGTCTGTTCACTCTGCCTATGTATCTCCTATTCACTCTTCTTCCCTATTGCAATAAGCTCGAGGCTTGACTTATTCCAAGGGCACCTAGCCTTCCCTTGATTCTTTCTAGGCACTCTGGGACTCCCAGATGTAAAACCACCCAGGGTAAGGCACTCATCATAATTTATTTGTAACTATCTGCTATTTCTTTTTATAAGTTTTTATTTGGATATGTTTATTATACAGTGGGGGACTCACAGTGACAGTTCTGGTTAGACTTATATTGTATACTAGTTACATTGTTCCCGTCATCTTTCCCCCTTGACCCCCTCCCCACACCACTTAAAGCCACTGCAAGAGGTGTCTTAGTTTTGTTCTATATAGGTATATGAAGTTCATTTACCATATACTGCCACTTTACTCTCCTTCATTTCCCCTCTTCCCTCCCACTAGTACCAAACACACTGTACCTGTTTCACAGTCCTGTCTTTCATTATTAATATTTAAGTTGATGTTCAAAAGGGTGTCCCAGTGTATGCCCACTGTGGGTGTACTTTACTTTGGTTCATTTTCTCCCTTACCCCTTTACATCCCACTCCCCATCTTTCAACAGCTTTCAATGTACATCCTATATCGTCTACTTTCACATCTTATGTTTATGATGTTACTGATGCTCTATCATTCTCTCTTCTTTTCCCTCTTTCCTTGAGTTCCATGGAGTAGTTTCACTCTTACAAACATGTTCCACATCTGAGTTTGTATTGATCATGCTTGTTTTTGTGTATATGTTTATCTTTTGGATCTATATTCCAGGTATGAGAGAAAACATTCAGTCTTTGTGGTTTCTTGAGCCTGGCTTACTTCACTTAACATGATGTCCTTCAGTTGCATCCATTCACCTTCAAATGATATGTCATTATTCCTTTTGGCTGAGTAACACTCCATTGTGTATATATACCACATTTTCTTGATCCATTCATCATTTGTAGGGCACCTGGGTTGTTTACAAAGCTTGGCTATTGTGAATAGTGCTGCAGTGAACATCAGTGTATAGATGTCTATTGTATCCTGTCTATTGTATACATTCCTTTGGGTAGATGCCCAGGAACGGTATCACTGGATCATATGTCAGTTCTATCTTTAGCTTTTTGAGGAATCTCCATAATGCTTTCCATAGTGGTTGTACTAATTTGCATTCCCATCAACAGTGTAGAAGGGTTCCTGTTTTGTTGCATCCTCGCCAGCATTTGTTACTGTTATTGCCCTTGATTATGGCCATTCTAACTGGGGTGAGATGAAATCTAAATGTAGTTTTGATTTGCATCTCTTTTATAACCAGGGAAGTTGAACACTTCTTCATGTATTTACTGGACATTTGTAGCTCTTCCTTTGAGAATTCCCTGTTTAATTCGTGTGCCCCTTTCTTCATTGGGGTATTGATTCTTTGGGGGTTGAGTTTTTTGAGTTCCCTGTAGATTCTGGATATTAGTCCTTTATTGGATGACTAGCTGGCAAAGATATTCTCCCATTCTGTGGGCATTCTCTTGGGTCTGGTGACTGTTTCCTTTGCTATACAGAAGCTCTTTATTTTATGGCACCCCCCTGGACCCTGGACTTTTTCTTTGAGAGAAAGTAGAAAACTGTGAAGTGCTCTGAGCAGAGACTAAACTGTAGTTCTACCTCTACCATTGCTATTTCTCTGTACAAAAGAATAGTCAAGCTGGAGTGTGGGAATGACCTGTACCTATGTGCCTGTGATGAGGGGTGTGCTGAGGGGGGAGAAAGGGCCACTTTGTCAGTGTTTGTAAAGCTATTTTCAAAATGGTATCTCACTGGACAGGAGTGTGAAGGAGCCCACATCTTGGCTCTGCCATATTGGTGCTACAAAATATATCATTAAATATTTCTGCCTTTTGTTCTTCATCTAGTCAGTCCATATTTCCTTTCATGTAACATCATCCTCTTCATTTCTCTGAATAGTAACCTGAGGTGGCAGACCAGTGATCTTATGATAAGCAACAAAGCTAGCAGAGCTGTAACTAAGACTATGTTCTGCTGATTCCTTTTCAAGTCTCTTTCCATTGTGAATCTGGAGTCTCTAATTGTATTCATTTATATATATAACAAATACTTTGGCTGCATGGTCTGTCATTAGCTTGGTGTGCTCATCCATTGAATGGGGATACCAACAATTTCCTAACAAGAATTAACTTTGTCATATAAAACTCTCAACAGTGGGCAGAGTAGACCTGTGATTTTTGAACTACTACTCTGTTAATCAACTTCTCTTCCCATGTCAACTGCAGTTATATTAGTGAGGAAAATAGCCTCCCTGGCCCAGTATTATGACATGTTCTCAACAATAGCAAATGAAATTCCAGGTTCCATTTGGAACAAGAGCCATTCAGCTTGATTCTACTTGAGAGTGGAGGTTGGTCTCTGGTCAGAAGAGGACATCTGAGTCAGTTGGGGTTACTGGCACAGAGTTTTTGGCAGCAGAAAACTCAACTTTAACTGGTGATAAAAAGAGCAGAGGTTCTGGTTAATATACCTGAACAGTCTTCAGGTACAGCTTGACTCATAGCTTGGGGCAACTAATGTTACAAGGACCATTTCCATGTGCTGGTTTTTCTGGGTTGGTTCAATTTCTAAGTTTCATGTAGAGGCCCATTGCTTCCATCATCATAAGGCCAAGTCGGGGGGGGGGTGCGGGGAAGTATGAAAGCATTTCTCTTAGCACAGCTAGCAACTCTTGATATTCTATCTAAACAATTAGTGTGCCTAGTGCTTGGGCCTCAGTTGCATGCTCCTTCTGGGAGTTGAGGGTGGGGACCCCAGGTCATGTGAATAGAAATGGGTGAGGGTAGATTTTGTTCTCCTTCCCTATGATCATCTCCAACATTGGTACCCACCAGTGAAGCTGTACCTGCAGAAAGAAGAAATAAACATTGGGAGGCTGAAAAGAATTGTCACTATAACAGCCATTCCCTGGAGAAAGGATTTGCTTCTCTTAAAAATCTGTGTGTTTTTAGTTGGGTTGGCTATGTGAGACTAAAGAATTCTGGATAGAAAACAATGCCCTCTAAAACTATACAAACATTTAATTTCTGAGAAGTTGATTGTGCCTTTTCAATCAACATATCATGAAATTACCCACAGAGCTAGGATGTAATTGGTTGACAAGACTGCATTTGAGAGTATAGTGCACATTAGTCAAGATAAAGTTAGCAGTTATAACAGATAAATCCCTGAATTCTCAGACTTCACAAAGCACAAGCTTATTTTTCACTCATGTAAAGTTCAAATGGATAGTCCTCACTGGGGGATTACTCTCCTCTAATTAACAGTTCAGGGACCCAGGATCCCTTCCTGTTGTGGCTCTGATATTTTCAGCATGTGTTCCAAGATGGTTAGAAAGTGAGGAAGAGAATTCAGGCTATGGTTTATGTGATTTGAGGGCATGGATGTGGGGCACATCTTCAACTCATCTTCTCATTGGCTATAACTCAGTGATATTCCTAAGCCTATGTGCAAAGCATGATGAGGGCATAGTCCAGATATGGGCCCAGAAAGAGGCCAGTGCAGGTTTGGGAGGACCTGGTTGGTTTGGGCAGAGTTTAACCTCTCTTGTATCAGCTAACATTTGTTGGGTATAGAATGAAAGACTGGCACATAGGACCCTCAGAGCCCTCAGAGTAAGGCTTGCTGTGAAGATAGCTTTCTTATATAGAAGCAGAGGAAGGTGGAGGCTTGGGACCAATGCCTTATTGCTCTTTGTACCCCAATTCCTGGGGAGAGGGAGAGAGCAGTTGAGGGATAAAAAAGGGCCTGAGTAGCTGTGAGGGAGTGAGCATTTCTGAGACTAACTGGTGGTGAGAGGAGGACACTGGGAAGGTGTCCTCCTCTCCTCCAAATTTTATCTGATAACTTCTCTTCCATTTTCCAATGAGCCTGAGGAAACTGGGCTATTCATAGTTGCATATTCAAAAATATGTCTTATTCACAAACTTAAATTATTTAGTGACACAGGACCTAATATTCAACCACAGAAATGTTTACATCAAAGAAATCTGGTAGGTTTAAACTCCAATACAAACTTTGGTTGATTAGTAGTGACTGTTTAGAGAACCTTGCAGGGAAGGATTTAGATGCTCTATCCAGACCCACTTAGCGTGAGAAGACCCTGTGATTGATTAGTGATGCCTGAACTGAGAATTGGAGTTTGAAGTAATGGCAGCAATGTACTGTGTTTTCCATTTATGGCTTTGAAAACAAGGTAAACTAAATAATACTTGAGATATGTATGAAAGCATATTCATTCTTCCACTTTAAGATACAGAAAGTTTTAAATTGGAGGAGTAGAAACAGGTAATTCTGGATCTGAAGAATTTAGAAAGAGAATGGAGGCTGGGAGGTAAAACAGGGGAGGGCTGGTGGCTTATAATCCTTCCTTTGCCCTCCCACATTAATTCTCTTCTTTGTTTTGGCCTGTGCTCTGGGATGCTAATCTGCATGGCTACTTCACTGGGCTCCCTTGGCCTTTGGCTTCCATTTGGTCCTGTTCCATGGTAAGCCCTGCCCTGGGGAACAGGATGACAGGAAGGCCGGAGTGTTCCTTTCAGATTTCTTGCCCTTCTCATGGCTCTGTTTGTGGCTGTGCGTTCCATGACTGCATCTCCCACTGTGTGTCCTTCTCCATGCCTGCCCTGATTGTTCCCTTGTCCTGTCAGCCATGGAGGTCAGTAATGGAGCTCTGCTTGGTTGGTCTCTGAGTGTTGCAACAATCCTTGTGTCTGTCCTAACCTCTTCTGCATCTCTGTAAGTGGTCTCTGTGTAAAGTCTCTATCTGAACCACTAATCTACATGGAACCCTGGCTGATTCAGGGAATCAAGATGATGAGAGAGACTTGTACCAAGGCAGGGAGAGTCTAGAGGGACTCTTCATTAAGAGCAGTCCTCCTTCTTGCCCTTTCCAAAATAAGATATGATATTCCCTTGAAAAAATGAAACCGAAGAGTAAAGGGAGGCCTAGGAGTATCACTTCCCCAATATTTGTCCCAGAGCTCTGGCTGTGAGGGCAAGTGGGATGGATGCCAGCAATATTACACAGTCCTGGGCAGAAGCTTCTATGATGGAGGATTTGGACCCATGGATACCTTCAGTGATGATTCCTAATCAGAGGTATCTTTAGGGCAGGTTGAATTTAAATGTTCTTGGTTACAACCAGGGCTGGCTCTTGAGGAAGGACTCAAGAATAAAAGGATGGGAATCTCTCAACTGCCCTCTCACCCCAACTGCCAGCTTCCACTAAGAGGGGAGCAGCCATAAGGGAGAGGGTCAGAGTGAGGGCTTCTGGAGTGTCATTGGTTCTAGGTATACTTGACATCAAGTTCCACATTGACAATAATGTTGGTATCCTGGCCCCACTCTCATGCTTGAGATTAGTACAGACTCTATACGAGAAGGGCCACCCCACCGTGCATCTGTCAGAGTCTGGGGGAGGGGCTGGGGGAATGGCTCAAGTGGTAGAGTGCCTGTCAATCAAGGATGAGTATTGCCGAAAAAAAAAAAAAATCTAAAGACCAGGGGCTGCCCACACAGGAACCAGGACAGCATAGGGACACTTGTTTTGGAAACTGGAGAATTCTTGCTCTTCCTCTCTCCCTCCTTCCAAAGATGTCTGACCTAAGCTAGTTGAGGGAAGCCTGAGTCTTTCCAGACCCTCTGTGGTATTCCAGAATATTCCTTGCCTGTCCTTTAATACACGTTAAATTTTATTTTCATCTCTTCCACATTTTTAAAATAATATTTTTAGCATTTTACTTGAGACAAGAGTTCTGGTATTAGACATTGCTGTGTGATGCTTGTAAAACTAATTCTCCCACTCTGGGCTCTCCATCTTCTCTATGCAAAATGCCCGAGTAGGACCAGATTGTTTCTAGCATTTCTGTCACCGATGGCTTTCTAGGACACTCTGCTTTGAAGTGAAGTAGGGATGACCTGTGGAAACATCTACCCATCAGGAGTGTCTGTCAGCATACATTTTGGAGAAAGTTCACAGGATATGGGCTCACATTGCATACAGTAGACCATCCATGCTTGGTTCCCTGGCAACAGAATCAGCTACTGATTAATTAAAGGGAGTGCTGAAAACCGAAACTCACAGAAGGTGTTCAAGCCTCATTTTCAGTAATAATTCCAACCGCCTCTCTGACTCCACTGAACTGTTTTTTCTTTGTCTCAAGACCAGAGCTACTAACAAGGAAAAACTTGACTGATTTAAATTTCACCTTCTTTAATTTTCTCAGCGCTGGCTGAAGTAGAAGTGCTAATGAGCAGTGGGAAGACAACAAGAGTGCAGTGGAGGGTGAGAAGAAGGGCTGGAGGCTGACCCTTGCCTAAGTGGTGAAATTAGAAAGAGCACAGGTCTGCTAGAGGGTGTGAGGTGCATATCACACAAACTGTCTGGCCTAGCACAGCACAGGTTTATCTTCATTCAGTCGCAGCCCAATGTAGATGGGGAAGGTGGTGCTAGGCTCTCTGCTGTCCCTCAGGAACCTAGGATTCTTCTGTCCTCTGGGACATCACAGACTTCCATGGAGATTCTGCATCCCCCTTGCAGGCAAAGCCAATGTGTGGAGGACTGTGAGGGGGAGGGCTGTGAAGGAGAGGAATGTCCTACAGATCAGGGCTGGGGATGCATTCATAACTTGTGCACACAGAAAACTTCATCATAAGGCCCCACTTAGTTGCACAGGATGCTGGGAGATGTAGTATACCCACATTTCTGGGATGAAAAGAAATACAGTGGGTGAACATAGCATGTTCTGCTGTCAGTAGCTCCTTTCTCTCTTGAGCTATCCCTAAACTCAGGGCACAAAAATAGGAAGAGAACTGTCTCAGGGCTCCATGCTCACCTGTGGCTCTTACTATTTTCTCCTTCTTTGAGTGCTATTACTACCCAGAACCTAGAGCACAGCTGCACCAGGTCACAAAACACTGTCTGATAGTACTTGACTCTCTCTGAAGGAGGGAGGAGCAGGAAAAATAACTCCTAATACCCCACGGTATAGTGGTTAGGGGACTGCAAGGTCTGTTTTGAATCCTTGTTGTTCTGGACTTGAGTTTTTCCAATTGTAAAACAAGAATTAAAAACCTGATCTCTCAATGCTGCTGTGTTGAAGGGGCATGTTTGTCATAGAATATGGCTCCAATGCTACATTACTCTGTAACTCTCAGTGGGCCCAGGATGGGAAGAAAGTCCCCAGAGTGCTTGTAGTCGTGGTATCTCTTTAAGAGTTGTCACCATAGTGAGGAATCAAGTTCCCTTTACTGCTAGTTGACAAATAGACTTTGAATCAAGTTATGGCCTCTTGTAATCAAGAGTATAAGGGAATGATAAAGAACATGCATGGAGTTTGGAAGGGAGTAATTATGAGTCTAATTCAGTCATCCTAAGGGCATGAAAAGACCACAAAAGGCACACCAAAGAGAAAATTTGTATTCAGAAAGAGCAAAATTTTAAGAGTTATTAGAGTAGATTTGGAAATTTTGGAGTTTAGAAGACCTTATGAAAATCTTTTCTTGTGTTTCCAGTGGATATAAAATGAAATGAGTCCTTGATAACTTCCAGCCAATATCTCTGTTTTAGTTTGTACTATCTTAAGGCAGCAGGTGTCATGATTATAGTTACATTATATAACAATAGTAGTAAGGGCAACTGACTAAATGGTTATATTTAGGTTTTCTTGTATATTATCAGTAGACCAATTTTATAGCCTGTGTGATACCTCTACTAATAAGCTAGTTTCTCTCAAACTCATTTGTTCCTTTTATCTCAAACTTATTTGTTCCGTTTGGAAGGAACAAATGATTTGAACCCAGATTTAATTGGCAAAGTTAAAGCCTCCCCCCAAGAGTCATCATGTTGGCTCTTCAGTTGCATAAAAGTTTGTGCAAACCAAGTTCATGTGATCTTCCTATCTTCATGGTCATACCTTTGTTATACTGCATGGCAACTGTATAATCCTTGGTACACTGCATTATAATAGGACAATTTTGGTGGGGATTCCTTCCAACAGTTTGCATTAGGAATGCCAGAGCTTGCAGTGGCAGTAGACCTGGATGTCCAAAATTGTGCATCCTGATCCAAAGTTCCTGAGTGAGTTCACAGAGGAATGATAAAGTTTAGTGATGGTCTGTGTGTGGGTAGGAGTGAAAATCCAAGGGACCAAAGGCATAGAATGTGCTCTGAGCCTGTCAGATGGGTCTTAGGATTTTCTCTATGTGGAAGTTATTTAACCAGCAAGGTAAGAAGAGAGGTTACAGAAAAACCCTGAATTCATTACCCCATAGGAAGACCTCCACCCTCCTTTGGTGTACTGGGCAGGCATAGCTTGTGGATGAGGTGTGTCCTCACACAGGGGCTTAGTGTAAGGGTGGAAGCTGTTAACTGTGAGGCAGATGTTAGCCAAAGCTGGGGCAGACCTTTCTAAATCCTCTTCCCAAAAGCAATGACTATGAACTTCTAAGGCACTCTCCTGGCCTTTTCTACAGCTTCCCAGAAAAGGAGAAGGGACTAAGACAAACTCTGGCTTGACATTTCTGCTTCTCTCTCTTTTCCTCCCATCCTACTCAGAAATTCACAAGCCCAGGAAATTAGTTTGTTAACCAAATAGAGAAATTAATGAACCCACTGATATCAAAAGAAAGACCTGCAGTATCTTTATCTGTGTAATTAATTAGCCTATGTCTCTGAAGTGTTCCAAGCATAGAAGTGCCATGAATATCTTGTGTTAATTATTATTATGCATGGGAAACATAACTGGATTTCTTGACCTCTGTGCACTTAACAGCTCTTGTTTAATGGTGCATTAATTGGAGCTTTATTTTTTGATCAGCACTGATTCTCTTCGGTGATATATTGAGACACTTTTTCATGCCTTTTAAGATTTTTCTGTAGAAAACCAGGTTATGAAAATGTGTTTGCAAAGGTGAATGGCAGTGAGGAGTCACTGAAGGTCTATGAGAGGGACAGCAGTGCGTACTTAAATGGAAACAGGGTTTGAGAAGATGCATCTGCTAAGCATCAGATTGAACTAAAAGGAAAAAGGACTGAAGCATGAAAAAAATCCTGCTGAGTCATGAAATAATGGTCATTTGAGCAATGGTAGTGGTTAGCAATTGGGGACTGTGTGGTTGAGAGAAAAATGTATAGCTTTTGGAACTGTTGAAGATACTATCTTATGGGCCTCCAGACATATTAGGGCAAGCCATAGGTAGCTTAACTGCCCTGTGTTAAAAATGAAAAGGAATAATGCAATGTAAAGTTTCACTAATGAATGACAAATGAGTTCTAGAGACCTGATGGGCAATATAGAATCCATAGGTAGCAAAATGGTACTGTGTACTTTCAAATATGCCAAAAGCATAGATTTCATGTTGAATATTATTTATTTTTTTATTGTTGTATTGGGGTTACATAGTGACATTTCTAAAAGTGCTTACAATATATCTTAGTTAAAGTCACCCTCTCCAACATTTTCCTTTATCTCCCCTCCTCTCATTCTTAGAATAATTTCCACAGGTCTCACTGTTCCATTTTGATACACGAGTACGTAATATTTCTATCATAATCACCCTTTCCTTATATTCTTCCCTACTGGTCATGTTGAACATTCCATAGACAAGGAAATTTTGGAAGGGATAATTACTTTTAGTGCTTTTATATGGTGGATGTGTGCATATGTCCAAATTCATCATAATGTATACATTAATTATGTGTGTTTTTGGGTTATACCACAATAAAGCTAAAAAAGAGTTTAATAAAACTTTAAAAAGAGTTTGATTAGGTGGAAGTAACCTTGGAAATAGATACATAATAAAAAATTGGGAGGAGAAAGAGTACTCCTAGAGTCCAATGGGCTTGAAGAAGAAAGCCCCTGAGGCTGGCTTGTGTGTCTGGGCCATGCAGCAGGCATTGTGAGGTGCTGTGTAAGCACAGGGTGGCTATTAGAGTTGCCTGCAGGTTTGTACTTTGATGCAGTGTGAAAATCACTTGCTTTTATTTTCAGAACTTAGAAAAAAAAGGCATACACAATGTGGAGGGGATAACACTTTGGAGAAGTCAAGGTGTGGCAGCCCTAAGTCAGCACAGATAGAGAGAAATTGAGGGGAGAGTGTAGTAAGCTAGGTGAAAAGAGGACTGAGGAGAAGAGAAGAGAGGAGTGGAGGGAAGGGCCAAGTGACCAATATGCTGGTCAATGTGGATTCATGGTCTGAGATCAAAAGTGGATTCATAAAATCTTGAAGAGGGTGTAGATTTCCCACAGCATGTGAGATAGAGCTAGGCCAATGTTACTTAATTTGTGCCATACCAAATGGCAGTGAATACATAGGTACCAAAAGGAAAAACAAATTGTAGAATTAGAAAACCCCTTGAAATTGACGATTTCATTGCAGAACTTTATGGACAAGACACAATATACTATCTTCTCTCCAATCCTGTCCCCATTTATTAATTTTCTACTTTCTCAAACCTCACCAGGACAAACTGTCTTTTCAGAGCTTTCTGAAAAAATTATTTCTCCCCAAACCACTCCTGCAGATTACCATGAAATTTTAATAAGTTTCTAGATAAATTCTAGATTCTGGGTCATTTTTGAATTTAATAAGAAAAGACCCAGAGGTGACTGTCCCAGACAATTTTGGCTTTCAGTGCTACCAGAGGATGGACTACACTCATCTTACCTGAGCTCCTCAGAGACCAAATATGGCTCTGCCATCCCAGGAAATTTATACAGGCAGGAAATGCAAACACATGACTGAGGATTTAAAAAAAATCTTCATGTTCTTTTTTATATAGAATGTGTGTATTGACAGGATTTAACAGTAAAGTGTTCGATGCTAGAAGTTGGGGGAGTAGATATTTATGAATTTATTTGTGGATGACTTTTAAACAGTTTTCTAACCCTCCATGGCAAGTTAAGGGGGTTTTCTTCCTCTGGCATTCTATTTATCTACTGTTTCTTTTTTTTCATCAGATTGCCTTGTGTTTCTGCCTCTATTGACCAAACACTCAGCCTAACCAGTCATTTTATCTGCTAAACAAAAAGAAAAAGGGCAATAAGTGTTGTCTTTCTCAAGTGAAACTGATACAAACTACCACACTATTACTGATTTGTGATAACTATGGGGGCAAGAATGCCTTACTTGCCTGGTCTCTGGTATTCACCTGTGCAGTGTCTTGGGTTTTGGAGTCACTTGTCTTTTGGGAAGGAAATTTCCCTCATCGTGGAAGTTTCCAGGCCCTTCCCAGCATGCATTCACAGCAAGTATCACAACATCTTTGAGATACTTCATTCCCTGTGTTTCTTCCTTTTGTCATTCCAGGATGCAGGTGGATTGAAGACAAGAGTGACTTTAATGGAATCTAAACAGTGCCTAACCCCCGTGGATCACTATTGAATGTTAAACAGCAACAGTGATCATATAATAATGAGGCCCAGCTCACTTGGGAGAGAATACCAAACAGATTGGAATTTTCCTGTTACTGGCAGAATGGCCCAGGAGCATCTTGAGGTGAATTAAAAAACCTAAGCCATTCAAATCACATTTCCTGGAAGAAATACACCTTCTAGTTGGAGTAAGTGTTCAGTGGATTGCTGGCTTACTGTGCGATTTGTTAGTCTTCATTTGAATCTTCCATGTCCGGAAGAAAGATATTGTGCTTTAATGATAAATAACCTCAAAAAGAGGGGGGTGGAATCCAGAAGTCTTGTGACCAGTGTCCTCCTTTTTCCTCATCCAGCATTTTTTTCTGACTGCTTCAGTTGCTCTGAAGTAAATTATTACCGTATGAGCTCAATTTAAAGAGCTGCTATAGAAAACAAGCTGCCACAAGCTATTAGGAAAATAACCCCATTTCAGTATTGAGTGAAAAGGAAAAAAATTAACTCCCTTCAAGATACATACATATTATTTTCATTGAACCAGAGTCTCTCTCAATAGTGTCACTGAAATGGAACAGTGGCCTTCTCATTCTCCCTGTTTTTCTCAATCCAGCCGACAGTCTTATTCCATAATATCTTGGAGGAAGCTGTCAGAAGCCTTGGTTAAAAGCTTTCTGATAAGGAGTTTAATGATTGTTTTGAAAAGAGCCAGCGTTAGCGGGCATGAACATTGTCCCCTCATCTCCAAGATTTGTGGTGCTGCACAGAGTACAAACTTCTTCATGATAACTGCAGAAGTATTGCTGGGGTGATGGCATTCATTCACTTATTTAGGTTTGGTCGACAAACTGCCAGATGCTGGTGAGCCAACAAGATATAAATAAGACAAACTCCTGCTGTAAAGTGTCCTTTCTGTAAAGAGGAATGAACAATTGGTCTCCCCCATGATGAGTGTAAGACAGTGACAGACACAGGTGGAATCATGGTTCAGGAGCACTGACCCAATCTGGTAGAGTCACAGAGCTTTCTGGAGGAGCTGCTTTCATGAACAAATGGGAATTTATTAGTTGAAGAAGGGGCTAGGAAAGAGCCTTTCATTGTTGTACCTTATCTGCTCCCTACCCTCTTGAAATTTAGGCAGAATTATTTTACCTTGTCAAATTTCAGAGAAGGGACCTTCTCCTGGCCATTTGTACTTCCCTGTCAAGCTACAAAGGAGTTGATGCTGGGTTGGGCTTTTTGTAACATCTTATTTGTCTTAATTTTACTCCCATATATACAGATGGAGAGGCTGAAGGCACACAGCTGATAATTCAGAGCGCCTAGTCAATTTTCCAAAATATCAGCCTTCCTGTAGCGTGCTGCAAATAAAGAAAAAAAACCAAAAAAACAAAAAAACCCTTCTCTATGGTCTTAGAGGAAAGAATGTTCTACCTGACGTCTCTACTTTCTATCATGTCAAACCTTCATCAGGTTTATGCTTTCTTGAATAGACAATAACTTTATTATATTTGAATTATGCCATTTCTTCTGTTTAGTTTTTACTTTTCAGTATTTTTAGACTTTGAAATGTATATTTTTGTGATATATTCTTGATATGGAATATTCTTATAAAACATTTCAATGTTCTTTTATTATTTGTATGTAGATGTTTCCTAGCCTGCTCTGAAGTTCTGCTTAGTCATGTGACTGAGTTCTAGCCAATGACCTTGGGAGTAAATATTGTGCACCATTTCCAAGTTTGGCTTCTAAAACTCCAATAGTCTTTCAAGCTCTTTATACTCTTCAACTGCTCAAAATGGCCATAACCTTCAAGGTGATTTTGGAAGTTATGTGCTGAAGACCTTTGATCAGCTGACTCCCTGAATAACCATGGAGCACAAGAACTGTTATATAAAGAAGGAATAAGGCTCTTTTCCAACTCTATTATTGAATTTTATGTTTATTTGTTACAGCAGTCAGTGTTACCCTAAATGTAGAGGCTATTGACTCTGGAGACTTTATCATCACAGTGTAGTCTCTTTACCCTGACTCTTACAGTTTCCACTGTGGCAAACTCAGCAGGGAGGCAGTCTGAGGGGCTCATGGAACTTTCAATGGAAGAAAGGCACACAGGTTACATTCATAAGGCCTGATCTCTGCCTGTATCTTCTATGAATGTCTTTTTCCCTGAGTCTTCTGAAGCTTGAGGAGAAATGTTCTAACTGTGGTCTAGTAGTGTTGTTTTTCCTGGATTAATTTATCAACATAGTTTATTCCTGCTGCTAGGTTTCTAATGAAACTTCTGAACACCAAAGTCTGCCATCTCTCTGTCCTTATTTTTTACCCTTCTTCTCTGGAAGAGTAGTCTGTTTATTGTAATGAATTTGTTACCTCTGATGGTTTCAAAATTTTACTCACAAAAGGGAAGTTAGGAGCTCCCAGCTCTCAGAGGACAGAGTTGCTGAGTGAAAGCTGTTTTGGGAGAGCAAAACTGTTCCTTCTCTTACTCATGCATATCAGCAGAAGGTACTGGCAAGAGCCTGATGTCAACCAAATGCTTTCTAATACCACTTTAGGGTTGAAAAATACATGTATACCCTGTCAATATTTCTACAGGTCTTCCTAAATCTCAGAGTGAGGGATAGTTCTCTTAGGATGATTTGGGGGAGAATGGGCTCTTTCTGTAGCTGCTGTTGTAACCAGTCCATGTACAGATAATAGGCTAGGAAACATCTCTTGCTGGGTAAATCCAATTCCCAGGTCATTAAAATATCCCAGAAGATAACCTGATAAGGAAAGGGATGAGTGGTTTACGACCACTGTAAACCTCAGAATCTGAAAACTAGGTTATGTGTTTGCCTTCTATGTACCCCTTCCTTTCTGTTTCCTTCCTCTTCCTACAGATGAGTGCAGGCTGAATCAAAAAGGAAGCCTGTGTGTTGTGAGGTACCCCATAAATGTTATCTTTAAGATATGTCTCTCTTTCTATTTCTGGATATTTGGCAGAGATGACAAGTGAGCATGTTAGGTGTTATAGATTCACTTTTACACCCACACTTCTCAGTGTTTTGAACTTAGCACATCACCATTCAGACTGAAGAGAACTAAATTTTGTTTCTGTAAACAGAGGCATCTCCTTTTGTTTTTGGTGGGTTTCCTTAAGAATTTGTAATGGAATATTCAAGGATTCTCCAAACAGTTACCATTAACATATGTTTGTCACTCTTGGGAAAGCCATCTGAACATCTATCTCCTTTCAACCCTGAATTCTCCCTGACATCATCCCAGAGACTCCAATAAGAGCTCTGTTACCTAGAAGAAGCCATAGATATGTTATATTCTTTTAAAATGTTACGTGTAAATAATTCCAACTTTTCAGCCCCTCATTGAACTTCTGGAATTGGTTATACCATTTGCAAACTCTCCAGGGGAAGTGGGGTGGCTCACTTACTACCTGCCCTTTCATATAGATCCTCTTGAATTGTCTCAGCTTCTATAGTGACTGCTGTGGTGATGTGACTATCAACAAATTCCCAAAGCTTGTAAAAGTCAAAAGGTACCTTTAACCATAACAGGGACCAACTGTCTGTTGTGCATGCCATTAATGTTTCCATTTGTTCCCTAAACACATTGCTTTAGGGTCCATTCTTTCTGTAGCTCTGGAGAACTTGAGGAGAGCAAGAGTATCTTACTAGAATGCATAAATCAGGGAAATATTGATGCCAGATAGAGCATGATAAGAGACCAATATTAAATGATTTTTAATTCTGTCTTGATGGCTTACAGTTGGAACATCATGTGGGGTTTCCCCTTGAGATTAGGTTGGTTTAGTCATGCTTGCAAGAAATTGCCATGACGAGGTAGAATTTCTTTCTTTTTTAAATGTGACTGAATAGTGCTGCCTTTTCTACCCCTTACCTGTATCCTGCCCCATCCTACAGCTAAGGGAGTGTCAGAAAGCTCTTTATAACTCTAGGCCTAGAAAAAGACAGACTTGTTTTTTACCATGATGAAGCCTGGAAGATGTGCCAGCTAGGCAGTGTCACTGTTTGCAATATAGTTGTACTTTGACATTCCACACTCAAATCACACCAGAATAACAACCTCTTCTCTCCTCCTCTACAACACAATATGGAGCTTCTCCCTCTTTTAAGTCAGCAACAAGGGTAGGGACAATCCATGCTGGAGATCAAAACCAGGAGAAGGAGAACCAGGTGGGGAGAGAAAGGGGGCTTAGAGTGCAGAAGAGAGGAAGAGTGAGTTGAGTGAGGTTCTAGGATTGCTGCTTTCTGGGGAGGGGGTGGCTACCAGGCCTCCTGGGAGACTAGGAATAAGTCCCAAAACATATTAGAGACTATGATGCCAAGGAGTAGAAAATTCTGACACAAACAGCTAAGGAGAAGGAAACCTTGTTTCCCATGGGTACAGACTGTGTGAATTTGAAATAGTTTTGGCTTCCTCAGAACCGGTAGTCAATGCCTTCCTCAATGTGTCAGCTTGGTAGACTTAGCAGATCCAAGTCATCGGTCCACCACAGCACCAGAGGGAGAAGGACTGTCTGTTAGTGGTTCTTTCTTTTCATGGAGAGGACTTTCTTGCATTCTCAGGAGACTTATCTGGTTCCTCATTGACTAGAACCAGGTAACATGCTCATTCTTTAACACTGATTGGCAAGGCGTAACAGCACCATGAGAGGTTTAGATTCATTATTTGGAGTGAAGGCATATTGGGGGAATTAGTTACCAAAATGCTGAAGTTTTCATATTTGTTCTGGCACAAGGTCATTTACCTCTTGTCATAGTATCTCAAGTAGATAATTTGTTATACCTATGTATAAAAAAATTTTAATACTGGTCTATAATATAAAAATAACTATAGCTAAATTGATAAAATAAATTACATATATGTATTCTACCTATGTATGCTTATATTAAATATATATATATTTTTATTATGTACTGTAGAATATATTGCATATGCTATATTTATGCTGTTACATTTATACTACATATAAACTTTAGTTTATATAAATTTATATTATATATAAATAATAGTTTATATTATATAATATAAAAACTTCTTTCAAAGTGATACACTTTAACAGAAATTCTTTGTCACATTGTATAATTTCCTAGATGTTTTCTGCCTTCTTGGAAATTGCTGGTGCACTCTTTTTGTTGATAGAACATTTAGTAGCTAAGTGGTGCTCGGTCAGAGCTGTGGTTAGGAGTCACAGATTTATGTCAGAACCTTAGTGAGTTTAAGCTTTTGCCCTGTCTCAGCAATGAGCTTCCCAATGGTTTCCTTGTTTCCACTCTTTCCTTCCCTTATTGGTACCATCTAGGTTTTGGGCCCATGCCAGGTGCTGCTTTGAGGGCAGAGATCCAAGGAGATAGCACAAACCTGGACAGAGGAGTTGACAAGATTATAAGACAGGAAGGAGGGGCAAACTGGCTTCTCCCGAACACATTGCAGGAGCCAGGATTTGGATTTTTGTCCCCATTCTTAGAAGAATGGGGACTGTCATAAGGGTGACAATTAATTGGGGTGTTTTCTTTGAAGTGGAACAAAGGCAGACTGGGAGTGACAAGAGGAACATGAACAAATTAAGAAAGACAACCTGTGGTTGCTGTTAGGCTGTTTGGGTGGGTCCAGTCTACTTTGGGATTTGGTTGGAGTGGCTTATGGCTCCTCTTTCCAGAGGTTGCCTGAGCAGGCAGAGGGGGACTCATATGACCACTTGGTGGAATGTCCTTCCTTCCTAGACAATGTCAGGAATGATGCTCCGCACTGGGGGGCAGTTTGCAAATAAGGCAAGCTGTTACCTGACAGCCTTAAATTGACATCTGTCTGGCTTTTGGGGCCTGGCTGGCTACCTCATCAATCAGTGCCAGAGTCCAGCTACTCTGGTGTTTCTTCTGGGTGGGTACAAATAGATCCTCCTCAGCTTCCATCTCCCAATCAAGGGTTTTGAACTTGGAGACAAATTCCACCCTATTAAAAAAAGAAGTATAAAATAAAAACTTAATGGAAAAAAAACCCAGAAAAAATTCGTAGTTAATCCAATTAAAATGTTGACTAATAACCAAAATAGACATTTCTCAAAGGAAGATATGTGAATGGCCAACAGGTATATTAAAAAATGCTCAACACACCAACTGTGAGGAAAATGAAAGTCAAAACCACACTGAGATATGCCCTCACCTTAGATTGAAATATAAGATAAATAATAAATGCTAGCAAGGATGTGGAGAAAGGGGAACTCATAAATTGTTAGTGAGAATACAAATTAGTATATCAATTACAGCAAATAGTATAGTGGTTTCTAAAAAATTAAAAACATAATTATCACATAATTCAGCAATCTACTGTTGGAACTATATCCAAAGGAAATGACTTAGAATGTTTAAGAGACATATATGTCTATGTTTACTATAGCACTATGCATTATGCATGATAGCCAAGACAAGTAAGTAACATTAGTGTTCATCCACTGATGAATGGATAAAGAAAATGTGATATATCTGCATATATATACACACATGTGTGTGTGTTTGTGTGTAATGGAATATCATACAGTCTTAAAAGGATAAAATCTTGTCATTCATGAGCATGGATGAACTTGGAGGACATTAGTTGAATGAAGTAAGCCTGGCAGAAAGACAAATATCACATGGAAATTTGAAGAGTTAATCTCATAGAAATTGAAAGTAGAATAGTTGTTACCAGGAGTGAGAAACGATGGGAAGAGATGGGTCAATGAATACAAAGTTATAGTTAGATAAGGGAATATGTTTTGATATGCTATTGCACATTAGGGTAACTGTAGTGAATGTATGATGATGATGATGATGATGATGATATACTTGCTTAAAATAGCTACAGGAGAGGATTTTGAGTGTTTTCACCAGAAAGAAACAATAAATTTGTAGGTTATGGACATACTAACTACTTTAGTTTGATCATATGTAGCATATGCATGTGTTGAAATATCATATTGTACTCAATAAATATGTACAATTATGTTAAATAAAGTAAAAAACAAAACAAGAAAAAAAAAAAGAAAAAGTAAAACAGTAACAATGGATGCAGCAGATCCTGTACCCTAAATAGAAGAGTGTCTTGACATACTGATGTTTGATTTCTGAGATAAAGTACATGTGCTAGAATTTACGTTACTACCTACTACTTATTGTGTTTTAGTGATTATTGCCCAATGTGGAGGTATTTAAGTATTTGAATAGCTCATCATGCTGTATGCTGTGTGCTTGCTGAATATGAGCTTTGATTTTCTGTTTTCCCAGGCCCCAAAAATATCCTCTAGAAGTGGGTACTGGAGTATATTGCTTGAACCTCAACACCTAATTGATTGACTTTCATGGTCAATGGAAAGGGTAGGTCTCCATTTCGTCTTTGTCAGCATAGACTCTCTGCTCTGTTTAGTGGGAAAAGTGGAGTGCTTTACCTTGAACACTGACTGGTAAAACAGATAGGTCCGGAGTGCCCCAATACCTTGCCCTCCACACTGAGGAGAACCCGCCATTCCTGTGTGTTACAATTTTTTTCAAACTAACATAGTCTCCTTTGCTAGGGACCTCAAAAGTAGACATTATAGAAATATGAGCTGGGAAAGTACATCCTGTACTTTATGGTCAATGTACTTTGAAGGTGAAAAACACCCTCTAGTTATACATTACTGTAGCTTCTGTGTGTCCTTTCATCCACTTTCCCCCCTAGTTTGCTAGCTGAGTTGAGTAACCTGCAAAAGAGATCTAAGAGTGAAGGAGAAATGAGGAGGTACACTGGAAAAATTCTTCATTTATTATTAACTTCAAACTCCAATTGACTTGCTTCCCCCAGGGCTAAGGAGTACAATGAGAACATGGAGTTGGTCCAGTTAGGCTAAAATTTTCAGAGAAAGAGGTTGGTATAGTGGAAAGATCAGTGGGCTTGGAGAGAGGAGCTGAATGCTAACTGTGAATGTGGTTCTCTGAGTCTCTTAACTTTTCAATGACTCTGTTCACACTTTGCACACCTTAGACTTTCTGCCAGAGTTTACCTTTTGTCATTCTATGATTTTCCTTGTCTGTTTGTAAGGCTAAGGTATACAACAGATAGAAAATGCATTAAGATTTCCTATTGGCTGGTTTCTGTTGTGCAAAATATCATCCTTTAACTTTGTGTCTTATAACAAAAGCCATTCCAATTCTGTGTATTGTTCAATTCTGGTTTGGGCTGGCTCAGATGATCATGGCTGACTTTCCATTGCTCTGCCATCAGATGAAAGATCTAGCATGACTTTCCTTTGTAGGTGTAGTGGTTGGTGGTTGGCAGCTGGAGTCTGGATGCTGGCTGGCTGGGGTCCCTCATTTTTCCAGCAGGATAGCTTGGATTGAAACATATGGTGGATGCAGGGTTTGAAACTTACAAGGTAGGCAAGCCAGAATACACAGGTACTCTTCAAGGGCAAAAAAGTAGATTTCATTTCTTGTTAGGAGAGAAGGAATTTATAGCCATTTTTGCAATCTATCACAGACTGCCTTTTGAGATATCTGAAAACAATTATTGTTAATGGTAGATAACACTTTGAGTGTTCACTGTGTCCCACATATTATGCCAACCATAAAATTTACATTATTTCATGATACTAGATTACACCAGCCCTATGTCTTTAGTGCTTTTACAAAAGAAAAATGGCTGTTAGAACCCTGCTCTGCTTTACACAGCAGATGTGGTACAGAAATGTTTCTTGTAAATAGAAATTTTATAGTTTGAATTATATTTTCAACACAATAAGGGAGTTGGCTATTCCAAGGAACCCATTGTGAATCCTTTTGGAAAAGCAAAGAATCCTTTTTAATACCCTAAATCACCTTTTGGTTTAGAAGTTTGGCAGGTTAAAGCAAAGGGATTATGAAAAAAAAAATATAAATATATAATGTAGGAAAGCCTCTGAGGCTTTGAAGGTGAATGGGCCTAGGTTCAAATCTTACCAGGTGTGTCAGCTTGGGCAAATTATTTTATGTCTCTAAGCCTTAGCTTCTTCTTTGTAAAATATAATCAATAGATACCTATCCCCTTTGGAGTGTTGGAGGTTTCCATGGAAAAGGAAAACATAAGTAAAGGGGCCAGATGTTTTCCAGAAGTTCATTGAATGAATACAATGTATCCTTCCACAATATCAGATGTTATTTCTGTATAACTACCTGTCTGGTCATTGCCTAACACAACCAAGAGTCTCTGGAAACATTTGTTTTTGTTTGGGAATTAGGTTGGCTTCTTCTGCCTGCACTTTCAAAAATCTTGCTATTAAGCTTTCTAACCATTTTCATGTCTTGATCAAATTCAAAAGGGTAGATGAGGATATGAATTCCTAACTCTGTAGATATCATGGTATAAAAAGTCTGTGCTAAACCAATTTAAAATAAATTAACTGAGAATAAGCAGGTGCTGCTTAACTTGGTATGGGAAGTTATCTATTAACCCAATCAGCAAAGAACAGTAAAACAATTAGCAAATTAGAAAGCCACCCCACATGTCTGAATATCTCAGACCACAAGATGGCCATTGGAGGGATTGCCACCCACTCTGGGTCACTGGATGGATTTGCAATATCAGCAAAAAGCATGGACTCAGAGAGGCCAGTCTCCTAGTGCTATGAGAGCATTGGAAGGAATTTATAGCAGGCAAATTACAAAAGCAGCTCTAATTAGCCCCAAGAGGCAATTACATAAGAACTACTGAGAACATTGCAGACTCATATTTGCTTCCTTCTCAGGATTTTATATGAGAGCCTGGTAATGAATGTTCTTTAACAACAGGAGCTGAGAGACCTTGGCGCTAATAGTACCCCTGAGGATACTGCCTCCTTTATTTGCAATCCTGCAAAGATCAGTTGGATACTATTGTTAAACCTTAAAATTGCCCCTAGTCTACACTGTGGCTTAACTCAGAAAGGAGGACCAAGTTGAAGAATTTTCCCTTAACCACCAGTCCCCTCCCCAGGTAGTAATGAATGATAAATAATCTAAACAATCTGGCACTGATGATTTTAGATTTTATTTTATTTTTTGAGGACGAAGACTTTCATAAAGCAGTTTGAGGCAAAAAGGTTTTTTGCTTGTCTGTATTAATAAAGAATAATCGAGGCTCTTTGACACAGGTTAAAATATTATTTCTAAAATCAGGTGCAGCTTTTCCTGGGTCTTGGTGAAAAGACACTTGAGGGTAGCTCAGGAATTTTCTCCCTTCCTTGTCTCCTTTCTTTCCTGTATTCCTTTCTTCTTTCAATGAATGCATAGCAAACCTAATGAGAAATAGGCACTGGTCTAGGTGTGTGACATGTAGCAGGGAGTCTAATAGGTTGGGCACAAGATCACTCCTGTGTCTTCCCTGAAATCAGAGACTTGTTTGTTGTGGCTAGAAATCCTCATGGGCAGCTATAAGGATCTGCACAGGTGAAGTGGAAATTTGGTCATATCTCCATTCTTCTTATCCCTATTCAGGTGATACTCAGGATGAGGCAAGTACAGGAAGGAATTCAGCCCTGTTTTCCTCAAGTCTTGGAATTATGATAATAATGGATTTTTATATATAGGCAGCACAAAAGGTATGTAAAAAATCATTTCCCTGGCACTTTGATTTTGAAACAAACCTTTCAGCCTACCCCTGGTGATGGCTGCTATGTGGCAGTAATGGCAGACCTCACTAGGGATGGTTTGGCTTCACTGACCTACTGTTGGTAGAGCTACTTACTTGCTTATTAAGACATTGATTTCTGGGCCACCTCCAGCATCTTCTGAGTCACTGTATCAAGCCAAGAAATTGGATTTCTATATTTTAAGTAAGAGCTTCTCTGGTGCTGTAGATCCATACATTGCCTTTGGAAACTGACAAAGTTCTTGGCTAGGAATCTCAGGCAGGCTCCTGTAGCTTGTGTACCCCACTTTGGATTCCCTCGGGCATCTACCTCCCTTTCCCCTGTCAGGAGCCACTTCATTTCCTCAGAACACTCTTTTCGTCCTGTGAAGTAGAGATGGGTATAACAGTTGGCCTTTTGTCTTTAGCTCATCCAGTCATTTGCTGTTTTCCCCAGAGTGATGTAAGAATAGGAATGTAGATCTGTAGATGGCTGTCCATCCTGTGGTGGCACTGTGACCAGCTGTCATTAATGCCTGGTATTGCAGTCACCAGATCTGCTCTGGCCCCAGCTTTGCCCAAGACCAGTCCTTCAGTCATCTCTCGCATTCTGTAAATGATCACAGCCTCTTCAAATGGCCTATTCAGTGTGAATGATTCTGGTGGTATAACAGAAGAAACAGGGAAGGGCATGAAATCTTGATATGTGGGCATAATGTCTGGGAAGGAAACAAGAGTCTTCTGCACAGGCCAGGTGTCCTGCCCCCTGCCTACTTCTCCCTGACCATACAGGGTAGCATTTCTTTTCTCTTTGCAGGTTAATTCTGCTGTATTTGTTTATATCTATATCTTTTTTTCCCTTCTTGACCCTGAGGACAAGGGCCAAGTCTGGTTCTTGTTTAGTTCCAGGGACTAGCATAGGGCTTGTCACATTGAAGGTGATCTGTGTGACTGTAGAAGGTCAGGCCACTCTCTGATTACAAGTGATGCTATAAGGGGCTGGCCTGGCTTGGAACCCCACCCAAAAGTATGAGATCCATCTTGTCACTATGGACCTTTTCTCTCTACTTTTTCCTACTTCTATTCTTCCTAAGAAAATAGAACCAGGTTTTATGTACCTCTGATTGGGCCATTATTCTTAGTATTTGTAGTCTAGAGGCCTCTCCCTGGTTTAGGAATTGGTATTTCTTAGATAAATTTATTGTATTTGAAACTGTTTTATTTTCTGCCCCTCTGTACTGATGGTATAGTAGACAAAAGAAAAATATCCATATTTAAACTCCCCAGGACCTCTAGAAATAAAAGTTTCCAATTAGCATTCTTTCCTTTGCAGCCTAAGTTTGTGATTAAAGAGCTTCATTGGGTTAGGAAAGTTTTAGAATTAAAACTGAGTACCTACAGAAACCCAGGGGCAAGACCTTATGAATAGAGGCCAGAAAGGGAAACAGGAAAAGCAGATGGAGCCAGTGAAAAGTGTGGGGATGGGAGGGGAGGGAGAGATGAGGCAAGGAAGGACAAAAATAGCCTACTGAGATAATTTGCTCTTTCTTAAGTGGAGTTTGTGCTGAGTTCCACAGAGGCTATGTGGTCTGAGAATCAGGAAATTCCAGGAGGCTCGCTTTTGTTCCTGCTTTGTAAAATGCCACTGAATAAATCAACAGATTTATTTGTAACTCCTTCCTCTAAAATTAGATGTGCTCCAAAATATCATATTTAAATCAACTGTGTAGGATATCAGAGATCAGTATGGAGCAACTGAATATAACTGGACTGTGTGTCTGAAGCTAGAAATGTGTGCCCTGTCCACATCACAGGTTTACAACCAACACGTATAGTCTACTGCTGTTCTGCATTGCATTGTGCTCTCTCATATCCGTGCCTCAGTGTATACCATTCTCTTTGCCTGCAATAATCTTCCCCCTTGGATTAGGTCAGTTCCTTGGAAGCAGAGATGAAGACAGGGATTCATGTGATTTATTAAGGGGGTAGTCTCAGGGAGTGTTTGGGATGGAAGCAATTCAGGTACGGACAACAGCTAAGGGAGAATGTGATGTCAGTTGATCCCTTAGGGAGCTCTGGAATGTGAACTGTATCATATTTTTGTCCCACTTTGAGCCAGGGACCTCAGTAACCTGACAACAGCCAGTCATTGGAGATAAGATGCTCCTGTAGATGAGGACTATATCATTCCAACTGAGGTATTCTCCACTGGCCAGGGATAATTGGGGGCAAGTGTGAGTCATAGCAGCCAGCACTTGTTGCAGGGACAATGGGTCCACTGCCCTCATAAAGGAGATCTGTGTTGACATTGGCAGTATCCCAAACAACTCTGCTCTTCACTTCATTAATGTTTATTCACTGGCATTTTTAGGACTTGGTTTTGGTCACACATTCTTTGATCATTTCTATGCTCTTTAGCTTGTTAAGTGTCCATCCTCTTTGTAACAAGATGTTTGGACTTATCCTTAGCTCATCGCACTGTACATTAACGGGGAGACATGAGTATCTTGTCTTTATTCATCTTCCTGGTGGCCTGGGATTGATCACCTTTTCTGTCTCTATCCACCAGGTGCATCACAGCCTGTACAACATAATGTGTCCTGTCAAATTGTTTCAGATGGGTAAGTCAAACGCTGAATCCTTCCCTACTTTGCTGTGTGATCAGTCATTCACCCAACTTTTGTGAGACTAAATCCCACTTCTCTTAGTAGGGAATAATACTTGTCCAGTGGTCTCTTAGTGTTGTTGAGAAGGTTGAGCCACAGGCATGATGTGAAAGCCAGAGCTTGCTTTATTTCTCTTATCCTGTGCAAGAGTCTCTCTGACAACATCCATGGAAAGCAGTGTGCAGACTGGATGCAAATGCCCCTTGGCCCAGCCCTGTGCTTGGCACTTTGGACAGTTCCAACAGCTTTTTTTTTTTCCCTTATTGGGTTGAAATCTCTCTATCAGTAACTTCTCTTCTTGAGTCTTATTTTGCTCCTAGGAGCCACTTGGAACAAGCTTGCTCTGCATTTCACATGACAGTCCTTATGGATTGATTATTTTAGGGAATGTTGCTGTCTTGTCTGCTGTTCTCACCTCTTGCTGACAGTTGAAGCTAAGCCTTTGAAGTTCTAGTCTTGCTTGTCTTCCTTCCTCAGTTGTCATCAGCTCCCTCTGTTATCCAGAGGAGATGAAAAGAGTTAGAAGCTCAGGTTTTAAAAGTTCCTAGGAGAGTGGTCCTCAGGGAGGTCTTTTGAGGACATGGGTAGAATCTTGTCTCTGGTTTTTCTAATCCTTCCAACTCAAAGGAAGATGCTGAGAGGAGACTTGCATGCTCCAACTTTTCCTTAATGACACTTTGATGACAAATGATATTTCACTCTTCTGGCTACAATGTTATTATGTTACGGTGATAAGAAGACAACACTAGGGGGTCCTAGTTGTAGTCACCATTAGTTAGTGTTACTCATAGGGAAATCTCTGTTCTGGAGGAGGACATGGCAATTCTCAGGGGGCAAGAAGAGAAAAGACAGATATGGACAGAACAAACAGATACCAATGGGCCAAAACTAACAAGAAGCATTTGTAGTTTGCATGGGGTTATGAGGGGGAAAGAGTGTCAAGGATGACTCTGTCATGTTGGGGAAGGAGGAAGATCCTGAAAGTGGGAGAGAGGAGCAGTATGGGAGGTAGAAGGAAAAAAGGAGACTGTAGAATCCTAGGAGTCCAGCAGGGGACCCAGAGGAAGGCAAGAGGCCTCAATCCTGCTGAGGTTCCAAGTGAGGTGAAGACTGAAAATGTCCTGGGGCACTTTAGCAACAGAGATGTTACCCAATGATCACTGTATCTTTTTAAAACTCTTGTAAGAGTAGAAGAGAGTGGAGTGAATTGAGGATTGGAGTGGGAGGGGAGCATATGGAGACTACAAGGATGGATAATTTTTTGGAAAACTTTGGGTCTGAGGAGGAGGAAAGAAGGCTATAACTGCAGGAAATTGGGGGTGGAGGGAAGATATTTTTAAGGTGGAGAAGGGTTGAGTCTGTTTAAATGTTTTAGGGAGATGTAATTCAAAGAGTTGACTACATAGGAGAGAGATGGAGCAGTAATACCCTCAAGGAACATCAGGGAAGAGTTCCAGGGACTGTACTTGGTTGAGGAGCGACACTATTTCAAATGTCACAGCAAGGGTATGCATTACTGTGGAGACTACACTCTTATTACTGATCCAGCTGATAATCCATCCCCATCACCACCACTGTCCACAATATCTGCTACAAACTTTTCTCTAGACTTCAGTTCTAGGCATGTAAGATGGGGAAAAATTGGGAAAGGGTTTGAGGAGGTTTTCCTGGTGAGTGGGACTAACCTTACTGCCTCTTCCTGATGGCATCTGATCAGGCATGGCATTCATGCTGTTAGCCCCCTGTACACTTATTCCTTCAACTTGACTTCCCTGGATCACATCCTACTGACCCAGAGCCCTAACTTCCCAGGGATCAATTGGATAAGCTGCAACTGTAGGGTGTATTATGGTCTCACTGTCCCTGGTGGGGTCCAGGTTTGGCTGTGTCTGGGTCCAGTGACCATTCTCTGTGCTCTTAGTCAATGTTATTTTTCTTATAGATGAAGTCACTCTATCCATGTGCATAATTTATAGAGGGGCTTAAATTCATCTGCCTTACCTCTGCTAAGTGATTCTAGTGCTGTTTAACCTAAATTTAGCATGACTAGATAGATTCTGTATGTGTTAATAAAATGCTGACCATTGTATCACATTAAGAAATCCAAGAAGAAAATTTAAAATACAAATTAGCTAAGAACCTTAATATGCTCTCATGTGCCTTTCTGAAGGCCTTGTGACAGAAGCACACACTTGTTTTTAAGCACTGGGAAGCAGAAAGTCAATAAACATTCAAATCCCATGCCACCCTATACTCATCCAACCCAATGATGATGAAATACACAGTGACAAGAGCAATAAGAAAAATAATAACATTGGTAGCTTCATAAATAAAAGACTTGGCTTTCCACTGATGTTTTATTTTCGTAAATGCCCCTGGAAATTTAAGTATAGTAAGGAAACATTATCCTGAGATAATGTTCGATTTCTCTTAACGTAAGCTCTTAAACCTTGGCTATGTGCAGTTTTCAGTGTGGGACGAATTAAGGTGAACAATTCCTTTGGAGCAGACTGTGGCAGATTTATTTTAAATAGCCTGGGTTTAGTGCCTTGGGTTCAGGGAACAGGTGGGTAGAATGTTAGCAGAACCACAGAGGCAGAGAATCCTAGAACCCCGTGGTTTCACATCTAAAAATGGGGAGGCTCTCCTCTGCCCATGATGCTACAACTTGCCAAGCTCAGAATTGCCAGAATTGGGTGTGGAAACTGAGGGTTCACCTGTCTCTATGGTCGGTCTCATGGTGTCCTTGTAGTTTTATTTCCTCTTCTTACCCTACTGCAGCAATTGCTCTGGCATTCACTTAGATCCCTGGGCTATGTAATCAGCACCCAGACTGAATAACAAAGGAATTCTTGCTAGCTCCACCTGGTCAAAAGCCCTGGTACTTTGAAGACATACAATGATAAATGTTGAAGGGGAAGCAGCTTCCACAAGAGATTTTTTAATCTCCTTTCACTCCTCAGTCTTTAGGCAAATGCTCCATTCCCCAGAAGGTCTGGCTAATTGGAGGAGAAGGCAGTAGATGATGTCTACGTATCTTCTTAGACTTACAGCAGGGTTTCTTGAACTTTACTATGCATCAGAATAACCTGGGGCTTGTTTAAATACAGACTACTAGAATCCATCCTAAGAATTTCTGATTCTGTAGGTCTGAGGGGCCCAGGAATTTGAATTTACAACTAGGCCCATGTGGTGGTGTTGATTCGGAGACTATTGTATGAGAACCAGTGACTGAATTCTCTTGATCCAGAAACTGGATGGTGGTAAGTCAACAGATGTATCTTTCTGCACTTATGGGCTCAAACCAGGACAGAAATCATTTATGTTCTTGTTTCTTTATATAGGGGCCTCTGCAGAGTGGCTGAAGAATATTATGTGGTTTCATTATGACTTCAGAGTCTGGTTCTAGCTACCCCAGAGCCCTCTAGGTTTGGAAAGACACAGGTAGTTTCTTCCATATCCTGGCCTCTGAGTTCAAATCTTTTAACTGGAGAGAAGAACTGCCACCTTTCTGGGAGCTTGAAGTAGAAAGGTAAGCCTGTGAAGGCCTTTGTGGCACCCACACATCTGGGTTTGCATTTGCTGTGGTGAAAAACTCAATACCAATGGTGAGGGGTGAACGCAATTCCACTCTACATTCTGTAGAAGACTGAAGGGCAGAGACCTTGTGACCAACCTCAGGGCTCTCTAGAGCCTGCTGTCAATGTATTGGCACAGCAACGAGGCATTTGGGAGGCCAGCAGCAAGACAGGGAAGTGGAAGAATAGAGGTGTGTGTGTGTGTGTGTGTATGGCTGTTTCAGGAATGATAGAGCAGAGATGAAGGAAAGCAAAGGAGTAGGGGAGGAGAAGAGGGAAGTGTAAGGGTTTTCTTCTCAGTCCAAGAATTCTGGATCCTAATTTGAGCTCCTTTCTAACCTTTTACAAATGTCACATTAGAATCTTCACTTGCCTTTAGAATGCAATGCCAACCCCACCCAAATTAAAGCTGAACAGCAGGTGTTTCATAGGATCATGTGTTCTAAACATCCTTGCTTGCATTATGCTTTTCATAAAAGTTGGAAATTACAAATCTTACAGTTTTCAAGCCATTGTCCTGCTTCTCTTCATCAATCTAGTCTGAAACCTTTATAATGCCTGTTGTCTTTGTTTCAACTACTTCTATTGCTTCATTTCACATTCTTTCTCTTGTTCTTTGTTCCTTTAGGAAGAATTGCACAACTCTGTTTGTCTTCCCAGCTTTTGGCATTCAAGAGTGGACCATGCAGGCAGTCACAGGATACATGGCTGAGGTCCAAGAGCAACTTTTCCACAGGTGATTGTATCTTAAGTTATGGGGGCCCTGCTTCTCTTCTCTTCTGCTCAGTGTAGAGGATACAGAGTGGAAGTACACATAGGTGCTGCCAGAGTGAAGAAATAGAGTGAGCAGCCCCCAAGATCAAGAACACAACATGACCAGCATCCAGAATCTCCTTAGTGCCCCTTTCAGTAAGGGAATTACTGCTGTGCTGACTTGTAATGTCATTAATTAATTTGAACTGTTTTTAAACTTTGTACAAATATAATTATTCAGTAAATACTATTCTGTGTCCGGCTAGTTTTTCTCCATATCATGTTTGTGAAGTTTGTTTCTGATGTTACATAAGAAATATCCTTCTGATTGTTCTTTCTCTCTCTGTATAATGAATACATCCCATTTTATGCATGCTACTCCTGATGGATATCTGGGTGTTTTCAATTTGAGGTTATTACAAATTTTGCTGTGAATAACATTCATTTATGTGCATTTTGGTAAACACACATTTTCTTTCTGCTGGATTTAGACTTGGCAGTGAAGTTGCTGTTTCATAAATTGGCATATGTCCAGCTTTAGTTGATACTTCTGAACTATTTGTAAAGTTGCTTTACAAATTCATTTGCCCACATGAGAAGTTCAAAAGTTCAGGTTTCTCCATATCCCTGCCCATGCTTGTTATTTTAATTTTAGTCATTCTGGTGGATGTGTGTTGATAGAAGATTTTTGATCTAATTTATATTTCTTCATTTTGAAATATGCTCGCAGGTATCTTGATTACCACTTTGGGTAAGTACTTGTTGAATATTTTGCTTTTAAAATGAGGCTATCTGCCTATTTATTGCCTTGTGGAAGTTCTTTAAAATTGGTATGAGTTCTCTGATGGGTGATCTAGAGCAAAAGTTTTCTTCTGGGTGACAGCTTCTTTCCTCTTTCTTCACCAGACTCTTTACAATTGTGAGCTTCATACCTTAAATTTCAGCTCAAATAAAATAGCAACTGTTTGGTGAGTTTCCCCCTTTTTCCTTCTCTTTGGAGTTGTTGCCTAACATACAACTATTTTTTCCCTCATCCTAACCAAGTTTTTTTACTATCTTTGCTTCTTTTTATTTTCTTACAAAATTGTAACAGATTTCTAATGGTTCTATTAACCACCTTTGCCAAAGAAAAATGGCACAAGATAAAGTTAAGAGGTAAGGAAGACTTTATTCAAGACTATTGCATTAAGAGAGAAAGATTGAACTCAACTTCACTAAAACCAAATGTAGGAGAGTTTTTAAGACTGGGGTGAGCTAGTGGAAAAGTACTAAGGACATTAGGAAGAAGTTGGCCAATGTGATTAGACCATCTGTGTTTGCTAATTGGTGCTTATGAGAATTAGTCTCCTACCTTCCCACAGAGACTAGGAAATAGGGGCCCTAGTTTTCTTGTGATTACATTTTTAATGGATGGCACTCAGGTCACTGAGAAAGACATTTCTGGATTGTAAAATTGGCAGGCAAATAGCTAGGAGATTTACATTGCAAAGGGGCAGAGAAAGAATTTATAATTACAAGTTTTCTAAAGTAAATGCTCAGAAAAAGGAGCCCAAAGTCTATAGTTAGAAAGCAACCTGTGCAAAAGGTTGCTTTAGTCACACTCCATCTTAACCACCAAATGAGCTGTAAACTCAGGCTATATTGATGTGTCATCATACTCTTATACAGGCTCCTCTGTGTCTGTGTCCTGCCATTTGGGAGGAATGGTGGATCACCATGAGCATTTGGAGAATGATTGCAGCTTGTGCACTGACAAGGCATGTATGTGGGGCCGGGCTCATGGTTTTCCCCATTTCTCAAAAAACTCTGCCTGTGGCAACAGTCACTGTTTATGGTTTTCCCTCATTTCTCTTTGAAGATATGGAAGCCAAGAAATAGGGCAGAGACAAGAAAGCCAAATCCTAAGAAAGAATTGTACATTACTTACCAGCTTTTGCTGTCCTGCTTTCTGAAAAGGCAAAGGAAAGGGTCATCATGCAATTACTTACAATTATTGATTTTTTAATATGAAAAACTATTTTACATTATCTAAGCATTTTAATACTTATACTTAATTCTCTCAGTGTTTTAAGTACAATACGTGAGACAAAGGCATTCTTATTTTAAAGGTGAGGAAACTGAGGCTGAGGAAGGTTAACTTCAAATTATCACAGGATGTAAGTGTCAGATAGTGGGGGTAATATGAATCACAGTCTGGGTGAGGGTGGGACAAGACAAATGAGCCCAGGAAATTTCAAAGTTATTAGACCACCAGCTGGATGACTTTCCGAGAAGACAGGCATATCAGATGCTCAGAGAGTGACCCTCCTAGACTTCTGAGTAGCAGCCCAGCTGCCCTTCAAGGGCTGATAGTTGTATTCCCCCTAACTCTGTTTAACAAAATTTTGAGGCTTTTCCTCACATGTAAACTACTTGTATCACCAAGGTCATGCAAACCACCTGCTGGCACCAAGGTCAGCCAATGTTGGGCAAAGGGGCAATCAGGTCTTACATTTGTTCTCTGAAGGTCAAGGATGTAGGTATGGGTCCCTTCAGTATCTCCCAAATGACAAGGAAAAGCTAAGCTTCCTTACTTCCTGCTCCACTGAACACACAGAACTCAATGAAAAGTCATAACACATTTAAGTGTCTGAAATTAAATCTGGAGTTGAAGCAGCAGCATCTTATTACTTTTAATCAGTGCAGTGCATGAAGCCCTTTTGGAGAAATCATTATTTTACCTCTACACATGGAAGGCATAGCTACCTTCTTATTTCTCTGGTCTCTGGAAAATGACAGGGGACTTTTCACTCCACCTGTCCATCAGACTTGGTAGCTGCCTTCAACTTCTGCCATGGTCAAGTCGGGGATAGATTTAACTCTTTAGGGCTGCTTCCTTAGGGTGTTATTTTGCATGGCTCTCAGATGTACTTTTCTTAATAAAGGGACAAGAAGCTCAGGGATTAGTAACTATAGTTACCATTTATTAAGGCGTTTCTTTGTCAGTTAAGGTTTTTAGTAGCACACAATCAAAACTGGCTTGAACAGAAGGGCAATTTATTAAGGGATATTAGTCTGTGCACCAAATCTATAGCAAAGCTAAAGAGTAGGGTCTGAAAGCTGTGCAGTCAGAAAAAATTCCCAAAACCTCACTGCTGAATTGGAGGTAATGGGGACATCACAGTTGCCATCCTTGGGCACATCACCACAGATTGAACTGCTAATGCTGAGTTAATTTTCCCTGCAATGACAATGCAAGGTAAATATGATTATCTTTATTTTACAGGTGTGGTAACTGAGGTTTAGTGATTAGCTAGCTTGTCTCCCAAATTAGCTGGAAGTGCATTGCAAATTCTCCTAGGCTCAGTGGTGTGTTGGTTTTGCTCAGCTAATCACAGTACCTAGTATAGTTCCTGGTTCATAGTAGGCTTTAAATAGTTTTTTGAAAGGAATAAATGGAGACAATGTACATATGTTTAGAGGTTGTTTTGTTTGTTAAACTTGAGCACTATCTACTCCCCTTTCCCTTTTGCAAACCTTCCTTTGGTTCCATATCCTATGTCTATGTTCAAAGGGTTAGGCAAGTGACTCAGGCTGAGACAGTTATAATATTATATCCTTCTGCCTATGATGATTGGTCCCAAACTAGGAAGAATGTAGGTTTGACCAGATGTCCCAGTGTCAAGTGAAAAATCTCAGGGCAATATAAATGAAGAAAGGCATTGTGCAGAGAAAAGTAAAGTGAGGATTTGCAATTCAATTTTCTCACGTTATTAATATTGGCCCTTTTATAAGCAAGTGGTATTGCTTTATCCATGAAAGACAGGGTGAAAATGGTGTCTTGTCTCAGGAAGGGTGTTTTATTTTAGATGTCATCTTTAATGCATCATTGGATGTTTATACTTCAAGAAATATTTCAGAACTGACCAAAGTGTATGCAATCCTTCTCTCTTTGTTCTTTGCAGGCCCCCCCACATTTTACCTCATCTTTATTTGAATGAACTTTTTAAAGCTGTGGTTTCTCCATACAAATCCAGACGCAGTAAGTATCTATGGGATACTTTGGTAGGATCATTGCTGCCCAAGGTGATGGTGGATGGAGAAGAGTAGCCTTTAAGGTACATGATGAACATTCTGGCAGGGATGGCAGGCTTCAGCCTGGGCGTCTATGGGAGCCCTTCCATTGGAAGCCATCTATTTCATGGAGCTCTTCCATGATCATCCAAATGTTTGATAATTTTCTAGGACAACTCATGGAACTTACTGAAGGTATATTATGATTAGAGCTTTATTATAATGAATACAACCCAGGAATAACCAAGTGGAAAAGATGCATAGGGTAAGGTTGGGTCAGGGAGGGGCACATTGAGCCTCAATGCCCTCTCCTCCTGGAATCTTCCTGCACATCAATGTGCTAACCAACATGAAAACTCCACTAAACTCAGAATCCAAAGATTTTATTGGGGTTTCATCTCATGGCATCAGAGATTAGCTCCTTGGCCACATGATCAAAGTCAATTTCTAGTCTCCCTATTTTTCCTACAGATTGGGATGACTCAAAGCTCTAGCCCTCTAATTATGTGATTAGCTTTTTTTGGTGCCCAGCTTCATTCTGAAGTTAAATAGGGGCACCTGCCATATGGCCAGCTCATTAGCATAATCAGGAAACTCTTATCACTAAGGAAGTCCCAAGAAGTTTTGACATTCTATGCCAGGAACTGGGGACAAAGATCAGATATATTTACTGTTACTACAGTTTTAGTTTGGTGGGGGAGATTCAAACTAAAACAGAAGGTTTTTATGCCCACATTCAGTACTTGTTAAAACAAATATTTTGTTAACTATAGTTATAGTCAACAGTCAGGACTGAGATCCAGGCCCAGGAAGGTTTCAGAGCCCTGTTGATGTTAACTAGCAAAGGGTCCAACTAATCTCCATTGATAGGGGAACTCCACTCCCATCTCATAGGACTCGCAGGTCCTCCCCTTTCCAGTACATTTCAGAGGCTTTGGAATGCCCTGGCTCTATCCATCCTATGATGTAGCTGAGCTTTCTTTATCTCTGTAATTGTAGAACCTGCTTCTGATCCCACTTTCCTGCCCCATCTGCCTCTGTACTTCTTATTCAATCCTTTTACCTTAGAAGCTTTGATAAAATCAGTTTCAATTTTTCAGGCTCATGTATGCTTCCACATTTGGCTGGAGACTTTCTTGATCATGTCTTCCACCTTCCCCAGATATCCAACCTTTGTGCCACTGTCCTCCCTGGGCTGCTGGCCTCTTTTCTTTCTGTCCTATGAGGTGAACAGCTTGCTGCTCTACCCCATCATTGCTTGCATTAATAACTTTGTTTTTCATAATGAGGCTTAATTGTAAGTTTTATTGACAGACTTATGTTATGCCACAGGAACCCATCTTGAATCAATTAGAATCAATTAATCACACTGTGATTAACTTTAATTGTGGGATGTTTCTAACACTCAGCAAATAACCATTCACATATGTATCAATTAATATTTTACCCCCCTTTGTTGACAAATGATCTATTGTACTTAACATTAATTAAATGTTAGCATGGTCCCAATTAACATTATATTAACAATAAAAGATGTCTTGATTGTCAATATCAAGCAAAATCTGTGATAATATATCATTACAATGTGCAACATATGTTGTTTAAATTTTAGGTGGCCTAACCTCTTGCACAAATAGTGGATGACCCAGTCAAAATGTGAAGCCATATTTAAAGCTATTACAAATCTTGGGAATTTTGTCTTTCATTTAAGATAAGCAGGGAAAAGGAAATTTTGTCCATCTAGAAAGAGTGACCTATCTTTCTCTGCATTTTGCTGAATTCATATTTAATGTTTCTTGTTAATCATTATTTCAAATAGTTTATTTCAGTAAGTATTTCACATTATCTTTATCTACTTGTTCACAGTCTCCTCAATTTTTTTGTTATTTACCTAGCTATTGCATTATAAATTGCGAACTGCATCCTTTGCTTCTCATTCTTTTTTTTTTTTATATACATCCAATTAGGGTAGGTGGACATGTTTTAGTTGTGAATGTTGTTTATCCATGCCTTCATTGTCAAGCATTGTTTTCAACTCTTTGCTTTTACAAGCAATGCAGGGGTGAATATTGTTTGTGTACTAGTATTTGGGTACCTGCATGAAATATATTCCTAGGAAGGCAATTATTGAGTCAGAAGATAATTACAAACTGCACTGCAGAATTGGCCATATTTGTATAGGAAGAGGTAGAAGTCTGGAGATGTGAAGCAATTTTTCAGGGTCAAGTTTGTGATAAGGCTTCATGTTAGATCATCTGAATCTTAAAATGTTCATTTCACAATGTGCTACCATCTCAGTTTCCCTGAGTTCTCTGGAATTTTCTAAGTAAAAGGTTTCTAACATGACAGTTTAATTGTATTCTGTCTTGGGCTCACCTTGTTCAGGTTACTTTAAGAGTCAACATTCAATATGTAAGTTGTCACTGACAAGACATATATGCCACTATTATCAGGCAGTGGCATTGGAAAAATGGGAACATAAGCCCCAATTCTTCTATTCAAAAGCATCTGCCTTTGGTATTGGGCAAAGGTCTATAGAACCAGCCAAATATTTTGGAATAGGTGACAGAAACATAATAATTATTAACCTGTTTTATCACAGTTTCTCTTACAGAGAGGGGAAAACACTACTTTGATGATCAAAATCTTAACTCCCATATTAATGTTTTTAAGTAAGCTTCCCTTGGTTGGTGTGGATGTGTGTGTTTTTTTTTTATTTTATTTCCCCTTAATTTTATCTTTCTTTCTTTTTTTTTTCTTTTACTCATATGTGCATACAATGTTTGGGTCATTTCTCCCCCCTTCCCCCATCCCCTCCCTTTCCCCCCTGCACCCTTCCTGTCCGCCCCCCCACCCCGTCACTACCAGGCAGAAACTATTTTGCCCTTATCTCTAATTTTGTTGAAGAGAGAGTATAAGCAATAATAGGAAGGACCAAGGGTTTTGCTAGTTGAGATAAGGATAGCTATACAGGGAGTTTACTCACATTGCTTTCCTGTACATATGTGTTACATTCTAAATTAATTGTTCTCGAACTAACCTTTTCTCTAGCCCCTGGTCCCCTTCTTCTATTGGCCTCTGTTGCTTTAAAGTTTCTGCATTAGTTTCTCTGTATTGAGGACATCAAATGATATCTTGTTTTTTTGGGGTTTCTTGTCTATCCTCATACCTCCCTTGTGTGCTCTCGTCTCATCATGTGATCAAAGTCCAATCTCCTTGTGTTTGCCCTTGATCTAAAAACTCTGCATATGAGGGAGAACATATGATTTTTGGTCTTTTGGGCTAGGCTAACCTCGCTCAGGATGATGTTCTCCAATTCCATCCATTTACCTGCAAATGACAAGATTTCATTCTTCATGGCTGAGTAGTATTCAATTATGTATAAATACCATATTTTCTTAATCCATTCATCAATAGTGGGGCATCTAGACTGTTTCCTTAACTTGGCTATTGTGAATAGTGCTGCAATAAACATGGGTGTGTGAGTGGCTTTGGAGTAACCTGTGTCGCATTCCTTTGGGTATATCCTCAAGAGTGGGATTGCTGGATCATATGGCAGATATATGTTTATATTTTTAAGAAGCCTCCAAATTTTTTTTCAGAGTGGTTGTACTAGTTTGCATTCCCACAAGCAGTGTATAAGGGTTCCTTTTTCCGGTGTGAATGTGTTTTGTTGAGAGATAAATAGTGATACAAATCTTCTAATCTCCTTGGTAATCTTTGGAACTTTATATTTCTTTTTGGGCACTGGGAGGAGGTTTGGCTGCTACAGTGTCATCTCTTGATGCATTATTCTCCCACCTTATCTCCACTGCTTCTGTTCACATTAACCTTAAAGGTTAATTGAGCAACTACTGAACTCAATCACTGGATTCACAGCCCTGTCATTACAATACAAGACAGGGGTTAGTGGGCAACTCCTTTGAGTGCTGAGCTAAGTGTTGTGCATGGCCAGAGAAGAGAGCTGCCAAGTCAGGGAGAGCGAGTGGTGAGCAAAGAGGTGTCAGTGGAGCTGGATTTGAACAGATGTGCAGGAGTTGGTCAGGCAGAAGAAGGAAGGTGTCATAAGGACAAGAGACAGCAGATCCCTTCTTCTTCCTGTACTCACTCACATCCCACCCCCTTTCCTTCTACCCCCACAGTAGCCATGTCCAGAAATAATCCAGCATCCCTGAGGGATGTGGAACAAATGTTCAACATTGCACAGTGCTAAGCATACCCCTCTAGTACTTGTGCCTGTGAAATGCATTTCACGCCTCATCTGTTCCCTAAATGAGATGTGAAAGCAGTTTACACCTCGTTTACATTTGTGCTATTTTACGGAACAGCATAGATACAGCTCCATCCAAAGTAATGAAATGAGGTCAGTCACCCCCTTTTCTCTTTGGACTGAATCCACACAGCTCTTTAGATCCTCCCAGGCAACCAGGAATCTATGAAGTGGAGGCCTGGAAGACTGGTGTAGGGAGAGCTGGCATTAGGTTCCTTTTATGTGAAGGAAATGACCTTTCTTCTAAGCCAACAGTACTGTACTGAAGTATAATTTACTTAAATAAAATGTAGAAATAGTAAGTTTGCAGCTAGAAGAATTTTAACTTTTTCATATACCTGTGTATCCCACATGCAGATTAAAGTATAGAACATTTCTCTCACCTCTGAAAATTCCCTCATGCCCCACTTCAGTCAAGAGACCCCTCCTCAAAGATTACACCATTCTGACTTCTATCTCTCCAGATAAATTATGCCTATTGTAGAATGACATGTACACGAAAACAAATAGTGTGTCCTTTTTCATATCTGGCTTCTTTTGCTCAAATGGAGTCTGTGAGAACCATGTAGGTTCCTGTATGCTCAGTAGCTTATCTCTTTGAATGGCTCACTAGTATTCCATTGCATGGAAAAAACAGTTTAGTCATTTTCCTGTTGATAGATATTTGGTTTTTATCTGTTTTCATATATTATAAATAAAACTGCTGTGAATATTCTTAAACAAGGTTTTAGGAACTTAGAGACTCTTGGGAACATAGGTAGGAGTAAAACTTCTGAATTGTAGTATGCATGTATTTAAATTTTATTTAAAAATCTACCAAATAGTTCTCCAAAGCGATTACACATTTTACACTCCCACTAGTAGTGTATGAAAATGTTGGCTACTTTTCTTGGTTAAAAGTAATTCAATTAGTTTGAAAATTCAATTAGTTTGTAAAGTAGCACAAATCCATTCAAAGACTATAAGCTAGAAAGCAAGATTGAGGATTTTGGAAGAGACCTAAAATCTCAAAAGATTTCCTATGCATGGATCTTTATTGGCCCAAATATCTCTTGAATGTCTTGCTGTTGCTTAAAACTCACAATACTTAAAAATGTGCAACATCCTTTATTTCCTCCAAATTAAATGTGATACAATCTCACATGTGTAAATTCAGGGCACTAAGAGCCACTCCCCCATTGTGCACAGGTCAGCCATTTGCCTGTCTTCCTAAAAGTAGACTGATAATGTTTCTAGCAAACTAGCAAATGTTATGTGTTACTTCTGTTTTTAACTTTTTAACTTCAATACTTAATAGAATACAGCATTTTGTTCATTTGTTTCTTAATGTTTGCTTTCTTTTTCTTAGTGAATTGAATCTTCATGTCTTTTGCCCATCCTCTCTGGTGGTTTCATTTTTCTCTGTCGATATTTAGATTGCTTCACTTTCAGTATTACTTGTCATATGCTGCACATATTCCTTTCATTTTATTTATCATTTTAAAAATAAAAGTGACTTTTATCATTATTTTACATTTTTTCACCCTACATTGTTTCCTGTATGGTTTAGGTTTATCTCTTCAGTCATTATTCTCAGGACTCTGAGAAGTTGTAGGAATATGCTGGTGCAGACTCAACATTTGGCTTCCTTTTCAGTGTTATGGAAAGGGACTGTACTTCTTTGGGGAGACACTTACGCTGCCCTAAGCCACTTGGCCATAACTTGGGGGAGTGACATCCCAGGCTAGTCAGATTGAAGACTTTTATTATTTTTGAAAATGCTACTTGCTCATTATAAAACTCATAAACAATGGAAAAAAGATCCTAGAATGATAAAAATTAATTCTGGCAAATTCGATATCTGAGAGATAATAGAAAAACTTAATCTGTTAATAAAATTCCGACTAAAATCACTTCAAACATCTCTCAAGCCTATATATAGATAACTCATTATGTTTGTAAGTAGAAGCATAGAAGAGTTGCTTTAAAAAATACACCATAAATTGTATTTGAAAAATGGTTACAGTTAAGAAAGTCATTTATTATAAAATTCATTGGTCTTAAAAGATTCCTTATCATGAAAGAGTTTGAAATGATAGGAAAAGCACATAATTTGATTTTGGAGTATATCTTTGGCAATCTTTCCTATAAAAGGGGAAAATATTATGAAGCACTCTTTTCCTATTCTGGACACTTTTGATTTGCTTAGTTATCTCAGAATGTTAATGGTAGGTCTTCTAATATTTGAAGACCTTTTCCTTAACTGTAGTTCCCACACTTGCCAATTTTCTACTTTTAAACAGATCATCAGCATTTCTTTCACCTTGACATTTCCATTTCATTTCTTTATTTTGATTTATTGCTTTTAATGTATATTTTATTATTCTAATAACATTTTTCATGAAGGGTTTATAGGCGTGGGGTTTCCTGAGTTCTTGCATATTTCAGAATCCTTCCCAGTTTCATTTCTTTTTGAAAAATGACTTGGCTAGGTATATAGTTATTGAGTTACACCTGTTACTAAGAACTTTATGGCTGTCACACCATTGTCTATTGGTGTTAAATGTTGCTTGGGATAAAGCTGAGATCAATAAGAAATGCACCAAAACCTTCTGCAACACACATGCACAAGCACATGTGTTCACATGCGTGTGTGCCCCCCACACAAATGCACACACACACACACACACCCCTGTATATGACATTCTCTTCTGTCTTAATGCTTACTTTATTCTTTCCTTTTTAAATCTATTTTAGCAGCTCCTTCAGAGACTACAACAGTTGTTTTTGACTTATCAAATAAATATTATTTGAAGCTTTTAGCCTCTTCATGGGCAATCTTAAACATTTTTAATTTCATGTAAACCATCAACTTAAATAAATTTTGTTGAATATCTTAATTCTTTCTCTATTTTAAACTATGTAAAGCACAATTATTACTATTATTACTATTTTATATGGAAAATACGCATTTAAATTGATATAAACACTTAACATCTTCTTCTTCTTCTTCTGGGGTTTGAACTCAGAGCATCTTGCTTATTAGACAGGTGCTCTAGGAAGCTTGAATCACACCTCCAGCCCTCTTTTGTTTTCATTATTTTTCAGATGTGGTTTTCTCCATTTTTCCTGGGGCCAGCCTTGGGCTGTGGGCCATCCTTCTACCTGTGCCTCCTGGGTACTTGGAATTGTAGGCATGCTCAGTTTTTTGCTTAAGATGGGACCTCTATAACTTTTTTCCCAGGCTGGCCTTGAACCACAATCCTCCAGATCTCTACTACCTGATTAGGTGGAATTACAGGCATGTACTGCTATGCCTGGCTATATGTAGCTTTATATTGTTCTTCATTTCTTTCTTCAGCACTAGGTTTTCATTTGGGGTCATTTTGCTTCTGTGTGTGATCCAAATTTGCTGCTTCACTTGGGAGGGAACTCTCACCCTGGTCTACACAAACCATAATAAAAACCAATGCTAGCATCTTTCCTTGTCCTTGAGTCCATTTCAGTACAGCGCAACAGGCCAGCCCAGCCTGCCCTAACAACTTCAAGTATATAAGCAATATTCTTCATGTTCTCTTTTTGTACATTTTATTTTACTTTTTAATTAGTATGCATTGATTGTATGAGGGGGTTTCATTGTGATAATTCTACAGATGTATCCAAGTGTACTTTGGATAAGTTCAATCATACTCATTTTTTATTAGTATAGTACAAAATAATGGATTTCAATTATGATATTTTCATATGTGCATATATTATAACTTGATCATATTTATTCCCTCTATTATCTTCTCTTATCCTCCTGCCTCTTTTTCCCCTTCCATATCACTAATATAATAGTCCTCCTTTGCCTTTCATGTGCCTTCTTCCCCCCTGAATTCCACATATGAGAGAACATATGTTATGGCTTTGTGATTCTGATTCAGCATCATGATCACCAGTTCTATTCATTTTAAAGCAAATGACATAATTTCATTCTTTGTAACTGAGTAAGACTCCATTGTGCACGTATAACACATTTTCTTTATCTATTCAGCCATTGGTGGGCACCTAGGATGATTCTATATCTTGGCTATTGTAAGTAGTGCTGCAGTGAAAATGGGTGTTTGGGTATTTCTATTATATGTTGACTTTGAATCCTTTGGATATATGCCCAGAAGTGGCATAGAAAATCCTATGGTGGTTCTGTTTTTAATTTTTAAGGAATCATCCACACTTTTCATAGTAGCTGCACTAATTTACATTCCCACCAACAGTGTATAAAAGTGCCCTTATACCATATTCTCTCCAACATGTTTTGTTTGTATTTTTATGACAACTATTGTTCCTGGGAGAGATGGAATCTCAGTGTGGTTTTGACTTGCAGTTCCCTGATCAGTCTTGGTATACAAACACTGTGTGTGAGTCATTCTGACTCTGCAGAGTAGCATAAAACTCTTTTAAACACTGACTCTCATTTAGCTTTCATCAATTTTGTCAGGAGACTGATGAAACTTATTAACTGCTGCTTTCTTTTTTTAAAAATTTTAATTCTTCTGCTTAGGTTTCCCTGAACCTGTAGTTTTTCATGAGTTTTGAAAAACTATCAGCTATATCTTCAGGTATTTTTTCTCTACAGTTATCTGTCAGCTCTTCTTTCTGGGACAAGGTTATGCCAGTCTTTATTTTTTTTCTATATTTTTCATTCTTTTCTCTCTCCCTGTATTTCATATTTGATATTTTCTTTTGAACCAGATTCCAAATCAGTAATTCTTTTCTCACTAGTGTCTAAATCTGTACATAATGTTCTAGTTTTAGCTAACTGGATTTTTCCATTCAAAACTATTAATTTTGGTCTGTTTTAGGATTCTTAATTATCTTTTAAAATTCTCAATCTTGTATTTTATCTCCTTTAAGATATTAAGGACACATTAAAATAACTATTTGAAAGTCTGTATTTGGGTTCTGTGGCATCTTAAACCCCTGTAGGCTGTTTCCTCCTACCTAACTGCAATTTTCCCTTAACCTACATCATGTGTTTTAAAATATGTGGGTCTGAAGTTTGCTTCCTTTCATTTATGGTTCATCTCTACATGGGAGCAGCTGGCTATCCTATGTGGAGCAACTGAGAGTAAGGCCAAGCCAGAGATATCTGTGACTTAGATTCAGGACTATAGTCTTAAACACTTAGTCATTTAATCTCTATTATGCCTTACCTATGGCTAATTCTTCCTTTGATTATTGAATGTCCATGTCAGTGAGGCCCAGAGAAAATCCCTTTAGTTTCCAAGTTCTCTGGGTTCTCATATATATATATCATATATATGTATATATATGTATATATTTTTTTTTTGCTTTATGTCTGAGGTTTGTTGACTAGAAGTCTCAGGAGACACATTAGCAAGACATGAAGAGACAGAATGAGTGTGCTGTTGCCACAACATCTTGAGTTATAATTTAGCCAGCGTCTGGACATGAGCACAGTCCAACTCAACGAGAGAGGTTCATTTTCTGGGATACTGTCCAATTGTAGATGGGGTCCTTGTCAGTGTCCCAGGATTAGGTTCCTTCTGGAGCTCTGCCTGGAAGAGGAACTTCTGAGTGCCCAGGACCCTTGGAAGCTCCTTCTCTTCAGATTTAACCCAGATTTTGGACTGAAGTTTTCCTTTCACCATTCCTCTAAGTATCTACTCTGTTTTTTTTTTTTTTTTGTCTAATTAACAGTCAATTCCCACTGTGACTTTGGATTCTCTTCTTTCCAAACTTGACTGTGAGATAAACTTAGTCTCTCCAGCTGTCTTTGAAACAAATGCCCAAACTTTGTGTTTGAAATTTTATTACTTACTCCTCTGAGTAGATGATATTTCAGAATTAATAAATTCGAGGAGTGACAAAATCTAATGACTGTAGAGTCAAATGACTCCAGGGTTATAACCCTGGCTCTTTTTGAGGCAGGTTAACGTCAAGTCTTTGCCTTATTGTAGGACGCTGTGGTAAGTCAGAACCTCAACTCTAGGTTTAAGCTTTGATTCTACCACTTTGCACTTCTATGATTTCAGCAAGTTACTTTGCCTTGCTATTCTTTAGCTCATAATTTTAAATGAGTATGGTAATATTACCTACCTTCTGGGATTATTGTAAGGATCAAATGAACTCCTATGGTAATAGGAATCAGTATGTGCCTGAAGAATAGTATGTGTTTGGTGAACACTCACAGTCACTAGGCCCCCAATTTTCTCTATAAGCATGAAATAAGTAGCTTCCTCCTCACATATCCTATACTTCTTAGAAAGGTCATCATAGAGAAGGGTCCTGGTAAAGAAATAATTCTCATATGAAAAATTCACAGATAGAAGTTCTTCCTTCACAAGCACAATCTTTCATAGTGATTCTAAAATCAGGAAGATTCTCCTGCCCATCCTTCCCAAGAGGACCTTTCTCCTCTGATGACCCTTTCTTCATAAGGATTCTTCACCCATGAGGACCTTCTCATGAGAGGACTCTATCCTTACCATGACCCTTTCCTGTGACAACTTCCTTAGTGGGAACTCACCTCCAAGAGAATTCTTTCCTCAGGTGGATACTGAGCCCTAGCTCCATGAGGCTCTTTTGCATAAGGACCCTTCCCTTAGAAGGCCACTTACTCTGGAAGTGGCCTCAGGAGATGCACGAAAATTGACACCTAACTTTTGGACAATTTCTCTTCTTGAGATTTTCCAGGAAGGTCACTAGCCCTCAGTTCTTGGCCAAGCATGCCCTCTCTTGGTGTTTTACATCTGGCCAAGAGATTTCCATTTGATACATGCCTTTGGGTATATATCTGTTTTCTGGAAGACTAATGGACTAATAATAGTGGCAGGTAGGCATGGAGAAGACCTTCACTGAAATGGTGAGCCTGACTATTTCCCTCTGGCTGGATGTGCTATGGTAGATAGACATGTTATCCAAGTTGCACGGGGTACCCTGACAGACTTGCCGGACATCACAACTGAAGACACAGTAGAAGGGGCCTATCAGCTTAGAACTTTTTCCAGGAAGGTGCATAACATAGGGGAGGAGATTCGGGGTTCCTGTTCTCAAGGAACTAATTTAGAGGAACTAAGGCAGTCAATTATGGGCTATAAACAAAGTAGATTGGAGAAATACTGACTCTAGTCACTGTTCTGTTCACCACACTCAATTAAATATATTGGTTAGAATTGTCATAATTTGAAAGGAAAAGCATAATACCAGATGGAAGTATAACATTTATCAAGATGTGGGGTATTGGAAAGGTCCATATCCCCTCTCCCAAGAAAAGTCTGATAGGCTCCAGTGCCAGGTGTACAGATTTGGGGAAAAGAAATTGTGATAGATGAGAATCTTCTTAAGTCCAGACCCTGGAAGACTGTAGTAAAAGTTCTTAATGGGATTCCATGAGTGGTGAGAATCAGGGAAGGTTGTTCCAGAGGAACATGGGAAAGGAAGATATACCTGTTGCTAGCACAGACACTCCTTGATTACAATGGAGTTACATCACAATAAACCCATTGTAAACTGAAAAAACTGCAAATCAAAAATGCATTTACAATTTAGCCCAATCTTGCAAACACTATAGCTTCACCACAGAGTACACTGAAGTGTCCATTGTTTGCTCTGTGGCAGAGAGGTTGTTTGGGAGCTGTGGCTTGCTGCACCATCCAGTATTACCAGGAGCATCATATTGCATTTCACTCTCCAAGAAACAAACCAAAATTCAAAGTGGTTTCTACCAAATATGTATTGTTTTTGCACCATCACAAAGGTAAGAAAAAGACATAAGTTGAACTATCATAAGCTAGAGAACTGTTTATAGAATTGGAAAGTGGAAAATGGAAAGAGAAGAACTGCATTTCATTGTTGTTGTGGGAGACAGCCCCACATGCCAAAGACTGAAAGACAGGAGGGGGCAGACATGAAATTCAAATAATCTCTCCTTAGTGACCAAAGGTAGTGCCAAGTTTACAGCACAGATGATCTAGAAATTGAGTATTAATCTTACTGGAAGTCCCAATTGTTTATCAAGACTATCATGGATGAAAGGATAATGTGGAAAAGTTGTGTGATAATGAGAATATGGAATTTAGGAGTTATAACACTTATATCCTTCTCCCAACCCTTTCATTAACTGGTTACCTAGCTGGGAATATAGTTGTGAAGCTCTTTGAAGCTTAATCTCTTCACTGTTAATATGCATGATTTGTTCAACATTTCAAGTGTAGAAAGTCTGATTTAAAGATTCACACATCTATGCTTCCTCCTGGAAATTTAAACCAGCCATCTGCTTTGTTTTCTGATTTTTTTAAATGTTCAAAACAGAGAAAAGACACCTGCATGAAATATTTTCACAGACTTTGCAATTCCCTTAAGAGGACCCTAGAGCCCTTAAGTCTCTCTAAAGTTCCTTTGAGGTCGTTCATACCAGATACTGTCACCACATGTCCTCCATCTTGTCCACAATTGTAGCAGGTGTCTGTAGGTGGTGTGCAAAGTAGAAAATAACTCCAATGAACTCACACATTTCTTTTTTTTTTGCAAATTGCTGTTCTGTTGTAGCTCTTACATTGTCAGAATTTTCTCAGTAGCTCAACAGAACTAGAAAGTGCCCTGTGCTTCCAGTCCTCACCTTTAAACCAACCTCCTTAAATCACACAGCAGCAATGTGATAGGAATTATCTATAACTTAAAGCATCAAGAATAGAATGATCATAATGCAATCCTTATAGACAGTGATTCCAATGTTGGGCACAGGCTGGGAAGGGGTTGTAACACTAATGAGCTTCTCACAGCATAAATTGCACAAATAGGTCATGTAACTTCAATACCTTAAATAAAAGGAAAGCATCAGCTACAGAGCCAGGTCAAGACTGAGAATACACAATATTATTACCCACAGAAAGTCAACTCACTTATTTAGTATTCCCTACCAGCTGATCCCATAGTGGTTTAATTGTTGGTGACTTTGGAGATACTAGGCAAAGCTGTAGAAGAAAGTAATGTTGATTGAAGGGTTCAGATAGGGGACTACCTTACCATCACATCTAATTAAAGAATTTTCTATTGGGTTGCTTTGGAACCTACCAAAATATCTGCCTACTAGACTATATTGGGCATGATTTTAAGCACATTAGAAGATGGCAATTGGCTTCTTCCAATTTCTGTTCCAGATAGTCATCTAAGTCCAATAGAACTAATTCTTCCAGTTTTCACATCACCATAGATATGTTCTAGTAGCAAAGAAATTCCTTTGTCATGGCTACGAGTTAGCAAATGGAATCATATAAAGCTTCAAGGGTTTGGGAAAGAAATAGGAAAGAATGAAGATGGAAGAACTAATCAGTTCTCATTCTCCACACAGAGAGGCTTAACCTACTGAGGATGTTAAAAATAAGTCCTGACAAATAAAACAAAGCAAAAGAAAAGCAAGCAAAATTTCACTAACTTTTTCTTGACTGAGTCAAGAGGGCTTGCAATTGAGAGTTGGTTACTGGCAATCACTGTGTGTGTGGGGAAATCATATCATGATCATGTTAGGGTTTCCAACAAACTCTCTACAGTGTGTAGTGATTTATATAGAATGGGAATCCCAAGAAGCCCTTTAAATGGCCTGGGATGTGGTAATGAATTGAAAGTCATGGGGGCAGTGGGCTGTTTGGGGGTGAGGCCCCTGCCAAAGTGGATTTCCTTTTGTTTGATTAGGTGGAATATTTGGGCTAGAGGATAAAGGACTCAAGAGTTGGAGATAATGTTTAGCCTCAAATGCTGTTTCTGTGCAAGCCTGACTTCTTCTGCCTATATTCACCAGAATATATCTCAAAAGAGCATTTCAACTAATGTAAATCTTTCTTTACAATATTTTTCTAAATCTTTGAACATTATTATATTTGAGCCTTAAATGGCACCTAGGTTTTAAAACTGAAAAGATTTAGATATTCTTCTACTACATAAGAATGCATAGACATAAAAACCTTCACCAATGTTTGTAATTATTCTCTCAGTTCTGTCTCACTCTCTCTCTCTCTCTCTCTCTCACACACACACACACACACATATCAAACCAGCAGTAAAAATTAAGAAGACTAATTTGGATAATTAGTCCATTTAAAATAAATTTATTGCCATTAATATGGTAAGTTAATATGATAAGTAATACTAATCATAGCTCAATAAGATTATAGAGGACATTAGCTCAATAAAACAAAAGTAGAGAATCATGAAAAATCTCTTCCATGGAAAACAGGGAAAGTCCTTAGATACAAAAATGTGATGGGAGATTTAAATATATATATATATATATATATGTGTGTGTGTGTATTATATATATAATCTCAATATAATATATATTATATATAATATATATACACATATATAATCCCAATATACTATAATACAATATAACATAACATAATATATTTAATTTCTTTCATGGAAATAGGGAAAGTTCTTATTACAAAAATATGGGGAGATTCAGATATATATATATATATATATATATATATATTCAGATATATATATATATATATATATATATATATATATTCCATCTTGAAGTACCACCTTTATATTCAGTTTTCCATGAGCCCTTCCAAAGTTGCCAAAAGAAAATGAGTACCAATTGTTGGGTGTTGTGAACATAGAAGGAAGATATACTCCTGTCCTGGCCCAGTGAATGCCACAGAAGGCAAATACTTTCTTTAATAATGGATGAGGTTTGACCAGGGATTTGCTCCATGGAAATCCTACATTTTATCATTTACAGAAACCAGGGAAGTGTGGATGTATTAATCAAATGCAGCAATCCCATTATTTTTCTACAGCCCAGCCCTTTTGTAATACTTCCCTTCTCTGCTCTTGTTTAACAAAATAGGCTCAGCTTTGCATTGGTTCATTTTTCTCAGGAATGTAACATTAGAAGTGAGAAATTGTTCTTCAATGGATAATATCCTCCTAAGAGTATTCACAGGAATTGGACTCAATTATTCTTAACTTCTTTGTTTCTATAAGGGGACAAAATGTGACTGAATAGGGTGACCATATAATCTATTTTTTATGCTAGGAACTTTCTGAGAGTGAAAATAAGAGCAATTAATAATTGTGCTAGGACAAAGAGCAAAATGGGATTACTGGTGCTCCTACTTATAATAAAAATAAAAACATATACTTAGCAGGTTACATTGATTTATAGTTCAAACTAAAACACACTTAATATCTAACACACACACACACACAGTTATATACTTTTTTTTTTTGCATGAAAAAAAATTTATTTTTTTTTCTTTTATTATTCATATGTGCATGCAAGGCTTGGGTCATTTCACCCCCCTGCCCCCAACCCCTCCCTTACCACCCACTCTGCCCCCTCCCTCTCCCCCCACCCCCTCAATACCCAGCAGAAACTATTTTGCCCTTATTTCTAATTTTGTTGTAGAGAGAGTATAAGCAATAATAGGAAGGAACAAGGGTTTTTGCTGGTTGAGATAAGGATAGCTATACAGGGAGTTGACTCACATTGATTTCCTGTGCGTGGGTGTTACCTTCTAGGTTAATTCTTTTTGATCTAACCTTTTCTCTAGTTCTTGCTCCCCTTTTCCTATTGGCCTCAGTTGCTTTTAAGGTATCTGCTTTAGTTTCTCTGCGTTAAGGGCAACAAATGCTAGCTAATTTTTTAGGTGTCTTACCTATCCTCACCCCTCCCTTGTGTGCTCTCGCTTTTATCATGTGCTCAAAGTCCAATCCCCTTGTTGTGTTTGCCCTTGATCTAATGTCCACATATGAGGGAGAACATACGATTTTTGGTCTTTTGGGCCAGGCTAACCTCACTCAGAATGATGTTCTCCAATTCCATCCATTTACCAGCGAATGATAACATTTCATTCTTCTTCATGGCTGCATAAAATTCCATTGTGTATAGATACCACATTTTCTTAATCCATTCGTCAGTGCTGGGGCATCTTGGCTGTTTCCATAACTTGGCTATTGTGAATAGTGCCGCAATAAACATGGGTGTGCAGGTGCCTCTGGAGTAACCTGTGTCACAGTCTTTTGGGTATATCCCCAAGAGTGGTATTGCTGGATCAAATGGTAGATCGATGTCTAGCTTTTTAAGTAGCCTCCAAATTTTTTTCCAGAGTGGTTGTACTAGTTTACATTCCCAACAACAGTGTAAGAGGGTTCCTTTTTCCCCGCATCCTCCCCAACACCTGTTGTTGATGGTGTTGCTGATGATGGCTATTCTAACAGGGGTGAGGTGGAATCTTAGCGTGGTTTTAATTTGCATTTCCTTTATTGCTAGAGATGGTGAGCATTTTTTCATGTGTTTTTTGGCCATTTGAATTTCTTCTTTTGAGAAAGTTCTGTTTAGTTCACTTGCCCATTTCTTTATTGGTGCATTAGTTTTGGGAGAATTTAGTTTTTTAAGTTCCCTATATATTCTGGTTATCAGTCCTTTGTCTGATGTATAGTTGGCAAATATTTTCTCCCACTCTGTGGGTGTTCTCTTCAGTTTAGAGACCATTTCGTTTGATGAACAGAAGCTTTTTAGCTTTATGAGGTCCCATTTATCTATGCTATCTCTTAGTTGCTGTGCTGCTGGGGTTTCATTGAGAAAGTTCTTACCTATACCTACTAACTCCAGAGTATTTCCTACTCTTTCCTGTATCAATTTTAGAGTTTGGGGTCTGATATTAAGATTCTTGATCCAAAAAAGAATTAACCTAGAAGGTAACACACACTCACAGGAAATCAATGTGAGTCAATGCCCTGTATAGCTATCCTTATCTCAACCAGCAAAACCCCTTGTTCCTTCCTATTATTGCTTATACTCTCTCTACAACAAAATTAGAGATAAGGGCAAAATAGTTTCTGCTGGGTATTGGGGGGGGAGCGGGAGGGGGTGGAGTGGGTGGTAAGGGAGGGGGTGGGGGCAGGGGGGAGAAATGAATCAAGCCTTGTATGCACATATGAATAATAAAAGAAAAATGAAAAAAAAAAGATTCTTGATCCATTTTGAGTTAATCTTGGTATAGGGTGATATACATGGATCTAGTTTCAGTTTTTTGCAGACTGCTAACCAGTTTTCCCAGCAGTTTTTGTTGAAGAGGCTGCTATTTCTCCATCGAATATTTTTAGCTCCTTTGTCAAAGACAAGTTGGTAATAGTTGTATGGCTTCATATCTGGGTCCTCTATTCTGTTCCACTGGTCTTCATGTCTGTTTTTGTGCCAGTACCATGCTGTTTTTATTGTTATTGCTTTGTAATATAGTTTGAAGTCAGGTATTGTGATACCTCCAGCATTGTTCTTTTGACTGAGTATTGCCTTGGCTATTCATGGCCTCTTGTGTTTCCATATAAATTTAACAGTAGATTTTTCAATCTCTTTAATGAATGTCATTGGAATTTTGATGGGAATTGCATTAAACATGTAGACTACTTTTGGGAGTCTAGACATTTTTACTATGTTGATTCTACCAATCCATGAGCATGGGAGATCTCTCCACTTTCTATGGTCTTCCTCAATCTCTTTCTTCAGAAGTGTATAGTTTTCCTTGTAGAGGTCTTTCACATCTTTTGTTAGGTTTACACCTAGGTATTTTTTTTTTGAGGCTATTGTAAATGGAATTGTTTTCATACATTCTTTTTCAGTTTGCTCATTGTTAGTGTATAGAAATGCTAATGATTTTTCTATGTTGATTTTATATCCTGCTACCTTGCTATAGCTATTGATGATGTCTAGAAGCTTCTGAGTAGAGTTTTTTTTGGGTCTTTAAGGTATAGGATCATGTCATCTGCAAATAAGGATATTTTGACAGTTTCTTTACCTATTTGTATTCCTTTTATTCCTTCTTCTTGCCTAATTGCTCTGACTAGGAATTCCAGTACTATGTTGAATAAGAGTGGAGATAGTGAGCATCCTTGTCTGGTTCCTGATTTTAGAGGGAATGGTTTCAGTTTTTCTCCGTTAAGTATAATGCTGGCTGTAGGTTTGTCATATATAGCTTTTATAATGTTGAGGAACTTTCCTTCTATTCCTAGTTTTCTAGAGCTTTTATCATGAAATGATGTTGGATCTTATCAAAGGCTTTTTCTGCATCTATTGAGATGATCAAGTGGTTTTTGTCTTTGCTTCTGTTAATGTGGTTTATTACGTTTATTGATTTTCGTATGTTGAACCACTGCTGCCTTCCTGGGATGAAGCCTACTTGGTCATGGTGAATAATCTTTTTGATGTGTTGCTGAATTCGGTTTGCCATTATTTTATTGAGGATTTTTGCGTCAATGTTCATTAAGGAGATTGGCCTATAGTTCTCCTTTTTGGAGGTGTCTTTGCCTGGTTTTGGGATAAGTGTAATACTGGCTTCATAAAATGTGTTTGGCAGTTTTCCTTCCCTTTCTATTTCATGGAACAGTTTAAGGAAGGTTGGTATCAGTTCTTCTTTAAAGGTCTGATAGAATTCAGCAGAGAATCCATCAGGTCCTGGACTTTTCTTTTTGGGGAGACTCTTGATTGCTGCTTCAATTTCATTTTGTGTTATAGGTCTATTCAGGTGATTAATATCCTCTTGGTTCAGTTTTGGATGATCATATGTATCTAGAAATCTGTGCATTTCTTCAAGATTTTCAAATTTATTTGAATATAGGTTCTCAAAGTAGTCTCTGATGATTTCCTGGACTTCCATGGTGTTTGTTGTTATCTCTCCTTTTGCATTCCTAATTCTACTAATTTGGGTTTTTTCTCTCCTCATTTTAGTCAGGTTTAACACACACACACACACACACACACACACACACACACACAGTTATATAATTTTTATTTAATTCCTCCTTGAGGGGAAAATATAGAATACTTTAGTGGAAAATGTCCTATGCAATTTGGAACATGCTTTATGTTCTCTGATCCTCCTAGGGTAAGATAATCATAAGTAGAACCTAAATAAAATGTTATACAAAACAATAAACAATGATTTTTCTCATAGAAAATAGATATAAGGGCTGGGTAGCTGCTGGAGTTAGAGAAAAATGAAGATATAAAAATTTGTAAGAAAAGGAAACAAAAGGTATGTGGGTTTCAGCTATGTATAGCAAGATCTAGAATTAGACAGAGATATAAAATAAGCTAGAGAAGATTGTAAAAGTACAAATGAGTGAAGGAAATGTATTTCCCCAAGACTAAAATCAAGATTCTGCCCCAAACATAAGTGTAGAAGTCAGAAAACGTTTTCTAAAGGCTCACCAAGATGAATAAGTAGACACTAATTCCAAATATAGTCTGATGATATTTTATAATTTTATGAGTAAAGAAACAAATTCAGGAACTGTACATACAGAAAAAAAGTAAAAGAGGAGGATCCAAGATGGCGAGGGAGACAGAGCCGGCAGACATCATGAGCTGACCCAGAGACCCTGCGGAGAAGCTGGAGACACAGCTGACTGAGGTAAATCTCCAGGGAGAACCAAAAACACTGCACTCTAAATACTTAGGTTATGGAAGGCTTCTCCACGCCACTATCTAATAAAAGAACCGCTGGCCTGCCAAATCCCTGCCCTATAGGTCTGCAGTTCTGCTGCTCCTTTCTGCCAGGCTCTCTGCCCTTTGGGCTGAGCCAGGTCACAGCCCCATGCCAGACCCACACACAGTGGGAACCCGCCACTCGACCGTGCCGCTGGATCCACAACCATCGGGATCCCCGCCACCAGTCTGTGCTGGTCCCAGCCTGGACCGGTCCCACAGCTCACCAGGATACCCGACCCTCCCCCTGAGCCCACTGCCCTTCAGGCCCTGCTGAGCCCCAGCCACGCATGGGACCACGGACCCCCACCTCACCCATCAGGCCCTGCCTGACTCCAGCTCCATGTGGAATGACTGGAACCCTGTGCCGCTGGGACAGGCACCATCCTGGTGTGAGACAGCCACACCCACGAGCCTGCCAGGAACCTCACACCCTGAGTGGAGCCAGCCCCAGCTCTACAGGCTTCCCAGATAAGCGCTCCACCAGGATCGCAGGGCTGCCACTAGAGGGCTCCAAGCGTGCCTAAGAGACACACACAGACTGGACTGGACACTAAAGAACTAAAGACAACTAAGCCTGCACTCCTACTGTTCCAGAACTGGTGATTATTTTTTCTCTCTTCTTTAAGGGTTTGGCACCCTGGTTTGCTGTTTGATCACCCACCATCTCTCCCATTTTTTTTCCCTTTATTTCTTTCTTTCCTTTTTTTTCTCTCTTCATATTATCTTCTCTTCACTTTCTTTTTTTTTGTCCTTTTCTCACGATTTTGTTATTATTAATATTGTAACTCAGCTAATACCAAATTACACATAGTCCAGGGATAGAAATGGTACCTAGTGGAAATATGGGAAGGAAAAAAAGGGATGGAAAACATTATTCCCCCCAAAATAAAGTAGTACAGGATTTAGAGCAAAATGAAGAAAATGGATACCCAGACCCAGACTCCAAAAAAACAAAGATAAACTATACCAAGGAACCCAATGAAGAACACAAGAACACGCTGAAAGAAGAAATTCTACAAGTAATTAATGAGAATTTCACAGAGATGCTACTAGACTTGGTCAACCAAAATGTACAGGAGGCACTGAAGAAATTCCAAGATGACAAAACTCAAGAATATCAGAAAACACAGAAACAAATAAATGAAATCATAGGAGCCCTAAACAAACACCAAACTGAAACAAAGATCACCATAAGCAGAGAGAGAAATGAATTAAGGGCAAAAAATGACAGTATTAAGGAAGTAGTAACCCATGATATGGAAAACTTCAAAAAAAAAAGAATGGAACAGAAATACAAAACAAAATGGAAGGCCATTCCAGAAGAATAGAACAAACAGAAGCCAGAATCTCAGAACTTGAAGATGAAATGGAAATTAAAGGAAAAACTGAAGAACTATTAGTTAAACAACTCAAAACCTGTGAAAAGAAAATGCAGGAACTCACTGACTCCATCAAAAGACCAAACCTGAGAATCACAGGCATTGAAGAAGGAGAAGAGGTTCAAGCAAAAGGAATGCATAATATGTTCAACAAAATAATAACAGAAAATTTCCCAAACCTAGAGAAAACTATGCCCATTCAGGTACAGGAAACCTCCAGAACACCGAACAGACCTGACCAAAATAGAGCTACCCCATAACATATCATCATTAAAGCAACAAATAAAGAGACTAGAGAAAGAATATTTAAGGCTGTAAGAGAGAAAAAACAAATAACATACAAAAGTAAACCCATCAAAATCACAGCAGACTTCTCAACAGAAACATTAAAAGCAAGAAGAGCATGGGGTGAGATCTTCCAAGCACTGAATGAAAATAACTTCAATCCTAGGATACTTTACCCAGCAAAACTATCACTCAACATAGATGGAACAATAAAAGTTTTCCATGATAAGCAGAAATTAAAACAATATATGACAACCAAGTCACAACTACAAAAGATTCTCCAAGGAATTCTGCACACAGATAACGAAAGCAAACAAAATGATGAAAGGGCAGGCAATACCAAACCACAGGAGAAGAAAAGCCAAGAAAGTAAAGAGTAACATTGTTTCAGCTCCACATAATCAAACTTTTAACCAATAAAGACAACTACATGACAGGAATCACCACATGACAGTGATCACCACATACTTATCAATACTAACACTGAATGTTAATGGCCTAAATCCCCCCATCAAAAGACACCGAATGGCAAACTGGATTAAAAAAGAAGATCCAACAATCTGCTGCCTACAGGAGACCCACCTCATCGACAGAAATAAGAACTGGCTAAAAGTGAAAGGCAGGAAGAAAATTTACTAAGCCAATGGTCCCCCAAAACAGGCAGGAGTAACCTTACTTATCTAGGAGAAAGTAGACATCAAACCTACATTGATCAAATGAGATAAAGAAGGACACTCCACACTAATAAAAGGTGAAATACACCAAAAGGAAATAACAATTATCAATCTATATGCACTCAATGTCAATGCACCCAATTTCATCAAACATACTCTGAAGGACCTAAAACATATATAAACTCCAACACAGTGATCGTGGGAGACCTTAATACTCCCCTATCACCAATAGATAGGTCATTCAAACAAAAAATCAAGAAATTCTAGAACTAAACCACACCATAGATCAAATGGACCTAGCTGATGTCTACAGACTATTTCATCCAACTTCTGCACAATACACATTCTTCTCAGCGGCTTATGGAACCTTCTCAGAAATTGATCATATCTTAGGGCACAAAGCAAACCTCAACAAATATAAGAAAATAGAAATAATCCCATGCATTCTATCTGACCACAATGCATTAAAACTTGAAATTGACAACAAAAAGGGCAGTAAAAAACATGTAAAGAATTGGAAGCTGAACAACACATTGCTCAATGTAGAATGGGTCATTGATGAAATAAAAAAGGAAATTAAAAGGTTCCTGGAAGTTAAAGAAAATGAAAACATGACCTACCAGAACCTGTGGGACACAGCAAAGGCAGTCCTAAGAGGAAAGTTTATAGCCATGAATGCATATATTAAAAGGATAGAAAGATCTCAAATCAATGACCTAATACTGCAGCTCAAACTCCTAGAAAAAACAAGAACAAGCAAATCCCAAAACAAGCAGAATGAAAGAAATAATTAAAATAATGGCTGGAATCAATGAAATAGAAACCAAAAAAATCATACAAAGAATCAATGAAACAAAAAGCTGGTTCTTTGAAAAAATAAATAAGAATGACAGACCCCTGGCAAACCTAACTAAAATGAGGAGAGAAAAAACCCAAATCAGTAAAATCAGAAATGCAAAAGGGGAGATAACAACAAATACCACGGAAATCCAGGAAATCATCAGAGTCTACTTTGAGAGCCTATACTCTAATAAATTTGAAAATCTTGAAGAAATGCACAGATTTCTAGAAACTTACAACCACCCAAAACTGACCCAAGAAGATATTAATCACCTGAATAGATCTATAACACAAAAAGAAATTGAAGCAGCAATCAGTCTCCCAAAAAAGAAAAGTCCAGGACCCAATAGATTCACTGCTGAATTCTATCAGATGTTTAAAGGAGATGTAATACCAACTTTCCTTAGACTGTTCCATGAAATAGAAAGGGAAGGAAAACTGCCTAACACATTTTATGAAGCCAGTATTACACTTATCCCAAAACCAGGCAAAGACACCTCCAAAAAGGAGAACCATAGGCCAATCTCCTTAATGAACACTGATGCAAAAATCCTCAATAAAATAATGGCAAACTGAATTCAACAACATATCAAAAAGATCATTCACCACAACCAAGTAGGCTTCATCCCAGGAAGGCAGGGGTGGTTCAACATATGAAAATCAATAAACGTAATAAACCACATTAACAGAAGCAAAGACAAAAACCACTTGATCATCACAATAGATGCAGAAAAAGCCTTTGATAAGATCCAACACCATTTCATGATAAAAGCTCTAAGAAAACTAGGAATAGAAGGAATGTACTTCAACATTGAAAAGGCTATTTATGATAAACCTACAGCCAACATCATACTTAATGGTGAAAAACTGAAACCATTCCCTCTAAAATCAGGAACAAGACAAAGGTGACCACTATCCCCACTCCTATTCAACATAGTACTGGAATTCCTAGCCAGAGCAATTAAGCAAGAAGAAGAAATAAAAGGAATACAAATAGGTAAAGAAACTGTCAAAATATCCTTATTTGCAGATGATATGATCCTATGCCTTAAAGACCTAAAAAACTCCACTCAAAAACTCTCAGACACCATAAACAGCTACAGTAAACTGGCAGGATACAAAATCAACCTACAAAAATCATTAGCGTTTCTATACAGCAACAATGAACAAACTGAGAAGGAATATATGGAAACAATTCCATTCACAATAGCCCTCAAAAAATCAAATACCTAGGGACAAATTTAACAAAAGATGTGAATGAACTCTACAAGGAGAATTACAAACTCCTGAAGAAAGATCGAGGAAGATTACAGAAGATGGAAAGATCTCCCCTGCTCATGGACCGGTAGAATCAACATAGTAAAAATGGCTATACTACTGAAAGCAATCTACAGATTTAATGCAATTCCCATCAAAATTCCAGTGACTTTCATCACAGAGATTGAAAAATCTACTCTAAAGTTCATTTGGAAACACAAGAGACTGCGAATAGCCAAGGCAATACTCAGCAAAAAAAGCAATGCTGGAGGTATCACAATACCCAACTTCAAACTATATTACAAAGCAATAGCAATAAAAACATCATGGTACTGGCATAAAAGCAGACATGAAAACCAGTGGAACAGAATAGAGGACTCAGATATGAATCCACACAACTATACCCACCTCATTTTTGACAAAGGTGCCTAAAACATACAATGGAGAATAGACAGCCTCTTCAACAAATGTTGCTGGGAAAAGTGGTTATCTGTTTGCAAGAAACTGAAACTAGATCCATGTCTGTCACCCTATACTAGTATCAACTTAAAATGTATCAAGGACCTAAATATCAGACCTGAAGCTCTGAAGTTACTATAGAAAGGAGCAGGAAACACTCTGGAACTAATAGATATAGGCAAAGACTTTCTCAATAGAAGCCCAGCAGCTGAGCAACTAAGAGAAAGAATGGACAAATGGGACTTCATAAAATTAAAAAGCTTCTGCTCAACAAAAGAAATGGTCTCTAAACTGAAGAGACCACCCACAGAGTGGCAGAAAATATTTGCCAGCTATACATCAGACAAAGGACTGATAACCAGAATATAGAGGGAACTTAAGAAACTAAACTCTCCTAAAATCAATGAACCAATTAAAAAATGGGCAACTGAACTAAACAGAACTTTCTCAAAAGAAAAAATTCAAATGACCAAAAAACACATGAAAAAATGCTCACCAATCCTAGCCATAAAGGAAATGCAAATCAAAACCACACTAAGATTCCACCTCACCCCTGTTACAATAGCCATCATCAAAACACCATCAACAACAGGTGTTGGCAAGGATGTGGGGAAAAAGGAACCCTAATCCACTGCTGGTGGGAATGCAAACTTGTATAACTACTCTGGAAAAAAATTTGGAGACTCCTTAAATATCTAAACATAGACCTGCCATATGATCCAGCAATCCCACTCCTGGGGATATACCCAAAGGAATGCAACACAGATTACTCCAGAGGTACCTGCACACCCATGTTTATTGTGGTGCTATTCACAATAGCCAAGTTATGGAAACATCCAAGATGCCCTACTATTGATGAATGGATTTGAAAATGTGGTACTTGTACACAATGGAATTTTACTCAGCCATGAAGAAGAATGAAATCTTATCATTTGCAGGTAAATGGATAGAACTAGAGAGCATCATTCTGAGCGAGGTCAGCCAAGCTCAGAAGACAAAAAATCGTATGTTCTCCCTCATATGCAGACTTTAGATCTAGGGCAAATGCAGCAGTGTGGTTGGATTGGGACCACATGACAAGGGGAGAGCACATATGGGTGATATAGAAATAGGTAGGAAACCCAAGACATAAAAGTGGTGGTGTCCCAACTTCAGAGGCGCTAATACAGAAACCTTAAAGCAACAGAGGTTATCATGAGAAGGGGATCAGTACCCAGGGTAAAGATCAGTTAGAGATGAATCAACATGGGTCATAACACGTGTACATGAAAGCAATGCTAGGAATATTTCTGTATAGCTATCCTCAACTCAACTAGCAAAAACGTTTTGTCTTCCTTATTAGGCCTGTGTCTTTTCTTCAACAAAACTAGTGATAAAGGCAGAACAGGACCTGCCTGGAACTGAGGGGTAAAGGGGGAGAGGGTGGGGGAGGGGGGCAGGGGGGAGAAATGACCCAAACAATGTATGCACATGTGAACAAAAGAATAAAAAAAAGAAAAAAAGTAAGAAATAATTTATTTATTCATCAGGTGTTTGTTGAGTACTGTGATGTACTATGTTACTGTTCCCAATTTGAAAGGACTAATATATTCCTGCTCATTGCCATGTGATTTACAGAGCTTCCCAGTAGGAAGAATATGCCACCCATGGTTATTAGAATTAAGCTTATGATTTCCTTTGGCCAGTGGATTCTGAGCAGAAGTGCTGTGCTAAATCTGAACAGAAGAGTTAAGAGTAGATTTTATATGTGACTTTGCCATTATCCTCTTCATTCTGCCAGGAGAAAAGATGTTACAGACAGAATCTGCTCATAAGTAAGTATTCTGGGGAAAAAGTGATCTACAGAGAGATACAGCTGTTTTGCAGATCCTCAGCCTCCCTGTAGGCAACGCATCATGTGATGGAGAAATGAGTTCTGGTTGGTCAGAGCAACTGAGACCATGAGTTATTTGTTACAGCAGTATAACCAATAAAATTTGAGTAATAAAAATTCTTATGAGCTTCTGGTTACTTTGTGAAGTGCTTGAAAATTAGCCACCATGGATCATGGCCTTCATGGAACTTACAGTGCAGTGTAAGTCATCTTAGGAAACTTTAGATGCCAAAAGTCTGATAAAGAAAATATTATATATATATATATATGTATATATATATATATATATATATATCCTCAAATATATAATAATTTAGATTCATATATTCTTATGGAAAATTACATAGAAGCACTAATAACACAACTGAAATATGGATACAAATATGTTTTTATGAATAAAGAAATGTGATTTACATAGAATTGGTAATGAGCTTTGAAAGTGCAGAACTTCCCTAATTCATTTATTCACTCAATAAATAATTATTAAATGCAGGTGATATTATTTTCCTAAAGAAATCAAGAAATTTATCTAGAAAACTATTAGGACTAACATAAGAGCTTCTTACCATGGCTAGTAGCAAAAATAAATATAAAACACCATTAGTCAGGCATGTGGCACAAGTCTGTAAGCCCAGCACTAGTTAAAGGCCAACTTGGCTACATAGGAAGATCTTCTCTCAAAATACCAAACCCTTCCCAACAATGAACAACAAGGACTGTTGAGGTTAACAGTGAGGACAGCCATGTTAGGACCAGATCCTCTCCCTGCTTGCAGGTGGCTTACTGGAAACTCCCCACCTCCCTAGATGGGTGCCAAGGACAGCTGAGCAGATAGTCACCTAACTATAACTTATCTTTCTTGGTTGCCCAGCAACAGTATTCCTTTGTAACCTTCCTGGTACTTTTCCACTAGCCGCCTATATCTAGCCCAAGCCTGTGTGTGACAGTGGGCTCTAGCTCTCTTGCTGGGGTCCCCCTCCCCAGGGCTCCTGCCTGAACAATAAACCCTGTGCTGGTGTTTGAGCTGTCTCTCTGCCTCTTCTATGCCTCTTTCATTTTCTAACATTTGGTGCTGAAACCTGAGAGAGAGTTTTGAGCAGAGAGGAATACCTGTCATCCCCAAAGCACCTGAACTCTTCCCCTCTCTCTCTCTCTCTCTCTCTTTCCTCCTTCTTTCCCTCCTCACTGTTAACCCCAACATTACCTGCAAAGGGGGAGGGAGGCTGGTCCTAACATGGCTGTCCTCACTGTTAACACCAACAAGAACAATAAGCAAAACATCATTAGTTTTCATGTATATTTGCAGACATAAGTAGGGAAAATCTCTACTACCATAACAACATTATATTGTATCCAGGAATGCAGTTACCAAGGAAGGGAAGACATATAAGACACAAAGGACACATAAGGGACATATAACGGGTGCAATGATTGCTGTGAGGATCCTCATTTTCACCAGGGTAATGTAAGGAGAGCCTGAGGTTCACAGATAGCGAATAACTTGCCCAAGACTTCAATGCCAGCAACCAGGGAAGTGAGAATCTGAAACCTAACCTCTCAGACTATGCTTTTTTCATGATTTCATATAGCACCAACCTACTAAGAAACAAAACAGAGGTGTTTTAGAATAAAGGTAACTTTGAACTATAGAATTCCACAGGGAAAGATAAAGGATATGTCCTGGCTCTGTGGGACAAATGTTGTGTGTTAACTCAGGCCTCCTGGAAGTTTTCTTCTCCATTATCTCTTTCATGGATAACCCCGGGTATCATTCAAACCATCTAGGATCTGGCAGAATTGCTGTCCTCAATGAAAAGCAGCTTTATTCAAAGTTTCAAGAAGTACTTTCTCTGGATCCTCAGACTCCAAAGCCCTTCTGTGATGGATCCCAGAGCAACCACCATACCCTTGAGGGCTACTATTGGCATGCCTTTGTTTGTGGTCTTGCTGGGATTTGCCATGTAGATGGGAAGTCAAGAAACTGTGCTTCTCATGCCTTGGTGATGTGGGACAACCCTTTCTAATCCATGCTGCTTCTAATCCGTTATGTTTATTTAGCATCACTCTGTACTGCCCCTAAGGCCTTCCTGGTCACTTTCAGTGCTTTGGATACTCTGGCCCAAAAGACCAGGGCTCTTGATACCTAGTGTTGTAGATATTTTTGTGTTTCTCAAATACAGCAAGCCAGATAAGTCAGTTTTTAACTGGCAAGCAAACATTGTACATATTTATGATATAAGGGTAATGTGTTGACACATATATAAATTGTGGAATCACTAAATCTAGCTATTTAGCATATGCAGTATCTCATACACTTATCTTTTTGTGATGATAACCTTAAAATCTACTTTTAGAATTTTTCAAGTGTATAATATGCTGTTATTAACTGTAGTCACCATATCTTAGAGTAGATTCTCCAAACTTATTACTCATAACTGAAATTTTGGTAATTTGACCAATGTTTTCACCAATCCCCATATTTGTCTGCCCCTGGTAACTACCACTTCACTCTGCTTCTTTGAGTTCTTCAATATGTCTTTCTGTGCCTGACCTATTTCACTTAGCATAATATCCTCTGGATTCACCCATGTTGTCAAATGATAGGATTTCCTTCCTTTTACATGCCAAATAGTATATTATTATGTATGTATATCACATTTTCTTTATACATGCATCCATTTATAGACCCTCATCACTATTTCCCTGATTTCACTATACAAATAATACTGTAGTAAACACGGGAGTGCAGATGTATTTTTGACATACTGATTTTATTTTTTTATTAGGATGTATTTGTACATAGTGGGGGATTCAAAGTGACAATTCTGATTAGACTTATATTGTACATTTGTCTCTCTCCCTCAGTGCCCTCCCTTGCCCCACTTAAGGCAATTGCAAGAGGTTTCTTTGTTTTATTTCACATAGATATATGAAGTCCATCAACCATATACCCTTACCTTAATCTCCTTCATTCATCCCCCAACACTAATATTCCCTCCCTTACTGTACTTATTTTACAGTCCTATCTTTCATTATTAATATTTAAGTTGATATATGGCCACTATGTGTATACTTTTCTTTGGTCCATTTAATCCCTTCCATTACTCTCCTTTACACCTTTACCTCCCACCCTCTATTTTCAACAGCTTTCAATACATATCCTTATATCTTCTACCTTCACAGATCTTATGTTTCTCCTTTAGATATATACTCAGAGACTGGATCAGATGGAGTCTTATTTTTAATTTTTTGAGAATCTCCATTAGCCTAGTCTCTATAATGGCTATAGTATACATTCATACTGATAATGAGGAAGGGTTTTGTCATGAGTGAGATGTCAGAAACATAGATAGACATGTTTGGGCCTCTCCACAATGTCAGCATTTATTGACTAACAATAAATTCACAAGCTATGTCAAATTCATTGGTGTTAATTCACCAAGTACTATTGATCTCACTTGGTAGCCATGAGTCATTGGGAAACAGCTTCTTTTATTTCAATCTTAATTACTAATATTAACTCTCAAATCACACATTACACTTCACAATGATATATAAGTTACAGAATGACTAAGAAAGTGTTAAAGCAGGACTATAGTGTTCAAATAGGCCTTGCTGATGCAGATGCAAAGAGAGTCACTGCAGGTGGCTAAATAAGATTTTAACATAAGAAGCCCAGCCACAGAGCTGTTGTGGTGCAGTGGCTTGAAAGTGCAGAGGTAGTTCAAGGTGCAATGCTGGTTTAAGGTGCAGCACTGGCTCCAGGCTTACAGGTTCTGCATGGATGGAAACTACAAAGGGTCACGTAAAGCAGAGTGGTTTTGCTGAGCTGAAGTTCCATGGACAGAGTTGGAAGTCCATTCACTGTCAATTTATGATGCATGTACTGGGTGGTCTGATGATGGGTTGGTGGGTTGCCACCACACCCCAGTGTTAGGTGCTTGTCCTTTTATATGGTCCAGATGAGGGGATTACACCATTTATTGGTCTGGTGTTGATAAACTCATGGGCCTTAGTTTTCTGAAATGGGGCTTAGTATACCCATGTGTCCATGCAGTTTGATAAGTTCATAGGCAGTAATATTTTGTTTGCATAAATCAGTTATTTATCTGTCTTTCCCATGATTTGTGCCGGACAGATGGTAGTTGTTTACTTGTACTAACAAGATGTAGATTCAGTCTACAAATGCTTCAGCATTTATACTCAAAATGGAGAAAACTTGTTTTATAAAATGGAGTAACTCAGGGCCAGACACAGCCTGAAAACTACTATTCTATACAATATGGAGTAATTGTGGAGCAGGACACACTCTGATTTCCACAGGTTCCTTTTGTTCTATGTCTCTGACATTTGGTAACTCTTATCTTTTTGATAAGAGTTTTCCTATCACTTCAAGATGATGTCTCATTACTATTTTGATTTTCATTTCCCTAATAACTAGAGATGTTGAGGAATTTTGCATACACTTATTAACCATTTGGATATCTTCTTTTGGGAAACATCAATTCACAGCCTTTGCCCATTTTTATTGAGTTTTTTAAATTGCTGTTGAGTTCATTATATATTTTGTACATTTTTCAGATGTACGGTTGATTTATAAATATTTTCTCATATTCTGTAAGTTGACTGGGTTGACTCTTCAGTCTGTTGGTTGCTTCCTTTGATGTGCAGAATCTTTTTAGTTTGACATCCCATTTTTTATATTTATGCTTTTGTTGTCTGGGTTTTATTGTGTGTCACATCCAAGAAATATCTGCCAACAACCATCCCATGGAGATTTCCCCCTATATTTTTGTCTAGTAATCTTACAATTTTAGGTCTTCATTAAGTTTTTAACCCAGAGTTGATTTTTTTTTGATAATACTGGGGTTTGAACTTAGGATCTCATACATGTTAAGCAGGTGCTTCACCACTTGAGCCACTCTGCCAGCCCTGTTTTTTGTTGGGTATTTTCAAGATAGGGCCTTGTGAACTATTTGCCACAGGCTGGAGTAGAACCACAATCCCCCTGATCTCTGCTTCCCGAGTAGCTAGGATTACATACATGAGCCACCAGTGCCCTGCTCAAAGTTGATTTTTGTATACACTGTAAGATGAGGGTCTAACTTTATTCTCCACTTTCTTTGCATCTACATTTGCTCATGTGACTAATTTCTAGACAATGGGTTGTTAAAGCTGTGTGCAACTTATAAGAGATATCCTTGAAGTGAGAAGTTCATTCCTTTTACCTTCTTTCATCCTGATGTTCAGAGTATATGGTTCAAATGATGAACTGTTTTTTGTCATGTGGCCAAAACATTGTAGGGGTGGGAGAGCAGCAAGAGAGTTGGAGCTTCGTCCAAAAGAGAATTTAACAAAGCAAACACTTTTTACCAGTTTGGACTTTGGTGTAAAAATAAAGATAAACTTCTGCCTGTGGTAAGCCTCTAATATTTTTGTTGTCAAATGTGGGCAAATTCACACTCAAATATAACTTCTCTTTCGTGTTCATCACATCAACTTAGCTGATTTACCCCAGTACTATTTATTGATGTAAGATCCCTTCCCTTACAGAAAGAACTCTGCCTTAGAAATGAGTCTTCTATTTTGTACTTGGCTTGGGGAGTTCAGCCCTTGTTTTTGACTGTCCAGGCCTAACTGACACACCTACATTTCCCAGATAGGCACTTGCAAACCTTCCCCCCTCATTACTTAAGTGTTATCACTGCTGTGTCCACCAAATCTCCCAGTTAAATATAATAGCCTGAGACTTGGTCACACTTGAACACACCCTGAATATTTAATAATTATGTATGTGTAATTTGTAATAGAAATGATCCATAGCTTTAAAAGCAGATTTTAAAGGTCACTGATTTAAGACAGATTAGCAACAACAGTGGTATTTACCAGAGCCACAGATACCAACAAAATCTTCTGCCACTGTCTCCCTGGGGCTCACCGTCTAGCAGAGGTCTCCACCAGACAGTAGAGGATTGAAAGTCAGAGCCCAACGTCTGATTTCAATTACTTCTGAAGTTTGCTATTTACATCAACAAGCCTTGCAGAGAAAGAATGGAGTCAAACACTTTATAAAAGTGCATTAGGCCAGATTCAACCATTTCATCTTTAGGGAGTTCAGAACCTCATCATTTCTCACCTGGTTTATCTTGGCACTTTGTAACTGCTGTCTGCCTTTAGTTTCATCCTTTACTGTCCTGCCTCCTCACTTTTGCCAGTGTGAACTTTTAATAAGGCAAAACTAAAATATATAAGGACTCAATAACAAGTCAACAAATAATCACCTGATTAAAAAATGGGCAAAACATCTGCATGGACATTTATTTTAGAGAAGAAATTTGAATAGACAATAAATATGAAAAAATACTCAACATCACTAATCAGGAAAATGCAAATCAAAACTATCATGAGATAACTGAGGCAAGCGAAGACACATACAACTTAATATTACATTTCAGATCGAACATTTTTCTCCCTTTCTCTGAGCCTTCTTTTCAATTGCAAATATGTGCAAATAATTCACACTTTAGCACAGGGACAGCTCAAACCACCAACTTAGCCCAGCGACCACACAAACCCCTCCTCACCCTTGATTATTGGTGATCAAGAACCACCCAGGTTTTTTCCATCTTATAGGTTAGTGCAGGTTTTCAAAGCACCTAGATACAGGAAGAATTTTCTGTCTGCTTCCACCTCATTCCTAGTCATCATAACCTTTTGTAACTTTTCCCCCTAACCTTTAATAAACTTTTGTTATCACCCTTGCTATGTTTACATATCCTCCCTGGATGCATTCATGTGAGACATAAGAATCTGGATTTTTTGTTTATTAGTGACTACAACAATATCACACTTGCTAGAATGGCAGTATTAAAAATTGAAAGTCACCAGGCAACTATAATCCTAGCTACTTAGGAGGCAAAGATCAGGAGGATTGCAGTTTGAAGTCAGCCTGGGCAAATAGCTCACAAGACCCTATCTCCAAAAACTAATCACAAAAAAAGACTGGTGGAATGGCTCAAGGTGTAGGCCCTGAGTTCAAATCCCAGTACCAAAAAAAAAGAAAGTAACACGTTAAACCAATATTTTGATTATATAATATACAGTTCACTATAATACATTTATGAGACTTTCTCAACATTCTTTGAACCATCTCTAAGGAGGGTCAATATGGTTGAAGCATTATGTATTCATGTATGAAAAAGGAACAATGAAACCTGTTGAAACTGCTCTAAGAAGTGGGGCAGATAAAAGAGAAAGATAGAGGGGGTGACTCTAACTATTGTAAGCACTTTTGTAGATGTCATAATGTAGTCCTGGTACAATAATAATGTAAACTAAAAAAAATTATTTAAAAAAGATTTATATTTTGTTTTTCCATTTGTTGAGTTTTGTTTCACTTATTCATTTAAAAATGATGTCTGGGTTCCCTTGAAAGAGACTTTAAATCTGTCCTAAACTTCCATAAACTAGTTTGGATTAAATAATTCTTTTTTTTCATTAGTAAAAGCTAGTGATGAATGGTTATATTTTTCAAGCCCCTTTGTTCTAACCAGAGTAACTTTTGTGCTCAAGCTAATTTAGTGATGTGTGTATGTAAACCAGAAGTTTCACTTTAACATTATGGCAGATAGATGAGCTAAATAGCAATTTACATTTCCTTATTATTTCTCCCATTCTCCCTCATTATCAGCATGATTAATATACTGAGACCTTAGAGTAGTGTCCACTGTCTGATGCAAAAATGAGAAAACAAGTCTTATTCCTAAAATGCTTATGCTTAATTGAGGAGCTTTTAAGTTTTAAGCTTTTGAACGAGAAAAATCAGACACATTTTTTTTGAAAGATTGACTTTCGATGATGTAAGACTGACAGTCCTGAGGTCTGTTTGTGCCTGCGCAATCCAGAACATTGTCCTTCTCTGGCCAGTGAGTACCACCACAGCCTCCTCTCTGCTCTCTCCATTTCTCCTTTAAAACACTTAAGATTTTGGGAACCACTAGACATTGCCCCAAGCATCTGCTGTGCCTGGAGCACCCTTTTCTGTACTCAACTCTCATTTCTCCTGTCACCTCTTGGGAAAGGCTTCCTTGACTCCAGAGCCTAGAAAGTCCCACTCCTAGAGCCTGTCCCTCTGCTACAGTGTCATACAAGTTTCATGCTTGCCTGTCTCCTTGTGGAACTTTTACACAACAGATGGCAGGAAACTCACTCATGTAGTCTGTCCAAATCATAGAAAGTTTCATGGCTGACCCAAAGAATGAATGAAAGTTCTGAGAATAGAAGCAAGGGTTGGGGGGTGGTGGCAAAAGGATTGAATAGGTAGCCAGTCTGGATGAGAGATACTCAGAGCTTGACTGTAGGCAATGGAAATGGGTGAATAGGAGAATGTTTGATTTTTCAGAGGAAGAGTTATGATAGCGGCCATGACTGGATGTCATGAGCAATGGAGAACAGAACATCAAAAGTAACAGAAAATTTTGGTCTAGATGTGCTTGGAGGATAGGAGGAGGTAATAATGAAGGTAGAAACAGTGTTCTTACGGAAATTGAGTGTAATAAAGAACGTAGTGTTGTAGCCATTTATATAGTTTCAAATATCTTCTATTGGATATTTCTTCCTTCTGTTGAACCTAAATTTCCAATATGTAATTTAAACTCAGTTTGATATAAAATTCTCTTGTTTTCATTTTAGAATGTGTTTGTTTGAAGGTAGAAATAAATACTTGAAAAGAGTAAACAGTTAAAAAATTAAAATATGAATAATTTACAAGCTGTCAGTTATTTTGTTGATTGCTAAATTGTGTGTTCATGGAATGCTCGTTATATTTAAATATCTCCTGCAGTGTTTTAAGGGATACATACTTTCTTACCTGACTTTTGGGTATAGGTTTTATTTTTGTTTATATTGTTCCCAGTTTGTTTTTTATTTTTGAAAGAATGACTACTATTTTTCGTAAACATATATGTTAATTTTTAATAAAAATGTAGTGAAATGGGGCATGTGAGGAAGAAAAAAAATTATGTAAAATCCTACTACTCAGAAACAACTATTTTTCAATATTTGTAAATACAAGCAGATCATACATATATAATACTATATATATAACATTTATGATATATATTCTCTATATATTAAATATGGATATAAAACCTAGATAGATAGATGGAGACATGGACACAGAAAGAGAGAGTGTAAACAAAAATACAGAGGTTGGGATCATAAAGCATGTGTTATTTTTACTGGAAATATGTTTTAAATTTTTCTTTAATTTATCAGAGATACGTTTGTAATGAAATTAAAGGAATCCATGATATCATCATTCTTCATAGTTGCTTAGATTAGTTTTGTATTTAAATGAATTTAGTGCTACCCAGCAGACCTTCTTTTATCTGTCTCATTCCTGTTGTTTATATTTGATAGATTTCTTTACAAGTAGTATTTCATCCTCTAGTATTTTTTGCAAGAAAGTTTCATATATGCTGGCTTTTCTAAGTTATTGTATACAGGAGAATGTCTGTTTTCTGCTTTTACATTTTATACTTGAAGGAATACTTGTGGAGCTTTTTTTTTCTCAGAGCATTTGAAACTACTTGTCTGCTACTTTCTGTTTTTATAGCATTGCTTTGGATAAATCTGAGGTCGACACTTATTTCTTCCTACTTGAATTCTGGTTTAATGTTTCCTTTTTTAACCATTGTATTATGAACTGCAACACAAAAACCCACAAAACAGGAGACAAGCACCTATGTATCTCTCACTCAGATCAAGACAGAGCATTCCAGCACTCTCCACTGTCCTCTCTGGACATGAATAAAAGCAACTTCTCATGGAGTGCTCACCTCCTCCTACCCTTGGCTTTCCCAGATCTTGTGAGAGTAATTATTTTCAACACCTTCCAGTATTATCTATCTCTATCTAATCTATATCTATATCTATCTATCTATCATCTATCTATATGTTATATATATTTTGTATATATTTTCTACTAGCTGTTTGTAGTGGGTGGGTTGTTCTGAATTATACACACCATCCACCATGCCAAAAGCTAAAGTTCCCAATTCAAATTTTACCTTGAATTTGAGTAATTTTGGTAGGATCTGATTTTGGTATCCATCGTCATTTATTTATTTGTTTTATTTTCCTGAGGGGAGGGGAAGTTACTACCCTTTTAATGTAATTGTTTACATCTTAAACTTGCTTAGTTCAACAATTGAATTTTTGTTATTGCCTATTAGTTCTTTAAGAACAATTTTACAGGGTTGAAAGCATGGCTCAAGTAGTAGAGCATCTGGCTAACAAGTGAAAGGCCTTAAGTTCAAATCCCAGTACTGCAAACACTCTCCCCCCAAAAAAACCCAAACCAAACAAACCAAAAGAAAAACCAAAAACAAATTGTAGGGGAATGAATTTTCTTTATCTTCTATATTTGCCAACATCTATATAAATTTTTTTTAAACTGAGGTCTTGTTGAAGTGTTTCACCCATACACAAAATTGCTCAACTTTTGAGTGCATAGCTTAATGGATTTTCATAAAGTACAAACATGTATGCAATACTAGATTCCCCAAAGTCTCTGTTGTGCTTCTTCCCTAAAGCTTCCATTATTTTAACTTCTAACACCATAGATTAGCTATGCTCAATTTTGGACTTTATGTAAATAATGGAATTCTACTGTATGCAGTCTTTTGTTTCAAGCATCCTTTACTCAGCAGTACATACCTGTTATTCATGCTATCCATGTTGTTTATTCATTATGACTGTGTAGTATTTGATTGTATGGTTAATATTATAATATTTTAAACTTTGTTTATGGACTTTGGAACGTTTTTTGAAGGTAGTCAAGGTTATGAACATTCTAGCACATGGGGCTCAGTGATCCTGAAAGGCAGACCGGCAGGTTCATTGAATAGGTTCTTGCTCAACTTTAGCAGCTACTTTGTAATGGTTTTACAAATTATTCCCTCCCAGTAACAAATGCTAGAACAGGCATAGTTTTTCCACATGTCTCCCTGACTTGGTATTTGTTCATTTTTTTTCAGTTTAGCTATTCTGGTGGAAGATTTTGAAATAAACATTATTCATTCTTTGTCCATGCTGTGATCTCAATGTCCAAGGACTTATTTCTGTATTTTCGATACAGGACTTCTTCTTTTCAGTCTCAGTTCTGTCATCTCTAAGGTAAGGTGTACTATCTTGACAAATTTTTCCTTTTCACTTGGTAGCTAAACCCTTCTTAATGTGTTTCTCAAATAACATTTTTTGGGCAATTAATATCATGATGCAAATTCCCTTTCTAGGAAATCTCACCCTAAACTTCTTAACTTCTTGTTTGAGACAACCTGGGAAAATATGACAAGCAGTCCTATAGCTTGATGGACTGCTGGTCTTTCTTCTGCTCATTCTAGAAACACTGGTCACCTAGTGTCATTAAACAAACTTTAAGTGCACCACTTTCTTTGATTCGAAATTGGCCTTAAAAAATTGCTGGTAAGAGCAGAGTGTCATGGGTGGGAGTGTTGAGGTTTGAGGCCATACTGGAGCTGATGCCACTCTTTTCTCTGCTTTTGATAACTATCAGCACTTTGATTTCCTGAATTCTGAGGGACAATAGGGCTATGTATGTATAGTAGTTTTATATCTTCTTGTTAACTTAAGAGCTGTGAAAACTAAACAAAACCAAGCTGTTTAGAGTCCTCATTTGAGGTTTCAAAGACCTGTGTGATGAATTGTCCTACAGCTCCTTCTCCATCAGGAAGGATGTCTCTGAAAGGCAAGCCCTCAGTTCACTCCCAGGCCATCCTGAGCCATCCAAAACCATGTCAGAAAATGGCTGCCTGATGTTCTTTGACTGAAAGTGGCTCTGGATCCTCAGTTTTCTGCCTCAAGTTTGATGGTTCCAGAGCTCGCTCATTATTGTTGCTGTGCTGGTCATGGTAACAATGAAGAACCTACCAAGTTTCATTTTCCCATCTTTTCCCTGTTTTTCATAGCTAACCTCATGCCTGAAATGAGAATATTAGTGAATTTAAGTGGCGCAGGCTTTATTCATGGTGATTTCCTTTTAGAGGTAATTCTGAGTAATGGGCTTTAAAGATGAGGAGAATTCAGATCAGAAATTCTCATTATCTTGTTCTCCATGGGAAAAAATATCTTAAGCATTTAAGGCCAGAGAAGAGGCAAGTCTTTCATTAATCATTCTAGTTGCTTGGCTGTTAATTGCACTTTTACTCCATCTACCCAGGTTTCCTCTATCTCTGCCCTTTAGTGAGATGGAGAGGTAAACTCCATGGGAGGTTTGATGCATCCATTGTAGATGGGTGGGTCAGAGGCATCTCACTGGGGGATGGTGAGGTGGAAGCATTTGGGTCCTCCACCTAACACAAGGACATCCTCCCTACAACATCTGGGCCAAGTGCCCACAGGAGGACTCTTCACGAGCTTTAGAGATGTGAACCAGCACGCTCTCCTGAAACCCCCTCAAAACTAGGACTGTAGGAAGCCTTGGCCTTATAGGCCTGTCACTTTGAGCAGCACAGCTGGCAGATGGATGGGAAAGGCAGCCATGCCCACCTACCTAATATCCAGGTTGAGCTTTATCATGTAATATCTGTGTTACTCAATGATCTCGGAATCTGATCCTGGCCTTTCAAAGCCAGGGTAAAATTGTGCATCAGGACTGTCCATAAGCTGAGGTTTGAGGAATGAGAGAAGGTTTTGTGTAGTTCTGAATGGCTCTGACTTCAGGAGGATTGGAACACAGACACAAGGGAGGCAAATTAGATTTTGCACCACACCTTTGGCAACCTTATTCATCTTCACTTTTGGTGTGTGGGGTTGCTTTCCAAAGTTCACTAGAGAAAGCCCAGACTCTCTGGCTACTCCCCTGGCAAAACTTCTGCCAAGGCCTGCTAATCTGGAAGCTTTAGGGAGCACATACCTGACTTCCAACTCATTCCTGCCTTGTGAAAGTGGGTGCAAGGCAGACATGAACATCTGTTGAAGGAGAAAGCAATGTAATCTTTTAATGGCTTTGTTTTACTGGGCTCTGATAAGATTGTATGGAACACCTAAATTTCATTCATTCTTTATCATCTTTATTGATTTTCACATTGACTATAATGTATGTCTAATAAAACTACTAAGAAAGAGAGACTGGTATATAAAGTAGTTCTTGGAAGAGTATGTAGCATTCTCTTGGAGCAGGGCCATGGCAGGATGCTAACTCCTCAGGCTGCCAATAGCATGATACAGGTGAGATGGACCAGCACTGATGCAGATCCTCTTCAAGGTCATAAGGACATCTGACGATAAAGTCACGGTGTATTCTGTAGGAATAACGGTCCTGTGGAGGTACTAGGTGTGTGAGGTTGGCTTTTTATTCACCATGCTCCCCTCCTATGATGGGACATTTGCATCTGTGATGTAGTTAGACATTTCTCCCCTACCCCCATACCTCTAACTGTAGATTGATGGTGCAGGTGAGCTCCACTTGTAGACCATAAAAGTGGAAGAGATGAAATCTAAGAAAGATAAATGCTTCTTTGTGAAGTCAACACATTAAACTCACTTTCAAACACCTGAGAGAAAACCCAGGGCTGCACTGAAAAATTTCCTCCTATATTTTCATTATTTATTTACTTATTTTTGGTTTTTGAGACAGAGTCTCATTATGTAGCCCAGGCTGGCATGAACTCATGATTCTTCTGCCTTAGTCTCCTGAGTGCTGGGATTACAGCAGTGTGTCACCATGCCCAGCTGTTTCTTCCTTTAAAAGAGATATATTTTTATGTTTTTCTAGAGAAAAAAATCCTATAGTTGTTTTGGATCTGTTTTAAATTTGAATAAATGAGTGGGGAGCAGGTGGATTATGCTCCTAGTGTCTCCACTGTCATGGATCTTCCTCTGCAGAAAGGAGAGAATTTCTCAGTGAAATAGTGAATTCTAAAACAGCGTGTTTCAGTAACACATTTTAGGAAACCCAGATTTCATCTCTTCTTGTTTTGGCAGGTCCTGATCTATGCCACTCTTCCTAAAAACAGAAGGTTGATTCATTCTAGTCACCAGGATTTGACAGATGGGAGGTACCTTGCTGGCAGTGGTCCTTTTGGGTGCCATCTCACATGGATGAGGTAGCTCAGTTGGGCTGGCCAAGTGCAGTACATGGAATGGAGCACTTTGTGAGGTTCAGGCAGGCCAGAGTGACAGTCAGCATGAGTCTCAAAATGTGAAGACGTTTTTCTGAGATCCCGCATGAGGTTGACTGAAATGTCACAGTGCTGTTACAAGTTTGTTTATTCTAAGACTTGAGCAAGCTATAATTAGTTATTCAGATACTTCTACTAGAGACCGATATGCACAAAGGATATAAAGCAAAATTCTGCAATTGAAGAAGTGTTATCCTGCCATTAGGTCTTGACTTCAATCTTTTATTTAAATAAGCTTTGGCCTGGCTTTTCTGCCATGGTGCCCGTATGCCTCTCCCATCATGTTTTATGGGATCTGGCCATGGTTTCTCTACTGGACTGCAACTCTTTAAAGAGCAAGAAGCTAATGAAGATACCCCAGGAGATGGTATTTTTTCCTGGTCTTATTCATCTGGTTAGCTGTCAGTCCCTTTGACTGTTTGGCTGCAAACCACATCCACACCACATGTAAGCATCCATCCACACATGTGCACACATGTACTGTTGCATGCAAGCACGGGTGCATGGGTGAATATATGTGCACACAAGTACTAGAGCATGCATTTTCATTGTGACTTTGATGGGTATTTCCCACATTTTAAAATTGTCTTGCAGGATACTATGCAAATGAGATGTTTAGGAATGAAATAGAAAACTAAAGGTGGTAGTAGGAAATCATATTTCATGTTATTTTTCTCTTGCTTTTGTTTTTATGGTACAAAATAATGAATTATTATGATATTTTCATACTTACATACTATGTGATTCAATCATATTTACCCCCATCATCTTCTCTTGTCCCTCTCCAGCCTCTGTTTAGTTCCCCCTCCCAACTAGTATCTCTTCTGCTTTCATATATCTTTCAAAAAAATCTAGATTCTGCATATGAGAAAAATATTTGATATTTGTCTTTCTGAGTCTGGCTTATTTTGCTTAACATGAAGATCTCCAGTTCCATCCATTTTTCAGCAATTTCATTCTGGTTTATGTGTAATACTCCATTTTGTGTATATTTCATATTTTCTTTACCCATTTATCTATAGATGTGCACAGATTCCATGACTTGGCTATTGTGAACAGAGTTGCAATAAACATGGATATGCAGGAATCTCCCTTGTATATTGATTTACACTCCTTTGAATGTACACCAAGAAGTGGTACAGCAGGATCATATAGTAGTTCCAGTTTTACTTTTTTTTGAGGAACTTCCATAGAGGCTGTACTAATGTATATCCCCATGAACAGTGTGTGAGGGCTCCTTCTACTCCCCATCCTCACCAGCATGTGTTTTCTTGATGGCAGCCATTTTGCCTTGTGTGAGATGGGTTTTCAGTATAGTTTTGGTTTGCATTAAGGATGTTGAACATTTTTTCATATGTTCATTGGCTATATTGTATTAAGTAGATAACAGAATATAGAGAAACCAATAGTAGGATTGATGAATTTTATTTAATGGTTGTATTTGAATTCTGTGTATCCAAGGAAGAAGTGATGGAAAGCATAAATAGATATTAATTTATCTGAAAATGAGAAAAATGACAAATGGAATTTTCATTCTTTTCTTTTCTTTTTAATTTTTAAAGATTTAAGACTGATAAAATAGATAAAAATTCACAAACATGATTAGAGAAATAAAAGGAAATAATAAAGTACCTTATTAAGAGTGATTAAGGAGGTGTAACTAAGTAGTCATTCATATAAACATATACACATAGATCAGAAAAAGTAGCATTCTATGCCAATACATCCATATGGATGAAAAATAATTTTATGGAACAATATAAAAACAAATGGCTACAAGAGAAATAGGAAAACAGAATAGAAATTATGAAAACTATCTGAATATAATCCTTAGAAAGATGTCAGGCCTATCAAATTATAGGGATGTGTTCATTCAAAACATTATATAACACAAAATTCTCATGTAACTTGAAATTAGTGAGCATAAAGAAGCAAGTTTCCCAAACTTTCCTTTTTCTTATAACTAGAATAACTCCTGAGGACTTTAGGCAGATCTCTTTTAGAAGCAGAAGTGCACAGAGGTTAAAGAATGGTGAATATGGCCAATGTACATTATATACTTGTGTGGAAATAGAACATCAAAACCTGTTGAAATTGGTTGAAGTACAGAGCTAGGAGGATGAGGGAGAATGGTGATTGGACTGACCCTAACTAAGGAACACTATAAGCATATATGGAAATGTCACAATGAAGCCCCCCCCATATAACTAATATATTCTAATAAAATATTTAATAAAAAGAAAGAAATGAAAATGCAAATTTCTAAACAAATGGTCAACTGCATGGAATCTAATATATTGAAGAAATTATGTGCTATAACTGAGGAAGTAACTCAATGCTGGAAGTATTGCAGCATTGAGTTCACTGGTAATAAGAATATGTATTATGATAGTCCATTATTTTATTAAGTGAAAAATGAATGAATATTCATGAATAAAGTAAATGAGAACTAAAATATGGCTGGAAGAAATAGTTCTTGCATGTAGTAAAAATAAATCTGACCAAACACTCGGCATCTTACTTTAAATGTAAGCCTTGGAGTCGTTTTCATTACAAGTCAAGACTGTCTGCACTCACTGCTATATCACAATTGATCCAGTGTATAATAAAGATGACATTTCAAATCGATAGGATAAACTTTAGATATTCATTAATATTGTTGGGAAACTGACTATGAAAAATAAACACTCAAAGTGAAGGAGGATCCAGAGCCCTTATGTAAGCATAACTCTAGATTGGACAAAGGATGTTAAGGTGAAAGACTTGAGTTTCTGGCATGCGCAGAAGGCATAAGTGCATATTATGCACATATTAGTTTGCAGTCAACAAGCACTTTGCAACACGATGAAAATCATCAAGGAAAACTTAAAGGAGATAAAACAGAGGAGAAACACCATAAATTAAATCAAAAGGAAAAAGGGGGAATATTTTCAAACAAATATCGGAGGTACAAGATTAATATTATAAAGTTACAAAGAGCCCTTAGGAATCAACAAATAGGTAAACATTATTGAAGAAAATCAGTAATCTATACTGAAGATAGCACAACTTGTCAGGAAGCAGTTAAGAAACAACAATGACCCATCACTTGCCTTACTAGTTAGGCCATAACTGATGTGATAAAATTGACTGAGTGAGAGATAATCAATTAACACCAGCAGCACTGAGTGGGTTCAGATCAGGCTCTATAATATTTCCTTCCTCTCCTGTTACTCTCTAACTGATAGTGAGCATCTACTTGTCAGTACTCGATGCCAACATCACAAATTAACAGGAGCAGCTTTTAGATCATGGTAAAAAAACAAAGCCCATCTGAAATTTGGAGAAGAATCTCTAAGTATTGTGTCTGTCTACCTTCTGTCTACCTCTCTGTTATCTAGATATTTATATCTGGCATCCACTATTTGTCTGACTTTCTAATTATACTTACATCTTTCTGTGTTAAGAAGGTGCGACATGAGGGGCCATGGAATGGAGAGTCTGTGTGTGTATCTCTCTGTGTGTGTGTGTGTGTGTGTGTGTGTGTGTGTGTGTATGTGAGAGAGAGAGAGAGAGAGAGAGAGAGAGAGAGAGAGAGAGAGAGGGAGATAGAGAATTGTATTTGTGAAAGAATATATCCACAGATAGTTCATGCTATGAATTTTTAAGTCTTTATTTTTACAAAAATATTTGAACCAAAAAATATGATATCCATGATAAAATTAATAAAACATGATTTAATAAATGAAGTGTGGTGAAGGCCATTTGCTGGCACTGTGTCATTAGTCATCTGGGTAATTCTGCTCTCACACTAGGTAAACCCTAAAATCTCAGTGGCTTAGCATAATTAAAGTTTATTTCTTGTTCATATCACAGCCGGATGCAGCCACCCTACATGGAACATATGGCCTCTACAGTTGCCATAGCAAGGGAAGAAAGCATACTGGAGGGTCACTTTGGATTTTTTAAGAGATTTCATCACTTCTGCCCACGTTCTTTTGGTAGAACATAGTCATTTGGTCCAAATCACAAATGTAGAAAAGCCATGGATGTTTGGTTAGCATTAATGCTCTGTGCCTTTGTTAGAATACAAATGGGCCTGAGGACTCCGGGATGGTGGTAGCAGAGTGAACTCCTTAGCACCATCTCAGTCATTTGCCCCAGTGCTTTGCAATAGCACCATCACCTAGAAGTTGGTTTGAGATTCTTGAACTTGCCCTCCATTTTCATAAAAGGTTGTCACTGCAAATATCATTACCATCTTCAAACTCAGAGTAGAACTGCATTCTGGGTCAGAGGATAAAAAGCCTTCTACCTCCTAGTTCTTACCTAGTAGTTCAAACAAGTGACGTTTAGAAGTGAGTGTGTGGGAATTCTCCTCGTAAATGTTGTAATTCTTGGATCAAGCAGCACAAACTGGAGTGCTCTGTAGATCTATATTATTTCCTTCCTCTTGCTTTCATTCTCTCTTTCTCCATCCTCCACCCAAGACTACTGTCACTGTCATTGGTGTGCACTTTGATTTCGTGCTGAAAGTGCTTAAAGAAGCCTGTGACTACATTTGCAATTGTGTTATTGTGCACTGGACCTTTGAGTAAACTGTGTATGAAACGCCAAGTGATAAATTTCTTTCAATATTGTGGTCTAGGAATAGCTTGGCTTGCTTTGCAGGATGCTAGACTTTACCCATTTATGTTTTTTTTTTCCTTTGAGCCTTCTCCTTTGTTCTGATCACCAGGAAGCACAGTCAAATGGTTGCCTCAGTGAGCATAGCTAAGACCAGAAAAGGCTACAATTGGGCATTACACCATCCTTGTTCCCATGCTAATATTATTTAGGTCTATATTTCTGGAGTCTGACTTTCAAATTTTTATTTAAAGTTAGTAATTGTAATGCATACTTTAAAGTCACCTTCTTCCCATAAGCCAAAGGAGGAGTTATAAATAAGTTCACACTAGGAAATCAGCCAGCCCAGAAATTTCCAGGATGATTACTTGAAGGGCTCTTTTGAAACAGCTGAGGTTCATTTGTTATTAAGCCAAACTTTACGGACATGTATCAGTTTCTTGTGTGTTCTAATGAGTGTGTTTTATTAAAGAACAGGCTTGGAAGACAGGATGTTTATGAGAAGCAAAGTGAGTTGTGACAGTCAATTTAGTAAGGAAGAAAAGTAAATCCTAGAGCCCTTTTAAGATTCACCAACAGCTTGTGCACTCTTCTGTTCTAGGGGCATATTTTAGATCTCATTTTTGTATTTCCTTTCTAATGGGTGGTGAAATAAAGTACTCTGGCTAGATTGTTAATATTTCTATTATTATAATATTAACAAATAAAAAACAAGAGGATTTGCCCATTTCTCAGAATATAGAATGTTATAGAGAGAACAGTATTAGATCGTTGACTCTGACCTGGTTTCCATGGCAACATGTTCATTATCTTATCTCGTTCTTTTCTAAGTTTTCCAGCTTAATTGCCTTGTCCTTTCATCACACCTCCCCCTCACTGAACACTTACCAGATCCTTTTCTGTGGTTATGTAGGCAGTATAACAGCTTTTACAGGGGCTTGCTGAATGAAATGAGAACACACACACACACACATACATCTTGGGAGTATGTGTAAGGAGAGGAATTTCAGCAGTATTTCAGGATGAAAAGAGGTGAGTGTCAGGTATGCACCCACAGTGCATCCCCCTGGCACATTTTATGCAGAGATGTGCCCTGCTTTGATGCACAGTGCTGCCCTATGCCAGCTTGATGGAGTTGGGGTTCTCCTGACAGTGTGGCAGGCTATTAATCACATGTGACCAAAATAGCACACAAAAGAGAGTATTCTTGTTTCTTTGTTTTCCTGAGTGAGAATGGGTGATTTTCTGAAACTCCTTATGTTTGTATCATTTCTAGTTTCTTTATTTAGTCTTTGTCTTTGTGTCACCCCTCAGATTTATTGGAGGACTTCTCATTTGGAACTGTGAAGTAGGTGTTATATCCTTGGTGGGTGAGGTCATGGGGACAAAGTCAGAAGAGTAGTCATTACACTGAAAAAAGAGATGCTTATCTTACATCTCTGTTCAACCTTAGACCCACTTCCGGAATAATGTGATCTCACTGTTATGGCTTAAGAGCTTTGTCTTTCTTAGGGGATAAAGTAGGTAATATTTATGATCTAAAGCCTTTTTTAATGGTCAGGACATGCTGACCCTTATAGATACATACAGATGGAATGTTTATTATATTTTTACATGTTCCATTTCAGAGTGAAGTAATCACATGCTTTCCTGCTGAAAGGAGATAGGGTCTCACTATGTAGCCCAGGTTGGCCTTGAACTCACAATCCTCCTGCCTCTGCCTCCCAAGTGCTGGGATTGCAGATGTGTACCACCATACCCTGTTGGAAATTTCTAATAGGAAGTTGTGAGAGCTCAGTGTCAGAGCCTGCTGTCACATGCATTTATTTGGTCAGTGTGGGCTTGGGCTTTCAATATGTCCATTTTCCCCCCATGATGGAAGATGGCCAATAGAGGGTGGATTGTTTTCATGGTTCCTTTGGCCCAAGGATATAAGATTGTATTGGTTTCATTAGTCACTGTGCCTTAAATACTTCTGAGTACAGATATCTGGAATTGTGCCTGTAGTGGAAGATTACGAGAAGGGGACAAAATTAAAGCTGAAAGAGCAGAGTTCAGCCATTTCTTATGAAGGAGTCAGCAACATTTTTTGTAAAGGGCCAGATGGGCTGTGCAGATCTCCTAGTGTCTTGTAATTACTCAGTTCTGCTGTTATTGCATGAAAGTAGTCACAGGCAATACAGAAATGAATGGGCACACTAGTGTTTTAATAAAACTTTATTTAAAGTGCAGATAGTGGCTTGTATTTGGCTTGCAGGCCATAGTTTGCTGAATTCTGGATTTACCTATACAGTAATTACTGAGATGTGGGGTCAAACAAGAATGAGGGGTAATTAATGAATTTGGCAAGAGGAAACATGAGAAGTAATCTAGTAAAACTTTACAATTGCTCATTACTGTATGCCAGTAACTATTTTCAGTGTTTTACATGCACCAATCCATTGCATCTTTATAAAAATGATACCACAAACACTATTTTGTTGACTGGGAAATCTGGAGGCTACATAGTGTTCCCAAGGTCATGTAGCTACTAAATGGCAGGACTGGGGTTCAAACTCAGGTTCTAAAAAATTCATGTTCCAGTGTGGCTTGTTATTCCATTTTGTAGAACTGGCAAGTGAGAGGAAGTCAGGAAGAGCTCTGTGAATGGAGCTCATGTACCTGTAGTAGCGTTTGTGATGTTTCAGAGTGTGCTGAATTTGAAAAGCCAAAATGGGATAGTGGAGTTGTACATCAGCTGTCCCTCAGAACAAAACCGTAGTTAGATGGACCTGAAGAAAGACATAGATTGATAGAAAATCCCAGAATGACATTACCTTTTTTTGTAAAATATACACATATGAATAAAGTATGGCATAAGGAATAATAACAAATGCCCTTGAACTCAGTATCCCACTTACAAACAAATCATTCTTAAGCCTATAGACTCCCTACCTCTGAACCTTCCTTATCCATCTAAAATAACCCACTATTTCCCATATTTAATTACTATTTCCATTGGTTTTCCTTATGGTCTTATAAATGTACAGTCTAGTGGTATATTATTTGACTTTACCCATTTTTCCTTTTATATGGATGGACTAGTACTACTTTAGTGACATTTTCACCTCACCATTAAACTTTTTAAGTTCATACATCTTTTTACGTCATTAATTAATTTATCAGTTTATATCACTGTATAGTATTCCATTGTATGAATATACTCTGTTCATCCTGTGACTGCCTATTAGGTTTACTTTAAATTTTAATGTAGTATGGATGATGTTATTATAGATGTTTCTATATGTGCTCCATCTTATGATGTACAAATCAAGAATTTTTATAGGAGACATTCTTATGAGTGGATGGCCTTTCTCATAGATTGTGAGCACATTTACACTTAATAAGACTGTTTTCCAATGTGGTTGTCCACCAGCAGTGTCCGAGAGTTACTGTGCCTCTGAATCCTTGCTAACACTTTGCTTTTGCTAGTCTGGTGGATGTGAAAGAGTGTTTCACTGCAGCTTACATTTGAAGTTTTCTTTTCAGATTTTAATATTATTTTCTTCAGACTCTTCCTAATTATTAAGAAAAAAAATCAAACAGATTCTTGCATGATTGATAGGGAAACCTGTTTTAATTACCTCCCTCATGTTGGCAGTGTTGGGAGATGAGCAGCAATCTAAGCACAGAAATGTCCTTTCTGGATCTAGGTGGACAAATTTGTTCTTCCACATCTATCGAAAATTCATTCATTTTCTTGGCTTTTGGAGGCCAAGATTCATTGATATTCCATCTGTTATGGTTTGAAAGTTAGTGTCTCCTCTAAAACTCATGTTAAAACTTAATCCCCAATGCAACAGTGTTGGGAAGGCAAGCCACCTGGTATATGTTTAGATCATGAAAACTCTGTCCTTATGAGTGGAGTAATGCTGTTATACAAAAGGTTTATGGGAGTGGATTGGTTCTCTTCCACTCTTCTGCCATGTGAAGAGTACTATTCTTCCCTTCTGGAGGATGCAGTATTCAAGGTGCCATCTTGGAAGTGGAGACTTGATCCTTACCAGGCTCCAAACCTGCCATAACCTTGGTCTTGGATTTTCTAGCCTCCAGAACTATAAGAAACAAATTTTTGTTCTTTGTAAATTATCAGACAGTGTATTTTTTCTAGTATAATACAAAAAGTCACCATTTCTACCACCACCTAGCAGAGGGAACTTGGGAAATGTTACTTGGCTTAGAAGTTCAGTTCCCTTAATAATAGGGTTGGCATAACAGTATCTATGCTGAATATTGAATACATTTTGTTCTTTGTTTCATGGAGATAGGAAGGCTGAAATCTATATTTCCCTGGTCAAAAGTGCTCTGCTTTAGATTCTGGCAATGTGAGACATTCATGCAGACTTGGAAAACAGATAAAGAGAAGCATCTATTGTTGTCTGGTTGTGGGAAGTACCTATATGGATGTCAAATGGGCATGGTGTTTGCAATGGCTTCCAGATGAGCTTCTGGGAATCTCTACTTCGGTGTGGTATGCAGATGAAATCATTGTAGGGGCTCCTGTGAACCAAATACTTTCTGATTTCTTCAAAGTCACCAGTTGTTTTCCCTGACATTTACTTGCTTACTGTGTATTTAACAATCTCTGTATTAAATTCCTTCCTACTAACGTATCTTAACTGGTCTTTAATCTCCTGGTAGAACTCTGACTAAAATGCATTACCTTACACTACTGAGCTACTTTGGGCTTGTGTGAAGTGGAATCATTCATGTGGGATATCTAATATGAGCCTGACACATAAGGGTGCTCTATAAGCACCCACTTTCCCAGCCTTTCTAAAGAAGGATCTCCTATTTTGAAATGTAGAAATAGAAACAGATGGAGAATGGTGAAAACTTGTTTTAGACAGTAGGTTAGGAGAACTTGGATGAAACTTTACATGAAACTTGTTTCCATGACACCCAGGTCTGGGCTCAAACACAGAGGCTATAGCACTGCCAAATCTGGGGTGAGACTCTCAGATGTCTGGATCCAGCTTTGCCTGCTGCTGGCCAGGCTCAGATTCCACCAGGTGTGCTGGAATTCCAGCATCTCTCCCTAGCTGTGATGCTGACTTTCTTTATAGTATTTATTCTGAATCTAGAGTTATTGCTTGATCAAGTTTCTACTAATACCTGCCAGAAATTTTTCTAAGAAATTTTCTAAGTTGAATCAACAAATGGAATCATCTCCTTCTACACTCTGGAAGTCTCATCTGGAAAGTAGTTGATGTAGTGATGGCCTTATGTTCATTTCTCTATTGGTCTCAACAAGACTCAAAATAAACCAGAAAGTGTGACTGGTTAACAATCATAAATGCTCACAGGCTGACCTTGCTCCTAAGACTCCTTTGCTACCATGCCTTGGCATATTCAGAACAATCTCAGAAAAGTTAGATTGCAAATCAAATTCTGTTTGACTTCAGAGCTCTTAATCTTATTACTATAGAAAGAAATGCTGCATGGAGAGAAATTTCACTCTCTTGCCATATTGGTACCATCCCTCTGGATTTTATTCTCCCATCCCATCCCTAGGGCAAAGATGTGAACTGATTGTCCTCAAATTTCTCCTTTCTGAATCCTTCTCCTCCTATGGGAGTCCCCTTCATCACTCTTCAGAGACTGAGTATTCTGAGTGAATCTATTAGCACTGTGCTCCTCTCCAAGGGACAAATTCATTTTCTGTTGATGTGGAAAGCTCTGTTTACTTGTACTCAACATACATAAAGATACCTTATGTGTAACCAGAACTGATAGTGAGGCAGGAATGTGCAGAGCTTTCCTGGTCTCCAGGAGCCATTGGTGTCAGCTTGGTTGTGGGGGCTCAGTTTTGGGGAGATGGGCATTAGAGGGTGATTCAGGCAAAGCAAGAAAGGACTCCAGGTTGAAGTGAGTATCAATGGGCTCCTCACCATCCATCCCCTGGCTGCTGAAACACCTGAGATATTCAGAGACTAGTTCTTCTCACTGGATAGTTAGGTACAACATGTAGGGTAGCTTTGCCTGAGAGTTCAACTGCAGGACAGCCTCATTCTGAAAAAGCTGAGGGATGTTTTCTTTAGAAATGTGCAAGACCCTAGGGTGAGAAAGCATCACACAGGAGGCTATGAGAGGAGAAGTTGGGCAGGACTAGGAGTGGGGGTTGGTGGGAAAAGATCATAGGCTCCTCTGTGCTCGAGAGCAAGGCAGAAACACTTAGGCACATACCATCTGGCATCACAGGGCTCCAGAGGCCTAAAGTTTGTCCATTTGTCCCATGAATACTAGAGCTTACCAATAACCTTACCATGGGCTCCTGCACCTCAGCCTTGCCTCCTCCACAAGCCTTGTAGTAGTGCCTTAAGACAACTCTGAGGCTGTGGAACTGAGTGGAACATGAGTGGAACTGAGTGTGTATTGCACAAAGAGAAAGGACCTGGTGAACAACTGCCATGTTCCAGCACTACTCCAGACATGTGACTGAATTCCTGCCTCAGTCCTGTAGAAGAGAGTGTGTAAATGTCCCCATTGCAGAGGAGGGCTTACTTCCTCTGGAACTGTCTGGTCCAGGACATTTACTGGCAGAGCTGGTGATGGCAGTTGTGGGAGACATGGTTTACATGCTTTAGAATTAGGAAATTTGTGCTATTTTAATTCTCTACATGCACACAAAACAGGGACTTGGATAGTTTATTTGAGCATTGTTCTCAGGCAGCTCAGTAAGGAGTGGGGTAAATGAGGTAGTGGTGGGAAGAGAAGGTCAATAAAGGGCACACTGATGGCAGTGAGCTGCCATGACAATAGGGGCTGTATCCTGATGTGGCCCTTGTGAGAGGCAGGGTAAGGCATTCTTCAGATTTTGTTCCAATGGGAGAAGAGTAAGTGGGCATATTTACCCAGTGTTGAGGGTAGCTCCCAGAACGTCAACCCCCTGGCATGTCTAGATTGTTCTGGGCCCAGGATGAACATACCACCAGGACCAGAGTGGAACCTGGGGGACAGTATGCAGGTGATCTCTTAGGTGGGCTGAAAGGGAATGGGTGGATCCTGACTCTTAAGAGTCAGTAGAGGGAATAAGACTTCATGACTCAGAGGTTCTGCACTCCAGGGCTCCAGGGCTCATCTCACTTCTCCTAGTTGTTTACTCTTTTATGGAGGGAGGGAAGATCAGATGATCCAAAATGTCTCCCTGTTCAGTGTTTTACTGTACTCACCTATGTCAGAATATAGCAAAAAAGACACACACACACACACACACACACACACACACGTTGGTTTGTGTTAATTGGACTATGTGTGTATGTGTAACATATATGATTATAAAATACAAAGTTAGGGGGGTATGTATGTTTTACAACTAGTACATCTAACTACACATGAGTATGTGATTCCTTAGGAAAACAATCTCAATCCAAAAGGAGGAGAGTCACTCTTTTCACACACCCACACTAGAACCCTGCTGTTTTCTTGGTGAATCTGTGCCCAGTTTATTGTAGTTCAGTATAAGTCAAAAGCATTGATGTCAGTAATGTCTTGTTTTATCTCTGGAGTTAGGTGTTTGTATCTTAGTGCTCTGAGAATACTTATTTCATGGGGAAACTAGTTAGACAGATTTTGCCTTTTGAGCCATCTCATTTCCTGACAAAACACCTCCATCTTTTCCTAGTATCTTTAAGGCAGGAAGCAATAGTGCCTCACTCCTGCGTTAGACCAAGGAGAATATCAGGCATTTGTATTAAAGTAAGTACAATGCATTTAGTCTCGTCTTACTAATCCCTTTGTGGTTTTCCTTATTTGTAAAATGAGAATTGTGTGTCTATTTGAGAGGATGATTGTCAATATGTAATGCGATAATGGGTCTGAGAAGACTTCTAGACTCCAATGTCAAGTTGGCTTCAAGCAGAGACTGAGAGGTCCCTGATTCCAGGAACATGTGAGTGCTCTGCTTAGTGGGTATGTCAAAGCATGGAAGTAAACATCTTTGCTTCAACTGACACTGAGTCCAAGGGTGCTGCAAAAGGAAAGCAGGTCTTTTAAGCTACCTAAATTCATCAAAAGTGTACCCCAAGCCCTTAGGTTAGAAAATGGGAGAAATAAGCGAGTGTGGCAGAGAATGGGAAGAGCTAACAATACAGGTCCTTTATGTAAAATGCTTGGGACCAAAAGTGTCTGATTTTATATTTTTTCAGAGTTTAGATATTTGCAAATACATATTGAGATATCTTGGTGATAAGACCCAAGTCTAATCATAAAATTCTTTTATGTTTCATGTGCCCCTTGTCTGTATATCCTGAAATGTAATGCCATGAAATAGTTTTAGTGTTCCTACATTTTGACTGTGGTCTGCCACATGAGGTGAGGTAGAGAATTTTCTACTTTTGGCATTACATTGATGCTCAAAACGTTTTGTATTTAGAGCATTTCAGATTTTCAGATTAGTGATGCTCAACCTTTGTGTTTGGAAGGCCCGCTCTACTAATTACTGCTACAGGCAGCATTTTCTTATCTGTATACTTTTTTTTCTATAAGAGGTATTGTTATTCTCATTCTAGAAAAAAATGTGACTTAGCAACTTGCTCCAAGTAATAGTGGTACAATAAGCATCTGAATTAAATTTGATACTCAAACTCACCCTCCTCTTTTTTCCTGAGAGAGGTAGCCTACTTAATATAACCTACAGTGGGCATTGTTACTGTTTGAAATTTTTGTTACAGAATCAAGAAGCTTGGAGGCCTTGCTTTCTGACCACAACTTGGCATACAGATGGTCCTCCTGATGCTTTGTAAGGACTCTAAGTTCAAACATACCTTTACCATACCCTGAAATTTTTCCTAACCTCAGAATGAGATCTCATTGACATCTCTAGTTTCCATTCTATATGATGTCTGTGAGTACAGTCTTCCAGACATGCAGAATTTGGTGTAGGCCTAAACTTGCCACTCTGTTTCATGCATCCACGTCTTTGCTTGGAATAGTCTCTCTTTTCTGCACTAAACTTGCTCTTACACTCTTTTTAGGACTTACCCTGCATGTCCTTTGCTATGAAGCCTTCTAGGCCTGTTCAAGCAGAATTTATTGTTGTACCATCACCCAACTTATGTCATGAATCCAATATGTACTTAATTCATTGCATTGTCATTGTTAATTTGTTTATTTATATCAAAACTCAGTAAATATCAACTAGCAAAAACACTGTGTCTTCCTTATTATGCTTATGTTTTCTCTTCAACAAAATGAGAGATAAGGGCCGAACAGGTTCTGCCTGAAGTGAGAGGGGGAGAGGGGGAGAGAATAGGAGAGGGGGGCAGGGGGGAGAAATGACCCAAACAATGTATGCACATGTGAATAAATGAATAATAAAAAATTTTAAAAAACTCTTAAACTCAGTAAATAACTGTGCACCTCTATCTCCCAGATACCCTTGAGGTTATGTTAAGGCCCTATGACTGGGTTCTGACCCACAGGCTGTGGGCAGAAGAGATGTGACTACTTCCAGGCCTCTGTTGCTATTGAAAATCATGTGTCTCAGACTGAAGGAAGGCTACCCAATCTAGATTTACTTGTGATGTAAGCAAGAAACAAACGTGCATTAAGCCACAGAAATGTTTGCTCTACTGAAGCACTAGCATTAATCACTGGACTATTATGCTATATTTAGTATTTTTTCCTGTTATTTATTAGTTCTTTGTGGATAAGGACATTTGCTGGTCATATGGCATTATTAACATCTGACAAAGTTAAAGTAGCTAAGGACAGGTGAGGGCATTTCATGTGAGGCCACTTCTTGCAATGCTAGTTTTGAAGGCCCAGTGGCACATTCTCACCTTGCTGATAATGGGGTAAGATTATCTATCTTTATATGACTGCTGCTCCATCAGCTGAGGTAGGCCCTGAAGTCAGTTATAAAGAGGCTGACTGCCAATTTGTATCTTGTGTTTCTACTTCTTTTTCTCTACTTTCTTAGAAGATTTTCTGCTGTAGAATGATATCAGTAGAGCACTCAGCTTTTGTGTCCAAGGTTAAAATGCAAATTCTTCCTGTTTCATGTTCCTTCATTAATTCCTCCACTCTGATTCTGAGAAGAAGGGAATGAATTGGTTTGATTGCCAGACTGAGGACAGGGTGGAACAGTCTTTATGATTGACTTTTGTCCAAATGGAATTAACAAGTCCACAGATAGAGGTTGCCTGGGTATTGGGGCTGGATGTTCTCATTGATTACAATGACTCTGATCATATTTTTGATATAAATATTAAGAACTGTAAAATCCCATTTCCTAAGGTAATGCCCAAAAGATAAGTGTATGAGGTGGAGAAAGAACCAAAGTCAAGGCAGCTAAGTGTCAAATATTCTGTAAGTGTTATTCCATTTCATCCTATAGAGCAGTCCTAGAAAGCTGTATGCTTATTTATCATATAAGGGAAAGAGATTCACGTAGGCTTGTGTTGCATGTCTAAAATTCCACAGTTGCACATATGACATGTCCCTGTTCCTTCTACTCTACCATGCACTGCTGCTTCACTCCTTAGTTTCCTTTCTGAATCCTGTTTAACTGCATGACATCCTGGATGTGGTCCTTAGTCTTCAGTTTTTTTCAGGCAGGCACTAGGGAATGCTACTCACCTTCTCTCACACTCATTTCCTGCCTCATAGAAAATTTTTCCTGTGACAGAAGGAGAAGACACTGGCCACAGGGAATGAAATTTCTCCTCCTGCCCTTCTCCCTCTTCTCTCAATGCATTGGGGTATGGTCACTCCAGGAAGATGACCTTTGGTTCAGGTTGTAAGATGGAAACTGGAGACTGTTGTATACTTTTCCTCCAGGTAAGACTGAGTCTTCTCAAGTTAGCCAATCCTCACCTCCAGTAATGAACAAATCACATTATCTAGGAGACACCATATTCTTCTTAGAAAGATAAGTCCTCAACTCCTGTCCTTGGGAGGGGAAGTCTCACCTCTGGAGTTATCTAGTAAGTGATCAGTTAAGGGTTCTTCAAGGAACTGAGACATCGTAGTGAAAATCAGGTTGGATCCTGCATCCTGAACAGACCCGTGTTCAGAGGAAAGGATATAGTAAGAACCTACTCACCAAAAGTGGGCTTATTATATTTTCATACAGCAATTCTCTGCCTTCATGATTTTCCTACAATCAAAATTCCTATGGTAGTGAAGTAAAATGATAGATTTTAGAGTCAGGGAGTTAGGAGAACTCAATTTTTAATGCTCGGGATCAAACCCAGGGCCTCATGAATGCTAGGCAAACAGTCTACATGGAGTTATATAGTCAGTTTATCCTTCCATAATTTAGAAGACAAGTATTATATTTGAGTCCAGTGCATTCTATAAACTCTAGGAGATGCATATTATACTATTTGAAGGTTCAGGCAAAGACCTGCCTCATCCCTGAACTCGGGTCTGCATGCTTGAGTGGGTGAGAGAAAATAATCTACAATCTTCTCTGGGTTCCTCAGGGTCTTTCAGGGATGTTCCCAGGAGTCTGTGTCTCATCTCACATCTTCCAGGTATTAGAAAGAGTCAGTGTAGTAAGCTCCATCAATGACAAAGAAATGAGGGGAAGAGGTTAGAGTTTTGACTTTTCCTCATCTCAAATATCTTTAATAAACTTGAATATCTTCTTACAGATACCCTGGTCTAATTTCTGTCTTTCCTTTATGTCCTGGCGTGAGGAACAACAGACTCTAAATAATCAGGGTGAATCAGACAGTAAAGGAGGCTACTGGTTAAATTGGCCTTGGTTTCCTTGATGATCTCACAGTGACTCTTGAAAGTCCAAAGAAGTTTCTGGGTTGGAGGGGGACAACAGGTACTGAGAGCATAGCTTTCTCTAAACCAGTGGTTCTCAACTCTTGCCTGTATCAGAATCACTTGAAGGACTGTTCAAACAAAAATTACCAGGCTTATTTCCCAGAGTTTCTGATTCGTGGGTCTAGAGTGGGATCTGATTGTTTACATTTCTGACAAGTTCTTAAGTTGCTGATGTTGCTAGTCTTTAGACTATCTTTTGAATATCATCACTCTGTAGATATATTTCTCATGAAATCATCTTTTCTTTCTGTACCCTGACATCTTTTCATATTTGTAATTTTCCTGCAGAAGCTAGGCAACATGGAAATTGTTCTCAACCATTTATTTTTCAAATCCAGTATTTTGTCTGGGGATACTGTGATAATGAGAAAGTTGCTACTTAAGAGGCAGAGGTAGGAGAATCATGGTTTGAGGTTAACCTGGGCAAAGTTAGACTGAGACCTTACCAGAAAACTAAAACAAAAATGCTGGGGTGAGGCTTAAGTGGTAGAGCACTTGCTTAGCACTAAGTTTAAAAACATGTTGCTGTATTCAGAGTAGAGAAGAAATACATTTAGCCCTACATCTCTATGCTCCTGTCCCACTGCCTCACTAATGAGCTTGTGGATGGGATCTGAGAATTTAAAGACCACTGGACATAATAATTAAGAGTAATTTTTGAAAGAATTGATCCAGGGAAGGTTAGATAGATGTTCAGCTCCTATGAAAAGACATTAAGATGTCTCACCAGAGTCCCCATGGCATGTAGCCTGTGAAACAACCAATTTGATTCTGAGAAATGACTGCCACTTTCTGGAAGTTCTTTTGGGTGATATATCCTTACCTCCAAAAAGAACTCTTGAGACAGTCTCGCAAAGAGTCCCATTTACCACGTGCACAGTCTTCCCCTGAGCTCGCAGGCTTCCCACATAGTAGATGAAAAGTAAAGCCCTCAGCTGAGGCCTCAGCAGCCATGCCATGGCTTCCAGGCAGCACGCCATCTGCACAATGTCTACAAAGGCAAGTGTACACTATCTTCTTTCTTTCTGGCCTTGAATTTATTGGCAGAGAAATGTTAAGTAGATTTTTTTTAAGAGTCACCATATTGCAGAAACAGATTGAAGGAAGATGAATTTGGGAAAATAGGATTTGCTATAGGAGGGAATCCAGGTCCTGAAAGGGAAGGCACATGGCTGATGTCACAGTTCATACAGAGTCCCCATGGAATGTAGAAATTTCTTGCCTGTAAAGAGCCTCAACACCAGTGACATTTCTTGACCTGTTGCTTTGAGCAAAATTTTGTGCTACATGTGTTGTGTGAATTGTTTCATTTTAGTTTTAACAATTGTATGAGTTAGTTAGTGTTGGAATTTTATAAGTGGGGAATAAAGATAAGCTTTCTAAATTTGCACAGATGATAAGCGGTGGAGTCAGACTCCAAGTTGTAGAAAAACTTAAAATGAGATGAAGCATTATGGTTTAGAAAAATTGCTAGCATTGTGTTGTGACTTATGTCTCCCCAAATTTATGTGTTGAAGCCATAAGCCCCAGTTTGAGGTTTTTAGAGCCAGGGACTTTATAGAAGCTATTGAGGTTAAAGAGATCACAAGTGTGGAGCTCTAATCCAGTATGAATTTTTATAAGGGAAGACTTCCTATCCCTACAAAAAGTCAAATAGACATCAGTGATTTGCATATATGGAGAAAAGGCCATTTGAGGACACAGCATGAAAGTGTCTTCTTTAATGCAAGAAAAGCAGCTGCAGGAGAAACCCCAACTCAATGAAACCTTGGTCTTAGACTTTCAGCCTCCAGACCATAAGAAATACACTTTTATTGCATAAGTTTGTTGTTCTCTGGTATTCTGTCATGGTAGGCCTAGCAAACTATGTACACTACCACCATTCTGGATGTACTTTGCTATCCTTTGATGTTGAGTTTGGTCACATAAGCTTTGGCTGATGGAATGTTAATAGACTGTGTGAGTAGAGGCTTAAAAATATCCAGTGTTTCAGCTTGCTTTCTTGTGTCTGTGCTTGTGTCTATCTGAAGGCCTGCTCCACACAGTTTGTCCAAGGAAGATGAGTGACACATGGAGCAGAGCCTGGAAGTGTATAACAGATGCACTTGGCTGAGCACAGTCTAAGTCAAGCAACCTACAGAAGCAGCAATTCACAGCCAGGCCTCTCTGACCCCTACAACTAACCACAGTGCCCATGGCAGTCAGTGATCATTGCCTCAAGCTGCTGAGATCTAAGGTGTTTTCTAGGCAGCATTGCTATGGCAGTAATAGATGTGGGTACTTTACAGAATTTCTGTACAATCATTTTTGTGATCATTTCTTGTGGGGGGTGGTAGAGGCAGAGCAATAGCTGCAGAGGAGATGGATGAGTGATAGCTCTAATAATTCCCTCAACTCCCCAACAGTTAAAGTTAGGAAAAGTTGTAGTCCTTTAAAATATGAGTAAAATGGTATAGAGCTATAAGTTTTACTTCTTCCAGGACAATATTTGAGAGGACATAGGAAGAGGGAGACAGAGGAGGAAGGAAAAGGGGAGAGAATGGGGAGAGGGAGAGTGAGAGGGAGAAGATGAGATTTTTGGATTCAGTTATGTTGAGTTCAAGGTCCTGGATTTGTCACTTACTAGCTCTGGCTGACCTGGCAAATGTTATAGAGCCTCACTGAGCTTCATTTTTCAATCTATAAAAGGGAGGTGCTCATGATATTATCCTTCCAATCCCCAGTGGTCTGCCTCCCTGGTGGATGGAAAGATCTGCCCCAGAGTGTGTGCTGCTTGCTCATGGTAAGGAACACTGCAGTGACGGGGAAGACAATGAATGTTAGACACATAAACCCGCGTGGAGTTGCTCTGGTGTCTAGGTATGTGGAACAACTTAGCCTAGAGGCTGAGGTTGGTTGTAAAGTCTAACCCTGAGGGGCAAGATGTGGAATCCTAGATCTCCAGACCTGGAAGAATCACGGAGTGCAGGAGTTTCTCAATCTTTAATAATGTATAAGTTCTACCTTGACCTCAGGGTCCTGATTAACAGCTCAGATCCAAAGTTCCACAATTTCCTTATTCTGTGATCTAGGTAAACTTATTTAGCCATTTATTTCTTTACCTTAAAATGAAGGTAAAAATAGTGTGTCCTTTATAATGTAAGACTGTAATTCTGTAATTCACATTAAACCAAAAGCCCTTAGTACAAGATCATGTCACAGATGAACACTCACAAATATAATCTTGGTATATTCACTTTCCCTAATCTCCTTCTTTTGAAGGTAAACTAAGTTTCCCTAAGGTAACCCGAGTTTCAAAGTCACAAGACTCTAAAGTGTCAAAGTTAGGGTGAGATAGGAGAAAATCTTTGCAGGACAGATAAAGAAGAGGCTTACCCACCTGCTCAGGTTTTAAGATGCACCTGGAAGCCCAGGATAGAAGGTTAGAATTACACATTCTCAATGTTGGAAACCATCTAGCATCTGCCTTGTCACATTGTGAGAGCACTTTCTATATTTCTATTGGTCGCTCAGGTGAACCTGATGTAGCACCAGTGGCAGGAGGTTTATCACCTACTGCCGTGTGAGCATATCCCATCTCTAACAGCTTGTTAAGAAGTGTTTCCTTACATTAGGCCCCTGTATAACTTCCTTTTCTGGAACCACAAAGAATAAATCTCATGCTGTTTTCTCACTGTAGCCTGTGAGTATCTGAAGGCAGCTCTTTTGTCTGTTGTTCTAGTACACTCTTCCATCCATGCATTTATTCAGCAAGTGTGTACTGAACAGTGCACCAGGATTCTTTTAGTTGCACTAAGTGGAAAATTCATCTTAAGATGACCTCCACAATCCATCTATTCATTCCTCTATTCAACAAATTTCTATTGAGTACACCTTATGCTTCAGATACTACTCCAGAAGCTGAGGATAGAACAGTAAAGAAATCAGAGTTTATCCCTAAGGAACCTTCATTCTAGTATGTGAATACAGACAGTAAGCAATGGAGCAAATAAGCAGGTTCATGTCAATAAATAATTATGTAACAGCTCAGGTGGTAAATGTTATGGAAAAGTGAAGCAGAATGGAAAGCTAAACCTAAAATATTATAATAATAATATGTGACTGCAAAAGGGAGATTGTTCAACCAGAAGGAGAAGAGAGGGGGGAGGGAGAGTGTGATGAGGGGAGAATATGATCAGAGTACATTATATATGTGCATAAAAATAGCACGGTGAAACACACTAAATACCATTTTACAAAGGGTGGAGTAGGGTGGTAGCTTAAGAAAGTATAATAGAAGGGGTAGATTTGATAAACTACAGTGTATGCATGTATGGAAATATCACAATGAAACGGTTGTGTACAATTTACTTTGAAAAAAGGCATATGGGATGCCAAAGCCTAGTGTGGGTATGTAGGATCCCCTAGATGAAAATTCAGAGGCAGGACCCAATTCAGCTTAGCTCTCCATCTTCTCTTTCTTTGGGCTAGACTGGCTTGCCTCCTGATGACTGCAAGTGGACAAGGGCTCTGTGATTTCTCTTTTGTATTCAGGGGATTGGGCTTTAGTTTCCACAAAAGCCAACAGATGTTCTGAGCATCACTTTAATAGAACCATCCCTGAGCCTTGTGTTCAGAGGAATGTCATTCATTGACTTGCTTTTTCCTTGGTATATTCCCACATGAACTTTTAGAAGGATGTGTCTACTCCTAAAGCCAGATATGTATTACATGTCACCAAAAACATGTGACTGCCATGCCACCAAGGGGACAGGGGAAGGCTCTGTGACAGGGAGGCCGCTGATGCCTTCACTGCAAATACTTTATTTGCAGAGGTAGTCAGGGCTTACAAAGATAAACACCACAGGGCCCCTGATCTTAAGACATAATCCTGTAACTGAGATAATTCAGCCAGGCCCAAGACAATCATCTGCTTCATAGTGAGGGTATAAGAATAGGGACATAGACAAGTCCTTCTGAAATAGTCAGTAGTCAGCATGACTGTGTTCACATCCTAGCCTTTCACTCCCCATTGGTAACACCTTACCCAGGTGATTCACAGTACCTTCTCATTTGAGGGGAGTAGTATATTTCTCTACTCCAGGTCACCTGTTTTGGCCAATGGAATATCAGCAGATCTGCACCCAGTAGAAGCTAGAAACACCTATGTGCTTGGGCTTCCTCCTAAACTCTACCATTACCCTGAAAATAATGTGCCTGGCATACCCTGCTTTTCACCAGGGAGAGAAACGAAACAAGTGGAGAAGAATTACCCCAACTTAGTCTCCTTAGTGGAGCCCAGCCTCAACCAACCAACCCCCTGTTAACCTCTATACTAACTCAATAGATGCTTATTTAGAGTGCCCTGAGGTTCTACAGTGTCTGCTATGCAGCATTATTATGATGATAGATGACAGGTAAGGGTTTCAAAGACAAGTGTTTATTGAGACAGAAAATGTTCTTAGTTATTTTAGCTCCCATTTAACATAGAAAAAGTTAGATCTGGAAGACATGGTCAGAGAATTTTGTGTTTTGGAGGTCAGGAAGAGGTGGGGAAAAGAGCCTATGTTTTTAGTCCTAGCAGATGTGAGAAGGGAGATAGATAGAAATGGGGATGGAAGAAGCAAATGACCACAGCAGTGGATAGAGGGTTGGGGCATGTGAATGGCATGCCTATCCCTGAATTGCCTTTAATTGTGCAGTGGGGAAGAACTCAGGAATGTGCTGAGAGAGGCCTACCATGGGGAGGAGTTCTATGTGGGGAAACCAGGTGACCCTATAGCAGGGAAGGATTTAGACATGGCATAGGTCCTTAGGATTCTCTGAGTGGTTTGATAAGAGCCTGGGGAAGACCAATCATACAGGGAGCACTTCCAGGTTTTGATAAAAATGAGAGGCCAGTCTACAGACTGCAGCAGCTGAGGACATAGAAATAGGTCCTGGCAAGATGCCTGAGATAAGACTGCCTTTCTCTCATGGGGACACTACTCTGGAGCACTTCTCAGCCATGCCTCTCCATGGCCTAACCCAGAGGACATTTAGGGAACACCAAGTCAGCTCAAGGATGATGCACACCCACAACCTATCCACCCAACATACACTAAAGGTGATGGGGTGGAGTCTATGAGTGATGCTTCAGAATCCAGGGAAATGAAATGCTTAGCTCAACAGTCTGTAAATTTACGGTCAGACCTAAGGGTCACAGTTTAAATTTAGCTTTCTTTTCCAGTTTACCAGTTGCAGGGTATGTGTGTAGGGGTGGTGGCTATAGACTGAAAGAGAAACAATACTTTCTTTGTACATATAAAGGTAGAATGGGTAGAATGAGTGGCTTTTCTATTCAGCCACAGTTGCTGTTCAGCATGGTGAAGTCTGATGTGATGGTGAGATCCATGGTATGGGACCCACAGAGGGAGTCCTTTCTTGGGAAGAAGAGAGGCAAGGTGGGATGGGGGGTCTTCAAAATGGATCAGTTAATAAATGGAATATTACTGGATCATTATCAGGTGCTCAGGTGAAGAACCAAGGTAATGAAGGGTTCCACATGTGGGCAGCAACCCTAGCAAAAGCTGAGGGAGAGAGGAAGCATCTGTACTTCTTCCCACCAACTGTAGGATTTCAGTTTCCTCTTAGTTGGAGTAGTCTGGGGTCTGGAGGACTGGGGCAGCCTGGGAGCAGTGTAGGATCCCAGACTGTGATTCCTAAAGCAAGGACTCTCCCTTCTTTCTTTTCCCTCCTCTCATCTCAACAGATCATGTAAGTTCCTAGGGATGGTGATTTACTTGTAAAAAAATTAGGGTCCTGGAGCAGAGACAGGATAACATATCACATTCTCTGGGAACATAGCAGCAGATAAGATATTTCACACATGATTTCATTTCATCCTCCTAACAGCCTTCTTGTATTGATATTATCATCTCTAATTCTATCAGCACATTCTCTCAGCTCTTATATTAGACTATATCCAGGATCAAACCACTTCTTACTACTTTGATCATTTGTCTACTTGCCTATTGGTGCAGACACGACTATCTCTCACTTGACCTCTTTTAACAGTCTAGCTGGCATCCCTGTCTATTCCAGCTTCCTTATTCTCCACCCAGTGGCCGGCATGATCCATAAGCAATACTGAAATCTAATCACATTATTTCTCTGCCAACACAGTCCAGTGGCTCCCAAATAATTTGCAATAAACCCATGATCCTTAGTCTGGTCAATGAAGCCTTTTGTGATCTGTCTACCCTTTCACTTCCTAATCTCTCTACCACTTTTGCTCTTATTCTGTTTACTTCAATCACTGACCATCTTCACCTCCTTCCCCTGCTGCTTAGATAAATTTGACAAGTGCATGGATCCCCAAGGTCCTTGCATTTGTTTCCTCTTTGTGGCATGCTCTGTCCTCAGACACCTGTGTGGCTCCCTAACTCCCTTCCTTCAGGTTCTTATAGAGAAGATCTGCCCTGATCAATATCACCTACTCCCATCATGCTTTGGTCTTTGTGTCCTGTATTGTTTTTTCTTCACAGTCTTTATCATCATTGACATAATCTTCTTTTATTTATCCTTTCTCTAAAATGTATGCTCTGGGAAGGCAGAGACTTTGTGTTTTGATTTTATTTATTTGTTTCTTCTATATGTTCTCAGTGTCTAAAACATTGCCTGGATTGAATAGGCATTCAATAAATATTTGCTGACTGTTGCCTTTTAAGCAAGTTTTTCAGGGTTACACAATTAGTATTAGTAAAACTAGAATTTGAACCCCAGTCCTGCTAATCCATTTCCTCTGCTCCTTGCCTACTGCCTAGGTATCCTGCCTAGGTATCAGGATCAAGTAAGTCCTTATGGATTTGATTTCTTTAGGGAAATATGCTCAGTAAAGGAACATGATGGGTTAATACACGAGTGTTAATAATTTTTCCTACTTTTGATAATACTGGATATTGGAGGAATGCATAGCCTCAACTGTCTCTCTACAGTAAGACATCACATAGCTTCAATTCATTTTATGTTTCTTTCTTTTTTTTCCTTTCACAATTCTGGAGATTAGACATTGGGATTCACACATGATACGCAAGCCCCCTACCACTGAGCAATATTCCCAACCCTCCTTTTCTATATTTTTAGCTGTTTAAGAATACCAATTAAGTTACATTTCATTTGATATTTGTCCTATCCCTAAAAAAACAAATAGAATTGACCATAAGACCAGCCTATGTGGCTTCTATAGGTTCTGCTCTGATGGAGGAAGCAGAGAAAAAAAAAAAAAAAACCCTTGTGATGGACTCAGGCACTAGGTCCTGTGTCTTCATGAGTGTTGTGAAAAGACAGCCCTTGGGCTTCTATTGTGGTCTAGACAGGTTGCACATACTGGCGCCAAGCTACCCTGGGTTCATTTCCACCCTTGCTTTCTGGATTATCCTCATATTGCCCTGTGACATGGCTTATACAGGTCAACTAGCTTTGATGCACCTCTCAGGACCAGTGCCTATGGTAGTGGTGATTTTATGACTTCTGAGGGTACCTTGAATGGTGACAAAGACTCTGCCTGCTTCCCTTAGAACACCCAGCCACTCTGCAGAAAGAAAGCTTACCAACTACATGAAAGGCTGAGTGCAGTAGTCCACTCACAGGGGAGGGCTCAGTAGATGCCAACATCAACTACCAGATTGTGAAGGGGAATCTTCCCATGACCCCAGGTCCCAGCTTCTGAGCTTTCCAGCTGATGCAACATGGAGCAGAGATGAGGTGCTCTCACCATCTGCCCAGATTTTAGATTCATGAGAAAAACAAATAGTCAGCGTGTTGGACTACTATGGCTTGGGAAGGTTTGTCACTCAACACTAGGTACCTGGAACATTTCAACAGCCACTATGTGGTAGCTCTACTGTGTCTTGCATAGAGCTATGTAGAGTGCATCCTTAATGAATAATGGTAAATGGATAGATTAATAATTAACCTTTGTTCTAAAGTGAATTAAGGAGACTGAAGGTCATTTGTTTCTATCACCACAGACATTATTTTGCAGGAAAATCTTATAGGAGGTGAGCATCTGGCTGAAGGAAAAGCTTACCTTAAATAAAGGTGACAGCTATCCATACCTTGTATCAGTAAGTCACTGATTGTGGACCAGAGTGGGAGCAAGTCTGCTGTGATTCAGCCTGTGTCAGCACCTCAGGGGAAGAGGCAGTAGTCAGTGAGTTATGAGCAGCCATATTCATATCAGCTGGGGAGAGCACGTTGGCCAGGTAAAGGACATGTAGGAATCCCATCAGCACCCATGACAAAGAAGAGTCATGAATTAGCCCATGGGATGCCTTCCATCCTCCTCTTCTCTTCAACTTTCTCATTTCTGCTCCTCCAATGAAAGGAGTTTCTCTCTCTTATTTTCATTCATGAAAATATGCTGTGAAGTAAAAGTCTCTATCCAGCTAGCAATGAAAATAAGGAGGAAAACAAATTTTATTTCTTATACTTAATCTTATTTATTTGTACCAGCAATAAATCATTTTAAGCAGGAACAATCAACTGCCCAGAGGGAATTAGAAGAGTTGACAATTAAAAAAATTTTAAGTGACTGCAGGACAAAGGTAGCCTTTCAGAGGTCAGGCCTGTGTACATGAGATCATATGACTGGAAACCAAGCAGTGAGTACTGTGGCTAGAATGTTGGCCTGAATGACAATGATCTTCATCAAGTAATTTCTCTTTTAGTAAACAAAGTTGATGCTGCCTTTGGAAATTGTGTCTTTTCTCCCCAGTTGTGCCACATTCTACTTCTAATTGATGAATGTATAGTAATAAACAGTGTAAACATATCATCAAGTGTACAGAGTAAGATATCACCAAATAGAAAAAGGAGAATAAAAATCACTGATGAGTGCAGGGAATAGCTTGAGCCCAGGAGAGACTTCTTTGTCAGTTGGACTGTTCTGGAAGTAGGTGCTGAGACAAATTGGGGTAAGAGTGGGAAGCCTATAAAGGCTACAGGGGAGCTGGACTCTGTCTCTAGTGTAGATCTCATACCCTCTTGGCCAAACCAAAAGTAACTGCAGAGCAGGGATTGCCCACTGGAAGAGTCCTTCAGTAGACTGCAGGGCTGAGTCCTGGGCCACTAGATGCCCTGGACAAGCATGGCCCCAGCTCTTTAAGATGAAAAGCTGAGATGAAATTACAAGGCTACAGTGGGAAGCTGTCAGGTACCGGTACTCCTAGCAGCTGAAAGGCCAGCCCTTCTTTGGAGGGAAAGCAAAGCTGTGCTCCTCCAATGCTCCACAGTGTCCTCTATGCTGCAGTGACTTTTCATAGAAGCCTGGTGGGTGAGGGTCCCTAATTCTGAGCTAAGGCAGTAGATTTTTCACCCTGAAAGTCACTCTGTGTGTTGCTCCCTTCTCTTGTAGCCATTTCCTGCCAGTGAGGTGGCAATATTCCCAATCAGGACTCTGAGCAGTAAGGGGCTGGGTTCATCCAGCCATCTCGCCAAGCTTCACTGGACACAGTATGCATATTGCAACATCTAATGAGAAGGAAGGACAGAGCCTCCCATTCTATGCTTATTCTCTTGGACTCACTTACTATCAAGGGAAGCTCTCTTGAATAGAAACTGTCACTTCCGTCCTTTGCCAATGGACCTGGCCATTTGAGAGGCATGTGATAGATTACTTCCCTAAGCAAGAGCATGGAGGACTCAGAAAGTCCTAAATGTAGTAAAAGTGACTGCAATTCCAGGGATGGTGTGGCAGGAATGAACTGTACTCACAGCCTTTCATGTGGAAAGCAGTGCTGAGTAGTTCTGGGTTGGATGTGTTTGGATTTGTCAATCCTGAGGAATCTTTCTGAGGGATACTTGATGGCTTTCTGCTAACCAATGAGATCAACAAATTATTTGCCTGTTACTTTGTAGAAAGGCTGAAGAAAAAGTCCTGTCTGGTTGTAAGGCAGAGAATTATCCTCCTTGATTTATCTTTTAAAGTATATTCATGTCCATGTGCAAACAATGCAGAAGGAAAAATGGCAACAGAGGCTCTCATGATATAGGAGAAAAGTGCTGTCATTTGAAATAAAAAAAGCTGTACTTGGGTCTGGGAATTGCAGTTTCTAGCTGTAGGATCTGAACAAATTTTAAAATTCTCTGAATTAATTTTTCCCATATATAAAATCAGGATTCCACCTTCTCTCCTTCCTTCCATTATTCAACAAACATTCATTGAGCTGTAGTGCTAGGCACTGGGGAAACATAGATCAACAAATCCATTGATGACTTCAAAGATCCAAGTGCAAGAAAAATGGCAATACAGTAGTATGTGCATGCAGTAATAAATGTTAGCTGCAGCAGCAATACAAAGTTATTAGTTACAGAAGTAGTATAAAGGAGACATTGATGGTTTCTTGGGTAGTACCACAGAGGACCTGCTGTCTGAGCAAAAGTTTGAATAGGGAATAGCTTGTGAAGTAAACAGTGAACTAGTTGGGGCCACAGTGGGAATGACGGAAAGAAAGTCAATACTGAATATATCCTGGGCAAATGTTGTGGATGACTTGTTGAGTTTGAGGTATGTGTGAGACCCCAGGCCCTCCTGACAATGGGACACCAAAAGCCATATCATTTGGGACTAGAAAACAGGAATGGAGGCCCTGTCTGGGGAATACAGAATATTCTCAGCGGGAGATTAATAAGAGGGTTTGGAAATCTTATAGTGAATGCTGGAACAGAACTCAGGAGAACAGAACTCAGGATTATGTTCAGGAAGAGATGTCTGCAAATGAGACCTGGCAAAGAGAGGATGGAAAGAAACATGGTGGAATCACATTGCTGAGAGCTCAAAGAGAATGTGCTAAGGTTTCAAATGTTGCAAGGAGGTCAAGGTCAGTGAAAATCCAGTCTGCTCATGGAATTTAGCAAGTAGCAGATCAATGCTGTGTGTGTCAGAGGTGGGGGGAGATGACAACTATGTAACCCTAACTTAAGGCACTGAAAAATCTTCAAAAACTGAAGAGCCATGGAAGAGAGATACCAGTTCCTGATGGAGACAGAAACTGTTGAATTCAGAGTGTGGAGTGAGAAGGACATGAAATTCACTACTCCAGATTCATAGCTTCTTGGTTACATCAAGTGGGTATTTAAATAGACATCTTTGTGGACTCATGGTGAATTTTTAAAACATTTTTACATTCTTATCTCAAAATTAGCTTATTGTTGGTGCTAGAAGATTGTCTGAAATTTGTCACTTCAGAGCAAAAAATAAAATTGGGGGCATAAGAAAGAATGTAAGAAGAGTTGCAGGTTATGGGGTCATTGTTATTCAGGAATAAATAATCCAGGTAACTGGATGGCTGTGTTGAGTTGTAGAATTTATTTTCTGAAGCAAGAAACTTTAATTTTAAAGTCTGTTTTGGATAGTGCCAATAGCACAGGGCTTCTAGCAGATTAAAATAGATTTTGCAACTAACAGTTTCATCCTGTAAAAAGAAAAGGACACTAATAAAATACAATAATAAGAGGAGTATGGTTGCTGGGGAAACCGTATCTAGAGGCTGCATGAGCTTTCATTAATTCAGCACAGATATCACTGGGTATTGCAAGTGACCCATGGCTGTGTGCAGGAAGGAGACATCTGCGGTGAGGGTGATGGAACTCTGAACTCATTTCATTTGTCATATCTACTCGTGATATTAACTGAGTGCCATGCAAATATCATCCTGTGATGCACAATGTGGCTGTGACAAATACTGCTTCTAGATCTGGACTTGAACATACTTGACAATTCCTGCCTTGACATGTACTGTTTTTCTACTTGGTTTGCTTTTCTCCAAATGTCCATGTGGCTGCTACCGTCACCATTCTTAAGCCTCTACCTAAGCATTGCTTGTTTAGTAAAGCCTTGTCTGACAACCCTATTTAAGATAACACCTGTATTCTTTTCCTGCAATTTATAGATATTTGGAACATCAGAACTCAAGGGAGCCTAAAAGATCTATGAATCTGGTTTGCATTTCTGTAGACAGAGAAACTAGAACTCATAAAGTTGTCATGATTTTCCCAGAGCTGTACAATTCATTTAGTGAAGTGGCCTTGCAGAGGAGAGGAGGGAACTGAAGCTGTGTGTTAAGCACTCACATATGTTCACACATATGTGGCTCTGATATGGGTCTGGTATCACAACTCTATATGTGGACAGAAAAATACACAATCATGAATATCAAATTACTTTCCTCAGGCCGCTCAGTTCAAGAGAGTTTAGGACTTGGAAGTAGGTTTGCTCAGATTCCAGACTTATGCTTCGTCAAAGGAACTCTCTATGTGTGATAACTTGTAGGGAAAAGCCACACACTGGGACCCAGGATGTGGCTGTGTGATGGTGAGTGTGCTGCCATTTCCTTCTTTGCCTTTTGTCACGCTGACACTTTCAAAAGCTGGCTCTCACCTTTCTTCTTGCTGCAACAGAAGAGGAGTTTCTTCTCCCTAAGGAAAGCCTGTTATTTTTATTTCCTTCTTTCCTGTGTTGGCTCTTCCTCTTCTTTGACCTCACCTACTAGCTCTTAAAAGTGTTTAGTTTTATGTATGTCTCATTAAAACAATATCAAAATAGACTATCTATTTGTCCTACATCCTTCCTGCTGTTCCAGTCTTCTTCACTCTTCCTTACTTCTTCTACCAGGCTTCCTGCATGTATTTATCTCCTTCGTGTTTTTCCTCAACTGACCATAGCTTGGCCTTACCACATCAAAGCTGTTTCTGCCAAGAGCACTTGTAATCTCTATTGGTAAATACTGTGATTTCTCTTCAGATTTATCTTGCTTGACCTTTCCACATTATTCAACTCAGGAAATAACTCAATCATTCTTCAAACTCTGTTTCTTTGGATTACGCATCAACATGGTCTTGGGCTTTCTACATACAACTTTCCAACTTAGTTGTTCCTCGCTGGAGCACTGAAGCAAAGATGGCTTCAATAATCTCTCTCACTCATGTATACCTATCTCTATGCAATGAAACTGGTTAATCCTCAGTTAAAGAGTTTATTTTCTGCATTTATTGAATCTTAGAATGGTCACAAATGAACTTTAAGGAAACTAGCAAATAGATCTTGGAAAAATTAGCAAATATGATGCGAGTAGAGTTAAGAAGTGCTTGCACAATGGGCAATAATTGGAACCCAGCCCAGAGTGTGAATGAGCTGCGTTCAGCCAGCCTGTTAGAGAGGTTACAGGAAAGGGAACCACAACATCCTGCCTTGCCAATTACCATTCAGGTGAATGAGAGCATTTTAGGCCAATCAGTCCATTTTAGTCACCCATGTTCTGCAGCCATTTGAAGGACTACAGGTAAGATGTAAAGAAAACTCACCCATATGAATCTAGCCCAGACTGCCAAACTTCAAGCTGTGAACAAATAAAAGTCACTGAATAGTGGGGCATTTGTTATGTGGCCATAGGCAACAGACAGTCTTCTCTCCCACCTGCCCCTTCGATTAGGGTTTCTTCTCAGTCTTCACATTGCTATGCTGTATACTTTTCTCCAAATATTTCCATTATTATTATAGTCTAGTGATTCCTGTGATAACATTTCAAGTAAAACACTTCTGATTTTTTGATCATAAGATCAATTGTGTACAGTTCTACTTCATGATCCTAAAAATAGTCACATTCCATAAAGAACTTTTCTCTTGCAATTCTAGACTGGCTTTCCCCATTTTCTTTAACTTAGAGAGTATGTAGAAATCTGTACATTCCTTACCTACTCCTGTCTCTTCTACTCAACATTTAACAAATCATCAAACTTCCTGAATATTCCTCCTTTATCTCTTTTAAAATTGTTTATTTCTACTCATGCACATTCCTGTTACCTTAACTCTGATCACGATAAATTTTTGCCACAATTCTTTCAACAGCTTCTTAAATAAATGCACTCTTACCATCTAACTGCCAACTAGTAGCCTTTGTTTAAAAATGTAACTTCTTTAATTTTTGGCTACAGGATATAAATCCACAACATATATCATATATACATAAGTCATATGTATGTGTTATACATAAATTCACTGTGTAAGTCTATTATAATAGTTTGCTATTAGATGTCTAAATCTCCTTGATTTGAATTTTTCCTATGAAAGTGTGTTAAAATCTCATGCTCTTTTCCTATGTATTATCTATTTTTGGAGGGTAGTTCTGCCAAGTTTCAAGTTTTGTATTCTGATCTTAAGGTTTTTCTTTAGTTGCAAGGAGTTTGAAATCGTTATAACTTCTTGGAGAACTGAGCCTTTTTATCATATATGAAGTAACATTTTCAATCACTAATAAAGCTTTTTACCTTAAATTTTTTTGTGTGATATTATCATATCTATTGTTATTTGCTGAATATAATTGTTTTTGCATATTTATCATACAGCTTTTCTTTGTCCTCATGTTTTAGATAGGTTTTAATTGAGTTTGACTTTATTTAAGTCAGGGAGCTAAGTCCGTTTCCATTTGTAATGATTACTGATATACTTGGACTGATTTCCATTTTCTTATTTTATTCTTTTCATTTGTCTGGCTTTGGCTTTCTTTTGAGTTTATTAATCTTCCTGACCCTCATTGTTTCATTGGGTTTCTTCTGTTAATTTAGAAGATTTTCATTCCATTTTTTTATTTAATTGGCTACTGTAGCAGTTTTAAACTGAATATATAGTTAACAAAGCCTAAAATCAATCAGAACTTTGTCTTATTCTCCAAAATGTTAAAAAATTTGGAATATTTAATCCCCATTAAATTTTTGTATTTTGTTCATTGTTTACTATACAAATGGGAAATATTTGTCACTGTTTCATAAAATTACCTATACTTACATTTACCCATATGCTTACCATTTTTTGGTTATTATTCTTTATTAAATCTGAAGTCTTTCATTTGAAATCATTTTCCTTCTTTCTAAAGCATGTCATTTAGAAATTCCTTTAGCACTGTCTATTAAAAGTTAACCCAGGATACGTTAGTCTTCAGTTGTCATGATCTCATCCTCATTTTGTCAATATTGCTGTGATGATAATAAAATTCTTGGTTGACAGCTATATTGTTTCAACTGCAGTTGTGGGGAGTAATCAGTCAACCCAGGTATCCTAACTCTGGAGGTAAGCTGTTTTCCTGGGGTGTCAGAGCCAGCAGTGGGACCTCAAGTTTCCCAGATGGCTTTGTGTCCTTCAGATGTAAATAAGAAGGTTATGCTGACCATGTGCTCTTCTCTTGCCTCTCTTTTCCCATTTTAAAAGAGACATAACAAAGAGTTAATTTTAACTGTGCTTCCCTGTACTAATGTAAACTTGACAAATAATACTTGGCATGCTTTTTCTGACCAAATGCTCTCAGTGAAAGAGGAGTTTATAAAAAGCAGAAGTGATCTTCAATAAAGTGGCTATTGAGCACAACTTGATAGTCCCCGCATCTTTTTTGACTCTGGTCACCCAGATCCAGGGCAACACTGGGGACATTTAACAAGTCTGTTACTTGGTGTTTGGCAGATTCATTACACTATATATTGGTGTAGGGTTGTTTTATTTATTCTATTCAAGTTAAGGATGATAATACTCATGACTTTCATTGGGTCTGCAAAATTTTATTACCATCCTTTCAAATATTTTCACTCTACTAATTATCTCTTTAAAATTTCAGTTAGGCATGTCTTAGAACTCATTCTCTTTGTCTCTTAACCTTAGGGTATACTCATTCTCTCTCTACTATATTAAAAAAGTCTTCTGTATCTATCTTTCAGTTGAGTAATTCTGATTTCATTCTGAGACTGTTTCTAGTTCAATAATATTTATTTTGACTGTGTCTAGTATGTTATTCAGCCTACATCTTGAGTTCTTATTTTCCACTTATACTTTTCATTTCTACAGATATTTTGAATCCTTCAAATATATGGAGTCATTTCAAATATTGATTGATTAATTGATTGTGGTACTAGGGATCAAATCAATGGCCTTGCACATGCTAGGTAAGCATTCTACCACTGAGCTACATTTCTAGTTCCTGACTTTTTTTGAGACAGGGTCTCCCTATGTAGTCCAGGCTGGATTTGAACTTGATATGTATATATTTCAGGCTGGCCTTGAACTCTTGAACCACCTTCCTCACCCTTTTGAGTTCTGAGATTACCACTATACCCAGCTAGTACTAGGTTGTTTTTGAAGTTCCTAATTTTGATGACATTTATTTCTTAGAATCTTACATACATTCTATATGGATCTAGCTATTCTAAAATCTAAAGTTGCTGTGGTTTACCCTCCACATCTGGTAATGGGTATAATTTAATTGCTACTCATCAGATTGTTTTGAGCATTAAATGCTTTGTTGAGTGTAAAGTTTTTAGAAGACTATTTAGTACACTACAGAGTCATGTATAGAATGTGTTAGCTATTATTATTGCTGCTGTTGGTTGTAGACCAATTTACTTTTTACTGTTAGTAATTTCTGAGGTGAGCTCATGTTCCTTGAAATATCAATGGAAAGTTCTTATGGCTTTCCTTCTTGCTTGGATCTTAAAGTTCCAAGTGCCAGAATGACTCCTGATGGATTATATGTGCTTGGAGATCTCCAAGTTTCTTCCTCACTCATATTACTCATTGAAGATTGTCTACACAGTCCTCACAGAGGCATGCCATGTGCCTCCTCTTCTGAGGTACTGCTTTTTCCATACCTTCAGTCACAGTACAGGTCAACATAATTGTCATTTTTTCTCTCTTAAACCAGCTTTGGTTCTCACCATAAATTTTTAATACTGTGTTTTGACTGATTCATTGGGGCCTAAATAATGTTATTTGTCACAATGAACTAAAAAGGGATTATAATGGGAAGGTGGGTGTATTTCATAATTTCTTAAAATCTGAGTAGTAATACATCACTTTTATAAGAAAAAATATATCAACTTTGATTTGATATAATTTTTGAAAATATAACTTTTCTGTTGCACTGGTTGTGAAGTCTTATTGGTTGGAAAGAATGCAAGCACATCTGACAGGGCCCAGCTGTTGGAAGTTGTAGGAAGAGAGGCAGGAGTAGAGTCTGAAGGTATAGGAACAAAGAAGGATTTTATATTGAGATCCCAGTTCTAAATGTAGTTATTCAAAATCTGGTTTCGTCATTCTCTTGTTTGAGACTCTGAACAGCTGATTCTCTTGGGCATGTTGTCACTGGTGAGCCCGTGGGCCTGTGGGCTCAGAGGCTGATCCTGCTAATTAACAGAAAGGGTATCGGGCTCTCAAAGTGTTACAGCTCCCTGTCTGGCAGATTTTCTGTGTTTCATTAGGATGACTTTGGAAAGTTGAAGGGAAATGGCACTTTTCACTTTAAAAATTAAAAATGGCCTTTTAACCATTTTTAAAAGTTTGAGTTTGACATGACCACAACACCAAGGATACAGACACTTTAAGTGTTATTCAGAAACCTGTAGCATGGTCGTCCTGAGGAGAGGAAACATTGCATCTTTCAGTGGTCCTTCTTGCTCTTAGTCCCTTTTTGCTAGCTGTCTCCTTCATGACACTTACTTTAAACACATCTCTCCACACCCAGTAAAAACCCACACCATATCTCTGAGTCTGTTGTGAAAGAGCAGACTGGAAGACATCTGCCTCTTGCCTTATTTTTTTTAAATTCCTCTAAATGATGGAGCCAAGTCTCCACACCACAGCTCCCGCTCCCTGAGCAAACCAAATGGCGGCTGTTGGCAGCATAGTGACAGCTTGTTAATGAAGGGATCCTTGACAGTGTGACAACCTTCCCCAGGCTGCTGCAGGAAGCCAAGTCCGCCCCCACACAAACTCCAAGTAATTAACAGGTGGGGAAAAATAGCAACTAGCTGCTGCTGAGAAGAAAAATATTCAATCAAATGAATTATGTATATTAAAAAATTATTCCTATTTTGCAATCCCTTCCTTAGTTCTTGCTAGCAAGCTCTCCTGGGAAGAGCTTTGACTTTGGGGCCAGAGGAGCCTGGATATGAATCAAAGCTTGGCCACCCATGGCCATGTGACTTTGGGAAAATTGTCACACTGAACCTCCATTTGTAATGAATAACCTGCGCAGGACTAGTTGTGAAGACACAATCATAGTTGTCATGTATCGGTGTTCAATTGTTAAAATCTCTTTGTATGATGATGGATTTACCAAATTATTCTTGTGGTTCTGTCAATCTGTTTTGATTTTTATGTGGTGAGGCTATGCTTTTTTGTGTGCATTTAAGTTTAAATTGTTTATGTCTTCTGGTGAATTGGGATTTTCATCATTACAAAGTGACCCTTTGTATCTTTAGTCACACTTTTTATTATAAAAGTATTTTGTGATGTTATTTTATGTGTGATATATATGTACATATGTGTATGTTTTGTGTTTATTTTACATTTCTGTGCTGTCTGGTTTCATGGGGATAGAGGTAAGTATTAGGGGTACAGAGAAGGAACTGGCTCAGGCTTGTTGTGACTTAGCTGAGGTGTACACAATGATTTTCATGCTAGCCTTCTTCCCAGCTCCACAAACTCAAACTACATTCACATGTATTTCAATAAAGCCTCTTGGAGCTGTACACGCAGGCCCCTCACACCAGACTGAACACTTCCCTCCCAGTTCTGGCCTACACCAGGAAAGGCGTGAAAGGAGTTTCTTAAAATTCAAATCTGTAGCTCTTGATATATTTCCAAGGGCTAAACTTAATTAGGGAGACATTTGAGATGATTTGAAAGTTGTTTTCAAGCTTTCTTGGTCTTAGGTCCGCTTGTGAATTGATGAAAGCCATGGACTCTCCTAAGGAAAAAAAATGCAGAAACACACAATTTTCAAACAATTTCAGCCAATCCTATGTGCCTCTAAAAGATCCAGATGCTCTTTCTTTTTCCTATGGTAGCTCAATTTTTACTTTTTAAATTTTATTAGAATATAATAGCTGTGCAGAGGATACATTGTGATATTTTTACATGTGCTTAAAATATATCTTTTTCTTTTTTATAATTTTTTATTAGGATCTATTCATTATAAAGGGGGGATTCATAGTGACAATTCTGATTAGACTTGTATTATACATTACATTTCCCCTATCATCTCTCCCCTCAGCCCCCTACCCACCTTACTAAAGTTCTGTTTCATATAGGTATATGAAATCCATCAACCATATACCATCAGCTTAATCTCCTTCCTTACCCTCCCCCACAAACACTGTGCCTATTTCACAGTCCTGGTTTTTGTTATTGATATTTAAGCTGATTGTGGGTGTGCTTTACTTTGGTCTGTTCAATCCCTTCGATTGCCCTCTCTTACCCCTTTACCTCCCATCCCCATTTTTGAACAGCTTTCTTTCTTTTTTTTATTATTTTATATTTAATCACATGTGCCATGTGCATACATTGTTTGGGCCATTTCTCCCCCTTGCCCCCCCACCCTCTCCTCCACACTCCCCCTTGCTTCCAGGCAGAAACTTATCTCTAATTTTGCTGAAGAGAAGACATAAGCATAATAAGAAAGACAAAGAGCTTTTGCTAGTTAAGTTAAGGATAGCTATACAGAGAGATTCCTACCATTGCTTCCATGTACAAATATGTTACAACCCAATTTGATTCATCTCTAACTGATCTTTACACTGCTTCCTGATCCCCTTCTTGTGTTGATCTCTGTTGCTTTAAGATTTCTGTATTAGCTCCTCTGGAGTGAGTAATCAAACACTTTCATGTTTTGGGTTTCTTACCTATCCCCATACCTCCTGTATGTGCTCTCCCCTTGTCATTTGACCCAAGTCCAACAACATTGCTGTATTTGCCCTAGATCTAAAGTCTGCTTATGAGGGAGAACATATGATTTTTGGTCTTCTGAGCCTGGCTAACCTCGCTTAGAATGGTGTTCTCCATTTCCATCCATTTACTTGCAAATGATAAGATTTCATTCTTCTTCATGACTGAGTAAAATTCCATTGTGTATAAACACCACATTTTCTTGATCCATTCATCGATAGTGGGGCATCTTGGTTGTTTCTGTAGCTTGGCTATTGTGAATAGAGCTGCAATAAACATGGATGTGCAGGTGCCTTTGGAGTAACCTGTGTCACATTCCTTTGGGTGTATCCCCAGGAGTGTGATTGCCAGATCATCTGGTAGATCTATGTTTAGATTTTTAAGAAGCCTCCAAATTTTTTTTTCAGAGTGCTTGCACTTGCATTCCCACCAGCAGTGTACAAAGATTCCTTTTTCCCCACATCCCCACCAACACCTGTTGTTGGTGGTGTTTTTGATGGTGGCTATTCTAACAGGGGTGAGGTGGAATCTTTGTGTGGTTTTTATTTGCATTGAACAGCTTTCAATTCACATTCTTATATCTTCTACCTTCACATCTTATGTTATGCAATGTTACTGGTGCTCTATCCTTCTCTTTTCCTTTCCCTCTTCCCCAAGTTCCATAGAGTAGTTCCAATGTTACAAACATGTTCTACATCTGAGTTTGTATATGATCATGCTTGTTTATATATATATGTTTAATTTTGGATCTATCTTCCTCATATGAGATAAAACATGTGGCTTTTGTGTTTCTGATTCTGGCTAACTTTACCTAACATGATGTCCTTGAGTCCATTTACTTTCAAACCATATGTCATTACTCCTTGTGGCTGAGTAATATACCATCATATATATACATCACAATTTCTTGATCCATTCATCAGTTGTAGGACATCTGGGTTGTTTCCAGAGTTTGGCTATTGTAAATAGTGCTGTGATGAACATCAGTGTACAGTGTTTCTACAGTATCCTGTCTTATGTTCTTTTGGGTAGATGCCCAGGAGCAGTATCACTGAACCATATGGCAGATCTTTCTCTAGTTTTTTGAAGTGTCTCCATAAACTAATTTGCATCCACACCAGCAGTGTATAAGGGTTCCTGTTTCACCACATCCTTGCCAGCATTTGTTGTTGTTATCACCCTTGGTTATGGCCATTCTAACTGGGGTGAGATGAAATCTAAGTGTTGCTTTGATTTGCATTTCTTTTATAACCAGGGGTGTTGAACACTTCTTCATGTATTTACTGGCCATTTGTAGCTCTTCCTTTGAGAATTCCCTGTTTAATTCATGTGCCCATTTTTTCCTTGGGGTGTTTGTTCTTTGGGGACTGAGTTCCCTGAAGATTCTGGATATTAGTACCTTATCTGATGAGTAGCTGGCAAAGATTTTCTCCCATTCTGTGTGCTGTCTCTTGAGTTTGGTGATTATTTCCTTTGCTGTGCGGAAGCTCTTTATTTTGCTACAGTCCCATTTGTTCATTGTTTCTCTTAGATGCTGAGACTTTTGAATTCTGTTTAGGAAGTTGTTCCCTGTACCTATCTGTTCCAGTATATTTCCTACTGGTTCTTGGAGTTGTTTCAATGTTTCAGGCCTTATATTAAGGTCTTTGATTCACTTTGAGTTGATTTTGCTACAGGGTGAAAGACGGGGATCTAGTTTCAGCCTTCTACATGTGGATATCCAGTTTTCCCAGCAAGATTTGTTGAAGAGACTGTTTTTTCTCTATCATGTGTTTTAGGCTCCTTTGTGGAAGATCAGTTAGCTATAGATGAGTGGGTTTGTGTCTGGATCTTCTATTCTGATCCATTGGTCTTCCTGTCTGTTTTTGTACCAATACCATGCTGTTTTAATTGTTCTGGCTCTTTAGTTTGAAGTCAGATATTGCAATGCCTCCAGCATTGAACTTTTTTCTCAGAATTGCTTTGGCTATTTGAGGTTTTCTGTGTTTCCATATGTATTTCATGATTTTTTCTCCAATTTTCTTTTTCTTTTTTTAAATTTTATCATTTTTACATTTACTTACATGTGTGTACATTATTTGGCCCACCTCCTCTCCCCCCTCCTCCCCCACTTCCAGGCTCATGATTGTTTTTTCTTTGTCTGTGCAGAATGTCATTGGAATTTTGATATGGATTGCACTGAACATGTAGATTGCTTTTGGTAGTATGGCCATTTTCGCAGTGTTGATTCTACCAATCCATAAGCATAGAAGGTCTTTCTGTCTTCTGATGTCTTTTTCGATTTCTCTTTTCATGGGTTTATAATTTTCATTAAAAAGATCTTTGGTTTCTTTCATTAAATTTATTTTAAGGTAATGTTTTTGAGGCTGTTGTAAATGGGATTGTTTCCCTGATTTCTTTCTCAGTCTGTGCATTGTTGGTATATAGAAAAGCTACTGATTTTTGTATGTTAATTTTGTATCCTGCTACTTTGTCAAAAGAGTTTATGATTTCTAATAGTTTTTTGGTAGAGTTTTTGAGGTCTCTTAATTTAGGATTGTGTCATCTGAAAATAGGGATTATTTGACTTCTTCCTTTCCTATTTGAATCCCTTTTATTTCTTTCTCTTGTCTTATTGCTCTGGCTAAGAATTCCAAAACTATATTGAATAGTAGAGAAAGCAGACAGCCCTGTCTTATTCCTGACTTTAAGGGGAACAGTTTTGGTTGTTCTCTTTAGTATGATGTTGGCTTTAGGCCAACATATATAGCATTTATTATGTTGAGGAACATTCCATCTATTCCTAGTTTCTTCAGAGCTTTTATCATGAATTGGTGTTGGATTTTGTCAAAGGCTTTTTCTGTGTCTATTGAGAGGATCATGTGATTTTTGTCTTTGCTTCTGTTTATATGTTGTATTATGTTTATGGATTTATGTATGTTGAACCATCCTTGCATTCCTGGTCATGGTGTATAATCTTTTTGGTGTGTTGTTGAAATCTGTTTGTGAGTATTTTGTTGAGAATCTTAAAATATATCTAAATTAGATTCACCCCCTCCTTCAGTCTTCCTCAATCCCCCTTCTTAGAAGTATTTCAACACATTTCATAATTCCATTTTCATACAGGAATACAAAATACATCCACCATATTCATACTCATTCAACCTTTCCTTATGCTCTCCTACTAGTACCTACCCCCAGAAATGACTTGGTTTACCTTTCTGTCTTTCATTTTTCTGAAGTGTATATTGTTAGTCCAAGGGGGTTTCACTTTGGCATTTCAGACATGTATATATTGTGCTTTAACCATAATTAACACCCCCTATTAACTGCTCTTTCTTTATTGCCTTGCTCTCCTATTATTCAACAGCTTGCAGTGTATTAAATTATAATATTTTCATGCATAGATGGAATGTTTCAATACTTTTCACTCTCTAACATTCTATTTCCCTCTCCCGCCTCCCATAGTCACCTCAGACAGACCCACTAATAGAGTCTTGTTTCTCTCTCTCTCACTATATGTGTGTGTGTGTGTAAGTACATGTATATATGTGTATATTTATTTTATAGGTCTATTTTCCACATATGAGGAAAAACATATGCTTTTGACCTTTTGAGCCTGGCTTACTTTGCTTAATACAATGCTTCCACTTCCATCCATTTACCTGCAAACAACATAATGTCCTTCTTCTTAATGGCTGAAAAATACTCTGATATATATATATATATATATATATATATATATATATATATATATGTATGTATGTGTATATATATAGATAGATAGATAGATAGATAGATAGATATACACATATAATACCACATTATCTTAACCCATTCATCAGTTGTGGGGCATCTGGGCTGTTTCCAAGTTTGGCTATTGTGAATCATGCTCCAGTAAAAATGGGTGTGCAAGTGACTGTATAGTATCCTAGAGCACATTTCTTCAGGCATATGCCGAGGAGTGGTATCACTGGATTGTATGGCAATTCTATTTTTAGTATTTTGAGGGACCTCCATTTTGCTTTCTATAGTGGCTGCACTAACTTACATTTCCACCAAACAGTGTAGAAGTAATCCTTTCTTCCCACATCCTTGCCAGCATTTTTTGTTTGCGTTATTGATGATAATCATTCTGATGTGAGTGAGCTGAACTCTCATTGTTATTTTGATTTGTATTTCTTTTATGGCCAAGGAATTGTTTCTCTTGTTTTGAGAATTTTCTGTTCAGTTCATTTGTCCATTTATTCTGTTGGTTGTTAATTATTTATAGAGTTAGTTTCTTGAGCTCCCTATATGTTCTAGTTATTAATCCCTTATCAGATGTATAGCTGGCAAAGATTTTCTCCCATTCTGTAGGCTGTCTCTTCAGTTTAATGACTGTTTCCTTTGCTGTGCAGAAGCTTTTTAGTTTGATGCAGTCCTATTTGTCAATCCCTTCTCTTAATTGCTATTGGAGTTCTATTCATAAAGTTATTACCTATGCCTGTGTGGTTCAGTATATTCCCTATTTTTTTACTGGAGTAATTTTACCATTTCAGATCTTACATTAAGATCTTTGGTTCACTTTGAATTGATACTAGCACAAGGTGAGAGATTGGTATGTAGCTCAATCTTCTGTAGATGGATATCCAGTTTTCCTAGCACCATTTGTTGAAGAGGCTATTTTCCAATGCATATTTTGGAAATCTTTGTTGAAAATCAAATGACTTTCATTGCATGTGTTTGTGTCGGTGTGCTTTATTTATTCCATTAGTCTTCATGTCTGCTTTTGTACCAATACCATGATGTTTTTATTATTATGGCTCTGTGATATAGTTTGAAGTCAGATATTGTGATACTTCTAGTGTTGCCCTTTTGGCTCAGGATTGCTTTGTCTATCCAAGGTCTTTTCTGCTTCCATATTAATTTTAGAATTGGCTTTTTTATCTTGGTGAAGAATGTCACTGGAATTTTTATAGGCATTGCATTGAACATATAGGTTAGTTTTGGTAGTATAGCCATTTTCAAAATATTCATTCTACTGATCCATGAGTATGGAATGTCCTTCCATTTTCTAATGTCTTCATTGATTTCTTTCTTTAGTGATTTATAATTTTCATTGCCTTGGTCTTTCACCTCCTTCATTAAATTTATTCCTAGGCATTTTAATTTTTTGAAGCTATTGTGAATAGTATTGTTTTCCTAATTTTGTTCTTATACTGTTCATTGTGTATAGAAATGCTACTGATTTTTGTGTGTTGATTTTGTATCCTGATACTTTGCTGAATGTGTTTATGATATCTTTTCCTTAAATATCAGTGTTATAAACATTAAGGAATGAAAGGCAGGCTTCAAACTTTAAATAAATTTAAATTTCTTCCTCAGAATGTAGACTGTGTAGTTTGGTGGTATCAGGTTTATCAGTGAGACCAGAGTCCTGGGTTGCACTGCCTATATGCACTGGAGGCTTGAGCTGAGGATTAAACAAAAAGGTTCAGAACCAGTGAACCTACAGAACCCCAGTTGAAGCACCCAGGAAACATCTCCCAAGTGACGTCTCTGCAACCTAGGGCAGGTCCTTGGCTTCCACTCAAGGAAAACATTTCACAAACTCCAAAGAACTCCACTATAAGAGATGGTCAGCAGGTACAATGCATGAAGCATTTGTACTCAGGAAAGTAGAAGTAAGGCAGCTGGGAAACTACTTTGACAAAAGTATGCTGAAAATAACCAGAGTTAAACAAAGGGATAAATAATGGAAGATGATAGCAAACCAGAGGAAAAAATAGCTGGTATCAGAAATAAAAAGTATCACTATGGGTATGGTGAACTCTTTAAGAATATTTTATACAATGGTCTCGACATGACTAAAGAGTGAATAAGTAAAATGGAAAAATTACCTGGGAAAATCATCTATAATAAAGCAGAGACTATAAAGCATGGGTATTATGATTATGAAGAAGTTGAAGAATGGACAGAATGTGAAATTTCACCCTAGGTACACTACAATAAAACTACAGTACTCATGTGTAAAATTCTACGTTTCTAGGCAGGAAATACAAATTATGAAAAAGTCACTCTCAGACAAAAGGTAGACTCTCATCATCAGGAAATAAAAAAGGAAATAAAGAAAAATATATCCAAGGCCAAATTTCATGAATATACATCTCAATAATACAAATAATGGAAAACCAAAACCAAATGAAAATGTTTTATTTTAAATGTTGCCAAAATCAGAAGAAAGTGACGACTATACTAACAATGATGAATATATAGTAATGGCTTCACTCTAGATTATATTTACTTTTATATCAATGCAGTGATAAAATACTATTATATTAATCCTTCTGTCTATCTATCTACCTATGTATCCATACACACATACATAATATATAAAATATAAAATATTGTTAATAGAGGAAATGGCCCAAGAGCAAAAGTGTCTAGGCCCGTGGAAATCATAAAGCAATCTTGCACCTCTGACTTCCTCTTTTAATTTTGTTTTTTCCCAAAGTAGAATATAAGAGAAGGCTGTATAAGCAGTTCATTTAGTTTATCTTAGGAAATAGATGTGAGTGTTCAGGGACAGATCAGGGAAGGAGGAAAGGCCAGTAAGATCATATGTGCTCCACTCCAGAGGAACTAATACAGAAACCTTAAAGCGACAGAGGTCAACACAAGAAGGGGATCAGGAACCAGCGCAAAGATCAGTTAGAGATGAATCAACTTGGGTTGTAACACATTAGTACATGGAAGCAATGCTAGGAATCTCTCTGTATAGCTATCCTTAACTCAACTAGCAAAAACGCTTTGTCCTATTTACTATGCTTATGTCTTCTCTTCAACAAAATTAGAGATAAGGGCAGAACAGGTTCTGTCTGGAAGCGAGGAGGGTTACGGGGGGGAGAGGGTTTGTGCATACAAACAATGTATGCACATGTGAACAAATGAATTTAAAAAAAAAGGTTGTATGTGCTCAAGATCATTGTTGCAGGCAACCTGGTTCAGTTTCACAGATGACCTGTTTTCCTACCAATGCACTGAATGCCCAAACACTCCCATGTGAGGGTGGAAGGCTCAGGTGTTTACCTACTGATTGCATTCTTGCATCTGCTGAGCACTCGCAATGGAGACTGTTACCTCACCCTCACAGGGCTTTCATAAGTGCCAAGTAGCTCTCAGGCACTAGAGCAAGTCTTGAAGCAGAAAACATCAATTGGTTGTTCAAGGTGAGCTGCTGTTAGCCATCAGACTGCATGACTGACACAGCCCTCACTGACATGTTGAAACTAGAGAGGGGACAAAGTGATGGGTCTCCAAACACTGCCAGTGTCTGATGCACTTCCCTTGGAACTCATAATTCATAATGCTCACTTTGTATTCAGCTTGGTCCACGAGTTTCATACTTCTTTTTTTGTGCTCAAAATATAAATTGCTTGAGTTCATGAGCCATGCTTATCCACAGATCTCTGCATAGAGTAGGTGCTTAATATAGTGTTGCTTTCATTTAATATGAGATTTCTGAATGAGGATTTAAAACTGAATCCCAGTCCTCACTCTGCAACTAACATGCTGTGTGATGTTGGGCCATGCCCTCAAGCTACTTTGGATCTAATTACTATATCTACAAAATGAAGAGTTTGTAAAGACTTCTCTAAGGACCATTTTGAATATGCTGTTTGAATAATTCCATCTACCCAGCTCCATTTGGCATTTCAGAGCTCCAACTCTACACCAGGCCCAGTGCAAGTTATTAGATTGCATAGATAAACACAGCACAATCTTTATGTGCAGGAATGAAGTGTCTCTTCAAGGAGAGAGAAATGAAGAATCACAGCACTGTGGGACAGAAATAACAGAGGGATGGGGACACACACAGCAGGGTTTGTAGACTAATCTGGGATGTGCCAGGAGGAATTCCTATAGACATGCCAGCTCAGGTTATTCTTAAATGACGAGAGGACAGCAATGGGAAAGATATGGGAAGGACACGCCATAGAGAGCTTGTTCAAGACGGGAGTATCTTGAGACTGGTCATGTGGCCAAGGACAGAACAGAGGTGTTTCTCAGGCTCTCTGACTTTGGAGCCCATGCTATTTCTGTGCCTTACTTGTCTTTCTAAGACAGTCGGTTGATGCCCTCATCAGAGTTCTAATGCATGTTTGCTCAAAGAGTAGAGAGGAGCATAGGTTAGATGGACAAACAGTGGCTTCCATGGTGAGAGACAAGACATACCTTTCTATGTTTGCTGGGAAAGGAGAATTAACCTCACTTTATTTTATATTTATTATTAAGCAGCACTACGGAAATGGATTAAAAAAAACAAAAACAAAAACCTTGCAGCCACAGACTTCTTTAGAAAAGAGGATATATTAGCTTCTAGACAGGTCTTCAGTCAATTTACATGTGCTCAATCAGTCCAATGTTCTGCTCTTTGATAGTAATGAGTACATTTCCTTCCAGAAATCAAAGTCCCTTTTATTTTATCCCTATTTATGGTAGCCAGGTATTTATTTTACTCTAGGTAAAATCTTCCACAAATGGCTTGGTGAAGCAGCCCTTCATGCTAAGTGCACTATGGGAAGGATACATTCCAGGAATCCCAATCCTTGTATATACATCTGACATTTCCCCTTCTTGTTTGGCAAGATTAAGAGATCACCTCATAATTTTATCTCATGGAGTCATTCTCTGCTTTAGGAAGAAATGATGCTTGCTGATAAACAACTCACTATATATAAATGTCATGCTGAAAAGATTTATCTTTTTGGAGAAATGGCCAAGGACTCTCGATTTCAATAACTTGCTTCATTACAGAATAGTGACAAATGACAAAACTTGCAAAACAGTGGTTAGAACAGTCTTCCCAGGGTGTCCCTGAGGGAGGAAGCGAGAGAATGTGAGGAAGACTTTACTTATAGAGAAGCTCATTTCTTGGAAAACATTGGTGCAGAATCTGAAATTTGGTGCTGACTGTAAGTATGGACAAGCATCCTTTTTTTTGCTGATGCCAGTTCTGAGCATGGAGTAATTATCAAAACTAAATTTGGCTGCCACCATTTTTATTGCAGCATGGGTATTTTAGCCTTAGCTCATGTTGATTCCTTGACCATATGATGAATAGGGTCAGAGTGAAGGAAATAATATTCTGAGTGAGACTAAAAAGTACAGTGGCTCTTTCATTAGTTCTTTCACTAATGCCAGGACTAAGTTTTTGCAGATGCTATCAATTCAATTAACACCCATGGATGAAAGATACTTTGAGATTAACAGTCATACCATCTAGCCTTCATCACAATATGAAGTCAGTCATTTCAGCATCCAAAATTTGTAACTGAGCAAATGAAGCACCAGAGAATTTAAACTGGTGGCTTTAGGTTTCACAATTCATAAGTGCCAATGTTGTAATTGAACCAAGGTTTGTCTGCCTTCAAAACCATATGTAGAGCCTATCAGGTCACATTGTAGTCACCCAAAAAATGCTCATACAACTTAAATTTTATAGAACAAATCATTGTGGACTTATTGAAGATGGATGTAGAACACCAGGCTATTATTCTTGAGATATCATTCTTTTTCCTTTCCTTTGTCAAACACTTACTGAGTCTATGTGCCTGTAAATCCACTAAATTATGAAATTTAGAGGTGAACCTATCTGTGGATATTCTTATCTTTGTTTGCCCCAGGGAAAACATAGAAACAGATAATTATTATACAGTAGTGTAAATACACATCCAGGAATATTTCTGGTTATCTATGGCTGAGTAATAATCATCCTCAAAAACCAGTATCTACTTTTATTATTTCCCATGGTTCTAAAGATGTTGAGCTCAGCCTTTGGACTTTCATAATTTTGCAGTCTTGTGGTGGTTGAGACCATGGTCATTGGTCTCAATCAGACATGTTTTTACTGAGGTGTCTTGTTGTGGGATGACTGAAAGAGAGGAGGGTATGTCTGACAGATCTCACTCTTCACATGGATTGTCCACATGGTTGGCTGCAAGTATCTCTCAGATGGATTTCTTCCTCATGACAGGCTTTCCTTACAGTTAAGAATCTAAGAAATCAAATTGGAAGCTGTGAGGCTTTTCCTAAGCCTCAGAAGTCACAGTTTCATTTCAATTGCACTCTGTAGACTATAGGTGAGTCCCAAGTCCAGCTTAGATTCTTGGAGCGGGGCTACAGGACAGCCTGAAAACTGAAAGATGTAGTTTGTTGAGGGGCTACCTTTGAAAACTAGATTCTGTAGGTATGTACCAAGTACTTTGAAACAGGTGAACTTCACCCTAAGACAGAGGAAGTTTAGCTTGAGAAGGCTGGTGACAAAGGTGAGGTGGGTCAAGTGGGTTACACAGTAGTTGTGGGCATGGGATGGGGTGTATGGAGAGGCCCTAAGGTTGAAGAGATTAGCAATAACCAGATATGTCATGGCCATTCATGGAATGTGGGCTTTCACAAGAGTCACCAGAGATTTCAAATAAAGATGAAGTTTGCATATTAGAAATGTAACACTGATTGTAGTGTGGATGATAGGCACAAGAAAGCAATAATAGGGTTAGGGAAACAAGCATGCAGGCAAGAGAATATAGTGATCTAGTCCAGAAAGTTTGAGTGGGGCTTAGGAGAAGAACTGTCCAGATTCTGACCTCCAACTTCCTTAGAGGAAAGCAGCTTATTGAGAGTTATGTTGCACTCTGGGTAGCCGAAGAGGATGAAAGGAACAAAAGAGACAGAAGAGTAAAGGACGTGGAGTCTTCTGCATAGACAACTCTGTGGTGTGGTGGTGCACCCCATGTTAACATGTGAGGCACCTGCAGGAAAGGCAGGTGGAGACACCTTATGTATATCATGGTTCACACCATGGGTGCTCTTCCCTAATGTTCTTTATTTGGCTTTGCATGTTCTCCTCAGTGGTGGTGATGGCTGGCTTACACCAGGACCCTTTTCTCGGAAATGCCTTCACCTTGGATTGCCTGAAGGTTATGGCTGCCCTCTGAAGGCAGCCCCACAACCTGTGACTGACATGGGGATGCAAATGGCTTACCCTTCCTTGCAAGTTGGGACAACTCTGTGATGCCATTTGGACCACAAAGCTCCCCCTTGGGCTCAGCAGAGATCAAAGTTTTGTGCAGCAGATCTGTCTGCCTTAACTGCTACTCTTAACCCTCTTCCCTTCTCAGCCAACTCAAAATCATGTCTGCTTCCACAAAATCCAGCCTTTGGAAAGTGTGCCCATAGATGGGTCATTCAGAGAGGAAACAAGTTCTTTTGTGGGTAAAAAAATCAGAAACAAAGACAAGCAATAACAATAACAAAACCCACCACCAACAAAAATCTGTTTTAAAAGCTGTGGGGGGGGGTGTTGGTAAGTGGTTCATGTGGTAGAGTGCCTGCCTAGCAAGCATGAGGACTGAGTTCAAACCCTAGCACTGGCAAAAACAAAAAAGCCACTAAAAGCTCATAAGGTCAACTGTAAGATTGAGTTGAGTTGCTGTGGTAGAACATTTCCAAGGGTTGAAAATCAGTTGTAATGTGGTATGTGAATTTTGAACTCTGGACTCACACTACCCAGGTTCAATCCCAGCTCCAGTACTAACTGTATCATCTTGGGCAAGTTTCTTTTTTTTTCCTCTTTTTTTTTTATTGTTGTGCTGGGGGATATATTGTGACATTTACAAAACTTCTTACAATATATCAAATACATCATACTAGAATTCATCCCCTCTATCATTCTCCTTTATCTCCTTTTTTTCCCATTCCTGGAACAGTTTCAACAGATAGTATTTTTCCAATTACATACATGTGTACATAGTATTTGCACCATATTCATCCTCTTACACCCTTTCTCCACCTCCTCCTCCTCCCACTGGTACCCCCCAAGGCAGGACCTGTTCTGGGTAAGTTTCTTAATCTTTCTGTGATTTAGTTTTCTCATCTATAAAACGAGGAGAAAGATAGTCCTTACTCAAAACAAAATATTTTAGAGATTAAATTAATTATTAATAACATGTAAAAACACCACCACAATGATTCCGTCCATTATGTTTTCTACTGTTCATCTAGAAAAGGGCCTAACACATAGTTGATTCTTCACGAATATTTTTAATTTTTAAAAGTTAATTTATTTAGACAAATTCTTGTTAAGTATCATAAACTACCTGAAACATCCTATGTAGCATAGGATGGCCTCTAACTTGTGATCCTCCTGCCTCCACCTTCCAGGTGCTTGGATTACAGGCATGTAGCACCATGCCCTGCTTAATAAACATTATTGAATGAATACTTGTAAAGCAATTGGAACAATACCTGCATAATTTCATTTCCAGAAGTTTATCCAAAAAATATAATATATATCAACATAAGTAAAATCTTTTTAACAATATCTTGTTTGAAACAAAAAAGATTGGGGAAATACATACATGTACATACATACATTTATCAGAAGGATGCTATACACATAAGTTATTATCATTTTATACAAAGAATACTATGTAGTCACTAAAAATATCACATATTATGTGAAAAAATTAAGGTGGAGAAAAAAGCAAGTTGGCAGGGCATGTAATAGTATGTCACTTGTGGAAGGAGCTATGTGTATCTGTAAACATTTGTACAGATGCATACACACATACACACACACACAAACACATACACACACATACAAATACACACATACACACACATATACATATACACATATATACATATATACATACACACACATACACACACACAAACACACACACACATACACATACTCACACATACACACATAGACATACACACATACACATACACACACACACACATACACATACATTGTCTCTGGTAGGATTGACAGGGATCTGGCAAAGGTGTTGGCCTCTGAGGAACTCTCTGGCTGTGTGGCCCAAGAAGAAGGTAAAAGACTGATGGTAGATTTTTGACTTTTGTTTCAGGTGCAAGACAAGTATATCTTACTTGGGAACAAATTATACAGTTCATTTTTTTAAAAAAAAGAAAATAATTGATGCTAAGAAAGAGTTGGCTGCGGTGGGTCAGAGGAGAGGGTGGGTGTGTCTCCAAGTGTCCAAGACAGCGACAGGGTGCCTTGCAGGAAGCATATGTGTGGACACAGGCATTTTCTGCACAAGTTGGTGCCAGGCCCTCTACCTGATAGATCTGAATTGACCTCTAAAGATTGATTACAGCTCAGCCTTCCACTCCTTTGGCTTGGAAAATTAGATTGAATACCATTATTAATTTTGATTACCAGACCTGAATTTTCTGTAAGCTCATTTAGCAAGCAGACAGTCTCTAGCCGTTCATAAATAATGTCCTGGAAGTCTGCGTACTCGGGTATGGAGTATGCTAAATATAGACCAAGAGAGCCCACTATGTGCTAGGACCCCTGATGGGCAGTTGACTTGTACATCACATTAGTTAGCCCTCTCACCACCACTTTGAATCAGACTTTGAAACAGACTTAGATGGTTAAATGACTTCGCACATAAGAATAAATGACAAAAAGGAGGCATGTGGCAGGTGTCACAGGCTATCTCTGAGCTCAGGAATAGTTAGCACTTAGCATTCTTTTGAGGAGGATCGACCTTAGGTATCACCTCAACTTGGGCGGAGCACTTATTTTACAGGCGAGAATGCTGTGCTTCATACAAAAGACAGATACTCACATCGGAGAGGATGGAACAGGTTGGGGTCACATTCTAAGTGTTTAGATGTTTACTTTGGGGTCTCTTTAGGTTTTGGGCTTTTCGTTCTGTTGAAATCTTGATCACAAGAAGACTTCAAAAACTGAATCACTCTTAGATCTAGTCTCATAGGCCAGAGCAACTTCTGGGTCCCTCCTTTGTGAGTTGCCATAGTCTTCATTGGTGAACATAATTTATTTATATTTAAATAATATATTTATATATATATAACATATTTATATATAAATAACATATTTATAAATATAAATTAATAATGAATTAATAATATATTAGTAGAAATTTTCAGTTACTAATTTTTATAAATAATAATTTCCAGCTCTCTCCAAAGTAGATTGGAGGTGTCCTCTGAGAAGAGGTGTCCTCTGAGAAAAGGTTGACTCTTTCATTGGCTGTGTACTTTCTAAGTGTCTTTATTCTGATGAGTGTGTGACAGTTACACTCATCTGATCACTAATTAAATGATGACCTGGACACACACCACATTGAGGTATGGGTTATCCATAGGATATCAAGCCCCAATCCTAGAGCTACAAGTTAAAAAGTGGTATTGCTGCTGTCTAACTAGAGTTTATGAACATGTGGACTCCCTTCCCTTTGGTTGTTAGAAGGATTTATGGATATAGTGGCTGTCACGTCCATAATTATGTTATATTATATAGGAAAAGGAAAGGGATTTTATAGATATAATTAAGGTCTCTAATTAGCTTGATTTTGAGTTAATAAAAAAGGACTGACATAATTGGGTAAGCTCTTTAAAACAGGTTAGATAGTGTCTCCTGTGGCCTTGGTTACATAGTCACAGGCAATGGATTCTTTCAACAACTATGTGAGTTTGGAAGAAGACCCTACACTTCACCTGAGGCCTTGTCCTATCTGATACATTGCTTGAAGCCTTATAACATTCTGAGCAGAGAACATAGCTGAAACACTCTTAGATTTCTGCTCTAGAAATCTGCAAGACGGTTTCCAAGTCACCAACTTTGTGGTTCTGTCTTATACAGTCTGGAAAACGAGTGTAGCTTTTATGTTTAGAAAAGGAATTCAGACCCTGGTCTGTGGGGTTGCCTACTGGATCTATACATCATGATCCCCATTTTTGGTTCCCCTATTATACTGAATATATGTTTTTCATGTAAGAATCTTCGGGGACAAGAATCTCTGTAACTTTAGGTACCTTTGTATAATATTTATCAAATAACTTAATTTCCTTAAGCCTCCTTTTACTTGTTGGTGATACATGAATAACTCTGTGTTTGGCATGTCAGGTGACTCACTGAGAGCCACTAACCAAGAAGCTGGCTGGTGAGAGGCTTCTATAAGCAAAGAACTAACTTATGGATTTTATGGGATGTAAGTACAGCTATGGTGCATTGGAAGGAGAATTGAATTTGGAGTACAAAGAGTTATCTTTCCATTCTAATTCTAATACTTAAGAACGACTTGACCTTAGGCAAACCATTTATGTTTTCTGATGCTTGGTTTTTCATCTGCAGACTGAGGGATAATAATAGGTTACTGGCAAGGGCTCAATGAGCTGCTGTATCTGACTCATGATGCCACCTGCACTTACTTGAATCTTGCTTAAGTCAGTCCCTGTGTTACAAACTTAGGAGCGCCTGTGTCCTCCCGATCTCTTGAATTCTTGTAACTCTGGAAGGAACTTCTGCAAACAGGATGTCATTGGGAATAGAGAAATTTTAGGTGACAAAGACAAGGAAAAATTTCCATTTCCTTTCAAGAACAAAATGTCACCCTATTCTACTTCAATGAAGAGTAAAGAAATTTGAATAAAATGTCAGTTTCCTTCTGAACTAATTTGGGAATCATAATGACATTCACGGTCTCTGCTGAGTACATGAATATTTATAATTAAAAGTGAAATTGCCCTTTTTTCAGATTGTGAAAGTGAACAGAAATCCCTAGGGATGTCCATGGCCAGAAAAGCTGTTTATTTTAAGAAAAAAAAATCTAAGCTAGAGAAGTAAAAATAAATAAAACCAAAAAATAAATAAATAAAATAAAAATAAAAACAAAAGCAGCAACAACAAACCCCACAAAAGCACAGTGGATATCAGGTAAAGGTCTGGAGGGAGGCATCTCTTCTGCTCTCTCCAAGGGCTCCTGTCATCTGAGCTGGAAGGAACTTTGAGGCGTAGACATGGCCAATCATTTGATTCATACACATTTTTTTTCTGGATGTACGGACCCTCTTCTGTGTTCAAAAGAGTGGGACCAGCATACATTAAATACAGAGTAGAGCGGCATGATGCACACAGAGGGAAAGCAAGTTATCTAAGGAGCTGGCTTCTAGTTAGAGGTTCTTACGTCCATGTTATCAATGAGCAAACAGACTGAGAAATGTCATGTGGGCTTAGACTTGGTGACAGAAGATTTAGTCCCTAATTAGAATTTTGAATTTTCTTTTTCAAGTGTCTTTTACATGTCCTTATGATTAGCACCAATAGAGACCTGCTCTGTTGTGGAGAGAGAAATGGGTAGGTGAAGGTCTGAGGTCTGGACTATGTAGCCTTAGATAAGGCTCTACTTTATGGATCCTTATTCTTGTTTGGACACTTTTGTAGTTGAACTCAATGACAATTAAGGATATTTTCCTTCTCCCCTTGTGTCCCAGTTTTCTAAACATTATAAAGCTGTTATTGTTCATTTCTCTAGGCCCAGAAGAGGGAATCAGCTTTGGTAGAAAAGCCAAGGCTTCTGTCAATTACAAGCTTTCACCCTAAATAGTGCCTGCTTTTCCTTCAAACCCAGGGAAACAATTATGTCTGCTTTGTCTTAATAAAGTGGGATAACTGCCAAAGTGACCTGTTGAAGATTATTGAGGCTAATCAAAATATATCTTCTTTTATTGGGAAGACAGAAAAGTTTAATAGCTTAGCAATCCTGCAGTTTTTTCAGAAGTCCTGGGAGCATGGGTTTCTTCTCTCTCTTTTTCCTTGGAGTTAATGGTTTCTTCCTGTAACAGTGCTATGATCAACTTTCCTGGACGCCACCCACATCCATTATCTCAGTGACAGTGCCTTAATTGAAATGACATCTTAGAATTATTTCTTTAAAATTCATTGTTTAATTCAGTAAATTTAGTATTAATTAAAGCCAACTGCCCTGAAGATTTGGTCTCCCATTTGTCACTCTCACAGCTCATGAAACAGTACAGGAAATAATAGGTATGTTTCATATTACAGAACTTATTTTACTTTATAATTCAGATTTGCTATTGTAGCAAGAATGGAATTCAAAATGGCTTGGTATTTTGCAACGATCATGCACTTGGAAAAGAGAAAGAGAAGGAAGAGTGAAAAGTAGAAAGAGGAGGAGGGGAAGGAAGAGAAGTAGAAGGGGATGGGAGGAGGAAAAAGAGGAGGGGAAAGAGGAAGAGGAGGCCTTCTTATTAGATTCTGCTTATCAGTGGAGGAACCTCAGTGCTAAGGGAAGCACCAGGAATCAAAGTTGGGCTATACAAGTGTCAGTCAGGTCTCCTTTGGTAAAGTCAGAGAGCTATGTGCTTCAAAAAGCTTGTTTCATTTGCATAACATTCAAATGAGACTACAATGTACATTTTACCCACAAGATGGGAAAACAGAGTTAACTCTATTTACTATTTGCATTTCTAGTATTATTAAAAACAGTTATCATGCATCTTATTAATACAATACAAATTTTGTCAAAATTAGGTGATACCAAAAGTGTCAATATTGAGTCTTACTGGTTAAATATGGTCTTAGGATGAGTTCCCCAGAAAACTGACAAAATGATCTGAGAGTAAGTAGTAATTTGAGAGGTATTGTAGTTTGTTTTCTTATACAACAGCGTTGCTAACAACACAATATCATAGACTGGGTAAGTTTTAAAGAAAAAAGGTATATTTTGGTTGATGGTTCTGGTGATGGCCTTTTTGCTTATAGTGTTCTGAAGTGGTGCAGGACATCACATGGCAAGAAACCGGCCATGTGTAAGTGTGTCCTGTGGTTCCTCTTCTTACATATTCACAAGTATTTATTCATGCAGGCCACATCCTGATGACCTTATCTAATCCTAATCAGCTCTCAGTGGCCCTACTTCTTAACACCATAGTCAGATTAAATTTTCACCCTTTTTAAAGCCTCACAAAGGGGATTAAACTCCAGCATGGGTTTCAGAGGGGAAACTATGTATTCACACCATAGCCAGAGGTGATTAAAAGACGCATTCAAAGGTGAGATGTAAGAGTTGTGGAGGAGAGTCAAAAGAGCCTCTACTTTTCAGTCTGGGCAAGTGGGGCTTAATCTTACTGGGCAGTTCTGGGAACACATGGGAGGGTTGAGGAAGCTGGGTGTTCATCCTCAACTACCCTCTGTTACCATTGAGAGCTGCTCCCAGGGGCACCAACTTCCCAATGTGCATGGACAAACGAAAGTCCTTTGGCTTACTGTGGATCACAATAAGTGTGTCCTGGAAAGATGAGAACCAAAGGAATACAGGTGTAGTCCTAACACTACCTACTTATGTCTAATAATTTGTAGATAGTCAGGCTCAAGAACCACCTGAAGTTAGAATTTAGGAGGCTGTCAGATCATGGGATAGACTGATTTTGGGGTACATGTACATATCATAATATAACACATCTCGGAAAGGTAAAATTTATATGTGTGTTAATATGGTCAGTGTTCCACCCACATCTCCTTCACTGGGTCAATACACCCTTCTGTGGTTGCTGTGCATATTGGCTATTAAACATAGGATCTCACACCCTATGCTTCTCCTCCTATAGGAACTGCCTTTAGCTCCTGGTCAAGGAGGTTATATCTGTATAGCATAGCCCATGGCTTTGCTATGACTCAGTGTCAACTTATCTCTGCATCTTGTAAGATTGTTGCTTGTTCTAAATGTAACAGCAGTCATCCATTTTTACCCAGAGGGGTACTAATACTCTGTCTGCTTTTACACATGGCCTCATACACACCAGTGTTTGAACACCGCATGGAAAAGCCTCTTTACTGTGTGGTAGTATTCCCATAAACCTTCAGAGTTGGTGGGTGAGTAGAATTCATGTAGCTTTATTTGGGCCCAGAATGAACAATATTAATATCAAAGTACCTCAAGCCAGGGACAGTGAGACAGGGGAAGTTCTTCTACACATAAGGAAGTTCTAATCCTCATTACATGGGTAGGTGTGGTGGTTAATTTTTACCGTCAACTTGATTGGCTTGAGATGCATCTAGGAGATTAGTAAAGCACACCTGGGTGTTTCTGTCAGGACATTTGCTGATAGGAGTAACTAAGCAGGGAAGACCTGCCCTAGATGAGGGCAGCACCATCCCATAGATGAGTTCAGATGGAATAAAAAGAGGAAAAGGAAAAAACCTACTAGAGCAAGCATTTCCCCTGCCCCTCCTTCTGCTTCCTGGCCACCATGATGTGAGCGACTCTGTTTTGTAGTACCCTCCCTACCATGATGAACTGAAACTTTTGAAAATGTAAACCAAAATAATTCTTTCCTCCCTTTAAGCTGTTTTTTGCAGGCATTTGGTCACAGAGATATAAAAGTAACACAGAAAGCTGGTGGTGAGAAGTGGAGATGTTGCTGTGACTACCTGACTGTGTGGTTCTTGTCTCTGGAATTGGTTTGTGGGAAAAATTTGAAAAAGTTTGGAGATGTGAGCTAGAGAAAGCCTAGAATGCTGTAAGTGGAGCTTAATGGGTCATTGTGGTGGGAGCTCAGACAACACGGATGCTGATAAAGTGTGTAGAGTAGAGTCTGTGCTCATAAGGTTTCAGATGGGAAGGAGAACTCTTCTTAGAAATTAGACTAGAGTCCATTCCTGTTATGTTGTGGCAAAGAATTTGTCTTCATTTTTCCCATGCCCTGAAACTTGACGGGAGGGTGAGTGTAAAGGTGATGTACTAATCATCTGGAAGAGGAAAGTTCAAGGCAGTCCAGCACTCATGTTGTGGCATGGCTATTGCTGGCTGCTTTTATCCAGGCTTTTAGTGAGACTTGTGAACAAAAAGAAGAGCAGAAAGGTCTGAAAAACTTGTGGTTTTCCCAGAAAAGAAGCACGTGTAAAGTTGGGAGACAAGAAAAGTGTGACTGTGAGATTAGTGTCATTAGAAAGAAGCTAAGTGCTTCACAGTAGTGGGGAAGATGCTTTGTGGGAATCTCGGGGGTTGGCTGGACTCCACACACCTCATACTCCAGGGGGTAAAGGGTTTAACTCGTTTGGAAGACTTACTATGAGAATAGGGCTGTGGGGATTCCTGCTTGCACAGAGCCACCTAGGGAAGCATTTCTCAGAGTTTAGCTGCCCAGGGACTCAGAGGCCACGTTGGCCCATGGAATTCTGGTTACTGCCAGAGTTGTCAGAAGAACCTTGTTACTGTTCACACAATGGTTGTTTTTAGGTATGCAGAATGCAAGAGTCATGGAGACATTGAGGCTTCTACTGGGATTTCAATCTTTTTTCTGGGCAATTCTTTGGTTTTAACACAGCTTCATGCTTATGAGGAAAGTGCTGGACCACTTAGGATACACTGTTACTCATTTTTACTTTTAGCTTATTTTTCAGATACAGTCTCAAATCCCCTTGGACAGAGATCCTCCTGCCTATGCTTCCTGAGTAGCTGGCACTACAGAAGTGTGCCACCATACCCATCTTGTTTGTTGAGATGGAGCCCTGATAAATTTTTATCCTGATTGGGCTCAAACCACAATCCTCCTGATTTTTGCCTCCTGCATATCTAGGTTCATACACATGTGCCATCACACTTATCCCTTCCACTGAGATTCAATAGAAGGTCTGGGAGGCTAGGCAATGTGTAGCAGTGTCAGGATTCCTTCAGGTAGTCCCTGAAATGGGAATGTGTGATACTGAGGGTGAAGCCTAAGGTGCTATGGAGAACCCAGGAAGTTAAGGATGCCTGGAACATGGTATGTCTTCCAGTGAAAGCCACATGAAACAAGTGGAGCCAGTCTAAGAGAGAAGTATGTGAGGTACAAATAGAAAAGCCATCGGAGTCGGGCTGCCTGTATTCTTCAGAGTTCATACCATGCTACCTTGTTCTCTGGATGTGGGACATAGAGCTACAGATGTTTTTCCCTGCTGGTTTTGGTCTTCCTCTGTCTGATCCTTATTTGCAGTTCTCCTGCTAATTTTGGAATGGGCATGTTTATACTGTGCCACTGTATCTTGGGAGTATATACCTTGTTTTTTGAATTTTTTACAGGAGCTCACAGCTAAGAGTTTGCCCTGGGTCTCAGGAGAGACTTTGAACTTTGACTTTTCAACAAGGTTAGAAATATGAAGACCATGGGGACTCTTGGAGATGAACTGAATGCATTTTGCATTATGAGATGAACTTAAGCCTTTTGGGAGGCAGAGTGGAGTGTTACGGTTTAAGGAGATGTGTCAAGGTGACAAGGACTGGACTTATGAAGGTGAATTTTGATTGTCCTTGTGATTGAATTGAGAAACACCTATATTAGTAAAGCACACCTGGGTGTGTCTGTGAGATCATTTTCAGAAAGGATTAACTAAGAGTGGAAGAGCTGCCCTGAATGTAGTGGTACCATCCTATAGACTGAGGGCCTTGATGGAATAAAAAGGTTAAAAGGAGAAAGACAACTAGCACAAGCATTCTCTCTGTCTTTCTACCATGATGGACTGGAACCTCTAAAACCATGAGCAAAGTAAGTCTTTCCTCCTTTTAAGTTGAATTTTTCTGGTATTTGGTTACTGCAATGATAAAACTGAATCACACAATAAGAAAATTGAAGTTCAGAGAATTTCATTAGCTTGTACAAGATTACAACTTGTCTATTCATAGACTTGGGATTTGAATCAAGACTTCTGAACACAGAAGTCATGTTTTTTCTGTCTCATCATGCTGTTTCATGAAGATAAAACACCATAGTTCCTACTGACAAGAACCTTGAAATAAGAGGAGAAATTGTTGCTACTATAGCACCCCTATTTCTATGTATACAACATTATCAGTTGTCAACGGTTTTGGCCAATAAAACATTGGGAGTGAGTTCTGGTTCCTCCCAGCTCTATTGGTCATGTGATCTGCAAATTACATAAGAGCTTTCCAGACTTGGTAATGCTCTCTGACTGGTAGGCTAGATTGACACATATCAGTACAGTGTCCCTGGGACTCTTTCCTTGATTCTCATGCTGGGCATAACCCAATCATATCATCTATAATTTAGAAAGTTCTGCTCATACCTTTGAGCCAGTGTAAGGCATTCTCTTAGTTTTTAGTACAATATTGTGACCATAGGACCCATTGAACACACAGTGTCAGGCAAGAAACATGGTCTCTGCATGAAGCTTCCATGTTTCTGACCCAGGAGGGCAGCAAAACATTTTAAGAAATGATTGTTTCCTCCATGTTTCTTTTTTTAATCCAAGTTTGATTCAAATTCCACAAACATTTGCTGAACCCTCTACCAAGTGCTAGTCATCACAGTAGGCCCTGGGGAGGCTATTGAGGTAAAGTTGCCCTCCTGCCTTCATTCTTGTAGAGGAGCCCCGCATGTAAGAAGCCAGGTATTACACATGGCAGAATGAATTAGGGCTAATCAGTCATTCCTGTATCCAGCTGTGGGAGCAGAGAAAGACCAGTGGTTGATTCTGACTGCAGGGGACATATAGAAGTGACACTGAGGGATGAATGCAATGTTGACAGATAAAGAAAGGGGTGAGATTTATTTACCTTTGTGGGAAGTCATAGAAAACAGGAAGTAGTAATTCTTGAAACATTTTCCTACACCAGAGCATTATTCGTAAGTTATTTGCATGTATACATCTGTGTGTGTGTGTGCATGGTGTTCACATGGGCATGCACAAAGGACAGAGTATCTCACACATGGTAGGACTCTGGACATGGATGGATGATTATGTTTGTAACCAGTTTTCCATGACTTCAGTGGCCAGCCTCCCACCTGTATGACATAGATAAAGCCCATAGCATCACTGTATTAATGTTTCTGGCAATCACATGGATTGAATATGTTCTGATGAAATTTGATTGTGAGGGCAGCTGTACCAGACTGCTAGCATTTGACTGCTTTAGTGTAGGCACAGGCTGGGCTTATGTGGAAAACTGAAATAATTTTTTTCCCATTAAAATGATTTACTAAAACTGTCACTCTGTACTTCTGTGGCTCCATTTTAAAGGGATTTGGTAGAATCCTGTTTGTTAGCAGAGAAGGAGAAGAACAATATTGCCCCAGTTTTCACTGCAGAGAAAAATGGGAAGTGACAGCCGAGAGGCAGGCTGCAATGGTGACAGTAGAAATAGTCAGGAGGTAAATGAGAAGAAGAATGATAGTGACTGAATGCCTGCTTTGTTCCAAACACAATTCTAAGCATGTTTTATGCATTGTTTCATTAATTCTGTAAAGATAAAATGGAATTATGTGTGCGAATGTGCTTTATAACATGCTCTTTAAATATTAGGCATAACTAATATTTTCCTTTATTGTACACACATCTAAGATTCATTTGAGACCATTTCCTGCTTTATGTGACCAGGTGTTGATTTGTGTTGAAGCAGTAGGTCAGTTTTCTCTTACTGATAACTGCTAAGAAAGAAAAACTGATGAGATAAGCAGACAAACTGACCCCTGGGATAGGTGAAGGAGAATGTATACCAGAAGGGGTCTACATGTTCTCAGTTTTTCCTTTGACCTTCACCTTATGAACTGCTGGCACACTGGTCCAGGGTACCAACAGTGAATGGCCACTTTTATTCTGTTCTCTACTCCTGTCATGGTGAAAATGGGAAGAAGTTGGGAATTGGACTTGCCTGTCTAGTGAAGGAAAATGGCCTCCCGTCCTGTTCTTCCCAGGGAATTTGAAGGCTGAAGCCCCTTAATTTTGGACCCTTTGAGACTAATCACTATATTTAATTTCATTAGACATTCCAACCCTTGTAGACCTCAGTGGCTACACATAAAAGATCTGTTGGGTGGATGCTTAGTGGGAATGATCACTTATTCCAAAGTTTGAAGAGGCTGATACTCAGGATTCTACCCAGAAATAAAAGCCAAGTAAATTACTCTCCCACCAAGGCAGCGAATGGCTCATGTCATACCATTTGTACTCCTGGGATGGAATGTAGCTCCGAGTCAGTTTGCCTTTTACCATATTTTTCCTCTGAACAAAAGCTAATGATAGCACAATGAAGATTTTGCTTTGCCTATGGAAGTCACAGGGAGAGAAACTGGCACAGAGGCAGGTCTCATTTCCATTAATTTTTATTTTCCATCAGCTTCTTTTACTACCTGTGCTCAACAATCCTCAGTCTCTCCCATTGTTGATAACCAAGCCCAAATTCCTAAGTATGGCTTAGAAATGCTCTGTCAAATGTCCCTAGAAAGGCCCCCAGCCATATCTATGTACTCTGCTTCATATATTCTGCACTGTAGCCAAATTGTATTTCTCCAGATTCTCAACAGGCCCCATAGCTTCTGTTTTCCACGCGTTTGTCTTAACCTCCTTGGTGTCTATGATATCTTTATGATATACTCAACTTTTACTCCTCATTTTAAGTTAGTTCTGTCTCAACTGCTACTTATTCATGAGGTCTCTTTAAGTCACTGCTCTTGCCCCACCCAGGTGATAGTGGTCTCCTCCAAGATATGCCAAATTCAAAGCCTTTCATCCAAACATCTCATCTTCAGTATGGTGGTTTCACCGAAGGTTGCATTGCATCATCATCTTATACAATATTTTACTTCTTATCTATCTTTCAAGATTAGTCTTCACAAAACTTTTCACATTCCTACTTCACATGTTATGAGTGAAATCTCATGATCGTCTGGGACTCTGTTATATTCTCATGATTGAGTAGAGATTTAAAAAGTGCCTTTGAGTCAAACCTGGTTGTGAGTTATAGACTGCCATTCTCCATCTAAATGATCTTGGAATTGCTAATCTTTTGGAACTTCAAGTTTTGCTCTTTAAATGAAGGCAATCACACTTAGCATGGTTTGGTACTGCAGTGGTTTGGATGACGGCCTCCCTTCAAAAAGGATGTGTGTACATCCTAATCCACAGAATTTATGAATGTTATCTTATTTGGAAAGAAGGTCCTTGCAAATGTAATTGAGTTAAGGACTTTGAGATAAGGAGATCATCCTGGATGATCCTGCTATGCCCAACTGTAATGATACTGTTCCTATAATAAACACAAAGGAGAAGTCAGACTCAGAAGAGGAGACAATATGAAGACAGAGGCAGAGATTGTAGTGAAGTGGCTGTAAGCCAAGGAAGTCAGAAACTGCCAGAAGCAGCCTGTGGTAGATTCTCTTCTAGGGCATCTAGGGAGAGTGGAGGTGCTTCATCCCTACTGACAAGCTGATTGTGTAATTCTGGCCTCTAGAACTGTAGAGATTAATCTATCTTGTTTAAGCCACCAACATTAAGGTGCTTTATTACAGAAAAAAGTCGTTATTATTTTGTTCTAACAACAGAATGATTATTATGCGATGTTACTACCAGCCTCTTTCTTGAAAACACCAACCCTCAAGACCAGGGACTGTTTCTTGTCTTCCCAAACTGCCCACCTTTGGGGCTGGCTCAGTGTTGGAAGCAATAATATCTGTGTGATAAATTTCACACAATACATTTTCTACTTAGCTCCCTAACTGTCCCTGTGGAATTGAGATTTATCACTAAAAAGAAAACTAGAAAGAAGTTAGAGAAGGATTTAGAGGAAGAAAACTCCTTCATTTAAAGAATTTATGCTCCAAGTATTATTCTTGTATTCATTTATTATCCACCCAAAGAGGCTATAGACTGTGAATGTATAATTTAGATCAGAGGCAGTGGAATTACTCTCACTTTTCTTCAGTCATCAATTAGCATCTATCAGGTGATTACTGTGTACAGGGGCCTATGAAGGATCAGGCTCTCTTGGTACCCATGTTTCAGCTTTTAAACTCATGAGCACCTTCTTATACCTGTGACTCAGGGTCCATCTGTGTGGGATTGGATTTGGCCCATGGGACTGAGTGGACGCTCATGTCAGAGTGATCACAACCAGTCTAGTAATTGCATACAAGATACGTACACAGCATTTTAGTAACGTGTTTGCTTAATATAAAGATGGGTTTCTTTATGCTTCATCCATGCATCTTTCATCCATATAGTTACTGAGTTTGCTCTGTGTAGCAGGCACTCTAACAGGGGATAAAGTGGCTGCTGTGGTAAAAGTGACCATATAATGCACAAAGACTGGTGTTAAAATTTAGGTTACCTTGAATAACAGGCCAAAGCAGCCCAGTATCTGGAAGGTTTTGTTCTTATTCCTTTGCTCATTTCTTCATCCATTTACTCCTTAATTCAATACCAATTACCTTTTAAGATAATGAGCTTTCAGTCACTGTGGGTGATGGATCCCTGGCCACTAGATCATCTCTCATGAAGGGTTTTTTGTAGTAGTTTAAGGTTGGGCATTGATGATGTCTTACTTCCTTAGGGTTTAAGATTCTAGATTACCATAAAGTGAATAGAGCAGGGAAAAAGAAGGAAAGGGAATTTATATCTATTATGAAATTTTAGACCCTCTACTTAATTTTAGACCCTCTATTTAATTTGCCCCAATAAAACTCTGCAATCTGGTAGTGTTGTCTGATTTTATATGTAACAGAGAAGACATTATAAAAATTAGCTTTCTGAAGGTCAGTATCTCAAATGGAGGAGTCAACAGCTTAACAATGTCTGCCTGAATGCAAAGACTACAGATACCCTGAAAATTTCCCATATGATCTGTCTGGGATTGCATTTTTATACTCTTTTACAAGGGATGCTTGGGCTTAGTGAGGTCATTCTCATAACTTGATTATTAAACTTCCTTGGTTTGTGTACAAGATAATGTCTTTGAGAACTATAACATACTGAGACTACTGTAGATGATGTCATATATTTCCAAATCTTGTTAGTCACAGCTTGAGGGGGGATTGACTATTATTAGTTTTTTCTCTGGAAGAAGATCTGGAATTAACTCCAGGTAGGTCTGGGATCAGTGACAGCTGTTCCACATTGTAACTCTTTTTGGTTTTTACTGAAATAACTCATCATGATGTTCTATTTGTCACTTGTCAAGGAAATCAATATAGTCTAGACTTGTTACCTTGCCAAGATTTGTATTGGACAATTTATGGTCAAAGCAGGTTTACTAAGAGAGCAGGGGAGTGTGGAGCAGACAAAGGGATCTGGATTTCTGAGGAAAACACCTAAGCTTCAGGGCCTGTCTCCACCAAAGATGGTTGAGGCATCCCTGGTGAGACTAAGACAAGGAGAACATTTACAAAAGAAAGGGGGTATGAAGAGGCAAAGGAAAGTCTTCTTCAAACTAGGTACAATCATATTCGTTTGGCGATGTTATTGTGATGATTAGGTAAGGTGCTATACCTTGTAGTACCTAGCATAGTATGTGACACAAAGCAAATAGTGAGTGGTAGCCATTATAGGCACTGAAGAGGAAGAAAGAGAGAAAAAGTCCATGAGTGGAAACAACATCCCCAGTAACAGCACAGAACTCTTCGAGACCACAAGTGACAACCAGAAGTAGGTCGTCAACATGATGGGTAGAAATGATGTTTCTCATGTCCTTTGGACCATTCTATCATTTCATTCATTCAAACATTTGTTAAGGAGCAAAGACTGCATTCTGGGGAAACAGAGACAAATAAGAAATGGTTGTTTCCCTGCAGGACTTCAGAGTCTAGTTGGGGAGACAGATGTAAACACATAATAGACTTGTATGTTGCAGGACGCCATGAGAGATGTGCATGACACAGTCCTGGTGATACTGTTCACTCCATGAGCACAGGATCCACAGGTCTTTGCTTGTAGTTTTTTTTTCCTCTTGTGGCCATCTCAGTGGCAGGCATGTGAGAACCCCCTGTAAGTATAAGCTGAATAAGTGAGTTATTGAGTGACAGAGTGAGGGGATCTGTTAGGGTATGAGGTGGGGCTTTGCCAAAACAAAAATGTTTGAGCTAAGACAGTTCATACTTGAAGGTTGAGAAAGAGCCTTTGTAGTGTGTATGAGTGTGTGTATGTGTATACATATGTGATTGTGTGTGGTAGGAGGTAGGATAAAGGACAGAGATGCCACCTGAGATGATGGGACCACTTGAGAAGAGGAAATATTTGGGTGTGGTTGGAGCAGGAGTGTCACTGGGAATGAAGGGGATATGGGTGCTGGCGACAGAGAAAAATACAAGTTGATTCTTTAATTCCTTCAGTTAAAAGATTTCTACTGAGTGCTTGCCATGTGCCAAGGCTGTTAACACACTTTTTGAGCAAATCAGGCCAGACTGCCTCATCTCATGAAGTGTGTGTTCTCGTGGGAGAGAGAGACAGCAAAATTACTTAGCACAATAAGTGGATTGTGTGTTAAATTGGAATTGCCATATGGAGAAAAGTAAATCCTGGAAGGGGCATGGAGAATGAGAGAGAGTGTGTATGGAGGAGGACCATACTACTGGACATGGTATCTTCATTTCCTGCAGTTTTAGTATTTAGGTCTGCAAAGCCAGGCTGCTGGTCCTCACGGGTGGCTTTACTTGATTTGTTGTCTCTGTCTGAAGTCTGCTACCTGGAGCTCTTGATTGCTTTGGTGACTTTGCAGTTTTTCCTGGGCCTTTTTTGCCATTCTATCTATATAGTCATAGTTTATCTTATTAAAAAAAAAGAAGAATCATTGATGTATTAATAATTATGATTTATAAACACCATCAACTACATTATGAACTGCATTTTAGTACACATAAGCATAGCTACTAAATCCCACATCAGCTTAATTGAGGACTGATTTTTTTCATATCCCTTAAAAAATGGGTAATGTTTTTCTGTTTACTGTTTTGAGCCCAGTGAAGCCTTGCTGTAGTCTCCATAGAGCTTTCCGGGAACTGGCTCCAGAGGAGGGTTGCATAGCCCCACACTCGCTCACTATAGTTGCTGTGGCATTATATATTTATTTGAGAGAAAAGGTGAAAAATCTGTTTTTTTGTTTTTGTTTTTGGTTGTTTTGTTTGTGATACCTGGGTTTGAACCCAGGGCCTACACCTTGAACCATTCCACCAGCTCTTTTTGTGATGGTTTTTTTCGAGATAGAGACTCATGAGCTATTTTCCCTGGCTGGCTTTGAACCGTGATTGTCCTCATCTCTCCCTCCTGAGTAGCTAGAATTACAGGTGTGAGTCACCAGCGCCCGGCTGGGTTGTTTTTTAAAAAGTTAATCACCTGGAATTTTGAACAACTGAAAAAGTATCATAATTCAACTTGTAATCCTCTCTGCTCTTTGCTGAATAGTGAGTGATGGCAGGTCATTGAATGGAAACACAAGCTGCCTTTTCTTCTGGCAGAATGCGAATTGGCTATTGGCTCATTTTCATAATTTCTGGTTGTGATGCCAAGTGACATAAAATCAACCCCTTATGTCCTTCAGAGAATCTTTTAGGCCTAACTATTCTGCATTGTATTTTAGGCCTCAAATCCTGCTGAGTTAGTCCCTGTCTCCCCATTTCTCCCCAACATTTCATCAGAAGGGCACTGTGAAGGCAGAGACTCAGTTTCAGCTTCCCCATTACCTCCCCATCATTCCTGACTTTGCTGTTCAACTCTTCCCTCACTGTTCCTTCCCCTAAGCTTTCAAGCATGCTTAGGTTTATTTCATATTAAAGACAAAGTAAAAGAAGCCCTTCAACCACCTACCTTCCACCACAAATGTCCTTTTCCTTCTCTTTCAGTATTAAACCTGTTAAAAGAGTTGTCTATATGCACCTCCTGCCTCACTTTTCTTCCATTCTTTCTTTCATATTTTTTAAAAATTATTTTTGTGCTAGGTAGGGGTACACTGGGGTATCTATAAAGGTTCTTACTTGAATTCCGCTGGTCTCTTTCATCCCCCACCTCGATTCCTGGAACAGTTTCAACTGGTATCATTTTTGCATTTACTTACATGTATATACATTATTTGTGCCACCTCCCCCTTCCCCCTCTGGCAACACCCCCATCCCTGCCTACAGGCAGACTTTATTGTCTACAGAGATGGCTCATCGTGGTGATGTCAGTTTAGTGACTGCTGGCTTTGCAATGGACCATTGTCCTTTTTTTTTCTTCCTAGTACTGGGGATCTGGGGATTGAATTAATTGCCTCGAAAATGCTAAGAAGTGCTCTACCACTTCAGCCACACCTCCAGCCCTTTTGCTTTTAGTTCATTTTTCACATAGGGTCTCCCACTACCTTTGCCTGGGCTGGCCTCCTACTGAGATCTACCTGCCTCCACCTAGTGAGTAGCTGGGATTACAGACATGTGCTATCATACCTGGCTTGTTATTTTATTTCTTGGTAGTATTTGTCAGTGCTGACAAATACTGTCAGTTGTGCTCCCACGTTCCATATCACCTACTTCCTTTCCAGTGGCACCTTCTCTTTGTGATCTTCTCCAAAGTTCTTCATTGGTTCTGTCATCATTTTACTTCTTTAACTTACATTATTACCTATATGCCAGTGATGATTGGCTTCACATCTGGATCTCGAATTTGTATCTGAATCCAGGATTTGCTTCTTTGGTTGTTTTCTGATCACCTGGGTGAAGCCCTTGCTTCACATCGTCAAATGGCTGTGTTCCCATTGGAATTACTGCTTGTAAATCCACAGTCCCAGAAGCCAACGTGTCCAAATCTCCCACCCCAGACCCTGCAACCTACAGAAGCCTTTTTTCACAAGGTGACCAAGGTGTTCCTTAGTTTGAGTGGTTCACTGCTTGCTAAAGAGGGCAGGAGTTCCTGAAATGTCACTCCCTATGATGACACTCTGACTCCCTTTGTCAGAGGCTATCTATCTCTTCAACAGATCCATTTTTTTCTTTTAAAAGGACATAGGCCACATTTCCCAAGATGCTTTGAGTGATTGATTATGTAAATAATTTGCAGACCTGACCCATCAAGGCCTTTGAAATGTTCCATTTCTTCTACTTACTTCCCTATGGTTGAAAAGATATGTTTCTGAGGCCCCAGGGGAGAGTGGAAACAAAAACAACTTCATGGTTGTTGGGCCTGGGAGCCTAAAAGACAGATGAGTGAGTATCCCATCCCCCATAGAGAGCACTATGAGCCCTGCACCCTGAGAAGGAGTTATAAGTCTACATTCCTGCACCCTGAGGAGGAGATACTGGGTCTCATAAATCTGCCATGGGGCTGCTAAACAAAATGCTTTCTTTTTTTTTTTTAAATTTTATTATTCATATGTGCATACAAGGCTTGGGTCATTTCTCCCCCTGCCCCCACCCCCTCCCTTATCACCCACTCCACCCCCTCCCTCTCCCCCCCACCCCCTCAATACCCAGCAGAAACTATTTTGCCCTTATTTCTAATTTTATTGTAGAGAGAGTATAAGCAATAATAGGAAGGAATAAGGGTTTTTGCTGGTTGAGATAAGGATAGCTATACAGAGCATTGACTCTGTTTCCTCCCCAACCCCACTAAAGGCCAAACGGACCAGCTCATCTAAGAGAGCCGTGCGTGCAAATCCACAGCCAATAGAAAAAACCCATCTAAGGGATACACTAACCCAGAGTTAAAGTGTCCATAAAAAGCCCCAGCCTTCTCCTGAGAAGGGAGCCACTGTTTCTGGGCTCCACTGCACTGCTCTAGGTGTAGCCTTTCCTTTCTCTCTAATAAATTCTACTTTGTGTACCAGCCTTGGCTCACAAGTTAGTCAGCTGCCTCATGAGCCAGTTCTCTGGCCTGTGAAGACAAGAACCCTCAACACTGGCACATATGTGGTACAAAGCCCCTTCTGTTCTGACTCTAAACTTTCCATAGCAAGAAATAAGTACATTATATGAAGGCATAAAAGTTTGGAGGATTTTATGTTGTAGAAGTTAGCCTATAGTATCTAATACATTTCTATTTACTAATAGTTAAAAATTATATAGCACTTAACATTTCCAAATTACTTTATATTTGTTATCTAATTTAATTCTCAAAATCTATAAAAGGTATGTATGAATTATTGACTTTTCCTTAAAGATGAATAAACTGAGGTTAGATAAAAAGAGGTTAGATAATGTTTTTGATAATCTACCAGGTAATTCAGGGAACTGGGGTTTGAATTTACATGGTTTTTCTCCAGAGTATACATCTTAACTACTACATACAGATTCAAAAGAGATGTGTACTAGGCCAAATAACAGGCCCCCAAAGCTATCTATGCCCTAATACCTATAACCCATGAATAAATCACTTTATATGGCAAAAAGAAGACTCTGCGTGTATACCTAAATTAAGGACTTTGAGATGGGAGATTATCCTGTATTATCTGAATGCATTCAATGTAATCTTTAGGGCCTTTAAAAGTGGAAGGGGGAGTAGAAAAGGTAAAAATGATGCAATGTGAGGAGGACCCAACCCACCTTTGCTGACTGTGAGGAAGGAAGGGGCCATAAGCCCCTTATGTACAGCTCTACAAACTGGAAAGGGTGAGGAAACTTTCTTCCCTAGAGTATTCAGAAGTGCAACCCTGTCAACATCTGGATTTTAATCTAAGTAGACTAGTATCATGTTCTGACTAAGACAACTGTAAAATAATGGGTTTTCATGTCCTTACGCCACTAAGTTTGTGATAATTTGTTAAGGTAGCAATAAGAAAGCAATATGAGATATGCTAGATGGTGCTCAAATTTCTCCCAAGTATCTGGAAAGCAAGCTTTTCATTAGACAATGCTGCTTAACCTCTAGATGGTCAATACCTACTGTGCCTGTTTTCTTTATGCATTGTTGTTATTCAGTTGTTTTTACTTTTAAGCAGGGATATTTTTCTATTCAACTATTTATAAACTTTACATGTGAGGAGTAAATAATCAATAGCATCTATTTTAGTTTAAAAACTTTCACATAGTGATTTAATCCTAAATAAACAATCCACTCTATAATCTTTATTTATAATATCTTCTGTTGAATTGTTCATATCTTTTTAACTTGTTCATATGATAGCTGGCTCATATTGGTAAACCCAGCACTTAGAGTGCTGAAGTGGGATTATGAGTTTAAGGCCAGCCTGGCCTTAAAGATGGCACCTGGAAAATACCATGTTTTTATGCTGTTCGCATAAAAAGTGTGAGCAGCTAAACTGGAATTCATGTGGAAAATATCACCCAAAATTCAAATACGAAAGTTAGTGTAACGTCTTCACCCATTTACCACCAAATGCCCCCCTCCTTTTCTCCTCCACACACACAAGTATCCCTTTCTGCCATTATTTTTTGTGCACATTTCTAGTACTGCTTTCTAATATTCTCAGTAATGTTTAATGATATTTTCTCTGTGAATGTGTAAAATACAGGTCTGGGAAATGAGAGACAAATATTGATCATGACATGGCATATGAAGCAGTTTGTCAAGATCACATAGAGGTGGGATTCAAGCCCAGATAGCCCATCTCCAGTGTCTGGGCTTCCCTCACTGTGTGGCCTGTCTTGTGACTGCACACCTGAGTGGGTAAGATAATTACCTTTCCAGTTGTCTGCTGAGACCAGAGATAACTGCCCTCATTCAAATCATGTTTCATCTAAGGATGCTGAGACTCATATTGAGCAAAATCACTTACCCAAGGCCCTGTTTCTACAGTCCAAGTACATAGACTCTTTCTATAGTGCTGTGCTGAGCTTAGGAGATTTGTTTAGGAGAGCATAACTTCACAAGAAAGCCAGTTCACAACTGGATTCATCCTTTGATGTAAATCTACGAAGGGACCAACAGATCAGGGTGGTCCTTGATCAACTCTGTCCTTAATGGGACCTATCTTTGTGGATCTCTCCATTCCTCAGCCAAATGCACACTTTGGGAGATTTGGGAAATCAGTAGTTAAATGTTTATTTGTTCACTCTTCAATGAAAACACATTTAAGAAGTGCCTAGGTGCTGAGGCCACATGGTGATTAAGTCACAGATCTGTTTTCAAAAAGCAGCCTGTAATGAAATATTCATGTCAGATGTTGGACAGATATGTCTAGGTTTACCTTCTGGCTATGTTACTCATTAGCAGTAGGAACTTGGACAAAGTTATGGAAATGTTGAGAATGTCTGCGTCCTTTTAACCTGAGAGCAAAAATATTTAATTGAATTATTCTGAGACTTAAATGAAATGTGACATCCCAAGCATATAGTTGGATTTCAGTAAATGGTAAACAGGTATATTGGGACTGGTATGGCATGTTGTGAACAGAGGAACACCCAAGTGTTGGAGAGACTGGGAGATAGTGAAAACTGTGTCTGGCCTCAGAATTTCAGTGAAAACCATTTTCAGAGTGTTTGAGTCATGGCATTTTCCCATGACTCTTGGTTTAAGATCAAATGCCAAATCTTTGCCACCTGACTTTGTGACTAAGTTGTATTTGGTGGTGGAAATGAGTAGTGTGCCAAAGGGAAGTCCTGAGCCCAGAGACTTCCTGAGAAGCTCACAGAGTGTTGAACTTCTATCCCACCCTTGCTTCTGCAGGAAGAACACATCTCTTTCCTGGACACCAACCTCTTGTTCACACACTACTTAATATTTTAATGCCTTTTGGCCTGTCTATCTTACTTAATTCTCACAACAACCCTAAGAAGCAGAGATTATACTAATTTTTATAGATGGTGACAGGTAAGAGAGTCACTCATTCGAACTCTGGCTGTGGCCTGTCTCTGGAACAATGAAAGTAAATGTAACTCTCTTTCTTCAGTTGAGTTTTGCCTTTGCTGAGGCAACATTAGTTTGGGCCTCTGATTGGGTTTTAGATCCCTTGATGAGCCTCCCTTTTTGCTTTCTTTGCAAGAGAAGCAGGGATGGACATGATGGAATGTGGTTTCCTGTTGTTTCACTGACACTGCACAGTCTCTGTTTGACACTGGGCAGTCCAGAACCCTGGTTTTGGAGCTTATGTGGGCAGTGAGTGGTGTGTTCTTGACTTTGGTAGTGTGAGGATCCCTGTGGACTGAGAAAAGGCCTTTACCACTCAGGCATTCCTGCTTCTCCTCTCAGCTAAGCATGAACTGGCCCGCAGATAAAAAAAACTTTCATGTTCATGGGTCATGTGGTAACCCACATAAGCAACTTCTCCCTCCTGGAAATAAGACTTACCAAAAAAAAAAAAAAATCAAAATGATGATAGGCAGGTATGGTCAGTGATTTGGAGTCCAATGAAGGGGTACATTATGTTATTTCCATTCCATGTTTTACATTTTACATTCAGTCTCTGAATGCTTACTGTATGCCAAGTTTTCATAGTGTGTATAAGTAAAGAAAATATAATCATTACCCTCAAAATTTCAGTCTATTTTTCAATAGGCAGAAAAACAAATGAGGTTGAACCACATAGAATTGCTGGTATCTGATGACTTTTTTATTTGCAAAACCAGACATGTCCTGAAATTCAATATAGTGCATGCAAAAGCTAAGGTAAGGAGGAGTCTCATCTCTGAGGTTCACAGGAGTAACACTGAGTGCCTGTTACAGGCCAGAAGCTTTTTACAAAACATTTCACAGACTCTGCACAACAGCCAGCAGCAGACATGAGAGTTATTCCCATTTTGAAGTGAGCAAATTAACAGGGGGTGTAGCTCAGGGGTAGAGCATTTGACTGAAGTGAGCAAACTGAGGTTTAGGAAAAGCAAGTTCTGTTCTGGGCACATGTCAGAGCCAGAGTTCTACATATGTCTGTCAAGCTCCAAATCATTTTTCTCTCTGAGTCTCAGTCTTATTACCTACAAAATGAGAAGAAGGATATAGTTCCTTCCTCTATCATTTTGCAATCAAATTGAACTTTGAAGTGGCACCTACTTAAACAGCACATGTAAATTCTTAAAAACCTGTAGGTAATTAAGGCATAAGAAAGTATACTCTTTGGGAGCATTAATATCACACTTGTGAATATATATGTATATATGTAAATCTAGTTTTATTTTTGATTGGTTAGAGGAGGAATGATTCCCAGGACTAATATGGATAAAAAAAGACCCTCAGAGGTCTCTGGATGTAGAGCAAGGTTGCTCACAAAAGCAAATGGACGGATCGATAGCGAAACCATTTTAGAGAGCTCACTCATGGAGAGTATTGATGTCTAACTTGGTCAGTCCTCCTGTGAGTTAAACAGGCACCTTGTCTTTCTGCAAGAAAACACACACACACACACACACACACATACACACACACACACACACACACACAAGAGCCAGGGTAATGTTTCTAAACAATTAATTGCATTATTATTGAGACTTAATGGATTGGTTCAATATATTCACACTAAACCATCAAGAGAATTGGGCTAGCATTTTCCCTGAAGCTGCCATCAAAATATATGGCAGGATATAGGAGTTTTACATTATTATTAGCTTTTATGGCATTCTGTGTACATCATTTACATTACACAGAGGGCCTATCTGAAAGCCACTGACTGGGTCTTTGGCTTTGTTACAAGAGCAGATATGGTAGGCCCTGGCATCTCAGTTACCCAGGGAATATGATACAGCCATTTAAATTGTAAATGAAATCATCCAAACTGCTTGAACTCATATTTATGCAAAACATTTAGAATGTAAGGGCTTATGTCAGAGATATGAGAAAGATCCTGTTCTACATGTGTCTGTTCAACCTTACCACTGGGGGGAAAATTGTTTCTTCATGGGAAAGGAATGAAGGAAGAAAAACATCTCATAATCTTTGATTTACCCTTGGAGAATTATCTGTCCTAGATATAGACCTCAAAAAATTGCCAAGTAAAATCTTCTTTCTTTAAGAAGCCACAGACAGATGTAGAAGGATTATGACTCAATGAAAACATACTGAGTATTTAGTTTATAATCAACAATTACCTCATCAATTCTTAAGGGAACACTTGAAGTCACATATCCATATGGATGTTGAGGCACTGGTGTTTTCCATAGTCCATGTGGCACACCAAGGGTCCTGTGACAATTAGATGGGGTAATGATGTGGTCAAACTTGAGTCTTTTGATTTCAGTCCACTTTCTTTTAAGATTATTGTGTATATTACTATTAATTCAATTCATTGTTTGACAGGATGATGCAAATCTATGGAAAGAAACCATTAGGTTGCCCCCTAAGAAAATGGAAAATCCATTTTGTGAGCTTCGTGGGTTGTGAGTACTTCCCTCCCTAGCAGAGTCCCCAAATTCAGTCCTCTAATACCAAAACACACAGTTTAACACAGGCCCTTCTCCTGGTCCTGTTCATATTCTTACTAGTGTTTTGATATGGTGGTGGCCTAGTGTGGTGGTGTTTGTCCCACTGGTGTGGCATTTACAGACAAACTGGTTGGATAGTGCTAGAACTATAGAGAAGTCTAGTGCAGCATTCCTCTTGGATTCGCAATTGTATCCTGTTCTGAGAATTAGCCTTGGTCCAGAGAGAATGACACTGCAAACTTACATGAAATCCCAAGATTGTACAGCCCTTTCAATCATCTTTCCTGTTTTTGGGGGACCTGAGTGGAATAGTTCTTCCTCAAGAAGCTAATGTGGTTACCAGCCTCCAGTATAGATTCCTACCTCTGGGGAGGGGGTCTTTGGTCTCATATTTTTCATGTTATACATAATTTCCAGGTTTCATCTCTTCTAAAATCATGCTCACAGGCACATTCCCAAGAAATTTAGGTCAGAACAGGCTTAATACTGAGTTGGTGGAGGGGCGTGTTCATTGATGTTTCTGCTTCCATGGTAAAAAGTAATTATATTGTTATTGTAAGGAATCAAGATATTTTACATAAGAAAAAAATACAAATGAACACATAAATAAAATTAAAGCCCTGTGATATAGAATTTCAATCACAAGTATGTTATGATTTACTGATTGTCTTGTCTTACCTGCTTTTTAATCGGTCAACTACTCTATCTAGGTTCTCTGCAGGCCTAGGATCAGTGACAGCCAAGTCGTACCGAGCACCGTAGGATGCAAACTGAGTATTAAACACTATTCTCCACTAAATGCAACCAGCATTCCCCAAACATAATTGATTCCAGGTTTGGAAAAAAACATACAAGATGAGCCTTAGAACTTTATCATAATAGAAAGCTATAAATTATCAAGACTAATAATACCATTTTTTTTAAATGCCAACTTAAGGGCGTTCTTACTGTCCCATGATGGAATAATCTCTTCATCAAAATAAATAATAATTACTATGGGTTGTAAGTACATCAAATATATGAAAATCCTTGAGTTCCTAATAATATCAAAAATAGCAACTGACTTTAAAAGCATTCCACTCGTCCTTGTAGAGCACAAACTCATTACTCTTAAGTTTTGAGAGTAATGTTTACTCTCAAACTTTAATGACATTAATGTTTACACAAGTTTTCCTACACAAAGTCTCTTTTAAATTATGAGGGAATTTATATAAAGAATTCCTTTTAGTACTAGGAGAATTCCAAAACATGGAATTTCCTTTAAAAGAACTACACAAAGAAAAAACTGGGGAACATAGATGAAGCCCAATTATTGATAATTATATGTCTAATTTTTATTGCTATAAAAAGAATAACTGAGACTAGAACTTCATAAAGAAAAGAAAATTTATTTAACTCATAGTTGTAGAAGCTAAAAGTTCAAGACCAAGTGACTCCATGAGTCTGGCCTCTAGTTAAGTCTGTATGGAAGGAAGGTAAGGCAGGAATGTGTTTGAGAGGGCAGACCACATGGTGAGACAGGAAGTTGAAAGTAGAGACATTGTCTTGCTTTTTCATAACAACTCACTCTTGTGAGAAGTAACTCATTCTGCAAGTCCAGTATGCCATATCAGGCCAGTGCTACAATGATCCAATCATGGTCCAATAGACCCAGCTCTTAAAGGTTCATCTCCCAACACTGCCACACTGGGGACAAAGCTTCTAACAGATGAACTTTGAGGGGCAAACTCAACCCATGATCAAACCATAGAAATAACTGACATTGATAAATATGTTCAAGGTGTTTTTTACACTATTTCTCAACTTCTAAATCTGTTTTAAATAATTTTATCTTGCATTATTATTATTATTAATTTATTCACATGTGCACGCATTTCTCCCCCCTGCCCCTCGTCCCCACTCTCTCCCTCCCTCTCCCCCTCACTTGCAGGAGGAACCTGTTCTGCCCTTATCTATAATTTTGTTGAAGAGAAGACATAAGCATAATAAGAAAGACAAAGCATTTTTGCTAGTTGAGATAAGGATAGCTATACAGATAGATTCGTACCATTGCTTCCATGTACAAATGTATTACATCTCAAGATGATTCATCTTTAACTAATCTTTACATTGGATCCTGATCCCCTTCTTGTGTTGACCTCTGTTGCTTTAAAGTTCTGTATTAGCTCCTCTGGAGTGGGTATATCAAATGCTTTCATGTTTTGGGTTTCCTACCTATCCCTATACCTTCTGTATGTGTTTTCCCCTTGTCATGTGACCAAGTCCAACAACATTGCTGTATTTGCCCTAGATCTAAAGTCCGCATATGAGGGAGAACATATGATTTTTGGTCTTCTGAGTCTGGCTAAACTCGCTCAGGATGATGTTATCCAGTTCCATCCATTTACTTAAGAATGATAAGATTTCATTCTTCTTCATGGCTGAGTAAAATTCCATTGTGTATAAATACCACATTTTCTTGATCCATTTGTCAGTAGTGGGGCATCTTGGCTGTTTCCATAACTTAACTATTGTGACTAGTGCTGCAGTAAACATGGGTGTGCAGGTGCCTCTGGAGTAACCTGTGTCGCATTCCTTTAGTTATATCCCCAGGAGTGGGATTGCTGGATCATGTGGGAGATCTATGTTTAGATTTTTCAGAAGCTTCCAAATTTTTTCCAGAGTGCTTGCACTAGCTTGCATTCCCACCAGCAGTGTATGAGGTTTCCTTTTTTTCCACGTCCTCACTAACACCTGTTGTTGGTGGTGTTTTTGATGATGGTTATTTTAACAGGGGTGAGGTGGAATCTTAGTGTGGTTTTGATTTGCATTTCCTTTATGGCTAGAGATGGTGAGCATTGTTTCATGTGTTTTTTGGTCATTTGAATTTTCTCTTTTGAGAAAGTTCTGTTGAGTTCACTTGCCCATTTCTTTATTGGTTCATTGATTTTGGGAGAGTTTAGTTTCTTAAGTTCCCTGTATATTCTGGTTATTAATCCTTCATCTGATGTATAGCTGACAAATATTTTCTCCCACTCCGTGAGTGGTCTTTTCAGTTTAGACACCATATCTTTTGTTGTGTAGATGCTTTTTAATTTTATGAAGTCCCATTTGTCCATTGTTTCCCTTAGTTGTTGAGCTGCTGAGGTTCTATTGAGAAAGTCCTCGTCTATACATATTGCTTCCAGAGTGGAAGCAATATTTCCTTCCTGTACTAACTTCAGAGTTTTGGGTCTGATATTTAGGTCCTTGATCCATTTTGAGTTGATACTAGTACAGGGTGATAAACATGGATCTAGTTTTGGTTTCTTGCAGACAGATAACCACTTTTCCCAGCAACATTTGTTGAAAAGGCTGTCTTTTCTCCATTGTATATTTTTGGAAACTTTGTCAAAAATAAGGTGAGTACAGTTGTGTGGTTTCATATTCAGGTCCTCTATTCTGTTCCCCTGATCTTCATGTCTGTTTTTGTGCTAGTACCATGCTGTTTTTATTGCTATTGCTTTGTAATATAGTTTGAAGTGGGGTATTGTGATACCTCCAGCATTGCTCTTTTTGCTGAGTATTGCCTTGGATATTTGTGGCCTCTTAAATTTCCAAAGGAACTTTAGGGTAGATTTTTCAAACTCTGTGATGAAAGTCATTGGAATTTTAATGGGAATTGCATTAAACATGTAGTTGCTTTTGGTATTATAGCCATTTTTACTATGTTGATTCTACCAATCCATGAGCATGGGTGATCTCTCCACTTTCTATAGTCTTCCTCAATCTCTTTCCTTGTAGAGGTCATTTACTTCCTTTGTTATGTCTACTCCTAGGTATTTGATTATTTTGAGGCTATTGTGAATGGAATTATTTGCATATATTCCTTTTCAGTTTATTCATTGTTAGTGTATAGAAATGCTAATGACTTTTGTAAGTTGATTTTGTATCCTGCTACCTTGCTATAGCTGTTGATGGTGTCTACGAGCTTTTGAGTAGAGTTCTTTGGGTCTTTAAGGTATAGGATCATATCATCTGCAAATAGGGATATTTTGACAGTTTCTTTACCTATTTGTATGCCTTTTATTCTTTCTTCTTCCCTAATTGCTCTGACTAGGAATTCCAGTACTATGTGGAATAGGAGTGGAGATAGTGAGCATCCTTGTCTCATTCCTGATTATAGAGGGAATGGTTTCAGTTTTTCACCATTAAGGATAATGCTGGCTGTAAGTTTGTCATATATAGCTTTTATAATGTTAAGGTATTTTCCTTTTATTCCTAGTTTTCTTAGAGTTTTTATCATGAAATGGTGTTGGGTCTTATCAAAGGCTTTTTCTGCATCTATTGAGATGATCAAGTGATTTTTGTCTTTGTTTCTGTTAATGTGGTTTATTACATTTGTTGATTTTAGTATGCTGAACCACCCCTGCATTCTTGGGATGAAGACTTCTTGGTTGTGGTGAATGATCTTTTTAATGTGTTGTTGAATGTGGGTTGCCATTATTTTATTGAGGATTTTTTCATCAATGTTCATTAAGGAGATTGGCCTATAGTTCTCCTTTTTGGAGGTGTCTTTGCCTGGTTTTGGGATAAGTGTAATACTGGCTTCATAAAATGTGTTAGGAAGTTTTCCTTCCCTTTCTATTTTGTGGAACAGTTTAAGGAGAGTTGGTATCAGTTCTTCTTTAAAGGTCTGATAGAATTCAACAGAGAGTCCATCAGGTCCTGGACTTTTCTTTTTGGGGAGACTGTTGATTGCTGCTTCAATTTCATTTTGTGTTATAGATCTATTCAGGTGATTAATATCCTCTTGGTTCAGTTTTGCATGATCATAAGTATCTAGAAATCTGTCCATTTCTTGAAGATTTTCAAATTTATTTGAATATAGGTTCTCAAAGTAGTCTCTGATGATTTCCTGGGCTTCCATGGTGTTTGTTGTTATCTCCCCTTTTGTATTCCTGATTTTACTGATTTGGGTTTTTTCTGTCCTCATTTTAGTCAAGTTTGTCAGGGGTCTATTGATCTTGTTTATATTTTCAAAGAACCAACTTTTTGTTTCATTATTTGTTGTATGGGGTTTTTTTTGTTTCTATTTCATTGATTTCAGCTCTTATTTTTATTATTTCTCTCCTGGTATTTGTTTTGAGATTTGCTTGTTCTTGTTTTTCTAGGAGTTTGAGATGTATCATTAGGTCATTGATTTGAGATCTTTCAGTCTTTTTAATGTACGCACTCATGCTATAAACTTTCGTCTCAGGACTGCCTTTGCTGTGTCCCATAGGTTCCAGTAGGTTGTGTTTTCATTTTCAATGACTTCCAGGAACCTTTTAATTTCCTGTTTTATTTCATCAATGACCCATTGTTCATTAAGCAATGATTTATTCAGTTTCCAGCTGTTTGCATGTTTTTTGTCTTTATTTTTGTTGTTGAGTTCTAGTTTTATTGCATTGTGGTCAGATAGAATGCATGGTATTATTTCTATTTTCTTATATTTGCTGAGGCTTGCTTTGTGCCCTAGGATATAATCTATTTTGGAGAAGGTCCATGGGCTGCTGAGAAGAATGTATATTGTGTAGAAGTTGGATGAAATGTTCTGTAGACATCAAGTAGGTCCATTTGATCTATGGTATGTTTTAGATCTAGGATTTCTTTATTGATTTTTTTGTTCAGATGACCTATCTATTGATGATAGTGGGTGTTAAAGTCTCCCCCTCCCACTGTGTTGGAGTTAATATATGCTTTTAGGTCCTTCAGGGTACGTTTGATGAAATTAGGTGCATTGACATTGGTTGCATATAGATTGATAATTGTTATTTCCTTTTGGTCTGTTTCCCCTTTTATTAGTATGGAATGTCCTTCTTTATCTTGTTTGATCAATGTAGGTTTGAAGTCTACTTTGTCAGAGATAAGTATTGCTACTCCTGCCTGTTTTCAGGGGCCATTGGCTTGGTAAATCTTCTTCCAGCCTTTCATCCTAAGCTTATGCTTATTTCTGTGGATGAAATGGGTCTCCTGTAGGCAGAAGATTGTTGGATCTTCCTTTTTAATCCAGTTTGTCAAGTGGTGCCTTTTGATGGGTAATTAAGTCCGTTAACATTAAGTATTAGTACTGATAGGTATGTGGTGAGTCCTGTCATTTAGTAGTCTTAGTTGTTTGAGGGTTTGATTGTGTGTGGCTAAACGATGTTACGCTCTACTTTCTTGCTTTTTCTTCTCCTGTGATTTGGTATTGCCTGCCCTTTCATGGTTTTGTTTGCTTTCATTAGATGTGTGCAGAATTCCTTGGAGAAGCTTTTGTAGTGGTGGCTTGGTGGTCATATATTATTTTAATTTCTGCTTATCATGGAAGACTTTTATTGTTCCATCTATATTGAATGATAGTTTTGCTGGATAGAGTATCCTGGGGTTGAAGTTATTTTCATTCAGTGCCCAGAAAAGCTCAACCCAAGCTCTTCTTGCTTTTAATGTTTCTGTTGAGAAGTCTGCTGTGATTTTGATGGGTTTACTTTTGTATGTTATTTGTTTTTTCTCTCTTAAAGCCTTCAATACTCTTTCTCTAGTCTCCCTATTTGTTGTTTTCATGATGATATGTCATGGGGTAGCTCTGCTTTGGTCAGGTCTGTTTGGTGTTCTGGAGGCCTCCTGTACCTGAATGCACATAGTTTTCTCTAGGTTTGGGGAATTTTCTGTTATTATTTTGTTGAATATATTATGCATTCCTTTTGCTTGAACCTATTCTCCTTCTTCAATGCCCATATTTCTCAGGTTTGGTCTTTTGATGGAGTCAGTGAGTTCCTGCATATTCCTTTCACAGGTCTTGAGTTGTTTGAGTAATAGCTCTTCAGTTTTTCCTTTAATTTCCATTTCATCTTCAAGTTCTAAGATTCTGTCTTCTGCTTGTTCTAGTTTGTAGGATCAGCCTTCCATTGTGGTTTGTATTTCTGTTTCAAACCTCTGTTTCTTAGGTTTTCCATATCATGGGTCACTTTTTATTTAATATTGTCAATTTTTATTCTTAATTCACTTATCTCTCTATTTGTGGCATTCTATGTTTCACTTTGGTATTTATTTAGGGCTTCTATGTGTTCATTTATTTGTTTTTGTGTCTTCTCATATTCTTTATTTTTGTTGTCTTGGAATTTCTTGAGTGCCTCCTGTACATTTTGGTTGAGCATGTCTAGTAACATCTGTATGAAATTCTCATTGATTGCTTGCAGAATTTCTTCTTTCTGGATGCTCTTGTGGTCTTTGTTAGATTCCTTGGTAGAGTTTATCTTTTTTTGTTGGAGTCTGTATCTGGGTATCTGTTTTCTTTATTTCCCTCTGAATCCTGTACTAATTTATTTTTGTGGGAAGAATGGTTTCCATCCCTTTTTTGTCTTCCCATCATTCCACTTGATAATGTTTCTGTACCTGGTCTATGTGTAATTTAGTATTATCTAACTTACAATAATAAAACTAATTTAACCAAGAAAGAAGGAGAAAAAAAGAAAAAGAAATGGAAAAAAAATGGAGAACCAAAGAAATCAATGGGGAGAGATGGTGGACAATCAAACAGTGAAGAAGACAAACAAACACTTAAAGTAAAGAAAAAAGAGAAAAAAAAAACATCCTTGGTTCAGGAACAATAGAATTTCAGTCTTAGTAGTTCTGGTATTACTCCTTTAGCATCCAGTCCCGTTTGTCTGTGTCTTCTAGGCAGGTTTGGAGCTGGTGTCTGGTGGTGCTGGAGCCCTCCTGTATTGGGTGGAGGTGCAGTGGCAGTGGCGTAGGGGTTGTGGACTGCCTGTTCTTTCAGTGTATTGTGATGTGGAGAAGACTTACATGGGCTAGGGGTTTAGGGTGCTGAAGTTTCAGCTCTCCCTTGTTCTTTACCTTAACCAAGTGTGTCTCAGCATCTCAGCAAGGTCCCTGATTTCCAGAGCTCACTCAGTCTGCATCTTTGTCTCAGTCGCCATTTTGGATCATCTTATCTTGCATTTTTTAAAAGAAAATATCAGTTGTTCTTAGCAGCTTCTGAACAAACATTCTCTTTAACATGAGTTCCTTTTTCACCTTTTCACAATTAGGGAAGGCTGGTTCATCTGGAGAGAGCTTGGGCAGAACTGCTTGCAGGCTGTTAATTGTTGTATTAATGGAGTCTGAGAACCATTCAGACTGTCACTCAGTAGGAGCTGCCGGTTGCTTATTAACTTCAGCAGGGTGCTGGGGACCTTCACAGGGGAGCTGTCCTCAAACCCAGTAGCCCCATTATTCATATGTCTTTTATTTTAAAAAGAGCTTTTACTTGACATTGCAGGGGAGAATAATGAATGGGACCCATCAGCAGTTCTAGTTCCTATAAAGAAACAGTCACAGTGAACTTCTAGGGGCTTCACTGTGTGATTCTGGATATAGATTCCACTATCTAAGTAAACGCAGTTTTGAAAATTCCCTTAAGAGGTGGTTTGCATGTATGGAAGGTGGACCACTCTGGTATGGGTGGGTTTTTGGTATAGAAGTGATGTGCTGGAACATCAAAGTGCCCAAAGAAGTATGCCAAGTGAGGGATTGTCACACCTTAAGGAATAAGTCACCTAGAAACTGGAGTTCTTTTTTTAAAAAGTGAACAAATAGACCCATATAAGCTTCTTTAATTCTCCATCCCCTACTGTTTAGGAATTTTAAACAGATGGGTCCAACTTACTTCTGTTGGACCCATCTTCTATGTTAAGCACTCCACATGCCTGATCTTGTTCAGTCTGTGCTAAATCCTGCCTGGGTTGCATTATTTTGTTGTAGTTAGGACAAGCAATTTGAGAGTAGAAAGCCTGGATCTCTGTTTTAAATCTTCCATAGCCCACCACCACCTGGTAAATACAGAATGGGTTCTGAGCTGAGCTATATTGCAGAAATCACAAAGAACCATAAAATTAAGAAGGACTGTTCCACTGTTTGAGCCATCCTAAAATCAAGAAAGTTATTATTAAACTTGATTGAAAGTGGTTCATTTGATTATAGTGCATAAACATATTTGTTTTAATTGGAATATAATGTATTATTGTAGGTAAGTTTTAAAAATGCTATCTCTTTTAACATTTATGACTCATATATGTGTATGCATAAACCACAGTCCAGGCACAGAAATATTTTAATATTGGTTGCCTTTCTTACTAAGGCAGTCTTAATGTAATTGGTTAATATTACACAGAAAGTTTTGGCCCACCTATGGGTCAGGCTATTGCAGCAGAAAGGGTGACTTTTGAGTCACAGAACTTGAGATCTAGTTTAAACAACTATTATGATGTTTGTAACCCATGAAGGAAAAAATAGGATTATATAGTAAGGCTTTCAACACAGTATCTGACAAAGAATTTCTTTCCCTTGCATGGAAGTATCTGCTTTTACACACATTGAACTTCATCTCTTTCTCATGATCTATGTATTTTCTGACTAATCTGTAATAACATTTGTAATTTACCATTAGTAGTAACAAGGTTACTGTCAATGATGGGAAGATTTGAGAATGTTAATAAAATTGTACTTCATGGGATATGTGGTCCCCCATCACTGGTCTGATGATAAAGGCAGTGAAAATTACCCAGGGAGCAGGCTACTCAAGATGCTCCACTCTCCAGTCAAATTTAAAGCAGAAGAAGGCAGGTGTCTACCTTTTCTCAACCCAACATTCCTTTAGGACAGGTGCATGGACAGATGGGCTGGGGGGCTGGGGAGGGAATGTGGCACAAATTATCATCTGTACCAACTTAGGCAGAGTTAGGTGGAAAAGCGCAGGCACAAATTTATGACATAATATATGTCACATTTAAAATAACTGCCTTTTTCAAAACTTTCTCTAACAGGGAGCCAAATGGAGCCCATATGACCCTGCCCTTTCTTTCTTTTTTCCTTCTTTACACTTTTTGTGTGTGACAATTCTTTTTGCAATGCCACTGAGTTCTGACTAAGATTCTAGTCCTATTTGGTGAGGCCTCTACTGTGTTTTTTGGCTTCCTTCAGTGTTCTGATTTAAAATATTACAATCCTTTCCACATTTCTGCATGTTTTTTATCCTTATTTGTCTTTTTCTCCTACAAGTGCTGACTCTATCTTCCATGCCAAGTTGGCCCATGGTTTCTCATGTATTCTGGAAAATAGACTCACTGAATTCTGTTCAACATTTCCCATTCAAAATTATCTGGCTAGAGTACCTAGGAAAACCCAAATCCCCTTTTCCCCAGCTGCTGTTATTCACTGTGAAATTCCCAAAAGTGATCCTTATAAAACACAGGCAAAGATAGGTGAAGCCTTACTATGCTGTCATCTGAGGCTGGGTTTTCATGCCAGACTCCAGAGGCTGCAGGCCTTAGGCAGGGCCTTGCTCTCCCTGCCTACCTGCCCGAAGTTCTCAAGTCTGCATCACAACTCAAGTGCAGATTTGGAGCTAACCCAGCCTGCCAGCAGGCACCACAAGAAAAAGAGAAAGACAAGTAGTCAAAAAGAGGGGGGAATTTCCCCTTGCTTCCCAAAGGCACTCAGCCAAGGACACTGACCCAAGATGTCCTCAGGTGTGGATGGGGCAGAGAAGACTCTGCTCTAACTCCTCATCCTTGCGGAACAGTTAGAGAAGATGACCTTTTGCCCATGGCTACCATTTTTCTGCATCCCATGAAGGATCCACTGTTAAAAAATATACACTGTGTCATCTTTTTTTACTTGCCCCTCCACCAAGTGTGTGTGTGTGTGTGTGTGTGTGTGTTTAGGGAGTGCAGGAAAGAAAGAATCTTCCAGCCCTGTGGAGCCAAATAACCACTGTAGAATCGGGATCCCTGCTTAATGGTAGCCTGATTTTGAGCTTTGCAATTATACTCAAACCCTTCATTATAATGATCTAATCACAAAACATCAACTTTACTTTTTGATTTCATGATTAAGCCGGGTTTTTAGAAATTTTTCAGTTGGCATCTGGAAATTTTTAATGCAAATGGTTAAGTGGTTTTGAGGTTCTTTTGTGAATACAGAACAGAATGTTTCCTTTATATGTTCAGATGAGTACTTTCTGTAAATAACACAGTGTAAATTTCAAAGCACTTCAATTATGAAGTCCTCAGTCAGTAAGCATTTTGGGGGGAACACTCTGTGCCAGATCAAGTACTAAGAGCTAGAACTAGAAATATGCGAATTCATGCCTAATGCATTGCTGATCCTCTCACAAACCATGGGAATTATGGGGCCAACTGCTAAGAAGTCAATAGTTGAGGAACCAGGGTCTTTGGGAGGTGTTTTCATTTACCCAAAGTTCCCAAATTTATGGAGATGGGACTTAAATCTATGATGTCTGTCATTCAGTATACTGCCTTATGATCATTGGCCCTTTCAGCATTCTAAATAAAGTATTATAGCTTAACTGTGACTCAAAATCCATGATTTCTCTTTCATGAAGTGAGTTTGTTGCCAGAGTCCTACCATCATGGTAAGTGGGGCCAGGAAACATGTGATTCTCTTCCTACTGGAAAAGACTCAGCTGAATATATCACCCAAAGGAAATAACAATACTTGCTCTTGCAGCATAATTGTCTGAACTTGTCATGTGACAAACATGTACTAAATGTATTCTCTGTGCTGCCCACTATCTTAGCTTTGGGTGATGAATGTATTCCAATGGCTAACTTACATTCCCTGCCCTTGTAGGAAGTGTACACATCCTTGTGCTCTTTCTCAATGTTTTGTCACACTAGTTCAATTTCTCAATTTTCCCATTTAATATTGTGGAAGTAATATACTAATATATCAGTAAATTCTCTGATCTTGATGACTCAGCTGTTAGAACTATAAGATGCAATATTGTTTCCTCTTAGCTGATGTCTTTTCATCTAATCTCTGCCTCTACAAACTTACCCTTCCTAGACATGTCATATAAATAGAATCATACAGTATATGACATTTTGTGACTAGTTTCTTTCACTTAGCTTCATCCTTCCATGTTTGCCATGTATCAGTTATTCATTCCCTCCTATGACTGACTAGAATACTCTACTGTGTGGATATGCTATGTTTTGTTAATATCTTAATCAGCTGGTGGAGACTGAAGTTGTTCTTATGTTTGGGAAAGTATGAAGTACAGTGAGACTAGTGCTGCTATAAATATTATGTACAAATTTTGTGGGAACATATGTTTTCAATTCTCTAGGGTATATATTTAGAAGACTGGGTCATGTGGTAACTTTAACTTTCTGAGGAAATATCAAATTGTTTTCTTACATGAATGCACTATTTTATAAAACTATTAGCAATGTATGAGGCTGCTATTTTTCCATATCTTCTTCAATATTTGTTGTTGTTTCTATTTTTTTTTCTTTTATTCATATGTGCATACAATGTTTGGGTCATTTCTCCCCACTCCCTCCTTGCTACCAGGCAAAAACTATTTTGCCCTTATTTCTGATTTTGTTGAAGAGAGAGTATAACCAATAATAGGAAGGACCAAGGATTTTTGCTATTTGAGATAAGGATAGCTATACATGGAGTTGACTTACATTGCTTTCCTGTACATGTGTGTTACCTTCTAAATTAATTCTTCTCAAACTAATCTTTTCTCTAGTTCCTGGTCCCCTTCTCCTATTGGCCTCAGTTGCTTTAAAATATCTGCTTTAGTTTCTCTGCGTTGAGGGCAACAAATGCTATCTAGTTTTTTGGGTGTTTTACCTATCCTCATACCTCCCTTGTGTGCTCTCACTTTATCATGTGCTCAAAGTCCAATCCCCTTGTTGTGTTTGCCCTTGATCTAATGTCCACATATGAGGGAGAACATATGATTTTTGGTCTTTTGGGCCAGGCTAACCTCACTCAGGATGATGTTCTCCAGTTCTATCTATTTACTTAAGAAAGAATGATAAGATTTCATTCTTCTTCATGGCTGAGTAAAATTCTATTGTGTATAAATACCACATTTTCTTGATCCATTTGTCAGTAGTGGGCGTCTTGGCTGTTTCCATAACTTAACTATTGTGAATAGTGCTGCAGTAAACATGGGTGTGCAGGTGCCTCTGGAGTAACCTGTGTCACATTCTTTTGGGTATATCCCCAAGAGTGATATTGCTGGATCATATGGTAGATCTATGTTTAAATTTTTAAGAAGCCTCCAGATTTTTTTCCAGAGTTGTTGTACTAGTTTGCATTCCCACCAGCAGTGTAAAAAAGGTTCTTTTTTCCCTGCATCATCACCAACACCTGTTGTTAGTGGTGTTGCTAATGATGGCTATTCTAACAGGGGTGAGGTAGAATCTTAGTGTGGTTTTAATATGCATTTCCTTTATTGCTAGAGATGGTGAACATTTTTTAATGTGTTTTTTGGACATTTGAATTTCTTCTTTTGAGAAAGTTCTGTTTAGTTCATTTGCCCATTTCTTTATTGGTTCATTAATTTTGGGAGAATTTAGTTTTTTGAGTTCCCTATATATTCTGGTTACCAGTCCTTTATCTGATGTATAGCTGGCAAATATTTTCTCCCACTCTGTGGGTGGTCTCTTCAATTTAGAGACCATTTCTTTTGTTGAGCAGAAGCTTTTTAGTTTTATGAAGTCCCATTTATCTATGCTGTCTCTTAGTTGCTGAATAGTGGGGTACCATTGAGAAAGTCCTTGCCTGTACCTATTAGTCCCAAAGTATTTCTTACTCTTTCCTGTACCACTTTAGAGTTTGGGGTCTGATATTAAAATCCTTGGTCCATTTTGAGTTAATATTGGTATAGGGTGATAAACATGGATCTAGTTTCAGTGTTTTGCAGACTGCTAACCAGTTTTCCCAGCAGTTTTTTTTGAAGAGGCTGTCTTTTCTCCATCATATATTTTTAGCTCCTTTATCAAAGATAAGTTGGTTATAGTTGTGTGGCTTCATATCCAGGTCCTCTATTCTGTTCCACTGGTCTTCATGTCTGTTTTTGTGCCAGTACAATGATGTTTTTATAGCTACTGCTTTGTAATATAGTTTGAAGTTGGGTATTGTGATACCTCCAGTGTTGTTCTTTTTACTGAGTATTGCCTTGGCTATTCGTGGCCTCTTGTGTTTCCAAATAAATTTAACAGTTGATTTTTCAATCTCTTTGATGAATATCATTGGGATTTTGATGGGAATTGCATTAAACTTGTAGGTTGCTTTTGGAGTATAGAGATTTTTACTATGTTGATTCTACCAATGCAGATCATGGGAGATCTCTCCACTTTCTATAGTCTTCCTCAATCTCTTTCTTCAGAAGTTTATAGTTTTTCTTGTAGAGGTTATTCACATCCTTTCTTAAGTTTACATCTGGGTGTTTGATTTTTTTTTTGAGGCTATTGTGAATGGAATTGTTTTCATATATTCTTTCTCAGTTTGTTCATTATTAATGTATAGAAATGCTAATGATTTTTCTATGTTGATTTTATTGATGGTGTCTAGGAGCTTTTGAGTAGAGTTTTTTGGGTCTTTAGGTATAGGATCATATCATCTGCAAATAGGGATATTTTGACAGTTTCTTTACCTATTTGTATGCCTTTTATTCCTTCTTCTTGCCTAATTACTCTGGCTAGGCGTTCCAGTACTAGGTTGAATAAGAGTGGAGATAGTGGCATCCTTGTCTCATTCCTGATTTTAGAAGGAATGGTTTCAATTTTTCACTGTTAAGTATAATGCTGGCTATAGGTTTGTCACATATAGCTTTTATAATGTTGAGGTACTTTCCTTCTATTCCTAGTTTTCTTAGAGCTTTTATCATGAAACGGTCTTGGATCTTATCACAGGCTTTTTCTGCATCTATTGAGATGATCAAGTGGTTTTTGTCTTTGGTTCTGTTAATGTGGCTTATTACGTTTATTGATTTGCGAATGTGGAACCACCCCTGCATTCCTGGGATGAAGCCTACTTGGTCATGGTGAATGATCTTTTTGATGTGTTGTTGAATTTGGGTTGCCATTATTTTATTGAGGATTTTTTCATCGATGTTCATTAAGGAGATTGGCCTATAGTTCTCCTTTTTGGAGGTGTCATTGCCTGGTTTTGGGATAAGTGTAATACTGGCTTCATAAAATGTGTTAGGCAGTTTTCCTTCCCTTTCTATTTCGTGGAACAGTTTAAGGAGAGTTAGTATTTGTTCTTCTTTAAAGGTCTGATAGAATTCAAAAGAGAGTCCATCAGGTCCTGGACTTTTCTTTTTTGGGAGACTCTTGATTGCTGCTTCAATTTCATTTTGTGTTATAGATCTATTCAGGTGATTAATATCCTCTTGGTTCAGTTTTGAATGATCATAAGTATCTAGAAATCTGTCCATTTCTTGAAGATTTTCAAATTTATTTGAATATAGGTTCTCAAAATAGTCTCTGATGATTTCCTGGGCTTTCATGGTGTTTGTTGTTATCTTCCCTTTTGCATTCTTGATTTTACTGATTTGGGTTTTTTGTGTAGCTAAATCAATGTTACTTTCTACTTTCTTGCCTTTTCTTCTGTGATTTGGTATTGCCTGCCCTTTCATGGTTATGTTGGGTTTCACTTTCTGTGTGCAAAATCTCTTGAGGAATCTTCTGTAGTGGGTGGCTTTGTGATCACATATTGTTTCAGTTTCTGCTTATCATGGAAGGCTTTTATTGCTCCATCGAGTTTGAATGATAGTTTTGCTGGGTAGAGTATCCTAAGGTTGAAGTTATTTTCATTCAGTGCCCGGAAGAGCTCACCCTAGCTCTTCTTGCATTTAATGTTTCTGTTGAGAAGTCTGCTGTGATTTTGATGGGTTTACTTTTGTATGTTATTTGTTTTTTCTCTCTTACAGCCTTCAATATTCGTTCTCTAGTCTCTGTACTTGTTTTAGTGATAATATGTCATGGGGTAGTTCTATTTTGGTCAAGTCTGTTTCATGTTCTGGAGGCTTCCTGTACCTGTATAGGCATAGTTTTCTCTAGATTTGGGATATTTTCTGTTATTATTTTGTTGAGTATATTATGCATTCCCTTTGCTTGCACCTCTTCTCCTTCTTTGATGCCTATGATTCTCAAGTTTGGTCTTTTGATGGAGTCAGTAAGTTCTTGCATTTTCTTTTCACAAGTCTTGAGTTGTTTAACTAATAGTTCTTTGGTTTTTCTTTTAATTACCATTTCATCTTCAGCTCTGAGATTCTGTCTTCTGCTTTTTCTAATCTGCTGTATTGGCCTTCCATTTTGTTTTGCATTTCTGTTTGATTCTTTTTTCTGAGGTTTTCCATATCCTGAGTTTCTTCCCTTTAATATTGTCTATTTTCGTCGTGAGTTCATTTATCTTTTATTTATCATGTTCTTTGTTTCCCTTTGGTGTTTATACAGTGCTTCTATAGTTTCTTTTATTTGTTCTTGTGCGTTCTCAAATTTTCTATTTTTGTTGTCTTGGAATTTCTTGAGTGTCTCCTGTACATTTTGGTTGACCATATCCAGTATCATCTCTATAAAATTCTCATTGATCACTTGCAGGATTTCTCCTTTCAGGGTGTTCTTGTGGGCTTCATTGGGTTCTTTGGCATAGTTTATCTTCATTTTGTTGGAGTCTGGATCTGGGTATCTGTTTTCTTCATTTCCATCTGGTTCCTGTACTAATTTATTATTGGGGGGAAAATGGTTTCCCTCTTTTTTCCATCTTCCCATCATTGCCCTTTGTATTGTTACTGTCCATGTACTGTGTGTAATTCAGTATTGTCTAGCTTGTAATAATAACAATGATGATATCTAGAGTGGAAGGGTGAGAGGAGAGGGAAAACAAAGAAGGTAAAGAAAAATGGAACTATGAGCACATGATAAAAGCAAGAGCACACAAGGGAGGGGTGAGGATAGGTAAGACACCTAAAAAACTAGCTAGCATTTGTTGCCCTTAACGCAGAGAAACTAAAGCAGATACCTTAAAGCAACTGAGGCCAATAGGAAAAGGGGAACAGGTATTAGAGAAAAGGTTAGATCAAAAAGAATTAACCTAGAAGGTAACACCCATGCACAGGAAATCAATGTGAGTCAATGCCCTGTATAGCTATTCTTATCTCAACCAGCAAAAACCCTTGTTCCTTCCTATTATTGCTTATACTCTCTCTACAACAAAATTAGAAATAAGGGCAAAATAGTTTCTGCTGGGTATTGGGGGGGGAGAGGGAGGGGGGAGTGGGTGGTAAGGGAGGGGGTGGGGGCAGGGGGGAGAAATGAACCAAGCCTTGTATGCACATATGAATAATAAAAGAAAAATGAAAAAAAAAAAAAAGAAAAACGGAAAAAATGAAACACACACACACACACACAACAGAGCCAAAGAAATAAACAGGGACAGATAGGGTAATAATCAACAGTAAGCTAAACACACGTTAGAGAGACAGAGAGAGGATAAAAAAAAATCCCCAAGTTCAAATGCAATAAAATGTCAGTCTTAATAATTTTGGTGTTTGTCCTTCAGCCTCTAGTCCTGGTGTTGTTGCCTGAGAAGTAGTTCTGTCATTGTCTCATCACAGGGGAAAAAACCAAACCAGCCAACCAAACAAACAAAAACTATCCCAAGTTCAAATCCAATACAGTTTCAGTTAGTCCTTTAGCATCCAGTCCTAGTTCTGGTGTTGTCTATCAAAGGAAGAGAGCAAAAAAAAGTGTCTATAGACAGCTTTGTGAATGTCTATCTGAGGCTGCAGCTCACCAGCCACCTACTGTCAGCCAGCTTCTGTTGCAGGCTTTATTTATTATAGATCTCAGGAATGAGGTTTACACTCACCTAGCCTTGCAAGCTTTGTTTATTTAGAGTTCTCCTGGACCCATGCCCCTTTTGTTTTCTCCAGTATACAGCCCTATCCACAATTGCAGTTGATTTTTTTATTTAGAGCTCTCTTGGGGAGGCGCCCCTCCCCCACTCTATGGTGGAGCATGCCAGACTTTAGCTGCTGTTACAAGCTTTCCCCTTTCCAAGCACACTGGGGGAGGAGGTGCCACACCCACCTTCTCTGGCTGTCTTATTTACAGTTCAAGTGCAGAGTGCCCCTCCCCCTCTCTCTGGAGCTCAGGGCACCCCGCCCTCTTTGCTACATGTCTTTTTTTTTCAGCTGCTTGTTTATGATTCAGTTTGGTTTTTTTTCTCTTTTGTCCCTGGGTGGGGTGGGGGTCTGGCTGTCCAGGGGGCTATGGTGATTTGTTCCAGAGTTGTCTGTGGGAGTACCTCGTGCTGCTTAGCTCACCTGGTGGTCTGCTTCTCCCAAGCAGGATAGGAGCTGGCGTCTGGCAGCACAGGAGCCCTCCTGGTTTCTCCATTTAACATGGAGTGGGGACGCTGTGCATGCACTGGGGGTGTGGAAGTGTTGGAGTTTTGCCTCTTCTTGGTGGTTTTTCCTGCAAGGCGTATCTCTAGCATCTCTCCAAGATTTTACTTTAGGAAGCATGCTTTCTGCTTCCTCCTTCTAGTTGCCATCCGAGTATCCCTTCCCCTGCAAATCAGGGTTTTCAAGATGGAGAAAGGCTCATTTTGTTTCAAATAGGCCTGTTCAGCTGAGTTGAAGAAACACATGTATCTCTCGAAAGGAAATCATCTGTGTATGTTGTTCGCCTTTATATTAGCCAGCCTAGTGGGTATGAATTGGCATAATATTTGATTTGCTTTTCTCTAATAATGAATGATTTTGAACATCTTCCTACGTGCTTCTTGGACTTTGCTTCTTGGATATTTGGTGAAATGTTTATTCAAGTCCTTCATACACCTTACACCTTTATTTGAGTTTGTGTTTTTGTTGCTGAGTTGTATGAGTTCTTTACATATTATTCATACCAACTCTTTTCAGATATGTAAGATTTATAGCTCTTTTCACCTATACTGGAGGTTGTCTTTTCCTTGGAGTCTCATGAAGCACAAAATATTTTCATTTTAATTTAAGTCCAAATTATCTTTTCTTTCTTTTGTTGCTGTGCTTTTGGTATAATACTTGAGAAGCCATTCCTTAATACAAAATGGTGAAGATGTATTCCTTTTTTTTCTTCCTTGAGTTTACAATCTTAACTGTTATGTGCAGTCTATAATCCTTTTTGAATTACTTTATGCAGATGGCATCAGGTTCTGGAAAAATCTTCAGTATTTTGGTATTCAATTGTTATAGCATAACTTGTTCAAAGACTTTTTCTCCATTCACATGTTTTCACACCATTATTGAAAACTCATTGTCCATAAACACAAAGGTTCAGTTTTGGACTTTCAGCTCAATTTAGTTTACCTGTATATCTACCCTTATGTCATTACTACACTGTTTTGATTACAGTTACTCTGAAATGACTTTAAAATCAAAAAGTATGAATTCCTCAACTTTGTTATTATTAAAATGGTTTGCTATTCTGAATCCCTTGCATTTTCATATGAATTTTAAATCAGTTGGTTGATTCTGCAAAAAAGGTAAAATTCAAATAGGAATTGCATTGAATCTAGAGATCAATTTTGTGGAATATTGTCATTATAACAAAATTAATTCTTTTGATCCATGAACACACTATATAGTCCCATTTATTCAGGCCTTCTTTAATTTCTTTCAGCATATATTTTAGTTTTCATTGTACAAATCTTATACTTCTGAGAACATACTTATCTCATCTAGGTTCTCTCCTTAGTAAAAAAATTTTATGACTATTTATTTTGGTGTACCTACCTTTCTATTTCTTTCTTCTCTCCCCTTCCTTTCTCCTTTCTTCCTTCCTCCTTCCATTCTCTATTTTCCTCTCTTCTTCCCTCCACCTTTCCTTTCTTTCTTATTTTCTTCCCTTTTTCCTTTCCTCCTTTATTCTTTCTTTTCTTCTTACTTCCTTACCACAAATATGATATTTATCATGTAAACATATTTTAAAAATTGACAATATAGTAGAGAATAAACTAACACAATTTCTTGACTACAACATTACAGTCTTTATTGAGCTACAGACAATATGCAACCAAACTAATGAAGACACATATACACACACACTAATGCCAGGCAGTAACAAGTACAGTTAAAGGATGCAGAGACAGAGTGAAAGAGGTGGTGGTGGAAGAAGCATGTGTTCTTGCAAGTTCTTGAAACAGGTAGCAGACAAAAAAATGGAAAGGAAGAAAGTCAAATTGCTGAACTATTAATATGTGAGTACTGACATATTACTTGTTGTTGGTGTAAGGTAGAAAATTACTTTATTCATTATGTAGATCTGTCAAATTAATTTTAAAAATTCAATCAAAATGACATTGTACATAGACCTACTGAGCATTAATTTAGCTAAATATATTCAGAAATTTAGTAAGCACAGAAGAAGAGTGACTGTCTTCAATATTCTACTTGGTAACCCCTGTGCTGAAATGAGAGATGTGAATCTGAGATGCCATCATTCTCAGTCCCTATGTGCTTCTTAGAGTTTAAATGCTTCACCAGGATGGTGCCTTTTATGTTTAAGGTTGCAGGAAGTTTGTGTTTGAAGATACAAAGTTTGTATCATGTGCTCTTACTTTTAGAACCTAACTCTTCCTAAATAGTGACCCTTCCATAAGTTTCTTGAGGGCAAAGATTGTATTGTTAATGCCATTTATAACTTCTCAAATTACACTGGAGTGTTGTGTACAGCCTGATAGTGTCAACTTTAGTCTACTGCTATTTATACAATCTCTGCTGTCTAAGACTAAGTCCAGGTTGATTTAATACATTGCTCAATAGAGAACTCTAGTTGGGAGAGAAGGGTTCCATTCAAATTCCATGAAGTAACCAAGGAACAAAACAAAACAAAACAAAAGCATGAGGAAGAAAGTAGATTCAGTGAGGGGATGACATTGGTAAGACCCAGCAGGACAGTAACAGGAAGAAAGGAAGGGCTGGGAGTTGGTTGAATGACACCCTAGGAACTGGAGCTATATGAAGCTATATGAAGCTGGTTTTATGCATACACTGAATCATGCGGTTTTGCTTCAGGCATGGAAATACTTGCAATTACATTATTTGTCAGTGAGAACATGAAATAGATTCCAAAGTAGGTAGCTTTTTTGAGACTTGTTTTCTCTTTTTAACTAAACTGATTTTGATAAGATGAAAAGGAGTAGCAACCAAGTATTTATTGCCAACACATGGAACACTCTCAGGGTTTATCACCAACATTAACACATCAGCAAAAGCAGGTGGGCACAGCAGCTTCCTGGTGAGCAAGGCTGTAACCTGGAAATGAGGTCTGTATAAAAAGGTAAACAGCGTGATCCTCTAAATTCTATATTTTAACTACTACATATATTCCATGTAGACTTGTTGTCCAAAAAGAAAATGCTGAGTCTCAGCCTCATTTGCCTTGACCATTACAGTGGGAAAATCAATAGTCTATCAGTTAAAGGATTTCTTAATATATTTTTTACCTGATTGAAATATCAGTTAAAGTTTGCCATCATAGTTACAGATAAACTGATGCTTGAAATTCACTTGATGTGTAATAGGATAATATACTCCCAAAGCCCTCAAGGCCGTGATCATTCAGCCATTTTATGTAGCATATCATTCCCCCTGTAGGGATCAACTTTTTCCTGGCATGAAAAGTAGCAACTCTGGTTGAATCTTTTCTTATTGGAACAGGCTTTTATTTCTAGGTAACATGTCTGTGAAAGACCTAATTCTGAGTAGAGATGTGGGTATTACTGGAAAGAAATTTTTTCTATTATACTCTGCTTCATCAAAAAAGTAAAAAACATTTTTTACAGAAATTCAGATGTTTTCTTGTGATCTTTAAACAATAAATGAATGAATTCTTCTTAAAGCAAAAAAGAAATTAGGCCAACCAGTCCTTAGATCATCTGTTTAGATTTTGGGTGTCTGTATGGTACACCTACCCCTTTCAACTCTAGTACCAAACTTGGGATTATAAAATTTCAATGTAAGAGTAGATCTAGGTCAACTACCTCAGTGATAAAATCTGCAAGATGACTTCTGGCCTGTGCATGCATACTATTGGTAGTGAGAAACTCACTAATTACTCCAGCCATGTCCTGAATCTCTGTGGGGCTCTATGTTATGAAAAACAAATTCCTCAATGCAACTCCCAGAAATTCACAGTAGCCATCTAGTGTCTCGTTTTTATCCAAACTAAATATCACTATTTTATTTGATAATTTGCTAAATTAAAAATTTTTAATACAAAATGTAGCCCCTTATGACTGGAAACTGATTTACAATTATTCCTACGTATGGTGTGGGACATCCCAGTTACACAACCGTGGTGCTCGCATTGTCTGAAAGAAGACAGAAGGTGTTCTCATCCTTTGTCAAACAGGCTGCAGCACCTCAGTGGTGTGCTAATGAGACTTAATACCTTCCCATTTCAGCTTGTCTTGTGAGTCAGATTCACAGACACAATAAGAAAATCCTGGCATCTGAAGCTTCAGTAGTAGAAGGATTAGCTTTCACTGTGGCCCTATTCTAGATGTTGCTTTGTTGTTCCAAGTCTACAGCCTTTCTTCACAGGAGAGTTATACATCTCAGAGATAGGAAAGCCCACACTTACCATCTAGCACCAGCTGGGCCCCTATATCAAGTTCTTCTCTAATGTATCTTCTAAGATCATGTTCAGTCCATTTAACCCTCTGGCATGTATGCATGAGGTAGTCACAGGGTTATAAGAGCTATAGAAAAATCACAAAAATGAAGCTGTATCATGGCAAATCAACTCAAGAGCTCAGCAACTCTATTAAAATTTTAAAATAGTTAATCCTCTGAGAAGTGTTCCTATTAATTAAACAAAGGTGAAAGAAAATGAGTTTCACACTTATTCTCAGCAAGGAAGAAGGTGGGCTGTAGCCTGAATGCAAAAGAGCTGTGTGATCACAGGTAATGCATTACTTCCGCAAAACTCTTGGAAGGTTGAGATGTCAGGTCATTTATCTGCAAAACAATCTGGGCCAATTTTTTTCAGTCTTTCCTGAAGAAGAAATGCTTTCATTCAGGAGCATTTTCCAGAAATACACAGGGATTTAACTCCTGCAGAACCAGGCTGCAGCCCAGCAAACAGGACACCAAACTTAGCTGCTATTGAGTTCTGTAACAGTACATCATGGAATATGTGGTTGAGTGGGAAATGGTCTGGTGGAGTAAGTTGATTGCCATAGAAAAATTAGAGAACTTGAGTCTTTTGTTTCCCATGATACTACATCTATACCACCTAAGAGTATGTATGTTTTGCATATAATTTTGCATTTACGAGGGTAATGTAAGGGATATGCCTGGTTTCCCTAAAATACATGAAAACAAAATTCTTTTGCTACTGTCTTCCTCTACTGTGCAATGTGAGCAAGGGATCTTGTGAATGACCAAAAAAAATTGACAGGTTCAGATTTGAAAAAGCAGTTTGGTAATTTATGTTTATTATGTGTTTTGCTAGCTAAGATTTCTGTGTCTGTATTTGCTGACCAAATATGGACTAACTTGATAAAAATGAGATGGTTCAGAGATGCCTAGAAATTATAGAAAGGTTTCAAGATAGAAAGTCTCCACAGAAAAATGACCTATTTTTCTACTTGCCATTGGTCTCTGGGGAGAGGAAACATGTGTTCCACCCTTTTTAAGATCAAAGATGAGGCTCCAGTGAAATTTGGAATGTGAAGAGAGAAAGTGAGAAAGGTTGTGGGAAAATGCTACAGTTAGGATCCTTAGAAAAAACACAAGACAAGAATATTTTACACAATTATTCATTGAGGCTGTGATTTCAGATAAAACTTGTAAGGAAATAAAAGAAGGTTTAAAAAGACAAAGGTCAAATTTTTTTTCTCATATGTAGAGGAAGATCCAAATACAAATACAAACATTATCATGTACACACACACACAAACACATATATGTGTATATATATATATATATATATATATAGAGAGAGAGAGAGAGAGAGAGAGAGAGAGAATATTTTTTCAAAATTAGGACTGCTAGGGGAGAGTAAGGGAGGAGGAAAAGAAAAAAAGAATAATAGAAAGTGAATAATATTGAAATACATCACATTTGTGTAGGAGCAAGACACAACAAAATTCACTGCAGGGAGAAAGGGTAAGGAAGAGCAGAGTTGGACTGATTAAAAAAGTAAGGAATGCCAAGGAAGAAAATAGGCAAACATGTGGTACAGTTGAAATGTAGCCTCAGCCTGATCCATGGGGAGGTCTGAGGTGTGAATGTCATCAAAGAACCAGCCCACCTTGCAGCAAGGACACTGGCCTCTTGTTCTTCTGTGCCAGTGAGTCACTAGCTGACATACTGCTGACATAAGGAAGGTATACCCTTCTAGATATTTCTGGTTATGAAAACTTTATTAACAGAGGGAAATTTTCAGAAGAAGGGTGTAGTTATGTGCTTACAGAAGCTCACACTCAAATTAGCTGGCAAATGGGTGTGTCAGACTGCTGAAGGGAATCTGGGTGAATTATAGTACCAGGAGAATTGGGAAAAAGGCTTGTTTGTTGGAATCAGATAGAGAAAAGAAAGCATTGAAAACCAAAGATGGGAAAGTAAAAAAAAAAAAAAAAAAGGAAATACAGATATTGAAAGACAATGGTCACATGTTTTACCTCATATGGGGAAGGGAGACCCAAATACAAATACAAGCATTATAATATATTTATAGCTGTATCTCTATCTATCTACCTATATGTAGAACATGTCTCCAAAATTGGGACTGTTAGAGGACACTAAGGGAGGAAGAGAAGAAGAAAAGAATGATAGGGAATCAAGACACAACTAAACACACTAAAAGTTCTTGAATGCTACAGGATAGGGAGAAAAGGGTAAGAAGTGTAATAGAAGGGATGTTCTGATTAAAGTACAGTATATTTACAAGTAAAATACCAAGACAAAAGCCCACTAAACAATGAACAAACACTAAAACAATGAAGGATAGGAATGTAATACAGGTCATGTTAAGGGGAGGATAATAGCAGGAGGGGGAGGGTAAATGAAGAGGGTAAAGGAAGGTGAATATGTTTGAGGTACTTTCTATACATGTATGAATATGGAACATTGAAACCTGTTGAGGTCATTTTGAGAAGGGGAGTGGGAGAAGAAGGAGATTCATGGAGGGGATGAGCCCAACTGGGTGCAATATATGTATGGAAATGTCACAACAAAACTCTGTTATTATACACTCTCTGTTATTTATATAATAAAAAGTTTTTTTTTTAAAAGAAACAGAACAGGGACTATAGATCTTGGAGGAAAAAGAGTAGAGATAAAAGGAGTAAAAAAGAACTGAGTAGCAGAAAAGGTAGAGACATAATATAAGGAGAGACAAAGGCCCTGGGGCAAGTTTGATTCCTGCACTGTCACAAACACAGAAGGTGGAATAGAAGTTCGGAAAATAACAATACTGTATTATGTAAAGAAATATGCCAAAAGAATAGATTCTAAATGTTCTTATGGCTACCTGTCAACTGTTTTCTGTAGTCAGCATCCTTTTAGGGAAGAGAAAATTGGGGGCTCAGAGGAGCTAAATACTGTGCTCAAGAAAGTAGTGGAGTTTTTACCTTGTCCCATCACACCATTTAGTATGAGAATATGAGCAGGAACAGGGGAACCTGTGTGAATTAAGGACATAGAAATGTGAAGACTGGGAATTTTAGTATACCTTGGTAGAAATCAATGAAAAGAGGAAAGAGCCCATATGGCAGGGTTGTGCATGCCATGATGTCTGTGTGTGAGGCTGATAGTCTTGTCCTCTGGTTTAAAATCAGACCAAAGCAAAGGAGTAGAGTAGATTTTCACACAAGTTCTTCCCCTCAGCTATCTGTCAGTGACATTGGTATGGAGGTTGGGCAGAGGTCCAGATAGCTGAATTAGCCAGGGGGTCTTGCTGGTTCTTACACAGCAGAGAAACTCATGCACTGACTCAGGTGTAAAGTTCCCATGGTAGTAGAGGCTGAAGTTGTGGTAGGACCATTGGATGTTAACACTCCTGGGAAGCATTATAGGGTACAAGATGGTCTGTAAGTAGTTGGACAAAAGGCCAACCATTAACCTTCAAAAAGAAGTTAAAAAATCCCTTGCCATCTAGAGAATATAAGAAAGAACCTAGCTAGGCATCAGTGGCTCATGCTATAATCCTAGCTACTTGGGAGGCTGAGATTGGGAAACTCTGTTTGAGGTGAGCCTGAGAAAATAGTTCACGATACCCTGTCTCCAGAATAATCAAAGCAAAATGAATTTGAGGTGTAGTTCAAGTGGAGAGCACATGTTTTGCAAGCACGAGGCCCTTAGTTGAAAACTCCAGTCCCATAAAAAAAAAAAAAAAGAAGAAGAAAGAAAGAGCCTAAGCTTTCCTAACATAAACATAATATACAGATTGAGAGATGCCTCCATGCAGACTGTGTCAGATACCCAAGGCTTCTGGAGGAGCAGTGTGAGCCCTCTATGTCCATTTACTCTCAGCATCCTGTGATGCTGAGGGAGTTCTTGGCCATTGTGTAGTTTTCACTGAACCAACCATCACAAAACAGACAAATATTGTAAGATGTCTGTAAGGAAGTGTGAGTTGAAGAGGATACTAAAAATGTAAACACTAAGCACTAAACAAAATGATTAGATGATATGGATTTCACTCTTATTTCTTCACTAACATCATACTAATACCAAAATCTATCCATATTTAAATTGGTCTAAAATAATTGGAACTGTAGATATTGGATATGACAATTAACTAATGTGTGGCTAAAAATCCAAATTAGGAAATTGCTGGTAGAGTAGTGTTTATATAGAATATGTTTGCATCAGGCCCTAGGACTTCACAGATGGGTGATCTAGGGCAAATTAAAGAGCTTCTTTGTACCTCATTTTTCTCATCTGCACAATGAGGGCTCAGAGTTTGAAAGAGACAAAGTTTTTAAAGATCCTAGCTTGGTTCCTGGCATATTTGGTATATGGAAAATATTAATTTTCTTTATTTTCCTCTTTAGGCAGTTCTATTTTGAACTTTATCAGGTCTTTGTTTTTCTAATCTAGTAATAGAAGTAGGCAATATAAAATAAATCCAAAGGAGATAGTATTGTGGGTTTTCCCCTCATTTCATTTAGAACCAGAATGGAAGCTGACAGTCATCAAGAAATATATACTTTGCATGAGAGTCAGGCATAAATAAAATGGTTAATAAGCTGTGTCCTTAAAGTCATTTGTAAGTGCTGGTAGAATATGGCTTCGTTTTTGTTAGTACTAATGTATGAGTAACATTTGACCTGTGGAAAGAGTCTTAAAATTTCCATCTCATCAGGTTGCAGGCTGGGTTTTCCAGAGGCAGAAGTTGATATAAGGAATTAGAAGCTTGTGGTTTACTGAAGGCATTGTTCACAAAATGGACAAAACCAGTCCACAAAACAAGCAAGAAAAAAACAAAACAAAACTCTTAATGACCATAAGAAGAGAGCTGAGCAGAAAAAGGCAGGGGAAAATAATACCTAAACTTGCCCTGCTCTAAGTCATAAACAGCACTCAATGAAGCAAGCAGACTATCCTTTTGATCAGTAAATTAATCATTGGTCATTGGGTGCTTCTGTTGGGGCAGGGTGGTGAGGGAAGCTTGTATTTTACATGGCAAGTAGTTCACATCAGTCTGATAGAATTTTCCAGAGGAGAATGCAGCTGTGGACTGTTGGTAGTCAACATTCACTGCAGCTGAAAGATGAGTGCCCAGGCCGATAAAAGGGCTTGTGGGCTGGGCACACAGTCTTCTATGCTCTACTGGGTGGAAAGATTTAGTTTTTCTGGGGAATCTTCTTGCTGTCTTATGGCCTGAACTAGAAGTACCATAAAAGGTAAGTGTTCTCTTTATAGCCCAGAGTAGTGCAGTGCAATAGAAATGTAACATGGGCAACATAAATAATTGGAAACTTTCTAGTTGCCCCATTAAAAAGTAAAGTGAAACAGGTATACTTAAGAAAAGTAACACATCTGATTTTAATGCAATATAGTAAATATAATAATGTCATAATGGTAGTAGCATGTAATTAATATAAAGTAAACTACAAATGGCCAAAAAAACACATGAAGAAATGTTCAACATCACTGTCATAAAGGAAATGCAAATCAAAACTACATTAAGATTCCATCTCATTCCTCTCACTATGGCTATCATCAAGAACACAAACAACAACAAATGTTAGAAAGGATGTGGGGAGAAGAAACACTTATACACTGATGGTGGAAATGTACATTAGTGCAACCACTATGGAAAGCAGTAAAGCAGTATGGGGGCTCCTCCAAAAACTAAAAATAGAACTATTATATCCAGCAATACTACTCTAAGTTATATATCCAAAGAAATGTAAGGCAAGATACAATAAAGACACTTGTATTCCCATGTTTATTGCAGCATTATTCACAATAGTCAACCTATGGAAACAACCCAGATGCCCTACAGCTGATGAATGGATTAAGAAAATGTGATATCTATCTGTCTATCTATCTAATGGAATTTTTATTCAGCCATAAAGAAGAATGAAATTTGGTTATTCACAGGTAAATGGAGTTGGACAACATCATGTTAAGTAAAGTTAGGTTTAGAAAGGCAAAGGTCACATTTTTTCTCTCATATGTCGAAGAAAGATCCAAATATAAGCATTATCATGTATACACACACACATAATATATATATAAAACATCTTTCTAAAATTAGGACTATTAGATGAGACTAAGGGAAGAGGAAAAGAAAAGAATGATAGAAAGTGAATAATATTGAAATACATCACATCTATGTAGGAAGAAGACACAACAAAATGCATGGTAGCGGGGAGGGGTAAGGAAGATGGGGGTTGTAATGATTATTTACAGGCAAAATACCAAAGTGAAACTCCACTAAACAATGAACAGGTACTTAAACAATGAAGGATGGGAATGTAAAACAGGTCATGATAAGAGGAAGGTATAATGGGAGGGGGGAGGTAAATGAATAGGGTAAAGAAAAGTAAGTGTGGTTGATGCACTTTCTATACAGGGAACATTGAAATTTCTATATATGGAACATTAAAACCTATCAAAGTCATTTTAAGAAGGGGGAGGGAAGAGGGAGAATAATGTAGGGATGAATAAACCCAGGGTACAATATATGTTTATAAAGAAATGTCACAATAAAACATCCTGTATAAATAAAAACATTAAAAATATATAAAATTATTAATGACACTTTGCATTTTTAAAGTTGTATTTTATCTATTTTTATTATCATATTATTATTGTACTGGTGGTACATTGTGACATTTACAAAAGATGTTACAATATATCATAGTTAAATTCACCCCCTCCATCATTCTCCTTTGTTTCCAACATTTTACATTCTTACTTTTATGCTAGGTGTTCAAAATATGGGGAATTTTCCAGGTTCTTGGTGGCCACTGTATCAGAGAGCAGCAGATCCCAGTGTAGAGGATGGCTGATTTCAAAGGGGTTGCTTTGTTGTCAGACCCTAGCCAAACAATAAATCCCAAGTTTAATCTTCTTGTATAGCACACACTTGAGAAAATAGAACGGAGAAGATACAGACATGTCTTTTAAAAGAAAGGGGGAAATAATGTAATTTGGAGTTAGGTAGACTAGGATTTAGATTTCTTTCTGCCACTTTATCTGAATGTCAGTTTCCTCAAATGTGCTATGGGATAGTGTCTGCATGGCAAAGTTGGGGATTGGAGACAACCTGCTGTAAGTGACTAGTAACACTCAAGCCAGCTGCTACTTCCTCCTCACATTGCTAATGGAGTATGGGTTCCAGTGCCCCACGTGGAGAAGACACATCCCTGCACTGCCTCCATCTTCTCATTTCTGTCCTGCTTATCTCCCCTTTCCTTTTCCTTCGTTACTGCATTTTGTCTTGTACCATAGTCTTTCTTTCTTACTGTGTATTGTTCCTGTCACAAATCTGAATGGAACTTTTTTGAAAGCATTGTTTGAAGCTAGATGGCTTCTTTAACAACACAGATTTCCAAGAATTAAAGCTCTCCTAGAGGTCTGGTTCAAGTCCTACTTTCCTTTTGACAGGAAAACACTTGTTTACTTTCTCTCCTTATTTTCCTTTTCTTTATCTAAGTGCTCTGCTAGGTAAGCTCTCAGTCCTCACTCCTGGTTTTGGTGTGAGTTAGTTTTTGAAGGACAGATATGTGGAGACAGAGGTTACCAATGGTTACTAAGAGTCATCTTCATTTAGGCTTCACACCAAAGCAAGCCTTGCATTGCAACAAAGAAATAAGTACCAGTCCTATGATTAATCTCTCGCAGGAAAGATGATTCTTATGGGCTGTTTTTCTTCTGCAGTGTGTCCCACATCATTACAACCCAACAGATGGCATTGTGATTGTGTGATCACTATAATGGATATTATTAAAAATGGAGCTATAATTTCAGCCTTCTTTTCTTTTGCTAACATTGAAAGTTCTGAAATGTTTCCAGTTTAGTTCATAGGCTTATTTTTAAGTTAGTTTATTCACCACATGACTAACCCTTCTAGGGACAAATCTCTGAGTGGTTATTTGACCTGTAAACAGAAACTTTCATATATATTGTAAATGTGCCCATAGTTCACAAAGAATCTAAAGTAGTAAGTGTTTTCCCTCTCAAGAGAGTGTTGAAGTATTCTATGTGAACTGTGGACATATTTACAACACTGCACAGCTGTGTCTAATAAAAATATAACATGGGTACATATGTAATCTTACATTTTTTTCACAGTCATATTAAAAAGTAAGAAGCAAGTGATGAAATTAACTTTAAAAATATACTGTATTTAATACAATAAGGAAAATCTTTTCTCAATACCTCTATAACCAACCCACCAAGTTTTTCTCTTGAGCAAAATGAAAATTGCATGCTGCATGGATGGCAGAACTAAAACCCCATTTCAGAGATCAACTGTTGATAGACAACTTCTGTAACTCTGAACATGAGCTGGTCAAAGAAGGATTTGGCCTATGCTAATTAGAATAGTAAGGTTCAGATAAGTTCAACATCTGGAGTTTGTGTAGAAGGGCAGGGAGTCGTGCTTGGACAAGGAAATAGGTAATTAATGATCATATTTAAAGGTCATCTGTTTACTTTTCCAATAACCTGGTGACATTTATCCTAAGTCACTTAAAAATGTTACAAAATGTCACAGATCCATGCAATATTGCCATGTGGAGGGTCTGGATCCTAAAATGGGTCTGCATAGGATTGTGACACTATATTGATATTGATAATATAATTGGGTGAAACTATTTTGGCTGGACTAGCAGACGGTGATTGGTATCAACATTTTGGCAGCTCAGTTTTATTTAATACTCATCATATGAAGAACATAGAGATCTCCAAACTGATGTGGTAGTACAATAGAAAATACTGTCTACTAAAATGTTCTCTGGGATAAGGGAGAAGAATGACTTTCTAAGATTTCTTATCAGAGAATGATACATACACAAGGCTAAGGTTGAATTCGAGTGACAAATTATAAATGAACTAACCCTCTTTATTTGGCAAATCTATCAAATAAAAATGAATTTTCCTCTGCATTAAATTACATGAAATCCTTCAAATACTAATGATTTTGGAGAATGTTAAGGAAATTAAAGAAGAGGGTCAAAGTTGAGAAGGAAAAAACAATGACCACAGTGCTATTTGGGAAAACATAACTATTAACACATAGACAATAAACAAAATGGCAGACCCACAAATATGGTGGACATTTTCTTATGGCCATCCAACATCCAATGCTCTTTTTTTGTCAGCGTCACCATGATTTTCATGTGGGAAATCCTTTTTCCCCATTGCATGTGATCTGATAGATTTGTCCATTGAATATTCTTATACTTCACTCTCCCAGGCAAGGAATAGACTCATGACTTGAGCCATTTCAATTGGTTTCTCCATTTGAATCTCTGAGTTCTGAGCAGAAAGATTCAATGGTAGAAAAATCTGATTAGTTTTACAGGTATTCTCTGATGAGACTGTCACCATTTTTGTAACTAAAGTTACATTGGAATACAATATGTCAATGCTCAATTTGGGTATTATCAATGACTACTTTTATGCTACAGCAGCGGTACTGAGGATTTGTGACAAAATGACCCATAAAGCTAAGGTATTTACTATGTAGTAGTTTAAGAAAAACATCTTCTGATTGTTGGCTTATCAAATGTCTTAGGTTGAGTCCTTCCAGAAGCAGTCTCTGAGACAAGGGTTAGATTTCAAGGAGTTTTCAAGGTGATCCAAGGAAGAAGAGAGAGTAAGTGAGATAGGGAAGGACTACATTCTTAAGCAGGTTCGTGCTATGGGCAATGAACTCATTTCATTGAGAGCAGTGGGTGACAGTGGGGACCATGCTTGAGAGTTTTCCCATCTAGTGTGAGTGAGCCAGGGCATTTACATACTAACTCTCAAAGGTAGCTGGCAGAGCCAATGACTCTCTTGTACTTCTGGTTCATCTGGGAAACAGCAGAATGGGCTCCAGAGGACAGGAAACAAGCACTAGGGTCTCCATTGCTTCCAATTAAAAGCCTCAGGGTTAGGATGCCCAGAAATGTTGCATGCTGAGGACTTGTAGGCAAGGCATTAATAATGTCCATCACTCCAAGAATCTGTTGGTAAAGCAAGTTGTATAGTAAGCTCTTAATCAGACTCAATTTCCCCCTCCCTTTTCTAGGGGGGTCCATAGTTATGCTGGATCCGTTATGATTGATGTACATAACTTCTTGGGGCAGATGGGGTTGGGAGATATGCATTCTGGAAAAAGCACTATCATTAAAGCCTAGAGAATTAGGGAGTTCAGTTTTGCTTTTGGTTCCATTACTTATTGGTTGTGACACTCCATCACTTCCACCAAACTGTATTGTCCAAAGCAAGACATGAGACCAAGCCAGATTCAAGGAGAGGGGAGATAAACAACACTGCACACAATTATATGAAAATTATACTACATTACAAAGGGAAATAGGCACAGAGAAGCAGAGAACTGTAGCTATTTAGCAGTTACTACACATGCTATGCTAGACTGTTCCTGGATGATTGCACCATTTCACTCCCTAGCATGTGAACATACTCTCTCCCAATTTCTTCTCCTGGTGTGGACTTCTCTCTTAATTTTTTGGGAATGTTATGGGTAGGCAGACTAATTTGCAATGGAGTTTTGTTAGGACAGGACATCCTTCAACAGCAGCTGGTGCAACTGATATTAAAGCCAGAGAAATATGGACTCTGGCTGACTATATCACATCAGAGGGAAAAGTCATAGAGCTCCTATTACATGTATAACCCACGGTGGGCAAGTCATGATATCCGCTTGGAAAGGGTTCAGAGTCCAGTGTGAGGGATTCAACTGTATGAATTCCCTCATTAAGGTCAGCAGTAGGTGCAGTAGGGTGAGAAAGGGTTTGGGGAAACTGTACATAGCTGATAGGGATGATGGTCAGGCAAAGCTTTGGGGAGTAATGTAGGCATTGGGATTGAAGGATGAGTAGGAGTTTGTCATAGAGAACTGGCTCTTTATGTGTGTGCACACACGCACACCTATGAACTGTTTTATTCCTCTCTTATCTTTATCATGGAGTTGTGTATGACTCACAGGGTGACTGAGAATGGACTGTAATAATGTGTGTGAAAATTCCTTTGCAGGGGCTGTGGTTCAGTGGAAGAGCACTTGCCTGGTATGCATGAGTCCCTGGGTTCAATTCCCAGCACTTGCAAAAAAGAAAGAAAGAAAGAAATTCTTGTGCAAATGCTACTCTGCTAAAAATGTAATTTAATGATGATGAAAGTAGCTCAGTGAAAGCTTTGTTAGTACATTACCCCATTAAGTCCATTATGTCACAGGCCTATTCAGTACTTTTATTCATTAGTTCATTTTTGTTCTCACAGTAATTCTTTGATTTTGGCATTAAAATTATTTCTATTTTATAGAGGAGGTACAGGGAGACTGGGTCAGATCACACTTCTAGTAGATGATAGATCTAGGATTCGTATTTGGAATTTGGAACCAAGTTTGCAGTCTTAGCCCCAGTGACACCCTGACCCTTTATGTGTTGTCATTCGTAGTGCAACCTGACACAAGCATTTTAGCTACTACATAACAAACATCCATTGATAATTTCCACCTGTTTAGAATTCTTCTAAGTACTGCAGATATAGCACTGAGTCTAACATTTGTCCCCTACAGGACCTGGTTCTGTTCTCCATCCTAGTACTGGCCACTGATGATGAGTGGGTATAAGATGTCATGTAAGAAATGCTAGGGAGTGAAAGCGACACAGAAAAATGGTAGAGAGTGATCTTTAGCTAGACTGGATGATGTGATGGTGAAGGCTAGAAAAGATTGGGCCATTTGTCTCTGTGGAAAAAATATTCCAGACAGAGGATTTAATGCAAAATCCCCGAGTCAGGACAGTGTTATAGTGTTCAAGGGGTCCAATTGTGACCAATGGGAATAAAATGAAGTGAGAAAAGACAAGAGTGGTAGCAGACTAGCAGACATGAGAGAGAGAGCAGGGCCAAGAGCACACGTGATTTTGTGATAAGAGAACAGGAGCCATGAGTAATGACCATGAAGACCAGGAAGAGTATACTGGACAGAGGAGAGCTTATGACTTGGCTAGGATAAATGCTGCAGATGAGGCAAGTAAAATGATGTGTATGCCCAGCCAGCCAAGAGGCCATTGAGCTTAATGAGAGAATAGGAAGTGAGGTGAGGAGGCAGCAAAACATTAGAGGAGTTTGCTAAAAAGAGAAGAAAATGGATCAGTAACAGGAGAGGGCTGTGAGACCAAGTGAGAGAGTTTTTGAAGATGAGCATGTTAATGACAATCTTTTAGTGCTGATGAGCATGACCCAGGGGTAAGAGAGAGAGAGAGAGAGAGAGAGAGAGAGAGAGAGAGAGAGAGAGAGAGAGAGAGAGAGAAAATAGTACAATGGGGCCGAAACCTAAATGGGGGTTGTAGGAAGGTCAAAAAGATGGGCTCAATAATACAAAGTTGTAGGTGTCCATAGGAATAAAAATGCATTAGTATGTTTTTTTCTTTGAAAGACAAATGAAAGCCATTTGGTGTGATTAATGATTCAAAGTGAAGAGTGGACAGGGTTTGAATGTAGTTGTCTTTTGTTCTACCATGGTGGATGGTTTGAGGTAACCAACGTCCATATGTGCTCAAGTCCCTTTATATAATATGGCATAGTAGTTTTGCATATGACCTATACACATCCTCCTGTAAATTCTAAACCATCTCTGGATTACTTATACTTCCTAAAACAATGTGAAGGCTATGTTAATAGTTGTTCTATGTGATTGTTTAAGGAAGAATGACAAAAAATTATGTCTGCACATTTCAGTACAAGTGTACTTTTCTCTGAATATTTTCAATCCACAGATGGTTGAATCTGTGGATGGATTGAACCCACAGATCTAGAGAGCTGATTGTAGTTATTTATGAGAGTGAGAGAGAGAGAGAGAGAAATGAGGAAAGGGGTAAGAATTAATAACCACTGATGCTGTTGCCAGTATTTTTGTTTGCAGGATTTTCTCAGTATTGCTCAAGAGCCTAAGAAAAGAGGTGGGGAAAGTAGAAAATTTGGTTAATCCCAAAATGGAGATTTATGAAGTTGGTGCTGCTAAAGGTGAGAGACAGTTTAGTGGGGGGTGGTAAGGAATATACAGAATGAACCACTATGCTTTCATTTACATAGGAAATCAAGGGGGAGGGCAAATGTCGATTGGTATGAGAAGATAAAGGACAAAAATGAAGTAAAGAGCAAGTGCCATGAGACTAAAGGAGACAAAGGTGGGAGGAAGGAGGCCTGGGGTCTGGGGACAGATGTACTGACACAGACTCTGAGCTGCTGGACTGGGCAGGAGTTCTAGATGGTTGGGTTGACTCAGTTTTGGCATTCATGGAGCAGACTTGGCCTTGGCAACCGTTTGCTACCCCAGAAGTAGAGTCTACCTGGGAGTGAGTCCTGCCATAACACTGGTTATATTTTGGGTCAGATAGCTCTTTGTCAGGGGCACTATCCTGTGTTGTGGAATGCCTAGCAGCATCAAGGGTCTGGCCAGTAGTGTATCCCTTCTAGTATGATAATGAGAAATGTTCTCAGATATTGACAACTATCTCTGAGAGGACAAAATTGCCTCCAGTTCTGACTTACAGGATGAAAGATTTTTTCATTTCTTGTGGCATGCACTAGGATTCTTAAGCTCTAAAAGCAAACATTAACAGAAAAGGAAAAGAAAAAGCTATCAGTGTGTTTGACAATACAAACATCATTGGACTGAGTGTAATTTTTAGTAATCTCTTGTGGCAAAAATTTTCCTGGAGATAACACTCTTTAGGATGAATGCATTCAGAAATGTTTGTCAAAAATATTTCTCTTCACAGCTAGCTATATTTTCTGGAATTCTCTGCCACAGGAAGATAGGAAGTACAGAGGTTCTTCAATGCTGGAATCATTACCAAGTTCAGCCTAGGACGTGGTAGCTGAGGCCAGGAATAGTAATTGTGATCTCATAAAGTTTGCCCATGCATCTGATGCTGGTTGCCCTGTGTCTTTTTGCACTGCTGAAAAATCTTATTTTCTTGTATTTTCTGTTGACTTTTGGGGAGGAGATTACATTTGGACAAGAAAAGAAGCTCAAACTCCATGAAGTTAATTACCTAACACTGAATCTGAAGCTCAGTCTGCAGAAATAATCTACCCATCTTCCTTCACCTTAGCTGCCCTCTAATTGCCTTCCTATTCCTTCAATTTCCTCGCTTAATTGAAGCTTGAGCCAATTTTTTTAGGTGCTCCAGTAAAGAAATATTGCTAGGTAGAGCTGAAAAGATCATCTAGTTGAGCCGTACAGAATAGTTTCTTGGATAAAACTTTGGAAAAACTGGAGTGCACTAGCTTTCTTATGTTTTTAAAACTGGGAGATAGAAAGAATGGTTTGTTGTTTAACTTATGAGATGAGCGCATGGGAAATTCCTTTTGTATTGTCTTCACCGGGTACTGTAAGACAGAGTCTCAACCTAGCCCCTGAGTCACATCTCCTGGCCTCCCTCTATGCTTTAGTCATGTGAAGTTCCTTATATATCTTAGAATGTGCTGTCTCTTTTTCCATGTCTTTTGTCATGCTATGATTTGCTCTTCCCAGAACAGCCTACCTCCATGTCGGACTGGTGAATTTCATTCATCATTCAAAAAATCTTCCTGTCTTCTTGCTCACAGAAGCAAGATTTTCTTTAGACTATATAGTTGCTTTCTTCTCTGTTTTCCACAGCATGACTTGATAATACACCACACATGCTGTCCTGGGACTACTATTTTTCTTTTAAAGACATATTATTTTTATTATCATATTATTATTTTACTGGGGGGGTACATTTATCAAAGTGCTCACAATATATCTTAGTTAAATTTACCACTTCCATCATTATCTTTCATCCTCCCTCCCCTCATTCTTAGAATTGTTTCAACAGGTCTCATTTTCATACACGAGTACATAATATTTCCACTATATTCACCCTCCTGCATCCTTTCCTTATATTCTTCCCCCTCCTACTGGTACCAACCCCCCAGATAGGAACTGATTTACGTTCCTGTCCTCCATTTTTGAGAAAAAGATATTTGTTTGTTTAAGATAGCTATAGAGAGAGTTTCATTATGATAATTCCATGTATGTATGTATTAAATCCTGAATTGGTTTGTCCCCTCCATTTAATATACCACACACACTTTCTTGGGATTATTACTTATCTGTTTCTAACATTGGATTGTGAACTCTGGAGATGAGCACTGTATTTTTCTCTGCTTTTCCGTCTAGCACTGTATCCTTACCTGGTAGTATTTATTGATGACTTTCTATTTTCCTAGATAGAGGGCATTTAGTGACTCACTGACAGCAGGCAGGAGGTTCTACATCCATCATGACTTTTCTTTTGGCAAAGAATGTTATTGCCATATCTCCTATTTACTCAGCCACTGCATGATGCAATTGTTAGCTGACTTAATCAATTTCCATACATATGGCATCAAAATCACTACTTCTACCACTGACCCCATTCAGCAGGCTTGAGTTTGCCCTGGGGACTCTGTCATTAACTTCAGCTGTGTAATAGTTGCCGAAGAATACAGAACCAGGTAGAAAAAAACAAGGCATGGGAATATATCCATTTGAGGGGAGAGTTTAAGGAGACATCTTACTTTTTCTGTGTTTTAAAGATTATACTATGAGAATATTTACAAGGAGCTTACTGGTGAAAATGGCACACCTCACTCATGACTGTGCTTACACTGAGTGGCCATACATATAAGCTTCATAAATGCCCAAAGTTCTCTTGATTCATTCTGGCAGGTGTTTTCCTTCCCCAGATTCAGGAGTGATTCAGCTATGACAGAAAATGGCTGCTGATAAACACATCCCTGGACCAGTGACCTTCACTAACTGTAATCTGTCTCCATGACATAAGCCAGCATGTGTGGGAAAAGTCTGCACAGGAATGTGTTGGGGAGAACAGAACAGAGCTGGGGAAGTGCAGAGACCAATCAGGATCACAGTTAGGTAAGATATTTGCTCCACAATTCTGGAATGTTTTCAGGTACTGTTTTCCTGGACCAGATAGATGGAGAGAAACCCAAAAATGGTCAAAAGGACAACATACTTTCCTCCCCACTGCTCCATCACTAGCCAATTCCAGTATCCCTAGCATACTGCTCAGCCTTTTGCTATAAATAAAGTGTGAATCATCTACTACTAGAGGCAAAAAAAAAAAAACAACAAAGGCAAAAACCACAAAGTAAAAACAAATCAAAAGTAAACAGTTGATAAAAAACTCAGGGTGGTATTTAGGCTTTGCAGGGTTTGATACACAATTTGTATTTGTCTGTCTTAAGACAAACATTTTTAAGTTTTAATATTTACTTTTAAGAAAAGAAATCATGCAAATTTTAACTTTGAAATTGCTGAAAACCAACACAAACACATAAATTCCAGAAAGTGTAAAATTTGACTACTTGTCAATTTTTATTAACTAACAATAATTTTATTAATGAACTGTCATTATGTTTATGTGCATGTTTATCTACATGACTAAAGATTTATGTGGACAATTCTGTGAAGTTTTATGAGATTATTTTGAAATTAAGGCATAAATAATTACAAATAAACATAATAATATTGTTGCCTCATTGTGTCACGATTCATAATTATGCAATCAGACAGCTCTCACATTATATTCACTGACATACCAATAGAGATACAGATCTATGGAGATTTGTTTGAAACCCTTGCTCTTCAGGTAGCTTTGCTATATTAGAGGCCAGTTTGTGTATCTTTTTGTTAAGACCATGGAAGTTTGTCCCTTGTATCAGATATGCAGAGATCCAGTTGATATGGTGGCAGACACAAAACACACAACTAGAATCAGTGCTGTGTCCACATGCACTGTAACATGTTTGCACCTCGCACACAGGGATCTGGTTTGATATGCTCTATTTTTCATGGATCCCATGAATAAAGTCCACATTTATAATTGCTCAGGATAAAATATCAAGTGTATTCCTGATAGGAGAAAATTTTCATTTTGATTTGGGATTGATTAGAAGTTCTATGCTTACAAATTTATGTCTTCTAATTAGAAGTCATTTCTACAACCTCCTTCTGACTCCACACATTTCAAACCTATCATCATTCCGTTACCTAGTTACTTCTGTTGCCAAGACCTTTTGGGACATGTTTGTATTACACTTCCACTTCAAGCACTATGACATGTCAGCTAAGTTAGCTTCATGATTGGTAAGGGTGTTGGTTTTTCCTACCTTCTTACAGCTCTAATGTCACCACTGTCAGCCACATAAATATCTCCCGATGAACCCCAACTAAATACATAAATATATACCAACTCACTCTCTTTCTGAGAAGATTTAAAAATATATGGAGACTTTCTAATGTCATGTCACATAAAAAAGTAGAGACAACAGTTTTAATCAATTGTGGTTTAAAGTTATTTAAAGAATTTTTTTTGAGCTACAGTGGGGATTGAACTCAGGGCCTCATGCATGCTAGGCAGGCATTTTACCACTAGAGCCACTCCACCAGCCCTTTTTGGCACTGGATATTTTTGAGATAGGGTCTTTGAACTGTTTGCCTAGGCTGGCCTCAAACTGCAATTTTCCTGATCTCTGCCTCCTGAGTAGCTAGGATTATAGGCATGAGCCACTGGTGCCTGCCTAAGGTTCTTATTTTTGGCAATTTTATAAAATCTTGGAATTTTGCTATAGCTCTTCCCAGGGCCGGGGAGAAGCCTCTGCATATAAAATTTTCTAAAATTTAAGTTCTATTAACATCACAGTAGACCTTCTGAGCTTGATGTATATTATCTCATTTGCTTGTTATAGCATTGGAAGATTATTTATTTATTCATTCATTCAGGCATAAGTTTTTTCACTCATTTATTCATTCATTTTATTCTTTTGCATTTAAGGCTATATGACAGTGCCCATGTGTAATGGATTGACAGGTAGACAAAAGACTAAACCAAAGTTTGAATATTCCTTTTCTCTGGTTCCCATTACTTGAGCTGCTTTAGTTAACAAAGGAAATTTTCAGTGGTCTCCTCTTCAATTTGATAGCTATTTTCAAAGTGCAGAATCCCTTCCCGCTCTCCTAGATGATTTTATCTGAAAGGATCACAAACCAAGCATTTAGTCTTCATTCATGCAGTGACTTTTATTTGATCAACCCATCTCTCTTGTCCCAGCACAGAGGATGTTCTCACACACTGGAAGGACTGGATATGTTGATAGAATGACACAGAACCTTGTGCTCACTTGAAAAATCTCCAAGTAAAAACTCATAATTAGAATTAGTGTTTCCAACCTACCACTCCATATTGTGGGTGCATGGGACTTCCCACTGAGGAGTCATTTGATCCTTCAATGTCTGTAATCTTCCCCCCCGGAAGTCTTTCCTTTTCCCGGGGACCTGAGGCCAGCTATTTACCTTGAGGAATCTTGGGTTCTACATTTGTAGGACTTGGAAAGGGAAAAACTACAGAGTATTTGTGGTATGCTGAGAAAGTAGAGGGGCTGTGAATAAGAAATTTCTTTTCTGTAAGACCTAGGGGTTTAGTTCAGTAGCATTACAAAAGAAGATAAAACAAGGCTTCTTCTTCACAATGTTGTGTCCTCAAGTGAGAACACAAAAGCTTTATGTTGGGCTGGGTTCAGCTCAGTAGTAGAGTACTTGCCTAGCATGCACAAGTCCCTGTATTTGATCCCAAGCACTGCAGAAAAAAAGAAAGAAATATCCCTGTATGTTAGAAGCCTTCATCTAGCTGGTTATTTAGCATGTAACAAATCTTTTAGTGAATTTGTTCTTTGAAAATATCTTGTTGATGGCACACACTTGTAATCCCAGACCCTGGGAGGCTGAGGCAGGAGAAATATGAGTTTGAGGCCACCTTGGGTTACATAGTGTACATAGTGAGAACTGGTGTCAGTGTATGTGTGTTAAAAAACATTATTTGGGCTGGAAGCATGGCTCAAGTAGTAGCCTAGCAAGTGCAAGACCCTGAGTTCAAACCTCAATTACCACTGGAAAAAAAAGAGAAAAAGGAAAACTTGGAGAAACTGGTAAAATTCTTTAACCCCTGCCCTTGCCACCTGCACCAGCCCAGGCACATGGGATTATCATGTACCAGAAATGCAGAAAGAACATAGTCATTTTGCATTTTACTGTATACCAAGCCACCTATGATTCTGCTATTAGGCAGATTGTATAACATTTTGTTCATATTGCACTAAAGGGAGGAATATTAATTTTCATTTGTGTTGGATCTGAAAACTAATATACACACACTGAGTGACATCTCATTTTTCCTGATAATGATGTTGATATGTCTCTGGAATACCCATATGCTCAGCATTTGCTGTTTCAAACTTGTTCTTCATTAATTATGGCTATACAGAAGCTGCCAAAAATTAAGTTCTATAGAGGATTTAAATCTGGGCTCAGAAAAGGAGAATTTTATACAAATGAAGGATCATTCTTCAGAGCAAGGAAGGTTCCACAATCAAGAAGCAGCCAAGCTAGGGCCTAAGCCTTTTTGGTCTGAATCTAAAGTCTGTATAGATTTCCTGCACCCACTGTTTCCAATCCTAGAAGAACCGAGAGTTTTTGAGTACAGAGAGTTTTTGAGCTTTTTGCATGGAGAACAACATAGATATGAGTTTTGAAAGTTGCTACTTCATGAGCAAAAGTATAATTTCATTGTTCCAGATTTGAATCTGGAAGTGTGGAAGGAATTTGTTTTTTTAAAATTTATAAATGCCCTCATATCTTCATTTCATATATCTCAAATTTTGATCTTTTATCTTAGCTTGCTTAATAGTTGGAGAAAGAATATATGTGGAAGTTTTAAAATAAAGCAACAGTATATTTCTTTTCAAGGATCTTGAAGTTGGTCTGTGGCTGGAAAATGTATATTTTTTGAAGTTTTAGCAAGGATTTATTTTAGCATAACCAGACAAAAGTAGAGAGAAGTGGGGGGAAAGAAAGAGAATAATTTCTTGTTCCTCACAGAGGAAATGGGAACAAAAACTCTGGATATATTTTTTAAAGAATTACATAGTAAATGTTTTAGGCTCCGTTGGTTCATATATCCTCTCTTGTTTTCCTTCTTCTTTCTCTTTCTGTTTTTCTTCCCAGTACTCCTCCTCTTGTTGCTCTTCCTTCTTGTTTTTACTTCTCCTCTGTGTCGTTTATTTCTTCCTCTTCCAACTTTTTCCCTTCTCATTCTTTACAACAATTAAAAAATATATAAAAATGTCTTTCTTAACTCATGGTTTCATCATAGGATGGGTTTGCTTCATAGTTCATAATTAGCTGACCCCTGTATTATTTCTTCTATTTCTTACACAGTCCCTTGACTTCAGAAGTGTGAGATTTGTAACAACACTTGAGGATATAGGTAGAAAGGTAAAATCCAAAAAACTTTGAGTATCTACTCCATACTTAATTGAGCTAAACTCTGTATGTGGGTCTCCATTTTGCAGCACAACCTTGATCCCATTTAAAGGTGAAGAAATAGATTTAGAAGAGTTGGTAACAAACTTCTTTACAGTTTCAGCCACTCCATGAATGTTCATTTCCTTCTGTGAGGTCTTTGACTCTAGAACTACTTACTGTAACCTGCAGAAGGAGGGTTGAGGAGTCAAGATCTGAAGGAAAGGTGAGAGTTACTTAGCATTCTAGGATGAGGGAATGTCGAGTGTAATCACTCTGTTGTGCAATGGAACATAGAATGTTTAAGGTATTGAGAGAAAGTCAGTGAGGAGAAACAGAGCTAGAACAATGAGGAGCTCTGAGCAAGATGGAGCTGGAGAGGAATGTGAAGGTCTAATGAATGATGCCTTAGCATCCTAAAAGCAATAGTAGAATACTCAAATATTTTGAAAAGGGGACTACTAGCCTTTTGAAAAGTTATCTGTGCTTAGATAGTAGACAACAGATTATAAATGAAGAGTGGGTATGGTGACATCAGTTAGGAGGCCAGTCTAGGGTAGGGCTGGTGGAGTGGCTCAAGTGGTAGACTAGTCTAGGGAGGAAATAATCATAGCAAGGACCAGATTAGTGGTGGTAAGATAGGGAGAAGTAGATGAAGTTGAGAGATTTTTACTTGGAGGTAAAAACTCAAAGTATTCAGTCACTGATGGGTGGATGTGGGCACCAAAAGTAGGGAGGCTTCAGGATGACTTGATTTTTCTGACTTGGACACCCAAGAGAACAGTGTTTGCATTATTGAGAATGAAACATATAAACATAAAACTTGGGAGAATGTGCAGGAAATTGCTGTGTGTGTTTGTCCCTGAAGAAAGGGGCAATTGGATATTTAGGGGCAGGGGAGGAAAGGAAATCTGAACTTGTTCATCTTTCTTAGCCTTTAGAGTTTTATACCAGTGTTCTTGTCACAGTGCTCTGGTATAGGTAAAAATATAAGAAAATGTTTAAGCATTTGAAAGAGTGTAACTTTGCCTGTCTTCTGTTCCTTCCTCTTCTCTTTCTCTTTTCTTTTTCTTTAGGTGATAATGGGTCAATTATTTCACCTCCCTAAGACTCAGTGTTCTATCTGAAAAGTGAAAATTGTAACATTAGCCTACTCCTGAGTGTCAAAAAAGTTAATGCATGAAACTGTCAGTACTCCTGCTTTGCAGATAATCAACAAATGACTCCAACTTTCACTTCCTCTTCCTCTTCTGTTTTCTCTTTCTTCTCCTTTTCCTCTTCTTCCTCCTCTCCCTTTTCTTCATTACATAAACAATTCTTAAGGTATAATTGCTAGTTTTATTTTTCCTAAACTAGAGGACTTTGCATCCTCAGGAGATTAGTCTACATCTCAGTAATATTTGCCCAAGGGATAAGTTTTCATCCCTTTATACAGTGATGTAGGTGTTTGTGGCCCACATATGCACAATGTAGTGGCTGAATGCTTGTTAAGGTGACCTTGATAGAAGCCTCCTTGGATGTTGTTATCTCTCAAACATCCCTTTATTCATGAGTGAGGCATTCTGATCCTTTGTGAGATCTGAATCTGTTTTTGAAAGAAATCTATCACATCTTCCACTCCCCTGATTCAGTAAAGTTGGACAAAAAACACATGTTTGATAACAGAATTCTTTAAGAGGTTTTTAGGCAACATTAGTGGTGGTAGTAGGGGTATAGAGAACATGTATGAAATAACAGGCTCAGAAGAACTTGAGTGAGAGGTTGTTTACAAATCTTTACCCTAGCCTTGCTGGGAAGCCCTCCGGTCACTGACCAGCCATGTTCCTCTCAGGACCTGCCATGTCTGATCTCCATCAGTAGCACTTGAAGACAGAGGATAAGCCTATGGGAATGTTCACACACAGATACAAGCTCTGGGGAAGCTGGCTAGCACATCCTGCTTTTCTCACAGCTCCTGCTTCTGCCTTCAACAAATTGATTGCATCAAGTTTGAGTCTTTCTCTGATCCTACTGACACCCTGCTTACCACTGTTTATTTAGCTTGTGATTCTTCTGCCTCTCAGGTAAATCTCAAGCTGTGTGGATCAATAGGCTACAGGGGTCTTAATTAAAGCTGCAGGATTAAATTGATACTAGAAACTAAGTTCCTGCAGTGTCTGGAGGAGAAATAAATATTATTGCTCATAGAGGTTTTTTTCTTTATTAATTTTTTATTTTTATTTTTGAAATTTGAACAGATATCTAAAGTCTATACATATTTGTGGAGTACCATGGGATGTTTTGATACATGAACACAGTGTGTAATGTTTAAATCGGTAAACACATCTCCTCAAATATTTATCTTTTCTTTATGGTGAAAGCATTCATAATCCTCCTTTCTCGCTTGTGACAATATATTTGGTACATTATCATTGTCTGCATGATCTGCAACACAACAGAGTGGCAGAACTTCTTTGTCTTATCTATAACTTAATTCCTGCTAATCAACTTTTCCCTTTCCTCACTTCTTCCTACTCTTTCCACCGTCTTATATCCACCATTCTACCCTTAACTTCTGTGAGATCACCTTTTTCAGATTTCACCTGTGGGTGATATCATGTGGTATTTGTCTTTCTGTATCTACTTTATTTCACCTAACATTATGACTTCCACTTACATCAATGTTGTCCGAAATTGTTCATCAACTGATGAATGAATAATGTAAACATGGTTACATATGCACAATAGAATACTAGTCAGTCTTCAACATTTAGGGGAAATGTATTGATGAAGGATGACTTTTTGATATGGTCCATGGAGTAGGGAGAGAGTAACAATCTTATTTTCATTCACCTGATAGAATTAGTATCACTGAACCACTAGATGGCTTACAAAAAAGGTACGACTTTGGTAAGTCTTTGGGATACTTAAGCGTCAACCTAGTGGAGTCAATATTCCACCTGTTGGGATAAATACTACTTATTTGAACTGTGAAAGAAATCACACATCTGAGTCTTAGGTCTTGTCTCAGGTACAGGAAGACACAATTGCAGGAACATCTGGGAGCATAGTATATTAAGCTTTTGATTTCACTAATTTAATTATCTCTTGAGGTTTTTTTTTCCCTCAGCCTTTCAAATGGCCCTTCTCCTCTGTGCTACTAATGGGAGCTATTCCCAGTCATTGCTGAAACAATGAAAAGCATTGAACCGTTGCTTTCCTAAGGCTCCTAGAGGGTGATCAAAGATGTGAGAGCAACAAGGGAAGCCATGAGAACTGCTGACGTGATTTACAGTTAGAAGTTGCCATCATCATTGGGACCTGCTGCTGTAGTGAACTTAAAATCTGGTTCTATCATTCAATCACTCTGTAACAAGCAAATTTAGTTTTATGAACCATTATTTGTCCATCTGTAATATTTGGTTAATATGGGTGTGAAAATTCCCAACATAATATCTGGAATATTTTGCGTGTTTATCACCCCCAGACCTGTAGCTATTTGAGCAAGCCTGATATTTCTAGGAACTGCTGCTCTTGCTGATCCTAATGGAGAATCAGATTCCTGCGGTGCCTAATTGACTACAAAAGAATGCCCAGCTCTTTCTGTTATTTTCCCACCACTGTGATATTGAGTTTAGGGGAAATGTATTCCTGATGGATGACTTTTTGATATGGTCATAGAGTAGGAAGAGAGTAATGACCTTATTTCCATTCACTTGATGGAATTAGCATCACCAAACCCCCAGGTGGGTGACAGAGGTATCAGAAGGGAAGTAATGAAACCAGGAGATACATAAGCAAGGGAGGAGAAATTTAGGTAATCAAAAGTTGAGGTTTTATGCACCTTGAAATTTTCTCTTTGGATTTAATTAAATATTTAAATTTGTCAGACATAGCATCAGACGAGACAATGTAAAAAGATATTATGGGATTATGGGACACATCTTAAATCTTTATGTTCACCTGAGTTCTTAGGGTTGTCAAATAGGGTCACATTGAAACACTCTGACCTCTCTTCTCTGCTGTATAAATGGTTTATTTACCATTCTGAAAATGCGAAATAAAAATGCTTGTGAATGAGTACTGAATGCCTTGGCATAAGTTTTAAATTTGGAAAGAGGTAGAAAGTCTTTTGTGATATTAGATTATAGAACATTTATGAATAACTTAAAGCACTTAAGCACACATACAAAAGTGAACCCCTTTCCCTGAACTTTGCACACCACCACTGTATTGTCTTACCATCTAGGAATATAAGAGGAGAAATTCTTTGTTAGATACATCCCATCTATGGCTAAATAAGGTTGTACTTTGGGCTAACACACAAAGTGTGTTCATTTTGATTTTATCTTTATCAAAAATAGTACTATTTCTAGTTAAAACCCAACATGATGAGTGTGAAAGGATTCACATTAATCTGGGGTATAGCTTGTGGTCATGTGCTGAATTCTTCTCTGGTATGTATGTAGCATTGTGAAATGAGCACCAAACTAAGAAGCAGAATCCTGGACATTTAGTACTCTCTTTTACCTATTAACTTGGGCCAAGTCACTAATTTTTCTGACTCTCATATTCTTTTATTATAAATTTATGATAATAAGACTTCGGTTTATCTTATCAAGTTAATGTAAAATGAAAAAAAGAATTGGCTACATAACAAATTTCTTTATAGATTCTAAAGTATCATACAATATTAAAGGATTTTAAGTAATGGACACATTTGTGTACATTTAAAAATATAAAACTGCATTAATTTGAACTCATTATTTAAATTTAATAATTGGTATGTTCCTTAAAAGCCTCAGGGACAGCATTTTACTGACAGTTTCCAATTCTACAGTCTGGCTGTGATTACCAGATCAAGGAACACCCCAGGATAGCAGTTGAACATACATTTGGGAAGAACCAAGGCTGGTGTCAATTAGAACATGCATTTATAATCCAGGCTGCTTCCAGTCTCCTCCCTATACCCCACCTTCTTCATGGCCGCAGATCTGGCACCATTCCTCATGTGCTTGACCAGGTATGAGGTGAGCCCTCAGGTACCTGCAAAGCCAAGACACCAGCCATACTGGAGAAGATGGGTGAAAGTTCACACAGAGAGTATACCTTATCTTACCTTTCTCTCTCTGAGCTTGTTCATTGGTTTTGTCCATTTGGTCTCAGCTCACAGAGGTTCCTGTTTAATGAAACTTTAAATACACATAAGCCTGGGGGAAGTAAATGAATCACATGCCAGAAAAAAAAGCATTGAGGTATGACTTTATTTGTTGACTTCCAAATTAAAATGAGACTATAATGCTTCTTTTTGTTCAGGAAAAATGTGATTACAAATTAATTAAAACATAAAATATTATAATAAATTTGCATAGATTAGAAGAACTTGTCCCTAACCATGGCCTCCAATGGACTATGAAGAAGTTATTTATGTATGTTTGAACCCTAGTTTCCTTACCTATAAACAAGGACATCATATAAAAATAGTAGAACCTTATCTAAAATAATGGTAGAATTCTTTTCTGGATGACTAATAAGAAATATTTTGCCCTATTTTTATAACCCTTAAAAAGAGAGTGTTAGATGTGGTAATTTGTAAGGATTGTTTGAACTTCAGGTTTATGTGAGTTTATAAACAGTTTAGAATGGCATCACGTCTTAGAGGTTATCAAGTTCAGTGTCTCCACTTGACAGATGAGAGACAAGTTACAGTTCTATAAAATGCATATTCTAACCACTTATTGTATCTTTGTCACTTTAATATGACTCCTATGGTATGGAGGGGAGTGTGGTCCACAGGGAGTTGAAAACTTTTTGGGATCCAAGGGATATGTCCAGGCCCATTGGGGAAACAGGTGGGACAGCTGCTCTTGGGACCATGTGACTTGTTTGACACTCTGTGTCTGCATTCTGAGTGTGCTATAAGAGCCCCACAGAGCTCAGGCCCCACTGGCTATGAAGAAGCACTACCAGACTGGGAATTGATTTGAAAGTAATGAACCTTCTGTCTCATCTGGCACTTTTAAAAGAGTTTGCAGAGTCAATAGGTGATAGAAGCTTTAATTAAAAATGAAAGGTGAAATCAAAGCTTTACTACAGCATCCTAAAGGAAAGATGACATTAGGGATCAGAAAAAATATTGTCAGAATCACAGGAAGAAAGAGCTGTTTCTATTGAATTCAAGTAATTTAGGCAGTCAAGAAACTGGGAGTAAAGCTTGTATACATGCTCACATACTCTCATCCAACCATTATTTTTCTTATATCTAGAAGAGATATAATTGTTAATATCTGGCCTTGTACATAAAAATACAGTAGTGTGGATATTGGTGTGATTCTATAAGCTGTCATCACTAGGATCTTGATGAGGTGTGGTGGGTACATGCCATATCTTTGGTGATGCTTGAGATGACCAATGGCAGTCTATGGAAGTCCTCTGTGAACAAGTGTAAACTTGGTATGCAATACGGGTCTGTTCAGAAGAATAAATGAATACAGATATATTCTTGGTCTTCATCTTTCTGTTCATTGTTTTTTTTGTAGACATTTAATTTGCACAAGTTATGGGAAATATTCTACTCTAGAAATACTAGGGAGATACACAGATGAATAAGGCAAAGTCTCTTCCCTGCAGGAGGTTATGAAGTATTGGAGAGAATGACTCTGAATGACTTAATAATTATTTTCAAAATGGAAATGATTGGTTTAAAGCATTATTCCAGAAACAATGTCTGCTTGTCAGGATTATGTTCTTAAGCTTCTGAGAAGGGGTGGAGAATGAGAGGTCAGTGAGGTTGAGCATTGTCTGGCCAAAGCTCCCTGATCCGAGCATTCAAGTCATATTTACATTTCCTACATTAGGGATGTTCACTTACCATCTATTAAGTGCTTTTTCTCCACACCTGGAATCTAGAGTTTATATCACAATATTTGCTCAGCAACTCCAAAGTCTTCGTAATATACACAGAAAAGATCTCTGCCTTCCCCTCTCCATACTCCATCCTGCAGTATGATTCTCTGTGGTTCCCTTCACCCCAGAAAAAGGCATCTTCTGTTACTTTCTCTGGGGAAAAAAACTGAGAGTCTTCCACTGATTCTTCCTTTTCTCATGCACATCCAATCTATCAGCAAATTATGTCAGTTTCACCTTCAAAATATATCCTGAGTGCTACCCTTCTCACCTGTCCAGCATATTTCACCTTAATTCAAAACACCATCATCTCTTACCAGCATTATCACCTAGTCTGCTGAAAATGGACAACTCTTATCCATGCTGCTCTAAGATTCATTGTCTGTCTGCTAAAGAGATCTCTCACATTCCCCCTCACAATAAGAAATAATAGAAGTTGTTAGCATATAAAAAGTCTCACTGAGCTAGTACACACCAGTAATTCCAGTACTTGGGAGGCTGAAGAAATAGGATCTTGAATTCAAGGTCAGCCTGCCATCCTTAAATCCTACTTATTCTGACTTTTGAACTTCATGTCCTCTTACATTTCCCTTTTTATGCTATCCTTTACCCAGCCTGGCTTTCTGAATTCTAATGCACTTAGCTTTTTCCTGTCCCCAAGTCTGCATTCCTGTTCCTTTACATGGGTAGTTCCTCCAATGCTTTTGCATGTATGACTACTTTTGCCTCATCACAGGATCTCTGTTCTAAGCCCTCTTCCTGAAAGCTGGACTATCAAGCCCCTGCTCATCTCACACCCGGCTCCCTACAATCTGAGGTTATATTTTTAATGCATTTGTTTACATGTTTGTTCTCTGTTTTTCCTGTCAGAATGTAAATTTTCTGATGAAAGAGGCAGTGTTACACCAGCTTATTGCTCAATTCATGAATCTAGAACAAGCTAGTATATAGTGGGTGTCAACTAACTGTTCTGCTGATAAACTAGAGGGCTTACATTCATTATCTCATTTAATTCTGACAGCAATTACTTTTGTTAAGCATCTTGAATATGCCAGGCACTGTGCTAAGATCTTCATGCAATTGTCCATGCAATTTTCACAAAAACACACAAAGTATTCTTATTATTTACATTTTATAGTGCTAACAGAGAGTTTGCATAACTTGTTCAAGGTATTGCAGTTCTCAGAGAAGTGTAGGTTAAGAGCCCAGTTTATCTGAATACAAGGGTAGCAATCTCTTCCTCAGCATTGCTGGTTGAAGGCCAGTGATGCAGAGAGCCATGAACAAGGGAGTGGCTTGCTCCTGGCTGGTGTCTGATGGCTGGAAGAACAAAGAAGGTGCAGAGCAGGGGACATGTCAATCAATCTATCTGTGTTCTCTTGTGCTGCTCTGACTCAGGCTTCCATCCTCAGACTGCCTGCATCTCCCTTCCTCAGACCTCTCCAAAATTGTCTTGTCCTTCAGGCCCTGTGTCTTTTGGAGATTTTTCTTATGGAAGTATATTCTTTCACCTGATGTTGCTTCCTCTTTTCACATCTAATTACTGAAATAATGTTATTTCAAGAATTGGATTAAAGTCTATATTTAAATAACCTCAACCAAACATTGAATTGGAAAAACAAAATCTCAGAAATAAAGTTGGACTTGAAGTTTGGGTGCGTCATTACTTAAAATATTCCTTAAGACCCAGCTTACTCACAGATAGAAACAGGACTCTATTTGCCCTGGAGTGCTGAGCTGGGAAGTTGCTCCGACAGTCCTTCATTTACTTCCCACTTATTTCTATTTTATACATCGCAGCAGAATTCCAAAAGTTACACATAAGAAGAAAGCTCCAGAGTAGAGTTTTATTTTAGCAAGCCCTCACGAAGACTTCACTAGTTCCAAATCAATACAGTAGTAAAATGCCAGCAGGAAGTGTATTAGTGGTATATTTAGAAGCCTTATATGAAGCTGGCTAATGAGATCCTGAACTTACACCTGCCCCCTTAGTTTCATTAGGAAAGCAACACCTCAGCCCTGCTTGTAATTAGGTGTAATTGTTTCTTTACAGAAATAATCAGAGTAATTTAACCAGCGATCTGTTTTTGTTTTTGATAATTCAAACTGCTGCTCTTATGTAGTGAGGTCTGGAAGGGATGAGCCTAGAAAGTCAGTGCTTTTACTTTCTTGAATCTGTTAAGTTTCTGTGAATTTCATTCTTTTTTTCTTTATTTGATTACATAACCACACCTGCACAGCAATGTCTAACAATGTAAGCACTAAGAAGTTGTGAGGTAGTTTTTCTTCAGGGGAAAAAAAACTCTCTCTGGCTTGTGGTTCAGCAGAATTGGGTGAGTCCACTGATCATTCCTCAGTGGGTGAGCCTGACCTAACATCCTGATAAAAGACCCTAGTCATATGGAAGTGACAGAATGGAAATGACAGGATGGGATTCATGCAGAACTAAGGCTGACACACAGGTGTACAGTACCTACTGAATGGATTCTGCCTGTTGTAAGGCAGAGGGAAGGATCTGGAGCCAAGAGAGCCAGGTTTCTGTCTCAATTTCTTAACCTCTCTGAGCCTCAGATTTCTAACTTTTCTAAATTACCTAATAAGGGGTGTAATTCTTAATGGAATTAAGCAGTTTTCTGTCTGTTCAGTGACATCTGCAAATATAGGTTATTATCAATCAATGAACTTCTCAACACAGGGCCCAGTGTTAGCGGACTTATGCCTGGGCAGGCAGAATAGAGGGGAGAGTTCTCTTGTGGTGACCCAGTTTGTATGATGTGAATTTAGGAATAGTTGTCAAATCCTGCCCTTTGAAAGCTCCAAAGGGTCATTCCAAAGCCTTATAAGATAGATCTCATAATAGTTCTGCCATTAATCAACTGAGATATCCTAAAGGAGAATTCAGAAGAGAAAGGGAAAAAAATAATCTCATATTTATTCATAAGAATTCTAGGCACTAGAACAGGTGTTTTACATATTTCATATAATTCATGTAACTATCCAGATAGCTGAATTTAAAACTCAGTTTTAATCTGTTTGTGGATCAGAGAGATAATTCACCTTGCCCAAAACTACACAGCCAAGATGTGGTGTAGAAACAAATTCATCCAAGTCTGTCTGACTTTCAAATTTTCCTTTCCTCTTATTAAACTACACTGCTTCTACCTTCAAGAAACTTAGTATTTTACTAGTAGTCAGATAGAAATCAATTGTAAAGATTTAGTTAATAATACTGAATAAGAATAATTATACCTTAAATAGTAAAATATCTATAACATATTCTATCTGAGAGATTAGAGAGAAGGAGACACAATCAAATCATATCAATAATTTGAAGGGGAATTTGGTGCAAATACCTGGTTAGTTGCAGCTTAAACTGACTATTCTGGAAACATGCAGGTATAGGAAGCATTTTTTTAAAACAATGCCAAGAAGCTGTTTGAAAGCAAAATGATTCAGTCCACATTTGGAATGTTTCCAACATGAAAATTTGATTTAACATAATAGATGACTCAGCAATTACACAGTACAAATTGTGTGCTTTGAAATAAAAATCTCATTGTAACAGCAGGTGTTCCATTGATTCTTGCCAAATGAGGATGGTAGCCCTCTATCCATAGACCAAGATATTTTCATATTGCTTCCATGTCCTGGTGGCTGTTTTGTTTTTTTGTTATTTTCTTCAATTATAGCATGTAATAGGGAAACAGTTGGGTGGTGAAGTAACCTAGAATGTCACAGTAACCTGCTGCTCACATTGCTATAAGAAAAATCACAGGAAAGACAAGTACCCATGTCCCATTCCCAACATCATGGAGCTATTGGGTGATAAACTGGTGTGAGAGCAACCATGTGTACATGTTCTCTTCACTCTTTTGTGGAAAAAATAATTCAAATCAGTCAAGCACTGAGTTAAGTCTAAAAAGCTTAAAACAGAGTTTTAAATCTATATGTCAATGTCAGAAAGATTTCTTGGAAGAATTAATAATGTAAATATATTTATATAATTATGATGTTTATTCCAAAATTAGATAATAAACTCAAGAAGACTGTAGAAGTAATTAGGACAGGAATTGTTTTCAAATTCTTCTTTTTGCATGAGTGAGCTCAGTGGATACTAGTTAGTTCTTTATATAGACACTAAACAGTTGTAGTTCCAATTATGTTTTATAAACCTCAAACATAGTGGTGTGCTGAAGTCAGTTTGCCTTGGCTTTTCAGGGCCCATTGTGCACATCTTTTCCAGCTCTGTGTTTAGTGATATTATGTTGGTACTTTGAATTGGCTGTATGCTAATATCTGTACCATCAACATGGCAAATATTATAAATTATGCCTTTTAAGAAAAGTTTCAGAAGAGCCTGTTAAACATGTCACTATTTAAAGATTATTATCAGTGCGAGTGTATTTTTCAGTCACTAGAAAAAAATATTTAAAACAACACAAGATTATTATTGGACATGGGTCATACACTAAGGGGAGACTGCACATGGGAGGAATAGGAAATGGAAGGAAACCTAAAACTTGAATGTGGTTGATATGCTCACTATAGAAGCGAATATAGTAGTCTTAAACTGGTAGAGGTCACTATGGGAAGGGGTCCAGGAAGTAGACAAGAGGTCTGGTAGAGATGAACCAATATGGGTTGTAATACACATATGCATGGTAACAACACGAGGAATCTCTCTGTATAGCTATCTTATCTCAAACTAGCAAAAATGCTATGCTTTTCTTATTATCTCTATGTTTTCTCTTCAACAAAGTCGGAGAACAAGAGGGCAGAACAGGTTCTGCCTGGAAGCAGGAGAGGAGTGGGAAGAGATGGCCCAAATAATGTATACACATTTAAGTAAATGTGAAAATGATAAAATAAAAATCTAAAAAGAAGGGTACTAAGGTAGAAGGAAGAAAAATAGAGAAGATGAACCAATTCTGGTTATAATACATATATACAGGTAAATGTAACAGGGAAATTCCATATAGCTACCTTAAACAAATAAAAAAATGTTATTTTTTTCTTTTAAAAAATTAGAGAAGAGGAGGGTACTGTCTGGGGGGGTGGTTGGTACCAGTAGGAGGGGGAGGAGGTGGGGACAGGGTTTAGGAGGGTGAATACAGTGCAAATATTCTGTACAAATATATTTAAATTGAAAAATGAAACCTGCTGAAACTATTCCAGGAATAGGGGAGGGGGATAAAGAAGAATGGTGAAAGGGTTGAATTCAAGTATGATACATTTGCTGTATTGTAAGAACTTTTGTAAATGCCACAATGTTCCCCCACCCTGCATAGCAATAAAAAAATTTTAATTGAAAAGAAAAAAAGACTATTACAAAAGATGAAAACTGAAGGAAAAGTAAGGATAAATGGAAACAGAGAGAATAAAACTACATGACAGTAGCAAAGCAAAACATATCAATATAAAGTGAGTAGAGAAGTGGATGGAGGAGCAAGAGTCCTGCAGAGGAGGTGTGGTGGCAGAAACTGAGGCATGTGGACATACTGAAAGCTGACTGGAATCAAAAAGGGCAGAATTCAGAGATGGATTGGTAAACAGCTGGATTAAGATGGCTTTTTATGGATCCACAATGGAGGTTTTCAAATGTTTTAAGTAGCAAAGAAAAGTGGAGGTTGTCAAATGTTTTAAGTGTCAAAGAGAAATAATCATATTGGAGTTAAGAATTTTCTTGACCGGAAAATAGGAAATAAAATGGGGCAGAAAGCTGTGAAAAAGTGAAGTCAAGGAGGTGCCAAGAAAGAGGCTGATGTACATTTCTGGAGACGACATGTGGTTGACTGAAGAGAAGAGCTCACTTTGCACCAGATTTGGAGACTGCATGTGGAGCATCATGGTCCTTGCCAAAGTCTATTATTTGGCAACTTGGCAATGGAGGAAATATCAGAAGGGAGAAGTGAATTACAGTGAGCTCTGGAGATCTTAAATATGACTAGTTTATGGTGTTCCAGTAGTGTGTCCAGAAAAAGAGTAGAATGTACAGGTCTCAAATTCAACTGAAAAAATTTGTTTGGGAGATATAAATTTGAGAGATATTAAGATGCAGTATATGTACTTGGACTAGAGATAAAGACTTGGAAGTCTTCAGTATAGACAGAGTAGAATTTGATGGACATACATGGAATTTGATGAGATTTCCCTCAAACTCTACATTAAGAACAAAAGCCAGTGAAGCCCTGATGAATACCAAAGGGTAAGGACTAGGTAGAGGTGGGGACTTCTGCAGAAAAGTCTTGTCTACTCAGCACTAAGCACGGTGCTCTAGTCAATGTCAGCACTCAATTAAATATTTGGTGAATAAATGAATAAGCAAGAAAGAATGAGGGAAACACAAAAAGAAATGGGGTCAGAATACAAATCATAGGTGCAGAGGTAGGTGTGCTGCGAAGTGATAAAGTTGAACTATCAGGGCCCTCACTACAAAGGCCTGTCTCAAGGTCCTGTAAAGAAATTTGCAGTCATAATCGAGTACTTCTAAACTTTTCCTAAAGAGGGTTCACCAACTTCTAACAGCAGTGTGTCCTTCTAAACCTCAATCCAAATCTGTGTAGAATCAGGAAAAAATATACCAAATGAGGTAAAGAGAGGCATTTTTCAAACATAACCTGATGAATCTTAATGCACGGAATTTCTAAGCTTCAAACATGACTTCATACAGGAAATTGAGAAGAAACTCACAGAGGCACTGTGGTAGTAGGAAGGTTCAGCTGTCAGGTCAGGTCTAATAAAATGCAAGTGAACAAAATTAGGAGGTCTGTGGAGAATCTGAAGAACAGAAAGAGCATAGTTGATTTAATAGATGTAGTTAGCTTATTCCTAATAATTTCATAATCTTCTCTATCCAGAGGCATTGCAAATTAAAATGAGTTTTAAGACAAAAACAAATGAAACTATTACTTTAAAATTTAAAAATTCCTTCAGAAGATTTTCAGTTCAAAGGTAGTAAAATGGATATTTTAATATACTTAAGCATAATAAAATAACAATAATAGTAATAGTACTTATATATTAAATGCCATATAAAATACCTAAGCACTAACATTAATGAGCAGAAATAAAAGAAGATAAACTTACAAGTATCTATATCAAGAAGTTAGCAAAAAGGAGAGCAAGTAAACTTGAGAAAAGCCTAAGGAAATAATTAAAATAACCCAGAAATGGATTTCTTAGACTATAAGAAAACAGCTGAATTAGAAAGCACACTCAAATCTTATTTGGAAAATCAGGTGAAACAAAGTAGATGGGCCTGAGCTGGTCAGGTTGAATAAAACAGTGAAGTGGGTGAAGAAAGAAATGGTCAGATGTCAAATTCGAAATAAGAAATAACCATTAATACACAGGAGATCATAAGAACTTTTAAGGAAGATTTTACAAAGCTCTTCTCAAATAAATTTGAAATTTATGATTTTTTAGGGGAATGCAAAGTGCTAAAATTAGAATGGAAGATACAGAAGACTTCTGCATGGGCAAACATGCAAGATACTGAAAAAGTTTGAAAGACTTCTCCCTCCCAGCAGGCCAGGCACAGATGGTTGCTCGGGTGAATTCTTTCAACCTTCAAGGAACAGAAACTTCAATACTATTAAAATTGTTCTCAAGCAGAGAGATTAAAGGAAATCTTCCAAATTATTTTTCAAACGCCAACATAGCATTGATTCCAAAACCTTAGAATGAGAGCACAGAAAACAAAACTTGAGACAAGCCCCAATTATGAACATCAGAGTTGAAATTCTACCGAGCATGAAGGGGTCTTGAGTCACTTTAACTCAATTTCTTAAAAAAGCCAGGAGAACAGGAAGTGTAAGTTACATTAATATGAAAGAATATGTATACAGTTCTCTTATCTTCATGAATGGATGTAAATAATTATTTCAACTTATTTTATGTCTAAATATCATTTAAATTTTCTTATTTAAACTTATCAATTCAACAACAATAAAATACTGAAACTTTTTAGCATTGGTTTGTTGCTCATCCTACATTAATTTCTTTCATAACAATTATTTTATTTAATTGCCACTAAAACTCTCAGTAAGAGCAATCATTATCCTTTCCTAAATATGAAAACTCAGATTCAGCAAGGTTATTTTTTGACCTCAGAGTAGTACAGTTTGATTTTAAACCAAAGAAGTCTGATGCTAGAGACGCTTCTCATTTTTCAGACAAATTTTAGTTTATAAAATTACCATCATCTGTCATCCTAGGGAAGTTATGGGTTGTGCAGATGCCAGGGGCTGGAAGAAAAACCTTTCCATAAGGTCTCAGGGCTTATTTATGTTCCTGTGTGGTAAGTGTGTCTGCTGTGCTTGGTACTGGAAAATTCAGACTGGTGCAGGGCAGAGCTATCAACCAAAGCAAGAGTGGAAATGGGGAGATGATGAGTTGGGGTCAGAAGGTAAGAAAGGAATGAGGCAATGATATTGGTGCCATTAGTAGAAAGAATTGTGTGTAGATCTTTGGTCAGAGAATCTGAGCCATGGCACAATTAAATAATAAGATAAACTTTTGGATGCCTGTCTACACAGGTGTGTTTTCAGATAATGTCTATGGTTTTCAAAGATTCTTACAAAGGGTTACATGTCTACAAATATTTTCCATCCCTTCTGTAGATGGGAATGAGGCACTAGAAGGGAATGGTGGAAGTGGCCTGGACAGCTGCCTGTGTCCAGGCTGGGCCTGTCTAGGGAGGACACTTCTTTCCCTTATTTCCTGCAGACCCTTGCCTCAGGTCTTTGTTTTCCGGCTCTCAACTTTTTGTTCTGTGAATATGATAGTGGGGAGGGGCATGCCCATTCCTGTGAATATTTAAGCCTTTGTGCCTGTGCTATTGTGTGTGTGTATGTGTGTGTGTGTAAAGAGGACTTGCCAAGAACCTGGGTGATGCAAGTATATTACTAGCTCCAGGCCTGGTCCTCAGCCCAAAGCAAAATTGATCAGATGAAGAACAAATAATGTAAACAAAAGATGAGCAGGTAAAGTTGGCAAAAAGGATAGGTGTCAATTTCTTCTTTCCTCAGATTTAAAACCACAGTGCTTTTCACTGACCTCTGTCTCAGTGTTTTCCAACCACCATCATTTGGTGTTGAAAGAAAAATTATTTATTTTTATCCTTGCTATGAGTTCGTATTAAAGAAAACAAATCTGAAGAGTATGGCTGGGTGCTCACAAGAGTTATCATGTAGGGTGGGTCACTGGGTAGAAAATTATCTCTTACTGAGGAAAATTTTCTTTTCAAAAATCCTCAGTGTGAAGCTTGATAGGCACAGCCTGACAATGAGTGCTGTGCTGCTAATATAACCAAAATTAACCATTAGAGATGGGGTATGGTGGGTCTGCATTTTAACCAATACCATATTGTATTTGGAAATAGTAGAGCTTAGAGTAGGCTAAAGAGGGTGGCACAGAAAGCAACAGGGGGGAAAAAGCAACAGGAGGACAGAATCCAAGGAAGAACTAAATTGTCTACAGTAGGAGAATAAATAAAAAATTGCAGGAATTACTTATTGCTGTAGTCTCAAAGGCCTCATAAAAAGTAACTCTCTGATTTACCTTCCTTGTCTCCAGTAGTGGCTGCCAGACAAAATTAAAAATGGGCCCATGGAACTAGTGAGACTGAGAAAGTGATAAAAATGCTTCGGAGGCTCAAGTTTTTAAATGTCTTTCCACTTAATTGTCTTTGGTTGCCAGCTATGGAGGGATGGGGGAAAGAAGATACAGGACTGACTTGGAACACTTGCATAGAATCTCAACACTAAGCATTGTGTTTTGTGCATGGTAATGGCTACCTGCCTGCATTCTATCTCTACTCTAACACTTATCCTCCTTCCAACTGGGCACATGCCAAGATTCAGGTATTGTAGACTGCTAGAGCAGGGAACATTTAACAGAAATATATCAGGGTAATTTCCTTCAGCAATAGCACTCAATGATTCTCAGCTTTTTTGATGAGGCCTTGGTTGGACATGCTTCTGGGAGTGGGGACACAAAATAAAACCTACCATCTCTGCCTCAGTCCAGCTCTTCCTTGATAATGTTGTGCTGTGGCCTTTTGGTGACATAACATACTGACTCACATGCAATAAACATTTATTTCCTACATACTGCAACAAATATCTCTCACAACAAGAATAACATGAAAGAACCATAAATCACAGTAGCGTGTGAGGACAAGTGATCGCTGTATCTGGAGTCAGCTGGAAAACAGTTAAGTGACTACTGATCTTGGCTGGGTTCACTCATGGGCCTGTAGGTTGGTTGGCAGGGTATTAGCTGATCTAGAATGGCCTTGGTTGGGGCATCTGGAAGAACTGGCTCTCCTCCATGTGTCATTCATTCTCCATTGGGCTATTCTGGGCATATTTTTTCATGGTGAAGGCAGAAGCTCAAGATAACAGGCAACACACACAAAGTCCCTTGAGATGCAGCCAAATGCTAGGACATTGGCACTTCTGCCACATTCTGTAGGCCAAAGCAATACATAGGTGCCCAAATTCAGAGATAGCAAACTAGGCTCTATTTAGAGGAAAAAACTGCAGTCATGTGGTATATAACAAGGATATAGGACAGGAGTAAAAAATGAGGGTCATTGCTGTAGTCTACCAAACATACTATATGTGGTGAGTGACTGTGAGATATTTGTAGAAAGCTAAAATTTCTCTGACTCCAAGCCTGTCTTTCTTTTTCTCATGCAATGCACATGTTGCCATTATCTCATCCTTGTTGCTAGGAAGACTGGACGATCCTGTATCTTTCATCATATATCATCCTCATGTGCTCCCTGGCTCTGTGGAAAGGAGTGGCATAAATGAGCAAAGGAGGAGCTCTTCCATCTAACCTTATAACCTGGGCCCAGGCAGAATGCCATTGAAACCTACAGAGTGGGCATGCTATTGGAGCCTCACTCTGAGCCCTTTTACTCTGCTGGTGAACTCAGTTCCCAGATATGGTAAGTGTTGGATGCTAAGGACTTGCAGTCATTTTCTTGTCTAGAAAATTGCTTTTATACAAGCAAAGGCTACCTTGTTCTGGGGGTAACTCCTACCTACCTAATGATTGGTTGAAATGGGAATAAAAGAGGCTGCCCCCTTGCCTCAAAGGTGGACTGACACTGTTGTGTAAATTGTGCTCCAGAGCAGCATATCAGGTCAGCCTGCAGCTGACCGGTTACCAAACTATACCTTTGCTCAGCTTCATAGCTTGCCCCATCCTCCACAACGCACTCCTGTTCTCCTGAGTACGCTATCAATATATTAGCCCCAGCTGAATCTCTGTCTCAGGTGTGGCTTCTAGTAACACCATCAAATATAGTCATCTAATGTAACTGTAGTCAAAGGGCAGAAGAGGGCATTCTCCAATTCTCCAAAGACCATCTTCCAGTTCTGGTGCTAGGGGAGCTCTGGTGTATTAGATGTGGTTTCTGGCTAAGGGAAAACAGTTCCTCCAGGCTGTGGAGGCGATAGGTGGTGAGCAGTGCTGATGTTTCGGATGTTTAGCATGTTTGCTATCTTTATGGAGCACCCTGAATACTCTCAGATATACCAGGCTGGGACTTGGAGAAAGGAGAGGGGCAAGAGGCCATGTGCAAGAGAGAAAATAAATCAGTAACACTGGGATTATTAATGTTAATGTGAGTCTTCTGTACCAACAATCTAATCCAGTGAGATCCAATAAAGCTTGGTTACATTTGCCCAATGACCTTGTCATATAACTATTATGTTACTCTGTATAAGGTTTAAGAAGAAGACACATGGTAGTGCCTAATATTTCAGCAGAGCTACTGCTTATCTCCAGGTCTCTACAGAAGCCTCAGCAAACCTCTGTGCGATTAACAGTATTAGGTCTGCTCTTAAGGAGCACTTAAGCCTTGCCATTCCTCATCACCTTTCTAACTAGCATCCTGCCTCATTTTGTTCCCTAATCTATTCTCCAAACTTAGCTCAGGTTAATCTCGAAAAAGCTAATTTCTATTTCTGTTTGAATTAAATTCTTCTCCAATTCCATCCATGTTGTTTCACATGACAGAATTTCCTACTTTTTAAAGGCTTTATGTCACTCTATTATATGTACTTACGTATGTGTGTCACGTTTTCTTTTTTCATTCACTCATGTTGCGTCCATATTTTGGGCATCAGAGCAATGCTGAAATGGACATGGGTATGCAGATGCTGCTTCGAAACACTGATTAAAACTCCTTTGATCTACACCTAGACGGCAAGTCCTGTGTGTTTTCACTTATTAGTGACATCTAAACAAGTCAGATTACCAGAGGATGGTGATTGGGAGGAGGAGGGATGAGGAAAGAGAAGGTGCTGATCAAAGGGTGTGGAGTGTCAATTAGACAGAAGGGGTAAGTTTTAGTCATCTACAGCCCTGCATAGTGACCATAGTTAATAATAATGTGTATTTCAAAATTGATAATATGGGTTTTTAATATTCTCATCACGCAACAATGACAAATTGCTGAGGTGATGGGGATGAGTATTTTATTTAGCTCAATTGAATCTTTCTATACTGTATGCATAAATCAAGACATCACAAAAATTACATTTACCCCATAAATACACAGAATTATTATTTGTTAATTAAAACTAAGTAAACTGGTTTAAAATTTTTTTCTCTCACTTTTGATTACAACTTGAAACTGAAACTACCTAGCATGGTATAAATGGCATTTTATGCCATAATCCCCAATGTCTTTCTAGCAGGCTGTTTGTGTGTAGACTGACCACAGGCTGTTTGTGTGTGGACTGACTGCAGGCTGTTTGCTGAGCAGGCTATGCCCTGTTGAGCCTGCAAATATGTTTTTCCGTGACTTGGTGTGTCCTTCTTCATGCTCTAAAGCTGGCCAACTTCTAACCATCTCTTGTGATTTACTGTCCCTTACCTTCTCTTAAAGCATCTCCTGGTCATATTAATTTCATTCCTACCTCAGGATATATTGTATACATATTATATTCATTCTGGGCACCCAGGGCACTGAAAATATATCTATCATAGGAAGTGTTTGATGGATGAATGAATTAGAATGCATAATTCCTCTAGAAAAACTGCCTAAAGTCAGAATGCCAGTATCATAAACTAGCAAAAATACACAAAACAGTTGAAGAGTATTATGTAAAATAGGGTTTCCATGAAATTCAGGCCACACTCACATTTTTTATTCATAAAAAAAGATACTATTTAAAGAACTGTTGTTTATCTAGTGTGCTTCCTTGATATTACTAACAATATGAAGGCTGAATTGCAGAATTTAGAAAAGCTTTTCTTAGCTTTTGGGTAATGTGTCATATAAAATCCCGTACCAAAGGATAAAACAGTTACCTTTTCTTTGTTAATTTATACATTTCATTTTTAAAAATCAATTTAGGACAAAGATATGGGAAACTTTGGGTGTTTCTCTTCAGGATTCTAAAATATTTAGTGCATTTGTGTGAGGGTGACAAGGGGCTCTTGTGAGGTGTGCGGTATATGCCCATCAGTATTCATTGTAGTCTTTAAATGGCTCTTGAGGTGGAAATTTCTTAAAACAAAAGGATACTCCTCCTATACGCCCAGGATTAAATCAACAAAGTTGGATGATTGCAAAAGAACCCTAAAGTCTCACTAATAAGTAGAACAAGGTGGAGGATCACATTTGCAGTTATTTCTGTAACTCTCTAGTTTTAGTATGCATGAGAATCAAGTGAGAAGCTTGATACAAATGTTTGTGCCTACGTTTAAACACTTAGAAAATTTTGATTGAGACTGAGTAAGGCAAAGAAATCACATTTAAAATAAATGCCCCATTTGGTTATCATTCAGGAGAAACTTTGGCCATATTTTGACTACTCATTTTAATCACAAAAATTACAGAAACATTGAGAGAACAGAAATACAGGCTATCATCATATATAAGCCAATGTAAGGATAATCATTTTATTCTTGCTTTTGTATAGCTCCTCATCTCACTTGCCCCAGTCTTAGTTACACTCAGCACACTTGGAAAAATTACAAACTTTTGGTACAATACAACTCTCTGCTTACTTTGTAACTGTACTCATGCCACAGAATATGACAGACAAACTGAGTCACAGCCACGCTAAGTGACTTCTCTTCTGGCTCTGGTCATGACCATGGCTTTTATCAGACTAATACTCTCAGTGAAAATATTTGTGAAAATGAAAAATATGAAGAGAAGTTATGTACAATGAAGAATCAATATTACTTTGGGCAGGGTGAGCATTTTAACAATATTGATTCTTTCAATCCATGAACATGGGATAGCTGTACATTATTTATGTCTTAAGTTCTTTCATTAATGCTTTATAATTTTCACTGTGCAGATCATTCACTTCCTTGGTTATATTTATTATTAAATATTTTATTCTTTGGGGACTAATGCAAATGAGATTATTTCTTGACCTTTTTTTGGACAAGTTGTTAGTGATATAACTTGATGACAAAAATAAAACTCTTTTACATGTTGATTTAGTGCCCTGCAACTTTACTGAATTCACTCATTAATTCTAAAATTTTCTTTTTAAGGGAATCATTAGGAGGGGCTGTGGGTATAGCTTAGTGATGGAGAGCATGCAGAAAGCCATAAATTCAATCCCCAGCACTGCAAGACAAAAACAAAAAACAACAATGAAGGAGTTGTTAGGATTTTCTACATATAAAATCATATAATCTGAAATTAGGGATAGTTTTACTTCTTCTTTTCTGATTTGGATAGCTTTTATTTCTTTTCTTGTCTGATTGCTCTTCTTGGTATGCCTAGAACTATGTTGAATAGAAGTGATAAGAGCAGGTGTGCTTACTGTATACCAGATCTTATAGGAAAAGTTTCTAGTTTTTCTCCATTGATTATGATGTCAGTAGTAGACTCATCATATATGGTCTTTGTTGTGTTGAGGCATATTCCTTATATAGCAAGGTTTTTTTAGTGTTTTTATCATGAAAGGTATTGAATTTTGTTAAATTCCTTTTATGCATCTATTGAAATGATCATGTGATTTTTACTATCCATTCTGTTGATGTGGTATATCATATTAATTGATTTGTGTATCAACTTTGTATCCCTGAGATAAATCCCCACTTGATCACGATGTACAATCTTTTCTTGATGTGTTATTGAATTCACAATCCCTAATCCCTACCAAAAATCCAATGATATTTTCCACAGAAATAGAAAAAACTAAAATTCCTTTAGAACCACAAAATACCCTAGATATCAAAGCAATCCCAACACAAAAAAAGCAAAGTTGGAGGCATCACACTCCCATATTTTAAGTTTTGCTGCAAAGCTCTAGCAATAACACTATGGTATTGGCATAAAAATAGATAGACCAATGGAATAAATAGCCCAGAAATAAAGCCAAGTATATATAGTCAACTAATTTTTTTGACAAGGGCACTAAGAAGTTACAATGGAGAAAGAATTGTCTTTTCAGCAAATGGTGTTGGAAAAACATGCAAAACAATGAAGTTGAACTCTTGTCTTAAACTATACATAGGAAGAGGGAGTCATAGAGGGGATTAATCTGATTAGTGTACAATATATTCATGTGTGAAATACCATGATAAAACACCTTTGAACAATGAATATCCATTTAAAAAATGAAGGGAAGGAATGTAATACAGGTCTTGTTTGGGGATGGGTACTTGTGGGAGAGGGAGGTTAAATAGATAGGGTGAATATTATATACTTGCTGAAAATAGAACAATGAAACCTGTTAACATTATTTTAAGAAGGGGGTGTGGAGGATGAGAAAGAATAATGGAGGGGGTGAATCTAACCAAGGTATTTTGTAAGCACATATGGAAATGTCACAATGAATCCTCCCTGTACAGCTAATATATGCTAACAAAATGTTTTTAAAAATCAGATCAAAATATACTAAATGCCTAAATTTAATATCTGAAACTGTGAAACTCCTCAAAGGAAACATATGTGAAAAGTTCCATGATATTATTCTTAGCAATATTTTGGGATTTTTTTATGGGGGAGGGGTAGGACATCAAAATACAATCAACAGAAAAAATAAACAAGTGGTACTGTAATCAAACTAAAATCTTCTGTATAGCAAGGGAATATTCAAGTAAATGAAAAGGCAGCCTCTGGTTTGTAAGAAAACAACAGAAAAAAATTTCATTTAAAAAATGAACAAATAGAAAGGATCCAAAATGGTGGCTGGGACACAGACACAGGCAGAGTGAGCTCCATGAATCAGGGACCTTGCTGAGACACTGGAGCCACACTTGGCCAAGGTGAAGAACAAGGGAGAGTTGAAACTTTGGCACCCTGAAGCCATAGTTGTGGTAGGCTTCTCCACATCACGATACATTGAGAGAACAGGGGGGCCGTCACTGCTGCTGGCCACCAGCACCAAACATGCTTGGGAGACCTTCGGCAGACCAAACAGGTGAGATCCTATACCTTAAAGACCCAAAACACTCTACCCCAAAACTCCTAGACACCATAAACACTATAGCAAAATAGCAGGATACAAAATCAACTTATAAAAATCATTAGCCTTTCTATACACCAACAAGGAACAAATTGAGAAAGAATATATGGAAACAATTCCATTTACAATAGCCTCAAAAAAATCAAATACCTAGGAGTAAACTTAACAAAGGATGTGAATGACCTCTACAAGGAGAACTACAAACCCCTGAAGAAAGAGATCGAGGAAGACTACAGAAGATGGAAATATCTCCCGTGCTCATGGATTGGTAGAATCACAATAGTAAAAATGGCTATATTACCAAAAGCAATCTACATTGTTAATGCAATTCCCATCAAAATCCCAATGACTTTCATCATAGAGATTGAAAAATCTACCCTAAAGTTCATTTGGCAACACAAGAGACCATGAATAGCCAAGGCAATACTCAGCAAAAAGAGCAATGCTGGAGGTATCACAATACCTGACTTCAAACTATATTACAAAGCAACAGCAATAAAAACAGCATGGTACTGGCACAAAAACAGACATGAAGACCAGTGGAGCAGAATAGAGGACCCAGATATGAATCCACATAGCTATGCCCACCTTATTTTTGACAAGTCTCCAAAAATATACGATGGAGAAAAGACAGCCTCTTCAATAAATGTTGCTGGGAAAAGTGGCTATCTGTCTGCCAAAAACTGAAACTAGATCCATTTTTATCACCCTGTACTAATATCAACTCAAAATGGATCAAGGACCTTTATGTCAGACCCGAAACTCTGAAGTTAGTACAGGAAAGAGCAGGGAATAATCTGGACGTAATAGGTATAGGCAAGGACTTTCTCAATAGAACCCCAGCAGCTCAATAACTAAGAGAAAGGATGGACAAATAGGACTTCATAAAATTAAAAAGCTGTACAACAAAAGAAATGGTCTCTAAACTGAAGAGACCACCCGCAGAGTGGGAGAAAATATTTTCCAGCTATACATCAGATAAAGGACTGATAACCAGAACATAAAAAATTAAACTCTCCCAAAATCAGTGAACCAATAAAGAAATGGGCAACTGAACTAAACAGAACTTTCTCAAAAGAAGAAATTCAAATGGCCAAAAACACATGAAAAAATGCTCACCATCTCTAGCCATAAAGGAAATGCAAATCAAAACCACACTAAGATTCCACATCACCCGTTAGAATAGCCATCATCAAAAACACCAACTATAGGTGTTGGTGAGGATGTGGAGAAAAAAGAACCCTGTATACTGCGGGTACAACCAGCAACCACTCTGGAAAAAAACTTGGAGGCTTCTTAAAAATCTAAACATACATCTGCCATATGATCCAGAAATCCCACTCCTGGGGATATAACTAAAGGAATGTGACACAGGTTACTCCAAAGTCACCTGCTCACCCACGTTTATTGCAGCAGTATTCACAATAGCCAAGTTATGGAAACAGCCAAGATGCCCCACTACTGATGAATGGATCAAGAAAATGTGGTATTTATACACAATGGAATTTTACTCAGTCATGAAGAAGAATAAAATCTTATCATTCACAAGTAAATGGATGAAACTGGAGAACATCATTCTGAGCGAGGTTAGCCAGGCTCAGAAGACCAAAAATTGTATGTTCTCCCTCATATGCTTTAGACTTTAGCAAATACAGCAATACTGTAGGACTTCGGTCACATGCTAAAGGGAGAGCACATACTGGAGATATGGGAATAGGTAGAAAACCCAAAACATGAAAGTGTTTGATGTCCCCACTTCAGAGGAACTAATACAGAAACTTTAAAGCAACAGAGATCAATACAGGAAGGGGATCAGGATCTGGTGAAAAGGTCAGGTAGAGATGAATCAACTTGGGATGTAACACATTTGTACATGGAAGCAATGCTAGGAATCTCTCTGTATAGCTATCCTTATCTCAACTAGCAAAAATGCTTTGTCTTTCTTGTTATTGCTTATGTCTTCTTTTCAACAAAATTGGAGATAAGGGCAGAACAGGTTCTGCCTGGAGCAAGGGAACATGGGGGGAGAGGAAGGGGGTAGGAGGGGGGGGGAGTAATGGCCCAAATAGTGTATGCAAATGGGAATAAATAAATAAATAAATAGAAAAATAAAAAAGAACAAATGACCTGGAAAGACATTTGTCCAAAGAAAACATACAAATGTCCAGCAAGCATGCAAAAACATATACTTGATATCATTAATCATCAGGTGAATGCAAGTAAAATACATAGTATTACCTCACATTGTTAGGATGCTATTATCAAAAAGACAAGAGGTAAGTGTTGGCAAAGATTCAGAATAAAATGAACCCTTGTCCATGCTTGGTAGAAATGTAGATTGGTGTTCTGTAAACAATATGGAGATTCCTAAAGAAATTAAAAATTGAACTAAATGACTGACACAGTCATTTAGCTTCTGAATTTATATCTAACAGAAGTGAAATCACTACCTTATGAAGATACTGGCATTAAGTACCGATCAACAGATGAATGGATAAATTATGGCATATATGCAACAGAGTATTGCTTAGCCTTAAAAAGAAGATCCCAAAAAAAGCATGGATGTAATTGGAGAATTTTATGTTAAATCAAATGATTCAGACATAGAAATAAAAATACAACATGACCTCATTTACATGTGGAAGCTAAAAAATGTCAAGCTCACAGGAGCAGAGAGTAGAATGGTGATTGTCAGGGATGTAGGGGTGGGGAAAATGGGGATATTTCAGTCTAAGGGTAGAAAGTTTTAGTTTTATGGAAAAAATGTCTGGTGATACAGATTAAAGGCTATAGATAGTAATATCGTAAGCATACTGGAAATTTGTAACATAGTACATGTTAGGTAGTCTTTCTTACCACATGTACAAAAAGAAGTATAAAGGAAAGCAGCTTATGATAGGTGATGGATATGTTAATTTGCTTGATTGTGGTAATGATTTGACCATTGTATATCAAAACATCATGCTGTACACCTTATTATTATGTAAAATAATAAAAATTGATTGGAAACAACAAGAATGATCTATACAATGGTTTGAAGGCATTGAATTGTAACTAACTCAGAACTTAAGAGGCTATAATCACTGAGAGAAGGGAAGCAAAGGGAATGAGCGTTTTCACTGAAGGCATTATTCACTTTGTTATATGGGGTAACAGTTCAGGAAGACAGAGGCAGCCATATTGCACTGGAGTTCAGGGCTTCCTAGACTGTGTAGCTTGAAGGGAGAAATCTCAGAAACAATATTGTTATTTTTCTCAAAATAAAAATGTTGACTATTCCTATGAACAGCAGTTATGAAAATGCACATATTGGCTCACTCTTCAGGAAAGGATCTTCTAAGGAGTATGTTCAGTTTATATCCTTTAGTGGCAGTGCCCTTAGATCTTCCACAGCTGTTTTCTTCCTTTCTTCCTCAGCTTTTGAACAAAGGTTCTGTTCTTCTCAGGCAGACTCAGGCACTGACTTAGTTGGGTGAGGGTCCTGGGATCTGGCCACTTGTTCATAGGATGCCTGAACACCCAGTGTGCTGCTGCCGGGACTTCCTAAACTGCGGTCTGAGGCTCTTACTAGCTAAGTGTCCTTTCTTTCCCTCTCCTCTCATGGGTCTTAGACTTGCATTGTGGCCTGAAGTTTCTCTCTGTCTACTTCTGCTACATTTTCCCATTTTGTTTCACAAGCGTTATTCCCAATAAGTCCACTACTTTTCAAATCTTTTATCTGTTTCACGGAGGCCCCGTCAATATGATCCACTTGCTTCTGCCTCAATTGTTCACTTCCTTTTACAGCAAAACTTTTCAAAATAGTTCTTTTTTTTAAATTCATTTATTTACACGTGCATACATTGTTTGGGTCATTTCTCCCCCCTGGCCTCCCCTCCCACTCTCTTCCCCCTTTCCCCCTGTCCACAATACTCTTCCGCCAATTGGCTTTGAAGTCATTCCAACTATACTTTATAAAATTGGTCCATTTTTTACTCCTTCTTATACTCTTTTGGCCTAAGTCACTGTCATTTCTCCCATGAATAATCATAGTAACACATTTCCTAGCTTCTCTTCTTGCCCTTGTCTATTCTCAGTTGAGCAGCCAGTGATGAGTTTTTCAGGTATAAATCAGGTCATGTCATTTCTTGGCTCAAAATGCTCCTTTTTCCCAATTTTACTTAGAAGTGAAGCCAGAATCCCTGCAAAGATCTGCAGGACCCTCCCTCTTCCCTCTGAATTCTCTCCTATTCCACTCTCTCATCTGCACTATCCCCTTGTCATTTCGCTAATGTAGTGCCAGGCATCCTCCTACTATAGGGCCTTCTCTGTAACCGTTTCCTCTGAATTGACTGCTTTTCCATGAGAGCAACCCTGCACTCTATTTAATAATCCCAGTAGGGAACCACTGTCTAATTTTCCACCTCTTTTCCCTCAACAATTTTTTTTCTCTCTAGTAACCTTTATTTAGCTTCTTCTAAAATTATCTTATTTATTATGTTTTCTATTTATTTTCTATTAATTATTGTTGGATGAATAGATTGAATGATTCTTATAGAAATTCTGCCTCAAATCTGAAACCATATCCCCCAAATTAAATAATGCATAAGATGGTGTGACTACATAAGATCAGGGATATTTGGCCTTCTTATTTTCTTATGGGTTCAGTGTCTGATACATAGAAGATGCTCAATAAATATTCATTTAATGGATGAAAATTTGTTAACCTAAAGCTTCTAATTGAGGTGGTTAAATGGCTTTTGAAGACTGGGATGATATTGTAAAGCCACAATCCCAGCTATTCAAGAGACTGAGGCAGGAGGATTGAGAGTTCCAGGTATGGGCTACATATGTGAGACCCTGTCTTAAAAAACAAAGCAAAGCAAATTAAAGCAAAACAAAACAAAGCAGCAAATGGAAATGGCTAAAGGAGCCTGACCAAAGATGTCGCCACTTATGTGTAGGTCATGGTTCTGTTCATTCCCTTTAGCCTCCTAGGCTGTTCAGATTTGGGATGTTAAACATCCTAGCAAGCAACATGTGTATTCTCTGTAGCTTTTCTTTTCTTTGAACTTGGTGATAGAATTAACCCCATTCATTTGTTGGCTTATTCAGTCATTTAGCTCATCTTTGTGTACATGTTTACTGGGATTCTACTTTGTGTAGGACTCAATGTCAGATTTGTGAATAAAAGATGCAATATGTGGTTCATGTCTTTTTGGATTTTCTAGCTTAGGGGAAGAAAAAAGGTAGACAGACAGACACATGAAACATTAAAAATGTCATAGAGGAATTACAAGTGCAATAAAAATCCTCAGGGGATTTAAAGAAATCGAAATGCCAATTCTCCCTGGAGCAGGCATGGGGCACCCCTAGAGAAAGACTGACCTGAAGCACAGTTTGAAAGATAGATGGTAATTTGCTGTGGTATCAGGACCAGTGTTAGGAGGGCAAGGAAAAGAAAGGCAGAGATAGGTGATGTGAATGACCTGAACAGTTAGGAAATCTGCAAAGAACCACAGGTGGTTTGGACAGGACAGGAAGACCCTGGATACTGTCTAGTTTTTTATTTTACCTTGGCATTAGGAACCATTGACAAAAGAGTCTCAAAGTGGTAGCTTTGTTTATTTATGACAGAAACTTTAATCCTTGGTTATATCTACATCTATTGTATTTTTCAAAAAATGTTATAAACACATAAGGTTCTGCTCATGCTGTGTAGTATGGACAATGACAAAAGGCTCATAAAGGTAGAGAAGGGCGGAGTAGTGATAAGAATGTAATAAGAAAGCAATTGTGAGAATGAAACTTTGCTTTTGGGTTACTAGTTTCACAGAAAAAGGGGTCAACTCACAACTTGATGAATTCTTTCTTTCCTTCTTTTTTTTCCAGTACTGGGGCTTAAACTCAGGGCCTTCACCTTGATCCACTCTACCAGCCCTATTTTTTGTGAAGGGCTTTTCAAGATAGGGTCTCATGGACTATTTCAATCACTTTGAACTGTGATCCTCCGGACCTCTGCCTCCTGAGTAGCTAGGATTATAAGTATGAGCCACTGGTGCTCAGCTGAAGGTTCATAAGATACAATAATTTTTCAGGTTTGAGCTTAGAAAGATGACTTTCTTGTGGTCACTTGCAAAAAGAGTCATTGAATAATGTGAGAGACATTGTCCTTGAATATCTTTTATAGATCAGGAGAGGTTTGTACTTTGAACTTCTACTTTTGTGCTCAGCCTTTCAGCAGAAAGATGATGAATATGAGGTTGACATTTTTTAATGGAAAATTCCAGGGTCCAGAGCCAAAAGACACCTTCTGAATATAGGGGAGTAAATGGGGAAAGGGAGTCTTTTCTTTTTCTTATATTTCTTATGTTTCCTAGCACAGACTTGGAGACATATACATTCTTGAAATAAGTATTCTTCTATGGATTTTATTGTGATGAAACTTTAATTTCTCAGGTTTTCAGAGTTATTTTCATGCTCTGAGCTGAGAATTAAAAAATAAAGGAGAAAATAATGATGTACAAACAATTACCAGGGCTCCTACTGAAACTTCTCATTAGAGTTGGACGTGGTGAGTTGTTTGTTGTTGGCAAATTTAGGGCTTAATGGCCAACCTAGAATCATGTCAGATGCTCAGCCCCCTTTCAGGAATACCCAAGTCAGAGGACCAGAGACAGAATGGTTTGGGGGCAGGAGCTTTCATATCTTCAGAACTTGGAAATAATTATTTTTGAGCAATGGAAATAATGAGTTTTTTATTTCTATAGACTCGTATTGCAGAAGCAAAGAATGATTGGAAAAAATAAGAACTTCCATCTTTAAAATTGGCAAAGTGTTGTTCACTAAGCATAAACTCATCACTACCCTAATATGCAGGGACTCAAATAAGATTATTTTCTCTCCTTTCACAAATGAAGAAACTGAGGTACAGAGGGGAGAATTGAGTTTGTTTCATTACACAAAACCCTTAACTCCCAGATTCCAGTTCTTTGTTATTTTCTCAGGTCACACCTAGTCTTTCAAAGATGTGTCCCCACAAATAAATATCTCTAATAAGTCTCTCTCTCTTGCATTTTTTCAAGACTGAGTCTTCTATGTAGCCCATCCAACTTGCTGTCCTTTTCTCAAGCCTCCTGAGTGTTGAAATTACAGAGGTACATCACCAAGCCTTCTCTGACAGATCTCTTAGAAATAGGAGCCTTGGCCTCTGAAATGAGATTGCTGTGTGCAGAAAGTCAGAAGACAGGTCATGTAATTTCTTAACGTATTTTCTTTTCTTTTAATCACCTGACTCTTTCTTATAAGTTAGCAGTGTCCCTGACATGGGGTTGACCATGTTATAGGTTGTGGTGGATGGTGAGTGGATGGAGGGTACACACAACTTTGTTGTATGTTGTGGCTTGTCTCTACAGGAGGAGGTGAATACTTCATTTTAGAGACATTGGATTCCAACTCAAAGTGGTCCAGAAGTCTCATAGCTTGCTGTTGATTCAATGTCACAACCATTTGTAGCCACAAAATCTTAAATAAATGGCACTGCAAACAGGAACTTTTCCTAACACTATGGACTTAAGAATCTTTTTTTTCCCTCACTATTTACCTCCTGGGATCAGTTTCTTCCTCTGTATTTGATTCCTTCCTTTCTCTCACAAGTTCCACTTGTTTTCTACAAGAGTACCTGCTTGAATAAGAGGACAGGCAGATGTTGACTTCCATACTGTAAAGGTTACAAAAAAGGGTGATTAATTTATATCCATGACAAATTTACTCTGATGCAATACTGATAGCCCTTGAAATTATATATATTCCATTTTAAAAACAGAAGACCTTTTGTTTTTTCCCGTAGCTGCCTAACAGAACTTAATTCAAAGTTAGGTTCAAATCTCCCTAGTGACAGACTTCGGTTGTTTCAGAAATAAAACCAGTGACAATTTCCAGTTTAAACATTGTAAAGGCCCCCTTTTCCAAATGTATTCATATTTGCTTGCCTTGTTTATTATCTTAATCCAGTCTATTAACATCTGCTTCAACAGGGGCAAAATACAGTTACAAATGGTTTCTGGTTATAATTATTAAGAATTATTCCTGGTGTAAGTTAGATTTATATAGAAGATAATAATGTCTTAGAGTATTTTGTTTGATAAAGTTGCCACTTTAGGAGAGACAGATATCATGACTTGGTTGCCCTTGGAATTATTCAAGGATAAACATATATGTATAACTTTCTCTCTCTCCCATTTCTCCCATGCCTGCCTGTCCTTCACAGCCCCCTTTCTCAGCATGCCCATGCTTTGAGTTCATTCTGGATCCAGCAGAGTGGATTGTGCAATCTTTCTGCTAGCAAAGTCTGAGTCAGTTGTACAAGTATAGGTCAGTCAGTGCCTGGTAGGTGTGCAATGAGCATCTGGTGCCCAGGCAGTGGCAGTTTGACCGTGTGGTTTCCCCATTAGATCTGAGCCCTTTCTGAGCAACAATTCACTTGTTTGATGCCAATATTTTAATGTGCTCATTCTAGACTGTTCTATCTTAGAACCAAACTCTGTCCTATATTCTTAGATGTGGCTCAATCCTTTCAAACAAAGGTCTCCCTTATCTTGATTTCCCTTAGCTAATGCTGACTAGGTCGATTATACTTTCCTTATCCCTGATCCTTAATCCATCCCCATGTTCATCTCCATTCCCATCCCTGTCTTCATCCCCATCCTGACCACCATCCCATTCCCATCCACATTTTCATCTCCATCTTGTACTCCATCCTTATTTCCATCCACACTGCCATCTTCAACTCTGTCTACCAATACCAACCCAGTTTTAAGCTCCTGTACCCTATTGTCTTCAGTGATAGGATTGTTTAATGTGCTAACCAATCCCCAAATTCTACACTGTGGAACCAGCCAGCTGATAGACACAATAGAGCATTTGGAAGCTGGTTGAGAAATAAAGAATCAGAAGCCAATTAGGTTCTATTATGGTGTTCCCAGTTGCACTCTTCTGCTCACATCCTAGGCCTTTTCATTCTGGTTCTAATTCCTCTCTCTTGTGTCTCTTTATCAAATCTGTCTTTGTTCACCGACTTTTGACATAACTGCATGTGCTTTTCTTTCATCTAAGACACAAACCTCTTTCCCTTGATTACATTTCCATTACTCTGATAAAGCTTGAGGTTGTACAAGAAATATACATCTAACCAGTGTTCCCTCTTCTAGGAATTTGGCTTATTGGAACTAAAAAGAATTTAGGGTAATATTGAGATCTCTTCCTAAAGCAAGGATTTAGGAATAAGTGGGAGATAATCACACCTTATCATATTTATTAATTCATCTATGTACATCCTATACTTCTCTGCACCAATCAGTATTTGCAGTTTATAAGAAAATTTCTGAAATCCATGCAGAAAATCTAAAAAAATTAATAATAAATTTCTGTAGAGTAGAATCTTCTCAAGATAGAGCATTGAGATTAGCTGCCAGACAAAGAGATAAAGAGATTTGCTAAGAAAGTCATTTAATAGATAATAAATCTAACCCAAATTAGACCCCTGGGTCCCAACCCAATGCATCAGATATCCTAATTTCAGAAATGCAAATGTTATAAGATTAACATAGAATGAAATATTGAGAGGAGATTAAGCATAACCTGATGCACTATTAATCTTAACCTTCTTCTAAGAGTCATGTTTCAGAGGAGGTAGAAAAGCACTCCCCAAAGGAAGCTTTATGTCTAGTAGCCTATTCAAATAGGCAGATGGCTTTGTTTAATATGTGGATGTTATGGAAGGGAGACTTCTGTTTTTATTCTCTTTGGCTTTCTAGAAGAAACACTGACCTATGCTATAGCAGAATTTATCAGTGTTGTTTGTAATCACAGCTTCTACCACACCATGACACTGTACCTTATAAATTGAACTTAGAAACACAAGATAAATTATGCAGCTTATGAAGTACTCAGAAAACAGCACTGTAGGAAGTTAACATTAATAACAACTTCATTACAAGTTTAGCTCATTTGAACCTGTACTTAATTTTAACTTTCTTACCAACATATTACATTCTCTACTTGGAAGATTATTTTAATCTATTAGAAGAAAGTAGGATTTTCCAATAACAAAATCATCAAATAAAAAAGTGAAAAGAATTGCACTTTATAGAATCCTATGATAAAGAATATCAGTATTTGTCAAATCTGTGCTGGAATTTCCAACAACTAAAAATACAAATTTCAGCTGTCCAACTTCAATTCAGCACAGCTTGTCTAAATTTAACCCTCTGACATAAAAACAACTTGAAATTTATCGAACTCATTTAAGCTAGCAGTTTTGACTTGTCAGATACCCGTAGAGCACAATTAGGCTGAGAAAATCTAACTTCTGTCATATATAAGGATTATAATCACCCAAATTTTCTTTCTTAAGTCATCCAATCAGGTTCCTATTCAATGCACTGCTTGGTTCCTAACACTGTTGAGATCCTCAAGCCTCCATTTTCATGCTATAGTGGGATCAATATTTTTTCTAGCATAACTAGAATAGACTTATTTGTAGAGCTGAGGTCCCATTGGAACTAGAAAATAAGAGTCTTTCAATTATTCTTTGTCTCTTTGAGTATGAGAATATTCTGGATAGGTTAAAATATTTTAAGCAATACGTTATTAGAATACATTTGAACTTTCATGTATTGAGCTAAAGCTCAATACTTGTTAGGTTGTCATGGTTTCACAAACTAAATCCTTTCATCTTGTATACCTTTTGATTCCTCTTGACCTCTGAGTAATCTGTAGAATAGGCATATTTGGAAATAAAATTGTTTTATTTTGTTCAGATCAACCAACATTCTTAGTACTACTCTGCACCAGACCTTGATTTAAGCCCTAACAATACAGAAATGGAGCAATTCCAGCCATGGTTCATAGGTTCATAAAAGATTTGAAATGATAGTCTGGGAACATGAATCTCTTGGGAGAGAGGAAAGTTGTTAAAGATAGATTTTCTGCTTTCTGGCATGGTATTGTTGGTTTTCTCAACTCTTTTACTTTATAAGGCATAAAAACATCAGTTTTCCTTGGGTGTGTGTGGTAAGGAAGAGAAAAAGGGAATCTTCTACAGGTGAATGTGTCCCCAAATGTTATCTTGTTCATATTCTTTTCTTGTCCTTGCATTGGCCATGCACACATATGGCATGTGCTACCTGTCAGATCTTTTTAATGACCTTCAATGGCCATACAGATTTGAGTGTGTTCCAGATACAGAGTAGAGGGAGAGTGCTTGTTCTCATAAAGTCAACTATTTGGTGATGAGACAGAAACAAGCAAGTAGAGGAAGAAACATTGAACATTGGTTCCACATAGTCAAAAGCCAAGCAATAGAAAATGAGTTCTGTGAGGTAGCAACATATTATAAAGTAAGATTTGGCAGATTAGGAGCAAACTCATAAATCTGTAGAGTGGAGAGTGTTTCTCACAATGGAAATGAAGCCAGGATGGTTGGAGAAGAGTGGATATGGAAGATGGCGATAAGAAAAGAGGTTTAATACTGACTGAGGATATTGACAAGGTTTCGTAGGACGTGACAAGGAATTAGGTTTTATCGCAATCCAACCTGAAGACATTAAAAGTTTTTAAAATCACATATCATATTATATGATTTGTATTTTTAGAGTCTTCTGGTTGCTTCATAGTGGATGTTTTTGTCCTAGGGAGAGACAAAGAATAGAAGCAGTTGCACTGTTCTAGGCTGCTGCAGTAACATAGATAAAAGATGCTAATGGCTTGGCCCACAGCAAGTGCAAGCCCATCATCCTCTTCTTTTGCCTTCCTACCTGGCACTGCTTCTTCCTTCCCAAGCAGTCCCCCTTTTACATTCATGAAATTTTTTTTTTCTTGTTTGAGTACTAGCTTCCACATGTGAGAGAAAATATGTGGTATTTGTCTTTCTAAGTTGGGCTTATTTTGTTTAACATGATTTTCTCCAGTCTCATCTATTTATTTCAAATATTTTCAAACAGAAAAATTGAAAAATAAAATAATAACCATCTGAATGCCATCAAGATTCAATAATTAATATTTTTTAATTACCTGTATACTTACAGTTTCATATCTAAGCATTTAATAGCTGAAGATACCATGAGAACTCTATTTCATTTAACATGCATTTTCTAAGAGTAAGGATATTCTCTTTCAATGCCACAATGACATTATCACTATTGAAAATAATAACACTGATTCTACAGTCAATGATTCCACAATCAACATTTTTAGCATACTTTGTTTCTTTCATCTTCCATAACTTGGCTGTTGTGAACAGTGCTGTGGTAAATATTGATGATCACTGTGGAATGTCTTTATTGTGTCCTGGTTTACATCCCTTTGGATATATGACCAGGAGCAGCATCAACTGGATCATATGGCACTTCTATTTTTGCAGGCTAATTGTCTTGTAGAGTGTACTAACTTCTGAATTTTTTTGATTAATTCCCTGGACTCAACCCTACACTTTTTACTCACCGCCCCAGCGCTTTGGGAGTGGCCACATGCTGGCACATTACATTCTAATACCTTGAATACTTCTGTCCTGCAGAAACCATGAATTGGACTTTAATATTGGTATTTTGATATTAGCTTTCTTGGTGAAAGAATATTCCAAGGAGGAAAGTTAGCATTTTATGTGACACTGAGGGCAGCTCTTCCTCTTTTCCATCAAAAGGACTGAAACCCAGGAGAGAGTCACACTTGCTGGGCATAGTGGAATTGTCATCCTGAGAGAGGGTGACTAGTCAAAGTGACTTCTGGAGTTCTCTTGTCAGTTAGGGTCCACTGAACTCCTTTGCCAATGGCTCCTCCAGAGCTTACCCAGTTGTACAGGGTCCTGCCTTGGGATGTCTTGACTGATGCTCAAAGGTTTTACAGGTCAAGAGTGGTTAGTTTGATAGGGGTTCTAATTGAATCTCTTGTGGGCCTTTCAGTCTCCATACCATGGAAGAACCAAGATCCTGATCCAGGCATGGTGGTACATGCCTGTAATTCCAGCACTGGGGAAGTTAGGGCAAGAAGATTATGAGTTCAGGTTACATAATGAGATCCTGTCTCAGACAAAAACAAAAGCAAAACCTGGAACCAAGACTGTTGCAGAAGAAGGCAAGAAAATTTGTAAGGCTAGAAATATTTAATAAGCTTTCTTTGTGTCTCTTCACTGTAGATGAGCAAAGTCCAACAGAACTTTCTACAATGATGGAAACATTCTTTTCCTTCTGTTGTGCTTTCCAATATGGAAGCTTCAGCTACATATTGCCATTGAACATTTGAAATGTCACTGAGAAGTGTCTTTAAATTTAATGTAATCGTAGTTAATTTAAATTTAATAAATATATATAGCCATGTGTGACGAGTGGCTATTATGTGAAAAACACTATTGTAGACAGAATTGCTACTTGAACCTAGTTTTCAGATTTAGAGACCAGAAACTACTTTTCCTAAATCTATCTGTTCCTCTCTTTTCCTCCTCCTTTTCCTTTTTTGGTTCTATGGAGAAGCAGGTATTTATTTTCAACTCTACAGCCCTTGATTTCCCTTTTCTTAAAATGGTGGCAGGCTGTCTAGGGGACAGCAGAGGGTCAGCCATGTTGCAGCTTAGGCTAAGAAAGGAGGCCCGTGCTGGGAGTGCTGTCACCTGGAGCTCTTGCTTTGCTGTCTGAGACTTAATGTTTCCCTCTGATGACTGTTCTGAAGCTACACTCCTCTTGCAGGTGGGCCAAGTCTCAGGACGCACAGTTTGCAGGAACTCTGCTTCAGAGTTGAGAGAGTTTTGATTTTCAAGATTGAATTTTTCTGAGACGAGTTTACCAATTCTCTGAATTTGTCTTAATAAGCTGCAACTCATGATGTTTTGACCGAACAGGACAAGAGCCTTATCAGATCAGAATGGCAATAAAAATGACTGTAAAGAGGCAAGGATAGCAGCTAAGGTTACATTTTACTCTATGTGAAGTACTTGACCCTTATATTTAGTATTTTACATATATCAAATCTTTACACTAACCTACATGAGATATATTATGAGTTTTAGATTATAGATGAGGAAGCTTGATGTTCAGAAAGCTGTCTGACTTGCCCAAGAGCAAGAAACTAGAAATCAGAGTAGCTGGTCTGGTTCACAGGTCTTTCTAAACCTTTTTCTCTCTGTCTCTACACACACACACACACACACACACACACACACACATACACACGTGTGCATGCACACAAGCACAAAAGTACAGATTTTTTCAAGATATCCAAAACATACTCCTCCAATTTTCAAACTTTCAAAGAAAAATAATTCAGTTTGACAAAGTTGCAGAATCCATGTATTGTACTTTTCCGGCTCTACTAACAGATTAAACTTTCTCCACACATATTAATTGTGGAACTGCAATGTGACAGAGAAGAAAGCAGAAAAGTTTGCCATACATATACCAACTTCTGATCATTACATTTAATCTTATTGTGGTATAAAACATGCAAGTTGACATTCTAGCAATTTTAAGTATACAGTTCAGTGGTATGAAGTACATTTGCATGGCTGTACAGTCATCACAACTACCATCTCCAGAGGTTTTTCCATCGTCTCCAGTTCAAATTCTCACTTCAGATTACCCATTGATAACCCTCCAGCCCTCCTTCTCCTAGCCCCAGATAAGTCCTATTCTTCTTTCTGTCTCTACAAATTTTGCTTTTTAAAATTAGCATACATTTACTGTGCATGTAAGGTGTTTCATTATTGGAGTAAGCTTTTTCTCTCACTCACTTGTTGGAGTGAGATTTCTCTCATTCCTAGTTACTACTGAACCTAACTAGGGCTAAATGGGGGCAACTGGAGATGCAGAAAAGACACAGGATAGACAGACAGAAAGTTGGGGCCACGTGTGTTGGGTGCTTGGGTTGAGATGCAAAACCGTCATTCCTTCTTTTCTCTATTATTCTCTTCATTTACTCTGATTCTTTTCTCTATCTTTATTCTTTAAGGCCTTACTCCTTTACAATTCTTTAAAATCTTGCTTCTAAAGTCTTTCCTGAAAACCTTGCTTTTAAAGTCTTCTTTTCTGTTCTTTAAAGTCTCTTTCCTTAGACTCTCTCTGTTCTCTCTTTAACTTTCCTAAGTCTCAGCCCTCAGACTTGCTAGCTATTCCCCCTTAGCAATTCTCCTTCATCAATTCTCCTTCAGCAATTCTTTTCCCTTCAGCAATCCTCCCTTCAATCCATTTTCCCCCTTCAGCAATCTTCCTCCAGCACTTTCCCTTTAGCAATTCATTTTCCCTTCTGCAATCATTTTCCCTTCTGCAATTGTTTTCCCTTCAGCAATCCTTTTCCCTTCCAAAAACCTCCCACATCAAAAATCCAAAAGCCCAAAAGCCCAAAAGCCCAAAGCAAAAGCCTCAAAGCAAAGGCCCCCATAGCAAAAGCCCAAAGCAAAAAGCCTTTCATCCTTGCTCAGTGATCCACAGGGTGGATCAGTGGTTCTCTGGGAGGGGCATGAAATTATAACAGGAAAAACCTGGTTCCTGCTTCTCTAAATGTAAACAACTTAGGAGAAGCAGCTGTTCTGCATTTTCCTCTTCTGTGGCTAGGGCTGTACCATTCTTGGCCTACAGATAAACATCTTAGGAAAAACAGCTGAGCTGCATCTCTCCTTGCTTATGTCCAGTTCTCGTAAACTTCTCATAATCCACTCTCCACACATTATGACATTTTAATACAGGCAAATAATGTACTTTGATCATATTCACCACCACTATTATTCCTCCTTATTTGCCTCCTGCTTTTCCCCTTCCAGATCTATGTCTCTAGAGGTCTTCCTTTTACTTTCCTAACCCTAGATTCTATATATGAGAAAAACACATGATCCTTGTCTTTGTGGAACTGGCTTATTTCACTTAACATGGTGAATTCCAATCCAATCATTTTGCTAAAAATGGCATCGTTTTATTCTTCCTTATGACTGAGTAAAACTCCATTGTGGGTGTATGTGTGTGTGTGGATATATATATATATATATATATATATATATATATATATCACATTTTCTTTATTCATCCACCCATTGATGGACACCCAGGCTGATTCCATGATTTGGCTATTGTGAATAGTCCTACAATAAACATGAATATGCAGTTATCTCTACAGTAATGCTTCTTTGGAGTATACATGTGGAGGTGATATAAAGTAGGATCATATGGTAGTTCTATTTTTAATTGTTTGAGAACTTCCCTACTGATTTACATAGTGGGTGCACTAATTTACATTTCCACAAGCAATGTATAAGGCTTTCTTTTCCACCTGCATCCTCATCAACATTTGTTGTTTTATATTTTCCTTTTGATGGTAGTTATTCTGACTGGTGTGAGATGGAATCTCAGTAAATTTTGATTTGCTTTTATTTCCCTGATGGCTAAATATGTTAAACATTGTTGGTGTATTTATTGGCCATTTGTACTTCTTTATTTGAAAAGTGTCTGTTCAGTTCAATTGCCCATTTATTGACTGGATTATTTGCTCTTTTGTGTTTTTTCTTTATATATTCTAGATACTAGTCCCTTGTTAGAAGAATATCTGATAAAGATTTTCTCCCATTCTGTAGGCTGTCTCTTCACTATGTTGATTGTTTCTTTTGCAGTACAGAAGATTTAAGTTTGATGTAATACCATTTGTCAATTCTTGCTCTTATTTCCTGAACTATTAGTGGCTGAGTCAGAAAGTCATTGTCTATACCTAGATCTGAAATCTTTTCCCTTTGTTTTTCCTCTAGTCATTTTAACTCATTTTTTTTAGGAGAAAGCAAAGGTTTATTAGGATGCCATTAAAAGGGAAGACAATGGTGGACAGCTGTGCAAAGGAACATAGTGCCAGTTTCAGGTCCTACATTTAGGTCTTTGATCCATTTTAGTTGATTGTTGTGCAGGGTGAGATAGAGATCTAATGTTAATCTTCTACATGTGGGTATCCAGTTTTTCTAACACCACTTTGTTAAAGAGGATATTTTTCTCCCCAATGTATGCTTTGACACTTTTGTCAAAATTATATGTTTGCAGTTGCTTTAGCTTATTTCTGAATCTTCCATTTTATTCTATTGGTCGACATGTCTATTTTTGTTCCAGTTCTATGCTGTTTTTGTTTTTGTTACTATGGCTCAGTAATATAATTTGAAATCTGGTATTGTGATACTTCCAGCATTGTTCTTGCTCAGAATTGTTTTAGTTATTCAGGGTTTTTTGTGCTTCCATAAGAATTTTAGGGTTGTTTTTCTATTTCTGTGAAGAATGCCGTTGGAATTTTGATTGAGATTGCATTAAATTTGTTGATTGCTTTCAGTAATATGGCCATTTTAACAATATTAATTCTCCTGACCCATGAATATGTGAGGTCTTTCCTTTGTCTAGCATCTTCTACAATTTCTTTCTGCAGTGCTTTATAGTTTTATTGTAGGGGTCTTTAATATCTTAGGTTAGGTTTATGCGAAGGTATTTTTTGTTGTTGTAATTGAGGCTATTATGACTCAGGGATTGTTTTCCTGAGTCCTTTTTTGGGACGTTCATTGTTGGTATGACAAAAAGCTACTGATTTTTGTGTTTTGACTTTGTATCCTGCTATTTTGCTGAAAGTGTTTATCAGTTCTAAGAGTTTTCTGGTGGAGTCTTGAAATCATTTATATATAGGAGCAAATCATCTGACTTCTACCTCTCCTCTTGTTTTCCAAAGAGCTCAGGATCCAGGTCATTTTTATTAATAGAAGAAATTGTGATTTGAACATCACATTCACCAAATTTCCCTCCTAATTCACAGCTGGTAGATCACAGAATTTTGGAGACAAAAACACTCATTCATCCACTTGTATAACCAACTGTGTTCTAGTTCAATTCAGAGACTCACTTATTTTTATTTTCATATAAGGAAGCTCATTTGAGGCTTATCATGAAATCATACAAATAAAATTTGTATAAACACAAATCCACATTGAATCATACACACATAGCAAAGGACAAAGTAAAAACAGATAAAACTAATTGGTGGCTATATAAAATTGGACACAATTGTGTCTTGTACAGTAGAAAGTGTTTTACAAAATAATCATCCTAGATTGACAGAAAACCAATCTTCAGTGTTGCCCTGAAGATGGATTTCTTTAACATCTCCTGCTTTCTCCAATGTCCTCCTTTAGTATGGCTGGTAATTATTTTAGTGATTGCCCCTCCCTTGAGATTCCTTGCCATAAGTACTCTGTGGATCACTATAGTCTGCATATCCTTGTTCATATCCATAGTTCCCATAGTTACACTCAGTATAATCATATCTGCCATAGCCACAATAGTTTTGATCACCACCATAAGCACTATTGTAATTTCCATATCCTTGATCATAATAGTTGTTAAATACTTGGTTCCAGTTTTGGTCCTGACCTTCCACAACCCCTAGTACCACCTCATCCACCAGCTGTGGTGCCTCTCCCCTCTTTTTGTTTTTGCCAATATACTTCTTTGGGTTGTGCAACTTTGATTTCACACTTTCCAGAACCATTTTGGTAGTATCTGCTTTCTAACAATTGCTTTGTTGGCTCTTCATCTGTATATGTGATAAAACATTTGTCTTTGTATCCACAAGAAGTTCAATATTTTGAATCTCCAAAGGCTACAAAATATTCCTTAATCTGTTCTTCAGAAGCATCTGGACTCAATCCACCAACAAAAACCTTTTTAGGTGGTTCTTTCCCTTGTAAAGCTTTAACCCTTTTGGATTCTATTAATTTGCCATCCAGTTTGTGTTCTTTCAATTGCCAAACCTTATCAACACTAGATGCATCTTTGAAAAGCATAAATGCAAATCCTCTTGATCTCCCAGTGACTGGATCTGTTTTAATTGTGCAGTCTACAACTATCATCTTGCCGATTCTTGCTTGCATTGATTTTGGATCCCTCTGCAAATTCCTTTATGTTGGTGTACTCCTTCATGTCTTCCATGGTGGTGGAGTTTTTGGCAAAGGGGTGCTGGCATGCAGCCTGGGTCAGACAGAAATGGTGGTGGAAAATTGTATGGAGCTAGATTTAAGATGGAGGCAGAAGACAGACTCACCTATTAATTTCAATATTATGTGAATTCTGTGTGCTTCCCATTTCTCAGGGCATTTAGAAGGTTCCTGAGGTAAAAAGCTAAATCCATACATTTTTGGCTTGGTACATTAGGAAATATTTTAGGATCTGATGTACTATTAGTGAAAACAAGACTTTCTTTTTTTGTTGTTGTTGTTATAAGCTGTTTCCATCATTTTATTTTATTTTATTTTTTTCTTTTTCTTTTATTATTCATATGTGCATACAAGGCTTGGTTCATTTCTTCCCCCTGCTCCCACCCCCTCCCTTACCACCCACTCCACCCCCTCCCTCTCCCCCCCACCCCCACAATACCCAGCAGAAACAATTTTGCCCTTATTTTAATTTTGTTGTAGAGAGAGTATAAGCAATAACAGGAGGAGACAAGGGTTTTTGCTGGTTGAGATAAGGATAGCTATACAGGGTATTGACTCACATTGATTTCCTGTGTGTGGGTGTTACCTTCTAGGTTAATTCTTTTTGATCTAACCTTTTCTCTAGTACCTGTTCCCCTTTTCCTATTGGCCTCAGTTGCATTTAAGGTATCTGCTTTAGTTTCTCTGCGTTAAGGGCAAGAAATGCTAGCTAATTTTTTAGGTGTCTTACCTATCCTCACCCCTCCCTTGTGTGCTCTCGCTTTTATCATGTGCTCATAGTCTAATCCCATTGTTGTGTTTGCCCTTGATCTAATGTCCACATATGAGGGAGAACATACGATTTTTGGTCTTTTGGGCCAGGCTAACCTCACTCAGAATGATGTTCTCCAATTCCATCCATTTACCAGTGAATGTTAACATTTTGTTCTTCTTCATGGCTGCATAAAATTCCATTGTGTATAGATACCACATTTTCTTAATCCATTCGTCAGTGGTGGGGCATCTTGGCTGTTTCCATAACTTGGCTATTGTGAATAGTGCCGCAATAAACATGGGTGTGCAGGTGCCTCTGGAGTAACCTGTGTCACAGTCTTTTGGGTATATCCCCAAGAGTGGTATTGCTGGATCAAATGGTAGATCGATGTCTAGCTTTTTAAGTAGCCTCCAAATTTTTTTCCAGAGTGGTTGTACTAGTCTACATCCCCACCAACAGTGTAAGAGTGTTCCTTTTTCCCCCGCATCCTCGCCAACACCTGTTGTTAGTGGTGTTGCTGATGATGGCTATTCTAACAGGGGTGAGGTGGAATCTTAGTGTGGTTTTAATTTGCATTTCCTTTATTGCTAGAGATGGTGAGCATTTTTTCATGTGTTTTTTGGCCATTTGAATTTCTTCTTTTGAGAAAGTTCTGTTTAGTTCACATGCCCATTTCTTTATTGGTTCATTAGTTTTGGGAGAATTTAGTTTTTTAAGTTCCCTATATATTCTGGTTATCAGTCCTTTGTCTGATGTATAGTTGGCAAATATTTTCTCCCACTCTGTGGGTGTTCTCTTCAGTTTAGAGACCATTTCTTTTGAGGAACAGAAGCTTTTTAGCTTTATGAGGTCCCATTTATCTATGCTGTCTCTTAGTTGCTGAATGCTGGGGTACCATTGAGAAAGTCCTTGCCTGTACCTATTAGTCCCAAAGTATTTCCTACTCTTTCCTGTATCAACTTTAGAGTTTGGGGTCTGACATTAAGATCCTTGATCCATTTTGAGTTAATCTTGGTATAGGGTGATATACATGGATCTCGTTTCAGTTTTTTGCAGACTGCTAACCAGTTTTCCCAGCAGTTTTTGTTGAAGACGCTGCTATTTCTCCATCGTATATTTTTAGCTTCTTTGTCAAAGACAACTTGGTTATAGTTGTGTGGCTTCACATCTGGGTCCTCTATTCTGTTCCACTGGTCTTCATGTCTGTTTTTGTGCCAGTACCATGCTGTTTTTATTGTTATTGCTTTGAAATATAGTTTGAAGTCAGGTATTGTGATGTCTCCTGCATTGTTCTTTTGACTGAGTATTGCCTTGGAAAACAAGACTTTCTTAAAGTAATTTGCAGATATATAAAATTCTCATGGTCACAACATAAATGTTGATCCCTTTGAGTTATGCATGGAAGAATAAGTATCTAATTTTTTAACCTAATCATTCATTGCTTTTAATCTTCTAGCACCCTTGTCATTTCTTATTCTGATTGTTTTATTTTTGTCCTTACCCCCACCAGTGATTTTAAAAAATGATCCTTTTGCATTCCACAATGATAAAAGAGGCTTAGAAATAAGAAATAACAGAAGTCATTGTACTTCATGGGGATTAGTAAAATTAACATGGCTGGATAAAATGAAGCCACAGGTTGGGGGTCAAAAATGACAAGGTTATTTATTCTCCCAAATCCTGGGCACTGGTTAAGTTGTTATTAATCACAGGGAACTCCTGACTGAGACAAGAAACTTCATTTACAGCTGGCAAACTAGGGGGTTTTTGAGTCTCTTTTACAGAGTTCCTTTAAAAACAATGTATAAACATGGGAAAAATCTAGTCTTTGAAAATTATCTAAACTGAAGTTATAAAAGCATCAACTTTCCTCTACCTCTGTCACTGCATCCCAGAGAGAACTGCCTTTTAACTATTCTCTCTCTCTCTCTCTCTCTCTCTTTCTCTCTAATTTGTTTGGGTTCTCATTACAATTTTAATGCTTTTATTTCTGCTTGTATTTCTTGAGTTATCAATTTTAGACACCAATCTACTCAACACAATAAAATGATGAATAGTTTAGGAACATTTTTATTATACTCTTCTTTATCTTACTGCTTCTTTACATCAATCTTGTTAATTATAATATTATTGTAGTTCTTCTAGTAACTATATTTATAACTATACAAGATATGTATTCACATTTACATTTCCTGATTTACCAATTTTAATGAATACTTGAGAAGGGGTTTTGCATGTTCTCATCACAGAGAAATGAATGTTTGAGATGGTAGATCTATGTTAATTATTCAAATTTGATTTTCATACATTGTATACATGCATCATAACATCACCCTACAAGTATGAATAACTATTCTGTTTCAATTAAAAATAAAATAAAAATCTAAAAATTTAAAAGAAGAGAGAATAAACAAATTTATCATCATTTCTATTTTTTCTCATCCCTTTACCTAGCCAGTTTTGTTGTCATCTTATTTAGGTTCATAATCTTCTTATTATTCTCCTAATGCCTATAGTATTATTTTCATATTTTATCTATAGGTTCATTTTCAAAATTGAGGTTTCTTCAAATCATGACAGTGTACTAATTATGTGAGTATATCTCATTTTGAATGAAATGATTGGTCTTAGAAAGGAGGTCTTTTAATTTTATGTCATTAACCCTGCTGCCTTTACTCCTAAAACACTTAAATGTCAGTAGGTTCTGGTATTTATTTATTTAGCTAATTAGTTAGTTTTCTAGGTACTCCTGTTTCTGTAGCTCATATTATCTTCCTTTTTATGTTACTTTTCTTCCTGGAGTACCTTTTGGAGGAGTTTCTTTTTAAATATGGTGTTCTAGAAAAAATTCAGTCTTAGTACATGAGAATTGGTTACAAGGTGCCATGAGACCAAAGGGAGAAGCAGACAGATCCAGCACTGTACAGACTGCAATTTAGTGGGAACTTGTGAACAGAAACCTGTCTTGGGTAGCAGCAAGGCAAGAAGATCTTTACAATTTGGATCAGAAGGAGGGGCTGAGATAATGCTTAGGAAAAAAATGACTTCATCTCATCCAGAAAGTGCCTGGCTTATCTCAAGTTAGTATTCAGTCACCTTCATGATGCCGATGGTGCTAGGATCTGGGTCTGTGAAGCTTTATATAGCACTCTAATGGTTTTGTCTGCTTACAGTGCATGGGGAAACTGTGTGAAAATGACAGTTAGGACTTAAGGTGGGTGCAGTCAGGTCAAACTGAATCCCTGAATATGGGTTATCTGATTCTTAAGTTTTATGGGAGTTTGCATGCCTTAAATGTATTTCACACAATATTTGTTTAATTGTATGACTGGGTATTTATTTCATAGTTTACAAATAAGAAATTGAAACAAATACTGTAGAGGTACCCAACCCATGGTGAGAGTACAGGGTGTCAGAGGATAAATATCTTAGCTTCCTGCCCTTCAGAGGGGTCATTCCATGTCATGGGCTACATGGTTGCTGACAGGTTTGCAGTAGGATGAAGTCCCGTTGCCTATAACAACAACTTCCTAATGTGTTTTTTTTTGGTGGTACTGGGGTTTGAACTCAGGACTTCACACTTATAAAGCAGGTACTCTACAACTTGAGTCATGCCTCCATCCCTTTTTGCTCTGGTTATATTGGAAATAGGATCTTGATATTTGCCCAGGTTGGCCTAGACAACAATCCTCCTATTTTATGCTTCCTGCCATACTTGGAATGGCAGACACATTTTTTCCCATTAAGATAGGGTCGTTCTCATGAATTGTATTTTTCTTTTTTTGGCCTGGGCTGGCCTGGAACCATAATCCTCCCTATCTCAGCTTCCCATGTTGCTTGGGATGACAAGTGTATTACCAACAAGCCCAGCTATTGGTTGAGATGGGGGTCTCACTAACTTTTTGTCTGGGATAGCCTGGAGCTACAATCTTCCTGGATCATAGCCTCCAAAGTAGCTAGGATTGCAGGAGTGAGTCACCAGCACCCAGCTCAAATAGTATACCCTTTAATGAATGTCATTGTTCCTTCCCTGCTTGACCCTCAATGTTCTCTCTAGCCTCCTGGGATCACATCTGTATGTATCATATAATCTACTTGGCACTAAGGTCATTGCCTTAGTTTTGATCGTGCAGGCACCTAAACATAAGCAAAATGAATAGCATCCTAAGGAGGCTTGGATATTCTCTGTCACTGTGCAAATTTCAGCTGTTGACCTTGGGAGTAGCTGAAATTCAAGAACCCTGGATGTGTTAGTTGACTAAAGCAACACTGTAGAACTGATTGAGAATTACAAAATAAAATTTTATCCTCTTCTAATCTAATTAACTGTGGCGATTTGGGCAGATCATTCTGTCTCCAAGCCAAACCTAATTTCCTTGTCTACATATAACATGGAGAGAGAATCAATAACTTTTCATGTTCTCTGTTTCAAATTATAAGCAGTCCAAGTTGATCCTACCTGTGGCTTGAGCTGCTGAAAGCTGTGTCTGACCACCATAGAAGAAAAAGTGGGACTCCCTTTTCTTGGGTGACCCTGTATTTTGAGAGATCTAATATACAATTTTTTAAATATTTATTTCATATATGACCTACCAGATTTTTTTTACTTAATAAAGTCCTTTTTATTTAACAAAAACTAAAATATAAGCAAACAGAGTGAGACAAATGATAAGACTCTTGATTAACTTACAAGGTATTAATAAAGAGCTGACAATGGGTGTGAGCCTTATAAGCTGTGACATTCAGATATGGATCTTGACCAGTGGACCAGCTACAACAATTGTTATAGATTATGCTGAGTCCTAGACTAGATTCCAACTAAGGTTGGGTCTTTATCAGTGCTATCCTGGGAAGGGCAGATGCACACAGATGTGAACAGTTCTGGGAGAGGTAGTTTGAATTCTTCTTGGGAAGATGCTTCCAGTTGCAGAGCACTAGCTATTTTTACTAAGCATAGAGCTAAGCCATTCTAGCAGCCATTTTTTTCTTTTCCTTTGTATTAATCTCCCATGTTTCTCCCTGGCTATATTTTCATAACAACCTAACTAGAATGACCTTAGCTCCAAGGACACAGCCTTTACTATTTGGATCCAGGGTATAGTTTGGAATTCTGGGGAAAACTTCAGTTATTAAGGCCCATTCTGATGGCTGGCATATGCGCGGCTTGGTCTTCGTGATCCTGTATAGATCTTTTGGCTCCTGTTTATGTGGCTACTTCCCAGAATTTCTATTCTGTGGGTCCTGGTGCCTGCTGTAGGTTTAATAGGGAAAACTGTAGGGCTTGTTTTGACCCTGTGTATGCATACCAAGTGTGCTGCACCATTTTGTTAAAGAAGTTCAGATCTTTGAGCACATGATAAAAACAAGAGCACACAAGGGAGGTGTGAAGATAGGTAAGACACCTAAAAAATTAGCTAGCATTTGTTGCCCTCAATGCAGAGAAACTAAAGCAGATACTTTAAAGCAACTGAGGCCAATAGGAGAAGGGGACCAGGAACTAGAGAAAAGGTTAGATCAAAAAGAATTAACCTAGAAGGTAATACACATGCATAGGAAATTAATGTGAGTCAACTTCCTGTATAGCTATCCTTATCTCAACTAGCAAAAACCCTTGTTTCTTCCTATTATTGCTTATACTCTCTCTTCAACAAAATTAGAGATAAGGGCAAAATAGTTTCTGCCTGGTATGGAGGGGGTAGTGGGGAGAGGAAGGGGGCGGAGTGGGTGGTAAGGGAGGGGGTGGGGGCAAGGAGGAGAAATGACCCAAGCATTGTATGCACATATGAATAATAAAACAATAAAAAAAAAAGAAGTTCAGCTACTTTATCTGAACCTGTTGGCTTCATCTTTGGGAGGCTGGACATGCCCAATCTCTGTATGAGATTCTGCTAAGAGTAGAGAGGTTACCAGAATCATCACAGCACAATATCCTGTGTGCACTGGATGTCTGGCATGCTTCATATCTCCCAACTTTTGTCTGTGTTTTCCTCAGTCATAGAAAAAAGTTGCTGACATGTCCAACTTCTGTTCCACTTATTTCTGTTTTCTAACCAGACTCACAGACACCATGCAGGGCCTTGTGCCTTCCTGTGTTCACCAGAGGAATGCTAACATCTACAGAACTATATAAAGAATGTGTCTTTCTGAATCAAGTTGATGGGTGTGTCCTGAGAGCCAGGGATTAGCAGGGTCATGAATCACTCAAAGCCATACTCACAAAGTCTTCATTGGCATCTGTTTTCAGTTCCACTTGATTCTCATATAGGGACTTCCACCAGAGAAACAAGTTGTCCCTACTTTTCATGAATCATTAAGAGAAGGAGTGCAGAAGCAGTGCAGAAGGCTGGCAGTTGATGACAACAGACTATTACAAACAGGTTAAGAGCCTTGTTTTTTAAATTTAAATTCTTCCCACTAACTGCTGTTCAAATAATCAGAATGGGATTCTCCCTGAAACTGATTTAATTCTCAGGAGGAATGAAAAGACATTTAAAGGGCAAAGCAACTTCATAAAATGACATTAAAAGGTTTTAAAATAGTGTTTTGATTCTAAAGGGTGTTTGCAAATGTCAGAGAAAACATTGATTATAGTCCTAGAAGTTCTTGCTCAGGGCTTCTTAGCTGTCTTTGTCTTAACCAATGCTATTGACTTGTACTCATGGTATGTAATATCTCAGCTACCTTACTTTGTTTGCTTTAACTTTTCTGATCCACTGGTCTTTATCCATATATGAATACAAAGTGCCATCAAATCTGTGATTTTTGTAATTACGAACATCTGTGATATTCATAATTCTTATGCTATTTAACTTTTCATATAAATTTTATAGAGATAAAGTCTTAAAAATGGCTATAAGACTTGGCATAGTAACTCATGAGGTGTCTTACAAACTCTCAGAAAATGTTGAAAGTTGGTTGCTTCAACAGAGGATAGGATAACAGATGTCTAAAGAAAGGAAAGAGACAACTTGAAAGTCAAAATGTAATCCTCTTTAAATCCAGACATGAAGTATAACCTCTCCCATATTTCATGAGCTCATATCTCTATGATGAAAATATCTCTGATACTCTTATTTATTGATATTGTTAGTGGCAGTAAAGAACATGGAGGAGAAAGTTGATCATCATCATAAACACGATTTTGGATAAATCCCTTAATCTTTCTGAATTCGTGTTCCTGATGTGTAAATAAAGGAGGCCATTATACCTGCTCTGGCTACAGGATTATATTAAGTCTTCAAAGAAATGAGAAAAATGTACATGTGTACTCTTGTTTTCAGTTTACAAGGGACTTTTAATAATTAGCAAAGCTGAAATCATTAATTTCCCTTCTGATTTTCAGGACCTTTCAGAATCTAAATCTGGAATGTGTTCATGATATTTAACTTAACCACTTAGTAAGTCTAACTCACAATCATGACCCACTATAACATTTCTACTTACATCAACACATGTCAAATGCAATTGTACTAGTATCCCTAACCCTTCCGAACTTGACCAGATACCAAAGGCTGCATAATTTATCAGCAGTAAGTAATAGATGTGGTTTTGGTTTACAATTTTAAGAATTTTATACAGTTACTAAAAAAAGTCTTACTTTTTTTTAGGTGAGAGGGAGTAGAACTTGTTTTTATTATGAAAATGATAATATGCTCATGGTAAACAAATTATAACAGTAATGAAATGTGAAATGTGAAAATTAAATTCTTTCCCTGACCCCTTCTCTAAATTCTCCAAGGGAAACCACTGTTAATAATTTCTTCTATATTCTTCCAGAAAGTGAATAGAACAAGGCTGATCACACTTCACATTCTTCTGCACCCTTCCTTCCTTCTTTGCTTCCTTTTGCATATATTTTATATATGATATTTTTCTTCCATCAATACATACAGCTGTATGTATCACATTTTAACTATATAACATAAATTTTAATTTCTTCCATTTTGAAGTATATCACATGGATATGATATAATTTTTAGTTACTTCCATATTGAAGTGTATATAAGTTTTTAAGTTTTCTTTTTGGTTGATACTAAATACCCTTGAACATAAAATTTACAGTATCTTATGAGATGGGTAAAACTATTCTTCCTTTTGCTACAATTATTTAGAATTTTTAAAGCTTACAGTAATGTTGTAACAAACACAAAGAATTCCCATTATTTCCTTGTCTAGAGTCACTGATGGTAACTTTTAAATTTCACCATTGTTACTTTCTCTTTCTTGAAGTATATATTGATATATATGTATATTATAGAATCAGTTGAGTGTAAATCAAACACATCATGACACTTCATCCCTAGATACTTCAGTGTGTATCTCTTAAGATCTAGGCCATTCTCTACATAGAGTACTGTCATTGGCACACTCAGAAAATGCAAAACTCACTCAATAATCTTATATAGTATATGGGCCATATTAAAATTTTCTCATTTTTCATCCTCAAAGTTCTTTGTAAATGTTACTATTGTTGCACGTATCAGATCCAGGCAATATCACTAAATTTCATTGAGAAGTCTCTTATTCTAGTCTCCTGTAATCTAGTGCAACCGTTATATTTCACGTTGCTGTGACATTGACTTTATTTGAAATGTTTGGGTCAATTATTTTATAGAATGCTCCATATTTGGCTTGTCTGTTTGCTCCCTCATGATTAGATTCAGGTTAAATATTTGTTGCAAGAATATTGCATAGTTAATCTTTTGTACTTTCCCTTTCATCCTCTCAGAAGGAAATGGGGTTTCAGTTTATTGGATTGCTGATGATGCTCAGATGATCACTTAGTTAAGGTTGTTTCAACACAGATCTTTTCATGGTAGTTTTATTATGCTTTTAATTAATATGCTTATTAAAAATAAGGAGTCTGAGTGGTTACTTTAAGACACCGTGCCTGTCCTATTCCTCAACAACTTTGCCTAGTTGTTTCATTCTGTATTGATGATCACTTCCTGTATTAATAATCCAATTCTAACAGTCAAATGGTGATTTTATTTTTTCTTTTTTGGGTACCACTTAGATTCTTCCTTCTACCTCCACCTTTCCCAATGTGTTATAATTCATCACTATGCTCCAAATGCACTAAATTTCCTGTGGCAGCACTGTCTTTTGTCTGTCTCCTATGTCCTGGTGATTTTCTTGCTTGCTTTATAGATGTGATATCCCATGATTATCTTATATTTTCCAGGTCCTGAACTAGGAATCATTTTCTTCTCTAAAGAGCGTGAATCCTTTAAAATATGAATTTCGTTTAGGAACCAAGACCTGGGCGCTGGGATGTTCATTGGTAGTACAGTGTTTTTGTTACTAGGCCAGGAGTTAGCCAATAACAACCTGTAGATTGTCTCCTGTCTGTGGCCTATTTTTGTACAGCCTAGGAGCTAGGAATGATTTAAAAAAAATTCTAGGGTTGGAAAAAACAAGAATAATAAAAATCAAACAAACAAATACTAAAATAACCAAAAGAAACAATAAACAAACCAAAATAACTTACAAAGAATATGAAACAGAGACTATATATTGCCCACACAGCCCTAAGTATTTATTATTATGTCCTCTATGGAAAAAAGTTTGTCAATCTCTGTTCTAGGTTTTTGCAGGAAAAATATTTTGTAAGTAGTATTGAGTTTATAGTACCTAAAATTCAATTCTTGCATCATGTCTTTTTTTCTGATTTCCCCCTCATCTATTCTATACTATTAACTCCCTTCTGCCAATGATAACCTGGTTTACAGGTTATAATATTTCCAAGTTTCAGAAATACCCTATCAGCACCATTATTAAAAACAAATTACTAATTCAAATTCAAGATTTTTTTGTGAATTTTTTTGGTATTCTTAGAATATATACTTCTAAGACTATACTGTTAAGGTAGTCTGTTCTAAAGTTATTCAACTAATTATCTCCCCATGTGTTTATTTTTATCAATGTATATTAAGTTCATTAGTTTCTATTCATATTCAGTTTTAGGGTACTTCTTTTTTATACTTTTTAATTAATTTTATTTTTGAACATGCAAAATAATTACATGATTGAAACATTAAAGTATATGTCAAGCTTAACTTAGAGTTATTTCATTTCCAGAAGCATCCTTTTCTTCTATTCCTATACACCCCTGTAGGAATTATTCTTACTAGATTTTGTTTCAGCTTTCTGTGTTTACTTTTATAAAAATTATAAAAGGGAATATATATATATATATACATGTAACAGATCATATTTATTTTTGCATTTTGATCAAATTAATATAACAAATAATGAATATAAAGTATAAATAAATATTTGATCAGCTGTATACTTTTGAATATGTTTATTTTTCTTTTGTCTCTTTCTTATACAATATATTATATGTACTTCTTATCCTTCAATCTTTCTACTTCAAAATATACTGTGGATACAAATTACATCAATTTATAAAGGTGCTTTTTCTTCTTCCTTATGGCTGCAAAATACTCCTCTGTGTGGATCTATCATGTTTTATTCACACCATTCTATTAATGATAGTTTGGATTTTTTCTTTGATTCCAATATTTCACTATCTCTGTGAATAATCTTGCATATATGCTTTGTTTTCTTTTTTGGAGGTGAAACTTCAAGGTAAAATTTCTATTGCCAATTTCTCCTTTATTAGAGTTGCTCCTTTTTAAACTACCACCAGAAATGTATGAATATGCCTATTTTTTCCGTAGTCCCACCACAGAGTAAGTTATTCTCATTAATAATTTGAACTTTTTGTCAAGTTGATAGGTGAGAAATACCTCAGCTTAGTTCTGAGTTATATTTCCTTCTTATTATATGCCAAACAATTAGTGAGGGATTATTTTTTATTTCATTATTTCCTTTTTAGGTACTGGCTGCATCTGTTTTTAACTTATTAGTTTACTATATTTTAGGTAGAAGAACTTACTTCTTAATTGCTATAACTATATGAGGAATCTTAATTGAATCCGGCTCCATGCCCTAGAATAAATACATATTTTAATTACTCTTGGGCACCATGGCTCCGATAAAAACCAGTTTGCCTACAACAAGCAAATGATTACTCCAGCAGATAGATGTTTGGCTCTGAACCACTCATCTATGTTTCATAGACAGATAAATCAAGGATAATGTAGGCGACAGTGATCATAAGCTGGGAGCATGGTTGCCAAGTGAAGACTTTATGACAATTCAAAATGAGAAAACAGGAATGAACTCATGACACTTTGAAAGTGGAAGACCAGAAATTAGCTGTCAGGAACATTGAAACTCACCTCAGGCCTCTTGTAGAGTATAGCTGCTAAGTCCCTTGGGGGTCTGGCATCTGCCCAGGTCCTTCAGAGACACCTCACCAACCAGAGGCAAATGCTAAAACAGTTCTAGAAAGGTCTTCACTTCCCAATGCAGAAAGGAAATACACTTATGGACAAAGGATTCAAAATCATGCAATAATAAGAGGAACCACACTTATGAATAAAAGACTCAAAATCAGGTAATAATGAGAGGAACTTATAAGTAAAAAAAAATAGAAAAACTGGAAAAACTCATCTCACAAATAAAATGGTATCTAAGTGTTCTATAAACCTGTATAAAAGTGTTCCACCCCTTTTGTTCTGGCAAAGAAAAACTGCACTGGATGCAGGAAGACTTTATTAAAGATTATTTCAATAGGAGACAGATTAAACTCAACTCCAATGATACAAAAAGCAGGAGAATTGTAAGCATTAAGTGAACTAGTGGAAAAGAATTGGAGGGCATCAGAGGGGAGGAGGGTCAATGGGATCAGGCCATCTGTGTCACTTAAGGAAGTGAGGTGCCTGCTCTACCACAGAAACTCTGGATTCTTTCTCTCTCGACTGTTACTTCTCAAAGGGATGGGTCCCAGGTCCACTTCTGTGTTGTAAAACTATCCAGAGACTGGAAGATGTTCATGCTAAGGGGGCAGAAATGCTCCAAGAAAGAGGAGCTCTATGGCCTACAGTCAGGAACACTGGTCTAAAGCTTAACTAAGCTGAGGGGAATGATAAGACATCTTGGTAATTCTGAGATTATTCATTAATTTTAGCTCATTATTATCACTATTCACTTCAAAACTATTAGTGAAATTCTGGAGTTGGTAGCAGAAATCTAAGTGAAAGAAATACGTTAAAGTGCCCAATACAAAGTCTGGTCCATGTAGAAATTTTTGCTGGATGAAATGAACAAATAGTTGAATAAAAATTGGTTTACTGGTGAATTTGTGCACACACATGAACAGCAGAATTTGAGTGCTGGTGAGTGAGGTATCATAAACGAGTGTGCTAATTAATCCCCTAAATGGTCACCAAACATGAAATGATATCCTAGATGTAAAGTGAATTCAGTGTGCAACACTGAAAGGTAGTGTTAATTGGGATTGCCACTTCAGGCCTTGAGAATCCAGCTCTATGTGGATTACAGGTACTGCTTGGAATAATCAAAAAGCACATGCATAAAAGATATATCTAACAATTGACATCTCATTTAGTAATGATAAAGAAAAATGAATTCTGCCACATTTTTCCTCTCCTCAATCACTTCATCGCTTCCAAACTGTAGGTAGGGTCATGGCCAGGACTGTTAAAATATAATATGACTTTAAAACTCCTTCAAAGGAAATGGTTTTATCCCCATATTAGTAAAGGAACCATTGTTCATGATATAGTACTTCCTGAAAATCATACGACAAGGTTAGAAATGTGTGTTGACTGTCTGACTCCAAGCCAGTGCTCTTTCTTTGCAGATAGCGGAAGCTTCTCCAGTGTGTTTTTCTGGGGGGCATTTGTGAAGAAAGTTAGGAAGTACTCAATAGCACTGTAATGTTACCGCTTAAAATAAAGTGGGAAAATTCAATAAACACCAACTCCAGCAAGTTATTTGCCTCTAATTTTAGAATGCCTGCAACAAAACAACCACAGTAACAACCAAGTGACTGCTGTCAACACCTTCACTGCTGGAGTGAGGGCTCCACATTTGTACAACAAGGAAGCTTGATGAGGATTCAAGCACTGTGCTTTTTATGTGCAAATTGCCTGCTTGCTTGTGATAAAAATGAGCTGACAGCCTTTGGTTGTTTTCACATGAAACTCAGGATCAGAATGTCCACAGTTAACAGGCCTCTGTACTTTTAGCCCACATGCATTTTTTTTTCCAATGTAGGAATAGGAATACTTTAAGACTCAGCAACTTCTACCACCTTTGGGGTTCTCTCAGACTTTCCTAGCTTCATTTTAATGGTGTCACGTACATACAGAAAATTGCACAAATCATAAGGAAATTTTTTACAAACTATAAACACTTTTACTTTTTTAAAAAGCTAGTTGGATCAAGAACAAGTATTAGAAGCAACTCAAAGCTGTCCCACCAGCCCTTTTCTGCCTTGAGCTTCCATCCTTACTCAAGTGAAAAACACCCTCCCAAATTCTTTCACTATAGATTAATTTTAACTATGAACTTCATACACATGGAATCATACAGCGTATATGCTCTTGTGTCTTCTTTCATTTTATTCAGTACTACATTTAAAGGGCTCACTGATAGAACATTTGCCTGGTATATTCATGGCCTTTGGTTTAATCCCTAGCACCAAAAAAACAAAAACAAAGCAGACAAAAAAGAGTAATAATAATAATGACAATATAATAGGTAATTCATTCATCTATATCACATTCATTCATATTCACTTATAGGAATATAACACAATTCATACACTCTCTTATCAGTTGTTTGAGGTGTTCTGGTATTATGAAGAAATCTGCCATAACTTACATAAATTGCTGTTCAGTTTATATATGTACACATTTCTTGTGTAAATACCCAGTAGTGGAATTTCTAGGTTATAGTATGAGTGTTCACATTTAGTGAATATTTTCAAATACTTTCCCAAAGTGTGTGCTATTTTACACTCTGACTGACAGCTTAAGGGTATTACAGTTGCTTTATATTCTCAACATTTGATGTTTCCAGTCATTTTGTTTATTAAAATAAAATTTAGCTTTCCTAGTGGAATAGTAGTGATCTCTCAATGAAGTTCTAAGTTTTCATTGCTTGATGACTGACTAAGATGTCTTACCATTCCCCTCAGCTTGATTAAACGTTAGATAGGCTTTTCTTCCTGACTGTAGCTATAAGGTGTCTTTTTCTTACAGCATTTCTGCCTCCTTAAGATAAGTATCTTCTTTCAGTGTCTTGCCAGTTTTATAACACAGAATTGTATTCTTCAAGGACCTGGGACCCATCCCTCTGAAATATAAACATCAAGAGAGACAGAATCTAGAGTCTCTGTGGGAGATCAAGAGCCTCATTTCCTTAAGTGACACTTAGCAAGCACAGATGGTCTAATCCCATTGACCCTTCTCCCCTCTGATGCCCTCCAATTCTTTTCCACTAGCTCACCCAGTGTTTACAACTCTCCTGCCTTTTGTGTCAGTGGAGTTGAGTTTAATCTTTACCCGGTTGAAATAATCTTGGATAAAGTCTTTCTTGCTTGCTTGTCTGAATTCAGTGCAGTTTTTCTTTGACATGACAAAAGGGGTGGAACACTTAGAGACCATTTTGTTTGTAAAATGCCTTTTTAAGACTTTCTCCTTGGCCAAAGGCACATGAAGAAATGCTCAACATCTCTAGTCATATAGGAAATGAAAATCAAAACCACATGAAGATTCTACCTCACTCCTCTCAGAATGGCTATCATGAAGAACACAAACAACAAAAAATGTTGGCAAGGATGGAGGGGGAGAATGGAATGTAAATTAGTATAATCACTATGGAAAACAGTATGGAGGCTCCTCAAAAAACTAAAAATAGAACTGCTGTATGATCCAGCAATACTACTACTCAGGATTGATACAAAGGAATGTAAGTCAGGATCCAACAGAGACACTTGCACACCGATGTTTATTGCAGCACTATTCACAACAGCCAAGCTTTGGAAATGACTCATGTCCTACAACTAATGAGTGGATTAAGAAAAAAAATATATACATACATATACACACACACACACACACACACACAGCCATAAGGAAGAATAAAACCGTGTGGTTTGAAGGTAAATTGATGCAATTGGAAGACATCATGTTAAGTGAGGTAAGCCAGACTTAGAAAGACAAAGGCTGCATGTTTTTCTCTCATATGTAGGAGATAGTAATAATATAAATACAAGCAATATTATGAAAAGTGGGTCACACTAAGGGATGGTCACTACTGGGAGAGGGAGGGTAAAAGAAGGAAATTTAGAAGGTGAATATGATTGATATACTTTCTATACACAAGAATGAATATAGAATTTTTAAACCTGTTGAAATTACTGTAAGAAGGGGACTAAGGTAGAAAGGAGAAAAATAGAGGGGATGAAACCATTTGGGTTATAATACATATATACATGGAAATGTCACAATGAAACTCCCCGTATAGCAAGTCTTAAACAAACAAAAATGCCTTTTTTCAAAAATGAAGAACAAGAAGATAAAACAGTTTCTGTTTAGGGATTGGTACCTGTGTGGTGGAGAGTATATAAGGAAAGGGTGTAGGAAGGTGAATGTAGTGGAAATATTATATACTCAGATATGAAAATGGAAAAATGAGACATGATACATGTTGAAACTATTCCAGGAATGGAGAAAAGGGTGTCTGGGGGGTGATAAAGAAGAATGAGGGAGGGGGTGAATTCAACTTTGATATATTGTAAGAACTTTTGTAAATGTTACAATGTACCCCAGGTATAATAATAATATAATTAAAAAAATAAAGATTGTCATTTTCTTGTTGTACTTATGTCTTTTGCTATGATTTGCATGTGTTTTTATTATTATTTGAATTTGGATCCCAATTTGTTATGCACGTGCATTAAGTGAGCACGGATGTTGGGTCTGAACTCTCTTGGGTTCATTTTAGCTTGTCTGACAAAACTCAGTCTCAGTCTTTTTAGTCATTGGAACTTCATAGGACACGATGTCAGTTAGTGCCAGTGTTCTAAAGGTTTCTCCACTCCAAAACTACATTGGCTTTTCTAGATCCTTTGCATTTTGCAAATGTACACAGACAAAATTTGCTGAAGTTTTGATTGGGATTGCTATTGGGAATCTGTGGGTCATTTTGGGGACTTTATATAAACATGTTGAAATATTTCACCTTCCAATTTATAAGTATGACATAACTCTCCATTATTTTAAGGTTTTCAAATTTATTATAAAAGTGTTTCAATTTTGCTCTGTATTCACATTAAATGCACTTTTGTAGACTGAGTCATTGGTATTTGACATTTTTGATCTTATTGAAAATAGTATTTAAAATTTTTGTTTTCTACTCAGGTATTGATATTATACATAAATATCGTTTTATATGGACTTTGCCAATGTTAATCTGGCTAAATGAACTTATATATTTCCAAATTTATTCAAATATTTTCATTAATTTATTTCCACTTTATTTTATTAAATATTTCTTATGTATTGAACCACATTATATTGAAATGACTTTTCTTTCTTTTTTTTTTTTTCAACAACACACATGTGTTTTGCCATTTAGTAATGTTACCAGTGGGAAGTCTCTGAGGAACCTGATCAAAAGATTTTTAGGCACTTGCATCTCATGAGAGAAGAATTAAGGCTGGATGCAGAAAATGTAGTGAAAGTGATAGGAAGGTTTATTGGAGATGAGGGGAAGGCACTGCCAGAAAAAGTAGTGGACTCCGGCCAGATGTCATACACACCCAATCTGTCTTTTAAAGGGCCTTTATAAATTGAAAGGGCAAATGGCAGGGGAAAATCTGGGCAGTGTTTGCAGTATGGGCTAAGGTGATCAACAAGTTTGATTGACAAGTTCTTGTCAAACAGCATGGGACAGGTTACTCATGCACTATGCTAATTCTCAGATACTTTAATTACATGTATGAGGGTGAATCAAAGTTCATGTTTTAAGCAGAGGGCTTTTACCTGAGAGGTAATCTACAAGGGCAAATTCTCCCAAGACTTCCCATCTTTGGGGAAAGGATTTACAGTTGAAGAGGACTCTACAACTACTTAGATTTTACGATTGAAAAGAAATTTATAGCTGCAAAGGATGTATTGGGCTGAGACAAGGAGTTTAGCATGAAATTCACTGAGGAGGAACTCAGTATTGGCCTTTGCAGTGTTGGCTGAGACCTCCAGTACAATTATATATTGAACAGAAAATAGTGAGAGGACATTTTTGTCTCATTCTGGGTTGATCAGAAGGCATCATTAGACAGTTCACCATTAAGACATGCTTGCTATAGTTTTATCTTGATGGTTTGTTTTTGTAGATACCCTTTATCATGTTAAGGAATTTCCTGTCCTTGTATTCTAGGCTGCTGAGAGTTTTTTTCTAAATTTTATTTATTTATTTTTTATTCATATGTGCATACAATGTTTGGGTCACTTCTCCCCCCTCCCCCAACCCCCTCCCTTACCTCCTCCCTCCCTCTCCCCCCCACCCCCTCGATACCCGGCAAAAACTATTTTGCCCTTATCTTTAATTTTGTTATAGAGAGAGTATAATCTATAATAGGAAGGAACAAGGGGTTTTACTAGTTGAGATAAGGATAGCTATACAGGGAGTTGACTCTCATTGATTTCCTGTGCATGTGTGTTACCTTCTAAATTAATTCTTCTTGATCTAACCTTTTCTCTAGTTCCTGGTTCCCTTCTCCTATTGGCCTCAGTTGCTTTAAAGTATCTGCTTTAGTTTCTGTACGTTGAGGGCAACAAATGCTATCTAGTTTTTTAGGTGTCTTACCTATCCTCACCCCTCCCTTGTGTGCTCTCGCTTTATCATGTGATCCAATCCCCTTGTTGTGTTTGCCCTTGATCTAATGTCCACATATGAGGGAGAACATGCGATTTTTAGTCTTTTGGGCCAGGCTAACTAACCTTACTCAGAATGATGTTCTCCAATTCCATCCATTTACCTGTGAATGATAACATTTTGTTCTTCTTCATGGCTGCATAAAATTCCATTGTGTATAAATACCACATTTTCTTTATCCATTTGTCAGTAGTGGGGCATCTTGGCTGTTTCCATAACTTGGCTATTGTGAATAGTGCTGCAATAAACTGGATGTGCAGGTGCCTGTGGAGTAACCTGTGTCACATTCTTTTGGGTATATCCCCAAGAGTGGTATTGCTGGATCATATGGTAGATCAATGTTTAGCTTTTTAAGGAGCCTCCAAATTTTTTTCCAGAGTGCTTGTACTAGTTTCCATTCCCACCAGTAGTGTAAGAGGGCTCCTTTTTCCCCACATCCTCGCCAACACCTGTTGTTAGTGGTGTTGCTGATGATGGCTATTCTAACAGGGGTGAGGTGGAATCTTAGTGTGGTTTTAATTTGCATTTCCTTTATTGCTAGAGATGGTGAGCATTTTTTCATGTGTTTTTTGGCCATTTGAATTTCTTCTTTTGAGAAAGTTCTGTTTCATTCACTTGCCCATTTCTTTATTGGTTCATTAATTTTGGTTTTAATACACACTAAGTCAAAGAAAAGTTTCTTTCTTGGTAAGGGCTTCTTTCCGTTTGCTTTTACTTTTGTGGTGTAAACATACTAAGGCCCTGACTAAAAGTCTGCAGTAGCAATGCCATTCCTCATTATCAATCCCCAAAGTCCATTTTTAATATTCTCAATATTTTGAGACCACTGAAATTTGCTTATAGTATCTCAGCCATTCAGCTACAACTCTCTTCTGAGATTCTTAGTTTCTTGTTTTATCATCAAGTAGAACTCATTGAAGGGGAATTCCTAGGGCAAACACTTAAAAAAGAATTTTAGGCTCATAGCAATACAGGTCCTTCCTCTAGCATTTGACTCTCTCAAATCTTAGCTGCCTTGTTCATTCTCTAATCCATTCAATGCACTTTTAAAATCCAGTGCCTTGGTTGCTGGAGGTTTAGAGATCAAACAAATTGTACCACTGTATTTAATGAAGAATTACAAATGCTTCTAATACAGATATAACACTGTGTTAGATACAGTGAATACTCAAAAGTGTGAGGAATTCTGCATTCATAAGCAAACTGGCTGTGTAGAATTATACTTTCAGGGTTGTAAGAAACCTAATGGATCATACCGTTCAGTCTTACACTGAAGTGCCAGAGAGGCTAAATGTGTTGTGGCACAGTCATATGGTGAGCTACACAGGAGCAGGCACCAAAAGCCAAGCTTGGCCTTCCTATGTCATGTTATCTGAATGCACTAGGTTTGTAGGAACAATGATTGTACGAACATCCAAGGCGAAAGCACATTTCAGTGTGGACTGAAGTTTCATGTCTTGGGGAATTTTGTGTGATGTAGAATAGACTTGAAAATTTAAGTCCTTCAAAGCTGGTGCTGGACTGTGAAAGCAAAAGCAAAAGCAAAAGCAAAACAAAACAATACAAAAACACCCAAAACTTAAAGTAAAATATTATCACTAATTCAATTAAAAACAGAACAAGATAAAACAAGGTTCCAATGTGGTAAGTTCTGTCTTATTCTCCCCAGCATTATATCTGTCTTTCAGTCCATTTTGTTTTATAGTTACTATGATCTATATTAAGAAATGCATTTTAGATTTTTTTTTTTGGCAGTACTGAGGGCTGAATTCAGGGTCTTGCATTTTCTAGGCAGGTGTTCTACTACTTGAGCCATGCCCCCACCCTTTTCTGCCTTCTAGTTTTTTTGTTTTGATAGGGCCTCCTGTTTTTGTCCAGGGCTGGCTTCAGATTGTGATCATCCTACCTATACCTGTTGCATGACTGGGATCACAGGCGTGCTCTACCACACCCAGCTGGTAGGTGAGGTGGAGGTCTTGCTAACTTTTTGTCCAGACTGGCCTCAAGCCATGATCCTCCAGATCTCTGCCTTCCCAGTAGCTAGGATTACAATCATGTGCTAACACACCCAATTAAAATTTACATTTTAATGAATGATTAACATGTGCACACATACAAATTTGTAATATGTACCGAAGTGAAATGTCACCTAAGTCCATGACATGTGATCCAATTTGATATAGGCTATCCTGTTGCATTCCTTTAAAAACTATTCAAGGCAGGATCTACCACATTGATCTAAGTTCAGATTCACCATTTGGGAAACCCTGCTTAAAGTTTTAGCCAGTGAGCTTTTCCAGATGTCTATGGTAGATCATATCAACTCTCAATTAGGCCTTCCACTCCTCCTTTTATCCTTCCAGATCATAGCACACACAATAAAGTCAGAATCTTCTGGCACATTGAGGCTTCTGTGATCTGGCTCCGCCTCCCTCAGTCCTCACCTGTACCATTTCCCCCAGCCTGTTTCCCACAGAGCCACCCCTTCTCATCAGTTTCAACATTTCAATATATCCTTCAGGATTTGAATTATGACACCTTCTTTGGGACACCTCCCAAACCATCCAATGTGATTTTAATTGCCCCTCCCACTTTGTAAGCTTGCCACACTGTGAGGGAATATTTAATGCTGAACACTTAGTATATGTCAGGTGCCATGTTATTGCTTAGCCCTTTGGTATAGATACAAATATAATCCCTTTGGTTGGATGAAGAAATAGGCTTTGTAAAGTGATCTAACTTTCTTAGGCAATGCTGCTGGGGAGCTGCAGTTCGGTGGTCCTAACTTAAGCACTCTGATCTCAGAGCTCTTGTTTTTAAACATTATGTTCTTTGAGGAGACAACAAAAACTGCATTTTGTTTTATCTAATTATCTCATTCAGGGGCCAAGATTTGAATTTGTCTTGGTAGATATCTTAGTCTCTGATTAAATGTGTTAGGTAATTTTTCTGTATTTTCTGAGTTGCAAACCCTCTAGTACGCATCTATGCATATATTTATTTGCATGTATGTGGCATGCATGGTCCAATGAACCCAGATTCACATGGTGTTGTCTGGGCCCCTGAGTTTTTCTATGTAGAGCCTGGTCTGGTCTGGCCACTGGATTGGAGGCTTGTAAGGCATGGATGGCCTAGCCCTGGATGGTCTTCTTGTGTTTGCTGAAGATTCACCTTCTCCTCCCAGTTAGAGATTGGCACTTTTCTCACAGCATTCTCAAATGTTGTAAAGGTCTTTAGTTCTGACCATATCTGCCCCTTCAGTCTCGGTTCACTCTGTTGTCATGTCATCTCACAACATGAAGCCATGGCTTTGGCCAGGCTGTTATCTGCTTTATCAAGCATCACACAGGAACTTCTCAAGGTCTCCAAATGCTTGGAGCTAAGGGAAGCTTGAAAATCCATAGAGATCTCTTTCTGCATAACAACTTCATCCATTTCCCATTTTTCATTTCTAGTAAGTGGCATTTAAGTTGTTTCTCAGAAGTCTTTGTCTACTCCTGGGTTGAGAAGATATTCTCCTATTTCTTTGTAGAAGTTTTAGAGTTTCAGCATTTATATGTAGATCTCTTCCTCCTTGCTCCCTTGTTTCTTCAGAAGGCCAAGTTTAGAGCTTCCCACTTCTCCAACATCTCCTCTTTCTCCCTGCCCCAGCATAAAGTAAATTTCCATATGAATTTACTTTTTAAGATGCTCTCTAGATTGCTTATAATACAGATAAAGGAATTGAACAAATACTTTCTCTTACAATAAAACCTGGGTGTTTATCAGTTCTCTTGCAATAAACTGTTATGTCTATTTTAAATAACAAAAACTGTTTTTCAACTGTGTTTGCATTGATTTCTGTCCATCGTTCAGACTATCCTTTGCATAAGGAGAAGACAATTTACACAGAATTTCAAAGAGTAAAAGTTCATTTATGTAGTTGGAAAGTACAAACTCTGTTACATTCATTCATTATACCTAGCAGTTGCATAATGAATGACTTTTTTAGAAATGAAAATATCTGAGGGAATATATGAAAACCTGGTTATATAGATCAGAGGATAGAAGAGTACAAAAGTGGCTCAATGAGGGCAGGTGGAGTGGCCCAAGTGGTAGAATGCCTGCTTAGCAAGTGTGAGGACTGGAATTCAAACCCCAGAACTACCACAAAAAGGGAGAGGCTCAATGAAAGGAAAAACCCCATGGTGGAAGTGGAGACAGGTGCTGGGAGAGTTATGGCTACCTTGGAAAGAAGTAGAAAGAAAGTAAGTGCTGAAGAGTAGAAAATGCAGAATAACAGTACAATACTAGAAAGGAAAGACTAATATGATTATGAAGTAGGAAAAAAACAAAACAAAACACAAGTTAGAAGACACCAAGAATCTTCTTTGATAAAGCCAAGGTAACTGATATTTTCACATGTCAAATGCAGATGATATTGTATACGTTTATACCTCAAGCACTGTCATGATATAATATAGTTTATTGTTATTTATAGATGAATGATTAAGGTCATGGATATGATATTTTATTATTTTTATCAAATGAAAATTAAGCTTCCTTAATTAATTCTTTCCAGAAATATTTGTCCATTTATTGAGTGCCTTGCTTGTGCTTAGGCTTGTGGAATGGAAAGAGGATAAGAAAATGCTTCTTAAGTAAAGAAGTTTCTAGTTTAGTGAAGAACCCCACAAGAATAAAATGCTGTGTTCAGATCTGTGAGAAAGCCATTCCTAGGCTATTCTAGCAGTTTCTGAGGGAGTGAGTGGCTGAAGTGAGCATTAACACTTGTAAGATGCTCTCCAGGGTCAACAGGATGTTTAGTCCTCCACAACATTCACTCAGCAATCTGAATTCAGAAATAACTATGCAGGTAGATTTCATCATTGGCCAAAGTGAGGTGCCTTGTAGTAGAGGAGCAAGGAAAAGGGCAATGGCAGGGAAACTTGTCTTGTTTTAATGTGGAAGCAATTTGGAAACCCTATTTGGAAGTAAACATTAGGTAACTTAATTTTCTTACCAAAAGGAATCAAGACAGATACTAATACTGTACATGATTCCTCGGGACAGGGACTGTTATGCAGGGGACACACACAGACACACACTTATATATGTGTAAGATTTTGAGATTTTGAAAGGATACAATGCAAAATGTTTTTCTCTGAGAATAGCTGAAAATCAAGTCGAGAATAAAATTTATTTCTCTTTTTAAAGAATCATAACAGCAAAATTTCCTTACGGTTTAGAAATATTTAAAAAGAACAATAAGAAAGAATTTAATTCCCAAGTGCTTACTTAGCAAGCACCATGCCATTTAAGCACTGTTCTTGTGTCATTGTGTAGCTCCCCTGTGGGTACGAAAAGAAACTTCTTAATTAGATTTCAATGGTCCCTGTTTGCCAAGGTATGCTGTTCTGGGCTATCTAGTGATTGGTTGGCTAAGCATTTGTTCTAGCTTTTGCCTCCTCTCTGTAGTATTCTGCTGAGATGTGACTTTTTTGTTACTTTGCGGTTTCTCCTGACAACGGGTTAAGTTACTCTGCCCCTGTCATATGTGGAACCTGATGGATGTCAAGGGATGAGGCCAAATTAATTCAACAGGTGGCAGGGCACCTGGGAGAGGAGATGCCTGCTCCATGTGGATATGCTAATACAGTTCTCAGAGCATGATTATCATTCTGCAGTTCAGGAATAATTGAATTTGCATATCCCCAACGTTTAAGAATTGATTTCCTAAATGAGGAAATGTAGGGCATAATGACCATGTGCCCATGCATCACCACACATTATTTCAGGATCCTAAGGAATCTGCAGAGAGTAAATTACAGAGTCCCCTTGGATAGATGGAATTTTCATGTTATCTTAGGAAAGCTGTGGGCATTTTTTCTTCTAATCAAATGGAATCATTCTCTGTTCTAAACTTAGGATCAGGAGTACCTTGGAGGTGGCTAAGAGGGTAAATAATTAGCTAGTCTACTGCCTAGAGAAATAGCTTGGGAGGTTTAGAGATGCTGCACAAGTGGACTGGGATATTATGCAAAATTAGTTTTGGTTAGACTTTAATTTATCTAATTTAATATAATTACGAGAAAAGCAAACTGAGGACAGTTAGGAGCGAGGAAACAAGAGCCTGCAGAGGAGATTGGGCATGATAGCTGCGCTGAAGAGACAATAACAATGGGGTTTGACTGGACTTGTTGCTGACTTTTAACATTGGACACAGAATTTACCTCCTATCTTCCTGACTAGGGCTTCTGTTATATCTTTGTTATTCATTAAACTTTGTCTTTATCAGCATCAGAGTCTTGTGAATAAAACTTAATTATCATGCAAAGTTATACTTTATCCACCATTTCCAAATAAGGCAAAATTTGTTTCTGAATGAATTTATTTGAAGCCCCTGGCTACAGACAGAAAACAACAAAACCAGGACACTGAGGCAGAAGATTTTATGTTGTAGAAGAACTGCAACATAACTTTTGGACCAATGTTCTGGATCAGCTTGGTTCTTCTTCACATCTGGCTCAGCCAACTCAAGCAGCATGAAAGGACATGAAAGTCCACTTGATATCTCTGATAAATTTACCTTGTTAAGGAAGTTGAGTCAGAGGCCTCTTTGTTGTTGGAGCCACAAGAAGTAGATTTTGAGTGGGATTGGAGATAAGGACTAAAGGAGACACAACATTTGATTTAGTTGTAAGCAAGCAGAAAGCCAGGTGTAGCAGCACACATCTGTAATCCCAGCACTCAGACTGAAGCAGGAGGGTTATGAGTTTGCATAGTGAGACCACAGCCCAAACCTCCCTACCTCCCACCCAGAGAGAGAGAGAGAGAGAGAGAGAAAGAGAGAGAGAGAGAGAGAGAGAGTAGGAAATAGAAAATGTCTTTGAGAGTGGCTTACAGGGAAGCAGGTAAGGGCAGGTGGAGCTCCAAAAGAGATCAGTGACATTTCAGGCAGCTTTTTTCCCAGCAGCACTAACATCCAAAGGTCCCTTGCCTCAAGAGCTGTGTCATCTGGCTGAAAGGCTGGTATTTAGTAGGCTTTTCTGGTGGATTCTTCTCCAAGGATTTCAAACCACCGGGTGGAAACTGATAGGACCTGCTGAGTCCTATCAGTGAAAGGTGTGAGGGGTAGACAGCCAGAAGAAGCATCCAAGCTTCCAGATTCAATCGGCAATTTGAGATCTGGGGAGTTAGAGGAAGGTGACAGAGCAGACACAGGATCTATGGGAGAAACTGGGAGACTCAGCTTGGGTTTCTTGACCACCTCACTACCTAGAAATAAATTGCTGTACTCAAAGATGTTCCTAAAATAGCCCCACATATTTCTTTCTTGTTTGTTCTTCTCAGTATTTTTCAAATGTAGTGTTAACATCAGATGAAGATGGTGCCCCACTAAGTTGTTAATAAGCATCCCTTTTGACCTTACAACTCTTTATAAGCTATCACCACTATTTTCTCTGCTCCGTTTCATAGATAACTATATAGAAAGGATACTCAAGTCTGGTTGATGACCAATTTACTGGTCACTTATATGTCTACCCCCTTCACTTGCTGGTTCCAATTTGTTTTCTTCTGTCACAATCAACTGAAACTCATTTTGATCTATTTCCAAACCCTCAGGGCATTTCTTAATCTTTATCCTATCCGAAACGTAACTTGAATTTAATACAATGACCACAACTTTGCTGAAATGTTCTCCTTTCTTGGACTGCACATTAAACTTTCTCCTCTTTTGAGTTCTACTGCTTCTCTGCCAACCTCATAGTCTCTAGGCTTTCTTTCCAGGTGATGTGATTTGTTCCCCACAAGTGAAGACTTCTGATCGTTATCAACTTCAAATATTTATCTTAAGGTAGAACTGATCTTCTCAGTTTCAGAGTTATGTTCTTAATTTCCCGCTATGTTAGTATTTGAGTATCTTAAAAGCATTTCAGACTCAACATGTCTAATCTTATGTTTGATTTACTCTCAAAACCTGAGCATATCAAATTTATAGTTCCTCTCATTTCAGTAAATGACATCATATCCATCTTGGGCTCAGGTTACAATAATAAGAGTTATCCATACCCACCTCCCTCACACCAATCCATTCACCAGCACCATCATTTCTCACCTGACACAGTTAACCAAATGGCTATTCTCTTCTTCAATCCACTGTTCAAAGCTAGTAACATTGATCTAGAAAATACAACTCATGTAATTACTCAACAAGTTCTTCTCATGTCTACATGTCTCCTTGGTCTGCCTTTTGCTCACGCATAGTCTTTCCTGCAACTTCCAATACTGTTATTCTCTTCCTCATTTACCGTGTTACAGACACAGTGCTTTCCAGTTCCTTACTGGCCAAGCAATTTCTGCTCTCAAATACTTTGCACACAGAGTTTTTTTTTTCTACCTAGAGTGTTTTTCTTCCTACTTCTCACATAGCTATCTGCTTGACTTCCCTTAGATCCATGGCAAAGATGTTTCATGTGTTTTCCTACCTTTTCCCAATGCTATGCATCTAGGTGAATTATGTGATAAATTCTTGCCAGTTCAACACAAATGAAGGTGATGTGTTTCTTCTGGTGTGATAGATTTATGAACTGGTATGGCTTCTTTGCAGGGCTGAATGGTAAGAACCTATAGTGTTGAAGCTTCAACATAGAAATCACCTAGATCTCTAAGTCCTAACTTGGAAGCAAGCTTTAGAGAAGAACCAGCTGACAATATTGGCTGGTAACTGTGGGTACACATGAAAAAAAGTATAAATAACTTATCTTAGTTCTACCCTATGACTGTGGCCAAGCTGGGAGGAAATTTGATATCATCCTTCATGAAAGTTAAGAGTTTACCCTCAATTGCTTCTTGTCCATGACATAAATGAGGAATAAATTTCTGCTTATTTTCTGAGATCTGTGTGTTTATTACCTTGGCTTCTTTTTTGAATAACATAAGATCTCACTTCAAGTGCTTTCTTAGAAGGCTTTTTCTTCCATTGACTTTGAGCCTCTGCTGTCACATTATTCCCCATTTCAAACCTTTGTTACCTCTCCAGAACTGACTTACTTTATTTGCTTGCTTTCATGAAGTATGAATAGTGCAGTATACTGTAAAACTCTATCATGACAGGATCCTTATTTTTTTGTATGTGCAACAATGCCTGACACATAGAATGTGCTCCATAAACATTTATTAATGAATGAATAACTCAAGAGAGAGTACCCATATTTACACGTAAGTCACTCTTTTAAATTAGTCATAAGGTCTTAAGAGTATTTCTTATTACACCCTAATTTTTTTCTTTATTGAGCAATAACTGGAATTATCCACTGCATTCTGAGAGAAATACATGACCTTGGGCTTGTGGCCTAAAGCATATTGATTGTTTTAACCTTAGTCATTAAACTACGAATGCTTTCAGAAATCTCTAGTTGAAGATGGGTATGTTGGGACAACTTGTAATTAATTCTCTTTGAATCATTTCATCTCTCTGGTTATGAATCTTTATTCATTCAGCAATCTTTGATTAAACCTTGACTTGACACTTAGATCTATCTATAGAATGAGCAGATCACATGGACTTTGGGAATTTCTGCTTAATTAGTTTAGGGAAATACTGGTTCTTATTCTATGTGCATTTTAAGGACTGTCATTTTTTTTCTGTCAGGGATAGTCTCATCTGAACAAGGCACAGGGGAATATGTATGCATGTGTTGTCAAGACCCAGGCTCTTGGAAGGGTTCTCTGTGCAGTCATCCAACTTTTGTGGATTACATGAATCAGCTCTCTCAAATAAACTCTATGGTTTCTAAAGTAGAAAAAAAGCAAAATGGACTGGTTGTCTGCCCAGTATCTTAGTCTGCCTGAGCTGCTATAGCAAAATACATTCATGCATCACATAACACCACTTGGGTCAAGGATGAACTGTACTTGTGACAGGGCTATTCCATATACTCTAGGTGAGTAGTGGTCAACACTCTGATTCACACAATGATGAAATCGCTTAATGATGCATTTGCCAGAACATATGCCCATCTGTGAGTGATACATAACTGTGCTATAGACTGGGTGGCCTTAATAAAAATTTATATCTCATCATTTTGGATGAAGGTGGTAGCTGATTTGGTTTCTGGTGAGTGCTCTCTTCCTGAGTTGCAGACAGCTGAATTCTTGCTGTATCCTCACATGATAATGACAGTCAGAACAAGTCCTCTAGTGTCTTCTTATAAGGGCTCTAATTCTATTAAAAGAACTCTGTTCTCAGGGCATCCTCAAAAAGGCTCTCTCTAAATACCATCACATTGGAGTTTGGGACTTCAATATATTAATTTTGGAGGGAAACAAACATTCAGTCCATAACAATTGGATAGTTCAGACACAGGTATAGAATTGACAACTTGGTAACTAAACTGTTAGATGAAAGTTAGAGAGAGATCCCAGCATCTTCATTTAGTTTAGGAATATTTCTTATTAGAAATAAGTGTGGTGTGTGTGATACACACCTATAATCCCAGTACTTGGGAGACTGAGGCAGAAGAATAGCAAGTTCAAGGCCAGCCTGGGCTGTATGACAAGACCATATCTAAACTAACTAAGTAACTAAGTAACTACAAACTAACAATCGTTTGAGAGAGTTGTAAAAGTATAAAAGAAAAGATAAATGTCCAAAATTGGTTTGGGATTCAATGCCATTAGTCTGAGAACTCACCATAACCAGTGTGAAACACTATTTCCTGCAGAGATACTAACCAGTGCAATTTCTCAATGTCTTCTCTTAATTTTAATCCCATTATTCATCTTTATAATTTATATGTGTGGCACAGAGTATGGAATTGCTTTTCCCATTTTACAGCATAGAATGGATATAGAGAAAAATATAAATAACTTATCTGGGCTCTACTGTATGTTTGTGGGAAAGTCAGGAGAATAGAAATAATCATTCAACCAAGATGCAGATTTTACCACTGTATACTTCTTGACCATAGTCCCTGGCCACTATTATGCTCACGTAATTATCAGTCATTCCTTCTGCAATGGTGACTTTTCCCACTTAAGGTGAAAGTGTCATTATGGCTGTTTGGTCTTGGCTAAGATTTTGAATGCACTTACCTTTAATTTCTCTACCTGAAAAATTAATGAACTCATAATATTATTGCTAGTGCCCAATTTTCTGTGTTCCTGAAAAATGATTTGTGAGAGGAAAAGTATGGTAAATATGGTATTCATTGCATTACTAATAACATCAGTGATTGACATCAATACCAACATTTGTGGTATAATAATTTACAGCAATAAAAATTCAATTTTACTTGATGCAGAAGACTAGGAAGGATCTAAGATTGAATGAGACATCGTGCTTCTCTAGATGAGGAAAATGCAATTGATTTCAACAGAGGAGCTGGTATTGCAATTTTAAAAGAGAACTAGGACTCATTGGTAGTGACCATGGCATTTCAGACCAGGCATGTAGTTAGAACAGAAACGGGTTAAGAAAATGCCTGATGCTCACGCTCAGGGCACATGAATGAAGGAAAATGAACATATGGATGCTCTGAGGTGACTTGACAGTGATGGAGAAGCAGTACTGGCCTCATAGGGTCATGCCTCACACACAGCAATGTGCCAGAGAATCTACAAAACTATAGTATGTACCTGGAGTACTTTCTTTTTGGTGGTACTGGTGTATGAACTCGGCCTCACACTTACTAGGCAGGAGCTGTACCACTTATGCCACTCCACCAACTGTGGAACATTCTTAAAGAAGAAATCTTACATCAGGGTAAAAAATTTGTATATTATTTTGAAGTGAAAAATACTATTTTGGAGAATATAAATTACATGTGAAATTTATACCTTAAAATGGGTATGAAATGCCAAAGTATTGTTTCAGCTGTTGTGTATCAATTCAAGATTTAGTTGAAGAAATGATAACCCTAGTTCTTCTCCTATTACTAGGGAGATTTTGAGGAAAATTTTGAGAAGCTTGTGAGGAAAAGAGATAGTGGATGATTTAGAGCCTGGGCTTGGAGAACTGGAGGCCATGTAATGGGTGGTCTGGGTGTAGAGGGGAGTTTCTGGCAACATGAAGATGATATAGAGATACTGTGGGAATCCACAGCATCTGGATTGGGTCATGGCAATTAAGGTGGAGAGGAGAGGCTGGAAGTATCAGACAACACAGAGATGGCATCTATGAGTTGGACCAAACAATAGAGTTTGAAGAATGAGAGAGGGGTAAGACTTAGGCACTGATGATGGTTTAGATATTGCTGGATTGCATGGGTTCCAAAGCAGTTCATCTATATAAAAATAGATTAAAAAACTGCTAAAGAATTTGAAACTTATTTAGGAAGGTTCACTGAGTGACAGAATGAGAACATACATTCTGAATGCATTTGAAGTGGTATGTCTGACTATATATGTAATAATAAGGTTGGCTCTGCTTTTGACTTTTGAATCTCCTTCTGCCTCAATATGAACACAAGACCTTCATCTTATTTGTCTTCTATTTACATTGTCCTTCCAATTCAGGATTTAGCATGACCATTAGAGAGTCACTTGAGACCATAATGAGGCTAGCAGCAGGGCTGGGATGTGTTCTCTGCTCCTTGCTTGTCTTTGTGGAGTAAGTGAAAATGACTCTAACAGCCACCATGAAATGATAATTTGTCAACTGTGTATAATGAACTATGTTACATCTTTGACATCTGTTAGCTCCATTAATTCAAACAGAGATTATTCTATCTTTTTGCAGAGTCAGAGGTTAAGTAATTTGCATAAGTTTCAATCCCTATCAAATTGTGGGCACATGATAAGTTCAATAATATGTTAGCTGGCATGATAATACATGTCTATCATCCCAGAACTTGGGAGGTTGAGGGAGAAGGATTTGAGTTTGAGGCCAGGTGGGTTACACAGCAAGTTCCAAATCAACCTTGGCTATATAAGGAGTCCCTGTCTAAGAAAAGCAAGGGCTGGGGTGTTTCTCAGTTGTAGAAGACTTATCTAGCAGGCAGAAGACCCTGGGTTTGAGCCCTAGCACCACAAAATAAACAAGTGATTAAATACACATTGACTAAATGGATGAAGAAAGGCAATATAGACATATGCATGCATAGGTAAATGAAATGAGACTAAAATTAAAGTCTAGCTATCATAAACATAATTTTCCTTTTGCATGACTTTCTAAGAATTATTAAATAAATGGGTAAATAAATAAAATTACAAAGACCTGGGATACTGAATGTCAAAGCACTCCACTGTACCTGGTACACAGTAGGAGCCTAATGAATCTTCATTTTATCTCCTTTCTTCCTCTACTATGTCTGAGGATTCATATTTTAACACCCTCCCCATGTCATACATTATCTGGGGAAAGTCCAGGCATCTTGATGGCAGATGTGAGAAAAAGTTAAGGAAAATGGGGATGGGGTCTGCCTTTATCTCCTCTTTTTTTTTTCCTTCTGGTATTTTTATTTTTTAATTTTTTTTCTTTTATTATTCATATGTGCATACAAGGCTTGGGTCATTTCTCCCCCCTGCCCCCACCACCTCCCTTACCACCCACTCTGCCCCCTCCCTCTCCCCCCCACCCCCTCAATACCCAGCAGAAACTATTTTGCCCTTATTTCTAATTTTGTTGTAGAGAGAGTATAAGCAATAATAGGAAGGAACAAGGGTTTTTGCTGGTTGAGATAAGGATAGCTATACAGGGCATTGACTCACATTGATTTCCTGTGCGTGGGTGTTACCTTCTAGGTTAATTCTTTTTGATCTAAACTTTTCTCTAGTTCCTGGTCCCCTTTTCCTATTGGCCTCAGTTGCTTTTATGGTATCTGCTTTAGTTTCTCTGCGTTAAGGGCAACAAATGCTAGCTAGTTTTTTAGGTGTCTTACCTATCCTCACCCCTCCCTTGTGTGCTCTCGCTTTTATCATGTGCTCAAAGTCCAATCCCAAAAACATTTCTACATTCCTACCCTTTGAAGATTTTGATGTCTCCATCTATACTCCTGGTCCCTAGAGTTTTAGATGGAAGAAGACCAGTCATAAAAACGGAGATGTATATGGTACGATACAACAAATCTCTGAAGTAGCTAATATGACATTCAGTTTTCAAATGAGGAAACCAAGGATCTGGGAGTTTGTAGCGAATTGCAGAAGTCACACAAAGCTAAGTAAATGTCAGACAATATTTGAATCCAGTCACACCCAGATGTAAAGGTTAGGCTTATATTTTAATTTACAGTCTTTACTAAAGTGATAAGGCTCTGTCAAGTTTAAAGCTCTAATGTTATCCCCATCAGCTTTTAGGACCTGAAGGTCTCTTAATTTGGTGGGAAAAAGTTGTTCTAGAGAAGGCTTCCTTGCTGTGAACAGTGTTCTTCATACCTAGATTCGGCTACCAGAAGTTCTCAGCACTTTACTTCTCTGTGTACTCAAAGGTATTTGTCTAAGTCTTCATAGTGTTGGTGGTTTGCAATAAAAAGAGGCATAAATGGACAATGTCACACCATGTCTTAACATTTTTTGTTCCCAAGTGCATGCTGGGGGCCTCCCTGACTATCCTAATACGAACAATGAAAATAATAGTTCTGGTCATTTACAGACGAAGAAAAGAAATCAGAGAGAGAACAAACATATAAGAGTAAGGACCATGACTATTAGGCACAGTGTTTGAACCTAGATGGTCAGTCTCCAGGGCCAAAGCCCTTCACTCCTACACTTTACTGATATTGTTAAATATTTGGCTTGGTGTTAAACAGATTTTTTAAGTACTTTCTCATTAATTAAGTCACCTTATCTTGATAGTAATCTTGTGAGTTAAATATTGTCATTATTCACATTTAAACATAAGGATATGGAAGGTTTGAGAGGTAAAGTAACTTGTCTGAAGTCAAACATCTGGTCTTCTTACTCTCAGCTCCAGATTCCCTTCACTAATTCTTGAAGATAAGACACTGTGTATGTTGTTAGTCATGATTGGCAACTGTGTTTTGTAAATTACACCGGGATAGTAAATTCACAAATAACCCTAGCTCTCCACCTCTGCCTCCAGACATGACTTTTGCAATATGACTTTGTAGACACTATCAAGAGGCAGAGCTATTTCTCTTTCTCTGAGTCTGATCTGGTTTTGACTAATGGAATGCAGAAAAGTATTGTGATAACTGTAATCTAGAGTTTCAAGAGACCTAAAATGCTTGTGATACCTTTCTTGGAGCTCTTCCCAGTTTCTTTGTGAATAAATATGGAATAGTCTGTAGAAGGAATTACCAGGATATCCATAGAGGGTGTCCAGGGTAACTAGTAACTAGTCAACCTGGTGGTATGTTGCAGATGCTTTAATAAACCCAAGGAAGACCAGGATAACCACCCATGTGAATTCACATGGGTGAATTCAGCTCAATGGATGACTTGTAGAAGTATGAGAGAAATAAAAGGGCTGTATTTTTACATCTGACTATTATACATCATATGTTAATTCATTCACTTGAGGTGCTGAGTATTGACTCTCAGCTTTCTTGGCACCCCACGCCCAGTTCCCCTCCATTCTTTCACTATAGTCACTGAAAAAGTTCTCTCAGAAATATCTATTAAAAATTGATCCTAGTTCAAATATATGTTTAAAGTATCTCATTAAATATAATTTAGGAAGTTAGGAGTTGGTAAATGTTCAAGTCTTGTTTTTTTTTTAAAGATTTTAAACTCCACTCAGCCAAAGAGTAGATAGAATCTGTTTCCTCTGTTTTTATTTGCCACCTATGTCAAATTGCAGCACAAAGGGATTCTTTGAAGGCAGAGAGGAAAGAAATGAAGGAAGGAAACATTGCCTTAAGTGTCACAGATTGTATTTGGTAGTAATATTATATGATTCCTGCCAACTCACCTTGTGCTGGTTGCTGTCAAAGATAGATAGAGAGATGATAGATGGATGGATGTGTGGACAGGTTGACAGATAAAGCAGTATGACTCCAAGTGCTGTAAATTTCATTCTAATTGCCTTACAACTATTGACATTCTGACTGTATTACATTCATTTAGATTTTTACTCAACAGCAAATAATAATGTAAGGTGATGTGACAAAATCCAGCAGTGCATTTCTAATTTTCTTTTGCTTCTCTAAAGGTAGATAGTAAAGGTAATGAGAGCAAGTGACTGCATACTTTACCTAGTGATACTCCTAGTATTGAGTCATCCCTGTCTGAGTAATAACATTCAAAAATAAGGGCAAGAGGTTTGGTGGAGTGGCTCACGTGGCTGAACATCTGTTCAGCAAGCAAGAGACCCTTAGTTTAAACCCCAGTACTGCCAAAAAAAAGGTAAAATTTTCTATGAGGACACTTGAAAAAAAAAAGAATTACCTGATTTGGCTATATTTATTACATATTGATTTGCTTATTTATTCATGTATTTGTTAAATACATATTTACAAAGGACTTTTCACACTCTCCTAAGTACTGGGAAAGCAAGGAGAAGATATAGTGCCTAATAGAAAGAAATTCACTAAAATAATAGTAAGGACTATGTTATTGTAAGTATAATAAGGAAGAGTCAAATACATGAGTAAGAGAGTAGTTTGGCTTTGGAAAACAGACATGAAAAGGTAAAATAACATAATATTAGATGTACTATTTTGAATTGCCATTTCCTTTTGAACTCTCTTATTCATGGACTTATTTAGTCTGTCTTTATGAAAAAAATCACCACATGTTTATCTTTAGTTTCAAATATAAATCATTTCCTCTGGGGAAAAGTACTGTTATTCAGCTGGCATTGTAATTGACTTTTCAATAATATACTTCACCATTGTGTGAAACAAGCTAGTTCTGGAAGATGGGGTATATGGGGAAATATTCCATAGGCATCAGTCTTTAAAATTTTATTTTATTATAGGTTTTGGATTGGAAGCATCATTTGGCATGATTGGTGTTGTAAGACTTTTACAGGATACTTACATAGGCATGTCTATCAGATAAACAGAATTTTGTTCCAATATGTATCATTTAGAATGAGGAAAAATTACTTGTTCTTCCATGATTGAAAGGATCCTTGCCACTAGGAGACAGAATGGTGTTAGAGGGTGGTAACATATTTAGAGCACCTGGTTGGTCAGTACATTCAATAATTTTAGCCAGATGAGCTTTGGTAAAGAACAACCTTTTTACTTTTACTTTTGGACCAGATGTACAGTCATCATCTCTGCTACTATGCTGATATTTTTATAGCCTCACAGTGGAGCTTGGGAGAGGAGGCTAATGGACAGACTTGGGGTAGATCCTCTTGTTAATTAAGACTCTGCAATGAATTTCTGAGTTCCATTTAGAGGTGGAATATTCACAACCATTTCCCCCAAATCTCATCAGTAGTGTTCCAACCCTGCTCCTTTCAAGGGCATGATCAAGTGGTCCTAGATATATAGGCATCATTAACTTATTATATCTTTCCTGTCAATCTAAATGAGAAATGAGATAAAACACTTAAACTTCTCCCTATTAGGAGTATTTCTCTACCTCAGACTCTCACATCCAGTCCACCTCTGAGTGTGGTTATAATGGTGCAACTATCCATTTTTACCTCATCCTATATCCTGCAGAATTTTCAATAAATTAATTTTTTCCTCTTAAGTCAAGTGGTTATAAAGATTTCACGATCTCTGCTCTATTGGTATTTTAGGTTGGATAATTCTTTCTTGAGGGGTAATCTTACATATTTAAAGTATTTGGCAATGTCCCAGACTGTTACTCACTTGATGCTTATAGTATACCTCTCCTTATTTGTGACACCTCTATATGTCTCCAGATATTAATGAATGTTTTGGGTGGGGATCACTCCCAGTTGAAAATCCTGAGCTACATGAAGGATGACAATGCATAATGGATAGGACAATAATATTTAGGATCAGGCCTATTGTCCTGGTCTAATTTTCAGCTCAAAAATGTCTGTTTGTGTGATAAATTATGGTTGCTTTAGTCATAAGGGACTATCAATGAGGTCACAGTGTGGGATGTTGGTATGCCTAGAGCAAACATGCTGTGCATGGACCCCATCTGCTGGTGCACCTTTCAGGAACCTCAGGAACCATATGGGTCCATATCTTCCCTTCAACAAAGGTGTGCTACTCTGCCCATTTGACTTCATGGCTTGGAGTTACTGGATAATACCGGGTCCATGGTCTCTAGTTCAGTTGGAATGGCCATAGAGACAAGCAACAACTAGGTTATAAAATGAGTTAGGAGTATTTTCCAAGATAATATTTACTTTGTAAAGGAAGGTGTAAGTTTTTTTATATATGAATCCTAAGAACTGTGATTTTTCACATCAGACCTGTCACAGGCTCCAGGCAGCATCCCTGTCCACCACAGAATTAGCTGGATGTGAGAGCCAAGTTACACAACTGCTGGTGCAGCAGTCTGGACCAGCTGGATCACTTCCTCTTACTCTTGAACTCACTCAAACCTGAAGACATTTTTAATAACCTGGTAAGTAAATTGGAAAAGCACAAGAAAAAATATGATATAAGTTATTTGTAAAATTCCAAAAGGCCACTTTGAAGTTTTCATAATAATAGAATGCAAGATTCAGGGTTCTGTCTTTCACTTTAGAAAGTGTATGGCAGCATGCCCCAGATTACTGGCTCCCCAGAATCTCAGAGAAGTCTGGTTTTGTAAGGGATTTCTCTCCACTACTGTAAAAGTGTTTCCAAGGCATTTTTTCTATTTTCTGCTTTAGTCCCCTAGTCCCACTCACACAATGAACCAGTATAATACATTCTTGAATCATGCAACAGATACTGAACACCAAGATATATTAAGTCTGAATGGTAAGTTTGTATAGCAGATTCTGCTAGGTGAAGGAAGTGGGAGACTATTGACTCTTTGTTTGAGATAAGGAAAAATAGTTAAAAGATTAACATGAACACTGTTCTTATATTCACTTCTTCCAGTGAGCAGATGTCTAGCAAAGCAGTCAAAGATGGAGTTATCGTGATTAAACTTATGACAGTTGATTGCCGTTCTTGAGGATTCTTCCATCTTCTAAAGCTGAATTGGTGAGTCAAATGGCAATGTGAGAAAAGTCAGCCAGTTGCTGAGGATAACTTGGTCTAAAATATACTTGGAAACTGATGAAATATACATGATGTACGTTTAAGAAATAACTTGGACTACTGTGAGATAGACTCAAGTCACAATCTATTTAACACTTGATAAATGGAAAAATCTCATTACTTCCTACACATTCTAGGTCCCTAGGGATAAGCTTTCTTTTAAATTTATTTTTTAATAACCTCCAAATATCTGTGTGAACCATTTATCTAATGCTTTCTTAATCTGATAAATAGCCAGAAGGCTATTTGGTAAAGACTATGAAGAAGATCTGTGGCAAGTATCTGTGAATGATTGCTGAATCCTCCATCAAGGGTGTCCAGTTTATTGTAGTTCAAGAGGGACTGACTTTGGTAAGTAACTCAAGTGTTAAGAGATCCTACCATGATGGCTCAGGTATTGTTTCTGTTAGGCACAGAATTTTTGAGAGTATATAGTTCAAGAAGCATCTTAGTATGTCACACATCCTTTTCTGTCATGTAGAGCCTCATTATCAACTAGCCATACGTGTATTCCTGTGAGTTGGAGCATTGTGGTCATCACTTTACTCCATTCCTATTTATTTTAATGATGTACACTTTTTTCTTGGCTACTTATACCTTGTTAAATGGTCATGCCATTCTAGTATTTAACAGCCCTATTAAACGTCAAGCTGTCAATTTCAAACTTAACATCTCTTACCAATGACTCCAAAGATATTCAGTAGCAATGCTGGCTCTCTCCTTTCCAATTTCTTAGACTTGATGAAGGACTGTATTCTGTAAAACAGTTAGGATTAGGGGATAGAAATGCTTATTTCAAAACTCTTGTATGCCAAAGTCTTCTTGATAATCAAAACTTATATGTATATATATATATATATATATATATAATATCCAAAAATACTACAAAAAGTTAGCTGTTCTCTGCATTACTGCTTATGTTCTTCATTCCTTCTCTTTCTAGAATCAGTGACAAGGCTGGTGAATCTGGCTTAGGAAGTAATGGAGACAAAGAACTACCACCAACTCTGTAGAGGGACTCTTCTTAACAAGCTCTGCTGGGGTATTTGTCCTTGGAGAGGTGTTACCATCAGTAGAGGCACTGCAGGGACCATGTTCCTAGGATGCATGTACTGCTGAGTTCTGCTGACCAAGGTTAATGCTGCATTGCCATTGCCTTTCAATCATATATGGCTGTCTAGATACTAAACTCTAACTAATACTGTGCTTTGACGACCACACCCTTCATGAGCAACAGCATTGAACAGAAGAGGTGTAGAACACATTGTGCATGCTTCACATGTGCTAGGGGATGGTGGGAGAGATGTGGTCTGCATTTTCTTGACTTATAACACGGATGGGAGGACCCTGCCTTAAATTTACCTTGAGATAAGTTGGCTATGAAATAGTAATGATGTTTGTTCACAATAAAAGAAAATACCTTTTTTCCTTTCCTCTTTTCCAGAATTGTAGAATCAAACTCAATTTGCCCTAAGGCCAGGTAGAAATTTCAAGAAATATCAATGGGAGTCAATGGCCATTTGTCCCTTCTGTTTGTGCTGTAGCACAAGTGTGAGCTAAGAGGATCTGGGGTCTTTACTCCTAAAATCAAGTAATGATGCAATTTTAAATGTGGAAGGATGAGTTTCACCTGCTATTTGGTGACAGTTACATATTTTCTGCCTGGAAGAACTTGATGCTACTGACTCCAAACTTATACCTTGAGAGGAAATACTTGTAGTTGTCCATACTCTCCACAGAAAGTGACTGTCCAAAGAAGTTCTGAAGATCAATTACTATGAACTACTTGCGTGAGACTTGAGCATCTTATCTCTCACCAAAATGTAGACAGTTTTCTTGCAGTTAACCCTTAGAAGGCAAGCTGCATATGTACGACTTTGTCTCTTGCTCCTGTTATAATTACCATTGAAGGATATAAAAAATAAACAAAAAAAGCTTTTGTGAATCAAGGGACTATTTGACTTTAAACACGTTTTTATTTTTGAATTGATTTAGAATAAAACTAGTAGTTAAAATATACCCTTGGTTACTGTCATGAAAATCACTACAACAAATTAACCCCAAATATCCAGTTTTCTGTGGTTTCTAAGGATACAGCCAAAATTAGAATTGTCACCTGGTAATCTTTTGTTGTTGTTGCTGTTGTTCAAGAGACAATAACACAAGACAATGGAATAGGAAGGGCCAGAAGGAAGCTTGTTTTTAAATAAAGATTAGGAGAAGAGAGGGAAGAGCTCTAGAGGTTGTATAGATTCTTTTCAGACAGGTTTTACAAAATGGCCGATCTGACTCTGGTACTCAGAAGTTTGTTAATTGAAAACAAAACAGGGTAGGTCATGTTTCTGGTGTTAAAGTCAAGATGGCCAAGTCCTCTGACTTTCCAGACCTGTGACTCTTTGCTTCCCTTGTCTGAACTTGGCTTTCATTCATTAAGTGCTCTACCAACATTTTCTTACTTAATTTCCATAACAACCTTATGAGTATGTGTGCCAGACACTTGTTTTGGTCTACTAAACATCCCCTGTCTTTCTTTTAGGAAATTGCCTTCTTCCCATCTGATCATGTCCATTTAGACAGTAAATTAAGATGCCCTCACCATAGTGTGACTTTGAAGCAAATCAAACCATTTAGAGTTAATCTTGGGTTGACAAATCTTGAACTGAGCTTTAGAAATACTGAAAAATTTTGGCACTTCTTTGTTTTATGGAAGTCCTTTATGAGGCTACAGTGTTCTTGCTAATTTGCTCACACATTGTCTTCTTTCCAGTGTCCCTTTGTTAATTCTGAAATAGCTAATATGATTCTAACAAATGTCCATTTTTGCTTCTGTCAGTTAAAACAAAAAATACTACCAAGTATTATTATTCTCATTTTTACTTTAAGACAACTGAACTGGGAGAAATAAATTACAGTTGCTTGGTGATTTTTCTCTGTTTTTTCGTTCTACCAGAATAGGAGAAGTTGACAATGACTGCCAAGAACTGGGATACAGTTTCTTTCAGAATGTAAAAGCATCTTTTCCCTCTCTTCTCTTCCCTGTCCTTTCCTTTATTGCTTTTCTACAGAGTCTGATGCTCATGGTGTGAGCATCAGAATAGAATGAGAAGTATGGATGTTTAATCTGAAGGATATTAGATAGTGCCTCAGCTTTGGAGTCAGGCAGAGCTACTTCTAAATTCTAGCATCATAAATTTTTAGCTTGTTATTAAATAAGTTTACTTTCTATTTGTGGAAATTTTAGATTTGTTTTAATTTTTTGTTGCCAACTTAGAGATCCAAGAAAACAGCTGCATTTGGAGGAAGACAGCTCAACTGCCCAACTGCTACATCTGGTCTGCTTTGACATCTCACAGTTCCCTGGGACTATGACTGCTTTTCCAAATGCCCCTGTTGCTTGGGAAAAGCCAGATTCCAAAGACTTTCAGGAAATTAAGACTTCCCTGCACATGTGGACCTGCTCAGGCAGGTTCTGAATACACAAGTGTATATTCTTAAGGTCTTTGTGTCAGATGAGCCTTAATATGCATAGTAGAGGCTCCAAAGAATTGTGTGATTTGTCCTCAACCACTTGGTCTATGGCTTCCATTATGTCAAGTATTAGTGTGGATTCCTTGAGATTGGAATCTACATTGGGTGAATGAAAGCTTGGCAGGGATATTCCTTTCTGCTTTTCATGCAAGCATACTCTCTTGATGAAATTCATTTAAGGTTTCTGGTGAGTGAATCACACTCTTCATTAGATCTGTAGCAATATACAATATATTGAATTTATTTCAGTGGAGTTTTGGGAGCTGTGACTTAAATATTTGGGTTTAGATCACTTGCATTGATGGTATACTTGCTAATTCAGGGTTTTCTTGTCATTGTTATTGCAGCTGTTCTTTTCAATTAAACAAAATAATAGCATTATATGCAGTTGAAAGAAAATAAGACATTAGTTGTTGTTCAGTGAATCTGATTTTCCTTTTATTTGTTTACCCATTGTTCTATCCCATCCTTACTTCCTTCATTGTTTTATTCCTCTCCTGAGCAAAGCTCAGAGTTACATTTGGCTTCACTCCTGATGAACTTTGTTCTATTGAATAAAACAATTATAGTGTTTTTAAAACAGCTTTGTTGAAGTAAAATTACATGCAGTAAGTTTAATAAGCACTTAAGTTGAATTATTGTATGCATACATCTATGATACCATCACCACTTTCAAGATAGTGGATATATTCATCACTCCCAAAGTGTCTTCAGGTCTCTTAGTAAGCCCTCCTAATGCTCTCCTTGAATCGCCCATCCCAAGCAATCATTGAGGAGCTTTCTGTCACTGTGCATTAGTTTGCATTTTCTGAAATTTTATGTAAATATAATAGTGCAGTAAGAACTTTTTATAGTGAAGGATAAAAGGAGACAATATTTTATGATAAAAGATCAATTCACTAAGAGGATATAATATTCTTAAATATATGTGTATCCCACAACAGAGCTTCAATAATGTAAAGTAAAAATTGATTGACCTGATAGGAGAAATAGATTCTCAGTTATAGCTGAAGTCATTCTTCTTTCAAAAATTGATGGGACAACTAGACAGAAAATCATCAAAGCTATACAAAAGCTGAAAAGTGCTATCAACTAACCTGACCAAATTGACATTTATAGAATATTCTATTCAATTAAAGCCAAATATACATTCTTCTAATGTGTATATGGAACATATCCCTAGATAAAAGTATCTTGGGTTAAACATTTCACATGTAAGATAATCATTGCTTATCATATTTCCTTATTAATGATGACTCTACGCCTGTGTATTCAACAACCTGGATAAAATGGATCAATTTATGGAAATACACAACCTACTGAAATTCACATAAGAGGATAACCTGAATAGTCCTAATTGAGCTCACAGTTGAAAACCTTCTGACAGAGTAAACTGTAGATCTAAGATGACTTCATTCACAAATTCTAACAAATGTTTAAGGTAGGAATAATATCAATTCTAAAAAATTTCTCTTCACAGCAGAAAACTGAAGAGAAGAGAACATGTCCTAACATGTTAAGAGGTTACAAATACCTTGATATGAAACAAAAATATATACGAAAAAGAAAACTGATGACAAATATATGTCATGAACATGGATCTAAAAGTCCTCAGCAACACACTAGCTAATTTAATCAAGTAATTTATGAAAGGAAGAAAACATCCCAATTAGGTAGAGCCTATTGTGAAAATGAAAGCTTAGTTTAATATTTACAAAGCAGTGTAATCAACTATGAAAATCATCTAAAATTAGGAAACACATAATTATGTCAATAGATATAATTCAACAAAAGTCACATTCCTAAAATGATTGAACAGCTCAGTAAATTAGGAGGGGATTTCCTTATTCTGATAAAGGCATCTGTTAAAAGCTAGCATCATAATTATTCATAAAATACTTAATGTCTCCTGTATCCACTCCTATTCAACATTGCACTGAAAGTTCTAGTCTGTGTGGTGAGTCGAGAAGTAAAAGACATGTTTGGAAATAAATAAAATTCTCTCCATTCACAGGCCAACATGATTTCCTATGTAAAAATTTCTAAAGCATCTGCAGAAATATTCCTAAAATAATGAATTTATTAAAGTAACAAGATACATGGTTAATGCACAAACAGCAATACTTGTATGCAAGAGCAACAAACAAGTGGAAACTGAAATTTAGGACTTAATTCTATTTATGACAGCTTTCCCTTCCATTAAAATATCTGGGTATGAACTCAACAAAATGTGTACAGTATCTATATGCTAATATTCAATGCTGAGGAAAGAAATGAAAGAAGAAAACAAATCAACAGAAAGTTATACCATGTGTTCATGGATTGTAAATGTCAATATTTTACAATGTCAATTTTTCATAAATTGACTTATGAATTTAGCAAAATCCAGATAAACATCCTGGTAGACATTGACAAAACGATTCTAACATGTATATGGAGTATAAAGGAAGCTAGACCTTAACGCAGAGAAACTAAAGCAGATACCTTAAAGCAACTGAGGCCAATAGGAAAAGGGGACCAGGAACTAGAGAAAAGGTTAGATCAAAAAGAATTAACCTAGAAGGTAACACCCACACACAGGAAATCAATGTGAGTCAATGCCCTGTATAGCTATCCTTATCTCAACCAGCAAAACCCCTTGTTCCTTCCTATTATTGCTTATACTCTCTCTACAACAAAATTAGAGATAAGGGCAAAATAGTTTCTGCTGGGTATTGAGGGGGGGAGCGGGAGGGGGCGGAGTGGGTGGTAAGGGAGGGGGTGGGGGCAGGGGGGAGAAATGAACCAAGCCTTGTATGCACATATGAATAATAAAAGAAAAATGAAAAAAAAAAATGGAAATTCTGGTAACACCCCAAAAAAAAAAAAAAAAAAAAAAAAAAAAAGGAAACTAGAATATCCAAAATAATTTTATTAGAGAGTAAGTCTGAGGACTCACATTACCTTATGTTAATACTTAATTTTATTGATTCTCTAATCAAATCAATATGCCATTGGCAAAAAATTAGGCACATAGCATACCAAGTTCAGATATTGACTAACACAAATTTGGCCCATTGATTTTTGACAAAGGTACAAAGGCAATTTAATGAAAAAGGTATAATATTTCCAACAAATTATGCTACAGTGATTGGATATGAAAATAAGGAATACTGATTATACATAACACCATAGATGATAATTAAGTCAAAATGGATCATGGGCTAAATGATAACCCTACAAGGTAGAACTTTTACAAAAAGATCCTCATGACATTTGGTTATGTGAAAAAATCTTAGATCTAACATTAAAAGTACAACCTACAAATTATGTTAAATTGGACTTTATAAAAATTAAAAATAAAGAATGGTCACCAGGCAAGATACAGGTAAGAAAGTAATGCTCACTAAACTCCATAATAAGAAAACATGAAACCCCATGAAAATAACAGGCAAACATTTTTAAAGTATATTACATTAAAGAAAATAGAAGCATAGTAAATAAAGACATGAAAAGAAATTCTCCAACTTCAGTCAAATTAAAGCCACAATGAGATGCCACTGCATATCTGCTCAAAAAGCAGAAAGGAAGTAAACCAGTGAAACAAACAAAACTGAAAAAACAGTGTTACTGAAGACATAGAACACTGCAGTTTTCTTACATTTCTGGTAAGAATGCAAAATGAGACAGTTTTAATGGAAAACTATTGGTTGTTTTTATAAAGCATAGTACATATTTACCATATGATCCCACTTTTAGGAATTTACTACACAGAAATAAATACTTGTGTTCATACTTCCTTTAGTGTTGAATGACCAAACAATCTGTGGTACATCCATACAATAGAATACTATTCGGTAATAAAGAACTGATATACATCATGGTGTTACTTTAACTGAAAGAAGGCACAAAATATCAAATGCTGTGTAATTTCATTAAATGATATCTGGAAAAGGCAAAGCTATTAGAGTTAAAAAAATATATCAGAGTTGCCAGGGTTTGGGGTGGAGAGCAGATGTGTGATCAAATGCGCTCGGCAGGGGATGTTTTGAGGTAAGGAACTGCTCAGTGTCCTGATTGTGGAGTGGTCACACAGCTCTATAAATTTATTAAACTTCAGAATACTTCACAACTACCACCACACAATGAACTTTGTATAATAACAAAAATATTTTTAAAAGAGATCTTGTGCAGTAGATCCCTTGAGAGGAATTCTAATCTTTTGTTTTTTAAGAGCAAGCTCCCATCCTATGGAACGTTAGAAGAGTTATCACCAGGTGAGCTTTATATTTCCTTCAAAAGTTATGGGACCCCTAGACATTCTAGTTCCCCTCAGATGCAGATGAGATTCACCGATGTGATAATAATCAGAAAAAATAAATGCATCTTTGTCAAGATAAGCCTCACCCTTGAAAAACAATGACCATAGCCTTCCTTTCAGGCGGTAAGCACAGTTAAGCGGAATGAAAATTTGTACTGAGAGATCAATTATGTTTCAATAATAGTGACCCACCCGATGCCCATAAGCATGTTGCAATCAGAGAACATTTACGGCATAGTGAGAGTAGCCAGGCACGTGGGAGCTGCTGGCAAGAAGTGTTTTGGCTATTAAATCCAGCTTTCCAGCCTGATAAGGCCCATTAGCTACATTACTGGAGATTGGGGTATTTTTTTTCATGAAGCTATTAGCCTGTTCAGTCCAAAAGCTAATATGTGTATTATTGCTTTGCTGGATTGCAAGCTCTTTCTCATTAGAGGCATTGATATTGATTAAAAGTTGTTCACCAAATATCAAGTCTTGTTGCCATGGAATGTTTCTTGGCCTCTGTAATGGCAACCAGAGAGTCCAAACCCATCATTTAGATTAATTGGAATAATTTGGAATTGAAAAATTGATGAGGAAGCCAGGTTGCTTGAAGCAAAGTAAGCTAAACTACTATTCTTGCTCTCCTCCTGAACCTTCTCCTGCCATAGTAGTGACTACAAACACAAGTGACAAAACCTCCTACAGGCTGGCTAGAGCAAGGCTCGTATCCATGAGTAATGATCTGTGTTCACCCACATTTTTTTGTGAGCAGTTCTAGCAGAAGAGGCATTGATAAGGTCAGGCTGGCATAGCTGATGGTGCCTTCAGAATGCTGGCTCTGTTGTAGCCTGGAAGGCTGGCAGAGGCTCTGCTGCCACTGAAAATGACCCAGACCTGAGATATTCTCTTTCCTAAAAGAAAGTTCTAGACAAATGCTCTTCTCTTCCATTGGCTTTTGGATGTTATCCATCTTGTGATTGATGTTCTGCCCTATTTCATACCCTTCTCTCTTTTTCTGATGTTTACCTACTACCAATCCTAGGTGATCTCAGAATATTTTCTGCTTTTATATGGAAAGACTTTCCCTTATCTGTCTCAAATATAATTTATATCCTTCAAAAGTAATGATTTGTCAGGTTTCTGGTGTGTTAGTCATGTGGATCTAAGTAGAAGTTTCTGCTTTGGACAACATGCTATTTGGTGTAACTTGAAAAATTCCTGTAAATATTCCTTGGAGGATGGAGCAGGGATAGAGTTAATAAGCTCAAGCTGGCATCTGAAAACCAACACTGAGTTGCACAAAATCCCATATACCATTTCATTTACATATGGGCTTTCCAAGGTCTTCAGTAGAGGGAATTTCAACTCCTCGCGTGGAACTCTGCCTGGGAAAGTAGAAGATCCCCTAAGCAGGCTAGTGCACACTTCTCTAGCTATGTGATACTCACTGCTAATGATTTCAGCTCCCCCTTTCCTAGGGAGAATTAATATTGGATGGTGGGAAGCTGGCTAACTGCTGGAAGTTATGTTGCCCTCCAAAGTCAGGGGCAGCTGGTAAGCAATGATTGAGTAATATGGGGAGGTACAATTCAAACTTACTTCTCTCTGGTGGATGATTCTGTTTTGATTTTTTTTTTGTTTTGAGGTTCTGGGGTTTGAACTCAAAGCCTACCCCTTGAGACACTCTAACAGCCCTGTTTTTGTGATGGGTTTCTTTGATATTGGGTTTGCCTGGGCTGGCTTTAAACTGCTATCCTCCTGATCTCTGCCTCCTGAGTAGCTAGGGTTACAGGAGTGAGCAATGGCACCAGGCTATCTGTCTTGATATTTATGTCTCTAGAATGCTTTGTAGCTAAGATAGTATCTAAGACCACAAGTGTTATGATTAGATAAGATGCCAAGCTATTTAGCTAAACATTACCTCTGGCTGTGTCCATGAGAGTGTTTCCAGAATAAGTTAGCATTTGAGTTTATAGATTGAGTAAAGCAGATGTTCCTCCTCTGTATGGGTTGGGCATCGTCCAATTCATTGAGGGTCTGAACTCATTCTCTACCTGACTGATGAACTGGACATTGTTTTCTAACTTGGGCACTCTTGGATCTTGGTACTTCAGACGGATTAGAATCCAACCCACACCTTGGGTTTTAGCCCTCAGGGCTTCAACTCACACCACTGGCCCTCCTGGAACTTAAGCTTGCATATGGCAGATCACAGGACTTCTCATCCCCCATAGTTGCACAAGTCAAAAACTTATAATAAACCTTTTGATATAGAAATATATAAATGTTTATCTTTTTATTTATATATATACATCTCTGTATCTCTATTTTGAATCTTGTCTCTCTCCCTCTCTCCCTCCCTCACCTTATTGATTCTCTTTCTCTAAAAACCCTGACTAATACAGTATGTTTTTTTCTACCTTTTCCCATACAGTTCCCTTTCCCTCCTTCTCTTACAGGAGTGTACTGAAGGATACTCCCTTAAAAAATTCTGTGCACGCATATTTTTCTCAGACTCTACTTTCTGAGGAGTTTGCCTTAACTATCAACTTCATGGAATTATTGTCCACGTATTTTTTGGCTCTTATGCTCACCTCTCTTCCTCTGGCTGTTTTGAACATCTCCTGGAGGTGGTCAGGGACTTGGGGTCCATCAATTTATCTGACTTTCGTTTCAGTCAGATGTAGTCCCTTTCTGAGGCATTTGACTCAAACTGACTAAAATTCATGTGCAATGTAACATGCAGAGATCACATGAAACTGTCCAGAGCAAGAAATGATAAAATCCAACACAAGCAATTATTGATAAACTCAGAGTACTGTTAGTTCAACTAGTAACTGTCCTCGAATATGCTAATTTTGAGTGAACAAGTGCCAAACTGATATCTCATGAAACTCACTTTAAAGTAAGGGAGATGCATAGCCATTACACATAAAATTATATCAGATTTCATTTTGCATAGGCATAACAGCATCAGTTTGTCTTAGGATATTACTTATTGTGGATCCTTTTACATCTCCACAAATAACTGCAGATCTGTTAAGACAGGCAAATTTTCTCTATTAGATTTTTATTGATCATGCTTCTTCCTCTTTTTTTGCTTCAGAAAAATATGGTGCTCATCTTTATCCTTTGCATCTTAATTACTGCATTTTAAGCTTTTCCTACAATGTTGTTTTAGTCTCATTGTTCCCACCAATACATTCACCTGGACAGTCCTGAATGTGCTGTACTGACAAGTAATATTCACAAACTTTTGTTCTACTTATATTTTGACAAGTCATTGGGGAACTTAATTAATGAATCATACATGTGTGTAAGAGACACCAGTGAGAACAGAATTCTCATGCCTATCTTCATGTTAATCTTCCTGTTAGAAGGCAGGGGATAGCATACCCATAGAAAATTACATCAAGAAGAGATACCATTCTTGGAGGAGAGGGAGGCAGAAGTTCAAATCCTGGTAGATGAGCAAGAAATGATCAGGAAAACCTCAGCTGTTTTTAACCCAGTGACCAATATTCAAGGGTTAAAATAAACACCTTACTTTGGATTTCATTTTTATAACTGCTGCCAGGCTATCTGGACCACTTTCTAGCATTCACTCTTCAAAGGCAAGGAGATTTTGGGCTTATGTTTTATGGTTGGCAAGTATTCACAACAATTTTGAAAGAAACATTGTCTTTCCACTTTTAAGTAAATTAATCCAATCACATCAGCTTTCTGAAGATCAACATATAGTGTGGTGATACGCCTGCAAAAACAATTGCATTGTAGTGTTCTTAAACATGTGTCTCAATTACAGAAGCAGAGAAGTGCATCATTAAATCATGGTTCTGTTTGGTATGGTGGAGAGTTAGGACCATGGATAGAGCCCTTAGAACTGCCCTGATAGGCTGCTGAATGAAGGAAGGTGATCATATACGGGAGGCAGTACTTGCCACCTCTAGTGCCCTTCCTGACTCATCTTTTGTTACTTGTCTCTGATTTCAACTGTCCTCTACTGGGAAGTTCCGTGTGGGCATGAATGACCTCCATTTGGACATTTTACCTTGGCCTATACCACTTGACCTTCACTTTATGTACCAGGTTTCTCTAAGACATGGTCCTAGAAATCAGAGGCTAGTAGTAAGCTTGAGTTGCCACAGCAGTGAACTAAATGACATGACTTATGGTTGGCCTCCCCTCCCTCCTTCATGTTCTTTTGTCCTTATACTTCCCCTGATGTCACCTCCTGAGTAAACTCTGGACATGCAATCTTGCTCACACTTTACCATTGCTGAGAATCCAAACATAGATAGAGCAAGAACAGAAGTGATAAGAGTAGTAGAAAGAGCGTTTGCACAGAAGTCAAAGATAACAATTTCAGTACTGTCCAATACCATTAAAAGCCAAGTAGAGGTAAAGTAAGAGAATAATTGAAAAGAACAGAAAAAAGAAATTTAGCAATTGTAAGGTTCTAGGTAACTTTGGAATAGTATTGTCAATGCAGTAAAGAAAGTAGATTTTTCTACTCTACTACTGAAATTTTTTCAAAGCCTTTGTCTCTCTGGTTTTGAGCTTCAAACTTCCTTATCTTCTTGAATATCCAGGTCACAAACCTTAAGCTTTCCCAATCTATCCAGAGAAATAATCAGGGCTGAAACATACAACTCAGCCCTACCTTTTTTTTTTTTTTTTTAAATCTTTTCAGTTCTATTTTGCATTATGTTTTTCATGACAAAAAAATGTACCACTTTATTTGGAGTTGCCTCTACCTGGTCCTCAGACCTTTTCCTGTATTCCTGTCTGCTGTCTTCACTTATTTGTCACCCCATGTGTTTGATTTCTCTGCTTCACATGCCACACTTACCTCATCATCAAAATTGGTTTTCATGTCATGCTTTGGACTTGTAAATCAGCCTTTTCTTAAAATTCTTATCATTAAGTGTCCCTAAATTCTGGAGTTTGTTGTACATGTTAGAAGAATATTAAATAAAAGTGCATTGTTAAGGGTTTTGGCTTATTTTGGACATCAAGTAATGAAAATGGAAAGACTCACATTGATTAAAGAAAAGCATACAGAAATGGAAAATTTAGTGCCAATTAAATTTATCTTGTAGGGTGGGAAAGGAAGTTTCTTCAGAATTTTATTTTAATCCTAACTTTGATATGGTTTCTTTCTTCACAATGTCTCAGGAATTTTTGTCAATGCCTAATTCATCCACAAATTCTTATGGTACACTGCCCTTTGTGTGAACAAAGTCAGCTCTATTGGCACTATAGCAATCATTTTGATTGTTGTAAGTGGATATGTTGGATAAACAATTACACAGCATTGGACATTTTCTAGGCACTATGGTAATGAGGAGTTCTGCAAAGAGTCTATGAGTGTGGTCTCAGAAGTACTGAAACTTAATTGGCTGCTGGTGACTGAAAGGAATCTCTGGGAGGTTTCTGGTGTCTTGCTAACATTCAATTTCCTAATATGAGTGCTGACTACATAGGTCTATTCAGTTTTGAAAATTCAATCAGTTTTACATTTATGGTTTGCATAAATTTATGTATATATTTTATACTTCAATAAAAACTTCAAAACCAAACAAAAAGATGAAACCACAAAATTATTAGATATGAACACAGAAGAATTATTATGTAAGTTCAGAATAATGACAAAGTCCTTTCTAACTCATAAATCAAAAGTCAACATAGAAATGGATGATTACATTGACTATAAAAAAGAAAACATGCCAAAGTCAAAAGATAAATGTCAAATTAGAAAATATATTTGCAGCTCACATTACATCAAAGAGCTAAGACTCCTATATACAAACAACTCCTAGAAACCAGTAAGCAAAGCAAATACCTAATTGAAAATGCATTTGTATAAATATTTAATATTATCAAAATGAGATAGAAGTGGCTCTTAAATACACAAAAAGATGCTCAGCATCTGTTATAGTGAGAGAAATGCAAATGAAAACTATAAAAAACAGCTTTTAACTCTTCTGTGAAAGGATGTTCTTAGAAGCTCAGTAATATGCTATGTTGATAAGGATTGTGAAAATAGGTAATTCTACACATTGTGAACTTAGCTTACTTGTATATGTGTCAAATCACTCAGGTGCAGGGGTATTGAGTGAAGCAGTGATTGAAATAACAACTTTTAAGTGGGAGTAAACTTACCTTTGCTCATATGTATATAAGTATTCTTTGAGATATACATGGAAACTCTGAAAGAGTTAATGGGAGCAGATGATTAAAAGATGAAGTGAGAGATTTCACTGTCTACATTAAAGTTTTGTTGAAAACTACTCAATGGGAAAATTAAATAGAAGGGCAAAACAAAAACAATATTTAAGTCCAGAATAGATTACATTAAATAGGAGCTAATAATCTTATAAAAGTATTCATAATATATGATAAATACTGTTATTTCTAAGGGAAAATGTCAACTATTACAAAATAGTAACAGAAAAATAGAAAAACAGTAATATAGATTTAGCATATTGCTAAGCAATGTCAGAGTTTAGGAAAATGTTTATTCTCATATGTCATGTTTGTTGACCTGAAAATTGGCACAAAAGTCTCGACAGACAATTTGACAACAGGTGTCAACATGTTAAATTTTCCCACTTGTAGCAATTTATCTCCAGAGCCACACAATCTTAAACAACACTACTATTTACACTTATTTAAAATAACACAATGTTGGTTTTGAGCAATGGATTAATTAATAAGGAACTATAAATAAATCAGTGTGTGCACATATGATGAGATAGTACAAAATCATTGAAGAAAATCTTGCTCATAGAGACAAAAGGTGTGATCATATGCTTAGATATGTGCTAAATACATAAGATATTACATGATCACAATTTGGTAAAATTTTATAGAGAGAATCTGAAAGGAAATCTCTTTAATTAGTAGATTAAGCAATGTTCTTTTTCTTACTTTTAGTATTTTCAAAATAAGTGCATTTTATTTTGTTATAAGGAAAAATGAACAAAACAAACATTGGGCGTTTGTGTCTGCTGTGACCAGACTCACCTGACACTATTCTCTGAGGCTGGTTTCCTGCAGGTATTATATGGACCATTTTAGATGGACAGCTTTATTCTACCCTGAAGGGTCCCTGGTGGTAGTGATTCTCACAGATAGAAAAGTTTAAAGATTTATTTCAGAAAACTCTTTTTGTCATCTGTCCAGTGAAGCACTTAGATTGATTCCTGACTCAGTTTGCAGGAGGCCAAAAACAGATTTCCTCCTCTGAGATTCCCAAATTTATACTCAAATGCAGTTGGTAAAAGCAGCTGGTCCTAGGGCTGCAGTTAGTAATTTGGTGCCCTGGGATAAGGTTGACTGAGCAGTTCCCACCCCTGTGCCCACTGCCCCTCCTCTAAGCTGAGCAAGCAGAGAGGGTGTATATACTTCTGTGCCCAAACCTCCACCACAATCATCTCCCAGAGAATTCCCTAGGTTAATTTGCAGAAAGTTGCATATGGTTTAGACAAAATACTTGTATGTATCTATTGTTGGGTTAAAATAGGGATAAAGTTCTATTCTTCAATAAAAAGAACAAAAATTTTGAAGTTAGAAAGGCCTGTGCTTGAATTCTCATTTTGTGCCTTGCATACTAGTTCATTTTTCTGAGCCTCAGTTTCTTTGTCTATAGAATGCTGGGTTTGAAGGTTACATAAAGAAATGCACAGGAAAGACTATCAGGCTCTGTCACAAAGAGCCAGCCCCTGCTCTATGCCAGTTACCAATACAGAAGTGGCTGTATGGATTTTTCATTTAATAATCAGTTCCTGAGAATCTTCCACATAATTTCATCTAAATTTAGACATTAATTTTTCTCAACTAAAGGTATTGATTTGATTGCAAATTGGCTTGTATTTATAAAGAAAATTGGGAAGAAAAACTCAAGGTATGTGTTGGCAAGCTAAGACACAATTTAGTAGCGCTATATTAAAATTCAAAAGATGGTAATAATTCAATAGATATACGTACAGTACTATTTTTAGATTGTGTTACAGTAGACTTAATTTTTGATGTATACATGCATTTTAATATGTGAATATATTTGTGGGTTCAGGACTGTTTCATCATATGGAAATAACTCCCTTTTATTGTTCTTTCACAGTCAAACTCTCTTCCCACTGTTAACTGGTAGAAACCATTGGTCTGTTCTTCATTACTATCTCTCTGGGACTTTGGCTTTTTCACAAATATAAAATAAATGGAATCATACAGTTTGCAGCCATTTAAGACTGGCTGCTGAGAGATTCATCCAAGTTGTCACAATAGTTTCTTCTTTAGTAGTATTCCACCGTATAGTTGTACAATGGTTTGTTTCATCATTTATCTATTAAAGGAAATCAAAGTTGTGTACAGGTTTGATATTTATGCATAGAATTGAACAAATAAATATTCATGATCAGGTTTTAGTATGAAAATAAAGTTACTTATTTAAGGTAAATACTGGAGATCTGGATTGAAGGTTCACATGCTAACATGTGTATTGAACTTTACACAAGACTCCCAAACTGTTTCCGAGAGATGGTTTATGCAATATTCACCTCTAATCCTGCTGAGCCTTTATGCTTTGATATTATCTTATCTGACATTAATATAGTCATCCCAGGTTTGCTTGGATTAATATTTTCCTGTTATATACTTTTTAACTCTTTGACTTTAAAGCTAATTATGTATTTGAGTATGATTTTTGCAGACATTTGACACTTGAGGCTAGTCTTTTTGGTCCTTTCCAAAAATCTTTATTTAAAATTTTGTATTTGGACCATTTACATTTAATATACTTATCAATATATTTATATTTATAACTAAGGTTATCATCTTATTGTTTCCTTTCTGGAAGTGATCTACATTTTTCATTCCTGGGTTTTTTGAATACTTTCTATTGTTTTTTCATGGTAGAACAACTTCCTTTTTATTATTATTGTTGTACTGGGAGAACTTTTTATAAAAGTTCTTATAATATATTTTACTTAAATTCACCCCTTCTATCATTCTCCTTTATACTACTTCCTCTCATTCTTAGAACAGTTTCAACAGATTTCATTTTTTCCATTTACATATGTGTACAAAGTATTTGTACCATATTTTGTACCATATTCACTCTCCTATACCCTTTCCTTATATCTTCCCCCCCTTCCTCCTTTTCTAAGCCCCAGACAGGAACTATTTTGCCTTCCTGCTCTCCACTTTTGTAAAAAAAAAAATGACATTTTTATTTGTTTAAGATAGCCATACAAGGTGTTTCATTGTGACATTTCCATGTATATATGTATTATAAGCCGAATTGGTTCATCCCCTCTATTTTTCTCCTTTATACCTTAGTCCCCTTCTAACAGGGGTATCCACGGGTTTGAAAATTTTATATTTGTTCTTGTATAGGGTGCACATCAGCCATATGCCTATTCTTAACTTTCTTCTTTTGCTCTCTGTCTCTTGTATGTAACCTTCCCTTAGCATGACCTGTTTTTCATGATATTGCTTAGATTTGTATTGGGTCTGTCTTCCACATGTGAGAGAAAACATGCAGCCTCTGGTTTTCTGAACCTGGTTGACTTCACTTAAAATGACGTTCTCCAGTTCCATCCATTTACCTGCAAATGACAAAATTTCATTCTTCTTTATGGCTGAATAAAATTCTGTTATATATAAATACCACATTCTTAAAATTCCATTCATCAGTACTAGACCATGTTGGCTGTTTCCAAAGTTACTTATTGTGAGTAATGCTGAAATAAATATGAGTGTGCAGGTGACTTTACTGTAACCTGACTTACATTCCTTTGGTATATCTCTAGGAGAGGTATTGCTGGATCAATATGGCAGTTCTATTTTTAGGTTTTTGAGGAGCCTCCATACTGTTTTCCATAGTGGTTGCATTAATTTACATTTCCCCCAACAGTGTATGAGTGTTATATTTTCCCCATATCTTTGCCAACATTTATTGTTGTTGTTTGTGTTTTTGAAAATAGCTATTCTAACATACAATGTTTGGGTCATTTCTCCCCCTACCCCCTGCCCCCTCTCTTACTCCCTCCACCCATACCCCCTCTCTTCCAGTCAGAAACTATTTTGCCCTTATGTCTAATTTTGTTGAAGAGAGAGTATAAGCAATAATAGGAAGGAATATGGGTTTTTGCTAGTTGAGATAAGGATAGCTATACAGGGAGTTGACTCATATTGCTTTCCTGTACATATGTGTTACATTCTAAATTAATTCTCCTCGAACTAACCTTTTCTCTAGTTCCTGGTCCCCTTCTCCTATTGGCCTCTGTCACTTTAAAGTTTCTGCATTAGTTCCTTTGCACTGAGGACATCAAATGCTATCTTCTTTTTTTGGGTTTTCTTGCCTATCCTCATACCTTCCTTGTGTGCTCTTGCCTCATCATGTGATCAAAGTTCAATCCCCTTGTTGTGTTTGCCCTTGATCTAAAGTCCGCATATGAGGGAGAACATATGATTTTTGGTCTTCTGGGCCTGGCTAACCTTGCTCAGGATGATATTCTCCAGTTCCATCCATTAGCCTTCAAATGATAAGATTTCATTCTTCTTCGTGGCTGAGTAGTATTCCATTGTGTATAACCACCACATTTTCTTAATCCATTCATCAACAGTGGGGCATCTTGGCTGTTTCCATAACTTGGCTATTGTGAATAGTGATGCAATAAACATGAGTATGCAAGTGCCTTTGGAGTAACCTGTGTCACATTTTTTTGGGTATATACCCAAGAAGTGGTATTGCTGTATCCTATGGCAGATCTATGCTTAGATTTTTAAGAAGCCCCAAACTTTTTTTAAGAGTGGTTGTACTAGTTTGCATTCCCACAAGCAGTATATAAGGGTTCCTTTTTCCCCACATCCTCGCCAACACCTGTTGTTGGCTAATGATGGCTGTTCTTACAGGGGTGAGGTGGAATCTTAGTGTGGTTTTAATTTGCATTTCCTTAATGCTACAGATGGTGAGCATTTTTTCATGTGTTTTTGGACCATTTGAATTTCTTCTTTTGAGAAAGTTCTGTTTAGTTCACTTGCCCATTTCTTTATTGGTTCATTAAATTTGGGAGAGTTTAGTTTTTTGAGTTCCCTATATATTCTGGTTATCAGTCCTTTGTCTGATGTGTAGCTGGCAAATATTTATCCCACTCTGTGGGTGGTCTCTTCAGTTTAGAGACCATATCTTTTGTTGAGCAGAAGCTTTTTAGTTTTATGAAGTCCCATTTGTCTGTGCTATCTCTTAGTTGCTGGGGTTTCATTGAGAAAGTCCTTGCCTATACCTACTAATTCCAGAATATTTCCTACTCATTCCTGCATCAACTTTAGAGTTTGGGGTCTTGATCCATTTTGAGTTAATATTGGTATAGGGTGATAAACATGTATCTAGTTTCAATTTTTGCACATTGCTAACCAGTTTTCCCAGCAGTTTTTGTTGAAGATGCAGTCTTTTTTAATCATATATTTTTAGCACCTTTGTCAAAGACAAGTTGGTTATAGTTGTGTGGCTTCATATCTGGGTGCTCTATTCTGTTCCACTGGTCTTCATGTCTGTTTTTGTCCCAGTACCATGCTGTTTTTACTGCTATTGCTTTGTAATATAGTATGAAGTTGGGTATTGTGATACCCTCAGTGTTGTTCTTTTTGCTGAGTATTTCCTTGGCTAATCATGGTCTCTTGTGTTTCCAAATAAATTTAACAATAAATTTTTCAATTTCTTTGATGAATATCATTGGGATTTTGATGGGGATTGCATTAAACATGTAGATTACTTTTGGGAGTATAGACATTTTTACTATGTTGATCCTAGCAATCCAAGAACATGGGAGATCTCTCCACTTTCTATAGTCTTCCTCAATCTCTTTCTTCAGAAGTTTATAGTTTTGCTTGTAGATGTCGTTCACATCCTTTGTTAAGTTTACACCTAGGCATTTTATTTTTTTTAGGCTATTGTAAATGGAATTGTTTTCATATATTCTTTTTCAGCTTGTTCATTATTAGTGTATGTAAGTGCTAGTGATTTTTCTATGTTGATTTTATATCCTGCTACCTTGCTGTAGCTATTGATGGTGTCTAGGAGCTTCTGAGTAGAGTTTTTTGGGTCTTTAAGGTATAGGATCATGTCATCTGCAAATAGGGATATTTTGACAGTTTCTTTACCTATTTGTATTCCTTTTATTCCTTCTTCTTGCCTAATTGCTCTGGCTAGGAATTCCAGTACTATGTAGAATAGGAGTGGGGATAGTGGGCATCCTTTTGTCTCATTCCTGATTTTAGAGGGAAATTGTTTCAGTTTTTCTCCATTAAGTATAGTGTTGGCTGTAGGTTTGTCATGTATAGCTTTTATAATGTTGAAGTACTTTCCTTCTATTCCTAGTTTTCTTAGAGCTTTTATCATGAAATGGTGTTGGCTCTTATCAAAAGCTTTTTCTGCATTTGAGATGATCAAGTGGTTTTTGTCTTTGCTTCTGTTAATGTGGTTTATTATGTTTATTGATTTTCATATGTTGAACTACCCCTGCATTCCTGGGATGAAGCCTACTATGTGGTAGTGAATGATCTTTTTGATGTGTTGTTGAATTCGGTTTGCCATTATTTTGTTGAGGATTTTTGCATCCATGTTCATTAAGGAGATTGGCCCATAGTTCTCCTTTTTGGAGGTGTCTTTGCCTGGTTTTGGGATAAGTGTAATACTGGCTTCATAAAATGTGTTAGGCAGTTTTCCTTCCCTTTCTTTCTTGTGGAACAGTTTAAGGAGGGTTGGCATTAGTTCTTAAAGGTCTGATAGAATTCAGCAGAGAATCCATCAGGTCCTGGACTTTTCTTTTTGGGGACACTCTTGATTGCTGCTTCAGGTTCATTTTGTGTCATAGATCTATTCATGTGATTAATTTCCTCTTGGTTCAGTTTTGCATGATCATAAGTATGTAGAAATCTGTCCATTTCTTCAAGATTTTCCAATTTATTTGAATATAGGTTCTCAAAGTAGTCTCTGATGATTTCTTGTACTTCCATGGTGTTTGTTGCTATCTCCCCTTTTGCATTGCTGATTCTACTAATTTGGGTTTTTTTCTCTCCTCATTTTAGTCAGGTTTGCCAGGGGTCTATCGATCTTGTTTGTTTTTTCAAAGAACCAACTTTTTGTTTCATTAATTCTTTGTATGGTTTTTTTGGTTTCTATTTCATTGATTTCAGCTCTTATTTTTATTATTTCTCTCCTTCTCTTTGTTTTGGGATTTTCTTGTTCTTGTTTTTCTAGGAGCTTGAGTTGTATCATTAGGTCATTGATTTGGGATCTTTCAGTCTTTTTATTATATGCACTCATGGGTATAAACTTTCCTCTCAGGACTGCCTTTCCTGTGTCTCATAGGTTCTAGTAAGTTGTGTCTTCATTTTTATTGACTTCCAGGAACATTTAATTTCCTCTTTCATTTCATCAATGATCCATTGCTCATTAAGCAATGAGTTGTTCAGTTTCCAGCTGTTTTGCATGTTTTTTTTCTTTATTTTTGTTGTTGAATTCTAGTTTTAATGCCTTATGATCAGGTAGAATGCATGGTATAATTTCTATTTTCTTATATTTGCTGAGGCTTGCTTTGTGTACTAGGATATGATCTATTTTGGAGAAGGTTCTTCTGGCTGCTGAGAAGAATGTATATTGTGTAGAAGTTGGATGAAATGTTCTGTAGACATCAACTAGGTCCATTTGATCTATGGTATGTTTTAGACCTAGGATTTCTTTATTGATTTTGTGTTTGTATGACCTACCTGTTGATGATAGTGGAGTGTTAAACTCTCCCATGACCACTCTGTTAGAGTTAATATATGCTTTTAGGTCCTTCAGTGTATGCTTGATGAAATTAGGTGCATTGACATTGGGTGCATATAGGTTGATAATTGTTATATCCTTTTGGTCTATTTCCCCCTTTATTAGTATGGAATGTCCTTCTTTATCTCATTTGATCAATACAGATTTGAAGTCTACTTTGACCAAGATTAGTATTGCTACTTCTGTCTGCTCTTGGGGCCATTGGCTTGGTAAAATTTCTTCCAGCCTTTCATCCTAAGCCTATGCTTATTTCTATCGATGAGATGGGTCTCCTGTAAGCAACAAATTGTTGGATATTCGTTTTTAATCCAGTTTGTCAAATGGTGCCTTTTGAGGGGGAGTTAAGTCCATTAACATTAAGTGTTAGCATTGATAGGTATGTGGTGATTCCTGTCATTTAGTTGTCTTAGTTGTTTGAGGGTTTGATTGTGTGTACCTAAATCAATGTTACTGTCTACTTTCTTGCTTTTTCTTTTCCTGTAGTTTGGTACTGTCTGCCCTTTCATGGTTATGTTGGGTTTTACTTTCCATGGGCAGAATCCCTTGAAGAAAATTTTTTAGTGGTGGCTTTGTGCTCATATATTGTTTTAGTTTCTGCTCCATCTATTCTGAATGATAGTTTTGCTGGGTAGAGTATCCTGGGGTTGAAGTTATTTTCATTCAGTGCCCAGAAGACCTCACCCCAAGCTCTTCTTGCTCTTAATGTTTCTGTTGAGAAGTATGCTGTGATTTTGATGGGTTTACCTTTGTATGTTATTTGTTTTTTCTCTCTTACTGCTTTCAATATTCTTTCTCTAGTCTCTGTACTTGTTTTAATGATAATATGTCATGGGGTAATTCTATTTTGGTCAGGTCTATTTGGTGTTCTGGATGCTTCCTTTACTTGTATGGGCATAGTTTTCTCTAGATTTGGAAAAATTTCTGTTATTATTTTGTTGAATATATTACACATTCCTTTTGCTTGCACCTCTTCTCCTTCTTCAATACCCATGATTCTCAGGTTTTTCTTTTGATGGAAGTAAGTTCTTCCATTTTTTTTCCACAGGTCTTGAGTTGTTTAACTAATACTTCTTTGGTTTTTCCTTTAATTACCATTCATTTTCGAGTTTTGAGATTCTGTCTTCTGTTTGTTCTACTCTGCTGTATTGGCCTTCCATTTTGTTTTGTATTTGTTTCATTCTTTTTCTGAGGTTTTCCATATCCTGAGTCCCTTCTTCTTTAATATTGTCTATTTTTGTCCTGAGTTCATTTATCTCTTTATTTATCGTGTTCTTTGTTTCACTTTGGTATTTATACAGTGCTTCTATAGTTTCTTTTATTTGTTCTTGTGCTTTCTCAAATTCTTTATTTTTGTTGTCTTGGAATTTCTTGAGTGTTTTCTGTACATTTTGGTTGACAATATCCCATATCACCTCTATAAAGTTCTCATTGATTACCTGCATGATTTCTACTTTCAGGTTGCTCTTGTGGGCTTCATTGGGTTCTTTGACATAGTTTATCTTCGTTTTGTTGGAGTGTGGATCTGGGCATCTGTTTTCTTCATTTCCTTCTGGTTCCTGTACTAATTTATTATTTTGGGGAAAATAGTTTCCCTCTTTTTTCCATCTTCCCATCATTGCCCTTGCTACTGTTACTGTCCCTGTACTGTGTGTAATTCAATATTGTCTAGCTTGTAGTAATACCAATGGTGATATCTAGAATGGAAGGGTGAGAGGAGAGTGAAAGCAAAAAAGGTAAAGAAAAAGGGAAAAAACCAAACCAAACCAAACCAAAAAACAGAGCTGAAGAAATAAACAGGGTGAAATAGTGTACTAATCAACAGTGAGCTAAAGAGGTATTAGAGAGACAGAGAGAGAATAAAAAAAAATAAAAAGATAAATAAATAAAAATAAAAACTATAAAATTCCCCAAGTTCTAATGCAATAAAATTTGAGTCTTAATAGATTTGGTGTTAGTCCTTCAGCATCCAGTCCTGGTGTTGGTGTCTGAGTAGTAGTTCTGGTGGTCTCCCAAGCAGGTTAGGAGTTGGCATCTGGTGGCATGGGAGCCCTCCTGGTTTCTCCTTTTAACGTGGCGTGGGGATGCTATGCGTGGGCTATGGTGTGGTGGTGTTAGAGTTTTGCGTTTTCTTGGTGGTTTTTCCTGCAAAGTATATCTCCAGCATCTCTCCAAGAGTTTACTTTAGGAAGCATGCTTTCTGCTTCCTACCTCTAGTCGCCATCTTGAAATCTCATCCTTAAGATGTCTAGTGAATTTAGTCCTCTTGAAGTTCAAAGTATAAGGAAATTCCTAGGATAGCCTTGAGTTCTCAACCTTTGTATCTCAACCTCCTGAGTGCTGAGATAATGGGTATATGGCACCATGCTTGGCTAGAGAATGTATTTATAACAGTTTGGCTCATGAAATATATTTTTCCTAGGTATAGAAATGTGGTTTGATGGTTCTTTTCTTTCTTTTTTTTTTCTTGTGGTTTATTTATTTATTTATTTGCAGCATTGGGGTTTGAACTCAGGGCCTTGTGTTTGTTAGTCAGACACTCTGCACTTGACCCACTCCAGCAGTCCTCTTTCTTTATTTAAAATTATCATATTATTGTTATACTGGGGGTACATTGTGACATTTATACAAGTGCTTACAATACATTTAGTGAAATTTACCCCATCATTCTCCTTTACCTTATTCTTAGTATAGTTTCAACAAGTTTCATTTTTCTATTTTCATATATAAGTACATAATATTCCCACCATATTTATCCTCCTACATCCTTATATCTTTCACCCTCTCACTGGTACCAACCTTCAGACAGGATTTGTTTTACCTTTCTGTCCTCCATTATTGGAAAAAAAGACATTTTTTGTCTAAGATATCTACATAGATAGCTTCATTATGACATTTCCACATATTATATGTATTATATCTCAAATTGGTTCATCCCATCCATTTTTGTGTTTTTTACCTTAGTTCTCTTCTATGGTGATTTCAGTAGCTTAAAAAATTCTATATTCATCCTTATATCAAAGGATATAAGGATATCCTTCCATATTTACCTTTTTATTTCCTTCTTTTATCCTCTCCCTCTTGTTACACTTGTTAATGCTCTCCCCTTTGTGTGACCTGTTTTTCATTCTTATCTTTTGTTGTTTAGATGTCAGTTATTGTTCAGCAGGATTTTTGCCTTGGTATTATACCTGTACATGCATTGTGTGTCTTTTAAATTCTTTTTCATTTAGTACCTTAGAAGTATTATTTAACTTTGCTCTGTATGTCATCATTTTTGAAGAATTCTGCAATAACTTGAATACCTATTTCTTTGTAACTTAAACATCATTTTTTCTGGATTATTTCTAGAATTTTCTTTAAAAATCTCTTACCATTGTTTACAATGTGTTCTGGGTTTTAATTTCTTTGCATTGTTCTTATTTTAAATTATCTGTGCTTCTTCAATCTGTAGGTTTATATTATTTAAAAATTTGAACAGTTTTAGTTATTACTTCTTAAAATAGTTTTTTTCTGTGTGGTACATTTTATTTTTATTTCCTTACCTACCAATGACATGAATACTTAACCAATGAACGAACTTTTCTTAGACTCTTCATTTTTCTCATTTGTTTATGCTCCTTTTCACCTGTTTTCAACTTTGCTGATTCTTATTTTATTTCTATCACACTCTTCAGTCTATTTAGTGAAGTTGTTGTTATAGGCCACTGCTTTTTATAGTCATAAAAAGTTCTATTTTCCTTTTACCATTTTTCTTTTCTGAGATTATCTATATTTCTAATTTGTTTAAAGAGAACTTACTGGTACTTATTTGGAGATTTTTAAATAGCTGTTTTGATTTCTTTATTGAATAATTTCAACATGCTAGTCATTTTCTTGTTGTCCTCTACTGATGGACTTTTCCCAAACAAGTTGAGATGTTTTCCTTCCTGATTTCATCCTATGGTAAATGATTTTGAATTGTATTCTGGCCTTTTGAATATTGCATCATGAAATGATGAGTCTGATTTAAATTCTATGCTGAAAATTGTGTGTATGTTTTTAAATAAATTTATCTGGTTGGATTCAAACCACAAGTTTAGAAAAACCTCCTATAAGTGATTTCAATGTCAATCCCCTTTTCAAAGTCTTTAAACCTGTCCCATGTGTCTGGCCCCAGTTGCCATAAAACCCTTCTGGATATCATTACCTTAGCTCAACTTTCAGAGTCTTTTGTTGTGTTAATTACCTTTTTATTACTGTGACAAATATATGAGAAAAAAGTTAAGGGAGAAAGGATTTCTTTTCGTTCATGGTTTTAGAGGTTTCATTCCATGGCTGGCTGTTTCTATCCTTTTTGGGCTTGGAGTGAGGCAGAATATAACAGTGATGGGAATGTGGTAGAGTATAGCTACTTATCTCATGGTGGCCAGGAAGCAGATATCCACAGGTTGGAAAGGGCCAGGGACAAGATAGCCTTCAAAGGCATGCTTTTAGTGACCTCCAACTAGTCCATACCTCCCACCATCTCCCAATTATGCCATGAAATTATGAATCCATCAATGGAATATTCCATTGATGAGATCAGAGCCTTCATGATGCAATCACCTCTCAATGATTGGATCCACCAGCTGGGACAAAACTGGGATATGTGAGCCTTTTGGGGGGGGACATGTCATGTCCAAACTACATTTTTGTCTTAGAATTAGAAACACATGGTGTGAAATTTAATGCTGAGTCCAGGAGTTCTTGGCATCATAATTCGGCTTTTCTGAGCTCCTGCCTTGCTGTGACCTTCTTCTTGAAGTTTTTTTGTTTATGGGGCTCAGTTCTTTAGTGGTCCAGCCAGAAATCTGGGGCTACCATTAGACTTTTATGTCAGGAATTACCCATGACCTCATCTGCTTCCATGTCAGGAGGTGGGTGACCAGAAAAACGAAGAAAGCAATAGTGGTTTGTCTCACTTTCTTGGGACACAGAACCTCCGAGTTTTAGCTCTTGCAGATCCCACAGCTTTGTGCCTCATATCCACGTGAAATGTCTCTGCTCCATCTTAGCTGGACTAGAAATTGATTAATTATACCTTTTAAGACTCAGAAGGGTGCCCTACCCCCCATTGTGTCATGATGTTTTTTTCAATGCTTACCATGAACCAAGTTCTTCCATTCTTATAAAATGAAACACACATGTAATCCTTTGAGTATTCTAAATTTTTAAAGTTTAAATCCTTAAATTTCTAAGGATTAGACAAAGATGTCCCAAGATACCAACTTTTACATTTTCTAACACACTGTTTTGGAGTCCATAAGACAAAGCCGTTTTGGGGACCCACCATTTCATTTATTTATTTATGTTCCGTTATTGTTGTGCTGGTGGGGGTACATTGTGTCATTTACAAAGGTTCTTACAATGTGTAAAATATATCATACTTGAATTCACCCCCTCCACTACTCCCCCTTTTCCCCTCCTTCTCTGATTCCTGGAATAGTTTCAGCAGTTATCATTTTTGTATTCACACACATCTGTACACATTTTTTTTCACCATATTCACCCTCTTATCCCCCTTTCCCTGCCACCTTCCCCCTCTCAGTTACCACCCCCCCCCATCAAGCAGGACTTGTTCCTCCCTGTTCTCTGATTTTGCAGAAAAATAAGGAAAAACAGAAAAAGAAAAAAAATGACATATTTGCTTGTTTGAGATAAAGGTAGCCATTCAGGGGATTTCCTTGTGATATTTCCATGTATATATGTGTTATAACCCTAATTGGTTTATTTCCTCTAATTTTATTCATTCTACCTTAGTCCCTTCCCACCACTTCTTTAGGTAATACTGTCATGTGAAGGCGGAGATCCAATCTTATTTAAGGAGCTGCTCACTCACATGGCTTACCTCACATAATTCTCCTTTCCTGCCTACCTGAGCTGGCTAATGGAATTTTATAAAAGTTGGAAAACCTAAAAGATTTCTTACTAAGTGCTACTGGATAAAGAACCTCTCAATTTTTCAGACTTTATGATATTATCTTATACAATCTGGTCCACTAAAGAATTTATCAAAGGGTTTCTAAACCAGCAACCAGAACAATTAGAGAATAGGAGAGAAAATTCAACCTATTTCACTTTGTACTCTAACACAGTTGCAACCTGCTGTCTTATAAAATCAGTTAAGTACACAATTTGATTTATCATGAGATTTTGGCTCTAACAAAGATGTGACTCTTATGACTTGTGATAGACTTGCAAATATGGTACAAATTTTCCATCTGTCCTTAATCTATGGCCTTTCTTAGTGATTTTTTACTTCTCAAAAGACCAAGTCTGTTTTCCCATTGTTTAAATCTGGGCTCACTTTGGGACTTGCTCTGGCCAGCAGAATGTGGTACATGGGATGCTGTGTCTAGAGTAAGGTCTGGGCCATGGGGCCCTGAATGCTTCTGTTCATTTCCTTGTAAACATGCTGAGCTACCATGCTAAAAAGCTCAGGCCTTTGTAAGACGATTAAAGGCCAGCCATATGGAGTATAAATGAGACCTCTGAGATCTCCAAGCTTAGTCAGTTTCCACCAAGCTCAGTCTGTGACTGCAAACTCATGGGTGGGCCTAGGTACGATTTTCTGAGCCAAGCCTAGATCTGCAGAATTATCCAGTCACTGTATAGATAGAAGCACCCCACTGAATTGTTATGCATTTCTGATTCTCTGCTATGCAGGAGAATTTGAGTCTTAACATTATTTTTATGGATTGACAAGTCCCTGCTTTCATTCCCACTCCCACTACACACACATATATATGAATATATATTCATTTATGTATGTATGTATATATATATATATACATACATATATATGAATATATATTCATATTTATGTATGTATATATATATATATATATATATTTAGAAAGAGAGAGAGATAGAGAGAGAGGAGAGAGAGAGAGTGAGAGAGAGGCAAAATGCCTCTTAACTGAGCTGCACTTAAAAAACTTTAGAAAACTTACTCTGCTGTTCTGATCAAATGAATGACACTTCTAGCCACTTTAGGAACCTGCCAGTGACGTTAGCATAGCTCTAGGAAGCTGACAAGGTTTTTTTATGCCTTTCATGGTCCATACTCTGCCACTTCAGCGATGATTGCCTCCAGAATGCCATGGCACATGGATCCCCATCTTTTGCGTACATTTTTTCCATCTGACGAAGAAATGACATTGACTTCTACAGAATGACTCTTGATTTGAAGGGAAAAAGAAGCCTGTAATTGAGATTCTGCAGATACTGCTGTCCAGACTCGCATTTTATGTTCTCAGCCCTAATTAGCTCTTTTGGAGCAGATTGTTTCCAATGAGCTCCAGAAAATTGCGTATGATTTACTCAAGGCAGACAGGGCTCAGTTGTTAACCTTTCAGCATTTAACGAGGCAACATTTTAAGTATGAGCAACAGTAAACAAGGAAGGTTGTCCATAAGAATCAAGATTGTGCCAGAATCTAATTTTACACCAAAACAAGTCTCTGGAGAAAAATAACTTATATGGCATGAATTGATAGTGTGAAAGTGCTATAAATGTGTCTCGTCCTTACTTCAGTTTGGGGGTTGCACACAGTGGGCAGATCCTGTGTTCTGTCCTGGATGAAAACCTACAGCAAATCTAATTCTGACAACTCCTTGAGCTCTTCAAGCTGAGCCTTGTGCATGGACCTCTCACATGTGGCTGACTCTGTTTTGTGTGGCTGTACTTCCTTTTCTTTAACCATGTGTCTTCTTTTCCTAGCATAATGTCCCTGACATTCATAGACAAGCAAGTTTCCTTTGTTCCCTAAACTCCTATCCAAGTAATCTCCTTACCAAAGGAGAATGAATCCCTTACTTTTTAAGCTTCGTTTTTCAGACATATTTTTCATCTGGGTTTCCTAATAGACTCTGGACCAGTAAGAGAGAAAAATGGAAATGTTATTTCTATATTTTGAAATCCAAGTTCATGGCTGTTTGGAACAAGTTAAGAGCCAGTGGGGTATTGTCATCTTCTATAAATCTCAGAACATTTTTATGTAGATAAATGCAGAGATATTTGCACAGAGAACATGTTGACACAGATGAACAAGAAACAAAAATATGTCATTTCTTTTTTCTTTACCAGTTCTCAGGACATTTTGGACATGGGGTATAAATTCAGTTTCTACTTCCTGATTGATGGAATGGGGTGGAGGTTGATTACAAAAATGATTATAGTTATTTTTCTTCTATATCAATACTTCTTTGCATTGTGATTTTTCAGCTTCTTCCTACATGAGGAAAAGTCTGTTTTCCAACCATTGAATCAGAGCTGACCTTGGAACTTACTCCACTAATAAAATATGATAGAAGTTTTGCTGTGCCAGTCCCAAACTTCAAGAGGCCATGAGCTCTTCTGCTTGGTATCTGGGGAAGTTGGCCAGCTGTGTTTTGAAACATCTTGAGCTATCCTACTGGGAGATGAGAGATCACACATATCAGAAACAAGCTCTCTTGGCTGGGACTATTTGAGTTCAGTTTGCTAAGACCAGAGAAAGCACCCAACCAGGCTTGACCCAAATTGCAAATCTCTTGAGCTGTGAACTAAATCATTATATTTTGAGATGGGTTATATCAGGAAAATATTAACTGATACAAATATTTAAATGCACCAATGGCTCTCAATAGATTGATCCTGAAATTCTTTCGTCTTGACTCTTGTTCAAATATCCTTCTTGATTCTGTGCTTTCTGATGTTCTTTCTTATTCTTTTTGTTCCCAAAGAATATTTGGTTTCTTAAAACTCTGCCTTGTCTCTGCTCTCCATTCCCACCATTTCTCCTTAGCTTTCAGTTTATCTTTTCTACCGTGTTCCAGTTTGTTGAGTTTTTTTTTTCTTCTTTGTACATTGTCATTGAAGGCTTCTGATGTATTAGAATACAGGAAAGAGATTAAGGAAAACTGTCTATCCCTTGCCAAATAATGCACCAATGGCTATCTTTTCCCATTGCCAAGTATTTTATGTTAAAAAGTAACAGAAAACCAAAGTAAAATAACAACGACTTCCCAATTCTTGGCTGTCAGTTACATCGCAGCTGATATTCTGGTTTCATTTGTATATTGTGCCCCTGCAAGAGTTTGTAGAATATGCCTTATTATAGGAAGGCAGTGATACTAAAAGTAAACAAAATTTCTATTTGAAATAGGATACCATCTGACAGTGTTTTTCATTTACCATCACTCATCCTACTCCCAGCACTAACCAGTATGAAGGAGGAGGTGGTGTTGAGCCACTGAACTGTCCACTCAGAGCTGTGTTTTTCTAGTAGCTTGGTGTGTTTCAAGTTCTAAAAGTCAATTTAAAAAAGACAGAAATACATTTTCCCATTCTTAGGTATTTTAAATTTTTATTCTCCTGTCTTCATGTTCCTCATTATGTTTTCTGACTTCTCAAACTTATCTTTTTTAGCTCTCTGATTTCAGTTATGATAATTTTCAGCCCCAGTATATCTTTTTCCTTTATGTATGATATATAATTTTCATTACTTCATTGACATTATTATTTCATTTGTATACCTTTTTTCCTAATTCAGTTTTTTCATATACTTTTCCACTTAACTTTTTGAACATATTTAAGTTGATTAAGCCTTTATGTTTTACATTCAAAATTTTAGTTTCTGCAAGAGCAATTCTTACCAATTAATCTTGTTCCTTTGAATAGATCATACTCCTTGTTTCTTTGTATAACTGGTGATATTTTTTAAAAATACGTTTGAGTATTATAATATGGTAACTCTGGAAATCATAGGTTACTTATTCTCTAAGTCTTGCTGTTTTCAGATATTTGAAGGTCATAATCATTTTTTGTTTATTGACTTGTCAAACTTTTTTTTGCAGTGTTTTAGACCAAACCCATGACCTTGTCACGTTAGGTAAGCAGTCTAGCACTTAACTATATTTTATCTCCTACCAAGTTATTTTTTGCAAAGTCTATATTCTTTGTCATTTGCTGGTTTTTGATGTCTCTTTTGTTTTAGATAGTATTTGACAGAGATATCCCTGAACATGAGAATTCAAACAAATATAAACACTTCTCCCTGTCCTTTCAGATCAACTCTGTGCTACAGCCTTTTTTCAATGATTGGTCAAGCTTGCATTGAGCCTAGGAATCACTTAGAGATGAAAGCTTAGGGTTTTATCAGGTCTTATTGATCATGAAGACTTGACTTGGGCATGGCTGTGGCTTTTCAAATTCCTCAACGTACCTGGGTGATTGCAATGCCTTGAATTTTCAAACAATCCTTTTCATATTTTAGAAAATCTGTTGTATATTCCAAGTATATCTTTTACCTCAGCCCCTCCTGGTTGTTCACAAGCCTTAGAGTTTTTTCATGCACTGGCTACCAGTTTTTCTCTGAGTGAGTTACATGTCACAGAAACAGAGATGAACATGTCTGGTCGGAACTTCAGGCGTCCCCCAGAAAGTGAGAACCCATATATTCAACTACTTGAGAATCAGGTGACCATGGACCAGGGTCCCACACTAGGAATGTGAGCTACAATCTTCAAAATTGCTGCTAAGTTGGGGAGAGAGTGGAAGAGGGAAGCAAAACTTCTACAACACCAATTTCCTAATATTTTAAGTTTTCCTTTCACCTTGTTTAACATTTGATGGGTTGCTGCAAATCTTCTAGAGTTCTATCGAAGTTCTGATTTATTTTTTGCTTGATTTTCTGTGGAGGACTTGTGCTTTGAACTGTCTTTTGTTTTATAACTATTGCTATTCTGAGAAGTTAAAAACATCTCATTGTTTTATCTTTTATTTTTCTGTTGTATCACTTTATCAGAGACATAAGTTTCTTTTATTTCTCTGAGTTTATAGAATTTCTTTAGATACTTTTCATGTAAATTCTTTGTTATAGTTGCAATTATTTTTTCCAATCTGACAATTTTATTTTAATAGTGTTCATTGCTGCATATGTTTGAAAGTAGCTGCATGATTTTTATGTAACTAAACTTAAGAATATTTTTATTTATGATATTTTGGTTTTATCCTTGCTTAATAGGACACTTCTTGCTTAATAAGGCCTTTCTTATAAATATTTTCTTGGGTAAGTCTAATTTCTGTATATTGGCTTATTAAATAAGAGTTTGTTCCTTACTGAATAGCTGTTATTTAAATAAATAAGCAGCTGTTTAAAATACTTGAAAATAAAAATAAATGTTACTTATTTACATTTTTATGTCCATCCTCTTGATTTTCTTTAAATACTTTTTTAACTGATTTTTCCAGATGTTTTGATTTTGCTCTAGCTTTCTCCTGGGGTTTTACTTTTCTTTGAGTTCTACAGCTTGCTTCCATTCACCTTGGGGATGATATGGGACGGGCTTTCCTGTGATACACTAATGCTAATGCTTGGAGGAACAATGTTCTCTGTTCCTTCTGGAGTACCACTTTGGTACATCTTGGTTTCTTTCACAAAATCATCCATATCACTGCCCAAAAGTTTCTCTCACTAAAGTACAAAAGATGAAATGGTGTGAATTTAATTCCACTAAAAATTATTGTGATAATTGTCAGTATGCAACTTTCTGTATCTGTCTTCTTGTGTCTTTCACTTGATTTGGAGAACCCCTAGACATATTCTTTCTTCATGTACCTGTTCTTCCCATTATATCTTTTGATCAGTAGTCTCCTGTCAAGCTGATTTTTCTGTCCTTATTCTTGTGGATCCTTCAACAAACTTTATTCACTGAAGAGAATACTTCTTGTTTATTGCTAATGTTATAATTTTGTTTTCTCTACCATAATTCTTTATGTCTTCTCTAGGGAAGAAAAAGATACAGACTTTTGTTGTCAGACTAATATCCTAATCTAATTTCCTATGTATGTTCTTATTCTTTCCACACATTTTTATAATAGAATTTGAGGCTCCTTGAAAGATTGCATTTAGTAAAATATGATAAAAAATACTTAAGGGAATGGGAAAATACAAATGAATACAAATGAAGAGAAAACAGCAAGAAATTAGTTTGGTACCCATAGGAATTCAGACCTTTATCAGGCCTAGGGCTTATTCCTGATAAGGGATTAAAAAAAAGCAAAGTATTTCTGAGGAAACTGACCTTTGACTTCCTCAGAGGTAAGTTCTCTGGAGTCCTTTGGCACAGTCAGTAGAAACTAGTGAGTAGAATGTTCTTAGCCAGAGTTTTTGAGTATTATAAATCAGAGAGGACTTCCGGAGTCATTCTAACTGTTGCTTCTGAGAGTGCACTGCAAGGTCTGCGTATGAGTATGTTTCCATAACTTTGATGACAATTCAAATGCACAGCCATAACTGTGCTGACATCTTTCAGTTTTCCCACAACTGTCCTATGATAGAATAGCTAAGCCATTTGACATAAATCTATTTTTTGCAACAAATGAGCTAAAAATATGGATCTTGTTTTCCTATTATCTAGAAAAATAAATCCTATGATTACGAATGTAAGATATAAATAAGCTAATAATTCAGGGTTTCACATTTCCTGGTGACAAACCCCAAACCAACCAACGAAACAAACAAAAGTCCTCTTGATGTTGTAGAGGCAAGTCTCAACCTTGCAGGAGTCACTAAGATGCAGATGTTTAGACATCTTCTGTTTAAGTCCTGATTCACACCCTAGCATGTATGACATGTGTATATTCTTATTAATAAGAGTATGGGTATCTCTATCATTATCTTCTCTGGATAACTTTTACTCTATATTAATTTTCTGTCTTCTGTGAGAGAAGCATTTGTGCCAAAATGTCCTTCAAGTATTTGGGATAAGACTGTAATAATATGTGTAAGAAAGTGTTCAATAAATAGGCACTGAATTTTTTTGACTGAAAATGAATAGTTCATTATGTCATCTTTTGTGAGCATTGGAGTGAGATTCTTCAGCTGTCTATCTTTGCCCTGGCTCTTTTGACCTGGCCTCTTATGAATGCAGTCAAATTTACTTTGGCAGAAATTCCAGAGGGCTTGATGATACAGAGAGAACAAGAAAAATGGTCCATACTGAATCTCAGAATTGCAGTATCATCTTAGTAAAGCATCGTGCAATGCAACCATCAACCAAAGTATTAAATGACCTTCTGATTAGGAATTGTCAATTCTAATTGTAGATCTGTAGTTATCCTCTGAATAGCCCCTGAAAATTCAATTATTCTTTTATTTATTCATCTATAGAAGGCAGTGAAAAGAGATGGTAATGTTTCCTTTAATGGGGTTAAAAATAGTTAAGGGAAAAATTAGGGGCTAACTGATATAATTCTTGCATATTCATGTTTTTTTAGTGGTAGGTTATCCTGTTCATTTCTCAGTCTACTTCAGATAGGTCTCATTGTTTTTTAGGACTCAGTAGCTTTATCACTTATTTTTTCCCCCAAATTCTAATCCACATCATATCCCTGAGTTACTTCTGAGTAAATATCATTTCTGTTCTGTGCTTCAATAAATCCCACCACAGAATTGGGTTTGCAATAGAAGCTGCTTGAAAGAAGAAATGAGTTCGAAACTTGAATTAAGTTTCCTCAGGTAAAAACAAGATTTTTCTTCCCCTCCCTAAAGAGCCTTCTTGAGCATGTGCCCACTCTTAAGGAAAGTAGTTTAGACTTGAAAGTAATTGACCAGACTATAACCAAGGAACTGCATAGCCCCAGAGAGATATCAGTTCATGGCTATTGTGAGGCTGTGATGTGGGGTTTGGAAGGTATATCCTGAATCATGGTAGGTTATCAGTTTCCAAGTTCGTCCCTCCTAGTGCTGATTCTTAGGAGTGGGTGCATGACTTCTTAACACCCTGTGCAGAAATGATTGCTCTTTTTTCCACATCCACCCAGGACCCTGTACATCCTTCTTTTCAGTCTCCTTGAGATTCAAAGAGATGCAGTCAAGAGTGCAAGATTTGGAGACAAAGAGATGTAATTTCAAGTACTGTCTTCTACTAATTAACCATGAAACTTAGAAAAGTTTTCTATGGTTTGTCAATAGAGTAGGGATAAAAACATCCTTCTCTAAGGCTTGATGTGAAAGGTATGTGTGGTACTGAACAGAAATCCTTCAGGGAAGTGTCTGGCACCTGGCAGGCACTCAGGCAATAGCAGGGCAGCATTTCTGCAGTAGGAAGGAAGAGAGAAATTGGTCTCAACTTTCATCTCTGTGGTCTAGAAGGTAGGAACAAAGGCTATTGATTTGATTCTGTCTCTCTGGTCAGAATCAAACACACAGAAAGGCACAGCATCAAACAATAATCTTTGAATAATGTAAGCCAGACAAAGAGAAAGAAGAGTGCAAGAATACACAAAGCTTAGGATGGTTTTGTATGTTCCTAATAATATTTCTACCGATAAGCAGTGCAAAAAAAAAAAAAAAAGTGGACGGGTATGACAAACCCTGATAAAACTTGCTCATATGCTCTCAGTAAGAAGTATTTAGAATGAGGGTGTCAAAAAGGCCAATTATCTTAGTTCTGAAAGTCTTTGCTAGTACGAGTATATGAGAAAAAGAAAGAATCATAAATGTGAGGATGGAGGACCCTAAGTTATTATTACTTGCAGATGATATGATTGTGAACCATTAGAACTCAGGAGAATTGTCTGGAAAACTATTAAGAACAAAAAGAGAGAGCTCAGAAAATTCCCTGGTTGAAAATTTATATCAAAATCATTAGTTTTCTTCTATGCCAACTATAAACAGAAAAGTTAATGAAGAAAATATCCCATTTACAATACCAAGAAAAAAAAAGACTAAATAAAAAGTCTAGGAAGAAGAAATACTTAGGGTTTATGTGAAGGAAGCTTTAAAACTCCTCTGAGGGTTATAAAAGAACACTTGGAATAATAGTCATAACTTATTCTTAGAAAGACTTAATATCAAAAAGATATTATTTTTCAAAACTAATACAGGAAGCCTATGCCATTCCAATTAGAATAGCAATGAAATGTTTTTGGGAAAATTTTACCAAACATTCTTATGAGGAATATATGAAAAATAAGAGAAAATAGGTTCAATGAAACAAAGTCCAGAATCTATAAAACATTCATCCAGAAACATAGGAATTTGTTGGTATTTTATTCAGTCGGAAAAGGTGTGAAAAATTGAAATAGCTTTGTGACAATTGAATTGATAATTTTGAAAAGAATAAACTTAGATCATTATTGCTACTTCAGTATCAAAGTGAATTTGAGATCTGTTAATTGTGTAAACGCAAGCTATAAATCCATCAAAATTTAAGAAAATGGATAATAAAAAATTCACTGACTTTATAAAGGAAAACTGTATAGAACAGCCACTTCAAATTAAAAATTAGAATATGAAGAATATGTATACCAAAGTACACAAATATTTGCAATATATATAACATTAGTGTAAAACTGTTAATAAGTATTGTGCTCATAAAGAAGAGGCAATTTGCAGAAAATGTGACAAAATATTAGTGAACATAAAATCTAAAGTATGATAGCACTTATGTCCATCTAATTGGCAAAAATGAGTATAAATTGTAATAATAATTCAGCATTCTCATTTTATTGACGTGCACCCATGTCAGTTTGGAGAGCAATTTGTTAACATCTGACATGATTTTAAATGCACACAGCTTTTCACCCAATAAATCTATTACCAGAAGGGTGACCAAAGGGCATTCTTGCAAAACTACATAATAATGTAGAATATAGTGTTTAATAGATTCAAAACATCCACTTAAATATAATCTATAGGATGTTGATTAAGTAAAATATAATGTATCCAAATAACAAAATTTCATGCAATTTAAAAAAGTGTACTATATTAATATGTAATATTGACAATAGCTTTGCAAAATATATTATGTAATAATAAAAACAAGGCACAGTTTAGTTCTGTTGACTGATTCCTGTGCATAGATAAGCTGTGTGTGTGTGTGTATTATATTATTTGCATATTTTAACTGAATGAAAAGTCAAGAAAATTTTGGTACTGCTCGTTATATATTTAAAGCTATTGAAGATTGGATAAATCGGAAACTAACATTTTTAAAAATATAAACTTTATTTTGGTTTTTTGAGACAGGGCCTAGGCTGGATTGGAACTTGCTATATAGCCCAGCCAGTCTCAGCCTCTCCGGTGCTGGGATTACAGCTGTTAACCACTACATTGGCTTTAGACTTTATTTTTTGAAGCAATTTTAGGTTAATAGGAAAACTGAGTAGAAACTATGAAGATGCCCCAAGTATTCCCTACCCCCAAACATGCACACTGTCCCCCATCATCATCCTGTATCAGGATCCTGTATCTACAAACGAACCGACATCACACTTCCTCATCAACCATAGTCCATGGTTTACACTTAGGTTCACCTTTGGGGTTTGATGTTATATGGGTTTTGACAAAAGTTTAAAATTATAGTAGGATAGAGAATAGTTTCAGTGGCCTACAAATAACTTGTGCTCCACCTGCGCTTTTTGTCTTTAACTTCCCCAAGCTCATGGTGGTAACCAATCATATTTACTGTTTCCATAGTTTTCATCTCTTTTCAGGATGTCATATTGTTGGGAGGATAAAATACATATACTTTTAAGCTGATTTCTTTCATATAACACTATGCATTTAAGATTTCTCTATCTTTTTATATCTTGATGCTACATTTCTTTTTAGCAATGATTAATATTTCAATGTATAGCATTCCATAGTTGATGCTTTCATTTATTACAGAACATCTTGGTGGATTCCACATTGTACAACTATGAATGTTGTACTGTAAACACCTGTGTGCATGTCTCATCTACACATAAATTCTCACTTCATTTGGGCAAATACTAAGGAGTACAGTTGCTCTGTCATATAGTAAGAGTGTTTTTATTTTAATAAGAAACTGCCAATGTTGGCTGTACTATTTTGCATTTCTACCAAGAGTGACAGGGTTTCTGTAGCTCTGCCCCCTTGCTGAGATTTGGTGGTAGTGCTTTTATTTTTAGCTTCCCTAATCAGCATGTAGTAGTGATAACTTATTGTTATTTAAATTTGCATTTCCCTGATGCTGTTGATATTGAGTATCTTTTTATGTGCTCATTTATCATCTGTGCATCTTCTTTGGTGAGGTGTCAGATCAGATCTTTAGCCCATTTAAAAAAAATTTTACTGTTATGCTTAAGAATTCTTTATTTATTTTGGACAACAGTCCTTTATGAAATATATGTTTTTAAAAATATTTTTCTAATTTTGTGATTTTTCTTCTCATTCTCTGGATGCTCTTTTACAGAGAAGTCTATTATATTATTTTCTACTTTAACGTTTTTCACTTTTCTGAAAAATTAAACATATCAGTTTTTAACTGGTACATTAAAAGCATAAAATTGTGCATATGTAATGAAATGTTTCAGTATATGTATATGTCATGTAAATTTCAGTTGGGTTAAACATATTCATCTCCTCAAACATTATAAATTCTTTATAGCAAAAACTTTCAAAATCCTTTCCTTGTAGGTGTTTAAAATACCCAGTACATTATTGTTATCTGTAGTCATCCTCTTCTGCCATAGCACAGAAAAAGTTCTTACTCCTATCTATGACTTAGTCTGAGAAAACAAAATAAAACAAAAACCAAACCAAAACAAAAAAATGAAACAGGATGAAGAGACAACCTCCAGCATGGAAGAGGAACGGATAGTCATAATATATAAGGATCTCCAAAAGCTCAAGAGCAAAAAGAAACAACACAACAACAACAACAAAACTCCCCAAAACAAAACAATCTCCTCCCAAACAAAACTATATATATATTTCTTAAAAGAAGACATACAAAGGACTGATGGGTTCATGAAAAATGCTTTTATCACTCACATAAGAGAAATGTAAATCAAAACCACAATGAGATGTCACCTCACCCCAGTAACAATGGCTTTTATAAAAAAAAAAAAAAACTAAAGATAATGAGTGATCATGAGAACATAGAACAGGTATATTGTTGCCGGAAATGTAAATTAGTACAATCATTGTACTAAAGAGTATGGGAGTTCCTCAAATAATAGAACTACCATATGATCCAGCAATCTCAGTCCTAGGTACATGTCCAAAGGAAATGAAATGAGCATGTCAAAGAAACATCTATTCTCTCATGTTTATTGCAGCTCTGTTCAAAATAGCCAAGAAGCAAAATAACTTAAATGTCCATCAACTAGTGAATGAATAAAGAAAATGTGGTACATATATATCATTGAATATTATTCAGTCATAAGATGGGAAATCTTGACACTTGTGACAAATGGATGGAACTGGAGATCATTTTGTGAAGTGAAATAAGTTAGGCACAGAAAGAGAAGTAACACATGAGCTCTCACTCATGTAGAATCCTAAAAAGTTGATCATAAAAAAAAGGTGATATCATAGAAGGTGAGAGGAGAATGATGGTTGCTAGAATCTGGGAAGGATAGGAGGTAGGGATCATGCTTTCAGTACTGTGTCTAAGAAGTCACTGCCAAACCCCATGGCAGCTAAAATTTCTTTTATATTAAATTCTTGGAATTTCATGGTTTTTCACTTTACATTTAAATCTATGATCCATTTTGAATTCATTTTTATCATGGACGTAAGATCTGCATTTAGATTTTTTGCATATATTGTTCCAGTACCACTTTTTGAAAAGTTTATGGTTTCCCCATGAAATTTACCTCACTCTTTGGTCGTAGATCAGCAGACTACTCTGTGTCTACTTGGGGGTTATTTTCTTCCACTGATCTATTTATCTGTTCTTTCTTTTTGATACTGTCTTGATTTAGTTTTTATAATATGTCTTCAAGTCAGGTAGTTTGATCCTCTGTTTTTCTCCCTCAATATTGTGCTGCTTATTTATAAGAGGTGCCATAAGGAAATACCAAGCACTGGGTGGCTGAAACAACTTTTTTAAAAATATAATTCTGTAGGCTGGAAGTCCAAGATCAAGGTGATGCCAAAATTGGCTTCTCTGAGTCATCTTTCCTAGGATTGAATGTGATCACCCTCTTGTTGCTTTCTCATAGTTTTTCATCCATGTGCACACATTCCTGATATATCCCTGTATGTTCTAATCTCTTCTTATAAGCACATTAGGGAGATTGGATTAGGGACAAACACCCTAATACTTCACTTTAACTTAATTACCTTATTAAAGATCCTATCATCAAATACAGTCACATGTTGAGACCTGAGGGTTATAGGTTCAATTATAAGCTTTGGGGTAACACAATTTAGTTCATAACAGTTAGTTTGGGTCTTTTACCTCTTTATGAGAACTTTAGAATAATTTTGTCAGTATCCACAAAACCTTGCTATTTTTTAAAATTGAGAATGGGTAGAATATATAGATCAATTTGCACGAACTGACTTCTTGACAATATTGACTCTTTCTCATTAACATAGGATGTGTCTCCATTGTTGTTTGATTTCTTTGTTTTTTTTTCTTCTTTTTGATTAGCATGTATCAATTATACATACTAATGGGATTCAGTACAGTGTTTCCATACATTCATATAGCATGCAATGATCAAATCCAATTTCTTTTTGTTTAGCCCCTCCAACACTCTTCCCAACCTCTATTCTATTAAGCTTCCACATATAAGAAAGAACATGCAGTACTTGTATTTCTGTGTCTGGCTTGTTTCACTTAACATAATGTCCTTCAGTTACATACAATTTGCTGCAGATGACAGGATGCAATTCTCTTTTATTAGATGAATAATAGTCTATTGTATGTATGTATATATATATATATACATATATATATGTATATATAATCTTTTTCCACTCATCTGTTGATGGCACCTAGGCTGATAATATATCTTAGCTATGGTGGATACTGTTGTGATATACATGGGCATTCGGGTATGTCTCTGGTATGCTGATTTCAATTATTTTGGTCATATACTCAGGCAGATCTATTTTTAGTTTTTTGAGGAACCTCCATATTTTTCTTATAATGGTTGTGCTAATTTACAGTCCCACCAAAAGTGTCTAAATTCCTTTTTCTCCATATCTTTGCCAGCATTTCTTTTGACAGCAGTGGTTTTAATTGGGATGAGATGGTAGTCATTGTGGGTTTGATTTGCGATTTACTGATGGCTAATGATATTGAGCATGTTTATATGTATTTCTTGGTCATTTATATTTATCTGAGTTTTATAGTTCTCATACAGTTCTGGTACTTATTCTGTTAGATTTAATCTGAATATTCCACTTTAGATGTGAATATAAACGAAATTATGTTTTTAATTTAAAACTCCAATTGCTCATTGCTAGTATATAGAAAAAATTAGCATTTGCATAACTTTGTATTGTGGGATAAATTATTTCTCCATTCCTAAATATGACTCTTAACTTTCAGAACTTCAGAATGTGACTGTATTTGGAGATCGGGTCTTTAAACGGGTGCTTAAGTGAAAACAAGACTGCTATGGTGGGTCCTAATGTAATATGACTGGAGTCATATTAGAAGAGAGAACAAGGATGTGCTTGCAGAGGAAGGATAGTGTGAAGGCACAGCAGGAAGGCAGCTATGTGTAAGCCAAGGAGAGGGCCTCAGAAGAAATCACACTGCTGACATTGTGATCTTACACCTCCACTCTCTAGAACTGGAAAAAATAAATTTCTATTGTGTTAAGCCATGCAATTTATGGTCTTTTCTTATGGAAGCACTAGAAAGCTAGTGTACTTGGTAGCTTGTAAGCTTGCTATAATAACTTAGTCATTTTAGGAATTTCTTCATGTGTGTGGAATCTTTTGGATTTTCTACTTTTGCTTTGAATGGTTTCTGATTTATAAAATAAGAAAAACGATATATATTTAAAATAAATAAATAAAAGAAATAATTTTTCTTTCCTGAATTTCATTAATGTATGTCTCCTCCTAGTAATTATGTATGTATTTAGGGTAGCACAGATGGCCAGGTCTTCATCAGTTCATGTAGAGTAACACTCACTATGCACTCAATATGTGTTCAGTGATAAGCTCTTTGCTCCTACAGTTGTCTAAGAATTTTTTAGGAAAAACAACTCTTATAAAGATAAGAATTACTGGGATGTGAAGAAAATAAATAAAGGCAGAATGAAAGCTATTCATAGTGGGGTCCATCTTCTGCCGACTAATCCTGCAAAATATCCTCCCAGGACTCCTTTTAACAGATGAATGGTCTATGTTGTATAAAATGTGAAAATGGAGGCTCCACTTTGTGAATGCAGATTTACTTTACCACTTCTGTTTCTCCAGTTTTCCAGTGTGTTCATGGCCAGGAAGTTATCAGCTGAAGAGTGAAAGTGTCTGCAATATTTCCTCTGTGGTCAAAGATACATATGAATCTAATACTTGATGCCTAAGAGAGGTCCTATGAGAGCTCCAATTTGTCATGTGTGTTTTCTTTCTTTCACCTTAGTAAATTGCTTTGATTATGGATCTTATATAAATCCTTATGTTTAAAGGGTGGTGGCTAATTGGAAAGGAGCCCAGGCTTGATACATCATAGGGGTCATATTGGGATGTATGAATTCATGTGTGAGTGGTCACATAATGCAGGAGCTATGTAAGTTATATTTAGACTTTAAAATTATTTAAAGACATCTGTCCAGCTTTGTTGCCTGTAGGACTAATCAAATAAGCCTGTTTTTTTTTCAGCTGGTAGGCAGATTTCTCATAGTTTGTCACAGATGACTAAAATAAATGTCTGCCTTAATAAAAAGAGAAATTATTTATATGGCTAAAAATAATCTATAAGCTACAAAATTACTTCCTGGTAAAAAAGACCTTATGAATTATTGTTAATTTGAAGTATCTTGACTACATAACCCCTTCCCTACTCTTTGAGAAAGTAAGAAATAAAAAGAATATTGCACATTTAATAGCAATCCCAAGTTCCTGGGCTGTCAAATGGTATTTTCTGAAATATAACTCCCTCATTTTAAAGGTAATGTGAATCAAAAAGGAACCTTGGTTGAAACTTTTCCTGATAAAACAAATTGTGGCCATAGAAAGGCAATATCAATCTGCAGAATTCTGAAGGAAGTGCCATTCACTCATGTGGTCTCAACAATCAATGAGGCCAGTCTCAACTCAACCCTTAAAGAGTATGAGACCTTGGATGTACAAGCCTTCCTCTTATCTATTGTTGTAATAGAAATACTCACTGGAAACCACTATTAATAAAGTTCAAGTATCTGTGCTAAGTTAGTCAAGGCAATTCTGAGAAAATCAAGATGAAATAAGGGCTCCTCACCCCTTGTTTTAGAATAAACTTTCTGTCTAGATGGAGAATCAGTTTGTCTGACATTTTTTCCAATAGCAGGTAGCAGAAGAGTTGGCTCTCCAGGAGACAATCAGACTCTGGTTGGATGAAATGAGAAAATATTACATTTCTAGTGCATTTATTTTTATCTGATTTTAAAGTTTTCTATTTTTCTGCTGTGTATGTGTTATGCTAATATGCTAACAAGTGTTGATAACTTGTAATAAGCATGAATTGGGAATATGATTTATTTTGGGTAAGGGTTTTTTGTAGTATTGGAGTTTTAAACTCAGAGCCTTGTGCTCTACCACTTCAGCCACACCCCAGTGCCTTTTTGCTTCATTTTTCAGACAGGGTCTTCCATTTTTTGTTCAAGGCTAGCCTTAGACTTCAATCCTCTTACCTATTCCTTCCACCCAACTGGGGTTACAGATGTGAACCACAAGCTTGTTTGATAAAATGTGGGTCTTGCTAACTTTTTGCTCAGGCTGGCCTTGAACAGTGATTCTCCCCATTTCTGCCTTCAGAGTAACTGGAATTACATGCATAGCTACTGTGTCTGGTGCCTACAGGTTTTTTCAACTTACAGAGGCCCATATTAATGTCATTTCAGAAACTACTGAACAAAGCTTTCACTATATCTTATGTACTCTTTTGAAAAATCATCTGTACTTAGCTGAGGGCCTGGAACACTGTAATACCGAGCAGGAATGTAGAGGGAAGGGCAACACTGAGAGGAAGGAGTTGCTGTAGTTTGTTTCTACAGCTATAAGATAAAGCCACCAAAAATCTGGTGCTAATAGATTTAACAATCATAATTCTGTTTGTTAACAGTAGAATGATATGCAAAGCAGAGCTTTTTATCTGTAATTGGATATTCCCTGCCTTTTCTCATTCACTTGGCTTTGTTTTCAAAATTGTAGGAAGCTACTACTTGTGGGTTTTACTTCGAGATTCATGACCTTATACCAATCATCTGATTCTGAATGCAAAAGTTAGTAAAATATATCTTCCACAAAAGAGATTGGGATTTGTGAATGCCAATGTAAATACCCTTGCTCATTCATGAAATTTCTTCAATGAAATCTCACCACAAGCTCCTTTTCTTCTTTCTTTTTACCAACTCCTTTTCCGCTGGTGAATACCAGGCAACATTTGAAAACTGCTAGCAATGCAATGAAGTGGAGGGGCAAAACACCTTGACCTGATTTTAAATAATTCCTAAAAGATGAATTACACTCTCCTTTCTGTAAATTAATCCCTGTGTCACTATTCATTCTTTCTGGGAATCCATACCCTCTTCTGTAAAGAAAATTTTGGTTAAGCCGAACTCAAAAGTTCTCTTAAAGTTTTTTTTTTTTATTCATATGTACATACAATGTTTGGGTCATTTCTCCCCCTTTCCCCCTGCCCCCTATTTTAACCATCTTACCCCCTCCCTCTCCCTCCCACCCCCTTGCTTCCAGGCAGAAACTATTTTGCCCTTATCTCTAGTTTTGTTGAAGAGAGAGTTTAAGTAGTATTAGGAAGGAGGAAGGACCAAGGGTTTTTGCTAGTTGAGATAAGGATAGCTATACAGGGAGTTGACTCGCATTGCTTTCCTGTACATGTGTGTTACCTTCTAAGTTAATTCTTCTTGAACTAATCTTTTCTCTAGTTCCTGGTCCCCTTCTCCTATTGGCCTCTGGGCTTTAAAGTATCTGCATTAATTTCTCAGTGTTGAGGGCAACAAATGCTATCTAGTTTTTGGGTGTCTTACCTATCCTCATACACCCTTGTGTGTTCTCGCTTTGTCATGTGATCAAAGTCCAATCCCCTTGTTATGTTTGTCCTTGATCTAATGTCCACATATGAGGGAGAACATACGATTTTTGGTCTTTTGGGCCAGGCTAACCGCACTCAGAATAATGTTCTCCAGTTCTATCCATTTACCTGAGAATGATAACATTTCATTCTTCTTCATGGCTGCATAAAATTCCATTGTGCCTAAATACCACATTTTCTTACTGACGAATCCATTCGTCAGTAGTGGGGCTATTGTGAATAGTGCCGTAATAAACATGGGTGTGCAGGTGCCTCTGGAGTAACCTGAGTCACATTCTTTTGGGTATATCCCCAAAAGTGGTATTGCTGGATCATATGGTAGATCTATGTTTAGATTTTTAAGGAGCCTCCAAATTTTTTTGCAGAGTGGTTGTACTAGTTTACATTCTCACCAGCAGTGTAAGAGGTTTTCTTTTTCCCTGCATCCTCACCAATACCTGTTGTTAGTGGGTTGCTAATGATGGCTATTCTAACAGGGGTGAGGTGGAATCTTAGTGTAGTTTTAATTTGCTTTATTGTTAGGGATGGTAAGCATTTTTTTCATGTGTTTTTTGGCTATTTGAATTTCTTCTTTTGAGAAAGTTCTGGTTTAGTTCACTTGCCCATTTCTTTATTGGTTCATTAATTTTGGGAGAGTTTAGTTTTTTGAGTTCCCTATATATTCTGGCTATCAGTCCTTTGTCTGATGTGTAGCTGGCAAATATTTATCCCACTCTGTGGGTGGTCTCTTCAGTTTAGAGACTATATCTTTTTTTGAGCTGAAGCTTTTTAGTTTTATGAAGTCCCATTTATCTATGCTATCTCTTAGTTGCTGAGCTGCTGGGATTCCATTGAGAAAGTTCTTGCCCATACCTATTAGTTCCAAAGTATTTCCTACTCTTTCCTGTACCAACTTTAGAGTTTAGGGTCTGCTAACCAGTTTTCCCAGCAGTTTTTGTTGAAGAGGCTGTCTTTCCTCCATTGTATATTATCAGTGTATAGTAATGCTAATGATTTTTCTATGTTGATTTTATACCCTGCTACCTTGCTATAGCTGTTGATGGTGTCTAATGCTGGCTGTAGGTTTGTCATATATAGCTTTTATAATGTTGAGGTACTTTCCTTCTATTCCTAGTTTTCTTAGAGCTTTAATCATGAAATGATGTTGGATCTTATCAAAGACTTTTTCTGCATCTATTGAGATGATCAAGTGGTTTTTGTCTTTGCTTCTGTTAATGTGGCTTATTACGTTTATTGATTTTTGTATGTTGAACCACCCCTGCATTCCTGGGATGAAGCCTACTATGTGGTGGTCAATGATCTTTTTGATGTGTTGTTGAATTCGGTTAGACATTATTTTATTGAGGATTTTTGCATCAATGTTCATTAAGGAGATTGGCCTATAGCTGTCCTTTTTGGAGTTGTCTTTTCCTAGTTTTGGGATAAGTGTAATACTGGCTTCATAAAATATGTTTGGCAGTTTTCCTTCCCTTTCTATTTCATGGAACAGTTTAAGGAGGGTTGGTATCAGTTCTTCTTTAAAGGTCTGATAGAATTCAGCAGAGAATCCATCTGGTCCTGGACTTTTCTTTTTGGGGAGACTCTTGATTGCTGCTTCAATTTCATTTTGTGTTATAGGTCTATTCAGGTGATTAATTTCCTCTTGGTTCAGTTTTGGATGATCATATGTATCTAGAAATCTGTTTATTTCTTTAAGATTTTCGAATTTATTTGAATATAGGTTCTCAAAGTAGTCTCTGATGCTTTCCTGGACTTCCATGGTGTTGTTGTTATCTCCTCTTTTGCATTCCTGATTTTACTAAATTGGGTTTTTTCTCTCCTCATTTTAGCCAGGTTTGCCAGGGGTCTATTGATCTTGTTTATTTTTTCAAAGAACCAACTTTTTGTTTCATTAATTCTTTGTATGGTTTTTTTGGTTTCTACTTCGTTGATTTCAGCTCTTATTTTTATTATTTCTCTCCTCTTTGTTTTGGGATTTGCTTGTTTTTGTTTTTTTAGGAGTTGGAGATGTATCATTAGGTCATTGATTTGAGATCTTTCAGTCTTTTTAATATATGCACTCATGGCTATAAACTTTCCTCTCAGGACTGCCTTTGCTCTGTCCTATAGGTTCCAGAAGGTTGTGTTTTCATTTTCATTGACTTCCAGGAACTTTTAATTTCCTCTTTTATTTCATCAATGACCCATTGTTCATTAAGCAATGAGTTATTCAGTTTCCAGCTGTTTGCATGTTTTTTGTCTTTATTTTTGTTGTTGAGTTCTAGTTTTATTGCATTGTGGTCACATAGAATGCATGGTATAATTTCTATTTTCTTATATTTGCTGAGGCTTGCTTTGTGCCCTAGGATATGATCTATTTTGGTGAAGGTTCCATGGGCTGCTGAGAAGAATGTATATTGTGTAGAAGTTGGATGAAATGTTCTGTAGACATCAACTGGGTCCATTTACTCTATGTTATGTTTTAGATCTAGGATTTCTTTATTGATTTTTTGTTTGGATATCCTGCCTATTGATGATAGTGGGGTGTTAAAGTCTCCCACGACCACTGTGTTGGAGTTAATATACGCTTTTAGGTCCTTCAGGGTATGTTTGATGAAATTGGGTGCATTGACATTGGGTACATATAGGTTGATAATTGTTATTTCCATTTGGTCTATTTCTTCTTTTACTCATATGGAATGTCCTTTATCTCGTTTGATCAATGTAGGTTTGAAATCTATTTTGTCAGAGAAAAGTATTGCTACTCCTGCCTGTTTTGGGGGCCCACTGGCTTGGTAAATCTTCTTCCAGCCTTTCATCATAAGTCTATGCTTATTTCTATTGGTGAAATAGGTCTCCTGTAAGCAACAAATTGTTGGGTCTTCCTTTTTATCCCATTCATCAAACGGTGCCTTTCAATGGGGGAATTAAGTCCATTAACATTAAGTGTTAGTACTGATAGGTATGTGATGATTCCTGTCATTTAGTTGTCTTAGTTGTTTGAAGGTTGATTGTGTGTACCTAAATCGATGTTACTCTCTACTTTCTTGCTTTTTCTTCTCCTGTAGTTTGGTACTGCCTGCCCTTTCATGGTTATGTTGGGTTTCATTTTTTGTGTGCAGAATCCCTTGAAGAATCTTTTGTAGTGGTGGCTTTGTGGTCATGTATTGTTTTAGTTTCTGCTTATCATGGAAGACTTTTATTGGTCTATCTATTTTGAATGATAGTTTTGCTGGGTAGAGTATCCTAGGGTTGAAGTTATTTTCATTCAGTGCCCAGAAGACCTCACCCAAGCTCTTCTTGCTTTTAATGTTTCTGTTGAGAAGTCTGCAGTGATTTTGATGGGTTTACCTTCATATGTTATTTGTTATTTGTTTTTTCTCTCTTACAGCCTTCAATATTCTTTATTGAGTCTCTGTATTTGTTGTTTTAATGGTAACATGCCGTGGGGTAGTTCTATTTTGGTCAGGTCTGTTTGGTGTTCTGGAGGCCTCTTGCACCTCTATGGGCATAGATTTCTCTAGATTTGGAAAATTATCTGTTATTATTTTGTTGACTATATTACGCATTTCCTTTGCTTGCACTTCTTCTCCTTCTTCAATGCCCATGATTCTCAGATTTGGTTTTTTAATGGAGTCAGTAAGTTCTTGCATTTTCTTTTCACAGGTGTTGAGTTGTTTAATAGTTCTTCAGTTTTTCCTTTAATTACCATTTCTTCTTTTAGTTCTGAGATTATGTCTTCTGATTTTTCTATTCTGCTGGATTGGCCTTCCATTTTGTTTTGCATTTCTGTTTCATTCTTTTTTCTGAGGTTTTCCATATCCTGAGTCCCTTCCTCTTTAATATTGTCTATTTTCGCCCTGTGTTCATTTATCTCTTTATTTGTCTTGTTCTTTGTTTCACTTTGGTGTTTATATAGTACTTCCATAGTTTCTTTTATTTGTTCTTGTGGTTTCTCAAATTTTCTATTTTTGTTGTGTGGAATTTCTTTAGTGTCTCCTGTACATTTTGGCTGACCATATCCAGTATCATCTCTATAAAATTCTCAATGATTACCTGTGGGATTTCTTCTTTCAGAGTGTTCTTGTCAGCTTCATTGGGTTCCTTGGCATAGTTCATCTTCGTTTTGTTGGAGTCTGTATCTGGGCATCTGTTTTCTTCATTTCCCTCTGGTTCCTGTACTGATTTATTGTTGGGGGGAATCTGATTTCCCTTTTTTCCATCTTCCCATCATTGCCCTTGCTATTATTACTGTCCCTGTATTGTGTGTAATTCAGTATTGTCTAGCTTGTAATAATAACAATGGTGATATCTTGAATGGAAGGGTTGAAGAGAGAGATAGTAAAGAAGGTAAAGAAAAAAGGAAAAACAAATAAATAATTGAAAAAACAAAGAAACAAACAAACAATAACCAAAAAAAATTGCCAAAGAAATAAACAGGGAGATATACTGTTCTAATCAATAGTAAGCTAAACAGGCATTAGAGAGAGGATTAAAAAAAATCCCCAAGTTCAAATGCAATAAAGTTTCAGTCTTAATAATTTCGGTGTTTGTCCCTCACCCTCCAATCCTGGAGATAGTTTCTCTGAAGTAGTTTGGTTGTTGTCTCATCTAAGGGGAAAAAAAACAAAATCCAAAACAAACAGACAAACAGAAAAAACAAACAAAAAAACAAAAAATAAAAACAAAACAAAAATCCCAAATTCAAATGGAATTTGAATCCTTCAGCTTCCAGTTCTAGTTCTGTCATTGTCTCATCAAAGGAAGAGAAAAAAAGAAAGAAAAAAGAGTCTGGAGACAGTTCTGTGAATGTCTATCTGAGGCTGCAGCTCAACTGCCCCTTACTGTCAACCAGCTGTTGCTGGAGGCTTTATTGATTGCAGATCTCAGGAATGAGCTTAACACTCACCTAGCTCCACAGGCTTTGTTTATTTAGAGTTCTTCTGGGCACGATGGCCACTGTTACAAGCACACTGGGGAAGGTGGCACTACACCTGCCTTCTCTGGATGGCTTGTTTATTTACAGATTGCATGGGAAGTGCCCCTTCCCTGCTCTCTGGTGGAACCCTCCTCACAACACTGTTACAAGCTTTACTGCACCAAGGTTGCTGGGCAGGGTGCCACCTCTCCTGCCTTCCCCAAACAGCTTGTTTTCTTACAGTTCTGTGAGGGATTGCCCCTCACCCCTTCTTCAGCACTCAGGGTGCCCCACCCTCTTTGGTACATGTCTTTTTGCTGTTGTTGTTTATTATTCAGTTTTTTTTCTCTTATTCCTTGGGTGGGGGTCAGTCTGTCCAGGGGGCTATGCTGATCTGGCCCAGGGTTGTCTGTGGGAGTACTGCATGACACTTAGCTCACCTGGTGGTCTGCTTCTCTCGAGCTGGTAGAAGCTGGTGTCTGGCAGCGTGGGAGCCCTCCTGGTTTCTCTGTTTACCATGGAGTGGGGGTGCTATGCATGGGTTGGGAGTGTGGAGGAGTCAGAGTTTTGCCTCTTCTTGGTGATTTTTCCTGCAAAGTGTATCTCCAGCATCTCTCCAAGATTTTACTTTAGGAAGCATGTTTTCTGCTTCCTCCCTCTAGTTGCCATCTTGGAATCCTCTCTCTTAAAGTTCTGATGTGTTATATTTTATGATATCTAAAAGTATTTAGATATGTTTCAGATACATCTGGAATGTGATTTTGGGCTCTATTTCAACTTAAATCTACTAAATTTTTCATTGAAAATAATATCGCTTTACTAACCTTTTGAACTTTTTAAGTATTTTAGAGTAATATCCTCATCCCACCACCCCAGATGTCATTTTTCTAATATAGCCATTTTTATTTCTGTTTTAAACAAATAATTATAATTTTCTATGAATGCTTATAATTTATTAAAATTATTCTTTTCTGTTTTCTTCCCTTGTTTTGAGACAAGGTCTCACTATGTAGTCCCATGCTGCCTTGAATTAATGAGTCTCATGCATCAGTCATTTGAGTGTTGGGATTATAGGCTTGCACCACCATGCCTGGCTTTCAAAATCTTAGTGTAAGTCAGGAAGAATAAAAGTTTATGTTGGTTGTGACTATGTGATCTCATTGGACATATTTGTGTTTGCTGCTACCCTTATATCTGAAAAATCAAGGCTTATGCCTGAGTGAACGCTGGGCAAACACAATAGGTTATTTTGTTTTCAGTAGTTAACATAATATAAAAGACACTTGTTTATCTGAATAACTTGTGAAGTGTTGTCATTGACTGATGACTAAATACTTTGCAATAGAATAAAGCAGATTCTAAGTTTTACCTATAGTGGGACCATTTTCACTTATATGCACTCCCACATGCTTACCTGCCATACTTGTAGAACTTGAGTCACAGATGCTGCTAGAATTTGTATGTGACAGGTGTTGGTTGGAATTTGTGCATAACTCCTAAATGTGTTGCCCCTGTGCATAGCTGAAGGGGGCAGGGAATTGAGAACTGATGCTCCTTATGATATGTTGTGTCCTGGTATTTGCTATCATAACTTCTTAACCTACTTCCTGGATCCTCTTCTCCCCTTTATGTGTTGTTCTCTGTGTAGCAACCAAGGTGATCTTTTCTAAAAATGTAAATCAATTAATCCACTTTTCTGCTTAAAAGTACCCAGAAGTTCATCGTGGCTATTAAGATGGGATCCATGCTCTTACCATGGCCCATGCTACTTGGATATGATCCCACTGTCTTCTCAGAATTTGTTTCTACTAGTCTATCCTTGGCTCCAGCCTCAAACACATTTTAGCTGATGCTGCAAATGCCTCTTGAATTCCCTAACACAATTTCTGTATAGCCCAGCTGAATTTCTCATCACCAGCATGTGTATTTCTTCACCCAAAATCTTTCTCTGGTCAGTTGAGACTATTAAGTTTACAAATAGGTCAGTCTGTACATTGTGAGAATTAATGTCCTTAGAAACAACCTCACTCAAGAACTGACAAGAATGGCCATATAAGTTCTCCAGCACCCTCATCCTTCATATGGGATAGGGCTGTGTCCTGTACTGGCTCCCAGACTTTCCCCAGCAGCCTTAAGTTGCCATTGCCCCAGCACTAACTTGTTGGATAATAAAACCCATTTGTTATCTTTTCCTCTACTCTGTCATCTCCCCACTCCTTATTTGTGTTTCCTGCAATCATGTTCAATATAAACTACTTATGCTCAATCTTTTCTTACAGGGAAACAGGATAGTATACCAAGTTACTTTCTATAAAATTATTTCTTCCTGCCCAAAGCTGACTTCCTGTCATTTTGATTACATCATAATGTCATATCTTTAGAGAACTCCCCTATCTCCAATCTAAAATAATGACTTTAGTGACTTTCAAATAACAGTATATTTTAAGTTCCTCACAATTACAATTGTATATTTTTCTATCTTATTTATCTGTTTATCTGTCTTTCTAAGAGTCTAGGTGCTCTGGGGACCTCGTTTTTTAATGATTACTGCAAAATCACTGGGGTCTAGAATAGAGACATTAGGGATTCAATAAGTGAATTTGGAATTAAGTATTGAAGTACTACTGTCAATTGCAATGGCAATATGCAATAGTCATATTTTGTCAAATACTTTCCAGAAAGAAATGTTTCAATAAATGTAAGGCAGTGGTTATTTAGAGACATGTTTTTAAGTGAATTATTTCTTTTTGAGACAAAGTCACACTATGTATCCCATGTTCACTTTGAATTTTCAATCCTTCTTCCTCAGCCTCCTGAGTGCTAGGATTATGGGTGTGCCTGGTTTAAGTGAATATTTTGTTTGTTAGTTTTAAGTTATGTATTTTTTCTTGTACTGGGTTTCCTGAAAGTGGGAAACATTTTTTGGTCAGATAGATATTTGACAACAACGAATGATAAAATAATAGCATATAAAATTATACCTTAGAACTTTCCAAAATGTTTTTCTTATCTATTCTTATTTAATCATCACAGGAATTCTATGAGCCTTGTTTCCACTTTTCAGAAAATAAGAGACTTTTTTAGAATGCCAAAGCTTTCCGCTTCACAACATGTTTGCAATCTGACAAAGAACTCATATCTAGAATATGCAAAGAACTCCAAAAATGGAACAGTAAAAACTGAAGTAAATAAGAAATGGGAAAAACACAGAAGGAAGATTAAACCTACAGGGATATACAGATGCTCAATACACACTTGTAGGAACATTTAGCACCATTTGTTATTAAAGAAATACAAGCTAAAAATAGAGTGAGCTATCACTGTACACCCAGTAGAACAGCTAACAAAATAGTGGCAGTAGCAAATATGGGTAACAATGCATAGATGCTCCATAAGTTTCTGATGACAATTTAATGTGGCCACCCTGAAAAATAGTTTGCCAGATTCTTATGAAACAAAACAAATTGACAACATCAACAGAAAACCCAAAACAAACAAAAAATCAAACACATGTACAAATGAACACAAGGGAACTTTTGGGTGAGATGGATATATTTATTACCAGGATATGGTGATGGATATCATGGATATAAACTCATCAAATTGCATACAATTATACCTCAAGGAAGCCAATCAATAGCAACGACAAATAAGTAAACATGCAAATAGCATATGATGAACATCATTGCACTTTTGCATTTTTATTCAAAAGAAGTGAACACTTGCGTCTGCACTAATTTTTATGTTTTGTTCTCATTGATGATATTTGTAATAGCTAAGGCCTGGGAAGAAGTACAAGCACTCCTCAATAGATGAGTGTTTGAACAAACCATGATACATTTGGACCATGGAATATGACTTAGTAAGTTAAAAGTGCAAACTCTTGGCACACACAACTAGAACTGAGGATCTCACATACTACACTAGTTCATTTATGTAACATTCTCAGAATGACAAATTATCAGAGATAGGAAAAGATATTAAAGTTTATCAGCCGTTAGGGATGTGGGGAGGAGGGCAAGTGTTGCAATTATGAATGGGGATTTTTGTGGTGATGAGACAGTTCTGGTGGTGGTTACACAAATACATACATATGATAAAATGACAGGGACTTAAATACACACTCAATATAAAATTCCTGGTTTTGATATTGCACTATAATTATGTAAGATGTAACTATGGGGAAAATGAGGGAAAGTACACAAAATCTCTCTGTTCTGTCTTTGAAACTTCTTTTGAATCTATATTTACTTCAAAATAATTTTTAAGTATTTCAGTTTGTTATTACTGTTATAACTATTTAATGAGAGTCTTCGTTATGTAGTAGTTGATAGCAATATTTCTGGATATTCTGAAAATGAGTAAGTAGAAATAAACATTGATTTTTTTCACTTAGAAGTTAATATTCTACATTTCATATGCAAATATCTATGAGCATATTGTGTGCATCAGTATTCCTACAGTAGGGTATGAACAAAATTCTTAGCATTTTCTTTCTAAGTATATGATTATAACATGTCATCAAATGTATTTTTATCTGCTCTTCCATCTTTCCATCCTTCTTCCCTTCCTAATTTTTTTTTTTTTGTTATTTGCAAACTGTTTAATTGGGGAAAGGCAAGTCAACCTCTTCTGATCACAGCAACGTCTTTATTGTGAAGCCCACTTCAGTGATACTAAAGTTAATCCAAGTCCTGTTACAGGAAACTCATCCTTATTAAAGTAACATTAAGTGCTCCTTTTTTATTGATCTTCCCCTTCAGCTTAATGATAGAAACTTACTGATGTTTTATTTTTTTTTTTCATTTTTCTTTTATTATTCATATGTGCATACAAGGCTTGGTTCATTTCTCCCCCCTGCCCCTACCCCCTCCCTTACCACCCACTCCACCCTCTCCCTCTCCCCCCCTCAATACCCAGCAGAAACTATTTTGCCCTTATCTCTAATTTTGTTGTAGAGAGAGTATAAGCAATAATAGGAAGGAACAAGGGGTTTTGCTGGTTGAGATAAGGATAGCTATACAGGGCATTGACTCACATTGATTTCCTGTGCGTGGGTGTTACTTCTAGGTTAATTCTTTTTGATCTAACCTTTTCTCTAGTTCCTGTTCCCCTTTTCCTATTGGCCTCAGTTGCTTTAAGGTATCTGCTTTAGTTTCTCTGCGTTAAGGGCAACAAATGCTAGCAAGTTTTTTAGGTGTCTTACCTATCCTCACCCCTCCCTTGTGTGCTCTCGCTTTTATCATGTGCTCATAGTCCAATCCCCTTGTTGTGTTTGCCCTTGATCTAATGTCCACATATGAGGGAGAACATATGATTTTTGGTTTTTTGAGCCAGGCTAACCTCGCTCAGAATGATGTTCTCCAATTCCATCCATTTACCAGCGAATGATAACATTTCGTTCTTCTTCATGGCTGCATAAAATTCCATTGCATATAGATACCACATTTTCTTAATCCAGTCGTCAGTGCTGGGGCATCTTGGCTGTTTCCATAACTTGGCTATTGTGAATAGTGCCGCAATAAACATGGATGTGCAGGTGCCTCTGGAGTAACAGTCTTTTGGGTATATCCCCAAGAGTGGTATTGCTGGATCAAATGGTAGATCGATGTCTAGATTTTTCAGTAGCCTCCAAATTTTTTTCCAGTGTGGTTGTACTAGTCTACATTCCCAACAACAGTGTAAGAGGGTTCCTTTTTCCCCGCATCCTCGCCAACACCTGTTGTTGGTGGTGTTGCTGATGATGGCTATTCTAACAAGGGTGAGGCGGAATCTTAGTGTGGTTTTAATTTGCATTTCCTTTATTGCTAGAGATGGTGAGCATTTTTCCATGTGTTTTCTGGCCATTTGAATTTCTTCTTTTGAGAAAGTTCTGTTTAGTTCACATGCCCATTTCTTTATTGGTTCATTAGTTTTGGGAGAATTTAGTTTTTAAAGTTCCCTGTATATTCTGGTTATCAGTCCTTTGTCTGATGTATAATTGGCAAATATTTTCTCCCACTCTGTGGGTGTTCTCTTCAGTTTAGAGACCATTTCTTTTGATGAACAGAAGCTTTTTAGTTTTATGAGGTCCCATTTATCTATGCTATCTCTTAGTTGCTGTGCTGCTGGGGTTTCATTGAGAAAGTTCTTACCTATACCTACTAACTCCAGAGTATTTCCTACTCTTTCTTGTATCAACTTAAGAGTTTGGGGTCTAATATTAAGATCCTTGATCCATTTTGAGTTAATCTTGGTATAGGGTGATATACATGGATCTAGTTTCAGTTTTTTGCAGACTGCTAAACAGTTTTCCCAGCAGTTTTTGTTGAAGAGGCTGCTATTTCCCCATCGTATATTTTTAGCTCCTTTGTCAAAGATAAGTTGCTCATAGTTGTGTGGCTTCATATCTGGATCCTCTATTCTGTTCCACTGGTCTTCATGTCTGTTTTTGTGCCAGTACCATGCTGTTTTTATTGTTATTGCTTTGTAATATAGTTTGAAGTCAGGTATTGTGATACCTCCTGCATTGTTCTTTTGACTGAGTATTGCCTTGGCTATTCGTGGCCTCTTGTGTTTCCATATAAATTTAACAGTAGATTTTTCAATCTCTTTAATGAATGCCATTGGAATTTTGATGGGAATTGCATTAAACATGTAGATTACTTTTGGGAGTCTAGACATTTTTACTATGTTGATTCTACCAATCCATGAGCATGGGAGATCTCTCCACTTTCTATAGTCTTCCTCAATCTCTTTCTTCAGAAGTGTATAGTTTTCCTTGTACAGGTCTTTCCCATCTTTTGTTAGGTTTACACCTAGATATTTGATTTTGTTTGAGGCTATTGTAAATGGAATTGTTTTCATACATTCTTTTTCAGTTTGCTCATTGTTAGTGTATAGAAATGCTAATGATTTTTCTATGTTGATTTTATATCCTGTTACCTTGCTATAGCTATTGATGATGTCTAGAAGCTTCTGAGTAGAGTTTTTTGGGTCTTTAAGGTATAGGATCATGTCGTCTGCAAATAGGGATATTTTGACAGTTTCTTTACCTATTTGTATTCCTTTTATTCCTTCTTCTTGCCTAATTGCTCTGGCTAGGAATTCCAGTACTATGTTGAATAGGAGTGGAGATAGTGGGCATCCTTGTCTGGTTCCTGATTTTAGAGGGAATGGTTTTAATTTTTCTCTGTTAAGTATAATGCTGGCTATAGGTTTGTCATATACAGCTTTTATAATGTTGAGGTACTTTCCTTCTATTCCTAGTTTTCTTAGAGCTTTTATCATGAAATGATGCTGGATCTTATCAAAGGCTTTTTCTGCATCTATTGAGATGATCAAGTGGTTTTTGTCTTTGCTTCTGTTAATGTGGTTTATTACGTTTATTGATTTTCGTATGTTGAACCACCCCTGCATCCCTGGGATGAAGCCTACTTGGTCGTGGTGAATAATCTTTTTGATGTGTTGTTGAATTCGGTTTGCCATTATTTTGTTGCGGATTTTTGCATCAATGTTCATTAAAGAGATTGGCCTATAGTTCTCCTTTTTGGAGGTGTCTTTGCCTGGTTTTGGGATAAGTGTAATACTGGCTTCATAAAATGTGTTTGGCAGTTTTCCTTCCCTTTCTATTTCATGGAACAGTTTAAGGAGGGTTGGTATCAGTTCTTCTTTAAAGGTTTGATAGAATTCAGCAGAGAATCCATCTGGTCCTGGACTTTTCTTTTTGGGGAGACTCTTGATTGCAGCTTCAATTTCATTTTGTGTTATAGGTCTATTCAGGTGATTAATTTCCTCTTGGTTCAGTTTTGGATGATCATATGTATCTAGAAATCTGTCCATTTCTTTTAGATTTTCAAATTTATTTGAATATAGGTTCTCAAAGTAGTCTCTGATGATTTCCTGGACTTCCATGGTGTTTGTTGTTATCTCCCCTTTTGCATTCCTAATTCTACTAATTTGGGTTTTTTCTCTCCTCATTTTAGCCAGGTTTGCCAGGGGTCTATCGATCTTGTTTATTTTTTCAAAGAACCAACTTTTTGTTTCATTAATTCTTTGTATGGTTTTTTTGGTTTCTATTTTGTTGATTTCAGCTCTTATTTTTATTATTTTTCTACTTCTATTTGTTTTGGGATTTGCTTGTTCTTGGTTTTCTAGGAGTTTGAGATTTATCATTAGGTCATTGATTTGGGATCTTTCAATCTTTTTAATATATGCACTCATGGCTATAAACTTTCCTCTCAAGACTGCCTTAGCTGTGTCCCATAGGTTCCGGTAGGTTGTGTTTTCATTTTCATTGACTTCCAGGAACTTTTTAATTTCCTCTTTTATTGCATCGATGATCCACTCATCATTAAGTAATGAGTTATTTAGTTTCCAGCTGTTTGCATGTTTTTTGTCTTTACTTTTGTTGTTGAGTTCTACTTTTACTGCATTGTGGTCAGATAGTATACATGGTATTATTTCTATTTTCTTATATTTGCTGAGGCTTGCCTTGTGCCCTAGGATATGATCTATTTTGGAGAAGGTTCCATGGGCTGCTGAGAAGAATGTATATTGTGTAGAGGTTGGATGAAATGTTCTGTAGACATCTACTAGGTCCACTTGATCTATTGCATATTTTAGATCTTGGATTTCTTTATTGAGTTTTTGTTTGGATGACCTATCTATTGATGATAATGGAGTGTTAAAGTCTCCCACAACCACTGTGTTGGCGTTTATATATGCTTTTAGGTCTTTCAGGGTATGTTTGATGAAATTGGGTGCATTTACATTGGGTGCGTACAGATTGATGATTATTATTTCCTTTTGGTCTATTTCCCCTTTTATTAGTATGGAATGTCCTTCTTTATCTCATTTGATCAATGTAGGTTTGAAGTCTACTTTGTCAGAGATAAGTATTGCTACTCCTGCTTGTTTTCGGGGGCCATTGGCTTGGTAAATCTTCTTCCAGCCTTTCATCCTAAGCTATTATTTCTGTCAGTGAGATGAGTCTCCTGTAAGCAACAAATTGTTGGATCTTCTTTTTTAATCCATTTTGTCAAACGGTGTCTTTTGATGGGTGAATAAGTCCATTAACATTAAGCGTTAGTACTGATAGGTATGTGGTGATTCCTGTCATTTACTCCCGCCAGAGCCTCTCTGGCCTGCCCGGCTTGTTTATTTACAGTCCCGGGAAGGATTCTCTTCCCCCAATCTTCAGCGCTCAGAGCGCCCCACCCTCTTTCCAGCGTGTCTTAACTGTTCTTATTTCTTACTACTCAGTTTCTCTTTTTTTTTTTTTCCCGGGTGGAGGTCAGTCTGTCCAGGGGGCTATGCTGCTCTGGCCCAGGCTTGTCTGTGGGAGTACCGTGGTACCATGAAGCTCACCTGGTCCGCGTCTTCCCAAGCCGTATGGGCGCCGGCCACTGGCGGCCTGGGGGCCCTCCTCGTTTCTCCGTTTAACGTGAGGTGGAGATTCTCTGCACCGGCTGGAGGTGTGGAGGGGTCAAAGTTATGCCTTTTCTCGGTGACTATGCCTGCAAAGTGTGTCTCCAGCGTCTCTCCAAGATTTCACTATAGGAGGGTCACTTTCTGCTTCCTACCTCTAGCCGCCATCTTGGAATTTCTTTTTTTTTTTTTTTTGGTGCTGAAGATTGAACCCAGGGCCTCGTGCATGCTAGGCAAGACTCTACCACTAAGTTACATCCCAGCCATAAAATGTGTTTTATATAGTCATGTATATACCTATAATGTCACACATAGGCATTCATACATGCAGGTGTATTAGTAATAGATGACAACTAGATATGTTATAATATTTGAAATCTCATATAATTCTATAGATGAACTAAATTTAGGTGCATAACTATTTTTAATTTTTATTTTTATTTCTTCATTTTACTTTTTATTTTTAATTACATTTAAATACATATACCATAATGTTCATCATCCCAACTATTTAAAGTACATAGGTTAGAATTTAACCTTTAAGTTATTTTTATAGTTTTATGTATAATATTAGTCAAGAACTATCATAAAGTAGATCAGATTCTGTAGTCCGAAATGGATTTAATATATTTCAAGAGCTAAAGAAATTTAAAGGGAATGTATAGGTGAAAAAAAAAGAAAAGAACGAAGGACGATGTTCTCCTATGGAAAGAGCTGATTTTTTTATTATCCCCAAGAAGGGTTTGCATGAATTCAAAAGACAAATTTTGGATCAGTTCAGAAGCAGGATTTAGGAACAAAACAACAAAACAATTTCAACAATGAATTAACCTGCTGTTGTCTCATTCCACAAAATTTTATTTCCTTAATTACTGTGCATTTTTGAACAATGAAACAACCCTCTTGTGGATAATACATTCAAATACATATAAAGTGTTCACAGAATGTTACTTCATAGGTATGAAATGTTTTTGGCAATTTCTTTAAATGCGATGATATTTTTCCTTCATTCTTTCTTTGTGAAACATACTATTTAGTAGGCAAATTCATCATGAGGGTGAAAAAAAAAACCAGGGAAAATAAGGCCAATTCAATCAGTCAACCAGTTTCCTTTCAAAGTTGGTTCTTGCATAGTTGTTTATCTCAGGGTTTAACATATTAATTTGAATATGTGACACTAGTTTTCATTCAGATGGTAATTAAAAAAGATAGTACACAAAGACAAAAAGTCTCTTGTCCTTGTTTCTATGCTCTTCTTCCTTCTCTAGTTACATATCACCTGAGCAAACATGATTTAGAAAGGTGGCCTAAAGACTACTGCTAAGGCAAGGAAAATGAAATTCATAATCTCATAAATCTGGTTGTTCATTTTGGTAATTACTTATACCAATTGTTTCCTTCTCTTTTCCATCCTTAAAATGCCTTTTGACCATTAAGAGATCTGAGGCCTAACTCAAATTCCTTTGCTTCCCATTTATGTTTGTAAAATTATTTGTTGCTAGGTAACAAATTATACAAAACATAGTCTCTTAAAATAAAAGCTCCTTATTTAATTTGTGATCCTGTAGGCTAGCAATTAGAACTGGGATCATTTGGGAATTTCTTGAGGTCTTGATTGGGCACATCTGATCTCTGCTGGGTTTGTTTATATAAGGTCATCAATCAGTGGGTCCACTGATTATGATGGCCTCCATTGAGATGGTTGGAATGATTGATTTCTGTCTCCATGGAGGCTCTCATCCTTCAGCAGGCTTATCCATGCTATTAACATGGTGGCCATAGAGTTCCAGTTGCAGAAAAGAAAGCAAGCCACAATATACAAGAGCTTTTTAAGTATACCTTTGCATCAGTTGGCTGAAGCAAGCCCATGCCATGTCAGTAGATGGAAGATGAGACTTCTAAAGGCATAGACATGGGAGGCAGGAGTAAATGAGGACCACTGTGATTATCAACAACAACAGAAATTTTGATGCATGAGTTTAGAGGAATATGATGGAAAACATGGAAACCCAGTGTTATCCAAATATTCCAGTGGAAGCTAAAAATATAGCCCACTCAAAAAGAAAAATCCAGTTTAAAGAACATTAGAGCATCATAGGGAAATTAGAAGTAAATAGATCTGATTTTACATATAAAAATTGATAAGTCATATTTTTTCACATTAGCATTTCAAGTAAAAATTTAAAAATTCTAAATCTGGATTTTGACAAAAAGAGGTAAATGGCAAAAGGACATTGTTGTTAGATATTTGGTTTTTATATAATAAACAGGAAATTGTAACATATTTTTCATTATGATTTATCTGATTGTTTAAAATAATATTATTTATTTTCATCTTAATGACAATTCTATATCATAGCAGTTATTGTTATTATTATTCTTATCATTCCTGTTTTCCCAAAAGGATCTTGAGCTTCAGAAAAACTAAGTGATTTTTCCGTGAGTCATAACTATATAGAGTTCAGCCCCTGTTGTTAAAACTTTTAATTCAGTGTCCCTTTCATTATTATACAGTTGCTTAAATTGAATATTCATTCAATCAAAACCCTCCAAACAATGTTGAGGTTACTTTGGACCTTCAGCAAAATATACACAGAGCAAGGCTAAATTTCTCCTTTCTTCAGATTTGTATTTGAAGAATGAACACACACTTGTATTATCTTCAGAATAAAAATCTGACTAAGGCAGAAAAAAGAGATTTTAGGATTATATTAAAAAGCAAATATTGAGGTTTGTTCTCCAATACCCCAAAATATTTTCTATTTTAAGATGATTAATCTTAAACTGGTAAAAACCACAAATAATCCATCTCTGATGATTATAATCTCTGATGATTATAATTTTTATTATTTAGAAAGATTACCAAATGAAAATGAATCATTTGATTGAGGGTCTAAGTCAGCCTGCTAAATAAACTATTCAGGACAGCTCTAACCTTTAAAATAACAGAAATTAAAATGGGGTCAAATATCAAATGTATATTAATGAATCATTTAGTGTTTTCAATGATAAACACTAAAATTCTCAAACTTTAACCTCATATAACGTAAAACAATTTGAGAAGAAAAAGAAAAAGAAAAGTGAGAAGACAAAGCCAGAACTGTGAAAGATCATAAAGTTATAAACAAGAAGACAGCGTCAAGCTCATACCTCAAGACATGTTCGGGATATCCAGTTATTTTGGATACTAAGTGACTGCCAAAAGTTCATGTGTTGACTCCCCAGTGCAGCCATGTTCAGAGGTGGGTCCTTGAGAAATGATCAAATCATGTGGGCTCTGACCTTGTCTATGCATTAATCCATTGAGGTGTTCATAACTACATTGGCTATTGGGAGTTGGTGAAAACTTTAGGAGGTAGGGCCTAGTTGGAGAAAGTAGGTCACTTGGAAAGTGTCTTTATATCTTTAAGGCTTTAGTCTGTGCTTATTCCCTTTCCCCCACCTTCTTTGCTTTGTGGGTGGCAATGATGTAAGGAACTTTGTTCCATCACATTCTCCATGCCATGATGTTCTGCCTTGCCACAGGCCCACAGTGAAGAGACCTAGTGACATGGACTGAAACCTCTGAAACCATGAGCTAAACAAAGCATTTCTTGCTTAGATTAATTTTCTCATGTATTTTGCCACAGCAGTGAAGAGCTGATATAAAGTCCTCTTATTCACTCCATCCTGAATCTCAGTGTCCATCAAAGTATATTGTTTATCTCCAGGATTCATAACTCAAGTCTCTATCCATAACAGCTAAGAGAACTGGCAAAAGGCTGCCCTGAGATTTGAATGAATGAGGTTACTTCTAAAAAGGTGAACCAAGTGACTAGCTGGAGAAGTGAGGGAATGCTGATAACAGATTTGTACTTGGTTAAAGCAGCCTGATCCTGAACTGATGCTTGTTGGAGCTTCTACTCCAGGCCTGGAGTAAGGACTGGTGCACATTTTGGGAGCCAACATCTTTTCCTGGACTGACTCCATCTGACTCTGCTTCATACACTGTTACTTTGCAGATGCAAAATGAAGCCCAGTTTTCTTTCTTCTCAATTCCTTCTATATGGTCTCATCTTTGGTTTAAGTATTTGACTCTAATATGCTATCTTCTTTCTCACAGAAGAAAAACTAAAACAAGCAAAACTACCTTTAAAGACCTCAGCATTCATTAACCAACCTGAGGAAGGAGGTTGGTTAGTACCTCACCTGGCATAATCTTAACTTCCCAGCTCAACACAAAGCCTCCCATAGAGCTTCCACGATGCTCAATTACTTTAAAAGGGGCTTTAACTAAAGAAATACCAATGGCTTCACTAAAAATGTATTTTATTTTAACATGCAGTACACATATAGAAGAATAAAGGATAAACACAGAGATTAATGGATTGTTATTGTTAAATGTCCATGTTTCATGACACAACCTAGATAACAGAACATTTTCTGTACTTCAGAAGCTATCAGTGCCCACTATGATGATCATAATTTCATCACCCCAATCTCCTCTTTCAAAATTGTCCACTGGCCTCAGTGGAGGCTCCAAGATCTAAACAGGGCCAACTGTCACCACCATGTGAAGCTGCTCACATGTCATGAAGCAGAAATTGTTCTAGTTTTTAAGTTGTCTGCAATAGGAAATCAGTCCAAATAATGTAATACTCTGTTATTGAAATAAAACCACAAAATTCTCCAGGATTCATTCTGATTCCTGTTCTGCTAAAGCAGTAACAATAACATGCACTTTAGTTTATAGAAGAGATTTTTCTATCACTTGGAGAAAGCTGATATCAGAGAGATGGGGCAATATGTCTATTTTTATAGGAACTCATTATTTCCCAACTCCTGCAAACCTCCAAATACTGTAAAACGCAATCAGAATTTGAAAAGTAAGATTAAAGCTTCTGAAATAATGTAAATGGCCTTCTCTGATTCAACTCAGGCATATACAGAAATTTTATATTTAATTTCCCATTTGTGATTGGAAACAGAGGGGTTAGGATCAGGTGAAAGATGAAAGGCTTTAAGGGCTCCAGCGTTCTCCTGGATAAGGCTGTAAAAGTGACCCTCTGATTTTTTTATGTTAGAGAAAAAAAACCAAAACAGTGTATATACTCTGTTTTTCACTACTATAGTGAAACATTGAAGGCTGGAAACTTTATAAAGAAAAGAGATTTATTTAGTGCACAGTTTTGGAAGCCAAAAGTTCAAACAGCATAGCATTTGCTCTGGTGAAGACCCCCAGCTGTACCAAATTTTGGTGATGGCATCATGGTGAGAGTGTGTGCAAGATGGAGAGATCACATGGTGAGACAGGAACACAGAGACTAGGATGGGTTGTGTTTGCTCTTTTATAACAACCCTCTCATGAGAACTAACCAGAGTCCTATGAGAATATTCCTTCTTTGTTGGTACTGGGGTTTGAACTCAGAGCCTCATGCTTGCTATCCAGGCACTCTGCCACTTTAGCCATGCCAACAGGCATAATCTTATTGTATACATGTTCTCATATGTGTTTAAAAATGCTCACAGTCATACACAGTAACATTAACTTTTGTGACTGCTATGAATTGGAACTGGAAAGTTCAGAATAGAGAAAAGGTCTAATACTGACCACTCTTAATATTTATCATGAGCATATATTGCTTTCTAAACGTCATTTTATTTCATCTATGTAAAATAACATCCATATGCATTGTATAATATAAAGAGAAAAATGCAGCTGAGAAAATATGATCCTCTTTAAAAAGTCAAACAATTTCAGTTATAAAACTATTTTACATGTGAATTCATTTCTTTTTGTGTTGAACAATATTTAAACATTGGTATTTCTTTATACCCACATATGCATGTATTTATTTATGTGTATATTAATAACTACAGATTTCTCAACATGTACGTATATATGTTTACTTATGTGTATATTTGCAATGTGAATATGGGTCATGCATAAGTACATCATTTTTGTGTATATAACTATAAATTCTTATGACAATTGCTTTATGATCCATCCTAATTTATCTAAGCATGTATTGGTAATTGAACATTTATGTTGTTCAACAAATATCCTCTCAACAGATGTTTAGATTATTCATAAAACAATACATAGCAATGACAGCTGAAAATGAATGTTAAAAATGAAAAGAAAGTATCTATAAATAGGGAAAAAGTACTTAAAATCACACAAAGTATTATTAGCCCACAGGTTACTTAATTTCAGTCTCTGGAGAGCATGGTTTGAACTATCTATGCTAAGGAGTCAATCCCTTTAGTCTTAATGGTGCACAGGTCTTTCCTCACTAGACTGCTACCAGACCACCATCACATAAGCACAAATTCTATCATGTTGTACTCCTTCTTTAAGCTCAGTAGTCCTCCTCTTCTTCAAGAGGTGACACAGATCCTCACTTATCCAACACTCAAGGAATCCCCTCCTGCCTTATTCTACTCCTCTTGGTACATAGTTTCTCAAATCCACCATGGTCTTTCTCCCTCCAAGCTTCTGATGTCCCTGTTTCCTCCATTGAGGTTGTTCTCTCCCATATCCCACGGGAGTATCAATTCTTCTCTAATCTCACCTGTAATGGCATGACACTGCAGCTCAGGTACCAAGGAGCCTTACACTTGCCTAGTTTTCCCTCTGACTTGCTCTTCGTAAAATTTAGGTTATCTTCGAAGCTTTTTTTCACTATACAATCTGTCACTTTTATTAATTTTAGCTTGATCTTGTGATTGTTTGTTTATGCATGCCATGATTAATTTAAAAATTTGAGAGGTTTTCAGATTATGAGAAAGCAATGTATTTGCATGCATAAAAAGTGGGGCAGTTTAGATATTCAAATTAAGTAAGTAGTAGGAGAAAATCAAGTAGATATGCAAGTCATCAGATACTGCATGGTTTGCAGCAGGTAATTTTTAACTTTGACCTGATCAAAGCAAAATTGAAGATTTGCCCATTTTTTAGTTTTATTTGTCCATGTGGCATAAACACTTATGCTCCTTATGAAGGCCAAGCTTAAAATTTTTCACATCTTTTATAGGATTTTCTTGTTCCTGTACCCTCTCTTCTCCTATTACATCTATTGCTGGCCTTTGCCTCAGCCTTACTTTCTGGGATCATTTGATGCTGGAGTTATGCATGTGATCAGCTGTCTGGGAGCCATGTGCTTTCTTTTTTGGTGAATCCATTGATCCATAACCTTCCTCAACATCCTTCCTTTGGGCAACATGGTTTTCTACCCATTGTCAAGGTGTTCTTGACCATTGGATTTGAACCAGTCTCAGTCACCATATGGCAGAACCCTCAACCACCCCTCCTCTAGACTTTCTATATTGCTATAAGTTGAGTCTCCTGAAAGAAAATTTTTCATGTGCTTTTATTCTGAGTATATAAGCATAGGCTTAGGATGAAAGGCTGGAAGATTTACCAAGCCACTAGCCCCCCAAAACAAGCAAGAGTAGCAATACTTAGCTCTGACAAAGTAGAATTCAAACCTACATTTATCAAAAGAGATACTAATAAAAGGGGAAATAGACCAAAATGAAATAATAATTATCAACCTAAATACACCCAATGTCAATGCACCCAATTTCATCAAACATACCCTGAAGGACCTAAAAGCATATATTAACTCCAACACAGTGGTTGTGGGAGAATTTAACACCCCCTTATCATCAATAGATAGGTCATCCAAACAAAAAATCAATAAAGAAATCCTATATCTAAAATATACAATAGATCAAATGGACCTACTTGATGTCTACAGAACATTTTATCCAACTTGTACACAATATACATCTTCTCAGCAGCCCATGGAACCTTCTCCAAAATAGACCATATCCTAGGGCATAAAGCAAGCCTCAGCAAATATAAGAAAATAGAAATTATACCATGCATACTATCTGATCACAATGCAATAAAACTAGAACTCAACAACAAAAGTAAAGACAAAAACCATGCAAACAGCTGGAAACTGATAACTCATTGCTTAATGAACAATGGGTCATTGATGAAATAAAAGAGGAAATTAGAAAGTTCCTGGAAGTCAATGAAAATGAAAACACAACCTACCAGAACCTATGGCACATAGTAAAGGCAGTCCTGAGAGGAAAGTTTATAGCCATGAGTGCATATATTAAAAAGACTGAGAGATTCCAAATCAATGACCTAATGATACATCTCAAACTCCTAGAAAACCAAGAACAAGCAAATCCCAAAACAAATAGAAGTAGAAAAATACTAAAAATAAGAGCTGAAATCAACAAAATAGAAACCAAAAAAACCATACAAAGAATTAATGAAACAAAAAGTTGGTTCTTTGAAAAAATAAACCAGATCGACAGACATCAGGCAAACTGACTAAAATGAGGAGAGAAAAAACCCAAATTAGTAAAATCAGGAATGCAAAAGGGGAGATAACAACAAACACCATGGAAGTCCAGGAAATCATCAGAGACTACTTTGAGAAACTGTATTCCAATAAATTCGAAAATCTTAAAAGAAATGGACAATATTCTAGATATTTATCATCATTCAAAACTTAACCAAGAGGACATTAATCACCTGAATAGATCTATAACACAAAATGAAATTGAAGCTACAATCAAGAGTCTCCCAAAAAACAAAAGCCAAAGACCTGGTGGATTCTCTGATGAATCTATCAGATCTTTAAAGAATTAATGCCAACCCTCCTTAAACTGTTCCACAAAATAGAAAGGGAAGGAAAACTGCCTAACACATTTTATGAAGCCAGTATTACACATATCCCCAAACCAGGAAAAGACACCTCCAAAAAGGACAGCTATAGGCCAATCTCCTTAATGAACATTGATGCAAAAATCCTCAATAAAATAATGGCAAACATAATTCAACAACACATCAAAAAGAACATTGACCACCACATAGTAGGCTTCATCCCAGGAATGTAGGGGTGGTTCAACATACAAAAATCAATAAACATAATAAGCCACATTAACAGAAGCAAAGACAAAAACCACTTGATCATCTCAGTAGATGCAGAAAAAGCCTTTGATAAGATCCAAGACCATTACATGATAAAAGCTCTAAGAAAACTAGGAATAGAAGGAAAGTACCTCAACATTATAAAAGCTGTATATGACAAACCTATAGCCAGCATTATATTAATGGAGAAAAACTGAAACCATTCCCTCTAAAATCAGGAACTAGTCGAGGATGCCCACTATCTCCACTCCTATTCAACATAGTACTGGAATTCCTAGCCAGAGCAATTAGGCAAGAAGAAGGAATAAAAGGAATACAAATAGGTAAAGAAACTGTCAAAATATCCCTATTTGCAGATGATATGATCCTATACCTTAAAGACCCAAAAAACTCTACTCAAAAGCTCCTAGACACCATCAATAGCTATAGCAAGGTAGCAGGATATAAAATCAACATAGAAAAATCAATAGCATTTCTATACACTAATAATGAACAAACTGAAAAAGAATATATGAAAACAGTTCCATTTACAATAGCCTCAAAAAAAAAATCAAATACCTCGGTGTAAACCTAACAAAGGATGGGAAAGACCTGTACAAGGAAAACTATAAACTTCTGAAGAAAGAGATTGAGGAAGACTATAGAAAGTGGAGAGATCTCCCGTGCTCATGGATTGGTAGAATCAACATAGTAAAAATGTCTAGACTCCCAAAAGTAATCTACATGTTTAATGAAATTCCCATCAAAATTCCAATGACATTCATTAAAGAGATTGAAAAATCTACCATTAAATTTATATGGAAACACAAGAGGCCACAAATAGCCAAGGCAATACTCAGTCAAAAGAACAATGCTGGAGGTATCACAATACCTGACTTCAAACTATATTACAAAGCAATAGCAATAAAAACAGCATGGTACTGGCACAAAAACAGACATGAAGACCAGTGGAACAGAATAGAGGACTCATATATGAAGCCACACAACTATATCCAACTTGTCTTTGACAAAGGCGCTAAAAATATATGATGGAGAAAAGACAGCCTCTTCAACAAAAACTGCTGGGAAAACTGTTTAGCAGTCTGCAAAAAACTGAAACTAGATCCATGTATATCACCCTATACCAATATTAACTCAAAATTGATCAAGGCTCTTAATATCAGACCACAAACTCTAAAGTTGATACAGGAAAGAGTAGGAAATACTCTGGAATTAATAGGTATATGTAAGAACTTTCTCAATGGAACCCCAGCAGCTCAGCAACTAAGAGATAGCATAGATAAATGGGACTTCATAAAACTAAAAAGCTTCTGCTCAACAAAGGAAATGGTCTCTAAGCTGAAGAGAACACCCACAGAGTGGGAAAAAATATTTGCCAGGTGCACATCAGACAAAGGACTGATAACCAGAATATATAGGGAACTTAAAAAACTAAACTCTCCCAAAATTAATGAACCAATAAAGAAATGGGCAAGTGAATGAAACAGAACTTTCTCAAAAGAAGAAATTCAAATGGCCAAAAAACACATGAAAAAATTCTCACCATCTGTAGCAATATAGGAAATGCAAATCAAAACCACACTAAGATTCCACCTCACCCCTTTTAGAATAGCCATCATCAGCAACACCACTAACAACAGGTGTTGGTGAGGATGTGGGGAAAAAGGAACCTTCTTAGACTGCTGGTGGGAATGTAAACTAGTACAATCACTCTGGAAAAATATTTGGAGGCTACTTAAAAAGCTAAACATTGATCTACCATTTGATCCAGCAATACCACTCTTCGGGATATACCCAAAAGAATGTGACACAGGTTACTCCAGAGGCACCTGCACACCCATGTTTATTGCAGCACTATTAACAATAGCCAAATTATGGAAATAGCCAAGATGCCCCACTATTGACGAATGGATTGAGAAAATGTGGTATTTATACACAATGGAATTTTATGCAGCCATGAAGAACGAAATGTTATCATTCGCAGGTAAATGGATGGAATTGGAGAACATCATTCTGAGTGAGGTTAGCCTGGCCCAAAAGACCAAAAATCATATGTTCTACCTCATATGTGGACATTAGATCAAGGGCAAACACAACAAGGGGATTGGACTTTGATCACAAGATAAAAGCAAGAGCACACAAGGGAGATATGAGGATAGGTAAAACATCTAAAAAACTAGATAGCATTTGTTGCCCTCAATGCAGAGAAACTAAAGCAGATACCTTAAAAGCAACTGAGGCCAATAAGAGAAGGGGACCAGGAACTAGAGAAAAGTTTAGATCAAAAAGAATTAACCTAGAAGGTAACACACATGCACAGGAAATTAATGTGAGTCAACTCCCTGGATAACTATCCTTATCTCAACTAGCAAAAACCCTTGGTCCTTCCTATTATTGCTTTACTCTCTCTTCAACAAAATTAGAGATAAGGGCAAAATAGTTTCTGCCGGGTATCAAGGGGCTGGGGGGGAGAGAGAGGGGACGGGGGGGTAAGGGTGGGGGTTGAGGATGGGGGTAGAAATGACCCAAACATTGTGTGCACATATGAATAATAAAAAAAATTCTGAGCAGAGTTACCTATTTTTAAAGGTATTTGTTGAATAATTTAAATTTTGCAGATTACCTTTCATGTTAGTTCATCATTTTATTGATGTTTAATTTTTATTTATAAGTTATTTGAATAGTAAATAAAACTCCTATGTTGCAAATGTTTGCCAGTTTTATTCATTTTGTTTATCTCATTACTAATAAATTTATTTATCATAAATGTATTATTTAATGGTGGCTTCCGAGTTGAGTTTTAATTTGCAGCTTAAAATACCTTCCATGTAAAACATATTTGTCTATCTGTTATTTTTAATTTTGAGATTTTACATTTATAATTTTGATCAATAGGATTTTATTTACATGTTTTGAACATTGGAAAGCAGTAAAGAAATATGATTTGATGATATCTATTATATTTTAAATTTAGCATATACCTGGACCAGCAATTTCATTCTATTTCTAGCAATATTACCTAGTTATGTTACATTTATATTTTAGGAGAAAAGTTTGAAGATTTTCTTAAAAACTTTTTGTTGTTTAGCTTTTGTTTTTTTGCAGTGCTGCAGATGGAAACTAGATCCTTATGCACACTAGGCAGGTACTCTACTGGTGAGCTAGATCCCCAACCTCAAAACATTAGCTTTAAAATAAAAATAATTTTAAAAAGTTAAATGTCTTTCTGCAAAAAATGTTTAATATATGGTATAGTTATAAAACCAAATACTAAAACCCTGTGAAAATGAATAAACCAGAGTATTACTTGGACAGATACCATACTGAATGAAAAGTAGTTGGAGGTAAGTAACTTTTATATAGATTTAAATCCTGAAAAACAGAGGTGAAAGATATTCATGAATGCATTCATATGTCGTAAAATTATGAAGGGATTCAGGAGTATGCTACACCCTAGCTCTACGTTTGTGATATTCTCAGGGCAGCAAGGGAATGGGATTGGGAAGGGGCACAGAGAGTTTCCATCAAGCCAGCAGGATAAGGCAGAGGCATGAGGACCGGGAGCTGAGGCCATTCCTGGCAAAGTTAGCAAGACCCTATCCCAAAAACAAAACACAAAGGGGCCACGGGTATAGCTCAGGTGATAGTGCACTTGCCTGACTCATGTGATGCTCTGGGCCAAGTCACCAGTACCACAGTCACCATGTTATTCTGCCTAAGCCTCTGAGCATCCCTCCTCCCCTGGGTGAGATTGGGATCCACTGTTGCTTCTGTAAATGTTCAGCCAATATTATTCTTACATAATAGACCATTAAAGGAGGACTTGGCATTCTGTATTTTGGGCTTATTTTATTGTTTGTTGTTTTAAAATTTTTTCCTTTCCAATATAAAACAGAGTTATTTGTTCCTAACAACACAAAACTTTGGAGCATTTAGAAGAGGCATTATTTTCAATTTGAGAGAAATTAGATCCTGTTTGCTGTCTGAAGGGTGCAGGAAGGAAGGAGGTATTAAAAAAAAATGATGAGTGGAATAATTTCCCAGAGAAGACTGGAGAGTTTTATCACAAGACTTCAGGTTACTTGTGAAGGAGAGAAGGGGTTCTGGAGAAAGGAAGATGTGAATTTAGGATGGAGAAGACTTCCTGGATGGGGTCCGAAGCAAGTGGAGTTTGTGCTGTGTTGAGAGCAATGTTTTTTATGGAGAAGCAGAAGGTAGAATGGCCTAGGGACCTTGGTGAAAAGTGAACATTTCCAAAGCACTTTTAGGATGGGAAGAGTTATGACCATGGGATTGCAAATAAATAATCACTGATTACAGAGAGAACTCTAATGGCCACTGTCTACATGCTTCTGATGTTTTGTAAAACTTGAAATAGAATGTGACTGGATTGACCCAAGATGGGTTGTTTGTAAGAAACCAAAGAGAGGCTGACAGAGAGAAAAAAGTAAGAAATAGTGCGGGAGGACAAGGATACCCATACTAATATCATCATTAAAGAGATTGATTGCATGTTGGGCACAGTGGCTCTCACTAGTAGTCTCAGCCATTTGGAAGGTGGCGATCAACAGGATCATTGTTTGAGGCCAATCCAGGCCTATCTGAAAAAATAACTAAAAGGGAAAAGGTCTGAGCATGTGCCTCAAATGGTAGAGTGCTTGCCTGCCTGAAGATCCTGAGTTCAAAACTCCAGTACTGCCAAAAAAAATTATTGTGAAGTATATAATAGGTGGGAAACAAGATTGTCCTGGAGAGAAGTAAAATAACTATGATGCAATGCAAGGTATGATGTAATTGTTTTGCTTGTGGGGCATTAAAAGCAGACCAGGTGACATGGATATAATCTACAATGATCTTCAGAGTGTAGACAGATAGTTAGAACTGGGGATGCCATCAAGTTGAAGCTACATATATGTTCACTTAATCATTTGGTCAACAAATACCCACTGAGCACCTGCTATTCCTGGAGCTTTTCCAGTTGTCTGGGGAGATTATAATGAGAAAAAGGCCCTTTCCATGGAACTTCTATTATTTTAGGGAAAACAGGTAATAAAGAAGATAGAACACTAAAAATGTACGTATGGCAATGATGTAAAATGTTAAAGGGAAAGCTGGATAGCGGGGTGAGTGCTGGTGTAGGTCTTGGTTTGTATGTGTGCATCTCTGAATCATATCAGATGAACAAAGCTGGATCCTCAGAAATGCTCCTCTCAGGCCAAGGCAGATGTGCATCTCACTTACAGCACCAACTGGAAGTAAAGGAGTATTTAGTTTATTATGGAGAACACTACAAGGTATGGTAGGAATTAATAGAAACTATTTTAAAAAATCAGTCAACTATTCTCTGAATGATTGTTACCCACCAAAATGTGGAAGCCCTGGGCACACCTGTGAAACTTTTAACTCAGTGCTGTAGACTATTAAAAGATGGAAGGAATGCTATCTATGACCTATTCAACCTTCTCATTGTCGAGTGGTTTCTAGGGCTAAAGCGGCTTGCCCAGGGTACTCACATACTTGGTGGCAGGGCTGATATTCAACTTCCGCTTCTTTTAGACTAACTTTTTACTTTGCCTCAGGCAGACCACAGGACTTGGAGAAAGGGAGCAAGACCTTATGGAAATAGGGCTTCAGGGAGAGGGGACAGAGCACTTAATATGGGCCTCCTTGTGCCTGGCACAGTCTCAGGATTTCCACTTCTTTTCTCTTATTTTGTCTTCACAATAACCACTTAAGGCAGAGTTTATGATTCTATTCTTGCTCCCAACTTTTTTTTTTTTGAGCTCTACCACTGAGCTACACCCCCAGCCCATAAAGAACCGTCTTTCAAAGAAGGTGACTCTAAGTTTGAACAAGATGCAGCCATTTGCCGTCAGCTAAGAGAGCAGTGGCACTGGAACTACCCCTAGCTGTGATTTCTAGGACTAGGACACCACGGGGTTGGGGAGAGGTTTCATGTGCTCCACCAGAGGGAAAAATATGAAGTGATTGTGTACGAAGTTTTGTTGCTCCCAACTTTTAAAGAATGAAATTTTGTGCTTATTAATTGAAGACTCTGTATACCACTTCTCAATCCCATGTCCTTCCTTTCCCAGAAAAAAATTAGCATCTTAAACCTGGTATTTCTTTAGCCCTTGTACCATCTTATATTACTACGCTTAATCAGTATGCAGTACAACAAGAAACTATATTCTTTCAATTTCCAAATTTTATATTAATTTTAATCTAATGCAGATTTCTGAAATTGATTTTTCACTCATAAGCATTTTTGAAATTTACCTGAATCCATACATGAATTCCACATCATTCATGTTTTTTCTTTTTTTGCTATACCTTACTTTCTAGAGTACTTTTAAATTTATAGCAAAATTGAGCAGAAACTAGAAGACTCCCATAATTCCCCTCATATGTGGGCATCCCTGCCACTAGCAACAGTTTGTATGAGCGTGTACTAGTGTTTTCTTTTATTCACTAAAGTCCTTAGTTCACATTTGATTCAGTCTTTATGCTTTACAGTTGTATGGGGTTTGGTGGAAGCCTAATGTCATGTACTAACCATTGCAGTGTCACATAGAGTTGTTTCATTTTCATAGAGATCCCTGGAGCTGGACCTATATATTCCTTCCTGTCTCCCAGTAAGCCCCCCTCGATCCTTTTGCTGTCTCCTGAGCTTTGACTTCTAGAGTGTCAAATTGGAATCATGCAGTAATTTTTCAAATTGGCTTCTTTCACTTAACAATATGTATTTAATTGTTTTCCATGTCTTTTATGGCTCTATAGCTCATATCTTTGTGGTGCTAATAATTCATTGTCTAGATATGCCACAGTTTATCCATTTACATAGCTGAAGGGCATCTCTATTGCTCCCAAATTTCGTTAATTATAAATAAAGCTACCAAAAACATACATGTTTTCAACTCATTCAAGTACATGTCAATGAGTATGGTTGCTGGTTTGTATGGTGAGCATACATCAAGTTTTGCAAGAGATCACCAAACTGTCTTCCAAATGAGAGTTACAATTTTATTCACATTAATCATGGCTTAAAATTCCATTATGTCAATGTTTCAAAATGTATTTATCTGTTCTCCTACTGATGAGCAATTAGGTACTCTCTAGTTCAATATGTAATATTGTGTGTATTTTATTTAATTCATTAGGAATTTTTCTAGATATGGCCATGGGAGTGGAAATTCTGGGTTGTTACTAATATACTAATACATACATCCAACGTTCAGAGTGCTTTCTAAAGAATTTATGCCAATTTATGTACCTGTCAACATAAGATAGTGTTTTTTTTGTTTTTTACTTTTAGTACTGGGAGTTGAACTCAGGGCCTTGCACTTGTTAGGCAAAGCCCTATGCCGCTTGAACCACACCTCCAGTTCTGGATATTCTTGATTTTGTAAATTTTAGGCTAGTACTTGGAATTGTGAGGTCAAAATTTTTTGGTTAGCCAGAGTTGAGAGTTGGGAATTCAATGTTCTTTCATCTGGTGTTCATCTGATCATTCTGATGTGTATTAGTCATTTGATGTTTGTCTTTTGTAAATTGCGTGTTCGTACCTTTGTCCACGTTAAAATTGAGAGTGTTGATATTTCCTAATTGTAAAAATCCTCTATGTGTCCTAGATAATAATAATGCTTGTTAACTAATACTGAGCTTTGTTCCTGGTACTTCCTAAGCATTTCACATACCCTCTATGAATGCAATAATTATTTTAATAACTTTTTAAGGTAGGTAATATCCTCATTTTATAGATGAGCAAATCAAAGTATGATACTAAGTTACTTGCTCAAGATTAGCTTTGAGTAATAAATCTATAATTCTTAAGCAGAAGAAAGATTTATACTGAAATAAACATTTGTCTTATATAGGAATGACCACAATCAACAACTTTCTACTTTACTTGCTTTATAATGTTTTATATTATTCAAAGACTATGATTTAATTGAAATTAATTGTATTCCTTTTTTCTTTAGGATTAATTTCTTGTGTTTTGTTACATGATTTCTATAGACGGTCAAGCACAAAAAGATATTGTCCTACATTGTATTCTAAAAGTGTTTCATCTTCAAATTACAGAATTTAATCTCCTTGAAATTTACTTCTATTATGTGAAATATCTATTTTAGCTTACTTTCCCATGTGGATATAGAGTGATGTTACCACAATATTACAGAAAAGTTTATTCTTTCTGTATAATTTATAAGGTCAGCTTTTATAAATCAAATTACCTCATTTTATTGTGTATTCTTTATCCTATTCTAGCTGTTTATATATTTATGTACTTCTATTATTCTGAATTTTTATTAGAGCTTTGCAGTAACATTTTATAGTTGTGCTAAATTTCTTCCCCCTTTCCTTCTTTAAAACTGTCTTAGTTATTTGTCTTCCTTTTTGATTACATGAACTTTAGGTTTAATTTAAAAGCTCTGTGTAATTCTGCATGGCATTATGTATTATTTGAAATTTGTATGTTTTTTTACCATCTTTCCATTTGTAGAAACAGAATATCTTTTCATTTATTCAGGTTTGTTGTTTCAGTATTACATAGCTATTTCAAAATAATTTTTCACATATAGAAATATATTCATCTTATTTATTATTTTCAGAAAATTCTGTTCCTTCTTGTTATTCTCTTTCTGTCACTCCACAGAAGTACTTTTAGTTCTATTCTGAGTTTATAAATTAAAAAATTAATTCATTTGATTTCCATGTCTCTTATTTTTGAACAAATGCACTGAAAGCTAGAAACCTACTACTGTATAATCAATTAATTTCTTTACCTATATCTTATGGATTTTGCTACTTAATGCTGTTGTTATTTTTTGGTTGTAAATGTTTGAAACTTTTATTGTGATTTTTTGATTAACCCAGAATTTACCTAGGTAAATTTTTAAATTTTTAAAATTCCTAACCATGTTATTTAAAATTTTTAAATTCCCAAATATATTATTTTTTAAATTCTCAAATATATTATTTTTCTCCTTTTTGTAACTATTGTGGGATATCTTATTCCACCTTAACTTTGTTCTAATTAGGAATTACAGGCAATATAAACACTTTTGTGAATTCTTATTCACAATTTTTGACATTCAGTTTATGGCTTATCACATGGTTGATAATTATAAGTGTTATTTATATCCTTAAAAACCATGGATGGGAGCCAAAATGTTATATCGGAAGCAGGCAGCACTTTCAGTTTCTCTGCAATCTGGAATTGAAACAACCGGAAAATACCTTCTCAGAAAGAACTGTGAAGGAAGTCTGAGCTAGTGGCGCAGTGGTGAAGACCGAATCACCTTCCCACAAGCTTGCTGCTTGCAGGTAGCAATGTGCAAATGCAGAGGTGTGAACCCATGCCACTGTGGCATTGTCTGGTGCACTGACTTGAAAGTGATTCAAAAAGACTTGGTCAGAAAAACTGCAAACTGCAAGCCCTACAACACCAACTGCCCCTTCACAGAATCCTTTGAAAGATAAAAGATACAGCTTTGAGGTTTGGCCGAACACCACTTGCAGCCAATTTAGGATGCAATTTAGGATATTTCATGGTGTCCTAAACATCAGGACAGGGAAAGTACCAACAAATACAGACAGGGAAAGGGTTGGCACTGGTTCTGAACTCAATAGACAATGAACTATTCATTCCTGAGTGAAATAGAGAACTGGACCCAGTATTTTGTGCATGGGATATCCCCTGCCCTAAGCCACAAGAAAATTCACCAGCACACAGTCGCTACCCAGTTTTACCTAAACATTGTGAAATCTCCAACTACAAGGAAATAGGTGATAGAAACCATCTGCCAAAAATTTACACTTAGATGCATAAATCCCAGCATAGAAACATTAGTAATTAAAAAGGTAATATGTATCCTCCTAATGTCAACAACTCCACACAAAGGAATTAAATGAAAATAAAGCTGATGAAATTTCATACAATGAACTTAAAAGAAAAATGACAAAATTAAAGAGGAGATGCATAAATACCTAAATGAAATCAGAAAAGACACAAATAAATTGCTGACTGAACTGAAAGAGAATTCCAACTAATAGCTGAATAAAATATGGAACAAAATACAGGATATGAAAGAGGAACTCTATAAAGGTATAGAATTCTGAATAAAAAAATCAAATTGAAATTTTGGAAAATAAAAGCACAATAATCCAAATAAAAACTCAATTAAAAGTCTTGCCAATGAAGCAGAACATTTTAAAATAGACTATCAGGAATTGAAGATCAACTAGAGGATTTAAATCAACCAGACAAAGAAAAAGGAAAAATACTAAGGCAATATAACATGTACTATAACATGCATTGATTTGACACTATCAAAAGACCAATCCTATGAATCATGGGTGTACAAGAAGGAGAAGAGGTACAAAATAAAAGCATTGATAAGATAGTCAATAAAATAATAGCTGAAAATGTTCACAATCATGAGGGAAAGAGAGTTATTACAGGGGGCTTTCACAACATCAATTAAGTTCAGAAAAGAAGCACCCCTAAACATATTATAGTTAAAACACTAAAAATATAGAACAAAGAAAACACATTGAAAACTGCAAAGGAGAGGCAGCAAGTCACATATGAAATGAAATGTGAAATGAAAGTGAATTCAACACAATGAAAGTGATTTCAACACAAACTCTAAATGCAAGGAAGGCTTGGAATGATATAACCTAAGCCCTGAAAGAAAATAATTGTTAACTGACATTAGTGTATTAAGCAAAACTATCCTTCATAATTAAAGGAGAAAAAAGACCTTCCACAATAAAAAATTGAAAAAATTCATGAACACTAAACCAGCTCTGCTGAATATACTTAAAGGTATCCTACAAAAGAAGAGGATGACAAACATAACCAGAAAAATACAAGAAAGAAAAGACTGCACTAGATGAGTAGATTAACAAAGGAGGAATAGGAAAGAAGTAACCATTATTAAAAAAACAAGAAATGCTACAAATCTTTCAATATTAACACTGAATGTTATTGGTCAATACTCTCCAATCAAGAGACATAGAATGACAACCTGGATTAAAAAGCAAAATGCAATCATTTATTGTTTACAAGAAATGCATCTCATTGACAAAGACAAACAAGCTTAAAGTTTGGAAAGGATGGAAAAAGATTTTCTAAGCAAATGGAAAAACAAGCAGGAATAGCTATACTTATTTCAGATAAAAGCAGACTTTAAAATAAGTCAGAACAGGCAAAGAAGATCACCTTATATTAATAAAATATGAACACACACCAAATATTAAAATATGCACACCAAATGCTGGCACAACCAATTTCATTAAACAAATAGTTCTAGATTTATAATCACCAATGGATCCAAACACAATTATAACAGGAAACTTCAATACTCCACTGTCACCAATAGATAGGTCATACAGACAAAACTCAACAAAGAAACCCAAGAACTAATCAACACTGTAGATCAAATACTTAATAGACCACAACAGAATATTCATTGAGCAACAGCACAATACACAGTTTTCACAGTGGCCCATGAGACTTTACCCAAAATAGATCATATTTTAATACATAAAGTAATTCTTAACAAATATAAGAACATAGAAGTAACCTCCTGCATTCTATAAGAACACATGGAGTAAAACTAGAAGTGAATAGCAAAAGAAACAACAGAAAATGTTCAAACACACAGGCTGAACAGTAAATTGATGGAAGACCAAAGAGTCCTTAAAGAAAAAAGTAGTGGAATTAAATGTTCCTGGAATCTAATAAAAATGAAAATAAAACTTACCAGAACTTTTTGGATACTAACTGAATACAGTGACAAAGGGAGAGTTTATATTTCTAAGTGCAGAGAGAGAGAGAGAGAGAGAGAGAGAAGATCCTAAATAAATAAATAACCTAATGATGCATCTGAAACTCTTAGAAAAATAGAAACAAGCCAAACACAAAATCAGTAGGTGAAAAGAAGCAATAAAGATTAGGGTTGAAGTTAATGAAATGGAGACTAAAAGTATAAGAATCAACAAAACAAAAAATTGGTTTTTTGAAAAGAATATAAGATCCATAAACTCTTAACCAAACTTACTGAAAGGGGGAAGAAGATCCAAGTCAATAAAATTAGAGATGAAAAGGGGTATATCACAACTAATAATAATGACATTCAGAGATTCATTAAGGAATCCCTTGAAAACTTGTATTCCAATTAACTGGAAAATATAGATGAAATAAATAAATTGTTCAATGCATTTAACCCACTAAAATTGAACTGAGAAGATATAAACCACTTAAAAAATCTGTAACTAGAAATGAGATGGAAGCAGAAGAAGAACCTAGGACTGGATGGATTCAGTCCTGAATTCAACCAGTCCTTTAAAGAAGAAATAACATCAATGCTCCTCAAATTCTTCTATGAACTAGAAAGGGAAAGAACATTACCAAACCCATTCTGTAAAACCAGTATTACCCTGACACCAAAACCTGATAAGGACACAATAAAAAAAGAAAATTATAGACAAGTCTCTTTGATGAACATAGATGCAAAACTCCTCAATAAAATGCTTGCAAATAGAATTCAACAGTGCATCACAAAGAACATATACCTTGATCAAATTGATTTCATTCCAGGAATGCAAGTATGGTTTAACCTATGCAAATGAATAAATGTAATATAACACATAAACAAAATCAAGGAAAAAATTCACATGATCATGTATCTTGATAGATTAAGAAAAATCCTTGACAAAATCCCAACATCTTTTCATGATCAAAGCTCTAAAGTAATTAGGAACAGAAGGAGTATATATAAATATAATAGAGGTTATATATGACAAACCTATAGTATACATAATACTAAGAGAGAAGAACCTGAGATCTTTTCCTCTTAAATCAGGAATAAGACAAGGGTACCCATTCTCCCCAGTCTTATTCAATACAGTGCTGGAATTTCTAGCTAGTGCAGTAAGGCAAACAAAGAAAATGGATTCAAATAGTGAAAGAAGAAGTCAACTTATTCCTGTTTTCAGATGGTATGATTCTATACTTAAAAAACCCTAAAGATTCCACCAGAAAAGCCTTCTAGATCTGGTTAACTTCTCTGGCAAAGTAGCAAGATAAAAAATTAACATAGAAAATCAATCACTTTTCTATCTACCAATAATGGGCAGGCCAAGAAAAAATTAGGAAAATAATTCCACTTTTAATAGCCTCAAAAAATAAATACTTAGGAATAAACCTAATTAAAGAGGTGAAAGATCTCTACAGAAAAACTATAAAATCTTGAAGAAAGAAATTGAAGAACACCCCAGAAGACGGAATGATCTCCCACGCTCATGGATTGGCAGAACTAATATTGTGAAAATGGCTATACTACCAAAGTCAATCTGCAGATTCAATGCAATCCCCATCAAAATTTCAATGTCATTCTTCACAGATGTATAAAAATCAATCCTAAAATTCATATAGATGCACAAAAGACCCCAAATAGCCAAAGCATACTTAAGCAAAGGAGCAATGATGGAGATATCACAATACTACAGAGCCATAGTAGCAAAATCAGCATGGTATTGACAGCAAAACAGACATGAAGAGCAATGGAACAGAATAGAAAACCTGGAAATAGCTACTTTATCTCAAACAAGCAAATGCCATTTTTTTCCACTACATAGTCAGAGAACAGGAGGACAGAACAGGTCCTGCAGTGGGGGAGGGTGTACCAGTAAAAGGGGGGAGGTGGCTAGGAAAGGTGATAGGAGTGTGAGTATTGTACAAATACTATGTACTCATTTATGTAAATGGGAAAAAGATACCTGTTGAAGCTATTCCAGAAAAGAAAGGAGGAAGGGATAAAGGACAGGAGGCCAAGGGATGAATTGAAATATGATATATTTGATACATTGTAAGAACTTTGTAAATGCCACAATGTACATCCACCCCAAAAAACAATTAAAAAAAGGTCTAAAAAAAAAGAAAAGCTAAAAATAGGTCTACCTTACAACCCTGCTCTAACACTTCTTGGAATATATCCAAAGTTGTGTAAATCAGCATACAAGAGGGATATTTGCCCACCTATGTTTACTGTAGCGTTATTCACAACAGACAAGTTCTGGAATCAGCCTAAGTGTACAACAATGAGTGGATCAAGAAAATGTGGCATGTATACACAATGGAGTATTAGCCAGAAAGAATGAAATCATTCTCCTTATAGGAAAATGGTTGGAACTGGAGATCATCATATTGAATGAAATATGCCAAGTTCAAAAAGACAAACATCACATGATTTCACTCATATGAAGAATCTAGGTCTAAAAATAGAAAAGCAGCAAGAATAACAGACCTTGAGTGCAAAAAGGACACTGTGTGTGTTTGGGGGGGCAGGGTGTGTGTGTGTGTGTAAGTTGTGTGTGTATGTGTGCATATTTCAATGGAATGGAGAGGGTATAGGAGGGGTGAAGAGAATCTCCATATTAAATTTAGAGAGAGATAGAAAGAATGAGAGAGATAGCGTAAAGAAAACACCAAGTACTGTTTTTCAAAAGGAAGGAAGAGGGAGCAAGCATAAGGAATGTAACAGAGGGGATGAACGTTTATAAAATACACTGCATGCATATGTGGAATTTCCACATGAAATCCCCTTACAGTATTAATGAATCCTAAATTAAAAATAATGGAAAAGAAAACCAGGTAGGAGGCTGATGTCAGATAATATTGCTTTTATTCATATTTTATTTGTATATTTTCTAGTATTTTTTTTGCTGATCTATCAGTTTCTGAGAGATGCCTATTAATATATCCTAATATGATCATAGGACAGTAAATTTATTGTTGCAAACCTTTCTGTCTATGCTTAATATACTTTCTGAAGTGGTAAGTGATTAGAAGTTCATGAGTTTTTTCTTGTAGTACGCAAGAGCTCTCTTCATTAGCATTAACAATGATGCCTTTGCCTTACGCTACTCAATGTCTAGTGCTACACTATACCAGAAGTTGTGGTTAGCTGGCATTTGTATGATGTGTCTTTTCCATTATTGTGTTTTGAACTTTCCTTTGATTTCTTTCTACTTTTGGCAGCACCAGGGTTTTGAACTCAAGTTTGCTAGGCAGGCACTCTACTACTTGAGTCACTCCACCAGCCCTTTATGTGTTAGGTATTTTCAAGATAAGGTCTCACGAACCATTTGTCTTGTCTGGCTTTTAACTGTGATCCTCCTGATCTCTACCTCCCAAGTAGCTAGGATTACATGCCTAAGCCTGCTTTCTTCAGGATCTAGGGTATAGCTTGATTTAGTCCTTTTCTTGCCCGTTTATTCATTATCTTACTTAGTATACTCACCCCCTTAAGGTATAAAATGGCTTTTACATATTCACAGAGTTGTACAAATGTTATCAGAGTCACCTTTATAAAATTTTCATCCATTATCCAAAAACATCCGTGTGATTGAGCAGCCACTTCTCTTTTCTCTCTAACACTCCTGGCCTTAGGCTCCAACTAAGCTACATTGTGTCTACACACTTGCCTATTCTAGACATTTCTTATAGAATAGAATCATATAAGATATGTCTTCTGTGATTAGTTTCTTTCACTTGGCATGGTGTTTCAAGGATCATCCATCTTGTTACTTTTGTCAAAATTTTCTATTATTCTGAAATAAGTATTCATTGCATAGAATCACCAAATTTTATTTACACGTTTGTCAGTTGATGAACATTTAGGCTGTTTCTACTTTTTAATCTATTATGAATAATGATATGAAAATTGGCTTATAGTTTTTCTGTGAACTATAGGCATTTGTTTCTCTTGGACATATGGATAGGTGTGGAGTTGGTGAGTTCTATTCCAGGAACTGACAATTTGTTTCCCAAACAACCTGCAGCATATCATATTCACACTAGCAATACACAAGGGCTCCGATTTCTCTACTCTTGCTAAAATACGTTAGTGTGTGGGTGAGATTGTTCATCAGGTGAGGTGGTATCTTATCATGGTTTTGATTTGCATTTTCCTAATGGCTAACAGTGTTAAACGTCTTTTCATATGTGTATTGCCATTTATGTATCTTGTTTGGAGAAATGTCTATTTAGAGATGTTTTGCCATTTTTAAATTGATTTGTTTTTTATTATCAAGTTGGAATATTTTTAGTTATTCTAGATAAAAGTTTATCACACATATGATTTGCAAGTGTTTTCTGCCATTTTATGGCTTGTCTCTTCAGTTTTTGATGTATCATTTGAAATGCAAATGTTTTTATATTCATCAAGTCCAGTTTTGCTTTTGCCTCTTTTTTTGTTTTCATTATTGTCTAGGCTTTTTGTGTCACTTGTAGTATGCTTTTTTCTAACTTAGGGTCATGAAGATTTTCTGCTACGTTTTCTTTCAAGAGTTTTAGTTTTACTTTTAGGTTTATGGTCAATTTTGTGTTCTTTTTGTACTTAATGTGGGATTGGAGTCTAATTTCCTTGTTTTGAATGTGAACATCTAGTTTTCAGCATCATTTGGTGGAGATACTATTCTTTCCCCCATTGAATTACCTTACCACCTTTGTGGAAAATCAATTTAAAGTAAGATTTATCTCCAGACTCTTAATTCTATTCCATTGATCTATGTATCTTTACCTATCTCACAGTCTTTGTTTGCTATAAGTTTGATATTGGAAAATATGAGTCTTATTACTTTGTTTTTCTTTTTCAAGATTACTTTGGTGATTCTTGGATCTTGAACTTCCATATGAATTTAGGGTCGGCATGTCCATTTCTGCTCAGAACCTGCTAGGATTTTAAACTACAAATCTGGACAGTAATAAATCTTCTGATATACAACCATAAGATTTTTTTCCATTTTTTGGGTCATTTAAAATGTTTTCAACAATGTTTTATAATTTTTAATAAACAAATAGAACATTTTAATTTCTTTAATGCTCAGTGTCTCTCCTTTTCTGAATAGAGCTTTCTATAAGCATCTTAACAGAATCTGACTCAGATTTATAGTGACTAATGCAACAAGATGTAGAAACATTACTATTATATAGTTCCATGTCCTTTTCTGTTTTTATGTTATTTTGTACTCATTGCATTTATATATGTTAAAATTTGATGGAATACTGTTATAATTATTTTATATATTTTATTATTTCATTAAAACTGATAGAAAAGAGCAAGTATACATTTGTTGCACAAATTTTTCATTTGATCATTTAGAATCAAGTTACCATCTGGTTTTCATTTCTTTATTGACCAAATTCATTGGTCAGTCAGTGACCATATGGTAGCTTTTATCTAGAAGGGAGGCTAGAAGAGTCAAGGATGGATCAAGCAATATTAATTTAAACAAATTCTCCGTTTATCATTACCTGGTGCTGAGCACTTTGGTAACAGCCACACTCTTCCCCTAAATTATTGTCTGTTAGCTAGAAAGAGAGGGGGATTGTGTATTAGGCAGGTGGAAAGCAGTGCTGGATACATCACTCCTTAGCCTTCTTCCTATGCTCTCAAGTACATAAGCTCTGCACATAAACTGCTGCCTACTGTACTGACTTAGTTTCAGCTAGAGAAAATACATTGCATCATTTTTTTGCTATCTTATTCAGTAGGTGAAACTTGCTTTTTCCTAATCAGTAACTATTGCTTTATTCATAGCCGTAGTCAACAACTTAATTTGCATTAACTGAAAGTATGCCTAATTTTCTCCATCAAAACACAACCACCATTTAGAGCTTCTGTTGAACTTACTGAGGAAAACTTTGACCAGCATGTAGAAGACTTATAGTCTGAGTCTAACTTTGCCAAAAGAAGGGAAAAGAGATTGCTACTGTGTTGTCTGGGATATTGTACATTAAAGGCATACAGAAGGACCTGGTTTTCTGAACAGAATGATTTCTTTTATTTTTCCCATGAAAACAGAAAAGTGAGGTTATAAGGAATATGTTTTCATTTGGCTATTGGAGGCTTTATACCTAAAATGCTGATGCAGCACACTGTGCCCTTACACATGGCCAAACTGATCCTACTATGTTAATACCATCAATGTTTGAATCCTAGAAGTTTAATGCTGTGGGATTTTGATCCCATAGTAATGAGTACAAACAATGTTTATTGTTAATCAATTCCAGTAATGACTCCTATTATTTACTTCTTGTATCCATTCCTGCAGTGTGTGATTTGTGGCTCCCACCATCAACAGGCAGTCTCTTTCCATACTTCTTGAATCTAGTTTCTCCTGGTGACTTACATTGAACAAAGGAATAGAGCAGAAGCAATGGTGTGCCATTCACCTGACCAACAGCCAGCTAGAGTTCATCCTAGACCTGCCACTCTTCTGTTGACCACAGGTACATCATTGAGCCCTTCTGAGATCAGCTGAATCTGGACCACACCAAAAGAACCACTTGGCCAACTCACAAATTCGTGAATTAAATATGTTCTTATTTTTCATTTTTATTTTAAATTTTTGGTGGTGCTGGGGTTTGAACACAGGGTCTTATTCCTTCTAAGCAGGTGTTTTACCAGTTGAGTCACTCCACCAGCCCTTTTTTGTGTTGAGGATCACAAGTGTGAACACCTGGATCCTGGTCATGACCCTATTTTTGAAATCACTGAGTGATTTAATATGTGGTAAGTGATTTAGGGCTTAAACTATCTTGTTTTGAGCAAGGTTAGTTGACCCACTTGCTTGGAGTAGAAGTCAAGATAAATCATATTTTCAGTGAAAAATACAGATTTGTTATAAAATTCAAGTTAAATGTGCTGGCCTAAATTATCATTCCCTTCTGCTCAAGGGAAACTTGAATCCTCACTTCAAGGTCATTCTGGTCAAATTCTCAATGCAATAATGGTACTATTAACATATTTTTATTAAATTTATTAATTCACATCAGAAACCACTAAATACCTAAAATATTTTAATTCTTGTGTCAACTGTTTACATTTTAAAGTGAAACTTACTCTCGTTTTAAAAATATTACATGTTCATTAAAGAAGAAAAATACAAAAAGTGCAAAGAATTTATTAAGAGTCTGTAATCTCATCAACCCAGAAATAATTGTTTGACATTTAAGCTGACTTGGAGTTTTCCAAAATGGTTTTGCAAATTTAGACAGGGTCCAACTGGCCTCCTGCAGATAGAAATATACTCTATATGCAAATGAGATTTCTGAAAATGGTCGAAAAATATGGAGATGTGTTACACACGTATTTACCTTATCACAGGGGCTTCTTCAGACTGTTTTTTGAGAGGGAGGGCTGAACAGTAAATCTGCAAGGCAAGCAGCAGCACTAAAAATAACAGCTGTCAATGGACTGGGATTTTGAGTACCAAATATAATTTCCTAAATATTTAGAGTAATCAAAATGTTAGGAGCTTTTCTCCCAAGCAGACCCACATTTTCTAGACTATAATAATAACTCCAACTTAATGCTATTTTTGAGTGTATACTATATGCAAGGGCCTCTGTCAAAGTGCCCACATTTATATTTCCTTTTTCTTCTGAAATAGAGAATGTTGTTTATCTTATAGATAGGGAACACTAAGCTTACAGAGACTAGGGGACCAATCAAGGTGCTGTTGGTAGTAAATGTTGGAGCAGGGACTTGTCCAGTGCAATGTAGGGTCAGCCATATTTTGGTAGCCAATCTGCTACAGGCTTTCCAAGGTCTAGAGATTCTGGAGGGTTATTATTATTGAATTGTTTATGGTTCTATATAATTTAGAGTATGAGACTGATGCAGAATATTTCTTGTCAATCTTAGTAAGGAAGGTCTTTTGTTTGTGTGCTTAATCCATCAATATTAAGCATCAATGATATTTTTTTTTTTGGTTGTATTGGGGGTTGTACTCAATGCTTCATGCTTGCTAGGCAGGTGCTCTACCACTTGAGTTATGTCTCCTGCCCTTCAATGATGCTTAGTACATCATTTGATTTTAACCATAGATTTAAAATTTCATATTCCTATAAAATAACATGTTTGGCTGCTTCTTCTTGAATCTTATTTCTATAGCCTAAGACAATTATTTCCTAAGTAGTGGAAATAATATTGTATATGTGGTCAAATGGATATGAGTTTAAATTTTACTTCCTAGCAGTGCAATGAAATTCAAGTATGCGCATTTGTTATTCCTCATAGAGATTAGGCCAAGCATATAGATGTTTCTTAGTAGCCTTTATGCCAACTCTCAGATACAGTATTGTCTAAAGCAGAAGGTACAAACCAGTTGACCAAAACCTGAAAATTTTCTTGGCTTTAGCATTTCCATTGCCTCATTTGATGCTAAACGACACCAATAAAAAGAGAGAGAAAGAGTTAAGTTTTCTGAACACACATGAAAACTCCACAGATTTCATTTAATCATCTGTGGATCCAGGTTCTCTGGAAAAAGCATCACAAACTCACATTCCACTTGGCAGAAATATGCCAGAAAAGGAGGCAATGCCCAATATGTGATACTGTGCCACATTCCCCACCATTTCCTTTTATCTCCCAGGCCTTGGAGTGAAGTGTCAAATGCCATCTACTGCTGTGCTGTGTGTGTGTGTGTGTGTGTGTGTGTGTGTGTGTGTGTGTGTGTGTGACTGTATCTGACATATCTCCTGTGTTCCAGGGTTTGAGCCTAAATCCTGGTCTTAATCCATGATGAAAGATATTTAATTCTCTTGTAGTCTGTACTACACTGTTATCTTGTTCTTGAAAGTATTAATTCCTATTATTTAGAAAGGTGGTTGGTTTTTTTTTCTACCTACCCCTAATTTACACCTGCTAGAATAAGAATTATTACCATGTTTTCTTCAAGGATTGATTCTTAATCTCACAAAAGAAGTACTGTCTATTCTAATAATTTAAATACAGGTTTGTTGTTCTTCTCTTTAGTTGATTTATTCCATTACAAACCCAGGGCGTTGGGGCTGGCAGACTGGTTCAAGTGATAGAGTTTTTGTCTGGCAAATATGAGGCCCAGAGTTCAAACCCCAGCATGGCAAACTCCAGGTGCTAAGCATTGAGCATACTAGTTTAGTCTAATTTAACAAGCTTAGTCGGATGTAATAGTTCAAACATGTTATATAAAATCTTCTCTATCCCTTTTCTCTAAGATGTGGCCTTTGGGCCTGTAAGTGAAGATTGTGGAAGGAAAGTATCTAAACTTTTTCCTCTAGCTTTTCTGGTCTCCACAGCAGTGTTCCTCATCTTCTTGGTCCTCTAGGTACTGATACCCACTGAGGGTCTTTACAGAGTAAGTTTCTACACATTGCTGTGCTAGAGCCAATGGTGCACATCTCTCTCACCAACACCATATTTTTGTCACTTTGGAAGATTTAAAAAGGCCAATCCTACGACTGGCCAGTGATACAAACCAGAGCAGTTTCTTTTGAAGAATTAACTGTTAAATATGAACTAACACGTTACTGTTTCCAGATGAGAAAAGTGGAATTTACACAGTGTATTTGCCCCCTCCCATCTTGACTATGGGTTTGGCGGTATAACTTGCTTTGGTCAGTTGATATTAGTAAGTATAGTGGCAGCTTATTCCATCAAGCTTTGCCCAATGGGGCTAGTCCTCTTTAGAATTTTACTACCATCTTGTGAGGAAGTAAAAGTCACATGGAGCATCCACATTCAAGACAACTGAGGAACACAGCTGGGAGCTAAATGGGACCTCAGAGATACGACTCCAACTCAGCAATCCCAGCAAGCCTCCATCTCCTCAAGCCACTAGCACAGAGACCTCATGCACCATGGGAAGAGATGAGATGTACTTACTTCATTGAACCGAATTCCTAACCCATGTACTTCTGAGAAAATAAGCTGCTAAATTTTTCTAAGGTTTATTATGCTAGAATAAAATGCTTGTAACAAAAACTTTTATCCCCCAATTTCTCAGCATCCTGAAAGGCTCTCTGTAGCTGACTCAACTTCACCTCATGTTTTGTTTATATTACATACCTGTCTGAGACTTTTCCATCGCTTCTGTTTGATGGCTGCTCTAGGCATGTCATGACATTTCTCTGTATGTAGCTTACTGCCCCCCAATTATTTGGTCAGTCCATCTTGAACAAAATAAAAAAATCTTAGAGAAACAAACCTCTGGTCTTCTGAGATCCAACTGCTCTTTTCTCCAGGTTTCTTTGGATGCCTAGACCCATATTAATTCAGGGACAAAGTATAAAGGCCATGTGTTTCTTGAATCTTCACAGTGATTTGGGTAAACAATTTCTTGCCTAGATAATCTCTTTTAACCTTCTAAAAGCACAGTTTCTTCTGGGCTAAGGTTTGTAAAACTCCATTTAATGAAAAATGTATGAAAAAGATTAGGAAGTGTTTCTCCTAAGCATTCATCTGTTAGAATCTTGGTTCCACCAAGAGTGTGATATTGAGAGTTGGTGGACCTTTAAAAAGACGGAGTCCAGGGGGAGGTCATTACATCCCTCCTCTCTCTCCAGCTTACTGTTTCTCCTATCCGCTCTCCCCCTTGCATATTCTCTTGCCTCCTGATACTGTCTGCCACGAGGGATGCAGCTGGGGAGCCCTCACAAGAGCTGGCACATGATAGTGTTTGGATTTTAAGCCTTCAAAAAGAAGCCACTTTACTTTTTACATTATTCAGATTTAGGTATTTCATTATAGAAATAGAAAGCAGACTAATACAGCTGTACTTTCCAAATGAAAACTACATTATCACAGTACATAAACACATTTTCAAAATGTAATTGAGGCTGGTAATCTAAATGATTATGCTAGTTATAATGAGAGGCATATTCTACAGTTCCTTGCATTTGACATGTAGTTGACCTTCTGCTGACTTGATAAATAATTTAGCAGCAGAACAGGTGGATCCCTTATTTTTTTTTGATACTAAGAACCATATTTTAATTAGCTCCATGGATAAAATCATTTTAGACATGGGTTTGATAGTGTTATTTTAAACTTAACATTATGAATTAAATTACTGGACATAGTTTCTGTAAAGATTGAAATACAACTAATTTTCCCATTCTTTCGATCATTAAGTTAAAAGTGTACTGCATGGAAAACTTTGGAGAGAAATATAAAGAAGGTCAAATTTTCAAGTAGCATCAGGGAGTCTTAGAAAAACTATTTTCTCTTTTGGATTATTGTTTATATTTTAAGCCCTTTTGTGATGATTTTAAGATATCTCAATGTGATATTAATTTGTATTTTCATGATGCCTAGTAAGGCTGAGCTTATTTTTCTATGCTTATTGGTATTCGGATATCCTCCTTCTGAAGTACCAAGTGAAAACTTTTTTTTTTTCCTGCTGAACTGCCTCTTTGAACAGACTTGTGAAGTTCTTTATGCATTGGTCCGTTTATTTCTCCTTACTCCAATGTTTCATTGGAACAATTCTATGTAATGGGTGTTGATATCTGGTGCTGTGTTTTATCACATTTGGCACACATATTTTTAACTAACAGTGATGAACATTTTTAGACATGGTCAGTTCAGTTCTTTCCTTAATTAATTGCTTATTCATTGAATTTCCTCTTACGGTATTTATATTTCTAATGGTTTATAAAAACTTTTGATTTAGTAATAGTATTTTTCTTTTGGTTATCACATATGTTCTAAATGTTTTGTATAGTTTATAGTTTCTCTATCATTTTAGCTGATTTATATTTTTACAATCAGTAGTCTCTTACTTTTATATGATACAATCAACACTTTTCACTTTTCTGTCTTATATTTAGAAATATATATATATGCCTTTTTTTGGTGGCACTGGATTTTGAACTCAGGGCCTCACACTTGCTAGGTAGGTACTCTACCACTTGAGCCACTCTGCCAGCACTTAGAAATATATTTTATATTTGGAAAAGCCTTTTCTTTTATGAGATAAGACAACACATCTAATTTTTTTGCCTTTTTTTACAGTTAACTTTATCTGGAATTTATTTTATAAACTGCATAAGGTAGAAAGCTAAATTAAAAACCTTTTCTAAGTAGGGGAATATTTAATCCCATGATCATAATGGGATGAAAATAAAAATTTTCTTTTCTTTATCCTTTGACTAAAATTAGTAGCTAAATCAAAAATGTGCCTGAGTGATTCTTTTTGGGCTTTGAATTCTGGTCTATATGTTTGTCGCTATATTTTTATATTAATTATAAAAGCTTTATGGTGTGGTTAGTATTGTAGCAATGTCATTGTTACAAGACGAATTCTATCCCCCTCTAATTCATATGTTGAATTCCTAACCCCCAATATCTCAGAATGCAACTGCATTCAAAGATGAAGTCTTTAGAGAGATAATTAAATAAAACTTAGGTCCTTAGGGTGGGCACTAATTCAATATGACTGATGCTCCTAGAAGAAGAGTTTGGGACACAGATACCAAGGGGACATGGCAGGGAGGAGATGGCCATCTGCAGGCCAGTTTAGAGGCTTCAGAGAAAGCCAACCCAGTGGATACCTGGATCTCCAAACAGTGAGGTGATAGGTCTGTTGAGCAGCCCCCAGCCTGTGGGGCTCTGTAACAGCAGCTCTAACACCGTAATGCAACTAGGATTATCTTCATGTTCAGTCATTTCCTGAAGATATGTTTTTCATCATGAATTTATGATCACTCTGTCACATAAGGACTTAAAAGAAATCTGACTTCTTGATATGTTGGCCTCATATGTTGGTCACTGTATTATTGTATTATTTTATTATTTCATTTTATTAATTCCTCTTTACTCACAATGTCATTCTTAAGTTTCCTTCATTTTTCTTCCCTCTTTCCCACCTCCTCCTCTTTCTTTCTTCTTCTTCTCTCTCTCTTTCTAGTACTGGAGTTTGAACTCTGAATCTCACACTTGCTAGGCAAATGCTTTACCAGTTGAGCTATGCTCCTAGCTCGTTTTTTGCTTTAGTTATTTTTCAGATAGAGTCTAATGCTGTTTGCCTGGGTCAGCCTTGGACCTTTAGCCTCCTACTTACTCTTCCTGAACAGATAGGGTTACAGAAGTGGGCCACAGTGTTTGGCTTTTTCTCTGAGATATTATTTTGCTGACTTGTTTGTCCAGGCTAACTTGGAACCACAATCCTCCTATTTCCACTTCCCAAGTAATTGGCATTACAGGCATGAATCACTGGACCTGGCTCATTCTTAAGTTTTCAATAAGAATTTTAATGCACAGATGAATAAAAGAAAAAAAGGATATAATTAGAAAGCAAAGGGGAACAAAAAATAGTTTGGGGAGAATAGATGAAAGACATGAGTATTTAAGGCCATGAATACTGTAATGGCAGCAAAGAGCAGCAACTGTCATCCGGGCTTGTATAGGAACCAAGTGACTGTATTCCCCAAACTTTAATGTATGTGTGCACAACCTGAGGACATCATTTTATGTAGATTGTTAATCGGTAGCTCTGCAGGCTAATGATTCTGCATCTCTTCCATATTTTCAAGTGCTGCTGCTGCTGGTCTATGGACTGCATTTGAAGTTGTTGTCTAAAGGGAACTGTGCCTTTACACTTTCTTCAATTCTGGGAATGCTCTGGTTGGCACCTGTTTCTAACACCTGGTGCACACTCAAGGAGTCACTTCTTTACATCACAATGGTAGACTTTCCCTGTGTACTTTTGTCTCCTCTTCATTTTGCCTCCATATCATTTGCTTGCCACCATAATTGATAGACTCTTTTATGTTTCCTGACCTAGGGGAAAATATTTTTTCAAGCTCAGAAGTTTTGAGACCATATCCTGACCCTCTCCCCTGCACCATTCTCTGCTGCCAGTCTTCTCCAACGAAAACCAAATCACTTTCTGTTTATTTTCAATGAAATTGAGCTGTGCTTAAAAGAAAGCCTGGCACCCAATTCTGCACTTCAAAGGTTACTTCTTTTTTAGGTAGAAGTCTGTATATTACATTGAACTATGAGGAAAATGTGAAAGTTCTTAGAAAATGAAAAATGTTTTATACTTCATTAGAAATAAACAATATTACTATTCCTTTAACATTGAGCTTCTGAGCTTTCATGGTGCAGTAAAAATTTTTATTGAGTAAAATTTTCATAGCATTATAGTTATCTGTCATTAAAACTTGTTTTAAAAAATTCATTGAGTTGATATGCTATTAAGTAAAGAAATATGAAGTTTTTTTTAAAATCTAAATACAGATTTTAGAAGTAAGAATATCTCTTAAAGTTGATATTTATTGATACGCACCATAAACTGAGCATTTGTGTTACCTGAGTCTTTAGTAAAGGATACAAATGAAAATAATAACTCTTACATTTTAATGCACAAGTTACTGTTTTTTTCATTTTTGCATGAAATAGAGAATTAATTTTGGCACTAAATTGCTTTATCAGAGAGAATATTTTTAATCACTTAACAATTGAGGCCATTTCCCCAAAGATAAAGCCAGGTGTTCAATCTGATAACATTTGTTTCAACTTGGGCAAAGATAGATTGTGACAAGGAGGCCAAGTGTAATAGTGACTGAATACAATAAGCCCATTTTTTTATTTTTGAGAGAAAGAGTACTATTTCTATCAGAATTAGAACCAAGAGACTCAAAGAGAGAAATGTGCCAACCTAATAATAACTGAGATGGAAGATGTAGAGCAATTTCAGCTAGGATCTATTGAAAAGTAACTAGTAAGGGGATATAATAGGACAAATGTCCTTATTTGCCTTTTCAGAATTGTCTCATAAGCATTCATGGGTCATATAGATACTGAATATAGCAGAAGTTCTATTCAGGAGCCAATTTCTCTTTTATGGGTAAGAGCAACCACATAATTTTCAGGCTCCAGTGGAAAATGAAAGCATAAAGATCTCTGTTATTAAATCATTAAGAATTGCAAGATAATGATAGCAGAGCATTAAAGCAAATGTGGGGCCCTTCTGAACCAGAACATAAGCTGCATGTTCATGAAGCCAGCCAGTCTTTTTGCAGACACTTCTTTTAGTCCAAATTATATTGAGCAAGTTTAAATTTTCTAATATCAGCAAAGAAACCTCCAGATGACTTAGCTTGCATTTTGGAATGAATGTTTGTGTTCTACTAAAATTCCTATGTTGAAGCCCTGACTCTCAAAGGGATGGTATTGGAGGTGGAGCCTTTTGAAGGTACTTAGATTTAGATGACATCAAGGCAATGAGATTAGAGTCCCTATAAGGTGCCAGAGAATGTTCTTCCTTCTTCATTCTCTCTCTGTGTCTCTCTGTCTCTCTCTCTCTCTCTGTCTCTCTCTCTCTCACTTTGCCACAGGTAGATACAGTAAGTAGGAAGCAGTATGCAAGCCAGAGTAGGAACTTCAACCACTGAGTCTATTGCTATCTTGATCAGATTCCCAGTCTCCAGAGCCATGAAAAATGCATGTCTTCTATAAGCCACTCAGTCTATGTGCAGGATCTTCCCTCACCCACAGTGTTAAGTTCCAAGACTCACAGTGGTTGCCTGAAATTGTAGTTAATCCCAAATTCTATGTAGATCCTTTTTTTAAAGAACTATACAAAACTAACCACATTAAACTTTTGCCTTTGCGTTTAAGGAAGCACTTGATGGCTTTGCTTTAGGACTGGCATAAACTATTCTTTCACTTTGGGACCATTATTAGGTAAAATTAGGGTTATTTGATCACGAGCACTATGATAACTGAAATGGCTACTAAGTGACTAATGGGCAGGTAGCATATACAGCAGTGATACTCTGGCGGAGAGATGATTCATGTCCCAGGTGCAATAGAGCAGGACGGTGCAACAGAAATTTCATCACATTACAACACAGGATGGCATGCAATGTTAAACTTATGATTTGTCTATAAAGCTTTCCATTTAATATTTTCAGGCCACATTTGACTATGGGCAACTGAAAGCTGGGTAACAGGTATAAGATGGAGTAGTTTTGATGTGTATGCTAGAAATGTAGAAAATTTCTATAACACCAATTCTTGAGGGAGCACAGCAAAAAGAAAAGAGTCATAGAGAAAGCTTACATCTTCCTACATATACAGAAATTATAATGACCTAAGTATTAATAGAAATATAGACAATAAAAGGCCATCCTGGTAAGGTCTCAGATGGAAATGAGGAAGATATCATTAGAAAATTGACAAAGGGCAATTGTAGTATAATCACAAAGAACTTGGTAGAATCCTGTTTGTGTTATGCCGTTTTATTAAAAGTAGAATTTGCAAGCATTTAACTTGGATATTTAGCTGAGGAGATTGCTAATCAAAGCACTGAAGGACTGTCTTGGCTACTCCTGACTGCTTATAGTGAAATGAAAGATGAAAAAAAAAGTGTCAATAAAGAAATCATCAAAACAAAACAATAAAAAGAAATCGTCAAACAAAAGGAAACAGAATTTAAAGATTTGGGAAATTCTCAGCATGGCAAGAAAATGAGAAAAGCTGTTTATAAAAAAATGTGATATTGGTGGCTGATCAACTATGTGATCAGAAAATTATTATGAAAGAGAACACTGGACTTATTCAAGAGAAACTAGGATGAAGGCCTACCCTAGTACCTGGCCATGCTGACACACTGAGCATAAAAATAAACTGTTGCTATTTAAGTTATGGTATGGCAGCTCAAAATGACTAAGACAGTTGCATTGATTTTTGGAATTTTTGGTAAATTCCTGGTTTCTCTAAGGGGATGGAGAAAGTGTTGCAGGTGGTTTTTCCTAGGACCATGCTTGATTCTCTTATCAAGTTCTTCTCTTGCGAAAGAATTGTCAAACTTCAAGCATTTTTGATTCTATATTTGAGGACATTTTGGGTTTTTTTTTTACACATTTCATAATATTTGCTACATGATTTTTTGCTTTTTTATGGGTATTCTGGCTATACCAAGACATTCAAGCCTTGAGAATCTTACAAATGTATACTGATGAGGGAGGCCTTTCAGTAATTCTCTCCTTATTTTAAAAAGAATTCTGCTCCTTTGACATGGAAATTAAGGTTGCTTCCTCCAGCCATGTTTCTAAGATGCATATATTTAGCTCAGTGTACTATTTCCTTCTAACTGGCACCATTCATTGCTGTGTGACAGTACCCCTCCAATTAATACTGCATATTAATTTTGATTAGACAGAAGGGGGCTCTGTTAGTCTTGACTTCCTGCCAGTACAATCAAATGTAAGCTGTGGGAATGGAAAATAAATGTTACTTTCAAAACCCTTGTGAGAAATTTATTACTTTAAAAAAGTGAGTTATGTTTTAGTTAGAAGATTTCAAATGTCTTTCACAGATATAGGACCTGAAATGAGCACCCAGTTAATGTTCTATGCTTTCCTGGTCTATGCACAGTGTGGTTCCAAAATTTCAGTTATTAACAGCCCTGTTGTGATAGACTGAATTATATCCCTACCCTCAAATTCATATGTTGAAGCTCAAATCTCAACATGACTGTGCTTTGGAGGTAATTAAGGTCATGTAGAAGAGCTCCAATCTGATAGGACTGGTGTTCCCATAAAAAGAATAGGGAACAGAGAACACTTTCTCTGTGCACATACAGATGGAAGATAAAGTGAGGTATTGAAGAGGCGGTACCTGCTTGCAAGTCAGGAAGGGAGGCCTCACCAGACACCAACTGATAACATCTTGATCTTGGACTTTTCAGCATTTGGAACTTTAAGAAACTAATATCTGTTCTTTGAGTTAGCCAGTCCATGATATTTTGTTATGGCAGCCCTAACAGATGAAGACATCCATTTTACAGATTTTATGAATTTTAAAATGACTGCTTCTTTTCAGAAGCAATGGTTGTGAATATTTGGGTGCAAAAGCATATGGAGATGGAAAAAAAATGACTGAGGGGATTGTTCTTTTCTTAATCCTTGACTTGTGTTTACGATATGCACCAAACTTCAGTGGTAGATGCTCGGAATCCACCATGCTTGCACAATCTAGTCAGATTGCAAACTTTTCCCTGAGACGGAAATAACTCTCATTTTCTTGACGCCCTATGTATAGGGGATTAACTTTGACTAATAGTCAGACTGAATTCCTATAGTATATGCTAATACATTTCTTTAAATAATTTTCATGTTGAATAATCATTTTTTGACTTATATGTAACCCCTCTAACTTAATCTCTCTAAGGGACACATACACACACACATACAGACACACACACACATGCTAAACTCCTTTCAGGGCCAGAAGTATGTTCTGTTTTTCTTAGTATTCATAGAACCTACTGTAACACCAAGCATAGAAGAGATTTGTAATATATATTTGAATAATAAAGTAAATATATGAAAAAAAAATCTTTTTCCAAATAATCTAACAACATTTTAAGTCATGTGACATCCAGGAAACAATACAGATCTAATAAAAAAATAGGTTGTATTGAGCTTGAATAGTTTGTCAAGACCACCATGACACATATTATAGCTCCTTCTATGGAGTCTACTATGCCTAATGCTTATTTTTGAAAGGCCACAACTAAAAATTTAGCTTGCCAAAGACAGGATAATTTATATACGGTTCATCTATATATAAATAATAAATTTCTGTTGTTTGATTCATCTTAGTCTCATATCAAACAATTTAGGCTGCAAAGTAAAATCCCTGTCAGTTAGGGTCCCAATTCCCCTGCCCCTAAATATTTATAAGTTGCTGGTTGTACCTGAAATAAATAATAGTTCTATGGTTTTCTTGAACTCTTCCTATCTGTATGTGCCTCTCCTTATCCTTCTGGTTCTCTTTCTCTTAAATAGAAAACTCTCAAGATACTGTCAAAGGAAATGATTATACTTCACTCAGCCAGAGCAGTTAGTTGTAAATTATATTACAACAAGATCACCAACATGAATAGATCTCCTTTTTTTCTATTCTTTATTATATGATAAATCTTTACATTTTCTTTTGCTCCAAAGGAATAAGTGTTTAGGCTTGTATGGAACTTTCCTCCATACTGTACAGACACATTCATTTCAGTTTGGTTTTAAATGAAAGAAGTGGTCATAAATCATTGATAAGAGAGATGTTGACTGCAGGATTAGATGATTGTGAATGTTTTGTCTGTCTGTAACCTCTCTCACTGAATACAACTACGGAATGATAACCCAAAAATATTCTTCTGCTTTACAGAGAAATTGCTCTAGGAACAATGTAGTCTTGTCTATATATGTGAAGTAATTTAATATGAGAGTGGCAAATTGAATATAATTATCTCCATTTCATAGATGAAGAAATAACTCATGGTGGTCTGCAGGTGGTTATTCAACTAAGAAATGTGAGAGCTGGGATTAACATGTGGGTCTGTCTAGCATCCTGTTCAATCCAAACACATGAAAGAAGTATTTTAAGAGGATATAATGAAGTGTCATTGATATATAAGATGTGGTAATATTTATATTTCCGGTGAATATTTCCCCCTTTGCTAAATCTCATTTTAAAAATTAAAGAGATTTAATGGATTATGGTCATAAACTTATTACTGAACACATTTTTTGTGATAGTTAAATGGTGAAGTAATTTATATGCGTTCTCAGAAGAAATGATGCACAGGACAATATCTGTATTTTACATGTAAAATAAGAGCAACTCAGAGAATTTCATCAACATCGCCTTAAGTGACGAAGTTAGGACTTATACCAGGTCTGTGATCCCAGAGTCACATCCTTAACCACCACCTTATCTAACACAAGCTCAAATTCCACCAAGACTAAGTTTTACAGGTTTCCTCAGAGGTTAGGACCAGCCCTGAGAATGGAGGTCAGGTGGGACTGGGACTGAGGGAAAGACTGAGACATGCAAAATGGTGAGTCTCAGAATACAGTGTTTACAGTAGTGTGTATCCCACAATAAAGAGAAGCCATCAAACATGCATGTTCACTCTGTGTGCAATGAGTATGAATTGAGAAGCCTGTTGCTACAGGGGTCATGCATACAAACTTAAAGCTACAAGGTTGTCTTGCCTAACAAAAGCTGAGAGATTCATTTTGGGCCTCTGGGTTGACAGCAGAAATTCCAAAATACAGCCCTCATTCTCTTTCATGGTTTCAGATGAAACTGTTCTCATTCTACATTCCAGAGTCATTTTTCATTTTTTAAAAAAGTCATAGCATCACATTAATATTTTGCAATATCACATCAATATTTTTTCAATGTTCTGTAAGCAACTAGATATCTTTATAGAGACATTTATTAAGGGGGAATGGTGCTTTGTCACAAAACTTAGCCTTATGGTTAATATCACTTCCATTTCCCATTGTATCCTCCTTCAAGCCCTATTTCCATGATTACTTCACTTAGCGCCTGGTAGTCATCTTGGTTCCTTTACACTAAATCTAAATGTTAGAGTAAGACTGTACAATGTCATAACTGCTATCCACATGTAGTTATTTAAATCCAAACTAATTAAAATTAGATATTCAGTTTACTAGCCATGTTAGCATGATTAATCTATGCAATGTTTAATCTGTTATAATAAGGAACATTTCTACCATTTCCATTGGGTGGTGCTGCTCTAGCAATTTGAGTTTCCAGAGAAGCTACCCCTTAATGAACATTGTAGGTATTGAATTAATTTTCATGATACATCTTCCCCTCTGATGCGTGTCTCTCCATGGAGTACCCTGCAAGAGGAGTTACTCCTTACAAGAGGATTATATATATACTTTTGCCCATTGCCACCAAATTTGGATGCATGACTTGCTTTGCCCAATGAACCATTAACATAATTGATTTATTTAATGACTAAGAGGAAACTTTGAGGCTAACATATACTTCACCATGATATTTTTTCCTCTCATGAGATCAGCAGTGTTTGAAACTAGGACTGCTTGTGGGTCATTGAGTACAAGTGACACAGAGCAAAGCTGAACACATTCATAATCAGTATCCAATTTAAAGGAATATAACCTTTTAATACTGCAATTATTACTTTTAGTATCATTTGCCATCACAGGATAACTTGACTTAAGCTGACATTACAAATATGAATTCTCTTTCATTTTCTTGGAATGAAACCAGGGATACGAGGTTATTTTTATCAGTGATATTTTGCAAAGGCCTGGGCTAGAAGCCAATGTAACAAGAACAAGAACAGGAACAGACCATAGCTGGTGCCAGTGGCTCATGCCTGTAATCCCAGCTACTCAGGAGGCAGAGATCAGATGGATTACAATTTGAAGCTAGCCCTGGCCAATAGTTCATGAGATCCTATCTCAAAAAAAAAAAAAAAAAAAAAAAAAACCTTCACCAAAAAGGCTGTTGGAGTGGCTCGAGGTGTAGGCCCTGCTTGAGTTCGAACCCCAGTAAGGCAAAATCAAAAACAAAAAATCCCCCCAAAACAGACCATAAAGACAACACAACTGACAAGTGGGTTCACATAGCATCTGGGGAACAAAAGGTTTGCCACAGGGTGAATTTGTTAAACTATCTAGTGGACAAGAGCTGTAATTTTGGATTTCATTCTATTATCAAGTGCCTAGAATCTGAAGTTTTATCCCTAGGGTATGAACAGCCCTCAGATGAAGAGCCCTCTGTGGGAAAGGATGTGCTTTCTGCAGTCAAGTGACTCTTTCCATTTTATTAATAACTTCTTTGATGTCTACATGTGGGGGTTTTCTCTTTTTTTATTTCTAGAGTATTTTTATTCATTGCAATACTACCTTCATGTTTTTCAGTTTTAGTAGAGTAATAATGAACATGAATACAAATCAAGGGATTGAAAAGTTGGGGATAAAGTAGGCAATTAATTAATGGCTTGTTCCCACCTGTGGAGATGTGGGAAATGAGGGGGAGGGGTAGGGTTCACAATTTGATATTTTATTTTTATACTTTGATTCTTATCCTGACCACGAAAGCAGGGAAACAGAAAACCATCATTTCTTTGCAGGTTGGATCTTTGCTTCTCAGGATAACTGAGGTAATATGCAAATAAAGAAAGTAAGCTATGGAGAAACAGAGACACATTTAAATATCTTGCATATCTTAGTAGAATTTTGAGATCATCGATGATGAATCTCTCTAAGATGAATTCTGACCTAAAATATTCAAATGGAAGAATTGTCATCCCATATGATTGAGGGGGCAGTGGCCCAAGGATAAGATGTCCTGGTACTGATACTAACAGTATTCAAAGACTGGAGAAGTGGATTTTTCCTAACACAGTTTCTGCCCTGCTAGCTATAAAATGAATGCTTTGTTACATGAGATCACTGGTCTAACTTGTAGGTAAGTTTTTGCAAAATTATCTGCATAGCTTTAAAAATAAATATAGTTATAAAGAAAAATGTGTGTAAGTTTTTAAGTAGAAATTATATGTTTTCACTAACATATTGAAGGAACATTCCTATATACTGTTGAAATTATGACAGCATAAATCCGAACTGCATTGTTTTAAGGTAAAATGCTAATTTCATCCCCAGGGAAACCATGCAGAAAATAACACGCATTTAATAAAAAGAAAAAAAAAGGAAGGAAACATAATGGAATCCTGGAAAATATCTAGCACAGAAGATGACAATAATGTAGGAATGAATAGAGGAAAAAAATGGAAACGATATATAGAAAAAAGAGCCAGGTTGCAGGTGTATGTACCACCTTATATTTCTATTGAATGAAAATTGATCAAACAGCTCATCAAAATGCAAAAAATGGCAACATGGAGAAAAAAACATGACTCATACATATGGTGCCTATAAGAGATATTCAATGATTTAAACAGGTAGAAAGTAAAATGTACACCATGCAAGCAGCAACTGAAAGAGCTCTGGAATCACTATGTTAATACCAGATAAAATCAACATTAAGACAAAATATTCTTAGAAAAATGGGAAACTCAAGATGATAAAAGAGTGAAAGAAAAGGGAAGACATGACAGTTATAAATGTACATGAATCTAAAAGTAAAGCCCCAAATACAAGAAGTAAAATCAAATGGAATGCAAGGGATGAAAAGACAATTCCACAAAAAAGTTGGAGTTTCAGTACTCTATTTTCAAAGTAGAGAGGAACAAGTAGGTAGGACAGGTAGGTAGAATATCAACAGGGAAACAATGCTTGAACAGCTTACTAAACCAACTAGACCTATTAGATACCTGTAGAATACTCTGACCAACAAAGGAATGCACATTTTTCTGTTTGAGAGAACTTTAGATGAGTTCATTGATCATTCTCTCAAATACACATGGAACACTCTCCAGGATAGTCTATAAGCAAGGCTGTAAATGAGCTTCAATCAATTTAAAATAATTTGAAATAAAATAATGACATAATTAAATCATAAATCATTAATAGAAAAATTTTGGATTTGGCTACAGAGAATCTACTAAGGAATTTATTGTGTATATTATGGTAGTGACTGACATGTTTGTTATTTGTTATGAATATCAATTTTATTTGATATTTGTCATTCAGACATTCTTATTATGTATAATACATTTCATTTTTTGATTGGCTTTACTAACCTGCTTAAATTCTAAGATTTGCATTTAAGATATGAAGAAGCATTTCCACAGTTTTGGTTTTCTGGGTTTTAAATTGCCTCTCCTCTGGCTAATGTTCTGCTTAATGTTGATAATTACAGCAACTGGACGCCAAATGCTCTCCTAACAGTCACAGGTGGAAGGGAAGAGGATTTGTTCAAATCAGCTGGAGAGAGTTAGTACAGTTTTCAGCTAAGGGAAAGAGACAGAAACAAAGCAACAAAGGACTTAACCATGATTAAAACAGTATCAGAAGAGTCATGACTAAAATAAATTATTTTGGATTAATATGAATATAATGAAGCTAAATGTGGTTGGGAGGTGAGATGTTTAGAATTCAGTTTTTCCAAAGGAAGGCACTAGGAAGGCCTAGTGGCTATCATATCAACTTGCTTATGCATGTGAGTGATAATTGGGTACTGGATTAAGCAGTTTACTTTACTTTTCTCACTCTTTTCTGCACATTTTCATTAATGAGAGAACACTCATGGTTTTAGGCAAAGGTTTCTTTCTTAGCCTGTACTTCTAGGCTTATTCTTTGATCCCCCTAATATCACCCTGTATACTTTAAGGAATTCAAATTAGAAGTAAAGGGAATTGAATTCTGTCTGTGACCTTTTAAATAATGAAGTGTCCCTAAATTCTGTGCCAGCCTTTTTAGTCTAAGAAAAATCCCATCCTCTCTTAGCACTCATTCAGCTGCCACATTTCCCCAGAAAATACTTAGGGAAGGTTTTCAATAGTTTCTCCAAACTAAAGAATCCGATTACTTTTGGAGAATTAACACAGTAAAGTCACAGTATTTAGTAATGCTCCCTTTCAAATTTGTGAAGTAACATTTCCCCTTCCCCTTTTGTATTCTTCAGGCTACATTACATCAAATAAAATTTCACTTTGAAGTAGAAATGGAATGTAGCCTGAAAATAAAATTAAGTAAGAAGGCAGTTTATCCACTTTTTGTTTCTTTAACTTACAGCACAGGACTTCTGATTCCGCTAACCTGGCCTTCTCATAGTGTCTAAGTTTTACTATATGCTCCCTTATGGCCTTTCCATTTCCACTCTCCCCAGTACTTGCCAGAATAGTAGTATTTGAGCATTTATCTTGTAATACTTTTTACCTATCATTCCTAATCAACTGTAGAGTCCTGTTATTTGTATGTCATGATTTTGACACTGCAGATGAAAGAGGTTTGGAAATTTAGCTACTTGGCAAACGTGAAGTCACCACTGGGATTGAAACACAGGCTGAAACAAATTTCCCAGGTCTTCTCCTGCTCCTAGTTGCATGGCTTGCTCACTTCCAGGTTCTTTGAGTATATGATTGCCAATCTGGTAAATGCACTATTGAAATTTCTTTCTCTATAAATTTTATTTTTTTAATTGCTAATGTGTTCCTTGAACTCCTTCCTTTGCACAGTGTTGTTTGTTTCTAAGTGTTCTTTAACCAGATCAAAAACATTTAAAGGAAAGTGTGTTTCAGTCTTTTTGCAAAAGACTCTGAGATGAATTTCTGTGTGCATGTGTTTTACAGTGAATACCTTTAAGAAATACACCTTGAAAGATGTAAGGAAGGTAGGAATAGCAGAGGGAGCTGGGGGCCTGGGTTGATGAAGAGTTCCAGAGACAGGATGTTGTATTTAATTTTGCAAGGGACAGCACCTTGATAAGCAGCTGGTAGTGACAGAAAAGGAAGATGGGTCTGTCTTCCTAAGGAGACATGTGAATGGAACATTACATCCATCACTGCAGAAAGGATGCATATGTTAGTTAAAAAAACATTTTGAGTGCCTATTGTGTTGCAGAAACTTCCTTTGGTTTTTTTTTTTTTGATTCCTAGCTATTGTCTCCTGAGGTCTGAGTTCTTCCAGAGGAAGGGCAGTGGAGTGACCAATTCCATAAGAGATATGTGCTCAACATTGCATGAGCTGTCTGGAGCAAAAATGATTGATCCCAGCTTGAATAGAGAAGACAACAACCCTGAGATGTTCAGATCTGAATTAACAGATGAAAGTAACTTGTGTCCTTGAATGATCGTATGGGGTAGTAACCTCCTTGATCCTCATTGGACTCCAATGTGAGTGAAAAATGTATAGGTGTGTGTGTATGTGTGTGTGTGTGTGTGAGTATGTGTGTGAAGACGTTGAGATTTTTAGTTTAGTTTATTTTTCTGAGAGGTTCTCGCTGCATAGCTGAGAATCATTTTGCTGTGCAGCTCAGGTTGGTCTTGAACACAAAATCCTCCTGCCTCAACCTTCCCAGTACTAAGATAGTTATTTAGAAGCTACACTTCACCCGATTAAAATTGCTGTCATTCATTCTTATTGCTTAAAATTATGGGTAGGTGAATAACACCTTTTGTTAAACACTGGGATAAGACAAAATGTGGTTTTGTAGGGGTAGATTTTAGATTAAATCAACTCATTTGATATGTCTCTGTTCTTTCAAAAATATATGCCAATTTGGGCTCTGGATATGAATCTGGACCTCAAAGAACATAAGGCTGGAATCATGAGTTATAAGAGTGAGTGATAATACCCAAGACTCTGCATGTTCTGACAAGAGAATGGTCCTAAACCAATACCTACAAAAACGAGCACTGAAGAATTAGAAAAAAAAACTAAGAATTGGCAAAGGACCCTGCAGTGCAGAGCAAGACACCAGAATGGCTGGAAGGAAACCCAGGATAATGGGATTACTGTTAAAGTAAAGGACAGGAGAACCGCATAAAGGGTGGGCAACAAAATCAATATCTGCAAGAGGTAAAGTCCATTATCTCCTGCTAGGAGGTGATGTGTGTCATGACCACATGTCATACTTATTTAGGACAGTCCCCTTGGTATTTAATTACTAATAGTGCCCTTTTCACTTGCAAAGTGTCCTGGTGTGGTTGATAAGGTATATGGTCACTTCATTTATAAGACTCCTTGATAAGAACAGGTTCACTAGTGATGAAATCAGTTTTCTGTAGGTTGAGAGGTTCATGAGTAAGAAAGTGAAGAGGAAGAATCTCTTTTATAAGCCTAACTGTGTAGAGATGAGGTGAGAAGATTGGTTGAGGACTTAATGGAGGAATTTTTGTTTTCCAGTTAGGGGAAACCTGAACATCTTTTGAGCTAGAAAGGAATGAAAACTGTAGATAGAGACACATCTTAGATTTCCTGGTAGTAAAGAGTTCTTAGATGAGTTCTTAGACAAAATGAATTAATTATTAACTCTTTTGTCCTGTATTAGTCACTCTGGTTGCCACATCAAGTTTTAGGCCTACATTATAAGTTGTACCTCCCAAGAAATGGGACTGGATTTTAGCAAGGACACTGTATTTGTAGTCATGCAATGTATTTATGCCTTCTTCAGCTTCTACATGTGTTTAAATACTTGACCATTATCTTTACATGCTAACCTTTGTAATCAAATCCTGAACCATGAGTCTAACACATTGTATTTAATACATGAAGTATAAAAAAGACTATTTTTTTCCTACTCTCTTGGGGATCATAATTATTGCTTGGTATTTTGCTACATGTTAATTTCCTCAGAAGTCTGCAAATCTTCACAATTCACAATACAGAAGCAAGGAATCACTTATCCATATTATGCTACTAAATAATCAGTATTAACTTTACTATGTATAAAAAAAAGGTCAGAACTTAAATGGTAAGATAAAGCCAGACTAACATCTATTAAAACTCTTCTCTATTTAAAAGCAAGAGGAAATGCAACCTTTCAGTATCATTCAATCATCCATCTCTAATTGGATATTTTGTTTTGTAGAGAACTTTATTGCAAAAGAACTACTTTAAATGAAAAGAATCCTTTCTATTATAGGAAAAAAAAGAAACTGCTTTAAAACAAATTAGACTTTTTTGAGTCTGAAAAAGTAATACTGCTTGAATTGGTGACAGGCTTATAGGCAAAGCCCACACTAGCTCAGTGGTTCACATATAATAGCAATCCAGGAGACTTAACTGGAAAGTTGAAGTTGAGATCTCATTATATGAAGGAACTTACTGCCGTTGAAGGTCTGTTCCACTAGAGTTAATATTCAGCCCAAGAGAAGCCATTTTTCAGAGGCATGTCAGTGGTAATAGTGATTTTCCCAAAGTAGTAACATTTTATATAAATGATCATGTCTCATTCCCACTATGAGGCTGCCATATTAAAAATATTTTAGCTTAACAACTTTGTGACTCATTACTTCGACAGTCAAGCAATACTTATATTGAACTTTGATCAGTTCTTTTTTCCTTACCACTCTGAAAATTTAGACTTGCTAGAGAATATTTACATATTTCCTCATAGAGACGGGTGAAACTTGGAGAAAGGAGAGATAGCCTTAGTAAAATTAACATTAAATAACATTGGTAGGTAGAAAATGATTGACAAGTGTACAAGAATACATAATTCAGCATATTAAATGAGGAGTCAGTCTTGACTACACTGAGTGATAGTAGATAAGAGGAATCTAGAAAAGAAGACAAAGAACAACCTCTGCCTGTATCAGAAGAGCTGGAAGCAGGTTGCAGAATGTTGGAGTGGTGCTCCATGTGTAGGTAGGGTGGAGCAGGGTTTAACACCAGGCTTTACTGTGAATGAGTCATACCTCTGTGACTATGTTGTTTCTTAAATCTGCACTTAAGCTAGATTCGCTGTGTTTCTGTACCTAGTAGCCAATTTGGTACTCCAGCTACACATGTCTTCTCTCAGTCTAGTCCCTCTCATTGAACAGCTATATTTAGATTTCAAGGGGAAAAGAATAACCAGGAATTATTCTTACTTAATATCCTCTCTTCCCTTCTCTTTTATAGTCAATTCATTCCTAAGTCAAGTAAATCCCAGTTCTATAGGTATTTTATATTCGTGCACTTTTTCTGTCTTCTCCCATTCTACCACCCTGATCTATGATCTATTTTCGCTTAACTGTAACTATCTTTTCACGTTTATAATTGTTCTCTACAAAACATTCTCTATATGGCATTTGTTGTCCAAATAGCAGCCAGAGAAATATAAAATCCATTCTTAAAGTCCTTTGTTTTCCATTTTGTTTATGTATTTTCTAGCACCCTTAACTGCATGGACTTCTTTCTGTGTTATGTCTCTCTCTGCAATATTTTCCCCTCCTCTATGCAATTCTTTTACCCAGCCAACTTACTATTTCTGGTCTCAAGGAAAAATGCCATCTCTACAAGGGAAGTTTTCTCTGATGTCCCCCATAAGAACAATGTGTTTTATATTCTTATAATATCATCTCCATAGCATTCATCACATGCAATTATGTTTTTCATTTGTGCAATATTTTGATTAGTAATTGTCTTCTTGTTAAACTACAAAATCCTGAAGACAGAGTCCGTGAAGTGTTGGATTCCCCAGAAACCACAACAGTTTCTGGAACTTTGATAATCAACATTAAACATTAAATGGATAAATTAGTAAATACTTGATAAAGAAGAAAATTGATAAGTCTTGTGATCTTGAAAATTCTTCATAACAAGCTATTCAAGAATTTAAGATAAATCTTACTCATACTTAAAACATTTTCTCATTTTTTTGTTAATTTTGTTAATTTTTTAGGATGAAATCATACTTGTTTTCATGCTTTATGCCTATTCTTGACTCTTGGTTAATTTGCTTGTTTACACGTTAATCAAATTGTGTGTGTGTGTGTGTGTGTGTGTGCATGAATACTAATGGTGTTTTCCCTGTATTTCCCCACAATTCTGTCTTTGGGCATAAAGGTATTTTAGAAGAGAAATTTTATTTATTTTAGGAGAGAAAGATTGACAGAAGAATGATCAAATCCAGTCACTTTCTGTTTGAGAAATGACTTGCTCAAAGCCATAAAATATAGTTATAGGAAGACTTTCCGATGCTAAATATAGTGATTTTTTCTATGCACCCTGTTGGTGCTGTCTTATGAATATGGATACATACAGATGTTGTAGATGCATGGGGTAATAATCCTGTAATACAAAGAAATGTCAACTGGTAACAGCTTTAGAAATCATGGCACAGTGCAAAACGTATTGGTAAAATTGCCTTGTTAAAATGGAAAAGACTGTAGTCTTAAAATTTAGAACAAAACTGGGCACATATCCTAAATTGACCACGTTTATTTCTGTCTTATTTCTCTATTTTTGGAACTTGGATACAGAGAGGTGTTTTTCATTCTCCATAGTCCATAGCACATTAGTATTATTTGTCTAATCAAAATTCCTTTTTTAGGGACTAGGGGTGTCACTCAGTAGTAAGGATGTACTTAGCTAATCATGAGGCTCTGGGTTCAACTCCCAATATCAGATACAAAAAATTCCTGCTGTGTTTTGCTTCACTTCACTTTGTTGTTCACTGTATTCCTGATTCCCATTCCCACTAAGAGCATCAACTCTGGTATGTTTATACTTAAATTTGCCCATGTGTCTCAACATGAGTGCTGTTTTATGTTTACTTCAAGAGTGTATGTTTATGGTATATTATAAATCACATCTGATACACATTTTTTTACCCAGAACAGTGATTCTTTTTTTGTTTGTTTGTTTGTTTTTTTCTTTCTTTTATTCATATATGCATACAATGTCTGGGTCATCTCTCCCCCCTCCCCCCTCCTCCCTGCCTTCTCCCTCTTCCCCCCACCCTACCCCACCTCCGAGCAGAAACTGTCAGAACAGTGATTCTAAACTGGGGCGATTTTGTCTTTTCTGGACCAGAGATACTACTGGTCATCATAAGCCAGGGCAAACTTTTGACATCTATAGGGATGCTGGGAAGTATTCCACAGTGCCCTGAACAGAAACGTTGATAGTGCTATGATAAATAGAATAGGAACCTAGAATTATGAACAAACGTATATGTAAGATGCAATGTTATTTTGAATATAGTTTATCTCTTTCTAGCACAGTGGTTTTGGGAAACTAACTTTTCCTTTCTGATGATCCGTTTATTCAGAATGGGAGCTTATACTGCTTGCTTCGAAGGGAAACAAATCATATATGAAAAGTGATACAAGGTGAGCACTCGTTAGAAGGTATCTGTTCATGCTTTATTCTTGAATCTTTCAAGGAGAGCATAGGAAACAGCTATACAAAAAATGATTTTGGCCAAGTGGTGGCACACATCTGTAATCTCAGCACTTGGAAGGCTAAGGCAGGAAGATCATGAGTTTGAGGCCAGCCTGAGCTACATAGTGACACACTGTCTCATAAAAACAGGACTGGGAGTAAAACTCAAGGTATAGTGCTTGCCTAGTTTGCACTAGACCCTGGTTTGACCCCTACACTTCAAAAAAGTTGAACAGTGAGCAGCCAGTGGGGAATGCACTGTCCATAAGTAATATTTATTTTTACATAACTTTTCCCCTAATGAATTTTTCCCACAAAACTGGAGATTTTTCATTAATGTGACCTGCTAATGAACTCTACTGTAATAACATCACTTGAACATATCTGTCCCCCTATCCTATTATAATTAGTAGGATTAAAATATGTTTCGTTAACATTTTTTACAGACTTGTGTCTTTGATTTCATAGCATTTGAGTTATGTCTTGGTTTTAACCTATCATCAGACTTTATCATGACTTACCCTTTTTCTGTCTTGTGTGCAAGTTCATCAACTGGCATATTTCTTTTTGCTTTCCTAGCAGTTAGCATAATTATATGGAGACAGAGCTGATGCTAGAGAAAAGGGTTCAGAAGGGGCTATTGGGAGACTAAGAGCGAAGTAATAGAGAACTAAAGGAATACAATACTGAGAAGGTCTGCTGTGCACAAAGACAAAGAGATGTGACTATGAGGTAAATTTCAAATGTACCTGATCAGTTAGTGAAATGATAATAAATCTGAGCAAGTGATAGACATGGTAAAAAAGTAGACATTTGGAAAGATTATGGTGTTGCACTATGCAGATGGGGGAGGGTGAGGATAGTGAAATTGTAGCACAAATCACAGAGAAAGCAAGTTGTGAATTCAGGGGAGAGTTATGGCAATGAAAATAGTAAAAGGACCAGGTTACTGATTGTTATAGCAAAAAAGAAAGGCCATTTGGCCATATAGATATGCATACATAACTGCAGTTTTACTTCTGAGAATAGTGATGCTGATAACATAAATATGGAGTCTAGGGGTGAAGACAGTTTTGGTTTAAAAGACAAAGGTGATGTAACATCTATGAATTGAAACAACATGGTTCTGTTGTCTGTGTTTCAGGCACTGGAGTAGATAGTTTACGTAATATAGAAATGTAGTTTAGAAAGTTTAAATTTCAAGTATTGAAAAGCTGTGTGGAAATTTATACAAAATAAATAGAAATGTGGATGGACAGTATGTATGGGTCAGAATCATTCAGCATAGAAACAACAATTAATCCCTGGGAATAGATAAGATTTTTCCAGGCAGAAAGTGAGGAAAATGAAGATGATGGCAATGAGCATGGGGAAAATCCATAAGTTCAAGGGGGCTGGGAAGGAGCACAGTATATAAAATGTATTCTATATTAACTATGTACAAAGCCTTGAACTTGAACCTTATATAATAGCACATTTAACGTGCCTAGCATGGGACAGGCACAAAATAAATATTTCTTTGAATAAACTGATAAATTTTTATGATACAAATATTACAATGTAGGTATTACTTGTGTTATATTACAGATAGAGAAATTAAGCCTAAAGATATGTTAAGTATCTTTGTTACAAATTACCTTTGAAACTATTGTTTTAGGATTTATCTTGAAACCAGATTTCTTTGAGTTCAAAATGCCTGACTTTTCCATTAGGCCATATTTTCACCTGGAGTCATGCTATGCTTAATTGGGATAGGATAACTATAGGGCTGAAATGCTACTGCCAGGCAAAAAGAATTAAGAAGAGTAGGGGGAGGCTAGAGATTTTATAGTCAACTGCTCATCCCTTTTAACTGTAGAATCACTGGTGTGATGGCAACGAAATATGGATCAAGATGAGTTGGAGACTCAGAACCTGGGCCTTGGCCAAGGGTCCTATTGATCACCATCAGCACAGCATTTCACACAATCCCTTTTGTGTTCCATATTCTTGTTAAAATATGTCCTTCATTTGTTTTTCAGGTAAAATCTGTGAAGAGTAATTTTGCATTTGTCCTTGAAGCACAGTTCAGCTGACTGTGAAATTCTTGGTTAAGAAACATGTTCCCACAGGACAGTTTCTTCTGACATCCGTCGTCACTGGTGGATGGCCTGCTTTAACTCCGGTTATTGCTTATTTCCTTTAAATCTGTCTCTTTTCTTCTCAAATGTTAAGGTTTTCTCTATAGTGTGGTGCCAGGCAGTTTCAGTAAGACATTTTGGATGTGGATTTATTTTTTTTTTTAGATCTGTAATCATTTCACATATCAAATCACTTTGTTTCTATTTAAGAGCTGACGTCCTTATCAACTTTCATGTCTTCTTTCCCTTTTCCTATTTTTCTATAATTCCAATTCTATTCAGATTAGTGCACTCCAGCTTATCTGTCACATCTTCAAACTCACTTTCATATTTTTAATTTCTTGATCTTCCTGAGATACAGTTTGTGCATATTTTCCAGTACTGTCTTTCATTACGTGATCATTTTTAGTTGATTCCTGACAAGATATTTTCCATATTGGGTGTTTTTGTAATTTCTGTGACAGTATATTTTACATATAACCTTTGTACTAACTCCTTTTGTATTCACTTATACATGATTACTAATGGAAGCCATTCATTCACATTAAATAACCAAGATAAAATTTTTGTAAAGCATTTGTCAGATAATTCAGTAAAATCAAAAAACAGTAGAATATTGTTGTGATCCTCAAATAGAAAAAGCTTTCTTAACTAGACACACACATGTGTACAAATCATTCCTATGAAGGATTCATATATTGTACTATTTTAAATGTATATGAAAAAGACACCATAAGCAGGCCTAGTGATGCATACCTGTAATCCAGCACTCAGGAGTCTGAGGCAGGAGGGTCACAAGTTTGAGGACATTCTGGACTATATATTAAGTTCCAGGTCAGCCTCGGCTATGTAGCAAGACCCTGTTTCCAAACAAACAGCACCATAAATTGAGGTTTAGCTGGAAGTCACAACTATGGAGTATGTTTGCGGCACATACAATCAAAAGGTACTTAGTATCTTTCATTTTAAAAGAACTTCAAAAATTTAACATGAAAAAGTAAATTGTCTTTCCCAACATGGACATTGTAAGCACAGCACAAGAAAACAGTCATGATTGTTATATATTTGGAGCAGAAGAGATTCTTGAAAGTATGCTATTTTTGTGTGTCCTAAATTGAGTCAACAGATAAATAATGGAAATGGCTATTTCAGAATCATAATGGTTCCCTGGTTCTCAGATGAGTGAAAAGCTAAGGAAAGAAAACTTGGCAAAAGCCCATGGCAAAAGACAGTTTTCTTCTTTTCCCAGGTTCTCTGGGGGAATTGCTTCAGAAATGAAAAAGAAATCAAGAGAAGGCTCAAAGTTCTTGAAGGTCATACTTAGGATGGAGGGAATCAGAAGAGGCAACATGGAATGTGTGAACAAGCCTGTTCAGGCTGTACAGAGCCTGTCCTTGGGCAACAAGCACATGTGCTTGTTGCTGGACCACAATACTAAGAATAAGGAGGCAAGAAAGTTTGGCTGGTGGAAAGGTAGAGAAATTAGAGACTAACATTAAGGCCAGATTAATTTCCAGGAGCGGTAAGTCATGCTACCATTATAAACGTCTTTATTTTGTAAAAAGACAAAATTATTCAGTTGCTCCATTTCAAGACATGAGACAGCTAGTGAAGAGTGTTACAATTAAACTCTTCATTGGGGGATTTTTCTCAAATGGGCACCAAGTTCCTGGGCTATGGACTTTGCACAACTGGCAATAAAGGACCTTGTAAAAAACAAAGCAATTTTTAAGTCTCCTCTTTTTTCTCTTCTGTGATGTTCTCACCTAGGATACATTGGGGATCTGCTGTACGTTGAGGACCTCATGTGGGTCCCTGTCAACATTTCTGAAGTGGATTTCCAAACAGAGGAATGGAGTCAGCTATCACAGCGTGTATGTGGAGAAAGCAGCAGGCAGTGAGAAGCTGTTGGAAAATGTTTTTGGAAAATATGATGTTTTCCTCCTTTGAGATTGATAATGAATATGTGAATTCTGACAGTTCTAAACATACGCATCAAAGAGACTTATGTAAGAATGACTCTGGAATTAACTTATTTTGTCTGTGGAACAATTTAGGAATTTTAACATTCTGTTGGACACGGGAAATGTTATAGATTATAGCATTATTACAGCTCAAGAAGTATAATATATTTTTTAAAATCTCTGTTTAGATTAGGTCTTGTGATAATTTCATTTGTTCTGGTATAAGATATGGTTAGGTGAATAAGGGATTGGTGCTAGGATAACTCTGGAAGTACATGGGAAACAGGAATGGAGTTGTCCATTTTGGGAGAGGCACTATCACTTTCAGAGGAAGAAGAGCTTAACTGACTTAACTGCATTTCTTGATCTGATCAGGCAATAGAGCGAGGCAAGCTGGCTTAGGTGATAGGGTTAGTATAGTGGAGGTATTCTGTACACAGAGAACAATACCATGTTCTCTGTCAGAATGATGAATTGACAACAAGATAGCCTGTCTTGGGTTAAAGATTATGAGATGATGGCAAATCCATTCATTTTCATGATATTATGTTTAATTATTGGGTGTGCAAATAATAGCACGAAGAACTTGACTGCATAACATGAATCCAAATTGAGATTTAAGTGGAATGAAAGATGATTTGACATTTTGACCTAGCGTGCACTGTGATTATGCACTAAATCCAACAGAAGAAACATCTTCATTCATTTCAGAAATGTTGGAGTCAACAGAGGAATGCATGTGAAATATGAGGTCTTATGTATTTCATTGCTCCCAGGTAGATACACAAAAGCAAGAGAAAGGATGTGAGATTCATTTCAATGAAGATATACTTGCTTCTTGTAATAACATGAGGATATTTGCCATTTGTAGAAGTACCCTCAGTTCATCTTATCTCTGGACTAGATCTAAGTTATCAGGAAAAAGAGCCCATAGTAGGGGATGTAAGTGACAGCTCTTAGTCCACATTCCATGGGGAAGACTTGCTGGAAGTGAAGGCTGTAGTTTCTGTTGACTTACACTTCATGGGCATGTAAGCTATACAGTCACCTTGGACCCATGCTTAGAGGAGTCCACACTTGGTTAATGCTTGGTTGATGTTGCCATCTTGAAATTTTTAAGCATTTTTAATATGGGCTCCTATACTTTCATTTTCTATGGGCCTCCAAAATTATGTAGCTGGTATTGACCATAGTGTAACAAATGCACACATCTTTGCACCTAAGGATTTTAAAAGTTCTTGAGTCTTCATTAAGCCTTCTTTTGGGGTGTTCATTACTGAAAATGAAACTCTCCTTCTTGGGAGAAAAATCTGTAGCAAAGTAAGGAAATCTCAGGAAGAAGACTAGGACAGGTGTGATTTACAATCTGTTGGGAAATAAGAACAGGCATCATTGCAAAATGATAAGACTAAGTGAATTACTACCACTTTTCTGAGCATACAGAAGAAGGGGGAGTGAAACTAGCTTAATTTTTTTTTAGCAGTAGTGAGATTTTGAATTCAGACCTTGAACCTTCTTGGCAGGTACTCTACAACTTTATCTATGTCCCCAACCCTTTTTTGTTTAATTTTTTTTTTTTTTTTTTTTGCATAACATCTCACATTTTTGCCTGGGCCTTGGACCTTGATTCTCCTACATAAACCTCACACACAGCTGGGATTACAGGCCTGAACTAGCTACTTAAATTTTTACTATTACTCAGTTTTTAAACCCAAATTCCAAAAAGAACTCCAGCAGTCTGGAATAGGACCCATAGAAGGCCATGTTTTTTAACTCACTATCGCTGGAAAACCATTTTTAATAACTCTCCTTGCCCAGATTCAAACTCAACCTTAAATGCTCCACTTTAAAGGACCTACACATTTCTGAGCATTAAGAGAAAGTTATTAAGTAATTTTATTTATAACTCACTCACGAGTATGGTATGACCAAGATTTTGTATTCTGACCAATAAGATTAACTTCCTTCCTGGAGGTACATTAATTAAGTATCTTGAGAGAAGGAAGAATGTATTTGAGCCTTTCCCCCGGAGGCCAGAAATCTCCTTCTCAAATATACATAATTTTAAAAGCTCCAGTTGTTACTGATAATAAAAATTTTATAGTTGACTACATTTTTCTCTCCTCAGTCTCATAGCTCTAGTCCAGAAGTTGGAGCAAGTTCCCCCAAGGGCTAAAACTGTTAGAATCACCAAACAAGAACGTTCATTGTGAAATGCAGTGAGCTCAAACAATTCACAGCTTCCATTCTCCTTTTCATAAATGATACTTCATTGCTACTCAGTAGGCTGGAGGAAATGGGCTTATTGCATTCATTTTAAGGAATATTCTTTCACCTCTTTTGTGGGTCTCCCTATAATTTCAGTTATATTTCATCTTCTTAGAAGTTTGCTAAATGTAGCTTCAAGCAGCTCACTCTGGTAGGTGTGCTTGAGCCATTATCATCCATTTTTCAATAAAGCTGTGGGTGAAAGTATCATTGATTCTTTTTCACCAGGAGAGAATATTAGCTTTTTATCCTCATCATATTATCTCTCAGCTTGACTGATAAAACTGTCATGCTAAAGGAAAGGTCAGGAATTATCGAGTGGGTGTTCATTTAATTCATCTCTCACCCCCTTCTTCCAACAAATGTATTGGGAATGTAACAGAAAATTTGTGTTTATGTGATGAGAATAGAAGAAAGACAAATGGATGAAGTCCTCGTGGATTAATGACTTCATTTTGCTGCCTGGCAATATGTGAAAGCTTTAAAGCATCTTCATTTATAACTTAGTTTCTCCTTATTTCATTTTCTTATTTTGATAGAAAGAGCTCTCAAATGACATTTAGATAACCAATAAGACTTCTTACATGGTTTAGAAATTCCTGGCCATAGGAGGGCAAAGGAAAACAGGAAAGGACAGATGGTTAATGCAGCAGGCAAAAGATGAAACTACTCTCGTTATTCAGCATATTCAATGAAGTCATAATGAGTGTGAATTACTTCTAATTATGTTTTATTTTGCAAACAACATTGATTAATGTTGTGGTAAGCAACTACGGATGAAGAAGATCAAAATCAAAATAGAAAATACGTGTTAGACCACCAGTGGGTGATTCAAAGGGAAAGCAAATATTAAAGATGGGTAACAAAAGTAATGGACCAGACCTAGGGACCTTATTATTTGTCTTCTACTATTTGTGATTTTTATTTTGCCCTATATCTTTCAGATGGTTTGATGAGGTTGACAGTCTAGGAAGTTTTCTGAATGCTGGTCCTGCCCCATAACTATAGAATAACAATGTTTTCAATTACTGAGGAGAGCATGATTTTAGTCCTTGAGATAGAAATTGAGGACTAACTGGTAACTTAATGGATATGTAACAGCAAGAAAAAATAATTAACTTCTCTGCATTTCACTAGTTTCACAGAAAAAAAATGGAATATAGAATGAAAAGTGATTACTGTATGCAGTTTCACTTTGTCTCTGAAGTTACAAACTTGAACATCATCCTTGACTCAATCTATTTTCTGTTCGTCACCTCCAACTGGTCAATAAGCCATCTCCAATTCTGTTACTACATATCTTTCAAGTCTGCCATCTGCTGATTTTTTGTGCTATTTCCTCAGACCAGACACTCGCCACATCTGGTTTGGACTATTTAGATGACCTTCTAGTTGACTTCCTTTCCTCTAGTGTGGCACCTTTTTTCAATTAATTTCTCACGTATTCAAGATTGTTTTCTTTCCATTTGCCTAAGTGATGCAATTTGTAGCTCATTCATTGTAACTATAAAAGTTAGTAGTGCAATACATGTGGTTTTTTTATGATATACAAGCTTTTTCACAATCTAGCTGTTGCCTACAATTCTAATTTTTTCTTTTTCTCCATTTAAATAACCCTGTTGGGTCAAGTACTTGCTTTGTGCATGACTGTCCCCAGGCCTATGGAGACACTCTGCAAGGCAATTCTTAGCTCTTCCAGATAGCTTGACACTCAGCTTAACTATCTTCCCTTCTAAGCTTTTCCTCTTTCCCTTAATAATTTTCATAATTTAATATACTTATATTACTATACTTATGTTACCCTATTGGATTTATTTTACATGTGCCACTTTCCAAGTATATCCCCGTGAGAAAGGGTTCTATTAAAAACTTTGTGTTTTATAGAAGGAGAGTGCTAAGTACAGGACATGAATGAATGTATGAACTACAAAGTTATGAGTATTTGCTAAGATCAACCATGCAAGCATCCAGGATCACAGTATGCATTCAGGAATGAGTACTTGCAACCATCCAAGCATCCAGGATCACAGAGTAACTAATGATTTTAGTGACTCTTCTTCCTCAATATCTGTATTTTACTGTAAAAAGCAAAGTGTTGTAGAAATCCTGGAAAAACAGTCTTGGGAAATACTTGCCTTGGGAAAACTGAGTAAAAGTTTCCATGGCAAAGAACAGCTGACTAGGTCTATGGAGTTACCAAAAGTGAGGTGAATAATACTGAGTTCATGCATTTCCTTTAACATCTCATTTTTATGAATCTCTGTAAGAGAAAAATCCATTTCTATTCTTCCATCTCTGCTTTACCAAGCTCCACAGAAGCCCTTTGCAGGTGCCTTTCTGCAAGCTGCTTTCTCTTTCAGGAATAGTGATTTTACAATTTTCCCTCTGTTTTCAGCCAGCTGTAAATTAAAGCACTATCTTCTGCAAAGCAACCCAGTTGATCACCTTTTCATTCTGTGTGCTTTCTACTCTCCACACTGTCTGGTGATCATCTGCTTCCCACATGGCTCCTCCCCACATGACTTGGGATTCCTGAAATCTGTGTCTGTGGTTCACTGAGGCATATGTTTCAGGGCTCTATGATGTAGGCATTCATTAACTAGTTGGATGAATTAGTAACTAAATGAATAAGTCACTGAAGGAGAAATTTGCCTGTTATTGTTTTACATGCTCCTTTCCAGAATATATCCTCCTAGGTGGAAGAGGCTATTGCATGCAACCTTTGTATTCTGTGTATAGAATAGTCCTTTGTCCATTATCCAGGACTTACACTTGACATCCACCCACAATCATTCGCATTGTCCTTCCTTTTTGTCCTCTCATTAAAATCTGCAAATATTATGGGAAAGTTAAACAGCACTTGGCTGGCACTTAGCTTTTCCCTCTTTTAAAATCTGCAAGTTCTAATTATTTCCTGCCTCATGTGGGTTAGAGTTCACTTGTCTGTTGGGAACAGCCTGTCTACGATCCCCCTACCCCAGAAGACACCCCTACTCTTGTCTTTCTTCTTGTATTGTCAGAATGCCATAACACTTAGGGAAGCTCCTCCTGATTAATAGGCTTAAAACAAGTCAAGATGGCAGACTAAAAATAACTGAAATGCCCCGGCTGTCCCAGTTATTAAATGATGGCCTGGCAGTTAAAACCTGCAGGCAGTGCCTCAGGCAGACTAAGTCCAGCACCTCATCATTATCCTCCTAGAAATCCTTGGGTCCGCTGAATCTGCAGCCATTAGCTAGAATGGAAAGGTTTTGACCTGTCATTTAAACAAGAAAAGTCAAGGAAGCCAAGTTCTTCATTACAGGGAAATCTTTTAGTGTTATAAGAAATCATGGCCTCTTTAATTTATAAAGGAGCAAGAAGGGAGCATCTTAGTGCTGCCCTGATTATGTGCCCTCCACTTGTACTATCCCAGTGAGGTGTTCCTCCTGGATATTTGAAAACCTCCCTGTCCTCTGTGTGTACTTCTCACTTCTGTATGAGGTAACTCTGAGGGGTGGTCTAGAAGGCAGCATCAAGAGATGAGGTCAGACTTGCCCCTTTCTATCTGCATAATCTTGAACCGCTCACTTTACCATTTTGTGCTTTAGTTTACTTATTAGTAAAGTGGAGATTAATAGTCTTTGCCTTGTAGAGGTGTCGTTAGGAAGTCAGTGAGGTAACACATGCACAGCTGCTTTAAGAGTGACGAGGAGGCTGGGTGCCAGGTGATTCATGCCTGCAATCCTAGCTATTTGGGAGGCTGAGATGAGGAGGATCCCAGTTCAAGATCAGGCCTGGGAAATAGTTAGCCAGACCCCATTTTCAAAATAATCAGAGCAAAAATAGATGGGAGGTGTGGCTCAAGCAGTAGAGTGTCTGCTTTGCAAGTGTGAAGCCCGGACTTCAAACCCCAGTTTTGTCAAAAGTTAAAAAAAAAAGAAAAACAAAAAAACAAGTGCCTGTTAGTAGCTATCATGACTGTAATGTTGCATTTGCTATTGTTATGACCTTGTCCTTTATTTGCCTCCTTTCTTTTTTGACTCATGTGTGAACAACCTGAGGGGAATGACACCATCTTTATCTCCAGTCTGGAGGAGATAAGGCAAGGCTCTTTTCTTAGAAGAAACATGGTGAAGGACAATTTGGGTCATGAAAGGACCTAATTCAGCATGTGCATTTTAGAAAGAAGAAAACAGAGGCCACATATCAAAGAGAGATTCATACCTAGAATTATAATTCTAACTTCCTGGACCCTTGTCCTGCTTTCTTAGGTATAACAGCAATATCTGTGCACAGAAAATAGAATGGTGAGGTCAACATGATGCTCTGGGTATTTGGCCAGTGATGGAGTCTGAGAAAAAAGAAGGACTTCAAGGTTATTCCTAGGAAGTCTGCTGCCTGTTTTCTACTATCTAACTCTCCTGTGGAGCCACACTTTTTAGAGATTTCTTAAGAATCAAATTAAAATGCTAATAATTTAATAATGCCCTCAGGAGATTTATAGATAGATATAAATGTAGATGAGTATCTATAAAGTTTGTAGATATGTAAATAGTTATCAATTTATAGAAATATCTATACACATTCATGGCAAAATAGAAAACCACACATCAGAGTAATTAATTAACAAAGGCTAGGTAGTAAGTTCAAAAGTGATTAAGTCAACACAAGTTTCAATATGTGACTCTTAATTTGTGACTTTTTTTTTTTGAGCAAGTGTCTTGCTATGTAGTCCAGATTGGCCTGGAAATCTCCATCCTCCTGCCTTAGCCTCCCAAGTGCTGGGATTATAGATGTGTACCACCATGCCTGGCTGGGTCAGGTCTTTCTCACCCAATGGTATAAGTTAACAATTATTGAACATCTACCTTGTGATATGTTAAGTGATTTACATTAACAAGTTTATTTAGTTTTTATAATCATACTCCTTTTATACCTGAGAAACTTAAAGCTCAGAGGTAAGGTAATTTCTAAGATCATTTTAGAAAGTGGCAGAGGTGTGTCCTTTGTCTCCTTGGTAGAATGCCCCAGACCTCTCTTTCACATATCCAACAAATCATCCTTACTTAAAGACTCTGGACTTCTGTGACCCAGAAGAAACAATGGCAACCACAAAGATCCTAACCAAATTCCACTGGTTCGGTTGAATTCCATGTTAGTTTGATCAGTTTTCAAAAGCAGTTTTCAACTTCTGTTTTGGGCCAAGATGGCGAATTGGAGACTGAATTTACTCTCCTTTGTGAAACAACCAATGAAATGACAAAATGCATATTTTCAACTTACTGGAAGGCAGTGATCCCTGAGAGAAAAAGTAATAACTCTCAGCAAACTAAAACTAGAAAGGAACTTCTTTAACTTGAGAAAGGGTGTCTATGAAAAACCCCTACCTATCACTATCCTTAATCGGGAAAGACAAAAAGATTTCTTCCAAAGGAAGAACACAGGGTCATCTGCTCTCAACATTTTAGTCACTATTGCATTGCAGATTCTGCCAGGGCAATATGCTTTTGTTCCTTTATGGAAGAAAAGGAACAAAAAACATTCCAATTGGAAAGGGAGATGTAAAACTTTTTATTTGTAGATAAGATGATCTCTTTGTAGATAATCCAATATATAGACAAAATTTTATAAATAATAAACAAGTTTAGCAGTATTGCAAGATACAAGATTAATATAAAAACTGTATTTATATGCACTAGAAATTCATAATGTAAAACTAAAGTAAGAATAGTATCATTTATAATAACTTCATAAATATGAAGTAGTTAAGAATAAGTCATTTCAATTTAAAGACATGAAAGACCTGTACAACTGAAATCTCTGAAGCATTACTGAGAGAAATTATAGAAGACTGAAACACCAACTTGGTTTTGTTGTGAGGGAAGCCTCACTTATTTGGAACCTTCTATATGGGGCCGGACTGTAGCAGAGATTGGCTTAGAGGCACATATCTACAATGATGACTTTAGCCTGATGGCTCTTGGGACTTACAGGTATACTAAGAGCTGTGAACTTGATGGCTTCTGGTCAAACGTGCACATTTTTTTTTAGGGCTGCAGATCCTTAGTTCCCTTAAGGAACTGAGGACAAATTTGCCTGCATTTCAGAGGATAGCAGTGAGAGAGTCCATAGAGCCCAAATCTACTTGAATAGCACACTTGCTTTCTGGCAGGATTAAGTGGTAGCTACTAAATCAGCCACCAGAGCAGACAAACACAGCTTTGCTTCCACACATGGTTATCCTAGCCAGAAACATAGATAAGCAGTTGATCTACATCTTTCCATGTCTGGGATGGCCCACCTTGAACTTCTCAGAGGCATTGAGATTTGAGGAGCACTGGTGCAGACACCAGGATTCTAGGACTGAGAATAGAGCCTGTTGAGAAAGACACAAGAATCAGGCATCTGTTGATCAAAATATCATGCTTGGTGGCATAATGAATACCACCAAACACTGTTTGACAAAGGTGGAAAGAGAGGGACGGAATGGGAATATAACGGAGCAGGTGAATTTGTGTGCATGTATGGAATCACCACAATGAGACACCTTCACATTATTAATGCATGCTAATTCAAAAATGAAATAAAACTATTAAAAATATCATGCTTACCAAGTCTATGTAGGATGGTATGGAAAGTAGAAGGATGGCTTCATTTAAGATGGAACTAGAAAATGTGCCTTAGAATAAACTAAAAATACCTTAAAAAGGTTAAAAATCTAAAATTCTAAAAAAGCCTTTAACAAGCCTTTTGGCTTTCACTTAAGACCTTCCTAGCATGGTAATAAGATTCAACCAGAAGTAATAAAAGCAACTTTGAACAGCATTTACAGAAGTGTTTTGGGGGACACAGAAGAGGGGCTTTGCAGCACACTACAATGAGAAAGTTCTGTGTGACGTTCTTACCCTTTTCTTCCAACTAGAGTTATGTAATTAAAACAGCTGCTCAACTCTTTTGACTCTCAGTCCTTCTCTCTTTCTCTCTTCTTTTCCTTGTCCCTCCCTGTTTTTGCTGCTGTGTTTATCCCTTTTCGTCAGAGGGTTCTGTGCTTTTCTTTGTTGATTGATTGTGAAGTTCTGGCCAGCTCTGTTCCTTCCTCCTCAGAGATTAGAAAGGGTGAAAATCTGTGATGCTTAGCTTCTGATAGCTTCTTTCATCCATTTTTTCACTGTGATAATGTCCCTCCCTCAGGGACATTTCCTGGCCACCTTCAACATCTGAAAAATCCCCATCCCCTGACATAAGTTTTTCTTATTTCCTGATTTGTCTTTCTTTCTGGTCTTTACCTTAACTTACCTGCATATTTTACTTCAGTTATTTTTAACATTTATTTTCCTCCCCACCCCCAACTGGAAATGTAAAACTAAAAAAGGCAAAGATTTGTTCTATTGGTGGATTTTCAAAGCCTTGAACTGAACTTAGTTTTTGTGTGGGTTGGGTATGTGTAATTCTTCAGAGAGCATTCTCCTTGGTCATTCTGCCCTTCAAAGTGAGTTGCTTTGTGGATATTAGTGACTCCCGTAATCCTCTAGTTGGGTCCCCTCAGGCCTCCATTTCATCTAGCCATCACTCCACTTCTCCTGGTTTGAGAACATGCCTAGCCTCAGCAGGAGTTTCATGATTGTTTTGACGTTTGTTACTCCTTATTAGCTTTCTCTTCTAAGTTATACACCCCAACAGGGACAATGAACACAGCCTCTCTGGGATCCTTGGCTTTGTGAATTCCCAGAGTTTTAGTATCAGTAATCATAATTCACTCTAGCAGCAAGGCTAAAATAGTCTTTGAGAAAGACAGATATAATTCAAATTTGGACCTGTCTCTTTCATATTATATGACCAAATCCCTCACCATTTGAGTATCAAGTTTTTTTCACCTGTGAAATACACATACCAATAAAAATCCACAAGGCATATATTATGTTTATTTTTTTATTCTCTTTCAATTATTATTATTTTTTCCTTTATTCATATGTGCATACAATATTTGGGTCATTTCTCCCTCCACCCCTTCCCCTTTCCCCCGCAACCCCTCACTTCCAGGCAGAAACTGTTCTGCCCTTATCTCTAATTTTTTTGAAGACAGAGTATAAACAATAATAAGAAGGACAAAGCATTTTTGCTAGTTGAGATAAGGACAGCTGTACAGGGAGATTCCTAGCATTGCTTCCATGTACATATGTGTTACATTCTAAGTTGATTCTTCTCAAACTGATCTTTTCTCTATTTCCTGATCCCCTTCTCTTCTTCTTCTTCTTCTGTCCCTTTAAAGTTTCTGCATTAGTTCCTTTGCATCGAAACATCAAATACTACCATGATTTTTGTGTTTCTTACCTATCCTCATACCTCCCTTGTGTGCTCTCACCTTATCATGTGACCAAAGTCCAATCACCTTGCTGTATTTGCCCTTGATCTAAAGTGTGAATATGTGGGAAAACATATGATTATTGGTCTTCTGAGCCTGTCTAACCTTGCTCAGAATGATGTTCTCCAGTTCCATCCATTTACTTGCGAATGATGAGATTTCATTCTTCTTCATGGCTGCAAAAAATTCCATTGTGTATAAATACCACATTTTCTTAATCCATTCGTCAGTAGTGGGGCATCTTGACTGTTTCCATAACTTAGCTATTGTGAATAATGCTACAATAAACATGGGTGTGCAGGTGCCTCTGGAGTAACCTGTGTCACATTCCTTTGGGTATATCCCCAGGAGTGGGATTGCTGGATCATATGGCAGATCTATGTTTAGATTTCTAAGAAGCCTACAAATCTTTTTCCTGAGTGGTTGTACTAGTTTGCATTCCCACCAGCAGTGTATGAGGGTTCCTTTTTCCCCACATCCTTGCTAACACCTGTTTTTGGTGGTGTTTCTAATGATGGCTATTCTAACAGGGATGAGGTGGAATCTTAGTGTGGTTTTGATTTGCATTTCCTTTATGGCTAGAGATGGTAAGCATTTTTTCATGTGTTTTTGGTCATTTGAATTTCTTGTTTTGAGAAAGTTCTGTTTAGTTCACTTGCCCATTTCTTTATTGATTCATTAATTTTGGAAGAGTTTAGTTTTTTGAGTTCCCTACATATTCTGGTTATCAGTCCTTTGTCTGATGTGTAGCTGACAAATATTTTCTTCCACTCCGTGGGTGGTCTCTTCAGTTTAGAGACCATTTCTTTTGTTGTGCAGAAGCTTTTTAGTTTTATGAAGTCACATTTGTCTATACTTTCTCTTAGTTGCTAAGCTGCTGGGGTTTTATTGAGGAAGTCTTTCCTAAACCTATTACTTCCAAAGCGTTTCCTACGCTTTCCTATACCAAATTTAGAGTTTGGGGTCTGAAATTAAGGTCCTTGATCCATTTTGAGTTGATAGTAGTACAGGGTGATAAACATAGATGTAGTTTCAGTGTTTTGCAAATGGCTAACCACTTTTCCCAACAACTTTTGTTGAAGAGGCTGTCTTTTCTCCATTGTATATTTTTAGTGCCTTTGCCAAAAATAAGGTGGGTATAGTTGTATGGATTCATATCTGGGTCCTCTATTCTGTTCCATTGGTCTTCATCACAAAGCATATATGAAATGAGATGAGGTGTACAAAGTGATAGCCCAGTTCAGGTCAGATGGTCACAGCTGCCCAAATCAACAAATAAATGAAAGAGGGAGGAAACCTCTAAACTAATAAGTAGAAGTTTCAGAGAAGAGGAGTGTTTGGACTTTAGATGAAAGAATGATGCTAGTTCAATTAAATGTGTGAAATAATGGAAATGATTTATCCTTATAGTAGTGAGGACCCCCATAAATGATGCCTTAGAAAGGCTGCATGACAGAGTATTTGGAAAGATAGAGGAAAGAAGTATGTTAAGTATCAGGGACACTCCAGATGCTAGTAGATGTCAAAATAGGATTAAATATATTAAAAAACCTGTTACAGTCAGGCCCAAAGAAGTGGGCAGTGCCTTAGACAATAGTGCAGTCTGATGTAGCATGAAAGAGGGAGAGAGGGGGAAGGAAAGAAAGAAGGTTGAGTGGAAGGGTTCTTTTTAAAAAACAGTTGAGCAAAGCTGTCAATGGATTCTTGGCCAAAGACAATGTCAGAGGAGTACCACACTCCCAGGATGGGCAACCTGAGTGAAGATCCTTACACTCAGTCCTTGGTTGGGAGAAGGCCATGGAAATAGTGGCTTGGAACAAACAGTGATGGGCTTCAGAGCTTAGTCATGAGGGGCTTTTTTTGGACACTAGTCAGACCTGGGGTCTGAAAGGAATCTTCCCAGTTCTTTGACACACAGTCTTTGCCTTCTGGTTGCCTTCAATGTCACAGTCCTATAACTTCTGAGAAGGATCAAATAATACTTTCAGTGTCAGACCATGTGCCTCCATCAGTGACTTGATTTTCAAGGTTAAATTTCTCAAAATATTTTCTATGGTATTGATTGGTCCTGGATTACAGTTTGTGAAACTACAAAAGAAAGGGGGAACCCAGATAAAATTTTACAGGATTAAAATACACTCCACAGACCCTGTGAAAAGACTTTTTGAAACAGAATATAATGCATCTTATCCCCAGTGCACAGCCCTCTTCAAAGGTAGCTCAGAGGGGAAGCAATAGCAGACCTTTGATATGACTCCCTAGGTCTCTTTCCTCCTGTGGTCTGGGAGGCACTAGGAGCTCAATTATGGCCTACTTCTTCTGGGTAAGAGCCTTAACTCAAACATCAATATTACCAAAGGGCTTGATCAGTCTCAACAATTCATGCTACGAACCATGTTGACATTTAACTGGAATCATTAATTTGGATTTAGTTGTACTCTGGAAATAATCAACTACAAACGAAGGAGAAGAGAATTCACATTTTTTAGTGACTGCACTTTGGCAAAAATTGAACCAAAAACAAGAGCTGTTTCATAGTGCTGCAAACAGATTGGTCACTCAGTTAAGTTCAAAGAACTTTGAAGTTGAATATCTATGCTAAAACAGACTGTGCACTGACAAACAAGGAAAGAATAAGACATGGGCATGCACTTAGACCACTCACAATGTTATCACATATTCTGTCTTTGGTTGTCATTTGTGTCATCTGATTTCTTTCCTTTAAGGGATGCTGTTCTCCACACCTCAGTCAGTGACTTCATGCTGGTAGTCAAATGTCTGTACTGTGCAATCCATCCATATCTCTATTCTTCTTCCAGCAAAGCATGATGAAAAAATTCCAGGCTCTGGAGTCAAATCCCAAATTCCTGAACACATGAGTTGGGGTAAGTTGGTTCACTTCTGCAGCCATCATGGTCTTGCTCTGAGAACTGGGAAAAAGAACCCTGCTTGGCTGGGATGTTTAGAAGATCAGAGAAAGTCATGAAAAACTTTTTTCCTAGATTTGGGCACATTTTGGGAGCTCCAGTTATTATTGTAATATTTAATTAATTCTGCATCATTTGACACTTGTTCTTATATTATTGGATTTGCCTGAACCTGGGCATATTGTTATGATAAGGTTTAAAAGTTTACTTGTCACACAGTCTTCAGTAATCACCTTATGAAGTCACAGTGACTGGGCCAGTAGAATCAAGCTCTGTAGATACCAAGCACCTTATAAGAGTTTGAGTTTGAAATCTTGGACCTGTGTTAACTTCAGTGAGTCCTAGGCACAGATCTTATTGCTTGTCTGAATAATATGATCATTCAGGCATTTATTTGTTTGTTCTTACCCTCAATCTTATAGCAGTTCAGGAAAAACTTTTTTTTTTATTATTCATATGTGCATACAAGGCTTGGGTCATTTCTCCCCCCTGCCCCCACCCCCTCCCTTACCACCCACTCTGCCCCCTCCCTCTCCCCCTTACCCCCTAAATACCCAGCAGAAACTATTTTGCCCTTATTTCTAATTTTGTTGTAGAGAGAGTATAAGCCATAATAGGAAGGAACAAGGGTTTTTGCTGGTTGAGATAAGGAAAGCTATACAGGGAGTTGACTCACATTAATTTCCAGTGCATGTGTGTTACCTTCTAGGTTAATTCTTCTTGATCTCACCTTTTCTCTAGTTCCTGTTCCCCTTTTCCTATTGGCCTCAGTTGCATTTAGGTATCTGCTTTAGTTTCTCTGTGTTAAGGGCAACAAATGCTAACTAATTTTTTTAGGTGTCTTACCTATCTTCACCCCTCCCTTGTGTGCTAAAGTGTTATCATGTGCTCAAAGTCCAATCTGCTTGTTGTCTTTGCCCTTGATGTAATGTCCACATATGAGGGAGAACATATGATTTTTGGTCTTTTGGGCCAGGCTAACCTCACTCAGAATGATGTTCTCCAATTCCATCCATTTACCTGCGAATGATAACATTTCGTTCTTCATGGCTGCATAAAATTCCATTGTGTATAGATACCACATATTCTTGATCCATTCGTCAGTATTTGGGCATCTTGGCTATTTCCATAACTTGGCTATTGTGAATAGTGCTGCAATAAACATGGGTGTGCAGATGCCTCTGGAGTAACCTGTGTCACATTCTTTTGGGTATATCCCCAAGAGTGGTATTGCTGGATCAAATGGTAGATCAATGTTTAGCTTTTTGAGTAGCCTCCAAATATTTTTCCAGAGTGGTTGTACTAGTTTACATTCCCACCAACAGTGTAACAGGGTTCCTTTTTCCCCTGTATCCTCGCCTACCCCTGTTGTTTATGGTGTTGCTAATGATGGCTATTCTAACAGGGGTGAGGTGGAATCTTAGTGTGGTTTTAATTTGCATTTCCTTATTTGCTTAGAGATGGTGAGCATTTTTTCATGTGTTTTTTGCCATTTGAATTTCTTCTTTTGAGAAAGTTCTGTTTAGTTCACTTGCCCATTTCTTTATTGGTTCATTGGTTTTGGGAGAATTTAGTTTTTTAAGTTCCCTATATATTCTGGTTATCAGTCCTTTGTCTGATGTATAGTTGGCAAATATTTTCACCCACTCTGTGGGTGTTCTCTTCAGTTTAGAGACCATTTCTTTTGATGAACAGAAGCTTTTTAGTTTTATGAGGTCCCATTTATCTACGCTATCTCTTAATTGCTGTGCTGCTGGGGTTCCATTGAGAAAGTTCTTACCTATACCTACTAACTCCAGAGTATTTCCTACTCTTTCCTGTACCAACTTTAGAGTTTGTGGTCTGATATTAAGATCCTTGATCCATTTTGAGTTAATCTTGGTATAGGGTGATATACATGGATCTAGTTCAGTTTTTTGCAGACTGCTAACCAGTTTTCCCAGCACTTTTTGTTGAAGAGGCTGCTATTTCTCCATCGTATATTTTTAGCACCTTTGTCAAAGATAAGTTGGTTATAGTTGTGTGGCTTCATATCTGGTTCCTCTATTCTGTTCCACTGGTCTTCATGTCTGTTTTTGTGCCAGTACCATGCTGTTTTTATTGTTATTGCTTTGTAATATAGTTTGAAGTCAGGTATTGGGATACCTCCTGCATTGTTCTTTTGACTGAGTATTTCCTTGGCTATTTGTGGCTTCCTGTGTTTCCATATATATTTAATGGTAGATTTTTCAATCTCTTTAATGAATGTCATTGGAATTTTGATGGGAATTGCATTAAACATGTAGATTACTTTTGGGAGTCTAGACATTTTTACTATGTTGATTCTACCAATCCATGAGCATGGGAGATCTTTCCACTTTCTATAGTCTTCCTCAATCTCTTTCTTCAGAAGTGTATAGTTTTCCTTGTAGAGGTCTTTCACATCTTTTGTTAGGTTTCCACCTAGGTATTTGATTTTTTTGAGGCTATTGTAAATGGAATTGTTTTCATACATTCTTTTTCAGTTTGCTCATTGTTAGTGTATAGAAATGCTAATGATTTTTCTATGTTGATTTTATATCCTGCTACCTTGCTATAGCTATTGATGATGTCTAGAAGCTTCTGAGTAGAGTTTTTTGGGTCTTTAAGGTATAGGATCATGTCATCTGCAAATAGGGATATTTTGACAGTTTCTTTACCTATTTATATTCCTTTTATTCCTTCTTCTTGCCTAATTGCTCTGGCTAGGAATTCCAGTACTATGTTGAATAGGAGTGGAGATAGTGGGCATCCTTGTCTGGTTACTGATTTTATAGGGAATGGTTTCAGTTTTTCTCCATTAAGTATAATGTGGGGTGTAGGTTTGTCATATATAGCTTTTATAATATTGAGGTACTTTCCTTCTATTCCTAGTTTTCTAGAGCTTTTATCATGAAATGGTGTAGGATCTTATCAGAGTCTTTTTCTGCATCTACTGAGATGATCAAGTGGTTTTTGTCTTTGCTTCTGTTGATGTAGTTTATTATGTTTTTTGATTTTCGTATGTTGAACCACCCTGCATTCCTGGGATGAAGCCTACTTGGTCATGGTGAATAATCTTTTTGATGTGTTGTTGAATTTGGTTTGCCATTATTTTGTTGAGGATTTTTGCATCAAGGTTCATTAAGGAGATTGGCCTATAGTTCTCCTTTTTGGAGGTGTCTTTGCCTGGTTTTGGGATAAGTGTAATACTGGCTTCATAAAATGTGTTTGGCAGTTTTCCTTCCCTTTCTATTTCATGGAACAGTTTAAAGAAGGTTGGTATCAGTTCTTCTTTAAGGGTCTGATAGAATTCAGCAGAGAATCCATCAGGTCCTGGACTTTTCTTTTTGAGGAGACTCTTGATTGCTGCTTCAATTTCATTTTGTGTTATAGATCTATTCAGGTGATTAATTTCCTCTTGGTTCAGTTTTGGATGGTCATATGTCTCTAGAAATCTGTCCATTTCTTTAACATTTTCAAATTTATTTGAATATATATTCTCAAAGTAATGTCTGATGATTTCCTAGACTTCCATTGTGTTTGTTGTTATCTCCCCTTTTGCATTCCTGATTCTACTAATTTGGGTTTTTTTCTCTCCTCATTTTAGTCAGGTTTGCCAGGGGTCTATCGGTCTTGTTTATTTTTTCAAAGAACTAACTTTTTGTTTCATTAATTCTTTGTATGGTTTTTTTGGTTTCTATTTCGTTGATTTCAGCTCTTATTTTTATTATTTCTCTCCTTCTATTTGTTTTGGGATTTGCTTGTTCTTGTTTTTCTAGGAATTTGAGATGTATCATTAGGTCATTGATTTGGGATCTTTCAGTCTTTTTAATATATGCACTCATGGCTATAAACTTTCCTCTCAGGGCTGCCTTAGCTGTGTCCCATAGGTTCCGGTACGTTGTGTTTTCATTTTCATTGACTTCAAGGAACTTTTTAATTTCCTCTTTTATTGCATCGATGATCCATTCTTCATTAAGTAATGAGTTACTTAGTTTCCAGCTGTTTGCATGTTTTTTGTATTTACTTTTGTTATTGAGTTCTACTTTTACTGCATTGTGATCAGATAGTATGCATGGTATAATTTCTATTTTCTTATACTTGCTGAGACTTGCTTTGTGCCCTACGATATGATCTATTTTGGAGAAGGTTCCATGGGCTGCTGAGAAGAATGTATATTGTGTAGAAGTTGGATGAAATGTTCTGTAGACATCAACTATGTCCATTTGATCTATTGCAAATTTTAGATATAGGATTACTTTATTGATTTTTTGTTTGGATGACCTAACTATTGATGATAATGGGGTGTTAAAGTCTCCCACAACCACTGTGTTGGCGTTTATATATGCTTTTAGGTCCTTCAGGGTATGTTTGATGAAATTGGGTGCGTTGACATTGGGTACATACAGGTTCATAATTATTATTTCCTTTTGGTCTATTTCCCCTTTTATTAGTATGGAATGTCCTTTATCTCATTTGATCAATGTAGGTTTGAAGTCTACTTTGTCAGAGATAAGTATTGCTACTCCTGCCTGTTTTCGGGGGCCATTGGATTGGTAAATCTTCTTCCAGTCTTTCATCCATAGCCTATGCTTATTTCTGTTGGTGAGATGGGTCTCCTGTAAGCAACACATTGTTAGATCTTCCTTTTTAATCCATTTCATCAAGCGGTGCCTTTTGATGGGTGAATTAAGTCCGTTAACATTAAGTGTTAGTACTGATAGGTATGTGGTGATTCCTGTCATTTAGTTGTCTTAGTTGTTTGAAGGTTTGATTGTGTGTACCTAAGTTGAGGTTACTCTCTACTGTCTTGCTTTTTCTTTTCCTGTGGTTTGGTGCTGCCTGTCTTTTTATGGTTAAGTTGGGTTTCACTTTCTGTGAGCAGAATCCCTTGAAGAATCCTTTGTAGTGGTGGCTTTGTGGTCACATATTGTTTTAGTTTCTGCTTATCATGGAAGACTTTTATTGCTCCATCTATTTTGAATGATAGTTTTGCTGGGTAGAGTATCCTGGGGTTGAAGTTATTTTCATTCAGTGCCCGGAAGATCTCACCCCATGCTCTTCCTGCTTTTAATGTTTCTGTTGAGAAGTCTGCTGTAATTTTGATGGGTTTACCTTTGTATGTTACTTGTTTTTTCTCTCTTACAGCCTTCAATATTCTTTCCTTAGTTTCTGAACTTGTTGTTTTAATGATGATATGTTGTGGAGTAGTTCTATTTTGATCTGGTCGTGTTTGGTGTCATGGAGGCCTCTTGCATCTGTATGGGAATATCTTTCTCTAGATTTGGGAAGTTTTCCATTATTATTTTATTAAATATATTATGCATTCCCTTTGCTTGCACCTCTTCTCCTTCTTCGATGCCCATGATTCTCAAGTTTGGTCTTTTGATGGACTCGGTGAGTTCTTGCATTTTCTTTTCACAGGTCTTGAGTTGTTTAATTAATAGTTCTTCAGTTTTTCCTTTAATTACCATTTCATCTTCAAGTTCTGAGATTCTGTCTTCTGTTTGTTCTATTCTGCTGGATTGGCCTTCCGTTTTGTTTTGCAGTTCTGTTTCGTTCTTTTTTCTGAGGTTTTCCATATCCTTGCTGGTTTCCTCTTTAATGTTGTCTATTTTTGTCCTGAGTTCATTTATCTGTTTATTCATCGTGTTCTCTCTTTCACTTTGGTGTTTATACAGTGCTTCTATGGTTTCCTTTATTTCTTCTTTTGCTTTTTCAAATTCTCTATTTTTGTTGTCTTGGAATTTCTTGAGTGTCTCCTGTACATTTTGGTTGACCCTATCCAGTATTATCTCTATAAAATTCTCATTGTGTACCTGTAGTATGTCTTCTTTTAAATTATTCTTGTGGGCTTCATTGGGTCCTTTGGCATAGTTTATCTTCATTTTGTGGGAGTCTGGATCTGAGTACTTGTTTTCTTCATTCCCCTCTGGTTCTTGTACTAATTTTTTGCTGTGGGGAACCTGGTTTCCCTGTTTTTTCTGTCTTTGGTGTTGTTACTGTCCCTGTACTGTGTGCAATTAAGTATTTTCTAGCTTGTAATAATAACAATGGTAATATTTAGAATGGAAGGGTGAGCTGAGATGGAAAGCAAGAAGTTAAAGAAATGGGAAAAACAAATACACAGACTGGAAGGAGAAAACAGAACAAGGTATCAGACAAGAAGGTTTCAAAGGTATAAACAGGGAGCTTTAGTGTACTAATTGACAGTAAGCTGAACAGACATTAGAGAGACAGAGGATTGAAAATCAAAAATAAAAAAATAAAGGTAAGAATAAAAATAAAAAATAAGTAAATGAAAGAAAAATCTGTATATAAAAATGTGTTAAAATAAAGTGAAAAAAATAGAAAATTAAAAAAAACCAAAAAACCAAAAAACCAAAAAACCTCCAAGTTCAAATGCAATGAAGTTTCAATCTTAATAATTTGGGTGTCCATCTCAGTCTCCAATCCTGGAGATGGTGCCTCAGATGTTGTTCTGTAGTTGTCTCATCAAAGGTGATGCATAAAGTAGAACAAAACTACACACACATGCAAAAAAAAACCCCACCAAGTGTCCCAAGTTCAAATGCAATACAGTTTCAGTACGTTTTTCAGCTTGCAGGTATAATTCGGTTGTTCTTTCATCAAAGGTAGGGAGACAAAGAAAATAAAAGAGTCTGGAGACAGTTCTGAGAATGGTATCTGCAGCTGTGGCTTGCCTGCCCGCTGCTATCAGCCTGCTGTTGCTGGAGGTGTTATTTATGCAGATCTCAGGGGTGAGCTTAGCACTCACCTGGCCCTGCAGGCTTTGTTTACTCAGATTTCTCTGTGCGTGAGCCTCTGCTATAAGCTTTCCCCTTTCCAAGCACTGGGAAAAGTGACACTGCACCGGCTTTGTCAGGCCTGCGTGTTTATTTACAGTTCATGTGGGAGGTGGGTCTTCCCCCCTCTCCTGTGCAGTTTTCCTCCCACCGCCACTTTCACAAGCTTTCCTGCTCCTGATTACTGGGCGGTGCTGCTGCTCCTGCCAGCCGCCATGTTTGTTTACAGTTCACGTGGGAAGTGGGTCTTCCCTCCTCTCCTGTGGAGTTTTCCTCCCTTGCCACTCTCACAAGCTTTCCCGCTCCTGGTTGCTGGGCGCGCCAGAGGCTCTCCTGACAGGCCGGCTTGTTCATTTACAGTCCCAGGAAGGATTCCCTTCCCCCAATCTTCGGCGCTCAGTGCGCCCCACCCTCTTTCCCATGTGTCTTTATTGCTCTTATTGCTTATTACTCAGTTTCTGTTTTTTCCCTGGATGGAGGTTAGTCTGTCCAGGGGGCTATGCTGCTCTGGCCCAGGCTTGTCTGTGGGGGTACCATGTACCACAAAGCTCACTTGGTCCATGTCTTCCCAAGCTGTCTGGGCACCGGCGACTGGCAGCCCGGGGTCCCTCTTGGTTTCTCTGTTTAACATGAAGTGGAGATTCTCTGTGCCAGCTGTAGGTGTGGAGGGGTCAAAGTTATGCCTCTTCTCAGTGATTACGCCTGCAAAGTGTGTCTCCAACGTCTCTCCAAGATTTCACTATAGGAGGCTTGCTTTCTGCTTCCTCCCTCTAGCCGCCATCTTGGAATCCTCCAGGAAAAACTTTTAAATGAACCAGTTTGGTTATATTTCCTCTGTGTTGTTGAATTGATCACCTAAATGATTTATTGATTAGATTTTTAAATGCTTATTTCTCTCAATTACTTCTGTATCATTTGACACTTTAAGAAGGACTCTGTCTTTTTTTATTTTTAGAATATTCTCTTTTGTTGCATATCTAACATTGAGTATCTTTTAAAGCTTTTTTGGATTACCTCTCCTCTGTCCATTCCTAAACCATCTGGGACTTACGGGATCCAGTCAATCCCCTTCTCTTTATACATGTAGGAAAATTCATTGAATCTTTGGTGTTAAAAATCACTCATGTACTAATAAATGTAACTATCTTTATCTTTAGGTAAGATTTTTCTGGTGAACTCTTTTTCCACATGTCCTTCACCCTCTCAAGGTCTCTACCTGAACATTCTTGTGATGTTTATCCAGCAAGGACCTGGCAATGAGTAACATACCTGCAGTCTAACAAACTTAGATTTATTTAGCCTTCTGTGGCTTTAAAATGCACACTAGAGTCACCACGGGGATTAACTTCTAATTGTGTGCTGTCAGAAATTAATACTTTGGTATTGTTTACCTAGAAAGCAGGATGACTAAAGTGAAGCCAATTGGTAAAATGTAGTGACCACGCTTACCAGCTACAGAAGAGAGAAATTCAGCCATTTTTATGGTTGCACAGTATCACTGACTATACCTTGTTTTGACATGGTTCTGAAGTGGATTTGTCTGATTAGTGTGTAGCTTGCATGAACATAATTTATGCTTGTTTTGGTAGCAATGGTCTAGAGCTATTTTCACCAATCTTATTCCATGGGAATCTGGAATCTTCTATCCTACTTCTCTAGTGATTCCATTCATATAGTCACCTCCATGAGACTTCCATATTTTAATTCCCACCCATCCAAATCAATAAACAGGAAGTCATACCTCTCATCATTCCATCCTAACCATTTTTGACCCAGCTAGAAAATTGACACCTCTTCTCAGCAATACAAAGACATTTAAAATAATATTTCTACATTTCCATGCTTGTCAATATGACACTTCTAATTTATTTGAATGCTTCTAACATAACAAGACCACTAAATATAAATCTAATTATGACACCAGCTTGTTAAACAATATTCATTGGTTTACCTGGCACTCAGGGGATAACCTAACCATTTGTGGATTCATTTATGACGTTTTCTTACTCTGGTATTTGCTATTCTATTTTGGAAATCCAGAGATAATACTGTTGAGCCCTGTGTCTTCTGGCAGCAAGCACTCAGCAGGCCACAAGGTAGCTCCTATGTCCATGGATGAGCTTTTTCCAACCACATCCATTAAGCCAGGAGTATCTCATTGGTGAAAGGAAACTAATGAACAGAGAGATGGATGGAAAGATAGATAATGGAATTTATATTTAGGCAAAGACTTATAATAAGAGATGGAAAAATAGAAAAGAGAAAAATTAGATTGAGAATTTGAATTTGAATGAGACAAAGGAAAAGAAAGAGAAGATTTAAGAAAGGATGAAGAGCAAAAAGATATGGGAGAATAAGAAAAAATATGTGCATTTGTGTCTCACTTCTGAGTCTCTTTTATTGAAGTCACTTGATCATCTGATTGTGGCATTTGCTCTGTTCCCACCAGGTTATATAGAAAGGTTGGTAGCAAGCAGACATCAGTCATGACCAGAGTGTGCTTCAGGGTCTGAAGCAGGCTTTTTTTTTTACAATTCTGTGTGTGTGTGTGTGTGTGGTGATGGAATCCAGGGCCTTGTACATGCGGGGCAAGTGCTGTACCACTGAACTATACTCTTAGTTCTAGAGTGGGCTTTTTTGACAACCAAACTTTTTAATAAAATGGGATTAATCTTCTTCATCATTGGTACTAGTTGCTGTGTATTGTCCTTACAGTGATTACATGGAAAAATTAAAAAGAAGGAAGGTACTCTGTACCATGCTATGAAATTCAGCCAGAGGGTATACTCTGTGGCTGGCTTACAAAAACAGCCCCCAAATGATTCAAATATCAGACTAAAAGTAGGGTTTGGACAGAACATTTTAAAAAGTCTCCCAAATAAAGTAAAAACAATGAATAGACTGGGGCACAACTATAAAACTTGTGTTAATCTCTGGAACATTTTGATGTTCTGTCTGATTTTATGAAACACTTTCAAAACATCCCTCAGTGAATGCGGGAATGCAATAGCATCCAGATTTCTGTGATGTCCTACTGGTGGGAAAATTATTTCACCTTTTTAATAATTCTTATATCTATTGATAAAATTCAATAATATTGATATAATTTCAATAATTTGATTCATTGTGAAGAGAAAAAAACCCTGTGAATTATTGAAATTCATATAATATGGTTTTCTCTGAAAGTCCTTTGGAAGCTACCGTTATCTTTTTTATCAAATGGATCCAAAAAATAAAGCAAATTGGTGAATACATGCCACTCTGCCTTCAATAGTTAGTTGTAGAGAAGTTCAGTTCTTTTAATTTCAACACATAGCATTTGAACACGTTATGCAAAGTCACTTTGTGAAGTGGGGGATAAAGAGCTCTTCTGAGGAATCTATTAACTATCAGAGGGACATGCAAGTTTATGAATAGCCAGTGTTGAATCACAACACTGAGTAGGACACAAGAGACACAGATACTGGGCAACTGCAGGGTTTCAGAAAGAGACTGTGATGCTGTGGTGTTTAGGAATCAGGAAAGGTTTATAGAGGTGCATGAATTGAGACCAACCCTGACAACCAGAGATGAAGCTGTAGCATGTTTGAAGTAAGGGGCAGAGGGTAAGCAACACCACCTATTTGGAATCACTTTCAGGCTTCTGTGATTTTGTTTATATCCCTTATCTTAACTGATTTAAAACCAAATTATTTGAAAGAAAGCTCTCAAATTAAGATTAGCCAACATTTGCCAATCCACAGCATGCTGGTAAGCTGATCATGCTGAGTGAGATAAGTCAAGCTCAAATAAACAAATTTTGCATGTGATCATCAATATGTGGAACTTAGACCTAAAATGATGATGATAATAATGGGACATGAATGTATATAAGACTTACCTGAAGCGGAAATGAAAGGGTATTGAGGGGTGAAGAGGATAGAAGTATGCTCCATATGTACATATGAAGACAGGATAACGAAGCCCATCAAACACTGTTTGAAAAAGGGGGAAAGAGAGAGAGGGAATTGAACTATATTAGAGTGGGTAAACTTGCTCGAGGTACACTGTACACATGTATGGGATTACCACAATGAAATCCCTTCATATTATTAATGTATGATAATTGAAAAATAAATTTAAAAAATTCAAAGAGAAACCAAAATGCAACAACATACAGAGAACACCTAAGATATGCAAGTGTGGCTCAGAACCAAGAAAGGGTCATCCTGTGTTAATAATATGAGTTTTATCCCATCATTTCCATATCTCGTGCTCTTTAGAGTCTCACAACACATAGTAAGTACTCATACTCGTGGAAGGTATGAAGTAATATTACTCATTACTTGCAACTATTTTGGACCAATTTGCCATCTTTTATCTTCCAATCACAATTTAAACTCTGTCCATATTCTACCAATCTTCCTACAATCCCTATTAATGTAAATTTTGCTTTTTTCCCCTGCTACCTCCTTGTTCTGAGCCACAGTTGGTTTAAACAATGAAAACTCATGGTTACTTTAAACCACCAATGTCATGCCCTCTCTCTTTCTGACTCTTTCTATTGTACCACCTGTTTGGTAAATCTTCCTGTGATATCTCCCTACATATTACTCTGGATCAGTGGTTTTAAAAGTACAGCACAGTAGCACCACATGGGAATTTGTGAAAAATGTTAGTGCTGAAATGGGACCTCAGTCTTGCAGATGATTCTGATGTTAACAAAGTTTAAGAACCACTGCTGTAGGCCTTGTTTGCCTGCTCTAGGGCCTATTGTGAATTCTCTGCCTATTGCCTTAAGCCATAAGATCAGAAAGCTAGGGAAGTGTGTGCTCAATTTAATATGCCCTTCCTTCATTTCTTTCTATCAGTAACACATTCTAGTGTCCACACACTCCTGTTCCAGCTAAAATAACAGTAGTTGCTCTAAGAATACTTTTGTTAGTTCTATGTTTGGTGCAGGAAAATGGTTTAGAGATAGATAGCAAGCAATGAGGCTAAAAAAGCAAACAAAGACTATGTGGAAAGTTTTCATAACCATGTTAACAGTCTTGAATTTTATCATAAGATCTTGGGAACCCAATGAGGAGTTTCAAGCAGGAAAATAATCATGACTAGATAAGATTTAAGAAAGTCATCTTAGATGTGGAGTGAACCACTGAAAAGTAATGGAGCAGTGCATAATTAAATGGAATCGTCTTGAAAAAGTTACCATGAGGAATGCGACTTCAAATCAACATTTGAGCATTTGATTAATACAATTTCCAGACACTTGTACCACAAGGAATATTGGAAGTGCATTCATTTACTAATTTTTTTTTCTGATAGTAGGAATTGCATTCAGGGTCTTATGCTTGCTAGTAAGGGGCTCTATCACACCCCCAGTTCTTTTTGTTTTATTTATTTTTATTCTTCAAATACCAAACCTTCCAGATCCTGAGGGATCATGGGCGCCTAGATTGATAATCTTCCTCATGCAACAGTCATGCTGAAGACATGACACAACTGCACCAGGTGGAATTTTTTCCAGCACCCCTCTCTAGTAAGACCTCCACTATACATGGACTCAAATTGCTTTCATCCTTCATCAGTGTTCCTATATTGACTCAGTCATGATAATTTTTTCCCTGGACTTTCATTTATGTTTTTCTCATATTTTACCTCATGATCTCCTCTCTCTCTCTCTCTCTCTCTTTTTCTATTTCTCTATGTCTCTCAGTCTCTGTCTCTGTCTCTTTTTATTTTTTTTGGAGGTAGGGGTTTAAACTAAGGGTCTTCACTTTTAGCCACTCCACCAGCCCTATTTTTGTGGAGGGTTCTCCCAAACTATTTGCCTGGACTGGCTTTGAACCATGATCCTCCTGATCTCTGCCTCCTAAGTAGCTAGGATTACAGGTATGAGTCACCAGTGCCTGGCTCTGTCTCTCTCTTATGTATGTATTTCAAACATGTGTTTTGTTTTACCTAAAAATGTTTGGAATGTTAATTCTGGGGCATTTAAAAATAATTTGTCCTTAGAATATTTAATTGTGTGGAAGAATCATGACACCATACCTTTTCTCTGGGAGTGAAACAACTTTGTCCCATGGTCTTCTCATATATAGCACAAACAGCATTTCTCACTGAGTATTGTTTTCATAACCATATAGAGCTGGCCTATTTTTCAGCACTCTTGTTCTCAACACATTTAAAAATTCTGCCTATAGGCTTGTCAATTAAAGTTGGTTCAGTTCAGCTGTATATAACAAAAATTTCCAAATGGATTGATTAAAAATGATACAAATTTTACTTCTATGTAAACTGTAAGAGATTCAGAAATCATCCCCTATATATTAAGGGGCCCGAGGTCCTGTCATTGTCTTCAAAGTTCTAATGAATGGCTCCAGTATTACAAGGTAAAAAAAAAAATACATTAAGGTATGGCCATCACTTCTACATATCAAATTGGAAGGAAAAAATCAAAGGGGCAGAATAGAATCCCTTTCAGCTGATTTAACATTTTTTAGGATTATAACCAGAAATTCTACATTGAACCTCCAATTAGTTCTCATTGGCCAGCACATTACATGAATATACTCATTTGCAAGTGAAATTTGGAAACACATTTTTTTCTTGATGTCAATATACACAAAAACAAGAGTCTGTTGGGAGAGATGAAGACCAGACTAGACATTGGGTTAGGCACCTAACAGAGTTCATCACAATAGCAAACAGTAACAATAATAATATCACAGTGTAGAGCTGGTAGTATTTGATCAGTACTTTTTTCATATTTGGTGGACTTGTAAGTTCTTTTGTATATTCTTCATACATATGCTTTCATAATTTTATTGAAAAGGAGCATGTGTATTCCTGTGAAAAGATTTTTGACAAGAAAAAATAGTTAAACTGGATATTAAAGTGGAAACTGGAAACAAGGCTGACTATGAGTCATAACATAATAGGCATATCCCTTTATGACTGTTCATTAAATGATAGAATAAAAACTTTTGGGAACATGGTTGTAATAAGTAAACATTAGGAAATTGGACAATATAAAAGCAAAAGTGACCAAAGTATGGAGGAAGATGATCTAGGAATTTGTGAGGATGTGCATATTTTTATAGTTTTAAAAAAATCAGCCAACAATTTCAGCCTAATTTTCATATATCTACAATGGGAAAAACTAGGATAAAAAGCTCCTCAACTTGATTATGGTGTATGATGTTTTTGATGTGCTGTTGAATTTGGTTTGCCAGTATTTTATTGAGAAATTTTGCATGTATGTTCCTTAAAGAGAATGGTCTATAATTCTCTTTTGTTGTTGTGTCCATGTCTGATTTGGGGATGAGTATAATACTGGCTTCATAGAATGAGTTTGGGAGTGTTCCTTCCTTTTCTATTTCATGGCAAAGTTTAAACAGTGTTGATATTAGTTCTTCTTAAAGTTCTGGTAAAATTCAGCAGTGAATCCATTGGGTTCTGGGCTTTTCTTTGCTAGGAGACTCTTTATTACTGCTTGAATATCATTGCTTGTTACATATCTATTTAACTGGTTTATATCCTTGGTTCAGTTTTGGTTGGTCAAATGCTTCTAGAAACTTAGCTATTTCTTCTAGATTTTCCCATTTGAGTATAGGTTTTTGATATATTCCTTAATGATCCTCTGGATTTCATTGATATTTGTTGTAATATCTACTTTTTTCATCTCTAATTTTATTAATTTGAATGGTTTTCCTCCTCCTTCTAGTCAGATTGCCTAAGGGTTTGTCAATCTTATTTACCCAAGACCCAACTTTTTGTTTCATTGATTCCTTGTATAATTTTTTTTGGGGGGGTGGGTCTCCATTTTGTTGATCTCAGCCCTTATTATTATTATTTTTCTCCTTCTGCTAATTTTGGGTTTGCCTTCTTCCTGTTTTTCTAGGAACTTGAGCTACAGCATTAGGTCATTTATTTGAGATCTCTCTGTGTTTTTAAAGCTATAAACCTTCCTGACTTTGCTATATCTCATAGGTTCTGGAAGGTTAATTTTCATTTTCATTAGATTCCAGGAACTTTTTAATTTCCACCCTTATTTCTTTGATGGTCCATTCAGCTATTCAGTTTCTATGTGTTTGTATATTTTTTGTAGTTTTTTTTTTTTGTTTTTGAGTTCTAATTTTATTCTGTGTGGTCTGATAGGACACAGGAAGTATTTCAATTTTCTTATATTTGTTAAGACTTGCTTTGTATCCTAAAATATGATCTATTTTGGAGAAAGTTTCTTGGGCTGCTGAGAACAAAAGTGTTGTGCTGTTGTGGTGTCATTTAATTCTTAGGTTTCTTTGTTGATTTTTTTTTTGTTGGAATGACCTATATATTGGTGACAATGAAGTTTTGAAATTTCCAATTATTAGTGTGTTAGATCTATCTGGGCTTTTAAATCCAGTAGTGTTGTTTAATGAAGTTGGATGTAGCAACATTGGACACATATAAGTTAACAATTGTTATTTCCTCTTCATGTATTGCTCCTTTGTCTCTTCTGACTAATTTAGGGTTGAAGTCTACTTTATCATATATAAACATAGCCACTCCTGTCTGTTTTCAGGGTCCATTTGCTTAGATTATCTTTTTCTACTCTTTCATTGTAAGTTAATATTTATTTTTGTCAGTGAGATGTATTTTTTGCTGGCCAGAAATTGTTGGGTCCTGCTTTGCAACTCAGCTCACCAATCTATGCCTTTGAGGGGAATTTGAGCCCATTAACTTTCAGTGTTAATATTGAAAGGTAAATGGCAGTTCCTGCCATTTTATTGCTTTTGTGTATTTGTGTGTACGTGTGTACACTTCCTGAAGACTTACTATTCTTCATTAATTTCATTACCTAAAAGTTCTCCTGAATTTTCTGAATATGGTTGTAGTTTTGAAAGTTAGAGTTATACTTTGCTTTACCTTGCTTCTTATAACCTTCTCACAAAAATTCCAGTTAGATCATATTTTAACCTAAAAAAATCTTCAAAAATATTAAAATTAAGCATGATTAAATTCATGAATCTTTTTTGCTGTTAGTGAAAAAGCTCATGACTTTATTCAGATTAAAGTCCTCCACAAAAAGGAGGGTTCTGTTTCATGTGTCTGTGACACATTTGTACAATGTCTGTTTTTCTAAAATTTTATTGTTGAACTAGCATACAGTAAAAATATGAAGGATTTCATTTTAATAATTCTATATTTGCATACTGTCCACCTTGAACATGCTCACCCCTCCATCATATTTTTTCTCACTTCCATCCTCCCCCTTAATCACACAGTTCCTGGTAGGTTTTATTACATTGTCTTCATATCACATATCATCTTGAATTAGACAAAACATTGCATGTAGAATTCATAATTCATTAACTGTAAGCTAAATAATCATAAATATACTCACATGAAAACTTTCAACTTCTCATGTTAATAATATCACAAGAAAAATACATTAAGAAATTTGAGAATAACCAGCATTTTTACTAAAATTCTAAAAAATGTAAAAAAATGAATACAATAATAACAAATAACTAATAAAGCATTTAAAAATATTTTATAACTAAATACAACTAATGAATAAGTAAATGAAAACATTGTTCTTTTGGTAATTGTATATTTTATTTTTTTGTCCTTTTTTAAATTGTTGTGCTGATGGTACATTGTGGCATTTACAAAAGTTCTTATACTGTATCAAAAATATCATACTTGAATTCACCATCACCATTCTCCTTTATCCTTCCATGCCCCATTCCTGAAATAGTTTCAAGAGGTATCATTTTTCCATTTTCATGCATGTGTACTCAGTATTTACACTATATTCACCATCCCATGCCATATCACCACCTCCCCCTCCACTGGTACCCACCCTCCCCCACCCAGGCAGCACCCTTTCTATGACATTTTTGTTTGTTTAAGATACCTATACAGGGAGTTTCCTTGTGACATTTCCATGTATGTATATATATATTATAACCCAAATTGGTTCATGTCCTCTATTTTTCTTCCTTCTACCTTAGTCCCCTTCTTATGGTGGATTCAACAGGCTTAAAAATTCTATATTCATTCTTGTATAGAGAGTATGTCAACCATGTTCACCTTCTTAACTGCCTTAATTTACTCTCCCCCTCTCCTATGTGGCTTTCCCTTAGCATGACCTGTTTTTCATAATATTTCTGTACTTGTATTAGGTCTATATTCCAGGCATCTTTTGAAGATGATGTTCTCCAGTTCCATCCATTTATCTGCAAACAACAAATTTTCATTCTTCTTTGGGGCTGAATAAAGTTCCATTATAAATACTTTAAAAAGTACCACATTTTCTTAATCCATTCATCAGTAGTGGGGCATCTTGGCTATTTCCATAGCTTAGCTATTCTGAATAATGCTGCAATAAACGTGGGTATGCCAGTTCTTTTATTATAACCTGACTTACATTCCTTCTAGTATATCCCTAGGAGTGAAATTGTTGGATCATATGACAGTTCTATTTTTAGATTGTGAGAAGCTTCCATGCTGTTCTCCATACTGGTATTACTAATTTACATTCTCAACAGCATGTATGAAGGTTCCTTTTTTCCCACATCTCCACCAACATTTGTTGTTGCTTGTGTTCTTGGTGATAGCCATTCTAATAGGAATGAGGTAGAATCTTAACATGGATTTTTTTTTTTGTCAAGAGATTTATTTTTCCTTTATTGTTGTGATGGGTGGGGGTACATTGTGGCATTTACACAGGTTCTTACAATATATCAAATATATCATACATGAATTCACCTCCTCTATCATTCTCTTTCATCCTCTTTCCCCTGATTCCCAGAGTACCTTTAATAGTTATCATTTTTGCATTTACATATGTGTGTATACTTTTTTGTACCATATTCACCCTCCTACCCCCTTTCTCCCACATCTCCTGCTTCCTACTGGGGCCAGCCCTCCACCCCTAGTCAGGACTTGTTCTGCCCTCCTGTTCTCTGATTTTGTAGAAGAAAAAAGAGAAAAGATAAAATGAAAAACATGACATTTTAGCTTGTTTGAGGTAAAGGTAACTACACAGGGAGTTTTCTTGTGATATTTCCATGTATGTATGTATTATAACCACAATTGGCTTATCCCCTCTAATTTTCTTCATTCTACCTTAGTCCCCTTCTTATGGCAGTTTCAGTAATTTTAAGATTTCTATATTCATTCTTGTATGGAGAGTATATTCAAGTTCTTAGTTTTGCTACCCCTCCCATGTGTGACCTTCCCTTAGTGTGAGCAGTGTTTCATAATATTGCTGCATTTATGTTAGGTCTATATTCCATGTATGAGAGAAAACATGTGACTTTTGGCCTTCCGAGTCTGGTTAACATCACTTAAGATGATGTTCTCCATTTCCATCCATTTACCTGCAAATGACAAAATTTCATTTTTCTAGTGGCTGAATAAAATTCCATTGTATATAAATACCACATTTTCTTAATCCATTTGTCAGTAATGGGGCATCTTGGCTGTTTCTATACCTTAGCTTTTCTGCACAGTGCTGCAATAAAAATGGGTGTACAGGTATATTTGTTGTAAGCTGACTCATGATCCTTCAGGTATATCCCTAGGAATCTTATTGCTGGATTGTATGGCAGGTCTATTTTTAGTTTTTTAAGGAGTCTCTATACTGCTTCCATAGTGGTTACATTCCAACCAGCACTATATAACGGTTTCTTTTTCTCCTCATCCTTGCCAACATTTGTTGTTTGTTTTCTTGATGGTAGCTATTCTAACAGGAGTAAGGTAGAATCTTAATGTGGTTTTGATTTGCATTTCTTGTATGGCCAGGGATGGTGAACATTTTTTCATGTATTTTTTAGTCATTTTCTTCATCTGAAAAGGCTGTGTTCAGTTCGACTATTTCTTTACTGGGTCATTGATTTTTTGGAGTTTAGTTTTGGAGTTTAGTTTTTTGAGCTCCCTGTATATTCTGGTTATCAGTCCCATGTTTGATGAATAGTTAGCAAAGATTTTATTCTATTCTGTGAGTGGTCTCTTCATTTTAGAAACCATTTCTTTTGTTGTGCAGAAGCTTTTTATTTGATGTAGTCTGATTTGTTGATCTTTTCTCTTAGTTTCTGAGCCACTTGAGTTCTACTGAGTAAGTCCTTGCTTATACCTATTACTTCCAGAGTATTCTCTGCTATTTCCTGAACTAGCTTCAAGGTTTCAGGTCTGATATAAGGTCCTTAATCCACTTTGAATTGATACTTGTACAGGGTGAAAGAGACTGATGTTGTTTCAGTTTTCTTCATGCAGATATCCAGTTTTCCCAGCAACATTTGTTGAAGAGGCTGTCTTTTCTCCATAATATGTTTTTGTTACCTTTGTCAAAAATGAGGTAGGTGTAGCTGCATGGATTCATATATGTTTTCTACCCTGTTCCACTGATTTTCCTATCTGTTTTTGTGCCAGTGCCATGCTGCTTTTGTTGCTGTGGCTCTGTAGTATAGATATTGTAATACCTCCAGTATTGCTCTTTTTGTTCAGTATTGCCTTGGTTATTCATGATCTTTTGTGTTTCCAGATGATTTTTCAATTTGTGTGATGAATGTCGTTGGAATTGACTTTAACACATAGATTAGATTACGTTTAGTAATATAGCTATTTTCAGAATATTGATTCTACAAATCCATGAGCATGCGAGATCTTCACATTTCTGTAATCTTCCTTGATTTCTTTCTTTAATGGTTTATAGTTTACTTGTAGAAGTCTTTCACATCTTTTGTTATGTTTATTCATAGGTATTTTATTTTTCTGAGGCTATTGTAAATGGAATTATTTTTCTGAATTCTTTATCAGTCTGCTCATTGTTGATATATAGAAAGGCTACTGATTTTTGTACCTTGCTTTTGTATCCTGCTACTTTGCTGAAGCTGTTTATGGTGTTCATGAGTTTTTTGGAATTTAGGTATATGATCATGTCATCTTCAAATAGCGATAGTTTGGGCTAGCAGAATGGCTCAAGTGATAGAGCACCTGCTTAGCAAGTGTGAGGAGGCCCTGAGTTCAAACTCCAGTGCCACCAAAACAAAAAGAAATAGCGATACTTTGACTACTTTTTCTTTTCCAGTTGTATGCTTGGCCAGAAATCCCAAAACTTTATTGAATAAGAATGGAAAGAGTAGACACCCTTGTCTCCTTTCTGGCTTTAGAGAAAATGGTTTCAGTTTTTCCTCATTTAGTATGATGTTGGCTATAGACTTGCATATTTATACCCTTATTTTTGTGAGGTACCTTCCTTCTATTCCTGGTTCCATCAGGGCTTTTAATCATGAAAAGATGTTGAATTTTTGTCTAAGGCTTTTTCTACATCTATTCAGATGATAATAGGTTTTTTGACTTTGCTTCTGTTAATATACTGTATTACATTGAATGATTTATGTATGTTGAACCATCTCTGTATCCCTGGGATGAAAGTGACTTGATAATGGTGAATGATCTTTTTTATTTGCCATTGAATTCATTATGTCAATATTTTATTGAGGATATTGGTATCTATGTTCATTAAAGAGATTGGCCTGTCATTCTCTTTGTTTTATTGTATGCTTGTCTGGTTTTGGAATGAGTGTAATACTGGCTTCATAGAAAGAGCTTGGCAGTGTTCCTTCTCTTTCTATTTCATGGAAAAGCTTGAGGAATGTTGATATTAGTTCTGTAAAGTTTTGGTAGAATTCAGTACCGAAGTCATCAGTCTTGTACTTTTCCTTTTTAGGAGACTCTTTATATCTGCTTCAATGTCATTGATTATTTTAGATCTGGTTAGGTCATCAATATCCTCTTGGTTCAATATTGGATGGTCCTATGTGTTTAAAAATTCACCCATTTCTTCTAGATTTTCCAATATATTTGAATATAGGTTTTCAATGGAGTCCCTAATGATTCCCTTGGTATTTACTATTATCTCCCCTTTTTTCATTTCTAATTTTATGAATTTGAATCTTTTCCCTCCTCATTTTAGTCAGATTTGCCAGGGGTTTTCAATCTTATTTATTTTTTTAAAAGAACCAGCTTTTTGTTTTGCTCATTCTTTGTATTTTTTTTTTGGCGGGGGGGTCTCTATTTCATTGATTTCTGCTCTTATTTGTATTATTTCTCTCTTTCTGCTAGTTTTGGATTTAGCTTGTTCTTGTTTTTCCAGGAGTTTGAGGTACAACAATAGGTCAATTATTTGAGCTCTTTCTGTGTTTTCAATATATACAATCATGGCTATAAACTTTCCCCTTAGGATTGTCTTTGTGGTGTCCCATAGGTTCTCATAGGTTGTGCTTTCATTCTCATTAAATTCCAGGAACTTTTAAATTTTTTCCCTTAGTTCTTTGATGACCTACTAATCATGGAGCAATGTGTTGTTCAGTCTCCAGGTGTCTGAGTATTTTGTCCTGCTTATTTTTTCATCAAAATCTCATTTTATTGCATTGTAGTCAGACAGTATGCAGGGGATTATTTCAATTTTCTTATATTTGTTAAGTCTTGCTTTGTGTCCTAAAAACTTTCTTCTGGAGAAAGCTTCATGGGCTGCTGAGAAAAATGTATATTGTACTTTTGCAGGATGGAATACTCTGTAGACATCTGTCAGGGCCATCATTTATGGTTCCATTCAATTCTAGGGTTTCTTTGTTGATTTTTTGTCTGCATTACCTATCTATTAGTGATAGAAGAGCATTGAAGTCTCCCACAACCACTGAGTTGGGCTCTATCTGTATTCTTAAGTCCAATAGTATATGTTTAAAGAAGTTGGGTGCACCAACATTGGGTGCATATAAGTTAACAATTGTTATTTCCTCTTGATGTATTTCTCCTTGTACTATTATGAAGTGATCTTTTTCTCTTCTGACTAGTTCAGGTTTGAAGTCTACTTTATCTGATAGAAGTATTGCTACTCCTGCCTGTTTTGGGGAGCAATTAGCTTGATTGATCTTCTACCCTTTCACCATAAGGAAATGTTTGTTTCTATGTGTAAGGTTGGTTTCTTATAAACAACAGATTGTAGTGTCTTCTTTTTAATCCAGTTTGCCAATCAGTGTGTTTTGATGGGGAAGTTGAGTCCATTAATATTTAGTGTTAATATTGAGAGATATGTGGTGATTCCTACCATGTACTTGTGTAAAGGTTTGTGTATAACTAATTCTATGCTACTTTTTGATTATTTGTATGCACTTCTCTTGAGTTTTAATAATTCCCATCCTTTCATGGCTATGTTTGCTTTCATCTTCTGTATATAGGAGTCCTTTCAGAATCTTCTGTAGCAGTGGTTTAGTGGCCATGTATTATTTTAGTTTCTGTTTATCCTGGAAGATTTTTATTCCTCTTTTAATTTTTTAATGAAAGATTGGCTGGGTACAGTATCTTCAGACTGAAATTGTTTTCTTTAAGTGCTTGAAATACCTCACTGCATGCCCTTCTTGCTTTTAAGGTTTTTGTTCAGAAATCTGCTGTTGCTTTGATGGGCTTACAATATTCTTTCTTTGTATCTGTGCTAACTGTTTAAGCTATAATATGCCCTGGAGAGGTTCTATTTTAGTCATGTCTGTTTGATGTCCTGGAGGTTTCCTGTACCTGGATGAACATCTCTTTCTCGAGATTTGGGAAACTTTATGCTATTATTTTGTTGAATATATTACTTATATCTTTAGCTTGCACTTCTTCTTAAGTGCCCATGATTTGCAGGTTTGGTCTTTTGATCAACTCACAGAGTTCTTGCATATTCCTTTTGCAGTTCTTAAGTCTTTTGTCTAAGAATTCTTCTTCTTCTTTTTTTCTTTAAATGTATTTTGTCTTTGAACCCTAAAATTCTGTCTTCCAGTCTGGTGAGGTGGCTTTCAACTGTGTTTTTTATTTAACTTAAAGAACTTCTTATTTCCAGGGTTCTAGTTGAATTTTTTTTAGACTTACCATATCTTTGTTAAACTCCTCTTTCATATCTTGTGCTATTGTCTTTTTTCATTTATATATCTCTCTTTTTTTAAAAACAATCTCCTTTTAGAATTTGTTGAAATTTTCTTTGCTTTCACTTAGTTGTTTCTGTGTCTTTTAGAGTTTTTTCTGTGTTCTCTTGGGATTCTTTGAGTTATTTTTGTATGTCCTCTTTAAGTGCCTCTTTAAGTTCATTTCACATTCTTACCATCATTCATCTAATGTCAGGCACCTGGGATTCACCCCCTTTACTTTCCTCCAAATCCTCTATTATGTTACTGTTAGTCTTTTGAGTAGTGAAATTCCCCTACTTTCTTTTTCTTCCCATGTTTCTATTTTGTGCTATGCTCATATGTTGTTGATTAGTTCCTTGTGGTTTTTAAACACCTGTTATTTTTTCTTGACTTAAATTCTATGCTCTAACTTAGGTGTTAGCTAGGTTGTTGTAATATTTCTGTTCCCTGACCTGAAGGTATAACTTAATAACAAATTCACAGATTTAATGCCAAATAAGTTATTAACATAATATATAGAAAACCCCTTGGTGATATTATCTATAAATACTGGGTATTGGGGAGATAACAGTTGTTTTCATAGAAATAGAATGTAGGTAATAAAAAATTGGTTCTAGAAAAAGGGGCAGAGAATGGGGTGAGGGGAGAAGTGGTGTGAGGTTTGGGGACTGCAGGGTAATAAGGCCCTAATATGTGTAAATGTGTAGTTCAGTCATGAGGGAGGATGCTATTGTCAGATTGGAGAGGAATAAGAAAATGGAAGTAATATGCAAAGTTGGTATAGTAGATTATTCAATGAGTGGTGATTGTGGAGGAGGTAGGAACAGTTGGTGGGGAAAGAAGGAGGAGAGGAAAGTAATGAGAATGAAGGAAGAAAGAAAAGAAAAAAGAAAAAAAATGAGGGTGAGAAAGGAAAATGGAACAAGAGAGGGCTAAGCAAACTGTAGTTGGACAGAATGGAAGAAGGAGATAATTAACAACAAATTTAAAATATTAATTAAAAATACAAAAAATATAGTATATACTATATATACATATATATAATATAGTATATGTTATATATAATATAGTATATGTTATATATAATATATATACACACATATATACATATATATATACTTACTGTCCAAATTTCTTCCTTTTTATGGAGAGGAATTAATTCCCTCTCAGTTCAATGATTGTTCTGGGCTCTTTCCTTTGATTTATAATCCAGATGCTTATGCTTTTGACAGGGGTTTTCTCTTTTGACAGAGAAAACCATCTTAAGTTTGATATTTTGGGCTTTGTGGCAATGGATGTTTTCCTCCCTGTCAGACACTTTGGAGGTGATCCACTCAGGGTGTTTGAGTCCAGGCATTCCTTGGTGGGATGAGCCATCTTTTGTGGGTAGGTTCTCTGAAGTGGTCCTGCAGGGAGCTGGTATGTGAGCAATAACCAGCTACTACTGTCCAGAGGGAGCTAGAATTGAGCTTTTTGGTCAAGTTCTTTTCTTTTGGAAGTCTGTCAGTTTCAGCTCACTACCAGTTTCTCCAAGGGGGTGGAATTTTTTGTTTTCACCAGACTGAACTAGGTCACCCTGTCACCACACAGGCTGGATCAGCTCAGCATTCTTCCCCACCCCCAAAAGGTGGAGGTGAAATGTTCCCTCCATTTTGTCCAAGGGGGTGCAATCTGCCCACCAGCTATGCTGGACTATGTGGTTCCCTCCAGAGCAGATGATGTATCATGCTCACCTAATGGATTGTGGTTTCACTCAGCTCTAGGACAGCACAGTCAGGTGGCAAGGCAGATGGTACAGGCAGGTTCCATGCCTATGAATTATGACATATCCAGGACCGTCCTAGATGCTTGCAGAACTTGTTCTGCAGTTCTCCACATTGCGTTTTTGCAAGAAAGGAGAAAAGAAGCCAATAAAAAAATAAAAAAGAAAACCTGGCTTCCAGGATTGTTATGTGCTACAAAAATCTAATTTAAGGGCCATTCATTGTACATTATGTGCACCCTATGTATTTGTGGTATCTTAGTTGGCAAAAAAGCTGGGTAACCTGGTCCTTGGTACCAGGAATCTGAAATATTCTTCTGGGAATCACGGAGATCAAGGTTTCAGGGTCCTTAAACTATCTGCCATCTTGGTCTTCTCCCAAAAACATTGCTAAAGTACACCCATCACAAAATTTAGGTGAAAGCAGAAATTAGATAAATTTTCCCATCTCTTCAACAGGCAAAATTAAAAAATTTGGTGTAATATTAATGTTGGAAGACATAAATTCTTTTCTGGGGAAAATAAATACACCCTCAAATCAAGCAATTTCAGTACCTTGATCTGAACCTGGAAAATGTGACCAACTTATTTGAACAAGAATGTGCACCAGAGCTCTGTTTATGATAACAAACAAAAGAAAAGAAGTCATGCATTCCTTACTAGATAAGCACCATTAAAATATATTTTTAAATCTAAATAATTATTTTCTTGGATTATCTAATGAACTAACACATATGAACGTGATATGCATAGGCTCAGATTAAAGATCTCTAACAGTAAACAAGTCAGGTGATATTTTACTCCATAATTTATCATGTAAATGTAATCTATTCTTTATATATTCACAAATGAACATCCATTGATATATGCATAAAATGTCTTGAAAGATTTACACATTCATGATATCTTGGTGACTTTGGGCTAGGGGACTTGGAATGTGACAAAGGATACTTTGCTTCATTGCATCATGTTTTCTATATTATTTGAATTTTCCAAACCGAAATGTTTTCATTTGAAAATATATCCACACAGACCATGATATGAGATTGCAGGCATTTTTGGCTTTTTTTTTTATTGCTCACACATCTTAAGGAGGCCACTAAGTATATACAGAGGATTAGAAGTATCTAACCTTTTTTGGGAATTTGCTAGGTGACTATGAGCCAGTTTTCCATGAATTTTATCTTTAATCTATATCACAGTGATAAGAGTCACACATTATTCTCACTTGGTGTGAATGCACAGGACTCAGAGATGCACACACAAGATAGGACAGGGAGAGAGGGTTTCAGCATGCACATTCTACTGTCCTTGTACTCCTTTCCTTATTTTCCATAAAAGGAATATTTATGTTTCCTTTAAAAATACATTTCTAATGTTAAAAATATTTTAATTTCAATATGACAAATGCACAATCTTTCTCCATAAATAAAAATGGAAGATGATATGCTGAGATGACAATGCATCAATTAAGAGTGATAATCTATTATTGCAGAATGTGTGGGTGTATGATATCTCTTCATTAATAACTTGCTATACATAAGTGCCAGGAGATGAACTTAACATTTGATACTGATACAACTGTAAAAAGAAGTCCTTGTGTTGTCGCATATTATAGCTTCTTTATGATTTGACAAACTTCATTTTCTAAAAATGGATATGTGGGATTGATCCTAGTTCAAGTAGAGAAGATATTAGCCATTTATTTTTATAGTCGTCTTTTTTCTTCAATCTCTTATGATCTTTCCTTCTATATTTCTAATGTATTGTGCCTCTTTTACCATCAGTTCTCTCCACTTCTACAGCCTCTGGGTCTTTGAAAGGAGCAATGGACCAACACAGGACTATAGTAGAATTAGGAGCTCCTATTCATTGGATTAAAGTGATGCTTTAACTTGAACCTACATCAGAGTTTTTTATAAGATTTGTAATAATTCATTAAAAGAACTTTAGGAAAAGGGTGAGGGTGTGTGGAGCTGCAGCAGAGGGACCTGGAAGACCAAGGGCTTCAAATCCCCCAAACTGCTTCTGTCTAATGACAGAATGCTTTCGTTTCAACCTTACTGTCATCCTTCATGAATGTTGGAGAGGTAAACTGGACTTGTTCAAAGATCATGGAGGCATGGAGACTAGATATGTCTCTCTCTATTTTCCTCTGTTCCCTCTCAGTCTTGAGTTTATCTTCTCTTCCTACAACCATTCTGTCCTCTCAAATGCCAACAGGCCCTCAACCTGCATAACTATCTTTATCTCAACCAGCAAAAACACTTGTTCCTTCCTATTATTGCTTATACTCTCTCTTCAACGAAATTAGAGAAAGGGCAAAATAGTTTCTGCTGGGTATCGAGGGGGTGGAGGGGGGTGGAGTGGGTGGTAAGGGAGGGTGTGGGGGGCAGGGGGGAGAAATGACCCAAGCCTTGTATGCACATATGAGTAATAAAACAAAACAAAACAAAGCAAAAATGCCAACAGGCCCTCAACTCACCTGCTGGGAATAGAAAGCAGGATCAGGAATAACTCTCAGTGCACATCTTATTAGTGATCTCTCTAAAGAGAGCTTTTCCTGTGCTCTCTTGAAACCTCCAGTTCCTCCTGTAGCCCCAGGCATCACTATGACTACTGAGGCCCTCACCAGTTTGGTCACTCCTGTCTTTTGTGCCTGTCTGACATACTCTTCCCACTCTCCACTCTGAAAAGCCATGCAGAATCCCCTGAAACCTAACCCAGATCCCTCAGGGCACTTTACTGTCTTTCTTTTTCTTAAATTAATTGCATTAAATTGATCCTATAGATTTACTTTCTGAGTCATCAGACACCACTTAATGGTAACATGTAATATCTCCTTGGGATGCTTTGGTCTTCTTTCTCTACAGTGACTCACAACACATTGGTCACTGTAGACCATGTCCTGTCGTAGGTTGCACAGACCTCATTTCTACTTTAGCGTAATGCAAGTTCCTTGAAGACCTATTTGATTTGTGTCTGAATTGCCCCACCTTTACCCACGAGACTTTGAACCTGGCTATGGGAATACTTGTTTATTGGAAATGAATAACAGGAATCAGTTCTCTTTGTGCTTACTAAGGCTACATAAGAGACTCCTATAAAGACCCAGATTTTCTTACTTTCAGAAAATGTCTTATCACATGATATGTCTTGACTCCTGGACTTAAAAAATGGTAAAGTTAGTGTATTGTATTTCTTCATGTGAAATGTGTTAGTTAATTAGAGAGTATTAATTCTGCTCTGAATTCATAATAAAACAATTTTTTTCTAAATTGTACTTGATTTGTAGTTGCTCCAACACACACACACACACACACACAATTTTGATGTCAGTCAGTCTCCTCAACACACACACACATACACACACACACAATTTTGATGTCAGTCAGTGTCCTCACTGAAAGTGACTAAAATAAACACAATCTTTCTCTTGAATACATCAAAGAGCTTTGCTGTCCTGAGTTTTCATCACTGTTTCTGTGTGGAGATAGAACCTGAGGACCTTGGAAATATACCCTTCCTAACCTCTGGCACAGAATTCTATGAACTAGGCAGAGAAAGAAGGCCAAGATATCTAGAGTTAATAATAATCAGCTTCACTTAAAGGATTTTTAAACTCAAATACCTGAACATTCTACAGAACCCAGGATGGAATGGAAAGAATATTTTCTCCTATATCTTAACATTGTGAATCTAATGAGGCACAATACTTCCTGCAAATCAATGCTTAAAACAAAATATATCTTGCTAAACTTGGAAATGGGTGTGTCTTATATTCAATTTTTCCCTCTCCCAAATTCTCTTTTCTTTGTCCTTCTGTCACCTAGCTGCTGTTGCCCTCTGATCCCCAACTTCTGCTCAGTCTCTGCAAAATTGTGGCACTGAAGCAGCACACTTTTTAAAGCAGAATTTGGGGCTTGACACAGAGGAAGTTTCCAGCTAACTCTGCAGAAAGAATCTAATTAGGTAGATGGGATTTGAGAAGCTGGAGTTTTTCTAGGACACCTGGCTCACCCTTCTGTGTAATGGAAGTTGTCACTAGCCTTTGCTGGCAGCTGAGGCATCAGCCTGTGGGTGTCACTTCTCATCTGAATTAAACGCTGCCTTCAGCATGACATCTCAGGCAAACAGGAACTGCTGGATGCTCAGCAGAGGCAACTGAGGTCCGTTTCAACCTAGTCAGACACATGGCAATTTTGCCCAGGACTGTCAGCTTAGGAGAAGGAACAACTTGCCAAAATCAAAGCTGCCTATCACCATATAGGCTGTTCTATTAATAGTGGGGCCTCCACTAGTGGCCAAATTAAGGCAGAGAGGTGACTTCTTGGAGAGATAAAAGGAGAGCAAGCTTCAGATCTGTAGGACTCAGATGAATTTATGGCTTAAGCTTTAGTCTCACCCATAACTAGGTAAGTACTGTATGAATTCACATGGGAAAGCTACAGAATGATGCAAAGAGCATGCATATTACTGAGGAAAAAACAAACTAATAACAACATATCATTTGGTGATAGTACTTTGAGGAGCTAGAGAATGAGAAGAAATGCTTCCAAACCTGTAGAATTAAATGAAATTTAATGAATTCATTGAAAATTAAATGAGATGAGTAATAATTACATATTTTCTAGGTTCCTGGCACCCCATAAACTGCTGTGCCTTACCAAAATCTCTTACTTATAAGGCTTAATAATCTCATTTTGTGTATACTGTAACTGAGTTTTTGAGAAGCTATGCAATTTGTTAAGATATCGTAGCTGATTATAAGTCAAACTGGCAATGGAGTTCAGGTATAAGTGTCTGGCTCCTAGAAGGCACTCAATTAATGATACTGCTGTTGATGAAATTTGTAAATATTATTACCCTATTGAGCTATTATGAAGGCTGTATGAAATTAACATACATTGCACATGGCCGAATGCTAGAGGCATAATACGTTCAGGGCGGTATAGAACCTTACCTTTTATTTCCTTAGCTTTCCATTGAGATTGGGGAGCTCTGTCCAAGGAAAATATTACTGAATAGCAACAGTAGTTCTGACATCTGATTCATGTGCTGCTTTAAGTTACTTTAAAGTTTTATTTTTAAAGTTGAGCTATGATGGGGTGGGGGGTAAAGGAAGAAAGGTAGTAATGGGGTTCCCTGTGTTCAGGAAAGACATCTGGGCTTGGACAAAGTCCGGAGATGGATAAATATGCAAGGGACTGGTGGGAAGGAGAAAGAGGGTAAAACAGATGGGATGGCTTGTTTGCAAAAATTAATGAAGCTTTAGAAAAATCTGGAAACAACCCAAGTGTCCATCAACAAGATAATGGCTAAACAAATGGTAGTGTATTCCCTCAATGGGATAATATTCAATGACAAAAAGGAATTCTACTGCATATGCAACAGCAGTGGTGCATTTCAAGTGCATTATGTTAAGTAAAAGAACCTATACACACAAAAGCACATACTGTATGATTCCATCTGTACAGAGCTCAAAACAGAGGCAAAATTAATCTATGGGGCTAGAAGTCAGAAAAGTAATTCACTGATTAGGCATGGGAAGAGTAAGTGGGCACAAAGAAATGTTCTGGGATTGTGAAAATTTTCTGTACCTTGATCTGGGTGGTACTTATGCGGGTGTGTTCATTTACAAAATATCATTGAGTTTTATACTTCAGATTGTACATTTTTTCTGTATGCAAATTGAACACAATCAGGGAAAGAACTGGAGTAGAAATAATCCAGATAGCAGAAATTATCTGACATGTTATATATGATATAGATTATAAACATATAATTATTTTTGGTAGCTATTTTAACTAAAAATTTACAAATTTTAAGTTATGTTATAGCTTGATTCTTTTCATGTAACAGTATATGGAAAGTATTTTTCTTTCAAAATATACAAATGAACTTTGTTCAATTATAATAGCAGATAACATCCCATAACATGAATGTGTCTTAGTTTATTTGACAATTACCATGCTTATTTGTTGCCAATATAAAAACATCTGCACAGAAGACCGTGTGGGTACACAAATGTATTTTCCTAGAACTACTCTAATGAAGTCCAAAAGTTTTCTTCAAATATTGTTCAACCAATCTTGATAGCGAATGGTAGCATATCGAAGTGTTTGATACAAATACCTTATCCTAAAAATCTCCTATGAGTCTGTGCTTTTATTTTTTATTATCATATTATTATTTTACTGGGGGTACATTGTGACATTTTCAAAAGTACTTACAATATATCTTAGTTAAATTCACCTCTCCATCATTCTCCTTTATTTACCCCCATACTCAGAATAGTTTCAACAGATCTCATTTTTCAATTTTCCATATATGAACACATAATATTTCTACCATATTCACCCTCCTACACCCTTTCCTTATATCCTCCCCCGTGCCACTGGTACCAACTTCCATACAAGACTTGTTTTACCTTTATTCTTCCCTTTGTTTAAGATATACAATGAGATTCATTATGGCATTTCTGTGTAGATATGTATTATATTCTGAACTGGTTCATCCTCTCCAATTTTGCCCTTTCTACCTTAGTTCCCTTCTTAAGGTTATTTAAACAGGTTTAAGTATTCTATATTAATTCTTGTATAGAAAGCATATCAACCATATTCATCTTCTTAACTTATTTCTTTTACTCTCCCTCTCCCTTTAGGGACAGTTATTATTAATACTGCTCTCACACTTTATTATTGCTAATATCATAATATTTCCATCATTACTAATATAAACAAGACATAATTTTTGTCCTTTAGGAGCTTATAATCAACATTTTAGTGGGTAACAAAAAAATTAAGGAAATTATCAAGAAATAAAGAAGATAATAAATTTTCCAGACAAAATAGAAGAAGGTAATGGTCATTTCTGGTAGCTTTCTGACATTGATTGAAACTTTCTTTCTCTGGTCGTAAAGTCTACATAAGTGAGTTTTTTCACTGGAGAAGTACATTACCAAGGGCACAGGCTTGAATTAAGGTGTATTCCTCCTGCATGTGTGCTGAAGAATTGGACCATAAGCAGAACAGAAGAGTAAAAACACTACTCATTGCTGATGCATGTGTGGGTTTCACAAATTTGAGTTCCAATATTTTCACAAATTGGTTGTCTATCTGGGGCATGCCATACATGTTTTCTGAACTTCATTTGAGAAAGAGAGAGAGAAAGAGAAAGAGACAGAGAGACCTCAGAATTTCTTGTAAAATTATGCTACCCCAAGAACCAATAAACAACATAATTGGATGGGATAGTTTTTTAGCACAAATGTTGGCATGCATCAGATTCACTGGCAAGATTTTATAAAACACAAACTTTGGGGTTTCATCATCAGAGTTCTTGACTGGGGCCTGAGAGTTTATATCTCTTCCTAGTTGCTAGGTGATGCTGATGCTGCTAGTCCTGGATCCATCATTTGAGAGCTTCTGCTCTAGCTGATCACTGCTCAGGAACCCAAGGAATACATGTTGATAACATGTCTGAGCAAGATGTTGAGGATTTCTAAACAACAGTGTGACAGCTTGAGGACTCAATACACCTGAAACTGATTTGTGTTTTCAGAAGAGACCATGCAGAGCCTGCAAAAGAGAAGAGCTGAGTCGGAAGCATCCAAATAGGAGGCTTTTGTTGTAATTCAGGGGATACATGAGCGGAGATTGGACCAGAGGGTGTAGAGTACCATGTTGAGAATAAAAGCTTAGGAGTCATTGATGATGCCTCACAAATTTCTAGTTTGGGCAAGAAAATGAATGACAGTATCGTTTGGATTGTGATATAAAGAAAGTTTATAGACAAAGTGCTTATATCAGAAAATCAGAGAGATCTCAATTAAGCAATCTAATGATGCATCTGAAGCTATTAGATAAACAAAGCCACTCCCAAATCCAGTAGATGAGGAATGATAGAAGTTAATGAAATGGAGATCAAAAGAACAGTGCAAGGAATCAATGATATGAAGAGTTAATTCTTTGGAAAGATAAACAAGATTAGCAAACTTTAACCAAACAAAAAGGGACAAGATCCAAGTTAATAAAATCTGAGATGAATAAAGTGATATGACAACAGATACCAATAAAATTCAAAGATCATTAAGGAATCTTTCGAAAACAAAGTGGAAAATCAAGAAGAAATGGATAAATTCTTTGACGCATTTGATCAACCAAAACAGAACCAAGAGGATATAAACAACTTAGACCTATAATGAGTAATGAGGTAGAAACAGTAATAAAGAATCTTCCACAAAAGTAAAGCCAGAACCAGATGGATTTGCTGCCAAATTCTACCAGACCTTTAAAGAACTAACACCAATGCTCCTCAAACTATTTCAAAGAATACAAAGTGAAGGAATACTATTAAAGTTATTCTGTAATGTCAGTATTACCCTAATACCAAAACCAGGTAAAGACATATCAAAAAAATAAAAGTTATAGATCCTGATAAGCATAGATACAAAAATTCTCAATAAAATAGTTGAAAACTGAAAACAACAATGCATTAAAAAGATCATATACCAGGATCAAGTTGGTTTCCTTCCAGAGGTACAAGGATAGTTCAACATATGCAAAACAATTAACATAATACATCACATACACAGAATTAAAAACAAAAACCACATGATAATTTCAGTAGATTTTTGACAAAATTCAACATCCTTTCATGATAAAAAGCTCTGAAAACCTAGAAAAGGAGGAACATGACCAGACATAATAAAGGCTATATATGACAAGTCTATAGTCAACATCATACCAAACAGAATAAATGAAACCATTACCTGTAAAGTCAGGAGTGAGAAAAGGTTATCCACTTGCTCTGCTCTTATTCAATATAGTATTTGAATTCTTATCCATATCAATAACACAAGAGAAAGAAATCAAAGGGACCTAAATAGGGAAAGAAGAATTGAAATTATCTCTATTTTCATATGATATGATCCCATAATAAAAGCTCCTAAAAACTCCACTAAAAAAACTCTTAGATATCATAAATACTTTCAACAAAGTACCAGGATACAAAATCAATATATAAAAATCAGTTGCTTTTCTATATACCACCAATGAACAGGCAGATAAACAAATAGGGAAAACAATTCCATTCACAATGGCTCCTAAAAAATAAAATACCTAGGAATAAATTTAACTAAGGAGGTAAAAGTTCTCTACAATGAAAATTGGAAAACATGGAAGAAAAAAAATCAAAGAAGAAACCAGAAGATGGAAAGACCTCCCATGAATCTGTAGAATCAATGCTATGAAAATGGTTATACTATCAAAACAGTCTATTTATTCAATGTAATCCCCATCAAAATTGAAGTGGAATTCTTCACAGAGGTAGAAAAATCAATCCTAAAGTTCATGTGAAAAGGAAATTCGAAGAATGTTAGTCAAGATGTGTTGTGAGTACCCTAAGGAGGTACAGTCTGGGAAAGTTCCATGGCCAGAACAAGTCTAGAGATCCATGGAAACCAACAAGATTGGTCTCCAGAGGCCTGGCATGACCTTAAATTGAGAGTAATTCTTCCAGAAGTAAGACCAAATAGGAAAGTCAGTGAGCAGTGTTCAGCTATGGGGCTTCTTTTATTTAAAAATTATACAGCCTTTTATAAAGATTTTGAGGAAGACTTTGAAACTAATATAAATAAATAATGCCAAGGACGTCTATAAAAAGTGTGAATGTGGCAAATGGGGAGGAAGCAGCAGGATAAAACAGCAGAGGCCTGAAAAAATCAGAAGCACACACAGAACATGAGAGAGATGGAAAGGTAGACAGAAAGGCTGAGCTCTTCAAATCACCTTCTCAGCTCATCTCTTAGCCAAATAGTCATAGCTTTTAAATACATGTATGAATTAATGACAGAATGAAAGTAAATTGCTAATGTCTGAGTAGTAGATATATCTGAGTTTTAGGTCTGTGGCCTTTATTTATTTATTTGTGTATTTATTTTTGAAGATTTACTATAGGTTACTTCATGGATTGAACTTTACTTTTTCTTAATAATAGAAATTATTGCACAGTTTAAAATCAAAGTCATCTTGTATTTGGCAAAATTCATTTTATGTATTTCTGTATTTAATATATTATAAGTGAATGAATATATGCATATTATATGAACATTTGTTTCCCCAATTATTTGTTATCTACATTTTGCAGTTTCAAAGATTAAAAAAGTTATTGAAATTATTTTTAAAATTTATTTGTTGAATAATGAAAGGAAAAATTATGATGGAATTCTTTAGAGCACAGATTAGCATGTGGATTTCTGGTTTTGCTCTCTGCATCCCAAGACAGAGCTAAGCAGCATCCCAAATGGTCTCTCTTTGGTGAGTGATTGGCAGCCTGGAGCCCTGGGAGCTGCAGCCTCACAGGCAATTTGATCTGTTCTCATTGAGAAGCCTGGGGCCAGGAGGCAATATTTAGAGTAATGCTTAGTGCTGAAACCAGTTTGAAATACCTGGAATAATTGTCAGTGAGGCATAACAATGAAGCCATAGATCACCACACCTGCAGTCCTTGAGAAGTCAAGACAGGTGGAGGTACTTGGGAATCTGTGCTTACTTTATTCCCCAGGACTCAGAGGGACAAAGAACAAATAGCCAAACCCAACAATGATGGATACAAGTAATAAAAGAAGAAAATCCGAATGAGAAATGAGACAATCCTCTGCTTTGGTCCATGCCAAGAGCTAAAATAAGTAAATGTTTTTTGTGATATGCATTCTTTATATGAGATGGACCATTTGTGGGAAAAGACAAACAATAAGGCAGATTCTGCTGCCATTTATATGAATTCCTGTTTTTTGTTTCTGTTTTATCTTTGCTTCTCACTTAGTTCTGTTGCTGAATCATTGAGAACATAGGTGTTCAAAGATATGTCCAGTGTCTTTCCTAACTGATCTGCCTTCCTCCTCTTTGAAAGGACCCAAGCCATGAGTTTAGGTGAAGGGAACAACAGGTCATTAGCTACCTATATGGACATATATACTAACCATCTCCTAGCCTCTCTCTCTCCTAAAATGATGCAGTGTGTTTTAAAATTTTCATTCATCTGTGTTGGATGATTCTCACTCAGTTTGATATGGACATCTGACAAGAACATCACTTAGCTTCTATGTAAAGTCTTCTTTTCCATATAGTTTACTTTTCATGAGAACAGGTGGTGGTTCAGTTCTATGTCTCCTTCAACATTGTCATACTAGGTATGAAGAGGCTGTGATGGCATAACATGGGAAATTGAGGTACTGATAGTTTATCTGCTGCTTTACAAAGCAGTATTCTGTACTGTACTTCTAAATTTATCTGGAACTCAGGCTTATTTTTTTATTGTTTTATTTTTTATCCCAATGGGTTTTATGGCATCAGGCAGGCCTGAAAGCTGGAAAAAGAGTTGGTTACTTAATGGAGACCCATAGTTGTAGCTTTTGGTGAAGAGCCACTGTTAACTCCAAGCCACCAGAGACAGGAAGAGAGCTGGGACATTGTCTACATAGTGGGCCGCTTTCTGCCTCCATCAAATCCCCATAAATGACTCCCATTGTCTCAACCAAATTTCGGAGGGATTTCACTGGATATTTATGCTTACATACATAAAAACATGTGTATATCTAAATATATTTTTATTTCACATAATATGGACATTGTATTTTCTTTTCTGAAATTTGCATTTTCATCTTAATAATATGGAGAGAATCTCCCATAATGACTCTGAAATGGAATGGAATGTGAGCAGGAAATACTGAAGATGTTTTAAATCTCTAATATTACAACAGAATCAGCCACTAGGGTAAAGCTGAGATCAGACTCTCTGTTAGGTTCTGTTTTGTTTAATATTATACATTCAGATAAATAAAATATCTTACAATATCTGAAATCACAAGAATGTTAAAGAATACTTTAGCTATTCTGCAACACATACTATTTTCTAAGGTTAAGTAAAGAAGGGAGAATTTTCTGGACGGGAAGGTTATTGTTCCTACAAGCAACTTCCTGAAATCATGGGGAAGTACATTTCTGAGCTGACTCAGGTAGCTGAGGAATTTCAGAAAAGGCTGCTTGAGCTGGTGAAGGAGGTGTCTTTATTTATCCAAAAGTAATTTGAAAAGGTGGGGAGGGTGAAGAATCGTGTTATAAGTATTTATAACTCTTCACAGTTTCCGTATCAGTGCCTTATCTTGGAGTTAGTTATTCCATATTAGCTATGCACCCTTGATTTAGTCATCACTGACTAACATAATGAAAGACAGTTATATGTGTTCTGTTTTTCTTTATTTTATACTGTATCAAACATCCTTTGTCAATACAAAACTCAGGAAAGTATACATAGAGTTCAATAAATCATTATTAAATAGGTATATTTTAATGAACATAAATATTGATATTATATATTAGTTTTTCTGTTTTTAAACTTTACACAAGTAGAAGAATCTGGTGAATAGTCTCCTGTGTTTTCATTATTTGGTTCACAATCATATTTTTTAATTTATCTTTTAACATTTAGTTGTAGTTTACCATTTTCATTGTCGTGTAAAGTTGCATTATACTTATTTGGAATGATTGGACACTAGATTGTTGCTGTGATTTATAATGCTACAAATATTCTTGTTTTTCTGTGGGTATTGCCAGATTATATGTTATATCTAAATTGTGATGATGGCAATGTTTCTTCAAACATTGAACAAACTGTCGTTATTGAGAAATAGACCATTGTTTCATATTTACCAAATTTAAATTATCAAAAATTTTATTTTTAGACATTTTGGTGAATATAAAGTAGAATCTTATTGTCATTTTTATTTTCTATTAATAAAGAAAAAAAGAAAGGATTGTAAAATAGGTACAGTGGGGGGAGTTACCTATGGAAGGGGGAAGATGAATGAAGGAGATGAAGGTGAGAGAATATGGTTGATGGGCTTCATATATTAAATGTGTATTACAACCCTAATTGGTTCATCTCTACCATACCTCTTCACTATTTCCCAGTCACCTTCCTATAGTGGCCTCTGTCAGTTTAAGGTAACTGTATTAGCTCCTCTACAATGGGCACATCAAACACTTTCAAGTTTTGGGTTTCCTACCTTTCCCTATTCCTCCTGTATGCGTTCTTCCCTTAGTGTGTGACCCATGTCCAATAATATTACTTTTGCAGCTGATTTTTTAAAGTAAAATTTGCTATTTATTTGAAAGTGCTCTTTAAAGAGAGGCAGGTGTACACAGGTAAAGCTACTCAGAGAGTGGGTCCTGGAAGGCCACTGGCCAGTGATGAAAACTTTTGTTCATTTCATGTGTTTGGCTTTCTGATTGGTGAAGTGGGAGAGTTACTCTGGACTTATTATTCTAGCATGGCTGGAAGGGAAAATCACAGGAATCTCTTTTTTTAGTGAAATGATCAAATTAAAGACCTCCTGTACACCCAATTATCTGCCTCTCTTTCAACATGAAAAATTCCTCAGTGCTTTTTGTCTTCACAACCTTCATGTTTTTAAAGACTAAGGACAGTCATTCTGTTGAATGTTCCTTAACTTGGACTTCTTACTTACACTTTTACTGGGTTGTGCATTTTTGTCACAGAACCAGTGCCTTATTCTCCTTGCATTCTCTTTTGTGGTGCACCCATCACTGGGGGTAACTTGACCACTTGTCTAAGGTGGTCTTTGCTAAAATGTCCACTTTGCAGCTGCTTCTCTGTCCCTTGCCATCAGTGCATATATGTTTTTGGAGACAGTTTATGCAACAATTTTCTCCTCTCTTTTAATTTCCTCTACTGTTGATGCTCTTGCTTTGATTTATCACAACTGTTGTAGTTACCAAGTATTGATTTTATAAGTCCATCATTACTTTTACATTTATTACTCAAAATTCTACTGTAAGAAAGATCTTTCTTTTTCTCCTATTTATCTATTTCTGAGTGTAGATTGATGGGCTCATTTTATTCAAAGGGTTATAACCCATTTCTCTCATAAATTATTTTTATACTCACATTCCCTCAGACTTGGTTAGCAAACCTTGAGCTGACTGCAGTTCTCTTTGTGACTACTTTCAGACATAAGATATTTCAAATTCATCCTTTACTTTCTTTGTTCCAGCTCCGAAATGAGCCATTTCTCCGAGGCCCTAGTTACTTTAGTTCCTGGTGTATAAATATATGCACACACATACTACAAGGTTTATACATATGAACACATATGTAATTATGTGTATAGGCACATACCTCACATATACATATGGATATATAATATGTATATTATTGCAATTATGTGTGTATGTGTGTCTATGTATAGCTACAGTTATTTCTGCATATACCCATATGTTTTGAAAACCATAAGTTTGTACAGATACCTTTAACTGACAGCAAGACCACAGTGTTTGTTCTAATTTCCATATTTGTACCTTCTATCTCTGATACAAGAATCTTGGCTTCTATTACCCTAATATATTAATTTATTTGCTTGTGACCTATGTATGTAACAAATCACTTAATCTGGGTTGCTTCTCTTCTCATAGGCCCTCACCATATGAGCTCAGATTCTTGTAGAACCATTGGTCAGCTCTGGCCCCTTTCTTGAACTTTCATCTGCTACCAGATGCCCTCTTGCTCTGCTCCATTTCCTGCCTGGGGCAGCTAGAAAAGAAAGAAAGCAAATGCAATGATGATGATTCTAGACTTAGAGTTTGTAACAGTTTTATCAGTAGCTTTTTTAAAATAATTTTTTAAATTTAGAGTAGTTCTCTTTATATTTACAGAAACGTTGTAGGGTTTATACAGATTGTTCCTGCCTCTCACTGATCGCCACCTCAGTTTCCCCTAAATTCATTATCTTACACTTCATAGTATATTTTTCACAACTAAGAAACAAACAGCATGTATCTCTTGACATTAGTGTATTTCTGCACAGCTTATTTGGGTTTTACAACTCGTTTGTTCAATGTCCTTGTTCAGTTCCAGGATTCAGCTGAGGAGACTACATTATGTTTGGTCAGTGATTCTTTGGGATCCTCCCAACAGTGAAAATGTTTGCTGTTGTGACAGTCTGATGAGCATCATTTACTTTTAAGAATGCCCTCCATTTTTTTGCTTTTGTCATGTTTTTCTCCAGGTTGGGCAGGGATTCTGGGTTTGCAGAGGTAGAAAACATGAGAAAAGTGCCAGTTGCCTTGCATCACAATACATCACGTACTGTTGTTGAATGGCTCATTGCTGAACCTGGATCAACTGACCAAGGTGAGGTTTGCCAGGCTTCTCCACTGTAAAGCTCCTTTTCTACTTCTTTTCATCCTGTGGTCTTTGAAGCAAATCACTAAGCATAACTCACAGATAGGGCAGAAGGGTGCATTAAGCTACACTGAATAGAATGTACTTAAATCATTTGGAAATCTGCTGTGAGGACAATTTCTTCTATCACTGCATAGAGTGATTTTTAAACAAGCTTTTTAAGCCACATGTCTGATTTTTTTTGTCATATAATTTTTCTTCAGTATTATGTTGTTTTGCTTGCTTTTGCTCATTGTATTTTGATTTTTTTGTGTTTTGCAAATTTTTGCAAGTATATTGTAAATTTTATCTATGTTAATTATGTGTAGCCTAGCAGTACAAGGCTCTGCTTACTCCCTCTGCCTAGTCCTCCTGTGATGCTGCAAGCTTGGGGTCACATTTTATCTAAATTTATCAGCTTGGAATTTCTTGGACAATGCAGGCATTGCAAAATTCAAACTTAAACTGTTGTGAACAGAGCATTATGGTTATAAATTTTAGGGGGATTTTTTTTCTTGCTTAGTCAGAATTCACAGCAAAATAAATAAGTGTTTTTTTTTCTTTATCTCTGAAGTGCCATTTAAAAAGATCTAGTCAATCTTATTACTGAAGATGAAGCAATTTTAGCATCCCAGTTTGTGGGGTTCTTAGTATTAGTCTAAGTCTTTTTCTCCTACCCATATATGATGGTTAAAACTCTCACACTCACTTATGTAAATTTCAGCTACCCCCAAAGCGGTGCCTACTCATGTCTGATTTTTAGATTCTTCCTCACTTTTGGTCCCTTGATATTTACCCTATGTTCTTTACAGCTGTGTTGTGCATTAAAATCATGTTTATTATTTTTCATCCAATTTTTTCTAGGTGCTTTTATTTGTAGGATGTTCATGATATATTGTCTTCCATATTCCCAGGAACAAAAACTCTGAATATTTGCAATTCTGCCAAGCTGGGTGATCTAGCTTATAAATGAGCATTCAACATGGAAGCTGCAATTTAAAAGAAGAGTTTGCTATAAACAGCACATGCCTGCCCTGAGTAATAACACGGAAGTGAGAAGACAGGAAAAATAGATACCAAACAAAACAGCATGCATTGGAGTCCAAGACTAGCTAGTAGAGGGCTAATCAATTCTGCATACCTGAAGGTCATCCATGCCCCAGGCTTAAATTATTGTTAACCTTAACAATGTTGACATTGAATCATTAAGGAAATGCAACATTTAAAAATATTTGCCATGTTAAGGATGGGAATGCTATATAAATCTATTTCAAAGTATTTTTGAAATAATTTAAAATGCTATGTTGCTTTAAAAGTGAATAAAATAAAAACAATTATTCAGCTTCTAATAAGTATCAGGTACTGTGTTCTGCATTTTAACTAATTCTTACAACATTAATTCTCACAATAAACCTTCAAGAAAACTATTATGAGTTTTGCTTTATAATAAATGCAGTAAATCTATACAATTAGTAAGTGGATGAGACAAAATTACAAATTTCTCTGCTCATTCTTTTTCACCACATTGTTGTCTTTTTCCATATGAGAAAACCTCTTATCCTGTGTTCACATTCTTGATTATCACAAATAACTGCAGAATTATCACCTTTTGTTGCCTAGAAGATTCCCTGGCAATTAGGGACAAGGCAGCACATCCTGGTGTCTGGCCTTTGGCCCCTGTTCGTGATCCTTCCTGGCAGGTGCCAGGATGGTCAGCTCCTTTCACTTGAAGCCTGTGATGGAGTTATTTTGGCATACTTGCCAAATTTGTAGCATTGAATTCAGCAGGGAGATGAAGGGGGGGTAGGTAGTGAGTTAAAAATGACAAAAACAGTAACAAACAGGAGGGACAAGTTTTCAAATATGATAATCCTGTCTGGACAGTTGACAAAGAACAAATGCTCCCTGGCTCTCTGTGGAAATGATAATTTTAAGAAGCGGACTGGGGAGCTTCAGATAATTATTTAGTCCTTTTAAATATTTATGAGTTCCAGTGTGCTACATACATTTTAAAAGACAGTTGACAACTGCAGCATATATCATCTTGTTCCCTCTGCAAGCTAAAAATAGTTTCTTTTCAATGTAAAAACAATACTTCCCATTTGGTGTCCGTGAAATAAAAGACTGTAAAATATTAATTTACAGGTCTGATGGTGAGGATGTTATGAGAACTTTTTTCTTATAAACTTTCAGATGAGTCATTTGTTCTGCTACTTCTGCTTAAGAGAGGCTGTTGGGGCCAGTCTTGATTAGGACTGGGGTAAGGTTTGGGGGGCCTGAGGGAAAGGCTGCTCATCTCTACTCATGGGCACTGATGCTTAAGGAATGAGTTCAGTACTAGCCTGGAGGAGAAAACTTAGAATTGATTCAGAAACAAGAATCAAGCTGGGCTCAAAGGGGCAGAGCATTGTTAGGACCAGGAGAAAAAGAGCAGAAAGAAAAGAAACTGCCAATTTGCAAGTCCTGGGCCATTCCTTCAAACAGGGCTCAGGTTTCCACTCTCCTTCAGGGGCAGATGCAGGTGTGTAGATGGGTCTGGCACGTGTGATGGGACAGAGTGCCTTTCCTGTTCTCTTCTTGTCTATCTTTCATGGAGTTAAGAAGCATCATGGTTAAGGCCAGTACCACATTTAGGTCCACTTTGTCACAGGTTCACTCATTCCCAGCTACTGACACTGCTGTTAGCATACCCACACACTGCTTTTTGCAAAGAAGTGCTCTTGTCTTAAAAGGAAATACCTTGCTTGACATGTAACCTACAGCTTGTGCTAATAATTTCCCAATGCTGGGTACAAAATGCCACCCTCTTTTTCTCCAGGTGGGAGTAACTCTGAGATTTATGTACCAGAATTCCTTACTGGCCAGGCTGAAGTTCATCTTCAGTAGAGACAACATCCTTGCTCAGTTTCTTCTCTGCTTCTTCCAGTGACCTGCATGTCTTTGTATGTTTTACCTAAGACCACCCTTCAACAAAACATTTTAATGAGAATCCCCATCTCAGGCTGTTCTTCTAGGAAACCCAACAAAGTCAGAAGGATAAGCATTTAGTCCTGCTAGCTAAACGTGGAAACAGAATCTCTAAACAGGGAAGTGACTTCTCTCACCCGCTGTAAACTTCACAGTACCTTTGACTTTTGCTAATCAAACCTGAGTGATGAGCTACTCAGAACACATCAGGAACTCAGTGAACTGAGCTATTCTCCATGTTTGTAATATCCTCCTGTCCTGAACACTCTACTTATGCCTTAGAACTCAGTAGTTTTCTGAGCCAATGTTTCCTCCTTGTCCTGAACCTTCTCCTTGGCCCTGGATGGAACCAATTTCTTTTTCACTTAGACTTCTATATTGGTTCACTTTACTCTCTTTTTGACATATTGCAACATATAATGAGATTGGATGTAACTTTTATTGAGTGTCCCATGATTGCCATAACTTGCCTCATCTATGGCAGGTGAGGCAGGGTAATTTTCCATCTGAAGTTCGGCATCTGAGGGTGCCAATTTCTTTGTGCCTGCTGAAGGCAATAACCCTCCCTCCAGTCCCACTCATTGCCTTTTTCACACTTAACTGAGGGTGGCAATTATACCCAGTGTTAATAGTCATGACACCAGTCTGTCTTGGAGGAGTACCTCTAAAAGTGTGTATCACAGGTGGGTGTGATGATAGGGGAACACTAGGATCATCATGAGAACCCATAGTCTCCCTGAACAAGATTGAAGAAGACAGTTAGTCCCAGGCTATCGCCAATGAACATCAAGCATCTTGGCTAAATTCTATGATGTCACATAAATGAACCTTATTTAAAAGAAAAACCAAATGGAAACAGAAACAAAAGCAAGGATTTATTTTCATTTAATGTACTTTTAAATTTTATTACCTATCCAAAAAGTGCTACATCCGTAAGGTAATAGGTTTGAGTAATAAATATTAGAATGTCATTATGATCCAAAAGTGACACAGAATTATTCTTTTTGGGGCTAATGCTGGGAATCCAACCCAGGGCCTTGCACTTGCTAAGTATGTACTCTACCCACTAAGTGACATCACCAGCCAGAATTGTTTTTTATGAAAAGCAAGGATCTTATCTCATTATGGAGTAGGTGAAAAAATTTACCAAAATGCTGGATTGTCTTGGTAACACTTCTTGGAAAATCTTCCAGGGTTAAGAACTCCTGAGCCATGGGCAGCATTGCTCCAACTGGGCTTATTGGGTATACTGCTGGTGGGAGTTATCCCTGGTGAGAAACAGCTGGCACACTTCCTTGAGTGCCACCACCTGATAGAGTCTATGCACGTGTGGAAACAAGTACACAAAAGCACATGCAGGTGTGTGTGCACTCAAAAGTAGGTAGAGGAATCCTGCCTCCAGGTCGGAGCAGAGACCTGAGGGATTGGGTGTTCTGTACTGGTTAGTGGAGGAAGCTTGTACTGGAGGAGATAGCACAAATGTGACTTGGGGTGTTTACTTTGAATCACAGGGGAGAGGCCCTGAAACTGTAGCTATTCCTCAATGTCACATCAAGACCTAGAGCCTGACAGTAAGGCCTTGCCCCAAAGTAGCTAAAGAGTTTTAGGTACATATCAGGAGTCTGGCAGATAAACTAAAAGTGATGGGAAGGCTGAGGACCATCCCAGAAAACATCTCCTCAGGCAGAGGATAGGACTTGAGGGAGGGTGCAGAAACTTATAAGCATCCTCCACACACAACAAAGTGGCCATACTTAGCCTCAGCTAGCTAGTTATTCTGACATGGCCCTCCTGCAATTGGCCAAAAAAGTGAAAGATAAGTGTTAGCATTTGACTTTGAAATGTGTTGAAGGCTTGATCCCCAGGTGGTGGTGTTATTTTGAAAAATGATAAAAACTTTAGGAGAGGGGCTAGTTAGAGAAAGTAGGCCTTTGAAGGTTACTCCTGGTTCCTGGCCTGGTCCCTTCCTGTCTCTATCTGCCTTCTGGCTACCATGAGGTTAACAACTTTAATTCTGCCATGATGTTCTGCCTCAGCATATCCAAGAAATAATGGAGCCAGCCAACCATAGGTTGAAATCTCTGAAACCATTAGCAAGCAATCTTTTTCCCTCTAAGTTGTTTTTTCTCAGTTATTGATCAAAGCAATGAAAAGTACACGTAACACAGTAAGTGCATGAAAAGGATCCCAGACAGGAAATCTCCAAAGTGCTCTGTCTGGAAACAACAAAAAAAAAATTGAAGTAGTTCACATGGTATCTGTGAGAACTCAGCTCTTATTCTTCTGTGTCAGCCTGAAGGAATGGTCATCTCCTCAGCATAGTGTCATCTCTCTTTCAGACATGCAGTTTAGTTCTACAGACCAAACTAGCAATTGAGAGATTAGGACTCTTAGGACCTATAGGTTTTGTAGAATGCCACAGAAGATGGTGGGGTTTGGCACTGTGTAGAGAATAAACAGAGGGATGGAAACATACACTGATAGGTTCAACCCTTTTCTAAGCCTAGGTCTCTAAGCCAGTGTCCAAAGACTTCTGATACAATGAGAAACATACCGGATTTGAAGACAGAAGACAGTGTGAACACCATCAGTAAGACCATGCACTACTTGTCATGTCTTAGGCAAGTAACTTTAGCCTGCTTCCTGACCTACAGAAAGGGTACAAAGATGTGATATTGTGAAAAATAAATGAGATCACTTTAGAAATGTGCTTAGTGTCCTGCTAACTACAGACTTAACTATTTAATGAACATTTATTATTCACCAAATTTCTCCATTAAGCTAATAGTGGTGACAAAAAGATGCATATGACAAATTCACAATCCCGTTAAGGTAAGATGGTTAGGACATGATATGCTGAAGGTGACAGGTCACAGCACATTAGGATGTGGTATTTAAAGTTCTGCAAGAACAATGCCACATGTGTCCAGAACACAGAGCCCTGGCTCTACTTCTGTTTACATCAGTGACATTAACACAAAGTTAGTTTGCTCACTTGTAGAAGGAAAGAAGAACTGAAGTCAGGAATGAATGAGCTGCTCTCTGTTTAGTTTAGATCATTGTTTTCTCTCCTTTATTGCACAGGGGCTCCAGCTTGGTCATCTCTATGGGCCCACATTGAATTGAAAAATGTTTGTTGAATTTTCTTGTTGTTAAATGAAGTCATAGAAAATGCTCTGCCAACTTTGCAGAGCCAATGATTATATTTAACTGGATGGATCAATTAGGGAAGAAAGAGAAGCTTTTGGAAATGGGAGGGTATGTACTGGATGAAATCAACATAATCAAAGGTAACAAATGAAAAAAGACATCAAAAGGATGAAGGTTTTCATCTACTGCACAAAATGATAATTAGCTGATTAGTTACATTTTGCCAAGCTCTATGCTTTAAATTTCTACATTGTTTAATGTTTATGACAATTTTATGAGGTTCAGATTACTGCTCATTAATAAATGGGGAAACTAAGTCCTGGAAATGTCAAGAGACTTACTCCAGTTTAAAGAATTAGTCACGTGAAAAATTTTGCTTCAATTTAGGTCTGTGTAACTCTCTCCTTCAGATGTGTGGCTTATTTAGTGCAGGAGCTACAACTAGATTCAGGTTTTTGACTTGCAGTACAGAGATATGTTTATTATATCATACATTTTTGTTTTTCCATCAATACTAAAGCAAGTAATTTTGGTTTCAGAGTCTAAATGAAAACATTGGAGTTGACTGTAGAAACCTAGTATTAGACCAAATACTTTTCTTCTGAAGCATCATAAGATATTTTTCACAGCCCTAATTAGAGTTATTTTATTATAGCCTAATGGCAAAACACAGATTTCTAATAGAGTTTCTCTTTATGATATAGAAGCAAAGTAATCTGATGCCTAGATAGGTTCATAACATACTGTCTTCTCTCAAGAGAGAAAAAAAGAACATTGCATCTACAAAGTCAACTCTCTGGTTTGAGAAAAGGTGATTACTCAAAACCAAGCAGTGTAACAGGGTCAATAGTGGAATAAGCATTCTGGAAGCTTTTTTGGAAGCTGGAGTGGGGTGCTGCCCAACAGAAATATGCTGTAGTGTATCATCCTCTGCCACAAACTGCTCTGGGAGGCAGAAAAGTTGCACATTCAGAGCAAACAAACCATAGCTGTGAATAATTTCCTTTCCCCAGGTTGGTTGATTGGATAATGCTGTGCTTTACCCAAAATAAGAAATTATCTATCATTTCCTAGATGTCCCTACCCATTCCTGACAGAGCTGCTCAGGGATAGAAAAGGGGTGGGAGTATGGTTAAAGCAAGAATAAGAATATTTAAAACTGATAAGAGAGTTGGATGCAGATGGGCACCAGTGGCTCATGTCTATAATCCTAGCTATTTGGGAAGCTGAGATCAGCAGGATTTTGGTTGGAGGCCAGTGCAGGACAATAGTTCTCTCCAAAATAATCACTCTAAAATGGACTGGAAGTGTGGCTCAAGCAATAGAGTGCTTGCTTTGCGAGTGTTTGCTTTGCAAGTGCCAAGCCCTGAGATCAAACCCCAGTCTCAAAAAAAAAAAAACCCCAAAAAACTAGAGGTTTGATTCAAGTGTTAGAGTACCTGCCTAGGAAACATAAAACCCTACATTCAAACCCCAGTACTGCAAAGTCAACAACAACAAAACAAAGAAACCCCATAAGAACAGTTCAGCCTAATACAAGAGTATTTAACGTGTGAAACTCACTATTGTCATTCATATTGTATCTTTTGCTTTTCTACTCCATGTTATAGAATTGAGTCAAAGAAAACACACATTTGGAAGCATAATCCATTTACTTTGCTGCAAGTTTATGCTACTGAACCAATTTGGAGAGAGGACAGCCTAGGTCAGGGTGACTATATAAATTATTGATTCTAACCCCAAATGCTGACATTTATTTAACATCTACTCTGGACCAAAAGCTGTAAATATAGAGAAAGAGATAACTGTCCTATTTGGGGGGACCTTGCAACCTAACTAGAAATTTTTTTATGTTATACATATACCAAATGTTTTATATGTTTTTCATTCACTCAACAAATTTTTATTAGGCACTTAGTATTCTGGAAAGTAAGAATTAGAACTGAACCTAAAATTGACAATTGTTCAATTTTTAATGAAGTCTGACTGCAAACAAATAAGCAAAATACAAAGTGTGACAGAAGGCAGTCAGTGCTATGAAGAAGAATAAAGGAAGAAAAGAGGGATATAGAATTATAAGGTTGGGGCTGAGGATGATATTTTATAGAGAATGGTCAGGAAAGCCTCTATTAATAAAAGATGTTTGCGATATCCAAGAAAAATAGAAAGTCATGGAGCTATGTGGGAGACAGTGTTTTATGAAGAGAAAAACGATTGAACAGGCAATAAGGAGAAAGCATGCTTACACCTAGGAGTGGAGGACCAGCAGGAGGCTGGTGTGGCTGGAGAGAAGTGAATAGTGGGAGTGGGGAGGAGCAGACTTCAAAGACTTGCTCTTCATAGAAACAGAACAAGTGGGCTCTCTCAGCACCAGTAGGACCTCAGCTACTTCTTTGAATGTTTTGGGAAACACTAGAGGGGCCCAGCAAAAGAGTGACACGAACTGGCTTAACTTTGAAAAAGATCGCTCTGGGTCCTTTTGAAGAATAATTGGTTGGGTGGCAAATAGGCAGGAAGTCCAGAAAAAGAAACTATGGCAATAATCCAGATAAGAGATGATAATGATTAGGACCAGGGCAGTAACAAGGAGGAAACCTGGATTTCAGATGTGTGGGGAGTGTAGTATGAGAAGCCTGTGAGACTCAATAATCTGCAGGCTGAGTTGGCACAGCCCCCAGCCACAGAAGGGGGCGAGGGCAAAATGCAGCATGGCTGCTCTTCCTAAAATGTTTATGTTCAGAGAGTAGCCATGGCAGGTTCCTTCTGTTCCCGATAATTATGTCATGCTCTCCCCCTCTGTGTCTGCACTGTATATAATACCCCGGCTTTCTGCATCTTTTGTCATTTGAAACAGATGGTGGGAGAAGTTAACTCAGAGGGGGTGAGGGTAGATGTTGGTGAGGCCACCAAAGGGTCTGTAAGTCACATGAAGAAGTTTGAACCACAGAGCCCAAAAGGACCTGAGCTTGTTTTAGAAAGATTGCTCTGGCTGTTGGGTGTCTCCATCAGAGCATCCAGTCTATCTGACCCCAGATTTCTGCATGTTTGTCTTCTGTCTTTTGTCCTTTCTTAATATCCCATTGCTCCCAGTTAGGTTTCTAGGATGAGTTCCTGCAGGCTGCAAGAGGTGGTGCCCAAACAGGGACCCATCAGGCTGCAACACAGATGTATTTTTAAGGCAGAGAAAACAGGGTCTGTTGATAGATTTGCATAGGGTTTGAGAGAAAGAGAGAAACTGGGAATGACTCAAAGGTTTGGAGGTCTGTGCAAATGAAAGAGTGTGCTCAGGAGCCAGGGAAAAACATGAAGGGAGTGGCTTCACAGTGGACACGAAATTATGCTTTGAGTTATTGACATGCTAAATTTAAGATGTCCTATATTAGTATGGGGCTCAAGGGAGCAGGTAGATTAAGGAGATGTTGATATAAGGGTGTTTGAGCTTGTTTGTCACTGAGAGATGATGTTGCCCAAAGGTGGGTTAGTAAAGTTAAGAAGTCAATGGTGAGTAGTGAGACATGCCAATGTCTATACAGTGGGAGTAGAAAAACCATTTAGCAAAGGGAATGGAAAAGGAGAACTCTGAGGCAGGGGTGCAGTCAAGGGGGCAGGGGTGTCCTGGAATCCAAGCAAAGAAAGTGTTTCACCCAAGGAGAGAATCCTAAGTGTTGTGTGTATGAACCATGCATGCCAAAAATCTGAAATGTATTGTATCCTCCCCAGAAGTTCAGAAGAAAGAGTTATTCTTAAGATCAGAATACAGAAACTTCATGGAGAAGAATTTGATTTAGAGATTGAGGGACAGGTAAGACATTCTATAGGAGAGATACTTCATATTGCAATGCTAAAAGATGCTTACCATGTGCCAGCCACTGTTCTGAAAAATTTGCGTATGTATGAAATAATTTAAATATCTGATGATCTTAAAACCTATGCTATAACTACTATTAATTGTTCCTTGTTACAGACTTAGAGGTAAGAAGAAAATATAAAACAAAACAGACTTAGAGGTAAGAAGAAAATATAAAACAAAAAACCCTCTTGCTTGAAATTACACAATTTATATGTGCTAGACAATATAGGTCCAGATAGCATCTACTTAATGTCTTTACTCTGCTACAGTTTTCATAGGTGAAGGAGTACAGTTAAGTTTTCTTGTAGTCCCAGGGATGAAACTGAAGGCCCTATGTGTTCCAGAAAAGCACTATCACTGAGCTATATCCCTAGCCCTGAAGGTGTAGCATTAAACAAATACTTCAATGGATAGATAGACTATGACTATACTAGCTTGACTAGAGTGGAAGAAAATTTTTTATGAGAGCAAGTGAGTTTCAAAGCATTGTAAGTGCTACATAATACAGGGTGGACACATTTTTATGAGTTTGGATGCTTTTTTTATAGACAGTAGGAAGACATTTTTGTAGATGGTAAATTTGATTTCATATGCCTCCATTAGCTAAATGATACCTGGTAATTTTTTAGTCACAGGTTGATAGAAGTCTTGTATTTAAACATTTGTGAAAATTGTCAGTGTATGGAAACAGACTGGGCATGGAAGTCAATTCTTCAAGGATATCAACAAGGACTACTTTCAATACCATCAATACGACCAGAACTCAAGTCTTCTGAACTTACCCTCACACTTTCATCAGCAGACTATGATGCTGAGATAATAACTAACTTAAAACTGGCCTTGATATAGAGGCTTGTGTCTAATTTTAATTTGTATATCATTTAATATTTTATTATGAAATATTTCAAATGTAAAGTTCCTATTTTAATAGGCATTCCAGTTTCAATTTGAAGCTTGAGGTCTAAAATTTTAAAGAACACAGGTGATTCAAGGAAAATCAACTATAAAATGTTTAGTAGATACAGCAGATATAGCCTGTGCTCTGCTTATGAATACTGTGGTCCATGCACACCAGTCCAGTTTGTAATGGCCATTCCTGCATCTCTGTTGGAGGGCAGCCCTTGGTTTTCAGAGCTTACTTTGCAGGTGCACTTGGCATGTGAGATTGACCAGGGAGAGATTATCTTCCAGAGAAGGCCTGTAAAAAATGACTGTTGGTAAGGGTTGTAACCATGGTAGTCCCCTTACTCCTTAGCCATGATAATCAATTTAACCCTATTACTAAGCTACTGTGCCTCATTGGAATAGCTGATTTAATGATTCAGTCTTTATAGACCGCCTTTTGTTTCCATTCCTCATCTCCCCATATCTTTATCATTGCTTTGGGCTGAATTGCATTCCCCACAAATTCATCTGTTGAAAACCTAATCCCTAGTACTTCGGAATGTCACTGTATTTGAAGATAGGGTCTTTAATGATGTGATTGAGATAAATTATGATGGACTCCAATCCCATTTACTAGTCTCCTGATAAGAAAAGTAAATTTCACCACACAAAGAGACACCAGGGGCACACTTAGCCAGAGGAAAGGCCATGTGAGGACACAGTGAGAGGGTAACCATATCTAAGCCAAGGAAAGAGGTCTCAAGAAACCCAGGCTGCTGACCTCTCAATCTTAGACTTCTAGTCTTCATAACTATGAAAGAAAAGTTTCTGTTGTTAAAATCACCTATCTTTAGTATTTTGTTATGGTGGCCCTAGCAAACTAATACTCAGTGTGACTTTCTTTTCCTCAGTGAGCTTTCTGAACAATGTAGTCTTAGCATTTGTTTCTAGAAGAACCTAAACTAAGACAGTAGACATAACTTACAATGGAGATTAAACCGTTCCTGGTGCCCTTTTACATAAATAGTTCTGCTTTTTTTTTTTTTTTTTTTTTTTTTGCTGATGATTGCAGAGCTGACCTGTGTAGTTGTGGAGAATGTGCCAGCTCTAATTTTTAATTTGCATTTCCTGTCACCCAGAAGATGAATGCAGGTCTTGCCTTTCTGCACACCTTCACGAAAAGTCACTGATTTGTGCTCCTTTGTCATCTCATTTCAGCGGCAAGGGCTCAGGTCACTAGGCCTGATGGGGGCACAGCTATTGTTAGAAAGGGGCAGCAATTCAATTCCTCTTTCCTCTTTATTCAGGAGCCTGCACATAAAAATCAGCAAGGTAACTCCAGTTCTCACTAAAAGTGCATTTGTGTCTTTGGCCAAGTTCTGGCAGCCATTTTCTGGGAGTTTACTATCTTCTTTGGATGATGATGCTTCTCATGGAGGAACCTTATCCATTCACAAATTGTCCCTAATATCAACATCAAACACTTCAGAGAGAGAAAATCCTCATCAAGAGAAGAAGGTGAGCAAGTCCCCAGGACAAGGGATATGCTAAGAACTTTAGGAATGGTAGTTTCCAACTCTGATGACTGGAGTTGACCAGGCAGATGACTGAGGAAACACATTTTTGGGAAAAGGGAATTCCTGTTTCTTAAGCAGTAACCAAATGTCATGTACAGCTTCAGCCTCTTTCCCATACATTATCTTACATAATCAGTGCTTATAACTTATAGATAAATGACAAGTCTCAGGGTGGGTATATAAGTTGTTCAAAGCAACTTTGTGGTAGAGTCGGTACCAGAAAGCGCTCTGATTCCAAGGCTATGCCTTTAGAAGAACATCATCTTGCTAAGATACAGAGGGTGGAGAGAAGAAACACCCAAGCATAATTTTTTTTCTCTGTTTTCTGGAAAGTTGAGAGATACTGAATCAAGGTGCCAGGGGTCCAAGCATCAAATGAGAAAGGAAGAGGCATTTTTTTCTTTCTTAGATTCATGTTGCATTCAGAAGAAGATGTGATGTATCCTAATAACTAATTGCAGTTGAAGATGATATGAGGCTGCTCTCTGGGAATGGAGGCAAGTGAATGATGGGGGTCAAAAGCACATGTGCCCAGAATCCAAAAAGCATGATCCTAACAGAACCCAGAATTTACCCAGATAGCCAAAGATGCCCCAGTTCTCTGGACACATCTGTAATTCTGGGCACTTAGCCCAGAGGGAAGTTTCATAAGCTCTGAGAAGACGGGGAAGGTGCTACTCTCTCTTAGATAATCTGCGATGCCCAAGAAAGGATCATAAGCCTTAGTAGTTTATCACAGTCACTAATTATTACTGCTGTACAGTAAGTCTTTAAGCTGGATAGGCTTAGCTCTAAGTTTATTTTTCTTTTTCAGAACTTTTAAAAACTATTCTAGTTCGTTAGTGTTAACTATTTAGATTTTTTGCCCATTTAAAATTATTTTTTTATTGTACACTGTATGCATTCCTTATATATTTAATATATTATCTTCTTAACAGATATATGGCTTATCTTTTAATTTTGTTGATAGTTTTGTGCACAAAACATTATTAATTCGATGTGGTTTAACTTGTTTATTTTTGCTTTTATTATCTGTGTTTTTGATGTTGTGCCCAAAGAAATCATTGCCAAGATAGTGTTTATTGAATCTTTGTGTTTTTCAAGTAAATTGATACTTTCAAGTCTTATGTTGAAATCTTTATTCCAGTTTGAGTTGAGTTGGTGTAAGATAAGGATCAAATTTCATTCTTTTGTATGTGAATACTCATTGCTAGTGGGAATGTAAAATGGTACAGACACTGTGAAAGACAATTTGGGCCCCAGGCATGTTGGCTCAGGCTACTTAGGAGGTAGAGTTTGATCAGGAGGATTGTGGAGACCGCCTGGGCAAAAAGTACATGAGGCCTTATCTCAACCAATAAAAAACTGGGTATGGTGGTATACACCTGTCATCCCAGCTACTGAGGAAGTATAAATAGGAGGACTGTGATCTGGGCTAGCCTAGAGATGCAAACCCCTATCTCAAAAATAACCAAATTGAATATGGTTCAAATGGTAGAGCACTTGCCTAGCAAACAAGAGGCCCTGAGTTCAAACCTCAGTACCATCAAAAAGAAAAAAAGAAGAAAAGAAACACCATTTGGCAGTATTATACAAATCTAGATAAATTCTTCCTATGAAATTCGGCAGTATGCTCTTTGTATTTACCTAATTTATTTAAAAACTTATGTCTACACAAAATCCTGCACATGAATGTTTATAGTTTTATTGATAATTGCCAAATCTTAGAAGCAACTGAGATTCCTTTCAATAGGTAAGTGGATAAATAAGCTAAGGCAGTAGTGTGAAATATTACTGTCAAATTATAAATTTACTGTCCTCAGAGTTTTACCTTTCCAGGATGTAAATATAGTCACCAATAATACCAATATTATTTTCCTGTATAGGAAAAAATTGCCAAATTTGCCACATTACATAAATAAATAAGGAAGTGAATAACAAGCAATTAAAGATTTGGAAGTTTTAAAAAGAATGTGTGATTTCATGTGAGTGGTAAAAAGAACACGGGTGTAGGTTACAGAGAAAGAACAGCTAAGGCACCCCTGTGCTCTGTCAGTCTCTCATTGTCTGGTGTGCTGAAGATGGTTCACTCATTCTTATGCTGCAGAAGAAATGATTGCTAACTTCACATATTTTTAAATGAATTTTTGTTTTTTTTTTTTTTTTAGTTTCTGAGATTTCCCCCCGCTTATGGAATGTCCAAGTTCTCCCACACTGTGTCTGACAGCGACTGGTAGTAATTAGAGATAAATTTGAGTTTTCTTGCAACATTTTTTGTAACAGTAAACCTCAAACTCTTCTGTTTCCTCCTATTCATTCATTTCAAAACTTTTTCTTATTTGCCTATTTTGATATAAATATTATAACCACCGTTTTACATAGAAACTGATGTTTACAGGAGGTAATGACTGGAAGAAGACATCGCTACTGACAAAATTAGGAATGAAAAACACTTGTGTCTAATTCTAAGGTCTGGTCAACAGACAAAATCACATTGTCTCTACACATAAATTTCAAATGGTGACTGTGGTGAGACAAGGATCCTGGGAATGCTCGAAATGCAGGGGGATTGATTCTACAGTTCTTGGAAATTCAAGTACTAAAGCAATTTTTTTTTGGCTTGTAGCACAGGTTGGTGTTGGTTGGTTCTCTTGCCTCAACCTCCCAACTCCTGGGAGATATGTGTCAACATGCCTAGTCCAAGGTGAGTTTTTTGACACTGAAATTGAACACCATGAATATGAAAAGAAAAGACTTTATACTTTTCCAAGGATGCTCAAACATGGATGGTGCTTTAGTAATACAGTTTTAAAAGAAGTTATAGAGAAAAGTATTGTTTGGGAAGGTAGTGGTAGATACCTTCAACTGCTACAGTGTGTTCTTATTCTGTTCTTAAATTATCTAACACTAATGGTCACACTGAGATACTAGATTCAGACACTTCACGTGGAAAAACCCATCTTGTGTCCCATGACCACCTTATCTCTCATGCTTAGGCCAGGACTATAGCAAATGCACTGGTCTGTAGCATATTAAGCAGAAAATATTTCATCAAACCAACAAATGTTAATAATTGTTAAATTAACAACTCTACAGGATGTCTGAAACTTTGCCTTTGTGAAAACACTATTCTAGTTCAGTTGTGAAGACATCAAAATTGTGGGAAAGAAAATCATAAAAACAATAAAACATGAATGATTGTGGCCTGGATGCTGTCACTAGGAATCGTCAACATATAAGTGAGATTTGAAAGCTGCTCCTTCTTCCAAACAGCCATTGACAATGGAGGTTTAGTATAGGTGGGAAGAGGAAAAAAAGTACCAAGATTTAGGAGATGGAAAAGACTTGACCTGTTATGTCATTCCCTTCCCTTGTCATTAGGCAGCAGGTACAGAGGGTCAGGGGGGATGTGGGAAACATGCAGAGTATTTCACAGCTGGCTCTTCCACTTCCTGCTATGTTTGCTCATTTTCTATGAAGTTCAGTTTTCTCATTTAAAAGTGGATTTTCTTATTGAATTGATTCTTTTGTCCTTATGACATTACTCACTTTATCATTGATCATATTCCTTGTCTTGAGACCTACTTTGTTTGACATTAACATAGCTGTATGATTAGATTTGCATGGTACATACTTCTATTTTCATGCTTAATTGCATGAGCCACCTCACCTGTCATTAATAGTTAAAAGATGTCTTTTGCATACAGAAAATAGTTGGGTCTTGCTTTTTTATCCATCCTGAAAAATCTGTGTGTTATAATTTGCATATTTAGACAGATCGTTTTAAATTGAATTATTGTATTTTAGGAGTTGTCTATCATCACATTCTTTACATTATAGTAGCCATTTTTTCCTTTTGTTTCTGTGTCATGTTTGTGTGCCTTTGGGTTGATTTAGTACTTTTTAAAGAATCCCCTTTATCATCTCTATCAGCTTTTTAGTTCAGCTAGGAGTTTTTTTTAGATGTTTACCTCAGTGTTTTGAACTCAACTTATGATAGGTATTTTTTAATCATGAATTGCTCATTGAGCATAATGAATAATCTACTGTTGCTCACATCACATGAAATTCAGATGAATACAGCATTGTATTTTTTCCCTAGAAAGGACTTAGAATTCAATGCAGAAGTACAACATATGGACTATATATAATAGCACGTGTCAGAATAGAAATATGTACAAGCATGTTCAAGAAAGCATCAGGACACAGGGTAGGTAGGCTTTGAAGAGGAATATGAGAAAGAGGTTGACAAGTGACATACTGAGAAGAAGGGTAGTTTACCTGCAAATGTTCATGTAGAGCAAAAGAACACTCACGCAAATGAAATAAACTCCATTAGTACTACAGGATGGAATGCAGCATTTGCACATAGGTGTGAAGGGAAGACAATAAAAGTGAGCAGGGTTCCAGGTTACAAGGTATTCTGAAGTCAACCTGAGGAATCTGAATCTCAGATTAGTGGTATTGGGTGGGGTGGTGGGGCAGTTACTGAAGGATTTAAATCATTTGGGTGAATATGATCTGATGTATACTTATAAAAATTGCAATGGTGGTTGTGAGAAGGATGTTGACTGGAGAGAGAAGTGTGGGGGCAGAGAAGCTACACTCCATCTTGAAGATAAAGAAAATTAGACTCTAAGAAATGGTCTGATTTATGCAAAAGGGGAGTATGACATAGACAATCATAATTCCTAGTGTATTTTTAATATGATTGTCTTTTCCTGATAATTTTTAAAATTGTGCATCATGTATTCACCTGAGTGCTTTTGGTGGTATTAAAGATATTAATGTAATGTCACAATTTCATAATAAAGGTATGCTTTTATTTATGGTCAGAATTATAATAACATAGGGTGAAAGATGTCAATGTATATATCCACATATGTCCTGAAGGGAAGAAGGAAGAATTGTGCATCATCTGAGGTGTTTATGGCTGTTTTAAGGGAACAAACTTTTCCCTTGCAAACTTGCCTATGTATGACACATATATTTTTAACCTAATCTCTGAATAAATTTCATACTTATTGTATTGGCTAAGTCATTTCAGCAGCTTTTCCCCTTCTTCCATCTTAAGCTAGATATATGATTGACTAGAGACTATACTTGATTGACAGACATAACAATTTAAATATAAACACTGTATTAACCCTGAAAGAGCATCTTAATAAAAGAACATGATGGAGATAGACATACAAGGTAGATGTGCTGATTTTGAAACCAATTGCAAACAAGCTTAATGCAAGGAAAGCAGCGAATAAAATGGAAGGATATGTGTAATCGGTCTGGAGACACATTCTCCATATGTTTTGAATCAGCAGCTCCAAGCAGGCAGGCAGTGCTAACAGATTAAGCAAAGGCTTAACATTCTCTTGCTCCTTTTAACTTAGATTCTAAATTCTCATGTTGACTATTTTTTTTCTTTATTCAGATCTGATTTGTCTCCAGGAGGTCACTTATCTCACTCTGTCCTATGATCTGACTGCACTTTGACTCTTGCAGAATGACTCATAAACCTGACTCACTATTTTTGAATAAGCTGATGGGTTAAAAAAGTGATTAGATTGGTAATTAATGCTTAATAATAAACACCATGGAACATGTACTATATTAAATGCCTTACATGTATTTAACTTGTCCAATTTTCACAACAATCAAATGACATGGGTAGTTCATTATCTTGGCTTTATAGACAAAGAAACCAAGGACACATGAATTTATATAATTTGTCTAATGATAAACATCCTGTAAGTAACAGCCACAATTAGAATCTAGCAATTTGTTCCAGATCTCAGAAACTCTGGGCTTCTACCACATATTGGTCACCATGACTGGAAAAATATTTTAAAATGCAAGACTTTTGAGAAATGACTTTTAATGGAACCCATTTTGCACAGCTGTGCACATTTTACAGATTTTTAAAAACTCCTATTGTTATAATAATCCTGCTAAGTAGGGATTGTTTCCATTTTATAGATACAGTAATAAAAAGCTGAAGACACTGAGTTTTTCAAACTTATGCTTGGAAGAAACAGAATTGGCGTTTGAAATAAGTTAGACTTGGGTTCAGATCTAGGGTATTTTCATGGCAAGCAACAAAATAAAATTTGGTGAGGTGAATTTTTCTTACCTGTAAAATAAATTCCTCCTTAGACACATATTTTACTCAATATAGTGCCTGTTACTTAGTATCTACATGAGAAACATTTGGTTTTTTATTTGCCCAGCCATGGAAACTTTTTATATTATCTAATTTGTAGGGCTAAGGAGGAAAAATAGGTAATAAGAAAATCCTCAATGTTTGTGTTGTCATACACAAACATGTGAAACAGGATTTTGTAATCTGAGAAAAGCACAGGGAAATAAAACCTATTATTTTAACAAGTGGTGCTGTTCTTCATTTCCTAAAGAAAACAGACTCATCTTACCTTTGGTCTTTTGTCATGATGGCTTCAGATTAGAATAGTTGTAGGTCTAATTAACAATAAAAGTCATTGAGCAGAGGGCTTCTGCTTCCAGGAAGATGGAGTAGACATACTTTTCTCATTTTCTTCTACAAAGTACAAGTACAAACCATTGGTATAACATAAAAACATGTGAGAAGACTCCTCAGAAAGGTGGAAAAGAAAACAGACCAGCTAGGGAACTTGACCATGAAGAACAACATAGATAATATCCTGGGGTTCTTTTTCCTCACACCTTTCAGACTAGGAGCTAAAGAAGCAAGCAAATGCCAACAGACATTAGGTAAGACACCTAAAAAACTAGCTAGCATTTGTTGCCCTTAACGCAGAGAAACTAAAGCAGATACCTTAAAGCAACTGAGGCCAATAGGAAAAGGGGAACAAGTACTAGAGAAAAGGTTAGATCAAAAAGAATTAACCTAGAAGTAACACCCACGCACAGGAAATCAATGTGAGTCAATGCCCTGTATAGCTATCCTTATCTCAACCAGCAAAAACCCTTGTTCCTTCCTATTATTGCTTATACTCTCTCTACAACAAAATTAGAAATAAGGGCAAAATAGTTTCTGCTGGGTATTGAGGGGGGTGGAGAGGGAGGGGGCGGAGTGGGTGGTAAGGGAGGGGGTGGGGGCAAGGGGGAGAAATGAACCAAGCCTTGTATGCACATATGAATAATAAAAGAAAAATGAAAAAAACCAAAAAATAAAAAACTCCAACAAAGGACCAGGAAAAGGGAAGTCTAGAAAGATGGACAGTTTTAGACAATAATTATTCTACTCCAGATAACATCACAGGAAAGACTGGGGCACCCACTCATGCTAGTAGGTGCTGAGTGGGATGCCTGGACCACTGTCCTCAGGAGACTTTAATGAGGTGTTCCAACACCCTGGTAGGTTGGTGTTAGTGAAAATAAATAGGGACCAGGGACTTGGTAATGAGCTTGGCCCTGCGCAGGAGCCTGAAATCTCATACCCACATGACTAAATAAAGGGCTCACCCCTTCTCTGCTGGGGTGGTGTCAAAGGAGGCCTTGAAGAGAGTCAGAACATTCATCATCACTGAGGGCAATGAGACCAAATACACTGCAGGCAGTGGAGGCCATGTGGAAAACCAAACTCCCACCCCAGCTCAGCTTAGTTATTTGGAATTTTTCTGACTCCAGGAGGACCACTCCCAGGTATTTTTCCCAATTTCTTACAAACTAGCTCGCCTGCCCATTAGCAGGGAGTCTATAAATCTCTCCTCCCAATCATCTTTCATCTTAAGAATATTTTTATGCTTGATTACTTTGTTGCCAATGAAGTCAGATTCTTCTGTGAAGGATTCTGAACTCTATTCTATGGCCTGCTTCTCTCAGGAAATATCACTGAAGTTCCGGTACTGAGGGAAAGGAAAACAGCATACTTATGCTGAGTGACAGGCCCAATTCAGGAACAGAGCCCTAAATGGATGAGCAAGTCAGAAGCCTCACATCTCTGTGGCTTTTTTGTCTTGGAAAAGAGCCTCTAACCAATGCAATGAGCAAGAGCAGTCCATTCCAGTGTTCCTGGTGGTTCCTCATTGAAGGCAGAGCTCTGTGTCATGAATGGGGTATGGGTAGGAAAAGGGATCTCCTTGCCTTTTGGCTGTACTCACTTGAAACCTGGTTTCAATGACAGGTAGCTGGGGCAGGGTGATAAATACCAACTTTATGCCCCTCCTAGGAAAATGGACCTCTGGGAACTGAGGATTGGGGTCCTGTGCTCTTGGCTGTACCAGTCTGGAATCCAGTTTCTATCTGGAGTGGTCTTGGTTCAAATACCATAAAATCCCATAGTTACTTCAGTGTTTTAGTAGTTTTTTGTTTTGTTTTTTCATTTGTCAGGAGATTTAAAAAAAAATATTTTCACCAGTTTCACCAGTAGTGGCTCAATAGAGACCTCATCCTGTCAAATTCCACCTGGAACTCCTTTCTGTATCATTTCTTACAGTTGTGATCTGCTGGACTCAGAATTTAGAAAGTTTGATAAACAGCAGATTGAAATGTCTTAGATTAGTTATGAGATATATTTTTGTGCAGGTGGTTTTGGGGAGTGACTTTCAGGAGAAGAGGGTGAAAAAAGAAGAAGGCAGAGGAATCTCTAAGAACTTGGTCTCAGCTTCAAGCCAATCCCATCAGACCACTGGTAAGTGATTTGACAGTTTTGGCTTCATCTTAAGACAGGTCAGTTGTCTGCCCATTGTCCCTGAGGAGTGACTGCCTCTTTAACAAGGTGGTTCATAGCCACCAAGGGCAATTACCCAGAGAAAAGACCACCTGTGGCCAATTAGCAACCAACCTTGACAACAGGTAGGAAGTTGGTGCAGCTGCCTGGTAAGATTGGTGCAAATAGCTCACCAAGGCATCTATTACTTCCAGCTGTTCACTATTCTGTTATTGCTTTACAGAGGCTAGCATTGTTCCGGGGCTAGAGATACCAAGGTAAAGAAATGAGAACGACTGTGTGCCGTCTGTGTGGCAGGAAAATGATAGAAATAATGGGTTGTTATGTCAGATTAGTGCAACAATCACTTTTGTTCATGACATATAAAATAATATGACTGAACTGACAACATCTATAGCGTTGACATAACGTGTTCAATGTCTCACGTACTGTTTTCTCACTTATTTAAATAAAGAGCTATTAAACACTTGGCTAGGCACTAGCGTTCTGAAGTGAAAAAAATCAATCCTAAGATTAAGGAGTTCTGTGTACTGGGGAATGGTGAGAAGGGGTCCAGGGGATGCAGTGGTGGGAAGTGCTGTGATAAAGGTCAGTCAGAGGAATAATGGACACCCAGGTGCACTGCTTCCTAGCAGAGAATCTGTCCACCTCCTTTGATTTCTAACTCCTTCACTAAACTGCAGACAGAAACTCTGGAGGAGAAAAGACTCTTGAGGAATTCCCCAGGGTTTACATTGACGCATAATCATGTTAAATACATCAGCTATCACATTATGCACTGCTAGAGTAAACTCACTATTAAAATTTACCATGGTTATAAATAAAAATAGTGTTGTTTTTGCTTCCATAAATTTAACTATGTGTTCTGAAATAAATATAATTACATTTATTGACACACTTAGAATGCGTAACCTTGTGAAAATTATTCCTAAGTGTTAAAAGGAGACAGCAGGGGAAAGAAACCAAGAGAGGAATATACAGGGGATTATCATAACAATTGGAAATTATTTCTGTACTTCCTAGAAAAACCTTATGAGAGCATGTTCTGAAAAACCTTCCTTCTCTGCATTTTGATCATATTACCTTATACCTGAACTCCTCCTGTTATTTTCCTATCAGCTTAAATCAGAAGATACATTACAAAAATGCAAACACACTCAGCACAAAATAAGAAACAGCCCAATGCTATATTTTTTTCTATTTTAGTGAAAGTAGGCACTTACATATCAAAAATAATTTCTTACACATTTAAAATAATCTCCTCATTTACTATGTTTCCTTAATTTAAAACTACTTTTTTACAGGTATAGTCTCCAAATAGGCTGGAGGCAAACGTAGGAGGCTTTTGGTCTGAGAATGGTCTGGGTTAAAAGCCTAAGACCCTAATTGAGAAATTACCTAAAGTAAAAAGAATTGGAGGGTGGCTTGAGTAGTAGAGCACTTGCCTAGCAAGTTCAAGGCCCTGATTTCAAACCCCAGTGCTGCCAAAAAAAGAACCAAAGAAAAAACCCTGCTATTTGATGATTTAGGGAATTTTAAAAATATGTAAACATAATGTTCTATAACCAGATATTCCCAGGATACTGATTTAACTTATGCTTCATTAGGGAGTGAGGACACCTGTCTCTTCCTCCTGGCTTTTAATAAAAAGCAATACTATATTTCTTGTTTATTAAAAAAATTTTAAATGAGTTTAGACAACTTTCTGTATATGAATTGATAGATTGAGATAGGTAGACAGGTTGATACAATGTATCATATTGTTAGGTTTGCTAAAATTACTCTGGTGTTCATCACCACTGTTTATGCCATTGTGAACCATGATTGAAAGTGGCCTACCATCTCACTCCTTTTCCAAGCCCTACCCTTGCCATGTGACTTTGCAATCTTTCCCTGAAGCAGGATCATATACTTCTCTATTCTTTTGACTTTGGGCTTAGTTATATTACTTGCTTGGGCCAGTGGAGGTTGAAGAACAGTGTATCAGTTCTAAGCTCAGACCTTAAAGAAGCCATGTAGATTTGTACTAGCCCATGAGAAGACAAGCTTGGGTCAACCCACTATAGTGTCTGAATGAACTGCGAAACTGACAGATCAGCTGAGTTGCCTCATTTGGACCCTCCAACTTTGACCAACTGCCTGTCAACCTGATAACACATAAGTTAGTCCAGCTGATTATCATAACCAATTGATAAGTCCAACCTAGATCAGCTGACCCTTAGCCACATCAGAAATACAGGCTCAATAAATGACTAATGTTTCATGGCACTGAAATGTTATGGTTGTTCTCCATGTCATTGATAATTCATACATGGCCAGATGAAATGATCTCAATTAATTGCATTTTATGGCATAGGGAAGAAATTTCTTTGTTTAATATATGAAAAACTTGTTAATGTGTTAACACTCGAACACATTTTTCATTAAGGATTAAGCTCATCCTTAATAGTTACAGGTACTGTGGCAAGAGTATAAATGTAATGCTACAAACCAAATAAATAAATATTTGAAATCTATGAATAAAGTTCATAAATTCACAGATTTGTTTTTGTTATCCATTACTGTGTAACAAACCATTCTACAACTAAGTGGCTTAAAACAACAACTATTATTTAAAATTATTTATCATGACTTCATGGTTTGGCTGGGTTTACCTGAGTGGTCCTCTTGCTGGTCTTACTTGATATCTTCCACATAACTGCAGTCAGATTGTAACTGAGGTGCCGACAATCAAGATGGCCTTTTGGTATTTCTCCAGGTGGCCAGCCTCTACACAGTGACTCCAGCTGTGCAGCTTGAATTCTTCAAAGGTGGCACAGGCTCCAGGGGATGGGAAGTAGAATTTGTCAGTCAAGGCCTGAGCTTTGAAGTCCCCGTGTGTTACTTCCACCACCATATTCTGATGCTTTTTGTCAGTTACTGGTGAGCTCAGAGTCAAGGAAAGGAGACATTCACCCAATTTTGTTGCAAGGGTTTGTCTAGATGGATATTGAGAGGTCAGGGGAAGGTAGAGGATAATTGAAGATTATTATTGAAGACTACCTATCACATAAAGAAAATAAATAACAAACCAATATATTCCATTTCACTTTATCTTGACAAGCATAACTTCGAAATGTTGCAGAGGGCCTACATTTAGAATTCTTGGACTATCAGAATTTCTCCAGAACATTTACTGCAAGGAGAGCTGCCTTTGTGCTTAGTCCTCAGTTCATCCCTATTCTTGTCTCCTTCCTGGCTCAGGCCTGTAACACCAGGGGCCTTGTTCATTTATGTATGGATACTTCCACCCATAGGTCCTAGATATAGTTATATCCCCTGTAAACAGCCACACAATACCAAAATTTTGTCCTGAGGAAGAGGCCATGCAGACTGGGGGAGTAGACATGGGGGGCTTGGAACTCCTTGACTGAGGTACCTGGCCTGTGATTTAGGAGGGAAGTATATCCCTGACCTTATGAACTTCTTGTTCTTTGGGGATAGGCATGGATAGAGGAGAGGGAAGGAGAAACTCTCTATAGTGTGTCTTCTTACTCAGGGCTCTTCTCTGCCTGATCTAATGATACTGGTGATGCAGTTTGATCTATCTATTAATTTACCACTGATATTATTAACATTTTATATAAAAGAGCTATCAAACAATGAATGCTACATGAAATTTTCTCATTTTTATTGTATTTCTATGTCTTGCCTTTCTCTTTCAAAAATACATAAATTCTATGACTATATATAGGTTTATGTTTTATTATGAATTATAAGAGGAAAAAGTATTCACTCTTTCATAGGTACTATCTTGGACAAGAGAAGAATGTATTTTTTTACCACTGCATTTTGTTTTCCACTTAAAAACTGTCTATGGAGAAGAAAGTACAATTATATTGACCTTGAACTATGTCTAAATGTGTATTCCAAATCTAGTTTTAAAAACCCTGTAATTTCATATTCTTTTTTGTTGGTGGGACTGAGGTTTGAACTCAGAGCTTCACACTTGCAAAGTAGGTGTTCTGCTGCTTGAGTCATACCTTCTATTCATTTTGCTCTGGTTCTTTTGGATATGGGGTCTTGGGAACTATTTGCCCAGGTTGGCCAAGAACTATGATTCTCCCTATCTCAGGCACCTAAGTAGTTAGGATTATAAGTGTGAGTCACTGGTGCCTGTCTGTGTAATTGTTTTCATTGCTAAATATTATAAGTTGAATGACACCCATATTTCCTAGGGCTGCCATAACAAAGAACCACAAACTGGGTGACTTAAAACAAGAAAATCATATTGTCTCACAATTCTATAGGGTAAAAGTCCAGAGTCAAAGTAGGGTTGGTTCCTTTAGAGGTGTCTGAGGGAGACTCTGCTGTTCCAGACATCCATGGGTGGTATCTTCAATGTTCAAATCTCTCCCTGTCTGCAAATGGAATTTTCTGTGAGCCTCTGTCTTCACATGGCTACTTTGTTATAAGGACACCAGTCATTTGTGCTCGCTATGATCTCATCTAACTAGTTACATCTGCAGTGGCCTTACTTTCAAGTAAAGTTATATTCTCAGATATGGGAATAGAGATTTTGACATATCTTTTGGGGGAGGGAACACAATTCAACCCATAATACTGGGTCCTGTGGCTCACAAAAATTAATATCCTCCCACATCCAAAATACATTCATTTATCCCAACATTTCCCAAAGTCTTAATGCATTCTAATATCTCATCCTAAATACATTCTCATTTAAGTATGAACAACTCAAAAAGTCCTAAATATCATCTTTAAAATCAACTAATCAGATATGGTTGCAACTCTGGATATTGTCCATCTTGCAGCAAAATTCCTCTCATCTTTCATCCCAAGAAACCCAGAAAATAAGATACCCAAATAGATGGGACAGATATAATATCTGTCTGTAAGACAGACATTAATATTCTAAGCTGAAAAAGTAGAGAAAAAAGGATGGCACTGGTCTAAAGCAAGTTTGCAACTTAGTGGGGCAAATTCTATCAGGTTCCATTGCCTATCAGAGACTAGTTTTCTATGACTTGATGCTCTCTCTTCTGGGTTTGCTGCAGTGGTCCCAGCTCTTTGGCACTGGCCAGTGGTACTGTTCCTGTGAGTCTCACTATTTGAAATCCAGGAAGTTCTATTGACCCAGTACTCTGCACCTGGGATTATGTCCTGAGTCATTCTTCCTTCTTCTTGTACCTGACATCTCTGTCTCTGACAGAGTCTAGTCTAGGATACAGAATTTGGGGTAGTATAAAAATCTCAAAAGCCCATGTGTCCTCTGTGGATAATAAAGGTACTTATAAAATTAGACCCAAGGGTTTCCACAAACTCTTCCTGGGTATCCTTATCTTTATTACTGACTACTGCTGAGATGATTGACCAGGTCTAGGTGTCCTTCACATGCTTTTAGCAATCTTTCTTTTTTTTAATCTTTATCCATGTTTATTGAAATAGTTTCACACATAGGGTTGAACAATCAACAGAATGTAACCAAATATAGAAAATTGAAAGCAATTTTCCATGTTTAATGTATAAGCCGTTAAAACACACATATTACCTACTCATCAGAGCACATTTTAAACTTTTAGTATTACTAACTGGAATACATTTTTTATTGTGTCACATATGGATTTAAAAATTAATCTGAAACATGGAAAGATTGTATCAAAAATATTAGAGAATAAAAAGTACTGAAACATCCCATCTATATATGAATAGAATATAACAATGCACTGTAAGCTGGTTTTTTTTACCTTTAGAAGGATTAAAAAAATTTTTTTATTATTCATTTATTCACATGTGCATACATTGTTTTTGTCATTTCTTCCTTGCTCCCTGCCCCCACCCTCTCCCCCGCTCCCCTGCCTCGCTTCCAGGCAGAATCTGTTCTGTGCTTTTCTCCAGTTCCATGGAAGAGTGGAAATAAACAATAATAAGAAAGACATAGCATTTTTCCTAATTGAGATACGGGCAGCTATACAGAGAGATTCCTAGCATTGCTAAGTGATCTTTACACTGGTTCCTAATCCCCTTCTCATGTTGACCTCTGTCGCTTTAAGGTTTCTGTATTAATTCCTCTGGAGTGGGGACAGCAAATGCTTTCATGATTTGGGTTTTCTATCTAACCCCATATCTCCCATATGTGTTCTCTCTTTGTCATGTGACCCAAGTCCTACAACATTGCTGTATTTGCCCTAGATCCAAAGACCGCATATGAGGGAGAACACACGATTTTTAGTCTTCTGAGTCTGGCTAACCTCACTCAGAATAATGTTCTCCAGTTCCACCCATTTACTTGCAAATGATAAGATTTCATTCTTCTTCATGGCTGAGTAAAATTCCATTGTGTATAAATACCACATATTCTTGATCCATTCGTCAGTATTTGGGCATCTTGGCTGTTTCCATAAGTTGGCTTTTGTGAATAGCGCTGCAATAAACATGGGTGTGCAGGTGCCTCTGGAGTAACCTGTGTCTCAATCCTTTGGGTGTATCCCCAGGAGTGGGATCTTTTAGCAATTTCTTAGTGAATGGTTGTCAAGCTGCATCATGGCCCCATTTCCAGAGTGTGATATTTGGAAAGGTAGAGACCCCTCTGAATCATCCAGTGCTGGTTCCTTTTGTTCAGTACTTCCCTTTTTGTTATCTCTTTGCCTTCCTATTTTACTGTTAGGAAAAAGGAGAAACCAGACTACATCTGGAAACCTGTTCAACTAAATATTCAAGATCATCATTTACATGCCCATTTTTCTAACAAAACCCAGAAAAACAATTGGTGAAATTTAGTTCTGCCACTACAATATTTCAAGGTGTTTGTGATTGTAGCACCCACATCCATGTCCCCAAGTCTGCATCCAATTCTCAGGGCTGCTGTAGCAAAGCAGGTAGTTAAAACAACAGAAATTTACTGTTTCATCATTCTGGAGAACAGAAGTCTGAAATCAAGGATCTGGCATTCTTGGTTTATTCTGGAGGCTCCTAGGGAGAATCTGCTTCTTGCCTGTCTCCTGACATTTGATGACACCTGACGGTCTGTGCTGTTCCTCACCTTATAAGTGCATCACTCTGATCTCTGCCTCCATCTTCCCAGAGTTTTTTCTGTGTCTCTGTGTCTTCACATGACCACCTTCATAAAAAAAGTTATAGTAATATTGTATTAGGTTCCCACCCCCATCACAAGATTACCTTATTTTAACTAATTGCATCTTTAACACCCTTATTTTTCAAAAAAGTCACATTCTGAAGTATTTAGGATTAAGATTTCAACATTTCCTTTTTTGAGTGAGGGAGGACACAATTCAATAGTTTTAAGGAAAAGATGAATATATTTTTATACCACATTTTCTTTTCTACTTTCAAATTTGCCTATGGAGAAGGAACATAGTCATAGTGAGCCTGAACAATATCTAAAAATGTATTCTAAAATTTGTTAGCAACAATAGCAACAGCAACTTAATTCATTTTCTTGCTAAATGGTGTAAGTGGATTAATGCAGGCATTTATTTCCCCATCTTTCTGAAATCTCAGAAAAATGACAGCAAAGGAATAAAATAAAACAGAAACAGTTCAGAGTGAAGAATATATAGAGAATGAGAATTGTAAAATTCAGAAAGCTGGAGAGCAGAGGGATGTATAACTGATTTAATAGACCTGGAAAAACTGAAGCCTAGGGTGACAGTGTGGGAAGTCTAGAGGCCTTTAGACTCATATCCCATTCATAACCCAGAGCATTTCCTCCCTATCACATGTGTGTGCATGCACACACACACACACACACACACACACACCCCTTGAATATGTACTGGAGATGCCAAAAGCCTCTACAATCAGGGGAGTGGGTGGTACTAACAATTTGAGGGCTGACTGAAACTGCATATTAAAAAAAAAGCCTGCTGTCCCCAGATCCTCTCTCTGATCCATTTTGCTAGGCTGCTACTTGTCCATTGTCTAGCAGATGGCAAGAGGCTTATTTGTAAAACATCTGAGGTAGAGACTCTCTGGACTTGGGGATGCAATCTACACTTGAGTGTAAAAGTCAGCTTGAAATAATGGAGAAGTAATAGCCAGAAAATGGCCAGGCTCTGGTGGTTCATACCTGTAATCCTAGCTACTCAGGAGGCAGAGATCAGGAGGATCTCAGTTCGAAGCCAGCCCACGCAAATGGTTCATGAGACCCTATCTTGAAAAACCCTTCACAGAAGCAGGGTTGGTGGAGTGGCTCAAGGTGAGGCTCTGAGTTCAACCATCAGTATATAAAAAAAGGTCAGAAAATGCTGGCGAGCCAATTCGTGCCTCTAGTCAGAGAGGATTCCTTTCTATAGACACTAACAAATCCAAGAAATTCCTGGAGTCTCCCAAACTGGAAGAGCCAAGCTACCATCTAGTGAAACTATCCCAGGAAAGCTACATCATCACACATGGGATAGCCAATCAATTTCCTATATTATAAACATGAAGACAAAGACCACCAAATAGTTGAGGAAAAAATTTACCGTCACAGCTAGAGACCCAAATAAGACATGAAAACAAAAACAGGACATAGAGATAAAGGCAGAACAGAGAAAGACAAAAAAATATAGAGGATGAAATAAAAATAAAAAGGAGCATTCAGAATACAGAAAAAAGTTGGAGGAATTTTAAAGTTAAAAATGTGATAGCAGAAATTGAAAGGATAAGAAAAATTGAATGAAAATGCACATTTTTTGAAACAAGGAAAATAGAAAATTTTTTTAAAGTAAAGGACAATTCCAGGAAGTATAATATATGGAAAAGAGAAATTTTAGAAAAGATACAACCAAAGATTAACTCAAGAAAATTTTCCTAAATTGAAGGACAAGATAATTTAGATTCAAAGTACCTAAATTATGCCCAACAAATGAAAAAGCCATGTTTTTTGTATTTCAGCTAATATTGTCATAATGCATGTTTGTTCTCCAGAAACATGAGATAAATAAAATCTCTCAAAGTCCCCAGTGAGAATCAAATAGCACTATATGTGGAACTGCAAATCCGATGACCTAAAACTTTTTACCAGCAGTAGAAGTAATGGCTCCAGAGTTCTGAGTGATAAAAATATCCAACAGACTTCTATAACCATCTGAATTATGAATCAAGTAGGAGAGCAAAAATTGACATTTTCATTTAAGCAAGTTCTTAACACATGTATCTTCCCTTTATCTTTCCCAGGAAGCTACTAGACGATGTATTTTATCAAAATTATGGATAAGTCAAATTAGAGGAAGACATGGAGTCCATCCAAGAAAAGGGTGTAAGAAAAAGACAAAAGGACAAAAGAAAAAGACATTGTTAGGATGAAAAAGAAAAATAAGGTAGATCTACAACCATTAGCCATAAGATATTAGCTGCTCATGCATCAACAAAGTTAGATTTTAAAAGGAGGTGCTAAGTGAAGAAAAGTGAGAAACAGAATGGTATTTACAAAGCAATGCCACGTATGTAAGGGAATAATATATATAAATAAAAGGACACACGATGAACATACTGGAACACACTGGTAAGGAGTGGGAAAAAAAAGAACTGTGGAAAAAATAAAAGGTAAAAATGAGCAAGTAAAATCAAAAAGGCCTACCCAGGATCAAAGTTCCTTCATCACACTCCCTTCACTAGTCCAGGTGAAGGCTCTGTGGGCCTTACCAGTGTCTGGACTTGGGCTTCATTAGCATGTCCACCATCCTGAGAAGAGAACAAAATTACTTCTTCCCACTCTTGAGACCCATCATGACAGCGTTTCCCACACAAATAGAGGAATTTTAATGACCTCGCTTACTCATGGACTTGAAAATGCAGTGTTCATTTTTGTAATAGAATTACACAATGCAAGAACTTAAAAAACACAAATGGAAAATGAGAACTCTAGATACATACATAAAACTTTTGTTTCCTAACATGTAAGAGGATAGTAATTCTTTTTCTTTTAGGGTTTTTGAAAATTAAAGTGAAATTATGTTTGTAAAATGCTCAGTGAAATATCTGACCCAGGGTAAAACATCAATAAATACAAAGTACAAGAAATGTGTTGGCTGCAAAAATGTGTTTTGAAGATGGTTGGAATTCTAAGTGGTAATATTAAAAATGGTTTTGGCTAGGTATCTAGGCTAGATCTGAAAAACAGATTCAACCCTTAAATGAGTTAAGTTCAAAATTAGAGTCCTTGACTCCACCATTGCTAAATACTCATGGTTAACAAGAGCCTGCTGTGTTCTGAGTTATGAAATAATTTCCAACATAAGGCCATGTGGAAAGGTTTCAGAGTCAGAGGCTTCCTTGACCAGCCTTGTGGCAGTTATTCTCCAAGTGTAGACTCAGGATAGGGGCTTCTGTAGCCTGGTTTGTTACTTGTCTATGATAAGATAAGAATAGTAATTGAGAGCATGCATTTAGAACTTTTTATAGCAATTTGACAGAGTAATTTTATAACTTTTCAACAAAATAATTTAAAAAATCAAGACTTGCATTTCTTGTTATTTTCTTGGTAATTTATTTATATTATAGCTTAAAATTTTGATAATAGATTAGGGAGAGAATTATGGGTTGACAATAGAGAAGAGTTTGGTAAATGTGATCCAAAATAAATTCCTACACCAATGACTTTTCAGATGCTCTGTTTTCTTTGTAGACATTATTACTACTTGAAATTATGTTTGCTGATTCTTTTTATCTTGTATCTGCCTTTAACTTTGGGAGGAGGAGTCTTATCTGCCTTATTCACTAACACTTGAAACAGTGCCTAACATGTATTAGACACAAGTAAATTTTACTAGAATGAATAATGGGTTAAAATATTTGATAGGGGACAGGATTTTACAATGTAGCTCAGGCTAGCTTCGAATTCTCAATCCTTCTGCCTCAGTCTCCCCAGTGCTGGGATTATAGACATATGCAGCTGCTTTAAGTGGGTTAAATTTTAACTACTATTAGCAGTGTTGATTATCATACAAGAGACAGAGATTTCTGGGCAAATTTAAAAGTAGGTATGGCTCTTGCTGTGGTGATGTGGTGAGGAATCTTCCTGAGTCTTTAGGATTTGTGAGTCCAGGGAAACATTGGGTTTTATAAATGCTTGGAAGCTTTTTGAATGATAAGGGTTGACATTCAATTGCTAAGCCAGTTATAACCATTTTGTAAATTAAGGGTTTCTAATGGACTTTATATAAAATATTTAAGTTAAATATTCTATATACTTACGGTAATACACTCCATTTAAAAAATGTTTTTCACTTATTTTCAGACCAACTTCCTTTGCCTTATTAGGATGAATTACAGATTCTTCACTGTTATAGTTTAAAGAAAATGAGTTAATTTAGATCCCTGGATGACTAAAGCTGGAAGGATATTTTTAGTGACTCTAATAATGACTGGATCTTGTGGTTTTCTGCAAAGACATTATTAGAAGCTGCTACCGGACTTAGGGGTGGTGAAAAGATAGATGTTGCAAGGGTTGGGAGGAGTGGGAGAATAGGAAATAGGGAAAACTGCTTTCCAATTACATAATAGCAAATATCACACTGGCCCTTTTAGAAGGTCAGGAGGGAATGCAGCACCTGAAGATATCACATAGTAGACAATTTGGTGACAGCAGCTAAGAAAACACAAAAGACATCTAATCTCCCTCCTACCGATAGAGCTGTTGGAGGTAGATCAGTTTAGTCATGGTTGTTGTTAGGAAATTGCTCTTGTTTGATGTTCCACAAGCAGATCATGTAGTTTCCTAGGAAACATCCTTTTTCACTTAAATCTAATTCTCCCATGTTGGGAGATCTGATGAGTCACTCAGCCTGACTTTTCTCTCACTTTCCCTCTACCTATTAAAAAGGACCTACCAGCTGGAAATCTACTAAATGAAATGAATTTATTAGCTCTTTTCACCTTGTTCTTCACTTAACTCATGTGTTCCTTCCTTATAAGTCTAGCTGCTTCCCCTATGTGAAGGGCTAGAAATAATGAAGGAGACAGCAGTGTGATGTGAGCAAGTGTTGAGCATTGAGTTCTCTCAATTTCTTGGTTATTAAGCTGTATTTCAACTGTAGCTGTAAATGGAAAACATTACATGCATAGAGACAGTTTTTCCTTGTAACCAGTAGTGGAATTTGATGTCAGTTTCATTTAATTTTCAGTTCCTAGTTACACTTTATAGTTATGACAGAGAGAAACGGAGAGAAGGAAGGTAAGAGAAGGAATATATAACTAAAGTAATATTTGCTGATAGTTAATTCTTATCTGAACCAATTAATAGAAATACCTCCACAAAAATTTAGAACCTGAAGATAATCAAAAATAATAATTTAAATATTTTGTGAAGGGAGGATACATAAAGTACTTTTAAGAAATTACAGCAATATGTCGCCTTCTCCTAAATATGCAGAGTCCACAGTTAATGGAACGTCCACATTCTAAACGTAGCTGTCTCTATGGTAACATGGGCTGACATTTAATGTGAATAAGGGATATTCAGAGCAAAAATCACTGGCTTTTTGTATAGTGGCTGTGGGGAACTCCATGTTCGAAGGGCCCAGACTGCTGACTATGGAGAGCTTTTGGTTGGTTCTTGAACATGGAGAGCCACACTTGTCTTCTTCCCTTTTTGCTGCACTCGTTGAACCCCCATCATGTAGCAGGACCTTGATAGTTGTCTTTCTTATGCTATCTCTTGTGAGATGAGGTTGGTAAATGCTTTTCCCAAAGTCACACAAAAAGGACAGTTTTAGGGCTTGTTCTCAGCTCTGATAACCTTGATCTGTATCATTATTCTACATCTTCCATTCCTAGACAAACATACTGGTTTTCTTTAGGGTGAAAGACTATAAAGGTTATGAAAATCATTGTAGCTTGAGACACTGAGCCACTAATTTCATCCAAGCAGCTATAAATATATCTCAAGGCTAAATAGGGCTCAGTAATGTGGCTCTTGCAAAGGCAAGGCTATAAAACTTCTTGAAAACCAGTTGTCTATCCATAAGACAATGCATAAGCTACTCCTTAATGAATAACAAACCACCATAAAACTTCAGTGATGTGCAACCATACGCATGACCGTGACGTTCAACTGATCTAGGCTTTCATGATCTTGGATCGAAGCTGGTCTGTGGTTAGGAAGAATGTCTGATCATGTGTTCCTCCAGCATCCTCCTGGGTCCAGTGGTCAAGCACAGGCATGTTTCTTTCATGGTGATCCTATATACTCTACTTTTGTCTGATTTTAGGCCCTCCAATGCTACGATATGACAATTAAGACAAAGCAAGCAATTATTTTCCAGTAGGCACAGATGGTGTTTGTTTCATTTGAGAATCCAAATCTTTATTGGTCCTACTTTTAAGGTCCATTTCCCAGGAAACATTTCATGCACAAAACAATAAAGAGCAGCAAATGACATTATTAATATCTAAAGACTCATTAAATTCTACTCAGTGTGAAAATGTTCCAAACTCTCTGGAGAATTCGGAATATAAATGTTCATTTAACCTATCTTCAAATTTCAGTATTTTAGCAGGAGAAAAAAATCAGATTTTGGTCACTGAATGTTACATAACAGCTGCTTACAGAGGACTGTTGTCTGTTCCCATTTCCTTTGGATGCTTGAATTTGTAACTGCAGGAAGTTTTTCATTGGGCATAAGATTGTATTTATCTTTAGGCTCAGACCAGCTTCCTTCCTTCTTTCAGGGGAATAGCCATTACATATGTCTCTGCCTTAAACTCCAGTGGAAATGTCACAAACCCTTCCCCCAGAATCCAGAAATGACAGCTTTGTCATAGATGATACAAAAAAAGTTTAAGTCATAGGGAGTAAGAATCTTGTTGCATGGAAACTAGCTAGGGCATATTGTGGTCTGGATGGATTTGCAGGAGATAATTTTCTGAGGGTTAGCTGATAAGGAGGTTCAGATATACTTTCCGATCTCTGCTTGACTCTGGTTGTAATGAAGGAAGGCCAGCAACAGACAGTGGAGTGTGACTCACAGAGCCATTGAGGAAGCCATCCAGGTCCTTAGTGATGTTGAACAGGGGGATCCATGTGTCTAAATATTGAGCAGGGAGAATGCTGTAATGGAAAAATAGGAGGAAGGTAGGTTCTCATTCACAGTTTTAAATGGTGAAAGCCTGAACTTCCACTGGAAAACAAAGCTAGGATCTGTCTCTAAAACAAGGGTAAAACATATTTACTAGACCTAGAACACAAGAAGAAAGCTGGATTAGCAATGTCATTGCTTATTCTGGTACTGAATTGAACTGTTTTGGCACCAACCCTACCACAATGCTCACTGGAATGATACAGCTCTATAAACACCTGACTTTGCCCCCTCCATCCAGTTTCATGTCCAGCAGGGAATATTTAGCACCATCAACTCCTAGTCCTGAGATCAACGTGAAAAGTGATTTGTGGGTCTGTTTTTCACCTGAGAAGTGCACATTTCTTATAGGATCACAGAATAAAACACAAAGTTGAGATTCAAAGATAATTTAATTTAGTGATTCTTTATAGAAATGAGTTTGGGGACCACAGATGATGCTTAAGCTCTCAGGGATGAGCAAATGTAGACAACTCAGAGGTGTGAAGGGATGAGAAGAGGCAAGGAGGTCTGAAGAATCCAGAGCTGAGACACTAGAACTCTATGACACAAGTATTGCAGAGGTGCATGGTTCCTGTGAGAGCTGAGCCACTGAGACATAGAGAGAGCTAACAGATAAGGTACATTGACTTCTCTCAGTTCCAAACTCCTGCTGGGGTAAAATGAGTCAAAACCCAGGTAATATATGGAAAGTCTGGTAGTATAAGATGCCAGACATCTAGGTTTATCATCTGACAGAGAAGATAAGAATGCCTATGAGGGAGGCCATCAAAGGATGATACCTAAGGCTATTGAAACCAGTTGACTCATCTGTTCAATGTTTCTCCTTCAAATGAATTTCCTCATTCCCTGCAGCCATCTCCTACTTAACAAAGCTGAGTCTTTAGAGATGTAATATTGCCAAATGCATTCATATCCTTCTAATGATTTCTTAGTGGTGAATCTTAGAGATTTGTTGTTTGTATTTCTGAAAAAAAAAAGCAAAAAACAACCTATATGTACTGACATGCAACATGATCTCCATTTCACTGACACAAAAGCTCAAAAAGTTTATAGGAACTGAGACCTATCCACACCCTTAGAGTGGAATCAGAGGAAGGTTTCAAAACAAGTCTCCAGAACTCCCTGTCTGCTAGCACACCTTGCTGGTTCCATTAACTTCAATATATACTGTGGGACTAATTACATTTCACATTTTTACACCCTTAACAAGTCTTAGGCACTGTACAATATGTTTAGGAAGAATACAGTGGTAAATAAGACATCATGGAATTATAAATGTTAACCTTTTAGGGTTCTACCTAAAAGTGCCTACAATTCTCATTCTACTGGTGTGCCATGGAGATATTTTGCTTATCTTTGTAATAATGGAAAAGCTAAAGCTTCAGTAGTGTCTCTCTTCTGTATTTTGGATCTTTCTATGATTCATTTTAAGCTCATTTTCTTCATCTTTTTACCTCTTCCATTTCATCTGCCTTCCCATAGTTGTGAGACACAAGATTTTCAGAGGCAGCACTACCCAACGCAAGAATCATTGCTCAAGGATGGAGTTGACTTTGTACCACAAGGGTACGAAGAGGTGTCTCTTTTTTTTCCTAAGAGATATGGTTCATCTGGTATAACACTACAAAGCTAATTACTAATCATCTGCATGGGAACAGGTAAATTGGATACAAAAACCTCCTTTAAGGGCTGGAGCCATGACTCAAGTGGTATAGCACTTTTCTAAGCAAGTGCAAAGCCCTAGGCTCAGTCTCCCCAGTACTACAAAAACAAAGCAAAACAAAGTAAAATATCAAAACAAAGCTGTTCCTTAATTTGTTCCTGTGTACAGTTTATTTGTATATATCAGTTATTTGTTCACATTATCAAATGATATATTACCAAAATTATTGGTGTAATGATACTAACAAGCAGATTATTGTGAATTCTTTTTGGACAGCATTTAGTCTCAGTCTGCTCAGGTCTATGTAGTGTTCTTTGCATTGAAAAACAGAAATCTGAGTATAAAATAAAAGTAGTTAAGTGAGATAAAAGTCCTTGAAAACAGAAAATGACACATCATATGGTGTGGTCTTGATTAACCTTAAATAAATAACTTGGAGACAAATAACAATGTTAGAGAGGCAGTGTGTGAAGGGCTGTGGCTTAGCACTCCATTAATCTGAAGCAGATCTCTTACCAGACAATGCTCCTTTCCCTCTGGCTGGGGACTGTCTTCTGTGGCAAACATGTTTTTTGATTTCTATCTCATTTTTGCTTTACCTTTAGCCAATGTTGGCTTCAGGGAGGGTGCTCTGAAAAAAACAGGAAAGATGCATTCTGCTATAGAAACTTAGATGTTTAAAGTTAGGAAGCAGATTGGAAACCACTTAGTCTAACTTCCTTATCTTATCTATCTGCAGACCACAGTCTACCAATGCAGAAATAGAGATTTCTGTGATGGTGGAAATTTTCCACCATTGCCCAATATGGTAGTCCCTTGCTACTTGTAGTTCATACATGCTTACAGTTTAGCCAGTGTGACTGAGGAATGGAATTTTAAATTTCAAATTAGTTTAGGTTCAGTCAGCCAAATGTGGATGGGGGGTTATCATGTTGGACAGTGCAGGTCTAGAATGCTCTTGTGATGCCTGATGTGGGAGAATTTTCCTGATTGTTCAGGACTTCTGACTCAGTTCATGAATTCTTCCTGGTTTACAAGTGTTGGAGTAAATCTACCAACTAAGCACAGAACTTGTAACCAAAGTTACAGAAGAGAAGAGCCAGCTGCCTTGGCAATGACTAAGCAAAATGGGAACTACCAGAAACGACAATGGAGGAGTGTGATGGGTGGACTAATATCATCTTATGGGTATTCTAGATATAATTTCCAAGATAATGAAAGAGCAAGCAAGTTTGAGCATATTATTTCATTTAATAAAGACAGCTGAGAGGAAAGTTAAAATAAATATAGAACCATAAAAATTAGAGAAGGACAGGAAAGACAAGATGGAGTTGTATAAAAAAAGCTCAATATATGTTGAAAAGGAAGTTAAGAAATGATGTCCTCAGATGGACAAATTAAAGAACAATATAAGCATAAGTAGTCACAAAATCATCTAGAAGAGGTTAAAGTTGTTTATGTGGAGTGAGGTAGTGAGTAGGGAAGAGTAGATAGAGAGGGAGTTAATAGTTTTCTGAATTTTATTATTTTGGTCGTGTTAGTGCTTTTCATTTTAAAAAAAAATAAAAGCAATTTATATGCGCTCCATGGGCTTGAAATTTAGGTAGGATAAGCTGATCAGAAATAATTTTTTAAATGGAAGGATGCTCAGAAATAACACTTAAGGAACAATTTACTCCATCAGTGCTTTCTCTATGTATTTTGCCAGACATACAAAATATTTACCCATAGAATCATTTGCATTTGTCTAGTATATAAAGCTAGTAATTTTGTCTGGCAATCTCAGCCTCTTGCTGCATTAAGTTAGTTCTTCTAAATAATTATTCAATGCAATCAACATAAGAAAAATCAGGCTGGATATTAAATGAATTCAGATATACCCCATAACACACTCTAGTCAAAGATCAAGAGACTTTGATGCAGATCTGGTTCTGCTTATTGGAATATCCAAGGGCAGAGCCACTGTCTAAGCTGGCTATATGTCACACAGGCTGAGATAAATGAGTAAAACTAAGTATGAGCTCATTTATAAGAATTAGGGAAAACAAGGTGAACTGCACAGGCAGTTAAAATCCGTATTTGAGTTAGGTGTTGAAAATCATGAACACTGGGCTATAGGCAAAGGTTGAGGATGGGCAACTGGCCTACTGCAGAACTTTAGTACAGACACTGATGGGCCAGCCTCAGAGTGCAGCAAACTCGTGGATCCTAACAAAGTTCATGAACTGGCAACAGTAAATGGAAACCCTGGGCCCCAGCTAACCAGTGTACATGTGAAAAAAACTTGCCTAGCACAGACTGGTTAAGTTCATCTCTTCTCCACAGGAGCTCACTCTCTCAGATTTCATTTGAGAAGATGTGTATGGGATACCAATGGGGTAAAGCATAACATAACTCAATGCACTATAACCACATGGACCTTCTTTCCAAGGGCGGATAAAGCTCTGGGTGTAATGTTAAATTTATACTTATACACTCCTTGCACCTAGCTTTAGAATCTTCATCTTTAAAGCCTTCCCTAAAATTAAATACTGAATCATTTCATGTTCTTGAATATAATCTACACATTCAACCTCCTTAGATTTCTTTGTACCTCTTTGGTGTAAAATAGTTACAAGATTCTTTCTACCAGGCCCTTCAAAGGCAAAGGAACCATATCCCTACCAGAAATAAACTCTAGTGGCATTTTATCACACAGTTATTTTAAGCCAAATGGTCCTGGAGACAAAAATGTTCTTGTTTAGGATTTCATCCTAAGATTGCAGGCTTTCAATCTTACCAAACCAGTGTGTAGCACTTTCACTAACTAGCAGTTTTCTGGGTCTCTAAACACTTAGCCAAAAAATTCCCAAGGAAACTATAAACTCACCTTATATTATTGATAGAGAGTAGAGGAGCAAGAGCTCTTCATCAACTTTCTGTACAACCTTTCTACCAAGTGTGGTTCCTTCTTTCAGAAATCCTCTTGCTCTTATTCTAGGCCCATTGCTCTTGAATACTACAAAAATTGAATATACAAAAATTCATGCAATCATCTTAGCTAAGACTGCTATAGAAAAATATTATATATCAGGTGCCTTAAACAGCAGAAACTTGTTTTCTTACAGTATGGAGGCTGGAAGAGTACAGGGTCAAGTTGTCAGTAGATTGGGTTTCTGGTGTGGGCCTTATTCCTGGTTCACTTTCTGTCTGTTCTCACATGGCCTCTCTTAAGTGCACACACACTGAGGAAAAAAAGGTTTCTCTCTCTTCCTCTGGAACAGCCACCAGTTCCATCATAAGTGTCCCACCTTCATGACCTAATTAAATCCTAATTAGCTTTCAAAGGCCCTGTCTCCAAATACTAGCACCTTGGGGTTAGGGACTTAGACATGTGGATTTGAGCAAGGGACACAAACATTAAGTGTAAAATTCCACCCCCTCTTTTCCAGCTTTGAATCTGTGGAGCCAGAAAATATATGTACTTCCTAAGTACAATGTGAGGCAGGGTTAAGATAGACATTTATATGCAGAGAGAGAGAGAGAGAGAGAAACAGAAAGAAGGAAAGAAAAGATGGATTCCAAGCAAGTTCAAAAGTCTAGCAAGGCAATTTCCACCAGATCTCAGATCTTGAATAATCCTCTCTGGTTCAATATTTTGCCAACCAGGCTTACTGAGGTGGCAGTCCTACCTTCTGGATGCATTGAGTTGGCAGTTGGGCTTTCAAAATTCTGCTGGGTAGAATCTGAAACCCAAGGTTTGAGGTAGCCTTTCTCCCGAGTCTCCATGGGGCCCTTTTCCTAATGCTCCATTCTGCATAATACTGGCCTATTGAAATTACAAAGGAGGCATCTCTGATGACCTCTGATGGCCTTCTGGGGTCATTAGAATAGCCACTGGATAGCAGCATGACCTGTCTCTGCAGATAGCAAGAAGTCTGCATCTTTTCTTTTCATTCCACCTCACTTTTCTCTGTCCTTTTTAGTTCAAACTGGCAATGTTTTGCTGTCATAATCCCATTTCTATTACTGGAGTTCCCTGAGAAAACTGGGTATTTATTAAGTAGCAATGCCCTTGGTATTGTCTTCAAAACAAGCTTTCTCATATTTTGTAATATAGATAGGTTGAGAATTTTCAAAATCTCCAAGTTCTGGTTCCTTATTGCTTAACAGCTCTGTCTTCAAATCATCTTCTCCTTTCATACTTTACTATAAGAAGAAAGGGAGAACCAAGCTGCAACTTCAATACCTTGTTTAGAAATGTCCTTGGCTAAACACCTAATTTCATCACTCACAAGCATGACCTTCCACAGAGCACTACAACACGGTTTGAATACTTTGCCACTTTATAACAAGAAACACTGTTCTATTTCCAAATAAATTGTCCCTCTTTTCTGAGACCTTATCAGAATTGTCCTTAATGTCCATATTTCTGGCATGCACTTCAAATATCTTCCAGCCTCTACCCACACTCAGTTCCAAAACTGCTTTCACATTTTTTTTTTTTTTGGTATTTGTTACATAAGCATACCACTTCCTTGTATCAAAATCTTAGTCATACTAGGATGTCAAAACATAATGCCATAGACTTGCTTATACAACAGCAATTTATTTCCTCATTATGTGGGAGGCAAAAAGTGCATCTCAAGGTGCCAGAAAATTAGGTTTCTGGTGAGATCTTTCTTTCTTGCTTTATAAATGGCCACCTTGTTGCTATGGCTCACTTGAGAATGTTGAGGGAGAGACCATTCTCTTTTCCTCTTTCTATTGGGTCAATAATACCATCATGGGGACCCCACTCTTATAATTTAATCTAATTCTAATTAATTTCTGAAGGCCCCATCTCAAAACATGATCATGAGAGTTAAATATGGTTATTGGGGGCCGAAGCATTCATTTTATAATACCTATTAGAGTGAATTGAGTATGAACTTTTTTCACAGATCTGGCTCCCTAAGGGGGGCATTAGTTCTTGACTTACTATCCAATTATGTGTTAGGCTAATATATCCATTTTGATTGGTTTTCCTCTAGCCCCTCTTAATGTATTTAATCTTAGATTACACAAGAGATGTCACATGTATTGTGGCCCACCTAATGTAAGTTACGAGTATAATCACGCTGTGACTTCTTTAGAGTATCTGCCACCTCAGATATTTTTTCTTCCATTTCTACTATATCTGGACCAGATGTTACTTGACAGGACCAGAGTTACTTGACAGGAGTACAACACTGCTCGGAGAATGCTTTCTGATAATGGGGGGGGTGGTTCTGGGGTTAGCCAGTCTCAGGTTTCGTATTCCATTATCTGTTTAATATAGGCTTTAGTCTGTGTTGTTGGTTTAGCTCTGGCAATCTGACTTCAGTGATTTGAGTATTAAGAGGCTGCTTTGACCCAGGAACAAAGCAATCTGACAGTCTAATTCTTTTATGCCACCTCAGGTTTCTACTAAGTTGAAGCTGGAGAAAGTTCAACCTTAAATTGTTTCTGTAATTGTTGATGTGTTAAAGAACACATCTTCAAAATCAGGTAAAAGAGGCTTCCAGCTGGCCAGGACTTTCACATAAAAATTCAAAGCTCAAATCATAGACCATCACAAAAATAGATTTACACAGCTCTCTGAAAGTTAAAGAGAAATAGCAGAGGTGAATGATTTCTCAAACGCTTCGGTCAGTAGGAAGCAGATGAGGGAGGGAGGAAGAAATGGGCATAAGAGTTGAGAGCATATGCTTTTTTATCCCAATAATGAAAGTGATATGGAGGCCTTTTCCCCCTTTACTACTGAATCTGCTTCTCTTGTTAATCATGATAGAAAATTAGTTATTGGCTGCTGGTTCGGAGTGCTCATCTTTGTCTTCTACATCAGCAAGGTTGTGGCATGCTATAGATGACCATGGAGGAGCACATGCAATTTAGGAGTTCTTATGGAGAGGATTTCAAGAACAACAGAGCTTGGAGTCAGGAAACCTCTGTTCAGTTCTATACCCTTCACTTAGCAGTGGTATACAAATTATTTAATCTCTTAGGGCCTTAGTATTCACATTTACAAACCAATAGTTTTGATCAAATAGAAAATAAGACTTCTAGAAGTTCCATTAGAACTATTTTGTTCCATTTTATTCTATTCTAGTCTTTAGTGTTCTTGAAGTTGACAATGGATGAAAAAAAATCATATAATTTATCATCCAAACCAGCTCATTTTTCAAATCTTCCAAAGCCAAAGTAAGATAAAAGGACAATTGACCTTTTAAATGTTTGAAAGACCACAGAGGGAAATGGGATGTAACAAGTCTTCCCATAGACTTTGGAAATAAAATTTCACTGTCAATAGAGAACACTTTATTTGCATGTATGTTAGCACAATGGCACCTCAGCCTAACAATTTTCGAAGCTGGCCCTGTTCAGGAGTTCACTTGCTAAGAGTCTGCATTATTCCATTCCTCACTCCATCCTCCCAGGGCATGGAGAGACTCTCCTCAGGGCTCCCATGGCACTGGTGCAGTCCTTCATCACAGCAGTCGGGGTGTTGCCTTGCAATGGTTGATTTCCTTGCCTCTCTCCTGCATAATATCATGGGTAGAAAGTGGCTCTTTTTCTCTCTTGCTCTAGTATACAGCTGAAGGGTTTAGCCTAAAGAGAGACAAGTGTAATAGACATGTAAGTGCAACTTAGCACTTCATGAAACTGAGAGTAAGCCCCACCTTAATTTTGTATTATAAGTGCCTGATAGGTAGAAAGCTTGATAGCCTCATAGGGGGCCTGCCATGCCATAGAAGTGCTATCTGGGGAAGCATCTGAGTGAGGAGGCAGAGGGAGCAATGGGGAAGTATGGGCAAAAGGCTTCTTATGGTTCCTACAGAAAGGAAAGGGTGAGGTAGGGTAAGCAGGTTTAGGAATAGCTAGTTTGAAATTTTTCAGCAGGTTTATGGGCTTTGGAGCTATTTCTGTTAACTGGTACCAGACCTTAGTGAAGGGAAGCCCTTAGAGAGCTGATATGGAATTCATAAAGTATGTAGGTTCTGGATTGGATCGTTTGCACATGAAAGGTGCACTTGTAGGCCAGTTCTTTGCTGTCTTCAGGAACTGACTAGCATTGGGAATGGCAGTCCCAAAAGGGTCAGCAAATCCCTAAAATGTCACAGTGTCAGATTAAAAAAACATGCAGCCTGTCTCAAATCTGAACTTTTGCTGTCATATGTAAGCCTCAAGGCCTTTGGCAAATAAAACTCTTTTTTTTTTGGGTGCTAGGGTTTGAACTCAGGTCTTACACCTGAAGCCACTCCACCAGTCTTTTTTTTTTTTTTTTAGGGTTATGTCTTGCAAACTGTGTGCCTGAGCTGGCTTTGAACTGCAATCCTCCTAAGTAGCTAGGTTGTTGTTGCTTTAAGACAGGAGCTCACTAAGCTAGTTTCCAACTTTATCTGTTTTTTTTTTTTTGCTGTTGTTGTTATTTGTTTTGTTTTGGAGGTACTGTTGTTCAAGCCCAGTGCCTTGTGCTTTCTAGGCAGGCGTTCTACCACTTAAGCTACACTCCTAACCCTTTTTGCCTTAATTATTTTAAAATAAAGTCTCATGTCTTTTTTTCCCAGGGCTGGGCTTGGATTTTCCTACTTATGCCTCTCATGTAGCTGGAGTTACAGTTTGTTCTACCATGCCTGCCCCTGGCCTCCAGCTCTTGATCCTCCTGCCTCAGCCTCCAGAGTGCTAGGATTACCACCATACCTATCAAACTCTTTCCTAATGTAACTACTTTATTGTGTTGTTATGTGGATTAGAACAAAGAATCTAGTACATTGTTGGTACTCAGTCGTAGACAGCTATTAGTTAATGATTATATTATAGAATTCTGTAATATGTATATTTGTGCATATACGACTGGAAAAATCTAGGGCAAGGCATCCCTTGATTTGGGGTGGAGGAAGGACTTCATTGTTGTTTTGAAAATGACCTCTGTTTTTGGTCCCTGCTTTGAATGCTACTCTGAATAATCTTGCAAAATAGACTAGCTGCTTTTGGAAACTTGAGTCTCCCTTGAGGCTCTCAAAACTTCTTGCTTTGAAAAAGGCTAAAAATAATCCAAGTACCTTCCTTCCTCAGGGGATGATGGTGCTACAAACTTCACTGAAGGAGTCAGAAGACACAGGGTACTGTGTATGTATATTCCAAAGAAAGTTTCTGAAACCTTCAAAAGCTAGTTAGTTATGGCAGCCTTGCAGGTTTCAGAAGAAGTTCTTTCTAAGCGGGTACACTGATAGCAGCAGCTTCTACTGTGACATCAGGCAGGAATTTTAACTAGCATTAAGGGACGCTATGGACAAGCCCTAAGTATGGAAGAAGAAAGCAGCAGTGGGCAAAGGATAAGCTTTGCTGGTGAGCATTAGTGTCCACTTGCCAACACTTAGGCTGTTAACTTCGGGACTCTGACTCTCATGCCAGAAGAAACATCATGGCTTCGGGAGGAAGAGTCACTGTATTTGTAGCAGAGACAAACATTGAGGTTTTCTCGAGGGACTCCTGGTATCCTCATGCTGTCATTCAATGTGAGATAGGACTGTGATCAGGCATCCTGTGACAGTGAGAAGCGTTCCCCCCGGCATCCTTCAGGGCCTGAAGTGGGTCTTTGCTAGGCAACGTTAGGAGCTGACATTGCCTAAACTGAGCCTAAGTGTGTAAGAGTCTGCAATGTAGGCAGCATAAACATGCTCCTACTGTCTCTCATTAGAACAGCTGAAACATTTCTTTGGAATCTTCCATTGCATTCCTTCTTGAACTAAAGCACCATTATACTTGGCATAATAATTATAGTGAGCTCATATATCCTTGTGTCCTAGATACTCAAAAGCAGAGTTATTAAACACTTTTGTCTTTTGAAATTATTTTGTGCATTTAAAAAAGATATTGCTAAGATAATATTCAATGTAACTCTTGTTTTGTTGACTGAATATACAATATGTGATAACAGTGACCTTTGGAAAATTACATTCCTTATGAGATAATTTATAATCTGTAGAAAATATTAGGTGACTTAGTGTTTTCCTTTAATTTATTACTTTGTCACTGTTTCTTTCTATCACATTAAGTAGGTCCGTTACATAGGCTAAACTTCTCAGGTTAAATTGGTGCATCTTTTCTAAACAGTTTCTGAGGGTTAGACTGAGGTACAGTCCTGGGCTGTTTTCAGTGTGGACCTGATATGCCCTGCATTGTTCAAAGGAAGTTCTAGTTAAGGTAGATATGTAAAGAAAAGAAGATGAAAGAGGTAAAATGCTGATAATATTTTGTATGAATATTTTCAGAATGCCAGGCGTCTTCGTATGCTTTTCACTTATCATAGTCTGTGTAATGACCCCATGAAGTAGGTGTTGCATAGCCTGTTTTACAGGTGAAGTCCCTGGAGCACAGAGAAGCTAAGTAAATCTTCCAAGCTCACCACTATTGAGTCACCCAGGAGTTGAATCTAATTCTGATGGAATGGTTCGGTTATTTTTCTTTATCAAATTATATATAAATAGTCATTAAAATCAACAGCGCTGTAAGACTGAGAATAATCTCTCACCATTCTTTAATGCTGATCTACAGAGGAACACATTTTTAATGATTTTCAATTTTTCCTGATATATATCTCCTGATTTCTAAAACATGTGATTGCATCAGAGTTTTTATTTATTAACTTTAAAATTCCTCTTACGGTATATTTGAATTTATCTTATATATATATATAGATGTTGTATTCTGCAAAATAGAGTGATTCCCTTTTCTTTTTATATCATTTAACTATTTTGAGCTTATTATTTGTTTAATTACTCATTCACTTATTTAGCTATGTACCTCTTATAAGTTTGTTTTTTTAATTTTATTTCTTTTATTCATATGTACATACAATGTTTGGGTCATTTCTCCCCCCTTTCACCTACTCCCTCCCTCCCTCCCCCTTCCCCTTCACTTCCAAGCAGAAACTGTTTTGCCCTTATCTCTAATTTTGTTGAAGAGAGAGTATACACATTAATAAGGAGGACCAAGGGTTTTTGCTAGTTGAGGTAAGGATAGCTATACAGGGAGATTCCTCACATTGCTTTCCTGTACATATGTGTTACATTCTAAATTGATTCTTCTCGAACTAACCTTTTTTCTTGTTCCTGGTCCTCTTCTCCTATTGGCCTCTGTTGCTTTAAAGTTTCTGCATTAGTTCCTTTGCATTGAGGACATCAAATGTTTTCTTGGTTTTTGGGTGTCTTACCTATCCTCATACCTCACTTGTGTGTTCTTGCCTTATCATGTGATCAAAGTCCAATCCCCTTGTGTTTACCCTTGATCTAAAGTCTGTATATGAGGGAGAACACACGATTTTTGGTCTTTTAGGCCTGGCTAACCTAGATGAGGATGATGTTTTCCAGTTCCATCCATTTACTTGCAAATGATAAGATTTCATTCTTCTTCATGGCTGTGTAAAATTCCATACAAGTTTGTTTTCAACTATTCTAGTACATCTGTCAAAGACTTAAACTTTTTGGATAACCTAAAGATTCTATTTTCCTCCCCAGAGATCACTCTCTTTTCATTTCGTTCCAAAGAAGACTGGTTTCCTTTAAGCCTGCCCTGGCTGATCTAAAGTCTTCCCTTCACCACAGTCCTGCATTGAGTCACTCTTTTGTGCATCTGTCTCTGTATATCCATTCCATTTTATTAATCCATATCCTCCAATAATTCCTTTTAAAGTGCTGAAAATAAAGGATATTGAGTCATAGCAGTTTGTTTTATGTTTTAGAGATTAACCCCTTATTAAATATAAGGCTTATAAAATATTTTCCACCATTTCTGTAGATTGCTTTTTCACTACATTCATTGTAATCTTTTCTGTGTGGAAGTCTTTCAGTTTGTTGTATTTACTTTGAATTTAGTGTGTGTTGTTTCCTGATTTGGTTTCTTCTTATTTTTTATTTTAGGGTTTGTGACCTGTGTATTTAAATGGTCTCATAGCCACGGAATTACTGCTAAGCACAACGTGATGAAGTTTTTCCATTATGTTTTTTCTAGGAATTTTGCATTTCCAGGTCTTATGCTTAAGCCTTTAATGCACTTTGGGCTGATTTTGTCTATACTGTAAAATAAAGGTCCAATCTCATTCTTTTGCATGTGGATATCCAGTTTTTTTCCACAGCATTTTTAAGGAGATTATCCTTTTCTATTATGTGTTCTTAACAGCGTTGATGAAGCTCTGTTGTTATATGTGGGTTTGTTCCTAGGTCTCTTCCCTCTTCCACTGGTGCATATATCTGCCTTTATGTGAGGACCTCACTTATTTGATTACTGTAACTCTGCAACAGAATTTGAATTGGGAAGTTCAATGCCTTAAGTTTTGTTCTTTCTTAAGAATGCTTTGATTATTCAATTTTTTGTGGTTCTGTGTGAAATGTAGAATTCATTCATCTATTTCTGTAAAAACTGCCATTAGAGCTTAATAGGGAATTCATTTATTCTGTGTATTACTTTGGTAACAGAGATTTTAATAATATTAAGTCTTTCAATTCAAGAGTACAGGATGTCTTCCCATTTATTTGTATCTTTCATCAGTGTTTTACAGTTTTCAATAAAAATTCTTTTACCTCATTACAAAAGTTTCTTCCTGAACATTTATTCTATTTGGTACTATTATAAATGGGACTGTCTTCCATATTTCCTTTTCAAATAGTTCATAGTGAGCTGAAGACTTCAATAGACATACCTCAAGGAAGGCATGCAAATGACCTAAAGTTATGTGGAAAAATGCTCAATGTCACTAGTCATCAAGAAAATGCAAATCAATACCACAATGAAATATCACCTCAACCTGCTATAATGGTTGCTATAAAAAAAAAAGAGAGATATCAAGTGCTGGTTAGGATATGGAGAAATGAAAATTCTCATATGCTGTTTTTTTGGGAATGCTGAATGGTGCAACCTTTATACAAAACAGTGTGTAGGTTCTTCAAAAAGTTAAAATAACATTACCATTTGGCCTAGAAATCCCACTTTGGGGTTTTTATTCAAAAGAATTGAAATCAGAATCCCAAAGAATATTAGCACTGTGGTGCTCACTGCAGCACTATTCACAATAGCTAGAATGTGGAAATAACCTAAATATCCATTGAGAGATGAATTAGTAAGGAAAATGTGGACTATACATATAATAAAGTACACTTTAGCCTTCAAAAGGAAGGAAACTCTAGAGTATATGGCAACATGGGTGATCCTTGTGCTAAGTGAAATATGCTAGTCACAGAAAGACAAATGTTTGATTTCACTTATAGAATCTATCTGAAATAGTGAGATCCTTAAAACTAAGGAGTGAAATTGAAGCTGCACAGGGGTGTGGCAGGAGACAGGAATTACTCATCAGCAGGTATAAAGTTTTGGTTAGGCAAGACAAGTAACCTCTAGACATCTAGAAATGTTGGCAATAGTGTACCAATAGCCAGTAGCACTTAAAATTTTGGTCAGAGGGTAGATCTTATGTTAAGTGTTCTTATCACAATAAAATAAAAAATTAAGGGTAAGAAAAAAAGGATTGTTTTGTTCTTTGTTTTGAGTTTTCTGTACTTCAGCCTTACGTTATTGAGGAATTTGGCTAAATAAGAATTTTAAATTGAAATCAGAGTATTATTAATATTGTTTCATTCTCTTTTAGTTCTCTATGTTGCTGTTGAGTCATGTTCCCTCACATGTGACCTGACTTTTCTTCTTTACAATCTTCAGGAATTTTTCTTATCCCCACTGTTCTGAAATAGCTCTATGTTGTACATTGGTGTGTGTGTGTGTGTGTGTGTGTGTGTGCAGAAAGGAATTTTTTTCCTGGAACTTCAGTTATTCCTTTATTTCTGGTGGCTTCTGTTCTTCAATAGTGGAAATTTTTCTTATATTTTTTTCTTCGGGAGTTTCTCCCTTCTGATTATTCTGTCTTCTCTTTCTAGAGCTCCTATTTAGTTAAAACTTCTTCATTTGTCCATTGATTTTTCTTACCACATCTGTCTTGTCCATCTTTCTATTTTTTGTTCTGTTTTTGGGAGAATTTTTAATCTATGTACATGGAAAACTTCCTACTCTTTTAAAAAGGTTTTGGATATAAGATTTCAATATCTGTGTGGTCTTATTCTTTAATTAATACTTTTAAAATTAATGTTCTTCTCTTGTACTATTTCCTCTTAACTCTCATGGAATATAATAATTCTTATTTTCAATTTGTTTTATTTTTATTTTGTCTTATTCATGCTTATTGCATTTTCTTTTTAGTTCTCTATTTTTCTCTTTGTTTTGGATTCTATTTTTATCTTGAAAATTAGTTATTTATGTTCTTTAGCTGTCTTTCCTATTTTATTTTATTTTACTTTTTTTAAAGCAATACTGGAGGTTGAACTCAGGGTCTTACTCTTGCCTGGCAGGTGCTCTTATCACTTGAGCCACACTCAAAGCCCTTTTTACTTTTAATTGTGTTTCAGCTAGGATCTCACTTTTTGGTCTGGGGCATCATAGACCACAGTCTGCCTACCAGCAGCTCCCAAGTAGTTGGGATTACAGGCATGATCCTTCACACTCAGTGTCCATTTTGTTTATTTATTTTGAAGATGGAATAGAAAGGTATGTTAAAAGCTTTGTGTGTAGTCACATGACTTGGACTCTTTGTGGCTTCACTGTAAAGTGATTTGGTGAAGAGGGAACACTTTGTTGGGAGAATTCACACTAAATATCACTGTCTGGAGTATTTGCTATGGGGTATTTTTGTATTTTTTACTTGTAGAGAGGACTCTTTATTTTTACATGGGTGTTGAGTAGGTGATGACCTCCATTTTTGTTTTCAGATTTTTCAATCCTGAAGTACCCTGTGTCCAGATTCATGTTTTACCCATACTGTCTCTATAGGATGGATCCTCCAAGTTCCCATGTTTTCAGGCTTACAGGTGAGACATTCTATTCAGCTCAGGTCTCCTTCTGCTTATTCTTTTCTTATGCTTTCCCCACTTTTCCAGTTCTAGTTCCAATCTTCTATTTGCTTTCCAACTTCCAAAATGTTGCTGAAATCTCTTCACCCACTCCTATTCCCTTTTTTCCTTTTGGCCTTTTTGGTATATACCATTAAATTTCTCTATTGTTACTTAATTCAAGTTTACTGCAGAAAAAGGAAATAGACACACAGGCCTCTCCCACCCTGATTATTAGTAATCTTTACTGTTTGTCAATGTCTTTTAGTATATACTCTGTTTTTTTGCATCATGTTATCTTTACAATTTGTGTGTCTTCCTCCTAAGTATAATGTCTTACATTTCTTTGCCCCTTTACAGTTTATGAAATGCATATTCAGAAGCATGATCTTATTTTGTTTGTACAGAAATTCTTGGTATAAGGTAGGAAGTGTATGGATGGGGAAACCTTCACCTTGAGTGTTTAATTAACATATCCAAGATCACAGTCAAGTTTTCCAAGCTTCTCCCTTACAAAATTTTGCATCTCTGCCCCTCTGACTCCCAAGTCTTTTTTGTGACAACTTTATGAAATAAAGAGGGAGAGGACATTAATTTCAAATACTTAGCATGCACAGGCTTCTAAGAGAAATTGTTTATTTTCAAACTAGATGTTTTTATGACTTTTAAGTATTATGTGACCTTCAATCGCTATCACAGTGAACAACTGAGATTCAAATGAAATCTCTGTTGTTCTGAGATTTGTAGAAACATTGATAAAAATGAAATATGCTGGATATTGAGTAGAGAATTGGGTACATATTTTGGTACTTTTACAACTGATGTTAGGCAGGCCTGTTGTGTGGCCCAAATAAAACTGATAGCCACTTGTACATGGATTGCCCAACTTCTGGGCATAATTTAATAGGACAAATGCATATTTATTACAGCATGGCTTTCATTAAAGAACAGCCTAGCCATGCAACATAAAATCTCTGCATGGTCTGTTTTCTGCAAAAGCCCTTCTCTGACCACACAGGCCCTATTCCAATGTCATGGACAATCCATGGGCCTGAACTAGAAGGTGAGTGGCCTTCTGCAGTGGGCCTGGTGATGAACCTCTACTGGAGGTGAAACAGGCTCCTGAGATTCCTAGAGGCCATGCCAATCACCAGCAGGCTGACACCAACCTCCAGACCCCTCGTATCACAAGCTTAGGCTCTGCCCTCTGATCTCTCTCTAGAGTGGCTGCTGCCCATTCCTTCTCTCTTTGGCCAAAGCTAACTGGGCTGGAGAAGCAAGTTTGTGCAAGGGCAGCCCTGGCATAGCCTTGTTCAGTTATCTTTGAATGTTGGCCCAGTCTCACGGCTTCTGAGGCATCTGCTTGATTCCTCAAGTCCTGAATCAAAGAGCATTCCTCTTCTTGCTGAATATTCAGTTGCCAATCAGTCAACTGACAGCTCTCCCAAGGCTGTTCCTCCAGATCATCATTTGTATAAAAAAAAAACAAAACAACAAAACTTTCTGAATCTGGAAAGATTTGCTCTCTGCTATCCTTATTCTCTTATGCTGTGTGTACTCTGCTTAATACTTATTCTGTCATGGTTGTGCAATGAGGATGATAATGGTGTTGATATTCATGAGGCTGTTCCTAGACCTATATTGCTTACCTTCCCAGTTTGCTCATCTGAAAACGGAGACAATGTTGCTATGTTTCCGGATGGGTGGTCTAAGGAGAGCTGGTCCAGAAATCTTGGTTTCTTTCATTTCCCAAACAGAGAACTGGACAGGGACACAAATTGTTAAGAAAAGTAAAGAATGGGTGCCACAAAAGAAAAAGTGGTAGGCTCTGGCCAGAAGGTACAGAAACACTGATCTTTGTTCAAAGGGCAATTTATAAGTTGTAAGGATAAACCAGTGGAAAAATAGGGGTGGTCTTTGCAGGAGAGGCTAGGATGGTGATTGACAAGGTCTTTAATTGTATATATGAATGTAGCCAATATTCATAAGGTCTTAAGTAGAGGGCTTTTTCCTGAGGTCAAATTGAGAGCAGATTCCCCTTTACTGAGCATGTTCCAGTCTGAACTGACCAGGAGGCTCCCATGTTTTTTGGGAGCACTTATGTCTGCAGAGTGCTGAGGGAATATCCCAGTGTGGTCCTGGGTGGGGAGAAGGAATTCATGAAGAGGTTGTCTTTTGCTGAAGAGGACAGAGTCCCATGGTAGACTACTTTCCCTGTTGCTAGTTTACCTCATTACTCTCTTTTCAAAGCTATAATTAAGAATAAAAATGTCCATAAATTTTCTGACACCAAAGTTTTGAGTTCCTTTCTCACTTTTGTACTATTTGAAAAAGTTATTTCTTAACTTAGATTAAACATTTTCATGACATGTAATATATTTTATGTGAGAATATTTTTATCAGAATCTGTCTTTATACCAATCACTCTCTCCCTTCATGAGTTTTCCCACCAGAATGAAAATGCTGCTATTTCACTATTAGGTTGGTTGCTTTTTGTCAGGGCTCAGGGCCTCACTGACTTATCCTTTAGTACTGATCATCTCCTTTGGTGCAAGGTACCTATCAATGTTATAGCTGTTTGGGGTTGCAGGCTAGTGTCGGTGATCATAGAATTAAGCAGGAGCTATAAGAGCTCATGAGGTACACACTCACCAGCCAGGATGAAGGCTTCTGAGGATTACAGCTTATTCTGATAAACCCTGATGCCTGAGTCTCAATGCTTCATCCTGGGAGAAGAAGGCTAGGTTGCTGCTATCCACTACCATTTTCTAGGAATGGGATTCACTGACCTCCTGCCCCCTCTTGTCTTGTAGTTCATGTTTGCTACAACACCTGAGTAAGCGCTGACTGCTGCAATCCACACTGCTTTCCTGGAGGTATGTTACATACCCATTTTACTGGTGGGAGCAATGAGGTCCAAACATATATGAGATTAACCTTCTGACTCCCATTGAGTGCACAGTTACGGTGTTCTCCATGCTTTTGCAGTGGTCTGTGCTATAGGCATCCACTGTCATGTCCTTGTACTAACGCCACAAAGTCATACCCAAACAAACTCACAACACATTCAAAGGCCATTAGTCATTATTCCTGGAGCAGAACTACCAAAAAAAATTTTCTTTTCAGATTAGCTTCATGGACGTACTGCTGTACAATCTTACCCCTGGGGCACGTTTCAGAAACGAGGTAAGGTTATAGCTTGAGAAGCCTCCTTTGAGATTGTTATACATCACTCCAGGGGAAGATCTCCCTCTACTCAATGCTTTTGGCCTTTTAGGAGAACATGCTTCCCCAATTACTCAAAGACCACGTCCTTGGAGGAAAATGCACTTCTGCACATACTGATTTATATTGATTCTTCCAACAAGTGGTAGAGAGGATTCATTTATTTGTTGGATGGTTGGAAATTGATGAGACATTTGACCAAATAGTGCCTTTTAACTATTGAGTTCCATTGTTCTATTATTTTCCCCTCATCTCTTTAGGAAGGGAATTTCTTATCAAGTAGGATGGATTACCACTTTTTACAACATAAATATTTTAATGTCAAAGGGAAGTGTAGGGTCAAGAAATGATAACTTGGTTTGAAACTATGCAAAAGAACACTCAGGTCCTGGCTAGTATACAAGAGTTAGAAAAAAGGCCAAACCCAGGCTTGTATCAGAGGCAGGACACCTGCAAGGTAAGCTTGAACCTTTCAAGTAGCAGGTATGTGTGGATTATGTATCTGTGTGTGTTGGTGTCTGAAGACATTCCATGTCAGTCTAGTGTGACAGCTGGTGTTTAATCCTGTATCTATGGGCACAGCATGTGTGTGAGGCATGAGTAAACAGGCCCAGGGATGTCTAATAGCCTGGATCAGAGTCCAGCTTTAGTGAAGACTAGTCCCACGAAGATGGGCTATTGGCTTACCCCATCCCAAGCTAGCGATCTGTATTCACAGGGGATTTTAGCTTTTACAATCTAAACAAACCTCAGCCTCCAAGCCCCATAGGATTTGACAAGTAGATTTCTCAAAGATGTTCTTATCCATTTTGTTCACAGAGGTGAGGTTATGTGTGTGAGAAATCATGGCATGAATTCTAAATACAGCAGCCTTTACATGACTGATAAATATGCCTACTTGTCTGAGGCCAAAATTGGTCTCAGTGAATATCATTGAAGTTGGTTTGTGTTTTTGATTTCTCATCACTTGTTCTTCTCAGCATGGCCAGCACTTATCAGGAGTTTTAGTTGTAGATAACTTCAGGCCCTTGAAGTGAGAAAAATGAGATGTTATTCAACTTGACTTTTGCTATAGAAAGGAGAGCTGGGAAGGTGTGAGGCACCAATAGTAGAAACCACCTCTTTTCTAAAAAGGCATTGCCTGGAACAACAACAAAGACCATTTTTATGGAAGCTTGGGGCAACTTTCAAAAAAAAATGCTATGATGGGGGCAAGGTTCAAGGGTTTTGCTGCCTATTGTTTGGATGAACAGTAAAATATGAAAATTTGCCTTTTCTAATTCTTTCAAATGTATCTGCTTTTAAACTGGGATGAACACAAAGATTTATCTGGAGCTAAGCCCTTTATTCCTGGATTTATGAGCAGCTGATTTCTGATAAGCACATTTCCAGCATGCCCTGCCACCAGTTCTCAGAGAACTTTGGGCATAAAAAGAAGAGCTAAAATGTGCTTTTATGAACGAATAGTACAATATTTTGCCTCTGTGACCCATCTCCCAGGAATAACCCTTTTGCTGCCTGTGAAGAATAGGCTACTTGGATATGCTAACTCATATATGGGTACAGGACTCTACCTTATGACTTTTCCTGAAAACTTTCATAAAAGTCTTCTAAATACTGAGAAGAGAGACATCTCCTACCTGCTCAAGAGAGAAGGAAGGGGTTGGCTAGATTTTCATCTTCTGTCTCTGAGTCATTCACTTCATGGTCAACTTAAATGGTTCCATTTTTTCATTGATCTTTCCAGAATTTTTCCTTTCTTTCCTGTCCAGGACCAGCTCTATGCTGTCTTCTCAGGGAACTTGTGTGCTATGAACGTCTATGTTCAAAGAGTTAATATTGCGTATAACAGCTACTTTTTCTTGTCATCCTGAACAAATATGCAGGAAAAAGGTGAGGATGTTGCAGAGCACTAAAAGAGGGAAACCAGCCACTCTTGACTCCCTCAGATAGTCTGTGATTGCATCAGCTGGACTGAAGCTCTTTTTTATGCAGTATCACCAACTTCTGAATGTCAAAATGGTCTCAGATCCCAGGACTGGGAGGACTTGAGAGAGGATGGGAATCTCTGAGAGGAACAGAGAAAAGGTAAGGGAATAAGTACTACTCAGCATAGATTTCAAAGACTTTAAAGACAGTGTTTCTCATATTACAAAGCACATACAAATTACCTGGAGATTTTGTTAAAAATCTGATTTTGATTCTAATCCTAGATGACTCTAATACTAGTGGTCCAGGAACCATACCAAAATAGTGATTATCTAATACTACATAATCCTATATGGTAATTTCTAGCCACATGTAGGTATAGCTCTTAAAATTCAACCTGTCTGGATTAGGTTGTTCTATAAATGTAAAATGCCACAGACTTCAAAGCTTATTACAACTGACATGAATGCAAAATTTCTCAGTAGTAATACTGGCTGATAATAATTTGGACATAATGACTACACCAAATAAGTTATTCAATTAATGTCATTCCTTTCAAGTTTTAAAGCAATTTTTGCATTATATTTCTTTTGGATACCACTGTTCTAATGTTATTTGCCTCCATTTTGTTGGCTATAGATAGCACTTAGTGTATTCTACACCAGTCTTTCTCAGATGGCTGTGTATCATAGTCACTTGATGGTTGTGATAAAACAGAACACCAGGCTAACCCAGGTAGTGGCTGAGCAGTTATGAGTAGGGTTCACGAATTTTATTCCTTGAAAGCTCATAGGTGATTCTGAGGCCATTGCAGGAATCACATTTGGAACAGTGAAACTCTAAAGTGCTTTCCCTTCTTGCCTATCCTGTACCACTCAGGATATTCTGCCCTACTTCCCAGTGTAGTAAGGAAGCATGTCCTCTTCCTTCCATCCTACCCACATCAATTTCCATTCACCCTGTAACAAAGACTTGAGAAGTCCTGGAAGGAGAGGTTTTGCCTGTTCATTTTGTTATCTCCAAAATATCAACTTCAATGATTAATTGACTAGTTAAATTAAAATAAATTGGATTTATTAGCATTAATCATCTTTCATCTTATATATTCCCTTACTAGAAGCTTTGACTAGCACAAAATATTAAAATAGGAATGAATGAAAGCAGGCATAAGGGTTGATCTATTAATCAGTCTAACAATTTACTAATTATTAAGTAAATTGGTTTCTGTTTATTTTCATCAATTTTAACTCAATGTGTACTTTTAAGCACTTGAAGCTCTGTGATTATAGCAATGAATCAGCTCACTTTCAGGTAATAAGATCATTATAATGTCAGAAAATTACAACTGGATGTCATACAAGCCCCGAAATAGGAGACAAGTGACCCTCTATAATGTGTTGATAAAAACCTTGCTTCTCAGTTGTCATCCTTAGAGAAAAAGCAAAAGCATCATCAAACAGTCTGTTACAAATACAGAATCTCAGGCTTGAGCCCTAAACGTATCAATTATAATGTGCAATTTAACAAGATTCTTAGGTAAGTACTAAGCTCATTAAAAATTGAGAGGCACTGGTTTGAAAGATAAGGGCAGAATTAGGTGCCATATAAGCCTGAGGTTGACTCTAGGCTTCTTTTTACTCTCTCTAAAGTAAGTCTGGATGCATAGTCTGAGGCAAGTCAGATGGCAGAATGAAGGCAGATGCCTCACACAGATGGAAATACATTGTATTCGAATATACAGACCACACCAGAGCTCCGCCAGCCTACAACAGCCTTGTTCACAACAGGAGAGAATTTCTCAAAGATTCATGGTTAGGACAATGAAAGAGAAAGAGACTCTCAATATGATTGTGAGGACACTGCTGCTCTTGGCAGCATGAAAGGAAGCCCAGTTCTACCAGCCTACCTGAGTGGGAGCCACCTGTCACATAGAGTGGAAAGCAGATTTACTGCCAGCATTTGGACAAAACTATACCACTTTTCTCCAAAATCATGGTGCTATGGTAAGTGAGGTGTGGGAGTGAGTCCTCAGGGCTCCTGCCACCATGCAAATATCTACCCTGATAAGTCTTTATAAGAATGAGAAAGTTGAGGAAACATCAACAGGTTAAAGTCTGTGTTGCACTGAAAGGTAGCTGCTGTAGTGGCTCTAACTTGTGAAAGTTAATGTGGTTGAGATAATACATTATTTGAGTGTGGGGGTTTGGAGAATAATCTGTAAGATAAATCACATATTTTCTAAATGATTGACATTATGACCCTGGGTCTTCCATTTCTAGGGTGCTAGGTGCTGGTGGCTCATGCCTGTAATCCTGGCTACTCAGGAGGCAGAGGTCAGGAGGATTGTGGTTCAAAGCCAACAAATAGTCTGTGAGACCCTATCTTGAAAAAACTCATCACCAAAAGAGCTGGTGGAGTGGCTCAAGGCATAGGTCCTGAGTTGAAGTCCTAGTACTGCAACAAAAAAAAGAAAAAAGAGTGTAGGTGATAGATTCCAGCTTAAGCAGACATTCTTTTTAATAAACTCTGTCAGAATTGCTAAAAGGGTCAAATATTCCTCCCTTTTGTAAATCCTTTCATGTTTGAATATGTTTTCATGTGTATTTTCTATCCATCCAACTAATCAGTTGATAAACATTAGTTGAACACTAGTTTTTAAGTACTAATCTTAGTGCTGGGGAAAAAAAACTTTGGTCTTGAGTCTATACCATATTCAGTGAGGGTGACAGACACATTAACACACCACACAGTGCTGTCAAAGCTAGGACAGAGGTAAGCATGGTATGTAATGTTAGTACAGGCTTAAGAGAAATTGAGGATAATGATCCTGAGGATGGTAATGCTGAAGTAACATGTGCCCACTATATAATACATGTCAGGAACCGTGTTAACTATTATCCCTAACTCAAATTGTTTATTTTTTATTGCAACCTTGTAAAGTAGTTATTACTACTATTCTCATTCTATAGAGTAAAAGTATAGGTACTCTAAGTAGTTTACCTAAAGTCACACAGCAAGAATGGCAGAGATAGAAAAACTTCAAAACTAAGACAATTTTGCTTGAAAATAAGATGGAGGGCCCAGAGATATAAAATTAAATGTATAAAATTACATTAAAATTAACATTCATTAAGAGACTGCTGTTCCAGGAATAGTGCCAGAACTGGAAAAGTACAAAGAATAATGAGACATTTTTTCTTTCTTCAAAAGTTCAAGACAAAAACATGCATAGGATGTGTCGTGTTAAACTGTATTAAGGTTGCAAATACATGTACACACAAGGCACCAAGGGAGTGATTGACTCTACCTGGAAGTGGTGGAGGGAGACTCAAGAAGAGGTGATACATCAGTTGCACTTTGATTTATGAATGAGAATTTGTCAGGTAGCCACAGAACAGGTATTTCAGCCAGACGAAAATACAGGTAAAAGGGATAAGGATCTTAAAAAAGAGGTAAGGGAGATTTCTTTACATATTTTAATTGAATATCTACTCTTTATAGGGAACTGGCACATCTGGTACAAGGAACAAAACAATGAGAAATGAGTCTGCAGTCTGTAGTGAAGGTAACCAGTCATCATTTTTATACCTGGCAGGGTGTAGAGCAGAAATCTAGTGAGAGACTGAGAGGCATACAATTCTCCATCTCCAGAACCTCCTGACCCCAGTGAAATGGTGGTAAAATATCATACAGGATAAACACAGAGGAAAAGATAAAAGGAGAGAGAGTTTTAGCAAACTCAGGACTATGTACTGTTATTTGAGGAAGAAAACGTTATCAAGGAACAGTATCTGATTGTGCAGAGTGACAAAAGTACATCCTTGTACTGCAGCAGGAAAGCATGGACCCCAGGTTACAAGGGGCCCAACCCAGGAGAGTCTAGTATGAGGACTTTCCTTTTAATATAAACAGAACATCTTAATCGCACCTCATGTCACAGACACTCCATGAAATAGTAAAAGATGTCCTAACATTCAACATTAAATGTGAAGATTTCTTCTGAGTCACCTCATTTACTAAGGTGGAAGCTTTAAAACCAAATTGCCAGAAAAGAAGGAACGGATTGGATTTATTTTTGTGGTAAATAAGAATTATGTTTACCTTATTATTTAGATCACTGGGAAGGTTATACCCAAACTTACAGACCAACTATATTCTAGCAACTTGTAAAACTCTGAGAACATGTTGAATATCTGTTTTGAATATATCTCCTCTGGTTGTATATATTTCTTGACTTTGTTACTTGTGTTTCGATACATGTTATTATTTTACTATATTTAGCAATTAAAAGCATTGAAGTAGATATATCATCATGACTGATTTTTTCTTAGTGAAGAAGCCTTCAAAGCTGTTTAAATAATATAATAAACATCTACAATTCAAAACTTTTAAAAACATGAAAAAATAATTAATGTAGTTGTCAACAGAAGAAAAACAAGGTAGAACAAAATTAGAAAATATGATTTAATAATATGCATTAAAGTCACTGAGTCATTATAGAGAGCATAAAATTTTCATTAATGTAATTAAGAATTAGAAATATTCATCTCTATTGATGTGTTTTTGGTATTCAATCACATGTTCATTTAGTCAGTAACTCTTCAATAAGACCTTTTGATGTGGCAGTCACTAAGTGTTTGGAATATAACAAAGAGTAAGACAAAGCAATTGTCCTACATTTGCATGGAATTGAATAATACATATGTAAACAAAGAAAATAATAATGACTATGATATAATGACAACAGAAAGGACATTTAAAAATGTACCTTTCAAGTATTTATAGCTGTTCAACAAGTCACTCCAAAACTTAGTGGCTTAAAACAGCTAGCAGTTATGAGCCCATGGTTCTGGGACTTGGTAATTTGCCTGGGCTTGGTGAGTCAGTTCAACTGGTCTGTGTCAGGTGCAACACATGTTGGACAGATCCCACTCATGCTTCTGCTAACAGTTGCTAGGTTGGGTTGGGGCTGGCAGGTCCAGAGATGGCTCATCTCTGCTTCATGTGGCCTCCCATCCTCTAGCAGTTCAACTGGGACTTGTTCATTTGGCAGTGGAGCAGGGATCTTGAAAGGGAATATGAAAATCCATACTTGCTCTTGAAGCACAAGCTTGAACTCTGTAGAATCAAACTCCTGATGGAAGCAGACAATTGAGGTCATTTCTTGAAGTGCAACATGTTGAGCAGACTGCCCGGAACCAGTGCTCAAGTTTTGCAATGTTTAGAGTTCAGCTGTGAAAGGCACCAACACAGAAAACAAGAAAGGATGATGCTCAGTGGTCTCCAGAGGAGAGCCAGAAATAAAATTATTGAAATTAATGAAATGAAACAGATACATGAATAAAATAATGAATAAAATAAATGATAACTTTTATAGGTTATAAATTCTAAAGTCATATAAAGTGTAAAATGCTAAAAATTATTCTACTTTGATAAAATTTCCAGCAAATAAAAACTCATGTACCCTTCTAATCTTTTCTGTTTTTCTCCAAATAATTTTTATTAAAACTGTGAATTAACTATTCTCTTGTACTTTATACTACTTATCAAAAAGGAAGCCCTATGGGGAATCAGGGAGGAAAGAGTGTTTGAGTATCAGTAGGGAAAAAAATTACAGGAAGCAAAAAAATAAGCTTATTTAATTTAATTGCTTGCTCATTAACTCAAGAACTTAGAAACTGGACTGGAGGTGTGACTCAAGCAGCAGAGCTCCTGCTTTGTAAGAGCAAAGCCCTGAGTTCAAACTCCAGGCCCACAAAAAAAAAAATCTTAGAAATTAAGAAATACTAGACTATTTCCAAAAGTTACAGTCTGCCATTTCCTTTAATAACTATTACAGATGTATGTAGATATGTATATATACATAAATAATAATTATCTATACATATGCACTTGGGTGCACACACACACACACACACACACACACACGTCTCTTTCAGGGAATGTAATTTATTTGGGAAAATATACAATTACTTCATTCTAGCCCTTCACTTGTCTATTTTTTCAAATTTCCATTGTGATTGGTTGATGTGACCTTCCACAGATCAGATCACCAATATTTATTTTTTTTAATTCATATGTGCATACAATGTTTGGGTCATTTCTACCCCCTTCCCTCACCCCCTCCTTTACCCCACCTCGCCCCCTCCCTCTCCCTCCCCACCCCCTCACTACCTGGCAGAAACTATTTTACCCTTATCTCTACTTTTGTTGAAGAGAGAGTATGTGCAATAATAGGAAGGACCAAGGGTTTTTGCTAGTTGAGATAAGGATAGCAATACAGGGAGTTGACTCACATTACTTTCCTGTACATGTGTGTTACCTTCTAGGTTATTTCTTTTTGATCTAACCTTTTCTCTAGTTCCTGGTCCCCTTCTCCTATTGGCCTTAGTTGCATTAAGTTATCTGCTTTAGTTTCTCTGTGTTGAGGGCAACAGATGCTATCTAGTTTTTTAGGTGTCTTACTTATCCTCATACCTTCCTTGTGTGCTCTCGCTTTATCATGTGATCAAAGTCCAATCCCCTTGTTGTGTCTGCCCTTGATCTAATGTCTGCATATGAGGGAGAACATATGATTTTTGGTCTTTTGGGCCATGCTAACCTCACTCAGAATGATGTTCTCCAATTCCATCCATTTACCAGTGAATGATAACATTTCATTCTTCTTCATGGTGCACCAATATTTCTTGAGTGTTACAAATTGATCCAGAATGATGTGTTCTGTGGCATTACACATCTAGTATTATGATACATGGCTTTGGGTTCTACATGAGAAAGAAACATTTCAATCCTAGGCAACGAGAAGAGCCCTAAGCTTGCCAGATGCCCTAGGTAAATAGAAGTGGCTCTCCAATGATGATGAGAAAGCAAATTTTGAAATGGAATTAGGAAGTTGACATGCAGACTCCTGAGTCAGACTCAGTCATGCTTCAGTGATTCAAACATAATGGAATTTTTGTTACATTGCCAGCTCACATATAAGTAGACTCACTTGGTTATAGTGTGTGTCAGAAAGGATGAAACAGGTATGTCGAACTGAACTCACGGACCTGAAACAGCCCCTCCTGTCTTCTGAACATACTTGTTTATGGATAGTTTATCTCTTGTCACAGACACAGGGACAATAACTCCATTATTTTATTTTCTGTAGTATTATGCCCAAATAGTCAACACTTCCCATTTGATAATCATATCAATTTTCATAAGATACTAATAAAGCTATTACTTGAATAGACAAATTCTTAGATAATGTGGTACTTCTCAGTGTTCCGATATGCCCTTTTATCATATGTTCCAAAAATAAAAATGTTTCTATCACCAAAAAAGCCTATTTTTGTGTTTAGATATATTTTATAATCCAGAAATTTATACATATTTTTGAACATAGAACTCTATTATTCCATAAAATGTCAATACTATGTTCATATTTTGTGGTGGTTGATGTCTGAAGAACACAATTAGAGAATTCTGAACTCTGCGTTTTGTACTTTTTCCTAACAAAACACTAGCAGTGTGAGGGCGAGTCACATCGTGAAGGAATTTCTGGAAATGTGTGCAGATTCCACACCATTTACTCAAACTGGATTACCTCTCAGTCTACAAGATCCTCAACAATTCTGAATTAAGTTACAAAAAGCCCTGATTATCAGGAAACAAGGGTCCCATGCAGATAGAGCTCCTGTAGATGATGAAAACATAGAGAGACACAAAGCATTGTGTAAAAATCCTAAGAAATGACACAATAGACAGGAAGTGTTGCCCAGTGGCTCACAGCAGGGGCTCTTCAGTCATGTCACAAAGTTTCAGACACATCTCTGACCTCTATGTGTGACCTCTATGTAATCTCTTAACTATTTTAGACCTTGGTTTCCTTATTTGCAGAGAGGAGTGGATTTGACACACAATGTGAAGGATTTCTGTGAGGATTAAATTATGAGAATCATATTTGACATATAACAAGAATTTGGCAAAGTTACTTAGAGAAAAGAAAGAAATGGCATCCTTTCTATTGTTTAAGTGTAGTTATTAATACCTGTTCTATTTCTTCTTAAGCTTATTGATAATAAAGGCTAGAAGGGAATCAAGATCACCTAGCTAATTCCAATTAATTTATATGTCAGTAAACTGACACATGGAGTAACTGGGCTGGAGCCATTTAAGTCTAATGTACTTAGCTTCCCACTCCTGGGGCTATAGCAATTTAAATGACTCAGGAGAAAGTCTTATGTATAAAATTAACATTTACATATTTGAGCACATGTTGGTTTTTTCTTTAAATTCTCCAAATGTCCTGTATATTTTAAAATATAGTTTTGATGTCAAGCATTTCAATTTTATTCCTGAGTTTATTTATTAGTTTATTAATTTGTTATTTAAGCATTTTGCCATGTCAGTCTGAATCAAATAATCATCCTTATTGAAAGGAGGACTCTTTCTCTTATCATTATCAAAGAGTTTTCACTGGAAATGGATGTTAAATATTTTAGCCTATTCAGACTGGGTCTGAATCAGTCGTCTGTCTTCCATAACTCTTTCCTCTCTTAGTCTTATTCTTTAGCTTTCTCTATCAAATTCTTGGACACTATCGTCATTTGTCTTCTGGTGATTCAGTTTTCTGCAGTATGGAGTCTACTGTTCTAAGCCTTCAGTCTCATTTTAAATTTAGCTCTTTGGTTTTCTTTTCCTTGTACATATTTCTAACAATAGCTTACTTTTAATTGCATTAACTTTACTAATACATGAATCTTTTGTCTTTAATAAATATAATATGAACAAAATTTTCTAGTTTTCCCTATAATTCTTTTGTTACCATTTTCCTGTCCTTTCTTAATTCTATTGCTTTGAGGAAGTGAAAATGTGCTTCACATTTTTTAGTTCTTATAATTTACTGAGATTTTCCTGTGCTCTCATATAAATTAATGTATGTTTAAGTTTTAAGAAAATTTCAAAATAATTTTTACTCTGCATGTGGAAAGTGCTATATAGTCATTAAATGATTAATGTTAGTTACCTTACACTATATTTACTCAGTATTTTACTTTCTTATAAGGACAGGATCTTGCTATGTAGCCCAGGCTGGACTTGAACTCACAATACTTCTGCTTTTACCTCCTAACTGCTGGGATTATAGGCATATACCACCATGACTGCCTTATATTTTTTCATATTTTAATCATTTTATTTTACTTTTTTAATTTTCGTAGTACTAGGGTTTGAACTCATGACCTCACACTTGCCAGGCAGGTGCTGTACCACTTAAGCCAGTCCACCAGCCCTATATTTTAAATTTTTGAAAAGACTGAGATTTATAAATTAAATTTCTATGAGATTTCCCATTTCTCTTGTATATTTATTTTTACATATTGTTTTCACACTGCAATGTAATCATTATTCCTTCTGATTTTTATTGATGTAGATAATCACATTTTTTATATAATGTGTTTTATTCAAAATTAATTTTCCAATATTAGTTTATAAGCACTTCCTTAATATTTGTCAATTCTTTAAATTTAAGCCTTGAGTATCAGCTGTGTCCTTTTTAAGCAATGTGTAGTGGAATTTGCCTAATGAAGTAAGGTCACATAGTACCAAGGAATCTGACATTGACTGGTGGCTCACTTCTGTGATCATACCACATACTGTCATGGACACCTACTAATTACCTTGACTGATTATCTTTTGCAAACTAGACCTGCTGAGTATCATTGCTTTCTAAAGTATGTAATAACATAATTAACTTGTGAGGAAATTTTCTCTTCCATTAAGTCCTAAAATAATCTGTTTCTTTAAGCCTGATCTGTCTGGAAAGTAGTTTTTAAGAAAGGTTTTGATGCAAGTAAAATGCATTTATATATCAAATTTCTTATGAAATATGCTAGTTTGTTGAATGCAACAAGAAAACGTGCATGGTACCTCTGAAAATTTTTACACATGACGTCAGTCAAATGCTGTGAACCACTGGGGACCTCATCTATACAATGGAGTCTTTGTTATAAAGTCATTCTTCCTACCCAGAGGTTTTGTAACTCTGTCAACTCAACAATAAGACAGATCCAAGTACTCAAGTCAGTATACAAACATTGGAGAGAAGATTCACCAATTCTTAGAAGTATAATTTAGAATTTAGCACACCTTATGAATAAAAGAGGTGATAAATGATTTGAATAAATGATGGAAGGCTGTTGAAGTGTTTTTTTCCTGTGTACCTTTTTGGTGTTTTGAATACATGCAAAAGTCCAATGTTATGAGTTTAATAACTAACGACATTTTTTCAGAGAAAATATCTATTTCCAGATTAGTATGAACTAAGAGTTTAAAGAGAATGTAGTGTCAGATTTGTAATAAACCCATGAAAATTTTCTTCACTGAGAGGGTCAATAATTATTTTGTAGGAAAGGGAATTAATATCATATTTATTTTATATGCAGAACAGGCTAGAAATAAATGAAGAAAATGTCTGTTGTACTTCGTTCACATTAACCCTCAAAACAACTTTTACTAAAACCTTAAAAACCTGAATAAAGAAGACAGAAATTATTTGAAAAATCTTTTTGATTTTGGGTAAATGTGCCCTGTGCTTTGGCACTTCTGTACTTTCATTATGATATCAATTTCTAGATGTGCCCTTGGTCCTCACACTGTACATATCTTTTCTTTGCAGCTGCAAAGTAAATGAGGGGCCAGGAGTGGTAGCAAAAATGAACATCTTGCAACCAGAGTCACCCTAAAATCCATGATAAAATGATTAGTGCTGATGATGGATGGAAAAGTAAACAAGACAGAAAACATTGTCTACTGGTACCCAAGCACAAGAGTGGGGACTTCCGAAATGAAATACAGAACAATAGCTCAAAAACTACATGTGCAATTTATTAAAATTGTGAAACTCTAGTAAGAGAGAAACTGTTTTTCAAACATAATAGAAATGCTGGGTATATACGTTTTAGCAGAACAATGATGCTTCATTGTGTTGCTATTTCGAGAAAAGAATGAGGCTTGGACAAAGTTCTGTGTCAACTATCCATTGGATTCACATAAGTGGGCTACAGTTGTCAATGGCCGAGCTTCTACACAGTAAAATATTCACAGTTGCTTCTGCGCTCTGTGTTTCTTTCTCCTCTCTCAGGGAGCATAAGGCAGATGCAGTAGCATTGCTGCTGAACATAATATATATCAAGCTTCCATTATTTTTTTTTCTACAAAAAGTAAGGCATGAAGAATAGCACTCCACATGATGGTATCTGCTTCATTCTGCACAGTGTTTTCAATACTCTATGCCTGGCCTTGAAATACCCTTGTATGGAAGACACTCAGGGACAAAGGAAATACTGGGACAAAGAAAATACAAGCCAGGTGATGACCATTTTTCTTTGATGCTTTCCCTGTTCTAAGGTCACTTAGAACAAAGTCAAGGGTTTTAATTGCATTAGGTAAACATGGCCATAACCTAATTGCATGGACCATTCTTCAGAAAGGAATTTTAAAAGTTCTTCTGAGAGTGTTAGATGTCATTATCAAACTATTTTTTCTTGCACAAACCTAACTAAACAAGAAAGCCCTTAAGCAACCTCAGGTTGTTACCCAATGCCACTGACTTTGCTTACTCTCCCCATCTCAGACAACAGGAAAAACAAAAAAGAAAGACACCACACAGACATAGGTTATATTATTATGAGGACATTAACATTTCTTACTATTTGAGTTAAAGAGTTTAGGAATCTCAATTACTACGCTCTACACTTTCCTTCTACCCCTTTCTACATTGTCCATGATCCATGATGCTGTATAGATAATACAGCCCAGACTAAGAAAACCCATTGGTCTTGACTGCAAAGTAGTATAATGTTAGCTTTCAACAACTTGAAACAATATGCGTAAGAAAAGGACATGTACATATGCTGATGCCCTCTCTCACTATATTTATGGTTTACTCAGAGTCTCTGTCCTCATTTGCACAGGAGGGCGAAGATGTTTTGTTTTTAAAATTCTGTATTATAAGTATTTAAGCACACTCACTCAGGGCCTGGCACAGAATTGCTGTTTAGTAATTGCTATTTGATTTAATGTCTAAGAAAGATTTATTTCTGCCCAACATGATTATTCTTTAAAACGACTTTGTTTTATTATAAAAATGTTAAAATCTTGTGACAGGAAAATTGGTAAATAAAAAACAATACAAAATAGCTCCCTGTTATAGTTCCTACACCATATGTAATTTGGGGTACTTTATCTCATCGATTTCTTTTTTAATATCATGGCATTTCATTGTATCTTGGTAATCCTTCTGACCACATTCTTTATTCCTACTTTTTCTATGTTGTTTCAGAACCATGCAATTTTAATAGCTACAGAAAACTTTAAATCAGAGAAATGTATTTAAAAATTTTAAATTGCCTTACTTTTATTTTGAAATGTATTTGAAACAAATGCATTTGAATCATGAATCAATTAAATGAGTTTATTGATTTATACTATATATTGGCACTATTATACCATATCCTTGCTGCAGCACTTTTTTTACTTTGATTATTCAGCATGAAATAATCATTAAATTACCTAATATTCAAGATGTACTATGTTTGCAGTATCTTTCATCTAGAATAAATGCAGTCTACCTGAAAGAGTGCACGCATCCCTGGATAGACTAACATATGCATGAGATGTGGAAATGATCGATTTTATCTGGAGGTACATTACTCATCTACCCTAGTCTCTGAAAATATTAACCAAGCAAAAATAGTTGCTGAGAACACAGTGAATTTTACAGCATATTTTCCTTGATAAAAGATTTTGAGAAAGTTGTTGAGCAAACAAATTTCGATCTATCCTCACATTTTGTTTTGTTTTTGTTCTAAGACAGGGTCCTGCTATGTAGTCCAGGCTGGCCTTGAGCTCCTGATTCTCTTGCTTCAGTCTCCTGAGTACTGGGAGTGCAGGCATGTACCACTAAGCCTAGCCAGCATTCTTATTAAATTCTATCCATGGAAGGATTTCTTCATCTAGGGCCCATGGACCACAGTGGAGATTCCTGAGTGGGTTTGGTAGTTTCAAGTAGTACTTCAATTACTCAGATACTCTAGAGTATCTGAACTTATCCAAATGGACCTTGGGGGAGAGAGGGTTTTACTTTCTTCATAGCACTTAGTACTAGACTTGATGGTGTTTGTTTCCTTCCACTTACAGGTATGCTCTTTGGAGTTCTGTAGTGCTAGCATTCTGAATGTCCCCCAAATTCACATATTGAAACTTAACTCCTACTGTGTTGCTATTAAGAGGAAAGGCCTTTGGAAGTGATTAGGACAGAAGGGCTCCTTCCTTATGAATGGATTAGTGTCTTATGGAAGGACTGGAAGGAACTTTCTTAGATTCTTTTATCTTTCCCATATGTAAAAACATGACAAGATTCTTTCCAGACACTGAATGCTGGTGCCTTGACCTTGCCTTCAGAACTGTGAACAATAATTTTCTATCCTTTATAAGGTACCCAATCTGTAGTGGTCTATTATAGCTGCACAAGCAGACCAAGACACCTGGGGCACCCCCATTCTAGGAAATGTGTGCTCTCATGTTGAGACCAGGCTACTCTTTCTACTTCCCTACAAGACAGCTTAACATGGACTGCACTGTAGAAGCAGAATTGGAATATGAAGGTGGCAGCTGACTGGACCTACTCAACATTCCCAAGCAATGAACTTGGAAAGGTTTGGAGTAGGTTGTTCAAAAAGAACAAAAACACACACACAAAAAACCCTTCACCCCTAATGGCAGAATATTCAGGCTATGTTTTTTCTGTTTTTCATTTCCCACACTGAGAAATATAGTCCTATTTGGAGGGTCTCACAGCCCCTTCATTAGTCTGAAAAGGGAGAAAATAGTTATTCCACCATTCCAGTCTGGCCTTCATGACCAGTACGAGCCTCACAACATTATGCTACCCAGAGAATTTGGCTGAAGCAATTCATTGTGAATACTCCACATTTCTTTCCTGTTTTTTAAATTTTTAATTTATTAGCATAATAATAATTACTTTAAAAATTTACTTTTTAGCTTGCAAATTCTTTGGAGTCATTTCCACTTCACAGTAATTAAAAAATATATATTTCTATTATGACCACAGCGGGTATTTTCTGAAAGCCACAGGAATTGTACTATTTTTCTAGACTATCTGGGAATTGTCCACTTTTATTTTGGGCCAAAATATTCCAAAACTGGCAATGATGTGCCAGGCTCTGAGCTAAGAGAGCTTATTAGATTATTTCATGTGATCCTCATGACAATTTTAAGAAGTTGGTGTCTTACACTTTTTCTTATTTTTGAAGAAATAGGCCCAGGATATCAGATGGCTTGTCAGAAACCTCACAGCGGGGTTACAGCTATACTAGTCCATGGGTTGCTATGATAAAAATGCCATAGACCGGGGGCCTTGAATAAGCAACAGTTACTTCTCTTGAATCTGGAGGTTGGGAAGCTCAAGGTTAAAGCATTGGCAGATTTGGTATCTTGGAAGAAGGGCTTGCTCCTTATAGGTGATAGGAAGGAGAGAGAAAACTCTGTGAGGTTTCATTGAAAAGGGCATTAATTCCATTCAAGAGGGCACCACACTCATGGCTTAATCACTTCCAAAAGGATCCACAAATAAATACCATCACATTGTAGGTTAGGATTTTACCCTATGAACTTTGAGGTGGCACAAGTGTTCACAATGGCAGAATTGGAAGTGATTTGAAGGATTTTCTGATTATTTCATCTTTCTTTTTGTGACTTTTAAATTATTGTTGTATTGGGGGTACATTGTGACATTTACAAAAGTTCTTATAATATAGCATAGTTGAATTCACTCCCCCACCATTCTCTTTTATTCCCTTTTCCCCCATTCCTGGAATAGTTTTAATAGGTCTCATTGTTCCAAATCTCACCTTTCTAGTAGAGTCACTAGAGATCCCTTTAAGATCACATGTCAGATGACTTTGGTGCTATACTTCATTGGAATAAAACTGGTAGAGAATGGAGTAGTTGTTGAAAAACCTAAGACATTTTGATCAACACAATATGGGGGTTGGCGTGAAAAGCAGAAGCAACTTGGCTTGAAAGTCTGCAGTGCATTCACTGAATCATGGACCCTGGAGTTGTATACATGATTAATTTAAGAGAATCACATTGCTAATGTGTGAGTCATGTTTATTCTCTTGGCAAAATGGATCTATTTAGATACAAGGTTTGTTATTACTTCACATTTGGATGCAGCAGTGCTTTCATTTATCAAAAACATTCCTACAAATTGATAACTCATTCACTCTTAATGATTCTTCCATAAATTTGCTTATGGATGATTTCAACTGTAGGATGTCAACTGATGCAGAGCTTAAGGAACACTGGAATGCCAAGTCCTCCATTACAGTGGGCAAATGAGGCACTTGGTCCAAGACAGTTTACAGAGTGTGTTTAGCCTAATAATCTCTGCATTATAACAGACTGAGCATGTGTCTATGTCTACTATTTGCTTTAGAAAGGAGCTGCATCAAAGTTGATGGCTGACCACATAGCTTTTAGAGTGGCACTATGATATGATGAATTTTTAGAACAGCCTGGCAGTAGGTTCACTTTATCAGTGTTAAGTTAAAGGCTCCTAATCTTTTTCTTATTGGGTTTTAAAGAAATTAAAGAGATATGCATATTCTTATTCTTTTCTCTGCTTTCTATATGCCTTCTTCCCTATCTTCTCCCACTTCTGTCTTCAACCTCCTTCATTCTCTCTCTAACAACTATGTGTGTGTTAGAAGTGAGTAAGGAAAAGAAGAAAGGAAGTGGTATAGTCTAGCAGTCACTGTTCTTACTGTAAAGTCAGATAATAAATATTTTAGTCTTTTGAGACCTAATGATCTTTGTCACAATGACTCAATTGTACCATTGTAGTATAAAAGTAGCTACAGACAATAATTGAATAGGTGTGACTATATGTCAATGAAACTTTATGATTACTCAAATTTGAGTACATTCACAGGTCAAGAAATAGTTTCTGAGCCAAGGGTAATGATACACTCCTGTAATCCCAGCTTTCTGGAGGCTGAGGCAGGAGGACTGTGAGTTTGAGGCAAACCTGGGCTATATAATGAGACCGTATCACAAAAAGAACAAAACAAAAAGAAATAGTATTCTTTGTTGGTCAGCTTTTCATCACTGTGACAAAAATGTTACTGAAGCTTGGAAGGACTTTTTTGGCTCCTAGTTTCAAAGGTTTCAGTTCAGGGTCACCTGGTTGAGTTGCTTCTGGACCTGTGCACAGTGAGGCAGGACACCATGGCCAAGAGCACACAGTGGAGCAAAATTATTACTTCATGGCTAAGAAGGAGAGAGAGCGAGAGAGAGAGAGAAAGAAAGAGAGAGAAGGCCAGGGACAAGATATGCCCTTCAAAGACATGCCTCACCCAGTGACCTAATTCTTCCAGAAAGTTCCCACCCCTAATACTCTATTCAACTATGAACTCATCAATTGATTAATCCATTGATGAAATGAGCACCCTCAGGATCCAATCAATTCTGAATAGTTCCATAAATTGGAGATCAGATCTTTCAGACAGAAGACTTTGGAGCCATTTTATAGTCAAGCCATAACATCTCCTGTTGTTTTCCAACAAAAAATGCAAAAACAAACAAGCAAACAAAAATCATACTAAAAAAAAAAAACCAATAAAACAAGCTCACAAGTCTTCAAGAAATATGCACCAGCATAAGTCTCTGGTGGAAGGGCAATTCAGCTCTGATGTCTGCCTGGTTCTGTAGGTTGAAATTTGGTCTTCATGTCTCCCTCAAAGATATTGCCTCTATATAATAGATCACTTTCTTAATCTCTATTCCATACATGTCTCTCATCCTCTGACTATGTAAGCCTTTTTGGTCTTTAATACTAAACTCAAATGATACATCTTTCATGAAACATCTTCCTACCATTAGGTTTTCAGTTGGGCCTCTCATAACAAAATTAGAGACTAGGTATCTTAAACATTGGAAATTTATTTTTCATATTTCTGGAAGCTTGAAGTCTAAGATCAAATGTTGGCAGGGTTGACTTCTCCTAAGGTCATTCTTCTTGGTTTGCAGATAGCTGCTTTCTTGCAATGTCTTTAACATGGGTTTTTCTCCATGTACAGGAATCTTGTATGTCTGTTCCTCGTCTTCTTCTTTTTTTAATACCAATGCATCTTGTTTATTTTGCTTTTTAAATATGCTTTATTTTTATTATTGTTGTACTGGGGGCATATTGTGACATTTACAAAATTTCTTAAACTATATCATAGTTGAATTCACCCCCTCAATCATTCTCCTTTATCCCCCCTCCGCTCATGCCTGAAATAGTTTCAACAGGTCTCATTTTTCCATTTACGTATATGTACAGAATATTTCCACCATATTCACCCTCCAATCCTCCTTCCTTATATCCTCCCCCCTCCCACTGATGCCCACCTCTTAGATGCAACCTATTTTGACTTCCTGCTCTGTTTTTGTAAAAGAAAAAAAAAATGACACTTTTGTTTGTTTAAGATACCTATACAGGGAGTTTCATTGTGACATTTCCATTTATATATGTATTATAAACCTGAATGAGTTCATCCCCTCTATTTTTCTCCTTTCTTCCTAGTTCCCTTATAGTGTTTCAACAGGTTTAAAAATTCTATATTCATTCTTGTATAGGAAGTACATCAACCATATTCACGTTAACTTCCTTCTTTTATCCCCTTCTTTGTATGTGACCTCCACTTAGCATAACCTGTTTTTCATAATATTGCTTGTATTTGTATTGGGTCTCAACAGTCTGTCAGATTAAGACCCCAACATTAGACTTCATTTAGCCTTAAATAGCTTCTTTTTGGCAAAACTCGGATTTGAACTCAGGGCCTCATGCTTGCTCGGCAGGGTCTTTACCACTTGAGTCACTCTGCCAGATTTAAATAGCTATTCAAGGGCCTGTCTCCAACATCAGTACATAACACCCTCTATCAGCTGTGTAAAACCTAAGAAGAGCAAAAATCTCTGTGATCAAGGGAAATAATAGTTTAATGTAATATTTTAAAATAAAAATCAATGCAAAAATTAATGACAAAAATTCAAAATTTTAAACGGAGTCAAAATGTGTATTACTGATTTTTTTTCTTTCCCTCAGAATTCAGTCTGGTTTAGTCTGACATTGATTGCTTCCTCTTTCTTATTTTGATTCCTTTTAACTCTCCTTTTGGATGTAAATGTTTGAAAGCAGGGATATTTATGACTATATTCATTTTCCCAATTTCTAACTCACTACCTAATGCACAGAAAATGCACAGCAACTACATGCTTTTACAATATGTACCATTTCATGTGGCATCATCAGATTGATGAAACCATTTAAATATCTAGAATACTTCTTGAAGTCAGAAATGTGTAAATAAATGAATGACCATGGCCTTTCTCCGTCATGTTTTTTTTTTTTTTTCATTTTTCTTTTATTATTCATATGTGCATACAAGGCTTGGTTCATTTCTCCCCCCTGCCCCCACCCCCTCCCTTACCACCCACTCCACCCCCTCCCACTCCCCCCCTCAATACCCAGCAGAAACTATTTTGCCCTTATCTCTAATTTTGTTGTAGAGAGAGTATAAGCAATAATAGGAAGGAACAAGGGGTTTTGCTGGTTGAGATAAGGATAGCTATACAGGGCATTCACTCACATTGATTTCCTGTGCGTGGGTGTTACCTTCTAGGTTAATTCTTTTTGATCTAACCTTTTCTCTAGTTCCTGGTCCCCTTTTCCTATTGGCCTCAGTTGCTTTAAGGTATCTGCTTTAGTTTCTCTGCATTAAGGGCAACAAATGCTAGCTAGTTTTTTAGGTGTCTTACCTATCCTCACCCCTCCCTTGTGTGCTCTCGCTTTTATCATGTGCTCATAGTCCAATCCCCTTGTTGTGTTTGCCCTTGATCTAATGTCCACATATGAGGGAGAACATACGATTTTTGGTCTTTTGAGCCAGGCTAACCTCACTCAGAATGATGTTCTCCAATTCCATCCATAGTAGGTATAGGTAAGAACCGTCATGTTTAAGATAGCAAAACTTTGAGTACGGCAAATGTATCTGGGAAGCTTCAAAGAAAATGGAAGAGGCTAGAAGCCATGTGGTGATGGAAGGGCACTGAATGCAAGGTGAGGTGAAGAGCAAAGTCCACTGTGCTGCAATCCCATATAGGGCTGATCACATGTGACACCTCCTCAGCCCTCGAACCTTCAGTTTAACTTTATAGGTTAAATAACATCTTACTGGATTGTGTATTCTTCATGGTGCCACAGATGATGACGAGTGAATGACCACTCCATTGTGGTTACACATGGGTTGCAGCAAACACAGAATCTGTCAGTTCTGGAGAGAAAACTGTTCCTCAAGGTCAGCACTGCATGGCGAAGGCGTGTACCCGCACTTGGAGTTATTCAGTCACAGGCCTCTAAAGGACATCCACCTACACATGTGGTAGCTTTAAGGGGTCTGTGGTTGTTTCCTCTAAAATCAGTAATTAGGTAAATAATTCTACAGAGCAGTAGTTTGGAGTATATTAAGGCAAGTAGAAAATATAAAGTATTCATCTTGTAGAGATGAAAACCGAACTTAGTAGAGAAACATTGGGATTTGTTTTTTTTCTTATTTAGTATTTGTGGCAATAAAAGAACAATGCCATTTGGGATTCTCCAATAACCTTAATCCCTTGAATATCTATTTATCCTAAGCAGATTTTTATCTATATTACTCCTTTTTGTATCCTCAGAACTTAGTTCAGTGTCTGGTACATGGTAAACTTTCAGCAAACCCATGTTGAATGAATGAATCAATAAACTTGTGTATGTATATATATATTTTTTTTTTAAATAAAATTTGAGGTCTGGAGGTGTGGATCAAGTGGTAGAGCACCTGCCTAGCAAGTGCAACACTCTGGGTTCAAACCCCAGTACTGCTAAGAAAATTAAAAAAAAAAAATTGAGCCCCATTGAACTTAATAGAACCTGAATTTAGACATAAAATTATTAATTATTAGTAAAGTATTATTGTTAAAGCATTTTAAACTTCCTATGACTTCTTTTCAAAATATTTACAATTTTTATATTATGATATTTATACTATGATATTTAGCCAAAGATCATTTAAAATTAATTTTGATGATTCTCATTAAATCTCATTAAAAACCTCAGTTGGTTATTATATACTTTAATTTTTCTCCAAAAAATTAAGTACATATAACTTATTTTTGAACACTGGATGTTTGAGAATATTTGTTATGCCTCTCAAAAAAAAAAGAATGCTGGCTAGATACCTTTTTTAAATTTGATTATATTTGTACATTATTTTTTACACTAAGTATTGTGGGTGAATGTCTAAAGGTCAACTAATTTTATTGTTTCACAAATATCCTGCATTTTCTGGCTGGAAATTTAAAGCTATCCTTACAATTTAAAAAATGTCTATGTGTCTGGGGATTTTTCTCTTCCTTTTATTAAATTTTCTTATAACAAAGTACTAAAAACAAGTGTTTTAAGCAACAGGAATTCATTTTCTTCCAGTTCTGAAGGGTAGAAGTCTGCAATCAAGCTGTCAGCAGAATTGATTTCTTCTGCCTCCTTGGCTTGGATATATCCACCTTCCCTCTTTGTCTTTACATGGCTTGCCTTTTTTGTGTCAGTTTCCTAATTGCCTCTTACAAGGACACAAGCCATGTAGGATTAGGGCCTTCCCACATCATTTCATTTTTCCTTAATTAATCACATTAAAGGCCATATGGCCAAAGAAAGTCACTTTCCGAGGCACTCAGGGTTAGGATTTCAGCATACGAGTTTGAAGTGGTGATAGACAATTCGGCTGGCAGTGGTACGTTAAGGCTCCTTAGAAACAGGTCTGTTTCAATACTGAATTTTTTCCACTATAGTTTAGAATTTTGGTTATTTTGCAATTCTCTTTCCAGTTCACCCACATCTGTTCCATTTGATTCCCACCTGTACTTTGTGCCAAATATCAGTAATGTACTTTTAATTTCTTAGTTCTTTTGGTCTACATTCTTAAGGAATTCTCAGATTTGAGTTATACATCTTTGACTTGATTTTTCTAAGTGTGTTTGTTTAATGGGAGATTGTAGCCCCCAAAATGTGAGATTTAATTCTATCTTTTTACGTTTTGGAAGGATAAAGGAGGGAGAAATGGAGGGGAAGAGAGAAACATTTCTCCTCCCTATGCAGGAAATGGGAGAAAAGGCTCAGAACTTTAGTTCTTACACTCTACCTTCATCCTACCTCAGGCAGCTTCACTGGTGTTCCATGCTCTTGTGTATATTATATTGTTATTTTTAATTTAAAAATGTCTTAGTCTGTTTCACAGTTATGGTATTATTTTGCCGTATCTAATGGCTTTACTCATTATTTTGTCTATGTATCTGCCTACTTATTTATTCCATTCTAAAGTAGATTTCCATTTTCTTTTAAACTTTTCTTCTCATTTTATAGGTCATAATATTAAGAAATATTATTCTAACATCCAGATCACAGTTCCCAATTCCATGTTCTAGTGTCTTCTTTGGTACAACCCATACTGATTTTCTTTCTTATTAAAAATAAGGGGAAATCTTTTCAATCGATGTTTTCCAACATACAGGTAAGCATATTGGTTGTGGCTCTGATACTTTTCATTTAGACACTGGCTACTTTATTGTCATTTTACTCTTGGGGATTATGTCTCTAAGGATTTAACACATACTTCACCTCTGAATTGTCCTATCATTTGATAGGGACTTCTTTTCTTTGAATACATATAGATAAATAAGATAAAGGAGAAGCATATACTTAGCCTTAAAAATAATATCCCTGCCCAGGTTTCTCATTTAGTACAGCTAGAGTCATGGAGCTTTTAGGAACAAATATGGGAAGAGCATGTGTTTTACAAGTGGGTGCTATAGTATACATCCCAGATATTTCCTCAGGAAAAAGACACATACACTGTCCCAGCTGTTATGAGTATTGACTGCTGGCAACCCAAATCCCTCACCATAAATTGTCCATTAATGAAGGGAGCCTATTCATCAACAGTTACGTATACTTCCTGGGGACAGCCAGGATAGTGATTGATCAGTGTGGGAATGCAGAGACCCTGCTCTCAATTGGGAACATCTTTATGAAGCCATCTAAGTTCTACAGCTGATTATTAAATAACAAACCAACTCATTCACCCTATCTAATCCTACTTCTTTTACTTGCACCTGGGTGTTTCTCCAAAAAACACCTTTCTTTCAAATAAAGCCCTTACATGAAAATTTCCAGTCAGGAAAACCTGACTTAGAAAGTACTTCTGTTTGCTTTCAGCTATCCATGAGGTTCTATTTATGGTGTCAAATGTATATTTAAACCACTACTTCAACAGGTGTTGGCGAGGATGTGGGAAAAAAGGAACCCTTGTACACTGCTGGTGGGAATGCAAGCTAGTGCAACCACTACGGTAAAAAACTTGGAGGCTTCTTAAAAATCTAAACATAGATCTACCTGTGATCCAGCAATCCCACTCCTGGGGATATATCCAAAAGAATGTGACACAGCTTACTCCAGAGGCACCTGCACACCCATGTTTATTGCAGCACTATTCACAATAGCCAAGTTATGGAAACAGCCAAGATGTCCCACTACTGATGAGTGGATTAAGAAAATGTGGTATTTGTATACATTGTAATTTTACTCAGCCATGAAGAAGAATGAAATCTTATCATTTGCAAGTAAATGGATGGAACTGAATAACATCATTCTGAGCGAGGTTAGCCAGGATCAGAAGACCAAAAATCGTATGTTCTCCCCCATATGTGGCCTTTAGATGTAGGGCAAATATAGCAATGTGGTTGGACTTGGGTCACATGATAAGGGGAGAGCACATACAGGAGGTATGCAGATAGGTAAGAAACCCAAAACATGAAAGTATTTGATGTCCCCACTGCAGAGGAACTAATATAGAAATCTTCTTATACTGACACAGGTCAATATGAGAAGGGGATCAGGAACCAGTGTAAAGATCAGTTAGCGATGAATCAACTTGGGATGTAACACATTTGTACATGGAAGAAATACTAGGAATCTCTCTGTATACCTATCCTTATCTCAACTAGCAAACACACTTTGTCTTTCTTATTATTGCTTATGTTTTTTCTTCAATTAGAGATAAGGGCAAAACAGGTTCTGCCTGGAAGCAACGAGGGTGGGGGGAGAGAGAGGGGGCAGGGGGTAGGTGGGAAAAATGGCCCAAACAATGTATGCACATGTGAATATATGAATAATAATAATAAAAAAACCACCACCTCTTTTCCTCTCAATCTTGTTCTGCCATTGTTGGCATTAGTAAAACTTCTTCCTAGTGGTTGACAATAGGTGCTCTTCTGATTTTTGTTTTGTACTGTTAATGCTTTTGCTATTCTTATGGACCTTCATGGCTTATTAGTAGGTTGCTAAATGAATTTGCTTCAGTTGGCTGTCATTTCTAACTCATCAGTTCCCCCACCAGCCTCCAAATAGGACAAAATGTATGGGGTCTCAGTAGTTTAAAACAAATGAAGTACCAAAAAGTCCTATCCAGTTTTACTGATTCCCCTAAACCCTCTAAACTAGTCATTAAATTTAAAATGTGTGCTTGGACCAAACTCCTACTTGTTTATTTCCTAAAAGTTGTTCTAGATTGTAATGAAGACAGAAAGCTGATTAGTTTATCCCTGAAACTTTGATTCTGGTATATTCCATATGGGGGCATTCATAGGAGTTACTGAAGAAAGTGTGGGGCCCATGCTAAGGCATAAATTTCTTCCAAAATACTTTTATGAATGTACAGAAAGCATCAGGCATAAAGGCAGAGATGAAGAAGAAAAGAACACATAATGGTAATCTGAGGCTTTAGAGCTTAAGGGACATAGGGTGAATAAAACAAAGACCAGGGTTCTAATTAAAACTGCATTTCCCAAGCTATATAATTTGGGGTGATTTCCCTAAACTTTAATCCTCCATTTCTTCATGCACAAGATAAGGAACATAACACCTATCCCACTGGGTTATTGTGATGATTAAATGATACAAAGTAAATAAAACTCCCAGAATAGTCACATTATCTTATTTTTGTTTAATAAGTTTGTGACACATTGGAAACAGGACATAGCTTGAGGTGTAAAGTTGTGGATATATTTTAAATAATCCTTTAGCTCTTCATTATCCCCATCCTCATCCAGGGGTGATTGGGATGGAGTGAATTTATGATCTTCTAAGAGTTTTCTGATGGTAAGTTTCTATAAACATATATCAAATTTAAATATGATTATGCACATTTTTCAGAGGAGGCAGATAAACTAAACAGCCAGACAATTTGCCCAAATCACACAAATAGAATGAGCCAATGTTAAAGTTGAAAATTAAATTTTTGAGCTTTAAGTTCTTAGTTCTTTATAATTCATCTTGCTTATCATATATGTAATATATTGCACTTTTATTGAATAAAATGTATATCCTTATGGATCTTTATTTATTTTGATTAATCATGCACATCTGCCCAGAGACTCAGAGGCAGTGAGTACAGAGTGTCTTCAAGACAGGGGATCCTTACCTTCTTACACTGTTGGTAGGAATGTAAACTAGTACAACCACTCTGGAAAAAAATTTGGAGGCTACTTAAAAAGCTAAACATTGATCTACCATTTGATCCAGCAATACCACTCTTGGGGATATACCCAAAGACTGTGACACAGGTTACTCCAGAGGCACCTGCACACCCATGTTTATTGCAGCACTGTTCACAATAGCCAAGTTATGGAAATAGCCAAGATGCCCCACCACTGACGAATGGATTAAGAAAATGTGGTATCTATACACAATGGAATTTTATGCAGCCATGAAGAAGAACGAAATGTCATCATTCACTGGTAAATGGATGGAATTGGAGAACATCATTCTGAGTGAGGTTAGCCTGGCCCAAAAGACCAAAAATCGTATGTTCTCCTCATATGTGGACATTAGATCAAGGGTAAACACAACAAGGGGATTGGACTATGAGCACATGATAAAAGCAAGAGCACACAAGGGAGGGGTGAGGATAAGTAAGACACCTAAAAAATTAACTAACATTTGTTGCCCTTAACGCAGAGAAACTAAAGCAGATACCTTAAATGCAACTAAGGCCAATAGGAAAAGGGGACCAGGAACTAGAGAAAAGGTTAGATCAAAAAGAATTAACCTAGAAGGTAACACCCACGCACAGGAAATCAATGTGAGTCAATGCCCTGTATAGCTATCCTTATCTCAACCAGCAAAACCCCTTGTTCCTTCCTATTATTGCTTATACTCTCTCTACAACAAAATTAGAGATAAGAGCAAAATAGTTTCTGCTGGGTATTGAGGGAGGGAGTGGGAGGGGGTGGAGTGGGTGGTAAGGGAGGGAGTGGGGGCAGGGGGGAGAAATGAACCAAGCCTTGTATGCACATATGAATAATAAAAGAAAAATGAAAAAAAAAAAAAGAATTAACCTAGAAGGTAACACCCACGCACAGGAAATCAATGTGAGTGAATGCCCTGTATAGCTATCCTTATCTCAACCAGCAAAAACCCTTGTTCCTTCCTATTATTGCTTATACTCTCTCTACAACAAAATTAGAAATAAGGGCAAAATAGTTTCTGCTGGGTATTGAGGGGGGGAGTGGGAGGGGGTGGAGTGGGTGGTAAGGGAGGGGGTGGGGGCAGGGGGGAGAAATGACCCAAGCCTTGTATGCACATATGAATAATAAAAGAAAAAAATAAATAATAAAAAAAAGACAGGGGATCCTTGTTTCTTCCTTGTCCAAAAGCAGACCATTAATGAATGAAGCTGCCATTCTACCATTTTCTTGATTTCCCAATGTGTCAGTTACATGATTTGTTGGATCAGGCAGAATTCTAAGTGACTTGTCTCATTATGTTTCATTCTGGAATGACAGCACAAACATCGCTGAAAAAAATGTGGCAATACATTTGGACTTTTGCTCTCATACCATTGCCTTCAGCACTTTGGGTTCAATTCATAATTATACAATGCAGGCATCTGTGATTTGAGGAACGGTATTTAGCCCATCTAAACCCTGACTTCCCCTTTCTGAAAACAGATAATAGTTAACGTCTGATCAACTTATTCTGCCCTCATAAATAACTCTTTCCCATTATTGAGGCAAATGGTAGAATGCTGTTTTAATTCATTTCAATAGCTTTCTATTTCTCTCAAAATAAAGACCAAACTCCCAAAACAAGACTGAAAGATGATTTGACAGCTTCCACAGGCTAAATATGGTCATTTCTGTCATTATACTACTATTCACAGTGATCTTCATCTTGGTCCTTGAATTTCTCAGGCCAGCTACATCCTATGGACTTCTGCATGCACATTTTATTTCTCTGAAATCTCCTAGCCCCTTTCCTTATTTATTCTATTCATCTTTGTCTAGCTACTAGGTAGCTAGACAACTAAAGCATTCTGCAACTCCTCTCTGCAACTGTACCCTCTAAGGTTGAAGATGCAAAGCCTGGAAGTTTGTTACTGTATTCTGACTTCTTTTGCCATATCTGACATATAGTAATTATAGACAACTGAAGAGCTAATGGGAAAAAATGAGCAACTTCACAGTGGAGAGAAAAGCAAGCAGAATAAACAGAGAATGCTAAAGCACCCAACTACAAGCATTGTTAAGGAAAAAAAATTAACATTCATTGAATGGCAGCATAACCATGGTATAACTAGCTTTATTTTATAGACAAAGAAGCAAAGCCCAAAGATTATAAATCAGAGATTCTAAAGTGACATAACTCCCAGAGATAAGATTTTAGCACAGTCTGGCACAAGTCCAGTTCCTTGGACTTTGTTCCTTTAAGGTAATAATAATTATAATGAATTGAATTGTTCCATTCATTTATTGAACATTTTTTAAAATTCTGGATTTTATTCTAATTGCAATGTTAACTTTCTCATTTAAGAATCACAATAATCTTATGGAATTTATTTTTTGCAGTTCATAAGTAAATTGATGAATGAACATGGAGTATGGAGAGACTGTGCAACTTGACCAATGTCATAAATATAGCAGATGTTAGAGTCAAGGTTCGAACTCTTGTCTTTCTGATTTCAAAGCCTATGAGTTCAAATAACTATACTATATCACTCTTTCAATAGCTTTGGAGGATGTTCTGTTGAGTCCTTTATTTTCTTGTAAGCAAGTTGAGGCTCAGTATAAAGCAATGACTAACCATGGTCCCACTGAATTTTATAAAGCGAGTAAAGCCTATTCCGGAGATCAGAGTACACAGCATGTAAAATTTTACATTCATTCTTTAACTTCCAAGGAGAAGTAGCTTCTTTTTCCCTAATGTCCTGAGGTACACCTCAAGTTAGAGGTAGGCTTTGTAGGGGAAAAGGGTACCAAGCCAGGAATGATGCTGGAAGTATCATGGACCATAAAGCATGGACCATAAAAAACTCTATTCACCTCCCTCTTTAAAATGATTAAGAACCCATGCATGCTAGGAATATTTCCTGAGCACCCACTTGCAACTCTTTCTCATAGGTAGAAACAAGCTCCCTTCTTGTGGAGAAATGAACCAAGCCTTGTATGCACATATGAATAATAAAAGAAAAATGAAAAAAAAAAAGATAGAGACATCAGGGTTGGACAACTCAGGGAAGCCTGGAAAACACACTGTTAAGTATAAGGCACTGAGCCATTAGAGAATCTCTGGTAGACTTGGAATCTTCCCCCTACTTCTCCACATCTCTGACTCTCAGTCTATTTTAATCTAAAAGACAACAAATCAGGGTGATAGGTAGGAAATATCAATGTTATGAGCAATCCTCAATAATTCTCCTTCAGAGCTTACCAAATTATAAATAGATAGCTCAACTTTGGCAATTTCATGATATAAAATGATGTAATGAGTGAAGGAAGAAAACAGAAGAGCCTGTCCTGGCTCTATTGATTTATGTAGAGTAAGCAGAATGTGGGAGAGAAGAAGGGAAGAGATCAACTAGGAGAGTTTGGAGAGGAGAAAAGTAGACTTGGAGTATAAACTTCATTTATGAGATGTTGAGAGATATTTTATATAATAAATATATATGTATTTTATGTGTATTTAAGAATTTAATTTTTTGTTGTGAATATAACCTCCTGTGGCATCTTTGAGAGACTCTAGTATGTAGCAAGGTGAGACCATAGTATTGGGGTTTGAACTCAGGGCCTTGCACTTGCTAGGCAGGTGCTCTACCACTTGAGTCACACTGCCAGCCCTAGTTGTAAGAACACTTATAAAGACTCCTTATTTATAACAAGGAGGCCTCTATCTTCTCATTTAGCACAAAAGGTTTTTTTTTTCTTTTATAGCTTTTTAAAAGAGATGTCTCCATGCTTGGCATGAAAACCAGGATAAGAAAAGCCAAGATGCCCCACTGTGTACAGTGAATGAAGGGACTGATAAAAAAAAATAAAGCATATTTTGTCCAATATGCACATGTCTCTGGTCACTTACATCAATAATGAAGTCAGTAACATGTCTAGCAGAAAAACATGCTACACCTAAAATAATAAGATTAATATTGATATGAAAAACAGCAATAATGATAATATTGAAACTTCATAGGTAGAATTCATTTCATGCATTTTAAAGTACATCTGGGTTACAGTGCTTATTTTGAGTTTTTTAAGTTTTAATGAATAATAAACATAAAAATTAAGATTCTCATTCTAAAGATGACATCAGTACTCAGAGAAGAACAGTCACTTTCTAAATAAGGTCTCATGGTTATTTTATGACTAGTCTATTTATGCCAACATAAATAGAGTACCAAGATAGTACTGCTAAGTTATCCAAGTCAGGTGTTCCTTCCACTATACCAAGATGGTTTCCCAAATGAAGTCTTTGGACCATTTATAGCATTAAATATTTACAAGTGTCAGGTGTTAACTTAGAATATTAACATGTATTTCCTCTCATTATTTCTATATCCCTGTATAATTGGAATTACTTTCCTTTTATAAAAAGAACAATGTCCAAGAGTGATGAGCTGACTCCCAGTGTCATTAAGGCTGGGAGTGGCAGAGCATGAATGCCAGCCAGTGCTTCTCTGACCCCCAGCTTTTTTCTCACCACTTTGTCATGTTGTCTTTCCAATGGAGAATGTGAAACTTGTATCCTCTCAGGAAAATGGGGTGCCAATGGCAGACAGAGCAGAGTGGGTTCACTTTTGCTCTGGCAGCACAAAAGTGTTATAAAACAAGTCATAGAAAACTTGCAGAGTTACTATGGATGATTTTGAACAAGAGTTAAGTGAATTATGTTAATTGATTTTCAAATGTTAAAGTGTGCTTACCTAAAATAAACACCATTCAATTTTTATGTGTTGTCCATTTTCTCTACTGCTCAATTTTTTATTTAGAGTTTTTACATTTACATTCATGAGGGTTATTTGTGCATAATATTTTTCTTATAATGTGTTGGTCTCATTTTGCTATCAGGGTCAGTATGGTATAATATAACTTCATAAAATAGTCCCTATTTCTCTATTGTCTCAACATTTATATGTAAAGTTATCTTTATTTCTTTCTTAACTGATTGGTAAAATTTATCCTTGAAGATAGATGGGCATATGTTTTCCTTTGTGGAAAGTTTTTAATAGATTTAATATTTTCGTTATATTATAAAAACCTTATATATTATTCTTTTGTAAATTTTATCAGTCTGAGACCACCAGTTTCCGGGTCCCCCTTCATTCCCTACTATGCAGTCTTTCTCTTCTGTTCTCTACAAATAAAATCTTTCCGACCTCTGCAAAAAAAAACGTTATCAGTCTGATTTCTACCAGACCCAAAGGCAGGAGTGGGACTATATTAAGAGGTTTGTTGCAAGGAATTGGTTTAGAGATAACTGGGAGAGTTTAAGGTCTGTAGGCCACCAGAAAGGGCAAACTGACAACTCATCAGCTTGAGCAGAATCTGCTGTACACAGGAGAGAATTTTTTTTCATTTTCTTCTTCCATGTGCCTGAGCAATACTCCCAAGGACTTTCAATTGATTGAATCAGACCCATTTTATTGATAGCAATCTCCTTTTGTTTAAATTCAATTGACTATGGATTTTAATTCCATATAAAATACCTGCACACAATGATTATTAAAACCATTAGTCTTTGAATAATTGGGAACTGTAGCCTAGTGAAGTTGAAACATGAACTATGATTGTCAACTGGGATTGCAGGAGTGTGTCACCATACCCTACTTTACAGTTCTTATTTCTGCAACTGATCACATGGTGACAGCCATGTGTATAGCTATCACTTCTAATTACCCATTCCATATTCTTGTTTTCAGAAAGCCCTCAAGTGTTCTTAGATATCTAAGAGGCCTCCTATATTCCACACATACTCTTCTTTACCTCCATTGAAAGTGGCACTCTAATTTCACCTTGATAATCACCAACGGTTCCCCCAGACAATACATTAACTTTCTTCTATATCCATTCATCCAGAAAAATATGAATGAAAAACCAAAGTCATAGGCAAAATGTTACCTGATGTTTAACATTTTTGTTTGAGATCTAAATGTCTGTTTATTTTTTTCATATTTTTATGTTTGAAATATTTTGCAACCAAATTTTTTAAAGAACAAAGGAGATAGCATAAACTTTTTTGTTTTCTTTCTTCATTTTTAACATGCTAAAGAATTAAGAAAAAAATGGAAACATCAAATATACTATTCTCGAGGAAAGGAGTGTTTCTGTATGAGGTTAGGAAGAGACTCGAGAAAGAAGATCTGACAGAATGGTATATTTTAAAGCAGTTTTCTCTTTGTAAAGAGAAGATGCATTTTAATAACTTTGTCATTCTATTCCCCTTTGTTGAGGAAAAAGAAGTTTTACTTTGACAGATTGTGTTGTTTATCATGAACTGCTTTAATAACTGCTTTGATACTTAATTATCTATTCTAATCAAAAGTACTATACCTTACAGCCACTTTCTCCCAGTCTCCTGTCCACAGGTGGAGCATCTAAAATATGGGAGATTTGATCATAGACCCAGGTCATTATTCTTGACTTCAACTCAAAATTTTCTTTCTCACATAATTATAGACAATAAGGATAATTAATACCAGGCACAGGAGCACTTACTAGTCAAATCATCATTTGAAGGTGTTTACATCTGTTCACTGAGAAGATAAAAACCTGCACCAAATTCCATGTCTGACACTGTAAAGCAATATGCTGATATTTCCTATGTTGATATTTGATACAAAAGGACTAAACTAGTCTGATACTTCTTTGGCTAGAAGGAAAATAGTGTCTTCTTTTGAAAGAACTTCTTTTCCCTCCTTCTTCTCTCCTTCCGTCCCTCCTTTCCTTCTTTCCTTCCTTCTCTGCAGGCTTTTCAAAGCACAAATGACCTCTGCTTTTATAGAGAAACAATGAATCTGAAGAAGTTTCATCTTAAATACTACCAAGAAAATAAATTTAATCACTGAGGTGTTATTAGGTCCTGTTATGATATTGTTTTATTCATTTTAAAGACTATTTATGCATTATCTTATGGTTTGCAAAATGTTTTCACAAATATTTTATTATTTAATTTCACAAAGTGTTGTGAGACAGATATCATGTCTCTTTTACAAATGAGAAAATTAATGTCCCATGGTTTGCAATGTCTGAATTTATATTGACATCAGTGGTAGAAGGACTTCCGCCACAAGTCCTGTGTTGGATCCATCAATGCTGTGTCACATGAGGGACTTGGGACTAGAGTGTGAGCAGGGATTCTGTCATGTCATCGGGGATTTCTCTGGAGAAATTAATAATTCTTAAGGGTTTTAACTTCTTTCTTGGTTTCTCTGAACCAAGAGGCCTTCTCTAAAGCAAGATACCTACCTACCTATTTAAAATTTTTTAAAAAGTTAAGTACATGTCTATAACAGATCATTTAGATAGAGCATGAACATCTGCAGGGAGTTTGGTCTTCACATCAATCATTTGTCCCTTCTTAATTTAATCATAATGCTTTCTGGTGTATCATTGAAAATATTTATCTGTCTATTAAGCATCTTTTAAATATTTCTGTCAGTAGCAAGGATGTGAGTGTGTACATAAGTGTAGTTAGTGGTTTATCGTATGTTCTTTATTTAGAAGACATCATTGTTACATGCTGTTTCTTATCTTATTTTTTCAGCTAATTTATCTTGAAGAAATTTTCATATTAGGTAGTAGTTTGTGAAATCAACATTGAGGCATGTCTTGCTCTGGCTACAGTCATTATTTTTGTCTGCAGTATCATTTGATGTTCTGTTTGAGTTATTTCTAAGACTTCTTATGTTGGGGAGGAAAAGTGAATTCTCACCAACATGGCCCCTAATGCTCCTTGGTACCAGGTGGTTGTGAAGTCATCCAGTGTCCTTTGTATCCAAGTGGAGGCTTATCCCTCAGCCCTCACTCATTCCTGTTGTGCACTCTATTCCTAGCCCCAACTGGAGATAGGATCGTTAAGGGAGAATCAAAGTTCAGTGAGGTCATAAAGGAGTGGGATTCTAGTGTGACAGACTGTGGTCTTATAAGAGAAATCTCTCTCTCTCTCCAATCTCTCTCTCTCTCCCTCCTTCTCTCTCTCACTCTCCCTTCTTTCTCTCTGTCTCTTTACAATAGGAGAACACAGGAAATAGGTAGCCACACAAGTCAAGAAGGAAGCCCTCTACTGGATTAGAATGGGCTGCCTTCTTGATTTTAGGCTTTCAAGTCTCCAGCTTGTACCAATGTACCACAAATGGACCATTTTCCTACCAAGAATTTGTGTGGTGCAATAACAGAAAACTAAAAATATGGAAACAGCTTTGGACCTAGGTCACAGGTGGAAATGAAAATAATTTGTGATAAATGCTGGAATTATGGATCATGAGGATGATTCTTGTGAGGTCTTAGATGAAAATGGGGACTATGATTTTGGGAAACAAAGGAAAAGAGGTCTTACCTTTAAGAAAAGTTGGCTGAACTGTGAACTAACATTTTTGTGGAAGGGCTTTGTGTTTCCAAGGCAGGAAGGAACCCTACCACTTGAGCCAAGCCTCTAATACATTTTGGATAGCATTACAAGTGTGAGCCACTGGCACCCAGCTTTCTTCCTCAGTTTTAAAGGGTAAGGGTCCCTTTCTGGTTTCAACAGGCCAGCATAACTATGCCCAGTGCTTCAGAGGTAAAGCATCTCTGTAGATAGCCATATAGTCAGGGCCTTAACAGAGAGCTGAAGGAGTGTTTCTGCAACCCTCAAAAGCTGTGGGGCTAATGCTGCCACAACAATGGAGCTGGAGAATAGAGTATTAAACCAAAGAGGATTATCTTGAAAATTTGATGGAGTTGGTTATGCTAAGTTTTTGACTTATTTGTGACTTACCAGCTCTTTCTTCCTTCAAATCTCTGACTTTTAGAATGTGAGTGTCTACCCTATACATGCCCTACCACTGTAATTTTGAAACATATCACTTGTCTGTTTTCATGGCTGGAGAGGAATTTTGTTTCAGGAATAAAAACATTGAGTCTCATTCCTATCTGATTTAAAGCTCTTTAGATGAGATTTAAAACTTGGAGATATTGGAATTAATTAAAACATTAAGGCTTTAGGAAAAGAAGGAGTGGGTCTGGCACACTAGGGCATGAATTTGGGGAGTCCAGGGATAAGATGCTATGGGTTGAATTTTTCTCCCTCACAATTCGTGTGTTGACTTCTGATGTGACTGTGTTGGGAGAGAAGGGATTTAGGAAGTAAGTAAGATTGAATGAGGTTCTAACAGTGGGACCCTAATCTGACAATCACTGTAGCTTTGTAAAAAGAGAAGGATATCTCTCTGGCTCTCTCTCATATTAAAAAAGAAGAGGGCCATCTGAAAGCCAGTAAGAAAGTTTTAAACCTGCCATAGCTTGTATTATCCAGTCTCCAAACTGTGAGGAGATACATTTCTGTTGTTTTAGCTATTCTGTCTGTTGGGATTTTTTGTGGAAGCCCTAGCTTTTTTTTTTTTTTTTTTTTTTTTTTTTGGTGGAAGATAGCAGACTAAGGTACAAGTCATAGTAAAAGACCTGGAGAAGTAAGACGTGGAGAAGCAGAGTGGGTAAAGACAGGATCATAGAATCATGGTGGCATGTATAATGAGGTTGGAATCCTGGGTTTATATATGATGAAAACAAAATCCTGTTGGGTGGAGATTTTATTTTTTTTATTTGCAGTCATGGTCATCATAGCAGCACTGCAGTAAGCCTTTCTGTATCAGAGATACTGTGTTCTTTTCAACACATGCCCAATTAATAGAGGAAAAGAAATTGCATCCCACCAGTTCCAGAGGAAAAGCTAGATGCCTATGTAGCTTACACAAGATGGAAGTTCAAATCTTAGTGTATTTATCTTAATATATATGCAATCTGCATTCTACTTATTATATATGTATTTATTTTTACATACAATAACATTTAAATTTACTCATGATGGGATAAAGATAGTGCCTCTGAAAGAAAGAAAACACACGGTATCCTATGCTTTATAAATAGCTCTCCTTTCTTTCTTTTGTAACATGATGTTACAAACCCCCCGAAGGTACACATTCTCACTCAAGAAATCTTGTAAAGGAAATCCAAAAGGCTCAGAGGACAAGAGCAAGCCCTTCCCTTTGCACAGAAGGGCATTTTACTGGCATCTTACAAAACTAAAATAGAAAATAGATCACAGTACCTTCCTTGATTCTTGCCAAAGACAATTCTTCAAAAATGTTCCATTCTTCTGACGTTTCTCTTAGTGCAACTGCCACAAAGTTAGAACTTGAATTTAAACAACAACCCCTGAGACAAAACTCTGCTTGGGAGGGATAGAATAAAGAGAAGCACAAAACTGTGGCTACTTGCCTATATCAGTTTCCAAGCACAGATATGGGTAGAAAGCAATCTCTGTCATTTGAATAAGAGCCAGAAAGGAAGGTGGGTTCAATGGAACTAGTACCATTCATGTGGTTTTGAACATTCTCCTTTACAGTAGCTTTTCAGCATTGAGGTATTAGTGTGTATGCACAGAATTCAAAAGGATCAGAGAAGCTGGGATGATTCTTTCACTCAAGCAAGGCAAGTCGCACTCTTTGTCATTGTATAACCTTCACAGTCTCTTTATCCTGGAAAAGCAGTGCTGCCTATATTCCTTGCAGAAAATTATTCACAGTGGTACAGTGCATTCTCATCTATTTTAGCACAGTTAGCTTATGAAAACTCTAGAGCTTTGTAGCACAAAAATGATAAGTTTTCTTTTGCTCTGTTAAAAAACAGGCAAAATCCTAGACTGTTTTGAGGGAAATGTGTACTGTACAGCCTTGATGGTCTGTTATGAAGTCCCCTGTAATTCACTACTCAGTATCAAGTGTGAGTCATAACTTGGGGTCAAAGCTGATAGACAATAAAGAATTCAGAGTCATGCTAAAATTTGCTCTGTTCCTGGTCCTCAAGTTTGAAGGCTGCATGGGGACTGAGGAATGAGGAGGAATTTCTGATTTGCAAAGAAGTTAGAAGATATATACAGCATGTATCCTTACATGTATGCATTAATTTATATTCTTAGAAATTAACTAGTTTATGAAGGCCAGATAAAAATTACTCATTTTGTCTTATATAACAAAACAACATTCCAGACCAATTGTCATTAAAAACCAGAGGCATGAAGGTAAATTCATACCAAAGAAATTTTTTTCAAAAGCAAAAATTAAATTTTTGTGGATAGACCTGGGTTTTGTTTTGTTTTGTCTTGTTTTGTTGTGGTACTGGCAATTAAACTCAGGGACTTGTCCATGTTAGACAAGCACTCTACCACTTGAGCTGTTCCCCTAGCTCTTTAATTTACAGTGAGAGGTTGCCTGGCCTAAACCACAGAGGTCACCCCAGAGGCTGATCCCTCATCTCTACCCGGTGGTTCTGAAAACCACCCACATTTGGGAGGTAGAGAGCCTGGGTACTAGTGAAGCCCCTGAGAGTTTGAATTAGTGCTGTTCTAATGCATGCAGCTTCACCTCAAAGTCCTTATTAAAATCTCATAAGGGTGCCTCACAAATAAGGCTCTTGAACAAGACTATAAATAACGACCATGCTTCAGGCTAAATTTGAGGTGTTTCAGCCAGAGAAGTCAGGCTTTTTCTGATAATAATTGGAGCCAACAGTGCTTGGTTGAAGGCACTTGAAGACAGTGCTTTGGTCTTTGTGTGCTAGAGAAGCTGTTTGAAGTCCTAGGTAAGTCCACCCATGCTTGTCTTCCCTTGTGCTGTTCAGATCTTCTAAGGGGAAACCCCTTTGAAATTCATGAGAGTTTCCCCATATGATCAACTTAATGGGGTGCAGAATGATTTAAAAGATAGAATGGCAGCAAAAAACAAGTGGGAAATGAAACCTACAAGCTCTAAATACCTCACAATATGATTGTATTTGGAGACAGGGCCTTTGAAGAGGTAATTAAGTTAAAAATGAGAACTTAGGGTATGCCCTAATCCAATTTTTAAAAAGAGATGATTGCTGAATGGTAGATATCATTTCTTTGTGTAGATGTATATTAAAACATCATGTACAGTAAAAATGTTTTTTTTTTTTTAACAGTACTGAGCCTTGTGCTTACTCAGCAGTCTTTCTACCACGAGAGCCACACATCCAGCCCTTTTGGTTTGGTTATTTTTGAAAAAGGTCTTACTTATGCCCAGGCTGGCCTGGACTGAGATCCTCTTTTTTATGCTTCCCCAAATAGCTAGGATAAGCAGGGCAAACCACCACACCAATCCATTGGTTGAGATGGTATCTTGTGAACTTTTTGTCCAGGCTGGCCTCAAACCATGATCCTCTCAATTTCCACCTCCCAAGTAACTATGATTATAGGCATGACCATCAGTCCTAGATAAAATGGACTGTTTTTAAACAGCGGATATTAGGACACATCAGGCAGCACAAGGGCTGGGATAGCAGAAAGAAAAGACCATGTGAAAACACAGCAAGAAGCAGTCATCTGCAAGCCAAGGAGAGAGGACTTAGGAGAAGCCAAATCACTGGACATCTTGGACTTGAACATTTAGCTTCCAGACTCATGAGAAATACGTTTCTCTTGTTGAAATGCCCATCTTTAGTATTTTGTCATGGCAGCCCTAGCAAACAGAAGTCCCTGCTACTGATTGCATAAGAGCATATGCACTAAACAAGACTGACAAGCCCCTGGCAAATATAACTAAAATGAGGAGGAAAAAGACTCAAATTAGTAAAATCAGAAACTAAAAAAGGGAGATAACAATAAATACCAAGGAAATCCAGGGAGTCATCAGGGACTACTTTGAGAACCTATATTCAAATAAATTGGAAAATCTTGAAGAAATGGACAAATTTCTAGATACTTATAATCATCGAAAACTGAACCAAGAGGACACTCCACCTAAACAGATCTATAACATGTAATGAAATAAAAGCAGCAATAGTCTCCCAAATAAGAAAAACACAGGACTTGATGGTTTCTCCACTGAATTCCATCAGATCTTTAAGTACAAACTAATACTAACACTCCTTAAACTTTTCCATGAAATAGAAAGGGAAGGAACACTGCCTAACTCATTCTATGAAGTCGGTAGTACACTCATTCCAAAACCAGACAAAGACACATCCAAAAAGGAGAACTACAAGCTAATATCCTTAATGAAAATTGATGTAAAAGTCCTCAATAAAATAATGGCAAACCGAATCCAACAACATATAGAAAGATCATTCACCATGACCAAGTGGGCTTCATCCCAGGGATGCAGGGGTTGTTCAATATATGCAAATCATTAAATGTAATACAGCACATTAACAGAAGAAAGACAAAAACCACTCTATCATCTCAATAGATGCAGAAAAAGCCTATGATAAGATTCAACACCATTTCATGATAAAAGCTCTAAGAAAACTAGGAATAGAAGGAAAGTATCTCAACATTATAAAGGCTATATATGACAAACCTATAACCAACATTATACTTAATGGGGAAAAACTAAAACCTTTTCCCTAAAGTCAAGAATAAGACAAGGGTGCCCACTCTCCCCACTCCTATTCAACATAGTCCTGGAATTCTTAGTCCAAGCAATAAGGCAAGAAGAAGAAATAAAAGAATACAAATAGGTAAAAAAGTAAACTACCCCTATTTGCAGATGACACAATCCCATAGCTCAAAGACCCAAAAAACTCCACCCAAAAACTGCTAGACAACATAAAAAGCTTCAGCAAAGTAGCAAAACACAAAATCAACTTACAAAAATCAGTAGCCTCTCTATACACCAACAATGAATAGATTGAAAAAGCATATAGGAAAATAATTCCATTTATAATAGCCTCAAAAAACCTAGGAATAAACTGCACAGAGGAAGTAAATGACCTCCACAAAGAGAACTACAAACCACTTAAGAAAGAGATCAAAGAAGACTACAGAAGGTGGAAAGATCTCTTGTGCTCATGGATTGGCAGAATCAACATAGTAAAAATGGCTACACTACCAAAAGCAATCTACATGTTCACTGCAATTCCCATCAGAAAACTGAACTAGACCCAGGCCTGTCCTCCTGTACTAGAACCAACTCAAAGTGGATTAAGAACCTTAATATCAGACCCAAAACCTTGAACTTAGTGTAGAAAAGAGCAGGAAATACACTGGAAGCAATTGTTATAGGCAAGGACTTCCTCAGTAGAACTCAAACTGTTCTGCAACTAAGAGCAAGGATTGACAAATGGGACTACATGAAATTGAAAAGCTTCTGCTCAACAAAAGAAATGGTCTCTAAATTGAAGAGACCACCCATGGAATGGGAGAAAAATCTTTGCCAGCAATACATTAGACAAAGGACTGATAACCAGAATATACAGGGAGCTCAAAAATCTAAACTCCCCGAAAATCAATGAACTAATAAAGAAATGGGCAACTGAACAAAACAGAACTTTTTCAAAGGAAGGAGTCCAAATTGCCAAAAAACACATGAAAAAATGCTCACTGTCCCTAACCATAAAGGAAATGCAAATCAAAGTCACACTAAGATTTCACCTCACTCCTGTTAGAATTGCTACCATCAAGAACACCACCAACAATAAATGTTGGTGAGGCTGTGTAGAAAAAGGAACCTTCATACACTGCTGGTGGGAATGTAAGCTAGTACAACTACTATGGAAGACAATATGGAGGCTTTTTAAAAAACAAAAAACAGATCTGCCGTATGATCCAGCAATACTTCTCCTAGGGATATACCTGAAGGAATGTGACTTGGGTTACTTCTAAGGCACCTGCACAGCCATGTTTATTGCAGCACTATTCACAATAGCCAAGCTATGGAAGCAGCCAAGATGCCCCACTACTGACGAATGGATTAAGAAAATGTGGTATTTATAAACAATAGAATTTTATTCAGCCACAAAGAAGAATGAAATTTTGTCATTTGAAATAAATGAATGGAACTGGAGAACATAATATTAAGTGAAATTAGTCTCAGAAGGCCAAAAATTGCATGTTCTTCTTCATATGTGGATTATAGACAAAAAACAAATGCAGTAATATTATTGGACATGGGTCTCACACTAAGGGGAGACCATGCTCGGGAGGGATAGGGAAAGGTAAGGAAACCAAAAACTTGAATGTGGTTGATGTGCTCACTGTAGAGGAGCAAATACAGTAATTTTAAACTGGCAGAGGCCACTATGGGAAGGGGACAAGGAAGTAGTGAAGAGGTCTGGTAGAGATGAATTAATTTGTGTTGTAATACACATATGCATGGAAATAAAACAAGGAACGTCCCTCTATATCTATCTTCTTCTCAAACTAGCAAAAAGACTATGTTTTTCTTATTTATTATCTTTTATGTCTTCAACAAAATCCAAGAACAAGATTGCAGAACAAGTTCTGCCTGGAGTTTGTCGGGGGAGGGAGGTGGTCCAAGTAATGTATACACATGCAAGAAAATGTAAAAACAATAAAATAAAATTAAAAAAAAGAGGTCATGCACTGTTTCTGAGTCTCATGGTGTCTGACCTGAAGTATGAATAAAGTATAAACATGTGAGTATAGATGTAAGGGCACTTGTGTAAAATGAAAGTCAGTTACCATCAGGGCTGTCCTGGGCCTTCACCCATGTTTTACCTAGTGAAGGACCATGTAGGGTTAGAGAAATAATCTATGGGGACTTCTACTTGTGAGTGGCAGTGAGTAGGGTTGAAAACACTGGTGACAGAAAGTACATTATGTCGGGAGCTATAACCTGAAAAGACCATAATGGTGATTCAGTGTGTCCCTAAGATCAAGAGCCTCCCTCTGTGTAGTCAAACTGTTTTTCTAGTTCCATATTTAGGTGAATAGTTTCCACCCTGATTTTGACAATCAGAACTACTTATGCTGGTGACTCATGCCTGTAAATCTAGCTACTTGGGAGACTGAGATCAGGAAGATCTCAGTTCAAGGCCAACCTGGACAAATAGTTCTCGAGACCCCTCCCCATCTCCAAAATAACCAGATAAAAATAGACTGGAGGTAAAGCTCAAGCAGTAGAGCACCTGCTTTAGTAACAAAGCCCTGAGTTCAAATCACAGTCCCACCAAAAAACAATGCATCAGAGTTATTATGAATGTACAGAAAAATGTCAACTTATATAAATTTTAGGAGCCATTTTTTATATTCACTATTTTTACATTGAACAAATATTTATTTAGTACCAACTCTGTGGTAAGCATTGTGGTGAATCCCTGGAAAACATGGTTCATATCACTATGGAGTTAAGGTTCTAAAATGTCTGAGGGGGGCACAAGAGTTGGAGAGTAGAAAATTGGCAAGCAATTCATTAAATAAATACAATTATAGTACAGTCTCTAGAAAGATAATATTGAAGCATGGAAGGCTTCTCACAGAGGATCTGAATGATATGAATAGAAAGCCCCATGAAGAGCTAAAGAAAGACAGCTCCAGTATGGGTGAATAAGACTCAGATGCACGTGTTAAAGACCAGAAAGAGGGCAATGCATCTGAAACAGAGAAGAGGGAGAATGTGCAAGACCAGGTCAGTCATGTCAGGTGCCACCACGGACTTCAGAGTTACTGCATAAATAAAATGAGCTACTGCATTTTCAAGATATGCAAGGGTTTTTGGAGGCAGGTTAGTTTTTTGTTTGACAAATGCTCATGACACTGTATCATTGGTAATGCTTGTGAGGGGGCTGTCTCATTAAAACTGTAGACAAACCTACTATTAGCAGCCTAGTCAAGGAGAGAGGCAAAGAATAATAACACATGAGCTGCCTGATGACATGCATGTCACCGTTCCTTGGACCCATGCTTTGTGTGTGTGCTGCATAGGATGCTCTTCAGTATTCCCTCAAAATGAAATCATGTTGCTCGTTCTAAAGGAAGTTCCAGCTTATCTGGGGAAAGTAAAAAATATATAAATAAATAGTGCTCCAGATAGTACATTTAGGGATTTGTTGGGGGGAGAATTAGCACTGGGGTTTGAACTCATGTTTGCTAAGCAGGTGCTCTTACCACTTGAGCCACTCTGTCAGTCCTTTGGGATTTTTTTTTTTTGAGTAAGGAAAACTGTCTAATTAAGATGGGTAGTTTCTCTAGCTGCTTTCTCTGGTTTTTATGAACACTTACCATTTAATTAACTAGCTAATTTTGATATTTTGGGGACAGGGTCATGCTATGTAGCCTAAGATGACCTCAAACTCATGATTCTCCTACTTCAGCTTCTGAGTGTGGGATACAAGTGTGTACTATTACACCTGGCCCTTTGTTGTCTTATAAGAAATGGATCTTATTGTGTATGCTTGAGTTTCACAAAAAAGATAAGAAAATAGCAAAGATGTATATGAAAAGGTACTCATCATCACTAATCATCAAAATTATTCATAATATCCAAAATGTTATGATAATCAATAAGTGGATGAATGAATAAAGAAATGTGTTATGTATACACATGGAATATTATTCATAAGTAAAAAGAAATGAAATCCTGTCCTTTGCAGAAACATGGATGGGACTACAGGACATTATATTAAGTGAAATAAGAAGCCAAGAACAGAAATACAACTACCACATGTTTTTATTCATTCACGTTTATGTGTAAGAGTGTGTGCATTGATTTGCAGAGCTATAGGATAATAGTCACTAGAAGTTAGGATAAATGGGGGGGATGGAAGAATAGAGAGAGGTTGGTGATTATTTATCATTTAAAGAAGTGGAATATAAGACTTCGCAGATTCCCAAAACAAAGAAATATGTACTTAAATGTTTGTGATACAGAAATGTTAATTACCCTGATTTTATCATTTCACATTGTATTTGTGCATTTAATTATCACATTGTGCCCAATAAATGTGTATAATTATTATATGTCAAGAAAAAGTTCCATGAACACCCCTAAAAAAGATAAGAGATAACAAATATTGCTAAGGATATGGAGAAAAGGAATTCTTAGTACATTGCTTGTAGGGAGGCAGATTAGTGCAGCCATTAAGGAAAGAGTTGGGAACTTTCTAAAGAAATTAAAAATACAACTACCAAATAACCCAGCAATTCCCTTTCTTGGGATATACTCAAAGGAGATGAAATTGCTACATTATAATGACTTTTTCACTGTAATGTTTATTGGATATTTAATCTTGATCAACCACTGGTGGTCATGATGGCTAACAAGAGTGAGCAGATGATCTAGCTACAAAGAATGAGAAATAATAGAAATCACAATAAAATGGAGATAAAGGTCATCAAAGTGGGCCATCTATTGTCTGAGAAAAACCAAAATGGCAGATAAGGCCACTCACTGGTCAGCAGTCAATGTTCTCTTTAAAGATAAGTCCATGTTAAATGAAAAGGCTAAATAAATAAGGGCTTCTTTTAGTCAATTTCTCCAAACTAGTTTTTTCCCTTAGTTATAGATCAGTTTTATAGATTTATTAAGTGTCACTTCACGGTAATATGTGACAAGAGTCCTAAGAAAGTCATGTTTTACACATACAGTAAGGATAAATCATATTTTTTCTTAAACAAGAGACATATCATCTTGATTGAAACACAGAAATGGAAATACAACATTTCAGAGTGAGGAGACTATGATCAAGGACAAATATGTAGAGTAACACATTCAAGAATATATTGAATGCTTGAGTAAAAAGTATACAAGCAAGCATAATAAATGACGTTTATGGTAAATACATTTTATTCCTCAGGTACTATATTTCAAATACATTGCCTTATTTCAATATTAGAGAAACATGTGAGTAGATAATATTGCAACTCCATTTTATAGAGAAGATAGCTGAGAGTAATATAATTTATATAATTTGCCCAACTTCCCAGAAGACTATAATAAGGAATTTAAACTACATCAGTAATAGTCAGGGATCCACCAAAAGTTTCAAGTGGAGCAATAATATGACGTGTGCTCAATGAAAAATAGTGAGGCAGAGAAGAACATGGTGGATTAGAATGGGCTACTTTGGACATAATGAGTTCAGTTGGGAGATTTATTCATTTGATTCATTGAGGGAAAGGTTATAAGAGTTTCTACCCAAGTCACATCAATGGGGAATAACATGAGAATATGGGCATAGAGTAATTGTAAAGGAACTATGAGATTAGTAACAGAATGGTGGGATGAGAGAGAAAATCAATCTAGGTTTCTGAACCTCTGGATATCTTAGCTGATGGCAATGCTATTAGCAAATAGTGGGTGTGTTAGTCAGGAATTTTTTGTCATTGTGATAAAATACCTGAGAAAAACAACTTAAAAGAGGATAGGTTTATTTTGTCTCATGGTTTCACAGGTTTCAGTCTGTGGTCATTTGCCTCATGGTTGTGGGCTTGTGGTGGGGCAGAACATCATGGTAGGAGAGTACGGCAGAGAAAAATTCTCACCTCATGTTGACTGGGAAGCACGCAGAGAGAGGGTGAGAAAGAGAGGAGAGAGAAGAGGGGGAAATGTTTAAGAATAAAATATGCCTTTCAAAAGCAAAAGCCCAGTAACCTACTTCTTCCAACGGGGCCCCACCTCCTAATAGCCCATTCTGCTATGAACTCATCAGTGGATTAACCCATTGATGAGGCTAGTGCCTGATGATCAAATTACCTCTCAATGGTGCCATCTGCTAGGATGCCAAGCGTTTAACACATGGGTCTCTTGAGGTGATGCTTCATGTCCAAATCATAATAGTGGGACATAAATGGAGGAACATATTTTGGTTCAGAAAAACTAATAAGGAGTTATTGCTACTTGTGTATCAAATATGCCTAAATTTTCTCTTTTTAGAGTAGGATGGGCATTCTAATAAAACAAGAATATTGCCAGTGTTCATCCTCACCATCATTAATAAGTATTTATGAACCTCCAACATGGCACAGCAGCTGTTTTCAGCAGATCAACAGGACAGATATTCAAGAAGTAGGTATTCTGTATTTTTCTATTTTTATAATTTTCCATTTGTATAATGTAGGTAGTTGAGGCAGATTACAAAACTGGTCATGCTTATTTACCTCTTTATGTGTGTAGCCCTTTGAAGGGTGACAGTGGCTTCTTTCATGAAGAGGGGAAGTCTATTTCTTGACTTCTTGGATTTAGAGTAATGGAATGTACAAGAAGTTACTAATTTTGAAATTAAGCCTTACTCTTTCCCTTTAGAGTTTCCCTTTGTCATATGTAAAAGCCTGTGTCAACCTACTGAATGATGAAAGATATATTGGCCAGACACACCTGGTACCATCCAACCACCAGACTCATGTGTGAAGCTCTTACACCATGTAGTCTCAATCAACCTGTCAGTAGACAGCAGGTATTGGTGAGGCATTGTTGAGCCTAGTCAAGATCATTCAAGCCTGCTTAGGTAACTCACACTTCCTGGCTGACCCCTACATGTTTGAACAAGAGTAATATGTGATTTCTGTGTTAGGCCACTCAGTTTGGCATATCTTTATGTAGCAATAGATTATCAATATAGTAGTACACATGTGAATAGTATAAAGATATTTTGAAATACAGATTATAAGAAAAAAGATCATTAAAAAAATAATGCATGTTTCCAGTTAATCAAGATATCAACTTTATTTTGATACAACCAAATCTTTTTATAGTTACGTACTCACAATGAATATGTGATAGAACTCAATATTTTGTTTGAAAATGGATGTTTTCACTTAACAATATACAGTACATTTCTTTCTCATAATTTGCCTTCATAATCCATACATAGCCTGGGAATGGACTTCTGGAATTCTCAATTTGTCCTAATTTACACTGAGTATCATTTTTCTGTCAAGTGTCTTCCTTGGCAGATTAGTAAGGGTCAGATAAAATACAAACATTTATTGAGGCAAGTTATATGAAATACTCAACATTTTGGAAGGAACTAGTACATAGTTTTGTATGGAGTAGTTCTGAAAGGAGGAAACAGTATTAATAGAAGAAAAATATGACCTAAGTTATAGTACAGCTATCAGGTTTGGGAAGAATAATGTAATGGAGAGCTTTGATGATAAAGTTATAATGTCCAAAGGAAGGCAAGAACTGAATTATCAATATTTTTCACTTATCATATCAGTGGCAAAATGTTTTCATTTTTAATAAGAAGGAAAAGATAATCACAAACATAGGTTCCCCTTTGGGATGAGGTGAAAAGAGAGACTAAAAGTTATTGTTTTGATGAGAACAAAGTATCAAGGAGAAAATTCAGCAATGAATAAAACTTTATTTGGCATCAATTTTTAATAAGATGTTAGAAAAAAACAGAGATTCACAAGCAAGAGAAGCATTTGGGTTCTTTTTTTTTTTCCAGTGTGGGGAATTTGGTGATTGAATTTAGAGCCTTGCTAGGTAAGTGCTTTATCATTTGAGCCACACCCTCAGCACTTTTGCTTTTTGTTTACTTGTTTTTGAGATAGGGTGTCATGTTAACTTTGCAAGGCTGACTTGGAACCATGATCCTCTTACGTTCCTCTCCAAGTAGCTGAGACCACAGGTATGTACCACCACTTAAGCATATGGATGCTTCAAAGGGATTCTTACTTACAAAATAGCTATTTGTGTCCTTGGCTATACTGGTTCACTGAGACAAATAGAATTCCACAAGACATTAGTATAATAGTGGCCAGAAGTATGAGATATAAAAGTGAAAGAGGTTACACTAGTAATCGGCCTCTAGGTGTGCCTGTGACTGTCATGTGTCTGAGACATTGACACCTCCTGCCTCCAGAAGAGGCAGGACCTAGGGTGGCAGGTGTGGCTGAATGACTACCCCAGTCAGAGCTGAGGGGTGTATTTGCAAGGAACCAAAAGTGATATCCTATTTAGAAGATAGATATAAGAACTGATAATATGAATGAAATTATGTGTTAAATAAAATGTATGAGTCTTAATCAGAAGAAAAAGGAATTCAATCTAGACAATACGAGAAATGGTAGGAGGAAAAAAAGTCACTCATGAAAAATTAGTTTGAGGAAAAAACAAAAACAAAATAAAGAGTCTAAGGTGCATTCATATTGACTAGTTATTATAAACAAATAATTTTGACTAACTGTTGTTCAGATTCACAGATTGGTTATAAAAGGAACAAGTCAAATATAAGACAGGTATTTAAGATAAAAGTACAAAAATTAATAATGAGGGAGAAATATATACCAGATAACTATGACTTTGAAAAGTTTGAGTTTGCAGGTTTTTTTTTTTTTGTGGGACTAGTGTTTGAACACAGAACTTTACACTTACAAAGCAGGCAACCTACTGTTTGAATCATACACTCCCAGTCCATTTTGCTCTGGTTAATTTTGGAGATGGGGGTCTCATGAAGTGTTTGCCCAGATGGTCATCAAAGCATGATCCTCCCAATCTCAGTCTTCCAAGTAGTTAGGATTATAGGTGTGAGTCTCTGGCACCTGGATGGGTTAGCAGTTTTAATATGAAACTAAAAATATTTTATTTTATTATTGTCATACTGGGGGTATAATGTGACATTTACAAAAAGTTCTTATAATGTATCATAATTTAGTTCACCCCTTCCATCATTCTTCCTTGTCTTCCCTCTCCCCATTCATGGAATAGTTTCAAAAGGTCTCATTTTTCCATTTACAAACATGTGTACATAATATTTCTACTATGTTCACTGTCCTATACCTTTTCCTTGTATCCTCTCCCATCCCACTTATACCAATCTCCCAGATAGGACCTGTTTTGCCTTCTCATTTCCTGTGAAACTAAATATATTTTGAGAAGAACTTATTTTTTTTAAGTCAGTGTCTCATTATGTAGCCGAAACTGGCCTTGAACTCACAATTCCTTTATCTCTCAAGTACTGGGATTGCAGGTGTGTACCACCATGTCCAGCTGAGGGAAACATTTTTAAGGAACCAAAGAGATATTAGTAAAGGTTAAAGAAAATAATAGGTCAATGGCATGGCATTTCTTTAAAAAATCAGTAAGATGTACACACTTCTGGAAAGACTGAGAAAACACACAGAAAAGATAATGAATGAAAAGAGAAAGTGAAAATAAAGTTTGAGTGGAAGACAGACATGCTAATTTGTTTACACATTATATATGGCTCCTTTTGTGCTATGCCTGGCAAGTTGAGTAATCACATCAGAGACAATATCAGTAGGAAAGCCTAAAATATCCACTATTTGATCACTTATAGAGAAGATTTTCCAATTCTACTCAAACAGAAAAGGTGTGTAACATCCCCAAGATCATGTGGGTGATTTCAGCAAAAGAGAGTAATTATAAGAAATAATAAAATGGAAACATTACAAATGAAAAAACAGAAACAGTGGTATAAATAAATGTCTTCACTGAGCTCATCAATTGCACCTTGGGAAAAATCTGTAAGCTTTAAAACAGCCCCTAGAAATTACTGAAATTGAAATTTCAAAATGAGAGATGAGTATTCAAATGCCATAGGAAATTATCAGATGGTCTAACATATACAAATAACAGGAGTTGAAGAAAGAACAGAGAAGAAAACATATATGAGGATATGAAAAGAGTGGCTCAGTGTTCCTCAAATTTTTAAAGGACAGCAAAGAAGAGATTAAAGATATGAAGCTCAGAGAAATTCAAATAACATAACATACAAGCATGCACATGTGTGTGCACACACACACACACAATAAAAGTAAACAAAATATTTAAGGTGAAATGAGACCATGGAATATTCTCAAATTAGAAAGAAAAATGTGAAAAGAAATTGCCAACCCAGAATTTATACTGAAAGAAACAACCTATGAAGGGGAAGGAAAACAGTTTTTTCTCAAACAAAACAAAGGAAATTCATTGTCAGAGGGTGTACTATACAAAAAATGTTAAAGAAAAATTGTAGGACAGAAGGAATGTATTATATTAGACAACAATCTATACAAAGTCTGAAGAACTCTGGAAATTCAATGAATAAAGGCAAATAAAATTATACATTTATTATTTGGAATTTGCTAATAAGAAAATCATTCAACAAAATAACATTAATGCATTTTTTGTTGATAGTATGTGAAAAAATAAAGTGCTTTATAATAATGAACAGAGAGGATAATGGGAAATAATAGGGAATATATTACTCTGATTCCTTTCTATTACCTATACCTTATGTAGCATAATATTTGTAGGTAGACTCTGATTAATTTTGAAATAGATTGTAAATCCTAGGAAAAATTCACCAAAAAAATCAATAGAAGATTAAAACTAATCAATAAAAGAATTCAAATTAAATTATAAGTGTTGGATTAATCCATGTAAAAGCAGGAGAGAAAGGAGAGACAAAACAGAGAAAAGAACAGATAGCCAAATAGAAAATAGATGGCAGATAGTAGATTTTAATCCAAGCATATCAACAGCTTCATTAAACTTCAATGCTGTAAAACTCCACTTAAAACTTAGTGTCAAATTAGATTAAAAAGCATGAACCAAGTTTACTTTATTTACAAGAAACTAATTTATCTATAAGTATATAGACAGGTTAAAAGTAACTGACTGGAAAAGATATATAATGCAATCAAAATCTAGAGGAAACTTTATGAATTTCTGAAAAATTAAACTTGAGATGAAGAAATAAAAAGATGATAATGATAAAAGTGCCAGTGGATTGTAAGATAACATAGTAGATATTAACCACTTTGAACTGCTTTCAGGGAGAAAGCAAGAATCGGGAAAACGTGAACAGATCCTCAGGGAAATGTGAGTCTACAACAAAAGAGCTAACAGTTGTATAATTAGAGATCCAGAAAGAGAGGATAAAGAGATTGAAGCTAAAAGGCACTCAATAAAGAGTGATCAATATGTTAATTAAGTTGATTATGATAGTAATTTCATAAATATACACATATAGCAAAACATCATGTTTTTACCTTGAATTATACAATTTTTGTTTATTAAGCATACCTCAGTAAAGCTCAAAAGTATGCCTGAAAAATTCCCAAATTTGACAAAAGACTAAAGCCTATAAGTTCAAAAAGCTGTGTAAACTCTATATGAGATTCCATATACACACACACAGCATCACATCAAAGTCAAACAAGTCAAAGTAAAAACTCTTCAAAGCAGTGATAGAAATGTCACTTTAACTATAGGACAAGCACAATTCTTATGAGAGCACATTTCTTATCAGAAACCATGGAGATGAGAAGAAAATATCACGACATTTTGCAAGTTCTGAAAGAAAAAGAAAAAATTTGTTAACTGAAAAATTGCGTATCAGTGAACGTCTGGTTCAAAATTAAAGGCTAAATAAGAGACCTAAAAATAAAAGCAAAAAGCTAAGAGAATGTGTTATCATCAGACCTATCCTGAAAGAATGATTAAGTTCTCAAAAACAGAAAGGAAATGATAAAAAAGAAGAATCTTAGAACATCAAGAAAGGCAAAAGAATGATGTTAAGAATTAAAATATGGGCAAGTACAATACATTGTCCTACCTCTCTTGAGTTTTCTGACTTGTTTAACAACTAAAGCAATATTTATGACAATGTGTGATGTAATTCTAAACAATGGAGAAAGGAGAACAGGCAGAAACTAAAGATAGGCAAGGTTTCTTTACTTTGTTCCAAAAGATAAAATGTTGACAATCAACTGTCATATATATAAAACATACTTATCTAGAAAAACCACTGAAAAAGCTACAGATACATATATTTTAAAATCATAAAGAAAAATTCTAAAACAAATGATAAGTAAAGGCTCAGAAAGCTGGGCAAAGGAAACAGTTCAGAGACCAAATAAAATAAAAAATAAAATAGAAATCTTAAGCTATAACATAACAATAATTATATATTTATTTTTTATTCTTTATTTTTTTATTCATATGTGCATACAATGTTTGGGTCATTTCTCATACCTTCCCCCCCCTTACCCCCCCGCCTCCTTCCTCTCCCCCCCACCCCCTTGAAACCCAGCAGAAACTATTTTGCCCTTATCTCTACTTTTGTTGAAGAGAGAGTATAAGCAATAATAGGAAGGACCAAGGGTTTTTGCAAGTTGAGATAAGGATAGCTATACATGGAGTTGACTTGCATTGATTTCCTTTTTATGTGTGTTACCTTCTAGGTTAATTCTTCTTGAGCTAATCTTTTCTCTAGTTCCTGGTCTCCTTCTCCTATTGGCCTCAGTTGCTTTAAAGTATCTGCTTTAGTTTCTCTATGTTGAAGGCAACAAATGCTAGCTAGTTTTTTAGGTGTCTTACCTATCCTCACCCCTCCCTTGTGTGCTCAAAGTCCAACCCCCTTGTTGTGTTTGCCCTTGATCTAATGTCCACATATGAGGGAGAACATACGATTTTTGGTCTTTTGGGACAGTCTAACCTCACTCAGAAAGATGTTCTCCAATTCCATCCATTTACCAGCAAATGATAACATTTCATTCTTCTTCATGGCTGCATAAAATTCCATTGTGTATAAATACCACATTTTCTTGATCCATTCATCAGTAGTGGGGCATCTTGGCTGTTTCCATAACTTGGCTATTGTGAATAGTACTGCAATAAACATGGGTGTGCAGTGCCTCTGGAGTAACCTGTGTCACATTCTTTTGGGTATATCCCCAAGAGTGGTATTGCTGGATCAATGATTACATTTTTAAGTAGCCTCCAAATTTTTTTCCAGAGTGGCTGTACTAGTTTACATTCCCACAAGCAGTGTAAAAGGGTTCCTTTTTCCCCGCATCCTCACTAACACCTATTGTTAGTGGTGTTGCTAATGATGGCTATTGTAACAGGGGTGAGGTGGAATCTTAGTGTGGTTTTACTTTGCATTTCCTTTATTGCTAGAGATGGTGAGCATTTTTTCATGTGTTTTTGGCCATTTGAATTTCTTCTTTTGAGAAAGTTCTGTTTAGTTCACTTGCCTGTTTCTTTATTGGTTCATTAATTTTGGGAGATTTTAGTTTTTTAAGTTCCTGATATATTCTGGTTATCAGTCCTTTGTCTAATGTGTCTTTTTGTTTAGTTGTACTGCTGGGGTTTCATTGAGAAAGTTCTTACCTATACCTTATAATTCCAGTGTATTTCCTACTCTTTCCTATATCAACTTTAGAGTTTGGGGTCTGATATTAAGATTCTTGATCCATTTTGAGTTAATCTTGGTATAGGGTGGTATACATGGATCTAGTTTCAGTTTTTTGCAGACTGCTAACCAGTTTTCCCAGCAGTTTTTGTTGAAGAGGCTGTCTTTTCTCTATCATGTATTTTTAGCACCTTTGTCAAAGTCAAGTTGGTTATAGTTGTGTGGCTTCATACCTGGGTCGTCTATTCTGTTCCACTGGTCTTCATGTCTGTTTTTGTGCCAGTACCATGCTGTTTTTATTGTTATTGCTTTGTAATATAGTTTGAAGTCAGGTATTGTGATACCTCCTGCATTGTTCTTTTGACTGAGTATTGCCTTGGCTAATCATGGTCTCTTGTGTTTCCAAATAAATTTAACAATAAATTTTTCAATTTCTTTGATAAATGTCATTGGGATTTTGATGGGGATTGCATTAAACATGTAGATTACTTTTGGGAGTATTGACATTTTTACTATGTTGATTCTACCAATGCATGAGCATGGGAGATCTCTCCACTTCCTATAGTCTTCCTCAATCTCTTTCTTCAGAAGTTTATAGTTTTCCTTGTACAGGTCTTTCACATCCTTTGTTAGGTTTACACTGAGGTATTTGATTTTTTTTCAGGCTATTGTAAATGGAATTGTTTTCATATAGTCTTTCTCAGTTTGTTCATTATTAGTGTATAGAAATGCTAATGATTTTTCTACATTGATTTTATATCCTGCTACCTTGCTATAGCTATTGATGGTGTCTAGGAGCTTTTGAATAGTGTTTTTTGGTTCTTAAAGGTATATGATCATGTCATTTGCAAATAGGGATATTTTGACAGTTTCTTTACCTATTTTTATCCCTTTTATTCCTTCTTCTTGCCTAATTGCTCTGGCTAGGAATTCCAGGACTATGTTGAATAGGAGTGGAGATAGTGGGCATCCGTGTCTGGTTCCTGATTTTAGAGGGAATGATTTCAGTTTTCTCCATTAAGTATAATGCTGGCTGTAGGTTTGTCATATATAGCTTTTATAATATTGAGGTATGTTCCTTCTGTTCCTAGATTTCTTAGAGCTTTTATCATGAAATAGTGTTGGATCTTATCAGAGTCTTTTTCTGCATCTATTGAGATGATCAAATGATTTTTGTCTTTGCTTCTCTTAATGTGGTTTATTACATTTATTGATTTTCATATGTTGAACCATCCCTGCATTCCTGGGATGAAGCCTATTTGGTCGTGGTGAATAATCTTTTTGATGTGTTGCTGAATTTGGTTTGCCATTATTTTGTTGAGGATTTTTGCATCAAGGTTCATTAAGGAGATTGGCCTATAGTTCTCCTTTTTGGAGGTGTCTTTGCCTGGTTTTGGGATAAGTGTAATACTGGCTTCATAAAATGGGTTAGGCAGTTTTCCTTCACTTTCTATTTCGTGGAACAGTTAAGGAGGATTGGTATGAGTTCGTCTTTAAAGGTCTGATAGTATTCAGCAGAGAATCCATCAGGTCCTGGACTTTTCTTTTTGGGGAGACTCTTGATTGATGCTTCAATTTCATTTTGTTTTATAGATCTATTCAGGTGATTAATTTCCTCTTGGTTCAGTTTTGGATGATCATATGTATCTAGAAATCTGTCCATTTCTTTAAGGTTTTCAAATTTATTTGAATATAAGTTCTCGAAGTAGTCTCTGATGATTTCCTGGACTTCCATGGTGTTTGTTGTTATCTCCCCTTTTGCTAATTTGTGTTTTTACTCTACTCATTTGATTCTACTAATTTGGGTTTTTTTCTCTCCTCATTTTCATCAGGTTTGCCAGGGGTCTATCGATCTTGTTTATTTTTTCAAAGAACCAACTTTTTGTTTCATTAATTCTTTGTATGGCTTTTTTGGTTTTTATTTCATTGATTTCAGCTCTTATTTTTATTATTTTTCTCCTTGTATTTGTTTTGGGATTTGCTTGTTCTTGTTTTTCTAGGAGTTTGAGATGTATCATTAGGTCATTGATTTGGGATCTTTCAGTCTTTTTAATACATGCCCTCATGGCTATGAACTTTCCTCTCAGGACTGCCTTAGCTGTGTCCCATAGGTTCCAGTATGTTGTGTTTTCATTTTCATTGACTTCCAGGAACTTTTTAATTTGCTTTTTTATTTCATTGATGATCCATTGTTCGTTAAGTAGTGAGTTATTTAGTTTCCAGCTGTTTGCATGTTTTTTGTCTTTACTTTTGTTGTTGAGTTCTACTTTTACTGCATTGTGATCAGATAGTATGCATGGCATAATTTCTATTTTCTTATAGTTGATGAGGCTTGCTTTGTGTCCTAGGATATGGTCTATTTTGGAGAAAGTTCCATGGGCTGCTGAGAAGAATGTATATTGTGTAGAAGTTGGATGAACTGTTCTGTAGACATAAAGTAGGTCCATTTGATCTGTTGTATATTTTAGATCTTGGTTATCTTTATTGATTTTTTGTTTGGATGACCTATCTATTGATGATAATGGGGTGTTAAAGTCTCCCACAACCACTGTGTTGGCATTTATATATGCTTTTAGGTCTTTCAAGGTATGTTTTATGAAATTGGTTGCATTGACATTGGGTGCATACAGATTGATGATTATTATTTCCTTTTGGTCTATTTCCCCTTTTATTAGTATGGAATATCCTTGTTTATCTCATTTGATCAATGTAGGTTTGAAGTCTACTTTGTCAGAGATAAGTATTGCTACTCTTGCCTGTTGTTGGGGGCCATTGGCTTGGTAAATCTTCTTCTAGCCTTTCATCCTAAGCCTATGCTTATTTCTGTCGGTGAGATGTGTCTCCTGTAAGCAACATATTGTTGAATCTTCCTTTTTAATCCATTTCATCAAGCGGTGCCTTTTGATGGGTGAATTACATTTATTGATTTTTGTATGTCGAACCACCCCTGCATTCCTGGGATGAAGCCTACTTGGTTGTGGTGAATGATCTTTTTGATATTTTGTTGAATTCAGTTTGCCATTATTTTATTGAGGATTTTTCCATCAATGTTCATTAAGGAGATTGGCCTATAGTTCTCCTTTTTGGAGGTGTCTTTGCCTGGTTTTGAGATAAGTGTAATAATGGCTTCATAAAATGTGTTAGGCAGTTTTCCTTCCCTTTCTATTTTGTAGAACAGTTTAAGGAGGGTTGGTATCAGCTCTTCTTTAAAGGTCTGATAGAATTCAGCAGAGAATCCATCAGGTCCTGGACTCTTCTTTTTGCGGAGACTCTTGATGGCTGCTTCAATTTCATTTTGTGTTATAGATCTATTCAGGCGATTAATATCCACTTGGTTCAGTTTTGGATGATCATATGTATCTAGAAATCTGTCCATTTCTTTAAGATTTTCAAATTTATTTGAATATAGGTTCTCAAAGTAGTCTCTGATGATTTTCTGGACTTCCATGGTGTTTGTTGTTATCTCCCCTTTTGCATTCATGATTCTACTAATTTGGGTTTTTTCTCTCCTCATTTTAGTCAGGTTTGCTAGGGGTCTGTCGATCTTGTTTATTTTTTCAACGAACCAACTTTTTGTTTCATTAATTCTTTGTATGGTTTTTTTGGTTTTTATTTCATTGATTTCAGCTCTTATTTTATTATTTCTCTCCTTGTATTTGTTTTGGGATTTGCTTGTTCTTGTTTTTCTATGAGTTTGAGATATATCATTAGGTCATTGATTTGGGATCTTTCAATCTTTTTAATATATGCACTCATGGTTATAAACTTTCCTCTCAGGACTGCCTTTGCTGTATCTGATAGGTTGTGGTAGGTTGTGTTTTCATTTTTATTGACTTCCATGAACTTTTTAATTTCCTCTTTTATTTCATCAATGACCCACTGTTCATTAAGTAATTAGTTATTCAGTTTCCAGCTGTTTGCATATTTTTTGTCTTTACTTTTGTTGTTGAGTTCTAGTTTTATTGCATTGTGATCAGAAGAATGCATGGTATAATTTCTATTTTCTTACAGTTGATGAGACTTGCTTTGTGCCCTAGGATATGATCTCTTTTGGAGAAGTTTCCATGGGCTGCTGAGAAGAATGTATATTGTGTAGAAGTTGGATGAACTGTTCTGTAGACATCAAGTAGGTCCATTTGATCTATTGTGTATTTTAGATCTAGGATTCTTTATTGATTTTTTTGTTTGGATGACCTAACTATTGATGATAATGGGGTGTTAAAGTCTCCCACGACCACTGTCTTGGAGTTAATACATGCTTTTAGGTCTTTCAGGGTATGTTTGATGAAATTGGGTGCATTGACATTGGGTGCATATAGGTTGATAATTGTTATTTCCTTTTGGTCTATTTCCCCTTTTTTTAGTATGGAATGTGCTTGTTTATCTCATTTGATCAATGTAGGTTTGAAGTCTACTTTGTCAGAGATAAGTATTGCTACTCCTGCCTGTTTTCAGGGGTCATTGGCTTGGTAAATCTTCTTCCAGCCTTACATCCTAGCCTATGCTTATTTCTGTCAGTGAGATAGGTCTCCTGTAAGCAACAAATTGTTGGATCTTCCTTTTTAATCCATTTCATCAAATGGTACATTTTGATGGGGGAATTAAGTTCATTAACATTAAGTGTTAGTACTGATAGGTATGTGGTGATTCCTGTCATTTAGTTGTCTTAGTTGTTTGAAGGTTTGAGTGTGTGTACCTAAATTGAGGTTACTTTCTACTTTCTTGCTTTTTCTTTTCCTGTAGCTGAGTGCTGCCTGCCCTTTCATGGTTATGTTGGGTTTCACTTTCTGTATGCAGAATCCTTTGAAGAATCTTCTGTAGTAGTGGCTTTGTCATCATATATTGTTTTAGTTTCTGCTTATCATGGAAGACTTTTATTGCTCCATCAATTTTGAATGATAGTTTTGCTGGGTAGAGTATCCCGGAGTTGAAGTTATTTTCATTCAGTGCCCAGAAGATCTCACCCCACACTCTTCTTGTTTTAATGTTTCTGCTTAGAATTCTGCTGTGATTTTGATGGGTTTACCTTTGTATGTTATTTGTTTTTTCTCTCTTACAGCCTTCAATTTTCTTTCCCTAGTTTCTGTACTTGTTGTTTTAATGATGATATGTCGTGGCGTAGTTCTATTTTGATCTGGTCTGTTTGGTGTTCTGGCAGCCTCTTGCATCTGTTTGGGAATAGATTTCTCTAGATTTGAGAAATTTTTCTGTTATTGTTTTGTTGAATATATTACACATTCCCTTTGCTTGCACCTCTTCTCCTTCTTCAATGCCCATGATCCTCAGGTTTGGTCTTTTGATGGAGTCAGTGAGTTCTTGCATTTTCTTTTCACAGGTCTTGAGTTGTTTAACTAATAGTTCTTTGGTTTTTCCTTTAATTACCATTTCATCTTTGAGTTCTGAGATTCTGTCTTCTGTTTCCTCTATTCTGTTGGATTGGCCTTCCGTTTTGTTTTGCAATTCTGTTTCATTCTTTTTCTAAGGTTTTCCATATCCTGAGTCATTTCCTCTTTAATGTTGTCTATTTTTGTCCTGAGTTCATTTATCTATTAATCATGTTCCTTGTTTCACTTTCGTGTTTATACAGTGTTTCTATGGTTTCTTTTATTTCTTCTTGTGCTTTTTCAAATTTTCTATTTTTGTTGTCTTGGAATTTCTTGAGTGTCTCCTGTACATTTTGGTTGACCATATCCAGTATCATCTTTATAAAATTCTCATTGATTACCTATAGTATTTCTTCTTTTAAATTGTTCTTATGGGCTTCATTGGGTTCTTTGGCATAGTTTATCTTAATTTTGTTGGAGTCTGGATCTGAGTTTCTGTTTTCTTCATTTCCCTCTGGTTCCTGTACTAATTTTTTGCTGTGGGGAAACTGGTTTACCTGTTTTTTCTATGTTCCTGTCATTGCCCATGGTGTTGTTATTGTCCCTGTACTGTGTGCAATTAAGTATTTTCTAAACAGGGAGAGATAGTGTATTAATCAACAACAGTATGCTGAACAGGCATTAGAGAGACAGAGAGAGGATTGAAAATAAAAAATAAAAAAATAAAAATAAAAAAAATAACTAAATGAAAAAAAAATCTCCAAGTTCAAATGCAATAAATTTCAGTCTTAATAATTTTGGTGTTCATCCCTCAGCCTCCAATCCTGGAGATGGTGTCTCAGAAGTAGTTCTGTTGTTGTCTCATCAAAGGGGAAAAGTACTGAAACAAAACAAAACAAAACAAAGCAACACAAAACAAAAAAAACCCCACAAAGTGTCCCAAGTTCAAATGCAGTACAGTTTCAGTAAGTTTTTCAGCATGCAGGTGTAGTTCAGTTTTTGTCTCATCAAAGGTAGGGAGAAAAAAAAAGTTTGCAGACAGTTCTGTGAATGGCTATCTGTGGCTGTGGCTCTCCTGCCCACTGCTGTCAGCCTGCTGTTGCTGGAGGCATTATTTATGCAGATCTCAGGAGTGAGCTTAACACTCACCTGGCCCTGCAGGCTTTGTTTACTCAGAGTTCTCCTGTGCGCAAGACCGCCACTGCTATAAGCTTTCCCCTTTCCAAGCACACTGGGGGAGGTGACACTGCACCTGCTTTCTCAGGTCTGCATGTTTATTTACAGCTCACGTGGGATGTGGGTCTCCCCCACTCTCCTGTAGAGTTTTTCCTCCTACCGCCACTTTTACAAGCTTTCCTGCTCCTGGTTGCTGGGCATGTACCACCGCTCCTGCCTTCTCTGGCCAGCTTGTTGTGAGGGATTTCCACTTCCCCCCTCTTTGGTACTCAGGGTGCCCCGCCCTCTTTGCTATGTGTCTTTTTTGTTGTTATTGCTTATTATTCAGTTTTTTTTTCTTTTTTCCCTGGGTGGGTGTCAGTCTGTCCAGGGGGCTATGCTGATCTGGCCCAGGGTTGTCTGTGGGAGTACCGCATTCCGCTTAGCTCACCTTGTGGTCCACGTCTTCCCAAGCCATCTGGGTACTGCTGTCTGGCAGCGGCACGGGAGCCCCCCTGGTTTCTCCATTTAACGTGAAGTGGAGATGCTATGTGCAGGCTGGAGGTGTGGAGGAGTAAATGTTTTGCTTCTCAGTGGTTTTTCCTGTAAGGTGTATCTCCAGCATCTCTCCAAGATTTTACTTTAGGAGGCAAGCTTTCTGCTTCCTCCCTGTAGCCACCATCTTGGAATCTCTCAATAATTATATTAAATGAAAATAACCAAAAATATTTAAAGGAAGAACTTGGTGATTAGTATGAGAAAATTGGTAAGATAAGCTTAAAAATATGATTCAAGTATATGCATCATACAATAAACTACAGTGATGTAGGGTGCTTGAAAGTGGAAGTATGAGAAAAGCTGTGTTATGAGAACAATCAGATGAATGCAGGTAGGTAATAACAGCATCAGATGAAGGGGACACAGAGAAGGAATCAGAGGAGGCAGAGAAAGTCTGGTACATAATAATGGAAAGCAAGTGCACTTGGCTAAAAGGGCATCATGGTAGATGCTTTGGGAACTGTTCTGTGTCTGGATTATTTCAAGTTTAGTACGCTGATGAGATACTCTATCTTTGTTTTACAAGATGTTACAACTGGAGGAAACTGTAAAAGCACATGGGATCGCTCTGTTATTTCTTACACTTGTATGTTCATGTACAAATTCCTCAAAATAAAGTTTCATGCAAAAACAATTGACAAAAGACATGAATAGACACTACAAGAAAGAAGATATGTAGGTGGCAAATACACACAGGATAAGTTGTCAAATATCATTGGTCACTATGAAAATTCAAAGCCACACTTACTGGTATGGAAAAAGAGGAGAGAAAAAAAGGAGAGAGAGGTAGAGATAGAGATGAGAGAAGGAAAGGGAGAGGAAGAGGGAGAGAGAAACCTGAAGGTAATACCAGTGAGAATGTAAAGAAACTGTAATCTCAAACAGAGATACAGAGTGTAATGGTGTGACACTTTGGAAAAGTTTGGATTTTTCTCATATGTTTAAATACAAGTTTTCAATGTGATTATAAAAATCTCACCTTAGGTATTTTCCAAAAGAAATACAAACTTATATTCACAAAAATTTGTACATAAGTGTTATAACAACTTTTTCATAACTCCCAAAACTGGAAACAAACAATATATCTACTGAACCAAAAAAGCACATAAAAATAATAGTGGGTGACTTTACTATTCCACTCGTACCTGAAGATAGGTCATCCAGACCAAAAAATCATCAAAGAAACTTCAAAATAAAATGACATTAAGGATCAAATGGACTTAAAAGACAGCTACAGAATATTCCACCCAATATATCAAGATGAAGAATATACATTCTTCTTAGTTGCCAAAATACATCATATTTTAGGACATAAAGCAAGTCCTAACAAGTAAAAGAAAATTGAAATAACTTCCTATATTGTATCAGACCATGGTGGATTAAATGTATAGGTCCATAGCAAAAGACACTATAGAAAATATATAAACACATGGAGACTGAACAATACACTGTTAAATGATCAGTGAGTCAGCAAAGAAACAAGACAGGGATCAAGAAATTCCTAGAATTAGGAAACAATGAAAACACAATTTACAAAAATGTTTGGGACACAGCAAAAGAAGAAGTATAGCTGTGAGTGCCTACTTTAAAAAATCAGTGAGATCTCAAATAAATAGCCTAATGATGCCCTGCAAACTCTTAGACAAACAAGAACAAGCTAAACCCAAAACCAGAAGATAGAGAAATAATTAAGATCAGGGATGAAATTAACAAAAGGGAGAATAAAAGAATGATACAACAATCAATTAAAAAGAGTTGGTTCGTTGAAAGTAGGTAAACAAAATTGACAAACCTTTACCTAAACTAATTAAAAGAATGAGGAAAAAGACCCACATTAATAACACTAAAGATGAAAAGTTAAATATCAGAGTAGATAACAATGAAACTCAGAGGATTGTTAGAGAACATTTTGAAAGCTTATAATAAATGGGCAACATTTTGTAGATGCATATGACTTACCAAAATGATACAAAAATATGTAAATCACTTAATTACATCTATGACAATCAATGGAAATGAAGCACAAATAAAGGAGTATCCCACAAAAAAACCCAGGACTGGAAGGATACACTGTTGAATTCCATCATACCTTTAAAAAAGAATTAACACTAGCGCTCCTGAAACTGTTCCATAAAATAGAAAGGGAATATAATGCTACCCACCTCATTTATAATCAAATAAGGACACAACAATAAAAAGAAGCTATTTCCTTGTTCATCACAGATGCAAAAATTTTGGATAAATCACTTGTACACTGGTTTCATTCCAGGGAAGCAAGGATGATTTGATGTATGCAAATCAATAGATGTAATAAACCACAGAAACAGAATGAAAGACAAAATCACATGATCATCATAATATGTCCAGAAAAAAAAACTTTTGACAAAATTCAACATCCCTTCATGATAAAAGTTCTGAAGAAACTAGGAATAGAAGGAATGTAGCTCAACTTACAAAAGCCTATAAATGACATATAATCAACATTATGCTAAACATTAACAAATTGAAAGCTCTTCCTCTGAAGTCAGTAATGAAACAGGATATCTACTCTGTCCAATCTTATTCATTATTGTGCTTGAATTCTCAGCCAAAGCAAAAAGATAAGAGAAAGAAAGAAAAAGGATACAAATAGGAAAGGAAGTAGCCAAATTTACCTGATTCATAGAACACTTAAAAGACTAGATTCCACCAAAAAACCTCTTAGATCTGATGAATTATTTTACCAAAGAATAACAAAAATCAGTAACTTTTTTATATACCACCTATCAACAGACTGAAAAAGAAAACAATCACATTTATAATAGCCTCAAAAATATCTAGGAATAATCTTAGGAACTGAATGACCTCTACAATGAAAAGTATAAAATATTGAAGGAAGAAATTCAAGAATACACTACAAGATGGAAAAACCTACATTCTTGGATCAGCAGAATTAAAGTATTATGAAAACTCCTATATTACTGAAAAAAATCTGCTTATTTGATATAATCACCCTCAGAATTCCAATGACATTGTTCAAAGAAATAGAAAACTCAACCTAAACTTCATGTGGAAACACAAAAGATCTCAAATAGCCATTGCAATCCTGAGCAGAAAGATCAATGCTGGAGGTATCATAATTCTTGACGTCAAATTATGCTACAGAGCTGTTGTAACAGAAACAGCATGGTCCTGGTATAAAAACAGACATATACATAGACCAGTGTAAGAGAATAGAAGACCCAGAAGAAGCCCACAAAGCTTTTGATAAACATGTCAGAAACCTACATTGAAGAGAAGACTGTCTCTTCAGCAAATGATATTGGGAAAACTGGATGTTCACATGTAGAAAACTGAAAATAAATCCTTATCTCTCTACAAAAAAAATGACTCAAAATGGATGGATCAAAGACCTTAATGTAATTTTAAAACTACTATAGGGAAAACACTTCAAGATAGGCATTGCATAGCTAAGACCTTTCTAAATAGAACTCTAATAGCTCAAGAAATAAGACCAAGAATTGATAAATGGGATTGCATCCCATATGAATCCCATAAATGGGATTGCATCAAAGGCATATGAAATGAAGCAATTATTAGAATGAAGAGACATTCCAAGTTATTCATCAGATGACAATAATACTCTGAATATATTAAGGAACTAAAAATATTAAACACCAAAAGAACAAATAATTCAATTAATAAATAAATAATAAAACAATTCTCAAAATAAGAAGCACAAATGGCCAATAAGTACATGAAGGAGTATCTTAGCCATAAAGGAGATGCAAATCAAAACTATGCTGAGATTCCATTTCACCCCAATCATAACGGCTATCATCAAGAAAACAAATAATAGCCAATGATGGAAAAGATGTGGGGAAAATGGAACCTTTATCCATTATCCACTATGGAAATCAGTATGGAAGTTCACCCCCCACCAAAAAAATAGAACTATCATATGATACAGCTATTTTATTCCTGGTCACATATCTGAAAGAATGTAATTCAGCATACAATAGAGATACATGAATTCACAATAACCAAACTATGGAATCAGTGCTGGTGTTCATTAACTAATATTTGAATAAGGAAAATGTGTATAATATATACAATGGAGTATAATTCAAAATATAATGAAATTATCCCTTGTAGGATATACATGTAACTGGATCTCATCATGTTAAGCAAGATGAGACAGACCAGAAAGACAAATATCACATATTTCTCTCATATGTGGAATCTATTCCTTTAAAAAATGAAAAAAAATTAGGAATATAAAAGGGGGACTATTGTGGGGGGGCAGTGAGGCCATGAAAGCTACGGGTGATAGGGAGTGAATATTATCTAAGTACATTATGTACATGCATGAAAATACAATAATAAAGTCCATTCGAAATTGTAAGTAAAGAAGGTGAAAGTGGGTAAGAAGCAGTAACAAGGTGCAGATGGTCAATCTACTTTATATGTATATATAGAAATATCACAGGAAACCCCTTTGTAAAATTAATATATGCAAATAACAAATGTTAATACTAAAAGTTTTAATCTAAACATTTTAAATTTAGTAAAACTTCATTTTATTAAAAATTTAGATAATTTTAGACCTGACCCAGGATATCTGGAAGAATAGTCTTTTTTAACTTGCTCAAAATTAAGTAGGAGACATGATGTCAGAGCTTTAGATCTAAGATTATCTCATGTAATCTTGACAATAATTGTATGAGTTGGACCTCATCATAAATTCTAATATGTATGCACCATCATAATTTCAAGTGTATAAACATATATACTGAGGCTATGAGGTAACAAATGAGCTGCTTATTGTTTTCAGCTAGTAAAAAACAGAGCTGTTTGTTTAACTCAGCAGTCTGACTGCAGAGCCTAATAATTATTTCACACAGCCATTGGAGTAATATTACCTAAAGCCAATAGAGTCATGAACTGTGTCTGCTGGGCTTGCTACATTCCTAAGCATTGTGCTTAGCCAGAGCCTCCTCAGCATTAGGTGACAACTGGGGATGCCGGGAGTACAGAGGGATTCCTAAGTCATCCATTATACAGCCCAGTAACTCTAGAACCCTCACAGGAACCACAGTGCTAAAAACAAGATGGCTGAAGTCTGGTTTAATGTGCTTTTACTATAAACTTCAAGACAAGACTTATAAAAATATGATAATAGTCATTGAAACTGGAGCTCACTCTCAGTTTTGTAATATAGTCTAATATTATGCTTAGCCTCATTTAAGGAGAATATTGGAGGGGATGAATTCAAGTATAATATATTTGATATATTGTAAGAACTTCTGTAAATGCCACAATGTACCCCCAGGACAATAAAAAAATTTAAAAAATAAAGATAAAATTCAAATGTACATATTCATAAAAATTTTATTTGATGTTCACATTTTAAATTTTAAAAATAATTTTAAATTATTGAATAATATTTATTTATTGAATAAGTATTAGTAGGGCTGCTCCCGGGTTTAAAATGAGGAGGCTTTGTTCCCAGTTTCATCATGTGTTAGATTGAATATGTCTGCTGGAACTCATCTTCTCTGTGAACTGATGAAGATGCTCCCTGTGTTGCCTTTTCCAGAGGTATCAAACTACTTTTTTAAAAGTATAGGCTCCAATTAGACATCAGCTAAGTTTTATTCAAATAGAAATCCCATCAAAGAGTTCATGGGATTAGGCTAACAGGTTTATCAAATGTGACAGGGTTTAGATATTCATTAAAAATTGCTTATGTCTTCAAGCTAAACATGAACTGAGATTCTACACAAAATCAATGCTTTAAAAATACTCCAGCTTGGGGTGTAGCTGAGGTAGATCACTTGCCTAGCATGACCAATGCTTTGGGTTTGATTTTTTGGCACCACTACATACATATTTATTGGCTGAATGAATAAATTAATATCTTTTCCATATTAACATATCATAATCCAAAACAACTTTCTCTGATGTAACTCTATGCGTGATGTAAACATACGAGAATTGGTACATGCCTGTAATTCCAGCACTCTGGAGGCTGAAATGGGAGGATTATGAATTCCAGCCATCCAGGCTACACTATTAGTTTGAGGCCAGTGTGGACTATTACAAAGTGAGACCTTAGCACAACAAAAGATCAAATTTTCCTGGGATTAAAAGTGTTTAGATTAAATTCCTGAAGACTTAGCTGATGGATAGGTCTATGTTAATCCATGAACTAAATTTATATGCCAATGTTGGTTTGTGAATCAAATTGTGTTTCAGCTAGGATTTCATAATCTGCGTACTCTTGTAACCAGGTCCCTTCTTTGCACCTTTTGACTAGATAATACTTGACAGATTGGCAATAATTTTTGTACAATATGATAAAATAATCAATTTATTCAACAATGTGTTGAACATTAGTTTCTCTGCTGGTTTAAAGCCTCCACACTTTTCGGATGCCGTAATAAGGGGACCCCTTTTATTTTCTTACCTGAGTAGTATGTAGTGTTCTTTCTCATGCCCGTATTCTCATGAAAGCTGAAAAAGGAAGGAGTTAACTTTGATTAATTTTACCACTCAATACAGGGCATTAAATCTTGTGATAGAATCTTAAATAATAATGGTACATTCCACTTTCCAAAGAAAGAAACCTAGATTACATAAGTTAAGATCTTTTCTCAAAGCCACAGAGGCGAGTTCAGGATTTCAAGTTCCAAATCTTGTTAACTCTCTTCCTTTTATTGAGATGCGGTTATTTCAACACATATTTTAAAATGTGATGTTCACTGAGAAGGTGCAGAATATGAACATAAAGTCAGTTCATGCAAGACACCCTCACCTGAGCGCTTTCTAAATTGTTGCCCTTCTCTTTCCCCAAGGTTATATGCAGTTTTCCCTTTTTTTTCCATTGTTGGGGTTTAAACCTAGGACCTTGCACATGGTAGGCAAGTGCTCTACAATTTGAGCTATGCATCCCCCAGGGTGTCTTGGCTGGCCTTGAATTTGAGATCCTCTTGCCCTGTTTTAGGAGTAATTGGGATTACAGGCAAGAAATTCTTGCCTTCCTATGTTTTGGCATATTGCATAATAATTTATCCCTGTTTGCCCATAGAAGTTGTATTATGGGAATGCATATGCATGTTCACAGATATATAAAATACATTTGTTTGTGTCTGACTTATTTTATATGCTGTTGCATGTATCTTTAGTTCATTTACTTTCCCTGTTGTATAATATTCAATGCAGACACACTACCATTTCTTTACTCATTACACTTCTGGCAGGTATCTGGGGAGTTTCCAGTTTTTAGTTGGTAAAGTCATTCTTCTCTTCTCATGTCTCTTGATGATGTGTATCATGGATTGTTCATGTTTAGTGAACAATCTACATATAGTTGTCATTTATATATTGTCCCCACATATTAAGTAATGCAGTAGACACTGATTTCTAACCTCTGGGCAAAAACACAAGTTGAATTGAGAAAAATAGTATCATAGTATCTCTTATGTTTTCATCCTCCAGTGAAAAGCATTAGGAAGTATTTTGATATCTGTTATATGCTTCTCTTTGCCATTATGCTCATATTTTACTTCAATCTAGAATTCTATAAAGATATGCTTTGTGCAAACATATATGCTATATAAATATAAATTATTGTCATTAAACCAGTTGAATTAACTAGGATTTGAATCTACCTTGACCTTTCTTCTCTTCAAATGTACTTATATAAAGTGGGTCATGTTTCATGTGGACATGAAGAAACTTGCAGTTGGAAGCCTGTTCCCTTTTCAAGAGAATCATAAAGTTTTATTATTAATTTATTATTATCAATTATTGGGATTCTGAAAACAGTAGTAATAACCAGAAAAAGAAAAAAAAAAAGCTGCTGAAAAGAAAATCTCCGCTTTTATCCCCAAATTGTTCTTAATACAAAATGACTATATCCTACAGAGTAAATAGCGGCTTCTGCAAGAGCTAATTGAGCAAATCAGCAGCGAATTGCCCAAGATCAAATACTATTGATTCCTAGTTAGCCATGTGGCAGAATCAATTTCTTCTGCTATATCTAGAAAACTGCAAGATATAATTGTTTCATTATGATGATATACAATAGAGGAAAAATGACTCTTTTCTGGGCTTGTATAAGTCCTGGGTAATCAAAAAAATTTATGGGAGCTGGTTGTGGCAATGAGCACTATAATTCTAGCACCCAGCAGGCTGAGGAAGTAGCATCATAAGTTCGAGGTCAGCCTGGGCTCCATAGCAAGACACTGTCTCTATACAACAGTTTTAAAAAGTTATCTTACCTCAGCTGCTGAGGTGAAGTTAAGAATAAATATCTTGAATGAAGTAAAGCAATTTCTTAGTTAAGAATTTTTCAAACAGGAATTCTTAATATAGTGCTCTATAATATGCTTCAAGAAAAAATATTCAAGGACATATAAACTTGTGAAGTTGTGTTCATAGGCTGCCTTGCAAATTGACACATCTTTAAAATAATAAATGGTATGGGAAGTTCTGAAATAAAGAAGCCTGCTTCATATCTATGCTCAGCCGACCCTGGGAGTTATTGACTTGTGCCAAGTTCTGATAGCTATAATTTATACCTATAAAAATGGTTGACATTCTTCTCCTTTCCCTACTCCATTTCTTTACTCTAAGGAAAGTTGAACTTCTCTATTTTATGATTCTGGTTCTTGATAACGCCAAGAGTCAATTCCGTCTTTATTTATCATGGGCCACTCTGGAAGAAGTCATGGAGGTTGTTTGGAAGGATGGAGTTGGGCAAGCACCCTACTAAATGGAAGGATCTAACCCTATGGGGAGGGAAGTGCTGACAGTGCTTACCTTAAAGATTGCTGATAAAGTAAAGAAGACTATAGAATGCAGATGTTGCTGCAACCTTTGTAGAAGAGCAATAGTGCTATAAAACATCAAAGTCTAGCTCTTGACAAAGGATTGGCAAGCTAAAGAGCATCAGTGACCACATAATGCCAAAGTCAAGGGGAACTCTAGAAGATTTCTTGGGCCACAGAAGTATCTGGGGTCTGGAAAAATCATTTGGAACAGGAATGATACCTTAAATAAGATGAAATTGTGTTCCTTATCAGTGTTAAAAAGTGAAGCCCAAGCTGGATTTAACTTGATCTGGCATGGGATGAGTAAAAGTCCATATGATATCAATGACCTTTTCTGACTATGTCTCAGGCACTCTGTCACCTTAGCATATATTAGTTATTCTCCCATACTTCCTTTCTTTTATTGTGTCATTCTTTCAATCCTGAGGCTCATTCTCTAATTTATGTCATAGGTATGTGGTATAAATGCTTCACTATGCATGTGTGTTTGGAAACATTTGCCAATCTGTTATTTAAAATATGTGTATGTTTTAATTTCACATATCTTTTATTGCACTGTTACCCTTGTTCTTATTCATTACTTTTGGATTAAAAAATACGCTTTTAAAATGTATTTTTATGATAGTGTATATGTATAATTTCTTTTGACTACTACAGCATATAGCATAGGTATAGACAACAAAATTTATATTTCCATTACCCTAGGCAGCTTCCAACTCTTCAACTACCTTAAATAATGTTAGAGGAAAATATTTATACCTCTCCCTAAAAAGACGCATGTTTTTGCATGCAGTGGAATTTTTGGCAGCAAGTCATACAAGTACTTAATGTTACTGAATACTTAAAATATCACTAACAGACTGTTAAGATTTCTTCTTTCCCACTATCCTACAGTAATTGAGGTTTTTATATACAACATTTGCCAATCTGTTTTATTATTTATTAATTACTTTGTTACTTAATACCTTTGCATGCTTCCTTGCCATTCAGATTTCCACTCTCTGAATTTTCTAGTACATCATTCTTTGTGCGTTGAGGGTTGGGGTGAAGATGTGACTGTGGGTGTGTGTTCCACATTTCTCACTATTATTTTTAGTATTTCCTTAAATACTCTCTATATTAATAGTTTCCATATGGTTTTGTGCTTTTTTTAAGAACTCACCTCATCCCAAGGTACTCACGATACTCCTTAATAGTTTTATTTTACTAGTTTTGTACTTTTAGCTCCCAATTTTTCTATGTGACAAAGGAATAAACTATTTTCAATTATATTTTGACTCAGTGTTCCCAATACTGTCCATTCAATATGCTAAATTTATCATGTGTTCATGCTACTACATGCATCTTTTCAGGGTTTCCTAATCTTTTCCATAAGTATCACACATTTAAAATAATTGGCTTACAAATGTTTGTAACATTAAAGTAATGGGATTCACTTCATACTTTTTTACAATTTGCCCTACCTTCTATATAAATTCAAGAAAAAGTGGTCAAATTCCTTTTGACCTTTAGAAAGTGGTCAAAACTTTCTGAAAAATCTAGAATTTAAAATGAATTTGTAAACTCATTGAGTGAGAACATTTTTATAATATTAAGTCATCTGTTTTGTAAATGAGGAATTTCTACACATTGAAGTTTTCTCTATAGGAATTCAAAGTATATTTTTCAAAGTTGTCCCATACAGACTAATGTATTGCGATGAAAGATTAATTTTCTAATTCATACCTTATATTATATTGTAAATTAATCATTTTAAACTAAATTGTGAATTAATTTTGTTAGGATATAGAAATGCTCCAATTTTTGTAAGCTGATCATTTGCACTCTTTTGTTATTTATATAGTCTGTTGCTTCTGTTGAATTTCTGGGTACATAACCACATTTTCTACTTCAAAAGAGAATTTTATTCCTACCTTTCCCATGTTATTCTTTTCATTAATTTTTTGTTTGTTTCTTGTCCTCTGGCATTGGTTGATGCCTGACAACTATGGAGCAGTAATCATTATAACAATTCTCAGCTTTCCAGTGTTGACAGATCATACAATGGTTTATGTGGAATAGCATGCCTGTTGTAAGTTTTAATTTATAACTTTGTAATGTTTTTGAAGTGCTTTCCACTTCTACTCAACGTTTTCAAATAAGTTTTATCTTAGGAAGTGCTAAAATATATTAAATGTTTTTTTCTGAGTCTACTGAGGTAGCCATATATTTTTCATTTAGTATTTGTGTAGTAAATTACCTTAACATATTCCTTGCTGTTAAATTGTTAATTATGTTCCTAGGATAAACTCTGTTCGATCTTGAACTTTTACTGTTTCTTGAAGTTTTGGATTGTCATATATTACTTAGAATTTTTGGCTTTATGCTAATAAATGAAACTATCTTAACTGTGTTTTCCTTGTCTAGTTTGGAATCCAGTTTATTTTTAGCTTCATAAAATAAGAAGGGATAGTTTTTTTCTCTTTTCTAAAATGATTTATATAAGATAGGGATTTAATACTCCTTGAATATTAATTTAAAAACTTCTGTAATATCTTTGAGATATGGACTTTTGTATGTGTATGTGAAGAAGGAAAGGATAATATTACAATTTTTAAATTTTTGTTTTCTATAAAAATCATCATTCTTAGTCATTAGTGTGAGTATATTTTTCAGGAACATTTTATTTAGATTTTAAAGTGTGTCAGCATATAGTAATTCATAGTGATAGTTACTATTTTTCAAATATAAGCCCTTTGAACTTTGAAATTCATTTAACTTTCACATGACTTGAAATACTGTTGTGCTCTTGATTTTCCCCCCTAGATATTTAAAGAGCTAAAATCTATTCTTAGCAATGGGCCACATAAAAGCATGTTGTCAGCTAAATTTGGTCAGGAGGCCATGGCGTGATAACCCTTTTATTAGAGTATTTAACATATTAATCATCATAATTTTAAACTCGGTTGACTAGTTCCAGCCCTTGTCTTATATTTGCATCTAATTTGCATCTAAGACATTTTTACCCTTTTGTAAACCTCATACCATTTTTTTGAGTTGTAGAAATGAAACCTAATACAGAAGAATGTTTTTCACCTCTGAATATAGGCACATTTTCTTTCTGCTTCAGTATGGACATTTATATAAACCTGATTAGGAGTCAGGCTAGTTTTGAATAACATGTTGCTATTATGTTTACACACATTCCACCACCAGCTTCAGCTGTCAGAAGTAAACCCTGTGTTTAATGCTGGGACTGCTTTGAAGAATGTCAGCTCCTCTCTCAGCCTTAAGTCTCCTTGGTTCTCTTCCTCAGAAAGCATCTTTTCCCAAGTTCTTACCCTCTCCTTGCCCTGTCCCAGCTGTTTTTCATATTTACTACTCCATACTCTTTGGTTCAGCCCTGGCAGGCAATCAGGGGAGGGAGCTTTCTGTTTTCTCCTTAAGCCTTGATCTTAGACAGATCTGGTGATATGGCCTTCTTTGTATTTCTGCTTCTTCTCCAGTCATCATTCTGAATTCTGTTCTCATTTTGAGGGACAGGCTTATTTTTCCTCCTCTAATTGCAGTGAGTTTTCACCAGTACTGTAAAGATGACAGTGTTTAGATTTAAGATTTTTCTTTCATAAAAGAATAGGTAAAAATATTTGCATGAAGGATTCTAACTACTTACTGTTCTATAAAAAACAACTCTTTTTTAAGACTTTACAACCTTTCTCTAAATACTAGGAGGGATTGAAGAAATAGAGTTTGTGAGAGAAGGCAGACTCTCCAGTTGCTGGCATGATCCAGTGTTTTCCTAGTCTTCACATACTTGGCCTCTAATTACTAATTTGCCACTCTCACTAAATTCTTCTTCTTGGCTTCCTTGGCCCCAGGTAAGACAATGCTTGTGTTTTTCATTCTGTTCTCCTTGACTTTGACTGCTCTGTGAGTTTATTTCTGATAATTTTGAAGAGAAAGTCTTTAATTTACTGTTTGTTCATTTTTGTTCTGTTATTGCAAATGTGGGAGTGATGTCTTTCTGCCTCTTTACACCTTTAAGTGTAAATCAGGAGTTCCTAATATGTTTTATAGGACTAAGTGAAGAATCACTCCTTATTAACTTAGTTATAAGCATTTGAGGTCACTTGGCATAGAAACAGTATATGATCACACAGGAGTATATACCAGTCTGTTAGGACCATCACAGATTCTTCATTAGGACATCTTCTCTTAAAAGGGAAACATCTTGGAGAATGATCAAGAAAGGTTCAAGCATTATTGTATTTGGCTCAATTTTGTGAATGGGGCTTTTAGAAAATCATAGACTCTTGATACTTTTATGGTGTAGGCATAAGACCAGCATTCAAATGACTAAAAACTAAGTGGCATGTGTGCCTCCTGTTTTGGCCTTTGAATGTGGTGAGTTACAACTGCAAGAGCTGCTCACCATTGGGTCTCACAGTCCAACTCAACAAAGCAGAAGAAATTAGACCTACACACAGGGAGAACACTACTGTAAAGACATAGAGTGTCTAGCCCAGACTGCACACCTGGGGATGATTAGAGGAAAGTATTATCAGCATGGCTGTAGTATTTTGTGTATCTTTTAATAGATCACTAATTGTCTCAGAAAAAGAACTGTATCTTAATTACTTTTGCATCCCAAATGCCTAAACAAGGCTTTGTACAGTGTGCATATGATCAGTATTGTTTCACTGCGTTTAAGAAAAAAATTAATGTCAGGTATGGTGGTGCACTCCTCTAACCCCAGCCCTTTAGAGGCTACGGCAGGAATTAGAGAATTTGAGGTCAGCCTGGGCCACATAACAATATTTTGTCTGAAAAGTACCAAAAATGAATAAATAAATAAATTTAATGTCATGTAATTAAAAGAAAAAAACAAAAGGTAAACCACACTCAAATGTTTTTGTCTCCTCATTCTTACTGAAACTTCCATGGAGGTGGAAATCTGTCTTATTCTTTATTCTTGAGTGTCTAATATTACAGCTGGAAAGTCATAAGTCCTTAATAAATATTTATTGTTGGAAGCAGCCCATTTTGACAAATTTCCTCTTTTGACATCTTTCATATGGTCAATAGTGGTTGCTCCTATTTCTGAGTCTAGATAATTTTCTGGACCCATCTTCAATGAAAAACATACAACTCTAATTTGTATGTGTTTGGGTTGGAATGGCTCTTTACTCCTTTTGCAATGTGCTATTTCTACAGACTGGGTTACTTGTTATAGAAGACATACATATTTTTCCTCAGGTATCTCATCTAAGAAGGGTGAACTATGGACACGGTTTTGTAGATCAGACTTCCCAAAAAGAACTAATTTAGATTTCAAGGATGCAGCTATATCTTCTCATTAACTGTAATGTTGGCAGCACTCAGTTCTACATCACTGAACTTTCCCCACAAACCAATTTGAAAAGCTCATAAGAATATTTGATACCCAACTTATTGGAGATGGATTCCTGAAAAGTTAAACTTGGCGTTTATTGCAGATGAGTTTGTAACCTAGTGGAAAATAAAATAGGGAATGAATATCCTTGAAATGATATTGGAGACAAAGTTTCATGGGCTGAACATAACTGTCTCTGAAATGCAACATAGAAACAAAAAGATCCACAAGTAAAGTACAGAGGAATTCATCATAAAACTAATGTGATTTTTTTTACAACTTCTTCCTTTAATATTTGTTTGCTAGTCATATAATAGATATTGTATTTTTGGAAGGATATTGGGTGAAGTATTAGTAAATTTCAGAAGTAACAACTTAGGGGGGACAAATGACCCAAACATTGTATGCACATATGAATAAAATAAAAATAAAAATAAAAAGAAGTAACAATTTCCATATCAAGGTATTTAGAAAACATTATTCTTTTACCAAGCAATTATTCAATGGCAGGAATTCTTCTATGTTCTTTGTGATTATTGCTACATTTATTTGTTGTTATGATTATATAAGTTGAAAGATTTATTTTTATCATTTCAGAGGTGAGGAAACTGATGCATGGAGAAGTAAAGCAGGTAAACAAGGGAAGCAGAATTTGTACCCAATAACAAGAGTCCCAAGCCCTATTCTTAACTATAAGAGTCGAGGGTTGCCTTAGCCCAAACTCAGACCTGGGTGACTGAGCAGCATGAAAAACCATATATGCGTTTTCGACAACGTATGAAAAGTTACTCCTACTATTAGGAAGGAAGGTGAGATGGCACAGAATTTATGCAAATCCTATAAAGAGTGAAGAACACAAACCAATACCAAATAACACTTTTTCAGCAAAGGCCACTTACAGAAAGTGACAGAATGCCCATAAGATCCTCTAGCTCAACAGGAACAGAAATTCTGACTATGGGTGGTAAAGGTATAAGGAGAGATTCCAGCTTGCACTTTGATTAGCAAATTTAATTAGTTTTGATGTGTAAACTAGGAGGTAGCAAATTATCAAAGACTCAGGATAATAAGAAACTTTAAAATTGGGCATAAGAATTGAAATATGAAGGTTGTGCAACTGAAAAGAACAATTCTGTTATTATCACATCATATTTTTCCAAAGTTAATATTTGTTACATACTATGTCTTGCTTACTGTGTCTGCCTAAAATCCTTAAAAATAACCAGTGATCAAGTAAAGATCCTGAGAATACAATTTCAAAAGGTATTCTGGAATCACATAGCAGAAAGTGAGAATACAAGCTAGTACTTAATGCAATGATTTACTTAAATAGCTAAACAAGGTTTGAGAATTAAATGAAGAGGATTGAATGTTTGCACTGTTTTCATTTTGGAAAATAAAATCAGGCCTCATCACCCTAAAGGCATTTGCTTTTATGCACAGCTTTCAGTCTTCTTTCAAATCTCCAAGAACAACTCATTTGACTGTGGTATTTCATACATACTATGGAACCTTATAACTCTGTATTTGGCATTCGGAAGGAAGCTAAAGATGATTAGCTCCAACAGTTCAGTTATGTCTACCCTGAAGAGGTCACACCGAGGGGTTATTCCTACCAGCATCATTCTTCCTCACATTCCAAAGGGAGAACAATGCAGTCTATTTGTGGCTGCAGAAACTGTTTGAAATAATATGATTAAAGAATTCCTTGCTCTTTGCAGAAAAGGTCTGGGAGGAGGGTCATAAAATAGGGCATGGTTATTTTACCATGTGTTTGTTTGCTAAGCATTTTCTATGGAGAGTAATTTCCCTATGGGATCAGTTCCTGAAGGAAGTTCTTAATTCATACCCATTGATAAAACTGTTTCATTTTTCCTTCTGCATCAGGTTATAATTTCAGAGCAAACCCCATGGTTTATGATGAATTTGCAGCTGTTTGAGTTCAAATACAGCTGAGCTCTGTACTTTTAAGTTTTTAAATTTTTTTGTTTCATACTTCTTCATTAAAAAAATCCATCATAATTAAAACAATCAAAAAGGTGTAAATAATTACTGCTTGTTATATTTACATAAGCTGAATCTTTCATTGGGAGTGAGACCACATGCCTGGAATTTCACACATTTTCAACTCACAGATAAATCTTTGAGAGATCTTTAGTTTGAAATTAAATAATGGACTTCAGGGGATTTATGAGAAATTCTTGAAAATAAAATTGGATAATAGCTAGCCAGCCAACACAAAGGGTCAAAACAAGGAACCTAACCAATGAAGTCCTGGGAAAAACTTGGCTTTTTTTGTAGTATTGGAGTTTGAACTCAGATCTTGTGCTTGTTACGAAAGTGCTCTGTCACTGAGTCATTCTCCCAGCCCTTTTTTACTTCAGTTTTTTTACCCATGCTGGACTCAGACCACAATCTGAGAACCACAAAGCCTTAAACCTTGATCCTCTTATCTCTCCCTTCAAGTAGCTACAGACATAAGGCACTGCACCTGAGTAACTTGCTGGAAAGAAAAAAAAGAGGAATGGATATTTTATTAGCTTGAACTATTATAAAAAATATAATAGACTGAATGGCTTAAAGAACAGAAATTAATTTTCTTACAATTCTGGAGGCTGAGAAGTCCAAGATCAAGATGCAAGCAAATTTAGCTCACTGGTAAATTCTCTGCTCCTGTCTTTCAAATGGTTGCCTTCTCATTGTCATTCACTTGTCAGAGATAACTCTAGTGTCTCCTTTTTCTTCTTAGAAAGGTATTAATACCCTCATAAGGGGCCCACCCTCATAATCTTTTCTAAATCTAATTATCTCCATCTCCAAATATCATCACATTGAGTATTATAGATCCAAAGTAAGAATTTTGAGGAGGAGACAAAATTCAGTTCATATTAGCTTCTTATATCAAATGATATTATTTATTAAATTTCAAAATACTGTGGATATGGTATTATCCATTATTATTGATTTGCTCATTTATTTATTATCTATTGTACTTTTTTGAGATAATTTCACAGTAATTAATTCCTTCTATAGTTATATCCTTAAACTTGACTCTGATATTTTTCTAGGTCCTGTAGGAAGAACAGAAATCTTTCATGCAGCTCCAGAGAGAGAAGTAGATGGAAACATCAGATGTCCAGTACCATCAAGTGTTAAAAAGAAATAAAAGGAGAAAAATAAGGAAAAAGTAACTGATAAGGTAGGGTGCCATTTTTGATTTGGGTAATAGGAAAGACCTCTGATGAGGTGGCATTTAAACAAAGATTAAAAATAGGAGAGGGGGTGAGCCAACTAATGGCAGAGTGTCAGAGCAGGGGAATAACAAGATGAAAGGCCCCAAGGCAGAAGCATGCTCTGCATGTTTCAAGAATAAGGAGTTCACTATAGATGGAGCAGGATAAACAGGAGTAAGTTGGAAGAAGACCAGAGGCAGAATTAAAAAGGTCCTGTGACCAATTTAAGGAGTTGAATTTTTATTTTTGGGAATCTTTGAAACATGGAGCAAAGGAGTGATATGATATGACATCAATTTCTCTATCTTAGGGAGATGAAATTACAAGAGCAAGCAATTACAAAGAAAAGATGATATGACAGGGGAAAGAAGTGGGAGATGGTGGCAGGTGATCAGACTCTGCACTGTGGGGCAATGTGAGTTATCAATTTACATTGCTGCTCATAAAAATTATAAGTAATTTTAAATGGTTTTCCCAACCCATACCAAGTGTTTTTCCTAGGACATGTAATGGGTTTAATTTCTGTTTTAGTTTACTTGACTTTTATCTTCCTTTTACTTTATTTCTTCAGTAAATAATTTTAATGTTTGAGGGTCTCAGGTATAGAAAATTGGAGTAAATATGTGCCTTTGTTCCTGAAATGCCACCCTCGCTGGGACTTGAAAGCCCTTTTGATCTTATTTAACTTCATTAATCCTATTATTTTAACCCTTTCATCTGTGATCAATGCTCTCTTCATGTTTTCCCTCTAAAAATTAATATGATATATCTGATTTTTTGCTCTTGTGTATTTATCTTTTAAAAATATGTGGTATGATGATCCAAGATGGTGACTAGAGATAGGAATCAGACAGCATGAGCTCTGTAAATCAAAAATCTTGCTGAGACATGGGAGCCACACTTGGCAGAAAAAAACCACCAAGAAGAAGCAAAACTCCAACACCCCAAGCCCCCAGCATGTACAAAGCTTCTCCATGCCACATTACACTGAGAAAACAGGAGGGCTCCCCTGCCACCAGATGCCAGCTCCAAACCTGCTTGGGAGACATCTGGCAGACCAACAGGTGAGCAAATAAGCAGCACATGGTATTCCTACAGCTACCCTTGGGATAAACCAGCATAGCCCCCTGGAAAGATTGACCCATGCCACGAAAAAAAACCAAACCAAAACAACAACAAAAAAACCCTGAATAATAAACAAGGAACTGAAAAGGACACACAGCAGAGAGGGTAGGGTGCTTTGAGCACACTGGAGAAGGGGGGAGGAGCAAAGAGCTCATCTCTGCATGAACTTTCAGAAAACAAAGCCTGTAAAAGAAGATGACTGAGAGTAGGCAGGTGATGACCCTCTGCCTGAAATAGGGCAGATAGTGGTCCATAAAGCTCATCTCCTGACCCAATGACCTGACGAGACTACGACAGAGCTACTGCTTAAATACCAACACCAGGACTGGATGCTGAAGGAATAACACCAGAACTACTAAGATGGAAATTCTATTGTTCCTGAACTTGGAATTTTTTGTTTGTTTTTTCTTTCTGTCTAAGTGTTTATCTTGTTCACTGTTTGTTAGTCAACCTCTGTCCCTGTTGATTTCTTTGGTTCTCTGTTTTTTTTTTTTTTCTTTTTTCTTTTCTTTCTTGGTTTCATTAGTTTTATTATTGTAAGTTACCTAATACTAAATTACACAGAGACCAGGGACAGAAACAGCACCAAATGGAATGATGGGAAAATGAAAAAGGAATGGACACCATTCTCCCCTCAAGAATAAATTAATACAGGATTCAGAAGGAAGTGTAGAAAATGGATACCCAGTTCCAGACTCCAACAAAACAAAGATAGCCTATCCAAGAAACCCAATGAAACACACAGAACATCCTGCAAGAAATCACTGAAAATTTCATGGAGATGTTACTAGACAAGGTCAACCAAAATGTTCAGGAGGCACATAAGAAATTCCAAGACAACAAAAATAAAGAACATGAGAGGACACCAAAACAAATAAGTGAACACATAGGAACCTTAAATAAATACCAAAGTGAAATAGGAAATAAAAAGATAAATAAATTAAGATAAATAATTTAAATAAATTAAAGAGAAATTAAGGACAGAAATTGACAATATTAAAGAGGAAGTGATTCATGACATGGAAAACCTCAGAAAAAAGAATGAAATAGAAATATAAAACACAATGGAAAGCCACTCCAGCAGACTAGAACAAGCAGAAGACAGAATCTCAGAACTTTAAGATGAAATGGAAATTAAAGGAAAAACTAAAGAAAAATTACTCAAACAACTCAGGACCTGTGAAAGGAATATGCATGAACTCACTTACTCCATCAAAAGACCAAACCTGAGAATCATGGGCATTGAAGAAGGAGAAAAGGTGCAAGCAAAAGGAATGTGTAATATATTCAACAAAATATTAACAGAAAATTTCCTAAATCTAGAGAAAATTATGTCTATTCAGGTACAGGAAGCCTTCAGGACACCAAACAGACTTGACCAAAATAGAACTACACCATGACATATTATCATTAAAACAACAAGTACAGACACTAGAGAAAGAATATTGAAGGCTGCAAGAGAGAAAAAACAAATAACATAGAAAGGTAAATCCATCAAAATCACAGCAGATTTCTCAACAGAAACCTTAAAAACAAGAAAAGCATGGAGTGAGGTCTTCTGGGCACTGAATGAAAATAATTTCAATCTTAGGATACTCTACTCAGCAAAACTATCATTCAAAATAGATGGAACAATAAAAGTCTTCCATGATAAGCAGAAACTAAAACAGTATTTGACCACCAAGCCACCACCTCAAAAGATTCTCCAAGGAATTCTGCACACAGAAAATGAAAGCAAACAAAACCATGAAAAGGCATGCAATACCAAACCACAGGAGAAGAAAAGGCAAGAAAGTAAAGAGTAACACTGATTCAGCTACACACAATCAAACTCTTAATCAACAAAGACAACTAAATGATAGAGATCACCACGTACTTAGCAGTACTAACACTGAATGTTAATGGACTAAATTCCCCCATCAAAAAACACCAGTTGCAAACTGGATTAAAAAGAAGATCAACAATCTGATGCTCACAGAAGATCAATCTCATCAACATAAACAAGCACTGGCTTAGGGTGAAAGGCTGGAAGAAGATTTACCAAAACCATGGCCCCTGAAAACAGGCAGGAGTAGCAATACTTACCTCGGACAAAGTAGACTTCAAACCTACATTGATCAAACAAGATAAAGAAGGATATTCCATACTAATAAAAGGGGAAATACACCAAAAGGAAATAACAATTATCAACCTATATGCACCCAACGTCAATGAACCCAATTTCATCAAACATACTCTGAAGGACCTAAAAACATATATAAACTCCAACACAGTGGTAGTGGTAGACTTTAATACCCCCTATTACCAATAGATAGGTCATCCAAACAAAAAATCAATAAAGAGATTCTAGAACTAAATTACACCATAGATCAAATGGACCTAGCTGATGTCTACAGAACGTTTTCATCCAATTTCTGTACAATATACATTCTTCTTAGCAGCCCATGGAACTTTCTCCAAAACTGATCATATCTTAAGGCACAAAGCAAGCCTTGGCAAATATAGAAAATAGAAATAATCCCATGCATTATATCTGATCACAATGCATTAAAACTAGAACTCAACAACAAAAACAACAGTGAGAAACTTGCAAACAGTTGGAAGCTGAACAAAACATTACTCAATGATCAATGGGTCATTGATGAAATAAAAGAAGAAATTAAAATGTTCCTGGAAGGTAATGAAAATGAAAAGTCGACCTACCAGAACCTATGGGACACAGCAAAGGCAGTCCTAACAGGAAAGTTTATAGCCATGAGTGCATATATTAAGAGGACAGAAAGATCTCAAATCAATGACTTAATGTTTCATCTCAAACTCCTAGAAAAACAAGAACAAGCAAATCCCAAAGCAAGCAGAAGGAGAGAAATAATAAAAATAAGGACCAAAATTAATGAAATAGAAACAAGAAAAACCACACAAAGAATCAGTGAAACAGAAAGTTGGTTCTTTGAAAAAAATAAATAAGATTGACAGACCTGGCAAACCTGACTTAAATGAGGAGAAAAAAATCCCAAATCAGTAAAATCAGAAATATAAAAGGGGAGATAACTACAAACACCACAGAAGTCCAGGAAATCATCAGAGACTATTTTGAGAACATATATTCTAATAAATTTGAAAATCTTGAAGAAATGGACAGATTTCTAGATACTTATGACCATCCAAAATTGAACCAAGAGGACATTAATCACCCTAATAGATCTATAACACAAAATGAAATTGAAGCAGCAATACAGACTCTCCCAAAAAAGAAAAGTCCAGGAACTGATGGATTCTCTGCTGAATTCTATCAGACCTTTAATGAAGAACTAATACCAACACTCCTTAAACTGTTCCACAAAAGAGAAAAGGAAGGAAAATTGCTTAACTAATTTTATGAAGCCAGTATTATTCTCATCCCAGAACCAGACAAAGACACCTCCAAAAAGGAGAGCTATAGGCTAATCTCCTTATGAACATTGATGCAAAAATCCTCAATAAAGAAACAGCAAATCGAATCCAACAAACATCAAAAAGATCATTCACCATGACAAAGTCAGCTTCATCCCCGGGATGCAAGCGTGGTTCAACATATGCAAATCTCTAAATGTAATACAGCACATTAATAGAAGCAAAGACAAAAACCATTTGATCATCTCAATAGATGCAGAAAAAGCCTTCAACAAGATCCAACACCACTTCATGATAAAAACTCTAAGAAAACTGGAAATAGAAGGAAAGTATCTCAACATTGTAAAGACTACATATGACAAACCAACAGCCAACATCATATTTAATGGTGAAAAACTGAAACCATTTCCCCTAAAATCATGAATTAGACAAGGGTGCCCACTATCCCCACTCCTATTCAACATAGTACTGGAATTCCTAGCCAGAGCAATTAGGCAAGAAGAAGAAATAAAAGGAATACAAATAGGTAAAGAAACTGTCAAAATATCTCTCTTTGCAGATGATATGATCCTATACCTTAAAGACCCAAAAAACTCTATCCCAAAACTCCTATACAACACAAACAACTACAGCAAGGTGGTAGGATACAAAATCAACTTACAGAAATCATTAGCTTTTCTATATACCAATAACGAACAAACTGAGAAAGAATGTGTGGAAACAATTCCTTTTACAATAGCCTCAAAAAAATCAAATACCTAGGAGTAAACTTAACAAAGGATGTGAATGACTGCAAGGAGAACTACAAACCCCTGAAGAAAGAGATCGAGGAAGACTACAGAAGGTTGAGAGATCTCCCGTGCCCCTGGATTGGTAGAATCAACATAATAAAAATGGCTATACTACCAAAAGTAATCTACCTGTTTAATACAATTCCCATCAAAATCCCATGATATTCATCACAGAGATTGAAACATGTACCCTAAAATTCATTTGGAAACACAATAGACCGCAAATAGCCAAGGAAACACTCAGCAAAAAGAGTAATGCTGGCGGTATCACAATACCCGACTAAACTATATTACAAAGCAATAGCAGTAAAAAACAGCATGGTACTGGCACAAAAACAGACATGAAGACCAGTGGAACAGAATAGAGGACCCAGATATGAATCCACACAACTATGCCCACCTTATTTTTGTTGAAGGCACTAAAAATATACAATGGAGAAAAGACAGCTCTTCAACAAATGTTGTTGGGAAAAGTGGTTTCCATCTGCAAAAATCTGAAACTAGATCCATGTTTATCACTCTGTACTAGTATCAACCCAAAATGGATCCAAGACCTTAATATCAGACCTGAAATTATGAAGTTAGAACAGGAAAGAGCAGGAAACACTCTTGAAGTAATAGGTATAAGCAAGGACTTCGTCAACAGAACCCCAGCAGCTCAGCAGCTAAGAGAAAGAATGGACAAATGGGACCTCATAAAACTAAAAAGCTTCTGCACAACAAAAGAAATGGTCTCTAATTTGAAGAGAACACCTACAATGTGGGAGAAAATATTTGCCAGCTATACATCAGACAAGGGACTGATAACCAGAATATATAGGGAACTTAAAAATAAACTCTTCCAAAATCAATGAACCAATAAAGAAATGGGCAACTGAACTAAACAGAACTTTCTCAAAAGAAGAAATTCAAATAGCCAAAACATACATGAAAAAATGCTCAACATCTCTAGCCATAAAGGAAATGCAAATCTAAACCACACTAAGATTCCACTTCACCCCTGTTAGAATAGCCATCATTAGAAACACCACCAACAACAGGTGTTGGCGAGGATGTGGGAAAAAGGAACCCTCTTACACTGCTGGTGGGAATTCAAGTTAGTGCAACCACTCCGGAAAAGTATTTGGAGGCTTCTTAAAAATCTAAACATAGCTCTGCCATATAATCCAGCAATCCCACTCCTGGAGATATACCCAAAGGAATGTGACACAGGTTACTCCAGAGGCACCTGCACACCCATGTTTATTGCAGCACTATTCACAATAGCCAAATTATAGAAACAGCCAGGATGCCCCACTATGGATGAATGGATTAAGAAAATGTGGTATTTATACACAGTGGAATTGTACTCAGCCATGAAGAAGAATGAAATCTTATCATTCACAAATAAATGGATGGAACTGGAGAACATCATCCTGAGCAAGGTTAGCGAGGCTCAGAAGACCAAAAATCATATGTTCTTCCTCATATGCGGACTTTACATCTAGAGCAAATACAGCAATGTTGTAGGACTTTGGTCACATGATAAGGGGAGAGCACACATGGGAGGTATGGGGATAGGTAAGAAACCCAAAACATGAAAGTATTTGATGTCCCCACTGTAGCGTAACATCAGAATACAGAAACCTTAAGGCAACACAGGTCAATATGAGAAGGGGATCAGGAACTACTGAAAAGGTCAGTTAGAGATGAATCAACTTGGGATGTAATACATTTGTACATGGAAGATATGCTGGGAATCTCTCTGTATAGCTATCCTTATCTCAATTAGCAAATATGCTTGTCTTTCTTATTATTACTTATGTTTTCTTTTCAACAAAATGAGAGATAAGGGCAGAACAGTTTCTGCCTGGAAACGAGGAGGGTTGTGGGCACAGGGAGGGACAGGGAGGGGGGAAGTAGGGGGGGAGAAATAGCCCGAACAATGTGTGCACACGTCAATAAATGAATAATAATAAAAAAAACAAAACAACCCTTCTGAAAGGGTCCTGGGTATTTCTGTTAGAGAACTTAATTACACCACTAAGAGGCACAAAACCCCAACAATAATCTTTTGACATCCTCAAAGCCCAAAGTGTACTAAAAAGGAATACAGATTTTTGTGGCTCCTAAAAAAAAGTAAATAAAAATATGTGCTATTATGTAAATCTGTGCTTAAAATGTACTCAAACGGCCTCATGCTATAGATTCTGTTTCTTACTTGAGTTTTGTCTCAACACTAAGTGATTAAGAATTTCCTCATGTGGCTTTCCATGCTTTTCATTGCTTCTGACTGCTGCAGACATTCTGTGTTACCAACCCTGCTTCTACATTCTTCTAGTTATTTAGTACCACTTACAGCTAATGTTAAGGAATGCCATTTTGCAAGCCTATTGCTAGTCCTGTGCAGGGATTTCTTTGGGGGATGTGACTGTTATTGGCTTGTACTCAAATAATATTTTAAAGATGTTCACAATGTATTATACAATCACCAATAATTCCACTTTTACAATAGTGAGCTGTGGTGCTAGGTTAATCTTTGAAGGATAGATAAATACGTTTGCTTTTATTGATAGATAATTTAGAAGATTCAGTACTCAGCTTTGGAAATTAAGAATTAAAAATAAGAATGCTACCTAATAGGTACAATGAAAATAAACATTTCATTAGGAAGATGAAATAAGGGAATTGAAATTAGTAATGGCTATTCTAAGATCCAAATTAAATTAATCAAGAATCAGATCCATCCCTTAGTTCAGCATTTCCATTCCACCAGCGATGTTACTGGTTGCAGAACACAAACTATTCCCTCATAACCAGAACCCTGCTGACTCTAAGAGTGAATTGCTGCCATCTCCTCATAAATCATATGATACACATTTCTTAGTTAAGTAAGTACCAATAGAAAAAATAGTAATAAAGTATACTTAAGTAAGAGACCCAGAACAAATCTAAATAACACTTTGTATGTAAATTAAGTTTAATTATTTACATTGCTCCAGCTACTCTAAAGTATAATAACCTAGTACCAGTAAAATTGAAATTATTATAGGCTATGACCCTGCAGTCATATTTCTAATCAAGAGAACTTTTGCACACACAACCAAGATGATATGTGTATCAGTGTGACATTGTGCATAATGGACGGAAATTTTATAAACAATCTAAGCATCTTGTTAATAAGGAAAAGCTAAAAGTGTGCATAGTCATGCCATATGACACGTCATTCTTTGATTTCAAAGAATGAGCTTCATTAGTATTCACAAACATGAAAACAAGCTTCATATTTCTTTTAAAGTTAAATGGCATGTACTCTTTAGTAGCAGATCTACTCTTCAGACTTGCTGTGATTCTGCACAGCTCACAATCTGTCACTGTGCTTTGGAGAATAGATCTACCGTCCCTTACATGTTCTCCTAGGTGTATGTTTTCTCACAGAAAATGTCAATAGCAGACCACTCCCCCCACAACTCAAATCCTTGGCAATCTCCTGAGTCTCCTTCACTAAGGACCACCAGGATGCAAAGCTTGTGATTCTCCTGGACACTACTGGGTAAATACTAACTTAACTGGTTATATCTAACCCTCCCCCCATCATGGTAATTGCACAGATTCTTAAGGAAAATGAGATAATGGATGTTGGTGATGAAAATAAAAATGCAGGTGAGTGCAAAGACAAATGCTGATCCAGCAAATGAAGAGTCAGTCAAGGAAGGCTTAGGTAAGGTATTTCATCTCTGGTGCTAAATTTCTTCAGATCTCCACAGCCAAACAAATGCATAAGGCATTGTTATTACTAGCATATGAAGCATTCCCATTGGTTCATGTGTTGAGTGCATGGTCCCCAGCTGGTAGTGATATTTTGGGAGGTTCTGAAAACTTTAAGAGATAGAATCAAACTGGAGGTATTAGCTCACTGGGTGCATGGTTTTAAATGTTATATCTGGTCCCTCAAAAGTTTCTCACCCTCTGCTTAGTGTCTGCCATAGGTGAAAAATCTCTACTGCCATACCCCCTGTCACCATTATGTTTTGCCCAAGAGCATGGGGCCAAGCAATCATGGACTAAACCCTCTGAAACTGGGAGCCCAAATATATTTTCCCTCCCTTAAGTTGATCTCTCAGGTATTTTGGTCATAGCTACAGAAGAGTATCTATTACAGGCATTAATATTTGGACTTCCCCTGTCAGGATTCTGATTTCTTGTCTTCTTACTAAATCTGTGGAGAAGGCAGTGCAAAAAAATTTTTTTGTGTGTGGTATTGGGGCTTGAACTCAGGGCCTGTACCTCAAGGCACTCCACCAGCCCTTTTTTGTGAAGATTTCTTTTTAGATAGGGTCTTGAGAACTATTTGCCAGGGTTGGCTTTGAACCACAGTCCTCCTGATCTCTGCCTCCTGAGTAGCTAGGATTACAGACTTGAGCCACTGGTTCCCAGTACAAAATGGTTTTTTTGAAAACAAAATAAAATTTGGAATAAAAATTCAAAAATTCAAAATTGACTATTACTTCTTGCTGAAGTATTAGCTGGTTTCAGCTAAACAGAAGTAGCTTTTCCAGATTTGCTGTAGTTGTGTGGTGTTGAGGAACTGAATTGCGGTTAAGAGGGTCCATTCCAGAGGCAACCCTCCTGAATTTAGGTGTTGGTGGTGCCACTTACTAGTGCTATGTCCTTGGAAAATTTTCTTAGCCTTTTACTACCTCAATTTCCTCATCTGAAAAATTGTGATAGTATTCATCTTAGGTTTTTATGAGAATGTGACATGTTCTGTTCAGTGCTCCTCTCAGATCTCCACCATAGCATGATACGACAAAACTAAGTTTATTGGTTCTGGAATCTAGCTCCACAGAGCCTCCACCATGCCTCATCACAGGGAAGATGAGAGCAAATGTATTGAGCATTTGAATTAGGATAGGAACTTGTCAAGGTTAAGTAAGGATCATGACAGAACTGTGTAGGTAAGGTGGAATAAGCAAGCCTGAGATTTTCTGAAAATAGTTGGTTTTTGTTGATACTTCTTATTAAAAGTTCATAGGTCATTCTGGAAGTTCCTGTAATGAACTTTTAAGATGTTTGCCTGAGGGAGAATGCACTGAAATAGTAGTCACACTAACATAGACAATATGTGGGAGTGGTGGGGGAGATTGATGGTTTCTGCTTTTATATAATATATATATATATATGAGGAAATTTTCACCTTGCCTCTGAAGGTTAGGGTTGTGGCTCAAGTGGTAGAGTTTCTGCCTAGCAAATGCAAGGCCTTGAGGCTCTGAGTTCAAACCCTAGTACTCCACAGAGAGGGTGGGGGGAGAGCAAGAAAGAAATAACATTCAAGAAGCTATTAACTATTGTCTTTTTCTTAAGTGTATTTCAACTGAAGTAGAAAACCATTGTGAAAATTAGTGTAGAGGAAACCAATACCACTAAATATTCAAGCTCAGTCTTTTTTCTCCACAAGTGTGGAAGGAATATCAACTGTTATATGCTGACAGAGTTTGAATATATGATGTCAAGGTCCTTTCCATTCCTAAAAGTTCAAAAGAAGTGATGTTTTTATTAAAAGCTGTACTGTTAAAATTAAAACTCACCAGAAAGGCAACACTTCAGAAGTATAAAGAAATAAAGCCTTCAGTGAGTCATTGTTCTGATGCATGCAATCTCGCCACCAAGCAAGAAAGGCACTGATGAAATTGTTTCTAGTCTCAAGGGTACCACTCAATATAAAGGAGGACAAAGTTAGGGAAAGTTCCCCACGTGGCTGAGGATGGAATGTAGAAAGTTATGTATAAAAGTAATATAATAGTTAGATGGGATTTATTTAAGTTCGTTACTCATTTCTATAGAATCTTAAAAATTTTTCTTTTATGACATTTTTCCTAGGTACATTATAAAAAAGTAATTCATTCACCTATATACATGGAATGTGTACTATGTACCAGTGGCGATGTAACTAACACAGTATATCAGCATTTAATGGGAAAATAGTTGAGGAATAAAAATAAGTAAATCAGTTAATAAATATGATAATCTGAGATGAATATATGTGTTAGGAAGAAAAATACAATAGATGTCTCATAAAACAGTATTGGGGAGGGCCTAGGAACAAGGGTTATTTTAGATAGATAAACAGGATAATTTTTCTGAACAGGTGATGTTGGAGCAGAAAATTAATAAAGTGAATGTGAGATGTAAAAGTCAAGAGGAAGTGTCAAGAGGTTTTCATAATATCTGTGTTGGCAAGTCCAAGAACAAGGAAGAAGTCAGGGCTACAGGGTTGTTGCATAGTCCATGACAAGAAAGGTAGCCAGAGTATTGGCTGTGTTGGGATATTTAGGAAAAGGAAAAAGGTTGATAATTCAAGGTTACTAGGACTAACTATTTAACCAACAGTACGATATGATTGATTTAAATTCTAAAAGAATCACTCCAATGATATAGAGAGCAGATTCCAGACAGGAAAACAGAGGGCTAGAAGATCAGTAACTTCCAGGGGAGAGATAGAAGGTTGAACTAGGTGGTAAGGTGGAGATGAAGGAAATGTGCCCAGATTTGGGGTATGTACCACAAATGTTGCATATTAAAAATAGGTTGACCAAATTTGCTACCTGATGGGATCTGGTACTGAAGAAATAGAAATCAGGCAAAGCCTGAAGAGCTGGTTGAAAGATGGTTGTGTTACCAGTGCAAAGTGGAGGGAGAAGATGTCCAGACCTATTGCAGAGAGAAGGTGAGGTCTGAAGCTGCTGCTCTTTGTGTAGCTGCTACTCTGCAGAGTCTGGTTGTCACACCCTACACTTGGCCCCAAGTTGTTATTTTATGTAATTGCAAAAACAATTTTGCTCCTCAAATTTCTCCCCAGGTGCCTGAAAATCTGAAAGTGCTTAAGCAGAAGCTATTGTTTGACACACCTGAGTAAAGTCTTGAAATGGAAAACCTTTAGCAGTGGATAATGGGAGAGACTTTTCTTCAGGGGAAAGAAAGCAAACAAGAACAAGCAAGTGGAAAAGTGGGAAATGCAAATATATGAAGTAAAACTGCAATTTGCCATTTGTCTCACAGCTTTTCCTGAAACAAGGCCCCCAAAGATCTCCAGAAAGCAATGTTTTGCCATTCATTTTGCGGTGGCAATCTATGTGTAGGGGAAATTCCATTTCAAAGTGTCATATATTCTGTTTCAAGATGATAGTGAGAGGTAGAATATATTTCTTTGGTTGGATAATTTTTTATGATTTTTACTGTGGACACAATGTCTTCATTATTTAGTGGTAGCCTCATAGTCTGTAAAACCAACACTGTCTCAAAGAAAATTTGCTTATGATTAAATTAATGTAAAGAGAATGCCAGACAGAGTGCACTCAATAAACCTTAACTTCCTTCTTTCACATTTTCCTTAGTACAAAATGAAATATGAAGTTATTTTTCTTAGAATACTACTCTCATCTTGTTTTTCACTGTCCCTTGCTAGTTTGGTGTTTGTTGTGCTATCTAGAGAATGATCCCACAAGACACAGTTGATGATGGCCTGAGGGTGCAGCATGAAACAGCTTCTCGGCATGTCAGAGTAGAGGACCAAACTACAGTGACCTTCTGAGGAAGCCCACAGAGTTGAAAATGTGAAGGTTTCTGTTAAATCTAGTTTCTGAAGTCATTTCACAAATTTAGCTAAGTATATATTAGAAAGAGTTGCTTAAAAATTCTATTGCCTCCTTGGAACAAAGACAATCTGACATGTAAAGGTGAAAAAAATTTTACTTTTGGAAAACATTTTCTTATTATATCGTTGTAAAAACTCCACAATAAAGTCATTTTAGTGAGCCATCAAGGGAAAAAAACATGCTGTTCTTTTAAACATAGAAAATGAGGTGCCAAATCTTACTAAACATAAATCCCTTCATGAAGCAGAATTCCTATAGAGTCTCTAAGTTAATAAAGAGAGACCTCAGAGGGCACTTCCAATCCTAAATTTGTCAAAAGAAATTAGTACCAAGCATTATTACTTTTCTTTCTTTCCCCTCCATTGTTTTCATATAATTCCCCCTGCCCCATAAGAGGGACAAAGAGTTAAAAAAAGAAGGACAAAGAAAAATAACTGTCAAAGCCACAAACTTCTCCCTCCCACTCAAATGTTAGAAACCGCAAGCCACTGGGTGAAGATAAGAATCCTAAGACAAGTTTTCTCAACTTTGTTCATATTTCACTCAACACTTGTCATCCAGGTCCCAGCAGGAAGAGACCCTGTGAAATCACATCTCCCAGTTCTTATGAGTTTAGTCCTATTGCTGCAAGTCTACAATATGGTTCTGAACTTTTCAAAGTAATTTCTCAAAACCATTCAACATGATGTAGCTACCAGGCTCTTTATATGTACTCTGGTTTTATGAGTACTGTGTAAGAAAATTTTAATTACATTATTCAGATTATTCATGCTAGTACTAGTAAAGATTTGGGATAATTTAACCAGGACTGCATAAGTTTTGCAATTGACAAAACTTATTTTTTGGGTGTTCTAGCTACTTTAATTGAAGCATAACAAGACTTCCTGTGAGTAATCTCTGTGAAATTATCTTAGTGGCCACTAGGTAAAAATTTCAATATAATCTCATAAAACATACTATTAGGCAACATTTTAGAAATTTGGAGAGAAAAATTTTTCTACTTGAACTACATTGTCATCCATTTTTAGCTATTCCAGTACACTATAAAGTAATCTGGATATTATGGAATAATAATAACATCTGTATATAAAGGAGATGATGTCTCTTTTCATAGCACATGTAATCAAGAGGGTAATTAGAAATTAGTGGAAAATGCCAAGTATTGATACCTTTTCAAGTTTTTCAAACAATGGAGTATTATCATAACTGAGTAAAAGTCAGAGTTTTTATAGAGTGCCTGTTTTGGCAGGGGACTTTAATAACTGTGACAGCTACCCAGAAGGGTATCAAACCCTAAAACCCATGTCACCAGACATAGCCCTCTTACAAGAATACCAGGATAATTGCTTTAATACTTACTATCCAGGGACTTCTAGATAAGTGAATATATATCTTACATAGTTCACTAAATAAATTTGTAAAGACAATGATTTTAAGTTAAAAATCAAATGAAATATTTCCAATTATATAATAGGTAAGGATAAAGAATTAAAGGACATATGAGAATATAGATCAATGTTGAATAACAAGCAGTCTTTTCTAAGGTATGGTGAGATGTCTGGCCCAAAGTGTCTGTTTTTAGCCATAGTTCCATTTTTGCTTGATCTTGTCTCAGATGGGATTTCCTCAGAGTTAGGCCTTAGCAAGGATTTTTTGTTAACATGATTTATTGTTGGAGTGCTATCAGAATGGGAAGTGGGTTAGAGCAGTAGAAGGAGCTTCCTGAAGACTGGATTTGTTTGAAACAATGGGACCACAGGAACATGAATTGCATCACACAGTTTTGTCATTGTGACACTCCTGGACCAGTCACTTATTGTTATGGCCTACCTGTTGGGATGGGTATGGAAAGTAAACTGCTGGGCTAGACAGCTTCTATTGACTGAGGGAAGTTTTCTGGAGAAAGCGATAGTTTGAGTCATAGCAACTTATGGATGAGTGAAACAGCTTTGCAAAGTGGATCCAGGTATGGTTTGTCCAGCATCACTTCAGTTCTGTCACCTACAACAGCCATTCCATTATTACAAACTCTGTCACTTCAAGTCAAAGTTATAACTTCATAATGTCTGGAATGAAAAGTTATGCAAAGCAAGACTAGGAGATAGTTCCCAAAAATGCCTGAGAAACATTACAATGATGAAGCAGGGAGGTGAATAGGTCCTTTTGTTATAAGTACTGTCAAAAACAGGAAACCATTTCCCAGCTGAATGCTTCCAGGAAATCTCTCTTCTATAATTCAAATGCTTTCCCTTTGTAACTCTTTCACATTAAAAAACCTTTCTGAATTTGTTCATTTTGATTAAATGATTTCCCTTTCTCAAATTATAGCAGTAGTTGATGTATACTGAGTACTTATAAAATTTTGGACCTTGTTCAAAGTAATAGATTTACTGTTTTATATTTGTATGCAGTTCATCACATAAAGTTAGTAGTTCAGTGTCTCTGGTTTCCAGGCAAGAAAGCTGAGGTATGGAGACATTAATCAACTTTCTGAAAATCACCTAGCTAAGGGTAAAATGTGAGCCCAAAGCAGGGTTCTGAAGCTTTATGGACATGTATCACCTGCAATAAAACTGGTTTAATAGACCTGTGTTGGGGTCTGAGATTCTGCATTTCTAACAGACTCCCAGATCATGTTTCTACTGCTAATCCAAGTATCACTCATTTCTAAGAGTCTTGAGACCTATACTAACCTGCTTCCTGTGAGATTACCTGTATTGAATTGTTTCATGCTTACAATAGACATGTGAATTTCATTTCTAACTTACTTATCCTCTTCATTGTGTAATGTTGTGAATATTTGTATTTACCTAAAAATTACTTTTTTACTTTAACCCTGAATTTTAGGATGACCAAAACAACATTACAGTTAAACATCTTTAACAATAGGTTGAATTAATAGGTTCTTGACTGGTTTTAGGTTTGACTGCTTGAGTTAGACTATAATCCTCCAGAAAATACCCATTTTCTATACTCAGTTACTAAGCTACATCTCTCAGATGTATCCTTGACTACTTTTACTGTTTTTTCCCCTCATCCCAGAGGATCTAAATTGCATGGAAATTGCAAGTGCTGTATTTATATTCACACTATATTAACATAGCAGGGAGCCTTCTTGCATTTGCTGGAGGTTGGTACAATCTGGGCATTTGTCCCTATTTCTTCACAAGCTGAAAATCATAGAAAAATCCTCCAACAGAGTGTAATAATTATATTAAAGATGACTAAGTGGCACAACAATCTAATAGCTAATTGCTAAATATCTGCCTATGCATTCAGCACTGAATTAGACACAAGAGATACAGCAGTGAAGACGAATGAAGAACATGATGTCCTGTGCTGTGTGATGATGAGGTAGTTTATTTTTGGCAGTGGAGCATCTCCTACTGTTCTCACCTTTATTGGCCCATTCCAGAAGCATAAAGTAAGGAATCTTTTTCTCAATCCCAGGACACACTCTTAATCATAGCCAACTGTCTGTTAATGCAGTTATTAATTTCGATGGATCTTAGAACATCCATACAAAATCATCATCTGAATGTCTTCAGCTTTGTAAAAAACCTGTTTGTATGTTTAGAAATATTGGAGATGAGTATGTATAGTAATTACAGATTTGGACTTGGTCTCTGAAGCTCTGAACAAGGTTCTACCACATTGATAGAATTTATTAATTGTCCAGCCTATAACAATCCCATTCTGTTGGCTCCCTGTGTGTACCATACAGCAACAGACTCCCAGGTGCCAATGAAAAACTTACTCAAGACTTCAAGTATTACTTGCATGAAAGTGAGACATTTCTCTGGGGTTGATATAGTGGTATTTCATTCAGATTTTAATTTAACACTTTCCCCCACATTCTTTCCAGTAGGAGCTATAGAGATACTGATTAAGCAGCAATTAAACATCTTAACACTGTCATTATCTTTCCTTAAGTAGCCACTTCAGCCATGAGAAGAACATTAACTAAAACAGAATTTAATTTTCCAAGGGTGTAGGTAAGCTTTCAATTTTCCTGATTCTGAGTTTGTCAAAAGGAACAGAGTCTTTGTTGATCCTAAGAGACTCTTCAGATTGAATGCAAATTCATGGGGATGGAATTCCTGTCTTTCTGTCATAATATTTGTGATGTATTTTTCCACCCAGCAGTGAAGCAGTGTCTGCAGTGAACATACTGTTTGTACAGTCTATTAATGTTCTCAGGTCAGCATTGATTTGGCAAGCAGGTGGCCAGCTGATCATCAGTGACCCTACCAAGGCCTGCCTCCTCCTTAGGACAGCTTCCTGATTGGTTCCTCAACTGTTTTTTCTTTATTCCTTTACGTTTTGTAATGACTTCTTCTACTAGTACTAGCATTTTTGCTCTATTCTTCTGTTTCAACAGTACTCAGTCACACCTAGCTCAAATTATTGACATAAACTATTGCTGGACTACCTATTATATCCATATCCTTTTCTTGTTCCTGAGCCTACCTGTGTACCTCTTGACCTATTAACAGTTTCTAAACATGCAGCAACACCTACACAACTTTGCAAAACTTCACATATACTTTTTTCCTCTGCCTTTCTCATAACACTGTCCATTGTCTATCTACTTTTAACTCATATCTTAGACATCTTTTAATTTTAGATTTCTGTGATTTTGTATATTATTGTGGTGGTCACTGCCCCGTGAGCTTAGATTTCCCCTGCATATCAGTGTTCCGATTCAAACAGCTTTCTACTTTCTGAGTCAAGGAACTTTGTGGATCATGAAAGACTGCTCTTTGTTCTCTTATGTGTGTGGAAAGATTAAGAAGAGGGTCAGAAGACCAAAAATCGTATGTTCTCCCTCATATGTGGACTTTAGATCTAGGACAAATATAGCAATGTTGTTGGATTTGGGTCACATGACAAGGGGAGAACACATACGGGGGATATAGGAATAGGTAGAAAACCCAAAACACAGAAGTGTTTGATGTCCCCAGTTCAGAGGAACTAATACATAAACTTTAAAGCGACAGAGGTCGACATGAGAAGGGGATCAGAAACCAGTGTAAAGATCAATTAGAGGTGAATTAACTTGGGTTATAACACATTTGTACAAGGAAACAGTGCTAGGAACCTCTCTGTATAGCTATCCTTAACTAACAAGCTTTGTCTTTCTTATTATGCTTATGTCTTCTCTTCAACAAAATTAGAGAGAAGGGCAGAACAGGTTCTGCCTGGAAGAGAGGTGGGAAGAGAGGGTGAGGTGGGGGTAGGGGCAGGGGGGAGAAATGGCCCAAACAATGTATGCATATGTGAATAAATAAAAAAAAAAAGAAGAGGGTAAACAATGGGAAAATCTTCACCTAATGTTGGAGGGCAGATGCTCTAGCTTCTTATGCTTTCAGAAGGACAATTTGGACAGATATTTTGGGGGGACCATCTGGAATCAAACTCTCATTGCTCATAAGAGAAACATTTATAACATACAATCATATCGATTTGTCCTCCTTTCTTGACTCATTTTTCCTCCTTATCATCTCATAAAATACTATCAATATCTAAGTCCTAGTTCCAGTTTTTTCTCTAGGTAACATGAAGGAAGAAAGGACTATTTTTATAAACCCTCACTTTCAATATATTTTTTCATTAACCTTTACTACGTTCTATACATAATTTTGCATGCATAAGCATTTTGGATTCTTTTAAGTTTTTTTTATTGTTGCTTATATTTCTTCTTTCTTGTTACATTGCAGACCTATTGTGGATAGATTTTGAGTTCTGTTCATCATTCATCTTATTATGAAGGTAGTTTTTGAGTTTCATTCAATTATAAGCACTTTACTATATGGCACAATAATAGAGCCTTGATAAATATTCGTGCAATTTAAGCTACATAGTGAGTGGAAGAGAAATGGGCTGATCTGAGTTTTTTTATTCCAGATGGCCACTCTTCTTTTGCATGATGTTACCTTTTTGGAAGATAAAAGCATTTGTAGCCACTTAGGAAAGATATTTAGCTCTGAGGATTCAGACATATTGTTTTCAAATTTTCGAAACTTCTAGATAATTTTTGCATCTTGATTCACTTTTCCATGCTTGTCTTTGAATATGTTATACCCAATAAGAAAAAGTACCATATAATATAATGATAGATAACTCACAGTATTATTTAGAAATCAAACGTAATAGTGTATACAAAGCATATGGTATAGCAAATAATACACACAAATATTTCTTTTCTTGGCTTGGCCCAAGAACTATTAGAAGATCTGAACCAAGTTTTATTTGAATAACTTCTAAAAGTAGAACATAATAATATGTGAGTTTCAATTATTTGTTCACTTTCATCCCCTATATCCCTATATTGATTTAGGTATGCAGACAAGGTCTTCATTGTCAAGTATACATTAAGGTGATAAATTCAGAGTGATGGAAGGTTATCTTAGAGCAGAATGAATTAGTCAACATGGTGTTGAGTGTGAACTGGAAATGAGATGTTTAATGTAGCATACCATACTGGAAAGAACAGCACATGATATTATGGAAATGGGAGGTCTTATTCCAACAATACTACTACCTGAGATTGGACAAGTCACTCATATTTGTGGAACTACATCCTTCATCTATATAGTAAGAAAGTAGGGTAGATGATAGGCCAGAATTGGTATCCTTAATAGCTCAAATGTACAAAAGACATCTGATTTTTTTTAGTGTTTGTCAAATAGAGACAACCGTATGGGCCATAAACACATGAGTGATTTTAAATGATAACATAATAATATAACACTGATTTTCCTCTCCTTAACAATTAAAAGCTATTTTGGCTTACAGAACAACACTTTAGTAGAGTTGTACTTTTCTATATATTAATCTATATATGGTTTTGATAAAAATAAAGTTTCTTGGGAAAAAGATATTGAAGGAAACAGTACTTAATGTAATCAAGAAGAAATTCCTGAATCTAATTAAGCAAAAAGTATTTTGTATAGAGTATTCTGCCACTGCTTCCTTTAGTTCCAATTTTTGAATTTTCAAAAGGGAAATACATTAAAATGAAATGAATGGACTTAATATATGCCCTATGGTAGCTGGAATGATAGATGGGCTCCAACATGAAATAACAATGTCCACAAAAGACTTGCAATAATAGAGTGAGTCCTTGGTTTTTGTAGCCAATAGTAGTGGAAGTGTTTAATGAATCCCTCTTACAAATGAATAATTTCTACTATCTGTCAGTATCCTTTTGTTTTCTTTTCTTTATATTATTCTATTCAATTTTGTTTCATAGTTTTATAATTAGAAGTCCTTGAATATGAGTAGAGGAAAAACAGAAAAATCCTAAAAGGAAATAATTTTATAAAGGAAAGAAATGCCTTTCAGAAAATTTAGGAAATTATCACTCTTTGCAGTAGGCAAGGAAAGTATTTTGATTGAGTGATGACAGATCTGTCTGAATGTAATGAAAGATAATTATTTCTTATTAAACAATGCAACTTTTCAGAATTTTAAATATACTTTGTATGACTTTAGGTCCACAGAGTGGCTTAATTGAGCTATGTGATTGGCAGAGAGCTTATTACTTGGGAGTCACCAAAGCAAGGGAGCTTTGATGAGGCAGCATTGGTTCGGGGAAGGACAATTTGTTCAAGGACTGTTGCTGAAGTTGTGTGGCTACTAGGCCAAAAGCAGTATTCACAGCTGCATCCTACACGGATTTGTGGGAAAACGAGATGTGCTGGTTATTAAGCTATGTTCTCTTAAATACAAACCCACTATTCTATACTCTGCCTTGAGATGTAAAGGCTTAGAATTTGTGAACCACATTTCCCCATTAGCAGTTAAATTTATGTCAGATTCTGTCTATGCGGGGTGCTAGGGAAAGCCAAAAGTCTGGGCAAGTTAAAAGGGTATGTGTGGGGTCATCAAAATTCACAGTAGGCATGTTAGCGTGACTCACATGATACTTCTATTTTTTTCACTTGGTAGTCAGAACTATGCTCCTTTGACTCTCTGCAGATGGAGGAAAGGAAGACAGATGTGCTGTTCTATACACTCACCCCACTCATCCTTTAAGCCCTTTTCTTTTTCAACTCCCCTATCATACTTCCTAGGCAAGGTCCAGAGACTCACTTGCTCCCAGATGACTGTGTCTTAGGCTTTGTTTGCAGCTTCAAGCTTCATCCTTGCTTCATTCTCTTATCAGTCAATGTCCAGCCATTATCTGTTCTTTCTGTACCCAACAGACCAGCTGAACTGTCTCACCTGGTGAAGACTCCAGTTCTTTTCACCAGTCTTGCTTTTCCCCCCTTGGAATCTCTAAACTTTTACTTCATTTTAATCTGTGTGTGGATAGGGGTGAATAAATATGTGCTTAATCCTCCATCTTAAACATAAGGTTCTAATTTCCTTCAAATAAATTCTTACAAATTATAATTGACATCGAGTTTTGCTCTGAGATCTTGTTCATTCAATAAAATGAGTTTGATGGTATCTCCTTTTATTTTTTAAATTGTCACATTGCTTTTAGATAAAGTGTTCCTATTTGGTCAGAAATTACATAAATGATTTATACTCTGTGCAATAAAAATATGTGAAGGGACTGCATTGAAAAAGCTGCAACCTCAGATGTGTCTTCGTATATGTGGTTTACTTCTTGGTTAATATCTGATCCTAGCAAGTCACTTAAACTCTAAGAACCTCAATTTCCTGAAGGTAATGGTACTCATAGAGTTATTATAAAAATTAAAATAGATGATGTGTTATCTATCTATCTGTCATCTATCTAGATCTCTATCTATCTTTCTATCTATCATGCACACATAAATCAAGAAACTAGGGAAATTTTGAAAGGGAATATAACTAAGTAAATATAGTCAGACTACTTTTTATGGCATTATTGTGGATATGAAGTGAGAAATGTGCTCCTAACTTTGCATAGCCATTGTTTCTTAAGAAAGTAAAGGTCTGGAAGATTTGAATACATTCTTTCCTTACAGAAGAAATTTACTGAGAATGGAATAGGAGGCCATTACCTGGGAAGTACAGAAAGTCTTCACATTTGTCGAGATTACTTGGGAAAAAAGTTTTGTACTAAAGGAAGGAGGACCCAACCATGTAGCTATAACTGCATGAATGTTATTGGCAGAATGATCTTCCAAAGATACCCGTGCCTCAATTCTTGGGACATATATTTGAGACCTGTCCGTATGTTATGTTGTAGGTTGTGTTAAGTTTTAGGACCTTAAAACAGGAAAATTATCTAAGATTATCCTAAATTACCTACCCACATGAGCCATGAAAAGCAAATTACTTTCTCCTAGTTGAAGTCATTGAGGTGAAAGGAGAGAGAGATTGGCAGCATAGAAAGGATCCGACATGCCTGGCTTGCTATCCTACAACCAGAAGAACTGAGCTCTGTCAATAACCTGAATAAGCATGGAAGTAGGTTCTTCCCCAGAGCTTCCTAACAGGAATGTGGACCTGCCAACACCCTGATTTTGCCCTTGAAACACTGTATAGCACACTAGATTGAGCCTCTATGGCTTTCTGATCAGAACTGACATACAGTTAATAAAAATAGATGCTGTTTCAAGCCATTAAATTTCTGGTAATTCATGATGCAGAAATAGAAATCTAATGCAACAAAAAAAATCAGAATGTGTATTATTTCAGGTTCTAGATCTCTAGAAGACACTCTCTTGATCATGTGGGACAGGGAGAAGAGGAGTGAAACTAAAGGAAAAGGTACCTGGTAAGGGAAATTTTTTATTGTTATTTTATTAATAATGGGAAACTAGTGAAGAATTCAAAAGAGAAAGAATAAGGTCATAACTTAGTGAAAGAAGACTATGTTATGAATGAGTCAGATAGCTATGTAGTTTTCAGGAAAGTATTTTTGGGTCATTGCATGGGTGTGGAGAGGGGAGATTTAAAGATGTGGGAAATGTTACAAGAGATAAGAAAACTAGAAGGTTTCTACTTTGGCTCAGTAGATGATGAGGTGGTTGAGCAGGATGGAATACACAAAGAGAGGCACTTTCATCACTAAGACTATACTCATTGTGGTAAAGTGTGGTCAGATATCTATTCACTCTGGGTCTCATTTGTTTTATTTGAAAATGAGTATAAAAATAATTCCTATTTCTTAGGATTCAGCCAGGGTTAAATAAGATGATATATATTCCTGTTCTAAGTTTGTTGTATAATTAGATGAAGTTATACCTGAAATCTTTTATTAATGTGCAGGACCTATGGTGCATTATATTAGAATAAGATATAGCCATCTTTATTTCAACAAATCCTACAGCTAATTAGAGGTAACACATGGCTAGAACTAGCTCTTCTGACATCAGTGATAGTAGCCCATGTACACTCTTCTGTCTCCAGAAGAGAAGAGGTTACCTGTCTTTCCTTTCTTAAAATAAATAACTGTTCTTAAAAACAGATTCTCTAGTTGACTGGAGCACCTTGTCAGCAAAATACTTTTCTTCCTAAAAATGTAAGGGTGCTAAGAAAGTCATGAGAAATTTTTTTTTCAGATAGGAATAACCCAATAATGCTAAGCCATTAACTTGTTTCTCCTTTTCTCCTACCCATATGCAAATTTGCATTATGTATCATAGGATTAATCAAAATATCTTTGTTTACTATCTTCTGTTAATGAGCAATGTTTTCTAAGCTCACATGGTAGAGTTGTTACCACAAGAAGACCTGACATAGATCCATATCTAGACTGTGTGAGAGTAAGCAGATCCATAAAGATGCATGGCCTTAACCACTGGGAGTATTAAATACACTGTTTTCCAAAGGATAACATCTGTAATGTGTAACTTGAAGTATATATTCAAAATATTTCCAACTCATCATTGAACTATTTTAGAAAATGAAATTATTTTCAAGGTGTTAGTCATGGATTTCATTTCTTAAATCATCAAGGTGGAAAAGGGAAAAACATTGCTTATTTTAAGATAAGAAGATAATCAGGGATGAGTGGCACATTAATCCTTTGGTTATTGGAGCTTTAAACAATGCCAGGAGGGTTCTCAGAGCTTTATAAATGTAAACCTTCTTAATATGCTCTAAAAAGTTCCCAGGTTTATAACATTTTCTAACATAATAAATTCAATTTTGGTCCCATTTTTTTGTCTATTTTTATCATATTTATTTATTTATAACCTGACATTCAAAAAATAATTTGAGATGTTTTATAAAGATGCATATCTTTGAGCAGAATGAAAAACATAAACAGGTAAAAAGAAGTTTTAAGTGAAAGGGGAAAATGTATAAACTAAGGCAAAGCCAGCCAATTGGTAACAGACCACCTCAAAGCTTACCTACCAGTTTGAGATGCCACACATTTGCATCTAATCTTGGCCCAGGGAAAATACAGATCTCTCCATCTTTTGAGATCACAGGTACATTTCTTCTAACAGTTACTATGTAAATAATACTGTGCAATATCATGAGCACCATCTTCAATAATATCCACTTGGCAAACATGGCTGCAAATCTCATAGCATTGGTTCTTTTGATTTTCCTGAATATGGTTATCAATACACATTTTGATAAATTCAGTTTCTCTAATAGTCTGTGTAGCACTGTTTTACTTATGAAACTATTGCAGAAGAACTGTAAGAATGGGTTGGTATGTTTATTGTCCTCGTTCTCCATAAAAGTTGGGTTTTTTCCTTCTTAGATGCAGTTTTAAAGGACTTGTGTAGTGAAAAGTTCAATATGATGTTCCCAGAAAGGGTCCTGCAACACAAGTACTTTGTGCCTGCTTTAAATCATAAGAAGGAAAGAGCTGATTTGCTCTTGAGAACAAAAGAATCTGCATTATAATTGTGCTATTGAATTCTCTCTTCTTACTCATTTAGTAGAGAACTTTTTTATACATTAGCTTATTCATTTAAAAATATTTATTGAAGCTCTTTTACCTTCAGAACAATTTTTGAAGGTCACAATGATTATAAAATAAATCACTTAAGACCTCAAAAAGTTTAAAACTTGGGAGAGACTGTACACAGAATGCACATACTGGTAGAAATGAGCAGGTGTTAAAAAGGAGGATGAATGCATTGGTTTGTAAGTTCAAAGGAAGTTGAACAGAGCAGGGCAGATGGTTACTTAAGGACCAGAAGGAGGACAGTCTATAGATAAAGACTGAGGAAGGACAGAAAAAGAAGGGCAAAACCAAGAATCCCATATTTGGCATTGTGGGACAATGAAAAGCTTTGAGTTCTCTGTCATAGAACTTCAAAGAGATAAAGGAGGATGATATGTGAGGACTGTGAAATGCAAGAAGCCATCAGTGACGATGATGAAGGACCCCACTGGATGTCAGCATTTAGCAATGCAATAGCTAACAAGAAAGGGATGTTTGTCACTTTGAAATGATGCTATTCTACTGCTTTTTTAAAAAGTTATGTGCATCAGAGATATTTAATAAAAATCAGTCTATTAGGCATATATTTGAAGCTCCTGAAGAGTAGATTCTGCCTCTCTGATAAAATAAAGCCAAAAAAAAAAAAAAAAAACCCAGAAATCACTGCAGATCTAATTTAAAATAGTCAGCAATGTTACAGAGAAACACACAAACATTGTCCTTCCGGTAATTGAGGGCTTTCTCAATGATTTGCTGGCACAAGTGTGCCATGAGACAAGACTATCCTCCTGCACCACCAAGCCTCAGAATATATGCATTGATGTTGGTCCCATCAGAAAGGAAACATGATATGTAAAAGCCTATCATTGATGCATTGCAGCAATACTGAGTACCATTTTACCTTGATCACCACAGTTAGCAGCAGAGTCCTAGTATAATGGGTCCCAATTTTATTTTCATTGAATTCTAAAACAGAGTAATAAAATATCTAGCATTTTGAGATATAATGTTAAAATACAAGCTCTCTTTTTCTTTATATAACCACATGTACTATGAAGGTATATACTAAATAGAATACATTCTATGAAACTTAAATATATTCTAAGTAAAATTACTCAATATAAAATATTAGAATACAAATTAACATATTTTTCCAATATATATTCTATAAAATATCTAATATAGAGTGAATTTAGAGGAAAATATAATGAAAGTAGATCTGACAAAACCATAAGGAAATCCATGCTTTCTATCTTTGAATAATTAAGATACAAGGAATTTATTATGGGGCCAAATTAAAAACAAGTCCATTTTTAAATATCACAAAATTATCTGATCTAGCTGCCATGAGAAGATACTGATACCTGTAAGTGCCATTGATTTTTCATAGAAATGTCTGTAAACACACTGACTCCCTTATGAATTTGAAAAGACTTTCTGAAAGAAAGATAGGCATTAAAAATGAGCAGACCTTTTTTGTTAGATCAGTTGGGGACCCACAAACTCCCTCTTTGACAACTCTGCAAATAGTTTTTATTAGTAATATTTTGCATTAGTGTGTTACAAATGATGAACCAAAAATGCTGCATTATTATTTACTGGAGTTTGCAGTAGATTGTGTACTTTTATGGGTTTTTCAAATGCATGTGACATGTACCATTATAATACTGTACAGGATAGATTCAATGCCATAAAAAATCCCTTCTGCTGGAACCATTCTCACTTACCTTCCCAAGCCCCTAACAACCACTGAGCTCTTCACTGTCTCTATAGGTTTGCCTTTTGCAGAATGTCACACAGTTGGAATCACACAATATGTTGACTTCTAAGATTGGCTTCTTTCACTTAGAAATATGTACTTGAGGTTCTCCCATCTTTTTTCCTAGCTTGATAGCTCATTTCTCTTTATTCATGAATATTATTCTAGTGTATGAATATATCACAGCTTATTTATCTGTCCACTTATGGAAGGACATTTGGTTGTTTTTAAGTTTTGACAATTATGAACAAAGCTGCTATAAGCATTCACTTGCAGGATTTTGTACAGACACATTTCCAACTTATTTCAAGAAGTGTAACTGCTAGATTTTGTGATAACACTATTTTTAGTGGTAGGAGAAACTGAAAAAACTTTCAAGACAGGTGTATCATTTTGTATTCCCACCAGCTCTTAATGACAGTTTCCATTTCTTCATATCTTGTCCAGAATTTGCTGTTGTCAGTGTTTTAAATTTTATTCATTCTGTTAGGGGTGTGATATTATCTCATTGTTGTTTTAAATTTCAGTTCTTTAATGTCATACTATGTTGAACATTTTTCACATGCTTATTTCTTATGTGTATATCTTTTTGAGGTGTCTGTTCACATATTTTGTCTTTTTAATTAGCATGGTGACTTTTTTTAAGTTTTGAGTGCTTTGTATATTTTTGGAAGCAGACTTTTTAAAAATCAAGTATGTACTTTACAAATGTTTTCTACCAGCCTGTAGCTTATTCCCTTTCCCCTTCATTCTCTTAACACTATTATTTGCAGTGCAGAAGATTTTAGGTCTTTTTAAAATTCATTTATTTAAATGAAATCAACTTATCAAAGTTTCCTTTCATAGATCATGTTTATGGTGTCTAGGAGACAGGTCTGGCAATGGCTTTTGCATTTCAAATTTAGGTATATGCTACATTTTGAGATAATTTTTGTGAAAGTTCTAAGTTTTGTCTTCTCCTCCTCTTCTTTCTTCTTCTTTTCTCTATTCTTCCTCACTCTCCTTTTTCTCCTCCTTTTTCTTCCTCCTCTTTTGCATGTGAGTGTCCAGTTATCCCAGGATCATCCATTGCAAAGACCATGCTTTAGTCATTGAGTCATCTTTGTCTTTGCTCTTTGTCAAAGATCAGTCAACGATATTTGTGTGTGTATGCTTAAGAGTCTATTTTGTTCCATTGATTTTGCTACCAAATTCTAATATTCACTCCTCCCCCAAAGCCTATGAACTCAAATTGGAAAGCGGGAGTATCCACTAAGCTCAATTTTTATGGAATGCTGCCCCTCAGGACACCGTGTGAATCACTATGGAGTCCCCACTGCCCTTGCTCTTTGAATTCACCAGCATTCTGAGCTTGGACATGCACTGAGAGTAGCCATGCTTCTCTATACAGCAGTCTCCTGCACATGATTTCAGATCAGATCTTTCTCAATTCTGTTTCTCCAAAGGTGTAACCTAGTATACTTTCAGTCTTTCTTAAAAGATAAATTTCATCTTGTATATGCAGGGTTTACAATGTGATGTTATAGAATACAGATAGATAGTGTAATGGTTACTATAATGAGGCAGATTCATAGTCTATAGCCTTGCTGTTTCTCTTTGTATGTATAACAAGAGCAGCTAAAAATACTTATTCAATGAAAATATCAAATACAATATAATTTTTATAAATTGTAGTCCTTACATGGTATACTCTAGACCTTACATTGTATACTCTAGTTCTTGCATTGTATACTCTAGACTTGTTCATGTTACATATGTACTGTTTCATATCCTTTGACACATACCTCCCCTTATTCTTTTCCCTCTATCTTTTAGACATTCATCCACAACTGCCCTTCCTTTCTGTTGACCAGCTTTAGAAGAGATTTAAACTTTTCTGGTGTATCATTTCTATCAGCTCTCATGATTTCATGTGGGAGGTAGGTAGATGTATTTTCAGCCTGCTCTCTTGATCCAATTTCCACTTTATTCTCTAAAGAAACCCTCATGTCAAATTAAAATGCAATTATTTTCTTATCTTGATAATACCCTGTAATTTTTCTAATTCAGTTTCAGAGGAATGATAAAAGCAAATGGGTATTGTGTCTCCTAAAACAGCTGTAAACCAAAGGGAACAGAGTTGCATATGTCAAAGATTTAACCTGATACATTTTATGCCATCTTGAACTCCACCAGGAAGCATCATCCTTCCTCAATGAGTTTCTTGGGACCAGTCATTTCAATTAAGTTATTTATATTACCAAGCCCATTTATTCAAGCACAGGCTTAGCCGCACTGTGTGATAGCATAATGGACAAGTTAAAGACAGAGATAAATCATTCTGTCTAGTATAGTCCATATGTGTGTGTTCACACATGACCTAGACACACATAACATACTCTCCAGACTAGACACACTATACAGACATTCCTTTGAAACTCAACTGCAGTGTTACTATGGAGACAATATGTTTGCTCTCTCCAAGATGTGTCTTTCCACTGTGCTTTCAGACACTGTATTCTTTCATTACTATGGCTTATATCCCTCTTGACTATATTTTTCTGATTTTCCCCATCTCCTAATCTTGTCCTGTGTCTGAGCTCTTTGAGACAAGACTAGTAGAGGATTTGTTCTTGTTCATCTTTCAGAAATTGTTTGCCATTGTCTGTCCACAAAGAGTATTATGGACTCAGTAAATATATTTTTAAGATTGATATACCATATACACATGCATATATTTACATGTAAAATTAACGATGTAGAAAATAAATGCAATTGTCATAATAAATACCTCTGTCTTGCTTAAGTGACTTGACCATATGTATATGAAAAGGCTATTTGCTTCTAGGTATGAACATTGTCTATTTCTCCTGGATTATCATAACACAGACTTAAATTATATGTCATATGTATCATAATAACTGTACTAATTTATAACACAAAATTTATAGTTTATCTATATAAGCATATGCCTAGGTATTACTTTTACATGTATTTGTTCATATACAGGTATACATATGTATAGAATTTTCAAATATATTAGGCAATTAGAAGCGTGGGGAAAAGGGGGAGGAGAGGTTCTTATTATTTTATTGCTATAAGGTTTTGGATGCTGATGACTTAGAAAGTTTGTAGGATTTTGTTGTTTTGATATTTATTTAGTTTTTGTTTATGCAGAGTTGACAAAGTAGAAAAGAAATGTGGACTTAGAAAGCATGGGACATTTCCATGTAACAAATTGTGTATTACATGTACATGTATCAGATGTGGTTTGGTCCACAGTTCATTAGTTTTAGTCTCAGTTTAGGCATGGAGTTCTGGGATTTACTGACGAATTCTAATCCTTCATGGTATTTGCTAACTAGTCTTCAAAATTTTAATTATTCTTATATCAATGCAGGAGTTGAGATTCAAATGAGAACAATTACAGAAATGTGGCAGGAACATTGCCACTCTGTTTTGAACTGAACAGAAGAAATGTTGTCCATACGTATTTGGTATTTGAGAACAAGTATTTTAAACCAGAACTATATGTGTTGAGTTTAAATAACTCTATGATGATACTGAATTTGACACAGCTATGTCTTGGAAAGGCTTAATGATCCTTAACAGGTGACAGTGAACTGACTTCAGTCTATCCCTCCTTGCCTGAAGGGGATGGAGCACAAGAGTTAGGTTCAACTGTTTTGTTTTGTGCATTAAACATTCAAAATTTCTCAAAACTTCCTAAAGGGTTTGCCATTTATTATGATTGTGCTGTCTAATACAGAATGAATGAAAGTTAAGTTGCATTTGTCTTTTAACAACAAGGTACTTGGGATCAGCTAAAGAGCTGGAGGGCAATGTGTATTGCAACCATTTCCTTAAGAGACAACAGCCGTAGAAATCACAACAGATTGTGATATAAAACTAACAGAACCTTGAAAGCAAAAAAGTCCCCTTAATAATGGCTCAATTTCGTATTCTTTTCTCTTACAAATCTTAGAGCAAAAAATGTGTATGAGGAAGGATTTTAAAAGCAAGTACTTATTGTGTACTGGGCAATATGTATTTCTTTGTTCTTAGTTTTTGTTCTTGGATCCTTAGATATTCTCAATTAGAGAGTATCAATTAGCCAACAACAATTACCCCTTCAGGTCAAACATTTTCTCTGCACCTGTCCTTGCTATTCAGTTTGTGTTATGTGGCAGTTAAAAGCTAAGTGTGACCCTGGCCGCTCCCATATTCCATCTCATCTCATTGAAAGGACATAGCTGTCTTTACTGGTAGAATCTCCATACATCATCTCCATTGTGCAGAGGCTAGCTACACAATGATTCAACGATGCTGGAGTTTCCTTTGTTAATGAACTTTTGGTATTTTGTCATGAGAGAATCCTCTGTGTCATTCCATGAGTCATGCTTGATATGTAGGTCTCATGAGATATATCCATTCCAAAATTCCAGCTGAGCTAAACCTTATTACTTCCTCTATATTTTGTCACAAAAGTTATGACATCTTATCTTTTTTTATTATAGGAAATTAGTGAGTCCATATTTTTGTCAACCATGTAAGCAAGCTGTTAGAGCCACATCTCATTGCTTAACTAACCACTGTCATTAATTTAAGAATGTCTAGAGGTAAGTGCACTGTATAGCTCATTCCAACCCCACATTATGTTTTATTTGATGGAACATCCCTAGAATAAATCCTCACACACATAATGTGAATTTCTGAAAATATAAATTAGCACTATCTTAGAGCTCTTTTTTTATATCCAAGCTTTTTCTTTCTTTGGCAGACTTTGTACATCTCCTCCCTGGGGTGTGCTAGAATTTGCCTCTAATTAGATTCTGAAGACAATGATGTGTACTAGAGGTTCACCAGGAGGGGAAAAGTCACCTCCTTTTGAAGTAGTTGTCTGATATAAGGTTATAGCATGTCTTCCATCAAGAGAAGACTATTTTACTCAGGCAAGGTGAGAGAGGCCCTGGGTACACTTGGGGACTCTAAATTTTCTCACTCTGTGAAAATTTGTTTAAATATAAGACCTGTGAACTTGAATTCAGTATGTATTTAACATTTAAATAAGCAGTATTAAGCTTGTGGCTTGTACACTGTGTAATAATTATATTATTTTGAGTATTCGATAGAAGCTCCATCGTTTTCTGACTGTGCCTGGTGATCATTCTTCTCGTTGGCTTTTTGGAAGCTTTTTGGTCAAACAGATGCAGAAGCCATCACAAAGTTGCTATAGCCAGCATATTACTACAGTCATGGAAATAACAAATATTTGAAATTCTAAGTCCTGTATCAATATGCACTTATCTTAGTCAGGCATCAGTGATAATTTACTAGTTATGCTACTGTATGTTGTGAATTACCCCAGGATTCTGTTTCTCACCTGCTAGTGGGCCAGAGTTTACTTGTTTTCTATCATTTTAGCATCTAATCCAGAATCCCACCTTGAAAAGGCTTCTTCTGTGTACTAAGTAGTGCTTCAATTTAGATCATGATTAATATAGAAAAAAAGTCAGGTATTTCAAATAGAAGTAATTTTATTTATGGAATTCACCTCATGCTTTTTGCATGCTTTAGAAGAGCAAAGGCTAAAAGAGCTGGAGAGAAAAAAAAAGAAAAACAAAAAGAAAGTAAGGTGGATGTCTAGACAATAAAACTTGAAAATACTCTCATACTTTTTCATAAAAACATCTTTTCCACAGTTGCTGTGGTCCTCAGAAGTGAACTGAGGCTTTGTATCCTTTATAATTACCAACAACTCCCCTCACTATAAGCCAAATGCAGCAACAATGTTGCTTATTTTAATGTATTTTCAAGTAAAGGATGAGTACACTTATAAATCTTGATTAATTGTTGCAAAACATATCTCTCATCAATTTTCTTATAATCTGTTACTGTCTGTAGTGCCTGCCAGTCTTAGGGGAGGGGCTATTTTGGATTAATGATGATTAAAATTGTGTCTCATCAGGTTCTTTTTCTGATGGAATATAAGGACTGCTCAGCTAGGCTGAATTGTGTACATGGTATTTTTTAGTTGGCAACTCAGAGACAGACAGGCAATGGTTTCTTAGGTAAGCATACTGTTGACTACTTCTTTCAACTTGACCACAAATTGAAAGAAGATTTATGATTCTATGGGCACCATTCAAGGGAGGCTGCCCAGATTTTTGCTGCCTCCAAACCTAAAGTAGAATAATCAACCCCTACTTTGGATTTTGACCTTGCAGATGAAGAATTAGGAGTGCTGGAACCCTTCCTATTTAATGTCTTGCTATCATTTTTGGTTTTGTTTTTTCTCAGTGCTTGGCAAATTGCATTAAAGATTGGTCCCTTCCTTAATCTAGCTTCCTCTTTCATCTAGTATAATTAGTAAAAAGTCACTGAAGTGTTAGACTATGAAAAATAATGATGATGATAAAGTACAAATAATAACTAGCAATGAATCATTACTATATTTGAGACTCTTGTTTCTAACATGCATTTCCACATCCATTCTCACAGCAGCAAAGCAACACAATAATACGATGGTCTCTAGTTAACGAATGAGGAACCTGAGGCTTAGAGAAGGTAAATACATTTTCCTAGTTCAAAGCTTCACCTCTAATAATCTGTTACTTTAAATAATTGCACTCACTTTTTTTCCAGCATGTGCGCATGCACACATGCACACACACTTTCAGTTGAGATTGGGCAAAAAACACTTACATATAAGCCTTTAGTCACTATATTAAGTTGTAAGTCTACAGATTCAGTAGCACAATTTTCTACTAAGAAAAATGTACAATAATAGATGTAGATATATGTTAGAAGGCAGGTAGACTTTTAAAAAATAATTTTAGTATACATAATATGCTTAAAGGTTCTACTTATTAAAATGATTCTTAGCTATTACTGATTAGAGGTATAGAGAAATGGCAGTTTATATAAAATTTGTCTCTAGTCATTTGATATTACAATTGTCATTTGAAATTCATAAACAATATATCTAAAATATTCCCCACTTGCTCAAATTCTTGACATGTATTTATTTGAATGAATTTCATATTTAGTGGGATGTATACATAAAATGTATATTAATAATGGTAACTTCCCCTGAGATAAATATCAAATATTTCTCAAACCATTTGCTATATTGGTTATTTATGATAATATATAACAGCTTTCTCACTATAAATACAGAGTAACTTATGTTTCATTATCAATTGAACCATCCTGAGTCACGTTTTTCTTCTGGGGGAAAACTAGTATCTATCATGTCTTCTGGGGAAAAAATTCTCATTTCTAGATAACAAAATAACCTTTAATATTTTGGCATTTCCATCTAGTTAGTTATTATACCTTATGATCTAATTAGCATTTGGTATTTGATATCTCCAGTGACTAACAAGACCATCTAAATTAAAGCATTTTGAATGAGAATGTCTTGTTAGAGAATTCCATTAATGCGGAGAAGAAACAGTGGCTCCCTCCATCCCTCAAAGTTTACCTTCGGGTTTATTGGTTAATGTTTAATTCTCCAATGAAAACTTAATGATCTCAGAATGTCACATACTACCAACTCCCAGGCTGCTTCTTATTGTGTTTCATGGCTCCACCGAATTCTCTGAAGACTTTTAGAATCTGAATTTTTCAGCATCAATTGTTGGAAAATTTTTTAAAAAAACCTGAATATAGTATCTAACAATCAATCTTTTTATGTATTCCAAAGCTACTATTATATAGAAAGCTACATAAAATCCATAATTATTATGACTTTTAAAGACTATAGTTATATGAAATTAACTATACATAGTATTTTTCTGTACCTATTTCATGATAAATTCACATGCATGCACACACCACCCTCTTACGAAATACTGAATAAAGTTTAACTGCTTAAATTTTACCTTAAATGTGCCTTCAGAATTGCTCCACAATAATAAAATCTGTAGATTTTAGAATGGATACAAAACCTTGTTGCTATGAAGCATGACAAGGAAAGAAAAGCAGGAATACTTTCATGTAATACAAGGGGCATCTCAGTCATCTATGTGCTTATTACACATATGTACACCCACATATAATAGAGCCCCAAAGACAGAAAGCAGTCAGCATAAGCAGAATTAAAAATAAAGTCTGTTAAAATTCAGTTTATCCTACAAACTTGTGTTAGAAGCATCTACTTCCTCTATGCCACAGCTTTCTCCTTTTGAAACATCCCCATTTTTCTTCAGTCAGCACCCTACAGAAAACATAACTATTAAATATTTATGGTAAACAGACAATAGATATTGGTGATAAAAACAGGAAGAACAGTTCCTGCCATCACTGTATTTGATATCTATCGGGAAAGGATAAAGGGATAAGTGGTAAACCAAAGAAATGGACATAAAATAATTCACTGGAGGAAATTTTCTATGTCAAAAGGTCACCTGTTAATACTTTGCTGCTGCTTCAGTATGGAAGCATTGTCATTGTGGCACAGAAAGTGTAGCAGAGAATTGTGAAGGCGCATTTAAAGAACACTGGGTTTCAAAGTTATTTTGTTCCAGGAAAATCCAGAGGAGTCATTTCATAAGGTCAACAAAATGTGCCTTGAGAATTCACAAGTAACTAAATCAGAGATGTTTACATAATTAGGCAAATGTAATCCCTACCTTTGCAGTAATTTGCATGGAAATATAAGCTGTCACAAAAATTCTTCATGAGGATTCTTATCATTTTTTGAGCAATTCTACCCAAAATTTTAAGGCAATTAGCATAACAGCTGTGACTAAAGGGGACATTCTGTTCATTTGAACCAGCATTGATCAACATGGAACAAGGACCAACACCACATAGAGTGGGCTCAGAGACTGTTATTGAATTTTAGCAGAAGTAATAAAAGCCAAGATTAAAAGTCATCCTTTACCCTAGTAAGGACTTTATAGTTTACCAGGAAAAGGGGATTAATAATTCTTGAAGCATTCTATAGTTATATTTTTTTGTATTTTTAATTATATCTTTGTTTATATTTAAATTAATAAAATTATATGTTCCTTCTTGTTTCAATGAAATAAAAAGGATAAATTAAACACACAAAAAAAAATGGCTCTGGAGAATACCTGGATCAAATCACATCTCTACTACTTTCCAGAACTATTTGAAAAAAGTTTATTTGGCTCTTTGTGACTCAGTTTCTTCAACAATATAGATAATGATACTATTAGCATTTTATTTTGTTGTAATGAACAAATGATAATTCGTGTGATATATTTGTCAAGTGTCTAATACAAGTAAGTACTTAATAAATGTTAGATATTACTATTGCATTATGATTTGGCTTATTATTTCCAAATTTAATGCAAGTCGGAATGCGTATATGATCAAATTAGCATTAATAGATAACAGATTCAATTTTCCTTGATAAAAAAGGATTGAATAATTTTACTTCTAGAATTTCTACATGACTATACCACCTATCAAGAAACATAAAACAAAAAGAATATTTTCAAGAAGTCATGTACAAAGACCATGTGAATAAAATCAAAGAAAGTGTTGGGAAGTCAAGGGGAAAAGTTAACATAGTGTTGGAACAAAGAATTTATTGAAGATGTAGCATTTGAGCAGGGCTTTTAAGGAGGAGTAACACTTAGAGCCAAGGAGATGAGGAAGAAAAACCAGGGAAGAAATAAAAGAGGTCATAAAATTGCAAAATGTCAGAGATGTAGCCCTTAGAGGATCTTTCAGCTTCTCTAGAGCAAGTGCAGAAAACTTGTAGCAAGGATTCTTGGAATGATAGATACGAAGCACAAAATTGGGAAGCATGAACATAGACTTGCGCTTTGTTCTGTTGTTCGGGAGTATCTATTCCAGTGGCACGTTTGTTAATTGCTCACAATGGTGACAAGTGAAGGATTTCATTTCCTCACTTCATGGGATTTAGTGAGAGAGCAAGGTAGAAGTAGATGTATTGTGGATAATTTCTTGGATCCATCCAAGAAAAAATGTATCTTTTCCTCTTTTCCTTTTTCCTGCTGCCTTAAATGCAAATGTATCTATGTTAGACTGTGAAACCAAAGCAATATATTTAGGAAACAGCAATCTTGTGTTTCTAAAGATTAGAGACTTGTATATGTCCTGAATCAACAACCTGAATTTCCACATTAATGAGAAATAGAGTTCTATGCTGAATAAATTATTATTATTTAAAAGGTCTCAGTGATAGCAGGAAAAACAACTACATTTTGATGAACACATTTTACATTAGGGAAATGTAAAGAATCATGATAATTTAATTTAGATAACATCAGACAAATGATAACAGTGCTACAAATGTAGTTGATAATCAAAATGTAGTTCAAAACTCAAATATTTTGTCATGAAATTGTTTAGTCGTGTGTGCTTTGTGAAGGTTCACCAGTATCAGGACTCACTCTTTTCCTGGGCTTACAGCAGCATCATGCTCCCCTCCTCCCTTGATGCCAGGCACATCTGCAGACCTACACTGACAGTAACCATCACTGTTGGGATGAAGCATGCAAAAGATGTATATTTTCTGCTCCTTTTGTGGCCTTTATTCCAAAAAGTATGGACTCTGTCAGCTTTGTCCTGGAGATTGAGTGAGCCTACTGCCTGTCTTTCCCAGGCAAGCAACAATTACCGTGGAAAGGATGAAAGAAGAAATAAATCATCACTGTGTAAGCCATGAGACTCTAGAGTTGTCAGTTCTCCAGTGTAACCTCCAGCAGCGTTTTTACCCACATTTTTCTCCCCCTGTCTGCGGCTTTCTCGACTTCACCTTTCAGATGAGAGAGATGAGGTTAAGAGTTCAAATTTTTTGACTGTAATCAAACCACAAAGATTGAAGTTGAAACTCATTTTTTAAAATGAAATCCCAAAGTACATCTAACAGGAACTGTAGTTGGTTTGTACCACAGTAGCTTGTTCCCACTACACCATACTTAACATGAATGCTAAGCAGAAATGTGTGCGCAACAAAGGCAGTTTTTCATAAGCAAGAAATTTTGAAATGCTTTTAGAAAAACATTGCTCATATTTTATTCCACTTGGAAATTTAATCTTTCCATAAATTAAGCCTTTCTTTTGCTTAGGAGCCAGTGGTGTGAGGTTATTCAGGGCTAAATCTGCCAAGTTATCAAAACAGTTTTCCTTCCATCTTCTGCAGGTAACTACTGATTCAAATCAAGAATGGTTAAATTTAAAATGAATGTGATGAGAAATCATGACTGAAACAATAGTTTGCTTTTTTGATGTCCTCTTATTTTGTTAAGTCCAAAATAATGTAAACTACCAAACAAAGTGATGGTGCACAGGTGTTGTTATTGAATTTACAGCCCATTGTGGCTTTAAGGTGGCTGCTATGGTAACAGGATCATTTATAGACTATAATCCCATTAGGTGAAACTAGTGATAAAGTAAACTCATTATAACAAACCTTATATTGCTTCACTTCCGGTGGTGTCTGTTTTATGGCAAATTACATTAGTAGAGCTATAAATAACAAATGCATAAGAATACCATACTTAGTCATAAAATATTTTTGGATAGAGGAAATGGGGATTTTAGAAAGTACTGCAAGTGATTTTTTTAAGTGTTAAAACTTTACAAACAAATACAAATTTTTCCATTTTAAAAGGCTAAGTACTAAAGTAGTCCTTACTCCTACAATATCCTATCCCATTTGTATCAGCCAATGGGATACAACACAGCTGAGATCTAGCCAGGATCTGTGACTAGCCCCAGAAGTCAGTATATTGCCTTGGCCAAAAGTTCAAAAGGAATGCTTTTTCTCTCTTTATTTCACTAGATAATTGTTTCATTTCTCAGAATTATTCCAACTTTCACTTCAGGAATACTGTTTCCACTTAGTAAAGCCAGATTCCTAATGTATATGTTCTTGCAAAAGAACATAGAAGAAACAAGCCACATGGCTGACAGGGTCTGTGTGGATGAAGTTGGGTGAAATAGACTTTAATTGATGACTGTCTCATTGAAAGATAGAAAAGTGCTTTCCTATTCCTTTCTCTTCATACAATAAAACCCTGGATGCTGTAGAATAAATAAGACTTAAAGGTGGAGAGAGAACAGAACAGTCAGCCATCTTGGCCCTGACAAATAGCATAATGCTGTATTTTCTGTTTTTCATTTTTCCTTACTGTGTCCTGATGGGAGTCTAAAGAAACCAACACCAATGAATGGGGAGAGGGTAGCTCAAAGGGTGTTCTGCCTTCCCCAGCCATGAAGTCAGGGATAGGTTGCCTGGCAGGAAAACAAAATATTAACAACAAAACCCTTTAGATGATACCACTGTAGTCAGAAACCATAGGCAAACTGTGGCTCACATCAATTCATGCCAGCAAGGTGGAATGGGAAACCTAGACAGCCATGGTTACAGCGCCTGCTGTTCACTCCTACTTGGCAGGAATGAGGAAAAGGAGAGAGAGAGAGAGCAGATGAGGCCATGGAGAGGACTGTTTTCCAAGCTATTCATCACCACAAAGTATCAGTGGGAGCCTCCTGAGAAGTAAAAAGGTTTGTTGTCTTTTCTTACCAGGGTGATAAAAATCCAAACTCTCACCCCACCCAGAACAACAAGAATTTCCACTCTTGTGAGTCAGTGGAAGCTGAGGGGAAACAGACTTTTACCTCTGATTGGTCATAAAGAAGCTGTGCCCCTTTCCCTTTGCCTACCTGCCAAGAGAATACCACCTTACCACTATGATCAGTCAATCTGTGTGACAGTTCCTCAGAGTGACACATTTTTCAAGTTCTTAAGAACTTGAAAATAAAGGTGGGTGGGAAAAGGCAATACAGGAGGCATTCTTGTATAGAATGAATTGCTGCCAAGCTGTACATTAAATCTCCAGAACTTTCTCATCTTGTACTAAAAATCTATGACACATACATAAACATACAAACTGTGAATAGTGATGGAGGTGTCAATTGTGGTAATCATTACATGATGTATGCTTATATCAAATCAACACATGGTAAATCCTGAAGATACATGAATTTGCAAATTAAATATTTTATAAGAAGTTAAAAATTTTATCTTATATTGAACAAAAATATCTTTCAGAAAGATGAGGGTGAAGGGAGGGTAAAAATGATTGAAGTACTTCATATACATGTATGAAAGTAGAATAATGAAAGCTGTTAAATTGTTTTAAAAAGGAGGAGAGATAAGAAAGAGTAACAAAGGGAGTAAATATGATCAAAGTACATTCTATGTATATATGGAAATATCACAGTGAAACCCCTTGTAAAATTAGTATAGAGAGAAAAAATTAAAAGTTCAAAAAAAGGAGAGGAAATCAAGACACTCTCAGATTAAAAAAACTAGGTACTATATTATGTTATTTTTATAACAATTTTTAAATTACAAAATTATTTACAAGTGGAGGTCAGATTAGTGGTTGTCACTGGTTAGGGCAGCAGTGGGAGTGGGAAGAAAATAAAAGTGGGTGGGAAAAGGTAATACAGGAGGCATCCTTGTATAGAATGAATTTCTCTGAATCTTGAATATTCTGATTGTGATGCTTGTTATATTGTACTATAGATTTACAAAATATAGTCTTAAGAGAAACATGGTAAAAGGGTATGTGAGACCTCTTTGTATTGTTTCTTACAACTGCATTTGAATCTATAATTATCTTTTCTAAAAAGTCTAATTTTAAAATTTTATGGGGCTTAATCTCCTCTTTTATCTTGTGTCAGGTTGCATTATTTCTTTCGTGACTGGAATGACATATTCTGTCTAGATTGAAGATGTCCAATGCAACTAGAGCATTTTCAGTCTTGTTCTCCAAAGTTTCCTTATATTCTGGCATGATGCTTATGACAGGCCTATAAGCATTTGTTGGATAACTGAATTAATGAATGGATTAGTGACAAATCACTTTCTGAATAATCTTTGACTATGAGTCTTACTATCATATGGATGGATTTCTTGAGCTAGACAGAAACATTTTATTTCATTTTCCAAACAACACCCATCCTCTGGCATTTGATAGCAGCTATTATATTCTCCTATCAAAATTTTCTTTCTCAGCTCCTGGCTCTGTAGCTCCTCCTATGTAGAATAAATTTTTTAAACCACTAGGTAATGTAATATTTTCTCTTGCAGATGCTATGATAGGTCAAAATTCCAAATAATATGATACTTTATAACTACTTATTATAGGTAACATGTATACTTAAAATACAGAGCAACATTAGACCACAGCCTTTTTCCTATATTTTAATTGCCAATGACACAAAGATAGTTTAAAAAATACTGAAGTGGTCCAAATCCAAATATTCAGAAAACCTTTAGACATTAAAAAATGAAAATGGTGCAATAACATAATTATAATATTTAAGTAGCAAAAATCCATTCCCTAAGGGTAAGCTCTTAATGATTTCTTGTTTATTCTTTCAAAAACTGAGAAGATAGATAGATGATAGATAGATAGATAGATAGATGATAGATAGGTGGATGAGAATGTGTATCCTACATATATACACACCATACATATAAACATACATGTTCACATATTAACATATATGTTAACAAATTAAAGCATATAGTACACATATTTATATTCTCTTAAATAACTTGCACGACAATCAAGAAACTGCTGAGAAAACTCCCAAAGGGAAACAATACAATTTCAAGAGAAGATACACATAGTATTGTTACCAGAATAGGTTTTTGACATTATCTGTTGGGACCAGAGATATCAAGTCTGGTGAGTTTACTACATTTGAATCATTGTGACATAGCTGTCTATTTTCCTTGAGCATGGCTTTAGACAAAAGATAAATTTTATTAGTAGCTCCTTTTAAGACAGGTGTGCCTCTTAAAGATAAAAATATTTTCTTTCACACTTTTTTGATTAAGGGAATCATTTTACCTTTTTCCCCTAGGGTAAGAGCCTTTCCTTTAAGATATCATTGCTCATTCCCAGAGCGTATTAATTATTTGGGCAAGCAGGCAAGGTCAAAGAGAGAGAGAATTGTTATTCTTTTCTTTTTTTTAATAAATTATATGTTGCAGTTCAGTAAGGGAATGTGAAGCTTAAAGCAAAGAAAGTAGTGCCTGTGTGCTTTTAATCAAGCTACTCATTAATGCAATGTTTATCTGAATTCTTGGCTGCTGTTTCCCCTTCCTCATTTTTCCTGATCTATCCTGCTTCACTATGATTATCTAATGTTTATTGAGTTTCCTTAAATGCTAAATTTGTGCTTATATCTAGATATGACATAAGCATACTAAAAATTTCTCAAGAACCCTATGGAAGGAGGACAATTAAGACACATTGTAAGGGCTGGTGGAGTGGCTCAAGTGGTAGAGCACCTGCCTAGCAAGCATGAGGCCCTGAGTTTAAGCCCCAGTGTGCCAAAAGAAAAAAATCCATTGTATTGTCTTCATGGATAAAGGAAAATAATTTCAGGAGCGCTTAAATAACTTGCTCATGGTATATCATGTCCCAAATAGGTCAACAACAGTGGTCATGAAATTATTCTCTTCTAATAAGTTGAAAGAATAATGCAGAAGATTAAATGTTATAAAAATATCTTCCAAAATGAAAAAAGAACAAGCAGGCTAATAGATAGGCTATTGCCATATGTATAATATGGGAAGGTATTAAAGAAAACTTACAAAAGCTAGTGACAATCTTGTGTCAAGGGACAATTCCTATTTCCTTCTTCATGGGCCTTGAGACCTTGAGGGTATCTTATGCCTTGGTTTCTTCATCTGCAACTGGCCATAAGGACAATTACCCTATGATATTTTCTAAGAGTAGAAGTCAATGTGTTAAAAAAAAGTTACTACATTAAATGCAATTGCTGTGAAACAGAGTCCTATTACAAATACATTCTTAAGGAAGTGCCATAGGGAATGAAAGCTAGAATAACTGAAGAGAAAGTTCAAATTTCTTGTTCTTGTCTAACAACATTTAATGAGATTCAGGCATAAGATTAAGATATATGACAAGGTCCACTATGAGGATTTTTTAAAAAAATATTTATTTTTCTCAAAGCCTTTTTATTAGCATACATTAGTTGTACAGGAGGATTCATTGTGACATTTCTGAATGCTTACATTGTACATTGGTTAGGTCTGCCCCCACCATTTCTCACCCTCATTCCTCTCCTCCCTACTTAAAATAATTGCAAAAGGTTTCATTGTTTTATTTCATAAATATATATAAAGTACATCGAACATATTAACCCTCCTTTATCCTTTCTATTCATCCTCTCCCTCTCACAAGAACCAACCCCCTCACAGGACCTATTTTGCAGTCCCATCCTTCATTTTTAATTCCAAAGTCAGAGTTCAGAGGGGTTTCTTTATCTATCTCAGCTGTGAGTGTACAATACTTCAGTAAATTTATTCTCCTTTGTTATTCTTCTTTACTTTTTACTTTCTACCCCTGTTATTCAACAGCTTTCAGCATATATTGTTATGTCATCTACCTACACAGATGTTATGTAATTCGATATTTTGACTTTCTATCATCCTGTTTTCCTTTACCTCCTCCCTAAATTCCATAGAGTAGTTCCACTATTACAAATATGTTCTGTATGTAAATGTGCATATGATCATGTTTGTTTTTATGCATATGTTTGCCTTTTATATCTATCTTCCACAAATGAGAGAAACTATGTGGTCTTTGTCTTTCTGAACCTGGCATATGTCACTTAATGGGATGTCCTCAAATTTCATCCATGTGGAATAAGTCTAATTCTGGCTTCACAGAATGGACTTGGGAGTGTTCTTTTTCTATTTTCTGGAAAAGTTTGAGGAATATTGGTATTCTTCTTTAAAGGTCTGGTAGAACTGAGCAGTGGATCCATAAGGTCCCAGGCTCTTTTTGTTGGAAGACTTTATTATTGCTTCAATTTTATTGCTTGTTATAGATCTATTTAGGTGGTTTATAACCTCTTGGTTCAATTTTGATTGGTTAAATGTATCTAGAAATTTATCCATTTCTTCTAGATTTTCCCATTTACTTGAATGTAAGTTTCCAAAGAATTCCCTAATGTTCCTCTGAATTTCATTGGTCTCCATTTTCATCTTTAATTTCATTCATTTTGACTTTTTATTTCCTCCATCTAGTCAGACTGGGTAAGGTTTTATCTATCTTATTAATCTTTTCAAAGAGCTCACTTTCTGTTTCATTGATACTTTGTACAGTGCTTTTGGTCTCAATCTCATATTGATCTTAGTCCTGATCTTTGTGGTTTCTCTTCAACTACTAGTTTTGTGTTCAGCTAGTTCTTGTTTTTCTAAAAGCTTAAGGTGCATCATTGGGTTATTTATTTGAGATCTCTGTTTTTTTTTTTAACTTAGGCACTCACAGCTATAAACTTTCCCCTCAGCGTGGCCTTTGCTACATCCCACAGGTTCCCGTAAGTTGTATTTTTATTACCGTCTAGGAACCTTTTCCTTTCTTTCCTTATTTCTTTAAGGAGTCACTTAATGCTGTTCAGTGCCCATGTTTTAAACACTTTCCGTAGTTTATTTTGTTTTGGACTTCTAGTTTTATTTTGGTTTGCTATGATAAAGGGGGTTATTTCAATATTCTTAAATTTATTAAGACTTGCTTGGTGCACTAGCGCATGATCTATTTTGGAGAAAGTTCCATGAGCTGCAGAGAAGAATGTGTATTGTAGAATATTTACATGAAATACTCTGTAGACATCTATTAAGTCCATTTGATCTATTAATTTTGATGTTTCTTTGCTGAGTTTTTTTCTGGATGACCTATCTATGGGTGAAATGGAGTATTGTAGTCTCCCAGTATTACTGTGTTGGGGTCTACCTATGCTTTTAGGTTTAGTAGTGTTTTTTAAATGTAATTTGGTGCACCAATGTTTAGTGCATATATGTCAGGAATTGTTTTCTTTTGATGAATTGTTCCTTTTATTTATATGACGTGGCTTTCATTGCCTCTTCTAATTAAAGTCTGAAGTCTACTTTGTAACAGAAGAATACAGCTACTCCTGCCTGTTTTGGGGTTCTGTTTGCTTGGAAGATCTTTTTCCACCCTTTCATTCTATGCCATGCATGTTTTTATCAGTAAGATGTGATTCTTGAAAACAACAAATGGTTAGGCCTTACATTGTAATCCAATTTTCTGTTCTATGTCTTTTGATTGGCGCATTGAGGCCATTAGCAATAAATGTTAATATTGAAAGGTGTGTAGTTTATTTTTCTGATGTTTACATTTCCTTTATTTCTTACTTGCTAGTCTACTTGGTAAGTAGGGTATATTCTGTCTAGCATTTTCTTGGCTGAGTCTAACTTCTTCTGTGTTCAGAATTCCTTTAAATATTTTCTGTAGTGATAGTTTGGTGGTCATGAATTCCTTTAGTTGTTGTTTGTTGTGGCAGTTTTTCATTTCTCCTTCAATTTGGAAGGATAGTTTTGCTGGATAGCCTAGTCTAGGTTGAAAGTTGTTTTCTCTTAGGGCCTGAAATAGATCTTTTCACGACCTCCTTGTATTTATAGTTTGGATTGAGAAATCTGCCATTATTGCCTTTATATGTGACTTGCATTTTCTCTTTTGCAGCTTTCAGTCTTCTTTCTGTGTTCTGCATATTGAGTGTTTTGATTATAATATGTGTGGGGGTGTTTCTTTTCTGGTCCTGACAGTTTGGTATTCGGAAGGCCTCCTGTACCCAGATGTTCCTCCCTTTCTTGAGATTGGGAAAGTATTTGGCTATTATGTTATGGAATAAGTTACTTATCCTTTAGTTTGCATCCCTTCTCTTCTATACCCATCATTTATAGATTTGGTCATTTGATGATGTCCCAGAGGTGTTTCATGTTCCATTCATATTTTAGCATGTTTTCGTGGTCTTTGATTGATTGACCTAATTCCTCTACTTTGTCTTTGGTTCCTGATACTCTATTTTTAACTTGTTCTTCTCTGTTAGTCAAGCTTTCATCTGAGTTCTTTATTTGGGGTATTGAGCTATTCATTTCAAATTGATTATTTTTCAGGATTTCTATCTTTTTTACTTCCTTTTTCATGTACTGCCTTATCTTCCTTAGTTCATCATCTGTGTGCTTGAATTTTTTTGAGTTCAGTTAGTTGTTGATTCATATGCTCTTTGAGTTCAGTCACTAGCTTATGTATCTTTTTTTTGAGCTCATTGATCATTATTACTTTTTTTTAATTCAGTGATTGCTATTTCCTCCTCTTTGCTATTGTTTAAGTCCTTAGTGGTTGAGTTGGCTTTTGAGAACAAGCTGTTGCCTTGTTGCATTCCCAATCCCCTGTGTCCTTTTAGTTGGGGATTTAGTCTGTACTCATATCCTGGAATGCAGACTTTTGTTAGATGGCCTCACTGGTGGGAGTCTCTACAGTGTGGTTGGAAGAGAAGCTCACTGTTGCCATGGTCATTGTTACTCTTGCCACTGCTATGTGCTCCAGGAAACTTCTTTGTTCTAAGACATGCTACCCTGTGCCATGTTCCTTGGGACCTCTGTGAACCACTACTTTTACTCATGGGTTTCCAGCATTTTTCTGCAACAGGGTCCTGCTCAGGCACCACCCTTGTCCACCATCACTGCTGCCATCCTGAGGATTTTTTTTTTTTATGTTTCTGGGAACCATACCCAAGGAACTTAAACATGCTAGGATATTACTTTATACCTTAGCTCTATCCTCAGCCTTCTCTGAGGATATCAAGGGAGCAAGATACACAGGAAACTATAGGACCAAATACTTTTGAGTATAAAACCACATCTTTTGAATGGCAACATTTCAACCCACACCAAAATTGCTGCCTCACCACTAATGAAAGATGGGTGCCAAAGCTTGACCTTGTGCTAAGTAGACAACTACCTTCTTGTCAAAGGACATAATTTTTTAAGTGGAGAAATGTAGGAAGATATTTGAGCCAAGAAACATTGGAGTATAGAAGAGTTAAGAATAATCTCAGTTTCTAAACCCCTTGCTCCTTCAACAAATAATGTGTCTGAGGGAACGAGATGACTTTAGGGAAATGGTGAAGAGTACATAGGATTCATCTGTCAAAAGAAACATAATTAGACACTCTGAAAAAAAGATAAAAGAGAGCAATGTCTCAAATATAAATGAACCCAAAAGGTGACATACTTTTGAGCAAGTCATGGAGGGGAGAAAGGAGATGCATTTAACTTTCTACACTGTTTTTCTAGGGAATGATGCTGCTGTAAGGATGAAGCTTCTTTTCCTTGCAGCCCAATGAATGATATTTGTGTAATAACAGCAGAAGAAACACTTCTTATTGATTTTCTATTTTAAAAAGCAAATTAGAGAAAAACACTGAAGTTTAAAGAATGGAAACTAAATGTCAACATCTTTTAAAAATATAATCATATATATGTTCAAGACATTAAGTATTTTTTTTTCTTTCATTTTTCTTTTATTATTCATATGTGTATACAAGGCTTGGTTCATTTCTCCCTCCTGCACCCACCCCCTCCCTTACCACCCACTCTGCCCCCTCCCTCTCCCCCACCTCAATAACCAGCAGAAACTATTTTGCCCTTATTTCTAAATTTGTTATAGAGAGAGTATAAGCAATAATAGGAAGGAACAAGGGTTTTCGCTGGTTGAGATAAGGATAGCTATACAGGGCATTGACTCACATTGATTTCCTGTGGGTATGTGTTACCTTCTAGGTTAATTCTTTTTGATCTAACCTTTTCTCTAGTTCCTGTTCCCCTTTTCCTATTGGCCTCAGTTGCTTTAAGATATCTGCTTTAGTTTCTCTGCGTTAAGGGCAACAAATGCTAGCTAGTTTTTTAGGTGTCTTACCTATCCTCACCCCTCCCTTGTGTGCTCTCGCTTTTATCATGTGCTCATAGTCCAATCCCCTTGTTGTGTTTACCCTTGATCTAATGTCCACATATGAGGGAGAACATACGATTTTTGGTCTTTTGGGCCAGGCTAACCTCACTCAGAATGATGTTCTCCAATTCCATCCATTTACCAGTGAATGGTAACATTTTGTTCTTCTTCATGGCTGCATAAAATTCCATTGTGTATAGATTCCACATTTTGTTGATCCATTCGTCAGTGCTGGGGCATCTTGGCTGTTTCCATAACTTGGCTATTGTGAATAGTGCCGCAATAAACATGGATGTGCAGGTGCCTCTGGAGTAACAGTCTTTTGGTATATCCCCAAGAGTGGTATTGCTGGATCAAATGGTAGATCGATGTCCAGCTTTTTAAGTAGCCTCCAAATTTTTTTCCAGAGTGGTTGTACTAGTCTACATTCCCACCAACAGTGTAAGAGGGTTCCTTTTTCCCCGCATCCTCGCCAACACCTGTTGTTGCTGGTGTTGCTGATGATGGCTATTCTAACAGGGGTGAGGTGGAATCTTAGCGTGGTTTTAATTTGCATTTCCTTTATTGCTAGAGATGGTGAGCATTTTTTCATGTGTTTTCTGGCCATTTGAATTTCTTCTTTTGAGAAAGTTCTGTTTAGTTCACATGCCCATTTCTTTATTGGTTCATTAGTTTTGGGAGAATTTAGTTTTTTAAGTTCCCTGTATATTCTGGTTATCAGTCCTTTGATGTATAGTTGGCAAATATTTTCTCCCACTCTGTGGGTGTTCTCTTCAGTTTAGAGACCATTTCTTTTGATGAACAGAAGCTTTTTAGTTTTATGAGGTCCCATTTATCTATGCTATCTCTTAGTTGCTGTGCTGCTGGGGTTTCATTGAGAAAGTTCTTACCTATACCTACTAATTCCAGAGTATTTCCTACTCTTTCTTATATCAACTTAAGAGTTTGGGGTCTGATATTAAGATCCTTGATCCATTTTGAGTTAATCTTGGTATAGGGTGATATACATGGATCTAGTTTCAGTTTTTTGCAGACTGCTAACCAGTTTTCCCAGCACTTTTTGTTGAAGAGGCAGCTATTTCTCCATTGTATATTTTTAGCTCCTTTGTCAAAGATAAGTTGCTTATAGTTGTGTGGCTTCATATCTGGGTCCTCTATTCTGTTCCAGTGGTCTTCATGTCTGTTTTTGTGCCAGTACCATGCTGTTTTTATTGTTATTGCTTTGTAATATAGTTTGAAGTCAGGTATTGTGATACCTCCTGCATTGTTCTTTTGACTGAGTATTGCCTTGGCTATTCGTGGCCTCTTGTGTTTCCATATAAATTTCATGGTAGAATTTTCAATCTCTTTAATGAATGTCATTGGCATTTTGATGGGAATTGAATTAAACATGTAGATTACTTTTGGGAGTATCGACATTTTTACTATGTTGATTCTACCAATCCATGAGCATGGGAGATCTCTCCACTTTCTATAGTCTTCCTCAATCTCTTTCTTCAGAAGTGTATAGTTTTCCTTGTAGAGGTCTTTCACATCTTTTGTTAGGTTTACACCTAGGTATTTGATTTTTTTTGAGGCTATTGTAAATGGAATTGTTTTCATACATTCTTTTTCAGTTTGCTCATTGTTCGTGTATAGAAATGCTAATGATTTTTCTATGTTGATTTTATATCCTGCTACCTTGCTATAGCTATTGATGATGTCTAGAAGCTTCTGAGTAGAGTTTTTTGGTCTTTAAGGTATAGGATCATGTCGTCTGCAAATAGGGATATTTTGACAGTTTCTTTACCTATTTGTATTCCTTTTATTCCTTCTTCTTGCCTAATTGCTCTGGCTAGGAATTCCAGTACTATGTTGAATAGGAGTGGAGATAGTGGGCATCCTTGTCTGGTTCCTGATTTTAGAGGGAATGGTTTTAATTTTTCTCCGTTAAGTATAATGCTGGCTGTAGGTTTGTCATATATAGCTTTTATAATGTTGAGGAACTTTCCTTCTATTCCTAGTTTTCTTAGAGCTTTTATCATGAAATGATGTTGGATCTTATCAAAGGCTTTTTCTGCATCTATTGAGATGATCAAGTGGTTTTTGTCTTTGCTTCTGTTAATGTGGTTTATTACATTTATTGATTTTCGTATGTTGAACCACCCCTGCATCCCTGGGATGAAGCCTACTTGGTCATGGTGAATAATCTTTTTGATGTGTTGCTGAATTCAGTTTGCCATTATTTTGTTGAGGATTTTTGCATCAATGTTCATTGAGGAGATTGGCCTATAGTTCTCCTTTTTGGAGGTGTCTTTGCCTGGTTTTGGGACAAGTGTAATACTGGCTTCATAAAATGTGTTTGGCAGTTTTCCTTCCCTTTCTATTTCGTGGAACAGTTTAAGGAGGGTTGGTATCAGTTCTTCTTTAAAGGTCTGATAGAATTCAGCAGAGAATCCATCAGGTCCTGGACTTTTCTTTTTGGGGAGACTCTTGATTGCAGCTTCAATTTCATTTTGTGTTATAGGTCTATTCAGGTGATTAATTTCCTCTTGGTTCAGTTTTGGATGATCATATGTATCTAGAAATCTGTCCATTTCTTTAAGATTTTCAAATTTATTTGAATATAGGTTCTCAAAGTAGTCTCTGATGATTTCCTGGACTTCCATGGTGTTTGTTGTTATCTCCCCTTTTGCATTCCTGATTCTACTAATTTGGGTTTTTTCTCTCCTCATTTTAGTCAGGTTTGCCAGGGGTCTATCGATCTTGTTTATTTTTTCATAGAACCAACTTTTTGTTTCATTAATTCTTTGTATGGTTTTTTTAGTTTCTATTTTGTTGATTTCAGCTATTATTTTTATTATTTCTCTCCTTCTATTTGCTTTGGGATTTGCTTGTTCTTGTTTTTCTAGGAGTTTGAGATGTATCATTAGGTCATTGATTTGGGATCTTTCAATCTTTTTAATATATGCACTCATGGCTATAAACTTTCCTCTCAAGACTGCCTTAGCTGTGCCCCATAGGTTCTGGTAAGTTGTGTTTTCATTTTCATTGACTTCCAGGAACTTTTTAATTTCCTCTTTTATTGCATCGATGATCCATTCTTCATTAAGTAATGAGTTATTTAGTTTCCAGCTGTTTGCATGTTTTTTGTCTTTACTTTTGTTGTTGAGTTCTACTTTTACTGCATTGTGGTCAGATAGTATGCACGGTATTATTTCTATTTTCTTATATTTGCTGAGGCTTGCTTTGTGCCCTAGGATATGATCAATTTTGGAGAAGGTTCCATGGGCTGCTGAGAAGAATGTATATTGTGTAGTGGTTGGATGAAATGTTCTGTAGACATCTACTAGGTCCATTTGATCTATTGCATATTTTAGATCTTGGATTTCTTTATTGAGTTTTTGTTTGGAGGACCTATCTATTGATGATAATGGAGTGTTAAAATTTCCCACAACCACTGTGTTGGCATTTATATATGCTTTTAGGTCTTTCAGGGTATGTTTGATGAAATTGGGTGCGTTGACATTGGGTGCATACAGATTGATGATTATTATTTCCTTTTGGTCTATTTCCCCTTTTATTAGTATGGAATGTCCTTCTTTATCTCGTTTGATCAATGTAGGTTTGAAGTCTACTTTGTTAGAGATAAGTATTGCTACTCCTGCCTGTTTTTGGGGGATTGGCTTGGTAAATCTTCTTCTAGCCTTTCATCCTAAGCATATGCTTATTTCTGTCGGTGAGATGAGTCTCCTGTAAGCAACAAATTGTTGGATCTTCTTTTTTAATCCATTTTGTCAAACAGTGTCTTTTGATGGGTGAATTAAGTCCATTAACATTAAGCGTTAGTACTGATAGGTATGTGGTGATTCCTGCCATTTAGTTGTCTTAGTTGTTTGAAGGTTTGATTGTGTGTACCTAACTTGATGTTACTCTCTACTGTCTTGCTTTTTCTTATCCTGTGGTTTGGTGCTGCCTGCCTTTTCATGGTTAAGTTGGGTGTCACTTTCTGTGTGCAGGATCCCTTGCAGAATCTTTTGTAATGGTGGCTTTGTGGTTACATATTGTTTTAGTTTCTGCTTATCATGGAAGACTTTTATTGCTCCATCTATTTTGAATGATAGCTTTGCTGGGTAGAGTATCCTGGGGTTGAAGTTATTTTCATTCAGTGCCCGGAAGATCGCACCCCATGCTCTTCTTGCTTTTAGTGTTTCTGTTGAGAAGTCTGCTGTGATTTTGATGGGTTTACCTTTGTATGTAACTTGTTTTTTCTCTCTTACAGCCTTCAATATTCTTTCTGAACTTGTTGTTTTAATGATGATATGTCGTGGAGTAGTTCTATTTTGATCTGGTCTGTTTGGTGTCCTGGAGGCCTCTTGCATTTGTATGGGAATATCTTTCTCTAGATTTGGGAAATTTTCCGTTATTATTTTGTTGAATATATTACGCATTCCCTTCACTTGCACCTCTTCTCCTTCTTCGATGCCTGTGATTCTCAAGTTTGATCTTTTGATGGAGTCAGTGAATTCTTGCATTTTCTTTTCACAGGTCTTGAGTTGTTTAATTAATAGTTCTTTGGTTTTTCCTTTAATTACCATTTCATCTTCAAGTTCTGAGATTCTGTCTTCTGTTTGTTCTATTCTGCTGGATTGGCCTTCCATTTTGTTTTGCAGTTCTGTTTCGTTCTTTTTTCTGAGGTTTTCCATATCCTGGCAGTTTTCTTCTTTAATGTTGTCTATTTTTGTCCTGAGTTCATTTATCCGTTTATTCATTGTGTTCTCTCTTCCACTTTGGTGTTTATACAGTGCTTCTATGCTTTCCTTTATTTCTTCTTTTGCTTTTTCAAATTCTCTATTTTTATTGTCTTGGAATTTCTTGAGTGTCTCCTGTACATTTTGGTTGACCCTATCCAGTATCATCTCTATAAAATTCTCATTGATACTTGTAGTATGTCTTCTTTTAAATTATTCTTGTGGGCTTCATTGGGTCCTTTGGCATAGTTTATCTTCATTTTGTTGGAGTCTGGATCTGAGTTTCTGTTCTCTTCATTCCCCTCTGGTTCCTGTACTAATTTTTTGCTGTGGGGAAACTGGTTTCCCTGTTTTTTCTGTCTTCCTGTCATTGTCCTTGGTGTTGTTACTGTCCCTGTACTGTGTGCAATTAAGTATTTTCTAGCTTGTAATAATAACAATGGTAATATTTAGAATGGAAGGGTGTGCTGAGATGGAAAGCAAGAAGTTAAAGAAAAGGGGAAAACAAATATACAGACAAGAGGGGAAAGCAGAACAAGGTATCAGACAAGAGAGTTTCAAAGGTATAAACAGGGAGTGTTAGTGTACTAATCGACAGTGAGCTGAACAGACAATAGAGAGACAGAGAGAGGATTGAAAATCAAAGATAAAAAAAATAAAAAATAAGTAAATGGAAGTAATATCTATATATAAAAATGAATTAAAATAAAATGGAAAATAGAAAATTAAAACAAACACACAAAGAAACAAAACCAAAAAACTTCCAAGTTTATATGCAATGCAGTTTCAGTCTTAATAATTTGGGTGTCCATCTCAATATCTAGTCCTGGAGTTGGTGCCTCAGATGTTGTTCTGTAGTTGTCTCATCAAAGGGTATGCATAAAGTAGAACAAAACTACAGACTCACACACACACACGCACACACACACACACACACAAAAAGCCCCACCAAGTGTCCCAAGTTCAAATGCAATACAGTTTCAGTAAGTTTTTCGGCTTGCAGGTGTAATTCGGTTGTTCTCTCATCAAAGGTAGGGAGAAAAAGAAAAAAAAACGCATCTGGAGACAGTTCTGAGAGTGGTATCTGCAACTGTGGCTTGCCTGCCTGCTGCTCTCAGCCTGTAGCTGGCGGCGTTATTTATGCAGATCTCTGGGGTGAGCTAGCACTCACCTGGTCCCACAGGCTTTGTTTGCTCAGAGTTCTCCTGTGCGGGAGCCTCTGCTACAGGCTTTCCCCTTTCCAAGCACTGGGAAAGGTGACACTGCCCCGGCGTTGTCAGGCCTGCGTGTTTATTTACAGTTCATGTGGGAGGTGGATCTTCCCCCCTCTCCTGTGGAGTTTTCCTCCCACTGCCACTTTCAGAAGCTTTCCTGCTCTGCTTACTGGGCGGTGCTGCTGCTCCTGCTGGCCGCCATGTTTATTTACAGTTCACGTGGGAAGTGGGTCTTTCCTCCTCTCCTGTGGAGTTTTCCTCCCTCCTCCACTCTCACAAGCTTTCCTGCTCCTGGTTGCTGGGTGCGCACCCCGCTCCCGCCAGAGCCTCTCCAGCCCACCTGGCTTGTTTATTTACAGTCCCGGGAAAGATTCCCTTCCCCCAATCTTCAGCGCTCAGGGTGCCCCACCCTCTTTCCAGTGTGTCTTAACTGTTCTTATTGCTTATTACTCAGTTTCTCTTTTTTCCCGGGTGTAGGTCAGTCTGTCCAGGGGGCTATGCTGCTCTGGCTCAGGCTTGCCTGTGGGGGTACCACGGTACCGCGAAGCTCACCTGGTCCGCGTCTTCCCAAGCCGTATGGGCACCGGCCACTGGCAGCCCCCAGGGCCCTCCTCGTTTCTACATTTTAACGTGAAGTGGAAATTGTTTGCATCAACTGGAGATGTGAAGGGGTCAAAGTTATGCCTTTTCTCAGTGATTATGCCTGCAAAGTGTGTCATTAAGTGTTTAAAAGTTAAAAAAATGAGAGTGAAGGAATACCTAATTTCTTATCTTCTGTGGAGGGATATTTCTTATCTTTTTTTTTGGTGGTACCAGTGTTTGATCTCAGGGCCTTGTAGTTGCTAGGTAGGTGTTATATTGCTTGACTCATATCCACAATTTCCTAACTTTAGTGTAGACAACTACAATGTCTAAAAGGTCAACTGAGTAATAAATAAATAAATGTGACCAATAGATTTATGAAAATGAAATTAAAATGAACATGGAAGATTGTCAAAGTGAAGAAATCATAACCTGAGAAAGTGATAAAAATTCATCTTGTATCAGGAAGCAAATAAATGTACCCTGATTTGATAATATTAAGAAATGAAATAATAAATATAGGTAGAAAAATCACTAGAAAATATAAATTCTTAAAATTAATTCCTTCAAGGTGACATAAAGATAGAGAACTTTTAATTTCATCCTTATCTGTACTGCTTGCACATATTATACATGCTTAGTTTTAAGTAAAATATTGATTTAGTTTATTGAAGAGAAGTTTTTATTTCTTTATTTTTATTTTTTTTTCTTCTCTTACTGAACTATTTTCCTAATCACCCAGCTTTTGTTTTATTTTGACTGTCCTGCATAGGTTTATTTGCCTTTGCCTGGGATTGAACTATATGAAATGATGTTCGCTGCCCTTGGTGAGAGAGCTGCTGGTCCAAGTTTGCACAGAAAATTTTCTAGGACATTGACATTGGTAGGCATTAGTAAATCTAGCAGAGTTCTTCTGAGTTCTTCTGGAATTCAGGAAAACACCTCAGGAGAAAGGGAAATTTTTTTTAAAACTTTATCACAAATAGAAAAACAATCATGGGTGAATAGAAGTATCACCACAGTTGTATCAGAATACAACAGCAATGATTTATATAATAATCATATTAATAATTTAGTTATCATTTATTGAACTCTGTTTTATGTCAGGTAAAGTAGTAGATGCTTTTCATATAATGCATGAGACACATACACATCACTTTATAAATTTGATAAACTGTGTAAACAATATTTTGATATTTGAATATTGCAAAAAGCCAATATGAAACTAAGAGAAATTGTGCAGCTTCTCCAAAATCACGTAGCTAATACATTACAGGGTTGTCTGTTTACATGATAAGCCTGCGAGGATAAATAGCATTAAAAAGATATGGCCACTTGCAGTATAAAAAGGAGAAAAACTATCACCATTCATTCAAGGAAGAACCTGGAGCCCTCACTGGTTTTGCTTTTTTGTCACACTCTATAAGTAGGTGGCAAGTCCTATGTGTTCTACCTTGACATTTAACTTGGATCCTGATGTTTCTCTGTTCTCCACTGCCAGTGCCTCTGAGAACTGCAGCTCATTCATCTTGGCTGTAACTGCCACACTGTTCTGCTGCTTCTCCTGTCACCTCTTCTCCCACACATACTGTACAGAACTATAGAATGAATTTGAACTTTTAATTAGATCAAATCAGCCCTCTGTTTAAAGTGGCTCATATCTCTTTTCTGCACTTAAAACCTTATACTGCTACAATCCACAGGGTCCTATATGATTAGGCACATTTGGGTTTCATTCTTAGTGATATAGAAATCACATTATGAAGCAAGAAGTACTTTTTGGAGAATGCATATGCATCTTTAAAAATTTTAATTAAAAGATTTACATTTTATTGATAAGTAGCTGCACATACCTATAATCCCAGATCAGCTTGGGCTGGTCAAGAACCTGTCAAAAGAGAGGAAGAAACAGAGAGAGAGAGACAGAGAGAGAGAGACCGAGACAGAGACAGAGACAGAGAGACAGACATTGAAGGAAGGCAGAAAGGAAGAAAGAAAGAAAGAAAGAGAAAGAAAAAAAGAAGAAAGAAAGAAAAAAACTATGTAATCATTGGTATAATATTTTTCCAGAACTGAGTCTTATGAAATGTTTTAATTCTCAAAATTGGCTTCAGATTTCTTAATGCAGAATTGTTACTCTTTATTTGTCAGGTACTCAGGACCCCTGTTTAATGTCTAATTTTCCAAGTGGTTGTCAATGTCTATCCCACAACTTTTTAGACACAGTATAACTTTAACATACATATAATTTATTTCCTAATTTGTTTCAATTCACTTTTAAGATAAATGAACTCCATGAGGGCATGGTTTAGTAGCATATACAGTTATATTATCAATTCCTTGAATCTCCATTATTCAAAAAATTATCACTATCATGTGCATTATCAAGGAGTTACTGATTATCGTATAGTGCTAAAAATGTTATAAGATAGTTTGTAAATAATCTGACAATTGTGTATTTTCTCAAAAAGCTTAAATTACAAACAATTTGTGATATGTAAATAGATGTCAAGTTACATCATGATATCTAAGTATTGAAATGTTTTGAAGAAAAGAGAGATGGATTTGTCAAACAAATTCCACATAGCAAGGAAGAACACAGTTTGATATGAAGAAATAAAATAGAATTGAAATTGGTTGAAGATATTCTCAGTAGCTGAAACAACATAAGGAAAAAATCTACATGTTCTCTGCAGTACACATGGACTTCAAGGTGAATATTTATTCTTGAGTGAATATCTAGAGAGCTGAATAACTGGGCCTTTCCTGTGATGCTGCTTGACAGGTATCATGCTATGTCACTCTGGTTCAAATGACAAGCTTTGTTTTAAGATTACTGCGTGCCAGTGATCCTCATTGGGCCATTTTTATGTACTACAAAACTCAAAATGCAAACTAACTTTAATTTTAAATGGAAACATACCATTTATTTAAAGTGGGGTTTTGTTTTAAGAGGACTGAATTCCTTCAGACAAAAATATGTTTTTTTTCTATTACTAAGTTGTTTGTACTCAAAAGAAAATGAGTTGCATATGGTATTTCAATGAGTAGCCATTCTAGATATGAGGCCATGGGCACTCTAGAAATTTAATCTAGAAAAGACCATGGCACAAAGATGTAAAGGATGCCATATCAGCTGGGTCCTGATGGGTCCCAGATGAGTGTCTGAGTGTGTTCATTTTTGCTTGTGATGGCCCTCCTAAGCTTTTCTTATAATATTGTCCTTTCCCTGCTGTCCCATTCTTTATGACAGGTCCCTAAAAGCATAGGATCATTTGGAAGGAAGAATAAGTCTTTTGTTTCATAAGTAAACATTAATCTGTAAATTGCAGCATTTGTTTCTCGTGTTGGTTCCACAAGGAATATCTTAATGGACTCATAATAGACTGTTATTATCACATCAGCGAAAAGTAAGGTGCTTTCCATAGCACAAACTATTATACTACAATTAAACAAGTCCAGTGAACACATTGGCACTTCCACAAAATTATACCCAAATGATTGATTATGAAAATTATTGAAGGGGACACTATAATTAAAATATCTCGGTGTCTTTGCCAATGAGAAATACTTCCAAACAAAGTGATAGGGCTTTCCTATAGAAAGTTTTGTTTTTATGATTCAAAAAGTGTCCTCTTCTCATATGGGAAACAAACAATTTTGAGTGCTTAGTATACATCAGGCAGTTAGAAAGTGAGAATGAATAAAACTCACAGCCATGCTTTTCCTGGAGGAGTGGAGCAATCAGGCAAGGCAGATGAATGGGCATTACCATTGCCTGCCTGGTGAGAGACTAGGGCAGAGTTACAGATTCCACAGGATTTATGGAGGTTAGGAAAGGCTTTCTACAGAGATCAATAGCTGGAATAAGTAGTTGAGGATAGGCAGGATATCACCAGGTAAAAACATGCTTGGGTGTCCTATGAACCACTCATGGCAATTAATGAAATAGGCCCTATTTTTTCCAGGCAGAGGAAGACAACATGTCAATTTTACAGGAGAGAGGATATAGAAAGTAATGAGAAGAAGGTCTCCAAATGTGGGAAGCATGGAGTATCAGTGACACCAGCATATGGAGCCCTGAATAACAAAGTAGAACAGTGGCTAGTTTGATGAGAGACTATTCTATAGGCAGAGGGGGCTGCTGAAGATTAGAAGCAGAAAAACCAAGTCCTTTTTGGAGCAGAATCTTTCTCTATTATTCTTTCAAAAATGGATGATCACTTCCCTAATTATAAAGATCTTCTTGCAGAAATGGTTATCTTCTCTCTCAGTGATTCCAACAATCTAGATATTCAGACCTAATTTTTCTTAAATGTTACCATGATTTTGGCTACTTAGTTGTGTTTTTATGCTTTCAGATTCACTATTCTTTCTTTGTTTTTTGCTAGATACATGAAAATTGTGAAATTTATAGAATGCCAGTTTTGAACCTGAGACATTCACTGGACTTCCAAACTGAGTGCTTTCATCTAATTGTCAGGTTCCCCAGAACTCGAGAATAAAAGGGAAAAATATAAAGCCATGTTTTTTTGAAATCTGTGAAGAAGCACAGTTAATCACTTGTCCCAAGTACCTGTGCTTTTAGAAATGTGATACTTCAGGTTCAGGCTTTACCTATTTGACAATTTACAAATTACCTTTCAATAAGAAAGAGACAGAATTACTTAGCTTTAGCTGGCTCTGTGTGTTCTCTACATGCCTCAAGTTACTTGTATAATGAGACAACTCAGAGATTTGCATGCTGCTATGAATTTACAGAGTAAAAATAAACATCCAAGAGATCATTTTATTCTGTCCATTTTGCCAGTTATGTGGACAGAGTTAATAATTTCCTTCCCATGCAAAGATACTGGAACGTGTTTTCGCTAGCATTTTCCATTTCATATTCTCCTTTGTTGGTCTGATGACAGTAATGAGAATGACATCCCCCATTTCAAATTACAGTTAAAATACTCCCCCATCTCAGTATCTCAGGATCTATGCTTGTGGGTTTCATTTGGAACTATGAGGTCTTACTATTTTCTTTTCACTTTCTCCATATAGACAGAAATTGAAGCTTTAAACTATCAGTGCTCAAATTAATTTAAGATCTAAATTTGTAGAGTGCTTAGTATGTTTCAAGAAGGCTCACATTCTAACCTATATAATCCTTATGATGACCTTGTGAGGGAAATTACAATCCGTGCTTTACAGAGAGACCACTGACACATAAAAATTTAAGTAACTTGCTCACAGTCACACAGAAATAAGAGGAGCATCTCAGAGAGCTGGTTTCACCATCTGTGATTTTAGCTGCTATTTCAGTACTAAAAAAAGAATTTATCCTTCTAACTCTCATTTATAACACCCATCTCTATAAATGGGATATAAATTCACATTTTCACTACTCTGTGAGGTGGGTAACCTGGTGATATGATCCTCAGCTCAGTAAGGAGTCTATGATTGTTCTGTTGTATGAATCAGAAACTCAGCATTTAGAGTCATCTTGGGCACAAGGCCATCTCTTAGAGTTCCAGCACTGTTACTTGACCTATGAAAGTGCATTAAGTTAGAAACAAACAGTTAGGAAATACTGCTATCTCCTTGTATATGCTGTCTAGCAAAAGCCCTGGTAAATCTGGGCCTTGACTCCAATTAAAAGATAAATGTTCAGTGTGCTTGGCAATAGGTCTTAAATTTTGTCACCACATCCACATCCACAACTAGTGGATTCTGACTATGAATGGAGAGCATATTGTAAAGGGGCAAGAAGAAAGCAGTGTGATCTTTAAAGGGAGGCATTGCAAAATCTAGGAGAGATGATGACTTGGGCAGGTGGTAACAGAGTTGATGATGAGACAAGGTTAATTTCTAGAACACTCTGGGCAGAGAATAGATGGTATTTGTTGACAGAGGGTCAATGTTACATTGGAAAATGAGATGAGGAAGGGTGATGTGCATGCTTGGTCTTATCAGCTGCAAGCAAAGGGAGGACAATAGAAAAGCATGTTTAGAAATAAAAGACATTAACTTTGGACAAGAAATAAAGTCTTTGATAAATACATGAAAAAAATGGATTTAGTTTCAAACACAACAGTCTTGAATGAGAAAATATTTTTCTGTAACACAAAATTATACATTAATGAAGACAGGTACTGTCTAATTTTATGCTCATGATAAGAAATACTTTAAAAGCTAATCAGAAAAATATTTCTTTTTGAGCATGTTTGCCAGAATATATTGACCTGGCTCACCATTATTCACAATTTCTTTTTTTTTTCAAATTAATTTGTGATACCAAGCACAAAAAAGATTGTCTGCTTTTCAACAAAGCAAAAACTGCCTAGAACTTTGGCTGTGCATGTGAAATTTTAAAGAGATTGGGGATAAGCCTCCTTTTCTAATGCTTGGTAATTTCACAAGGCATGGGTTGAATTAAATCAATCTTGCTTACTTTGGGAATAAAAATAATTAATATTTAACTTTTACGCTCACACATACTCATGAGATCACTTCTAATACTTTCCACACACATACACACTAATTTATTTGCAAGGAAATTCCCTGTGTTCCCTCTCAGGTCTTCTTGTCAAGGACACCCTTGAGTAGTTAGTGTGGTTCCTATGATCACCTCATACACAAGTGGAAAGAGAAGTTCAAAGAAAGAAGACTTGTTCAAGGTTACCCATTAAAGAGTTGCTGATACATGACATGAACTCCAATGTTTTAGGTACTAATTTACTCCCAACACAACCAGACTTTTCCTCCAAAATTTTATGTAACTTCTGATTCTTTTTGTTGTGGCCCATGAATTTGTTTCTCTCATTTTAAACTCAGTTATTTAAAACATATCTGGTCAACTCACTGTGTTGATTTTATTTGCTGCAGTGGCCACGCTCCACCAGTAGATTTTCACACAGGATTTGAAGGTTATGAGATTTGAAGCACTTAAGTTTTTATCTTCAAGATGCATTTTTCCTTCACCTGCTATCAAAACCTTACATAAGCCTTTCAAATTCATATTTAAAATTTCAAGATTTAGTTTATTTTGGCACCCTAATTGTAAATAACCAGTACCACATAGGTACACCAATGGAAGTAAGTTGTAATTCTATATACATCACATAGAATCATTAAATGTCATCTACGACTCATGTTTATAGACAGTTTTTTCCTGGTTGGTTTATCAGTTAGCTCTTCTTCAGCCCCATGGAGTGTCCTTTTTTTCCCATTGATTATTCCTGTGGAAAGGCCAAAGTCCTATGGAAATGTGTTTGAGACGAATTCACTAGCTGTTTCCAGGCTCAGACAAACTCATGGAAGAAGACATTCAGCACACAGATAATAGAAATGCCATCCATATGCATTTTATTATAAGATTTGCATGTCTTTTGTTATCAAGGGGTGTTTGGTGTTTTTCTTGAAAGACAAATAGAGGTGCTTAGCTTTGGAAAATCATTTTTCTATGAAAATATAGTATGCACTGTGTTGGGGAAGGGATGTCATAGGAATTTGTGCTACGATATATCATGGTTTTAATGTATAACAACATTATTGAAAAGAGATAATAAGGGCACTGTGACCATTCAGGCAAGGATCCATTCTTGGGTTAAAAAAAAAAAAAAGAAAAACCAGAAGTCTCTTCTTTTTCTTTTTTTCCTGAAATTTGTCACTGAGTTATTTTTAGCTCATCAAGAGTGAGAGACTCTGTTCTCTGTGCAAGTGGCTCACACTCCATACTGTGGGAAATGCTATTTATTATTGATAACACTATGCATATTCTATGGCATATAAAACACTCTCCATTTACTACTGGTGCCTTTGGCATAATAGAGGAGAAAACTTTTTAAAAAGAAAACATTGCCTCATCTATAATAAATTAATAAAAACTCAATATGTGGTTTTTAAAAGTAACTAAATGCATTCCAGCTATTTTTGAAGGGATTTTAGGGTATATGCAAATATACAGCTCTAAAAATTTCAATTTGGGGATTAGCATTTTGATGATTTTTCTCCCTCAGGTTATGGTTGCCCTACCTAAAGTGTTTATGTTCTTTCTGAAATTCTGTATATGAAGAGACAGGAAATAACTCTCATTTGTAAAGTGTTTTGTGGTTTATAATTTTGCAGCATAAAGTTTACATCCATTTTTTTATTATCTGCAGAGAAATACAATATGATGGGCTATAATTAACATCATGTTTCAGATGGGTGAATTGAATCCTGGAGAAGTAGTGAGTCAGGTCACTCCACACACTGCCATGCCCTAAATTGAGTACTTCATGCATGTTCCTCCTCTTTTGAGTTTTTTTTTTTAAAGCTCTAACTTTTGTCTACCTCTTGCCTTTCTGTACAACCAATTTAGATAGACAGTAATTCAGCCCATCTGTTTCTTTAACTCATATCCTGATATCTTGCTGTTGAACTATTTCAGTGTTTCTTGGCTATACTTATTTTCTGGAACTTTTTCTCTATTCTTGGTCCTCAATATGCATGAGACAAAAAGTCAGACACAAAACAAGGAAAGAAAAAGTAGCACTTGGTCTCTGGAGGGAGAAGGGTGGTATTCCTCTACTTGTATCTGCAGGGCAAATTGGAGGCTGAAGTTTGGCTTTCTGACACTTTTTGGCATTTTCTAGATGGGCTAGCATTTGCAAGTCATGTTAACCACACTGGTTCTCATTCTTCTGATAGAAAATCCTCCATTTTCTAACACAGCTATTATGAGGAGCAAATGACCTGTGAAAGTGAGTATTATTTTGCATTATAAAGTTCTATATAAGGATATACCTGCTACTGTAATTATCACTACCACAGACTCTTTAGAGTAATCTGGGAACTGCTTGTTGCTAATGAAAACATACAAACACACATATTTGAAGCCACAATGAGTATTTTATTCTCTGTGGCAGGTATGAATGTTTAACACAAATGCTGTAGATATATGAAAAACTTAATATATTTTTGTATTCTTTAAGACAATTTCAGTTTGTATCTGTATCCAATCTCACCAAATGAGCAGGATATATAAAAGTATAGTTCAGGACATGCTCAAGCATTGGCATGGTTGATCGTTCTATATTATATCAACAAGGCCTCTGTTATCTAACCATTCATGAGACAGAGCTACAGACTGTACTATTTCCTTGCCAGCCTTTGGGTATTAGATTCTTTAAGATTCCTGAAAATCTAAGCACCTTGAGTTGTGCTATCCTGAGTATCTAGGTACTTATCTACTAGGGGCCTTAGCTCAACCCAGGGTGGCACCAAGTCTTAGCCTGTCAGCCCACTATCCCCAATTTCTTAGTTTTTCCCAAGACTGAAGTCCTCTTCCTCTCCTGACTTCTCATAAACACCACTTCAAGCTGTTCATCATTTAGTGGTCCTATCATCATTTTAGACTTTATGGCACTTTGAGTAGAGTTCTGGTTTTTATTTATACAGACCATTGAGGAAGTGAAGTAAAAAGAAACTGACTACCTTCTGTGAAAGATGAAGAGAAAAATGTAGGGGAGATGAAAACAAATTAACACATCAAAAATTACATATGTAATTGGGTCATAAATCATTAAAACACCAAATGCCACTGCCTGCCTGACTACCAACCTGGTTTACAGAAAGGCGCCAACTAAGTAGCTATCCTAATGGTGAGTTCTCTGTTATTTTATGGGATTCTGCTTAAAGTTCCTGGTATAAAAGAATGGCTGGCATCTCATTTAATGAGATCAGCAGTATGGATCACTGAGTTCAGGGGTGCAAGGTAGGGGAGAGAGAGAAGCAGGTCAGAAAAGACGTATAGAAAATTGGCTAAAAGAAAAAAGTTCTGAGTGATATTCAAGCAAGATGACTTGAGGAATAGTCTTTTATGGAAAATTCTTGTTTTACAATTCCCATTGTTCAGTGAAATAATTAATAGGTAAGTATAAGGAAAAAAGTAATGTGCACAGAAGACTCAGAACAAGTCTTAAATATTTATAAATACATTGCCTTAATTTTTTTCTGATTATGAAGGCAACAGAGAATCATTGTAGAAAGCATCAAGTCAGAAACCAGTGGCTCATGCCTATAATCCTAGCTACTTGGGAGGCTGAGATCAGGAGAATAGCAGTTCAATGCCAGCTCAAGCAAATAGTTCATTAGACCCCCCATCTCCAAAATAACCAGAACAAAATGGACTGGAGTTGTGGTTGAAGTAGTGGAGTGCCACCACTTTACAAGCTTTACAAGCATGAAGCCCTGCATTCCAACTCCAGTCCTACCAAAAAACAAAATGAAAAATAGCATTTCTTACAACCTATCATATATAACCATTTACATATAACAGGTATGGCTTAATCAATTATATAAGTACAAAGTTGATATATACATATAAATTTCTTCAGACCTCACAAAGCATTTAACTGGTCATTTTAATAGTTATGTAACATCACTTTTTATAAACATTAGTTGTTTTGTTACCCTTATTTTGCTAGATATTTAAGTTTTTTTATTCATTTCATACTAAAAATTACACTGAATTTAATATCTATGTACATAAGTTTTTCAATTTAAAAATTATTTTAAGAAATTGAATTATTTAATCAAAGGAACAAAGGCATTTATGATTCTGTGTATATGATGGGAATTTCTCTGTTGATTAATGTTTTAAAGCTACATTTTGAGATCATTTCATTGTAAGAAATCCACTTTATTCTCCAAATGTAATCTTTATTAAGAAACTGAAGGCCACTGGAGTGAGCCATTTTTTATGTGTACTTACATTCCTTGCATTAGTCAGAGTTCTGCAGAGAAGCAGAAGGGAGAACCAATGGGATATATAGATAAATATAGATACAGACACAAAAGAGTAGATTCATTATGAAAGTTGGCTCATTTCATTATGGAAGCCCAGATGTCCAGGATCTGTCATGTGCTAGCAGAAGAAACAGAAAAGAAGGGCAGGGCGGTGGGACCTGCTGCAAGCACTGGAGTCTGAAGGTTTAAGAACTAGGTGATCAGATGACCAAGATGAAAGTTCCATCTAAAGGAAACAGGGAGAAAACTCACCCTTGATCCACTTCTTTCTTTTGTCTGATCTTCTACTTAACATTCTGGATGATACTTGCTCACAGTGGGGATGGGCCACAGCAGTGAGGGGCCCATGGTGGTTAGGACACATTAGTCTATTGATTCAAGCACTCATTTCTCCCAGACACATCCTCAAAGACTCACTAAAAATGCCTTATAAGTTATCCGGATATCTTTCAGTGAAGTTGACACATGAAATTAACCATTCCATTACTCTTGTTTCCTGATCTGAGTACCACTGGGTAAGCATATTTCAAGATCACTGTCTTCTGAGTTGAAATAATATCCATTCTTCTCTTCATCACTATTAAGGTACCATGATTAAAGACAGACTCAACTCTCAAGCCTAAGTCAAACTCCTCTTAGAAATATGAGTTCTACTGATAGACCAGCTACCAGCCAGCTTTCTAACACACACCAAAGGTTACTATAGATAAGATCCTGGTTGACTTGCATCAAAATCACTTAAAGCTTTGGAAACAAACATGAAGATTAGTTTATCCAACATGTTTTGAATCTAACATCATAATTTTCTCAAAATGGTAGACCTGCTGACAGTCAGATGGTTAATTCAAATGTAAAGAAATCCTAATAATACCTTTTGTCTCATCTCATCTTGCTGGGTGCTTTCAGAAAGCCACTTGAGTCTCTCCAGTGCTTCTACCATGTGATAGGTGAAACAGCTGCTCATAGCAGGTGGGATTCCACTTAAATAGAACTCAAAGAATTTAAAAGTAAAGGAAACCAAAAAGGTCAAAGTTTACATTGAGAATCAGAATATGAAGCATTACTATTCACAGGATTTGTTTCCTGAATATTACATGCTGCCTTAAATGAGAGAAGTATTTGTGCCTGCATGCTATGGGAAATTCTCAAAAAAAATCATTGAACTTGTTCTCAAAATTGTTTTATTTTATTTTTATTTTTTAAAACACTTTCATTAGCACATATTAGTTGTACAGGGAATATCATTGTGACATTTCTGTATATACTTACAATGAATCTTGGTTAGGTTCACTCCCACATCATTTTCCCTCATCTCTCTCCTCCCTACTTAAAATGATTTGGACAAATTCCATTGTTCTATTTTCACACACGTATATAAAGTTCATTGACCACATTCACCCTCTTTTAACCTGTCTATTCTTTAGATCTGTTTTAACTGTTTCCTGCCATTGTGGTTATAAGAAAGCCATTAACTTTGAAGTATCCTTTATATGGAAAATGGAAAGAGTTACATCTTGTTGTGAGAATTCAGTATAATAATAAACATGAAAGCATTTTGAAATCTGCAAAGTATCACAAGATAAAAGGATATAAGCATTCAAAAAATCTTTTGGAGTGAGTCAGACCTCCAGCTTTTGCCAAAAATCTCTATGTGTCATCTTGCAGATCCATCCACAGACAATGGCAATGGCCTGACCAGAGAGGTCTGACCTGGAGCTGCTCTTCCCCCATTAGACATAGGGGACAGCCAGTGCACTGCATCTCCAAAGGAAATTGGAGTTCAGGTTCCAGGCTCCACGGCTCTTATTCACAGAGAAGCAAGGACTCTTGTGAATATCTATTTTCCTCTGTTTTGAGATCTCTGTATAAGGAACACCTTCGTGACACTTTTCTCCATCTGACTCTGTAGTCAACACTTTCTCACTCTTTTCTTCCACCTTTCCACGTGCTTGGCCCCAGGAATAAGACTATTGATCTTTCTTTTAGCCCGTGACTCTCCAGCTGAGCTACCTCAGTGGGTCAGATTAGAAATCCAGTACGTGTTCTGGACCTTATGGAGAGTGTGACCTAAGAAGTCTTGTTTAAATGCAGAGTCATATTCTCCAAGACTTTCTGAAAAAATGGAGAATTTTATATTCTTTTTTTCCACAAACTTTTTGTTTTCCCTTCCTTCCTTCATCCCTGCCTTCCTCTCTTTCTCCCTCCTTCCTTCCTTTCCTTCTTTCCTTCCATACTGGTGTTTGAACTCATGGCCTCACACTGTTAGACTCTACCACTTGAACCATGCCCCCAGCCCTTTTTAGCTTTAACTGTTTTCAGATAAGGTCTTGTGTTTTTGCACAGGGCTAATCTGGGCACACCATCATAACTTCACCTCCCTGTAGCTAGAATTCACAAATATGTACCACCACACTCAGCTTGTTGGTTAAGTTGCTAACTTTTTGCCCTGGCTGGCTTTGAACCAAGATTCTCTTGATTTCTGCCTGATGAATAGCTAGGTTTATAGACATCGGACACTGTGCTGGGCATAAATGTTGTATTTTTTATGTAATCATTAGTCCATAACTTACTGCCTATTCCAAGTGATTTTACCAATGATAATTTTACTTAAGAATTCTTATTTCATTCTGTGCATGATGGGATGTTTAGATTTTCTTTCTGTTATGACTTGTATTTTTTCCCTCTAAGTTCTTATGTTGGGAAGTAATCTTCAAAGCAGAGGTATTAGGAGGTGGAACTGCAAATCAAGAGGGCTTTGTCATCATGAATGGATTTATATTATTGAGAAAGTGGGTTTGTTAGAAAACTAAGTTCAGCCTTCTTTCTTTCTTGCCCATGCACTTGCCTGTCTGCTTTCTACCATGGAATGACTTAGCAGGAAGACCCGGAGCATATACCAGCCCCTCAATCTAGGACTTCAGGCCTCCAGAACCATAAGAAATAAATTTGTTTACTGTATTAATATTATTTTTTGTGGTACTTGGTTTGAACTCAGGGCCTACACCTTGAACCACTCCACCAGCCCTTATTTGTGATGGGTTTCTTTTGTGGTAAAATCTTGTGAACTATTTGCCTGGGCTAGCTTTGAACTGCAGTCCTCCTGATTTTTGACTTCAGTGTAGCTGAAACCAATACCTAGGTAAATCTCTGTTTTTAAAAATAAATTCTAGCAACACCAAATGGACTAATATACTCTCTGACATTCTTCACCTGCTTCTTTCTAATATGTTTTCCCCTCTATGGTTTGACACTTGGGTTGTCTCTACGTTGTGATGAATGTAAATAACGGTGCTATAAACATGTGCACAGGCACTGCTTTGAGTATTTGTTTTCAGTTCTTGTGGGTCCATATCTGGGAGTAAGGAACTTCTCAGACTGTCTTCCATAGTAGCTGTCCTATTTTACATTCCTACCAACAATGTATATCTTTCCAACTCCTCATATCTTTTGAGCACTTAAACCATGATATAAAAGAAAAGCATGCGATACCACAAAAATGAACAATTTTAAAAATTGGACTAGATAAAAAGATATAAAGTAGAAATAAAGCTTACAGAATGCGAGAAATGTCTGCAGATCAGATGTTTACAGATCATATATCTGATAAAGACCTAGTATCTAGAATGCTTAAAGAACATTTATGACTTGATAACAAAAAGATAAACAGCCCATTTTAAAAACGGGCAAAGAGCTTGAATACACATTCTCCAAAGAAACAATGGACCAAGAGATCTTATGTGTTATTTTTAAAAAAGGTTTTCCTTTCACTTCTGTTTTAAAACATGCTATCCTTATTTAGTTTTCCTAATTATCTTTTCGCATATTCTGTGTTTTCAATTTTCACCTTCGTTTTATTTTTTAATTCAGTTAATTAATTATTTTGATAGTACTGGGGTTTGAACTCAGGGCCTTGAGGTTGCCAGGCAGATACTGTAACACTTGAGCCACGCTCTCAGTCCTGTTTGCTTTAGATGTCTTTAAGATAGGGTCTCACATGTGTATTTGTCTGGGCAGGCCTGGACTACCATCCTCCTATTTACATTTCCTGCATAGTTGGTATGACAGGTGCACCATTGCACCCAGCCATTGGTTGAGAAGGAATTTCCCTAACTTTTATCCAGTGGTGGGCTGGAACTGAGATCCTCCTGATCTGTGTCTCCTGAATACCTAGAATTACAGGCATGAGCCACCAAACCTGGCTTCATCTTCATTATTACTCATGTATGTTTATCCAACCAAGCTTAATTATTTACAATAATTGCATTACTCACAGTGTTTTAAATCTGTGGTACAAAACGATTAATGGCGGGAAACCATACACAGCACAAATTTAAGGAACACCTCTTGGCCATGGTTGTTCTTTTCTCTAATCTCCTTCATAACATAAGGTAACTTTTCTAAGCATTAAAAAAGAAGCTAGGTAAACAGAGGAAAAAAAAAGAGAGAAAGTAAAATCTCCTCCTCCAATAATGTTGTGTTCTATGGACTTCAATCAATCTATACCAAGTCACTGAATTTATGAAAATGTGCTTTGAATCTAATTTTTAAAATACCTCAGGGTAGCTAGTTAGTTTAGAACAGAAAGCAGCATGGGACTATAAAAGAAAGGGATGTGTATTTAAGCTGGAGCTGCCTCTTAGCTCTGCTCCTTAGGAATGGGTGCCCTGGCACATATCTCCAAGGCCTTTCTGGTCTTCAGGTAGCTCAGCTATGGCATTGTATAAGGACATGATACAATAATAATTGTGAGGCTCTGCATGTAGCAAGTACTCAACAAATGTTAATTCCATCTTATGATTCTTATTACAAAAAAGAAAGATCAACTTATGATGTGATAACAAAAGCTTTGTTGAGGTCAGAGATCTCTAAGATTCAAACCCAGAACTTTTGAAAACAAAATTTTAGCTCTCCACAAACTACAGGGAAGCTTAAGATGACCTATAAAAACAACAGTTTTATATCACATGGTATAATAATTTCTCTCATTTCAAAGATGTGTTCTCCCCCACTTCAACCTCATTTTTAGACCAAAAACTTAGCAGCCTTTCTCTGTTGTAAAGCAGAATTAGGAAATAAAGTACTCTTGAATGTCACATTAGGATATATGAGACAAGGAAAACAAGCATAAAGAGGCAAGAGCTATCAGAGTACAGGAATTAAAGGTGGCTGGTATCATAAAATATTAAAACATGGTTTAATCAGCAATGAGATATGTAAGTGAGCTTAATTAGAAATACATATTATTATTTGACTTTAAAGTACAAAATTAAAAATTAAAGCAATCTTACAGCATACATAATCAGTGAGGAATCATACATTGGAAAATGAGTCAGGTTGTAATTGGTATGTGCAATTTAAAATTAATTAATTTTAGCATACATGCAGGCAAATATGAAATTAACAAATTTTAAATATTAAACTCATAATTATAGTGACACTGGTATGTTGCTATCAAGAAGTGAGATTGCTCTATGACATGTAGTCACCCTCGGCTGTAATGTGCTGTCCCTGATGAAATCAAGGAAATAGTCTGTCTACAGAATTTCTGGACAATTGTGATTATATGAAATGTGCCCACTCTTAAATTTCTTTTAATTAAAATTCACAGTGATGTTTGCCTGTGTCACATTTTCTTTCCTAACATATCTTAAATGAAAAAGGGACTTAATTTTAATTAACACATCATTGCAGATAGTCTAATATTAATGTTCACTAAGCCCTTTATAAGATTCATTAACAGCCATTTTGTGATGAAAGGACACAAGAGGCTGACAGAAAGTAGGGAGGCTATTTTTAGTGATTTTTACTATTGATTTTACAAAACACTGAAGACAGAAGCACATTGCTTGAGGATTCCATAGTTAGGTAGACATGAAGTCATGTTATTAAGTAAAAAGAGAAGGAGAAAGATGAAGTATGGATATAGGTACATGTACATCTACATAATATACATATATATCATATATCTACATAGAGAGACATATAGATACATAGAAATGGGGATAGAGATATAGAAGATACAGATATATGGAGAGAAAGCATTTTCTGACCCAAAATTAATATTGGTAGACTCCAATGAAGTTGTCAAACAGGCCAAGTAACAGAATGGGTATAAAACCATGATAATTGGAATGAAATTTGGACCTATTATTTAAAATTGATTAGAGATATGTAGATATCATAAAATATGATGAATTAATAATTGTGTATCTTAAAATAGGTGGCTGCTGCCATGCATTATTAAACTTTCCCCAGCCAAGAACAGTCTATAAGGACATCTGAATTTCTAGGCTGTTCTGCTGTACCTTTATTTTGTGCTGAGGTTTACTTCAACCATCCACTACACCTTGCTTTTGACATGTTTTAGTGACTCGAGTCCATTCTCTTGGCTCTCTTTGGGCTCATTTTTGTTTCTGGTCTAGTGGTAATCTTGGCACATGCATCTTATACCCCACAACTGCTCCCATGTATTATGAAAGACTGAGAAGCTATACTCAAAGTTTATAGTATAAGAAATAGAACTAAAGTGTTTCTATGGGGGATATAGTTTTCTGGAATAAACACAGAGATTGTGTCTGCTTAGAACTTCACTTCTTTGTGCCATTGTTATATTTAGGGCTCACTGAAAAAACAGGTCAATAAAATGTTACATGGATAGAAAGTTAGATAGATAGGCCTTTAATCCCAGCTGCTTGGGAGGCTGAGGCAAGAGAGTGAAAAGTTTAAGGCCAGCCTGGGCAACTTAGCTAGATCCTATCTCAAAATAATATTTTAAGGGCTCAACACCTAACTCAGTGGCAGAGAGCTTGCCTAGCAGGTAAAGGCCCTGCATTCAATCCTAGTACCACAAAAAATGATTATAGCTAGCTAGCTAGACAGATAGATATATAGATTACTATCTGCAGATTACTATGTATACATGCTCAGGGTTCTCCAGAGAAACAGAATAAATGGACATTTATAGGTTTTGCCAACATGATAAGGCAACAAAAGGAAATAAAAGCCATGTAGATCAAAGGGAGGTGAAATAAAACTATCTTGATCAGAGGTGACATGATTGTCTTTATAAAAAAAAAAGCCTAAAGAATCTACCAAAAAATTTCTAGAGCTATAAATGAATTCACTAAGTTCATGGAATACATGATTGGTTTCCAAACATTGGGTATATTTCCATCTGTGTTCATGCATCACTTAGTAAGATATATCTTCTGAACAATATATCATTAGGCAATTCTTGATTGTGCAAACAGCATTGAATATTCTTACATAAACTTAAATAGCGCAGGTCAATCACTTGGAGTGTCCCGTTGATACAATCCAGAGACTCAGTAAACATGAGATTTATGAGGCTGCCATCAACATAATGGCATACTGCTTTGACAGTAAACTTTTTTTAATAAGTGAAAGTAGTATACCCAATAATAACAATAAAATACTGATTTATAATATAGCAAATACATAAACTAGTAAAAGTAGTTTGCAATCATTATTGAGTATTATGTACTACACATATTTGTATGTGCTGTACTTTTATGTCTATCAGAATATTAAATTGTTTATGCTAGTGTCAACACAAATACACAAGTAATGCATTGTGCTTAGACATTATGATGGCTACAGGGTCACGAGGAGGTATGGCTCTTCCTCTTTATTATTATCTAAGCGATCTCTGCTGAACATGTAGTCTATTATTTACCAAAGTACCACCAGGCAGCACATGACTACACAAGCAATGAACAGGTAGAAACTGAAGTTAAAAATACCACCTATAATTCATCAAAAACGAAATTCCTAGGTATGAGTGTAACAAAAGTTGTATGTCACTTTTTTGATAAAAACTACAAAATTCTGACTGAAAAATTAAGGAGATCTAAATAAAGAGAGAGACATAGTATGTTCATGAATTGGAAAACTCAATATGCTTAATCTGTCACAGATTTGATGTGGTCACTATGAAATCTCAGAACTATTTCACTTGTGGTAGAGACAAGATCAGTATAATACTTAAATCCATAGGTAATGTTAGCAAAGTAGCAAGAATTCTGAAAAAGAAGGGAGGTTGTTACCAACGGGATTGGGGAGGATATGGGGAAAGGGTGTAAGAGGGTGAATAGGATGTACATTCTGTGAACACATGTATGTAAAAGGAAAATGAGACATATTGAAACTATTCCAGGAATGAGGGAGGGAGAATAAAGGAGAACGATGAAGGGGTGAATTCAAGTATGATATATTTGATATATTGTAAGAACTTTTGTAAGTGCCACAATATATCCCAGTACAACAATAAAAATAATAAAAAATAGAAGACTAAAGAAAAAGACACATTCCTACCTGATTACTAAGATTCCTATAGAACTACAGAAATCAAATGTTGGTGGATGGAGAATAAGAGACCCTGGTCAATGGAGAAGAATGCAGAACCCAGAATTATGGAAAACTTTTAAAAAGAGCTTCACTAAAAAATGGTGCTCATAAGTGAAAAATCCACTTATTAAAATATACACAGTGCAGTAGTGTTTTTAAATATTTCCAGATATATGCAACCATAACCACAAACAATGTTAGAGCATCTTAACCCCAAAAGAAACCTTAGGACCTTTTTCTATAACCCCTACACATTTCCCGCCCCCATCATCACCCCCCATTCCCCATCCCTATATCTGGTTTCCTTCACTTAGCATATGTTTTTCAATGTTCATCCATGTTGTAGCACATATCAGTTTTTAAAAATATTATGGGCAAATAATATTTCATTGTATGAATATACCACATTCTCTTTATTTTTTTGGCAGGACTGGGTTTCAAATCAGCCTTTATGCCTGTTATGTACTTTCCGACTTGAGCCACTCCAGTCCCTATGATATACTACATTTTGGTTACGTATTCATCAGTTGATGAAAATTTGGACTGTACAGTTGATATTTGACAAAAATTCAGAAGCAATTAAATACTGGAAAGATTGTCTCTTAAATAAATTGTGTTGAAACTTTGTCTATTGGGACTGATACAACAAAACAACTTGGGTTTGGTAATTTATAAATAATATAAATTTATTTGTTACTGTTCTGGAGGCTGGGGAGTTCAAGATCAAGTCACTGGTAGATACAGGGCCTATTCCTCATCGATAGGGCCCTCTGTGCTAACACAATGAAAGAACACACCTCTGTTACCAGGACATTAACCCCATTCACAAGGTGGAGCACTGTGACCTATTCTGCTCTCAAAGTCCCCATCTTCTGGTATTGTCATCTCATGACTAGGCTTTAATATATGAATTTTGAAGATACACAAATGTTCAGACCTTAAACGATATCCATAGCAAAAATAATGAAGTCTCTTTCTAAATCTCATAATTGACGTAAAAACTAGCTTAAATAGATTTAAATATGAAATGTAAAACTATGCAACCTTCAGAAGAAAACTCAGAAGAAAAACCTTTAGGATATATGTCATGGTGAAGCATTCTTTGAAAGGATGCAAAATTATGATCCATAATGTGAAAGCTTAGTAAATTCACTTCACCAAAATTAAATCTTTCTCTGAAAAGGAACTTTTAAGATAATAAAGATAAGACATAGCCTAGAAGAAAATATTTACAACCCACATAAAGAACTCATCTAAAATATATATAAGGAACTCAAAAGTTAGCACTGAAAAGCAAACCATCAATTAGAATATGGGCAAAGTTGCAGCGTTCATGGAATATGTTTATGCTTGGTAAATGAGCACCAACATGGGAACATGCTTAACATGAGCTAATTCGTGCTTGGGCATTGCTTTCTATGGTCTTTATAGGTAACAAAAATTAGAAATAAGCTTAATTTATAGCATGAAACAACAATAAAACTTAGCAAAATATTTCTAAAATCATTGATATTGCTTCACTAAATATTTTTTTTTCTTATGGAGAAGACATTACAAATAATTCAGCATAAACTACTCCAGCCAGCCCCTGCACTTCTGCTTCTGTATTGTATGTGTCTTCCACCTAGTTATCCTGATGCATTTTCTCAAGGCCGCATGTTTTCTTTCCTATGTGGGAGATAGACACAATACAAATACAAGCAACATTATGAAAAACAGGTCATGCTAAGGGCGAGCGCTAATGGGAGAGTGAGGCTAAAAGAAGGAAGCTAAGAAGGTAAGTATGGTTGACGTAATTTCTATACTAGAATGGATATAGAATTTTAAGCCTGTTGAAATAATCCATAAGAAAGGGACTAAGGCAGAAAGGAGAAAAATACAGGGGATGAACCAATTCAGGTGATAATACATATATATATGGAAATGTCACAGTGAATCTCCCTGTATAGTGACCTTAAACCAACAAAAATGCTTTTTTTCAAATGCAGAGAAGAGGAAGGTAAAATGAGTCTTGTCTGTGGGTTGGTACCAGTGTAGTGGGGTGTGTATAAGGAAAGGGTATAGGAGGGTTAATGTAGTGGAAATATGTACTCATGTATAAAAATGGAAAAATGAGGCCTACCTGCTGAAGCTACTCCATGTGGGTACAGAGAATGGGGGGAGAGGGAATAAAGGAGAATGATGGAGGGAGTGAATTCAACTATGATGTATTGTAAGAAATTTTGTGGATGTCACAATGTACCCATAGTGCAGCAATAATATGATAAAAATCACAAACTGTAAAAAACAAGAAATGCTTATTAACTGACCTAAAATTCCTTTGGGCACTGTAGGATTCAGGTAGAGAGCTAGATTCTCCCTAGAAGTTTTACAAAGTCTTAAGCATTTTTTTCCTTTTTTGTTTTTTGTTTATTTTTTTTTTCATTTTTCTTTTATTATTAATATGTGCATACAAGGCTTGGTTCATTTCTCCCCACTGCCCCCACCCCCTCCCTGACCACCCACTCTGCCCCCTCCCTCTCCCCCCCCTCAATACCCAGCAGAAACTATTTTGCCCTTATTTCTAATTTTGTTGTAGAGACAGTATAAGCAATAATAGGAAGGAACAAGGGTTTTTGCTGGTTGAGATAAGGATAGCTATACAGGGCATTGACTCACATTGATTTCCTGTGCATGGGTGTTACCTTCTAGGTTAATTCTTTTTGATCTAACCTTTTCTCTAGTACCTGTTCCCCTTTTCCTATTGGCCTCAGTTGCTTTAAGATATCTGCTTTAGTTTCTCTGCGTTAAGGGCAACAAATGCTAGCTAGTTTTTTAGGTGTCTTACCTATCCTCACCCCTCCCTTGTGTGCTCTCGCTTTTATCATGTGCTCATAGTCCAATCCCCTTGTTGTGTTTACCCTTGATCTAATGTCCACATATGAGGGAGAACATACGATTTTTGGTCTTTTGGGCCAGGCTAACCTCACTCAGAATGATGTTCTCCAATTCCATCCATTTACCAGTGAATGGTAACATTTTGTTCTTCTTCATGGCTGCATAAAATTCCATTGTGTATAGATACCACATTTTCTTGATCCATTCGTCAGTGCTGGGGCATCTTGGCTGTTTCCATAACTTGGCTATTGTGAATAGTGCCGCAATAAACATGGGTGTGCAGGTGCCTCTGGAGTAACAGTCTTTTGGGTATATCCCCAAGAGTGGTATTGCTGGATCAAATGGTAGATCGATGTCCAGCTTTTTAAGTAGCCTCCAAATTTTTTTCCAGAGTGGTTGTACTAGTCTACATTCCCACCAACAGTGTAAGAGGGTTCCTTTTTCCCCGCATCCTCGCCAACACCTGTTGTTGCTGGTGTTGCTGATGATGGCTATTCTAACAGGGGTGAGGTGGAATCTTAGCGTGGTTTTAATTTGCATTTCCTTTATTGCTAGAGATGGTGAGCATTTTTTCATGTGTTTTCTGGCCATTTGAATTTCTTCTTTTGAGAAAGTTCTGTTTAGTTCACATGCCCATTTCTTTATTGGTTCATTAGTTTTGGGAGAATTTAGTTTTTTAAGTTCCCTGTATATTCTGGTTATCAGTCCTTTGTCTGATGTATAGTTGGCAAATATTTTCTCCCACTCTGTGGGTGTTCTCTTCAGTTTAGAGACCATTTCTTTTGATGAACAGAAGCTTTTTAGTTTTATAAGGTCCCATTTATCTATGCTATCTCTTAGTTGCTGTGCTGCTGGGGTTTCATTGAGAAAGTTCTTACCTATACCTACTAACTCCAGAGTATTTCCTACTCTTTCTTGTATCAGCTTAAGAGTTTGGGGTCTGATATTAAGATCCTTGATCCATTTTGAGTTAATCTTGGTATAGGGTGATATACATGGATCTAGTTTCAGTTTTTTGCAGACTGCTAACCAGTTTTCCCAGCACTTTTTGTTGAAGAGGCTGCTATTTCTCCATCGTATATTTTTAGCTCCTTTGTCAAAGATAAGTTGCTTATAGTTGTGTGGCTTCATATCTGGGTCCTCTATTCTGTTCCAGTGGTCTTCATGTCTGTTTTTGTGCCAGTACCATGCTGTTTTTATTGTTATTGCTTTGTAATATAGTTTGAAGTCAGGTATTGTGATACCTCCTGCATTGTTCTTTTGACTGAGTATTGCCTTGGCTATTCGTGGCCTCTTGTGTTTCCATATAAATTTCATGGTAGAATTTTCAATCTCTTTAATGAATGTCATTGGCATTTTGATGGGAATTGCATTAAACATGTAGATTACTTTTGGGAGTATCGACATTTTTACTATGTTGATTCTACCAATCCATGAGCATGGGAGATCTCTCCACTTTCTATAGTCTTCCTCAATCTCTTTCTTCAGAAGTGTATAGTTTTCCTTGTAGAGGTTTTTCACATCTTTTGTTAGGTTTACATCTAGGTATTTGATTTTTTTGAGGCTATTGTAAATGGAATTGTTTTCATACATTCTTTTTCAGTTTGCTCATTGTTCATGTATAGAAATGCTAATGATTTTTCTATGTTGATTTTATATCCTGCTACCTTGCTATAGCTATTGATGATGTCTAGAAGCTTCTGAGTAGAGTTTTTTGGGTCTTTAAGGTATAGGATCATGTCGTCTGCAAATAGGGATATTTTGACAGTTTCTTTACCTATTTGTATTCCTTGTATTCCTTCTTCTTGCCTAATTGCTCTGGCTAGGAATTCCAGTACTATGTTGAATAGGAGTGGAGATAGTGGGCATCCTTGTCTGGTTCCTGATTTTAGAGGGAATGGTTTTAATTTTTCTCCATTAAGTATAATGCTGGCTGCAGGTTTGTCATATATAGCTTTTATAATGTTGAGGAACTTTCCTTCTATTCCTAGTTTTCTTAGAGCTTTTATCATGAAATGATGTTGGATCTTATCAAAGGCTTTTTCTGCATCTATTGAGATGATCAAGTGGTTTTTGTCTTTGCTTCTGTTAATGTGGTTTATTACATTTATTGATTTTCGTATGTTGAACCACCCCTGCATCCCTGGGATGAAGCCTACTTGGTCGTGGTGAATAATCTTTTTGATGTGTTGCTGAATTCGGTTTGCCATTATTTTGTTGAGGATTTTTGCATCAATGTTCATTAAGGAGATTGGCCTATAGTTCTCCTTTTTGGAGGTGTCTTTGCCTGGTTTTGGGATAAGTGTAATACTGGCTTCATAAAATGTGTTAGGCAGTTTTCCTTCCCTTTCTATTTCGTGGAACAGTTTAAGGAGGGTTGGTATCAGTTCTTCTTTAAAGGTCTGATAGAATTCAGCAGAGAATCCATCAGGTCCTGGACTTTTCTTTTTGGGGAGACTCTTGATTGCTGCTTCAATTTCATTTTGTGTTATAGGTCTATTCAGGTGATTAATTTCCTCTTGGTTCAGTTTTGCATGATCATATGTATCTAGAAATCTGTCCATTTCTTGAAGATTTTCAAATTTATTTGAATATAGGTTCTCAAAGTAGTCTCTGATGATTTCCTGGACTTCCATGGTGTTTGTTGTTATCTCCCCTTTTGTATTCCTAATTCTACTAATTTGGGTTTTTTCTCTCCTCATTTTAATCAGGTTTGCCAGGGGTCTATTGATCTTGTTTATTTTTTCAAAGAACCAACTTTTTGTTTCATTAATTCTTTGTATGGTTTTTTTTGGTTTCTATTTCGTTGATTTCAGCTATTATTTTTATTATTTCTCTCCTTGTATTTGCTTTGGGATTTGCTTGTTCTTGTTTTTCTAGGAGTTTGAGATGTATCATTAGGTCATTGATTTGGGATCTTTCAATCTTTTTAATATATGCACTCATGGCTATAAACTTTCCTCTCAAGACTGCCTTAGCTGTGCCCCATAGGTTCTGGTAAGTTGTGTTTTCATTTTCATTGACTTCCAGGAACTTTTTAATTTCCTCTTTTATTGCATCGATGATCCATTCTTCATTAAGTAATGAGTTATTTAGTTTCCAGCTGTTTGCATGTTTTTTGTCTTTACTTTTGTTGTTGAGTTCTACTTTTACTGCATTGTGGTCAGATAGTATGCACGGTATTATTTCTATTTTCTTATATTTGCTGAGGCTTGCTTTGTGCCCTAGGATATGATCAATTTTGGAGAAGGTTCCATGGGCTGCTGAGAAGAATGTATATTGTGTAGAGGTTTGATGAAATGTTCTGTAGACATCTACTAGGTCCACTTGATCTATTGCATATTTTAGATCTTGGATTTCTTTATTGAGTTTTTGTTTGGATGACCTATCTATTGATGATAATGGAGTGTTAAAGTCTCCCACAACCACTGTGTTGGCATTTGTATATGCTTTTAGGTCTTTCAGGGTATGTTTGATGAAATTGGGTGCGTTGACATTGGGTGCATACAGATTGATGATTATTATTTCCTTTTGGTCTATTCCCCTTTTATTAGTATGGAATGTCCTTCTTTATCTCATTTGATCAATGTAGGTTTGAAGTCTACTTTGTCAGAGATAAGTATTGCTACTCCTGCCTGTTGTTGGGGGCCATTGGCTTGGTAAATCTTCTTCCAGCCTTTCATCCTAAGCATATGCTTATTTCTGTCGGTGAGATGAGTCTCCTGTAAGCAACAAATTGTTGGATCTTCTTTTTTAATCCACTTTGTCAAACGGTGTCTTTTGATGGGTGAGTTAAGTCCATTAACTTTAAGCGTTAGTACTGATAGGTATGTGGTGATTCCTGCCATTTAGTTGTCTTAGTTGTTTGAAGGTTTGATTGTGTGTACCTAACTTGATGTTACTCTCTACTGTCTTGCTTTTTCTTATCCTGTGGTTTGGTGCTGCCTGCCTTTTCATGGTTAAGTTGGGTGTCACTTTCTGTGTGCAGGATCCCTTGCAGAATCTTTTGTAATGGTGGCTTTGTGGTCACATATTGTTTTAGTTTCTGCTTATCATGGAAGACTTTTATTGCTCCATCTATTTTGAATGATAGCTTTGCTGGGTAGAGTATCCTGGGGTTGAAGTTATTTTCATTCAGTGCCCGGAAGATCTCACCTCATGCTCTTCTTGCTTTTAATGTTTCTGTTGAGAAGTCTGCTGTGATTTTGTTGGGTTTACCTTTGTATGTAACTTTTTTTTCTCTCTTACAGCCTTCAATATTCTTTCCTTAGTTTCTGAACTTGTTGTTTTAATGATGATATGTCGTGGAGTAGTTCTATTTTGATCTGGTCTGTTTGGTGTCCTGGAGGCCTCTTGCATCTGTATGGGAATATCTTTCTCTAGATTTGGGAAATTTTCCATTATTATTTTGTTGAATATATTATGCATTCCCTTTGCTTGCACCTCTTCTCCTTCTTTGATGCCCATGATTCTCAAGTTTGGTCTTTTGATGGACTCGGTGAGTTCTTGCATTTTCTTTTCACAGGTCTTGAGTTGTTTAATTAATAGTTCTTTGGTTTTTCCTTTAATTACCATTTCATCTTCAAGTTCTGAGAGTCTGTCTTCTGTTTGTTCTATTCTGCTGGATTGGCCTTCCGTTTTGTTTTGCAGTTCTGTTTCGTTCTTTTTTCTGAGGTTTTCCATATCCTGGCAGTTTTCTTCTTTAATGTTGTCTATTTTTGTCCTGAGTTCATTTATCCGTTTATTCATTGTGTTCTCTCTTCCACTTTGGTGTTTATACAGTGCTTCTATGGTTTCCTTTATTTCTTCTTTTGCTTTTTCAAATTCTCTATTTTTATTGTCTTGGAATTTCTTGAGTGTCTCCAGTACATTTTGATTGACCCTATCCAGTATCATCTCTATAAAATTCTCATTGAGTACTTGTAGTATGTCTTCTTTTAAATTATTCTTGTGGGCTTCATTGGGTCCTTTGGCATAGTTTATCTTCATTTTGTTGGAGTCTGGATCTGAGTTTCTGTTCTCTTCATTCCCCTCTGGTTCCTGTACTAATTTTTTGCTGTGGGGAAACTGGTTTCCCTGTTTTATCTGTCTTTCCGTCATTGTCCTTGGTGTTGTTACTGTCCCTGTTCTGTGTGCAATTAAGTATTTTCTAGCTTGTAATACTAACAATGGTAATATTTAGAATGGAAGGGTGAGCTGAGATGGAAAGCAAGAAGTTAAAGAAAAGGGGAAAACAAATATACAGACAAGAGGGAGAAAGCAGTACAAGATATCAGACAAGAGAGTTTTTTTTAACATTTGTATCATGACAAAATTATTATGGCCAGTATCAGAATTTAAGTCTGAGATCAGACTGTGAATCATCCAAGTCACCATTATTTTGGGTCACTTGCCTCACCTGTGAATAGATTTCCCAAATTTACCAATGTTCTAGACTTCTAAAGAATGATAGTCTTCCCCTCTGCAAAGACAAGACATAAGTCAGGCCCCGCCTACCTACCTGAATAGTCTTTGCCAGTATTGTTTCCAACAAATAAAATATTCAAGGTTATAAGCTTTTATTTAGTTTTGCTTTTTGATTTTACAAACTAACATCAAAATACACGTTTGGAAATCATCTGGGGTTAAGTCTGTTGTGTTTAGTAAAATGAACAACTTTTTAAAAAATGTTTTATTCATTTATTCACATGTACATACATTGTTTGGGCCATTTCTACCCCTACCTCTGTCCCCTCCCTCTCACCCCAACTCCCTCGCTTCCACGCAGAACCTGTTCTGCCCTTGTCTCTAATTTTGTTGAAGATAAGTCATAAGCAATAATAAGGAAGACAAAGTGTTTTTGCTAGTTGAGATAAGGATAGCTATACAGAGAGATTCCTAGTATTGCTTCCATGTACAAATGTGTAACAACCCAATAGTTTATTCATCTCTAACTGACATTTTCACTAGTTCCTGATCCCATTCCCATATTGACCTTTGTTGCTTTAAGGTTTCTGTATTAGTTCCTCTGGAGTGATAACAACAAACACTTTCATGTTTTAGGTCTTCTGCCTATCCCCATACCTCCTGTATGTGCTCTCCCCTTGTCATGTGACCCAAGTCCAACAACATTGTTGTATTTGCCCTAGATTTAAAGTCTGTGTATGAGGGAGAACATATGATTTTTGGTCTTCTAAGCCTGGCTAACCTTGCTCAGAATAATGTTCTCCAGTTCCATCCATTTACTTCAGAATGATAAGATTTCACTCTTCTTCATGGCTAAGTAAAATGTGGTGTAAGTACCACATTTTCTTAATCCATTTGTCAGTAGTGGGGCATCTTGGTTGTTTCCATAACTTGGCTATTTTGAATAGTGCTGCAATAAACATGGGTGTGCAGGTGCCTCTGGAGTAACCTGTGTCACATTCCTTCAAGTATATCCCCAGGAGTGGGATTGCTGGATCATATGGCAGATCTATGTTTAGATTTTTAAGATACCTCCATATATTTTTCCAGAGTGGTTCCAATAGCTTTCATTCCCAGCAGCAGTATATGAGATTCCTTTTTCTCCACATCATCACCAACACCTGTTGGTGGTGGTGTTTTTGATGATGGCTAATCTAACAAGGGTGAGGTGGAATCTTAGTGTGGCTTTGATTTGCATTTCCTTTATGGCTAGAGATGGTGAGCATTTTTTCATGTGTTTTTGGCCATTTGAATTTCTTCTTTTGAGAAAGTTCTGTTCAGTTCAGTTGCCCATTTCTTTATTGGTTCATTGACTTTGGGAGAATTTAGTCTTTTAAGTTCCCTGTATATTCTGGTTATCAGTCCTTTGTCTGATGTATAGCTAGCAAATATTTTCTCCCACTCTGTGGGTGGACTCTTCAGATTAGAGACCATTGCTTTTATTGTGCAGAAGATTTTTAATTTTATGAAGTCCCATTTGTCCATCCTTTCTCTTAGTTGCTGAGCTGCTGGGTTCCATTGAGGAAGTCCTTGCCTATACCTATTACTTCCAGAGTATTCCCTGCTCTTTCCTGAACTGATTTCAGAATTTTGGGTCTGATATCAAGGTCCTTGATCCAATTTGAGTTGATACTAGTAAAGGGTGATAAGCAAGGATCTAATTTCAGATTTTTGCAGACAGATAACATTTTTTCCCAACATTTGTTGAAGAGGCTGTATTTTCTCCATCATATATTTTTAACACCTTTAACAAAAATAAGGTGGACATAGTTGTGTGGATTTATATCCACTTCCTCGATTCTGTTCCACTGGGCTTCATTTCTGTTTTTTTGCCAGTATCATGCTGTTTTTATTGCTATTGCTTTGTAATATAGTTTGAAGTTAGGTATTGTGATATTGCCAGCATTGCTGTTTTTGCTGAGTATTGCCTTGGCTATTTGTGGTCTTATGTGTTTCCAAATGAATTTTGTGGTAGATGCTTCAATCTCTGTGATAAATGTCATGGGATTTTTGATGGGAATTGCATTAAACATGTAGATTGTGTTTAGTAGTATAACCATTTTCACTATGTTGATTCTACCAATCCAGGGGCATGGGAGATCTCTCAACCTTCTGTAGTATTCCTCAATCTCTTTCTTCAGGGGTTTGTAGTTCCCTTTCAGAGTCATTCACATCCTTTGTTAAGTTTACTCCTAGGTATTTGATTTTTTTTGAGGCTACTGTGAATGGAATTGTTTCCATGTATTCTTTCTCAGTTTGTTCGTTATTGGTATATAGAAAAGCTAATGATTTCTGTAAGTTGATTTTGTATCCTGCCACCTTGCTGTAGCTGTTTATGTTGTCTAGGAGTTTTGGGTAGAGTTTTTTGGGTCTTTAAGGTATAGGATCATATCATCTGCAAGGAGAGATATTTTGATAGTTTCTTTACCTATTTGTATTTCTTTTATTTCTTCTTCTTGCCTAATTGCTCTGGCTAGGAATTGCAGTACTATGTTGAATAGGATGGGGATATGGGCACCGTTGTCTCATTCATGATTTTAGGGGAAATGGTTTCAGTTTTTTACTATTAAGTATGATGTTGGCTGTTGGTTTGTCATATATAGACTTTATAATGTTGAGGTACTTTCCTTCTATTTCTAGTTTTCTTAGAGCTTTTATCATGAAGTGGTTTTGGATCATGTCAAAGGCTTTTTATGCATCTGTTGAGATGATCAAGTGGTTTTTGTCTTTGCTTCTATTAATGTGCTGTATTACATTTTGAGATTTATGTATGTTAAACCACTCCTGCATCCCTGGGATAAAGCCGACTTGGTCATGGTGTATGATCTTTCTGACGTGTTGTTAGATTCAGTTTACCATTATTTTATTGAGGAATTTTGCACCTATGTTCATTAAGGAGATTGGCCTATAGCTCTCCTTTTTGGAGGTGTCTTTGTCTGGTTTTAAGATGAGTGTAATACTGACTTCATAAAATGAATTAAGCAGTTTTCCTTCCCTTTCTATTTCATGGCACAGTTTAAGGAGGGTGGTATTAGTTCCTCATTAGAGATCTGATAGAATTCAGCAGAGAATCCATCAGTTCCTGGACTTTTCCTTTTTGGGAGAGTCTGTATTGCTGCTTCAATTTAATTTTGTGTTACAGATTCTATTCAAGTGATTAATGTCCTCTTGGTTCAATTTTGGATGGTCATAAGTATCTAGAGATCTGTCCATTTCTTCAAGATTTTCAAATTTATTAGAATATAGGTTCTGAAAGTAGTTTATGATGATTTCCTGCATTTCTGTGGTGTTTGTTGTTATATCCCCTTTTGCATTTCTGATTTTACTGATTTGAGCTTTCTCTCTCCTGATTTTAGTCAGATTTGCCAGGGGTCTGTCACTCTAATTTATTTTTTAAAGAACCAGCTTTTTATTTCATTGATTCTTTGTATTTTTTTTTGTTTCTATTTCATTGATTTTGGTCCTTATTTTTATTATTTCTCTCCTGCTTGTTTTGGGATTTGCTTGTTCTTGTTTTTGTAGGAGTTTGAGATGAAGCATTTAGTCATTTATCCGAGATCTTTCCATCCTTTTAATATATGCACTCATGGCTATAAACTTTCCTCTCAGCACTGTCTTTGCTGTGTCCCATAGGTTCCAGTAGGTTGTGTTTTCATTAACTTCCAGGAACCTTTTAAGTTCCTCTTTTATTTCATTAATGAGCCATTGATCGTTGAGTAATGTGTTGTTCAGCTTCCAACTGTCTGCCTGTTTTTTTACTGTTGTTTTTGTTGTGGAGTTCTAGTTTTAATGCATTGTGATCAAATGTAATGCATGGGATTATTTCTATTTTCTTATATTTACTGAGGCTTGCTTTGTGCCTTAAGATAAGATCAATTTTGGATAAAGTTCCATGGGCTGCTGAGAAGAATGTATATTGTGCAGAAGTTGGATGAAATATTCTGTAGACATCAGCTAGGTCCATTTGATCTATGATGTAATTTAATTCTAGAATTTCTTTATGGATTTTTTGTTTGGATGACCTATCTATTGGTGATAAGGGAGTATTAAAATCTCCCACTACCATTGCGCTGGAGTTTATATATATTTTTAGGTCCTTCAGAGTATGTGTGATGAAATTGGGTGCATTGATGTTGGGTGCATATAGGTTGATAATTGTTATTTCCTTTTGGTGTATTTCCCCTTTTATTAGTATGGAATATCCTTCTTTATCCTGTTTGATCAATATAAGTTTGAAGTCTACTTTGTCCAAGATAAGTATTGCTACTCCTACCTGTTTTCAAGGGCCATAGGTTGGTAAATTTTCCAGCCTTTCACCCTAAGCCAGTACTTGTTTCTGCCAATGAGATGGATCTTCTGTAAGCATCAGATTGTTGGATCTTCTTTTTAATCCAGTTTGCCAAACAGTGTATTTGATGGGGGAATTAAGTCTGTTAACATTCAGTGTTAGTATTGATAGGTATGTGGTGATTCCTGTCATTTAGTTGTCTTTGTTGTTTAAAGGTTTGATTGTGTTCAGCTGAATCAATGTTACTTTTTGCTTTCTTGCCTTTTCTTCTCCTGTGGTTTGGTATTGCCTGTCCTTTCATGGTTTTTATGCTTTCATTTTCTGTGTGCAGAATTCCTTGAAGAATCTTTTGAGGTAGTAGCTTGGTGGTCATATATCATTTTAGTTTCTGCTTATCATGGAAGACTTTTATTGCTCCATCTATTTTGGATGATAGTTTTGCTGGGTGGAGTATCCTAGGGTTGAAGTTATTTTCATTCAGTGCCTGGAATACCTCCCTCCATGCTCTTTTTACTTTTAAGGTTTCCGTTGAGAATTCTGCTGTGATTTTGATGGGTTTTCCTTTGTATGTGATTTGTTTTTTCTCTCTTACAGCCTTCAATATTCTGTCTTTATTCTCTGTGCTTGGTGTTTTAATGATAGTATATAGTGGGATATTTCTATTTTGGTCAAGTCTGTTTGGTGTCTTGGAGGCTTCCTGTACCTGAATGGACATAGTTTTCTCTATGAATGGGACGTTTTCTGTTATTATTTTGTTGAATATATTATGCATTCCTTTTGCTTGCACCTCTTCTCTTCCTTCAATGCCTATGATTCTCAGGTATGGTCTTTTGATGGAGTCAGTGAGTTCTTGCATATTCCTTTTACAGGTCTTGAGTTGTTTGAGTAATAGCTCTTCAGTTTTTCCTTTAGTTTCCATTTCATCTTACAGTTCTGAGATTCTGTCTTCTGCTTGTTCTAGTTTGCTGGAGTGGCCTTCCATTGTGGTTTGTATTTCTGTTTCATCTTTTTTCTGAGGTTTTCTATATCATGGATCACTTCCTCATTAAAATTGTCAATTTTTGTCCTTAATTAATTTATCTCTCTATTTGTGGTATTCTCTGTTTCACTTTGGTATTTATTTGGGGCTTCTATGTATTCATTTATTTGTTTTTGTGTCTTCTCATATTCTTTATTTTTGTTGTCTTGGAATTTCTTGAGTGCCTTCTTTATGTTTTGGTTGACCATGTTTAGTAACATCTCCATGAAATTCTCTGTAATTACTTGCAGGATTTCTTCTTCCAGAGTGTTCTTGTGGGCTTTATTGGGTTCCTCGGCATAGTTTATCTTTGTTTTGTTGGAGTCTGGAACTGGGTATCCGTTTTCTTCATTTCCCTATGAATTTTTGGGGGGAGAATTGTTTACATCCCTTTTTTGTCTTCCCATTGCTCCACTTGGTGCTATTTCTGTCCCTGGTCTGTGTGTAATTTAGTATTAGCTAACTTACAAAAGTAAAACTAAGATAACAAAGAAAGAAAGAAATAAAAAGAAATAAATAGGGAGAGGTGGTAGACAAAGAAACAGGGAACAAAACAAACAAACACATTAAAAAAAATTTCAGGTTCAGGAACAATAGAATTTCAGTCTTAGTAATTCTGGTGTTACTCTTTCAGCATCCAGTCCTGGTGTTGGTTTTTAACAGAAGCTCAGTCTTAGTCTTGCCAGATGGCTGGGGATACTCACCAGGTTTTTTTTCTGTCTTTCAGAGGCAGCTGCTTAGTGAGTGCCTCTCTCAGTGAGGTGTGGCTTGCCCTCAGGTTCTGGAGATCAGCTCTGTGGCCCACTAGCCATCCTGCTTTGGAGTTGGGTTTTCACTGTGTTGGTTTTTGGGGGCTTGTTTCTTTGCCTTGTGCCCTTTCTCTGGGGCAAGGTCAGAGATCCATCAGACAGCTTTTTGCTGTCAGCATGTTATGCTGGTTTTCTGACTGCTTTCCAATTTTGCAATGTCACTTGACTTTGGATGTTGCTCACTGGCTCAGGAGATGAGTTTTGTTGACTGCTATCTGCCCTATTTTGGGCAGCAGCTTATCACCCTCCCACTGTCAGCCCTTCTGCTTTTCCAGTCTTTTTTTACTGAAAATTCCCACTCAGATCAGCTCCTTTCTCCTCCCCCCTTCTCCAGTGCTCTCAGAGCACCCCACTGCCTGTGCTGTGTGTTCCTTTTCAGGTTCTTGTTTATTACTCAGTATTTTTTTTTTGTGGGGCAGGCATCAGTCTGTCCAGAGGACTATGCTGGTTTATCACAGGGGTAGCTGTGGGAATACTGCATGCCACATATTTGCTCACCTGTTGGTCTGTGTCTCCCAAGCAGGTTTGGAGTGGACATTTGGCAGTGTGGGAGCCCTCATGTTTTCTCAGTGTAACGTGGCATGGAGAAGCCATGGGGGTTCGGGGTGTCAGATTTTTTATTCTTCTTGGTGCTTTTTTTTCTGCCAAGTGTGGCTCCAGCATCTCAGGAAATTTTTTATTTATGGAGCTCACTCTGTCTGCTTCTGCCCTCTAAAAAAATGAACAACTTTATGTTCCTTAAAAGAGACTGATGACCTTTGTTTGGGTTTATTGGTGCTCTGGCATTCATATAAACTATTAATATAATTATGATTTTGGCCTTACTTCTGATTTATCTGAACACTGTCCCTAAACAGTGCAAATCTACATGCTTCTGAAATTTATGCAAAGGGCCCCTCATGAGTGTGTCCTTGTGCTTGTTCTGCTCAGTCTTCTATTTGTGCCATCCACTTTCTTGCTCACCACATTCCAACATTTTTAATTGCATTTGATTGCTGTGTTGTATTACATAGTACACATATGACATGTTTCCCTTTGCAACAATGTCAAGTTTAGTCTTATATTGTAATTTTATATACTCATTCATTACTTATATATTACTGCATAACAAATGACATATTCCTTTCATTAGAAACAAGTAAGCAAACCAGTCTACACACTAGGGTAGGGAATGAGATAGCACATGAATAGCAAGATTTGGGACTTTTTCATTAATAATTTTATTAGCATATACTAGTTGTACAGGGGGATAAATTGTGAAATTTACATATGTGTTTAAAATACATCTTAGTATGGATTTACCCCCTCCATCACTTTCCCTCTTCCCTCTTCCCCATTTCTTAGAACAATTTCAACAGGTTTCATTCTTCTATTTTCATACGTGGATGCAAACATATCCACCATATACACCCTTATTCCCCCTTTCCTTGTGCCCACCACTCTCCCATTGGTATTCACCTCTGTAAAAGATTTGTTTTTCCCTCCTGCTCTTCATTTTTTAAAAAATTAAGTGTACATTGATAATCCAAGGGAGTTTCACCTTGGTTCTTTAGGTCTGTATTATCATGCCTTTATCAAATTAACCCCTTCCCCTCCATTACCTATTCATTCTCTATCACCATGGTCCCCTAATATTCAACATATATTATATTCATATATAGATAGGTTGTTTCAATATTTAAAGGCAGCCTAGAAAAGTATGTTATACTGATTTTTTTAATAAAGAGATTTTCACTTTATAAATTGTACCTGAATGATTTAATACCTGAATAATAGGAATTATACAATAGAAACTTTACTTTAGCCGTGAAAACAACCTTTAATCCTCTTAACTATACTGCCAGTATTTTTATCCTCATTTTATAAGTTAAATAACTGTAGCTCAATGAGGTTAAATAATTTGCTGTGGATATTCTAGTATGTAGGAGAGAACATACTGGATGCTTCAAAACCTGTGTTGCCACCACGATTCTTAAATGTGATAATGATAAGCATTGATGATGATAGGAGATAAACATCACTGCTGGCCATCTTATCAATGCTGGTTACCTCCTGTCTCTACTAAACTCAAATTATGGTCCAGTGACCTTCCTTAGGATTTGTTCTAGATGAATTCATAAGAATAAAAAAGCAATAATGTAGCTGTACTTCATATTGCCATATGTGATTCTTTTGCCCTTTTGATTCAGTCTGGTACCCATAATTCAATAATATGGCAACTCTTAATCAAGATTGCTTTAATTATATAATTTACTACAAAAAGTAATGGCACTAGTCGGTGTAGCATTGGGCAACTTTGGTACTCATATTGGCAGTAATCTTATCAAACATTTGGACAAAAAGTATAAATGGATGGAATTGGAGAACATCATTCTGAGTGAGGTTAGCCTGGCCCAAAAGACCAAAAATCGTATGTTCTTCCTCATATGTGGACATTAGATCAAGGGCAAACACAACAATGGGATTGGACTTTGATCACATGATAAAGCGAGAACACACAAGGGAGGGGTGAGGATAGGTAAGACACCTAAAAAATTAGCTAGCATTTGTTGCCCTTAACACAGAGAAACTAAAGCAGATACCTTAAAAGCAACTGAGGCCAATAGGAAAAGGGGACCAGGAACTATCACAGGAAATTAATGTGAGTCAACTCCCTGTATAGCTATCCTTATCTCAACCAGTAAAAACCCTTGTTCCTTCCTATTATGGCTTATACTCTCTCTAAAACAAAATTAGAAATAAGGGCAAAATAGTTTCTGCTGGATATTGAGGAGGTGGGGGGGAGAGGGAGGGGGTGGAGTGGGTGGTAAGGGAAGGGGTGGGTGCAGGGGGGAGAAATGACCCAAGCTTTGTATGCACATATAAATAATAATAAAAAAATAGAATAGAGAGAAAAATAATTTCATGTTTGTCTCTTTTTTCTAAAGTTATAGGTCTTATTTTTATCTATGTATTTTTAAAAAAGTGGTATGGAAGATCCTGGAATTGACTTCCTTGTCTGGTATCATCCATGTTATCTCACTGCTGACTGAAGGCCACAAAAGATTAGAAAGAGGTGTCATGACATATAACTATATATTTTTGAGAACATTTTTCCAGCTCTCAGCATTTATTCTTTGAATAATTTTAATAACTTCCTAGCTTTAATCTTTGTTTTCATTTTTCTAATTATTTATTTACTCATTCAATGAATATTTATTAACCTTTCAAGCCTTGCTTCCAAAATTTTTTTAAATGCACATCTGATTATGTCACTTTTTTACTATCTTCAAGATATAATTCAAAGACTATAACAAAGAGCTTTTCACCTACCTGTCCACCCCATCTGCTAAGGTAAACACAACATCAGGGCATATCAAAAAGCTTGCCTGTCTCATCCCCTGGATCCATTTTACTCCTCCATCATCTTTTATTTTCAAACTTGCCACAGGCAACATTTTAACTGTATTTTAAAACTCAGGTAAAAAAACTGTTTTTCCTTTTTGTTCTCATAGCATTTTGTATAAAACTCTATGAACACTTTTTAGTTTCTCTTTTTATCAATTTATTTAAATAATAACCATTACTAGATTCCCACTACAAAAGACTCAAATAACAAATATAAGCCAGGACAGTCACTGAGCTGTCTTGTTGGAGCATACATTAATAACAGTTCAGTTCTGAGGGTCCTCACATAAATCACCTGGCTACAACACAATCCTTTTCACATCTATTGTGTAATAACAATGTAATTTCCCTTTGAAAAATGGAGATTTTCACCTCAGTCTTTTGCATTTTTTAGATCAAAAACAAAAGATCAGTTTTGTAAATATTCTCATTTCTATTTTGGGGAATGATGGATAAACTCACTAAAAATATTCCTCTCTTAGGAACTGGGAAATTTAAGTTAATCAATTTCATGGGATTATGGAGGAGCAGTAAAACTTTTGCAGGTTACTTATGTATGTGGGACCACTATATTCACCCCAAATTCCTGGATTCATATATTCTTATTCAGAGAAATGCCAGCATATGCTTATCACTACTTTAATACACAATTTAAATGCTTCAGCCTTTTTAGTAGTATCTTCCAGGTGGCACTTGATCTTTTCCTTTACTAGGCTGTTTAGCCATTACAGACAGCCAATTGTCTATGAGTGATTGGACACAGAGAAGGCCAGTGGATGCTGCTGTGAAATAATATAACTCACCATTGTAAAATAGTGGTGCATACTGTTGAGTGTGATTCCATGGCAGATAATAAGTCATTCTGTCAGTCTAAGATGGATAGATGGAAGAACTGTGCACAAAAAAGACAAATTTGCATTCAAAATAGATATCTATTTCTTTTTTACAATTTGCCTTTTTAATTTAATTAATTTATTTGTAAAACCAATAAAGCACAGTATTTTTAACAAGTTATTGCAACATTCTGTGAATTTATAAAGGGAAGGTCTTGCTGATGTTCTGTGACATTTAAGACAATGCAATAGCAATATCATTTTAGTATATACTCTTGCAAAGTCTGTGGTTTCCTTTTAAATTTTTATTTTTACTAGCATATGTTAATTATACAAAGGGATTTTCCTGTGATATTTCCAAACATGTGTACAATGTACTTAGAGCATATTTGCCTAGTCTATTATTTTCTTTCTTCTCTTCCACATGCCCCCTTATTTTACAACCTTTAATGGGTTTCATTTCACTGTTTTCATACAGCATATAATATACTTCAATCATCTTCACCCCCTCCATCACCATCTCCTTTTCCCTTTCATCATTGAAACATTCATGCTTTAAAAAGGTCCACATCCTACACACGAAAGAAAATATACAATGCTTGCCTATCTGAGTCTGGCTTATTTCACTTAACATAATGATCTCTGGTTTTAACCATTTTCCTGCAAATGGCATAATTTCATTCTTTTTTATGAATAATACTCCATTGTGTATGAACACCACATTTTCTTTATACATTCATTTGGTTGGTAGGTACATAAAGTGATTCCATTGCTTGACTGTGGTGAATAGTGCTACAATAAGCATTTGTGTATGTCTTTCTATTTTATACTGACCTACATTTCTTTGGATATATGCCTGGGAGTGGCATAGCAGCATCTCATGATAGTTCTATTTTTTGCTTTTTGAGGGACCTCCATGATGATTTCCAGGGTGGCTGCACTAATTAACATTCCTGCCAATAGTATGTAAAAGTTGCTTTTTCCTGGAGGTATCATAATACCTGACTTCAAATTATACTACAGAGTAAAAACAGCATGCTACTGAGACAAAGCAGACATGTAGACCCATGGAATGGAATAGAAGACTCTGAAATAAGCCCATACACTTATAATAATATGATCTTTGACAAAGGGGCCAAATCATATGTTGGAGAAAAAATAGCCTCTTCAACAAATGATGTTGAGAAAATGATAGCCACATATAGAAGAATGAAACTAGATCCCAGTCTCTCACTCTGTATAAAATTAATTCAACATAGATCAAAGATATTAATACAAGACCTAAGCATTTGAAACTACTGCAGAGAAAATACTTTTCTTTTTTTATTTCTGAATAAAGCTCCAGTAGCTCAGAAAATATAAGCAAGGATTGACAAATGGGATTGCATCAAATCAAAAAGCATCTGCATATCAAAGGAAACAATCACCATAATGAGGAAAAATACATGTATTTCTATCAGGATGGATTGCTGTTCTCCCCATGGTGGAAGAGGTCCAAGGTAATCAAACTCTCACTAGGTGGCTGGCTGATCCCACCCCTTCAGTCCTGGGAATGGTTCCCAGATAGGTGCTTGGATTTGACCTCTGTTATGGGCAATTTGGACACTCTGTATGTGCAGCAGTCAGATCAACTGAGGTGTGCAGAATTTCATATTGTGGAACTTACATGGAAATCTTCATGGCTGCCCAAATGGCTACTTGGTTCATAAGTCCATTAAACAAATACTGAGGTAACTGAGAGAAGAGGCTCATTGATAATCCCAAAATATGTTGGTTTATGAACCTTGCTGCTGACAGACTGAGTCAAACAGAAGGCAATCTATAGCACATTCATGGGACAGTAATGTATTCTACTTCCATTCCCAGAGAAATAGCCACGTGCTTCTACCCTAGATTTCCCAGGTACCGGATTTTAAAGTTATTCTGTAAATATGGAAAGTCAAATTAGATTTATCTCCACTGATTTAAGATTCATTAGGTTATATAATTCAAGAAACAAGTTAGTGGATTGGCATCCATATTTTGCCATAAGCCTTGTGAAAAATTAGTTGCTAATCACAATAACACAGCTCTGAAAGTCAAAACAACCATGCTCTTTTGGATTTTTGCAGCACCTGCACTTCCTGGTCAGGAATGATTACATGTTACCCTGTGGCACGTTTCATTCCAGGATCATAATATTCCCACTAAAATATGGAGCACAAATTCACAACATGACAGAGAAGATCAACCCCCACTTTATATCCAGACTGAAGAGACAACTGAAAGCACCCAATACTATAGAGGTTTACAAGAAGGCTGGCATTCCCTTCATAGATGCCTTTTTAGCACTTTAGTAAGGACAGTTTCCTTCCAGTATACCAAGAGAGGTGGGTCTATTCCAACATTCCTATTTTCCCAAGTCTTCAAACTTTTTCTATTGTATTCCAGAGCAGTTCTGGAATATGTTTTGTTGTGTTCAATATGCCAGTGATCTCAAGCTTCAATAAACCATCTAAGAAAAATTTTAGATCCATTCCAGGTCATGAATCCCTAGTCTAATACCCTTAAGAATGCTATTTCTTTAATGTCTGCTATGATGATTAATCTTGATTGTCAACTTGATTAGATTGAAAGATGCCTAATCAATAAATAAAGCATACCTATGGTGTATCAGTGAGGGCATCTCTAGAGACCATTAGATCATTAGGGCTCTGGCTTAATTAGTGTTTTAATCAATTAATGGATTAAAAGTTTGAATATTCTATTGGGAGGTGGGGGAACAGTGGAAGGCAGTGCCTAGTTGGAGGAAGTGAGTCATTGAAGCCATGCCTTTGAAGGGTGTATCTTTATCCTAAACCTTTCTTGTTACTTCTCTTTGCTTCCTGGCCACCATTAGGTGAGCAACCTTGCTCTGCCACATATTCTTCCTACCATGATGCTCTGATTCACCTAGAAGCAATGGAGCAAGCTTATAAAATCATGAGAGGAAATAAATCCTTTCTCTTTTTAAATTGCTTCTCTCAGGTATTTGCCATATAATGAAAATCTGACTAGCACATTCCCCAAATTCTTCCCAGAGATAAATTTGATTATCTTGCTGGTTCATGTACACATTCAAATTACTTTATAGTATAAGGAGCAGTGAAAGCACATTTGGGGCCAAAAGTGAAACTACACTCCCTTGTCAAGTATCTGTGCAAGGTAAGGACCACTGAAATATCATCATGCAATATAAGACTAGTTCACTCCTATGGTGTTAGAAAGGCTGCTTCTACTGCCGAAGGAATTTCAGGAGGGTTTGAAGTTCAAAGTTCTAATTTCATCTGAATCTGTTGAAATGTCTCTGTTCTGAATATTGAGGCCCCATTTAACTTTATATCATGAGAGGTGAGAGAAAGAGAGAGGCTGTGAACATCAATTAAAGATAATGCATAATGTATTACTGTCAACTTAATCATTCCACAGGAATGGACAAAAATGGCAATGTTGAATTATAATAAAAAAGAAAGATGAGAAAGAAAGTCCTTTTGAAAAGTGGCAGGTGGAGTCAGACTGGTTTGTTTTATTAGGATAATGGTCACTTGATAAACTAGAGATTAGTTGTATATAATCTATGCCCCCTTTCTATTTTTATTTCTAAGAGATATTTTTCTGCTGGTTATGAATATGGATTTGTATTTTGTGTCTATGTTACAAGGAAGCCTCCATATCTGTCATATGTTAAACTCTTAGGGTAATTTCTATAATATGTATGATATGTGTGAAATCAATCTGACCATTTCACTTTTTTAATTGTGGATTCTACATTTTGAAATACTTTTCCATCACCAAGACACAAGTATGCATATCCTCTAACTTATTTGAATGTTATCATATATGTACAAACATTGCTACTTTTATTTGTGTCAGCTCTTTATCTATCTGTCTATCATCTATCTATCTATCTTCTATAGGTACATCTACCTACCTTTCTGTCATTTATCTACTTTTTATTTGACTTATATAAAGTGGTCACCATTCTATCCTGGTGTCAACACCATTTAATTATTCCTATTTTCAATAATGGTTTGAAATTCCACTCACACTATAAATTAAATTTCTATAAACTAACAAGTCTAATTCTTAACTCAATTTTATTCTGTTGGTCTGTTTTTCACCAATATTAGATCATTTTAATTATAATACCATTATAACATGTTTTAAAACATCAAATATCTCCCCTATTCTTACGCCTTTTTCCATAGCAAGCATATACTTACATATTATCTCCAAAATAAAATAACCCAAGATATTGTTGAGTGTCTGCTTGTTGGCACTTGGGATGTATTTGAATATTTAAACTCACTTGGGGAATAATTGATATATATACAGTAGTGACTGCACTGTGAAATGTGGCATTTTTTCCTTCATTGATGCATTTGATGTTTCCTTTAAATTGTTCTAGCTTGTGTGAAAGACACTTCACACTCATAGTTAGGTTGTTCCTGACTTGGCCAATCTTTTTACTATGGATGGTTCATTTTCCTTGTTGAATTTGTCAATGTTGCTGGGCCTAAGAATGTTTTTGATTTGTTTGTATTGACCTTTTTCTTTCCATATACTTCCCTAAACTTCTGTCTTTTCTATGTACAAAATAATATTAACTGATGTAAGTGGCATCTTCATTCTTCCTTTCCAGTATTCAATACTGTTTCTTTATCTTTCTATGTTCTGTAATGATAAACTCCATTGCAATGCAAAAACATTGTTTTAAAAGGGGACTTTCTTACTTCCATCTTCATTTGACTTTGGTCACAATGTATAAAATATTTTTCCATTATAATTTTTATTTCATTAAACATTAGTACCAAATTTCATAATATTAAGGAAGACATAATATTTCCTTTTTATTTTTAGGTAGTAAATTTTGGCTACAGATGTCTAATATTTTACTGAATTCAGCATCTGATTCAAATCAACACATGTTTAAATGTCACAAGAAGTTTTCATCATGTCTTATGACTTGCAATGCCTTGAAAAGCACGGGTATTATGTATTCAGGATACATTTGCAAAGTAACAGTGTGCATGCCCTCAATGTCAGGGAACATTTTGGGCTTTGATATGGGCTAGTTCAATTTCCTGAAAACATGGAAGCTATTCTTATGTTAGAGACACAGAAATTGAAGAATGCAAAGGATCTATTCTTTGTATTTGATACTTTTGGAAGAGTGTGGATTAAAAATTAGACAACTTAACCTGTACATGCTACTTCAAGATTTCTTGACCTCTACTTAAAACTATCCAAAAAGTTATTTTCGAAAACATGGGTTACTCATTGTATCTGTCATGTGAAAGGCATAGTATAGAGAAAGATAATTAAATCATTGCCCATGTGCCCATTACTTTTTAAACAAATTTTACAGTGACACTAACTGTGGTCGTCTCTGTGCTCCTCCTCTTGGTCCTGTTGTCTCTTTTGGAGAGACATCTATGTCCCTGAATTTTGAGTTACTGCTTTGCTTTCCTTCATAGTTTCACCCCACATTTATTTATGCTGTTTTGTTATTGTTGTTGTTTGAGACAGAGTCTTGGTATACAACTCAGACTGACCTCATATTTGTGATCCTTTTGCTTCAGCCTCCTCAGTGCTGGGATTACAGTCATGAACCACCATGCCCGGTTCATATTCTTATGTAAGTTACCACTTATTTGCTTATTTTGGCTTTTATAACAAGAGTTAAGAAATCATTTTCTTATTACCCTCCTCCCTTTGTTTCCAATGTTATTCAGTAATTGGTTGCACCATTTTATTTAACAAATCTATTGAGAATTGGGTTGTTAACAGTTGCTTATAATCACAAAAAACGTTGCTATTTTCAATGCTCTTGTATGTGTCTTCCAGTGCACATGATGCCAACCTTGTTTAGGTTAGCTACCTTGGAGTTTTGTTACTGGTGGCTGTGTGTGAACCTTGTCATGCATGCGGTGGGATGCCAGGTTATTTTCCAGAGAATCTGTCTCCCTTGATGGCACCACAATAGCCCTAGGAGATTGTAGTACTGTACTTTATTGCCAATACCTTGTGTTTTCAGAACTTTTAAATTATGAAACTTAAATTATTTAAACTGTAAAGCACACTGGATATAAAGCTGCTTCAATTTGCACTTTCTTGACATTGAGGATTTTATTCACATGTATAGTTGCCCATTTTTATCTTCAAGAAATTTGTTTGTTTTATTGGTGTGTACAGACAGCATTATTTACATATTCCAAACATCAATCCTTTAGGCACTTTTTGTTTGAAAGTAATTTAACTTGATTATAGTCATCTTGTTCCTATAGGTTGTTATTGTAGTTGTTATTGTTGTTATGTGCTGGGTGTTACATGTAAAAAGGGCATCAAGTCTGAGGTCTCCTTCATTTTTCCAAAGAGGCTACATACCCTTTCCATGGTGAAACACATAAGAGTAAAGACTGGTCATGTGATCCAGTAAAAATGAGATTTGTTGAATAGGGTGGCATCTTTCTTTATTCAATTCATCTTTGCCTGCAAGTGTTTTGTGTTTACAGAAAAACTTTCCATGTAACTCCTAAAAGTGATGAGATTGAAGGATATCACCCTCCTATTCCTCAGCTTCCCCCCCGCCCAGAACCTCCAGACTCACCAAAAATCCAATGGAGCATAGACAGAGAAGAAATTGGTTGTGATTGAGGGTGCCCTGGACTCAAACCCATCTCTACTGATATGCCACTCAAAGTTCTATGAGCTTCTCTTTCACCTAAAAAGTCTCTTTGCTTATTTGAGCTGCTAGGGTTCTGTTTAAGACTCAACTTACCATGTATTCTACTTATCTATTCAGGATTAAGGACTGATGCCATTGTAGAGATTAAGGACTCAACACCAAAACATGTTTAGATTAATGGGCTATGTTATAGCTTCCCTTTATCATGTTCCCATTCATAATCTGTATGGTTGAATCTTATATCACATTTTTCTTCATATTTACAGTTATAAATTGAATTTTGTGTAGACAGGTATGAAGTCTTCTGCTTTCTAATTCCTGAACCTCCCTGGAAGTCCTTAAATGACAAAAACTTCTATAACTGAGGAAGAAGAAATAGGAAGAGAAGTAACAGTGCTTAGGCTACCTGTTCTGAGTCAATTCCCTTGGCAGAGTGGGCCTTTCCCTTCTCACAATTCTTGTGCACAAGTAGAGCTTTTGTATTTCCTTCTACTTTTTCTCATTTCATAATAACACTGTGAACAAAACAGGATTCTTCATGAGTTAACAGTTGTAGACTCAGTAGTTTATGAATTTGAAATCTGTTAGCTAACAAATCATTTTTATGTGGGGGTGATAGTACTGAGTGAAAGTTTCTGTGTGTGTGTGGTTGCAAAATCATGGTTGAAATTTATAATATATTTTATTGCTTGTTCAAGTTGTAAAGTAACATCCTTTAATAAAAGCCTCCAGGTTATATGCAATAAAATTGCATTAATTGGAATATGTAAAACACTGGAACAAGTGACAGCTACAGGCTAACACAGAGCCACATGAAGCAGGAGGAAAAATCACTTGTTTACTGCAATGTCAAGGGGCAGCTAGATGTAACAATATTTCATACTCACCTGGAAAAATGCACATGCACACACAAACATAAAACACTAGGGTTATTTTTAAGAATGTGAGAACTGAGAGAATGCATGGCTTTATTGAACTCACAAAACCTCAAAACTAGAAGTGTTCTATTCCAGTAATTCTGAATCTGGTCCTCATTAGGATTTCCTAAGCCAATTAGGAACACACACAACCATAGAGACAATAATTCAGAAGATAGGAGAGGACTGAGAGTAGGGAAGAGGTTAGTTAAGTATATAACATATGTGCATAAGAGTATATGAAAACAAAGTTTATATATACATATGTGTCTATATCTATCCACTTATCTGTATCTATCTGTCTATCTATCTATCTATCTATCTATCTATCTATCTATCTGTTTGAGGTTTCACTCATATATAAAATTTACCTACATCTAAAACCCTAACCTTTTGATGAGACAATGAACACCTACATAATTAACATGAGTTTTTCCAGAATATATGGTAGTAAAAGATATATTGACTGTCTATAGAAAATCTGTATCTTTCATGCCCTGGAAAAATAGTGTATTTTCTCATATGCATTTATAACTTTTTAAAAGTAATAATGAACTGTATGTGTATGTATTGAAAAAGTAATATAATATTAAGTATTTCCAACAGAAAGAAATCTTATATGGAATTTGTTGGTTATCCAGGTTTAGAGGACTCAAGGAAAAGAAAGGTACACTGAAATAATTCAAACAGGAGAGAAAGAGGAATAAGTCAATCAGGAGAGGAAGAGCTAGTTCAGGCTCCCCAACCTAGGACTTCACAGGAAGGCTCCTATGGAATTCATGCCAACCTATCAGAGTGGCCTCACCTGATTCCTGCTGATAAAAAGATCACAATGGCCTCCATTGTTTATGGCCTGATCTCTGAGAAGTTGTCTTCTTGTTGCTGTCAGCATCTCTAGGAGATTGTAATGAAGTTGATTTCTAATGTTTGAAGAGCATTGCAACTGTGACACCCACCCTTTCTGGGGCCAACACCATAGTTCACTGAAGCTGACAGCTTCAGCCCAAAGAGAAAGGAAGCCCCCACCTCCACCATTCACTTTCCCTCCTGCAGTTGTTACAGAGCTTCCCTCACCACTGATAGGTTCTTGTGACCTCTATCCTCCTGACACTAGGATTCAACCTCACCTGTTATTCCAAGTAGTATTCTTCAGTTGCCCTAGACTCTAGCTAGACCACCTCAAGGAGATGGCTGCATTGTTAACCAACAACTTCCTCATAGTTTACTATCTATTAATCAGAATGCAGCACAATAGAATGCAACTTCTTATCTGCGTGTGGGAAAGCAGATGTCTATACCTTATATGTTTTCCAACTGTGCTGTGGTCCTTCAGTCTACACTACATACGGTAAATATAAAACAAATATTTAAATATAGCAAAATAATTTTAGAGGAAAATAGAAAACTTTTAGTCATACAAATAAATAGAAAAATGGACAAGTAGCACTTTTAATTTTGTTACGCAGTGAACTTTTATTTTTACTTTTAAGCCCAAAGAACTGTTAACATCTATTGTATATATTTTTATGTCATATTTAAAGTAATTTTTCTAATTTTATAAGTAATATTTATATTTATGATTGTAAAAAACAGCTCCTAAAAAGATGAAACAGAGTGACCTCCAAGAATTCTGCTTTCCTGGTGTAACCTTATTCCTGTTTTCATTACTATGTTCTCATGTATTTCTTTAGAAAAATAACTTTATATATTTATAAACATGTCTTTTTAATTACTTATTTGTTAGAGTGGCTAACCTTTCCCTCCTTCCATAATGTCACTGCTTTTGGTAACTAATGGCAACAACTTGGTGCATAGTCACATGTATTTCCCATGCTTACAGCACCATATCCCAACATATGCAGGGATGATCTCATCACCAAGTTTGGGTTGCATTATTAAAACTTCTATAAATCTACTACCAGTTTAGAACCATATCAACATTTATTCCACCATCTCCCTAACAACAGAATACTACATTATATCCTGTTTTATCCTTCCACATGTAATAAACATATTATATATACTCTTATCCATAAATACTTTTTGCTGGAGATAGATTTTCATGGATGAGAATCCTACATTTTGAAGGCAAGTACTTTCTTATGTTTAATAGATATTGCTTGAAAGCATCTCCAAATGTCTGTATTAATTTTTTTCTCAACAGTGTATGAGAGCCCATTTTTCTGATTACTTTCAATAGCAGGTGCTATAACTCTAAATTTCTGAGGATTGAGTGGGATAAAGTGATCTCTTTATTGCATTAATTTTCATTTCATTTTCTACTATTAATGTTGAATATTTCTGTAAATGTTCACTGACCATTGTGATTTCCTTTTTAAACTGAATATTCATGTCTTGCCAGATATGGCAAGGCACTCCAGTAATCCTATCACTCTTGAAACTAAGGAGTTCAAGGCCAGCCTGGACTATATGATCAGACCCTGTCTCAAAACACACAAAAATTCAGTTTCTCTTTATTTTGTTATTTTTGACAATATGTTAACATATTTTCTGCTTTAAATATTAATTTTATCTTGATTCAAATATTTTTACAATCTATTGATCATCCATTGAATTTGTCAGTGAGGTCTACCTACATACCTAGGGTACGTGTCTTCATACATATTGTATATATATATATGTACATACATATATATATATGTATATACACACATGTATGAACACACATACATATACAAATATACTTCATCTTAATTCGTTTTACAGAAGTTTTAGGCTTATAGAAAAATTGTACAGATCAGAGAGTTCCCATATATTCTCTCTTTCCATGTCCTTAGTTTAACCTGTTACTAAAATCTTTCATTGATATAGTACTTTTGTTACTGCCATGAAGCAACTAAAGTCCATAATTTTCATTATAGTTCATGCTTGCGTTGTATGTTCTATCAGTTTTGGCAAATGCACAATGCCTTGTGTCTATCACTATAGTATACAGAATAGTGTCAATGCCCTAAAAATAACATGTTTATCTCTACTCATTCCTCCCCCATTGCTTCATCCATGTCGTAGAAACCACTGATCTTTTATTGTCTCATAATTTTCCCTTTTCTAGAATATCCTATACTTGAAATGATATAGAATATGGTCTTTTAAATCTGTATTTTTGCACTCTGTTGCACTTGGTTACTTAAACACATTCACTTATGTAAATGTCTCTCATATCTTTTTGTGATTTGATAGCTCATTTCTTTCTTTTACTGAATATTCCATTGTATATATGTATCATAGCTTGTTCTTCTATTCACTTATTGCAGGGCATATTTTTTCCTTCCACTTTTTGCTAATTATGAATAATGCTACTCTACATTGATATATAGGTTTTGAACCAAAGAGTTACAGACCCTTGGAGAGAGAAGTCTGAGAGCATCCACACAAAATCTGGTCTTCTTGGCTCCACTTTACATTGCCTGAATTTTCTATTCCACTGAGTTGCCAGAATGATCCATCAAAGCAATATCAGGTCATTTTTACCATTAAAACAGTTCCATCGTGATTGTAATATGTCACTAAAACTTTGCTATGATCTTGAAGATTCTACCTGCTCTGAATCTCTACCTCTTATTCTAGCCCATTACCTATTATTGAGAAGGTGCCACATTCTATGCCTATTACCAAGTAGAAACTCGTATTCAAAATATACAAAAGATTCTTAATAATCAGTATAAAAAGACCAACAATTCAATTGAAAAAATGAGAAATAAATTTTCATAAGCTCTTCAAAAACTTCAAATGCTTATCCAAATGGTCAACAAACAGTGAGAATGTGGCTCTCAATATTATTTTAATATGGAGGAATTTAAATAAAAAAATAAGAATATGTGAACACATATCTATCAGAATAGCTAAAATAAAGATACTTTACAACATCATGCATCCATGAGGATATGGAGCACCATATACACTGCTGACAGGACTATAAATCAGTATAATTACTGTATTAAATTTTTTGGCATTATCTTTGGAGATATCTGTGCCTCATAAGCCAATGTTTCCACCTCCATGTACATTCTTAAGAAAGACATTTAGGCCAGGCATGGTGGTGTACAACTGTAATCCCAACACTTGAGAGACAGAGGCAGGAGTAGGGTGAAGTACAGGACAACACAGGCTACATAGTGAAACACTGTAACAAACAAAGAAACAAACCAAGAAAGATATCACTTTGTCTCTCTCTCCATGTGTGTATGTGTGTCTTTCTCTCTCCAGAATATTCCCAGGAGAATTTATATCAGCATAGAATGAATAGACATATTTTAGTATATTTGTTCTATGGAATACTATACAACAAAAAATGAGTGAACTAAAGATGGGTGCCTCCATATGGGTAAACATCTTCGATATAATTTAAAGTGAATGAATAACCAAAATTATGCACATAGTCTACTCTCTTATTGCATGGTTCAAGAAAAGGCAAAGCTCATTTAAAAGACAGTAGTAAGGTAGGCAAGAGAAAGTCCTTATGAACTGGAGGGAAGAAAGAGGCTTTGGGATGCACATAATGTCTGTTTCTTGATTTAGTTGATAGCTTACCAGAAAGTTTGTTTTGTGTCAATTCATTAAGCTTTACAATTATGATGGATGCAATTGGAGGACATCATGTTAAGTGAAGTAAGCCAGTCTCAAAAAGACAAAAGCCACATATTTTCTCTCAGGTGTGAAGGATAGACTCAATACAAATACAAGCAATATTATAAAAAAACAGGTTACACTAAGGGGAGGCCACTAACAGGAGAGGGAGGTAAAAGAAGGAAGTTAAGAAAATGAGTATGGCTGATGGACTATGAACTATACAATAATGGATATAGAATTTTTAATCTTGTTGAAATAACCATAAGAAGGGGACCAAGATAGAAAGGAGAAAAATAGAGGGGACGAACCAATTTAGATTTAACATGTATATATGTGTGTGTGTACACATATATATATATATACATATATATGTGTGCATGTGTGTGTATGTACATGTATGGAAACATTATAATGAAATTCCATGTACAGCTTTGCTAAACAAACAAAAATGTCTTTTAAAAATAGAGAATAGGGTGGTAAAAGAGGTCATGTCTTATGGGTGGTTCCAGTGGGAAGGAGGAGAACATAAGAAAAGGGTGTATGAGGATGAATGTAGTGAAAATATTATGTACTCATGTATGGAAATGAGACATCTTGAAACTATTACAGTAATGTGGGGAGAGGGAGGTAAGGAGAATGATGGAGGGGGTGAATTCAAGTATAATATATTGTAAGAACTCTTGCAAATGTTGCAATGTCCTATAAGTACAACAAGAAGAAAATAATTTGAAAAAGCCTTAAAATTATGAGTTTGCACATATATATAACAAAAATTTAAATATAAAAATGAAGAAAATGAATACAACCTCCTAAAACCTAACCTGTTAACAAAATGACAAAATTTTTCAGAGTCAATAATTTATATATAACTTCTGTATACATGGCTTCCTTTCCTTTTTTCAATACTTGCTAAATTGTATATGATAATTTTATACAATTTTTATAATTTTTGAATATACTGCTAACTACAGAATGAGCTTACATGATCACGTCTTTCAAATAAACTAAAAGAAGTCATTTACAAATACTTAGTTTCTAAAGCTTTGGTGAAATCTATTGGAAGGATATTATCCTGGAATTAAGGTATTTAAGGTATCACATATTTGCATTTCTTTCTAAACCTGTGACTTAGTCAAGTTATTCAATCTTTGCATTTTCTTGTCTTGGTTATTTCTTATTATAATACTTTTCACCAAATTATTGAAAGGATTAAGAAAGGAAGTATTCTAAAGGGCCTGAAACAGAATGTAAATACCTTTTCATACCTGTTCATCTCTTTCTTTGACAAGCTCTTAAAGAAAGAAAGTTGCTAACACTTAAAAATCACATGGGTATTGGACTACATTTTAATCAAACTGAACCATGGACAGGCTGATTTATTGCATAAAACAATGGACATCTGCAGAGGAGACCTGAGATCAGCATAGAAAGAGAATGGGCTCTTGGAGCATTTACTATCCCAAGGAACCCAAAATATAAGTAGGCTGAAAATAACCATTCCCTGTAATCATGAAAAACAAATGCAAAGAATAATGCCATCTGAGATCTCTCCAAAAGGGAAATTGTTCATGGGGTTCAAGAACTTCAAATTTATTACACCATCAATTGGTTACTATATCTCAAGCAGACAATAGTTGTCTGAACACTTATTTCAAAGAGACACATTTTGTATTTAAAGGCACAGGGAAAGTTCTCTTGCACCAAGCTTATTTTGAAGAATATCCTTATTTCTACCCCCTATTAGGCTTTAGAAATCAGGTTTCATTTTAAAATCCAAGTTGGCAACTCAGTAAAAGGCAAGAGATATCAGCCCTTCCCTTCAGCCTTGAAGACACTGAAGCAAGTGCGGGACTCTCTTGGGGTTTTTCTTTTCACTGTGACTTAGATAATCCTTGGAAAGTTTGGATGCTTACCCAAGACTTCTCTGAGGGACCTCTCGGGAATGGATGATTTCTCTGGAAACTCTTTAATGCAAGATGCTTAATATTTTCTTCTTTCACAACACAAACAACACCAAGCAAGTTTTTTTCTTCTCAAACAAGTTCTGTTGCACTTTTTTTGCAGATATATTCTGGAAGGGTGAGAAAAGATTTTAGCAGGGGGAAATTGGTGACAGTGTGTGAATTTTTTAAATAATTTTCTTTGAATGGTTAGAAAAGGAATGTTTCTAATTACATTCTCATCACTACCTGCTTATTTATAACTTTGGGACCTTTCTCTAGAGGTATAGCACCAGCTACACATGAAAAATGAAAATAAACAATATTTTATATCTTGTTATAAAATATTTCATTCTTAGATTTTTTAAAATGACCTCAGATATGGGCACATCTTAAGTAGAGCTTTATGATTTATGAATAGACCATTGGTCACAAAAGATCATGAATTTTGATTCTCAGTTTAAAATTGATACTAATTTCCCCTGCAATAAAGCTACCAGAATGTTTTGACTTGTCTTTATCAACTACCCAGGCTAGAACAAATTTATCCCTAGAGGTACAGGATATTAGGATAATTCTATATACTACATAATCTGAGATTAACATAGTATTATCATTTAGTCTATACCTAATTGTAGTATCACGAAACTGATGAGTTAAAATAATCATTTTATTTAGCCCATGAATCTGGATTTTGGACAGATGATTCTTGTAGTCTGTCCACTGATCTGTCACATGTATATGTGGTTAGTTGGTGGATGAGCTGGTGATCAGACGAACTAGGCTGGTCTCACTCATGTGTCTGGTGTTGAAAGATGACCTACCAGATTGACTTGTTTCTTTTCCCTGTGACCTTTTGTTTTCTAGAGATTAGCTCAAGCTAGTGTACATTTTATTTTCATGGGAAAATTGCAGAATGAATAAATATTTTCAAAGACTGGATGAGCCACATATTATAGTTCAGGATCATTGTGTGAGGCATGGATGAATTAGGAGACATTGCAAGTAAGTAATCTGATAGTGTCCTTGCTCAATTTCATAAATAATAAAACTAAAATCTCAAATTCCCACATAGTTTGAGAAACACATTTCCATAATATTTCAGACTCTCTCTTTCCAATTCTATTCTAGTCCAAGTTCCTCAGTCCCTGACAATTTCCTACCACTTTGTATTTCTTAGTTCTACTTCTTTTATAGCAATTATTTGTGTTCGTCTTCCTTATAAGGTTCTGAGATTTTTGAGAAAAAGGACCTCAATATGCCATATAATTATCATACCATGAAGTAAATAAATAAATAGCCAAATGAACTTATTGGTAAACAATTTTCTCAAATGTTTTCCTATGTGCTGAAAAGAATGCATTATTCAAATTGTAGAGCTACTATGTAGTAAAGAATTAATCTTTTTGAGGGGTTAAAATTATTTGTGTATGAAACATCAAAAGACACAATTTGGCAAACTGGATTAGAAAGGAAGATCCAAAAATCTGTTGTCTACAGGAGACCCATCTCATTTTCAGAAACAAACACTGGCTTCGGGTGAAAGACTAGAAGAAGATTTAGCAAGCCAATGGCCCCCCAAAACAGTCAGGAGTAGCAATACTATCTCAGACAAAGTAGACTTCAAGCTTACATTGATCAAATGCAATAAAGAAGGGCACTTCATACTAATAAAAGGGGAAATACACCAAAAGGAAATAACAATTATCAACCTATATGCACCCAATATCAACACACCCAATTTCATCAAACATACTCTAAAGGACTTAAAAGTGCATGCAGACTCCAATACAGTGGTAGTGGGAAACTTTAATAACCCCCTGTTAACAATAGGTCACCCAAACAAAAAATAAAGACATTCTAGAACTGTAGAGTAGTTCCACTGTTATAAACATGCTCTACATCTGAGTTTGTGTATGATCTTGTTTGTTTTTGTGTGTAGGTTTATTTTTGGATCTATCTTCCACATATGAGAGAAAACATGCAGCTTTTATATTTCTGATCCTGGCTTAGTTCATTTAACATGATGTCTTCCAATTGTATCCATTGACCTTTGAACCACGTGTTTCCACATATTTCACATTATTCCTCATGGCTGAGTAATACTCCATTGTGTATATATACCATGATTTCTTGATCCATTCATCAGTTGTAGGGCACCTGGGTTGTTTTAAAAGCTTGACTACTGTGAGTAGTGCTGTGATGAACATCTATGTATAGGTGTCTCTACTGTACCGTGTCTTATATTCCTTTGGGTAGATGCTCAGAAGTGGTACTGCTGGATCATATGGCAGTTCTATCTCTACATTTTTGAGAAATCTCTATACTGCTTTTCATAGTGGTTGGACTAATTTGCATTCACACCAACAGTGTATAAGGATTCCTATTTTACCACGTTCTTGCCCACATTTGTTGTTGTTATTACCCTTGATTATGGTCATTCTAACTGGGGTAAGATGAACTCTAAGTGTTGTTTTGATTTGCATCTCTTTTATTACCATAGAAGTTGAACACTTCTTCATGTTTTTACTGGCCATTTGTACCTCTTCCTTTGAGAAGTCTCTGTTTAATTCATAGTGATCTGCTTTAGTTTCTCTGCGTTAAGGGCAACAAATGCTAGCTAATTTTTTAGGTGTCTTACCTATCCTCACCCCTTCCTTGTGTGCTCTCACTTTTATCTTGTGCTCAAAGTCCAATCCCCTTGTTGTGTTTGCCCTTGATCTAATGTCCACATATGAGGGAGAACATACGATTTTTGGTCTTTTGGGCCAGGCTAACCTCATTCAAAATGATGTTCTCCAATTCCATCCATTTACCAGCGAATGATAACATTTCGTTCTTCTTCATGGCTGCATAAAATTCCATTGTGTATAGATACTACATTTTCTTAATCCATTCGTCAGTGGTGGGGCATCTTGGCTGTTTCCATAACCTGACTATTGTGAATAGTGCTGCAGTAAACATGGGTGTGCAGGTGCCTCTGGAGTAACCTGTGTCACAGTCTTTTGGGTATATCCCCAAGAGTGGTATTGCTGGATCAAATGGTAGCTTGATCCACTTTGAGTTGATTTTGGTACAAGGTGAAATACAGGAATCTAGTTCCAGTCTTCTACGTTTGGATTTCCAGTTTCCCCAGCAGCATTTGTTTAAAAAGCTGTCTTTTCTCCATGATGTGTTTTGAGCTATTTTGTCAAAGATCAGTTAGCTATAGATGTGTGGGTTTATGTCTGGATCTTCCATTCTGACCCATTGGTCTTCCATTGGTATTGTGCCAATACCATACTGTTTTTGTTATGGCTCTGTAGTATAGTTTGAAGTTGGGTATTGTGATGCCTCCAGCACTGTATTTTTTGCTCAGAACTGCTTTGGCCATTCGAGGTCCTTTGTGTTTCTATATGCATTTCATGATTGCTTTTTCTATTTCTGTGCAGAATGTCATTGGAGTTTTGATAGGGATTGTGTTTAACATGTAGATTGCAATGGTACTATGGCCATTTCCACAAAGTTGATTCTACCAACACACAAGCATGGAAGGCTTTCTAACTTCTGATGTCTTCAATTTCTCTCTTCAGTGGTTTATAATTTTCACTAAAAAGGTCTTTGGTTTCTTTTGTTGAATTTATTCCAAGGTTCATTATTGTTTTTAAAGCTATTGTAAATGGGATTGTTTCCCCAATTTCTGTCTGCTCATTGTTGGTATATAGAAAAATTACTATATAGAGAAAAGCTATTACATAGGTATATAGAAATGATTTCTGTATGTTAATTTTGTATACTGCTACTTTGTTGAAATAGTTTTTAATTTCTAGTATTTTTTGTGGTAGTTTTGGGGGTCTCTTAGGTATAGGATCATGTCATCTGCAAGTAAGGGTAGTTTAACTTCTTCCTTTCCTATTTGAATCCCTTTTATTTCTTGTTCTTGTCTTATTGCTTTGGTTAGGAATTCCAAAACTATATTGAATAGATGTGGAGAAAACAGACAGCCCTGTCTTGTTTCTGACTTTAAGGGAATAGTTTCTGTTGCTCTGATTGTTGGCTCTATGTTTGTCATATATAGACTTTATTATGTTGAGGAACATTCTTTCTATTCCTAGTTTCTTCAGAGCTTTTATCATGAAAGGGTATTGGATTTTGTCAAAGGCTTTTTTTGTGTGTCTGTTGAGAGGATCATGTAGTTTTTGTCTTTGCTTCTGTTTATATACTGTATTTTGTTTATGGATTTACATGTGTTGGATCATTCTTGTATCCCTGGAATGAAATTGACTTGGTCATGGTGTATGAGCTTTTTGACATTTTGTGGTATTTTGTTGAGAATTTTTGCATCTATATTCATTAAAGATATTGACCTGTGATTCTCATTTCTGGTTATGTCTTTATTGTGTTTCAGAACAAGTGTAATGTTGGCTTCATAGAATGAGTTTGGCAGTGTTCCTTTCCTTTGTATTTCCTGGAAAAGTTTGAGGAGTATTGGTGTTAGTTAGTCTCCAAAGGTTTGGTAAAATTTGGCCATGAATCCATGAGATACTGGCCTCATATTTGTAGGGATACTCTATTACTTCTTCAATTTCATTGCATGTAGTAGGACTATTTCAGTGTTTAATACCTTCTTGGTTCAATTTTGCTTGGTTATATACATCTAGGAATTGATTCATTTCAACTAGATTTTCCAGTTTATTTAAATATAAATCTTCAAAGTACTCTCTAATTATTCTCTGGATATAGTTAGTATTTGTGTTTATGTCCCTTTTTTCATCTCTTAATTTTTAAAATCTGGGTCTTCTCCATTCTCTGTTTGTCATGATTGCTAAGGGTTTGTCGATCTTGTTAATCTTTTCAAAGAACCAACTTTTTGTTTCATTGATTCTTTGTATAGTTCGTTTGGTTTTGATCTCATTGTTCTTGGTCCCGGTGTTTATTTTTTCTTTCCATCTGCTGGTTTTGCTTTGTTTTTGTTTTTTTTTTCTTGTTGCTTAAGGTTCATCATAAGTTGTTTATTTGTGAGGTCTCTGTTTTTTAATGTAGGCACTTATAGCTATAAACTTTCCCCTAAACATCGCCTTTGCTGATACCACAGATTCTAGTATGCTGTATTTTCATTTTCATTGGATTCTAGCAACTTTTGATTTCTTCCCTTATTTCTTCAGTCACCTATTGGTTTTTTAGCAGTGTGTTGTTCAGTCTCCAAGTGTTTGAATATTTTCTGTGGTTTCTTTTGTTGTTGAGGTCTGGTTTTATTTTGTTGTGATCTGATATGATACAGGGTTATTTTGATTTTCTTAAATTTGTTGCTACTTGATTTATGTCCTAAAATATGATCCATTTTGGAGAGAGTTCCATGAGCTGCAGAAAAGAATGTGTATTGCCTGGTTATTGGGTGAAATACTCTCTATATATATCAATCATGTCTATTTGGTCTAATGTGAAGAGTAGCTATAAAGTTTCTTGGTTGATCTTTTGCCTGGATGACCTATCTATTGATGACAGTGGGGTATTCAGTGATACCAATTACTGTGTCAGGGTCTATCTGTGCTCTTAGGGCTATCAGAGGTTTTTTTTTTAATGTAGATGTGTGGCCCTGTGTTTGATGCATATATGTTAAGCATTGATATTTCCTCTTAATGAATTTTCCTTCAATTAATATGAAGTGACCTTCATTGACTCTTCTGATTGATTTTAGTCTGAAGTCTACTTTGTTAGATATGAGTGTAGCTACTCCTCCTTGTTTATGGGGTCCATTTGCTTGCAAACATTTTTTGCACCTTTTGATTCTAAGTCAGTGTTTATTTTTTCAGTGAGATGAGTCTTTAGTACACAACATATGGTTAGGTCTTGTTTTTTAACCCAGTTTGCTATTCTATGTCTTTTGATTGGGGCATTGAGGTCATTTACATTCAGTGTTAATATTGACAGGTGCCTGTTGTTTCCAGTAATTTTTATTCCCCTGTTGTTTAGTTTTACTTATTCCTTGTTTACTGGTTTACATGCTCAAAAGGGTTATTCTTTCCTGAATCTTCCTGTCTTACTAAAGTTTCTCCCTTCTATATATAAAAGTCCTTTAACTATCTTCTGTAGTGCTGGCTTGCTATTTGCGAATTCCTCATGTTTTTGCTTGTTGTGGAAGGTTTTAACTTCTTCAATTAGGAAGGATAGTTTTCTGGATAGACTAGTCTAAGTTGACTGTTGCTTTCTTTCATGGCCTGAATTATATCTTTTTATAACCTTCTTGCTTTTAGAGTTTGAATTGAGAAATCTGCTGTTATTCTAATGGATTTGCCTTTATAAGTGACTTGTCTTTTCTCTTTTGCAGCTTTCAGAATTCTTTCTTTGTTCTGTGTACTGATTGTTTTGTTTATGTTGTGTCTGGGGGTGTTTCTTTTTTTGTCCTGATGGTTTGATGTTCTGTAAGCTTCCTATACATGGGTGACTCTCTTTCTTGAGGTTAGGGAAGTTTTCTGCTATTATTCTATTGAATAGTTTGTCAATGCCTTTAGTTTCCATCTCTTCTCCTTCTTCTACACCCATGATTTATAAGTTTGGTCTTTTCATGTTGGCCAAGATATCTTGCATATTCCATTTGTATTTTTTTTTAGCATTTTTTCGTGATCTTTAACTGTTTGGTCTAATTCCTCTACTTTGTCTTCTGTTCCTGATACTTTATTTTTAACTTGCTCTACTCTGTTTACTAAGCTTTAGATCGAGATTTTTATTTGGGATATTGAGTTGTTTATTTTGGATTGACTATTTTTAAGGATTTCTATATCTTTATTGATTTCCTCTTTCATATGCTGGGTAGTCTTTTTAATTTCATGCATCTGTTTGTTTGTATTCTTTGAGCTAATTTAATTATTTATTCACATCCTCTTTAAGATCTAATACTAGTTTTTGTGTTTCTTCTTGGAGGTCATGAATCACTTTTACTAGTTTTTTTGGAATTCATTATTTGATATCTCTTCCTTTATGCAGGTGTTTAGGTCCTTAGTGGTGGAATTGGCTTTGATGGAGAGCAGTTATCTTGCTGTTTCATTCTTCATTGAGATTCATGCATCTGTACTCGTTTTGGTTAAGGTTTTAATACCTTGTGCTCCTGTAGTTGGGGTTTTGTTTTTAATCCTGGACCTCCAGAAGATTTCCTCAGAGAGGGTTATGCTGGAAATGCTACTTATTGCAGGGTTCTTGTTGTGGTGTAGATTACCTCTTTTCTTTCCTCAGTGAAGGACCTAGAGTTCCCACACTTTGATGGGGGTGCAGGGGCTCTTCTGCAGTCACAGTGTGGAGTACTGGGTCTTTGTGCACTGTAGGAGGCAGGTGTCCTAGCACCAGAAGAGTACTGGATTGCTACTCAGTGGATGAGCTGAGATTCCAGCTCTTGGACAGGAGAGACAGGACTCTCCTGCAGGGAGGCACTATGTGAAGCATTGGGTTTCTGTGTACCTTGGAGAAGCGGGGCTTCTGGTACTGCCTGCTGAGTAGCAGGTTACAGCTTTCCTCCCTCAGTGGAGAATCTGGTGTTCATGTTCTTTAATGGGGGAATAAGGGCTCTTTTGCTGTCAGGGGCAGTGGGGAGAGCTGGGACTCTGCACCTAGGAAGGCTAGCATCCTGTCAGCTGCAGAACAGCAGATTGCCACTCAGTAGAATAACAAGGGATCCAGCTCTTAGACAAGGGAGACTAGACCTCCTGTGTAGGCTAGTGAGGAGGGAAGGTGCTGGGCCTCTGGGCACTTTGAGGTAGCAGGTATTTTGGTGCTGTCCACAGAGTAGCAAGTTATAGCTTTCTTCCCCTCAGTGGCAAACTTGGCACTCTGTCTCTTTGATGGGGAAGTGGGGGCTCTCTAGCTGTCAGACACAGTGGGGAGCACTGGGCTTCTGTGTTCTTCAGGAGGCACTTATTGAGTATTAGGTTACAGTTTTCCTCCCCTCCATGGGGAATCTGGCATTTTTGCTCTTTAATGGAGAAGGGGAGGTTCTCCAGTGTTCACACAGTGGGAAGCACCAGGCCGTTTTCTGCCTTACAGAAGCAGGTATTCTGGCACCCACAGAATGGCAGATCACCACTCAGTGGAGGAGCTTGGTTCCCACTCTTTGATGGGGCAGTGGGTGCTGTCCCATGGGAAAGCTTGGTGATTAGCCCTGGGCCTCCATGCTCTGTGTGGAGGGAAGCCTCTTGGCACCAGCAGAAGAGCAAAGCATGGAGCCTGGGGTTCACTTGTGTGTGTGGTTGTGGGCTCCTGGCACTGGGTAGCAAGTTAAGGGTGCTTGTGAGGCAGCAAAGCCAGAGAACTTGAATTTTCTAGTGCCCAGAAGGCAGCAGAGGTCCTGGGGCCTACACGTGTTGGGGTGTGGGTTTCCAGGAGCCACAGCAGCTGCTGCAGGGACAGGGGACCCAAGACTGCAGGCAGCAGGAGCCCTGGGGCCTGCTTGCTGGTGTGGGCATGGCAACTGCTACAGGCACAGGGAAACCAAGCCCTTGGGCAGCAGGAGTTCTGGGGCCTGATTTCCAAATGTGGGCTCCTGGATAGCAGTATGATGGCCCTGCAGTCATGAGGAGCCAAGTCTGTGGGCAGTGGGACTTCTGGAGCCTGATTGCTGGCTTCAGCTTCTGGGAATGCAGTATAGTGGTGCTGCTGCTGGCATAGGGGATACAAGCCTACAGGCAGTGGGATCCTTGGGGCCTGCTTGCTGGCATGGGTCACCAGAAGCCAGAGAAGCTGCTGCAGGCATGGAAGAACCAAGCCTTCAGGCAGCGGGAGTTCTGGGGCCTGCTTTACAAGTGTGGGCTCTAGGAGGGCAGTACAGTAGCACTGCAAGCATGGGGAATCCAAGCCTCCAGGTAGCAGGAACTCTGGGATGTACTTGCAGGTGCAGGGTACCAGGAGCCATAGCAGCTGCTGCAGGGATGGGCGAACCAAGCCTGTGGGCCACAGGAGTTTTGGGACCTGATTACCTGCACAGGCTTCTGGGAGTGCAGTACAGTGGTGCTACTGCCTGCACAGGGAACCAAGCCTACTGGCTTGCACCTTCTGTTATCCATGGAGTAGTGGGAGCCATGGTTCCTGCTTACACAGGGCATCTGTTTCCCTGGCATTTCAGGGTGAAGGTATCAGGTAGTGTAGTAGGAGGGGGAGCGTGGAGTTCCTAGTTCTTGTGTGTGCGGGGAAGTAGGACTTACCGCTGAGTGTGGAGTAATGGAGCCTGGTTCCATGTGGAGATTTCAGGGGTGGAGGATCAGGGTTGTTGAGTTGTGTGTTATTCTTATTCTTCCCGTAGTTAGTTGCTTCTTTAATTGTGGATTTGGTGAGGGCTTTGCTTCTCACTGGTTATGGGACCCTATGGGTGCCTTTTGGGGTCCCTTGATCTTCTTTTTTCAGGGTAGTCACCACTGGACTAAATGGATCTCAACTATCCATCATCTTGTTTGATCTCCCAAATTGTTTTTATCAACATAAAACTGATAGAAATGTGCTAATGAGTGATATAGCTGTGGACTACTGAGGCTCAGTCCCTCTAGAATCCTTAGACAATGGATTGAGTGAAGCTCAGCAGTTTCCCCTGAGAATAAGAATTATTCTTATGTAAATAAATGCCTGGGTTTTACTATTGGCTCTTTTTTGAGTTATCTCTAGATCTTTAGGCCATTTAGGATCTTTAGCATCTTTAGGATGCTTTGCTTGGTAAGAATATCTCTGTTTACTTGGGAGCTTTGGACATACTGCAAAATCAATGATTTACAATGAAATCTTTAGGCTGTAAAATATCTGTTCTGCCTCTGGATCAACTGGAGACTAAAGATCAGGTACCTGGAAAGCCAATCATGTCTTCATAACCAAGCTCAAGTCAAACTATGGCCAACATGTGTTGGGTAAACTTCTCTTTTGGCAATCCTCCATGTACACTACCACATGTTGCTGATGGAGAAACTGATGGTGTCTGTAACTTCACTAGTAAAGGTAAACAGGAAGTTCCATGGTTTGAAATTTTCTGGATTCTGCCTTGGGTATCTTTTCTTTGGCTTATTTTAATGTATATTATTTAAGTTTATCCAATCAAAACTGTGAGTATAAAAGCTTTCAATGACTTCTGTGAGATTTTAGTGAAGGATTAATCAAGCTAAGGATTTGAATGCTTTAGCTGGTGTCAGAAAAGAGGGTGGTCTTGTGAGCTGTTTCTCTTTCTTTGTGTGTATGGATGTAGTCAGAGCACTTCTTTCCCACCAAACAGAGGCAGCATTTCCCAAACAACTCCTATCCTGTTATGCTAACAGATGTTTTCTGAAAGTAAGGGTCATGTACAAGTTAGAGGTTAAAGATACACCACTGAAATACACATGAATTTTCAACTTTCATAGGGATTCTGTTATTGAATTTCATAAGAATTCAACAATCTCAGAGTTACAGGTGCTATAATTTGTGTGTGTGTGTGTGTGTGTGTGTGTGTGTGTGTGTGTGTGTGGTACTGGGGATTGAACCTAGGACTCATGAATGCCAGCCAAAACTCTACCACTGATTGACATCCTTGGCCTTTTTAAAATTTATTTTCTTTTGAGATTATCTCTCTTAATTGCCCAGTCTAGCCTAGAACTCACTGAGTAGCTCAGGCTGGCCTAGAACTTGTGATCTTCCTGCTACAGTCTACTGAATGCTGGGATTTCAACCATAGGCCTAAATAAATTTAACAAAGCAGAGTAATATGATAAAGTAAATTCTTAGGGGCATTTATAGCAAAGCAAATTTACAAAGGGTGGTCAGAAAATGTGTCTGAAGCTATGATATTTGCTCAACAATCTGAAGCCAACTAGAAGCCAACAACACCAATATGGAGAGAGGTCTCAGGAGAAAATGTGATTGAAAGGTCAGTGTGGCTGGATTCTAGTGATAGAGGACAGAGTCCAGAAGAGCAAGTGAGAGATTATGGAAAGAACCAATCATATAAGATGATGATTTTAAAGTGTGTTTCCTGATCCACTATTATCACCTGGGAGGTAACCAAAAGTGCAAATCTCAGACTATCCTAGTGCTACTCAGTCAAAAATTGTGACATTGTTCATCAAACTGTGTTTCAACAATTTCCCCTTTTACAGAGCTCACATTTGAGTACTACTTTGGTAAATTCTGGAAGACTTGATAAAGGTAATGTTTTGTTTGACATGATAAGGCTTGATTTGTATTTTAAAATGTCGGTAGTGTTTTGGTTAGTAGGAAAGCTGAATAAGGTGGGCAGATCAGTGCTGGAACTGCTGTATGAGAAAAGAATAGGTAAAGGTCCAAACAGGAAATAGTGGAGGGAAATGGGATATACTTTAGGGTTAATGAAATTAGTTTTATGTGGAAGGCTTATCAGTGCTTCTGTAACCCTCAAGTACTCTGTGAATTTCTAAGAAGAAAAAAAAGACACAATATGTGAGGGTTCCTCATTTTTATTTAATCATGGAATTCTTTTTGTTTTATGCCACTGCAGAGAAATGGAAAACCTCCCAGGTGCTAGTCTACATGGGCAAGAAATACAATTTGGAAAATACTGCCCTACATGTAATATAGAGACAGAATTAAATATTTCACAGTTAAATAAGTTATAACTATAAAGTTTAAATTTAAAAAAAAGTTGGTTTCTAAAATATTGAGTAGCTAGAACCAAGCTAAGCAAGTGGTTTGGTAATAAAGTCCCATTCCAAAAGCAGGTATGAGTAATTTGTCTTTCTCAATGAATGCTGACTCCTCTGGAAGGATTACAATTATTCTCCACCCAAGCAGTCATTTTAAAATGCTAAAGCATTATAATTAGATTAGAAAGAATTTTATTTACTTATATGCTTATTTGAATAACTTATTTAACAAATCACTCAAAGAAAGTTGAACAGGGTATTTGATCCAGGATCTACCCAAATTACAATTTTCAATTTAATTAAGTGTGGTCTTGAAACCTTTTGTTCTGTGAATGTTCAATATTTATGATATCTTTATATCTCTTAGCAAAGTCCAGGTTACATTAATGATTTTCCTTTATAATGGCTGTAATTAACAGTCAGAATTTTTACTTTTGTACTAAAACAAACACAACAGCAAAATATATTACTTCTCTTTAGTGTGCACAACAGAATCTTTATCAATTCATATTTTGATTATTGTTTTATTTAATTCACATGCCTTGTGTTGGAAAATTATTCAGAAAAGACTATTAAAACTCAGACCACAGTCCTAGTTTTCACCAAATGAAACCAACTTACATTTATAAGATGGAGGCATGACTAAATGCTTTCTTAGGTTTCTTCTAGTTTAAATGTGTCAATACTTATAGGAATGTGTATGTTTCCCTAAAGTCCAGGGATTCCTTGAAAATGAGATCAAGGAAATTTAACACATCAAAGAACCTGCCTTACAAACTTTCCATAGACTAATCTTCTCTCTTTCCATTTACTTGTCCCAAAGTTGGATAATAAAATGATCTTTTTAAAAGTTACACACATGTGCACAATCAAGAATGCTCACATATCTTTCTGATAGTCTGCCAACTTAGGCCTCCAAAAGTCCCAGACTTCTTGGGTCCAATCAACTGAAACAAATTTATGAGAGACCCAGGAAGTTGGCAGAGCATTAGGTCCTTTGTGACTCTCCAGAATCATTGACAATTGGAGAAAAATTGAAATGGTCCCTTAACTTTTGAAAGAGTTGAACAAGGTTCAATAAACTCTACATAATGTTTACTTTGCAGGATCTGATTCTTCATTATTTAAAAAGAGTTTATATGGAAGCTGTTTCAGAACTCAGAAATACTTTAAGATTTTCTTTTGTGAAACAGGTAAAGAATGCGCTTGACTATGCCCATGTACCAGGCACAGTGGTTAGCATGTGGTAAAGATTAGGTTGGTGCAATTTAAATGAACAGTAAATCAATAAACTTAACAATCAACCATCAAGACCTTAATACTTTATCATTTTATATAAATAAGTTGGAATATGACAGAATGTTTGAGCTCTCATCATCTAACACAAAACTTGGCAACTCTTGGTCCACAAAGCAGGGCATATATGAGATTCTCCTGGGGAATGTGGGATGTATTGGATTCTGGCCAACGTGAGGGTTATAAAGTATGTAAAAAAGTGCTAGATCATATTCATACTTGCCTATAAAATGTCACAGGAACCATGGGATTTCTCATTTTCTAAGCAAAGGGATTTTACTCTCTATCCTACCACTTCCCAAAAATTTAGGAAGGCAAGATTCCTAACTCTACTTCAAGGTTACCTGAGGATATTATAATGTGTGAAAGGCAATTATAACCATTTTAATATATGGAACAGTGGCGTGAGATGTTAAGTTCACACACTTAGTGGCAAATCTAGAATTCATTCCTATGTATCTTATTTCCCAAATCTATACCATTTCTCTATTATACTCTACTTGATTTCCTTCATGTAGAAGATGGGTCAATAACACCTATCACAGGTATCATTATGAAGATCAAATTGAATAATAAATAGGCATAAGTATTAGAGTACCTGCCTGGCAAGCATGAAGCCTTATGTTCAAATCACAGTACCACCAAAAATTCTTAGATAGCAAATAAGAAAGTGTCTCAAAAGTAATAAAGTGCTACAAAAAGTGATGTCTCACTCTCTTGAAGTGAGCCTAACACAAATGAAAGTCTTACTTTCTGTTCCCTGATGGCTGGTCATGGTTGTTCATGGTTATTTCTGTTGCTCCCATAGGGGAGGCTCATTTTTTAAGTTGGTGAGCTTTAATATTACCCCACTTCCTCTAGCATGCTGCTGTTTGTCTGATCTGGAGCAGGGAAAATTTTCCAGCAGCTAACTAGTAGAAACAGGATGCTTCAGTTTTTTAACCTAAACCTCTATGAACATTTCCTGTGCCTCAGGGTTGCTATCCATCATCGTGGATAGCGAGAATCTTTCATATCACAGAATGAAAGCTTAGAGACTTTACTAGAAGAATGTATTTGAGAGATTTTTGATTTTTATAACTGACAAGAGAAACCCATGGTTTTTCCACTTTGAGGTTGGTGATATAAAATATCCTTGAAAAAGATATCCACTGAAAACAGGAATCCTGTGACTCAGTTATGTTTCTAAAAATATTTTAAGGAGGGTACACAGTTGCCCTTTTATGACCTTGAAATGCCCTGAAACATCACCTGTTGCTTAGTACCTATTGATCACAGGAGATCTGATGATGCTGGGTATGTGGGTCTCTAATCGGGCAGAATTGCCTGAAGATTCTGATGGATGCCATTAGCAGGACAGTGCTCCCCATGTTTAAAAGCTGGCTGTGATTTGTCCTCTTTTAAATGACACTGAGAGTCATGTTCTTATGAAAGTTCATTTCAGAAAAGAAAATATGCCCACTCAGGATTTCTATGGCAGAAAGCCCAAGACATCATCATTTTGTTTAACTTGTCTGCAGTTATTTTTAAATCTTTGTGAACAACTTCGATATTGAGGTTTTTCTGATTCTGACACTTTTATATTGTCAACAATTTCATTTTTCCTACCTTCAGCAGTATTTTTTTCCCTTTGTGAATTTTCTTTTGAAAGCATTGAGCTATTATCATGGCATGGTAAACAGAGCTCTTTTAAGAAGAATGTCTGTCTCCATTAGTCTCCCAGACCTTTAAACAGGACAATGGAACAAAACCCACTAATCATCATCCCAGATTGAATGGGATGAACTTCCACAAAACACACTTGTGGGAAAGCTATCAGAATCCAGGACTGCTCCCTGTTTAGGTTATTTAACCCCAGGAAGCTACACAAACACAAAAGATATTTTTTCTCCTCCTTTGCTTATATTTAGACAGTAATTTAAAAATAGGTTGAGGAAGATTTGATACTCCTGAGCGGTTTGCTTTCATAACAGAGCTCTTAAAAGCACTCCAGATGGTTAACAATTATAATTGTACTTTCACTACTGAATACAAAATAATAGCACTGTTACTATGATGATATCCTTTTAGTTCAGATTGACACTTGCCAAAAATGTGTGGGGTTAAACTGGAACGTTAAGTGGGGAGTGTTGATTGTTGTGTTGAAACATCACAGGAAATAACCAACATTTGTACAGTGAGAGCAAATTTTCTTAACAGTGCAGGAAAATTTAATTGGCAAACAAAGTCAAGGATTCCTAACTAATTGTCTGATAATACAGTTAAGAGTAAAATAAACTAAAATTTTAGGGAAGTGATCAAATAATTCAAGCACAAATACTGTTTTTAGCCACCTTATTACCTAACATTGATGTCTCCCTTAACAAGATTTTTATATGCTTTTGATATAAGTCTTTAATTCACTCTGAGTTGATTTTTATATATGATGAGAACGAAGTCTAATTTCATTCTTCTGCATGAGGCTATTCAGTTTTTTCACATCATTTATTTAAGACTGTCTTTTTCCATTGTGTGGATTTGGCACTTTTGTTGACATTAAATTGGCTGTAAATGTGGGGATTTATTTCTGGACTCTCCATTCTATTTCATTTATCTAAGTGTCTGTTTTTATGCCAGTACTGCTCTTTTGGTTACTATAGCTTTGTAGTATATTTTGAAGTCAGATAGTGTGATGCCTCTAGCTTTGTTCTTTTGCTCAAGATTGCATTAGCTTTTGTGGTTTATGTCAAGAATTTCATTGATATACTGACAGGAATGACATTGAATCTGCAGATCATGTTGGGTCATATGGTTATTTTAGCAATATCAATTCTTCTAATGTATGAATAAAGGATATCTTACCATTTATTTGTGTCTTTGTTAATTTATTTCATCAATATTTTATCATTTTCATTGTAAAAAAACTTTCATATCCTTTTTTAGTTTTTAGGTCTTTTCAGTAAATTAGATATTTTCTTAATTTCTATTTCAACTAGTTTGCAATTAGCATACTGAACTGCTAGTGAATTTTTATGTTGATTTTGTATCTTGTAACTTGACCAATATTATTAGTTCTAGTGGTTTTTTGGTGAAGACTTTACAAAGTTTTCTATATGGAAAATTGTGTCATCAGCAAACAAAGATACTTTAGCTACCTTAATTTTTCCAATTTAGATGCCATTTCTTTCTTTCTCTTGCTTAATTTCTATGGCTTTGATTTCCACTTATGTGTTGAAGAGAAATGGTAAAGTGAGTATCCTTGTCTTGTTATAGCTCTTAGAGGAAAACCTTTCAATTTCCTCATTCAATGTGATGATCCTTGTAGGCTTGTGATACCTGGTCTTCTTGCATTGAGGTACATTCTTTCAAAAATACTTATGGAGAGTTTTTTTTAATCAAGAAAATATTTGACATATTGTAAGAACTTTTGTAAATGCCACAATGTACCCCACCCAACACAACAATAAAAAATAAAGATATTACATTAAACAAAGAAAAAAGATGAATGTTGAGATTTATTAAATTTATTTCCTTTTTTTTTTGAGACAGTGCTTCAGTATGTAGCCCAGACTGTCCTTGAACACAAGATTTTCATGCCTCAGCCTCCTGAATGCTGGGTTTATAGTCATGAACCACGATGCTTGACTCTCAAATGCATTTTCTACATGTACTGACCATATGGATTTTATCCTTCATTTTCATAATGCAATGTGTCAAGTTTATTGATTCTCATGTGCTAAAACATCCTTGAGTCCTTAGGATGAATGCCGCTTGATTTTGGTGATATTTTTAATGTGCTACTGAATTTGTTTAGCTAGAACTTTGTTGAGGATTTTTGCCTCTATACTCATTAAGGGATATTAGAACTTATTTCTCTTGTTTTGGAATCAGGATAATGCTGGACTCAGAATGATTTAAATCGTTCAGAAGAATTGTTATCAATTCTTTTTTAAATATTTGGCAGAGTTCATCAGTGAAGCTATCAGATTCTGGGTTCTTCTTTAGTAGGAGTCTTTTTATTTATTACAGACTCAATGTCCTTACTCTTTACTAGACAGATTTTTAATTTCTTCATAATTCAATCTTGGTTGGTTGTATATGTTTTAGAATTTATCTATTTCATCTAGGTTTCCAAATTATTCGTGTAAAATTGGTCATTATCTTCTCTTGTGGTCTTTTGTATTTCTGTCGTACCAGTTCTAATGTCTCCTTTTCATTTCTGATGTTATTTGAGTCTTCACACTCACTTTTTTAAGTTAGTCTACTTAATGATTTCCAATTTTATTTATCTTAAAACATTTTTTGCTGAAGATTTGTGGACCCATAACTAAGAAACTAATAGAAGAAGCATATAGAAATGCTTTATGACATTGGTCTTAACAAAGATTTGTTGCATAAGGCCTCAAAAGCATGAAAAACAAAAGCAAAAATAGACAAATGGGATTTATAATTAATACTATCAATCCACTAAAAACAGAAAAGAATGAAGGGGATGTAGGAGCTGATTATGAAAGAGCAATAGAGTAAATTTTGTTAAAGTACATTATATGTATACAGGGAAATGTCACAAATGGAACCCCTTTGTACAATTAATATATGCTAATAAAAATCTTTTAAAAAGGACAAAAATAACAAGTGTTTGTGAGGATGTGAAAAAATAGAACCCTCATACACTGTTGGTGGAAATGTAAGTTAGTAAAGTCATTGTGGAAAACAGTATGGAGGTTCCTCAAAAAATAAAAATAGAATTAAGATCCAATAATCATGCTCCTGTTATATATTCAAAGAAAATAAAATCAGTATATCAAAAAGATACCTGCACTGTCATATTTATAGAAGCACTATTCACAATAACCAATATGGATTTAACCTAAGCATTCATCACTGAATAAATGGATAAAGAAAATTTGGTGTCAATTATAATGTCTCCTGTTTTATTTCTGATGTTATTTAGTCTTTACTCTCAAATTTTTAAGTCAAGCTAATGATTTGTCAATTTTATTTGTCTTTTCAAAAAAACTAGTACTTCTTTTTAATGATCTTTTTGGAGAGCCACAGGTATAAAACTACTAGAATAAATCATAGAGAAAATGTTTCATGACATTAGCATGGGCAAGGATTACAATGGAATCCTATTCTGCCATAAAAAGGGAAATCCTGGCATTTGTAGTAATGTGGATGAAGTTGGAAGATATGCTAAATTACATAAGCTAAGCATAGAAAGATAAGTACTACTGATGTTATGTATATGTGGAATCTAAAAAAGTTGATCTCTTGGAAGTAGAAAGGGTTATGCTCATTGCCAGAGGCTAGGAGATCACTGTGAAACAGGGAAAGATGTGTTATACAGCAAGGTGACTGTAATTAATGACAGGATACAGTGCTCTTTGGAAAATGAAGAGAGAGTAGATGTTGCATGCCATCACCACAAAGATGATTTGTAGGTGATACATTTGTCAGTGAGACTTAATCAACCTACAAAATACGTATGCTTCAAAACATCATGTTATATATGACAAAGACATGTTATCTGTCAATTTAAAATGAATAATTGTTGGGAGCCAACAAGTGTATTGAATAAGCTGCGGGTTTGAGTTTGGCACAGCCCTAAACCACAGAAGGGAGCAAGCATAGTAATGCCCAATAAATTGCACACTTGAGTTGGTACAGCCTCATCTGCAGAAGTGGGCAAGATGCAGTGCAGCTGTTTTTTCCTAAGATGTTTACATTAAGAGAGAAGTGGTCACAGGTTCCTCCTGTTCCCGAGGATTATAATGTCATGGCCCCCTCCCCCAAGAAACACCTCTCCACCTCGTGTCCCACTGTATATAATAAACTCACTGGAGGTGGAAGGGGCTGGTGTGTCTCCACCTGAGCACCCAGCCTACCTGGCCCCAACTTTATGCATGTTTGGTCTTCTGTCTGTTATCTTTTTCTGCATCTCCCTTCACCCCCAGTTAAGTTTTCTAGGACAAGCTCGTGCAGGACACAAGAAATAATCAAGAAATGAATACATTTTTAAAGGGTAAAAACCATTCATATTTATGTTTCCTTAATCAAAACTATATCCTTGTCTTGGTATAAATAATTTGAGTCTTAAATAAGGGTTCACTTAGCCTAGGCGAATGGTTTAGACTTTAGAAATGGTTGCAGCTATCTGCTGCTTGAAATACAACCTCTCTTATCCTTCATACCACATTCATACACACATCCACACACTCACATCCACGTACCTACACATACACATGATTACTTTGTATTTACTCACACCTTCACTACCATCATCGGGGCTAATTTCTTGATGACAGTATTGTGATTGAGAAGTGGGTACTATTCAAAAACAGGTCAGAAATCTTCCTCAAGATTTCCCAGGTTTGAAGTAGGGCTGGTGATGTAGTCTTTCTCTGGTTGGTTATCAGGTCTAACATGTAAGCTTAATAATTCTCTTATTTGCCATTTTCATTTACTTTTTATAGGAGAGAGTTCTGAGATGTATAAAGGAACCTGGAGATTAAACAGAAATGAGAAGCAAGCAGTAAGACCCCTTCCAGCCATCAAACCACAGGCCCAGCCTGCCACCTAACTGGCTGTGATCGTGAAAGACATCACAGTCTCATACCAATAATTCCTCAGATTTGTGTAGCGATGCTCAAATTGGCTTTGTGTTTGTTCCAACTGAGAACAAACACAAGATAAGAAAAGATACATAGTTCTGAAAGGAGAGAAAGCAGTTTAGATTTCTAATTTATTTGAAGTTAATTATCAGATCAATAACTCGATTGGTTAGGTGCCATGGAGCAAGTTGTTTATCCCTCTGAATTGCATGTTTTTCTTTGATTTAAAAAATAAAAATAATAGTACTCAGTTTAAATGCAAATATTTTGTAATTCATAGAAATTTGAAATGTTGGTTTCCCTTCTCTTTCTTAGCTAAGTACTTCTAAAACAAATTAGAGCAAAACAAACAAAACAAAATTATGGTAGAAGAATAATGGAAGTGATAATTTCATATTAATTTACCATTGATTTTAATGATAATGCATTTTTCTTATAAGTTGGTAAACACCTATTAGTATGCTCCCAATGACAACAATACTACTTACTCAAAATTAGATGTCATCAGGTCAAAGATCTAATAAAAGATTGAAAATGTCATATTTACGTAAATAGAAGTCTATGGAATGATTTGCCAAATTAACCAATATGCAATGGAAGAAAATAACCCAGGTAAAAAGGGATATATACAATGTTTTAGAAACAGAAAATTCCAGGGTTACTGTGAATGAATTGCTATGAGTTTCAACTTCCAGATTTGTGCAATAATGTCTCTGACTGCAGTTTCTGCTAATGATGATTTGCAGAGTGACCTGTGTAATCCATTTAATCATGCCCTTACTTCCCTATCCTTTGTTTAAGAACAAAGACAGAAAAAATGAACCCACCACCCTGACTCCCAGCAGATGGTTAAGGTTATGAGCTAGTGCAGCAAAATGTTGAAAGATGGGGGGGAAAGTTCTGCAAGCACTTGGCTTAGATGAAGGAAAGAAGAGGATTACTTACTATGATGGGAGAGGAATGTGAGAACTAGAAAAAAACTTTGGCTTAATGGCAGAGAAATGGTTTTATTCAATTATTTTAGTTTGTTTTTCTTTCTGAGATATCAGAAACACATCTGTGGGCATCATTGAGAACAGAGATTACTGTAAATTGATACAATATTAATTATAAGTTATAGGTGTATCAACTTTCCTCAGCACTTCACTTCACAGTGTGTAAAATCTTCTCATGCATGAATTTAGTTCAGCCTCCAGCTGCTCCTGGAATTTGTAGGTTAGAATCAAAGTCTAGGTTACCTGACAGGGCTCATATATCTTGCCAAGTATCATATGGAGCAGACTTAAAACCAGGCCTGCCAGATTCAGTCAGTTTTGTTAGCACTTCCCCATGTTTGAGCAGGTATTCACCATATCAATTTCTCTGTAAAATTCCTCTCTCCATTGCTATTTTATTCACATTCCTTCCCCTGTTATTCCTCTGAGTTTGTTACATTTTTCTCTACATTTAAGGTATATTTTCAAACACAAAACATTGATAGGTTTCACAACAGTTCTATTGTGGAATAATTCAATTAATCTTCAGCCCTACTTACCTGTGAGGGAAGCTGGTATGCACAGCTGTTCCAGGATCATGTAAGAAACATTGCAAGCCTTAGAACAAATTCCCAGACACAGAGCTTTACTGCCTTAATGTTTTATAGTCTTGATGAAAAACAAAAACAAAAAATTAGTTTCACAGCAAGATAGCAGGTTAGAATGCATTTGAATTCATCTGTTCATCCATTGATCAATACATCTTTTAAACAAAAAGTTTTGACCAACAATGGCAACAGAAAAAATATTCAACAATCCCTGCTATTAAAAAATTCATGTTATGTGAGAGATACTTTGGTGGATACAATAGTGGAAATAATGAAGAATGAGTCTTTGTTCCAAGGTAGTGTACTCCTTATGGAGGAGAAAAACAGATGCAAGCATAAATAGGGAATATATTTTGAATACTACCATCTTGCTCATCTTCCTTTGGTCTCTTTTATTTTCCTGAAACTTTTCTTGAAATGCGTGGTTCTGGAATGTGAGTTCCTTATGTTTTGTAATGGTAATTATTCTAGGGAACATAACAGAGTGCTTTTTGCTCTTCTTTCTCATTTATGTTTACTTCATAAAAATGAAAGGAAATTAGCACTTAGCAGAGATAGATCACAGTTCTTTACTGAGAAGGAAGAAATACCTCAAGTCAATTATCTAATCTTTCATCTTAAGACATTAGAAAAAGAAGAGCAAAGCATACCTAGAGCAAGAAGGAAATGAATAATAAAAATGATGGTAGAAGTTAATGATATAATTAAGAAAAGAAAAATTAATGATACTTAGAGCTGACTTATTGAAAATATAAACAAAATTGATAAATATTTAGATTAGCCAAGAGAAAAGGAAAGAATCTTGTAATTATCAGAACTAGAAGCTAAAGTATAAATTGCTAGCAGCCTTATAGAAATACAAATGGTTTAAAGAAATTATTTGAACAATTATATAATATTAAATTAGATAATTTATAATAGTCAAATACCTAAAAAGACACATATTACTAAAACTGGTGTAAAAAGAAATAGACAATTTGAATAACCCTGCAAGTGAGGAGATTAAATTATAAATTTAGCAAAAAAATATCAGGCCCACATGGCTTCACTGCTGATTTTAGTAAATATTTAAAGAACAAAAAATAATAATTCCTCACAAACTCTTCTAAAAATTAAAACAAGACAACATTTACCAGCTTAGTGTATTAGGCTAGTATTAGTCTCATATTGTAAACCTCATGATGGAGGACATAGTCAGCAGGTGAGAAAAGAAGTAAAAGGCAGGGGGAAAGATGACCCAAACAATGTATGCACATGTGAATAAATGAATAATTAAGAAAAAAGAAGTAAAAGGCATTCAGGGTAAAAGAGAAAAGGGAAATGGTCTTCACTTGCAGGTTAAATTATCTCACATAAAGAAAATCCTGAAGAATTCACTAATAATTAGAGCTAACCAAAGTTGCAGGATACAAAAGCATTATATGAAATTCAATTAGTTTTGTGCATTTCACATACGTTAGCATTCTCTAATGATAAAAATACCCAACACAGTAGGAATAGAATTAAACTTATACAGCTTATATTGTCAGTAACAAAAAGGACAAATAATACAAATAAAAATGGACAAAGGATTTGGGTAGAAATGTTTTTTAAAAAATAGAAAAATATGTCCAATAAACACATGATAACATATTTGACATCATTATTTATAAGGGAAATACAAATCAAAACTCCAATGATAAAGCCAAAGCATATCCACTATGATGACTAGAATCAAAGAGTCAGATAATGACTAGAGTTGGTGAGGATACAGAGAAATCAGAACCTTTCTTTTGGAGGGAATGTAACATGTTGCAGACACTTCTAAAAAGTGTCTGTCCACTCACCAAATAGTTAACATAAAGTTACTATATGACCCAACATGACAGTCTTAGGTAGATTTCTAAGAAAAATGAAAACTGTTATCCACTAAACACTTATACATGAATGTTTATAGCAGCCTCATTGGTAATAACCACGCAGTGGAAACAATTCAAATGCACATCAAAGGATGAATGGCTAATACATTTCCATACAAATCATTATTTCACTATCAAGGAAATGAAGCATTAATAGATGCTATAAATTTAATAAACCTTAAAACATTGCGTTAAGGTAAAGAAGACAGTCACAAAAGCCTGCATAGTATATAATCCCATTCAACTGAAAGTACAGAATAAGAATCTAGAATCTAGATAATCTGTAGAAAGAAGGATTAGAAGTTGTTTAGGGTGGTGAAGGGTGAATGATGGAATAAGAGGATATAGATTTTCTTCTTGAGATTATGAAAATGTTCTAAAAGTGACTGTAATCATGTTTATATATCTCCGTGAATATAAAAAATTGAATTATACATCTTAAAAGTTTTAATTTTATCTCAATAAAACTATGAAAAATAAGTTAATTTAAAAATCAAGTAACCATAAATATTTGGATTTATTTCTGCATTTTCAGTTTTATTCCATTGCTTTATATATTTATCTCTGTTGGTGTCACTTTGTCTCAGTGTTATTTTGATTTGCCTTTACGTTATGAGTGAGGATGTTGAACATTTTTCATTGTTTATTAGCCATTTGCTCTTCTCTTGAGAACTGCTTGATTCATTTATCCATTTATTAATTGGATTATTTGTTCTTTTATGTTTAGTTTTTGAACTGTTTATATATTCTGGATATTAATCCTTTCCTTGATGAATAGTTTGCAAAGTTTTTTTCCCATCCTCTAAGTTCTCTTGATTCTGTTGTTTCCTTTGCTTTTTTAATTTGATGCAATCCCATTTGTCAATTCTTTTTCATTATATCCTGAGAAATTGGGGTCCTATTTAGAAAATAACTGCCTAAGCCTGTATCTTCAAAAGTTTCCTTAAGTTTTCATACAGTAGTTTCAAAGTTTCAGGTCTTATGTTAAAATTTTTGGTTCATTTTGAATTGACTTTTATATAGAGTTAGAGACAGGGATCTAGTTCCAGTCTTCTACATGTAGATATCCAGTTTTTCAAGCCCCATTTGCAGGAAGAGGCTTTCTTTTCTCCAATGTAGGATTTTGGCCCCTTTATCAAAATCATGACTGTAGTTATGTGGGCTTATTTCTATTCTATTGAATCATGGAATATTCTGTGTATTCTATTCCATGGTCATGTGTCCATCTTTGTGCCAGTACCATGCTGTTTCTGTTACTATGGCTCTGTAGTATAACTTTAAAAGTTGGGTATTGTGATACATTCTTTTGCTCAGGATTGCTTTGGTTATTCAGGGTCTTTCATGCTTATATATGAATTTTTGGTTTGATTTTCCTTTTTCTGTGAATAATGACATAGGGATTTTCAAGAGGGATTGCACTGAATCTGTAGATTGCTTTCAGAAGTATTGCCATTTTCATGATATTAATTCTGCCAATATTTTAATATGGGAGTTCTCTCCATTGCCCAATCAGATCTTAAATTTCCTACTTCAATGTTTTATAGTGTTGGTTATAGAGGTCTTTCAAGACCTTAGTTAAGTTTATGCCTAAGCATTTTTGATGTTATTATGAATGACTTAGTTTTCCTGATTTCTTTCTCTGCCTGTTCATTGTTGTTATGTGGAAAAGCTACTGATTTTGTATTATGCTACTTTGCTAAAAGTATTTATCATATGCAGGAATTTTTGGTGGAGTCTTTAAGATCTTTTGAGTACAGAATCATATCATCTGCAAACAGGGACATAAACAAAAATATTCCTTTTATTTCTTTCTCTTGCTTTTTTGCTCTAAGAATTCCAGCACAACATTGAATAAGAGAGGAGAAAATGGGTACATTTGTCTCAATCCTGGCTTTAGAGGAAATGATTTCAGCTTTTCCCTCATTTAGTCCAATGCTGGTTATAGATTTGTAATTTGTATCCTTCAATATATGTAGGTACTTTCCTTATATTCCTAGTTTGGGGTCTTCTGTCATGAAGGAATGTTGAATCTTGTCAAAGCCTTCTTTTACATTTATTGAGGTGATGGCATGAATTTTGTCTTTGACTGTCATGAGCTGTATCATATTTTCTGGTTTGTGCATGTTTAACCATTCTTGCTTCCCTGGAATGAAAGCAACTTGATTATGGTGTATGAGCTTTTTAATGTGTTGTTGATTTAGTTTGTAAGTATTTTATTGAGAATTTTTGTGTCCGTGTTCATCAAGAAAATTGGTCAATAAAGGTTTTTGCTGTATCTTTATCCAGTTTGGGTACCAGTGGCCTCATAAAATGAATTTAACAAAGTTCTTTACTTTTCTAAAAAGTATTGGTGCTCTTCTCTAGAGGTCTGGTTGAATTTAGTAGTGAATCTATCCAGTCCTGGGTTCTTATTACTGGTTGAATATCATTTTTTATAGATCTTTTTAAGTAGTTGATATCTTTTAGGGTCAATTTAAGTCAACAGAAAATTTTCTGTTTCTTTAGAATATAAGTTTTAAATGTATTTCTGAAGGATCCTCTGAATTTAACTGGTATTTGTTGTGATATCCACTTTTTATCTCTTAACTTTTTTAAATTAGGGTGTTTTCCCTCTTGTTTTGGTTAGTGTAGCTAAGGTTTTGTCAATCTTCTTTCTTTTCAAAGAAGCAACTTTTGTTTCACTGATTGTCTTTGTTTAGTCTCCATTTTATTAAATCCTGCTCTGAGCTTTCTTGTTTCCTTCTGTCTACTAAACTTGGGTTTGGCTTGTTCTCTTTTCTAAGAGCTTGGAGTACATCATTAGGTTATTTTTTTGAGATCTTTCTGATTTCTGAATGCAGTTGCTAATAGTTGTAAAATTTCCTCTTTGTATTGCCTGTGTTGAGCCCCAAAGGTTCTGGTGAGTTGTGTTTTAATTTTCATTTGATATCAGGAATTCTTTTATTTCTTCCTTTATTTTTTGATAATGTGCTAGTCATTCAGCATTATATTGTTTAGTCTCCAGTAAGGTACATTTCTTATAAGCAATAATTGGTTGAATCTTGGTTTTTTAATTCAACTCACCAGTCTTTGATTTTTGATTGGAGAATTGAAACCATTAATGTTAGTGTTATTATTAAAAGGTATGCAGTGATACCTATCATTTTGTTGTTTCTGTAATCCACATTTGCTTTTGAATAACCTATATATATTTCTTCTTACCCATATTTTCCTGTTTGCATTTATCTTTCTCTTCTGTGTATAGGATTCCTTTAAATATCTTCTTCAGGGCTGACTTAGTGGTCATGAATTCTTTTAGATTTTGTTTATCATAGAAGTTTTTTTATTTCTAGTTCAATTATTAATGATAGGTTTACTGGATACAGTAACCTTGGTTGGTAGTTATTTTCTTTCAGGGCTTGAAATACTATTCCATGCCCTCCTGCTTTTAAAGTTTCTGTTGCGAAATCTGCTGTTATTCTAATGTGTTTGACTTTTTAAGTGACTTATCACTTCCATCAGGCAGCTTTAAATGGACTTTCCTTGTTCTGCATGTTTAATTTTAATGTGTCTTGGAGTGATTCTTTCCTGTCTTCTCTGTTAGGTGTCCTAAAAAGCCTCCTGTACTTATATGGCTCTCTCTAAATCAACATTTGGGAGAAAGTCCCCTATTTTTTAATGACTATGTTCCTGATCCTTTTATATTGCACCTGTTTTTCTTCTATGTCCATGATTCACAGGTTTGATATTTTAATAGTGTCCCAGGGATTTTACATGCTCCATGAGTACTTCTTTCTTTTTTCTTCTATCTAAATATTCTAATATATCTACTTTGTCATTGAGTCCTAATATTCTGTCTTCAATTTCATCTACTATACTGGAGAGGATTTTCACTTAGTTTTTTATTTGGCTTATCAAGTTTTTCACTTTCAGCATTTCAGTTTGATTCTTTTTCAGGATTTCTGTGTCTTCATTGATTCCTCTTTCATATTTGCATTGTATTCCTTATTTTGTTTAGGTGCTTATTTGTGTTCTCTTTTTTATAAATGTCCTCTTTAATTTTATCTATCATTTTTATAATCATGCTCTTTAATTCCTTGCCTGAGCTTTCTTCCTCTTCATTGTCATTACTGTGAGCTTGTTGACCTTTGTAGGTGTCATGATGCCTTGTTTTTTATATTTCTTGTGTTTTTATGTTGAAATTTGTGCATCTGAGGCCAAGTCATTGTTTAGAAGTTTGATTCTTGCAGTTGAAGTGTTCTCAGTGTTCAGACAGGATTGTATAGTGGAAGCATTTCAGTGTGGTTTCTCAAACAGGACTTGGGGATAATTCAGCAGCCACCATTTTGCCTACATGTTCAGGATACCAGGCCTGATCCCTAGCACCATTCAGACAGAAGAAAACTAGCTGGAGTCTCTTTTATTTCCTTGTGTATGAATTGTTGTTACTTGTATATCCAGGGGGAGGCCTGGTCAGAGGTTATTTGTTCACTTTTGTGCTGCTTCTATCTTAATAGCTTCTCTCTTTGTGAACTAGAATCCACTACTGACTACACGGAGAATTTTATTCTTTGGGTCAGTCAGGTTCCCTCTTGCTACATAGATCCCCATTTGTGCCCCCAGTATCAGCAAATGTGCAAGACTCAGAGTGTTCCCCAAATGCTTCTTATAGTGAAACAAACAAACACAGCACTGAGTTCTGCACTGACAATGGAGAACTGAGAGATTCAGTTCTTTTAGACCATGCCCAACAATTTGTCACCCTGTGAAAGGGAGGAGGCTGGGGGATATCATGTAATCCCTGGGTCTTGTGTTCAAAGCTCACAGCACCACCTAGCATCAAGCCTTCACAGTCAACAGACAGCTCCTAGATGCTGAGGACTCAGCCATCCATGGGCTTGGTGCTATTTCACCAGTGATTCTCAGGCAAAAAAGCTTGTTCTCATCAGGGAGATCAGGGTCACTAACCACCATGTTCTTCACTGTCCAAACTCTTGGTTGCTATCATCTCTGTGGGTCTGCATCAGACCTTCTTCCTCTCTACCACTATTCCTGATACTGAGGCCTTATACCCCAAGATTTTCTGAGCTGATTGTTCATTATTTTTTTCAAGTCCCCAGAATAGCTCAGTCTCAATCCATACAAGATGTCATATCCCTGCTGCCAACAGACAGCTCTTGGAGCCAAAGCATTCATCAGATGTGGTCTCAGCGCTCTGTTTCTGCAGTGATTCTCAGGCCCCGGGATTTGTGATAACCAGGTTGGGCAGCTGATTAAACTTCTCCACTTGCCTGTATCAGATCTTCTCTTTCTCTATGACTGCACCTCTTGGTGGCCTCCCTCCTGGACACTATGGCCAAGTGTTCTAGGGCTCCCTGAGCTGTGACTCTTTCATGTTTTTCAAGTCTGTAGGGAAGCTCAGTCTCTAACACTGCCTGGCTGCAGACACCCACAGTCATCTGGCAGCCCCTGAAACCTGAGCACTCTGCCAGGTGTGGGCTCCATGCTCTGTTTCTGAAATGGTCCTCACATAATGAAACTTGCTTTCACTGGGTAGGGCTGGGCAGATGATTACTGAGCCTTACATGTCCCAAACTCCTGGAGGTTGCTTAAACTTCTCTGCTCACCTGTGTCAAAATCTCTCCCTTTCCATGACCACTTTTCACTCTCATCTCCCTCTCAGACACTGTGACTGGGTGTCCCAAGTGTTCCTGGTTTATGATTGCTCCTTGTTTTCAAGTACACAAAATAGTTCAGTCTCAAGAAATAGGCCCTCTATCAAGATAGAACCTTGCTACAGCTGTCTGAGATATGTGGAGCAAAAGATTGTCTTGTTCATAGTACCTATGTTGAAAAGGTGAAGGGTTAAACTATGAAAAAAAGATGAGTTTTGTTATCTGAGTCTTCAGAAAATAGAGTCAGTACCAATAGATTGTGATAGAGGGGAAAGTTTCATTCAAAAGGAAGAACTATTCAATAACTAAACATGATTGAAGGTGAATGGCATACATTTGGCTAATTCGCTGTCCTTAGGGTCCTTCATTTTCGCAAATGCTTAGTACCTGCCCAACTGGAATTTGTAAAATACTTTAAGTGACAGATGGAAGTTGAAATAGAGCAGTTTTGAAAACTGTGGGTCATAATACATTAATATGACATGAAATCAAATTAATATATCTTGACAAGTATTTCTAAAATGAATATGATAAATTTATATTATACAAGTGGTCATTTTACTTATTGCATAAAATATACAAATACAAATAAAAAATAATCCACATACAGTATCATAATCATGTTCCTATTCTATTGTACAGTTCTACACATTTTTATCAATAGATTCTAAACCCATTTATACCTATCTATAAATGTGCATGTATATTAAATGTGCATTTAAATATGCATATATATTTGTATATCAAATATATTCAAATTGTGTCTTTTTGTTTCACACCCATTTAGAAGTCTAAAAATGTTATATAAGTCATTTAAACTTAAGGTTAGACTGATAAAATATAACCATCCATATGCTTCGTGCTCTAAATATATTATATACATAGTCCTTATAACCATAACAGAGTAAATATCAGTATGCCCACTTTATGGATAAGCACTCTGATGATCACAAAGATTAATAAAGATATCCAGATACATAGCTAGTGCTTGAGTCCATTGTACTCTAACCACAGGCTTTACTTCTAGAGATTCACATTAATTAGGGCATAGATTATTATTTTCATACTATTAACAGCAAGAGATTCATAAGACATTATGAAGTAAGGGTTTTTGTGTACTGCATGCACCAATTCTTTCTTCCTCACAATTTTTTCTGGTGATGAAATAAGAATGAAAGTTTGTGAATCTGAAGAGAAAGGCTCCATCCAGCAGTGTTGGGGAGGCACCTGGGGTAATAAGAATTCCTAGAATGGAGCTGCCATCATAACTACAAGAGTCATAAGATTGGTCCCTTTGTAAGGAAAATGTAACTTGAATCTTGCTTAATCTTTTGTCAATTTAGCTTTTTCTGTTACTTACAGTGACATAGGTATCATTCCTTGGGTGGTTATCCTGTCTCTTACACACAATATGGGATCCCATTGTCTCCTCTGGTTTTAAAATCACACCACTGCATTTCTATTGATTTAGACCAACTAAACTTGGGCTCCCCTCCTTAGTCCACTTTGGTACCTATCCTTCACCCTGCCAGAACTTTTAGAAATTGCCACCTTTTCATCATCTGAGCCTAGAGCAGGCCTTTATCTCTCCTGTGCAGGTCTGCCACAACTGCTTCTACTGCCTCTGTTCAGTTCTCATCAGAGCAACCAGAGGGACTGTCAGAAACCAGTTATATCACTTCATCCTCTGTTCAAATCCTGCCAATGGCTCCTAGTAACTCAGAGTAAAATCCAGTCCTTACTGTTGTTCAAGGCCCCTCATTTTCTGACTTCCAAGCATTTCTCTCCTATTTTCTCCATTCTCCCTTTTTGTCTGGATTTCAACCACTCTGGTTTGCATGCATTGTTGTTTGTTTGTTTCTGGCAGGTACTGTCTTATCCCAGATACCTTTGTAGTTTTCTTGTCACCTTTCTGGTTCCGCTTCATTCTTTCCACTCCTGTGCAAATATCAACTCATCTGAGAGTTTATTTCTACTTATATAGACTATTACTCTTTCTAGTACTCTATGCCTCTCATACATTATTTTGTATTCCTCATTTTATTTAACCCATAGACAGCTGCTTAAATTCACCTTCTGATTCTCCTCACAGAGCCTTAGGTTTTGTGACTTCATTTTATTTACTTATCTCTCTGCAGTACTTGTCACGGTGCTTGGCACATGGTGGCTGCTGAAGATATGTTGATGGAGAAGGAAAGGAGATAAAGGGTACTTTCTAGTCATGACTAGGATACTTGACAGGTAGCAGGTTAATGTAATAATGAAATTATCTCTGATACTCTCTTGAATGGGAATAACAATTTATACCTGAAGTGATTATGGGAATTAAGCAAAGTTGTCCTGGTAAAATATGTGTAGAACAGATCCTTTAAATAAATGAGCTCAGAAAAAATTAAGAAATCACCGAATGTTGAAAAAATCACAACCAACAGCATCTAATGATCTTCAGGGAGTGTCTTGCAAGATTCTCCAGGCTAATGACATGAGTAAATTCAGATAATCTTCAAGCACTAAGTAGAATTTACAATGCCTTAATTCAATTCTCCAAAGCATTAGGCATCCAAGATTAAGAAGTATCTGTGTGCTTTATGGCTTGTGAAATGAATAGTATTTATTATATATCTGGAGCTTCTGCTGAGGCTTGGGAATCCTTGTGGCTTTTGGCTCCCTGCTCCTCCCTTCCAGGTCAGTTTTGGTAGAGACATATTGGAACTTTCCCATGGGCACCTTGTACTCCAGGTAAGGCTGCTATTGTTTCTAATGTTCACAGAGGGCCCCTCACTTGCTCTACTCACATGGAACACACATTCCTTGAGTATAGTCAGCCTCGGCCTGAATTTCCTTTTCACTAGACTTATTCTAAGACAAAAGCATTTAGAAACCTCCCTGTCATCCCTACAGCACTTGACAGTTTTGAGTCCTTTGGTGGGCATTTTTCTCCTTAACCTCTGCCTAAGCTCTCTCTCTTCCTACGTAACACAATCTGGCACTTAGTACTTATTCTATCACATGATTTCTCTGTATTTCCACTGAAACATGTAGTGACAAAACTTTACATTTACCACCATACCACCCTGCAGGATAAATGCTTCTAAACACATAAAGGCTCTCAATGAAGCAGCGAATGAATGAATGGACTCATTTTATTAACTGATGAGATGAGTTACAATACATCATAAGCAGGTCTCTGACAACTGCTCTACATCACAGTAATTATGGACCGTAATATCAATAGAAAAAGGACTAGGCTGGTAATCACACAGAGCCCAAACCAATCACAGACACACTAGGGTGGTCTCACTCAGAAGAGGATTTGCATTTCTAACTAGAATTTAATCCAGCTAGCAGGTCAATTTTGTAGGTGATAATTAATCATTTCATCACAGATTTGGAGCTATGAAGTTCTTAACTCAAGTTTCAAGCTTTTGTTAGCTAGAGATCACACTTTGGGGTATTGGGGGGCTTAATTTTTTTTATTGGTACTTATTTTTGAATTAAAAAGTATTGCCATTCTAATGGCTCATGTTTGCTTAATAAAACACAGTGGAAATTGGTTCATTCCTACCAGGAATTTGATGAGGTTTCTATGAATGAATACAAAACCAATTTCAGATGGTGGTTTACATTTAATCTCTCTATTTTTACAATATTATATGCTAAAGCTTGCTGCATTCTTATTTTTTTTCTGAAAAAAGAAAACTGTTCATTTATTTGAATGTTGAATTCTGGGGGACTAAGGGTACACTTACTGGTTCTTCTAATTCAGTTCTCCCTTCCTATATCATATGGGCAGTGTGTTTGAAATTCTAATGTGGAATGCTACCACTGAAAATATGAACATAGATTTCTTTCATATGTTCTTAAGAGAAAGAGGAAATCCTTGTAAACTCTAAGAGTCAAGAAATTTTGAAAATTGCTTCAGTTATTTATACTTCATCATGATTATATTTTTTAAAGCAAATGCATTCATCTACTTCAGTCTTAATCCCATTATTTTCAAATGCCCTTTTTATCAAATAATAAGAATAACTCATTAGAATACCATAGTATTTTGGGGGCTTTCATTTAACAATTGTCTATTAACTGCTGGTTATAAATTTTCTCTTTTATTGTTCAGATAAGTTAAAGCATTAAACATTTTATGGATGAAGAGAGTTGAAATGACTTCACAATAATGTAAAATTATACATTTTGTATATCAGTCTATTCAATTTGGCTCCAGTGCCCAGGCTATTAACCACTGGTAATATTGTCCTAGTCTTAATCTCTCCTTTGGCAATTGCATGAACCTCAGTTATCTTTTTCCTTTTGTGCAAACATTACACTGTTTTAATTAACTTAGATTTATAAACTAAGAACTTATGGTAGTCTGACAGGGCAAGCCTTTCCTCTTTACATCTGGTAGGATAAATCATTGGTAATTTGCATTTATTATTTTTAAATACTGTTATATATTATTCATTAGTCACTTAATATTATGCCTATACTTACTTACTCCACAATATATTTTGTGTGGATTCTGGTTAGGATTGTATTGAACTTGTAGACTGCTTTAGACAAAATCCATTTGTATGTAATACTGAAGTTTCATATATAGAAGTATAAAATATTTTCATTAAAACCTTTTACAAGCCTGTCATAAAATTTTGTTTTCCTTTGTTTGAATATTCAATATTTCCATTTTCTTTGGATGGTACTGGAGTTCAAACTTAGGGATGAACAGGTGCTTTCCCATTTGAGACATGCCTTCAGCCCCAATAGTTCCCACTACTTCCCAATAGCTATATTTTAAATAACTTATTAGGATTTTATATTTTGAGTAGCACTGTTTTAAAATTAGTTGTTAAAAATCAATATTTTTTCAAAATTCATTATTGAGGGAGTCTAAGACTATTGAATTTTAGAATTTTTAATTCTGAAATAATTTAGATTTAAATAAATTTTGCTCATTTAATACAGGAACATAGTATATACCCTTTGGCCAGGTTCTTCTATTGTGAAGATCTTGCATATCCATGATACAATGTGCAAAACTAAGAAATTAATATCAGAGTGATATTATCAATTAAATTAAAAGCTTCATATGGGTTTTACCAGTTTTTAAGAATGTTTTTCTTTTTTGGGATCCCACATTGTATTTATTTTCTCTTGATCTGTAATACCTTCTCAGTTATTCATTGTTTTTCATAAATTTTAAAATGTTCTTTTTATGATTATTAACAAATATTATACTATTGATATCTCTGAACAATACTGTATAGTTATTTTATATAATGTCCTTTGATTAAGGTTTGCCTGATGTTTTCTCATTAGATGGAGATTTTGTCTTTTTAAAGAAGAATATCTTAAAGGTCATACATCCTTCTCAGTATATCATATCTGATTACATGATAGCAGTATATCTTATTATTGGTGACATTACCTCAAGCACTTGGTTAGGGTGGTGTTTGCTGAATTCTTCTGCTACAAATCTACTATTTCCCCTGCTTTGCAATTATCAAGTGTCTTGAGGGATATATTTGAGATTATGAAAACAGTCTGTTTCTCCTTAAACTTTGCTCCATTAATTTTACCATCTGCCATTAAATCTTACTTAAATTGTCAGTTTGGGGTTCTTCAATCATTCCTTCTTCATTCAGAGTTCTTCTTTAAGAAAAAGCTATCTCTGCCTATCCAACCATCTATCCACCTCTCTCTCTTCTCTCCCTCTCTCTCTCTGTCTCTCTGAATTTATCTATCTATCCCTTAGCCCCCCCCCATTTCTAGTTATTTATTTACATATATGTGTTAATTAATTTTATTATTCTATTTCAATACTATTATTACTTTATTGTTCAAATAATTCCAATTTTGTCTTTCGTCAATACTTTCTGGCTGACTTCTCATCTGTCTTTGAAATAGCTCTATATCATTCTTAAAACTTTCTGGAACTTTCTGGAACCACAAGATGTTCTATGATCTCTGCCCTTTTTCCATGGAGACTTGGTTCTGACTCTGTGTGTTAATATTGAATTTTAGTTTAAAATTTGCATCCTAAAAAAAGTTTTTAAAGGTATTTTCTACCTGGAAATACATTAGAAAATGTTTTTCTGAATATATTTTATCTTATTCTCAGTTTATTATTCTACTTATATTTTATCATTTTCAGCTGGAACTTAATGTGACTTTTTAAGTGGGTTAGGTCAAATAGCTTGGAAATGGCAAAAACATGAACTTGGTACAAGTATTCTGATTCCAAAATCTATGTTCCTTGACCATACCATTGAGTCTATCATAGGAGGAGGCATGTTTCCTGCTTATTATGTCAGGCATGTAGAACTCAGTTCTAAAACCAATGCTGCTTATAAGCGTTTGTAGCTCCTTGAAAGCTACTTAGGGAGCCCTGAGATCATGCTTACTATACCCAAGGTCACACATTTAGTATCTAATAAATATGAGATTCACAGTCAGATTTACCTTGTGTTAATGCTACCCTACCCTGGGTATAAGAGCAATTTGCTGAGATGCTAAATTTCAAAGCCTTTTTTCGTGGAAGAAATCAGTCACTAGATACCAAAAAGCTGAGCTTTTTGTTTATGCTTTTGTCAGCCAATGAGTTCAAAGAAATGTGAGAAACACAACCTTTACTTAAGTTATAAAATAAGGGTAAATCCATTATATCTGCACCTGCATATGAACTTCCTAATTTCAAAACAGTAATAATAATGACATTTCAATGCTAAGGAGCCATATGCAAGGAGATACAAATAACTATATGTCACATTTATTATATATATATCATATATACCCCATGTTTATTAATTATTTTCTGAATTAATAAGTTCCCATGTGTAAACTAATGTGACCTTTTTACAAAAATAATTTTGAACTTCAGACTCTCAGTCTTTCTAAGATGCAAGGCCTCTTGTAGGAATTATAAAAAAGTGTTTCAGATTGTCAAATCTGACAGAAAAATGTATATCCCAATGTACATATAAACATTGAAGCATGAAATTTGCCACACATTTTACAAATGACTGAATATTTTAGATATTTAATTTCTTTGTCATTGAAGTTGCTTTGATGATAATTGCCCACAAGAGTAGTTGACAAGATTAAATCAAATTCCATTGGTAAACCCAACAACACATTGCCTGGCATGACTGGACTTCTCTGGCAGTGCTAAGAGTGAGTATGGTTTTGGGCTTATCACCACTGTCACCATCACTACTAATAAGAACACTAATTACAGCCTCCTGTATATGCCTGCCTCTTGTCTGCTTCCTTTGTTAAACAAATTTAGCTGATCTGGTGCACTGATACTAAGAGGTCCTGGCATGTGTTCTCCTAAAACCTGAATTTGGTATCTATGATTGAGAAAAAGACAAGAATCCACTTCACTAGGCACTACTTTATAACAGAGTCTCAGAACAAACAATTTCCTCCTCCATGACAGTTTTATTATTGCAGCTTTCATCTCAACAGGCAGAATAAATACAACCTTTATAAGAAGTGCTCCAGATAGGCCAGCAAGTGTTACACTGACTTGTGACACAGGAAACACTGCTATTATGAATGTAATATTGTTGTGTTTGTTTTGTGCCATGGAAAACCAGCTAGAATATTGAACATGAAGCTTTGTTGTAGAAATGTTAATCACCTGTTAAGCTACATTATTATAAAGCAGTCTCTCATTTCTCTAGCTCCTGATCTCTTTCTGATTGTCACACAAGCATTTAGGTATAAATGAAGAGTTCCTTAAAATAATGTATATATGGCTTCCGGATGAGATTAGAAATCTTGCTGAGGTCTGCCTTAAGATATTCACATAAAAACATTGAGGGTAAACTTTTATTTTTGAAACACTAAGAAAGAAATTTCATTCAAAAAAATCTGTAATCAAAATTGTGCTTTTCTCAGTCTAATTTGCTCACATGTTTGAAATCTGTTTTGGGTCTAATGGGATCTTAATCACCTATGAAACTTAGATAAATTATTGAACTTCTCTGCTTTCCATCCATTGGCTGGATATTTACAGAGCATCAAGTATGGGCTGGGTACCTTTCTACTTTCTGTATATAATGTTCAAGAAAAATGATAAAAATCTGTATTCAAATTACACTTACATTGCAGTGGAAAGAAATAAAAAAATTACAAATAAATGTTTTTCAGATTGTGTGTCCTAGTCAGGATTCTTCAAAGAAGCAGAACTAGTGTGTGTGTGTGTGTGTGTGTGTGTGTGTATGAGAGAGAGAGAGAGAGAGATTTTAAGGAATTTATTAGATTTTGGAGACTAACATCTCTAAAATTTGCAGGATAGGCTGATAGGCTGGAGACCAACAGAAGAGTTAATACAGTAGCTCAAGTCCAAAGTTGTCAGGCTTGCAGAATTGCCTCTTCTTGGGAAGAAGTTGGTCTTTTTCTTAAGGTCTTTCTTTAACTGATTTGACAAGGCCTATTCACATTACAGATGGTAACTGCTTTGTTCAGGATCTGCTGATTTCAATATTAATTTCATCCAAGAAAATTTTCATAAAATTATGAAGACATGATTCTTATTTGGGTACCATGGCCTAGGCAAATTTACATTTAAAATTAACAATCATAGGTCAAACCCTTGTCCCCATAGCACCTGTATTTATCTCCTGAAAACACACTTAATTTCTATATAAAGAGAGTAACAAGGTTTTACTTCCACCTAATATGATATAACTATCTTGCATACAACCAAAAATACAATAATGCTTTGCCAGGAAGGGATGCACAATCTTTGGATGATGACCATTCTTCTCTTTGATATCTACAGTAACTTGAAAACAGTGGTGTAAAGTCAGTACATCTTATGTTCTATGGTAATGCATTAAGGGGGTATGTGCATATATAACTACCTTCTTCTATGCATCCCATATTCCTTTGCTCTCAACAACCTCAAATGGCTGTGACCCCAACTGATGTGATGATTCAAACTTGACTACTGAAGGGTCTGGGTCCAGCAGTCCTCCCTATATTGGGTTGGTCTAGCTTTTATTGACTTTAATCACAAATAATAAATCTCCTCTATTCTGCTGTGAACAACAGTTTGATTTCCCCTTGGTAATTACTATCAAGGGGCTATAGTTAGTAGCATCACTCTAATTCCTACCCCTTGAACACTAGACCTGTGAATCCTTGCTATGGGAGAAAATGCACTATATATTCAGTGTTTATTCAGAGCATATACAACCTCCTGGAGAACCTTGACCCTGTAAGGTATTCCTACTAACTGTCACTGTAACTGAGTCTTCAAAAAGCTATTTCACTGTCCCCTCAAGCCAACTGCTATAGGATGATGGGGAAATACAACAATAGCAAATTCATGGCCATAGAACCATTGCCACATATAATTTGTTGTGAAATGACATCATTGACCATTAGCAAAGCTGTGTGGAATACCATGATGATGGATAAGGTATTCTATAATTCACAGATGGTGGTTTAGGCAGAATCCTTGATAAATTAGTATCTAGAGTAAGTTCCTATTTCAATAAGAACAAAACACTTGTTCTTCTATAATAGAAGTGGTCCACCAGACTTACCAGGTCCATGAGGTAGCTGGATGATCAGTCTAGGGGATGGTGTCATGTTAGGTACTAAGTGCTCATTTCTGCTGATGGATGATGGACAATTAGCAGTAGACATAGCAGTCAAGTAAGATTTGTTTAATAGAAGACCACATTGCTGAGTCCATGGATAGCCTTCTGAGTGGGCTAAAATATATTGTAATGAGACTTATCATTCGTGTATTCTGAATGTCTTTGTCACAATCTCTGCAATCCCTCCAGGAAAATGATACTGAGTTTAGCTTACTATTTTCCTAGGTAGGTGATTCCCTAGGCAATTCTAATGGCTTCCACTTGACTTTCACACTATAATAACCCTTATCAAGATTGTAGAGAATAATTTGATTTAATCAAAGTTTACCAATTAAAATGTAAATTTTATCTTAAAAATACCTTTTTTAGAAATATCTAGAATGTGACTAAATATCTAGTGCCATAGCTTCTTCAAGTTCACATATAAAATTATTATCATACAATAAGAGAAAACATTTCCATTTCACAATTTAGGCTAAGATGAAATCAGTGTTGATGTGCCACCCACAAAATGTCATTGTTTCCTTTCTTTCCAAAACAAGTGATTGGTACTTGTTGACCAATTATAACTTTGTCCTTGTTCTCCTTCCCTACAGATAAGATTTATTGAGATTCAAAACCATAAAATTGCTCCCACTTCCTAAAAGCCTCCAATCTAGAATAGACTCCTATATCCTTAGACCCACATCCAAGTCACCCACCCCAAATCCATATATTTCACAATTCAGCACAGTGCATGCTCCCTGTGTTCCTGGTGGTCTTTGGCTGGCACAATACTGTCAAGTCAATGCATGTATTTTGTGGCATGAAAATAAAAGATATATTAGGAAATGGTCTGTGATTTGCAAATAGTACAGTATAATCTGTTTAGAACAATGCAACAAAGAGTGGAGAACAAAACTAATGAATGGAATAGATCTGGCATTCCATGCCAAAGAATTTAAATTTTACCATAGGAAAAAGAAATCAAGAAAAAGGTGCTAAGAGGTAACAGAATCATGTTTTATAAAATTCATGCCATAAGCACTAGGACACCTGATGCTGGTTACTTTTCACCTGTCCACTTCCTGGCTGGTTACTGAAGATCAAGGAGATGGATACCATCACTTCAGTTTTCACAGTGAGCTTGTGAATCCAGATAACAGGTGCCCAGAAAGTCCATGCACATGAAATTGAGACAAGGAAGAGACAGATATTGAGCTGATTGCAGTGTCCAATTTCTTCTTCTACAGAAAGAAAACTGGATTAATAAAAATAAAAATACTTATGTACTTCCTATAATAACAGAATATCAGGTTATCAGAAGAAGGAGAACATTAGAACAGTGGATCTTATTTTAAACAAGGTGTTCCAGAAATTAAGAGTATGAGTTTGTGAGTTTGCTTGGAATAGTTTTTTTGTAAATCTCTTTTCAAATGATAGGTCCTACTGCCCTTAGACCTCTTTCATTCTCTGCAAATAGCCTTGTTATTTCATCACATTCTCTTTTTTTCCAATTGAGTAAGATTGTGCTTCTTTACTATATCCTGCTGTTTCAAAGATTAAGAACTCTCAAGGTGTCCTTGACTTTATCTCTTTGTACTTTCTTTTTTACTTTGAAAAATAATTTATTCCCTAAACCCTTTCTCTTGATTTTTGGTATGTCTATATCTGAAAAGATAAAACCAGCTAAGTCATCAAGAAAGAGTGTTAAGACTATTACTAAGCAATTTTTATGGCCAAGAGAAAGCCCTGAGCTCTGAAGGATGTTCCTGGAAATCAGCACCATAATAATTATAATGATAATCATTTATAATTATGAAATAACACAGTTAGCTGAGTTTCAAATACTGTGCATTAAATGTCTTAAAAATTATTGTTATCAATATATTCTCACAGAGTATAATTTTATTTTTATGTCTAGTGCTAAGAAACATACTCATAATAGCAAAGAATCAAAAGTCATATAGTAATCATATAATCTTTAATCAAAATCTCATTTCAGTTACATTATAGCTTACTAATTTTGATAAAATATCAATGAATCAATACTCTAATTTTCAAGTATAGTACATGCAGAGATCATAAACAAAGCAATAAGAAAATTAATTGTTTTGGGATAATTTAGTGATAAGACAATATACTATGAGGGACATAGAATTTAATCATATGATTCTATATACTTGATATTTCAGAAAGATTTGGATTTGGAGGCAAAAGATTATCCAGTTTCCCAGACTTGCTATTGCAGAATGAGGAATTACAGGAAAGTCAGTTACATTCCTGTTACAGAATCTCATCATCTGGAAAGCAGGGTGATAATATTAACTGCCTCAAAGAATTGTGGACATATTTTTAATTAGAAAATGTGTGTGATGATCATTCTGTTGAGTGAAAAAGCACTAACTAAACTAAACAACATTTTTCTAATATTAGTACAATTAAATGGATATTGTTAAGAAACTTTATAGACATTTAACTTCAGTAGGTGTGAAATATCCACAGTAAATGAGATACCATTTAGTATAAAAGAAGACCCAGTGTCCACTTCCATTTCTGATGGATGAGGAAAATAACATTTTGCCTGGTGAGGTGGTTCACACCTGCAATTCCACCACTTAGGAGGTCGAGGCAGAGGGATTATGAGTTCACAATCAGCCTGGGTTGCATAGCTAGACCCTGTCTCAAAAAACTATGGGCTGGGGATGTAGCTCATTGGTAAAGCACTCGCTTTCAATGTTGCAAGGCCCTAGCTTCAATCCCCAGCACCACAGGAAAGAAGAAAGAAAGAAGGGAAGGAGGGAGGGAGGAAGGAATGAAAGAAAGTTAAGGACAGTCACTGCCCATAGAGAGAAAAGGTTGGGTTGGAGAATTTTATTTAGTAATATGTATGTAACTATTGAAAAGATAAACCAACAAAAATATCTAAGTAAAAGGACCCAACCAGATATTTGTGAGGAAAAGTTTGAATAAAATTTCAGAGTAAAGATGAATCACATATATGAAAAGTAACAAATTATAAAGGGAGGATGCAAAAATCCCCAAAAGTTAACATAAAGCCAAGTATAGCCTTCATTTAAAATTAAATGAGAAGTGAGAAAGGTATATTAAAGGACAATCAAACCTAAGAATAATACTGGCATATTAATACATAGGATTAATTCAATAAAAAGATGATGTTTTATCACCATTTAAAAATAATCTACTAAAATATAATTTAGCATATTCATTAATTGAAGGGAAACTTTGTATAGTCAAATCATCAGATGTAAAACATAATAAAATTTTGCTTATATTTTAGTTTAAATATGTATCTTCACAAAATAGAAAATATAAAAATCATTTACTGTAAAGCATTATTCTACTATTTCAATTATTTACAATGAAAAGTAAGAACAATAAATGATAATTACTATCTTGTTATTTCTTCAAAATTGTGCAGGAGGTTACAGCAAATAACAGGACCCTGAACTTATGAGGCAAGTCCTATCACCTGAGCCACACTTTCAACCCTTTTTTTTTTTTTTCGGTTTTTTGTTTTTGCTTTAGGTTACTGGTCAGATAGGGTTTTGCATTTTTGCCTCCACCAGTCTTACACATAGTCCTTCTACCTATGACTTTCAACCTATTGGAGATTTCAGACATGTACCACAATTCCTAGCTTGTTGGTTGAGATGGAGTCTTGTCAACTTTTTGCTGGGCTGGCCTCTAAGTGACCCTTCTGATGTGTACCTCCTGAGTAACTGAGATCACAGGTGTGAGCCACCACGCTTGCCCCCACCTTCCTCTTTTTAAAGGTAGATTGGAGAGTCATACTCAATTTATTAAGATAATTCAAAAATATCAGATGGATTTTAAATAGTTTATATTTCATTTAAGAGAAATTATTCATAACTTATTACTATGAATTAGACTGTTAAAAGAAAATTTTCATTTCTTGTAAGCAGTATGCCTGTGTGTGTGATTTTAAGGTATAGTTGGTTTAATGCTTCTGGAATATGCTACATTTAGATGGTTTCCATGGAGACAATTCCTGCTGAAGCTTAGGTGAAAATATAAGTTAATTTTAAATGAGTTGAAGGGACAGAAGTCTCATAAAACTAATGGTAACTGTATCTAGCTAATCAGTTTTAAACTGCCAGGTTGGGAAAAATCTTCAACCATATCTTTTCTCATTTCTGTCCTCTTACTTGCTTACTTTTTCCTCTACTCCCATCCTCCCTCCATTTTGTATCTACTACCTCATCCAGTCTTGTTCCCCATTGTTCCCTCAGCTTTAACCTTCCCTTCTTCCTTCTAGCTTTAGATGAAATTTTTAAAAATAAGCATAGATGATAATAAATAACTGGGAAATAATTATAACTTCTGAAGTTTATATGCACTCTTCCTGATTATTTGCTTGTGTGCAGCATTTAAAATGTCTGCAAGGACAATCATTGGTGTTATTTTTTTCCAAGGTGGAGGTGGTTTTTGTATTACCTCAGCCTAGAAAAAGAGACTTCAGAGATCTAACTGATGTTGGGTATGTGTGTGCTGGAGTTGGTTGGATGCAGTAGAGTCAGACTCACAACAAAATGATAGGAAGGGAAGAAGCTAGCTGCAGTAAGCACTGCCAGCAGAGACAAGGTCAGCCATTAAAGAAGGAGGTCACATGCACCAATGGTAGAAGAAAATATAAGTTTCCTATTGAATGGAGGTGGTGAAAGAAAGAGAAATAACACTCTGTGGTCCATAAAGTCCCAAGGGAGAGGGTGTGTGGAGATGAAACTGTGGATTAAGGAGTGAGACTTTGAGAGATCCCAAGATGGCAGCTAGAGGGAGGAAGCAGATAGCATGCCTCCTATAGTGAAATCTTGGAGAGACGCTGAAGGCACACCTTGCAGGCAAAACCACCAAGAAGAGGCAAAACTTTGACCCCTCCACACATCCAGCTGGCGCAGAGAATCTCCACTTCATGTTAAATGGAGAAACCATGAGGGCCCCCAGGTCGCCAGTCGCCCGCACCCAGATGGCTTAGGAAGACACGGACAAGGTGAGCTTAGCAGTACTGCAGTATTTCCACAGACAACCTTGGGCCAGATCAGCGTAGCCCCCTGGACAGACTGACCTCCACCCAGGGAAAAAAGAGAAACTGACTAATAAGCAAAAAAAACAATAAAGACATGTGGAAAAGAGAGTGGGGCGCACTGAGAGCTGAAGAGGGGTGGAAGGGAATCCTTCCCGGAACTGTAAACAAACAAGCAGGGCCTGGCCGGAGAGGCTCTGGCAGAAGCGAGGGTGTGATCCCAGCAACCAGTAGCAGAAAAGCTTGTGAGAGTGGTGGAGGGAGGAAAACTCCACGGGAGAGGGGGGAAGACCCACTTCCCACGTGAACTGTAAATAAACATGCAGTCCAGAAAAGCAGGTGCAGTGTCACCTCCCCCAGTGTGCTTGGAAAGGGGAAAGCTTGTAGCAGCAGCTCACGCACAGGAGAACTCTGAGTAAACAAAACCTGCAGGGCCAGGTGAGTGCTAAACTCACCCCTGAGATCTGCATAAATAACACCTCCAGAAACAGCAGGCTGACAGCAGTGGGCAGGCAAGCCACAGCCTCAGATAGCCATTCACAGAACTGTCTCCAGACTCTTTTTTTTTCCCTCTCTCCCTACCTTTGATGAGAAAACAACCGAACTACACCTGCATGCTGAAAAACTTACTGAAACAGTATTGCATTTGAACTTGGGACACTTTGTGGGTTTTTTCTTTTTTGTGCAGTTTTGTTCTACTTTATGTGAACCCTTTGATGAGACAACTACAGAACAAATCTGAGGCACCATCTTCAGGATTGGGGACTGAGACGGACACCAAAATTATTAAGACTGTAACTTCATTGCATTTGAACTTGAAGGGTTCTTTTTTTATTTCTTTTTTTATTTTCTATTTTCATTTTGTTTTATTTTATTTTTAAATATATATATATATATATTTATAACTGTCAAAATATCCCTGTTTGCAGATGACATGATCCTATACCTTAAAGACCCAAAAAACTCTACTCAGAAGCTTCTAGACATCATCAATAGCTATAGCAAGGTAGCAGGATATAAAATCAACATAGAAAAATCATTAGCATTTCTATACACTAACAATGAGCAAACGGAAAAAGAATGTATGAAAACAATTCCATTTACAATAGCCTCAAAAAAAATCAAATACCTAGGTGTAAACCTAACAAAAGATGTGAATGACCTCTACAAGGAAAACTATACACTTCTGAAGAAAGAGATTGAAGAAGACTATAGAAAGTGGAGAGATCTCCCATGCTCATGGATTGGTAGAATCAACATAGTAAAAATGTCTGTCCTCCCAAAAATGATCTACATGTTTAATGCAATTCCCATCAAAATGCCAATGACATTCATTAAAGAGATTGAAAAATCTACTGTGAAATTTATATGGAAACACAAGAGGCCACGAATAGCCAAGGCAATATTCAGTCGAAAGAACAATGCTGGAGGTATCACGATACCTGACTTCAAACTATATTTCAAAGCAATAACAATAAAAACAGCATGGTACTGGCACAAAAACAGACATGAAGACCAGTGGAACAGAATAGAGGACCCAGCTATGAAGCCACACAACTATAACCAACTTGTCTTTGACAAAGGAGCTAAAAATATACCATGGAGAAATAGCAGCCTCTTCAACAAAACTGCTGGGAAAACTGGTTAGCAGTCTGCAAAAAACTAAAACTAGATCCATGTATATCACCCTATATCAATATTAACTCAAAATGGATCAAGGATCTTAATATCAGACCCCAAACTCTAAAGTTTATACAGGAAAGAGTAGGATATACTCTGGAATTACTAGGTATAGGTAAGAACTTTCTCAACGAAACCCCAGCAGCACAGTAACTAAGAGATAGCATAGACAAATGGGACCTCATAAAACTAAAAAGCTTCTGTCCATCAAAAGAAATGGTCTCTAAACTGAAGAGACCACCCACAGAGTGGGAGAAAATATTTGCCAGCTACACATCAGACAAAGGACTGATAACCAGAATATATAGGGAAGTTAAAAAACTAAATTCTCCCAAAACTAATGAACCAATAAAGAAATGGGCAAGTGAGCTAAACAGAACTTTCTCAAAAGAAGAAATTCAAATGGCCAAAAAACAAATGAAAAAATGCTCACCATCTCTAGCAATAAAGGAAATGCAAATTAAAACCACACTAAGATTCCACATCACCCCTGTTAGAATAGCCATCATTAGCAACACCACTACCAACAGGTACCACTACACTGTTGGTGGGAATGTAAACTAGTACAACCACTCTGGAAAAAAATTTGCAGGCTACTTAAAAAGCTAAACATTGATCTACCATTTGATCCAGCAATACCACTCTTGGAGATATACCCCAAAGACTGTGACACAAGTTACTCCAGAGGCACCTGCACACCCATGTTTACTGTGGCACTATTCACATTAGCCAAGTTATGGAAACAGCCAAGATGCCCCACCACTGATGAATGGATTAAGAAAATGTGGTATCTATACACAATGGAATTTTATGCAGCCATGAAGAAGAATGAAATGTTATCATTTGCTGGTAAATGGATGGAATTCGAGAACATCATTCTGAGTGAGGTTAGCCTCGCCCAAAAGACCAAAAATCATATGTTCTTCCTCATATGTGAACATTAGATCAAGGGCAAACACAACAAGGAGATCGGACTTTGAGCACATGATAAAAGCAAGAGCATACAAGGGAGGGGTGAGGTTAGGTAAGACACCTAAAAAATTTGCTAGCATTTGTTGCCCTTAATGCATAGAAACTAAAGCTGACACCTTAAAAGCAACTGAGACCAATAGGAAAAGGGGACCAGGAAGTAGAGAAAAGGTTAGATTAAAAAGAATTAACCTAGAAGGTAACACACACTCACAGGAAATTAATGTGAGTCAACTCCCTGTATAGCTATCCTTATCTCAACCAGCAAAAACATTTGTTCCTTCCTATTATTGCTTATACTCTTTCTTCAACAAAATTAGAGATAAGGGCAAAATAGCTTCTGCCGGGTATTGAGGGGGTAGGGGGGAGAGGGAGGGGGTGGAGTGGGTAGTAAGGGAGGGAGTGGAGGCAGGGAGGACAAATGACTCAAGCCTTGTATGCACATATGAATAATAAAACAATAAAAATAAATAGTGAGTCTTGGGTGGAAAATCAAAGACTCCCTATAGAGAATCCCCAAAAATAGAGGCGCCTACCAAAAGAAACACATATTTTGTGTGTATTTAAGGCGCCATGTGCCTTAAAAAGGTATGAAAGTCACATTTCAACAGGAACCAAGGATGCAAGAAATTGTGTCTTTTATCCTCTCTCTTCCCAGTTAAATAATGGAAGGATCAAGAACTGAAGCTGAGTGAGGAATTTGGAGGAAGCTAGGAAAATAGTGAAAAAGACAAAGTTGTTCCTGATTTTCAACAGGCTTTTCTCCAGTGGGTTTGAATGGGTTGAAAGAAGAAGCTTTAACTTGAAGTCATTTCTGACAATTGTATATTTATTATGCTTTACTGTTTCCCAAAGGTTCATGTATTGAAGGTTTGTTTCCCAGCAGGAGGTGCATGACTTTAAAGTTGTTGTTTTTCTGTCTCTCTCTCACTTCCCCCTTCCCTCCCTCCATTCCTGTTTGCCATGCAGTGAGTAGCTGGCCTCCACCATGATGTTTTTCCTTGCCATGGGCCTAAACCCAATAGGACAAGCTGGCCATTGACTAAAATCATGACCCAAAAATTAAATCCTTTCTCTCTCCAGTTGTTTCTCCCAGGAATTTTGCCACAATGATGGAAAGGTAAGTAACGCTGTAGATAATTCCATTAATAGAAGAGACCAACACCAACAGCTTCTGTTTTTTTTAGTTATGTAAGAGTAATTAGAGAGGTGACAGTTTGACTAAGCAGCCTCTCAGGAACAATAAAAGACTCCTAATTGAGGGAAGTTCAGACAGGGACTGAAGTGCTAGGAGGCTAGAGTAGTGTGGGGATAATAATATCCTACTCATTCTACTCTTTGAATGCACCAACCATCAAAATCATTGCATTTTATGCCAATGGAACTTTAAGCAATCTCTAGAAATGTGTTTATCTATTGTTTTATAATTCAATAGTTTACTTTTTTAAGCCTTAATTTTGGGGTCCCAGTAATTGTCTAGCACTTTTTTTAGCATCTCTTAAAATGTCTTTGAGATAAAAGTTGTTTTTACTTTGCAGATAGTGAAATACCAAGTCCTCTTAAAAGGATAATTATCCTAATCCACCATTTCCATAAATAATGACTTCTGGGTAATATTTCTTTTAAGTATTAATTTACTACTACAGCAGACACATCTATAATCAATAGTACAGCACATTACTGTTATACTGGCAAAGTGAAATGCAATATTTCATGTTTTCCATAATACTCCTAGCATACCTAAGAAAGGCAACATTTCCAGATCAACAATTCCAAGTTAGTATATGCATTATAAAAGAATCATTGCTCTTTGTAAACAAATAGCAAATCATTCAGAATATTTAATGAAAGTGGAGACCCATTACTTTTCCAGAATACATCTAATGAATAGAAGTTTAGCTTCACAAGTGCACCAAGCAATTTAATAAACCATAGTTAGTTTACTAGAATCCCATTGGCATGACACACTTTCATTTATTCAGATGGGAAAAAATAAAGTTTATCTTTGCACACTAAATGAATAAGTAAAATAGATGTTTTTCTAATTTTCTTATTAGAACTTTCCAAAAAACACCTCAAGGGAAGTTAATGGTACTTTCATTTCACAAATGAATAATAATTGGTTGTAGCAAATTGTTCAGGTCTCATTCTGCTTGGTAGCTCTTCAGCTCTGATTACAAAGCTCTCCAGCTCTCTAGAATGTCCACTTTCCTCGCTTTTGGAAACACTGCTCTCTCCTGGTAATTCTACCACTTAGGAAATTTGTCTCTTTGATAGGATCCTGTCAAGTATGTTGTTGAAACCTGGAGAAATTGGAAGCAAGAGCAGAACATCTATTATCACTTATTCTACATTTCTTACACTAAAAGTCCTAGCTAGTGCTATATGTCAAGAAAAATGAGAAATCCAAAATAATTGTGATGAATATATATGGTGTTATTGCCTGGGAAAATTATTGTGTAAAGAGAAAACTACAAAAGAATCAACAAATTTAGTTATTAAGTAAATGTAGCAAGTTTTCTATATATAATTTATTATAAAATTAGTTGTTTCTGTTTCTATCTGAAACAAAAGACTACATTTGGGTTATATGCAAATAGGTAGAAAACCAAAACATGAAAGCGTTTGATGTCCCCACTCCAGAGGAGCTAATACAGAAACCTTAAAACTACAGAGGTTATCATGAGAAGGGGATCAGTACCCAGGGTAAAGATCAGTTAGAGATGAATCAACATGGGTCATAGCATGTGTACATGAAAGCAATGCTAGGAATATTTCTGTATAGCTATCCTCAATTCAACTAGCAAAAACTCTTTGTCTTATTAGACTTGTCTCTTTTCTTCAACAAAAGTAGTGATAAAGGCAGAACAGGACCTGCCTGGAACAGAGGGGGGAAGGAGGTAAAGGGTGGGGGAGGGGGGCAGGGAGGAGAAAGGACCCAAACAATGTATGCACATGTGAATACAAGAATTAAAAAAAAAGAAATGAATTTAGAAAAAATACCATAAAATAAATCAAATTAAGAATTGTATCTAATGAAAGTTTACATAAACTTTTTACATAGAAAACTACATTCATGATTGAGAAAAATTAACATTCATCAAAGTAAGTGAATCATCATACCATGTTTACAGATTGGACAGTTCAATGCTGTCATGGTGTAGTGGTTCTCAAATTGATACTTACACTGAAGTCAATCTCAGCATCCCAGCAGAGAATTCCTAGAAATTAACAAATCAGTTCTAAAATGCAAAAGCCAAGAATATCCAGAGTAAACTGAAAAAGTAGAAAAAATTTGGAGTGTTTAATCTATGGAGTAGATTACTCAAACAGTTTTTGTGCCTTCTTTTGTCCATCTAATTCTCAGTCAGCTTCCAAAACAGAACTTCAATTCTAACCTTCACATAATTTCAAGTACCATAATCCTATATTTTTCATGATGATATTTATCACTCTTTTATATTTTCATTAATTATTTGTAATATTTTATAATTATTTCAAATGAAAACTATTATGCATACAAGAGCCCATTAACCATATTTAATAAAGTTAATACATACTAGGCAATATTAATTTTAATATTGACATTATATTCTAATGTCTATCATTTATTGTATCATTGTACTGCATATTGCCTTATCTACATATGTACATATACACATGTAGTAATAGTCTCAGAATAATGCTAAACTTTCTACAATGCACATAACTAATTACCTGATCCAAACTATCAGTAGAGCTGAGTTCAGATATCCTGATACACACAAAGACATGTGCATATATATCTACTAATGTACATATATAAGTATGTAAATGTTAGTTTCTCTCTCTTCAGGCTCACACCTCCTTCCCTCATATGCCAGAAATATCCATACTTCTGAAGTTAATATGTGCATTTATCAGTTTAAAGTTCTGACTTTTTCCCTGGATCACACATCCCTTGAGGGCTGGGATTATGTATTTCCAGGTCTTTGGTGCACCCCAGCATCTAATATGGTGAGTAATGGGAGGGGATGCTTTATATATAATTTTTGGTCTGGTTGACTATTTTTGGAATAATTGAATATTTGTCAATATTCCACTTTAATTTCTCTAGTAGTATTTTGACTCCATGTCTATATTATTTTAAACACACAATAGATAATTGCATTTATATGTAATCTTTCACAATCTGCTTAAAATTAACATTGTATCACTTAAAAGCATACAAATATTATATCCACATAGGCCCCTTTAGCCAATTCCACTGTAATTAATGTGATAGTTTTTCAGATGTTACAAATACATACATCAAAATTTCCAACATCTTTTTTGGCGTTGAACTTTCATAACTTAAGAAAAATATTTTATGTTTAACCAGCTATTTACCATTCCCTTTTCTCTTTTTTCTTCAATATCCAGGATTGCTTTTAGCTAAAGTTTTGATGCATGCAAAAAAATATTTGTTGAATAGATGAGTGAGTGGGAGTTAGAGAAGTAAGATATATCTAACTTCAAGACCAGGGATATTTCAATTTCATTTATTTAAGATTTTCCTTAAAACCTACTTTATTTCAAAGACTATACCACACACACAGACACACACTCACTCACACACAGACACACACACACACACACACACACACACACACACACATACACACACACACCAAAACATAATTTGTGCTCTGAAAAATTTTCAGGCCATTCTTTCTAAGGGTGCAGAAAGATGTCCTTAATATGACGATATTTTGTGAGTCATGGGTCATGGAGCAGGTGTGTTCATCTTCTCTTTTTTCTTATCTATCTCTTGGTATAAAATTATCAGTGCCAAAAACTCACTTGTGCATATTTCTTTGTACTAAGTAGTACAAACATTCTTAAATAGAAGAATGAGGAATTGATATTCTTTAACTGTTTGCTGTCAAAATGCTTTACTAAACAATGTACAATTATATTCTTTTAATCCTATAAAATTAGCATGTAATTTCCATTTTATAAATGGGGAAATTAAGGCCCTGAAGATTTATTATCAGAGATCTGCTAAGAGACAGGGTTATGATTTGAGGCTACAGACACCTGTTTCCTAAGCTTGACCCAGTGCATCCATTGGACGGTTGCTGCTGGGAACAAAAGGAAGTATGGTTGTGAAGCTTTACCTTATATGCTGCAAATCTTAGAGAAAATTGACCAAAATGAAAAACTAGCAAGGTCAGCTCAAATAAAAATATAAGAATGTGAGCTAGAGGCGAGAGCTTCCTCAGAAGCAAAGGATTTGGGGAACTGGGACTGAGATGAAATCTATAAGGGAATTATGGAAAACACAAGAGACACTTTATGCCTTAATCCTGGGGATCAATCTCAAAGTGATGAAATTGCTAAGCACATGTTCTACCACTGAACTACAACCCCAGCTCTAGCTAATATTTTTTCCTATTTTTCTTTCTAATCTTTTGCATTTGCTTCAGAATTTATGTTTTTTTCCTCTTTCTTCCTTCTTCGCTCTCTTTCCTGTCTGTCTTTACAACAATGGAATTATATCCTTCCACTTAAAAAAATTCTACCCTTGTTGGGATACATTCTTAGTTCCTGTTTGCTCTCATATGTTTGTGTCATTTTTCAAACATTTCAGAAAGCTAGTTATTCTCATGTATGTACCAGCACTCAAATTTCAAGTTGAAACTCTCTTCCGCTGAAACTTCTCATAAAAGTCATGTACAGATTGACGGTCACTAAATCACATTTCCTTTTCTAGGCCTCTCAACAACTGAATAAGACACTAATTATATTAATGCTCATGTTTTTATTCAAAAAGATTTATTTCTTGGACCATTCTATCACAAAACTTTCCTTGATTTTATATTTCTCACATTCAAACTTTACTGTCTTTTTAGGTACTTTTTTCCCCCTCTCCTTCCCTTGCTGTCTGGTATTTTCCAACACCCTGCCTTAGTTTTCTTTCTCTGTCTTATGTTATTACCATACACAGGTACCTTTTACTTGCTTCCTGTCACTTTTGCTTTCCAAATGACTCTTAAAACTGTTGAAATGAATCCGTAATCCAACCAGTGGCCTGATACATAATCCAGAATCTGTGATTCCACATCCAAACCCCTTGTTTCACAGTACAATGGAGATGATCCTAGATGTCTCTTGGAGAGTTCAAATTAAGCATAACCTAAATAAGACTTATATTCTTGTTAAAACTTTCCCCACCATCTCTGTTTGTATTTAATGCATACATTGATCTCATTCATTGTGACGTGAAACCTCAGGTTTATCTTTGGTTTCTTTCTCTCCCTTGACATTTCCACCTTCACTTACAAGGCTTTCTTAGATACATTTATTTCTGTGATGTCACTTCCTGCACTTTAGACTCCCTGGGGCTTTAACTGTTTGGAGGCTGATGTTGGGGATTGGTTGTCTTGTCTTGGCTCTCAGTTCTGATGTTTTCTAGGCACGTGTACTTGCACAAAGCACTTAATGTTAACAATTAGGATAAAAGAATTTCATATGATATTTGCAAAATCAAACAAATTAATAAAATGCTTGGTAGGGCTCAATAATTAATAGCTTTTATTAGCAGTTAGGCAATTTTATTAGTTTTTTAAAGGTTTTTGCTATGTACCTGCAAACTAGACTGGATTTTGCTACCTAACGCATTTTGTCAATTCTTCTAGTTTCTTCCAATAGCTGGGTACTATCATCTAAGCTAATATTTACAATTTTCCCCTACCTTCCTTCCTTGGCACTAATTAAAAATGAAAACCTGTCATGTGCCTGGAAAGTAAAGCTGGACCACCTGATATAAAATTGAAGAAATCACCACAACTGACCATATATGTTCAATCTTTACACCTGTTGCTGTTTCAGACAGTCAGACAATTCACTGAAACATCCAGTACCACCACCAATGCATTCAAACTGCAAAAGATGCTTTGAATTCAGTACTTAGAAATTGTATCAATTTGCTGTCCTCTTAACTCACAAACTGAGTTCATAGTCTGCTTCAACCATTAATCTTTTTCCTTTTATTTTCATAGACATTTTCCTCATTAAATGCCTGACTGCTTGCACCATCCAGCAAAGGTTTTTCCATCATTGTCCTAAATGAAGTTCCAGACTCCAGACTTTTACTCACCCCAATTTATCCTATGTTGTTTATTGTACTTTATTTTTTGGTGGTACTGGGGTTTGAACTCAGAACCTTGTGCTTGCTAGGCAAGGGCTCTACCATTTGAGTCATACCTCCATCCCTATCTTACATTTTTTAGTGAAGAATGATTACTTCTTACTCCTAGAGTATGCTTCTACATGCTGGAAGCCTTCCTTCACTCCTTATGTCAGTCCATCCCAGACCAGTGGACCATCTGACCCATAAATGGGCTGATAAAGCTATTTTGTTAGATTTAGAGCAACCATTGTTCTTTTGAAACAAGCTGGCCACTGGTCTTCCCAGTTTCAGTGTTTGAGGATTGGCTGGCTATTTTGTTACAGTTCTGAAGTTCAATTAGCAGGCTCATTAGGCTCCCACACTGAGCCATAATCTAGCTGCGATCAGTAATAATGATCATATTGCAATCAATATCTGTCAGTACATTATCTTGTTTCTCAAGAGATGAAAAAATGGAGTTGCTTTTCCAGTGCCACTTAGAGAAACCTACACACACCACCAAGATGCTTTCTCATCATGCCATTCAAAAGGAAAGAGAAGTCTTTATTTAGCCATTCAGTTAAGCAATGTAAATTAAGAAAAGGACTGGGTGGCTGTTGGGTAGTAGCATCTAAATACTGCTATGGTGCCAATAGCGAGAGAAATGAGGCAAAGTCCTCTTGCCTTGTGCACATCTTCACTGACCCCACAATCCAAGGTGAAAGCCATGAAATCTTTAGAATGCTGAATTTTATACATAGACAGATTAGATAGACAAGGAGCCTTGGTGTTTGGACTTCTACCGCATTTAAGTTATAAAGCTCCCACCAAATTTATCACACCCTTCCCTATATTATAACTACATGAATTTGCAATGCAGCCATACAACAAGAGTGAAAGTTTTTTTATTTTTGTTTTTTGGAGAAAGGTCTATGTAGTGTCAGGCTGACCTCAAACCTGCAATCCCCCTTGCCTCCACTCTGGGATTACAAGCATGCATCACCACACCTGGTTTTGAGAGGGGCTTCTAGATGAGAGACACTATTTCAAATAACTATACCAACAACTGTGTACCAATAAGAATGCCAATAAATATTTGATGAATGAACTAGTGTGGAGTTGTAGAAGAAGCATTATCCTTTAAATTAAATAGGCATGAGTTTAATGTCATCCATCACTGAGGTTTTCTTGTATATCGACAAATTGCTGAAATAATATGGAAGTGAAAATTAAATAAAATAATGTACCTGGTGGATGGTAGGTGGTAATTATATGTTAATGTCCTCAGACATTGCCTAAATACTGGAAGAATATGCATAACTCATGAGAATATTTCCTTCCATGAAAAGCATATGAGTGTATTGGTTTTCATTATGAATTCTGAATTGCCTGCAGTAAAAACTTGGGTGATGAATTGTGATATCGACACTGTGCTTTCTCTTTAGTGTCTACTTTAGGCCAGTTAATGTCTGTGCTACACAATTTGCACACTTGAAACTGTCAGTTTATCAAAGAATCCATTATGGTTAATAAATGCCCAAATCATTACAATGAAGATCATATTAAGAGACATGTCAGTGCATAGCATTGATGACCTTTCGTGAGGCTGTGGTGGGATGCACACTGTGTTCTCAAATCTCACTAACAAGATGGCATTATTTAGATTTTTGTTTTAGTTGCTTAGCTACCAGTTCTGTAAATCTTTTCATGTTGCTTGTAAATTAAAAAAAAAACATAGGAAGTATCCACAGTTTTATATTTTTCTTAAAAATGATAGCCATGCTATCATTTCCCTACTCTTGGGGAAGGCTTGGATTGAAGAAAGAGAATATAGGTTATTGAAGGAGATTAAAAAATGTTAAGATAAAATTCTGAGAAAGAAGAAGATGAAAGGAATACATCATGTTGGAAAGAGACGAAGCATCCAAATCAGGCACTAGCCAGCAAAAAGATGTAGATTGACCTTGCCTAACGTCACTACAAACAAAGCTATAGTAATCTTGCCAGCATTAAAGAAGACTAAAATCCTATTTGGAGCACTTTATTTATACAATTACTATTTATTTGGTAGTTATTCTCCCATTCTCCCTCTCACTGACTTGTGTGGAAAATGGGTAAGGAAGCTTTTAGCTTCTGAGCATCAGCTAAGTCATTTTGACCTTGGACATTAGCTAGAACTGGATTAATATTTCTGACTTCATTTTAGTAGGATCAAGTCCTGAGGCCAGCCTTGGCAAAAAAGTGGAAGACTATATCCAAAAAATAACCAAAGCAAGAAAGGGCTGGAGATGTGACTTAAGTGGTAAAGTACTTGCCTGGCAAACACTAGGCTCTAAGTTCAAACCAATAGTAGTGTCAAAAAAATAATAATCACCATTTATTACAAGAGCTCTTTTTAATCTTGCTAAACTGAAAAACTGTATCCACTAAATAATATTTCCCTATTCCTTATTTCTCTCTCTCCCAGCCCCAGAAAACCATCATTTTATTTCCTGCTTCTACGCTTTTGACTATTCTAAGAACCTCACATAAGTGGAATCATAATGTTTGTCTTTTCACTATTGGCTTATATTATTTAGAATAATTTCTTCAATGTTCATCCACATGGAAGCATATGACAGACTTTTCTTTATTTTATGTAAATATTACATTTTTCTTACCCATTCATCTGTCATGGAAACAAAGGCTGCTTCCACATTTTAGATATTGCTACTTGGGATAGGGTCATACAAATATCTCTTCAAGATCTTGCTCTTAGTTCTTTTGATTATATAACCAGAAGTTGAATTTTTTATTAATATAGTAATTCTTCTTTTAAATTTTTCAAAGAAACACTAAACTATCCAAATGTTATCATTTAGGTGCCCATGAGCAGTGTATCAAGTATTCTACTTTACCTACACCCTAATAATTTACCTACATTCTTGTTATTTTCTGCTATTTTTAAAAGTATATGGTAGCTGCCCTACTGAGTGTGAAGTGTGGTTTTGATTTGGATTTCCCAAGGACTAGTAACATTAAAGATGTTTTCATGTGAGATTATTGTGCATTTGTGTATATTCCTTGGATAAATATCTGCTGAAATCCTTGATCAATTTCTGAATTGGCTATTTTTGTGTGGTTTGGCTTTTGCTTTAGTTTTAGGATACAAATCCATTTTCAGATATGTTTTTTAATTATTTTCTCCCATTTTCTAGGTTGTCTGCTTACTCTTTTATAGTGTTTTACCTTTTAAAAATATCATAAAGTCTAGTTTGTTTTTTGTTTCCTGTGACTTTGATGTCACAGCTAAGAAATCGTCACCAAATGCCAAATCATGTCATGAAACCTTTGCATTATATTTTATTTCTAAAAGTATTATAACCTTATGTGTTATTTATGTTAGGTCTTTGAACCATTTTGAGTTAATCTGTGTATTTGGTCCTAGGAAAAGGTTCAACGTCATTATTTTTCTATGTGGATATCCAGTTTTGCCAGTACTATTTGTTGAAATAATTCTTTTTCCATTGAATGGTCCTGGTCCTGTTGAAAAATCACTGGACTATATATGTGATGGTTTGGGTTTCTAATCTACTTTATTGGTCTGTATATCTGTCTTTATGCTAACACCAAACAGTTCAACTACTTAAGAATTATAATGAATTTTGAAACCAAGAAGTATACATTAAAGCTTTGTTTTCCTGGTAGTTTTGTTACTTGGGGCCCTTTGAGATTTCGTATGAATTTTAGGTTGGATTTCTCTATTTCTGAACAAAGGAACTATGGAGATTTTGATATTGATTTCATTGAATCTGAAGCTCACTGTTGGCATCTAAATAATATCAAATCTTTCAATCTGTGAATATGAGATATCTGTCCATTTGTTTATGTCTTCATTAATTTATTTCAACATTTTGTAAGTTTCCTTACACTAGTATATTTTTGTCTTCTTAATTTAGGTATATTATTGTTTTGATGATACTATACATGGATTTTTAAGAATTACCTTTCAATTTATTCATTGTTAGTGTCTAGATATGGAGTTCATTTTTGCATATTGGCTTTGTATCTTCTTATTTCATTGAATTCATTTATTAGTTTTAGCATGTGTGTGTGTGTGTGTGTGAGCTGTAGGATGTTCTAAATACAAAGTCATATCATTTGTGAACAGAAGTAACTTTACCTCCTTCCAATTTGGAGGCCTTTTATTTCTTTTTTCTTTCCTAATTGTTCTGTCTAGATCATCAAGTACTATGTTGAATAGAAATGGTAAAGGTGGATATCTTTGTCTTATTCCTGATTTTAAAAGAGAAGCTTTTAATCTTTCACCAGTAAGCATGATATACATTGATGTTTTCATATATTTTGGGGTAGCTTATTTCTCTTCCTAGTTCTATTCCTTTCTTATTTCTTTATATTCCTGATTGCTTTATATTATGAGTACTAATTTTTTCAAGTATGTTTTGCAATTATTTAGCTGATCACATTTTGCATTATAATCTCAAAAGACAAAATCCCAAATACCATAATCTTAAATGTTGAAGTTTCAAAAGACCAAAATCCTTAAAGTATAAAATTTTCAAAGATCAAAATCATGAAAATATATTTCTGAAGAGATAATTAAATAATTCTTTAAAAGACACTTATTCATATTTAAGGGCAATAGTAATAATATCATACTTTTGTAAGCATTAATACTAACATGCCAAAATAATAACTATAAGCATTTAAACTATATTAATAAAGAATAAGTCAAAGTAAAATGTCTCATTTCATAGTACCATGGTCATTAATTGTGTGCATCTAGGTTTCTAACTGTAGTTATTTGAAATATCATTATAGACAATCTAAGACTTTTGAAGAGATTAATTAAAAGTGGTGACAACTCATCATCACATATGCAGCCTCTCAAAGAGCTGAGATTTTGAGAAATTTTACCTGACACCAAAAGCATTTCTGTTCATTTATGGAGAAAGAGTCTACATTTTTATTTTATTTTTTATTGTGCTGGGACACATAGTGGCATCTACAAAAGTTCTTACAATACATCAAATATAGCAGACTTGAATTCACCCCCCACATTGTTCCCTTTTACCTCCACTTTCCCCCATTCCTGGAATAGTTTCAACAGGTCTCAGTTTTTCCATTCACATACATGTGTTCACAGCATTTGCACCATATTTGCTCTTATAGCCCTTTCCCCACATCCTCCTCCTTCCATTCGTACTAATCCCTGCAGACAGGAAGTGAAGTTAGTCAAGTTCAGAAGGCCAAAATCTGCATGTTTTCTCACATGTGGAATGTAGACCTAATACAAAAATAGCAATATTATGAAAAGCAGTTCATGCTATGGGGAGAGGGGATCACATGTGAGAGAGGGAGTATAAAATAAGGAAGTTAAGAAGGTGAATATGATTGATGTACTCTATACAAGATTTTATATAGAATTTTTAAACCTGTTGAAATCACCATAAAGGAGACTAAGGCAGAAAGAAGAAAAATAGAGGGAATGAACCAATTTAGGTTATAATACATATATACACAGAACTATCATAAGGAAACACCCTGTATAGCTATCTTAAACAAACAAAAGTGTCACTTTTTTCTTTACAAAATCAGAGTCTACATTTTTATACACATGCTCAGTACTTAAACACAAAGACAACTTATGATAATTCACTTGTGAAGAGTCAAATTTGCAAAAAATTTGTAAAGTGTATTAGAACTCTTTACACAATTTGTAACTCCAGTATAGAAGTGATAAAAAAACGAATTGTAAAATATAATGTTGAAAGTTTTAAATTATGGAAAAACATCGCAAAAAGTTGAAAAGAAACTAAAAATAAAATTTGGCATATGGAAAGTAGTGTAAAATCAATTTTATTGCAGTTCCATTTACAAAAGTCAACTTTTGGAATCAGTTGATAGATGGAAAAACAAAATATAGCATATGTGTGTACATATATATGAGTATTATTCAGCCATAAATAAGAATGAAATTATGCCATTTGCAGGAAAATAGATGGAACTGAGGATATCATGTAAGAAAACGCAAGCTGAAAAAGCCAACTATCATATATTTTTGATCATTTGTGCACTCTAGAGCCAAAATGATGATGACAGTAACAATGAGAAAGGATTGTAACAGGGAGACCTTCTGGGGGCGGGGGGGCATTAGTGAAAGAGGCATCATATATTTAGACAGCAAAATCAAACACACCAAACATGGCTTGAAAAAAAGGAAGGAGAGAAGGTGGATTAGGAAATATAAGGCAGAGGATAAACTTGTTCAAAGTACAGTGTACATAGCTATGGAACTATCACAGTGACACATTGATACCATCAATGTACAAGGTAAAATAAAAAAAATTAAAACCTAAAAAAAATGTAAAATTAAAATCAAAAAAGGAAAACAGGGTATGAGCAGTCTGACTTTCTTGACCATTCACTATATTTTGAAATTATGCATCACAATGGATAACTATCCTTTTTCTATTAAGGCATGACTATCCTCTGTAAATAATTCCTATCTATTCTTGACACAATCCTGCTCTTTTTGAAATTCTCCTATGATTCATTATGCACCAACATTAGTACTCCCTATCAAAATTTCTTATCTTTATGCCATGCCACTATGTTGTTTTGAGGACTTAGAAATCCATTTTACATACAGTCATATAAAAGACATAGGTTTGGTGGAAATAATTCGAATATACTAATAACAATAGCATTGCATAAGTGTGTTCTTGTCCTACTGTGCACATAATTATCATCAAATCACTCAGTAACTTTACTCGCTTCTTTAGGCAAATAGAGCTTTAATTCATGAAAAGCTCCTACAATTTCATAAGCTGAAAGAAACACTAATGTAGATAATGATTTTGGTGTTTTCCATGTTTCTTGCTCCATAGTTGACCTCAAACTCATGATCCTCTTGACTCAGCCTCCCAAGTGCTTGGAGTACAGTTGTGTACCATGATGCTTGGCTACTTGATGCATTTTTTATTCATCTATTCATTTACTTATTTCTATTTTATGGAACTAGGGATTGAACTCAGGGCCACAGGTGCTCTACAACTTGAACCACACCCCTAACTTATGTTTTTATTTTGTTTTAGACACAGTCTCACTAACTTTGCCTGAGTCAGCCTTGAATTTGATGTCTTCCTGCCTTAGCCTCCTGAATAGCAGGGATTACAGGTGTGAACCAGCACTCCTGGCTATGGTGTACTTTTAAATTCAAATTTTAGTTATTACTATTTTGCACAGTGAATCCCTTTCTCAGAATTAAGAATTCTTTCCCTGTTATATGTGGCTTTTATTTTTCCCCATGAGAACTGTGGTTTGGGAAATTTTAGCTTTTAGAATTTTGACAATCCATATTTTAAACTTTCAGGATTGTTTTCAGAATTATCAACTTTAGGAATTTTTGTAATGATTTTGACATTGCAAGATTTTGACATTTGAGATTATTGTGTTTAGGAGTAACTCTTTTTGTATTATGATTGTCACAGAGTTGTTTCCCTTTCATTCTGTTAGTTTTGTGCATTACATTCATAGTTTTACAAGTGTTAAATTATCTTTCCATTCCAGGAATAAATATCACTTACTGTATACATCTTTTAATATGTTACTGGATTAGATTTGTTAGTATATAGTTGAGGACTTTTGTATCCATAGTCACAAGAGATTTTGGTGTGCAGATCTCTTGCAGTGTACATGTGTGGTTTTGGTATCAGATAATGCTAGCCTCTTAAAGCTAGTTAGGAATTCTCTCATTCTCCATTTTTTTGGGAAAAGTATTAGGATTTATTAGTTCTTCTTTAACAGCTTGGAAAATTTACCAGTGAACTTTCTAGTCAGAGAGTTACTCTGTTGGAAGATGTTAATTACAAATACAACATCCTTGCTAGCTCTAGCTATATTCAAATGTTCTAGTTCTTCATAATTTGCTTTAGTGAGTTTTCTGTGTCTAGGAATTTGTCCATTTAAATTTAATTTTTTCAACTTCTTGGTGTAAAATTACTCATAGTACTACTTTAATATCATTTTATTTATGTAAAACAGAAGTAATGTTATCATTTTATTACTGATTTTAGTAATGAGTCTTCTCTCTAGTTTCTTTGGGCAATGTCTCTAAAGTTTTGTCATTTCATTGCTCTTTTTTTGAAGAGTCAGCTATTGGTTTCACTGATTTTCAGTATTGTTTTGCTATTCTCTATTTCATTTATCTCTGCTCTAATCTTTATTATTTCATTCTTTTTTGCTGCTAGTTTTGGATTTAGGTTGTTCTCCTCCTAGTTTCTTAAGTGATAAAGACAGATTATTGATTAGTGATTTGAGATGCTACTTCCTTTTAATTGACAAATAAAATCATGAGGATTTATGAGCTTACCATATGATATTAAACACTTGCATCATTGTACAATGTTCAAATCAGAGTAAGCATGCTCTATCTCTTCAAACAGTTTTCATTTTGTTGTGCTGAAAACATTTAATATCCTTCTAATTTTTGAAATATATAGCACATTATCATTATTTGTAGTTATCCTGATGCTAAATAGAACACTAGAACTCACTTTTACAATCATGACTCAATATAAGCAAGTATAGCTACAGATTTCCCCCTTAGCATCACTTTAGTTTTACATTTTACTATTGTGGTTTTTTTTTTTATCTCTACATATTTTCTAATTTCCCTTATGATTTCTTCTTTGACCCATTGGTTGTTTAATATCCACAATGCTTCCATTTTTATTCTGCTATTAATTGCAAATTTTGTCTTATGGTTGAGGAAGATACTTTACATGTGTCTATTTTAATGTCTACTTAGTCTTACTTTGTGACCTAACATGGTAATCATAGAAAGTGATCCACATACAATTAAGAATAACCTCCCAACAAAGAAAAGCCCAGGTCCAAATTGATTCACTGCTCAGTTACACCAGATCTTTAAAGAAGAATTATCACCAATGCTCCTCAACTTGTTCCAAAAAACATACAATAGGGAGCAACACTACCAAAGTCATTTGGGGAAGCCAGTATTACCCTTATACCAAAACCAGGTAAACATGCATCAAAAAAGAGAAAGGTATAGGGCAATTTTCCTCATAAACATAGAGGCAAAAATCCTCGATAAAATACTTGCTAACAGATAGCACATTAAAAAAAAGCATACATCATGATCAAATAGTTTTCATTTCAGAGAAGGATGATACAACATATGCAAATCAACAAATGTATTATAACACCTGAACAAAATCAAATACCAAACCCCATGATCATCTCAATAGATGCAGAAAATGCCTTCAACAAAATTCAACAGCCTTTCATGATAAAAGCTCTGAAGAAACTAGGAATAGTTTTCTATAGACAATATTATACTAACACAGACAAACTGAAACTATTTTCTCTAAAGTCAGGGATATGATGAGGGTGCCCACTCTCCACACTCTTATTCATTACAGTACTGGAATTCCTAACTAAAGCAATAAGACAAGAGAAAGAAATAAAAGTGATTCAAATACAGAAAGAAGAAGAAGTCAAATTATCCCTATTTTGCATGATGTGATCTTATACCTAAAAGATCCTAAAATCCTTTAGATCTTATAAACACATCCAGCAAAGTAGTAGGATACAAAATCAATATGCAAAAAATTCTGTAGTTTTTCCATACATGAACATTGAACAGATTGTGAAAGAAATGCATTCACAAAATCATCAAAATACTTAGGAATAAATTTAGTGAAGCAAGTGAAAGACCTAGGCATACAATGAGCACTAAATCAAAGAAGAAAAAGAAATCAAAGACATCAGAAAATGGAAGAACATCCCATACTAATGGAATGGCAGAACCAATATCATGAAAATGGCTCTACTACCAAAGGCAGTCTATATGTTCAATACAGTCCCCATCACAATTCCATTGACATTCTTCACAGAGATAGAAAAGTCATTCCTAAAGTTCATATGGAAGCACAAAAGACCTCAAATAGTCAAGGCAATCATGCATCAAAAATAGCAAGGCCAGAGGTATCATAATACTTAACTTCAAATTATACTACAAAGCCATAAGCAATAAAAATATCATGTTAGTGGCACAGAAACAGATATGAAGAACAATGAAATTGAATAGAAGACCCAGACACAAATTCACAGCTACAGCCATTTAGTTTTTTGTCAGAGAAGCCTAAAACATAAATAGGAGAAAAAAAATAGCTTGTGCAACAAATGGTGCTGGGTAAATTGGATATTCATCTGTAGAAGATTAAAACTAGATCCAACCTTGTACTAGTATCAATTCAAAGTGAATCAAAAGTCAGTGTAAGACCTAAAACTGTGAAACTACTTCAGAAAATAATAGGAAAATCACTGGAACATATAGCCATAGGCAATAAATTCCAGAATAAAAGCCCAATAGCTCAGCAATTAAGTGAATGAATTTAAAAACAGGACTGTATCAAACTAAAAAGCTTTTTGCACAGTAAATGAAGTAGTCACAAGACTGAACAGACAGCCTACAAAATAGGAGAAAAATCTTTGTCAGCTAAACATCTGAGAAGAGATTGAGAAGAAGAATTTACAGGAAGCTCAAAACCCTAATCTCCTGAGGATCCAAGATGGCAGTTAGTATAAAGAATTGGAATGCCTGAATTCTGTGACTCCAGAAACCACCTCAGGACATGGGAGGTATACATGGGTAATTTGAGTTGTTTCTAGCCAAAATAATAACCACCAACACATTAGGTGCACATAAAATTCCAGAACTGACTTATAAAACAGCTTTTAATCATACCTAATAGTCGGGAAAATCTTGGCACTGCACAGCCAACAGGGCATGTCTGCCCTGGGAAAAAAAGTCCCAGGCCATTTCTCCCTTTTTTTTTTTTTTCTTTCAATTAAGCAGAAGATAGAACATTAATCAGAATCGATCTCTGTGACATCTTGGAGTCCTAACCTGTAGAAAGCCTCCCTATGCACTGCTCTACTGAACCCAGTCCCAGTGTCTACATTGAGAAAAGCAGCATGTCATTTCTCCCTACCAACAAGTTTCAAAGCTACCCACGTAAACCTGCAGACCCAACAGGTGAGCAACACATGACTCCTCTACCCACCCCTTGGGAACATACTCCAGCATAGCCCTTGGGCAGATTGAACCCCCCCTGAACAAAACTGAAAAGCATAAACAGAGAATTGTAATCTAACACTGACAGAAGGGGTGGGTGAAATGCTGAACCTGTCACAGAGAATGGGGGTAGGGCAAGCAGCTGAACACTCAGTGAACAAGGTGGGAAAAGTAACAAAGGCTGAGAGTGGGAGTAGGGCAACAAGCCAACCTCCCAAAGCAGGAACACTGAGTTGGTCTTGTGTGACTGGGGGCAGTACTCAAAACTGAATTGCGCCACCTTGCTGGGAGAGGAACTGACCAGTCAGAGCTGCAGCCTGGTGAAAACAACAACAGATCTGACTACTTGCAAAAACTGGCAGTGAGTTACCTCAGGCCCCAATTTCAACCGGCCCCATGGACAGAAAGAACCAAATACTGCTCACAAGCCAGTCACCTGGTGAAATCACTTCAGAGCTCTTGCTTGTAACAGATGGCCCATAAGACCAAGGAAAGTAGAAAAAATAAAAGAAAAATCTCTTCCAGTCATCTCCACCCCAAATGATCTGACAAAAGGGGCAGTATCCTTCTCCACAAAGCCCGGAATACCAAGCAACAATCCCAGCATTGGACACCAACAAAATAAGTCCAGAACTTTTACCAAGCAGAGTGAATTTTTTGTTGTTGCTGTTCCTGTGTTTTTGTTTTTGTTTTTGTTTTTTTTTTTTGGTATTATTAACTTTAGCACCACTATTTTCTTATCTGTATTCTTACCCCTTCACTTTCCCTCTTTTTCTTGTGCTACAATCCATTGTTCTCCCTCCCAACTACTCTTTCTGCCCCTTCTCATCCACTCTGTCTCCCCTATCTTCACCTCCCTCTCCTATCCTTCCCCAACCTGTCACCACACTACCTATCCTCCTTACACACTCACAACCAGCTGACTATCCTACTGTAATAATTGGACACACCCCCAAGTCCCCTTCAATCCCTGACACAAGCATCCTCTACCACAATAGTGGAAATACACCCAAACACATAAGGGACACAAAACCTAAGAGCCTCCATACTACTTACGCCCCCCACCCCCATTCTGGCCCCTCTTTAGTGCCACCTTTACCAATAACTCAAGTTTCTGTCTCTAGACAAACAGCAATTACCCCCCAACTCCCACTGTTTATAGATATTATAAGGGGTTTTCTATACAATAGGCAAACAACTGGTCTGGCATTAAACCCACAAATTTGATATTGATAATTTGCACCTCCAGGCCAGAGCAAGAAATAGCACATCAACCTAGCTAATAACTAAGTCAGTCACAACACAAAAATTAAATCAAGGGAACTAAAACAGGAAATTAAAAACACCAACTAGCCAATGAAGAACGTAACTGCACAACACCAATTTGGAGTGATGAGGAAAAGAAGGAGGGAATGAAACTATACTCCTCAATAAAACAATTCACTAGAGGATTTGGTGGGAAGTGAAGAAAATGGATAATCAGTTCGTGACCCCAACAAAACAATGATAATTGTCACTAATGAGCCCAGTGATGGCCACAAAAAAATTCCTCAAAGAAGAAATCATGGGAGAGGTCACTGAAACTCATGGAGAAGATACTAGACATGGTTAACCAGAAAGCACAAGAAGCCCTCAAGAAATTTCAAGACACCACAAACAAAAACCTTAAGAAGATGCAGAAACAACTAAATGAACTCAGAGAGGACTTCAACAAACACCAAAGTGAAACAAAGGTCATGATAAAAAAAAAAAGAGATACATGAAATAAAGAAGACAACACAAAATATAAAAGAGGAGTTGAACAAAGATATGGAAAACCTCAGAAAAAGAATCAAACACAAATCCTGGAAATAAAAAGTCCCCTTAGTCAAACAAAAACCACTGTGGAAAGCCACTCCAGCAGACTAGAATAAATGAAAGACAGAATCTCAGAGCATAGAAATTAAAGAAAAAAACAGAAGAACTCTTGATTAAACAACTCAAGAGCTATGAAAGGAATATACAAGAACTCAGTGACTTCATCAAAGACCAAACCTGAGAATCGTGGGCATTAAAGAAGGAGAAGAGGTGCAAGCCAAAAGGATATAATATATTCAATAAAAAATTAACAGAAAAGTTTCCAAATCTTGAGCAATATTTGCCCATTCAGGTACAGGAAGCCTCCCGAATAGCAAACAGACTTGACCAAACTATAACCTCTTCACAGCATGTTATCATTAAGACAACAAGCACAGAGAACCCAGAATGAATATTGAAGGCTGTAATAGAGAAAGAACAAATAATGTATAAAGGTAAACCCATCAAAATAACAGCAGATTTCTCAATAGAAACTTTAAAAGCAAGAATGGCATGGAGTGAGATATTTCAGGCACTGAGTGAATGTAATTTCAGTCATAGGATACTCTACCTAGCAAAACAATTATTAAAAATTAACAGAGGAATAAAAGTCTTCCATGGAAAATAAACACTAAAATAATATATGACCACCAAGTCACCACTACAGAAGATTCTATAAGGAATTCTGCACACAGAAGATGAAAGCAAACAGAACTATAAGAGGATGGGAAGTATTAAACCACAGGAGAATAAAAGACAAATAATCAAAGAGTAGTGTTGATTTGGCTGTACATACTCAAATCTTTAAACAGCAAAACAAATGGTAGGAATCACCACATACCTATCAATATTAACTCCAAATGTCAATGGGCTCAACTCCACCATCAAAAGACACCATTTGGCAAACTGAATTAAAAAGGAAGATCCAACAATCTATTGTTTGCAAGAAACCCACATTATTGACAGAAATAAATACTGACTTAGGGTGAAAGGCTGGAAGAAGATTTATCAAACTAATGCCCCTCCACAAAACAGGCAGAGTAGCTATACTTATGTCAGACAAAGTAGACTTCAACCTTACATTTGTCAAATGAGACAAAGAAGGTCACTTCATAATAATAAAAGGGGCAACACATCAAGAGGAAATAACAATTATCAACCTATATGTATCCAATGTTAGTATACCCAACTTCATCAAACATACTCTAAAGGACTTAAAAGCACACATAGACTGCAACACAGTCTATCACTGATAGGTCATCCAGACAAAATATCAACAAAGAAATCCTAGGCTTAAATGACACCATAGATCAAATGGACCTAAATGATATCTACAGAATATTTCATCTGGCAAGAGTACAATATACATTCTTCTTAGCAGCACATGGAACTTTCTCCAAGAAAGACCGTATCTTAGGGCACAAAGCAAGCCTCAACAAATAAAAAAAATCGATATAACCCCATTCATTCCATCTGATCACAATGCAATAAAACTAGAATTCAACAACAAAAGCAGCAGCAGAAAATATGCAAACAATTGGAGATTAAGCAACACATTGCTCAAAGACAAGTTGATCAAAAAGTTCCTGGAATTTAATGAAAATACACACACAACCTATCAGAACCTATGAGACACAGCAAAGACAGTCCTAAGAGGAAAGTTTATAGCCATGAGTACATATATTAAAAGGACAGAAAGATCTCAAAAAGATGAACCTATGAACATCTGAAACTCCTAGAATGTGTTATGACCCATGTTGATCCAACTCTAACTGATCTTTGCATTGGTTCCTGATCCCCTGCTCATGATAACCTCCGTCGTGTTAAGGTTTCTGTATTAGTTCCTCTGCAGTGGGTTTTCTACCTATTCCTATATCTCCTGTATGTGCTCTCCCCTTGTCATGTGATCCAAGTCCAACCACATTGCTGCATTTGCCCTAGATCTAAAGTCTGCATATGAGGGAGAACATACGATTTTTGGTCTTCTGAGCCTGGATGACCTCGCTCAGAATGAAGTTCTCTAGTTCGATCCATTTACCTGCAAATGATAAGATTTCATTCTTCTTCATGGCTGAGTAAAATTCCATTGTGTACAAGTACCATATTTTCTTGATCCATTCATCAATAGTGGGGCATCTTGGTTGTTTCTATAACTTGGCTATTATGAATAGCACTGCAATAAACACATGGGTACACAAAAGCAATAGTAGGAATCTTGCTGTATAGCTATCCTTAACTCAACTAGCAAAAAAGCTTTGTCTTCCTTATTATGCTTATGTCTTTTCTTCAACAAAATTAGTTATCAGGGCAGAACCTGCCTGGAACTGAGGGGAGGAGGAGGGGGAAGGGTGAGGGAGGAAGGCAGGGTGAAGAAATGAACCAAACAATTATGCACATGTGAATAAATGAACAAAAAATAAATAAATAAAATAAATTAAAAAAAATAAGAACAAGTAAAACCCAAAACAAGAAGAAAGAGAAATAATTTAAAAAAGGGCCAAAATTAATGAAATAGAGACCAAAAGAAAAAAAACATAAAAAGAATCAACAACACAGAAAGCTGGTTCTTTGAACAAATAAACAAGATTGACAAGGCCCTGGCAAATCTGACTAAAATGAGGAAGGAAAAGTCCCAAAATAATATAATCAGAAATGAAAAAGGAGAGATAACCAACAAACATGAAAAAAATCCAGGGAATCATCAGAGACTACTTTGAGAACCTATATTCCAATAAATTTGAAAATCTTGAAGAAATGGACAAACTTCTAGATACTTATGACCATCCAAAACTGAACCAAGAGGATATTAACTATTAACTCCCTAAACAGATAACATGTAATGAAATTGAAGCAGCAATCAAGAGTCTCCCAAAAAAGAAAAGTCCAGGACCTGACAGATTCTCTGCTGAATTCTACCAGACCTTTAAAGAACTAATACCAACTTTCCTTAAACTTTTCCATGAAAGAGAAAGGGAAGGAACACAGCCTAACTCATTCTATGAAGCCAGTATTACACTCATGCCAAAACTGGACAAAGACACATCCAAAAAGGAGAACAGACGAATCTCCTTTAATGAACATTGTTGCAAAAATCTTCAATAAGATAATGACAAACAGAATCCAACAACATATCAGAAAGATCATTCACGTTGACCAAGTTGGCTTCATCCCAGGGATGCAGGGATGGTTAAATATATGCAAATCATATATATATATACATACATATACATATGTAAATACATATACATACATATGTGTGTTTATATATGTATATACATGTATGTAATAGTGGGACTGTTTGGGGGCCTAGGAGTAGGTGGAAGAGGAAAAGCAAATGAAGAGGGTTAATTACATTGAAGCACATCACATCTGCATATGAAGATGGCATAATAAAATGCATTGAAAGCTGTTGAATAATAAGGAGGTAGGTGGGATAAAGGAAAAGAGAGTAATGCAGGTGATTAATCTGACTAAAATAAAATTATATTTATGCATGAAATGTCATGGTAAAATCTCTTTGAACAATTAACTTAGATTTAAAAAACGAAGGATGGGAACATGAAACAGATACTAATCTGAGATGGATACCAGAGGGAAAGAAGGTAAATGAAGAGAGTCAATAAGGGTGAAAATAATCCATGTACTTTGTATTCTTGCATGAAAATAGAACAATGAAGCATGTAGAAATTGTTTTAAGGAGTGGGAAGGGTGAATGAGGGAGAATGATGTAGGGGGTGAATTTAAGCAAAGTTGCATTGTAAGCACAGATGGAAAGTCACAATGAAACTTCCCTGTACAACTAATAAATGCTAATAAAAATGTTTTAAATATATGTACTATTGTTGGGTATTGTGTTGTGTATGTGTTTGTTACATTTTTGCTACCAAAATGAGAACTGAAATTACAATTTACCCTCCAAGCTCTTTCTTAGAAGACCCAGAGTTTCACAATAGTCACATCAGTTTCTTCTAGTGTGATTTTTGTCTGGATGGGAAGGCAGATTCCTTTTGATTCCTACACTTCCATATACTAGAATTCTCTGAAAATTATAAGATTTTATAGTCACAATTTAAATGGAGAGGGGAAGGGTCAGCAGGAGGGACAGGGTAGAGAAAAAGAAACATAGTGAGGGATTCTAAAAACAAATTGTGCAGGGAAGCTAAGTAGTGATTACGACATGGTTTTGGAGAGAGACCACCTGGTTTTGGAATGTGGATACCTACTGGTTTTATGATATTGGACTGATGAGTCTCATCTTTGTTTTTAAATTTATCTATCTAAACAGAATAAAATAGAAATATTTAATCTATTCACCAACCAGGTGAGAATAAAATCTCACGTGGTTGGTGAATAGATTAAATATTTTATGTTTTAAAAGTAATTGGAATAGTATCTTATACATTGCATTTATCCATGAATATTGTAATTAATAGTTACTTGGGAGAATCCATATTTGCTGATTAATTTATAATGAAGATTAAGACTGTTAACAGTATAGCATTTCAAAAAAAGAAGGTTTCACAAAACTGTAATAGACACTCTGAAAAATGTTCTCAAAACATGGAAAATGGATAGAACTATAATAGTTAAGCTGTAGCTGAGGAAAGAGCAAGAAGAGAACATTAAGACAAACAGAAAAGGAGTTTCTGAGAATCTGAAAAATCTGTTTTTTATCTGCCCCTGCCTCAGACGAGCTTTCTGACCTTTGTCATTACATCTTTTAATCACCATTAATAGTGCCTTGCCATGGGTCAATCTCAGGACAAGAGACACCAGTAAATATTATGTCCTCTCCAGTATTCTTTGAGGAGCACATGCAATTTTGCCTTCTTAGTGTAAAGTTAGTTTGGAATGCATTTTCTCTTATTTGTTGCAGCTCAATTTTCCATTTACTTCTGTTCTAGACACCATTTGATGCCCTCAGAACTGAGCAGTGAAAAAGGCAGTAATTTTACTGAGTATATGGAACTTGCATTCTTTGAGAAGTTTCAGTGTCTTCATCAGTTTCTTAACTCCCTTGACTTTGTCTGACCTTGGGATGTGGTTATTATTTAAAGAATTTCTTTTTGGCATCTTGTTTTTCCTGGCCTCACTGGAAAAGAAGCCAAACTGAAAAATGATATAATTTCATAAACTTTTCCCTCACCATTGATACTGGTGATACATATGAAGAGCAAAATAAAAGGAAAGACTATTGAACCTATGTCATCAACCAATAAGCATTTCCATTCTATAATAAAGAAGTTTCTGTTCTACAGCTAGGCCCATGGCTCTAAAGTTGTTGTAGGATTTATTTCTGCATTATTTTTGCAGTTAGTGCTGCCAAGTGAATAAATTGTGGCCAAAGAAAAGTTAAATAAATGATATGCACTAGTGTAGCAAGAAAAGGGAGGCCAGAAAAGAAACAGACAGGCTGTGTTCTGTTGATGAGATGGGGGAAGGGATGGCAAAGCAGAGAGATAAAACTTGAAGAATTGAAACATGAAGGTCACATAGCACTGGGGAAATGAAATAGCCAGTGAAGTCACATGCAGCCATATGTGGGTTGAGCTTTGCTTTTTGCTTTGGTAACCTGCCTGCAAGGGTATATAAGGTGAGACCACTTTGTTCTTGGGCTCAACAATAAAATTTGTTTCCTGCTAATCTGCCTCAGAGACTCCTATCTCAGCTCATAATTTCTGAGTCATGGTTTTTTTTTTTTGTTGTGTTTTTTTTTTTCTTTCTACAATTCTGGGATGAACCCAGAGTCCTTAACACACAAAACACATACTCTACCAGAATTATATCCTCAACTCTTAGCTTGTTCAAACAGCGTCTCAGAATGTAACTGAGGTTGGCCTTGAACTCACAACCCTCCTGCCTCAGATTGAGTGTGGTGCACACCTGTAATCCTAGCACTTGAAAGGCAGAGGCAGAAGGATTAAAAGGTCGTGGCTGGCTCAGGCTACATAGAAAGATCCTGCCTTGTAAAGTAAAGTAAAACAAAACAAATGTTTTACTCTTTCTTGCTGGTTGGAGAGCCACATCTGCATTTTAGATTAGAGGGAAAAGATACAAGTTGAAGACTACAAAGCTACTCTCACATGTTCAATAAATAAATAAAAAAGTAAATTTATATGTTGTTTAAATCATTGCATCCTGTATTCTCTCAAATATAGTAGCAATATTTGTACCATACTAGCAAAAGTTATCTTGGCAAAAGTAAAAGTACAAAATAGTAGCCTATGAGATTAAAACCACTGAAATCCTTGTCATTTTCTTAACCTAGACTATTTAGAACCAAAGGTTTTTGATTTTCCTTTTTTCATCACAATCTCCATATGAATTTTAACTGGAGTTATCTGTGGTCTGTGAATATGAAGGGAAGTAATGAATGTTTATTTGTTTAATCATCAAATAATTATGGAGCATCTACTATATGATAGAAGTTGTGATTGTTCTTGAGAATCAAGAAGGGGAGAAATAGATTCTGTCCTTGTCCTCATGAACTTGGAATTGACTTGTTGAAATTCAGCTTTGCACAGCAAGGTTAATTGCACATGCATGTTATACTATATGCAGCTCATAGTACTAGCTTAACATTTCTTATTTTACCATGGGAAGATTCTCTAAAGAACATCCATCTAATTGTTGCACTGAAAGGGATTCAATTCACCTGAACAATTTAAATATTAGTAAATAAAATGAACTAGAAATATTATTCTTTTATTTATTTACTCAAGAGAGAAAAAGAAGAGGGGAAATATTACTACATGAATATGATATAATAAAAAGTTCAGAATTATTTGTTGCATTCTTAAATATCTGATGATTTAACAATTGAAACTTCGGGTACAATTAATAACTTTATGAGTAGAATTCAATTAATTTCAATTTAAAATTAGGATTATCAGCCTAATAATATGCTTTTCTCTTAGGTGTATTGAAGTTTTTCATAATCTGAGCATGCATCCTGGCTTTGACTCTTATTTCTTGATCCTTAGGAATTTTAGTACTTCTTAAAACAAAGTTAGACCATGAGCTTGTTCATTACATAATATTGACAGATGACCATTTCTTTTCTGTGAATTACTTTGATCAATCCTTATAAGGCTCCTATGTATCAAACATTGTTTAAAGTTTACATTTGAGTGAGAAAATCAGTGAAAATATGAAGCAAAATATAGCAGCTATTACTAGTGATACACCTGATGAGAGGTGTCAGAAGTATGTGAAGCCTCACTGAGAAGAAAGAATAAGAATCATTAGTTCACTGGATACAGGACATGAGAAAGAGGAATCACAGATAGATCCAAGGTTTACAGCATGAACACATGGACAAATGGAGTTTCCATTATCTAAAGGCGAAGGGGAAAGTCATCAAAATGGGATTAGGGTCAAAAGAGAGGGAATGAAGAGACTATCAGACGTCTGAGTGCAGAGGGCAAGGAGGCAGTTGGGTAATATGTGGGTTTCAGAAGATAAGAAGCTGGTTGTAAAATGTTTCTATTGATGAAACATGGATAAATTTTAATCCCTATGACTTCATTAATTCATGAAGGCAATAAATGTAGCTAGAAGAAATGATGTTCAAGGAGTGAAGTGGTGTACTTTCACATTAAGGAACCAGGGACATATGGAGGAACCAGCAGAGTACACTGCAAAGGAACAGAGGAAATGCACAGAAATGTGATATCCTGGAAGCTAAGTTAAGAAAGGCAGAGGAGATACCTTTTTGTTACATTATCAAATGCCCCTAGTAGGTGGAACAACATAGAAGTGAAGATTTACTAGTAAATCTACACTGATCACTGGTGGCTTGACAGGAGAAATTTAATGCAGGAGGAAGAACAAAACCTGGCTGAAATGGGATAGTTTCTAAGAGAGGGCTTACAGTTTTAAAAAATTCTTCCTACATTCTGGTCTTCTCAGGCTAGGAGAATGAGTCCAGGTTGGACCTGAGGAAGTTGGTTCTTGAGACTGCTGAAAGATAGACATGTAAGGCAGAAGATGTGGAAGAATGTTCGAGTCACGTAATATATTTACCAACATATATACAGCTCTTCAACATCAGAGAGGCAAGAGTGAGAACAGAGCTAGCCGCAATCTTTAAAAGCAGCGAACCAGGATGAGACTTCTGAGAACAATTTTCCAACTAATAACAGCTTTATTCAATTTGTCAGGGATGAGCACTTATCTGTCTCAGATGATAAAAGATCACAGAAAGATTTCAGACAGAGAAAGATTTCTACTTAAACAATAAACTCTACACACTCTTTCTTGGTAAATGACCTGAAATCCATTCTGTAATTATGACAAATAGGAGACAGGAGCACCATGCGTCAAGCTCATCAGCACCCTGCATCTCCACTGCAGACAAAATTCAAGAGATCATTTATCATTTCAATTGTATTAGCCACCATTTGCCTGAATTATTTTAGCATTAACCTTTTTCACCTAATGTCTTTCATCAAAATTTACTCTAAATAGCTCAGAAAAGAGGTGGCTAGATGATTTTGATTTATGTATTTGTCAGGGAGGTGGAAGAGCCTCTAAAGGGACACAACTTTCACAAATTATTATTTAAGCTGAAACACAACTAACCAATTAAAACCCAATGATTGCTTGTGACTAGCTGATTTTTTTTCAGAGAGGATGTAATGGATAACTACATTTTATATGACAATCATGAGTCTGTGTGACATGCAAATTCTAATATACAATATAAATTATGAAAAATCAACATGAATGTGGATAAAAAAGCCAAAGATTAGCTACTTATCAATCTTTTTTCCAAAAAGAAAATAACTTCTTTTGCCAAAATAAGAGCATTTTTAAAGTCCTGTCAGTCCCCTTCTTGTTCTGGTGGAAAAAGTGTGACAGTTCCTCAATGGAACCATTTGTTGTTCTTTGAATTCAGTCAGGGAGAGAGCAGTTTCATTGTCATTCAGGTGCATCGCTTGATGTCTTACTCTAAAATAGAAACCAGGCAAGAGAATCAAAGACTCTAAAAGTTCACAGAAGTCTTAGGGTATCTGTTTTCTGTCCCAGTCCCATGGGACAGAAGATGTTTCCTAAACATCTTCGTCATTCCTTTGTCTACATCCCCACATTCCCATATCAATGGAAAGCATGGCATGTTTTCAAGCACTGAAATAATTGTTGTTGGGGGAAATAACAGAAAATGAAATAAAGTTATTGGCTACACTGAATGTCTGCATGGAAAATTGGGTTCTTCACTAGTATTAAATGCAGAATTTGTGAAGGCAGTAGAAGGGATTGTTGGATATTTAAATGCTGAACATAACCCCTATCACCCATTGGATCCTTGCTTACCTTAATACTTGTGATGGGCCTCAGCAGACCTTAATTCTTCAGTAGACAGAGAATTCTCCTGGAGAGAACAAGATTCCAAAGGAGGGAATTCCTGTGTCCTGAGGCTTGTGAGGCCATTTGTGTCTTCACTGAAGGGGAAACATTCAGAATACAGGGATGTCTACTATAATCCCACATGTGTGTGTTCTGAAAAAATCTCTGCATAGTAAAACATACAATGATTCTGGAGAAAACAATAGAGGAAAGCCATTAAAACTAAGAAATTTTTAATCATAGCAATGGCAAAAAATAGTAAGAATCAAAAGAACAAATGAAAACTCTTAGAGTTCATTAAACTTCCTTTGTGGTCACACCATCATCACAACATCTCCACCATCTGAGCTTTGCAATTTTAACCAGGAGTTTGTGCTTCTTTCTTCAAAACAAGGCCCTTGAAGTCATTTTCTTATAAAAAAAAAAAAAAGAACAGAAAAATTCTTTGGCTGGCTGTGGTGGCTCATGCCTGTAACCCCAACAACACAGAAGGTGATCTGGAGGATGGGATTTGGGGCCATCTCAGGCAAAAAGTTAGTGACACCTCATTTCAATCAGTAAACCAGGCCCGTGTTTGTGATCCCAGGCACATAGGAGGCATAGTTAGGAGGATTACAATCTAAGACTGGCCCTGAAAAAGAAAACTAATGTAAAAATGCTCAAGTGGTAGAACTCCTGCCTAGAAAGCATTTGCCAGGAACTCAAACCCCTTACCAAGAGAGAAAGAGAAAGACAGAAAGAGAGAGAAAGAAAAAGGAAGAAGGAAGGAAGGAAGGAAGGAAGGAAGGTTGGCTCTTCAAAACTAGTGTTGTAATCTACAGTGTGATGTTCAGTTATTTTCATCCTAGAGGAAACATCTTCGTCGTTCCTTTGTCTACATCCCCACATTCCCATATTAATGGAAAGCATGGCATGTTTTCAAGCCACTGAAATAGTTGGGTTAGTCCTTTATTGCTTGGAAACAAATTAGCACAATTAGGAAATTAGACCAATGCATATTTATTATCTTGGAGTTTCTGTGGGTGGGAAGTTTGATGACTTACCTGCAAATACCTGTCAGTTTGACTATATCTATACTTGTATCCCCTTCTAAGTTAACATTGTTCTAGGCAGAATTTACTTCTTTCTGTTATGGGATTGAGGCCCACTTCTCACTGGCTGTTAGTGGGACTACTCCCAGACTTGGAAGCCCCAGAGCTCCCCACCATGCATCTTCCCTATAGCCCCTCACAAAATGGTGGTCTCCTTCTTCAAGTCCAGTAGGACGGTCTCTCTTGTCTGCATAGTCTCATGTCACATAACCCCAAGAGTTAAAATTCCATCATCTTTGCCATATTATATTTGTTTGAAGCAAGTCACAGATTCCAACCCATCAAACAGGACATGATATAGACATATAATTCATGGGAGTCCATGTTAGGCTATATCTGTCACAACAAGCAGCCACTATGTGTACTAAAAGAATGCATTTTGATAGGACTCCCACCTTTTAAAATTTGTTTTTATATACTGTTAAAATTATTTTTTTGTTTTGTTCTCATTTTTTTGAGACAGAATTTGAGGCTGGCCTCAAACTCACAGTCACCTTCCTCAGCCTTGCAAGCTCTAGGATGACAGGTGTGAATCATCAAATTCACTCATGTGAATTTTCAGAGTAGGAAAATCTAGAAAGTAGATAACCAGTTACATGAAGAGCAGGCCAATAACTAAAGGATGATAGTTTGGGAGGGTTTTTTCTTCCTTTTTGGAGTACATATTAGTTATAGAAAGGGGCTCCATTTTGATAGTTCCAAATGTACATATAATGTACTCCAATTAAATTCACCCCATTGCTCTCCTCTCCCTCATTTCTCCTCCACTCTTCTTAAAAACAGTTTCAACAGTTTCGTTCCTCAGTTTTCACACATATGTATCAAGTGCTTCGATCATGTTAACCTCCTACAGCTTCTCTTGCCACGCTCCCACCTTCTGCTGGTACCCACTCCCAAACAAAACCTGTTTTTGTATTTCACTCATCCTTTTTTAGGACTAGACTCTGTGCATAAAAGAGAACATGAAATATCTGTCTTTCTCAGTCTGGATTATTTCACTTAACATCAGGATCTCTAGTTCCACCCATTACTTTATAAGCAATATAATTTCATTCTTTATGGTTGAATAATACTCCATTGTATTATTTTACCACATTTTCTTTATCCATTCATTGGTTGATGAATACCTGGGCTGATTCCATAGTTTGGCTATGGTTACTAGCACTGCTATAAACATAGGTGTCCGGGTATCTGTACTGAATGCTGACTTACATTGTTTTAGATATATGCCCAGTAGTGGTATAGCAGGATCATATGGTACTTCTGCTTTACTTATTTTTTTGGAGGTACTGGTATTTGAACTCAGGGATGGGGAGGCATTCTACCACTTGATCCATAACTTCAGCCTTTTTTAGCTCTGGTTATTATGGAAATAGGGTCTCACTTTTTGTTTGGGCTGGCCTGGAGTGAGGTCCTTCTATTGCCACCATTGCTGGAATGACAGGTATATACCACCACACTCAGCAGTTTTTGGTCTCACAAACTTTTTTGCTGGCTTCAAGATATGATCCTCCTTATCTCAGTCTCTCAAATAGCTAGGATTAAAGGCATGAATGATAGGTGCTCCTCTTATCTTTAGTTTTTGTAAGGAACCTCCATAGTGGCTACATTAATTTACATTCCCACTGAAAGTGGATAAGGATACTTTCCCCACACATTCTGGCCAGCATCTGTTGTTTATTTTCATCATGATAGATTGGAGTAAAATGGAATTTCAGTGCTGGTTTGATTTGCATTTCCTTTCTGACTAAGGATGTTGAACATTTCTTCATGTGTTTACTAATTAGTCATTGCATTTCTTTTGAAACCATTCACCTCATTTGCCATTTATTAATTGGCAATTTATTTATTCCTTTGGTGTTTTCTTTTGGGAGATCTTTATATATTCTAGATACGAATCCTTTATTTGATGAACAGCTGGCTTTCTTTGGATTATGGTAATTGTTTCATTTGCTGTGAAGAATTTTTTTTAATTTGATGGAATCCCATTTTTCTTTTTTTTTCTTTTTAAATTTTGTATCCAAAAGTTTATTATCTAAAATAACAAGTGTGTGAATAGTATGAAAGAACAAACTTTAAGAAAAATTGTATAGGCACATAGACTACTAGAGATGTGTGAGGAGCCACTGATGCTCTGTTCATGAAGAATGGTGCCTACATTAGTCAGTTTACAATAGGCTGCTTTTAAGAAGTAAAACATTTGTCACATTGTACTGTTGATCACTTAATTTTTTCTTCTCAAAACTCTCAAAATTTTCTGATGCTTTTTGTACTGCTTTAATTTATAAGCTAAGAATCCCAGTCTTCTGGTAAAAAAGAGCTTTTGGTCTTAAAAAAAAAAAAAAAACTTTCCTGTCCTAGTCCTATGACTCAACTACTTACTGAGTTTAGCGAACTTACTTACTTCATTTCTCTGTACCATGATTAATTTGCTAAGGGATAAAAAAAAAAAATTTCTCTTCTACCTACTCCATCAGATAATCAGAGATAAAACACTTGTTTTAAAAATAATAATATGCAGACAATAAAAATCAAGAATTTGGGAGCAAATTGATGGAATCCCATTTTTCAATTCTTATTCTTATTTTCTGAAAAATTGTGGTTCTGATAAGAAAATCCTTAAGTAATACCTATATCTTCAAGGGGTTTATTTATGTTTTCTTCTAACAGTGTCAATATTTTTGTTCTTATGTTAAGATCTTGATCCATTTTGAATTGATTTTTGAACAAGGTGAGAGATAGGGGTCTATCTATTGTCAGTCTTCTACATGTAGATATTCAGTTTTCCCAGCACCATTTGTTGAAGAACTATCTTTTCTCCTACATATGTTTTTGGCACATTTGTCGAATATCAGATGGCTTTTTCTTTTTGGGTTTATTTCTGGATCTTTTATTCTATTCCACTGGTGTTCATGTCTGTTTTCCTGCCAATACCATGCTGTTTTTGTTACTATGACTATGCAATATAATTTGAAGTCACGTATTGTGATACCACTAACATTGCTCTTTTTTCTTACAATTTCTTAGGCTATTTGGAGTCCTTTGTACTTCCAAATGAATGTTAAGATTGATCTTTTTATTTCTATGGAGCATGACATTAGAATTTGGATGGGGATTGCATTTGATCATATAATCATTTTCTTAATATTGGTTCTGCCAATCCACATATATTGGGGTTCTTTCCATCTTCTAGTGTCATCTTCAATTTCTTCAATGTGCCATACTTTTCACTGTAGAGGTTTTTCACCTCCTTATGTTTATTTCTAAGGTATTTTATTTTTCAGGCTATTGTGCATAGAATTGTTTTTCTGATTTCTTTCTCAGACTGTTGATTATTTGTATGTAGAAAATGTACTGTTTTACTAATGTTGATTTTGTATCCTGCTACTTTGTTGAAAGTGTTTTCATGTATCACAGTGTTTTGGTGGAGGGTTAAGGGTCCATTAAGGATAGGATCATGTCATCTGCCAATAGAAATAATTTGACTTTTTTCTTTCCTATTTATATACCCCTTTTATTTCTTTCTCTTGCTTTATTGCTTTGACTAAAATTCTAGCACTACATTGAATAAGAATGGGAAGAGTGTACATCCTTGTCTGATTACTGACTAGAAGAAATGGTTTCAGTTTTTCCCCATTTAGGATGATGTTTGTCATAGGATTGTCATATATAACCTTTACTGTGCTGTGGTGTGTTTCTTCTATTCCTAGTTTCTTCAAGGCTTTTTTCATGAAGGGATTTTGAACTTTGCAAATGCTTTTTTAGGCATGTATTGAGAGGATCTTGTGGGTTTTGTCCTTTATCCTGCTTATGAGCTATATTGCATGAGTTGATTTGTGTGTGTTAAGCCATCCTTGCATCTCTAGAATGAAGCCTATTTGAGCATGCTGTGTGATTTTTAATGTGTTGTTGAATTCAGTTTGAAAGTAATTTATTGAGAATTTTTGTGTCTATATTCATCATGAAATTAGGTCTAAAATTTTTTGTCACATCCTTATCTTGTTTTGTTATCAGAGTAATACTAGTGCTCTACAACTTGAACCATTTCCCTAGTTTTTATAACAGATATTTAGAAGTTGAACTTAGGGACTCATGCTTGCTAGTCAGGAGCTTTACCACTTGAGCCAGTCTACCAGGCTTAAAGAAATTTTGACAGGATAAAAATATTCTGATTTTGACTTCTTATGTTTGCATATATGTGTGGGTATACTAAAAACCTGTAAATCACTATTTCAATAGAGAATTATATATTATATGAACTATATCTCAACTATGCTATTAAAGAATGCCATATAAAGGCAATCTTTTGGAAAACCCAAGATGCTATTTAATATGACGAAAAACAAGGTCTGGTGATGTAGCTCAGTATAGAGCATTTGCCTACTATGTGCAAAGTCCTGGGTTTCATCCCCAGAAGTGAAAAAAAAAGAAGAAGGCAAAGGAAAGGAAGGAAGGATTGGAAGGAAGGAGGGAGGAAGAGATAAAAGGAAGAAAGACAAAAAGAAAGAAAGGGAAAAAAGAAAGAAAACAGATTTACAAGTCAGGCATTGTGGTACATACCTGTAATCCCAGTACCTGGGAAACAGAGACAGGATCAAGAGTTTGAAGACAGCCTATGCTACATAACAAAGCAGTCTCAAAGAAATAAAGAAAAGAGAGAGAGAGAGAGAGAGAGAGAGAGAGAGAGAATAAAGCTGCATAGTGAATATTTTATAAAAATCACAGATTCTGACATCTGAAATGGGCTCTAAAATGAACTCCCTTGACCACATTCTCCATGGCTTAGATAACAGAGGTGATCATAACTAATTTTTAAGGTTGTCTTTAGAATTACTTGAGAAAATGTGCACCATTTGCACAGTGTCCAGCATATAGCAAGTTCTCAAAAATGTGTTGATTTCCAAATCTCCCTCCCTGTTCTGTTATAACAGCCACCATGGTTTCAAATGCACAGCAGAATTGACTTTGCAAACCAGAGTCTAGGACTGTTTGCATAGGAAAAGCTCTGAGACAGGTGAAAGAATGATAAGGAACTCACCAGGAGAGAGATCTTAGCTGAGAGTCGAAGGAGCACAGATGAACAGCAACCCATCAGCAGCGGGAAGGCAACTGGAGAGCAATAGTGTGCATATGTGTCAGGTATGCAAAGTTGTTCATTTCAGTTTTAGAGGTGCGGCAACTGTGGTTTGGAAGATGAATGAGATGATCAAATTCCACAGGCGGTAAGGCGTGGAGTTGATATGTGACCACAGGTCTTCTGACGCTACATCAGGAGTTTTTCATGTTTAGCATGAGAAATGGAAGAGCAACCTCCTTCAAAGTCCCTATAGATAGAAACAGCGGTCGTTCATGTCCCCAGAGCCTCATGATACCTATTTCTGAGGTGAGCCATCCTGCTAGACTGAGAGGGCCTTGGTCTGCATACTCTTACAGGAGCCTCTGCCATTCCTTCCAGGAGACTATGATCCTTGGAGCAAGACAGGTGTCTCATTTCAGACAGAAATACTTATGACTGCAATGAAACATCTTGTTTCAATAAAAAAGTATTCAATTGTAGAAAGTGTAATAATAAATCCTGAGTGTTTTTGAACCCTAGAGATCCTGAAGATGTCTTAAAGAACAAATCATTTTAAAAAAATGACTAGCTGAGACTTCAGAAAAACTAGTTATTCTGAATATTTTGGACAAAAAAGGGCATAATTTCTGATGCATTCAAAGAAGTAAGGATAAAAAATAAATATAGGTATCAAATATTCACCAAGATATGTAATGTACAGATTTTCTTTGCTGTGGCATAATATTGTAATTCCCCTCTTGTGACTACCCTAAGTATAAAACTCTGCAGCAATTCCAAGAGAAGCTCCTCAATAATAAATAGATGATGCCCCGTGCTTGCCTTTGAAAGAGTAACTAATGGTAGTACTTCAGGTTTTTTTTTCATCTGTGCTGTCATAAAAGCATATTTCAAACCTTTTGGGGTTGAAATGTACAAAGGCACCTAACATCTTGATGCAGACGCATTTAAAAATCACTCTCAATAATACCCAGTAATAATGAAATCCCAAGCAAAAGGTCACAAAAATATCTGTACAAGTTTTCTGCAAGATTATTTCCCAGCCTCCACATACATTCACAGATGAACAGTAACTATGATTGCACTCAATGGAATACTAAAAGCACATTATGCTTTACATATTCTAAAGCTGTCACTTCAAAGATGCTATCTATGTACATTTTTAAGAATGTTTAGTGCACGTTTGTGTGAGAGGGTGTGGGGGGGTGTCTGTATATTAAGGAGTGGAATATTTAGCTAATTCACTTCTTCTGATTGACTCTGTGTTATCACTTTTTTCACTTGTCATTTTCTCCCTTTTGTCTTCATGTTATTTCTTAGTTTTTGTATTTAAATGTTAAATTGCTCATGCTGCCCTGCCTAATGCCTTTACTTAGACCAGTGCACTCATCCCTGCCTACTGTGTGGTGGCTGCTGAAGACTCACTCAGCAGCCCCTTTTTTGGAGAATTGCCTTACATTGAAAGTCATGACCTTCATTCACCCAGAAGACCAATGGCCTGGAAAGTATGGGTGTGCTAAAGGTTGGCCCCTTGTAGAAAGGCAAGTAACATCTTGTGGTAGAATCCATGCTGTCATTCATTGGAGACACACTTATTTATTTCCCTGTTTCTATCTAGGATAGGAATGCATACTTTTCTAATGAACAGCTCATAAACAAATCACTTATGCCCAAATCTCTGTGCCAGATTCTGTTTCTGAGGAAACTAACCTTTGTCACAATCCCTCTATGCCATTTTTACTGTTTGCACTTGTGTGCTTATTATGATTTTATTTGGGGAGCAAGAACTTCTTTAAAGTCTATATTTTATCTTGTTTTAATCTTCATAATAGTCTCATGAAATAAGCTATACATCTTTGTATCTTTGCACTCTTATGCTGCTTGAAATGGAGCCAGACAATGACTTCCTAACTAATGTAACAGTCATGCCTGGGATTTTATGCAGACATTGTCTCAGGTTTTCTTTATTAAATGCATGGGAGATACTAACATAATCTAAAATATAAGATAATACTATATACCATAAAGGATTTTCAGCATTTTCAAGTTTGTAAGGATAAAATCCTGATTAAGATCCATTCCCTGCCCTCGTGGAATGTTAGCACCTAGGAGATGGGCAAGGATGGAGACTAGTATGGATCAAATATTCACACAAATTAATTATATTGGGTGTTTGTGTTTATGGTACTTTCTAAGCAGTGCAAGTGCAGAGTTGTATGAGAGGTAAAATAAGGTCCTACATGAGGTCCTACCCTAGGACATCAGAGAAAGATACTTTGAGATTGTGACTTATACAAGGAGACCTAGATGAGTAGTAGTTATTCAAGTGAAGAAGAGGGCAAAAGAATTCCAGGCATTGAGATCAGAGCACGTGAGATACCTGAGACAAGAAGAGATAGACAGGAACAAATAACACAAACAAGAACAATAGAATATGTTGATGTTACAAAGGTAAGCAAGGACCACAATAATACAGGGCATATTCAACATGCTGGACTTTTTACAAGCTAATATATTATCAAATATTTATAAACATGAATGTGACATATGTTAATTACCTGTTGCTACATAACAAATTATCCCCAAATGGAGTGGCTTTAAAAATCATAACATAATTTTTTCCTGATTCTGTGGCTTACAAATTCAGTCTTCTAGGTTCATTCTTACAACTGTGTTCAGACTTATTCTAAAGTTTTTGGCTCTGATGCTGTTCATGGGTGGGAGATTCTGATTCTTTTCTGTTCCATCCTCTCCTCTACAACTCATTGCTCAACTTTCATGTACATTATTGTCCATAGTTTCTTTTTTGAGGAGAGTATTAAATTTCTTTCTATGGTGGCCATGTTCTGAGAGAGAAGAGGCAAACTTCCAGGACTAACAGAACTGATTCTTCCATTTTGTGTGGATCAAAGCAAGCTCAAATTTATGAGTGGGAAAATAATTCCACCTCATTTTTTTTATTTTGTGGTGCTGGGGATTGAACTTATGGCCCCACACATGCTAGGCAAGTGCTGTGCCACTGAGATATATTCCCAGGTCCAACTCTACTTCCTAATGGAAGGTGTATTATGCATGTACAAACTTGGTTGCCAGCCATCTTTGTAGAATTTATCATACAAAATTTATCTATTTTAAAATTTTTATTTTGGTAAACTGTGAAGCAATGAATTACCTAGTCCAGAAGAAATAAGTTATGAAATAGCACAATAATTCATCCTAGAGGCAACGCTGGCTTTGTTTAACATGATAAGCAATGCAATGAAGTGAATGGATTGTAAAAAGCATTTAGAAAGTAGCATCAGCAGCACTTGAGAAAGCTTTTATGCAGTTGATAAAATAGAAAAGTGAAATGCATTTGAAATATACACCATTAAAATAAAGATTATATCAATGCCTAGTGTAATATATTGTAAAAAGTGGGTAATATAAGTGAAGTTTTGAAGATTAGAATTACACTGAAGCACTCCATTCTTACAGGAAAGTTTTTCGTCTTGTGGGAGTATAAATTAGTGCTACTTTAAGAGGAAAATCTGGGATGATCAATCAAAAACCACAATTCACGTACACATCGATCTTCTAATTTACTTTTAGTCATGTGTTTCTGAGACACACTCCCCCATCTCTCCATGTAAACACAAAATAGAATGCACAAAGATATTCTTATGACACCGTGTATAACAGAAAACCACTGAAAAATCACCTGAATATTCTTCAATAAAGGAATATAATATACTCATGTTATGGAATGTTCTTTACATTTTCAAGGAAATTAGATCAATGTGAGCTGTCATTGAAAGGAACTTAGGACTGATTTTAAAAGAAAAAAGTTACAAAAAACTGTGAAGTAATCTTTTGTCTTTATGATAAATATTATTTACATACCCAGTGGATGTTACTAGAAGCTCATAAGCTAAAGAATATAACAAAGTTAAGAGAGAGATTCTATTTTATACCTCACATACTTTTGAGTGCTTGGATTTTAAAAACTTATGAATATATAGTACTTTGTAAACTTGAAAGCAATAAATGAGAGAGATTTTGTGTCTAAACATTTTTAATTTGCAATAAAATTATTTTGTAAAATCTCTGAAGCATCTGAATGTATACTTCTTGGCAAATTAACTACACTTGGTCCAAAATTTAGTTTTCTATAGCCTTTTAATAATGTACGAATTTTGTATTAATCATTACAAAATTATTTCCTGAGTGTATATAGCTGGTGACATATGAGAAAAGTTGGATGATATATGAACAGATTTGGGAAGCTAATCCTGGAGTTCCTAGTTCATTTCTGTTTCAAATTAATGAGATAATACACCTAATAATCACTTTCATTCAGATCTCTCCTCATTGTTACTCAAAGCTAATTTTAAGCTATGAATTACTTCTACTGTCTATTCTGAGGCCATAATAAAGGTGAACTCTGACCTTTAGGAATCACTTTGAGTCTTTTGAAACACATTTCAATTTATCTAGACATAAGTCAGTGCAGATTTACTTGTTCTCACTTACTTGGTCAAAGTTTTGAGGTCATCTATTTATTTTGTAGAATAACTTTCTTCAGTGTTACCATACAAATAGCCTCCTGATAAGCTCTTTAGGTGACTGGGGGTGCTGGTTTCATTATTTAAATGTATTTCATAAAAGCCTTTTAAATCTTTGGGGGGAAGTAATTATAACAAATATACTTCATTGTAAGTTACACAATGTTACACAATTAGTAATTCTGGTCAGAGAGCCATGTTTAGTTATGCCATGACATTTTCCTGCCAATAATGAGCTTAGATATCAGACCAAACATCCTGAAGATTTAAATATACAAGTTGTGAATTAGATTGTCACATTTGTAGATAATTCACTGATTCTGCTTCAGTCAGGCTGCTTTGAGTAATAGTTTTTGTATGGCTAAAGAATATATATTGAAACCTTTCCCTCAATAAGCTTATCTACTTACTTATAATTTGTTCATTTCAAATAGTGTTCATTTATAAATAATTTGTTCATGTCACTATGTTTCCATGACTGATTTGTTTTATACTGTGACACAGAAGTAAAAAAATGTCAAACATTTTGACTCTTCTTAAAGGCAGGGCAATCAACAAAGAAACAAAAAATTATAAATATTGATCAAATGTCAAAATAAGATTATAAAGCCAGGCATCAGTGGCTCATGCCTGTAATCCTACCTTCTTAAGAGGCAGAGATCAGGACGATAACAGTTCGAAGCCAGCTTGGGCATAGCTCCATGCAAACTTATCTGGAAAACATCCACCACTGGAATGACTGGTGGAATGACTCAAGGTAAAGGCCCTGAGGGTACTGGGGCCCTGAGTTCAACCCCAGTACTGCAAAAACAACAACAAAAAAACCCATACAATTATAAAAATAAAGTCTGCATGGGGGTAATTGTGAATTCTTTTTCTTCTGTCTTAATTTGTGTCTTTCTAAAAATTATTTTTATTAGCATATATTTATTGTACAAAGGTTTCATTGTGACATTTCCATACATGTATTTAATAAACTACTAAACTACTTTTTAAAGGAAGTACTTCACAAAGAATTACAAGTTTTGTGAAAAAACTATGTGTGAACTATAAAACCAGTCAAATTTTTTGATAAGAACTTGAATTAATAAAGTTAAACAGGATAGAAATGATCCCTTAATGAAGGAATTCACAGAATCCAAGTGTTCCAATATACGTGGAAGTTTCCAAATTTTGTAAATTTAGTAATCCCTTTTCACAAAGCATTACTTGGAAATGGAATTTAAGAATCAAACATAGATACATAAATGTGTAAATGAGAAATAAGTTGAACTGCTCAATAAGTTTAGGTGACACCACCCTATCACAACTTTTTGTTAAGGTTTGATATAAAACAAATACAGAAAAATTAACAAATAGAATAAAACTACAGAAAAATCATCTATATTTGAAAGCACATTTCATTAATCAGTAGTTATGAAATTCCATATTATAAATTTATTTTAAAATTTATGTCAAGAAGATTGCCCCTTCATTTGTTCCTTTGTGTCCCTTTCCAGTGGAAAAAAAAACTAGGTTTTTCTCTTTGTACTGCTTTCCAGAAAACTTAAAATTAGTATCAGTCATAAAAGCCCAATGCAGCTACCAGATAACATTGGAAAAGAAGTCTTGGAGCAAGGAGAAATGTCCTGATGTGAGATGAGGTAAAATATCACCTTGACTATCCTTTAGGTCCCACCATTGCTCAACACCAGGGTTGGAGGCAGGCTGAACTTAGAACTTCATATTGTTGGAGCTTCAAAGTAAAGAACTTCATCATTTCGGCATTCAGAGAGAGGGAGTAATTTATAAAAAGAGTTGTCTGCTTATTTTTAGGTAATTAAAGGAAATGTTACCGTCTCATTTCCTTCAGAAGTGAGACATTAAACCTTTCCAGAAAAAGAAAAAATAAGGGAATTCATCCCAACTTGCTTTGCTTTACAAGAATTACTAGAGCAAGCTCTTTAAGCTGAAATGAGAGGTTTCTAATTAATAACAAAAGCTAAGACTTAAAAATTGATATAATACAGTCGTATCTAGAATTCTTGAGTACTATAAGAATAATGTAAACAATTTTATTTCTACTATCAGACTTAAAAGATAAATAATTAAAGGCAATTGTGGCTAAGTAAAGTGATAAAAGATACAAATTATAAAAAACTAGCAAACTTTGACATTAATATCATAAAAGGTGGAGAGTGAAAGTGTTGTGTTTTTGTGGGTCATTGAAGATAATGTCTTATCAGTTGCAAGAAGAAATGCTTTGTGAAAAAACTTACAGTAACCATTAAAAATCTACAATAGTTGTAGAAAATAAAAAGGGAAATGATTCAGAGCTTCACACCAAAGAAAAATACCAACTCATGTAGGGAGACAAAGAGAAGGAAAGAAAGAAAAAGAAAGTACCTTTGAAACAACCAGAAGACAAACTACAAAATGGCAGTAGTATATCATTATCTACCAAGAACTGAACACAAGTGCATTGAATTCTCTACTTAAAAGTAAAAGAGTGACTGAGTAAATTAAGAAGCACAAGATGTAACTGTGCACTGCCTACAAGAACTTTGCCAATAAAGCACATTTAAACTAGGACTATGGGGATGGTAAAAGGCATTTTATGTAAATAAAAAGCAGGAGGCAGCAGGAGTAGCTATACTTACATTAGACAAAATAGACTTTAAGCCAAAAACTACAAGAGAGAAAGAATATTTTTATACAATAATAAAGGGGTTAACTTTTCAAGAAGATATAACAGTTTTAAATATATATATATGTATATATGTATATATATATATGTACTCAGTATTGGAGGAAGTAAATACCTACAGCAATTATTAAATGAACTGATAGGGAGCTAGACTGTGATACAGTTATACTAGGGGCCATCCATACCCCACTTTCAACAATTGATAACACATTGAGATATAAAATCAATTAGGAAATTTTGAACTTGAATTATTCTTAAGACCAACTAGACCTAACACACCTGTACAGAGCATTCTATTAAAAGCAGCAGAATACAGTCTTCTCAAGAGTGCAAACAAAACATTCTCTAGTGTAAATAATATGTTAGGTAACAAAAGCAAGTTTAAAAAATTTTTTATTATCATATTATTATTTTGGTGGGGGTACATTGTGACATTTACAAAAGTTCTTACAATATATCATAGTTGAATTCACCCCTTTCACCATTCTTGTCTTTTCAGAGAATAATGTCATGAAACTAGAAATCAAAAAGAGAAATCTTGCAAAAATACACATGTGCAAAAGTTAAACCCATCGTAAACCAATGTGTGATAAGAGAAAAAAAAAGATTAAAAGAATACCTTGCAATAAAAGAACATGGAATCATACATACTGAGATTTATAGGATGCAGCAAAAGTAGACCCAAGAGGGAAGTGAACTACAATAAATGCATATATTTGTAATAAATAATATAAGGTTTCCTAAAGGAACTAGAAAAAGGAGAACTAATGAAAGCCAAAGGGGGCAAAAGAAAGAAAAAAATAAAAAGGAGAAGAAATAAATGAAAAAGATACTAGAAAAATATCAAAAATATTGAGTTGTTTTTTAAAAGTTAAACAAAACTGATAAAATTTTAACTAGAATAACTAGGAAGAAAGAGAACAAAGATTCAAATAATATCAGAAAGAGAAAAGATATATCACAACTTCTACACTAGATATAACAATTTCCACAGAAATATAAGAGACCATAGGAAACCAAGAATAATTATATATCAATACATTGGATAATGTAAAGTTGGATAATTCCTAGACTAATACAACAACAAAGACTGAATCATGAAGAAGCAGAAAATCAGAACAGTTCAACCATAAGTAAGGATATTGAATTAAAGAAAATGCCAATATCAAAGAAAATACCAGTATCAGTTGGCTTCATTTTTTAATTTTACCAAACATTTAAAACAAGAACCAAAAAATTTTTTTCAAATTTTGTAAAATATAAAAGTGCAGGGACTACTTCCTAACTTATTTAAGAGAGATAGTTTTACCCTGATACAAAAGCCAGACAAGCAAATTACAAGAAAAGAAAATTAAGCCAAGAAAATAAGCCAGTATCTTTGATGAACATTGATGAAAATGTCTTCAATAACATATTAGTAAATCAAATTCATTAGCATATAAATATGTGATTCACCAATGGTCAAGTAGATTTTATCCTGGGAGGCAAAGATGATTCCACAGCTGCAAATCAATAAATGTAATATGCCACATTAAGAAAATGAAGGATAATCACTATATTATCATCTTAATGCATGCAGGAAAAAAAAGCATCTAATAAAATTCCATATGTTTTTATCATAAAAGAAAATCTCAGATGATTAGATATAGAAGGAATGTACCCCAACACAATAAAAGCATGAAAAACGTGTAGCTCATGCCATATTCAGTAGTGAAAGCTTTTTCCTCCAGATCAGGGATAAGACAAAGATGTTCAGTCCTACTGTTTCTTTTAACATAGTCCTGGAAATCCTATAGCAGTAAGGCAAGATAAAGAAACAAAAGTTATCCAAATAAGAAAGAAGGTAAAATGTATATTTCCTTATTCCACATCACATACAAAAATCAACTCAAAATGAATGAAAATCTTAAATGTAGTACCTGAAACAGTAAGAGTATCTGAAAACAAAAACTTTGGGGAAAAGCTTTATGACATGGGTCTGGGCAATGACTTTTTGATATGATTCCAAAAGCAAAGGTAGCATAAGGAAAAATAGACAAATGAGATTATGTCAAATTAAAAAGAATCTGTACAGCAAAGGAAGGAATTAAAAAGTGAAGTGGCAACCCACAGGATGGGAAAAAATATTTGCCAAACAAGTATCAATAGAGAGCTTAAACATATGTAAAAATTTATACAGCTCAATATCAGGAAAACAAATAAACAGTTTAAAAATAGATGACAAACCGAAGTAGATATTTCTCAAAAGAAGGTGTGCAGCTAGGTAGCTGTGGCTCACTATTGCAATCCTAGCTACTCAGGAGGCAGAGATCAGGAGGATCATGCTTAGAAGCAAGCCTGGACAAATAGTTCTCAAGACACTATCTTGAAAATACCCAACCACAAAGAGGGCTGATGGATGACTGAAGTGGTAGAGTCCCAGCCTAGCAAGTGTGAAGCTCTGAATTCAAACCCCAGTACCACAAAAAATGGAGGCATACAAATGGCCAATAGGTACATCTAAAACACATTCAGCATCACTATCTTGTGGAAACACAATTTTTTAAGGCTGGCAATATAAGTCAGTGGTGGAGGACTTGCCTAGCATGCACAAGGCTTGGCATTGATTCCCAACACAGCCAAAAAAAAGGAGGGAAGAGAGAGGGAGAACATGAAAAAGAAAGAAGGTAGGAAGACAGGAAGGAAGGATGGAAGAAGGGAGGTAAGGAAGGAAAGAGGGAGGTAGTGAGGAAAGGAAGGAAGGAAAGAGGGAGGGAGGGAGGGAGGAAAGAAGACATGCAAATTAAAACCACAAGGAGACATCGCCTTACACCTGTTAGAATGATTTTCATGAAAAATATTAAAGATAAGTGTTGGTAAGAATGTAGAGGAAAGGGAACTCTAGTATATGGCTGGTATGAATGTAAATTTGTATAACTACTATAGAAAATGTTAAGGAGGTGCTTCAAAAAACTAAGAATAGGGCTATCATATGACACAGTTAATCATAACACTAGGGATTTATCTAGTTCAGTTGAAGTCGATGTGTTGAAGGTTATCTATAACTCTATGTTCATTGCAACATTTATTCCAATAGCTAAGGTATGAAATCAATCTAAATGTCCATTAACAGATGAATGGATAAAGAAAATTTGGTGTGCATACACAATGGAATACTATATAGCCTTAAAAGGAATAGAATCTTGTCATTCACAACACTGTGGATGAGCCTAGAGGAGGTTAATTTTAAATACAATAAGAAAGACACAGAAACACAAATACTGCATGATCTCAAATATTTGTGAAATCTAAACAAGTTGACTAGTGAATGGAAATAGCCAGATGATGGTTATTAGAGGTTGGGAGTAGGAGCGGAAAGGAGGGGAGAGTTGTTGATTGAAGAGTATAAAGTTTCAGACAGTAGGAGAAATAAGTTTTTCAGATAGTCAGAAGAAATAAGTTTTGAAATTTATTGCATAGCAGGGTGACTATAACCAATAATAATATATTGTATATTTCAAAATAACAAAAAGCAAACTTCAAATGTCTCACCCCCAAAATGATAAGTGAGGTGGTATATGCTAGTTAACCTAATTTAATCATTCCACATTGAATAAAACATGAAAATGTCACATTATATACCATAAATATACACAATTATGATTTCTCAACTAGAATATTATCAAAGAATCATGTAACAGTGATACTCCTACAAAAGTCTGATAAGACCAGATCTGTTCCCTGGAAAATTTTGAAAAGTTGCTGAGATAAATTTAATAATACAAATAAGTAAGTTTTAACAAAGGATGTGAAAGACCTCTAAGTGGAAAACTATAAACCATTGAAGAAAGAAATCAAAGAAGATTACAGAAGATGGAAAGATCTCCCATGCTCATGGATTGGTAGAATCAATATTGTGAAAATGGCTATGTTACCAAAATCAATCTACATGTTTAATGTATTCCCCATCAAAATTTCAATGACATTCATAAACAGAGAAGTTTATGAAGTGCAAAAGACCATGTTATAAATGTCTTTAAGATACTGGTATGGGTGTCACGAGAGAGACAACACAACTCGGAAGTCAATAGGAAAGGCAAATTTACTTTTGCAGAAGGGTGCATATCAGAAAATCTCAGAAGCAAGCATACTAGGTGGGAAGTCTGAGGGGGTTTTATCTTTAACTAGTGCTGTTCCTCCCCTGCCCCTACATTAGGCAGGTTTCCCATTCACAGTCTATGCAGTTGTCTAATTAGAAAGGGGCCATGTTGGGAGGAGGCTTTGGGAACAAAGAATTCTAAAAGTTCAGGGAAGCAATAACTGTTTTAGGTTATCAGCTCCAGAACTCGGGCATCTAGTGCAATTTTATCCAGCTGAGAATAACAATGCTTTGCTCTTAACAGAAACTTTTATCAGGTTAGGCAGAGTCCATGAAGTAAGCTTATGGGAAGCAAGTTAGTGAGACTAACATTTGTAACAGTGGTAGTTACTGATTAAATCCTTTGACAGAAAAATACTGAACCTAAGCTGATTCTCCATACCCAAGGCAATACAGAGCAAAAAGAACGATGCTGGAGGCTTAACAATATCTGACTTCAAACTATACTATAGAGCCATAGCAATAAAAACATGGTACTGGAAAAAAACAGATATGAAGAACAGACCCAGATATATGTCTCCATGCAGCTATGTCCACCTGATCTTTTACAAAGGTGCCAAAAATATATAATGGAGAAAATACAACCTCTTCAACAAATGTTGCTGAGAAAACTGGATATCTCTGCAGGCAGAAAACTGAAACAAGATTCATGTCTTTCACCTTGTTTAAGTATCAACCCAAAGTAGATTAAGGACCTTAATACAAGATCTGAAACACTGAAGTTAGTGTAAGAAAGAACAGGGAATACTCTGGAATTAAAAGGCATAGTCAATGACTTTCTCAATAGAACACAATGGTTCAGTAGCTAAGAGAAAGGATTGACAAACAGGACTGCATCTTCTGCACGATAAACAAATGGTCTCTAAATTGAAGAGGCAGCCCAGAGAATGGGAGAAAATCATTGCCAGCAATACATCTGACAAAGAATTAATAACCAGAATACACAAGGAGCTCAAAAATAAACTCCTGAAAGATCAATGACCCAATGAAGAAATGGGCAAATGAACAAATTAGAGCTTTTTCGAAGGAAGAAGAAAAATGGCTCAAAACCACATGAAGAAATATTCAACATCTCTTGGCCATAAAGGATATGCAAATCAAATCCATATTAAGATTCTACCTCCCTCCTGTCAGAATGGCTACCATCAAGAACACAAACAACAACACATGTTGGTGAGGATGTGGGGAAAGGAACCCTCATAACTGCTGGTGGAAATATACATTAGTACAACCACTATGGAAAATGGCATGGAGGCTTCTCAAAAGACTAAAAATAGAACGTAATAAGAGCCAGCAATTCCACACCCAGGGATACACCACAGGTCAGGTTGCAATAAAAGCACCTGGGCACCCATGCTACTGCAGCATTATTCACAATAACTAAGCTGTGGAAACATCACTATTGATGAAAAGATTAAGAGAATGTGGTATTTACATGCAATGGAAGTTTATTCAGTAACAAAGAAGAATGAAATTTTGTCATTTGCAGGTAAATGGATGGAACTGGAGAACATCATCTTAAGTGAAGTTAGCCAAGTTCAGAAGGCCAAAAGCTGCATGTTTTTTCTCAATATGGAATATAGCTCTAAAACAAATATAGCAATATTATAAAAAACAGGTCAGGCTAAGGGGATGTCACATATGAGAGGGAGAGGGTAAAAAAGGAAGTTAAGAAGGTGAATATGGTGATGTACTCTCTATATAAGAATGAATATAGAATTTTTAACCTGTTGAAGACACCATAAAAAGGGACTGAGGTAGAATGAAGAAAAATAGGGGATATGAATCAAATTGGGGTATAATACATCTATGCATGGAAATGTCACAAGGAAGTTCCCTGTGTAGCTTTCCTAAACAAACAAAATGTCATTTTTTTATTTACAAAATTGGAGAACAGGAAGGTTCAACAGGTCCTTCAGGGAGGCGGGGGAGGGGGATTGGTAGCAGTGAGAAGGGGGAAGATATGGGTAAAGAGTGTAAGAGACTAAATATAGTGCAAATACGGTATACACATGGATGTAAATGGAAAAATGATACCAGTTGAAATTGTTCCAGGAATGGGGGGAATGGAGGATGAAGGAGATTTGTGGAAGGGGTGAATTCAAGTATGGTATATTTGACATATTTTATGATCTTTTATAAATGCCACAATGTACCCCCACCCAGCACAATAAAAATATAAAATAAAGTAAAAAATAAGTAAGTTTGTAAGTCAGATAGTACTACCAACATTATAAATTGCTAAGTAAAAAATAAGAAAGAAAAATTATTTGCAAAACATCTCTCTGATTAAGAACTGATATCAGGATATTCAAAAGTTTCCTAAAATTAAATGACAAAAACAAAAGTACATAAATGAGAAAAATCTAAATAGTCACTTCATCAAAGAAGGATTATGAAAAGTTGTTCAATGTCTTTGTCTATTATGAAAAGAACAATTAAATCCAAAATACAAGACTACCACATACATTTAAGAATAAATTACAAGTAAAAAAGATAAACAGTTTAGGCAAACATTGGTTGAGATGTGAAATGACTCAGCTACTTTAGGAAAAAATACCTGTTTCTTGTCACACAGGTACTTTTCAACTTACAATAGGGTTTATGTGGTGATGGATTATATATGTGACAAAGCTGTTAATTTCCTAAAGTACCATAGCAAATTATCATAAACTGGATGTTTTAGACAGCAGAAATTAACTGTTTCACAGTTTTGGAGATCAAAAATCTAATATCAAGGTTGAGAAGCCAAGATCTTCTGAGGAAAGAGGCAGAATCTGTTCTATTTCTTTCCCCTGGAGTCTGGTGTTTGGCATCACTATGGTTTCTATCTCCATGTGCACATGTCTTTCTCATGTTTCTTTCTCCTTGAATGTAGATTTTGATTTGTTTTTTGCAGTAATGGGGTTTGAACTCAGGGTCTTGTGCTTAATGGGCAGGGACTCTACCACTTGAGCTATGCCCCAGTCCTTTTTGTTTTAGTTATTTCTTGTAGAGCGTCCCACATTTTTTACCTGAAACAGTGCACTACAGTTGTCCTACCTATGCCTACTGCATAGCTGGGATGACAGGTATGTATCACCAGCCTCAATTTGTTGAGATAGAGCTCATGGTAATTTTTTGCCCTGTGCTGGCCTCAAACTAAGATTCCCACAATATTCACACACCCTCCACCAGGAGTAACTGGAATTACAAATGTGCACTACTTTTGACCCCACATATAATTCTTTTTACAAGATCACAAAGTCATACTGGATTTGGTGTCCATCCTACTCCATTATGACCTCATCTTATCTGATTCCATCTGCAATGTAATCAGTCTGTTCTAATAAAAAAAAAGCTACATTATGAGGTATTGAGGTTAGTATATTTTATGTTTAGGAGGAAACATAATTCAACCCATAAGAACCAATAAAATGTTTGCAATAAAATCTAGATGGTCGGTAAATAGAAGTTCACTATACAATTATTTAAATTTTGCTGTAATTTATTTACTAATAAACATAATACCACTTGTAAGAAAAAAGAAGAAAAATTAAATAATATGTAAAGAAAAAAGAAAAAGCTTCTATAACAATGTTATTGGACAAAAAAAATCTAACGCAAGTCAATGAAAGAGAAAGAATTTCAAAGTGACATGCTATATAAAACAACCTATTAAGAAGTTTAAAAACCCATAGAAGGTGAAAGATGGTGAATATGGTCGATGTACTTTGTATATGTGTGTGAAAATTGAACAATGAAATCTATTGTAATTGTTCTAAGGAAGGGGGAGGGGGAATAAGAAATAATGATGGATGGGATAAATCTAATTCAGATAAATTGCAAGCACAAATGTGAATGTCACAATGAATCCCCCCTGTACAACTAATACATGCTAACTATTAAAAAATGTTTCAGTGCAAAAAAAGTTTAAAAACTATGTTTATATTAAATAACATCAGAATTTATAAAGAAAAATCTGACAGAACATTACAGATGTTTTCACCAGAAAAATCTGAAAAGAACAGCAAGAGCTTTTATGCAGCTCTCTCAGGAAACAACAAAAACCAATATGGGTATAATTTTGAACAAGAAATTGACAAAATTGTAAGTGAGAAATATAATTTTAAACATACATACACAATTAAAAAATAGAGTCAGCAACTCAGCCAAAATGAAAGTGTCAACAATGTTCCAAGAATCACATAATTTAGAAGGACATTATTTGGTCAATTTCCAGTGAGTTAGAAATAAATAATAAAAAGTCTATTAGCGTTCCCCTCCCCTCTTCTCCACCACATTTTGAAACTAACAAGACTTACGGCACAAAATAAAATGAATTTTATAAAATACTTAAGTATAAATGCTGACAAATATTCTGCATCTCAAAATTGATAGTTCAAAACTAAAGCATTCATTAAAGAATTTCTTACTTGAATTTTAAATCAAACTGGCAGGCCAATATTTCTAGAATGACAGAATAATAATCTCAGTTGACCATCTATCTAGTGAAACAATATAACTGCCAAAAATTATAAAAATAACCAATAATCTAGAGTCCCTAGAAATTGTTCTAAGGACATATAGCAAAGATAAAAACATTTATTCAGAAAATCTTCTAAATATCTATCAAAATAGCAAAACCCCATGGCACTTGTTCCACAACCAGCAGTATGAGCTCCATTCCTCCCTGGACTCAGCATTATACAGTTCTACCATGACAACAGAAAAAGATTGAGCAAAAGACAGGAGGACCCTTTTCTCCTCTAGAGCTGTTTCTACTTCTGGGGGGTGCTGGATGTTGGCATTTTTCCTGGTCTTTTCTCTGTTAGGGAAGCTGTGTTACAAGCATAAAATGATGTTCTAATCCCAATACCTCAGAATGTAGCCTCTTTTAGAAAAACAGTCATTTCAGATGTAATCAGTTAAAATGAGGTCATAATGGACTAGTTTGGACCCCTAACCCAATATGACTAGTGACCTTATGAAGAGAACTACGTGTGGGTTTCTCTTCACCATCCCATTCTACCTGAGGTCAAACCACAGTTGCAGCAAATGCAAGAAAAATCAGCCACCAATTGTCCCTTCTTCAGATTCCTTGTGGAACAGGATAGATTTTCCATGTAGAGGGGTGAGGAGTAAGGCTGAAACTGTACCCCCTGGCCAGGTTGCACAGCAGTAGTATCACTTCAGTGCACATGGGTCTTATGTGGGTTATGCCAAGAGAAAGCATTAGGCCATCATTACACAGAGTCCCAAAACTCTGCCTGGGGAACTGATTTGAAGCAGGGAGAAGAGAATCCCGTGCCTAAAACATTGTCAGGAACAGGGATTTCAGTGGACAACAATAAGAGTAGGTTTGGAGGTTTTATGCAAGTAAACAACAGAGAAACCAGAATTTTAATAGAAAGAACCACAGAAAGCAACAGTTAAAAAAACTCTTGTATTACAGAAAAGTCCCATGTTTAGTACTATGCGGGCCTATTCAGGAACAATCAGAGAAACGTGTCAGAATCGAGGCATTCATCAGTCTGTGCACAGATTCATCAGCTCAGGGACACATCTTTATAGGCACATTGCTCTGTTAAACATTGTCTGTACAATGAGCTACTCAGACCCAGGGTCAATTTCTAAGAAGGGTGGCATGAAAATGATAGTATGTCTTTACTCCTGTGTGCAGTAATGTGTGTGTACCAGGTTGTGCCTCAGAGTGATGAGAGAGTAATCTTCCAAGAAATTAGTCCCTGGATGAATGGAGTTAAAAGCAAATCAACAAACAAAAAAGGCACTCTCCTAAGTGTGAGAGCTACATTCAAGCCACACACACATTCAGTGAAAAAACATAAGTAAACTAACTTGCTAAGGGTGTTTAAACATAGTCATCAACAAATAAATTTCTTAAACCAACCCAGGGACTGTGAGGTGACCAACATAAGAAATAAAAACAAAGGAACAAAGAGGAATGCAGTTTAAAAAAAATAGATTTCACATAGCTATTTCAGCCAAGTAACAAGTAGACCAAGACACAATATAAACATTAGATATGGAAGATATGTGAATCAGTATCCAATGTCCAATTTTTAACAAAAAAATTGCAAGATTCTTCAAGAAACATGAAGTGTGATCCAAACAAATTATAAAAACAGACAAAGGAAAATGACTAGGTCGGAGCCTATGTGATGGAGCTACCAGACAAAGATTTCAATGTAGCAACTGGAAATCTGTTCAATGAACTAAAGAAAACAATATTTATAAAAATGAGAGCAAATTATGATGATACTATCTAATGAAAATAGACAAGATAAATACAAGAATAGAAATAATTATTAGAGGCTCCAGCATAGATTTGAATTGGCAGAAGAAAGAAACAATGAATCTGAAGATAAATCAATATATAGATTACACAATTTGATGAAAAGACAGAAAAATAAATGAAGAAAATGAAAAAGCACAAATGTATCACCACGTTCATTAATGGGAGTACAAAAGTAAAAAGAGATAGAAATACTCAAGAAAATAATGACTGAACACTTGTTAAAGAAAATGAAAAACTTGACCTATACACCCAAGAAACTCAGTGAATTTCACATGGAATAAACACAAAGAGATTTGTGCCCAGGGACACCATAGTTAAAATGTTGTGAGTGACCAGAGAAAGACAGCTCATCATGTAAGGAAAGAGCAACAGGGTTTATGGGAGACTTGTTGCTAGGAATAGAAGGTAGGAGCTGTTTGAGTAACATGTTCAAAGTGTTGAAAGTAAAACAAAACTGTCAACCAAAAATCTTGTATCTAGCTAAACTATCATTCAATAATTGATAGCAAGATAAACATATTCTTGCAAAAATGATAAAATCATGCTAGAAAAATTGATTACATGAAATACCAAAGGAACTTCTTCCAGATGAAAGGAAGAAACATCAGACAATAAATCAAATTCAAATATAAAAAAAAAAAACTGCCAGTTATAGGCACTGGTGTAGATAATAACAAAAAAATAGCAGAATATTTTTCTGTTCATCTTTATTCTTTTCTCTTGATTGACTTAAAAACAATTTCATATGTATACACATATATATACTATATACATTTATTTATGTGTACATAGGAAAATGCAATATAAATTACAATAATAATATTCAAAAGAGGCTCATGGGAATAACTTGTCTGGGAGTAAGAAATGACACTAAATATCAACCCAGAAGTAGAAATTAAAAGAATTTTGTTAGACACTAGAACAGTCTGTGCAAAATCTGAAAAGAAAACTTAGAAAATAACCCCAGTTACAGTATCATTAAAAATAATAAAATGCTTCAGAATCAACTGAGGAGAAAGACTTGTTTCATAAATTAGAAAATTTAATGTTGTTAAAATGTTCTTTTTCTTAATTTCTTTCAAATACATATTTATACTAAAATAGCAGTATATCACAGAGTTTACAACATATATAAGGAAAATATAATATAATCTCAAAGTTCAGATATATATTGAAAATTATAAAGCAACAAATGATAAAATATTTCAAAAAAACATAACTAGAAATAATGCAAACAGTTCAATGGCCTGTCTGGCATAACTCAAAAGTTAAATAAATGATCAAGTAACTCTATTCTGTTTTTTTTTCAGTCCTGGTGATCAAACCAAGGTCATCTAAACCCATTTCATATTAGTCAAGTGCTCTACTCGGTCTTTGGGTTTTTTTTATTATTATTATTTTTATTTTTTTAATTCACTTATTCACATGTGCATACATTGTTTGGGTCATTTCTCCCCCCTGCTCCCCACCCCCATCCTCTCTCCCCTCCCCCCTTACTTCCAGGCAGAACCAGTTCTGCCCTTATTTCTAATTTTATTAAAAAGAAGACATAAGCATAATAAGAAAGACAAAGCGTTTTTGCTAGTTGAGTTAAAGATAGCTATACAGAGAGATTCCTAGTATTGCTTCCATGTACAAATGTGTTACAACTGAAGTTACTTCATCTCTAACTGATCTTTACACTGGTTCCTGATCCCTTTGTCTTGTTGACCTCTGTCACTTTAAGGTTTCTGTATTAGCTCCTCTGGAGTGGGGACATCAAACTCTTTCATGTATTGGGTTTCCTACCTATCTTCATACCTCCTGTATGTGCTCTCCCCTTGTCATGTGACCCAAGTCCAACAACATTGCTGTATTTGCCCTAGATCTAAAGTCCACAGTCTTCGGTTTTTGAGACAAGGTCTTACTATGTGGCCCAGGTGACTTTGGGCTATAATCCTCCTGCCTAGCCTCCCGCCTGCTGAGATTACAGTGTGTGCCACCATGCTCAGAGCCAAGAGAATATTAATGATAACAGGACAAAGAATTTGAAACATATAATGAAATAAAATAATTAAAGGAAACACTAAATCATTGATAAATACCAAACAAGATACTTAAATTTTAAAATGTAAACATAATAAATAATAATACTAAAAAAAAAATTTAGCCAGCAGCTGGTGGCTCACACCTGTAAACCTAGCTACTCAGAAGGCAGAAAACAGAAGGATAGTGGTTTGAAGTCAGTCTGGGCAAATAGTTAGCGAGACCCTATCTTGAAAAAAACCCATCATTTAAAAGAGCTGACAGAGTGGTCACGGTGTAGGTCCTGAGTTCAAATCCCAGTACCACAAAATAAATAAAGAAATAACTTTAATTGTCCATGTCATAAAATTTTTAAATTATCTACAGGAACTATGAATAACTTTTCTGCCATATGTTTAAAATTTAGATGAACTACACAATTACTTAGAAACATATGGGTTAATAAAGTAGACCTAAGAAGTAAAAACGAAAGCCAAAAAAAGTTAATAAACATTAATAGTTGAAAACTTACTAGCTTTTGCTTTTAAGTAAGATAGCAAGACTTGGGAAAGATAAGTGCTTGTATTGTGACCAAATGCTTGATAAATTCAACACACAAGCATACACATACACACACACACGATTGCTTACACACACACACATGCTCACACACACACTCACATAAAGGCATGTTTTAAAGGAATCAGAGAACTTTGGGAGCATCAAAGTTCCTGACAGTGGAGAACATTTTGGCAGTGACTCAAAGGATGGTCAGCAGCTTTCCTTTCTTCCTCAAGGGATATGCAGAGTCTGGGTTTTGGCTGAGGATCTGTTTTAACTCTGGCAAAGGCTTCTTCTGGGTAAAACAGAAACCAGCAAAGCATATGGTATCACGCAGGGCTGGAGTAATAATGTAGATACTTGAAAGGCCCCAAAGCAGCTGGTTTCCCCAACAAACATGGGCTGAGCTATGGAGCATTGAGGAGGCCTGGGAAACTTGGCCAGGTGCTTCTGTAAGGCACAGTAATCTGCTTTGGTTTCACAGTATCTAGGAGGTAGAGGTGTGCCAGAAGTGAGGGTTTACACAAGGCCCACATCACCTTTCCATTAAAGTCTGCACTCAATCAGGTTTCTTACAGGCTAAAACAGGATTCTTGCAAATGTGATTCATGCAAAGGATGAGTTCTCTTAGAAGATGACAGGCGAGGGAAGCAGGATAAGACAGGAGGACAAGTTCTTGGCTGGTGTCTCCTGCAGCCTGATCTACAGGACCTGTGGGCCATGAATTGTACTGCAGGATTGACCACCTTGAGGTGAGGAGGCTGGTTATGTTTTTCCCATCTCGTGCCAATTATTGATTAATTGCTGTGTACACCTGAAGGAGTGGAAGGTGACAGCCTCCCTGTGTTTCATTCTTAGGTCAATTTACCAGACACAGAGGGCAGCTCTGAGCCTTTAAAAGACCACATTCATCTCAGTGAGAGGTGAGGGCACTGCACTTGTAGAAGTTGTCTGTAAGAAGCCTTGTAGTGTGCAGTGCTTGGAGAAGTCATCAGCTTTTCTGTGCAAAAGTAAGAGGAGTCCTATATATAAAAGCTGTGTCTCCTTCCTTCCAAACCATGGGTGATCATGGAAAATCACTCACATTTTCAGTGTTCTTTCTGAATATCAAACACTGTAAAGGAGAGCCAAAGGTATTATTAGAAAGTTAATAGCTCCCAAAGTAGAGGCAGGCAAGATACTACGAGCTAACTACATATAAAAGTATTCTTTTTAATGCATAGAAAAAAATCACTCATAGGCTTCTTTATTATAATAAATTAATCATAAAAACACACAGTTTTAAGAATAGCATATGGAATTAACACTAATTATATAAAAAAGTTGACCAACTGTAAAGTAATACAGTTATTGGCTTCTTATACTGCTTTGGTTTTTCAATAATTCTGTGACTTTGCTGGCAGAAAGTGACTGTTGGATTGATTGAGGTGTTATACTTGATACATTTTTATGTGTCTGTAAAACTGTTTTACCTTCTTTTTCACCCACTAATTCCATTATGAATTAGATACTTTTTAAGTCCTTGCTGAATATATAGTAAGATTCTATGTATTTTCTATAACTTCTTTCACCTACAATGTTCCACACCAAGATTCTGGTGGCATGGTCCCAGAGAATTGGATGTAAGCAATGATTTGTGAATTTATATTTGAATGCTCTAAATGGGAATTATTACCTGGTAATTTTAGTGAGTAGAATTGGTGGAGTTTGGCTCTTAAAGCAATTACATTTCTTTAAAATTAGCCTCAAAACAGCAGGATTTTATGTGTAATTCTTCCATTTATACATCCTGCTTTAGCTATCTGAAGCTTAACAAATATAATTTGTCATACAATCCTTTACTTATCTATTATCTTAGACTCTCTAGATTATGCTTTTCTTGATAACTGTTAAAGCCAATTTATTTTAAGTAATGATTGAAAGAATTTATGACAAGAATTTACCACACATAAGGTTCAGCTCTCTATTTTGATATTTGTGTCAGATACATGTAATCTTTTTTAAAAATGTTTTTATTTATTAATAATAGCTTTAAAGCTTCCATTCCCATCAACATTACCTAGAATAGTCAGAAACACTGAACACTGATTACAGGTTCAAAGTGATATTTTGCATATAAAGTTTGCAGTCCCAGCTGTGAGACTTTAGGCAAGTCTCTTACGTGATTTGACCTTTCATATTCTATGCAGAAAGGACAGTTGGATTAGGCAAGAACTCTGTCTAGTTTCTTCACATAATATAACTTAGAATATGTTTAGTTGCCTGTAACAACAAATGCAGTGAGTTTGTCTTAATGAATAAAATGGATATATCTGAATATAAGGTGGATGTTTGAAAGAGTGAATTTACAGAATGACTTAGTGTCTCAACTCGTACCAGTAATCTAGTTCCTTTTGTCTCCCTTCTCTGCTCAGATTTTGGTGATAAATTATTTTAGTTGAAGAGTAGGAAGAGATATTCTGACCCCTGGTAGCTACACCAGAATAGCAAATGTCTATTTTTTCACAGCCCTCATAATTCTTCCTATAGGTATTATTATTGTCCAAAGCTGGGTACACAGTCAGAACTGTTTCCTGAGACAAGCTAAATGTCATGTGCTGATAGTTTTAAGATAATCTAGAACAGAACTTGTTCTTGGAAACATGGAAGCTACCAAATGCTACTGAGACCACATCAAAAGGACACAAGAACAGACTAGAACATTTTTCACTAGCCGAATGAACTAATTTACAAGCACAAAATGAAAGCTGAGTCTTCCCATTCTGGAATAGCATAGGTTCATTTTTTTCTTGCTCATGCCTTCTAAGTACAAGTAAATATCCTGGAAATAATTCATCATATAATTACAAAGGATTTTGAGAGCTGGAAGGCAAGTAGACTTGACCAGGGACCTCAGGACCTGAGAAAAAAACACACTGTGAGTTCCTTGGGTTTTCTTTTTCTGTTCCATAAATTGCATATGGGACATAAGTCACAGGGCCTCTCAAAAACTCCAGTTAGTACACGTTCTAGGGGAAGGAAGATCTTCTGCTATGACAGTAGGATTGCTTTTTCTTCACAAATACTTGTTTATATATTGTTATGACTTTTGATAAAAGATCTTTTTATCATTTTAAAGTGAACCTCTTTGTTTCTATAATATTCTTTGTCTAGAAGTATATTTTATCTGACATTTAAATAACCAGTTCAACCTTCTTCTTCTACCTGTTTGCTTTAACTTTAAAAAAGCATCTTTGTATTTAAAATGTATCTTATATGGATAATATATTACTGGATCTTGTCTTCTCCTCTCCCCACAGAATTATAATGAACAAATTAAAATGTGTGTATTTATGGAATTCAGTGTGCTATTTTGATATATGTATACATTGTGGAATGCCTAAAACAAGTTAACATATCCTTCATCTCATAGTTTTTATTTTTTTTAACAGTAACAACATTTAAGATCATTCCTCTTGGCATCTCTAGTCTGAATCTTAACTTCTTATATACTCTGAAAATATATGCCTTTATGTGGAGTGTATAGACCAGTACTATACATTGCAATTATTTGTTTGGGTGGAATTAGGTCTATCATCTCACCCTGCTATTTGTTTCCCTCCTCTTTTGTCTTCTAGTTACCCTTTTCTAACTTCTTTTTATTTGAAATGTTTTCATTATTCCATTTTAACGAATCTCTTGGCTTTTGCTGAATGGCTTTTCTCTAGGAATTGAAATTTGTGTCCCTAAATTTTCAAATTGCACAGTTAGTATTGCACCACTTTAAAAAATACATAGGCTATAACCAGATGAACCGAGGCCATTTCTTGCCATCCTTTATGCTATAGTTGCATTTCCCTTATGTTTACATGCACTAAACACACAAGACAATGTTAACATTTTTGTTTGAATAGCCATACATATTTTAAAGCTCATAAGATGAAAAACATAATATCTTATATTTACCCAAATAGTTTCTGATGGTCTTCATTTGTCTTCATGTGTTCCTTAAAATCCACATTTCTTTCTGGTATAATTTCCTTTCTACCCAGAGAACTTCTTTTAGAATTTTTATTTCCTTATCACATAGGTCTGCTGTCTACAAATTTTCTTTATTCAAAATTATTTGAATATATCTGTATTCATTAAATACACTTTTCCTGAATATGAACTGCTGCTTGGCCTCCATGGTTTGTCTTGCAGCATCTGTGAGCATTAGAAGTGTTGTTCCCTGTGTGTAATACATCAGTTTTTTCATTCTGCACCAAAGAATTGTTATTTGTATAATTTTCAAGTTCAGTTTCCATAAATCTGTGCTTTTAAAAAATGTGCATTCATTTCTTCTGTCTAGGTTTTCCTGCAATTAATAAATTTGAAGATTGATGGCTTTCAAAAAATAGGTAACTTTTTTGTTTTTCATTTTCAATTCATTATTTAGTATCAATCTTATTAAGTGTCAAAATAAAGTGCTATTTTAGAATATCATTTTTAATTACATTATCACATATTATATATATAATCTATTAATTATAAAAAATGGTTTCATTGTGATATTTCCATACATGTATATAATTGACTTTGTCAAATTCAACCTCTTTATTATTCATTTTCATTCCCCACTCTCTTTTTTAAGACAATTTTGAACAGTTTTCATTATTCTATTTTCATAAATGTATATAGAGTACTTCAATGATGTTCACTATCTCACTCTCTCCACCTCCCAGGGAGTATCATCTTCAAACATTTTACACTAATGTCATTCATTTTCTTAGGTTTAGATCCCACATATGAAAAACAACATGCAATATGTTTGTTTCTCACTCTGGGTTATTTGGCTTATATGATGTTCTCTAATTCCATACATTTTCCTACAAACAATATAATTTCATTCTTCTTTGTAACTAAATAATATCCATTGTGTATATATGCCACATTTTCCTTATCCATTCATTGACTGAGGGGTACTGGATTGATTCCATAGTTTGGAATAGCTGTTGTGAATAGTGGTACAGCACACATGGGTGTGCAGGTATGTCTAGTGTATGCAGACTTGCATTCCTTCAGATATATGCCCAGGAGTGATATAGCAGTATCATATGGTATTTCTATTTTTAGTTTTTTGTGCAACCCAGAGTGATTTTCATATTGGCTACTAATTTACATTTCTTCCACACACACTTGCCAGCATTTGTTGTTTGCTTCCTTAATAACAACCATTCTGACTAGGTGAGATGAAGTCTTACTGTCATAAGTAATTAATTACATAATTGTTTTTGAGTAAGTTTGACTTTGTTTCATTGAGCCCTATTATAATATCTACTTTCAAATCCTTGTCAATCAGATGCAAGATTCATAACATTTGTAGTTGCACTCTTCTGGCTATCTTTTCTGTTGAGAATGGGTCACATACATTTTCCTTGCTTTTTTTATGCTGAATAATTTTTGTATTGTTGTAGGATAATTTAAGTGTTCTGTTGTGGAAATTCCAAATTCTGTTATATTTTATCAACAGCATTGATTTGGTTTTGGTTGTCATTTAAGTGTCAGTTGATTTGTTTTTTCTCAAACTCTGTCCTTTGTACCACAGTTAATTTCTGAGTTCTGGTTATTTATTCCTTAAATGATGATTGAATCTCTCTTGCATATGCATCATTTGGTGGATATCCAGTTATATAGACAGAACTTATGTGTAGATTTTAGGGCTCCCTCTATCTCTGCTTTCTGAAGTAACAAATCACTTTCCAATATTTGTGATTGCCTTGTGTTCTTTGTTCTTGTTTTGCAGGTCAGAGCAACAGCTTGTTTTCCAGTAAAGTTCTCATCAGCTTTTTGTACTGCTAACTACATCCTATTCTTAGAATAAAACCTATGGAACTGTGCTGAGGCACTCCTTTTTTACCCAAGTATCAACTTTCTGCAGTATTTGTCTGTTTTTTAAAACATCCGGAGTTTCTTGATACTTATTTAAAGTATTTCTAAAGAATTTACATTTCTGATTTAAGTGTCAACATGTAAAAAGCTTACAAGGTAAAAAACAAAACAAAGCTAGATAAGCTGAAAAATCATCCATTGTCTTGCGTGTACCCCATGAGTAAAGATACTGGATAAATTACCTGATAAATGATTAAATGATTATTTCCATGAGTTTTAGGAGGCTGTGTGCAGATGAACAGGAGAGAGGCTACAGAGCTGTGAGATTTTCCTCATACTTTCTTTGGGTTTCCATCCAGAACTCCACCAGTTCCTGATAATGGGAGAATTTCAGAAAGATCCCTTAACATAATATAGTGAGAGTTGATTATTTCTAAAACACAAGATCTCTCCATGTATTTCTAAAGAACCTGACTCAGATAGATATGTATTGTAATTATCAAAGCACTCAAAATCACCATGCTTATTACGTCAAGGGATCTAACACAAAAGTAGGAAATAATGTAATAGTGAATAACATAATAAGAGCTATGCAAAAATCTAAGAAAGTATCAAAAGGACATGCCAGCAAATTATCCCACAGTAATAGAAATAAACAGTGTTTCTAATCTGCTCATCAGGAGTCTCAAGAAAAAGCAGTGAATTGAAGTTAGGCCAATAGAAACATCTCATGATGAAACACAAAGAGACAAAAAGAATTGAAGAATAAAAATCAAAACCGAACATGCAATAACTGGGAGACAGAATAAAGATGTATGAATACATGTAAATTAAATACAAAGGGAAAGAAAGAGATAATGTAGCTGAAGAAATCCCTTAAGAATTAATGTCTAAGAACTTAATAAAATTAATTACAAAACCAAACCTCATGTCTAGTAACAGAGGGAATACCAAACAGAACAAATTCAGAGTAGACAGATTAAAAAACAACTTACCTAGGCATGTCATATTCAAATTGTAGGAAAGTGAAGAGAAAAATCTTAAAGGAAGTCAAAGAAGAAAATTACCTTACTTGAAGAAGTAACAAAGATAAGAATTACTGCAGACTTCTCAACAGAGATCATTCAAGCAAGTAGAAAATTGAGGATCATTTTTAAAGTTTTGAAAGAGAAATACTACCATCCCCAGAATTATTCTTCTGTGGTTTTGAAATTATTCTTCCAAAAGTATAGCAAAAAGGCTTTCTCAAAAGTCAAAAAACTGGTAGAATGTATTTTCAATAAACCTGCCTTACAAGAAGTTCTTCAGGTGGATAGAAAATGATATAGATCAGAAACTGGTATTTTCTAACAAAAGAGAACAATTGTGGAGAAGGAATAAAGGAATGCAAAATAAGATCTTTTAGGATTTTTATTTTCAGTTTATATAAAAGATAAGTATCAATTTAGGTAACAATGATAGCAATGTATCAGTGGTATAGTGTATGGATAATTGAAATGAAGACCATGATTCTATAAGTGACAGAAAGGAAAAAGAGAGTGTAACTGCATTACAGGTAGAGCATTATGGTGCTGCTTGAACGGAACTTAGACCTTTTTTAATTATTCATTTATTCACATGTGCATACATTGTTTGGGCCATTTCTCCCCCCTCCCCCCTGACCTTTTCCCCCTCTCCCCTGCCTCCCTCGCTTCTTCTTGTGGAAGAGACAACATAAGCAATAATAAGAAAGACAAAGTATTTTTGCTAATTGAGATAAGGATAGCTATACAGAGAGATTCCTAGCATTGCTTCCATGTACTAATGTGTTACATGCCAAGTTCATTTATCTCTAACTGACCTTTCCTCTAGCTCCTGATCCCCTTCTTATATTAATCTCTGCTGCTGTATGGTTTCTGTATCATCAAATATTTTCATGTTTTGGGTTTCTTACCTATCCTGTTACCTCTTGTATGTGTTCTCCCCTTATCATGTGACCCACGTCAAACAATATTGCTGTATTTGCCCTAGATCCAAAGTCTACATATGAGGGAGAACATACTATTTTTGGTCTTCTGAGCCTGGCTAACCTCTCTCAGAATAATGTTCTGCAGTTCCATTCATTTGCTTATGAATGATAAGATTTCATTCTTCTTCATGGCTGAGTAAAATTCCATTGTGTATAAATATCATATTTTTTAATCCATTCCTAGTCAGAGCAATTAGGCAAGAAGAAGAAATAAAAGGAATACAAATAGATAAAGAAACTGTCAAAATATCCTTATTTGCAGATGATATTATCCTATAACTTAAAGACCCAAAAAACTCTACCCCAAAACTTCTAGACACCATAAACAGCTATAGCAAGGTGGCAGGATACAAAATCAACTTATGGAAATCATTAGCTTTTCTATACACCAATAAGGAACAAATAGAGAAAGAATATATGGAAACAATTCCATTTATAATAGCCTCAGAAAAAACCAAATACCAAGGGATAAACTTAACAAAGGATGTGAATGACCTCTACAAGGAGAACTACAAACCCCTGAAGAAAGAGATTGAGGAAGACTGCAGAAGATGGAGAGATCTCCCATGCTCATGGATTGGTAGAATCAATATAGTAAAAGTGGCTATACTACCAAAAACAATCTACATGTTTAATGCAATTCCCATCAAAATCCCAATGACATTCATCACAGAGATTGAATTTAGACCTTCTTAAAAGATATATATTTCAAACTCTAGGGCAAACACACACTTCTTAAAAGAAGCATGATAAAGAGAGCAAATCTTTAAGAAGATATTAGAATCCTTAATATTCATTAAGCTAATAGCACTTCAAAACACTTTAGGCAAATCTGACAAAACTTAAAGGTAGAATAGGCAAATCCACTATGATGTTTGAAGACTTGGTTATCCTTCCTTCAGTAACAGATGAAGCAGGGCAAAACTTAGTGGAGATGTAGACAATCCAAAAAGCATTATCAATTACATTCACATAATTGATATTTATAGAATACACCATCCAACAAAAGCAGAATGTATATCCTTCTTAAGCTTATAAGGAGCATTCACCAAGTTAGAACACATTCTGGACCATAATATACACCTTAACAAATATACAAGAATTAAAAGCAAAGTCTATTTCAAGACCGCAATAAAATCAACATAGAAATCAATAACTAAAAGCAAATAGAGATTCTCTAAATACTGGAAAGGTTACACTCACTTCTGAAAAAAACTATGAGTCAAAAAATAATTCTTGAGAGGTCTTAAAAATATTTTGAAATTAATGAAAATGAACACACATTGTCTAGAGCATTCATTTGCTCTCTGCTAGAGGGTCCATCTAGTAAGATCTAACTTGAACATTACATTTTATAACTTATTTTTAGGAATATTATAGAACTTTTTCATTTTTAACTGAAAATTTTATTTTTTGTCATTCCATGCCTGTTATGATTTCAAATGTATTTGGTCTTTTTGTTTTCAATTGATCATTTGTTTCTCTGCTTCTGTCATTTTCCATTGCTAGCCCTCATGAATTTATCACATTTTTATTAATTCTTCCAATTTTCTATGTTTAGCAGCACTCTTGCCAATTAATATAATGATATGTCTATGTATAATATTTAATATAACATAATTTTTTAAATGAAAAATTAGCATTACAGATCCATGTAACTTATTTAAATACTTAGGTGCAAGATGTCTTTAATTTAGTAATTTTCTGATTTTTAAAAAGATGAAGCACATCATAGCACACCAGGGCCAGGGTCTGGAGCAGCATTCCTATTCACACACACATTTATCCACACTGAATCATGGGATTATTCATACGAAGTAGACAAATGTCAAGTTTGCATATATTAATTTCACAGTTTGCTGTCAAATTGGTTTGACTTCAAATTGAGAAAAAATACTTTTTCTTGCCCTACATTTCCTTTGTAATGGACAAATTGTATATATAATATACAAATATATAAAAGTTGTATATATAATATATACAATTATATATGTATACAACTGTATATATATTTGTTAATTGTGCTTTGTATATATAATATATATATAATTGTGTATATAAATATATATACACACTATAAATAGATACATAAATAGATAAATAGATACATAAATAGATGATTTGGGTTTCTCACATTGTCTTCTATTTTTACCATGCTTAATACTTTACCTCTATTTTAAATTTAAGTTCCCCAATGGACTAATCACTTTTTTACAGTAACCACTCATTTAGATTTACCAACAGGTAGCTTACTTTTTTACTATTATCTCTGCATCCCATTTCCTTCTTGTGTGATCTTCATTTTTACTGAGAAAAATATTTTAATATCTGTAAGTTAGGGTATAATTGGTAAGCACTCTCAGACACATGTTCCTTTTTCACCTTCACACCTGAATGATAATTTAGTTATACATGGAATTCAAGTTTTCACTTACTTTCTCTAAATACTAAAGAAATTTATATCATGTTGTCTTTCCATTATTGGTGAAGAGATATATTTTGATTAATGTTCTTTCTTATAGAAAAGATTGATTTTTATTTTCCCTGATAGGTTCTAACATCTTCCCCTATCCTTTAAGTTAGTCTGTGTTTTTAATTGGAAAGACAAAAACTTAATTCTAGAGTTCTATTTTACACTTGGAGTACGATTGTATTGTTTTATTCTTGCTTTTGGTAATTTTTTTACCTCGATTGTCCAAATGTTTCTCTCAGATTGCATTAATATTTTGACTTCTTAGACTACGAGTTCTTGCGCTCAGAAGTTTTGTAACTCTTCCTGAATTATCACTGGTATTCATTGAGAGTCCTTTGGTCAATTTCCCTGAGATCCTCAGTTCAAGTTGTACCTCTCCACTGTTGTCTCTGTGTCAACCTGCTCCTCTGAGCCAGAGGTCACAAGTGTTACTGCCATCACTGTCTGCCAGGGTCACCATCATCACTACAAACATGACAGCCCTGGCATCCCCGTGTGATAATGATATTGAATTAATTACAATCTAGCCTGCTGGTGGTGAATAGCTTCCAAATTCACAACAACATGGGTATTGTAGCAAAGCACACATGCAAATGCTTTTCCTTATTATGCTGTCTATGATAAGGAAACCATAACATGGTGTTTTAGGCTTAATGATGTTATAGCATCTAATACATTACATTTTTGAATTCACAAAGAGGATTTTTTCCTCTCTAGAACAAACATGGAATTTCTTAAGCTTTTGGCTAACACCTACTATGTGCAATCTAGGACTATCAAATGAAACTTGACTCTGTTGACTCTGGATATTTGTTTGTCATTTTCAGGGACTACAGAAAACTCTTTGTAATTGCACATTTGTGTCTCCTTCTTTCCTAAAAATGTTATGAAGATAGGTATTACCTCCAGTCAGATATGCTCAAAGCATAAGCAATTTTTCCTTTGGAGGACAATATATACAGGTAACTGTGATATATTTGCATCTGTTTGGTTTGGTATTCATCTCAAATGATTGATTCGCTAAGCATACTTTTAGCTAAAAGTTCAAAATAATTCATTTGTGAATTCTTTTACTTTCACTCTACTGTTTTTTCATAGTACTATTCAGAAAAACAATAAAACAGAAAATTATAATAGAAATTTTGGACAAGGTCTCTGATACCCTGATTCAACTGTTAATTTAGTTTCACACTTACTTGTTGGCTTTTCATAGTGTTAGTAGTAAAATTTGTAAAGTGGAATGGCTAATGTAACCTCAGCTAATAGGCATAACATATGGATAATGTAATTGATAATAATATGAGTAATGAACAATATAACATAGCTAACAGATAGCTATGTTACAGATTATAGTTCAATCCAGGCAGGTATCATAACCAAAAGCAAAAGTAAATATGTCCAATATTTGAATGGAAAGAAAATGTCCTGTGAATGACATAAGTGTTGAAAAGGCCAGGTAGTGAATCAGAATTTTCCAAGTCTTGAGATCAGAAGAGATATGATAGCTGACATTAATTAATTAATTTATTCATTTACTCAAGAAATGCTTTGTGTCTCTGGGGGAGCCAACTCTTGTCCTAGATGATAGTGAAGTAGTGCAAAGCAAGGAAGGCAAGAATGCATGTTTCTCTGGTGAAACAGGAATGTTCTCATGTTCTAGTGTAAAAGTATAGAAAGACAATAAACTAGATGTGCATATTATGGTGTATATTATAATCAGTCCTCAGTGCCAGGAACTCGGGGAAGTAGGATAAGGTGTCTAGAATGCTGTGGTTTTATTTTGGGTGGTCAAGGTAATTCTTCACTGAAAAGCTTCTTTTTGAGTAAATTCTAGTGCAGACGAGGGGATCAAGGCATAGGTGTATCAGGAGGGAGAACACTTCAAGCAGAAGGAAGGATTAAGTGCAAAGGCAAGGAATTAATTTGAAAAAGTTTTATTGAGGTATAATTAATATGCAGAAGAACTGTACAAGTTAATGAACTGCACATATGCAATGTGTGCAATTTGATGAATTTGGACATTTTGCAAACCTTTGTTTACCTGTGGTACCATCACCACAATCAAAGTAATGGATATGTCCAACACTTTTTAAATTTTCATGTGTCTCTTCATTGTTACTGGTTGCTTTTGTTTTGTATTAAGAGCACTTAGCATATGTTTGCTTAATAAATTTTGAAGTGAATAATACTGCATGGTCAGATACTATGCTGCACAGATGACTGATAAGATCTCAAGAGTTTATCCATCTTGCATCACTGAAGCTTTATATACATTAAACAAATTCCACTTCCCCACCCTCTCAGTCACTGGCAAACACTTGAGTTTGATAATTTTCAATACATCATGTAAATGGATATTTCTATGGTATGTAGTATTTGTCCTTGACTGGCTTATTTTATTTTTCACTTTCCTACAGCTTGATTCATTTGTTGCACATATCAAGATTTCCTTCGTTTATGGCCAAATAGTATTCCATTATATGAATTCACTACATTTTCTTTTTCCAGTCTATCAATGGGCACTTAAGCTATTTCCATAACTTGGCTGTTGTGAATAATATGCAAGGAGTGTGGGAGAACAGGTAACACTTTTAGAAAAATGGCAGAAACTTGATAGTAGTATTTTATGAATAACATGGAGAGTATTTTGGCCAGAGTGGATGGAGGGGAGAGAAGTACTTTTCAATAAGTGAAAAATCAGAGAGATATTTTCCCCTGGAATACTTTTTAACACAAATATCATCAAAGTAAACTGCTTTTGATTAAATGGATGAAAAGATCAGATTGCATGTGATCATAAAAGCTAGTCAAATATCCACCTAGCAGTCTTTCTTCTTGTTATCTTCAAAGCAATCTCTGCTCTCATCATACAGAATTCCTGCTCTCCATATTGTTCAACATAAGAAGTGCTGCTATCATATGAGAAGTGATATAGAAGTGATATTAAAAGTGATCTTCCTCACCTCCAATATTTTCATAAAGAACTTCCTTTGCTTAGAAGGATATCCCACCCCCCAATCTTAGCCCAATACTATTCTTCCTTAAAAGTTTAAATATGCAAAGGCTTGTATAGAAGTCCCCCCACTCCAAACTGACTCTGCCTGTCTCCATGTGTGATCACGCTGCACTGTGCCTAAAACTTTCATCAGGCTGTGTATCAAATGCTGGCCTACATAACTGTTTATCTAGTTAGGCTTCTGTTCCTTTGAATGCAAGGGCTTTGTCTTATTTAAAGATATTTCTCCTGTGTCTACTCTAAGACTTGGTATAAGTATTTGTAAATAAGTAAAAAAAAAAAATTTGTCCTCGAATGGTGATTACTGGGCTGGGGGAATGGCTTAAGTGGTAGAGCACCTGTGTAGCAAGCATGAGGCCCTGAGCGAAAAAATAAAAGGTGATTACTATGATGATTTTAACACCAAATAGCTCAATAATTTTATTTTGTAATGAAGCAAAAACTGAACAATATTAAGTTTAAATTACTTTGAATTTGCTTCTATATATTTTGAAAACTAAAATGAAAAAAAGGAGATGAAATGGCCACTGAAAAAAATTTTCTAGCATATGCAAGGAAACCAAAATAAATTGCTCTTAGTATGAATAGCATTACTGTTCAACACAGCTATATCACTTGAAAGAAAGAGATTAACAGTTGATTAACTTCTAATATGATAGCAACACTTCTTATGTGTTCAAAATATGTCCTCTGTTTTACTGAATACTTATGCTTCCAAGTTGCCACCACTTGTCACTGTTTGAAGTATTTGGGCTTTTAATTTGCATAGATAAGATCCTCAAAAAACTGATGTCAAGCGAAGAATAAAGTAGCTCTGGTACTTTAATTTTTTGTAATAAATTAGAATGGCTCATGTAAAACTTAGCCTATTATAATAGATTCTGCTTTTCATTTTGTCAGAATTTACAGGTATACTTATATAGCCTAGTTGGTTAACACTGACAATTATGCAAGACCAGCTCCTGATATAGATAGATAGATAGATAGATAGATATGTGTGTGTGTATCCATTGATATATTTGTGTATATATATATATATATATATATATATATATATATATATATATATATATATTATTAATTGTTATCCTGGGTAAAGGTGACATTGACTCCAAAATATGACACCTAGAATTAAATTAATCATTCTTGTATGTCCAGACACAGCATATGTCAGCACATGGTGATTACTCACTAACAGTATCACCTAGCATTAACAAAAACTATGTTGTCTGAGCAAAACACACCACTGATGTGTATAACTATATATATAGTATATAAATTATCTCATATATACATATATTTTATATATATCCATCATATGCATATATTTACATATATATAGCCATGAACACTTAAGAATGTCTTAATATGATTCACTTTGTGTGTGTACATATGTGAAAATTATGTATACAATTCATGTATAAGTAAATTTATGTAATATAAATTTAAACATTGTATGTTATGTATATTTTTTTCTTGCTTGCTTACTTTTTACTCTATGAATGTATTGAGTGGCCAAATTCACTTTTGAACCAAATGCTGAGGTTTTTTTCTACTTTCTTAGGACTGAGCTGATAATGTACTGAGCTGATAATGTACTGCAATAACTCATTTGAAGAACTATCCAGTTTCTGTTGGTTGATTTCTGTTCTCTGTCTTGAAGGCAGTGGACAGCTTGGATTATTTGAAAACAGGGTGTGATTAGAATCGCCTGGATAATATTGCTAGTTATTTCTAAAAACCTTACACGGCTCTTGTACTCATACACCCAAAGTATTGCCTAACATCCTATGCAATACTTAAAGGATCTATTTTCAGAACATCACTGAGTAGGTGGAAATGTTCATTGCACGTGCATTTCACTCACCTCAGAGAAAATAATAGCGGAAGAATCCAACCAGGCAGCTTTGGGTATCTTTGGGTCTCTGAGCACTCAAGACTGAGTCTGTTCATCAAATATCAATGATGATCAAAAGAAACATCCTAAGAAATAATCCCAATCAACTCAGCCCAGTTTGTACTACAGCCCTAAATACTGGGTGAGAAAAAGATGATTTCACAAACCTGCAAGGTATTCTTGATTTCATTCTCATCAGTTGCAATGTTGAAACTCATATCTGGTCTTCAAAAGAATACCACAAGAATGGTTAAAATTAGGAAAACTAAAATTTTTATCAGAATTTTTCCACACATGGAAAAGGGAAGAACTATCACTTGTTGAAACTTTTTTTTCCCCCCAGGTCTGAAAAAACTGCAAGGTGCATATAAATGCAATCAATCATGTTTTGAAGATTGGATAATATCAAAAAGAGAATTTTCAGACCTTACATAACCTAGCTGTTCAAGTTAACATACTGTCATTTTAAATTTTCTAATAAAACTTTTTAATGTGAAAAAAATGGTTAAAATTAGGAAAACTAAAATTATCTCATATTGGTGAATACACAGATCCAAAGGAATGTCATATACTGCTGATGGGAGTATAAATTTGTAAAAACTTCTTTGGGTTAAAAGTTTGGCAGTTACTGCTAAAACTAAATATAAAATTCCTTTTGGCCCGGGAGTTCCACTCCTGGGTGTGTAACCAAGAGAAATTTAATGCTTTTGCATAACCCAAAAAACCCTGCATATAAGAATAATCATGATAACTAAAGGGAGTAAAACATCACAATATCTAACAATATTAGAGAAAGAGTAAATAAATTCTGACACAGTGATAGAATACAATACTATAGAGCAATGAGGAAAGATTAAACCCCTAATATATGCAACAATGCAGCTGAATTCCACAGATACAATATTGGGTGAAATAACTCAAATATAAAATAATATTTTTGGAATGATCATTCTGAGTGAGGTTAGCCTGGCCCAAAAGACCAAAAATCGTATGCTCTCCCTCATATGTGGACATTAGATCAAGGGCAAACACAACAAGGGGATTGGACTTTGAGCACATGATAAAAGCGAGAGCACACAAGGGAGAGGTGAGGATAGGTAAGACACCTAAAAAATTAGCTAGCATTTGTTGCCCTTAACGCAGAGAAAGTAAAGCAGATACCTTAAAAGCAACTGAGGCCAATAGGAAAAGGGGACCAGGAACTAGAGAAAAGGTTAGATCAAAAAGAATTAACCTAGAAGGTAACACCCACGCACAGGAAATCAATGTGAGTTAGTGCCCTGTATAGCTATCCTTATCTCAACCAGCAAAAACCCTTGTTCCTTCCTATTATTGCTTATACTCTCTCTACAACAAAATTAGAAATAAGGGCAAAATAGTTTCTGCTGGGTATTGAGGGGGGAGAGGGAGGGGGCGGAGTGGGTGGTAAGGGAGGGGGTGGAGGGAGGGGGAGTGAAATGACCCAAGCTTTGTATGCACATATGAATAATAAAAGAAAAAAAAATAAAAATCTCAAACCAAAAAAAAAAAATAAATAATATTTTTAGATAATTCCAATTACATTAAATTCAAAAATAGACAAAAATATTCTGTGATTATAAAATTCAGAATATCAACTACCCATGAGGTGCAGTTATACTGAAGGGATGTAAGGAAGCTTTTGTGGATACTGAAATTTACCTGCATCTTAATCTGAATGGTAGTCTTGTGTATGTTTTTTTGTCTTAGTCCATTTTTTGTTTGCTATAGAAAACTACTTGAAGGGGGTAACTTGTACAGAAAAGGCTCACAGTTTTATTTATTATTATTGTTGTTATGCTGGGTGAGGGGGTACATTGGAGTATTTACAAAAGTTGTTAGAATGTATCAAATATATCATACTTGAATTCATCCTTGCCACTGCTTGCTGTCATCCCCCTTCCCCAGATTCCTGGAGCAGTTTCAACAGGTATCATTTTTGCATTTACTTACAAGTATATACATTATTTGCACCACCTCCTCCCTCCACCTGGTGCCACCCTCTCTCCCTCCCCTACCTCTAGGCAGAACCTGTTCTGCCCTCCTGTTCTCCAATTTTGTAGAAGAAAAAACATAAAAGATAATAAGAAAAACATGGCGTTTTTGCTACTTTGAGATAAAGATAGCTATACAGGGAGATTCCGCTCCCACTTTTAGAGGCTGACAGTCCAAGCTTGGGTAGCCCTATCTGTTCAGCCTCTAGTAAGGGCCTTCTGGCTCCATCACAACATATCAGATGCCATCATTACAGGATGTCTATGATAGGGAAAGAGAGACCACATGGCAGGAAACATAAAAACAGGCAGGGGAAAGTCTCACTCTTCTACAGTAATACAGTCTAATCCAGTCACAGAACATCTGACCCATCCCAGTAGACAGCATTAATTCATTCATGAGGTTAGAGCCCCCAAGGCTCAATTACCTTCCATTAGGCCCCACATCTCATCCAAACCCTCACATTCTTTGAGATGTACATATAGTTAGGGGTTTGTGGAAGGATTTGGATGTGGGCTCCCCACAGTTCATGTGTTGGAGGCTTGGTTCTCAGTGTGGGAGATATAAAGAACATGGAAACCTTACCAGGTAGAGGTTAGTGGGAGGACATTAGGGTGTGCCCTTGAAAAGGATCAGGTAGTTCTGTGAGACTTCCCTTAGTTCCCCCTAGAGAACTAAGAGGTCATTAAAAAGGAGTGAGCCTGGCCCTGCCTTCTGTTCTTGGTTCTGTGGCCATGTGACCTTTCTTCTCACATTGCTCTAGCCATTGTGACAGTAGCCATGTGAGACCTTCCCCAGAGCCATGCTGATGGCAGCATAGGTCCCTGAGCCTCTATGACAATGAGACAACTAAGCCTTTATTCGTGAAAGCAGCTTGTTCCAGATATTTCATTATAGTAAGAGAAAATTATCTATACCTTCATTTAAATAGAAGTCACATGGAGGTCATTCTATATAAAAAGGTAACCATGTAGATATAAGATTTGCACATTTTGCTGAATGTAAACTTTGTAAAACTAAAACACATTAAAAGCAATATTATGCTATATAAAATTATATTAATTATATTGTGGATATAATATAAACACACACACACTCTAATCCTAGTAAGTAGAAAGGACCTTTGGGGTCCAAGGCAGGTCTATGTGGTTATAGGCTGGGCATGACCATGCCTGTGACTTGGGAATATAGAACACAGTGGAAACAGTGAGAGTGAATCAAGAATATGCAGAAAATAAGCAGTAGATTATAGAGAAAGCAAATTGGGCAGTAGGAGAACAGAAATCAGATTCCATGCTAAAGATTGGCAATAAAGAACAGACATGGGTAGATGATTCTGGAGGATAAACCTAAAAAGGTAAATATTATAGTTTTTTGAGGACAATAAGAGAAGTATCAATAATAGTGAGTCAAGTTAAACACTGATTTTCACATCCTCTGTCTTCATTGAGAGAGGCTATAATTTCTTCTAGTCTACTTCTGTTTGGAGGCTTTCTGAAGTTTAGAGGCAGGTTATCTACATTTTTCACTGCAAACATATGCCTCTAGTGTGCTAGATTCAGTAATCATCATAACATCACTTTTCAGCATCTCTCCTGCAGCTTTCTCAAGTATACATTCTAAATTACCCCCTCTGTGCCACTGTGACCATAGGGCAGTTTGTCAGCTATTAAGGTGATATGAACAAAGGCTTCTGAGATGTTGCTGGAACTATAACCAAATTATAATATGCCCTTTCTTAATCATCACAGAATTCACTTGGGTATCAAGGTTGAGTATTGTGTCTTAGTCAACATCTTCCTCATTCTTTATATCTGGGTGACTTTACATGTGAAGTAGCATGGATGAGTCCAGATTCCCAACATTTGTCCAGGAACATACATTTTGCCTTCAAATATATCCTGATTTGGAGGATCATATAGATGACACTACCCTACTCCATAGGTTACCCATTTTGTGCCTTTTATGTATAGCATTTTAAAGATTCTCATGTAATAGTGATGTGTGTTTCTCTGCTGTCTCCATATATCAATGACAATTTCATCGTTGTACTTTCCATGTGTTCAATGAATATTTGCTGAATGAGTATGTGAGTTGCTAATAAATAATTGATTATTTTGATATCTTTGTGAGGTGGAAAGTGACCATGGATGACTAATATGGGAGAGAATTGCCTTGACATGTCATAGCTCTTCTGGGAAAAGAGCAGTACATTTGATAGGCAGAAACACATGACTTTCATGGGCATCCAGAAGCAGCATTTGTTAGCTAAATAGATCTTAATATAGGAACTAAAAGGAATCTCTTGGATACTTCATGTGATGCTAGGTCAATTAATGACTAGCCCATGGTCTTATCTCAGCTCAAAATCAGGTAATTTTGTCAGCAGATTCAGGTCATGGAGCTTGTTAAGTATTGATTTTATCTGGGATGGAGGTGTAGAATAGGAGAAAACCATCCATCACTTAAAGCTATATGAAGAAAGTTAAACCCTTGCTGTAAGTATGTGCTTCATCAGCATGACTATATATTTTTTTAAACAGTTTTAGCTTCAAAGATTCTTCTTTTAATTGAAACCCAATAGGTGTTTATTGCTGACACATGTTAAAAAAATCTTGCTTATACAGTTCATAAATCTCTCTCCAAAACCAGTAGTCCTACATTGTTTGTTTCCTAATTAGCACAGACACTATATGAAAAATACAAAAGACATCTGCTAGGTAGACATAGCTATCAGTTTTAATTGTTTTTTTTTTTTTTTATCCTGGATGGTCCAGAGGCACTTCTGGTTTGCCTTGCCATGAAAATTCTTTTAATGAGCACATTTTCCAGGTGCATGTGACATAACACCTGTATGAATATATTTTTGTAAGTTCTAGATTCAACTGATAATAGTGCTTGGTAATGAAATTGAACAGTGGTAACTGTTTATTCTTGTCTGGAATGATCTAGAGTTTAAATGAAGCCACACAGTGCTTTTTAAGAGTCCTGACATCAGAATTCAGCATGGGGGAAGATGCATAGTACAGATAACTGATGGCAACATGTGCTAATGACTATGAAGCCTTTTTAAAAGCATTAACTACTGTGTAGCAAAGCTTGTGGACTTGACTTCAAACCACATATAGAATATTTTTAAAGTATGATTCGGTTGTTCTTTTATTCTAGCTACTACCACACAATCAACTTATGGCCTAGGTCCTGTATCTGTGGTTTTGTGTAATACCCTTACAATTCCCTCTTGCCACTCTATATACACCCATTCTACACAGGTGATGAACTTTGTGTGCCTGTGTTTAAATATTCTTTTGTTGTTGTTGTTGTTGTTTGGTCTACTTAAGAGTTTGCCATTTGAGATTAGGATCATTCTCACAGTCATCTCTGTATTCCTAATGGTTGGGATACCAAAGAAGCAAAATCTTGAGAAAGTTGTGATAAACTTGTTTCTATAGACTTGAGGTAATGGTAGTATCTAACCCATAATGATTTTGTTCAACAAATGCCTCACACAAAATACTTTGCTCTATGTCTACAATATATTAAGCACATTAGAGAATTGAGTTATATTTTTGAAATTAATTTGGTACTTTCTTGTATATGAGTCTCCTTGGATTTAGCTAAAAACATCCAGTTCCTCCAAGATTAGATTATTATCACAGGAAAGCAAAAAGGAAATGTAGCTGATTATTTCATACAAAGATGTTTTGGGGGGGATTAAAGTGCGTGTGCATACAGATTAAATTAACCATGTGAATTCATTCCAGCTATGTGACCATGTCAGTTAGAGGGGGCTGAGAGTCACCCCACCCTAGTCATAGCACTATTTGATTTACAAACATCCTTTTAATTAATCATCACAATAGACTCTGAGTTGGGAATTCTTATCTACATTTAACACAGGTGAGAAAGGAAGTTTCCAGATCACTGTTTGAAACAATGTTCTCTCATAGTTTTGTTCCTTGTGATATAACAGACTGAAATGGAAGAATAAGCGATCCAGGTAGGAGAAAGAAATGACAGACTCAATACTGAACCCCAGGATATATAGGTGAATTACCTTTCTAGTTAGTTTTCTCTACAATTTTTAAATCATACTAAAATAGAGCTAGACGGGACTTCATTAAATTTGATCTAGCTCCCTGACCTTATTCATGTCAATGGTCCATTCAGTGGAAATTGTTTTTTTGTCCTTTCTTCAAATTTCACCTCTTTCCTCATCAAGAAAATTCTCAGATCTCCCACTCCAGTAGTCTAATCATAGAAATCAAAATTATTGCTTAACAATTTTGCCTAGTAGCAATGATTTTTTAGAATGCCAAGACTGACTGTAAGGCAATTATTATACTTACTTTATAGATGAGTTAACTGAACCCCAGAGACATTAAGTGGTCTATCCAAGGTCAAAATTTAACAGGTGCAGTAATTTCTCTCTGACTCAGATGTTTTCCTTTATATCACATCCTTATTCAAACTCTATGTCAAATTCTCTCTCCTCTTTGATTTCCTCTTTAACCACCCACTGGAATGTGAGGGTCTCTCAGTACTCAGCACATCCCAGGAGATCTCATTCCAGGTGAAATGGACCCCTGTACCATGGTCTTCTCTGTATTGTTACTTAACAATTGTGATGATTAATTTTATGTGTTAATTCGCTAAACCATGGTACTGAGCTATTTGGTCAAACATCAATCAAGATGTTTCTGTGAAAGTGTTTTTCAGACATGATTAATATTTAAAACAACCAGCTTCATGTAAAGCAGATTATCTTTTATAATATGGGTGAGCCTAAACCTCTCTCTCTTTTTCTCTCTCTATGCACACATACACAATCTATGATTCTGGTTCTCTAGAGATCTCTGACCATATACAAAAACAAACCCCTATATTATCATGATCTTAGATACTAACTCATACAGCCTGGTATATAACAGGATCTCAATAAATAATCTAAGAATGAGGGATAATGTAGAGAAACTCTATGTACTAAATATACCAAGTATGATTGGATTTGTTTAGTTTGTATTGGAGTAATACTAACAAAGGCACTTTAAAAGTTCTGCTCTTTGATGTGTTGACTATTCACATATACTGTATGTTAATCACCTCCCCCCAAAGCATTTTCTCTTCGTATGTTTGGAAAGACAGAAGAAATACTAATTCTTTTATTATTATTGTTGTGCTGTGTGGGGGTACATTGTAGCATTTACAAAGGTTCTTACAATGTATCAAATATATCATACTTGAATTCACCCCTTCCACTGCTCTCTTTCATTGTCCCTCCCCTAATTCCTGGAAGTTTCAACAGGTATCATTTTTATCATTTTTGCATTTACATACATGTGTATACATTATTTGTATCATATTCACCCTCCTACCCCTTTCCCTACTACCTCCCTCCTCCCACCGGTACCACACACCACCCCTCATCCCGCCCTGGCAGAACCTGTTCTGCCCTCCTGTTCTCCAATTTTGTAGAAGGAAAAAACATAAAATATAATTAGAGAAACATGGTATTTTTGCTAGCTTGAGATAAAGATAGCTACACAGGGAGATTCCTTGTGTTATTTCCATGCATATGTGTATTACAACCCCAATTGGTTCATCTCCACCAGTCCTCAGAAGAAATCTTTAAGTGACTATTTACAGTATTTTGAAAGAGAATGAAGAACCACAGAAATCTCTAGAGGCTTAGGGCTATGGTGTGGTCTGGTGATATTTGCCATGAAAAACCATGGTCTGGCTAAAAGAACTAGTAATGAAGATTGTGAAGTTATCCAGTGATCTGTTCCAGACACATTTTACCATATTTGTAAGGAGTATTACAACCATGGTTCCTAAATACAGCTAAGAAATATGAGCCAAAAAGCTTTTTTTTTAACCAACTTCTGAATTTATGTATATGAAAAAATATTTTTATATTAGAAGAAGCATATATTTTTGTCAACTGAAAATCACACTTATTTAAATAACTAAAGTACACAAAGTTGGTACTATAGTTAAAAAATTTGGAACCTGCAATCATACTAGCATAAAGTTCATAACACTTTAATAGAATTAAAGTACCTTAAAGGGAGAATTCTTCAGGATTCCTCTATAACAGTGGTTCTCAAGTATAGTATGAATTTGCTCCTCCTGGGAGATATTTAGCAATGCATGGAGATATTTTTGATTGTTACAATTTAGAAAGTATCATACTTACTAACACCTAGTGAGCAAAAGCCAAGCATGTTCCTATATATCCTATAATGCATAGACCATTCCTCTACAACAAAATCTTATCTACTCCAAAATGTTCATAATTTCAGGTTCAGAAATTCTACTCTTAAAATTCTGAGTATTCTTTGGGTGGTCTTGAGGCACCTGAATAATTAATATTATTGTTTAGAGTGTTGGAGATTGTCTAGTTTCTGGAGGTTATTTCATTTTCTGTCTTGTAAAAATAAATGAAAAAAACCCAAGTGAAAATGAGTAAAGAAAAAGTAAACATTTTATTCAGTGCATGTTTTAGGGAAAAAGTCAATCACCATCACTTGCTTTTGGCTGAAATTCAAGGCAGGCAGAAGAGAAGAGAAGAAAAGCTTTAAAATGGTAAAAAAAAAAAAAAAAAAAAAGAAAGCCTTCAGATGTCCTTTGTTCTTGGCATGGAGAAGCTGGAGATTGGTTAACTAGAAGCTGTGTATCTTACATGATTGATTAAGGATGTATGTTGTTTTTTTCCAGTTGGTTCTAAGTGGAATCAAGAGGAAAAATTAGAGAAACTATCATTGTTAAATTTCTTACCATTTGGGGCAGATTGCTAAAGGACATGCTTTTTGGCTTTCTTAACTGGCTTCTACAGATCATAGTCTGAATTCTGGATTGAATAGTAGAAGCAGTATGTTGGCTTCATAGGTTGATTGATGTAGGTTGTGGGTCAGAATTCTTTTTAATATATAGACTGGCCACCATCATGTTACATATTTGGCCTTTCACATTCTTCACCCACAGTCATGTAAGCTGCCCAGTTTCAATGTTCCCTTGGATTCAGATCCAGGAAAGTCCACTAGTAAACCTCTGCATCCCAGCCCCCAAAATAAGAGTTAAGAGGAAAGATTACACAAGTTCCCATGAAGGAGATAGAGAAGACAATTTATAACTACTGCTTTAAAAAGTTTAAAAAAGAGTCATAATATTTCAATATGTGTGTGCTGGTTTGTTTATCTATTATTTTTCATCTACTGTATATACCTTGTGGGTGGGAAGGAAAACCCCAACTTATGGAGGTGCTGGGGAAATAAAATACCAAGAGCCAAATGAAATAAGGAAGGAGGGACCAAGTCCACAAGATATTCACATGTGCAAAATTCAAACCATGATCCAAGAAAGAAGCAGCCAATCAGCAACTCTCAAGTAAAGTCTATTAAAACCTGACACCTACCCCATATTGGGGCAGTGGCAGCAGCAGCTGTGCTATGCTCCATTGCCTAGCAGTCTGTCATTTTCTTTCCATTTAAATGATCACCTAATAAATCTTTGCTTTCTTCTACTCTTCAGTTTGGGTAAATTCTTTTACCAATTCATGGCTATGAATTTCACAACACCTTGGTGACCTGTTCAGGAATTTGGACCTTACAGGATCTTTCTTTCCAAGAAGTTTATCTCCCCTTTTCCACACTGCTACATCCCATAAGGGTAAAGTGCCTATCTGTCCTCTCTTTTTAAATCTCTACTTCCAACACACAGCACAGTAGGCAGCAGGTGGCTGGGGAAATCCTTATAAGCTGTGGGTGACTTTTCCTTTGTCTTTACTATCACTTTCAATCCCTTCTGACCTACTTCTTCAGAGATGCCATCTTTGCACATTGGAGGATGATCTGGAGCCATTGGTGAGTCATCCCATCCCCTTCATTTTTCCCAGTCAGTACTAATCACTTGGTCTTTGGAGGTGCATTTTCTAAGGGTTTCACTTGGTCATTAGAGGTTCTTCTGTGTAGATAAGAGGCTGCTATCAAAAGTTGTACCTCAGCAAAACAACTAGCAAAAATATCTGGTGAGTTTTTGCTTTCTCAGTGCGACACTCAAGTAAGACTTAAACCCCTCTCAGTCATGCCTTGATCCTCTGTGACTCACCCCTGAGCTACATTCCTTGTAGTGTGGCATGACTGGCTTACAAACTGCCAAATCAATTTGATCCCCACATTTCTTCTGTTCCCCTTGCTGCCCTGTACGGTTTCCTGTTTTTTCTTTACCCTATAGCATTGTCTGTGTGGTTTCTCCTGCCCATTTTAGAGGACTAGTTTCTCATTAGTAAATGTGGTTTGTGATCTGTTTTTATGAAGACCTTCCCATGTTTAAAACTCAGCATGGGCCCAATGGATCCTGTCTTAATTCTATATGTTTCCTGAGGAATTAAATCCCTCTCCTCTTCTTTCCTCTGGAAACCTCCCAGACAGATTTTGTTGTTTCACCCTTTGCCCCAAGGGAAAGTTTTTTACTCTCCCCAGATTTTTTTTCCTTTATGTATTGCTGGTTTTGTGCAAACAGATTCACAAGTCTTCCATTTTTCTTATCTTTCTCCCAAGACTATCAGAAATTAGAAAAAACTTCCCTAGTTTGGGATATTCCTTTAAATTCGTTCTACCACCTTCAGCCTCTGGGGGCCCAAACAAAAGAAAATAGGAAATCTACAACTGTTGTGTGTTCTGTGCTTATATTTGTATGCAACACAGCTTTATATTCCATCTGAAGCCCTTTGGTAAAATCTTGTGGTTGTGGACTCAGGGGAAAGGGGTGGGAAAATGCTGCCACTATTTCAGACCACCTGTGCCTCCTCCAGTGGTCCAACTCCACAGTGACCATCTGTACCTTGATATGCTAGGAGGGCAGGCACAAAGTCTATACTACCTTGTTATCCTGTCAGAAAGATTGCAATTAATCTATGAATAAAAAGCCCGAGAATACTTTAAATCAATACACTTGTTTATGTGTGTCATTTTTATAAATATGCAAAAGCTGTTGTCTCTTCTAAAAAAGTTGATTATCTTATCTCAATAAGGTCTAACTAAAATGCCAGCATTCTGAAATTAATTCTCAGACTTTAGACTAAAAAATGGTCATTTAAAACTCAAGCAACCATTCTGGCTGCCTAATTGGAGGCTTGTTAATGGATCCGTAAATTTTAGTTGCTAACACAGGATCTTAACCTGTTTCATTTTTTTAAATAAATATAATTTAGATTTAACTCTGAACATATTCTTGCAAATTGTTATCATAAAAAGATGATTAAGATTGCTTTTATTCCTGGATCTTCATTGAAATATGAAGCTACTAAAAGTATTTTATTAAAAAAAAGTTTAAAAAAATTCTTTCAAAATGCAAAAAAAAGAAAAAAAAAATCAGCAAATAGGCCTGCCAATTGCTGAACTGTTTTTCAGTATCTTAGCCATGGCAATTCTAAGTCTTTACCATGACAGTTTTTATCCTCCTGGAGCATTTACAATCACACTCATAGAAAATGTTGAATATTTATCTTTCAAATGAGTAGATTTCAAATACTTGCATCTGTTAGGTTTTGCTTTGTATTTCTCTTGTAAAACTGTGTAACTTGTCTGTTGACATTCTTCAGAAGTACTGCTTCTAACCATAACAACTTAAACAACATTCTTTTTTTTGCAATACTTGGATGTCACTTATTAAACTTAATCAGCCAGATAAGGCCAGCCTAAGAGCAACTTCTTCTAACCCTCTTTGTTGCTTAAATTTGGTCAAAAAGGGTCTTATTGTCACTGACTTCCATCTGACCTGTCTGTCACTTTGCTTCCTATGTGGAATCAGATCAGACCAACCAGGACCTCTTATCCTAGCAACAAGGAAAGACCTACCAGGACAAAGTTTATTGCAGTGATGAGAGACCATTCAAGAACAAACAGTTCAAAAAAAATTGTTGAGACAAGAGAGGAAATTCTCAGATTCCAAAAGGAATCTCTTGTGCTAGACCTTATACAGCAAAAAAAGCTGAGATGTTGTAAAGAAATGGTTCATAAGCGTGGTTACCTAACTTAAGCCAATGCCTGTCTACCTTACAATTGACCAAGAACTAGCCTTTCTATCATCCATTACTCATATCAGTTCAGAAAAAAATCCAGATGCTCCTCCCACTGTGTATGGACATTCATGATCTCTTTATAACCAGAAGACTATCTGACTAATAACTCCCAATAAACCACAAAATTATATTAGGCACAGGGACAGGAGAGGGAAGAATTATTTCCTCCTCCTTAATCTGCAAACTCCTATCACTACAGCTGGCCATGTTCTAGACACCATATCCAAGCCCTCATTTGTCATACAAATGAACTCTAACAACCATAATCCTATAAAACAGAAGAGCCTTATATATGCTCACTGCTGCCCAAGGGGAAACTTGTGCTTAGCTTGGGGAAGACTGTAACATTTGGGTTAATATATAAGGACAAGTTCAAACTAACATTCATAAATTAAACCATCAAGTCTCAACTTAGATAATGAACAATCAAAGGATGACTGGACTGGGATTATCCTGGCTTCTTCCCTTCTTGGGACCTCTAGTGTCCATGTTACTCCTTTTCACCATTGGACCTTGCTTTATTAGTATTCTACCAAGATTTGTTTCTGCTTACCTCCAGGCCATGATGCTGCAACAAGGTTCCCATCCCCTACTGTCTGACCCTCTAATGCCTCTTAACCCCTAAGACCAGGCTTCCAAACACTTTTATTCTGTTATTCAATTTGACCCCACTATATTCTCATGGTCAGTTCTATAATCTTGAATAACAAATACATAGACAGGGACATCTCTATAACCTTACCCAGCTTGAAGCAGTTCCAAGAAGATGAGACCTTCACCCCACTAAAACTAGGATTCATTTTGTTGCTCTGTCAGAAGGGAATGTAAAGTCCAGTTACAGAGGTATGGCAGTTATAAGATACCAAGAGCCAGGTGGCATGAGAATGGGGGAGCTGAGCACAGGAAATGTTCCAACTTACAGAATTCAAACCATTATCTGAGAAAGAAAAAAAAAAAATCAGTCAAATCCCAAGGAAAGCCTGTAAAAGCCTGTCCCCTACCCCATTTTAGGACAGCAGCAGCAACATCATCAGTAATAGCCCTATTCTCCTTTGCCTCTCTGCCTACCATCGTCTTACCCTTTAAACGGCAGCCTAATAAATCTTTGTTTTCTCGTACTCTCCCATCTCAGAAAATTCTTTTACTAATCCACAGCTCCAAAATCCATAACCACCCTGCTCTTTTCTTCTAGGACTTGAAGTTCTCAAACTGTATTTTCTTGATTTCCTTGCTTGCTGACTTCATGTTACTCGCTTCCTATGAGAAGCTTTTCATTAGAGATCAAAATGCAGAAAGTGAAATTGAATAATATCTTCCCGCTTCCTGGATCAACAAGGAAAAGTTGCTAGCATTCCCAGGACCAACACGGAGAAGCACTGATCCTGAATTCTAGCTGCCCAAGAAGAGGATCTGGAGGATCCATTAAAAAAAGCATCCTTAATCACATAGTGAAAAGTACAGACTTTTTTAGCCTAACCCAGAGGTGTCACTGCTTCTGGACACCACCAGGCGTTATCCTGTTTTGTTTTTCTTATCTCCTCAGTCCTGTAACGACTTTTTATGTCCCAGGCCTTCAAGCACAGAATCTCTGTAGTAAATTCCTGCAGATAGATGCAGAGAGAGAGAGAATCTACTTGTTTTCATAGGATTCCAATGGTATAGCTACAGAGTTTGCTCTGGGGTCAATGTTAAGATTTTGGAAAAGAAGAGTTTAATTTCACTTAATACTACTGAGATTTATCATGTCTGTTATTTATAATGACTCGTGAATAATTCAGTATTACTAACCATGTATTGCTCAACTAGTCAAATTAATTCAAGATTTATCACTTTATTTCTCCCTCTGTGATGAAGATCATTGTCTGTTTCAGGGTTTTCTAGCATCTCACAAACAAATTGCTTCCATTGATTTCTAAAGTATTGTTGGTCCACAAACAGCCATGCTTGCTCAGCAAGCAATTAATAATATTCACCTGGCTACTTTGGAAAACAAAAGATTGTCTCTTTTGTGTTTTGGTCATGCTCCTTGTTAATGAGCCAAAAAATGCTTCTAGGAGATAAGGAATTGTTTTGTCACTTCAGTGCAGAGCTGGGGTTCTCCCTGGGAGGGCTGGGAGCAATAAGCATTGTAAAGAGATTTAGTGCACTAGCTGCTTTTCCTTTAATGCTCTACTTTAAGGGAAAGAAGAAAGAAAATATTTTCTGTCTCTGTCTGTCTCTCTTTCACACCTTTTTCCCTCATTTGTTAGGTTTTTTTGTTGTTCTGTAGTAACTTTTCCTGATCTTATTTACATCAGAATAAACATTCAGAATTCAATTCCAATAAAACTAAAACAAGCATGAGTAGCACCTAGGGTGGGAAATTGTGCAGTAATATTTCCATTAACACAATCCCAGTCCTGTCCATGTTGCCTGAGAAATAAAGCTGATATGACAGCAAAAGAAAAACAACTCATTTCTTTTCAGCCTAATCAACTTAAGGAAAGCAATAATCCCTTGCTAATTTCTTCCATCAGAGCAAGCATATGTTCTAAAGTATCACATTTAGAAAAAATTTAAGCTACATTAAGTGCCAGAAATCATACAAAGAATGGTTTGCATTCTGAATATGTCAGGTTATCAAGGTACAAAAACAGAATTTACTTATGGAATATGGGAACTTCTCATAAACAAAAGCAACAGACTCTTGAGGGATTCCAATCTTGCTGTCTCTAATTATTTCAGTCTGATATTGAATCTTCCCCCATGGACTATGTTGTTTGAGAGTTGCAATCTAAGTGAAGGCAACTTGATTATAAAAAGAGGGTTTTGAGGACAAGGTCTATTTTGTTGATGATGGTGTATTAGGTACTTAGAACTGTTTTTCTGAAAAAGCACTGACTCTTCACTTGGACCTGCAAATGTTCAAAAGGTAACTAAAAAAACAAGATGAAAACTTGGTATCCCTGTCTCTGTTTTGCATCTGTCTCCTTTACTCTGCATCTTTCTCTCTCTCTCTCTCTCTCTCTCTCTCTCTCTCTCTCTCTCTCTCTCATAATCACTTTGGGTTGCAGAAAGGACAAGACTGATCTACACCATATTTATAGAAGAATGGAAACTATCCCGGAAAGGAACAGAATAGACTACCCACCAAGTAACAATGACTTATGACTTACTTATTATAAGTAGACTTTACCAAACCAATCCTGAGATAATAAGCAACTAGACCACCTATGACCATAGGACCACACCTGTGAATGGCACTGTTTAATAATTATGAATAATTCCTCCCCCACTTCCTAATTCTTTATTTAAACCTGAAGCTCATGTCTCCACCTTGAAGATGGGCTGAAGTGCTTACTTTGCCTATTCCTAAAGCAAACTCTTGCCATGTAATAAATCTCCTTTCTCTGCTCTTCATCATTACTCATCTCTTTATTTGGTGTGTTGGAGCAAGTGGGAAGCCCTTAACATGTCAAAAAAAAGCTTTGAGAGTTGGGCCTCTGGCCTAAAACTCTGTTTCCAATAGAAGCATCTCAAAGTATTTCAGTTGGCTTCTTCTACAAAGAAAACCACCCAAACCTTAGTGTCTTAAGACATCAAACATTTATATAGACAAAGGGATGGCCAATGGTTGGTTCAAACCTGTCCTGTATCCAGTTTCAATACAGCCCGAAAGATAGAAATGCTTTTTACATTTTAAAAAGATTATAAAACCTAATTTATTTATTTTTCAACCTTTTTCAGAAAAACTTCACCTGCCTCTGATTTGTACCATGGTTTTGCTGTTGAGTAACACACAGTGACTACTCTTTGTGGGATATTTGTTTGCTTTGGTTTTTGTTCTTGTTTAGAATATCCATTTGTACTATGTTAACTGACTCTGTTTCTGGGACAGGTGGCTATAGGCTGGGATGTTGGGTATAATTTCATCATGTATCTTTACATCCAGGAAGTAGCTCAGAGTTGTTTACAAGGTGGCTGGCAGAGTTCCAAGAGGAAGTATAGAAAGGCACAAGGCCTCTTGAAGACAGGACATGGAGATATCACATGGCCAATTTCTCCATATATTATGGAGAAAGTCAGAAGAACAGAGGAAGGGGAGTGACTGATTTTGCAAACTACTTCATAGAGATGCAAGAAGGAGAGGGGCTTCCCCTGAACCCAAAATGAGGAAGAGGAGTACTCTCAATTGCCTGCATTGCTGCAACCCACCTCCCGTGCCTGATTTTGAACTCACATTAAACTTTCTCTACCTCTGCACTGTGTGTCCTTTATGTTTGGGATGGTTTCCGTGCCTGCCTTACCTCCACCTTATGCAGTGGAGTTTTTTTTTCTTCTTTTTGTAGAGACACCAACTGTGTCTGTGCCATCCCGGGGCACATGAGTTCATTCAGTGCTCTTGGAGGAATCAGGAAAAGCAAACACAGCTTGGCAAGTGAGCTAAGGGTGGATTTCAGGTCTAATGTCCTCACCCAGGGTAAAACCTACAAATTCATTTTCAGGAGTCCTGATCCTGGCATGTACCCAGGTTTCCATGTGTCTGCTTACTTTCAACTGAGTCTAATTGCAGAGAGATAGTCTGTGTCTTGTTTCATCTATCTATTCCTAGTCCATTTAACTGGAGTTCACAGAGTAGAAAATAACAATTTGTATCCCACCACACACCCTGAAAGAGAACATGAGCAAAATCTCTGACATATAGGCCTACTCAGACATTTAAGAGGGAATGTAAAGAGGAAATGATCAAGGAAGAATGGTGTAGACTCATGAGTATATTTTGTGCTGGATATTTGAAGAAGGCTAAGCAATATATTTTTATTTCCCAGATATTCTGGCAAATGACAAAAATATATTCCTATTTGTTAGATATTTTATACATTATTAAATCAAATCACATAGATCATACCTACTGTTGTGAGGAAACTATGTCAGAAAAACAAGCATACTTGTGTCTTTTCACAAAGTCAGAATTTACTGAATAATAAATTCACAAGCTACATCAATTTCTTTGACTTTAATTTGCCAAGAACTACCAAGTTCACTTGATAGCCAGGGCCATTGGCAACACTAGTTCTTTTATTCCAATCTTAGTTACTAATATTCACTCTCAACTCACACATTATAGTTCACATGATGATATACGGGTTACTGAATGGCTAAGAGAGGATTAAAGGGGATGTCAGGTTCAAAGAGGTTTTACTGAAGGCAACAGCAGAGAACTGATACAAGATACAAAGAGAATCACTGCAGGTGGTCAGATAAGCCCAGTAACAGAATTTTTTGTGGTATAGGGGTATCTCAAATTATCACAGAGCTCCCATAGTTCCTTAAAGGTACAAGGCTAGTTCAAGGTGAGCTGGTTCCAGGCTGTTGTACTTCAGTATTAGGTACCCCTCTTTTTATGTGATACAAATGAGGAGGTTACATTATTTGTTGGTCTGGGTATTTGATAAGCTCAGGGGCCTTGTTTTTCTGCTATAGGGTTGATAAACTCATGTGTCCAGGCATTCCTGGCTTAATTTGATATAGGTCTTAACTTTTTTTTGCATAAATAAGTTATTAGTCTGCTTCATGGTTTGTAGTAGAAAAATGGTGGTGGTTTACTTGCAGGAACAAGATGTAGAGTCATTCTGCCTCAGCATTTACACTGAAAATGGAGAAAACTGCTGTTTTGTAAAATGGAGTCACTCAGGCAAGGCACAGTCTGAAAGCTATGCAATAAGGAGTAATTTTGGAGCAGGGCACAGCCTGCGCTCCACACCTACTCAGTAATAAGCTTGATTATAGAAAAATAGGGAATTAAATATTAAAGTAAAATTTTAAATAGAGAGCTCTCAATACAGGTTCCATTACATTGATATCTGAAAGGATGTTATACCTAAGTAGTTTAATACAATAATGCAAAAATAAGCTAAATATTATTAAAACATTACAAATAAAAATGTATAAAACTTATTAGACAGGTTATTTTAGCATTGTTCCACATAATTAAAACATACTTGAAATTTTATTATGAATTTTCAACTACTGAAAACATTTTATTAGTGCTGACTTTACAAGAGTCTATATAGCCAGTGTAGATTTTCTTTATTTCTCCAAATCCTGCAGGATCTCTTCTGAAGGATCCATGTTCTGTTCACCCCTGCCTCCTTCTTGCTGTGTGCCCTCCTATTGCAGTAGTCATACATTGCCACCCTTAGTTTCTGAATTTATTATTAAACCATATTATGTAATAAGAAAATACAAGCATTTGAGGAATCTTGTCTCTGTAAGACATTGGGAATGTTTTCCCATTCCATTTGCTCAGCACTGTCTGCCTTGCTGGGTGAGAAAAAGAAGAAATCTTCATTTACTTATCTCTTAATCAAAAGAGATCAACTAGTACTCTCCACCAGAATTTGTCCCAAGGGGCATTACACACACTGTGTGGCCTGGACCTTTTTCGTTCATGCAACTCTTGTAATATTCCCATGTCACTTGAAGGACTTACTTGAAAGGTCAATTTCTGGGCTAGCAGATTTGACTTTGGATCCATAACTTAGAGCTGAGTAAAATTTAAATAATGCTTTAAAATCTCTTTATCACATCTACCAAATGGAATTAAAAATTAAATAAAAATTAATAAGAAATCAATAAAAATTAAAAATGAAAGTCCTGTATTCCTGTTGGATAAATTAAACAAAGAAAAATTGTATTAATTATCCTGGATCTGGAGCAATTCTAAATTTCTGAAATGTATGTTACTTCCTACTCTTTCAAGTCTGTGTGAGGGAGCTCTTCCCTCTATTGCCATCATTTTTACAGAAGCTAACCAAGCATAGTGCTAATAGAGATTGAATATATAAATGTCTTGATACCAATGTGAGGGATTAATCTCCCCCAGAACATGGCATATATGACTCAACCACATAGAGAAGTGACTTGTTGTATCTCAAAGTTTAAGGAATCCAGAGTGTTGTAGCCAGGGCTATAACAATACTCCTGTCTCATTTGCCCATCCTTAGTCTTTAGTCACAGAATAGCTACATTACAAGCTGAAAGAAGGGAGGAGGGAGAGACAAAGTGATGCCAGCTGAGCCCACCATGATGAAAGCTGAACAATTGCCTTCTTGCTTCTTCTACTGATGCCCATGTTTTTGTTTGTTTGTTGCCTTTTTAAAAGATGAGTATATTGTACTACTAAATAATGTTTAGATTTTGATTCTGTTATCAAGGGAGAAATGCAAAGTAGATTTTACTAGTCACCTAGTGGTTTTGATACAGATGCCTATTGACACTTCACAGACATCTTCTCCAAAAAGCATTTATCTCTTCACTTTCTGATGAGACAGCAATGGTGATGGTGTCTGAGTAGAATAACTCACATTTTGTAAAAGATAAGTGATTGGAAAAGGCTCCCTGCATTGAGTTGTGTGGGAAAGATAGGAATCACTCTTATTAGATAAAGGACAGTGTCTCCCTAAAGACTATTCCCACACTGAAGCTTAAAACTAAGAAGTGTGGCAAAGAACAAGCACTAAGAACTGAGACATATCTAACCCAGAAAACATTTGAGATGGACTTAAATTTTGGACCAATTTTCCCTCTTGTATCATGAGAAGAGACAGAATATACTCTAAAATTTTCATTTTCTTGGTTATTTTCTATAGTGATATCCTATGTATTACTAAAGTATTAATTACTTATAATTTACGCAGTGTTGTGGGAAATAAAGTGATGAAGCAATAAAGAGAAATCTGCCTCATTACAAGTCTTGCCCCATCTTGTCCAACAGCTGGTTGAATTAGCAAAGTTCCCTTCCTCTGAATGGTACACAGTAACTCCAAGAAGTGCCCTGTAGTAAATCATGAGCTGGCTCACAGGGAGGAGCTTGCAGAAGGTGAATAGCTATTAGGTCGGTAGTTTAATAGGTGAGACAAGTTCCATCTTTCCCAAGATATGCTAGCAGAGATGTTGCTTGAGGAGACAGAAGCTACTGTGGAGTTCCACAAGAAGAAAAACTGAATTTTAGAAAGATCATGACCAGGCACTCATCCCTATACTGTCATAAAAAGGAATATGATCTCATTTCTTTTGGATACAATTTTCCCTTCTGCTAAATCAATACATTATACCAGATCAGCTCCAAGTTCCTTACTTAAAAAGAAATTCTAGAATTCTAAATTTAAATGTAGATCTTATGAGCTTGGAGGGGGTTCTAAATGCTTTGCAATACCTTAAAGCAACAGAGGCCAATAGGAGAAGGGGACCAGGAACAAGAAAAAAGGTTAGTTCAAGAAGAATTAATTTAGAATGTCACACATATGTACAGGAAAGCAATTTGAGTAAATTCCCTGTATAGCTATCCTTATCTCAACTAGCAAAAACCCTTGGTCCTTCCTATTATTGCTTATACTCTCTCTTCAACAAAATTGGAGATAAGGGCAAAATAGTTTCTGCCTGGTAGCGAGGTGGCGGGGAGTGCAGGGGAAAGGGAAGTTGTGAGGGGGAAGGGAGGAGAAATGACCCAAACATTGTATGCACATATGAATAAAAGATATAAAAATAAATAAATGAATGCTTTGCAATAAGCAAAGCATGGCCTGAGTTTTTGATTATCTAACAATTTATGCTCCAGGACTGTGTTGTATTGATTGGTTATGTGGCAACAAGAAGGAGAGCTGCCTCTCTTTGCATATGCATCATACATGACACTCCCGAACCTGCCAAAGCCAGCATTTACTCCCCTGTTCCCCAATGTGGGCACCATCTCATTCCTTCTATAACTAGGCATAACCCAATAACCTAGACAAAAGAATGTGCATACAAACCATCAGAAAAAGCTGACCAGATAAACATTAATTATTGTACAGATTACAGAAAATGTGCTAATTGTGTTAGTCAAGAACAGATAATAGAATATTAGATTTCCTAGGAAACTAAAGATTTTATTGAGAAGGTGTGCTTTCCAAATTTGTTTAGGAGTAATTTTATCAGTGCAGAAGGTCGAAAGTGAATTCTAAATTGAGAGATGAATGATGAAAACGATATAAGGATATGAGTTTTAAAATTGAGAAAGAAAGATTGAGGACCAGAGCACAATGCTCGCTTATAGATTACTGGGTGTTTTTTTTCCCATCCTTTCCTCCTTTCTCCTTCCATTCTTCTCTTGATCCTTCCCTCATTTAGTTATTAACATGCCAGTACACTTTCTCCTGAAGGAGAGGGATTAGTATTCATAGTAGCTCACTGTTGATATTAGAAGTTGTGCTGCATCTCCTGACTTCCAAGCCCAGGAAGTCAAAAACGTGAGAGAGTAAGATCATGAAGCACCTTGAATTCTACATCAAACCATTGTATTTATTATTATAAAGCAGTCAGAAGCCAAGGGGATGGCTTAGGCTGGTTTGACGTTTAGAAAGATAAAAGATAATTCTGCAACTAGTGGAGAGGGTTAGAGTCAGGAATGTTTTTGAGGAGATGGGTATTAATTTTCTCAGCAAAGTCTGAGGAATATCACTAGGAAAGTTGGATCTGAACACAATGAAAAGAAAGTGCCAAGTACCAACATGTTTTATGGAATTTCATACTAACATGTATGTAATTTGAAAAATGGTACTGCAGTAATCTATTCCCCAAGTCCTGTTATCCCTGTAACTGCAGCAGCTTAGTGGTGATGATACAAAAGGCCCTAAGAGTGCAGAGCATTGAATGTATTTCCTCTTCAATTCCTACTTATAGCCATACAGAGGGTTGTCTTTGTTACGTATCATATTGAATATTATTAATTTCTTCTTCTATTGGCAGACTGCTGGCCGGGTAAAAAGGACTTGTGAATATTGTTTCTAGTGCAACATTTATCAAATATAAATCTTTGGCATCTGTGATATTGTTTAATTGTTCCCTAAGCTTCTCTCCTTGCTCTCAAATCTGCCAACTTTTCCAACTCTACTATTAGCACTATAAATCCAAGCCTATTTTCAGTTTCTCCTCAGTTTCATCTCTCAAACAAATACATGTATTAAGAAAAAAAATAAGCCATTAAATCACCTATTTATATAAAAAAAGAACTGCTGATTGTGCTAATTGCACAGCTACATCCTATATCATTTTGAAGCTTATCTAGAATGTTACCCATAAGTCACTTGCCCAAACATGTTTTCTATCCTTCAATAGCTAGTACCACGCTTCTAAGCTTCTGTTTTCTAATTTGGATGAATGAGTGAACTTGGCAGAGGAGATGCATTGTCAAAGCTGATTTATGTTGTTGTCAATCCAAACTGCTTAGCTCTGCAGCTGAAATTATCCTTACATGCCCATTGTTCAGAGTTCAGAAAAACACCTTCTGTTCTATTGTTCAGCCATAGTCAAGATACAGATTTTCTGTGTTACTGCTGTTCTTTTCCCTGTGCATCAAAGTTTCTTATAATAATGGCTAACTCTGCTATAAAGGTTTTTGGAAATCTCAAAGGAGAGAACAATTTTACAAATGGGAAACTGTAAGCATGAAGTTCTGTAAAAAGAATATCTAAAAGCCTAAATAACTGGTAACAAACATTGTTATTTTCATAGACCACATTCATATACCAAAAGGAAACCCAGTTTTCTTTTTTCATCATTGTATAAGTTATTCAAACTGTAGGTCATCCTTCTTAGAGAAGAAAAAGAAATGAGCAAGTAAGGAACACACATGTGCACATGCTTGCACACACAAATGTATACATTATTATCTGTAAAAAGCCCCGAGTGATTAACCAAAAGTAAAGGATAATTTTTCTCTAGATCAACTAGAATATGAATAGGAAACCAAAGATATATTAAGATTAGAATCACTGATAAAAGTTTACTTACAAGCAGATTATTGAAGGTGAAAAGAAGAGTGCAGTGATCTTGGAGACTTGCCTGCTTCCACTCCTCAGCTCAAGTGAATGGAGTGCTTGTTGGACTCTAGAATTAGAGAGCTGTACAGCAAACTTCACCCTGAGAAAAACAGACATTTGTTCAGAGGACACAGCTAACCCAGAACACATACCAGGTCAGGCCAGGAAAATAAGACTTCTCTCCTCCTAACATCTCTTAAGAGGGCTCCCTATATGGCCAACCACAACCTGGACCACAACATGAGGTGTCAGTGCTGCCACTGCTCTAACACCAAAAAGAGCATGAACCACAGTAAGGCTTGATCTGGAGAGGTAAACAAAAGGTACATGGCTCATGATTTGTCAGTGTTACCATGAATGTCTACTCTGTGATGTCACTTCCATTTAAGGTTACCATCTTCACTTATAAGGTAGTCACTGAACTTATTCAAGATGAAAAACCTTACCAAATTCTGTATTCAGTACTTTTAAGCTAAGGCTTAGGAAGTATCTCATAGCTTTGTAAATGGTAAGATGTATGACCAAGTACTTTGTCCAGAAAAAGCAATCCTCACCTAGCATGACTTATCCCAATACAGGTTCTTTTCAATCATATATTTATACTTCCTCCAGGATTTTGTGTTTTACCTTTGTGCCCATCTGTCTAGATTTCAAAGACAATAAGGCCTCCAGGAGAACATACATAACCCCTCCCAATATCTGGAACACAGCCTGTTTACAATGGCACCTTCCTGTATTGGTTCCCCTACTGCTACTCTAGGACTTGAAATTTTTATAAAAAGAAATACTCTTTACCTAGTTTCTTGTTAGAAGCCTTCATGCTGATGGAGACCAGTAAGGTCCCATTATCATAAGACCAATGTTACATAGGTCTTTTGCTCTAAATGGCCCCAAATAAGCACAGAATAAATTCTCCCATCTCAGAATACTTTCTCATACTTCCTTGGGATTGTGAGTATGTGAGAAGTGGTGTGCACATGCATTCCTGGCAGGGTTGTTGTATTTATGGATCAAGACCAAGAAGATACCTGAGCTGATCTAAGTTCTTTATTCCTTAACATTTCAGCCTGACTTTTTATTATCTACATCTCCAGATCTTAAGTTCTGTGTTGTCCAAAAACAACAGTAGATATAAAGGTCACTTTGCAAGTTTCCCCAGTGAGATAGTTTAAATATCACTCACTAGGTATAATTTTCTTGTCCAACTAGCTTCTTTGTCAGCCTATATGATAAGTTTTAGAATCTAGTCATCATCTGTATATACAGAAGTAAGCCTTGACGCTTCTAAAAAGATTACATGGGACTGTGAAACACTTTTTTAAAAAAATTTCTTTAATGGGAACAGACTTCAAATAAACTAGGAGCGATAATAACAATCACCATATTTTCATTGAACTTTCCAAGTTACAAAACACTTTCTAATTATTTACTTCACTTAATTCTCAAAATAACACCGAGATAAGGAATTCCATCCCCACATCTGAGGTAAAAAGCTGAGACCAAAACATGGGATTTTTGTTAGACAACATAATCTCTGAGTTCTTTTGCCCCACAATTCACACAGTTGGTGTCTGCTGCCTTTGAGTCTGCAGAAGCTGCTATAACAATGTGTGATCTACAGTGTATGCTAATTTTTAGAGACTGTATCAACTTATTTTTAAAATTACACAGATATTGCTTATATGTGCCAAGTTTTCCCCTTGACACCTGCTCAAATCTTGAAAATGGAGTCATTTATAATGAACAACAAGAATCAGAATGGAGACAACTAGGTTGCTCAGGGTTATAACAGATGTTGAACCAGAATGATTTATCTTAACCCTTAGTATTATTTACAGACATCATACTACACTGGAGCCAAACTCTCCTCTATATGGCTTCGGATGAATCTAGCAGCAGTTCTTCAACTCACATCTTTAGTTATAAATAAGGGAAGCCTTAGAAGCTCTCTTTTTCTACATCTGCGGGAGAAAGAGGAAGAAAAGGAAAGAGACACAGAAAGAGAATATCCTGTTTTTATATGTAAAATATACATATATTTCCTAGGTTTATATGGACTTTATCTTTTATAGATATATTCGTCAATTTTCTATTGCTATACCTGAAGCTGAGTGAAGAAAAGAGGTTTATTGAGCTTATAGGTTTGAATGCTCAAAGTCCAAAGAACATGGTGCTGACTCTGGAGAAGCCCCCCTTGTGACAGTATCGCATCATGGTGGATTGGATCATGGTGGGAATATGTGTGAGAGGGAGGGATCACATGGGAAGCCAGGAAACTAGTGAGTCTAGGGAGTGACCAGGCTTATTCTTTTATAACAACCCTTTCATGAAAACTAACCAGGGTCCCTTGGGAGTTGCAACAATTCCTTCAGAGGCAGCACCCACTATGATCTAATTACTTCCCAGCAGGCCTCATCTCTTAAAGTTTCCACACCATCTCTCAATGTTAACACCCTGAAGACCAAGCTCCCAACACATAAATCCTTGAGGGAAGCACTTAAAACATGTAAATACCATGGCATTATGTTGACCTGAACTTTTCCTTTCCAAATGAAATCAACTTATTCTGAGATAATCATTGTTATTATTATATGTTGTTAAGAATCCTAACATCCCATTTTCTTCCACAAATGCTTACCAACTCTTTCTATATACATTCATATTGGAAGTTTGCTCTTGATTAATGTCCTTTTATTTTTTATTATTTTGAGGAGCTGAGTGTCAAACGGGGGGCCCCATACATACTTGGTGTGATTAATTTCTTAATGGAATTCATTGACCTAAAGAGAAGGATCTTGTTTCTTCCTTGCCTTAAGTGACAGCTTAAGTTATACTTGTTTTTAACAATGTTTATATTCTTTAAGTAAGATCTTGTGTATCTCTCATTGGAAAAGTTGGATTGAAATTCAAAATGAACATTTGGTTAGCCTTAATTTAAGCACGTGGGAAACATCAAATATGAACATTCACCTGGAGATACAGAATATACTGTAAATATGGTCTTTTTCTTTTTGCTTTATAATAGAAATCAAACTGAATCAAACTTTTCTCATTTAGTCATCTTTCAACAGTTTCTTAATAAAATGCATTTTAGAAACAAAATTTCAATAAAGTCATTTTTTGAACTCCTTTCTCCCTCATTTGTGCTAATGAACAAGAAACAATTGCAGCAATGAATTAATTAATCTAGTAACATCTCTTCTAATCACATTCTTTCAAGAACAAAGGTATTTTTCCTTCTTGTATTGAAGAATAGCCAATCAAAATACAGAGATAATTATTCTAAAAACTCCTTGCTCTCCATTTTAATATAATTATTTTAAATATCTGGGGAGAAAAACTAAGAAGACACAATCTGAGAAGGAATTAATTACTCTGTTAACTTTTATTTTTCTCAGTTTCATGTATTCACAGTTCTGGAAAAGGCTCTCCAGAGGTCATCATTCCATGTATCTGCCACCTGCCAGGGATGCTTCACAACTATGCAGACAGATGGGTAATTTCCTAATGGTTGTGTTCCATCTTCTAGGTTTGTTTTTTCATATTATCTCTTTTTTTGTGTTTCTTATTATTTTCATTTATTGTTGCACTGGGTGAGGGTACACTGTATCATTTACAAAGGTTCTAAGAATGTATCAAATATATTACACTTGAATTCACCCCCTCCACCACTTTTCTTTATCCCTTCCTTCCCCTGTTCCTGGAATAGTTTCAGCAGGTATCATTTTTGCATTTACATATCTCTTTCATTATTTCTTTTCCTATGCTTCCTAGGCTCTAATTATCTTGCAGAAATGTGTGTATCTATCTATCTAAGTATCTCTATCTATCTATCATCTATCTATCTGTCATCTATCATTATCATCTATCTATATGTATTTGTGTATGTATATACACACATATTCCACATATTCAAGACCTCTAATTTATTAATGACAATATACTATGTCAAAACCATACTTCATTTCATGTAGAACTTATTTTTCTAGAAGTAGCACATCTTCAAAAATCTGTTTCAATTTTTAAGATGTGAGCTAAAATACTGCAAGATGGATAGTGTTAACTTTATCCAAAAAACACTCCAGGAAGTAGAAAATGATAAAGAGACATGTTGGGAATTCTGTCTCACTCTTATTCCTAACCATAAATTACATTTTGAACAATGACATTTTATTGAGATTCAATCAGGATGTCTAGATTAAAAAATCTGACATATATATATATATATATATATATATATGTATACACACACACACACACACACACACACTATTCAGTATAAGAGTATTAAATTCTGTCATTACTGGCAACATGGATAGAACTGGAGGACATTATGCTAAGTGTAATAAGCCAGACACAGATAGACAAATACTACATATTGTCACTCACTTGTGGAAGCTACAAAAAGTTGATCACATGGAGGCAGAGAGCTAAAAACAGAGACTAGGAGATGGGAAGAGAGAGGATAGTGAAATGGTGAAAAATGGGTACCAAAACACAATGGGGAGAGGTTGTTTTAATGTTATATGGTTCACTAGGTTTATAATCTACAACATACACATTTCAAAATGACTAGAGGTGAAGAGTTTGAAATTTTCCAACACATAAAACTAATGATGTTTGATGTTATAGAGGTGGTAGTTGCCATGATTTGATTATTATATGTAGTATAGTAAATGAAATTGCAATACTCTACTCCACAAATATTATGAAAATAAAATAAACTACTTTTGTTTGTTTGCTTTGTTCTATTATTTAAGGCATTAATATTCTTTTATAGAAGATTGCAGGATTATTGTAAGAGGGTCTTATTTTGGAGATATTTCAGAAAAAACTCTTAACTTTGTCCCATAAAATGAATATTACCATTATCCCTGTATCAATTTTCTGATACTTTCACTTCATCCAGACTCAATAAGGACTAAGTTGCAACCACTGGGTCAACATTTACGGTCAAAATGATTCTGATTTTGAGGAGTTTTGAGGCATACATCAGGTAATGATTCTTGTCCATGGACACCATGTGGTCAGGAGCTTCTTTTGGTTTGAAGGAACAAAATTCTTTAAAACATAGTGGCTTAAAACAACAACCATTTATTTCATTGAGTTTTGAGAATTGTCTGGTATTGTGTCTCACGTATCTGTGGTTATCTGATGGGCTGGCTGGTGGTTGGATGGCCTCATATGCAAATATGATGCTTGGGAATCTGGCTGACTGATGGTGTCCCGAGCATGGATTGCTTATATCCATTCCACATGGTCTCCAGTGTTCCTGCAGGCTGGCTGAAGCTTATTCACTTGGCATATATGGGGTTGAATAGTGTTCCGCCAAACTTCTTGTCTACCTGGACACTCAGAATGTGGTTTTATTTAGAAATGGGCTCTTTGAAGTATAAATGAGTTAGGATGATGGCAAACTGGAATAGGGGAGGCCCCAAATTCAATGGCTCCTAGTTATAAGAAGGGGAGAAGAAATACAGACACGTAAAAGAACAGAGGCTGTGAAGGGGAAGGCAGAGATTAGAGTGCAGTTCCTATGAGTTCAGAAAAGGCAAACATTGCAGGTAGCTGCCATATCTTAAAAAAAACCCGGAGACCAAATTTCTCTTCACAACCTTCAGAGGGAACCAAGACTGCTGAAAACAGAATTTCAAGCTTGTAGTCTCCATAAGTGAGAGGGGATAAACGTCTGTTGTTTTACTCTCTCTGGATTGTGGGAAATGAATACATGATAGTTTCAGGGTTCCAAAGAAGAAAAGGCGAGAGTAAGCCCTGAACAAGCACTTACCATGTTTATGTTACACTTGCTACTATCCCTTTGGGTTGAATAAAGGAATGAAAACTAGTTTCTTAATTGGAGGGGTTTTATATTAACTTGAAAGGGGGCATGAGCACATGTGAGGAAAACATGTGACTGTTTTTGTTGCAGTCCATCTCTGTACCTTTGAGATTTGTCCCCATGGGCAATATAACCTTACATGTGGGTAAGGCAGGTTCCTATAGTGGATGTTCTTTCAAAAATACTATAAAAGACATTATTAGATCAACTGATAAAAAATAAGCTTGACTTGATCCTGTACATTCTGGAATTCACAGACCAGAAATATATTCTTATACTTAGTAATGAACTGAAATTCAGATTCCATTTGTACCCTTTCCATAGGCAAATATACCCCAAAACTTCCATAATCACACTATTTCTGTAAAGATTTCTTAGAAGATATGTTAGACCAGGGCAAGTTTTCTAATGTCATATTTCTGTTACTTAATTTTTTGATTGTTTGTTATATTCTTACAACTATCAGCTGTGGCAAGGCATTAAGTAGCAGAGGACAGAGCTTTGGCAGTACTCAATTTCTCTTGACATACTGGTACCCAGTGGGGACATCTTTCTGAGCCTTAAACTTTTAAAGGCTTTGTTATTTTAAAAATGCTATAAGGGACATTATTAGAGCAATTTACCAAAGGTTCTATAGACAGAAGTTAGATAAAGTACTGTACCAGTGTAAATTGTCAAATGTGTCAACTAAACTGGTGGTTAATATCCCTACTCTTACAAAGTACTCATTCAAGTGTTAGAGGCAAAGAGCCATCATGAATACAACTTAATTTCAAATGGTCAGATAAAAATCAAGAATACACATAGAGTTATGGGGTAAAATATTAACAATAGGTAAACGAGTAAAGTGCAGAAAGGTGTTTTCTGTGCTTTTACCTTCTTTAATATTGAAAAACTTTTAAGTTTGAGATTATTTCAAAATGTAAAAATTGACATTAATTACTTTTTTTTTCACCAAAATCAAGTAGCAGCCAAGTAATGTCAATGTTCATTTCTCCTTTTCTTCCTCTCTGACATTGCACAGTTGCTGCTTTTGTTCCTTGGAAAGTGTAAAATAGTATCCTGTAGAAAGGTTTAGAACAGGTCAGCTCCACTTTGGAGAAATCACATTCTTAAGGTGTTTTACTCGTGTAGAGGGTCTACGCGGGCAATCTGTCTGTTGGACTGCACCAGATGTCCCAGCTAATAAGTTTGTCTATAACCTGGTGTTCACACTTTCTCAAAGGCAGGCTAATCAGAGAGAAAAGTAGGTAAGTAAAATGTCAAGGAGAATGGCAATCCAGGCTGGGTACTGTATTCTAGTCCATTGTAAACAGGAGGATGTGTAAGAAGTAGAAGCATAGTGTTCTGGCCTTCATTGAACATGAAAAATAACTTTTTCTATATAAATAAATATCATTAGATGTATTCTTGCATCCTTTTAATCACAGCCAACATTCATGCAGTCACAAATTCAATGATGAATTGGTATCTTGCATTTAGTAACTAGTTTATCAGAGGCTTAGTTTGGTAGGGTTTAAAGGCAAAGTGATTTTAATTTTCCCCTGGTCACTGCTTTCTTGAATTCCACCTCACTGCCCATTAATGATGTATTATTTACACAGTTTTCCATTCACTCACAGCTATTAAAATTTAGATCATATTATAGCTTAAAAATCTGACACATTACAAGGCAGTAGTTAAAATATGATACATTTTAAGGCTTCAAAATCAGACTAAATTTAAAATCTATTTCCTTTGCATACTCTGCATTGTCCCTATCCTTTACCCACCCCCACCATCACTGCTTGCAAGCCCAAGCTGAGATACTGACTGTGTGGAGCTCTCTCTTCCACGTAACTCTCTTAGTCTATCTTATCTGGAGACCTGAAGAGGAGGTCTAGCAGGAATTTCTCCTTACTTAAGCAGGTAATATTTTAATGCTCTTGTATGGACCACCTCTGTTGCTTTGGCTAATGTCCTCTAAATTGCAGACCTCTATGTCCTGCTCTCATGAAATGCATGCTTAGGTTTTTACATTGTGTGGTTCCCACACTCCATCTTTCTTTGATCCTGATTTTTGGAAATCTAAATGGGGCAAGATGGCTCAAGTTCAGAACCACCTGACCCATGTGAAATTCACATATACGCTCCAAACTTCCCAATGCCCATGTGCCAACTTACTCTAATTCTCTTATCTCTTCAGACAGATCCAGCAGATGATGTATGTGTCTTTTGCTTAAAAAAGAATCCAATCAAGTAATGGAAAACCAATCATGCTTACACAGAAAATTTAAAACAGATTCAGAAAATATTTCTAAATTCCAGGCTTATTTTTTAGTTGCCTGTCATATCAAGAACTATGAAAACAACTTGATTGAGAAAAGACAATTACCAGGCACCAAGAGCAAAGTGACATAGATGTTAGAGTTCCCTGATAAGGTTTTTTTTTAAGAAGGCTTTATTTTTTATTGCCATCTATAACTTATGTAAAAATTGTGAATGCAGTACAGAGAGTCCCAACATAGCCACTATTTCCATTATTAACACTTTCCATTAGAATGGTAAATTTGCCTTTAGTGATCTATTACTGAAAAATTAGTATTAACTAAAGTCCATACTTATTCACACTCTTTACCTGTTTCTTTGCTTGAGTTCTACTCTATGTTTGGGTTTTTTTGTGTCTTTAGGATTCTTTTCCCTGTGGTATTGCTCAGACTCTTTTTTGTAGTACCATTGATAATTTTGAGAAATAAGAGTCAAATATTTTGTATAATGCACCTCTGTCAGAATTTGACTCACTTTTCTCAGACCTAACCTAATCTCAGAATAAATTAGTACTGTGAATTTTTAAAGTAAGGTCACAGAGGTAAAGTGCCATTTTCATACATCATAGGAAGGATACCCTCTATTTCCATGATTTGTCATTATTAATATCAAGCTCTATCAGTTGGCTGAGGCAATGTTTGGGGTTTTGACAGAAAGTTACTCTTTTTTTTCTTCCATCCACAGTTCACTGTTTGGAAGGAATTCAGTGTGCACAATTCACAGATAAAGAGTGGAAAATTGTGGTTGCTTGCTTAAGGATACCATATCTACATAAATTATTTTGAATTCTTCAAATGAAATTTATCCTTTTCCCTCACATATTTATTTATTTATTCACTCATTGATACCAATATAGATATTGTTTTTTACTTTGGGTTATATTTCAAGACTACATTTTTGTGGCTCAAATTGTTCTGTGACTGCTAAGAGCTCTTTCGTTTTCTGCTGGGCCCCTTTGACATACCACTTTCCCTGTCAGGATTTGTTTTGTTTTCTAGTATTTCCTTCTTACCTGGCACTATAGAATGCTCTAGAATTATCTTGTTCATGTTCTAGTCCTAAAATCAGATATTTATCTGCATTTTCCTAAGGACCCATAGTACATTTTATGGAAGAATTATTTTAGAAAACAAGATATGAAGGTAAGTTTTGTTCACTGCAAATAATGCATCATTTCTTTAAAGCACCTGCCTACCAAGCATAAGGCCCAGAGTTCAATCTCCAGAAAAAGAAAAGAAATGAAACAAAACAAAATTAACAAAGCTATGACAACATAATCCAACAAAATGACTACAAGAAATTCCTTTAAAATATACCTGTATAAGTAAGTTTACAATATAATAATACAGAAAGTTATAACATATAAACATTAATCCAGAGAAAACAGGAGTGTCTATATCATTATCAGATAAAGTATAATTAAAACAAAGAATATTATTAGAGACAGAGAAGTTATTACATAAAGGTAAAAGGAACATGATATACCCTTTTTTAGTGTGCACAGTGAAATATGCTCAATAATAAACAACATAATAAAATAATATATGAATCAAAGAAAGAGTAAATCTCAAGGAAAATCAAATAGTATACTAAGATCAATAAAAGCAAAGATTTTCCAAATATGTAGGTTACAGATATCAATAGTCCTGGGAATAAATTCATAACCTTGAAGGTGTACTTTAGACGGCAGTAAATGTCTCAATTCAGTAAACTAAGCTCCCACCTTAAGAAAATAAGAGGATCAAAATATACCCCCCAAAATATCTGAAATTATTAAATAAAATAAACTCTATTTCTATTTTTTAAAAACTGAGAGAGAGAGAGAACACAATTTGCCAGCATTCATAATGAGCTGGAGGATGTCATTGAGATCCTGCAGACATTATAAGGAATAATCATGAGCAACATAACACATATAAACTTAACTGCTTAGTTGAAATGGATATAATCCTCAAAAACACACACTACCACCACTTATTAGATTTTAGAAAATTGAATGCTAATAAAACTTAATTTATGATTCAAAATTTCCTGAAAAAGAAACCTGCAGCTCAAGATGGATTTTCTGGAGAATTTTGTCAAGTGTTTCAAGAATTAATGCCCCTGCTAGCTTCTTCATTAGCCTGTTTTCTATTGGGTAAGTTTAATGGAAAGGTTCATTTTGCCCATGGTTCTGAATCTCTAACGTCAAAGGGCTGCATCTGGTAATGACCTTCTTGTTGGTAGAGTCCTCTGGAAGGGGAACCTATCCATAACAAAAGACAGGGAGTGTGTGTGTGTGTGTGCATGTGTTGTTTGGCCACTTTCCTTCTTATGATGTCACAATTATTCAATGTGGAACTCTCCCTTAATGATTTTATGTAATTCTACTCACCTCCAAAATCTCTATAAACTAAACATCATAGTCCCTTTTAGTACCTGATAGTCAGGATTAAATACCAACACATGAACCCATGGTGAGACAACATAAATCATATCCAAACCATAGCAATATAAGATTTTTTCTAGAAAATAGAAGAGGAGGTAATACTTCCCAAATAATTTTATGAGGCCTTTTCTTATTTCCCCAGTACCCAAACCATCCATAGACAAAACAAATAAAAACAAAACAAGATAACAAGCTATGTGTATCCAAGCATATATGTATCCAAAATTTCTCATGAAAATATAAGCATATAAAATAATTTTGCACCATTAACAAGCAGGAACACTAGAGAACACATGCAAATAACCAACAAATAGCAGCATGTTGAATGGTGAATAAGTGAATGTTTTATTCCTAAGCCTGGGAACAAAGCAAGGATGCCCATTCTTATCTCTACTATATTATATCATATTGGAAATTCTGCAGAGAGTAACAAGACAAGCCAACATGGATAATAGATGCATAAAGGAGGAAATAGAATTTGCTTTATTTGCAGATAACATGACAATCTTCATAGAAAATCCCAAAAAAATCTCCTTAAATATCTCCTGGAACTAATTGAGTTCAGCAATTGCCACAATAACAAGATCAACATGCAAAATCAATTATCTTTCTAAATACTTGCAGTGAATGTGTGGATACTAAAACTCAAAATGCAACACAATTTACAATAGCTCAAATAATTAAACACTTAGGTATGAATCTAACATAATGGATTTGGAGAATTAGCAATATACTTTTTTAAAAAGCATTGCATTTCATGTGTCTTTCTCAGACTATGGTTCTTTAACAGACCATCTTTAAAGTCGTGGCATGTCAGTGTTCAGTGTTCTTATTGTTTAAATGTTAAAAATGTTTAAGATTGGAAAGATACAGACAAGAAGATGAAATAAATAATTAAAGACATATACTTACAGGATTGGAATGTAGAATTTAATCATGAAGCAAACTGGTTTAGGCAGCAGAAGCTAACACTGTGCCATTGTGATGTTTAGAAGTCATTGTCATTGGAACTTCCAAATTGCCTTACAGTTGGACATTTCTACAATCTATGTTGAACATGCATGAATTTTAGTTCTGCAAGAAAAGGAACAGGGAGGATTGATATCAGTAATTTGGATGTATAGGAAGCTTACAGGAGAGATGTGGTTGTCCATGTTCAGAAATGTGCCTACTAACTTGCCATCTCTCTTTCCCGACCCCCCAAAAGAACTACCTGTCAGATCCTAAGAACAAAGAACAATTGGTAATTAGTGTCCTTAAACCCCTCAAGGGAAATGTCTCAATTGCCATGACCTTTTATTCTGATCCAACTGTTGATCACTGCTCTGATGACTTCAGTTTTTGCTTTATTTTATGATAATTAATAGAATTTTTCCTTCTAAATTATATGATCCTTAAAAACAGGAGGATGGCATGGTGCATCTTTATATCTTTATAGACACAGAACAACCACGGTCTTTACTATTGTAGGTGTCCAGAAATATTTAAGGAAAGAAATTAAGTTTTCTTTATCACTCATATGCAAAGCACTATGTTGTATCCTTGGAATATTATCAGTGTGACAAAAGGCACTTAAATGTAGAAGGTACACATCAAAACACATAATCATATGTGCAAATGTAAACTTACTAGATATTATAAATGACATTATAGGAAAACGTTAAAATAACTGGAATTGTAGTGAGTGCCTTCAGAAAAGGCATCTCTGAAAAGAGACATTGAAGTTGAAATCTTCACTGAGAGTTAGGTAAAAAGCAAAGAGCTTTCACCAAGAAGAAACAACTTTTATGAGAGCAGGAACTGGAAGAAGCTTACCAAGTTGGGAGTGTAATTCTCTCTCTCTCTCTCTCTCTCTTTCTTTTCCTGTTCCTCTCCCTCACCTCCTCCCCCTGCTCCTGTGTTTTCCTAATCCTCCACTTTTCCTCTCTATAAAAAGTTAGAAGGTATCCATTTCCCATGGATATTAGCTGTTTCACTAGTAGGTGGCTCATCTTTCCAAGGGCAAATGCAAACATGGATATATAAGGAATATTCATTTAAAAAAAATCTAATTAGTGCCCAAAAAGTGGGAGACTTAAATAAATATCCAGGTAACACTGATGTAAATAGTATTGAAATGTCTTTCTCATTCCATGGTATTTTTGCCTACAAAAGAGATAAATATCTCTTAGTGCTATATGCTATAGTCAAAATATCAGTTTTATCATTTGTGAAGTTAATCTTTTAATTTAAAAATTTTTAGATTTGTTCAAAGTAGAGCTACAGTTAAGGAACATACCACATTAAATTTTAGTAGACAAAATATACATGTAAAAAGAATTACCAGGTTGAATTTTCTATGATTTGAAATTAGTTTTCAGTGGCTATTCAACAAGTTACAAAAATTTCCATGATATTAGCAAAATCTGTTCCTTTTCAAGTGGGATTTTAAAATATTCATCATTAAATAAAGGAAAAAAATTGTTGAGACCTTAATCAACCTTGAGGCATACTATACCAGCCATACCTGCTCTTATTATTAGGCATGGATGTTCCCAATAATTTGAAAGAAGGCATTTATGTCACAATGGAGGTCAGGCCAAGTAGAGTACACATAAAGTAAATTCTTAGAGAATTGTGGTGATGAGTAATTTGTCCATTCTCCTTTTATGTTTTTTTTTCAACTTGGGAAATTATCTAGACTAGTCTTTTGTGTTTGCTTCTCTAGTAATTGCCAAATAAGGCTCATAGCTTAGTATCCTCATAGAAGCAACAGTCTTTATGAACCATCTGTTGTTAGTTTAATTATGGTTTTCTGTAATAAGTATCAAAGAATAGAGATGAAAACTGGGTAGAGTGAGGAACCCAGGTGCAAAGCATTCATGTATATTAGTCTGAGAAAACATTTTCATTAGACAACTTTCTGTTCTCCATCCTAAATGTCCTTAAAAAAGTATAGAAAATGAGCAGCTGATCTGCACTGGACACAAGGTTTTAATACATAATTGCCTTTGTAATTCTTAGGTTTGGCATATCTTGAAGGGACTTTACTTACATGGACAGAAATATAGCAAATAGATGAAGTGTATCATAAATTATAAGTGTAACTATTTGGACCACAATAGTTAATTCATTTATACAATATTCCATTAGAAAGATATTTAGGTGAAATGCAAATAGAGACTGATCAGATGAATAATTTTACCAAAAAAATCCCTGGAACCACAGTGAGCATTGTATATTTTATTAGAGGATTTGTCAAGCATAATTGGTCCCTGACTTTGAAGATACCCCATCTTATATGGCAAGAATAGGCAAAGAACTCCCCTTATGATTAGAGCAGCTCAGTACTCTCAGCTGTGAATAAATCAGTCATGGATTTTCATTTCACATTTTATTTTTCAAAAATATCTTTTTAGGCAATAAACTATGGCAAACAGACAACTGGATGAAAATAATGCAATTCAGTATCCTGCCTGAAAAATTGAAGACTGTGAAACACATGGAAAGTTGTTCTTGCTCTTTAGGTCTAGGTTTCCTGAACAGTTAAAAGCCATTAGTTGAATATTGTGGCTGCCTTATAACTTGTACTTTTTGCTTCATGGGCCTTCTTTCAAACTTTTACCTTTCTCTTTGACATCTGTAGTTTCATTATGATGAATCTAGTTGTGGTTTTCTTTTTTAAATAAAATCTGATTTGAGATTGATTGGCCCTTATGGAATATGTATGATTGGCCATCTGTTTTGGAAAGTTCTTTGCCTTAGCTAGTAAGTATTGCTTTGATCACATTTTATGTATTTTGTCCAACTAGGAATCCATTGGAGATTTGTTTAACTGTCTATCTGTCATCACTGCTCTTTGTTCGTGTTTTCTTGGTTTCCCTATATGTCATTCTATTTATTTTTTCACTGTAATGTACTTCAGATTTATTGAAATATAACTTACATAATATCTAGTTCACCAATTTAAAAAGTATAATTCAATGTTTTCTTGGTATATGCCCAGGGTTTTGCAGTAAATTTTAGAGTATTTTCATGATTCAAAAAGGAAAACCTATGAGTATGAGTACTCACAACTCCTTTCCCCCTAATTAATCTCCAGCCATATGAAACCACTAATGGACTATCCAGCAGAGTTGATTTCCCTATTCTGGACACTTAGTAAAATGGAATGTATGATACGGCATGATATGGTATAATAGTATGAATGGAATTCATACTATTCTAAGTTAGCATAGTGCTGTCAAAATCCTTCCATGTACTAGTACATTATTTTTTTATTGCCAAATGATATTCATTGTATGGGTATACTGCATTTATGTATGTATTTATTGCTTTATCAGTTGATGAATTATTTCTACTTTTTGACTGTTATATGTTATGCTGCTATGAACACTTGTTATGAACTGAATTTTGTTTTCCAAAACTCATGTGATGTGTTGAAACATTAAGCTTTAGTACCTCAAAACATGACTATATTTGGTGACAGGACCTTTAAAAATATAATTAAGTCAAAATGAGGTCTTTAGGGTAGGTACTAATCCAATATGTCTGGTGACCTTATAAGAAAATGACAGAATACTGACAAAACAGAGAAATTAAGAATGCTGTGTGGAGACACAATAAAGTGGGTGTGGTGGGTGGTACATACCTGTAATCCCAGCTACTCAAGAGATGGAGGCAGTTACAGAGGGCTCTACCTTTTCCTTGGAGAAAATTGAAGAGCCCTGTATCAAAGACAAAATAATAATGAAAGACCTGGGGATATGGCTCAAGTGGTAGAGCACTTGCCTAGCATGTACTTAACCTCAGGTTCAATCTCCAGTGCCATAGGGGAAAAAAAAGAAAGAAAATGAAACACCATTTACCAGACAAGAAGAGAGGCTTCAGGGAAAACCATCCTGCTGACACCATGATCTCAGACTTGCAGCCACTAGAACAGTGGGAAAATAAATACCTGTTGTTTAAGCCAAAATGTCTGTGACATTTCTTACAGCAGCCTTAATGCATGAATATAATACTCATAAATAAGTTTCCATGTGAATATGTTTCATTTATCTTGGTTATAGACCTAAGGATAAACCTGGAAACCCTTTGGTTAGGCTTTTGGGGAACAAAGACAGACTGTTTTCCAATACGCCTTCACAATTTAAATTCCTAACTGTAGTGCCCAGGATTTGAGTTTCTCAGCATCATTACTATTTTCTACCATTATTTGTTGGAGCAATTTCAGTAAATGTGAAGTGGAATCTCACTGGGATTTTGATTTGGATCCATATTGTGGTAAAGAATGTTGAATACTCTTTCACATGCTTATAACAATTTTTAGGTCTATTCAAGACCTTCACTCATCTTTTAAAATTGGGTTATCTGACCTTTCACTGTTTAGCTAAAATTAACCCTGAGTTTTCCAGATACAAGTCCCTTATCATATACTTAATGTAAATATTTCATTCCATTATGTGGATTGTATTTTTACTTCTTAAAGAAATTGTACCTTTAAAAGACTGCATGACATCAATGTTATGACTTTTTCTATATTTTCTTCTAAGGTTTTCATAGTTTTACATCTTTTACTTTAGTCTTTGATGCATTCTGAGCTAATTTTTGTGTATGATATGAAGAAAGGCTATATTCCTACTTTTGAATTTGGATATCAGTTTTTCCTACAACATTTGGTGACATGACATTTAATTATCATGTCATGACAATTGTCATGACATTGAATTGTCTCCAGCTTGTTGAAAATTAATTGACTGTAACTTGAAAGTTTATTTCTGGACTTTGTTCTATTTCATATTCTTTATGCCTATTTGTTACCCTAGTATCACACAGCTTTGATTACTATAGCATTGTAGAAAAGTTTAGTCAGAAGTGTGAGTTCTTTAATATTTCTCTTGTTCTAAAAGTACATTTTAGTTCTTCTGGATCTCAGGCATTTCCTTAAGAATTTTAGAATTAGCTAAATCTTTTCTATCTTTTTGTTAGGGAATCTGTTGAATCTGGAGATCAATTTGAGGCTATTACCATCTTCACAATATTAAATTCATTTTCACAACATAAAATCTTCCAGTCTATGAGCATAGAAGATCTTTCTACTTTAGGTTTTCTTGAATTTTCTTAACAATGTCTTATAGCTTTCAGAGTTGAAGTTTGAGACTTCTCTTATTAAATTAGTGTCTAAGTTTGATGACCCTGTGGATTTTGTCATGGGTGCTATTTACAATTTGAGGAATACTTCCTATTTCTTGCTTATGGGTTTTTTGTTAATTACTAAAGAGTGTTGAATTTTGTCAAATTCATTTCTGCATGTATTGGTTGTTCTATTTATGTGATGTGTTCATATATATATATATATATATATATATATGTGAATGGACTCATAGATTAATTGATTTGGGGTGCAAAAATATCCTTGCCTACCTAGGATGAATCCTAGTTAGTCATGGTATATGATCATTTTTATATCACTGGATTTGGTTGAGGAATTTTTTTCTCTTTATTCAGACCGGGTTTGAGTCTGTAGCTCTCTTCTTGTGACTCATTTGTCTTGTCTGGTATCATAACAGGTCTACCCTCGCCAAAAGTTAGCAAATGCTAACCCCTTCTCCCAATTTTTGAAAGAAGTTTTGAAGAACTGTTATTAATTGGACTCTTTCTTTAATTGTGGGGAATATAGCTAAGTAGCTAAAGGTTTGTCAATTTGTTGCTACTTTCAAAGAACTAATTCTCAAATTTTTTGATATGCTTTATTATTTTTTTGGGAGGGTGGCACTGGGGTTTGAATTCAGGGTTTTGTGCTTGAAAACCAGGTACTAAGACTGACCTCCAGTTTATGTTCTATTCCTTTTTGAAATCCCTTTCCTTAATACTTGCTCTGATCTTTATTATTTGCTTCTTTCTGCTTGTTTTAGCTTAAGTTTACTCTTTGTTTCCCAGTATCTTATGGTGAAGCCTGTATCACTGATTGCATTTCTACTGCTTTTAAACATAGATATTTACAGGGTTTATTTGCCTCTTAGCATTGCATCTTCTCTCTCTCTCTCTCTCTCTCTCTCTCTCTCTCTCTCTCTGTTTTAATGTAGATTTGAATTATTTTCTGAGATTATTTGATACATCCTGAAGTACTGCCTTTAACGTTTTCAAATGGGCCAAGTAGCAGTGAATTCTGTTATGTTTATCTGGGAATGGTTTCTTTTTGCCTGAAAATATTTTAATTTTTATTAATATCTTACATTAGTTTGGGATATTTTTTACAGCTAATAAGCCAACAATGAAAATAGTGTTATTATTAACTGAAGCTCATAGTTTATTTAAATTTCTTTAGTTTTTAACCTAAAGTTCTCTTTCTGTTCCAGGGTCCCATCCAGAAGAGCATATTACATTAACTCTTATGCATGCTTGGCCCCTCTTACCTGTGACAGCTTCTCAGATGTTCTTTGCTTTTGGTGGACTCAAGAATCTGGAGAACTACTCTTCAGATGTAATGTAGGATGACTTTCTGTTGGGGTTTATCTGCTGTTTCATTCAAGATTAAGTTAGAGCTATACATTTTGTCTTCATTTTTGCAAGATGACTGTACTAGATATGCAGTTTTTGGTTAACAGCTGTTGTCTTTGTGTTCAGCAGCTTGAATGTGTAGTCCCATTACCTCCTAGCTTGCTTCTGGCAAGACATCAGCTATTATTCTTCTTGGGATTCTTTTTGTATAGAAGATAGTTTTCTCTTGCTGCTTTAAGATTTTATTTGTGTCTTACAATAGTTATATCATAATGGGGCTGGATGTGAATCCCTTTGTTGTTAACCTACTTGGAATTTATCTTGCTTTTTTACTTGTAGATTAATTTTTTTCATCCAGTTTGAGGCTCTCGGTCATTTTCCTTGAACATTTTTCCTCTTCCTTCCTCTCCTGTCTTGCTGCTCTCATTATTTTTATATTGGGAAACTTGAATAGAGTCCTGAATTTGCTGAGTTCTGTTCATTCATTTTTATTACTATTTTAGTTCAGTTATTACAACTGCATAATCTCTATTGATCTACTTTTAAATTCACAGAGTCTTTGTTGGCTATTCAAAATATACTTTTAACTCCTCCAGTAAATTTTTCATTTTAGTTATATTCGGTTTCAATCTCAAAATTTATATTAAATTTTTTATAACTACAATGACATTGTTATTGAATCTTCCATTAATTCTTTTCTTCTTATTGTAGTGTTGTTGAGACAAAGTCTCACTATATAGCCTAGGCTCTCCCTGGACTTGTGGCTATCAGGTTGTCTCAGTCTCCTGAGTGCTGGGACTACAGGTGTGCACCGCCAGAGTGGCTTTCTGTAATTCCTTTTTTCAGTGCTGCGGATGGAACCTATGGCCTGTTACATGCTAGGCAAGTGCTCTACCACTGAGTCACACCCCTGAGCCCCCTTTTCATTCATAAACATGGTTTACTTTAGTTCTTTAAACATATTTATGATCATTGCTTTGAAGTTTTTATCTGTTGAATTCTAATTCTGGACTTTCTCACAGTCAATTTTTCATCCTTACTTTTTTTCATTTATGGGTCAAATATTCCTGTTTCTTTCAATGTCTTAATGTTTTTGTTCAAAACTGGATATTTTAGATAATATATTGTTGCAATTTTATGAAGTTACCTCTACTCCTCTGGGTCCAACAGGCCTCTTGACTGCTGATTTGCTTAGAGGCCTGGACAGACTGTATTAGTGAAGGCCATTTCCTCTGTAGTGGAAAGCCTCTGTTGCCACTTTTCTGTGGGTATGTCCTTGGCTCACACAGTCACCTGTCTATGCTCTTAACACAGCTCTCTTCAGCTGCCTCTTTCTTTGATCTCTTTATTAAGCTACCTTCCTCTGCTGGTATCATACACAGATTTTAAATTCTACAATCAGTCATCCTATTTCTCTTTTGTCTCAACAATGCTCTAAGACATAAATTGCTAAATACTGTGAAGATACTAAATTCAGCCTCCTCCTCTGTTGATGTAGTTTTTGAGGCCAGTCTTCTAATAACAGAGGTTTTTTCTTTTCTGCCTCTGCCCCTGAGTTTCTCTGCTAAGCTAGTGGGGCCACAGTTGAACTTGGTGCTGTCATGGAACCACTATCTTCACTATGTTGTTTAATAGCAACACCCCCCACTGGCTTCCAGAGTTCAGTTAATCTTGACTCCTCCATACTGAAATGAAGTTAATAAGTTCATTTGAGGAACACTTGAGAGTCCTCTACTCTTATGGTCCTCCTCTCAACCTGAAAAATATCACTGTACCATTACTGCACCTGAGAGCAGATAGTGGCTGGCTTGCTTTTATTGTAGTGACATCTGCACTCTACGGTTGGATTAGTTGATTAGGATACCAGCCTCTGAGTTTCTTACCACAACTTTTAAGGAATGGAATCTCCATCCTAAGTGGGGTATGAAGATGTTGATGAAGTACTAGTCTCTGGCCTTCTCCTAGGGACTCATGTGGGAACTGATTGAAGGAAGGAGCCTGTTCTCTCTGCTGCAGTCCCCTGGGAAGTAATCTTTGTAATAGAGAGAAAGAAGAAGATAAGAAAACTCTTGACCATATCCACTTGAAGTGGAGCCTCTGCTACATTGAGTTGTAGGTGAAGGGAGTAACAGCTTGTGGGTCGAGTGCCACAGACTTTTGATATAGTAGACTTTCTTGTATAAATTTCATTTGCTGTATGTCCTTTTGGCAATTTCTAGTGACTATTGCTTTTAAAAATGGCTTTTGTCAGTTATATATTTTTGCTAGGGAACAGACCTATAGAACTTCTCACACTGCTGTTCAAAAGTTAGATTCACCTTAATTTCTTTTCGTTTGTCTTTCACGTCTGTTAATTCACACTTGAATTGTGTACAGTGCTTTAAATTTTAAAATTTTACTTGCTGTGTGACTTATTTCTGGAAGTTTTGTAGCTCATTCTTAGACTTTTAGGTGATTTCTTATCTTTCTTAATTTCTGAACTTATTTTCAAGTTTGCTTCTGATTTTTTGAAACGTGGTCATTATAATTTTAAAATAATCTCTGTATATTTATTATGGTAAAAAAAATATATATCATAATGTTACATTTCAACCATGTTTAAGTGTGCATTCATTCAGTGGCACTGAGCAGATTCACACTGTCAGACTCTTATACTTAGTATCTTTTTCCTCTTTATGTTATTTCTACTGCAAGATTACTTCTGTTTTTGTTTATGGTTTTCTTGTGTTTTCGGTTAATTTTCAATACTAACTGCTAGTTAAATTCTGTAAATAGCCTAGACCTTTAAGAAGAAAGCAAACACTTGTATGTGTTAATCAATGCAATTCTGCCTTCTTCTATCTTTTAGGAATTTTTCTTGGTTTATGAAACTTGAAGTAGGCTTCTTTTTTTGGTTTTCCAACAAATGGTAGTAATTTACATATCTTCAGCTTTTGGAAGAGTGCAATGTAGCATGTGTTTGGTCAAAATCTTGAAATCAATATAAGACATATTGAAATAAGCATAAGATAAATTAATTTATGTAAAGCATAACAATCAAATCAGTGAGTTAGTGGTGAATTCTTTAATAAATGGTGTCAGTGTAATCATTTAACTGATTGACAAATTGGAAAAAAAATCAGATTATCATAGTTAAGAGTCCCTTTAATCATAAAAAAAGAAAAAATAGGTTCAACAGTATAAAATTGAATAATTCATACTTAAAATGCCATGAATAACTGCAAAGCACTTACAGAAAATAAATTAGAATCTGTTATGGTTCAGATCTAAAATGTCCCCCAAAACCATGTGCTTAGTTGCCAGCTAATAAAGCTTTGGGGAAGTAACTGGATCATGACAGGTAAGAGCTTGGCAATGGATTAATCCACTGATGGGTTCAGAAGTTGATGGACTAATGAAAGGTGATAAAATTTAGGAGGTGGGACCTAGTTGAAAGTAGTGGGTCCCTGGGAGGGTGTGCCTTCCTTCCCGGCCCCCAATCCTACCCCTCTCTTTGCTTCCTGGCCACCATGAGGTGAGTAATTTTTCTCTACCATGATGGCTGTGTGTTGCCACAAGCCTAAAAACAATGGATCTAGCTGACCAAGATCTGAAACAAATTTTTCCTACATAAGATGCTTTTTCTCAAGTATTTTTTTTACAGAATTGGAGCTCTAACACAGAGTCTATGTTTTAATCATGGAAATGTTTAAGAAGACAAAAGAATGCAATGAAAGCTATAAATATCAAGTTTGAGAATAATTATTCATTGCGGCAAACTTAATTGAATATAGTTATATTGTGTATAAGAATCAACTGGTAAAGTGCTTAAAATAATAATGATAATTTAGTAATACGTCCATATTAATATTCAAAAATTAACTTTCCTACATATGACTCAGTTTAAACACATTATCAAATAAAAGGGTTAATTTACCTGCTACCAAATTATAAAATTACCAGAAAAATATGTAAAAGAAATGTATATACTCCCAAATAAAACACTTTCCCCTAAAAAATAAGAGAAAAAGGGAGACAAATTAAATATGCTACTATTTGATATTTTAAATTATCAGTTATCTTAAAATAATATACTTTACAAATGCAATGTGATATGAATTATGACATTCACAGGATAAGAGGGGACATTGAGGGAGAAAATCTAAAGATATTACTAAGTATTATCCAAAAGAATATAAAATTCTTTAAAATATGAGTAATGGAGGAAGTCTAGTTATACCAATGCTAAAAAATTGAATGCCAGGTTCTTCTTCAAACTCTAGAGACAATCTGCTTTTAGTCTATGGAAAGTATATTCCTTTCCTAGTAAATTTTACTATCACTTTCACTACAACACTTTAACATTAAATATAACTAAAGTAGATTAATAAAGTAGATAGTCTAATAATAGCATTCTAAATAGGAACTCAGAACATGTAGCGAAATCACTGTGGGAAGGAATTCTATCCAATTTATAATGTAATCACGAAGGACTAATGCTTTGGGAAACAATATAAAGCTGGACACTTTTGCCAAAATCTGGTGTAGGTGGCTTGACATTTTTAAATCAAAAGGCATGAATTGTATCCAAAGAAATAAAATCAATAATGTTGAAGAGACATCTGTACTGTCATGTTTGTTGCTATTCACAATAGCCAAGAAATGGAACAACCAGAGTGTCCATTTACTAATGAATGAATAAAGGAAACCTGCTACTTATAAACCATTGAATATTATTCAGCCTTTAAAAATGAAATCTTGTCATTAGTGACAATAAAAATAGAAATGGTCATTATTTTATTAAATGAAAAAGGCCAGAGCACAAAAAAGACATGTAACACAGGATCTCACTCATGTGTAGAATGGTAGTTACCAGAGCATCAGAACAATACAGATAAAAGAGAAATGGAGAATGGTTGATTAATGTGTGCTACGTTATAGTATAAGAAAACATGAGATACTTGCTTTATGAAACTGACTTATTTCACTTAGCATGATGATCTCTAGTTCCATCCACTTTCCTGCAAGCAACATAATCTTGCTCTTCTCTATGGCTAAATGTATATATGTATCCAATTATCTGTTGATGGGCACCTAAAATAATTCCATATTTTGGCTATTATAAATAGTGCTGCCATAAACAAGCCTATGCAGGTATCTCGATAGTAAGCTGACCTTGATTCTTCAGGATATATACCAAATAGGATATAGCCAGATCAATTTGGTAGTTCTGTTTTTAGATTTACCAAGGAACTTCCATATTAATTTCCATAGTGCCTGGACTAATTTACCTTCTCACTGGCAGTATGTTTGGAACATTATTGTTATCCAGAGTTTCTAAGTGTACAACAGTATACTAAGACTTCTTCTGTTTTATGTGAAATATAGGTGGAAAAAAAGGACATTAAAAGTGGGACTATTAGAGATGAGGAAATGGAAAAAAGGAAAGGGAAAGAGGTAAAAAAGGGAAAGAACATGATCAAAATTTATTAAATGTCCGAATTAAATCCATTACTTTGAAAATGTGGCATATATGCACAATGGAGTTTTAGTCAGCCATAAAGAAAAATGAAATTATGTTGTTTGTGTAAGTGGATGAAACTAGAGAACATCATATAAAATGAAGTAAGCCAGGCTCATAAAGACAAAGGTCACATGTTTTCCCTCATAGGTGAAGCTAGACCTATAGGTATGTTTATATATGTGTACATTTGTATACATAAATTCATATCTAATTATATATTTATGTGTGTGTATGTGAGAGAGAACAGTATTTTATTGGTAGGTCTGTCTGAGGGGACTAAGGGAGGTGGGAGAGGGAAAGAGAAGGTTAGAGAAGGAAAAATACTGAAACCTCATCTATATATGAATATAACATAATGTAATGCACTGTAAGCTGTTGAATAATAGGGTAACATAGTGATAGAAAAGGAGTAAGTAATAGGGGGTTAATCTGATTAACCCTCTTGGACTGTTACTTGGATACAGTGTGTGGTAAACCAGAAACTATTCATTTCTAAATACATGTTTCCAGTCATTATTCTATTCTGCCAGAACAGCATGCAGCAGAAAGTAGTAGCATCGATTACATTGGGCATCCTTAGTAATTCTGCAACTAATGTGTGTAAGTGTATGTGTGTGTGATGGATAATATGAGAACACCCAAGAAGTATTTGTTGTTTTGCAACCTAGGTGTTAGAAATGCTAGAAGCTGGACATATCACCTGGAGTAGCATAATAAAATTTCAGTTTAGGAAAAGAGATAGAGTCTGAAATTTTGCAATCTAAAAGCAGACTCAATAATTTATTGACTCACATTACAAGGAACCAGAAGAGTGAGTGTGGCCTCAACATTTCTCAGACCTGGAGTTGAGTTTTTGAATTTTCTGAAAAGTTTTGCAGACCATTTCTGAGCATCCTCTTTGATAAGTGGTGATAACAGCAAAGCCAGGGAACCACTTCCTTCTCAAGACAAGTTCTAGCAGTAGTAGAAAATAGGTGCCAGTTGCACCTATGCTCCTTCTTATCTTTATAGGATTCTAATAACTTATTAAGAAAAATCCCAATGACTAGAGCAATGTACAACAAAATGCAGGCATCATTGAATTAGCAATTTAAACTTATGCTGTATTAGCATCATGTTGAATTATTACTCATTGCTAAAATAGCATTTACCAGGGAATTACATTGTTATGCTAGACTAGTGTAAAAAAGAAACTCTAATGGGGCATGATGTAAAAGTTATTATCAAGGATACTATTATAAGTATATGTGAACTTTCTAATAATGCTATTTCAGATTTTGCCCATAGGTATCATCCTTGAAAAGAAGAGGCAGGGAAAAATCAGAACTGAGAATGGCATATACATAGTTGAGTGTTTTTTGAATATGATTTTATTAAGAGGGCTAAATTTTTGTCAGCATTCCTTGGGAAATTTTGAGATATATTTAAAACTGGGACTTCTATTAACCTTTTGACATTTTTTTTTCATTTTCTTATTGAAAATCAATGCAATATATTTGTATTCTAGTGGCAGGTTGACTAATGGATTGTTATTAAAGCCCTTGGATGTTCTTAAATGTGTATGATATTCTTAATAAAATTAGTTTATCATGAGCCAACTGGACTAAGTAAGAGTGTGATGTGAAACTTAATTTGGTTCCACAGCAAATTGCCCCCGTGTTGCTTTCATTTCTGTAGCAGGGGAAAGAATTAATTGATGGCACTGGATGTCTGCTGATGCTAGAAAAATGCTGTGGGTTCTTTCCAAGTGTCTAATAGCAAAAATAGGAAAAGTTTTGTTTGTCTGATGATCGTTAATGTTTAAAACTAAGCACTATCCTTCTATCCTTTATGTTATCTCTGTTTTTCTCCTCTGCATAACAATGAGTGATACAGTCCCACCTCTCTGAATTGGTTTCTTATGCTCCTAGTCTGAGTTCCAGGTCTTAGGGTCTTTGTCCTCAAAGGCTGGCACACTCTCTGCCACTGTCAGAATACATCCTCCACCTCTTCCTTTTGTTTTTGCTTCTTTCAAGACCTGATTTAAAGCTTATCTTTCCTCAGAAAGTTTCCACCAATGTCATTTTATTTTCTTACCCAGAACTCATATTCTACCTCATCTTTCATTTGATATATAATCTTTTTAAAAAACAAACTTTTATTAGCATGCATTAATAGTACAAGCAGATTTCATTATGATAATTTCATAGCACAGTGTACTTTGAATAAATTCACTTCCTTTATAATATTTCCTAACACTCTTTTCCTCCCCCATTTCAAACAATGAGTGGTAAGCTTCATTATGCTACCTTAATATGTGTGTGTGAGTGAAGGTAATGTACTCTTTCCTCTGCCCCATGCACTCCAACTGATCCCCCAAGTCTCCTCTATGTACTCATGCCCCATTACCATCATCATCATCATTGTTGTGATATTCATCATCATCATTTTAGGTCTAAATTCCATGTATGAGCAAAAACATGTGATATTTGGCTTTTTGAGCTTGGCTTATCTTACTCAACATGATGATCTCCAGTTTTATTCAAAATAATTTCTTTCTTGTTTGTGACTGAATAATAATCCATAGTGTATATACCACATTTTCTTTATCAATTCATTGATTGTTGGGCATCAAGACTGATTCCAATTTTGACTCTTTTAAATAGTACTAAGAGATACATGGGTATGCAAGTTTCTTCTTATATTTTGGTTATCTTCGCAAGAGTGGTTTAACAGTGTTATAAAGTAGGTATACTTTTAGTTTTTTGATGAACCTCCATACTGATTTTCATGTGATTGCACCAATGTACAGCCTCACCAGCAGTGCATAAAAGTCCCTTTCCTGACACATCCTCATCAGTATTTATTGTTGTTCGCTTTCTTGATGATTGTCATTCTGATTGGCATGACACAGAGTCTCAGGATTGTTTTGGTTTGTACTTCATTTATACCTAAAGATGTTGAATATTTCTTCATGTATTTATTAACCATTTGTGTTTTTTTCTGAGAATGACCTGTTCAACTTGTCTGCCAATTAATTCGTTGGATTATTTGTTCTTTTGCTGTTTAATTTTTTAGCTCTTTGTATATTCTGGATATTAATTCTTTATTCATTAAATAGCTAGTGAAGACTTTCTCCAATTCTGTGGATAGTCTCTTGATTCTGGTAATTGTTTCCTTTGATGTGAAGAAACTTTTTAATTTGATGCAGTCCTATTTGTCAATTCTTGCTCTTATTTCCTGGACAATTGTAGTCCTATTCAGAAAATAATTGTCTAGGCTGATATATAATCTTTTATTCTTTATAGAGTTGGTATTATCATAAAACCTAATCCTTGGATTTGTTTCAGTCCATTTGTTCCAACTGTGACCAATAACATCTACCTGAGAGAGATTTAGTTTTGATGGTAGTGTTTGAAACTATTTTGAGGGAGGCTTCCTTACAAAATAGAGCACTAAATTATGAATGAAAAGGAATTTAGGTATGAGATTAGTCATGACTCAGAATGAGAAAATAAGTCATACCAAATGTGTGTTTAAAATGTTGACAGATACCACAAATACTATATGCCCAATATACTATTGCTATTAACTAACAGCTTGCAATATACTTCTATAATGCTTTCCATGTATTTGGCACTGTACATTCTTTGATTGTCTTTTCACACAGGAATATTTTGTGTCTTGTTATACAGAGAGAATACAAAGGTCATATAGTACTTTCTGTAGTATGGTTGCTTAAAACCTATTGGTTTTATTTTTAGTAGTAAAATAGCCATTGTTGTAGAAGATGAGTGGATTTTCTCCCACTTTACAAACCATTATGGTTAATGTCATGTTTTTTGAAATGGCAAAAATAGTATCAAATTTATTTTATATGTGGTTTGTAATATTGCAAGACATCTCAAGTTTTCTCATGCAATGACTTCAATATGTTTAGAAATGACCTCACTCATAATAAGTTTATTGTCAATGTTCTCATACAGTGTCATATGCAAAATTTCATATTATAGAAAAATTAGAAACAAATTAATTTTTTCAATGTATGCTCATGTTTCAAGTCTCCTCATTAAAGGAAATTATCAAACAGTTTAAGAGTCCATTCATTACTTTTATTTGAAATGGATCTTTTGTTAATGAATGCTGCTTTCACATGATCTAATCATTTGGGGAATTCACGTCTTCTTAATGTAAAAAATGTTTAGGATATAATTGCTTTGTGGCTTTATCTTATAATCCATCTTTACCATTAAGATGCTCATTAAGTAAGAGAAGCAGCTACCTTTTGTAAGTCTGTTTCTGGAGTATTAGGACAGAATCCAGACTCCCAGAGGCCCAATGACATAAGCTTGGCCATCCATTCCAAAAGAAGAAAACAGATGGAGAAGTTGAAACAAGAAAAGAAACTTATTTTGATATGGCCACCCAATAAGGACAGATCTAACAGCTGTCCTAAGGATGACAATAGTGACCTTCAGGGGAAGAAACAGGTAAAAGTTGAGGAGTTGACATAGCACACAGTCATATCAGTATCAAGGAAGTAGTTGTGGCTTGGGGCAAAATCTCCATTAGAGTCTCAGGTTTGTCAAGCGGGCTTGGGATACAGTAACTTTAACTGAGAGAAGGAGCAGTTCAGAAAAGGACAGGTAAAAGGGAGACAATATAGAGTCAGGTTAATCATGGGATCTTCCTTCAAGTCTAAACAATTTCTCAATTGTTTTATTGGAATGTTCAAAGCATCTTTCCATGTTGCAATTAAAATGGTGTAATTGCAAATAAGATTCTTTTGTGAGGATCCAAGCATAGTTCAGTGCTATTCCATCATCACCCAATACATGGAAACTGTAAAAACAAAGATCAATTAACCAATTGGAATTAATATACCCTACTTTGGAAACTTTTACAAAAGCCTGTAGACAAACGTGACCACATTGCTAGGGCTCTCCCTGGAGCCTTAATTCAGATTAGTATTGGTTGTGATTGTAGGTTTGGTGCCCTGTTTCCTTCAAGGTTGTCAGTTAAGGGTTTTTTTTTTTTTCCAGCTGTCTTCAAACCAACAGTGATGTATGAAGTCTTTCTCACACTGAATCTTTCTGATATCATCTGCCTTCAGCCAGAGAAAGCTCTGAACTTTAATGAGGTAAAATGATTAAGGTGGGTCCACTTGAGATATGGATGATCTCAAGAATGACTCCCTCAAGGTGAATCACTACCTACCATCAAATAATTTCAATATATTCACAGGAACGATATCTCGTTATATTCAGATGTTCTGTGGACTAGATTGAAATATCTTTGGAGGGCTACTTTTAAAAATATGCCTATCACATAATTTAATTCCTGTTTAGATGAAAGTTGTCACTAAATTCTTCACAAAATTTAAGGCAAAAAGAGATTGGGGAAGAATGTCGCTTTTGATTTTGAACTTACCTGGACCTTTGGGAGAATAGTACTCTTTCATAGTTTCTCTCTCAAGTTTCTGAGTCTGACAAAAGAGTTTTATCTGGCCATGTCTCTGCCATACTGTTAAAAATTGCCTTTTCTTTGTGTCTGTGACTGACCTTGTCTGAAAATGCAATTCAAACATTTTCTTCTCTATGAATAATTCCTTAATATCCCCATTTGCCTGGATAACATTGATGGTTCCTTCTTTGTGCATTCCCCATAAGTTGTGGAAACTCTATTTTTCCTAATAAAATGGAAAACAAAGCATGCAATTGTATATGACTACAACATTTAGCATGACTACTAATATTTGGATATTTGATATGTTTGTTGACCTAAAGAAAAGTAGGAAGACATTGCATCTAGTTTAGATGGCCTTTGGGAGTGTTCCACCCACCTGCAAAAATAGAAGATTTGAGGGAGAGAAGCATGTTTTATCAAGCTATAATTTAGCTATTCCTTTACATCATGATTACATTGCTTGAGTTCCTGAGGAGCAGAATATTTTTCATTTGGTTTTTGAATCTGGACATACATTTTATTGCTTCAAATGGTTCCTATATGCTATTATTGCTGTTATTATTATCAATTTTCATAATTAAATTGGAATGTATGTATGAAGAGTTGTTGGTTTTCATTGTCACATTTTTTGGTGTGTGGTTTTGGGGAATAACCTTTACATGAAAATTATGTATTGAGTTTTCTATTATGTGCAAGGCTGGAGTTAAGGTGAGGGGGTAGAAGATGAAGTGTGTATATTCAACAGTCAGAACAATCAGAGAGTTTGAGAGGGAGGCTGAGAAGAAAACAATTGAAGCCAATAGTATTGGTTGGTTTGTTATTGGGCAACCCAAAGACTTTGTGAAGACACAGAAGCAGTACCTCTGTACTAAAGGCAAGGGAGGGGTTTCCAGGAGAAATTATGTCAGAGGGTAGTGTGATTCCAGATGGCAGGTGGAGAGGAGAACAGATGAGAGATTCAAGCTCAGTTTCTCTTTTCTGCAATAAGAGTACAAATGTTTTCTGTTCACAAGAAAAGAAAACTGAAATTTGAGGAAACAAATTCTGCAAACTGGCTACCTTCCTTTCTGTTATTGTTGAACCTGCACTGAGAGGATAAGTTATCCCAGAAGGTATACTGGAAATACTGATGAATACTCAATAAGCAGAGTATCTTCTTGCTTTTTTGACTTTAAATGTCTTTTTTATTTAAATTGGCCCCAAATATTGTTCTGTCTTATTTTTTTTTAATTTCACAATTAAATAGTTGATCATGTACACTTATTGCTAAGGGAAATGGAAGAAGGCTGTCATTACACAGAAATGGCACATGAGTTACTTATAATGAAAAATCTTACCAGACTGAATAATAGAACTTCAATGGGCTCAGAAAACAAAAGATAAATGGGGCCAGAATTTTGAATTGCTGCATGTGATAAACTTTTCCATTGGTCTGCATGGAAAATATTTTTTCCTGGATGCACCTGAAGAGTTCTAAGTTTGTCCTCCCTTTGACTTTGAATCTCTGTGTGTGGTGGTTTTCAGAAATTAGCTTTTGTGTGATCAAACTGCTCCTTTTTGATTCCAAATTCAAAGCTTTTGTAATTATGTTCAGAGCACTGTAAAAGATATAAATGCATCTTTAATGTATGGAGATTGGGAGGCCAGCAGCCAAGCAAGACACTGCAGTACAAGGAGACAGTGTACAGGAGGTCAGAGGAACTGCAGAAAAGAATAGAAATTAGGTCCTGTCAGAAAAGGGTGAAAGAATCAGATGTATCCTAAGAGAAGGTCTAGTGAGGAGGAATCTGAGGAGGCAGAATGTTAGACACTTATAAGAATGGAGACACCTTGAAACCTGACAATACCTACCGCCTACCTACTCTCCTACCAATTCAAGAGGAATTCATTTATGGGGTATTTAATAAGCTTCTGTTGCATCCACCGGAATGTGTTATGTATTATTAGAAGAAATGTAGAGTAGTTCATATTATATTTATGAATATCCATGGATGAAAAGTAAGAGGCACATCCAAGGCAATATAAGTTAATAGAGTTTTAAAAATCTCAGCAAATAGAAAAGCTGCAGAATTTAAAAACTCTTTGAATTATGTTATGATATGAAAATCAACATATACTTTTGAGAAGAAATTTTGAAACAAATTTATTTCACATTTGATTTATTTTTGATTTCTAAAGTAATCTTTTTTCCCAGTAAGCCCCTTGGCATATGCTTATTATCCAGAAAAATAAAATAGTTATATGACTAATTAGACTTCACCTTATCAACTCAGGCAAAGCCTGACAGACCACCCCTTATTGTAATAAACTAATGATGACTCTCCATGTTACATGATACAATCAGTGGTGTATCATTACAAGCTTGACCTCTTGCTCCATAAATGTCAAGTGATTGAAGATGAAAGCTTTAGCTCCACATTTTTTGTAGATGGGCTTTAAATAGTTTAATGTGGTCATATTATTTCAGGATGACAATGAGTTTCCTCATAGTACCAAAATGTCTCATATAAAAGTCTAAAAACTTACTCAATAATGTCTATTTATCTATGTTTGTATTCATGTCAGATACTCTGCTTCACTGATTTTCTTTTTAAATAAAATAGTACTCTGACAAAGTAAGTCAAATATTTAGAGTTAAGCAGCCAAAAACACAACTTTTATGTACCTCAAACAGTCAAGGATGGCTTACCCATGCAAATGACACTGTGTTATAATAATCCTGATACACATGCTTGAGTACACCAGTGGGTATGGTTATTTGTGGCTGTTCACAACTTTCAGAATGTCAGCCAGCAACAAAACTTGCTCAACTGTGTTCAGTTCAGCATTCTCAGAGTTTTGCAGTTGTGGCAATTTTCATTGTAACTTCTTATAGAAATATCACTCCCAGGAACAAACTATGGAAAAGCTGTTTCAGGTCACAATTTCAGTATATTTATGTCTGAATGACTCAACTCTCCATGAAAATTATTAATGTCTCCTTGGAAAAGGTTTCTATCAGAATGACACCAATGTGAGGCTTTTACTGACATAGAAACCCTTTTCCTATTCCATCCCCAATTGTTCCATATTTTCTATATACCTTGCCTTCCTTATTATTATTTCAGTATCCAATAAAAAAGAAGAAAGAAGAAGAAAAGAAGAAAAGAAGTAAAAGAGGAAGAAGGAGAAGGAGGAGGAGGAGGAGAACAGCATAGGCTAAAGGAACAAGCGATGTCACTGGACAAAATAACCACAGGATGTGAAGAAAAAATAATAAATAGTTCTTGAATACCTACTGTGTGCAATACATCCTCCTAGATATATTACATGATTATATTCTTGGAGCTTCAAGACAAACTTCATGATGACTAGATATGAATAATTCCCCTATTATAGATAAATCTTGTTCTCAGAAAGCTTGTATGAACTACTCAATGTCTCACATCTAGATATGGAGCTGTTTGAATGCAAACTCAGGTCTGGTAAATTTCAGTTCTATTCCTACTTCATTTCATTATGTTTATATTAGCATAGAAACAAGCAATTTTTACTTGAATGAGGGAAAAGAAATGACAGAAAAGGACATTTTAAGAGAATGAAAGATTCTAAGGAGAGCCTACATGTAGATGACTACTGCTGACCCCTCTTGTAAGACCATGGGGTACATAAAAAACATTTAATTAAGGATATATTCTCAGAAAGTCTTACTGATAGATATACTGAGCTGAACATCTGGCTTGTAGTCAAACAATCAAAATGTAGGAGCATATTTTGTTTATCTTTTTCATTCATTATAAAAACTATCACTATTTAGGAAAACACAAAAATCACAGGGAATGAGAAATGGTATTTATTATGGCTTTTATTAAAGTCTAGAGAAGTGTGGATTACTAACATGAGACTAAGTACAAATCTGGCAGCATCAAGGGGAGGAGCCTGACTATGGTTATTTAATATATGCAAAGTGAAAACAAAGGCCTGAATATAAACTGTTTTCAGGCACTTGGCTACTCTAAATTTTGTTCAAAGATACTTATGCTACCTTCCTATAAAAGACAAATTATGTTTAGCATTCACTTCAATAAATTAGCTATCAATTTCCTCTGAATAAGAAGACTTTTAAAATTCAGCCAGTAATAGTGCAAAAGTCCAGAGCAAAAAACCAAAAGACATTTATTTTAGCAATGATGCAGAACCTAGGTACCCAAATATATTTTCTGTTAAGATTTTATTTGTGTCACCAGAGAATATGTAAGGATGATCATGATGCAGTGTGATCAAACGGTTAGAGTAAATGAAAGGACTTCCCTTCCCCCACCAAACAAACAAAAAAACCCAGAGGGAAAAGAAAGCCACAAGAAAATAGGTCCACTAATGAATGAGGAAGGGCATGAAATTAATGATGACTAAAACAGCTGAGTTATTGAACTCATATTTTAAATGTGCCTTTAACAAGAGAAATGAAGCAAAGAAATGAAGACAATTAGGGAGTAATGAAGATGTTGTGGAAATTGCGCTAGCCAACATGAAGATAAGGGAATTCCTTACTTGGCAGTCACAGGAAGCACATATCACCCTGAGTTGTTCAGGGTGTTTACTGATGCACACACATTTATTCTTAGAAAATGAAAGAATGCTTAGCAGATTGAGGTATATGGAAGCAATAAACTCTTGAAAGGATTGAAACCTTGTGCCAGGAAGGTGAGTATCAATAAAATGTAGCATTTGGTATCCCTACAAAATGTTAAGGATGGAAAATAGACAAAGTGTCTCCATGAGCAACAAAACAGCCTGTGTGAATATCACAATTTTTCCATCTAAAATTCAGATAAGTACTTAAAGGAAAACAGCAAAGTCAAAGAGTTGTACATCAGGATCACTTCTGATTTGGTGAGTCATCCAACTGTACATGTAAAATTAATCAGAGTGACTCAAAGAAAAGTGATTTAATCATGATTTTGCAAATAGGTTAAAGATGAAAATATATGGCAAATTATACAAATGACTAATGGGCTGGTACTTATTCTGTTCTGTTTAAAAACTATTCTTTATTATTAGCAAAATGATTAATGAATTGAAGGATTTTTAAATGGTTATCATTCTCTTAAAGTCAGGGAAAACTTATGAAAACCACAAAGAAGTGAAAGGATCAAAACAGGACTATAAATCTATTAGTAGAGGATTATGTTTAAAAGGGTAGAGTAAGAGTTCTCAAGGATGCAATGGTCTTATTTTGATGGGGGAGAATTTAGGCAGAGTTCACATGAGACAAAAGTTCAATGATGCTACAGCAGCAGTGATGAACTGTGCTTACTCTCAGCTACCTTAAAGATCTCTCAAAGTCAGGAGCACAAGCTGAGTGTCTTTCCTCATCTAATCAATAGCAGCATGAAAAACAATGTGTCCTGAACACTACAGAGTCATAGCCAGGCCATGAGGAAAAAAAGCAGAAATGGGCACAAAAAACACTGAAGATGATAAAGAAGGCATTCAAAATTCAAATGACCATGAGCACTTTCGTGAGCTCTGAGTTCTTGGCTTCTTCTAGGAACTTTAGAGGAAGTGCCCAAATTAGAAAGAGGTTGAAGATTTTGATAGGGTTGGAGTAAATAAATACTGATGAACAGAAAAACATGAACTTGCAAATGCGGAATGGAAAGAAGATATAGGACAAGGAATGACGGTTGAATATTTCAGAGGAAGAACTCACCATGAGTTTGGTATGGCATGGGGTCTCAGCGATGACGCAGTGACTTACTCTGTGAGTATTATGGAGCCTTTAGTGTCTCACATTTCACTTGTAAGATGGGAGACATTATTTTCCACCTATGTCAAATGAAAGTCTGTTGTTGATTGACAGTTAGCTAGCACTTTTCTGAGCGCATTCAGTCTATCTGCTCCTTCTTTCACATACAATTAAAACTCTCCTCATGTTAATCAGAACTCTCCCCTGTGGAAAGTTTGCAGCCTCAGACACAGGTACCCCCTCCTGCCACAGCAGTCACTATTATCTGAACATCACAAATAAAGCATGGAGCTGGGGAGTCTGGGCAGCAAAGTCAGGTAACAGGCTCTGGTGTTCTGGCTCTTGCAGAGTCACCTCCTACTCCAGAGCAAGGGTGACATAAGAGGAAATATTCCACAACTCTCACTTCTGCAAAATCTGTCATTGTATCCTTCTGACATTGTCTTCAACTGAAAGGAAAAGAAATGGGGTCTCACCAGAATCAGCTACCTCATTGGAACTGTCCACAGGTACTGCTTGGAAGACAACATTACACTGTAATGAAATGTCTGTGTCCTCACAGTCCTCAGGATGACCTTTGACTCCTGCACAGGATTCAAGGTATCTACAGGAATTCCACTAATGCAGTTGCTACCTTGAAATCACAAACCAGGATAGTTGAAGTTGTGTGCTGAACAATTATGTGGTTTTTTTTCCTGAGTGAAACTCTGCCAGAGAGATGAGGAAATTTTTGTTTTATATCCCTGCCTAGCAGATCTATATATACACTGTAATACATAGGCATTTTGACTCTTCAGCCTGTGATTTCAAATTCTGAATTCAAACTTTTGGGGTTTGGACCAGATGTCTAACCACTCAGAATATTTGTTGATAGAAATTTAGATGTCAACAGGTTTCCTAGAACTTCAATGCATTCCTGAGTATACTTTTAAATGAGAATATAATGTTATTTACCCAAATATTTAATCCTTTCTTTCCTTCCTTCTTTCCTTCATGCATTTATTCAGAGAATCACGGTACACACATGTGCTGAGTTCCCATGATGTTTCCAGGCTAGGCACTGAACGTAGCCAGGAAAACACCTGACAATGCACCTGATGATGGTGTCCTTATCCTTTATCCAACTATGAGGCATATCACATGGGCTCTTCAAAATCAGTCAAAGTATTAAAATTTACAAAGGACCCTGTTATATAAACTAAAGCATATTTAAAGTTTTCCTTTTAGTAGTGTAATTTTTAATCTTGTGGCTTCTAATACGCTTCCCTAAATGTAGAACAACTGAGTTATTGGAATAAGATAAGAAATAGCATATAACATTGAACATTCACTCTGGAATATGTGTATAAGTGAACTTTGTGGTTAAAGCAAAAAAATGAAAACACCTAGTTCTTGAGAACACACACACACACACACACACACATATGGATGAAATATATCAGGTAATATGTTTTGTAATACAAAAAGTCCTGTAGGAGCACAGAGGAGACTGGAAAGGTTTCCAACAAAGGTGGAATTTGTAGTAGTCTCTGGAGATGGAGTCAGAATGGGGAGACCCACAAGGGCAGTAGCCCAGGGCAGGCAAACTGATTGGTGTTTTGAACACAGGCAATGGTTTTGTCTGAATGGAGCACAAAGTTCGTGAGTCAAACGCTGGAATGAGCTAGGTAGGAAGGATTTCTAAAGGCATTTTAAAGCCAAATTGAGGATATTTTGGACTGAATGGTATAGTCATTGGCAAACCCATATGTATCACCATTTGTGCAAGACTTTTTTTCAGTTTGCGGTGGTGTGCATGCTAGGCTATCAGGGCAGAGCAAGGTCTTTGTTGTCTGACAACAGGCTCTGGGTGAGGTAAAGCCTAGGCTCTGACTCATCCTCTATCAAAGGACAGTTGAGTTTCATCCACCACAATGAACCAACCTGTGTCTACCATTCTGTGTCCTAAATATAAGCTTCCAGCCTTTCAGTCCTCCTCTGCTCTACCAACTCAACTACTCCAGATGTCCTCCCCGCTTAAAGTCTTGGATGCTGCCTGCAATTCTCAAATAGTTTTTTACACCCTTGAGGATTCTGCTCCTTAACCAGAAAATTATCGTAGCTGCTTCACTGCTTCTCTGAAAGTGTTTGCAAGAACTGAAATATGGCTATTGTCTAGCATGCTTCTTCTGTATCTTTCTCAATCTGTGCACCTCATCTATTTCAGAGTACTGAATCTTTTCTCGTGAGCCAGGCTTCCAGCCTACATGAGAGAGGAGAGGTGTATGGACTTGTAAGCAGGTTACACGCAGCCAAGGTAAGAAGATCATGGAAGCTGATGGGGTAGAATGAGTTTCCAAGGGCTTATCTAAGCAGAAAGTGTCTAGGAATGAAGACATCATATATTCCATGGCGGGTACCAACCAGTGGCTCACACCTGCAATCCTAGCTACTCAGGAGGCAGAGATCAGGAGGATCACAGTTCAAAGCCAGCTTGGGCAAACAGTTCATAAAACCATATCTCGAAAAAATCCATCACAAAAAAAGGGCTGATGGACTAACTCAAGGTGTGGGCCCTGTGTTCAAACCCCAGTACCCCCTTCAAAAAAATCAGATATTCCATAGGAGCAATAATAGTAAATAAACTTAATTCCTAATTGCTAGTCATTGATGACCCTTTTCCCCCAAAATCCCAAGACTTCTGTACACAGTCCATGATGAAGAAGTTTATAAAATCCCTGGGTTGCTTCCAAAGAAGTTCATTTTAATCATTGAGTCCTCCTGGGGTTTTGTGCTACAGTCCCAGTGAATTGCTTTTAACCTACAGTGTGCCCAATCTATACTATTCCTTTTGTTCTTCTGTCCAGAGTATCCTCTCTCATGCAATAGTTTTACTTACTCTTCCAGCCAATTCCTACTCACCCTGAAGATTACAACTAAGAAGATACCTGTTCCTGACCTGATTCTCCAACTGGGGATTAGGTACCTCCACTAAAAGACTGGGGTAGATGGGTTTTCAGATGTTGTACTGCCATATCCCCAATTGTTTTGTGTTCCTCAATTTCCAGTAATCAAAATACTGCTTGACACATCAGTCCTCAGTAAATATTTCTTCAATGACTAAGTTGGTTGAACCCATAATTGGTTGAATGGATAAATCAGTGAATGGATAGGTATATAGATATTTGTTACTGGCTTCTAAGTGAGAGTTCTACTACGGAAATATTACTGTATATGAAAGGAAGGAAGTCAGGGGAATTCAGTCTCTGATCAAAGGAAATAGACTAAAGTCACACCACACTCCATTTATTCTTGCATCCTTTCATTTATCTAATATTGATTGCATAGCTAATGGTTATGTCAAAATCACCAATTTTTTATTCAAAAATTTTGGGATGCCTAATTAGTACTTTGCTCCAAAAGTTATTTGTTGTTTGTCGTAGATTCTAGAGCCAATAATGAATTAACCATCAAGAAAATTGCCTATGATACATATAATATACAAGTTTAAAAGTTTGACAAAAGTTTATTTTGTCACTTCTTTCTAAAGAGTTTAAAAGCATTTGAAGAATTGTCAAACTAAGCCTACTGGGTACTTTTCAAGAAAAATTGGCCTGTATGTACAAAAGAAGTTGCAAATAAATGACAAAATTAGTGTCTCTTCTCTGTATGGAGATTTCATTGCTGGTGTGGTGGATAACATTCAGATCAGTTTCAGGCCTGGGACTAAAACAAAACTGTCATAAACAGGATGTTATATAAGCTCCATTATATGAATGAACTACCTTAGCAGTTTTGAAATATTTTGTTAAATTGAGAGATTTAAAAAATTCAAGGAAAAATGACATGTGCAAAAAATACTACTTGTCTTAAATTAGAGCTTGAGTCGTTATAGACCTAGACAAAGTGAATTATCTTAAAGACAGAAAGGATTCCTGAATATACTTGATTTCAGTCTTTATAAACCCCAGCATTATCATTCTCCTTGCATTTGGAGCCAGTTTGCTACCTGTCCACAAATGACTTATTGATAACCTCTGCTATACTTAACAAGATATAGAAACAAATAGTCCAAAGAGACACAAATATCCCGGGGGAACTTATGTCACCTCTTTATCAGTATAGCAGACAAAAGACAAAGGAACAATATATAGTAAAAGGGATATGTGTGAAATGATTAATACAGTCTATAACCTGAGGTAGATTTGGATAATTACTACTCATAAATAAGCACAATTCAACATTCCAATTAGACACATTTACAACTTTTTTCTCGTGTATATTTGTATGCATATATATATGTATGTGTATATATATATATATATATGTAAATATATGTATATACTGAAATACATACATATCTGGAGTAAGACTCCTCTAACTGTTGGCTGAAATGCAAGTACTAAGCCTTTGTTTTGGTCATATTTGGTTATCTTATGTTATTCTACTGGAAGTTTATTTTCAGTAGCTCTCCTGAGATTCTAGAGTAAGGTGGAGAAATCAAATTTGTGGACCAAAAAATTTTAATGATGTTGTCGCATGCGACAGTAAGGTGCCAAGGAGATCTAGAATGCTGATAGCTTTCTCAAGAGTACATCAAGTAAGATAAAATTTAATATTCTATGTAATAGTTCACAATCCTGCCTCAATTTGACTCTGTCCTATTACCAAACCAGCACACATCCCATGACGACAACCTAGCCATTGTTAGAATGTATAAAAACCATCAGTCTTCTGTTGTGGCCTTTACCTTCAATTTGCTGATGTTCTTGTTTGGAATTCTTATATTCCTTTTCTTTTGAGAGTTTTTTTTTTTCTTTCATTATTCATACGTGCATACAAGGCTTGGGTCATTTCTCCCCCCTGCCCCCACCCCCTCCCTTACCACCCACTCCGCCCCCGCCCTCTCCCCCCACCCCCTCAATACCCAGTAGAAACTATTTTGCCCTTATTTCTAATTTTGTTGTAGAGAGAGTATAAGCAATAATAGGAAGTAACAAGGGTTTTTGCTGGCTGAGATAAGGATAGCTATACAGGGCATTGACTCACATTGATTTCCTGTGCGTGTGTGTTACCTTCTAGGTTAATTCTTTTTGATCTAACCTTTTCTCTAGTTCCTGGTCCCCTTTTCCTATTGGCCTCAGTTGCTTTTAAGGTATCTGCTTTACTTTCTCTGCGTTAAGGGCAACAAATGCTAGCTAATGTTTTAGGTGTCTTACCTATCCTCACCCCTCCCTTGTGTGCTCTCGCTTTTATCATGTGCTCAAAGTCCAATCCCATTGTTGTGTTTGCCCTTGATCTAATGTCCACATATGAGGGAGAACATACGATTTTTTGGTCTTTTGGGCCAGGCTAACCTCACTCAGAATGATGTTCTCCAATTCCATCCATTTACCAGCGAATGATAACATTTCATTCTTCTTCATGGCTGCATAAAATTCCATTGTGTATAGATACCACATTTTCTTAATCCATTCGTCGGTTGTGGGACATCTTGGCTGTTTCCATAACTTGGCTATTGTGAATAGTGCCGCAATAAACATGGATGTGCAGGTGCCTCTGGAGTAACCTGTGTCACAGTCTTTTGGGTATATCCCCAAGAGTGGTATTGCTGGAGCAAATGGTAGATCGATGTCCAGCTTTTTAAGTAGCCTCCAAATTTTTTTCCAGAGTGGTTGTACTAGTTTACATTCCCACCAACAGTGTATGAGGGTTCCTTTTTCCCCACATCTTCACCAATACCTGTTGTTGGTGGTGTTGCTGATGATGGCTATTCTAACAGGGGTGAGGTGGAATCTTAGCGTGGTTTTAATTTGCATTTCCTTTATTGCTAGAGATGGTGAGCATTTTTTCATGTGTTTTTTGGCCATTTGAATTTCTTCTTTTGAGAAAGTTCTGTTTAGCTCACTTGCCCATTTCTTTATTGGTTCATTAGTTTTGGGAGAATTTAGTTTTTTAAATTCCCTATATATTCTGGTTATCAGTCCTTTGTCTGATGTATAGCTGGCAAATATTTTCTTCCACTCTGTGAGTGTTCTCTTCAGTTTAGAGACCATTTCTTTTGATGAACAGAAGCTTTTTAGCTTTATGAGGTCCCATTTATCCATGCTATCTCTTAGTTGCTGTGCTGCTGTTTCCTTGAGAAAGTTCTTACCTATACCTACTAACTCCAGAGTATTTCCTACTCTTTCCTGTATCAACTTTAGAGTTTGTGGTCTGATATTAAGATCCTTGATCTATTTTGAGTTAATATTGGTATAGGGTGATATACGTGGATCTAGATTCAGTTTTTTGCAGACTGCTAACCAGTTTCCCCAGCAGTTTCTGTTGAACAGGCTGCTATTTCTCCATCGTATATTTTTTAGCTCCTTTGTCAAAGACAACTTGGTAATAGTTGTGTGGCTTCATATCGGGGTCCTCTATTCTGTTCCACTGGTCTTCATGTCTGTTTTTGTGCCAGTACCATGCTGTTTGTATTGTTATTGCTTTGTAATATAATTTGAAGTCAGGTATTGTGATACCTCTTGCATAGTTCTTTTGACTGAGTATTGCCTTGGCTATTCGTGGCCTCTTGTGTTTCCATATAAATTTAACAGTAGATTTTTCAATCTCTTTAATGAATGTCATTGGAATTTTGATGGGAATTGCATTAAACATGTAGATTACTTTGGGGAGTATCGACATTTTTACTATGTTGATTCTACCAATCCATGAGCATGGGAGATCTCTCCACTTTCTTTGGTCTTCTTCAATCTCTTTCTTCAGAATTATATAGTTTTCCTTGTAGAGGTCTTTCACATCTTTTATTAGGTTTACACCTAGGTATTTAATTTTTTTTGAGGCTATTGTAAATGGAATTGTTTTCATACATTCTTTTTCCGTTTGCTCATTGTTAGTGTATAGAAATGCTAATGACTTTTCTATGTTGATTTTATATCCTGCTACCTTGCTATAGCTATTGATGATGTCTAGAAGCTTCTGAGTAGAGTTTTTTGGGTCTTTAAGGTATAGGATCATGTCATCTGCAAACAGGGATATTTTGACAGTTTCTTTACCTATTTGTATTCCTTTTATTCCTTCTTCTTGCCTAATTGCTCTGGCTAGGAATTCCAGTACTATGTTGAATAGGAGTGGAGATAGTGGGCATCCTTGTCTGGTTCCTGATTTTAGAGGGAATGGTTTTAATTTTTCTCTGTTAAGTATAATGCTGGCTGTAGGTTTGTCACATATAGCTTTTATAATGTTGAGGTACTTTCCTTCTATTCCTAGTTTTCTGAGAGCTTTTATCATGAAATGATGTTGGATCTTATCAAAGGCTTTTTCTGCATCTATTGAGATGATCAAGTGGTTTTTGTCTTTGCTTCTGTTAATGTGGTTTATTACGTTTATTGATTTTCGTATGTTGAACCACCCCTGCATCCCTGGGATGAAGCCTACTTGGTCGTGGTGAACAATCTTTTTGATGTGTTGTTGAATTCGGTTTGCCATTATTTTGTTGAGGATTTTTACGTCAATGTTCATTAAGGAGATTGGCCTATAGTTCTCCTTTTTGGAGGTGTCTTTGCCTGATTTTGGGATAAGTGTAATAGTGGCTTCATAAATGTGTGTGGCAGTTTTCCTTCCCTTTCTATTTTGTGGAACAGTTTAAGGAGGGTTGTTTTCAGTTCTTCTTTAAAGGTCTGATAGAATTCAGTAGAGAATCCATCAGGTTCTGGACTTTTCTTTTTGGGGAGACTCTTGATTGCTGCTTCAATTTCATTTTGTGTTATAGGTCTATTCAGGTGATTAATTTCCTGTTGGTTCAGTTTTGGATGATCGTATGTATCTAGAAATCTGTCCATTTCTTTAAGATTTTCAAATTTATTTGAATATAGGTTCTCAAAGTAGTCTCTGATGATTTCCTTGACTTCCATGGTGTTTGTTGTTATCTCCCCTTTTGCATTCCTGATTCTACTAATTTGGGTTTTTTCTCTCCTCATTTTAGTCAGGTTTGCCAGGGGTCTATCGATCTTGTTTATTTTCTCAAAGAACCAACTTTTTGTTTCATTAATTCTTTGTATGGTTTTTTTGGTTTCTATTTTGTTGATTTCAGCTCTTATTTTTATTATTTCTCTCCTTCTATTTGTTTTGGAATTTGCTTGTTCTTGTTTTTCTAGAAGTTTGAGGTGTATCATTAGGTCATTCATTTGGGATCTTTCAGTCTTTTTAATACCTGCACTCATGGATATAAACTTTCCTCTCAGTACTGCCTTAGCTGTGTCCCATAGGTTCCGGTAGGTTGTGTTTTCATTTTCATTGACTTCCAGGAACATTTTAATTTCCTCTTTTATTGCATCGATGATCCGTTCTTCATTAAGTAATGAGTTATTTAGTTTCCAGCTGTTTGCATGTTTTTTGTCTTTACTTTTGTTGTTGAGTTCTACTTTTACTGCATTATGATCAGATAGTATGCATGCTATAATCTATTTTCTTATATTTGCTGAGACTTGCTTTGTGCCCTAGGATATGATCTATTTTGGAGAAGGTTCCATGGGCTACTGAGAAGAATGTATATTGTGTAGAGATTGGATGAAATGTTCTGTAGACATCTACTAGGTCTATTTGATTTATTGCAGATTTTATATCTTGGATTTCTTTATTGATTTTTTTTGTTTGGATTACCTATCTATTGATGATAATGGGGTGTTAAAGTCTCCCACAACCACTTTGTTGGCATTTATATATGGCTTTAGGTCTTTCAGGGTATGTTTGATGAAATTGGGTGCGTTGACATTGGGTTCATACAGATTGATGATTATTATTTCCTTTTGGTCTATTTCCCCTTTTATTAGTATGGAATGTGCTTGTTTATCTCGTTTGATCAATGTAGGTTTGAAGTCTACTTTGTCAGAGATAAGTATTGCTACTCTTGTCTGTTTTCGGGGGCCATTGGCTTGGTAAATCTTCTTCCAGCCTTACATCCTAGCCTATGCTTATTTCTGTCAGTGACATGGGTCTCCTGTAAGCAACAAAATGTTGGATCTTTCTTTTTAATCCATTTCGTCAAGCGGTGCCTTTTGATGGGTGAATTAAGTCCATTAACATTAAGCGTTAGTACTGATAGGTATGTGGTGATTCCTGTCATTTAGTTGTCTTAGTTGTTTGAAGGTTTGATTGTGTGTACCTAAGTTGAGGTTACTCTCTACTGTCTTGCTTTTTCTTATCCTGTGGTTTGGTGCTACATGCCTTTTCATGGTTAAGTTGGGTGTCACTTTCTGTGTGCAGGATCCCTTGGAGAATCTTTTGTAATGGTGGCTTTGTGGTCACATATTGTTTTAGTTTCTGCTTATCATGGAAGACTTTTATTGCTCCATCTATTTTGAATGATAGCTTTGCTGGGTAGAGTATCCTGGGGTTGAAGTTATTTTCATTCAGTGCCTGGAAGATCTTACCCCATGATCTTCTTGCTTTTAATGTTTCTATTGAGAAGTCTGCTGTGATTTTGATGGGTTTACCTTTGTATGTTACTTGTTTTTTCTCTCTTACAGCCTTCAATATTCTTTCCTTAGTTTCTGAACTTGTTGTTTTAATAATGATATGTCATGGGATAGTTCTATTTTGATCTGGTCTGTTTGGTGTCCTGGAGGCCACTTGCATCTGTATGGGAATATCTTTCTCTAGATTTGGGAAATTTTCCGTTATTATTTTGTTGAATATGTTACGCATTCCCTTCGCTTGCACCTCTTCTCCTTCTTCGATGTCCATGATTCTCAAGTTTGGTCTTTTGATGGAGTCAGTGAGTTCTTGCATTTTCTTTTCACATGTCTTGAGTTGTTTAATTAACAGTTCTTCGATTTTTCTCTTAATTACCATTTCATCATCAAGTTCTGAGATTCTGTCTTCTGTTTGTTCTACTCTGCTGGATTGGCCTTCTGTTTTGTTTTGCAGTTCTGTTTTGTTCTTTTTTCTGAGGTTTTCCATATCCTGGCAGTTTTCCTCTTTAATGTTGTCTATTTTTGTTCTGAGTTCATTTATCTGTTTATTCATCGTGTTCTCTCTTTCACTTTGGTGTTTATACAGTGCTTCTATGGTTTCCTTTATTTCTTCTTTTGCTTTTTCAAATTCTCTTTTTTTGTTGTCTTGGAATTTCTTGAGTGTCTCCTGTACATTTTGGTTGACCCTATCCAGTATCATCTCTATAAAATTCTCATTGAGTACCTGTAGTATGTCTTCTTTTAAATTATTCTTGTGGGCTTCATTGGGTCCTTCGGCATAGTTTATCTTCATTTTGTTGGAGTCTGGATCTGAGTTTCTGTTTTCTTCATTCCCCTCTGGTTCCTGTACTAATTTTTTGCTGTAGGGAAACTTGTTTCCCTGTTTTTTCTGTCTTCCCATCATTGTCTTTGGTGTTGTTACTGTCCCTGTACTGTGTGCAATTAAGTATTTTCTAGCTTGTAATAATAACAATGTTAATATTTAGAATGGAAGGATGAGCTGAGATGGAAAGCAAGAAGTTAAAGAAAAGGGGAAAACAAATACACAGACAAGAGGGAGAAAGCAGAACAAGGTTTCAGACAAGAAAGTTTCAAAGGTATAAACAGGGAGCATTAGTGTACTAATTGACAGTAAGCTGAACAGACATTAGAGAGACAGAGAGAGTACTGAAAATCAAAAATAAAAAAAAATAAAGATAAGAATAAAAATAAAAAATAAGTTAATGAAAGAAATATCTCTATATAATATGAATTAAAATAAAATGGAAAATAAAAAATTGAAAAAAAAACCCAAAAAACCAAAAATCCTCCAAGTTCAAATGCAATGAATTTTCAGTCTTAATAATTTGGGTGTAACTCCAGGACTGGAAATTGAGACAGACACCCAAATTATTAAGACTGAAACTGCATTGCATATAAACTTGGAAGTTTTTTGGTTTTTTTTTTTTTAATTTTCTATTTTCCATTTTATTTTAATTCATTTTTGTATATAGATATTACTTTCATTTACTTATTTTTTATTTTTTTATCTTTGATTTTCAATCCTCTCTCTGTCTCTCTAATGTCTGTTCAGCTTACTGTCGATTAGTACACTAACACTCCCTGTTTATACCTTTGAAACTCTCTTGTCTGATACCTTGTTCTGCTTTCTCCCTCTTGTCTGTATATTTGTTTTCCCCTTTTCTTTAACTTCTTGCTTTCCATCTCAGCTCACTCTTCCATTCTAAATATTACCATTGTTATTATTCCAAGCTAGAAAATACTTAATTACACACAGTACAGGGACAGTAACAACACCAAGGACAATGACGGGAAGACAGAAAAAACAGGGAAACAAGTTTCCCCACAGCAAAAAATTAGTACAGGAACCAGAGGGGAATGAAGAGAACAGAAACTCAGATCCAGACTCCAACAAAATGAAGATAAACTATGCCAAAGGACCCAATGAAGCCCACAAGAATAATTTAAAAGAAGACATACTACAAGTACTCAATGAGAATTTTATAGAGATGATACTGGATAGGGTCAACCAAAATGTACAGGAGACCCTCAAGAAATTCCAAGACAATAAAAATAGAGAATTCGAAAAAGCAAAAGAAGAAATAAAGGAAACCATAGAAGCACTGTATAAACACCAAAGTGAAAGAGAGAACACAATGAATAAATGGATAAATGAACTCAGGACAAAAATAGACAACAATAAAGAAGAAAGCTGCCAGGATATGGAAAACCTCAGAAAAAAGAACGAAACAGAACTGCAAAGAAAACGGAAGGCCAATCCAGCAGAGTAGAACAAACAGAAGACAGAATCTCAGAACTTGAAGATGAAATGGTAATTAAAGGAAAAACCGAAGAACTATTAATTAAACAACTCAAGACATGTGAGAAGAAAATGCAAGAACTCACTGACTCCATCAAAAGACCAAACTTGAGAATCATGGACATCGGAGAAGGAGAAGAGGTGCAAGTGAAGGGAATGCGTAACATATTCAACAAAATAATAACGGAAAATTTCCCAAATCTAGAGAAAGATATTCCCATACAAATGCAAGAGGCCTCCAGGACACCAAACAGACCAGATCAAAATAGAACTATTCCACGACATATCATCATTAAAACAACAAGTTCAGAAACTAAGGAAAGAATATTGAAGGCTGTAAGAGAGAAAAAACAAGTAACATACAAAGGTAAACCCATAAAAATCACAGCAGACTTCTCAACAGCAACATTAAAAGCAAGAAAAGCGTGGGGTGAGATCTTCCGGGCACTGAATGAAAATAACTTCAACCCCAGGATACTCTACCCAGCAAAGCTATCATTCAAAATAGATGGAGCAATAAAAGTCTTCCATGATAAGCAGAAACTAAAACAATATGTGACCACAAAGCCACCATTACAAAAGATTCTGCAAGGGATCCTGCACACAGAAAGTGACACCCAACTTAACCATGAAAAGGCAGGCAGCACCAAACCACAGGATAAGAAAAAGCAAGACAGTAGAGAGTAACATCAAGTTAGGTACACACAATCAAACCTTCAAACAACTAAGACAACTAAATGGCAGGAATCACCACATACCTATCAGTACTAACACTTAATGTTAATGGACTTAATTCACCCATCAAAAGACATCGTTTGACAAAATGGATTAAAAAAGAACATCCAACAATTTGTTGCTTACAGGAGACTCATCTCACCGACAGAAATAAGCATATGCTTACGATGAAAGGCTGGAAGAAGATTTACCAAGCCAATACCCACGAAAACAAGCAGGAGTAGCAATATTTATCTCTGACAAAGTAGACTTCAAACCTACATTGATCAAACGAGATAAACAAGCACATTCCATACTAATAAAAGGGGAAATAGACCAAAAGGAAATAATAATCATCAATCTGTACGCACCCAATATCAACGCACCCAATTTCATCAAACATACCCTGAAAGACCTAAAAGCATATATAAATGCCAACACAGTGGTTGTGGGAGACTTTAACACTCCATTATCATCAATAGATAGGTCATCCAAACAAAAACTCCATAAAGAAATCCAAGATATAAAATATGCAATATATCAAGTGGACCTAGTAGATGTCTACAGAACATTTCATCAAACCTCTACACAATATACATTCTTCTCAGCAGCCCATGGAACCTTCTCCAAAATAGATCATATCCTAGGGCACAAAGCAAGCCTTAGCAAATATAAGAAAATAGAAATAATACCGTGCATACTATCTGACCACAATGCAGTAAAAGTAGAACTCAACAACAAAAGTAAAGACAAAAAACATGCAAACAGCTGGAAACTAAATAACTCATTACTTAGTGAAGAGTGAATCATCAATGCAATAAAAGAGGAAATTAAAAAGTTCCTGGAAGTCAATGAAAATGAAAACACAACCTACCAGAACCTATGGGACACAGCTAAGGCAGTCTTGAGAGGAAAGTTTATAGCCATGAGTGCTTATATTAAAAAGATTGAAAGATCCCAAATCAATGACCTAATGATACATCTCAAACTCCTAGAAAAACAAGAACAAGCAAATCCCAAAGCAAATAGAAGGAGAGAAATAATAAAAATAAGAGCTGAAATCAACAAAATAGAAACCAAAAAAACCATACAAAGAATTAATGAAACAAAAAGTTGGTTCTTTGAGAAAATAAACAAGATCGATAGACCCCTGGCAAACCTGATTAAAATGAGGAGAGAAAAAACCCAAATTAGTAGAATCAGGAATGCAAAAGGGGAGATAACAACAAACACCATGGAAGTCAAGGAAATCATCAGAGACTACTTTGAGAACCTATATTCAAATAAATTTGAAAATCTTAAAGAAATGGACAGATTTCTAGATACATATGATCATCCAAAACTGAACCAACAGGAAATTAATCACCTGAATAGATCTATAACACAAAATGAAATTGAAGCAGCAATCAAGAGTCTCCCCAAAAAGAAAAGTCCAGAACCTGATGGATTCTCTACTGAATTCTATCAGACCTTTAAAGAAGAACTGAAAACAACCCTCCTTAAACTGTTCCACGAAATAGAAAGGGAAGGAAAACTGCCAAACACATTTTATGAAGCCAGTAGTACACTTATCCCAAAACCAGGCAAAGACACCTCCAAAAAGGAGAACTATAGGCCAATCTCCTTAATGAACATTGATGCAAAAATCCTCAACAAAATAATGGCAAACCGAATTCAGCAACACATCAAAAAGATTATTCACCACGACCAAGTAGGCTTCATCCCAGGGATGCAGGGGTGGTTCAACATACGAAAATCAATAAGCGTAATAAACCACATTAACAGAAGCAAAGACAAAAACCACTTGATCATCTCAATAGATGCAGAAAAAGCCTTTGATAAGATCCAACATCATTTCATGATAAAAGCTCTAAGAAAACTAGGAATAGAAGGAAAGTTCCTCAACATTATAAAAGCTATATATGACAAACCTACAGCCAGCATTATACTTAACAGAGAAAAATTAAAACCATTCCCTCTAAAATCAGGAACCAGACAAGGATGCCCACTATCTCCACTCCTATTCAACATAGTACTGGAATTCCCAGCCAGAGCAATTAGGCAAGAAGAAGGAATAAAAGGAATGCAAATAGGTAAAGAAACTGTCAAAATATCCCTATTTGCAGACAACATGATCCTATACCTTAAAGACCCAAAAAACTCTACTCAGAAGCTTCTAGACATCATCAATAGCTATAGCAAGGTAGCAGGATATAAAATCAACATAGAAAAATCATTAGCATTTCTATACACGAACAATGAGCAAACTGAAAAAGAATATATGAAAACAATTCCATTTACAATAGCCTCAAAAAAAATCAAATACCTAGGTGTAAACCTAACAAAAGATGTGAAAGACCTCTACAAGGAAAACTATATAATTCTGAAGAAAGAGATTGAGGAAGACTATAGAAAGTGGAGAGATCTCCCATGCTCATGGATTGGTAGAATCAACATAGTAAAAATGTCGATACTCCCAAAAGTAATCTACATGTTTAATGCAATTCCCATCAAAATGCCAATGACATTCATTAAAGAGATTGAAAATTCTACCATGAAATTGATATGGAAACACGAGAGGCCACGAATAGCCAAGGCAATACTCAGTCAAAAGAACTATGCAGGAGGTATCACAATACCTGACTTCAAACTATATTACAAAGCAATAACAATGAAAACAGCATGGTACTGGCACAAAAACAGACATGAAGACCAGTGGAACAGAATAGAAGACCCGGATATGAAGCCACACAACTATAAGCAACTTATCTTTGACAAAGGAGCTAAAAATATACGATGGAGTAATAGCAGCCTCTTCAACAAAAAGTGCTGGGAAAACTGGTTAGCAGTCTGCAAAAAACTGAAACTAGATCCATGTATATCACCCTATACCAAGATTAACTCAAAATGGATCAAGGATCTTAATATCAGACCTCAAACTCTTAAGTTGATACAAGAAAGAGTAGGAAATACTCTGGAGTTAGTAGGTATATGTAAGAACTTTCTCAATGAAACCCCAGCAGCACAGCAACTAAGAGATAGCATAGATAAATTTGACCTCATAAAACTAAAAAGCTTCTGTTCATCAAAAGAAATGGTCTCTAAATTGAAGAGAACACCCACAGAGTGGGAGAAAATATTTGCCAACTATACATCAGACAAAGAACTGATAACCAGAATATACAGGGAACTTAAAAAACTAAATTCTCCCAAAACTAATGAACCAATAAAGAAATGGGCAAGTGAACTAAACAGAACTTTCTCAAAAGAAGAAATTCAAATGGCCAGAAAACACATGAAAAAATGCTCACCATCTCTAGCAATAAAGAAAATGCAAATTAAAACCACGCTAAGATTCCACCTCACCCCTGTTAGAATAGCCATCATCAGCAACACCACCAACAACAGGTGTTGGCGAGGATGTGGGGAAAAAGGAACCCTCTTACACTGTTGGTGGGAATGTAGACTAGTACAACCACTCTGGAAAAAAATTTGGAGGCTACTTAAAAAGCTGGACATCGATTTACCATTTGATCCAGCAATACCACTCTTGTGGATATACCCAAAAGACTGTTACTCCAGAGGCACCTACACATCCATGTTTATTGCGGCACTATTCACAATAGCCAAGTTATGGAAACAGCCAAGATGCCTCAGCACTGACGAATGGATTAAGAAAATGTGGTATCTATACACAATGGAATTTTATGCAGCCATGAAGAAGAACAAAATGTTATCATTCACTGGTAAATGGATGGAATTGGAGAACATCATTCTGAGTGAGGTTGGCCTGGCTCAAAAAACCAAAAATTGTATGTTCTCCCTCATATGTGGACATTAGATCAAGGGCAAACACAACAAGGGGATTGGACTATGAGCACATGATAAAAGCGAGAGCACACAAGGGAGGGATGAGGATAGGTAAGACACCTAAAAAACTAGCTAGCATTTGTTGCCCTTAATGCAGAGAAACTAAAGCAGATACCTTAAAGCAACTGAGGCCAATAGGAAAAGGGGAAGAGGTACTAGAGAAAAGGTTAGATCAAAAAGAATTAACCTAGAAGGTAACACACATGCACAGGAAATCAATGTGAGTCAATGCCCTGTATAGCTATCCTTATCTCAACCAGCAAAAACCCTTGTTACTTCCTATTATTGCTTATACTCTCTCTACAACAAAATTAGAGATAAGGGCAAAATAGTTTCTGCTGGGTATTGAGGGGGGAGAGGGAGGGGGCGGAGTGGGTGGTAAGGGAGGGGGTGGGGGCAGTGGGGAGAAATGAACCAATCCTTGTATGCACATATGAATAATAAAAGAAAAATGAAAAAAAAAAATTTGGGTGTCCGTCTCAGTCTCCAATCCTGGAGATGGTGCCTCAGATGTTGTTCTGTAGTTGTGTCATCAAAGGGGACGCATAAAGTAGAACAAAACTACACACACACACACACACACACACACACAAAACAACCACCAAGTGTCCCAAGTTCAAATGCAATATAATTTCAGTAAGTTTTTCTGCTTGCAGGTGTAATTTGGTTGTTCTCTCATCAAAGGTAGGGAGAAAAAGAAAAAAAAGAGTCTGGAGACAGTTCTGCGAATGGTATCTGCAGCTGTGGCTTGCCTGCCTGCTGCTGTCAGCTTGTTGTTGCTGGAGGCATTGTTTATGTAGATCTGTATGGTGAGCTAGCACTCACCTGGCCCCAAAGGCTTTGTTTATTCAGAGTTCTCCTGTGCGGAAGCTTCTGCTACAGGCTTTCCCCTTTCCAAGCACTGGGAAAGGTGACACTGCCCCCGCGTTGTCAGGCCTGCGTGTTTATTTACAGTTCATGTGGGAGGTGGTTCTTCCCCCCTCTCCTCTGAAGTTTTCCTCCCACTGCCACTTTCACAAGCTTTCCTGCTCCTGATTACTGGGCGGTGCTGCTGCTCCTGCCAGCCGCCATGTTTGTTTATAGTTCACGTGGGAAGTGGGTCGTCCCTTGTCTCCTGTAGAGTTTTCCTCCCTCCACCACTCTCACCAGCTTTCCTGCTCCTGGTTGCTGGGTGTGCACCCCACCCCCGTTCCCGCCAGAGCCTCTCCAGCCTGCCAGGCTTGTTTATTTACAGTCCCAGGAAGGGTTCTCTTCCCCCAATCTTCAGTGCTTAGGGCACCCCACCCTCTTTCCCACGTGTCTTTATTGCTCTTATTGTTTATTACTCAGTTTCTCTTTTTTCCCCAGGTGATCAGTCTGTCCAGGGAGCTATGCTGCTCTGGCCCAGGCTTGTCTGTGGGAATACCACAGTACCGCAAAGCTCACCTGGTCCGCATCTTCCCAAGCCGTCTGGGCGCCGGTGACTGGTGGCCCGAGGGCCCTCCTTGTTTCTCCGTTTAGCATGAAGTGGAGATTCTCTGAGCCGGCTGGAGGTGTGGAGAGGTCAAAGTTATGCCTCTTCTCAGTGATTATGCCTGCAAAGTGTGTCTCCAGCATCTCTCCAAGATTTCACTATAGGAGGCTCGCTTTCTGCTTACTCCCTCTAGCTGCCATCTTGGAATCCTCTCTTTTGAGAGTTTTTGTTAGCTTAGATCATTATGCATCTAGTTAGGAGAAAAGAAAATTACTCAGATGGAATTAAGTTTTACCAATGTTTTGACATTATGCATATCATTGCCCTCTTTTATAACAGGCTCAATAGACTAGAAAAAGAAACAAAATTTTAAAAAAATTTATATTCTCTGAAAACACTTCATGCAACATATTAACATATTAAAAAATATTTTGTAGTCTCTGAAAACACCCCATGCAACACAAATAGATACAGATTTTATCAAACATATTTGTTTTTCTAAATAAAGAAATATAATATATTGGAGAACAAGACAGAACCAAACCTAAGAAGGACAGGAGAAGAAATGAGAATGAACCTAAATTTGACTCTAGAACTCATTTTCATAATAAAATTTCCTACTCACTACTCAACTTTTGATTGTTTAATTTTATAAGCTGACATCTCAAATTCCTCTTATAAAAAGTAGGCATTAATGATACAGAATAGTCTGTCTTGATCTTCTCAGGGGCCACTTTGGTCTTGGATCCCTGGTCACTCACCCATCTCTATTCTTTCCCCTTTTGTAACTGTTTATCTGATTTTCCACATCTTGCTTCTGTACTAATACTGGTCATGGACTATGTGACTCCCTGTAAAATACCACTGGTCTTTAGGCCAGTTCTGCAACACATTAGTTTCTTTTGAGAATACAAAGCAAATTCTTATTGTGGTTGCTATTTTGTTATGTTTTGACATCTAGAAATTTATTCTAATTGTAGGTCTAATTGTTTTCTTCATAGTGAGGTAACCCTAAAATTAGAAAGTTGTTTGAGATTATGTAGTCCAGCCTGATACTATCAATAAGACAATGATAATTTCAGAATATGAAGTTATCTCTATGTCACTAAGCTGCAGGTTTTTTCAGGGCAGAGGCAATGATTTGTATTCCTCATTCTTCTTTATAGTAAGACATAAAGGAAGAGAGAGAAGGAAAAAGACAGTAAGAAGAAAACAGAATAGAAAAGCCAAGTGTGAGGACAGAAAATATTCTCCTTTTCCTTCCAGGGTAATCAAGGTGTCGCTCAAACACAGCATTCCTGTTTACTGACTGATTCATCACAATTTGTTCCCTTTCCCTTCACCCAGCTCATTCCTTTTTCACTTTTTTCATACTAATTTTTTCAACATCTAGGACTTCAAGCAATTAGTGTGTGAGTCAGGGGTGATGGTACATGACTGCAATACCAGCTACTCAAGAGGTAGAGGTAGAAGGACTGCAGTTGGAGGCCAGCCCTATAAGAGTTAGTGGGAGACCCTATCTGAAAAACTAAAAAGCAAAAAATGGCTGCAAGTAGAGGTAGAGATCTTGCCTAGGAGTTAAGATTTATGTTCAAGCCCCAGTGCTAAGACAGACAGAGAGGGAGAGAGAGAGAGAGAGAGAAATAGAATGTATGAATCTTACTGTGTACTATTTAACATATGCCAATTTAAAAATAATTTTAAAATAAAGTAAGAACTTCTCAAAAAGGCAAATATTTAGGAATGCTGGACAAACAGCATGGAAGTACGAGTAGTGGGAGGGAAAAGAGCAGGAGAGAGTGGACGAGATGGCTCAATCATGCAGGAAACTGTGTATCTGTGGGGGACTGTGACTATTGCCCTGAGTTATATGAGAACCCATTGAAGGATTTTTTTTGTCCACTGAGGCAAAATTCACATAAATTAAGATTAACAATTTGAAGTTGTACAGTTCTATGGCATTTAGTCTGTTCAAAAATACTGTTCAGCTACCACCTCTATGTGGTTCCAAAATATTTTCACCATTCCAAACAAAAACCTGTATACTTCAGTTAATTCCTTCTTATTTCCTGTACTTCTGACCCCAGGTAACCACAATCTGAATTTTGTCTCTGTGGATTTACCTGCTCCAGTATTTCACATAAGTTGAATCTTATGATTTGTGATCTTTTATGACTGTCTTTTTTCACCTAACAAAACTACTGTTCTTGAGGTTCCTCCTCAATGTGGTATGTATCAACACTTCATTAATTTTATGGCTTAAAATATTATATTGTATAGATGTACAGATTGACCAAATATATTTATGCATTCATCAATTGATAGACATTCCGGCTGATTCCACCACTTGTTTACTGTGAATGCTGCTGCTATTAACATTCATTAAAGGTTGGTGGAGTGGCTTAAGTGTTAGACTGCCTGCCTGGCAAGGGTGAGGCCCTGAGTTCAAATACCAGTACTGGAAAAAAAAAAAAAGAGAACATTCATTAACAGTTTTTTATTTGCATACCTATTTTCAGCATATACCTAGGAGTAGAACTGCTGAGCAATATGACAATTGTATATTTAACTTTTGGAGGAAGCACAAAATTATTTCAATCAATATTTTTTCTTCAGAGAAATGAAAATGACACAACATAATTTTTAAAAGTTGTCATTACCATGAGTAGGCTAGATCAAGGCAGAAGCAAGGAAACTATTTAGGAGTTAATTGCAATAATCCAAGTGAGAAGTGGTTCATTTTTTGACTTAAGGCAATGCAGAAAGAATTTGTTGTACTTTGGAAGAGAGGAAAAAAGGTTATAAGGATGACTGTAGGGTTTCTTGAGAAATTAGAAGCAATTAGTGGTAAAGAGAAAATTGTGACATACTGCATTTAGAGTACAGAGCTAAGGACTCATTTTTATAAATGTTAAACTAGTAAATTTATTCAACACCTGCCCATCATCTATAACTATGTAATGAACTACGCAACACTTAATGGCTTATTTGGTCATGAGTCTCTGTATCAGCAGTTTGAGCTCAATTCAGCTGGTGGCTCTTCTGGCCTCACCTGGGTCTCATGTGACTGCAGTAGACTGGTGGATCAATTAGAGGCTGGCTGGTTTAGGGGACCTCAGATGGGACAAATCATGCCCCCTCTTAATGTTCTTGCCCTCCAGTAGACTAGGAAGTCTTCCTTCCTTCCTTCTTTCCTTCCTTCCTTCTTTCCTTCCTTTTGTGGTGCTGGGATTAAAACTTCAGCATGCTAGGCAAGTGCGCTACCATATAAACCATGCCTCCAGGCTTCCCTTTTCTATGGAAATATCAAAGTGGCATGAGAAAAAAGGAATGGAAGCATTAGAGATTTTTAATTACTGATTCACAGCTCCTACAATGTGCCTTCTTCCATTCTTAACTACTGTAGTAATGGAGTCACAAGTTCAGTCTAGATTCAAGGGGGTAAAAAGATCTATTATCTTCATCAGGCTTGATGAATGTCACATTTCAAAGGAGATGCCAAGGCAGAGGAGTTGGTGGCTTGTTAATTTCATTTAAAAAAATTTTTTTTTAAATTGTATAATCTATAGCACCAACAAAATGGAAATACTGAGAACATATTCAGTTACATGTGCCTAAAGTTTAATAAAGTAGATTAGGCTAGAGAGTAAATGTACAATTGATGGTGAAGAGAGTCTATTCCAAAGATTGAGTTCCATTATTGTACAAAATTTAAAACCAGTGAAATAAAGAGTAAACGGGAAAGTAAATTAGATGGATCTATCAGTATGGTCAGAGGAGATCCAGAGACAGTTTTGTTGTCTAATAAGTTAAATTTGAGGTTGAAAAATGCACTCAAAATGACTATACATTTGTTGTATATGTAGTAGTCAAGATTTTTTTCTGATAGTTAAGTATGTTTAAAAGTACCTGACTAATTTGTAATAGTGAATGTTTCCTCTCTAGCCCTAGGCTAAGAGAGGGGCAGTAGTTTATTTGAATACCAAAATTCTTCCAGTATTAAGCTCATTAAAAGATCTGAACTTTCATTAATATCCAGGGAAACTAGGCCAGAAATTGTCTGCAATGCTAATGGGAGTTATGAATTTGAATTTTCATTGAAGTAATAAGGCCAGATGTTTTAAAAACCAGTAAAAGTATTGAGGGCAATTGAAAGACATCCAGTTTAAAACCATGTTAAAAAGCATGATATTTATTAAGCATCTTCCTATACATAAGATCAATCTAGGTACATACAATTACACATAATTGAATCAAGTACTTGACCTCATTTTTCAAACAGGTTGCCATTTAAATATAACACAGAAAATCAATTTTATAAAATGCTGATGGGAAAAGTGATCACACACACACACAAACACACATACACACACATATGCAAAACATAGAAAGATCTATTTTGCAATAGAATTCACAAGAGGCAATAAAAAAATCAAATAGTCCTAATCAAAGAGCCAGAGTAAAATTCCTAGTAGTGCTCAAATAAATCTCTCAGTCTAGTAACAGCTCCAGTTGCCATTATGGTGTTTAGAAACTGCCAAGCAGCAGATTTCTAAATTTCCATGTATTAATTGACTTAGTCATCATAACAACTAATAAAGTATGAGACATGTTTTGTGCCTGTGCCATATCCAATTGGCACATCTGTTTTCAGTGCAAGTTGCCAGCCCCTCTTGAAAAATACATGCTATGACATCTTTCTGCTCTCCTGCTTTTCAGACTGTCCCAGAAGCCTTGGAAAGCCACTCAGCCTGTATGCAGGAACAATCTTTACCCAATGGGAGACAAGGGCAGAAGGTACTGAACTCAGCTTTCCTTTCCTTGCAAGGATCCTTTTGAAATGCATTCTACAAGATCTTTTGAAAAACCCCTGGAGGACTGAGCCTTAGTTGTCCTCCACAAATGACAGCTCAGGCTGCTACTTGCCTTTTCGTCCTTCACTGTTTTGTTATCTTCTCACTTTGATCTCTGTAGTTACCTCTCCAAGAAGGTAACTACACCTTCTCTGTCAGATGCCCAAACTAATACAGAAAGAATTGTTCAATGCTTTAACAGATTTTTAAAAATGAGGTTGCAAATATTTAAAGGCATAATTAAAGCCATCTACAGAAATCACTAAAATCCAGTTTGGCCCTCGAAACCTAACATTAAGTAATACTGAGTCTCTTGATTTCTACATTTTCATTTTTTAATGCCAATAAATGAATAAAATATGTATAGACCTAATTCTGAAATTCTATGGTTCTAACTTACATGTTTTTATGAATAAAAGTAGGAAAAACATATTTCCTTTGTAAGAATTTTCTGAAACAGAAAAGCTCTCACATTCCCTTAATATTTTGAAAATAAATTTATTAAAGGTATGTTTTCATATATTTCTGTATATCTTACTTCAATATATGATCATTGAAAGACCTTATTTTCAGTATTTTTAAAAAATCATGCTCTGTGTGTTCTCTGATTCTTGGTTAAGGTCTTTTCTCACAGATTTCTGGGGAACTAGTATGACAATTGTAGCCTACATTGTGTAGTATGTTATTGTCTAGAGTGCTTGCACATGTTACTTCAGTTAACTGCTGCAGATGCCTTGCATGTGCATGGGGTCATTTTACAGATGAGGAAACTCAATTGCAGTGATTGCATCTTGCCAACACTAATGTTTTTGTCAAGTAGTAGAGCCAGGTAATGAATCCAGATCTTCTCACAAATAAATCCAAGACAGGCATCTGTGCACAGCAGCACAGTCATTCATGGAATCTTCTATGACTCCAGCTGATGTCAAGGAAAGCAGTAAATAATGAAATGTCTGGGTGTGCCACATGGAAAGCAGATAGTTTAAGCTATTTTATGGATAGATATCAGTGAATTGGCATCTTTTTATTACCTGCATTTGCAAGAATGTGTAGCTGCATACAAAAGATCAGTTTTAATGGAAGTTATGGAAAAAAAAAAACAATGTTGTAATAGCAAGTACTCAGGTGTTAGACCCTGAGAGAAATAGGGCATCCTTCAGTTCCTACAACAATTATTCCTACAATTTATCTTCCTTCTATGACTTGACCTTCAGTTTGCTTATCTTTAATCTGGAACTGATACTGTGCAAGTGAATTAGCTCTTAAATCACACACACACAAAAGTAAAACCATAAATTGCTGGGTAGTTAGCTTTTGCTAATATAAGCTGCCATCTCTCCACAAACTTGAAAATGGAAAGACAAAAATCTGTGTAAGAGTATTTAGCATTCGCCATCTCTTAAAAGTCAGGAAAAGCATTTTTTAAAATTTGTGTTTCAATCCAGCTTGTTGCAGAAGGCAATTTTCTTTCTATGTTCTACATCTTTTTGCCCCACCTGAAGAGCAATAAATCCATCAAATCTGCATGACATTGTTTATGTCACCTTAACAAGTCGAATATACCCAGTTTTCCTACCCTGTTTGCAAAGTCTCAGTATCTACTGTGATCAGGTGAAACCATGTATCCCCATGTTCAGGTGTAGAGTTTAGTACTGTTAAACACATTCACCTTATTGTACAACCAATATGCAGAAGTTTTTCATCTTGCAAAGCTGAAATTCTCTACTCATTGAACAACAACTCCAGGTTCTCCCTCTCCTCTCCCCAGGCCCTGGAAATCATCATTCTACTTCCTGGTTCAATAGACTCATATAACTGCATTTGTGCAACACTTGTCTTTTGATGGCTAGGCTATTTCAATTTGCACAGTATCCCCCAGATTCACCCATATTATAACATGTATCAGAATTTCTTTACTTTTAAAAGCTCCATGGTAACCCACGGCACATATATGCCACATTTTTTATCCATTCATTCATAATGAGCACTTCTACTTTTTGCCTATTTTGAGCTGTGCTGTTATCTCTTTAATATACTGCTCTCAATTTTTTAAGTACATACCCAGAACTGGAATTTCTGGGTCACATAGGATCTATTTTTGATAACATGAGTAACCACCACACTATTTTTCATAATGGTCATAACCATTCTTCATTCTTATAGATACAGCTCAAGCATTCCAATTTCTCCACATCCTCTCCAATACTTGCTATTATTGGGGTTTTTTTCTGTAGATAATCTAGTTGTTATGAGATAAAATCTCACTGTGGCTTTGATTTACATCTCTAAAGCAATTAGTGAGTCAAGCTTCTTTTGTAAGCTTGAAGATCATTTATTTCTTATCTTCGGGAAAAGGACTGTTCAAGTCCTTTGTCTATTTTAACAAACATAAAGACTTTAGGAATTTTTATGTCACTTTTGCACAGGGACCAAGCTGATCTGGATATCTTTCCAATTTTAGTATTTGTGCTGCCAAAGTAACCAACCAAATTATTGATTCTTAATAAGAATTTTCAGTGTTCCATTAACACATCTTTCTCTTTTCAATGATTTTCTGTCTCTCCCACTAGCCACTCCAACAATATTCCCATAAAAACACAGGAGGGAATTTGTTGTATCCATGGCACTTATTTCTTATACACCAGTCCTTCTCATCACTTCTAGTCTTTGAGTCCTTGGTTTTGTTTTGTTCTTGTTTATGACTCTTGATTTGAGGACTTTTAACATCAGGCTTCCCTGAAGCAGCCTGATAGACGTGAACATACTGAGGGGCAATATTGCAAACTTGCATCTAAGGAGAACATAAATCCTGTTTTTCATTTTAATCATAAGTTCTTAACTTTTTCACCATTGATGTAAAAATCATGTATGTTTGCACTGCAGCCAACATAAATCATTAACACACAATAGAATAGTGGGCATTCTTTAGTCAATATTTCTTCTTCTGAGATGTAGTAAACTGAAGAATACAGTGATCATTGATGAGATGTCTCACAAACACAGAGCTAGGGCCTCAGCTCTTCATAGCACAGACTTCACTCCCACCACCCAGGCCTGCTTTATGTTTTTAGCACAAGTCAAGTCCTTCCTTCCCCATGAAAAATGTGTGCATCTTGTTCCTTTTCATCACCCAAGCCTCAGCTCAATACCAATTCCCCAGAAAGACCATCTTCCACCTAACCAAAGGCTGCCATCTCCTGAGAGTCACTGTCAATCATTTCATCTGCTTGATTTTTTTTTCATAGCATGGACCTCATCTTAGTACTTACTTACTTGGTTATTGTCAGCTACCTCTCTTTTCCTGGTCACAAGGAGGCCCACAGTTGTGGAAGCTTGCTTCCTTCCTCCCATTTCTGCATTCTTAGTGCCTGGGCAGTAGTTTGCTCACTACCAGGGTTGGTCATGTTTTCTCAACTTTGAGGAGAACTTTGGGTCCAAGGCACCCTTGGGTGTTGATTCATCTGTGAGCATTCACCTAAAATTTTTGTTAATAACACTAAAAAGCCAAACATAAAATTAGATTCACTTTTAACATATAAGTATAAACATAATTATGCTAAAATTTTAAGAAGTTTCTATTTTCCTCATTGTATTATGCCTTCTATTAAAAAGCTTTTATTAAAAAGCTTCAATAAGAAGGGGAATATTGCCATTAAAACCATGTTTAACAGTGAAGGACACAATGTCTATCACCTGAACTCCATGGCAGTGCTTCTCACACTTGTGTGTGCATCCAAATCAGAAGTGATTGCGTGGCTGCACCCATAAACACCTGTAAGTCTGGAGTGGTGGGGCCTGGGAACTTGTGGTCCAATTCCAGGTGATGCTGATTCTCATGATGATGGTTAGAGGCTGGAAGGTGGAGAGGAGCATCTACCAACAGAAATGCATGTTCAGATGCAATTGCTGTGACATAAGTGAAAAATGAAAGCCTGTGTGTGGTAAAATATGTATAAATTTTCATGAAGGCACAGAAGAGAGGAAATTATCCAGAAGTATAGTATAAATAGGAATTAAGGGTCTGTTGAGTTTATAGATAAGGAAAGAGGTAAACCATTAACAGTATTATCTCAGGAAACTAGTGAAGGAACAATTTCAGCAAGGCATCTGAGGAGCAGGCTCAAAGGAAAGATTCCAGGTCTTATTTGAGCTTGTTTCTGGTGCCTACATTCATTCAAGTGGGAATTTTCTAGGGCTGAACAGATAAAGTTCAGGAGCATGATCTTGGGCCAAATGGTACACTTTGATGCCAGTTGGCATAAGGGTGGTCACTGAAGTCCAGCCTAACTGAACTTTCTTCTTTAAGAGAACTACTAAAGTGGATGGCAGAGAAAGTCAGCAGCTGTGCCACAACACTTGGTTAAGCTTGTGTTTTGGTGATATTTTTCTAGATATTATGACAGATAAAAAGTGGACACACTCACTCATGTAACTAGTGGATACCTAGTTTCATGGATATAGAGGAGGATGCCCAAATTGTCCCAGTGGTCTGTTCCCTTAGCAGCATCTCATCAATAGAAGTGCAGGATAAATTGATATTTTTGAGATGAAATGGAGGAAAGATGGTGAGAGAATATTCATGATATGATAGGGAGGAGGGTTACAACTTAAATCTTACCAAAAGAATTTCTCAAAAAACAAATACTTAGAACGTCATTTGAAAAACAAACAAACAAAAAAAGATGGGAAGAAGAAAGAAAAAGACTAGATTAGTTAACAGTTATAAAATACCAAAATGGAGAATATGAAGTCAACTGTTTATGTAATATTGAAAGTACAAATGGACCAATGCTTCCAAATAAAAGGCAAAGAGCTTCAGACTAGATTAAGGAAAAAGAATCAATGGCTTGGGATATAGCTCAGTTTAGAATATTTGCCTAGTGTGTGAAGCCCTGTGTTCCTTCCTTAGTAATGTGTGTGGTATGCGTGCATGCATGCAGTGTGTGTGTACATACACAGAGTCAAGATGGAAATTTATCTTGTTTACACAGTAAAGTGAAGGCAAAATGACAGAAAAAGATATAAATATAAGAAAACATATAAGACAGTAGACTTCATGAAAAGAAATCATTAAAAAATTGTCTAATGATAAAAATAAAGATTTAGGATTATAATATCCAGAAAAATATCATAATCTTAAATGTTTACATTACCTAATAAGACATCAATACACATATAGTTAAAAACTATCAAAACCAAAGTGAGAAATAGAAAAACCCATAATTAAACTTACTGGTTTTAATTCCTTTCATTTGATAATTATTACAACTGGACAAACAATTCAGTAAGTAGATTTATGCTTGAACATTCAAGCATAAATCTTGAATTCCAAAGAATCTCATCCTAAAGAAGCAAGTTTTTAGGTTAAAGGCAGCAAATTTCCAAACTATGCTTCCACACTTATTTTTCTAGGCGTATCACAGTTGGCATTGGGCTATGTATGCTTGCAGGGCCTGTACAACTTTTGTGTCTCACTTCTTTCTAAGGAATATTTCAACACTTGCTAAAAATAAAAAAGTCAGAAATAATAAATAAGGTTAGTCATCTTGGGCAGCTTAATTTCTCAAAACCTTATTAGGTTTCTGTTGTGGTTTGGACATGAGGCATCCCCAGAAAAGGTTCATGTGATGAAGTCTTAATCCAAAGCTGCTGGCACTATTGATAAATGAGTGAATCAGTAGGGCACTGACTACATCAATGGGTTAATCCATTGATGAGTACATAATAAATGGGCTACTGGGGAGTGGGGCCTAACTGGAGGAAGTAGGTCACTGGGGGGGTGTGCCTTTTGCCCCAGTCTCTTGCTGGGCCCCTCTGTACTTCCCCTCCCAATCTCCTTCCCTACCTCCATGAGTGGAGCAGCTTTGCTTTACCAGGCACTCTCTGCCATGATTTTCTGCCTTAACACAAGAGACCATGGACTGAAACCTCTGAAACTGTGAACAAAAACTAAATTCTCTTCCCTTAAATTGTTGTCTGGGTATTTTGTCACAGAGATTAAAAAGTGACTAACAGAATTTCTGGTTTATTTAATTCTGATCAGTTCCACATATGAGGAATCACACCTAAATTCTTGTGAAACAATCAGACAGTCTTTATTTTCTTGCTTCTGTCTCCCATATGCAGCTCAACTTAGTAGCAGCTACCTTGAAGAATTAAGACCTGAATAGAGCACCTTTCAAACATGATCTTTTATTAAGAATCTCAGCTTACCAATAAAATAATACTTAAAATTCCATCCTGTGCTATTTAGGGTCTAGAAACTGTCCACTTTTTTCCAATCTTGCAAGCCATAAACACCTCTTCTCCCTTTATCCTTGTATTTCTGCTCCTCTACTATCTTTTTTATCTCTTTCCTAGGTGATGCCCTAAAGATCCAATGACAATCAACACATATTAAAATGATCTTTTCCAACCCTTTTCCTCACTCAGAAACCATTTGGTTTATCTTGCAGGCAAGAGATTCATCAAGTATTTGCATTTGAGTGACACGGATTGAGTTATTCAGCCTATTTTATGTCTTATTACCTTCCATTCAATCACGTGGACCAGTGCCATATATTGAAAAAATCTTGCAATGGCATCCTGTTTCTAATATCAATTTTTGAGTGAATATTTTTGCATATTAAGGAATGGATTTTAATTATGAATAATGATTATAAATTATAATGATCAATAATTATAAATAATATTGATTGATATGCCAATATTAATTTATGTATTAGTGAGGGTAAGTCACATTGCTTGCTGAAATAAACAACACGGAATATCAATAGCTACACACAGGTGAGGTTGGCGTGTGTGTGTGTGTGTGTGTGTGTGTGTGTGTGTGTGTGTGTGTGTGTGGGAGGGTTCCACTGACACAGTCTAAGACGGCTCCTCCCGTGATGTTCCATTATATTCATCAGGTGGCCTCAAAATCACCCTGTAATGGAGCTGGAAGATGGGAGAGGAGGTAGGAGGGATGCACATAATCTTGAAAGTCTCAGTTGAGAAGAAACACCCTACTATTATATTTGTGAGAGCTAGCCACAGTGGTACTTTATATAATTGTCAGTACCCTGGGAAGCAGAAAGCACATTGGTTATTATAACAGAAAAACTGATGTGGAAAATTGAGTAAATGAATATTGAAGGACTGAAGCACATGAAGAAAATACTGTCACGGGAGAGGAAGAGAAAGAGAGGGGAGAGATGGCTCTGGCTTGTGCTATTATCTTTGAGAAAACAGATTTTGGAGGGCTTAAAGAAACTGAAAAACTGACCCACATGCTACTTGAACCAATTACTGTTGCCTGGATAAAATGCCATTTGCTCACTTGTTGCTTACAGAAGTCGTAGAAACCACCCAAGAAGAAATTAATCACACTGTCCCCACTTACTGCCTCTACTGGCACAAAAGTAACAGGAACACTTTAAGAGAAGTGCCTACAGATTCTGAGCTCTCGTGTCACAGATGGCTTTAGAAGATGTGTAGATTTTGAGTTGAGTGAAAATAGCTTAATATATTACTTGTAAAGGTGTTACCACATCTTGCCCATGTTGCAATAATTTGGAAGTAATAAAAACAAATAGCACTATATACATAGCTTGGTAATTTTCAAACTAGTGATCTCTTAAACCAAGTTTCTTGGCTCCACATCCCTACTTGGCAATGTGATTAGGACTATAGATACATTAGAAGAGGACCTTGTCTTGATTTTTCCAAGGTATCCATTACCCATTCTATCTACAACCACCAGTTACAGACTTCATATTGGGGGCACCGATGCTGCTGCTTGATTTCCCCAGTGATGACTGTTGGCTTTGAAAACCAAACACAGGTGATTAATCATCACCATCTCATTCAGGGCAGCATCTTATGCTCTTTGAATTGAAATCTGCTCATCTCTGGAGCTGTTTCCATCCAAATGTAATCATCTAGCTCCAATTTCTAGTTCACTCCTGAACAATGCAGTTGCTGAAAAAGTTCCTCATCCAAAATAATTGTGTTTTCCAACACAATTATTCTGCTTAACAGGCATCCCAGTATATTGCTGTTAAACAATCTACTGCCGATTAACAATGTTATCAAATCACATAATTTTGGGGACAGGAACTTGGGAAAGGCTCATATGAGCAATTCTTGAGACCTTTGTGGTATTCACTGGGGTCACTCAGTGCTGTGTATCAGACAGTTGAATTTGTATGGAGGATGTGAAATGGCTTCAACCACAAGGCTATGTTCAAGGGTGATCCCAGGTCAGCCTCCTCCATGTCCATGTAGTTTTAGGAATTTTTCATTTTATCTCTGCAGTAGGGCAATGGGACATTTTTCATAGTACCTTCAGTTTCTAGAAAACAAAGACAAAAATTCTCAGACATTCTCAGAATTTATCAGTACAGAAGGTTAAATTTAGAACTGTCATGGTGCCACTCCTGCAGTAATTAATGGAAGGGAAGTGTTCTCCATGTTGTATATGCCCTCTAAACTAGATAATTCTATAAAGGAGTCATTTTGCCTCCATAGCACAAAGGCTGAACTAATGAAACTTAAGGACTAATGAGGGTTTCCTAGCAAGCATTGTCAGAAGCAGAAACCAGGCTAAAAGCATGAAATCCTACATTTCCTATCACTTCATTTTGAACCATAGCAAAAGTAAGAAGCATCACCTGTTGTAGTCTCAGTTTCTCAGTGTTCTAAATTTTATTAAATTTGTAGATTTAGAACAAGCATACATTAAACTCCACATGGGTGAATTCTAGGGGAAAGGCTATTCAGCTCTGCCATATGTTTATGGGGCTTTACTCTTTACCTAATTTGAACTGTGAAATCTTAAATCTTTTACCTTGCATTAGACATGTATCCACCACTCTCTCTTTATCTTGCAACATTCAACTTGCTCGGTGTCTTAGCTCACTAAACCTTTCTGATACATCCCCATCCTTCCTTGGAAAGGATTATTATTATCATTATTATTACTTTGCTTTAGTAAGAGGTGGGAAAGAAGTCTTCATTATGTAAAATGTGATATATAAATCTATGTGGAGTGCTTCTAAAAGCAGAATGTCTGCCAAGTTCTCTAGCAGCTTTCCCAGTGTATAATTAAGTACTCATTTAAACTATGGTTTGTGTTTGTGTGAAGGGAGAGTGCAGAATTCAGAAATAAAAGTTGTTGTGGGGTTTTATTTCCTGTATTTTTAAATTGTAAGTTAGATTCTGGTTTTGACAAGTAGGACCTTTAAAAACTGGATTTTTGGTCCTAGAATTATGGTGGTCAAATGACCAGAGGGACACTCTTAATACAGGATATCACAATTCCTCTTTAAAACACAAGGTTTTATGTGAAATAAGGCAACCTTTGGTGTCTAGAGATGGAGAAAGGAGCAAACTTAGAGCAGTACTGAGATCTCACTGTGGCATTATTTCTGATGGCCTACTGCTGAATGTTTATGTCTATATTTTTGTGATGGAGTGGAGATAAAGTCTGGGACTCACACAATGCAGGTGTATTCTCTGCATGGTCCCTACCCCAGGTCTGCATTCATGAATGCCAACAACTGGTGTGAACTGAAGGAAAATAATACACAAAGAGATGGACAAGGTAGCCATCTTTGGCTTTGAGTAGAGGAAAAGGTTAGAAAAAGTACCTATGCGATTAAAACTTTCTAAAAGGTAAAAGTGCAGCTTGAGGGAAGAAAGGAAAAAAATACCATCTGGAAAAACATAATTAAACCCTAAGCTTAAAAGGTTGATGAGATTTAAATAATAATGATGCCACAGAAGTACCACCACCAACAAAAGAGTAAATAAAAACTATTCCATATACAAAAAACATATCACCTTGAGAAGAGATAATGGTAAAACATGAAAAAGCTAAAATCAGATCCATAAAGGCAGTAGATACTGAATTTATCAAATACAACACATCAATGTGACTATTTAAAGATTACGTGATATGATGTATATAAGAAAGTATCTGATTAGCATATATCTTTTATAAGATTAAAATATGTCTTCCAAATTTAATGTCATATAACTTTAATTCTATATGCTTAAAATATAGAACATATTATTTTTTTATATATATTATACATAAAAATTGAGCATATTAATAGGATACTATGAAATATTTGATACATTTACACATTGCATGGTGCTTAAATCTGGTTAAACACATTTATCTTCTCAACTATTTGTGATTTCTTTGTGATGAAAACTTTACAAATCCTCTCTTCTAGCTTTTTGAAATGAATGGTATAGTATCGTTATCTGTAGTCACCTACTGTGTAATAGTGACTCAGAGCTTCTTGCTCCTATCTAACTATAGTTTAGTATCCATTAAACAACCCACCTACCTTTCACTTCCTCCAGCCACTGATAGCCACCATTCCATTCTCAAATTCTATGAAATCAGCTCTTACATACTTCACTGATGAAAGAGATTATGCAATATTGGCCTTTTTGTGCCTGGCTTTATTTCGGTCACTGTTATCCAGTTTCACTCATACTGTGGAAAATGACAAGATTCTATCCAGTTTGTGGTTGAATAGGATTCCTTTATGTGTTTATGGTTTCATACACTTTCTTGATCCATTTGTAAGTTGATGGCCCTTGGGTTGATTCCATTTTGTGGCTGTTGTGACTAGTGCTGCAATGAGCATGGGACTGCAGCTGCTCCAGAGAAAATTCTTTTTTTATTATGATTTTATTAGCATATAATAGTTGTACAGGGGGATGTGTTGTGATATTTACATACGTGTTTAAAATATAACTTAGTTGGATTCACCCTGTCCATCTTTCTCCATCTTCCCCCCTCACCCTTTCTTAGAACAATTTCAACAAGTTTCATTCTTCTATTTTCATATATGGATACAAAATACATTCACCATATACACCCTCATTCCCTCTTTCCTTGTGCCCACCTCTTCCTCTGGTACCCATTCCCAGAAAAGGTTTGTTTTTCTCTCCTGCCCTTCATTTTTAAATTAAGTGTATATTGATAGTCCAAGAGGGTTTCAACTTGGTTCTTCAAGTTATCAAATTAACCCTTCCCTTCTATTACTTACTAATTCTCTATCACCATGCTCCCATAATATTCAATAAGTTACAGTACAGTGCGTTATATTATTTTCACATATAGATGGATTATTTTAATATTTTTCATTCTCTAAGATTTCCTTTCTCTCTCCCACCTCCTATAGCCACCTCAGATAAACTCACAACTACAGTTTTGTTCTAACACTATATATATGTAATCATATGTTTCTATATATGCATTTAACTTGTAGGTCTAGCTTCCACATGTGAGAGAAAACATGCCACCTTTGATTTTTTTGAACTTGGCTTATATTGCTTAACAAAAATTATCTAGTTCCATCCATTTACCTATAAACAATATAATTTATTTCTTCTTTATGGCTGAATAAAACTCCATTGTGTGTATTTATACCACATTTTCTTAGTCCATTCATCAGTTGTAGGGCATCTTAGCTGCTCTCAAAGCTTGGCTATTGTGAATAGTGCTGCAATAAACACAGGTTGCAAGTGGCTCTGTCATATCCTGGAGTATATTCTTTTGGATATATGCCTAGGAGTTGTATCTCTGGATCATATGCTAGTTCTACTTTTAGTTTTTTGAGGGACCTCCATATAGCTTTCCATAGTGGTGGCACTTATTTACATTCCTTCCAACAGTGAGCATTTCTTCATGTGTTTATTGGCCATTTGTACGTTGAGAAAATTCTTTTAATGTTGGAGATTTTTAACTTGCCTCAGAAGAGGTTCTCCCTTCTCCAAACTTATAATTTCAAGTGCTCATTGATTTCATAGTTCTATGATGCCTTTAAATGATCAAATTTGTAATTTATTTATGTGTTTTCCCAGTTGTACTTTTAGTATTGTCCTGACATGAGCTTCTATATTCAACCAGATTTCTTGCAATTCCCTGATGACTAATGGCATTGAACACATTTTCATATATTTACTTGCTACCTGGATATCTTTTATTTTATCTAGCTGATATTTCCAGCCTTTTTCATGCATCTTTTCTTATTGACTTATACTGAAAATGATTCCTTTGATGTTCATATATGTTATGAGCATATTCTCCTGATCTGAAATTGCACTTATATCGTCCTAAATTGACAAACAGAAGTTTCTAATTTTAATTTCACCAACTTGCAATTTTCTTCATAGTGATATTTGAATGTAGTTTAATAAATACTTTTCTATCTCATAATCACATATTCTTTATTCTTTCATAAATAAAATTTTGTTCTTCGGTGTTAACTCTTTGAAGACTTACTTTTTATTTTTCAAATTGAGATTTTAAAATATACCAGGAATTATTTTTATATAGAGCAATGGTTTGGGTATGTTACATTATCTTTCAATATATATATCCAAATGATCTACCACAATTTGGTGAATACTCTTTCTCCACTGTTCCACTTCTTAACAATATAATACCTCAAAAAAGCACATTCTTCACATATACAAACTGTATCATGGCTCATTTTATAGTGTATCTCTTCTTCAGCAGACATATACTGTATTAACTTCTATAAATTCTAATTATGACAGCGTAAACTATAAGTCTTACAATTTATTACATCTTCAAAATTCAGAAGCTTATCAATAGCTCTTTTACTCTAGCTTATTTCTATTTCTGAATGTGTTGAGGTCTTATTTACTTCCAATAAAAGACAAGTGTCAGAAAGTGTGCAGCTCAATTATTTTTTACATACATATGTATGTATATAAATTCCAAAATAAGCTTGCATGTTTATACAAAATTAAGTAACTGCTGGTATTTTAACTGGGTTTTTATAAATTGACCATTTTGATAGTACTAATTAGTGATCTCCCTAAATCTACCCTATGCAATGTGATTTTATGATTCATCTCTTCAAGAAATACAGTTTGTTTTATTTTTTTAAGTCTGGGTTCACATTGTAACTTACATGGTCAATATGACACGGAAGTGATAATACGGTGTTAGTCACCTAGGTAATCCTGTGCAAGTGCATGCTAGTCCTCAAGAAGCCTTGTAAGGCACCATTCTGCCTCCAGAGCCAATTTTGTCATGAAAGCATCAGCAGGCTATTCTTTTGGAAGGACATAATAGTAGAAATTAGATAGTCCAACCACCAGCCAGCCCACCCTCAGAAGCATAGCTGCCTACTTATAGAAGCAGGATAGAGATTAACTTAGGTAAATAGTTCCCAGCTAGACCCACAGTCAATCCACAGAATCAGGAGGTTCTATTTTATGCCACTATATGTTGGGGGTATTCTTTTCAAAACATCATTTTGGCAATATGTAACCAGTATAAGTTTTGCATTATAAATCAATTTGAGGATAACTGGCTTTTTTGTAACATTGAATCCTCTGGATTATAAATGTGGATTATTTTATTTATTATTACTTTAAATGTTAAATTTCCCTTAATAAAATAGTGTGTGTGTAGTTGACGTCATACATCCTTTTAGATTTACATCTAAGCATGTGAATTTTTTTATGATACTTCAAATTTCTTTAAATTTGTTTCAAGCTCTGTATCTCAATTCAATATAATTGGTAATTGTGTACTGACTTGTATTCCATAAAATTGCCAAATATAGTTATTAATTATGACAATGTATCTAAAGATATTTTACTTTCTGTGTAAGAAAGAATCTTGACAGTTAATAATAATCTTTTTTACTATGTTTCTAATGCACTTGTCTTTTAATTATTATTCTTCCTTCAATGTTCTGGCATATTTTCTAATTCAATGATGAACAAACCACTAATGGAATGTTTTATAAATTCTTCATAGATACTTCAGATCAGGTTAAGAGAATAACTGCTTAATTCTACCTTTAATAACTAACACCAATGTTCCTCAAACTATTGCATGAAATAAAAAGGGAAGGAATGCTACCAAACTCATTCTATGAAGGCAGTATTGCCCAGATACCCAAATCAGATAAGGGTACAACAACAAAAAAGAAAGCAATAGACAAATTTCCTTGATGAAAACACATGCAAACATTCTAAATAAAATATTTGCAAGCTAAATTTAACAACACATTAAAAAGAACATACAACATGATCAAGTTGGCTTCTTTCTAAGGACTCAAAAATGATTCAATGTATGCAACTCAATAAATGTAATCTAGCAAATAAATAGAATCAAGGACAAAAAATAGCATGTTTATTTGAATAGGTACAGAAATAGAGTTTGACAAAATCCAACATTCCTTTATACTAAAAACCTTGAAGATACTAGGAGTAAAAGGAACATGCATTAATGTAATAAAGGCTATATGTGAGAAACCTATAGCATCATTGTACTAAATGGTAAAAAGCTGAAAGAATATCTTTAAACATCAGTATAGTGCTTGAAATCTTGTCCTGCACAGTAAGGCAGGAGAAAGAAGTAAAAAGGACATAAATAGGAAATGAAGAAATCAAATTTTCCTGCAAAGTCTCCACAGAAAACTCTTAGATCTGATAAACACTTCAGAAAAGTAGCGGGATACAAAATCAACATACAAAATTCTGTAGCTTTTCTATGTAGCAGCAATGAACATGCTGAGCAAGAAATCAGGAAAGCAAACCCATTCACAACAGCTTCAAAAAATACATAAACTATCTAGAAGTGACCTTAATTAAGAAGGTGAAAGAGCTCTATAGTGAAAACTAGAAAACACTGAAGAAAGAAATTGAAGAAGACACTAGAAGATTGAAAGAACTCCCATGTTGATGGAACAGCAGAATTAATATTGCAAAAATGGCTATATTACTGAAACTGATCTATAGATTTAATGAAATTCCAAAAATCCCAATGTCATTCTTTAGACATATAAAAATCAAGCCTAAAATTTATATGTAAACACAAAAGACCCAAAATATTTAAAGCAATCCTGATCAAAAAGAACAATACTGAAACAATGTCTGATTTCAAATTATACCATAGAGCAATAGTAACAAAATCAGCGTGTTACTGGTACAAGAACAACTATGTGGAACAAGAATAGAGGACCCAGAAATAAGCCCACACAATTAGAACCAGCTTATTCTCTATGAAGTTACCAAAACACATTGGAGAAGAGACAGCCTCTTCAACAAATAATGTTGAGGAAACTGAACATCCACATGTGGAAGACTGAAGCTAGATCCTGATCTCTTACCTTGTACAAAAATTAATTCAAATGTCAAGGTGAATTCCCCCCATTGAAAGATCAAAATACACTTAAAAATGAAGGACAGGGGTGTAAAACTGGTTCTGTCCAGGGAAGGGTACCAGTGAGTTGGTAAATGAGTGAAGGAGGGTGAATATGGTTGATGTACTTTATATACATGTATGAAAATACAGCAATGAAATCCATTGAAGTTGTTCTAAGGAGGATAAGAGGAATGAGGAAGAATAATGTAAAAAGTGAATTTAATTTAGACATTGTTAGCACATATATAAATGTCACAATGAAACTCCCCAGTAAATCTAATATATGGTAATAAAATTTTTTTAAATAAAAATACATGAGAGACAGTAACATAAGACAAAATTTTGAAACTACTGGAGGAAAATGTTAAGAAAAGCACTTGACCATTTAGACATAGGCAACTACTTTCTGAATAGGCCTCCTATTGCTCAGGAAATAAGAGCAAGAATTAGCAAATGTTATTGCATCAAATTAAATAGTTTCTGCACATCAAAGGAAACAATTATCATAATGCACACACAACCCACAACAGGAGAAAATCCTTGCAAGCTACTCATCAGATAAAGCATTAATATCTAGAACATATAAAGAGCTCAAAAAATTAAACACCAAAACAATAAATAATCCAGTTAATAAATGGGCAAACAAATTGAAGACACAGTTCTCAAAAGAAAAATTCCAACAGCTAATAAACATATGAAAAAATGTTCAACGTTCTTAGCAATAAAGAAAATGCAAATCAAAACAACATTGAGATTCCACCTCACTCTAGTCAGAATGGCTAACATTAAGGTTATAAGAAACAACAGCAAGAAATTCTGCAAGGATGGTGTTGGGAGAAGGAAGGAACATTTGTATGCTGTTGGTGGGAACATAAATTAGTGCAGCCACTTTGGAAATCAGTGTGAAGGGTCCTCATAAAACTAAAAATAGAACTGCCATATGATCCTGCTATACCACTCCTGAGCATATATGTGAAGGAATTTAAATCAGCATACAATAGAGATACCTGCACACCCATGTGTACTGTCACAGTATTCCCAATAACCTATAGCCCCACTAATGGGATCTGCCTGCAGCTCACCAGCAGATGAATGAATAAAGAAATCACACACACACACACACACACACTAGAGTATTAGTCATCTATAAATAAGAATGAACTTACATCATTTTCAGTAAAATAAGCCAAACTTAGGAAGAAAAATATCACATGTATTCTTTCATATGTGCAATATAGATCTGAAAACAACCACAAAGAGACATGAATTTGGAGAAACAATGGAAGGGAGAAAAGGTGGGGGGGTGTAGGGGGATACATATAATCAAAGTGCATTGTGTGTATGTATGAAAATCTCATAATGAAACTCATTATTTTGCAAAATAAAAAAAGAAAGTATTCTCTTATTTCTGGTTTTTGAGTGTTACTTTTTCATACATTGCTGGTAACTTGAATCAGATGCTTATTTCATAGTTACTATATTACCATATTATTTTGCATTTGTGTTCATGAGAGAAATTGGTCCATATTTCTCTTATTTTCTATGTTCTTGGTCAGTTTTAGGTGTCAGTGTTCTGCTCTCATAGGGTTTTCTGAGTAGACTTCATATGTTTGTTTGGTAGAATTTATCACTTAAACCATCTAAGCATGGAATTATCTGTGTTGGAAGGACTGAATTGTAGAGTCAAGTCATTAAATAATTGTAACATAAGTTTATGTTTTATTTCTTATGTCAGTCCTTAAAATTTATCTTTATATACATTTTCAAATGCATTGTCTGTTTCACAATATGTATCTTTCTCATGTTAGTGCAATCCGTGTTTTTACTTCAATTTTTCTTCATGATATATCACTTTTTAAAAGCTTACATATTTTGCCAAAAGTTTGTGACTTCCAGTTGTCTTTCATCTTTCAAAGCACAATCATTTAGATTTGATGGTCTTTTCTGGTGGTGTTGTATGTTTTATTAATATATGTTTTTTCCTTCTGTTTAATTTAACTTGCTGTTCTACTTCCACTGCTGTACATAATTTTTAACCTTCTAAGAACATCTTCAGCTGTTTTCCAACTTTTTCATTTGTAATTTTTTCCATCACCAGTTTTAATGTTCAGATATTATTTAAGGTTGAGATGGCTTAGTGAAAGATTTTCCATATGTTATTTAGAATTGCATTGCAAAATTTCCCAAGTATTTGTGAATGCTTATGTTTTTCTATTTGTTATCAATTTCTACCTAAGTTTAATTTTTGTGAAAGAATATCTCAGCATTACTTCAATCCAATGAAATTTGTTGAAACTTGCTTTATTGCTCACTATAATTGACATTATTGAAAAATAAAATTCTTATCTATTAACTTAGTTGCCAATTACATTTAATTGTGTTGCTAAAATCTAGTATATGATTTATTTTTGTTTTTACAAAGAAGTTATTTAATTTTTTTGTGGTACTTAGGTTTGACCTCAGGGCCTTCCCCTTGCTAGGCTGGTGCTCTATTCCTTGAGGCACATCTCCAGCCCTCAAGGAGTTACTGAGATAAGTGTGTTAGAATCTGTTGTGCCTTCACTCACTGTGATGGGAGGGAGAAATGATAAAGGAACAGAGAGAGATATTAAGGGTTTGTACTGGTGTCTCATGGGTATATACCTATCTTAACTCTTATCAACTGCTACATTTAAAGAATGTCATATCTGGTCTATGTGATTATTATGCTTCCATAAGTAAACCAATATATTTCTCAAGGTAAAGAATAAAAATCGCATGATCATCTCAATAGATAGAGAAAATCAGTTGAGAAATTTTGGTGTTCATTCCCAAAGCAGATATCAATGCATTATAACTAAATAGAAAATATGTTATTGATGGGTAAATAAAGAAAGACTTAGGTAGAGGAATAGACAAAGGCATTACTAATTTTTCTCCCCATCCTTAGCAAGCTTCCTCAGCTGCAGTTTGTGCAATGACTTTGCTTGACTGTCCTAGTACATCATCATCTATGACAGCAGAATGAACTTGTCTCCTGTGCATCTAGATGGCACACATTCAGTGCCATACTCAGAACTTCAACCACTGTTATACTCACTTGCTGCATCCTGAAGCTCAGGTACAGAACTGGTCAAGTAAGGCTGACACAGGTCATGGTCAAAACTGTGCTAACAAGTGCATGCAGACTACATAGTGAATCTTCTTGAGAGGCTGACCTGCTTCAAGAGTTTTCTTGACGACTGATAGAACATAATGTGCCAACATCTAAAAGTAAGTGAAAAAACCATTGAGCACTTCATTGCATAATATTTTCTATAAACTGAGTGACGGTCTGCATGGACATTTGTGTTTCTGTAAGGGATGACTCTCTCTTGTTCTTGACTTCCTGCACCTGCTCAATCAATGTTGAAGTATTGCAGAATCCTTGGTAAGTTTTTCAGCAAGAGAAAAATTTTAGCAGTTAATGCTCAAATATGGCAATCATTACTTGTTATTTTTCAATTTAATTTTAGTATAAATTAACTTATCTTTGTGCAAGTAGCACAAAAGCTAATAACCCTAAAAAGGATTAAGATTAGAAAGCAACGCTGTCAGTGACAGAGCTCATTAACAGCCTTTATCACTACAAGCTGATGAACTGCATCTAGACTAATTGGCCTAATTATAATACATTTGTTTCTTCAGCCAGGTATTCTTTGCTTCCCTCTCTACTGATTACTTATGGGTTCTAGTTTGGCCGATTATATTTCTCTTCTTCCTCTATCCATTTCTAAAATTGATAGCACGTAGTTCCAGTGTTCCTTGCTGTCAGTGTGCTTGTGCCCCTATACTTAAGAGATGTATTAAAAAGACCAGAGATAGACCAGGATATAGTTTCCTCTTAGGGGGTATAACAAAGAATAAGATATATAGTGAATTATAATTTAGAGGCGTTCTAAACATTTCTTTTAAGCACAGTTGTTACAATGTATTTGAAAAATAATTAATATACTCTGAGGCACTCTGTCAAGCACATTAAGTTATTTTATTGACAAGATAAATAACAGGACATCCAACTAAAATGGCTTAACAACAAAAGAATTTAACTTGCTTTATATGTTATGCAAAATACCTGAAATTAGAGATTTCCACATTTGGAAAAGTAACTCACCTCACTACAGAGGTCTTTGCTAGGATTCTTCTCGGCCATCCTTACAGTGTAGGTTTTAACTTCCTGCATCTGCAGGGTCTTGTCCCAGGATGTCTTCAGTAGCTTCAAGAATGAGGACATTTAAAAGATGAAAGCCAGTATGGTGAAAACAAATTATCACATGATTCATTCTTCTGTTACTGGCAAGGAAAAATAGTCCCAGAAGATATTCTCTTATATTCTATTGTCCATATATTCATGCACGGGGGAGAGAGAGATGGGTAGAATTCTCAGAATTTCCATTGTTTATAGTAAGAAAGACATGGAATTCAGGTACTTAGTAATGACTTTTGAGTATCAAACCACTATTATTTGAATGTCTGTGTCCCTCCAAAATTCATGCACTGAAACTTAAACCCAAGGTGATAGTATTAAGAAAAGAGACCATTAAGGCCAAGCATGGTGGTGCATGCCTGAAATTCCAGCTATTAGGAGGTGGAGGTAGGAGGATTGAGGTCCAAAGCAGGCCTGGAAAAAGCAAAAGACCCTACCTAAAAAAACAAGCTAAAGTAAAAAGTGGTAGATTACTTGCCTAAAAACCATGAGGCCCTAAGTACAAACCCCAGTATTACAAACAAATAATTAAGAAAGAAATGAAACTTTTACAAGATTATTAAATAATGAAGACAGAGCCCTTGTTGATAAGATGAGTCTTATCATAAAAGGTCTGGACGGAACTTGCTTGCTTGAGATGCCCTTGCATCTCTTCCTGCATGTGAGGTCACAGCAAAAAGATGGCATCCCAAAAGCATAGACAAAGCCCTCATCAGACCCTAAACATACTGGTACCTTGATCATGAGCTGCCCAGTCTACAGAATTAGGAGGAAATAAATTTCTATCATTTATAAATTATCCAGTCTATAATTTTTGTTATAGCACCAAGAACAAACTAAGATACCAGCAGAAAGTGCATTTTGAAGGAAGATAGTCCCTTTTCTAGCAATTGGAAATCTTTATGGAAATTTGCTTGTCCTCATTCATGCTGACAGCATTGTGTGAATTTCATGGAGAGACAAATTTAATTCTGGTTTTTGGATACATATCAGTTTTTCCAGCTGAGTTCTTATAGAACATTAGGGTCCACCATAATGAGAGTGATCAAGCAATTTGTTGTCCATCATAGATGACTTTGAGAGTGAAAGAGGAGACTACTAAAAATTAAGCTTGTACAAGTCACAACTCAGTAACATCCCAAGCAAACTTCTGCATATGGTCACCTTATCTTTCATAACCCTGTTTATATCTCAGAGTTACAGAATCACTGATTCCTGACTGTCATTTTCATCACCAAACCAAGAAAAAGTGACAGATTAATAACATATGAGACCTTTGGAGACGGAGAGAAGCAACTGCTATCAACTAGTGCCAAAACCCACAAGTGAGTCATGAGCACAGCCCATCTATCACTCTCCCCACTTCTTGCTGCTATTGCCAGTGCCAGGGAACAGGGAAAGGGGACCACATTCAGACTTTACAGTTGTACACACTCCCAGGCTGCCCTCCACACAAGATCCCCTCTGACTCTGTGTACCATTCATATCCTGATGGAGAAGCAATGGAGCAAATATATCAAATTGAAATACCATTAATAGTGGTAAAACGTGCTTACCTACTGTCAGAACTATCTGTTGTTTAAGCAATCAATCATCTTTTCAAATAGTTTTGTAGAAAAGAAGAAATGAAAGGAATGTTACGTACTGAGTTTTCACCCATATATTATTATAGATGTGCATGTGGACATTTCAATTTCAGTGAACATAAATCTCACCAACTCTGATAATGAACACATATGCATATGACTGCATTAAATAGGTTGTGTTAGTCAAAGATTTACATTTAGCAACATGTAACAGAACCTGTCCTCTTTACCATACACACACACACACACACACACACACACACACACAGCCAATGGTTTCATATGAGCAGTCTTTTTTCTGTTGGGATGAGAACTTCAGAGGAAGTAACTTAGGATTCCATGACTTAAATACTTCTCAGAACAAAATGACTCTGTTGGTTTTTACTTCTTAATCACAAATATTAGATGCAGTTCCAGCCAACCAGTCTGTATTCCAGGTAGAAAAAAGAAGAAACAAAAGACAGAAGTAAAAAGTGCAGAGTAATCTCTCTTTCTACTCTCTTTAAAGAGCATTCCTAGAAGCTTTACCTAAAAGCTATTACTTAAATCTTAATAGGTACCAATACACAATGTTGCCAACATTTGGAAAACAAATTAAGTTGGACAAGTTGATCCATCCAAGAAAATTGGTTTATTTTAATAGAAAAGAAAGGACACTGGCATCTAGAAGTCTTCACCAGGTGGCATATATTAGTGTGTCTTATTCCTTATTGATATGAATTTAGCTCTTCTGTACTGTTCTCATACACAATAAAATACTATTCAGCCATAAAAAATAAAATTCTATTATTATCAGCAAAGTGGTTAGAAATAGAAGACATTATATTAAGTGAAATAAGCTAGACACAGAAATACAACACATATCCTTCATATGGAGAAACTCAAAAAATGCAACAAGAATGTAGAATAGTGATTACTAGAGGTTGGGAAGGTTGATGGAAGGGACATGAAAAGAAGTGGATAACAAGTACCAAAAAAATTTAGATAGAAGGAATAAGTTGCAGGGTCCCTAGCCAATGGCATGGCTATATCGCACAATAATCTATTGTATGTTTTGTGAAGGTGCAGAACACAAGGCCCTGAAATCTCTAAATATAAAATATGTTAAGGAGAGGGAAATGTTGATTATTTGATTTGATAGGTGCACACTGTACACAAGTTGAAATATTATACTGTACCTGATGATAAATGCAATTATTAGCTGTATCAAAAGTTTTTGAGTGATGCATTTTTAATAAAATTTTTATTATGATATACTCATTATGTGGGGGGAAATTCATAGTGACAATTCCAATTAGACTTAGTATTTTACATTAGTTACATTGCTCCCATCGTCTATCCTGCTCGACTCTTTCCCCACCCTACTTAAAGCAATTGCAAGAGGTTTCTTAGTTCCGTTTCATATAGGTATATGAAGCCCATCTACCATGTACCATCACCTTAATCTTCTTCCTTCACCCTCCCCCTCCTACTAGTACCCTCAGACACTCTGTATCTATTTTACAATCCTGTTTTTCATTATTAATATTTAGGTTGATGTTCAAAGGTGTGTCTCAATGTATGCTCACTGTGGGTATACTTTACTCTGGTCTGCTCAACCCCTTCCATTACTCTCCTTACCCCTTTACCTCCCACCCCCATTTTTCAACAGCTTTCAACACACATCCTTGTATTCTCTACCTTCACATTTTATATTGTGTGATATTACTGATGCTCTATCATTCTCTTTTCCATTCCCTCTTTCCCTAAGTTCCATAGAGTAGTTCTACTATTACAAATATGTTCTATTCAGCCATAAGAGATAATGACATGCAGTTTGAAGGTAAATGGATACAATTGGAGGACAAAATGTTCAGTGAAGTAAGCCAAGCTCAGAAGCACAAAATCTGCATGTTTTCTCTCATATGTGGGAGATAGATCCAAAAGATAAACATATACATAAAAATAAGTATGATCATGTACAAACTCAGATGAATGATGCATTTTTTGAAAGATAAGAATGTGTTGGCTATTCAGTCATAAAGGAGTGAAAAGCTATAAATAAGTATAAACTAAATATGTGAGGCAAAGGTTTTCAGGGGTGAGACAATGGGTAGTTCAGAGCTGTAATAATTTAGACAAAAGAAATATGCATGTAACCTCTTGACTGCAGTAGGCCTCATTGATGTGGATTTGCTGTGGGCTAAGATCTGAGCAGACACTGGAGGTGGCACAATGCTGCTGGCTCTAGGAATAATTTTTTTAAAAACTCTCTAAGAGCCAAATGGAAAATCCAAAATGGCAACTGGGACACAGGGACCTTGCTGAGATGCTGGAGAAATGCTTGGCTGAGGTAAAGCACCAGGGAGAGTTGAAACTTTGGCTCCATGAACTCTTAGCCCATGGAAGGCTTCTCCATGCCATGATAAACTGAAAGAAAAGGAGGGATTCTGCCTACATGCCAGACTACTGGCCACCAGCTCCAAAAGTGCTTGAGAGACCTTCAGCAGACCACACAGAATACTTTCCTGCTGGAGCCACACCTGGCAAAAAACAAACAAAAAGAAGAAGCAAAACTCCAAAACACTGAACCCCACACCCATAAAAAGCTTCTCCATGCCACGTTACATTGAGAAAACAGGAGGCCTCCCGCACTGCCAGATGCCAGCTACAAATCTGCTTAGGAGATGCAGAAAAACAGGTAAGCAAATAAGCAGACGAAAAGGACTGGATGCTAAAGGAGAAACACCAGAACAATTAAGGCTGAAATTCTACTGTTCTTGAACCAGGAATATTTTTTTCTTTAAGTGTTTGTCTTGTTTGCTGTTTGATTGTCCACCATCTCTCCCTGTTGATTTCTTTGCTTCTCCATTTTTTTCTTTTTCTTTTTCTTTCTTGGTTTTATTAGTTTTACTATTGTAAGCTAGCTAATACTAAATTACACATAGACTAGGGACAGAAACACTACCAAGTGCAATGATGGGAAGATGAAAAAGGGATGGAAACCATCTCCCCCAAAAAAATAAATTAGTGCAGGATTCAGAGGGAAATGAAGAAAATGGATACCCAGATTCAGATTCCAATAAAACAAAGATAAACTACACCAAGGAACCCAATGAAGCCCACAAGAATACCCTGAGAAAAGAAATCCTGCAAATAATTAATGAGAATTTCATAGAGATGTTACTGGAAATGGTCAACCAAAATGTACAGGAAGCACTCAAGAAATTCCAAGACAACAAAGTTAAGTATATGAGAAAACACAAAAACAAATAAATGAACTCATAGGAGCCCTAAATAAACACCAAATTGGAACATAGAACACCATAAATAGAGACATAAATGAATTAAGGGCAAATATTGACAACATTAAAGAGGAAGTGACCCAAGATATGGAAAACCTCAGAAAAAAAAATACAAAACAAAATAGAAGGCCACATGAGCAGACTAGACTAAGCAGAAGACAGAATCTCAGAACTTGAAGATGAAGTGGAAATTAAAGGAAAAACTGAAGAACTATAATTCAGACAACTCAAGACGTGTGAAAGGAATATGCAAGAACTCACCAACTCCATCAAAAGACCAAACCTGAGAATCATGGGCATTGAAGAAGGAGAAGAGGTGCAAGCAAAAGGAATTTGCAATATATTCAACAAAAGAATAACAGAAAATTTCCCAAATCTGGAGAAAACTATGCCCATTCAGGTACATGAAGCCTCCAAGACACCAAACACATGTGACCAAAATAAAACTACCCCATAACATATTATCATTAAAACAACAAGCACAGAGAATAGAGAAAGAATACTGAAAGCTGTAAGAGAGAAAAAACAAATAACATGCAAAGGTAAACCCATCAAAATCACAGCAGATTTCTCAACAGAAACCTTAAAAGCAAGAACAGCATCATGGGAGGTCTTCAAGGCAGTGAATGAAAATAATTTCAACCCTTGGATACTCTACCCAGCAAAACTATTATTCAAAATAGATGGAGCAATAAAAGTCTTCCACAATAAGCAGAGACTAAACCAATATATGACCACCAAGCCACCACTACAAAAGATTCTTCAAGGAATTCTTTACACAGAAAGTGAATGCAAACAAAACCAAGAAAGGGCAGGCAGTACCAAACCACAGGAGAAGAAAAGGCATGAAAGTAGAGAGTAACATTGATTCAACTGCACACAATCAAACACTTAAGCAACTAAGACAACTAAATGAGAGGAATCACCACATACTTATCAATACCAACACTGAATGTTAATGGACTTAATTCCCCCATCAAAAGACACCATTTGGCAAACTGGATTAAAAAGGAAGATCCAACAATCTGTTGCCTACAAGAGAATTTGTTGCCCTTAACACAGAGAAACTAAAGCAGATACCTTAAAAACAACTGAGGCCAATAGGAAAAGGGGACCAGGAACTAGAGAAAAGGTTAGATCAAAAAGAATTAACCTAGAAGGTAACACACATGAACAGGAAATTAATGTGAGTCAACTCCCTGTATAGCTATCCTTAGCTCAACCAGCAAAAACCCTTGTTCCTTCCTATTATTGCTTATACTCTCTCTTCAACAAAATTAGAGATAAGGGTTAAATAGTTTCTGCTGGGTATTGAGGGGGTGGGGGGGAGAGGGAGGGGGTGGAGTGGGTGGTAAGGGAGGGGGTGGGGGCAGGAGGGAGAAATGACCCAAGCCTTTTATGCACATATGAATAATAAAACAATAAAAAATAAATAATAAAAAAAAGAGAACCATCTCATCAACATAAATAAGCACTGGCTTAGGGTGAAAGATTTACCAAGCCAATGGTCCCCAAAAACAGGCAGGAGTAGCAATACTTATCTCGGACAAAGTAGACTTCAAACCTACATTGATCAAATGAGATAAAGAAAAGGACATTCCATACTAATAAAAGGGGAAATAGACCAAAAGGAAATAACAATTATCAACCTATATGCACCCAAAGTCAGTGCACCCAATTTCATCAAACATACTCTGAAGGACCTAAAACATATATAGACTCCACACAGTGGTAGTGGGAGAGTTTAATTCCCCCCTATCACCAATAGATAGGTCATCCAAACAAAAAATCAATAAAAAAATTCAAGAACTAAATCATACCATAGATCAAATGGACCTAGCTAATGTATACAGAATGTTTCATCTTCTTTAAAATTGATCATATCTAAGGGCACAAAGAAAGCCTCAACAAATATAAGAAAATAGAAATAATCCCATGCATTCTATATGATCACAATGCATTAAAACTTGAAATCAACAACAAAACAACAGTAAAAAAACATGCAAACAGTCGGAAGCTGAACAACACATTACTCACTCAATGATCAATGGGTCATTGATGAAATAAAAGTGGAAATTAAAATGTTCCTGGAAATTAATGAAAATGAAAACACGACCTACCAGAATATGTGGGACACAGCAAAGGCAGTCCTAAAAGGAAAGTTTACAGCCATGAGTGCATATATTAAAAGATCAGAAAAATCTCAAATCAATGACCTAATGCTATATCGCAAACTCCTAGAGAAACAAGAACAAGCAAATCCCAAAACAAGCAGAAGGAGAGAAATAATAAAAATAAGGGCTGAAATCAATGAAATAGAATCAACAACAACAAAAAAATACAAAGAATCAATGGAACAAAAAGCTGGTTCTTTGAAAAAATAAATAAGATTGACAGACCCCTGGCAAACCTGACCAAAATGAGGAGAGAAAAAACCAAAATCAGTAAAATCAGAAATCCAAAAGGAGAGATAACAACAAACACCACAGAAATCCAGGAAATCATCAGAGACTACTTTGAGAGCCTATATTCTATTAAATTTGAAAATCTTGAAGAAATGGACAGATTTCTAATATTTACGACCTTCCAAAACTGAAACAAGAGGATATTAATCACATGAATAGATCTATAACACAAAATGAAATTAAAGCAGCAATAAAAACTGTCCAAAAAAAGAAAAGTTTAGGAACTGATGGATTCTCTGCTGAATTCTATCAGATCTCTAATGAGGAACTAATACCAACCCTCCTTAAACTGTTCCATGAAATAGAAAGGGAAGGAACATAGCCTCACTCATTTTATGAAGCCACTATTACTCTCATCTCAAAACCAGGCAGAGACACCTCCAGAAAGGAGAACTACAGGGCAATTTCCTTAATGAACATCAATGCAAAAATCCTCAATAAAATAATGGCAAACTGAATCCAACAACACATCCGAAAGATCATCTACCATGACCAAGTCGGCTTTATCCCAGGGGTGTAGGGGTGGTTCATCATATGCAAATCTATAAATGTAATACAGCACATTAATATAAGCAAAGACAAAAACCACTAGATCATCTCAATAGAGGCAAAAAAAAGCCTTCAACAAGATCCAACACAATTTCATGATAAAAGCTCTAAGAAAACTAGGAATAGAAGGAATGTATCTCAACATTGTAAAGGCTATGTATGACAAACCTACAGCCAACATCATACTTAATGGAGAAAATCTGAAACCATTTCCCCTAAAATCAGGAATGAGGCAAGGATGCCCACTATCCCCACTCCTATTCAACATAGTACTGTAATTCCTAGCCAGAACCATTAGGCAAGAAGAAGAAATAAAAGGAATACAAATAGGTAAAGAAACTGTCAAAATATCTCTCTTTGCAGATGATATGATCCTATACCTTAAAGACCCAAAAAACTCTACCCAAAAACTTCTAGACACCATAAACAGTTACAGCAAGGTGCCAGGACACAAAATCAGCTTACAAAAATCATTAGCTTTTCTATACACCAACAATGAACAAACTGAGAAAGAATATATGGAAACAATTCCATTTACAATAGTCTCAAAAAAATATCTAGGAGTAAACTTAACAAAGGATGTAAATGACCTCTACAAGGAGAACTATAAACCCCTGAAGAAAGAGGTCAACAGAGACTACACAAGATGGAAAGATCTCCCATGTTCATGGATTGGTAGAATCAACATAGTAAAAATGGCTATATAACCAAAGCAATCTACATATTTAATGCAATTCCCATCAAAATCCCAATGACTTTCATCACAGAGATTGAAAAATCTACCCTAAAGTTCATTTGGAAACACAAGCCACTTCCCCTGTATATATGTTATTTACTGCACTTACTAAGCACAATGCCCGACTTCAAACTATATTACAAAGCAATAGCTATAAAAACAGCATGGTACTGGCACAAGAACAGACATGAAGACAAGTGGAACAGAATAGAGGACCCAGATATGAATCCACATAGCTACGCCCACCTTATTTTTGACAAAGGTGCCAAAAATATATGATGGAGAAAAGACAGCCTCTTCAACAAATGTTGCCAGGAAAAGTGGTTATCTATCTGCACGAAACTGAAACCAGATCCATGTTTATAACCCTGTACTAGTATCAAATCAAAATGGATCAAGGAACTTAATATCAGACCCAAAGTTCTGAAGTTAGTACAACGAAGGAGCAGGAAACATGCTGGAAATAACATAGGCAAGGACTTCCTCAATAGAACCCCAGCAGCTGAGCAACTAAGAGAAAGAATGGACAAATGGGACTTCATAAAATTAAAAAGCTTCTGCAGAACAAAAGAAATGGTCTTTAAACTGAAGAGACCACCCACAGAGTGGGAGAAAATATTTGCCACCTACATATCAGACAAAGGACTGATAACCAATATACAAGGAAATTAAGAAACTAAACTCTCCCCAAATCATTGAATCAAAAGAAATGGGCAACTGAACTAAACAGAACTTTCTCAAAAGAAGAAATTCAAATGGCCAAAAAAACACATGAAAAAATGCTTACCATCTCTAGCCATAAAGGAAATGCAAATCAAAACCACACTAAGATTCCACCTCACCCTGGTTAGAATAGCCATCATCAAAAACACCAACAACAACAGGTGTTGGTGAGGATGTAGAGAAAAAGGAACCCTCATACACTTCTGGTGGGAATGCACACTAGTGCAACCACTCTGGTAAAAAACTTGGAGGCTTCTTAAAAATCTAAACATAGATCTGCCATATGATCCAGCAATCCCACTCCTGAGGATATACTCAAAGGAAGGCGACACAGGTTACTCCAGAGGCACCTACACACTCATGTTTATTGCAGCTATAGTCACAGTAGCCAAGTTGTGGAAACAGCCAATATGCCCCACTAATGATGAATGGATTAAGAAAATGTGATATTTATACACAATGGAATTTTTCTCAGCCATGAAGAGGAATGAAATCTTATCATTCGCAAATAAGTGGATGAAACTGGAGAACATCATTCTCAGCGAGGTTAGCCAGGCTTGAAAGACCAAAAATAGCATGTTCTCCGTCATATGTGGACTTTAGATCTAGGGCAAATATAGCAATGTTGTTGGACTTGGGTCATATGACAAGGGGAGAGCACATCCTGGAGGTATGGGGATAGGTAGAAAACCCAAAACATGAAAGCATTTGATGTCCCCACTGCAGAGGAACTAATACAGAAACCTTAAAGTCACAGAGGTCAACATGAGAAGTAGATCAGGAACCACTTTAATCATCAGTTAGAGATGAATCAACTTGGGTTGTAACACATTTGTACATAGAAGCAATGCTAGGAATCTCTCTGTATAGCTATCCTTAACTCAACTAGCAAAAACGCTTTGTCTTTCTTATTATGCTTATGTATTCTCTTCAAGAATACATAAGGGGAGAGCATAGGTGTGGGGGTGAGGGGCAGGGGGAAATATGACCCAAACAATGTATGCGCATGTGAATAAATGAATTAAAAAAGAAAGAGCCAAATAGACCACACTTATAAAAAACAACACTGAGAATGGCAGGAATTAAAAGACCCATCACCTTCTGGCATATAGTAAACAAAATCAGCTAATTTGAAAGCAGTAATAAACATCATTTATGGAATCAACAGAATAGACTGTAATGTAATACAAATACTGAATATTGCTTCAATAGCTTTCAAGTAGCAAGTAAAAGTATGTTGGACATTTTAAGGGCACTGAAACTATAATGACTAATCAAACAGAAGGAGAGTACTAGAAAATAATTCTGAAGAAAGCAAAATGGAAATTCTTGTATTGAAAAGTACAATAATTGAAATATGATATTCACTTAATTTGTTTAGCAGAGGATTGTAGAGGAGAGAAGAAGTCAATACACTGAAAGAATATAGAAAGAGCACACTGAAAACAAATCAGTAGAACACTGAGGAAATGAAGTGACCTAATATAAATGTAACTATAGCTCCAGAAAAAAGATAATTGATGGAGTGGGGGAGAAAATGAATAATTCCAAATCTGGTGGGAAATATGAACTTCAAAGACAATGAAAAAAATATAAATATATCAATGCCAACAACCAATCTTAAGGAAAAGTCTTTCAAAGCTAACCAAGAAAAAGATGCAGTGCAGAAAAAGGAATAATGATATTACATCTTATCACAAAAAGTAGGAGCCAGAACACAGTAGACTAACATGTTTAAAATTCTAAAATTAAAGAACAAGAACTCCATTTGTAATGAAATTTTTACATTTAAAATATTACGTTAAAAAATAAGATGAAAGGATTTTTGAATAAATAAATGCTGAGAACTCACCTACCTCCTGTACTATAAGAAATACTAAAGAATTTTTTTCAGGTAGGGAAAATGATATTAACTTAGACTAACAGGAAGGAATGAAAAATGAAGACTAAACTTAGAGACTAATAGAAATGGATGAAAAATTAAAGACCATGACAAATAAGTAAATATAGAATGTTGTATATTGTTTTTCTTTTCTTCTTTTTTTGGTGTGAATGGGGCTTAAACCCAGCCTTTGCACTGGCAAAACAGGTGCTCTACTATTTGAGCCACACCTCCAGTTCATTTTTGCTCTGATTATTTCTGAGATGGGGTCTCACAAACTATTTGCCCAACCTGGCCTTGAACTATGGTTCTCCTGATCTCTGCCTCCCAAGAAGCTAGGATTACAGGTGTGAGTCATCAGCACCTGGTTTGCTTTTCTTTTGAAGCCTTTATATGATATCTATAAGTTTTAAGCAAAAATTGGTAATTTTATATTTTAATATACACAAAAACTTCACAACATTAATACTGGGAAGACCAAAAGTAAGTTAGAAGTGTATCATTGCGAATTTCTTACATTTTATATACTGCTGTGGTCTACATGTTTGTATCCTTTGAAAATTTGTATCTTGAAACCAATGTGATGGTAATAGGGAATGAGGCCTTTGGGAAGTGAGTAGATCATAGGTAGAGCCCTCATGAATGGGATTAGTTTCCTTATGAAAGTGGCTCAAGAGAGCTGTCTGGCCTTTCTAACATGTTACTATACAGAAAGAGTATTTTTTATAGCAGTCCAAATGTCAAAGACAAACAGAATGATACAATATTAATTCTAGTTTAGACTTTGATAAATTAGGTTATTTACTGTAATTCCGAGGTAAAACACTTAAAGCACATACTATACAGACACAAATGTAATAGCCCAAAAAAACCATAACAGATGTATTGAAAGCATGTCTGAGCAAGAAACAGAATGGAATATTTTTAAATAATTCAGTATTACATGTTGAGTCACAGAATATCCATATTTACATTGACTATAAATGGATACACACAATTAAAAGGCAAAAATTTTTACAATTAATAAAAAACAAAACCTGATATGGATTGTAGTGGGTATACCTGAATGACTTACATAATTGAAAAATAAAAAGATCTATTTTTTAAGAATAATAAAACCTGGTTTTGCATCTACATATTAATGAAGGTGATATTAATCAAGGAATCATTTGAAAAGTAATATTATCATGGAAGAAAAAGGAGGACTTAGAACATTACCATGGTCAATTTTTCAAGGCATAACTACCCAAATGTGTACATACTTAACATTCAAAATAGGCAGAACATACAGTAACAGAGATAGAAGAAAAAATTAGATCTATGCATAACTGTCAGGAAAATTTAAAATTAACTAACTCAATAATTTATAGAATCCATAAACTACTGCTCCAGTTTTCCCCCTTGCAAACTCATTCTTCACCTTTTGCTGGGCTAACATGACCTTTTGACTCATGAGCTATTGTTTGTCACCATGCTGTCTGATCCTCAATCACCTGCACAAATCTGACTCATATTTTTCAATATCCACTCTACACAGAATGCTCTAGTGGATCTGTTTGGTCATTGGTGTTCACATGTGAATTCCATGTGTAATACTTTTTGCCTCGCTCAGTGCTGGACCTCAGTTCCCTCCTTAGTGTCTGAAAGTAGACATAGGTCTTAAATGGATAGAAGCCTGGTGAAGAGTTGAGTTTATGATCACTCTCCAAAAATAATACATGGTAAAATTTGTCAAAATCACAATGAAGAAACAGAACTTAAGTATCACAAATATTTAAGAAAAGACTGCATTATGTAATAAAAATAAGAGATTTTGTATAAGAGAATGCAGAGCTTATCAACAACATGAGCAATAGAAAATAAGATATCAAAGGAATTAGATGTGCTAATTTCCTTGCCTATCACAGAGGGAGACTATTATATAAAGTGTTGGTAAACTATAAAATGAAGATTTTTATCTATTATTAAAAATGTAAAACAACCAATAATAAGCTAAAATTAAGCCTATGCATTTCAAGTGACTAAAAAAGGAAAGGAAAAGGAAAATATTAGCAATGTAGCACATAAAACAAATATAGTCAAAGATGAATGCATAGATACAGAGGAAATAACAAAATTAACAGCAATAAATGCACACTGGATAAATTATCGAAGCAAGGGGAAAATTCTTATGGAAATTATTGCTTTGTAAAGGAGATACATGTGAAAGAATGTGACGCATTATTATTGAAAATAATAAGTATCTACAAAGATACCCAAGGCAAATGTTAACAAGTTTTAAGCAGGAGTCTAGATATTAACATCATATGAGAGTTTAATCACAGGTTTGCTGCGTGGTATGAAATGAACATAGTGTGTATTACAAATACAAACTAGGGAATCTATAGAAGTGCATAATAGTTATAAATATTTTAACACCATATCACTTGTCATCAACATGTATAGATCTCAAACTGAATAAAATTAAATACTGAAAGCATAATAATCTTTTATCTATAGTGAGATGGAAAATTTAAAAAGGTAAGACTATGGAAGCTTTGATTAATAATTTTTTGAATAAAATATATACTCTTAAAGGACACTTAAAATAATTTCAAAAAGTGCTTGCCTATAAAGCAAAAACTCATTATAAATTCTTAAAAGTTTAAATGGTACATTACAGTCTTTTTGAAAATATGTAGCAAAAAGTAGTGGCAAATTAAAACAATCTCATCGTTGAAAAATTCTCTTGAGAAGCTTCAAAGAACTGAAAATTTATGATTTATTTTTTAAAGTAGATAATTTATATCACAACTCAGAGTGAAGCTAAAATCAGTCTAAGAGGATAATTTTTCTTCAATCCTTTATACAATTAAAAAAATAAAGAACATTTTTAAAGTGGCAAATCTAATTTGTTAAAAGAAAAAAAAGAGGCAAACCTAAGAGGAAGGAATTAAAGGATACAAAAACAAAATATTTACTTTCCAAGCAAGGCAATTCAGAAAAAATATCTTAAAATTGTTAAATTTTGGAAAACAAAGCAACAAACAAAAAAGCAATGAAACATAAAAAAGAATGATAAAACAGTTAGTAGAATAAGAACTGAAAATGTGGAACTATCCACAGATAGAAAATGTTATCTGAAAATATTCTTCACAGACATGCAAACAAATTTAAAAATCTGTATGAAACAGATAATTTCCCAGAAAATATCTATGACAAAGTATTTTCTCAGAAATATAAAAGCTATTTAAGTAGAAAAAGAAAATATAGCTAGGTGAATAATTATAGACTACATTAAGAAACTTGAAAAACAGTGCCAAGTTTCACCATTGAGTTCTTTAATATATTCAAATAACAGATATTTTAAGTGCTAGTTAGACAGGTCATAGGGGAAAAAGTTTCACAAACTATTTATGGAATTCAACAAAGAACAATTAATAGAACAAGCAAAATGTTGAATGGCAAACTATAAATCACATTGTTCAAAATGGTAGTCACTAGCCCAATGTGACTCTTTAGAGTTAAATAGAATTTATCTTAGCATCAGTTTCTCAGTTGCAGTTGTCACATTTCAATTACTAAACAGCCACATGTAGCTAGTGGCTACCATGTAGAACAACACAGAAACAGAGCATTCAGACTTCGCAGGTAGTTCTCAAAGGAAAACCCCCACAACATTCTCTTTCCTAGAGACATCACTGGGGTGGTGAGGGGGTGGGGGACTTGGACAGCCTAACTGACTACATCTGGTCATCTACCCACTAAGGGGACAGGACAGGGTTGTAGAGAGACACTGTGATTTATGGTCTCTGTAGAGACCATGTCACCACACACTTTTAAATACAAGAGCTGACTGAGACAGCTAGCATACAATCTTCAGGACTGGAAACCGAGATTAATTAAGAGGAGAACTCTCTTAAGTTTACTCTGCTGAAAAACATCAATGCTGGATATTAAATTCAGCCCTTTTAAATTACAGGCCCAGTACTCTTCAGTGTCTCTCTTAGTTCCTGTTCAGAAGGGGCACTTTGGGATCCTCTGGGGGGCTCAAAACCATCAGAATCCTGCTGTGTCCATGAAAGTGAAAGCTGATTTGTAATCCACCAGGGCCTACAAACTCTAAATGCTCTGGAGCATTCATCATGCAGACACCCAGTAATTAATATTGGCTCTTGCTATTTGCCAGACTTGATAAGCATTACAACATGCAATATACAGCATGCAAATAAAAAGAAGGAACAGAAGGGAAATACGCTTTCGTTAAAATAATGATCAGAATAGAGGACATTCTATTCTGGAGATATTCTATTCTATCTATCTCCATTCAACTTATGGAGACAAGTATATGGTTGCAAAAAGAAAATATCAAAGTATCTATCACAGTCTGTTACCTATAGTAAGTCCTCAGAAAGTGGTTATGTTCTGGCTACCTATAGGGAGCTGAGGTGACACTGCTGCTCTCTATCCTGCACAAATATGGGATGGTCTGGTTTTCTTAGAAACTAGATATTAAAGGGAGGGCCTAAGAAAAAAATCAAGGAACATATATAATATAAATGTAATATTTCTCACATTAGTGGCAGCCTCTTGGTTTTATTTTGTAAGAATCAGTGTTGGCAGAGTGTCTGGACTAACCCCCAAATGACTACAAACAGCTTAAAATAAAATATTCTCATTGCAATTTGCTGCTCTGATCTCAACAAGCAGCAACCCTGCCCAAAGCATGAGAAATGACAAATCAGTGCTGTGGTGTGAGGACACCCCACTCTCAATGATAGCATGAACACAGCTGCAAAGTAGATGGCCAGAAAGCCCATTTCTGTAAAAGGGCCTACCTACCATGTAGGTATCACTGGCAGGCCCATGGGCATAGTAAACTTTTATTTTTTAAATGATAGCGCCATAACCTTGGATCTTGCATATTCTAGTCAAGCATTCTACCAGTGAGCTGCATCCCCCAACCAATTATTTTGTTTTTAATGAAACTAACTAGATAATTGGAGTGAGGAAAGAGAGAGAGGTACATTAAAATATTATTCCCCAACAGTGTTGAAGTTAATCACTTTGAGAAATTTGACATTGCTCTTGCAAGGAAGGTCTCAGACGTAGCTCAGAAAACACTAAAATGATAGGTGATGTGCCACGTAGGCTGAGAAGAGGTACAGTGAGAGTTGGAGGAAAGACGGAAGGACCTGTATAAGAGATAAAGCAACTTGATGAATTGATATATCCATCCAATCAAAGTTGAGTATCTCCTATAGTAAGGTTGTCTTTTCATTAAAATGATGTGGAGGGAAGGGGGGTAAAACCCAAAAAATACAAAGCAAAACCTTTGTACCTGTGTTTCAAGAAATCACAGAGAAGAATGGATGAAGATGTCAGCAAACAATAAAATTATGCTAACAGCTTTAATTTGGTAAAATCAGTATTTTGTAGGTTATGATAATGAGATTTCTAGACTACACATGAGAATAGGCCTGGCAAAGAAGCAGGGTTCCTGTACCAGGAGATAAAGGATTTACTTCTGTGGGCAAGTTCAAGGTGCCAAAACAGTCATGGATGCTCAGGGTGTGATAAGAGGAAGAGGCATAAATAGGATGATCATAGGCAGCAAAATCAATACAAAAAGCCAAGAAGTTTATTTTTTACTTAATATTAACTCAGAGTGTTGCATTCAAGGTACCAGGGAAAAGTAAATGTTCCTATCGGTATCTAGTGGTGAAGAAGAAAGATTCATGCAACAATAAGCATTTGCAATTTTGATGATATGGAATGTGTCCTAAGATAATTTGTTAGCTTTAAAAATTCATTTAAAATAGTGCAATAAAGAAAGTCAAAAGTGCCATTTTTTTATGATAAGGAAAGCTAAATCTGTATTCCCAGAAAGGAGCACAGATGGTAAATCCAGGCCATACCGTTTGCGTATTGTGACTGTACAAGACTCATTTTTCCCTCGGTGACATCCTTTTCTATGGGTATGAGAGAAGTGTGCATCCTTATGTCATTAGCATAAGACCATGGGATGTCAACAACATTAAAAATGTATAAAATTAACAAAACAGGTTTTATTACTTAGAGTATTTTAATTGAAAACAAGTATGTCCTAGATACCACACATAATACTAAGGCAACAGGATTTCTAAGCTTATAGCTCAAACAGTCCAAATCCTCAAAAGTCCAACAGAGAGCAAAGATGTGCACACTGACAATTTTATATGGAAAAACAAACACAGTATTAGACATTCTTCTGTTTACAGAACACTTTATTTCACTTGAGCTTTACACCAACGCTATCACAATTTAGTAATATTTGATTTCTCATCCCTGCTCTCAGAAAACAAATAAGGAAACAGTCTTAGGGAATTTTAAGGACATTTTCAGAACAAGTCCAGTTATGTTGTCCCACACCTGGAATCCCAGCTGCTTCAAAAGTAGACACCAGACCTTATCTGAAAAACAAATTAAAGCAAAAAAATGTTGCTGTGAGGTATAGCTCAAGCATGCCTACAAGAAGTGAGGCCCTGAGTTCAAACCCCAGTGCTGAAAAAATTTTCAGAACAAGGATTCAGGACTTCCAACTGAATGATTAATTTTTGTATTCAAGTAATAATAGTCTTCAAAAGTATAAGTGAGTTTCTCTCCTATTATTATAGTCATGAAGATATGAAACACTCTGTCCAAAAAGCAACCTTGCAGTAGACGATCTAGAAATGCTATGCCCATGGCATCACATATCTGTACAGTTCACCTTGTTTGCTGATTTGACCAGACCTTGCATCATGGCCTCAATACAGATTATGGCGCAGCACAGTGAAAAAACATTTTACCCAGTGACTCCAAGTGTCACTTGCAGGACATAAGTGACTTACAGAATGCCTTACTTCCACTGATACATTTTCCCGAAATGAGAACAGTGAGACAAAGCAACAATGGCAGAGTATCAATGCAGATGATTACTGGCTGTTAAAGTTTAGGCTTTGATCCAGTCTTACTTCCATTTCCAATGATGGTCAGGAAAAGCAGAAATGTAAAAAGCTGAAAGGTGCAGCCAGCAGATTTCCACCTTTCCTTCCAGCTCTACAGCCTCATGGGTCCCTCATGGGAGCTCAGATACGTATCACTCTGATCATTCCCAGTAGAATGCTAGTTAACACTTGCCTCTTAAATCTAAAAACTAATGTGAGGTGGTGCAACCAAAAAGTTGCCCTCAGAATTGGTAACCTCTGAATAAAGAGATAAGAAAACTGATATTTATTAAATACCTCTAACATGTTAGGCCCTTTTATTCATTTAGAACATCACAATATCAACATACATTTTCAGATATAGAACCTGAGGCTCAGGGAGGTTACACACCTTGTTAATGGTCAAAGTCCATTTAATGGTAGAGAAATGTTCTCTTAGATCTGGGTACTTCCTATAATGCTAATCTTCAAAGTGCTTCTAAAGGGGCTGAGTTGAAAATGATAGTCATGGAAGTCACAGGGAGAAAATACGATATTAAAAAGGCAGGATAGCTCTGTCATAGTGAAGAAGGAACAAACCAGGAATATGAAGCTATGGAAGTTTGGGAGTCAGGATTAGATAGGGATGTGTGTTTGTATTCACAAAATCAAGGGCTTAAGGAATCATGCATGCAATAGAGTTCAATGCACATTTGATTGATATTTGAATTCCCCCCCCAACAGTCCCCCACTAAGCTGTCACTCAGCTCAGTATATACCTCTTCTTAGGGCTCCTATATCATTTAATAGTGTATCCTCTTCCTCCTGTGTCAAACCTCACAACCTCTCAGTCCCCCTTTCTCTATCCATTGTAGACAGCAATTGAGAGTAACTGGATAATTCTCTCAGCTTCCTAGTTTCTTTATTTCTTTCATGAGTTCTTGAGACTATAGCCAGGGGTCTACAGGGACATTCTGACTATGCTCATACTCTAAAATAAAAACCTGAGGGATGTAATTCTTCAAGTGGCATGGGAGTTGGATCTATTCTTAGGAGGGAAAATTCTGAAGTAAGTTGTACATGATTGCTTCAAGGAATCCAGCAGAACTGAATCCAGTTTCTAGAGCAGCATCAGACTCAACAATGCATGTGCTTTTCCTCCTTTTTCTCCTTCCATAGTTCCCTGATCTCCACTCCTGTCCCCTGAGTTACTTTCTAAAGTAAACTATCTGCAGGCACATTTTATCCTGCATTCTGAGGACAGGGCACTTATAGGCTAACATGGAAAGAGACTGATCCAATTCTGACCTAAGTGCAGTGTACTTTAGGGTTTCCTGTCCCCAGTCACTGTATTTCACTCATTTCTACATACCTAATACTTGACACAGACTTTCATCACATAAAAGGTGTTTTTATGGTCTAATCAGTGGACAGATGAATGAATAAAGCACTTGCATAAATGTAGTCAAGGTAAATATGCTTTGGATTGAAGTGGTCTCTAAGGTTGAAGAAAACGGCCCTGAATAGCAACAGGCAAAACTAGTGACAGACCAGCCAGGAATTGTGAGGGGTCAATGGTTTGTATAATCCTCCTCACGATGCTTTAGGATTTCAGTAACCGACACTAGTGCACAATCAGTTAATCAATATTGTTGATCACAACAATATTGGTTTTTACATATTCTATATTCACACTTTGGAATCATATTTTAAATAAATGGACTCAAAGACCATTTTAATAAAAATCCACAGAAATGTTTTCTCTGTATACACAAGCTGACAAAAAAAAATGAGTGAAAATAAGAAATTGTATGTATTAGAAAATTGTATGAAGGTATAGATCTTGATATTATTATATACATTTCTACCTAAGGAGGACAGAGTCAGGTGTTGAGTCTACATATGCCATGCATGGGACACCCTACTGAGACTTTTGGGCAGTATTTTGGAAAAAGTCTCCCATCCTTGAACTTGAAAATGTTATCGTGTAAGAAATAACCACTTCCTATTTGGTTGAGCATCTGCCAACTAGAAGGCAATTTTAAATAAGATAAATTTAAGATTCTAATGTCAAAAACACAGGGTTTGAGTACCTCATTATCTGTGTGCTTTGCTATTGATAAAACAGATTGTTAATTCTTAGTCTACTTGTCTTACAGGATTGGCAACAGTATTAAATAAATACATGGGTGATAAAAGAATTGTAACAGTACCCCATTGTATATACTGTAAGTATTATTGCTTATGGAAGCCTCTATCAGGTACTATTCTTTTTTTTGTTCTTTTTTCTTTTATTATTCATATGTGCATACAAGGCTTGGTTCATTTCTCCCCCCTGCCCCCACCCCCTCCCTTACCACCCACTCCGCCCCCTCCCTCTCCACCCCCCTCAATACCCAGCAGAAACTATTTTGCCCTTATTTCTAATTTTGTTGTAGAGAGAGTATAAGCAATAATAGGAAGGAACAAGGGTTTTTGCTGGTTGAGATAAGGATAGCTATACAGGGCATTGACTCACATTGATTTCCTATGCTTGGGTGTTACCTTCTAGGTTAATTCTTTTTGATCTAACCTTTTCTCTAGTACCTGTTCCCCTTTTCCTATTGGCCTCAGTTGCTTTAAGGTATCTGCTTTAGTTTCTCTGTGTTAAGGGCAACAAATGCTAGCTAGTTTTTTAGGTGTCTTACCTATCCTCACCCCTCCCTTGTGTGCTCTCGCTTTTATCATGTGCTTATAGTCCAATCCCCTTGTTGTGTTTGCCCTTGATCTAATGTCCACATATGAGGGAGAACATACGATTTTTGGTTTTTTGAGCCAGGCTAACCTCACTCAGAATGATGTTCTCCAATTCCATCCATTTACCAGCGAATGATAACATTTCGTTCTTCTTCATGGCTGCATAAAATTCCATTGTGTATAGATACCACATTTTCTTAATCCATTCGTCAGTGGTGGGGCATCTTGGCTGTTTCCATAACTTGGCTATTGTGAATAGTGCCGCAATAAACATGGATGTGCAGGTGCCTCTGGAGTAACAGTCTTTTGGGTATATCTTAACATTTGTAGTTTCTAGGGCACCTATAGTAAACTACTACAGAAATGAAGCTTTTTCAATTGAGCCTTCAAAAGATTAATACAATATTTCAAATGCTGAAGGGACTGAAGTACAGCACAAGATTAAGGTGGACATGGAGCTACTTATTCTGTTAGACAATGCTTAACGGAGGGCCAGGGCAGCAGAGATACATTTCAAGGGGGTGAACAGTAAAGACAGGGAAAACTTATCTCAGTTGATTAAAAAAGAAAGAAAGAAAGAAGACTATTGAAAGTTAAATGAAAAAAGTATCTGGATACCAGAATATGATGAAACGTTTCTTATTTGGGATCTTTCAAGCTAACATTAAGCTTAAATTTCCTCCATCTTACTCCATATCACAACTGAAGTTGTCTCCAAAGGCTAACATTTTCTGATAGCACTCTTTTCTCCACATTAGGTAGACACTCATCCTGAATCAGTAGCTTATCTTTTTAATTCAAACTATTATGGGAGAAAAATTATCACAAAATGTATTGTTTTTCCCAAGATGTCAAATTCTCATCCACTTGCCTTTTTTTTTTCTTTCTACCCACAAGACACTTATTTCAGTTTCATTGGGGAATGCTTCAGTAAGTGTACTAGTGGAACTAATTGAAAAGATCAAATTTAATAGAATTTAAACTTACTGAAAGGGGAGATAACTTCAGTCACAGTAGTATTAAGGGAGAAGAGACAAGACCAGAAGAGATCTTGAAAATTAAACCAGTAGAAATGCACTGTAAATCCTGCAAAGTTGATATCTGTCCTATGTAAGTAGAAATAAGCTAGAAGTAACTCAAGGTGATTTTTGGTAATTATTTTAATATAGAAGTACATAGATCAATACTCTTTCTGGCAAAGAAACTTGTTTCCAAAGTGAAAAAAATGAATTATTTCCTCTCTAAGAAAAATGTCTGTTTGCTTCAGATTCAATAAACGGCATTTTACTGGAATGAAGTAATAGTATATTTGATCCTTTCCAAGAATGACCTTGAGGAAAATTGTGAGGTTAGGCAAGGTTGCTTTTTCAGCATTGTTTTAAACACATTCTCATTTGTCTTGAGCCCTATAATTCTCTTTCCATGCTTCTGGGAGTCATTTAATTGAATTCTTCTGGGTGATGATATCATGGGTAGAGCCTTGATTTTCCTTATGGTTCTAGAAATCTCGACACCTAATTCCAAGGTTCCTTTTTCCTTCTCCTATCCCCTCTTATACTCTAATCTTCATGCATTGTTTCTTCTAATCCTGATATTTTCACTGCCATAAAAATTAGTCATTCTGTGAGCCTACTTTGGAATTGCCTGAAAATTTTATCTCTAATCACAACTTTATCAAGTTGTGCATTCTTATACCAACCACTTGCTCTCTTGCATTCTTTGTTTCCCCACTAATCTAATAAGACAAAATGGTCTTGAAACTTCTTTTCTAATGATTCTAAACCAGCATTTCTCAACTTTAGCACTTGAAATTTTGAGCTGGATAATTCTTTGTTGTGAGGGGTTGTCCTACACATAATAACATTTAATAGCACCTCTGCCCTCTATACCTGATGTCAGTAGCAAATAATACTCCTACCAGTTGTATCAATAAAAACTTTCTCTAGGCATTGCCGAGTATTCCCTGGTGGGAGAAATGTGTCAGGGGAGGGGTGGGGCGGGGGGGAATCTCCCACAGTTGAGACCAGTTTCAAGGAAAGTATAATCTAGTATCAAGGAAAATGTTCCATTTTACAAAGTGCAGAGCCAGCTGCCAAGCAATTATCTCTAAGAAATTCCTTAAGCATAAACCTTCCTAATGTATTAATTCTAAATTCAGGTGAACCCCTCAATTCCCTCAACATAGCAGGCTCTTTCTCTTCCCCTGCCCTGATTAAGTGCTGCTTTTGCACCTCCAAAGCTTCCCTCCCTTTTTTCTGTGGTTGCAGGCCTGTCTCAATCTCAGTCTCCCCTCCTCCCTGAAATCCTACCTCACACCACTTCATCCCACCCTATCTGTCTGGGGAATCCTTCATGGTTTTCCTTTGTGATTTGCCCCTGTGAGCACTGGTAAGTATAGGGGGAGTCATATCAGTGAGCAGGGTTTCTCTACCTTCACTGTGTCTGAGAGTGACTGACAGGCTGTGATTCAGATTCCACACTTCTGTACTGGGAGAGTTGAAGAATCTGTAGGGACAGGAATCAGTTAATGTGCAATCTGGTACAATAAAGTGAATATTTGAGGATTCATGCTTTAAATTTACACATTTTTTATAGTTTAATTCAAGGCATGTCATGCAATGTGAAAAAATTTTTAAATAATCATTATTTTATGTTTTTTCTAATAATAATCACATTTTGAGTAGGAATGGGTTAATGCCTGTGGAAGAGATACAGCAGGCTATTTCATTTCCATTTTGCCAACCATGCTAATACTCTTGAGTTTTAATATAATCAGTTACTCCCTTTGCAAGACCTTATTAGAAAGATCATTGCATTTGCATAGTCAGATGGCAAAATTCTTGCCTTCAATATGGTTTCTGGAAACCTGATGTACACAGATTGACTCAAACTGACAACCAGACCAGAAAGTATTCCAGGCAAAAGAGATGTGTACCACCTAGAGATCTGGTGTCTGTGCAGCCCTGATGTGTGGTAATGCTTCCTTCTGCCTGCCATGCTCCTCTCATACTTCTGCTGCCACCAGAACACTAATGAGGCTAGCCATTGCAGTTAACAAGCATCTAATACCTGAGCACAATTACCAGATTTCACAATTCCACAATGGATGAGCAGCTTGTTTGTTTGTAAGGCTCCAAGTCATTGTTAATATGGTGACTGAATTTTATGTCGTCTTCACTGGTGGACAGCCCAGTCAAGGCCATGCACAAACTGAGGGAGACATTGTCATCACAGAGCACAAAATGGAATGTTCAGTCTGAACCACAAGGAATGTAAATCTGAATCTGGTCACTCATGTCTTTTCTTAGTTCCTCACCCTGGATGCAAAGAATGACCCTCAAGGAATTTATGATCTAATGAGAAATAGACCACACACAAAACACACAGGGGAAAGCTTCAGTGGAAAATCCATTAATGTATGACCATATCTAGGTCCTGTTCATCCTAGGATGAATAGGAACGATCCATGTATTCCTGGAAATTGTTACTGTGAAGACTACAGCCCCAAATAGGGTTGATTTTCTCAGATAATAGGACTGACTGTATCCTAAAGTTCTACCAATAAGACTATTTTTCATCATGGTAAAAGACCCTTCACGGTGAAAATTCCTCAGTATACAGTTCTGTCATGTCTTTTAATTTAGTTTTTATTTTAAAAAGACATTATTATCGAATGATAATCCATATAACATATAATTCAACTGTGTAAAGTATATAATTCATTATTTGGGATACTGCATTGCTAAAACTTTGAGGTTTTATATATATATAAAATGAGTTATAAATATGAAATGAGTTTTATATATATATAACTCATTTATAATGCAGTATTGATTCTACCAATCCACAAGCATGGAAGTTCTTTCCATCTTTTGACATCTTTCTTATTCAATTTCTCTCTTCAGTGGCTTATAGTTTTCATTAAAAAGGTCTTTTGGTTTCTTTCATTAAATTTATTCTAAAGTACTTGATTGTTTTTGAGGCTATGGTAAATGGGATTGTTTCCCTGATTTCTTTCTCAGTCTGTGAGTTGTTGGTATATAGAAAAGCCACTGATTTCTGTATGTTAATTTCGTATCCTGCTACTTTGCCAAAAGAGTTTATGATTTCTAGAATTTTTTTGGTAGGTTTTGGGTTCTCTTAGGTATAGGGTCATGTCATCTGCAAATTGGGACAGTTTGATTTATTCCTTCCCTATTTGAATACCTTTTATTTCTTGCTCTTGTCTTATTGTCTGGCTAAGAATTCCAAAACTTTATTGAACTGGAATAGAGAAAGCAGAAAGCCCTATCTTTTCCTAACTTTAAGGGGAATGGTTTCAATTCTCAATTTAGTATGATGTTGCTAAGGTTTGTCACATATAGCCTTTATTATGTTGAAGAACATTCCTTCTATTCCTAGTTTCTTCAGAGCTTTTATCATGAAAGGGTGTTGGATTTTGTCAAAGGTGTTTTCTGCATCTATTGAAAGGGTCATGTGCTTTTTGTCCTTGCTTCTGTTTATATGCTGTATTGGGTTTATGGATTTACGTATGTTGAACCATCCATGCATCTCTGGTATGAAATTGACTTGCTCATGGTGTATGATCTTTTTTGATGTGTTATTAAATTCTGTTTGCCAGTATTTTGTTAAGAATCTTTGCATCCATATTCATTAACGATATTGGTCTATAATTCTCTTTTCTGGTTATGTCTTTATTGGGTTTCAGAATGAGTGTAATGCTGGCTTCATAGAATGAGTTTGGTAGTGTGAAATTGGCCAACTACCAAAAACATTCTGTATGTTCAATACAATATCTATCAAAATTCCAATGACAGTCTGCACAGAAACAGAAAAAAAATTGAGAAATGCATATGGAAACACAAAAGACATCTAACAGCCAAAACAATTCTAAGCAAAAAGTCCAATCCTGAAGGCATCATAATACCTGGCTTCAGACTATACTACAGAGCCATAACAATAAAAACAGCATGTTATTCTTACCAGGTAAAACATTCTGATGGCCTAAAGATCTAGAGATAACTCAAAAAGAGCCAAGATAAAGACCAGACATTTATTTACATAAGATTAATTCTTATTCTCAGGGGACAGTTCTGCACTTCTCTCAATCCATTGTCTAAGGACTCCAGCAGGACTGATCCTCAGTTGTCCACTGCTGTATCAATCAATAGCACATCTTCTATCAGTTTTATATAGATTTTTAAAAAATTCTGGAGATGGGGCAAGATGGAGGATTGTTGACATACTTATAGCCCAGTAGCAACTAACTACCCTGAAAAGAGAAGATCAGGGGACCCAAAAGGCACTCATGAGGTCCCATAACTAGCGAGAAGCAAAGCCCTCTCTGAATCCACAAGTAGAGAAGCAATGAACCATGGGAAGAATGGGAAGAATGATACACAGCTCAACACTCCTGATCCCCAGACCTCCATGCAGCACCAAGCTCCATTATTTGGCACTCAGTGGTGAGAATTCAGAGTTCCATGCTCTCCCCTACTACAAGACCTGATACTTTCACCCTAAAATACCAGGGAAACAGGCACCCCTGTATAAGTAAGACCCATGTCTCTTGATGTTCCATGGGCAACAGAAGGTGCAAGCCAGCAGGTTTGGTTCCCCATGCACATAGCAGTGCTACTATACTACACTCCTGGAAGCCCATGGGGGCAATCAAGTCCTAGAACTTCTGATGCCTGCAGGCTTGGTTCCCCAGTTCCTGCAACAGCTGCCATAGCTACTGGTACCCTGCACTTGTAAGTAGATCCCTGGGCTCCTGCTACCCAAAGGATTGGTTTCCCATGTTGCAGCACTACTGTACTGCCCTCCAGAGACCATGCCTGAAAAACAGGTCCCAGAACTCCTGCTACCTGAAGGCTTGGTTCCAGCATGCCAGCAGCAGTGCCACTGTACTGTGTTCTCAGAAGCCTGTGCCAGCAATCAGGGACCAGAACTCCTGCTGCCCACAGTCTTGGTACTATGTGCCTGCAAGGGCTACTGTACTGCCCTCCTGAGCCCACACCCAGAAAACAGGCCCCAAAACTCCTGCTGCCCAAAGTTTTGGTTCCCCCAACTTGCAGCAGCTGCCATACCCAAACCAGCAACCAGGCTCCAGGGCTCTTACTGCTTTCAGGCTTGCTTCCCCCATTCCTGCAGCACTTGCTGTGGCTCCAAAAAGCCCATGCCCCTACACAAGTAGATGCCCAGGCCTCTGCTGCCTTCTGGGCACCAGAAAATTCAAGTCCACTGGATTTGCTGCCCCAAAGGCACCCTCAACTTGCTACTCAGTGCCACAAGCCCACCAGCACACATGCAAGTGAACACCAGTCTCCAAGCTTTACTAGTCTGCTGGTGCCAAGAGGCTTCCCTCCACACAGAGCATAAAGGCCCAGTGTTAATCACCAAGTTCTCCCATGGGCAGCCTCCACTATCCCATTAAAGAGTGGGAATCAAGCGCCTCCACTGAGTGGTAATCTGCCATTCTGTGGGTGCCAGAATACCTGCTTCTCTAAGGCACAAAATGGCCCATTGCTTCCCACTGTGTTGAACCACTGGAGAGCCTCCCCTTCTCCATTAAAGAGCAAAAATACCAGGTTCTCCACTGAGAGGAGGAAAACTATAACCTAATACTCAGTGAGTGGCACCAGAAGGCCTGCCTCCTGAAGTACACAGAAGTCCAGTGCTTCCCACCGTGTCTGACAACTGGAGACCCCCCACTTACGCACTGAGGGGAGGAAAGCTGTAAACTGCTACTCTGTAGACAGCACCAAAAGGCCTGCTACCTCAAAGTGTACAGAGGCCCAGCCTTTCTCACCTTGCCAACCTACAGGAGAGTCTAGTCTCCCCTGTCTAAGAGCTGGAACTCCTGCTCCCCCACTGAGTGGTAATCTGCTGCTCTGCAGCTGACAGGATGCTGGCCACCCAAGGTGCATAAACAACGAAATGAGCTCAATGAAAAGACAAACAAACAGATGAATGAAATCAAGAAGACTATTCAGGATAGAAACACTGAAAAAATAATCAATCCTAAATAAACAACTCTATATCCCAAATAAAAATCTCAATCAAAAGCTTGATGTACACAGTGCAGCAAGTTCAAAATAGAGTATCAGGAATGGAAAACAAAGTAGAGAAATTAGACCAAACAGTAAAAGATCATGAAAGAATGCTAAGAAAATACAAATGGAACATGCAAGATATATAAAACACCATGAAAAGACCAAACCTATGAATCATGGGTGTGGAAGAAGGAGAGAAGAATCAAACTAAAGGCACTGACAATCTATTCAATAGAATAGTAGAAGACTTCCCTAATCTCTTTTTTTTTCATTTTTCTTTTATTATTCATATGTGCATACAAGGCTTGGTTCATTTCTCCCCCCTGCCCCCACCCCCTCCCTTACCACCCACTCCGCCCCCTCCCTCTCCCCACCCTCAATAGCCAGCAGAAACTATTTTGCCCTTATTTCTAATTTTGTTGTAGAGAGAGTATAAGCAATAATAGGAAGGAACAAGGGTTTTTGCTGGTTGAGATAAGGATAGCTATACAGGGAGTTGACTCACATTGATTTCCTGTGCTTGGGTGTTACCTTCTAGGTTAATTCTTTTTGATCTAACCTTTTCTCTAGTACCTGTTCCCCTTTTCCTATTGGCCTCAGTTGCTTTAAGGTATCTGCTTTAGTTTCTCTGTGTTAAGGGCAACAAAAGCTAGCTAGTTTTTTAGGTGTCTTACCTATCCTCACCCCTCCCTTGTGTGCTCTCGCTTTTATCATGTGCTCATAGTCCAATCCCCTTGTTGTGTTTGCCCTTGATCTAATGCCCACATATGAGGGAGAACATACGATTTTTGGTTTTTTGAGCCAGGCTAACCTCACTCAGAATGATGTTCTCCAATTCCATCCATTTACCAGCGAATGATAACATTTCGTTCTTCTTCATGGCTGCATAAAATTCCATTGTGTATAGATACCACATTTTCTTAATCCATTCGTCAGTGGTGGGGCATCTTGGCTGTTTCCATAACTTGGCTATTGTGAATAGTGCCTCAATAAACATGGGTGTGCAGGTGCCTCTGGAGTAACAATCTTTTGGGTATATCCCCAAGAGTGGTATTGCTGGAGCAAATGGTAGATCGATGTCCAGCTTTTTAAGTAGCCTCCAAATTTTTTTCCAGAGTGGTTGCACTAGTCTACATTCCCACCAACAGTGTAAGAGGGTTCCTTTTTCCCGGCATCCTCGCCAACACCTGTTGTTGGTGGTGTTGCTGATGATGGCTATTCTAACAGGGGTGAGGTGGAATCTTAGCATGGTTTTAATTTGCATTTCCTTTATTGCTAGAGATGGTGAGCATTTTTTCATGTGTTTTCTGGCCATTTGAATTTCTTCTTTTGAGAAAGTTCTGTTTAGTTCACGTGCCCATTTCTTTATTGGTTCATTAGTTTTGGGAGAATTTAGTTTTTTAAGTTCCCTGTATATTCTAGTTATCAGTCCTTTGTCTGATGTATAGTTGGCAAATATTTTCTCCCACTCTGTGGGTGTTCTCTTCAGTTTAGAGACCATTTCTTTTGATGAACAGAAGCTTTTTAGTTTTATGAGGTCAAATTTATCTATGCTATCTCTTAGTTGCTGTGCTGCTGGGGTTTCATTGAGAAAGTTCTTACCTATACCTACTAACTCCAGAGTATTTCCTACTCTTTCTTGTATCAACTTAAGAGTTTGGGGTCTAATATTAAGATCCTTGATCCATTTTGAGTTAATCTTGGTATAGGGTGATATACATGGATCTAGTTTCAGTTTTTTGCAGACTGCTAACCAGTTTTCCCAGCAGTTTTTGTTGAAGAGGCTGCTATTTCTCCATCGTATATTTTTAGCTCCTTTGTCAAAGATAAGTTGCTTATAGTTGTGTGGCTTCATATCTGGGTCCTCTATTCTGTTCCAGTGGTCTTCATGTCTGTTTTTGTGCCAGTACCATGCTGTTTTTATTGTTATTGCTTTGTAATATAGTTTGAAGTCAGGTATTGTGTTACCTCCTGCATTGTTCTTTTGACTGAGTATTGCCTTGGCTATTCGTGGCCTCTTGTGTTTCCATATAAATTTAACAGTAGATTTTTCAATCTCTTTAATGAATGTCATTGGAATTTTGATGGGAATTGCATTAAACATGTAGATTACTTTTGGGAGTATCGACATTTTTACTATGTTGATTCTACCAATCCATGAGCATGGGAGATCTCTCCACTTTCTATAGTCTTCCTCAATCTCTTTCTTCAGAAGTGTATAGTTTTCCTTGTAGAGGTCTTTCACATCTTTTGTTAGGTTTACACCTAGGTATTTGATTTTTTTGAGGCTATTGTAAATGGAATTGTTTTCATACATTCTTTTTCCGTTTGCTCATTGTTAGTGTATAGAAATGCTAATGATTTTTCTATGTTGATTTTATATCCTGCTACCTTGCTATAGCTATTGATGATGTCTAGAAGCTTCTGAGTAGAGTTTTTTGGATCTTTAAGGTATAGGATCATGTCATCTGCAAACAGGGATATTTTGACAGTTTCTTTACCTATTTGTATTCCTTTTATTCCTTCTTCTTGCCTAATTGCTCTGGCTAGGAATTCCAGTACTATGTTGAATAGGAGTGGAGATAGTGGGCATCCTTGTCTGGTTCCTGATTTTAGAAGGAATGGTTTCAGTTTTTCTCCATTAAGTATAATGCTGCCTGTAGGTTTGTCATATATAGCTTTTATAATGTTGAGGTACTTTCCTTCTATTTCTAGTTTTCTTAGAGCTTTTATCATGAAATAGTGTTGGATCTTATCAAAGGCTTTTTCTGCATCTATTGAGATGATCAAGTGGTTTTTGTCTTTGCTTCTGTTAATGTGGTTTATTATGTTTATTGATTTTCATATGTTGAACCACCCCTGCATCCCTGGGATGAAGCCTACTTGGTCGTGGTAAATAATCTTTTTGATGTGTTGCTGAATTCGGTTTGCCATTATTTTGTTGAGGATTTTTGCATCAATGTTCATTAAGGAGATTGGCCTATAGTTCTCCTTTTTGGAGGTGTCTTTGCCTGGTTTTGGGATAAGTGTAATACTGGCTTCATAAAATGTGTTTGGCAGTTTTCCTTCCCTTTCTATTTCATGGAACAGTTTAAGGAGGGTTGGTATCAGTTCTTCTTTAAAGGTCTGATAGAATTCAGCAGAGAATCCATCAGGTCCTGGACTTTTCTTTTTGGGGAGACTCTTGATTGCAGCTTCAATTTCATTTTGTGTTATAGGTCTATTCAGGTGATTAATTTCCTGTTGGTTCAGTTTTGGATGATCATATGTATCTAGAAATCTGTCCATTTCTTTAAGATTTTCAAATTTATTTGAATATAGGTTCTCAAAGTAGTCTCTGATGATTTCCTGGACTTCCATGGTGTTTGTTGTTATCTCCCCTTTTGCATTCGTAATTCTACTAATTTGGGTTTTTTCTCTCCTCATTTTAGTCAGGTTTGCCAGGGGTCTATCGATCTTGTTTATTTTTTCAAAGAACCAACTTTTTGTTTCATTAATTCTTTGTATAGTTTTTTTGGTTTCTATTTCATTGATTTCAGCTCTTATTTTTATTATTTCTCTCCTTCTATTTGTTTTGGGATTTGCTTGTTCTTGTTTTTCTAGGAGTTTGAGATGTATCATTAGGTCATTAATTTGGGATCTTTCAATCTTTTTAAAATATGCACTCGTGGCTATAAACTTTCCTCTCAAGACTGCCTTAGCTGTGTCCCATAGTTCCCTAATCTCTAAAAAGAGAAAGTCACCCAGGTGCAGGAAGGTTACAGAACAACAAACCATCAGGTCCAAAAAAGGAACACCCTCAAACACATCATAGTCAAAACACTTAGCACATAGAACAAAGAAAGACTTTTACATACAGAAGAAGAAACTAGAGGGAGAGAGGAAGACTCAAGAATGAATAAACTCTTTTGAGCAAGCAGACCAATAAATAAGGAACAGGTAAAACTAAACAACAAGGGAATAAAAATGACTGGAAACAACAGGTACCTCTCAATATTAACACTGAATGTAAATGGCCTCAAATGCCCCAATCAAAAGACAAAGAATAGCAAACTGGGTTAAAAAAAACAAGACCCAACCATATGTTGCTTACCAGAGACTCATCTTACTGAAAAAACTAAACACTGGCTTAGAGTCAAAGGGTGGAAAACAGTTTTCCAAGCAATTGGACCCCAACAACAGGCAGGAGTAGCTATACACATATCTGACAAAGTAAACTTCAGATTAAAGTCAATCAGAAGAGACAATGAAGGTCATGTCATATTAATTAAAGGAACAATTCATCAAGAAGAAATATCAAGACTTAGCATATATGCACCAAACACAGGGGCACCCATCTACATTTAAAAAACTCTAATGGCCCTAAGAGCACAGATAAACCATAACACAATGATAATGGGAGACCTGAATACCCCACTGTCACCAATAGCTAGGTCATCCAGGCAAAAGATCAAAAAAGAAACTTCAGAGCTACTCCTCACATTAGACCAAATATACATGGTGATATCTGCAGAGTATTTTGCCCAACAACCAGGCATCACACATTCTTTTCTGTAGCTCATGGAAATTTCTCCAAAATAGATCATGTTTTAGGACACAAATCAGTCTCAGCAAATTCAAGAATACTGAATCATATGATTCCCTGCATCATATCAGATCACAACAGAATAAAAATAGACCTCAACAACAAAAGAAATCACAGAAAATATTCAAACACATGGTGACTGAACATCTGCTGATAAACCAATGGGTGACTGAAGATATAAAGGAAGAAATCAAAATATTGCTAGAATCCAATAAAAGTGAAAATATAACCTACTGGAATCTGTAGCAAAGGCTGTGCTAAGGGGAAAGTTTATAGCTACAATTACCTACATTCAAAAAACAGAGATCTCTCAAATAAACTAGGCAAAAAAGCACATTAAGCTCCTAGAAAAACAAGAACAAACCAAAACTTTAAAGACCAGGGATGAGATAAATGAGATTAAAATCAAACAAACTATACAAAGAATCAATGAAACAAAAAGTTGGTTCTTTGAAAAGATTAGCAAGCTTGACAAACCCTTAGCCAACATGACAAAACAGAGAGGAGGAAGACCCAAATTTATAAAATCAGAGATGAAAAAGGGGACATAACAGCAAATATTAATGAAATCTAGAGAATTATTCGAGAGTACTTTAAAAACTTATATTCAAGTAAGCTGGAAAATCTAGATGAAATAAATAAACTCCAAGATACATAAAACCTACCAAAATTGAACCAAGAATATACTAAACACTTAAATAGTCCCTTACACGTAATGAAATTGAATCAGTAATAAAGAGTCTCTCTACTAAGGGGAGAATGCGTACGGGAGGAATAGGGAAAGAGAAGGAAACCTAAAATTTGAATGTGGTTTATGTGCTTCATGTTGAGGAGTGAATAAAGTAATCTTAAATTAGCAGAGGCCACTATGGGAAGGGGACAAGGAAGTAGCGAAGAGGTCTGGTAGAAATGAACCAATGTGGATTGCAATATACAAGTGCATTGAAGCAATGCTAGGAATCTCTCTGTATAGCTATCTTTATCTCAAACTAGCAAAAATGCTATGCCTTTCTTCTTATCTCTTAAGTTTTCTCTTCAACAAAATTGGAGAAGAAGAGGGCAGAACAGGTTCTGCCTGGAAGTAGGGTGTTGGTGAGTGTGGGGGAAGGTGGAACAAACAATGTATACACATGTAAGTAATGTTAAAAAATGCTAAAATAAAAGGAGGAAAAAAAGTGTTTATTCAGGTTGAAGATCTAATAAATAAATAAATAACAAAGAAGAGCCCAGGAGCTGACGGATTCACAGCCAAATTTTACCAAACCTTTAAAGAACTAACACCAATACTCTTCAACTTTTCCAGGAAATAGAAAGTGAAGGAACACTACCAAACTCATTCTCTGAAGCCAGCATTACACTCATTCCAAAACCCAATAAAGACATAACCAGAAAAGAGAATTATAGACCAATATCTTTAATGAATATAGATGCAAAGGTTCTCAATAAAATACTGGCAAACAGAATTCAACAACATGTCTAAAAGATCATACACCATGACCAAGTTGATTTCATTCTAGAGATGCAAGGATGGTTCACATGCATAAATCCACAAACATAATAAACAAGCAAAGACAAAAACTGCATGATTGTCTCAATAGATGCAGAAAAAGCCTTTAACAAAATCCAACACCCTTTCATGATAAAAGCTCTGAAGAAACTAGGAATAGAAGGAATATTCCTCAACATGATAAAGGCTATATAAGACAAACCTAGAGCTAACATCATACTAAATGGAGAACAACTGAAACCATTCCCCTTAAAGTCAGGAACAAAACAGAGCTGTCTGCTTTCTCCACTCTTATTTAATATAGTTTTGGAATTTCTATCCAGAGCAATAAGATAAGAGCAAGGCAGAAGTCAAACTACCCCTATTTGAAGTTGACATGATCCTTTACCTAAGACATCCCCCCAAACTACCAAAAAACTATTAGAAATCATAAACTCTTTTGGCAAAGTAGCAGGGTATAAAATTAACATACAGAAATCTTTTCTATATACCTGTATATCAGCTTTTCTATATACCAACAACTCACAGACTGAGAAAGAAATCAGGGAAACAATCCCATTTACAAGAGCCTCAAAAAAATTAATGTACCTTGCAATAAATTTAATGTAAGAAATCAAAGAGTTTTTTAATAAAAACTATAAACCACTGAAAAGAGAAATTGAAAACATCAGAAGTAAGAAAGACTTTTATGCCCATGGATTGGTATAATCAACATTGTGAAAATGGCAATAGTACCAAAAGCAATCTACATGTTCAACACAATCCCTATCAATATTCAATGACATTCTGCACATAAATAGAAAAAGCAATCATGAAATACATATGCAAACACAAAAGACCTCTCCAAAGCAATTTTCAGCAACAAATCCAATGCTGGAGGCATCACAGTACCCAACTTCAAACTATACTACAGAGCCATAACAACAAAAACAGCATGGTATTAGCACAAAAACAGACAGGAAGACCAATGGATCAGAAAAGAAGATCTAGACATAAACCCACACATCTAAAGCCAACCAATCTTCCACAAAGGAGCCCACAACACAAAATGGAGAAAAGACAGCTTCTTCAACAAATGCTGCTGGAAAAACTGGATATCCACATGTAGAAGACTGAAACTAGATCCCTGTCTTTCATCCTGTACAAAAATCAACTCAAAGTGGATCAAAGACTTTAATATAAGGCCTGAAACTTGGACACAACTCCAAGAAGCAGTAGAAAATACACTGGAACAGACAGATATTGGGAATGACTTCCTAAACAGAACTCAAAAGGCTCAGCATCTAAGAGAAACAATGAACAAATGGGACTGCATCAAACTGAAGAGCATCTGCACAGCACAGTCACCACACTCAAGAGATAGCCCACAGAATGGGAGAAAATCTTTGCCAACGACTCATCCAATAAAAGGCTAATATCCAAAATCTACAGGGAACTCAAAAAACTCAGCCCCCAAAGAATCAACACCCCAATGAAGAAATGGGTACATGAATTAAACAGGGTATTCTCAAAGGAAGAGGTACAAATGACCAGCAAATACATAAAGAAGTGTTCAACTTCTTTGGTCATAAAAGAAATGCAAATCAAAACAACACTTAGATTTCATCTCACACCAATTAGAATGGCCATATCAAGAGTAATAACAACAATGAATGCTGGTAAGGATGTAGAAAAACAGGAACACTTGTACACTGCTGGTGGGAATGCAAATTAGTACAACCACTATGGAAAGCAATATGGAAATTCCTCAAAAAACTAGAGTTAGAACTGCCATATGATCCAGTGATACCGCTCCTGGACATTTACCCAAAACAATGTAAGATGTGATACAGTAGAGATACTTGTACACTGATGTTGATTGTAGCACTATTCATAATAGCTAAGCTCTGGAAACAACCCATGTGCCTGATGAATGGATCATGAAATTGTGGTATATATACTCAATGGAGTATTACTCAGCCACAAGGAATAATGACATGGGTTTGAAGGTAAATTGATGTAATTGGAAGATATCATGTTAAGTGAAGTTAGCCAGAACCAGAAACACAAAAAGTGCATGTTTTCTCTCATATGTGGAAGATAGATCCAAAGATAAAAATATACACAAAAACAAGCATGATCATATACAAACTCAGATGTAGAACATATTCGTAACAGCGGGACTACTCTATGGAACTCGGAGAAGGGGAGAAAAGAGAAGAGAATGATAGAGCATCAGTAATATCACATACCATAGGATGGGAAGGTAGCGGATATAAGGATATGTAATGAAAGCTGTTGAAAAACAGAGAGGTGGGGGAAAATGGGGCAAGGGAGGGGAGAGGGGGAAGGAAGGAGATTAACACCATGGTAAATGGTTGATGGACTTCATATGACACAGAAATGACCTATATGACACAGAACTAAAAAACCTCTTGCAATTGCTTTAAGTGGGGTGGGGAGGGGGCTGAGGGGGAGAGATGATGGGGGCAATGTGAATAATGTATAATATAAGTCTAATCAGAATCATCACTATGAATTCCCCATATACATATAATACATATCTTAATAAAATTTTATAATAAAAAATAATAATACATTATTATTCATATATTTGTACATATTAAGCATTCTTTATATACACACACAGATGTGCACACACACACACGCACACATACACACCAAGGGCATAACACTGCCTTAGACACTGAGGAAAAGTAAGAGACACGAAATACATAGGACGCTACCTGTGTGCACCTAGGAGCCCATAAACCAGCAGGTGGGAGATAATGTGTTGGTTTTTCTGTTGCTGCAACAAATACCTGAGAAAATCAACTTAAGGGAGGAAAGATTTACTTTGGCTTATGGTTTCAGAGGTTACGGTCCATGGTTGACTAACTCCCTTGTTTTGGGGCCATGGTGAGGCAAAATACCATGTAAATGGATGTGAAGAACAAACTTGCTTACCTCATCCTGGCACAGGACAGCTTTACCATCTCAAACTTTTAATCCATCAGTAGATTAAATCACTGATTAGGTCAGTGCCTTCATGAACTGATCCTCTGTAAACACCCTAGACACATCCGGTGCTGTGCTTTACTGATCTATTAGGCATCTGCACACAATCAAGTAGATAGTGAAAATTAACCATCACAGATGTGATCAGGGGAAGGGAGAGTGATGGCTCAAATGCCGTAGATTCCTGTGTTCTTCCTGATCGTTAGAAGATTTTTCTTGATTAATTGTTTCTTTATTGGCTATGGAAACATTTCACCACTTCTTCCCTTTTTGAAGACCCAATAGCATGGTCTAGACTTATTAAATACCCAATGCTTGAAGTTTCTTATCTTGTCATATTGCTCCCAACCTCTCCATTTCTACTTCACTGACTATACTTTGAGTTTCTAACTCCTGCCATATTTTTGCTAACCTTCTTCCTAACCACTGAATTTAGATATGAGTAATATAAACTATGCTCTCATAGTCTCCCTTTCAGAGATTCTTCATGCACCCTGTCAAAGAAGCCCTGAATCAATTGTTCATAAGATGAGCATTCCCTTTTACCCAGAGGTGTTACAGCTAGGAGTTTCAAACCCCGGAGGAGAGAAAAACAGCACTAACTGCATTTCAGCTAACTTGGCCATGAAATTGGCAATCATTCATTACTGATTATGAGTAGCTGAATCACTTTGAAACATTGTCCATTGTTTGGGTACTTTTGTTTGTATGAATTTTCTATGACCAGTACTTTTTAGCAAACATTTCTAGTTGTGCCAGGGGTTAAATTTTTCTATCAGCTATGAACATCCTTCAGGACTTTTTTTTTTGTAGTACTGGGTTTGAACTCAGGGCCTATACCTTGATGTCTTCAAACTTTGCATTCTTAACAACTGTATTCTAAAGTGGTTGTTAAAAATAGGCCTTATCTTTAACATTATTCTGCATTTAGGAAATCGAAAACTAGGATTTTGTGTAAAGTGGGATAGAAAACTCACTGCATTACAGTCACCAGAAGCCCAAGCCTGGTGTCACACCCTTTCATAGATATCTGAAACACTTTCTTTTAGGAAATTAACTAATGAATTAGTTAAAAACAATTCGTATCACAAACCACAAGACCCAGCTTCTCCTCTCCCTATTATCTGTGGATCCTTCTCTCTTCACTAGGAAGCATATATTGTGTTCACATTTCCCTCAGGACGTCCTTTCCAATAAGTCAGTCATTCTGCTCTGCTTTCACATTACCATGTTCACCCTTATGACCTATTTGTTTTTATACTATGTCTGGATGCTGAACTCTACCAGAACAACACTGGAAATTATTTGTCTTTTAATACAAATGTGTTCAGTAAGAACATGAATAAAGTATCTCTTAATGTCACTAACTGCTGAAGACAATTGTTGATCTCTGTTTTCATACACTTAAAAATGTGCTCCTTCCTCCCTACTTTACTTTACAATTTTCACCTTACTTTCCCATTCTTTTAGACTTTAGTGGAGGAGTTGTTTGCCACTTTGTTTGTTCAGTGTTCCTATTTACTTAAATATAATGAGGAATGAGAATATTGTAAGCTTTCTTGAACCATTTAGCTCAATGGACTAGATCACCTAGAATGAATGTAAAGAATTTTAAGGATGAATGTGGAGTATTTCCCCATATTCTCAACATTTATTTTTTAGAATTTGATTCTGGAAAAACCTTCTATCCTTTTATAAATAAGTACTCACAGTTTTTTCAATCTAGTAAATATTTATGAACGGCAGTAGTGTAAAAAGCACTTTGATTAGTGATTCTGAAGATATAAAGGCAAATAGGACCTGCATATGTTCTCCCAGAACATATTATCAGCAGACAAAACATAAATCACACACACACACACACACACACACACACACCAAGCTATTACAGGCTTCCAAAAGATGTTCCTCTATAAAACAAGATGCCCTGCGCTCTAACATAAAAATCTTTGGCTCCTGATCATAAGGTATATGGTAGAAAAAATATGATTCTTGGCCCCAGACAGATATGCCCTAAAAATATCATGACCTTAATAAGAGGGAAGTGAAAGTCACCTGGTATGGACTGTTTGCAAAAACCAGTGGCAGAATAGCTGTTATGTCTTGGAGAGTGGAGAAGAAAGGGCACTCTCTCTTTTATTTAAATAAAATTTAAATAAAGAAATTATGCAAAGAATAATGTATGCCCCTAGAAAAATATATAAATCTATATTTTTCTTCTTGCTTGCAAACTTTTTGTTTCATGCAAAATATCAATGTTCTTTGTTTCTTCATTTCATCTGTGTTTTCACTAAGCTGTCAAGCTAAATATTCTTTGACCTTGGGTAGATTTAAACTGATGCTAGGCTTCAATTCCACTCACTTTTCTGAGTATCCCACTCCTCCATCTCTTCTGGAATCACCCACTAGATCACCTGTAAAGTAAGGCTTACCAGATTTACTAACATGATTCAGTCACTCTTCTGTACCATGCTTTGGGAATATTAAATATTAAACCATTCTAATTCATTTCTTCAAAATAAACAGTAATAGTTAAGGACAGTTTTCTACTGAAATTTCTATTAAGTATAAATTGAGTCTTTTAGTATTAGAATCAAAACAGAACTAAGTTAGGATGTTAGAGGCAAAAACCATCTCTTTATTGCTCTTGGGTTTCTTGGTTATGAGTTTAGTGTTTTACATTCTGATTCTCAGACATCAGGACTATTTTATTTTTCTTATTATTATGTTTTTCCACGCAAAAAACAAATCTCAACGTTGACTTTCTCTTTTCTACAGTTAGAGCCATAGTCTTTCAGTTTAGCATCATTGTCTAGATTGATCCTAAAAGTGTCTAGAGAGTTTATTTGACAAGACAGAAATTCTTCCAGGAAGGACAGGAGTGATTGATAACATCTTTACAAGAGATGAAGGAAACTGCCCCCTAAAGAAAGAAAGAGCAGAGCCAAGGCAAGACAAACAGCCTGCCATGCTGCAATGACTCTTACTGTAACAAGGCCCTGCCAGACCAGTTTGGAGACCACGAGCTACCATACCACCTGTGGTGGCCACCAGTGCCCTAAGACCACTGGAACACACCTGTGACTGGGACCCCTGCCCCCAATTCTTCCTTCTGTTTAAACCTAAAGCAAAGATCTGTTGGAAGAAGATGGGTTGAAGTGATAGGTTTCCACTTCCCACATAATAAACTTCCTTTTCTCTTCCCTTCCAAAAAAAAAAAAAAAAACAGAAATTCTTGATATCTTTCAAGTTTTAATGAGGCATTACATATTACATCTTCAGTTTTAGGTTTCTTTTGTGTATGTGTGTGTGTGTGGTACTGGGGTTTGAACTCAGGGCCTACACCTTGAGCCACTCCACCAGCCCTTTTTTCATGATGAATTTTTTTGATATAGAGTCTTGGGAACTATTTGTCCAGGCTGGCTTTGAACCGTGATCCTCCTGATCTCTGCCTCCTGAGTCACTAGAATTACAGACATGAGTCACACTGGCACACAGCTTAGATTCCTTAAATCTTTTATATCATTCAATTCAGATACATTCCCACTAGAGTAATAACTCAAAAAGTTGACATTTGCTGATGTCAAAATTAAAAAGTGGAAGTTTATGTAAAATGTAAGAGTTGAGCTATATCTTACACTGTCTTGGCCAAGAGACTTCAAATAGTATTTCATTCTACTCTTAAATCTTTTTTAATTCTATGTTTTATTATAGTTACTTAATTTGGAACAAGGTGAATCTATTTTGCCTTATTTTTATTAGTTGTATCATCAATATAAATATAAATATTCAGACAAAGACACTACCACCTATAATAGAAATAGAAGAATAATTTCACTGAAAGTTATAGCTTACATTTGTGCTAAAATTTAAGTCCATCAAAAGATTTCATACTTAATGGCTAAAAAAACTGTTGGAGTGTATTTCAAGAAAATTCCTTATAGATTAGAAAAGATACTAAAAGATAGTTGAGATTTATCATTATTCCACTCACTCACTCACTCTACGTTACTCACATGTTTTATTAGATTGCTCATGCTTTAACACAGAAATAGTGAACTCACCACACTACCCAGCACCTAAATCTGTGGAGTTTTCTAGACTGTCATATAGTTACATATTTAAACTCACCCCCAGAATGAAAGGGATTTGAAAAGAGAAATAGGATGCATTCTCAGGTCTAGTGGAGTATGCTTCATGCTTGAATCTTTGCTGCTAGCCACGATGAAGGCAATTTATACTCTTACTCTCCAATTCTTTTAAATGAAGTATAATAGCAAAGACTATATTTAAAGAAATATTGCAAACTGCTTATCAACATGTTAAAAGAGCCCTTCATTTCAAGCATTCAAGAGTGCTGAGTGATAGATACCCTTTCTTGCTTTTTGATGCATGGATAATATGCAGAATGCTGATGAGAAACCCTGCCAGTCTGGCACCTCCAGATGGTTGGGAGATGAGAACTTAAAACTTGAATTGCTACCTTCTCCAAAAGTATCATGTGTTTCCTGGTCATTTTTCTCCTTATAGTATGCCTCATTAAGTGAAAAGTTTTAAAGATGCTCAGAAAAATTATGCATAAACTGGCATCCAGGCGTCCTTAATAACTTGACTCGGCTCCCCCAGGACTCTGACTTAACAGTTGGGGATTTTCTCAGGCTCTTGGACATTCAATATCTCTAACTCTTTGAGGCATTAACTAGTATGTGTGTCCTCTTAGGAAAAGTTGAGGAATTGATGATTTGATAGTATTAAACTCATCTTCTCATGCAATTTCATTGCTTTGATATTTTCACACCCAAAATTGGGTGTTGCTGGAAATAGACATTATTATTTTTTGCCTATGTGATATTCAAGGGGTTTAGTGGGCAAAAAAATTGAAGTAGGTTTTAAAATTTCAAACATATGTAATGTTCATTGCTGTTTTTTCCTTAATATACCATGTGTGCTCTCAAGCAATATAAAATGGACAAACATGAAACAATATTGAAAGAAATATTGTAGCCATGAAGTTTTGTCATGGAATATGGTGGCAGTCCTGAACTTTATTATGGCCTTCTAATTCTATCTCAATGAGAGTTGAATTCATTTTCTATCAACTTGATTCAAATAACTATTGAGTATATTAGATGCTGATAGCATTATTAATATTATTGGCACACTTGAATAATGAGAGAGTTTAAGAGAAACCAAAGGAGGATGACAGAGCAGCTTAGGGTGAACAACAGAAAGAGACACTTGTCAAAGTGAAGTCTATACAGATGACTGGGGAAAGTTGCTGGAAGTAGAGACAGTGAACTGCTAGAAGAGAGGGCTACCAGGGAGGACATGTGGCCTATAGGGGAGAAAGGCATGCACTCCTAACAAATGATGTAGGAATTAAAGGTTCCGAGGAATGAAAACCCAAAACAGGGCGTTTCCCTTGCTCTGGCGTCTGCTTGTGCTTCTTACTATCCATACACAACTTCAAGTCAGATGATAAAGTACTGAGTCACTGTAGTGGAAAGTATATCTGGTATGGCAAATGTGGACTAGCCAGTTTCAGAAATTGTACTGGTTCACAATTACAGAGGCAGCTAGTGTGAATCTTTCATGTTAGAGTCACAAACATAAATTATAACCAATGTGTTTATTCTTATATATAGGATCCCCTACTAATGGTAATCTCTGCCCTCCAGGCCACACATTGTTGAAGCAAAAATCAGGTTTCAATAACAGCAGCCAAACAGATTTTCTACTACTATGCTCTCATCCACTAAATATTCATCGCACATTATGTCCTTTTCCATTCAATTTTCTCTTGCATTTGGTTCATCATAGCACATCATGGTCAGGTCTAGGCTAAGTTTGTCATCAAATATAAAACTTAGAGGGTAACAAAGCTCAGTAATCAAGATAAATAATATATTGATGCAATTCTTTAGTGCAGTATCTTCAATTACCAAAAATAATGTAAAAATCCATATGTAAAATACAATTTTAAATGAAAACAGGGTTCAACTTCTGCTTGTGTCCAATGCTCTCTCACTTTGCCTTACCCTAATTCTATTTCAACAACAAAAGCATCTGACTTCTTTTTTCCCTTTGCAATGGAAAAAATTAAAGCCTGTAAACAAAAACATGATTAGATAGAAAGGAAAGCAAGAAAAGTTTTCAAACAACAGGAAAATAAACAATAGATGAGATCATTTTTAAAGAAAATCATATTAGAATATATCTAATACACTAGAGGTAAGATTTATGAGTTGAGTCCCAGAAATGCTCAGAGTTGAGTCAACAAAAGTAAAAATAAAAGAAATTCAAACAGATGTGAGATAATCAACTGTAAAAGTCTGAAATCAACAAACATAAAGGGCAGGAGAAATCAAATCGCATGTTAAGTGTTTGGATATTTTTCCTAAATTACTTTAAACTAATTTAATTTTTATTTCAATAAGTTTTACAGAAAAGGCACTTCAGATTAAAATTTCAGATATTAGGGCTGGAGGTGTGGCTCAAGTGGTAGAGTGCCTGCTTTGCAAGCTTGAGGCCTTGAGTTCAAACCCCAGTCCCAACAACAACAAAAAAAAAAAACCACAAAATTTCAGATATTAGAGAAGAGTGATATGAGATAGATATGAGCCAGAAGGGCAAGGTTAAATAAACAGAAGAACCAATGCTAAAAAAGCAAGAGAGTAATTTAAGGGACAAAGTTTTGATTTTATATATTCTAGGAGATATTTCAAACATAGAAAGTAAGAAGAAAATACATTGGAAAATAGAAACCACAAACAAGAATCATGTCTCAGAAATTAATACTATAGTTGCAAAACTCATTTAAAATATTTAACACATGCATTGAATGAAGACATTTTTGAGTTGACAATTAAATTATTTATCTAGAAAGTAAATTTAGTCATATCCTGAGAATACAGATTAAAATGGGAAGGAGTACTTAGCAGAGTAATTCAAACTAGTTACCACAAAAAATAACTTTCCCCCAAACCTAATTCCTTAATAAAAGTCAGTCAGCCCTCCTGGAAAACTTTTCCTAAACAACTCAGAAACTCAAACTTGCTTCATCTTTGGTTCACCATCTATGGTTATAAGTTGCATTGGCATCTGTCAGCCTGCTGATGAATGGAAGAGGGAGCCCAGGAGGTGCCCCAATAATTTTACCAACTTGAACCATCTCTTACATAATCATACAAACCATACATACATGAAAGGTGTGCTGGGAAACTATATCTTATGTTGTCCCCATGCAAAATGAAATGGCTAGGTAACTATAAGGCCTGTATCTGCAGTAGAAGAAAATGGATAATTTGAGACAGAAATTTAGAGGCATGGGGAAAAACAACTCAGTGATCCACCAAGTATCTAATGAGAATTCTAAATGAAGAGGAAAAGAAACAAATGAGAGGGGGAATGATAAAAGAATTAGAAGAGTAATGTTTGGAAATAATCATTTAATTGAAATGACCCATTAAGTAGCAGAATGGGCAAGTGAAATATTATCCACATGGAAATACATCAAAATTCTAAAACCTCAGAAAAAAATGTGTGTAGATAGCTATCTGCAGTCTCAACATCCTCAGATTCAGAAAACAATGAAAAAAACATCATTGAATTCTGAGGGGAGGAAAATTAATTTTAAACCTAGAATTCTATCCTCAATCAAATGTGAGTTCAAAATGCCAATCATTTTTTCATGAAAGAGGTTGGACTGTTCATTCTATAAGTACACTTTATAAACATATTCAAGATGTAACATATCTTCAACAACATTCAAGGTTATTTAACATAGAGAATGACATGAACTAAAATAATAACAATTGAGCATGATCCAGGGTATGTAAACTAGAAAAAAAATAAAGTATAAAATAATAAAAATATTTAAACAATTCATATTGATAATTTCAAAAATTTATAGGCTGTATGGCTGCATTTTCTTCTACGTGGTTTCAGCTATGCATTTTCATTGTTTTATAAATAAAATCTGTATTGTATATTCGTAATATTATAAGTGATATTGCTTTCTGTTTTGAAAATCAAAATATAGGCAAAACTCAAAGATTTCAATTGCTACTTAATAAAAAATAATGTACAAATATTGCCAATGTAAAATAGGCTGTTTTCAATAATTGGAAAGTTGAAGAAAGAAATAATAAGGTCCTTATTCTGCTTTCTTTTATAGCAAGAAAGCCATAGATACTTTCAAAGCTTGATAAATCAAGAAATTGGAATTGATTTCTAATATTTAACTAAAAGTGTCAATCTCTGAAAAAATAGTAACATATCCAATAATTTTGAGGTTGGAGAGTAAAAGTAAAGATAGGAAGTAATATATAAACAGATTTTCTAAAGCAAAAAGATTATAAAGCTTGTTTGGAAAATAAGAACCAGAAAATGAGGTATACATGTGATGCATAATTTAAAAATGATACCCAAAGGAAAACTAAATATTCCAGGAATATTCTCTAGGAATAAGGCAAAGAGGTATTTAAAACTATATTCCCCTTTTTATAGTTGCTAATTTTTTCATTGAAAACCATATAAGTTTTATGTCTATAAAACAAAAATGACATGGCACAAATATTATCCCAAAATAATATTGGTAGTCACAAGGAATTATTTCATATATAATTTGCACAGTTTTTTTGTAATTTTTCCAAAGAAGACATATACTTCACTTATAATTTTATATGGCCTGGGGAAATTCATTAATAAAATGTATTTTTATCCATATCAGACTTTCTAAAGATTAAGCAATATTCATGGAACAGAATTATTTCTGGTTTTCTCAACTGTCCATTCTTTGAGTATGCAGTTAGATGGATAACATGGAAATTTTTTAAAAACTTTATAAGACTTTTAGTTATCTTCATATGTTGGCCAGCCTTGTACAGTAAACAATCTTACCCAACAGTGGCTTTACTGCAAATGACCCAAGTTATTAAATGTGCTGTGATGTTAAAAAAAATAAAGTGAGGTAAACCACTGGCACATTAAGGCAGCATGTGGAAAAAATAACAGAAATCTGATGTCCAAAAGAGAAGAATTTGAGTGGCAGTGAAAACTCAGAGTCTGGAAGAGTGTGAAGACCTACTGAGACCCTGGGAGGATTATAAGGAGGCTGCCTCAGAATAGCTGCTCAGGAACCTCTCAGACTCAAGAACCAAGCTCAAGCTAAAACTTTGTTTTTAAAACACACGCATAAATACATCCATGTGGAAAGGTTGAAATCTTCACATTTCTTAAAATACAAACAGCACGCATGTTACATTTACGTCTTTCTCCAACTGAAGTTTGGATTTCATCTTTGTATGTGTGTTTGGGGTGTTGTGTTTGGGGTTTGAATTCGGGGCTTTGTGCTTGCTAGGCAGTCTACCACTTCAACCATACCTCCAGCCTGGATTTCATCTATTACAGAAGATATTACACATTTATCATTGGTTTTTCTTTCACTTTCATCTTCACAGAGATCTATAGTTTAATAGATGTTTCCTTTTTGATTGACAAATTCTTTTTTCATTGCTATCATTAGATTAGTTAATGGAGGTTTGTTCAAAGGGACCTATAGGAATGACCTCATAAATTTCTTACCATTAAAGTATAAATTTTTTGCATATTTCCATTAATTCAATCTCAGTGGTTATTTTATTTAAACAATCTACATCTTAGTCTCATGATCTGTATAATATGCTCTGGGTAAGTCCTTCCATTGTGTTTCCATCAATTTCTCCTTCCATATATCTGCTATTCATTTAAATTGATATATACTATGATGTATATGATGGGTCATCATTATCTTTTATTATATTTATCATGTTTCATAGTTTAAGTCTGAAATCAAATTAATTGGCTATTTTTCATATTCCAGTTCATTTACCAACAAAAAATCAGGCAAGAGTTTACAAAGTTTTTGTCATTTTTCTAAGAAGACATATATTTCACTTTTAATTTTATATGCCTGGGGAATTTCATTAATAAAATTTATTTTTATCCATACCAGACTTTCTAAAGGTGAATGCTAAAAGATTAAACAGTATTCATGGAAAAGAATTATTTCTGTTTTTCTTAACTGTCTAATCTTTGAGTATGCAGTTAGATGGATACCATGAAAATTTAAAAACAAACTAAAAGTTTTCCAAATTAATTTAGCAAAATTAAAATTATTGTATTAATTTATAATTTTTTGAGATATAATTTTAGGTATGTTTTCTCAATTTAACATATGGGGCTAGTTTAAATTTTTAGCCTATCTAGTTATTTTAATGTGTACAAACCTTCCATTTTATATTTACCAATATAACATTTATATTTGAACAAACTTTACCTTTTAAAAACTTTTTTTATACTTACTTTGTTCTTTGGTTTTTTACCATATGGATTTTCCTTTGGTTGCTTTATGATGCTTAAGTTTGAGTGAGCATTTTCCTTCTGCTAATCTGAAAGACATGATTCCTTCTGTGCCTTCTATTTATTGGTTGCTGTTCTGATGGAAACATTTAACCATCTAACTTTATTTTAGTAGTCAGAATCCATAGACTCCACTCAGATTGCTGAGAATACTGGCACCATTGCAAGTGTCACTTCCTTCTTCTTTCATTTCAGTTCTATTTTAATTCATTTTTTATGGTATGGAGGTTTGAACTCAGGATCTTGTGCTTATAGGTTTTTATTAGTTGACACAACATATTTAAGCTTCTGTTCTCTTTCTCTCTCTCTTTCTCTGTCTGTCTTCCTCTCTTCCTCCTTCCCTCCCTCCTCTCTCTCTCTCTCTCTCTCTTTCTCTTTTAGACAGGATCTTGCTACATATCTTGTTAAGTCTGGCCTTGAACTTGTGATCCTGCTATCTAAGCCTCCTGATAGCTGAAATTATAGTATATATCACCACGCCTAGCTTAAACATTTTACATTTAGTGAAATGATCATTAATTCTCAGGTGAAGAATTAAAAAAAAATCAACTCAATTACACTTTCTCCTTCCTTCTGTCCACACTGAAGTTTTTTGTTATGTTATTGTTTGAATTTACATTGCCAAGATAACATAATAAGTTAAAATATGTTAAATAATATTTTGTAGTGCTTACTTGTTACCAGTTCCATTTTAAAGTGGCAGGTCCCATTCATTTTTACTAAGAGTTTCTCCTCAACTTTTGGGTGAATATGCATATTGATTTGTGTAGTATGTGTTTGATTTCCCTTTCCCTGATGATTAGTGATATTGACCACTTTTTTTCATGTACCCGTTGGCCATTTTTATGGCTTCTTTTGAGAAATGTCTACTTAGATCTATTGTCTAATTTTATTGAGAATTTTGATTTTTGCTTTTTCTGTTTTATATTAGCATACATTCATAGTACAAAGGGATTTCATTTTGATAATTCCAAAAATGCATACAGTGAACTTTAAACAAATTCATCCTCTCTTTTATATTCCCTTAACCTCCTTCCTTCCTCCCTCCTTATTCAGAGTACATATGTATTTGGATAGATATATAACATAGTTCCATGCTCTTCACCCCCAGTACCTACTCCTTTTCTCCTCCCCCCTCTGACACCCCCTTTTATACTTATGTGCACTGTCATCTTCATCATCATCATCATTTTAGATCTAGATTCCACATGAGCAAAAACATGTGGTATTTGGTTTTTTGAGCTTGGCATATTTCACTCAACATGATGGTCTCCAGCCCCATCCATTTTCCTGCAAACAACATAATTTCATTGTTCTTTCTGGCTGGATAATACTCCATTGTGTTTATATACCATATGTTTTTTGTCATTCATCAAAGAATATATGGGCACCTAGGCTGATTCCACAGCTTGACTATTGTCAAGAGAGCTGGAATAACCATGGGTGTGCAGGTTCCTCTCTTGTATGTTGATTTACATTTCTTTGGATAGATGCCCAAGAGTATATAGCAAGGTAATAGGGTAGGCCTGTTTTTTACTTTTTTGGTGAATCTACATATGGATTTCCACAGTGGCTGCATTAGTTTACATTCTCAATGACAGTGTATGAGGGTTACCTTTCCCCCTTCAATCTTTGCCAACATTTGTTGTGTTTGTTTCCTTGATGACTGCCATTCTGGCTGGGATCAGATGGAATCTCAGTGTAGTTTTGATTTGCATTTCTTTATGTCTAAAGATGTTGAACATCTATTCATGTATTTATTAGCCATTTGTTCTTCTGATGCAATCTTACTTGTCAATTCCTGCTTTTATTTCTTGGGGTCTTATTACCTTTTCAGAAAATAATTGCCAATGCCTTAAACTTCAAGTGTTTTCCTTTAGCAGTTTCAAAATTTCAAATCTTACATTAAGATTTTTTATTCATTTGAAGTGATTTTTGAACAGGATGAGAGATAGGACTCTAGTTTCAGCCATCTACATATAGATAATTAGTTATCTCAACACCATTTGTTGAGGAAGCTGTCTTTTCTCCAATGTATGTTCTTTGCTTCTTTTGTCAAAATCATCTGGCTATAACTGTGTAGAGTTATTCTTGGGCTTTCTATTTTGTTCTACGTGTTTGTTTTTGTGCCAGAACCATGCTGTTTTTGACTATGACTCTGTAGTATAATTTGAAATCCTATACTGTGATACTTCTAGCATTGATCTGTCTCTCACTATTACTTTTGCTATTTGGGGTCATTTATGTTTCCATATAAATTTTAGGATTGTATTAACTCTACCAGTCCATGAACATGGAAGATCTTTCTTTCTGGTGTCTTCTTCAATTTCTTTATTCAAGGTTTTATAGTTTCTGTTGTAGATGTATTTCATCTTCTTAGTTAAGTTTATTCAAAGTATTTTAAGCTATTGCGAATGGAATTCCTGATTTCTTTTTTATTGGTATATAGTAAAGTTACTGATGATTGTGTTTTAATTTTATATTCTTATACATTGCCGAGAGTGATTGTTGGATCTAGGAGTCTTTTGTTGGTGTCTTTAGGATTGCTTTAGTATAAGATCACATCATCTGCTGATAGGAATAATTTGACATCTTCCTTCCCTATCAAATTCATTTCATTTCTTTCTTTTGTGTTATTCCTCTGGCTAGGAATTATAGTACTATATTGCATAAGAGTAAGAATAGTTTTTCCCCATTTAGTATGATGTTGGTTATAGATTTGTCATTTATAGCCTTTATTATGTTAAGGCATATTCCTTCTATTCCTAATTTCTTCAGCACTTTTGTTATGAAAGAATGTTGAATTTTGTCAAAGGCATTTTGGGACTCTATTAAGAAGAATAAGTGCTTTTTGTCTCTGATTCTGTTAAGTGCTCTATTAGGTCCGTTGATTTGCATATGGTGAACCACCCTTGCATCCCTATAATGAAATTAACTTGTTCATGCATGGTGTATTATGTTTTTAATGCATTATTGAATTTAGCTTACAAATACTGTGTTGACAATTTCTGTTTCTGTGATCATCAAGGAAATTGTTCTATAGTTTGGTTTTTGTTGTGTCTTTATTGGGTTTTGGTATCAGGGTAATACTGGCTACCTGGAATGAGTTTAGTTGTATTGCTTCCCTCTCTATTTAATGGAAAATTTTAAGGAAGATTGTTATTAGTTCTTCTTTATGAGCCTGGTAGAATTCAGCAAAGCATCCACCCCATCTTGGGCTCTTCTTTGTTGAGACATTCTATTATTTCTTCAATCTCGTTGCTTGTTATAGATTGATAAGTGGTTATACAGCAAAAACCCTTGTCCCTTCCTATTATTGCTTATACTCTCTCTACAACAAAATTAGAAATAAGGGTAAAATAGTTTCTGCTGGGTATTGAGCGGGTGGGGAGGAAAGGGAGGGGGCGGAGTGGGTGGTAAGGGAGGGGGTGGAGGCAGGGGGAGAAATGAACCAAGCCTGTATGCACATATGAATAATAAAAGAAAAAGGAAGAAAAAAAAACATAAGTGGTTATATTCTCCTGGTTCAATTTTTGTGGGTCAAATGCATCTAGAAGTTTATCCACTGCTTCTAGATATTACAATTTATTAAAATATAAGTTTCTGAAGTATTCATTGGTATTCATTGTGACATCCCCATTTTTCTCTTTAATTTTATTAGTTTGGGTCTTCCTCTTTCTTTTTTGCTAAGTATTTTTCAATCTTATTTATCTTTTCAAAGAACCAGCTTTTTGTTTTATTGATTCTTTGTAATTTTTTTAGTTTTCACTTCTCTAACTTCTGCCTCAATGTTTATTATTTCTTTCCAGCTAATAATTTGGAGGTTGGCTTGTTCTTTTTTTCCTAAGAGTTTCAGGGGCATTATTAGGTTATTTATTTTAGATCTCTCTATTTTTTAATTTGGGCACTCCTGGCTATAAACTTTCCTACTAGTACTACCTTTGCTATATCCCAAAGATTCTTGTAAGTTCTATTTTCTTTTTCATTAGATTTTAGAAACTTTTTGATTTTCTCTCTCATTTCTTCAGTGAGCCTCTGGTCAATTATCAATGTATTGTTCAGTCTTCATGTATCACAGTGCTTTTTGTAGTTTCTTTTGCTGATGATTTCTAATTTTATTCCATTGTGGTCTGATAAAATACATGGGGTTACCTCAGTTTTCTTATATTTGTTAAGACTTGCTCTATGTCCTAAAATTTGATCTTTTTTTTTGAGAAAGTTCCATGGGCTACTGCTGGATTAAGTATTCTGTATATGTCTGTTAAGTCTATTTGGTATATACTGTCATTTAATTCAGAAATTTCTTTGTTGATTTTCTTTTTTGGTCTTGATGGCATATCTATTGGTGTTATAGTCTTCCACTGTTATAGTGTTGGGGTCTATCTCTGCTTATTAGTCCAGTAGTGTTTGTTTAATACACAGGTTTGGTGTGTATATGCTAATAATTATTATATCTTCTTGAAGGATTGTTCCCTTTATTAATATGAAGGAGCCTTCTTTGTCTCTGCTGACTAATTTTGGTTTGAGTTTAGCTATAAGTTTAGCTACTCCTGCCTGTTTTCAGGGTCCATTTGCTTGGAAAATCTTTTTCCATCCTTTCTTCCTAAGCCAATGTTCATATATATAAGGGAGGTGTACTTTGTAGGCCACAGACAGTCAGGTCTTGTTTTTTAATCCAACACACTATTCTATGTCATTTGATTGGGGAATGAGACCATTAACATTCAATGTTAATATTGAAAAGCATGTGCTATTTCCTGTCATTTTCTTGTTTTTGTGACGCTTACTTCTTTCCTAATCCTCATTTGCTAATCTACTTGTGTGGTGGGGCTTATTTTTTCTTGAATTTTTCCTAGTTGCACTTATCTTCCTCTTCGGTGTATCAGATTCCTTTAAGTATCTTCTGCAGTGTTAGTTTAGTGGTCATTATTTCCTTTAGTTTTTATCATGAATAGTTTTTACTTCTCCTTCAATTATGAAAGATAGCTTTGCTGGATCTATTAATCTAGGGTAATAGCTATTTTCTTTTGTAGCTTGGAATGTATCATTTCATGCCCTTCATGATTTTATAGTTTTGCTGAGCAATCTGCTGTTATTTTGATTGGTTTGCCTTATATGTAATTTATTGCTTCTCTCCTGCAGCATTCAATATTCTTTCTTTGTTCTGTATATTTAATATTTTACTATAGTATGTATAGAGGTGCTTCTTTTCTGATCTTGCTTGGTTGCTGTTCTGAAAGCCTCCTGTACATAGATGAGCCTCTGTTTCTCAAGATTGGGGAAGTTTTCTGCTATCATGCTGTCATTTTATTGAATGTCTTTAGCTTATACTCTTCTCTTTCTTCTATATCCATGTTTCTTAAGTTTGCTCTTTTGATGGTGTTCCAGAGTTCTTGCATGTTCCATTTGTGTTCTCTTAGTGTTTTATTTTTCTTTGTTTATTGGTCTAATTCCTCTATTTTATCTTCAATCCCTGATACTCTATTTTCAAGTTGCTCTTTCTATTCAAGGCTTTCACCTGAACTTTTAATTTCTCATGTTTTTTTAGTGGGAGTTTTCACAACGTTTAGGTTAGATTGGATAGTGGCTATATTGTGGTGTATTTCTCATTACTAGACTGAATGTGTGCTTCAGTAGTCAAACATTTGCCCACAGCAATCAAGACATGGGCTCTAGCCCTCTACTCCACTCAGAAAGAGGAAGTTTAATTGTATAAGCAACCACATTTGATAAACACCCATCATGGGACTACAGCCATCCCTAATAAAAACCAATAACCACCACTAATCCAGTATCTGCAGAGGAATAAAGGAACAAAGATGGTATGTCATGAATTAAGAAGATATAATTAGGATAGTAATGGGAAAGAGATAGGCAGGTCATGCTAAGAAATAGTCAAAGATATATGGTGTTATAAGTCTGAAAAGGGTGGCAGGATAATAGAGGGCAGATGAGAAAGTAGACTACTAGGAAAGCAGAATAAGATATGTAGAAAATATCTAGCTAAAGGTTTATTGAGAAAGAGAAAAGAAAAATATACAAACAAAATTCCAAAATAGTCTCACAATCTAACTACTTGGTAAAAACACAGGCAGCAAGAAGGATTGTGGACAGGGAATAAATAAAGAAAGTGAGATAACTACTGCAACTATAGACAGAAAAAGTTAAAATGGAGGATGGAAGGAGAAGATATGGTTAAAGACAGAATATTGAAATGTGTGTGTTGTGGCTCACATCTAATGACTGCAAAAAAATGAAGGGAGAAAAAGCGATGAAAAAGAAAGTGAGAAGGAGAGAACAAAAATAACCATATCAAACAAACAAAAAATAAAAAGGACAGCTATCTTTTTTTCTCCTCAAACTCTAAACTGATTAACCCAGTAGGTGGCAGCCTGGTTGGAGGTTTAACTCAATGGATGGTGGCTACTCACAACTCTGAACTAGTTTCCCCTCATAGTGGGGCAGACTTGGTAATCAAATTACTATCTTCAGTGATGGCTTCTAGGGTCTGGTCTCTCAACTCCCCAGTCTCCACTCATTTCCCACTCAACATATGGCACCTCCTTCCAGAGCCTCCACCAACTCACAGTCTGTTATTCTCTGTTCTAGGACCTGATTTCCAAGTCCAATGCATGCTGTGCTCTGGGTTTGCTAGCACTCTCCCTAATCATGCCACATAGGTTCACTTTGCTTAGATTTCCTAGATGGAACTGTAATTAATAGTATGGAAACAGCTAGTCCTTAGGACTCTATCTTTTGCCTTGTTGATGGAGTGGACTTCTCTAATGCAGTTGGTATACTCTGCCTAGTGTCCTCTGAGGACCTCTCTGGCTGAACCAGAGATCACCACTCCACTCTTCAGAGAGTTTACTGTGAGAATAGCTGTTCATTAAAATGTGTCCATAAGGAGAGATGCCACTTTGTGTCACTCAGTTGTCATATTTCTCTGTTACTGGGACTCCACATTTTTATGGCTGAATCATATTCCATTGTGTATATGGCAACATTTTCTTTATCCATTCTTCAATTAATGGACTCTTAGATTGTTTCCACTTCTTGGCAATTGTGAATAGTGTAGCAATGAACCCCAAAGTACAGATGTCTTTGACATACTAATTCCATTTTCTTTGGATAGAGAAGTGTGATTGCTAGTGATTCCATTTTTGTTAAAGTACTCTTTCATTTTCTTTAAAATTTGATTAGTTAACATTTATTTATGTCTTGATTTGGCATAAGTGTTGTTTGAATATAATATGTATTTAGATCTCACTTTTATTTTTCTCTAATTCAGAAATATTTTTGTATTTTAATTATATTCTTTGAAATTTAATTTTATCTTGATCTGAGTTTATTAGGCATTTCAATATCATTGTATTATCTTCTTGACCTAAGAACTAAATTGTCTCTAAGAAATTTATTAAAATATAACTTTATATGCTCTGGTTATTCCAGTTTTCTTTTTCTTTAGAACTATTTTCATATATCTGGTTATTTTTGGTTTTATTTGCAAGTCATAGAAAATTTTTTTTGGTTATCCACTATTGGAGTTATAATTCTGTTTTGTCTATGTTAGACACTTTCTTGCATCTTTATGCTGTACTCATAATTGAATTTTCCATATTAGTAATCCCATGGTCCATGAGAGAGAATCAAATATTGCCAAAAGAATCTCATAGAACACAACTTTATCTTTTGTCCTCATCAAAAATCAACTAAGGCATTTTGTCTTCTCTACAACTAGTGAGTCTGTTCTCTTTGTCAGAGAGCTGTGTCTCCAGGCTCCAGGCTAGTGAAGCTGGATGCATTACTGAAGTGATGAGCCCCTCAGCTATTGCTATTCCCTTCTGCTTTATGTATTTGATGCATGATACTCTTCTTTGGGATGGCAAGAAACCCTATACACGCACATCCATACATAAAATGTGTCAGTTAATGCTTTCACCTTATAAAATACCAAATCTTTAAAAGTCATTATTCTGAAGAGCAGGTCTTATTTTTGCCATTAAAAATATGAATTTAATGTGAAAACTATTTTTAACCTAAGGTCAATATGTGTATTGAAAACCAAACAGAGATGTTTTGTAGAAGTAGAGATAATTACAATTTTGAAAGATCTTAAGAATTGTCTAGCAGCTATGGAGCCACAAACAAAAACACATTGGTAAGAGGACTGTTAGGAACTATAACTGAACAGAAATGTTCATCTCAGGAACAACAAATCCAAATCAGTCTGAGCATCCAATTCATCCTCGTGGCTCTCAGAGAATAATTATAACCTAAATGCCTCTTTCACCAATGACAAAACTAGAGTTGAGAAGATGAGACTATAGTGCATTGCTACCTGAAAGTACATTTTTAGATAGCGCCATCTTCTGATTCTGCCTCAGGACACTTGTCAGTGAGAATAGAGAACATATGTATACATCTGCCAGATAATTCATTTGAAGTTTCTCCATTGATACATTATAAATCCCATGCCAAAAATACAGGAATTCAAATGATTTCTAAAGTTGTATACTGTGTATTGTTCAGAGAATAAAGAAAACCACTGTGCCAAGGCCTAAGATGCTGAATATGCCTTTCTCAGAAGAATGAATTTGTTTTATTCCTATAATAAAGATGCAAGGAATTAATATGTCTTAGCAAGAAATGCACACTGCAGATAGACCTAAAGTAAACATTGATATTCAACTGTTTAAAGCCCTGAAATAGAAATTGTGTGCCACACTTTGGCTAAAGAATAATGACTATACTAATTGTCACTACACAATTGCTATAGAGATAGAATACACTAATTTGAACAGTGCTAAACTAACATTTACCAGCTTTTGAGAGCTAAGTGAATCTGAGTTAGTAAAAATAAATGAAAGACAAATAAGATGATATTATGAAGCTAAACATAGTTATAGAAAACATATATGAGACAGATGATATAGAACACAGATTGTTGTTTATTTCAGAATCTTGCTTTGTTTTGGTTTGGATTTTAGTGGGGTAGTGAGGTAAAGTGATCAGAGTTGAATCATTTCTAAAAATTGCTCTGTTAGATCTTTCTTTTTTGTGACAAAATACTTGACACAACAACTTAAGAAAGGGAGCATTTATTTTGGTTCACCATTTCAGAGGCTTCAATCAGTAATTTTTGGTTCCATTGATTCTGGACTCATGGTAAAACAGAATATCATAGAGGTAGGAACATGTGAAAAATGCTCCTCACCTCATTGTGGACTGGAAGCAGAAAGAGAAAAAGGACTGGGGACCAGGTATTATTTTCAACAGCATACCTGAAGTGGCCTACTTTCTCCACCTAGGCTCCACCTCCTAAAGTTTCCACCATCTCGCAAAGTTACACCAAAGGCAGGGGACCAAATTCTTCAACAAATGACCCTGTGAGGGACATTTCATATTCAATCCATAACAGTTTCTAAGAACCTATTCTGTTAGAGGAAGAGAGAGTAAACCCTTGGCACATAAACTAATCTAGCAGTGCAAACCCCATACTTTATGTCCAATTTTTCTCATTATCCATAGCCTTATGCACTCATTAGCTCTGCAATGAAGAGTAATCCTATAATATGTAGCAAACCACTGAACCAGTGGGGTGGGGGAGGAAATGAATCTCCTAACTTTCAGAAGAAAACTCAGTGTTTTCAGAGAAAGAAAAATGGAAATTAAGTCACATACAATGAATGCTAGTGAAAGTGTTGTTTACATTGTTATTAGGGATAGAGATAAATTGGATTATGGATGAGATTGTATTGGAAAACCAAGATTTATGACTCAAACAATGTATGCACATGTGAATAAAAGAATAAAAAAAAAGAAAAGAAAACCAAGACTTAGAAGATGTAGAGCCTTGTGTTGCAGATTATTTGAACTTCTTCTAAAAATTGTGAGGAAGATTAACAAAAACTCACTTTAGTCCATTTAAGATACAAAAGATTTAAGCAATGTAAGGGTAGTTGAATGTTATGTACAATAAGGAAATCTGTAAACAGAGAATGTCATTTCTTTTCAATAGACCACTACCTATTCAAGTTTAAGAAATCTATTAAAGATTCTCCCCCACTTTGCAGGGTTAAGGAGGGGGAAATAGTGATTATCTCCACGGATGTAGAAAATGTATTTTATTGGATTAGTCATAGATTACCAATGAAAACTACTCATGAAAAGCTAATAGTTATCACTTTTTCATGTTATATCTACTTCAGGCAGAGATATGTATTGAGAATCAGCATTTTGCTCATCATCCAGTAACGAAAGTATTCTGTGTAAATCCAGAATTTGAAAAGTAAACATTTTATCACCATTGACACCAAAAAGCTTCTAGGAGTACTCTCCAAAGCAATTTGTACAAAGAAAAATGCAAGCACTGCTAGAACTCAAGCTCCATGAAGTTCATATTTTGCATCTAATTCAATATATATTTATTGAGTTAATTATCAAATTATATGAATTAAGATGAAAAATTACATACATTTATAAATTACTATGATCACTTATTTAAGTACCCCAGAGATATAACTAAAAGGCAATTAGATCTAAGAGGATAACTGAGTGTGTTGGCTAGTTATAGACATAAATAATTAATAAAAAACACTTAGGGTTTTTAGAAAGTCTGTTTTTAAAACTCTCTTAAAGCAAATGAAGAATACTTTGATAAATTTATAAAACACCTAATTTAGAGCCAGACAAAATTCATATTTTAAAAGTAGCAATGAATACTAAATTAATCGATAACTTTTATTCATAACTATAAAAACTGATTGTAAATTAAATACAAAAACTGGAATAAGTAAGAATATCCAGGAACAAGAACACGCCCTTAATACACTTAATGTATTAAAATGCATTATAAGTTTGCAATTAAGATAGTTTGCTAATATTTGAGGAATATGCTCCTTAAAACAGAAAAGAAAATACAGAAATAGGCTCACATAAATATGATGAAATGGCATAAAATAGTATTTGCAATTCAAATCAATGAAAGAAAAAGGATAACAGAGGCAGAAAAACACAGAACAATTAAAGCCAGTTTACTTTACATCTTGCTGCAAAATAAAATATTATAAACAATGATTTATGAAAGAGTGAAGACATTAGCTGAAATATGTGAACACTGAAAGCATAACAGTGAAAAAATGAAGATTTACCTTGTGTTTTTAAAGACAATAAATGTAAAGTAAAAAGACTTTAATATACAAGGACAACAGTAGGTTTTAGCACATATTCCTTATAGGGGATTAACTCCAATTTTATATTTATAGCCACACATTAATATTCCTTACCATGAATAAGAAAATAAACAAGAATCACTCTAGAGAAAAAATATGGAAAAAAGTATATCAAAAGAAATTTCACAGAAGATAAGAAACATAAATTTTTATGAAAATAAAAAAATGATTTTAACGCATTCACAATTTAACAAGTCTATATCAAATAACAGTGAGATAGTACTTTTAACCAGAGTGGCCAAATGTTGATTATACAAGTGCTGGTATGCATGTTGAAAAACTAACCATATCATCCAATTTGGTGCAAATATAAATTTTGCTTGGAAATTTGGCATTGCCTATCAAAATTTAAAATGCACACTTCCTGTGAAGTAAATTTTACTTTTAGACATTTCTTTTTGAGCCTATGTGCTATGTTAAAGTTTGAAAATGATTTAGGAGAAGGAAACTTAATATTCAAACATATAGCCTTTATACCTTAATCAGAGCAGGGCTACCGTACTAAGCATGTATTCCTTGAGGAGTATTGAGCTGGAGTGGGAGGAGGGGCAGTAATTTTCTTACAGCCTAAACCTCAGCAAATTCACTGTCAGTGGTAAAAGCCATTCCCTATTGAACATCTAGTAGACAGGGATTGACCCAGACAATCTACATTGCTTCTGATCCTTCCACTCACTCATCAAGTAGGCCATCTTATCTACATATTTTAGATAAGGACTTTGGCTTTTCTTGACTGGAAGAGAAACATTGGATCTGAGAGATAAAGAAAGATGATAAAATAGCATGATGGCTTCTTTCTGAGAGGGGAATGGGAAGGATTCAGGCTCCAGCCATAGCTCATGTCCACTGTGAGTCTGGAGAGAATTCAGCATCACCCTATCTTAATCTTTAGGTCAATGCAATTAGTTTCGCCCTGAGAAAAATTGCTTTCTTTAAACTTATAGAACTTAACAGCAGAAACTAGAGGTCAGCAGAAGTTAAATTTAGTTTTCTAGAAGTATTCTCTTAATCATCCTGCAGTATAAAGAAAGATAAGCTCTGAAGTTCTTTATAGTGAGGAGAGACAAGAAAATCTTCCTGACTCCAGGATTTGCTCAATGCACTGGACTATTTAAGTGAAGGAGATTAGATCATTTCTATTTATGAATGTTTGTGTATCATTTAGGACACGTACAGCTAAAAGATAAAGAAACCAGTCAAGCACTGCCTCATGTAACTGGAATCTTCCAGCTTCATGTAACAAGAAATGGAGGGCAGTGTGGGCTGGGGACAAATTAGTGGATTGGTTCAATAGTGCTAGAGCTTCTGCTCAGCTTCTCTGTGATCTTCTTAAGGCTGTCAGATGGCTGCTGGTCACTAAGCATTCTGTCCTGTAAAGGGCAATAATCTTAGATTTGTGTTTCTCATAAGAACAGGTCACATTTGCAAGGAATGTGTTCACTGGCCATAGTTCTGGAACCTTCAAGGAGAGTTCACCTCATGACCCTCCATGTCTTAGATTGAAAAGAAGCCCACAAAATGTACAAAGCTAAGCCTGACCAACCACTGTCTGAGAAAATATTATTGAATCACACTTTTTTTTCTAAATATAAAAGGCCAAAGAAAAAGCCCTCAAAAAGTTTTAAAATACATGGATTCTATTCATTTATCATGCAAATTCTCAGATTCCTAAAGATGATATATTTTCTTCTTTATTGTGGCACAATAACTCTTATAAATATGTTCCTAATATTTTTGTAATAAGAATTTTCCAATTCTGCAAGGGGTGGGAGGTTTGCCAAAAGGATTAAGATTACTAGCATACTTCTCTTGGTTACCATGGTTACACACAACAGTGACCACATGCTGGTTAGTAAACCTGTCTTTTAGGTAAATAGTGAGATGTCATTAATCAACAGTTTAATTCACTCCTTTTCAAAGAAAGTTTTCAATTCAAGGGACTTCTACATTATCAGTTAAACCTCAGGACTGAAGAAGCCCAGTAATTCATTAAAAAAAAAAAAAAAGCTGGGGATTTATTTTATTTCTACTGATTGAAATATATTGGTTGTTAGATGAAATGTCTTTTGGTTTCAAATTATGTATATTGTGCAAGCTCTGTATGTATTTTCCAAGTGATTTAAATGAATTTGAATTAGCTCATTAGGTTCCAGACTGGTGGTGAACATAATGACTCATTCCTAAATTAATATTGTCTACCCTGAACTAATCCTGTCTAAATCACTTTAATCACTATAAAGATTCATACTTTTCAAAAGGACAGCCACATTCAGATGAATTCTGCAACAGTCCATTAGGTAATGATGCCATTATGTTCCCTGGGTCAGCAAATGTGTCCCTGCTTGGCTCTAAGAATGGACTGACTGTGAGCAGATAAACAGGTACTTTGTATGCATTCGACATTCATGGATGCACTATACTGGCATGAAATGTTTCAATTTGGGACATTGCAGTGTTTCACATTCAGGTTTTTTTTCTTTTCTTTTCTTTGTTTAGCAGCTTTATTGGACACATGTTCCTGTCTTTCAGAAGCAGTTGAGGTGTCAAATGCTTTGTCACATCTCACAGACACTTGGCCATTAAAAAAGAAGCTCTAACTGGACTCTAGTGGCTACATGATATAAAAGACATTACTAGGAAGAACATCACGTTTGATGCTATAATTTAGCAGGGCTTAAATAAAGCCTATTTCATGATCACAGCCTCATAGTAGAGCAGGTAAATATTCTCAAACTTGTCCCTCCTTCTGCCTGTGGAAATTGTCAACAACAGCAATAAGAACAAAATGGCAAACTGGGAATTAAATGTGCTTAGAATCTTAGCAGATTGATGAGTGACCTTTGAAGTTCTGGAAGGTGTATCCAGAGTAAATGCCAGGACAGTTCCACCTGGACTACCAGGGAAGAAGCTGCTGCCCTGTCTAGGAAATTCTCCTGCAAGTGAGACCCAAAGATACTACACATGTAGCTTAACACCAGGGCCAAAAATAAAACAGGATCTTGAACTGTAGTTCTATTAGTGAATTTATTCATTTAATAATCTACTAATTCATTCAAAAGTATTTAGTATTCAAAATATTTATTATTAGGAACTTACTGTGAGTAATATATGAAACTAGAATTATTTATATTTAATTTAATCATGATAACACTTTTATGAAGTTAGTAGTTTTTACTTTATCTTAGAAATAAAGGTTTTTAGAGACATCAAATAACTGCCTTTCCTCTTTGGGATAATGGGAGAGAAAGAGGAAATGATTCACACCTCTTGCCATGTCTGTTGTACACTGTCTCCCTGTATACCAAGAGAGGAATCAGTAGAACAGAAGGCACACAAGGAACAGAAACCAAGAATGAGGAAAGGCACATAAGATCAACATGGGTCGTAACACATGTGGACACAAAAGCAATGCTAGGAATATTTCTGTATAGCTATCCCAAATTCAACTAGCAAAAATGCTTTGTCTTCCTTATTTTGCTGGTGTCTTTTCTTCAACAAAATTAGAGATAAGGGCAGAACAGGATCTGCCTGGAACTGAGGGGGTGAAGGGGAACAGGGAAGAAATGACCCAAACAATGTATGCACATGTGAATGAATGAATAATTTAAAAAAAAGATTGTAAAGAAAAAGCCTGTGTGCACATGCGAATGCAAGTGCCGCTGGTAAGAATACGCAGCATCAAAAAGCTGAAAAAATCAATGATACTAAGAACTTATTTCATGATAACTTTTTTTTTCCCCTTTGAGATAAGGTCTTGCTGTGTGTAGCCTTGAACTGAAGGTTCTCCTGCCTTAGACTTCAGAGTCCTGTGGTTACAGGAGTGAACTACCATGCCTGACTTCATGATAACTTTCTATATTAACTTTTTACAAAGCTTACAAATACATTAAGGTATGAAACACAGAGTTATTTCTATAACATGGTTCTAATTGCAGGCAATGTACTTTTCGCCTCTTAGAGGTGATTAAAATGGAGAAATGCCTTTCCAACTTGTAGCCCCTCCAAAGTTAGACCAGCTGTTTCTCCAGTCTGCCACCTACAGCAAGAATGCCAAAATACAAATGTCTATGGAGACCTGTAAGGTGATGTTAGTGAGTAAAGAGGCTGGTGAGAAGAGAGAGCTTTCTTTAGACAGGAAGGAGTAAGTGTTGATACGGTGAGAGAGAGAGAGGGAAAAAAAAAATCACTTACTGTTATTTGGAATTTAAACAAAAGAGTACATTTGTCACTGAGTTTCAAATAATTGCTTCTTCACTAGGGTAACAACTCTAGTGATTTTATGTATTGCAGTTTTCATATGATTTTATTAATATACAATAGTTAAACAAGGGGATACACTGTGATATTTACTTATGTGTTTAAAATATACCTTAGGTAGATTTAACCTCTCCATCATTCTTCCTCTTCCCACTTCCCCCATTTTAGAAAAATTTCAACAAGTTTCATTCTACCATTTTTATATATGGATACAAAATATATCCACAATATACACCTTCTTTCCCCCTTTCCTTGTGCCCATACCCTCCCACCGGTACCCACTCCCAGAAAAAATTTATTTTTCCCTCTTGCCCTTCATTTTCTTTTATTAAGTGCATATTGATAGTTCAAGGGGTCGCCTTGGCACTTCAAGTCTGTATATATCATTCTTTAATAAAATTAACCCCCTCCCCTGATAATTACTCATTCTTTATCACCATGCTCCCCTAATATCTGACAGCTTAATGTATAGTGAATTAAATTATATTCATATTTAAATTTTTTTAATGTTTTTCATTCTCTAACATTTTCATTTCTCTCATTTCCATCGCCCTCTCAGACAGATTTACTAATACAATTTTGTTCTATCACTATACATATAAATAGATATATATATATGTGATCATATATGTTTTTATATATACATTTAGCTTATAGGTCTAGCTTCCACATATTAGAGAAGACAAGCATCCTTTGATTTTTTGAGCTTGGCTTACTTCACTTAACATAAGTTCTCCAGTTCCACCACTTACCTGCAAACAATATAATTTCATTTTTATTCATGACTAAATAAAACTCCATTGTATATAAACACCACATTTTCTTAATCCATTCATCAGTCGTGGCACATGTAGGTTGCTTCCAATACTTGGCTATTGTGAATAGTGCTGCAATAAACATGGGTGTGCAAGTGGCTCCATCATATCCTGGAGTACATTCTTTCAATTATATGCCTAGGAGTAGTATTGCTGGATTACATGATAGTTCTATCCTTAGTTTTCTGAGGGACCTCATATTGCTTTATAGGTTGCACTAGTTTACATTCCCACCAATAGTGTAGAAATGTTCCTCATCCCTGACTTTAGAGTAAATGGTTTCAGTTTTTCTCCATTAAATATGATGTTGACCTTATGTTTGTCATATATAACCTCTATAATATTGAGAAATATGCCTTGTATTCCTAATTTCCTCAGAGTTTTCATCATGAAAGGATGCTGAATTTTGTCAATAGCTTTTTCTGCATCTGTTGATATGATGATGTTGTTTTTGTCCTTGATTTTATTACATTTATTGATTTGCGAATGTTGTACTGTTCTTGCATCCCTGGAATGAAACTTACTTGATAATGGTGTGTGATCTTTTTAATGTGTTGTTGGATTCTGTTTGCAAGTATTTTATTGAGGAATTTTGAGTCTATGTTCATCAAGGACTTTGTAGAATGTAGCCTGTTCATTCTACTGGCTTTGTAGAATGTGTTTATTATTATTCCTTCCTTTTATACTTTATGGAATAAGTTGAGGAGCATTGGTATTACTTGTTCTTTAAAAGTCTAGTAGAATTCAGCAGTGAATCTATTAGGGCCTGGGCTTTTCTTTGTTGGGAGGTTCTTTATAACTGTTGTAATATCATTACTTATTATAGATCTGTTTAAGTTTTTAATAATCTCTTGGTTCAATTTTGTTTAGCCGTATGAGTCAAGAAATTTTTCTATTTCTTCTTCATTTTTCAGTTTGCAGGAGAATAGGTTTTTAAAGCATTCCCATATGATTGTCTGAATTTCATCTATGTCTGTTTAATATACCCTTTTTCATCTCTGATATTATTAATTTGAGTCTGTTCCTTTCTTCTTTTAGTTAATTTAGCTAGAGGTTTATAAATCCTGCTTATTTTTTCAAAGAACCAGATTTTTGTTTCATTAATTAGGTTTTTTTTGGTCTCTAGTTCATTATTTTTCTGTCTTGGTTTTTATATCTCTTTCCATCTATTACCTTTTGGACAGTCTTTCTCTTTATTTTTACGAGTTTGAGATGTATTATCAGATTATTTAGCTAAGATCTCTCTAGTTTTCTGATGTGGATGCTCATAGCTGTGTCTGATATGAGAATAACTACTCTGTTTGATTTCGATTTCCACATGCCTGGTAAATCTTTTTTTCCAACTATTTACTTCTAGCTTGCGTATATCTTTAGTTGTGAGATTCATTTCTTGTAGACAACAGATTATTGGATCTTGCTTTTGATCCAATCTGACAATCTATGTCTTTTGATGGGAAAGTTAAGTCCATTTACATTTAGGGTTATTATTGAAAGGTGTTTACTGATTCTTATGTTTCTATTACTTTTTTTTTTTTCAGATTGAGTCTTATGTTGATTATGCCTTACTTTTGGCTTTATTCAACTTCAGGTTTTGCTGATTTTCTGAGTTGATCATGTTTGCTGTTTTCTTAGCTCTTGTAGGTTCATCAATTCCCCTTCAGTTTTATTCTCTCCTAGGCGCTCATATTTGTGATTTTTTTCATTCTGTTTCATGGATATTATTCCATCTAGTATACTTTGCAATGCAGGCTTAGTGGACATGAACTGCTTTAGCTTGTTCTTTTTGTGGAAGGTCTTTATTTCTCCCTCAAGATTGAAGGACAGCTTTGCTCAATACAGCATTCTTGGATGGCAGTTATTCTCTCAGAGCTTGAATTTTGAATTTTATTGCTCCACACTTTCCTGACTTTTAGGGGTATGCTGAGAGGTCCGAAGTGATACTTATTTGTTTACATTTGAGCTATTTGAGCTGACATTTTTCTCTTGAAGCTTTCAGTATCCTTTCTTTGTTTTCTAGATTTGGTATTTTAATTATGATGTGTTGTGGGGGTTGTTCTTTTCTGATTGTGTCTATATGGAGTTCTAAATTCGTCCTGTATATGGGTGTCTATGTTTTTACATAGATTTGGGGGATATTCTGCTATGATTTTCATAGAATAGACTTTCTCTGCCTTTGCCTTGGCTTTCACCTTCTTATTCCACCCCATGAATTCTTAGGTTTGGTCTTTTGGTCATGTACCAGAGTTCCTATATGTTGTATTCATGTGTATTAATTTTTTCTTTGTGATTATTTGCCTGCAATAGTTTCCCAATGTTGTCCTCCATCTCTGATATTCCTTCTCTTGTTTGATCTTGTCTGCTGATAATACTATCCATTGTGGTTTGTATTTGATTTCTTGAGGTTTTATTTCTAACATTTCAACTTGATTTTTTTTTTCATAATTTCCATTTCCTTGTTGACTTTGTCTTCCACAGTGCTGACCTTCTTGTCTATGTCGTGGATTGATTTCCTAACTTCATTTATCTGTTTATCTGAGTCCTTTTTAAGATCTCTGATCATTTTTAATAGTAGGCTTCTGAGTTCTTTCTCCTACCTTTTCACCAACTCATTATCTTCAGAACCAGATGTTGAATGTTGTGGTAAGAGTTTGAAGGTGAAACATTGTCTTGGTTTTTCATATTGAAATTTCTACAGTGTGTTTTGCAGATCTGTTGGTCTAATATTCCTTTAACTTCCTTGGGTGCATGGAGAACCTACTGCAAAAGTGAGGTAAACAATTCAGTAATAAATTAAGTATTTGAATGAGTAAGGAACAAGTGACACCTGAATCTATCTCTCCAGTAAGTCTGGATGTGAGCAAAATTCTTATTTTTAGGAGGATGAACTGGGAGCTTAACACTGGTTGAAGGGCATAAGGACTGGAAATTGAGTATTGTGGGGGTTGGGTGTTGGGAAGGGAGGGGAGATGATGAGAAGAATGAGCGGAAGTATAGGAGATAGTACTATGAGAGGGTTCTAGATATCAGTAACTGAGAAATAAAGAATGAAACAAAAAGGTGAGAAAGAGTCCAATAAGAACAAATTGCCTAGAGGAAATAAACAAAGAATTAAAACCAAAAACAAGATAAAATCAACAACAGCAACAACAAATAAACAGAACAGATTTTTAAAAACCACAAAAAATCTCAAAACAACAACAAAAGCTTATATTTCTTGTCCATGAGAAACACCTTTCTTTGTTTGTCCTTCTTGCCCTGGTTGTTATAGAAACAGCTTCTGAAAGGCACAGTTGTGTTTCTAGCTGGGGCCTCAGGGAGGGACAGCTGAGATAGTCAATTTGTTTTAAGAGATTTGCCTTCTGAATTGTTTGGGTCTGGGTGGCCTCCGTAGATGGGGGGTTCAGAATTCCTGTTCAAATGAGATGAACCAGGAGCTGGCTGGGTTACTCTTTCAGTGAGGGGGGGGCTAGTGTCTTGAGAAGACAGGTCAACCAGCTGCCTTTCCCACTTGGACCCAGTCCAAACCTAGCCCTCTCTATGTCTGCCTCTGTTAGCAGAATTCCAAGCATACCCTATGTTTTGGAGACCTTAAGAGTCCCAGAATGTAGCCTTTTAAATCCCAGCCTTCTCATTTAGATAGTTGCTGCTTGTTGTTGTTTGCTACCAAGAACTGAACTAACAGGTTCTCAGTCAGTAGGAGCTGGGTGCTTTGTTTTTAAATTGACTTTATTCAGTATTGGCTTTTGTGGCAAGTATGGGTGGGGTCACAGACCTCTGGGTGTTTCTTTTTTTTTTCTTTTATTCATATGTGCATACAATGTTTGGTTCATTTCTCCCTCCCTTCTCCTACCCACCCCACCCCCTACCTTCCCCCGCCCCCTACCTTCCGATGATGGTGCTCAGGTAGAAAGTTTCTAGGACAATGTGGCTGGGAGACCCAGAAATCTATGGTCTGTGTTTTTCCATCTCTCCCCAGTTGTTCAGTTTCCAAATTGACCTGCCTGTCAGGAGCTTCAGATACCTGAGCTCTCTCCCAAGGAAGACTAGCTGTTTTGCTTTGGTGAATTTCCTTAGGCAATTAGGCAGATTCACCAGTTCCCTACTCCAGACTGACCTTTTAACTTCTCAACTTGCTGCAAGTTCAACTCAGGTGTCTTGAAGAGCCAGATCCAATCCACTGGCTCTCTCAGGATGGTGTCTTGCTACAGCCCTCTGTGGTATGAGAGATGCAGAGCTGTCCTTTATTGCTGCCTGACTGCTGTGTAGGAGGAAATTACTGTCTCCTGATATCCCCACTATGGGGTTAGGATTTGTGGGGGGTATAAATATTGATCCAGAGCTAGTTTTGCTATTCTACTGTGGTCATTGCTTGGCTTACCTTTAGGTAGTCTTCCCCCCTCTGCAGGGGAAACAGGGATGGGCAGGCACTGCAAATTGTGCTGTCTTTTGTTTTGGTGTTATTTTTCAGATGTCCATTTACTCTTCTAAATTTCTCCCATGCTTTCTTTTCTTTGGCTCTTCTGTATGTAGTCTCTGTTATGCAAACACTTACTCACGTGGCCTGATGTAGGAAGCATCTATTCCTCTACCATCTTGCCTCTGACTCCTCTGTATTAGTTTTAAAGAAGCTGGATATAGATTTTTAAGTAAAAAAAAATCATAAGAATATTAAAATATTAATAACAAATCCATGTCTGAAAATAGTTTAGCAGGGGAGAGGGATTCCTTTATGTTTGTTGTGAGTTAAGATAGGACTGTGAGAAATATACTTACCTGTCCAAATTCAAAGAATGGACTGACAGACACATGAAGTACCTCAGAAGTGAGGCATTAATGAGATCTTGTAAGATCAGGGATCTAGAAAGCCAGACACACCCAGAGCAGTTACAATAAGTATTTATTGCTAGAAGCATATCCCTCCCCTGGTTCCTCATTAGCTGAGTATTATGGGGTTTTCATTCTTATCCTGGAGGTCACCTAATTCCTACTGGGTTATTTTAAAATATGCCTCTCTTAGATTGGTCAAAATGATCTGCCTCTTCCTGTAGCAGGAAGGTCCCCCTGTGATGCATGCCTTCTGGCACCAATAACGATTCTACTTATGTGATTTACCCCTCCCAATTTAAGTTCCTGTATCAGTTGCCCCCCATATAACATCCTCAAGCTGATTCACAAACAGGTGGTGAGGGTCAAATGCCTTGCCTTGAAAATGGACCACCACTGATTTTATTTCAAACAGGACTTTGAGCAAAGCTCTGCTTCCTGCATTTAGTTGATCCTTTCATAGGAGTGATTACCACATTGCATAGGAAGCTTTTATCTGGTAAATCAGTACATTGCTCAGGGAATGTCTTTAGTGGGAGCCTATACATTATTCTGTTCTGTGTCACTGCTGGCACCAAAATTTTCTTAATAAAAGAATAAAGCTGGTCATGGTTGTGCATGTCTGTATGTTCAACACTTGGGAGGATGAGGCAGAGGACCATGAGTTCAAGGCCAATCTGGACTCATAATGAGAGACTATCTCTACATACTAAGGACTGGGATGTAACTCAGTGATTGAGCTTGCTTATCATATACAAGGCCCTGGGTTCCATCCTCAGCACCACTGAATGAATGAATAAATAAATTGATAAATAAATAAAATGTTTAATCAATTTTCTATCTAACCTATTGATTTTTGAAAGTGAGATATTGAAATCTTCTAACAAATATTGCTGTCTATTTCTCCTTTCATATGGAAAGACTCTGATGTAAGGTGCGTATGTGTGTCTGTATACATTATTATGGCCTATTGGAATAATTTGCCCCTTTAACATTATATAATTACTCTTCTCTTGTTACAGTTTTTGGCTTAAAGTCTATTTTGTCCAATAAATTTTCCACCACTTCAGTTTCAGTTTACATACTAAAACTGAAATGAGTCTCCTTCAGGCAGCATATAGTTAGTTTGTTGTTGTTTTTGCAGGACTGGGGATTGAACTCAGGACTTCATGTTTGCAAATCGGTACTCTACCACTTGAGCCATTCCTCCAGTCCTATAGTTGAATGATTTGTTTTGTTTGTTTGTTAACCCACTTAGCCAGTCTGTATTTCAGTTACAGAATTTAAGCAATGAAGATTTAAAATAATTATTGACAGGTAAGGACTTTATCAATCATTATCTGCCTGTTTTGGCACTTCTTCAGTTTCTTTTTCTCTTGAGGCCTTCCTTTGTGATTTGATGAATTTTCAAGAATGATATGCTTTGACTCCTTTTTGCTTTGTGTTCTGCAATCATCTATAGGTTTTTATTTTGCATTTATCAGAATTCTTATGTAAAACATGCTACAGATATTACTATCTATTTCAAGCTGATAATAACGTCTATAGCATTCAAAACTACACATTTATATCCCCTCCCCACATTTTTCATTTTTCATATTATACTTTATATATTTTTTATATTGTGTGTCCATTAATAGTTTTAGCTATAACAATTTTTGATAGTGTTCTTTGAACTTTTATACTATATTTAGTTACTTATAAGTGGCATATAAGTAATTTATATACCACTATTACAGTATTAGAGTATTCTGAATTTGACTACATACTCATCTTTAATCATGAGTTTTATACTTCCATATGTTTTGTGTTACTACTTAGCAGTCTTTGTTTGGACTTGGGGAATTCCCCTCAGCATTGCCTACAAAGGACGTCTGGTGAGGGAATCTCTAGGCTTTTGTTTGTCTCTGGAAAATTTATCTTTCCTTCATTCCCAAAGGACAGCCATGTCTATTGGATAAAGTATTCTTGTTGGCAATTTATTTTCCAAGTTTAAGCCTAACAATTTATTTCTCAAAATAAATATTAAAATACTCGCATACCATAATGTTATGCTACTTTAAAAGATTTTTTTTAAAGTATTTCCTTCTCTTTATCAGAAGCTTTAGAATCCAAGACCATATGGACCAGGATATATAATCAGTCTGTATCATTTCCCTGTATACAAAAATCTCAGAGATTATATGGTTTCTGTCTGAATGTGGATAAGTTAGCAGTTACCAGCATTTGTCTAATTTCCATTGTTAAACATGAAACAAAAAAATAGATTGAAGCATCTTAGTGGGTTAAGTTGGCATGTTAACTAATTGACCTGTACTTAAGAATGGTTGGATGCGATGAACATCAGACACCTTGAATTTTATAGAAGGCATAATTGCATACACTGGATATGTACTCAAAAATAATTATGATGAAGTTATCTCCCCATGAAATGACAAATATTAATTGTGATTTTGAATATAATTTAATTAATTTTTATTTTAAACTTCTCTTATTAACTTGAGATGAAATAAAAATATGCTATTTTAAACTTTTAAGTATTAACATCAGGTTGTTGCAGTTAAAATAAATCAGTTTTGAAGCACTTCAATTCCAGATAAGTTATAATAGATTGTTGAAGTTTTGTTCAGTTACTGTAAGAAGCTATGAAGTTCAGAAACATTGTGATACTCATATTAAAAGCATCAGAGACCTATAAGTAAATGAGAACTAATGGAAAGAGCAAAGAGACCTATTCAGAAGTAAAGGGAGGATCCCCACAACTTCCACTCTGGTGTCCATACTGACTGTGAGTGCAGCTCAAAGACAGAACTGTGACTTGCATCAGGCAGAAGGACCTTCTAGGGAAAAAAAACCCTGCAGATTCTTCATCAGTTATACAGAGTTTGAGTGAAAAAGAGCAAGAAAAAGGAGACTTCCTATCTTTCTGTTCACCCCTTAAAAATTTCTGTATCCTGAGTCTATTTAAAAGTCTAAAGGATAGGCCTAAAAACTTTGGATGGTGGAGAGAATTTTTTAGGAGTGTCCTGGAGGTTCTAGGAAAAGAGAAGAAAAAGATTTCTGAGGGAACAAGCCAGCAAAAATTATCAGTCCCAGGCTGGGTCATGTCAGAAAACCTGATGTTCTGGAAAATGAAGTAAAGCAGAAATAGTGTGACCTTTCCTAAAATTAACCTGATTTGGATTAAGGTCACCAGTCTCCACATTATCTCTGCCTAATATAGGGAAGAATTAAACCTGTCTAGGTGAGTAGTACACAATCAGAAATCTCAAGGATTATTTGTATACATTTGTGACACTAAAATTATAAGTATCAAGACTATATGACTGATAATAAGTTAAGAAAAACAGACAACAGATAAAGCCATAAATGCTTGAATATACGAATGAGGAATTTACACAAAAAGTCATAGAATACATAAAAGACAGGAGAAAGAGAAAATTGCAGCCAACATTCCTAACTCCTAAAAACAAATTAAATGGACATTTTAAAACTAAATAATAAAACATCCTTCCTTTTTTTCTCTCTCATTGCAAAGAAAGAACCCAGAGCCTTACACATGTTCAGAAAGTACTCTATCTCTGACCAATATTCCCAGCTAAAATATCTTAAATTAGGAACATCATTAGTGGATTTAATAAGGGTAGTAGATATGACAGGATTAGTGAACTGAAACAGATAAATTTTAAAAAACATAAACTTGATGCTCAAGAGAAAAAGGAGGGAGGAAAGGTGAGAAACCTATAGAGCATACTCAGTCCATCTAATAGTTGTATAAGTGCATTCTCAAGGGGAGAGAAGAGAGAGAACATGACAAGAGAAACAGTAAAGAGATAATGGCTGGATTGTTTTGTTTTTTTTTCAAAATCGATGGGTGACATCAGTCAAGGCTCAAGGAGTTCCATGAACCTCAAGCAATGTATATCCAAGTCACTACAAAAAACCAAAGATAGAAACATATCTTAGTGGATGCCAAATTACAAAGACACATCATTTTTGAGGAGTGGAAGACTGAAACTGACCTTAGAAAAATGGAAAATGGAAAAAAATCTAGTGGCCTTTTTAAAAGTGCTAAAAGAATGTAACTAGAATTCTACATCCAGTTAAAAATTTCCATAAATGAAGGACTTAGAAAAATATTGATTAAATTTATAAATGCCTACAAATACTGAGCAATTAAATAGTGAAAACAAGTTGCCAAAATTAGAAACACAAAATAAATCATCACCAAGATTATTTAAGTATCAAAGAAATTGATATTATGAATAAGTTAATTATAATTAATTTTTAAAAGTATGTGGAAAGTATATTTTGAAAAAAACACTTAAATTGATAGAACAATAAATTGAAAATCTTCATTACTTCATTATCTAGTAAAGAACTTGAATTTCCCATTAGCAATTGTGCCAGAAAGAAAATTCTTCTGAATATTCAAGGAAAAAATAACACCAATACTAAACAAACTCAATCAGAAAGTAGAAAAAAAACCAACATATTTGTCAACTTTTTTATAATACCAAGGAATTTCAATACTCAAACTTCATATCGATATTAAGGGAATGGAAAACTGCAGACTAATTTCTTTAAGTGACATAAATGCAACCATCCTAAACCCAATTCTAGAAAATCAAACTCAGCAGCACATAAATAGGATAATATATCACAAAAAGTGTTGTTTACTTCAGAAATATAAGGTCAGTTTAACATTTGAAAAAACACATACATATGTTCACCAAAAGACATTCTCATGAATATTCACATCAGCAATATTCATAAAGTCAACATCAAAACTACCCAAGACCTATCCACAGTTAAATGGATAAATAAATTGTGGCATATTCTCACAAAGCAGCACTTATGGAGTAGGGAGAATGAACAAAATATAGCTACTCACAAACTCAATATTGAGGGAAACATACCAGAATGAAAAAAGTATCATTTTTAAGAGGCAATTTACATAGAGTATGGAAATAGTAAACGTTTGGATAATGGCTACCCTGGGGTGGAAGAAAGATTGTGATTAGAAGGAGTATTTCTGTGCATTGGTACATTTGTGAGTTTCATTTGTAAACATGAATCAAGCTGTACACTGATGTTGTTGTGCACTTTTCTGTATGTTCACATCAATACCACATTAAGGCATAAATGTGTTCCAAATTGGAAAGCTGCCTCATGTGATAATGCCTCATGTCAGCACCGTATGTCTAAAAAACCCAAGTAACTGAGTCACCTCTGTCTCCCCTCCACCCATGCATCATGTCTGTTGTTTTAGTGATAATACTCAACATGACAGTGGGTGTGGAATAAGGTTGTGGTAATTGAAGTATGGGTGCTACATTCATGGCTCATTTACTTAATCCATGACTGTGTTTACCTTTCACAAATGATTACAGCTTTTCACTTTTCTACAGGTAGAATTACCTACTATACAATGAAGCAGAAGTTACCCATTGATCAAAAGAAAGTAAAAGATATGGCTGGGAAAAAAATCCTTTCTAACAAATGCATTAGAAAAGTAGTTTAACTTTCAGCACCATCATTTACAGGATCAATCTAATAATCTCTTTTGTTAGATTTTCAAAGTTTTCAAAATATAGCTGGCTTTATAAGTGAAGTCCCACAGCTGTGATGCTGAGTTAATGTTTTAATTTCTTTGTAGGAGAGTAGATCTGCATAATCAGTTTCTGAAACAACGGTGTATTTTTTCCCCATTAATATCTGCTTCTAGGGGAATAGTCTTTGATGTGTGACTTATGAGGGAGAAAGAAGATAAATACAACCAATTCAAATCAACATATATTTAAAAGCATCTTAAAGTGTACCAAGGTCAAATAATAGATAGGCAGTTAATATGTTCATAGTGGCTACCAATTTGCAAAAAAAATCAACTAAATTACATAAGAATAACTGAAATTAATATAAGTGTAGAATATGTAGGTAGAGAAGATGCAAACATTTATGCCTCACGGTATAGAGTGGGGAATTGTGGTCATTCAGGAGATGGAGAAATACACATTCCTAGGCAGATAAAAGTAAAAATAGTTCTAAAAGAAACAGCATTTTGCAAGGTATTATGTTTTCACGGAAATGTGAAAAGGATAGGCTTATCCAATAAAGTTGATAGTTGGGAGAAGATTGTGAGTGCATTCCTTTAATGTGTCCTGTTGTCCTATAGGCAACAGGTCCTTGAACAAGAGTTTCAAGGACAGAGCCACGATGAGGTTTGTCTTGTAGCAAGCTGACTCTGACAATAAATTGAAAAATAGATCTGAAATGGTGAGGAGCTAATTAAGGGGAGTGGCAGTGAATCAACAGAGAGAACATCCAAAATGAAATATCTAAAAGAGCTAAACACGAAGAGGAATTTGGGTGTCAAGTTCTCTGCCACATGCTGATTTTTGTGTGTTTGTTTCAGTGGTCTACAAATTACAGAATCTGAGTTTTATGCCCAGGAGTAAAATTATCTGGAAATCCATCTAAAATAGCTGTAAATATTCTTCATAAACAAAGCAGTTGGTGTTGGTGTGCTGTGTAAATGTTCCCATGAGAGTTCTGACACTTTGCAGTGCATTATGGGTATGCTTTCCTATTTATCCCAAATGTTGATTGCTCACTTCTTATTTCACAATAATGGAAGTCCTAATTGTGCCTTGAAAGGAACTGACCCCTGACTCATCACTTTTACCCACCCCACAAATATAGTTGGGCATGGGGGAGGGAGGAGGAAGTTAAGAGACTATGATAGAGGGTATGAACTTGTTCAAAGTACACTATACACATAACCACATTGAAAACTCCCTGTACTATTAATGTATGCTGGTAAAAATTGTAAAGAATAATATATAAAATCACTGTTTTGCCCTCTCTTTTTACCACAAGTTTCAATACACTAACATAGCATCATTTAACTTTAAATAACAGAAACTCAGGCATTTCAAGTTAAAAAGGTTAAGCTTAGAGTATATTACTCGTGCATTTGTCGTAGGTCAAGAGCTCACTGTCTCAGAAAGTTGGCATAGCAGTGGCCACAGGGCTGTGCATCAGTACATAATTACTAAGGTAAACTGGCTGGCAGAACCCACATCTTTTAACAGATCAAAAGATTTACTTTTTCTCATACTAACTAGAAGAATCTAGTAGCCTTCATTTGTTTCACAAATTAGCCAACAGCTAGACTGAATCTAAACTTTATGCCATTATACTTTCACTGGACTGAAGTTTTTCAGGCATGGTCATTGATTTACTAAATATCACAGACCAGTTTGACTGTGGTGAAATAGAATATCATAGTATGGTGTGAAAATCAGTGTTCCCTAACTGAGTCTATCCAGGGTGTGGGTTAAGTAAAGTCACTGATTTTCTGGCCCTTGGTTTCACTTATGTGTTTCATTCCCACCTCAGAAGCTACTTTTTTGCCTATGGATTTCTTTGAGAAGTAATGTGTTGTTAATAAGATCCTTTAAGACTCTTTAATAAAGAAAAAAAAAACCTTTAGTATGTGAACTGCTGTTGTTTAATCAGAAAAATAAAGTTTCAAATTTAAAAAAATACAAGCAAAATAATACCAAGAAGGCATCAAAGGGCAAATATCTAGAAAACAAAGTGTATGAGGCCACCTTTGCTCCTATTTTTGTACTTGCTTTTGTGTAGGCAGCAGTAAAAAAATATCCAAAAAAACAGTTCCAGCAAGAAAAACCTCCCTTAGAAATTGTCACTTTTTCAAAACAAAAGAATTTCATCTAGATAATTAAGACAGCCATCAAAGAGTTGTGTTTTGGTAATGATAAACATTAAACACTCAACACTGATTTCTTTGGTCCATTTTCCCATTTTAATCACAAAATTATAGAAAAGAAGCTGTATTTTTCTAATTCTTGTTGAAGTCTTCTTTACAAAGATAATATCCCTTCAAATCATTCTTGAAATATTAGTTTAATTGCCTCAAATAATTGAGCTGTTTTGCATATATAAATAGCAGGTTATTATTTGTCTGTGATGTGCCTTCCATCCTTTGTTTAAAAGGAAACTTCATTATAATCTAACTTATAACAGATTAGACAAATTAGTGCTAGTTCCAAATGTTAAAATCAAGGCACTATTAATATTTTCCAGATCAAATACTGGTAGGCCTGCTAAATATTAATTAACTTTTCAGATGCCTAATACATCTAGAAATTCATGGCAATATGTCCTTTTCTTCTTGCTGTACCATTTTATCCACTGCTGTGTTTACTATTATTGACAATGGACTTGTGGAAGGCTGCCTGCTCCTTACACCACTCTGGTGAATTGGCTCTTTCAGTTTTTCTTTTAGAATACAAGGAAATTGAAAGCATAGGAGAAAATAAAAGTAAAAATGGCCTTTACCCAGTAACATGCTGTAAGGTTGAGTTATATTGTAGAATTGTGCCTTTCCTTAAGTTCTTTTGACTTGCAAATTGCTAAAAGAAAGATAAGGCACTGTCTACACTGTTGATTTTACTCACCAGGTAAATTTTGGCTTTAGGATTATGATTATACACTGTCTATTATGCCTAATACAAACCCATATAATATGAGGAAACATGGAAAAATATTATCAATGGTGACACAGTGGGGACAATGATGTTACTGCTATTGTTTGTGATAATGGTGAAGAAGAAAAAAATGGAAGAGAAGTGGGAGGAGAAGGAGAAGTTGTTGAGCTTATGTTATGAAATGATCTCGAGACAAAGAATTAGTCCTTGCCTTACGGCTTTCAGAAATTGTACATGCACCAAAGGATTTGTCACATTACCAAAGAACTAGTTTAGGGAGAAATGGTGTAAGTTGTACTATAATTTATATTATGAAACATAATGAAAATGCTACCTTAACACAATGCAACTTGGCTTTTGGTAGCTACTACTGAATTTTTAATTGTCCTCTGGGTACCTGCAAATTACACTGATTCAGAAATGGAATGTGTTAGGTTCCTTTGTTAAGATATTTGTCCAGAAAAATTGACCTTCTTGCTGTCAATAAAATGGGCCTGCAGATCAAAAGACAATAGTATCTGGAAGCCAATTGATGATGTGTTTTTGGACTTTTGGTAAACTGCTAAATTTGAATATCTGCTGCCAATATATCTTCCCACCACCAAGCTGTCAGGAGCGTTCTGTATCCCTGCTTAGGATATGTCTGCCTGGGTGTTTGGATGATATCACAGGCCTCTGTGTAACTTGAGTAAGAGATCTGCAAAATGTTTCTGTCTTGCTGAGTGTGAAGTGCACATTGGTGGGCAAGAAATTAAAAAAGGAAAATAGAATGAATGAAGACATTGTATGAGTGTGTAAAATAATTGAGTAAATGAAAATAATTTTTAAAATATATTTTAGCTATTCCAAATTATTTTCTTAATGTAATGAATAAAATAAAATTCACAAGACATTTTATATTTGTTGTGTTATGTCCTTTATCTGAAATCTATTCTACACTTTTAGCACAGCCCAACTTAGACTAATCACATTTCAAGTGATTCCCACATGGAGCCAGTGGCCACTAGACTGGACAGTACAGATTTGGAACACCTTATGAGACTCAGGTGAAGCTGGTTTCCAATTGAGGGCTCTTATCCTTCCCTTACCTTCTTCATCTCATCCATTTCTCCCAAACACATCACTTTTATGAAATCCTTATCTCAGATTCTGCTTCTAGGAAAATTAAACTAAGGCAATGCTTAATGAGATTTAGCACTTCTTACTTAAACATGCATCAGACAGTTTTCTTCTTGATATCTCTTCACCTCCCTTCTAGCTCTTTTGCCCTCAATATCTATACACCCATTTCCATATTTCACTTGTTGAAGAATATGTAGTCTATAGAAACTTCCAGAGTCAGCAGCAGTCCCTATTACTTTCTATTGAAATCTTAACCATTTGGTAAGGTGGCAAGCCACAAGAACCAGGAAGATGGGCCTTGCTTTCTGATCTGGAGAATAATGTGTGTACATGATGTTTGTAGCAATTCTGGCTCTGGAGTGGGCTTTGCCTGTTTTTAATTTCTCAAAATGGGATTCCAATGTCAGTGAAAATGTTCAGAAGGAGCCATAAGTGCATTAGGTGAAATGTCAAAACAAAACCTTTCAAAAGATAAGTGTCAAAAAAAAGAGATTTTGACAATTCCCTGCATGATGTATCAGAATATATTTTTTGCTTATTCCTTTTAAATATCTCTCACTCAAATCCCATTAAAAGAAACAAGCATTTCATATCTTTCAACCTTTGGGAACACAAAAGGACTTTACAGTTACTTTCCTTTTTATGTAGTCCAAACATAGTAATGGATGGATGGTTAACTATCCCAAGATGGCAGAAAATCAGCTAACAAGAAAAAGTGTTATGCATCCTTAGACAGCACTGATTCTGAGCTAATATTGAAGCTGTCTATGTGTGAAGTAGTTATGCATTTTTATTTTATTGTACTTTTTGCTTGCTTATTTCTTTAGACTTGAATAGAAGCAAAGAATTCTGCTGACTGGCATGTTGGTGGAATGGACATTAACTGCATTTTAAAATCAGTTCAGTTCAAAAGAAATCAAAGCTAGAGAGAAAGAAAAACCTTTCCACCATCTGTGAATTAAAGTTCAAATAGCTCTGCAGTTTGTTCCAATCCATTCTCATTCATGGTAGATCTCAAAGTGCCTTTTCTTTAAGGAATTCTTCAGAGTTATTCAAAATGGAAGAAAGGAAGTTTGACAGATTCAAATTTTTTTTGTTTGTTTGTTTTGATTCATTGGTGAGGACAATCTATTAAATAGAAGATAATGATGAAAATACAAAAATGAAAGACGGAAAAAACAAACTACATTAAAGAAAAACAAAGTGTCAAGTAAGAGGCAGAAGATCATCAAGGATGAGATTGAACCTGGAATTAGAAAATTTGAGTTATGATCATAATACGTGACCTTGGGTAAAGTGTTGAATCTCTTGAAGCACAGTTTTGAGCTTGGAATGGAGAAATTGGATTAAATGATTATTTAACTCATCATCAGTGTGGTGGTTCCATGGCTCCAAAGGGTTTTTTTTTTTTATTATGCTACTTTTTTTTTAACCCTGATGGGAGATATGCTTCTGAGTCAGTGGGTATTGTGGAAAGTGTTTGGGGACAGATAAATCCAAGTTTAAATTTCATACGTAACACATGACTTTGAACAAATTACTGGCTTATCTGAGCAATGGAGATAATAATATCTACTTCCCAGAGACTTGCTGATCAAACAACATTTGGAACAAAACTTTCCTTTCTTGACACGTATTGGTTGGCCATTTTCCTGACTCTTCTCTCCTATGTGGAAGAAAAACACCTTTTCACAAGAAACTTGTTTCTCCATTAGACTTTTGCAAAGTCTGGAAAGAAGGAAAATTGGGCCTTAGTTGGCTCCAGGGAGCAACTTCTTAAGCTTTTATGCTCTAGGGGAAGTTTTACCTTATGAAGGATCACCCCAGAATGACAAGGAACCAAAGTGGTGAATAAGCAGAGACACACAAAGAAGTGTTTTTTAAGACTGAACATATAGCCAAAGATGCACAGAGAAATAATGCAAAACACTGCATATCAAAAATGCAAAAAACAACTCTGCTTTACCTTTCTCATCATATAAAATAAAGCCACTGACAAAGCAGTTCATCTTCCCTTGCACTTTTTTAGGAGATACTTAGCATAGCAGGTTGTGACAGTTAAATTTATTTTGCATGATTTGTCTAGAAAAATGAAGGTGTCACATATGTCAAATTATCATTATATCTAATATCTCCTGTTTAATGTGTCCAGGAACATAATTTTTGATTTGAGCAATTTACATATGCATATTGTCTCATTATCCTAGTACAATACTGTTTGGGAAGAGTGAGTCCTAAATATATGTTGGGAATATAATTACCCTGATGAAATGTGGTTTAAATTATCAGAAAACTTTTCAAATGCATTTGTGTTCTGCTTTGTAAAAATGAATCATTAAACCAAGAATAAAGGATTTATCAGAAAGGTTGTGTGGTTTCTTAAATAGCTTTTCTTTTCTTCCTACATATGAATCCAGAACTTGCTCTTAACCGTGAGCTATGTTTCGACTACTAATGTATTGCCAGAAAAGGAAAGTAAAGCTGAAGTCCAGTGCTTAGGAGAATTAATTAAAGTAAGAAAAAAGTTGAATATTTTATTTGTTTTTAAGAAAAGCAGATTTTTGCTGAATATGTTAACATTAACATAATCTCATTATTTTAGTGAAATTTACTTGATTTAAGCATTCCACTTTAGATATAATACTTTATATGTATTATAAACTGCTTGAGAAATAACAAACAACGAGGATGGACAGAATATAGATTATCCATCATCCTATGTAAAAATTCACCAATATATTCATTCATTCCAGAGGACATTTATTGATCCATATTTTGTGCTAGGCACAGAGCCAAGGGAGGAGTACAGTGATAGTGCGTATAGCTCATCTCTGTAGGAAACCTCCATGACAGACAAAAACTCACTGCTACTGGCTTTTGTTTGGCCCATAGCTGAAGGGTAAACCCCTGGTAGCAAATAATAGTGTTTTCTTGTATTAATTAATATGCTTTGTTCCCCTTGCCAAACACATGTGGCTATTTGGGTTTTAAAAAGGGTTGTTATATGCATGAGGATATGAATATACCGCATTTGCTTCAAGATTTGAGTCTTGTATTAATCTGTGTCCAACTCAAGCTGTTCCTATTTTATAAAAATATTTTGTAAAGTCAAAGGAGCAGAAGATAGACAATTACTATCCTAAGATATTATTGTAATGTACAGATATTTGGATTCAGAAACATCTGTGCTTGAATTTTCTGTCCTCAATTTATGGTTATATAACATTGAAGGAAAAGCATTGAAACTTTCTGAGACTCATTTCTATATTCACACCATGAGGAAGAGAATACTTACGCCATAGAGTGGCTCTAAGGATTGTAGAAGGTGTTATACACATGAATACTTAACAAAGTATATGACATAGGGATATAATGGATGCAGAAGTCTACAAAGCAATGGTACAATTCAGAATATTCATCAACATTTGACTGCTTACTTGATAGAACTGAGCTAGAATTCCAACTTCCTAACCCTTGAAAAGCACCCTTAGACATCTCTCCATGTCTAAACCCTGTGGAAATTTGAAAAGCCAGCTTGCACTCCACCCCTCCCAGAAGACATTCTTTCAAACCCAGCCCTCCTTGAACTTCTCCTTTCTGAACACCTCCAAATCACCAGCACAAAAAATATAGGATGAATAAATCCATGCCTAGGGAATTTAAAAGAAATGCACTTCAAGGAAGAAAAAGGAACTAGACTCTGAACCACAGATAAAATAAATGAAGTCAACCTCTTTGAGCTTTGATTTTTTTCATCTATGAAACTGAATTCCTATGAGAATTCAGTGAGCAATCATATGTCTAGCTCAGAATATGGTCCATAACATCAACAAACCCTCATTTCATTTCTATATCAGCTTTCAGGGCTATCATGACAAATTACTATAAGCCAGGTAGCTTAAAAAATCAGAAACCTGATTCTTTCACAGTATAGGAAGTCAGATGTCCAAAATCAAGAAATTCAAATGGCCAAAAAACACATGAAAAAATGCTCACCACCTCTAGCCATAAAGGAAATGCAAATCAAAACCACACTGCACTGCTGGTGGGAATGAAGGCTAGCAGAGCCACTCTGGAAAAAAAAATTGGAGGCTTCTTAAAAATCTAAACATAGATCTGCCATATGATCCAGCAATACCACTCCTGGGCATATACCCAAAAGAATGTGACACGGGTTACTCCAGAGGCACCTGAACACCCATGTTTATTGCAGCACTATTCACAATAGCCAAGTTATGGAAACAACCAAGATGCCCTACTACTGATGAATAGATTAAGAAAATGTGGTATTTATACACAGTGGAATTTTTCTCAGCCATGAAGAAGAATGAAATCTTACCATTCGCAAGTAAATGGATGGAACTGGAGAACATCATTCTCAGCGAGGTTAGCCAGGCTTAAAAGACCAAAAATAGCATGTTCTCCATCATATGCAGACTTTAGATCTAGGGCAAATACAGCAATGTTGTTGGACTGGGGTCACATGACAAGGGGAGAGCACATACGGGAGGTATAGAGATAGGTAGAAAACCCAAAACATGAAAGCATTTGATCTCCCCATTCCAGAGGAGCTAATACAGAAACCTTAAAGTAACAGAGGTCAACATGAGAAGGAGATCAGGAACCAGTGTAAAGATCAGTTAGAGATGAATCAACTTGGCTTGTAACACATTTGTACATGGAAGCAATGCTAGGAATCTCTCTGTATAGCTATCCTTAACTCAACAAGCAAAAACGCTTTGTCTTCCTTATTATGCTTATGTCTTCTCTTCAACAAAATTAGAGATAAGGGCAGAACAGGTTCTGCCTGGAAGTGAGAAGGGGAAGGGTGGAGAGGGTAAGGGAGGGGGACAGGGGGGAGAAATGACCCAAACAACGTATGCACGTGTGAATAAATGAATAATAAAAAAAAAGAATCAAGGTGTCAGTAGATTTAACTCCTTCTGGCGGTACTCAGGGAAAATCTTTCCCATGCCTCTCTCCTGGCTCTTGGTGGCAACAACCTTCGACATTCCTTGGCTTATAGTTGCGTTACTCCATTATTGCTTCTGTTGTCTCATGGCCTTCTGCCCTGTGTATATCCTCTGTGTTTCTGTATTTTATCTCTTTCTCCTTTCTCTTATAAAAATGCAATATGACCTCACTTTAACTTAACCATTTAAATCTGCAAAGACCATATTTCCAAACAAGGTCCCATTCTGAGCTTCTTGGTGGATATGAAATCTTAAGGGGAATTTGGGATACTATGTAACCTACTATATTTTCTGTTTTGTTTTCTACCATAGCTTCTCACGAAATATTTGACATATAGTAGGAGTTCAACAAATATCATTTAGTGGCTTATGAGCCTGAGTTTTTCTAAGAAAATCCTTGACTCCATAGCCAAGAACTGTACTTGGGCATATCCCAGTTACTGTTTTTTAATGTCTAAGTAATACCATGAAGATAAGAATGAGGAGTTCTTTCTGCTTAAATGGTAACCAAGGCTAGAACTTTCCTTATGCTACAAAAATGTGTTTAAAACTGAATTGTGTTTGCATGCCATTCAGAATAATTTTATTAAGTAAGTTAAATTTCAGCTTACTCACGTATCAATACCTACATTCTGGCTGCATCATATGTGTTCTTTGCCCTTGTTTTTGCATTGTTATTTTAAAACACGGACATTATAAATTAGAGGACTAAGTAATATTAATATTCTCTATTAATGATAATGTGCCTTGTAGCCATTTATTTTACCATTACATTTAGTCTTTTGAAGAAGAAGATTTGAATGTCTAACTTTTGGTAGTTCCTGCAAAGCTATACTTTTGGCAAACTGACCCTTGAAGAAACTGCAATGTAACAGTGCCTCTCACTTATCTTCCAAATCACCACCTCTATCAATGTTTAAAGTAATATACACAGACAACATGTGACATGCCATGACTTAAAGTTTATTATTTAGGGATTCAACCTGAAAATTTATCCTAGCAAGAGATCCATAAAGTGTCATCTGAATAGGACACATAAAGCCATCATTGAGGATCATTGATAAAGTTCACAGATTTACTTCTAGAATAAAATCTACAGACTTTAGTAAGCCAAGCAAGATCTTCCATAATTCATTCCTAGATTTCCACTTCTGGCCTATCTCTATCAACTAGCTCTCCTATAACTACTCCTTTTTTTTTCTTTTATATACACATTTATTTGATACTGAAAATTATTAACATCAGAAATTCCTTTTACAGCAACCCAAATATTTGAAAATGAGAAAATATAGTTATATCTACCCTAATTATTACACTTTAACCAAACTACCCCATGTTCTCCTCACATTCCTTCAGGCTACATTTCATTTCATAGACATTAGGCTTCTAAAACAAAGACTTGAGACCTACTGGTGTTTATTTGGGTCAAATCAAAATGTAGAACGAAAGTATTTTAAAGTCATTCATATACAGATTACACAGATCCCTTATAAATTAATGATGGAGGTAGGAAAATATCCCAAGCACCAAAAAAAAAAAGTAAAAGTAAGAGATGCAAGATTATTGCAAGGTCATATCATATACATCAGTTTCTCAAAATTAGTGGTATATAGCTTTCAACATGCTTCATTAGATTACCAGTAGAGAAACAGTACAAGATTTATGTCTAAATTCAAACCCAAGTCCCACCAAAAAAGAAAAAAGATTTAAGTCTAAATTGACTCTGCTGTCTGTTATAATTCCCTATTCTTGCATTCTCAGAAGGTTCCCAGGCATGGTACACGTAGTAACTGCAGGTATATCTGAATGGCACACAGAATGGCTCACTCGGAAGGCTTCTAATCGCGTCTCAGCTTTTCTTTTTGAAGTCGGACATACCTGTTCCCCATGAGAGCTCTCTCACTTGGCCAGGCATTCTCTCCGTGGGCATAACAAGGTCCAGACTCCTCTCTGCCTGTAGCAAGTGTCACCTCTGGTCTCCTGTAGGACCCTTTCATTTCTGTCCAGCACTTGAGCTGGACCTCCTGGTAGAGGGGAAAGGAACCTGGTAGGAGGGTTGAGAGTTAACTTATGAAGGTCCCTTATCGAGGTTTCTGAATGAAAGCGTGCTGACTCTCTTGGTTAATTTTCTTCATAGGCCATCTGAAAAATTATATGTGTTCCAGAGGAAAAATAACATATTCTTCTTACCTTAGATATACAAAATAATGTTAAGTATAAATCTAGTTTTAAACAATGAGAGAAGAATATTATAATCGCTTTCAGTGTGGAAGGAGAAGACTTCTGTTCTGCTCTTCTGCCATTCTTTCACAATGGCTATATCCACAGCTTGTAGAAGTTCCAAGATATGCATCCAAGCATGTTGGGTAGAAAAAGACTAGGGCACTTCTCTTTTATAGGAAACAAATAAAAATTTTCAGAGCCCACAACAAAGATGCTGTCACATTCCTGTAAATAAAGTTATGCTTTATGCTTCCCCTGTCTGAATCAAACACCAGGGTTGTCAGCTTCACATAATCTAAATAGAATGAATAGATGTTGAGGTGCCACCAGGTTGCACTGTTGGATCCCACAACACCTCTGAGATAAGGACAGAAGTTAATTAAAATACATTTGTTATAATCCTGAAGTCTGGAAATCCAAGATCCAAGGAAATTTTATGGTCGTTTGTTATCAGCTCCTAATTGTGAGAAAAAAATATCAAATGCTTCATTTGAACACCTGATTTTGCCCCTTTGGAAACATACATCTTTGAAGAAGAAATCCTTTATTCTCTATGGTTTGTTTCTTTCTCTCTCCCTCTCTCTCTCTCTCATCTCTGATTGTACATCTATCTATTTTAAAATAGAAAACTCCAGTGAATTTGCATTCCTATGAAAATGTGCACAGTATCTTTAAGTAAATAAGGATAATGCAATGATGCATGAATTTCTTCACCTGAAATCACTATGAAGTGTAAAATCTGAACTTTTTAACACTGAGTCACAGCAAAAAAATTTAAAAATAAGGATAAATATGAGGGAGGTAAAATATTGTGCTGGGGATGGCACTGGTGAGTGGCTCAGAGTTCACAGGTCATATTTTACCTTTCATTCAAGTTCCATTCAAACTCCTATATGAGAGTCAATGAAGTCATCGCTTGGCCCATATCTATCTGTAAAGAACTGAAAAACTTTCTGCAAAGACAAATAAAAATATTCTTTGTTACTCAATATAGTATCTACTAACAAAACGCGACTATTGAGCAATGCAAATGTGGCTAGTGTACTGAGAAGCTAAGTTTTTAAATTTTATTTCATTTAAACAACCACATGGTATTAGTTTTACCATATTTGAAAGCTGGCTGGCTCTCTTAATACCATCTACTTTAGCTAAACTCAATTGTTCTCCCAAGTGCCAAGCGATTTCTTCAATAATGTGCCTTTGTCACAATCTCTCTCTTGCCTATAATTAATATTCTTCCCTTTGTATTCATCTGATAAACTTATTCCATTTGAAAAACTCTGTCACTTTCAATTAATATGTTAATATGTTAATCCTCAACCACTCCATCCTTTGAATTTCTCTGATATTTATGATTTTAGGTGAAACTCTTCTGTTACTGTCCACTGTTACTTCTCTCGTGTATTGAAAAATACACTTAGCCCTTAATGGTATATTGTTTTTACAATAATATAATTTTCACAGTATTCTAGATACAATAACAAGACATGTCAGTGTTTGGTTGTAAGGTTTAAGACCATGTTGCCTAGAATCCATAGAGTCAGTGGAAGTAGCTTTGCAAAACTCATTGAGAATAATAAATTCATTGAAGTTAGACTAATGAAAAACAAAACAAAGAGACTTGGCTGTTAATAATATTGCTACAAAAGGTAACATTTCTGGAAAAGTATGAAATACAAGTTATTAATAAATACTGTGTGCAAGTATTCAAGGAAAATTATCCTAACTAGGTTATCTCTGCCCAGCTGATACTAGAATATCCTGGAAAGAGCAGTAAATGCCGGCATCATATATGGGAAACCAGGGAAACCTGAGTCTCATCTTACTCCTAGGTGATTATTTGATCTTAGAAATGCTATTAACTATTTCAGAATTTTCTAGTGTATAACATTATCTGGATAACAGAAAATCACATGTGATAATGCATGTGAAAAGTGTTTTATAAGCTGCACAAGAATATAACCATTATTATTATCATCACTATTAATGTGATTTATAGTATTATTTCCCCTTCAATCTATTTGATAAACTTTCTAAAAACCTGTCCTTTATCTGCCTTATGTTACACAAGAAGAATATCATCTCTTCCAACAAATTCATTTAATAGACAACAAATTTTTACATTCATGGAAATTTCTAGCAAGTTTCCAGATAACTATGCTTTAAAAATAAGTTTTTAAGCTCTAGCAAGTTGAAGGAAAAATCAGTTTGGCATAGAAGGTAACTACAATATTCCAGAGCAACTTAAAGTATTGCTCAATAAATATATTGAAAATTATCCCTGAAATATCTCTTTCTATTCAAATAAAATCTTCAAATCATCTATGACCATGTCATCTTCTTCATTTTCAAAATTTCATCTATTCCTCTCAGATGTCACTGTAACTCTTCCATTTTTCCCAAATCTCCAACACATGAAAGACACTCAAATCATATCCAAACCATAGCATAATGTTTAATTATCTTTTACCTCAGAAATCTCAGTTTGATCTTTGCTTGTTTATCATCTCTCTTCTTCACTGGACTTTCTTGCTCACTATTTTAAGTTCTGTTCTTAAAAGGATCCTACTGTTAATATTCAATAAAAATGTATTGCATCAGTGTTATAAATCTATGAGTTATAAAGAAGAAAGTATTATAAAGAAGAAAGTATTGTTCTGGAGGCACATATATGACCTAATAGGAAGGATGCCTTCTTAACAGTTGGATTCCCAAGAATCTAGTAAAACTGAATATAGAAACATGAATGGTTATGAATTTCTTTCTACCAGAATTTTTCCTTTATATCTACCTTCCTTGTTTTTTCCTGGATAGAATACACTTTCTAAAATTCAAATATATCATCCTTTCCATCCATAAACACTTCCAATATTCCATCAATGGAGAGATGTACTCCATTGTACTGCATCAATACAACTCAAGCTTCTTAACTGACTTATATGTTATTTCATCTCCCCTTCAGCTCCTTCCCTGCAACTGTCAAAACAGCCAGTCCAAACTATCCAAATAGTGTAGGTTCTCTGTGAACAAAGTTCTCTGAAGTCTAAAAATTTTGATAATATCTATTTTCAAGAGCTTCCTTTACCATCTCTTGACTGATGAATTTTCATCATCAAGAATTAAGTGGTCATGGGCTCAGTTACATTAAGCCTCCTCAATGCAGAACTAACCTATAAGGCTTGTGGTATTCTCCTTAATGTGTTCTTAGATCATAATATTGAGGAATTTCCAGGGACCTGTGCATCCACAATAACTACAAAAATACCTCTCGTGTCCTAAACATACAAAAGAATTAAGCTATTGTAATATGAAATAGCACATTTTGTGTTTGGTAGCAGAGAGTCTTAATGAATACCCTCAAATTTCCCCTCCAGTAGCTGTCTAGTTAACTAATTTAAGTCATTATCAGGCCTTTATAGATACCAAAAGATTTCTCTACAAATATTGCACAGGAGACAACTAAGGGAAGAGTCCTAGGATAATAATTCTTACATTTTTACTACCCCAAAGTATAAGAGGAAGCACTGGATAGTATCATCTCAGAGTTGTATTTTTCAGGAATTCAAATTTTAAAAAGTAATATATATTAAATTGCCACAAAAGTTTTACCCACTGCTTCTCAAAGAACATCAATAAAATAAATACAGGTCTAGAGTGTTTTATCAAACTTTATTTGAGTTGAAACTATATAAAATAAAAAAGTAGAATAGAATTTTTTTTACTGATTTGGAAAACCCGTACTTCTTTTCAAAGGTTTGTAACTTAAAAACTGTTTCTATGTTTCAGTCAAAGTTTCCAAAAAGAATTTTTTTCCTTCCAGTCAGAGGTTTTACAAGAAAATGTTCAAATGGAAAAAAAGAAAATAAAAAGAAAAAGCTTTTAACAGTAAGTTAATAGGGTGTCCTAAATGGAACCTGAAATTGAAGCATTCCCCCCTAATGTGACTCTCTGTAGAACTTCAAAAGAAAAGACAGCATGACAGGGCTTCCCAGAGGAAGGGAAGGAGGGTGGGCAGTGGCTGTCATTAGTTGAGGTGGCTACTTCACTTCTGAATGTACTCTATCTACAACCAAAGCAGTTGCCCTTGATAATTTAAGCACCCAAATAGCCACTGGCTAGAATGGCTATGCCTTTATGTGGATCTTGCTCTCAGCTTTGGTGAGAGAACAATCATATTGAATTATCATCTTTAAACATTATTCTCATAAGAACATAAGATATTAGGAACACATTCTTGTACTCTTACAAAAAAGATACTGACAGGATCCCTTTTCCATTTTTTTCCCCAATCTTTATCATCAACATGAAGCCTTACAATGTAAATGTTGGTTTTCTAAATGCCAGTGGTGATCTTTTATATTTTTATAAAAGGATATTGTTGGAGTATCCACTTGTCTGAAAATTGTAGTTCTTTTCTTGTGGGGTGACAATTTGAATACTTTCAACCTGAATCAGAATTTGTCTTCACTCTTGCCCAAAGACTGAGATATAAAATACTATTGATATTGATACATTATTTAATCTACTTATTTTGGGTTCTTTAACTTGGCTGCAGCTCCATTAATGGTTGAGTACCTTTGTATAGAAACATAAAATATAAAATTTTAAAACTTAATATATTCTGTATTCAGAATAATATTCATCAACATAAACACACACCTAAATGTCTATAGAAGAATGAGCTGTTACTACAAAAGCCCTGTTATTATCTAAAGTCCTCTTAACCAAAAAGTTTGGAAGGAGCAAAAGTTAAGGCAATATCCCAGGACCAGAAAAAGAGTGTCTACTGACTAGTAGTGTGAGAGATAGAAGCTCAGTGAGATAAGTATTGGAATATAACTAATGATCTCTCCTTTTGTCCAACAATAAGCTTGTGGCTAAGAAGTTCTCAAAATCAGATGAAACAAAGAAATCAGACAGCTATAAAGAGAAGATGAGGAAGAAGGAAAAACCCTTTAATTTCATTGATACCAGTGGAATGGTGCATGATATATGGTTTTATCTGAAAAGGTACAGGGCTGGTGCAGACAAAGATTCTCTTATTCAAACAATTATTAGGAAAAGTAGCATCTATTCCTCAAGGTCTTGCAGGAGTGCAAAATTATTGAGCTATTTACATAATCTTCTATGTTAAAATTCCAGTGCTTAAGCCATACAGAGTAATTTTCCTAGTGTAGTCCTAAAAGTGAGCTCAGCATGCTGACTGCAGAGCTTTACCTCACCAGATGAAATTTTGTTTTTCAAAATGAAAATAATAATAGTGCATAATTCAGAGTATTGTAAATATTACATAAGTTAATGTATGTTAACTACTTATTGCATTATGATTATGAGTAATACTTCCTAGGACTTTTCTAACATAAGGAAGAAGCATAAGAGCTGTAATGGCCTGACAGATTTTAATAGAGATTTTAATAGAGATCTAGAAGTTCCCCAAATATGGATCTAGTATTATTTGCTTGCATATTCTGGCCCACTGCACAGTACTGCAAGACAGTTGCATGTGTGTTGGGAGTGGGGGGCATTAAAAGGCTCTAAAAAATGGAAGGACACCTCATACTTATATAGTGTTCATCCCAAAAACCTTTAAGAAAAGGAGGCCTAAATAAAAATATATCTCATGAAGAAGGTTTTAAAATTTAACGTGAAGTGAAAATTAAATTACATATGGCTCAATTCCAGCACCCCACCTAAAAGGATAAAAGAGACCAAGTAAGCTATTTATCTTTCTGACAATGATATGGTCATGCTCCCTTTAAGAGAAAATAGTTTTAATGCCAGTATATATTGTTTCTGTTTAAATCCAAAGTGCAGAATACAGAGCAAAATGAGGCATATGACATATAGACACATGTAAAAGCACACAATAGAAGCAGAACCACAGAGATTCTGATTTTGAAATATAAAAAAGCAATGTATTAAAAATTGGCACTGTGAATTTGGCAAATAAGTTATTTAAAAATGGACAAAAATGGATAGAATAATGGATAATTTCAGCAGAGAAATAAGACTAATACATAGAAATATGATGTATTATGAATGATATGTATGAAACATATAAAATGTGTGAAGGAAAATACACAAATCTGGTAAAAGGATTAAGAGACTAAAGAAGTGGTGAGGTAGTCTATGCTCATGAATAGGCAGGCTCAATAATGGCGAGAAGTCAGTTCTTACCAACTTGGCACATAAATTCAATGTAATTGAAACCACTTTAAAGTGGAAAACCAAGATCCTATCAAGTCATTTTGTAGATACTGACAAAATGATTTTAATGCTTTTATGGAATGACAAGCCCCAGAATAACCAGCACAGTACTAAGGAGAGGGACAAGAGCAAAAGACTGACTGACACTACCCAACTGCCAGCTACTCTAGAGCAGACAGTATGAAACTGATGAAAGAATAAGTGAGTAGATCCAAACGAGCCCCGAAATGGACCTGCATAAATACCAACCTTTGAAAGGGAAGAAAGGCAGCCTACAGGAAAAAGGTCAATATTCTTATTAAATACGGCTGAAGCAGGAACAGAATACCCACATGCCAATCACTGAATGTAGATGTAGTCCTTACAACTTTCACAAAAATTAACTAAAATGAATAATAAACCTAAGTATAAAATGCAAAACTATGAAACTCCTAGAAGACAGCATTGAAGAAATTCTAAATGACCTTAGGATTGGTGATCACTTCTTGGATACAACACCGAACACATGATCCATGAGAGAAAAAGACTGATAAATTGACAAGTTGGACTTTTTTAAATTAAAACTTCTTTGTGAAAGGAACTATTAAGACAATGAAAGAATAAATCACAGACTGGGAGAAATATCTGCAGGACATGTCTGATAAAGGTCTGAAACTCTCACAATTCAAAATAAGAAAACAAGTGACTCAGTTGAAAATGTGCAAAGGACCTAAACAGACACTTCACTAAAAAAGTCATATAGACAACAAATAAGCATAAGAAATGATGTCTATTTAGGGATTTGCAAATTAAATAACAATGAAATACTACTATACACCTAATAGAAGAGTCAGAAACCCACAACACTGCCAACCCCAAATGGTGGTGAAGATGCAGAGCAAGAAGAACTCTCACTTATTGTTAGTAGTAATACAAAAAGGTATAGCTACTTTGGAAGACCATTTGGCATAACTGAAAGTAAAAGTCTTACCATTCGATCAAGCAATTTATCAATTGAGGTGAAAGACTACATCCACACCAAAGCCTGCACATGGATTCTTATGCAAATTTGTTAATAATTACTGAATCTTAAAAGCAACAACTTTAATATAACAAAGGATAGATAAATAAATAAAGATGTCCTTTAATATAATAAAGGATAAATAATCAATAGAATTTTATTCAGCAATAAATGAAACAAGCTGTCAATCCACAAAAAGCCATTCAGAAACTTTAAGTGCATAATGCTCAACAACCTGAGCTACTACATATATATACTGTATAATTCCAACTACACATATTTTGTGAAAGCAAAACTATGGTGACAACAAAAAGATCATTGGTTTCTAGGCCTCAGGATTAAATAATGGAGGGATAAATAGGCAAAGCACAGAAGATTTTTTAGGCTAGTGAAATTATTCTATGAATTGACCTACATATAAAAAAACCTAAATGAACCCCAAGCAGAATACATAATAAGATCCCACCTAGAAAGAACCACATAATCAAACCATTGGGAATCAAAACTTAAATGAAGTTATGAAAAGTAAGCAGTTCTAACAATAAATAGTGTAACCACGGTAGCATAGCCACAAGCACAATTGACTTCCCATCAGAAACCATGGAAGCAATCAATTAGATGGCATTTTTCAAATGTTTGCAGAATGAAAAGTACCACCAACCTGGAGTTTCAAACCATCAAAACTGTATTTCAAAAAATTAACATATCAGAAATAAAGGGGGAGATTTCTTCAGTTCCTCTAAACATTAAATAGATTATATGGGGATGTTTTTAAAATATTGTGCCAATAAATATGGGTGAAGAGATAAGTTGTTTGAAAAACAAAACTTATTCTATACCCATTAAGTAAATTAAATTGGTAGTTTAAAACTTCCAAAAGAAATATAAGCTGGGATGCCTTCACAGATGAATTTTTTTTTAATTTATGGAAAAATACATACCCTTTAAAGAAATTAGTAATAAAAAGAACAGTTCTCAACCCTTAAGATGAACATTAACATAAACTAATCCTTAAATACACTTTGGAGAAAAGGAAGACTGTAAACATTCTTTTGACTACAGACATAAAAATCTTTTACAAATATGAGCAAATCAATTTCAGCAATATATAAATAAAAAGATTCAGGGCTGGTTTAATACTTTAAAATAAACTAATGCAATTCACTACATATATATAACATATAAATATTATATATATGTAAAATAAAGGAGAAACCATATAATCATCTCAACAGATAAAGACAAACCCATTACAAATGGCAGATATTCTGAGTTAATTAGGTCTAGAAAAGAAATTCATCAAGTTTGCAAAATATATTCGTGACAATTCCATAGGCAAGATCATATTTATTCATGTAAGTTCTTACAGAATTTTTCAGAGGACAAAAACAGCAGTACATATAAAGTAAGTAGAACAATGCTTAATGAAAGTAAGCTGTATAAAACATGGGAATGCCAATTACTCATAATAGGGAGATTGATAAATAACCTAAGCATGTTCTAGTGTGTTCATATTGAGGAAATAAACAGAAGATAAAGTTCACTGTCTATGGGAAATCACCTGGAGAGGTAAGTTTCCAATTGGTTCAAAACTGACTGTGGAGAGTTGGGCAGAAGCCAGCTAGCTGATAACAGTTTGCAAGAGTTGCTGTGTGCATCTTTTCATATCTTTTGTTTTTGTGACTTCGTGTTGGTAGCTAAGAATTATCCACGTGGGAGTTCCTATAGTATGCAAATCAGCAAATGTAACAAATGAGTTTTTTCTGCTCAGGAAGAGTAGGTTTATACATCAAGTACAATTAATGGTGTGCACTGATTGTATACTCTTGTAGAAATAGAAAATTCTGAATTGAATACTCAATAAAGAAACCAGCACTCACAGGTTTTCTTTAAGAAACGTTACAATCAAATCTACGTAGGCCAGTGATAAAACCTTACACATGTATACTAAATAATAAGAACAGATATTTACTTTAAACATGGGTGTTTGTATTTTAAAATCTTTCTATGCATTAATTCATGACTGAACCCTAATAAATTTTATGATACCTAACAATTATGAGGCAAAAGAAAGCAGGAATGGATGTAGAATATAGAATTTGGCTTATTTCATTGTGTTAAGTTTCCACATTTCCATTTTTCTTCTTGGCGCACAATGCCACATAAGAAATGAACTAAAACGAACAGAAGCCTAAACTGTGTCTCTTTCTTTATATTCTGTGTTTATGCAAACAGAAGATTAAAAAATCAGCTTATTCATTCCTCTTTGTATTGCTCATTCAGTATAAGAAAAACAAATGAACTTCACTTGCTGTCTTAGTTCTTAGAAGCCTGCTGTTTATCTCTCATACCTCCATTGACAACTATGTGTCACTTTATCTTTCACATTTGCATTTTGGAATATTTTTAGCCAGATTTATTAGCCAAAAGATAAAAAAAAAGACTAGAACAACTAGTAATAAAGTCCATACTAGAGAGGATGGCCTTGGCCTCGAAGGAGAAAACAGCATTGCTTAATTAACACTATTCTTGGAGTAGCTCCCACTAAGCAAGAGGCTTCTCTACCACTTCAGCCTTTCAGAGGGTTTTTTTTTTTTTTCTCTAAAACACCAGTTTGACTGATAAGAAGGTCAAGGTAACTAGATCACAAAAAAGCATGTTTTTGTTTTTTTTTTTTTTTCCTGCTTACAAGGTTTGTAAGTATATACTGTCACAGTGGGCATTGAGTCCACTGAAAGCCAGGCTTCTATCACATAACTGCCACTTTTAAGTCCCTCAGCATTTCTAAGTATTAGTTTTCTGTCCTATAAAATGAATAATGATTCCTATCTCACAAGTTACTCTGGGACTTAATGAAATGCCTAATAAGTACTTGATGAACAATGGCTTATGTTATAATTTTTTGTTGCATTAACAGTAGTTATATGAAATTTACACATTTTGGGTAATGCCTAGATTTTAGGCAAGCATACATTTTATTTAAGATAATCACTGGAAATTGGAGGGTGCTGATAGATAACTTGAGTTTATTGGAGTCATCTTGAAGCTTCATTAACATGAGAATTTCTTCAGATACTTGTTAAAAGTTCACATGACCATGTTCACACTATAGAGCTTTTGATTCATTAGGTTTGAAATGGAACTCAAGTATCTGCATTGTAAGGAATAATATTGTGAGTCTCGTGCAGGGAATTTCAGGGATATTTCTGGGGAAATACTGATTTGGTTTTATAATGAACTATGTAGTCTACACTAATGATCACATTTAAACTTTGTAATAAATTTAAAGGGCATCAGTTGGAAAACTCAAGCCAAAAGATTTTATGTAGATCTTTTAAAACATATCCATAATTGAGTGGGTGTTCCAAACTGTTGTTTAGCCTGCTCAAAATAGATCTATACAAAGTATGAGGTCTGCCAGGACCTTGGTAGAGAGTCACACATAAATTTGTGTTTGCTCTAAGCTGAGTCTTCCTGGGTCATATTATCCCACAGGTCCTCAAGGATGGATCACCATAAGACTGCTTGCTAGAACACAGGGATAGTTTCATGGGCATATGACCCAGTAACACCATAGGACTCTGTACCAAGAATGTCCCTGTTTAATGCTCTGCAATTGCCATCTTGAAATTCTCAGTAATTTTTGAACAAGTGAATTCTACATTTTCATTTATCTCTGTACTCTATTGTGTACTTAATAATTTTGAGGCAAATTGGTCATAGAAAGAATTTAAATGACTTTCATGTTGCAAATAAAGCCAAAGAGTCTCAGATACAGGATCACTTTCCCCAGATCAAAACAGTCAAAATTAATAGAAAGAGGATTTGAATTCAGGTCAACAGGTGGATGAACACGATCTACTCTGTGACTCCTTTGTTTTGCAAGGAACTGGAAAACCCATCTGGGAAAGGTCTGTATCCAGGCAGCACAAGAATGAAGGAGCCTCAACTAAAAAACAGGGAAGATAATTCTTTAAGTCATCATGACTTTTCCTGGAGAAGCACAGCTAGCATCCCAGGCCCTCCTTCCTGACTTAATAATACTTCAATTCTTCCTGGTGCAGACGAAAGCCCCTCTCTGTTGGCTGTTGTCTTGTGAGAGATAAAGATGTAAGACCACATTCCTTCCTTTCCTTCTTATTTTAAAATTAAAATATTAATTTTTTTCTCCTTGCATTTTGTTTAAAGCAGAAAAATGTGCTATGCCTTTTCTATTTTCCATTTTCTTCCTTTGTTTTACATTTGACCTGCAAAGCATGCCAGAATAAAATCTATCTTTCTCTCTCTCTTCATCTTCAATGGCATTTCCCAAGGGCATTTTTTAAGTACAGATGAAAAAGTAAGACAGAGGGAATATGAAAGAAGGGAAAGAAATGCCAAGTGAATAAGAACTGTTTTACCTTTTTTCCATGATCTTTATCTGCAACAAAAGCATTTGGCTTTGTTTCATTTATTAATAGAACTGAGCAAACTCAGAAAACACCTACAGCTTTCAAGTCCTGAATACTTGTCACTACAAACCAGAAATTCAGTACAGCCCTCACAGACAAAACAAGAGGCTACCACCTCTGAGACAGTGTGGGGCAGAAATGGGCAAAGTGAAATTTGTAGGCAGGTAAAAATGGATTTGGTTCCCAGATCAAGCAGTTGGGAATTGTGTCACCTTTGGGAAACATTTTGAGTTTCTCTCATCCTCAGTTTTTACATTCTTTAAATGGCGGTTTTATTGAGTACATCGGAGGATTATTCTAATTTTAAATAAAGCAGACTAGGAGCTGAGAGTACAGTGTTAATTTCCCTTCCTGTGAAATGTTCTCCTAGTCATCCTGCTGATTCAGGGCTTGCTTCCATTCTGAGAGATAGAGTGATAGAAAAACAAAGCAAGAAGACCAACCTGAGAATACACCAAGAGACCATGCAGATGGGCAAGCAAAGGTGACAAGGGAGTTCTGGATGGTTAGGAAATGAGAATTGGGTAGCAAATATGTCTCAGTTGTAAAGAGATCAAGGTCCATGCTGGGACAGAAAATAAGAGCAAGCCTTACCTCATGCATCATTTCTGGTTCTTTTCTGCCAGTAGCTTGCAGTTTTATGTGAGTGCTCTTTAGTTACCAAGAGAAATATACATAGGAGAAATTGAGACAATCTAAAGTTCATAGAAGGGTAGCTCTGACTGTGGGTGCTATTCTCCCTGGACATAGGCTCTGTGGTGGCATTTTCTTTTTCTTTTTTTTTTTCTGTTTCATACCTCAGATTTACTTGGTATTTCTTTTGCATTTTCTAAACTAAAATATGAATCAGAGTCCTGGGGAAACATGCTCATTAAAGCTGATTGGTGGACTCATTCTGGAGTTTCTGACTCAGGACATATGAAATTAGGATGGAATTTCTAAGGACCCATAAAATGCTGATGCCAGTAGTGGACACTCTGAGGACTACACCTTGAAGAGATTACTTGAAGCACAATTGGAAGCAATTGTTAGAGATCCCAGATTATTATACTGGCAATGCCTCATCTACCTGTTTCCTATCACTGCCCAGCACTAGGTACCCTAAAACTACCAACAGAATTTACTGGACACTCATAGTCCCTAAAAACACAGTTGTAAAGTTGGTATTAATCTTCCAAATTTGAAATATTTATTTTTATGTCTTAGGAAATTGATTTTTTTCCCACTTCAAAGACCTACTTTGTTTTGCTTTCAGAAAGTTGCTTAGAGAAAAGGGGGTAAAATTTTTACAGGGGAATATAACCTTTTAAAAACTATTACAGGACACAACTGAGCTTCTGAAAGGTCCATTAGGAGGACAGCTATGGATGAGGCATTCTGAGGAAATCTCTAGGCCTGCAATTTGAAGGCCTTTTAACCACCTTCTGTGTCCAAAAGACCTCAAGCTTTCATTCTTGCAGACACAAATGATGTTTCCAGACTTTTCTAGGATTTGACACAAGGAGACATTAACCCCTCACCTGTGTATGTGTATGTGGGTGTTAGTTGTTTTTATTCCTAAAACAATGGAGCTCTACTCAGAGTTAACTCCAGATAGGTTGCTGCTGATGTATGTGAGGATATTCAGCAGACCCTAACCATCTTCCAAAAATCAGTACATTTATGTGACATTGAAGATAAAGTCAAAGGGCAAAGCCTAAAAGAAGAAAGTAGAATCTTGGGCAAAACTTGTAATCCTTTAATCTTATTTGCATATCAGCTGAGTGAGTAAAGACAGCAGGGACATGTGAACAGAGCTTCCTTAAAGTTTGAGGCCATGCAGGCATTAGGTAGCATCTTAAAGCTAACTAGAATCGAAAAAATCATGTGTTTCTTTCCTGATTTTTAAGGAAATTTAAGGCTCAGTAATAGTTCAGGGGAAAATATATTTTTACCACCAGACCTACCCCACACCCTTTTTCCTATCAAAGAGACAGGCATACCTTCTTCTGATTGCCTTGTAGCAAATAGACAGAGAAACAAAACATTAGCATCTTCCCACCAATTTCTTCCAGAGTGTTATTGCTTAACTGGCTTTTCCCTATTGTCACATTGCTCTGTCCTTACCTCACAGATGTCATAGGTAAAAAAAAATTGATGCTCACATTATTCAACAGCAAATATTGCATTGGCAAATATTGCATGTCTCTTATTATTAGCTGTATATCTACACTGATGAGAAAGAACTTTCTTCATTATTATTTATCCATAATATATCTTATGATTACACTTTAGAATACTAGTTATGGTCAATTTATAAGGCTTAGTACATCTCCTGCTTCCTTATCCTGCATTCCTTAAAGCATGCTAAAGTTAGAATATAGACACCTCTGACTCTCTCAGAGATGGAACTTTGATTGGATACAATGGATTGAGGGAACAACAGCCTCAATCAAGTTGAGAAGGGGACTGCATTGAGAGTTAGTGGTATGAGGAGGCAGAGGCTTCATGGGTGCTTGCAGTCTAGAGATGACAGAGCCAGGAAGAGGATGTGACTAAATGTAGATAGTTCATCAGGTACTTTGCAATTTCACACTGCTTTCAATTAACCAGGGAAGTAGGCATGAGCACCTAGGACAGTAGAACAGAAAAGTGCTCCAGAAAGATAACAAAGGAAAAGTATCCCTGCCCAGAAGTGAGCTACTTGTGTATATGTACCCATTAGAAGTATCTTCTATCCTTCTTACAAAATTACCTTAACTAGAACAAACTGCATTCACAGATAGACAGGAAAATATCAAAGATGAAGATATATTTAATATCTAATTCAGTGGGAAAAATTATACAAGCTCAGTATGCAGAAAATATGGCAGGGAAAGCAGTTAATAATGCAACAAAAAGCAAAATTCACAAATTTAAAGATTTAGGGGTATAGGTCTTTCCAAAAAAACTTGTGAAAAAAAAATTACACTTTGAGAATGAAAAACTGGATAATCAGAAGAAAACTGGCAAAACAAATTTGAGAAATAATCTCAGAATCCATTTCAAAATGACAAAGTGCAAAATAAATTTGACTTATGGAGAATAGATCTAGAGACATCTATCATCTATCTATCTATCTATCTATCTATCTATCTATCTATCTATCTATGTGTCTATCTATGAAATAGCTATGCAAAAAAAAAGCAATGAAGAGTAGGGAAAGACTTCCCAGAACATAATAGAAGTTTTTTCAGTAGAAAAACTGGTATTGACAAAAGGTCCCACACAATGTCAGATTCAATGCAAGAAAGTAAGTCTTGAGGAAAGGAAATGCAAGAGACTATCTCTGAGATTGCCAGCCTTCTGCCAATGGACACATTCCTGAAAAAATACAGGAAAAGGGAGTTCAGGAAAGATGTGCCAGGCTTGATGAACAAGGGAGATAAAGGCAGGAGTTTCAGATTCTCTGGAATGCTTAGCAGATACACTATTCTGTGTGGTAAGAATAGTGGGGCACTGATAATAAAGAGGTCATTAAAAGTTGGAAATAGTAATATTCTGTCAGTCAGAGTGAACAGAGTTTTCTGAGAACCCCAGCATTCACTTGAGATCCTAGGAAGACCATATCATTCACATATGTAAGAATAGGAAACCGTAAGGACAAGAAATTACCCTAGAGTCAAATTCAATATGTTTAAATAGATATTCCTTAATAAAGAAGACAACTAAGTCAGACAAGAACAGCAGCAAACATCCATAGGTAATCAAAATACTTACAAGAACAAAATTCAGAATCATTTAAAGGATTGGATATAATCAGATCCCTCACAGCATGTCATAAATAATTCCCAGTACTGAGTAAAGACCTTAGCATGAAAACTTATTATTATTATTATTAATAAATACATAGTATGTATTAGTAGAGCTAATAGAGGAATTAAAACATAATTTTTAAAAATATACTGTAAATAATCCATAGATCAAAAAAGTAATTACAGATGAAAAAGAAAACATTTCAAATCAAATTATAACCAAAACATAGCATCTCAAAAACGTATTGCATACAGTTAATCAGTGACTTGAGGAAATTTTTCTTTTACATTAAAAGAACATATTAACAAATAAAAGCTTAAAACCAAAGATCTAAGTTTTCACCTTAAGAATCTAGAAAGGAAAGACAAAATAATCAGAAGTATGGAGAACAAAGTAATGAAAAAAGAGAATTCTATCAATGAAATAGAAAACAAAATAATAATGGAGGAAATTAACAAAACTAACACTAACTTTTGGAATAGATTCCAAAAAAAAAAACAGATGGTCTCCCAACAAATCTTATCATGAAAGAGTGGAGAAAATATATTTTGACTGAAGAGAAAGAGTGGATCCTATAAATCCTATAAGAAATACAAGGAGGACAAGGCGGCATCATGAATAATAGTGAGATAGTTTATTTAATAACTTAGCCCAAATAGCCAACTACGTTGTAAAACACTTCTTATGAAAACTAACATATAAGGGTAGGAATGTTACTCTGCATTAGAATATGTACTTAGCTATTGAACCCTGGGTTCAATCTCTGACATAAAAAAAAAAGACAAATTATCCAAAAAGTAAAATTATAATAACTCCATATTTTTTATAAAATGAACAAATATTTTTTATAAAATGAGCAAATACTTCTATAGGGCCTGTTAGTGTAGCTCAGTGGTAGAGCAAGCACTTTCTTAGCATGTATCTCCCTGGGTTTCATCCCCAGCATAAATAAATAAATAAACACACAAACAAATAACAATTTTAAATTAAGAAACTTAAAATAACATTGACCAAAAAATTTTAGGAACAGATGATTGTACTGATAAATTCTATCAACTTTAATGAAGAGAAATTAGTGCCACCTGTACAAAAATGCTTCTACAAAATAAAAGACAAAAAGCACATCCTGACTTGCTAAATGAAGCCAGATAAATCCTGTTACCAAATTTAACAAAATATAAGAATAAAATTAGAGATCACTGTATCTTGATAAAATATTATAAAATCATATTCAACTACTTTTTAAATGGATATTACATTGTGACCAAATAAGACCTATCTTAGGAACACAAGGTTACATTCACCTTCAAAACCATGTTAGTGTATTTCACCATAACAAAATAAAGGAAAAAAAAACTATAAGATTATTCAGAAAAACAGAAAAACATTTTTAAATAAAACTATCAACCATAGCTAATAAAATCTCTCATCAAATTAAGAGTAGATAAACACCATCTTTAACAAAAGGCACAGATGGGATAAATACAGCTATCATATAACTCAATGGTGAAAGACTGAATGTATCTCCCTAAGACTGAGACTAGAACAAGGATATTCCTGATTCTTTTCAACAGTGTACTAGAAGTTCTAACCAATGCAATAAGACAAGAAAAAGAAATTAGACCATAGATACTGAAAAAAGAAGAAATAAGGATTGGCAGAATGCCTGTGTGGCAAGCATAAGGCCTTGAGTTCAAACTCTAGTACCACCAAAAAAAGAAAAAGGAAAGGAAATAAAACTGATATTATTCACATAGTGTTTACCTATAAAATCATCATTATTTGCCTACAAAATCTAAAGAAATTTTTTAAAACATTTGAACCAATAAGTTAAATTCCAAAAGTAACATTTTTAACACCATGGTACTGGCACAAAAACAGCTATGAAGACCAGTGGAACAGAACAGAGGACCCGGATATGCATCCATGCAGCTACATCCACCTCATTTTTGACATATGTGCCAAAAACATACGATGGAGAAAAGACAACCTCTTCAGCAAATGTTGCTGGGAAAACTGGATATCTGCCTGCAGAAAACTGAAACTAGGTCCATATTTGTCATCCTGTACAAGTATCAACTCAAAGTAGATTAAGGACCTTAATATAAGACCTGAAACCTTGAAGCTAGTACAGGAAAGAGCAGGGAATACACTGGAAGCAATAGTCATAGGCAAGGACTTCCTTAGTAGAACACAAGTGGCTCAGCAACTAAGAGAAAGGATTGACAAATGGGACTACATGAAATTAAATAGCTTCTGGACAACAAAATAAATGGTCTCTAAGTTGAAGAGGCCACCCACAGAATGGGAGAAAATCTTTGCTAGCTATACATCAAACAAGGGACTGATAACCAGAATATATAGTGAGCTCAAAAAACTAAACTCCTTTAAAACCAATGACCCAATAAAGAAATGGGTAACTGAACTAAATAGAACTTTCTCAAAGAAAGAAATCCAAATGGCTAAAAAACATATGAAAAAATGCTCACCATCCCTGGCTATAAAGGAAATGCAAATCAAAACCACACTAAGATTCCACCTCACTCCTGTTAGAATAGATGCCATCAAAAACACCACCAACAACAAATGTTGGTGAGGATGTGGGGAAAAAGGAACCCTCATACACTGCTGGTGGGAATGTAAACTAGTCCATCCATTATGGAAAACAGTATGGAGGTTCCTTAAAAAACTAGAAATAGATCTGCCATATGATCCAGCAATACCTCTCCTAGGATATACCCTAAGGAATGTGAGTCAGGTTACTATAAAGGCACCTGCATGCCATGTGCAGCACTATTCACAACAGCTAAGGTATAGAAAAAGCCAAGGTGCCCACTACTGATGAATGGATTAAGAAAATGTGGTATTTATACACAATGGAATTTTACTCAGCCACAAAGAAGAATGAAATTTTGTCATTTGCAGGTAAATGGATGGAACTTAACTTCATCTTAAGTGGAGTTAGTCAGGCTCAAAAGGCCAAAAGCCACATATTCTCCCTCATATGTGGATTGCAGACCTAAAACAAATGCAGCAATATTTTGGGATATGGGTCACAACAAGGGGAGGCTGTGCAATGGAGGGATAAGGGCAAGGGAAGGAAACCAAAAACTTGAATGAAGTTGATGTGCTCACTTTATAGGAATGAATACAGAAATTTTAAACTGGCCAGGGCCACCATGGGAAGTGGACTAGGGAGGAGTGAAAAGGACTAGAAGGACTGGAAGAGGTGAATCAATTGGAGCTGTAACACAAATATGCATGGGAACAACACAAGGAAACTCCCTGTGTAGCTCTCTTTATCTCAAACTAGCAAAACATCATGGAATAGGTTCAAGGGGTGGGGAGGGTTGGCATCAGTGGCATGGGGGGAAGAGGCAGGGAAAGGGGTAGGAGGATGAATATGGTGCAAACAACATATACACATGTATGTAAATACAAAAATGATACCTCTTGAAACTCTTCCAGGAATCAGGATGCGGGTATGGGAGAGAGAAGTGGAAAGGAGGAATTCAAGTATGGTATATTTAACGCATTCTAAGAACCTTTACAAATGCAACAGTGTACCCACACACAACAACAATAAAAAAAATTTTAAGTAACATTTTATGTCAATTTTATTCGTGGAATATTAGAAAAAAATTGAAAATGACATGAAAATTCCATATAGAAAATTTGAAAATATTTTAAATTAGGTAAATTTAATGAAAATCCTACAGCAAAAGCTAGAAAATATCACTGCAAAAAATAAAGGCCCAAATTAATGTTCATCTTCATGGGCTGGAATATTAAGCTATCAAATTGACCTCTGGGTTAACAGCCACCTCCAATGTGATATCAGTGGGTTAGGTTTTGATAAACAGTGGTAGGAAAATTCTAACATATAAATTCAAAGGAATTGGGATAGTAAGAAAAGAACTTGAAGAACAAAATAAGAAGATTTACAATCATTCAGGATTCATAATTAAGCCATGGTATTCAATTAATTTTTTACAAAGGCATAAAGGCAACTTCATGGAGAAAACAGTCTTTTCTCCATTCGGTCTTCACACATCTGAATACTGGATAACCATATGGTTAAAACGAACATTACTGTTGCCCTCATATTGCAGCACTGGATTTGACTTAAATTATGAGCCTCTGCATGAAAACTAAAACTATAAATCTTCTAGACTACAGCATAACAGAATAACTTTATTCCAGGGGTAGAAAAAATTACTCAAGACAAACCAAGAAATAATTGGCAACTTAAAAAATATATTTATCAAATATCATCACATTATCAAAATTTGTTAGTAGTGCTTAAAAAAGATGAAAACTCATATCACAAAAGAGGAGATAACATTCTTTTTTTAATATTTATATATATAATAACGTGACATATCTATGTACAACACGGCTGGGACAGTTGAGGAAACCATACAATGATGTTCAGCAATTTCCCCTTCTCACATGAACTTTAGATTAAGGGTGACAGCATGAGAAAATGGAGCAAGAAACACAAAAAATTATATACAATTACAAGTGACAGTCAAGGAGTTTGTGGTCCTCGGGGTCCAGAGATCCTGCTCTCTCCATTTCTTCCTCACCAGAAAACAGAGTGAGTGGCCAGTCAGAAGTATATACACACCTCATCCCTTTCATGTACATCAGCAAGTCTGCCAGTCATTCGCAACAGGCCAAATGTTTGACAAACCAGAATTTGTGACATGAAAGGGCGAGAGGTTTACAGAATCTGGTTCTCTTGAACAGTTAGTTCTCATCCTGCTAGTTGTTGTAACTAACAGGATGCATTCAGTAAGATTCAGGTCAAGTTGGAGATAACCAGATTGAAGATATTGATCACCACAACCCCTTCCTTCCACCTGTTCATGAGTCAGTACTGCTTCCTCTCCTTACCACATAAGAGCTGGGTTACTGAGCTCTAGAAAGGCAGATTTCTTGGTCTTCCTTCCCTAAACACTTTCCCCAACTTCCTCCAAAATGAAACATCTCCTAATAACCTACTGTTCCAGCCCTGCAATAGGACTAAGCCCCATGGTTAGCTTGGTTTATCCCTTCTTCCTTTCTAGCTAACTCACTTGGCATCTGATTACCTCTCAAACATGGGTCTCCACGTGGACATGACTGAACATGTTTCCTCAGGCTCATAAGCTCTGCTGCCAGAGTAGCTTTTTAGCAGTTAAGGTCTAGACTTAGGCCCAAGAAAGTGGGTTAGGAAAGAGGCAATAAACTTCCATAGCTAGCTTCAAGGTTTTTTTCACTGCCTGAAATTATAGTCCTCAAATCTCAAACTTCCTCTCTCTTCAGGTAGCCCTCAAAGATTCTCCTCTGTAGTACTTTCCCCATATTACCCAGAATCAGAATCAGTCTTATACTTTGTTAACTTTATTCCATAAATGAGGAAACCGAAATCCAGAGAGGCTAAATGACCTGTCCAAGGTCAATACTGTTAAGACTGAATAGAACGAGAACCCAGATATCTTGACCCCTAAGCCAATGCTCTTTCCACTATCCCACCATACTTTCATAAGCAGCATGCTGGAAGAGAGAGAGAAGGTGCCCATACTCCATGAGTAGTGTAGATCAACCTTTACATTATTTGACAGCCACAGCAAACTAGCAGATACTAAGTAAAGGAGATGAAGTGGGCACAGTAATTTGAGGCAAACAAATCAGTTTTCCTGTTTGAGGGTTCTCTAAACCTGTGGTAATAGAAACATGAAGCAACAGCAGCCTAAGGAACAAAATGCTTAGAAGCACAGAAAACATGTCTCATTCAATCTGCTTTCTCCAGCAATGTCGGGTTAGCTTTGGGATGTTAAACCTGCCACATTATTCCAAGGTTCAGCCTAACCAGTTTTGGGACCTACTCTTCCAAAAGAAGAAATCCTATCTCCCCAGTTTCTCACAAAAGAAAGAGGGCTGGCAGCATTAGCCAATCCTAGTCTTTTCTGTTTCTGGGTCTGAACTACAGTGAGGGTATGGAAGTCTCAATTTAACCAAAGAAATGAACTCTCAGTCTCTCTTCAACCTCTATTATCTTCTCAGCAACTCCCAGCAGAACCAGTTTTTCCTGGCTAGCAAGCTGAGAGGATCTGACTAGGTGCCCATTCTATCCCTGCCTACAGTATGTAAGTCCAGTGGGTGAGGAAGGGGAGAGAGGGGGCTCAGGTCACCCAGCAAGCTTGCTGGTGATGAGTGAGAACTTTCTCTGGGGCAGATCCTGTGGGGAGGGGTTGTGGTCACCAGTCACCGGGTTTTTGTCTGATCCTGCACTTGGCAGCTGCTTATTCTTCATCTTGGCTTTGGCCTTGTTGTAGTCTCCTGAGTCAAAGTACTTTTGCCCTTTTTGGAGTCTCTTCATGAGGAAGTCAGAGCCTCCAGGCTTTTGTCCTAGGCTTGGATATTTGGCCTTTAGCTTTGCCCTTCAGCTTTCTCAGAGAGAATATCTTCTTTTACCTATGTGTCCTTCTTCTCCTCCCTAGGGTTCTCTTCTTCCTGTTTCTGGAACATGGCAGGACTGGTACTGTGGAGTGTAGGGGGCCCGGGAAGTCAATCGGAGAAGGGAAGGGGGAGGGGAAACAGGGACAACCTGCCAGCTTTGGCTCCTGTCACTGTGGTTACTGAGTCAAAATGGCCGAGAAAATATTCTTGATAAATAAATCTGGCAAAAGATTTTTTACCAAAATAGATGTTTTTCAAATATTTTGTTCTTAGAACCCTTTAATACTTTTAAAGATTATTGGGAGCAAAGATTGTAGCTCAGTGTTACAACACTTGCTTAGCATGTGTGAGGCCCTGGGTTTGATACCCAGCACCAGAAAAAAATTGAGAAGCCCAACCATGATTTGTTCATGTAGATTATAGCTATTAATAATTAATAACATTAAATTAAAACTGAAAATAAAATATTTATAAAATAGTAAATTAAAATAGTTTTATAAAACTATTAAATTTTAACAAAAATTACACATTAAAAAATGTATTTTCCCAAACCAAAATGAATTTAGCAAAAAGAACAATTATACCTGGTGCAAATTTTTCTAATTTCTGGCTTCATAAAAGACAATTGATTTCTCCTATCTGCTTCTGCATTCAATCTGTTGTGACATGTTTTGGTTGAAGTTGCAAAACAAACTGGCTTTACACATTGTCTTAGTCATTTGGGCTGCTTTAAGGAAATACCATAGTTCTGAAGGCAGTAAAATTCAAAACCAAGGTACCCTCATAGAGGGCAGTCTTGTCACAGCAAATTCCTATGTTGGAAAGGGCAAAGGACTTCTCTCACATCTTATTTATAAGGACACTAAGTCTAAACATAAAGGCTCCACCCTCATGACTTAATCATTTCTCAAAGGCCCCACATGCTAGTATTGTCACCTTGGGAATTAGGAGTTTAACAAGAATTCAAGGGACACAAGCATTCAGTCCATTGCACAAATATATAGGGAAAGGGAGTGGATTTTCAATCTTCAGGCAAATATGGATTTTCTTTTGATATTACATCGTCTTCAAAAGTTATCATTTCTCAAATATTAGTTGTAGTGTTGAGCCTGAAAGTGTATTACTGTACTTCTAATACTTTGTTACATGAAAAGTGTTTATCTGGATATTAAATGGACCATTTATTCATGCATAATTGTACAGTATAAAACACACTAACATACCAAGGAAATGCTAAATAGAAGAGCAAAACTATTAATACTCAACAACATTGATTCGCGTCCAGTAGGAAAAAGAATATGATGAGAAGTATAAAAATCAAAGATATAGTAAAATTTGAAAAATGAAAAATGGTATAGGAACAAAGAAGAGAAGGAAGGAGTCTTTGTCATCAGTAAATACAGAATGTTAAACCCTACCAATATACTTATGAAGTTACATCCTGTGATATGTTACACTGTGATGCTAAGCTACAGGTTACTAGGAGCTGAAATCATGGAGGCCACTGTCCTGACCATGATATAAAGATAATACAAAAAACACAGAAAGCAGAGTTCCCAAGTAATTACCCACTGGAAGTTTAAAATACTGTCCCCAGAAATACAAAATGCAATGACAACTAATCAGAGAAAAATAATTAAGCAACTGTATTAATTTTAATGTAAATCATTCCTACAGAATGAGTTGAAAAGTATTCCTTTTGTTTCTATGCTCTTGCAAATTGAGGTTTATCTGCTTCTTCTCCCATCTTTAAAATAATTATTTTCAAAATCTAAAAATTGAACACAAAGCCCTATGGGCATGTCTCTTTCAGTGACAAATGACAGAGACTTAAAGGAATAAAGGGGAGATTTTTCATTCATCATGTTGCATAGTCCACTGAACAGATTTAGTTCAGAACTGAATTAGCTCAAAATCTCCAAATAATGCCCTCCATCTTTGCCTCTTCTGCCTTGCCATCTTATTGATAGTCATCAAAGTAGAAATAACTTCAATAGAAATGCATCTATTATCCAGAGAGAAGCATTCACAAATCTTTACAATCCATGTCCTTGTTCTCCTCCTTGGATAGGTTTTCTGGCTTTCATGAGCTTCCAGAGCTGTCTTGACTGCTAAATGTCCTGTTCTCATAGACATTATTTTCTCAGATCAGACACCTGGAATTACAGTCATTGGTAACCATGAGGATGAGTTTCCTAGGACCAACCTCCTATTTGGTAGAGTTCTATTGAAGTGTCAATCAAAGTTCCAAGCAGCAGAGAAAGAAGGCTTCCCTGGGGCATTTGTATTCTGAAATGTAAATTATGGTTTGCCTTGACTTCATCTGCAATCTTTAAGATGTCCTCCTCCCTTGGTTCAGAAAACATTTTCAGTGCAGCTGGGAATGCTATTTCCAATTAATAGACAAATATGCGTGTAACAAAAGTAAGACTACTAACATTTTTAGAGTTAAACTTTGAGGTTTTTGAGAATAGGCCATGTCAATGTTGCAGTAGCTTGAAGTAATCATGATTTGGGTGGAACAGGACAAATAATGTATGGAATAAACTTATACCAAACCTTATATTCTTTAGAGTTTAGTAACCATGAACACCCAGCCCTGTTTGAATTTATCTGTCAACATAATTAATGAACATTTTATACATACAAATAGATAAGAATCTATTTTCTGTAATTCAAATTTTCACTGCTAAATATTTGTCTTCCTCTGAGAAATGTTAGAAATATTGATGAAGGAATAGTTGCTTTTGAGAAAAAAATCAGTTATGTATACTTACTCATTCACCTGGGCAGACATGGATTTTCCTATTTATATGTCCTTTGTGCCTTTCCCCAGCTGTGGTGGATTAAATTATCAGATTTGTTTTCTCAGCTTTTCTTTGTCATATACCTTTATAGTCTCTCTCACTAAGTACATTTTGCCACCGTTTGATCAGATATTTGAAGACTAAATGCAAAGGCCCAAAATGAATGGTATGCTGGGAAATGTTGAACCACTAGCTCTCCATTTACTGAACAGGTTTGTTGGCGAACAGATTGTGAAACAACATGAAGAGGCATGTCTGATTCGTCACATTTACTAATTTCCATGGTATAAAAAACTTTCACCATGGCTGCCTTCAATCTATCAATGAAACATTGGTGAATGAAGAGCAGGGAAGAGATACACAGTTAACATATTGTGTTATGTTTCTACTATACAGACATACTAGGTGTAAAGAACTCAGGATCCTAAATAAAGAAAATGTAGGGCTGAGAGTGTGGCTCAAATGGTAGGAGTGCTTGTCTCACACACGAAACTCCAGGTTCAATTCCCCACTGCTGCAAAAAGAGAAAATGTAGAAAAATAATTAAAAAGAATTTTTAATATCTACTATTTCTGTTTTTAACATAATGTATTTAGCTATAACTTTACATCATTTAAATTTTAAGAATGGCTGTATTTAATAACCATCTCAGAAAAGACTGAGAATTTAATAATCAACTTTTGAAAGAAGTATAGTCAGCAACAGCCTACTCACACTTGAAGTGCCCTGTCTGGGCCACCATGCTCACTATGCCTCTGCCATGGGTCTGAGAACCTGTTCTTGCTAGTGCATGGGTTCAAGAAGGGTAAAGAAGTGGGGAGCAGAATTCCCCAGCTAATTTCTAGGCCTGCAGTGTGCAGCAGAACCACACTGCTTCATCTTGTCTCCGTCACAGACCATGGATGTGGCAGGTGCGTGGGAGCACATGAAGCCTACTTTAATCTACTGAATTTGAAGGTAGTTTGTTAACTGATATGTCAGCTTATTTCTGAGCGGTAGCAGGCAATATCATAATGCTTTGAAATTGCCATTGAGAAATTTATTACTATTGTTAATAGATTATTAGTTAAGTTTGTATTTCATGTGAAATTTAACTTAAACAGGCCTATGCTGGATCATCTGGCCAGTTTATTAGCAGGATTACCTAATAACTTTGTACTTATATGTGGTTGTTGCTTTTTATGGTTATTTTGATGCCAAGTGAATACCCATAATAACATTTGACTAATAGTGTATCAGTGAGCAAGGGCTTTGCACATGCTAGGCAAACTCTCTACCACTGAGTCACAAGACCAGTACCAGTAGGATATTTTAAATGTTAACTTGACCAAAATCTCCAGCCCCCTGCCCTTACTGTAATAAATACTAATGATAAGGATGTACTTTTCTTTGAAGGGAAAATTTACAATAAAAGATATTTCCAAAGAATGAGATTTTTGTATTTTAAGTTAGTTAATAAGGTGAGAGTTTGGTTTGAAATCTAACAAATATCAGAGGCAATAGAAATAATTGTATTGCAGTTGTCTAATGAAAACAATAGAAGAGAATTCAGTATACAATGATTTATTTGCAACAAGGGAAGGTCATTGCACTTACTAATATCACAGCATAGGCCACTGCAAGCATGCTAGCTTCAAAATGACACATGCATTAACAGCAAGTTCATATTCACATCACAATCAAAGAAAATTATTCCAGAAAAATGTATCTTCCAACTTGCAATATACTTACTCTGGCCCAAGTCACCAGCAAATCCTGTCTACTCCTTCTACCCTTGTTTCCTGGGCTGATCCTGCTAAAATCAGGTTGTATCTCTGCTAAGAATGTATCAAAGCCGTCCTGTACTCAAGAGTCAGAGGACAAACTCTGTTAAAGGCCTCAGGTCTCTCTGAAATTCTTCTCACCTTCCTACTCAATCCTCTCTCCTTTCTCTTCCTACCCCCCACCACCCACCTCCCTTTTTGACTACCCTCCTTACTCCCGGATGTTAAAGGTCACTCTCCAGACACATGGCCCCCATGCTGCTTTTCAAAGCTTGGATTATAAGAGCTGTTGTCTTTACTCTTCCCTCTGCTGTTTGCTTTCCACACATTTTATGATCCATGCCCTCAAGAATATCATCTCAGTGGGAACTTCTTTCAATGTCCTACTTAAAATTAAACATTTCCTGAACTAACATACTGTATGTCATTATTGTACATATTATAATGTACAGTACATATTCTATTACACTATATAGTATATATATCAATACACCAAATGTGATATGCTATATTATCATAACTTATTTTGTTTATTGTGCTTCCTGCTATAAGAACGTAAGTTCCATGTGGTCAGGTATTGGGATCTATTCTGTTCACAGACTATTCTCAGCACCTAGGAGAGTTGTCTACACAGAACAGATGCTCAATAAATAGTTGCCAATTAAATAAGTCCTCTTTCATAAGATTTGAAATTAGATAACATCATCTATATAAAAAGTTTTGGCATTGTGTCTTGTATAAATTTTTTTTTTTTGTATATTGGGGCTTGAACTCATGTCCTACACCTTGAACCACTCCATCAACCCTTTTTTCTGATGGGTTTTTTTGAGGTAGGGTCTTGCGTAATATTTGCCCAGGCTGGCTTCGAACTGCGATACCCTTGATCTCTGCCTCCTCAGTAGCTAGGATTGCAGGTGTGAGCCACCGGTGCCCAGCTTGTATAAAAATTGCTTCTAGGTAGAAAGTACTCAACCTTCATTAGTGACAATCTAATTTTCTTTTGAAGGTCAAATGTAGTGATAGTGCACATGTAGAAGACAGACTTCAAACTTAAGAAACAGTTACATTTTTGAATGTGATAAATAAATCTCTGACAGATCTGATGATTTTTTGAAACTATTTAGAAGCTTTGGACTTAACATTATAAAATAACAAATTTCAAATTCGCTCATCTCCATTTAAATTCTCAAGAGAAAGTAAATAAAGTGACAGATGAAACCAACGTGATGAAAGCCTTACATTCTTGGGTAGTTCTCCTTATGTTCAAACTCAATAAAGAGCTGACTTGTCTCTGGAGCTTTTGCCAATAAATAAAAACACTGTTTCTGCTGGCTCCCCCTGTACTAAACTCCCTAGCCATGAATTTTTCAGGGTCCTTTAATTTCATCTTCAAGGATCTGCTCTCCAAACAGCTCACTGCTCTTATTCTTTCAACTATTCACCTATGTTCAGATCACACCCCGTTGACCCTGGTTTTTCCTGATTTCTCATTCTTTAATGGAATGTCTTCTCATTCTTTCTTTCCTTGTCTCTAAAATAGAGACAACTGAATATATGCTCAATATATTTCTATCATAGCTCAGATAGGAACGTGAAACTCACTTACTAAAATGTCAGTTGCCTTAGTGATTCTACTTCTTTACATTTTTACTTCTGTTTCTTTGGAATGTTTCCTCAAAGATTTCAACTCTCTTTTTTTCTCACAATAAGTAAAAGTATCTTAACCTTCCCTTTTCCTCCTGACATTGTCCTTGCAACAGTATAGATTCAAATAAATTCCCATTGCTTGTGAGTATGTATTATTGCTATTATTATAAAGCATTTATAATGTATTAAGTGCATTGAGAGTAAATACTCAATAGACGTATGTCCATTACTCAGGATGAAAAAGATACCAAACATTAGAAAAATTGATGGCTGTCCTGCATTCCTAATGATCACTCACATTAGTGGCCATTGTGTTCATAATGTAAATGCTTTTTCATGACTATTCGATGCATTTATTCAATAGGTATTTGTTTAACATCCTATGGAAGTGGGTTGGATGCCAATAGATAGAGACTAAAGCATAGACTGTACCCTTGAGGATTTAACCTAACTATACGTCCATAAATGTACAATGACAATTGAGCAGGGCAAAAAGTCATGTTCAGATTTTCCATAAGGCATATCTCTTTGACTTTGGTACATTGAGAATAACTCAATGATCAAATAGCACTCACAGGAGTGTTTGAGGATCAAGCAGTTAATATAACTATTAGCTTACAATATTTTCTGACTCACATTAAATATAATTGCTGGCCAAATAATAGGAGACCTTGAATGTCAGTCTGAAGATCTTGGCTCATGATGAGTGTTCAAAGGGTTTTCAATAGATAGAATGCATTGAAGGATTCAAAAGTGACAACATTGGATGCACATATGAATAAAAGAAATGAAAAAAAACAGTGTGCTCAGAAAAAAAAAGTGACTTAAACTACTGAATAGCTTTTGAATGTGATAGTTAAGGGAGAGAAAGGTGGGAGATGAGATGGCTGAAGAGAAAAGTTGCCATCAGTTGAAAAGAGGGAATTCTTAGGACACAAGGACATCTTCCGTGCATTCCTCATTAAACCATCTACCACATGGTTCTCAGCACTGTGTGCTCAACACGTCTGGCTGATTATGACTAAGGCTATGAATCAATGTTCTCTAATGAGGTGTATTATACATATGACATTAATGGATCATGTGCATCAAAAGTGATTACAACAGTGTTCACCCAGCAGAATTAGCATGGTCTTTTTGGTCCTTAGAGAAAAGTCAGGTATTAATTTTCAAAAGCAAAACATGCTTCTGACAATGGTTCCTGGATGGGTATTGAAAGCCATTTGTTTTGTGACTGAGAAAATCTTGTCTCCAGAGTAATAGAATTGTGCTGTCAGATTCATGTTCTTTAAATGAATATATGCTTTATTATGGAAATTTCACATCTAGGCTTAAAATACAATAGGGAAAGGATCACAGCAGCTTCTAAACATGGAGACCTGGGCCTAACCAGCCATCTAAATTCAATAACCATTAGTTCAACTTTCTTTGCTTTATTCTATATTTACCATATGCAAAGAAGTGTTTGGGGAAGTGGAGAAGTAAGATATAAAGCATAAACTCTGTGTGGGACTAGATCATAGTTTAATTTGAACAGACAATTGCAATAAAGCAAAAGCCAATCCTAGCAGAAGTATGCATAAGAGATTTGTGATCAAGGGGAGTATGGGGAAACGTTAAGGGTATTAAAATGAGAGTGAAAACAATTTGAGTTATAGTTGAGAAGAATCATGTTGGCAGCAATGTGGAAAGTGGATTGAACAAAACCAATATGAAAGGCTGGGGTATGTAACATATGATTGTAAAATTCCCAGTGAAGAAAAACCTAGAACCCTAAGTCAGCAGTGTAAAGTACAGAGAGAAGGAAATGAATGTCAAAGGAGTTCGGAGTAGAGAAGAATATGAAAGTAGTGACCTGTGGAGCGAGTGATACTGGGGGCATTTTTGTGTACCCAGTGACTGTTGAGTGGAGAGTTAGACCTTAGCAGAGGTGGGGTGGCATGATAGGTATGTTTGTCTTCTTCTTAAGTGTGAATCCTGACCTCTCACTTGGGTCTATGGGAAGTCATTGTACCTCTCTTGTACTTACCTCATTGTGTTATAGGAGGATTTAGTGATTCAAAAATATAAAAGTGCTTAGAACAGTGTGTGGCACACAGGAAGCTCAATTCGAGTCCTGGCAATCATTATTGTACTCCAGCACCCAGCTACTCAGGTTCTGAAAGTATTGAGATTCAGTTCTGAGAATTTCCAGGTGAGGTACATCTTGTACCTCGTAAATTTGAATAATAATTTCCTGCCAAAAGGAAAGTGGACCCTGGAGAGAGGCTGGCACTTTTCATGGTTCTAAATACCCCAACCTTGCTCCCACTCACCAGAACTTCTTCCTCCCTTTTAATTAAGGCCTTGTTGGCATCATTCCAAAAAGTCCTTCATGTTTAATCTGTGACTCACAGTCCAACCATTTGAAGGGTACAAACATTTCCTTTGTAGGAAGAAGCAGATGCTCTGGCGAAAAACAAGTAGGGGGAAGTAAAGCAGGGAGTCTCATAAATGTGGAGGGAATTGGGGCTAAAGAAATCACAAGTTTTCATAGACATGTTAGCTTGTACAAGTCCCTTATTTTTCATGGCACCATAATCATCAGAGTCCTTTGTCTCTATGGGAAAAAAAGCCAGCCACAGTTGTGTTAGTTACCATCCCTGGGGTACTAGTCTGGCATCAGAAACTATGCAGGGCAGGACAGGTTTCTCTCCAGGTAGCAATAAAAGAGTTATCAACTCATCCTGGTACTCCTCTGGGACCCAAAAAGAAAAGAAAAAAAAATGTCTAAGTCTGGCACCTAGGCAATTTCTTGAGTGAGTTGTCATGGCAACAGGACATAGCAACTGTTTTCAGGATTCAGGGGCCTTGGCAATTCTCTCGAGCTTCTCTGTCTCAGCTTCTATGTATGCACAGACATATGGATACCAGAACTGGTGCCAGCATGAAGGGGGAGATTTGAAATTCACTCCAGGACTCCTCTTGGTTACACAGGACCTCAGCTGACCTCACAGAATTTAGCTTGCTCAGTTCTGCTGCTGGCAGCCTGACCCATCTGGTTCCATGCTGGCTGGAACACAGTTGCTGCAGCTGTAAAGTGAAGGGATTGGTCTCAGCAATCCCAAAGGTTAATGCCAGCTCCAGAATGCAACCAAGCTTGTCAGTATGATAAAATTTGCTTCCAGATCGTCACAGTTGATCTTGAACATACTGTGAGATAAAGTAAAAGTCATTCCCGTTAGGAGCATTATTACTATCACTGATTATTCTTGATCAAGGCTTTACTGTTATTCAAAGAAAGAATTTAACTTAGTGTGTGTAATGTACATGCTTAAGAAGGCAAGAGAGTGTGTGTGCATATATGTATGTGTGCACTCACAGAACCTTTAATATAAGGGTCTGAGTGTGACTAGCCTTTGTAAAAACTGAAATTAAAAACACCAAATTAAGATCTCAGAGAGAGTAGATAGGCACTCCAGTATTCATATATTTTCATTCACGTATTCATTATTTCAATTATGTGATCTATGTCTATGTGGCAGGTAACCACCTGGATTAGTTATATATACATGTGCCTGTTTCTCTCTGTGTGTCTGTGGGTATATGTGTGTGTCTGGGTATATGTGGGTATATATGTGTGTGCCCTACCAGGCACCAGCTTGATTGCGAGTTCTGTTCCTCTGAGAATTAAGGAAAGGCTTAATTCTCAGTGATTGTATCTACCCTGCACACAATTTTATTCTTAGCACTTTGGATAGTACTGGACAAAGGTGATTAATAAATATTTGGGGGAAAATGAATTAATGGGTTGGATGGGTGAAATACTTTGGGCTTACTTAAATTTCTTTATATCTATTAAAAAATACCTCTTGATGAAGAACACATTAAATGTTCCAATCATCTGCTGCTGTGGAATAAGTATCCCTAAAACAATGGCAAAAAAAATTTTTAATTTTATGCTCATAGATTGTGCAAATTAGGACACTCCAAAAGAGCAGAATGAAGATGGCTTATCTCCACTCCATAGTGATAGAATGACTTGATAAGCTGAGGGTGAATCTCTGCAGATCTGTGGCTGCTAGATACACTTTTTTTTTCTTTTATTCATATGTGCATACAACGTTTGGGTCATTTCAGCCCCCACCCCCTCCTTTACCCCCCTACCCCCTCGCTATCAGGCAGAAACTATTTTGCCCTTATCTCTAATTTTGTTGAAGAGAGAGTATAAGCAATAACAGGAAGGAACAAGGGTTTTTGCTAGTTGAGATAAGGATAGCTATATAGGGAGTTGACTCGCATTGCTTTCCTGTATATGTGTGTTACCTTCTAAATTAATTCTTCTCGAACTAACCTTTTGTCTAGTTTCTGGTCCCCTTCTCCTATTGGCATCTGTGCTAGATACACTTTTAACATGCCTCCATCACTCCTCCTCAGTGTGTGGTCTTGGGGATTTGCTGAGAAAGACGGGTTTATCAGGGGCTGTGGACCAGAACTACCAAATGGCCTAAGTATCTCTCAGATTGGAACATCTAGATGGGGTTCCAAAAGATCAAAACAGAAGGTGCATAACTTCTTTTGGACCTAAACTCAAAGATACAAGGGTGCCTTTCTGCCATATTTCACTAGTTATTAGAAAGTCTTCTATTTTGTCTCCTTCCAGAACTCTATTATTCATTTTTGCCACTTTTTCATTTTTCCTGAGGTTTCCTTCTATACTTTTTTATATTATTCCATCTTCTAAGAAAATTCCTTCATCCTATCTTTTACTTTGCTGATCAATGTTTTAGCTTTGAGCTTTCCGGTATTTATACTATCTATTGAATATTTTATCTTTTGATTTTATCTACTAAGAATTTGATAGCATTTGTTGCCCTTAATGCAGAGAAACTAAAGCAGATACCTTAAAAGCAACTGAGGCCAATAGGAAAAGGAGACCAGGAACTAGAGAAAAGGTTAGATCAAAAAGAATTAACCTAGAAGGTAACACACACAGGAAATTAATGTGAGTCAACTCCCTGTATAGCTATCCTTATCTCAACCAGCAAAAACACTTGTTCCCTCCTATTATTGCTTATACTCTCTCTACAACAAAATTAGAGATAAGGGCAAAATAGTTTCTGCCGGGTATTGAGGGGGTGGGGGGGAGAGGGAGGGGGCAGAGTGGGTGGTAAGGGAGGGGGTGGGGGCAGGAGGGAGAAATGACCCAAGCCTTGTATGCACATATGAATAATAAAAGAATAAAAAAAAAGAATTTGATACCAAAATATTTCTACTTATTTCTAATTTAAGACATCTTTTCCTGGCTTCATATTGACAATACTGTACTTATTTTAAATAGTGATCTATTTGACTTTTCTTTTTTGTAAATTATTTGTAACCTTCAGGAATCTAGTCATTTTTGCCTGGGACACCAGCTCTGTGATAACACATATTGTGGCAGGTTAAATGCCTGGCCTCAGTCTGTATGGCCAGGGACCAGTCTGAAGGACTGGGGTTGTTCTTCCTCTATCATTCTTACAGGCAGCCCTGCCTCTCAGGAGATCACTTGAAATTTTTAGAGGAAATAAAAGTACTGTGAAGAGTTATTTTCCATAGTTGTAATCTACCATTCCTGGAGTTCAGAGGAAAGGGACTAAATTACTGAATGTATAGAAGTTGTTTTTATCAATCCTTCACCTTATTCTATTCATCCTTTCCTGTTGCTTTCACGCTGACCACCAATACCAGCAGCATGACCATTAGAATTTCTGTAGAAAAGGTCAACAAATGTCTTCTGAAATTCCTAATCACAATGCCTCAAGTCCCTGGCCCATACACACAAACACACACACACACACATGCACACATACCAGGGCATAATGATGGCCTCACATTTCCTCCATCACTATCTGATCCTTTTATTTCCTTAATTTCTACAGGGTTGATTTTTTAGGAGAAGACCAGCAACTTGTGCTAATTTTTCATCTCACCTGGAATGTAAAGCTCCTCCACTGATTTTTCTAATTAAATATATTTTATGAAGTGATTTACAAAAGATAGGGATGACAAAATGCTCATTTTTTTCTGAATGCTCCAATCATAAATTTCTCTAATGATATGCTCATAGGGTATACCTATTGCAATGAAGCTTTTACTGGAATTCTACTCCAGATATAATAATCAAGATTATAATTATAATCATCATCATTCTAGCTATTATTTAAAATGTCAAATTTATTCAGGATTCCTATGCGCCATGTTTGATAATAATCACTTTATATATATAATCATTTGTAATTTAAGGCATATGGATAGATTCTTTAGTAAGGTCATATGCAAAGCTTCAGAATACAACAGTATAAAATAAAATAAAATAAAATAAAAATGAACTAAGGAACCCAATTCTTTATTCCAGTCTCTCAAAAGACATGCATAGAAACCTCTGGTGTCTCCCTTTTCATATTCTCGGTCTTAGCCTCCCCACATTCTCCAGACTGTCATTCTACACTCATATTTCTCACCTAGCTTAGATTAAAAAGAAACATTTACTGCCTTCACTTCTTTTTGAAGTCTTTCCTGACTGGAGATGTAGCTCAAGCGGTAGAGCTCTTTCTTTGCAAGCATGAAGCACCAAGTTCAAACCCTAGTCCCTCCAAAAAAAAAAAAATCACCTTTGAAGCCCTTTCAATCTTCCTCCTTAGTCTTATTTCCAGGGTTTTTTTTTTTTGGCTTACTTTGTATCACAAAAAATTTATCAGCAAAAATGAATTTTGTAAAGGACACTGAGACTGGAAAGCCAGTCCAGCAAGTGAAGCATGCCATCTGGTAGACTGGAAAGGGAGAAGCAACTCTGAGCATTTTCTAATTAATTGCTTTTCCTATCACATACATATGAACTCATTTAGTTCTCTCGACAATACTATTAGGTATCAGAACTGTATTTTTTTGTAAAGACAGAAAGTTTCACAGAAGTTAACTTGCTTGCCCATCATTGCCAGGGGTTTCTCAAAAGTGAAGAAACACGAATTTATGTAGTGAGAACATACCATCTCACATTGATTCCCTATAAAGAGACGTGTCAAAATAGGGCATAAAGGTCCAGACTTTCAAATAGACCCTGCTCTCCATCTGAAAGACTGCTAGTCAAAGGAGACAATGTGTTTAAAAGAACCTGTCTGAACACTTTGCTTTAGCTTCTGCTTACTCAGTAACATCTCCATTCCCATGAAGTTCTGTACCCAAGGCCATCACTAACATCCTAGTCTATGTGACTATATACATAAACATATGACAGCTCTTAGTACCCATTGGTAACCACTGGCAAGGCTAGACTACCTCTGCACTGAAGTATTTATCAGGGAATTTTAATACATTAGATTAATCAATAATAAACTACCTAAGATGTTTGTTATAAAAGACTACACTTCAAATATGCTAACATGTATTACTAAACATGATTAAGTCATCCAACCGAAGCAGCATGTCTCAGAATCCATGTCCGTGAACTCACTTTTCAGGTGTCCTGAAAAGTCTAGAGCCATTCAAGAGATACCCCTAGAAGTGTCAACAATTACCCTACCTGCAGAAATCTTACTCAGTTGGTGAACTGAAGAATCTAAAGAAAAAAGATGATGAGGAGGAAATTGCTAAGATATGATTCTTTATTTCTGCTTATTGACTAAATCTTTTGCTATTAACAAAAAAGAATCAAAAATTTGGACAATATCCAAGTGAATATTTTATTTTCCCTTATAAACAATTCCAGGCAGTGTGTGCCAGAAATAAGCTAGCTATATTTTCGTTTCCATCATGAAATATAGGAAGAATTGAAAGCACTCAATTCAAGTGTTCAGAGTCAACAAATCTGTAAAAAGTCCAAATGGCAAGTTATTTCTTTTTTACCCTGTAATATTTCTGATAAAAAAATAATTGATTTCTTGATTGTCAACAAATAGGTAATGAATGAATCAAAGAATAAATAAACTTTATGTTTCTGTTGTGTTTTGCATTTTGCAATGTGCATTTACTTGCATAATACACTTAAGAAATGATAAGAATCTGTGTTGCGACTACTTTATAAATTAAAAAGCCAAAGGCACACACAAAATAGGGTACAGGGAAAAACAAGGGCTTTGGAGCTAACTAGGTCAATCTTGAATTCTAGTTGTATATCCATGTGTGTTTGAACATTACCCTCCAGGCTCTATCAACTCATCAATCAAATGGCAATAAAAATCTCTAATTTTGGAGTCACTGTAAAGTTTAAGGCAAGTAACAGCACACATCCAATAAACCTTCCTCTCCCTACACCACCTTTGCTAAGGGAAATCTCAATGTTAGGAAGATGCTCCTTTGCAAACTTTGCTCAATAACTATTTTTGCTGTTAGATACAACTTCTTAAAATCTGCTAAGCTTGAAAATTATTCAGTAGTCAGATGGATACTGTCTATTAATTTTCCTGGTTGAGGTGACTTTTCACTCTCACTTCCCAAGTCCTATTCCATCCTACATTGCTGCACTTCATCACATGACAGTGATGGCAAAAGCAAGGTTCAGCAATGCTGATTTATTTAAGGTTTTGACAGTAAGCTCATCTTAGATTTTTTTTTGTGTGCTATTCTTCAAAATATTGCATTAAAATCTTGTTGACCTTAATGACTGGATTTTTTTGGCACTTTCTTTAGTCTCACCCTAATCCTAGCCTTGCCTCTGTACTTCTTTTCCCTAAATCTAGCTCAATTCAGTAGTAGGAGACTGTTTAAAGAACAAGTGACACACTGCCATTGTGCCTTGTCTCCCTTTTCTATGAAACTGTAAACATTAGGCAGAACATTGGGCTGTTAAGCCTAAAGTGCAAATTGTGAAGATTTGAATCAGTTTATTTGCAGGTGTTTCTTTGATTTGGCATTTTGTCTTTATTTTTGTAGTAAACTGTGGGCAATCTGAATTAGTGGTGAGGAGAGGCAGTGAGCATACTCCCTTCCCCTAATTCTGATGTCTGATGTCATCCAATCCCTTCTCAGTGGTGGAACTGACAAGAGCAACAGACCAGTGCAACAGCTTCTCATCTCTCCTTACTACATTGCATGTTGACCTTGCTTACTAATGGTGTAGTATATATTTGAAAAATGTTAGAGGGGTAGATTTCTAATGTTCTCCCTAAACAAACAAAAGACAAGTAAGTTGGTGGGGTAATGAATATGTTAATTAGCTTAATTGAGTCTTTCTACAATGTGTAACTGGATGAAATCATCATATATCATATAATACCCCACAAATATACACAGTTGTTTTCTGTCAGTTGAAAACATTTTAATACTTAATTTAAATCTAGGGCTGGGAATATAGTTCAGTGGTAAAGCACTTGCCTAGCATGCATGAGGCACTGGGTTAAGTCCCCATCCCACCTCCACACACAAAATTGCTCCTCACCCTTTCTACAGGGTGGCAAATACTTCCTCAAGGCAGTGAATATTGAGTTCTCAGGGTTATTGGGAGCCCCAGGCATCCTTTTCTCCATTTTCCCAAGTGTACCAGCTCAAAAAAAAACCACACCATCCAAGTAAGGAGGAACCAGAGGACACAGCCAGAGCAGAGCCTTGTTGTTCCTTGCCCAGCATTAGCTCAGCTGGAGTCAGAGTGAGATGTGTCTGTGGTTGGGTTTGCAGCAAGTCAGTGCATTGGTTGACAAAAAATAAATCCTTGGCTTAACACTAATAACAGCCCTCATTTTGATGAGAGCCTTAAAATGAGAAACCAAAATTGACTCAGTAAAGGAAGAAAATGAACAGTGTGACCAGCAAGAATAATTCAGCTTAACACTTCCCAATATATAGTCTATATAGGAAGCTAACAATAATTGATATTTATTATCTGCTTGCAAGGAACCTCATGCTGTTCTTAGTGCTTTTGTTTTATTAAACTATTGCAACAATCTTATAAGATAGTCACTATCTTTACTTGCTAGGTCATTCTGGTAGGTCATGATCTCTGGCAGATTCTAGAATACATGACCTACTTCTGATAATAAATGCTTCTCAAGTTATTAAGAAAAAGAAACTTTAGTGAAATTTAAGTAAGTTCTATTTGCACAGAATTTGTTTAATGGATGCTTTGTGTGATGCATGCATATACGCTTGAGAAGCTGTCTTTGGAAAGCGGAAAGTTCCACGGTCCAGATATTTAGAGGATACATGTGAAAAAAAATTAAACAGATTTTCATTGTAAACCTTATCAGAGCTTAGAAAAGGCAAGCTAAGCAGTAATTTTCTAGGGAGGAGTTTAGAAAGTATGATTTGCCAAAGGTATTTGACAGAACTTACCTCTGTGAAGCACTGTCACCTCTTGGTTACATTTCACTAGGTACTGGCACCTCAGTGCTGAGCAGTAGCTGACTGAATGGCAGCTAGAAGTTTGCCACAAACAGAGCCTGGTTCCCACCATAGTCTACATCTCAGCCTGGTCCCCAGATGCCAAGCCACACTCCATATGAATGTGGAATGATTCATACAGCTCTGCACACCGGCTCTGCAGGAGATGGAGGCCTGAGCGGCATATTAGAGTTACGGATGGCTCAGAGCAGCCATGGAGTCATTGGACTTCTTCCTGAGTCCTCATTGACGTGAGAAAAGGGGAAGAGAGATCTCAAGGAGCTCCTGCATCTATTGCAATGTAAATCACAGGGAAATGGAGGCATCACAATACCAGATGTCCCTGGGGCAGACACTGGGCAGCTATGGCCATTTTTTTACCAGCATAATTACAAGCAAATGCCGAATGAGAGTGTGGGAATATGGGAGATGGGTGTAGATATGCCATATTTTACATCCACTACCCACAGGAGCAAAGTTAAGATGTGATATTCAACATATGATTTCCTGCATACTGATGTTTAATTTTACAAAGACTAGATGTCAGCCACATCTTTTGAGTGAACATGCCTGCTGTACCCTCATACTCTTTCACTCATACATGACAAAAAAATGCCCAATGGCTTCCATGGGGGAAAATGCTATTGCTGTGCTTCCAACATGGTTGTCAGATCTTTGGTGATACCTCACACCAGAGCTTGTCCTTTCATGTGACAAGGATGCTTAAATGCCTGATAGCTTCTTCTAGAGAAAAAAGAAAATAAATAGATAGAGTTTGTTTGAAGTTAAAGTTGAGAGGAGAGGTAGAATATTCATGTTGTACATGATATTTTATCCTTATTAGCATTTTTATCCTGTTTGGTCAGTGACCAAATAGAGTCAGAAGTAAGGCTAGTTTCAAAACAGGTGACTAGAGTGTTTGAATAGTATTTGATTAAATCAAATCAAATCAAATTGAATCAGAGTCTGAGAGTGTTCACTTGTGTCTGAGGAAAGTTTCTTTAGGACTGATCTTGAATACAGAAGGCACAGCATTAACCCAGTGTGGCATACAAAACAAAGGGAAAATAAGTTCTCTGTCCCAGCATGAGTTGCTACCAAGCAAGGGGAAATCTTAGTCTTTAAGTCACGACAAGAAGCCAAGCTTCAGACAGGAAACAAATTGCTTGAGGAAGTAATTTATAACTTGAAGACTGGAGAATATCCCAGAAGCCCTCTGCCCAGAGCAAACTTTTCTGGTGTGTGGGGGAAGAGAAGGTTGGGTAATAATGTAGAACAATTGTGATGTTTATTGATTTTGGACAGGAGGTGATAATAAGGCAGCCCCAAGATTCAAACAAGGCAGGGCTACTTGTAGTCCATCATGATTTCCAATGTTTTCCAAACTTCAGGTACAATAACCCAGAGAACAATTAGGGCAGAAGCAATGAGACCAAGGGATGGCTTGTACCTTCATCTTGAGGCTCTCCCTGTCCAAACACACACACACACCTGTCTCACTATACAGAAACCAGAAAAATGTCAAATGACTACAAGTCTTCCTTCCAGTTCAGGCATCTGGTTGAACTCCTGAGCTTCAATCATTCATGCTAAATAATTTTCACATAAATAATTGCTGCTTTTTTCACTATTTATTTATACATTCAGAAGGGAGCTTCATTTGGAAATGGGTCGGTCCTGCTCTGTTGTGCTAAGTAAATCACAGGATTGAAATTCTGGCATGCTCTTGGGAAGATGGTGAATCTACCCTCCAGCTCAAAGCTACTCTGTGTGGGCTCAGGACAAATATAATTATCCTATCCTCATTAACAAACCTCCATTACTGTCCAACCTTGGGCTACTTATCGCCTACCTTTCCAAGTTGTCCATAATCTCTGTTATGAAATGTTGCTTAGAGTGACAGCTGGCACTTACCCAAAGTTCCAAGTAATTTATATGAATTGCCCCTTATAAATCTCCATGATAATTCAATCTATATCTCCATTTGAAAGATAAGGAGTTGAGAGAAGAAAAAGATGAAGACCTCAGCCAAGGTACTTTGTTTCTATATGAGAGCATCAGGATTTGAATCCAGGCCATCTGTTTTCTAAGTCTAATTTCTTAATTAGCAAACTATGCTTTTTCACACAGAAAACTTTTATACAGTATGAATTTGACAAAGATGAAATGTGAAATAAGCACACAGTAAAACTGAGTGAACAAATTCCTCCTCAGAATGCCCAGTGCTGACCTCTGCAGACTTCCTCCAGTCTATTGGCAGTAGAGAAGAAAAGCCAGGATTACACAGATCTTAACTCACCAGGTGATTCTTACAGAACCCCATGGTGGACTATAATACACTTTCCTCTTGACTAAGAATTCTGTGTTATAATACCCACAGGAATTTGTGACTACACCAAACAGGTCAAAATTGTTGGTTTAAAGTGCTTTGGCTATCTGAAGGCTCTATTTTCTTTTGTTTTTCCTTTCTTTTTTCCTCATTTTTTATTAGCACATATTGTATATATTAGTTGTAAAATGGGGTACATTGTGACATTTCCATAAATGCATATAATGTACTTTAATCACCTCCTCTGTTATCTTTCTTATTGCCCTCCCCTTTTAAAAAAGTTTTTTATAGTTTCATTTTTCTATATTCATACATGCATATGAAGTACTTCAATCATATCCCTCCTATCATTACTCTCTCCTTTTATCCTCCCCCTTCCAATGGTTTCTACCTTCACATAGTGCAGCTCATTATTTTTGATGATTTGTAAATTGAATTGGATGTTTCAGAACTCCATAAAGACTGCTATCTTTGCATTCCTTCATCCTCAGGTCTCACTGCCTCCCCCTCTACCCACCTAAAATGAGAATTCTACATGGCAATATGGTGCCTACCTTATTTTGAAAACCTCCTACCAAAGCAGTTGGGCTTTGGAATTATAAGGAAGGGGCTAGTAATTGATTAAGTAGTAGTAAGCTGGAGAAGCAGGAGACCTGTAAAGAGAAGGAATGAGCATAATGGTATCATAAAGTCTAAATTAAAGATAGTTCTGAGCATCAGTTTAGCTTCGAACATTGTGGAAGGATAAGCAAAATGAACCATACAGGTATTTAACATGTATGATTTGTAGCATTTAGAGGGGAAGAAAATTACAGGATAAAATTCCCTTCCATCCATTTACTTGGATGAAGCTGCAAAGTTATCTCTGAGAGTAACGTTAATTGAAATGGCAATTTCACATTATAGAATGAATTTTTCCCTAAATATTTCTCTTTGCCCTTGATTCAGAAATATTTAAACATGGCTCTCATTTCTACTTAAGACTTCTCAACTTGCATGGCTGCTGCTGCTGCTCACGGTCTCATATTGCTCTAAATTTTTCCACTCCCTTACTCTGCACAAATGCTTGGCTTGGGCATTTGCAGGAGTAGGATTTATTTTAGTATGCCAACACTTGCCTCCAGAGTGACAGCTGGTACTTTTTAGTCAAAGTACTACTTTGTACATTTAAGATTTTGTGAAATGGATTAAGGAAAGTTTGCATCATCCAAAGCAAATGTAACTTCAAATTATATTTTAAAATGTGATTCATATTGACTCAATAATAATTAGTTTGTCCGAGTGTATAATTATGAAGATTTTTACATGCTATATAATATTATAGCAATGCCTACTTTGGAGGCAGGAATATAGACTGGGAAAACCTTCTTTCATGTTTGTAGAAACTTTAGTATCCTTAACAGTATTTAGGCATTGAAAACACAATGATAGTACTGTGACCACCTGCTAGTTGTTTACTTGCAACCCATTGCCTTGGAGGAGATCTTTTGTATTTCATCCTCTGGGTCAAGATAAAATTATCAAAGACTTGAGATCTGCTTAAAATCGACTGAACCCTCTAGAATTATTTTGGACAAAGCCCGTACTAAAACTCTACTGTATATCACAAAACACTAAGGTCAAACTTTAGTTGGGTATGGTTACATAGTAAGAGAAACATATATTTTATTTTTAAAGATTAAATTTAATAGAATTTTAGAAGCTTTTCTTTTATACATAGACCCTGAAATTTCTATGCCTTCAAGTAAACCACCTCTTTCTCAAGATATCCAGAGAGTAGTGGCAAACACTGTGATTTGGAATTCTACCTTCTAACATGCTGGCAGGGAAGAGCTGGGACACCACTTGAGATCACTGAATAAAAATGTGATTAGATCAAATGACTTACACTTAGAAATCTAAAGGTAACTACCAGCCTTATCTATTCTCCTCTTTACTTTCCATATTGACTCCACCACAGAGGAAGGGTAAACAAGCAAGCCAGAAAACAAACAAACCAAAACAAATAAATAGCTATATCTATATATAAAGGCCAGGATCTTCAACCATGTTTAAAAAAAAAAAAAGAAAAAGAAAGTTGGCTAGGATCAAAATGAGTCTTGGTTCTGCACTGCCACAAATATCTCACAAAGCAAAAAATAGAGAGAAGAGGTTATCAACATTTCCCAGAGAAGCTGTATTCAGCCAAAATTCCAAGCCAGAAATGCAAGAGAAAGAACATGGTCTCTCTCTCCTTAAGGCACAGTAACTCCATAGAGTAGGATTCATCATTAGCCATATCTTGGATAATGAAACTGATAATTCTTTCTGTTTAGGTAAAAGAACGAAGACAGGCCTGAAATAGAAAAGAGGAAACAAATTGGCTTCAGAAAATCCTTCCCATCAGAGAGTTGTGGTGTACACCTACCTGTAATCCCAGCACTCATGAGGAGGAGGCAGAAGGATCATCAGTTCCAGGCCAGCCTGGGCTACTTAACAAAACCTTGTGTCAAAACACCAAGGTCTGGTGTTGTTACTCAGGGATAGAATGCCTGTCTAGCATGCCTACATCCCTAGGTTTGATCTCCAGCACCATAAAAAAAGAAGTAAAAGAAAAAAAAAGTACTTTCCATGTTCTTCTTTTTAATCCATTTAGCTTAACATGCAAGCCTGTATTCACCTACCAAGGGGGAGTCAGACAATTTTCAAGTCACCATAGTCAGTCATCATGAGGTATTTCTGGAACCATGCATGCCACTGCACTTTGTGTACTCCTCTGTCATGCTCAATTCCACGCAGAACCATAGTGACCACATTGTATAGATCAAAGAGGGAATAGGGGAAGGGCATTAGATCCCTCTTTCATGTGCATATTTAAGAAAAATATCAATCCTGAGCATTTTAGTTGTAATAACACAGGTGACAAACCATGGGAAATAAGAAAATTGGTGTCCAATTTGTTGTATCTGTGAATTCTAGATTGAGGTTTCTGACCTTGATGAGAATGAAGGGACCCTCTAGGATCATCTGTGGCAAGTTGAAGGAGAGCCTTATCTGTGTGCACCTGGGCTGTTCACTGTGTTCCAAGATGCCATTTCTGTATGTGCTGCCATTCCCAAGTAAAATTCCACTCTGGGGATATGTTTATTGGACACAGACCTACCTCTAGCCTTTGACGTATTTTCAAATCTGGCTCTTGTTCTTTCATAACCAAGCACACCTAACATCAGCACATTTGCTTCAATTCTTTCTTTTCTATTTTTTTTTCCCAAGGTGGCAACATTTTTCTCCTCTTATTAACTCTTAAAGGCCTAGAAATGGGTGTTTCTTTTTCATATTTAAATCTATTTCCTTTCCTGGTATTCCGTTTTCATTCCTCATCTTATCATCCCTAGTTCTTTATTACTTTCCCCCAAATTAAACAGGTCTTCATTCTGAATTGTGCTTCTTTCAGTTCCTTTACTTGATTTTAAACTATATCAAAGAACCAGTGAGGGTGATTGTTCACATGAAAATAAAAGGAAAGCTCTGAGATCTTTCTACATTACTTATTCTACAGCTTTCTTTCTTCTTCTCTACTGTTTAAGAAGGTGATTATTATTCTTCTGTTATTTTTCTGAGGTATTATATCAACTCATTTCTATTCCCTCTTGAGACTTTTATCAATTGGATTGCATAACCAGTGATGCTAAAACTTAATGATTGAAAGCAATAACCATCTGTTAGGGTCAAGAATTTGTGCATTGTCAATTTGCTCTGGCCTCAATTGGGCAGGTCTGTTGATCTGACCAGGCATGGTTGCTCTCATTCATTTGTCAGGAGTCAGCTTCCAGAGCAGCTGAGAACTAACTGATTGGAATGGCGTCTTTCCTGTGCTCTCTCACCTTTCTGTAGGACAGTCCAGGCTTACTCACACAGTGGTACAGGCAGGATATGTAGAGTGAGAAGAAAGGTGCAAGCTCTCTTGAGACACAGATTTTAAAGTCTCAAACAGCATCTACTTACATTTTATTGAATGATTCAAATCAAAGATTAGAAGGGGTGGGGAGACATTGACTCCATACCTCATAGGAGGGTGAAAGTTAGCAACCGTTTTAGTAATCTACCCCAGACAGTCACAGCATAGCTCTGATGTTTGAGTTTGGAATCTGTACATCAATGCCACATTCCTCTTCACAGCTTAATAATTACATACATATTCTTTACTTCTCTGAGTCTGCATTCCCAAATATAAAACAGGAATAATAATGGTAACTAGGACACAGAATTGGTGAAAATATGAGACAATAAACAAACTTAGTATACTAGTACTAGTGCCTATTGTGTAGTAAGAAAATATACCTTAGCTATTATCATTATTATTTATTAGAGCTTTAAGCCTGACTCTTAATTTAGGCATGTAAGAGATAATAAAAAAATTTTAAATAGATCCTGAGTCATGACCTTGTGAATTCCATTGAGCCAGCAGGGCATCTATATCTTGAGAAAATACTATTCTTACATTTGTTAACTACACAAACTCTGAACTCCACTCTCCTGACTACATTACAGACACAATTAATTGACTTTAGCAACTTTTCTAGATTTAATAGACCTACAGAATCCTGTACCATTTGACCAAAGGTGGTAGAAGAGGAAGATTGTATTTAATTCCAGCTATAATTTCAGAAGCTTGGAAAATGTTGCCCTTTTCATTATTTCTAAATTTATTAACTACATTGATTTAAAATTAAGTAAAGATGATCTATATCAATGATTTTCAAACTTTTTGGTTCCAGAATCCATTTTCAGTTTTAAAAATCACAGAGGACTCTTAAGAACTTCTGTTAATATGGATTCTGTTAACTTATATTAGAAATTTAAATTTTAATATCAAAAAATTTATAAATTAATTTTACAATTTCCATAATAAGCCTGTTAAATGATACCCAGGTGCCATATTGCATGTCATGGCACCCAAAATCCATATGTTTATGTAAAAAGAAACATTTTCCCAAACAAAAATGCTAGTTAGAAAAGTCACATTGTTTTATACTTTGTGCAAATGCAATATCTGACTTCGATCACAACTAGATTCTCATATTTGTGTGTGTGGTCAGCTTATTGTGATACATTATTTTGATTAAAGTGTCTGAAAAAATTTCAGCTTCAAGCATTCCATTGTAGAGCTGTGGATGTAGGTCAGTGGTAGAGCATTCACCTAACATGTGTCATGCTCTAGGTAACAATCCTTAACAAGGAAAAAAGAGTTCCATTATTGGGGGGGAAGCACCTTATACAGCTCCTGAAAGGGTTTTAGGCATCCCCATTGGTGTTCAGACCACATTTTATTTTATTTTATTTTTAAGGTACTGGGGCTTGAACTCAAGGCCTTCATATTGAGCCACTCCACCAGCGCAATTTTTTGTGATAGGGTTTTTAAAGATAGACTCTTGCTATCTTATTGCCCTAGGCTGGCTTCAAACTGCAATCCTCCTAATCTCTGCCTCCTGAGTAGATAGGATTACAGGCGTGAGCCACCAGTGGGGGCTAAGACCACATTTTAAAAAAAGAAAAAATCCAGCTTTCTAAACAACCTATTATCAGGCAACTGGAAAGAACCCTGATAATAATATAAAGGAAAGAGAAAAGTGGGAGTATTTTCAAGTGGAAACACAGCCTATCCTCAGGGAGCGAGGACTATGGTAGACTTTGATAGGATGACCTCCTATTCGGGAGGCTCTGTCTCTTAGAAACGGACCTTTCCCCAGACTCATGACTCTTGCAAGGCCTCTTCCCCTCTAGGCACAGGTGCTAGGGCTGGGGGGGATATCCACAGCTGACTGTCCACCAGACCCTTCTCAGGGACTTGGAGTTGGGGATCTACTTCTCTACTGGCAAAAGCTATTTGCTGACCAAATTAATAACAGTGTTTCCCACCACAAGAAAAATAGCAGTTTGTGTTCGTTAAAACTGAGCAGTACACAGGAATACAGGACGCTGCAGAGAGAGCTCCACAGAGTTCATGCATCACTCAGGTACCACTAAAGGATGAGATAAAGATGTCATCCTGGAGAGAGAGCCAGAAGGCAATTGGTTTAAGGAGAACTAATTAGTTTATCTAAAGTGGAAAAATAAATTATAAGGTAAAGGCCCTTTGGAAAGATCAGGAGTCATGAAAATTTAGGCTGATTTGGAAGGAAAAAATTCCTGGTGAGTAAGAGAAGCTGGAAAGATATCAGGGAGATCAGATTTCTGTCTCCTCCCACTGCTGACACCTTCACTGAATCCTGATCAAAGAACATCAAGTAAACAAATGTTAGTATAGTTTTGTGAAGTTTCAGCAATTAATTCACGGAGAAATAACTTTTGGCAAGCCTCTAAAATAGCCTGGATCCGATATCTGGTAAATAGGAGTAATAAAAATAGAGTCAATAAATTAAGGCTGAGAGAGGAACCTGATTATGACACAGGAAATGAGAACTCAGTTTAGTCTAAATACAAAATATAGGGACTAAAGATAACTTTAAATATCTCAGTGCCAGAAATCTCATAGACAACAGTTGGGAGTGGGTAGCTTTTCACTGTTTAAAGCCTGCATTTTTTATACCTTCTGTCAATCACGTTCAACAGAACTCTTAGGTAGCCCTGAGTTTCTTACCTTATAAAAAAAGGAAAAGTGTCTCTGCATTTCTTTTTGCCTTCTCTGATTTGCAATTAACCTGATCGTCTTGACTATAGTTGAGGGGGCCTTTTTCTAAAAAACTACATAAAGTCATGTCATAACAATCCATAGGGTAGAAAGTAGTTTCATATATCAATGTGTCTATTCTTCAGAGCAAACTCAGGAGGGAGTCTTCATTATTGTTCCCTTTTTACAAGCAAGACTCTGACAGGGAATTGCCCTTCCCAATGTCATGCAGTAAGTTCCTACCAGAGATAGACCTCAGACATACCTTTCCTTTTACATTCTCGCCCCACAATCGTCAGTTTTTTGGGACAGTATGACCACTTGATATGTTTATAATTGTCATTTGGTTACGAGAATATCAGATGGCTATTTAGAAAAATATTTTCAACCCAAAATCCCTGTATTAAAATTTAGTTAATATTTCTCTTAGATAGAAAATATTAAATTGTGTCTTTTGTTAATTTTATATATGCTGGTGTTGACTTACAATTAGCGTATATGCACTAAGTTTTATGAATAAAGTTATTTCTAAGTCAACTTAGTGCTTAGAACTTAGAAATGTGCTCTTCTTCATTTCTAAATAAAAGAAATATTTACTTTTATTCCAATGGTTTCTATAGCACTAAGATTATATAATATAAGACGATGATGGGGATGGTGACAATGACGATTACAGCACTTGCTGCACTTCTGTGTGGCACCTTGAAATTGCAAATTGCCCTTATGTCACAAGTTACTTTACAATCCCAGAACTTATGTCAGTATGGCATGTACTTTAAGTTTAGAAAAAGGTGTGACAAATGCCAAAAAGCCCAGTAATAAGATATTAATGCCCTCTCCTCTCAACACACACTGCAAAGTATATGTGTTCAGATGCAATAACACTAATTTACCACCACTTCAATTATTTTATACAGATATGAAGATGAAAGAGCCTGGAGGTCCCGGAAAACACAAAATCCTAAAGATTTATTCATTTCTTTAAGAAACCAGGTTCAGAGTTATGTTCTAATAGTACAAAATATGAACCAGAACAGGTGTGGCAAGGCCCTAAAAAAGCAGATCTACTGAGTGAGAGAATCTGTTAAACAATAAGCAAATAAAGTAAATGCAAAATTGCAATTAGGATGTTTGGAGGATTTGATGCAGTAAGCAAAGGTAGAAAGTTCTGTGAGAAATTAAGTAGAGAGAGAGAGAGAGAGAGAGAGAGAGAGAGCTCTCACAGGGAAAAAGAACAATGCAGTGAGAGGTCTGGTGATGGGAAAGAGTCTTGCATGAACAATGTGTCTGAAAAATAAAACAAGTTGGAAGAATTTGTAAGATAGAACAGGGTAGAAGATGCAAAAAGATTTAGGTTTCTATAAATTACCTTTATTTTACATAAAAGAAAATGTAATTTATGGTAAATGAAGATAATTAATCAAGTAACTGAGTTTAAAAAGATCTCTCTGGTTTAAGTGTAGAAAAAACTGTGACCAGCAGAGTACAAGAGGAAGAAGATGGGGCCTCTGATGGTGTTCTGATGGTGGCAGCTATGTCACTGGAAGATGAGTGGAAATGTGAAAATGAAGAAGTAGAGAGAATTGGGAGTGAACAGTGAAAGGAAATGGGTTATACTGAATTGCAGTGCTTACAGAAAAAAATAATCAAGAACAGTAAGTTTCTATCTACTCAAAGTACATGAATGGTTGTTCCAGTCACTAAGGCAGAGAAAGCAAGAGAAAATTGTGGAGTTTCCTTTGGTGGAAGGAGCTGGAAGAAGAAATGAACATATTGTACTTGAGGGTCTCTAAAACATCTTTGAGAATATATAAGGTGACCAAGTGACTGTATGAGGCTGGAATTTGAGGTAAATGTTCTAGAATGATGCAAAAGAATTGAGTTGTCTGAGCATGAGGAAATCAGAGTGAGACCTCTGTTGACCATGGACCACAATGATGAGAAATTCAATACTGCTCCAGGGAGAAAATAATGCAAATTAGACAGAGAAAGGGTGTCCAGAGAGAAAAGAAGAACAAGAGGATGTTAGGCCACTGAATCCTAGATAATAGTACTTCAATAAGAGGGAGAAGCCCATAGAACTTTCCAGTAAATTCATTTTGCTCTGAAGAAGATGATGATGATGATAATTTGCATCTTAAGAAATGGTAACAACTGTCCCCAGCATCTTAAGGATATTGTATTTTAAATTGTATATAATGGGGACACATTGAAACATTTCATTCAAAGGGTTATAATAAATAAATTTGTATTTTAGAACCATTATTGTAACTGTATAAAGGATGGATTTGAGAAGAACAGGACTGGAACAGAGACTTTCGATACTGTGGTAATACTATAAGTAAAAGATAACAGGAGATAAATGGCATTGAATATTGGGGTGGAAGAGATAGTATGAGTTCCAGAAAACTATAGGTGGAAAGACATTGGGAGTTGGCCAGGTGTAGAGGCTCACAACTATAACCCAAGCACTTGAGAGGCAGAGGCAGTAAGGTCTCCAGTTTGAGGACATCCTGGGCTACATAATGAGACTCCTGCTCAAGAACCAAGGGCTATAGATGTAGTTCAAAAAGTGTTGGCCTAACATGCACAGGCCTTGAGTTTAGTCTCTAGTACCAAAAAAAAAAATCAATTAATTTGTTTTATATCAGAAACAATGTTAAAATAAGGCCAAAATTCTAAAATAAAACTTTATAAATAAAAATGCCATTTTAGATGGAATACTCAAGAATTACAGAATTAGAGCAAAAGTAATGACTTGGATTTGGAGCACACTGAGCTTGAGATATTGTCATTTTTGCAATTATTTCTAGTGGCTAGTTTTAAGCGACTCTGAATATGGAAAAGGTGAGGATTGTATTGGATGCAAAGATCTTAGAATTATCAGCATGTCCACTCTAATTAAATTCATGAAAAGTGTGAATACACATGAAGATTGAAGAATGAAGAGAATGGTGGGACAGTTTGCTGGAAAACTTCAAATTTAAGGGCCAGGTAGCAAAAGGGGTATCCCCAGAATTCAAAGGAGTAACAATACAGAGGTAGAAGTAGAATCTAGAGAGAATGTTATCAAAACAGAAAAATGTATTAAGAATCAACCATCATCTCTAAAATTTAGGAGAAAGATACATGGTGTGCTCTATAGTTAGAACATTGTTGAGTCTGTAATTAATCTGCTAGATGTTTTTAATTGAATGAAAAAACTATAACACAAGCTTGTAAATTAAGTCATTCAGACATCAAACATCAGTGTTTTCCACAATAGTTTTCAAGAATCTCCAGTATAATTAAGATACTTCTAAAAGGTGAGGAGCAAAGCCGCAAACAGAAGAAATTCTGATTCAATGTCCTTTCTGTCTTATTTACAGGTTGAAACTTTACCATTGTCTTTAGGGAGAACAAAAGAGAAAGAAAGTAAGGCAGATGTTGTCTACAAAGATTTGAAATGCAAAGACAATTTCTAACACAGTTTCTTACTGGGTCTTTGCAGTCCTTGAATCTAGTCTCCAGCTCTGCTGGTGACAGAATCTGAGGTTGGCAGGTAACAGAAGGTAAATCTTCTTAATCAGAGACTTACATGGCTTATCAAAAAGTTAGGAAGCCAACTTAATTTCTATGGCTGTGAATCAACCAAGTTTTGCATGACCACTCATTTAGGCACCTCTTCAGAGTAATCAAAAGTCACACAAGACCAGAAGATACCTGGCAAGCATGAGATTAAGGCAGACACTAAGAAGTTTTAGAAATGACTCATTAAACCCTGGAAAAGTCAGATATAATATTCTTGCCTCCCATCAAAGTTTCTAAGATGCATAGTATTCATTGTCTGGTCCAATGGTTCTTTCTTCTAAAGACACTGACTACTTCTTTATTTTGTACATCTTGCTGTTTTATTTGTGATCAAAAGCACACCAACTTATAAAACAAAAATGCATGTGTAAGTAAACTTGAGACTCAGGGCAAGATTACATATGGGTTAGGTGACATTTAACAAGTTAACTTAGCCTTCATCATGATATGTGAAAAATAATACCTAGCCTCCAGATATTTTGTGAGGATAAAAGAGACAAAGACCCTGGTCCTACAAGTGGTACAGAGAGGACATCCAATAAGATGCTTCTTTCTCTCTCCCCTCTCTTCTTTCTTTGGCTACTACTTGGTCTCTAGTATCACTGGATATTGTTTTCATAAAATCATTCAACCCAGTAAACATGCAAATTTCCAGTGACCATGTGCTGATAGTGAAAAGTGACAGGTACAAAGCCACCCTGGAGAAATGATGCATGTGAGTATTACTTCTTTGTTTTTTAAAACACATCAACTACTTTGAAGTTAGTTACAATGAGAAATCAGACTGAGCATTTCTCCCTTAAATACTTTTAAATTTTAGGAGCTACAAAAATATATAAAAAGCTGACAAATTCTAGAATTTCCAATGAAGTAGATCATACTATACTCACAATAAGAGTCAAACAATGCTAAAGAAGGAAAGAACAATTAGAAATAAAAAGAACAGTGAAACAATGCAATCCCAATCAAAGAGGGACGCCAGCTGTGAAAAGTCAACAAGTCACAATCCACATGGAAAGACAAAATGGAGAAACCATACTATAAACTGTGATTCATGGAATGCTGGCTGTTGAGGATAAAAGGTAGTAATGGCAAAGAAACATGCTAAATGTTGCCATGACAGAAGATTTTCATCCAAATCATTCACTGTCTAATATTTAGTCTTTTCTTAGACACAAGGCTCACAGGTAAAATAAAATACAGATGCAATTGAGAAAGAAATAATGAGGTTAACTTATCTCCAGGATCTAGTCACAGATAACAGGGAGACTCTCACAGGAATTTAAACATGTACTCAGTACATTCAGTATCTGAGAACAAAATTAATTGTCTTTATAATTTAAATATACAAATGAATTAAGGGTATTAATATTACTATCAAATGACAGCAAATCTATGCATCTTAAGATAAATAGAGCCAGTTGCTATTTCTATTATTAATTTTATATATTATTATTATTTCTATTGACAAGAGATTACTCAGACCCAATTATTAAAATTGATTCTGATGGTGTCATCTGTTCACTTACAATTGTTTAAATTAGAATTTCAAATATACTGGTAAATTTCACCTTCCCAAGATTTTTTTCCTGGCTATTGTGGTTGATCCAGGCCTTTTCACATTTTCCTAGTTATGAATTTCATGACTCTTCTGAGGGTAGGTCATTTTTAGCAGCTTAGTAACTTATTTCTGGTTTTACCAGAATTTGATGTTCATAACCTCCTGTGCTTGAAACTATTTTTATATGTACTTAAAATACTCCATGTTCTATGAAGTATTTCAAAGATGGTCCCAATGGAATCAAGTTGAAACAGAAATGTTGTATTAAAAAATATAACGTATGCTGACAAATATAGATAGCCTAAATAATCTAAAGATATATAACACTTTTAGGTAGATAAACTGGGGGTGACTTTTTGAAAATTCCTAAAATTTGGGCTTCTCATTTTGTTTTGAGCAAAAATAAAAATGTGGCTAGATTTTAGTTACACTGGCCTTTGTAGGGGCAAGAAATATACATATTTCTACTCCTCCAGAGAAGCAGATCTTTTGCGGGGGAAGATTATTTCAAGCTATCCTTATTTCCAAGTTGGTGTTGTGGGGGGTGAAGGCTAGCTTCTTCTTGATGGGTATAATACCACACATTACATTTCAGAGCACTGCAGGGTATTTCCACTAGGTTTTCCTCATGGTATTGTTCCCTGTAGACGTTTTGGCCTTGAAAGATCAGGCATTTTTAAGTTTCACCCATGTGCAAGGTGGATCTTAAACTTCAATGTCACTTGCAAGCTTGCTCTGTATTTATTTCACCCTCCCCTAATTCAAATGCAGGGGTACAGACTGTACTGAGATTGAGCAAAAGCAATTATCATGACTAGGGCTAGTCATGGTCCCAGAAGATAATTTCTGGGAAAGCCATGAGGGCACGTAAATGCAGGGTTATTAAAGGTTTCTATTGACAACTGAGCAATGTGGTGCTCTCTAGCGCAGGTCTTCCCATGAGGTTCTGCAATGCCACTTCAGAACTGGGCAACACAGACCACACTCTGCATTAACTTTGGTTTTAACATATACTCCAGGCTTTATGCTCATTACAAATTATAACTACAATGACAATACTCAAGAACAGATATTGGGGCTGAGGATATAACTCACTGGTAGAGTGCTTGCCTACCATGTGTGAGGCCCTGGGGTTTCATCTCCAGCACTGCAGAACAACAAATACTGGCTTAGCACTTGAACATTGGCAAGATGCTTATATAATTCTGCATCACGAATTGTTTTTTACTACTTTTTGCAAATAAGAAAACAGAGGTTCATTAAATTAACAAAATATCCAAGGTCACCTCATCTTATAGAAGATAAAGTCAAAATGCAATCCCATTCTTTCCACTTTTGTTATTTGTTTATTTTTAGTCAAAGTCTCTGTAGCCCAGGCTGACCTCTAATTTGAGATTTCCTGCCTCAGTCTCTCAAGTACTGGGATTATAGGCATGAGTCACCACCCCAACTCTCTAATCCCATTCTTTACTCATTTGACCATTATACCATAAAGGCCTACTATGTGCTATCCCAGTACCTGAAAAGGAGATGAGGTGAAGAATGGAAGAAGCATAGCTCTTTCTCCATAAAATAAATAATCCAATGAAGAAAATGCGTATAAAACAAGAATAAAAACCTTGAATAATTGTAATATTACTGGTATAGAAAAGCTGAGGACACTGTGAGAGGGGAGACATGGGGCCCTGGTTGAAGGTGAGTAGCCTCTGTGCAAAAAGATACCATTACCTTGTGACAAGAAGGGTCTCCATACCTTGCTCCTTAACACTACACTAAGTGGAACTTGGGACAAAGTTCTAACAATAACACGAAAACACTTCACATGAGAAAATAAAACCTTCATCTTTGTCCTTATTTAAAAATAAAAACTGCTTTGCTAGGGTTTTAAAATTCCCCAAACTAAGAAAGTATGTTATCCTTTATTCCACATATATAGAATCTATGGATTCAGTTTTATAGTCAAAATCACTTCATTTTTAACAGTATTCAGGTTATAAGGCAATATAACAATTATATTATCAGGTTATAAGAATGCAACTGTGTTGTCTTCTCTTGAAAGCACTTCTGGATTCTGAAATCAGGTGTAATAGATCTCCTCCGGAAGTTCATGAGACACTTTGACTCCTCTTAAGACATTTCCATCTGCCTTGGGTGCAGTTAGTTCCGGCCATAAGGGCACAGACCATGATGTTTCCACATTTGCATTCTCAGAGGTGTGCTGTTTCAACATTTAGTGCTTAATTGAATTGGTGGATGGAGAGGCATAACATGTGCATGGGAAAAATACATACACACAAGAAGCAGCACAGTGCAGCATACAGAACGGGGGTGGTGGCACATTATAGATTCAGGCTCAAATGCAGATTCTGTTGCCCACCTTGCTTGTGTACACATATCTGAGCCTGGGATTTTGTGTTTATAAAATGGATGCCAACATCCTCCTTCTAGGACTTTCAGGCTACTACAAAGAGAAAACATAATCTACACGAAAGTGAGATAGACTGACTGGGTGGCTGTCCATTATTACTGTGCACTATTATCTCCTGATATGATGTATGCATCATAGCTATTTGGAAGCTAGTCCAGGAAATAGGAGGAAAATACTGAATGTTAGGATATTTGTGACATATCAGCATTTAATAAATGGGAAAGGTGCTAAGATATTAAGCAAACAGGCAGATAAAGTTTATATTTCACTCTAAATAAAAATTAGTGCAGCATTGCTAACTCAACTTGTTCCTTCCTATTATTGCTTATACTCTCTCTTCAACAAAATTAGAGATAAGGGCAAAATAGTTTCTGCTGGGTATTGAGGGGGTGGGGGGGAGAGGGAGGCGGTGGAGTGGGTCATAAGGGAAGGGGTGGGGGCAGGGGGGAGAAATGACCCAAGCCTTGTATGCACATATGAATAATAAAACAATAAAAAAAACTTTATTATGATACGAATGGTACTATTACTTAGATTTTTAAGATTACTGGTAGTTGTATATTAAAAATAATCATAATATAATAAGAATGTAAAGATCAAAATCACTTAAAATCTCCCTATTTTTGTCAAATCACCTCTTCTTGGTTGCTGTGAAGGTATCTTTAATATTCACTATCACTGACGTAACTTCCAGGCTTTGCAACGGATGAAAGCAAACAACATGCAGTGCAGACTCTGAACCCTGCCTTGCCCCACAGGGAAGGGAAAAGAAGGAGAGCAATCCTCCACATGAGTGCAGGGAGAAACGTAAATGTCTTCTGTTAAACCAATGCAGAAATGTTAACCCCTGAAGTGCATGGGGAAATATCAATGTATCTGAGCTAATAAGGAGAACTTCGTCCATGTTGCAAAGTGACAAAAGGTAACATGAGCACAGAGATAGGGAACAGCCAGCATTTTTTTTGTAGCCCACCATCCTTCCTTAATATTCATTGCACTTATCCTTGGAGACAAACAATACAACAGATTTACTTACATTTTCCACCAACTTCTAATTCTTGATCCAATATCTTGACTTAAACATGGCTCATTTCCAGTATAGTAGGTAATGGTTATCATAATTATTATTATTATTTCCAACCTCTCCCTTCGCTTGAGAAAACTGCTCTCTGGGATCATATTCTAATAAATGGGAAATAAGTTGTTTCCACGCATGCCTTGGCATTTCTTGGTAACCTTAATTGTCACAGATGTCAATGCGTGGGTTTCATACACATGAGTGGTCTGAGTAGTGTTTTCTAGAAGATACTACTTGCTGCTCTGTTGATAATTAAAAGGGAAACTTGAAGTAGCTTTTCCCCTGTTCAATTTTATGAACTGTGGCTCTCTTCCAATTGGCTAATACAATGCTATCCATGAATCTTTGGAAAGATAATATTTTTTTGTCATCAAAGGCAACTGAGAGAAATGACAAAGTCCTAAATCCTGATTGCCTGTGAGTAACAGAGTATAGGAAAAGGCCTCAAGATTGGTAATTACATGCTTCACATTCTTTTGGCACCAGCTCAGTGAAGTTACTTGCGTTGATGTGCCCAACTCAGGTTCTCCTTTAATCAGCAGCTGAGGACCCCTTAGCCCTGCTCACACTGAGTGTGTGCAGTAGGGTGGATGTCTGTTACATGTACTGAGGGAAAGAGAGCCTTCTAAACTGTAAAATCAAAGATTTTGATGCAGACCTGACAATGGATTCAAAGAAACTACATATGTGCCCCTAAAAGAGAGTACATTTCTTCTAAGACCTTGTAGCCAGAATGGTTAATGTTAAGCTACAAACAGTTCTTGTAACTCTTCAAGTGGATAGGACAAAAATCACTTGGTGGGTACACAAAGGGGTATGTATGAATGTGTGTTTAAAGTCACATGCCCTCACTCTTGCTGTGTGTACTGCCTCCTTCCATGAATGTCTCCCTCCACTCTCCATTTCTGTATACTCTCTTTTTGATGTCATCCATCCTCCAAGGCATGGACTGCATTATATGATTCTTGTTCTTTCTTCAGACCTCTAACTGCAGCCTGGAGTTGTGCAAAGACGTGGTTCAGGTTTCCTCAAATCCCTAGGCTTCAGACAAGATGGAGGATCTGAGAAAAAACAAAAACAGTCAGTAATGCTTACAGCCTGCCATTAAAGTATCCACACCTAAAGCAGTCGACTTGTTTTGAAGACTCAGATGAAACACTACTTACTCTACTCAGTTAACCTTATCTTCTTTAGTTAAATGCAATCTTTTCTCTCTGTGAATTTAGAGAACATTGTTTTGGATCTGATTCTTTAAGGGCTTTTTTTGTTTGTTGTTCTGAGTTAAAGAATGAACATAGTTCACTCACTCACCAGTAAAACAGGACTCCTGCAATATAATATTTACCAAATTTTTGGCTCTCAGAACATGAGTTTTTTTAAAATTTTAACTGTTTTATTATTCATATGTGCATACAAGGCTTGGGGCATTTCTCCTCCCTGCCCCCACCCCCTCCCTTACCACCCACTCCACCCCCCTCTCTCCCACGCACACCCTCGATACCCGGCAGAAACTATTTTGCCCTTATCTCTAATTTTGTTGAAGAGAGAGTATAAGCAATAATAGGAAGGAACAAGGGTTTTTGCTAGTTGAGATAAGGATAGCTACACAGGGAGTTGACTCACATTAATTTCCTGTGTGTGTGTGTTACCTTCTAGGTTAATTCTTTTTCATCTAACCTTTTCTCTAGTTCCTGGTCCCCTTTTCCTATTGGCCTCAGTTGCTTTTAAGGTATCTGCTTTAGTTTCTCTGCGTTGAGGGCAACAAATGCTAGCTAATTTTTTAGTTGTCTTACCTGTCCTCATACCTCCCTTGTGTGCTTTCACTTTTATCTTGTGATCAAAGTTCAATCACCTTATTGTTTTTGCCCGTGATCTAATGTCTGCATCTGAGGGAGAACAAATGATTATTGGTCTTTTGGGCCAGGCTAACCTCACTCAGAATGAGGTTCTCCAATTCCATCCATTTACCAGTGAATGATAACATTTCGTTCTTCTTCATGGCTGCATAAAATTCCATTGTGTATAGATACCACATTTTCTTGATCCATTCGTCAGTAGTGGGGCATCTTGGCTATTTCCATAACTTGGCTATTGTGAATAGTGCCTCAATAAACATGGGTATGCATGGAGTAACGTGTGTCACAGTCTTTTGGGTATATCCCCAAGAGTGGTATTGCTGGATCATATGGTAGATCAATGTTTAGCTTTTTAAGTAGCCTCCAAATTTTTTTCCAGAGTGGTTGTACTAGTTTACATTCCCACCAGCAGTGCAAGAGGGTTCCTTTTTCCCACATCCTCGCCAACACCTGTTGTTGGTGGTGTTGCTAATGATGGCTATTCTAACAGGGGTGAGGTGGAATCTTAGTGTGGTTTTAATTTGCATTTCCTTTATTGCTAGAGATGGTGAGCATTTTTTCATGTGTTTTTTGGCCACAGAACATGAGTTTTAAATGAACATAGAACACAATGAGCATTCTACACACAAACTCAGTTCTTCATATGTATAGCGCAAGTAACGGAGATCAAACAAAAATTGGGAAATTCTTCAGACAGTACTCATTTTAGAAAGCATTTTGCCTATTTGACTATGTTTTGTTGGTTTTGCTTATGTGTCATGTATTTTTATATTGAGTCAGTAGACCTCATTTTAGGACTAGACAGGAACTTACCTGTCTACAGTTCATTTGTAGTCAGCCATCCCAAACTAACTGTGTCAGCAGATCAGGCTGTGACCTGAAAAGAGAAACACATGTGTCTTTTTGCAAGAATAGAAACCCAGGTTTAGTCTCATTACTATCAGGCACATTCATTTCTACTTGTCTACATTACATTTTGATTAACACACAATAATTGTGCATATTGTGGGGTACAAGGTGATGCTTTAATTCATGTGCATATTGCTGAATGATCAAATCAGGGTGACTAGTGTATCTACCATCTTAAATTCTTATCATTTCTTTAATGTAAATATATTCAACATCCCGCCTTCTACTTATTTGAAATATACAATATATTATTTTTATCAATACTTACCAGACTGTGCAATAAGGCATGAGAATTTATTCCTCCTGTCTAACTGTAACTGTGTGCTGGTTGACCAACCTCATCCATTCCTTCTCCCCCTGTTCTCCTCAGCTGCTGGTAACCACTTTTCTACTCTCAAATTCTCAGTTCAACTGTTTTATATTCCACATATGAGTGAGATCATACATGATTTGTCTTTCTGTGCTAGCTCACTTCACTTAACATAATATCCTCCAGGTTTCTCATTTTTTGCAAATGGCAAGATTTCATCTTTTTTATGACTGAGTAGTATTTCACCATGTCCCAGGTGTTCTTTACCCATGCTTCCATCAGTGGACTTTTAGGTTAAGCCAGTGATCTAACCAAACTCAACAGTTCATTAAAAGGATCATTCCCCACGATCAAGTGGGATTTGTCTTAGGGAAGCAAGGATGTTTCCATACACACAAATCAATAAATGCTGTACTTCACATTAACAGAATCAAGGAACAAAACCACATGATCATTTCAATAAATGTAGAAAAACTTGATCAAATTCAACATACTTTCATGATGAAAATTCTCAAAGAACTGGATATAGAAAGAAGGTACCTCAACTCAATAAAGTCCATGCATGATAAAACCACAGGTGACATTTATGCTGAATAGAGAATAGTTGAAAACTTGTCATTTGAGACTCAGAACAAGACAAAGATGCCAATTTTACTACTTTTATTAAACATAGTGCTGGAAGTATTAGCCAGAACAATCAGAGAAGAGAAAGGGAAAAAAAGCCTTCAAATTGGAAAGAAGTCACTGTCTTTGTTGGCAGGTAGACATGATTGTAGATATAGAAAGCCTTAAATTCAACCAAAAAATTAACAGAATAAATGAATTTATGAAAGTTGTAGTATACAGAATCTATAAGCAAATATCAGTAGAACTGCTGTGTAACCATGGAAAATTGTATGAAATAAAAATCAAGAAACCAATCTCATTTGCAATTATTATAAGAATTAAATCTAGGAATAAATTCAACCAACAAGGTGAAGGATCTCTACAATAAAAAGTATAAAGCATTGATGAAAGAAATTGAAGGGGATACAAATGAATGGAGAGACATTCCATGTTCATGGATTGGAAGAACTAACATCAAAATGTTCATAGTATTCAAGCAAATCTACAGATTCAGTGCACTATCCATCAAAATTTCTTGGAAAATTTCATAGCAATAAATAAGACAATCCTAAAGTTCATATGGTAACACAAGACTTTGAATAGCCAAACCAATCTTGAACAGAAAAAAGAACAAACTTTTGGAGGCATCACATTAGCTGACTTCAAAATATGCTACAGAGCTATACTAATTAAAAAAACACACACAGAGCAATGGAATATACTACACAGCCCAGAAACAAATCCACACAATTACAGCCAACTGGATTTTTTTTTAAACAGTGACAGTCTTGTTCTGTTACCCAGGCTGCCCTTGAACTCCTGCCTTAACCTCCAGAGTAGCTGAAAGCATGTGCCACCAACTCAGTAGTCAACTAATTATTGACATAGGTGCACAGAGAAATCAATGGAGTAAAGGATGCTGAAAAAACTAGACATTCACATGCAGAAGAATAAAAATAGACCGCTATCTCTAACCACACACAAAATCAACTCAAAATGGATTAAAGACTTAAATATAACATAATGCACATTCTGACTGAATGCTCAAACCCCAAATACCTATTTAAAATATGGGTCCTTTAATAATATCCTTACACTGTCTCAGCCTCAGGTTCTTTGTCTATAAAGTATTATTAGTGATATCACCCATTTCTCTTGTGATTATTGAGATAATCAAAGAAGTTAATGCTTAACGAAGTGCTGTGTAAACAGCCTCTATGTGCACGTGCATATGAAAAGAAGCAAATGTCCATTTACAGTATACCCTGAAACAGAATTTCTAAGTATTTATGTGACTCTGGAAGGAAAATTATTCCAGACCCCAAGTTCATCAGCACATGCACTGTCCTGAGGATGCCAAATGTCACTATTTAATATGTCCCAGGAGCATTTGGATATGGAAAGGTCAGGGAAGGATTACTTCTGGTGCCTTATTGGAGGCTGACTTTCCCTCTGGCTATGCCAATATGCCAGTCCTGTTTGTTTAGGCTGTATGTTTTGTCATCCATTTCTGTGAATTCTAGAATCATTTGCAGGCTGTAGGCAGGGGAAATGTTGTCCTTATTGATTTATTCATAATAATTGCATTTAAGAACCACGTTCCCCTTGCCCCTCACTCACAGCGTGATGAGTTCCAGATTTGTCACTGATGTTTGGATAATCTCTCATAACTGGAAACCATTTAATAAACACCCAAGGCACCTATCCTTTTGCTCAGTTGGCTTCCACATGGGACATCCCATGAAAGGTCCTTGTTTTCTGCCGGATGACAGCCCTTCTCCTACTACAGCTTCCTCTTTTCCATTTGAAATTCAATGAGGTGAGAGATAACAGATCCTGCCCCTGATCCTGCATCTATGGGATGTTATCTGTCACGTAATTGAGGAGGTTTTAGCATTTGGAGACCTAAGTGTTTGGCCTATGACCTTGTGTTGCCTGTGCAGCGAAAGCAGAAGAAATGACATTATTCATCACAGTGCCAAATGAGGAGAGGTGTGTCTGGGATTTGCTGGTGTAGGGCTTTTCATTTAATTAAATCTGAGTTTATATCTGCCCCAGGGACCTCATTGATGAAGAGAGGATGGTAAAAAAGCTCTGTCGGTATTTAAGTCCAACAATAACTTTATCCTGATATAATTAAAGCATATCCGTTGATTTCAGTTCTCAGGGAAGGTTATAGTTTCTGGAACAATGCTGTCATCCCTACTTCACATTTGTGAAGTAGCTTGATTAGACCTGTGACCTTGGGCAAGTCACTTAACCTCTCTGACTCTTAACATAAAGTGGAGTTTTAATGCTTGCTAAATAGGGCCATTAGGATTTTATTCTGACAATACAAGGTGATGAATGTGAATGAGCCCGTCACTACTGAGAAAGGCAACTCACCTGCATTATCTCAGTTCACACATAGAATACCAGTGGGTGGAGGATAGGTTACTTGCTTGATGGGGGTTGAGGATTCAGGTTCAGAAGTGAACTGCCTAACATCACAGAGCTGGAGCCTGCAAGATAGAGATTTGTCCTCTAGCCATTTTGACACTCATGGCACATGAGTGCATTTCCTGAGACAAAAGCCTGACCCTTGTTTAGGACTCTCTTCATATTGACATTGACTCCCAGTATACCCCAAAAACCCAGACATTTAAAAGAGAAGCAGAGATGCCATTAGAAACACATCAGAACTGACCAAGGATAGAGAGTACTCATTAAGAGCAGAACCAGTGGTGTGCTAGATGTAATGAGAGAACTGACTGTTAACTTGTCAGGAATATGGTAAGCCGCTTGTTAAATACAGCCATTATTGCAGATTAAATTATATAAACATAACTGGTTAGATTACAGTGAACATAAAGGTAATTAATACTCAGTACTTTCCCTTTCAATTTTTTATTACATTTTGTTATTGTCTACAATTGAACATGCTTCAGTGGTGCAGTAGAAATATTATACAACATGTTTAATGCATTATACTATATTCTGCATTTGCACATGTGGCTGTCACAATACTAGGTTATTAAAGACTCAGCTTCCGTCTTGAGATTTTCTTTCTCTATTTCTTGGACTCATGCTTGGGAAGTCAGCTGCCATGTCTTCAGGACACAGACTGCAGAGGAGGTTGAAGCCCACAATAAGAGGAACCGAGGTCACCAAAAGCCAGACAACAACCAATGCCTGCCAAAACCCACAAGTGTTTGGAAGTCTTTGAATGATTGTATTTTTGGTTGACAGCTTGACTACAACACATTCCTGTTCCCTTGAGACTCCAAGCCAGAACCAGCCATCTAAGCTGTGCCCAATGATGGATCAAATACTCGCCAATTCAATGTCTGCTTTTAGGGAGGTTCCCGCAAAAGTCTAGAAAACTGTAAGGTCTCCTAAATAATACAAAGTTGTGAAGAAATCCAAAATTATACCATTAGTATTAGTATTTACTCTTTAATCTTTTGCTAGCTGGTGAGTCAAGGCAAAGACATTTAAACTCTATTTTCTGCAACTATTTAATTTGGAGAAAAGATTATTATTTCCAGCATGAATTTAGGTCTAAAATAACATAGTCTACTTGACAATCTTGATTTTTCTTTTCAGGTATGAACTGTAAACATACATACTTAAATCGGGAGACTTAAGCATGGTAGTTTCTCAGCAGAGGTAAAATTGAGGAGGTTGTCCTTCTTTGGGACACTGGAAAGAGTGCTGCAGCAATGCATAGCCACGTGTGAGGGTTTTCAATGAAGTTTTACTGGAAGCTTTGGGTGTGTGTTACCAGAGGAAGGCTCTTCAGAACATAGAGTAGCATGAAGTTTAGTGGAAACCGTAGATCTAAACTGGAAATTTAACATGCTTGTTCTTACTGCTGTCTCTTAAATACTGGAGTTAAATAAGGAAAAACTGAAGTGAGTAACAGGCCTCTCTTTTAGTAAGCTTTTCATGGCTGTGACAAAACAGCTGAGGAAACAACTTAAAGGAAGGAAGGTTTATCTCAGCTCACAGTTTCAGAGGCTTCAGTCCATGGTTGACTGGCTCCATTGTTTTGGGCCTGAGATGAGGGAGAACATCGTGGTGGATTGTGTGATGTAGGAGGCTGCTCACATCATGATGGCCAGGAAGCAGAGAGAGAGAGAGAGAGAGAGAGAGAGAGAGAGAGAGAGAGAAAGAGAGAGAGAGATAGGAAGGGGCCAGGGCAAAACATACCCTTCAAAATCATACTCCAAGTGACCTCCAACAAGGCCCCTCCTCTGAGCAGCCCCATGATGAGGTTAGATTGCCTCATGATCCAATCACTCCCAAAGTTCCAACTTCTGAGCACTACTTCCTGGAGACCAAGCTTTTAGAGGACATTACAGATGCATAACATAAAGGTCTCTGATGACGTAAATTAACATCCCTAGTGAGTGTCCTGATTTTCCATAAATCTTTCCATAAAAAGGATTCGTTGCTCTAGAATCCTAAAAACAATTACTTTTGTAGAAAACTTATTTTACCAGTCTTTATTTTTAAATATGAATACACTTCTTTTTACTTAAGTATATAAGCATTAACAGATGTTATGGCAACTGATTTTACTCGTGTATAATTAACCTAGAAGGATTAACTCTCTTGGATAACTGGTTTCCACACCTCTCAAAATTTCCTAAATAAAATTACTTGAATTACTTAAAATTTGGAGAATTCTAGACAAATCTAATCATTCACATTGTCCTTTATTTTATAGAATGAAGGAATAAATTTTTGTGCTATTTAGTAGTCATTTTAGGAAAACAAAAGATAATTTAAACATAAAAGACATGTTATTTTGAATTCAGGATCTGAATTCTTAAAAAAACACAAAGAAAATTGTCAAAACAGGTAAGATAAAATTGTAAATACCTGAAGACAAGAAATGTTTTTAAGTAGCATTGCAAAAATATAAACAATAAACAACTATTATTAAGAACTTAACTTTTTCAAAGAAGTAGAAATGGCCAATAAATAAGTGAAAACAATGTCCAACATCCTTTGCCATAAAGGAAATGCAAATAAAAGCTACATCCATAGGAAATTCTTGATGGTAACCCAGGCAGAATGGCTACTATTGAGGAAACCAAAAACAAATGTGAAGAATACAAGAAAAAAGCCTTACAGATTCAATTGTTGGTAAGCTAAAGTTGTTCAGCCAATTGGAAATCAGTGTGGATGTTCCTCAAAACACTAAATGGAATGACCAAACAATCTTACTATACTACTCCTGGACACATATCAGAAGGAATGTAAGTCAACATACAATAAATATACTTGCACACTCATGTTTATTGCAGCACTATTCACAATCATCAAGTCATAGTATCAGCTTCAGTACCCATCAATGGATGAATAAACACAGAGAATGTGGTATATATACACAATGGAATATTATTCAGCCATAAAAAATGACATTATTTAATTTGCAGGAAAAGGGATGGAACTATAGACCATCATGTTAAGTAAAATTAAGCTAAACATAGAAAGACAAAATACTGTATCTTTTCTCTCATATGCAGAATTCAAATTTAGCAAAAAAGACATGGAAGCAAAAGGAGAACTATTTGAGGGGAGTGAACCACCAGGAGAGAAGAAGAAAAGAGAGAGTGATGGGAGGGTAAGTATGATTGAAGCACACAGTATGCAAGTGTGAAAATGTCATTAAGAAATCCATTAGTTTGTGCAATTAAGAGAACATATTTTCAAAGTAAGAAATATTGTTAATGAGTTAAGACTATAAAAAGACACAGAGAAAAAAATTTGGGGGGGTAGGAAAAAAGTTTGCATACCTACATACAGAGTACTTATAGAAAGAAAAATGGCTATATTTTAATTTTATTACTTTTGTACATTATTCAAATAGCAATTTGCACTTAAAAACTCAATAATATGCCTATGTATGTTTCTAGGCTTATAGAGATATATAAATATTAAGTGAAAAATTTAAAGTTTTAATTATAGTTTTTAAATCTATCACCATATTCAATGAAATAATATGTGTTGTATTAAATAATCTTTATAAACTGTAATAAGTTTATAAAAAAATACAATCACACCCATGGTCTTTTATACATATTTGTATTTCTGCAGTTATTCAACTAATATTGTCAGTGGTGCTAATTATCCTTAGTCAAACTCTTCTCCCAACACAATGGAAAACTAGAGGACAGAAACCCAATAATAGTTTGACTATTACATAAAATGCCTACCAGCTTTTTATAATTTGAATAATTGTGAGGCAGCAATAATCAGCATATAAATAAGATACTCAAATACATTTATTTTATTTTTTTCTCCTTTTTCTTTTATTATTCATATGTGCATACAAGGCTTGGTTCATTTCTCTCCCCTGCCCCCACCCCCTCCCTTACCACCCACTCCGCCCCCTCCCTCTCCCTGCCCCTCTCAATACCCAGTAGAAACTATTTTGCCCTTATCAAATACATTTATATATTTTATAATTTGTAACTAATTAAAATATAACCATAAATTGATCCTATATTAATGAAAATTATTTTCATCTTCTTTTTAGACCTTCAAAAATGATTTTAGCTAACTTAATCATATATCTAAAGTTCTAAAGATAAATTCTAAATTTAATTGGGAATTGCAATTTTAACTTACACAACAAATTCTTGTGATCTATGGCATTGTAAACCATTTCACAAAAAGTAAACCATTTAAACAGACATCCACAACAGTCTGACATCTTGGTAAATCTCCTGCCTTGCATGATGTCTGAACTTTTCAGCTTTCCATTCTCCAGTGACTTGCTCTGCTGAGCCTACCAGTTTCATCCTGACAATGAACAACATATTTTTACATAGATTTTCCTTACTCGCTCACTCTGTCTCTCTTTTTTGTAGTATCCTGTCCCTTAAATTTCATCTGCCCCAGTAGCCCCTAACTCTGGTAGATTTCTGGCCAGCCCTCTATTTCCACATATACACATTTAGATCTTCTCCAACTTCTCACTTCTATATTAAACCATGAAATAAAATTTGTCTTCAAAGAGCATATTTCCTTTTGGATTCCTTTCTGGGAGAAGATTTCAAGAGTTGAGTTCCTAAGTATAAAAGAAGACCTACTTTTCAATAACTCTTGAAATGGCACATGCTCCCTGATAGACTACTTGGATTTTTGCTGATTATAAAACCAATAGAAGTCCTGTCCTCTTAAGTAGCCAAAGGACTGTGCTCAAACATTATTAAAAAAGATATCTTATTAGGACTTGTTTTCCCTCAATCATGATGTGAATGTCTTAGAGATACCCAGGAGTCTCTCTATATATTCCATGATAGCATTAGGTCAGGGAATGTCACCGGACCTCACTGTATTTGTGCTGCTGAAGAATAAAACACACCATCTATAATTCCATGGAGCAATCTGGCTTTCAGTTATGCACACCGTAATTTCCAGTATTTTAGAAAAGATATGAGAACTGTACAGAATTTTTACATGCCCTAAACATTGTCAAATAGGATCATTTCCTAGCATGAAGGACTTCTCTAAATACCTTTCCAAAGCTAAGATCTCAAATGAGGACGTTTTTGAGCAACTAGTTGCCAAGTAGTTACTGAAAAGGCAGCTAAGACAGTTACTGAAATAAGTCCAAGACCCCATCTTTCTCCCTTATTCTGTTGATGGTGTTATTGATTTAGATTGGTTTTAGGGTAGCAACTGAAGGAAGGATGAAGGGGATTCCTTCCTACAGGACAAACTTTTTATTTCTGTTATTTTTAGAATGTGATATTTTCTTAAAACAATTTTTGTGTGAGAGGAATATAAGAAATTACAGTGAGGCAGTATTCAAATCCAGCAGACATTTTGCTCTTTGCACATCTTTATGCATGTGAGCTATTTCTTTCTTCATTTTCCCAGCCAAGGAAGATGGGCTGTTGTTTTCTAGGCAAAGCCTCTTTCATTTTCCTGACAGATAGACAGATTGCTTCCTTCAAATTTAGTTTATTTGTGGAAAATCTCCAGCCCCTTCTTCTGCTTTAAAGGATGGAAGTAGGTCCAGAAAAGCTTTGTCTTTGACCCTAAACACCCCATTTCCACTCTGGAGAAGGAGAGATTTCTGTTTGGCCTCCAGGACATGCTGCTCACATTTACAAGTATGTTTTGCTGGCTCTGTCCACTCTGAGGGCACAGATCTGCTTCCCTCTACCTCCAATCCCCCTTCCTAACTGTTCAGCTCAGTGGCTTGGGGCACACAGTCTCTTATCTCATGTTTCATATTTCCAGCTTTCTCCATGTTTCACTGAATACCCATTTACATTCTTATTTCTAACTCCCTTTGATATTTTGAGAGGATTTCTCAATAGAAAGGGGGCAAATGCCAACTTTATGGCATTACTTTCAAACTAGAAGCCTAGTTCTTTTACTTTAAATGTGTCATGGTACACATGATGTAATTGGATCATTAATCCAGACTACAGACTGTTATTAGATTACTGAAAACATTTCTTCAAATATTATAATGTCAATTCTTAGTTGTTACATTTTTATCCATGCTTTGTACTCAACATATTTTCTCTGTTTTTTATAATATGAATTTAATTTTCATCTGCTTTTGTCTTAGTGTGTTCTCTCTGCTGTTAATAACAATACCTCTGACTGGGTATGTTTTAGAAGAGAGGCTTATTTGGCTTACAGTTCTTCTCCAGGGTGGAAAAACTGTGTCTGGTGATGGTTTTCTTTCTGTCAAAGTCCCAGGGATGCATAGGACACCAGATGGTAAGAAATGGAGAGAATACAAGAGGTCTGAATTGCATTTACAGCCAATTCACTCTTGAGATAACTTACTAACCCATAAATCCATTAATTCATTCATTAGGGCACAGTCTTAATCACATCTTAAAGGGTCCAGCTAGTCCTTCCTAGTTTCAGAGGGAACAAGCTATATCACCTTGTTTTATATCATAAAATTATATATTTTAATTTTTTGTATTCTGTTAGGCTAAATGTACTGTTTCAATAGAGTCTTCAAAAAAGAAAAAAGGTCTCAAGCAAAATCTATTCTCTCATAATTTCTTATATGTTTTAAAATGCTGTTCCTTTGCCTTCTTGAATGATAGTCACCAATTACAATTTATAGGCTCTATAGCTTTTCCTTTGTCTTTTTTAAATTATATGAGTTTTGATAAAGGATGAGATGAGTTCTCTCAGCTGATTGAGTAACATGAATTAAGGCAGAGACAGGAACCAATATTGTCCAATTTCACAGTGTGGTATAGTATACAATTCACAACAGTCTACAAGTTGTGAATTGAATATAGAGATCTTCCCTGAAAACTCTACATATTCATTACTTGAAATAATACTGAGTACATTGCTTTCAAGAAAAACTTGTTTAATGAATAATAATATAACTAAAACATTATTTAGAAATAGATAATGCTGAAACTTAAATTTAGTGTTAGATTTCAAGCCTTAATATTTTGAAATTTTTATTTGTGTCTTAGATGTCTAGAAGATCCATCTGGCAGAACTGTGACAGGTGGGTAGTTGACAGGTCACTGGAGAAAAGGAGACAGGGAAGAAGCCTAGTGTAATAACCAGAGCAATAGTGAGGAAGCAGAAAAGGAATTTATTTCAGAGGAATGTAGGAGTGGCATTAGAGAGAGTTAGGGGTTGATTGGATGTGGAAAAAGGGAGGGAGAACTCTAATGAGGATGAAACACAAGGCTGGCCTTGCCTTCAGGCAAGACTCTTCCCCTGCATGCATTGCCACAAAACTATTTCCTATGCAACTGTTAACATTAACAGGGCAGATCCCCAAAGAGCTTTTGACTACAGATGTTTAAAGGATAAAGTATCTCTACTCATCGAATTTTCAACCAGCATTTTGAAGGGCTTCTGTTACAGGAATTCATTTACAACGTGAAGTAAAATTTTACAGTTTTTTAGAAGAGGAGATCATGACGGGGAAAAAAATTTAAATGTGAGAAATGAAATTCAGTACAAAAATTGTTCTGTCCCTCAAATATAACATGTAGGTTAGATTAAAAACCAACAAGATTAGATATTTGTGTATGTGTTTATGTGTGTGTACATGCACACACATTTAATTTGACTTAAATTGTCCCATCAGAGCATTTAAGCCAACATTAAATGCTAGTTCTAGACACTCTTCTCAATTTCTTAAATCATCTCGTGATCCTCAGTAAAAATATCTCTGAGCTTGTAATTTTACACTCAAGAGATTGAGGTAGGAGGATCTCTAGTTCCAGGCCACCCTGAGTTATATAGTGAGACCCTGTCTAAAACCATACAATCAAACAAGAACTCTGATCAAAATATTCAAATGTTGAAGAAGTTGTAAGCCAAATATAATGATTAAGCAAGAAGTTCTTTGGTTTCATTGGGAGTTTTGATTTATTTTGTCTACTTTATGTCCAAGGTCTAGTTTAAATCAGTGAATCTGGTTATGAGGATAGCATGCATGGATTTTCCTGAGCATTTAAAAAAGTATGACAAGGAAAAGATTCACTCTCTTGACAAATAGGTCTGAGTTTCACCTGGTGCTATAGTCTTCGAAATGATACTTATATTTAAGCCGAAGCTATTCCAAGAAGGTAGATACACAGCCCCTCCCAGGGCTACATTGAAGAAGCAGATATAGAGAAAACTTTCACCAGTGTATGTGAGGAAACATGAAAGTGTAGAATCCCCGGAAAATGGAAAAGCTGTAAAGGTATAGCTGTTGGTGCCCTGGCTCCAAACAGATTAAATAGTTAACATCAGAAACAATCTACATAGCTCAAGAAGTTTCTAAGCTCAAGGGGACATAAACCCAGTTTTGTGCCCAATGCAGCAAGATGTGTGTGTTTATAAGGCCAGGATGTCTGAGAGCAGCCCCTTGGAGAAAGTAGTCAATGAGAAAATGCAAACTGTTATAAGGAGACCATTTTTTATGAGAATAAGGAAACCATAAATGTACAAAATGAAGAGAGGCAGTTCCAAAAGTCACACCAGAATCCATTAAATAGATGAAATAGAAGTATTATTGAATAAAAAATGGATTCCTGTCCTAAAACAAGGGACTCTGGTCTAAGAGTCCTAGTTTTATCTGGCACCTGATAACAAAAGTCTTTAAAAGGGCCTCCTCTGAAAATGTATAGCACTAACTAATAATTCCTAATCACAGAGGAATATATATAAGATTTCAAATTGAATGAAATAGAAAACTGATACAAAATGATGACTTGATGAAGTGAGGGTGAAATACAAATTTGCAGGTAGGACACCAATACAGAGAGTTTGTTCAAGTGTATGGTGTATCTCCCCCACTGAGCAGAAAGCAGACTGTGACCAAGACCTGAGTGTGCCACAGCTCTACCTGCTTGTCCCCAGAGCTGCTCTGCTGACTACCTGTGTAAACAGTTGCCATGATGCTATTTGACTGTCCTCAGAAAGGCTCCATTAGTTAATTAAACAATAACTACTTATGCACTTACAACAAGTAGTGGGAATTTCAACTCTACTGGTAAAAAGGATATTATTTACAGTGAGCTTCACCACTAAATGGGCTCTGAATTTAAAGGGCTAACCATTTAGCTGTGACCCAGGACATTGCCGAAAGCCTGAAACTACACACACGGATTGCAAAGAGAACCAGAATACGGAGAAATCATGAGAATTAAGGAGCCTAGCCTGCAGGAATATTAGGCTCTAAGAGGGACAACATTCTAAATTTGTTGAGACAAAAATGGAAGAAGGGAAGTGATTCCAGATAAGGGCACTGTTGCTGCTGTTTGTGTTGCTGTTTTCTTTATGTTAATATAAGATACAAAGGAGAATCTGATTTTTCAAATATTTCTAGAACGTTCTTCACATTCCCTCTGTGCAATATCAGAAGCAACTGTAATGTCTTTGAAAATCATCCAATAATAATATAAAATGGCTAGGATCCATGCTCCTGGCCCTCAAAACTTTCATGAACCACTTCCTTTCCCTCTACCCTCAAAAGTCTGCTTTCAGTTTACATTTTCACATACCATCCACTATCTTTGACTGTTACAACAGATTACCAAAACTCAGGACATTTACTCTCCTTCTTGAAGATGCGCGCTCCTGAATTACAGATACTCTACACTGTATTGTGCCAGTCATGGTCCTTGGAGGTGTCCATGTTCCCATAATCTTCACCGATCCTCTGTTCCTTGACTTCACTCCTCACATGAACTTATATGCCACCCTAACTCAACCACAGTCTGACCAAAGGCTTTCCATTGTCAGTAACTAAAAACCTTCCCAATTTTAAGCTTCATCTAAAGCTGAGCCTACTGCCTTTCCAGTTAGTTTAATTCAGTACCTAACAACAAACATTCCTTAATTCCACCAGGACACACGAGCCATTCATTTCTGATCATAACACCTTTTGCTCCAACCCATTACTTTCTCTAGTTTTCAAATGCTTCTTACACAACATGCATTTCCTGGAAAATTTTACAACTTTACTGGGCTTGTCATTTCTTTTTTAAATCACTGATGAAATGCAAATTTCCAAGTAGACTCTGAAGCCTTACCCATAGCTATATAAAGTAGGAAAAAAGCACACCTGTGCCGACTGGTTTCACTTCAAAGTCATACCACTAATCTCAAGTGGATCTGTAATGCTGCCCTAAAGCCATAATCTATTCTTCTAATCTGCATCCCCCTGCATCAGCTTCCATACCCTGACGCATCTTCATTCCCAACCTTGCTTTCAGATGATGACCTTGTTCCTTTACCAATGAAAATGCAGCCAAGTAGAAGAGAACTTTTTGCAAGACCTTATCCATACCTCCATGTTAATAAATCTTCTTCCCCTTCTATTGCTGGGCAAAGGAACACATGTCCTCCCAACCTCTCAAGAGCACAGAGATAGCAGTTATATGCACTTTTGCATTATGATATTTCCCTACGCTGATTGGCTTTATTCCAATCAGCATAGGAAAATCCTGGGTTTTCTTCTAAATCTTAAAAAGTATTTCTTGACCCTACTTATAATTCTAGCTACTACTTCTTGGAAACCTCTTGTGACAAAATGTTTCAAGTTTCTTATACTCACTGTCTCTAATATCTTTCCTATATTTTCTCTTATTTCTATTCAAATCAGTCTTCTTACATTACCACTCTTATGAAACTGATTTTTTATATCCATATCTGACCTCCATGTAAATAAAGCCCATGACTTATTCTCAGTCTTCATAGCATAATACAGTAAGTAGCCATATGCTCTGGTGAGACTGCACAGTAAGTGATTATACCTATTGTCCTAATTTAGGTGTTACTAGTGCCAATATTCATGCTTAAAAGTGTTTGGGTTTTGACAACAAATGAATATACTATCTATCAGGAGAATTTGACAAGGTCAACCATTTTGCCCTCCTTAAAAGACCTCTTATCCAGCCCCTCACATATGACTGGCTTCCTAACTACCTCAGTTTTTTTTTTCATTGCCCCTCTTCTTCCTTGAAAAGTCTGAGTGCTTTACAACTTCACATTTGGACTTCTTTTTCTCTATGTATTTCTTTTGGAATACTTTTAAGTTTGGTGACAAAAGAAGGGAAAATACAATTTCTATATACACTTCCTTGGTTATATCTAACCACTCATCTCTTTACTGATGACATTTGCATTCTACAATAGATCTTTCCCCCTCAACTCTAGTTTTACATATGTTAGTTAGTGTGTAGGAATTCTTCTTGAATATCTAATTGGTTCAATTTTTTCTTCACACAATTTCTCTAAAACCAATTTCTTTGTCTTCCATGTACACTAACTCTCCTTCTCTTGCTGTGTTCCCCATCTCAATTATTGGCAGCTATGTGTTTCCATTTACTCAGGTGAAAAAGTCTTGAAGTAAAACTTAGATCTGTCTATTGTTAGATGTCCATCATTTTTGAGTCACCAACTATCTTCCAAGTCACTCTTGTCAGAGCAAAAATTGCTCTGGGCAAATCTAAACAGGCACGGGAGATACATTTAAAGTTATTGCAATGGGGAACAGGGGCTAAAGTCAGTCTGAATTCTACTCCATTGAAACAGAGCACTGGAATTTTTTCTTTCAATCCAACAATACACATAAGAATTTTACTTAAGGTTTTGGCAAGATTGAAGATTAGAAACTGTGAATGTGAAAAGTCAGGAAAGACCATATTGTGAAGAGAGAGGAAGAGCAATAGCAATCACAAAATAAGTGACAAGACATCTGAAAACCCCGGGGAAGTAGAAAGGTGACAGAGAAAAGTAGAAAATGATTTACAGGTTCAACTTTTTCTGAAGGAAGAGGGGAAGCTGAAGCCACAACCACAGGTAAACTAGGCAGCCTGGTGACACACTGGCAATTCTACCTTCAGGATAAGCCTACGCTTCCTTCAAGCTTTAAATCCACTGAGGGCCTTTTGTATGATAGTTACTGCTCCTGCATGGTAAGCTAGCTTTGGAAAAGAAAGACATTTTGTCTTTCCCATATCTCAGAGAGCTATAATGAGGTGACTCAGCTACTAAAGTGATTTTTAAAGAAGGGACAATCATTTCTCCAGGTGTCTGGAGACATCCTGCCACAGTGTCTGGGTGGGAGACACCACAAGAAGTAGTCATGGAGTGTAAGAGGATCTGACATGGAACTGCTAAGAAGCTTAAGCATTAGAGAGCTCAAGAAGTAAAGATGTGGGTGGTCCATAAATCCACATTCTCTGGCAAGGAGTAAGTCCCATCATCTGAGGATCATTGTAGAAACAGAGAACTGACCCTGTGACCAACAGAATGCTCAGAGTTTCCTCCTGGATAAGTGTGTTTGCTGCCAAGTGTGACCGAGAACTCTGATCCCAGATCCTGCAGATTGCATGATTTTCCCATCCTTCTCACTCCCCCATGGTTGTTAACTGCTAGCTAGAGCTGAAAAGCACCGAGACCAGCCTTCACTTCAGTAGCTTCCTCCTGGCTGCCTGCATTTGTTGTAGGGAGGCTGAAATCTCTGAATCCATATCCTTAAAATCATGTCATTTCCCTACTCCAAAGGTGATAGACTACTGGGTAGTGCTTGAAAGCACTGACACTAGCAGGCAGAGTTCCCCAGTTCTCCCTTGCCAGTGCAAAACTTGGTGCTCCCCTGACTCTCTGATGCATTTCAGGGACAGCCCTAGGCTTTGATGCTTGCTGCCCATGTGGGAACAAAATAGGGGGCATTTGGAACAAGCAGAAATCAGGCCAGCCCACAGACTATAAAGCTCCTTGCAATCAGCAGTAGCTCTAAATAAAAAGAAGCTTCTAAAGTAAAAGCAGCCCAAAAGCAAACTATAGAACTCCTCTCTTTATTCCTGACAATTTCCCTTGCTCTGAAGACTGTTTTGATGGTTAACTTTATGTGTCAGCTTGACAGTGTCACAAGTTGGCCAGTTATACAGTCAAACATTATTCTGGGTTTGTCTGTCAGAGTGTTTCTGGGATTAACAATTGAATCAGTAAGCTAGGCAAAGCAGGTAATACTTAATTGGAATAGACTTCCAATCTAAACAGTTGAAAACTGAAGTGAACAAAAAGAGTAAGTAGAGAGGAATACCTTTTTTCTGGATGCCTTTGAGCTGGAACATAGCTATTGTTTTGGTTTTGCTGTTTTGTTTTTTCCCTGCAGTGGGATTCATACTGAAATATCAGCTCTACTAACATTCAGATCAAAACTCTACCACTAGCTAGCTTCTAAGCATCCAAATGGATGGAGTTATCGGGGATAAAGCTATCTATCTATCTTTCTACCTATCTATCGTCAATCATTTTTCTATCTAAATTGTATGTATGAATAATTACTTCTGCTTTTTCTGGAGAACCCTTACAAATACATCTGCTTTATCTAATATCCGTATAGCTACTCTGGTTTTCCTGTGATTAGTATTAGCATAGTATGTCTTTATATATGTGTCCTTATATTTAAAGTATGTTTCTTGTAGACAACACATGAGGTCTTATTTTTTAACCTACTTTTGTCTATCTCTGTTTATAATTGATATACTTAAACCTTTAATGTTAAAGTGACTTTTTATAAAGTAGGGTTGTTATCTATTGCATTTGTACTGTTTTGTAATCTTGCCCATGTATGATTTCCGTTTTTCTCTACTCTTATCATATCAATTCTTTTGTTTATAATGGATTGTACATCCATTTTCAATATATACCGCTAATCCAAATCCACATTCAAACAACAGTACACCACTATAGAGGCAATATAAGTTCTTTAATACAAAATATTCTCAATTCCTTTTCTCCATTCCTTGTTTCATTCTTGTCATTCCTCTTTCCATTAGTCATAATTACTGAATACATTATTGTTGTTATTATTTTGAATAAATTTATCTGGTATGTATATATTAAAAATAAGAACAATAAATTTTTTTATTTTATCTTTATTTATTCCTTTTGATTGTCTTCTCTGTATAGATAGAAATTTCTGACTTCTATCATTTTCCTTCTTTCTGAAGGACTTATTTTAACCTTTCTTGTAAAACAAAACTGGTAACAAGTACCCTAATTTTGTTTCAAAAAAAATCATTTGTCTTTACTTTTGAAGGATAAATTCACTGGGTATAGGATTTTAGGGCTTTTTTTTCTCTCTTGCTTTCTCTTTTTGTGGTACTGGTGTTAGAAATTGGGGTCTTGTGCTAGCAAGGCAGGCACTCTACCACTTGAGCCACACCCCCAGCCCTTTTTTTGCATGAGTTGTTTTTGAGGTAAGGTCTCTCTTTATGATCAGGCCAGCCTAGACACAGTGGTCCTACTTTTGCTTCCTCTTAAAGCTGAGATGACAGATGTGCATCACCAGGCCCAGTCATTGGTTGAGATGGGATCTAGTGAACTTTTTGCTGCAGCTGGACTTGAACTATGATTTTTTTTGCCTAATATCCCCTCTTGAGCAAGTAGGATTTATAGGCTTGAGCCACTACACCTGGCCATTTTTTTTTTTTTTAGCTATTTAAGAATTTCATTCCATTCTCTTTCTGTTCTTCCTTTGTTGCTTTGCTTACAAGGTTGGTTTTTTTTTTTTTTTTTTTTTTTTTTTGCTTACAAGGTTTTTAAGAAAATTCTAAAGTTGCTCTTATCCTTCAAATTGTTGAGGGAACATATTTGTTTTTCCTCTGAATTCTTTCAAGATTTCATCTTTGTTTTTTATTTTTTCAACAAAATTACAAATTATTTTCAAAATTATCAAGTTTGAAGGGTGATTTAGGAACCTTATTATAAGACAATACATATTTCTCATAGGATAAAATGTCTTTGTATGTTGGGTCATTCTTATTCCTCTTGGTATTCCAGTACCAGGCAAAGTATCTGATAATATAGTGGGAAAAGGGTGAATATTTCATTGTGTCAATATCATATGTCATTGTTATATATATATTTCATTGTGTTAATATTATAATACTTCTATTTGCAAGAAAAGTCCTCTCTTAACCACACAAGCCAGTGCAGCTGGTGGGCAGATTGTAACCCGTTGGATAAAATTTGTGGCCATAACCAGAGCCTACAACTCACTTCTGCCTAGAAGGGGTGAGGAGGAATACTGAGCTTAACTTATGGGGATGGGGGCAGAGTGGAATACTGAAGTGTCTTAGCTTGTTGGGTTGGGGCTGAACTTTGGCCTGCCCAAGCCTGAGTAGCAGCAGAGCAACACAACTACTATCTGGTGAAATCAGAAACATATCAGACCATCTTGGAGAAACTGGCAGTGAGCCAAAAAGAAAGCAATCAAAAAGCTCAATTTCAGCTTACCCTGAGGGCACACTGGAGCAGCCACTGATCACAAACCAGCTCCTGACAGGGACCACTTTAGAGAAACTGCCTACACCAGAAGGCCCATTCCAAAAAGGAAAGAGTGAGCTCAAACAACTTGAGCAGACTCCTCCCAAAGCTGTTCAATAGGCAGGGGCAACATCCATTGCCACACAGCCCTGCATACCCACTTTAAGAAGGACCAGAAACATTGAGAAAGTCCCTGTCAAAAGTGTCAGCAACTGGATTTGAAATCAGAGGAAAAAGACCAGAACTTTCAGTGAACTGATTTTTTCCTTTTTTATTCATATTTTTATTATTATTATTAATTTTACTTCCTTCATGTTTTTTTCCTTTTTTTTCTACAATCTATGGTTACCTATGTATCCTCTTCCATTCTGTCCAAATATCAATTTGCTTAGCCTTCTCTTGCCCTGTGTTCCTTTCTCTTCCCCAACATTTTCTTCTTTTTTCTTCCATTCTCTCCTCCTTTTTTCTCCTTTCCCTCCTCTCCACCACCTACATTTTTCCCCACCCCTACCTCCTGCACACTCACCACTCACTGAACAGTCTACTATATCAACTCTACACATTATTCCCATCCTTCCTATTCTCCTGCAATCCCTGTCAATAGCACCTTCCCCACCAACAGCTGAACTACAGCTTTACACACCCTAGAACCCCATTACCCTACAGCCCCCACACCTCACACATCTTTTGCCCCTCATCCAATCCTCCCTCCCTGCCCCGCTTCTAGTGCCATCTTTTCAATTGTCCAAATATCTAGCTCTATCCAAACAACAGTTATCTCCTAAATACCCATTGTTGATAGAAAATATCACCAAAGAGTATCTTATATATTATGTAAATAACTGCTTTGCCATTGAATTTTTGATTTTGTTACTGCCTAGTTATACCTCCACATTAGGGAACAGAAACAATACAACAACCTAGCTAAAAACTAAGCTAATCACACCATACAAATTAAATCAAGGTAAAGAAGACAGTAATTAAAAACTTCAACTAACTAATCAACAGCACATAAGCAAAGAGCAAAATGGAAACATGGAGAGAAGAAGGCAGAGGAATATGACTCTTCAAAAGGCTAATGATAGCTAATAAAATATTTAATGGAAAGTGAAGGGAATGAATCCCCAGTTGCTGTCCTCAAAAGAAATATGATAAGAAAGTTCAAAGAGCTTGAAGATTAACTTAAAGAAACATGCAAAAACAATTCAACAAATATCAAGAGAACATGGAAAAAAAACTTGAGAAGACACAGAACTAAATGAAGTCAGAGAGGATGTCAACAATTCTAAAATGGAACTAAGGGGTCTATAAAGAAAGAGGTATATGAAATAAAGAAGACAACACAAGATATGAAAGAAGAGTACAACAAAGAAACAAAGATATGGAAAGTCTCAGGGGAAAAAATCAAACAGAAATCTTGGAAATAAAAAGTCCTTTGAATCAACTAAAAAACACAGCAGAAACCCTCTCCAGCAGACTAGAACAAGTAGAAGACAGAATTTCAGGGATCTAAAGCAGAAGAATCTTTAGGCAAAAGACTCAAGAGCTCTTAAAGGAACATGCAAGAACTCTGAGACCTTTAAAAAACCAAACCTGTGAATCATGGGCATTGAAGAAATCCAAGCCAAATGCCTACATAACATATTCAACAAATTAATGACACAAAATTTCCCAAATCTCATGAAAGAGATGCCCATTCAGGTACAGGAAGCCTCCAGAACACCAAGCAGACATGACCAAAATAAAACCTCTCCATAACATATTATAGTTAAAACAATTAGCACAGAGAACAAGGAAAGAATATTGATGGCTATATGAGAGAAAAATCAAATAATATACAAAGGTAAACTCAACAAAATAATGACAGATTTTTCTTAAAAGCAAGAATAGAATGGCGTGAGGTATTTTGAGCACTGAAAGAAAACAACTTAAGTCCTTGGATACTCTACCCAGCAATGCTATCATTCAAAATTGAAGGTGGAATTAAAAGCTTCCACTAAAACAATACATGACCACTAAACTACCACTACAGAAGATTCTGAAAGGAATCCTACATGCAGAAGATGAAAACAAACAGCCATGAAAGAATGGGAATTATTAAACATCAAGAGAAGACCAGATAAGTTATCAGAAAGTAGCATAGAATTAGTTGTACACACACAAACCCTTATGCAACAAACACAACTAAATGGCAGGAATAACCACATATCTTGCAAAATATTAACACTGAATGCTAATGGACTCAACTCCCACATCAAACTGGATTAAAAAGGAAGATCCAACAGTCTGTTGTTTACAAGAAACCCACCATATGGACCGAAACAAACATTGCCTTAGAGTGAAAGAATGGAAAAAGTTTTACCAAGTTAATGCCCCCCACAAAACACAAGCAAGAGTAACAATACTCATAGCAGATTAAGTAGACTTCAAACCTGAATTAGTCAAGAAAGACAAAGAAGGTCACTTCAAGCTAATAAAAGGAGGAAAAGAAGAGGAAATAAAAATCACCTTATATGTGCCCAACACTGGCAAACCCAACTTCTTTAAACATACACTACTGAACTTAAAAACACAGAGAAAGCCCAAAACACTGGTGGTAGAAGACTTCAATATTCCTCTATCACAAATAAATAGGTCATTCAGACAAAAGATCAGCAAGGAAACTCTAGAACTGAATGACACCATAGAACTAATGGACCTGACAGATGTCTACAGAGTATTCCATCTTGCACAACATACATTCTCCTCAGCAGCCCAGGGAACCTTCTCCAAAATAGACCATATCTTAGGTCCAAAGCAAGTATTAACAAATAAGAAAATTGAAATAACCCCCTGCATACTGTCTGATGACAACACAATAAAACTAGAACTGAACAACAAAAGAAACAGCAGAAAATATTCAAATAACTTGAGGCTGAACAACACATTGCTCTATGATGAGTGGGTCATTGAAGAAGTAAGGAAAGAAATCAAAAGGTTCCTGAAACTTAGTAAGAATGAAATCACAACCTATCAGAACCTATGAGAAACAGCAAAGGAAGTCCTAAAGGGAATGTGTATAGCCATGAGTGCATATATTAAAAACACAGAAGATCTCAAATAAATGACCTAATTCTGCATCTCAAAGTCTTAGAAAAACAAGAACAAGTTAAACCCAAAACTAGCAGAAGAAGAGAAATAATAAAAATAAGGGCTGAAATCAATAAAATAGAGATCAAAGAAACCATACAAAGAATCAACAAAAAAAAAAGCTGGTTCTTTGAAAGGATTAACAAACCTAAAGCAATTCTGACTAAAATGTGGAGGGAAAAGATCCAAATAAAATTAGAAATGAAAAAGAGGAGATAACAGCAAACACCAAGGAAACCACCAGGGACTACTTTGAAAACCTATATTTAATTAGATTGGAAAATCTAGAAGAAATGGACAAATTTCTGGATATTTATAACCATTTAAAACTTAATGAAGAGGATATTACTCACCTAAACAGATCTATAACATGCAATGAAAGCAAAACAGTAATAAAGAGTCTCACAAAAAGGAAAAGTCCAGGGCCTGATGGATTTTCTACTGAATTCTATCAGACCTTTAAAAGAAGAACTAATACCAATACTTCTCAAACTTTTCCAAGAACTAGAAAGGGAAGGAACACTGCCAAACTCATTCTATAAAGCCAGTATTAACACTCATCCTTAAACCAGACAAGGACACAACAAAACAAGAGAATTACAGTCCAACCTCAGATGCAAAACTCCTCAGTAAAATATTGGCAAACCAAATTCAGCAGCATATCAAAAATATCATATACCATGATCAGATCAGTTTCACCCCAGGGATGGAGGGATGGTTCAACATATGCAAATCATTAAATGTAATAAAACATGTTAACAGAAGCAAAGACAAAAACCACATGATCATCTCATTAGATGCAGAAAAATCCTTCGAAAAATTCAACATCCTTTCATAATAAAAGCTGTGATGAAGCTAGAAATAGAAGGAATGCTCCTCAACATAAGAAAGGCTATATATATGACAGCCAATAGCCAACATCATACTCAATGGAGAAAAACTGATAACATACTCTCTAAAGTTAGGAAAGAGCCAAGAGTTTCCACTCTGTCCACTCTTATTCAACATAGTCTTAGAATTCCTAGCCAGAGCAGTAATACAGGAAGAAGAAATAAAAGGAATACAAATTAGGAAGGAAGTAGTCAAACTATCTCTATTTGTAGATGGCATGATCTTATACCTAAAAGATTTTAAAAAATCTCCACAAAAATAGTCCAAGACACCATAAAAAGTTTCAGCCTAGTAGCAGGATACAAAATCAATCTACAAAAATCAGTAGCCTTTCTATTTTCCTATGTAGGAAAATCATTCCATTTACAATAGCATCAAAAAAAAAATACCTAGGGGATGTGAAAGATCTCTATAAAGAAAACTATAAACTATTGAAAAAAGATACACCAAAGAAGACTACAGAAGATGGAAATGGCTCCCATGCTCATTGATTGGTAGAATCAACATAGTGAAAATGGCTATATTATCAAAGGCAATCTACATGCAATTTCCATCAAAATCCCAATGGCATTCATCACAGAGATTGAAAAATCAACCCTAAAGTTCATTTGGAAACACAAAAAAACACAAATAGCCAAAGCAATACTCAGCAAAAGCAGCAATGCTGGAGGTATCACAATATCTGACTTCAAACTATACTACAGAGCCATAGCAATAAAAAACAGCATGGTACTGGCACAAAAACAGATATGAATACCAGTGGAACAGAATAGAGGACCCAGATATGAATCCATGCAGCTACGTCCACCTGATTTTTGACAAAGATGCCAAAACTTAAGATGGAGAAAAACAGCCTTTTGAACAAATTCTGCTGGGAAAATTGAGTATCTGCATGTGAAAAACTGAAATTAGATCCATGTCTTTCACCCCGTACAAATATCAACACAAAGTGATTTAAGGACCCTCATACACTGCTGGTGGGAATGCAAATTTGTATAACCACTATTACTGGCATAGGCCATGATTTCCTCAGTAGAACTCAAATGGCACAGGAACTAAAAGAGGATTGACAAATGGGAGTACATGAAATTAGAAAGCTTCTGCACAACAAAAGAAATAGTCTCTATATTGAAGAGGTCACCCACAGAATGGAAGAAAATGTTTCCAGCTTTGCTTACCATTCTTGGCCATAAAGGAAATGCAAATCAAAACCACACTAAGATTCCACCTCACTCCTGTTAGCATGGCTACCATCAAGAACACAAACAACAAATCTTGGCGAGGATGTGGGTTCAAGGAACTCTCATACACCGCTAGTGGAAATGTAAATTTGTACAACCACCATGAAAAACAGTATGGATGCTCCTCAAAAAACTAAAAATAGAACTTCCATATGATCCAGCAATTTCATTCCTAGGGATATACCCAAAGGAATGTATGTCAGGTTATAATGGCACCTGCACACCCATGTTTATTGCAGCATTAGTCACAATAACTAAGGTACAGAAACAGTCAAGATACCTCACTACTGATGAATGGATTAAGAAAATGTGGTACTTATATACAATGGAACTCTGTTCATCCACAAGATAGACTAAAATTTTATCATTTGCAGGTAAATGGATGGAACTAGAGAGCATCATCCTAAGTGAAGTTAGCCAGGCTCAGAAGGCCAAAAGCTGCATATTTTCTCTTATATAGAAAAATATAGACCTAATACAAATGCATCAATATTATGAAAAACAGGACATCCCAAGAGGAGGTCACATATGAGAGGGGGAGAATGAAAGAAGGAAGTTAAGGTGAATATAGTTGTTGTCCTCTATACAAGAATGAATACAGAATTTTCAAATGGTTGAAACAACCATAAGAAAAAGACTAAAGCAGAAAGAAGAAAAACAGAGGAAATGAACCAAATTGGGTGATAATACATATATACATGGAAGTGCCACAAGGAAATTCTCTACGTAGCTATTTTAAACAAGCAAAAATGTTATTTCCTTCTCCTTCTTTTGCAAAATTGGAGAACAGGAGGGAGAAACAGGTCCTGCCTGAGGGGTTGATAGCAGTGGGAAGGGGAGGAGGTGGGGAAAGGGAGTAAGAGGGTGAATGTGGTGCAAATACTGCATACACATGAATGTAAACAGAAAAAAGATACCTGCTGAAACTCTTCCTCTAATTGGAGGTGGGAGGATTAAAGCAGAATGGTGGAGGGGGAGAATGCAAGTATGCTATATGTGATATATTGTAAGAAACTTTGAAAATGCCACAATGTATCTCTACCCAGCACCACAATAAAATGAATTTTTTAAAAAGAATTGAAATGGATGTTGGTGGGTATGTGTGAGCAGTGACAACTTTGTTCTTTAATCTTTTTCATTTATTTATTTATTTATTTATTTATCAGTACTAGGAATTAAACCCAGTGCTTTGAATATGTTAGGCAAGCATGCTGTTTTGTGAGGTTTGATTATGCATTTTGGTTATGATTTGCTTAGCTGAATTTTTTTTATATGTATCCTGCTTGGTGTTCTATGAGCTTTCTTTATCTGTGGCTCACTATCTGTCATTAGTTTTTGGAAATTCTCAATTACTATTGTTCTTTTGTTTGCTTTTTTCATTCTTCTGTTGTTCTCATGGCATGCATGTTAGTTTTATTTATTTATTTTTTGATTGATTCACACCTCTTGAATATTCTGCTCTTTTTCATTTTTTCACTTTTTTGGACTTCCATATGAGAAATTGAGGTTTCTTCCAGTTCACTGATTGTTTCCTTGGTGTGTCCAGACCTTAAGGATCCATCATAGGTATTCTTCATTTCTGTTGTGAAGGTTTTTTATTTCTAGCTATTCCTTATATTATCCATCCATTCTCACATGGTTGTCCACTTTTTGCATTATAGCCCATGGCATATTAAACACAGTAGTTTGAAATTTCTGATTTGATATCCCCAACATTTCTTCTATATGAATATTGTTCTGATGCATGTTGTATCTCTTCAAACTTTGCTTTATTTTTAATATATCTTAAAATTTTTTGTGGCAAGCTAGATATGATGTTCTGTATGAACAAACAGGTAATTTGCTATAACAAATTACCTGAATGTAGTTACTTCATAATGAAAGGAGGTATGGTTAGCTTACAGTTTTGGAGATTGAAAATTCAAGATCAGATGGCCCTATTTGTTTTGCTTCTGGTGAAGACTTCATGACAGATGGCATCATGGCAAGAACATGTGTGAGAGGGAACCCAGGGTGAGATAGGAAGGCAGAGAAAGATTCAGGGTTCAAGCTTTGTCTTTTATAACAGCATGTGCTTGGGGGAAGAAGCCTGGATCCCATGAGAACTACCTTAATCTCTCCTGAGAAAGTAACCTAATGACCTTCAATTAGACCTCAGCCCTTAAGCCACCTCAGTTCTATCACACTGAAGACCAAACATATAACATAACCTGTATCCAAACAATGGCAGGAAAATCATCCTGTATTGAGGATTATATTTATCTGGCTAAGGGATAGTTAGACTGGGCTCACTGTTTGCCTTGCCTAATTGTCAGAGGCGAAACTTTCCTCCAATATCTGTATTTATAGACATTTTGTTGTGTTTTCTTAATATGCATGTTTATTATTCTATGCTAATTGTAGAAAGGAGTTACCCCAGCGTGTTTCACACATTCATGCATTGTACATTGATCAGGTTATTACTCTGTAGTGTTCTCTTTTCCCCCTTACCCTTATTTTCAACTGCTTTCAGTGAGCTGTCTTATGCCACCTTCATACATAGACACAGTATGTTTTGGCATTGTTCTTTGCCCTATCATTCTCTTTCTCTTTCTCCCTACTCCTCTACATCCCTCCCAACAGTCCCTCAACTACAATCAATGTTTATATATATATATATATATATATATATATAAATAAATGTTTATATATATATATATATATACATGCATTCTGCATATGAAGGAGAACATGTGATCTTTGTCTTTTGAAACTTGCTACTTCACTTAACATAATGTTCTCCAGTTCCACCCACTTTTCTGCAAACACCACAATTTCAATCTTTTTTTATGGCTGAATAGTATTACTCCATTGTGTATATATTACATTTTCTTTTTCTATTTGTCAGTTGAAGGACATTTATGCTGATTCCAAAGCTGCACTATTATGAATAACGTTCCTTCAGATACATGAACAAGAATGGTATCACTGAGTCATAAAGTAGTTCTATTTTTAGTTTTTTGAGGAACCTCCATCCTGCTTTCCATACTGGCTACACTAATTTATGGTCCCACTAACAGTGCACTAGGATTCCTTTTCCCCACATCCTCACCAGCTCTTTTTGTTGTTGAATTCTTGATGATTGCCATTCTAACTTGGGTGAAATGAAATCTCAGTATCAATTTGATTTACATTTTCTTGCCAGGGATGTTGAACATTTCTTCATATATTGGCCATTTGTAGTTCTTCTTAAAATTACCTGTTCAATTTACCTTCCTATTTATTAACTGGGTTGTTGATTCTTTTGGAGCTTAGCTTTTTGAGCCCCATGTACATTCTAGTTATTAATCCTTTGTTAGATGTATAGCTGGAAAAGATTTTATCCCATTCTATTTATTCCTGGGTCAGTTTCCTTTGCTGTACAAAAGATTGTAAGTTGTGATGCAATCTCATTTGTCAATCTTTGCTGTTGTTTATTGAGATATTGGTGTTCTATTCAAGAAGTCATTTCCTATGACTATATCTTCCAGTGTTTTCCTGTAGTAGTTTCAAAATTTTCAGTCTTACATTTTATGAAACCAGTATTACTTTAATATCAAAACAAGATAAAGACATAACAAAAAAGAAAGTTATGGGTCATTTTCTGTGGTGAACATAGATGCAAAATTTCTCAATAAAATATTTGCAAACAGAATCCAACAACACACTAAAAAGATCATACAGTGATCATGTTGGTTTCAATCTAGAGATGCAAGGATGGCTCAGCATATGCAAAACTACGAATCCAATACAATGCATAAAAATGAAGACAAAAGCATTATGATCATCTCACTACATGCAGAAAAAACCTTTGACAAAATTCAACATCCTTTCATGATAAAAGCTCTGAAGAAACTGGGACTAGAAGGAACATATCCCAACATTATAAAGGCTATATGACAAACCTATACCAAGCATCATATTGAATGAGGGAAGACTGAAACTATTTCCTCTAAAGTCAGGAAAAAGACAAAGGTGTCAACTCTCTCCAGTTTTATTCAATATAGTACTTGAATTCCTAGCTTGAGGAATAAAACAAGAGAAAGAAATAAAAGTGATTCAGCTTGGGAAGAATGAGGTCAAATTTGTCACTATTTGCACATAGGTAATTGTATGTCTAAAATATCCTAAAAAACTCTACTAAAACAACCTTAACACTCATAACAACTTTCAGCAACATAGCAGGATAGAAAATCAATATATAAAACTCAGTTGCTTTTCTATATACCACCAATGAACAGGCAGAGAAAGACATCATAAAAATAATTCATTCACAACAGAGCCTAAAATAATAAAATACCTAAGAATAGTGAAGGAAGGAAAAGACCTCTACAATGAAAACTATAAAACATTGAAGAAAGAAATTCAATAAGACACCAGAAGATGGAAAGGACTCCCATTCTCATGAATTGACAGAATTATTATTGGGAAAATGCTTCGCTACCAAAAGTACTCTATAGATTCAATGCAATCCCCATAAAAATTCTAATAGCATTCATCACAGAGGTAGAAAAATCAATCCTGAAGTTCATATGGAAGCACAAATGACCTGGAATAGCCAAAGCAATCCTGAGCAAATAGACAAATGTTGAAGGGATCACAATATCTGTCTGCAAATTACACTACAGACCCATAGCATTAAAAACAGCATGGTACTGCCGCAAAACCAGATACGTCTTTGGGTTTCTCTAGAGAATTTTGAGAGGAGCCAGGCATGGTGATACATGCTTATAACCCCAGCAATCAGGAAGCTGAGATTAGAGGGTCCTGAGGTTAAATCTAGTCTGGGTTACAGTGAAACTCTATTTTAAAAAAAATGTCAAAGATGGTGACCAGGGCACAGCCACAGACCTCCTGAGCTCCATGATCCAGGGACTTTGCTGAGAGACTAGAGACACAGTTGACTGAGGTAAAGCACCAGGGGGAGCTGAAACATCAGCACTCTGAACCCCTAGCTCATGGAAGGCTTCTCTATGCCACCATATACTAAAAGAAAAGCTGGTGCTACACACCAAGCCCTGCCCTGCAGGCCCAAGGAGCCACTGCTCCACACACTATGGGATCTCTGAACCTCTGGCCCTGCTCCTTTGCCCTGCCAGGGCTGTGCTACCCCAAACTCCCACCCCTGAGACCCGCACAATCTCTGCCAGACCAGCACTTAAGGCCTGCCAAGCCGGGGATCCACAGACATTCCTGATCTCTGCCAGGCCATGACCTCCAGCCTGCACAGGCCTGCACAATCTCTGCTCTGCCAGGCCACGCCCCCAAGGCCTGCCAAGTTGGTGATCCACACATGCACAATCTCTGCTCCACCAAGCTACACCCCCCAGGTCTGCACAGGCCTCCACAATCTCCCCTGGGCTGTGGCCCTCATGCCTGCATAGGTCTGCATGATCTCCACAGGGACTGTGCCCCTAAAGCCTGCCAAGCTGGCAATCCACAGACATGCAGGATCTCCACTCCACCGGCCTGCACCTTTCATGCACGCCAGGCCCACACTCCAAAGGCCCACTAGTTCACCTCAGCTAAAGGCCTCTACCTGTAGGCCCATGGGACCCACCCACCTGCCACCTGCCACAGAAGGGCTCCAAACCTGCCTAAGAGACACACACAGACATGTCTGGATGCTCAAGAAGTAACGTAAGAACAACTAAGACTGCAATTCTACTGTTCCAGAACTGGTGATTTTTTTTCCCTTCTTTAAGGGATTTGCTGCCTGGTTTGCTGGTTTGATCACCCACCATCTCTCCAATTTTTTGTGGGGTTTTTTTGTACTGTTTTTTTTCTCTTTTCCTCTCTTCTCTCTTCCTTTTCTCTTTCCAACTCTTTCTCTTTTTTATCCTTCTCTCTTGGTTTTGTTAGTATGAATATTGTTACCGAGCTAATACTAAATTACACATAGTCCAGGGATAGAAACGGTACCTAGTGGAAATATGGGAACAAGAAAAAGGGAGGGAAACCATTCTCCCCCTAAAAATAAAGTAGTACAGGATTTAGAGTGAAATGAAGAAAATGGACACCCAGATTCAGACTTCAACAAAACAAAGATAAACTATATCAAGGAACCCAACAAAGCTCACAAGAACATCCTGAAAGAAGAACTCCTATAAGTAATTAATGAGAATTTCATAGACATGTTACTAGACATGATCAACCAAAATGTACAGGAGGCACTCAAGAAATTCCAAGACAACAAAAACAAAGAATATGAAAAAATGCAGAAATAAATTAATGATATCATAGAGGTTTCTTCCAGTTCACTGATTGTTTCCTTGGTGTGTCCAGACCTTAAGGATCCATCATAGATATTCTTCATTTCTGTTGTGAAGGTTTTTTATTTCTAGCTATTCTTTATATTATCCATCCATTCTTACATGGTTGTCCACTTTTTGCATTATAGCCCATGGCATATTAAACACAGTAGTTTGAAATTTCTGATTTGATATCCCCAACATTTCTTCTATATGAATATTGTTCTGATGCATGTTGTATCTCTTCAAACTTTGCTTTATTTTTAATATATCTTAAAATTTTTTGTGGCAAGCTAGATATGATGTTCTGTATGAACAAACAGGTAATTTGCTATAACAAATTACCTGAATGTAGTTACTTCATAATGAAAGGAGGTATGGTTAGCTTACAGTTTTGGAGAAGCCTTAAATAAACATCAAACTGAAACTGAGACCACCATAAACAGAGAGATAAATGAATTCAGGGCAAAAATTGACAATATTAAACATGATATGGAAAACCTCAGAGAAAAGAATGAAACAGAAATACAAAACAAAATGGTAGGCCATTCAAGCAGAATAGAACAAACAGAAGAAAAAATCTCAGAACTTGATGATGATATCATTAATTTGTTTCTGCATTTTTTCATATTCTTTGTTTTTGTTGTCTTGGAATTTCTTGAGTGCCTCCTGTACATTTTGGTTGATCATGTCTAGTAACATGTCTATGAAATTCTCATTAATTACTTATAGGAGTTCTTCTTTCAGGATGTTCTTGTGAGCTTTGTTGGGTTCCTTGATATAGTTTATCTTTGTTTTGTTGAAGTCTGAATCTGGGTGTCCATTTTCTTCATTTCACTCTAAATCCTGTACTACTTTATTTTTGGGGGGAGAATGGTTTCCCTCCCTTTTTCTTGTTCCCATATTTCCACTAGGTACCGTTTCTATCCCTGGACTATGTGTAATTTAGTATTAGCTTGGTAACAATATTCATACTAACAAAACCAAGAGAGAAGGATAAAAAAGAGAAAGAGTTGGAAAGAGAAAAGGAAGAGAGAAGAGAGGAAAAGAGAAAAAAAAAAGTACAAAAAACCCCACAAAAAATTGGAGAGATGGTGGGTGATCAAACCAGCAAACCAGGCAGCAAATCCCTTAAAGAAGGGAAAAAAAATCACCAGTTCTGGAACAGTAGAATTGCAGTCTTAGTTGTTCTTACGTTACTTCTTGAGCATCCAGACATGTCTGTGTGTGTCTCTTAGGCAGGTTTGGAGCCCTTCTGTGGCAGGTGGCAGGTGGGTGGGTCCCATGGGCCTACAGGTAGAGGCCTTTAGCTGAGGTGAACTAGTGGGCCTTTGGAGTGTGGGCCTGGCGTGCATGAAAGGTGCAGGCCGGTGGAGTGGAGATCCTGCATGTCTGTGGATTGCCAGCTTGGCAGGCTTTAGGGGCACAGTCCCTGTGGAGATCATGCAGACCTATGCAGGCATGAGGGCCACAGCCCAGGGGAGATTGTGGAGGCCTGTGCAGACCTGGGGGGTGTAGCTTGGTGGAGCAGAGATTGTGCATGTGTGGATCACCAACTTGATGATGAAATGGTCATTAAAGGAAAAACTGAAGAACTATTAGTTAAATAACCCAACCTGTGAAAAGAAAATGAAAGAACTCACTGACTCCATCAAAAGACCAAACCTGAGAATCATGGGCATTGAAGAAGGAGAAGAGGTGCAAACAAAAGGAATGCATAATATAATCAACAAAATAATAATAGAAAATTTCCCAAATCTAGAGAAAAGTATGCCCATTTAGGTACAGGAAGCCTCCAGAACACCAAACAGACCTGACCAAAATAGAACTACCCTGTGACACATTATCATTAAAACAACAAGTACAGAGACTAGAGAAAAAATATTGAAGGCTGTAAGAGAGAAAAAGCAAATAACATGCAAAGGCAAACCCATCAAAATCACAGCAGACTTCTTAACAGAAACATTAAAAGTAAGAAGAGCATGGAATGAGGTCTTCCAAGCTCTGAATGAAAATAACTTCAATCCTAGGATTATTCTACCTAGCAAAACTATCATTCAAAATAGATGGAACAATAAAAGTCTTCCATGATAAACAGAAACTAAAGCAATATATGACCAACAAGCCACTACTACAAAAGATTCTCCAAGGAATTCTGCACACAGAAAATGAAAGCAAACAAACCATGAAAGGGCAGGCAATACCAAACCACAGGAGAAGAAAAGGCAAGAAAGTACAGCATAACACTGATTCAGCTACACACAATCAAACCTTTAAACAACATAGACAACTACATGACAGGGATCACCATGTACTTATCAATACTAACATGGAATGTTAATGAACTTAGATACTGATTGGCAAACTGGATTAAAAAGGAAGATCCAACAATCTGCTGTCTACAGGAGACCCACATCATCAACAGAAATAAGCACTGGGTGAGAGTGAAAGGCTGGAAGAAGATTTACCAAGCCAGTGATCCAAAAATAGGCAGGAGTAGCAATATTTATCTCTGACAAAGTAGACTTCAAACCTACATTGATCAAACAAGATAAAGAAAGGCACTCCATACTAATAAAAGGGGTAATACAACAAAAAGAAATAACAATTATCAACCTACATGCACCCAACATCAATGCACCCAGTTTCATCAAAGATACTCTGAAGGACTTAAAAACATATATAGACTCCAATGGAGTGGTAGTAGGAGACTTTAATACCTCCTATCACCAATAGATAGGTCATCCAAAAAAAAAGTCAATAAAGAAACTCTAGAACTAAATCACACCATAGATCAAATGGACCTAGCTGATGTCTACAGAATATTTCATCCAACTTCTGCACAATATACATTTTTCTCAGCAGCCCATGGAACCTTCTCCAAAATTGATCATATCTTAGGGCACAAAGCAAGCCTCAGCAAATATAAGAAAATAGAAATAAACCCATGCATTCTATCTGATTATATAATGCATTAAAACTAGAACTCAACAACAAAAACAACAGTAAAAAACATGCATACAATTGGAAGCTGAACAACACTTTGCTCAATGATCATAAAATTTAAAAGCTTCTGCACAACAAAAGAAATTGTCTCTAAACTGAAAAAACTATCCATAGAGTGGGAGAAAATATTTGCCAGCTATACATCATAGAAGGGACTGATAACCAGAATATACAGGGAATTTAAGAAAGTAAACCCTCCTAAAATCAATGAAGCAATTAAGAAATGGGCAACTGAACTAAACAAAACTTTTTCAAAAGAAGAAATTCAAATGGCAAAAAAACACATGAAAAAATGCTCACCATCTCTGGCCATAAAGGAAATGCAAATCAAAACCACACTAAGATTCCACTTCACCCCTGTTAGAATAAGCATCATCAAAAACACCAATAACAACATGTGTTGGTGAGGATGTGGGGAAAAAGGAACCCTAATCCACTGCTGGTGGGAATGCAAGCTGGTGCAGCCACTCCGAAAAAAAATTTGGAGACTTCTTAAAAATCTAAACATAGATCTGCCATATGATCCAGCAATCCCACTCCTGGGGATATACCTGAAGGAATGCAACACAGGTTACTCCAGAGGCACCTGCACACCCATGTTTATTGCAGTGCTATTCACAATAGCCAAGTTATGGAAACAGCCAAGATGCCCCACTACTGACGAATGGATCAAGAAAACGTGGTACTTAATGGAATTTTACTCAGCCATGAAGAAGAATGAAATCTTATCATTTGCAGGTAAATGGATAGAACAGGAGAACATCATTTTGAGATAGTCAGTCAGGCTCAGAAGACCAAAAATCGTATGTTCTCCCTCATACACAAACTTTAAATCTAGGGCAAATACAGCAATGTGGTTGGACTTGGATCACAAGACAAGGGGAGAGCACATACGGGAGTATAGGAATAGGTAGAAAACCCAAAATATGAAAGTGTTTGATGTCCCCACTCCAGAGGCACTAATACAGAAACCTTAAAATGACAAAGGTTATCATGAGCAGGGGATCAGGAACCAATGTAAAGATCAGTTAGAGATGAATCAACATGCGTTGTAACACATGGGTACATGAAAACAATAGTAGGAATCTCTCTGTATAGCTATCCTTAACTCAACTAGCAAAAACGCTTTGTCTTCCTTATTATGCTTATGTCTTTTCTTCAACAAAATCAGTGATAAGGGCAGAACAAGACCTGCCTGGAACTGATGGGGGGAGAGGGGAGCAGGGTGGAGAAATGACCCAATGTATGCACATGTGAATAAATGAACAAATAAATTAACTACATAAAATAAATAAAAAAAGAAAATTTCAAGAAAAAATATTGTCTGAGCCACAGTGTTCTGTTGTGCTCCCCTTTCATATACAGGAGTTCAGTTGACATTATGGAACCATTTTGGGGATGGGGAAACATCCTATAGTCCTGTGTTTTGGCTCTTTCTTTTGCTGAGCCTCTATGCCTGGGTTATGATCTTTACAAGTGCTTTTGGATTTTGTTCTGTCACCCCATATCCCTGTCCCTGAGGGAAGACAGGAAGGCTAGAGCCTGTGAAGCTGGGACCTTCCCTCCACCGCCTTGAAAGCTAGATTGGCCTGGAGCTGGATATTTCCCTACCTCCAGCTGGATATTTCACTTCCCTTCCCTAGCTGTGATAAAGCCCTGAAGGTTAGGCAGTGGTAAAACAATCTCTTGAACATAGAGGTGTTCAAAAGAACAGAAAATCTGGGTGTATTTTTAAAATGGCCATTTTTCCTCTCCTGGCTGGAAACATAAAAGGAACTTTCTCTTATCTTCACTGTGAGGACCTGATGAAGCTCCTGATGTAAAACTCATGAAAGTGTACCTCCTTCCAAGACCAGATGCACAGTAGAGTTTTTGAATGAAGGGTTAGTGAATGGACACATACTATGGACACCATAGGAGCAGTTGACCAAGGGATGTGTCTACTAGATGAAGTTACTCTGGAGTTTTCAAATGTTTGTCTCTGTAGCTATAATGGCCTTGTTTGCTAACTGGTGCTAATTAGCATCCCTAGAAGGGAGGCTCTTACCCTCCCACAGAGACTGGGGATGGGGACACCATCTTCCTTGATGATTACAATTCAGGAGATGGCTCCTGGTGAAAGACAATCTTGTTTGTAAAAGTGGGCATTAAAAGATTTACATCACAAAGGGAGAGAAAAATAAATTAAAATTACACATTGCCTAATATAAATGCTCTAAGGAAAAGAGTTCAAGAGTTTAGTGTTTGGAAGTCTGACTGAAGTTGAGTTACAGCGAGGAAGAGGTTACACCATGGTGGTCAGATCCATATACTTGGATTATTGCAGTCATCTGGTTTCTACACAACTGAATGGGCCTGCTAAATTTGTTATATATGATAAATAAATTCCTCTTTAAAATGTTTCACTCAGAATAAAAACTAATGTCATTTAAATGTCCTCCCAGACACTTCACAATCTGCAGAATATCTCAGAACAAATCTGGGCAGCATAAAGCAAAAAATGTTCATTCAATCCACAAGTATATGGGTCAGCTGGAAGACCTGAGATCTTTGCTGGGCTTTGCTGGTGGCTCTGCTGGGCTGGACAACGTTCTGTTCTGACACCTAAGGCACTCACCTTCTTCCTAGAACTCCTGGGTTAGCACAGGCATGTTCAAAGCACCAGGGCAAGCAGATAAGGGGAAACATGGTCGTGAAAGAATAGGTTTGAAATAGTCAAGTTTGCTTCATTCTACTCAGCAAAGTCAAGTTGTCACTTAGTCAAACACAGTGACAAAAACCAGAAAAACTCCCTGACTTTAGTCAGAGGATGTGCAAGCTACATTGCAAAGACAATGAATACAAAGAGGGGTGGAAACAGAGATCAATAATGCACTACTTACTCCACTGAATAAGCAATACATTTTGCTAATTTATTTTATTTTGAGTCTACTTTCACTACAGTGTTCCACAAATTTGTGTTTTGCATCTTCTATGTCTAAGTTAGTGCTCATAGCAAGTAATCAGTACAAATGTACAAATGATTACATGAAATTATAATTAAAATGCTTGTAGTGAACAGGCCCACAAAAGCATGCACTCAATCTTATTGTTCCATTCAACCACACTTGGCTGGCGACCAGTGAAGGAGGACCCAGAGCCACAAGTTCAGTTCACAACAGTTATTGAGGGAATTGTTACATGCGTAAGGACTCATCAAAGGGAGAAGGGGTCCCCGGTGTCACCAACCAAAAACAGGTTCTCGTGAAAGCAAAGAGGACAGCTTTCTCAAGAAAATGAGGAAGTGGGCTCACTGGCAGTGGGCTCACTGGCGGTGGCCTCCTGGGAGCACTTGGGTCCACAGTAAGGCTGTGAGGGAAGATAGACTCAGGAGCCAGGCATCTGACCTGTGGTGGGAGGCCAGAGCTAGAAATTACTGGTCAGTGGAATGGTACTTCGACATGGGAGATTGAGAGCAACAGACAGCATGGAGAAGGCTGGCAAGGAGAGACACACAGGAAAGGTCCCTTGAAGCTACTGTACGTTGCTTGACTGCAGAGGTTGCAGAGAAGTGCACTCTGGTGGTCAAGTCCAGCTGGTAAGCATTTATAGTGTCAACAGCATGTGCCCCTTGGGTGTAGTCTGTCCTGCGGTGTAATGCATTGGTTATACCCTTGGGTGTGTTTAGGTGTTCGCAGTTTGGATCAGTGAGTCCTCAAGTTCTAAATTCCTGTGCTGGCTCGTCATGACGTTATTTATCACTTCTTGACATGAGTGAGTCCATATTGTGCATGTTCACATCAATGATAAATGACATTCATCCAGTAACTATATATAAATCCTGGAAGTAGAATAGAGGAGGATGACTACTGAAAGAAGTATAAGAGAAAGCTTAAATAAAAGACGGGTTAGCTAAGTCTAATTAGTGAACATGAAACTTCAGAAAAGTGCAAGAAGTACACTGGCAAGGGCAGGTGTTTGTTATTATGAGCAACTCAGAAGTATACTAGTTTTACAACTTTTGTATACAATTTGGATCTGGTCTCCAATTACACTCAAATTAACATACACACAAGCCACAGCACTCAGGAACCTAGGTTTCCCTTTGGAACCCCAGACCTTCCACAGTTTGTTAACTGCTACCTGTAGGAGCTTCATGTTTCCCCTCTGCCCTGGCTGCCCATGTCAGCAGTGGTCATTTTAATACTGACTGGCATCAGGGATGCTGTTATTAGCTCAACCTGATGTTCTGATTTAGAAAAACATCACCCAGTCCCAGTCTTGCTCTTCCCAGACAATAGATCTTAAGGAATAACTGTCAGGCAGAGGTGGCGGCCACCACCACCTCAACCCACACAGACTTCCAGCTAACAGCTCTGCCTATCCTAGCCAACCTGACCTATAGACGCTTAAAGACCTCCCAAGACACAATGCAGGCACCTGTCTCTTCAATCTTTTAGTCCTTTTTTTTTCTATACCTCTCCCCATCCCCCAAGACGAATGCTCATGTTACCAAAGAAAATTTCTCGTGCACCTAAAAAAGTGGGCAGAGAGAAAAAAAGAGCCAAGGTTACAGACAACACAGAGAACCCTCCATGGCCAGTTAATCATTTCAAGTAAACAGTAAAAACATATTCTCTATAGAACTAAGTTCCATGCAATATTTGTTACTTTGGTATTATAAAAATTATTCATGATTTACTGAGAATTTACTTTTTTCTCTGGTGTCAACCAGAGAAAAACCTGTCAACCCCTAATAAAGAGTTATTCGATATTCACATGAATAGTGCCTTTAACACAGCTCAGCCAGCCAGAAGGCCAGTTTCAAATACTTCTCATCTATATGGCTTTTGAAAACTGCAGATGGTCATGACTTGTCAGTGTATACTGTCAGTTTAGAGAATGAAGTGGAGTGACATAGGCCTGCTCAAAGTGAACCAGATATGACACTGAAGAAGTGGGAAACTCAGAGAAAATATTGACAATCAAAATCAATGGCTAAGAAAATTGGCTGTGACAACAGAGTTTTTGACCACTTAAACCCAGAAGGAATGAAGACAAGAAAAAAACCCCACAAAATTATTAGAAACTAAATCAAATTCAAAGATAGGCAAGGCAACAAAAGATGCTAAAAATGAATCATGAAGCAAGGAGAAACGGTATTTTATAACAAACATTTAAATAAAAAAGAGAAGAAAAGCGTGAGGTCCACCCAAGTTTAGGAAGAGATAAATTTGTGAAGACTTTTCATTCCAGTGACAATACTTTCCAAATTTGTTTTAAAAGAGTTCCTGTACCTTAATACCTTGCAGTACAGATGTGTTATAAGCATTATTTCCTGAAATCCTGGGTCCCAATGGCCACTTTGTACCTCTGCCATTCTAGGGAGTCATTCAGTATTTCTTAGCCTTCATTCTCCATTTGGAAAGTAATTCAACATATGTATGTAAACTACAAACTCTGGGCTTGACAGTGCTCTAGCTATAGTAGATAGAGCAATCAATTTAAAAGTCTTTGCATTTATGGAACTTAGTGAAAGGAAAACTAAATCAGCACACAAATATTAGGTCAGGTAGTGAGAAAAGTTAAGAAGAAAAATAAATCATGAAAGACTATAGAAATAAAAAGATCTGACTTAATGAGATATCAGTGGGACAAACAGGCAAATGCATTTGAATAGAGGGGACAGCAATGCAGAGGTGCTGAGGTAGAGGTTTGCTTGGATGTGCAACAAGAACAAGAGCCTACCATGATTGGAGCCTGGTGAGATACAGCATCCCATTTTAAAAAACAAGGAGTCAGCAGAGAAAGTCAAAAACCAGTGGTGCCTTCAAGGTAAGAGAAGGCTTTAAGATTGAAAACTAAGTGCAATAGGAGACTTTCTGATGTGGTACAGCAAGAATCATCCAGGCTTCTGAACAAAGAATAAACTGTAGAGTCAAGGAGCAGTCAAGAGGGAGATTTTTGTGGTAATTCAGATAAGAGATAAATGGTGACTTAGAAGAGGACAGTAATGGCAGAGCTTGTCACAAAGTGACAATTGTAGAGAATATGATGTCTGTTCTGAGAGAACATGAGGAAACAAAGATGACTCACCCTGAATTTATAGTTTGAATACCTGCTGAGAACACAGATATGATCAGGTTGTGAACTTGGAGTTAGAAATCAAGAGTTCTGTCTGGGATAGGTGAAATTTGAATGGAGTATCTCATATCCAAGTGGGAAGTTAAATCAACTATCCACTGTCTATTCCTGCAGTTCTAGGGAGAAATTTCCTGATTGGGAAAGACATTACAAAGCTCTAATGTAATTTATATATTTTGTATGCATTGTTCCACAATTCCATGCCAAATTTTCTTTCAGAAAACATCATAAAGTAAGTAATTCTCTAACTCTCAAAAAATTCCATTCTGTCCTGGAACTGGATTAGCATTAGGTCCTTTCTTTTAAATTTTTTATTGAGTCAGAATTGCATTCCTTGAAATATTTATTCATTGGTCATTATTCAATCTTAAGAAGCCACACAGAAAGTCCATATAAGAGTCATCAGACCACACAGTAGTTACTGCTGACGTAAGGCTTCTCTATTCTGCCTTCAACACTTAGTTCTAAGCACTCTTCATTCTATAATTGCTTTTGCAAACCCTCACTGGATATGCCCATGGTGAGCAGTACCCTTGCAAAGTCTGTGTCTTAGAGTGAGGCAACAATGGCCCTTACCATTTATTGTGAGCCGAGGTGACCTGTGCCCAAGTGTTTTGCACAACTTCACACAATTTCATGTCTTTCCACTATGGGCAGGCTTACAATATTTAAGAAGAAAATAGAAAAGCAAAGAGTAATGTTTTTTATGAACACAACAAATTTTCCTTTAACTCAAGAAATACACATTTAGTTGTAATTTTGTGATAATTCTTTGGGCTAATGATGCTCTCTGGCAAATGCTGCTAAAATGATTCTTATCAATACAACTCATAAATGAAGAACTTTTTTTTGTTGTTGTTGTGCTGGGGATGGAACCCGGACCCTTATGCAGGCTAGGCAAGCATTCTAACACTGAGCTACATCTCCAGTTCTGGAATTTTTTTTCTTAATATGTCAAATTAATTAAAAACCTCTGATGTGTTTTTTTTTTAAGTAGGAGTGGATGCAGTGAAATTTCCACAGAACAAAAAATAAAAGCAACAGTTGTAGATGGTTCATACTAGATAAAAAAATTTCCTATGAAAAAGAATCAATAGAACAACTTGGAATGGTTATATTTAATTGTCTAAATTTAAAACAAATTACTATTGTTCCCTTAAAAGCATTTCTTCTCATGTAGAGAAGAGTGCACACAGTAGATGTTCTGTACTTTGACATCAGTAAAATGCCTGTTAAAAATGTGTCAAGAAATATGACCCAGAAAATTGGCTTAAATTGACTTGCAAATGACACAGTAGAGCAGATTAAAAACTAGCTAGATTATGAGAAAGATCAATGATCATTAGAACTGTGGCCTCACTATGCTTGGGGCCCAGTGTGTAGTTAACCTTTTTATTAGGAATGTTTTCATCATTTCATTCTGCAGAATAACAATTTAGAAAATGCCAGATTCTCATGGGTGCTCAGATGGGCTGTATGTTGGATTAATGATGATTTGAAATTACTGGACACCTTTCCCATCAAGAGATAGAGTTTACTGTCCCCCGCCCCGCCCTATCAGAAGACTGGTAAGCTATATGACTGCTCTGACCAATAGAATACAGAAGTGACCCTCTGACCATTTCCTGGCCCAGAACTAAACTCTCCTACTCTTGTGTCACAGAACATGTACTTTTTCTTTACTCCTGGGAACTCAGCTTTTCAATGATGGGAAACCCAAACCAATGAAAGAGAGCATTTTTTGAGTTCCCAAACAAGAGTAAGGATTGATGGCTGGCCCATGGGACAACTATCCATCCCAACCCATAATCTAATCAAGTGACAACTGCTTAAGAAACCTCAGGAAAGAGTCCCTGGTTAGCTTGAAACTCACAAAACCATGAGAAATTAAAATTATTTGGATTGGGGTGGTTACACAACAGCAGTAACTATACAAATTTTTAGTGATAAGCATGATTTATAAATAATAAAAATATAATCTTTCAGCAAAAGTAGATCCCCTCTTAACTTGCACTGAATAATATTGTATGCATATATGGACACTGATAAAATCCTATACAAGTTTAAAACCTAATCCTCAAAAATCTTTAATAAACCTAATTTTAACATTTTATTTTAGAAGGCACTGGAAAAGGAAGGAAATTTTGCTACAACTACTTCACCAAATAATCTGCCTTAAGAGAAATATTTGCATTTAAAAAATAATACCTAAAAAGGTTAATAGGGTTTATTTTATTTCTATTGTTTTACCCCTGTTAGATGATATTATTTTATAGATTATATTGTGAATAACCATCCTTGGATTAAGTTATATTTAAAATTATAAAAAATTCTGAAATTTTTTGGGGGAAAATACATTATCTATCCATTAATCCAATAAATAGTGAACAAGTGTGACAACTATGAAATAATAGCCACATCAAAAATGAATAGTATTTTTTACCAATAGTAAGCACTCCACAATGACCTGTTTATCAACAGGTTGATGGACTGGCCTGCATAAAGAGGACCATGCCATGCAGACAGATGTTGTGCCTCTCTGGTTACATACTGCATGCAAGAAAATGCTTCAGACACAAGGAAAATACAGTTACCTAAATCAATACCTGAAAGATTCTTTTAAACCTTCCATTATCAATCTTTATCTACATCTGACAGTTTATGTCACAGTATTAAATGTCCCAGTACAATTCAGGTCTGGATTTTAGGCATGGCAATTGATTCAAGACTGTTTCCAATTATTTAAAGAGAGAAAAGAAAGGGTGAGATTTGAGTTAACTTTAATTTTTTTTCAATACCCACAGCAAATATACACAGGAATTAAAATGCTGACATTTAACTACATCATGCTGCTTTAAGAACTAATTTAGATTTCCTTTTTACAAAATCATTTGAATATAAAAATTGTGAAGAGCAACCAGACACTTCAAAGAGCGCAAACTTTGAAACCGCCACTTCCATTTTAAAAATCTCTTTTTTTCCCTCCATTCTAGAACTGTAATCAGCTAACACCATCCATCACTTGCTCTTGCTGGGACTCATGCCAACACTGCAAACTGCTGCCTTATCAAGACTCCTTAGCCTCTTTCTTTGTGTGCCATGGTGCTTTGAAAGGATAAGTTTGAAAGAAAAGAGAACAGATTTGTACATAAACTCAGGTCAGTGAGAAGGATGAGGGCAGGAGCAATGCAAGACTGTCAGAAAAAAATGATTCTTTCTTGATATTCCCTTCCTCTTGATATGTGTGGGAGAACTTTGTAGTATTTTTGCTAGAGTAAAGGGGGCTTAAAAAAATTGGGATGAGAGAAAGAATTTCTTTTCCTGATGTTTTCTTTATCTTAAAATACACTTGAATCGGAGGAAAAACAACATACACTGTTCCTACTCTCTGTGCTCTCAGTTGCTTTTTGAACCACTGCTTGGACTGAATCTTGAAGTGTGTATATATGTGTGCGTGAGTGAGTGTGTATGTGTGTTGCATATGAAAACATTCTTTAAACATCTCCAATCTTGAAGTTTCAAACTAGATGGCCAAAGAACAGAAGGGTTCCTAGCTGAGAAGACATTCAGCAACAGGTTATGTCCCCACATTATCAGATGGGAAATGTGAATATTTGGAGTTCCCCTAAATCTGTGTTGGATGATGCACCACAAAGATTATCAGCCTGCATGGGGCAAGAACGAATCTGCAAAAATGAAACCATAGATAGAAATACACTGGATTTCAAGCCTCCAGAAATGCTTCTTGAGATATCCAGATATGTAAATCAAAGCACCAAATTTAGGCCTGAAAAATGTGATGGGGGAATTTTATCAAACATTTAAGGCATCAATCTCAAACTCATGTAGGGAAAAGTAAATAGGATGATGTACTGGCCATTTTATTTTGTGGAGCCACGTAACTTGAAGAGATCAATTTATCTCATTAGCAGAAATTAAGTAAATAAACAAATAAAGTCTTAAATAGGAAACTCAGTCTAGAGACACATAAGGTGAATATCACAGATTATTTTAAAAATGCCATTATTTAGTGAAAAGAAACCTAGATAGGTATGGAGATACATTGTGCCTCTGAATTGGTTCTCGGGATTTTTAAAATTAATACATCACTCCTTGAGTACATGAGAACTATACCCAAACAAGGAAAACACTGATTTTGCTTAAGTTACAAAAAAAGAGAATTTATTGGATGATATTGGATTTGGATATAATGTATTCTCACAAAAGTCTCACATACTCAATTGATGGTGCTACTTTGGGAGTTCTGGAAACTGTGGGGAGTGGAACCCAGCTGGAAGAATTGGGGTTCTGGGGTCAGGTTATTTGGGACTGTATCTTACCACAGGCCCCTCTCTGACTTTCTCTCTGCTTCCTGTCTACCATAAAGTGAGAAAACTCTACCCACACACTCCCACCACCATGATGTTCTGTCTTATCATGGGCCTAGAATCAATGGAGTCAAGAACTATGGAGTGAAACCTCTGGAACCACAGCTACAATAATCTTTCTTTCTTTTAAGTTCCTCTGTGAAGTATTTTGTCACAAAGACCAAAAGTCTTACTAATGCAGAAAATTGGTACTAGAGAATTGAAGTCGGTGCTATGACTAAAACTGACCATAGTTCTTAAGCCTTTGGAACTGGTTTGTAGGAGGAATTTGGAGTAGTTAAAGAAATCCTTTCATTGCTATAAGCAGAGCTTGCTAGGCAATTTTTGTGGAAGCTCAGAACACCTGAATGCTAATAGGAATACACAGAAAGAACTGTGCTCAGGAGGGTTCAGAGGGGAATGAGGACTCTATTGGGAATGTACTAGAAACTATCAGTGCTATATTGTAGCAAATAACTAGGCTACATTTTATCCACGCCCTGAGACTCCTAAGGAGGCTGAGTTTAAAAGTGAAGGACTAATCATTTTCATGGAGAAAATGTCAAGGCAGCCCAGCATTCAGGCTGTGGCACGGTTATTGCTGGCTGCTTTTAGCTAGCTTTATAGTGAGAATCACGAACTAAAAGCAGAGCAGAAAGATGTGAAAAAGTTACAGTGAGATCAGAAAAGCATGGATAAAGTTGGGAATAAGGAAGTTATGGTTTTTGAAGAGATTAGTGCCACTAAAAAGAAGCCAAGTATTTTGCCTGGGGACAAATGAAAGATGCTATGAGGAAATCTAGAAATTTGTCAGACCACACCCATGTCAGGCTCAAGGGTATGAAATAATAAACACAATTGAAAGATTTTCCCATGAGAAGAGAGTGTCTCTAGGATTCCTTACTCATAAGACTGACAAGGAAGTTGTTTCCCCAGGATTTTTTTTTATTGTGCTCAGCCATCCAGGCCCACAGAGGCAATGCAGCCATGGTTTAAAGGGGGTCAACTACCTTAAAGCTGGCAGCAGATGTTGCCCTTAAGATGCTGGTTTTGCAGGCACGCAAAATCCAAGAGTTACGGGGTCATGGAAGTTTTCATCCAGATTTCAAAGGAAAGCCCAAAAGTGTAGGTAATGTGCAATAAAGTAGGAGTTCCTGCAGGTAGTCCCTGAGAGGGCAATGCATAAAGCTGTGAGGTTGAAGCTTAAGGTGTAATGGAGACTGCAGGATGTTGTAGATGCCAGGAATGATGAACATCTACTGAAAAAAACCTCATGCAATGAGTGGGGCCAGCCCAGAAGAGGCCAGGTGGGGTCCACCGGAGCTCACATTACTGTTTGTTCTATATGCTGGACATGAAACTGCAATATCTACTGTTTGCCTTGCTGGCTTTAGGTCTTGCCCTTAGTCTCAAAGGAGACTTTGAACTTGGACTTTTGGACAATGCTGGAACTGTGAAGATACGAGAACTGTTAGAGATGGACTAAGTGCATTTTGCTTTGTGAGATGGACCTGAGCCTTTTGGAGGCCAGGAGTGAAATGTTGTAGTTTGTAAATGTAGTATCCCCCTCAAAGGCTCATGTGTCTGGGGGCTTGGTCCCCAGCTGGTGGCAATATATTGGGAGATTTTGGAAACTAAGAGGTTGGGGCCTTGCTGAAAGTAGGTCCCTTGGGTGCAAGTATACATATATATCTTTAAGTCTTTCCTGTTGGTAAGGCATTTCTTTCTAAAGTTTTTTCTAACCCAATCTGCTTACATCAAAAAACAAAAATGGCAGACCTAGACTTGACAAATACATCTACCAGATATAACAGGGTACAGGTTTGAGGGAGTTGTTTTTCCCATTGATGTTTGGATTATCACTCCACTAAAGATCATAGTGAGACACAAGTTCTAAAAATAGAGAAAAAAATTCAACATTGACATTGAAAAAGTAAATAAAAGAAACAATAGATTTCATACTCATTTTGGTAGATCATGAGCTACTGCAATGCTAGCATGTAAAGAGCTTGGAAGTTGTCTTCCTTAGGACCCATCAGAGAACTAATTGTCTACTGTCCAGAAAGTACTTCAACAGGCCATAAGTATAAAATTTTATCCCACATGGGGGAAGGGAATTCCTCCATGTTCCACCCTTACTTGTTTTTCATGATATAACAGGTATAGAATGCATACTTTTTCCCTCACTTCAAGTAGTTAGGTATATAGGTAGAGATAGATTAGATAGATAGATAGATAGATAGATAGATAGATAGATAGATAGATAGACAGATGATAGGTGACAGAATTTTTAAAATTTTTAAAGTTTATAAAATAATTTTATCTGATATTTATTGAGAGACTCTGGAATGAAGTCTTATGTTTTGTAATAAACAATACTTCACACAGCCCTAAAAAGTTATCTGTTCAATTTAAGACAGTTTGCATAGTCAGTAATGATAACAACATAACACCTGTTATGTTGTTAACCATAATACTTGTTTGAATGGTTCAAAATTCACCATTTTTGTTTTCCTCAAATAGATTTCACTTAAAATGAACCTGTGCTCTTACTGGAAAATATTATTTGTATACAAATTTGCAGCAACACAATGTATAAAGTATAAAATTAGGAAATTGAGCACTAGACAAAATTCTTTTATCATACAGAAATAGCCACTGTCAACATTTAGTGAACATTGCAGACATCACTGCTAGCATATATAGATAAGAATGAGAAAAAGAGGAACTTCAAGAATAGAATCATATATGCGTGATTTCTATAATTTTTCCAGTAAACTATATTAAAATTGAAGGGTATATTATGATATATTGCAAGAACCTTTGTAAATGTCATTTACCCACCCCCCCCACTACAACAGTAATTTAAAGTAAATAAAGATGATAGAAGACATCCACTAAAATACTTCAATAGTTGACCTGATAACCAAAATAGCTACTAAAGGATTATAGGGCAGGTAATATGTACAGTATGGATACATTCAATAAAGGAATAATTCCTGTCATACTAAATATTTTTTTGAATTTTCCTAATACAAAAAAAAATCACTAAATATATAGGATTAAACATTTTAACCTGTTCTGACTTTAAAAGTCCATTAAAAGAAAAGTCTATGAAAAAAATGGTCATAAACTTTTTTATTTTTTTTTTAGAGTTTTTTTGTTTTTTTTTTTTCTTTTATTATTCATATGTGCATACAAAGCTTGGTTCATTTCTCCCCCCTGCCCCCACCCCCTCCCTTACCACCCACTCCACCCCCTCCCTCTCCCCCCCACCCCCTCAATACCCAGCAGAAACTATTTTTCCCTTATTTCTAATTTTGTTTTAGAGAGCATATAAGCAATAATAGGAAGGAACAAGAGTTTTTGCTGGTTGAGATAAGGGTAGCTATACAGGGAGTTGACTCACATTGATTTCCTGTGCGTGGGTGTTACCTTCTAGGTTAATTCTTTTTGATCTAACCTTTTCTCTAGTACCTGTTCCCCTTTTCCTATTGGCCTCAGTTGCTTTTAAGGTAAAGAGAATGAGAAGAAAAACAACAGGAGATGAAAGACATCAACAAATTTTGAAGTTTTGAAAGCAGATGGTCAAGGGAACATCGCAGCATTTATAAAGCCTAAATCTCAGTCTTTAGCATTAAAAAAAGGAAAAAGAAAAGAAAAGCCTAAGAAAAATTCAAGGAAATAGACTACCTCCCTCCCCTCCCTTCCCCCTCCTTCTACTCTCTCCTTCCCTCCCTCCTTCCCACCTCTCCTCTCTCATAGAAACACAGAAACACATCAGCATCTCATCAGCAGCTCATCATCGGTAACTCTTAGGAGGATGGAGATAGAAAGTAGGGGTGACATATAAATCATCAGGTATAGAAACAGCATGAAAATTCTCATTAACACTACTGCATTTTGAAAATTAGTGAAGGAATTGTTTAAAATCTGAGGAAATAAGGGTTGGTGTATTGACCCAAATGGTAGAGTGCCTACCTAGCAAGCATGAGGCCCTGGGTTCAAACCTCAGTATCACCAAAACAAACAAAAAAAAAAATCAGAGGAAATCATTTGTCTGCTAGAATCATATACCTATTCATGGTGTCACTCAAGTGTAAAATGTGAAATGCCTCAAAGATTTTCCCCAGGCATCCATTATCCAAAAGTTAATGGAGGATTACTCAACTAAACAGAGAAAATCAAGAAAGAGGAAGTAGATGAGTAAGCAGAAACACATCTTTAAAACATAGGAGTGGGAACACTGGCAATTTTGTAAAGGGAAGTCCTAGAAAGAGAGCAGGAGGCCAGGTGTAGTGTTAAGTACCCTGGGTGTGGAGAGAAAGAAGTGTGTGAGAGCCTGACTAACCAGTTCAGCTTTGAGTAATATTCATAATAGCATGTACTTTGCACAGTGACTTAATGGAAAACTAAGCCATAACTACATTCTGTCATATTCAGAAGTCAGAGGCAGAGAATTATCCAGAGGGAGAAGGAGTCCAACAAGGGAAATTCTTTTTATATACAATACAAAGAATAAAATATGATATGTGATCTTACAAGTGAATTTTTTATGGAACTATGTAGATTAAAAACATCAAAATGTTGAAAGAGGAAAAAAAATGAAGCTGGCCTTAATAAGGAAATGGTATTTTTTATTATAATAAACGTTTAGAAAAATATAAATAGACACATGGATTTTTGTATGAAAATAGATCTAAATTTCAAAAATTAAGGAATTAAAATGAAATTGAAGAGATAGTTGAAATTCAAGTGTATGTTTTGCAAGAATGTGTACTTCTTAAATTTACCTTTTAAATTAGAAATTAAGTACTTAATTTAAGTAAAATACTAAATTTAGAATCATTTTATGTTTTTCTGTTTCAATGTTAATGGATCCTGTCTTAATAAGTATTAAACTCACTTACCCTGCCCCTGCCACCCTTCTTTCCTCCACCAGTTTTTACTAGTGATATTGCTTAATAATATCATGATTTATAGACTCTATATTTGGTTTTGTGTCTACGTTCACAGAATAAGTTAGTTTTAGTTTATTATTTCAGTGTATTCCTGCACTGAAAGGACCACTAATCCTTTCACCAAGATTTTTATATTTCTGAATTCTCTATTTTTGTTTGCTTTTTAGTTTTACTGAGTTCGTTCCAAACTTTTTTTTTTAATTCAAACTATTTTCTTGGACCTGGATGTGTGAGTCATTAGTAGAGCAGTTACTTAGCATATGTGAGGCATTGGATTCAATCCTCAGCACCTATGAATGAATAAATAAAAAAATAGAAAGAAAGAAAGGCTCATGTATGGCTTAGTCCCTGAATTCCAGGTTTGGCTTTAAGGGGGGGATAATGTTTACATTTGAAACATAACGTCATTTCAGAGAAAATTTGTGCATGACCCTTGGCCTTTTTTTTTTTTTTTTAACTCTTTGGTCAGTTTTATTCATTTTGGTAAGATTTAGTAGTGTTGTGTATTTTCTTTGTTTTAATTTTATTTTATCATTTTAATATTTACTTCCAAGACCCCCCTTCTCTGCTTCCAAACAGAACCCATTCCACCATCTTGTTCTCTGATTTTGTTGAAGAAAAACATCTAAAATAAAAAGAAAAACATAGTATTTTTGGTAGTTAGAGATGAAGATAGCTATACAGGGAGATTCCTTGTGTTGTTTCAATGCACTTGTGTATTACAACCCAAACTGATTCATCTCTACCAGACCTCCTCAGTATTTTCTAGTCTGTTTCCCATAGTGGTCTCTGCAATTTTAAGATTGTTGTATTTGCTCCTATACAGTGAGCATATCAACTATGTTCAAGGTTTTGGTTTCCTTCCCCTTCCCTATGCCTCCAGTGTACAGTCTCCCCTTAGTGTGTGATCTGTGTCCAATAATATTACTGCATTTGTTTTAGGTCTATAATCCACATATGAGGGAGAATATGTGATTTTTTGGCCTTCTGAACCTGACTAATTTCACTTAAGATGATGTTCTCCAGCTCCATCCATTTTCTTGCAAACGACAAAATTTAATTCTTCTTTGTGGCTGAATAAAACCCCACTGTGTATAAATATTGCATTTTCTTAATCTCTTTGTTGATAGTGGGGCATCTTGGCTGTTTCCATAGCTTGGCTATTGTAAATAGTGCTGCAATAAACATAGGTGTAAAGGTGCCTTTGTAATAACCTAAGTCCCATTCCTTTGGATGTATGCTTAAGAGTGGTATTGCTGGATCATATGGCAGACCTATTTTTAGTTTTTAAAGAAACCTCTATATCGTTTTCCATAATGCGTGTACTAGGTTACATTCCCCCCAGCAGTGTGTGAGGGTTCCTTTTTCCCCCCGCATCCTCACCAACATTTGTTGTTGGTGGAGTTCTTGATGGTAGCAATTCTAACAGAAGTGAGGTGAAATCTTAATTTGGTTTTGATTTGCATTTCCTTTACAGTCAGGGATTATGAGCATTTTTTCTTCTTTTTGTCCATTTGGACTCCTTCCTTTGAAAAAAATTCTGTTTAGTTCATGTGCACACTTCTGCATTGGTTTGTTGATTTTGGGGAAGTTTAATTTTTTGAACTCCCTGTATGTACTCTGGTTATCAGTCCCTTGTCTGAGATATAGCTAGCAAAGATTTTCTTTCATTCTGTAGGTCACCTCTTCAATTTAGAGACTATTTCTTTCATTGTGCAGAAGTTTTTAATTTTATGTAGTCCCATTTGTCAATCCTTTCTTTTAGTTGCAGAGCTGCTTGAGTTCTACTGACAAACTCCTTACCTGTACTAATTGCTTCCAGTGTATTCCCTGCTCTTTCCTGTATTAACTGCGAGGCTCTGGGTCTGATATTAAGGTCCTTAATCCACTTTGAGTTGATACTAATACAGGGTGGCAGTTATGGATCTAGTTTCAATTTTCTGCAGGCAGATAACAACTTTTCCTAGCAACATTTGTTGAAGAGGCTGTCTTTTCTCCATTGTATGTTTTTGGCACCTTTGTCAAGAATTAAGTGGGCATACCTGTGTGGATTCATATCCAGGTCCTCTATTCTGTGCCACTGGCCTTCATATCTGTTTTTGTGCCAGTACCATGCTGTTTTTATTGATATGTCTCTGTAATATAGTTTGAAGTTGGGTATTGTGATACCTTCACTGTTGTTCTTTTTGCTCAGTATTGCCTTGGCTATTTGCAGACTATTGTGTTTTCAAATAAATTTAGGGTAGATTTTTCAATCTCTGTGATGAATGTCATTGAGATTTTGATTTACATTGAACATGTAAATTGGTTTTGATAGTATAGCCATTTTTACTATGTTGATTCTGCCAATCCATGAGCATGGGAGATCTTTCCATCTTCTGTAGTCTTCCTCTATCTTTTTCTTCAATGATTTGTAGTTCTCCTACAGAGGTCATTTACATCCTTTGTTAAGTTTATTCCTAGGTATTTAATTTTTTTTATGAGGCTATTGTAAATGGAATTGTTTTCCTATATTCTTTCTCAACTTGTTCATTGTTGGTGTTTAGAAAGGCTACTGATTTTTGTAAGTTGATTTTGTATCCTGCTACATTGCTGAAGTTGTTTATGATGTCTAGGAGTTTTGGGGTGGAGATTTTCGGGTCTTTAATGTATAAAAGCATGTCATCTGCAAATACATATACTTTGACTGTTTCTTTACCTATTTGTATTCATTTATTTCTTCTTCTTGCCTTATTGCTTGGGCTAGGAATTCCAGGACTATGTTGAATAGGAGTGGGGAGAGTAGGAATCCTTGTCTCATTCCTGACTTTAGGGGAAATGACTTAAGTTTTGCCCCCATTAAGTTGGCTATAGTTTTGTCATATATAGCTTTTATAATGTTGAGGTACATTCCTTCTATTCCTAGTTTCCTTAGTACTTTTATCATGAAATGGTGTTGAATCTTATTGGAGGCTTTTTCTCCATCCATTGAGATGATCAAGTGGTTTTTGTCTTTGCCCCTATTAAGGTGCTGTATTACATTTAATAATTTGCAAAAGTTGAACCATCCCTGCATCCCTGGGATGAAGTCAAATTGGTCATGGTGAATGATCTTTCTGATATGTTGTTGGATTCAGTTTGCCATTATTTTATTGAGGATTTTTGCATCAATGTTCATTAAGGAGATTGACCTATTGTTCTCCTTTTTGGATGTGTCCTTGTCCAGTTTTGAAATAAGTGAAATACTGGCTACATAGAATGAATTAGGCAGTATTCTTTCTCTTTCTATTTTGTGGAAATACTTAAGCAATATTAGTATTAGTTCTTTAAAGGTCTGGGAGAATTCAGTGGAGAACATGCCAGGTCCCAGACTTTTGTTTTTTGGGAGATTCTTTATTGGTGCTTCAATTTCATTACATTCTATAGATCTGTTTAGGTGTTTAATATCTTCTTGGTTCAGTTTTGGGTGGTCATAAGTATCTAGAAATTTGTCCATTTCTTCAAGATTTTCCAATTTATTTTAATGTAGGTTCTCATTCAAATGATTCCCTGGATTTCCTTGATGTTTGTTGTTATCTCCATTTATTAATTTCTAATTTTACTAATTTGTGACTTTTCCCTCCTCATTTTAGTCAGATTTGCCAGGGGATTGTCAATTTTGTTTATTTTTCCAAAGAACCAGCTTTTTGTTTTGTTGATTCTTTGTATGGTTTCTTTGGTCTCTATTTTGTTGATTTCGGACCTTATTTTTATGATTTCTCCTTTGCTTGTTCTTGTTTTTTTAGGAGTTTGAGATTTAGCATTAGGTCCTTTATTTGAGATCTTTCTGTCCTTTTAATATATGCACTCATCACTATAATCTTTCCTCTTAGGACTGCATTTGCTGTGTCCCATAGGTGCTGATACGTGGTGTGTGAATTTTCATTAAATTCCAGGAACTTTTTGATTTCTTCTCTTATTTCTTCTACAACCCACTAATCGTTGAGCAATGTGTTGTTTAGCCTCCAATTATTTGCATGTTTTCTGCTGCTGCTTGTTGAGTTCTAGTTTCATTACATTGTGATCATATAGAATATAGGGTGCTATTTCAATTTTCTTATATTTGTCAAGATTTGCTTTGTGCCCTAAAATCTGGTCTATTTTGGAGAAAGATCTGTGGCTTCTGAGAAGAATGTATATTGTGCTGTTACCAGATGAAATACTTTCTAGACATCAGTTAGGTCCATTTGATCTATGATGTCATTTAGGTATAGGATTTCTTAATTGATTTTTTGTCTGGATGACATATCTATTGATGATAGAGAGGTATTAAAGTCTCACACTACCATTGTGTTGGGGTCTATATGTCTTTTTAAGTCCATTAGCGTATTTGAGGAAGTTGGGTGCACTAACATTGGGTGCATATAAGTTGATAATTGTTATTTCCCTTTGATGTATTGACCCTTTTATTAGTACAAAGTGATCATCTTTGTCTCATTTGACCAATGTAAGCTTACTTATCAGTCTACTATGTCTGATATAAGTGTTCCTATTCTTGCCTGTTTTGGGGACCATTAGTTTTATAAATCTTCTTCCAGCCTTTCTCCCTAAGCTAGTGTTTGTTTCTGTCAATAAGACAGATTGTTGGATCTTCCTTTTTAATCCTATTTGCCAAATGGTGTCTTTTAATGGGGTGTTGAGTCCATTGACATTCGAAGTTAATATTGATAGGTATGTGGCAAATCCTGCCACTTAGTTCTTTTTGTTGTTTAAGGATTTGATTGTGTGCAGCTGAATCAATGCTACCCTGATTATTTGTCTTTTCTTCTCCTGTGGTTTAATACTTCCCATTCTCTTGTGGTTTTGTTTGCTTTCATCTTCTGTGTGCTGAATTCCTCATAGAGTCTTCTGTAGTGGTAACTTGGTGGTCATATATTGTTTTAGTCTCTGTTTATTGTGGAAGACTTTTATTGTTCTGTCAATTTTGAATGATAGTTTTGCTGGATAGAGTATCCTAGGGCTGAAATTATTTTCATTCAGTGTCCAGAATACCTCACTCCATGCTCTTCTGGCTATTATGGTTTCTGTTGAGAAATCTGCTGTTGTTTTGATGGATTTACCTTTACATGTTATTTGTTTTTCTCTCTTGCAGACCTCAATATTCATTCTCTGTTCTCTGTGCTAGTTGTTTTAATGATAATATTCTGTGGAGAGGTTCTATTTTGGTCAAGTCTGTTTGGTGCCCTGGTGGCTTCCTGTACCTGAATATGCTAATATTTCTCAATATTTGGGAAATTTTCTGTTATTATTTTATTGAATATATTACATATCACTTTGACTTGCACCTCTTCTCCTTCTTCAGTGCCCATGATTCTCAGGTTTGATCTTTGATGGAGTTGCTGAGTTCTTACATATTCCTTTCATAGCTCTTGAGTTGTTTGACTATGTTCTTCCAATTTTTTTCTTAAATTTCTATTTTATCTTCAACTCTGAGAGTCTGTCTTCCACTTGGTCTAATCTGCTGGAGTGGCCTTCCACTGTGTTTTTGGTTTGTCTAAAGGGACTTTTTATTTCTAGGATTTCTGTTTGAGTCTTTTGTCTAAGTTTTTCCATGTATTTGTTCAACTCCTATTTTATATTTTGTGTTGTCTTTATTATATCACTCATGTTTCACTTTGGTATTTGTTGAAGTCTTCTCTAAGTTCATTCAGTTGTTTCTGTGTCTTCTCAAGTTCTTTGTGGTGTCTTGAAATTTCTTGTGTGCATCTTGTACTTTGTGGTTAACCATGTCTAGTATCTTCTCCATGAGTTTCTCAGTGACCTCTTCCATGATTTCCTCTTCCAGGGATTTTTTTGTGGCATCACTGGGTTCATTAGTGACATTTATCATTGTTTTGTTGGGGTCAGGAACTAGGTATCCATTTTCATCATTTCCCTCTAAGTCTTCTATTGAATTTTTTTTTTTTTGAGGTGTGATTTACTTCCCTTCTTCTTCTCCCTATCACTCCACTTGGTGCTGTGCAACTATGTTCTTGATTGACTTGTTGGTGGTTTCAATTGCTGCATTCTTTCTCTTGATTTACTTTTTGTGTTGTGACTTAGCTGTTAGCTAGGTTGATGTGCTATTTCTGTCCCTGGCCTGGACCCAACAGCTGCCATCTGGCAAAAACCACTTTGCATGAACTGGCAGTGAGTTACCTCAGGTTTCAATTGCAGCTTGCCCTATGGACAGAAGAAAATAAATACTGCTCACAAGTCAGTCACCTGGTGAGGCCACTTCAGGGCTCCCGCTTGCAATAGATGGCCCATAAGACCAAGGAAAACAGAAAAAACAAAAAAAGAAAAGAAAAATACCCTCCAGCCATCTCCACCCCAAGCTGGCCACCCCACCCTTCCCCACAAAGCCCAGAATACCAAGTGTGGGGCTTCCCCTATAACACCTGGCCCTGGCCCTGTGTCCAGATAATGCTGAAAAGAGAGGTATCTAGGAGGAGGTATGTGGTGATGTGGAAAAACCACCAATTTTGCCTAGGTTCCAACCCTACCCACATGGCCTTAAGCAAGCCACTCTCCTCCTAGTTCAGCATTCTCACCTGTGAAATTTGTACACTGCTATGCCTTGCAGCTGGGAGTGCTTCAGAAGATGCCCCAGTCAAGGGCTCCCACATTTCAGGGAGTTTTAGAAACCCCTGGTAGATAGACTCAAGCAAACCCAGGTCACCCCTAGGCCCCACACTCAGAATTCCCACTTTAATCCATCTGGGAAGGGATGGAGAATGTGCACCTCAAAAAAGCCCTGTAAAGCTCCTTGGTGGTTCAGCTGCTGTGCACCTTGGGACAGCTTCTCTCATACACAGGGATCGCTGCAAGAACTAGGTCAGGGGGCATTGCAGAGCCCGGAAAGAAAGCTGAATACAGCTTCACATTTTTAGCAATTTCACCCTCATCATTGAAGCTGGACAGAGGATCCCCAGAAGGAAGAGAGGAGAAGGCAGGCAGGGACAAATGATCAGGGCTCAGGGTTCTGAACTCTCCAGTAACCAGGCCCATTAGTACTGAAGTTTCCCAAGAATCAGTGTCAAGGGCTTTCCTATGCTGAGCTTTGTGCAACATGTTTCGTGTGAATCACCTTACCTAATCTTCCCCACAGGTCAATGAAGCAAGGTATCAATACCCCATCTTATGGCTAAGGAGCCTATAGAAGACTGAATCATGGACCCCAAAGATGTCCACACCTCAATTCCCAGAGCCTGCAAATACCACCATAAAAGCCAAAGGGCACCTTGCAGATGTGATTTCGTCAAGGATCTGGAGAGGCAGTGATGCTCTTGTGTTATCCAGGGAGTGGGAGTGATACTCCTGGAGACATGGCTCAAGGAGTAGAGTACCTGCCTAGCAAGCACAAAATCCTAGGTTCAAACCCCAGTAATAGTCACAAAGGCCTTAGTAAGAAGGATGTGGAGGGTCAGAGGGCCTCCACAACTTTTTGTTGTTGCTATACCTGCTGTTTTCTTTTCTGTTTTGTTAACTTTAACATAACCATTTTCTTATTCCTATTCTTATTTTCTTCACTTTCTCTCCTTTTCTTGTGCTATAATCCATTTTTCTCCCTACCAACTACTCTTTCTGCCACTTCTCATCTACTCTTTTCCCTGTTTTCTCCTACCCTACCTCTCCTATCCTTCCCCAACCTTACACCACACTCACTACCCCTCTCTCCTACACACTCACCACCCGCTGACTAGCCTACTGTATGAACTGCATCCACCCCCAGCCCCCTGCAATCCCTGACTTAAGCGCCCTCCACTACATCAGGGGAAATACACCCAACCACACACAAGGCTACAAAACCCAGCAATCCCCATATTCCTTCCCCCACCCACTCACCCACTCTCTGCCCTCCATTTTAGTGCCACCTGTACCAATTATCCAAGTTTCTATCTCTAGCCAAACAACCATCACCTCCCTGCCAGCTCACACTGTTTGTAGATATTAATCACCAAGGGGTTTTACATATAATAGGTAAACAACTGATCTGGCATTGAACCTGTGAATTTGATACCACTAAATTGACACTTGGCTTTCCGATGCTAGTTATTACTAGGAAACCATGCTCCTCTTTGATCTGTGGGTGTAAATTCTTACCATTTAAGCACTGTCATAATTTGGATAATTATGCTATTTTTTCCATTTATTTAATTTAATTTCCATTCTCAGGAATAATACCATTCATGTATACTTTGTACACTTGTTTTTCTTCTCCTTTATCTTTCTCACTTATTATTTTCACTTTTTCTCATCTTATTTTGTGTGACTTCTTAGTTCACCCGTATGTTCTTGGCCAGGTGACAGATTTGTTTTACCACTTAACATTACTTCCAATGTGACTTCCATCTTTGTGGTGGCTTTATTTTTGTCTTCTTTTTCTTTCCTGGCCTTATTATTTTGTTCAACTTTGGTGTGTACAACCTTAGTTTAATTTTTAAGCCTCTCTTTTCTCTAATTTCTGAGAAAATGTGTTTTAATGTTTTTTTTCCTGGCACTATGGAGATATAGTTCAATTCTGTTATCTCACAGGGTATTTATTCACCTGATACATATGCTTTCTTTTTAATTTTTCTTATCCTTTTCCTCTTGATTTTATAAATGTCTTTGTTTATGCATAAGTCTTGTACTGGCACCACTTAGTGACAATAAATACATTTGAACTGGGGTATATGTCTGTATGCTGGAAAATACTGTGGGGAATGTTGGAGGGGGATGCTAAGAGGATCTACAACTCATAGTTCAGTTTACTTCCTCAATACCTTCTTAGCAATTTTTATATGTCCTCCATTCCAAAGACACATTTCCCCTGTATTTTAGTTGCTAGGATGGTCTGCAAGGCTTAAGGGGAATCCTGACCAGTTTTAGAGTCTGTGTTGATGGGTCAATTTATTTGTACCTCCATCATTCACTAGAAAATCCTTTAGTCAGCATTACACAACCAGAAAACTGAAATATAAATGATGAGATGGCATGCCTTCAGTTCTTTCTCTTCTCTGCTCCAATTGCTTGCCATTATCTACTCTTATATTCCTCCTGTCCTTGGTGGCCAGTAGGATTAATCACAGACTCAGAGAATAAAGAAAAGCTACAGCACAGGGGATTTTCATCTGGAAACTGTAGAGACAGAAATGTCAGAGTTGTGACTGATATTTTTGCTTGCCAAGAATGATGTTCTGCTTGATTTGTATTGCTTTCACAATATATTATAAAGGTAGGATGGGACTCAGATCCATACCAAAGACCACAGATATAAGCCAGTGAAGGAAAGTTAAAAATCTTCAGGCCAAATATTTGCAGGAAATGTATGGATGCTGTCACCAGCAGGGCAAGAGAGAGCATCTCCTTAGATGAAACTTGGTGCTGTCACATTGGCCTTAGGTTAGTGTGAGATGGTATTTCACTCCTTAGACATGTTTCTGTGGCACTCATTGCCTGTAGTAACATCATCAGGCCACTAAGTGGTGGTAGCCCTAGGGATTGAAATGTGCCTCTCTTCCATCTCAACCAGTTAAATCAGGTCTTGGCAGGTTGCTGTGAACCTATGACCAACTATGGGTACTTGCACCAAATAGTATAAACATGAAACATGACTGCATAGTTGTTAGCAGATAGACTTTATTCAGTTAATATTTCTTCATCTTTCTGAAGTAATGATTTGCTATTATAAAACGTTTTTCATTAATTATATTTATAATTACACTTTGGAGAAAAAAGTTGAAAACATGTAAGGCAAAACAACTGACAAAGAAAAGATATGTCCAAGCCAATTCCACATCCAAGCATAAATATAATAATCATAGATATATGTGTTTATATATACTTTCATATTTTATATGAATGTGCATATAATGAGATCATATAATTTTATTTTCTTACATAACTATATAAAGAATAAAATATGTTTTTGCCTACCAAAAATCTGCCTTTTGTAACACCCTGCTGTAAAGCTTCTAGTATGCCATTATATTCTTTAATGTACTTCTTTTATCCAGCATTTACTATTCCTTTGGGGATTTCCTCTATTGTCATTTTAAATGAACCTTTTGAAGAGTACTCTATCCCTTAGTGAAGTAAACTTAGAAGTAGAATTTTTTTAAGTCAAAGGGGACATGAATTTTTAAGGCTTTTGTTCCATTTTATCAAATAGTCTTCTATAAAATTTGCATTGATTTATATATACATATATTTTATTTATATTTCTATAGAGAGATATATTTATATATATGTATACACACACACACATTTATTGAGACAGGGTCATATGTCTATGTATCCCACCCTGACATGGGTTTGAATTCACAATCCTCCTGCTTCAGATTCCCTACTGGTGGAATTAGCAAGCACATGCCACCTCACCCAGCTCAATTTGTAATTCTAACACTATAAGACTGTCCATCACCCTGTACCCTGTTCTGGCACTAGCTATCAATCAATAGTTATATCTTAGTGAAGAACTGAATATGGGATAACTTTACTCTTTGAAGTAGTATTTTTTAATTACTGCCAAGGACAAAATGTAATTATAATTTAATAGTGATTGATAGCTGTTTTAGTTAATTGTGAAAATCCTTTCACTGTTTTACTACTAGAGTCCTATTTTATAAAATAAATATATGATTGTGTATGTGTATGCATTACACAATCTCATTCTGTGAAATTCATCCTTCTGTATTAGAATTATCTATCGGTTTATCACCTGCTTTTGAATTTCAAAGTCATTTTACATTAAAGGAAATATGCTAGCTTTTAGGTAATAAAATCTATCAGTATTTTATATTGTGGTTTCTAAGGTTACTGTTAAAATATAAAATTCATTGAACAACTCAAGCTTATATATCTGCTAAAATCATAATTAGGAGTTAGAATTACAAATTCTGCTTTAATATTTTTATAAATTAATTTTATAATAATTGTATGTTAATATATCTTTACTTGATATAATGTTAGATAAAATTCTAACATATCTCCCCAACTTATCCAAACACAATTCATTGGACTAATTGTCTTATCCATTGCTTGAAATTCCAAGTACATATTAAGTGGTTATAATCAGTTCCTCACAACTGCATAGACATTTACACTGATCTGTTTTCTATTACTGTGGAAACTCTACCTATTCCTCCTTTTCATTCCTAAAGATTTTTGTTTGCTTTATTATTTTTTCTTATAAATGAACTATAAAATAATTTTGACAAGGTTTTCATATAATCCCAATGAAATGTTAAGTAGAATCAATTGAGAATAAGCATCTATACTGTACTGGATATATGCATCCAAGAATTTGAAAAACATATATTTTTGTGTAAAATTTTCATTGATCAAATAATGAGTGTTAGTTGTTACACCACCATTTCCAAAAAGGAGCTAGAAATTATTATGTTAGACAATTATTTTTTGTTACAGTAATGACTGAGCCCTTTCCTCATCCTATACTGATATAATTTTCTTATAAGTTCTTTATGTCTGCATATCATTTTTACAACTATTCTCTTCTTGAAATATCTTTTGGTTCTAATAGTTTTGTAGTTTATTGTCTTTAGCTTTAAAATAAAGTCTATTATTAATAGTAATTAATACTTCCTATGCATATATTATATGACAAGTTCTGTACTAAACACTTAGCACTGGTTCAATAAAAAGACATGATAATTTATACTACTTATATATGGTCTTGTCTGACTGCACTGTTCTAGCCAATGTGATGCTGTCAAGACACTATGCTTGTATCCTGTTTTTATTCTTGATTCCATCAGGAATGAACCCATTATTTTACTACTAAGTTGAATGTCAACTAGTAGTTTGAGGTAGAAGGCACAAGTAATGTGCCATTTCTGTTATACTGAAATTTTTTATAATATATATCTTAAATACAATCAAATGTGTTTTAGTATTTTTAACATTTACTATAGTAATTACATTTTTCACTATATAAATATATTGCAATATTATAAATATATCTGTATAGTTTATATAACAATTTATAAATATATCTGCAACTTTTATCCCTAAAATTAATATAATAATTTGTCATAACAATCCTTTGATTATAGAGTTTCCTATTTCTCAAAAATTTTCCTTTAAAAATATACATGAAGGGTCTTAGCTATCTGGATAACATTACAAAAAATACAGTAATTTTAGCATGTATTAATTACTTAAAGAATGTATTTTATTGTGATATTTTCATACACGCATATAATATGAAGTCATTTTTTGCAATGAAATTTCTTAGGAGGTAATTTCCTTTCACCAAAATTAATTGAAAAATTGTGTATCATTTTCTGCTTCAAAGCATATGCAGCAGATGCATATATTTGATTGAATCCCATTTGGTAATTAATAACTTTATAAATGTTCAGTGTCCCTTTCCACTAGTGGTTCTATCATCTTTCTATTTGGAAATGTAGTCCATTTTCTTTGTTCTTTTTCCTGGATAACTCTCAGCAAGTATCATGTCTCCTCTATTAGTTTTTTAAGGATAAACTACTGAGTTTTGCTCTCAATTTACTATATTCTGTTTTGAAATTATTTGTGCTTTCTAGAAATTTCCTCTTTATGTGGCCCATCTTTTCATTCTCTTAATAGTGACTTTTTCATAGCTCATTTATTTTGTTTAAAGTTCACTGTATTTTTTTCTTTCATTCATCCTGCTTTGGTACTATACTTAAAACACTATCATCAAATTCATGATCACTTCAATTTTCTCCTATGTTTAATTCTATAAATTTTATGATTTTGCTCTTTGTATTCAGATCTATGACCTGCTTAGGGTCAATTTTGTAAAAGGTGAGATCTGTGTCTAGACTTTTGTTTTTGGTAGCTGTACATACAATTGTTCCAACACCATTTATTGAAAAGTCCATGCTTTCCCTAGTGAATTGCCTTTGTTCCTTTGTCAAAGAGTTGGCTATTTTTGTGTGAGTCTTTTCTGGGCTCTCGATTCTGCTCCATTTATCTATATACTCATTCTTTAGCCAATGCCATGCTGTCTTCATTATTGTAGTTTTATAGAAAGTCTTGATATCGGTGGTATGATCTTTTCAAATTCATTCTCCTGCCTCAGTAAAGATATTCTCTGACTCACAATGGTTCAATTTATGATTTTGTTAACTTTGTAGTGGTGCAGAAATCATATGCATTAAAAAGAAACTGTACTTTGGATTTTGATTTTTCTCCCAGGGATAGTGAGATGTGATGGGACACTCCTGACACAGAGCAGAGGCAGTGAGCCTTGGCTCCCAGTCAGTCCCCAGATCGTGAGGGGAGCAACAGGTGCTCTACAGTGTGCTGTGCTCTTAGATTGGGATGTTAGTGAGTTAGGTGCATTTTATGCAATTTTTGACTTATGGTATTTTCAACTCAGGATGGGTTTACAAGAAGTAACCCATCATAAGTTAAAGAGCATGTATATACTATGCTCACTATTTTAGGTCTTTTGCCATATAAACTTTAGAATCAATTTGTCACTATCTGAAAATAACTTGCTAGTATCCTGAAAGGAGTTGGGAATAGCTATAGATAAAATGAGAATTGATATCTTGACAATGTTAGCTTTCCCAGTCTTCATTGATTTAGTTTTTTTATTAGTTTCATAAATTATGTAGTTATCATCATGTAGAATCTGCACATATTTTGTTAGACTTTCATCTAAGTACTTACTTTTGGGAAGTTCTATTATAAATTTTTTTGATTTTTAATTTCAGATTCCAATTGGTCATTTTTGGCATATAAGAAAGCAATTTCTTTTCATCTGTTAATTTATATTCTATGACCTTATTACACTCCATTTTAGGAGTTGAATTATTGGGATTTTCTGTATTAGCACTCATGTTAACTACAAATAAGGAGAGTTTTATTTCTTTCCTCTCCACCTGTATATCTGATTTTTCATTTTCCTATCCTATTGCACTATCTAAGACTTCCAGTATGAGACTGAATGGTAAGAGATAAATTCCTTTCCTTCTCTCAATTGTAGAGGGGCAGTTTCATGTTTCTCACCAATAAATTTAAAACTTTTATATTTATGTTCATGAGAGATGCTGAACTGTAGCTTGCCTTTTGTATAATGCTTTTCTATTGGATTTGGGATTAGAAGAATCTTATTCTCTGAACAATTAGTACTTATTGCTTTCACTTCTATTTTTTTAAAGAAAATGTGGGAAATGGGTACATTTTATTTCTTGAATATTTGATAGTCTCTACCAGTGAGTCTACCTTTTGGATGTAATTTTTAAAAGGTCTCATTTATTCATTTTCTTTAACACTTTGAGATTATCTATTACTCTGAGTGAGCTTCAATAGTGTGTAATTCTTAAGAAATTAGTCTTATGTGAATTACCATATATGAGGCCATAGATCTATTTATAATATTACTTTATTGTCCTTTTGATATTCATGGAATCAGAATCACTTCTGATATTGGTAATTTGTATCTTTCTTTTTTTCTTTAGCTTATCTAGAGATTTACTAATGTCCTCATCCTTTTCAAAGAATCAGCTTTTTGTTTCATAGATATTTTTTCTGTTTTTTCGTGTTTTTATTTCATAGATTGTCATTCTACTTCTTTTGTTGTTGTTGTCATTGTTACTTGCTTTAAGCTTAAAATGATCTTCATTCCTTATTTTCATAAATTGGTTTGCTGGGTCGCTGATTTTATATATTTCTTCCTCTCTAATATATGAACCTATTGCTATAAATTTCACTCTAACACTGCTTTCACTGCATCTTCAAATTTTGATAAGTATTTTTGTTTTCATTTAGTTCAGATGAAATTTCTCTTGAAACATTTTATTTGGCTCATGCTTGATTTCAAAGTGTGTGATTTAATTGCCAAATATTGGGACATTTTCCAGCCATTTTGTTATTGATTTCTAACTTAATTCCATTTTTATGGAAGAATGTATTTTGTAGTTTTTCTAATATTTTAAAACATATTTTTATCACACAAAATGCTATTTGTCTTGGTGAGTGTTCTATGTGACCTTGATAAGAATATGTATCTTGTCATTGTTAAGTAGCTTATTCTATAATTATCAGTTCAATCAAATCAATTGATAGTCTCCTTGAGGTCTACCATACCCTTGCTGAATTTCTGCCTATTTGTTCTATAAATTAGTGAGGAGGGATGCATAAACTTTAAGAATGGTTATACATTTTGGGGTAATTGACCTCCTTATCATTGCATAACCTTTATTCCTGCTCATTTTCCTTATTGCAAACTTTGACTTAAAATTAATACAGCTATTAGTTTGAAATTAATATAATTATTCCAGCTTTTGTTGATTAATTAATATTTACCAGATATATCTATCCATCATTAAACTTACAATCTTTTTTTCTTTCTACTTAAGATGGATTTCACAAAAGTTCCAAACAAGCCTGAAAAACATAGGAGACCCAGTCTCAAAAAATATATAAATAAACACAAATATAAAATATTAAAAATATATAAAATAAATTTAGAGAAATAGAGTAGAAGCATACACATTATGGTTGGTCTTCACACAAAACAGAATAAAGAAAACCTGAATCTGTAATTTCAGGAGTGTTGTTAATGTTTTTGTTTTGTTCATAAATTTTTTATTATTGTCATGCTGGGGGTACATTATGATATTTACAAAAGTTCTCACAATATACCTACCTAGCTGAATTCACCCTCTCCATCACTCTCCTTTATCCTTACTCCCTCCATTTCTGGAATGGTATCAACAGGTCTCATATTTCCATTTATATACATGTGCACATAGTATTTGTACCATATTCACTGTCCTACACTATTTTCTCACCTCATCCCTTCTTCCACAAGTACCAACCTCCCAGATAGGATCTGTTCTGTCGTCCTGTTCTCCAATCTTGTAAGAAAATGACATTTTGCTTGTTTAAGATAGCTATACAGGGAGTTTCCTTGTGACATTTCCATGTACATATGTATTATAAACCAAAATTTTCTCCTTTCTGCCTTAGTCTCTTTCTTATGGTGATTTCAACATGTTTAAACATTCTATATTCATTCTTATATAGGAAGTACATCAACCATCTGCACCTTAACTTTCTTCTTTTACCTGTCTCTTGTATATGACCCCCCCTTTACGATGACCTATTTTTCATAATATTGTTTGTATTTGTAATAGGTCTATATTGCATGTATGAAGGAAAACATGCAGCCTTTTTGCTTTCTGAAACTTACTTCACTTAAGATGTTGTTCTCTAGTTTCATCCATTTACCTGCAAACGTTATGCTAAGGATCAAACCCAGGACCATGCAAATGAATGCTAGATAAGTTCTTTAACCACCGAGCTATCTCTTTGGCACTGTCATTAATTTTGAAAAGTGACGATTCATTATTACTGAAGATAATGATTTTCCTCTGTTCTTTCCTTCTTTTCCTTTGATATTTGAATTTAAGCGTGTTATACCTCATGAAATTGTCCCACAGTTCTGAAAGATTCTATTCTATTGCATTGTTTCTTCATGCAGTTCAGTTTGAAAACTCTCTAATGACATCTCAGGCAAGTTTACCTTTACTTTGTCTTTATTAGGTATACTCATGAGCCTATGAAAGGCATTCTTTATTTCTATTATGCTGGGTTTTTTTTCATTTCTAGCATTTTCTTTTTATTCTTTTCTATCTCTCTGTTTGCAGTATTCATCTGTTATTATATGTTCTTACATTTATGTTCAACATCAGTAGTTGGAGAGGGAGGCAGAATTACATCATTTCAGGCTGAGGAACAATGGTAAGACTGGAGTTTTACTTCTAATACTGTTGGTAAGCTATAGAGAATTTTAAAACAGAGAAATATGCCTTCCTTTACATTTTTAAATCACTGCTTTTAAAGACCCACATTGTGGAGAATTAGAGAGAAGGAAGAAAGAAAATGTAGATTAAAACCAATTCATTCATTTATTTTTTTACATCATTGTCGTCATGTATTTATATAACAGTAATACCATGCCCCAATATGGTGGCCATCACATATGAGACTCTTGAGCATGTAAATGGCAGTAATGTGACTGAAAACATACTTGGTTTATTTTTCTTTCATTTTAATTTAAACCAGAAGAGTACTGCAAAATATTTTCCCTTAAAAAAATCGTTATTAATTCTCAGAACTGCATTTCACATAACAGTTCCAAATATTATTGTTATATTGTAATGTGTATGTCAAACACATACATTATTTCTAGAATTTCACACAACCATCTGTCCACTTAAGTCAGTGTCAATGAGTTAAATCAATTCAAATGTTTATTTCTTATGCTCCAGTGTAACATTATGTAAAGCAATATTTAATATTTTATTCAGATCACATATGTTATAGTGATACTTATTCAACTGTAATTTTAATCAAATTGACATATATATTGTTTTAATTATTACATGATTAAATTATATTTATAATTTTAAAATAAATATGAACAAATTTTGAAATTTAGAACAAAGACATACTACAGATTCAGAATTGTGTAGAAATGCAGTAGCTCAACCAGAAAAAGAGTGAAGTGAAAAAGAGACTGGAAAGACATGTCACAACTTCATTATGAATAAAAATTGCAATTTTCTACATCAAAGCAAAGTTACATTTAGTAATTAAAGAGCAAAGTTAATTTTAGTAATTAAAGAAGATAATTAGACAATATTAAGAATGTAGTCAGCAAATATATGGTGAATGTTTTCTTCAATAGGCAAAAATAGATCTGACAAAATGAATCACTTAGAATTAGAATTAAATGTGAAGCCCTAAGTTCAAACTCTAGTCCTGCCAAAAAATAAATGAATAAATGGTTAAATAAAATTGGAATTAAGTGTCCACATTTTCAGGTGAATTTTAGGAGGATCTGAGATTGCAACATTGGTCAGTTATGAAAGGTATTGCTATAAGAAAAGAAAAAGTATTTTCAATACATAATAAATGAAATATGATCTTAGTCATAGAATTCAGTTAGAAATTTTTGCAAAATGTAATTTTTTTACAAAAAGTTAAAGATCTTTGGTTAAACCATTAATCAATTGTACATAGAATATAACATCTTTCTAACAGTATGAAAACACAAATGGAGCTGAGTTTGGCGGTACATATCTGTAACCCTAGCACTCAACAGCCTAAGTCAGGAGGATCACAAGTTCAAGGTCAGCCTGGGCTACACAGGAAGACCTTGTATAGAAACAAACCAAAAAAGTGGTTCAGAGTGACATTAGTTCATAATACATTAGTTATTTCTAAATAGAAGAGAATTTAAATATACTTGCCATAAAGAAATGCTAAAAGTCTAAGGTTATGGACATGCTAGTTGCCCTGTGTTGATCAATACTTAACATTTATATCAATGAAAACATCACATCGTACTTCTTAAATATGTTAAGTTAGTCCATGAAAGCCCTTTGTACAATCAATATATACTACTAAAAAACTGTTTAAAAACTGGTAACAAGTCTAAAAACAAATATATATACAGAGAGAAAGCAGTATTTGCCATATAGTTGGTGGTTGTTGGGGTTTGGAGACTCATACCATTTTATTTTTATGCATTTTGGGGTTTTTCATAATAAAAACTCTAAAAATTTCCTTTAAAAATCAAGTGATTCAAAGTGATAAAACATATTTTTCTTTATGTTTAGATATTCACACAATGTAAGAGACACTACGCAGTTAAGATTTGGGATTTTTTTTTTTTTTGAAATGCATCAATTCACAGCCTAAAATATGTAACCTTTGTGATATATATTATTGGGTCTTTTACATCTAATAATGATTTTTAGGTATCTATGGCTTCTATTAAGACAACAGAACTACAGCGATGTTAGATCATAATTCTGGATTTGTTGTATATTTAAAAGAGTTAGATGATTCTTCTATCATCTTGTTTTGCTTGTTTATTACAGAATGAAAATGTTTGTGCTTAATTTTGTATAGCAGACTCTGAAAAAAATAATAGACATAGGCATTAGAATTGATTCAGATAGCAGACTCTGAAAAAAAAATAGACATAGGCATTAGAATTGATTAGTATAAATACTCAAATTTATAACTCATCAGCAGTTTTTGGAAATTTTGACAGAAACAGAAAACGATCATGTTCTGTGCTAATGCTTGTTGAGTCATGAGAGATTACAGGTTCATTGTGCTGCTTACGCCAAGTCAGTATTTTCATGAAACAAAAGTATGTTTGTTTATTCATATTCAATAATCTCAATTATTTACATAAGTGAAGACTTGAATAATTCAAAATATCAAGGATAATAATAGCAGTGCAATTTATTTTCTCTTTGATATCATGTTGCATACAAATTAAATTTAAAGCTCTAAAGAAAGTAATTGCTTATATAAGACCCGGCTGTAAAGGTATATAAATTTTTTGAAATTGAAACTTTTATACTATAAAAATAATTTTCTATACTTTTCTAACTTAAATTAATATAAAGAAGATTTTAATTATAACTGAAATCATTATATAAATTAATTGTAAAGAGGTAAAAGAATGATGAAAAAGTTTTATTATTATTGATAATACTATAGTCACTTTTTAATTTGATGTTACTAAAACTGAGTTTTTTCAAACTGACTTGGAAAGTTTTGGAAACTTGTGTTTTTTACTTTTTAGTCAAATTAAAGCTTTTAAAATCCATGAACAGATTTTATCATCGTGGATGCAAATACTAAAAGGAAATTAATTTGGAGCATATAGTTCAAATTTTACAAAACTTTTCCAAGCATATTTTAGTATGCTTGGAAAAACATGAATTTATAAGTCTACTTTTCAACTAAAAATTTTATAAGCTATAAAATATGCTGCTGATGAAATTATTTTTAACATTTTTAAATTTTTTTGGTGGGATTTGGTTTTGAACTCAGGGCTTTGTGCTTGCAAAGCAGGTACTGTAACACTTGAGCCACACCTCCAGCCCATTTTGCTTTGGTTAGTTTGGAGATGAGGTTTCATGAGCTATTTGCCCTGGCTGGCTTTGAACTACAAACCTCCCAATCTCAGGATTACAGGAGTGGGCCACTGGCACAGGGCTTACTGATGAAATTTTAATAATCAAATTGAATTTAGGTAGAAAACACACTAGATTTTAAAGACAACACATTAACATTTAAAAATATTGATTACATGCTAAAATGAAAATATTTTGGCAATATTATGTTACATATTACATTATAGTCCAATATTGGCTAGTAGAAAATTTAAAAATACATATGAGATTGATAGTACATTTTTTTTGGAAAACACCAGTCTGAATAAGAAATGAGGCTTTACCAGACTAGCAGCAGTGGAAAGCAGCAAAGCATGGAGAAGATGTTATGTTGAATAAAATCTATGGGATTTGCTAATGGATTTGGACAATGAATAGAAAGGGAGAAGAAACTACACTCACCATCAGGTCCCTGATTAGCATCTTGGTAGGTAGTGGGGGGCTATTACCTGCAACAGGTCAACTATAGGAAGAATAAATTTGGGATTAAAATCATGGTATTTCAGCTTAAGACACTAACATGCTTAATTTTTTCCTGAATGCTGGATATTTGAATGAACAGATATGGAGGTTCTGAATGACAGTCCATCCTGCAGAGAGCATTCCCCTCATGAGAGCAAATTACCCTGAATTACTAATAAGACTCAATCCACCTGAGTTGATCACTTATCCCCCCAAGAATCCCAAATGAAAGTTGGCAAGTTTATCAGGGCTCCTACTCCTTTTTGGGAACTGAGCTCCATGTTTTTTGCTGTTTGTTTTTGTTTTTGTTTCTGTTTTCTTTTCTCGGCACTACAAGGCTGCTGGGATTTGGTTTTTCTTTCAACCATTTTGTCTGAACAGGTTCTACACCTATCACCCTAGGGTTAAATTTCGGTCACTATCTCAACACTCCCCTTTTTTTCTGGGATACTGGAATTTTGCTTCCTAGTTGTATAGAATTGCTGAAGGATCTTTGGGCTTCTTTGACTTTTAGCCCTCTCTTCAACTTCTCAGCCTTTCTCCATTTACCAAGAAGGGGTTAATTCCCTGAAGGGAAAAGTGCTCTGCATAAAGTTGGGCTTAATTTACTGTGCCCCCATTACTTTCTGCAACTCTACCCCTTTGAGTCCTGATTGCTTCCTCAACTCTCCAGTTCACCCAAGCATAGATCAGCTACATTCTACTCCAACCTCATCCAAAAAGGTCCAATCTTCCATGGGTCATGAAACCAGCCGGCTTGGGCTTTATCCACAGTTTTGTACTAAGAGTAGGTGAGAAGAAATGAAATTCTACCTACCATTTGCCCATTCTGTATTTTTTACTCTTTTGATTTTCCAACTCTTTTGCACCATGTCATTTTAGCTAAATCTTTATATATGGAAGATATTAAGAGTTTTTAAATCAAATATATGAATCTTTTGTTTTTAATCTAGAACTCATGCTCAAACCCAAATATTGTGATAACCAATAGGTATGATCTTGTTTTTTGTATAATTTAAGCTGTATATCATAATGCTTTGTTATACTTATGTTGGTATACATATATACATTACTTGTCAGCCCTTTCCTTCCTCTTTCCCTCTCCCTCCCTCCCTCATGGTAATAGTGTCTAAAATCCTCTTACTGGCAAATTACTAGTACATTATTATTTGCTACAGGCCTCCTATTTTCCATTAGATATCTTAGACTTTTTCATCCTACATAACTATAATTATGTATTGTCTCTCACCTGTATCTTTCTATATCCTACCCTATACCACTGTTTTAATCTCTGCTTCTCCACATTCAACTTAAAAAAAAAAAGATTCCACATACAAGTGAGTTCATACAATATTTTTCTTTGTATCTGGTTTATTTCATTTAATAAAGCATCCTTTAGATTTTTTCATATGGTTTTGAATGAACATTTTGTTTTTTTAAAACTAAATATTTCGGTGTGTGTGTATTTATATATCACACAATTTCTTTATCCATTCTTTCATTGAAGGATAATTTGGTTGATTCTCTATCTTGGCTATTATGAATAATGCTGCAATGACCATGGGCATACAGATGCCTTTGTGAGATAATATGAGGTAGTATTTCATACCCAGAAGGCAGAAAGTTGGATCATGTGGTTGTTCTATTTTCAGTTAATTTAGTAACTGTCATACTGTTTCCCAGAGTTTTTATACCAGTCTCTGCTTCTATCCATATTATACCAAGTGTTCTCTTATTCCATACCTTCACCAATACCTGTTATTTCTTCTCATTGAAGATAATCCTAACAGGTGGAGTTGCTACCTTATTGATGTTTGATTTTCATTTTCCTAATAATTAGTGATATTTAATAGCCTCTCATTTATCTATTAACCTTTTTGTTGTTATTTTTTAGTGAGGTAAGATTGAACCTAGGTCCTTTTGCATGATAGGTACGCACTCTACCACTGGACTACAGCATCAGCCCCTCCTATTAACCATTTTTTATGTCTTCATTGGAGAAGTGTTTATTCAAAATCTTTGCCCATTTAAAAAGATTTTTTAAATTTTGATTTTGTGCTGTGTGACTTCTTTATATAATTTGAATATTAACATTTTCTCAAAAATACGGTTGGCAAATATTTTCTCCCAATTCATAAGCTGACTTTTCATTGTTGGATTGTATCCTTTGCTATGCAGGCTTTTACTTTTCACTTTTGCTATTTATGCTTCTGGTTTTTGCATTCCTCATGTCTCTCTGCTTTTAAGATGCTTACATTTTCCCCATTGCTTATCACTCTCTTCTCCACTGACTTGTCAATTATTAATGTTATTTTTGTCTTCATATTAGTTATCTAAGTATTAAAGAAAAACCTTCCACATAGTTATGTATTTCCATAAGTATAAGCAGTAATTGATCTTTAAATATTACATTATACTGCCTTTGCTAATTTCCTACTTTTCTTGTAAGAATGTAGGTTTTCACAAAAGGTGTTTCTCATTTTTCTTTTCATATTTGTCCTCCTTCAGAAGTTATTTCTAGTATTTATATTGCCTCATACATTATTAATAAATAGTAAAATATGCATTCAACATTTATAGATTTGGTTTTCCATAATACATTTTTTTGTCCAAAGCTATGTTTTCCTCATTTGTGACATGTTCACTTTTATTTAGTCCAATTGGCTGCTATATTTCTTCAGGTAATGCTTTTAAGAGAGGAACAAGGGTGGTAAATCATCTGAATTCCTGGATATCTATGAATGATTTTTTTTTCTCTTGGCATAAAACAGTAACTTATTAACACATGCATTTTTCCCTTAGAACTCAGAAATTTTCTCTTTTTTTGACTAGTACTTAGTGTTGCATAAAACTCAGTCATGCACAATTTACTTTTTATTGTGGACATTAGGTCAATAAATATTAAAAAAAAAAAAAAAGATGTTGTATGAGTGTATGTGTGTGTGTTTCCTGCCTAGATTCTTGGAGAAAAACAACTTGAACTTTTCAAAATGTTACCATGTGTTAGTGCTTTTCCTTCATTTTGGCCTGGATTTTGGCCATTTCTACTAAGAAACACATTTATATTCCATTCTCAGAAATGTTCACAATTGTTGTTTTAATTTCTTTCCTTCCACCTCTTTCCTCCCTCTCTTCAGCATTAGCCCCTCTTCTCTCCCTTCTCCTTTCTTTCCTCCCTCCTTCCTTCTCTCTTTCCTTCCTTTATCTCTTTCCATCCTTTCTCTTTTTCCTTCCTCTCCTCCCTTTCCTTCCTCTCTCCCTTTTCTTTCTTTCATTTGTTCTTTCTTTCTTTCTTTTCTTTTTATTACGTGAACACAATGCCCCTGAAAAATTGATATCACATCCTTAGTTTCAGATAGTTGAACTGAGCATAGAGGATTTTACAATTTCCTAAGATTGGTCATATTATAATGTCCCTCTCTTTTCTATGAGAAAAGGAATACATTCAGTTAACATTTTTAAAAAACATATTCATAGGAAAAATAAACTTCCAAGGGATATTTGTGTCAGGGAGTGCCACAGTATATTGGGTATAGCGGGGAGAAATAAGAGTCTACAACATTCTAAACTTGGAGCTATTTTAAAAAATTTCTACTATTTAAAAAACATTTTTTCTGAATGAACCTCAAGAGAAAAGCTGATTTCAACAGCTCAGAGGGATCCATCTCAGGAGGGGAACATGGAAGACTGGTGCATCTCAATGACCAGGGCTCATACACCATCTGAAAGGAAAAAGAGTCATTTGTAAATTCCTCCGCATGCAGCCACACCATGGCTCCTAAGGCAAGACTGCTTTTGTAATAAGGAGTCCTTGTGATTGGCAAAGCAGTCATCAGCTTATGCAAATTCCTGTGGGTTAAGAAAAGGGGAACTTTTAAGCTGCCTATTACTTTATTATTGCTGAAAGAAAGAAAAGAAAAGCATAAAGGGAAAGGGGGAGAGAATTAAGGATCTAATAACAGTGAGAGCTTGCTGCCCTGGTTTTGTCTCTTGCTGTGTTTGAATGATTTTTCTTTGTCGACAGCCTTACACTGAGCTATTTTTAGCATCTCTTTAATAATTGAGCTGTAGCAATTGTGCACAGTGGCTGGAACAGGCAGGGAAAATAGCAGCTCAAAGAAATAGTGCAGCAGGGTCATAATTTAAGTCAAGCTGCATTATGGAGCACACCTTTCTCACAGGTAGAATGCTGAGGTGGGGAAAAAACAGCAAAGAGTAGAAAGGGAGAAAGACAAAAGAAAGTGTGCAATTGTGTGATAAAGGGGCTTTGGTTTTATAGGTTGTTTTATTTATTTATTTTTTTTACAGTAAGCCTGAGAAAGTGCACTATTGAATGAGTTCTTCAGACAGCAAAGAAAGTGAATACAGAAAGCCTTGCTTCTATGGGGCAGGGGAACAGACTGCCAGCACAATTGCTGCTTTCCTTAAATGTGGAGCTGGTTCTGCATAGCACCAAGAATCCCATCAAACTGAGAAATTGGGAGAGGGAACTTTTGCCATGAAAACAGAACTGACTGGAAAAAGGGAAGGTAAGTTCCAAGTTTCCCAGTGCATACTGTGCAAAAAAAAAAAAAGGGGGTGTGGGCAAGGACTTGATACATTTGAACAATATTCTTCGTTTTTCCACAGTGCAGTTCTCAGATCCTTCATCAAATATCTGAGGTAAGTCATTAAGCCCAAGTCTAGGGTGCATCTCACCCTGCCAAGATTATTGGCTCTACATTGCTGGCTCCTCTAGTCTCACTCTGCAGAGCTCAAAGTGAAAATGAGACTTGCTCAGTGGATACTTAATGGGTGCCATGTATTTGATAAGTGGAGGTATTGGAGCTGAATAATTCAAGCAAGTAAAAGGAAAAATCATGATTATTTCCAATTAATGATCAAATGAGTTAGGTAACCATCAAAATCACTTGTGTCTGCTTGTGGCTAGATAGATACCTCTAGTGAGTGATGAGTTATGCAACTCCCTCTACATTTGCAACCCTTTCCCTCTTACATTTTCCCATTTTTTGTTTGTTTTTTGCTTGTTTTTTATTTTGTTCTTTACTCCCTCTACTTGTTTTCCTGGCTTGCCTCCCTTCCTTCTTCATCACACTTTCTTCTGACCATTTGCTTTCAAAGGTGGTTTAGACTGGAATGTTAGACAATGTGATGAAGTTTCCTGGCTATGCTAGGGTGGTGTGTCACTCCATCCAGTAGAGGTCAATGTGATCAAGGGAATTTCCACCATGGTAGTGGCAGAATATACACAGAAGATGGCACAAAACAAGGAAGGTAACAGGCTTTGCATTATGGCGAGGAAACAATTCTCTCCACCAGCATTTGGACCATTAATTATCAAAATACCCATTTATTTTTAAACTATTTTGGAGGAATTGAAAACATTTTCACATTTATTAAATATCAGGGAAAATGTTAATTCATGCTTTATTTAAGTAGAAGAGCAAAAAAGAAGGAAGAGGAGGGGCATCTGGTTAAAAGGTCAGTCCTGACATGTGGGTTCAGACACCTGACACATGTTTTTAGGTCTTTTGATGGTGAAAAAGGAAAGTTTTCAGGTGTTACAAGCTTGAACAACAATTAGAAGAATCAAGCTAAGCTGGTACAGATCTAAACTCACTCTTTCCTATGAATCCATTAGTAATAACTGGTTTGTAATGGAGGAGACAACTGGGTAGGACTGTGTGTCTGGACATGACTTTCAGTGGAAACAGAAGATGAGGGGTGTTTTGAGAGCTATCTTTGAATTTGGTTTGGCTTGTTTGTTTGCTTTTTGCAGGTGAGAGGAACCACATATCATCAACTTGCAGGCATTTGGGGAAATGCCTATTTCAACCATACAAGCTTCCCTGAAGGTCTCCTGAAGAAGCCAGTGGGATTCTTGAATTTGAAACTGAGCTCTCATTGGTTCCAAAGGATAAGAACTTCGGATTAGGAATGCATCTCTCTGGATTGTTTGACTCTGATCACAGAATTTAGTTGGACCCTGAATCACTTTTTGGGCCACTGTAATAGACTATCACAGACAGGGTCACTTAAAGAAACAGAGATTTATACTCTTACCATTCTGGAAGCAAGAGTACAAAACCAGCATCAGTTGGCCAAAGGCAAGGAGCCAGCAGGGCTGGGATCCTCTGGAAACTCTGGAAGAATCTGTTCCTTGTCCTTTTTTTTCAATTTTTCCTGACTTTTGGCAGAAGCAATGTTGTGGCCTTCCATTTCAATCTCTGCTCCCATCACCACATTTTCTCCTCTCTTCCCTCTGTCCTCTTACAAGGACACCTGTCCTTAGATTTAGAGTGTGCTCAATAACACACAATGATCTCCCCATTTAAAGATTCCTAACTTTAATCACATCTATGAAGACTCTTTTTCAAAATGAGAGACCATTCACAGGTACCAGGAATCACAATACAGACATGGGTGACAGGTCACTAATCAATAGCCTGCACACATCTGTCCAAGTCCTTGGATCCATTAAGGTATCATCAATACCATACAAGAAACATTTTAATTTTTCTGTCGTTGTTTCTTCAGTGATGATCATAGAACAAGAATAACTAACATTCATTAAGTGATTGGGATTATACATCCTTTTAAGAGTTTCATATTAGGCTAAAACTGTTGAAATGGTTAATACAGGTTTTGACCCACAGAAACATTAATTTTATTTGATTTGATCACATATATTCACTCATTTAAATTTTTCTTTATTCAGACTGTTACCATTCTTATTTTACATGTAAAGGAACTGAGGTATAGAAAGGTTGGAGAACTCAACCTTTACCATACAGGTAATTTTTAGTAACATCAGTATTCACCCAGAAGGCTAAAGTTCCTAAACTCCTGCCTTAAACTTCCTCCAACTAAGCTTTTCATCTCTCACTTAAGGAGCTCAGCCTCCAATTGCAATTGTTATACATGAGGCATGTCTGTAGTTTATGCATGGTGATGACCCAGGGCCAAGGCTGGTTCTGACGATGTCCAGGTCATTTTGTATACTTTCTCTAATCTGCATGCAGAGCATAGAAAGGGAAATGAAAGAGGAGGCAGTGTGTGAAGGAGATCACAGAGGGAGAAAAGAAAAGAAAAAGAAAAAGAGGTTTCAAACAGGGAGACAAAAAAGTCACTCAAAAATAGAATAAAAAGAAATTAGAGTCTTTATCTGAGAGAAAGGGGGAAGGGATACACATGTGTTGATTAGTGCACCAGTATCAAATTCTTTTAATGATTTGTTCTACTAATTGCTTAATACTAATGAAACCCCTGTAAGGCTGAGAAAGTTAGTCAATCAACAAATGACTCAGGTATTAGAAACTAGATTTCCAAAGAATCAAAATTAGAAGTGAAAGGAGGAAGAAAAAAATGACTCCTTGGCTCATTACTTTGCAAATATGAAGAAACTGACAAAAGTACTCAACAATTGATAAGTTTGTGCTGGACTTCTGAAAGCAGACATCATCACATACAGTCCTTTAACTCAGATTTAGACATCAAGGAGACAGAGTGTCACCACTGTGGCTGAGAAGAAACAAAAGGGAAAAAAAACATAAAATATTTATAGATGTGTATATTCATAGACGTGCACACATTAAGTTAATCTTCTGGTAAATTGTGTTAATTTAACAATAAACAAAATGTAAAAAAGCAGGTTTAGGAAGCAATGTCTATTCAAGTCTATAGTAAACTATGTCCCACTGTTCTGTAATGAAAACAGTAAATAACGACACAGTAGGAAATACGAATTTCTTCCCTCTGATTTGTGTGCATGTGTCTTATATTCTACACAATAGCAAGAGCTGGAGTTTTGGGATGCTAGTCCCCTGGAAACAAATCACTATAAAAGGAATGGCTACAAACATGTAAAGTGGACTATTCTTGAAAACAGGTATGGGATGCAGCAAAAGTTTAGCCATAATTCTTGTCTTTTAAGTTGCTTATATTTTTAACATTTTCCTACAGATTAAGAAGCAATGTATAGTCATTATAGAGAATTTAGAAATCTGAATAACTAAAAATAAAAGAAAATTATCCAATAATTCTAACATCCATAAATGACCACTACTAATATTCACTGTTTTCTGCAAGTCTTCTTTGTATTTGTATGCATACAACATTCAGTACTGCTGTATAGATTAGCTTTCATCCTTTATACTTTAAATCAAAAAATTAGTCTTTTCTGAGCTTAAATATTTTTCATTGTGAGATTAACATGTGCATTAGTTAGATTCTTCAGAAAAACAGAATAAGAACATGTATGCATTTGTATATATGCACAAATGCATACATAAGCATAATATATATTATAAATAATATAATAGAGAGAGAGGGAGGGAGGAAGGGATTTACTATAAGATATTATTTCATGTGATTATGGAGGCCTTAAATTCGATTGGGTGCAGGAGTCCCAGGATGGCTGATGTTACAGATAAAGTTCAAAGACTGCTACAGAACAGTCTTTGGAGGAGGATCCATTTTTGTTTTTGTTGTTCTATTCAGTCTTCCACTGAGTAGATGAGGTCCACAAACTTATGGAGGTCAACCTGCTCCCCTCTCAAGTCCACCAATATAATTGTTAATCTCAAACAAAAACACTGTGACTCAAACTACTGGAATAATGATTAACCAACTGTCTTGGTATTCCATGATCAGTCAACTTGAAAAATAAAAATCAACCATCAGAATGTATATACCTTGGTTCAATCAAATTTTATGAGTGTGTATTTGGGCATTCTTAAATACATGGAACTCAAAAATAAACTGACCCACCCCCACCCCTGACATACACTTTGTACAAAACCCTTTCTACTAGGACGGAGATATTTTAAACACAGAAACCCAGATTACCACTGTTAGCCAATTGGAGTTGACATGCCAGCTGAAATATACTCTGCATTCACATCCTATTTTTAATTATTTGGTTAAGGCAAAAGAGTGTGACAGATACCAATCATATTCCTAAATTCTCCAATGCTACCCACCAACGTCCCAAATTATCTTTAATGAAAAAAAAGCCTAGTTATGTTATCAGGTGCCTGTTAGATGTGTCTGCAGCTGTGTTTTAATTCATAAACTAGATAAACGAAATTAATAGACTAAGTCTTCTCCCATTCTGGAATTAGGTATTCTGTCAGAGATGGTAAGATTTGCATATGGATTCATATTTTCAAGTGTGGAAAATTTGAGAAATAATGCTTCTGAACCCACAAATCAGAAACAATTTTAACTAATGACATGTTTTAAATATGAATTCAAAATCGTGTTATCTTGAGTTGTTATATGCACACTGCAATCCTCAAAGACCTAACAAATTGAAATGACTTGATAGACTTAAAGTTATTTTTTAATGCTCTATTGTAGATTTCACATTTGCAATGTTAACTAATTGCATTGAATGTGAAATCTGATTAAGACTGCATTGTACCATCTGTGTTCTTTGGTGAAAGGACATGTACTATTAAACATGTACTGAAAAGGCGGTATTGAAAGAATTACTTAAAATTCAGTACCTTTATCCTCAAAGACTGGATGGTGGCAGAGTGTAACACTCCATTGTATCTAGTCTTTCAAAGCTTTTGGGAGTCATCACTAATTTTTCTATTACTTACAGAGTGGAGATTGCACCACTAAATTAAGCCTCATAATTTGAGCAAGAGGGTAACACACACACACACACACACACACACACACACACATTCACACAGTCATGTGATAAATAGCCATGTTTTGGTCAACAAGTAGACTGTATATAAAAAGTTGCATATGAGATCATATTGAAGCTGAAAAAATTCCATCATCTAGTGACATTGTGTCTGTCAGAAGGTTGCAACACAGTGAATTTTTCACTTGTATGTTGAGTTGCTGGTATAAACAAACCCATAGCACTGCCAGCTGTATGAAAGTATAGCAGTACAGTTACATACAGTTCATAATAATGGTAAAACATGTATTTTACTGGTTTATTCATTTACCATAAGAGAAAAAGTTTATTGTAAAGCAGCATGCCATTTTATGTAGCCTCATAAATGTCACATTTTTTGTCTTTCTTTTTTTAGATTTTTTTTATTGTTTTGCTGGATGGGGGGACATTGTGGCATTTACAAAAGTTCTTACAATGTATCAAATATATCATACTTGGATTCATCCCCTCTCCTGCTCTTCTTTATCCCCCCTCCCCATTCCTGGAATAGTTTCCACAGGAATCATTTTAGCATGTACATACATGTATATACAGTATTTGCACTATATTCCTTTCCCTACCACCTCCCCACACACTGGCACCCCACACTGAACCTGTTCTGCCTTCCTGTTTTCTGATTTTATAAAGGAAAAAAGAAAAAAAATGACATTTTTGCTTGTTTGAGATAATGGGAGCAACACAGGAAGTTTCCTTGTGACATTTCCATGTATATATGTATTATAACACCAATGGGTTCATCTCCTCTATTTTTCTTCATTCTACTTTAGTCCCTTTCTTATGGTGGTTTCAGCTGTTTTACGAATTCTATATTCGTTGCCCTTAATGCAGAGAAACTAAAGCAGATACCTTAAAAGCAACTGAGGCCAATAGGGAAAGGGGACCAGGAACTAGAGAAAAGGTTAGATCAAAAAGAATTAACCTAGAAGGTAACACACACGCACAGGAAATTAATGTGAGTCAACTCCCTGTATAGCTATCCTTATTTCAACCAGGAACACTTGTTCCTTCCTATTATTGCCTATATTCTCTCTTAGAGATAAGAGCAAAATAGTTTATGCTGGGTATTGAGGGGGTGGGGGGGAAAGGTAGGAGGCAGAATGGGTGGTAAGGGAGTGGGTAGGGGCAGGGGGGAGAAATGACCCAAGCCTTGTATGCACATATGAATAATAAAACAATAAAAAAAAAGAATTCTATATTCATTCTTGTATAGAGAGTGTATCACCCATATTCATCTTCTTAGTTTTCTTCTTTTACCTTACTACTACTCTCTTATGTGACTTCTCTTAGTGTGACCAGTTTTTCATAATATTGCTGTACTTGTATTAGGTCTATACTCCACATATGAGAGAGAACATGCAGCTTTTGGCTTTCAGAGCCTGGCTAACTTCACTTAAGATGATGTTCCCCAGTTCTATCCATTTACCTGCAAATGACAAAATTTAATTCTTCTTTACTGTGTCTCTTGCTTGCAAAAGATTAAACTAAATCAATTGGGTTGTGTAAGTACACTCTAAGAGTTTGCACAATGAAGAAATCACCCAATGAAGCATTTCCCAGAATGCCTCCCCATTGTTCATGACACATGACTCTACATACCTATTGAAAAAAGAAAAAGCACACACACACAACAGTTTTCTGTGAGTAATGTCTTTTCTTCTTTTATCTCATTTAATGCAAATGGGAAATATTTTGTTTGTTGTACTGGAAAGTTTTAGGATTTTGTCTGAGAATGGGCCAGACTCAAAATAATTATTACTTCTTAGTGTTGAATGGTTTAAAAGGTAGAAAAGGAAAAATATAACGGACCCATGTTATTGGAGTAAAATATTGGAGTAAATCCTGTGACTCTCATGATTTAGCCCTCACTGGCTAGCATATTGTATATTTAGTTTATTCATCCTGCAATAGTCACAAAGAAATTATTATATGCCGGGCTCAGAGGTAAATGCTTATAAACCTAGTTACTAAGGAAGTGGAGATCAGGAGAATCTGAGCAAAAAGCTATCAAGCCCCATTCTCAACCAACAAGTTGGGCATGGTGGTGTGCATTTGTGATCCCAGCCACGCCAGGGGCTGAGATGGAAGAATCTCAGTCCAGGGCTAACCTTGGGCAAAAATATGAGACCCTGTTTAAAAAAGTAGCTAAAGCAAAAAATGCCTGGGGATATCGCTTAAGTGGTAGAACACCTGCCTAGCAAGCACATGGCCCTGAGTTCAAATTTGAGTATCATCAAACATAAAGGAAAAGAAACAGTTTTGATTATTAGCTGAGATGCTAAAATCAGTTGAAGAAGTTTTCACATTCTCCTAGCCTTTGTAAAAAACTAAGAAATACTTACATTTTTCCTTTGTGGTTCTTAGACAAAAAGAATGTCCTGAGTGGCCTACAGTTTATTTATACACCAGCAGCTGTAGCCTTGCCATCAGATGCTATAAAACCATCTCAATTTTGCAGACACCTGTTGCTGAAGGGAAATTTGAGACAAATGGGCATGGTCTGTGGAGATACAAGTAACAGAGGCACTGAGACCGCAGATCTCTAGCAACGGGAATGTGTTTCTCAGGAAGCTGCGCCAGAGGTACAGGCAGCTGTGGTGGAGCGCTCCCTCCCAAAGTCCTTTGTTAAACTGATACCTTTATTCAGACAAGGGCAGTTGTCACAGTTTGATTTGTGTTGGTATTACAGATAGGGTGATTTATAAAGCACTAAATTTATTTCTGCAGTTCTAATATCAGATGTCATCACAAAGTGGAGAGCAACACATGACAAGAGCCAGCGAGCCTATAAACTCAGGTCTCTCTTCCTTTTCTTATCAAGCCACTAATCCCATCATGGAGACCCATGTTCATGATGTCACCCAACCCTAATAATCTTCCAAAGGGCTCATCTTTAAATACCATCAACATATGAATTTGAAGAGTTCCCAGCACATGAACTGTTGGGGAACTCATGCAAATTGTAGCAGCAATCGTAGGTTTTTAGATACAAAACACAAGAAAGCAGTAAAGGAACAAAATCGGTCTTTCCCTTGTTTTTGAAGCTCAGCCTCTTGCAGAAGTCCACACATACAGCAGACCATGGACCCATACCAGACTGGGGAAGCAGAAGGGATTTTAGACCCTGAGAAGATCCAGAACAACTGCTACCCACATTTTTAAAGCTGGAGTATTAATCACACTCATTGACAATCATGGCATTCATACTAACTACATCAGGTAGGTAAAGCAGGCATTGCATTGTGACACTAGAGGACACTGCGGTGCATCTGCAGACATCGAGTGATTCTACTCATGAGGCCACATAGCTGATCTGGAAGGAGCATCTGAGTTTTAGAGGCATTCTGAGTCCACACCTGAGTTTGTGTTCTGATGTCATCACTCCCTTTCTCCCTGAAACTTAGCCTCCCTTTCTGTACATGGTTCAGTATGTATTTAAATGTAATAACCAGTACCTAGCAACAAAAACAACAGTGACAAAAATGTGAGTGACACATGTACAATTAGACCTGGTGTGTGATAGGGGACCTGTGTAGGCTGTTTTCCACAGCTCACTTAAAGAAAGTTTAAAGGGACCTTTATGTCCAGTTTTCCTCTGAACCAAATGTCTTGCATCAGGGCACCCTATCAGAGCCCAGGTGGGACTCAGTCTACACTGAAGGTAAGACAGTATTTGTTTTAAGATTCTCACTGTCACTGTGATGCTCTTCCCACTACTGACCATTTTCTCCCCATCCCCTTAAGAGCCCAGAGTAGAGAGTGAGGAATATCATTGTCATTTGAAGCCATCTTCATGAGAACAAATGAGAAATATTTGACTCTGCAAGAAAAATGCCATGTTTTTCCAGCTTATTGTTAGTGTCAGAAGAAAGTATCATACATCATTTGATCATATGCTACTTTCAGATTTCACAAAGATTCCAAAAGGAATATCCCACAGTAACCTCTATCCACACCCACTTTTGTATGCAGATTCTCCCTGATCCATGCGAAATAAATTCTGTGGCTGGAACATTGAGTTTTCTTTATAAACTACCAGCAATAAACCATAATCAATTGCTAAGCAAAGCTACAGGCAGGACCTGAGAAAATTTAGCACTCTAAGCAGCTTTAGAAATTCTTTATCTCTGCTACTTTTACAGATAAAAATTACAATGATCACATCAGTAATATTTAAATCCTTTGGACTCTTGCTAGTTGACAAGTGGCATATCAAGATTTGACGAACAGTAACACTTTGAGGTAAGTAATATTAGTACTTCCACTTTATAGAGAAAGAAAGCTCAAGACACTCATGGAGTCTCTCATGTGATCCACTTCCACCACTTGACTATATGATATCATGCACTGGCATCTACCTTCCTAAGTATGTATGTTACATATGTATCTACCTACCCAGTAAGATAATTACTATTTTATTCTGTTGCAGACAAAAGTAGAGGCACGAAGTGGCTAAGTAACTTGCTGAAACTCACCTACTAATAGTGGTATGGAGTGGACCTGAGCCTTGAAACTTCAGAGTCCATTCTACAACAATTTCTATTGGCATAGGTTTTCCTTTAAAGATAAAAATACTGGGACTGGAGATGAAGCTTAAGCAATAGAGTACCTGCTTAGCAAGCACAAAGCCCTGAGTTCAAACCCCAGTACCGCCCAAAAAACCCAACAAATTCTACTTTATGCACTCATCAGTAATATAGTGAGACATTAATTGTAAGGTGAGTACAGCTTCCAGATAATACAAATGCACCTTGCATGGTGTTCCCGCTAATAAGTGACAAAATATCCTAAACACAGTGTGAAAAATTAATGAGAAAAAAAAGTCATAAACTTATTAGTAAACTCCTGATGAACAGAAGAAACCACCTGATTTAACCTATGGTTTGGGATCTAGAATGTCTGTAAAAGGCCTATGTGTAAAAGACTTGGTGCTATAGGAAAGTGGTAGAAGCTTTAAAGGTGGGGCCTGGTGGGAGGTCTTCAGATCTCTGGTTGGGATGCTCTTAAAAGGACGGTAGAACGGTAGGACCCCAGTATCTTCCTCTTTCTCTTTCACTTCCCAGACATGAGGTGAGTGAGTTTGCTCTAACCATGCACTCCTGCCATGATGTGCTGTCTCACACAAAGCAGTGGGGCATGCAACCATGAAATGAGATCTCTAAAACTATGAGCCAAATTAAAACTTTTCTCTTTGTAAGTTGATTTATCTTGGGCATTTGTTATGGTTGTGGAAAGCTAATTGATTCATTTAACATCACAATCTTAATATCTTTAAGTCATCAGAACAAAAAAGAGGAATGATTCCCTGTGAAGGTAGATCTTTTACAGAATGAAGAATAAGTTTTGATCACTTATTTCTCATTTTGCAAATAATGTCTAGTTCATTAAAATTGGAAATTCTTTCAGAATTTCTCTTCTTTTTAAAAAGTAGACTTCATTCCTTAGAACAGTTTTAGGCTTACAGAAAAATTGATAGAGGCTCCCTAGATCTCCAACATAGCTTCTGCCCCACTTAGGTATAGTATCTTCCTCCGTTATCAGCATCAGAGACTCTTTTATTATTCAAATATGTCTATCCTAATAATGAGTCCATCAAAGAAAGGACATTTCTGTTTTAGTGTGTTCTGCTTCTATTGCTGTTGTTGCTAGGGACTGATCCCAAAACCCTGTGAGTGCTAAGCACATGCCCTACTACAGAGCTATACCAAAGCTCTTATTTCTATTATAGTGTTTTGATATCTGCTACTGCTTTATGGTTCCCTAGAAGTTCCATTCTGCTTTTATTGCCCATCTACTCATTCATGGTATCTACTTTATTCAATGGAGCCTTAGCATATTAATCATAGTAGTTTTAAATCCTATTGCAAAAATGCCAGTATTTCTGTCATATAACAGTTCAGTTTTGGTGCTTGTCTTGTCTTTCAAACTGTGTTTTTGTCTTTTAGTATGTCTTGTCACTTTTTTTCTTGAAAGCCAAAATTAATATACTCAGTAAAAGGAACTGCTACAAACAAGCTTTTAGTATGTGACAGTAAGGTGTGGGGGAAAGGGAATGTGTTCTATTGTCCTATGATTAGGTCTCAGTCTTTTCATGAGTCTATTTGCTAGATTACATACCTCACATGGGCTTCTCAGTACCTGCCACTTTTGAGGGAGAAGGTGGTTAGAGTGGGCAGTACATAGAAAGCTTGAATTAGATATTTATTTCCCTTTTCTCAGGTAGGTAAGCCACCAAAAACTACTACAGGTAGTTTTATCAACTCACTTTAGTGCAGATACTATTAAGAAGAAAAAAATAATCTGGTATATTTTAAAATGGATTTGTTTCTCCACCCTCACTGAAAGAAGTGGGTAAGGCTCCTGGAAGTTTTACTCACAGAATGTGCAGCCTCTTGTGACTGGACCCCCTTCAGCATTAACTCTAAGAGTTGTTGACATTGATCCTCAAACAACTTGACAATTACACTAAGGTTTCTCTACTCCTCTGGGTTTCAGCCCCAGAAATTTGTGATTTTCTGTACTTACTTTTGAAGTTCTCCAACTGGGGATTTCGGGATAGCAGTTTGCCCTGTAATCTTTCTTTTGTAGAACTAAGAAAAGTAGCAGATTTTTGGTTTATTTGGTGATATACTTGTTACAAGGATGGAATAACAATTATTACACTTCATGTATGCTGGACCAGAAACCAGAAGTCTTTGTTTTGCTTTAGTTTTCTTTCTTTTCAGATCTTCATTATCTCTTACATACTATAAATTTAGATGACTTTGCCCAAGTAGATTCAGGATTTAAATTCAAAGTTCAAATTTTTATGGGATGCACATCTGACTCTTTTAAAATAATTACTTCAGTGATTATAAATTACTAAGATGTTGAAAAATACAGAAAAGCATAAATATTAAATTTAAATATCAATATTTAAATTAGTAGAGGTATGCATTTCAACCAATATTAAGTGTTTACTATGCCTGTATTTTATAAAGTAATGGTTAGACTTTCATGCTGATTTGTTTATGTTCATAATTTTTCCATCCAATCATACATTTTTGAAAACATAATTTTAATAGATGTAGAATATTTTATTGAGTAGATGATTCATACTCTATTTAACAAATACCCAATTAAACATTTAGGATTTTCTTAAAAACAATACTATGGTGTGTTTTCCTGAACACTATCAACATTTCTGAACAGATCTTCAAAATATGCAAGTGTTTCTCAATAGTTTAATGACAGATTTATATCTTAAGAAAAGTTCCTGTGAACACTATTGTTTGCAAAGTATATTAAAATAGAAAAAAAAGCCTGAAAGTGCTATGTGCTATTTTTTTTTATAAGTGAAAGCATCAGTCAGGTATAAATTCAATGAATATTTATCACATTATAATTGTCTAAATTCCATCTTCAGTGAAACAGTTGAAAAATATTGCTCAGATGATTGCTTAGCATATTTGGAATGACAATTTCACTGCAAATGTGCATGTGTATCATTAATATGGTCACATAAGCAGTGTATATACAGAGATAGAGATGGGTATAACAGCATTTTTGAAAGAAATAATATTTTGCAAGCAATCACTATATGCAATTAATAGATTTTTAAAAGCAAGTAGAATTTCATGGAATGATATAAACACAATCTATTTATCTATTTGGATGCTTACTACTTTAATTTATATTTAAAATCATACAAAACTTGAAAGCACTTACCTCCCAAAGATTATTTTGAGTTTTCTAACTCACTCACACATCCACATATTAATTATCAATGAATTATATTGAGTACAATAAAACACAGTATGTGAAACATCCTCATTCCCCCCACCAAAAAGAAATAAGAAATATGCTTGACTTTGACTTCAACTATTACTAAAATATTCCCAGTTCATTTTTTCATGGTGTCACTTAGATATTTATATTGTTAACCAGTAATCTCTTTTAAAAGTTAACTATCCCTCAGATATTAAAGATAAGTGTCTTCCTTCGTGTGGTTTAGCTTAATTGCTTGGTTTTAATACTTAGCTGAAATTCCTGATTGAACAATCAGCACTGTTAAGGGAACAGGAAGTACTGATCATGAATAGAGAGGGTTACAGTTTTCAACTCTTCAAGAAAGTCCAGTACTGTTGTGTCACTGGCTGGCCATGTAGCCAGACAAGAGTTTGAGGGTAGTTCTCCAATGTTGTTACTTTACAAATATTCACTATATTAATTACCAAATAAATATTTGCTTTTCTAAGAGGCAGTGATACAGCAGTAGAAAATATAAAAGAAAACTGCTATCCAGAACTAATTCTCCACCATCCTGCCTGTCCAGAAAATACTCACCAAAAGGTAAATAAAAAAAGAAGATAAATAAAAAATGAAGTCAAATTATCTCTAAATGAATTGACTCAGGATGGAGGAAGTAAAATTGGGAAAGGGCTCTTAACTGCATGGAGACTTAGCCTAAATAAGACCTTGCTATTCCAGTCTTAGTTTGGCAAAGTGCAGTGGATATAAGCTGCCACTGGGAAAATAAGAGAAGCCAGTGGGACTATGGAGATCCAGAACAGAGCTGATGGAGTACCTTCAGAGTGAGCTTAATAAGGAAATTCTACCCAAACACAGTAAGGAAGAGCTGAAACAGTGTCTAAACTCTGGCTATGTGTTTGGCAGGAACAAGGTTGATGCCAAACTCCAGCCCTCGTGGCCTAGAATACTTACCAGGACTCCCCACTGGTGGCTACTGCCTTAATGGACAGTTTGGTTTGTCCATATGGAATCTATCTATGGAGTGGAAGATAAATAAAGGCTCCTCCAACCATCAACAATGTGCAGTTCATTAGTTCCAAATCAGACCTGTCTGTGCTGGTTTTAATAGGGAAAAATTGTGTTCATATGGAAGACGGGTTGATATCCAATAGGAAGCAACATCTTTGTTATAAATGATTGTCAGGGCTTCTACTCAGGAAAGATTTGACACCATTCCATTCACACTGCCAGACTTTCTCCATATTTTCCTTATTTCCAGGTTTCTTTTTGTCCATACATTTACCCCTTCCCAAATTCTCTTATAAGACTTTTCTTTAGATGCAGTTTGCTCCCAAGATTTCTCATATGCTAAGTTAACTAAGATATGAGGACACAGACTGTTTTGAGGATTTAGTTATCTATTACAGAGATCTGCAAATTTTAGTGAGTATAAAATTCACCTGAAGAGCAAGTAAAATACAGATTGTTGAGCCACATCTCCAGAACTCCTAACTCAGTAAGTCTGTGTTCTGGCTTGTCTAACAAGTTCTCATCTGTGATGCTGATGTGGCTAGTATAGGGTCCACATTTGGAGGAGAGAATGGATTTGAAAGATATTTGTCTATTACACCATAGAAGGATGTGTTTTCTTTATACCTGCATTATATAAGGTGTTTGACTGTGTATATATATATCAAAACACATACAACAAAATGCCATTAATTATACACTTTTAGCCTTTTTATTCAGCAGAGTATAATACTGGGAAAATGATGAGGTCACCTATGAAATTTATACACTATATGTATGTTTTTGAATTATTATGTTTTGAATTGTTACTGAACATCCAGCCTGTCAACACACTGTGCGTTAGAAGATGTGTGAAACCCTTGAAAGACCGTGATGGAATTCAAAGAGCAGAAGTCTAAGTCAATAGTGCCTAATCTGGTAATCAAGTATCACTGATTCTTCTTCACTAAGACCTACCAGAACCATGAAGAACATTCACAGAGCACACTTGTCCAAAGCCTACCACAAAACTTTTGAGAGTAGTTAAAGAATTAAACATGGTATAGGTAATGATAATTGAGAGAAGTGAACATTCAGTGTTAAATTCCCTAATTTGCTAAATTCATTTGCTTTCATCTGTCTGTTATTGATTAAGTAAGAATCATTACCTCGCTTATATTAGTAAGAATGTCTTACCATTATCATGCATGGGTACATGGCACTGGTGTTTCATGGTACATTACCTTAACCTATGTCTGCTTTCAACCACAGCTGCAGAGGACAGTTCTTGACAAAGTCACTCTGCCTGGCACTGCACCAAATCCTATCTGCATCCAAATAAGGGCCTTCTCGAGCCCTGTGTTCACCTGGCCCAAGTTTATGTGTCTGTTCTAGAAATATAGAATAGTTCATACCAAAGATACAGTGCTCCTACAATAGCAATGGAGTCAGTGCATAAATGCCCAGGCTGGCTGTCCATCTTCAAGTGGACAGTTCTGGAAGGCGTTCTACCTTACTCTCAGAAGGTCCCAATGGAACACAGTCCCTATTATTCACAACATTGATGATTAATCTTTATTTGGCTTTTCTTTCTTTCTTTTCTCATTCTATTCTGTCACCCCTGCTTTTTGGGATGATTTTCCAAATTAATACAGTACTCAAGTCCTTTTCCTAAGTTCTGTTTGTAGGGAATCACAAACTCAAACAACGCAATGCAGTTTAGTAAAAAAAATGCAGTTCTCTACTGAACATTTTTCTTTCAAAAGATGATGTGCATGAAGGTAGAAATAATAACTTTTCAAGGTCTTCCTTGAAAAGGAATTTGAACAAATAATTGGTCTCAAAATAGTTAACAAAGTTTCAGAGCTTGAAGTTGTTTGAGATTACAAACTAAACATAGCAGAGACTAGAGATTCCCTTTATACTGCTGCCATCTGCCACTTTCCTAATAACTTTATTGCCCCTGCTGTATAGAAAAAAGACCTGTGTCCATCAGGATGTATGGAGATTCCTGAAAGGGACATGTATTTATTGAAAAGGAAGCAACTCCTACTATATCATCAGTGCAAACTCTGTGTCACATCACAGTGTCCTCAGATCTTCTACATTGTAGGCCAATGGTGTTCCTTAGGTTCTTTTTTCTCTAATCTGCAGTTTACTGGAATTGATGAACTCAATATTATCAACATCAGGAAATGACTTGGTGGGAAGGAAACCAGCAGTATAGTGGTTACTAAGAGCAAATTCATATAAAGATAGACAATAAACAGATCACCGAGGATGTCTGAACATCAAGCCTTGCTTAGAAAAACAAGAGGTCAATAACGAATGTTCACTTGTCTCTAATTTGCTGGTAGGTGGGCACATGTCACTCAGAAACAAAATATGAGACTGGTGTGCCCTTAAAGATCATTCCATCTGAGCGTTCCATTCTCCCTCTCTGACCCTACTTGATGGATAATGCCACCATATTAGTCACATTCCTCTTGCTTCTACTTCTAGATGGGGTCATTAATTCTTGCAATGTCAAAGCACAGGTTTTGAGGATATTATTAACATTTTGAAACTAAATTTGTTTAATAACTAGGTTCGGACTCAATGTAATGGCTATGAAATATCTGAGTATTGCTTATGTAAGACACCTTGGTCATCATTTTTTAAATTGAGCTATAAGAAATATAGCATAAAATATAAAGTACAATAATTTTAGTATACAGTTTAATTAATTTTTAAGTCATGTGCATATTTACCTTAATCTAGTTGTAAAACTCACACAGCAGTAGACATATTTCTCTCTCTCCTTTTTTTTTTGGCAGTGGTAGGGTTTGAGTTCAGGGCTTAGTGCTCTACCACTTGTTTTTTTTGTTTTTTTTTTTCATTTTTCTTTTATTATTCATATGTGCATACAAGGCTTGGTTCATTTCTCCCCCCTGCCCCCACCCCCTCCCTTACCACCCACTCCGCCCCCTCCCTCTCCCCCCCCTCAATACCCAGCAGAAACTATTTTGCCCTTATTTCTAATTTTGTTGTAGAGAGAGTATAAGCAATAATAGGAAGGAGCAAGGGTTTTTGCTGGTTGAGATAAGGATAGCTAAACAGGGCATTGACTCACATTGATTTCCTGTGCGTGGGTGTTACCTTCTAGGTTAATTCTTTTTGATCTAACCTTTTCTCTAGTACCTGTTCCCCTTTTCCTATTGGCCTCAGTTGCTTTAAGGTATCTGCTTTAGTTTCTCTGCGTTAAGGGCAACAAATGCTAGCTAGTTTTTTAGGTGTCTTACCTATCCTTACCCCTCCCTTGTGTGCTCTCGCTTTTATCATGTAGTGCTCTACCACTTGAACTGCACCTTCTGCCCCTTTTGTTTTGGCCGTTTTTCAAAGAGGGCCTCATACTTTGTGCTGGTGGTGGCCTCAGATCCCAATCCTCATACCTCTGCTTTCCAGATAGTAGGGATTACAGGTGTGCACCACCATGCCCAGTGAGAATTTCTCTTGATCACGTTCCTAGTCTATAAGTCAGAGGTAACCACCATTACAATTTCTATCATTATTGATCATTTCTGTTTGTTCTTGAATTGCATAGAAATGGAACCATAGATCTTTAAGTTTATTGTTTGTGTCCATGCTAGTGACAGATTAGATAGATTCATCACATTTCTTTGACTGAAAGCCCAACATTCCATAAATTGAAAAAGTATTGTACCTCACCTAAGGCTTTATTATGGAGGGTGAAATTAGATCCTGTGCACATGTATAATAATGTCAGTGCCACACTAATTCTAGACAACACCAAACTGACACCTGCACCCTGAAAATGCTTTTGGGAAAACTAGACCTTGCAAAAAATTTTAATATAAGTAACCCAAATGTTAGATAAAATAGAAAAAAAATAGTTTTATCTATTTTTATCTTATTTATTTTTTGAGACAGGGTCTTACCATATAGCCCAGGCTGGCTTTGAACTCAGGTTCCTCCTGCCTCAACCTACAGAATGCTGGGATTACAGACGTGCACCACTAAACCTGGCTACAAACAACCTTTTAAATACACAAAAGTCTCCAAAAATTTACCAAGGACAAGGAAGGAATATAGAAAAAGAATCTCATAATCTACTTCTGCAGAATCCCTGTCAGCAGGGAATAAGAAGCCACACTCCACCAACAAGGGGAAGAGTTGGAAAACTCTGCCCAAATGATGGCACTGTCATTGTGACTGCCTCTGGAAGCAGGACACATCAAAATGGCTGATGTGCAGTGAAAACGCAGGCTAGAAAACAAACACCTTTCAACTGGCACTTAGAGTGTTCCAGACTGAATGGGCACTCTGAAGGCAAAAACAAAAGCAGTTTATTTAGAGTTCATGAACATAGCAGTCGCCTTGCCTTGGCTTGAGGTTCTAATTTAAACATCTATGTGTTCTAGAAAAGTCTTTATCATTTGTTATTTTTATTACCATGTATTAATTTTGCATGAGTTTCATTGCAACATTTTCATAGATACACATAACATACTTTGGTCATATTCATCTCCTATTTCCCTTTCTTATTCTCCTTCCCACTCCCACCTCTTTTTTCTAATAGCCCTCCTCCTACTTTCATTTCCTTTTCCCCCCTAGATTTCACTCATGAGAGAAAACATGCAATATTTGTCTTTCTGAGTCTGGTTTATTTCACATAACATGATGATCCCAAGTTTCAACTATTTTCCTGAAAATTACTCAATTCTGTTTTTCTTTATGGCTGAGTGTACTCCATTATGTATATAACCCACATTTTCTTTACCCATTCATCTGCTGGTAGGCTGATTTCATAACTTGACTATTGTGAATGATGTAGTGATAAACATAGGTGTGTCTATTGTCTGCTGGTTTAAATTCCTTTGGGTATATATCTAAGTGTGTAGCAGGATCATAAGGTAGCTCTATTTTTAGTGTTTTGAGGACCTTCCATCATGATTTCCATAATAGCTTTAATAATTTACATTGTTCTGGAAACTTGTAACAAAGAGACTAACATAAAATGAGGATACTCCTGAGACACTTGCCTGTTGGAGAAAGTCCTTGCAAACATGAGTACAAGAATCAAATTCCAAAGCAAGATAAATGAATGAGTCAAGATAAATAAAGCAATGTTATCCATGTGATCTTAACATGTGTTAAGATATGACAAAAAGAAAGAAGTTGAAAATTTATTTAAAAATGAATTAAATGCTATAAAAAGATCAGGGAGAGGAAAAACAGAATGATTTGATGTTCTATAACTAAACACATATGTCTGTATATATATGTATATGTATACATATATATGGATATAAACATATATAAATTTATGTATGATTGGTGAATTGGAAAATACATTTAAGACAATTACCACAAAAGAAATACAGCAAAATTATTTTAAATTGAAAAACATGATATAATTAAAGGAAATGGAAAGGACATACTAGTGAAAAACTTAAGACTTATCTAATGAGATTTTTATAGTAAGAGAATGCAGAAAATGGTGGCAAAAGAACATCCAAATAGAAAGAGACATGCACTAGTTTAGAATGGAGAAAATGCATGAACTTTTATATTTGCAAGGCATAATGAATTCCAAACAAAATAAATAAAAAGGAATTTACCTCTAGTAAGAAAAGTGTAGAATGCTAAAGAAAATGAGAACTTTAAAGGCATAAAATAAACAAGTCAGATTATAGAAATGACATAGGCAATTTCAAAGCAGTAAAACATAAGGATTAAAAAGAAAAATAGCACCTCTAAAATTATGAGGAAAAACATCATCAAGTTACTATTTTATTAAAGAACACATCAAAGAGAAAATTATTTAACATATTTTAAAGAACAAATGCCATATAAATATATTTTCTAATAAACCAAAAGTGACAAATTTCTCCTGTATTTTCCCTTTTTGTTACATCATTCTCTGACTTTTATAATTCTACCAAAAATTATCTTCTAAATATAACATTGGATGAACAAATAGGATTATCCCAGAAATGCAAGAATAAAATATCAGAAAATCTTCAAAATATGTGTGAAATAAGTATGATTCCTCCACCTCTGCCATATTCAATTGATTAGAAGGAAGTCAAAGGTGCCATCCACAGTTAAGAGGTAAGATTTTCACAAGACACAAGTATCCAGGAGGTTGGGATCTTGGGGGCTATGTCAGATTATGTCCACTGCAAATGTATTGTGTATTTAATTTAATTTAATTTGTAAAGAGATTATAATAAATTTTTTGTCTTTATTCCTTTGTTTATTTCTCTTATTTTCCCCTTCAACTTGTATTCATCCTGCATAGAGCTAATGCTATGAATTTCTGTTGTGTTTGGGGTGACTGGCCACAAACTGAGTATAGATCCTGGCTAGCTGTCCGTGTCACAGCACACATTGTTACCTGCAAGTCATTTGAACTAGGCAATGCCACTAGGAACTTAGGACTGAATGATGTTTCCTAACAGTTAAGTAATTTAAATTTCGATATTCTTATGGAAAATATCCAACTGACTTGAAAAATCAATGCTCTGGAGCTGTATCTTAAGTTGATTTGGAGTTTTTAATTACAATGTAGCATTAAAAGAATGAATTTGTACATCTCATTGAATAAAACTAACTCAAGTTGGAGCCTACTAGATTGACAATAATTCTCTTGTGTGCTGGTCTGGGATTTTGATATTGTTCATCTGCAGAACAAGTTTTTCAGAGGAAGCGATTATTTATGTCTATTCTATTGCCCTTTGGATAGTGCTAATGCCATTCAAATAACCAGAACACATTTAGATTGCTTCTTGAAAGTCCAGCCAAATTATTCAGAAATAACTACATTCATTCACAAAAGGCCACCTAAGTTCTTACTGGATAAAAACCACTACACTTCAGAGTTTAAAGCATATGATGCCATAATTAATCTAATTTTTATATTAAAGAAGAGCAACATGACTATATATAGTTACTATATATATATATATATTTATATAATAACTCAAGCCACACCAAAAAAAATACACCCTTTAGTTTTGGAATCAACAATACATATTCTCAGAGTGTATATCTCCTCCACATTAACCTAGTTTCTTTCTCCAATTTTAATTGACTTGGGCTTAATGGTATAAATGATTGAAAGCTCTGACATATTCTTAATGCAAATTTAACTAAGGGAACTTTGTTTACTCCAAATCAAATTGTTCTCTGAAAAATTGGTTTGGAAACTCCAAATTGTATTAAGTTGCATCTCATAATTGTCAAGATACTTTCAGACAAAAGTGGGGAGAGCCTGAGTACTCAACTTAAGAATCGAGAGTCTAGAATCTTGGGTAATGTTTCTACTCATTAACAACTGATTGTAAGCAATTATACAGCTCTGGAAACTGCTCTTTATTTAACAGAGGTACCCTGGGATAGTCTTAAAGCATTTTATCTTAGAACACTTACACCTTGTCCTCAGTTAACTTGAAGGATTGATGCGTTGACTTGAACAAAGAACCCAGACATCCATGTGTTAAGCAAGCTTGGATTAGCCAATATAACCACATGAATGCTGGTGATGATCATAAGACTCCAATTTTTGAAAAGATGGAATTGAACAGCATGGTGAGTAGTTTTCTAGGGAACACAATCTATCCTACTTTCTTCCAATTCTTTATTCAACCAGCAGCTGAACTTACATTGTCAAAAATCTCACTCTTCTCCATGTCTTTCTTGTAAGTTTTCCATTGCCTTAGGGTAAAATCAAACTTCTAAGATATTCTACAAGATCTTGACAATTTTGTTCTCCTCACATATAGTTCTCTCATTTTAACTATTCTGGCATTTTTTTCCAGTTCCTCAACATGGCATGTTCTCTTCCAACACATCTTTGCAACTTTTATTCCCTTTCCTTGAAACACTAAAACCATTTTCTCTGAGCATATTGACTTTCTCTCTTACTGTAGCTAATTCTATCTATTCCTTTAGATTTCAGTTTAATTTTGACCTGCTCAAAAGAGACTTCCCTGATTTTCCAAATAAGATTTAATCCCAACATTAAAGAATTTCAAAGAATCATGCACCTGTTTTCACTAGCAGCTAATATGATTGTGATTTTTCTATAGTTTGTGGGAAAAGTGCCAATGTCAGTATATTTCCTCAGATTTTAAGCTGCATCAGAGCTACACTTATTTGTTCATTATTTCTTAACTTGCATTTCATAGCATGGATTCAATTAATCTTTGTTATTGAGTTAGTTTTTCTGTCTGTAACATGACATGAAAAATATCATGTCTTTAATAGTTCTCTCCAACTGCTGTCATAGAATGTGGAGAGATCTGTATTATGACAGAGGAGAGCAGTTTTTTGAAAAGATGGCGCAGTACTAACTATACTGTAATAAAAAGGCTTCCTATAATATAAACGGAAGTTTTGGATGGTCTCAGGGGTCAAAAGATCTTTTAATTTCCATGATGAAAATTATATCTTGTCTGATTAGTCTTTGTCATCACTTAATGACCAAAAATAAGATAATGAAGAAGGGAGAATTGAATGTGGTAAAAAACAATGGTACAAAAATACTGGATTACTCCAAAAATCTAGCACAATATGCCAATATAAGTTTCAAATGTATCTCATACAATACTCTCCATAACAGTAAGAAAAGAAGACAAAAATCCTGAAAGTCAAAATAAGGCAGAAACACCTCACTTTTGGCCCCAAAGAAGGATATGAAAAGAAGAAATTGAAATTGTGGCTTGATGTAAAAAAGCTCCTTTAAAAAAGAAAGAAAGAAAAAAGAAAGAAAGAAAGAAAGAAAACCATACTTTCCAGCATGGATAATTATTAATTCAAAGGAAAAGTGATAAATTCCTCCATTTGCTATTCATTTTGCACTATCTAAGAGACATGCAGGAATGAGCATACAGGAAGTTCTCTCTGAACTCATCATTGACAAAAACACATAGAAAATTCTTTTTGGAAACCTCTCCTCAGTGGCAAGTAAGTATCCTATAGTTAAGACTCAAAAGTATTGGCCATCTTCTTTTTCTTTTATACCTCTTTTCTGTTCTTAGCAACAGAAGCATATAGAAAAAAAAGTCAAATAAGACTTTGATCTTACTTAACAGTTTTCAAATGAGACTCAAAGTCTTATTTGACAGTACATTGAGGCCCACCCAGGCAAAAAGTTAGTGAGACCCCCATTTCAACAAATAGACCAAAATAAACCAAGCATGGTAGCATGCATCTGTAATCCCAGCTACAGGGGAGGCATAGGTAGGCGAATCATGGTACAAGACTGGTCTGGGAAAAACTTAAGACCCTATCCAAAAAATAACTAAAGCAAAAGAGGGCTGAAGGAGTGGCTCAAGTGGTAGAGCATCTGCCCAGCCAGGGCAAGGTCCTAAATTAAAACCCCAGTACTGAAAAAAAAATAAGTGGATCCCAGGCAGAGCTGTGAAAGGAAAGATCTGAAATCAGTCAAGGAATATGTATCTGAACACACAGATGGTCTGATGCTGTAGTTGTTCTAGTTGTTGTTCTAGCTACAGATATTATAGACCACAAATTGATGAAACTGGTAAATAATAACACTACTGTACATTTTTAAAAACCCATTTATTGGAAATGAACAAGTATGGAACCAAAAAGAAAAATCAAAATATCAACGATACTCTCTGAACATGAAACCAAGCATTTAAACTGCATGGTATTAAATGATTGCAGTATTAAAAGAGAAATAAAAATGTAAGTGACTTTTTTTCAAAATCATGAAAGAAAAGAATATAATAAACAGTAGAAAACTAGTAATGAAAGAAACACAAATTCATCAATTAGAATATAATAAGGTAATAAATGTAGATTTGACACATAAATTCAAGTACTAATGATTTTTAACTACTTTTTGAGAAATATTTAAAATGGGAATACAATCATAAATTAATGGAAAAGAAAAGATGAATAATAAGCATATTTTGGGAAGCAGAAATAGAAAATAGATTGCAAACCACATACCGAGTTTTAAAATCTGGATTTTTTTTAAAGAAAGCAATTAATTTAATTAACTCTGATGGTTACTAAAATGCTTTAGAAAAAACTATTTTACAGTTATGTCTAATTTAAAATCCTAAACAAAATAGAAATAAATGAATAATTTTAATATTTTCTCTCTCTCTCTCTCTCTCTCTCTCTCTCTTTCTCATACACACACACACACACACACACACACACACACACACACAGTTCAGTTCCCTGAAATATTTTTAAATGTCCATGAATACCACTAAGATTTGGTAATATTGTGATTATATTAGTCAATACAACTTAAGAATATAAAATAAGAGGTAAGTATTAGCTTGAGAGAAAAAATTGTTATTTGAAGATATTATGTTTATATACCTACAAAACACATAGGGGGTAAAAGAAAAGAAGAAAAGAAAAATAACAATCAAATAGGTGTCTCATTACAAAATTAATGTATAAAATTAAAATACTCCATGGATACAAATAGTAACAAATTAGAAACCATAGAGAAGGGAGGTTTCTATCTCTCTGGTCACACAAAAAATACTGTGCCTTTGGATGAAGATAGTAGGGAATGCACTGTACTGCATGAGGAAGTGCTTAAAACTCTGCATAAGGGCACCAGCAAAGTTTTGAATAAAGCAGAACACTTAGCTAGTCTTGAACAAGAAGACTCAACATTACAAGACACCATATTGCTGTGTTGATGCCTACATTTTCAGGTGACTTTACAAGAAGTGTATATATGAAGTGTAGTGGAGGGGAAAGAGAAGAGAGGAGAGGAAAGAGACAGAAAAATCTGGAGGAAGATCTAGAAGGAGATGAGAGAATGGGAGAGGCAACAAAGAGAAGCAACCTAGGAAAATAATATAGTAAAATTGACATGAAAAGAGTGAGGAAGCTGGATGCCAGTGGCTTATGCCTATAATCCTAGCTACTTAGGAGGCTGAGATCGGGAGAACTGGAGTTCAAGGCCAGCCCAAGCAAATAGTCAAGACCCCCATCTCCAAAATAACCAGAGCAAATGGACTGAAGGTGTGGGTTCAAGTGGTAGAGTGCCTACTTTAAAAAGCTTGGAACCTTGAGTTCAAACACCCATACCACCAAAGAGAAAGAAAGAAAGAAAGAAGGAAGGAAGGAAGGAAGGAAAGACATATCAGATATAGGTCATAGATAATTATTTGGTTATTGGGAAAGACAGAACAATTAAATAATTTTAAGAACTTCATGCAGAGTATCAAGTAAATACTGGAAGACATATATGATAAGGATATTACTTATATTATTTCCAACACATGGAAAAGAAGAAAAATACTGTACCATTCTCACTCTTTAAGCTAAAAATCCTATTATGTTAAAACATTAAATATAAATAAGCACTTAAAGACAGCATGTGTGATTTATTTGCATCCTCCTTGTGAGGGGAACACATTTTTAACTATGACATTAATTCCAGAGCAAACATTAAATTTCTGGTAAATATTTAAACTGTCTATCCTAAAGACAGGATTTGTAAGAAGGCTGATGAAAACTAAAGATATTATCTAAAGATATTTTCCTGTTTACAAATTGTAGATAAAAATATATTTCAGAGAAATAATTTTTACAGATCCTCCCTAGAGGAGCAACAAGTCAAAAACCATGAAAAGCCAGTAAAATGAAGTATAGATGGCAAATAATGAGAACATTCTATTAGAAACTAAATGCAAATACACATTTTCATAGGCAAATATTTCACTATTTACAAAGACTAAAAGTTTGTTCCTATTTTAAAAAGGAAAAAATTTGAATTAGACTTGGTATTAGTTCATAATAAAGAATTTGTAGTTTTCTTGCACTGAACAATGGTTCCATACAGAAGTGTCCTTATATGCGCTAAACACAAGCTGAAATGCAGAGGAATGGCTGGCATGATGACAGAGTGTCATCAAGTACTTCACAAAGAAGAGAGGAAACTCCAAATGACAAAATGCTTATGCCATATCTCTGTGCTGTGCACGTGGAGGTTCGTTATACTATTCTCTGTTCTTACGTGTCTTGGAAAATTTTCACAATAGTTAAATAACTTGTGATTATGAGTATGGGTTAGAAGGTAAAGAAATGGGCTTGTCTTGTAGTTAGTTGCTAAATTGGAATTGAATGCCCATTTTAAACTCTCATCCTGGGTGCCATGTCTGCAGCCCTGAGCAGGGATGAAGCACCTTTCTTACCTCAAACTGCTTCCCTTAGCTTTGGGAAAGACCTGATTCTGGAGGTCCTCCTCATCTTGTTTAAGATTCTGGAGATCCTCTTCATCTTGCTCAGTATTTTTTTCTCAGCATCCTCTGCTATTGGTCATTAACTGCCATAGTTCCTTATGACTCAGTCCTTGGCTTTCTAAGCTTCATCCTTTCTCACACTTCAATTACCCTGGTACACAGAAAGTGTAGTGGTATGGATCCTCTTAGAAAGAATTTGTGTTCCTTGAGAAACTTGCAGCCTCTTTAAGTCTTCCATTTTGTTTTCTGTTACAGGGGTGGAAGTAACATGTGTGATATGATTTTGCATATGGTTCACTAACTAATGATTTCTGGTGCAGATAAGGGTCTAATTAGTCAAAGCTACTAAGTACTGTTCACAAACATATACTACCAAGCCTTAATTTCTTATAATTCAGTACCTACTAGACATCTCCAATGACAAATATTCAGATATATGCATATTCAAATTTAATTCTTCAACTTATTTCAAACCTGATCTTCTTTTGAAATCCTTTATGTCAATACATAATTCCACCATCCAATTTGCTGCAAGGGGGAGAAATCTAGAGCATTAGTTTTCTATTGATAGAAAATTCCCTTAGACCTGATGGTTTAAAAGAACAAGACGTTTTTATCTTACTGTTCTAGAGACCGGAAATCAGAAATGGGTTTCACTGGGCTATAGCTGAGGCATTGTCAAGGCTGCATCCTCCCAGAGGCTCCAGGGAATTTAAATCTGCACTTCCTTCCATTTCTACAGGCTGTTTAATTTTCTTGACTCATCGCCCTTTCTCCATCTTGCTGTGTCCTATCAGCAAGCTTTTCTCTGACTGCATCTTCTGCCTTCCTTCTCTGTAACCTTGTGGTTACAGGAAACACACCGCTCATCCAGGACCATCTCCTTATTTCAAGTGCAACTTGAAATTCCCCCATGCAGTGAAAAATAGCATGTTCTCATAAAGGAAATGCAAATCAAAGCCACACTAAGATTCCACCTCATCCCTGTTAGAATAGCCATCATCAGCAACACCACCAATAGGTGTTAGTGAAGATATGGGGAAAAAGGAACCCTCGTACACTGCTTGTGGGAAAGCAAGCTAAAACAGCCACTCTGGAACAAAATTCGAAGACCTCTTAAAAATCTAAACAAAGATCTGCCACATGATCCAGCAATCCCACTCCTGGGGATATACCCAAAAGAATGCCGCACAGATTACTCCAAAGGCACCTGCATACCCATGCTTATTGCAGCGCTATTCACAATAGACAAGTTATGGAAACAGCCAAGATGCCCCACTACTGACAAATGGATTATGAAAATGTGATATTTGTACACAATGGAATTTTACTCAGCCATGAAGAAGAATGACATCTTATCATTTGCAAGTAAATGGATGGAACTGGAGAACATAATTCTGAGCGAGGTTAGCCAGGCTCAGAGGACCAAAAATTGTATGTTCTCCCTCATATGTGGACTTTAGATCTAGGGCAAATACAGCAATGTTGTTGGACTTGGGCCACATGACAAGGGGAGAGCACATACGGAGGTATGGAGATAGGTAGAAAACCCAAAACATGAAAGTGTTTGATGTCCCCACTCCAGAGGAACTAATACAGAAACCTTAAAGTGACAGAGGTCAACATGAGAAGGGGAGCAGAAACCAGTGTAAAGATCAGTTAGAGATGAATCAACTTGGGTTATAACACATGTACATAGAAGCAATGCTAGGAATCTCTCTGTATAGGTATCCTTCATTCAACTAGCAAAAATGCTTTGTCTTTCTTATTATGCTTATGTCTTCTTTTCAACAAAATTAGAGATAAGGGCAGAACAGATTCTACCTGAAAGCAAGGGGGAGTAGGAGGGAGAGAGGGGGGTGGGAGGCAGCGGGGGGGAAATGACCGAAACAATGCATGCACATTAGAATAAATGAATAAAAAAAGTAGCATGTTCTTCAGAGTAGAAGACAACTCTCTTTAGAGGAACGCTATTCTTCCAAGAATGTAAAATTAATTCAGTCATATAAGTCTTCATCAAACCCTTTAGCTTTGTTTTTTGGGGGCTATCTTTGTTTTTTTTTCCTTAAAGGCTTTATATTTTTAGAGAAATTTCAGGTTCACAGCAAAAATTAGCATAAGTTAACTCCAACCCACATGTGCATATACCCTCTCTATTATCAATATCCCACACCAGAATGATACATTTCTCACAATGATAACCATACATTACACACTGCATTAGCACCCAATGTTCATAGTTAACATACAGATCATTCTTGGAGTTGTGTACCCTGTGGGCATAGATGAATTCATAATGACATGTATCCAAATGTAGTATATTCCTTAAAAATCCTCTGTGCTCTGTTTGTTGCTCCTTTCTGTTTAATCCTTGTCAGCCACTGATCCCTTAACTACCTCTATAGCTTTGCTTTTCTAGAACATTGTGTGGTTGGAATCATACAGTATGTAGCCTCTACAGACTGACTCCTTTCACTTAGTAATGTGCATTTGGGTTTCCTCTGTGTCTTCTCCTGGCTTGGTCGCTCATTTCTTTTCTGGTGAAGAACGTTTTTTTTTCTCACAGTGTATTTATCCACTCACCTATTGACAGACATGTTGATTGTTTCCAAGTTTTGGTGAGTATGAATAAAACTATTGTGAATGCCATGTGCAGGTTTTTTGTGTGGGTATAAGTTTGCAACTTATCAAGGAGCACAGTTCTTTGTTTTAAGCCTCTTCTGTCCAGTCTAAACACATTTAGATTGACGATAGCAACAACTACTAACAAGTCTCCCCAAATACCTGCATCTCTCTATCAACCAAGTTTCTACCAACCAAAGCTATTCTTTCAAAACAAATCTTACACAGCATCTTGCTTCTGTTTAAATCCTTTATTGGTTTCCTATTGCTTATTGCTCTCAGGATGCAGTCCAACATCCTCATTATATTCCACAAGGTCATTAGCAGTACATATCAGACTCTACCCAAAGATTGTAAACAAGATGAAACAAAAAACACTTCCTAAAAGGCTAGTATGTCAGCCGTGATCACTCTCAAAAGCAGAAGACACATTCAAATTAGGATTATTTGAAGAGGGGCTTATTTACAAAGGATTTAATTGCAAAGACATACAAGCTGAGGCTAATCACAAGGCAAGAATACATGGCTAGTACAGGAAGCTCTCTAATTACCCTGGGTAGGAGGAATAAGGACTGGGAGAGATTATGGAAACCTAGAAAAAAATCATATTTATTTTATTTTATTTTTATATTGAGCAGGCTGTGTTGGGAGAAAAATTGGAGTCTCTCTCAAGGAGGGGAAACAAACAAAAAACAAAAACACAAGCCAATAACAATAACAACAAAGCCATCACATGAAGCAGCTTCATCAAGAAGGAATGTATGCTCTTGCTCCTGCTACATAGGAACCCTGTTGTTTAGTCCAAGTAGGTCTCCTCCCAAGGATGGTTTACAGCAGGATGGAGATGAGTAGGACATGTTTATAGAAAAGCAAACAGAAGCTGGGCACCAATGGCTCATGTATGTAACCCTAGCTACCTGTGAGGCTGAGATCAGGAGGATTATGGTCCAAGGGTAGCCTGGGCAAATAGTTCAAGAGACCCCATCCAAAATAACTAGAGCAAAATGGACTAGAAGTGTAGCTCAAATGGTAGAGTGCATATACTTTAAAAGCACAAAGCCTTAAGTTCAAACCCTTTCCCACCCAACCAAAAAAAAAAAAAAAAAAACATAGAAAGAAAGAAAAGCAAACAAATCCAGCCCCTGTCAAAGAGTGGATTCTGTGAACATGAGTTGGAGGGCTCATTCTGAAAAGCAATAAGACTTATTTCTGGATAAAGAAGCATGGAAAAAGGCCAGATACTTTTGGAAACAGATGCTTTAGCCAATAGGTAATTGTACCAGGTTCTTGAACAGGAAAAGGAAGTTTAAAAACCAATACTTCAGTGAAACTGGTTTGGCCATTGTGGGCAGGATAAATGGGAAACCAGGAAGTAGCAGTCCAGGCTTGAAAAAAAATTGTAAGTATCCATCTTAGGAGTAGAATAAGTATTTTTCACTGGTGAAATCATACTTATCTAGTATCTTTGAACAGCTATCACTTTACAATCTTGGGCAAATTTTTCTTAGAAGATTTTTAAAGGACCAAAATCACTTTAAAATTATGGATAGAATAAATTGCCAAATTGCCCTTCAGCTAATTGGTCATGATTTATATTCCTCACCATCAAGTGTGGAAATGTCTGCTTCCTTATGGATTATCATCACGAAAAGTATGCTCTTTCCAAGTACTGTGCCCCATGGATACTTCAATCGTCAGACTTATATTTCTTAATGTCCATCTGTTTGTCTTAGCTTTTCAAGCGTCTTTTACTTGTTTCTGTTGTTTATTTAATTTTCTCATAGTGTGGGGATCTCTTTGAAGAAAGAGTTTCAGAGGAAAGAGTGATTAAAGAAATGATGTTCTTAGGACCAAATGAAAGAATGTATCACATAAATACATGGATTCCATTAGCAAAAATAATTTACTTAAAAATGCAAGCCAAAGTAAGGCATGGTGTGCACGTTTGTAATCTCAGCACTTGGGAAGCAGAGGCAGGAGGATGGAAAATTCAAAGCAACCTGGGCTGCACAGGGCACCATGTCTCAAAACAAGAACAACAACAAAAAAACCAAACAAGGTAAGGAAGAATGCCACATCACTTGGCTTTCCTAATAGAGATAAAGTAGAAAAGAAAAATGTGTAACAAGGAGTGTCATGGAGAGGAATGCATTCACCATTGGAAGAACCTGCAGGTTTGGTCCTTGATTCTTATAATAGTCTACTATAGAAACTAAGTAAGTAAGGGACAGGATAACAATAGACAATGAGGATATATGAATTAAGCAATTATAGGAAGTTCCAGGGAGAAGAGTTGTTTAGACTAGGTAAGGGTCTGGTTAGAGGTCATTGGGGGAATTCAGGCCTGTACTATGCACATACTAAAGTGAAGAGAGAAGGGGAAAGAAAACTAATGCCTAGGAATTAAATACTTACCTAAACAAAACTAAAAACCAACAACTTTAGGCAAGACTGAAGATGACAGAGAAGATAGAAGAATTGACAAACTAATAAAGACCTGATAAGAAAGTAGAATCTTATGGGTCATATTAGGCAAATGCCTTCTATGCATGTAGTAGAGAAATAAAATGAGATATCACAATTTAAAAATTATATTTTGGCATCATAAGTAGAAAATAAGTGTAATAGTTACATAGTTATATGGTTACTTTACTTATAATTAAGAAATTTGATATATTTTAAACAAACATGTAACATCTAACTTACTAGTCTGTTCAATTAACATTTGTATAAAAGACAATAAACTTTTTTATTAAAGTTCTTCATTAAAAATTAAAATATGGAAGGAATTTATTAATCAAAACAAAATGAGTTTGCTTACACTCAGTCTCCCTAAGATAGAAACCTTCAGTTAATTCCACTTGTATATCACTTTCACTTACACTCAAGACAGGTTGTAAAGCTCTCTATGGAAATAGGTTATTGCAATAATTATGTACATATCATAGACAATAGTCTGCGGGCTACAAAATTGGAATCTGAGTTGAGTTTCCTTCACTAGGAAAAACAAGCAATTACAAATAGGTGTGTGTGTGTGTATGTGTGTGCAAGTGTGTGTGTGTCTGTGTGTCTCTGTATCTCTGTGTGTATGTCCCTTAGCAAAAGCCCTTACAAAGGGTAGGAACTAAATATACCTGGGAGGGTGTCCAACCATGGGCACTAACCAGGTATTCAAATATGTATAAGAAGCTGACTCAGACCAGAAGTACCACAATTGGACAGTAAATGGTGAAAGGGCTTCTTTCGCCAGTATCCAGGATTCTGTATTTAACTGCCTTTGTTTGGTCTCATACGTTTTACAACATATGTTTTACAACAGCTGTCTGGCTCCTCAACTAGTATTCTGAATGGGAAAGATCATGTTCCTGTCTTCTCTCCACAAGAGAAAAGAATTTTCATTCAAGTACCTATTGATTTTGACATTAATTTTCTAAGCATTTCCCGTGTGCTAACTTGGGTTTCTCTGATCTTTACCTCATCCTCACTCAGATAAGCATTCTTGGCCTTGACTGAAAGATTCTATCCAAGGTAATGAAGTATATTCAAGGTTGACCTTCCAACACAATTGTGCACAAATACAACTTGCTCCCAGTCCCAGTCTCCTACACCCTTTGCACTGCTTCCTTTGTCAACTCTCTTATTTCCATCAAAAGATTTTCTGTCCTTCTGTGTGCATGAATTGAAACTGAAATCAGAGAATAAAAACACTACAACATAAGCAATATCAGAAAGCCCTTGGTTACTATATTGGAGACTGATTTCATGGTGAATACAAAATCCTTTCAGTAAGTAGCAGTTGTCTAGAGCATTTAATTGATGTGTTGTAAGACTTCATTGGGTAGGAAATGATTAATTAATGATGTCTGGTTCAGTCATGGGACACCAAAGTGAGGTCACTTATATTGGAAATGGCACCCTGTTGTCTAATCTATCTTCCTCTTTTTATTAGTTGAAGGGCCCAAGGTTCTTAGTGTTTAAACAACTGCTTTTTAACACACAACCACTGAATGCCACTGCTGGAATGAGAAATAGGATTTTCTGAGTACTAAGACTCCAGTATCCAGATATCAAATGAAATCTAATTCCAAGAGTCATATTATCTTTTCTTCTCCTTAGTTCTAGAAAATTATGTTCACAATTCCTTCGAAGTTCTCCCTTTCTACCCTTACTCTTTTCATTCTCTCTGTATAATCTCTTCTCACACAACTGGATGGCAAGCCCCTGGTAAACTGGTTTCTTGGTCTCTCAATCATTACTGCTGTGACCCGTACTGTTTTCAGCAGTAGATAAATCTTCCTACTGACTGTTATAATCTCTGTCACTCATTTTAAGAAAAATCAACAATTGTTCTACCTTTAAGAACAATCAACTTTTCAAACTATATTTTAAGCCATTTCATGACCTCAAACTACTAGTTTGGAAAATGTATGTCCTACTCTGATCCAATGTATAATGTAACCACCAGCTATTTTTGTTTTCACACATACCTAAAAATGGCATCACAGTTTTTGCTAGTTGTTTTCTCTGCCCAGTTTTTGGTGACTGCCTTTTTATCTATGCCTAGCATTCCCCTCATCTCACAATATAGCTGCACACATAAGTTCAGTTTACTTTCCCCAGTAGAAATCCCATCAAAAATACAGGGATAGCTGAAGAAACTGAAAGAATGAAGCATTACATGAAGATCTTGGAGTATGAACAACTACAAAGAATGTTGGCTTGGACCTATTCTGTACATTTTCAGAAACCCTTTAAATATTTTCTCAATAATGATATTGATATCAAAAGATTGTAATTCTTCAGATTGGCCATCATTTTATTAGCTCAAATTATATCTACATACTGATTTTCTCCCCAAAATAGACCATTTTGAATCCCTAGTCAATTCTTTTCATTACTTTTCTGAAATTGATCAATTTCATCCCTGGCTTGTTTGACAGTCAACAGGAAATTGAATTGCTTTTGAACAAGTAAATGGGCTCCTACTTCTTTCCTACCTGAAAGAAAATACTTATTTGTAGCACAAATAAACACCACACATGTCCATTTCTACAATACAAAAATTCTTTGAAGAATTCACTCAACTAGAAAATATACTGGGAGTAAGGAACTATACACAAGTCTGGAAAATGCATTAAGATATAATATAAATCTGACCACATATACCTATTTATTCCTTATATAAAGACAGATGTACAAGAAAAGTCCTAGTTATTTTAGGCATCTCTTCACTGAAAGGCTGGGAGGAATAAAATTGGGGAAATCTAGCCTAGACTATAAGTTTTGTCTTTAATGTTGTTATTTTTATTTTTACGCATTTTAAGAGAAAGTCATAAAATACTGTTAGTTAATAATGGTTAAATTCTAGGTACATGTTATCCACAGAATCCCAGTTTATATGTATCCCCAAGGACCATCTGCCAGTGTCAACTTCAGCCTTTGAGGGCTCATTTCACAACATGCCTTCATGGGGTCACTGAGTGCTTCCTTTCTATGGCTATTACATTGGGAATGAGGTGTCTGTTTAGGAACTGCAACTTTAAGAATCTGTTGATTGATGTTTTCCAAGTGGAAACTACCTTAAATTATCATTATCGAAATAATACAGTCCTTAAATCTGCTCCCAATTAAAATGATTTGTATCCAAAATACAAAAAGAAGTCTCAAAACTCACTAATAAGAAAAGCCCTTAACAGATTCCTCACCAAATATGATATACAAATGACAAGCAAGCATATGGAAGACAAATTAAAACAATGGAGATACCTTTGTATATCTAATAGAATGACCCAAATTCAGAACACTAAAACACCAGCTGGTGCTAAGAAGATGGAGTGCAGAGCCTCTCATCTTGCTATAAGAATGCAGACTGACACAGCCACTTTGAAGAACTGGGCCATATCTTCTGAATTACACTTACTCCTTCCACATGTTTCAGGAACTGTGCTCCTTGGTGTTTACCTGAAAGCATAGAGAACTTGTGTCCACACACAAGCCTGCACTCAGATATTCACTGTAGCTTTGATCAAACTGGGAAGCAAACATGATGTTTTTGAGTGAGTGACTGGATAAACCATTATCAGTCAATTCCAGACAATGGAATATTATTCAGCGCTAAAAGAAATGAGCTTCAAGCCATGAAAAGACATGGAGAAATCTTAAGTGCATATTGCTATGTGAAAGAAGTCAATATGAAGATCCTGCATATCATGTGGTTGTAAGCATGTGCCAATCTGGAAAATGGAATTGTGGGAACCATATAAAGATCAATTTTTGTCAGGGGTTTAGAAGAGAGAGAAGATTAAATAAGTAGAACACAAAGGATTCTTAGAGCAGTGAAAATATTTTAAACAATGCTATAATGAGGAAAACCTTTTCAAACCCATAATCTGTATAACAGCAAGGGTGAACACCAATGTAAGCTATGCACTTTGGGTGATAACGATGTACTTTGTAGGTTTGTGAGCTGTAACAGCTGTGATGGAGTGTCAAGAGTAGAAGAGTCTGCATGTGTAGGGACACATGTGTGCCTTCTGCTCCACTTCACGGTGAATCCAGAAGCCTTGAAAAATAAGGTTTATTACATTTTTAAAAAGAATGCAGAGACTCAAGGAATATAATGAAATTTTTATTTATTTTTTAATTAAAACAAAGAACTTCAATGATATATTCAGATTCATTTAAATATTTGGGGTGGGGAACTCCTGTTTGTATATCTGAGGCTGAATCTGTTGGAATATAGTGAACTTTTCTTTATGTACATGTTAAGAACATTTTATACTTTTGGTTGAATTAATGTTTGAAATATAACTTATAGATACTTAATATGGCAGATAAAATAAAACTATACCTAAACTAACTATATCTGGATTAGAAGAGAAAAAAGAAAAAAATAGTTTCACATTTGAAAGAGAACACAGCAAAAAAGATAATTTTCTTTTAAGGAACAAGCATGGGAGGTTGTGTGTGTGCTGATGTGTGTGTGTATGTTTATAAGAGTGTGTGTATGTCTGAGTATGTGTGTGTGTTCTTGTGTGAGTGCATGTGTCTGTTTAAAAATAACAGCAGACAATAAAGGTTGAGTTTTAAAACTATAAAACTATACCTAAACTAACAATATCTGTATTACAAGAGAAAAAAGAAGTATTGCTACTCCCACCTGTTTTGGAGAGGCACTAGTTTAGTAAATTTTCTTCCACCCTTTCATCCAAAGGCAATATTTGTTTCTGTCTGTAAGGTAGGTTTCTTATAAACAATAGATTGTTGTTTCTCCCTTTTTAATACAGTTTGCTAATTTCCCTTTTGATGGGGGAATTGAGGCCATTAATACTCAGTGTTAATATTGAGAGGTATGTGGTGATTCCTGCCTTTTAGTTCCTTTTGTTGTACAAGTATTTGTGTGTGTTTGTGTAGCTAATTCTATGCTATTCTCTGGTCATTTGTCTCCTCTTCTCTTGATATTTAATATTTCACATCCTTTCACGACTATGTTCATTCTCATCCTCTGTGTGTAGGAGAATTTTTAAACCTGTTGAAACCACTACAAGAAGGGGACTAAGACAGAAAAAAATAGAGAGATGAACCAATTCACAATATACTACATATGTACTTTGAAATGTCACAAAGAAGCTCCCTGTGTGGCTATCTTAAACAAACAAAAATGTAAATTATTTTCTTTTACAAAATCAGAGAACAGGAGGGTAAAACAGGTCTTGCCTGGGGGAGTTGGTACAATGGGAAGAGGGAAAGTGGGGGGAAGGGGTGTAGGAGGGTGACTATAGTAGTACTATGTATACATGTATGTAAATGGAAAAATGATAATTGTTGAAACTGTTCCAGAAATGGAGGGAGGGAGGATAATGGAGAATGGTGGAGGGGGTTAATTCAAGTATGTTTGATATACTGTAAGAACTTTCATAAATGCCTCAATGTACCCCCACCCAGCACAAAAATAGAAGGAAAGAAAGAGAGAGAAAGAAAGAAACAAAGAAAGACTGCACTGCATATTAGTGTGGAAAAAATGAAGAGAAAAAAGAAAAAAGTATTTTCACATTTGAAACAGAGAACAGCAATAAAGATACTTTTAAGGAACAATTATGTGAGGTTTGTGTGTGGGGGGGTGTGTGTATGTGAGTATGTGTACATATGTGTGCCTGCCTGTGTGAATGTGCCTCTGTGTGTGTATGAATGCGTGTGTGTGCATGTATGTGTGTTCTTGTATATGTGTCTATATACGAAAGAAATAATAGCAGAAAATAAAGATTGACTTTTAAAACTACAAAATGTTACTATGACTTAAATTCAACACTTCCCAGTTCTGAGTTGAATGCCACATGTACATGAACATGAACGTGGACTCTGCCCTCTCCTGGCCTGTGGTTAGCCAGGACTGCCTGCAGGCCCATGAAAACACTGCCTAGTCACTCCTCTAAGAGGACAGGAGCTGGCTTTTTTTCAGGAACAGAAGTTTTAAAATGAAGACTCAGTGGTGGCCAAGATGGCAAAGGGTGTGCAGGGGTTTGTGCACCCTGTTAAAATGCGGGGAAGGTTGATATTGCTACTCTAAACATAAAAGGGTAACCAAAAAGGAGTGGCAGGGTCAGGGTTATAGAAACAGGGTGGCAGGGACAGGATGGTAGGGAAAGGGATGGCAGGGACTGGGGTAAGGCAGAGACCCAGCCCCACTTCTCCAGGATTGAGCTGTTAGTGTGTTAGATCAGTATGAGCCTAACCTCCTCCTTCTCAGGAGCCAGGAAGAAGAGGTTGCACAGGTTGCCCAAGCCTTCCTGCCCCTGGCGGTTCTGGATCTCATGCAGTACATCAGTGGAGTTCTGCGACAGGGAGGAAGACACTCCAGCCTCTCCTTGAGGGGGATCCACAGTCTCAGGATTTTCAAGAGGATTACCTCTTGAAAGTTGTCCTGCTGTGCCCTTGGCACTTCCCTCTTCTTTTCCTAGAAGGTAAGGGACTCTACCATGGTGTCCATGTCTCCAGACAGCAGGACATAGTGATGTTCTTACTCCTTCAACTGCTTCCTGAACTCCAGCTTTTTCTGCAGGACCTCCAGAAAGTGGCTCTGCAGCCTTCTTCATGGGCACCTGTAGGACCTGGTGACCCTGCCACACACGCACAGTTGCCCGTGCTCTTGGGGGCCAGGTCTGTCAACTGAGCCAGGCCACCACAATGTGCCTTCTGTTTCCTCACCTGCCTGTGCATGTTTATGTATATGTGGCATTCAACTCAGAATTGGAAAGTTTTGAAGTAGTTTAAGTCATAGTAACATTTTGTAGTTTTAAAATTCAATCTTTATTTTCTGCTGTTATATCTTTCATATATAGACACATATAGTCACACAAGGACATACATGCATGCACACACACACACACACACACACACACACACTCATACACACACAGAAGCCACTCAAACACACACAGAGGCCTTCTGTTCTTCAGCTTGGCCAAGAGTGGCACTGAGAAATAAGACCATGGCTTCTGAGCTGGCTAAGTCAGAATGACTTAGACATTCTGGGATGGTGAGATGGGGCTGAGGAGCCTTCTCATCATTTTTCACATCTTTTTCACATCATCCATTCCTTCTCCTTCGTTGGGGACAGGTAGGTGGCTCTGCTGGGCCTGTAGCTTCTGGTTCTGCTGGCTGGTGGCTTCCAGCAGCTCCTGGATCTCCATCAACTCTTGGTGGGCCATCTCCAAAGCCATCCTGCCTTGCACCTCCTCTTGCTGCAGCTGCTCCAGGAGCTGGGTCTACCTCAGCAGCTGCTAGTGTCATGCCTCTTTCTCAGAGATCAGCTGCTGATAGGCTACCACGTGCTGCTGCAGGTAGAGCCAGGCACTGGTCTCACTTCTCCTACAGACCTCAAGCTCTCAACTCTTCACCTCCACCATCTCCTGCATGTCTTCCAGCATCGCCTGCAGCTGGTCCACCTTCTTTTTTTTTTTTTTTTCATTTTTCTTTTATTATTCATATGTGCATACAAGGATTGGTTCATTTCTCCCCCCTGCCCCCACCCCCTCCCTTACCACCCACTCCACCCCCTCCCGCTCCCCCCCTCAATACCCAGCAGAAACTATTTTGCCCTTATCTCTAATTTTGTTGTAGAGAGAGTATAAGCAATACTAGGAAGGAACAAGGGGTTTTGCTGGTTGAGATAAGGATAGCTATACAGGGCATTGACTCACATTGATTTCCTGTGTGTGGGTGTTACCTTCTAGGTTAATTCTTTTTGATCTAACCTTTTCTCTAGTTTCTGGTCCCCTTTTCCTATTGGCCTCAGTTGCTTTAAGGTATCTGCTTTAGTTTCTCTGCGTTAAGGGCAACAAATGCTAGCTAGTTTTTTAGGTGTCTTACCTATCCTCACCCCTCCCTTGTGTGCTCTCGCTTTTATCATGTGCTCATAGTCCAATCCCCTTGTTGTGTTTGCCCTTGATCTAATGTCCACATATGAGGGAGAACATACGATTTTTGGTCTTTTGAGCCAGGCTAACCTCACTCAGAATGATGTTCTCCAATTCCATCCATTTCTGGTCCACCTTCTTGATCAGCTTCTTGATTTCTTGCTCTGACTGCAGAGCACTGGTGAGCTCCATGATATCATTTGTCATCTTAATGAAACCATCCTTCAGGCCAGCCATATGCTTCTTGGGCTTGTGGTTCTGCAAGAGAGCACAGCTGATTGTTGTTCAGTTATTCTCCAATAGGTTCCTGAATTTTCTTTCAGTTGGTCTTCTGCCTGCTGGTTATGGACCTTTGCCACCTGCTGCAGCACCAGCAGCCACTCCTCCTGCTCCTTGGTCAGGAAATATAGGCTTTCATTCTCCTGCACCTGGGTGTGCAGCTGTTCTGCAGGTTCTTTAGCTCCTTCTGCAGCCACTGGGCCTCCTCCTTCAGCCACTCTTCTGCCTCGAATGGCCCTGTTGAGGGATGTAGGGTCAGTGGCTCCACCAACTGGCTCTTGAGTTCAGCCAACTTGCTCTCCAACTCTGACACCTGACTCAGGCTGTCCTCCTTCTCTGCCCTTAAGGTATGCACATACTCCAAAGCTTTCTTCATCTTCTGCTCCACAGGATGCTCTCTCAGATCCTCCTTGTACTGGTCTCTTTCCACTTGTAGCCATTTTAGCAACTCGGTCAGTGTCCTCACTTATGTTCCCAGCTGTGCCTATTCCTCTATGACCTGTCGCAACTGCTGGTTACTGTTGGGGCCTAAGACCCACTGGAGAACTGTAGCAGCAGCTCTGACATCTCCACCTTCTGCAGCTCCTCTATTTCAGGACGTATGGCCGCTTTCTCTCCAAGCCTCTCCTCCAGTTTGGAGTTCTGCTGGGTGAGGTCCTCAGTGTGTTCTTGGTTCTTGCACAGTTCCTATTTCAGAGAATCTTGCTGTTTGATGATCTCCTTTTTTGTACATGTCCCCCATTTCTTCTGTGTGGTCACGGCACACACAGTCAGCTCCAGCTCTCTCACGCTGTTGGGCAGACTGGAGGAGGCTGGCAAGAACCTTGACTCTCCACTCTCTGCCTGGCTTTCTGTCACAGGAGGGCCAGAGCTGCGTGCAAGTCTGAGTTCTCAGCGCCAGGATCTCTATGCTGTGCACATGAAGCTGCAGCTGCTTGAGTAGATCTTCCTGTTCCTTAGCACCTTCTTTTTTCTTTTTCCAGTTTATTTAGGTTTTCCTGCTTCAATTTCTCAATCTCATTACTCAGTCGTTGGATTTTTAGATAATTGGAGTCCAGGCTACAGCTAGCTCTTGTTCTCCAGATCCTTCTGGTTGGCATTAGAGGCAAGGCCCAGTGGACGTCGGTGTAGACTCAGACATAAGACTATTACCATTGAGTTGTTGCAGGCTCTTGGTCTGTGATAAAGTCTTTGCCTCATTCATAAAACTGAGCCCACCATGCTTCTAAGGTGACACCTGGCTGGTGATTCTGGTGACAGGGGAAGGGACACTGGCAGGCACCCCAGTGTCATCTGCAGATGGTGGTGTAGGAGCAGCATCCTGGTGAGTTATAATCCCCAGGAGTGTTTGTCTCAAGGTTACAGCCTTTTTTTCCTTTTTCTTCTTTGCTCCTAGGGGAACACCAGGGCTGTTCCTTTGCTGGTACTCCCTCAGCGTATTTTTGGCTATAGCCAATTTTCTGTCTTATTTCTTTGAGTTTGTCAGGGCTGGGACAGCAGAGGTGTGTGATGGTCACATTGCCACAATCCTTGAAATCACCACAATCGACCTCAGCTATCACTACGAACTGCCTTTGACAGTTTGTATCACTACAACAGGCCCTGGTGTGAGCTGGACTAATGGTGTCCAGGGCGTTAGTTGGCCCCGTGGAATGTGGGCAGGGCTAAAATTCTCACATCCCATTGGTTGCTGAGAAAGATGAAAGAGGAAAGGAGCAGGACAAGCTCCCCTTGAACTAGAAGGAACAGATGAAGTCACAATGGAGCTGCACAATGGAGCCCCTGACCCAACACCCACCCACCTTGGAGAGCCATGGGGAAGGGAGAAGACGAGGTAGGAGGTATGAGACCGGGGAGGGAAGTGGGGGTGGCTCTATCTGGACATATCTGCAGGTGCCATACTTACAGGTTTTAAAAATCACTTCCTGGGGATCCCCCATGTGGTAGTGTATGTGCCCCTCTCCCAGCTGAATATTGTCCAAGTCTACTTCCCAGCTGCTTCTCCTTCTGCACACCGCTTAGTATACTGTCCCTTTCAGAGCCGCTGTATTCTTCTCCAGAACTGAACCAGGAGTGAACTGAAGTTACCATAAGGGCTTCTGATTTCCCATGAATATGTCCATGTCCTTCCCCCACAGCCTCTGTATTCCAACAGCTGCACCCACTTCTGTGCTGTTCAAGGTCCTCCCCAGCTGACCTGTTGTGAGTAACTTCAGGTCATTTCTTAATCCCTCCCCTCCCCTTTCCCATCCTGCTGCCCTCTATTCTTCAGAAGTGTTGTCAGGTCCTGGAGCTCCTGCCTCCCAGATGTCTTTACTCCTCTCCTTCTCAGGCACCTCTTGATGAGTGGTTTCCCCTTATTCATCTCTAATTTTATGGATTTGTGTCTTCTTCCTCTTTGTTTTGGTTCGTTTGACTGTTTGTCAATCTTGTTGATCCTGTCAATGAACCATCTTTGTGTTTCACTGATTCTTTGTATTTTTTTAACTTCATTTCATTAATTTATGCCCTAATTTTTTTTCTGCCTCCTAACTGTGCTTAGCTTGTTCTTGTTTATCTAGTTGCTCAGATTTATTAATTGGGTTGTTTATTTTCTATTTATTTTTTGTCAGTAGTGGCATTTTAACTCAGGGCCTCACACTTGCTAGGCAGGCACTCTATCTACCATTTGAGTCACTCCACCAGCCTATACATTTTATTTATCAGTTCATCTGTAGATGGGCACCTGAGCTGATTCCATATTTTGGCTATAGTGAATACTGCTGCTATAAACATGTAGGTATCTTGACTGTATGCTGACTTACAATCCTTCAACTATATGCACAGGAGTGGTATAACAGGATCATATATTTGGCAGTTCTAGTTTTAGTTTTTTGAGGAACCTCCATTCTGATTTCCATAGTGGTTGTGCTAACTCTCATACATACCACATTTTCATTATCCACGTACTTGTTGATGAACACCTAGCTCAGTTCTACACCTTGAACTTGATGTTGTGGTCATGCTGCAATGAACACAGAAGAGCAAATGTCTCTTCCACAATCTAGTTTCAGTTTCTTGGCTATGGTCCCACAGAGGCACTGCTGGATCTGTAGGAGCAGCTTATTCAGCAGGACATTAACCAGCACCAACCACGCTGCTGGACACTCAAGATGTTCATGAAAATGTCCTACAATTCCTTTGTTGTAGGATCATGCAGTCTCTGATCAGAAGATTCTCAAATTCTTTGTGACCCACATAGAAGCATCCAGGCAGGACAGGTAACTGTAGTAAGGGAGGTAATGGAGTTTATTAAATATTAAGGAAAGGAGTTACAAAAGCCCATGGTGGGGCCAGGTGGAAGTTGGAAGCAGAGAGCAAAAATCTTAATATAAAAGTTTTGGTTTTGAAGAATAATATGATTTTATATGTGAAGGATAGTTATATACCCAATGGAAAAGACATCAGTGAAGGAGACAGGAAGGTATCTGGCTGAGCGGTTCCTCTATTGAGAAACCCTACACACATACTATGCCTATGGTGACTGGATTTGACCTATAAACAGACAGGAATGGATCACTAGTCCTTTTAGGAAAGTCTATAAACTATTAGAAAACAAAACAGAGCAAGTCAAAGGCAAACCTTCCTATTGAAAGACTGAGAGGAAGCTAAGACAAAGCAGGGAAAGAGAGTCAGCAATACTGTAGTTAAGGATCTTTGAACGACGGGTGCTTTCATCCTTGAAGAAGAAGATGTTACAAAAGAAAAAGTGCATGGAAGTTCTCCAAAAAAAGCCCAAAATATTTAATAAAATGACAACATGTTAAATTTGCAGAAAATCAATAATATGATGCCTCCTTACAAATGAAAATATAAAGAAAAAAAGATAAGTAGAAACACCAAGAAAGTATAACTTTTTTTCAAATAAAGAAGTATACTTTCTAAGTAAGTTATTCCTGAAAGAAAAATCAGAGGAAGAAGATAGGAGTAATTTGTTAAAATATTTAATAAAACAATATTTTAAAGAACCACGAAAAATAAATGTCCAGATTAAAAACCTCCACAAGGTTATACAAACACAATAAACAAAAACAACCAATTATGGGATTTATTACTGAAAAATTTCAAAGCACTTGAATTAAAGACAAAATATTTTGAAACATTTTATTAGTATATGATAGTTATGCAGGACAATTCATTGTGACACTTCCATATATGCATATTTTACACCCCAGTTTGGTTCATCCTCCATTATTCTCCCTCTAACCCATTTCCCATCTTAAAATGATGTCAAAAGATTTCAGTGTTCCATATTCAGATATGCATAGGAAATATAGCAACCATATTCATTTTCCTTCACCCTCTTCATTAGTAGGCTTTCACTCCCACTAGTAGGCTCACCTTAATGTGACCTGTTTTATCTTCCTTTCCTTCATTTTAAAACATCTGTTCATTGTTCAGTGAAGATTTTGCCTTGGTATTTTACCTGTATATATATATATGTATATATATATATATACACATACATACACATATATGTAGTACTTAAATCAATCTAACCCCCTCCTCTACTCTTTCTTACCTTTTCCTCCTACCCTGTTTTATTCAACAGTTTTCAGTGTGTTTTCTTGTGCCTTATTCTTACACAGATGTGATATATTTCATTATAATTCACTGTCTATCATCCTTTTCTTATTTTCCTCCTCTTAGTCTCCTCTAATAGTCCCACTTTTTGGAAACATGTTCTGTATATATTTATATGTATATATGATAATGCTTGTATTTGTATTGGATCTTTCTTCCACATATGAGAGAAAATATGCAGCCTATGGCTTTCTGAACCTGCCTAACTTCACTTAAGATGATGTTTTCCAATTCCATCCATTTACCTGCAAATGATGAAATTTCATTTCTCTTTATGGCTGAATAAAATTCACTGTATATAAATACCACATTTTCTTAATCCATTCATCAGTAGTGGGGCATCCTGGCTGTTTTCATAGCTTAGCTATTGTGAATAATGCTGCAATAAATAAGGGTGTGCAGGTGCCTTTATTGTAACTTAATTTACATTCCTTTGGGTATATCCCTAGAAGTGGTATTGCTAGATCATATGGTAGGTTTATTTTTAGTTTTTTGAGGAGCCTCCATACTGCTTTCCCTAGTGACTGCACTAATTTACATTCCCACGAACAGTGTATAAGAGTTTGTTTTTCCCTCCGCATCCTCACCAGCATTTGTTGTTGTTTGTGTTTTTGATGACAGCTATTCTAACAGAAGTTAGGTAGAATCTTAATGTGGTTTTGATTTGCATTTTCTTTATGACCAGGGATGTTCAGCATCCTTAGGAGGTGGGGAGGGGGTATTGAAATATAATGGAAAGGTAAACTTATTCAAGGTGCACTGAATACATGTATGGAATTATCACAATGAAATCCCCTCATATAATTCTTAATGTATGACAATTCAAAAGTAAAATAAATTTTTCATTTAATCTGTTTAGATAAATATGGAAGAAATGCTAGAACAAATCATTAAAATTTGGGAAGAAATTATAAGAGTTGGAGGGGAGGCAAGGAAAGAAGACTAATTTTTCAATCTAAACCTTATAGTATTTTGTTTTTCTGTGTACCAAGTGAAAGCTTGGTGAAATTATTTAAAAAATAGCAAACCAAGAAAAATGCCTTGTATCTACAAAGCAGGTGTTTATGATCATTAAAACATTGTGTTTATTAAAAATAGAAATACAATTAAAAATGAAGAAACCATCCGAAAAGGCCAAAAAGCAATGATAACACAAAACTGTTCAGGTGCAACTTTCAATTGAGAGGTATACATTTCTACATATCAGATTGCAATATGGATCCACTTTTGCACAGTAAGCATTCTACATGATGGAATTTAAATTGAATACCATTTCAGAACAGTTGTTTTTAAGACTTATTAATATATTTAAAATGTAAATTTCCAAAAATGTATCCTAAGAATATGATACAGGCTGGATACTATAGAAAATGATGAAATGTGTTTACATTGTATCTGACTACAACAATCATATCTGGAATCTTAGTCCCTTTCAATAGCCTACCTAACCAGCAATGTGGATTAGTTTATGCATTCTAAAACATACAATCATATGAGTACCTAAACATACTTATCTGTGGAAGACCTCAGAAAGTATAATTTACATATCATTTTTGTAAGCTTCTAGAAGTCTATTACCCACATCTCTGCTTTTCACAGCAGTACAGAGTCTTCATTTCATAGCTCCCAACACAACTGACTTTTTGTAGGAGTTTGAGTGTAACCTATTTTCCATGTCTGTGTCTGCAGAGAGTAAAGCTCCATGCCCTGTGCATGCAGAAGAGACAGTCAGCATTAAAGGATGGTAGAGGGATGTGAGTGGAAGGAATTCAGGTGAACCCCCTGGTGTTCCATCTGTGTGTCCTTCTCCCCTGCTTCCCTAGGCCCTCTACCTCAGAGGACCAGCCTTTTTCTTCTCTGCCGGGAGATTCTACCTGGTTTCACTTTCTCCTCTGCATATTTCACTTTCAACTCCCTCCACTTACACCAGTGACCTCTCTGTCTGTTTTCCTTTCTTTTTTCATGCCCATGGTGTCCTCTCTTATTTTCTTCTTTGCTTTATTACATCTTTTGTTATTTCCTTCATGCCATTTTAATGCATTTTGAGAAGGAAATAGAGATAGGTATCATATACTCAAATGTATTCCTGTGTCAATCAGGAAATACAAAAAGTTATATTTTTAGCAGGAAAAATATGTCTCAACATACTTTTAATGGTATGATCCCTAGGTCCTTTTTGTATTGTGTGTATGTTATTGGACACTGTCAGATTGTAAGTTAGTACAACCACCATGAAAAGCAGTATAAAGGCTCCTCAAAAACTAAAAATAGAACTTTCATGTGATCCAGCAGTACCACTTCTAGGGATATATGTGAAGGAATGTAAGTCAGGTTACAATAAAGACACCTGCACACTGATGATTATTGCAGCATTATTCACAATAGCTAAGTTATGGAAACAGCCAAGTTGCCCCACAACTGAGGACTGGATTAAGAAAATGTGGTATTTATACATAATGGAATTTTATTCAGCCACAAAGAAGAATGAAATTTTGTCATATGCAGGTAAATGGATGGAACTGGAGAACATCATCTTTAGTGAAGTCAGCCAGGCTCAGAAGGCCAAGGCCATGTGTTTTCTCTCATATTTGGAATATAGGAACAAAAAAAATACAAGGAATGTTATAAATATAGAAATATATAGAGAGCATGTATCCAAAAGTGAGACTGATAGAGGAGACAAAAGGAGGAGGAAAAGATAGAAAGATAGCAAATAATAATAATAAAATATGTCATATCTGTGTAGGAACAAGACACAAGGAAAAACCAGGATGGGGGCAAAAGGACAAGGAAGTACAGTGAAGAGGGTTTACACTGACTTAAGCACAATGCATACAGTTATAATACCAAGACAAAAATCCCACTGACCAATGAACAGACACCTAAACAACAAAGAAAAAAATGAAAAACAGGTTACCCTAAGGGGATGGCATTAGTGGGGGGGAGAGTGTAAAAGAACGAAGTAAAGACGGTGAATATGGGTGATGTACTTCATATAGAAGAATGAATAAAGAATTTTTAAACCAGTTAAAATCACCAGAAGAAGAGGACTAAGCTGGAAAGAGAAAAATGGAAGGGATGAACCAATTTCGGAAACAATACATATATACATGGAAATGCCATAATGAAACTCTGTACAAATATCTTAAACAAACAAAAATTTCTTTTTGTCAAAAATTAAGGACAGGAAGGTAAACCAGTTCCTGTCTAGGGATAGGTAACAGTGAGGTGGGGGAGGATATTAGAAAAGGGTGTAGGAGGATGAATATGGAAGAAATATTATGTACTCATGTATGAAAATGGAAACATAGACCTGTTGAAACTATTCTAAGAATGAGGATTGGGGAGGTAAAGGAGAATGATGGAAGGGGTGAATTTAACTAAGATATATTGCAAGCACTTTTATAAATGTCACATTGTACCCCCCCGTACAACAATAATATTAATAACAATAAGAAGAAGAGGATAACAATAAAAAAATCACTGCTTGCTCACTGGGCATGCCATGCTCCCATGATAGCCAGGATTCACACCAGCTTCAGGAAACCCTGGTCTAAGCAAGGAGTCATTGGACTTGCCTATGGGAAAGGATGCAGCTATGCCTCATGGTCTCTGCCTGAGACTGGGTCCTTGATTGTTCTGCACTTCCCTGGCCTGCTTCCCTCTGGCAAGTCTCTCCTGGTGACATTCAATACATCACTTGTACACAGATCTCAAACACTGGTTCTCAAAAGTTGACCTGAAATGTAGGCTTTATTAAGTTTCTTCTTTTAAAAAAGCATATGTAAGTTTCAAATAAATTGCACTTTTTCATCTACCTTCTCCATAATTCAAAGTACTTCTAATGATATGACACTTACTGAATTTTGAGGGGAAATAGTTTCAATCACAGAGCTCCAACACTGGATAAGGCAACAAAAAGACATTCTCAAATGTCTCAAATTCTCAAATTTTTGAAGACATTTGAAATATGGCACATGAATATTATTCTTTGAACTTTCATGAAGTCATAAACCCTTTAAATGAAATTAAAAAATTACAATTCAAGAACAAAGAATTGTAGTAGATAAGTTTTAAGAAATTATGCAGACAATAAAAACAAGAAATAGAATGCACTGATTCCTCAGCCCATTTTATTAAGTGCTATAGCATACACTGCAGGCATGCCACATCAGAAATACAGTAGTGAACAGACCCTGCCCTCGGGAAGCTTTCACTTCAATGAAGACAATCTTAAGAAGAAAAGTTGAATTTTAACTGTCCTATGCACTATCACATGAAAACTGTTCTAATAAATTCAAGGAAGCACACATGTTCCTCTCAATTCCCTGTGCCTTTTAAGTACTAGTTATTTGCAGCTAATATCCATAAAACTGTCCACGAATTCTAAAGTAACACCCTTTGATAATTAAATAAGGGTTGGGTTGGTGTTCAGTATGATGGTATATGAATTGTGTTACTACCTCCAGCAATCAACAGACACAGATATGAAGGTCACTTTTCCACTGATAGCTGCAATGGTCTCTTGCCTCACAACTTCAGATTTCACACCTCTGGCTCCTAACATGGGAGTCCCTTCTTTCTAGACTTCTCTTGTCCTGCACTCTTGTATTCCCTTAAGGCTGCCTACTGAGTCTTCTTTACCTTGGGTATTGCCCAGAATGTCACTCTCCTCTTGGCACACTATCTTTTGTCAGCCAGCATTATGATTTCATGTAGCATCTCAGTGTCTCACCTCTCTCTAGTAGTGCACCTGGAACCCTGTCTGCATGGATATCTGACACAGAACTCCTAAATATGTATTGGGAAATTTACATTGCTTTCAAAAACATTACCCTTTTCCTAGATTTCCCTTAGAGTTATTGTTACAATGTCAGTTTCTCTGTTAAATATTTTCCGTCTTAAGTTACTTCATTGTGATTATCTCTTTAAATCTTTTGTCCTTAACACTAGGATGTATCTCACTTGTGTTTACGGTTTTAACAATACAGTTTCTGATACATATAAAGAATGTAAATATAAATAAAGGAATTAAATAAATCAAATGTGTGATTTACCACATATATATATTACATATATTATCTCTAATATGCCTATTATGAGTTATGTACTATATATATAAGTATATTATATAAAATATATGTATGTAGTAAATGTATATAGTAAGCACATTATACATCATACCAAGAAAATTCACAGGAGCAATAACTTCACAAAGCATTTATGAGACATGTACCATATGCTAGGAAGGAAACATTTAAAGGGACTAGACATGAATAAGCCATAGGCCTTGCTGCTCAGTCTAAGAAAAGATAACAGGTCTCTAATGTACATCCCTAGTGTATTGGCTTCAAGAAGAAAATTATTTTCTGTTACAAGAACAACTGGCACTAGCAGTGAAGTCCTGTCTTAATTTAACTCCTCAGCAGAATACCCATCACACAAATGACATTTCAGAGACACACTTCACTTTGGATTGTATACCTGGGTTTTGAATTCTAGCTTCCCCTAAGCCCAGCTCAGTGCATGATAGTGGATTGATTCTCACATCAAACAGAATGCAAAGCTATACATACTTAACCTCTGCAGCCAGCCACTGCAGGAAAAGTAATAAGCACGACTTGGCAGGGGAAATGAGTTGCCAGAAAGTCTGCAGTTCTTTTAATCTTGTGAAGGATAGACATAAATCAATAAATAACAATAACATCAAGAGGTGCAATTATATTTTCTAACCACTTAAAAACACTGCACAGAAGTGGTTGGATCCAGCAGCTTTCTCTCTAAAAGTAATAACAGACTAACTCTTCGCTTCAGAAACTAGGGTATGAGTCGAGTATCAGTTAGTGTCATTTCGCTGGGCTGGAAACATTAAAACAAAAATAAAAATAAATTGAAAAGTAAGTCCAGATCAGCAGGTTTTTTCCCTAAACTTTTAAAAATTAGAAACATTTACATTTTTTAAATCAAATTTAAAGTACATACACTAAGTAGATCAATATTACAAATCATAAGGATAGTTGGACTCTCAGAGTTCAAGGGGCTCATTTCAAATAAAGAAAAAATGTCTTATGCTAAGCAGCATTGCTGCTTTTTTGGAATTTGTCAGGTTATAATTTTGGCCTAAGCACGAAATATTCTGCTAAGAGATCGACTGTGGTAGGTCTAAGATTAATCAATTTTGTGCTTTCTGTGGTTAAACATTTCCCTCTGCACTAAAGGTACTTTATTTGCTAGATTTAGATTCTTCGAGTCCTTTTCCCTAACTGGTCTGATTCAAAAGGTAATGGGATTTATTTTCATGGAACCAGGTATTATCAAGCTGTTTAATTTTAGGTATAAAATAATTTGTCTAAATGTTCAACTAGAACATCTTTGGTGGATTTCTATTGCATTCCACTACATCTGTTTCCTTCTTAAAAGAAATTGCTCTTCACTTAGTACCTGGATTTTTTTTTAACAGTCCTGAGGTTTGAAAACAGGGCCTTGCCTTTACTAGGCAGGTGCTCACTAGCTCATTTTTGCTTTAGTAATTTTTTTAATAGGATCTCACATTTTTGATTAGGTGGGCCTTGGACCACAATCCTTCTACTCATACATACTGCATAACTTGAATTACAAAATTTTGCCACCAGATCTATCTTTTTTGTTGATATGGGATCATGTTAACTTTTTCTCAGACTGGCCTCAACTGCAACCCTTCCAATCTCTACCTATTGAGTAGTTAGGATTACAGGCATCAGCCACTGCACCCAACCCCTATACCTAGATTTTGAAACTAGGAAGGTTGAGACAGAGGATCCAGAGGAAAGGTTGCTAGAAGATAATTTATTTCATTAGATGCAGAGTCTTAGAGTAGTACAAATCCTGAGGCCTAAAGCATAACAATTTGGAAGGAGAGAAGAATTCATCAGCAGATTAAGTAAAATAAATATGAAAAATGGGCCACTATTTTTCTGATGATAGCCACTATCAGTGGCTGATGTAAACTTTAGGTTACTGAAATCCAGTCACGACAGATGCAGTGGGGCACCTGCAATGATTAAAATGCTTTCATAGAAATATGGTATCTAGGTGCAGTGGTTCTTGTTGGCTCAAGTCTGCTTTAATTTATGAGATGGTGTCATTGTGAGCAACCAACCCAAGAACTCCAGGTTCTGTGACTTTCAGGCTCACTTCTCAAGAGGAGAGAATCCTGGTGGCTGTTTCACTTGTCATATGGTCCTTTTAAAGAGGGAATCAGAAGATGGCAGCAACTTCACTATAGTAGATGGGTAAACTGAGGCCAGTGCTCCCTGGGTTCACCTCCTTCCCTGTCCATAAGCAGGCTGAGGTTAAGTTTGTGCTGAAGCCAAGACATGATTTGGAATCTCTCTGTCTCTCTCTGTCTCTCTCTCTTTCTCCCTCTCTCTCTCTCCTAGCTTTAACCTATTAACTAAAACACAGATGGAGGGGATAGAAGGGAGCCCAGAAACCTTGAGCAGAACAGTGAAGCTGGGGAGAGGATTTCATTCACAGTGAACAAGATAAAGAAATCCTTGCATAAGAGTCAGAAGGCAGGAAAGGGAGAATGGCAGAAGATGAAATTCATGGGGAAGAAAGTACAGATTATGCATGGAAGATCGTGATAACCATGGTAAGGAGCATTAGAAAGGTTTGAGCAAGCAAATAATCACCATAATTACATTTGTATTCTAAATAGGGTATCACATCTTTTCCCATGCTGGCCTGGACAACGATCCTTCTATTTCCACTATCCACAGAGCTGAGATGACAGGCATGTACCACTTTACCCAGCTGTTGGTTGAGATGGAGGTCTCACAAACTTTTTGCCTGGGCTGGTCCTGAACCATGATCTTCCTGATTTCTACCTCCCTAGTAGCTGGGATTAAGATTATGTTAGCAGCTAGAAGGAAGAGGAGTATTGAGCATGTCTCTTTGTGTAAACTCAGAGAAAGACAGTGGAAGGCAGTTCTGCACAGAATGATATGGAATCATACTGTTGATTTTTTAAATACAAAACATTTCTAACAGGTGATTCTAGTGACAGAAAAGTAATAAAATTAGTTCTTTCAAACCACACAATATAAATTGAAAAGAGAGAAGGGGGGCAGGGAAATATCTATTTAGAAAGCCTCAGGAGACTCGTGGAGGCAACATGCCAAATACACAGGACAAATAACTCTGGAAATATAGTGAGTTTGACTGGGAACATAGTCAAATGACCACTTCTATTTGATTTATTTTTATTTTATTTTTGCAATAACAATGTATTTGTTTGTTGACTGTGTATCTTAAATATGAACTGTAAAAATTATAAAGCTGAATCAAGCTGTTGGGGAATTGTTTACATAAGAATTACAAAGATTTTTAAGCTGCTACCTTAAAAATATATATGTATTCTACAGAATCAGGGATTCTAGAGACATGAACTAAATCTAATCATTTTAAGTTTATAAATGTACCTTTGAATCATTTTTGTACCAAATTAATTTGGGAAATGTTATTTATACATTTCCATGGAAGATGAGTGGGACTCAGAGGGAGTGTGAGAACAGGTCCAGATCTATTATAGTTCACACAGAAGTCTTCATCTCAAATTGTTGATGAACAAAAACAGAGGTAGTTAGAAGTTGGTTTTAGAAGCCTAGGGGTTGGATAAAAAAGAATCCTGACAGCAACCCCTAATCCTCCATTTTCTAAGAGCAAGTCATTTAAACCCTCTAAACTTCCACATCCACGTGGCTAAACATTTCTGCCAGATGAAGTTATTATAAGAATAGAAGATGAGGGAAGGAACGAGGGCAGGGGGTTAAGAGGAGAGAAAGAGAGCATCCTCTACCCCCTGAGGGAGTGATGTCATAGCTCTCTAGAGCAGGCAACATTTTATTCAGCAAAACCAAATGATGGTACATTTGGCTGTGACAATATTGGTCCCAAGGCACAGTAAGAAACAAAGCCTATTAAATAAAGATTACATTGATATGCATAAAAAATAAGAATTCACAAGTTTCTGGAATGGAGAGAAGCCCAGTAGGATGAGGAAGAGAGGGCCCTGGGGACTGTTGGCAAGGAAAGCAGCAGTTCAAGTCCCTCTTAGAAAGTGACTGCCTAATACAGCCAGTTTTGATTTGTTTGCTGTTCATACTACTATGTAACCCTTATGCCTGTTATCCACAAATCCTGGCAAAGCACTACTCCAGAAAAGGCCTGGAATTCTTGGGGTCTGGTGAATCAAAGTTGGTAGTGGATGAATAGTAAACAACATCAAATGTTCCAGAAGAAACTCGAAAGGGACAGTTGCCTATGGCAGGTGAGTCTCCACATGTCATGTCTGGTGGCATAAGAGCAGTTGAAACCATGCAAGTTAACAGGAGGAACAGAACCAGTGCACAGTGAATATTCTTTCTGAATGGACCACAGACTGGTCTTAGATCGCAACTTTAGGAACTGGGTTATTATCCCACTTTGGTCAGCTGTTTGTTGCCCCTAGACTATGCACTAAATGCTCTTTGACTTGGTTTCCTTATCTATAAAATCTGAATACTAATTTATCTTATCTCTTTTTGTTTCATAAGAATTAAATAAGTTAACATAATGAGATGATAATATACTAGCTTGATAGAGTCATTCTGCAATGCATTTATGTGCTTTTCAAAAGATCATGTTGTACATGATAAATGCATACAATTTTGAAAGTTTTAAAATTAGAAATAAAACCTCAGAAAATACAGGTTAACCTACATAATGTGCTTTGAACAGTGCCTTAATGTTGAAGTAAACAATAAATATTATTGTTATTAAATATTTATTTTCTATATCTGCTATGCTGCAAATAATCTCATAACGTTCAATTGCAATGGTAACAGTGAGGTTTTCAGAAAGAACCGTCACCCCAGAAAGTCAGGAGTCTAGCCTGGAGTACCACTTATTCACTATGGGATCTGAGCTCAGAATCCCTGAAGCTAAATTGCTTCATCTATAAAGCATGGATTTTTAACCCAATGATCGCAAAGCTGCCTTTCCTTTCTTACTACCAAATTTTGAACCTCTGATTTTTTATAAGCATAATCTATTACTGAAGTCCCCATTCAGTTTATTGAAATATATACAAAGAGAGTTAATCTTGTTTTTCCATACCCTTGGCAGAATTCTACAAATGCCTATAAAATGAAAAGTGGCTTTTTATCCAAGCCATGCATGTTTGTGAAAAAGACTTTGCAATTGTGAAGCATAGGTTCCCTATCTGTAAAACAAAGGGAGGTTTTAGGAGCCTAGGTTGGTCCTTCTCCACCAGCAGTTGAATGAACGTCACCAGAGTCAGAGTGCAGCTGCGAGTAGGATGAACTTTTTTTTTTAATTGTTTTATTATTCATATGTGCATACAATGCTTGGGTCATTTCTCCCCCTGCCCCCACCCCCTCCCTTACCACCCACTCCGCCCCCTACCTCTCCCCACCACCCCCTCGATACCCGGCAGAAACTATTTTGCCCTTATCTCTAATTTTGTTGAAGTGAGAGTAAAAGCAATAATAGGAAGGAACAAGGGTTTTTGCTGGTTGAGATAAGGATAGCTGTACAGGGCATCAACTCACATTGATTTCCTGTGCATGTGTGTTACTTTCTCAGTTAATTCTTTTTGATCTAACCTTTTCTCTAATTCCTGGTCCCCTTCTCCTATTGGCCTCAGTTGCTTTTAAGGTATCTGCTTTAGTTTCTCTGCATTGAGGGCAACAAATGCTAGCTAATTTTTTAGGTGTCTTACCTATCCTCATACCTCCCTTGTGTGCTCTCACTTTTATCCCCTTGTTGTGTTTGCCCTTGATCTAATGTCTGCATATGAGGGAGAACATATGATTTTTGGTCTTTTGGGCCAGGCTAACCTCACTCAGAATGATGTTCTCTAATTCCATAAGATGAACTTCTTGGCTTGGAAGGGAACCACATGGAAATGTCACCATCATATGGAAGCAAAGAGGATTCTGGGATTCTGGGTATGGTATAGGTGCCGACAGGAGGAAGGCACCAAAGAAAAGGAAGGAGCCGGGACTTGTGTGGAACAGGAGACAGATTCTCAGTTTTGCACAAAAGTAGCTAGTAGGAAAATAGACTTGCATATAAGAAAAATAAATACCTCTTCATGCTCCATGTTCTGGGTAAGACATGAGAATGTCATGGAATCAATAAAGTATTGACAGCAGAAATGAAGAAAAATGGATCCATTTGAAGTATCTTTATGGTAAAATTGAAAAGACTTATTATGTAGTAGACTGGGATGCAGGAACAGAGCATGTGCTGATGCCATTTAATTAAGTGGGAGAGACTAGGAGAAGAATAAACATTAAGAAGAAAAAAGGAAGGTGATAATTTCCATTTTAGAACACTTAATGTGAGAGGCAGGTATGACTTCCCAATGAAGAAATCTACTAGCATTTTGGTAAGTAACATCGTCACACAGATGACAGACTTCTTCCTGCTGTGTTCCACACATGGGTGACATTTCAAAGCCTTCAAATACATGAAATTACTAAAGCAGAGAAGAGGGCCTAGCACAAATCCCAGGAAAGCAGAATGTGGAGGCGGAAAGGACAAGGGAGGTATGGTGAATGGAAAAGCTCTGTAAAATACAGAGAAAGGGGGAAAAAGGTGAAGATGGTGGATTTTGTGGATTGTGAATATGGAAGTTGCAGTTCTTTCTTTTGGGGGCGGTTACTGGGATCAAACTCAGGCCCTTGCATGTTCTAGGCAGGTGCTTTATCACTGAGCTACATCATAGCCCTTGGGTTTTTCAGACAAGATCTTTGCATGTAATCCCTACTGGACTTTAATTTAGGATTTTCCTGCCTCAACGTGTTGAGTGTTGGGATTAAAAGTGTGACCCACCACACTGGATTGCTATTGATCTTATAAGAAAAGTTTTGGTGATGTCTTGGGACAAAAGTCTAGTTGAAGTTTTTCAAATCTGAATTAGAGATGATTGAATAAAAACAACACTTGTAGTAAACCATTTTGCAAAGTAATTGATTTTGAGAAAAAGCAGAACTATGAGAGTGGAGAAGCTTGATCAACTTGGATGAGCTGAAAAGTTGTAGAATTTTCTCCTTGTTATTTGTATCTCCTCTTTATTCTAACACAGTCTTTGACTAAAAGTTCCTATAAATGGTGCGAAATGAACCTAAGCTTCCCATAATGTCAACTTTCTTTAAGTGGATGGAGACCGCTAGTCCATGATGACTCTGGGAGATCTGGGGCACACTTTATTTGAAACCTGAAACTAAGAATGTCACTTTGGCAGTCCAGTGGCAGGTGTTAGGCATAGTAGTGGTTAGGAACATGGAACTGAACTGACAGAGAAGGAGCATTGCTCATTCCACTGATGCAGAGTAGCAAAAGGAGAAGACCCAAGAGCAGAAAGTTGTGCTAGCCCTGAACAAGACTGTCCAGGGAAGTAACTAAATATGTGGTGGTCACTTTCAAATATTAACCAATCTCTCCAAGGCCTACCCTCTACATCAAACTTTTTTCTAAGTGATGTGGCTCTGGTGCAGTCTCATGGATGCTAAGGGCAATTTGTTTTGACCTGACTCTGAGTAAGTACCCTTTCCCCAAGGATCCCTGACAGGGTCTGTGGAGAATTTCCATAAAAGTTAGAAAAGTTAGGAAAGAACTAAACACATACTCAATACTGCAAGAATGTTGAAAGACAAGCAATCTAGAGAAGACAGAAAGTAAGTAAGTGTGCTGTTAGTGTGTCTGTGGGGTGGCACAAACTGGCTGCTGATGAATGAGAGGATGTCTAATGTTCTTTTATCCTAGGCTCTTATTATTGAGAAATTTCCACAACAGGTGTGAAAACCATGAATTTGCCTTTTGCTCGTTTTTTGCTATGCAATGTTATAAGCACTGATGAAGAAATTTCTCATGCCATATAATTGCCACAAATTGTCCTATACTCTTGAGCTCCATAGGACCTATAGGGTCATAGGTTCCAATCTCATCCTTATGAAAAGAAATTTAACTGGATTTTCCAAATCAGCACAAGAAATTCTTTGTTATTTTTATCTAGAATAAAACACATTTTTCTGAAAGGCACTAGCTAAAATAAACTCACCAGTCTTGTGAACTGTGACTGGGGATTCAGAAGGATGCTATTGCTAAAACCCTTAGTCAAGCCAGTTGTAGGACATGATGCAGAGATTGTATGTGGTTGTGCTGGTCAGTCTGTAGCAGCCCTTCCCTCCTCTCCATCCCCACATTCCTTGCCACTGTCCCTTGTTCTACATCCTCATAGATTACACTTAAACATCATAGATACAGCTCCAAATTTGAAGTGCAAGAAGTAGCTCTCCTCTTTATTTCTGCTAAATGCATATAATCTGTATAGAGCCCACACCCAGAATGAAAGACCTTTTACTCTTAGCTACTGTGGAAGTCTCCTATCTTCCATCCAATTGACAGGAAACTGGAATTTGCATGCTGGCAGAAGAGAAAGGAAGAACCCTTCTCCTAGTCTGGTGCGGCCTCAAGCATCTGTCCCTTGGACACCTCTAATTGTCCCACCAGGCTGACCACAGACATCACATCTTATCAACCCTCTGTTATCTCTCCATCTAGAGCACTAGGTGCCAGCACTTTTGGCTTTTGTTTACTCCTTAGTGTCCAGTTCTATAAAGTTCACATTTCACATCCAGCTACTTCAACTATTCTACCCAAAAGTTTTGTGTTGTCCCCTCCCTTACCCTAGCCAATACAATCCCCATGTATCAAATGTGGGAATCACATCATTGACTTCTTGCAGGTAACAATGGAGAAGAAATGCTAATATCCCTAGTATTTTTCATAATAAAATGGTCTTTTAAATAACCAATGTAACATATACTTCATTGTGCTGTATTTATTTTATATTTGCCTTTAATTGTAAAATCCTTGAGGACATGCAAAATTTGAAATGCCTTATAAACTCAGTCTCCTGTTCCTGGACCTATTGAGTTCTAAATAAATGCTTGATTAATAAAACATCACAAAAGTTTTCTGTCTAGACCCATCTTTGCTCAGTTTTTGAGAGCAGCTTTTGTGTGAAGTCATAAAAATATATTGATGAATATATACCATCTCCAAGCCAAGATTGTCAAGTGCTTTTTCAATAATTAAGTCCCAAGGAACAATTTAAAGCACGCATAGTTTTCACTCAAATACTCTCTAAAGCTAACCAGTGCTCGCTGGGGTCCATTATTAGTTCATTTTCCCGTCTTCAGCTTTGGACATACCGGCTGAAACGAAAAGGGAACTGGAACACAAGTTAAACAAGTACTGTGTGGCAGGCAGCAGAGTCTGCAAAGATTGTTGAATAGTTGGTTTTGCATTTAATCTTGGCCATCCCAGGCTTTTGATTTCATAATCAAACAAGTTATTGCATTGGCACAAGACAGAATTTAATGTCTAAGGTTCTGTGACTAGTTCAATTAATGAGGGACCTTCAACAAGTCTACTATGTATTTTCCTCATTTTCTGTCTCTGGATAATAGGGCTTATGATTTTCTGTCCCACAGAAAAAAGGGTGAGGACTATCTTTAGAATTTTCACATAGCTAACAGCATATGGAGCAGAGCAGACATTTAATTCAAATGGGATTTGATGTGCCTAAGTTAAAGTTTGGTAAAATTAAGCCTGGGATGTTTTCTAGTTCCATTCACTCAGATCCCAGAGGTCTTGCCATTGTGTTAGGTCTGCTCAGAACTAATCTCCACCTCCACCTGAAACCCATTCCAGGGACTCTATTCAATCTGGAGCTATGCAGCACATCTTTCCCAGCTCTTCAAAGTTCCTCATTAGTAATGCTACTTGGTGTTTATCTTTGTGAATTATAGCAGTGATCAATGCTGACTTCAGAAGAAAATAGCCTGTGTCCTAGATGATAGTCCCAGAATCCTAAAGAGGGTGAGAATTCTTTGTTGAGGATCTTAGACTATGAATTGTGGACAATAGAGAAGGAACGTGGCTATTATACTGGACACTGGGAGGTAGTGATAAGGATTCCAGTGTGCTCTAGAAAACATTTCAGTGTGTGCCCAGGGAGTAAGAAATGCTCACAATATATTTGATTTGAATAAATGGCACATATATTTATGGAACTGCAAAGGAATTCATGTCTCACAGTTCACTTTTCCAAGGGCATCTCATCAACTATCTAATTTGATTCTCACTAACAAAGCACCTCATATGTAGTCAGGAATCATCATTTAGTACAATTTATAAGGTGAGTAAACTGTGGATCTTAGAGTTTAAAAAAAGAAGATCCTATTTTCCTGTTTTCAGCTTTTCTGGAACCACTTTTTTAGGAGTTAAGGCCTCACATAGTGAACTGGAAGTATATAGGTAGGAAAACAAGTAGGAAGATTAACATAACCACCATACTTACTCCTACCAACAGGTAGGAGCTACACCTAAATTTGAATGTCTTGAGATTCAGGGTATATCTCATAAGTGCTTGGTAACTGGTTGCTGTTATTTTTTGACATAGGACTCTTATCTTTGTTATGTTCTTCAACTCAGATCAACTCAAGTAGTAAATTAAATAGAAACTGATAAATAATCCAGTGCCTTGGCTTGCCTTACCATCTCTCGTTGAGAATAATTATTTAATAAACAGCTATTCGTTCCTTCATTCAACAGATATTTATTGAGCAGCTTATATTTCCTAGGTGCTATTTTAGGTGCTAATGATTCAGTGATAAACAAAAGAGGAAACATTTCTACTCTCTTGACACTTATCTTCAAGTAGGGCATATTAGTAATTGAAATTATCGGGACTCAATCAGGTCTTCATGATATGAAAAGAAGAGTCACTGGCCTAGAGATGAAATTAATATTCTGTAGTCACATTTATCCAAAAGTATGAGCACTTGATTAGGGAAGCTTTATGGCAGATGAAAGTGGTCTGAGCACTTGCAAGCACAAGCCTGGGCCAAGTGAGGACAATATTTGAAGATGAGTCATATAATCTGAAAGCTAGACCACTTTAAGTGTCTTCACTGGGTCTCCTGATTTAAACTTCACTGTAGAGATATCAATGATGGAGCCCAAATATATCCAAGGATTATTTCCAAAGTACCTTGAATAATGCTTAGCACATATTATATACACAGTAAATAAGAATTTCTATATTTCTATTCTTTTTTAGAGTTTATTTTTGTGGGACTAGGGTTTGAACTCCAGGCTTTGCACTTGTTAGGCAGGCACTCTGCCACTTGAGCCATGGCCCCAGCCCTCTGTATCCACTTTTAAGAAATGATGGATTCTTACAGGATTGTGTTAGCAATGGACAGGCATATTATACTTAATGTTAATGACAAGCATGTTATCCATTCATTAATTTCTTATGAGAGCTTCTTCAGGCCACCATTGCCAGCTCGAAAAGGGGCCTGAGCTAAAAGATGAGAGATCTGGGTTCTAGTCATGCTGTATAATCTGAACAACTAATTAAATTCCTGTTCTTTTTGTCACTTGAAAGAGAATATCTATAATCTTATGGAAACGCAATGAGGTTTGGATGTAAATTTTAAATGCATGTTAAATTTAAATAAAATGCAAGACATTAAACTAATATTGATCAATCCTAGTAATCTAAAAACATAAAGAATTGAGTATACTAATGTGTTGGACAGTTGGGCAAACTTCATGCAATATTCATTGGCATTTTCCAATGCTTCTTTCAGTTATGCCCCTTCTTCAATGAAAGGAATTCCTTGGATTCATCTGAGGGGATGTAAAAGCAGACTCATGGCTATGGCCTTCATGGCAACATTTCCTCAAAAAAAAAAATGAAATCCTTATAACAGTTCCTGGGACTGAAATCTGAACAGATTTCATGGTTTAATCATGGTTGTAATGTTGATCATGTAGAAAAGCTCTTATCTTTGAGTCTTAGATAATGTCTTCTTTTTAATGGAAGACTCAAAAAAAAGGTGCAGAATTTTCTCTTAAAGTACAAGGTGGTTTGGAGTCAGGTTGATCCTATTCTTTATCCACTATAGTCGTTGTAGAATTCCAAATATTTAGTGCCACAGTGAACACAGATACCCACAGCAGCAGACCCTTGTTTTATATTTACCTGGAGAACCAATTTGAGATTTATGTTTGCTCTCTATTAATGGTGGATTTTTTAAAAGTGGAAGCAGAATACTAATAAGTTTTCTCTGCCTCTTCCTCTCCATATCATACATGAATATTTGAAACTCCTCATATTCACTAAGACTTTGGCTTTAGAAATTTGCTGTTTTAAGAAAATAGGGAGCACGATATTATACTATAGATGGGGAGTCTAAGGAAGAAGAAATTCTGAATGACTTCTCAACTATGACTTCATTAGCAATGCCTTGTGAAAACTGTAAAATACTATAGTGTAGAGATGGAGAAGTCCTCTGCCCAGCCAGACACTCCTGAGACCTGCATATACATAGCTCACATTAATTATGTGGTGTGTTGATTTAAGAAGTTGTTGCCTTCCAGAGAGCATATGTGATATGTGTTTTGTGAATGTTTTGCTTTGCTCACTCTAATGTGTTAATGACATAGCTTGGCACACACTTAAGTCAAAGTTACATTGGGTATCCAGGAACTTCTGTTTTACTGTTCATTAGGGGCCCTATGGGACTACAGAATGCACTGCACATGCTACAAATAAGCTCTGAGCACTGAAGACTTGTGCCAGAGCTGCTAATGTGTTAGAATAGTGAAGTACAAAAAAACAAAACAGACAAACTAAATCTTTTCACTCAATGGTCAATAGGGTACTTACATTTCTAGAGTTAAAAAGGTTTCTAGGTAAAAGATCTATCTTGCCAAACTGTCTTTGCTCATCAGTTCACCAAAATCAAGTCACAAGTGGGAAATAAACGGAAAGCTATTTAGTCTCAAAATATTTTAATTTTTTTAAACAACCACATTTGTGGAAGCAGTTGTCAGACCTACTATGCAACAATGCTTTCTATATGGTTCCCTGGAGAAATACAAAGCAAAATGAACAGCAACAGAAACTATTCTATAAACAAAGATACCAAGCTAATATAGTCAGACAGATGTAGAAGTTCAGATAATTCTGTGAGTTAAGTTTGTTTCTCCCTGACTCTCACTGTGAGTTAAAGATAATTCCCTGTTCTTCTGTCTACTACCATGTTGCAGGGGTACCCTGTATGTGGATCAGCCTCCCCCCACCCCGCCCCTACTAAATGTCTGCATGATGAGGGCAAAGCTCTATCTTTGAGTAACAAAGGTAGAGCTTTGCATTGAGAGGAAACTGAAGACAATGTGTTTGGCTCAATTGAAATATTTATTCTACCTAACTGTGTGAAAGTTTGACCACATGCTCCAGTGATTGGTATGAAGGACAGAAAGATTTTAAGATTCAAGGAGGTGTCCTGAGGTGACATCAGCAAAAAAGCAGGATAGCAGTTTCTAGCCCCCACCCCTCACAGAAACAGATTTAAGCAGCCATCTAGGCATGAAAATAGTATACAAGAGCTAAAGAATCCCAGTGAGAGACTACCTCATCTTGTTGAAGCACAGACAAAAGACACATCAGATACGGCAAGAACATGGTTCATGTTGTTCTGCCAAATGCATACGGTGCAACTCAGAAAGAGACACCCTTCTCTATGGGAGGAGGGTGCAGTGGGCACAAAGCTGCCATGGATGTCAGAACTAGTCCTGGCCTAGTGAAACCCAGAAACAGGCCAGCTTTCTCAGATACAAACCTCAGGGACACCCCAACACCAAAAAAGCCCTGTAGCCCCAGGCTCCACGGCCAGCACTTGTGGACCTAAGCACCAGGCCCACCACAGAGACAGGCTGACACTCATTGACTTGCTCAAGAATGGTGCCAGAGGCCCCAGTCCTGCAGACTCAGGCTTCGGGCCCACTCTACTGGAACCTGGACCCTGGACCAGGTCAGCCCCATGGTCTCAGGACCAAGTGGATTCCTATGAACCCATGTACTAGACCTGCTCTAGTACCAGTCAGTACTCTGTGTGTCAAGCTCAAGGCCCATCTCAGCACCAGGTCAGTCCCTAGGAATGCAGGTTTCAGGTCAGTTCCAGTGGAGCCCATCTCCAGGGAGAGAGCCCTAGTGCCAGGCTGGCCTACTAGGACCCGTATTCCAAGCCAAACCTTGCAAACCCAGGCACTTGGACAACCCAGGAAAACTCAAGCTCTAGGCCTTATTCCACCAGCCAAATCACCAGGCAGCCCTGTCCACAAACCCATGGATAGCATTTGACACAATCCAATATGCTTTCCCCAAAAAACTCTCAACAAATTATCTATAGAATAAATATAACAACACAGTAAGGTTGTAAGTGACAAGCTCACCATTAACATTACACTCAGCCATGAAAAACTACAGTTTTCCTTCAAGGTCAGCAGTGAGACAAAGGTGTCTACTTTCTGCACCTCTATTCAATATACTACTGGAAGTCCTACAGAATAGAGCAATAAGGCAAGAAAAAGAGATAAAAAGCATCCTATTTGAAAACACCTAAGATTTTCTGTCTGCAGATATCATCTTATACATTGAAAATTCTTAAGACTTCACCAGAAAACAGTTAAACTGAAATAAATTCCGTTAAATTGCAGGATACAAAATGAAAGTTGCATCTTTATGTAATAGCAATCATTTATGCTTCTTCACTAACAACAATGTGAGAGAAAGAAATTAAGAAGACATTCTTATTTACTAGCATCAACAGCAAAAACACTGTTTTAAATAAATGAAACCAAGGAGGTGAAAGATCCAAAACAACAATGAAAGGAAAGACACACGTGTTCATACATTACAAGAATTAATATTTTTAAACATCCACGCTAAGCAAAGTTATATACAGATTCAATGTAATCTTTATCAAAATCTCAATTTTGTTTTTTTGCATAGAAATTGAAAATCTTAATATTTATGTGAAGCCTTAAAGATCTCATGTAGCCAAAGCAAGCCTCAGCAAAAAGAACAATGCTGAGGACATCACATTACCTGATTTCAAAATATACTGCAAAGCCATAGCAACAAGATAGCAAAAAAATTGAGTATCCAGAAATAAATTCATGTAATTATAGTCAATTAATCTTAAACAAATGTTTAAAATACACACAAAAAAAGACAGTCTGTTTGATAAAACTGGATAAAAAAAGTCTGTTTAGGAAAAGTGGATATCCACATGCATAAGAAGTGAAAGACCAGAAACTATAAAACTACTAGAAGAAAAGCTTCTTAACATTAACCTTGACAAGGATTTTTTTAAATAGGCTTCAAAAGTGCAGAAAACAAAAGCAAAAATAGATAAATGGGATTGCATCAAACTGAAAAGTTTCTACATAACAAAGGAAACTACCAACCTAGTGAGGACACAACTTACAAAATAAGAGAAAATACTTGCAAACCACACATCTGAAGAATGATTAATATCCAGAATATATAAGGAACTCAAGCAAGAAAACAACCCACATTTTAAAATGGTTAATGCACCTGAATAGACATTTCCCAAAGGAAAACATACAAATGGCCCACAGGTATAAGAAAAGGTGTCAAGCAATCACTGGCCATCAAGGAGATGCAAATTAAAACCACAGTGAAATATCACCATACATGTGTAGAACGACTATTATCAAAGATATACAGCATAGCAAGTATTGTTGAAGATGTAGAGAAAAGGGAACCCAGTACATTTTTTTTTTGGGAATGTGAGTTTGTTTTATGGAAAACACAAGAATTTTCTCAAAAAATTAAAAATATGATCCAATAATTTCACCTCTATGTACATACTGCTTTCAGTATTTTGAAGACATATTTGCTTTCCCGTTTTCAAGACAATATTATTTGGAATAGGAAAGATGTATCTTCATCTGTTTTCTTTGCTAATAACACAATAGATTAAATAAATTGTATTAAATTTGCTGTATCTTTGCTACTGATTCTGATCCAAGCTCATGTGGCATCTGGTGATGGACTTCCTGCTAGCAGAGTCCTCAGGTGGCACAGGGCATCTCATAGTGTAGCAGGGAGTGCACTAGCTAACTTTTAATATCTTTTAAAGGTATTAAATTTGAACATGAGTTTCAAAGTGAGCAAACTATATTCAAACCATTGCTTATAAAAATCAATCTGAGAGTCCATTTATGAATGAATGAGTAAGGAAAATGTGATGACCCATACACACACAATGGAATAGTTGGAATAGTTTCCAGCTTTAAAAAGGAAGAAAGTCTTGCCATCTGCAGCAACAAAGATGACCCTAGAGGACTTTCTACTAAGTGAAATAAGCAAGGCAATACTGCTTGACCTCACTTATATGTAGACTCTAAAAAAGTAAAACTCATAGAAGCAGATAGTAAGAGTGGTGATGACATGGGCTGGATATGCAAGACATTGGGGAGTGACAACCAAAGTGTACAAAATTTTGGTGAGGCAGGATGGATAAGCTCTGGAGACCTGGTGTACATGGTGACAAGAGTTACAATGCAGAGAAACTAATGCAGATACTTTAAAGTGACAGAGGCCAATAGGAGAAGGGAACCAGGAAGTAGAGAAAAGGTTAGTTTGAGAAGAATTAATTTAGAAGGTAACACACATGCACAGGAAAGCAATGCAAGTCAACTCCCTGTATAGCTATCCTTATCTCAACTAGCAAAAACCCTTGGTCCTTCCTATTATTGCTTATACTGTCTCTTCAACAAAATTAGAGATAAGGGCAAAATAGTTTCTGCCTGGTAGCAAGGGGATGGGGGGAAGAGAAAGGTGACAGGGGAAGGAGAGAGGGCAGGGGAAGGGGGCAGAAATGACCCAAACATTGTATGCACATATAAATAAAAGAAAAAAAAAGAGTTAATAATATTGTACTGTGTGCTTGAAATTTACTAGGAAAGTACTGCTTTTTTAACTTTCTTTTTAATTTATTAGCATATAACAATTGTGCAGGGGGATTCATTGTGCCATTTACATATATAATTATATTTTAATTAGATTCACTTCTTCCATCATTTTCCATTGTTCCCCTTTCCCCCGTTCTGTTAAATAGCCTCACCAACATCAAAGCCAAAAGGCAATAAAGTAAAAAATTTCTCCCATTGTTTTTTAGTCAGATATTTGACTTTCTCGATTGTCCTCTGTTTTTTTCCTTCTCTTTCAAATAAGCAAAGGGATGTTATCATTTTATCTTTTTGTTGTGTATCAAATTTTCAAGCATTTATCTTCTAATTCTTCTATTGGATTTTAAATTATTTTCTGTTTTGTGTTTAAGAGAAGGCATTAAAAAGTTTATTTGGAATCTGTTAAACCTGGGCAAAGCTTTTGGCTTTCTTAAATATAATTATGCTATGAATATCTCTTGGGTAGCACATTCTCAAGTGTCAGAACTTGTGCTTTAGTCCATTTGTGCTGCTATAAAAAAATACCACAGACTGTCTAATTTATAAAGGACAAATTGGGACTGGTGGAATGGCTTAAGTGTAGAGCACCTGCCTAGTAAGCACAAGGTTCTGAGTTCAAACACCAGTACTGCAAAAAACAAAACCAAATTTCCTCACAGTTTTGGACACTGGCAAGCCCAAGATCAAGGCATCAGCAGATTTGGTTGTCTAATGAGGGCTTCTCTCTGTTTCTAAGATGGTGTTTTGGTATCAGTTGAATCCTCAAGAGGGGAGAAGTTTCAGAGAGTAACATAGAGATTTCCTCTTATACCTCACCTCAGCCCTCTGTTTTCCCATTCTGGAGCTTGTCTGATTGAGTTTTTTCAAAGAGTAAATGTGCTTTTCTCCAGTGAAAGGAATTGGTACATGCAGTTAGTCACTTGCCTGCACAGGTCAATGAGGGTGAGAAAGCACAACTGGTCTGCTCCTTCCTTCTCTTCTCTCTACCTTTTGTGGTCACTGCCACTCCAAGTGCTGGGCATGTCAGGTGCTCTGAGGGCCTAAGTGACTGCATCCTCATCTTTACTTCCTTTGACACTTGGGTGATAATTTTACCTTTTACTCCCTTGTCTATTGCTGTCTTGGAAGATTTTATAACAATATGCTTTCATTAGCTCTCTCTGTTTTCTTTCTAGTGGATTACCACCTTTATTTTATTCCTTTACTGTACTGTCTTTTAGCAGGATTTAGAAAAGAGAAGAGATAAACTGATGTGTTTTATCTGACTATGGCATGCCCATCTTCTAGTTAGAATATTATAAATGTGATTAGATGCTCAATAGCACTCTCAGTGCCCCTCCTCATGTGTGCTGTGATAGGGTAAACAGGTTCTGCTGGGCTGGCTTAGAAACCCAGCTTCACAGTAATCAAGAATCTCCCCAAAAAGAAAAGTCCAGGAACTGATGGATTCTCTGCTGAATTCTATCAGACCTTGAAAGAAGAACTGATACCAACCCTCCTTAAACTGTTCCACAAAATAGAAAGGGAAGGAAAACTGCATAACATATTTTATGAAGCCAGTATTACACTTATCCCAAAACCAGGCAAAGACACCTCCAAAAAGGAGAACTATAGGCCAATCTCCTTAATGAACATTGATGCAAAAATCCTCAATAAAATAATGGCAAACCGAATTCAACAACACATCAAAAAGATCATTCACCACAACCAAGTAGGCTTCATCCCAGGAAGGCAGGGGTGGTTCAACATATGAAAATCAATAAACGTAATAAACCACATTAACAGAAGCAAAGACAAAAACCACTTGATCATCTCAATAGATGCAGAAAAAGCCTTTGATAAGATCCAACATCATTTCATGATAAAAGCTCTAAGAAAACTAGGAATAGAAGGAAAGTGCCTCAACATTATAAAAGCTATATATGACAAACCTACAGCCAGCATTATACTTAACGGAGAAAAACTGAAACCATTCCCTCTAAAATCAGTAACCAGACAAGGATGCCCACTCTCTCCATTCCTATTCAACATAGTACTGGAATTCCTAGCCAGAGCAATTAGGCAAGAAGAAGGAATAAAAGGAATACAAATAGGTAAAGAAACTGTCAAAATATCCCTATTTGTAGATGATATGATCCTATAGCTTAAAGATCCAAAAAACTCTTCTCAAAAGCTCCTAGACACCATTAATAGCTATAGCAAGGTAGCAGGATATAAAATCAACATAGAAAAATCATTAGCATTTCTATACACTAATAATGAACAAACTGAGAAAGAATATATGAAAACAATTCCACATGCAATAGCCTCAAAAAAAATCAAATACTTAGGTGTAAACCTAACAAAAGATGTGAAAGACCTCTACAAAGAAAACTATACACTTCTAAAGAAAGAGATTGAGGAAGACTATAGAAAGTGGAGAGATCTCCCATGCTCATGGATTGGTAGAATTAACATAGTAAAAATGTCGATACTCCCAAAAGTAATCTACATGTTTAATGCAATTCCCATCAAAATTCCAATGACATTCATTAAAGAGATCGAAAAATCTACCATGAAATTTATATGGAAACAAAAGAGGCCACGAATAGACAAGGCAATACTCAGTCAAAAGAACAATGCTGGAGGTATCACGATACCTGACTTCAAACCATATTACAAAACAGTAACAATAAAAACAGCATGGTACTGGTACAAAAACAGACATGAAGACCAGTGGAACAGAGTAGAGGACCCAGATATGAAGCCACACAACTATAACCAACTTGTCTTTGACAGAGGCGCTAAAAATATACGATGGAGAAAAGACAGCCTCTTCAACAAAAACTGCTGGGAAAACTGGTTAGCAGTCTGCAAAAAACTGAAACTAGATCCATGTATATCACCCTATACCAAGATTAACTCAAAATGGATCAAAGATCTTAATATCAGACCCCAAACTGTAAAGTTGATACAGGAAAGAGTAGGAAATACTCTGGAATTAATAGGTATAGGCAAGAACTTTCTTAATGGAACCCCAGCAGCACAGCAACTAAGAGATAGCATAGATAAATGGGACTTCATAAAACTAAAAAGCTTCTGCTCAACAAAAGAAATGGTCTCTAAACTGAAGAGACCACCCATACAGTGGGAGAAAATATTTGCCAGCTACACATCAAAGGACTGATAACCAGAATATACAGGGAACTTAAAAAACTAAATTCTCCCAAAACTAATGAACCAATAAAGAAGTGGGCAAGTGAACTAAACAGAACTTTCTCAAAAGAAGAAATTCAAATGTCCAAAAAACACATGAAAAAATGCTCACCATCTCTAGCAATAAAGGAAATGCAAATTAAAACCACGCTAAGATTCCACCTCACCCCTGTTAGAATAGCCATCATTAGCAACACCATGAACAACAGGTGTTGGCGAGGATGCAGGGGAAAAAGGAACCCTCTTACACTTCTGATGGGAATGTAAACTAGTACAACCACTTTGGAAAAAAATTTGGAGGCTACTTAAAAATCTAAATATTGATCTGCCATATGATCCAGCAATTCCACTCTTGGGGATATGCCCAAAAGACTGTGACACAGGTTACTCCAGAGGCACCTGCACACCCATGTTTATTGCGGCACTATTCACAATAGCCAAGTTATGGAAACAGCCAAGATGCCCCACTACTGATGAATGGATTAAGAAAATGTGGTGTTTATACGCAATGGAATTTTATGCAGCCATGAAGAAGAACGAAATGTTATAATTCACTGGTAAATGGATGGAATTGGAGAACATCTTTCTGAGTGAGGTTAGCCTGGCCCAAAAGACCAAAAATCGTATGTTCTCCCTCATATGTGGACATTAGATCAAGGGCAAACACAAGAAGGGGATTGGACTTTGAGCACATGATAAAAGTGAGAGCACACAAGAGAAGTATGAGGATAGGTAAGACACCTAAAAAACCAGATAGCATTTGTTGCCCTCAGTGAGGAGAAACTAAAGCAGGTACTTTAAAGCAACTGAGGCCAATAGGAGAAGGGGACCAGGAACTAGAGAAAAGGCTAGTTCAAGAAGAATTAACCTAGAAGGTAACACACATGCACAGGAAATCAATGTGAGTCAACTCCCTGTATAGCTATCCTTATCTCAACTAGCAAAAGCCCTTGGTCCTTCCTATTATTGCCTATACTCTCTCTTCAACAAAATTAGAGATAAGGGCAAAATAGTTTCTGCTGTGTAGTGAGGTGGTGGGGGGGAGAGGGAGGGGACGGTGGAGGGTAAGGAAGGGGGGGATGGGGACAGAAATGACCGAAACATTGTATGCGCATATGAATAAAAACAGATAAATAAATAAATAAATAAGAAAAAAATAAATAAATAAAGTAATGGATGTATTAATAAGTTTGACCATGGTAATCATATCAAAGAGTGAATGTGTCAGTTTTTACACCTTATACATATACAATTTTATTTGTTAATTATAGCTCAGTAAAGCTGGATAGTGTAATTCTTAGCCTCTATGACCATGTTGAATACAAATATAAAAATAATATTAAAGCCAGGCACCAGTGGCTCAGGCCTGTAATCCTAGCTAATCAGGAAGCAGAGATCAGGAGGATCATGGTTGAAAGCCAGCCCAGGCAAATAGTCTGTGAGACCGTATCTTGAAATACCCATCACAAAAAAGGGCTGGTGGGGTTGCTCAAGGTGAAGGCCCTGAGTTCTAGCCCCAGAACAACAAAATAAATAAATACATAAATAAATAAATAATAATATTAAATGTCAGTTGTATGTGTTAGTAACAGATCCTATAAATTGTAATAGCACACTATTAACTTCTTTAAACTGCATAAATATGACTTCTATAAAGTGAAAGTAATCTGAAAAATAATCAGCTAACCAATATAATAAAACAAAGCAAAAATGTAAAGAATATTGGCAAAATATACCTAAGATACCAGGTAATGCTTATTGAAATTCTTAGATTTTTCTGAGCTAAAGAAATACTGTTAAATGTTGCATATGCTGGGAAACTACTATGAGTTGAAATAATAAAACCAATAAACACCTTATTACCAAAAAAAAGGAAAGAAAGAAGAGAGAGAGGGAGGGAGGAAGGAAAAAAGAAAGAGAGAGAAACAGAGGGAAAGAAAGAAGAAAGAGAGAGAGACAGAGAGACAGAAAGAAAGAAAGGAAGAGAGAAAGAAAGAGGAATCCCTAGGCCAAAGTTGTTAGAAATAAGAGATGGCAGATTAGCTAAATCTCAAGAACATCTGAGGGCGTATGAGGAAGAGAGAGATTTAGATACTTAAAATAGTGCGTTCAAAGCTTCAGGTTGCATTTCAAGTTCCTGTCTTGCTAAGATTCAAGAGTTGCTTATTTTTTGACTTGACAGGAGACCTAAGAAAACCACTGACCCTGTAGGAACTCAACAGATAGCCTTAAAATTAGGCCGTCACATTCCTATCAAATGTCCAGTTTATAAGGCCTATGTGCACATACACATATAGTAGTCTATAGTGACTTTCTCAGAAAGACATCATAAACAGCAGATATCTTTCAAGCAATATTAACCATGCTGCTGAGTCCCTAATGATAGGATCTTGAGTAATTTAAACAAGAATTTGCTATTAAATTGGAGAATAGGGGGGCAGAACAGGTCCAGCCTGGGGATGTTGATACTAGTGGGACAGGGGAGGAGGTAGGGAGAGGGTTTAAGAGGGTGAATATGGTGCAAATATTGTGTACACATGAATGTAAATGGAAAAAAAAATACACCTCTTGAAAGTATTTCTTGAATTTGATGTATTAGAAGAACCTTTGCAAATGCCACAACACAATAAAATAAAATAATTTGCCATTACGGGAAGAACATTATCAAAGAATCTCTATTCTTATAGCCATAGTTTTAAGTATTTGTGGGAGGTTAAATAAGTTACAAAAAATGGTTTACCCCTAGTATCTACTGCAGTTAAGTTTCCATTTTCATAGGAAAAAATAAGACAATACTGGTGACAGCAGTAAGGAGTAATATTTACTTCCTTCACTATATATCTTGTACTTCCAAAGTTCTTAACAATATGAATTAATTTCTGTCAAGATTGGAAAAATCTATTAAAATTTTCTTATGGAGATATTTGCAATTATGCTATTAGCCATTCCAGATGACTAATGTCTGTTGGTTCATGCACTAACAGAGATCTTTATTTTTGTCATTCAGCTGTACATTCCTAATGGGGACAGTTAATATTTTGACGGGATGGGCTTTCCAGAATTTTTTGCTGAAGCCTTAAGTAGATTCCTTTGTTGACTCAGAAGGTATAAATAGATTGCCATAAATCTGAAAATCCCCTTCATAGCATGGTTGAGTCTATCTCTTTGATTGAATTAAAAACAAACTGTATTCCCAGATGACTTTTTGAAACTTTTTAACTTACTTTAAATTTTGTGGTTGTTTTATTAACTCTGTTAGCCACACTATAAATAGCAGTTGAGTGCAACATGTGTTAGAAAATTTTATCTCTTGAAAGCAGGTAGGATCAGAGAAAGTAGATGGGCTGATAGCCCATCTTTGCTTGTTTGTATTACAGTTCTGCCCAAGACAAACCTGTAACGTAATCAAACTTGGTCATTACTTTTCTCTGCTTTTTTACTCAATAGCATTCCTGGGTCTTCTAAGGTTCAGGATTCCCTTCATCAAGTCACTACTCTTTAGCTTTAATCCTTGGGCAGTGTCTCAAAAGTTGAATCTTACTTCTAACACCTGCCAAAAAATTACTCATTCTGCAAACTCTGGGGAAGTCTGTTCTCTGCATTCCATAATGCCATACGGTACTAAAGAGAAAATAGTTATTGCCATGGCTCTTCTCTTTCCTCTCCAAATACAGAAAAACTTCATCAGTGACTTTTTAAAATATAAACAGAATAGTTGCTCAAAGGTTTTAGACTAATACTGAAAATCCCAGTTAAAATGAGAAAGGAAGAATCATAGACCAGAAAAAAAAATAGATTTTATTTTTAGGAAAAGGTGCTCCTCTATGGGAAGGGAAGACTGTTACCAGTCTATGTTTCTATATTGGGTGCAGAATTCAGAGTTATGATGCCTGAATCAAAGTCAGAAACCATTTCTCCTATTGCAAACTGCCTTTATGCTGGATGAATCATTCCAACTGCATAATCCAGCCATTTTTAGAAATGTATAGCAGTTTATTAAATTATAATACAATAGATAATTACTCCTGTGGTAGATGACTTCATGATTATGGTGCACCTTTATACATACATTTTCTTACACAATAAAGTATCACTACTTTGCCCCCATATGTCTGGGAAGATATGTATATTATAGACACATAGATTGCCCCAGCAACTGAAAGGAGCCTAAGATGAACAAACAATAATATGATATGCTCATTTGTGGCAAGACTATGGCTAACACCTTAGCTTTTCTCACTCCATTTCATTAACATAGAGCAAAATTTGACAGTAATAGATGGGAATACTGAGGTGCAAGAAAAGGACTGAGTGTTCAAGATTCCTGTGCCTACCTCACAGATCTGACTAAGAGCATACCAGGCCATTTCTTTTTGCTCACTGTCCCTTTAATCACACATAAACTTGGAAAATACCAAAGAGAGAGAGAGAGAGAAGCAAAGACTGGGACAGAAAGACAGTGAAGCAATCATACATTTCCCAGTGCCAGAAATCCTCTATGTGATGTTCTCAGTATTCTCAATCTTATTAGAGCACTAAAGGTCGATCCTTTGACCCTGAAAGCTTTTCCTTTCCACTCTCTATTCCATGTCAGATAGTCCTTTCATTTTGCAGAGAAGTAACTAAGATAACCAGTAATCAAAAGTAAATGCTGTACTATATGAGAAGAGGCATCATATATCATCTTTAATAAAATGTGTTCTCACCTGTTGAACAGCTTCATGGCATTACTATGGGCTCATTACTTAAGTCTTAAATGATTCTTAAATATTCAAAATAATATTACTTCAAAGACTCTTATAACCCCAGAATGCCTATCAATTTTAATAACAGTAAGACAAAGCAAAAATGAAAACAATGTATAAAAAGGGTACACACTTTCTGATGTTTCTCTCACTCCTACTGTCTTCTGCTATGCCTTGTGACCTTTGGCCACTGAGTTCTCCCTTATCTGGAATGCCCTGTAAAGAATGAAAAATTTACACTCATTTGTTGATAACCTTCCTAGACTCACTTTCTGCTATGATTTCTGGCCATAATGAGTTTCAGTCATTTATGCTGTTCCATATTCCATTCATATTTGCCACTAGGTCCATGCATGCTGTTCTTTTCTCCTTTGCTGTAATACATACCAGCAATCTCTAACCCTATCCACTCCTCCCATTAGTTTCCATATCAACTTTCTATATGCACAGATGTGTTTCACATGGGTAATAATCAGCCTTAAATGTTTCCCAAAGATACTGGTTGCTTGGTGTTTACACCTTTGTCAATGCCTTCCCATGCTTAATCAGGACTAGTCAGGAATGATAGTGTATGTTTTCTAAGACTAGCCATAAAGGCCACTGGGCTGCTGCTTTGTCCTTTTGGATTGTTTGTTTTAGAGAAAATCAGATACCATGATATTAGGACACTTACCCAGGCCCACATGAAGAAGAATCGAGGTCTCTTGATCACAACTAGTGTTAATGTACAGTCATGTGAGTGGCTATATTTAGCCCCTGGCAAACCTTTAGATTATTTCAAACCCAATCAACATATTAACTGTATCTCATATAAAATCCCAAGTCAGGACTACCAAGCCCAATCTTGAATTCCTGACTCACAGAAACTGTGAAAGATAATGCATGTTTACAGTTCTTTTACACATTGAGCTTTGGAGCAATGGGTTATATAGCAATAGGTAACTAATACAGCACTCCACACAGTTCTGGTGGCTAATCTGGTGAGGGAAGGTGGCCCCTTACTGTGGTTCCATGCCTCTAGTTCTTCCAGTCTCACACTGACCATATTGAACCTTAATCTTCATTAACTCAATCTTCTTGTGTATCTCACTTGCTAGCTTAATGGTGTTCAAAGCATTATCTGTGTCATCTGTGCTAGCTGTATGCCACAGCACAATTTAATTATCAAAAGTAATATTCATTCTGTACTGGTAAGAATGAACGATGATATCAATCTTGTCATCTATGATATGGGAAGATGAGGATATGTCACTGTATTCTTTGGGATCTAGACATATAAACATAAGTTGCCTGATTAAAGTTTATAACAATGAATTTCTTAGAAAATCTCTCTGTAATATGCAGTGGTGGGAAGACCCCCTACAGGATGCTTCCAGGGAAAAATTATAGAGAAAATACGCATTTATCTTTTTCCCACTAAAGTGATTGTAAGACAGAGAAACAGAGAGCAGACAATGGATGAAACACAACACCTAACTTTGAGAATATGCAAAATGGTTTAACATATAAACCCAGAGGTTTATATGTTGTATGAAAGATGGTTTGACCCATAGTTCCTTTTCCAGATCCCACGTAACAAGGCCTAGCACAATTTTTTAAAATAAAATCTAGCAAAAAAAGTCCTTAGAGAATGAATACAATGCTGGACTACAAAGAATGGCAGCCTGAACTTAGGCAGGTGGGCTAGTAACTTCCACAGTTGAGGTCATAGCAAAATATCTTGTCCCCAGCTTGCCACTACTTGGGGAAGCCCAAAGTCAATCCTGATTTTCATCACCACAGATTCAAAGCTTCCAGTATGTAGGTTAGTGCATCCATCTTTAATAAGAATAGGCAACCAATAGTCAAAGATATTTCTTGTATGTATCAAACATCAGTAATAGAGGACTGAGCAAATTAAAGCTAAGTATCACAAAAGAAATGAAAAGTTGTTAGAGAAAATAGAAAAACAATCAGGAAGCAGAATAAAATATCCAAAATAATCCTTCATCATTGGTATTTTCAGAAAGATAGAGAAGGTATTATATTTATGAAAGAAGAATAGGAAACAAGAATACAAAAATAATGAGATCAGAAAACAAAAAAAGAATAGAAACAAAAAGTAGCAAATTTTACAATAATCAACACTAAAGTAGATAGATCAACTCAAAGATATTTTCTCCGAAATTGAAGAAAAATAAAAAAACCTAGGAGAAAAATATTATAAAATAAAGGATCAGTGTATGAGGTCCAACATCCAACACATTAGTTGAGACAAAGAAACAAATAGAACAGAAGGAAAATATTCTAAAGTCCCCCCACGGAAGTTAGGTAGGTATATAGATTGAAAGGATCTAGTAATCATTTGGAACAATAAAACAACGAACAAATAGAAATTTCTAAGGTACAACATAAATATTTCAGAACACCAAAGATAATGAAGAAACAGGAAAAAATGATGTGTTGAGGGGGTGATATGTTAAATATTAAGAAAAGAATTACATTAGTACCAACATTAGGTACTAAAAGACTGGAAATAGAGTCTATGAGACTTTAAGGTAAGAGTTATTTCTGACCTAAAATCCTACATCCTGACAAATCATTAGTCAAATTTACAAGTATAGAGATGTGCTTTAAGAAGTAGAGCACCTGATTAGCAAGTACAAGCCCCTGAGTTCAAATCCCAATACTGCATAATGGTGATGCTGAAATAAAAGTATAATATAGACTCTTTTGGAATGTAGAAACTCAAACTACTTGTTTCTATGCATCCCATCTTAAGAAAATACTTAAGGAGTATACGTAAATATACTTATGAACTTAAGGAAAATACTTAAGAAGTTTCTTCACCAAATAAGGAACAGATGACATACAAGAAATCTTACTAAGAACAAAGCAAAAGAAGCCTAGAATAAATTTGAAGGAGAGACCTATGTCAACAGTTGAGCAATAAGCCTAGAGAGCAGCCTGTCCAAATGAGCTCAGGATAATGGACGTCTCCAGAAAGTCTACACCCAACCAAGTGGGATGGTATCATGTTTAGAGTTATAATTGAAAGTATATGCAGCCACGTTAATGTCAATAAATCTAATTTTTCTTGGTGTTGGGGATCAAACCCAGAGCCTTGTACATGCTAGACCAGGATTCTACCACTGAGCTACATCCCAGCCCTGAATCTAATTGTTTTTTATTATACTGCTGTTTGAACTCAGGACCTCCCATTTTCTAGGCAGGTACTCTACCACTTGAGCCACACCATAAACCGTTTTTTTACTTAACTTACTTTTCAGGTAGGGTCTTGCTTATTTTTTTCAGGGGCCATTCTAGACTACAATCTACTTGTCTATGCCTCCTGTGTAGCTGAGATTATAGGCACACACCACAAAATCTGGTCCCACCATGTATGGGCTTCTATTGTTATTTTAATAAAATTGGAATTTATTTGGAATCCTTTTACAAGAGTATAGACTCTAGTTCCTAAAAGTTGATGTCAATTTTTGAAGGAAATATAGCAAATTATGGTGTCTATAATTTGGTAAATGTTTTAAGGCAAAATTCACTTGAGTTTGTCTCAAATATGTTCAGTACAAGTAATTTGTTTGTAAACACTGACAGTTATGAACATGTAACTTCTGCAGAAACTTTCAGTTTTAAGGAAATTCATCAGAAATACTATCATGAATGCCATTAACAAATTCAGGCTAGTGAGTCTGGCTTAAAGAACAAAAATCATCCACTTGATTGTGGGGAGATGTACTTTTGCAGTCTCAGCTGGTCATGGCAAGTCTGCCCTTGTGATCACTCTGGCCAGCAAATATGAGGGAGATTTCTCTATGGGAGAAATCCAAAGGCCCTTTATTTTTCTGGAGGTATAGAGTTTATTTTAAACGAAATCCTGAACTATTGGCCTCCATGCATACTTTACTGAAGGGCTGTGCCCTGTCTTGGATGCAGCATTATGATGAGTCTATCGTCTGGGTGCCTGGGTCTGTCCACCTCAGGAAACACCAAAGCCCAGCAGGAGAGAATTGGATGACCCAGCTGTTCTCAGCCAAAATTATGGATCAGACTTAGGTATTCCAATTTGGATAGATTCAAGCAAATATAATTTGAGCCCCTTGACCTTAGAATGAATTGTGTTCAGATTATGGTTTTCTTTATAAATTCACTTACCTTTCCTGCTCTTTCTGCTTGGCACTTAGCATGTCTAGCAGAGGGCTTTGGCATAACTAGGTGTTTATACTCACAAAATATCACTGTTTATAAATATTTCAGAAAACATTTGTATGCCATGATACTGATGCCCTGCTAAGGTAATGGGCTAGTCTAACTGCATAGTTTTATTTGTTTCTAATTTACCATGGGTCTAGACAGATTCTGTCTTAATTACTCCAAAATGATCAGCTGCTGTTTGAATATTTAGTGGATTTTCCTATGAGTATTAAAATGCTTTCTCTGATAAAATGAAGGTTTATAATGGAAAAGTTTTTCTCTTGTTTTGATGACCTCCAGCCAGTATGCCTTGGTTAATGTGGATGGGTACTGCATGTTAGGTGCTTTTCAGCTTCAAGGATTGGCCCATTACCACTTTGTCTTTTGACATGAATTTAGTATATAAGAACACTGGACAGAAGCCACACTGGGATGTTCTAATGAGGCTGGCCAACACATACTCAGTGACTGCTGAGGACAATGAATTGTCAGATAAGCTACCCCATGCTCTGACAAGTTAGGATGGTGAGATAATCCTATTTAAGATCTTACTGAATTATGCATTACTTCTCTCCCCCACTAATCTTTGCGGTGCGCTTTTGTTTTCTTACTGTCTGCACCCTCAGAGCTATGTAGATTGTTGTTTTATGTTAAAGACAAAGCATTTCATTAATTTGTCAATGCTATACTAGCTAGAACAAGGGAAAACAAAAGATATCTAGTGTGTGCTTTTCACAGATTGTTTACCGAAACTGGTATGTTCCAATGGCTACTGCTACTGGGTAATTAATTGCACACAAGTAAAAACCAGAACAGATTTTCACTTAGGTCCATGCCCATGTCAAAGAACCATGGGAATAAGTTAAAAGACTCCTGAAGATACACCAACCAGGTTCTACCATGCTAGCCAGTTTGCTGATGAGCAATTGGATACACTGATGAAGACACGTGAACATGCTACTTTCCATGCACCCATACTCCTTCACCTTTCAACATTTACTCCATTGCAAGAAAAGAGAGTTAGCACAAAAGCAGAATTAAGGACTCATAGAACAAGGCTGAAAAGTTTCTCAAGAAATTAACATTAGGATAAATACATGAAAATAACTCCAGATAATAGTGAAAAATTGATTCAAGTTCAACTGTTATACTTGAATTAATTCTTTTCATGTAAAGAAAAGCAATAAAAGAGGAATAGGGAAACAAACAAATGAGTTTTTCAAAAAACTAAGCTGGAAGACATAAGTCTGACCATATTAATAATAACATTAAATGTGATTAGATTAACCAAAATGCAGTGTGTCAGACAGGCCAACCATGTGATATCCAAGGACACACATTTAAGATTAATACTCAGATAGGTTGAAAGTAAAAGGATGGAAAAGATGTGTAATTCAAATAGAATCCATACAAAAAACCAAAGTGGCTATACTAACATGAGACAAACTGATTTTAAAATGTTAAAAAAATGTTGCTAAATATAAAAAGGATCTTATAATGCTAAGATCCAAGCTGGGTGCAGTGGCAGGCACCTGTTATCTCAAGCTATACAGGAGGCCAAGATCAAGAGGATTGCTGTTGTAGGCCAGACTTGGTTAAAAGTTTGCAGGACCTCATTTCAACCAATACGTGGGCACAATGGCTTGTCCATGTCATCCCAGCCATGGTAGAAAGCATAAAATAGGAGGATCATGCTTTAGGCCAGCTGGGGCAAAAAAAAAAAAAAAAAGCAGGACCCTATGTCCAAAATAATCAGAGCAAAAAAGGATGGGAGGGTGGCTCAAGCAGTAGAGCACCTGTCTAGCAGGTGCAAAGCCAAGTTCAAACCCTAATACTGGAAAAAAAAAAGAAGAATCAATCCATCAGGAAGACAATTGTAAATACATGTACACCTACTAACACAGGCCCCAAACACATGATGTAAAAACTGTCAAATTAAAGGGAAAATAGATAATTATACCACCATAGTTGGACATTTCAACAGTTTTCTTCTAAGAATGGATACAGTAACTAAACAGAAAACCAACAAGGAAGGAGAAGACCTAAAACACTCTAAACCAACTAGGTCTCATAGATACCTATGGAGCACCCCACCACTACCAGCAGAATACACATCTTTTCAAGTATACATTGGATATTCTGCAGAATATAGCATGTGCTAGGTTACAAACAAGCCTCAAAAACTTTAAGAGTGAAAAAATACAACGTATCTGACAACAATGCAATGAAATTAAGAATCAATAACAGAAAAACTTTGGGAAAATGCAAAAATAAGTGAAAACAATAAGCTCTAACTAGAAAGTGAATCAAACAAGATATCACAAGGAAAATTAGAAAATACTATGATGATTGAAATAAGGACATACTGTAGTAAAGTTAGGTGGTGCCACTGAAACAGTGCTAGAAGAAAATGTATATCTCTGAACATGCATTTTTAAAAAGATTACAAATAACTTCTATCTTAATAAATTGGAGGACAGATCAAGCCATAACTGAAACAAATATGAAGATTAGAATAGGATTTAGTAAAGCAGAGAATAAAAAAGTGATAGAAAAATGAAAAACCAAAGCAGTTATTTGAAAAGATTGATAAACCTTTAGTTACACTGGCCAAGAAAGAAGAAATGCAAATTACTTAAATCAGGAAATAAAGACAGTATACTAACACTGACCTACAAAAATGAGAAGAGACTATAAACAACTATGTGCCAAAAAATAGATAGCTTGAATAAAATCTATAAATTCCTAGAAAATATAAATGATGAAGAATCAATTCTAAGTACTCACAAACTCAAGAAATAGGAAAAGGAAGGAATACTTCCTTGTGCTATGAGGCCAGCATTACTTTGATCTGAAACATCTCATATAAGTATAGATGCAGAAATCCCCAAAAGTAGTAACAAACCAAATATACCAACATTCAAAACAGAGTATACATTATGAACACTAATTACTTATTCCACTAATGAAAACTTGATTTGCCCGTAGGCATTGCAAATAGGAATGTAGTTTATTGTTTTGGAAAACACTTTAGTAGTTCCTCAAAAACATTAAACAGACTTATTATATAGTAACTATCACAGGAGAGTTACCATCTGATAACTTTCCACCTCTAGGGGCATACCTAAAACAACCGAAAGCATATATTCAACCAAAAGCTTGTACCTGAGTGACCATGGCAGATTTACTAGTAATAGCAAAAACATAGATATGAACCAAATGCTTATTACATGAAAAATGAACATAAGGAATATGGTACATTCGTATGATGGAATGGTGTACTGCATACCAGAGAATGAAATATTGATCCATACTACAGTGTGGATGAACCTTAAAATCCTTATGCTGTTATAAGACAGTAACAAAAAGCCACATATCATATAATTGCACTTATATGAAATATCCAAAATTGCAAATCCACAGAGAGGTAGACTAAGGGGCAGGGAGAAATGACTGCTAGTATGTATGGAGGTTTGTTTTCTTTTTTGAGTGTGCTAAAAAGTACTCTAAAATTGATTTCAGTAATGGTTGCAAACTGTGAATATACTAAAAAAAACGAGTGAGCTATATAATTTAAAGGGGTACATTTTATATCAATATGTAAATTATAATTCAATGTAAAATGTAACCATATAAAGGATATGGTATCAATAAGATACAAGACAAATGTGATATGATAATTCAATGGATTTTTTGGGTTTATTACCATACAATAGTTGTCAATGGATTTTTAAGTTAGTAAAATGTAACACTTTTTCATAATAACAAATTTATGAACTAGTAGCCAAAGGGGCATTTCTCAAACTGATAATGGACCTCTACAAAATGTACTGTATTTAATGGTGAAATATTGAATGCATGTTCTCTAAAATGAGGAACAAAACAAGAAACTTAGCCAATACTATTCAACATTTTATTGAACACTGTAGAAAATTAAATGAAGGCATCCAGGATTGGAAAGGAGGAAGTAAGTCATCTATTTGCAGATGACATGAACTTGTAAATAGAATATCCTAAGGAATCCACTAGAAAACTATTAGACCTGATGAACCTGCTTAGCAGGGTTGCAGGGTATAAGATGAATATGCAATAATATATTTTACTTAATACAACTGCAATCCACAGTCAATAGTGAAATTAAAAAACAATTCCACTTATAGTGGCACCAAAACGGACAAAGTATTTATGAATACATTTAACCAAAAAGGCATATACGTTGTACTCTGAAAGCTAAAAGGTAGTAAATAAACTGAAAACTTTCACAAGTTGTTGTATACAAAAGACTTATTTAGTTAAAATGTCAATAATCCCCCAATTAATCTAAACATTCAGTAAAATTCCTATCAACATTCCAGATGGCTTGTTTGTAGAATCTGGTTGATCCTAACATTGACAAATTTCACCATAGATAGAAGAAAAAACACAGAGATGTGCAGATTCCAAATAGAAACTGACCAGAGCCCACAAAGTACACTACATTTGGAGATAAAAAGGAGCCAGGAGAATCTGAGATTCAAAAGCTAAATGAAGGGAAGGTATTAAAGATACCTGACAGAAAAGAAATGAAACAACAGAAAGTTAACCATTACATTTGACAAGATGGAGATAGTTGTTGATCTTCCAGGAAAAAAAAATGTTCTGAGAGGCTGAGATGAAAATTTTCAAGGGTGGGAGATGAGAAAGCTGAGGCAAGACTATGGAAAAGTTCAGTATATTGATATTAAAATGGTCAGAGACACGTGGCTGCTCAAGGGAGAGAGGATCAAGATCTGTTCTTCCAAAATGGTAGATATTACAAACCCTTGCTAGTCCAACAGTACTAATCTAGTACAGAGAAGAAACTTGTAAGAGAGATGAAAACTCAAGAATTTTTTGAGAAGGTAGGCAGGAATCCAGTGCAGAATGGAGACTAGTTTTCCATGGTTCATTCAGAGAAACAGGAAGGAAAACAGATTTATGTAGGCACAGATGACAGAAGTCATTGAGTATGGTCAGAGTACTTGGAAGTCCCTATGTGATTGCTTCTGTATCCTCAGCTGAATACTGTGGATGTCAGAGATTGCGAATGGGAAGGAAATTGTAATAGAGTTTTGAGGCAAGAGAAAGGTAGGAAATACCTGCCTGGTTTCTCTGACAAATCCAAGAAACTCTTACAGTGAATAATTATCCTAAGCGAGTATTATCCTGAGCACTTCATTTCATCCTTCCAAACCCAGGAGATGAGCGCTTTCGTTATAAAACTATTTTCAAACATTTTATTATAAACACTTTCAAATATATAGCAAACTTGCAAGAGTTTTACAGTGTACATCTTTGTACCCACCACCAATCCATCTTATCTTTGTGATGAATTTCCAAGTCAATTGTGAATATCACCATATTTCCCTTATAATTACTTAAGTGTACATATTAATTATTAGAATTACTTAAGTGTATATATGAATTATTAGAATTAGTCAGCCATTTACAGTTTCCTGAAATATTTTAGATATATTTTAAAGACTATTTTTTTTTATTATTCATATCTGCATACAAAGCTTCAGTCATTTCTCCCCCCTGCCACCACCCCTCCCTTACCACCCACTCCGCCCCCTCCCTCTCCCCTGTACACCCTCAATACCCAGCAGAAACTATTTTGCCCTTATTTCTAATTTTGTTGTAGAGAGAGTATAAGCAATAATAGGAAGGAACAAGGGTTTTTGCTGGTTGAGATAAGGATAACTATACAGGGCATTGACTCACATTGATTTCCTGTGCGTGGGTGTTACCTTCTAGGTTAATTCTTCTTGATCTAACCTTTTCTCTAGTTCCTGGTCCCCTTTTCCTATTGGCCTCAGTTGCTTTAAGGTATCTGCTTTAGTTTCTCTGCGTTAAGGGCAACAAATGCTAGCTAGTTTTTTAGGTGTCTTACCTATCCTCACCCCTCCCTTGTGTGCTAAAGCTTTTATCATGTGATCAAAGTCCAATCCCTTTGTTTGTTTGCTCTTGATCTAATGTCCACATATGAGGGAGAACATACGATTTTTGGTCTTTTGGGCCAGGCTAACCTCACTCAGAATGATGTTCTCCAATTCCATCCATTTACCAGCGAATGATAACATTTCGTTCTTCTTCATGGCTGCATAAAATTGCATTGTGTATAGATACCACATTTTCTTAATCCATTCGTCAGTGGTGGGGCATCTTGGCTGTTTCCATAACTTGGCTATTGTGAATAGTGCCTCAATAAACATGGGTGTGCAGGTGCCTCTGGAGTAACAGTCTTTTGGGTATATCCCCAAGAGTGGTATTGTTGGGTCAAATGGTAGATCAATGTCTAGCTTTTTAAGTAGCCTCCAAATATTTTTCCAGAGTGGTTGTACTAGTTTACATTCCCACCAACATTGTAAGCAGGTTCCTTTTTCCCCACATCCTCGCCAACACCTGTTGTTCGTGGTGTTGCTAATGATGGCTATTCTAACAGGGGTGAGGTGGAATCTTAGCGTGGTTTTAATTTGCATTTCCTTTATTGCTAGAGATGGTGAGCATTTTTTCATGTGTTTTTTGGCCATTTGAATTTCTTCTTTTGAGAAAGTTCTGTTTAGCTCACTTGCCCATTTCTTTATTGGTTCATTAGTTTTGGGAGAATTTAGTTTTTTAAGTTCCCTATATATTCTGGTTATCAGTCCTTTGTCTGATGTATAGCTGGCAAATATTTTCTCCCACTCTGTGAGTGTTCTCTTCAGTTTAGAGACCATTTCTTTTGATGAATAGAAGCTTTTTAGTTTTATGAAGTCCCATTTATCTATGCTATCTCTTAGATGCTGTGCTGCTGGGGCTTCATTGAGAAAGTTCTTACCTATACCTACTAACTCCAGAGTATTTCCTACTCTTTCCTGTATCAACTTTACAGCAGTTTTTGTTGAAGAGGCTGCTTTTTCTCCACCGTATATTTTTAGCTCCTTTTTCAAAGACAACTTGGTTATAGTTGTGTGGCTTCATATCTGGGTCCTCTATTCTGTTCCAGTGGTCTTCATGTCTGTTTTTGTGCCAGTACCATGCTGTTTTTATTGTTATTGCTTTGTAATATAGTTTGAAGCCAGGTATTGTGATACCTCCTGTATTGTTCTTTTGACTGAGTATTGCCTTGGCTATTCGTGGCTTCCTGTGTTTCCATATAAATTTCATGGTAGATTTTTCGATCTCTTTAATGAATGTCATTGGAATTTTGATGGGAATTGCATTAAACATGTAGATTACTTTTGGGAGTATAGACATTTTTACTATGTTGATTCTACCATTCCATGAGCATGGGAGATCTCTCCACTTTCTATAGTCTTCCTCAATCTCTTTCTTCAGAAGTGTATAGTTTTCCTTGTAGAGGTCTTTCACATCTTTTGTTAGGTTTACACCTAGGTATTTGATTTTTTTTTGAGGCTATTGTAAATGGAATTGTTTTCATACATTCTTTTTCAGTTTGCTCATTGTTAGTGTATAGAAATGCTAATGATTTTTCTATGTTGATTTTATATCCTGCTACCTTGCTATAGCTATTGATGATGTCTACAAGCTTCTGAGTAGAGTTTTCTGGGTCTTTAAGTTATAGGATCATGTCATCTGCAAATAGGGATATTTTGATAGTTTCTTTACCTATTTGTATTCCTTTTATTCCTTCTTCTTGCCTAATTGCTCTGGCTAGGAATTCCAGTACTATGTTGAATAGGAGTAGAGAGAGTGGGCATCCTTATCTGGCTCCTGATTTTAGAGGGAATGGTGTCAGTTTTTCTCCGTTAAGTATAATGCTGGCTGTAGGTTTGTCATATATAGCTTTTATAATGTTGAGGCACTTTCCTTCTATTCCTAGTTTTCTTAGAGCTTTTATCATGAAATGATGTTGGATCTTATCAAAGGCTTTTTCTGCATCTATTGAGATGATCAAGTGGTTTTTGTCTTTGCTTCTGTTAATGTGGTTTATTACATTTATTGATTTTCGTATGTTGAACCACCCCTGCATCCCTGGGATGAAGCCTACCTGGTCGTGGTGAATAATCTTTTTGATGTGTTGTTGAGTTCAGTTTGCCATTATTTTGTTGAGGATTTTTGCATCAATGTTCATTAAGGAGATTGGCCTATAGTTCTCCTTTTTGGAGGTGTCTTTGCCTGGTTTTGGGATAAGTGTAATACCGGCTTCATAAAATGTGTTTGGCAGTTTTCCTTCCCTTTCTATTTCGTGGAACAGTTTTATGGAGGGTTGGTATTAGTTCTTCTTTAAAGGTCTGATAGAATTCAGCAGAGAATCCATCAGGTCCTGGACTTTTCTTTTTGGGGAGACTCTTGATTGCTGTTTCAATTTCATTTTGTGTTATGGATCTATTCACTTGATTAATTTCCTCTTGGATCAGTTTTGGATGGTCATATGTATCTAGAAATCTGTCCATTTCTTTAAGATTTTCAAATTTATTTGAATATAGGTTCTCAAAGTAGTCTCTGATGATTTCCTGGACTTCCATGGTGTTTGTTGTTATCTCCCCTTTTGCATTCCTGATTCTACTAATTTGGGTTTTTTCTCTCCTCATTTTAGTCAGGTTTGTCAGGGGCCTATCGATCTTGTTTATTTTTTCAAAGAACCAACTTTTTGTTTCATTAATTCTTTGTATAGTTTTTTTGGTTTCTATTTCGTTGATTTCAGTTCTTATTTTTATTATTTCTCTCCTTCTATTTGTTTTGGGATTTGCTTGCTCTTGTTTTTCTAGGAGTTTGAGATTTATCATTAGGTCATTGATTTGGGATCTTTCAGTCTTTTTAATATATGCACTCATGGCTATAAACTTTCCTCTCAGGACTGCCTTAGCTGTGTCCCATAGGTTCCGGTAGGTTGTGTTTTCATTTTCATTGACTTCCAGGAACATTTTAATTTCCTCTTTTATTTTATCAATGATCCATTCTTCATTAAGTAATGAGTTATTTAGTTTCCAGCTGTTTGCATGTTTTTTGTCTTTACTTTTGTTGTTGAGTTCTACTTTTACTGCATTGTGATCAGATAGTATGCATTGTATAATTTCTATTTTCTTATATTTGCCGTGACTTTCTTTGTGTCCTAGGATATGATCTATTTTGGAGAAGGTCTATGGGCTGCTGAAAAGAATGTATATTGTGTAGAAGTTGGATGAAATGTTCTGTAGACATTTACTAGGTCCATTTGATCTATTGCATATTTTAGATCTTGGATTTCTTTATTGAGTTTTTGTTTGGATGACCTATCTATTGATGATAATGGGATATTAAAGTCTCCTACAACCACTGTGTTGGCGTTTATATATGCTTTTAGGTCTTTCAGGGTATGTTTGATGAAATTGGATGCATTGACATTGGGTGCATACAGGTTGATAATTATAATTATTATTTCCTTTTGGTCTATTTCCCCTTTTATTTGTATGGAATGTCCTTCTTTATCTCGTTTGATCAATGTGGTTTGAAGTCTACTTTGTCAGAGATAAGTATTGCTACTCCTGCCTGTTTTCAGGGGCCATTGGCTTGTTAAATCTTCTTCCAGCCTTTCATCCTTAGCCTATGCTTATTTCTGTCGGTGAGATGGGTCTCCTGTAAGCAACAAATTGTTGGATCTTCCTTTTTAATCCATTTCATCAAGCGGTGCCTTTTGATGGGTGAATTAAGTCCATTAACATTAAGCGTTAGTACTGATAGGTATGTGGTGATTCCTGTCACTGAGTTGTCTTAGTGTTTGAAGGTTTGATTGTGTGTACCTAAGTTGAGGTTACTCTCTACTGTCTTGCTTTTTCTTTTCCTGTACTTTGATGCTGCCTGTCTTTTCATGGTTAAGTTGGGTTTCTCTTTCTGTGTGCAGAATCCCTTGAAGAATCCTTTGTAGTGGTGGCTTTGTGGTCACATATTGTTTTAGTTTCTGCTTATCATGGAAGATTTTTATTGCTCCATCTATTTTGAATGATAGTTTTGCTGGGTAGAGTATCCTGGGGTTGAAGTTATTTTCATTCAGTGCCCAGAAGATCTCACCCCATGCTCTTCTTGCTTTTAATGTTTCTGTTGAGAAGTCTGCTGTGATTTTGATGGGTTTACCTTTGTATGTTACTTGTTTTTTCTCTCTTACAGCCTTCAATATTCTTTCCTTAGTTTCTGAACTTGTTGTTTTAATGATGGTATGTTGTGGGGTAGTTCTATTTTGATCTGGTCTGTTTGGTGTCCTGGAGGCCTCTTGCATCTGTATGGGAATATCTTTCTCTAGATTTGGGAAATTTTCCATTATTATTTTGTTAAATATATTACGCACTCCCTTTGCTTGCACTTCTTCTCCTTCTTCAATGCCCATGATTCTCAAGTTTGGTCTTTTGATGGAGTCGGTGAGTTCTTGCATTTTCTTTTCACAGGTCTTGAGTTGTTTGACTAATAGTTCTTCGGTTTTTCCTTTAATTACCATTTCATCTTCAATTCTGAGATTCTGTCTTCTGTTTGTTCTATTCTGCTGGATTGGCCTTCCGTTTTGTTTTGCAGTTCTGTTTCGTTCTTTTTTCTGAGGTTTTCCATATCCTGGCTGGTTTCCTCTTTAATGTTGTAAAGACTTTATTTTAAAGCAGTTTTGGGTTTAGGTTCATAGCAAGATCACATTCTTTTGGTTATTTTAAATAGAACTTATTTTTTATGGTAGTTTTAAGTTCACAGTAAAAATATAGCAAGAAGCTATACAGATTTCCCATGTACTCCTGAACCCCCTGTAAGTGCACAGTTTCTTCCATCATGAACATCTCACTACAGTGTACATTTGTTGGAAGTGATAAACACACATTGACACACCATTATCACTCAAAGTCTGTGCTTAATATTGTACATGTTATAGATTTGGGCAAATTTATGGTGCTACATATCCACCAATATAGCGCCACAAAGTTTAGTTTCATTTCCCTAAAAACCCTCTGTGATCTGCCTCTTTATTCTTCCTCACTCAACCTCTGGCAACCGCTAGTCCTGTTAAGGTGTTCATAGGTTTTATTTTCTAGAACGTCATATAGTTAGAATTATATACTATGTAGACTTTTCAGAGTAATCCTTAGTAAAAATGTATTTAATCATCTTCCAAGTCTTTTTGTGGTCTGATTCCTTCTTTTCTTCCTCCTTCCCTCCCTCCCTCTCTCCCTTCCTTCCTTCTTTCTTTTTCTGTTCTTTTGTGCAGTGAATAATATTCCATTGTCTTGAAGTTTATTTATCTACTGAAGGACATCTTGGTTGCTTCCACATTCAGAAATTGTGAATAGAGTTACAATAAAAATGTTCAAATAAAGTTTGTATGGTCACCAATTGTCATTTCATTTGTGTAAATACCAAGGGAGATGATTGTTGTATCCTAAGGTGAGAACATATTTAGTTCTGAATTTAGGCCATTGTAATAGGTGTATAGTAATTTCTCATTGTTTTAATTTCCATTTCCCTGATGGAATATTATGTGAAACACCTTTTTATATTCTTATTTGCCATCTGTATATTTTCTTTACTGAGTTATCAATTAAGATGTATGGCACCATTTAATGTATTTTTTACTTTTAAAAATTGTTATTTTAATTGTACAATTTATAGTTTGTAATGGTCAAATCTGTGTGCTAAATACTTTAATCTCCTTGAACATTTAAAAAAATTTAACATCTTATGTTAGTCAGTTTTCCCATCATTGTGACAAAATGACTGAAGGGCAAATTTAAAGAAGGAAAGGCTCTCAGTTTCAAAGGTTTCAGCTCATGATCACTTGGCCCCATCACTTACTTGGGTCTGAGGCAAGGCTGAACATCATGTTGGAGAGCACATGATGAAGCAAAGTTGCTTACTTCAGAGAAGCCGGGAAGTAGAGAGAGAAAGAGGAAGGGTCCGGTTACAAAATGTACCCTTCAAAGCTAGGCACTCCCCCAATAACCTAGTCAGTATGAACACATCAATGGATTAACCCATTGATAAATTTGTTCTCTCCTAATCCAATAGCACCCCAAGTGGGTCACCAAGTCTTCAACACATGAGACATTTGGGGGGACTTTTCATAGTAAACCACAACATACAAAATAACTGTACATACTTATGGGGTGCAGTGTGCTATTTCAATATATGTACACATTATGTACTAATCAAATCAGAGTTGTTGATATTTCTGTCTCTTTGTCTTTACTTTGCTTTTGGAGTCTCTGAGCTCTTCTCTTCTAGTTATTCATGAAATATGTGTAGATTATTGTAAATAGATTATTCTAATATATTATTAATATATACTGATAATAGATTATTATTTCCCTTCCCCTGTTCTATAGAACACCAGAACTTACCATTTCTATCTAACTGTGTCTGGGTACCCATTATGTAACTTCCCATTTCTCCTTCACCTTCTCAGCCTGCAGTAATCACTATTATACTTTATGATTTACTTTTTTTGTTTAATTTGTCTTTTTGTATCTGACTTATTTCACTCCAGTTCCATCCATTTGGTTTCCAATTAGAGGATATTATTTTCTTTTATAAATGAATAATAATCCATAATATGTGTGCATGTGTGTGTGTGTGTGTGTAGCATATTCCATTTTCTTTATCTATTCAACCACTGATGGGCATCTTGGTTGATTCCTTATCTTCCTTATTGTGAATAGTGCAGCAAAAAGTATGGATGAGTAGGTGTCTCTGTGATGTGTTGACTCTGTTTCCTGTGGATATAGATCCAGAATTGCAATAGCTGGATCACAGGGCAGATCCACTTTGAGTTTCTTGAAGAGTCTCCATACTGTTCTGCCTAGTGGCTACCCTAATAAAGTTGAGTAATTTTTTCCCATAAATTCATCGGTCATTTGAATTTGCGCTTTTGAGAGGTGTCTATTCAAATCCTATGCTCATTTTTCATTGAATCTTATTTTGTTACTGAGTTTTTAAGGTTTCTTAAATATATATATTCTGAATATTAATTCTTAGTCAGATATATACTTTGCAAAATTTTCCCATTCTATAGATCATCTCTTTACTCTGTTGATTGTTTCCTTTGCTTTATGGAGGTGTCTTAGCTTGATATAATCCCATTTGTCTATTTTTGCTTTTAGTGTCTTATCTAAAAAATGTGGCCTATTCTAATATGTTCCCCTATGTTTTCCTCTAGTAATTTTAGAGGTTCAGATATTACATTAAGTCTTTAATTCATTTTGAGTTTATTTTTGCACAAGGTGAGAGGGAACAAGCTTTAATTTTCTAAATGTGAATATCCAGCTTTCCCAGCTCCTTTTATTGAAGAGCTTTCTTATTGAAGACTTGGTGACCCACTTGGGGTGCTATTGGATTAGGAGAGAACAAATTTATCAATAGGTTAACCCACTGATGTGTTCATACTGGCTAGGTTATTGGGGGAGTGCCTAGCTTTGAAGGGTACATTACCTTTCTCATAAAATATGTTTTCAGTACCTTTATCCAAAATCAGTTAGCTGTAAATGTTTGGGGTTCTTTCTGGGCACTCTTTTCTGTTCGATTGGTCTGTGTGTCTATTTTTATGCCAATTGCTTTTTAACGTACTTTGAAGGCATATACTGTGTAACCTCCAGCTTTGTTCTTTTTGCTCAAGGTTCCTTTGGCATTTGGTGTCTTTTATGCTTCCATATACATTTTAATGTTGTTTTATCTAGTACTGTGAAAAATATCATTGGTATTTTGGTGGGGATTGCACTGAACCTGTAATTAAATAGGGAAAACAGACATTTTAACAATATAATATTAATTCTGCCAATCCATGAGTATGAGAGATCTAACTTTTCTTTTTGTGTCCTCTTTAATTTCTTTTTTCAAAGTTTGGTAATATTCAGTTAGAGGCTTTTCCACTTCCTTGGTTAAATTTATTCCTAGGTATTTAATTTTTCTGGAACTATTGTGAATGGGATGCCTTTTGTGACATTTTTTTTCTCAGCAATGTGTATAAAAATGTTACTGATATCACAACTTTCAACTTCATTGTATTCATAAATCAGTTACAATAATCATTTAGTTGCCATTTTGTTGTTGTTGTCTTGTTTTTAAGACAGTGTCTCACTATGGCTAACTTCCAACTTGCTGTCAGGCTGGCCTCAAACTTACCATCCTCCTGCTTCAGCTTCCTGAGTGTTGGGATTAAAGTCATGAACCACCATGCCTGGCTAGTGACCCATTTTTTTATTGGGTAGTTTGTCTTCTTATTGTTACACTTTAAGAGTTCTTTATGTACTTTGTATAACAGTCCTTTGTTATCTGTGTCTTATGTAAATATTTTTCTCTGAGTCTGTGATTTGTCTTTTCATTTTCTTTTTAATTTTTTTAAATTACTGCAAATTGACCAATTATAATTATATATATAAACACATAACTATGTATAAATAGATATATATACATATATATATACACGACATATATGTGATACAAAGTTATCTTGTGGTTTGTGAATATAAAATATAATAAAGTTAATTCTGTGAATTAAATAGAGCTAATTTACGTTTCTATCACCTCAAATACTTAAAAATTCTTTGTGGTGAGAATATTTGAAATTTACTCTGATAGCAATTATGCAATCTATGCTTCACCATTGCTAACTATCTTCAACAGACTGTGCAAGAGATCCTTTTTCAAAGTATTCCTCCTGTCCAACTGAGATCTTGTGCCCTTTGACTGCCATCTCCCCAGTCCTCCCAACCCCAAGCCTTTATGGACACCATTTTACTCAGCTTCTGTAGGTTTGGCTGTCATGTCTTTCTATGCCTAGCTTACTTTATCCAGCATAATGCTTTTTTTATCACATCCATGTTGTCACAGTGACCAAATTTCCTTATTTTTTAAAGCTTTATAATATGCTATTTTGTATATTCACCAAATTTCCTGTTTCCCTTCATTTCCTGTTTAACATATAGATTAGTTCCATAAGTTGGCTACATTAGTGCATTGTTTTATTATAAAAAAAATTATCAGAGCCAGAGTAATTTTATAAAGAAGAGAATTACTTAGCTCCTAGTTTTGTAGTCTAAAAATCCAAACAGGCCCGGTACAGGCGCTGATGAAGGCCACACTGAATGCTTCCCCTAGTGGTAGATGGTAAAGATGGGTATCTCCCTGCCTGGGAAGGGTCTTGGTGTGGGCTCTGAGGCTGGGTGTGCAGGCCTTCCATTTCGGGACCAATTAGGCTGAGCTTCCAACCATGCTGCTGAAGGCAGCTATCTCAGCTTTGCAGATAGGTTGCAAAGTTGGCTAGACTTTCCCATCTGGCACCAAAGCTGGCAGAAACACAGAGATACCACCAAAATCGGTACGCTGGCCTTATGACCTCTGCCTCCTGTCTTTATTTTTACCTGCCTAGATGGTCTAGCAGTGCCATTGTCCCCAGCATCTTCCATGAGGTGAGATTAGAGTGGTCTTCCTGCAAAGCATCTTGGAATACTAGAGGACTGTGAGTGCCTCTGGCTCCCTTTTCTTCCTTAAGAAATCATGGACACAGGGAAGTGTTCTCCATGGACATTATGATAGCATAAGGGAGGAATGGTGGCAAAAATCATAGTGTGACTCTTCTCTCCCTCCCAATTTAGTTTCCATTCCATTCTGTGGACTTTGTGGGAGTCTTAGGCTTATTTCCAAGTACTTAGCATTTCAAAAAGGTGGTCTTGTATCAGGATAGTTGTTAGTAGAAGTTTCTAGGAGAAGAATTAAACCTGAGCATTCCTATTCCTTCAGCTTGCCAATGTCACCTCTTCATTTTTTGTTTGCTATTTTATTTTCCCTCTATCTTTCACAGAGCAAGAGTTTTAAAAACATTTTAATGCATTCCAGCTTATCATTTATTTCTTTCATGGATCATGCCTTTGATGTGGCATCAAAAAAAGTCATCACCAAGATCATCTGTGTTCTCTCCTATGTTGTCTTCCATGAAATTTAGTTCTGTGTTTTACATTTACATCTGTTATTTAATTTGATGTGATTTTAGTGAAAAATGTAAGGCCTGACTTGAGTCATTTTTCTGTGTGTGTGTATTTTCAGTTCCAACTCCATTTGTTGAAAGTATTATCTTTGCTCCTTTGTGTTGCATCTTATCCTTTGTCAAAAATCAGTTGACTAAGCTGAGCATGGTGGTACACATCTGTAGTCCCAGCCACTCCAGAACCTGGAGAGGGTTGTGTGAGACTGCATGTTTGAGACCAGTCTGGGCAACACAGCAAGAATTCATCAGATTGAGAAGAACTGACATCTTGACAGTAATGAGTCTCCCCATCCATGAGAATGGGATGTCTCTTCACTTTTTTAGTTCTTTGATTACTTGCACTCAAGTTTGGCAGTTTCCTGCATATCATCTTTTACATAATTTAGTTACATTTATACCTAAGTATTACATTCTTTTTGGTAATAATGTAAAGGATTTTGCATTTTGATTTCAAATTCCACTTGGTTCTTTCCTGCTATGTAGAAGAGCAATTTACTCTACCATACACAAAGTATATCTAACCTTATATTCTGCAATCTTATTATAATCACTTAATAATTTCAAATAGGGTTTCCTATTATTCTTTCAAATTTTGTACATAGAAAGAATGAGTGATATCATCTGCAAACAAGGACAATTTTATTCCTACCTTCAAAAGAACTTTAATTATATATTTCAGTTTACAAAGCAAGGAATTTAGATATAGAGAAATAAGTAACTTTCCCAAAGTCACCCAGTTAATTATTGCCAGAACCCAGGATTTAAATTCCATGTGCATACTCGTTCTAGAGCCTAATGTCTGTCATCATGCTACCAACTATTCATGCAAGTTATTTGAAATTTAAGGTGATAAATTCAAAATGAGATCACTCTGTGCAAGCGAATACTTTTCTTTGTTTTAATGTGCATTTTTTTTCTTTTATTCATATGTGTATACAATGTTTGGGTCATTTCTCACCCCCCCCACACCCCCTGGAATACTTTTCTGCAGCTAGAATGTAACACTGGTGAGTGCAGGTATAAATTAGTTGGTGAGTGGAGACAGGCCTACTGTGTAATTAAATCCCCAAAGATGCCTTAAGTGATGAATCAATAGTGAAACATGAACATAGCTTCTATGATTCTAACATACTCAGCTTGTAATAATATACTTTTTCTTTATAATGAAAGTGAAAGAAATTGTATTATCAACCCTGATTCAAGGAATCATTGTAAGTAATGTTCTCAATCACTGTAAGTCATGTTGAGTGCTTAAAACTGCAATGACCTGGCAAAATTATAAATTAGTCTTCCATTCTAGGCAAAATCAAGTCATTTCCATCTGATTCATCAAATTTTCTAGCATAACTGTTTAAAGATACAATGGCATGATAATTCAGTATGTTTTAACCTATTTTAGCTAAACAAAAGTATTTTGTACGTAACATTTGATTTTGTGCATAGTATAACAAATCAAAAATTCCTTTGAAAATCATCCCCACAAGGCACTGAATACATACACTTCACGAATGATTACAGAGCTTATTATTTTCATGCTTTAAATAAAGTACTAAATTTCAAGGGATTTGTAAAAGAGCTGAAAAACAAACTTCATGACTTCTGTCCTTTTTTTCACATAGAGCATTCTTCACCCCATGATTTTTAAGATCATATATATAGCCCTCTACTGCTTTTTAACATAGTAAATGTCATTAAATTGTAAATTTTCTGAAATACTAATAGAAAAATAAAAAATGGTTTACATTAGCGTTCTATCTAAACAGCCGGAGTTTAAACCAGGCAATATTCTGGTAAGATAGCAATCATAGAATAATATTTTAACCAAAGGATTAATGTTATTATAGGTGGGACTTTGCAACATTAGTCATTGAATTGAGATAACAATAATCAGTGGTATAAAAGACTACCTGATAAAGTGGGAGTGGATGGTCTTTGACATGACCTTTACCTTTCCCTAGTTCATAAGAGTGAGTATAATGTAGGAACAAATTTAGCATGCTAAAAATTTTCATATACAAACCTCAACTATGAGGGGAAGTTAGCTTTGATTGACCATTTGGACATAATTTATGTAGGAGAAAGCTGGGCAGGTGATAAACTTTCAAGCATTTTGCAACATAAAAAGCAGAAGTTTCCAAATGAACTTTAGGGTAGATTTTTCAATCTCTGTGATGAATGTCATTGGGATTTTGATGGGAATTGCATTGAGCATGTAGATTGCTATTGGTAGTATAGCCATTTTTACTGTGTTGATTCTACCAATTCATGAGTATGGGAGAACTTTCCATCTTCTGTAGTCTTCCTTGATCTCTTTCTTCTCTTTGTAGTTCTCCTATAGAGGTCATTTATACCCTTTGTTAAGTTTATTCCTAGGTATTTGATTTTTTTGAGGCTATTGTAAATGGAATTATTTTCCTATATTATTTCTCTATCTGCTCATTGTTGTTATATAAAAAGACTACTGATTTTTGTAAGTTGATTTTGTATCTTGCTACTTTGCTGAAGCTGTTTATGGTATCTAGGAGTTTTGGGGTGGAGTTTCTTTGGATCTTTGAGGTATAAGATCATGTAATCTGTGAATAGGGGTAGTTTGACTACTTCTTTTCCTATTTGTATTCCTTTTATTTCTTCTTCTTCCTTACTGCTTTGGCTAGGAATTCCAGGACTATGTTGAATAGGAGTGGAGAAAGTGGGCACCCTTGTTTCACTCCTGACTTTAGGAGAAATGGTTTCAGTTTTTCCCCACTAAGTATGATACTGACTATAGGTTTGTCATATATAGCATTTATAATGTTGAGACACATTCCTTCTATTCCTAGTTTCCTCAGAGCTTTTATCATGAAATGGGACTGAATCTTATTGAAGGCTTTTTCTGTGTCTATTGAGATGATCAAGTGTTTTTTTGCCTTTGCCTCTGTTAATGTGCTATATTACATTTAATGATTTGCATATGTTGAACCATCCCTGCATCCCTGGGATAAAGCCAACTTGGTCATGGTGTATGATCTCTGGCCAGAGAGGAAATGCAAATCAAAACCACACTAAGATTCCACCTAACTTCTGTTAGAATAGCTACCATCAAGAACACCACCACCAACAAATGTTGGCAAAGAAAAAGGAACCCTCATAAAATGCTGGTGAGAATGCAAGGTAGTACAACCACTATGGAAAACATTATAGAGGTTTATTAAAAAACTAAAAATAGATCTGCAATATGATCCAGAAATATCACTCCTAGGGATAAACATGAAGGAATGTTACTCATTTACTACAAAGTACCTGCACACCCATGTTTATTGCAGCACTATTCACAGTAGCTAAGCTATGGAAATAGCCAAGATGCCCCACTACTGATGAATGGATTAAGAAAATGTGGTATTATACACAATGGAATCTTAGCCACAAAAAGAATGAAATTTTGTCATTTGCAGGTAAATGGATGGAACTGGAGAACATCATCTTAAGCAAAGTTAAACAGACTCAGAAGGCCAAAAATCACACGTTCTCCTTCATATGCAGACTATAGACCTAAAACAAATGCAGTAATATTATTGGACATGAGTCACACTAAGGAGACAATGTGCAGGAGGGATAGGGAAAGAGAAAGTAACCAAAAACTTGAATGTGGTTGATATGCTTACTATATAGGAGTGAATGTTGTAATCTTAAACTGGCCAAGGCCACTATGGGAAGGGGACTAAGGAGTAGTGAAGAGGTCTGGTTGAGATGAACCAATTTGGGTTCTAATACATATATGCATGGAAACAACACAAGGAATCTCCCTACATAGCTATCTTTATTTCAAACTAGCAAAAATGCCATGTATTTCTTATTATGTTTTATGTTTTCCACAAAATTGGAGAACAAGAGGGAGGAACAGGTTGTGCCTGGAGGCAGGGATGGGGAAAGTGATCCAAATAATGTATACACATGTAAGTAAATGTAAAAATGATACCTGTGTAGCCCGTTTGGGGAATCAGAAAAGAAGGACTGAAAGAGAGCAGGAGGGGTAAATTCAAATATGATATATTTGATACATTGTAAGAACTTTTGCAAATACTCCAATGTATCCTTACCCAGCACAACAATAATAAAAAAGAATCTATTCTAGACATACCAAAAAATAAAAAAGCAGAGGTGTTGATTATAGCAATGACTAAAGTAACATGCTGTAACCATTATTGAGAGTTTATGCTAGGCATTGTGCTAACAATTTTATACCCCCAAACTCAAAGGGGATATATTATTCAATTAGGCAAACAGGGTAAGTAGCACATAACTTACCTAAGGTCACAGATGGAAAGTTTTGTATTTCATGCATTCTTACTCCAAGGCTGGGATCCTTAATGCTACCCTATAGTCAGAAATGAGAAACTCAAATTCTCACTGTGGCCAGTAAATGATGTAGGTTACGTTAAATGTAAAATAATTAGGGGAGATACAGCTTATGGAAAGAAGTCAATCTCATGTTTCTTCTTTATCAAGAATTTATTTTAATGTACTTTGTTTTATTTTTTTTAGTTTTAAAATTATCTGCCAGCCAAAAATATTTTCAGCAGAGTTTGCCAGCTGACATTTTCACGAAGAGGGGAGGGAAGGGATGAATATCTTGGACTTAATAAAAAGTCAGATCTAGATAACCAGTCTTTTTATATTTTTCTTCCAAGAAATAAGTGGATCATTTCCAATTAACACCTGTATCAACTATGAAAAAACAAATGGGTGATATTACCCACAGATATTGCCATTTCTCTGTTTCTCTGTCTTCTGCTGAAACTTTACATTTCCAGATGCATCCTACCAAAAGGAACAGCAACTACAAAGTTTGAGCATCTCTTTATTGGTAGGACATAGTCCTCTAAACCCAAAAATTATGACAGTGAGAGTCAAAAATATAGGACTGGTCCTTTCTACCTTCCTTTTATGCCCACCACAAGTCTGCAGAGTAGCTTTTCCTTCTTCAGCTGCATAGCATGGAAAGGGTTGAGGAAGAAGAGGTTTTTCTTTATAAGCACAAAATAATAACTTGAAACACTCTGTTTTGCTCAATTATGCCTTCTACTTACTGTTATGTGCAACTCTGTACTCTTACCCTTGTCAGCCATGTCTTTCTCCTCATGGAGGAAAATGCGGGCAGGGTAGAGGGTGTTCTGTAAACCTAGGTTTCGTAACCAAAGGTTACTCGCTCTTAAATGCTACTTGTGTGCAAGTTAGAACTTTGATTCCCAAGTAAGGCTGTTGTAGAGATTGAATGAGTTGATAGGTACTCTACGGCATATGTTCAATAAATGGCCTTTCCTGTGATTATCTCCACCTTTCTACCTACTCAGCCCTGGACATACAACTCTGATATTCCCACTATCAAACTTTAAGTTATCTCAACAGATAGGTATTTTCTTTGCTTCTCCCATGGGTTTATAAATCCAATTGCACAGAAATCATTACATAAGTATTCCTATATAACTCTTATTCCAATAGGTGCCATGTAATTATATGATTTATTTTTATATTTTAAATTATACTATTGTAAAGGTAGAAACCACATTGTAACAGAGTAGGCTGAAATTGTTACTTTTGCCTTCCCTCCCTAATCCTTTCCCCTAGTCTTTAAACCATCAGTCCTTTTCACATGGTATTCTTAAATTCCAAAGATTGGCATCTGTAACTCCTCTTCTCCTCAGCTTATGTTAATTGACTTGCAGGAAAGTAGGGTGTCTACCTGAAAAGAAAAGCAGATGCTGGCTCCAGGAGGTTTAGGTGTGAGGTCCAGACTGAATTTTGAAGAACAGAAGAAAGAGATGGGGCTCTAGTGAGAAAGAACCCACGCTGAGGGTTTCAGACAGAAAAGTCCCCTCTATTTTCCTCAGTGCAGGAATTTATCTATTTCCTTCTATAAAAGTCTGTCTCCTAGGCTTTCAGTAGAGAAGCTAGTGTAAGAGGTACTTAAACTACTTTTGCTAAAAAGCATTGACTCCTTACTTGGGCCCACAAATTAACTAAAAGCAGAAGAAAAGCTTGGCATTTCTGTCTCCATTTTGTACCTGTTGTCCTTTGCTCTGAGCCATTCTCTCCTGCAGCCACCTTGGGATCAAGGAGGGAGAGGGCATTGTGACATGGGGCTGAAACTATCCTTAAGGAGCAGAGGAGCCTTGCAGGACAGACCACATCCCCAGATGAGGACAACTACCTATAATGGTAAGGCTGTACTTGGAGCAGGAGTAATCATCTCATGGGAACCAGACTGCTCCTCTCGTGATGACAGAGATTGTAACTTCTCTGGAACCCCCTAAAGAACAAAGACTGAAATAAATGGTTAATCAGGCCCCAACCAACCAATCTGACCACCCGAATTCACCTGTGACTGAGACTATTCAACTATGCATACCTTTTGTCTCCTACTCTAATTCTTTGTCCATTTAAAGCTAAAGTCTGTATACAAATATTTAATTGCATAAATGGTAACTGTAGAAAATGATAAGAAGGAGTAAAATGAGCATACCTATAGCAACTGATACTACGGTTAAATGATAGGTATTCTTAGCCTATCCAAGTGCTCCAGAAGCTTCCAATGGATGCTGCCAACCACCACTCCATATGTCACTATCTTGACATCTGTACCCACAGCGCTATCTAGAATATATATGCACATATAAAAGGGGGCTTTGTCTTTTAGTCAACAATATTTCGTATGTAATGTATTCAATATGTACAACAGATGTTCCTTCATTATAATTTCTGGTAGCATTTCATTCTGTGAATATTCTATAACCTCTCTATTTTAGAATGGATGTAAATTTGGGTTATTTCTTAAATATATATATATATTTATATATATGAAAATTTTAAAGTACACCTCAAAATAACACATAGAACAGAAGATGGTGTAATGGAAATTATATCCATTACAGTCATGCTTAGAGAGAAATTTGTAGCCTTTGATTAATAAAAGAAGAGGAATGCTCAAATATAAAGCAATAAGCTTATCATTTATGATGAGAAGTTAGAAAAAGAATAAATTTAATTCAAGGAAAGTAGAAGAATAAAATAATAATGATAAGCCTAGAACATAATGAAATACATTTTAAAAAACACATTAAAAATTGTCAATAAAAGGAAACAGACTTAGTAGTCAAGTCTGTAATCCCAGCTATTCAGGAGACAGAGAATGGAGAAAAAAAAAAAAAAAAACAGTTCAAGGCCAGCCCAGGGAAAAAGTTGGCAAAACCCCATCTGAACCAACAAGCTGGGCCTGGTGAAACATGCTGGTAGTTCCAGTAAAGTGGGTGTTGTAGGTAATATGATCTCTGTCTGAGGCTGACCCTAAGCAAAAACATAAGACCCCATCCAAAAAACAACTAAAACATAAAAGGGCTAGGGCTATGACTCAAGTAGTAGAGAACCTACCTAGCAAGCATGAATTCAAACCCCAGTGCCAACAACAACAACAAAAAAAATAATGTCAATAAAGTATAAAGGAAAATTCTTTGAGCAGACTATTCAAGTTGACAAACTGAAATGAATAACCAAGGAGCAAAAGAAAGAAATTTCAATTTCAAATATCAATACGAAAAAAGGGAACATCACTACAGATCCTACGTCCATGAGGATAACAATAGGATATTCTAAAAACTTTGTCAATAATATATGAAATTTCATATGAAATGAACAAATGATGAAAAATGCAATTTAAGAAAACTGACATGCACACAAATTAAAAACTTGATTTTTTGCTACCTATTGAAGTAAAGGATGAAATTTGTTCTTGGTTGAAGGTGCACATAACCTAGTAGGCTAAATGGCATGCAACAAATCTCTAAGACATAGAATATAACAGAGTCGAGAAATCATGTGGATATTGCATTTTGTGCACTTCTGATTTCAATAAAGTTTTTAGATCAATTGAAGATAGAAATTTTTTTTACAAATTGACAGGTTTAATCTAACAAAATAATAAAGTATTATTCTTACAAAATATAAAGGGAAAATATGAACTCAAAGCTGAGCAAGTTTAGATATTGGTGTTATTAAACATTTTGCTGAAAAAAATGTAAGATAAAAATATCTGAAACAACAAACTAACAAGTACGGAGGTGCTGTGTTATTGTGAGGAAGCCATAAGAATCAGGATCCCAAGGGAACTACCACGCTAGAGATAGTAATGGCCCACCGCAAAGGCCTGGCACCAGGAGAAAGATTCATCACCCAGTTTACATATTATGTCATGCATAGATATTATACAACATATGGTATATAGTATCATTTTTTTCTCAACACTGGTGAGCAATCAGCTCCAAAGCCAAGCTTTAATGGCCTGGGACTCTGATAACATTATGATTCAGAAGAGGAAGAAATAAAGTTGAGTGGAAAGGTGACATAGGCTTCCTGAATGGCCTAGAAGCAATTTTGTAGGCAAAGATAAGAAGTTCAAGTGGGAAAATCTGAGTGGAGTCACAAAGGCATGAAAGCATCCGGTGTGTTTGAAAAGTGAGGAGTCACCCAGTTTGGAGAATGGGATATGTGTCAGGGAGAGCTAGAGACAAAGAGGAAGGTTAACGTTAGGCTCTATAATAATTGAGTAAACTTCTTAAAAAACCTTTCACAAAAATAGGGCTGGTGGAGTGGCTCAAGGTGAAGGGCTGGAGTTCAAGCCCCAGTACTGCAAAATAAAGTAATAAGATAAAATATAAAATAAAAATTGTGTAGGCAGTTTTTAAAAAATTGTGTAGGCAACAAATGTGTCAGCCATCATATTCCTTCTTGTCTCTATTTTTTATATAAAACCACTGATACTGCTCCGTCAAGGTTAAGAATTAATTTGAAGAGCTCTTCTCCCAGAAAATAATTTTCCTGAGGGAAACTGGAGCTTGTAGTGTAAATTTGGACACCTTTCTCTGGAATAAATATTCCAAATTATATTCACTTAAAACAGTGATGTACCCTTTATTAAAATTTCTTTTTGAGTCCATGCATCAGGAATTGGGACAGGGCTCAGCTGTGTGGTTCTCCTATGCATGACATCAGGTTGCTAGCTCAGTTACACGCAGTGGTGGTTTGGCAGAGCTGAAAGGCCTCACCCACATGTCTGCTGCCTCAGCACTCCTCCATCATCATTTGTCATCACTCAGCAGTTTACCCTGAGATGTTTTACTGCCTGGCACCCATCTTTCCAGGAGGATCATACCTCATGGACAAGCCTCAAATTCAAGCCCTGAAGTCTTGCTTACTTCAAGTTTGCTAATGTCCCATGGGTCAAAGCAACAGTCTTTTGCAACAACCTAGAAGAAAATATCCTTTGTTTAGCTTTGGAAAGGGATAGACTGCTTGTTCCTTACCCCAACCCCTACAGTGAATGAAAATGCATAGAAGTTATACTCTGCTTTTATACTCATATGAAGGGTCATGTACTTATCAGCATGACACTCCTTCTATGAGATATTTGACAAAAGCAATGAAAAAAAGAGGAGAATGAAGAGGAACCAATATAATGATCAACTAGCAGAAACTTTAAAGGTTTTTAAAATTATATTCTAATTAGCAATCTGATATTATAAAGAGGGTATTGGGCCAATAAAATAAGATCAAATTACCATGAAAATGGAAGAATTACAGAAGAAATAGCTATTGAAATGTAAAAATATAATCACCAAAAATAGCAAAAGAAAACCAGTAACAAGAAAATCACAAAACTTCTTGAACATAGGAGACAGATAAAACTATATGAGAAAAATAAAATAGAAAGTTGATATTCAATATAGGACACATATACACAAAGAAAAGCTAAAGAAAACAGAAGATGGAAAATAAGTCAAAATAAATCTCCTGAAGAAATTAAATGATCTTTTATTAGTTTCATCAGTAATAAGCTGCTTAAGCTAGACAAAGATGGAGCAATGCCCTTTAACTCCTCTGGGGAAAATCATTGTTAACCTAAGATTTCATATGCAGCCAAACCAAAAGGGAAAAAAGAAAAAAAAATCAAAGATTGACTCAGAAACTAAAATTTCACTATCTTTCTTGGGAAAAAAATTCTTAAGCAACCTTGAGTGAAACAAAATAAAGTAAAATGAAGAAGTAGAAAAGAGAGGGAGAATATTAGGGATCCTATTCAAATATCCAATAGGCCAACTCAGGACAATGGAAGCTCCCATGTTAGATTACAGTGTGGATCACCATAAGAATGGTATGTTTACTCTCACACAGTAACACTGTATGGGCAGTGAAGTTAGGCAAACCCATTCCCATTTAACACCATCAATACAGATCAAATTACTGTTTAATGTGCCTAGTACTTGATTACTTTCACAGTGATTTTGAAAGCAGATAGTGCAGAAATGTTACCAATACTGAAAGTGTACTTGTTCTAAAGTTAGTAAGATGTGATTCTTCTCATTTACACTTTTTTATCTTGATATAAATTTCATATCTTTGGGGATTTTCATTATTTTTTAATCTATGCCATTAAGTGATTGATTTTTCTATCTTTGATTTTTCTATCTTGATTTTTCCATCTTTGGTCTTTTATTTCCTTGACCTTTCTCCCACTTAGTGTTTCTTTGACTACATGTAGCATTGCTGACTAGAAGATATTGCCCAAGACTTTCTTGTTCTTATCTTTCTGGTTATGCACTAATTAAGAAAATGAGACTTCACCAAATGTACAACCTTATTGAAAACAGAAATGTAGGTGATTAAAAAAGCTGCTCTCGGATGCAGTGGTCAACTGATACTCAAGAGGAAAATAAAAAGAAGAAATGAAGGAGGGTGGAGAGAGGCAATAAGGATGGGAAAACATGGATGTCACACTTTTTGTGTAAAACATGTTAAAAGAAAGCCTTTGTGGGTACAAAGCATGTTTTGTGGACATTGAATAAAATTGGTAACATTCAATAAACTGAGGACAATGAAAACTTAAGTTTGTGATATGATAAAATTGTGATTCAGATGATGACAGGTTGAAATTCTTTTTCCTGTTCTCTAGCTTTTCCTCACTATTACATATCATAATTTAAAATGTTAGCTTTGTAGTCCCACAGATCATACTTTCCCATGGAGATGACTGAGTCCTACATTGCAACGAGCTCTGTGGAGCAAGTGAACCAAGTCCATATCATCATAGAACTCACAGATTGGGAAGCCTAAATCAATCCTTGAGGGATTAAAAAAAACTGGACAATTTAAAGGGCAAATGTGAAACTGGAGTTTGATGTTACGGGTTTTGGAGGAAAGGGAATCCTATAAGAAAGTGCAGTTCCAAAACAATTTATCTGTATTTGAACCAGCTGGAGTTTAGGGCAACTCACATGTCTCCTTTTGGGAAGTTAGTCTACTGTCCATGCATCCTTCAGTGCCTTTTGTTTTGGTTGGGTCACAGCTGAGCTGAGTAACTGAATCAGCACTAGGAGCCTTGATTTGGAGCCAAAGGAGTTTGCAGAAGTTGGAAAATGGAGATAACATGGAAGTTTCATCCATTTATTCATCAAACAAAAAGATTCTTAAGCTTGACATGGTCCTTATTATGAGAGCAAAGAAGGATAGATTAGTGTGAAAACTAGCAGCGCCAGATTATTACTGGAGTAAGACAGGTGATTCCTCAGAATAAGTGGCCTGGCCCAGAGGAAATTATATTCCTTAATTGTCATTTTTATTTATGATTACCAGGAGATGCAGAGACAACTCAGGTTTGTGAATGACTCATTCTTCCCTGAGTTAAGAATCAGATGTGGGTTCACCGGTGAGGTGGTCTCTGAGCAAAGTCGTGGAGAATGGGTCAGAGATGGCCACAATCTCTACAGCTGCCTGTCTCTGAGCACTGAAGGAGCCGTGTGCCATGAGATGTTATTACTTACTAGCCATGGCACTAAGGTGCTCTGTCTTGTATAGCAACATAGATGCAGCATGTAAGTAATGATAATAATTACAGAGTTCCAATCATGATTGCAGGCTTGTTTCCTTGGCTTTGGGAGTTCATTCTGATAGCTTCAGAAATCACTGGGAAACCATATCTTGCTATACAGCTTTCAGACAGAGCTGCTACTAATTGCTCGGAAACTGCAGGTCTTCTTGTGTTGTCAACCTTACTTCTCAAGTGGTCCTCTTCTGGCATAATTCTGCTGATGGCTATTTGTACAGAGCACCAAACAGCAGAGCCAAATGACCCTGGGAGGCATCTCATCCAGACTTTATCACTGGAGCCCTTTCTCCAGGCATAATCCTATCTAACATTGGGAGCAAATCAAAGAGGAGTGCTTGACTTGAGGAGCCCTTGTATGGCCTGGTCTGTTCAATCACTGCCCAGGCTTGCAGCTGTAGTGACCCCAGAAGAGGCTTTAGGGACACCTGTCAACTGATAAAAGATAGTAAAAAGTATTGTCTTGTCTGAAACCTCTTTTTTCAGGCAAGGAAACTGCTACCCAGAAAAGTGGCCTGACTGCTCCAGGTCACATTGCAGAGTTGTCACAGCTGTCAAAAATTCATGTTACCTCCCGCTTTACTACAGACATTTATTCTATGTCCCTGTAGCAACAAACATGAAGAATTGGGCACAAAGTCAAGAATCACATTTTGGCTGCGTATAATAAAGATCATTTAATCCTTTGCCTCCTCATGTGAAACAATTTGCAGAACAATGAATCTCAGAAGCTCAGGAGCTTGGTTACAGCACACTGCTAATAAACTGGATTCCTTGATTCTATCCCATAATTAATAAATTAAAATTTCCTGGGCCAAAATGCAAGATCAGGAATTTTATAAGACCTTCCAGCTGATACTACTCTAGCCTGCCAAACAATGTGCTCAGGATTTACCACTGGGATTATTGTTCTTGGGACATAGTGATTTATAAATCCATAGAACTGAGAACTTCATGTGCAGAAGAATACATGAGAGGTATTTAACTTATTAAAGGGAAAGAATGACCTCAACTGTGGAAGAATTATACACAGCATTCATTAATAATGGTAGTTTGGGTGAGCAGTATTTCTTCACACTAGTCCCAGTTTTACAGATTTCTACTTAACAACCATTCCTGCACATTATAACGTGACCACAAGTCCAGCGGGAAAGGTTTTATAAACCACATTAATACTTTGCTCAATTGTCTTTCCATATATACATCTGACAGTAAGAATCTGATGGAGGAAAATTTTGGCCTCCAAAATGATCTCTTGGAAAAAAAGTAATATACATATTCTAACTTCTCAAAGTTTAAATTGAAAAATCTAAATTCATTCAAAGTAGGCAATGCAGATATGCCTTTGTTTATAAAATAATTCTTTGTAAGCTGGGCATGGTTATATATGCCTATAATCGCTGCACTTAGGAGATTGAGGCAGGATGATCTAGAGTTTGAGGCCAGCCTGGAACTACTACATAAATAAAATAAAAATAAAATTTACTCATTTTGGAGACTTTTAGGGGATCTCAGAAACAAATTATAGAAGAATCAAGGCTTAGGGGCCTACACTAAACTAGCAGCAGGATTCACATCTGATATCAAAGGCCAGAAGAGCAAGTAAATTTCTGAATAAGTTATGAAATGGTGTTTTGGTTTGGACATGAAAATATCTTCCCAGAAGGATCATGTTATAAGCTTGGTTCCAAGCTGGTAGTGTTATTAAGAGGTGATTGGATCATGAGCACAATAACTTCATCAGTGGATTAATCCATTGATAAATTCATAGCTGAATGAGCTAGTAGGATGTGGGGCCAGATGAAGGAAGTAGTTCACTGGGGGCAAGCTATTGAAAAGTATATCATGTCTCTAGACCTTTCCTCTCTGTCAATCTCTGCCTATACTTTCTCAGAATAAATAAAAACAAAATGGGATAAAGAGGGAATTTAATTCAAACTAGAAAACTGATTACTTGGGAACTTCATAAACATTCATTGTTATCTCAACTCTAGTTTACTTTAATTAAATTTTGGGCATACAGTGCCTTAAGAATAAGGGATTCATTATCTTTAGTTCCTCAGCAAAGGGGAAAAATGTAATTGTCCTACACTTAAGGCACTATGAGTCTAGATGAAAATTTTTTGACAGAGAAAGAGTAAATGTCTTGTATAACAATGCTGTGATTCTAAGGACTAAGAACTATTCGAAAAAATGAAGAAAAATAAAAGTTAGGTCCTTTAAGCAGGCACTAGAGCTCTTTACTCATTTGCTCACACCTCTTAAAATGAATTTTACACACTGAATGCAGCCTTAGATAAAATTCATGACTGTCTGGATGTGACAATAGCTCTGATTCAAGTAGCTGCCTCTTCTCAAGTCCATCAGCTCTTGAGAAAGGAATGCGAAGGGCCGAGTCTACCTCCCAATGAGAAGACAATACAAAGCCTCTGCTGACTGCCCCCCACCCCATCTTCCCTGCTCCTGGCTACCTCTTTGTGCCCTGGGGAAGGAATACGGGACACAGGGAAAACTGCTTCAGATGGTGATGTGCCTCAGCCTATCTGCCAAGGCAGTAAGTGTGGTACCTGCACATATGTCCTCTTTGGAACCAAATAGTCCAATAGGTTTGAACCTTGAACCTTGCTTTCTCTAAGATTCTGTGAGATTATTTTATAAGTGTGATTTTGTACCATCTCTGAGTCTCACTTTTCTCATTTATGAAGTGATAAACTTGAGAATACTTGCTCCTTCTTGTACGGCTGAGTTCACTTTTTCCCCTTATATTTGGAGCAAAATAAGTTCTTTTTAATTGTTGGTTTCCTATTCAACTTTCCTCACAGTATTAATGCTCAAATGTGTTTTCCTTGACAGTTCCAACTATTAGCTTGCATTGTGTAATGACCATCCAGAAATATTTCAAACAACTATTTCCTGAGCTTCTGATTCTGCAGACTGGCAATTTGGATTGGACTTAGCTGGATAGTACATTATCATTTTGGATGATCTTGCCTGGCCTTGCTCATGTATCTCCAATCGACTGGTAAGTTAACCAGGGATGTTTGGAACAACTGAGGCCTTTTGTCCATATGAATAACCTGGGTATTTTTCCCCATGGAGACAGTGGAGACAAGAAGAAAGCAGAGATCTGGCTTGAAACAAACACAGTGTAGATTTTGCCACATTTTTTTTTTTTTGGCTAAATCAAAAGTTCAGCCCAGATTCAGATTTAAAGGGTACAAATGAAATTCCATTTCTTAAAAGAGGAGCTGAAAGAATTGAAGCCATTTTGCAATGTGCCACAGCAGGTAAATTCTTTCTGGAGACTCTTAATTGATGGAAGAAGTATTGTACTGTGTGGAGGATGTTTAATTTCTAGACACTTCACTGAGTCTTGCTATCATCATCTACAAAGCAGGGCATTTGTACCAACTGACTTATTTTATTTTGTGTTGCTTCTTCTTGTGATTGATCTCAGGGCTAAGACAAGCACGATGTCATGCATTTATTTATTTGGGGGTTAGAAGGTTCTCCTCCTTTTTCTTTGCTTTCTGACAGGTGTCCTGGGAAATCCTTCTGGAGCAGCAATCTGGCCCTTCTCATTTTGCCAATCTGATCACCCTAGGGTAGGATAATTTAACAGGAGTAATTAATCATTGTGTTTTCTAAAATTGGAAGCCAAGGCACATTAGCCTCATACCAGAGAGCATGTATGCAAGTAAGGGGGTTATGAAGGAGTGTGTGTAATGAGAGAGGTGAGAGTCTTATAATTAAGGAGGAGCATAAATAATAATGAAAGTCATTAGTGCCACTCGGTTGAAAGAATGTCATAAATGTAATTGGGACATTAAAGTGAAATCCATTATGCCAAACATTAACACATACAAAGGAGGGGAAAATGTGGTTATCTTGGGTTTGACAGATAGTGTCAGCTTCCAGTGGGGCCCAGATGGCATTCAGGAAAATGTTATGAGCAGTTTATTTTAATATTTTTAGTTATGTGATATTTGGGAATCAAATGACACAAACACACGAGGAATTTCCGCACGCCTGGCCTTGAGGGGTCTGGCAGAGAAGAGAGGTGACCGAAGCAGAAGCAGGCTGGGGGACTGCCACCTCAGGGGCTCAGCCTGCTTTCTTAGGTCCTGCAGTAACTCAAGGCATATGATAGTGTCTGGCATTTCTTCTCTGAAATTCCCCCATTGAAGCAGATATGCAATTTGGATGTTTTCTTTAAAAAAAAATAGCAAGGGTGGAGAGAACGACAGAGATGAGAATGAGGGCATTTAAACAATTATGCAGGAAATTACATGAGGCTAAAATTGAACACAGACAGACTGTTCAATGGCAGGATTCCCACTTGTGCTGAGCTGCACAGAGGGGAGGATTGTTTTCTTTCTCTAAAGGACTGTAATTTTTGAGCATGAAATAATTCAGAATATAAAACAAAAGAAAAAATTAAATGTGTCTAGAAATGGAAGCAAAAAAGAAAGAAGATGGACTCAGTTGTAAAAAAAAAGAAGATAAAGAAAAGTTTGTGCGTTTGTGTGTGTGTGTGTGTGTGTGTGTGTGTGTGTGTTCAATAAGAGAAGGGAGTGAGTAATGATGGTGGTGGTTTGGGAAGGGAAATGTTTTTGTCCTGGGTTTCTTTTCAGGGCTGCATGGAATCAAGGGGATCATCTTCCTGCCTCACAGGGGTATCTTGAGGACGCAGAGACTCTGTGTGTATAAAGGGCATAGCACACTGACTGGCAACTGGTTAACTCTCAATAAATGAGATCTGTAATAAATGTTATTGCAAGCATTATTGTTATTGTTTATCAGGCTAATGGAGCAATCTATATATTTGGGGATCCAGAATTATTCATGCACGACGGGGAAGAGGGAGGATAAACTGATATTAACACCAGGAATGCAAAGAGATTCAGTCAACATGTCAGCTCATTTCGTCCACACTGCAAAGCTGCTCAGCAAGTACTATTGCCTACAATCAAGGAGACAAAGACTTAGACAGAGTAATGCATGTAAGTAGTTACAGCACCCACAGCAGTTAAAACATCCTTGGGCACATAATAAATGCTCAATAAATGTTAGCTCATATAATTGTCGTGCTCAAGATCAAAACATTAATAATATTGAGAGAATATAGATTTGAATCCCTCTCTTTGAATACAATTGCATCAAGTTTCATCTTATGTGACTCACCTAGATCAATACACAAACACACATACACACACACACACAAACACACATACATACAACATTATGTAGTCAAAAAGTCACGGGAACAGCTGGGATGTAATGGAAGGGCTTTGAACTCTGCAGCCAAAAACTTGGATTGAAGTCTCTACTATAGTCCCTTAAACACATGGTTTTAGAGTGCATCTGTAGGCATGGTGCTCAGTCATCTTCAAGGAAAAGGACTTGTTCTGGCTTCTGGGAAGACTGTCAGTACAAAATCTTCTATTTTAGTCCTTCAGGATTGCTTCAGTTTCCAAGACTCACTTCATACAAAGTCAGGGCCATGTCTTAGATAGTCCATACTTGATAACAAATGGCGATTGGGTTTTAAGGACCTAGACATCCCAACTCCACAGGAAGAACTCTGAAGTGCCATCAGAGTTCTAGATTTCTTCCTGAGTTGGGGAGAAGAGGCATTATCTAAAACTGTCATGGGGACTGCATTGCATGAGCTCAGCCCCCTCCAATCCTTTCCCTACCTTCCACAAGAGTGAACCCCAAGTGCCCTATTTAGTAAACATCCTACACACTAAACTAGTGCAGACTGATTCCCGGAGAGCTCAAAGGTGACAGTTTTGACTCTACAAAAGGGGGTGAAATGTTTGTAGCCTAAGATGTTCCCTTATGCCAGAAATGGGCAGCATCATTCAGAACACTGAGGAATCTTAGCTGGCACTTCCATTCTTCAATAGAAGGTGTCACATGGCATTCAGGACCATCCATAGGGAACACATCAGGCAAAGGATATTGTTTACCTACCTCTATACCCTGCTAAACTCCCCCATGTACATGCTCTGATGTGGGAAAAGCCTGCTGAAAATGAACATCAAAGACAAGAAAGAAGAAGAAAAAAGAAAATAGAATCCTGAAAAAGGCAGCATTTAGACCAAAGAGGACATTCAGATAAAAATCTTCAATGTGTTGGGGTTTAGATAGCCTGTCTTCCAAGTTTGAATAAAAAAGAGCAAGACCTGGACTCAGGAAAGAGTAGCTAAAAAAGCTCAGACATATGCTAGATGATGGCTTAATTTTGTTAATTCCTTTGTTTGCTTGTTTTCAGACTTCATTTTCAGATATCTTAACTTAAATTTGTAATATGTGAACATGATCTCATCATCTAAAAGAAGCAAATATGTTAGCCCAACCTACCACCCTGGAAGTTTTCCTTAAGTAGAGAAGATCATTGGCCTAAAGATTCTTTTCTATTAATGGATATGTTTTTGTTGTATTCTAGAATTTTCAGTCTCTTCTTGTGTTTACTTTCTTAAATTTATACTTTTCTTTAAAAAATACCTTTATTCAAATTTTTATAATTACTTGTAGAATATTGTAGTACCTCTTAGAATTTACAAAAGGAAATTCGCACATCTACTTACTAATGCTCCCCATTTATTTCTTAAAAGTGTTCATCAGTATATTTCTTGGAAAATTGTCTAATTTTCAAGCTACTTTGAGGAAATGATCTTTGTTATAATTAAAGTATAGTAAGTCAATATCATTTTATATTGTCTTAATTCTTGGTTTAACTCTGTACTTATCTTTATTACTTGAATATTTAGATAATCACTTTCAATTATTCTTCCTATCTATCTATCTATGTATCATATCTATGCATGTATCTATATATCTATCATTTGCCAAGCCAAGAAATCTTCTTTGAGCCTGGCTTTAATCACTACTGACTAGAATTGAGCTTTTATCTTAAATAGTTTTTATTTTCTGTTATTAGAATTTAACCAGTTAATCATCATTTAAAAGTATACAATTTAATCTTCCAACATGTTTTGGTCATAATGCACTAATGCATTCTTTATTTCTAATTTGATTTCATCAAGGTTAGCAAATATTTTATATTTCTTTTTTTTAAGTTAGACAATTCCTTGCTTCTTATCATATTATCTGTACTTATAATGCTTCATGTGTTGGCAAAGAATGCATACTTCTTTGGAAGGCATGGAATACAAAAAAATTTAAATCATATTTGCTAATTGTGTCATTAACTCTGATATCTTTGCTATTTTCCCCTTTTACATTTATGAGTTTCTCCCATGAATTCTCCCATTTCAGCTTTCCATATATATGAAGCTATTATGAAATCTCTCTTGCATTTCCAAAAAACTATCATTAGAATTGGATTCCTTTGAATCTGAATGGATTTTCATTTTCAAAAAATATCTATTGAAATGTCAGCAGTGTTGAAAAAGATGACAGTCCCAGATAACTGGCAAAGGTATTTTTGCTATCTCTCTTCCCGTGAAGCTTTACCAGAGTTGGCTACTTGATCAAGGTCTTCTTTCCTGCAGAGTCCAGATGCTACCTTGGAATACTGTGTTTGAACATACTGCTACCAACAGATCACAGTTTGCCCTTCAGTTAAAACCCATTTGCCCTCCTACCTTAAAACATCATCAAGTCAAAGTAAGAAAGTAAAATTGACCAGTGCCTGCCAGGTTTGGAGAGAAAAAATCAAATCAATATTTTCATAGTGAGGCTATTGTTCAAAACAAGTAGGCCAATTCTGTTAAACATAGATCTCAAGTTTTCTACAAGATCTTCTAAAAATAACTACTTGACAAAATCCAGACAACCAAGACAAGTCAAAATACACATGTCTGCATCAGAGAAGCTATGGTAAATGGAATCCACGAAAATATGATTAACCAATTACAGTTACAGGACAGAATGAAAAACAATTATACTTTGATGATGGAAAAAAAGAATACAAGTGGGGAGACATAAGCTAAAACATCTGACCCACAATCTATATATCTCTGACTATTGGAAAGATGTTTTTGTGAAAGAAAAAGGCTATGAGCCCAGTCTAATGTTCTTGCAAACATAATGATAAGTGAGCCCCTTGGTAAATAGACTAAGATGTTTGCTAGGAAGGAAAGTCTTTCTCTGTGGAATACTCTTACTAGAATATCCCCAGGTTATGATTGCTTATAATGGACAAGACTAGCCTCAATAAACTGATGAAGTACTATTCCCAAAGAATGTCATAGAAGCTCTCCAATTTCTTCAATAGAAAAACAGAAATGTTTCACAACCAAATTTTTCCCCACTGTGTAAGAGATTTTCAGTTAGAGACTTCATATGTTAACCTCATTCTAAAAGCCTCTATCTCTTAAGGAAAGAAGGAAGGTGAAGAACCATGCAGAGTCTCTGGAACCTCTCTGCTTTGCATGGTCCTCTTGATTCTTTTAGTTTTTTAAATTTTCATAAGCAACATAAATTTATTTCTTATAGTTCTAGAGGCTAGGAAGACCAACGTTGAGTATCCAGCATCTGGTAAGAACTTTTTTGCTGTGTTATCTCTTTGGCAGAAAGCTAAAGTGTGAGATTGTACACATGCATGCACATACACATAAGAAGGGAGGGAGGAAGGAGGGAGTAGTATCTCATTTCAGTTTTTTTTTGGTGTGTGTGCATGCTGGGTGGGGATACATTGTGGTATTTACAAAAATTCTTACAATATATCAAATACGTCATACTTGAATTCGCCCCCACCACTATTCTCCTTTATCCCTCTTCCCCTGATTCCTGAAATAGTTTCAATGGGTATCATTTGCATACATGTATACACAGTATTTACAGTATATTCACCCTCACTCACTCTTCCCACCTCTTGATTCTTAGATACTGAAATTATTTGCAAAGCTTGATACTGGTTGAGATAGTTTAATTTGTGTGACTCTGGTTTGACAACTCATTAGATTCCTGAGTAGTTAATAAAAATTTGGGAGTTGAGTAGGCAGAAATGCAAAAATGCCAGTTTCTTTTTTCAGAGCATGGGGTTCAGAAATATTGCTCAAAATTGAGATAAAAAACTAATAAAATCTTTCAATCTCAAGCTTTCAATGTTTTAAAATAATTTCAATGCTTATAGGAATTTTTAGAACATCGTATCTGCAGAGTGAAGAAAATTTTATCAATTGCTTAGCAAACTCTTTCATTTCACTTCTATTCCTCTAAATTCAAGTAATTTGCTATTACTAAAAGTAGCATGTATTATAAAAATCTATAAAATGATTTCTTCCTTTACCTATCTTCTTATATTTTTAAGAACATACATATTAGAAAGATTATTTAACCTTGAATTCTTTATAATGGGCATGAATGATTTAAAATGATAAATAATATATCATCATTTATTTTAAAAATTACTAGCCAGCTCCTGGTTTAACAAGCGTAAGATCCTTTGGAAATACTAGATAATAATGGAAAGGAAAAGATGGAAATGTCTTCAACCTGGTATGTGATACAAATTCTCAGTGTTTATGTTTCATTAATTCTTTCTATATTTAATAGGCACTATTATGTCCAAAGCACTATTTTAAGTGCTGACAAAAAGAAAGATCTTCTCTAAAGGATGCTATAATCCAAAGGAGAAGGTGGGTAGTTAAAGCAGGTTGGTGTGTACTGAAAAGTAACAAGGTATGCATAAAGTGCTATGGAGACTTGGAAGATACAGTAGCTCTGTCTTGGGCAACTCAGGAAGGCTTCCATAAAGAATCATTAGAAATAAAGATACTAATCCATCATGTATTGAACAGTTGTAAGAGTTTGACATTCTATCTTTCAAGATAATACTTTGAATGGGTTGCAAAATACAACTTCACACTTGCCTGAAATAGTTGTGAAGGACATCAACAGTTTCTGGCTATCACATAAACAAGTTCAAAGATCATAGTTGACAAAGTGAGAAATGTGTCTTATGACCCCAACATTAGTACTGTAAACCTTCACAATTAACATCATAAAGAATGTTCATTTGTAACATGTCACGAACTCACTGGATTTAATTTTTCATCATGTAGAAGGTGAAGTTAAATAGCATTGCCCAATATTTTTTGGACACAGGTATCTAAAGTACATGTTGGTGTTACGATTAATAATAAATTTACCGCCAAAAAAAAAAAAAAGATTGATGTGACTAGAACCCAAACTGGAGGGATTGACTTAACAATCAAACATCAGGTACTGAGAAAACTGATACTGGACATTGGAAAGATGACAGAATGTTTGGTGAAATTGTTATCTGCAATAACCTGGGAAACAAATCACATGCTTTACAAATGCAAGGCTGTATGAAAAGGAAACAGAGACAGACATGTTTGAATGCACAGAATATTACTTAGTGTCTTTGCCAAATTGTTAAGAGATGAACTCCAGATAGAACTGACTGGTTTGCAAACAGATATTTAGAAATTTTATTTAGAAAAAAGATTGCGCTTAGACTCTGGTTAAAATGGTGTATAAAGAGGTTTTAAATGGAAACTTGCCCAATAAAGTGGATCATCTGATTAAAATAATGCAAGTAAAAGTGTAGCCTACATGTTATTAAAGTTTTTGAGGGAATTGAGGTACATCAGAGAGGAAAATTATAAAGGATATAACTTCCACACCTATTGTTTCAGAGAGCCTCTTGGAAATAAGGGAGAGAGATGGAAGAAGAGAGTAAAAGATATGGGGCGGCGGAAAAGGAGGGAGCAGGAAGTAAAAAAATTCAGCTCATAAAACTACTGTGAGTGCAGTTATTAGTTATTATAAGGCACATGGAATTAATAGAAATCAATTATTTCATAAATCTGTTACAGTTTTGAAAGTTAGTTGCTACCAAGACCTTGAAACTAAAATGGACTTTTGACTTTCAAACTTCTACAAGCAGGCGACAGAAAAAGAAAGCTGTACAACCAATCCAGACAGCCAAGAGGCTGATGGTACAAGAGTGACCCTGTAGAGGCCTTTCTTAGAGACTTCAAGAGCAAAGGAAGGGACCTTCCCTCACAGAGCAGCATCAAGACCTCATAGGGGGGATGGTGAATAATAGTGAAACATGTCTATGTATAAAGATGGCATAAAGGGGAGTAGGGAAAAGGGAGCAATAGAGGGGATTAATCTGATCAAAGTTCAATATATGCATGTCTAAAATGTCATAGTTGGAACCCCTTTGCACTGACAAAATGTAAAATCAAAAAGATGTCACGGATTCTCTGTACCCAGAGGGTAGAGGATCTTAAGAATATCAGTCCAGAATTCCAGAATTCCTGCAAATGGAAATGTTTATTGAGATTATCCTCTCTTTGCCTACCTACCACCTATGAAGGTGGGTTCCCTGGGGGACAGAAATTTTGCTCACAGATTCTATAATTTTATCTAGATCTCTTTCTAGACCTGATACAGTGATTGCTACACATCACAGGGAGGTCTGAGAGTTTGAACTAACTGCTTAAGGTTACATGGTATTGGAAATTGTCTCCTGTGACCACAGAGTAAGTATCTTATGTGTAAGAAGAAAGGGACAAAAAGATATATGGTAAACAATAATATTTAAAGCTGTAGTATTGGTATGTTTAAATGACTGAAAGTCAAAAATGTATAGAATTTCTGAATTTAACATTAATTCCTCATGTCTAGATAGGCTACTAAAGGATGAGTAATAATATAATTCATAGATAAGTAGATAGATGATAGATAATGCATTCTAAAGATCCCACCCATAAAACGTGTTAGAACACATAAATTCAATAAAGAAACAAGAATGAAATCAATCAGCAAAAATCATTACCGTGTATATTCACTAATAGAAAACAGTCTGAAAAAAATCATGAAAACAACCTCATTTACAGTAGCTCAAAAAAAAAAATCCTTCCATCAACCAGTGAGGTGAAAAATCACTACAATGAAAACTATAAAACATACTGAAAGAAACTGAAGACACCAATAAGGAAAATGAATGGTATAGCACTTTCTCATGGATTGAAGTAATGAATATTGAAATATCCTTACTAAGCATAGCTATCTACAGATTCAATGCAATTCCTATTAAAGTACCAATGGGGGCTGAAGATGTAGCTCAGTAGTAGAATCTATGGTATTAGCATGCCTGAGGACCCAGGTTCAATATCCAGCAACACACACACACACACACACACACACACACCAATAACATTCTTCAAAGCAATAGAAAAACAGTCCTAAAATTCGCTTGAAACTATGAAAGACTACAAATAGCCAAAATAATCCTGAGTAAAAATAACAAACCTGGAGGCATTATACAACCTGACTTCAAAAGTGTAGGAACTATAAACTATGGTACTGGCGTGAAAACAGTCACATAGAACAATGGAGTAGAACAGAGCTCAGAAGGAAATCCACACATTCATAGACAACTGATTTTTAACAGTTGCCAAGAATACACAATGGAGAAAGGATAGTCTCTTTAACAAATGATCTTGGGAGAACTAAATATTCATATGCAGAGGAATAAAATTAGGCTGAGATAACTTACCACATACAAAAATCAGCTCAAAATGAATTAAAGATTTAAATTTACAACTCCAAACTTCTAGCAAAAAATAGGGAAATGTGCTCTGTGACAATTATCTTGCATTCATAAATAAAGACATTTTGGATAAGACCTCAAAAGGTCAGGCACCAAAAAATAAATAGATAAATGGGGCTACCTCAAACTAAAGAGCTTCAGCACAGCAAAAGAAACAGTCAACAGAGTGAAGAGGCAATTTGTAATAGGAGAATATATTTGCAAATCATATATTGGATGAGAAGTTAATGTCCAAAATATACTAGGTACACAAACTACTCAATACCAAAAAATAAGCATCTGTGTTTAAAAATGGGCAAAAAACTTGAATAGACATTTCTCAAATGAAGACATGCAAATGCCAACAGAAAAAATTCTCAACATCTGCAGTTATCAGAGAAATGCAAATTAAAAACACAGTGAGATGTCATCTCATACCTGTTAGATTGAATATTATCAAAAAAGATGAAAGATGACAAGTGTTGGCACAGATCTGGAGAACAGAAAACCTTTATAAACTGTTGATGATGTTGTAAATGAGTACAGAAATTTTTGGAAAATATGAAAGTTCATCAAAAGACTACAGTGATCTTTAAATATAGAATGGCTTATTAATTTCATATGAGACAGACTCATAGCATACACATACACACACACACACACACAATTACAAGGTATAAAAAGAATGTTATTCTATACATAAGAGTTGATTCATCAAGAGGGCATTAACAATTCCAAAACAGAGCTTTATAGTATATGAAGTAAAAACTGACAGAATTGTAAGAAAATATAATTGTCTTATTGCAAAATTTCAATACCCTACCACCCTATTTCAATATCCTAATTTCAATAATATACATGATATATAAATCCACTTATGAGTCAGGAAAGTGATGGATAACTTCAAGAATGCTATTCACATTTAACCTTATTTGCATTCATAAATTCTGAACCCAACAATGGCAAAATACATGTTCTTTCCAAGTAAACATGGAAAACTGGCCCATTTTCTGGGCCATGAAACATATCTCAATAAACATTAAAATATCCCTTTGTATTTTAATCTAGGACAGGCTTAACTCCACTTTACCAATGCCTTTAAACTTTTTGGATACAGACTAGGGGACTATAAATGAAAAAGCAATGGGAATTAGCATGTGGAAGAAAATTGGTGGGGCATATGGAAGAAAAGAAGGAATGGGTAAGCTGTTTAAAAATGATGAAATTTGATCTGAGAAAAATGATTTTAAGTAGCATTTCTATGGATTATATCTTCTATTAACAAAAAATTACTAATAAAGAACTTGAGTTTTCTTAAAATTATTTCATCACTACTATACTGGACCACAGATTGCATACTTTGCTGAAGTTGTACATCTGACACTTCCACAAAGATTACAATGTGATAAAAATTAGTATTAAACTAAGGTATCTTGTAACATATTACTTTTTCTCTCAATCTTTGAATCATTTTTGCTCATTTTTTTTTACAATTAAAGAAAATTTTCATGTACCTGGCAATTCTTCTCCCTTCACTATTTCTTCTCCTTTTTTTTTTTTTTTTACAAATGCAAGTCATTTTAGCAATTTTCCAATAAGCTTCTCTTATGTCTTATTGTTTCCAACTAATATGATCCTTCCCCTGGATTCCAAGTGGAATTTGAAAATACCTGATAAAGGGCCAAAAGATTGACAGGAGAATTGTAGGTAGATTTGATTTATCATGTATAGCTTAGCTACCATGAACAAAATCAGAATTAAAATCACTGACTTGGGGCTGGAGATGTGGCTCAGTGGCAGAGCACTTGCTTAGCATGTATGTGACAGAGAGTTTATCCCTAGCATCACCTGAAAACAAAACAAATGAATAAAAGTAGAAAAATTAGAGTATCTAACACTAAGCATGCTATAATTGTATTAAAAAATTAAAAATAAAATACTTTAAAATTTTGTGGAATAAAATCTGTATTTAAATAAATACATCCATTTACTAGTCAGTGGAAATACATGCAGCATTTGTTAATGAATATTCTTTGTTTCTCATTAAATAGTGGTCTGTCTGCAAAGTTATACATGGACATATTCCATGATGTAACAAATGAACCCTGAAGTGTGTGCCCTTGATGAACTACTGCACAATTAATTGGTAAGATATATAGCAGTAGGATCCTAGCTTGCTGCATAAAATACCTGAAAACTATAAATAACTCAATGCCTATCACAGAAAAAAAATAACACAGTGAGGTATTATATAGCAGTGATAAGGATACTGATTCTTGCCTTCTATACATAAACGACATGGATAAATCTTAGAAATGTAACATTGGGTGCGAAAGAGCATATTCAAGAGATTATATACACTATATGTGCATTTTCTGAGTTTTCACAAAAATCTGAAAGAGAAACAAGAAGACAACAGCATATTGATTTGAGATGCTTACATACACAGGTTTAGACTATTGAAAAAGAGAGCATAATGAAACACAAAGGAAGATGATAAAAATTTGGCAGTGAAGTCATGGGATGGTATTTGGAGAGTTTCATAAGCAATTTCAGAATTTAGTGTTAATATTTTAGACAATTTTCTAGATTCATTGGTGAGTAGATTTAGAGCTATTTATTTTATGTTAAAATTCCATATATATTTTATAAGATTTTTCAATATATCAAATATTTTCTTTTTAAAATCAAAACATAATGGAAACGTCTTTTCCACAGTCAACATTTTTTTCATGCAATAAAGATTATACTTCATGGCTCTCTTGCTAGTAGATAATTGTGTCAAGAGCTACATAAAGAAATAGACCAAACAGGAACTTATGAATACTAAAAAGGAAAAAAAAAAGGAATTCTAGAGAAATCTAGAACATTCAATTTTCCCAGTAGCATATTCGGCCCAAAGCAGTAGAAAAGTAGCCATGTCACTCAGTATCGTGGGGGATACTGGACATAATAATTACACAAAACAGGATGATACTAATGTCTTACACCTTCAGGCTGCAGTAACAAAATGCCATAGACTATATGGTTTGTAAACATCAGAATTTTTTTTCTCACATTTCTGGAGTTTGGAAGTCTGAGATTAGAGAATTGGCATGGTGAGACTCTGGTAAGAGCTATCTTACAAACTACAGACAGCCTACTTCACATTATATCCTCACATGCAGAAAGACAGCAAGAGGGCTCCCTGGGGTCTGTTTTATAAAGACACCAATCTCATCAGGCAGACTTCACCTTCATGATCTAATCAGCTCTCAAAGGCTCCACCTCTCAACACCATCTCATTGGGCATTGGGATTTGAAGATACAGTGGTTAGTAATACACAGATGTTCAGTCCATTGAAGTTAGCAAGAAAGGATGTGTATGATGATTTTCTTGTTTACCCACACAGAGAGAGCACAGAAAGGAAGAGAAACCATCGTTTCTAAGCTGTCAGCTTCAATATGGAGACCCATTTTTTCCTGGTAAGGAAAAATTACTGAGAGATATTTTGCTGTGTATCTGAAGGGACAAGCTTCCAGAGCTATTCCTAAATCCGGGTATCCAGAGAAATATTAAGCAATCTGTAATGGGAATAACAATGAGAGAAAAAGAATTAACAATTGATATCCTCAAGAAAATGAGTCCAGGCCTCTTCATAGCAGAAGCTGCATGCAATGTCACCAGGGCATCTTGTACAACTGCAGTACTCCTCTAACCACGGCTTCAACACCTGTCCTGACTACAGCTCTCCATGACTTTAAGTCACATTCTCCTGTTTTCAACTCATGGTCTTTTAGAACTTCACCTTATTGGAGAGCTACTTGAGTGGCCAAATTAATCTCTACCAACTTTTCTTGCCAGTGGAATAATTTGGAGTTTTTTATTCTTTGGATTAGACCAAACTTTGATAGCAATATTTCCTATTGGAGAATTCAACTGTGGAGATTGTATCCATTGTGTGTCTGAATTTCCACATGTCTACTTCTTTGAAGTTTAGAGAATACTGACTGCACCAAATGCACCATATCCCAAGCTGCTGTAATTTCCTCTTCATCAAGTAACTCCTCCTAAAGCAGAGTTGGGACTAAGATAGACTCTTTCTACCTCTTAAAGCATCAAATTATGAACAATGTTCACAAGAATTTACCAGGGGCTGTTTTTTAGGAAAAGGTGACTTTCAGTAATAGCAAAGGTGACTGGGGCTTCTCATGACTGATGTATGTGTCCTTTGTGTCAGTTTTATGCAACATTAGGACTTTACATCCATCTGGTTGCACAGCCATTCCCTTGATGATCTCACCATGCTGCTCTCTCTCATTACTTCTACCTAAATTCTCTCACCTGCTTAGAAATTCACTGAGCAGGTGCACATATCTTTCTGACTCATAGCATGACTCTTCCTCTCCTAATAGACCTGTAGATCCTGGACAAGATATACCCTTTCATTACCTTTTGTCAGTCATGACCTTCCCCTTATTATAGCTAAGTAACACATGAGATATAGTTACTTATGTTATACTCTATTTTTGATGCTCTTCTATGTATGTTCTCATTGATATTGGTGCCAAAAAGCCTCCATCCACTCATGACCTCTTGTTCCCAGCTTCATTTTATTTAAAAAAACACTCTGCTTAGGTTAGGGATTTGTGTTCTCTAGTAAGCAAGACAAGTTGCTCAGAAGCATCTTCTTTTGCATTACATATTCCAGATGGTATTTTTTTTTCTTTGCAGTACTGGGGTTTGAACTCTGGGTCTACACCTTGAGCTGTTCCACCAGCCCTTTTTTGTGATGGGTTTTTCAAGATAGGATCTCGTGAACTGTGTTTCCAAGCTGGCTTCAAACCACAAGCTTCCTGATGTCTGCCTCCTGAGTAGCCAGGATTACAGGAGTAAACCACTGGCACCCAGCTTATATGTGCCAGAAGTTTTGCACAAGAGTGGAACATCCCCATTCTAAAATCTTCATGTTTACCTCTTTTCTTTTACTTCAATAAGCTGATTAGAATGAAAGAAGCTTGAGTCTGGCATTGTGGCACAAGCTCAAAATCCAAGCTCTCCGGAGGCAGAGACAGGAGGATATTCAGTTCAAGGACAGCCTGGGCTACACTCTTTCTTGAAAACCAAAAGCTGTAATGTAGCACAGTAACCTAGCATTTGCCTGCCATATGCAAGGTCCTGAGTTTGATTTCCAGGATCCTAAAAGGAATCTAAAGAATTGAATGACGCTAGAAGAAAAACAAAATATATAATTTTCTTTTAAAGCAATTGGAAAAATTTCACACCAAAATATTATTTCTAACAAATTGAGACATTTTTCACAGCTGATTTTAATACAATATATTGTAATGTGCTTAGTAACCACTAAGCATAAAGAAACATTCTTAAACACTTTTACATTAGGCAGAGATCAGCTTAGATTTTTTTCACCATGAATTAGTGACAACATCCAACAAGAAGATGTAAACACATTTCACAAATCCCTGATAAATAGTTTCTCTGTTTATAAACATCTAGCAAGAGAACTGTAGTGTTTCTGCTGTCATCTAAGCCTGATGATGTTAAGGTACTTCTCTTCTCATTGAACTTCATTCTTTAAAATACATCAAAATCGGCATGGATTAAATAAAATATATGCTTGTGTTTCAGAGAGAAAGTCTCCATTTGCAAGCTTCATAAGAAATCTGATGCATGTAATAAATTTAGAAACCAAAATGGAGATAGTGGTAGATAATGCAGGTCAGCCTCCTTAGGCACCAAGTTTGCCTTTCTCTTCTTGTTCTTGTCTGGGGACAGGAGACTATGGGAATATCTAGGCTCCCTTATATATAGACATGGTAATGGGACACAACCTTTGACCATACAATATAAGCAAAAGAACATAGGGATAATATCTCTCCCCCATTCCTAGAATCAAAGTCTCATGTGTAGACTTTTCTGTTTTTGTCTTCCAATTATCTTTTCTTCCTTCACAGAACTCAAGGGAATGCTGAGTCCTGTTTCTAGTGTGATTGAGGAAGCTCCCAATAGACCAAACCTCCCTGAAACAACAACAGCCAGCTCTGGGAAATAAATGCTAGGAGATTTTGGAAAGGAGCTGATCCTTGAGTCAAAAGATTGGTGTACATTGAGTTAAACATTTTCATGGCTTGCAGTTTGAAGATCCTGTGTGACAAGCAAAACTCTATTCAAAATTTCCATGGCCTCAATCACTGGATGAAGTGCTGGAAGAACCACTGGAAAGTAAGGGAAGGTTATCAGAAAGGAGGCAAGCAGACACAAGATGGCCTGCATTTGCTAATAAGTTCATCTAAAGTTATGCTGACCCCTGACCATGCATGCTCTGCTTGATGCGGAATGCAGGCAGTCTAACTAAAAAAAAAAAAAAAAAAAATGATTTGAAATTTCATTTGCAGCCCAACTAAGTGTCTGCTAAAGCAAAAATATCGACACAAGTCATTGGAACCTGATAGTGCAAATATTATCCAAGACATAGCATTCACCTAATCCATGATACAATCCAAAATATATTTATATAAAATGTTTAGAAAAATGTTATTTTATCTCAAATGATAATTTTTTTGGCAGTACTCAGGGCTTCACACATACTAGACAGGTGCTCTAACCCTTTGAGACATGGCTTCAGCACTCTTTGCTATGGTTATTTTGGAGATAGGGTCTCACTTTTTGTCCATGCTGCATCTGGACCTCAATCTTCCTGTTTTACACTTCTTGTTTTAGCTGGGATGACAGGTGCACACCACAACACCCAGCTTTTTTCCATTGAGATGAGGTCTCGAGAACTATTTTTGCTTGGGCTGGCCTGAAACCATCATCCTCCCAATCTCAGCCTCCCAAGCAGCTAGAATGACAGAAGTAAGCCACCAGCACTCAGTTTCAAATAATAATTTTAGAAGGCCACCAAGATTGGCCTCCAGATAGCTCTGGTTTTGGAATTAGTAAATAACAACTTTAAAGCAGCTATCATAACTAAACTGAGAGAAATGAAAATATACTTTCAATGAATAAAAAGACAGGTGACCCAAGAAAAGAAATAAATGCTATAAAAATAATAACACAGAAATTCTTTAAGTGAAAATGATACTATCTGAAACTTTGAACGTGCATTGTTTCTGAGTGGATTGAAGATTATAAAAGAAGTTAAAATTTTCAACACTACTTAAACTCTTAGATGAAATAAGCTACACAGCCCTTTTAAAGAAAACTGCCAAAAGTTTTAGTGTACATATGCATTTATGAATGTACATTTGCATGTGTATATACATTCATTACATATCCAATATATCATATTCATATGATGTATATTACATCATAGTGTATTACATGCCTCTTTAAGCATTCATTGGTGTGAATGGTTATGAATTTATGTAAGTTATAATATGTAATACATATTACATGCATTAAATAACAATGTTTAATAACATATGTTGTATTACATATGTATGCTATGGAATGTGAGTAATATATACTCTATCTGCATGTATATAAACATATGCCAGTGCATGTTTCAGAAAGTACACAGGCACAGCTGAAAGAAGAATTACAAAACTCTATATAAGGCTATGTAGGTCTCAGAGAAACCCGAATGTGTGTTTGTATTATATGTAATACATGCTATCATATATTGTAATGTGTAATATGTTAGTTTGTACTCAGAAACTTATGTGTGCATATTTACAGATACACTCTACATGAAATTTTTACTTTTCATCTTGTTACTACAGACTAACCATGCAATATTGTTTTCCAAGGACAAATTATGAAAGATTTAATATGTTCTAGTTGTAAATAGAAGTTGTAGTAATATAAATATTTTTGAGAGAGGGCAATTTGGATCATCAGCAACACCACCAACAACAGGTGTTGGCGAGGATGCGGGGGAAAAGGAACCCTCTTACACTGTTGGTGGGAATGTAGACTAGTACAACCACTCTGGAAAAAAATTTGGAGGCTACTTAAAAAGCTGGACATCGATCTACCATTTGATCCAGCAATACCACTCTTGGGGATATACCCAAAAGTCTGTTACTCCAGAGGCACTTGCACATCCATGTTTATTGTGGCACTATTCACAATAGCCAAGTTATGGAAACAGCCAAGATGCCCCAGCACTGACGAATAGATTAAGAAAATGTGGTATCTATACACAATGGAATTCTATACAGCCATGAAGAAGAACGAAATGTTATCATTCGCTGGTAAATGGATGGAATTGGAGAACATCATTCTGAGTGAGGTTAGCCTGGCCCAAAAGACCAAAAATCGTATGTTCTCCCTCATATGTGGACATTAGATCAAGGGCAAACACAACAAGCGGATTGGACTTTGATCACATGATAAAAGCTTTAGCACACAAGGGAGGGGTGAGGATAGGTAAGACACCTAAAAAACTAGCTAGCATTTGTTGCCCTTAACGCAGAGAAACTAAAGCAGATACCTTAAAGCAACTGAGGCCAATAGGAAAAGGGGAACAGGTACTAGAGAAAAGGTTAGATCAAAAAGAATTAACCTAGAAGGTAACACCCACGCACAGGAAATCAATGTGAGTCAATGCCCTGTATAGCTATCCTTATCTCAACCAGCAAAAACCCTTGTTCCTTCCTATTATTGCTTATACTCTCTCTACAACAAAATTAGAAATAAGGGCAAAATAGTTTCTGCTGGGTATTGAGCGGGGGGAGAGGGAGAGGGGGAGTGGGTGGTAAGGGAGGGGGTGGGAGCAGAGGGGAGAAATGAACCAAGCCTTGTATGCACATATGAATAATAAAAGAAAAATGAAAAAAAAAAGAGAGAGGGCAATTTGGGAACTTCTTTTTTCTTGCTGATAAAAGTTTTTTAAAGAATGTTTAGTTCATTTTATTATGGCATACTAAGTACATACTGACACCACTTCTTCTGGTTTAAGTTCATACAAATGGGAAAAGTGCACAGAGAAAGTAGACGGAGCATCATTAGTGCATTAATAATTGTGGAAAAGGAAATACAGATTGAAAGGGAAATTGGATTGAGGAAATCACCCAAGTCCTTTACTGAAAAAGTAGGAAAGAGTCTCGCACAGTTTCAGTCTAAAATCAGAAAACTTTCTGATTTTAGAAAGTTTTCGCTTTCTAAAATCAGAGAGAGTCCTGTGGCCATTGAAAAGATGGTAGTTTTCATATGACAATGGCCATCCATGGTTTGATACTGATATAGACATTCATCCACTCATCTCTTACTTTTGTCGAGCAATTTGAGGAAAGAAATAATAATGTACCCAACCATAGCAGCAAAAAAGGTTTCATTGTTTGTGTATTTTTAACATGTAAAAAAATGAAATTTACACAGCCATGTAGCAATAAACTGAATATGTGAATGAAAAGTATAATTTTTCCTGAGAAATATAAAGTTAAAATTTTAGTACACAAACAGAAATATATCAGAAATCATATTGAAGTTGAAATACTTCTTTAAATTCTATCCTTTAAAAGCTAGCAAATTCAACTTTTCAGGATATCAGTAATACTTTTTATTTATTCTTTTCTGAAAGACAAAGAATGCAGGGAAGTTAGTTTGTTACTTGATTCTAATTATTCCTCTAATAACTGAAACAGATGAGGAGAGTTCACTAAGGGAAAACTGCAGGCCAATCTAATCTAGGAACATGTGATAGAACACTGAAAATGCACAAAATAGGAATTATAAAAATTTCTATATGTAGTCATTGAAATAGTAATATTAAAAATCAATAGATGTTTAAAAAAACTAAACATACTAGAAAGAGAGATGAGAAGACCATAAAGAAACCTATGTAGAAAGATAAGACAATTTGTGGGAAGAAAACCTACAGTTTCTATCTAATGAGTCACCCCCCTCCAAAAAATAAGGGAGAGAATAAAGAAGAGGCAATAGTCAAATGGGAAATTCTTCAGAACTAAATAGGAAGAAATTTCACATTAAGCAACAACAAAGTACATGAAGGCTGTGGTAGGATAATGAAAACAAATCTATCAAACTAATCCTGAGATTATAGTTTTAAAAGATATGCAGTAGTATGGTATTAAGCAAAGCATGACTATAATACACAAAATACACACGAACAGCTCAGAAAATTTGAAATGAATGTAATGTTAGTACATGTTAGCCAAAAGAAAGTTCTGATGTCTGTATTAATGTTGAACGAAGCAGAATCTAAAATAAAGGCAATAATTATTACAAAAGCATAGCTAATTGTTGAAAAAATTTAGCAAGAAAGCTTATAATTTACAGCTTTGAATCTGTCTAACAAAATAGTCACAATGGAAGAAAGGAAAAAATACAATTATTGCAAGAAGAAAATTAACAATTCCATAAGCATAGCAGAACATGCTAATACATTTATCTCAGAGACGAGTGGATCCATGCCAACAGAATTGATAGGACAATAAAAGATTTTTAAAATAATGTAACCTTAATTTTATATATCAGAAATAATGTATTTACATAGACTCCTGTACTGAGAGAATATGCATTATTTTCAAGAACACATGGTCTGTTAACAGAAATTGTTCATAACCTACAGGCTAAAGCTTATCACAATGAATTAAAATCATTGACTGAAATGAAATAAATTTAAAATTCTGTAATAAAAATGGTCACTCCCTCAATAAAAGTAAGGTCATTATAAGCTAAATATAAGAAGTAAAAATATCTTCTAAATAGTCCATGGGATGAAAATGATTTATAATGAGAATTACAATGTAGAATCAAAAGAGAAGAAAGCAGTAATAATAAAACTTTTATGCAGCAAATACCTACTAAAGATGAAAATATATTTCTAAAGTATATATAATAGGATATAAAAAAATATTCAAATTATTGAGCTAAGTTTCTCCTTAAGAGGCTATAAATAATAACCAAGCAAACCATAAAATATTAGAAAGAAAGAAAAAATGTAGGTGTTAACGTAATTTTTAAAATTATTTTTTGGAAATTTAGGTTTTTGGAAGAAATAATGTCAAAATTCTGACAATATTAATGAAAGGTAAGAGATGGCACAAGTAGACAATGTTAGAAATTAGTAAGTTTTATAACCAGAGATACCACAAATTATATAGTGAGGGACGTTGAGAAACCTCCCAAAAATAGAGATTAATCTATTTACATTCAGAAGGATAACAGGAGACGATGCCGGTTCTCTCCAGTGAACCTATAAATTCAAGGCAATGCCAATGAAAATATCGCTAAGGCATTTTATGAAATTTTCTAGGCTATTCCTAGAACTTAAATGGAAGCAAAAAAAGTAAAACTACCACCCAGTGGGCTAGGTGCTGGTGGCCCTCGCCTGTCCCTCGTCCTAGCCATCTAGGATGCAGAGATGGAGAGGATTGGATTTGAGGTGGCAGGTGCCTATCATCTCAGCTACAGTGGGAAGTTGAAAATATAAGGATGGGGGTCAACATACGGCCGGGACAAAAAGTGAGACCCTAGCTGCAAAATAACCAGAATAAAAACAGAGGCTTGGATCGAGTGGTAGAGCATGTAAAGCCCTGAGTTCAAACCCCAGTACTGCCAAATAATATTAACAATAATAACAATATTAACAAGAATAAGAAAGAGGTCTTCCTTAAAAGATATCAGGCCTTATTATACAGTGTTCTACAGTGTCCATAATTAGAACAACATTCACAATGTGAAGGTGAAAAAATCTTTTCACTACATTTTAGAAATTAAAAAAAAAATAGAAAGAATTGAAGCTCACAGGTAAAAATGACTTGTTAACTCTCACAGGGATTAGGTGACAGATTCTCCACCAAAATTCTGGTTTGGTGAATCCCAAACTTGGACCATGATTACTACAGTACGTGTTTCTCTCTCACACTTTGTTAGAAGACCAGCCGGATTACAAATCAGGACCATCTTTTTGGTAACAAGCAGTTCCCAGTTTCAGTGACTTAAAGCACAGTATCTCATAGTTAACGTTCCGTTTTGGTTAGGCAGTATTCGGCTGCTTGAGCCATACTCCCAGCCCTTTGGGCTTCAGTTACTTTTTAAATAGGGTCTTTTGTCTTTGCCCAGTCCGGCTTATTTACACTTCCCTGGTATCTGGGATGGTAGGTGTGCACCACCACATCCAGCTTTATTGGTTGACATGGTGTCTCACCATTTGTCTGTCTGGCCTTGAACTGTGATCCTCCAGGTCTCTGTACCTCCATGTGCTCAGATTACAGTCATGAGCCACTGCACCTGGCCTTGTTTTTCTTTCTTAATTTGCAGCTCTACTTGGATCAGTGTTGAAGTCAGCTCCTGGCAGTCACTCCAGGCTCAGGGACCCAGTTTGATGAAGGCTCCATTATCTTGCAACTAGACTAGACATTAGACTTCATCTTTTACTGTACACAGGCCAATCAGGGCCCAGAGAACTGCATCCAAAAGTGGTATGCATCAGTTCCACACACATTTAATTGGTGAGAGCTTGTCATGGCCCTGCCTGACTATAAGAAAGCTGGAAAATTTGGTGACCGGTATGACTAGGAAAGCAGGAAATGGGTATGGATGAGCCCTGAAGGACTATTTCACACGGCAGAATGAAAGTAAGTATGATTTGTTCAGCCAGATGATTCACATCTGACTCTCACCCTCTCCTGTTGTGACTTCCATTTTTTCAGTACATTTCTAGGTGCCTGCATACCCAGCCTAGGATCTAGAGAATAAATATCTGATGATGTCAGTCAAATCAGGCTGTGGCTCTGTATGGCTACAAGGATGATGAGCAAAGGAAGAGGATTAAGGAATGGTCGGAAGGCTTGTTTATGATCCTGAGGGATCTGCTTTATTCCTTGAGGGGAAGGAGGTGGGTCCTCACGTCAAGTCCTAACTTCTCCTCCTGAAAGAGTATTTACCATTTGTACTGAAACTGGGCCATATCAATGAAATAGGCTGAAGTATAGGATAATTAGTAAACTCACAGAATTTGTTTTGTTCTTTTTTCATAAAAACATTTTTTCTCTAATTTAAAATAATTTATTCAAAATGTACATAGAAAATAGATTTCAAATATTTTATTGGTATGTTTGTGTTTAATAATAATGTAATTTTTCTTTATTTTTGTTATTTTTTAATCCTTTTCCTTTTTTGCTATTTTTTAAAGTCTATATAATTTATGCCAGAAAGGGAAAGGTCAGCCAACTACATAATAAAGTTTAATAATCAAAATAAAACATTCTGAAATTGATATAACATGTTTAAGTCATGAGCATGGCTCAAGTGATAAAGTGTCTGCCTTGTGAGCATGAGGCCCTGAGTTCAATCCCCCAGTACTGCCAAAAAAAATGTAATGTATAGATACTCTTTGAATGAAGAATTCAAATCTTAAGAATCTTCCTTAGAGGGAAAAAATCTCCCAAGTTGGAAGCCAAGTTCTGCCACAAGCTTTTGTTTATGTACAGCTTATAACAGGCTACTGTGCTGTTCTTAATATATCCGTACAGTCAACAACACGGAAAGACCCCCACGCCCTCTTCTAAAGTGCAGAGTAGACTATAAGGTAAGGAAGCTGATGATAACATATTACGTATTCCATAATCCATTTATGCAAAATATATCTATGGATTTATGGATATATATGCGTAGAGAATGGCTGAACACAAAAGTGATGGCAGTTTGGGTGGTAGTATTTTGGGAAAATTTTATTTTGTTCCTTTTTTATTTTGATAGCCTTCCCTTTTTTCCAGATGTCTCTATATATCTTATAATGTATATTTATTTTGAAAAGATAAGAAGAAACTTTCTTTAAAGAGTAGCTTTGGAGAACGAATTGTACATTTAGGCAAAATTGCATATCTGCATATTGTTTTTCAAGAGATGCTGGACAGTGGCCTGCAGTGAGGTTTCCAGTAAGATGCAAGTACTCTTGAAATATTAGCTGTGCACACACATACACACACACACACATACATACACACACACACACATACACACACACATACACACACATACACACACACATACACACACACATACACACACACACATACACACACACATACACACACATACACACACACATACACACACACATACATACACATACACACACATACACACACACACACATACATACACACACACATACACACACATACACACACACATACACACACACACATACACACACACACACATACACACACACACATACACACACACATACACACACACATACATACACATACACACACACACATACACACATACATACACATACACACACACACATACATACACACACACATACACACACACACATACACACACACACACACACACACACACATACACACACATACACACACACATACACACACACACACCTTACTTTCAGGTATGGAAAGCAAGTTTTAAAATGCAGATAGTCCTACATGCCTTCACAGATGGATGGAAGCTGTTTTATTCTAGCACATCATTGATAGACCTTTTACTGTCAACTCATGATCATGTAGTCAAATATATCATTCCAAGTTCTGATTGACTTGGTGACTTCTGTCTTCCTTTGTGTGAGAAAAGGGACAGTGTCCCTCTTGGGAGAAAGGTGACCTCAGTAATCGGAACAGAAGAAAGGCAGGAACCCAGCACAAAGTTTGGCACAGGTTGGGTAATTGTGCCGGGTATAAGTTACTTCCCTTCCTCCATGGACACCCCCGATGCTTCTGTTTTATTCTGTTTTCACTTCTAGGTTTATGATTTTTAAAAAATCATAAACACATTTTGGGGGTTCCATAGGGGAATGCTTCCTGCAGAGGCAGAACTGATGAGTGACAGCACAAACATCCTGTATCATGTCCTCCAGGGTCCGTCCCTCTCCCCTGCCTATGTCCCCTGCCTAAGCCACACCAGAGCCATGGGCTTCTCAGGGCAGGGGTGCATGCAGAGAAGCATGGTGCTTGGGAAGCCACCAAATGCTAAGGATACTTCCGAATGACGGTATATCTAGCCAAGGGCTGCTGAAAAGAAGCACAACTCAGCAGCCTTCCTTGTCTTTTCCTGCACAGATCTCCAGTGACAGGTTTCTAAACCTCTCTTTAAGCTGTTTCCTGTGTCCCTTTTCATTGCCCCTACTCAGATTCCGATGCAGCTCCAAGAAAGTACTGAACATGTTTATTTCTAAGAAAATATCTTGGCCTGCATTTGCAGCAAAGCATCACTGTGCATGTGCAGGCCAGTGTTCCTTTGTGGTCTGCCTGTGAGAACTTGAGGGTTCATGAGATAATTGTCTTATCCTGCATGCAGCTGACTGCAGAGGAGATGTTGCTGCCACAAGGGATCTGAGCCATCAGAACATTTGGTTTCTAGTCTCCCAAGTCGTCTTTGTTTTTGATCGTGACATTTCTTCATGCTCAGATGCATACGTGATGTAACATTCTTTGTTGATGTACTGAAATGTGTTTTGGAGTTATTTTGGCTTAGCACAAAATAAGAATGGGGCTCTCAACTTTTCTGGTTGAAATGTTAATCTTGGTTTCTCCCCTGCTTTTCTGTACTATGTCTATTTGTAAAGCTTTAAACCCAAGACTGGTACTTAATAGACCTTAGCCACTTTTGTTGGAAACAGGGCAAATGAGAAATCTCTCTAGGGGATATGTGGGCCTTTCTTGAGGAGGGGAATATGCCCAAGGGGAGTTCCTTGCAGCCTAATTGTTGAGGAATGGTGGAAGTTCAGCGGCATGGAAATTCTACTTCTCGCTTCAGCTGGAAAGGTGCTTATGAAGGTAGTTGGGCTATTCTAGCAATTTGCCTTATTTTGAAAATCCAATTTAGGAGCTTCATTAAAGGGCACTAATTTAGTGTCTTAGGGGAATATGTGTTTTAAGGAGCTTGTCAACACAATCTTAGATGTTCACCAGTGTGTAGGTGAGCTCAACTCCCTAGGCTGGGGTTACCTAGTTACCTGCAAACTCCTGTATTTCAAACACAACACCAAATAAGCTCAAAGGTCCTCAGAGTAACAGTACCTCCATCTTCTCCTATTACTGCCTCCTACACTTACAGTTAGGATGCTCTTGGTGAATCTCTGCCACTGCCACTGTCACTATGAGTCTGTCATGTAGAGGTCCAATAAGGAAGAAAATGGCCTTAGTGAGTTTAGTGGCAAGTTAGTATATGTCAGACCACAGCCCTTAAAAAATGGTACCATTTCAAATCATTTCAGGAAATACAAACACTTGTTGAATGCCTAGAAGAATATCTTATTGCTCACTACCTGCCTAAAATTCCCAAGAGTATATTTCAGTCCCACATTGGGACACAAAATTTTATAATTGGATAGTCGAATGTTAATTATCTACATGACCTAAAATAAACTTGTGCCTTCTGCAGTTCCTAGTTTGTTGACAAATATTATGAAAAAAGGTAGAAAATTTAGCCAAAGAAAATTAATGTTATTTTTCAGTATTCCCTCCATTTTCAAATATAGCTTAAGATCCATGAAATGTCACAATAATTTTTTTCATCATGTTTGTCTATATACTGTTAACAAATGGAAACATCCTGTTTTTTTTTCTTCTATAGAATCACTGGGGTTTTTATTAAGAATACTGATTGAGTTCTCCCTTCCCCTATTCAATGGTTACAATTTCTAATCCAATTTATAGGATTGAGTTTTTTTTTTTTTTTTTTGTGAATTCCCAGAGTGAAATCAAATTTGTTGTCAAAGGCTTGGGTTGAAAACACACTGTTAAGGTTTCCTATCCTCTGTTCAGAAGATGCCTCAGCATGGGCCTGTCCAGAAGAGAAATCAACACTGACCCTATTTTCATGCAGTCTCAGTTAAATGAATTTATGACATACACAACTTAGCACAATTACCCCTGGATAAAAGTAGTTTTTTTCTGAACATGACTTGAGATAAAGGAAAGATAAGTGAATTAGAAACACTTTTAAAAGTTTTCCATTAAGTCCCAAATGGCTGGAAAATGCTTATCAAAATGTTCTTATAGATAACCGAGTAGGAGTGATGGAAATACAGAGAAAAATGACAGTCCTGAATTCTTTAGGTTGGTTTCTCTGAAACCTTATACATAGTTGGAAAATAACTATTTATTCATCAAGGGCCAGTCTAACCTTATTCTATTTTACAGCATTTTCTAGAAGTATACATATAATTTAAGATTTAGAACCAATATCTGAACATACATAAACATGGCCATACACCTGTCTGTGGAAGATATTTCTATAACAATGTGGAAACCACATCTCTTAATAAACAGTTTTCTAATGTCTGTCATTAGGAGTGGGTGAAATTAAAAAGATGTGGGATTTTCCTAACATGGTTTATGCTAGTTATTTATTTGTTGTCTATTCAAATGGAGTTACCAATTGCAGCTGGTAAAAGTTGCTTTTTCTCCTCTTCAATTTATTGTGGGATGGGCGTTCATTGCAACAGATCCATACTTATTCAGTGTCTACATTTCAGAAGCTGAATTGGTGGATATTGTCAAAATGAGCTTTGGCAATTCCATGCAGGAGTGCACAAACTATAATTTTGCTGCACATTAATAACAACCTAGCAAAGAAGCCCAGATTCAAATGCCTTGCTCTCAGCTGGGGGCAGAAAGCTCGAGTGGAATATCTTGGCTGGTGACCTATAATGTTGGAAAAGCAGCCTGTACAGTCATTCAGGAGGAGTAGGCGGTATTCCGGGAAATGTATTCACAATCCTTCACTACGCTTTTTTTTTTTTTTGATAGTGTACCCTGAGACAATGAAAAAAAAAAGTGAATTACAGATAATAAAAATAGTACATCTCCAAAACAAATGGCAATGGCAACCCTTTTATTTCTTCAGGTGTCAGCTCTGTTCCCAGCCCCATCCCTACCCTGCCTGGGTTCTGCTGAACGAAGTGATTCTCCAGCAGCGCCCGGTGGGCAGCCAGCCTTGCACAGGGAGGACACTAGGGCTGCGCGGCCGGACTGGTGGTGTTGCTCACAGCCAAAGCCGAGCATCTCCAAGAGCTCTAGGCTGGGATTCTCGTGAGTGGGGTGAGGTGTTTTGCTGTGGGTTTTTCTCTGCAGAGTTGGTCTGAAGAGTGAGCAAAGAGGAAGGAAAGGGAAAGAGGCTCGCCAAGTGTCCCCAGGAGTCTAGGAGGCATCAAGAGCGGTACGCATGGGGCTGGGGCGCCTGGGCGGGCGGGAGCCTGCTGGCTGGGAGCAAGAGGCGGTGTGCAGGGGCCGGGGCAGCGCGCCAGTTTTCTCTGATTAATGATGCTCACGCTGCCTCGAGTGGCTCATGCGCTTTGTCTCCAGCCTTGGGGCCGCCTGAGAACGGCCGGGAATGGGGAGCGCAGGGCGCAGCAAGCAGGTGCCTGCACTCAGGCTTGGCCAGAGCCGGCCGCGGCTACCTCCCGGGTGCGGTGGATCAGGAACCCGGCGGCTGTGGGGCCACGTGCAACACGCGCGGTGCCCCTGCCCGGGCGGGGACCGGACGCACCCGCGGCTGCGGGGAGGAGCTGGGCGCCGCCCGGGAGCCGCGCCAGCCGCGTGGGAGGCACGGCCGGGCGGGGCAGGTGGCCCAAGCAGTCATTGGGGTGCGGGATCTGTGTCCATCGAGGCTGCTGAATCCAGTGGCACTGCAGAGGGACGGACAGGTGGAAGCAGCGGGACAGCCTGAGAGAGGGAGGACAGCCAGCAGAGAGAGGGAGCACTCAGGAAAGAGAGAGAGAGAGAGACAGAGAGAGAGCGCCAGCCAGCCCCGCGCGCTCCCTCTCTGCAGACTCCCAGTGACCAAGGGAAGTGAGGGGCCAGGGCAGAGTAGGAAAGATCTGCGGGAACCGACCGCGGGAAGACGGACCCCGCATTGCTTGGTGGACCGAGGGACCTAGAGGGGAGGACAGACCGACGCGAGGACTGACAGCCGGCTAGAGCGGCAGCTTGGAGAGCAGAGCACAGCAGAGCGAGGCACCCGCGCTGAGCGGCCAGACTGACCGGCAGACAGCCAGACACACAGAAGAGCAGATGGACAGAAACGCGGGCCCGGGCGAGGCACTCGCTCGCTAGCTCGCTTTCCATGGCCAGCGGGCAGAGGCGGCGCCGCAGCCTTGGAGCGCATCCTGAGTAACGGCCACCCGGGGCCGCAGCCAGCGCTGTCCCCTCAACGCTGGCTGCCACTGCTGCGCGCGGAACCCAGCCCGCACGCAGAACCCTCATTTTATTAGCAGTTAAATAAATCTACCAAGGAACAACAAAAAAGGCAAGCCAACACCGAGCCAAACCAATCCTTAAGAAACAATAATATTAATAAAACCCAAAAAACTAAATCAACCAAGGCACCGAGACGCTGGTGGTGTATCAACTGTTCTGTCCAGGTAATAAGACGTCCGACATGAGCATGGCACATCTTTTGTGGATTGTTTTTTCCTTCTGCCATAAGTCTGTGCTTTTCTTTTGAACTGTTTGTTTCTCGTGTGTGTTTCTTCATAGTGTGTGTAGAAAGCTGATGTTATCTGTGTACTGTGTTTTTATGTGTTGTGGAGGAATGGGTGGGCTTCCCTTCCCCCAAATCAGGCAGAAATGGAAAGCTGGAAGTAAATTGAAAAAGGGCAGTGCTTTTCATCACCTAAGTTAACAGTGATTTGTGTAGATTTCATGGTAGGAAGTTTGGAATGCTCTTATTTTTTTTTTTTTTGGAAAGAAAACTCTATTAGAAGGTAGAAAGTTATAATCAGTTTGTCCTGGCAGGACTGAGATCATGGGTCCCAAGAAGTTGGGTTGGTGGGGGGAGAGATTTTGTTTTATTTGTACTTGTTTGAAGTCTGTCTCATGACAATGTCCATTTGAAGGTCTTATGTCTCTGGTTGTAGATTTGTAAATATGGTAATAGAATTGAGTGGAACCAGACAGGTGTTTTTAAAAAGTTTCTGGGGAAGAACAATTGACTCAGTGTTTATGATACATAGAAATAAAGCTGGAGAGGGCATGTCAACTCCTCTAGTTCAGAACTTGATCACCTTGGAAGATACAGGATAAGGACACAGTTTAAGTTAAAAAGGAAAAACAGAGGGAAATGAAGCTTATAGGAATGAGAAGATGAGAGGTAAAGGTAGCGGGAATGCCTTTCTTGAGCATGTATCTAGAGTGTAGATAACCATTTGCTTTCAGATTTTTAAGTGTATTGATATGACACCAGCTTCTTCAAACAAGAGTAACATTCCCTGAAGTTAAAATGAATCTGTATAAAATTGTGCTCAAATGCAGAATAAATCAAAATGATTCTCACCCCTTCCTCACCTGCTTCAGGAATCAAAGCTGCTGTGATTGTTTTAAGTAAGTAGAGAAGTGGAGATGGCAGGAAATTGTTTTTTATTTGGTAAAAGTCAGAATGCCATTGATGCAGATTTTAAAAGAAGTGTGCCTAGTCCTTTGATCCACTATATTTGTGTTAGCACAGGGCTTGAATGTCTTAATAGGATTTTAGCTAATGTCATTTTCATGAAAAACAGTCATTTGGAAGCTGAGAGCTCTATCTGTGCTGTGTTTTATTTGAAGAGCAAATGATCTGCTGTCTGAATAGGAATGCTTCTGCCGCATCCTAACAAGGGGCTGTATGTGAGAGATCATGTGTGTTTAATATAGGTTTTCAAGGTATGCATTCCTTTACTTTTGATCCTGTATTTCCTTCGTCATCACATTATTTTACTTTTTAACATTTTAACTAACAGGATAATTTTTAATTTTCTAGAGAAAGAGTTTAGTTGTTTTCTTTGAGGGATGTACTTCCTGATCCCAGAAGAATAATTTATTACTGTCTTTGCTTTATCTATATTATTATGTTTTGATGTAAACGCAATTTTAAAGATGTTTAGACTACTGTGAATACATCTTAATTTATCCTTTCTGGGCTTGATTTATGTCATTTGAAAGATGAAATTAAGTGACTCTGGATGAATGCTTATTTAACAGAATACTTTGGCTGAGACATATTTAAAGAAACTTACACAGCTCCAGAAATTGACTTTCAGCTTGTTCAGTGACTTAATTTCACTCCATGCTAATTTCTCTTTTACCAAATTCAGCTCAGACCCAGACAGGTCTGTGTGTGCTGCTGGCTTCGCAAATTGCTGATCTCACAGTGAGTGACTTTTTCTCTCAGATCCCAATTGAGTATGGTTACCTTGAGAACTGTGGCATTAGCTCTGTGAGAGCATGCTCCGCTGGGGAGTTCTGTGCAGTCTATTTTTAATGCTATTTAATGAAGGAGCAAGCTCCTCACTCCGCAATAAAGGAAGCATGAGGAAAGACAGCAGTGCGTTGGTTATGAATACTGCAGAAGGATGTCTGGGAAGGTAAAGACTGGCTGCTGGTGTGGTGATTTGAAGTAGGTCCTAACATTGTATGAAGGAATCAACTGATTTTAGTGAGAGGATTATACACAAATAGTTTTATAAATGTTTCCAAACTCTTTTCACTAGTTCGTTCTTAGAAAGAAGACGAAATAATTTGAGTTCCTTAAAACTTGAAGGGCATACTAACTAAGGAGTTCCTGTATGCATACTATTTTTAATACAAACTGTAAGAATCTTGTATAGTGAGAAGTACAGAAATAATTTCAAATTCCTAAAACACTGTTTCAGCAGATGGTTTCGAGCTTATAAAATATCTGGGAATAAAATAAACAACATCTTAAAATACAATGATAACCTGAAGTTCTGCCTTGTAAATTGTTTCATTTTCTTTTATGAACTTGGAATCTTGGTCCAGAATTGTGGCAACTAAGTGAAACAGGAAGTTTTGTTTGAACTTAATAGGCTGTTTGAGTTGTTTTCACTCCTTAACTTTGAGAAAAACATCACAGATTGTCTTTCTAAGGCTAAATATTTAAAAAATATAGATCACAGAGGCAGTGTCGAGAACTTTGGGTTTGTTACAGAAAGAGGAGCGAAATATCTTAACATTGTCATGTGTAAGGTGCAAGAAGCCAGCTCTCTGCAACATTTTGCATATATACAGAACACCTGTCTTGAGGTAAAAAGTGAGACTGTTCAACCAGAAAAGTCTCCTTTGCTCATTTTCATATTAACAACATGCTGTAATCCAGTAACTTTTTTGTCTGTGTGAAGCTAATCAGACAAAAAGCTTAAGTAGTTTTTAAATTCATAAAACAGAATGTGAGCAGTTTATATTAAATGGAGAGGTAAGTAATATATTTATTAATGAAGCCGTTAGACCATACTAAGGTTGATCTGGATTTTTCCCATGTCCATGGGAAAATAAAATCCCTAAAATAAAATATTAAGGGAAATATGTTGTAAGGAGATCCTGTGATATTTTTTTGTTGTTGTTTGTCTTTTCAACTTGATACTTCTGTTAGAGCAAAATCACCCACACTGGCTATAGAATTTCCCTTAGTGGGCAGTCATTTGGATCCCAATGCTGATGCCTTTCTCAAGCCTTTCAAGTCAGTGAGCATTCTCATCTGAATTCAATGTGCATTTTGTGTTGGACAAGACAATGATAAGCTACCTGAACAGAGCGTGGACTGAGTCAGCCAGTGAAGGTACAATGTACAACAGAGCCAGATGTGAATATGATTGAGACTTAGACTTAGAATGAGGAGACAGTTTGAACGCTATAGGATCAGAAACTGCAAATTAACTGTTTGCATATTAGTCAGTTTAATGCGGATGTGGTTTGTGACAAGGTTAGGGAGGAACGTGGGGCTTAAAAGTGCTGTGGACACCAAAACCATCTCTTTAAAAGGTAAGTACTGGCATCATTCTAACTGGGACCACACGGTGGTAGCATGTTTAGAAATTTGTAAATCTGGTGGAATCACAAAAAGAATTGGCTTCCCTAAAAATTTATTGAATCACCTGGGAAGTTTGGGGGTATTTTAAGTCATTGATGATGCACTTATGAAATATGTACTTCCTCTCTTAAGAAAAAAAGACCTTTATTTTTTTAGGAAGTATATGATTCTAGATGTTCTACATTTCTCTGGACTTTGCTTTCTTGACTATTTCACTTTCATTTCATGTTAAACATTAAAAATGGGTTTTAAGCAGTGATATAAATAAGTGCTGAGGGACTGAAGGTAATAAAAGAATACTGGCAAGATGCATGTCCTGTGACTGGACCTGTTTTTCTCAAGATATATTTGCTTTTGAGTGTTAGTTCCTTTTAAGATGCTTTATGCCAAGTTCTAATAAATTGATTTTTTTCAGCACCTCACTCTTATAATTTAGCTTAATTTGGTTCATGTTAGATTAATATTGGCCCTAGATATCAAAGTATTTATTGTTTGTATTTGCATCACAGCCATTTCATTTCTATGAGGATTAGATATGAGCTAAGATATGAAGTATTTCAATTATATGCACACTAAGCTTGATGAAGAATCAAGTACTTGAAATACAGTATCAAATTCATTCCACAGTTTTTAATATTAGCAGCTTTGTTATCTTATGGTCTCAAAATCCTCTGTGGTCTAACAGTATTTTTCGTAGGGCATAAAATGTGCATGCTATATATTTTTGATGCCACTTTCTCTAAAATTATTGGGACATGTCTGTGCTTTGGGAAAAAGCTGTGCAGGCAACCCCAAAAGTGAATTAAAATAATTACATTGGAGCAAAGGAAGGGATATTGAAAAACAAAGGAGTTGGCTTGAATATACCAAACTCATCTGTACTTTCAGATTGAATCCTCAGCATCAATTATGATTCTCTTTTGTAGCTGCCAGCATAGACCTTAGCATTGCCAGGTGGAATGTTAACCACTGTCTGTGCACAATAGATCAAAAATTTTTTTTTAATTTCTCTATGCACTTTTCCAAAGAAAACCTCTCTGGCAGTTTTTATAACCCCCACTTGATACACATGATAATGCGGCAGGTTTATAAGATCTTTATGTTTTAGATTCAAAATTAGGATTAAATTGCAATTGTGACTTATCAAAATACTGAAAGATTAATCCAGAATCATCTCACTCAAGGCATATATTCATAATTATTCCTCAGTCATAAATTTATAGAACATTTAAAAGGTTACATTTGTTCCTCTTATTAGCAACAAGAAATCATTTCATTTCTCTTGGTGAAGTGGTCGACTTTTACAAACAGGCCTTATACTACATTCTCAAATTGTACGCTACTTCAAAATCATACAACAATTCTTAATCTAGAAATCCGCTGTGGACAACATATGAATATTAAAATGGAAGCACTTCTTTAAATATCAACGTTTTAAACTAAAACTAAATTGTACTTAGTATTTTTAGTTTAAAGGGAAGATTCAAGATCTTTTTCTACTACTGCAACAATCAGATCATTTTTTAATTTCAAAAATTTTGGCAAATTCTGTAGAGGTTTATTTGGCATAGCGTGGGTTATGTTTCCACACAGAATCACATAATATAATAGAGTCATTTTTCTGCAGCTTTTTTTCTGAGACCATTGAGCCTAACTGGCTTATCTACCTAGATCAGTTCAGGGTTTTCCCAGTTCCTTGTTTAGGGACATGGAAAAGAAAAACTCAGTGGCTCTACAACCAAATTTAGTGCTAGAATTCTTCACAAGGAAGAAAAGCATTCTTTTCCTCTGTATTGCTTCTTTATTATACTGTACTTGGAATAAGAGTCAGCTCATCTCTTGAAAAACAGAAACCAGAAGAATAGTTTTCAAATACTTAGCACATTTCCTTCTAATTGCCAAGATAACAGCACTGTTCAGAATATTCTAGTACAAAGACTTGTACATTAAAGAGAAAAAGAAGTTAATGAATGCTGATTTATTGTAAAACTAGTTGAAATTAAGAATCAAGGTAAGAAAGTGATGTAAAACATTTCAGTGTCTTTAAAGAACAAAATTGAACATTGGTTTTTTTAAAGTTTTATGGTTCTATAAATTGAACAAATTATCCTTTGACATGTAAATCAGATGGCCCAGGGATCATCCTCTTCTAATCTTTCAAGTCCTTTCAGGAGATCCCTTCATGATCACACTGATCTAGAAAGTCAAGTATTAATCAGCAGAAGGTGAAGGAGGTGTAGGTTAACTCACCGAAATTCAGAGACATTTAGAGTTGTTTAACTTTTATTTGCCCATAAACTCAATGGAAAAATAAAAAGCTATAAAATTGATTTTGTAGCTTTTTATATGTTCCTAAAACCACAAGATAAAATCCTCATATGAAGATACTATGCATTTATAGGAGACACTCTATTGATATTTTTTCTTAGCATTTTGTTTGTCAATATGGATGTACCTTTGGTGGAAATCCCAGGGTTGCTAGCATCTAATTTTTATTTACTCTTCAAAGAGTTGTAGACAGACAACAAGCAGATCCCCTGTGGTATGTGACAGAATGGAGACCTAGATCTGCAGTTTGCAAGGTTAGCTACTCATTGTTTCTCCACAAGAATTCTTTAAATGAGTGATATGAAACTTTTTGGTTGGAAATAGTACGCTTTATCTTCTTTATAAGAAAAGAAGGTAAAATAGTCAAATCCTGACTCCTTAAGACATTTTAACACATATTCATATTAAAATTGCTATCAAATTCTGCCAAATTAATGAATTATGAGATTTCTGCAGTTACATGTATGATCCGACTTCTTTTATCCAGCCTACGGGAATGGCCTTACATTACACCCTTTTACATTTTTATATTTTATTTATTTAGCTATGCTAGTGTTAGAAGAATTTTAGGAAGATATCCAACAGCTATTATTGAACTAACTTCTGAAACGTCACAGCAAACACCTTGCTAGTGTTGGTGACTTCATTTATTCATTCCTGTGCCACCATAATCTTGGTCTCACCACATTTCTTTTGTGAAGTTGAAATCTTTCTCGACTCTGAAATTTTCACACAATCGTTAACAGGCTTTGGAAAGATATAAGAATACAGTGTGTAATCATGGTTCTTACGCATACCACAGATAACTGTTTACACGTAGCATCGTTAACAACTGAATGCCTTAGTCTTCGGTTATCATTGCAATTATTTTCTTCACCCAGAACTGTGGATGATTTAAGTTTCAATGATTTTTTTTTTTAAATGAAGAGGTGGGTGAATATACATAGTTAATGTGAATTTCTCTATTGCAAAAATCTTATATATCTTCTAGGACAATGATGTAAATATCCCTCCAAAAGGGAATGATTTTATTCCACAAGCAATTGTAGAATCTGTGTTGTCAGATATGATATAGGAAATTCTAGACAGAAATGTTTTCAATTCAATGGAATTTTGGATTGAAATTCAGGTTAAAACTAATGTAGAGGTTGTGTGCCAAAGGTATTTTAGGAGCTTATCTAAGAAGAAGCTGAGTGGGATGAAGAAATGCTTTAACCAGGAAGTGTTGGGCCTCCATGAGATTCTGCAAGTCAGAGAACTATACAAAATTTACATTAAAATCCAAGGTTCAGAGAAATAAGGCAAATATTTGGTGTGTCCAAATCTCACTTCTCTGTGCCCTACCTCCCTCCATAAGTACGAAATTCATCACCTGAATTGATATTTGATTGTAGTGTCTGGCTTCTGCATCTAAATGAATAACTGATAGTGTGAGTAGAACTAAGAATCTAAAACCTCTCTTGCTTCATAGTATTATAGGTAAAATTGTGCAGTAACACCTCTCAATCTCCAATCTAACCAACCTACTTGGTTTAGGTGACTAGCAATTTAGTTAACTCCGAACTGCCTCAATATTCTCATTTATAATAAAGTAGGACTGAGATCTGCCTTGCAGGATCAAAGCATCTGACATATGAGTGAAAGAAACTCTTATCCTTTCATATAAAAACTTTAGAGGAAGATTTAATTTTATTATGTAAATGAGATAAAACTCCTTTGGAGGACAAAAAAAGTAACTTAGAGTATAGCTTTTATCCATTGATATCAAATACAATTTTTATTTGAGACAGGATCTTGCATTGTGGCTTATGTTGGCCTGGAACTCAAAATCCTCCTGCCTTGGCCTCCCAAGTGCTGGGGAATTACAGATATACTCCACCACACTTGGCCCCAGTAGAAATTTTGATGGTTAAAATTGGGGACTATAGTGACTCTTTGTGAGTCCTATAATATATGAAGGCTGAGATAGAGACTAATCTGAGAGGTGTTCCTTGTGTAAGGACCATCATGCCCAGTCAGGTCCTTCTCTTCTGTCTGTTGCTAAGAGAAGGAATGTCTAATTCAGAGTTGTCCAAACAGCATATAAGTATTATTTTTTTGAGGATATTTTATCTGTATAATTTCTTCCATCTGAAAAGGGTGGCTAAAATCCAAAATTTTGAAGCCATGAAGAAATAACCTTGAGTCCTGCCCTATGTGGTGGAAGCCAGTGAGCAGCCTTGGGTGTCATGGAAGATGACACCATATCTCTACACCAGGACAAAGCAGGTGGAGCTTTGGGATTGCTGAACAGCTCCCTGTCACTCTCACAGGAGATTTTGGCTCCCTGTGTGTGAGCACTGAGTGAGCTATTTGGACAGGGCAGCTGATTTGTCCTCTGATCCTAATGTTTCTGCAGATAATTTTGCTAAATGAGTCAGCACTGTGCCTGTGTGAATATAGCCAGAGGAGGGAAGAGACTGCTCTCATATCTGAGATTTACACACTTGCTTCCTCTATCAGGAAATGGAGAACCACAAGTAGTATTCAACACAGGAAAAGGAGAGCCATACACAGCAGTAAATGCATCAGATAATAGCATTTTATTTTCCATTGTAATTTGGATATCAGATATTCCTCTGGGTGATAACACAGTCAGAAAGTTATCCAGAGAAATTTGTCAACGTCTGAGAATTTCAGATTAACTGGATTTATACTCATCTTTCAGAAAGAAATTTCCCTCTAAAATTTTGTCTCTTGCAAAGAAAATTCTTCAGATCTCAGGTAAAGAACAGAAGTTCTATGGGAACAATAAGGTCCCTCCAACTTCAGTCTGCTTAAACTGAACACGTGTATCACTTTTCATCTGTGTGGAAGGTAGTTACCATCCATATCCATTCAATGTAGTTTGAGGAGACAGGATGAGGCAAAGGCAAGTACACATACAGTTTCTGAATCATTGGTACACAGAGCTAGAAACAGCTTATCTTTTGTGGACATGGCCCATGGAAAGACTAGCTGTGGTGAAGGAGCCCCAGCATGTGCCCAGCAACTAAAGAGGTGGGCAAGTAGGCAGCAAGGAATTAAAAGGCAGAGTGAGGGAGAAAAGGAGCAAAGAATGCTAGCAAATCAGGGGCTTCCAGACTCCCTTCCTGTCTTGAGTAGAACAGCTTTCCCTATGCCCTAGGATGGCAGCTCTTCTCTTTCTGCTACATGGGAAAGAATTTAGGATTAACTTGACTGAAATGGCAAACTATGTCATCCTCCCTGAACCACTGAGAACTGGATAAAGTTTTGCTCCTAATCTATAAAAGTAATCTTGTTGTGAAGGAAGGAATCCAGCTGAGTAAGAACGAAATGCTTTCATAACTTGCCTCCTACATTTTAAGAAATGCTAAGTGTAGTACCAACTTAATGTTCTTCTACTCACCCATCCACATCCTGAAGAAAGCAACTCTGGGGTGAAGAGGGGCACATCCTCTTTCTTATCTGAGACTTTAGGAACGTGTGGAGCACAGAGATTCTGATATATCTGGTCTTTTCATCAAGAAAGCCAGCAGAATATATTTGGGACCACACTGTATCGAGGAAAGGAATGTCCCCTCAAACCCTTCAAGCTGAATTGCGGGCTCAGTTGAGTTCTTGTGGGATAGTTATCAAGATTTGTCCTTATGTGTGATACCACATATCATTTATTCATTTAATCTCATTTCTCAAATGTTTATTGAGGTTATCCTGTGTTTTGGGTCTCACTAAATATTTTAGAAACCTTGCTGGATGGGATTTTTTGAACATTTGGCAAAGGTGGATACCTTTTAACTTTTGGTAATAATGAATTATGAACTGGGCATTTAGGGAAAATCCTAAATAATAGATGATTTCTTGGATACTAAAACAATACAAATTAATTTTGACAAATTAAAAAAATCTTTTTTGAATACAATAAAGTTAATTATGAAAATTAAGAGGGCTAATGCAATAAGTGTGGAAACATTTTTCTCAGTAAACAATCACAAAGAGTGAGCAGAGAAGGTGAATATGGGGGTGAAAGTTGTGCTGATGGTGATAAACCACAAACTGAAATTATTATGTGCCTGTCTAACAAGAGAGAGAGGATCAGCCAAAAAGTATGTGAGGTTAGGTGATCCATTTATGTGCTCAATTTTTTGATCTCATAAAATTATATATTTAACATATTGCTTACTAGGGCTGAAAGTAACAGTGATTAAGAACTGAAACAAGATGTCTGATATATATATATATATATATATATATATGTAGGTGTACATATATATTAGACTTTATTTAAAAGTAAAAATAGGTTTTTCTAAAGACAAGTAAGTCTTTAAGTTTGTTGTGAGTTTCTACATTTGTGGGTTTGAGAAAGGAAATTGGATAATTGTTACAAAAAAATTCTTAAAGTCCTTAATAGATTAAAACATATTGTCTGTGATTGAATGGACATGGAATTGGGTGTACATGGTTCTGTATGGAATCCACAGAGGAGTGAAAGTTCTGATGTGTAGGTCACCTGAAGAAAGACTAAGAGGAAAAAGGTACAATTTTTTCCATTGGCAGAGTGAAAAGGTTTGGATATCCAAAAGCAGAGACATATGTGAATTCATCACCCCGATCTGGTTTGTATCCACATACTTTGCTCTGAAATATGGTACTGAGAACAGTTCTACTTTGAGAAGTTACCTGCAAAACAACCACCAACACCAGATAATTTCTAAGACCTCTCCTCCAGTTTATAATTCTATGATTCAATGACATTTTTTATGTAACAGTCATGGATCCTTTCTTATTGTACTGTTTGTGAATATTTATTATGCTTTTTACTTTAGCCTTGAAAATAACTGAGAATGCCATAAAATAAGAGTAACACATTTACATGCTTTTATCAGGAATAGTTTAGAAAAGAGAATAGGCGGTCCCAGACCTGAGATCAGATCCAACCCTGCAACTGTGTTCTATACTTCAGGTGCTTCATTTCCAAAATGGGATTGCTCTAAGAATTAAATATAAAGTGTTTATCCCAGTGCTCAGCATTAATTACTTTGTACTGGTACTCATATTTTTAGCTTATTTTGCTTTGATTCTATCAGCCTCACATCAGTAAAGCAGCCTTTAAGTCCCTTTCAGAGGTTAATTTTGTGAGATGGTTGTTATCCTGGGTATTTTGGTCATGCATAACTAGAGCCCATTCTCAGCACAGACATACTACACATGACAAACATTTAACATGCCAGTGGTTCAGGAAGAAAGTCCTCTGTGAGCACCTAGAGTCCAAACCATCTTTCTAGCAGATGCTCCTGGCATAGATAACAGAACTTGACCTTTTTTAAACCACATGGGCAATAGGGGCTTGAAAAAGAGATTTGGATGTGGATGATTCAGAATTCCCTGTATACACAAAATTCCATGCAGTATTTCCTTATCTACCAACGTGATATATTAGGAGTGAGATTGTCACTCCTTCCTATTAAACTAGACATAATAGTAGAGAGACTTCAGTCCTGGTACCCTTCCAGGAGCAATTTAGGAATCTTATCTAAGAACCAGAAATGATTTCAAATAACATGAAGTAGACTTGCTCACATTGGAGAGAAAACCAAGGGCTGTATCCAGCAGCAAGTCATTTGTATAATCAGAGATTTGCCCAACAGAATCTAGCAAGAGAAGAGAGCTCTAAAATCAATTTTTCTGAAATCACTAGAAAACATTACCTCATTGTTTTGACCTAGCTGTGAAAATAGATGGTTTGATGTTTCAAGAAAAGATGAGACGATATCACTGTTTTCATTGTTTATTGATTAGATCCTTGGGCCTAAACAAAGATCATAGGATTGTCTCTGTTAGGCAAGGATTTGGAGTATTGAGACAGACCCAGATCTGCAAACTTGAAGAGGCTGATAGGTTTACTTCAAGTTCTGGTGAATTTCTCTAACTTATAGAATTGACAAAGTCAGCATTTAGGTATTCTTAATGAGGTCCATCAATAAATAGTAAGGAAGATCTAAATAAAAGAATGTGATGTTTTTCTGCACTTGTTAGGGGAGCTACCTGGAGCCATTTGTGGTGGAAATCTATACTTATTTCTGTATTGATTAGGTCATTAGTGCCATCTATTCTGCTCTGTGGGAATTACTTCACTTGGCTTGCTTCTTCTGTACTCTGAATTACCTCACTTCTGCAGGCAAAATTGCTTATCAATACAGAGACCCCAAATTTCCATAGACCTAAAAGGGACAGTGATAAGCAAAACCCAGCATTTTTCCTGTTGATTCGGAATTAACCTTTGGATCATTTGTGATCAAAACCTACTTATGGAATTGTTATTTTGAAGAAATCATTTGCTTACTTGTTTTGCCCTGTACACCTTAGCTGATATGTACTAACCTCTTCCCATGTGAAAGGGACTTTGTACATATCTGTGGTGTCCTAACTGCTCTGCCTTTTGATTGTGGTCACAGCAATGCCAATATCTCACAGCATATTTGTCTGAGGGAAGAAGAAAAAATATATGTTTCATCCATTAAATTCTTTTCTTTGTAATACAAGTTATCCTCTACTATATGATTGCTATTAAAAAAACACACACACACAGTAGAATTAGATGATCTAATCTGGAGATCGGGAATTGATAACCAAAGGAAGAGAAGGTGATGTAGTGAGACTGTGTCAGAGAAGGAAGACAATGGAAATTAACTTTTGAAAGTGGTACAAAGTGGGTGGGAAGTTGTCTATGCATCACAGATCTCTACTGCGGCTGTCGTTTTTGGCGTAGGTGCTGCCATGTGTTCTTAGTTCCTGATTTTACCAGCCCTTCTAGCACACTTTCCCCTGATGTCATAGGAAGAGGACAGGTCAAAGTTGAGGTGATCTAAGTGAATTCCTCCTCTGCCTGTCTCCCACCTGGCCAAGTTATCCATTGTGAACTTAAGATTCCTTTTATGTGTTCTCACATGCAAAGTACTTGCCACATAATAGAAAGACTACCTCAGTCCTGCTTTCTCTACATGGACTTATTATTGATTAAATGGGCTGAGAGTGGAATTCAGTTATAGAGCTTTTGCCTAACATGTATAAGGCCCTTGGGTTTGGTGTAAACCCCAGAGCCACTAAAAAAGAGGAGAAAAAACACAGAAACGTGGAAATACATGTAATGAAATTATTTATCAATATTTGTTTTGAAATGTTATACAGTTATAGTTTGAGTTACATGTATTTTATCTGCTCATGAGTAGTAACTGACAAAGAAAAATGAAGTGAAGAGTGTTGAGATTCTGTTCTTTTATAAGGGGTTAACAATATATATTACATAATTATGTATAAATTTAGGAAGAAAAGTCTCTAATGCCTGTAAATCTATGTCTGTGCTCACTGCCCAGTTTAATGTGAAGCAGTGATGTTTATTTTAGGGACCTAATGTTTCCCATTTTAAGACAGATAGATGCCTAGGGATAAGTTATTATGGGAAAGGAAATTTTCAAAAAAATATTTTGACCAAAAATTGAAAAATAGTTTTGGAGATGCATATTAACTAAGGAATGAGGTTCAAAGAAAAAATGCCATGCCTGTTTTTTCATTGTTGTTTTCCAATGGAATCACAAAGTTTGGGCTTTCCAGTCCCGGTCTCGGTCTTAAGGTACCATTTTTGGATTCTTTGTAACTAAGGCATGTTATTTAGCTCTTCAGATGTGCCTTCTAAGCTATTCCTCTGTCTAGGTGGTGAAAGTGGCAAATGTGTGTATATGACCTGTTGTCTGTCCCGGGGGAAGAATTAATATCAGATAGACAAGCTTGTTGTCAGCCCAGTGCCCACACATACTATTCATGCATTTCACTTATATTGAGGATGAAATTATCCATGTTAACTGATCTCTTTCTCTTGACATTATCTTCCAGAAAACTTAAATTAGAATTAGCCTGTATAACCTTCCATCAAAGAATGTTCGTCCTCAATTTGTTTTCTACCAAGTAAACCCTGAACACCTGGAGTGCACACGCTGGTTCTGAGCCGAGCTTCCTGTGTGTTGCCAGAGGCTAACGGTTGTACTTGGCAGATGTGCAAGGTCAAAGTGGTCTTTTTATCCTTCCTCCCACAGGAGTCATCTCTCAGACGGAGGAAGTGGTGAGGTTAACAGAAGCTTCAACACTACCCTGAATTAAAGTAGGTACGATGGACCTGTTTATTAAGTATTTGTCAAAGGTAGTGGCTTTGTTAAAATATTTGGACAGAGAAATTTAGAAATGATGCTTAGTTTTTACTAATTAGAAATAAATCTTCTTTCATGATATGAAACAAAGTAGCAACCAAAAAAACCCTTGTTTTGCCACTTTGCTAAATTGAAGAAATGGAAAATTGTAGAAATATTGTTTATGGGTAAATAGACTTATTTAATAGCAATATATTTTTGTAATGTCCAGAAAATACATGCTTCAAATTTCTTTACCTAATTCATCATATGCATTAGATAGCTTTACTTGATCTAGATTTAATTTTATTGTTAAGAAACAGTCTTTTTTTGATACAGGTTCTAGCTTTGTAGCCCAGGCTGGCCTCAAATTCATGATCTTAATGCCAACTGGGATTATAGGTATGTACCACGATGTCTAGCTTATAAGTCTACTTTCTTGTTTGTTTATTTGTTTCAGTGCTGAGGATCAAATCCAGAGCTTTACACATATGCTCTACCACTGAGAAATTTAGAGACAATGCTTAATTTTCACTAATTAGATATTAAATCTACCACTGAGCTATATCCCTAGAGAAATTCTTTCTAAAGAGAGAACAGAAAAACAGAAATTATGCATACTCATTGGTATGTTAACATATATGTGTATATATGTCAATATGCAAATTGTATATAAACTAATAAATATAAAATAACTTGCATGTTATATGTACATATATAAATTTGAGATTTCTTTATATTATAAAAGATTAATTTCCATCATGAGATCAATGACAGGTACTAAGTTACTTGGTCTTCTATTTCCTTTTCTTGCTGAATTAATTTATTTCACTATGAAAGGACAATATCTCATTAAGAATAGGATTACAGAACAGGATCAATGAAGAGAGAATACTTGCATATATCCCTGGTCTCAACCCATCAGCCCCAGTAACATTTTACCAAGATAGAAGTAGAGGGTAAGACAGTGGATTCATTGTTCAAATACAGACACCAGGATTACTGTACATTGAGGTTTCAATTCTGTATCTCTGTCCCAGTGACCAAAATGAGCTGTATTGACTATCTTATAATGCCCACTGGTGATCCAGACCCATATTTAACCGTAAATGAGCCATCCTAGTAAGTGGGACTTATCACAGAAGGAAATAAAGATTCCAGGAGGAATCTCAGACTGTGGTCCTCTTTGTTCTTTGTTACAGAGAGGATTCACTCTTAATGCAGTAGTTCTTACAATTGCACGTTTCTTAAAGTACAGACTTTTGTGACTCGGTAGAACTGGGGTGGGTCTCAAGTGTATGCATTTCTAACACATTCCTAAGTGATGTTGATGGTAGTGGTCCATGAGCCAACAATCTGATGGTGACTGAAAATAAACACAAATTTTCCTGTCAGAATGCAGAATTTGCATAATTGTTTTATAATAAAATATTAAAGGATCATCATAAAATTTCAAAACACCCAACTTCAAAATAAATTTTAAATTTACTTTTATTTAAAATTATGCTGAAAGCATAGCAACCTAAAAGGAGGTAAGGATTTACAGATTCACTGGACAGAAAGCATTAGGAGCTTGTTTCAAAAGATTATAGGAAAATGCAAATTTTCCCCTGAGCTTCTATATTCCAGAGTGGACTTCTAAAATCTATGGAGGTAGAATAACAATCCTTAATCCACACAATTGCTTATTCTAAAAGTCAAGAAAAAAAATTAAAAAGTTAGTGAGCACCTCATGGTGCTCGCTTGTACTCCTCACACTCAGGAGGTAGAGGCAGGAGGATTACAAGTTTGAGCCCAGCCTGGACTATACAGGAAGACCCTGTCTCAAAAATAAATAAATAAATAAATAAATAAATACTGCTGAGTGTTAGAGTTTAAAATTGTAAACAGAAAAATGTATAAATAAAGACTCATAACAGCTTTATGTATACTTGGTGATCCAAATATCCTTCAAGCTGTGAGGTGTCCAGGACATGAGATATTGCTCAGCAATTAAAAGGACCAAGTTACTAACACACACAGCAGCTTGGGTGGTGTTCAAGAACATTCTGTTAAGTGAAAACAGGCAATCCAAAAAATTGGAGTGAATGATTCCCCTTACATAATATCGCCAGATGATAAAACTCTAGTAACAAAGAACAGTTCATGTTTGCCAAGAGAAATGACAAGGGGAGGCTTTGACTGTAAAGTGATGGCACTGATATATGGCTTGATTATTGTCATGGTTGTACAAATTTATACTTGAATTCAAGTTCATGAGATTGTACAGCCACTAAAGAAGTCAGATTTACTATGTGATGATTTGTAAGTTTAAAAAACATCAGACTGAGCACCAGTCGCTCACACCTGTAATCCTAGTTCCTTGGGAGGTGGGAGGCTGAGGGTGGGAGGCTTATGGTTTGAAGCCAACCCAGGCAGAAACTTCAAGAGATCCCATCTCAATCAATAACTGGACAGAGTGTTGTGCACCTGTTATCCCAAGCTATTCAGGAGGCTGAGATTGAGAGGATCACAGTTCCAAGCCAGCCTGGGCAAGAAACTGTTGTGAGACCCCCTTCTCAACAAAAAGAAAAAAAAAATCTGAGCTTGGTGGCCTATGCCTGTCATCCTAGTGACAACAAGAAACATAAAACAGAATCACAGGCTCAACTGACCTTGGCAAAAAGGGAAACGGTCTTCAAAATCACCAGACCCAAAAGGGCTCAGGTGTGGTTCAATTGATGGAGCACCTGGCTAGCAAGTGCGAAGCCCTGTGTTCAAACTCCATAACAACAACAAAAACAATCAGAATTAAGTTATCTTTTAGTTATACCATGTAACTGGTCTGACACAATTGTGTGAGATAAAATGTCAGTTCATAGAAATAGATGAAATGCTTTATTTCAAGCAAAAGACAAAGAACGATGCCTTGTATGAGCCTGCCTAGGCAAACTGGAAAACCTTTCCTGTCATAGTCCTAAGCTGTCATTCCTGGCACCTTGTCCCTATTTCCTTGTTCATTGTTTTTCTTAGGATTCTTCTCTGTAATTTTTGTAGCTTCCAAAATGACTTTCAGGGGCAGGTTTGTTCTTCTATTTAGATTAACTGTGACAGACTGACAGCCTGGAATTATTGTCCAGATTCCATGCTCTTTCATGTGTGAGCTCCAGGAATTGCCATCCCCCTCAGCTTGACCAGCCTAGCAATGGCTGCCTTCAGAAGGAAGCCATAGTGTACTATCCCAAAGTAGCTGTAAGTTTTAAAGATATGAGGCCTCTAGAAGTGTCTGGGAAGTCTGGTTTCCAGAGGTGTTAGCAATTCAGTTGTAGTCAAAGCTCTGATTAGGTACTATCAATAAAGTCTGCCTAGTAGATAGACATATGTGTCTTTCTCTGTGAAATACACATATAATGCTAACCAGGTATAAAGTACTCTCTGAGTGCACTGTGTATTAGTGTGCCTAACCCTCTCAATTGTCTGAGTTAGGAACTCTTATTGTTCCCATTTTCAGGTGAAGAAACAGAAGTATAAAGGCAGTAACTGCTCTGTTAGAGGACAGAATGTCAAACATGAGATTCTAAACAATAAACTACAACATGGCACCTACTCTTTTTTTGTTGCTGTTGCTTGTTTGTTTTGCTTTTGTCAGCATTTTCTCCTATCACGACAGACCTTTATCTTTGTTAATGCTGCATTTGAGTTTACACATGGCCCACCAGCCGTGAGGTCATTCACAAACTCTTGTCCAGAGCTGACCTTGTTACACCATCGGGCAGTGCATTCAGGTTCTAGTGCTTGAGCCCAGGGACATAGGGTGCCTTTATTCTAGGTGGATCTGCACATGAGGGTGCATGTGGGCAGAGCTGCAGCCATTAATGGATGGAGAGAAATGCCTGGTGACACTGATGCTCCATACTGTTCTTGAGAGGTACACATGTGGGCAGAATCCAACATGTGGCATTTCTGTCCTCTGGGCACTCTCATCTTGCAAAACCAGGAAGCTGCTTTCTTGTCAGCCAATCCTGAGTGCTCCCTGGTTGAGTAGGTAGCCTGTTCCAGTGGACTGTTGCGCAAGAACCTACCACCGACCTGGTGAGTCAATTTCTCCAAAACCACCATGGGCGAGCAGCGGCTGGGCTGAGGCCTAGGGAGAAGCATCCACCTTCTCATTCTTTCTCTGATTCATCTTGTGGAACAGGGGAGAATAAGTATGGTCCAATCTTAGTTTCAAGGCAAACCAGCACCATCTCTTGTTGGACTCTGGCCAATGTCCTGTGGGAATTGTTTTGTTTTGTTTTTTAGAGATAGTCTCAGTCAACTTTGTCCTAAAAGGCAGTTCTAGGCTGAGGTCACACAACTCTAGGCCTCAAAGTCATCTTCAATTCTGAGTCCTAGCATGGTGGTCAGGATTCCAGGAGCCTTAGACACAGTCCTTTCCTGGAGGGGCTTGGACCGTAGGTGTTGCCTTCATTTTACAGTAACATGGGCTTTTGCACCTTTATTGCTTCATAGTACTAAAATGGCTGTGAAATCACATTTTTGTATCTCAGGGGATGTCTGAGGTGGTGTCCCTGATGAAAAATAATTGCACCTCTCTGGCTAAGGGTAGAAGAAATGATAGTCTTTTGTGATAAAAGATGCGGCTATTATGCAGTTTGGCATCTTTCTAGTAGATAACCATGACTGAAGTGTGAGGTTGCATTTGCATCTCAGTGAACGTATTCCAGGTGCATAAATGGAAAGCACTGGACAGAGCATGGCTTTTCAGACCTCTGTGTGAATAATTTCAATGCCATTGGCCTGAAGCAGGGATTTATCTTCCCTGAGCCTCAGTTTTCTTTCTTTTGTTCCTTCTTCCCTCCTTTTCTTCCTTGGTTCCTTCTTTAATACATACGAATAAGTGGTTTTAAGGATTAAAAACACTATGTGTAAAAAAGTTCCTTTGGCATTTGGAACAATAAGATATATATGAAAACATGATAGCTATTATTTTTATAGTATGGATTAATGTTTTTGTGTTTAAGTTGAATTAAATCTGTGTAGCTCTGGGAACTTTTAATTATCATTATCTGGATATTAACTTTGTGATTCATTTTGAACAAGTGATACACAGTATCATTTTTTCCCTTAGCTGCAAAGAATGTCCCCAAGTTTCTTCTCGTGGTGACACCAGTAACTTTTGTGAGGAAGAAAACTGACTTAGTTATGAATTTAATTCCATTACTATCATGGAGGTCAACATATATATTAAGCATTTGATGCTTTAAGTAGTTGCCTTTTAGACAGGGTCTTGTCTGAACTAACCCCTCTTAAGCCCCAGGCTCTGGCAAGTGTGTCTGCACTTGTGCTGCGGTGAATGTCAGGAGCCAGTGCACAAATGTCAATCACAATGTGTGTGCATGCGTGTGTGTGTGTGTGTGTGTGTGTGTGTGTGTGTGTGGTGAGAGCTCCAGCCAGTCTTCTGCAGCTGGGAAGCACAATTAGCAGCTTCATGAATTAGGGTCTTGTTTACACTGTTGTCCAAGATAATAATTTGTTTGTTTTAACTAAGATGCTCTATCTTCATCAGAGGCATCAATCCTCATATTTAAGTTATAAGGTCTTTGGATCTCACAATAATGTTTGGATTTCACAGAAGAAGCAAGCCACAGTCTATGTTTTCTCTTGCTGACTTTGGTAATCAAAGCATGAGTTATGTATATTCCTTTTTTTTCTTCAGACAGATGTGAACATATGCTGTGATATATTTGAGCAACTTTTTTTGGACACAGACTCATTTTAAGAAATATTATTCATATGAAATTCCAGTACACATACATGCATGCATGTGAACACACACTTATCTTCCAAGTATTTGCACATACATATGTGAAATAAAACTTTACAAAACAAGCCATATACAATCTTATAATGGGTACTATACTCTAAGTTTTATTTATTCTGTCTAGTCAGTTTCATTCTTCTATAATCACACCAGTCCATTCTGTGTTCTATTTATTTCATTAAAAAATGTAAGTTAAAACCAATTACTTGACTTCATGGCATACTAGCAGGTCCCATCTAAAGTTCGACCCCAGTTGTCTTCATATAAATTTATTTATGGTTCTATATTGTCTCCTGCTGTTTGTGTAAAGGGGCACATCTGATATTGCTGTTTCTTTTTGATCGTCAGCTATGTGTGAACTTAATACACTGATCAAAATATATTCTTTCTACTGAGTAAATGCCAGTAAGCACTCTGAAGAAGAGTTACATCTAGTTATTGAATTAATACTTATTATAGGGATAGATAAATTATTTTAGAAATTGTGGGTCTAGGTCATTAATTGAACCATATTTACTTGTCCCAGAAAAGGATTTCTTGCATAAGGTAGTCTGTCTGTGTATACCTAAATGGTGTTTCCTGATATGCTGACAACCCCCCGCATAGAGGCTCAGGGCATTTTATGTCTTTAAAATCCACTTTAGAATATTATGGCACAAATATAAATAGTTAATAATGTAAAAAATTAACACACTTTTCCTAGTCTAGATGACTGTAAGTCATTCATGGAAGAAATTTAATTTTTAGAAATATTTCTGAATCTCTGATTTTGTTGCAGACACTTTGGAGGGTCCTTGGCCTCTGGAGATAAGCAAAGACATAGTTCCTATCCTTGGGGAGCTGACAGCCTGCCTCTCAGATAATTCTAAGCCCTGTGGTCCATACTGACATGGAGAAGTGAGCCTTGTCAGGAGCATCAAAGTGAACACAGAGGAGCAGTTTAGGGAATTTGTTAGAGAAGTGACTCCTGAATCATCTAGGTGTGTGTGTATGGGGGGTGGTTAACAGAGGTTTAAGACAGTGATCTGCCCCCTGCTGAAGGTGAATTTCTTACCAAAGGAAGAAACCTCTGGAGAGTGGATGTGACTGGGGACAAAGACTTCCTGCTTTATACCCAAAGCACTGTCCTGCTTAGGAGCAACTCAGGACTCATTTGAACGTGTACACAATGACGCCAGCATGTGTAAAGACTCACGTAAGTTCTTGTAATAAAAACATCAGAGAGCTATTTTGTGACAAGTGTCACAGGTGTGCATTGCACCATCTGCTGGCATAGGAGAGCATGAAACTCAGTGCCAAGGGCCAAGCAATGTTCTAGTCGTAACAGGCCTTCCTGGCATCCCGCACAGGGACTTTCAGGTTAAGGACCTTGACTATTTTCCTTTTTGACTGAGAGCAATACAAGTAGTCCTTTAATAAGTAATCATAAGATATCAGTGCTAAATTACTGAAGATTCTTTGAAACATTGGGACTTGAATGTTTGTTTCCACTTCCTCTCAGGGGATACAGGAGGCTAGTCTAGTCACTCCAGAGAGCAAGATGGCATCTGTAAACAGTTGGCCTGGTCACCAGAGAACAGCCTGTTCTCCTGCATCTCTTTTTTTGCCCTTGGTTTCAGCTTTTGACCCTGTAGATGTGAGCAGTCTGAACTTGACTCTGCCCACTCTCCCCACATATTTATCTTAAGTGTGCACCCCAATTTGAACCCACTCCCTTAATCCATCTTTGATATTGGACGTGGCCTGTGCCCTGTCCCACAGGGAAGCTGTCCCATCCCTGGAGAAAGGTCTGTGGAAGGACACACATACTTGGACTCAGAACGGAAGGATGGCTGCTGCTAAGTCTTAATGACAGGTTAAGATAAAGACTAACGTCATTCTCAAAGTTCCCTTCCTAAGATGACTCCAAAGGAGAATTACTGACCCTTGACTAAGAATTTTGAGAGCTGTTTCTGTTCTTACTACTCTCTTCACATTATTGAATGAAGGAGAGTTTCTTTTTCTTTTAATTTCTAATTAGTCCAATCTACCCATTTTCCTTGAAAAAAATTAGTGAACCACTTGTGAAACTTCAGCACCCCATGTGAATCAGCAAAGAGAAATGGCAAATAATGGGACATAAGTAGGGAAAAAGATAGAATGACTCCAAGTCCTTAACAGTGAAGTTCATGGAGGAAGGCGATCTGTCAGTTGCATTATGGTTATTTAGGCTGCTGCTTTGTTAGACCTTTGAAGTTGTGTGCTTGCTTTACCTGAGGTATTGAAACTTGAAAATTCATATAACAGAGGAATAAGAACAGGTATTAATTTCTTATGAACAGCTACAAATTCAAAAATCAACAGCATTCAATTCTAATTGACCTTTTTATCCCCTGGCTCTTCCACAAAAGAGTATTTTCGGTAGCCAACAATAAATGCATAGTTCTCAGGAGAAAAAGAGGCACAATTTGTGCCTTTTAACTTGTGTGACCTTGGGCAAGATTCTTGGCCTCCCTCTTTCTATTCTTCCATGTGTATACTGAAAACAACAAATGACTGTTAAAGGTTGTGAGGTACTAAATGAATCAATTCGTGTGAGTTGATTAATATTACATAGATATTCACTAATATGCTATCATAATATCTTGAATCCCTACTGTGTAACACACATAATGTTAACTGCTGGTGGTTTTAAAACTAAATTAGAGATGTAATTTCTTGAAATGCCTGCACATAGCCATACTTAAATTTGGTGTCAGAGGATTATGTATCACTATAGTGGCCTTTGAGAATTAAAGGTTAAAAAAGAAAAAGAACATAATCACATCGATGATAATCACGACTTAGAGGAAAAATCATGGCTTTGTTTTTTTTTTTTCTTTTTTTTTTTGACTTTTTGTTTGTTTGTTTGTTGAGACAAGGTCTCACTATTGTTATATTTGCCCAGGATGGCCTTGAACTCTTGATCCTCCTGCCTCAGACTTCTGAGTGCTGGGATTACAGATGTGGGCCACTGTTTTGTTTGTTTGTTTTGTTTTTTTAAGAATTAAACTATGAGTCCCCCCGTATAATGAATATATCCTAATAAAAATTTATAATAAAAATAAAGAATTAACTATATAGTCACAGAAGAACTTATAGCTTGAAGTACTGATTGGCAGATAGTGTATACCACCTGCACATTTTGACACCTTTATAAATATTGCAAGATTTGGAGCAGTGACAAAATGTCAAGGGTTAAAAAGATGATCCAGAGCAAATGACAGCAGTAATTCTTAATTAACTTCACTTGATTTTATTATCACCTCAAAGAGCTTTCAACATTTGAGGGGGGATTCCTGAGGTGTTGCGGGTAGGGTTCTAGGAAGCAGGTTCTGAGATGGAGTTTAGCATACAGGGTGTTTATTAAGGTGATTTTTGGAGACCACCACAGTGGAGGGGCCTAGAGGGGAGCAGGATTAAGTAGAGGGAGAAGGTGATCTGCAATTCAGGCCATGTGAGGAGAGCAGCTTCTGCCACTCCATGGGGCTGTGGGGCTAGAATATCTTCAGAGTACCCTGGGTGGCATGAGATGATTGGCCCTCCACAACTGAGATCCTTCAAAAGGCAACAAGCTCTTGAAGGGAGATTTGTGATACCATGTAAAGTCCACAAGAAAGGTAAAAGACTAATTACAGATATTTCATAAAGCCCTATCACAGTGTATTTTAACCCATTGTTGAATAAAAATTTTTGTGCATCACTGATATGGGAAAATCTTTCACTAGTGGCAGATCAGTGTTCCAGAGCAGCTATGACCTATAGGAGGTTTGCAAGCTTCTCACATTATCCCTGGAAATAATAATTACCTACAATGCAGAAGTTCTCCCATCTGGATTGAAGCCCAGTATGGATGCATAGTATTTGCATCTGACAATGATTTACTCCCAAAGAAAATAATCATGTACATTAAACTTATTGTTAAGGAAATTTCCAAAACATGTACAGAAGAGATAATTATGCTACAGCCCTCCATTATGCACCAATATGATGATGCTCTTCTTGTTCCAGAGGAATTTTTGAAGATTAAAGCACAGCCTCCCTGTTGATCATGACAGATATGGAAGGGTGTGCCTGGGAGCAGTGAGAGATTTCCCAGGGTTTGAAGTCAGGAATGTCTCTTAATAGCACTGACATGAGTGACTTGAAGCTGTCAGAGCTGTGGTTCTGGGAAGTAGCACCCCCCCAACAGTCCTTCAGAGCAGTGCAGAGCCATCACCGCACATTTCTACTCTCTTGGCATGGCAGTGGGAATTGGATTTGAATCTGAACTTGCAAGGTGTGCTGAGGCCTGAGGCTGTCTCAGTGTCCCATGGCACACAAGAAGCCTGAGTTGCAGGCTAAGAAAGGCATGGGCCATTAAAAGTGTTTTTGTAATTATGCTGTGTAAATAAAGGGCCTCCTTTTGGAAATTGGTAAACACGAATGTGACCTGGCTAGCTTCCTGTGCTTTTGGCACTTTTTTCAGCCCAGTATAAAACCCAAATCACAATTTCTGCTTAGGAAAGAAGTAATCTTAGGGAAATTCTGCAGAGATTATCAAAAGCAATGTTTGGAATCTGACTAGAAACCTGTGACTTAAACACCCAAACTAGTTCTGGTTCCTACATTTCAAATCCTTAGGTGACTCTGCCATGGTGTTGGAGATGACTACCCAGGACTGGTAGGCTGTGCCTTTGCCAGGCTCTGTGTTCAGTGTGGCTTGTCTTGGAGTGAATCAGCAGAGCACTTTGCTCCTGTGAAAAGAGCAGGGCCTTGTTGGTTGTTTGGCTCTGAAGCAGGTGGCCATGAGAACCCAGGCGGTTGCATTTCCGCTTTGAGGTGGGGGCTCAGCTGCTGCCTTGCTCATGCACCCTAGTAAGTGCCTGGAGGAGGCAGGAGGCCAGGAACACAGCTGAGACTTGAGCTGCAGCCAGCTGCCAGCAGCTGCTACTCTGTTCTCTGAGTTGGAACCTGCCCAAACCCAGGGTACAGTGTGGCCTGATGTGGCATTTTGGGAGGGGCCTCAAAAGAGTGTCACTTGTGTACTCTGAGTGACTTACCCACCTGCTATTTTGTATGTGTGTAGCCTAATTTAAGTGACACTCCCTCGACATGCAAACTACTTGAAAAAGTTTAGGGCACTGCAAAAAAACAAAAACTTTCACATTGTTGATGCCAATGAATTTGTAGCTCTCAAAGGAATTATTTTAAAGATAAAGTTTATACATCCATCCTAACTCAGAATAAGGGAGTTTAATATAAACATGTCTTAGCTTATATTTGTCTGTCTACATAGGAACAGAAACAACTTTGAGAAAATATTGGACCCACCCCGCACCTGGTGGGTTTTGTCTCTGTGATAAGAGTAGGAGGAAGGGGATAGGGAGAACGGATGGGCACATTCCATTCTTTGTGGACAAGAGGATCTACTTTAGTGGGCAACACATTATAACTGAGGGTTTGAGAATCTATCTTTCTCTTGTCTCCATGAGGATCTCTGTCTATTTCAATGATGAGACAACAAATCTCTCAGGTCAGATTTTGAGAACTTGTTTTTGGAAGTAAGAAAATTAAAGTTAAGTGGAAAGTTCTAGGCAAATGTTATACATGGATGCTCTATAAATATCTGTAGAATCAAAATGCATCTTTAGGTACACATATATCTATGTGTCAGTGTCTATTTAACAATGACTTACAATAGAGGTTTTTATGTAATGTAACATACCCATTTGGAATAGCAAACACTCTGGATTTAGTCATGTCTTTCCTGGGAGAAACAAGAAAAAAGTTCTCTGGGTAAATATTGCACAAGTTCATGAAACCATCCTCAAAAGCAATGCTGCTGACAGAATGTTAATTAATCAACTCTACTCAATTTTTTAAAGAATTAATACAACTTCCCTCAAGAGTCCTCCAGAGGGTGTGGCTGTATTCTAGTCATTCTTGTAATGCCTGTTCACACCGAAGTGTATGTAGAACATATGAAAGGCATTAAATTTATCCTATCCATTAATGATTTTGGAAGGAATAATGATAGAAGTGTGTGTTGTGGTTAATAAAATAGCCAGTTCATTTTTCATGTTGAGATGGCTCATCTGGTATTTGCCCATCTTGGACCTTCAACCTTTGTACCCCGAGAGCAGTAGCTGGAGGCAGGGCTGATTAAAAGTGACAAATCTCTTTGGAGCTCCTTAGTAAAGGAGATTAATGGAAAATACATAGAGAATGCTAAAAATGGTGACCAGTGTCACCTCTATGTCTTTCCCTGAAAACAAACCTACTAAGCAAAAGGGAATCTAATTTCTTTTAATGAAGTCAGAGGGTCTCTCATAAACTGTTAATTTTCCCTGAAATTTTTTGATTGGTTCCTTATATATGGAAATGAGCTTTAAAAAATATTCAAGTCAGTGTCCCAGTAAAAAAAGTATCCTTGAATTATTAAGAGTTTTAACCAAGCCATATTCTTGACTTTTTAAAAATGGAGTTGAGTTTTTTTGATTTTGATACTTATTGTGATCCACAAATATATTTTATGATAATTTAAATACTTTTTTATAAGTCTTGAGATTCTTTGGGGATTCTTGTTTCAATTATTTGGTTTGTGTGTAAGGTGTTTACTTTTTCTGATTACAAGCGCATAACGGGTTCATTTGAAAAGATTTGAAGGACCAGCATAAGCATGTGGTCTCCACTGTCCCCTGTGGCTCCATTCTGGCGATGGCATAGGCATCACTTTCTCATGCTTTTATTACAACAGGCATGGTGTAACTGTCATTTTCCTCCACCCCAGAAGTATATGAGGAGTGTAGCTCAATGGTAGAGCACATGCTTAGCACGAGGAGGACTCTGGGTTCAATCCCCACACCAAAAACAAAACAAAACAAAAAAACCCAAAAAGCATAGATGAGGTTGAAGTTCTGGTACCTGAATTTGAATTCTTTTTCAATCCTTCCTGGAGTTAAATTTTGGTTATGCTACTTAATCTCTCTATGATTTACCTTATCCAGTCTAAAACTGGAGTTTTTGTAAGTTAAGCCTGTTATCCTATTTTTTTAATCAAAATCATGTATTAGAATTGCTTTTCATTGCCAGGTGCAGTGGTTCATGCTTGTAATCCTAGCTACTTAGGAGGCTAAAATAGAGAGGATCATGGTTTGAGGCTAGCCAGGGGAAATAGTTTTCCAAGGCCCCATCTCCAAAATAACCTGAGCAAAATGGACTAGAGGTGAGGCTTAAGCAGTAGAGTGCTTGTTTTGCAAGTGTGGCGCACTGAGTTCAAACCCCAGTCCCATCAAAAAAAAAAAAAGAGTTGGTTTTCATTAACCTTACTTATGTTAACATTTAACTTTATTCTTATTTAAACTCTGAAGCTGTATCAGAGTAAAACTAGTTTTACTTACTAATGTGATTTTTGGTAGGGTAATGATAATGGGTAACTAGTTGTTTGGAAATGGGATGACAGGCTTTTCATTGTGAGTAAACACCACAATTTCAGGACTGGTTAAATTTATCTATTAATTAAATTAGCAGTTCATAGAACCATCAATGAATTTCAAGCACACTACTAGGTATTTCAGGACAATAAAAATAAGGCTATTCCTGAAATGCAAGTGTCTTTTTTGCAATGACCTTTCAAACTTGAGCCCCATTTTAAGCTCTTCTCAGTTCTTAATGCAGCGTACTGAGGTATCAAATTAGAAGAAAAGAAAAGGACATGTGAGAGTCCTTCTAGCTAATTGAAGCATTATCTTTCTGAAATGGGATTTGTAATGCATGACAACTTAATTTGTAATAAAAGTTTTCAGTAGTATTTACAAAATATCACTCCAATAATGCACTTCAAAGTCCACAATGGAGCAGACTTTTGACAACCTATCCAATCTTGAGCAGATGCTGGTTTCCGAAAGGCAGACCTTTGTAGACTGGGCTTCTAGCAGTTGGGTACCAGTAATGGTGACTGAACCATCCCTGCCTAGTCGAGCATCAGTTTCAGCTTCTTCTTCCCTCCCTCCCCTTCCCCCCGCTTCCTCTCTTCCTTCTTTCCTTCCTTCCTCTCTCTCACTCTCTCTCTGTCCTTCTTTCTTTATAAAAAGAAAGAAACTCATGAAGTCAAGTAGTCAAGAGAAAGCATCAATTTTCTTCTTTTTCCCTTCTGAAGAACTGATAATGTTCCTCCCTCAGAAACCTCTTCCTGCTTTTCATTGCAACGTATCTCTGACTTTTGTTTTAGCCATTTTTGAAAGAGGAAGAGTGTTAAATATAGAAGCATGTATTTTTATAAAAGAAAAGAAAAAAAGGAGAGTCTGAATTTCATTTTTGAAGGAAAATTGTATGCATTACTTTCTAATAAATATTGTATTATTAAATCCTTTATATAGTTCCCAGGTATGTGTGTATGTGTGTGTGTCTGTGTGTGTGTGTTTGAGAGAGAGAGAAAGAAAGAAAGAGAGAGAGAGAGAGAGAGAGAGACAGGATTCCAGCACTCCCCAGAATTGGAAACAGAACCTACAGTTTTGGGTTATACCAGATTTTGAATGCCTAGAATCTGCCATTCTTACGTTTGCAACTTAGCCAAGGTTCAAATTACACAAATTGTATATACTTTCACACACATGAATATTTAAAATCAGGGCATTAATAATGCCTTATGAGGTTAAAAGTAGTCATTAACGGGAATCTATTTGGAATTCTTTGGTACTTTTCAATTCAAATTGCTCCTCTTAGCCTAGTGCTTGTGGCTCACACCAGTAATCCTAGCAACTTGGGCAAATAGTTTGTGAGACCCTATCTCAGAAAAACCCATCACAAAAAAGGGCTGGTGTTATGGTTCAAGGTGTAGTTCAAGCCCCAGTACTGCAAAAAAAACCAAAACAAAAACAAGTTGCTCCACTTGTCATGTGGGTGCCTTCTGAGAGGCCACACCTTCCCACTTTCCCTGCGTCTTCTCTTCTTTAGTGAAAAATACAGTTGCTGAAAGTATAGGGTATATTTTCCTACATGCTATACTTGAATAAATACAGGCAAATGCTATTCCTAACATATTTCTTAGCTATAATTACAAATAGTCTCTCTTCTAAGTGCTAATAATAGGGCCTCAATGACTCTTTTCTTTTTCAGAGTTTTAAATCTATTTGTGAAAATTAAATTTCGATATAGGCTTCATCACAAATTCATACAAACATTTTGTTTTTTGCTTTTATTTATTAATTTTGCAAGTGAGTTTCTAACAGTTCAGCCTGCCAGCTGGCCTTCCTTCCTTCCTTCCTTCCTTCCTTCCTTTCTTCCTTCTTTCCCTCCTTCTCTCCTGCTTTATTTCCTTTTCATTATGAGTAATGAAATGTTATGATTTTTTTCCTCACCATATAATCTTTCCCCATGTTTGGGCCTTGGACTTGTCAATTTTAAGGAGACCATATCTAACAAAAAAGATTCCACTGCTGAAAGCTATATGTTATAAATACAAGGACTGACTTCTCCTTTCTTATGTATGCTTAAAATCTTGAAAGTTTTACAAATAAGCCTATAGCTCAAAGGCTGAGTATTATAAATCCTGCAAGATTGACAGATATTTCATTTCTGTGATATATCAAATCCTAAATTTGATTCTTCACTGGATAAACTCACCCTAGAAAATTTCAATATCTGAGGCCTGGATTATAGACTCCTGAAGACTTTTAACAAGCTTACTGTCTTATGTTTTTATTCTTTGGTGTAATAACAGATATTCAGCCCCCATTCTAGAAATCAGGTTGTCCTATTTTGTGGCAGGGATGATACACCACTTTTTTTTTTTTTTTAAGACAGTGTTGCTTTGTAGCCCAGGTTAGTCTTGAACTTGCTATGTAACCCAGGTTGGCTTGCAATTCCCAATCCTACTACCTCCATCTCTCAGGGGCTGGGATTACAGATGTGTGCCACCACCTCAGGCTCACATTTGATTTTTAAAAGGTTGCACATTAGATACTTCCAGTAGTGAGTTAGCTTCATGTATTTCTTCCTCAAATGTCCGTTTGCTTGGGCATAAGCTATTTCCTTCTGTTGAAGTCTCAGAAAAGTAAATGCACTTCCAGATTATTTTGTCCACTGATGACACATGTGGATAAAACTAATAGCCCCTTCCATGTCCCTAGCCTGGGCCTTAAAGAAGCCATGACCCAAAGCTACCAAATCTTCAATTTTATCATTAGAAATCCCCAGAGAATTCCTCAGCACCACTTTTTCCCATCAGTATTCATGGGACCATTCAACCCTGGAAATGTTACTAAAAGGCCTAGATCTGGGGTTCCCACTGAGTTCAATCACTTGCCCCCATGAGGAGTAGGAGAAAAGGATAAAAAGGAAAAAATGAGTTTATTTGCAATCTGATCCTCCGGGAACCTACAGAAGCATGACAATTTATAGGAGGATCATTCAAGCAGAACAAAAGTCAAGAAATATACATGTATAGATTCATCCAGGCTGTGGACAGTTCAGGGTAAAGATAGGTTGAAATTCTGGTTTTGTGACTTCTGTAAAAGTCCTCTTGGTGCCAGAGACCAGGGATTTTTTTGGAAGGGGGTAAGCACTTTCTGCTCCCTGCAGGGTAGGATATTTCCTGTAAAGAGCTAGACTGAAAAATTCAAAGTTGGTTTTTGTTGCTATTTGCTTGTTTGTTTTGTGGTTCTGGGGATTGAACCCAGGGCCTCTCATTAACTAAGCAACTGCTCTAACACTTGATCCACACTCCAGATTTTTTGTTTCTATTCTGTTTCTGAGATAGGGTCTCTCCTTAACTTTGCCAGGAGCTGGCCTTGAACTCGTAATCTGTCTGCCTATGCCTCCTAAGTAGGTAGGACTACAGACATGTGCCACTATACCTGGCTTGAAAAACAAAATTTTTTAAAAACCCTAATTTCAAGGGAGCCATGTTGCAAGACCAATTACCAACATCTTTCATCACCTAAGTCCAGACTGACCTTGGGCTTTGTAATGTCACCCATAGTTTGAGTGGTTTGAGGACCTGTTTTCCCACTTTCTAGTAACAGGTGTTGCTAGCAGGTTCTAAAAACTCACAGATCTTACTCCAGCTTAATTAGTTTAAGACTAGGATAATTGCAAAGAGCAACTCCCATTTTCCTTACTGTACCTTCTCAGGACTGAAGGGTCTGATTGGAAGGTTTGTGCAATGGGGTGGGGAGGGTAGGGTGAAACAGAGGGAGTCTTGGTCTATGAGGCTGAAGATTTTTTCCTGCCTCAGGCCAGGGAAGGAGTGACATCATCATGACCCATCAGCCTTTTGAGGCAGACACTGGGAATATGATTACAGTTCTGATGTTGAATGGCATAGACAGACCACTTTTAAGCTGCAGTCCCCTCTTGTTCAAATGACCAACCACATGCTGCCTTTAGGTTACTTCCAAACAGGGCACTTGAGGTCCAGCAGCATTGCCCTAAATGACCCCAGGGCCTAACACAAACAGACATGCACTCATTTGGATGTCTTAAGTAAGAAATTATCTCCTGGCAAAGCCCTGGGCACATTATAACAACCCAGATTCTTCTCTGTTAATGTGCTCTGAGGTTCCTGAAAATAGTTTCCTCCAAGAGTTGCATCTATTTGTCATCTCAGAAAACTTGTATAGACTGTGTTCCAGCTTTGCATGAAGCAGCAGGCAAGGATACACTGGCCTGAGGGCCCTCTGTCCAGGGAATTGAGAGTTCAGTGTGACATTTGTCATGTGGAACATTTTAAAGCGTGTGCCAAACACAAGCCAAACCCTTGTTGGTTTGGGAATAAAAGCTTATTTAGAGACATTCTCTTTTTTTCATAAACCATAAACATGTCCTACAGGTCTCTGTGAGTCCTCTTTTGAAGACACATTGTCCCTCCTGCTCCCCAGACCGCTTTCTTTGTCTTTCCGGGTCAGGAAGGGTCACATGAAATACTTTTCATAAGGAAAGGGTCACCTTTCCTTAGCCCCAGGGGTCCTGAGTTAGATCCCTTCCTCTTGTGCATTCACAACCATTTGGAAGGTAGCTCTGTCGTTACTCTCTTGCACATACCATAAGTTTAGGCTTATCGGAGTTTAATTGTGGTGAGGACAAATTCCAACAGTGCTGTTACCCCTTGGAACAAAAATACAGAAATGAATAAAACAGGAGAATGCCAAATGCAGTTACACATCTAGCATTTCAAGTGTACCTTCCACAGGAAGTGTGACGATAGAAAGAGTTGTTTATTGACCGCTTATCGTTCTCTATCACAAATATATTGATCTCAGTGTAGTAGCTCTTTCATCTTCATGACTGTATCTGCAGTGGTACCAATATGTAATTTTGAGTACCACTATATTAGGTGGTGCGGACAAAATGGAAAAACAACACAGAACAAAAAGGATCCAGTAGCTAAGAATTGGCAGACTGGGTAGGTATGAAAAGAGTGTATTATTGTCCATGTGGTGGTGTGAATGCCACAGCACCTGAAGTGAGTGGCACTTCATCCCTGGGGACACCAGGTGAGAATAAGACTCAGGAGAAATATCACATGAAAACTGAAAAGAGCACAGCGTGAAAGGAAGAGGATGTGCCTTTCCATTCCTTTGTCCTTGAGGAAATCCTTCCATTTCGCTCACTTCTCTTGTAAGATTTTTTTTTTCCCATCCAGAGATATGGGCCAGATCTACATATTCAGGCAGTTTAATATAATAAATCATGCCATCACTTTCACAGAGAAACTCAAAAAGTATCAGAAGCCTAAAGAAACTCACCTGCATATGACTTTTCAGTTCTGGGGTCCAGCATCTACCCTCCTTTTAACTTTAATAAAAAGGCCTTCCTCACTGCCTCTCTTTTTTGTAAATTATGTCTATTAGTTCTCTTAATATTGTTTTTTAAGATTAACCTTCAAAAAGGCTTTGAGGAAACTGAAGGCAATGTGAACAGTGCATATGTTGCTTTTATTACTCACCTCAGTTCTCTGGGTTGCTTTGTTCTTGAACCTCTTTGTTAACTTCTCTCATGTATTTGGTAGCTCCTTCAACTATGAGCACCATCTCTTCCCCTTTCTGCAGTATCCTCTCCAGAGGCTACAAAATACTCCACACAGTAGTTTCCCAAGAAACATGCTTCAGCTTTTTTTTTTAATGTATGCACAGACCCAACAGCACAGGGTTCCACCAGACCAAAATCATCTTGGGAATACATTTATCCAGAAATATGTCATGGTTTTGTCCTTGGATACCATCTAGCCTCTATTAGTTACATTTAAGGGAAAATTTAACCTTTGTCATATTGGATAATAAACCCATGAAAGATCAGATATCTTAGTTAGATGGAGGAACCAGAAACACAGTAAAGACACCAAGTCATCACTGACTGGACTCCAGATAGAGTTTGGAACTTTCTTTCATTCACTGAATCAACAATCCTTCTATGTGCTAGGCACTGTTCTGGTACTGGGGTTAATACAGAGGTATACAAAGTACGCCAAAGTCCCCATGATTATGTGACTTAGATAATAGTGGAAGGAAAGTGGTGTTTTTACTACTCAGTTCAAATTTTGAAATTTCTTAAAGAATGATTCATCTACCTTGCTGAGGGACCTGGTGATTGAAGGGCCCATGAACCACCTGCCTTAACACTAAAGACACAAGGCAAGCTGGCAGCTTGCTGTCTTCTGCACAGTAGGCTAGCAACAAATAGATGTATTTGATGTAATGATAAAATGTAATAACTGTGTAAAAGGCTCAGTTTAAATTACCCAAATAGTAAGCACTCGATAAAATGCAGCTATTGCTTTCTTGCTGGATTTTGTAGAAAGAGCTTCACCACAAGATGTTACAAAACTATAGCTAAGAGCACCCCTATGTCACTAGAAAAGCCCTTTGTGTGTCACCTGAAGTCTCACATTCTGTCCTTGGAATGACACTACTCATTCATCTCTGCCAAAATGCTCTAATGTGGGAGTAGAACGCACGTGGACAGTCACAGCTCCTGCAATCACACATCATTTAGATTCATTTTGTGCCTTTTTGTTTGGATGAAGTACCCTTTCATTCCTTTGTTCTTTGGGAAAACCCTTTCATGACTTTTTTCTGTGGGGAAGGGGAGCTATGGTGAAGGGTGAAGGACTTAAACTTCCACATTGATTCCTTTTGATTAGATTAAGTAATGATGAATTTGCTAATGATAATTCTGAAAGGGCAGCTTTAAAGCATGAAATATTCATTTATGGCACCAAATATTCATTATTGACATGGGAAAAGCAAAGACCTCATGGTGATAGAATCCTCGCATTTCCCCTAATTCACATGTAGAAAAAAAGTGACTTTAATGGCCATTTCAAAAATCAGATAAATAGCAGCTCACCAATTTTTCTTTGCTTTGATTCATTTTACCGAAGTATCTCTTCCTTTCTTTTTTTCTGTGAGAAAGGTTTAATAACTCAAACATTTAGCTCCCACTCTGGCACCTATAACTGCGTCACATTTGCTAAGTTCCATTGTTTGGAAATGACAGATGCTTTTTTTCACTTCTTGTAAGAATGAAGGAGAAAAGAGTTCATGTCAGACATGCCAGTTATTTTTAAAATTAATATTTCTCCCCCTTTTAAATGTCTTCTATCTTTGTGATGATGAAGTTTATATTTTTGAACCCTTTAAACCAGAGTGGAAAAACATGAATTTTGTGATAAACCTTTGTTCCATTACAGGGTATCTCCAATACAAGAAACTGAAAATAAATAATGGATTGTTTTCTTGGCAGTCAGATAAAAAGGAAATTTTTAAGTATTGTATTGAATTGAATTTAGAATGCAAAAGTTCTGGTATTTGGTCATCAAGTAAAAGTGTCATTTCAGAATTTCATTGTCCCTTCCCACCCCAAAAACATTGCTGCTTGGCACAAGAGATCACGTCATAGTAAAGAGAAACGGGAAGATCTAGCTGTTTAAGAATATGTTTGCTTTAGCAAAGTTATATGGTATGATTATCCTCAATGTCCCAGCGATGTTTGTAAGTTTTTGGAAAATTTGTTAAATAAAGTTTCACCTAGAATGAAGAAACTGCTACTAAAGTCAAATTGTAGCATTTTGCTTGAAGATTCAGGAGACACTCATTTCTAAATGTTAAATGTGTGCCAAACTGGTATATATTCTAATGAACGGTTTCATATTTTAAAACGATCATGTCTTCCCACAACACTGGGTTGTATTATAGCTCGGAGTCATGTACGTATGTGTTTTTTCACATGGCTTCTGGAGAGAAGGGCATGAAAGAAGGAAATTGGGCAGATAGGTAGAGATGTTGTGACCTTCTAATAGTTATGGCACGTGGGCTTTCAGAATTCTCAGAGACAGCCTGAGCATATTATCTGGAAGCCCAAATATATCCATGAAATTTGGAGCATAAAACCAGAGATTATCATCAAGCCATCATCAGAAGATGTGCTCGTGCAGAATGAGAAGGTGTGCTCTGTGCTGGCTCATTCGTGAGGAAGGGAGAAAGTGGTCTGAGTGTGTGCTTCTCTTTTACATCTTGTGAATTAATTGCTTAAATTAGGTAAATATGGTCTAGACTTCTATTAGAGCCATTATTAGAGGAACAGAGTTATTAAAAAAGAGCTCTGTCACCCTCTATCCCCACCAAACAGTCGAAAAGCTTGTTTTTGACTGGACTTTGCCACTATGTGGTGTTGGATCTTGTCCACACCATAGGATTTAATCTCAGCTAGACTAACTTTGCCATAGCTACAAAGGTACTTTGTAGTTCTGTGGTTCTCCGTGTTTCTACTCCTTTTAAAGCTTAAGCTTTGCTGTAGGTTAATGACCCCATCTGAAGATAACTCATGCTTATACTCTTAATAGAGTGGTTTTGACAATGAGGTGATGACTAGATAACATGGGTTATGGAAGTTGAGGTCATTTAAAAATCCTGGGACTAAGCTGGGCACCAGTGGCTCATGCCTGTAATCCTAGCTACTCAGGAGGTAGAGATCAGGAAGATCAAGGTTCAAAGCCAGTCCGGGCAAATAGTTCACAAGACCTATCTTGAAAAATCCTTCACACGCAAAAAAAATAATAAAATAAGAAAAAAATGTGGCTGGTGGAGTGGCTCAGGGTGAAGGCTCTGAGTTCAAGCCCCAGTACTATAAAAAAAAAAATTCCTAGGACTAGTTTCAATGGTCACTTGGTCAAACTTAAATCAGCCTTAGTGCTGTCACACTCTTGATTTATTTTCTAAAATAGCAGCAATGTCATTGACTGACCCTACTGTCTGTGTCATTGATTTTGGTCAGATAATTCTTTTTATATACAAAAAAAAATTAAGGAAAGGATACAAAAAGATCAGGTCAGTGATATACCCGTTTTGGAATATGATCACTCCATTCCATCCAGCCTTGTCTTCTAGATTGTTGACACTCTGATGTTTGTAGTCCACCAAGACCATGTCCAGAGTAAGGTTTTGACAAAAAAACATTGTAGAGTTATCCTTTTCAGTGAGAAGTGGTGCTTGCTCCCCTTTGTTAGTGGGATTACATTGGCCCCACAGGTACTGACTCTGGCAGAGATGTAGTTTCTCTAAATGTCATATTCCTCCCACCTGACCTCTTTATCCTGCAGTGTACACGTTGCAGAGGAAAGTTACAAAGCTTATCTTACCGTGAAAGACAAGACTGCTAAGATGATAATGACAATGATGCACTTTATTGGGTACCTATACAAGTTAAATACTAGCCAGGGCAGGTTATATCCATAGAACAACTCTGAACATGGTATGTGCCATCAGTATAACAGAGGAAATTTTGTAAAGTAGAATGCCGGTTTCCCTTTTCATACTATCATTTTCTGAGTTTGATCTTTTGGAATGTATATTGATTTGTTTATTTTTATTCATATGATGTTCAGGCAGAATGAAAAAAAGTTCAATGGGAAAGTGGGTTATTTGACCTGAATTTGGTCATAATGTAGAACATCCTTATATGTATAGAGACTCAGTAAAGACTTATTAGAAGGATGGAAAAATGAACCACTGGCATATGACCTCTTTTCTTTAGATGTTTTTATTGACATAAGATCTCCTCTAGTTTTGAAGATATTTGTAGTTTTATGGAGAGACTCTTATGCCCAAAGCTTTGACATTCATTCCTTTCATTGTTGGAATTCTGATAAATGTTGACCTAGGTTATTTTTCTGTACGGGTTACTATAAAGAAGAAAAGGTGAAATTCTATATATAGCTACTCTATGTTTTTAAACTGTTTGGCTTTTAAATTAAACTTAAATAAGAATATTTATGTAAAGCATTTCAATTCCATAAAATCCTAATATGAACCTCCCTTTCTCAAACAGAGGGTTTTCCTCCTAGATTCTTCTTCCAAAATAGTTTTCTTGCAATTTTGTCATTTGCTAGGTGGCTCAAGCATCTTATAGAATGTCTGTGTATTGGGTTGACCTGATAATTAAAGGGTCAAGTTCTGGGTTGAGTGCTTCTAATATATGTACTGAGGGATAAACCATTCTTTGGGAAATTAAGTTCACATGAAATGTTCACACTGATATTTTTTGTCACTTTAGAAAGTTCTAGACTTGCTAAAAATACTGATATAGACACTATTCATGCCATTGTCACTCTCATTTCTAAGGGGAACATACTCCGTTTTTTTTTACTGTCTTTAAACTTAATCTTGCATATTGAAAATCTTTTTAAACTTTAACGAAATAACTTGTGAGAATGGGTTGTATTTGGCTTAGATAGTTTTTCAGTATTTACATACCTTATGTGGAAAATTGACCCATCATTACTGTCACTGCCACATGCCAGTGTTTTTTATTTGTTTGTTTGTTTACTTTTGCTAAGCTGTGATCAGCTGAAAAAGGAGGAAGAGTGCATAGGGGAGAAACATTTCCACTGTCTACATAAGGAAAACTTGACTGTTGTTTTGTCATAAAATACTTATACTGATTTAGGATAAGATTAGTCATCTGTGCATTAATTTTTCATGTATTATGAAGAAAAGTGACTGATAAAATGACCCTCATAACTTGAAAATAGTATTCAACTTTAATTTCCGTTCTGATATGTCTTGAGAACTAAATCCTTCCTGGAATTTGAATCAAATCCTGATGTTTACTTGCCTTCATTGCAGCATTCTTGCTGCTTTGCTGTGATAAATATATGTAACACACACACACACACAAAGTAGGACACACTTGTTGGTGGCAATGGAAGTGTATTTGCTGCTTTGCATTGCACCTTTCTTCACTTTCCTTCTTTTTCTCATCCCCACAATCCTAATTGCTATTGGTTTCAACTCTAAAGCAAGCCTGAATATAAATATAATATGAAATAGTAATTACTTTGCTCATTTTCTTAATTATAAATAACCAATGACATTGATAGTCAATTTTCTATGGCTTCTTTTGAAAACTATTGATGGCCTTTTTAAAGTAAATGATACCCCAGGAATTATGGTAAAATAATAACTCCACTAAAAGACTATAATAACATTTTTGTGTATTTATATAAAGATTCTTCCTTCTCTTTCTAGCCTTCCAGCTCTAAAACTTAAAATTTGGTAAGAAAATTTACTAACAAATTGTGCAGAAAAAATATTTGTTAACTATCGTTTTGGTTTTTTGTGAAATGAGAGAACTTGAAGGAGATCAGGATTGAATGGCAACAGAGAATGGGGCTGGTTTGGCCGAGAGAAAGCTGGGATGAGGCTAAATTCCTGGCATTGGTTTCTTAGCAAAGAGAACAATTTTAATCAGTTACAAAAATATTTGTGATCCATATGTTCCTCTCTGCTCACTCCCATATGCCCATATTCTCTTTTATCTTGGTAAATGATGACTTTATGATTCAGGCATGCAAGAATAATACCTCGTTGACTTTAGAGCTTGATGCTATTTTGAAACGTGTCCTGGTAATTATGCACACACATACATCCAGGCTGTTAGCACTTTGAGCTGGTTACGTGAATACCAGTTTGTTCTTTTTCCATGGAAAGGATTATATCTTGCATCCTCCTACTGAAGCAGGAATGATGTATCTAAGGCTTAGGTTTGAAACTGCATTGCCATTCACATACTGGATTAAATAGCGCTGTATAAATTTGAGAGGCAGAAAGAGGAAGCCAAAGGGCTGCGGTGATCTATTGAAAACTTGTTTCAACTTGGGAAAAGGAAAACAGAGACCAAAAAGCATTTGGTAATTCTATCTATCACTGATGTTTATTCTAAGACAAATTAGAAATTTGTTAGATCCTAATTTTAAGACATGCTGACTTCTGTTTAATACCAAGCATCAGTTACAGTAGCTGTGGTAATCTGGTCAAAGTTGAAAGAGTGAAATGACTGTTGGTTAGTCACCCATTTTTTTCTAAATTCATGTTGGCTTATCTTAATAACCACCTGATTCTTAACAACACAAGATGCATATTTTAAAGCCAAATTATCCATCTTAATACAAGATAAATAAATCTAGAAATTATTGTTATATTTTCAACAGTTGTTTTCCCCTTGCACAACAAATGGCTTTGTAACCTAATATGTTATTAATATAGCCACAGCAAAATCCTGTGTGGAACCAGCCATGCTCATTTAAACTTGCGAGGAGGGTTTCCAACCTTCAGACAAAGTAACTGGGATGTAGCTAGTGTTTTCACGGGTGGGTAGATGAAGAAGAGGTATGCGTGCTGCTGAAGGTAGCAGGTGTGCTCCCAGAGGAGTTATGAGGAAAGGAAAGAGATGCAGCCTGGTGTTGTCAAATGTTATTAGGAGCCCGTCTCTATGTTTGCATTCAAGCTGTCTTTGCCGCTGCTCTTGTAGGAGTTGTGAGAAAAAGCATGGACTGTTTTCAACAGGCTTGGAGTTTGCAAATCTGTTGCATCCCTCTGACAATGTTTCTTTGCTGTCAAACAGATGCCCAGCTGGCAGAGCAATCCTGATGGGGAGGGAGGGGCCTGGATAGATTGTGTTCGCTGTGGAATGAGAATATTAGGAATTCTTCCTAAACTATAACTGGAGTGAAATGCTCTCTCTCAGTCATGCCATTATGAAAGTTTTCTTTTTTTCTTCTCTTTCTCTCTCTTTTTTAAACTTTATAGATAACACTTCATTAAATCAAAACCTTTAAATGCACTTCATTAAGGGAACTTTCATAAAGAAAGGAGTCATAGAAACAGAATTAAGGTATATCATTCATTAATCTATAATTAAGACAAAGTCTTCAGTAAAAAAAAGGAGGCAAGACTTTTGCTCATAGGTGATCTTGACTCTCTTTGAGGCAAACACACAGCTTGTTTTTTTTTTTTTAAATACAAAGTGCGAGATTTCACTAAAAAAGGTTAAAATTGAAGTGAGTAATCTTCAGTGCATAATGCAATTGTTAATTTTAGCTCCTTGCGTGGGTGCTGCTGTGACTTGAACAGCCGGCTGTAGCCTTCATTAGGGAAGAAGCAGGCAGCTTGAGACAGGTGGAGTGGATGAAGCTGTGAACGTGATTTGCTGGAAGCTGGTCACTAGTGTTAGAAACCCTGACTTATTTATTTTCTGCTTCACCCTACCATGATTATTGCAGTTATTATTATTTACTTTTCATCTTTTTTAGGTTGACGATGATGTGTCAAGCTGTGTGAGGGAACCGTGTGGAAATGGGCACTTCAAGCTGCTAATGGGACATGGGACGCCAGTTGTCTGTGATCACTTGTGTGGATTTTCCCGGTGTGGAGCAACAGAAGCCGCAAGTAAGTCGCCAAGACCTACAGCAGGAATTCTGCGGGAAAGGTAAAGGGCTTGTCTAATTGACATCTCATCTGTATCTTATTGTATATTGCGCAAATGTGCCTGTTTGCATGGAACAGCTCACTGCATGTAACTATAATACCCAGGATCAGCATCGGGATTTATTTGGCTTGTAGCTTGGAAAATTAGAGACCAATTTGTTCACTTGATTTTAAATCTAGTCATGATTTATTTTTTTACTGAAATGCTTTGAATTAGGGTAACAGAAATCCTTTCTCTTCCCCCTGCCTAACACACTGAGAAACAAGTGCCACTGGGGAACAGAACTTTTATTTTATTAACCACATGTACTGATTGCCACTGAAATAGGAGAAATCTATCCAAGAGCACCGGATCCTAAAACCTTCCCAAACTTAAAAGCACTGCTCACTTAGGGGCAAACCCACCATCCTTTAGGAAAACTTTTCCCTTTACATTCCCACAATCCTTTGCCAAATGAGCCTGTGTACTTTTACAATGTCATTACATACCATCTGTTCTGTCATGGTAGATTTTAGTGAATTCCCAATAAAAATTGCTGTGGTGTAAATTTTTCTCATGCTTCCTATTTCTAGTTGAAAATAAATAACAAATGATGATTAAACACTCTCAAAGAAATATATCATAGCACTGATTTGTCCATTAACAATTACCATTGTAAGGACTGGGAATGGGAATGGGATAGTCATTGCTTGGGGATTTTTGTGAAAGAATGCACTCTCTAAGGTACAGTTTCTCTCTTTTTCTCTCTCCTCCCACCTTCCTACCTTGCCTCTCCTTCCTTTCTTTCTTTTTCTTTTCTCTCTCCCTTCCTTCTCTTTCCTCTAGCCCTCCCTCCCTTCCTCTTTCTCCTTCTTTCTTTCCTCTCTCCCTCCCTTTTCCCTCCTTCTTTCCTTCCTCCCTTTCTCTTTCTCATAGCTTAAAAATTAGGAGGAAATAAATGCTAAATTATTCATGAGTCTCATATAACAGCACATTACACATTGGCAGGGGCAGAAGCGTCAGGAGTTTTGTGGAGGTAGGGAGTTAAAAATAATAAGTCTTTAACTTTGAAGAGCCATTTCCAGTCTGTGTCACAGTCTCTGGTGAGGTTGGTGGTGAGGTCAGTGGGATGGCATCGTCAGAGCTGTCTGCCAAAGGCTTTCTTCCACAGGAGCCTGCCTGTAGCCAGGGCAGCCAACAGGAGCCTGAGAGACGGCTTATGCTTTTATTAATGCAGCTGTCAGTTTGAAGACTGGAAATGTTAACCCTGAAAGGTTTATTGCCAAAATTAGATCCCATATTTATATTGAATTATTACTTCTTCAGTTGAGTTTGGTCCCTTGTAGAATGTATTGTATTCCTCATACATCGGAAAGTGTTTCTATGGTTGAAACTCAAAAATAATGTTTGAGTCTTCTTGGAGGTGCTGTGGAACATTAGTACTACCTCTTGACTCAGAATTTGAGGGGCATTTTTTCAAGACTTGGAGAAATATTCTCATTTTCTTCCTCTACTTTGTAGTGGAACTTGGGCACTGACAGTAGGGTGGGAGTTATATGTCTCTATCAAGAGTTATTGGTCCATTTTAATGGAAGGTGTGCTTATAAGTTGTGTGTGTGTGTGTGTGTGTGTGTGTGTGTGTGTGTGTGTGTGTAGGGGAGGTGAATGGGGCAATTTCCCCTTGTCTCTCATACATTAAGGATCTGTTTTCATCTTGTTTGATCCTCCTTTTTATTTAAAATTGGTGGGAATGCCTGGGCTGCTCATTTGAATTTGAATGCAAAGAGTGAAATGAAATATCTCAAGAATAACAGTGAACACTTCACCTGTACTGAATTTTTTTTTTTTGATATTCTAACTTCATAGGGCATAAAACCTTGTTATTTTAATTTTCATCTGAGAGAATGTCTGAGCAAGGCGACCTGAACCAGGCGATAGTGGAGGAAGGAAGGACTGAGCAGGAGGCTGCTCCAGAGAATGGCATAGTAAAATCAGAAAGTCTGGATGAAGAGGAGAAACTGGAACTGCAGGTGAGCCCAGGGAGACCTTCATCTTCATTCCACAGGCATCTGTTTTATTCCTTTAATTCTAGAATACTTTGAAGATTTTTTTTTAGGAGTTTAGTATTTAAATGACTCGTAAATCTCTAATACTAATCTCCCATTTTTTTCCCTGACTGAATCATACTCTAAAATGCCTTTGAAATGAAAACTAAGGAGCATATTTAATTATTGAATTTGCATACAACAGCACCCAATAGCAGTTGCTAGACCACTTTGAGCTCCTGCAAGTCCTCCTTAGAGACAGTTTTAGGCTATCTGAGTCTTAGAAATAGATTTGCTAGTCCATAGCAAATGAGATGAAGACTCAATTTGCAGCTAAGAAATGTCAAAAACATGAGCTCTGTTGACCTTCATGGGTGTGCTAAGATATCAAATCTTAATATCAAGCAAGCCTAAGGCTAAGAATTTCCAGTTAAAGAGTTGGAACACCAGAAAAAGGGTGTGGGGTGGGGATGGGGGGTTGCTGAGAATGATTCAAGGATGTAGCAAAGTGTCATGATCAAGTAAACCATGATTTCCAAAAGAAAGAGAGAGATTTGGTAAAGGCAACAAAAACAGCTTGCAAATAGCCTGTATTGATTTTCCTTGAAGTAAACTAGTATATGTGCTACTTTTTTTTTATATACAAAGTTTATATATGAGACAGGTAAACTTGTAGTGGTCAAAAACCTATCAGGTTGGCTTTTTTTCCTCTCCTGTGTTTGCTGTAAGGAGAGTGAGCTAAAAGTTAATGTTTCCAAAGTGTTTTAAGAAGTTCCTGACTGCTGTTAGTGTTGACTTCTCTACTCTAAACTGTACTGGCACCTTTCTCCTTTTCTTTCCTTTCTCTGTCTTGTCTCTGACTCTCTCTCTTTCTCTCTCTCTCTCTCTCTCTCTGATTTACTATTCATTTTATTTTGTTTCTAACACACAGAGACGACTGGCAGCTCAGAACCAAGAGAGAAGAAAATCCAAGGTAGGATTCCTGAGAACCTCCATGTCATGTCTATACATTGCTTATTTCTCATATAATGGGTTGCCCACAATTCAGATGTTGTGGAGTTTGCAGTTGTTTGATTTCAGTGTAACTTTATTCACTGCCTTTTTTTTTTTTCCTCACTCAAATGCTTCCTAATTGAGAGTATTTAGAGTCTGAAGAGCTGTAAATGTATACATTTGATCCTGTTTTCATACTTGGAGATTTGGTAGTGCTTTACAAAAGGAGTAGCTGCTTGCTTTGTTTTTATTTTAAATAAAACCAACTGATTTTTGCCTTTAGGTAAATAGGTCCATGACTTGCTCAGCATACCTTCTTGTTCTTTAAGCACCTTCCCAGTCCCCTCCAAACTTAATTTTAATGGAAGTTAGTTTTGTCAGATTTTTCCCCTAATATTTTCATGCAATCACAATAGCATATACTTCATGGATTCCTGATGTGATGGTCACAGTTAGCTAAACTGGCTCCTGCATTCGCATTCAGTTTACCCACATCCCCAGCAGCAGAGAGATCTGATGTTTGTCCCAGTGTAGACAGAAGCAAGCAGCAGACTTAACACTTGAATTTAAAAATCTGATTTGAGAGTGTCATGCAAATGTGGAGATGAGTTGAAAGTCTGAGAATGCTTTCTGTTTATTTTCTTTGTTTCTTTACTTTCCACTCCTCTTCTTGTATCCCCTCCTCGCCACCCCCCCGCCCCCCGCCCCGCCCCGCCCCCTGCCGATATCCCAGTCAGGAGCAGGAAAAGGTAAACTGACTCGGAGTCTTGCAGTCTGTGAGGAGTCAGCCAGACCAGGAGGTGAAAGTCTTCAGGATCAGGTATATCCCCTGTCCTTATCATTGACTGCATGAATTGGAGCTGTCTTTGTGTGCATGAGGATGAAATTGCCATTAAATAGTGTTTGGGGGAGAAAAATGTAATTGAAGAAAGAAATAATTTTCTTGTTTCATCCCTTATTTATGAGACATTCTAAAATAGTTTAAAAGTTTATCACAGAGTATTACGTTTGTTTTTTTTTCAGACTCTCTGAAAACTGCAAATGGAAAGAATTCAAAAGAATTTAGATTAAACCTTAAATTAAAAGTAAGCACAGTAGTGCTGAATTTCCTCAAAGGCTCTCTCTTGATAAGGCTGAACCAAATATAGTCCTAAGCACCCTGTCTCCTTCTTTGTTGGAGACTGCTTACCTCTGAGCCTCCCCAAAATGCACTTGCCTATAAGAAACCCAGGTGTCGGCTCCTATGAAACTTAAGGAATAGTGAGTAAGGTGCATTGAATTTGGAGATATTTTTATGGCCATGTGGAGATTTCTCAATACTACAAAAATTGTAGCTGATGGTGAATTTAATATTATTAATATATTACTGCATACCTTTACTTTTACTTTTGTTCCTTACAGCAAGATTATTAATCTCTATTATTTAAATTCCAACAAAACTCTTCCATGACAAAATGGAAAACTTCACATCTTATTTATTTTTGTTTACCTTTTAGGCATTATATTAGCTTCCATAAAAATAGTCTTGCTGAAATTTTGCTTATTTTATCAGAGCCTGAGAACAGTCAAGACAAAGTAAAATGATTTGTCTGAGCCCAAGGGAGCAAAAATTGATTAAGATATCATTATTTTTGTTTTGTTTTGTTTTGTTTTCTCTTTTTACTTTAATTGAAATCCTCTAAATTCTTTTTGTCAATACAGAGAGCATTGAGAGCACTTTCTTTAAAAGGACCAAAAATAAATTCCTTATAGATTTGTCCTGAGAGTATTTTTTTCTTTTCTAGCTTTATCTTTTTAACATGCCACTCATGTCATAAGGCATGGACCGGCTATCATTCAGTAGCCATTACTATGTTTCGTATACATGCTTAATTTTACTTGGGCTCTGAGAAATGTGTGGCTTTTCTTCAGCATTTTATTTGTGCTTCTATTTTAATGGAGATTGAGAAGGGGGAAGATGTGAATATCATGGCTTGTATTCTGAAATGTTGATTGATGGTTTGTAATGTACTGCACATGATATATGTTAACTCTGCAGAATGACAGACCCTGGGAGAAGTAATGACCCAGTTGTCCCCCAGTCTACTGCCAGGCAGAAGAAGACAGCCTCTCTAGACTTAATCTGCTTTTTGTCCCACTTGACAGGGCACAGGATGAGTTTTTGTAAGATATCATCTGTACCATAGTGCCCACCCCAGACCTAAGCCTAGTTTCTCTATATGATTGGTGCAGAGGAATAAGATGCAAATGGTGCTTTGTTCCTGCTGGTTCTAAGCTCAGAAAGCAAGACTAGCTTTGTAGGAGAGAATTAGACCCCACAAGCTTTTCTTTGGCTAGCTGAGGAGTGATGGGAACAGGGGACTGCTAGATAATACCCCCCACACACATATAATCAAGTGGCTGTGCTACTTTTTTAGAGAATAAAGAAGCAGATCTTTGAGCTTAGATGCAATGCCTTCGTTAGATACCATCGGCACTTATACAATGTATGGACTGAATCCCAGAGAACAGTGGCAGAAGTATACAGTACATGGATTGTATCGCTCCCCTGTGTTTGTATATTCACAGTATTTGGAAAACTGCCTTCATTTTCCTGTGGGAATTCTTCCTGCCTGTATTACTTGATCTCAGACCCACACCTGAGTCTGTCCTTGAGTTAAAGGAAATTTGCTTTTCTAATGTTATACTATTTACCTATCAGTGTATTACTGCAACTTGAATCATTCTTTTATTGTTGTTGGATATAAACTTATCCTGTAATGATGTATTTATTAATACTTGTATTTTATTATTGAGTATATCAATAAAAATATTAAAAAATAACAGATTGTTTTCTACCAACTCTAAAGCACTTTTGTGTGTTCTTTCAACACCGTAATGTATAGAAAATATAGTGTTCTTTTCTAAATATAGTATTTGTCAACACATGGTATCAATTGTGAATTAGTATCTATAGTGAATGTCCTTTGGCCTCTGCTCTTGCATTTCTAATATATTTCCAAGCCTCTGTGATTTTACATTCAAATGTATAGAGGCTAGATGTTCAATTGGTTTTGAAGAAGCAATGAGGCACCTTTCATGGCCCAGGGACCCAGCTTCCCTCTTGATCAGCTGGTGGATTGATTCTTCCTCACCACAGTTCCAGCCATGGGTTTTTAGTGAGCAATATCCCAGCATACTTCTGGACAAGGAGAAACACATGATAACCCTAGAACCTGTCTGAACGCTTCAGATTAAGACATTTATGCCCCAAATCATGTGAAAGAATCTACAATCAAATTACACTCAGTTTTACATATTTTGTATGTGACCATCCTGCAGATAAACATGAAAAAATCAGAAAACCCAACTTAGAAAAATATTTATGATGGGAACATGATTTATCTCATCCTCTATATGGTAGGTTTTTCCCAAGCCTGGTGATTTTACTCTAGCCAGGAGTTCATAATGGAGTCCCTCCCAAACAAAGACAGTTGGCTTCGGGGGACTTTCATTTTATGCTTGTTGGGTTAACCAGATTTGCCTAGCACCATTACGAATCCCAGTTTGTCCACAGGAGCAAACTCACATGTCACATGTAGAGTGAGCATTAGCTTAGCTTTCTGTGAGCTGTTCTATCAGTCATGTACTATTTTTCCCCTACATCATAAAGCTTTCTCACCAAGTGATGTCTTACATAAGAACAATGAGCTTAATGTTCTCTAATTTGTCATTATTTTAATTATAGCATAGGTTACTCAAGAAGCTAGAAAACATGATTTGGTTCATTCTTCTTCAAAACACCTCCCTGCAAATGGCCAATATATGTGAATTAATACAAAACAATCTGTTTTTAGTGTAAAATAAATAAATGTAAAAGTAGGTCTAGCCCAAGCATGAGTTCAACAGATCTTTTATTTTGGAGAGGGTTAACTGACACTAAATTTTTAAAAAAGATTTATATATAGTTAACAAAAGTGTAGTTCTACTTGCTACATTTTTTAAAAGGCAATACTTACTGCAATGGTATATTTTAATGATCTATTTTTAGCATTTATAAAAAATTATGATGATTCACACCTAGAATTCCTATAGTTACAGAGTTTGTTTTTCATAGTAGTAAAAATCATTGTTGACATGGTTCTAAAATAGAGTTTTTATTGTAAATTCCCTATTGTGGGCTTTCTTTATGTCTTCCCTATGTAATGATGATTTGTAAAAGCTGTCTGTCTGTGTTTTTGCCAGTTTTCCCTTATAAGGAGTTAGAGGAAAGAAGTACAGAAGCCTTTTTTTAGACATGACAGTGGTGCTGATGCAAGCTTACTGATAAAGGAATTAAAAATAAACCTGTAGAGAAAATAAGAATTATAACCTACAGGAATTTGACTTGATTAAGGTTAATATTCATGAAGCAAAGTTTCAGTACTAGTTGTTTCTCATGACCTTCCATTGACTTCTGAAGTTCAATCCACCTTACAGGGCAATTATTTTTCTGACAGGTTTAATATTTTTAAGAAAAAGAAATCCACACCTGGCTTTCATTTTCCTGTACTCAATAACCTCTATGCAAAATGGAAGCCAGACAGAAATGATTAAATCTAGCCCTAAATTATTATATTTTTTCCCAACAGGAATCAATTCATTTACAGCTTTCCAGTTTTCCCAGCCTGCAAGAGGAGGATAAATCTAGGAAAGATGACTCTGAAAGAGAAAAAGAAAAGGATAAAAACAAAGATAAAACCTCTGAAAAACCCAAGATCAGAATGTTATCAAAAGGTGAATGTGAAAATATTTCCTTACCATACTCAGTGTGGGCCTATATGTAACCAAAAGACAACTAAATCACATGTATATTCACACCTCCCAGCAAACTCTGCATATATAAGTTTGCATGTGTATACATGTGTGTATGTAAAAGAAGTGAACTTGATTTTCTTTCTGTTCATGGTCCATTATTTGTGTGGCTAAAATGGTTGTTTTATATATATTATTTGGATTCACATTTAAACTCCTTTTTGCAATGACGAGCTCTTTCAAGGGAGTAAATATAAATGTTACTAAATTTAGGTTCATTAGAACAATTAACTTGGGCGAGTGAACCATAATAAATAACCAGTTTTATATCTTTCACCCTCATGCTTATCTTAACAGACAGATAGCAATTTCTTTAGCAATTTTCATTCAATAAGTGATGTGGTCTCCAAAGCACAGATGTATGTATGTCAATGGAATATTTTACTTGGCACAGAGGACTTTGGTCTCTATACCCATATTCTGTCACATACTGTTTCACTTAAAAATATATACTCTACTTCAATAGTTTTCCAAAAAAAAAAAAGGCGTTTCTTCTAAAACTACAATCTAGACTGTTCAAATCATTGCCATAATTTTCATTGTACAAAATAAAATGAAGTTGAAATTAAGAGTATCATGAATACGTGACCTGACTCAAGACTGTTTGTAAATACCTGAGAAAAAAAAAACAAATCAGGTATCTGATCAGCTGAGGAATAACAATTGCTCTAGCATTGTGCTCTGTCACCACATTTCTGTTAACATGGCTCCTGAATGGCTAAAGTCAGGATGTACACAAGAGTAAAGTTCAGATTTCAAAACTGATTATGGAAATTAAGTTTTATCCAGCATCCAGAGACCTGAAAGACTTGAAAACATTTAGTGTCCCCCCATGTTTTGTATTGATTAATATTTAGATACTCTTTTAATGGAGCTTTCATTTTTTACCTTCTCTGTTTTAAGAGAAAAAGGGTTCTCATGGGATCTCAAATTCTTGAGGTCTTTGTGTGTTGGGAGGTGCCTGGTATGTGTAGGTTGAGCCCCGGGTGGTTTTTAGCACAGAGTGCACATGTGATATTTGACTCCACCCCCACGATGTTCACTCTTCTCCTACTGTGACATTGGGTCTTTCCATAGTCAAGATTGTTTCAATCCTCCAATCTCAGTTTCATTCTGAGGTTGTACTGCCAGGTTGCAAGTTTTAGAACGTATATTTTCATGCCAGTAGCTTCATCTCAAATTTACTTGAGCAGAAGATAATGAAAAAGGTTGGGAAAATCTTTTCACCCTACCTTCCCACCATCATTCCTGACATTACTGCTGTTTGTTTCAGATTGCAGCCAAGAATATACGGATTCTACAGGCATAGACTTACAGGAGTTTCTGATTAACACTTTAAAGAATAATTCCAGGTAAATTATTAAATAGCCTCTTCTTTTGGGAAGGTTCAAATAGAATATTACAAAGTAACTAATCCAAAAACTGCTAAGAAGACAGGTATAATATAATCTTCCCTGACGTCTTAAACTATCAGCTGCATTTTCTCTTTTCTGATAATGTTTGCATGTTTACTGTTGGTAGATGGTCTTAATACCTAGGTAGTTACTCACCGAATAAACTATAGTTTACCAGATTTACCTTCCTGGTCACAGAGATCCTGATCAAGGAGAAAAAAATAGAGAACAAAAATGATCAAAGTTAAATAAATTAAGTATGCTTCAGTGCATTTACATAAACATCTGTAGTCAATAGTTGGGCTTTGTTTCATCCCAGTATCCCAACAGTTTAAAATATACTATTTATTTGTTATGCCTTGTTATTCTAATACTTTGCATGTCATAATTAGCATTAAGAATACAAAATTTAGACACTAAAACATCCTTAACAAATGTGATAAATAACCTTGAGTACAGGAAAATAATGTATAAATAAATGATCAGTATACTCCAAAGATACGTTAGCTTGTAACCACTTTTACTTAAGTCATCTCTTCCATATTTTTAATAAACTAGGTCCTTGAGAGGTGAAAAGTACATAAAAACTTTTATGTTAACATTTATTTTGCAGGGACAGGATGATACTTTTGAAAGTGGAGCAGGAAATGATTGATTTCATTGGTGACAACAAGTATGTTAAACTGCAATGCTGCCTAATTTTATGATTAGTGTAATTTGGGTTAAATTATTCATTCAGGAAAGACTTAGGGGTAGATAAAACATTGTTTAATATGGTTGTTGATTTGTTAAATGGAGATGTTCTTGGAGTTGGGAGTTGTATGCAGATGGGAATTGTTGCTTAGACCATGTAGTGCTCCTGCTTGTTAAATTCCTGACAAAATGGCCATAAACAGGGACCACTGATTAGCATAGAGTAGCTGTAACAAGAAGCGACCCTTTTCATTTTTATTATAGTTTTTTAATGGGCTCCAGCTGGCTGCAGTCAGTTATGCCTGGAAATAATTGTGCTGGTTTTGGTGTAAACCGGGTAATGACACATCTCCAGATAGGCATCTGCAGTCACACGTTATGTCATGTCATTTGTCCTCTGCCTGGCTGTGTTGATAAGGTATCATGGACTAAAGCAGAATACTTTCCAACAAACATTAAGTTCTCTTTGGCAAGAGAAATGTACAGCTATGAAACAATGATACTTATGGTGGCTTAATCAATAAATCTATAGTAAAGTGGAAATTTTGTCTGAAAATGAGGACATTAAATCATATCAAAAATGAAATAGGCTTAGTAGCTTGGCTGAAAAAGAGCTGTGTTGTGAGTATACCTGTGAAATGTTCTATGGATGAGAAATGAAAATGCTGACTCTACTCTTTCCTGTAACTGTGTTCCAGTAATCATTACAAAAAGTTCCCTCAGATGTCATCGTATCAGAGGATGCTTGTTCATCGGGTGGCAGCTTACTTTGGATTGGATCACAATGTGGATCAAACAGGAAAATCTGTTATCATTAACAAGACCAGCAACACCAGAATGTAAGCCTCACCAATGGACTTATTTAGCATTTTCTTTTTCTCATATGGATTCATTTATAAGAAGTATAAAATTCAAAGTACATGACATTTAAAATGTGCAGTGTTATTTATCTTCTGCTCTTATCAGCAGTAGTGTGGCATTTATCTGTGGAAGGTTATCTGAGAACCAAGAAAGTTTATAAAATTCAGGCAATAAAGTGAATTTATTCCTGATCTTTTGCATAGCCCCTGACACATGGTTTTCTTGTTTCCATGAAATTACTAACAAAACTATGAGAAATTTCATTTCAAAGTATAACTCAAATTGAGAAAAACAGACTTAAAAAAATATGACGTATGCAGGATAAGTGTCCTTTTCTTTCCCTTTTTCTGACTTGTGGTATCTCGAGTAACAACAACTCTGAAACAGAAATCTTGCTTCCAAGATAACAGTTTTCCCTAACAACTGTATGACTTGGCACAGTCCTTTGCAATTTGACATCTCAATATTTTCATCTGTAAAGTGAGAATTTTGAGCTGGATATATCCAAGTAATAGCTCTAAAAAGAATACTTGTTTTTCTCATTAAAATGGTCATTTTCTTTCATCTTGACATCTTTTCACTGTCCCAGGGAGTCATCAATAGCATAATGAGTATTCATTTGCCTTGAAACTTGAAACAGTCTCTGTTGAACCCATGTAACTTGTGGATACAGTGTGAGCCACTTCAACCACAAAAGGCATGTAAAACTCAAAAACTACCCTCATGCTAACCATCCTCTTTTGCAATTTTCTTTTCCACCATGTACTTGGTGAACTGTGTAGACTGCATAGTCTTTAGGCCTGCCACACAAGTGAAGGAGCTTTTGTGTCAAGCAGAGTAACATGGTTAAAATGCTCTTTATTTTCTGCTCCCTAGAGGTTGGGACAAGTGGGATGGAGAGGAGGCTCTTTATCTACTCAAGGATCAGTCTGTGCTCAGCAGAGGCAGAGGGAAAGTCACAATGGACGGGGACAACCTGGGAGATCTGGGACCAGGCTTGGGTATTATCTCAGGGACACTGGGTACTTCACTTCTCTGGTCTTCAAATTATTTATATATCTGCAGAACAGTTTGAAGTGGATAATGTTTAAGGGCTCTTGAAGGCTTAGGATTATTGGGTCCTGTGGTTGCATTCCACTGAGCAGCAAAATACATTTTGAAGTTTCCCAGCTTCCTACTTTATCTGATTGTTGATTCCTGGCCCTCATATTTTGACATTGGTGGAAACTAGAGGTCACTCTTCTTTAATGCTCCACATCTTCCTTCTCCATAAAATACTCCTAGTTGTTTTTGTTGTTATTAGTGTTTATTATTAGTGTTTTTCATTCTCCATTATCCTCCCTCCCTCCCTCCCTCCCTCCCTCCTTCCTTCCTTCCTTCTTTCCTTCTTTCCTTCCTTTCTTCCTTCCTTCCTTTCTTTCTCTCTAATACCATAATGCAGGGACATGCTGATTTCAAAATAGAGAAATAATTGACTTCCTCTTTTTTATTTACTTTCTTCTTCTTTTTCTATAAGGCCATGGAAAACACAGAGAAATCAATAGATTAAGTAGATTAAGTTTACTGTGGTTTCAGTTGGTGAATAGATTTACTTATAATCAGCACTGATTTCGCAATCACATACTTGTGGATATTTGAATGGTTTGCAGAAAGCACTGTGTAGACTCTTGGTAAATTTAGTGTGATTCCTCTAAAGCTGCCTTGCTTGGCATGGCAATGGCTATTAACTTCTTAAATTGTTTTATTTTACAAATACGCTATTGTGTTTTTAAACTTTCTTTTCTCTTTTAAACTAGCAAACGGTTTTCATAATATTTCCATACATGAGTATAATGTACTTTGATCAAATTCACTCTCTCTAGTACTCTTTACTTTCCCCCCCTCCTTCTTAAAACAATTTTTAATGGTTTCATTATTCTATTTTCATACATGGATATGATTACTTCATAAACTTAAATTAAATTTAAACAACACTTAAAATTCAATTTCTCCACCATGCAAGCCACATTCAATGCTCACATTGGGCAGAGCATATATAGGGTATTCTCATGTGTTCAGAAACTTCTGTCAGTCCTCTCTAAATCCTAGTGTTTCCTCCGGGTTCCTAAATACCAGAACAGGATATAATCAGCCCTTTAAAACTTTGATTATCTAATTAGCGTCATATTAATAGACTTTTTCACCCCCAGAATAGCACCAAATTTTATTTTTTAACTGTCATTTAAAAATAGGCCCCACATGTTTATATCTTCAGGGAGAGGTAGAGAATGCCTCTAGCTGTGGTTGTGGTTGTGTGCTTACAACCACACCAGGATGCCAGGCTCATCCCTTGTTCTTACACACCACCCATCACACACCCTTCCGTGAGTCAAATCATGCCTAACAGAAAAGGAGGAGGAGGAGGAGGACTTTCAAGGCACTTCCTGAAGAGTAGAGTTCCACAGTGTTTGACCCACCACTGTCAAGTCCTTCAGTTCCATTTCAACCACATATCTGGACAATTGTTGTTTGAATGGCTCTCTTAGGACAAGGAAAGAAGAAGAATTAAGTGTTGTTTTACAAATAGTAACAAGTCACAGTTTTCAGAACCTGGATCATTGTTAGCAGTTCTAGCAAAGAAAAATTATTTTTTTTTGCAGAAAATTATATATTTGACTTTAAATGTCTATTGTTATGTTCTTTGCAGCTGAAGTTACAAATGGAGCATTTTATTTAGAACATTCTATTGGCCTTTTTTTGTTGCAGTTCTGGGTGGTGTGGGAGTTGAGTTCTCTGAAAGTTTCAAGAGTTTTCTCATCAGGGCAGTTGGCATGTGAAGGTCAATGGGAGATATACTAAGCTAGACATAATTATTAGATTGAAATATTTTTATTTACTTAAAGGAGGGAAGGTAGGATGAGAATTCCTCAAATGGCTTCCTGTGAGTTTTGTGTTTGAGAAACACTTTTCCAGTGTGCAGATTTATGCAACTCCAGTGCAAATACTTTAAAATTCATATTTTGAATGACATTATGACTTGGGGGAAATGCAAAAAAATGTGAGTTGATGATATAAATGTGAACCAAAAGGTTGAGGGAGAGAAAGCATTTTAATTTCTCTTCTTTAGTAGTATATCATTGGTATATGAATTGATCTACTGACATAGATGCATAAATAATTGTAACTATCAGCTATACAATGACTAAGTTTTATTTCCCAATATTATGCTTTTCAAGATTACAGGCAGTTCAAATAATTATAGAATGGGTAATTCAAGTGATTCGGAATGTTAGATTTTGCATGGAGAGAAAATACTTTTACATGAAGCTCAAATATTTAGGTTCATAATGACATAATCTGTGAGGAGTGTGTGTGTGTGTGTGTGTGTGTGTTTTATACTGCCTCTTGCACATTCTGCAATATCTTTAGATATAATCCACATGCCCTAGCATGATGAAAAGAATTTGCCTAAGGCCATTCTTTTCAGCTAATTGAATGATACCATCTCTTACTTATAGTAACATCACCTACTGTTTATTCTTTGCACTGTACCCTGTACCCCTTGTGTCATGTATGCTATTGCATTGATTCTTACAAACTGAATTTCAGAGAGCTTACAGAGGAGCTACAGTTTAGTATGACTGAGATTTAAATCTCGGTGTGTCTAATGTGAAAAACAGTCTAACTCTCTTAGAGTGAAACGATCTCAAAAATATTGAGCAAAGTCCTTAGGAAGAATCCCTAGGTTGGATGGAATTCTAGCTCTTTAAGATCTTTGTTGTCTGAATCTTTGCAGACAATTACTAAAGAACTGTTATTTTTGTTGAGATACTTTTGAAGATTAACTCAGTTATGGGTAAACAACAGAATCTTCTTACAGTTTCACAGTTCTTGCTAGATCTTCTGACTTATCAGTTCTGACATGTGTGACTTGTTAAGGGGTACACCCATTAAATTTAAACCTTGCTTTATCCCTTTTCATTCTTTTTTTCTTAAGAATGAAAAAGTCACATTTATCAATAATGTTAGTATAGGAGAGGAATCTACTCATTGTGTTTTTACAAAATTACTGCAATAAGCAGCCCTTCTGTCTACCACTATGACTTCATACCACTTGCCTAAGAGCGTCTGTGCAGTGGGAAACAAGAAGACAAGATGGAAAGATGGTTGAAGTCACTAGAGGTTTCATGTTACTACATCCGGGGTTTCTGTTATGAATTGCCTGATGAGAGTATAGATGTCATGCTCTTGAAGTCACACGCAGACAAAACTTTCGAGACACTGAAAACATTTCCCAACAACTACAACTCACTAACAAATCTGAATCCAGCATCCACACTTGAGTCTCTTTAGTTACACAAAAACTGCAAAACACAATTTCTGTCATCACATATCTTAGACTCTGCTTACAGAGAGTGGGCAATAACTTCAGAATCTTTCGTCTTAAATCCCTGAAGATTTTAATGCAACTGTTTGTGAACCCATAGTAGACATTTAGCAACTGCCTAGGAAATGGCTGCATGATTGAAGGCACACTATTCCAAGTATCCAATAGAAAACACAAAGCAGATTTTGTGGGGAACACTGGCCCACCTAGTTCATGACTCAAATAGGTATTTAGGAGGACTCTGAGGAAAGCTGAGATTTAAACAAATTTAATGAGGAATGGATATATTGAAAGTGGGAGCATTGGGTATAAACAAATTTATGACATAATCTACATTTATTGAGCAGTCAGTAAGAGCTAGGCATTCTGCTGAAATAGTGACACCTGGTTCTCACAGTCATCTAATGAAGAGGATTTTTAAAATCATTTTTTCAAATTTATTGAAAAGGAAATCTACTACGGGATTGAGAACAAATTGCCCACCCTATACTGGTCCAGATGAGATCATTTACCCTCCAATACTGGGGACTTTATAATAATTCTATACTTCCTGGAGGCAAATTTGGAGGGGGTGATCTTTTCAGATCCAATGGGATGTTGCATAAGATCAGAGGGACCTCAAAGGCAGACAACCTTTAAAACTTTATTAAGTGAGGATTGGTGTGTATTAAAAGATGCTTGTGAACAATGAAACTGGTCTTGACAAGTAGGTTGTATTTAAGAGGGAATGACAGGGGTCAAAAGACTGGGCTGAGTGTTGTTATCACCAAGGTACAGGACTGGAGTTAAGAATATCCAGGGAGAATAGGATATAATCATCATACCCCTGTGGTAAGCATCCAAGATAGTGCTGATATCTAAACAAACTGGTGCACATTGGAGAATCAGTAAACTCACTCATCAGCCCTGCACCCTTGCTAGACCTCAGAGTTAAACAGGGTATGACACCTAGAGCTTCCAAGCACACCTTTTGGTCTATAAATTAGTGACTGGGGATGTTTCTGGTTAGAATTTACTGCCTTTAGCAGGGCATGATAGCGTGGACCTGTAATCCCAGCTACTTAGCAGGTGGAGTCAAGAGGATCACATGTTTAAGACCAGGCTGGGCAAACTTAGCAAGACTTCATCTCAAAAATAAAATAAAATAAAATGGACTAGGGGTGTGGCTCAAGTGGTACACAGCACTTGACTAGTGAACATGAGGTCCTGGGTTCAATCCCCAGTATCACAAAAATAAATAAAATGATCAAATAAAATAACAATGCAGTCTCTGAGATGAGGCTCTCTACATTTTCTTCAGGTTTACTTCTTTCCTTTGTCTCCCCTCCCTGCAATATTGCTATAAATATGTTTTTAATCTCTAGTAACTTCTAATTCTTGCTGTTGGAATTCTTTGTTAACTGTCAGCTTTGGTGGTAACATCCAGTGAAAATCTATGGTGGAGGTCTTAGAGTCAGTATTTCTTTACCAATGATAGTTGCAATGCATTTGCTCATTATAAAGTTGTTGTTATTATGTTTATTATTACTACTATTATTTGGTAGTACTGGGGGCTACACATGTTACAACTGAGTTAACATCCCAAATCCCTTTTCAAAAATTTCAGAACAAGTCTCATTAATTTTTTCCCTTTAAAAAAAATATTGTTGTTCTGGGGCTACATTGTAACATTTACAAATGTTCTTACAAATATCATAGTTGAATTTACCCCCTCCATCATTCTCCCAGTTCTCATTATATAGTCCAGCTTGATCTTGAACTTGAAACTCTTCTGCCTCAGCCTTCTGAGCAGCTGGGATTATGGGTGTGTACCACCATACCTGGCTAATGTTACATTTTTGATATTTAGGATTGATGCTAAAAGTATGAATAGTTAAAGTGTCTTTTTAGATACTTATATAGTAAAAGGCTCTTTCTCTTTTTTCTGATCTCAACTTTCTCCTTTGGTTATTTTAAAAAATTTTTAGCACAGAGAAGTTTGTAGTTCCCTTTTCACCCTCCAATTCCTTTTCATCATTCCAGAGAAAGGATGTGTATTAGGGTGTACCATTTAGACCCTAGAAGCCATCTGCTTGCACTAGCAGTTTTCAAAAGGCTCCTGTGTATCTGAATATCTTTGCATACTGTTTAAATTATCCCAGATAATTTTCATGTTAAAAGGTTGACAGCTCTTGAGCATTTTTTCTTTTGTCTTTCATATCCACCCACTTGCATTGCCTCAAATCCCCTACTCTTAAGAGTGCAAAGCAAAGAAAGGAAATAGCAGATCCACTGAAGGAGAGTTAGTTGCAGGCCTCACAAGCTATAAACCAAGAAGGTGCCCAAAAGCAACTCTTAAAGATGCACCTTACGAGTAAAGTGCCCAAGATTGCAACCTAGCTATTCCTGACAATTATAAGCCTCAGCACTTGCCAGAGAGGATGCATGGAGTATAGGTGCAGGATTTGTTCCAGAAAAGATGGCTGACAGAGATGTCTATTCAGCAAAGTATAACAACAATGAAATCCATTGTAGCATTAGCCAAAGCTTCTCTACAGATGAAGCAAATGAGATAAAGTGGTTTTGTTGAGTTCTGAAGTGATGGATCATTGTTGCACTTAGAGACAGGATCCTGGCCTGTCCACTTCTTCAGAGAGCTGACCCAGTGCACCAAGGTCAGGAAATGTCTACTCTGCTGGGTCTCCAGAATCACTGATTTTTGACCCTGAGGCATTTCACTCCCTGCAGATGATTGTGTTTATATTAAAACAGAACAAACAAATATGCTTTCCTCCCATGTTTGTTGTATTTCTTCTCCTTTGTCTAGGACCTTGAGTGGCACTGTGAACAAACCAAGCAGCATCCTGGTAGGGATGCTCACTTAACATCTTCTGAAGAAGACCAAACACCAATTAATTTAAGTGCATTTTAGAAATCTGTGAGTGGTTGGTTGGCATCCTGTCATTTCAAAACACGGTAAATTTCTACGCACTTTTCATAGGGATAGCACAGCAGATCATGTGACTAGAAGTCAGAGATCAGAAACCTGAGTCTCATTGCCCTCAGGAAAACCACGGGATTTATCCACTGAACAGACACCCAGTTCCCTTTTTTTGATTGACACATAATAATGCTATGCAATATTAACTTTTGATACATGTACACATTGTTTAATGATTAGAGCAGTTAACACACTCATCATCTTAAAAAGTTATCATTTCCTGTGAACACACCTTGTCCTTTAATCATCACTCAGGCTCAAATTAAGACTCATTTGTTGACATTGGCCAGACTTTATATCATTTCCCTAAAACATTATTTTTTCTCCTTGTACCTCAGAGAATGTTAAATTCTGTAGATGATGGAGGCGAATCTCAGAAACATACTGTGAGGAGACAAAACAACTTTGTTGTATTCATTTTCCCACATGTATAGTACTAATTTTGGAAATGAAACATGAATATGTTGTCTATGTTATAGACAAACTATAAAGCTAACTTTTAAATTTTTCTATAGTGTAATGATATAAAGATTGTATTTGTTTGTTTGCTTGTTTATTCAATTATTTTTTCCCACTAGGTAGTTAAGTTAGGCTACTTTATAGGAGAGAAAACTGAGGTTCCAGTCCCCATCTTACCTGGTCAATTCACAGAAGACCAAGGTCAAATGCCTTGGCTCCTGCCTCTGAGCCAGGTTCTTTTCTGTCAGTTAGGGAAAGAAGAACTATCATTAATAGAATCAATACTTTTAATTACAATAAAAAGCAAGAAGAAAATCAAGCCCTATTTTTTCACTGCTGCCATTAGTTTTTCTTGTAAAATTCTAGTTTGCATTTAATTAGTTTTAAAATCATAAAGAGAAACAAAACACAGAATGTTAATAGCAAGGTACGTGGTAAAACTCTGATACCAAAACAAACAAACCAAAAACCCTCCAGAACTATAAGACACACTGAATTGAAAATTGTCTTGGCGTATTTAGAAGTAATATAAAACCCAGCTCCATGTTCTTAAACTATATCAGGCGTAGAAACTATCTCTCAAGTGTTCAGTACTGTGAGTACACTGTGCTTTGAACAAAGGAAGTATAGGCTATAAAATATAGCCAATTTCTCTTCATAGTTTGAGAAGTCAAGATAATTGCATTAAGATTGCATGTGTGTATAAGTGTGTAAGTATATGGTGTGTATGTCTTTGGTCTCTCAACCTGCAGCTTTGCTTGCTATAGTCCACAGGAGAATCAGGTCCAATACCTGAAGTCTTCCTTCATTGATTCTAGGTCCACCTATAGGGTTGACAGTTATTTATACACTTAGACCTTGATAAATTTTAGGGAACACTTGAAGATGAGCGTCTATAGGTATATATGCATGGTACAGTACTAATGTTGTAATGCTTGGTACAAATCTTCAGACAACGAATTGGAGTCCACTAAGAGAAGTGAACACTTACCTCATACCTTTCATCCCACAACTTGATTCCTTCCAACCATCAGCCTTTCCCTAAGGAAGCACATCCCCCAGCTTCCCAATTTCTCTATTCCCCACCCTCTGGTCTTCAGACCAGGAAAATGAAAAAAACAAATAACATTTCTTTACATGTGCAAAAAAAATTGGTAATTCTATATCAACTAAATGGCACTGACAACTCTGGACCTATTCAGTAATTGAGATACTATATTTGCATGTAGGCTTCAGTGGAATACTTTTATACACAACCTTGTAATACATAAACAAAAAAACTTTTAATCCTAAAAAACAAGTCACTGACAACTCTGGACCTATTCAGTAATTGAGATACTATATTTGCATGTAGGCTTCAGTGGAATACTTTTATACACAACCTTGTAATACATAAACAAAAAAACTTTTAATCCTAAAAAGCAAGTCATATTTAGCAGTTTCCAAAGAAAACATTACTTTCATAAAAATTTGACTGGCTCATGTGGAAACCCATGAATTAAACCATCATTTGTATATTATAATACAGATTGTGTCTGTCACAATTAAGAGTAACACAAATGAATATGTTGGTTCAACATTTTTTGGTGTGCCTTTAGATGTTGCCTACTCAGAAAAATATGAACAGTGTAATAATTGTTTCTAACACTTTTTGAGAGCCTAACTAGTGTAGTGCCTGTTACAAGCTCAACAGTTCACTTGCATTGTTTTATAGCTGTTTAATCCTCTCTGCACTTTAAGGTAAGTATTATCATTATTATTTTCCATTTTGTACCACAAAGCAAGTGAACAGACAACACCTCTCCTTAGGGAAGCTACATAAATTGTAAAAAGCCACACAGTTAATAAGCTGCAGGGCTGAAAAGATACAGCTTTTGTCAGGCTTGCTTTTTTAGTGTTATGTCTGTGTTTTTAAAACCATTTTAATTATTAAAGCTATGGCTCTGTTAAATATAGTATGCCAGTTCATTTCATGTGAAGTTATTGGTATACACTAAAATGTGTTAGATTTATTAGGGAGTAGAATTTTGAATTATTGATTAGATATGTTAATATAACTATTTTTTAATTTCTAAAATTTTTTTCATTAGGATATATTTGTTGTACAGGGGGGATTCATTGTGACAATTCTAAATAGGCTTCTATTATACATTAATTTGATCACCTCTACCATTTCTCCCCCTAAACCCCCTTCTTCCCCACTTAAACTGCAAATTGTTCTATTTCCTATAAGTATATGAAGTCCATCATCCATATTCCTTCTCCTTAATCTTCTTCATTCACCCTTCCCCCTCCCTCAAGGACCCCCCCAACTCTACCTATTTTACAGTCCTGTCTTCTGTCATTAATTTCTAAGTTGATGTTCAAAGTGGTTTCTTGATGTATCCCTGCTGTGAGTATACTTTACTTCAGTCAGTTCAGCCCTTTCCAATAGTAAGGTATAAACAGCAATTTTTATTTTTGGTGGCATTGGGATTTGAACTCTGGGCCTCATACTTGCTAGGGAGGTGCTGCACCACTTGAGCCACTCTTCTAGCCCATATTTTTTAATGTCCATATAACACTGAAATGGAAGGATGGAGAAATTAAAGAAAAGAAAGTTCATGAATAGTCTTGTCATCTTTTACAGCCAGCTTATTACACTGGTGAGAAAAGCTTAAATTTAGAAAACTTTCCAGAAATTAATACCCTGGTGTGGAACAAGAAATCACTCAGTATCAATTAAGTATTGGAAAGTGAATGGAAGTAAATGCGGCATGTGACTTCTTGTGCCTTCCATCAAAATAGCCTGGGAGACGTGAATGTTAAGTGTATTGAACCTCATAGCACATTTGTGGATTAAGACTAGATTATTTGTTTGTAGAAAATACCATTGGCATTTTTTTTTTAAAAGGAGCCTAACATTGTCCTAGGCTAATCCTAAATCTTAATCATAGGCTAATCCTAAAATTGAAGAGTCTTCCAAATAGCAGTCATCTTTACAGATTGTTTGGCACTTATGGGATAAAACCTGAAATGTGTTTATGATTTCAAGAACCCAGGCATATATTAGATGTTACCTTTGTATTTGAGAATACATGTGGCACAGCATTTTATACATATTTCACATAAGATCATCTACAGATCAGTTTTGAAGATTTTCCTTCTGTTATGTAATTTTTCTATGGTAGACATTATTTTTCATTTGTAGAAGCTCAATTTACAGGGAAACTTGAAGAAAAATTCCAGTTTGTTTAGCTAAGTAGATCTTTCTGATGTGTTGGTGGTGTTGCAATACCATTCTCAGTACAATTCATAAATGACCAACCCCACAAACTGAAAATATATTTTAAACCTTCAGTGCAAGTGATTTCTTTCCCTTTTTCAATTTTTTAATTTTATTCCTTTTCCTTATCCTTTATATTTTTTCTGTATTATGATTATTTTGTGTTCTCATTTAGAGAAACAAAAAAATCTTCAGCTTGAACATGATTGCTATATAATAACATTGGTAAATGCATTTTCCTATGCATATAGATTGAGAGGCACAGCAACAAAGAGAGTGGTTTTGCAGGAAGGGAAGACTTCATATATACTAGAAGCTCTTACTGTGATAAACCAATACAAAAAGCAGCAAGAAAAATTAAATCTGGTATTTTTAGAAGTAGAAGATTAAGAATTTATTTGACAAAACAAAACATCTAAATGCTCAATTTGGCTGATTATAAAATAGTACATGCTATGGAAGAATATTTTGTGAATTCTCAAAATATAAAAATAATTATGTATGATCCAATGATTGGATATGAATTACTATTAAGTTGTTAGATTGTTTTCCTTTCTTTCTGAGCTAATAGCTGTCATTATTTTGTTGCTATATGATAATACTTGTTTATTCTAATAATCACGAATATTTAAAATGTTAAAAGTGAAATTGCTCATTTCGCAATCCAGAGATACCTACTGCTAACGTTATTCTTCTTATGCATTACGGCTTTGACACAAATGCCATCAAGGTATATCTGTGTTTTTTAAGTGCCTTTATATCCCAGCCAACATTGTTAGATATTATTTTATAAAACTGCATTCCATATGGAATGTGCCTTAAGTTAGTTGTCCAATATGGAATAGATCTTCACTATTTTGCTGTTGTGGAACATAGAACTTTGTATTCATTTATTATTATTTTCTTTTGATTCATTCTTAGAATCACTTTGTCAAAGAAAATTGATATTTGTAGGCCTTTAATCCACATAGACAAAATGCTTGCTAGAACAGCAGTACCAACTTAACAGCTGTCTTACAGACCCAGGCTGTCTTTGAGTGCGCTGCATAACGTCCTTCACAGTCTAGTGTAAAGGAGAATCAAACTACTTAGTCTACATGCCTTTCCTTATCTTTAAGTACACTGAAAACAGAAAAGAACAAGATGAATTTTGCAAAGATGTTTAAAGTTGAGAATATGAGTTTGACAGATACTAACAAAGAATCTGAATACGTACCATTTCCTGAATTAGATTTATAAAGTGTAGTCTCATTTAAAAGAGAACAAAATGGTATAAAATGGCAAATGAATAGGAAAATTGTAAAATACACTTACATAAGAAGGACATAGGGCTTTCTTTTATTCTTGATAAAAGATACCAAAATTGTACACATTTAATTGAAAATATCATGGTTTTAAGAGAATAGTGCCACTTAGGTTTCTCTAATATCTCTGACAATTAAAATATTTTTGATGAGTGTCTTACACCATCAAAATGTTGTGCCTTATTGGACACAACCTTTCTTTATTGGAATCTGTATGTATACCAATGATCACCTTTTAGCTACTTGGAATGAAATTCAAAGATCTCTCTGTGCCTCTCCACATTCTAGAGCTTTACATTCGTCATTTAGATGTGGAAGAAGAGATTAAGCTCAGCTGTTTGGAAGTAAAGCAATAAATTTGTCCTCAAGAACCTGACAGTGAGGGCAAACTATTGACAATACTGCAAGATAAAAAAAGTTTTGAAATAATCACAATGAGTGTTCATGTATTTCAAGCTTTAAGGGCAAAAAATAACTAAAATTGAAATTGATTGACTAGAAGAAAGTGCTTGATTATCTTCACCAGTCACACTGCTTCTCACTTCATAAGCAATATCTAATGAAAGAGCAATGATTTAAGTTAATTGTAACTTTACACAGTTTGGGTTGGGGATACGAAGAAACAGACTGGAAATTCCAGTGATATTCACACAGGCATTTCACAGTGGATATGTGTTACGAATTGTTGAAAAACTTATTTTTACCTTGAAAAGAGGAAGCTATTTTCCTAAAATAAGCATTAAACTTGTTTTCTGTGCTTTCTGGTGATGATATAGAGAAGGCTAGAAATAATACCTCATTGGCTAAAATCCATCAGAGATACGGAGTGAAGTCTAATTATTATCAACTTAATAAATATCATGACCTGGCATAGCTTCAAGATTTTTTTTCTTAGAGTTGCCTTTCAATATAAATACACTAAAAGCAATTCTTTACCATTGTAAATACGATTCCATAATACATTATTTTAGTTTTATTCATTTTATGGTTTAGAACTAATATTGCTGAGGCGTTCAATTAGTTGTAAAAGAGATTTTTAAAAGCTGTAATCTGATGGTATTAACAGTAAATTTAAGTTTAATCTCTGCCCAGTTGTATACCTTACTTTGCAGGAGCTTACAGTGAAAATTGCTCTTTAGTCCCAAAGTCACAAAGAGTTCTCTATAAAACCAACTTAGACAAATCTTACTAGGGTTATTGAATTTTTTTAAAAACAAATTTCAGATGGTTACTTTATGATCATTCAAAATATACTTTTAAACATGATGGGATTAATAATTTAAGCTATTATATTCTAAGTTTTGAAGAAATAAGATATTTGAGAAGTGGTCATCAAGAATGTACTTTGCTTAATTTCCATCAGAGAAAAAAATGTTCTTTCTCGAAGTATTTACATTATTGATTAATTTTATACTATATGATCAATGTATGTTTTCCTAAATATAGTCTGTTGTGAAAAACAGCACTATAAGAAGTGGAAATGAAATTTCAAAAGTAATATTTCAATAGCACACTTTAAATGGAGAGGTTTCAAAATGAGGACAAAGGTTGTCATTCCCTTCCTAAGACACCCATAGATTTTAAAATGTATATAGATAACATGATTGATTTTGGTCAATGTGAAACATAAATCCAAGTTTTCAGACATCTTCCTGATGCTCTAAATTTGAATATAGGCTCCTAAAACCAAACTCTATCTGTCTTGTTTTATAATTACAGAATTTATGACCTCATATTTTATTCAGTGGTTCTTTTTATCTGCCTCTGAATTATAGTGATTTACAATAGCTGTGCTAAATTTTTATTAGCCCACACATTGATTAATTTATTCATTCACCTGTATGATGCTTCCCATGTGCCAGGCATGGATATGGGCACTGGGGATTAAGTATTTTAAAGAATAGGGTCCTACCCACATGAAACTTGCATCCTAGTTGTAGTTAGTAACCAAGGATCTCACTCTACTGGCTTCCCATCTTTAGAGAAAAAATGAGACTAAAATAAATTTGCCTTACACTTATGAATCTAGAAGTCCACATTCTCAAATCACTTATTTCTACATGAATAGCTGCAGCTTGTTAGAAGCAAATACAAAATATGCATTTGCAAACTATTTCATTTACTAGAGCTTATCAGGCTACAGAGCCCAGGATGTTAAAAGAGATCTAATTAACACTAACACAACCTAATTAACATTGATACAATCAACATCTTTATTTAAATCAATACCTTAATTTTACTTGCTATGAAAAAAATGATATAGCAGCAATAAGTATTGGCTGCAAATACTGTAATGCTAAAAAATTCTGGACAATTGTTATTTACAGTTATCCACAACTGCACATGATACCATCATAAGACTTTACAATACCATAAGTAATTGAACTGTACTGTGACTTTTCTGCACAGAATGTTTCATGTCTCTACCATAGGCAGCTCTTTTCTGGTCAAGTTCAATTCTACTCATTCCTTATGTTCTAAAATGTAAATGCCTATTTCCACTTCTGAATTGTTGGTTATATTTTATTACATTTTAAGTTTGATGATCATTAAGATAATGTGATGGATATTTGTTCTGTTGCTTTTGAAGCTGAGGTTGGAGAACTATATAGTTGGAGGGTATACTGTTTAATCAGAGGGACTGAACCTTCTCTGTGACAATGTGATCAGGCTGTTTGGTGCCTGTGGCCTACTGGACAAATCTATAAACTTGGAGTGGAAGATTCTCTGAGGAATGTTTCCTTGTCTTTAAAAGAGGCAAAAAAGCTTATTTCTACTACATCCAACTTTTTCTATCAGGATCAAATGGGAAGATGACATCACTTTGCAAAAATTACCCATGCCACAGTTCTCAAAACTATAGCTGATATCATTTCAGCTTTCTGTTATCGCCTACTCATTGCCACTGTCATAATTCTTGAACATGGATTTAAGGAAAGAGTGGCTCTTATCAAGGTTTGAAGTATACACATAAGCCACTCCTTTGCTTTCAAAGTGCTATTTGCTAATTTTGGCGAATTAAGCAAAGGGTCAAATTCCCTTAATTGCTGATCACCACCTTAGACCACAGATACTGTGAAGTGGCCTCCCAGTGACTACCAGTATAATGAACCAGGCAGGGACAGAAACCCCTTAAGCTTCAGAAGTAATATATGAGACATGACAGAGACACTCTAATGAGACTCATAAATTACAACTGCTCTAAACCAGGGACAAATGCTTGAGCACTTTCTGTGTGGATGAACTCAAACTCAAGTCATTCATTGAGTTATGGTACACAGTCATAATCATGGGAAATTAACAAAGTAGTAGACCCTTTTCATTTAATAACAGCAAATGATTAAGAGAACCTAAAAAAAATCAATTGCCTAATCAATCCTGTGTCACTGCTTAGAGCATTTCCCCATGTTAATCAGTCACTAAAGTGTTTAACTATCTCTGGCTTCCCCAACTACTGAACTGATTTAGAAGACACAGTTATGAATGTCAGAGTCTAGTGGAGCCAAATTCTGGAGCATTTGTCTTTGGAGAAAGACAAAAATAATTTGTAAACAATCCTCTCTCACTGTGGATTCAGAAGACTCTTGACACAGTATGAAAGAGATTCTCTCATTTCCCAGGCATTGGTGAGTTGATGTGCTCCTAGGTTCCAAATATGTATATTTGCTAGAGAATATGAGTGAAAATTTTTTGAATTCAGTAGAAGTAATGGTCAAAATAACTAAAGAAAACATCTATACCCTGTATCTGTGCAGGCTTTTAAATTTTTCTTTAACTTCAGCTATGGCACAAGCATGCAGCAAACCAGATTTTGAACTCAAAATAGCAAAAGGTATCCTAACAGTATATATGTGAAATGACTTTACCTACCTATATATTGCCAGCAACTCTAATATAAGAACCACTTGTAAACTTTTTTCTTAAGTTAAATGCCACTATGGGGGAAAACAGCACTAAAAATAACTTTAATTGGAGGGAAAAAAAACCTTTTTTATTGATATGTTTTACTTTGCTGGCAGACCAGAGCAAAGGTTTTGTGAACATTTAAAAGATGAAAAAGGTGAAGAATCCCAGAAGCGGTTTATCTTGAAGCGAGATAACTCTAGTATTGATAAAGAAGACAATCAGGTTGGTTCTCAAGTTTGAGAGTGGCTGACGTTGTTGTTTTTGAAGGTGGGCTGACTGATGTTCTTGTTGTTCCTCTGTTGTCCCTCCTGCCTTCCCAGCCCTCCTTGCCTCTGACACTACTGCCCTCTCTCTAACCCCTTGGCTCCCCTGGCCTTCCCCTTTGGCTTTGCTGGGTAGCCAAAAGCCATGTCCTGGTTGCTTCAGCAATGGCTCTGTGTTGGGCTGCATGGGTGGCGCTTGGCGCAGTTCTTGCTGCATGTCTTGGGGGGTTGGGATGCTGCAGGTTCCAAGCTGTGGGGGAAAGCTTGTCAGCCGCATTTCCAGATGTCTGTGTAACTCTGCCAGTCGCTCCACTCCCTACAGCTCTGTCCTTCCGTTGTGCACAAATTGAGCTGGATTATCAATACGGACCGATGACCAACCGGTGTAGCTGTAAAGAACAAACCTTGTTATGGTGAGGACAGGTGGATTTTGCAACTATCCTAAAATAAGCCTTCACGGAAAAAAAATGAGTTCATGTTTTAGTCATCCACCCTTTTTTCCATGTCTTATGGTCCATGTAAATTGTCTGCTCGTTTTGCATGAAGTGTAGCAGAACTTTATCCTGTGCATTTTGCTCGTTATGAAACACTATATTTTAGAATAGCTTTAATCATGGTACTTGGGCAACATAAAGAAACTTTCCTCAGTCTCTTCTCTGGATGGGAGGTGTGGGATTTAGGGTAAAAAAAAGAAAACTAAGTAAATGGCAAGAGAAAACAAATTTTAAATGATAATAAAAATAGTAGAAAGTCACATAAATGCCATTACAATTATACTTTATGTCTCTGACAATCAAAATAGATATTTTTGAAATTACTTTGCTTAAGAATTCTTAAAGGTAAGACAATATGCATCTCACTCAAGTTCTCATTTTAATTACTCTCAGTGACTCACTGTCAGCCAAAATGTGCATCTCTGACAAACTTTTTAAAAAACCTGTTCATCGTTTGTACCTCGTTTCCTCCCACCACCACTGCCACCACTACCGAGCTGCACTGTGGCTCTTGTTGACTATGAAACTTGTACCTTTGTCGTGTGCTTAGTGGGTGTCTGTTGAACAAAGGATGAATGTGGTGAGTGCAGAACATTTTGTCAGGAATGGCCAAAGCCAGGTGGGAGGGCAGTGGAGATGTAAAAGGGTGGTTTAGCTGATAGGATGAAGGAGAGCAATCCTTATGCTGGGTTCTTTGAATTGTTACTTTAGCTTTCTCTATATTGACCCTTATTAACAAACAGGATTTTTACATTTAGTTTATAATCCTAAGGTTCTTCTTCTTATACCACATCAATTCACAAGACCAATCACTAAGTGAATAAAAAAACACCAATTTGGAAATAGAGAAATAGTGTCCATATCTTCCTGTATGGCCCCTATTTTCTTTCTCACTCATGCTTTCTCCAGTACCCAAGTTGTCTTCTCTCACCCCCCTGGAACTAGTCACTTCCTCTCTTCCCCCAGCATTCTGCCTCCTTCTGAAGAATCAGAACCACACAGGTTAACAAAGGAGATGGAGTCCATCCCTGAGGATCTACTATGTACCTGAACTGGGCTGACAATTGAAGCACATTTAGGCATGCTCATTTTGGAAACATCCAAGCTACTTGCATCCAGTGAGGAAGCAACAGGAATAGTAAACATTTCCCATCACACATGCCATGCACACAACAGTCCATGTCCCCCAACTCAGCCTCCTCAGGGACAGAGGGAGTGACACTTGTCACGCTCTAGTCATTTAAGTGAACATTTACTATTCTCAGCTGACAGTTGCTTAATGGCAGGTTTCTAACAACTCAACTTAGATAACCCTCCTAATTTCTTTTTTCTGTTCAGCAAAACAGAATGCATCCATTTAGAGATGACAGACGAAGTAAATCAATTGAAGAGAGAGAAGAGGAATATCAGAGAGTGAGGGAGAGAATATTTGCACACGATGTGAGTAGTTGTTTTAATTGCCTCTTTAGAATGGTCCTTCCATCAGCAGAACAGCAGCCTATTCTCCAGACAGTGAGCTGGCAGGGAGGACTGAGGCTAGAACCAGAGAACAAATGGAAGTGCAGCAAATGAGAGTGTTTCTGGAAAAGGAGCTGGTTCAGGGAAGTGATGGAAAATGAATCAAGAATCTGGGTGTGTTCCCAGGATATGACTGGTAGGGGTAAGGAGGTATAATTTTGGTCAGTAAAATAGACCTGTATAGAGAGAGCTTGTAGATTTAAAGAAACACCTTCATATCCATATTGGGTAGCACAGAACCAGCAGTGGATTTTTTTAAATAACAACATGATGCAGAAGAAAGAATTACAAAGGAGGAGTCCATTGATCACACATGCATGTCCATATATACCGTACTTGAGTCCTTAGCAAATAGGGCACTACATTACCCTGAAGTTAGATAATATACTCATTTTCTCCCTGGATTTCAGCTCACATCAAATCCATGAACAATTTGTTAAGGAATTAATCATAAAATAATTTCTTTTGTTCAAATTCCAACATAGAAAATGTGGCTAGGATTTTTTGATATTTTTACCCCTATGATCAAGAAAAAAATGAAATTAAGTTAAATAAAAATAAAAGTTTTACTTCTAAAAAGAAATAAAGCCTGAGTTTAAATACAAAGAACTTAAGAGTGCAGGCAATCTCTGCCCACCCCCTCTACCCCCAATAGCTTTCTATTCCATGAAATCCTTTGGAGCCATCTCAAGTGATACAGATTCTTCCCTCTACAATAGCAACTTGACACTGTGGCCAACACTGAGTGGCCACACTTCCAGTTTTCTCAGTCTTGGTGTGCCCCTGGAGGACACACCAAGCCAACCTACAGGCCTGGGCTCAGTACCCAGCACTGGGAAGGGCTGCTGTCCTGGTGGCCTGAGGTGGGAGCCAGAGTCTAGCTCCCTCAGCAGTTGCTGGTTTTGCAATTTGAAGCTGCAAAGAAGTTAGCCTCTTCCAGCTCTGCAGTTTTCAAATTCTACCTGTCCTGCCTTTTGTGAACACACTAAAATAGGACTTTAATGATTGAACATTCTGGCCCAGAGCTCTGAGATTAACCAAGTGCAGGAAAGGGAGAGGGAGGTCACCATAGCTAGAAATATGGATGCAGTTACAGAAGTAATAGAACACCCAGCATGTATGTGAGCTACTTAGATTCTCGTTATGGTCAGAATGTTTGATCATGCAAAGCCAAGCTTGGCACATGCTGGGCCATTAATTGTGCTTGCTGTGTTCAAGAATGGAGTGATGAGATCTTTCCTCCTCATGAGAGGGCAAGGATCCCTGCAATGAACTGGAGGCAGCAAGTTCTTTTCTGAAGACCTTTACAGAGAGAACTTTTTCTGAAACTTACTTCTACTTTTATTCTTCTTCTATCCCTTCTTCTATCCCTTCTCTCCCTCTCTGATGCATTACACACACATACATACACACATTTTGCCCTCAGACTTTGGTTCTGGAAAGTCAAGCAATTGATGAGTGAGTCAATATTATGTTGAAAAGCAAATACTAGTGCTGGTGGAGTGACTCAAGTCTAGAGCACCCGCCTAGCAAGTCTGAGACCCTGAGTTCAACCCCAAGTAGCTAAATTAAAAAAAAAAAAGGAAAACAAATACTAATTACATTGACAATGCCTATGTAACCTTAAAGGTCCTTTTTCTTTTTTTTTTTTTTTAAGTTGTGCCATATTGCTAGACACACATGTGCTAGGTGACAGGAAACACAGCTTCAGATACCTATTTGGAATGAGGGTGGCATCTATGCCACTTCTTCTTTTGCTGATTCTCATGTCCAGGAGAGGTCCTAACAGAGATAGGGCCTGTGTGACTTCATTTACTCAGAGATTAACAGCTAGAGGCCGGGGTCCTGGCTTAAAGATATGAGGCAAGCATGGTCACTTGAAGTCTCAATGACTACAATGCTTTTTAAAAAAAGCAAAATCAGATTTAAATCTGAGGAAGCTTAAATGACAGGATGTTGGCATCGCCTTTCTGTTACATGACATCAACTGGTAGCTTTCTTGAAAATTCCGTGACTTCTTCCCTCTTCAGGAACACCCTTTGGTGGGATTTGTGTTGGCCAACACTTGGGACATCACCTATTCAAATGAGTGCCAGCCTGTTTCTGGGACTACTTTTAACCTGATATTGTAGCACAGGATTTTAAAATTGGTGTTCTATACTCAAAATACATTTATAGAAGAGCTTCCAGAATTAAATGAAATCCCTGATATCATTTGAAAAATGTTGTATCCATAAACATATGTTTCTAAACAGAAATTTCCTATTGTTTATCATCTTTATGTAAATTTTCAAAACCCTGAAAAGCTTAACAGGGGGAGAAAAAGCTCAGAGTCTTTAACCTAACCCATAACTCCGCCAGAGACATGCAGCCATACCATTAATATTATAATATTAATAAAATAATTAGCGATTTATTGCCTATGACAAATTATTCCTAAGTATAGCAGCTTAAAACAAACAAACAGAAAATACTTATTATATCACAGTTTCTGTGGTCAGGTAGTGACAGGGTCTGGGCAGAAGGTTCTAGCCCAAGGTCTCTGAGTAGAGGCTAGGGTTAAGTTGTCAGCTGAGGCGGCAACCATGTAAAGGCTTGGCTGAGTAGTTACCTGTGTCCCAACTCACTGGTGGTAAATAGCAGGGCTTGGTTGTTCACTGGAGTTAGTCTGGAATCTATATTCCTCACAGATGGGCTGTTGGATGACTTCATGTCATGGCAACTAGCTTCCCCTGCAGAAAATGATTCATGAAAGAGAGTGAATCAAGACACAAGTCAGTCTTTATAGCCTAATGTTGGAAATGACCTGTGTTCCCTTCTGTTGTATTCTATTGGGCACACAGACCCTCCTCAGAAAATTCCACACAGGTTTTCAATGTGTGAAATTGGGGGTAACCCTGTACTAGCAGAATACTTACTATGTCTTCTATCAACCCAAATTCTCAATGACATAATATAGTAATCTGAACTTTCTTGAACATACATAACAGCAAATCTTCCTTGTCTCTCACACAATGACAGCAGCACATCAAGGGACTTTAGTCTGTGCACTTCTGGATCACCAAATGATCATTACCACTGCCCAAATTGTTGAGTCACAAAAGCGTTCTTTTACAAAACACAATTAATGAAACAGATGCAAAGGATCCAGCATAAGGATACTCTATTACAGAAGTCTAATCATTTTCTTAACTAGTCTTTAATTTAGGATCTTCATAATTAAAAAAAAATAAACTAACAAAGTTGGTTTCCTGGTCAATTATAATTTAAGTAGTAGAATTATTCAAATAGGTGCAAATATTGAATAAATTTATCTATTTTTACTACTTGAAGTAACAGTAGAGAGTTCAAAGAGCCTAATATTTGCACATTAGAAAGGTTAATTTTATTTTAAAATTAGAGATGTTCTTGAGTGTTATCCAAATTTACCTAAGTGTCTTAAGGAATGTGTGTGTGTGTATGTGTGTGTGTGTGTGTGTGTGTGTGTGTGAGAGAGAGAGAGAGAGAGAGAGAGAGAGAGAGAAAGAGAGAGAATATATGTGTGTTTGTGTTTGTATGCAGGCACACAATCAAATATTTGGGTTGCTGTGGTAATTTTCAATTAAAAAATTTCAAATATAGTTTGAAATTTTTGGTATCTTAAGATAATACTCTTATTTTATTATTTGAGAACTAAATAGTTGCATATCAGCATGCAGATGAATTTAGTTCTCAAATAATAAACAACTTTTTGTAGTCAGTAATATTTGAGAAATAATCATTCATTTTCTTTGGCAAGAATTTAAGCTTATTTTATGGTCAATTCTATCGGATGTTACTAACTTTGGGAAGGTTCAGTTAATAAAGCAGTATATTTGAGAAAGGTATGTCTTGCCTGGAAGGTAATTTGCAGGGATATTTCTGCGTCAGTTGGGACTCAGGGAGGAGCTCACACATAGTCCTCCAGCATGTAAGGAGCTACTCCTGGTGAGAACTTCTAGAAGGGCATGTGGTGCCACCAGGGTGGGGGTGGGATGTGGAGGAGAACTCTGTAACCCATTAGGGAAAATTGCTTCTCTCCTTTGGGAAAAAAAAAGGAGGGTTTTATATCTGGGGATGCATATAAGTGACAGCTTTGAATGTTGTATTTAATTACTGTGACAATTTTATCTTTCCCTGCTATTGAATGTGCAAGTTATTAATACTCATTTCTAAAGTTTATTTTCACCAGCTACTGAATCACAGCCATAACTGTCTCTTACTGATTTATGAAAATGTGGGGAAGGGGTGATGAGATGATTTTCTGGGACTTTCTCAGAAAATGCTCTTGAAAGATATTTTTTGGGGATCGGTATCTTTGACTTGCTGATCTTACTATTTAATTCAAAATGGCTTAATTTCCACCCCCCAAATGCTGCTAGATTAACAAGTCTGAACAGGTCAGTATGTCTTTGATCAACTCTTTCAAAGTAATGGATCTCAACAATTCCAGTATCTCATCAGAACATTATAAACTTAATTGACCTCTCTCCAACTACAAAAACTGAGGAGGAGCAAAACATTGTACTCAGAGATCAAAAACAACCTCTTTCTTCACACACCATGACTTTAGTGAAGCTGGTTGTAAAATCAAACTAGAGAGAATGAGAAGGACAGGACCTTGTAGCTTACAGAGAAAAAATTTTCACACAAGCAAAAGTCAGATTTAAGAAAGCTATGTTTGAAAACTTTCTCTTTTAATTGACTGTTTGTACTTTTTGTTAAATAAGGGTTTTGAACACTTGACATTTGAAAGCCAGGACAAATGCAGAAAGGTAAAACTGAAAGGATTCTAGAGATGCTCTCACTGCAATGCTCAGAAAACCAAGGAGAATGCCAGGCCTAAACTGAGTGAGCCCTTTAACATAGAGGGAGTAAGTGATTTCTGTAGCAAAATGAAAAGGGAAGCCAATTCTTGCTTGCTCTCTGAGCAGTGGTTACATTAACAGAATCTCTTAGTCCAAGAATTATTGAAAGGTTATTAATATTTCTTTAGTTTTTTTATCTTAAATTGACCTGTTAAGTCTCTATCCCTTTAATAAGTCACTTATTCATCATTTAGAAAATTCGCACATCAAATAAGGTGCATATGTATAGATGTTTAGATATCTAACACTTTGAGAATAGTTTTGTATTACTTTCTAAACAAAGTTAAACACAGCACTGTGTTTTGTGTAGCAGTTTCTTTTGCTTTGGTTAAGTTTAATTTGATCCACCTTTCCTTGGTGTGCAATGATTATATAATTTCATTCTGTATTAAAAATAAAATAGGAGAGAAATGAACATTAGGTGAACAGAAATGAGAAAAGAAAGCCATTTACTTTCTATATGAAGAACTAAGAAATACCAGACAGAGCTTAATAATTTTTTTCTAGTTCACTTCATTTCAATAAAACTTATCTTCTGTAACTCCTCCCCCCCCTTACTCATGGTTAAAATTGATTCAGTTTTGAGAGACTTGTAGCCTATCTCTTTCTTTCATTAGAACACATCAGTACCAGGCAGTAATGACAGGATCCTGGCTTCACTGTGCTCCCACCCTTGTGTGGCTTGTGTCAAATTTGCATGTCTGCCTGGAATTGCACCCCTTCCCTTGGCTTTGTTCTGCACCTGGACAGCTCTAAAGGAGACGGCTGATTCAAAAGTCAACATCCACATTTCTCCAGAAGTTTTCATTCTCATCTCTTTTCCGACTTTGATGGTGTAGATGTCCTGATGAAACAGTGTCTGTGCCTCATAAGAATTGGTTACTCTTTTAATGCTAAAGAATTTTTCTCTTTTTTTATTTCCATCTCTTGTACATAATTTTCTTAATCCTTTTCCCTAGGAGGGGAAAGTAGTTTAAAATCAGGCAAAGATTTGGGATCCCTCAGCACACCCAGAACAACTGATACAACACCTTCTTTTCTTTTTTTTTTTTTCAGTCAGTTTGCTCCCAGGAAAGCCTTTTTGTGGAAAACAGGTAAAATTAAATTTGCCTTTACATGTCATGAGAGGAACAGTCTGTCATGTGTGTCCTGTATATTCCCATATACATATATCCCATATATAAGTGTGTTCTTGAATATATGTATAAGTTAATACATATATCTATGCATACACACATATATTCACATACATGTGTTATTTAACATGTCTAAACAGTATTCAATTTGGGGAAAAAGTTCTCTCAAGTTACTTTTAAACAGAGAATTAAACATTTTCCATATTTAAAGTCTCAATTTCTGGTGTAATTTTTACCTTCACCAGGAAGAAATGTTGAGACCACACAGAAATGAACAGTTTCATTGGCTTATTGAACAGTATTTATTGAACAGTACTTATTAAAAGGTACTTGTGCATTTGATGTTATTGACAATTTTATATGCCCCATAATTTTATACATTTATACAGATAATAATCAGAATAATATTATTTAAAGTTTCACATGCTAAACTATTAGTCTTCATAAAAGGGCTAACATGTCTAAACTGATTTACTGTAACCTGCTTAAGAGTTAGTGAAGGGAAGTACTCAATAAATAAAGGAGTTTTGAAATTCATAGAACATCTTTGGCATAAAATCAGATGTTTTTCAAACTTAACATACACCTTTTAAAAATGGTCTAGAATGACATAGATATTAAAATGTTCCATTGGTTTCATTGCAGATATTCAGGACAAATGATGGAACCCACATTAACTGCACTAAACACATTTCCAATGACTCAAAATTGGCAATTTGTTTAGAAATATAGTGTTTGTAAGAAAAGTGGTGGTTGATTTTATTTCAGGTGTCAGCTTAATGGTGTCCTAAAACTGATTAAAATTGAGACTCATTAAATGACAGTCCTCAGAGAAATTTAAACTGGTCATTATAGATAACTGATCTTAAAAAGCCATTGCACTTATTAGCAGTTTGAAATCTTCAAGTTACTAATCCCTAAAAGAATCACTTCTTTTACAAGACAAAATGAAATTATAAAACACGTCTATATGAGTGGTTCAAACTTCAAAATTTATACAGATTTAGATACATATTCCCAATTTCCAATAGAACCAAGAATACATGAGTATTAATTTCTTGGCAATGATTCTGGAGCATTCCAACATTCTATACCCACACCAAAAATATTAAGTGAGCATTTACAAATCAATTTAGTGGGAAACCGTTTGCCCTACCTTACTCTGTAATCCTATTCATTTATACCTAAGTGTCATATATGTTTAAATTGGACTGTAGTCAACGGTATAATAATTGATCATATGTCACATTGTATTTATGAGCAAGTCTTGGTGGTCCAAAGAAAGAAAGATCAATTGAGTGGCTTCCTTATAAAAATAAATTTTGCTGGAATGTCAGTATTTCATTGGACTCAAAAAGATTAAAAACCTTAAGGAAAAAAATCACAGCCTATATATTTAATAACATCTCTTTCATACATATGTCAGTTTCTTTTATTCTCCTCTCTTCTTCTATCATCACTCTTTCCTCATCCTTTACTTCCCCCTTATCTAACATAGGATGAGGATCATAATCCTTTCACGCTGCCATTAATTTATGATGGCAAAATAACATCACATAAATAAAACATAGGATAAGGGATTGATTTACAGGAAAGATGGGCTATAGTAGAGTACACATCCATAGGACATTTAGTACTCTTAGATTTTATTTCATAAAAATCATGTTTTTCATTTCCAGTAGGCTCTTGGAAGACAGTAACATATGCAATGAGACCTATAAGAAAAGACAGCTCTTTCGGTTGGTATGGTTTACTTTTTTAAAGTGTGTTTTCAGATTATGTGGCAGAATCCATGTTAAATATAAGTGTATTAGTGTAAAATATTCCTGTTCATGAAATAAAACTTTTTCAGTTTTCTCCTTATAAAGTTTGTTACACAGATAATGTGACGTTATACTGGACGATTTGAGAGGTGGAACTGGAAGGCTGTCCCTTTGTGCCCTCTTCTTCAGGGTTCTTCTGAGTTTCTGTTTGTAGAAGGCCAACTCTGGTAGCACACTGACTTGTCATTTCCAAATCCATTTTGGTTAATTGTACTGAATTAAAATTTCTATGAAAGGATGCAATTGTATACACATTCCCAATAAAGGAAGATAAATCAATGGTAACTCTATTTGAGTATCTAACTTTTAAATCACTACTGTCCTTCATAGTAATTCAAACTATCTTTGAACACAGATTTTATTTCTAAAGAAAATTATAAAGTTCCTTCAGATTATAATGAACTTCTTAAATTCAGATCTGTGTGGGAAAAAAGGGAAAGGATGAAAACAATTATTTATGTTCTATACTAGGATTAAAGCTCTCTGGTAGCAGAGGGACCACACTCATTTGTCACCACTCTATTAAGTGTCTATCTACCATCCTTTGTAGGGAAGATGGCATGCAGCGCTATAAGTACACTCAGTATCTAACGTGTGTGTTAAATGTATTAATGCATTTGTGGATATTAGCATTCATTTCTATTATAGGAAAGGCAAAACCCAAAAACTCTTGCTAATTTAGAAGACAAAATATTTTTAAAAAGTTAATGGATTGTGTGCTTAGAAAGTATCTTTTTTCAGTCAGTCTGAATTTAGAATCTCATCATTGATAAAGCTAGCATAATTTGTTCTCTTATACTTTGACAGAAACAAAAAATTAGCAACTTTTTTTCAACTTCCTTTCCTTTTCTGGATTGAACCACATAGTCTAATATCATGTATTAGTAGACATTTTTTTCACACTTGACTATTTAAGAAAATAACCTTGCATTTCTCCCTTGAAAACCCAGAGGAAAAGAATTAAATTAACCATTATCCCTCAACTCACATACTGTGATCTAGTTTGTTTAGGCTGATGTGGACAAAATATGGGTTGTTGTTGCCTCCAGTAGGCCAGTTACTTTTACATGGTCCCCAAGCTGCCCCTAGTGGACCTACCATATGCTCAGGCCGACCATCTCAAGTATGGATTCCACCACCCACCAAAATCACCAAGCACAGAAACTCACAAAGGCAACTTAGGACAAAGCCATCTGCATAGTGGTAAAGGCAGTTCAAAGTGTCCACTATTCCTAACTTGGGCAAGAAAATAGAGTGCTCAGAAATGAAGGAAAATAAATGCCATCAATTGATACTCAGCTCAGAAACAGATCTTAGGATATGTGCTTAAGGACTATCCTAGGATCACATTCTAGTTACCTACAGAAGGGCTAGCTCCAATGACCACTGTTTCCTCAGATTCTAGTAAGAGGGGACCAGGGTTGAACTGATAACTTTCTTAAATCTCAAAGAACTGTAACAACTAAAGTCACTTGGTGGTTGGTGAGGGTACATCCTACCTATAGCCAGGTCTCTTCAGGTAGTCAGTTGTTCCTAAAACCAGCTATCTCTATTAAAATAGAGAATGCAAGAAAATGTTGAGGCTCAGGGCCTCTGGTATTTTCGTCCCCTTGTTTTGACATGTTTCCATTTCACTTTCTCCCTGACTGTGCAAACTTCATGTCACAGATTAGTTATTTCACTCTTATTATCTCTTGATTCCATTTACTTTCTTAAATTTCCCTGAAATAAAAGAAGTTTAGTAAGTAAAGTAGAAGCAAAACCTAAAATTTCCCTATACTTCTGTACAATTTGGTTGGTGAAAGCTTCAATTAGATATGCAGACTTCTAGCTCGCAGTCACACACTATTGTTTTTAAAAGATAACTTTTAAAGGAAAGCTACTGATCATGTATCTGTGAGATTTGATTCAAGAATTGAATATGTCACATTGCATATTGATATGAAATTAGGGGTTAATGTTCCCTTCACTTACTTATAATTCATAAGAATCATAGGGTATTTTAATGATTGATTATTTCCATCTTCAGAAAAAAAGATTTGGAAATATCAATAAAGGTATTTCTTAAGTAGATTGGAAACCAGTGAAAATGCAAATTTCACCAAATTTCCTCAATAAATCGCATGCAATTTTTTCATATTCTTAAGGCTACTTTGGAGTCCTTAAAATTCATTTCTGGCTGTGGAAACCACTTCCTTTCTGAATTTTGAATAGATGTGTTCTTTCACTTAAAGAGTTTTTTGCTTATTTGCATTGATACCCTTGGAAAGTTTCATGACACTGTACAGTGTTGACCCTATTGTTTTAACAAGCTTTCCTAAGTGAGAGAGATTAAAAGGCTATTTCCTTTGACCATGAAGCTTCAATTCATTGGGTAAAATTCTTACCATGGGTTACTAAAGTAATTTCTGTGATTTTAGTGTTGTTTGTCAAAGCCTTGGTGAAGTCAGATATAACATAGATCAGGAAGATGGAAAATGATTAATAAATAGCTTCTCTGGATCTTGCACATTTTCCCAAGTAAATTATTTAGTACTGAAGAGAGAGAACAAAACTCTTCTTTAGTGGGAATTATTTTAGAATAATTTAAGATTACAATTACTTCTGAACATTCATTGTTGATTTGAGTAAGGAGAACTTATCCCCTTCTGTTTTCTGTAAGAGAAGTTAACAATTACATTTTATACATGTTTGTCTAGTTGTTTCTCTGTCCCTGGTAGAGGGATCATGTGACATTTCTAGGTCTGGCTTTTCTGTTTGTAATGTGTGTTTTGTGAGTGATCTGTCTATACATCGTCAAGGCATTTGTAGCATGGTTGGGGGTGATTTAATTGAAGTGGTTGGCTAGAAGGGTCTTATGTAGATGACTCTTCCAAGAAAGGACCCTCTGTCTCAACACCACCCTATTACACAATATAACACTGTTCCTGTGCATCTTTCTGGTGGCCATGCTCCAGGGGCAACAGAGACGGCTCAGGGAGGACTTCTGGGAGTCGACAGAGCAGCTCAGAGAACGAGCTCAAGTGGTCTGACCACCACAGGGCCTGGAGTAGCACAGACTCTGACAGCTCCAACCGCAATCTGCGGCCCACCATCACCAAGACGGCCAGTTTTGGGGGCATCACGGTGCTGACCAGGGGTGACAGTACATCCAGTACCAGGAGTGCCGGGAAGCTGTCCAAAACAGGTAGTTAGTACTGAATGGGTTCACGTTCTGTTATTTTCTGTATTCTACCCAAGCCATATGGTCACCAGTCTCTCTGACTTTAATGACAATGACAATAGTAGTAGTTACTTTACATTCTGGGAAATCAGAAGTGCTATTTACATAGGTTACTGCATCTTTCTAGCTATGGGTCTATGTCAAGTTATTAAGCTCTCTAATATTGTTCCCTTATTGAGAAAATGTAGGTTATCATAAAATGTTACTTGAACCCATTCAGTAGCTTAATTACTTAAGTTTACTTGCTGAAATTTTCCCAGTAAAGATTAAATTAGATGACTTTTACAAAATGATTACCATGGCACTTGCCAATGTCAACTACTTAACAAAAATTATCTACTGTTTTTACATTTAATGCTATGACTTATTCCTTGCAACCTTGTAAGGTAATTATAATATTAATAGATTAAGTTATTGCATTAGTATACTGTCAGTATGATCCTGGGCATATTATTTAACCTATGTGTACCTGTTTCCTCATCTGAGGTATAAAAATAATAATTGTACCTATATTGCATGCTTATTAGGAAGACTAAAGGCCTCAACATACAGAAAGCAATCTGAATACCTGGAAAATAAAAGCACCAATCAACACTAGTTCTTTTTCATTTTTATTATTGTCTTTTAATGCTTTCATCCCTTCTTTGCAAATAAGGAAGGTGAATCGAAGATAAGTGTAGAGTTTCAAGTTTTTCTTCCCAAGGGAATGCTGATATTTTGAGACAGGTTACTGTGGCCAGTCATTAGGAAGTGAGACTGAGAGGTCTAAAAGTAGCAATCATCAACTTGAAGTAACTTTATACTGATGGAGTTTAAAAAGCCAACTGGCTCTTTATAGGGTCCTGAGCATCAGGACATGCTTGTGGAACACACACGAGTCTGGGATGATAGGTGAGCGGGAAACCAGGTTAGGACACTGGTGAATGGAGAACCCCAGTCAGACATTAGATGCAGGCAGACCTGGGCTGAATAGGTACCCAACCATCCTCATGCTGGATCAGGTGGGAAGGTGACTGTGCAAAACTCAGATTCATTATGCTGGTGCTTTAATATAATTATGTTGTTGACAAATTCCTACTAGGAAATTATCTCATGTTTTACTACATAAAAAAGAAATGAATAGCATTTAGTCACAGACATACCTGTACACTTTCAGGAATGCTCCTCAGAGAGGTGCAGGTGGGCTCACACTCTTCCTGCAAGTTCTTCTTTCGCCAGTTGTTGAGCTTGTGATTTCTTACTGTAATTAATTGCTCTCATATCCCACTATTGGAGCAGCTGAGATCAAGACAATCCACTGTGGTGCACTTGAGCTCTTGTAAACTAAGAAAGATTAAATAGTTTTAAATCTTAAAATGCAGAAACCAAGTACCTTAAATGGTGCACTTAAAAATTCCAGCACACCAAAAGAGCTCTTAAAATTTTTAAATTAATCATCATTTTCTATGCACTAACCCCCAATCACTTTCAAAGCAAAGCTCTTTGGAAGCATTTAAACACTCTAAGAATGCTAAAATGCCATGCTCTTTAAAGGATGACTTGAGATTGTTAAGTACTGCAGACTTTTTTTTGTCTCTTAATTTAAGTGTCTCCATTTGAAAGCTTGTCAAAGAGGTGCAAGTATGGAAAGGGGAAAGAATTTTGAAGACCAAGATAAGATGTCAAAACAAAGTTTAAAATTTCCCAAGATGGTGTGATGAAATAAAGCTGTCACTTTTGCTGCATGTGCTTCAGAACATCAACAAGTTCCAGGGATATTTTGGTTTTTGGTTTTTTTTTTTTTTTTTTGCCTTATTGTTCACAATAGAATTGCAAAGTTTTTTTTAAGCATTTCAGAAAGCAAGTCTGGAGTGTGACATTTAAGTAACTCTCTTCTCCTCTTCTAATTACATTGATTCTGCTTTGAAATAGATAATAAACTTTTTCCATGTTAGAAGCACATTTCTCCTACATCTTAGTGAAAAACATATTCTCTTGAGGCCTGGGCTGACTATCAGATGCCCAGCGCAGGTCTACAGAGTTTGACGTTGCCATTAAAAGCCCTGGAATGATAATGTCTTGGTGAAGAGCCCTGGAATGACAGTGTACTGCAACCCAATGTTTTCTTAGAAAGGGCCACATGGCTATGATATAAGACATCTGTCTTTTCTTGTATTGGCCAAATTGCACTGCTTTAATTACCATTCCTCACTTTTGAGTTCCAGAGCAATGTTCTCAATGTCAGCTGCATCAAAATCACAGGTCATGGCTCTATCCCTGGCTTCTGAGTCAGGAGGTGTGGCGTGGGGATCAGGGATGTATGTTTCTAACCAATTCACAGGTAATAACTGATGCTATTTGGCCCTTTGTCTAGGAACTGCACTCTGAAAATAGCTGTAGAGATAAGATGTCCTTTTGTTTTCATAGTTTTAAGTGGCCTGGTAAATTGTTCTCTAGATGCAAGAGTGTTCTTGCTGCTGTCGCATTCAATCTACTTCCTAGAATATTTGGGGATCCAATGCAATATTACTTATCTTTCCACTACTTCCTCTTCTTGTTTATTTTCATTACTGCATTAATACATCCAGGATAGTCTCTTTCTTCTATAACTTCAGAATCTTTAGATTATTGTATAGAACTCTTGAAACTCTAAATCTAGAAATGTTTTCATTAATTTTTAAGGAAAAAAAAAACTACAGTTTGGGATCCCTGTTAAGGAAAAATTACTCTAGGTGGGTTAGATAGGCAAGCAAGGAAAACTTTATCAAATAAGTATTATAATAGGAATCAAGGTTATTACAGTAGGGGAGAGCCATAGAATTCAGCTCTACTGAACCAAAACATGGGAGAGTTTTTAAGCACTGGGATGAGACAGAAGGTTTTGGATGATGCTAGGAGGAAATTGGTCAGTATGATTAGGCCATCAATGTATTAGTGTGTTTGCTAAGTATGACAGCTGAGGTAAGGTTCCTACCCCCACACCAACCTTGAAGATAGGCACTATCTTTCTTGATGATTATATTTTTTAGTTAATTATTTTGATTTAATTATCTCTCTCTCTCTATATATATATATATATTTATATACATATACCAAAACATCACATTGTACACTGTAAAAATATATAATTTTTATTTGCCAATTATACTTATTAAAGCTGAAGGCCAGGCACTGGTGGCTCACGCCTATATTCCTAGCTACTCAGGAGGCAGACATCAGGAAGATTGCTGTTCGAAGCCAGCCAACCAGATAGTTTGTGAGACTCTACCTGGAAAAAAACAATCACAAAAAAGGGCTGGTGGAATGTGGCTCAAGTTGTAGGTCCCGGTACCAACAAAAAAAAGGTGAAGGAAGAAAGGATTGAAATAATACATCAAAGAAGCCACTCACAAAGGACCACATATTTTACTATTCTGTTTATGTGAAATGTCCAGACTAGACAAATCCATGGAAGCAGACTTTAGATCAGTGTTTGCCTAGGTTAGGGTAGGGACCAGAGAGTGGGGTGTGACTATTAAATAATACTGGTTTCCTTTTGGGGTGATGAAAATGCTCTACAACGGGATGGGTGATTGTACAACTATGTGAATATAGTATACTTTTAAAGGATGAATTTTATGGTATATGAAATGCAACTCAGTAAAGATGTTAAAAGAGCAGTAGATAAAACTAAAGAGTGACTTTAAATCTTAGCAGTGTAAGAGTATTTGACCAGTTGGTCATGAGGGGAAAAAAAAAAAAACAAAAAACAAGGGATATAATAGTTTCCAATCAGCAGCCAGAACCCCCTCACCTAACCCTCACCAAAGGCACTCCTCTTCCTTCTTTCCCTTTTCTTCTTCCTTCTTCAGTTTTTAAAATGCAATGACCTTAGGTCAATTTTATGTTTAAAATCTTCCAAATGAATCCTATCATACTTAGAATAAAATTCCAAGTACCATTTCCTGCACATCTGACCCCAATCTACCTCTCTTACCAATTACATTTAAATGATGGCTTCCAGGTCTTTAAGAAACACAGCCTGAGTTGTAAAGCTGGCAGGAAACTGGAAGGTTTACATCTTAAAGGCACAGAAATGATCTAAGAAAAGGGAGGTGAGAAGCCTGAAGTCTGGAAGAAAGCCATCTAAACTTTGATCAAGTAAGGGTTCCAGCCACCTTCTCCTCATTGCTCCAGGTTTACTCTGTCAGTCTGAGGGCTTCTGACTTACAGAAGAGTGTACCGAAGTCTAAAGGAGGAACTACTCCTGGAGAACCACAGCTAGCAAGTGGCAGAACTGAATCTAACACCTAGAATGCTCCCTCCTGGAATGTGTTTCTGCTTCTGCAAGGGAATCTCCTCCCTTCTGCCCTGTCCCTTCCTAGTTCTCTGTTTTGCTTTGCCTTGTCAGTTCTTTTCCTATTTTTTTCTCTCTTGAGAGTTCACCCAATACTCTCACCTAGCAGTGCACCCCCTCCACACCTGGTTCCTTAGGATCCAGCTTCAACTTCTGAACATCCCACTGTGAGTAGCTTGGAACTTCTGTCTAGTATCTCCTAGAACTTGACCCAGGCTAGGTTGGGCCCTGCCCCCCTTCCCCTGGTTCTCAGTTAAATTACCAGGGTTGGGGTGGAGTGGGAGGGAGTGTGAGGGTGGGAAGGAAGGGGTGACCTACAGGCTTAGAGCTTGTTCTAGTTGCCCAAGTTTGAACTCTTACCACCTCACTCCAAGTGAGCTCTGGGAAATGTATATAAAGTATTTGGGGATCTGGTCTCATCTTTAAAAAATGAGGTTTCTGGAAAAATTAGATTAGAGGTCTCACAATGCTTGTCACAGGGACATATTGTTTACATCTTGCCTTGGCTATCAGTAAACCCCCAAGTAAAGAAAACCAAAAACACTTAATTCTCAGCACCCAAAACCCTAAAGTTTTCAAAATACCAACATCAGTTTGTTTTAATTTTGTGAACACTTCTAATCCCGAGCTGTTTATCATTATTGCTAGCAGCGATTTTTTACCAAGTAGTGCTGGCTGTTTGCAGAATGTTGTTCTGCCTGATCTAGGAGATCTCAATTTATAGTTGGTCAAATCTCGCTATAAGCTGATGGGAAAAGCCAGTTTCTGAGCCCTAGCTTTATGTTTAGAACTGAGCCACCCCTCCAAGGAAGTTTCACTTCATGTCTGTCTTGCAAGTATTGAGATTTTAAGCCAAATTTAGTCTTTCTTCCTTCCTTTAATCTGTGCGATCAAATCATTTACATTGTTTTTTGTGCCTTCCTGGTGATGTTACTACTTTTCCCCAGGTGACAGAAGAAAGTGTTACTATAAACTCAGTGATTAACAACCATCTTTCTAAAGCCAAAATTAACTCACTCTTTGGATTTGATTTTGATCCTTCAGTCTATATGCCCCTCCTCCAACACCCTCGCCCCAGGCCAGCAGAAGCTCAGACCTCAGATCAGCTGCCTGAGAGGCTTCATTGGCCCAGCTCTTTTCTCTTCTCCCTGTCACTGGAAATGAACTGAATCATTTTCCTCTGACCCTAAGCATTTGTGTGCAGAATGTTTGGCACTGCTTTAGTGATTAACTCGTTCTATGGCATCAAACCATTCACAGCAAGTCCATAAACAAACTCTATAGGGATAATGATCTTGTAGTCATAATTTCAGTGTTATAATCTAAAAACTCTTTTTTTTAATTTTCAATATTTCTTTTACATCCTTTGCTTTTCTCCCCATATATTACTCAGAACCTCGTCATCATTTTAAACTATTCAGATGAAGCATCCTGAATGAACCTAAAACTTTATCATTATTAATAATCAAGTCATGAGAAAAGCAGAGAAGATGCCCAGTTGAGAACCCTGGTAGCCAGCCATGGTGTACTGCTATGCACACTTTAGGGAGACAGTACAGGTCAGCATTAAAGCTTGGGCTGGAGATTAGTTGGCCTCGATCAAATCCCAGCGCTGCCATTCTCTAGCTATATGAGCTGGCTTTGGTTATCTAACTTTTCTTTACTCTCTTTCCCTATCCATTGATGCAGTACAACTATTTGTTATTAAAGTGTTTATTCTGGTGCTTACACATACTAAGTGCTCAATAAATATTACTTTTCTCTGTCTCGAAAGTCATCAGACTCTCCAAATTGCCCCTGTTCTCTGCTATTGCATGTTCTCATCATATTACTTGTCTTTTTTAGAAACTCTCCAGTTTAATTCCAGGGTTCTTTTTAAAATCTTGGAAAGAATGTTACCTATTGCTTTTCTTTTTTTGACCTTTCATGACACAGAGGAATCAATAATCATGGGCAGGTGATTTAATGAATGCTTTTACTTCATTCTTGCAACCTGTGATGTTCAAATCATCGATTAGTTTTATTTATAGTAATAGAAATTTTGCTTGGAGTAATGTCTCTTCAATGCTCTAGTTCATACTTAGCTGCACACGGCCACAGTCACAGCACTGGGGCTGCCTCACTCTTGCCACAGTGAAGGTGGTGAGTATTCAGGGAATGATGGCGTGTGGCAGGTGTTTCTCTCTTTGATCACAGTGGAGAGAAAGGAGAAATATTAGAGATAACTTCCACTTGGGGATTCCACACACTGTCCCAGTTACGTACATGTTTTAGAAATCCACAGTATCCCCAATGTTGGTTCTCTCCTATGTCACTAGAAGATGTTTCATTGAATCTGAAGGATATGTGATTGCTATGAGGGCTAAGACCTCTGTGGTCCAGCCCTTGGTATTAATAAAAATCAAATATGTGAAATATGGTACAGCATTTTAAGCACTTATATCATGTGCTTAAAAACAAGAATAATAACACCCTCTATCTCTTTATTACATAGTTTGTGCCAAGCCTCTTGGCTCACATCCTCTTTTTTGTCTTAAATCCTTAATATCCAAAATTGATGTTGTTCCATCATTACACAAAAGGAAATTAATATTCAATAGTTCAAAGTTGTCCCTGGTCAGAAAGAATCAGATTTCAGATTCATCCATTTCTCCTTGCCTTTCAGTCCTCCGTGTGTTCTCCTAAACTATTCACTCCTTTCAAAAGATACTATTTGATTTTTACATTTGTTCACTCATGGGCTGGGTTTGTAGCTCAGTGGTAGAGCATTTGACTACCATGCATAGGCCCTGGGTTCCATCCCCAGCACCACATTCCCCCTCCCCAAACTTGTTCACTCATATATGCTATGCTCTCAACAGGAATGGTCCAGTTTTTCTAATCATATATGGGAGAAAAATACTGTTTCTCTAATTACTCAGAATCTGGGATTTTGCAGGAACTGATTTTGGAGCTTTAAATCTCATTTACCCATTTATCACCTAGTCTTGTGTTAAAATCCTGAAAGAGACAGGCAGGCAGGGCTCATTTTCAATTACTCTTTTCTTAGAAAATGGACACATCTGAAAAACACATCGCAAAGAGTTCTATAAAATGTAAGCCCAAAATATAGGAGGGGTATTAGTTAACCTGGTCCTATAGCTTGTACCTCAGATTCTTTAATGGTTGGTTATAGAAAAGTAAGCATTTAGACACAGACTTGTTTCTCTCTGCTTCTCTGTTTACCCAATGATTTCATGATTCATATCTCTGTGCCAGGTTCTGAGTCTTCCAGCAGTGCAGGCTCCTCAGGATCGCTGTCCCGTACCCACCCCCCTCTCCAGAGCACACCCCTGCCCTCCAGCATGGCAGCTGGCTCTCCTGGCTGTGTGCCCTATGCAGAGAATGGAATGGGGGGCCAGGTCCCTCCCAGCAGCACCAGCTACATCCTCCTTCCACTTGAAGCTGCAACAGGCATCCCACCTGGAAGCATCCTTCTTAATCCACACACAGGTTAGTTATTGCATGCTATTTATTAGGGACACAAGCTCATCAAAAGTGTTTTTTTGTGTTTGATATTTTGAATTTGCTAGCAACTTTTGTGAAAATTACTGAACAGGACACTGGGTGTGTGAACTGCTGTGGCTTTTTTTTTTTTTAGTAAGAACCAATTATAGCTATGTATAATACTTCATGTCTAAATGAATATAGACACAGATCCTTCCCAGAAGCATCCCCCATTCTTTGTGTCTTCTTCACTAGTCTAAGGTCATGGTGTTTAAGGTCTGACCTAGAAGCTAAGGTCAGAGACAACAGTGTGATAAGCTTGGATATACTATACAAAAATTAGTGTTTCTCAGACCTCACCCCTGGTTAGCCTGTACCACATCAGAAGAGCTTTGAATTAAATATGTTTCAGGAACTTGGAGACGCATAGTAGGTTCTTAACTATAGAAGCTGATTTCTTACCACAGAGCTTCAGCCAGATCCTATGGGAGAATAAGGAGCATCAGTGGCACAGAGGATAAAGAGAACAAATTCATAGGGATAATGGGCTTAACCTGGTTATGCTGGGGTTTGGGAAATTGTTTCCTTCATGATCATGGTTTCCTCCTTGATGAATGACCATTAGTTATTTCACTTTTAATTTCTCTAGTGGGTCAGTTAACTTCCACATTAATTCCAAAGGATTTAGGGGTGGAGGTCCTAACATTAGCAGACAAATTGAACAACTGCTGCCTCATGTAGGAAACTTCTCAACAAGAGGCAACTTTGCCTGTGCCCCCAAGGCTGACTCATCAATATCTGGAGACATTTTGGTCATCATTACCTGGGGAGGAAAAGGACGCTCTTGCCATTGATTAGATATGAGCTAGAGATGCCACTTACCAGCCTCAAAAGCATAGGACAGCTCCTTGCAATGAAGGATTACCTAGTCCAAAGTGTTAGCAGTAGAGGAACCCTAGTTATGGAAGCTTGACATCAATGAGTTACTTTTTCAGAGACCTTTATTAGTGATTGGAAAAAATGGAATTGTTTCAGAATAGATCTGAAGGTTAGCTTAGATCATTCCAGAGTCTTTCTTCAATTAACTGAGCTTGGAAATGCAAAACTGGATGTGTATCTCATGAAAGTGATCTGACTCAATTCTTCTCTCACATATAGTGCTCCTAGCAATTAGTAAATTCAGAGAAACATTAGAACTGTAGTAAAATAGTTACTTGAATAATTGACACATTTTCATAAAACATATGGTATCTTCTCAGCATGGTGTTTGATTGAGACATTTTGAAAATGCTATGAACTTGAAGGAAAAGAAGACATAATCATTTTATTGAAAACTCCAGACCAGAAACATCTGAGGAGGAGTTTTGGGTTGCTTTTTATTTTATTTAGATTATTGCAAGTGCTATAAAGGAAATTAAAAGAAAACTATGATTGTATTCAGTACTCTGGGCACGGATCTGACTGTTGGCTTAAATTCTTTCACTTTTAATTGAGATAGAGGGTCTGATAAAAAAAGCACATGCTAAACATTTGTTTTGAGTGGCTTGTTTTAAGCAAAATTACAGTGTTTCAAAAAAAAATTCAACAGAGTTTTTAGGGTATAATGCAAGAATATTATTTGTAATGATAGCATTGTTATGCATGTGTATGTGTATATTATCATCTATAATCTTGTTTATAGAGAACAGAAATAGAGCACTGTTGGCTACAAGTGCCAATTCTTATTCATTGGATGGAGTCACTTAGAGCTGTTATGAAAATATCTCTTTTGAAAACGGATCTCAAGTAAGGAAAAAGATATAATAACTCTGCTGAGTGGCTTCCCCACACACATTTGTCTAATCTGACAAATACTAAACATTAAAATATTCTTAGACCAGAAGGAAAATGTATTACTATATTTTATAATACAGTTGAATGGTGAGATTAAAGAAATATACTTCTTGTTTCTAGAATATATTTATGATTATAAATTGAAAATATACACCAACATGTGTTGTGTTTTAAGTATGTACTACGTATTTTTATATCTATATCTGTATATGTGTGTGTGTAAGTATGTATACATATATCTATCTAATTTCTTATATAACATCGATTATAGTTTGCCTCCTTTGGGCTAAAACTCATCCTCTTTCACTACCATCACTCTCATCCTTTCTTAGATGACTTTCTGACAAGTGCAATGGCATGACAAAATATTTTTATATCAGGTACCAAGGGCATCTGACTACTTTGCTTCTCACCTGAATTTTTCTTCATTGCATTTTCTTGTTAGTAGCACATTTATAAGCTCCTATGGAAAGGGACCATCTTTTTGTTTTGCTTTATTTTATTTTATATTTTTTGGCTTCCACATAATGGATAACAAGTTTTAGTCATGGTACACGTACTCACAGGTTACATGTTACTGAGGAAATATCTATACCTGTTAAAGAAATTTGTTTGGAAAGTGGAACAGTTTTTGCCTAATATGTATGTTTGAGAAGGTACCTTATATATATAATTACAAGTGATAAAATATCTGTCTAGTTTGGGCATGGTGGTACAAATCTATAATCCCAGCTACTCATGAGGTTGAAGTAGGAGAATTACAGCCCAAGGCTGGTCTAGGCAAAATCTGTAAGACTCTCCCAAACATTGTATGCACATATGAATAAAAGAAAGCAAATGAAGGCAAAAAGGGCTAGGAGCATGGCTTAGGTGCTAGAACACTCAGGAGGCTCTGAGTTCAAATTCCAGTATTGCCAAAAATCTGTTTTCGGCCAGAATAAGATAAGCATTGATTTGAAGACACGAAATGGCCTCCAATCACAGGTTTTTCTGTATGAAAGAAGAGTGACACTTCCTTTCTCAGCATCATTGAGTTAGCTCTTCCTCAGAACTAAATGTTTGGCACACTGGCAACAACGTCACCCACCTGTGCTCTTGTAGTTCCCCCATAACAAGCACAGGTTTTAATTTTGTCTTGGTCTTACATTCAGCTCATAGTGGCTCCATTTCTAAGTCAGGACTTTCTTTCTTTGCTTTTCAGGCATCTGGATGAGTGCGTGAGTTGTCCCAGAGTATTTTTTTAAAGTTGTCTCTACATAATATATTCATTCCTGCAAGGCAGTACTAGTTATTGCCCATATATATTGTTTAGCCGTTTTGTTTTGCTTCATCTTGTGCAAATTCATGATGGTGTTATGTAAGGTCGTGCCTTTGGCAGGAGCCATGCTCTGAGGAGCCCTTTAGCTCTGTTCTCTTTTAAATGCTCCTGATGGGCTTTCATAATGTTATAGTCTTTATTCTTGTCAGGGTTTCTATCATGTTATCCAAAATGCTTCCACATTTTTCTTAAGTATGCCATGAAATTTTTGTGTGCTGTCTTTAAATATATCCTTGCCAGGTCTGAATTAATCATGGCCTACCACACACTCCCTTGTCATTTGCATATCACCTCCTAAACACTAGGAAAGGAAAATCTCTTTGTCTCATCCTTTCTCTCTTTTTAAATAATTACCCTTCTATCAATAGAGAGTAAAAGTGCTTTTGTGTCAAGTGCATCTGACGACTTGACTTTGCCTGTGAATTGCCCTGCAGCTCATTTCTTTCCAGTTACTTTTTATTAGTTTATTTATTTTTGATTTGCAGTGTTTGACACTGTGCAACTACTCAATATGAATGTATTATTGAAATAATATCTACTGTCCATGATACATGGCGATATGGACCATCATATATTTGAGAGGAATTTAAATTTAATTTAATCTGCATTTAATTCATTTCTCTGGTCCTGCTTTGAACTCAAGGCACCCAACTTACTTCTGTCATTGTCTTTTTTTACCTGTGTAGACACACATGGCATACCCTGCTGGGCCTGTTTGTGCCATTTCTGACACGAAAATCTCTGCTAGGCTGAACAGGCCCCAGCCCAGCCAGTCTTTTCTTTCCTCTTCAGTCTTCAGCATCCATCTGTCTTTCATACTAATTGTTTGTATCCAGTTATAATTGTATTTGGACTGGTAGAAATCATAGAATATAGAGAAACTGTCACTGCCTGACTCAAAAGCCTATGGCTGCCTGTTCTCATTGTCTTAGGAAGGTGCTTTTGTTCTCTAACCCTGTCACCCATGTCACTTCCCTCACATTCCTTATGTCTTCCCGCCTTTCCAGGGTGAGCATAAAACCAGAATTTTACCTTTCTGCTCTTTCCAGAACCTTCCATCTTTCTTTTATGAGTCCTTAGAACTTACATATACAGTTACTTAGAGCCACCTCATACTTTTGCTCCACAGCTCATTAATCACTTTTCAAGACAAAGATCTAGAATTTATCTAAAAAAGACATCTGAACACCTAATTATAGGTAGTTTTCCACACTTCCCATGGGTGATGATTTATAGCCATATAGTAACATAGTAAAGACCCTTTTTTCTTTCTCTCCTCTGTGTGTGTATATGTAAGTACAGAATGACACTAATTTCGAAATAATTTCAATAAAGTTGGATACTTGTTGCTATAGAGATTTTCTTACAGTTTCTAAAACTTTCCTTTTGTCTTTCTAAAATACAAAAGCAAGCAAAAGTGGGAATCTAAGGATTGAACATTAAATAGGCTGTTAACATTTTAATTAAGTATTTTTTATTCATTTGCTAAATCATTGGCTTGGGGGATGTGGATTTAAGGTTTGAATGTAGAAGAAATTTTTTTAAGGAAAGAAAACAAATATAATAAAAATGTTGCTAAAATTAAATGTCAATGGTAGGAAAACAAGCACCTGGAATAGTGAAACTATTAAAAAACAGTAGATTTAATAGGCTTAGTTTCTGTTCTGTGAATATATTTCCTGTACGTTTGCTTCCCTCTGTAACTCGGTATTGTTGGTTATGAAACTGTTATCTGGACTTCCTTAGTTATGACAGGTATGCTGATAAATATGCAGAATTTAAAGTTTCTTGTTACACACATGCACACAATAGTTGGGCCCAGACTTTGTGGTAATAATGGAGGATGCAGTTCCTAAGAGAGCCAACATGAAATCCCCTGTGCTGTACCTGTGAGCATTCTGTTTGGCTTTACCACAACCTAGCATTTGCCAACCCATCGTGTACCACTTTGCTTTCTAAATTTTATTTACTGAGGCATAAAACATGTAGGTGAAGTGATGACCCATACCCATCTAAAGGGTGGGCCTTGGAAGATTTTCACCTATGTGGTTACCTGTGTAAGCATCACCCAGAGTGAGACACAGGACAGATCTAATCTTCTAGTCAGTTCCCTCTTATCCCACTGTTCTCATTTCTGTTACCATTGATTAGCTTCACCTTTAAGTAAAAAGATGGGATGATGCAGTAGATATCATTTTGTGGCTGACTTCTTTCACTTAGCAGATTTGATTTAATTAGCTTAGCTCCCATTTTGTAACAATTGGTTCTTCTTTCATGAGTACCATAGGAACTTTGATTCCTAGAATATTCTGCTTCTTCTGGGTCAGTTTTGAGATTTTACTTCTCATTCTTGATCCATGTTTGTTGCTAATTTTCCCTATACAATTGGTGACCCTTGGTTGCTCTTCATATAAATTATTAGGAATCAAGGTTGATTTCTTCTGTCATCACATGCACATCTTAGAACAGTGCATGGGCTGAGAGGATTTGAATATATGCTTTAGGAGACCTGGTATGCTGCCTGCACCATCTCTCAGGTGCACAGGTGGGGAGGACCTATGGAGTACTGCCTCCATCCTGGGAACCCTACTCCTTCTAGGCCTTCTGCTAGAAGGAGTAGGGTTCTATCTCTGTGAATTCAACTGGTAGAAAAACATGCCTGCTTCTCCCTTTCCAGCAGAGCTGCAAGGACTCTGGAAAAGAAAAGAAAGGACTCACTAACAGTTCCATTTACTGATACATTTCTCCATGTTCTGATTCTGCCCATACTGGGAGTGATTCTACACTGAAGTAGGTCCTCCATCCAGCCTGACTTCCCATGCATTGAGTGGTAGCTTTCAGTTGTAACCTTTGTTTCATATTGTTCCTAGCTGTGTTCCTTATGTAAACTTGGATAATTCACATCTTCATATTGCTGCACTGGAGGGTGAATGGACTGGTAGCTTACTAGCCAGTCGTTTCCTGGTTCTCTCACTTACTGCTTTTTATATTGTTGAATAAGTTGACTGCTCCCTCTGGGTCCTAATTTTATTTTTGCTGAAGTGGAAATGAGAGTGCACACTTATGGAGCTGTTGGAAGAGCTAATATTTTGTATCTGAGGCCCTGTCACTTGGGAAATCAGTTTTTCTCTCCTCACCTCTCATTTCCCTCTGTCTTCTGCTGCTCTTCTCTCTCTGCCTTGTGGTCCCTCATCCTGAGACCTTTCCTTCACTTCCTGGTCTGCAAAGCAGGGAGATGATGACTTTCTTCCTCTCAGAATCACTATCAGGCTCAAATAATACTGTTTTGCAAAGAATGAAATAATTCTCTTATACGAAACAATATTATTAGTAGATTAATAATTATAGCAAAACATGTCCTTGTTCCTAAAGGCAGAATAATATATCAACTCCATTACAAGATGATTCTGTATATCACCTGTAAAATATAAACCCCTGTGTCTTCCTGGTTGTGTCTACTTTCTGCTTAGAGAAGTGAGCAGACAGATGCATTATGTTCCCCTATGTGTGCATTTGGGGAACTGATAATGATTCTGAATAAGTGGCAAGTCTTAGGGAAAGCCAAATAAATGCATTGGTAAATAACTGAATGTAGACAGAGTTGTGTGAATTGGAAGCATGCACTATCTTTGTGTATGTAATCATGCTGATGGCTGTGAGGTACAGGCCAGCGAAACACGTGGCCTCATGAAGATTGATCTCCACAGGACTCTCAACTGGGTGCTACTGTCCACAGACACACTTTTAGCTTCGGCAAAGCTCTCTGAAGGTGGTGGTTTTATTTGCTATTTCTTAAATTGCTTTGGTCTTACACTGTCATCTAGCTTAAGTGAGTTAGGTTCACAAGGAGTAAAAAGTTTGACCTCGTGCAGAGGTTCTGGGGTCTTGAATTCTGACTACCCTGCATTTGGAGTATGTATCCAAGGGGTTCTTTATGCCAGGGAGACTGACACACTTACCTGGACCAGGCTGTGATTCCATTGCAGGTCAACCCTTTGTGAATCCCGATGGAACTCCTGCAATATACAACCCGCCAGGCAGCCAGCAGCCCCTGCGCAGTGCGGTGGTGGGGCAGCCCCCACAACAGCCGTCTCCTCAGCCTCAGCCGCAGGTGCAGCCACAGCCACAGATGGCAGGCTCACTGGTCACTCAGGTGAGGAGCTGCTGGAAGGCAGCTGCATGGTTTTCAGAGCAGCAGTACTTCAGGGAAGGGATGTATCTTCCATGATGCCAGTCCCCACTGAGCTTCATAAGTCAAACCTGACAGCCTAAATCTTCAATTGCAGAGCCATAGAATTTCTTCTGACCTGAAGTCAGATGAGTTCCCCATCCAGTGCTCAGGCCTACAGGGTGAGAAGAGGTAGCAGAGGAAATGAGTAGGTGTTTCCTCAGGTCTGGATGCAGTTTTATGCACAAGGAGCATCTGTCTTGGTGACTGGTCTCACCTAAACCGTTGTGTCATCTTCCCATCACATATCAGTGCTCATGTCTGCAAGGCATCAGTAGTGAATTTGTTTTCAATGAGAAGAACAGAAATCAGTCAGTTTTGAAAGAGTGGCTATTCACATCTACACCTCTGGGAAAGATGCAGAGCTGCCATCCTTTTGGAGGGAGACATACAGACATAATCCACACAGTCAGAGAATCTAGCCAACAACACCATGCAACAAAGATCGCTAACCTCTTAAAGGCTGACTCACGCTCACTCTGTGCAAATGAGCCTCCCTCAAGGTTGGGCTCTGAACTGCATGACATTGATTTTTCTTTGGTGGCTGCTTCTCTTCTCTGAGCTGCACTGAACCTAGGGGACCTGTTAGGGACAGTAGTGTGCTTCCTATGGAATTTCAACCCCAGCAGTTTCCTGATTGGCTTTTTCTTTCCTCTAGTCTGTCCAGGGCCTGCAGGCATCCTCCCAGTCCGTGCAATATCCTGCGGTATCTTTTCCTCCCCAGCATCTCCTGCCCATGTCTCCAACGCAGCACTTCCCTATGGTACTGTATTATGTCCAGATGATCTTTTTCCTGGGGAGATTTCCCCTGGTTTTACTGTTTGCCTGTGTAGCTCTGGCTGATGCTGGAGCAGCAGGAGGGGAGGGCGGTACCTTTGGCTGACTGTGAGATGACAAGGAGATGTGTGTGAATGTCTCATGGCTGATCAAAGCTACCCACCTCTGCATAACATCTCTTGTTTCCTTTCTGTCACCTTTCTGTCCTGTGTTCAGTGTTTCTTCAATCTGGTTCACTTTTTAAAAGACTTTACTAGTGGACCAGGAATCAAAGGACCCCAAGATAGGTACATGAATTCAGTGTGAGGGTTGAGGAAATATCTCAAAATCTCAGTCACAATGGTTACCATCACCACCCTATGCTCATAATTTCCTAGGACTCCAATCCTGTTTCCTTCCATGTTTTCCTCACTGTGGCAGGTCCTTTGGGGCAGCAGTTGAAAGAATGAGCATTGAACAAATGTGCCTAATTTGGCCTGTGATCCACCAACCCACTGTAATGCAGGTCCTGTCTCTGTTGGCAGCAGTAGTGGGTAGTTGATGAGGACAGGGGCTCCAGCCTCTCTGCAGCATGTAGAACTGTACTTGCAGCTGGGAAGACCAGTTGACCTGGGGACAGCACACTAAGTGCTCCTTGTCTGCAGCACCATCCCCAGAAGCCTGAGCCCTCAATGAAGAAAGAGTAGGTTGCTCTTGAAAGAGGGAGATGAAAGGGCCAGGGACAGTGGCTCATGGCTATAATCCCAGCTACATAGTAGGCAGAGCTCAAAAGGAATGTGGTTCAAGGCCAGCCTGGGCAAAAAGTTAGTGAGAACTTACTTCAACCAAAAAAGAAGTTGGGCATGATGCTACACTTCTGTAATCCCAGCCATGCAGGAGGCATAGGTAGAAGGATCATAGTCCAAGCTTGGCCCAGGCAAAAAATAATGTATCAATTTTCTGAAAAAACAACTAAGGCAGAAAGGACTGGGAACATAGCTCAAATTACCTATATAGAACCTGTTACATGAGGCTCTGAGTTCAAACCCCCCAGCACTGCCAAGGAAAAAAAGGAGGGAGATTTACGTCAAATTGTTAAGATCTCTGGTACCTGGGATGATTGAAGCCTGGTTTTCATGTAACATGCTCTGGCTGAAGAATTCCATTATTTAATTTAAGTTCTTCCTCTCCCATAACCACAATTGTGCATCCCATGTCTGCTTCAGTCTGCCTTCTTTCTCATTCCCAAACTGAGCTTACTGATCTCCTTCTGTATCCCCCACCTGCAGAGAGATGATGTGGCAGTCCAGTTCAGCCAGCTGAGCCTGAGCCGACAATCCTCAGGAGAAACTCCTGAGCCCCCTTCGGGTCCTGTCTACCCATCCTCCCTCATGCCACAGCCAGCTCAGCAGCCAAGCTATGTCATCGCCTCCACAGGCCAGCAGCTTTCTACAGGGGGCTTCTCAGGCTCAGGCCCTCCCATCTCCCAGCAAGTTCTTCAGGCTGCTCCCTCTCCACAGGGCTTCGTGCAACAGCCTCCACCTGCACAGGTAGATGTTCTTTCACACCTGTGGCTTCACTGATTTGTGATGAATCAACTCTGTCTTTCCTTATAGAATGCTGTTGGGTCTACTTGTCTTGCCCTTCTGTTCACATTGATATACACCTCCATGACCTGTTTTGTCTTTCTGTTCAACAATGTGCACAGTACTGGAGCTCAGAAAGTCAGCTAGCTGAAACTGATCCAACGGCTTATCACACAAAAGGGGTGTTCCATGTTCCAGACTGTTGGCACAGAAGCTATAAAAAGCATTGGTTTCTCTTCCTGGGCAAGCCCTGCCCTGGGGCACTTTGAACCCTCTCTTTCTACTGCTTAGCAAATGTGTTTTTCCTTCTTATCAATTCACAAGCATTTTCTGGAGCTAATCTGATGCTCCAGGCAGGCAGGCTTCTCTGTGAATATAAAGGAGGAACATAAGCCAATATTGACTGTCCTTTCCTCTCCCTGAGGAGAAGCAGAACTCCCGCCTGCTCTCACAGGTAACCATTAATCATATTTAATTGACTTGAGCATGTAAGACACCACAGATCACTGATTTTTACTGTCTTCCCAAAGACCGATTATGTGTTACTGTTCACCACCAAACATCTCTGGTGCCCTCCTGGGTATCCCTTACAGAATATTGGAAGTGATTACTGTCAAGATGTAAAATGCACAGAGGTATCTTCTGGTCCATTTTCAAGGCACACATATCCCAAGCAAATTCCACCTTAATTATGAAGTATTGCATGGGATGAGCTGTTTAAAGTACAGTGTCACTACCATGTCATTTGTTTCACTGCCTTGATTTTTGAATAAGTTATTTTCTCTTCAAGCCACACAAAACCCTCTCCCATGAAATGATTTTCACTCAGTCATTAATTTTATGTTGAGTGATTAATTAATAGTTCATCTTCAGTCACCATCTTGGTAATATTCCTTCCCTAGTGGGATTTAAGGAAATGTTTAAAATAAATCTTAGTTACAGGAGAAAGATTGTAGTTAATATATTAGTTATTTTACTAATAATTTAAAAACTTCAAGTTTAATTATTAGGAAAAATTAGTTTAGTTCTTTTAGCCTAAATGACATCTAAGTGTCCTTACTTGTTTTTCTAGTCAAAGAAAAGTATGCTTAAGTCAAAAGTTGGCAGTATGCTTTGTTGAAAACTTTAAAAAAAGTCATTACCTAATGAAGGAATTTTAGTGTCAGTGCACTGTAGAAGCAAAGACAATTCAGAACCCTGGTGTGTCTGCAACAGAAATGCTTTCATTCCCTCTTCAATGGGCCTAAAAAATAGAAAAGGAGGGAAACAAAACAGTTGTTCATGGTTACGGATCAATGTGGACATTTTAACCTTCTTTTTAAAAGAACCACTGTTGGAGGAATAGGTCATGATCCACAGTGACTTTCAATTTAGTAAACATTTTGAAATCTCACTGCACAACCATAGAGCAATGAAAAGAACTGATTTAAGATTCAGCTCATGGGTGTTTATGGAAATACACTAAATTTATACAGAAAATATCTTGAAGATCAATTTTCCCTGACTTGCATTTGCTCTCTTAATGCCCACTAGGAAGAAGGAGGAAGCATATGGACAAGGCAGAGCAATTCAAAGAAGGGAAATAGAAGATGTGCTTATTTTTTGTAGTGAAAGTGATAGTAAGTAAAGTTTATTAGGAAAGAATACACTTTCACTAGACTGAAAGGCGATGTTTATCCCTAGAGAGAGAGAATGAAAGTGACCATCCAGTGTTAATCTTTTTATAGTCTCTTATTTCTTTATTTCTTTCCTATCCTAACCCAACCAGTTTTGGATTCTCCATATCTTATCGTGCTTTGTTGAAAATACACATTTCCTCCATTTTAGACTATCTTTACTCTTCCTGTCCTCTTTCTCCCTTCAAACCATTCAGACTGTTCCTTTAAAATATTCCTCTAGTTCAGTTCTCTTTCCTTCTTTCTGAGGTGGATGAGGATGGGCCAAGTGCCCAATAACTCTGTGTGACTGGAGGCCACAATTCCTAAGAGCTGGGCAATGCCGTACTGTGGAGAGATGCTGGCTACAGTTCTCCAAACCTCTCATACAGCTGGCAGTGTTCATTGGGAAACTTTTAAGTGTTTGAATTCCATCCCTCAACTCTGCAGGCATTTTTTTTTTTTTTTTAGAGAGAAAGGAGGTTTAGTTTGGCTCACACTTTTGGAGGTTTCAGTCTTTGACCAATTGGTTCTGCAGGCATTTTTATGTTTCATATTGAATGGGAAAGGGAAGACCAAGGAATGTATATCACACTCACGAGTTTATAAATCAAGACACAATGTTTCCTAGAGAATCAATTTCTATTCTTACTAAAAGGTGTGTAAATACTGATGAATGAATTAGCTCATAGTTATTCTTAACATTGAGAGGTGTATGATGCATAATCTTTAATTGCATCACAATTTTCCAGAGTGTAACCAAATCTATTATTACTCCAGAATTCTTCAGCTTTTTATCATTAAAAATTGCTTCATAGAAAAGGGAGAAATAGTAAGATTAAATGTCTATAAATAATTCACACAATAAATAAGTTAGTTTGGCAGTTACTGACCCACGATTGTTTTAGACTTATTCAGCCCTATACCCTTGAATATCTATATTGTTAGGTAGCTGGAATTAAAATTCATAATGGTCCATGGAACTACAGAATCACAAAGCCACACAAATTATATTTTGTTCCTACTTTATCCTGAGGCAACAAAATGTTTCAATAGCAATATTGAAATAGAAAATTTTTCCTACTTGCCATGAGCAAATCTGAAAACAAAATAGCCATAAAATCACAATTCTCAAATAATTGGTTCATAATTTTACTCTGTGTATACTAATATTTGCAGGCTGTCTACTGGGTTGCCTCTGTTTTCACTTTAGAGAAGATGATAGGAGAAAAGCCAGAGGCCCAGAGATAGAAAGCAATCAACTAAGATCAGATACAAAGTAGCCTTCAAGTAATGTCCTAAAACTGGCAAGGAAGTTTTTCCATACCAGGAATCTTTTGATTTCAGTGGAAGCAATTAGAGTATTTTTAGTCATTTGCAGTCATTAGAAAGTTTACAGAAGGTGGCCTAAATAATATCTTAACATAGTTCCCCTTTTATATTGAGCATAAACTTTTTTGGATACTGGCTATGTGCAAATCACTCTACAAAGTGCTTTGATAGACTCTAATCAGCCATTTCATTGCTCATGACTTGGTCAAAGCAGGTCACAGAGCCAGCTCAGCTTCCAGGTGTGGGGAGTGGACCTCACCTTATCGTGGGAGGAAGAAATACACGCAGGCGTGGGAGAAGTTCATGGCGGCCCCTTTACCATTTACCCCAATCAAATAACATCATAAGATGGTTGTATGTTGTATGTGAAAAATATTTCTTTCCAGAGAGCTCTCACCTCCTGCTTTTTCTTTCCTGTCTTCACAGATGCCTGTATATTACTACCCATCCAGTCAGTACCCTACCTCAACCACACCACAGTACCGGCCCATGGCCTCAGTTCAATACAGCGCTCAGAGGGGTCATCAGGTGCCACAGGCAGCACAGCCAGCAGGTACTCGAGTCTGTTTCCCATTTGCTTCTGCAGCCTAGTTATTTCTGCTGGTGAATTTCATAGGTAGCTGTAGTCATCAGTGAGTTCCCATACTGGACAATTTAAGTCAGCATGTTCCCCTACACAGAGAGGCAAATACAGTGTTTGATTAACTCTGTGTGGAAGAGTAACAGGTACAAAAAGGATGGGAAGCAGATCCAGTCCTGCATCCCAGGCATGCATGCTGAACAGTCTCCAAGAGTTATTTTTATGTCCTCTCAGTTTATTTTAAAGCAGAGAGCCAACCACAGCCCTATCTTTCTAGTTCATCCTTTTTATTTTTTCCTTTTTAATTTAAAGAGTACTTCCCTTGTTCTTACGACTGGGGAACCAAATTCAGTTGCTTTGACACGATCCTGAAAAGCACTGTTTAGAAGAAGACTCCCAGCAGTGTCGCATGTCTCTTGGACTCCTGGCTCACTCTGGTGATGGCAACAGCCCCCTGCAGCCCCCTGGCAGCGCTGTGCAGTGGGAAGGGGGGCCGATGCACTGTCCGAGAGTGAGTAGCAGGTCTCACAGTGAACCGGTCTCTTTCCCTGCTGTGCCACATCCTGATGGAATGCAGCAGACCCCCAGCAGGGCTGAGGGGCTTGTGCTAGGGAGAATTTTGTGTCATTCCTGCTGACCAAACTGCGGGGAACACTGCTAATTGTCATGCTGAGAAGCACACCGGCTGGGACTCTGCCTTCTGTAAGTAGGTCACTATACAAAGCACAGCACGTGCTCACTGCTGTGGCTCTGTGGTCTGATTTCTGCACTGAATATATGTATGCACATATGTAGTAAGTACAGATAGATGTATGTATGTGACATTTATATGATATGTGCGATTTTTATAAGCTATGAAAAAAAAACACAGTGCTTGCCAAGGATTGGTGCTAATCATTAGTACCCTAAGAAGAGTAATACTGAAGTTGCTAGCATTTTGCCAGATTAGAGAATTTAATTTCTCTTTGTTGTGTATCGGTATGTGTTCTTCAGTTTATCTTTTGATTTATTAAAGGTGTGTAGGAGAAGAATTAGAGAAACCTATAGCAGCCAGTCAGATTTTGTCTTATCGGAACACTATTAGTTTAGGCACTTTATACTTAATACAGAAATAAGAACAAAAAGGGTTTTGAATGATTACTTATTTTAAGGAAAGTCTTTGGCAATATTTTATCTGATTGTTGGAAAATTTCTATCATTTTGGTAGTAATGTGCAATCAGTTTAATGATATGCTATAGCAATGTATTGCTGCTGCTCTGAACTGTGCAATTTGTTTAATGTTTATTAAAAAGTTCACCTATAATCTCGTAGACCTTGTATCAGAAGCTATGGAGGAGTTTTCCTTTTGTCATGAATGCATTTAGAAGAGGAAAGATGTAGACAATGAATTTTAATGATCTCACTTTTATTTAGTGTAGTGCCATTGTGTGACAGATTCCTAAAGACATAGTTTAACCTCATGATAGGGCATCATGACAGAAAGAAATGTAGTCACAAACATGCTGAACTCTGTTAAACCTAGGAACTCTGTACCTGTATGAGGGGCTCAGGAAGTCAGACCATAAGTTAACAGTAAAACACAATTAGACTTAGGATAAGTCAAAGGTTCCCCATTCATTCCCATACTGTTATTTCTCCTCTCCACTAACTTAGCTGATGACTGACAATTCAAAATAAATGTGTGTGCTGTTTTTACTCCTTTATAAAATATTGTGGGAGAATTTAGGGATGCAGAAGCATTCCCATTCATCTCAGAGAGCCCTAACTGGTCCCAGCTATATCCCTTGGCAACTTGATAGCTTTGACTTGCTCAGGGCTTACACACCACCAGAGAAATGCCACCATAAGGGGAAATAATGACATTGTAATAAGAATGTATTCCGGGACTGGAGGTGTGGCTCAAGCATTAGCATGCCTGCTTTGCAAATGTGAAGCCCTGAGTTCAAACTCTAATCCTCAAAAAAGGCATTCTGTGGCAGCATTGTGCTTAAAATAGAAACTAGGGTGGTGCTTCAGGCGTCTAGGACATGAGTGATAGCTAAGGTAGTCTGTGGTGGGGAGATGAGAAAAGCTAAATGATACAAGAACAGAATTTTCCCCAGAAGTGACAATATGGATATACATATGTAGACTGAAACCTTTGAGCTCTTGGTTTTGTGATCATGATACCTGAAACCTAATCTAAAATCTCAGCTCAGCTTCCATAGTGCTAAATTTGCCATGTGATGTGTTTGGGAAGGCAGATTGTGTCCCAACATCATCCCTCTACTAATCAAATCCAAGTAGGCTGGCTCACATGATAGCTCTGGGAAAGTGCACAGAAGCTCTAGGATCTACAGGTAGGAAGACCCCTGCTGAACATAGTGAAACCAGCAAAGACTTTCCAATAAGACATGTCAGGGTTGTTTGTTGGGGCAACTCTGTGTTGATGGATGGACTTTTTTACAGAGGAGCCTCTTGGGTAACTGTAAGAGCTATGTTTTCTGGAGGAGTCAAAGATCAACCTTCTCAGGCTCTGAACCTGCACCAACATGGTACTGTCCCACAGAGATGTGCTGAATCACTTCTTCCCCCTCTTGCCATCTTGCATCCTGGGATCTGACCCTCTCCCAGCCTCATCTGATACCAATACCAGATGGCATGGTGGCATCCTGAGCTATGGTATGGGTCAGCATTTGAGTGGGGCAAATTATGCTCATTAAAGTCAAGTGAAATGTTAGTCACAATTTACTTCTTGATACTCTTTTTCATCTTTATTTACTTGCAATAAAAATGCATCTCTTCCTTTTCCTACATTCTTGGCAGAATTGAAACCCCCATCAGTTATTGTATCTTTCCTAGGCTTTAAAACTATACACAGTGATTTTTTTATAGGAATTAGAGTCCTTACAATTGATTAAATAGGGCACTTATATTACACTGAGACCCAGCAGAGGGATTTAATTCTTCCTCTTGGTGATTCTGTTCTCTTTACCCTATAGATAGGTGGTAAGGGTACTAAGCATGAGGGAAAAAAAAGAATCCATGGTGGTGAAAATTATCAATAAAGTCTACCAATATTAAGATATTTTGAGAAATAAATGATAGTTATATACAGTGATGTTTGGATTTTGTAGCCATGTGTTTAGGGAAATTTAAAAACCTTTAATTTCTCCAATGGAAAATATTGTCTATTGCCAAACTGACATCAGGTACCCTCAAAGCTGGAAGGAAATTTTCTTCATAAGACAATTGTTAATAACTTAAAAATACATAGAACAGCAGTTACCAGGTTATAGCTAAAATGACTTTAGAGACTTGAAGTGAGAATATCTTACTTGAGGACATATTCTCTCAGTGGCCAAATATTGAAATGAATTCATGATGAATAAACCCTTTATTCCTCATACTTTAGGTTTATTTTAGTAGTCAGTTTTCATGCTGCTTTCAGTTTCACCTGTGTTGTTATAGTTTTATTCTTGCTGAAAAACATGTTAAATGTACAAAAGTATTAGCAATAATTATATTTACCATTGGTTGAGGATCTCTTATGGGCCAGTTACTGTGCTCAGTTTTTAACCAACAGTTTAATTCCCACCACAAAATTACAAGGGAAATATTAGCATCCCTGTCTTATACATGGGAAAAAATATCCCTCTAGACGTGAAGTAAAGACCCTGGGTCCTCAGACCCAGGTGGGGAGTGGGGAGGAGCACACAGGACTGACTGACTTTCAGCTGTGTGTTAACTACTTCATCAGAAGAGGATAGACACAATTACTTCCTAGCATGGAAGTAAACCAGCATGTTGGAACTAAACCAGCATGCTCATGTTAGCAAGGCAGGCAAGACTAATTCAAGTACACTGAATGACCTCAAAACAAAATCAATTGTGAACCCTGGACTTTTACCTCCCTGCCCACTATCAGCTTCCATATTTGGTGAGCTGGTCAATACCAAAAAAAAATGTCAGAGTGTATCTGAGTATTCTCAATCATATTTTGGAAAAGAGAAGCAAAAAAAAAAAAGAGAGAGTTTCTTCTAGATCATGCTTCCGATTCCAAATTTCATTTTCAGATTGACTTAAAAGGGAATATACATAGCTTCATTTTTGACTCTCTAAAACCTTGCACATGTCCAAAAGCCACATGTCCAAAAATGCTCTTATAAAGTCCTGTGTACTTTCATAGATGAGCAGTTGAAAAAGAACCAAAGTTTGCTATTACAATGATACTGGCCTGATAGAACAAATAGAAAGTGTTCTCTCCCCTTCTATTTTTTGGAAGAGATTTGTGAAATTAGTGCTAAATATTTAATGTTTGGTAGAATTCCATGGTAAGATTGTCTAATCCTGGAGATTTTTAAATCATTCCTTTAACTTTTTACTGTATGATAATTTCTAGAGCTTTTAAATTATGAATTATATTTCTTTATGATAATAAGACTGTTCAAGTTATCTATTTCCTCTTTTTTTTGAGTTTTAGTAGTTTATGATTTCTTCTAAGTTTTAGAAATTAGGAATATAAATTTGATATTTGTATTCTTTTATTATCTATATAATAGCTTCAGGATGTGTTGTGATATGCTTTTTCCTTCCTGATATTCGTGATTTGTAACTTTTCTGTTTATTCTTGTCATTCTTCTAGATTTATTGAATTTATTAATCTTTTCAAAGTTGATTCAATGATTTTTGTCTATTGTTTTACTGACTCAATTTCTCTGATTTCTGTTCTTTATTATTCCTTTTACTCTGCTCATAGTAGATTTATTTGGATATTCTTTTTGTACTTTCTTGGGGCAGGAAAGTAATTGGTTCAAAGCATTTCACCTTTTCTAATGAAAGCTGTGCCCCACATATTTTGACATGCTGTATTTTCATTTTCCTGCATTTGTAATTTTTGCGGTGCTGGGATCAAACCTTAGGCCTTGGACATCTAGGTAGACACTCTGTCACTGAGCTTACTCCAGTCCCTGTATGTATTTTTAATTTTTCTTTGATATTTCTCTTTGACTCATTTAAAGGTGTGTCATTTAATGGCCAAGTATTTGTAGATTTTCCTGTTGTCTTTTTCTTTTCTGTTATTGATTGTACATTGATACCACTATAGTTAGGTAGCATATTTTGTGTAGCTTCAATTCTTATAAAATTGTTGGGGATAGTTTTATGACCCATTCTTGGTGAGTCATGGACACTTGAAAGAGCTGGATACCTTGCCATTGTTAGGTTTGATGTTCCGTACATGCCACATAGATCCTGTTGGTTTATTTTGTTGCTCAGATCCCCTATATTTTTGTTAATTTTCTATTTACTAGTTCTACCAATTGCTGAAAGATAATATTCAAACTCTTAACTAAAAGATCTCCTAAAGTTCTAAGTAAATCTCTAGACCAAAGCTGCCCTGAGTACCCCTGAAACCCAAGCATAGAGAGGTTTTGCTGTCATTTGGAGCATGCTATCACTTGCGTCCTTTCCCAAATGAATAAGAAATGTTTCATTCCCTATGAGAGGTAAGAAACATTCCATAGAAGTAGCCTGGATGGAAAAGGTCCCGAACCATGGGGTTTAGGTGAGCAGTTTCTACACACTACACACTGTCTATATCACTCATGTGTCAGGCTTTCAGCCCTGCTGGGTAACACCAATGATGTTACTTTAGGTAGAATAATGAGGATGACCACAACAGACAGGCCACAGCCATGCTTTCCTGGAAGATTAGAAGAGTCTGTGCTCTTGAATGCCATGAACATAGGACAATATGAATTCTGAAAACCCTGGAGATGCTGTAGCTTACCTCTGCTTTCTAAAACCCTTTTCCATCCCCTCTCTCCCTTCCCCCCATTCCTAAGTATCTGATGAATGATTCATTTTGAGCAAAACCAGTTTCATAGAAAATTTTACATGAAAATATTACAAATTTTCAAATTATAGTTCAGAAGGAAACTATGAACAGAAATGTTTAAAATGCACCACACTGCAGAACCCCACTCAGATTTGTGATTCTTAAAGTCCATTTAACATGTATTTACCCTGCTCTTGTATCTTTGTTGAATAAGTGATGCTCCAACTGACTTGAAATATGAGAGCTGGAATCTGTGGCAACAGAGACTTCTTTCCTCACTTTTCCTTCTTCCTTTCTTCTTTTCTTTTTTTTTCTGAGACATGATCTCATTATTTAGCCTAGGCTGTCGTTGAATTCATGATCCTCCAGCCTCAGCCCCTCACTCTTCATTTACACTTAAGATAAACTTCTCTTGGACTTTCTCTTACACTTTGCTCAACAGCAATTACAAGATATCACTAATAAGAACAGAAATGCAGCTTGAACATTTAGTGTTGCTAAGTGAAGCTAGACATTCAGCCATCTGCCCAATTTGGAATCTCCTGTCAGAGCCAAAAAGGTGAACTTCTGCTAATTTAGTGCTTATAGAATTAATACCAAATTGTGTTTCAAAAATCAAGTAGGCTTATTCAGACAGTCAGACAAAGTCTAATTTATGACTATTTTCCTGAATGTGTGAACTCAGAGCCATCTGACACATGCAAGTTTATAAGAACAACAGACAAATGAGAGTGGGAATAAAGTCTCCAATAACTTAAAAATATAGACACCTCTCCCCATTCACCAGTGAGGAACTGGAGACCACCCCCCCACACCGCCACCCTCAGACTCACCTTTTCTTGCATAATGGAGGAGATGGAAATAGGCTTGCCGCAGGCCTGCTCTTTGTCTAGTCAGCCAGAGAGGAGAATGAATGAAGGCCACAGTGAATTTCAGATATGTGTAAATAAAAGACACTCAGAAGAATGGTGAAGGGAGAGGAAACCAGGTCAGGGAATGTCCATTCTGCTTATTTTTCCAGCTGACACCATAATGGTATAATCCAGGAATCTATACGCAGCACTCTGACATTTGGAATGCAGATCCAAAAGCCCAAACCTCCATTCTTCGTCTGAGGGGACCATTTGTGTGTAGAGAGTTCTTCAGAGCAGAATTATACATTTGGAGGATGTCAGTCTGTCAGAAATACAAACTTTAAAGTAGACCATTGGAAATTTGTTCCAGAGAGATGCAAAACACTTTCCATTTCTTTAGGTATAGATATTCAACTTCCTCATGCATGCCAACTTTAGGCCTATGCAGGTAAGAGCTTGTAAATGTTACACCTCACTCTTCACTCTGTAGCCAGTGCTTCTCAGACTATCCAGCTCTTGTTGAAATACATATTAATGCAGTAATTCTGGAATCTGTCTTGAGATTCTGCACTTTTAAGCAAGCTCTCAGTTGACACTGAAGTTGGCCTATTGTCTTAAGAATTAATATCCAGCACCTTTTAAACAGCCTATATATAAGTTGTTGCAAACGGAAGGAATCTACTCAAATTCACTCTTTGATTTGATGTTATTTGTATATTCAAATAATATTAAATTCAAATAATATTAAATAGTCAGCATGTCTGGTCCTGTGAATTATAGATAGTATTTAGAATAATATATTTACAAATATGAATTTTAGGTAGAAGACAAATATAGTATGATTCTATTACATATAGCATTCATATGAATAATAATTGTATTATTTTCACTTTTATGTATGGAGAGAGAGAGAAAGAGAAAGTATATATTCTTTTTTTAGCTGTATCTTTTAATGGCTTATTTTTCCCCTCTGGAAAATGTGATGCCTCAGCTATAGTTCCTGTATAAATATTTAAGAGACTAAATGAAATCTCTTTGCCAACCAATTCAAATATAAACAACTGCAAAACTATAGTTAAATTTATGAAATCAAATAGAATGATAGCCTAGTAAATCAGTCAATGTCAACAAGTGAACATTCATGTTTTTATAGTTCAAATTCCCAAGGAATATATCACAGAATATATCACTTTCAAGAGTACAATATGTTTGAACTTTGGCATTCTTGTTGATTTGGAAATTTGAACAAATGCAAAGTAGAATGTTCTTTGAGTGTTGAGTTGGCAGTGAATGACCTGGCCTGAAATCCTGCCACACCCCACTCAGGGCCACACTCTCCTCCAGTTATTTCCTCCTCTTGAATGTAAAACAGTTGGGATGGACTTTGTGGCACTTCTAGCAAGAACATCCAATTATCTGTGCACATGTATACTTGAAAATAGGTCAAAGCCACAATCCCTTTCCTGATAGTTCTGCATGGAAGTTCAATAAACAGTAATGTGTTTAGCATTTTTATTTCTTCTTTTAGGAGTGATATTTTTAGAACAATATAGCATATTGTTAGTATTAACAGCTCCAAGTAAGAAAAAATGTTATTGCCTCCTTAATGTTGCTCTGAAACGCATTTGGGATGGGGCAAATGCACCTTAATGGAATTTATAAATTTATTTAACCAGAGCAGTTGAGTAAGACTGACAGTGAATCCTGCATTTTTAGCTTAATTTATTAAGCAATCAGTATCAATGTAATTGAGAAAGATTTTATCTTTAAAACCTTTTCTTGTTTCTTGAGTTTCTGATATTCCTCAACTTGGTTTCCCATGCTCTGAGTTTGGCTGGAGATGGAGGAGGGGGCATGAGAGCTGTGGGATGTTGGTTTGATCAACAAGATACATTAGTTTTGGGGTTTTGTCTTTCTAACTTAATTTGCATTCCCTAAGATTTGATGACTCTAAAAAAGATTTATTTGTTTAATTATCCTATGTGTAATTTCCATACATTTTTAATGTTTGTTTAAAATTCCTTAATCTGTCTGTATGTTTTTGATTTGCCAAATAATATATCCATGATCATTCAGAGAAGAAGTGCAAAAGCTGTCATACCTGACAGCATTGGGGAAGTGATTTATACTTTAAACCTCTGCATTATGATGTAATCAGAAGCCAAAGGGTAAGTTATCAAAGTTACGTGAGAATTTACTTGTCTGATTTCTGCTAACATCAATGGGAGACACATGGATAAATCTATGTGGAAAACATTGTTCAAAAATACTAGTTTGGAAAAGGTTTCTGTGGAAATGTTCACATGTTTCTTTCATTAATTGGTTTAATTATTACATTTTCAGAAATAGAAGTGAGAAGTATTACACTGGGATTAAAAGGAAGGTTAAGACTACTAGGAGCAATGATAGGAATCATACTATTTTTAGACGTAAAAATCCTACTTGTTCACCAAACCATGTAAATGGTCAGATTCCCTCTGTCCCTTAGTTTATAGTAAAAGCAATGTATTTGGCATACTTGTAATAATAACATTTCCATGTAGATTTCATAAAATGAATCTCAAGTAATTTATAAAAACCTAAAGAATCTAAGCTTCTTATTATAAGAATCTGGTTTACCTGATGATTTTACCAAAGAATTTAAGAAAAGACAGGATTCTTTGCATCATGGGAAGTCTTAATCTTCCTTTTTTTCTTTTCTCCTCTTTTTGATTCTTCTTAGTTCCTTGCCAACAATTTTTGCTCTCAGTTGTTATCTCCCTCTATGAATTACTCTTTTTAGTCCTACCTATCCTTAGAAATACATTTAAAAACAAAAACAAAAACAAAAAAACTTGTGGTTCCTGCTTCCCTTCATGATTCCTATTTTTTTTCTTATTTTCTATCTTTAAGTCTTGAGCCTATACAGGTTCTTTGAAACTCTTACTTCCTATTTTTCCTCTTTATATTAAGGTTTTGTCTGGGTACTTTTGTGTTATGATTTAGTTGTCTGCTTTTTTATCTTCATTTTAATTTATTGTATTTCTGTCCTACACTTTTCTTTTTTCATTTTTTATTACATTATGGTTGTATTGGGGGTACATTGTGACATTTACAAAATTTCTTACCATATATCATAGTTGAATTCACCCCCTCCCTCATTCTCTTTTATCCTCCACCATTCTTAGAATAGTTTCAACGTGTCTCATTTTTCCATTTTTATACATGAGTACATAGTATTGTCATTATATTCAGACTCTTACACCCTTTTCTTATATCTTCACCCCTTCCACTGATACCATCTCCCAGACAGGACCTGTTTTACCTTCCTGTTCTCTGTTTTTGAAAAAAAAAAAAAAAAGGCTTTTATGTTTGTTTAAGATATCTATCCAGGTGATTTCATTATGACATTTCTGAGTATATATGTAATATAACTCATGTCGGTTCATGCCCTCTATTTTTCTATCTTAGTCCTTTTCTTAGGGTAAGTTAAACAGGTTTAAAAATTCCATATTCATTCTTCCCTCTTTTACCTTCCTTCTCTCATTAGCGACCTACCCTGAGCGCATACCTTTCTTTGTTATGAGTCCAGACACTTGATTCATAGGCATCCACAATCCAACATTCAAATTACGAAGAGGAACACAGGGTGTGTGTGTGTGGGGGGGTTCTTCTCTTCTAGACACAGGGCAACAAGAATATTATATTGTCACACCAGCAGTGTGTAAATCACTAAATTTAAAGAACAATACCTTAGAAGTATGTAGCGATGAAAGATGCTTCTGTTTAAATTTTTTTCTCCTTTCCACCTCAGATATAGCTACTTATGGCAGGGTTATAAACATAAATTCAGCAAAACCAATCAGAATGGCCTCATTTTATTCAGTACATCCCAGCTTGTTCCTCCCCAAACCACCACAATAGTACCATAGTTTTAATCAACCCTTTCAGATCTGAAATAGCACAGGCCTTTCTTTTCCAAAGGAATGTCACATAAATGTTATAGTTCTAGAGCTAAGTTCCAATCACTATTACTCAAAAAGGCTAGAGTATCAGCATCACGTGTGCCTCATCGAATTCGAATACTTCTAAAGGAAACACTGTGACTTTCATATCCTCTTTAGAGCCTGAGAGAGTCAGTGCCACATGCTTACCAGCGAGCACTAATTGAATCAGTTTTTACAACATTCTTCCATGGCAGAGAACTAGTGCATGCCTGTCAAACGAGAGAGTATGTTAATAAAGAACAATGGCCTTCACACCTATGCTCTTGTTCCTATCCCTGTTGGGGACAGGTCTCTTCCATGGTTTTACCCAGGTGCTGTTCAGCCAATCCTTCCTGGCTACAGGGATAGGTTTGATGCCCCAAGGACTCCCACCACTCCATAATTGCCTGATGATATCTTTCCCCTGACTCCCACACAGTTTCCTTTAAGGTGCCTAGAGACTCATTAAAATCGCATTTTTAATGTTCTTGCACATGCTCTCACTGCTTTGTTTCTTAAAGGTTCTTTTGAAACAGGTTCAGGACTATTGCACCTTCCATGAGCCATAGTACATCATCATTGTTCAGAGAATTAAAAATAAAGGCAGAAAGAGGAGCTGGAACAGACCCAAAACTATGCCTTGCAGAAGGCAGGATGTGAGAGGAGCACACATTTCAAAGTAATGTAAGGATCTTCAGAGTGGGTCAAGCCAACTTCATGTGGGTTTTTATATGTATTTGTTTCTGTAGGAAAACAATTTATAAACAAATGCTACTCTAATTCATCATTTATATGTAGACAGTGTGTGAGTTGTTAGGATGCAGAGGTCAAAGGACTCGTGAAGCCCTTCAGTGAGTTTTGATGAAGGTCACAGTTGAGACCTACTAGTTCTGCTGGGCAGGAAAGGCTCACCTTTACTCACCTGAACCTGTGGGACTAAGACGAGCCAGAGAGCAAACCAGGGACAAAAATAAATCATCACTGAGATTTGTGGCAAGAAATCTGTGGCAATCCAAATGGTAGTTTCTGTTGTGTTCTTTTGTGAATAGAACACTTTATAAATTGTGAAAACTAGTGCTGATAGTAAAAGATGAGAACTCCACTCTAATGCAACAATGAATCTTTGTGTTTTCTTTCTGCCTTTGAACCTATGTATTGCAATCATGTATTATTATCATAGATTATGCCACTTGCTTATTAATACAGCAGTTAATTAGCAGTATAAACAAACATAGATTCTACCAACATTTCTGTAAAGATTTTTTAAGAAGTAAAACTGCATTTGAATTGTTGACATAAAATTTCTAAACCATCTACAAATAAACCTCTAGAAGTAGCATGTGAATTTAACAATGTTGCAGAATACAAGGACCATATATAGGAACGAATTTTATTTTTCTTTTTATTCTAGCTACAAATGGGAAATTAAAAATTACATTTATAATACTGACATGCTTTCATTGGCAGTAATTAATCATAGCTCTCCTGATCATGTGGTCCAAGAAGGCACAGGTCATTGTCTCAGTCATTGGAGAGCTACTCAAGTGAACCCCGGAGACCCAGTGTTGTCTTACAGAGGAAGAGCAATTGCAACCTCAAGTGTTTCTCTTTGCAGCTCTTGCTTTCCCAATTTCTTCTAAAGGGAAATATATTGAGGGAACTAAAGCTTTCAGATCTCTCATTTATGTATCTTCATCTTCCAGATTCAATAGATATTTTGTAATAAACTGTGTTATTGGCCCTGCTTCTCTCTTTCTCCAAGACTCTATGAAAGACTCAGGTTATTTTTCTACTTTCTGTCAAAGGCTTTCATCTTTTTAATTTCCCATTGTTAAAATGACACTATTTAAGGTGCTCACACTGAGTTGGAGTCTACCTCTAGTGCCTCTATGAATATGCCACACAAAGGAACTGGTTTCCTTGACAACAGGAATGTGGGGGAAAAAAAAAAAAACAGCAATCCTGGAAACATTTGCTCCTACCTGTTCCCTAGTGCTCCTCAGCCCTGCTGTTCCTCCAGATACAGACACAACATTTGAGCAGAGAGTTGGAGGTCTTAATTGGTTTAACCACTGACTGAAAGACTCCACTACAAATCACCTGCTCTACTTTTCCACTAATGAAAGCAATCTAACTGTAGAATGGGCATTTTCTCATTACTGTCTTTAGTTGGTCTTTTGCAGATATCTAAGGAGAGAAAAGGAAATTGGGTTTTAAGAAGCTGGTGTGATTGTGTATATGTGTTGGGGGATGGTATGAGTGTGATTGTCCAAATGAACTGTTTTTAAATGACTTGCAGAATTTATTATTTTCAGTCTCTGAAATTTTCATGAGCAATATCTTTTAAACTCTGGCAGAATGCAACGGCATTCTTGGTGAACACTATGGCAAATGATATAATAATTTGGCAGGACTTAATGACACACTTATTAAGTGTGCTTCTAAATAAACCCTGATAAGCTGAAAATGCTTTTCTACCTCTATTAAACATGACAGGACAAACATAGATATGTGCATTTATAAACAGGTTACTCTCCAGAAGTCTAATTGCAGGGACATAATTCAGCAAATATGGAGATCAGATGATGTAATTTTCAGTCCTAAACTCTCATTATGCCCAAGAAATCAATAAACCCACATTAGTAGGGGTTCGAAGCTCACCCTTTCCAGTCATCTTACCCTCTTGGATTTTTTCCTTCCTGAGAGCAGCAAAGGAGAATATGCAATACAGTTGGTTTCTAGATTATCTCAGGACTGAGCCTGTCGATTATTGAAGGATACCTAATATTGCTGGAGACTCTCTTTTTTTGTTGTTTTTTGCAGTACTGGGGCTTGCACTCAGGGCCTACACCTTGAGTCACTCCACCAGCCCTTTCTGTGTTAGGTAGGTTTTTTTGAGATAGGGTCTCACAAACTATTTGCCTGGGCTGGCTTCAAACCGCAGTCCTCCTGATCTCTGCCTCCTGAGTAGCTAGGATTACAGGTGTGAGCCACCAGCGCCCAGCGACTGTCTCTTCTTTCTGTGTAATTGTTTAGCTTGCAGCTTCAGGAATTTGAGCTTGTCAATATATTTAGTGTCTCCTACTCAGGAAGAAGTCCTAGTACAATTAGAGAAGATCAGAGGATTATTATCTTTTCTTTTCTTTTTTTTCTTCCTTTTCTTCCCTTCTTTTTGTGTAGATTAAAGGACTAAATTTTTTTCCTCTCACTTCTGGAAGGTAGAAACCAGGCATTGGCAGATTCAATTTCTTCTGAGGTCCCTCTCCTTGGCTTGCTGATGTCTGCCCATTCTTTGTAAACAGAAGAACTGAAGAGAGACATTAACTGCAGAAAACCAAAGTGCTTTGCCAAAGTGTTGCCCTTTGGACTTTTCTACCACCAACTTGAATTAACCAGAATAGAAACAATGACCGCTGTGTTCCCTCTCATTTTGAGCCACTCTAGTGTTGTAAGAATTACATTATACCTTCAGGAACTAGATGGCATATGCTAAATCAACTTGTGTCTTTGGGTGTATTTATGGATTTCAGAAGCCTAAAAAAAGACATACCAGGGTTTATTCAAGAGACTATAAGGAAGCAAACTAACTACCCAATCCCTCTCTTTTCCCCCCTCCCCTTTTTGTTGTGGGTGTTATAGTAACTGACTATAAACTAAGTGCATCAGTAATGCCAGCTCTCAGCATCACCACAAGCTGTCTTCCTTCCTGAGCTCACACTGGTGGCCCTGAGGATTTATAGCATTGTCTTGAAGACTGGCTAGTTGACTTCTGTCCATTTGCCTAGTGGTGACAGCCAGCACTGTACAACTGCCATCTGGCTGTTTCTGCTAGATTTGTAGGAGAAGCCTCTGTTGGATTTGGGGGGATACTAAAACCTCTAGGGAAACAGGGCCTCTGAGAAATCACCACAGATGGCTTTATATGGGGAACAAACAGTCATGGAAGTAGAAGCAGGAAATAGAAAAAATAAATCAGCTTGGAGTTTGATGTCTGCTAATCTTAAAGTCACTCCAACTTCATTGGTTGAACGGGACCATATTGCATACATGGAAGACATTGCAAAAGCAAATTGAAACTTTAAAGACTTTGAAATTAAAAACCTATCACAGCACTGTGGATATTAGGCTTTTCCTAAGGCAGTGTGTTAATGTGATGTAAATCAGCCATGGGAAAAATGCACTCATTCTTGAGTCATTATTTCTCAGAAGACATTCCACCTGCTGTCAGATTGGGGGAGGTGTAGGGAAGGGTTATAGAAAACACAGATAGTGAGTCTCCTTAAATTGCCAGGCATGGGGCACCACCTCTGCCCAAATAGCACTCAGTTTTTGTGGGGAGGATGAATTTCTCCAGTCTTTTTCGAAAGCTTTTACTCCCTAGATATAACAGATTCTAATGCTCACACAGACCAGCATTTTTAAAATGCATTTTCAAGCAATTAATATGCCATTAATATTTAAGAACTACTAGCCTAAGTAAAGCTAACCTATTTAAAATTTCTTCTGATTTAGTTCCTTCCCTATGTTCAAAGGAAACCATGTTGACAGTAATACTGTGGGTGCAGATTTCCTTCCACATTTTCAAAAGCATCTAGAGGGCCAGGAGTGGTATTTAATACAGCAAATGCTTGCTTTCTCTATTTTTAGAAGTGTGTTCAAAAATGACCACAACTAGGAAATAGGTGGGCAGCTAGTTGCCAGCAAAGTATGGGAAAATGATATCAGATAGCAGATTTTTGACTACTTAGAATGCAAAGCTATAAGCTATTCACAGGCTCTCTGAGCCTCCATGGGGGCTTCTTTTTTTTTTTTATGTCTTAAAATTTTGTTTTTTTATATTCATTATATGTATTTATTTTTAATAGCATATATTAATTTTAGAAAGGGTTTTGTTGTGATATTTCCATCATGCATATGTGCTTTGATTAAAAAAAAAAGACACAAACATGAAGACAGACCTTTCTACTTGAGACAGCCCTCTTGCACTACTTCCTGCCTCTGCTGTGGTACCCACAGAAATGCCCCATTGAGACTGACAGCAAAATCATCATGATCCACTCTGTCACTACTGTTTGTCTACTCTAATTTCAAAGAGTGTATTTTATACACTTCAAAAGAAAAAATAATCAAAGTAGAACTAAGAGCCAAAAAAAGGTTTTTATTTATAAATGCTAGAAAGGGAAATCTAAGATAAAATGGGCTTCCAGGATGTGGAAACTAGAAAGATTAGCAGGAAAGCACTTGTGATGTTACTATTATAAGCATAAGTTTATAATATAACTTCTGTTTCCACAGGTTAATTCCCAATGAAAACATTGCTTAGGTAGGTATTCATTTATTCATTTCAGCAAGTGCTTACTAGCCCTAATTAGGACCAGGCAGAAATCCAATGATATCTGCACAGGTAGACCTGGGTCATGCCACACTGCAGCCATTCCCACCATCCAAATCCCTTCAGGTTTGCAGTGATTTTACAACAGGTTCAACTAACATAGAAATTTTTCTAAACACAGAGCCTTCAGTGTCAAGATTGAAAACTTGTCATAATTGCATCCACACACACTCATGATGCACATGTGTGGAATGTATGTCATTTTCATTACATTTACAATTTTCTTTTTTTTCAGTCAATAGTTATTTTTCTTGGATACTACATTCTTTTTCCTGGTTTACATCTGTCAAAATGTCAAATTCTAAGCAGATTGCCTTACTCCCATGTTTTTTCTTCTACTGTGATTTGGGTTAAGAGACAAATAACAAAGCTTGTTAAAAACGTGTCTAAGATTGATTGTGAGTGATAGCTAAGAAGCTTAGCCAAGAACAAAAACAAGGGGGTTAGTACAGAACTGCTGTGACACGCCTTTAACAGTTTCCTGTCTTTTGCCCTGGGCCTTTCAGTTTATTGCATAAGGGAAGCGTCAGGATACTGAAGTCAGTCAGTCAGTCAGTAAGCCTTCTTGTCAGTTGGGGATAGCTAGGATACAGTCTCACACATATTTTCTTGCCAAGGAACAAAATTCAGCCATACTAAGAAACAAAAAGGTGACATCTAAATGTAAATTTAAGCAGAGTGCTTTCAAAGCTTATTAAATTAAATTGAATATAAGTAGTTTCCTCCTACTGAGATAAAAAATGAGAAAGACAAAAATAAGTCCTTTTTAGTAGGTTGGCTTCAGTAGTTATTACATATAAATAATTTACCCTATATAATGGAATAGTTAAGCATAAGAACTAAGGAATTAGATTACCTGGGTTCACAACTCTGACATTTATAGCTGTGTGAACCTTGAACAAATTAATCACTCTGTGCCCCAGTATCCTCACATGTAAAATGTGAGGAGGTAATCCTAGGACTAACTCATCAAGGCTTGAATGCAGTAACACAGATAAATTCTTCAGTTAAATTGTTGGCACTTAGCACTTGACACATAAGGAGCAATGCCTGGTAATTAATGTAGCTGTGGGTACCATGTGCAATTGAACACTGTCTATTCCAAGGCCTCTCTACTACTTAGGGGAATATCCAGTACCCAGTGCAGTGGAACATTCCATTCAGTTATTCAGTCATCATCCATTAGAAATTTAAATTTCTGGTCACACGGCTAGAAATCTGCTAAAGTTTGAAGCAGAAACTGGACATTTTGGGTTCTATTCACTTGGTAAAACACAGTCTTGAGGCTCTGCCACATTCCATTCTGGACTAATTTATAAATCTTCACAAGTTGAGGTTGTAATGGCACACAGGTAATGTGGAATGCAGTATGGAGGTGCCAATCTCTTTATTAATGCAAACAAGAGAAACTTTTTTATTAAAAAGAAAACACGCCCAACTGAAACAATCAGGCACTAATTTGTTCTGTACCTGCCCTTGACTCCCAGAATGTAAGGAGTTATCATGGAACATATATTCTTGCTGGAATGTGGAGCCTTTAGGCAGTTGATGTGCCAATTGCCTTCATTTGGTTCTCGTCTGTAATTTATCATTGGAGTGTCCTACCCTGCTCAAATGCGCCCTTTGTGGGCAGAGGCAAAGCTAATATACTTTCCAAGTGTATTTGAATTGCTTTAATAAATCACAGCTGCCACTGTAAGCAGTTTTATCATTTGCCAGAACAATAAGTTATCTTCATGCTTTAAGAGGCGATGTTCTTCAAGACTTTTATTTGTGTAAATTGTAATGGATCATAACCCATTTCCTAAAATGAAATTAAGAAGCTCATAATACACATTTTTATGATGCAAGAAAATATTCCAAGGAAATCATGTACACGCATCAAAAATAGGGTAATTTTTATCCTGCTTACTTTACAGCAGCAGATTATTTCTTTATGATTACTGTAATGATGTAAGCATTAAATGCTTACAATTGGGGTGAAATTTCAGTTAGCTCTTTACTGCCCTGGTGTTTCAGTGAAAACAGTCTTCAAAGAAAGAATAGATCTAAGTACAAATCATTCTCATCCAGTCTGCTATGTATGAGATGGAGAAGCTTGGCGTTTAACATATTGTCACCCCTGTTGTCAACTCTGTAGACAGCCATTCTGATAAATCCAGCTGGAGAATTAAATATTTGCCCATCATGATCTATAGGACCAACTTTCAATTTCTGTTTTATTTCACAGTGACCAAAACCAGATTTAGAGTGCATCTGATTTGAATCATTTAGACTCCAGAGGGGGAAAATATATTACATAACAGTACCATGTCTGAAGTTCTATATGAGGACAATGTAATCTACTTTTAATATTGTTTGGGGACTCTATTCAGCACAATGGACAACAAACTCTGCTCTTTGTATTGGCTTGACTTAAAAGTTTCTCAGTCTTTATAAACTAATCAACCATTCTTTTGTATATGATAAAAAAATTTTTGTTTGTAATTGCCCTATTGTTCATTCAAAGAGAAAATGTGTACAAAGAAGCCAGGTCATACAATTAGAAACTGATTTGTTTGTTTCAAAACCAAGTTTATCCCCCCCAGGCACATAGCAATAATTTAAATTAACTTCAATCCTTTCTACCTTTATTATGAAAAGGAAGTTTATATGTCCTATTTTGGAAGTTTAAATTTTTCCACACCTCAATTTGCAATGGTGGTTTATTTTTATATCAAACTACCCAGTAGCCATTGTTCAGAACTTCATAAACCCCTCTTTATACCTGATTTCAGGATCTCTTAGCCAGTTTTCCACCTCTAGATAGTAGTCCACTCTTAACCTTTAAACAAAACCCCATATCCTTAAACTTCAGTGTTCAAGTCCGCACCACAACACTCATCATCTGCAGTTCAATCAGGGTCATTCTATAATTTTTTTGTCTCCTAATTTCCTCCTCCACTTTCTTTTTTTATTATCATATTATTGTTGTACTGGGGGTACATTGTGACATTTACTAAAGTCCTTACAATATATCATAGTTGAATTTACCCCATCTGTCATTCTCCTTTATCCCCTGCCCCCCATTCCTGGAATAGTTTTAATAGGTCTCATTTTTCCTTTTGCACATATGGGTATATAATATTGCTACCATATTCTCCTTCCTCTACCCTTTCCTTTTATTCTGGCCGTTCCCACTGTCTTTTGTCTCTTGACCTAAGTCAAGCAAACCCAACCCCACTCCAGGCTCACAGCTTGCCAGGTGCCGGTGCATTCCACTGTGAGTGTGCATGTGTGTATTGATTGAGTGTGTGTGGTGAAAGATGGCTGGAGAGGGTGGCAGGGTATGGGGGCACAGAATCTCTGTGTTCTAAATGTTCTAAGCATGAAGAATGTTGCCTTTCTCCATTGCATTACCTCTTTTTCTCAGACCCTAAATGTGTGAGTCTGTGGAAGGGAGTGGATTTTTTGTCCTCAAGAATTTCCGTCTGAAAATTCTGTTTCAAATAGTAAGTAGACCTATTGTTGTTGGAGGATTTACTCATCTTCATGAAATTTGAGACATTAACATTATGATATTGCCTAACACTAAGACACTCAGCTTATATCCTTTTCTAGAAAACCAATTCTTTATGGACTGCCACTATTTCATAAATACTCACTTAAGAAAAAGCAGCAGATATTTGGTTTATAGTACTATCACTAATTTAATAAAAGTTTGTCTTTGTGGAAAATTGGTACACAGTACCCCCTCCATCTCAAAAGCCACATCCCAAGACTCCCAGTGAATGCCTAAAACCATAGGCGGTACTGACCCTATACAGACTCTGTGTTTGCCCCTTTCATCCCACACCTAGGATAAAGCTTGATTTATAAATTAGGCACAACAATTCAACTCTGCTAGAAATGTGGCAGCAGCTTCTTCATCAGCTGACACAGCTTATCCAACAATTTTTATATTTTTTAGTCCAAAACTTCTTCCAAAATCTGTGCAACAGGCCTTATTTGCAGTAAAGGGGACCCGATGCTGAAGGCTCAATGCTTTCTGGTATAACATGTCACTGTCAATTACATGCACCTGTGAGGGTAACTGCTTGTGGCAACAACTTTTTCTTCTTTACAATTTTGTAGATCTTAGCAACCTCATCATTGAAGTTTTTTTCTCTCCTTATCAAGTCTACATCTTTCCCCGTTGCACTTGAAAGAAGCCATTGTTCTAAATTATTACCATATCAAAGAATTATTACTATAATCATTTTATCATTGAATGCTTGCTATTTACTGTCAATTTGTCTGTATGTTCTTTAAATACTGGCATGGCATTTTTCAATCCTAAATTCATTTTGTTTATTTATTTATTGGTGGGACTGGGGTTTGAACTCAGGGCTTCACACTTGCAAAGCAGGTGCTCTACCACTTGAGCCATACCCATAGTCCAATCTCAAATTCATTTTAAAATCATGGTTGACCTAAGAATTAGGAACGTGTATAAAAAAGAATTTTCCTTTGGGTGTCAATTTACGTTAAGCCTAGGTGGGAGGCAAAGGGAAATGAGTATCAGTAATCTTTGAAGAAAATTCTCTCTATCTCTCTGACATACCTATGCTGTGCATAGTGGGTGGGTGGGTGTGATTAGACATCTATATCTTGAGAAATTACTTTCTTAACAAATTTGGACTGAAAGTAAAAAACTGCATAAAATTAATGGGAAACAGTGTGTCTCCTAAGAATATATGGAAGCTACAGGTGTCATAACAACTCCCTGTATGAGTGACTATTGTCCTGCCTGCTTATTCACTAAGTAACCTGTGTTGGTATATCATGGGATATCAAACTTTGTTGTTAGAAAGTTATATTAGCTAAGACTATAACATCCTATTCCTGCCCAGAAGAGTTAAGTTATTGTCATGTAGAGTAGTGGTCTCATTGGTGGAGCATTGATTGCATGGGCATTCCTGGTCACAGCACCTGTTCCACAACTATCTTAACTTTGTGGTTGCAGAAGAAATAGGATCCTGAGTGTACCTTGCAGCCCAGATGGAATATTGACTCATTGTCACAGTCTTGCTTTATTGGAAGCCTGTTAAATACCAATTCATTTAAATATCATCTACATTCCCAGCACTGCACCGTCTTTGGCTGATGAGATACTTCATGGTCCCTCGGCCACAACTTGTCAGATTGCAAATTTATTCTTAGAGGTCTTGGGCTATGGAGCTAAAACCATCTCTATTTATCCATTTGATGGATAATTTAGGGCAAATTTTCTCTGCTACCTGGGTAGAAATGCTCATTCCTCTAGCTAAGTCTTGCAAAGAGGAAAAGGCATGTTGATATAGAAAAATAGCGAAAAAATTGAGTAACTGCACAGAGGGTGTCTGGTGGTTAGGTTTGGAAACATACAAAAATGTAGCTCTAATTACAAAAATAAGACATACACAGCTCTTGTGAGATTGTGGGGCATGTCACCCACAAAGAACAGGTTTCACGGTATAGGTGACTTATGACTTAAGTTGCCAGGCTTCCTCAATGAACAGGACCCATTGCATCCCAGCAGGTCTAAAGGCAGCTGGGAAACTTCTAAACCACATATGCTGACCACAAAACACACATCTGAAAAAAAAAAGTCCTTTTTGTTTTCTCTGGAATTAACATTAAACCTGTTTTATGTGATGTTCTGCTTCCCAGCATAGCTCCAAACTAGACAGCTAAAATCTCTTAAAAAAGAAACATCATTTAGTCTGTTGGATGTCTGAAATTACTCCTTTTATTCATTTATATCTTTTCACTGAAGAAAGAGTAGCTTGGTTTTACCAAGGGTAGGTTTTGTAAGGGTGTATGACAGGAAGATTGATGAAGTGACTGCTTAGCCTTGGGAAGAATTTGATGCCTTTACAGCCCAGGTGGCCTCTACTCTTGGAAATATGGCCTCTTATCTCAAGGACCCAGAAACAGAGCATCTGAAATAGCATATGGTTCTTTCTACCACAAACAGCATTGGCCACCAACAGTTGCTGCATTTTTAAAAGATTCTTGAAGACCCATCCAGAGACACACTCAGCCTCTAGAAGTGCAAATGCACTTGATTATGGGTTTCCACTCGTGACTTTGCCAATTTTATCGATACTCTAATTGCTAAACACCATATTTTGAGTATGGCAGATAGCCTGTGAGAAGAATAACCCTAAAATGTTAAAATTGTGGACTACATCCCTGTGTCATGACTTTTATGTGGTCTCAGACATTGTTTCACTTGCATGGTTCATGCTACAATGGGAAGATGGGTAGAGTGTCACTGCTGTACTATGTAACTTTGATCAGTGAATAGCTTTTGGTGTGATAGAATGAATTAATAATCAATAAAGAGGACCTAGGGTTTTTGAAGTAAGGCAGGAGAATGTCCAGAGATATCAATGATTATTAAAATCATGAATTGGTAGATGACTCAACTCACTACTTACTTTCACTTGTAAACCAAGTTACAGTGAGTTATATACTGCACCAAAACTACAGAACTCATCCTTATGTGACCCAAAACTGACCTGGAAGAGAATGTCCTTTCTCATACTTGTGTTGTGCCTCTCCCGAGGATCAGGAGTCATGCTTGGATGCTTGGATATAGTTCTGAATGGTCAGTCAGGATATAGTTCTACCCAGCGTGGCCTTTGAGTCGTTATCTAGACCTGTATACGTGTTGGTGCCCATTGATACCTCTTTAACTTCTGCCTCCAGATGGTACACCAAATCAGGAGGAAATCTATTTCATTTGTCAGTGTTCATCCAGTGATAACATTTGTGGGCACCTGCTATGTAACTCCATGGAGAGCCTGGAGTAAGCAACATGGAACAGTAGGACCACCACAAATAATACAAAAATGATCTCTTCAGAGAACTATAGTCAAGGAAAAAGTAAAATAACTTTAAAAATTATCACATGGTCATATACATTTATCAAAATATTGTTAAAGGCCTGTGTACTATGATATGTTCAGATCAAGAGGCAATTTTTGTAAGGAAATATAGGCCCCAAAATGACCACATGGAGAGGAGTGATCTGGCCAAGAGATTCTTTATTGCCAGGTGGGAAAGGGAGAGAACAGAGAGAGTCAAGAGAGAGAGGGAGAGAGGGGCAGGTGCTTAAATACCCCTCAGTGGGACTCAGCATGATCTGATTGGTTAGGATCTTACGGTTCATGCTCATTGGAGGTTGGGGCAGAAGGAGGGTTCAAGCCAGACTTGAGGCAGAACTGTGACCCTGGGAGGCAGGACCCTGACCCTGGAAAAAGAAGCTTAAGGGTGCAGTAAGAACTGAAACCTATCGGCGCCATTATTGCCAACAATTTTGGGGGGAGTTTTGTCCTCCCACCCCCAAATCGTATGATACAGAGTGATGTTAACAGATTCCAAGAGAATCTGATTTTCACATAACACATGATAATTTTTTCCTAAAACTACTTAATATCAAATTTGGTTCAGGCTCAATATTATTTCTCCAAGTAACATATGTAGCTGTTATTTGAAGCCATTAAAGTTCTAATTTGGGCTGCAGTTGGTTATTGCACTCATTTAAAAAAGTAATCTTTGATGAGTTTGACAAACTGAATTTGAAGCATTTTTGGGTGACTGTTGAAGTACCCAATATCAGTATTGGCTATTCTTAGAAGTGAGATTTGTAAAAAAGGGATATTTAAATGGGAAATGTCTTCTAAAGCTCAAAATTTTGTGTCAGAGTTATTATTTACCTAATTGTCCAAATAAAGCAGTCCTGTTTGAACTTTATAATGGTCTACTCATAAAAGACCAAAGCTGATTCATTTAGCCCAGGCCCTTAGCTGTATATCATATCGACAGTGAGGGAACATATGACTTGCTCAAAGCCACAGAACTGAGTAAAAGCTGTGAGCTGATGTTCAAGCTGCCAAACACTTGCTCAGTGACCAGCTCAGCCACCCTCACTTCAGCAGTGGGGTCTGTGTCTACATCCCACGGCAAGTGAGCATCCTCCTGGGTTGACCCTAAGTCTCAGCTTCTCCATCACCCTGCCTTAGGCATTTTTCAAAGCCATCATGTTCTCTTTCTGGTCCAGCCAGTTTCCTCTACAAGATAATTCTCCCCTTTTCTTATTCCACAGATGACTTTGGGCAATCATCTGTGTGGCAATCACAGATTTCTTAGATACAGAAAAATTAGAGCTTTGGAACCCTGGAAACAGCTGCATAGGCCTATGCCTGGGTGCTAGGCCAATGCCAGCTGCAGAGAGCAGGGCGCATGCCAGAGCCTGGTCAGATGTCCTTCCAGAGCTGCGCTGGTATAACAGATCCCTTCTATTATTTTTGCTTACGACAGACTGTTCTTCATAGACATTTAGCTTTTACTGAAGTAAAATTAAAAGGATTTTGTGATTTAAAAATTGCTTCCTTGGCTTTGTCTTGCCCATAAACTTTGAAACTCTTTATGTTCATAGAAATACTATTCATATGGTATCTTATGTATAAAAAATAAATACATCTCTTCAACTTGGGTGTGATGGCACACATCTGTAATAGCAGCAATTGGGAAACTGAAGCAGGAGGATTCCTTCTTTGAGACATCTCAAAGAACCAAAAAAAAAAAGAAAAAACACCTCAAAGATAAAATAACTGGGTATGGTGGCACACAACTGTAACCCCAGCTAGTTGGAAAGTAGAAGCAGGAAGATCTAGAGTTCAAGTCCAACCATGGCAAAGTTAGAAAGAGCCTATCTCAAATGCAAAATATAAACAAAGGTCACGTGATGTGGCTCAAGTGATATTTGAGGTCCTGGGTTCAAGCACCAGTATCGAAATAAAAAAAAAGTACAAAACATATTTTTATTTTCAGTGTGGTACCTTTTTGGCAAACCTTGGGAGTAGCAAACTATCAACAAGTAAGTTTCTAATTCCAAATCACTTTATTAATCATAAGTACCTTGTGCACTTTCTATATGCCAGACAGTGTACTTAAGGGCATTACGTCAGTTAATCCTTAAATCCTTGCTAACCACTTTTTCACCCTTCCTGGTTCACAGAGGATAGAAAGAGAGGCGTGGCCAGGGCAGTAACTGCTCTAGGATATACAAGGAGTCTGTCTTGAGGTCTGGGTCTTTACTATCAAATATTGCCTCTCCTGACTCAACAATGTGTGCCTGAAAAAAAAAAAAAAAGCAATTGATGACACTTGCTTCTTCTCCCCAAAATGTTTTGACCACTGGTTGAGATGCTTACATCCATGGAGACATCATTAGTTGTACAGTCATGGGACTTAGGTATCAAATAGCAGCCCTCTCATACCTAGGTAAAGCAGTTGTAATCATTTATTTTTAAGCCTCTGCACTGTGCCCTTCATCATGATCTTGTTACTGCCAGGCCACTTAGGAATCACTGTTCATACAATTTCATCCTGTAAGCTTTCCAAGGGGCCTCACCAGCTGAAATACCAACTTGCCTTAATTAAAATTTTATTCTCGAAAGAAACTGCCATAGTTTTTTTTTGTAATTTAATAATGAAACTAATTATTGTGCTGCATCTTTGGCTACATCTGTTTACATTTGGGCAGGTGTAGCTTTGTGCTCTTTGAGATCATTACAGAGGCAGTATCCACAACACTGATGTTTCTATCAGGAGGTTCCAAAATCTCCATTTTAATCAAATGTTGTAATGCAGTGTCTGTGTCCTGCCGGTGCTGTAAGACATATTGATAGTGAGGTATAAAAGCTTAACTGCTCAGTTAAGTATTTCTTGTGAATGTGGCTGCGGTAAGACAGAAAACAATCCTGAGAAAGTATTTATAGACTTAATAACTGACTAAAAGTGATTTCCCAACTAAGAAGCAGTATTTTTAGAGCACATGGCTGGAAGTATTACTAAGAAAAAATCAAATGATATGCTTTATATTTGGGGGTGTCCATGTCAGGAAAACTTCCCTTCTGCATTTAATTCACAAAGATCTCTCTGTAGAACTTCTTTGTTTCTGTGTCTCCTGAATGTGTCTAGGGTCTAGATAGCCTTGGATTGCTCTTCACTAATGCAAATTCCTTCTTTGGGATTCTCTGATGCCCACCTCCCTCTCTCCCACCACATTTTAATACAATCTTGAAGGAGTGTGAGAAGGGACTCCATTTGAATTATACTATATTTGAATGATAAAGTATGAGAATTGCTCATCTCTCCAGCTAGATCAGAGGTTTAAATTCTGAAATCATGACTGGGTTTCTGGGTTCTTAAAACCAGGATAATTTTATGCAAAATGCTTACACATATGCCTGTGTGCAGTTGACTGGAAAAGGGACAGCACTTTTTTCAGATTTTCTATGAGATCAGTATTCCCCCATAAATGTTAAATTTCAGGGTCCCCCTCCTTTTTTTGGGGGGAGAGGGTTATTGAGATAAAGGTTCATTATGTAGCCCAAGCAGGGCTTGAACTTGTGATCCTTTTGCTTCTACCTCCCAAGTGCCAGCATTACAGGTGTGACCCCTACGCCCAGCTTGCCCTTCATATTTCTCAGTGTCCCTATTATTGGGTTGCTCTGTTCTGTCCTTTTCAAAGAATAGTGAAGAAATGAAACAGCATTTCCTAAACCATGTACTTAAGAATTTCTGGGAGTTATTTTTCAATTTTACGAAGATTATACATCTAATTAATGTAACCACTTTATTCCTCCCCAAAATTCCTTTTGAAGTTGTCCTCTGGGTGATTAGCTAAACAGAAATTAGACTCAGTCACTTAGTCCTTTTGGCACTGTTTGGAACCTGATTTGCTGCCAATTTAAATAGCTTAAATTCTGAGCCATACATTGTTTAACTTATTTGCATAGTAAACTGTTGGTTAAAGACAGGAAAAACAGAGAACTCAATGCTGCAATGCAATTTATCATGAACAAAAAGTGAGTGACATTTTTTGCATTCATCTCAATAAAATCTTTACTATATTTCTGAATGTACATTTATATATATATATGAATATATATGTATATGCATATGCATACACAGGCAAACATGTATATGTGCACATATGTATAAATATAGGTATGTGTATATGTATATATATAATTTGTCATCTGAACCCAGGCCCATTTTGGAGTGAAGAGGAAGTCAATTAATAATAAGTTTGGAGCATCAGCATGATATGGTCACCCAATATAAGACTTTGCCTCTGTTATTTAAAAAAAAAGAGAGAGAGAGAATTGAGGAAGAGAGACTCTAATCCTCACTTTTTGCAATTTATAATATGTAATAAATAAGAGTTAGTGGTTAAAAAGAAATAAATACATCCAAAATTTAAAAGAACAACACTGTGACATTTATTCCAATTTGGCTTTTTGTTTAGAAGGAAAAAAGGCAATCTATAACCCATAATGTGTTCTTTTGTGGATAACTGCTTGCAGTGAGCAGCATGAATCCTTTTGTCTTATCTCATAAATTAGAAACGAAACCTATGAAAATCAGCCAGTTGGATTTTTAAATGCATAAAGTACATTTCCAAACAGCTAGTTAAAAAGCATGTTTTGTCCATTTTTGTACTTAGCTGCATCTTTAATTTCATATCCATTTTATTATTCATTTGGTTCCAAGCCCATCATTTGAAAAGATAACTGCTCACAAATCATGATCTTTTAAAACATAGTTAAATAGAAAGTAATTAAACATCATGTGTCAGTTGTGAAATAAGAAAGAACATGTATGTATGTTTTACGTACATACTGTATGTATTACAAATATTATTAGACACTGCATTTTGAAGAATGCTAAAATGTAATCTACAATATATTAAATGAAAACATGTATTTTTTTTAAATCACTTGCTCACTCATCTAGCACAAAAAAATTACAAAATGGCTGAGTTAAAAATTTTTGTGAGTCATAAGACTCTCTAGACCTCTGCAGGGGACTCAGGGGTGCTGGGTGCCCGGAAGCCTTGTCTAAGTTAGGAGATGGTTCTTAGCAAGAGCAACTGCCAGGGGAAGCAGAGGAAAGGGATGCTACTTTATATCTTATCTTTGATGTGATGACAGACGCTCCATTTAATATGTCACCAGAAAAGACTGAAAGTCCCCTGCTTGAATTCAGAATAGTGTATATGTACCACCTTTGGGCTCTGAGAAGGCATTGGATGAAGGAGAGCTCTCTTCTTCCTGAGAACTCTGATGAGGAAAAAGGTAGCCTCCCAGGAGGAACAGGCAAAGCTTTGGTTAGGAAACAAACGACAGAGAACTGAGTTTGTTTCTTATATAGGAGCAAGAAGTCTCTAATTTCTCTGAGTCTTTGGTGATACTCATATCTAAAGCCTCCACAGGATTTGTAGCCTGGCCATCCTAACCTTATAGCCCAGATATGTTTCACCAGGGCTTAGCACCTGAGCCCATCTCTCTATCCAAATGATCCCTGCCTGGACATCTGCTCCCTAGCTACAACGAGCTTGCCTTTCCCACTCTCTGCAGCACTGAGTATTTTGCTTGCCTTCACACTCAGATCTGCTTCCGCAGCTTTTGCTACTAGACAGTACAGTTTCTATAGTGTTCAAATACAGAAAAGCACAACTGCTGTACTACCAGGGGTCCCTTCCATTGGATTGCACTTGACGACTATGCCTAGGCTGTCCTGGAAATTCTGTGTGCTGAATCCTGGATGTTGTCATCTAGAGGGAGCACTTCTGGAATTTTAATTTTTTGTTTTTGGAAGGTGGAATACATCCTGGTACTCTCAAATTCCAATTTGTTTTTCATTTAAGATATACTTCTGGAGAGTTATCACCATTTGGTAATAACTAATGCCATTACCCTGCTGTAAATGCCATGGATTGAGCAAGTCACATATCTACTGGACCTTCACAAAAGCTCTAAGAAGTTGGGAATTTATTTGCTCCCAGTTTCTAGGTAACAAAAAGGAAATGGGAATTTGAGGCATTTTTCCAGATTCAGTGAGTAGAAGAGCTGGCATTCAGCTCTTTGTCTAACTATGGAACCTCTGATTTTCCCCATCAGGATAAACAAGCTTCTTAGACTTTACACCAAAAAGCTTACTTACAGTCTCATTTAAGTATTCCTTCTTACTATTTCACCTACTGCTGGTAGCTTTAAATATTTGAACAGTGCTGTAGGTGTAGCTCAGTGGTAGAGCAATTGCCTAACATGCACAAGGTCCTGGGTACAATCCCCAGCACTGCACACAAAAAAGAACAAATTATGGGTAACTGTACTAAATTACAGCAGACCAAATATGCTTGCAGAATGCAAAAATCAGTTAGGGTCATTGTGGAAATAAAGCAGGCTTCCTTTTTTCTTTTTCATCTTTCCTGAAATATTCTTCAGTCATTGTTATCCATTTGATCTCAGATATCTGGTTCTGCAGCCAGTGAAGAAAAATGTGAAATTCAACAAAATGAATAGTGCTGCTCAAGTTGAATCATAATTTAACTTTTTTCTGTTTGTGCTACAGTATATTTAAACAGTGACATTACTTAGTGTGACTTCCTAGGTCATTATCAATTCCCTACAAACATTGCCACTTCCTCCATATGGAACAGGCAAGCTGTAGGCCATGAGTCAAATATTCTACCCTAATACCTAATGACATAAAGTGGAGAGTTAACATTTACTTAATTCCTGAAGCCATCAGGGTGAGTACATAGTCTAATGTGTTATCAGGTGTTAAAAAGGATAATTTCTGAGGGGGAAATAGTTTTTAAAATCTTCATTTTAGCATATTGACCCAGTAGTATGGGATTATGCTCCCTGATGTACAAAGTCCTTCTTGTAATCTCTGAAGGAAAAGGGGTGCTGGCTATTCTGTGTGCCTCTTCTTATATCACTTAGGCATTCTCTGCTCTTCTCCCTGGCCCCATGGATTGGCTCTCTCAGGCTCCTTTTGCTGGTAAGAGGCATCAGTGGCAAGACATCACAGTCAGGGGGAGAAAAAGAGCAAGCAGAGTCTCTGAAATATCCCCTCCCTGCACTGGGCTAGGTTGGTACAGCTGTTTCTGGCAAGTGGCTCCTTTACTCAGCTCTCACTGACTCCTCTTCTAAGATGCTCAGACTCAGTGGAAAAGACAAGTCCCCACTGTTAGAGTCTGGATGCTGCCTTCACTTATTGATCCTTTAATGTGTATACTCACTTAGCAATTCTCCCTTGATTAACAGCTGTTCCCTTGTATTGTTACGTTGGACAGTATTACTGACAAGACAAGAACCTGAGGTGCCTGGGACACAATCACTAGAGTACCTGTATCTTCATCTTGGCTCTTCTAGGCTGCATGATCTTAAGTGGTCCTCTCAGTCTCTTGTGCTTCCTTATAAGAATAATAACTGTACCCACTTCACAAAGTGCTTAGCCCAATGAGTGCAGTAAGCCATATGAATAAATGTCATTATTAGTTTGGACGAAAAAGAGGAATGCTTCCTTCCCCATTTGAGTCAGTACACGTGTGAGCTATACTGATCTAATCATGGCTTCCTCAGAAAGTTCTCTATACTCTCTCTTCAACAAAATTAGAGATATGGGCAAAATAGTTTCTGCCAGGTAGCGAGTGGTAAGGGGGGGTAAGGGAGGGAGAGGGGCAAGGGAGGGGGCAGGGGGAATGAGGGAGAAGTGACCCAAACATTGTATGCACATATGAATAAAATAAAAATTTAAATAAATAAATAAATAACTGCTAATAAGTAAATCTAAGCACTGGCATACAGCTGTTCATCTTAGAGTTTTAAAAGAAATAGTGGATTCCATCCTTTGCAACTTAACAAGTTTCTCAAACCTCAAAAACTTTTTTGTTCTTCTTCCCCAGCCCTCTACCCTGCATTATTGCAGAAGAGTTGATGGGTAGCTACTGTTGGCAAGCATGATGAGCAACAGGTCACACACACAAAAGGCTCCAGCAATAGCTTGAAAGCTGCAGCAGAACAGGCAGGTGCAGAAAGGAAGTGGCACCTATTTAGGTCTATTCTATTTAGGTCTGAGCACGAGTTGGCTGTTACCATACCTAAACCCTACTGAATCAGAACCTTTGGGGTTGGGGCACAGCAATTTGTCTTTTAACAGGCCCTCCATGTTATTCAGAGGTAGACTAAACATTGAAAGCCAGTGATCTTGGGGGTAGGGAATGGGCCAGCTTTTGCAGGTAAATAGAGGTGGACAAAAGACAGTGAGGCTAGGTTGAGTGGAAAATAGCAAGAATCCAAAGCTGTTTATTATTATTGTTCTTGTTATTGTTGTTATTATTGTTTGTGGTTCTGGAGATTGAACCCAGAGCATTGTGCTTACTACAAAGTGCTCTGCCACTTGAGCCATGCCCCCAGTCTGAGAATCCCAAATTTTGAGCCAACATGCAAGCCCTGCTGGGCTAGGATGAGCCCAGCACTGTACCTCACATTAGCACTTCAGAGAGCAGCCTGGTGTCCTGACAGGATGGAAGGCAAGGCCAGTGCCTGTCTCCTTTAGGCTCCCTGCATCATTGCACTAGGCTGAAGCAGAGGGGTGCCCAGCCCAGAAGGCTTCCTCTGCCTAGAGGGCCACAGAGCTGACTGTGCCTTTTGGCTCTGCTCATGTGGAAACTTATAAAGCACTTTTTGCCGTGATGGAATGCAGATACTACCTTTGGATCCCTTGTAGGCAAGGAAAGAGCTATCGAGTGAATGATTTGAATCCTTTCTCTCCCTAACCTGAAACAAGCCATTCAAAATGAAACTGCAACTGTCATAGTGGAGACAGCTTGCAGGGAAGGCTGCGTGGAAGAGCCCTGACATCCACAGACCACTGGTTGTTCCGTTTCACTTCACTTTGGTTATTATGAAATCTGATTCAAGTGTTGACCACAGCTTCCAATGCCAGCCAGCTAAAAAGATAAGCACATTTCTATCTATGGAGACATGACTGCAGACTTCAGATGAATACTACACTTTTAACACTTCCCTACACAGTGATATCAAAGATCTTTCTCATTGGGGCCAAGGATAGACATGAGTTAGTTAATTGCATAGATGAACAAAAAGTATCTTCACTCTTGCTTGGGTTTGTGACCTATGGGGCCCTGAGCATTGCTTTGGGGTCATCAATTAGAATATTGACAAAAATACAGAATAACAGAGAATCAGAAGTCATGTTCCCCAACTCCAACTATAACAGTAACTTAAAAAATATTTATCCTCACTCACATTCTCCATGGAAAACATTGGTTATTGGTAGAATACATAAATTTATATCAAGCTGATATGTCTGTTTTTACCTTAAGGAGAAGTCAGAAGAAATTAGATCATGAAAATATTAGCACTTAGCAGTTTGTATATATATGCTTAAAGTTTATGTGTCTCTGATGTAACAGAAAACATCTTATTAATGGTTGTTTCAGTTTATCTTAGGAATTTCATGTGATTGTCCCCTTCAGGAGATAATGCAGAGCATGTCATCATATGAATAGATCCTGTCAATTAATTTTGAATGTTTTTATGAGACCATGGGTTTTCTCATTACTCTCTAATCTAGACTTTTTGGATTATTGTAATTCCATGTGGATCAAAGAACACTAATCACATTTTTTAAATCAGTAAGAGGATCTTTTCCTTCATATTCTTTTCAGAAGTTACCAAGAGTAGTTTCTGTTGCATTCCCCAAATACTACTATAGTTGTGGCCTTTTATAAGGTCTTTGAGTGGTCTTGTGTCTTCAAACAAGTTGACAGGGAAAAAAGATCCAGGACACTTCACTTCTGCATCAAAGAAGATATATAGCAGTGACATAGAGAGACTGAGAACTCAGATCGTCCAGAGAAAAAAAGTACAGATTCTCTGTCCCGCAGGTTCCAACCTTCTTGGTTGTACGTAACCCTTCATGTATGTAATGTATTATGAACAATGACAAGTTCATAGCTTCTCACAGTCTCCCAGATTTCTAATCCTTTCCTATTTATTTCCCTTTCAAAATATAAAAATCCTTACATTTGGCCCATTTTATAAAAGCAACAAAAGAAAACCATAACACCCCATCAAGCTTGCGTTCTCTCTGAATCTCTCTCCAGCCCTCTGCCTTACTGCCAGCCTTCTCCCTAGAATCCTTTCCCTCCTGTCTGGCTGATTTATATGTCACTGGCTTTGTTTTTGTTAAGGTCACTGGTAGTTTTTGAACCTGGGGTCTACTTTCTTCTCTTCCTTGGCAGCCCTGCAGCTCTAGTCATTGTCACATTTCTCTTTGTTGACACACTCCCCTCCCTTTCCTTCCTCGATGCCATTCTCTTCTGGTTCTTCTAATTTTTCTACCTCTCTTCATTCTTTCTGGCTTTCATTTCCTCAGCCGAATATTTAAACATTATTGTGCTTTATGTGCCTTTTTGATATTCTTCTCAGTCTTTTAGATCTATTATCCCTAAGAGCAGCACTGTTCCAATGACTTCCCGATCTACAAAACAAGCTTTTGGCCTAAGCACCACACTCTCAGCTCACATGATTAAGATCACCCGCATGCACTCTCTCCTCCTGTACTTACAGCTAAGGACCACAGTCTACTTTATCCCCAAACCAGAACCTCATGTTTATTCTTGGGTTTTCCAGTCTGTCCCCTCCTCATTGCAGCTCCTTCATGCCAGTTTCTATTACCTCAAGTCTTGAGTATCTCTTGCATTGGTCTCTGTCTCGGTTTTTCATCCCTACTATGGCTGCCTTAGCTGGTGTCTTATTGTCTTGACCTTGGGTTGTTGCCATTGCCTCCTGGTAGACTCCCAACCTCTGGCTATGCATCCTCCCAATGACCACTGGAGAATCTTTATGAGGGTGCTGCCCATCATTTCACTGCTCTGCTTATATATCTTATCTGGGACTCAAATCTTGAAGCACTAAGTTCTGATTTCAAATAGCCTGGCTTGCAAGGTGCTGGAATTTGAGCCTGCATCCTCTTTTTTTTTTTTTTTTGGCAGTATTGGGGTTTGAATTCATGCTTGTTAAGCAGGTGCTCTACCACTAGAGCCACTCTTCCAGCCCACCTCATTACATTTCTATCTTTTTCTACTAGTGATGCTTATTTCTAACTTGCTGCCATCTCTAAATGTTTAACATCTTAATTTTCACATCTCTGGACTTCATACATGCTGCTCCTTCTTTGTGCTCATTCCTATCTCATCCCATCCTATTAGCAAATATCTGCTCATCCTCTAATACAAGGCTCAAAAAGGCTTCCTAGAGGCCTTCAGTGACCTGCTCCCCGGTTCCCATCCACACCTGAAGCAAAAGTGCCCAGAGAAGAGCTCCTCCAATGATTCTGAGACTCCAGGGCATGTTCCTGCTCATGTCCCATCCCACTGTACACATTAAATGTGTACATTTAGGGCCTATTTCCACCCTTCATGTAAGCTCTGTGAATGACTTTTACAGTTGTTCTTTCACCAATGCAAAGAATAGTAAAGTTTGTGGAAAGAAGGATCAAAATTACAGAAATCTTAAGTGAATTGCCAATCCAATTGTCTAGCATTGAATATTAGAGCAGAGATATGCCAGTAACATCTCATACTATATCAAATAGCCAACTGTTAAAAAAATCAGGAATTGTCTGGAGATAGAAACAGGAGAATTGAGGTATGAGGCTAGTCTGGGCAAAGTTGGTATGAGACCCTATCTGAAAAACAAGCTAAAAGCAAAAACACTAGGGGCATGACTCAAGCCTTGCAAATGTGAGACTCTGAGTTTAATCTCCACTATTGAAAAAAAAAATCAAGAATTGCTTCCACTGGTTGCTAAGCCCTTTTTAGTTTGAAATTAGCAATGGTGAGAATATATGCTCTGGGGAAATTATCAAACACAGCAGATCAGGGTTTTTTCTTTTCATTTTTCCCCCAGACAGACTGTTTTTCTGAAGCCCACTGGTGGCCAGTATTACAGGATGGTCAGTTAGTCCTTTCTCATTCCCATCAAGCATGTGATAGTGTTGGAATTCCTAGAAGCTTGTTCCTGACAGCTCTCTCTCTATCCCACTCCTCTGCCTTAGTCCGTATCTTCATTGTCTCTGCCCTAGCTCATTGCTGTGGCCTTCCAGTAGACTCTAACATTAGACTAGAGTCATTGCTAAATTACCACTAAAACAATGTTTGACTAAGAGTTCTTTCAGTCTGGAAAGGAACAAAAGAGTTTTGTTTCACAAAAAATAATAATGTATGAAGCTTTCTGATATTAAAAAAAAGTCTACTTTTGTTTCACCACCCATGCCTGTGAAATAGTTTTTCCAGTTGTAGTGATCAGTGAATTTCTACATGCTGAATCTACCACTTTCTTTGTAGATATTTGGCTGGGGCTAGGTTACATCCTATAGCCATGCAATAATATTGGTAATTTGACCTAAATGATGTTGACCCTATGTCTTTTAGCCTAATAATTATCCTGTTCTACTCAGCAATTCATCAAAGGAAACATGTACCCAGGGGAATACATGTTACTATAGCCAGCTCCATCTTCTCTTTGCCCCAGGTGGGGTCTAGAGGAAAACCTCCCTCTGTAGCCTCAGCATCCTTTTGTTTGCTGCCAGCCAGGTAGGTTTCAAGTACGTCCATAATTAACTTGGCTGGTCAGGATGCAGGAATGCCACATTTCTTCTAAGCCACTCAACCTCATTAAGAAAGTAAAACATTGTGAGGCTTTCAGGCAGCCTATCTCCCTCTGGGTTGTTGAAGTTCTCTGGCTGTCAGCACAGTACTATGGGCCAAGAAAGTTCAGAGAATTACTTCAATAATATGACAGCCTCTTCCATTTAAAATAGAATTCAATGCTACTTCACTCAGAGGCATTCATTGAAATTCTGTGCATGATCCATTCCTCTAGTCATTTAACAATGTCTCTCATGTTTGCCCTGATTTAAAAAGAGAGAGAGAGAGAGAGAGAAAACCAGCTTTGTATTTGTGATAACATGGATCAGGATGGTATAATTGCAGTGAAAAGGCCCCCGAGCTGGCAGTAATAGGCTGGTTCGTCTGATGTGTACTGCCATTAGAAAATGACCCATGCGTGGATGTTCTCAGGGGATGGTAAAGAGGCTTTTAAGAATTACACTCTGTGCAGTATGAAAGCTAATGAGCAAAAGAACAAGCAGGAAGAAAAACTACTGCTTCAGGAAGCATGGCTCCACTTAGGGCTTGTCACAGCTTCGCTCCAATTCATTAGGATGCACTGTCCACTTTGGGACACACACTGTGGTCCCTCCATTCCCACACAGTCTCCTGGAGGCCACTCTGCACCACCTTCCCAAGGAATTAAAGCCACTAAATAATAAATGCTGAGGAAAAAAAGAGGATGGATACAAAGACTGCCAATAAATAAGGTGAAAGCAGTCATTTACATCAAAGATGAAAGCGTTTATAATGGGCTTCAACAGTATAAAGCAAAAAAGGCAATTTCTTGAATTCTATTTTTTTTAACTTTTAGAGTCATTCTTTGCTATTTCACTTCAGATATAAGAATAGAATAGTACCTAATTATGATTTCCTGAGTATGTACTTTTATTCTATATCTTAATTGTTTGCCCTGTTTAAAAATAAGACATGTCTTACAATCTAGTCTATTCTGTTTTGTTGTCTTAAAGGTCTCACTTAGGGTTTTGGATCACATATATTGGAAAATTGGCATAGAGGCTAAGTGTCTCAAAAGATTCATACCTTGCTTTGCAAAACTGACCTCCTTTGATGTAGTTGTTATACTTGGGATTTATAACTGGGGGGTTTGTATTAGAGTGAGATAATGTCTGTATAAGTCAGAGAAATCAGATTCCTCCAAGGTGTTTGAGGGCCACTGAGCTCCATGAAAGGAGAGTTGTTGTAGTTGTCTTTCACTTTGCATGATGGAGGAGATGCAAGCAAGGGACAGTCATCTCCCCAAATTCACCAATTTGTGGCATATAGTAGGGGTTCCTTTTTCAAGAAACCATAGGAATACCATGATATCCAGCTACATATCTGTCCTCTCCATCCAAGGCTCGCTGGAACTCCACAGTGTTCTAAGGAGATAAAGCTGAAAAGGACTTTCTTCCCTAGAGATGATGGTGAAATAAAACTTGGGAAGAAACTGATAGTGTTCACATAATTAGAAAACATAGCAATAGCAGTTTATAAACTACAGAATACAATCATCTGTAAGTGTCCTGGGGGAATATTGTATTCTCTAGGCTCTCATCTTAGGTTGTTTCACAGAATCCCTGTTTATCTTCTTTCTCTTTCCTGTTTGCATCTTCTAAATATTATGAAGAGTGTCTTTTTTTCCCCAAAGGTCAAGTGAGTTTTCTAGGGATAGACAGGTGCCCAAGACAGTCTTGACTGAATTGGTTATATGTAGAATTAAACTATTTTTATCTTCTCTTTCAAGATTTTAGGATCATTTTGAAAGAGAAAAAAGCCAAAGTAAATATACAGCCTCTTCAAAGATTGTGGGGAGAGCCATGATTTGAAATGGTCTTAGTAATTGAAAGCTGTAGTATCAGCAGACTAACAACTAATGAGGCAAATGAAAGTCCTGCAATCTGCTTGAACAACCCTCCAACCCTACACCCTGGCTGCCCATCCAGTGTCCAGCTTTAGGCATAATTAGCCTTTAAAACAGTTATTGAGTGGTATGAGTTGGTTTTCACCAGACAATCATGCTTGACCTTTGATTTTCTTTCTTTCTTTCATACTAACAGGATCTGGTTCAACAGACTGTGGAACACAATTCTTTTTCACTTTACTTAATTGGTTTCACTATTGAGAAAACAATTAATGCAATAAATGGTCATTGAATACCTGCCACATCAATGAGATTATGTTCAACACTTGAAAGGTAGTTGAAAGGTAGAAGAATGCCTAATAAATACTACTTTAATTTAGTGAGTAAGAGCAAAGGTGCTAGAGTCAGAAGCCATGAGGTAAATTCTAGATTTTTCTCATAGGAGTTTCATGACCTGGATTAATTGCTACATCTTTCTTAGTCACAGTTTTTTCTTCCATAAAACAAGTTTAATAATTATTATAGCCTCTCAGGATTTCACAGCAATCAGGTAAAAGTGCTTCACTCCCCGTTTGACTTACAGTCAGTGATCAACAGGTATAATTAATTTATAATGGAATATCTTCAAGGCAGATAAAAATATAGAGGTATTAATAGGAAGCCTAGAAACAATTCCTTATGCTTATGAGTAAAAAAGTCAAAGAAGAGAACCAGGTAGATACTGAAATTAGCAAAAGGCACAGACTACCAAACTTCAGCAAAAGGAGAGGCCAGTCCTGGATATGCATTTTTCTTCACATTCTTTACCAGCTTTGCCATAGTCAAGAATTTGCTGAGCTACTGTAATTCCACCTCATATAAAGAGCAGTATTTGAATTCAGATGCAAGCTGCTGGATGATTCCTTAGGAGCTTAGAGAAATACTTGTATCATCCAACATAAGTAACTGTTACATTAAGCAGATTGTTAGCACTAATCATTTGAAAAGACATTCTACCATATTAAGAATGCTTCACTTAATAAGCACAACATACATAAAAACATATATTCATGTGTGAAACTACAGTGAAACTTCTTTGATAATCAGTATACATTTTTAAAATGAAGGATAGGAAAGTAAAACATGTCCTGTTTTACTAAGAGTAGGTGAATGGAATGGGTGAAGGAGGGCAAACATGGTTGATGCACTTTATGTACTTGTATGAAAATAGAACAATGAAACCTGTTGAAATTGCTTTAAGAAGGGAAGGAGAGGAGGTGAGGAAAAAGCATGGAGGGGGTGAATCTAACCAAGGCTTATTATAGCATATATGGAAATGTTACAATGAACCTCTGCACACAACTAATGCATGCTAACAAAATGTTTAAAATTTTTTAAATAAAATAAATACAACATGCAAAAATACACAGCTTGGGTGAATTTAGGAAGACAGTGAGAACAGCATCAGCAAGACCAACAGAAACCCACAAGTACAGTTACTACTTTGCCTGTCATTTCATTCACTTCCAAAATGTTATACCTGTTTAAAGTACTTAAATAATAGTTAAAATAATATCAGTCGCAGTCCCAATTTGTATTGCTTAATTGATTTGCATTCGTGTGTTCCTTAATTGTGCTCTATCAACAGAAATATCTTCTTGCTTAAATTTTAACAAATTATCCTCAAACTACAAATGGTATTCTACTTTAGTAGAAACCCTATTCACTTTTCAGATTTATGATTCAGACATTTTGAACTGGATAGCTTCTCCATTTTAACAGAGACTATTCTTTATTGGCCAGGAGGCATGTGTACATTCCTAACCTTTTCACTTTCAGAAAAATAAATGGCACATGTGACTTGAAAATTGAATCAATCTTGACTGAGAATGAAATAATAAAAATAGCTAATGTCTTTATCATCTCCTTAGCAAGCCTACAAGGCAGAAGGCAATTGCTGTTTCTATTTTGTAAGCTGCATTATATCTTGCTAATCCTCAATAAATATGAAAAAGCGATCATTTCACAGCTAAGAATTGACAAACTGGAACACATTTTTCATTTGAATAGACAAGATAAGCAGGTCGCCAGGAGTGCTGCCATCTCTGCCTTGGGGTGTGCTGTGTCGCAGGCAGACAGGGTTGGTTCATTCTTAGGTCACTGTTATCTCATTTCTCTGTCTGTTCTTGGGCCAGGGCTCAGATCCATTCCCAGACAGGCCCCTGGCTTAGGGACCATTCTGCAACCTGCCTTTCCTGGCATCCTTTAAAGAAATGGGCAACCCCAATTAAACCATTGCAGATGCAAATTTCTTGCCTGGAGAGCAAATTGAGATTCATGAATATAGATCAAGCTTTCCTTACACTTAAATTTTCATTTTGAAATTGGAGAGTATTTGCTCCCGACATAAATCTTTATTTGCCTTAAGTGTGTTTACTGTGAGGCCCCAGTACAGAGCTGGTAGCCATTGTTTTGCATAACTGAATATCAAAGTTCACAAATCACCAGCAGAGAAGGCCTGAGGAAGGAGACTTTAAGTGCAGCTCACCTGTGCTTCTAGCTGAGATGGCCGCTCAATGCCTTTATGGAGGTGGGTTCACCCACCTCCACACCCTTTCTCTGTCTTGACCATTATTGAATGTTCACTTCCTCTTTCTACCAAGACATTCTGCTTTGTGAATGTCTTAACAGCTCTATTGTTTTCTCTTCACTTCAGTTTTGGTTTAGAGGCTGTTGTAATAAACAGATCTCTTATTGGCCATCTCAATTTATTTTTAAACAAAATGGCTCTTTGAACGGCTGGAAGGATTCAATAAGCAAATACATAAATAATCTTCAGAAATTAGGCCATCCCACCTGCTCTCTTCCCCTCCCGTACCCCTTTCTTTTCCTTTCCTTTCTTCTCTTTCAGTTTACTAGCACCTGGAGGTATTTTGCAAAAGATATGTCAAGGTCATCTGGGTTTTCATCTATGATCAAATAAGAGCCCAAAATATTAAGATGTTCCTCTCATCTTCAACTATGCATTGAATCTTCAGCCAGAAACACTGCTCTATTCTATTCACAATTGCATGAACTTGACAGTGAGTTCAAATTGCTTGCTCTTTGCTTTAGAAGTAAATGGTAAGGAAAATCATCAGTCATAGGTTTTCTACGACCATACCAAGTTATTTTCTCACATATATAACAATTCATGCTACAAAGAATTTGATGTGCTTTGGAAAAATGTCATAATAAAATGATAAGATAGCCATAGTTTTTAGGATGTAAATTTTCAGAGATATTGGATATATGAATTACAGTGGAAGATTTAGGCTCTAAGGAAAATAGAAATTGTTTTTGCAATTAATATTAAAGGAAATTTATCTTGAGTATTTTTGCATGTGAGGTCTCCTAAGAGGTAATTTTACTAGTGGTATAGCTTTGGTTGTTTTCTTATCCTCAATTTGTATGATTTTTTTTCTTATTGTATGTTTTACATTCTAGGAATATAACCCTTCACGCAGATACTATTAGACTTACACATATTTCTGAGCATATTAAATGGAAGCTTTGACTGTGTATTGTAGATCAGAAAGGAGCTGGGGAGAAGGGAACCATTACCCTTAATTTTACTGGCAATATGTAGGATCATTGCAAAGATTCTCACTAAGTTAGTATTTCTCTGAGAGTGAGTTAGAGTGAGTAATGGGAATATAAAATAAGAGGACACATAAAGCAAGACAAAAGGTGACTTTTAAAAGTTATATACTGGTTCCAACTCCCAAATGTGGATAGAGGCCAGCCTGGCAGATTCCCAAGCTTGTTCTCTCAGGTGTTCTAGGGAGGACACCTTGCTTCAAACGTGTTCGGTGAATTGAACCAATCCTCTAATTCGGTGACTATTTCCATGCCATTTTTCTACACTGTCTCTGAAATGAATAAACATGTATTTTTATATAACAAAGGAGAAAAAACTATTTTCTTTTACAAAGACTATCATGTAATTTTATCTTTCTTTGATATTAAGTTAAAACTTTAACACACTCAATTTACGCTTTTTATTAACGATGCATATTGATTGGGTTTTTTTTTGTTAACCTTTTGTTTCATTTTTAGAATCAGGCTGCAAAATTTAGCTCACTGCTTATGTTCGGAAAATCTAGGATTTTAAAGGGTCTTCTCTCTCAGAGATTCATTTTAAGACAGCAGTTTCATTTATTCCCCAGGAGTCAGCATGGTGAATAGTGTAAGCTCTAGAAGCACCTTATTGTACAGCATGACATGAATCTGTTTTACTTCTGTACCACTTTGTCATTTTTTCCTAAGTCAGAACGGTCTTCTCAACATTTATAAGTGCAGATCAGAATCTTCACATGACAAGGGGAAAGCACATATGGGAGATATAAGAATAGGTAGAAAACCCAAAACATGAAAGTGTTTGATGTCCCCACTCCAGAGGAACTAATACAGAAATCTTAAAATGACAGAGGTTATCATGAGCAGGGGATCAGGAACCAAGTTAAAGATCAGTTAGAGTTGAATCAACATGGGTCATAACACATGGGTACATGAAAGCAATAGTAAGAATCTTTCTGTACAGCTATCCTTAACTCAACTAGCAAAAACACATTGTCTTTCTTATTATGCATATGTCCTTTCTTCAACAAAATCAGTGATAAGGGCAGAAGGGACCTGCCTGAAACTGAGGAGGGGAGGGTGGAAGGGTGGGGGAGGAGGGCAGGGTAGAGAAATGACCCAAACAATGTATGCACATGTAAGTAAATAAACAAAAAAATGTTTAAAAAAAAAAAATGCATTTTAAATCCCTTGTGGAAAGGATTAAAATAACTGAAATAAGTCAATTCTGGTCCACTTAAAAAAGAAAAGAAAGCCAACCACTGACCAACTAGATGACTACAAACAAATGCATTATGTTGTATTCTGATCTATATTCATGGTCACCTATTGAATGTTTTACCAGAATGTTCTCCTAGCAGTTAATGGTGAAACAGAATAAAGCATGTCATACCTTTTACTTGCTGTTGCCTGTTGTCTAAGGCAAAGGCTATTTAATTATTCAGGGTAATGAGTTCATACAACACGAACAAACAGGATTCATCCAAAGTTAATAGGCTGCTTATAGTATCTGTGTAGAATAAGATAGTGTAGGAAGATGGGAGAGTAAGGAAAAAAGTAATTTAATTTTAAAAGTCTTTTATAATCTGTGAATTCTCGAAATACCATTGAAACCAACAAAAAGCCAAATATAAAAGGTGTCATTGATAGCAGTCAACTGATGTCAAGAGAGGCTTCTGTCTTTGTGTTATGAAGAGTTTACCACTGTCACGTGTGTTTGTTGAACCATTCTGAGAAACCATAGAAGCATCAGTGGAGTTTGGGGGTCCATAGTCTTGTCCATTCTCAGAAGTAAAAAACTGTAATCTTAGGAAACCAACAGCTGTATAGTACATTCCTGATACAGAGACTGAGATGTTTGAAGCTTGCCGTGGGAACAGAGGCTTTCACTCCAAGAAATGCCACATGTTCTTGGGCATTACTAGCATGTTTTCAAAAGGGACTTTGCTTTTCTTCACAGGTTACCAGCCAGTCTTATCTGGTCAGCAGGGCTTCCAAGGCCTGATGGGAGTGCAGCAGCCGGCTCATAGTCAGGGCGTGGTGAGCAGCCAACAAGGAGCTCCCGTGCAAGGCGTGATGGTCTCCTACCCAACCATGTCTTCTTATCAGGTGCACATTAGCAGCTGAAAGATTGGGGATTATAGAGTTGCACTTTCCAAAGTAAAAGCTGTGGGAATTTCTGTGTTGTGTGCTTGACTAGGTGGTGAGTACTTCGCTCTGCCACTGTTGTTAGTTGACTTTGACTCAAGATTATAAAGGTAGAAAATGGGAAATATATGCTTCTATAACTACTATGACATTTGAATGTTCTTATAAATTTGTTTCCCTATAAACTTTCTATTTGTAGAAGAAAATTCGTTAGAATTCTTTTCATGAAGACCTTTGGGCATTTAATTGAAATTTCACTTATTGGTAGAAAGCCCCCAGTATAAATTTCCAGTCATTTTTTTTGTACTCATACAAAAAACTTCATTATACCATGATTATAAATTATTAGAAAATTTTAAATGGCATCTCAAATTTATTTAAGGGCACTTATGAGGCTTAATAGCTCCATTTTCCAGACTAAACTTGACTTTAGTGTGTAAAATGTGCTTTACACCCTTTTGTGATGTTCTGCAACACCCTGGAAGTAGAAATGAAGAGCTAGTGCAAGGCTTTAACCATTAGATTTAGCTGTGCTGGTGGGAGGTAAAGTATTCCTTGCTCTAAAGCACCTCTCCTAGACTTTCCTACCTTGCACAAAGCCCTTTTTATTGTGGAAGGCTCCAAATCACTTTGCATAAAATCAGAAAAGGACATGGCTTTCCAAACTGAAAGAACACCCCTCCTGCAGATCCAGGTGTAGTCCCTAGAGGGCATCAAGAAAGAAGAGAGAAGACAGTGCAGAACTAGACTTTCTGGGCAACTGTTGCATACTGGCCCTGTGCCAGCCTCTGTGCCCCAAAAGCTGAAGTGCTTGTCATGACAACACTTTGTTCATTGCACACAGCAAAGCAGCCCCTTCACACAGGGTTTGCTTCTGTCTTCTACAGGTGCCAATGACCCAAGGTTCTCAAGGAGTGCCCCAGCAGACATACCAACAGCCAGTCATGCTGCCTAACCAGGCAGGCCAAGGGTCGCTCCCAGCCACCGGAATGCCTGTGTACTGTAATGTCACGCCACCAACCCCTCAGAACAACCTTAGGCTGCTTGGTCCACACTGCCCTTCCAGCACTGTCCCTGTGATGTCTGCCAGCTGCAGGACAAACTGTGCAAGCATGAGCAACACTGGTTGGCAGGTCAAATTCTGAATGCTCTGCCTGTGGTGCATTTCATCAGATATTACTCATGGCCTTTAAGGGAAGTGGAGCAAGTTGGGAAAAGTGGCTGGGGACTTAAGTATTCACTCCACACTCAAATGAATGCTGCTGGTATTCTGTAAAAAATAAAAAAAGACTAATACACACATTAGCTGGTTAATGGTGCATATTTCTGTCATGTCTGCTAGGTATGCCTTTATAGCTTAGCTAGTGACATGAATTCATCAAGGTAAGATTTTCTCCTACCACTGAATACCACTGTGTAGATTATAATCTCCCTGATTCGAATTAGTTTTGTACTTTGTGTTGAGTTTGTGATGCTAAAAGTATTTAAAAACTATATACTAAATCACATTGTACCAAAGCTGTAATGGAAATGAAAAGAGGAGTTCATGAATGGAAGGAATAATTTATATACACCATAGAGTTTTCTTTTTTAATGGATATATACTGTATTGTAGTGTTTAATCAAAATAAAACTATTTGACCTTATGGAGGAAGGTCATGTTTTTACCACCAGTTTGATTCAGTCTGTGTTTTATTATGTGTCACCGTTATCCTTTTCCAGCATTATTTCATGAATTCTGCCTGGAATAGTGGTTCTGGGTATTTGTAGTTGGATTGTCATTGTACTGGGAGATGTCACAGGCAAAAGCTTAGCCAAAAAGCAAACACTTAGCTAAATGTAGTCTCCTGTCATAAACAGTAAAGGTGATGAAAATGAGACAACCTCCGTATCATTCATTTATTGAAACATATGTCTTGCTTTGAATTATAGGAATATTGAATGCAAGTAGCTATATCATACCAATCAGGAACAGGTAGTGTTGTTAGTAATAGCAGCCTAATACCAAACCCTTTCCTACCTTCACTGGAGTTCTACCTGAAGAAGAAGATATTGTCAATCAGAGGAAAATTGGAAGAGGTATAGTCCAAATCCACCAGTTATATTAGACCACATGGTGGAAAGTGGCATTGATTTTGACAGTGATTCAGTAACTCAAAGGTGCTAATGTTTGTTCTGGTGACTGAAAACAAGGTAAATATAACAATGATTTAGTCACAAAGGCCTAGAACATTGGTAAAGATGCTTAGAAAAAACTTGTGACTATCTAATCTCCTTGTAGATTCTGCAGATAAAATTGAGTTATGACAACATTTAAAAAATATTATCAGAGCTCTGAGTATTGGCCCTTTGGAAACATTTAATTGGGGAATAAGACCTCATATCTTTCACTTTACTCTCATAGCACCATGACTAGTAGTTTTGAATTTTATGCTCCTTGTCTAAAAACCATTATGACTAATAAGAGATCTGTAGAAATTATATCTGTAAAATTCTCATTGTTTTCCATATTATCAAATTTTATATTAAATTTGCCCTCTTCATGTTGTTTACTTGTGGGGAAGTTAAGTAGTTAAAAACTCTACTTAACAGATTTATCATTTCTTAGTTTTATACTATCATTTCCTCATTTCCTTTCCCTTTAAAAGAGAACTTTTGCAATATTCTAATTAGCTTCATTCCGTGTGAAATCTATCTCATTTTTCCAAATCTCAATCTATTTATTTCTCTATCACAAATAATCCCTGACCATGAAAAGTGTGATAAAAGAGAATGTTTTATTTTTTTTCTTGTGGAGCCATTAAGGCAATAGCCACTTTGAGGAAGAACAATAATACATTTGCCCAAATAATCTCCCCAGTGTAAGAAGAGTGTTGGTGAGGATGGGTTCGTTTTTTAAAAATGCATTTTCTATTTATCCTTCTCATCTTGGTGGTGATCTCAAACTCAATGATCCAAATGTAAGTGTAAATGTTTATTTTCTTTCCATTACGTTCTGGGAAATTTTGGCCTTCACTTAATGAGTCTTTGCATTGCTAAACTTTTTGCTCTTATGGATTTAAAAAATACCCCATGCTAGTGATAAAGACAAATATTTTAGATTTAGATATTTAATTAAAAATTAAATAGTATCCCATTTGGATACTATTTAAGGCAAGGCCTTCCTTATTTTCACTAAATATTTCTATCTAGAATTACAGTATTTCAAATGCTATTATTCTTACTGTTCTCTTGCATTAAAATAGTTTAGATGGCTAAATAGAATGATAGTGTATTATTGAAACATTTTCAGAATTTAATTTATTGTTAAGAGAACATTGGTTAACTTAATAGTGGTTAGTAATTTTATGACAATCATGCTTTTAATCACAGATTACTTGGTTTATAAACTTATATAAAGATATATGATACTTAGATATATAAATACATAGATATATAGCTACAATTACCTCTGATGCTGTTCTGTAACTCTGTGTGATTATAAAAGCATTCAAGAGTGATTTATGCAGTCATTTTTTCACCAAAATTGTATTACGTAGTTGGCTATATCTTAATTATGTGGCACCATTCTAAACAAGATTACAAAATATATTTAAAGCACTTAGATTTACTTCTGTAAAATTTATACTGGCTACTCTTTGATAGTCAGAATTAAATGTTCTAACTAGGATATCAATATATTTAAGCCTTTGTCATCTTATTGCTATAATACAGTTCTGCAGAGTATGAGGTCAGGCGGAAGAGTGTGTTATCTAACATTATGGAAATAAGATTATGCATTAATTATAAATATAGTTGAGGGCTTCAAATGAAGTTGTAAATCATCATTAAAAATGTGAGGCATATATGCACAAAGACATTTTTGAAGAGAGATTTGCAGAATGGAGCAAATACAATCAGGGGAAAAAGAATGCAGCAGCTGAAATGGATCCTTCAGATGTACATTGAGATTCTGCTTCCACTTACAACAAGAGTTAGAGGTAGGGGACATTTTCACACTCCCACCCTTCTGTTACCTGTATTCCCTATATATAGGTACATAGAGTAGACAGAGTTACAGGCCTGCCCTTCCTTCACCTAAGCTCTGGCACTTAGATGACAGGCACTCTGATCATTTAGAAACCAAAACTAAAATATTGTAAATATCTCACCTTCAAGGCAGAGTTAAAATAGATCTCTTGGGGTTAGCAGTATATGTTATGTATTAGATATAAATATTTTATATAGATGTAAGAATCTTGTTTTCTAAAATATTTTCCTTGAAAATTTATTTCCTCAGGATATTTACAGTTTCTATAGGAAGTAGACTGTTCCAAGGGCAGTTATAATTGAGATACAAGGTTAACCAAGGTTAACCCATCTTTTAAAAAGCTATCTGGCTTCTGGAAACCTTTAATATACACTTTATATTATGAATTTCCAAAACAGACACATAATTTTATAGTTCTGCAAACTTATTTGAATATAATATCCTTTGTTCACAGAATATATCAAAAGGCTAATATTATGAAGAGCAATTAAAAATATATTAGAAAATCCTTAAATAAGAGCATGAATGTAGTTGTTTTTTTAAATTTCAGTGAAAAAGTGTTTTATCTCAAAATGTGATAGCACAACACCACTTCTGACTCTGACATATTTTGGCAACTGTCCTCATATGCACTATTGAAATCTTCCTTCCGTGACTACATGAACCTGGGAAGAACTTCCATAATGCCAAACTTTCTGGATATTCATTTTGAATTCTTTTGCAAAAGACTTAATATCTATATTTATACCTATAATTATATAGTAATATAGGAAAAATGTATGTATATTTTTGCCTCTGATTATTCTCTGTGCTTCTGTGTGAGTGGGAATGAGAGCAAGAGTGATTTTTGCAGTCATTTTTTTTCACCAAGCTTTTACTACCTACTTACTAATTTCAAGACCTTAAGCCATAGTCTATGCAGCTCTAGTTTTAAGAAGCTTATAATTTTCAGAAGAAATTATATGAGTGTATAAATAAATAAATAAAAATAAAATAAATGAGCCATCTGAAAGCCAACATAAAAATAGGAGTTTGGAGAAGGAAGAGATGGCTCTGACCATGATTTTATGAGCCATTTGTCCTACACCATATTGGAAAGATAGAATTTAGGCAGGTACAGCTAAAAAATGCCTAAGAGAAAAACAAGTACAGGAAAATGTGAAATATAATTTTATAATGTAAGATGATTGGAGTGGAACATTCATGGTAGGCTTGGTTGACCTGACCTTAAATGCTCGGTGGAGTCAACAGACAACCAACAGCTAATGCAGATTTTAATGCAAGATAAAATGATACTATCCATTGTTCATAAAGAAGTGTGTGCCTTAAAAAGTAGGATGGGTCAGGATTGAAAATGTTCTTCACTCAGAAGCCAGAGATGAGTACGATGATTATTAACAATTGCCTCTGAACTACAGCCGCCACTGGTACTATTGGTCAGAGTGAATTCAAGCTCTAGACCGGAAACAGTTAGTAATTCACAAGAAAACTTCAGAAACATGCATATTTTTATTTCTTAGACATATCTTTCAGCATCAGAGCATATAAATTCCCTAACCTTAAGCTGCATCACAAGGCACAGTGAAAATAATCTGTCAGGGAAAACAGACAGGTGAAATGAGAGCCAGCACAGGAGGGCTGGTAAGTCTCCATCACAATATATTTAGTTTGGATATACAATATGCAGTGAAATCTAATATCACCTCCCAATTCCTTGTTAAAAGTGGTGAGAACACTTATCCATTATAGCTCAGAATTTTTTTTTTCTGTACTTCTATGGTTGCCACTTTCTCTATACAAGATTGGGTATCTTTGCTTCTTTCCATGTTATTGGAGCCATACTCCTCTTTACTAAGAAAGATTGCTCTTCTAGAGGTTTGACAATATTTTACAATAGTTTTCAGCTTAAATATTTGCTTCAAGTGCAAATCTTTATCTGTATTCACTGGGGTTCGCAGTCTCCAATCTTCTCTACAAGATGTATGACTATTAGGTGTCATCTGTGGCAGGGAATCCTCACTCTTGGAGCTGGTCTTCTGCTCCTCTCTGCCTTGTGCTGACAGTGGAGATGGGAGGTGTCTTGTGTCTTTTTTTAGGGAGGAAATCATTTCATGATTGACATCCTCACAGACAGTCTGTTCTTCTGGGCACAATGAGACTTCTTCTAAGACAATATAACCATCTTCTGGACAGCAGAAGCTAAGAGAATGCTATGATGTTTGGGTTTGTTATTTCATTTTTTGGTTGTCTGATTTATTTCATTTCACTCTCCATGTTGGAAAAAGAGAGACTGAACAAACACATGGAGACATAAATTGGAAAATGAGTGAGCTCCAGTCTGAAATTGGAGAACAATTAAGGAAGAAACCCAAACCCACCATGTGCTTGTGATGATGCATAGGTGGATAACACATAAGCCCAGCCTAGTCTGGCTGGAGAGCATCCTGTTGTCTAGCTACTTTTTGAATACTCACAGTCTCACCCCTTTTGTGTCTGGCATGCACAGGGGATGAGATGACATGCAAGCATTGAGAGTGAGGAGAAGCATGGGGAGAGAGAAGGTGAGATGCAGGTATATAAAGGTCTTGAAATTAAAACTAGAGCAGCTTTTTTGTTAAGTTCTGAACTATAGGATCCAGACACCCACAAGGATGTCCCAAAGAAAGAGATTTGATGTTTAAATAGAGGGTAAACACAGACCCATAAAATTCACCTTGCACCCCAAAAGTTTTATTGTGGTAAAAGCCTTGAAATCATTAATGCTTATATTACCATGGTGCTACGATGAGACTCCTCTCCTTGAAGTCTCATTTTCTGACATGCAGGGTTTGCATAACAGAATTTGATCTTCCTGGGTTCTTCAGAAAGTAAGTCAGCAGGAAGCTCTGGTTTTGCTTTTGCAAACGTTCCCTCCCTTTGTGTAAAAGTGTAGTGAACCTCAACTAACAGGTTCACATTTCTTTGAATAAATATGAATGTACACACCTTCCCATTCTGGGGCAGTTGGAAGAAGCACCATGTAGATGGGGTATTCTCTATTGCCTGTATCTGTCCTGTGGATTGATCCAACACTGGTGAAAACTCAGAGCAGAAAAACCATCTGCTGTTTTCAGACATGATGATTGCTTGCCATTTTCAAGTGTTTTATATTTTTGGTCTAGAAGCAGGAGGCCATGCTTTCAAATGACATGTGCAAGTCAATTTCCTCCTTTCAAGAAGAGAAAGGAATTACCTAAGGTGCTTAATAGCAACGTAATAGAGAGCAATGGCCTGAAACTGAAAAAAGAAGCAATTTAAATTGGACATTAAGAAAATTTCACTTGAAGCAAGGGCAATTATGCAATGAAATAATTTCCTAAGGGAGAAACAGTGAGACACCATTAAAAGAGTTGTTTAAAGAGAGTAGATGAAAACACTTGCAGCCCAATGTGTCAGATTGTCTTATGATTTATTGCCTCAGCAGGCCTGCACGTCATCTTTACCAGATTCACCTTGCTCAGCCAGCTAACATTTCTTCAAGGAAAGATCTGTACAGGACCCAAGGACTAAGATGTCTCTATTTTATTTTTTTCTGAATTTGTGGCAAACCTATTCTGTATCAGACAGGGTCTTTTATATAGCCATGCACATGTACACACATATGCACACATTTCTATATCAGATATCTTATCTGATTAGATGTTACATCTACATTTAATCATATTTAAACATTCTTCAAGGAATTAACAATGGCTATTTACTACTCTGTGTTACTCTGCATAGGAATGCATTATCTGGTCACTCCTTCATAACACTGTATTGCATGCTTGCATCATGGAGTAAAAAACATGTCTTTCCCTGATATCAGAAGTCCTGAATATAATTATGCCCCATGGATTTGTGTGTGTGTGTGCACGCTCATACACACACACACACACACACACACACACACACATACACACACACTATGGGATTTGTGTGAATCCCTTACTGTTCTGCAGTTTCACATTCTGCATTTGTCAGTGGAATTGGAAAATATCACATTACCAGAGCAGTGTTCACTGACAGAGGTCACAGAGGCCAATTTTTTAGCATATTCCTGCATAATATTCTAAATGTGCCATGAAGCTGTATATTGGCCTGGAAAATTCCATGAAATTCTTATTACAATACTTTCTGGAAACCTATGTGTTTTTGGTGGCCATTTAAAATTTTTCTCATATGCTAGCAGTGGCTCCACACCAATTCATATGGTGTGATCAAGTCATCAAGACAGAGGCCTAGAAATGCCTGTGGGTAGGCAGAAATACATGCCTTTGTTTTCACATCTCATTCTAAACTTTGTATTAGTTTCCTGTAGCTGCAATAACAAACTACCTCAAACTGGATAGCTTAAAAAATACATTCATGCATAGTTTTGTTTGCTTGAAGCAAAATCTCAAATTGTTAGCAAAGCCATGTTTCCAGTGAAGATTGTAGGAGAGGACCTTTCTGGCTTTGTTCGGCTTCTGATAACCTCATGTCCCTTGACTTATGAAAACATAGCTATATCCTCTGGCCCTGTCTTCAGATGTCTGCCTATTATACGAGTCTTTTTTCTTTTTTTATCAGGATATTCAACATGTCTTTTAGAAGGGGGTCAATGCAACACCAAGCCAAAAAGGTCTCACACTGTAGTCAAGCCTCAGGACATGCAGGCTGATGCAGCTGGGTTATTTCATAAAATACAATCAGACTTGGACTAAAGACCAAATTGCAAATCCTTGCATACAGTATGTTGGTGACATTGAACAAGCTTCTTCTTCAAATATTTCTTCCTCTGCACACTTATCCTTTAGCTTATTGATCTCGTGACAAAACAGGATGCCTTTCCCATGCTGGCATTGAAACACTTCCTGACTGAGGACCCATGTCCTTCCCTGAGGCAAATTAGTCCATTTTGGATCTTAATTCACTACCATCTCCAACTGAGATGGCTTCTCCTCTCTCACTGGTTGTCTTAAGGACAAATTAAGATCCTGGAGAGGGAGCTCTCTCTGTGTATTTATTGTATGTTCTCAGCATGGAACCATTGTGAAAAATCCCTGAATTCTGTTGTCACTAGTACATAACCAGTAAGTGGGTAGGAAGCAGAGAATGGGAACTGAGGATTTTTCTATATTTAGGAATATCAATCAGTGGCCCTGTTAGTCAGCTAAACTTGTACTAGATGACTTCTGAGGTCTCTGACAGATGCAAGAGACATGCCTGACCATGTAGACTATTTCTAGGGCAGCTTATCAAGAAACAAATCTATTTAGGTTTTTCAGGACCATAACAATGTTCAGAATAATTCCCTGAGTGTCAAAAAGGCTGTGGCAGTTTCCTTCTTTTAAAAGGCACTGAGTTTTCAAGTGCAGATAAAATTTGAGAGGATTTGCAAAATTTCCCATAGAGTTTATAAAAAAAATTACCAAGAAGCCACAGCACTTACACTACTCTGAACTACATTTTGCATGGTGGGAATAAGGCTGAAAAGAACAAGAGTGAGGAGTCAAGATCACTGTGAATGACATCTGTCCATGTGGTTTCATTCAAACCATACTGTTTTTAGGCAGGCATCCTATTTTTGCTCAGGCTGTCAGCAGTGCACCAACCTTCTTGTCCAGTATGCTTTCCCTCTGCATTATATTCATGGAGATAAAGCCATTTCCAGTCCATAAAACAATTTTTATCTCATGTTTGATCTGTATATTTTGTTAGTTTGAATGGAACCATCTTGATGTCTTCATTAATTAAATATATTTCCATATTGCAAAATTAATTTTTTTGTGATCTCTAGGGATGCTTTCTTGCATTTCAGAAGCTAATTTCTTTGTCTTCTGTTATTATTAAACCAACACCACTTCTATATTGAATGGGCAGGAAGCAAAGTTTTGATTTAATGCTTACCTTGTGGCCATAATCATCTTCCCTGACTCTGAAATGAAATAAATTGCTCTGCAATTAATGCCTTTCTGAAAATCTTCATAGGAACTTACTTTCCAAATAAAATGCAAGGAAAACTTTATTTTCTCCACTAGGAAATTAATGCACAATAGTCTATATAATTCACTGTTTTTCCTTTTTTACTTTGGCTACTAGGAAACTTGAAGTCAAACTCTTACTGTTATAGCTGTTCTCAGCAAAAATTTTTTTTAAATAGTTTAGCTTTCATCCTATTGTTATAGCATATGTTTTCTTAATGCGCTCAAGTGGTTTTGTTCCTATTGAGGTTTTTATTTACTAAGGCATCCCTCATAAACTTTTCAAATGTAGACAGGGGTAATTATTAGATCAACTACTATCTTGCACTATACTCAGAAATCAATGCAAAATGTTTTTGAAGTTTATATGTGAAAGCTAAAGCAATAAATATTTTATAATATGATATGAAAGCATATTTTGGGAGCCTGAGAGAATCCTGAGGTTTAGATTTTAGAATAAAATATAAAAGCATATTTTGGGAGGCTTAGAGTAATCAGGGATTTCTTAAACAGAAAATGAAGAGGCTATAATGCTACAGGAAAAAGTAATAAACTAAAATTCCTTAAAATTAAGAATTCATTTAATCAAAAACCTACCATGAAAATACTGAAGAAGGAAGCATAGGTAAGACTCTACTTAAAATGCATGTAACTGGCAAAGCACCAATATACCATGTATATAAAATACAAAGATTCTAAAATCAGAAAGAATGGAACCTCCACAGTGGCTCACACCTACAATCCCAGACTCTTAGGAGGCATAGTTTTGCAGGATGGTAGAGGCCAGCTCAGGCAAAAAATTCATGAGACCCTATCTAAGTCAGTAGGTCCAGGGTGGTGGTACATGCCTGTCATCTCAGTTACTCAGGAGGCACAAGGAAGAAGATTGTGTTTTGAGGCCAGTGCCCTCGGCAAAAATGCAACATATATGAAAAATAAGTAAAGACACAAAGAGCTGGGGGTTTGGCTCAAGTGGTAAAGAACCTATCCAGCAAGTGTGAGACCTTGAGTTCAAACCCCAGTACCACAAAAAGAAAGGAATGGAACATCAAATCCAATAGAAAAAAGTGAATAATAAAAGTTGAATATATTCTTCAAAAATAATAAGATATATCCAAATGATCAATTGATATGGAGAAAGATGCAGCTTCACATTTATTATAGAAATGAAAAGTAAAGCCATACAAAACATCATTACCCAGCCACTAGAATAGCTAAAGTGATCAGAAAAATAAAAAAGAAAATACCAAGTGCTGACAGAGAGAGAAATACTGGGAACTCATTGAATGGCTAATGGGAATATGCCATGGTAGAATCACTTTTGATTTAGCTACTAAACTGAGCTTGTACATAACCCTCTATTTGTGAATCCAACTAAAGCAGTACTTACACTAAACATAATATGAGGTTAGGAATGTGCATAGCAGCATCAGCCACAGCCAGAAATTATCCAAAAATCCATCAACAAGAGAATGGATAAATATTTGTGGCATATTTATACAATGAATAAATATAAATCAGTGAGAAAAAATGAGTTATTTCTATGTGTAAAAGCATGAATAAACCATATCAATATAGAGTTGAACAACAGAGGCCAGTTATGAAAGACTACATACTGTGAGTCTATTCATATACAATTCATAATCTATGCTTGCAGAATCAGGAAAGCTTTTACTTGTAGGAGGAGCCTACAGCTGGACATAGAGGGCACTGTTAATCTTAAATGTTCTAAATTGTAGTTACCTAGATTTGCTCAGTTTATGGAAATTCATCAAAATCTCCATTTGGGGTTTGCCCATTTTCTGTGTCACTATTATACTTCAAAAATTAATTATATAGAAACATCACAATGAAATCCCTGTTATAACTATATACTAATAGTTATATACTAATAAAAACATTTAAAAAATAACATTTGATCCAATAAAATAGATCCTTATGAGAAGCTTAAAGTTCCTCCATTGTTCACCTGTTTTCAGTTTCCTTTGTCTTGTTTTCTTTCCAAGTCTGGAAGGAAAATTTAAGAAATCCCATGGATTAGTCATTATCTGTATGGATTACCCAGTGCTGTGATCGAAAATCATGATCACAGGATTATGGCTATACCTATAAATCCTGATGATAGCTGACATATGCCACTTACAAAACTTTATTGAATTTCTTAGGACCACCTAGCACTTTAGGTGATTTCTTAGGTTTGGTCTTTTATTGGTGTCTCAAAAGTATTGCATGTTCCATTTGTACTTTTTTTTAGTTTTTTCCTCTGTCTTCCTCTGCATGTTCCAACACATTTACCTTATCTTTAACTACTGATATTTTGTCTTCAGCTTAAGCCAGTCTACCAGAGAGACTTTCAAGTATATTTTTGTATAACTTACTGAACTTTTCATTTCAAGAATTTCAATTTGATTTTTCTACAGAATTTCTGTACTTTTATTGAATTTCTTTTTCAGGTCCTGCATTTTCTTTATTTCATTTATTTCTTTATTTGAGTTGTTTTGGAAATAATTCTGGTGTTTACTATTCATTTACTATTCTTATAATCTTTTTTTTAAACGTCTTTGAGATTTCATCTACTTTATTGTCAGAGTTTGTTGCTGTGGAGTTGTTGCATTTTGGAGGACTCTTGTTACTTCAATTTTTCATACTTCTTGTGTTTCTGTGTTGGGATTTGCTCTTGTGAGTTCTTGTTGTTGGTTGGAAGTTTTAATCACCTCTACTCTTTCAGTTGAAATATCCTCTGTGTTCAGGCAGGATGGTGTAGTGGCCAGGTTTCTCAGTATTGGAGTGGGAATATGGCTCAAAGTAAAGCATTTGTCCATGTGCTCAGGACACCTGGCCTGACTGCCAGTACTGATCAGATCAAGTTTAAACTAATTGGACTCTCTTGTAGAAGGATCTGTTGTCCCCATCTAGGCTGCTTTCACTATAGAAGCTTTTCTTCTTTATATATTGGGAGCTGGTGCAGACTTGCAGGGAGATTTCCAGCTTGTGAGCCAGGGAGGTTCCCACTTGTCACAAAAGACCCCCAGTTTGTGTCCCCAGTGTCAGCAAGTGTCCAAGCCTTGGGGTAACCTTGAATGCATCAGAGTGTGGAGGGAGGTAAACAGCACTGAGTTCTTCCCTGAGTACAGGAGAACTGAGGAACCTAGCCACTCTGTCTGCCAGTCTCAATGCTTATAGACTCTGTCCAGGGGCTCACCTTTCTGTGAGGAGGTTGTGGAAGTCTCATTACAGAGGATCTCTACTCAGGGCCCTCAGTCCTGCCTGGAACTGAATACATGCCAGGATCCAGTTCCCTGTGGTGGGCCTCAGTGCTTTCAACCACTATGCAGCAGTTGATCTCACTATGGAAGAGAGGAGAATGTGGAAGTCACATGAATTGCAGGGTCTGGGCCCAGAGCTCAGGGCCCTCAGACCAGCCTCACAGCTAACACATGCCAGGATGCAGTTCCTGGTGGCAGGCCTCAGTACTTTCAGATCCTGCCCTGCAATTCACCTTCCAGTTGAGGGGAAGAGGCTGTGGAAATCATATGATTTGTCAGGCCCGGGGTGGGAGGCCATTTGGCAGTAAACACACACTAAGATGCCATTCCTGGGGGGCGGATCTCAGTGCTTTCAGGCTCTACCTGACAATTTATTTCCCTAAGGCAGTGGGGGAAGAGGCTGTGGATATAAAGTGGTTCTAAAGGCCTGGGCTTTGGGCCCTCAGATGCATTCAGCACCCAACACATGTAGCCAGGAGGCCAAATACTAAGCTAATCATAGGCGCCATGCTTTGTTTCTGCTGCAACATTCAGGCAATGGGATTTTCTCCTCACCAGGGATGGTGGGGCCTCCAACTACCATGCCCATTATTGCTGCTTAAACTTCTGTGTGGTACCATGTCATCCCATCTCTCAACCACCTCTCTTGGTTGTCCTCCACCCAGATACTATAACACAATGTCCCAAGACTCTCTAAGCCATGACTGCTTCTTGTTTTCAAGCCCCACAGTATCTCAGTCTCAAACAATAAACCCTCTCTCATAGCTGTACAAGGTAAGGTGATAAACAGAATGTCCTTCTTCACCAAGGCTAGCCTTTCACATTGAAGCAATCATGTTATCACCAAATCCCACACTGGTTTTAAGGCTTGAGGGAGGCGTGGGCTGAACAGGACTTGGAACTGGTTGCTGTTTTTCTCTGTTGCTGAGGTTCCTCTGCATATTTCTGCTGTCCTAACACTTCTTTCATGATTCCCAATGCTCTTACTCTCTTTCTCTTTTCAGAAATAGAGTCTCTCCTGTGTTATTCAGTTCCTCTTCATCATAGAGTCAAAATGATGAATGTTTCTGATCTGTCATCTTGCCCTTGTCCCCTTTGAGTCTTTATTAGTGATACAGGTCTCTGTCAAACACACAATACAGAAGTAATATACAGTTGTATTTGATTTTCTATCCTAACCCAGGGCAAGAGAGTTTCAGAGGTTTCCTCCTGGCCTTCCTCACTAAGATGGCTCTCATGTGCAGATCAAGGGTCCCATGTGTAGGCTACCAGGTCTAGGTTTGTCAATTCTGGTTAGAAACTTAGAAGCTAAAGAAATGACCACTAGATTGGAAGGTGTGCACAGAGTTTTATTGTGAACTAAAATTAGCCAGGAATCTATTTATTGACCCAAGTATACAAGCCCTACTCTGATAGAAGGTCATGATGACACTCTGGACCTTCAGATATCAATATAAGCACAGAGTATCTGTCCAAAAATCCTTGAAATGACTGGGTATTCCCCTATCTCAATAATATACTTCAGTAAATGACTGTGATTGTTAGTTTTATGTGGCAACTTGGCTGAATCACAGGGTGCTCAGCTAGATAGTTAAACATAATTTTAGGGTATGTCATGAGGGTTTTTCTGAAAGAGATTAGCATTTGAATCTGTAGACATAGAAAACTACTGCCATGCATGGAGGACCATCCAACCTTTTGAGAGCTTGAATAGATCAAAAAGGGGAGGAAAGGAATCTCTCTCTCTCTCTCTCTCTCTCTCTCTCTCTCTCTCTCTCTCTCTCTCCCTCTCACTCTTGCTCCCTGTCTCTCTCCCTCTCGCTTTCTGTCTCTCTCCCTTTCCTTCTCCCTCTCCCTTTCCCTCTCTTTCCATTTTACTGTTGAGGTGGAACAATGGTCTTCTGGCCTTGGTGTTCCTTGTTGTCAGTCTTCAGATTCAGACTAGAGCCTTCAGATTCAATTCTGACCACACCAATGGTTCCTTGACTCTCAGGACTTAGAGCCACCTTACCAGACTTCTTGGACCTTCAGTTTGTGGAAATTTTGAGCCTCCATAATTTATGATCCAGTGGTAATCTATATACATTCTCTGAAGTGTTCTGACTAAGACAATGGCCATAAGTCCCTTTAAGGAAGGCCAGAGAAATTCATCACAGTATATACTTGTCACAGTAGTGCCGGGTTCTTCAGTGTATTCAGTAAATGGGTTCTGGATATGAAAACTGACTCAGGCCTGGGATCTGAGCAAGAGAGTGGAGCTTTTATTGAAATAACCATAGTCAGCCTCCTTCTCCTCCCTTCTTGCTTCTTCTGGTGGAAGATGCCTGCCTATCTATTTTCCCTAAAGAATATCAAGCTCTATTTACCATTTTCATAACTCCCTTCAGATCCCATCTTTTGGGCTGACTGTTGAAGTTAACCTATCATGGTGGTAGCTGTGTCCCTTAACTTCTGGTGGCAAGCAACTTGATGAGCTACTGTGATGTTGTTTTGTCCTAGGGGTCCTCCCATGAAAGATAACCTCTTATGGGAGCTCTGGTCTTTCATAATGCATCCATGGCTGCAAGCCCATCCACCCCTCATTATTCCTTTTTCCACTGTCTGTTAGGAAAGCTTGAGTTTTCTATTTCCTCCATGCTGGCCATCACTTTCCCCTATACTCTGAATCTCTCTGCTTAAATTTAGAGAACTACTTAGAAGAAGAACTCTACAATATGTAAGTAGAAAAACAAATCTTTGGTGGAGAAGTGGGTCTGTCTTAGCAATTAAACTAAGGTAAAATGAAAAAAAAAATCAAATGCTATAATTCTGATAGGATTGATGATAAAAATACCTATGAATATAAGAAAAGAAATTAAAAATTAGGCATAATTACAAATACAGAATATTCATATTCACTGTTATGTGGCAATCAAATTTCAACATGAATTTTAGAGGACATTCAAATCATAACCATGATCAGTCCTACCATCAGTGGAATAACAAATTTAAAATTCCAGGGAGCTTATTACTCTTCACAATAACAAAAATGGCCAATTCTGGCAACAAAAGTTTTGAGTGAGGAAGGATATTAAGCAATACAAAGTCTAATTCATGATTGGTGGGGATGTAAATTGGTACAAACATTTTGGAAAAGAAAGTAACATTATCTACTGAAGCTGAAAATAAGTATACCACAGCACATAACAATTCCACTTATAGGATAACATCCTGGATTATTCCTTGCATGAGAGAACAAGTGAATACTTGCAAGAATGGTGAATAAGCAATGTTCTTTTTTAAAAATTGAGTCAACTTAAGTGAGTGCAGGTAGAAGACTAGATAAATTAATACATTCACACAATGAAATATAATATAGCAATAATAATGAATGACCTAGAATTATACATAGCATAAAAAAACATCAAAAAGCAAATTTGTGAGGAAACATACAAGTAGATGATAAATACAATATAGTGGTATATAAATTTGAAAGCATTCAAAATAACATGCATAGTTTATAAATATGAATAAATATAATTAAAAACATGCTATAAAATATACATGTGAATAATGAATATTAAATTTAAATCAGTGATTAATTCTGGGGAGAACAGAATGAAGAACAGAAAGCATATTTACATATTGAAGTTTCAAGTATATCTGAAAATAAAGACACAAAAATTTGAAAACAATACTTTCACAAAACTAAGATGGTTAAGTACTTGCTTTAAAATGTATTGTCTATTCTGTCCTGATGCCATGACATTTCAAAATAAACAATATTTTAAGCTATATCTAGCAAAAGGTGTTTTGTCTTTCCCCCTGAATTTGGTGGGCCTTTGTAACTGGAGAATGTCCTACATTTCTTTTCATACACAATATAGTTTATTAAAAAGATGAAGGTTTGATAGTCAACAATGAGCACTGACTGTCTTGAGAGATATGTGCTCCACATAATCATCTGGATACTGGCCACCTATTTAGGAATATGACTATCTTAGCAGAGAAAGTAGAGCTAATGCTGTATTTACAAAACAAAGAAGTGTGTGTATGTGTGTGTGTATTTTACTTCAGGTTCTGGTTTATTTGTAAAGGTGAGGAAAATTGGAACTCTCACAACTTTCTGAGCATTTTAGTATTATTGGTGTCTCTGTATTCAGTCGAATTCAATTAGCATTTAATCTATATTTTCATTATTGATGTAAATAGCATTTATTATATACTTATTAAACTATCAACATCACAGGCTAAATGGAACAGATCATATGAGATGCTACAAACTCAAATCAAATGAACTAATCATGTTTAGGATTTCTGAAAATTCATATACTTCTTCAGGATCATTTTTTTGAGACAGAGTCTCATTATGTAGCCCTGACTGACCTTGATCTTCCTGCCTTAGGTACCAGATTTCTGGGAATACAGCTCTGCTTGAGGTCTTGATTAATTTTCTTGGAAACTACCAATGTCCACTAGTGAAGCTAATTTGACATTCTTGAGCAATTCTGTAACTCCAAGTAAGTTAATAAAAGTTTTGAGTTTGGGTTTCCTCATCTCAGACAGATGTTATTAGGCTTAAGCACAGTTTATTACTCTCTACAAGATTTCCTACTTCGCTGAAGCAGGAAACTCTTGAAACTAACAAGACTGCAGAGTATATTTAATGTTAGCTGAGGCCCTTTAGGGTGAATTTTGAAGGTTTGTAGTCAGAGTGGGATAAGAATTCTGATATCTGACATTCCACCTTAGCATTCATTCCACCTTAGTATTTATTCATTTTAGAATGAATTTACTCCATTATTCTTCTCATCGACAAAAAAATCATTATCAATCTCACATTTTTTAATTCAAAATGACGTCTGTATTCTCTCACTGAGTCAGAACCCCAACCCTAAAGTAGATTTTCTTAAATGGTTGAAAAGATGAAGAACAACAACTGCAATTTGGAATCCATAGCAAAATTAAATGAATATCTAGAACTGAAAAGAAACATAATACCCACAACTGAGAACAATTAGATGGGTGGAAAGAAATGTTTAACAGAAGACAGGGCTAATGAACTCAAAGCCAGTTGGGAAGAAATATCAGAATTGATAAAGAAATAATTTACTAATATTTATCCAGACAACCCCAAGCTTTTCATACACAAATACCATTTTTTCTAATTCATAGCAATAGTTTGGGTTAGGTTTTATGAGTTAGAAAATCAAAACCAAAGATGCCATATATGACTAAGACTTGAACTCTTTCAAATATACTGTCTTCCTAATGGAAAGAGCAAAATGGTATAGGAAATAGATAGGACACAGATGGTCTAAGGTAAGTATAATTGTAATATTAGAAGGATAGGGGAAAAGAGCAGTAAGTAGAGTCAAGATGCTGAAAACGATCAACCCACAGATCCAGATGCTCTAAATAAGATTAATTTTTCAAAATTATGCAATTATTTGGACTATTTGGTGGAACTCAGCTGAGCTGCTAGGCAGTTAATTTGGTGTCAACTGGGCTCACTCATGGGTCTACGTGATCAGCTGCTGGGTCTCCTAGGGATAGATGGCCCAGGTGGCCATGATAGAATGCACCATATTTGCCCCATGGGTTCTCTATCTTCTGGTCAGTCATTGTGCTTATTCTCATGGCAGCAATGCTGGGGTCCTAAAAAGGAAGAATTAAGGCTTAGGACAGACACAATGCCATTTCTTATCACATCCTAGTAGCCACAGCAAAACACAGGGCCAGATCAGACTGCAGAGCTGGAAGAGAGTCTTCACTCCTGATAGGATGGGCTACAATGCTACATTGCAGGGAGTGTGGACATCGAAAGGAGAATAATAGCAAATAATTTTATGAATAATTTGCTAATGTTCCATTTCTTCTAATTTTGACAGTGGTTTGGGTTATATTTTATGAATGAGAAAACCAAAGACAAAGGATGCCATTTAACCAGTTGAAGATTAGAAGAATTGTTTAAGACTTCAAACTTTATAATACACTGTCTTCCAAATTCATTCCTCAGACATCTACTATAAGCTCTACATTAGTGATCATACTCTTAAAATATATTTTATTTTCTTTTGAAAGTGCTTTCAAAGTTTTATACTAGCTGGTGAAAATTTTAAACCAATTCACATCCAGTCTTCTCTTGAGACTCAGATCCAGATCATTGGGACCTGCTGCTTTATGGCAGAATCTATGTAAGAGAAGGCTTCCCCTAATCAGTGGCAGCTCCAGCATCCACTCCACCTCACCCAAAGCCCAGTTTCCCTCTCATAGTTTACCTTCTTGGTCTTTACATAAATTTCAGTTTGCAGTGCTCTGCTCTATACCAGGGTCTCAGTGCTGGTGTTAATTAATTACCAATATTAGGCAGGAAAATTAATTTATGTACTTTTCTGACTGTCACAATGAGAACTAGTTATCTTGTCCTCCTCCCTGCCCCCTATTCCAAGAAGCATTAGTAATGCATTGAGACCTAGAGTTGTCTGATTCTAACTCAGTGGTCTGTTTGGGGCACGGGATTCTGTATTTCTGACAACTCCCTGATGTCTTTGTGAGGGCTCACTTATAGCAGCAAAATCCTGGAGAACCAGCAACTCCTTAAGGCCCAGGACATGGTTTAAGATGCTTTGTTTTTACATCCTGAAGTTCATGAATTCAGAGCTGAATTGTCCAGGGGAGAGCAGTTTTCTATTATTAGAATAAGTAAGGAGAATTGTCCAGAATGCAGGGAAGAGCTCTTGCCAGGAAAAGATTGGTAAGCTTTGTGGACCCTGTAATTAGTAGAGACCCATTTCCATCAAGAGTAGCCACCCAAGAGAACACTGAAAGTTGACTAGCAATGACCAAGTGTTCTGACATGAACAAGAGTGGAACAGGGTAGGCTTCATGAACATGAATCTTGTCCATAGCCCTGTGCTTAGATGGGACTATTTTTAATTTAAAGAGGTGCCATCCCATCTTGAAAATCTTCATCAATTTGAACAGGGGCTCTGCATTTTTATTTTGTACTGAGCCCCACAAATTATGTAACTATTCTTAAGAAGCGATGAGAGTTACCTCAAAAATGTCCATTTGACAAGAAGCAGAGGGAAGGCTCTGGGTCCAAAGGAACATTTAAGAGACCATCATGAATTTATCTCTAAGTCTATCTTCTCCTAATCCAATCCCTCCACATTACCAACCCATTTAGGTGCCACGTAAGTCTAAACAATTTTCTGCAACTTCAGAAAAGGGAAATCTAAAATATGATTGAGTTTGAATTTCTTGAACCTAGACAAATGCAGGGTCAGAATGAAATTTACTTTTATTCACGTTAATGTTGTGGTTATTAAAAGATTTGTATAGTGGAACCACTACACATGATTAGAAAAGCAGGTCAATCTGCTGAAGAATTTTACAGACAGCAATAAACAGATAAAAGTACATAAACACCTAGCCAAAAAGACATTGTGTCACTAAGTTGACTGACTATACTGAATGGAGGGTAGCTCCTGATTATGTCTGTTCCACAGACTCTACTGTATCCACATCATCAAAGCAGTGTTAGTGTGGGCTGTGAGCCAAGAAGGGAAGAGAGCTGCGATCCCGGGACCAGGAGTACTGGTGGCGTTCATTAAAACTGGATGCTGTCAGACATCTTATGTGGTGAATTGGAACAGAAAGCAATTGACATTTGTTCAGATCTTTCAAGGGGAAGCTGGATGTGTGGACAAGAAGAGTTCGAAGGAGATCTTTATTAGCAATGAAGTGATACTTCAAAGCTTGAAGGGGAATCTTTGATGCCCAGAGGCCCAAGAAAATACATGTGTCAAAATCAGAAGTGAAATCTATGTTGGTTTTTTCTCCTTTGACATCAATTGCCTTGCTCATGTAAAATTAATCTCACAGAGTGTATCCATCACATATAGTTAGAAATTAAGACACATTGAGAATATCTGTATCATCTAATAAAACTGAACTTTTTTCCTTTATAAATTGAACATGTACTTCATCAAATAACTACTAAGAGAAAAACCCTCTGCTCTGTGCCATGAGTTGCACAACAATACAAAGGTAGTCAACCATGAGTACAGCAAGAGAAATTTATTCTTTTCAGGCTGGACATGTACCTTGATGGTAGAGTATTTGCCTAGCATGTGTGAGGCTATGGGTTCTAGCCCCACTATCGCCAAAAAAAAAGTTATCCTTTTCATAGGCAGATAAGACGTAGACAAAAGTGAGGTGAAAACTCATGTCAAGTGAGAATATTACATGCAACACTTAGAGTTATTGTGACTCCATGTGTGTCATGCCTTCCTGGGAAGATGAGGAACAAGTAGACAGAAGACAAGGAAGCCTTCTTGTTTAGATAAAAGCGATTGTTCAAGTTTGATTTTTCATTAGCAGGGAAGATCATTCTAGATTCAAAATGTAACATGTATAACGGTGTGGCAGCAAGGCAACGTAAGAATGTATGAAAAACATTAGGGAAAATTAGCATACTGTGAAAAATGCCATGGAGGGTGAAAATAATCCCCTGGTTGTTACTAATTTGTTCAGTTATCTGTTTAGTGCCGCATTTATTTATTATTAGAGGATTTTTAAAAAGCTTTTGATATTCTAATGGTAATATTGCTGCTAAAAAGAAGATACTACGGGACTTGCTATGTTGTTGTTGTTTTGTTTTATTTTGTTTTTTGAGACAGGGTCTCACTATGTAGCTCAAGCTGAGCTGGAAATAACAATCTTTCTGCCTCATCCTCTGGAGTGCTGGGATTACAGGTGTGACCCACAATGGCAGGCTCAGAGTTTGCTACTTTTAAATAAAATTTTATTTTATAGCAATTTTAGAATAACAGATTTACTGCAAATATAACACAAAGAATTGTCATATACTTTATTCCATCACTATTAATATCTACATTGGCATGGTTATACTTGTCACAATTAGTGTAGTATTCTTGGTGCATTCTTATCAAGTGAAGTCCCTGCTTTATTCGAGTTTCCTTAGTAAGATTCTTTTAGAGATACCACATTAGATTTAGTAATCTTGTCTCCCTATGTTCCTCTTAGTTGTGACAGTATCTCTAATTTTAGTTGTTATTTTTTTATGACTTTAACACCTCTGAATACTAATGCTCGGGTATTTTGGAAAATATCTTTCCAATGATATTTGCCTAATGTTTTTGTTTTGATTAAGCTAGAATTATGAGCTCTGGGAGGCAATCACAGGATAAAGTGCAATTTCCAATACATCCTGTCATTGGTAACGGGTCAACTTGACTTACTACCATTGATGCTAACCTTGTGTGTCAGGTTTCTCCACTGTGCAGTTACTTTCCCTATTCCCATGCTCTCTGGAGGAAAGTTACTATGCACACCCCACATTTCAGAAGCAGAAAACTAAATTCTTAACTCTGAAGGCAATAAATCTACAGTTGACTCTATTGGTGTGATTGTATTTCTGACTCAGTATTGTATTCCTTTGACCTATGTGGCTTTTCTATTAACAACATGTTGCTGTTCTGGTTAGTGTAGCCTCACAGAAAGTTTTGGTATCAGTGATAAATCTCACATCTTTTTCTGGTAGTGGTTTGATGCCTAGTCTAGGTCTTTTTCCATTTGCCTCTAGGATAAGTTTTTCATCACTTCAAAATATGTTTAAGGAGTTTTAGTTGGAGTTGTGCTGAATCTACAGATCAACTTTGGAAAAATCAATGTTTTCATTTTTCTAGTCCATTAACACAAAACATTTCTCCATTTATTTAGGTCTTCCTAGTTATTTTAATAGTGCTTTGTAGTTTGACACAGATAGATCCTATAAGTATTTTAGTTTTTGCAAAGCTATTGTAACAGGCATTCATTTTCTAAATTTCAAATTCTTATTGCTTGATACCATTATCTAGGACAGAAACTGAATTTGGTAGATTAACCTTATAGGTTGTTACCTTGCTACAACTTCTTATTAGTTACAGAAGTGATTTTTGTTCAATTTTCAGCATAAGTGATCATGTTATCTTCTATTTACATCTTTTATTTCCTTTTCTTATTTTATTATATTACATAGGACTTCACATTAAATTTTGAATAGGAGTGGCAAAAGAACAATCCTTTCCTTATTCCTGATCTTAGGGGGAAAGTATGAATTTTTTTTTACCATTACATATTTTAGCTGCAGGGGGTTTTGCAGAACATCTTTTCAAAATTTAAGAAGGTCTCATCTGGTCCTATTTTGCTGAGAATTGTTATTGTTAAGTGATGTTGGATTTTGCCTTATATTTTTCTACATCAATATGATGATCTTTTTTTACTCAACTGATTGGTGTAGATTGCATTGATTGATTTTCAGTGTTGAACCAGCTTTGCATACCCAAATAAATTCTTTTTAGTTGAAGAATATAATTATTTTTACATCTTGCTATATTTGATTTGTAATATTATGTTGAGAATACTTGCTTTTATTTTTATGAGGACTGTTTGTGCCTTTCTTTCTTCAATATCTTTACCCAATTTTGCTGTTAAGTTATTGCTGGGTTCATGGAATGAGTAGAAAGTGTTATTTATGCTGCTATTTACTGGATGAAATTGTGGAGAATCAGAATCATTTTGTCTTTTAAATGTTCAGAACAATTTAGAATTGAGCCCATTGAGTTGGTGTTTTATTTTATTTTTTATTTCTGTTTTTGGAGAATTTTCAATTACTCCAACTTCTTGAATAGAAAAGGGTCCTGAAGTAGTTGAATAGTGCCCTCCAAAATTCTTCCTACCCAGAATCTCATATTATGATTTTATTTGAAAATAGCATTTTGCAGGATTTATTAATGTAAAGAACAAGAGAGGGACATATTTGATTAAAATGGGCCCTGTTAAAATGCCAATGAAAACATTCTTATTAGAAAAGGACATTTAAAGTTATAAAAATGATAATATGGAGACAGATGTCAAGATGAAAGAATATGTCTACAAGGCAAGGAACCTCAGGAATTCAGATCTGGAGGAAACAAGGAAGGACTCTCTCCTAGAGCCCGCAGAGGAAGCAAAACCCTGGCAACACCTCGATTTTAGACTTCTGGACCGTAGCAGTCAGAAAGAATGAACTTCTATTGTTAGCCACCAAGTTTATGGTAATTTGTTAAAGTAACCCTTGGTATCTAATACAAAGGCTATTAAAATTATCTATTTCTCCTGAGTTTTTACATGTGTCTTTCAAGGAATTTGTGCATTTCATTGAAATTACCACATATGTGGGCATAAATTTTCTAACATTTTTCCCTTATTTTAATGTCAGTGGAGGACCCTTATTTTTCAGAATATTTGTAAAATTTGTCTTCCTTATTTTTTCTTGGTTAGTCTGTCTAGTAGTTTATAAATTGTATTTATCTTTTAAATGAACCAGCTATTAGTTTCCTAGATTTTCTCTATTATTTTCCTTTCTCAGTTTCATTTGATAAGTGCTTTAGTTTTTATTATTTCTTTCCTTCTACTTGAGTTAGGCATTGATGCCTAATCTTTGATCAGACTCTACACATTTACCACCAAATTCACAAGTTTAGAGTTCTGACCAATATACGGCTTGGGCAGCTTCTGTTCCAGGTAGGCAGATCTCAGCTGTGCCTCTCTGGGTGTCTGTATTTCCAGGGTTGGGGACCACAGTTTCCTCCTGAAACTTCAGTTATTTGATGAGTCCGAGAAAAAAATCACTAAATTTCATATTTTTCAGTTTTCAGTGTTGAAAGAACAGAGAAACAGGTTCCAAGCTCCTCAGTGAGCTCATATCATGTTGTGGACAAAAGAATAATAACATAATTTAAGAGTGACAGGGGCTAGTTTTGCCAATGTGTTACAGGAAAACTGCCTTAGGAGTTTCATTTGAGATGAGAACTGGATGACGAGAAAGACTCAAAAATGCTGTCAAGAAAATCCATGTTCAATGGAGTGAAGGGCTCAGAGTAGAGTTGAGCGTGCCTTGCTTTGCCAACTCCAGAAAGCCAATGTAGTTGCTGCTGAGAAAACCAGGAGCTGAGTTGTAGAAGGCAATGTCTGGTGGATTTGGAACACTCAGCAGAGATAAGAACATGATAGTACTGGGAAGAATTTATATAGGCAGAGTCTTAGAAAAAGAGTAGGATCAGAGTGATCCTGAGTAGTTGTTTGACAGAACTTCTGCAAGAACCCTAATTTTTGGTTGAAATTCACACACAACAGATAATTTCTTGTACTGTGTCCAAATTTTTCCTACTCATTTTGTTGAAATTGTTTTAAAAGCAGACTAGAAAACATGGAAGAAAATAATTTAGAGAACATCTCATTTTCCAACATGAAATAAAACTTCTTATCAATATGAACATCTACATTCATGGAGGACAGAGTAAAATACAAAGCAATAAACATCTATGTAATCTTTCTTTGCCATCTTGGACTTGTTTAGGTCTTGTTTCTTAATTTCTTACTAGTTTTTCTTTGCGTATTTTTCTATTCTCTACCTCTCTTTCAATATCTTCCTCTTTTTTCCACCTTTTCTCATCCCAGTTCTTCTATCTATAGACCTATCCATCTATCCATTCATATCTAATCTGATCTAGCTAAAGGCTCTCCAAAAGTAAATCTGTTAGCATTTCAAAATTAGTCTTACTAGAGAAACATTAGGTTCCAACAATTTAGAACCATTTGCTACTACCCAAACTCATTTTGCCTTCTCTGTTCATTTGTTTCTCGTCACCCAAGCTACCTTCACCATGGCCTCATCATAAAGAAATCTAACTGATCCCATAGCAACCTGCTCAGATGCAATTTTTGCAAATCACTCCTTGAGAGACAAAAGACTAGAGAGAGCTTTTGCCATTTGCTGTTCTGGATCTGACCTGAGCTTTGAGAAAATTACTCTGATCATATATATGCATAATAAGCTTCAAAATAAAGAAGCAAAAAGGAACAATTCAGGCTAGTGAGACTCAGAAACCATTATTTTTTAATGCCTGGGAGCTAGTTTCCTGGCTCCCAACAGGTTTTGCACCTTTTCCCTAGTCTTATATGTCAGTGGCACAGGTGGTCAGTAATTTTATTTCTTAATGAGAAAAAAATGAGTTCTGGATGTTTGATGGTGGTGGCCGAGTCTCTGCGATGATGACAAACTCAGCAGTGTGGTCTCTGGAGCTGTAGCAATACTATGTAAACACGTCTATGAATCACACATATTCAATTTAAGCAATTGCAGTTGGACATGTGATGATTCTATATGAAAACAGGATCAGTCAGGGGAAAAAATGGACTTTGTGAGGCTGAACAAACAAGTCACTCACCAAAAATTGAAATTTTCATTTTATCCCTGGGTTCTTAGATGAAGCCGTCCATGTCTCTGAAGCTCTGGAGAGTTCTCTTTTTTTCCTTCTGTGTCAAATAAGATGTATCAATGAGTGAGTGTGTGTTTACCAAATGTCTGCAGCACTCTAACTGCATTTGGTGCAAAGCAAGATGCATGGCATAGCTCTTGCTGCATTTGTACGTCTGCAGCCTGCAAGTCTCCCTCACCCTTTATCCCTCTTCTCTCAGTCCAAATCAAAATGAACAACGATAATGAAAACTTCCTCAGCAAGCTAATTTAATTTCCTGAACCAAACAAGATAGCATTTGAGCTCTTTGGGAGCATGAGTTAACTAACTTCTTAACTTTATGTATGTAAAAAATATGATTTTGTCTTCCCTTGTCCCTCAATCAGAGCTAATCTGAAATGTGCATTGTGGTCATTATATCTAAGGTCATGGAGTCCTTGCTTCTGAGCAAGACATCCTCTGACAGTTTCAGTTACTGAGGAACCAAATGCAGGAGACACTCAATCTTACGAATTGTTTGTACTGATTTCCAGTAGTAGTAATAATATTGTCTGTCATTTACTGGGCAGATGTACCAGACATGGCACTTAATATATAGTATTTAAAATCTTCAGCCCTCCTCTGTAATGGCAATTATCTTCATTTTGGCAATGAGGGACTCCAGGTTGAAGAGTATATTAGGGAACTTGGAAATATCAAAGCCTGAATTAAATTTTAGGTCTATTGAAGTTATCATCTTCATCCCTCTCCCATATCACCTCTGAGAATCTTAGCAGGAGAAGCTCTTATGTTTAAGACTAGAATATGTTTTGCAGGTGATATGATCATGAGAATAGGGCTCACTTCAAAAGATGGTCACAGCAATGTGATTTTCTGTACTAAATAAATAAGCACAGACACTTGTACAATGACTAGAAAAAGACAATGAAATTGCTAAGAGAAATTCTATGAACACATACTGATTTCTACTAAATTCAAGGAATTAATAGGCACCAAACAAAAGATGATGATTTAGGAACAATTTTTGACTGCAAGCACTATTAGGTAAAAGAGCTCATGCAAAAAATAATTAAGGTCAGATTGTTAAAAATATTATAACAAAGCTACATGAAAGTTCATGGATTGTCAGGGAACCACACACCACTTGCAATAGTTAGAGCATTGTAATTTGAACAATAAAGTTCTAGAAAGTTGTAGACTGCAAATAGGGATATTTTGACAGTTTCTTTACCTATTTGTATTCCTTTTATTCCTTCTTCTTGCCTAATTGCTCTGGCAAGGAATTACAGTACTATGTTGAATAGGAGTGGAGATAGTGGGCATCCTTGTCTAGTTTCTGATTTTGGAGGGAATGGTTTCAGTTTTTCTCTGTTAAGTATAATGCTGGCTGTAGGTTTGTCATATATAGTTTTTATAATATTGAGGTACTTTCCTTCTATTCCTAGTTTTCTTAGAGCTTTTATCATGAAATGGTGTTGGATCTTATCAAAGGCTTTTTCTGCATCGATTGAGATGATCAAGTGGTTTTTGTCTTTGCTTCTGTTAATGTGGTTTATTACGTTTATTGATTTTCGTATGCTGAACCACCCCTGCATTCCTGGTATGAAGCCTACCTGGTCATGGTGAATAATCCTTTTGATGTGTTGTTGAATTCAGTTTGCCACTATTTTGTTGAGAATTTTTGCATCAATGTTCATTAAGGAGATCGGCCTAGAGCTCTCCTTTTTGGAGGTGTCTTTGGCAACATGATCCTATACCTTAAAGACCCAAAAAACTCTACTCACAAGCTTCTAGACATCATCAATAACTACAGCAAGGTAGCAGGATATAAAATCAACATAGAAAAATCATTAGCATTTCTATACACTAATAATGAACAAACTGAGAAAGAATATATGAAAACAATTCCATATGCAATAGCCTCAAAAAAAATCAAATACTTAGGTGTAAACCTAACAAAGGATGTGAAAGACCTCTACAAGGAAAACTATACACTTCTGAAGAAAGAGATTGAGGAAGACTATAGAAAGTGGAGAGATCTCCCATGCTCATGGATTGGTAGAATCAACATAGTAAAAATGTCTATACTCACAAAAGTAATCTACATGTTTAATGCAACTCCCATCAAAATTCCAATGATATTCATTAAAGAGATTAAAAAATCTACCGTGAAATTTATATGGAAACACAAGAGGCCACGAATAGCCAAGGCAATACTCAGTCAAAAGAACAATGCTGGAGGTATCACCATACCTGACCTCAAACTATATTACAAAGCAATAGTAATAAAAAATATTATTTTTTACTGGCACAAAAAATAGACATGAAGACCAGTGGAACAGAATAGAGGACCCAGATATGAAGCCACACAACTATAACCAACTTGTCTTTCACAAAGGAGCTAAAAATATACAATGGAGAAACAGCAGCCTCTTCAACAAAAACTGCTGGGAAAACTGGTTAGCAGTCTGCAAAAAACTGAAACTAGACCCATGTATATCACCCTATGCCAAGATTAACTCAAAATGCATCAAGGATCTTAATATCAGACCACAAACTCTAAAGTTGATACAGGAAAGAGTAGGAAATACTCTGGAGTTAGTAGGTATAGGTAAGAACTTTCTCAATGGAACCCCAACAGCACAGCAACTAAGAGATAGCATAGATAAATGGGACCTCATGAAACTAAAAAGCTTCTGTTCATCAAAAGAAATGGTCTCTAAACTGAAAAGAACACCCACAGAGTGGGAGAAAATATTTGCCAGCTATATATCAGACAAAGGACTGATAACCAGAATATATAGGGAACTTAAAAAACTAAATTCTCCTAAAACTAGTGAACCAATAAAGAAATGGGCTAGTGAACTAAACAGAATTTTCTCAAAAGAAGAAATTCAAATGGCCAAAAAACACATGAAAAAATGCTCACCATCTCTAGCAATAAAGGAAATGCAAATTAAAACCACACTAAGATTCCACCTCACCCCTGTTAGAATAGCCATCATCAGCAACACCACCAACAACAGGTGTTGGCAAGGATGCGGGGAAAAAGGAACCCTCTTACACTGTTGGTGGGAATGTAAACTAGTACAACCACTCTGGAAAAAAAATTGGAGGCTACTTAAAAAGCTAAACATTGATCTACCATTTGATCCAGCAATACCACTCTTGGGGATATACCCAAAAGACTGTAACACACGTTACTCCAGAGGCACCTGCACACCCATGTTTATTGCGGCACTATTCACAATAGCCAAGTTATGGAAACAGCCAAGATGCCCCACTACTGACGAATGGATCAAGAAAATGTGGTATCTATACACAATGGAATTCTATGCAGCCATGAAGAAGAACGAAATGTTATCATTCGCTGGTAAATGGATGGAATTGGAGAACATCATTCTGAGTGAGGTTAGCCTGGTCCAAAAGACCAAAAATCATATGTTCTCCCTCATATGTGGACATTAGATCAAGGGCGAACACAACAAGGAGATTGGATTTTGATCACATCATAAAGCGAGAGCACTCAAGAGAGATATGAGGATAGGTAAGAGATCTAAAAAATTAGCTAGCATTTGTTGCCCTCAATGCAGAAAAACTAAAGCAGATACCTTAAAAGCAACTGAGGCCAATAGGAGAAGGGGACCAGGAACTAGAGAAAAGGTAGATCAAGAAGAATTAACCTAGAAGATAACACACACACGCACAGGAAATCAATGTGAGTCAACTCCCTGTATAGCTATCCTTATCTCAACCAGCAAAACCCTTGTTCCTTCCTATTATTGCTTATACTCTCTCTTCAACAAAATTAGAGATAAGGGCAAAATAGTTTCTGCCGGGTATTGAGGGGGCGGGGGGGAGAGGGAGGGGGTGGAGTGGGTGGTAAGGGAGGGTGTGGGGGAGGGGGGGAGAAATGACCCAAGCATTGTATGCACATATGAATAATAAAAAAATTTAAAAAAAGAAAAAAAAGAAAGAGAAGAAGAAAAAAAAAAGGAAGTTGTAGACTGACAATTATGTCAAGGGTTATAGCAATATCATGAGAGGAGAAAAATCACACAAGTCTCCAATATCCTGAGCAATGGACTTGGAAGAAGCGATTTTCCTCATGACCCATGGTTAGGGATGACTATGGTTTCATGGATTCATAAAGAACTGTGGATTACCAGTCCTTCAACATTCTCAATTTGCAATAATAGAAAACCCAGGTATGATGATACATGCCTGCAATCCATGTATTTGGTAGGCAGAAGCAGGAGGAGCACAACTTAAAGCCAGCCTTGAGACATGATACCCTGTCTCAAGCAGGCAAACAACCAAAAAAGAAAACCCATTAGATCGTTTAATTTACCAAAGATCCAACAGCTGCCTGCTATTGATGCTAGATCCAGACCTCCAGTATCTAGGCTAATGTTCCTGAGTTCCTCAAGCTGATAGTTCCCATGTGGGTTATCAGATGGCATGGTGGCTTTCCAAGAGTGTGGAACAGGGGTTGAGAGATGCGTCTTCTTTACGATCTCTTAGAGCAACTCCCAGAGAACAGGATAATCAGATGGCAATGTTGAGACAGTGCTTCTTTACTGTACTAAATACTTTTGGCTCATATGTGGACATTAGATCAAGCGCAAACACAACAAGGAGACTGGACTTTGAGCACATGATAAAAGCGAGAGCACACAAGGGAGGGGTGAGGATAGGTAAGACACCTAAAAAATTAGCTAGCATTTGTTGCCCTTAACACAGAAAAACTAAAAGCAGATACCTTAAAAGCAACTGAGGCCAATAGGAAAAGGGGACCAGGAAATAGAGAAAAGGTTAGATTAAAAAGAATTAGCCTAGAAGGTAACACACACACAAAGGAAATTAATGTGAGTCAACTCCCTGTATATCTGTCCTTATCTCAACCAGCAAAAACACTTATTCCTTCCTATTATTGCTTATATTCTCTCTTCAACAAAATTAGAGATAAGGGCAAAATAGTTTCTGCTGGGTATTGAGGGGGTGGGGGGAAGAGGGAGTGGGTGGTAAGGGAGGGGGTGGGGGTATGGGGGAGAAATGACCCAAGCCTTGTATGCACATATGAATAATAAAACTATAAATAAAATACATGCTTTTGGCTATAAGGTCCAAAATACACTTTGACAAGTGGGGAACGCTAATGCAGCCATGACACTTGTTCTTGCTATGTCTCTTCTTCTTAGTCAACCATTATGACTTGTGTTAGGCAGTTTGGCTGCCACAGAGTGCAGAGTATATGGGGGTAGCTGAAGCCAGTCTCACCCCAATCTATCACTCACTCAACCAAACCACACTCTTCTCATTCTCCAAGCAAGGACCATAATAGAGCTTATGGGATGATTAAGAGAATTTATCTGAATAAAGTACTAAACAGATTATCTGGCAGAGGAAAACTTCTCCATAAATCACATCTACTACTGTAATTATTTCTGTGGGTGATAGTATTAATCTGGTAAACATCAATTGGATGCCAGCCCAATGCCTGACACTCTGCTGAATACTGTAGATGTAAAATAGGAAAGAACTGTGACCTCAAAAGAGAATGAAAACAATAAAGCAAAGATTGGGATATAGGGTAGTGAACTTTTGTAGGGAGTATGGGTCTCCTATCTAATTTTCGGTTCTCTGTCAAAGTAGACCTTGAGACACTGATTCAAGGACAAATATTTAATGTTGGATGTGAGCCCAGGAAAGACTTGTGAGAAAGTGGGGAAGTGGGGCAGGAAAAATGGAAATAGTTGATGTGCTGTCAAGTGGGTGACCACTGTGGACACCTAGATCTCGGTCCTGCTGGGGACTCTGAGAGAGTGCATCTACCTGAAGACAAGGGGTCTAGGCTATTGTCCTAGCTGGCCCTCAACAAATGATGGACAGGAGTATGTGGAGAATACACCTTAGATTCTTTTTGCCAACTTTAACTCCCAGAAATTGAGTGTGCTCTGCTTGCTAGGAAATAGTCCTTAGACAGAGAATCTCAGATGATAACAATATGTAGCCTTTTAGAGAATGTCAAGTGAATACGGAAGGGATGGGAGAGGACAAATGACAGTGTCTGAAAAAAATTCAAAGTAATAGTAATACTTATACTTGTCACCTTAAATACTAATGTCCCTATCTCTGTTTTATTGGGGACATTTGAGATCCCATGGTTTAACTGCAATTCTCATCACTAATGAGATACAGTTTGAGTCAGCAGTACCAGCTATAGAAAGATCTGGACAAGATATCTAGATGAGAAACTAGAACAGAAGAAACAGGTTTGTTTCTTGTAAGCTGGCCTGGGAAACTGTCCTAAGGAATGCATCCCATACCCCAAGAATGAGAAATAAAGTTAACCATATAACAGCAAGGATACCTGTAATTCAGGTAACATGCTGTGTGGCATCTTGGAGATATCTTCTACTACAAGGTAAGGCATACTTCTTTCTCTGAGCAGTGCTAGTTTCTCCATTTGTATGCCACTCCTCCTCAAGAGAATAAGTTCCATTATTGACACCTCACTGTCTTTGAGGAGCTATAACTTGCTTTTCCTGTTGTAACCTTCAGGCAAATTAGATAATGTTTTCAATCCAGCACAGATAGGTAATGCACCGATATCACAAAAATCTGACCAAACCCCATGTTCTTTTCACCCACCTCGAGACTTGCCTTGCCTTTGTAGAGAACACTCTGTGCCATGTTCTTACTGAGAAAGAGAATGTTGCCCAAATAACCTGTTACTCTTAGAGAGCCCTCTCCAGTAGTGAGTCAAGAACCTTATCCTGATCCTACTCCATTTCTTTAGACCATGGTTTTCCTGAGCATCCTCAGTGTGACCTGCCCACCCCTCACATCACATTAGCCTAGACCTAAAAACCTGAAATTGTAAACCATAAACCTGACATTTCCCCTTTTCTGCTAAGTGAATATGCCCAACTTCACATACAAAGCCATATAAAAGGCATTAGAAAATTGGGTATTTTTCAGACAGAAATAAAAGGGAGAGTGTTTGGAAGGCATTGAGATTGACCAGTGTTTGTTTGTTATTAATTCTGTTGAGGCTTGGTGATGCATAAATATCTGCCCTGGACATAGCTATTTTTCTGAGGTAGAGTCTGCCATCAAGCTTGTTTCAATGTGCTGTAGTACAGGAAAATGTGTCTATGGAGATCACTGAGGCACAATTACATTATTATGCATTCTACTTGTAGACTAACAGTTTGAATTCTAACTATTAGGCCATTCAAATGTCAAACTTGCTCAGACAAAAATTAGCTTCCTTAAACACTAATGTCCACTGGTTATCACCATCAACAGGAAAATGTTATAAATGTGGTAAAGTATTGATCTCCTGAAATTCTTATTAATAATTCAAGGATTGTGTGTGTGGGTATGTTTTACAAACTATTTTATTCTTATTGAGATGATTATCAAAACAATATCAGGTCAATAATAAAGTGTATGTACATTTGAAAAAGAACTTAATGGTATGAATTTAGAAATCTGACTTTACAACTTTACCACTGGAGATGTAACTTGGAGGAATGAATTTACAGATAGGAAAAATCCATGTGCAGTGTGGTCAAGCTCCTCATTGTCTTCTTGAAATAGTGTTAATCTAAAAGAGCAAGTTTATATATAGGGAAATATTTACTTATAGGGAAATATGAACTCAATAAAATTACTTAGCCACCATGACCCTCGGTTTCTTCAAATGTAAAAACAAACTAAGAAATCTTACCATCAAGGTTGTGAAGATGATAATATAAACGCCTTCCAGTGCTCACTCCACATCTCTTCAATGTCAGGATCCACATTTCTTCTTGCCAAACCCACTGAAATATTATACAGACAACAAACCAAGTTACACCAATTATCAAGTAAAATTCAGAGATGTTTGTGGTGTGTTATGCGAGAAAAAATGATTGGGATTATAAGTATGGAATCAGTTACCAAGTGTGTGTTATTACTCACTTTGTGTCAAACACTATGTAAAGACTCTAGGAAATGGTGATTAATGAAACAGAACTGTATTCTTTTCTGATGGTACTTGCATCAGCATACTTTTCATGAAAGAACCAGGTAGTAAATATTTTAGACTTTGAACACATGTAACCTTTGTCACTGCTACTCAGTTCTTCCATTTTGTATGAAGGGATAAAACAGGTCCCCAGATGACCTTGGTAACAGCTTTTCCCCTCTTTTTAATTGCAGCTCTCAGAATGACTGTAGAAATGAGATAGCTGAGGAAGAATTGACTGGATCAGCCCGGGCTCTGTTCCCTTTGCTTCTATAGCAAAATACCCAGTTATCTAAGTAGACTTTAGGATATCAAAGTTAGAGTGAAATGCTTTTGGGGTACCTCAACTTTGATGCAAAATGAAGCACAGACAGTTGAGACTCCATCTGCCCTGGCAGCTTTTCTGGATCTTACAGGAATGGCTTCCCATGAATCTTAGGTGTATACAAGTAGTATGTGAAGAACCTGCTTCCGGAAAGCAGCCAAAGATAATACATAAAAATGGGCACTGCAGTGTTGCAATGAAATTTCATTTACAAAGCAGGCAGTGGGCAAGATTGGGTCTGCAGGCTGTTATTTACTGCCCCCTGGTCCAATCTGTTACAGTCATATAGAAAAGAAAAATAGAAACACTATATATCTTAGCCCATTTTCTACTACTATCACAGAATACTAGAGACAAAAATTATATATTAAAAAAGTTATTTAGCTCACAGTTCTGGAGGCTGAGAAGTCCACGATCAAGAAGCTGCATCTAGTGAGGGCATTCTTGCTACATCATAACATAGCAGAAGGCATCATCTGGCAAAAGAGCATACAAGGGGAGTGCAGGAGAGAGAGAGAGAAAATAGAAACAGAGAGAGAGAGGCCTAACAGAGACAGAGATAAAAACACACAGAGGAAACATGCAGACCAGACTTATCCTTTTATCAGGAACCCACTGTGAATAACCACATTAATTATAATTCATAAGGGCACCTCATATGATCCAATTACATCTTAAAGATTCCATCTCTTAATATCATAATGATGGAAATTGAATATCAGCATTAGTTTTAGAGATGATATTCAAACCATCACACTCTGTATACAAAGACCAGAAAGAAATTTCCCAAAAGCGAAAATAAGTGATAGGTGACATTTAGGTGATTGAATTGTATGTAATTTTCTTCTTTTTCATCTATTTTCATATTCTATAGAATCCTCAAATGAATACCCCATCCAAAATGAAGGGGGAAGAGGAATGGTTATCTAAGCCCTTAGAATAGCAATGATAATCTAACCTAAGATTAAAATGTTGCCGTAATGATGGATAGGTTATGTAGCTTGATTTAATCATTTCACAATCCATTCATAGAACAAAGTGTCATGTTTTACATTGTATACTCATATAAATTTTATTTGTCAATTATACTTTAATGCATCTGGAAAGAACATTACTATAAAGCATTGACTATTTGGATAATATGGAACATCAAAGCCCCAGACGCAATTTTAGAGTCTACAGTACAGTTTCGAATTTATAGTTCCATGACTGCTCTCTCTTGGACAATTTTAACTGTGCAGAATTTTATATGTTGTATTTATGCATTTATGTAGTAATAATTTGGATGATTCCATTCTCTTGTTATATACAAATTCACAAATCATTTAATCAGAACCAACTGCATTCAATTGATAATAGGTTAACAATAAACTAGAAGCTATGAAATATAAAATAAGACACCACCATCTCATTTCTGAAAGAGACTTTCAAACGAAAATATGTTTTCTAATTTTTGGCATAATGGAAACATGTGATAAAACATTTTCACTTATAGTTAATGTTAACATCCTGATGCCACTTCTCCTGGTGACATATATAATGGGCTGAATTGTGCTCCCCCCAAAAAGATGAAGTTCTAACTCTCAGTACCTCAGAATATGACCTTATTTAAAAATAGTATTTCTCCAGATGTATTCATACTAAAATGAGGTCATTAGGATTGACTCTAATCCAACATGACAGTACTCCTTCAAAGGTGAGATACAGAGATGCAGGCCAGGAGAAGAGGGGTTCAGAGATCAGACTGAGGCAACAAGAACTCCAGGAATTGCTGTCAAACACCAGAGCTCAGAAGGACCCAACTCTGCCAACAATTTAATTTTTTACTTCAAGCATCCAAATCTATGAGAGAACAAATTCATGTTGTTGTTATAGCCACTTATTTTCTGGTGCTTTGCTCTGTAAACCTAGGGGGAAATTAATACAAAGTAAAAAGATGAGTCTTGGATACAATTTGAGAAAAGAGATTTGCAAATTGTTTGGAAGTATACCATTTGTGATTCCCAAAACAGGGGTTTCTTGTTTTGTTTTTTTGATTTTTTTTTAGACTGCATGTGTTCAGTAGATAGTCTCCAGATAGGTGGCAACAATACACCTCATCAGTGATGTAAATACCACTTCTCATAGGAAAGGCTAGAACTTTTTGTCTTTTTTGGATCAGTAGAAAGGAGTGATATTCTGGAACTTCCAAATCCAGGCCTTAAGAACAAATGGCCCCCATGTTCTGAGGAATCCACACAAAGCTGTTGAATGAGAACATATGCAAAGAGACCTAAATGACAGAGTCTACCTGTGATATTCTGGTCCCTCTGAACTCTCAGCCAATTATAAGACACCTAAGTAACCTTAATCTGCACCCATGCAGCATAGCTATCAATGAGCCCTGTGACTCTTAACCTATAGAATTGTGATAAATTATAAACTTTTCTTGTTTTATTTTTAATAAGTTTGTGATTGTTTATTATATAACAATGAACAACTGGTACAAGATATATGGGTATTGGGAGGTAGAGGCAGAAATAAGGAGGTGGATAGCTGGGTAGGTTTCAATGCATTAAGACAAAAATGAGTAGAAGAACAAAGTGTCTATGGAAAATTAAGAATTGATCAGTTAAAAGCTGAGAATGCTGGCACATTCTTGCAACACCAGCACTCCAGAGGCCGAGGCAGAAGTCATGAGTTAAAGGCCAATTTAGTCCATATGGCAAGATCCTGTCTCAAAAACAAGGAGCATGGGGGACTGGAGATGCAGCTCAGTGGTACAGTTCTTGCCTAGCATGCTCTAAGTTTGATCCTTAAAATCTTAAAAAAAAAAAAAAGAAAAACTTATCCATTAAAATGCAGAAATCAATCTGCTAAGAACAAGGAGTAGATTAGATGTACAGGTCTGATCGTTCCTAGGCAAGAGCAAGTTGGCTGTTTAGAGAAAGGAGCCGATGATTAAGGAGTACTTGGCCATCATTAATTTTAATTTTAACTTCAATTTTTTCCAGAGAACTTCCCACAGAGTACTCACCAAAGACCAGAAGACTAAAATGCCCCATCCCCAAAATCTGTAGTTTGGTGTCTCTTAGCATTGAGTTTTCTTGATTCAATTCTCTATTTTCCAGCAAATACTTTATTATGTCTTTAAAGGTGACATAACTAATTTTGATAAATTACTATTTTTTTAGTGTTCTCATACCCTACATTCTTCTTTCTATTTTTAATCCTCCTTTATTCATTTTATAATTTTTAACACTTCACTTGCAAACATTAATTGTACAGGGTATTTCATTGTGACATTTCCATATATGCTTACAATGTACCTTGGGTAGGTTCACCATCAGTCTCCATCATCCTCCTCCCCCTACCTAAAATTAATTCCAAAGCTGTCATTATTCTATTTTCATACAAGTATATTAAGTACATCAACTATATTCACCTTCCTTTACTATCTCCATTCCCCTTCCCCCTCCTACTAGAAGCTATTCTCTAACAGGGCCTGTTTTACATTCCTATCCTTCATTTTTAAATTTATTTTATCTATTTATTTTGTGGGACTGGACTTTGAACTCAGGGCTTTGTGCTTGCAAAGTAACCACTTGAACCACACCTCCAAACATTTTGCTGTGGTTATTTTGAAGATGAAAGCTCATAATTAATAAAACAGAGATAGTTCTTTGAAAAGATAAACAAGATTAACAAACCATTAGCTAAACTAACTGAAAGAGAAAAAGACCCAAATTAATAAAATTAGAGATGGAAAAGAGGATATTACAACAGATGCCAGTGAAATTAAAAATATTATTAGAGACTATTTTGAAAACATTTATATGTTACAATAAATTGGAACATCTAGAAGAAAATGAGCAAATTTCTAGACACATGACCTATCAAAATTGAAACAAGGGGATATATAAACCCAAACAAAGTAACAACAAACAATGAGATTATAGCAGTAATAAAAAGTCTCCCAACAAACAAAAGCCCGGGACTGGATGGATTTACTGCAGAATTTTACCAGACCTTTAATTAAGAACTAATAGTCCTCAAAAGTATTTCATAAAATAGAAAGAGAAGGAACACTTCCAAACATTCTGTGAAACCCATATTACTCTCATATCAAAGGACACAACAAGAAGAGAAAACAATAGACCAACACCTTTGATGAACATAGACACAAAATCCTCAATAAAATACTTGAAAACAAAATTCAACAACATATTAAAAAGCTTATATACTATGATCAAACTGGTTTAATACCAGGATGCAAGGATGGTTCAGCATATGCAAATCAATAACATAAAAAAGCACATAAAGGGAATTAAGTATAAAAACCACATGAACATTTCTAAACATTCTTGACACTAAGGTTCCTTCTCCTCCTCCCTTTTGTATTCCATAGGAATATAAATGGCTACCATTAAAAAAATCCTATTTAAAAATGGAATACAAATGTTCCCTCCTTAAAGCCTGAGTTGTAAGTTCTCATGTGTTTTACCATGCTTTTTACTTGGCTTTCTTTTGCAACTGTATGAGTCTTTGTTTTTCCTCTATAAATGTGAGATTGCCACAATGGCAGGCTTTGTTTTATTTATTCCTCTAAGCTCTTTACTTAACTTGATCAGTACATAAAATTGGTCAATAATATGAATTAATAAATGGACATATGATCTTGTATTAGAATGTGTGGCATTATGATCCTGTATGAGTCATCTAATTTCCCAAAGCGTGAGTGCTTCCCATTCTCTAGTTGAGAGGATGTGACTGGTATTTGCTCCATCTACTAAAGGTTACTTTCCTGAGTTTAACCAATGAAGCACCACAAAAACTCTCAAAAGATAAGGGCTGTAGAACTATGCCACATGGTAACAAAGTGCCAAGGCATCCCCCCAAAGACCTGTCAATCAGTGAAAAGTCATGGAATGTAGCTTCAAGCATCATATACTCTGACAGCTGCAGAATCTTGTCTGCCTGTTGCACTGAAGTTCAGGATCTTGGGGACCCAGATATAAGTCCTGCTGATTGATGTTTATAGTCTCAGCTACACTGACACCTGTTTGGATGTATCACTAAAAGGCGAACATGTAATACCACCACATTTGGTTCTGGTATTCAATTTCACATGTGTTCTTTATTAACCTACAACAGTTGCAAACCTTTTATAGTTCTTAATTCCAACACCACAGGAATTCAAAGCTGTTGTTGTCTAAGATGGGCTGATGTTAGCCATAGCATGTGGTAGACAATTTGTGGGCTTTTCCAGGGTTCTAGGGCATGAATTCACTTGCTTTGAAAAGCCTCCCTGACCCTACCCCCATTGCGCTCTTTGAGCTCATCAGATATACTGGGTCAGTTACCACTTGCCCATATTCTTCCAATCTTCCAAAATTAATTAAATTAGCATTGTAAACTGGCTATCATCTCCTCACTAATTTTCAAAATTAATGCTTTTATTCCTTCACACTGTGCACATCTTTGTTCTTGCACTGCCACTAGAGTTCAAGGAGAAAGGGAGGCATACTTACTTGCTTGCATTAACATGTTTAACTGTATCTTTGGTCCACCATTCTCAAATAATCTCTGAGATGCAAATCCGAAGGCAAGAGTGAACCAAAAAAGTGGGCTCTGGGAAGAACTGCTCTCTCCACTCTGAATGTTAAGTGTGATGAGGTCATTTGAGAGGCACTTTCAAGCACATTATTTAGCAAAGCTCTCACAATTATGCTAGAGATTTCTAGGATATGTCCTATAAGATCAGACACGGGCAGGCCTCTCATGAAATTCCACACTGAGTCAAGCTTTTCCAGAGAAGCAGGAAAGAGGGCAATGATTCAGTTGGAGAAAAGCTATTGCCCCTTTCTAGTATCTGGAGATGAGCCTACCCCTTTAGCCTTGCCCATATACTCAGGTTAGGAAGACTTAGACCTTGTTTCCCAAATGGAAGACAAAGACATTCATGGGTTTCTGTAAAGCTAAAGTACAAACAACCCTCACATAGATCTTTTAGAATGGACAGTGAACATTTCTGTGGTCTCTGTCTTATCTATTGTTCACCATACCCCCTCACTGTTGTCTGGACCAAATACTGACTTGCATGTCCTTCCTTCCTCCTCAGGATGGCTGCTTTGTGTAACTTTCTAAAAGTTTAACCTGCTTCAATATTTTTTGTTTTATCTAGCAATTATGAGAGGCGATAAAGGACTATGTGATCTTTCACTGGGTCTCCTGATAGGTGAAGATAGTGAATTCTCCAGGACTTGCCACAAATATTGTGTCTTCACTATGTAGTCTAGTGTGAGCTTTTAGAAGCAGAGATCATATTGCAGAATAATAGAACCTGAGATCATTAAAATCAGTTTGTTTAGATAGAAAATGTCTCCTAAGTAACTAATGCATGATAATATGTATACAAATATAGATATGTGTGTGAACTGTCTCCATTTGTATGGAGGATAAAATTAAAACGGGCTTTTTATTGTCCTTTTTGGAAACCTAACTAACATTAAAAATACTAAAAAACCTAAATACAGCAAGTTGGCATTGAAACAAGATAAACAAACCCTTTAGTTCCTCTTTTTGTTTTTTTTTTTTAACCTAAACTATAGGTTGTCGATCTTGAAGATGTTTTGAGAACGAACACTGAAACAATTTCTTAAGCTTCCAACAGTAGGGCTCTCCACACAATACTCAGAAATTTTTCATGTGAAATCTCAAACAAAAGCAGTGGGATTTCTAATCTGCTCACAATCTTGTAATATTACTGCCTCTTCTACTCCATTCCTTTGTGCATAAAAGGGTAACAATTCCCAGATGGTATAATCTATCAGAATATTCAACCCAGAATCTTATAAAAACAGGTTCTTCAAGCTGTTAATAGCTTCATGTTTTTTATTCTCTTTACTTTTCCTCTTCCTGTTCCTCCTCACCTTCCTGCTTCCCCCTCCTCCTCATTCTTTTCTTATAATACTGTTGCATGATTATAATTGAAAGAAGGCTGTTCAAAGAAGATATTTAAGTCTATTTAAAAGCTTTAAAAATGTAAACAGGGAGGAAAATTTTAACTTCTTTCAACTTAGTAATTTAAATCAAATGTAGCTTTAAGACTTCCATTATGAGTGTGCACATGCACATGTGTGCAGGTGTATGGGGGGTGGAGAGAGACAGAGACCAAAGAAATAATATTGAATGCAGAGAACTAGGATTAAAATTTACGTGCATGCACATATATACCTATGTGTATACACTCCTACAATTTAACTGTGGCATAAAACCAAGACTAACTATAATTACATCAATATAACAAGAAAATATTCTTAAAATAATTATTTCCTTTACCATTAGTGGGACAAAGGGTAAAACAACAAATTTAATCCAACCATATTGCCACTTTTTGTTCAAATGTGAGCATTGCATGGAAGGCAGAATTGGGCTCATCTGAATATATTACATGAACATTTGCCAGTTTGATCTTTGTGCAGTACAAATGTGTTCCATGAGTTAATGTCACCTCTTGTTCTTTTCCAGAGGCTGTCAAATTCCTGTCATTCTTTTTTATATTTAGTCATTTGAGGAGAGGAAAAAAACACTGTGCTAGAAGGTATAATTTTGGAAATAAAAACAGCCCTTAATAGTAACTGTGGCATGTGTGTGTGCATGTGTATATGTGTGTGTGCGCATGCATATGTGTGCATGTGAGTGTGATTGTGTGTGGTGAGTCAAAAGTGCAAAAAGATCATAAGTTATATGATAATGAAGAGTACTTCACTTAGTAAAAATACATTCTTTTTGGAAGTAGGAACTTCTGCCTTATGCCTAAGAAAGATCTATTTGCAAGGACATATGATAGGAATAAAACAAAAGGAATCAGTTCTGGGCTGTCCCTAATACTCATTGAGTTACTGGATCAGCCTTAAAGCATTTGAGAAAGAGACTTGAGAGGCATTTATTGTACTGCAAAAAAACCATAGATTTGTGGCCATACTAAAAATAATATCAGTACATATTTTATAAATTTTGATGGGATTTCTCTTTGTGTATCATAAACTGAGTCTACAGTTTATAAACAAAAGAATACTCTATTGAGGGTTTTGTTATGTTGGGTTTCCATCATTATGGTAGATAAAAAACAATAGCAAGAACCATCACTCCCAAAGCCCTCCTACTGGAAGCTATTAATGACATATATTTTAGGACCCAAAGCAGTAATTGCCAGACATTTCAAATAAGGAATGCACAAAGCTTTTGTTTCAGTGTAACAGGAAAAAAACTTCCCTCAATACACAAAGTTTGGCCAACCATGGCAGGGGAACATTTTTGAGTGTTCTTTAAGTTGTGGAAGAACCATGATCAATAGTTTTTCTATGTTTAGGAAACATCCAACCACTACTATAAGGCTCTTTCAAAGGGTAGGGCTGTTCATAGGGTAACAAGAGTACTCCAAATATAGAGAGGGAATGAAGAAAAAAAAAAAAACGTGGCTGTGGCCCTCATGTCTGGGGTAAAAATTCCCTGTGATGGAGTTTGGCCTAGACAAAATTGACCTTCTTTCCTACATGAAATTATAAATACTAAGATTCTAAGTGTATCAATGGTGTTGAGTACCCTATGAAGATAAAAGGCTCTTCCTTATACATTATTGAGTACAGAGTCTATGGTTTGAATATTCTTGAATAGGGGGAAGAACTTCTAGAGTTCATGAGTGAGACTGAATTTTTCCACCAGCTGAGCCATGGAGGGATCTTAGACCTATTTTATGTGACTTAATAAAATGAAGGAATGTCATTGTTTCCTAAAAGATTGCAGAATTTATGGAAGTTACCACACCTATTTTGCATCCAGGAAAATGTACTGGAGTAATACTATAAATTACAGGAACTTACAGTGTGATGGAAGATGAGTCATAATTGGCAGTATTGGGTTATTGATTCATTCATAAAACAAAGGTCAGTCTAAAGAACTATGGAGTGAGCTAAAGATTGGGAGGGAAGGAAGCCTTAAAAGATGAATACATGTACTGCAAACTCATTCATGAGAATAAGAAATACAAGTCTGGAGCCAGCTGGAGGGGATAGAGTCATTTTGGGACAATGATATTGATGTTTTCTGAGGGTTATACATGTAAACAGCTCTAGCAGGCAGATGTCTAGGTCTGTAGTTGATAGGAGAGATCAAAACTGGAGCTATGGGTCTGTGAATTATCAATACACAGGTGATTATGAAAGTTGTGAGAATGTTGTAAGTGGTCCAGGCCCACTGAGAAAAGAAAGTTCCATAGGAACTTAAGGATATCACCCAATGTCCATTTCCAGTCTTCTATGACAGGAGGTGCCCTAGACTAGCCACACCATGGGAGTCTGATGAGTAAACTGAGTTTCTCTGCATCCTTGTGCACTTCTGCACATATTCTAGCTTATGTCTTTATTCTCCTTGCCAGATCTTGCCTTAATTTAATTTTTCAAGAGTTTATTGGAATTTTTCATTTACTAATCTAATTCAGATTCTTTTAGACATCCAGATTTACACCTTCCAACTCTTTATGTAATTAAAATATTTGATTCTTTTGTTTATATTTGACAACAAATTTCAAGCATCATTGCTCTTGCCTTTCTGTCCTATATATGGACAATGTGATTTAAATAGCCTGAGTGTTTGTTTCTTTTCCACAGAAAGACAATTCAATCCCCATGCAGGATTGACTCCATCTCTAAGCCACAAGAAAATCCTGAAGTTAACCTCCTTTCCCTGATCGCCATCCATTTTCAGACTATTCAGCACTCACTTCAGTCTCCCCAGAAAGTTTCACTGTGTGAGCACAAAGCCTGGTCACACCTTCTATGCAAGTGTGTGGTGTCACAGCAGTCAACAGCTTGGATGGGTACTGTCTGTAGAAGACACACAAAATACTTCACTGAACTTGAAGTGTTTAGTCAGAACTTGGCATGGAGAAGAAATAAATAAAAATTCTCAGACACCGCTTTTTGTTGTTGTTTTTGTTTTCTGGGTTTTGTTTTTTTATTTGTTTTTGTTTTGTTTTGAGACAGGATCTCACTGCATAGTCCAGGCTGGCATGAAACTCTTATTCCTCTTACCTCAGCCTCCCAAATGCTGGGAGTAGAGGTGTGCTGTATCACTCCCAGAAGTTCTGTTTGTTTGTTTTCTTTACTTTTATTTTAACAGAGCTGTAAATCCAATTCCAGGCATGTAAGAGCAGCCATAAATATAGTCTTTTATATTATATTTTGACCAGTGGGAAAGGTAGTTTTCTAAAGGTATAGACTATACAGGTGAAGTGGTAGTTCAAATTAGGATAGGCAAAAGCAGCATATTTACTAGAATGATCTGCAGTGGTGTGTGCAAATATTGTTCTTCCAGAGATTCCTCATTTGAAGGAAGAACAAACCAATTGACACTGGCCTAAATGTGTTCTTCTTTAGGTGCTGAAGTTACATAACACCCATCTTTTATCTTCATTTTGGCATTATATCCAGCATGACCATGAGGCAAAGCAATTAACACATTTAGGAAAGTGTGCATAAGTTGGGTTGGAATAAGGCAATTCAGAGACCAAAGATGGTTTTAATATTGTCAGTGCCTATAGGATCCCAGAATGATAATAGACTGAGGGGCCCAGACTTGGTTCTTTAAACTTACCTAAGCTGCTCATCATCTAAAAGTTATGACCAGCCACTCTGAAAAAAAAAACTCTAGAAAACACAGAAAGATAGAATACAGTTGTGAAATGTGGAGGTGACCTAATGCAGTCTTGAGTAAGTATCTTACTTGATCTGAGTGGTGCCAGATGCTCACAAGTGACCCACCTGTAGAAGGGGAAGTAGCCTCTCTATCAAAAACTGTGTGATGAAATTTAGGACATCCAGCAAATCTAGCACAAACTGGCCTCAGGGTCTCCCAATTTAGTGTGTCCTACGCAGGTGTGAGTGGGGTTTATGTGCTCTAACTAGCTGTCGTCCAGCACAAGCTGCAATTAGGGAAATCCTGTGCTCTAGGCAATCATTGGGAGCCTATAAGAATTAAGAAATATTGCTTACAACTCTGTCAGCTCTTGTCTGTCTTTTTGAACTATCCTCTGGTTCCTTGATAGGTCAGCAAAGGACAAGGATGGCATGCCTATTGTAGCTTTCTCTCCTTTGCATTCAAAGCACAATAACCACCTGGATATTAACAGAATAAGGTATTATAAAGATAAATTCTTAAAATATATGTGCTTATGACAGACAAACAGGATGTGAGAGGGTGGGAGGGTAGGACAGAAGAAAGGAGAGAGGAAGGAAGGAAGGAAGGAAGGAAGGAAGGAAGGAAGGAAGGAAGGAAGGAAGGAAGAAAGGAAGGAAGGAAGGAGAAAGAAAAGAAAAAAAGAAAAGAAAGGCTCCTAAAGGGAGGAACAAAACAAATTTGAAACTTGTGGTATATCTTGGGTAAGTTTCTTGCTTTGAATGAGACAGATGGGGCAGAAATCTCACACATAGGAAAAGCTTAACAGAAAACCACTTCCTACTGGAAGTGAATTCCAGTCAAAGTGGGGTGGGGCAGGAGACAACTGAGAGATTATTCCCCAAAAGTTCATTCTACACTGCGTTTTCACTATGCAATCTACCAGTTTGAAGGTAGACAAAATCCTCTTAGCAGAAAGCTGGCACAAGTATGGGAGAAAGGCAGAAACTTAGTCTAAAGGAACAACCAAGATCAAATTATAAATGACCTTGAATGCTAGTTTTAAAAGTTTGTGATTAATATGAAAGGAAATAGCTGGAAAGGGCAGCCTAAAATATGCAAACAAGAGAGTTGATGTTTAGAATAGATTGTACAGAGGTGATTATATGATCTTTAGAAAGAATTCGCTTGGAGAATTTAGGAGTAGAAGGCAGAGGTCAGGTGAGTGCCTGTGAAAACAATCAAGCCAAGAGATGATGACATTGGCAGTGACAATGGAATTTGAAAGGAAGCGGTAAGTTGGTGAGTTTGATCTGTGTTTGACTGTGGTGAGTTAACAGGAAGAGAAGCATGAGAATGAATTCTGGATTTCTGACCTGCAATGTTGGGTGGGTAATTGTACCACCAACAGAGAGAGGGGACTCTATCTATTTCAAAATAAAACTAAAAATAATGGCTACAGTACTTAACATGGTTATCTTGTGCCAACCAGCGGATGAATCCTTTATAAACATATTTTATTTATTTAATGCTCACAACAACCCCATGAGAGGTGGATTACTCCTCAGACTTGTCTGATTTCACAGCAATTCTGATTTACATGATTCAATGAGTATATGGCAAAGGTACTTGACTAACAAGTCCACTGCTGCCCATTCATTTATTCATTTACTCAACAACAATAACTAAAACCATGTTGCTGTATGCTTGTATAGCAAGGCTTTTGTTCAGTATCTTTCAAGTAAAGAAACCAGACTTCTGTTACACTGCCATTTTTTCCCTGGAGTATACATTCATTAATGTGCCCTCCATTCTGGCCTGAGGGATTATCACAAATACATGTTATCTATTATTAATAGTAGTACAGGTTGAACATCTTTAACCTGAAAATCTGAAATCAGCATTGCACTCAAAAAGTTTCAGACTTAGGATTTTGGATTTTTTAATTAGGAATGTTCAACTGGCGAAGTCTATGCAAACATCCCCAAAATACCCTGAAATCTGAAATAGTTCTGGTCCTAAACATTTCAGCTGAGATACTCAGCCCAAAATAATAGTGGCTATTGTATAAGTTAATATACCTAAGCGGTAGTGTGCTAATTCTTGCTTAATACTCCATGCCTAAGGTGAAAATTACAAAGTGTAATCTTCTGGCCCATAATCAGACATCCGAATGTGACAGCCACACTCTGCAACTTAAAAAAAGCCACATTCCAGGCAAGTGATACTCACAATTCTTTAAATTTATACAAGATTTCTCTTAGGAATATCACACACTTAATTCACGAGAACATCTGGGCAAGAGCGTAAGTAGTACCTGAAATCAAATCCAATTTTCCTCTGCCAAATATCAGTCCACAGTTCCTTTTCTATGATTTCATTGTTCTATTTCATAACCCACTTCTCCAAACTAAGTATCAAGCCAGCCATGTCTCACCAAAGGAGGGAGCCTTTAAATTGCCACAAAATTGTCCTGTAAGCTAGAAGTGACCATAGTTGGTTTTAGATATCAGTTGTGGACCCTGCTCCTGCATGAATGGCACAGTATTTCTATAGTTACCTGAGAGCTTTTTTTAAAGGTAACATTGTTAAGTATTGATTAAATACATGTTCAAATTGTAAGAAGTTGAGTATATGATTGGAATTCCTGTAATCATTTAAAAATGTTTATCTTGGGGTAGTTTGTGAGGTTGTCAAGGTGCAGTTGAATGGCTAGGAATGAACAGATATTCACATGGCAGAGTGAAACCTGTGCCTGCAGGTGCCACCAAACTTCTAATTATTAGTCAGGACAACAATGCCACACTGTTGTGTCTGCTCTTATAATATCTTTGCTACTATTTTCAGGCTACAAATGAATCGTGGCTTGGAACTTCACAGTGGGAGAATTTTTGAAGGCTTTATCACAGGTCCTGAACGGAAAATACTTTCATTTCACTGTAAGAAAAAAAAAAAAAGACTTTCTGAATTCACGTTCTTATGGCAACACATCCTGACACAAAAGGCTATACCAAAATAGCGCAAAACATCTGGAAGTACTGTTACAAAGGGGTCAGTGTTGGACCAGTCAATGAAAAGAAGCACATATATTAGATTCTATCATCCAATTGGATGCCTTTGCTCCTTTGTCCATGGCTCTGCTGGTGTTACATATTCCTGAATTTCATACTGCTGCCCTTCATGACCATGAAACTTTTGTTCACCAATCCATTTGACCTGCTTCCTATTTCTTTCAAGTATCTCTTTGAAGCTTATTAAAGCCTCTTCTCTCACCCACTTTAATTCTCTCCTTAGATAGCTTCCAAACCTGAGTCTCTGACCTTACTCTTTCTGGTTACTCTAAAGCAGTGCCTGTAGATAAGAGATATTCCAATAACTTTGTAATTTAATGATTCTCAGATTATTCACATGGTGAATAATCAGTCAGTCTCATGATTTCTGTAGTAACTAATCCCAAAGACAAGTAAAAACCCACATAAATGGTGACATTCATAATTGGGTTGTTTCAGATAGACATGACCTCGGTGCTCTGATCTTGAAAAGACATGCTGCTGTGATTAATGGAGATACTTTGCTTTTATTAGGTGTTCTAAAGTTGTAGCTGGGGCAACAGTGACTTGCTGTGGTCATGGCAGACTAGGAAAATTAGACCAACCTGCTTCTTGAGAACCATTAGAATTTCTGGAAACAGCCTGTTTGTTAACTAGATAAGATGACTGTAAAAGATCAGAAAAAAATATCTAGGACAAGATGAAAACCAAGAGAGGGTCAACATTCTTATTTGAGGCTCATTTTCCTCTGAAGTCCTATGCAGAATCCAAGGGGGAAAGGGAGGAAGAGAGAGAGAGAGAGAGAGAGAGAGAGAGAGAGAGAGAGAGAGAGAGAGACAGCAGCTAAGAAGTAAGTATTGCAGTGTGGAGTTAGTGGGATAATATTGGGATTGCAAGCCTGTCAAGTGTAAAACTTCACACTTTGGATTAGATTAGGACTAGGATAGGCAGACCTCTGCAAAGGACAAAAGGACAGACAATTTGTCTTTGCAAGCCATCAATCTGTGTAGCAACCACTCAGCTCTGTCATAAGAGTATGAAATTACCAGCAGTTAATTCATGAATGGGACTGGTTTTCCCCAGTAGCACTTTGTTACAAAACCAGGTAGCAGAGCTTCTTGCCAACTTCTTCATTATAACCACAAGGAGCTGTATCCTAGGAAGGATGAATTAGTAGTAGAAGAGTTTTTACGTGAGCAGAATCTCAGCTTCAATTCATGTAAATGCCTGAAACAAGACTAAAGATAGTGCGTGTTGTAGAAATCCTAGGCACTTGTCAGGAGTAAATTCAAATCATCTCTAGAAGAAGATATAAGGCAAGCCCTCAATGTATTTCTATAACTTTATTTTCAGGTAATTATATTCCTGTGTAGTGGTAAGAAATAATATGAGCTGTTCTGTATCTTCACATGGTTTCTACAGTGGTATCATCTCTTGTAACTATTGTACGATATCAGAATTTAAAAATTGGCATTGATGCAATCCACCCACTTTATTTAGATTTCACCAGTTTTGCATGCACTCATGTGTGTGTGTACCCATTTATTTATGTGTGTTCATTGCAATTCTATTACATGTGAACAAGACCACATTCAAGATACAGAGAAGCCCAGGCTCCATTATGCCATCCTTCCATAGGCACACCTCCTCACTGTTGCGCCCCTTCTTAATCCCTGGCAATCACCAATATTATCCCCATCACTACAATGTTATCAACTTGAAAATATTATGTGAACATAATTATACAGTGGGTAACATTGCTAATTTCCTAGGGTCGTCATACAGGGTATCAGAAACTGGGCAGCATAAATAACACAACTGCTCACAGTTCTGGAGGCCAGAAGCCCAAGATCTAAGAGGTTTCTCCTTAGGGCCCTCCCCTGGGTTTGTAGTTGCTGCCTTCTAGCTGGTTTCTGACCTGGCCATCCCTCTGTATATGTACCCCATACTATCTCTTCCTCTGCTTCTAAGGACACTGGTCGTATTAGTTAATAGCACCACACCAAATATCTCACTTAATTACCTTCTTAAGGACTTTATCTCCAAATGCAGTTACATTGAGGCACTGAGGTTGGGATTTTTACATTTAAATTTTCAAGTGGGGGTCAGTTCAGAACTGTAACATTCTAACATTGACTGTTTTGCTTTGCATAATAAACCCGAGATTTATCCAAGATGCTGTGTGCATCAACAGTTCCTCTTTATTGCTGAATAGTATTCCATGGCATGGATGTACCATAGTATTTTTAACCACTCTGTTGCAGGCTGTTTGGTATATAGCTTTGAATTATTACAAATAAAGATGTTATGAACACTTTTATTGCATGTTTTATTGCAAGTATAAGTTTTTACTTCACTTAGATAAAGGCCCAAGGGTGCAATTGCTGAGTTTATGATAAGTATGTTTGGTTTTAAGAAACCAAAACCATTTTTCATTTTACATTATCAATAGCAATATTTGAGTGACCCAATTTCTCTACAAACTCATCAGAATGCCACATTCTCACTGTTTAATTTTGCTATTCTGCTAGCTATATAGTGATTCCTCCTTGTGTTTTAATTTTCATTCCTCCAACTGTTGATAATATTGAATGTGATTTCATGAAATTGTCATTTCTACGTACTTTTCAATGAAATGTATGTTTGTCTTTTGCCCATTACTAACTGATTTGGTTGTTTCTCTTTGTTTGTTCTGTTTTTCTTTGTTTTTTGAGACAGGGTTTCACTACATAATCTAGGCTGACTTTGAACTCTGGATCTTCCTGCCTCAGCCTCCCATATGCTGGAATTACAGGTAAGCACCACATTGTCAGGCTACTCATTTGCTTAATGTTGAGTTTTGAAAGTTGTTTATATGTTCTATATACAAGTTCTATGTTGGATATATGGTTTGCAAGTATTTTCTCCTGGTCTATAGCTTGTCTTTAGAATCTCTTCACAAAGTCTTTCACACACTAAAAGTTTTAAATTTTGGTGAGTTAAAATTTATCAATTCTTCCTTTATAGAATTTGCTTTTCATGTCAAACCTGAGCACTCTTTCCTGGGTCCCATAGATATTGCTCTTTGTATTTCCCAAACATTTTAAAGTTAATCTAAACTTACATTTTAATTTCAGTCTGTAGCTTAGTCATCCTCTCTCTCTCATCCTTTGTCTCCTTCCCTCTTCTTTCCCTCAATCCTTTGCCTCCCCTCTTTCCCTTTGTTCCATTTAATGCTTATTTGCTTATGTTTTTATTATAGTTAAAGGAAGCTACTAAAGTTCATGAATTCTGATGAACATATTTATGTATATGCATAGTAGCTTATATTGATAATAAATGGCTATGTTGTCGGTTTGTGTGATGCTATATTTTTATTATTTGGAGTGCTGTACTACTTACAAAACAAGTTTCCTAAAAATAGTACACTGTGTTACATAGGCAGTCATCTCATATATCTTGTGTTTACTGTATCTCTTAGTTACTTCAAGAAACACATGGAGTAATTGACTTATGCTATTTAGATTTGTCTACTGTATGATGTTTGCACAACAAAAGCACATAATGACCTATTTCTCAGAAAGTATCCTTTCCATGAATTGACTCATAACTGCATCTCTTTTTCTTCTCTATGCTTTGTACTTGTACATTCATTAGTGATAAATATATATATATCATATATCAACGATGCAGTGTTACGTCTGCTTCATGTATAAAAATGGTAGAATAAGCTATATTTTTGAAGAACTTTTTAAAGTTATTTATGTACTTTAGTTTTTATCTCACTTCAATATTCTTGTGGATACAAGCTATCACCTGGTGTCACTTCCTTTCAACCTAATGACTTTTTGTACTATTATCTTTAGGGTAGGTTTACTGGCAATAATTATTTTCCCTTTGCTTATTAGGGAAAGTCTATTTTTTGCCTTCGCTACTAAAGCACAGTTTTGCTAGTTATAGAATTCCTGACTAAGTTTTTTTCTTACAGAACACTGAGTATGTCATTCCACTGCTTTATGAACTCTATTGTTTCATAAGAAAAGTCAAGAATTAGTCATCTGTTTTTCTGAGTCTTTGAAAAGTCCTATCTTTCCTGCTGCTTTCAAAATGATCTCCTCTTTGGCTTTCAACAATTTGCCTGTGATCTGTGTAGACAAAGATATTATTTACTTCTTTCTACTTGAGATTCACTGAGCTTCTTAGCAGAGCTGTCCGTTTCTGTGAGTGATTGTCTCCAGGAGACCCCCCTCTTCTACACCAAAATTTGCAGATGCTCAAGTTTCTTTTGTGAAATGATACAGTATTTATATATAGCCTATGCACGAACTCCTATATACTTTAAATCATCTCTAGATTACTCATCATACCTAATAAATGTAAATACTATGTAAAATAGTTGCTATTCTATGTGGTTTAGGGAGTTACAACAAAGTCTGCTCATGTTAGAGACCTTTTTAAAAAATATTTTCAACTTGCAGTTGATTGAATCCATGGATGTGGAAATTTTGGATACAAAGTGCTGACTTTGTATCCAAAGTCATAGGATTATTTTTTCATAGAATTTAGAGAGTTTTCATTTATTATTTTTAAAGCATTTGTTTTTGTCTCCTTTCCTTTCTGAAACTCCCATTATATGTTGGTATGCTTGATTTTGTTCCAACGGTCTTTAAGATTCTGCTCATTTTTTTTTCAAGATTCTTCTTTTGTATTCTTCAGGCTGGATAATTTCTGTCAATAAATCTTAAAATCCATTAATTCTTCCACCATTTTGAATCTGCTGTTGAGTCCCTGTAGCAGATTTTTCATTTCCCTGATCACACATTTCAACCTCCTAATATCCACTTTATAAAATTTTCCCTTTGGGGGATTTTTATTTGTAGATTCATTGTCATATTTTCTTTTAAAATTGGTTTTCTTTGTGTGATTAGCATGTTTGTAATATCTGCTTTGAATTGCTTGTCTGAAAAAACTCATCATCCAAGAACACTTGAAGATAGTTTTTATTGACTCTCACTTTTATCCTGAGTATTGATCCCAATTCCTCTTTCTTGAATGTCTTGAAATATATTCTTAAATACTAGATACTTTAGATAATATATTGTGGTAATTGCCAGTTCTTCCTCCCCACCTCCCACAAGAGATTTGTTGACTGTTTAAGTAACTTGCCTTGACAAAACTGTGATATCTGTCTTCCCCATGATGTATGCCTACTAATGTCTGATCATGTAAAAAACATTTTATTGTTATGTTTAAACCTGGCATCTTAATGATTTCTGCTAATGGATTTATTTGTAAATTGGGGAGTACATTCAAATTTCAGTTCATTTCAGACCATCCTGGCTTTTACTCTGCTCTGAACTCTCTTGTCTAATCTGTACAATGTAGACTCTGTCAGTCAGGGAGGTATGAATAAATTGGGTTCTGACTGACCTCTAGTCATCCCAAGAAATGTGACAAATTTGTCTGGTTCCCTCTATTTGTCTCACCCAGAGACTCCCTGCCAACTCCCTGAATTGTCAACTAGCCTGTTTTTGCCCTCCCACCCAAGAGGACAGCAACTGGCCAAATTGTCCACTTGTCCCCGGATTTGTCATTTCAACACACATTGCTTAAAATTCAAATGTACCACCATCTGACAACAGAAATGAAACTTACCATTTCATAATGCATGACTCTCCATTGCCACTGAAACACTGTATTAATTGAGTTTGGTGGGTAGATGGGGATACAGGGGTGAAGCAGTCCAGGGCAAGAATGTCATGTCCTTATATTTTTTTATACCCAAGCTCAGTATTTTCCTGAGTAAACATTTAGCAGTTTGTTATAAACCTTTGGCTGAATTCCTATCAAAAGGCTGTCTTGGAGCTTCTTGTCCAGTTTTATTGTTACTTTTTAAGAAACCTACTTTACCTTTTTTATTGCATCATGGTAGAGGTCAGAAGAGTTTCACAGCTGTTTAAGCCATCCTTTTTATGATTGTGTACCCAAATTATGCAGCCCAGTAACACCTCTATACACAATTTCCCTTTATCTATATCTTCTTTTTGTTTTTAAATCTTATATATATGTCTGTACACTGCATAAATGCTTTCTTGTTATTTAGTCTGATAAACTGAATATTCCAATGTTCAGATATTTTAGTGCATTGTTGTTATTGTGACTACTACGACATATGTATTTTCTTATTTTATTTCTTCTTCAATTTATCATGTTTTCTCTTTAAAATATTCAGGGCTTCTTTTTCCACTTTCACTTTTCACTAATTTGAAATTTTAAAATCCACCATACATTCCTTTAGCAGTTACTTTTGGACTTACAATGCACATAACTTTAAAAACTCAAATGAACATCCTCACATTCCTCTCAAGAAGTACAAGGACATGGGACATTTTGAAATCTATACATGGCCTTCCATTTTTAGCTTATGTTATTTCCAGCTACATATGAATTAGACATTAAAATACATATATCTTCTGTATTTGGCAACCCTGTAAATTAGACATTAGAAATATTCTTCTATATTGTCAGTGCTTATTAACATTTACCCATGATTTTCTTTGGTCACAATTCCTTTTTCATCACAGAGTAGCATTGGGAATATTATCTTTTATGCTGAAGTCTTTTTAATGAAGATGTCTGGGTAGAAAACTCATTTTTGCTTTTCTGATGCATCCTTATTTCATACTCTTTAAACAACTGTAGGTTTCTTTCAGCACTTTTATGGCATCACTGACAGTGTTTGAGTTCTATTTCTGCTGCTGAAAAATTAGCTGTCTTATTTCTGCTTTTAGACAATCACTTTTTTTTTCGTTTTCTGTGAAGACTTTCTCTTTTTATTTGGTTTCATACAGATTCACTATTCAATGTCTAGATGTGGGTTTCTTTTTCTTTATCATTGCGATTTCTTAACATGAGATTTTTTGGCTTCAATTCTTGAACAACCCTTGTAACTCTCCTCTTGTATATTGTCTTGCCCTATTCTTGCCATAATATTCTGGGTTGATCTATTTTTGGCTTTCTATTCTATTTCCAATGTCTCTAATTTACTTCATGTTTACAGTTTCTAATCATGGCAGTTTATATAATCTCCTCAGAAACTTCTTCCTGTCTACTCTTAGTCCTCGGCTCTATCCAATTTATTGTTTAACCTTCCTTTAAGTTATTTCAACAAATGCATATTTAATTTCTGGAAGTACATTTTTCTTTTTCAAATAGCCCTTCTTGTGTTCATGGTATATTTTTTCCATATGATTTTTATTTCTACCTTTACTTTTTAAAACATGTTATAAAATTTTTTGTTTTTTAAAAACAATATATAATTTTATGTACTCCAATTTTAGTAGCAAAATCATTTGTGTCTATCTCTTTGCTGCTTCTGCTGACTTTAATTCTTACTGACTTCTTTCCCTGTTTGTGTCTTTTTAATTGTGAACTTATTTTTATTGCATATTATTCTATAGGATTATTTTAGGAGTTGGGTGGGTGCTATTTACTAGAGAAATGTGGTTTTTCTTGTTTGTTGGTTTGCTTTTTGAGGTATTGGGGATTGAACTCAGGGCCTTCACCTTATGCTATTCCACCAGCCCTATTTTGTGAAGAGTTTTTCTAAATACAGTCTCAAGGAACTATTTGCCCAGGCTGGCTTCGAACCATGATCCTCATAATCTCTGCCTCCTGAGTAGCAAGCAACATAGATGTGAGCCTCTAGCACCCAGTAAAATTTGTTATTTTTTGTTGTGATAAGAACACTTAACAGGAAATCTACTCTCTTGACAAATTGTAAGTTCACAATATGGTATTAATAAACAGACACAATATTATACAGGTTTCAAGAACTTACTCTTCTTGCATAAGTGAAATGTTTCTACCTGTTGAACACCAATTCCCCATTTCTCTTTCTCAGTCTGTGGGAACCACCATTTACTCTCTATTGCTATGAGTTTCTTTTTAATGGTTCTTTTGATGCATGGTTCTTTTGCACACCTAGAGCAGATACAGAAAACACATACAAATAGAATGAGGCAGTATTTCCCCCTTTGCATCTGACTCATTTCATTTAGCAAATGTCCTCTATAAGTGACGAGAGTTTCTCCATTTTTAAGACTGAGTGATGTTCCATTGGAGGTATGTATCACATATTCTTTATTTATTTTCCTGTCTATGGACATTTAGGTTGCTTCTATGTTTTCCTATTATTAATAATGCTGCAATGAATATAGGGATGCAGATATTTCTTCATGATCTTCACATCAGTTCTTTTGGATAAGTACCCAGAGGTGGGATTTCTGGAGCATATGATCATTTTATTTTTAATTTTTGGAGGAACTGTTTTTCATAGATGTTATACCATATTACAACCCCATTTCCCATGTCAAGGATAAACTGAAAATGGCAAAGATTAAATATATAGACATTTGACTTCTCACATCCAGTTAGCCCTGTGCAGTCTCCAGACCATTTGGGGAGCACCCTCAGTTTCACACTATTCTAAAGCCCTGCCCTATTGGATAAAAGCCCAGTCCCTGACAGCTTCCATGCCCTTATCCACCCACCCACCTTACTTTTTGTGGCCTGTTGAGGTGGTTTGCTTTGCCCAACTTGCCCAACACGTGCCTCAAGCTGTACTTACACTTGAGCTAATAAGTTACTCTTTACTATCCTTCAAGTTTTCATGGCTTTTTTGCCATACCTGGAGCAGCATCCTCCATTTTAGTTCCAGGACCAGGGAACATCTGGAACACCCCAATCACCAGTAACATACTTTCTCTATGCTCTGCTTTTCTTTTTTTTTTTTGGCTTTACTTTTCAAAAATGTGCTGTGCTATGTCTTGGAGTGAATTTCATCAGTCTTTGCCTCTTTGGGATTATCTAGCTTTTGGAATCTGTAAGTTTATGCTTCTCACCAATTATAGGTTTTAAAACATTATTTTTTCAAATACTCTTCTAGCCCACACTCTTTCTTCTCCTTTCTGGCATTCTAACATTACAAACATTGATATGCTTTATTGTGAGGTTCCCTGGCTCTCCTTATCTTTTTCCCTTTTTTTCTCTGTTGTTCAGACTAAATATATTTTATTTGTCTTCAAGTTCACTGATTCTGTCCTCTGCCATCTCTCAACTGCTGAATAGCTAAGCTTTTACAAAGAAATGTTGGTTAGCATATCTATTCTTTCATTGACCATTTTATATTCATTTCTTCAAGTTAATTTTTTTAATTGCCCATGGAAGCATTTTTGGATGGCTGATTTTAAATCCTTGTCAGATAATTGCACTACTTTTGTTTTATCTTATCATTGCCACTGTTTGTCTGTCTATTGTCATTCAATTTGTGGTTCTTGACTTTTTGTTCTTAGTCAAGTGTATCCCAGACAATTGATTATGTTAGGATACTATTGATGCTATTTAAATGTTCTATTTAGCAGGAAGTTGCTCTGTTTGGGTTTAGTATATAGATTCTGGACTACTTATGTTAGCTGTAACTCCAACGAAGTTAGATTTTAGACCCATGGCAATTTTACTATGAGCGATGAATCCTTTATATAGGCAAAGTACCAGGGAGATGCTAGGATTCTCTGGTGCTACCTTTGTGGGTGGATAGCTCTGCCCACCAGTTCCAGGATATGGAGCTAGAGATGGGAAAGTACAACGTGGCTTTTTTGTTTGCTTTTTTGCTGCTGCTGGGAAGGTATTAGCCGGCTTGCTATAGATGGTGAGTGTCTATTAAAATTTTTGTCCCACTGTAGTTTCTCTGTTTATTTTATAAATAAGTTATAGCTTGCCAGTGCCTGTTTGTGGAGAAGATATTGTCACATCTCATTGGCTCTCTGATAGGCTTCTGTATTTCCAGTCTTTGGCATGAGAAACCAAGATTTGCTTGCTTGTTTGTTAATTTTGTCTACCCCTCTTGGTTGTTTCAGATTGCAAGCTTCTCCAGTTCCTGCTCCAACATACATGAAAGATAAAATGAGAGATCTCACTGGATTATTTCCTATAGCCCTGGTGTACATAACCAGTTCACTTTCCTATTATCATCTTTTAAAGACATATTTTGATTGTCTTTTGAATTAGGTATTCTGTTATATTTAGAGGACAACATTAGGAAAAAGAGAATTTATGACATCTTATTATAGGATTAGAAGCCGTAGGTTTCTTTTTCTAATATGGTAATATATTCATCATAAAATCTATGCCTTCATTTGCCATCAATGTGTAGATGCCCCTTCCAAGTACTATCTTCTAGTAGTGTCACTGATATTTAGACCTATGTATCACTGCCTACTGGATAGCTCTTAAATATTTAGCAAACATCTAAAATTAACCAAACCCAAACAAAAAAATTGTTCTTCTTCTTAAAATAAATTTCTTTTATACTCTTCCTGATCTCTGCAAATGATAACATTACTGCATCATTACTCTGTTTTTAAGTCCACCCCACCCCACCCCCACCCCTGCAAATAAAAACTATTCTTGGCTCTTTTCTCCTCTACTTGTGTATCGATGCCGAACTCTGTCTATACTAGGTAATAGAGAAGATTTATCTGTATTATTTAAAAAATATATTCTCAGTCGATCACTTATTATCATCTCCATTTCTACTTGTGGGTACTCTACCTAGATTATGAAAACAAAATCCTACTGATCTCTTGCTTTCATTCTAGTAGTCCCCTCTAGACCTTTTAGGTGAAGTTATATTTTATTAATTTGGTAACACATCAGTTCACTTTAAAAACCAACAAGGGTCTGTTTGCTACAATTAGAATAAAATCTAAATTACTCACCATAAATTTCCAAACTCTAAATGAACAGATTCCTGGCTTCTTCTCTGAATTTCTCATAAAACTCTCTCCTTTAGTTACTGAATTCTAGCTTCAGTACTTCTTCTCTATTCTACAAACATGCCAAGTTAGTTTAGCCTTAAGATACTGGCTTTCCTGATTGCCTGAGACATTCTTCCCCTAGAACTTGAATGGGGTACTCTTCAATCCTTCAAATTCAAGTTCAAATATCCTCTCAAAGGTAATTTCCCAACTGCCCAGTCTCAAATGGCTTCCCTTACATCTACCCAATCATTCTCTTTCTTTTTAGTGCCAGCATTTGTCACTATCTGCAATTATATTACCTATGTACTTATCTAGTGTATTGTATATTTATTATTTCTCTTTCATTTTCCTTAGAATGGATGAGAATATAAGTTCTTCCAGACAGAAAATCTATTGAGTTTCTTCCCTGCTATATTATCATTACTTATAATATTATACTTAATAGGTATAACAAATGTTTGTTAGATGAATTAGTGAGTGAATATCTCTCTTGATTTCCACCCAGCATTAAGACTATTTAATAGAGGACTTACTTTGTTTATCTGCATTGCCTCTTTATTGAATAAATTAATCACTTTGAAATGCCGATAGTTTTTACTGGATCCATATATCGATACTTGTCATTCTTGGCTATTGTGCAATACCATGCCAATAATTTGAGTGGAAAAAACAAGAATGAACATTGAAGAGGCTACAAAAGGCTTGCTATAAAATCATGCTATTTAGTCTTGCTCATTGACCCACACCAGACCTCCACTGCTCATCATTCAGTAGAAACTAATCTAATTACTCAGAATAACATACAGGTGCTTGGGTCTGGCCCTTTAGGCCTCCCAGACCTACCTCCCTCTGTTCCCCATGCAATGTTAACATGTAAAATCTTGCCTTTATTGACCTCAGTATGCACTTTCATCCCACCACTTCAAATGATACCTATTCTCTGAAATCCTGCCTGGACTATTCTAAGCAGTACATGACTTCCTCTAACTTTATAATACTGCACTAATATGCTTAGATAACCATCTCTTCCGTAGACTCTGGGACCATGACTGACTGTTGTGTCTTCAAAATCTGGAGTAGTGGCTGGCTAGATATTTTTTTACTGCAGAAAAAAAAATATTTAAAATAATTTTAAGTGTGTGGTGCTTAATGTCTCATAAAATGGTCCTGTTTTATAATGCCAAGAAATTACTTCCTCCCGAGTGTCACTCACAAGCCAGAATTGATTGTGAATGAATGGATAAGGACCAGAAGTTGAATATTTCTTCATCAATTAGAATTAACATCGTCTCAAGATTAGGAAGTTATGCCTCTATTTTCTCTCTAATACTCAAACTCAGAGAAGTACCTGATTCTTAAGGGGTACTCAGTAAATATTGGCTAAATATGTGGATAGAAATATAACATTAAAAGATGTACCATTACTGCAAAATTAAGTTAGTAAGTTTGATTTCTGAAAGCAACTGTATAAGTTTATATTACATTTGTAAAGAAGAAAGAGAAAAAATTGCTTTACTTTAAATTTCCCCCAGACAAATTTTTACTGAGCCATGTTGATTCCATAAAGACAAGGGGAAAATCTCCATTCTCAACTGAAGCTACTGAAATAAGTTTAAAAACTTCAACTTAGAGTTAGGCATAACTCAAAGAGACTGAATATTTTCTGAATATCCTTGTTCTACTTTTTCTATATTATAAATTTCCACATCTGAAAGTGTGAGATTGGTTTTGGGTTTTCGATGTGTTACTGTTATTAGCTCTCCAGAACCAACTTAGCATCTAAGAAACCAGGAGTAAAAGTAATAAATAGGAGTTGATTTTTGGCAAGATTCAGTCTCAAAGACATGGAGGGCCTGTTCAAGACTTCTAGAGGGAACTGCTTTAATTTAAGGAGTTCATTCATAATATTATTTACATTCCTCACTTAAAGTTCTTTTTAAACCCTTGCTAGGAAGGGACCACAGCATTAAATAAACTTAGATGTCTTAGTCATAAACTAAAGAACTTAAGGTCAAAGGTTACTATTTCAAGAAATAGAAGACAGAATCAGCTGAGAACATCTACTTATAGACAAAAAGACACTCCTAAGACAGAAGAACTGAGCTCACAAACACCTCAGAACCTGGAAGAATCAAATAGAGAGGAAAGGGAAACACTAGGGACAAGTAGGATTTTTATATACCATGTAGAGCACCTGGTATATAAAAATCAAGAAACACAATAGCCTTCCATTCTCTCCTTTAGATTTCTTTAATATAGAAACTTGGAAATCACTAGAGAAAATAGCTAAATGTTATTCTAGTTCTACATTCTGGGCTCCAGAGGCATCAAATTCAAGCACTGATTTAAAAGTGGGCAAAACAATAATGTGGACATCTGACACAAGGCTTAATTATATGTCTTATATCACTACACAGACAACCAAGAGGTGATGGGACTCACTAGCCTAAAGTGTAAATATCATTAGCTATTTGTGTATTTGTCTTCATCCTGGATTTCAGCTTTTATCAGTTATAGACCTCATATCCAGTATTCTCCTCCTTCTTTCATGGAGATTATAATAAAATGACTGAAATGATCAATAACTTAATAAGTAAAAAAGCAAAGGAAAGAGGTTATGTTTTAGTTATCAGGGCTAAATGGTGTTTCAAGAAGATCAGGCTGCATATAAGGTATCTATGAACAAAATACAAGATGGATAGCGTTGGCTGAGATATAGATATAGCTCAGTGGTAGAACACTTGCTTAGCCATGTGTGAGGCACTGGCTTTGATCCCTCACACTGGAAAGAAAGAAAGAAAGAGAAAGGAAGGAAGGAAGGAAAGAAGGAAGGAAGGAAGGAAGGAAGGGAGGGAGGGAGGGAGGGATGGAGGGAAGAAGGACTTTGTGGATAAAATTATAGAATGTTTTTTAAAAATGGTAAAGTAAATCTAAATAAAAGGAGAAACACACCATGCCCTTGGATAAGGAGGACTCAAGTAGAAACATCAACTCTCCCAAAACTAACCCAAGATTCAATCTGACTCTAATAGAAAAGCAAATAAATGACTAACAGATCTTGACAACTTGAGCCTAAATGAGAAAACTAGAGGCCCAAAATAAATGCATAAAATAAAGCAAATTACTGAAGGGAAACTTAGATGCCAAATTAAATATAAATATATATTAACAAGACAGAAAGACTTATTTTTAAGGATTCTGGTTAAAACTATGATTTTGACAGAGTGATAAACAAATAGACTAAATAGAATAAAGTTTTAAAAACCAGACTTCTGGCAGTAAAGGAACCTAACACGTGTCAAATCTAGCACCACAGATAAGTAGGATTATTCAACAAATAATGCTATCCATTTTAATTACATATATGATGAAAGTAAAATGGCAATGCCTAGTTTTTGCAAAAAAATGTTTGGATAAACTACTTACATGTGCAAGGTAAATCTATAGAACATTTAGAAAAATATGAATTATATTTATAAACAGGAATAGAAAAATTATCCTTACAGGGAGGAATACTTAGTTAATTAAAATAAAGAACCTCTATTTCAGAAAAACTATGATGAAGAAAATGAAAAGATATGCTAAACCCTGAGAAAATGAAATGTACTACATTCAATAAAAATGGTATTGTTATTTAAAAATGTTAGATTCTTCATATGAAAGAGATAAGAAATTCAGTGGAAAAATGAATAAACTATTTAAGCAGGCACTGTACAAAAGAGAAAACTGAAATTAACTATAATGGAGGTCCAAAAGTAATTAAAGCAAGCATTTAATGTCAAGTCATTTTTGATGTGTGCTCCTATTAGGAGCACAAGAAAGTTCTTTACTGCAAACTCCACCTAATCCCTGAAATCAAAAAATTCCCATGAATAGGATTGAAGTGTGGCTCAAGTGGTAGAGTGTCTGCTTTGCAAGTGCAAAGCCCTGAGGTCAAATCCAGTCCTGCCAAAAAAATTCCCGTGCATATGGTTCCAGCATAGTGTCCTGTAGTTCCAGTTACTCGTGAGGCTGGCAGGGGATCCCCTGAGCTCAAGAGTTCAAGGACAGCCTGAGCAATGTAGAGAGCATCTGTATCAAAATAAATAAATAAAACAAAATGTTTTTTTAACATTTAGTCTTTTTCAGAAATTCATTTCTGAAGCTTTAACTATGAATAAGAAACATGACTTTTTAAGTCAATAAATAAAAAAACATTCATAGACAATTTAGAGAGAATGTGTTCTGAGGTGGAAGTTCTGAAATACAAGAAAGAATAAAAAGCAAAAAAGTTATTCCATATAGGTATACATAAATTAACACTGATCAAAACAATAATAATCGCAGCTAAAGTATGACTCACAGAGTATTCCAAATGATTGCCTTATTAGAATATAAGTATACATGTTAAGATGTAAAGTCTATACAATAAAATATAAAAGGTATATAATTTATAAAATATTAAAAGAAAAATTACAGCAAGAACTGTCAAATTGTTCTAAAGGCAAGATAGAAAATGAAACATTTTTGACAGGCCAGTGTTGACAGAATGTGGAAGACACCTAAGAAACCTACAAAATCTGGTCATTTTTGCAGTAATTGTTCAAGTACATTATGTGCTCTGTCAAAAACAGCCCAGGGCCCAAGTGAGTTGGAATCACACCGGCAAGTCTTCTCCTCACCCTTCCTCAACATGATCTACCATAATGGCAAAGGACACTAGTACACAAAGATAAAGTCAGTCAGGAGAAATAGCTAATCCCAAGTTAGAGAAAGTGTTGGAATAGTCAGGAGAAGTATTTGTGTATTATTTATTAGCTGCTTGGGTTGATACAGAGTGATACACAAGGACAAGTATGGTTTATGATGAAATAGATTAGACTGTACCTTCAAGCTTAGAACTGGAGTGAGTAGCCATTACATATTGTCCTCTGACAAGGTCATAGTCAGCAACAAAATAAGCAAAATACTTTCAATCAGCTTCTTTCAGAGGCATTGACTGGGACCATCTCTGTCATGAATCAACACCAGAGCAATGCCTGCTTGGAGTAGGGAGAACAGAAGCAGCTTCCTCTTCTCTGACAGCACCAATGCCTAAAACTACTTGATATGAGAACAAGGAAAGGGAAGATTTTTCTCTGTTCTCCTATTCATTATACATTAGTCCATTTTCCTTTGGCTTTGAAGCAAGGAATCTGGAGCCATATCCCCTGAGTTCAATTTTTATCGAGCACTTTTCAGTGTGGATGCAGTTCACCATGTGTGAATTTTCCATGTCTGTACTTCTCACCATCATGAACATTAAATAGCTAACATGGATAGTTTATTACCAGAGTGACTGTTCTCTAGTCATCACTCAATGAGCATTAGCTCTTTTTGTGGTTATCAATGTTTTTTATTGATTCCAGCATAATAATGACCATCTGAGGATGTGATTGTGGGTTGATCTAAATTTCAAACATGTGCATTTCCTATGTAGGTAGCCTGTTTTATTTTTGAAATCACTAACATAAGAACTCTAATCCAATTTCTCAGTGAACAAGCAATAAAAGTAAATTTAATTGATAAATAATCAGCAAATCATTTATTATGAAATTATCACAATTACTTGAATTTATGCTTTTCTTCCAGCTTTGGGTTAGATATTAAGGTGAGAAGTGATCAAAGTACAATTAAGTCATTATTTTCTAGATAGCAAGTATCCCTTGCTGTTTGCCAAATGAATAAGTAAACAAAAACAACTGTTTTTTGTTTTTTTTTCAACCTTCAGCTCTAGTCTCTGGGAGAAAATCTAAACTTCAAAACAGCTAATGTTAATTTAAGAGGCAAGTTACTCTTACACAGATACAATGTTTCCTGGTAGGAATTTGCTACTGTCATGCATTCCTCCAAAGAATCAAACTCACTTTCTAGTGCTTTGGTCACAGCCTGGTTTATGAAGTTGTACCTTCAAAGAACTTCAAAAACAAAAAAAGATCTAGGAAGTTCCTCTGAAAACACCTTCTTTCTTCTTTCTTCTTCCTTTTTTTTCTTCTTTTCAGCATTAAGGTTTGAACTCTAGGCTTCATGCTTGCTAAGCAGATGTTCTACCATGTGAGTCATGCCCCCCGTCCTCTGCTTTAGCAATTTTTCAAATAGGGTCTCATATTTATTCCCCAGGTGGGCCTGGACCAATATTCTCCAATTTATGCTTTCTGTATTCCTGGGGTGACAGGAGCATACCGCCACATCCAACATTTAGTGGTAGAGATGGGTTTCACCAATCCCCTCCCCACACAACTGTCTTCAAACCATGATTCTCCTGAATTCTGCCTTCCAAGCAGCTAGTGTTACAGATATGAGCTTCTGTGCCTGGCCTGAAAAAAACATTTTAACAAAACCAGCATGAAAACAAAGCATAGAAGTATATCTGTTTAATTTACTAGCTAAATTTCATGTTAAGTAACATATTTTAAGGTATTAAGTAACTTATTTTACTAAATCATTTGTGTCACATAGTAGCTTGAGGTCTTTGTAGGGGGAACATTGGGAATTAGTAGCAACTTTTTCCTTCCTATTATTGCTTATACTCTCTCTACAACAAAATTAGAAATAAGGGCAAAATAGTTTCTGCTGGGTATGGGGGGGGGAAGGGAGGGGGTGGAGTGGGTGGTAAGGGAGGGGGTGGGGGCAGGGGGGAGAAATGAACCAAGCCTTGTATGCACATATGAATAATAAAAGAAAAATGAAAAAAAAAAAGATTAAAGTAAAAAAAAAAAAACACTTAAACAAAAGATCATCTACTTAGCTTCTGATGATTCCTTTATTAGTATTCGGTAGTATGCAGCATCTAATTATTATGGTCAGAGTCTAGTTAATATTTATTTTTTTGGGTGCAAATATCAGGAAATTTAACCTTTTTGTATGCCCCAGGAATTCTCTTAAAACAAAGCCACCTTCTCTGGAGAAGATTGAAGGTGATTGAAGGAGATTAAAGATTCATTCATTGTTCCAGAATTTCTAGAATAGTTTTTTATACTGCAGAGTCAGAAAAAGTAAAAGCTTCATTTATCCTTACAGTTATAAGCCTGGATACAATTCAGTCCCCATCAATGAGCCATATTTTCTCTGACTTGAATTTGGAAATTAACTTAAGAAGGAAGACAGTACGTGAGATCTCCAATTTGTAGGTGCTGGTTAAAGTAGGAATAGCATCACTTAGATGAAAACTAATGTTGCTGCTTCTGGTAACCCAGATCACAAATATGATGACATTTTTCTAAAAGCAACAGATGTGGTGATAGTTATCATTTACCCAGGCTTTAGCTAAGCTTATTTGTTTCTACAAATTGGCAAGTGCTTTTGATTCCTGACTGAACTGGAAGTGATTTCCTTTATGAGCTGCTATGTGGTGTTTTTTTTTGAGTCAACCCTAGAGGCTCAGCCTGGAGATGGCTCCCTTGGCTCTTCCAATAATTTTGAAAGCCTTTAATTCTGTGTATGTGTATTATATTGTGTATCTTCTTAAACGAATAGGGGTGTTTTTGTTATCTACAACTGAGCTCTGGGTGATACAGCATTTGACTCCAGAATCAGTTACAAACAAGTATGGAGTCTTTTAAGTGCTTATTGAAGGCACCATTGTTGTGGACTAAGTAGCCACAGAATCTTGAAAAATAAAAGATGGATGAAAGCTTGATCATGAGTGGATTGCAATGACAGTAACTGTTTAGAAAGTTGTATCTTTCTTTAAGCAACTCAATGTCATCTGTTGTGTAAACTATTAATCAAAAAAATGCTTTCTTCTTGTTGTGTCTCTATCCTGATAAGCAGAAAGCCAAAGAAGTAAGAATTCCCTGGAAGGATATCAGTCTATATTCACTCTTGGACAAACATAAATCAACTCCCAGCTCCTTATCATTTGAAGATATATACCACATTTTCTTAATCCATTCACCTTTTGATGGGCACTTAGATGAATCATATGACTTGGTTGTTGCAAGTTGTGCCACAATAAACATGGGTGTGCAGGTATCTCTACTATATGCTGACTTTGATTCTTTCAGGTATGTACCCAGGAGTGGTATAGAAAGACCTACTTTAATTTTTTGAGGAACCTGCATTGATTTCTATAGTGGCTGCACTAATTTACTTTCCTACGAACAGTGTATAAGAGTTCCCCTTTCTCTACACCGCATCAGCATTTGTTGTTTTCTTGATGATAGCCATTCTGATTGGAGTGAGATGGAATCTCAAAGTTCTTTTGATTTGTATTTCTTTTGTAACTAAAAATGTAAACTTTTTTCATGTGTTTATCTACTATTTGTACTTCTTTTGAGAATTGTCTGCTCAGTTCATTTGCCCATTTATTGATTGAATTATTGTTCTTTTTTTAGTTTTCTATATATTGTGGATATTAGTCCCCTGTCAGATGAGTAGCAGACAAAGATATTCTACCATTCTGTAGGCTGTCTCTTCACTTCAGTAATTATTTATTTTGCTTTGTAGCAGCTGTTAATTTGCTGCAATACCATTTGTCAGTACTTTCTCATATTTCCTGAACTATTAGAGTGCTGTTCAGAAAGTTATTGCCTATGCCTATGTCATGAAGGGTTTTCCTTATGTTTCCCTCTACTTATTTCAAAGTTTCAGGTCTTATATTAAGATCTTTGATACATTTTGAATTCGTTTCTATACAGCATGAACAATGTTTGGACAGAGAAACATTTAGCATTCAACTTTGTCAACATGCATATGATAAGGCAGATTTTTCTGAATCTATTATGTATTTAGCTTTATTAAAAGAAACAGTCTTTTTATTTACTTAGCACTTATTTTTCACCAATGTCCCATCTCTATTCCCTTTAATAGGCTAATTTGGCCTCTATGAAATTCATATATGTGGACAGGAGAGAAAGTTACTAATACTTTTCTTTTCTTGAAATGTTTCAATTTGGACATTGCTGTCTTCTTAAAATGTCAAGAAATTACAACATTGAGTAAACTCAGATACCAACTCTTTCTTGAAATTCTCCTCTTTCACTTACAGTCTACCTAATTGTCTCTAGTGCACTTGGAGCTGAGCATTGCTGATACTTGTGAAACCAAGTTTGTCTATCTCTGAGTATGTTCATGTACTGGTCTTTCCAGCCCAAAAACCTACACTGACCTCAGTAACAAAAGTAGCTTTTACTACCTAACAACTGCCACATCTCCTACCTCCCTGGATCCAACCACATTTATTCCCCAGTAACCTTTCATACATGCATATGTGAGAGATGCTTGAAACATTGATTATTACTGGGAAGATATTTCTCCATTCTTTCTTTGGGCGCTACTGAGGTTTGAATTCGGGGCCTCATGTTTACTAGGCCATGTCTCCAGTTCTTTTTGCTTTTGATATTTTTTAGATAGGGTCTCATACTTTTCTGCTAGGACAAGGTTTGGACTGTGACCTCCTACCTATATCTGGCACCTAGCTGGGGTTTTGCCCAGTTTCTTCGTTGAGATAGGGTCTTGCTAACTTTTTGCCTTGACTGGTTTTAAACTGTGATCATCCTAATCTCCACCTCCGAGTAGATGGGATTACAGCTGTGTGGTGACACACATTCTTAATTTTTGGCTGTTGACAGTGTTCCTTGGAAATTTTTGGTTATTGACAGTGTCCCATGCTTTTCATTGGTTGTTGGTTTATTGTAAGCATTACAGTAAAACTACACTGGAATCCAACAGTTTTCTTCACTCAGTTTCCAATTAAATGTTATATTTTCCTTTTATAACCTACAACTGTGATTGATGTTTGGTTTCAAGAAATAAGGCAAATGAAATCCAGTTGACAGTCTGACATGCTGTACCTCTTATACAGTTGAGAAACAAGTGGCCAAAAATGCATAGCCCTTTAAATTAATTTAGTGGCATTACTTGAACCTAATTCTAAGAAAACCCATCAAGCTGTCAATCAGAGACCTTTGAGTGAACAGCAAAGCAGCAGGATTAAAATAAAGCAGTTATATTTGCAAAGCAGAAGACTTTCTTTTGTGAAAAGGATCAGCCAAGTCCAGAAAATTGTATCAACTAAAGTTTGTGTGTGTGTGTGTGTGTGTGTGTGTGTGTACGTGTGCACAGCTTTTCTGAAAAAATCCATAAGATGCTTTTTTTTTACGTTTATTACCAACTAAAGTACTATGTTTTCTTTGTACACTCCTTATTCTAAAGGAGTTTTAAAAAAGTGCTCTACTTTAAAGACCAGGTCCCTAGTTTTTCATTTGTGTAAACAATTTTTGAAACACAAATGTCCTCCATTCTCCAACAATCACAGTCCTAATATGTATGCATAAATTTGCTATAACTGACAATTTGCATTTAATGGAAGGTAACATCATTTTAGCATTGGTTTGGTTTGGTCTTCTGAGAGATGGTGACCCTGAAAACGATAGTTTGCTTTTTTTAATATCAATTTGGAGAGCTAGGTCCTGTTGGCATCCATTTACTATGACACATGTCCTCATCTGGGGACATTTTAAGGATCAGAACGTTGGAGGAAGATCCTGGACTGGCAAAGCCAAGCTGCAGACTCTGGATAAATGACTTGGCTGTGTCAGAGGCCAAAGCACATGCAATTGCAACCAGATCAGTCATTGGGGAACAACATCCAACACCAAGCATTGTGAAACTCTGTAACCACGGAGGCAGAAAGAAAAGAGATTTGCCTTCCTATCTGACCTGCAATGGGTCACACAGACATATCTTCAGATTCTAACCTGTATTATTTGCTGGCAGGGTTTATCGTCTTTGGAACCCAAACTTAAAAATGTATCTGCATTAACATGTCTTTATTTGCTGCACAATGAGATCATGTTTTTCACTGTCTAATGTACAACTATACTTGTCTGGTGAACATTTTGCTTTCTTCTGAGATAAAGACTACCATGTTTCCATGTTTATTGAAAAGCTGCCACTCCCTAAATTTCATTAAAAAAAATACTGCAGTTGTCATTTTTCTTTAACTAAAACTAGGCAATTATCTTAAAATATTCAAACAAATTGAAAGAACAAATCAGTCAAAATCAATGAGATTAAAAACGCTACTTAAAACAGAAGAAAAGCATTATTATTTCAGCTCATGATGCTAGTTCTAAAGTTACCTTCAAAATCACTGACTGTACCAGTGAAAACACAGAGAAAAACAGAAGAGTAAGGAAAGATGTGAAAGAATACACAAGCAAGAGATGTCCTTTAGGAATCGCAGAGCCACTTTCCTTTGGAAAGAAAGTGATGATGGAAGACATTTTATTGTCTTACGTGGTTATGGTAATGACTTGTTTGGATGTGACTTACTACAGTCTAAGTCCTTGTAGGGAAGGTCCAGATCTCCTTTTTTTCCTCTTTAAATTCACCTCTCTCTCTCTCTCTCTCTCTCTCTCTCTCTCTCTCTCTCTGTCTGTCTTTCTCTTTCCCCCTCTCTCTGTACTGGGTTTTGAACTCAGGATCTCATGCTTGTGAGGCAGGTGTTCTACCACCTGAACCATTATGTGGAGTTTTATTCAACCATAAAGAAGTGGGAAATTGTTATTTACAGGTAAATGGATGGAACTGGAGAACATCATGTTAAGCAAAGTTAGCCAGGCTCAAAAAGTCAAAGATGTTTTCCTTCCTATGTGGAAGCTCGACCTATAAGTTAAATGTACACATTTTTGCATATATGGTCATATGTATATACATACATATACATAAATATATAGTGAGAGAGAGAAAGAACAAGATTGTATTAGTGGCTTTAGCTGAAGGGACTATGGGAGGAAGGAGAGGGAAAGAAAATGGTAGAGAATGAAAAATATTGAAGCACTCATCTATATATGAATATAATATAACATAATATACCATAAGCTATTGAATAATAGGAGAGCATGATGATAAAGAGGAAGTAAAGAGGAGGTTAATTTGATTAAAGAACAATATATACATGCCTGAAATGACAAGCTGAAACCCCTTTGGACTATCAATATACACTTTTTTAAAAATGAAGGGCAGGAAGGTAAAACAGGTCTTTTCCAAGGGTGGGTCCCAGTGGGAGGGGAAAGGCATAGGAAAAGATGAATGAGAGTGAATATGATGGATGTATTTAGTAATCATACATGAAAATAGAAGAACAAAACGTGCTGAAACTGTTCTAGTGGAGGGGGGAAACGCTGACAGGGTAAATCTAACTAAGATATATTGTAAGCACATATGTAAATATCATAATGTATCCCCCTGTACAACTATTATATGCTAATAAAAAAGTAAATTCACCATTCACAATTCACTGGGTCTGAATAAATAAGTGAATGAATGAAACACTAAATTTACAAACAAAATAAATGAAACAGGTACGATATAAGTTCTATGGCAGTTGTCTTGAAAAATGGCCCAAACAATGTATGCACATATGAATAAATGAATAAAGGAAAAAATGTGGAAACTGGGGCTAGGAGAGTGACTCAAGTGGTCTAATGGAGATCTGCCTAGTGAGCACAAGGCTCTGAGCTCAAATGCCAGTATTGACAAAAAAGAAATATATATATAAATATACATATATGGAAATGGACTTAAATCTGCAGCAAATCCAACTGTGAACGTAACTCAGAAAAAGGTGTATTGAGCTATTCTAGCTCATTCATCCTGCCTCAGCCTCCCAGTGATGGTTTACAGGTGTGCCAATACACCCAGAAGATAGTGACTTTTAAAATCTTAGAAATTATTATGACTATGCTATTATTGTCTCTATAGTCTGGGTGGAGATCTCCAATGCTACCTCCTCAGCTTTCTTGGAGCCCTAGTCCTCCTTCCTCTTTCCAGCTGCCACATCCAGTGAACAGAAAACCTTGCATTCTCATATTTCTGTCTACCTGCATTTGGATTTGGGAACATTTTGATTTTTACTTCGATTAATTTCACATACTTCATTTCAGTTTTATGTATAACTGCCAGCTTCACAGAGCTAAAGGAAATTGATGTTGATTATGACAACTCTGCCCAGTGACTCCTGATTGGTCACATGCTGCACCTCATGACATAGTATCCCCTGGACTACTGAGCCTGTGTGTAGTAGCAGGTCCTTCAACCTCCCCAGACATGTTCTTCCCTCTGCACTTCAGCTGCACTGAAACAATTCTCTCTATGAGTCATTTTTCAGCTTTTCTTCATGCTTGGCTTTGCTTTCTATTTATTTTATTTTAAAAGTTTTTGTGTTAAAGTAAGTATAAACTACAGTTGATACATTGTAAGAACTTTTGTAAATGTCACAATCTACCCCCAGCACAATAATAATAACAATATAAAATAAATATACATATAAAATTGACCATTTAAGTCACGTTTTAGTGTATAGTTCAATGGTATTAAGTACATTACATTGTTGTGCAGCCATTACTACTTTTCATCTCCATTACCTTTTCATCTTTCCTAACTGAAAATCTTCCCTTATTTTATTATACTGTAAGAAAATACAGTATAATACATGCAGAAAATCTCACTAGTTAACTATCCAAAACTGATATACCCACTTAACCAACAGTAACTAAAGAAACAGAATTCTGGGACCCTAGAAGTCCCCTTCTGGACTTCCTGATCATTATCCCTCCCTTCTTCTGAAAAGGCAATCTCTATCTTACAAGTAACCCCAGTGTATATATCAGTGTACACATACACACACAGATATACAAGTAGTAACACATATGCGGACACACACACACATACACAAATAAACACACATACCTAAATATAAACACTCACAGGCACACACAAACACACACACACACACATATAATCATTGTTTCTTTTGCTCAACCTTAGCTTTGTAAGTTTCATCCACATGTGTTTCATCTGCATCCACATTTTTATATGTGACTTTTATTTTCATTGGTATATGGAAAGTACTCTGTTGCATAAACATATATCATGATTTATTGATTTATTTTAGTGTTGATAGATTTTGCATTATTTGCAACTTCTAATTTTTGAGTATTATAAAGAACACTGTTGTAAATATTCCTATCCATGCATTTGGTGGGAAAGTGCATGCATTTTACTTTACATTTATTTTTACCAGGAACAGAATTGCAGTGTATATGCCTGTTAAGCTTCAATAAATAATACCAAATAATTTTCTAATGAGATTATCACAATTTGTACTTAAAGCAGTGTACATGCTCAACATGTACCACATCTTTGGAAAAGCTTAAACTTCTCAGTCCTCTAAGTTTTCACCAGTCATGTGAACATATAATGAGTATTTCATTGTGTTTTTAATTTGCATTCCCATAATGACCAATGAGATGGAGTATTGTTTCATATGTTTATTTGAATTTCAAATATCTTCTATGAAGTTAACATTTAAGACTCCCACCATTCTTTAAAATACTCGGTTGTCTCATTTTTATTATTGATTTGATGACTTCTTTACATTCTCATAACCATTGGTTAGTTCCAAGTGTTACAAATGTCTTCTTCTCCCTTGTTTTAATACCATATATAGTCTTTATTATGTTGCGGTACATTTCTTCTACACTTAGTTTCATCAGAGGTTTTACAAAGAAAAGATGTTGAATTTTATCAAAGGTTTTTTCTGCATCTATTAAGATGGTCATATGATTTTTGTCCTTGCTTCTGTTTATATGCTGTATTACATTTATGAATTTGCATATGTTGACCCATCCCTGCATCCCTGGATTAAAACTGACTTGATGACAGTGTATGATCTTTTTGATGTGTTGTTGAATTTGGTTGCCAGTATTTTACTGAGGATTTTTCCATCTATATGTATTAACTACACACACTTTGCAGGCTGAGGTTACTTTGCCCAGTGCAGCTGTCAACACTTCAATTCTTTTTAATCTTTAAAAAGTCTATTACACCAGTTGCTTGCATATTGGTTGCTTCTCTAGCACCTCTATTCTCTTAACTATTTTTAATTTATTCTGTAATTTATTCCTGTGCTTATATTTCAATGGCTCCTTAGGAAAACAGGGATAATATCCATCAGGTTTCCCTGGAGCCTTTTTTGAAATACTTCCATTAATGAAATTGTTAAGTTAATCCCTAATATTAGTACAAGGAAAAACTCTTTGTTCCTATGCAAGTCCTTCTGTTAATGTTCTTAGGCTGAATGTACACCCACCTTTCTTACTGTGGGCCTTCAGTCCCAGAGTCACTCCTGACAGAAACAGACATATCAGCTTCCATTTGCACCAACGTGACCATGGTTGGGCCTCCTGATAATTGTTTTGCTATATTGTGAGATAAATCCTTCACAGAGCTCAGTGGGCAGTCAGCACCTTCACAAGCATATTCGGGAAAGTGTGGAACAGCAGGGAGTATGTCCACCATCCAGAACTGTGAGTGCTCCTGTGGCAAAATTGACAATGAGAAAAGAGAGTGAAACTCTGGACTTTGAGTAGGTTAAACTTGAAGGATGAATCTTGACTGTGCCATGCATTTGGCAAATGACCTCAAGAAGATGTGTTTCCCCATGAATAAAGAGAGGATACCCAACCCATCCAAACCAAGTACAAATTTTATATACATGGTCAGAATAAAATGCCTTTAACATTCAAACAGAGGAACCTGGCAACTGAGATCTTTCCTTATGGTCACAGTCATGCCTAACTCTTTGAGGCATTCTTTGTGCCAGGCTCTTTGGTAAATGTTTTTCCTGTATTATTTTATTTAATCCCCACAAAAACCAAAAGGTAGGATATACTTATTTGAGATTAAGTCACTTGGTAAGGCCACATGGCTGAAGGTGAAAGAGCATGGGTGAACCCCATCACATCCCTCATCCCCTCAATCTCTTCTCCATTTGTCTTCTCCCAGGACCAAAGAGTCCTGGGAAGGGACTGACTTGGCCACAGGACTAAGACAAGTAGAAATTAAAATTAAGATATTTACACCATGCAGTCATTGTTAAAGGCCCTAATCAGGACATCATGGAATTCCCTCCTTTGATTCTATTTTTCACAGTGAAAGGAGAAAAGAAGGAGTTAAACAAACATGTAGCATGCTCTAAATTAGTCACTCAAGGTGAGGCCACGGACCTAAAGTAGCACATCTCCTGAGAGCTGGTTGCACGTGCCAGTTGCCTTATGCCTTCCTAGTAGTGCAGAGTGAATCTTGGTGGGGGGAGGTGAAGACAAATGTGTGTCCCAGACTCTCTGGGTGACTTTCATTCTGGTGCACTATCCTAACTGCTTTAAAGTTTACAGCTGTTCTCATGTTAATTATAGGAAACTGACCTCTGACTTATAAAGTAGACATGATTTCACCTACTCTACTGAGTAAAGGAAGACACAGAGAAGCACCTTACTGAAAGGTAAAAATCCTCATTTGGAAGAATACCCAGAATTCTTTGATCTGTACCCCATGATGGGGAATTCTCATTCTAATAATGCCCAATATCCTCTCATTGTTGTCAAGCTTTTCTTTGTTGCTTGCCTTCTAAAGGGAGAAGGAATACATCAAGGAATTGAGTGAAAAAATAAACCATTTGGGGCTTGAAGGGAAATAACCCTGTAGGAATATTGTTCATGAGGCGTTTACTAGTTTGTCATCCACTAAGACCTGCCATTGGGTCATGACTGATGAAATGTCCCCTTATATCCTCTGACTCCCAAAGTAATTATTTTTATGTGCTTTAGAAACCTAAGCTTTTGGATTAACCAGATTTTGACTGCAATAATTCTTTTTAAAAATATGTTTTAGGACTTCTCCCTCTGGGTCTGCTCCTTTGAGATGCCTCAGTGTGGAGATGGTCCACTCGAGTGTCTCTGTGTTGCTGAATTGCAGATAATTTGAGCAAAGAACAGAACATTTTTCATTTTGGCCTACTTTTAAAAGCACCAAACCTCAGAAAAATAAATAAAATCTTGGTAGAAAAATGAACCAATCCCACAGTACCATTAAGAATTTAAAAAGAATGTTTGGGATTCTAGTGGACAGAGTCCATGTGTTCCTGCAGAGAACTCAGTGGGAGGAAGTGAGCAATGGGCCTAGCTGCTATAATCAAGGGATAATTAAAATTTGAGGCAGAGGTCATTGTGAGCTTTCTGGGGCCATGCCTTCAGCATCTATAACCTCACATCACTGTGACAATGACCATGAACTTACACTGAAAGCTTATTGTTTGCAATATGCTCTGAATGTGGCACACATATTGCCATTGTGAAGACTGCAACAGCATCATCCTACTTTTTAGTTAAGGAAACTGAAGCTACAGACATTGACAACTTACCCAAGGGCAGACAAAAAAAAAGAAAAAGCCTCACCTACTGTTTGTATCCTTCTTGTATGATTTCTGAGCCCAAGTAAATCAACACACTGTTCTTCCTCAGATCTCAATGGCAAGATCAGACTTTAGCTAGCCATAGGAAGGATTTTGGGTGCTCTCAACTAGTGCTTCTCCATTTTTTTGTGTGATGAATCTTTGAGATGAGGTGAAAGAAGGTGCATTCTAACAGGCTTTCCAGTACTGCTACTGCTAACACAGGCCCAGGCTTTGTGAGAGGAACAAGCCTTTCACCATCAGAAAAGTGTGGCATCCAGCTACAGTCCAGCAGGGCCTATCTGCACCTCCTTGCTTTGATTAGCTGGACACTACAGACGCCGTGCATTACCCTTCAGGGGTCAGCTCACTTAATGAATGAGCTACGTAGGCTCTTTCATCAATTTACTCATAGTGGATGGAGTTACAAAAAAGAACCTCTGTCTCTCCCTGATTTCTTTCATGCTCTGGATCAGGACTTGAAATAGGTTATTCACGCCGGAAGTTTTAGATTACACATTTATTTAGCTAACTGACTGCAATAATAAGACTCCATAGGGGGCAAAAGGGGATTTCCTGGTCTCTAAAATGCTGAAAATCTGTCCAGTTGTTGTAATTATGCAGATTTCACTAGTCACCTTGTGCAATCCCAGGTAGAAAAGCAATCGATGCTCGTGAAATTAAATGTTAATCTGTGTAGTGACCCATTGGTGTCCTCTACAAAGGTTTTGTAGCATTTTCTGATTTTCTTTTGGGACACACAAGAGAAAGCCAAACCATGTAATTAATTCAATAAGCTGTGCATGTCAGAAAAGCTGGAGCTACCCGGATTACCTCCTTTCCCCAACATGGGATCAGTATGGAGAGGGTGTTGTATCATTGACTGTCTTGAAGGCTGCTGCTGTGAGTTCATGCTGGCAATTCCTAACAGCATTAATTTTGTGCTGATAAGGAGCAGGGAAGAGAAACTATGGAAGTATTAACTAATCCGGGGCACAGAGATCTTCCATGATCTCTCCAGGCAAAGTTGTGGGGATGGGTGGCCCAACTGGATAGATGACACTGGTAATGTTTTTGCTTTCAACATAAAGAAACTGAAGCAGGGAGGGCAGGAGGGAGAAAAGGAAAAGGCATGGCTCTGGAGACTGGAGGTGGCACTTGGGCTTCTCTGTTAGGTTTATAAAAACATGAAAAGTAAAAGAAAATTGGGTACAGGCCTTTTGATGGGCTGGTGCATGGGAGAGACACGGAAGTCTCATTAGCGCTCTACCTCAAAGCCTTGTGTTGTCATTGTCCTGCTGCCATTGCCCATGCTTTATTTACTTGTCCCATCACTTCATGAGATTCTGATTTCTTCCATGGATTTTCAGGCCATCACCATCTGCATCCCTCAGAGTGGTTCTCTGAGGCTCCTAGGGCCCCCAGAGACATTTTAGAAGCCAGATTGTTTCAGGCTTCATTATCTTCTTTTCGTTCAATTTCTCCTCCCAATATTTTTTTTTTTCAGTTTCCTTCTTTTCCTGTTTTCCTCCACAATCCTCAGAATTAAGGAAAAGTATTTCCTTTGCTCCTAAAAATGGATCTGGTAAAGCATGATTTAAATTGGTAGCTTCTGTTGCTTCCATATTTCATCTTATATCCAAAAACTGTCCCATTCTCTGATTCCTTTTTCCATTTGCTAAAATGCATTTGGCCCACAAAATGCAAAAGGCAGCATCCAGGCTCTTCATGCTCAGTATCTCATTTAGTATTTTTGCATCAGATTTGGAATATTGCCTATAATGGTGACTTTCCTATGCACATTTCTTTAGAGGCCTACGTGGGGATTTCTTGGATATTACCAGGAGTAGGATTGCCATTTCCTGGTGTTTGAGCAGACTAAGTTCTACTAAATAGTGCCAGTATTTTTCCTCCAGGATGGTACCAGTTTCTATTCCCAGTAGAAGAGAAGGGATATCACGTTTCCTTACAACCTTAATAGTGCTTAGTAGTTTTTTTGTCTAAGTCTTTGCCAATCTGCAAGGACATAAATTGGTACCTTTGTTTTAAATATTAGTCTATTGCTTTTACTTTTCAATCACTTTTTAACTTCTTATTGAGATAATATACAATATAGAAAGTATTTGTATGTGTATATCTCATTAGATTTTTAGAAAGAGAACATACTACATAACTAATCCAAATCAGCAAGGTTTTGCATTTTTCTGACTGCTGCTAACCTTGAAACCTCCTTATACTCATTAGCCTTTGGTGGTTTCCTCTTATTTCACATTATTTCTCTGTTGTTCTATTAAGGTTCTTGTTTTCATTGCTCTGCTCTGAAAGGAGTTGTTTTGCATTCTAAAAGACAGTTATTCTTTTTTATTTTTATATTTTTAAAATTAAATTTCTTTCTTTTCTATTTTTTGGAGAGGGTGGTAATGGGGGGGTTGAAGTCAGGGCATTGTGCTTGCTAAGCAGGTGCTCTACCACTTAAGCCATGCCCTCAGTCATTGCTTTTTGCTTTGGTTAATTTTGAGATAGGGTCTGATGTTTTTGTTCCAGCCAGCCTGCATCATGATTCTCCTACTTGCAGATTCCCTGTAGCTGGAATGACAGGCATATACTACTACACCCATCTTCTTTTTATTGAGATGTGGTCTCCCCTGGACCATCTTTAAACTATGATCCTCCTGATCTCCATCTCTCAAGTGACTGGGATTACAGACATGAACCACCATTCCTAGCTTAAATTTCTTTTTTCAAAGGTACACAAAAACATAATATTACACATGTTAATGAGCTAACATAAGCTGTTTTGATACATGCAACATACTTTGTAATGTTTAAATTGAGTTAAACACATCTATGTCCTCAAACATTTATCATTTCTTTAAGGTGAAAACATTCAAATTCTTTTCTTCTACTTTTTAAAATTTACAGTATATAAGCATTATCTATAATCACCTTACTGTGCAATACACACAAGTACTTCTTATTCCTATACATTAGTGACACTTGATCAACCTTCCTCCCAATTTCTCCCCTCCTCCTACTCCCCAAGACTCTGGTAACTAGCACTCTATTCTTAACTTCTACGAGATCAACTTTTTTAGGTTACACACATGAGTGAGACAATGTGGTACTTCTCTTTCTGTGCCTGGCTTACTTCACTTAAGAGAATGCTTTCCAGTTTCATCTGTGTTGTTGCAAATGGCAGGATTTCATTATTTTTTATGGCTAAGCAGTATTCCATGGAGAATATAGACCACAGGTTCTAGTCATTCATGTTATAATAAAAGCCTCTCCTTTGATAGCATTCCTTGAGTTTCTAAGGTTTGACACATCCATTCATGGTTTCCACGGTTCCTGCCTCTGCTGAATCAACAACTCATATCAAAAATATTAGAAAAATGGCATCTGAACTGATGTTTTTCTTGCCATTATTCCCTAAACAATGCAGTATGACAAGTATTTATATAGCACTTACACATTTAAGTTGTATTAGGTGTTAAAAATAATTTAGGGATGGTTTAAAGTATTTGAAGTGTGTAAAATGAGTATGTGCAAATAGTGTTTCATTTTAAATAAGGGAATTGGGCATTGACAGATTTGCTATGTGCTAGAAATTTTGGAACCAGTGCCACACAGATACTGAGGGACAACTGTAAACATTTGTGACATTTAACTAAGTATAATTGCTATAACTCTTTAGGTTGTAATAAATACAAGAACATTGATAATATAATAGACTGCTGAGCCACCATCCTTTTCTCCACTAAATGACTTATGTAAAGGAATGTATCTTCACAAAGAATCTTAATTTCAGAAAATTTTAAACTAATGGGAGGAAAAACATTTTATAATATCTTCAATATCTGCATTAAGGACTATTATGAAGTTCTATTTATCTTAAATTCATGCAATCTGACGTTTAAGTGCTCTTTGGGATGGCTATGTTTAATGGATACAATGAGAACAGAATGTTCTTGACCATGTATAAATTTTGCTAAAGCACTTACAGCAGCGTTATTTAATTAGATTAAATATATGTACTTAAAATATTGCTGGTGCTTTTCAGTGGACTATGAAGTAATTTTAAACTAAATAACAGACACAAGAAAACCTAAATACAACTCAACTTACACTGATATCAATCAAAGGGATGACATTTTGTCATTTAATTATGCTTAGCCCTATAATGCTACCACTACATTTTAGTCAGAGTATAATACTAATGTTAATTAATCAGTAGCCATGTGCCCTACGTCTTTTCCAATAAAACATTTATTACATTTCCTATTTTAGATTGGAAGCTTTTGAAAGTAAGGAAGTCTTTTTTTTTTTTTTTTTGGCAGTACTGGGATTTGATTTGAACTCAGGATTTCATGTTTGCAAGATAGATGCTCCACCCCTGAGCCAGGCCTCCAGCTTTCCCTCCCACTCCAATGGTTATTTTGGAGCTAGGGTCTCACTTTTCCCCTGGGCCAGCCTGGACTCTGATCACTTCCTGCCATAGCTAGGATGATAGGCATGTGCATGTTATGCACCCAGATGGTTGGGATGGGATTTCACACACTCCTCCATCCCCCCTCTTCTCCCTAAGGCTGGCCTTAAGCCACATTCCTCCTGATCGCAGCCTCCCAAGTAGCTGGGATTTCAGGCTTGAGTCTCTACTCCTGGATAAAATAGGGAAGTCTTTAGCCTTTTGTTACAACTTTAATTTGGGGAGAAATAACAATGAAGTTCGTTTGACAATGAAGGTCTAGTTTGACATTTAGACAAAAGACTGACAAGTACCATGGTGCCCGCTCTCTCAGCATCTTGTGGAGGGGAGTTCTTGTGTAGGACTGTACTCCACTCAAGGGATCTATGCCTTCCTTTTCATGGGACAAGCATGACAGCAACCTTGCACCATGGATTTCGGCACTGAGCAGTCTGAAACAACACACCAGTAGTTCAACAGTCATAAAAATTACTAGACTCCGAGCACAACATGGAAAATGTGAGTGTTCGTGTCCCATGGGATTTGCCTCTGGTGCAGCCCTTCCCTCTGAAAAAGGAAGCCAGACCATTCATTATCAGGCAATCTGGGACAAAACCTGAGGTAACTCATTAGCAATTCTGGCTGCCAACTGCATGAGCACCTTCTCTGTTCATAAGACCTTCCTATTTTCCTGAAGGCTGAGTTGAAACTGGGTTCAAAATACTTTTTTTTCTTTTGTTAAGGAACTGAATAGAAGGTGGACCAGAAACTTAATGTGTTAACATTCAATCAGAGGAAAAAATTGATCTTTTAATGATATTGTGTAGATGAAAACCAAAAGGAAAATGACAAAATAACTATTCCTTTTGTGAACACCTGCTCACACCAGTTACATCGTCTGTTCCTTTACGATTCCAATGAAGTGGTTTCATTAATCATCTTTCAAAACCAAAAAGATGAGAATCAGCAATATTAGATTAGTGATCTGAGGCATCACTACTCATCAGAGGCAGTCTTGTCAATTCTGAGTGCAAATTTATGTAGGTCACTTCAAAATTGTCATGTACACAAAATATTTTGTTTTATGACAACTATACATGTTTATATGAATGATGAAGTGTTATTGGCAGGACCTTGCTTGCTACTTTTTCTTAACTTCCTCATATGATAATCCACTTCAGTATATTTGCTCAAATTCTAATTCAATAAAAATCACTGATTTATACACTTTTTCTTAATTAATGGATCCACTTTTAAAATTACAGTCTGTCAGGAATCCAAAATATGTAGATAATCAAAGAGGAATCACCCTGTTTGAATTTGGGATGGAGGTTCCAGAGACACACTTTCTCATCCTCAAATATGGGCTGCCATTGAACAATTTTTAGAATACTGGTGCTTCGTAGATCATGAGGATGAAAAATCTGCCTTAGTAAGGAAGTTTTTAGTAGGAAACACATGACTGTGTACAGCTAAGTTTTCTGGTTTCCCAAAGACTCTGTCTCAGACAAAAAGACCACACCCTGTGGGATATAAGATGGCCAATCCTGATCTTCTGAACTGCTGCTGAGGCAAACAGAGGACAATATTTTCTCTATAGTTTGACAAACAAAATAGGAAGCTAACTTCATTACCTTGGATACCTGTTGCTAAACCCAATTGGATTATGTACAAATGTTTGTGCCATAAAAATTATGCTCTCTATATATCATGTTGAAAATTGAACCAGTCTCACCTTTACAATAAGCTCTTATGAAATCACATGAATTTGCAGTGAGTGCATTTGTCATTTTGATCCATTAATAGTGCATTTATTATTCAGTGAACCCAAAATGATTTGCTGCTGTTTGTTTTCAACAGTACAGGTGACCAAGGCCATGACATTAGCTAATAAATCTCACGATGGGGCAAAGACTGTGAGCAGGAAAGAGGGAAGTAGAATCTCTGGGAGAATAAGCAACTCTGCAGAAGGTCACACTCAACAGAAATGCAATCACTGGATAAACTCACTTTGCTGTAGTATGTTTCTGCAAGCGTGAGAGACAAATGCAGCTTCTCAGGCACTGACAAGGAGTCAGTGTTCCTAGAGCCTAAGATAAAAGTAAATACTATGTTTGTTTTTATAGTTTGAAGGTAAGAAAAAAAACAACAGGAGTTTTGTGGTACCGGCATTGTTTTGGCTCCAATTTGTCCTGTAAATGCAACAAAGATATTATGTCCCTTCAATTTGGTGGGTGAATCAGTTGTTCATTTCAGAAACTGCAGCGTTGACATCATATCTCCATGGCTTTCTCAGCTATTGCAACCCATTTCACCGTTAAAGCAACATTGAAAGCAATTACAACCATCACAAACCTTTGACTTCTCTGTTCCTCCCATGCATTGTCTAGTTTCTCATTTCATTGTCAAGCAAGCCATCACTTGATTCAGTCTCTACAATGACACAGTAGCGTCACCTTCCAAACAGTAGCAGAGAGCATTACATCAGGAACTCCATGGAGTCTCTTAGGATTTCATACAGTTTTGACTTGGACTTGAACTTGTCTAGAGTTCATGGAGATAGGTCAGAAGCTTTCATGAGACAGAGAGACCATATCCAGGCAGAAGGTCTAACTGAGACAAGGGTTTTAAAGTGGAAACTAGGCAGAGCAGCACAACATGACTCTAGGAAGAAGCAGTGGGAAGAAAACCTGGGGTCCAGATGTGGAAATTTCTCCAGTCATTACAAAAATTCATCCACATGAATGGAAGCAAGGAATGGGCATTGCCACAGGATTTCCTAACATTTGTAGACTTTACTCTGGGGTAATCATTACCTGAAGGTAACAGTCTTAGGATTCCTAGAGGTAATTGAGGTAATTCGGATATGGTCTTCCCAGGTCCACTGGGCCTACAGTCTCCTCATCTCATATCACTGCTGGTTCAAGCCACCATACTACTGAAATCACTCCTGGGATTTTTAGCTTTCTTCCTCCTATAAGTTGGATGTTGAGAGTCCTTCAGTGGTCCATATGTGAAGGTCTGTGTCCATATGTGAAGTATTAGGAGGTGCTGTGGACCTACAAAATTTGGGACCTGGTGGGAAGTGCTTAGGTCATAGGGAACATGCCTTCAAAGGCCATTATGGGACCCAGGACTCTCTGCTCCAGTTGGAGATGTGAATATTTCTTCCTAGCTCATTCCTATCGTGCTGTATTGCTGTGAACTAAATAAAATTCCCTTTACTTCATAAGTATCCTGTGTCAGATATTTCATTACAATTATGTAAATCTGACTCACACACTTCCCAATAACTTAGATATCCACATTTTCTTTATAAATACATGAAGAAATTCTTCACAAAAAGTTTTCTTGGTTGCTGAGATGAATTTCCAGTTTGTCACACATTTTTCCATGAGTATAGTGTTGGTTACTTCAACATAAATTTCCAAACATAATGAGGGAAATAAGTCAGCAATAAAGCAATATTTTATAAACTCTATTTTGGATAATATCCACATTGTTCATTTTTTTTTTTTTTGTAATCCTTTTGATGAGAGGAAAAAGTTGTGAGAAGACATCCTGTTCAAGGAAACTGGATGAGGTATCAGCATTTGCCCACACATTAAGTGCCAACAGAATTCTTGTCCAGAAAGAAGGCCAAAGCTATGACCATTTCCCCTTCTACCCACTTTTAGACCTCCCTGCATAAAGTATTATAATTTTTAAAATGGATTTTACATAGTATTATAGACTAGATTCAAGAATAGCACTATCCAATTTAACTTTCCGCAATGCTGAAAATACATAACTCTGCAATCTAATTTGTTGCCCCCACTCACAAGAGGTTTTTAAGTTCTTGAAATGTAGAAACTGAAAAAAATAAATTTCTAGTGTTTGTAAATTGCTCAATCTCAGGTATTGTGTTCTAACTGCACAAACTGACTAAGCGAAGTCTTCTCACTATCATGTTTACAACAAAATTCTGATGGTGATTTAGACATTCAAGAATAGAGTACCAGTGGAAGAGACTACACCATTGTGCAGGTAAAATTACAGTGTGTATTGTTATTTATTGAGCCCAAATTTGTTTACTATTAGTACATGCAAACGGGAGACTGAATAATAAGAGCCAATGTGTGATTCCATTTTTATCTCTCTGTCTGTGTTTATCTGTCTCTATATCCAGAAGCAGACAAATCAGTGGAGCAGCAGAGCTCATCACTGGGTGATGAAATTATGGGCATATCAATTAGGGATCTCTGTTGGCAAGCACACAAACCAATTCCAGTTCCATTAGGCAAGCACTGTTTATTTAAGAAGAGACTGAAAAAATAGATTAGCCCATATTGAATGGAACTGAAGTCAGAATGAGAGACAGAGGAGACAAAATGGGAAAGAATATACATCTAATTGTGTATAAACACATAGAAAAATTATATGATGGACAGCTCCATAGCTTATGACAATAAATGTATAGACCTAGAGGCCTCTTAATGGCCTAGACATTAAACCTTTGTTGCTGCACTCTGTGATGGTCCAGGAGTTTTTTGGGAAAGAGTCCAGGTAGCAAGAGTCAGCATTTGGGGAAGAGTTAGTAACTATGTGCCAAACAATACAGAAGTATTTCAATATTTCAGCAACCAGTAAAATTCTACTACCATAAACACACTCTCAGCTGTGCATGGGCCTATGTCTACATGCTTCATGTGTATCATTTCTCCTCTTCATGAGGTCTCTATTCTGTTTGTTTGTTTACTTATTAGAAGCATGTTTCAAATATTTTTCTTAAAGACAGCATGGGATACGTGAATTATAAAACCTGAATAAACCCTCTAGATTTCATTCACTACACTCACTTTTTGTTGGCTTTTAAAATACATTGTAAGTACTTTTTAAATACCACAATGTACCCCCAGTATGACAATAATATGATAATAAAAATAAAATTAAATTTAAAAATTAAAAAATAAGTTAATTAAATAAAATAACCAACTCTGGGACTGGGGGCATGGCTCAAGTTGTAGGCCCTGAGTTCAATCACCAGTGTTGTCAAGGAAAAAGAAAATCTCTGGTGATCACGTAGTTAAGCAATATTTTATCAGTCTCCCACTAGCTTTGCTGTAGATAACCCCTCTGGCGTATGGATCACAATGACAAATATTCCCTAGGTTGTTTTACTGCAACTTTTGAGACACTGACCCTTCACTTAGGTCTGCACAAGTGTCCAACTGATGATTTTTGTTATTTTGTTTGTTTGTAGATACTGAGGTTTTGCTCTCAGGGCCTCGTACTTGCTAGACAGACTCCCTACCACTTAAGACACACTCCCAGCCCTTTTTGCTTTATTTTTCAGGTAGGGTCTCATGCTTTTTGCTGCACAGACCAGTCTTTGACCTCAATCCTCCTACCTATGCCTCCCTGATAACTGGGCTCACAGACATGCACTACCACACCTGGCTTGTTTATTAAAATGGGAATCTCACTAACTTTTCTGTTAAAAAAAAGAAAAGCCTCAGTCCTCCTGATTCTCCATCTTCTGAATAACTGGGTGATTTCTCTGACACCAGAGAGTCACTCTGCCCTCAGGTCATCCTAACCCAGCTAAGAAAATAGATTGCATATGCAGAGAACACCTGTTACCTCATCTTCAGCCACCTTCTCCCCTTCTTAGTCACCCTGTTTCTTTATCCCATGAACATCTCCCAATCCTATCTCAGGGAGGTTAAGTTGAGACTTGCTCTTTTGTCACTATGCTTGGTTGTCTTTTTTTGTCTTGAGTAAAACTTTCTCTTTTGCAAAGCTTGTAATTTCTGTGGTTGGCATATTACAGGACAAGCAAAACAAGCCTGGCTTAGTTACAATTATTCATAAGAATTCTTTAAATTTCTCAAAACCTACCTAAACAGACAGACATGTAATAGACGTAGATATAGATATATTTGTCAAAGAAAACCTTCCTGAACTTAAAACCCACTAACTGTAATTATTTTTAAGACATCACATAGGCTTTTCCCACTGACTTCTAAATGTGTATTCTGCAATTGAGGTATCTGAAAGAAGTCAGATTTTTGTCTCTTTGTTTTAGGTACTTCAGTCTTTTGACTGGAAAGCTTTTATATAGGTTTAGTCTTACAAATGACAGATTTTATCAGGCATGACTTAAAGTGTGATCTTTCTTTTTTACAGGCAATTTTTCTCTATTATCGGTTTAATTATTGCCTCTGCTTCTTCTTTCTTCTTATTCTAAAATGCATATGTTGGCATGTTGCAATTCTAGGTTATCCAAGGCTCTTACCTTCTTCCTTATGATTTTCAGCTCTTTTTTTTCTACTTGGTGCCATTATTTTTTTATTTTTATTTCAAGTACTTGATTAACTTATTTAGCTATTATTATTATTACTTGCAGTGCTGGGTATTGAACCCAGGGCCCCATGCTTGCTGGATAAGCACTCTACTACATAGCTGCATCTGCATTCCTAACCCTCCATTCAGACCAGTAGTTGCAGTCTCAAAGAACAACCTCTTATTCAATTAATCTAGAAGGTGTTGAATTGTGAACCCATCATTTATAGTCAGTCTCTTTGCTGCTATACTTGGTCCACTTAGATTCTTGAAAAAAAAAAAAAACAGTTTTTCCTCTGACTTCTAGCTGTTTTGTTTCACAGGTTCTGTTTATTTTTCTTTGTCTTTTCTCTCTGATCCCACTCTATTATAGATAGACAAGTAATGACTTCTGACAGCCTGCAGGACTAAACAATGGCTAGGGAGAGCCACAAGTGCTCTTTCTCCCCAGATCTGCTGTGGGGGACAAGACATTTCTCCAAAGATGGCGTAAGGTTGCAAATTTCTCTACATCTTTTATCCATTTTGAAATTGGATTATTTGGGCCTTTACTGTTGAGTTTTGAAGGTTCTTTACAGATTCTAGATAGCACCCCTTTCTTGGGTATGTGGTTTGCAAATATTTTCTTCTGACTTTTAGGTTATCTTTTCATAATCTTCATAGTCTCTTTCCTATGGAAAAAATATTTAATTTTGATAAAGCACAAGTTACAGATTTTTTAGTGGATTATATTTTTGATGTTACAACTAGGAATTTTCCCAAGTCCCAGATCCCACAGATTTTCTCCTATATTTTTTTTCTAAAAGTTCTATGCTTAAATTTATGATAAATTTTTTCATATATAGTGGAGACTTATGTTAGAATTCTTTTGTTTTGCTATGGATATCCAAAAGTAATTGTTGCATGAAAAGAATATTTCCCCCATTGAATTGCCTTTATAGCTTTGTCAAAAATAGCTGTGTGAAGCTATTCCTAGGTTCTGGATTATGGTTGGATACTTAATGACATTGGAGAAATAACTCATTTTGTCTTATGACTTCAAATGTACACCCAAAGTGAACTTGGTTGTCCCACTATATATACTTTTATTTTCTTTTCATTTCTTCTTTATTTTCCCCTGTATTCACCACAAATTTATCTCTTCAATGAGTTTTTAGTTTTAATCACATTATTTGTGAAGATACTTCTGTATTAGTGTTTTTTAGGAAAGAAGAAACCTAAAGTATTTTAGATAAGCAAATACACACTTTATTGAAGTAACATTGTTTTTAATATTTTTCATATCTAGTTGCTCTAGTCTGTTACTTAGGTACATTATTTATGCAAATATGCTCTTTATCTATCTTTTCTACATCCGATTTTATCTGGTAGTTCTTACCTATTCGAATTTTTACATTTTATGTTTCACACTTCCCAAGCTCACTCTCCATGAACATGCATTTTAATGATTTGTTCTCTATTTCCTCTCCACTTTTAGTGCAACTTTGGTTTCCAAAATGACTTTATTTTCTAGATCATCACCTAGTTGTTCACTTCCCTTCTTAGCTCCTTAAACATCATCTTATATTTGGTCTCATAACTTTTAATTTTCAACATATTTTGAGAGTCCATACTCGCTTTAGTTTTTGTAAAAGTGTGTATAAGTGTTTTGTGTAAACTTTCCTTTAGTTTTTAGGAGTAATTGTTCTGCTGATGTGATCAGATTGCCTGCTTATAGATCAGATTGCCTGGAGGTTAATCCCATCTACCTCTGCCTGGCTATAGGTTTTAGGCAACTTCCAATTTTTACATTTATAAAATAAATATTAAGATAGGGATTTAATTGTAAAAACCATACCCCATGCACTGGTGAAGAAAGCACTGGAATTACTGAAAATCTTTTCAGTGTAGAACAAATGGGAGAGAGAAAAGTGAAAAATGGAACTGGGTGCCATGACTTTAGTGTAAAATAGGATCCCTGAATGACAGATTTCAAGTAACAGTGCTATGTATTCACTCACATAACCACAGGATTATAGGAGTAGTCATAGTGTTTTGACCTACATGGGTCTACAGCATTGACTTATGTATTACTATTTACTAGAAGTTAAATATACGTAGGTAAGACCCAACTTGTTGGTTTGACTAAGTAACCAGAAAATAAAGCTTGTAGTTTTGGTGTGCACAATCTTGTTTAATGTCAAGATATGGAAAATTAGTGGCTTTTTTGTGGGTTCACACACCTAACTGAGTTGACCCAGAGATCTTGATGGAGGGAGAATGGGCACTTTTGTGGACAGGGTATGCTAGAGCATACATCTACACTACAAAACTTTCTTTAGACCTTTTCTCAGAAATACCTGCTGCTAAAAATTGGGTGGTATGCCCTGGGAAAAAGAAATATACAGAGTTTCTGTGGGTCATTAATACAGATTCTGAAACTGGGAGAGACTTTAAAGCCATTGTGCTTTGTAGGTATAACTGGGGCTCATGGAACTCAGGTGATAAATACAGTCTCTGCTTAAAACCATCCCACAGCAAGTCTAGTTTATCCAAAATCCTAAAATGAATTTATTTCACAGTAACTAGTATCTTGCAGATTTCTCACGTAGACTCTTTTACCAATAGAATAAGTATTTTTATGATAGAAAGTGTCATGAAAACATTTGGAAGCCTACCTTCCCCAATAAAAACAGAATGTATCACATACATACATTGAGGGAAGTTCACAGATTTTTGTCCTCTTCAAAGAGTTGATAGATGATTCCTACCACATTCTTACTGAAATTATCTACTTGGTCCACACAAAGACAAACGGCCTTGGATAATGATTGTGAACTACTAGTAAACTTAATGATATCTGCCATTCCAAATGTAGTCTATTTGTTTAAGCCAGTTAACAAAACTCTTGTTGCCTAGTTTGCACCTATTAACAGGATGAAACATATTTTCTACATTTTTTTATTAGAAGTTCATTGTGAAAGTCCTAGCTTTGTCTTCTCAGGGACAGCCTTATGCCTTCACTTTCTTGAACGCATGGTTATGTTAGCTGAGCTTCCTCTCTATAGAAATGTAGTCCAGAGGATCACAATCACCTTGAGATCCACAGAATATCTTGTTAAATAATTACAATGATAGCATCATAAATTGGATGTGAGAGAGCAGGGAAGAGCAAATGTCCTAGACACATATGTAAGAAAATGGTTATCTTTAAAGGCTAAGTTATGGGAAAGAACAAGGCAGACAGGATTAGACCAGGAGTGGAGGTAAGGCATCTTAATATACATGTTTTTATATTCTTTTGATTTTTGAATAAGAATGTATTCTCAAGTAAACATACCACAAAGCATAAAATATTAAACAAAGTAAAATTTAACAGCAACCCAGGTTCAATCCAACTCTCTACATCTTCCATAGGTGCCTGTTTAGCCAAATGAAACTAGGATAAAACACACACCTGTTGAAGGTTTTAACTTCATTAATCACCATTGGTCCCAAGCTAACCCTTAATTCTGCCCAGCAACCACACCCTGTTTTATTTATGCTCATACTGTCCAAGGAGACCACTTTGTACTTTTTCCTCTCTTTTCCAATATCTCACTCATTTCATACCCTTACAACTAAGGGTATTGCTTCCTAATCAATATTGCAGCAATCATAAGAAGTTGTTTCATGACTCTTATTTTTTTTTTTTAATATTTTATCTTTTTTTTTTGTCATTTTTCTTTTATTATTCATTTTTTTTTTCATTTTTCTTTTATTATTCATATGTGCATACAAGGCTTGGTTCATTTCTCCCCCCTGCCCCCACCCCCTCCCTTACCACCCAATCCACCCCCTCCCGCTCCCCCCCTCAATACCCAGCAGAAACTATTTTGCCCTTATCTCTAATTTTGTTGTAGAGAGAGTATAAGCAATAATAGGAAGGAACAAGGGGTTTTGCTGGTTGAGATAAGGATAGCTATACAGGGCATTGACTCACATTGATTTCCTGTGTGTGGGTGTTACCTTCTAGGTTAATTCTTTTTGATCTAACCTTTTCTCTAGTTCCTGGTCCCCTTTTCCTATTGGCCTCAGTTGCTTTAAGGTATCTGCTTTAGTTTCTCTGCGTTAAGGGCAACAAATGCTAGCTAGTTTTTTAGGTGTCTTACCTATCCTCACCCCTCCCTTGTGTGCTCTCGCTTTTATCATGTGCTCATAGTCCAATCCCCTTGTTGTGTTTGCCCTTGATCTAATGTCCACATATGAGGGAGAACATACGATTTTTGGTCTTTTGAGCCAGGCTAACCTCACTCAGAATGATGTTCTCCAATTCCATCCATTTACCAGCGAATGATAACATTTCGTTCTTCTTCATGGCTGCATAAAATTCCATTGTGTATAGATACCACATTTTCTTAATCCATTCGTCAGTGCTGGGACATCTTGGCTGTTTCCATAACTTGGCTATTGTGAATAGTGCCGCAATAAACATGGATGTGCAGGTGCCTCTGGAGTAACAGTCTTTTGGGTATATCCCCAAGAGTGGTATTGCTGGATCAAATGGTAGATCGATGTCCAGCTTTTTAAGTAGCCTCCAAATTTTTTTCCAGAGTGGTTGTACTAGTCTACATTCCCACCAACAGTGTAAAAGGGTTCCTTTTTCCCCGCATCCTCGCCAACACCTGTTGTTGGTGGTGTTGCTGATGATGGCTATTCTAACAGGGGTGAGGTGGAATCTTAGTGTGGTTTTAATTTGCATTTCCTTTATTGCTAGAGATGGTGAGCATTTTTTCATGTGTTTTCTGGCCATTTGAATTTCTTCTTTTGAGAAAGTTCTGTTTAGTTCACATGCCCATTTCTTTATTGGTTCATTAGTTTTGGGAGGATTTAGTTTTTTAAGTTCCCTGTATATTCTGGTTATCAGTCCTTTGTCTGATGTATAATTGGCAAATATTTTCTCCCACTCTGTGGGTGTTCTCTTCAGTTTAGAGACCATTTCTTTTGATGAACAGAAGCTTTTTAGTTTTATGAGGTCCCATTTATCTATGCTATCTCTTAGTTGCTGTGCTGCTGGGGTTTCATTGAGAAAGTTTTTACCTATACCTACTAACTCCAGAGTATTTCCTACTCTTTCTTGTATCAACTTAAGAGTTTGGGGTCTGATATTAAGATCCTTGATCCATTTTGAGTTAATCTTGGTATAGGGTGATATACATGGATCTAGTTTCAGTTTTTTGCAGACTGCTAACCAGTTTTCCCAGCAGTTTTTGTTGAAGAGGCTGCTATTTCTCCATCGTATATTTTTAGCTCCTTTGTCAAAGATAAGTTGCTCATAGTTGTGTGGCTTCATATCTGGATCCTCTATTCTGTTCCACTGGTCTTCATGTCTGTTTTTGTGCCAGTACCATGCTGTTTTTATTGTTATTGCTTTGTAATATAGTTTGAAGTCAGGTATTGTGATACCTCCTGCATTGTTCTTTTGACTGAGTATTGCCTTGGCTATTCGTGGCCTCTTGTGTTTCCATATAAATTTCACAGTAGATTTTTCAATCTCTTTAATGAATGTCATTGGAATTTTGATGGGAATTGCATTAAACATGTAGATTACTTTGGGGAGTATCGACATTTTTACTATGTTGATTCTACCAATCCATGAGCATGGGAGATCTCTCCACTTTCTATAGTCTTCCTCAATCTCTTTCTTCAGAAGTGTATAGTTTTCCTTGTAGAGGTCTTTCACATCTTTTGTTAGGTTTACACCTAGGTATTTGATTTTTTTTGAGGCTATTGTAAATGGAATTGTTTTCATACATTCTTTTTCCGTTTGCTCATTGTTAGTGTATAGAAATGCTAATGATTTTTCTATGTTGATTTTATATCCTGCTACTTTGCTATAGCTATTGATGATGTCTAGAAGCTTCTGAGTAGAGTTTTTTGGGTCTTTAAGGTATAGGATCATGTCGTCTGCAAATAGGGATATTTTGACAGTTTCTTTACCTATTTGTATTCCTTTTATTCCTTCTTCTTGCCTAATTGCTCTGGCTAGGAATTCCAGTACTATGTTGAATAGGAGTGGAGATAGTGGGCATCCTTGTCTGGTTCCTGATTTTAGAGGGAACGGTTTTAATTTTTCTCCGTTAAGTATAATGCTGGCTGTAGGTTTGTCATATATAGCTTTTATAATGTTGAGGAACTTTCCTTCTATTCCTAGTTTTCTTAGAGCTTTTATCATGAAATGATGTTGGATCTTATCAAAGGCTTTTTCTGCGTCTATTGAGATGATCAAGTGGTTTTTGTCTTTGCTTCTGTTAATGTGGTTTATTACGTTTATTGATTTTCGTATGTTGAACCACCCCTGCATCCCTGGGATGAAGCCTACCTGGTCGTGGTGGATAATCTTTTTGATGTGTTGCTGAATTCGGTTTGCCATTATTTTGTTGAGGATTTTTGCATCAATGTTCATTAAGGAGATTGGCCTATAGTTCTCCTTTTTGGAGGTGTCTTTGCCTGGTTTTGGGATAAGTGTAATAGTGGCTTCATAAAATGTGTTTGGCAGTTTTCCTTCCCTTTCTATTTCATGGAACAGTTTAAGGAGGGTTGGTATCAGTTCTTCTTTAAAGGTCTGATAGAATTCAGCAGAGAATCCATCAGGTCCTGGACTTTTCTTTTTGGGGAGACTCTTGATTGCTGCTTCAATTTCATTTTGTGTTATAGGTCTATTCAGGTGATTAATTTCCTCTTGGTTCAGTTTTGGATGATCATATGTATCTAGAAATCTGTCCATTTCTTTTAGATTTTCAAATTTATTTGAATATAGGTTCTCAAAGTAGTCTCTGATGATTTCCTGGATTTCCATGGTGTTTGTTGTTATCTCCCCTTTTGCATTCCTGATTCTACTAATTTGGGTTTTTTCTCTCCTCATTTTAGTCAGGTTTGCCAGGGGTCTATCGATCTTGTTTATTTTTTCAAAGAACCAACTTTTTGTTTCATTAATTCTTTGTATGGTTTTTTTGGTTTCTATTTCGTTGATTTCAGCTCTTATTTTTATTATTTCTCTCCTTCTATTTGTTTTGGGATTTGCTTGTTCTTGTTTTTCTAGGAGTTTGAGATGTATCATTAGGTCATTGATTTGGGATCTTTCAATCTTTTTAATATATGCACTCATGGCTATAAACTTTCCTCTCAAGACTGCCTTAGCTGTGTCCCATAGGTTCCGGTAGGTTGTGTTTTCATTTTCATTGACTTCTAGGAACTTTTTAATTTCCTCTTTTATTGCATCGATGATCCATTCTTCATTAAGTAATGAGTTATTTAGTTTCCAGCTGTTTGCATGTTTTTTGTCTTTACTTTTGTTGTTGAGTTCTACTTTTACTGCATTGTGGTCAGATAGTATGCACGGTATTATTTCTATTTTCTTATATTTGCTGAGGCTTGCTTTGTGCCCTAGGATATGATCTATTTTGGAGAAGGTTCCATGGGCTGCTGAGAAGAATGTATATTGTGTAGAGGTTGGATGAAATGTTCTATAGACATCTACTAGGTCCACTTGATCTATTGCATATTTTAGATCTTGGATTTCTTTATTGAGTTTTTGTTTGGATGACCTATCTATTGATGATAATGGAGTGGTAAAGTCTCCCACAACCACTGTGTTGGCGTTTATATATGCTTTTAGGTCTTTTAGGGTATGTTTGATGAAATTGGGTGCGTTGACATTGGGTGCGTACAGATTGATGATTATTATTTCCTTTTGGTCTATTTCCCCTTTTATTAGTATGGAATGTCCTTCTTTGTCTCGTTTGATCAATGTAGGTTTGAAGTCTACTTTGTCAGAGATAAGTATTGCTACTCCTGCTTGTTTTCGGGGGCCATTAGCTTGGTAAATCTTCTTCCAGCCTTTCATCCTAAGCATATGCTTATTTCTGTCGGTGAGATGAGTCTCCTGTAAGCAACAAATTGTTGGATCTTCTTTTTTAATCCATTTTGTCAAACGGTGTCTTTTGATGGGTGAATTAAGTCCATTGACATTAAGTGTTAGTACTGATAGGTATGTGGTGATTCCTGCCATTTAGTTATCTTAGTTGTTTGAAGGTTTGATTGTGTGTACCTAACTTGATGTTACTCTCTACTGTCTTGCTTTTTCTTATCCTGTGGTTTGGTGCTGCCTGCCTTTTCATGGTTAAGTTGGGTGTCACTTTCTGTGTGCAGGATCCCTTGCAGAATCTTTTGTAATGGTGGCTTTGTGGTCACATATTGTTTTAGTTTCTGCTTATCATGGAAGACTTTTATTGCTCCATCTATTTTGAATGATAGCTTTGCTGGGTAGAGTATCCTGGGGTTGAAGTTATTTTCATTCAGTGCCCGGAAGATCTCACCCCACGCTCTTCTTGCTTTTAATGTTTCTGTTGAGAAGTCTGCTGTGATTTTGATGGGTTTACCTTTGTATGTTACTTGTTTTTTCTCTCTTGCAGCCTTCAATATTCTTTCCTTAGTTTCTGAACTTGTTGTTTTAATGATGATATGTCGTGGAGTAGTTCTATTTTGATCTGGTCTGTTTGGTGTCCTGGAGGCCTCTTGCATTTGTATGGGAATATCTTTCTCTAGATTTGGGAAATTTTCCGTTATTATTTTGTTGAATATATTACGCATTCCCTTCGCTTGCACCTCTTCTCCTTCTTCGATGCCCATGATTCTCAAGTTTGGTCTTTTGATGGAGTTGGTGAGTTCTTGCATTTTCTTTTCACAGGTCTTGAGTTGTTTAATTAATAGTTCTTCGGTTTTTTCTTTAATTACCATTTCATCCTCGAGTTCTGAGATTCTGTCTTCTGTTTGTTCTATTCTGCTGGATTGGCTTTCCGTTTTGTTTTGCAGTTCTGTTTCGTTCTTTTTTCTGAGGTTTTCCATATCCTGGCTGTTTTCTTCTTTATTGTTGTCTATTTTTGTCCTGAGTTCATTTATCCATTTATTCATTGTGTTCTCTCTTTCACTTTGGTGTTTATACAGTGCTTCTATGGTTTCCTTTATTTCTTCTTTTGCTTTTTCAAATTCTCTATTTTTATTGTCTTGGAATTTCTTGAGTGTCTCCTGTACATTTTGGTTGACCCTATCCAGTATCATCTCTATAAAATTCTCATTGAGTACTTGTAGTATGTCTTCTTTTAAATTATTCTTGTGGGCTTCATTGGGTCCTTTGGCATAGTTTATCTTCATTTTGTTGGAGTCTGGATCTGAGTTTCTGTTCTCTTCATTCCCCTCTGGTTCCTGTACTAATTTTTTGCTGTGGGGAAACTGGTTTCCTTGTTTTTTCTGTCTTCCTGTCATTGTCCTTGGTGTTGTTACTGTCCCTGTACTGTGTGTAATTAAGTATTTTCTAGCTTGTAATAATAACAATGGTAATATTGAGAACGGAAGAGTGAGCTGAGATGGAAAGCAAGAAGTTAAAGAAAAGGGGAAAACAATTATACAGACAAGAGGGAGAAAGCAGAACAAGGTATCAGACAAGAGAGTTTCAAAGGTATAAACAGGGAGTGTTAGTGTACTAATCGACAGTAAGCTGAACAGACAATAGAGAGACAGAGAGAGGATTGAAAATCAAAGATAAAAAAAATAAAAAATAAGTATATGAAAGTAATATCTATTTATAAAAATGAATTAAAATAAAATGGAAAATAGGAAATTAAAAAAAAAAAAAAAAACCAAAAAACTTCCAAGTTTATATGCAATGCAATTTCAGTCTTAATAATTTGGATGTCCGTCTTAATCTCCAGTCCTGGAGTTGGTGCCTCAGATGTTGTTCTGTAGTTGTCTCATCAAAGGGGATGCATAAAGTAGAACAAAACTACACTCACACACACACAGAAGAAAAAATTTAAAAAAAGCCCCACCAAGTGTCCCCAGTTCAAATGCAATAGTTTCAGTAAGTTTTTCGGCTTGCAGGTGTAATTCGGTTGTTCTCTCATCAAAGGTAGGGAGAAAAAGAAAAAAAAGCGTCTGGAGGCAGTTCTGAGAGTGGTATCTGCAACTGTGGCTTGCCTGCCTGCTGCTCTCAGCCTGTAGCTGGTGGCGTTATTTATGCAGATCTCTGGGGTGAGCTTAGCACTCACCTGGTCCCACAGGCTTTGTTTGCTCAGAGTTCTCCTGTGCGGGGGAGGGGGGCCTCTGCTACAGGCTTTTCCCTTTCCAAGCACTGGGAAAGGCGACACTGCCCCGCGATGTCAGGCCTGCGTGTTTATTTACAGTTCACGTGGGAAGTGGGTCTTCCCTCCTCTCACAAGCGTCCCCGCTCCTGGTTGCTGGCGCGCCCCGCTCCCGCCAGAGCCTCTCCGGCCCGCCCGGCTCGTTTATTTACAGTCCCGGGAAGGGTTCCCTTCCCCCAATCTTCAGCGCTCAGGGCGCCCCACCCTCTTTCCAGCGTGTCTTAACTGTTCTTATTGCTTAGTACTCAGTTTCTCTTTTTTTCCCGGGTGGAGGTTAGTCTGTGCAGGGGGCTATGCTGCTCTGGCCCAGGCTTGTCTGTGGGGGAACCGTGGTACCGCGAAGCTCACCTGGTCCGCGTCTTCCCAAGCCGTATGGGCGCCGGCCACTGGCGGCCCCGGGGGCCTCCTCGGTTCTCCGTTTAACGTGAAGTGGAGATTCTCTGCGCCGGCTGGAGATGTGGAGGAGTCAAAGTTATGCCTTTTCTCGGTGATTATGCCTGCAAAGTGTGTCTCCAGTGTCTCTCCAAGATTTCACTATAGGAGGCTCGCTTTCTGCTTCCTACCTCTAGCCGCCATCTTGGAATCCTCTCTCTTTTATTATTCATATGTGCATACAAGGCTTGGTTTATTTCTCCCCCCTGCCCCCACCCCCTCCCTTACCACCCACTCCACCCCCTCCCGCTCCCCCCCTCAATACCCAGCAGAAACTATTTTGCCCTTATCTCTAATTTTGTTGTAGAGAGAGTATAAGCAATAATAGGAAGGAACAAGGGGTTTTGCTGGTTGAGATAAGGATAGCTATACAGGGCATTGACTCACATTGATTTCCTGTGTGTTTCATGACTCTTATAAACTCACCTGTATATCTAGCAGTGTGTACACAGGATACTCTGCCATCCTTCATGTCACAACAAATTAATTCTCCACCTTCATTTCTAAAAGCATTTTCTCACATCCCTTCTTGTTGATACAAGGACAACACTCCAGCATCACTTTCTTCTCTCAGCTATTACCAGTTTCCCCTCTCCATTGCACTACTCATATTAGCATGTGAAAACACTGCTGTTTCTTCTATATTAAAATCCACCTGAATATACTTTCCTCTCAAACTACTGCTATTTATTTTCTCCCCTTCTCATCAGAAGAGATTTTGCTATTCATAACACTCATCATCTCAACTCATCTCCTTCCATTGTGTCTTATACATATATTAATCAGTGATTTTCCCATTATTCCATAGAATTTTGTGTGTGTGGTACTGGGGTTTGAGCTCAAGGCCTCATGCTTACTAAACAGATGCATTCTACCACTTGAGCCATGCCCTCTCCCTTCCCCCATCCTCTTTTGCTTCAGTTGTCTTTTTCAGAGAGGGTCTCACATTTTTGCCCAGGGCCCACCTCATACTTCGATCCTCCTACCTATGCTTCCTACATAGCTGGGATTAAAGATACATGACACCACAGTTGGTTTATTTTACTGAGATGGGATCTTGCTAATCTTGTGCATGAGTTGGCCTCCAACCATGATCCTCTTTATCTCAACCTCCTGAGTAGCTGGACTACAGGCGTGACCAACTGCTCCCTGCCTAAAAACTTTTTTTAATAACTTTCATGCTACTAAATTAAATGTTCTGATCTTAATCCTTATCTTGAGAGTCAATCTAGGAAGAGCACTTTACACAGCAGATCCTTTCTTTTTCTAGCAACAGAATCAAAATGTGGCTGCCACTCTAGGTTTTCTTCCTATACCATTTGTTGCTCCCTCTTTGTTCCTTTGTTATTTTGCCTTCTTTTCCATGAACATAGCAGAATAGTGGCCCAGGATTTTTTGAAATTAAATTAATGCAAGTGGGACTGTTAGAGGACACTAAGGAAGGAGGAAAAAAAGAAAAGAATGAATAATATTGAAATACATACATCTGTGTAGGTGCAAGACAGAACAAAACACACAGAAAAACTGTTGAACAATACAGGGTAGTGGGGAAAGGATAAGGAAGAATAATAGAGCAGGTTTGACTAATTAAAGTACAATATATTTACAGGTGGAATACCAAGGCAAAACCCCACTGAACAACAAACAGATGCTAAAACAATGAAGGACAGGAATGTAAAACAGGTCATGTAAGGAGAGGATAATGGGGGAGACAGAGGGTAAATGAAGAGGGCAAGGAGGGTGAAGATGGTGGAGGTATGTTCTATGGGTGTATAACTATGGAACATTGAAAACTGTCAAAGTCATTTTAAGAAGGGGAGTGAGAGAAGAGGGAAAATAATGGAGGGGATGAACCAAATGGGTACGATATATGTACATATGAAAATGTAGCAATGAAACTCCCTATATAATTATGATATACAAATGAAAATGCTTTAACAAAAAAGCTAAATCAAAGTCACAGATTTTATCTTTCAACAACAACCAAGCCAGTCACATTCAGGTCTTTTTTGCCATCCAGGCACAAAGGCTTTGCTGTTTCCCATCAGAAATGCTGTGTACAGATCCGGGTTCTCGTTCTTTGTCAGTCCAGAACACTCACAGTGCTCCTCTGTCCACATCAAACAAAAGATGAGCCTGTAAGATATGTAGAAAAGTTGGAAGGCAAGGCAATACCAAAGCACTTGAAATTGAGAGGCAACAAAGCAGAAAAATGCCTTCCCTCTCCCCAGTTACTTAAATAACTGAACTCTTTCTTTTGTGATTCTAAAAGACAAATTTGGAGCCAAAGTATAAAAATGACTAGAATTGGCTATTCTTTCAAGTTCCCTGTAGTTAGAGTACCCACTTCCTATGCTCAAGAGAGAACATATCAATGTTAAGTAATATTTCTTCCTAGTGAGGGTGAATTTTTCTCACACTTGGGGGTTTCTTGGTAGGGATCCCTAATAAAAATTTATTATTTTTCTATTTTTCATTTTTACCTTCATTAGTTTCCTGTAGTGCTTCTCCCTATACCTCTTTTCATTTTATTAAAACTCATCTGTGGAAATTATCTTACACTACAGAGTATAAATAAACTTTTATTTAGCAAGCTGTGGAAATTAGAGAGACACAGAGAAAAGGATGGCACTCATTAAGCACCCGCACTCATTACTCATTCATTTCACTGATTGCTTTAGCAGAACAGGAGGCACCACCTCCCCCATGGATCATCAAATCATTCTCTGTGGGTGTCACAGAAGACAGAAGACAGGGCTAGCAGGCCCAGGAGCCTTGGAATTTCAGGAGAATCAACAGGAGGGCATCAGTCAGTAGCAGTGCCAGGCTATGTATTTGTTCTCTCCCTCTATAATGGAACAGAAGGAAGTGTAAGAGAAAGTGAATTTAAGATCTGCTTCCTAATGGGAGTTTATACTCAATATTTGATGGGAACAAGTTCAGTGGAATCCAGAAAACATCATTTACCATTTCTATTGTACAGTAGTTTATTCCCACTATAAACTTATGTTTATAGAGTCAGCTCAACACTGATTCTACCACTGGAGCTGTTAGGAGCATCCTTTAACCCAAATAATAGAAAGAATTGATGGAACACTTCACCACAAGCTTTGGTCTTGCAATATGGACAAATGAATGTTCAGATTCTGAGCCAGGTAAAAGGGTCTTTGAGCTCCTTCTGTATGCTCAAGGAGCAGATTGCAAAAAAGTATTATCTACCTCTACAAACGTACCTCTACAAACGTGAATCTGTCAGCTACAACATCACATGAAAATGGGTTGGCAGATTTGGAAGACATGTTTGATGAAGTGTGGCACCTGCATCATTGGCCTTCATCCTCCAGAGTAGCTGGTTTAGGCAAAGCAGTTCCTCACTAGAATGACAAGACAGAACACACCCAAGGTGGGCAGCCCCAAGTAGTGATTTACTTAGTAATGGCTAGTGATTCAATTCTCATGATAATATCATTGGGGACGAAACCCAGTGGCATCATACCACGAGCATTCTCTCAACTATCTTGATGTCTCAGACACAACCCTAAAGCTACCTGGTGCTGTCATCAATCTTCAAAACAATTTCATGTGTTAGGTACTATGATTAACCTCCCTCCTCCCCATTTCACCAGTGAAGAGAATAACAAGATGAGAGAGTGCAGGCAGCAGTGTGGGAATGAAGAAAGTTGAAAGCTATTATACTTTATAGTGACCTGCTAAGGCATAAAATATCAGCAACAGAAACAAGCCAGATACAGAAAGACAAATGCTTCCAGACCTTACTCAGCTTGGTCTCTAAAGAGGTCTAACTCATAGAAACAGGGAGTAGAGAGGGGGTTTCCAAGGGGAAGGGGTGGAAGGCATGGAGGGATTTTGGTTAAGCACTCAGTAATAACATGATTAAGTCCTGGGGATCAAATGTACATCATGATAACTATAGTTAATAATTTATTGTATGCCTGAATCACACACAGTAATTTTATGAAGTGAAAATGTGTTAATTAGTTTCATCATGGTAACAGCTTCAATGTAGACATATTTCTAAACAATACATGGTACCCATTAAGTACATATAATATATGTTTGTCAATTATTCCTCAGTAAAGCTGGGAAAGAATCAGCAACCCAATCTTTACTAATAGATTAGTTTAAAGAAATTATAACAAGCCAGAAAGGTTGAGAATGTCAGTTCCATTAAGATTAAGAGTGGAGAGATCAGAGGAAACTCATCCCTGAGCACTAAGCCTAAGCCAAGGGGGTAGGGAAGAACCAGGGTTACCTCTCCAACTTCTCTGTCATTTAGTCATAAAAAGCAATGAAAGCCAGGCACTTTAGCACATAACTTTAATCCCAGCTAACCCAGAGGCAGAAATAGGAAGATCACCATTGGAAGCCAGCCTTGGTAAAAATGTTAAGACCCTATCTGGAAAGAAAACTAAAAGCAAAAGAACTCAGGACATGGCTCAAGGCCCTGGGTTCAATTCCCAGTATTGCCAAAAGATACAAACAAGCAATGGAAAGGCAACTTGAATCAGAATAAGAAACCCATTACCTCACTGGTATGGGTTTTACCCCTATTCCTACTGTAAAAGTGGCAACAGGGAAGAAGGGAATGTGTGGAGTTTATTGATTTTCCAATGCAGAATACTAATTGGCCCTTCTCAGGACATCCAAAGACTATCTTAGCAAGGTAGCCATATGCAGAGGTAAATCGCTAGAACTCTATTACTAAATGAAGATGGATAGTGAGGGCCCAGAAATTGCCTAAATTAATCCTGCTCCACATCTAGCCCAAAGGAAGAACTACTTTAGTTAATTGATCCTAGAGAAGCCATGGCTGGATTCTTAAATTTGTTCATTAGGATAAAGCCTATATAGGTTTTACTTTATTTCCTGATTATAAATAAGTATATATTTATCCTGGTAATTTTTGAATGTGCAAAACTGTAGAAAAAAACATAGTCAGCCATATTGCCACCCATGAAAGGTAATTACTATTACCTGAGACAAGTTCTTCATACCCTTCAACTACTGCAAACTTCAAAACTGTGGTGTCTCATGGAAGACTGAGGTGTTCTAAAGGGGGTGGGTTTATAAATAACAAATGCCGTGCAACTTAGGCTGAAAATCTAGGTGAAAGAAATCCTCTTTCTCCTTCCTTTTAGGCTCTGAACAACCATTTCTTACCCTGTGATGGACAATTTGATTAAGGCTGTCTACACTAGAAGTAAGTTTGACATGTTATTGGAGAAAAGGATTTTGCTGTGGCCATTGGAGATAAGATTGACTGGTGATACAGCTATGTGTGCTGTTCTAGGATAGCCAGAGAAAGATCTTCTGATAGAAACCCTTTTGTGTGCTCAGACAAAACTCAGCAAAGTTCCTAAGGGAAAGAAATTAGTTGGCAAACTACTTGTTTATCAAATCTGTTCCTATTTCAGGGCTGTCAACCTTTGAGGGAAGATGGTAAGTAAAATAGATTCTTGGGCCCCAAGTGTTCTTTCTCCAGACCTTGTTACTTTGTGCTAGTAGAGAGCCCTTCTCCATCTCTCCCTTTGCTGAGACTAGCAGAAGGTGAGGTCAAGGACCACCTTCAGCAGCTTTCTCACTTTGCTATCCTATAGTGGCAGATGCTGTAACAACTACACATCTTCACACACATACAATATACAACCCTTTGTTGTATTTACCATTCAGCAAATATTTATTGACTTTCATCTGCATCTATATTCCAGTGTCTACTTTGTTGCTGATGTTATGGTAATGAAAACAAAAGTGTTCTGATCGGATAGGGCTTACATTTCAGTGAGGACTAAAGAAAATCAACAAATACAAATGTCTAATATAATTTGAAGCAATGCTAAACATACCTAGAGAAACTTAAAAGAATCGTTTAGGGATAATGGATAGTAGATGCTTTCTACACAGGACAGTCAGGGCAAAACTTTCTAAGAAGGTGTCTTGGAGCAGATTTGAATAACATGAGGAAGCCAGCCCAGGAAGGCCAGGTAGAAAACAAACCAGAGGCAAAGTAGGTGCAAGGGCTTTGGAGAGTAGAAGGGAGCAGGTCTGGCTTCTTCAAGAACCAGCCGGAGAGAGGCATTTGCAGCTGGAGTGAGAGAGAGCCAACTGGGATGAAAGGAATGACCTTAGGTATCAGATAAGTAGAGCCTTGAATGTTATGGAAACCACCACCCTGCTGTAGCCTCTCTCTGGTTTTTCAATGCTTTTGCAGCCCAGAAGCCTGACTCCCTCATGGGACACCCACAGTTTTTGCTCATCTGAACATTGCTGGACATCAGACCCAGCCTCAGTTTTTATTCATTGTGTTCTTCAGTTGTATTGGGCTATCTGAGTCACCAAATTCTCCAGGTTCTTCCTTGCCCCTTTGACCTTGCATAGGCAATTTCCTCAGCCTCAAATGCTTCTCTCCATATGAGCTTGGTAAGTGAAGAAGCTTCTGCCACAGAATACCTTTTGTGTGAGGCTTTTCCTGGCTCGCCACACTCATCTCTGTGCTATTTCTGCCTTATATCTGCTGGCAGCAATCACTCGTTCATATCACTGCTTCCCATAGAAGATGTACTCTTTACAGTCACAGACTAAAGCCTTGTCTTTACATTTCTGCTGCTTAGCATGAGGCTGTGCAATATGATAGAAAATTAATAAATGAATGAGCATGTGAGTGCCTGAATGAATGAAGAATTGTCTGAATGAATTTTGGGTTGTTTTACTTTAGGTCACCGGTAGACAAAGTCTCACAAAATGGACTCCCTTCCTTCTCATTCAGCCTAAAAGACAATTCTTGACTGAACTTTGTTTTTCTAATAGGAAAGTACAAGCAAAGTGAATGTCAAGAATGTTCTGTGCATGAAAAATGTAATAGCTGCATAATACACCTGTCAAAAGGGTGTTTAAAATGCTATCAAACCCATATAACTGAGGTGGTTTGTGGGAGTTGCTATTATAAAAGCAGTTTTGAACACTCTGCACAGAAAATTATCACCTACGGGAAACTTCCAGAGCAACTGTGACTTGTTGTTGCCAAAGTTGGCGTTACCACTGAGCCTTTCTAAACATCTTATCCATCTGTTCACTGGTTTCCAAATCTACAGAATGGGCAGCTCACATGTGTTCAAGACTCAATGTGAATGAGTGAAAAATATTTGAAAATATTTCAGAGTCTCAAAATACTGCCACTTACATAGGGTATGTATCTAAATCTAATATAGAATGTTAAGTGTGTGAAAGTATCATGTGCCTAAATATTCCTTAGGAATGATAAATGATTTTTCAATATGGTTTAATGATAGAATGAGCTTGGAAGTAAAGTTCACTTATAAAAGCTGAGATTTAAAAATCAGAGACAGGCTTAGGAAATGTGCTTGAAGGTGTTTTTCCTGCCCTGCTTATTTCCTTTCCTTCTTTTTCTTCTTTGTCACAATGGCCCTGCATGCTGTTAATCCTTTTCCCTCACTCTGAGCAGGAGAGGAGGATTGGTCAGTGTCTGAGTCCCATCACCCCCAGATGAAACTGAAGTGAACATTAAAATCATGAGCTTGGATAGAGCCAGTCCAGCAGAGAAAGCAAACTGGGCAACTTAGAGATGGAATTCTGAGTGCGTTAACAAACAGAGGAGCAAAACAAGGGATTGATACCTGGTCTCTGCAGCCAGGAGAAGAAGTAGGGAAAGAAGAAAGGGGGAGGCGGAGGGAGTAGAGCTAACTCCTTATCCAGTGCTCAATATATTGTCCAGCACTGTCCAGCAGCAGAGAGCACACAGCTAGCCAACAGCATCCAAGCACTATCTGGAGCTGAGCTGGTTATGTGATGAAGAAATTACCTGGCATAGCAGGTTTGGTTTACTGGAGAACTTATGAGGGTGACATGGAGAGTCATTATTTTCCATGACTTTGTATTGTCTAGGTTGTGTGCTTACCACTGGAGTTAGTTTCTCCTTTTCTGAGTTTTCAGTCTTTCAGTGTCATTGTGGATCCCTAAATCATATTCATTAACCCCCTGATTTTCTATAAATGTTTTCTCTTTCTAATTGAACAAAAATATTCCCAATACTTCCAATGCTATGGCCAATGATAATTCACAGATCTCTAGCCATTCTCTCTAAATACCATTTGGATGTCATACCATCATTTAAACTTAGCACAGTCATCCTTCTCACTTTCAAAGGTACTTCTCAAGACATTAATAGAATTATAAATTCTATAGAGATATTTTAGATGTATTCACTGTCTGTTTACCTTCCCTAAATTGCAAGTTGGTTGACTGTAGGGTTCATGTGTGGTGTTGTTTAGGGCACCTGCATAGGGCACCTGCACAGTGATGGGTACACTGAGTGACTCCTCATAGGATTAGTTAATTGAGGCAAACTAAGGGACAAGTAAATTTGAAGAGAACAAGTAGCTATGAAACACAACTTGTTAAAATATTTAATTCAAAAAATGTCTCCAATAGTTTCAACTCTAAAGTTTACATTTGTGAATTGTTTTCAATTTTTCAGGGAATAAAAAATTTGTTGAGCAAAAATACACACCAGACATATATGAAATAACACAGGGATTTAAGTTGGAGTATTACTTGTAGCACCAAGTAGAAATTCAAAAATATTCATTAATAAGGGTGGGTAAAAGAAACTATGGCACCTCAATAAACTGGCACACCACATTAAGCTCTAAGTCTGTGTGTGACTGCATGTATGTGTGCATCTTTGTTCAAGAGAAAAGCAAAAGGTGCAGAACTACTCATTAAATTCATTACCATTCTTTTTTAATTTACTGGAAGAATTCTCATAGTACAGGAAACTGGGAGACAGGATTACAGCTAGTATTAGGGTAAGCTTTGAGATAAGAGCTTGAAAGTTATGATTAAATTTTCATTGCATACTCTTTTCAACATTTGAATTTTTATCATCAATTAGCTTTAAAAAAATGTCTCTGATTTAAATAAAAGCCAAATCAAGTAAAAATGGCAGAGAAATTTGAGGCAACAAGGTTTAAATTCATAAGAAACCAGAGTAAATTTTAGAATATGCCTTCTGAAGCAGTCTTCTTTATAGATGTGACATTGCAGCTCAAGGGATCAGAGCCAATATTCTAGACTAGCTATATCTTTCTGTAATAACTTTCCGGTACTATTTGTTCCAAAAGAACCACCTTCAATGAGTATGTACTTGAAAGAATGAGAGAATTTTACTTGGTGTTCATTAGTTGTAGCCATAGCTGTGGATAAACAAAGAAAGATGAGACATTCTAATTTCAGTTTTATGTTGTTTAAAAATACATACAATCTGAGCAAGCATGCTTGGAATACTTGAAAATCATGGGCAGGTCAAAGTAAAAGGCCAAGGTGCCACACGAGACCGTGTGCATCCACAGCTTCTCTATTGTGCAAGTTGTAATGATAAATTACAGACTGAACAGTGCCCAAAGCGTAGGCATCCTACTTCCTATGCCTCGATGGTCTTGGGTCTGGACATTCCCAATTCCCAAAACTTATTGGTGTTCTTGCAGAAAACGTTTCCAATTGTTTTAGCTAACTGTTCTATCTTCTAAGTCATAAGTGAACACAGAATGAGTATGAATACAGCCTTACATTTACACAGGTGAACCAAACCATACAATCCCTCTAAGTCAAAGACAACTTCTGCGTATTGGCCCCTAGGTTATTTCTTCACTATAGCCCATATTCAAATTTTTACACATCACATTGTTTTAAATGCAGCCCAGGTAAGCAGAATGTTAGCCATTTAAAACCTGCTTGCTTTGCATACCCTGTAAACATCACTTGTCAATAGATAAAACAATCCCTTTGTCACAAGGACACCTGCCTGGTACTAAGCAGATAAAACCTGGACAGGTAAGTTTCCTCTCTGATGTTACCCTTCCCCAGGACTCTCTTGCCCTCCTCCCCTTCTGAGGAACCACCCCCACCCTCTGGACAGCTTTTGCTGCCACCAACTCATTCAGCACAAATCTGTCCAAACTACGTTCAAGAAATTTTGTGTGTGCCACTGCTGTACCATGGTTGTATCTTTTTACAGTAATCATCTCCCAAATCCATGAAACCCCCTATAATTTGAAATAATTTGTCTTGGACAAAAGTAATACCACTTTAAGATAGTAGCTTAGCTCTGATTAGAATGTTAATTTTAAGGGGAAAGTTTTTAACTTTCCTTGGGGGGAGGGAATTGAAGTATACTGACCTATCACCATAAAGAGGTTGATCTTTCTTACTTCTAATCTGTAGTCTGATAATGCGTAATTGTGAAGCAAGTATCTTCAGGTCAACTAATAAATAAGCTCTCAGATTTTGAATTTAGGATATCCTGACACAAAATCTGGGATGTTCCCTCTATTTTGCCAACCTCGTAAATAAATGCGATTATATTATCCTTAGCTTGTTATTTTGATTATTTTCTTTCTAAAACTATCTTTCACTTCCTTCAGAAACTGTTTTTATCTTCTTTCTTTTGTTAAATAATTTTAAACTGATGGAATTTGCTTCATTTCAAATTTTACCTACTATAAATAAAGTTGCAGCAAACATTCCTCTGCATTTATTTATTTATTTACTTATTTACTTATTAGCAGTACTGGGGTTTGAACTTAGGACCTAGTGCTTGCTAAGCAAGTGCTCTATGACTTGAGCCACTCCACCAGCCCTCTTTACTTTAGTCATTTTACAGATAGGGTTTTGCTTTATGCCTGGACGGGCATAAACCACAATCCTCCTATTTATCCTTACTGGGTAGCTGAGATGACAGACACATTACACAGAGCCCAGCCATTGGTTGAAATGTGATTTTCACTAACCTTTTTCTCTGGCTGCCCTTGAACCAAGATCCTCCTGATCTCCACCTCCCAAGTAGCTAAGATTAGTCTTGAGCCACCATGTCCAGCACTAGATATTTATCTTTGTACATATGTAGTTATAAATCTATCAGAAGTCTTATTTGCAAGCATCAAAAACCAAACCTGGTTCTCTTAAGCAACGGAGAATTTTCGGAGAGGCTATTTATACCACTCATAGATGAAAGGAATGTGGAAGAGTAGCTTGAAGACAGGCAGGATCCAGGAAGTCAGGGGCCTGGGCAGCAGGAAGCCTGGCAAAGTGTTTCAGCAGAGGCACTGGGATGACACCATTTAATCTTTTTTTTTTTTTTTTCATTTTTCTTTTATTATTCATATGTGCATACAAGGCTTGGTTCATTTCTCCCCCCTGCCCCCACCCCCTCCCTTACCACCCACTCCACCCCCTCCCGCTCCCCCCCTCAATACCCAGCAGAAACTATTTTGCCCTTATCTCTAATTTTGTTGTAGAGAGAGTATAAGCAATAATAGGAAGGAACACTTTCTTACCACGTGTGGCATTAACTGGAGACAATTTTGCTCCTTCCTGGCAGAGGTCTTGTGCCTATGGGTGAGGAGAGGGAGCATGTAACTGCTTCAAATTCTGTAGTAGAAAGTGACTCCTACCCTGCAGGACTCTCCAAATCCTCAGGTGAGAAGAGCTGTCCCCATACAGGTTTAAATTGAGTTTTAGGGAATTTGAGTTAAGATAAGCAGATTTTAATAATCAAAGTTATTGAAACTTCCATTTTTTATTAGAGTATGGATCATTTTCTTATTATGAAATTAATGAGTTCTTTTCATAAGACAATTAGTTCTGTTACATATAATCACATATTTTAAAAATTGGTTTGAATTTTTATAACACATTCTAATATGTATTTTTACATTTTGTCCTTGTATGTTCTGAGTATTTTGCCATTATTACAATGATAACTCCAAATGCAAGATTATAATAAAAAAGCAAAAGCCTGTGGTACTTACTTCTAATGTTTTTATGACTTTGCTTTCAGTGTCTAAAAGCTTGTACCCAGTACCTGGAATTCATTTAAATATAAAAAAGGTAGTATTCAAGTTTTTTATTTAAAAAAATTAATTTGCTCATTATTTTTTTCTCAAATGTGTTAAAAGGCTATTTCCTTCATAAAATTAAGCCTTAAATGTATTTAGATCTATTTCCAGACTATGCAATAGTTATAATTTATTTTAATTATTATACATTTATATGAAAAATCTTAAAATCTGATTGGGCTTGTATCTCTTCCTTATTCTTATTTTTATAACTTTCCCATGAATATTTATATGTTCATTTTTTCATGTTAGCTCCTAATGTAGCTTGACTGGTAACTTTAAGTAAAAGAATTGGGAATAGAGACATTTCACATTCATATATTAACTTACAGAGAACAGATAGCTCTTAAAATATTAAAACACTCAAGGAAATGAGTATCAAAATTTTCACATTAGGTATTGTATCACCATGGTGGCAATTGTGAATAACGTACTTTATCATATTTTCTTACTAACATTTTATTTTAAAAAGTAGATACTTTGGATTATTTTTTAATCAACCAACATTCTGATAAACCTAATATCCTTGGTATGGACATAGCACATTCTGTTTATCCTTTTACCACTGATGGGCGTTTGGGTTGTTTCCACTTAATGGTTGTTATAAATAATGCTGTTGTGAATATTCACTTACAAGTTTAATGTGTACATATATTCTCTCTTGGGTATAAACCTGCAAGCCATGTGTTAATGGCCATGTATATATCTTCTTTAGGAAAATGAATATTCAGATCCTTTACTAATTTTTAAGTTGGATTTTTTTGTCTATTATTGAGTTGTAAGGCCTCCTTATACGTTCTTGAGACAAGCCTCTTATCAAATACATAAATTTGTAAATCTTTTCTCCTGTGAGTATTCTGTGAATTGCCTTTTCATTTCCTTCATGCTGTCTTAGGCAGAACAAAAGTTTTAAATTTTGATGAATAACAATTTACCTCTTTTATCTTTTGTCACTTACACTTTTGAACTATGAGCTCCTAAACCAAGATTTGTTACAATTTTCTTTCTATTAGTTCTGTAGTCTTAGTCTTTCATTTGTGACTACAAGCCATTTTGAGCTCATTAATTTTTGTGTATTTTGTAAGGTTAAAGGCTCAACTTCATCCTTTTGCATGTGAATAGCCGGCTTTCCCAACAACATTTGTTTATATTATCTTGATATGGTAGTGAATTATCTTTTATAATAAATTATGTGTGGCTGTGCCTCCACATTTAAAAATTAGAATGCTACATCTTAAATTTTGTCATCATTACTATGTAGGATCCATACATGTTTGTAAATACTATCTCCTGTGAAAAAGTTTAATATAGATGTATATTATGTTTATAAATTAGAAGAAATTGAGACTGTTTAGCTTTTCTTAGACATTGTTGGTAGCCTTTCAAACATCCTCTATAATAATAATTTGTATTCATTTTTCACTTATTCTTAGGTAAACTTTGGTAATTTTCATTTCTCCAGTAAAAAATATATATTAGTATATATAATACATTATATATACTAATGTATATAATACATTATATATATTATATACATAATATAACTTATATATGCATATGTATAAGTTATATCAAAATCTTGAATATAAATTTCCAAGTGGTAGGATTTTTTTCTTCCAGTTTTAATTTAATTTCAGTTTTCCAGCATTGCAACCTAAAGGATATTTATTTTATTTACTTTTACTAATCTTACTTATTTGTTCTACTTGGCCTGTCAAGAACCAAACAATGAAGCATGGGATTTTCTTCTAGCATGTTTTTGTTTCTTTCTCTGCTTGAATTTTTTGAGGGTTTTGCCTTTTAAAAACTCTGGTGGACAGAAATTCATGAAGATTAGATTTTCTTAGTAGTCACTACCTTATTATTTTAAAATGTTCTTTTTGTTTTAAAATGTTCTTTTTGTTTTTGTTCCATACTTTAAATTTGATTTGAACCATGCCAAGTGTTCGTATCTCAATATTTTTCTCTTAATTTGTCTTTCCCTAATTTTTACTCATTATTTTATTTTTAAACTTTCTGAGTCATTTTATATCAGAAAATGACTCTTCTAGTTTTAAAAGTAGTTAGATTATGAACTAACTGAATAATTCCTTTGCTTATTTTATGATTTCTTCTCTCTCTCTCTCTCTCTCTCTCTCTCTCTCTCTGTCTTTCAGCAGTACTAAGGTTGGACGCAGGTCCTCACTCTTGCCAGGCAGGTACTCTACCACTTGAGCCACTCTATCAGCCCTAAATCCTGTATAATTTCAGCCGTTGTGTTTGATGTGTTCCTTCCATTCTGTCAACATGTCCTCCTATTGTTGCACAAACATATTTGTCCTTAGGTTTTCCCCTTACCACAGAACACTACTCTCACCTTTCTCCTGGTGTTTGTTGTGGCCCCTCCACAGCTATTCTTATGTTCCTTACAGGTTGCCTTTTTTATACTATCATAACAAGGGACTTACATGATGTGTAGCTTTTGGTGTCTGGCTCATTTCATTTAACAAAATGAATTATAAATTCATCCATATTGGAGCACAAATCCTTTTTAACTACTGAGTAGGATTGACTTGTATCAATGTACTACAATTCATTTATTGTTCTATTGAAGGACATATGAGATGTTTCAGTGTTTGCCATAAGCAAAATTGTCAGTTCTAGGAGCATTTTTGTAGATTACTTGGGGTTTTGTATATATATATAGTCAAACTGTTTGAAAAATATAAATTATGTTATTTTTTCCCTTCAACCCTGTACATCTCTCGTGATATATTTAGGTTTTCCAGTTCCACATTCAATAGAAATGGTATAAAACCCACTGACCTTACTTTCAATTTCTAAGGGAAAGATCATTACATGTGATCAATACATTTGAAATAAGATGTATATTTTAGTATGTGTGTTTTCTAATAGGTTAAAGATGCTACTTTCTAGCATTCTAGTTTACTGAAAGTTTTTAATTATTATTATGAATGGATGTTGAATGTGGTTGCCACTTAAACCAAAGACAACAAAATAATAATAAGGGAATACTATATAAAAAATTTATGCCTATGAAAGTACAATGTAGACAATATGTACCAATTCTTTCAAACTCAGATTAAAGTTAAAAATTCAAAAAGAAAAGATTGTCAGATCAGATGCTTTTTTTTTCTTTTTCTACTGAAATTAGATGGCTTTCTTACTTAACCTGTTTGGTCTGTAGAGTATAAGATTCAGGTTTTGATTGCTTAATCAGCTTTGCATTGCTAGGATGAATTTACCTAACTGTAACACTATTCTTCTTATGCATTACTATATTTGATTTGCTGACATTTTTTAAGGGTTTTTGGTCTATAGTCATGGGGGACATAGATCTGAAATTTTCTTAAAATGTCTTTGATTTTAGTATTAATTTGAGTATTAGACTCAAAGAATAGTTTAGGAAATGTTCTCTTTTTCTATTTTATGGAAGAAATTTTGTATAAGTCTGATTATTTATCTCATACATGTTTGGCATAATCATTCAGGAAAATCATCTAAACTGACTGTCTTTTCTTGAAAAAATTTTAAGCAACAACTTAATTTTAACAGCTATCAGGCTACTTGAGATACTCATTCCTTCCTGAGTGAGAATGAGTAGCTGGCATCATTCATGTCATCTAAATTGTGTGCTCATGGACATAGAATTTGTTGTAGTGTTTTCTTAATGTTCTTTATGTCTCTGGGGTTGATAGTGATATCCGCTCTTTCATCCTTTACATTGGTAATTTGTTTCTTATATCTCAATCTCACTAGAGATATTATCAGGCTTACTGGTCTTAAAGCAACCTTATGTTTTAATTATATTCTCTCTTCCTTTTCAGGTTTTGGTTTCACTCAATTTGTTCTCCTTCCTTTGTGTTTAATTTGCTCCTTTTACTTTAAGTTTTGAAGGCAGAAGCTTAGGTTACTGGCTTTTGATCTTTTATAATTTCTAATATAAACATTTGGTGCTATAAATTTCCCCCTAAGCACTGATTTAGCTACTTCTGATATAATTTTTTTGTGCTGTGCTTTCATTTTTACTTGGGTCATTTAAATTTTTTTCTTTGTTATTTCTTTTTAAATTATTTAGAAGTATATATTTAATTTCTAAATATTTGAGGATGTACATAGACATTTTTATTTAATTTTGTGTTGGTCCAAAAAGTGGGGATAGATCGATAGGTTAGATAGATGATAGATAGATGACAGGTCTAGATAGATGATAGGTTAGATAGATGATAGATAGATGACAGTCATAAAATTGATTTTATGACTCAGAATATGGTTTAGTTTGTTCCATATTCCAGGTGTTCTTGAAATGAATATGTTCTTTATTGTTTTTGGTGGTGTGCCCTTTATAAACATCACGTTGGTTAATAGTTTACTCTATATCCTTAGTAAGTTCTGTTTATTTGTTCTATCAATTACAAAGAGAAAATATTGTTTCTAGCCATAATTATCTTTAAACCTCTAGAACTCAGCTATTTGGAATGTTTTGGTGCATGATGTGGGGATAAAAATTTAATCATTTTTTTTTCAAAATATTTACCCAGTATTCCAGTGCCATTCATTAAGAACCTGTTCATTCTCTACTAATTGAAGATGTCATCTTTGTTGTGCATTAACATTCCTTTGTGCCTATGTATATATAAAAATACATATATAGCCAAAGCTTTATCTTTTGTTCCATTCATCTGTAAGTTCATTCTGAACAAATATGACACTGATTTAATCACAAGAACATTATAATTTGGTAGGCCTGTTCCACAAATTTCTCTTCTTTCTCAGGGTTTTTGTAGTTATTCATATCTTCAAGAATAGCACTGGCTTCAAATTGTCTGGGTACCAAAAATGATTGTCTATATTGTAAATCCCATCCAATGTATACATTTACTTAGGAAAGAATCTCTGGTCTCACTATCCATGAACACTTCACTTTTCTAATTGTTCAAGTCAAAATTTTTATAATGGATAGTTAAAATGTTTCTCCTACATGTTTTAAGTTGGTATAACAGATGAAGTTATTCTCATATAGGCTTTAAACATTTTAAGTTTTGTATCTAAATGTGTTTGTGTTTTCAAAATAGGTACATTTAAAGATACTTCTGGCCTCATTAAATTAGAGCACAATGCTGATTCTTTCCCTGGCACTTCACCATTTGGGCCTTCACTCTTTCAAGCTTCTTAAAAGAACCTTCTGATTCCAAGATGGCGGCTAGAGGTAGGAAGCAGAAAGCGAGCCTCCTATAGTGAAATCTTGGAGAGACGCTGGAGACACACTTTGCAGGCATAATCACCGAGAAAAGGCATAACTTTGACTCCTCCACATCTCCAGCCGGCGCAGAGAATCTCCACTTCACGTTAAACGGAGAACCGAGGAGGCCCCCCGGGCCGCCAGTGGCGGGCGCCCATACGGCTTGGGAAGACGCGGACCAGGTGAGCTTCGCGGTACCGCGGTTCCCCCACAGACAAGCCTGGGCCAGAGCAGCATAGCCCCCTGGACAGACTGACCTCCACCCGGGAAAAAAGAGAAACTGAGTACTAAGCAATAAGAACAGTTAAGACAAGCTGGAAAGAGGGTGGGGCGCCCTGAGCGCTGAAGATTGGGGGAAGGGAAGCCCTCCCAGGACTGTAAATAAACGAGCCGGGCGGGCCGGAGAGGCTCTGGCGGGAGTGGGGCGCGCCAGCAACCAGGAGCAGGGACGCTTGTGAGAGGAGGGAAGACCCACTTCCCACGTGAACTGTAAATAAACACGCAGGCCTGACAACGCGGGGCAGTGTCGCCTTTCCCAGTGCTTGGAAAGGGAAAAGCCTGTAGCAGAGGCACCCCCCCCCCACAGGAGAACTCTGAGCAAACAAAGCCTCTGGGACCAGGTGAGCGCTAGCTCACCCCAGAGATCTGCATAAATAACGCCTCCAGCTACAGGCTGAGAGCAGCAGGCAGGCAAGCCACAGTTGCAGATACCACTCTCAGAACTGCCTCCAGACGCGTTTTTTTCTTTTTCTCCCTACCTTTGATGAGAGAACAACCGAATTACACCTGCAAGCCGAAAAACTTACTGAAACTATTGCATTTGAACTGGGGACACTTGGTGGGGCTTTTTTTTTATTTTTTCTTCTGTGTGTGTGTGAGTGTAGTTTTGTTCTACTTTATGCATCCCCTTTGATGAGACAACTACAGAACAACATCTGAGGCACCAACTCCAGGACTGGAGATTAAGACGGACATCCAAATTATTAAGACTGAAATTGCATTGCATATAAACTTGGAAGTTTTTTGGTTTTTTTTTTTTTTTTTTTAATTTCCTATTTTCCATTTTATTTTAATTCATTTTTATAAATAGATATTACTTTCATATACTTATTTTTTATTTTTTTTATCTTTGATTTTCAATCCTCTCTCTGTCTCTCTATTGTCTGTTCAGCTTACTGTCGATTAGTACACTAACACTCCCTGTTTATACCTTTGAAACTCTCTTGTCTGATACCTTGTTCTGCTTTCTCCCTCTTGTCTGTATATTTGTTTTCCCCTTTTCTTTAACTTCTTGCTTTCCATCTCAGCTCACTCTTCCGTTCTCAATATTACCATTGTTATTATTACAAGCTAGAAAATACTTAATTACACACAGTACAGGGACAGTAACAACACCAAGGACAATGACAGGAAGACAGAAAAAACAAGGAAACCAGTTTCCCCACAGCAAAAAATTAGTACAGGAACCAGAGGGGAATGAAGAGAACAGAAACTCAGAGCCAGACTCCAACAAAATGAAGATAAACTATGCCAAAGGACCCAATGAAGCCTACAAGAATAATTTAAAAGAAGACATACTACAAGTACTCAATGAGAATTTTATAGAGATGATACTGGATAGGGTCAACCAAAATGTACAGGAGACACTCAAGAAATTCCAAGACAATAAAAATAGAGAATTTGAAAAAGCAAAAGAAGAAATAAAGGAAACCATAGAAGCACTGTATAAACACCAAAGTGAAAGAGAGAACACAATGAATAAATGGATAAATGAACTCAGGACAAAAATAGACAACAATAAAGAAGAAAACAGCCAGGATATGGAAAACCTCAGAAAAAAGAACGAAACAGAACTGCAAAACAAAACGGAAAGCCAATCCAGCAGAATAGAACAAACAGAAGACAGAATCTCAGAACTTGAAGATGAAATGGTAATTAAAGGAAAAACCGAAGAACTATTAATTAAACAACTCAAGACCTGTGAAAAGAAAATGCAAGAACTCACCGACTCCATCAAAAGACCAAACTTGAGAAGCATGGGCATCGAAGAAGGAGAAGAAGTGCAAGCGAAGGGAATGCGTAATATATTCAACAAAATAATAACGGAAAATTTCCCAAATCTAGAGAAAGATATTCCCATACAAATGCAAGAGGCCTCCAGGACACCAAACAGACCAGATCAAAATAGAACTACTCCACGACATATCATCATTAAAACAACAAGTTCAGAAACTAAGGAAAGAATATTGAAGGCTGCAAGAGAGAAAAAACAAGTAACATACAAAGGTAAACCCATCAAAATCACAGCAGACTTCTCAACAGAAACATTAAAAGCAAGAAGAGCGTGGGGTGAGATCTTCCGGGCACTGAATGAAAATAACTTCAACCCCAGGATACTCTACCCAGCAAAGCTATCATTCAAAATAGATGGAGCAATAAAAGTCTTCCATGATAAGCAGAAACTAAAACAATATGTGACCACAAAGCCACCATTACAAAAGATTCTGCAAGGGATCCTGCACACAGAAAGTGACACCCAACTTAACCATGAAAAGGCAGGCAGCACCAAACCACAGGATAAGAAAAAGCAAGACAGTAGAGAGTAACATCAAGTTAGGTACACACAATCAAACCTTCAAACAACTAAGATAACTAAATGGCAGGAATCACCACATACCTATCAGTACTAACACTTAATGTCAATGGACTTAATTCACCCATCAAAAGACACCGTTTGACAAAATGGATTAAAAAAGAAGATCCAACAATTTGTTGCTTACAGGAGACTCATCTCACCGACAGAAATAAGCATATGCTTAGGATGAAAGGCTGGAAGAAGATTTACCAAGCTAATGGCCCCCGAAAACAAGCAGGAGTAGCAATACTTATCTCTGACAAAGTAGACTTCAAACCTACATTGATCAAACGAGACAAAGAAGGACATTCCATACTAATAAAAGGGGAAATAGACCAAAAGGAAATAATAATCATCAATCTGTACGCACCCAATGTCAACGCACCCAATTTCATCAAACATACCCTAAAAGACCTAAAAGCATATATAAACGCCAACACAGTGGTTGTGGGAGACTTTACCACTCCATTATCATCAATAGATAGGTCATCCAAACAAAAACTCAATAAAGAAATCCAAGATCTAAAATATGCAATAGATCAAGTGGACCTAGTAGATGTCTATAGAACATTTCATCCAACCTCTACACAATATACATTCTTCTCAGCAGCCCATGGAACCTTCTCCAAAATAGATCATATCCTAGGGCACAAAGCAAGCCTCAGCAAATATAAGAAAATAGAAATAATACCGTGCATACTATCTGACCACAATGCAGTAAAAGTAGAACTCAACAACAAAAGTAAAGACAAAAAACATGCAAACAGCTGGAAACTAAATAACTCATTACTTAATGAAGAATGGATCATCGATGCAATAAAAGAGGAAATTAAAAAGTTCCTAGAAGTCAATGAAAATGAAAACACAACCTACCGGAACCTATGGGACACAGCTAAGGCAGTCTTGAGAGGAAAGTTTATAGCCATGAGTGCATATATTAAAAAGATTGAAAGATCCCAAATCAATGACCTAATGATACATCTCAAACTCCTAGAAAAACAAGAACAAGCAAATCCCAAAACAAATAGAAGGAGAGAAATAATAAAAATAAGAGCTGAAATCAACGAAATAGAAACCAAAAAAACCATACAAAGAATTAATGAAACAAAAAGTTGGTTCTTTGAAAAAATAAACAAGATCGATAGACCCCTGGCAAACCTGACTAAAATGAGGAGAGAAAAAACCCAAATTAGTAGAATCAGGAATGCAAAAGGGGAGATAACAACAAACACCATGGAAATCCAGGAAATCATCAGAGACTACTTTGAGAACCTATATTCAAATAAATTTGAAAATCTAAAAGAAATGGACAGATTTCTAGATACATATGATCATCCAAAACTGAACCAAGAGGAAATTAATCACCTGAATAGACCTATAACACAAAATGAAATTGAAGCAGCAATCAAGAGTCTCCCCAAAAAGAAAAGTCCAGGACCTGATGGATTCTCTGCTGAATTCTATCAGACCTTTAAAGAAGAACTGATACCAACCCTCCTTAAACTGTTCCATGAAATAGAAAGGGAAGGAAAACTGCCAAACACATTTTATGAAGCCACTATTACACTTATCCCAAAACCAGGCAAAGACACCTCCAAAAAGGAGAACTATAGGCCAATCTCCTTAATGAACATTGATGCAAAAATCCTCAACAAAATAATGGCAAACCGAATTCAGCAACACATCAAAAAGATTATCCACCACGACCAGGTAGGCTTCATCCCAGGGATGCAGGGGTGGTTCAACATACGAAAATCAATAAACGTAATAAACCACATTAACAGAAGCAAAGACAAAAACCACTTGATCATCTCAATAGACGCAGAAAAAGCCTTTGATAAGATCCAACATCATTTCATGATAAAAGCTCTAAGAAAACTAGGAATAGAAGGAAAGTTCCTCAACATTATAAAAGCTATATATGACAAACCTACAGCCAGCATTATACTTAACGGAGAAAAATTAAAACCGTTCCCTCTAAAATCAGGAACCAGACAAGGATGCCCACTATCTCCACTCCTATTCAACATAGTACTGGAATTCCTAGCCAGAGCAATTAGGCAAGAAGAAGGAATAAAAGGAATACAAATAGGTAAAGAAACTGTCAAAATATCCCTATTTGCAGACGACATGATCCTATACCTTAAAGACCCAAAAAACTCTACTCAGAAGCTTCTAGACATCATCAATAGCTATAGCAAAGTAGCAGGATATAAAATCAACATAGAAAAATCATTAGCATTTCTATACACTAACAATGAGCAAATGGAAAAAGAATGTATGAAAACAATTCCATTTACAATAGCCTCAAAAAAAATCAAATACCTAGGTGTAAACCTAACAAAAGATGTGAAAGACCTCTACAAGGAAAACTATACACTTCTGAAGAAAGAGATTGAGGAAGACTATAGAAAGTGGAGAGATCTCCCATGCTCATGGATTGGTAGAATCAACATAGTAAAAATGTCGATACTCCCCAAAGTAATCTACATGTTTAATGCAATTCCCATCAAAATTCCAATGACATTCATTAAAGAGATTGAAAAATCTACTGTGAAATTTATATGGAAACACAAGAGGCCACGAATAGCCAAGGCAATACTCAGTCAAAAGAACAATGCAGGAGGTATCACAATACCTGACTTCAAACTATATTACAAAGCAATAACAATAAAAACAGCATGGTACTGGCACAAAAACAGACATGAAGACCAGTGGAACAGAATAGAGGATCCAGATATGAAGCCACACAACTATGAACAACTTATCTTTGACAAAGGAGCTAAAAATATACGATGGAGAAATAGCAGCCTCTTCAACAAAAACTGCTGGGAAAACTGGTTAGCAGTCTGCAAAAAACTGAAACTAGATCCATGTATATCACCCTATACCAAGATTAACTCAAAATGGATCAAGGATCTTAATATCAGACCCCAAACTCTTAAGTTGATACAAGAAAGAGTAGGAAATACTCTGGAGTTAGTAGGTATAGGTAAAAACTTTCTCAATGAAACCCCAGCAGCACAGCAACTAAGAGATAGCATAGATAAATGGGACCTCATAAAACTAAAAAGCTTCTGTTCATCAAAAGAAATGGTCTCTAAACTGAAGAGAACACCCACAGAGTGGGAGAAAATATTTGCCAATTATACATCAGACAAAGGACTGATAACCAGAATATACAGGGAACTTAAAAAACTAAATTCTCCCAAAACTAATGAACCAATAAAGAAATGGGCATGTGAACTAAACAGAACTTTCTCAAAAGAAGAAATTCAAATGGCCAGAAAACACATGAAAAAATGCTCACCATCTCTAGCAATAAAGGAAATGCAAATTAAAACCACACTAAGATTCCACCTCACCCCTGTTAGAATAGCCATCATCAGCAACACCACCAACAACAGGTGTTGGCGAGGATGTGGGGAAAAAGGAACCCTTTTACACTGTTGGTGGGAATGTAGACTAGTACAACCACTCTGGAAAAAAGTTTGGAGGCTACTTAAAAAGATGGACATCGATCTACCATTTGATCCAGCAATACCACTCTTGGGGATATACCCAAAAGACTGTTACTCCAGAGGCACCTGCACATCCATGTTTATTGCGGCACTATTCACAATAGCCAAGTTATGGAAACAGCCAAGATGTCCCAGCACTGACGAATGGATTAAGAAAATGTGGTATCTATACACAATGGAATTTTATGCAGCCATGAAGAAGAACGAAATGTTATCATTCGCTGGTAAATGGATGGAATTGGAGAACATCATTCTGAGTGAGGTTAGCCTGGCTCAAAAGACCAAAAATCGTATGTTCTCCCTCATATGTGGACATTAGATCAAGGGCAAACACAACAAGGGGATTGGACTATGAGCACATGATAAAAGCGAGAGCACACAAGGGAGGGGTGAGGATAGGTAAGACACCTAAAAAACTAGCTAGCATTTGTTGCCCTTAACGCAGAGAAACTAAAGCAGATACCTTAAAGCAACTGAGGCCAATAGGAAAAGGGGACCAGGAACTAGAGAAAAGGTTAGATCAAAAAGAATTAACCTAGAAGGTAACACCCACACACAGGAAATCAATGTGAGTCAATGCCCTGTATAGCTATCCTTATCTCAACCAGCAAAAACCCTTGTTCCTTCCTATTATTGCTTATACTCTCTCTACAACAAAATTAGAAATAAGGGCAAAATAGTTTCTGCTGGGTATTGAGGGGGGGAGAAGAAGGGGGCGGAGTGGGTGGTAAGGGAGGGGGTGGGGGCAGGGGGGAGAAATGAACCAAGCCTTGTATGCACATATGAATAATAAAAGAAAAATGAAAAAAAAAAAAAAAAAAGAACCTTCCATTACTCTTAGACCACAGTCTCATCCCTGGTAATTCTGAAGTCTTGTTCACATACCAATGTGAACTACCATGTGGATCCTTCACAGAGTGGAACAGAATATACAGGAATCTTTCTTGCGTATATGTGCTAGTTGAACTGGCAAGAAATGTAGAGGAAAATTGATGGGTAGACTCAATAAGGTGAGTTCAAGAAGTTGCAATTTGGTTTGTGAAGCTCCAAGAATGTCAGCAGCCCTGCTTTTCATTTCTCCTCTCACATTCCTTTCCCACCTCATAGACTGCACCTCTCCTGGACAGACGTTTTGTCAGCAGAACATTCTGATACAAATTTCCCTTCACTTCAGTTCTCAGGATGACTACCATTAGGAACCAGCAATGAAAGTGGAATCAGGAAGGTATAGAGGGGTAAGAATGACAATCAAAAACTGAGATGAAGGCATTGTTCTGATGTTGGGAAAGGTGCTTTTGGTAATTACTGATATTCCTGTGAAAGCCACCTCATCAACTTATTCAAAATAAAACAGCCATTATGTAGAAACTGTGACACAGAAGGAAAGAACATAATGATCCTTTTGTTACAAACAGTTATAAATGAGCAAATAAGTCAAGATTTCACTCATGGTTCTCTAAAAGAAAGATTAATGATTAGAGCTAATGGATCCTTTAAAATGCCTCTAAATATTACAAAACTGTAAAATGATCTGAAGATACTTTCTCCTGCCTCTTCCTTATACTAATAAACCTCCTTAGAAGTTGAGTATCTGTCTCAGATAACATTACTTCTGGTTGACCCTGAGATCCCAGTTATTAAACACCAAGGCAGAAATAAATGCCTCCCCTCCAAAAGTAATAACACATCTGTTTTTGACCATTTACTGTTTGGTCAGCAAATGAAAATGCTCTCAACAACTATTTTTGCATAATCTTATAACCAGGTAAAGATTAATATCCTTATGCTTTTAGATTATTTTAATATTGACCATGACCTGGCTGTATTAATAATGTGCTAGGTAGAGTAAAAATAATATGGATTTGAGAGTCAGACCTGATTGTGACAACAAGCAAATAACACTCAGCCTCTCTGGGAGATGAGGAAAATATCTATCTTAAATACTGTGGTAAACATTAAATTAATTAATGTGTGTTCCAAATGGATATTTTCATGAACAATTTTTACGACCTCTAGCATATTTATCCTACATATGCTTCTCCTTATTATTTTTCAACCCCTTAGGTACAGGTATGTATAAGTGACTTGTATAATCGTTTGCCTAGCAAAGATTTAAATAGTCCCCAAATTTAAATATCATCATTCACCAGCTACTTTTTTTGTAATGATAAAAACTTAGGGTGATGTATTTAGTCTCAAGTCTCACAGCTGGCAAACTTGCAGTTGAATGGATGTTGCTATTGGAACACACACCAGAAGAATAATTAATTCATAGTACTACCTTCATTTCAAGCTCACTCAGAAACTGCCTGAGTTTTCCATCATTTACTCTGTCACCTAATTTCAAGCTCCTACATGGGGGCTCACTTTGTGCTATGCATTTGGCGGTGAGAAGAAAGAACCAATTATTAAATGCATCTTATTGTAGGCATATATAAAGCACTTCACATGCAGTTTTCTCACTGTTTTCCTAAACTGATTCTATGAAGTATGCTATTAGAATTTCTCACATAATAGATTACAAGACCAAGACATCCTATACATTAGTCCATTTTTCATAACTATAAGAGACTGGGTGCTCATAAAGAAAAGTGTTTTAGTCCCATGAGAATTATCTTACTCCCCTCTGAGGACAGCACCCCCAATCTCCACTAAACAAAAAATATTAAAGGTCTTTGACCATCCCAACATCACCACAGTAGAAACCAACCTTCCCACATGAACCTGTGCAAAGTATATATGTGGTGCAAGGTATATATGTGGTGCAAACCACATCCAAACCATATGTACTTTTATTACTTGTAAAAAACACATAGAAGGTAAAAATCACTGGGCTCTTAAATCCAACTGCATGTTATTCTTTATAGAGGATCACTAGGCTGCCCTTGACATTGACTAAGAACCACAAGGGAATGTCTTAGGACCAAGGACAATGCCTTACCTTCTCATATCGTGACACAGCCGTAAGATAGATGGCAGGTGGTCATTAGCTTCCCTTTGAATGAACTTTTAAGAGCTCTGAAGATAAACATTATAATGACTTTAATTTTGTCCTTCATTTTCTCCATCCTATTAGTGAAAAGACTCTAAATATTAAGATTCTGGATCAGCTACACTTACAACCTCTATAACCAGAGCAAGCTATTTTACCTGACATGTCCTTGGTTTCCTCTGCTGACAATGAGATTGGATAATATGATCACCCAGAGGTGTTTGGTTCACAAGTAAATTTTTATTTTATACTGCAAAATAAAACTCATTTCTATCTTTTTCCCTTGGCCTCATTTTGAAACCTTTTATTCATGTTTAGGACATTCTCCAAAATTTTCAACAAATCTCCATGTGAGAATAGATAATATACAACATATACACACACACATGAGCATACCCACCCACATCCCACATATGCATAGATTTAATGTGTGCCCAGAAACAAGGACCAGTGCAACCACACTATAAATGAATATGTGAGCGAAATGCAGTTGGTGTTTCATTAACCCATTTAGAACCTACGTACCCAGAGAGGCAGGTAAATACTATGATAGTTGAAAGTCTACACAAGATGATGAAAATTGTGTATGACATTACAGAAATCAAGGGAAAGAAAAATACTGTATACAAGGGTTTGAAAGTCTACTTAATTTTCACCCTTATATTCAGAACCTTGCAGACTAGTAAATAACTTCTGAGCCCTATAAATTATACTTTTTTCTTTCTTTAACTTCAAATAGGAATGCAGTAAAATTTCATGGGATCACAAAGAGTTTCGTAGAGGAAGCTATTAAGTGTGTGCAATATAAAAGTGAGATCGCTGGAGCTCAGAAGGTTAAAGACTTTGTTCTTCCTTCTGTAACTAGTAAGTGGCAGCCTTAGAATTCACTTCAAATTCTGTTTGGATCCAGAGACCAAACACTGTCTTTAACAAAACATTAATTATGATTTTGGTATGAGGGAAGACAAAGGTTATCACAAGGTTCTTTCCTAAAGTGGCATTTTATCAAACCTATGACCTCATGTTTCCTAGTTCATGACCTGCAAGAACCTCATGTAATTTTATAGTACTTGGTAATTAAAAGAGACAATTGAACTACTTTGAGAGTAGTTGCTACAATTCACCATGGGTAGATTTAATATAGAAAAACATTGAGGAGCTGTGTGCTGATAAAAGCTGGCAATCCTCTTGAGTAGCCCAGGAAATCTGATGCCCCAGGATTTGCTAAGGCAGGCCTTTTGTCCATTGTTTTGTTTGCTCTGTTTTGGTCCTGTGGCTTCTGAGTCTTCCCTGCCAGAAATCCACACTAGGTTTCTGAGAAAGAAAAGGGCCCTTACACTTTGGAAGCTATAGGAGGACTTGCTGGCTGTCATTCTCCACAGTCACTCTCAAAATATGATAAGGGATTTTAGGTCATGGAAGTTGGTTTTAGTAAGGATAGAAACAAGAAAGAATAAATGTGTGGTGACTTCTTATGGTCAGGCACTGTGCTCACACATTGTTATTTAATTAATGTACCATCTCTCTGAGGTGCTCTTATTTTAGACATGAGGAAAACTGAAACACTGAGTGGGGCTGTCACTGGCCCTTTTCTTACTTTTAAAAATTAATTATTATTTTAATGGTATATCTTTAAGAGGTATAGTGTGGTAATTTGACACATGAGTAAAAGTATAATGATCAGATCAGAGCAGTTAGTATTTCCATTTTCTTAGATGTTTTTAATGTTTTATTAGCTTATAATAATTGTAAATATTTATGCAGTATTTAGTGAGTCACTTTCTAAATGAAAAAAAATGTGGATTTTGATATGCCTTTGATAATCTTAATGATTGTGAAGGTTAATTTTATACTGACTTGCTGGGTTTTCTTTCTTATCCTCCTCCTCTTCCTCTTCTTCCTTCCCACTATTGAAAGGATTCTGACTAATTCATTAGCAATATTTTCAAAAGATTTTTTTAAATGCTTTAATAAGGTTGATTAGGAAAACAGTATAAAATTTCAATGAAGATCTGCTCAGTTTTCATCCTTGTAAATTGCCATCTACATCCTTGACGTGCCTCTGCTGGGTCTGTGTCTCTTCTTCACTTTGGCTTTCATACCCCATTAGAGAACAAAAAGTTGCTTCCACATGGAACACTCACTGCTTGGACGGGCCTCATGTTCCTTTTCAGATTATAACGCTGGTGCCTGCTACAGTGATTAGTACAATAGGTAACATGATTCTCATACTCTCCACCAGTCCTGACCCCTTTCTCACAGCTTCATTTTCAGATAGCTGGGTCTGTCTTTCAAATTTAAAAATTCCAATATCAGGTAACTTAAAAAGATGCAATATGGGATGATCCAGCAATTCCATTCCTGGGGATATGCCCAAAGGAATGCGACACAAGTTACTCCAGAGGCACCTGCACACCCATGTTTACTGCAGCACTATTTACAATAGCCAAGTTATGGAAACAGCCAAGATACCCCACTACTGATGAATCGATTAAGAAAATGTGGTATTTATACACAATGGAATTTTACTGAGCCATGAAGAAGAATGAAATCTTCTTTTTGCAGGTAAATGGATGGAACTGGGGAACATCATTCTGAGAGAGGTTAGCCAGGCTCAGAAAACCAAAAATCATATGTTCTCCCTCACATGCGGACTTTAGATCTATGGCAAATACAGCAATGTTGTTGGACTTGGGTCACATGATAAGGGGAGAGAACATACAGGGGGTATGGGGATAGGTTGGAAACCCAAAACATGAAAGTATTTGATGTCCCCACTGCAGAGGAAGTAATACATAAACCTTAAAGCAACAGAGGTTAACACGAGAAGGGGATCAGGAACCAGTGTAAAGATCAGTTAGAGATGAATCAACCTGGGATGTAATACATTTGTACACGAAAGCAATGCTAGGAATCTCTCTGTATAGCTATCCTTACCTCAACTAAGAAAAATGCGTTGTCTTTCTTATTATTGCTTATGTTTTCTCTTCAACAAAATTAAGATGAGGGCAGAACAGATTCTGCCTGGAAGCGAGGCGAGGTGGGAGGGAGAGTAAGGGGGTGGGGGGTAATGGGGAGAAATGGCCCAAACAATGTATGCACATGTGAATAAATGAATTTTTTTAAAAGATGCAGTATGGCAGTAAGAACAGTATATGAAAGAGAGCACAAAGCCGGAGAGAAGGTGGTCACCCATCGTCTGACACATGAGGTCCATGGTGTTTCCCAGTGCCACGTGCAATGAGGTTAAAAATGTCTCCTTGACAAAATGACAAGGCTTGGGAACTGGTGGTTCTGCTTATGCCCAACCTGTTACTGACAATGTCAGTTGCAACAAACATTCCAGAATCTGTCATTGTTTTAAAATACCAACCAGACGGTATGGCCATTTACTCATGTCTATGAATAGTTCATTGAATATTTCAGGTAGTGAAGTCACTAAGAATCGCAGGAAACTCAAATGACCTAACTCCTGAGTACTATTATTTTTTAAAGATGACACCAGGCAAACTAATTGCCTAAAATTTTGCTTGTTTTATTTAACTTACTGTCTTTACCACCCAATATCAGTACCTGCAAAAGACTGAACAAATGTTGAAGTCATTCTGACACCACTGCTCTAGTTTTTAAAATTTGAGCCAAAATGAATCAGGCTTTCCTCTCACACTTCTCTTTGATGCCTTAACATGACTGACATGCTTGGATATTAAACCAGAGCATAAGGGACTGAAAAATAGATTGGAAAACTTGAGAATAAACTGAGATCTTAGGCAGCAGCTGTTTTTACTTTTTGTAGGTGGGAACTCTGTTCTGTTAGAAAACTCCTAAATTTGGTAATGATAAGATGAGGTTTCAAATTTACTAGCTATATACCCTTGAGAAAAATCAATCCTACTCTCTAATCTTCTGTTTTCACATCTGTAAAATATGGGTATTAACACCTGCCTATATGAGTATTGCACAGATCAGTTGAAAAAAGATAAGGGAAAAACGTTATAAACCATAAAATAACATTACCTTTTATTGAAGTTAAGAAAGAGAATCCACCAGATATTTGGACAGTCAGCTCTCCACTTGAAGCTCAGGGTATTTTTCACTTTATTCATTAAATATGTGAATCACTTATTTTAAAAGATGTATAGGTATATGGAGGCAAATGAAAGGTTTCATCTTGTGAACCAGCCTAGGTTTTTCTTTCCCCAATATAACCACTATTAATAGTGGGAGGCATCTTTTCTTCCATCTGCCATAACCTCCCTCTTACATTTGAGACTGCTGTGGTTTGCCTTCTATGTGACCCCATGGTTGTCACTTTTCTGCTTGGAATGTGCTCACCTGTTCAATATGAATAAATAGAAATCTACTGCAAGATGGGTGAGGTGATGTCAAACACTGAATCATCACCATTCCCTCAGAAAAGCTTGTTTTTTGAAACAGTTTTCTTTTCTTTTTTAAATTTCCAGTGAAGAGAAAATTTCTTCATTACCAGTGATTCATCCATTTTGCACTGTCATTAATGTAAGTTTCAGAATGAAGCTGACAGGAAAGTAGTGCCAAGTCATTCACGTGGAGCTTGGAAATGCTGCATAATTTGATTATGCTGCTCTTTTCAGATAATGAAAGCCAAGTGATCCCTTTAAATCTATTGAATATGCAATTGTTTTGTGGAACTTTTTGAATCTTAAATTTCTGTTGCTGCCTTTCTACATTTGAGGCATATGGCTGAATATAAACACTAGCTCATTTATGATTTCATAGAAATTTGTGTCAGTTCTTAAAAGAAAATTTTTATTTTCAGATGCTAAAATTAATGCATATTAATTGTTATGAAAGACAATAACAATATAGCATTTTCTTTGTTTATCTCCTTTATTTTTTTCTTTGAGGGGTGGTACTGGGGCTTGAACTCAGAACTTCATGATTGCTAGGCAGGTGCTCTTCATTTGAGCCATGATCCCAACCCTTTTTGCTTCAGTTACTTTTCAAATAGGATATGACGTTTATACTCAGAGTGGGTCTCAGACCAGGATTCTCCTACCTACACCTCCTGCACAGCTGGAATTACAGGTATGTACTGCCACACCCAGTTATAGTTGATGTTTAATGAAACATTTTGTTAAAATCTAAGTAGTTATAAGTTGTAATTTGTAGCATATTAAAAATACAGACATTTTAAAATAAAACTTATTTCACTCTTTAAAATGTATTCAAGTTTCTAAATACCCAATTAATTTGATACTTACATTTATCAATTTAAACAAATAACCACACTCTTAACAGTCAAGTATTTTACATCTCTTTTGAAACTCATATTGATACTCCATATAACCCTGGAAAGATGAGGCACAGGCAGGTTAACTGACATACCAGAAGTCACACAACATGCATACGGCAGCTCAAGGAGGAATCCAGATGCTTTCCTCAGAGTCTGTTATTTATATTATTATTAACCATTGTTATTTGCATTATGGATTTAAATACAACTTACAATATTCACCTGCTATCTTTCAATAACAAGCAACTTGTGTTATGCTGCTGAAAGAATCAATGAGCACTTACATTTAAATGCTCTTACTAGAAGAACATGGTCCAGGAAAGCCTAGCTGATTCCATGCTTAAGAGATACAGTATGCATCTCCAGAAGGAAAGGCAATATATTCTTCAATCTTTACTTTCAACAAAATGTGGTGAGTCTTTGTGTTTATTACATTGTAGTATTTCTGATAATAAAAGAAAATGTTCAGTGACCCAAATGAGAAAGAAAATGCTTTGGTGTGTCTTTGTCAATCACTTTTTACTTTAAAAAGGGAGATTGACTTCCCTGAGAAGGAACCAGCACAAAGGTCATGGTCATAGAGCTTGAATTTGGATGACCCTTTTCTTCAGGGGCATTTCCTCCTCTGGTAGTGTGGGATCTCAAGTTTGCTCCTGCATTTTAAAATCTTTAAGGATTCTGACCTTACCAAGAAAGGGATAGAAAACCAGTAGGAGGCTACATAATGCTATTCTGAGTAGAAAAATCAAAGAATTTTGTTGAACATCTTTTCACAACTATTTCTGCTTTTTTAATTTCTAAATCTATTACGTTCTACCTTATAAAGCCAATTTTGGGGGCTGGAGATATAATGGAGTGGTAGAGTACTTGCCTAGCATGTGCAAAGCCCCAGGTTTAATCACTAGCACTAGGGAAAAAAAACCTTATTTATTGAGAACTTGGAAAGAAAAAAGTCTTACCCAAACTTTGACTAAAAAATGTTGGATATGAAGTGTCCCCTGAAGACTCAGGTATTTGTGCAGAGTAGCGTACATAAGCACAATTGTGTCAAATAAACTGCAGGCTGAGTTTGGCACAGGCCCAGCCACAGAAGTGGGCAAGATACAGCTCAGCTGTTTTTCCTAAGATGTTTTCATTCAGAGAGAAGCAGTCACAGGGTCCTCCTGTTCCCAGGAATTACAATGTCACTCCCCTCTCCCGAGAACTGTTGTTCCACCTCATTTTGCCACTGTATATAATAAACTTGCTGCACATGGAAGGTGCTGGTATGTCTCCATCTGAGCACCCAGCCTACCTGGCCCCAGCTTTGTGCATGTTTGGTCTTCTACCTTTTGTCCTTTCTGCATCAGCCATTGCCCCCAGTTATGTTTCTAGGATGAGCTCATGTGGGTATTGAAGGTTTGGTCCTCAGTGTTCAGAGATGGGGCTTTGAGAAGTGATTAGGGTTATGAAAATGCTAACCTCACCAATGGATTAATTGATTAATGAGTTCTTGGCTGAATGAGCTATCAGGAGGTGGAGTCTAGTTGGAGGTAGTGGGTTATTGAGGGTGTGCCCTTCAGGGTATAATTTTTCACCTGCCCCTGTCTCTTTCTGCTTTCTGGCTGCCAGGAGGTGAGTAACTTCACCCCTTTCCCTTGTTCTTCTGTCATGATGTTTGCCTTGCTATTGGCCTAAAAGCAATGGACACAGAACCATGCTAAAAGCATGGTTGGAACCAGCCAACCATGTACTGAAACCTCTGAAACCATGAGCTAAAATATTTTTCTTCTTTAAGTTGTTTTTATCAGGTATTTTTATCATAGCAGCAGAAAGCTACGACAAAAGTCAATTAATTAATAATGTCCATTTGTAATAATCAATGCCCATTGGTTACCAAGATAAGGATGAATGAACTCAAGTTATTAACATCTGACAGAAAATAGGTGACCTTGACTGCATTCTGCTGTGTGTCACAGAAAGCTGCACTACCACTTCTGGTGAAGGCTCTTTTTCTTTGGCTTTTCACTACTGGTTTGATACATTCCTTCTATCTTCATCATTCTCATCTTTTTCCTTGTCTCTTACATTGTTACCTCTTCTCCTTAGGACCCCCATACCACTTCATTTACCTTCCTTTTATTTTTCTCTTCCCTTATTTATTAACCTGCTAAGGGTGCCTGTTGTTCCTCAACTAAGAGCTGATTAAGTCTTGTGGTATCTCAAGAGTAATCAAGATTAAACTGAGCCTTCCTGTAGAAGTGACAACCCAGCTGTCAGCTTTTTGTGTCACCCACACAACCCATCCCACACTTGGAGGGTGAGAGGCAATTGTGAAGAGACATTGAAATTCAGTATTTACTGTGTACCTAACAATGTGCCACCCATTTCAGAATTTCGGAGACATAATCATATTAGATCCAGATTACATAATTCCTGCATCAGGCAGATAAAGAAACAGAAGCTTCAAATGCTGTCCAGGGCCATGGAGCAGAAATGGCCCTACATGTACCTGGTCAAGCCCATGCAGAACTAATTGCCTTCATCCTTTCACTGACCCTGGGTATCTGGTCATTCCTAACAAACCCTGATTGAATCATCTTACTTATCTTAAACTTATTTTCCATGAAGAGCATACTTGTAGATAACTGCTCAAACCAGGCTCTCACAGGTCTGAATTATGGCCAAACTCCAGCTCCTACAGAATATACCATACTGTGCCTTTGCTTCCTTAAGGTGTCAGAATACACTCCTCTCACTGTGTGGCAGTGCAAACTGGGCTTTCTCTTCATAGCATTGCATCTATTCAAAATAGCTTGTAAATGTAAAATGAACCTGCATTTAAATGGAGGATCTTTTCTTAACTTGCCATGCTACTATGCTAAATTAAAACGGTTCAAATTAAGGTCATACATACCCATGGAGTGAAATGGCAAGCAGTCAGAGATGGAGGGTCTCTCGCCACAGCCTTGTAGAGGTAAAACTGCCTCTTTGCTCTCCCACATATGGTCATGTGTCTTTCACTATGACATAAATACCATCATGCTCAGACTGCAGTTTCATTTATTCATTCCACCCTGACAACAAGCAACTAGAAAAGAGCTATGGGAAACTGCTTAAATGATTGATACAGCATTTCCTACCCAAAACACAAATCACGTTATCTCCAAAGATATTCAAATCTCCTTTCACCTCAAACGCAGGTAATAAATTAAATGTCACTAACAGTCTTTGCTTTAAACATTTGTTTTGAAAATTAAAGATGTGATCTGGGTCATGAGTCATACAGATTCTATTTTATCGCGAATTGCTGCACTATGGGAAAGGGGAAAGGCAGCTTGGGAATCTTCATCTCAAATATTTTAATGATACTTTTATTAGTGTGTCTTGGATAGAATGATACCATTTTTCTGTCATATGAGAAACATGACCTAAGACTGTACAAAAACCACAGGTTCTGGATTCAGGATCTGTCTTTGATGCTTGCTCTGCAGGGTTGGCAAAATTCATAACCTCAATGTCTCATCTATGTGATGGCGGGATGGTGGCACCTGACCAATAGAATTGTCCCAAGTATTAAATGAGATTGTTGATGTAAAAATCCTTAGCATTTTATCTGATGTGTAATTTAGTAAGGTCTTAACAAGTTGTTATTTTGGCTTGTATTTACAATTATTACAGACCAGAAGCTTGATCAGATTAAGACAGGCATTGAAATTCTTTCCAGAGGAGTCAGTCAAATACACTTTCAAAATCTTGAATGCTCTGAAAAGTGTTGCATTAAGTAATGCTCCCAAACCTTATTTAACCCAACACTTTTCAATGTGGTGAGACCGAGAACAGTTCCTCCCACATGGTTTCCCTCCAAAGCTTTGACATAATTATGCCACAGAAATTCAACAACGATCAGCACTCCAGTAACTGTTACTTTCTGATGGTGATTTATATTTGAGAAATTTGTTATTGTCTTCATTGATGATGGTGGAATTCTGTAGAAGTTAATTTTTATACTGGAATAAGTGTCGTTTATCACTGAAGGTTTAGAAAATTGAGAATACAAAATATAATAGCTAATTGACCTTAGACTCATCTCCCAAAGGAATAATTATTAACACAAAGTGGGTTACTTTCTATGTAACTTAAATTTCAAGGATTTGTTTTACTTATACTTTATTCAGCATATAAAATCTTGTATGTAGCTTTTTCTCTCAACATATTAACATGTTATTATAAACTCCTCATAGATATCATTTATTAAAGCTATATTGTTTTCAATTAAGTGGGGATATCTTAGTTTTTCTACCCTTTAATTGATAGTAATGCCTTTATGCTTCTACCAAATTTGACCCTTATAAATTAGTATTAGAGTCTTCTAAAGCTTTAAAATTCTAAAGCTTTTTCCTTATAATTTGAATTACTTATTTAAAAAATATATTTTTGGGTGGTACTGGGGTTGAACTCAGGGCCTCACATTTGCTAGGCAGGTGCTATTGTGAGAAGTTTTCTAAATGATACAATGTACTCCCAGCACAACAATAAAAAAAGAAAAAAGTCAGAAAATTAATTAATTAATTACTAATAGTAAAATAAATTAGCATTGGGTTATAAAGGATCAAAGCTGTATATAGTAATTTATTTGTTTAACAGATATATTTACTTATTTATTGGAGTATCTGTGCTAGATGTGAAGCTATGGTTAAGATCTAAGATTATCTAAATCATAGATCTTGACTTGGGATATATACTGTAAGATTTTTAGGAATCTGACAGATATAGACATGAGAAATTTTTGCACTGTAACAATTTCTGTTATGGCCTATAATAATTAACCTCTACAGCACCTGTATAACTACCTAGGAAAAATATAGATTAAACAGACACACGTATGGCTTTAGGTGTGCGTGTGCGTGTGCACAGGAAGCTATAGGTAGAAATTTATCTAGGAGAGGAGACAGCATTATAACAGAGCTACGGATGTCTCCATTCTTCTTCTTTCACCCAGTGCCAATTTTTAGTAGCTGTGTGGTTTGGATGTATGTCCCATGCATTATGGCTTGGTCCCCAGGGGGCACTATGGAGAGATAATGGAACTTCTAAGATGTGGGGCCTACTGGGAGGTTTCAGGTCATTGGGGCATGTCTTGGAGGACATTGAAGGATCTCAATCTCTTCCTCTTTCTTTTTTTTGGTTCTCTACCATGAGGTAAGAATCTTTGTTCTGCCACACGGATGTGCCGCCAAGGACAAAGAAATGAGGTCAGTAGACTATTGCAGGAAACATCCAAAACTGAGAAACAAAATGAATCTTTTCTCTTTGTAAGTTTGTTGTTTCAGGTATTTGTTACAATAACAAAACACTAACACAATCCCAGCCCTCTGAAGCCTGAGGCCAGATTGGGCTACATAGTGAGACCCCGTCTCATAAAATTGCCCTTAAATTGCTAATATATTTTTGTTGGGTTTCTCAAATCTCTCCAATATGACCTAGCTCTGGAGGAAGATTCACTTGCTTCCCAGTCCATAAATCTTCAGAGCTATTTAATTTTTTTAAATTCATGCAGTAAATAGTAAATAACAAAGTGTTTCCAAATGTGAGCTCCCCTCCAAATCCCCCCAGGTTGGTGCCAATGGTGCAGTATCTCCTCCTCCATTGCCATAGCAACTCAGAGGATTTCCTTTTCTGAACTCTCTCCCAAAAGAACTACCAGAGCCACACTCTTTGCACCTACTCTGATTGTCTCCCCTCTCAATCAGTAGCCTTCCATGACTCCCCAATAACCTCAGAGGAGAAAAAAAAACTGAATAGTAGTTTTTCAAACCACACTCCCTTCTTTCTGTTAGGCAACTCCAGTTCCAGCCAAATGCAAGCCCTCTGCTTGCCATCTAACCCTCTTCAACACTCCATCTCATTCCTCAGTTCAGTCCGTCTGGTTGGTATAGAAAGACCTATATCATCTACATAATGATAACAGCTATGCTGTAACATGTAGTCTATCTACTTTGCGATGTGAACTGAAACAGTGTTTCCAAATGTTATCTCATTTGCTTTAATCATCAAAGCCTCAATTTCACACATGCAACAAGAGGACTCATTTAAGTGGCATGTCCAAATTCACACAATTAAATTTGAAGCTCTACTGAAATCCAGAGCTCTTGTTCTTTCAACTTCAGTACATTCCATGTTCCAAATAGGATTTATTCCTCCATCTCAATTATCACCAAGTTCATGAAGTCTTTTCAGTTGTTCTACTTAAAAGTGACCTTTTACTATTCTGAGTTCTTGTAAATATTATATTATCTCTCTACCACACCATTGATTACATTACCTCTTAATGTATTCAAATGATATGTCTTCATTCACTTATCTCTCCACATTCAATTGTTTAGCTTATTAAATGACAAGGACTTTGCTAGACACCTGATATATACAATAAAAGAAACATGATTCTTGCTCTCACTTAGTTCTGTAAAATCAAAATACTTACCTATTTAGACATTTTAACTAATGCTGTGAAAGCCAATGCACAGAATACAATGAGATAAACAGGAAAGGTCATAATTAGGTGGAGAGGTTAGGTTGTGGGGAACTGGACCTAATAAGAAAGCAAAATGTCATAGAACACACGTGGATGAAAGGAAACCAGCTAAGTAATGAATTGGAGGTGTGGAAGAGAAAGCATAGGCAGCAATTTTGAAGCAAAAAAAGAACAGTGTGTTTCTAAAACCAAAACAAGGTCATTCAAGGACACAGTATAGAACCATGAAACTAGCTATGTGAATGGAGTCCATAGGGTTTGAAATGATTTGAGTGAGCGATTGAAGTGGGAAATAAACATCATATCAGAGTAGAAGGGAAAGCAGAGTCAGATTCTTCAACACCTGATAGTATTAGTGAGCTCTCATGTCATCTTGCACATGGAAGACTCTCACAGGATTTAAATCAGTGACTGCTGATTCTAGTTACCAGTATTTAATTATCTTTGGGAAGGTAAACAAGACAGCATTGTAGGTTAACATATCTATGCCTGCCCATGTCATATATTTAGTGTATTGTAACTTCATGTTGCATAAAATATTCCTTTGAGTCCATTGGCTACTTAACGCTTATATCCTAAGATACAGAACCAGTAAGTACCTCTGTCTTCTGAATCATATGTTTGTCACCATAACCATGCTATTTTCTTATACAATTAAACTAACTTTCACTACAGAGTATATTTGAAATTTTCTCTACCTTTTTTTGTCAGTTGATATATTTATAACTGTCTTCTCTCAACTTTGGACTTTCCCAAATGGCTGAGTTGAGCTCTTGATATTTCTGCCAGTTGAAAATGACTGCTTTAACTGTGAACTACAGACATTTGGTACAGTGACTGCTTTGACAGTTTAGGTATAAAAGAACTGTCAAACTCTTCATTCTAAGGCTACAGGTTACAAGACATTTCAAAAGTCAAGTTTAGTGTTCCTGTTGAATCAATTTGTCACAACATCTGCTAATCCCATGTTTTCTGAGAAGACTCAAGAAAGTTGAATTTGTAAGAATTCAGAGGCGGTAAAGAATCCTGGAAATGCCCTTGCTTAATTGGATATCCGCAAGGAAGACTGAAAATTTCCTAAAGTGGGGAGGAAAATTCATCCATATATCATAAGCCAGTGTCAATCAATTAACAATAGTTCTATTGAAAACCACATACAGACTGAAAAAGAGACTGTGTCTGGTTAAAATTTCTGTATGTTCCAAGGAAGAGGTGGAAGTTGAGTATATGGTCCCTTTTTTTTTCTGCCAATAGCCATTTAAAATAGCCATGTCCTCTACAAGTTTTTCTAATGTGGAAGAATTTAATCAAACACAAAAGCAAAAGGGGATATAAATCAAGATTCTTAAAAATGAGAAAAAAACACCAATAAAATTTCTGAAATTAAAATTAATATTCAAATAGTGTTGTTAAATTAATTTTTAAATGACCTCAGTAAAAACTTGGGTAGTGACCACAGGTAGATATGGAACTTTTTGAGTGTTCTTTCCATTCACTTCATTTGCTGACTTGTTCTTTAACTCTCTTAATTCTTTTTGATTTTTCATGTGAAGCATTTGTTAGTAATTACAACAAATTCCATTGCACCTTTCCAAGAGCTCAGTATCTTTTTCTTGTCTTATTGCATGTACTAAAACTTCTAAAAGAATATGAATAATGGAGAGTGAACATCCTTTGCTTATCCTTACTTTTAATAAAAATTTCTTTTACCTTTTAACACTAAGAAACAAATATTAAAATATATGTGATTTAAAAATCAGAACAGAAGTTGAATGCTATAAAATGATGTTTTCTGATACTGATAGCATTCATATGATTTTTTTCTCCCTAAAATTACTGAACTAAACATACTAGAGTATGGTATACCATTCATGTTGCTATGATTGATTTATCAATATTTTACTAAAGATCTTTGTTTCAATGTTTGAAAATGAGAATGATCCAAATATTTTTTCTTCAGAGATAATTGTTGGTAAGATTAATGAATCAATATTACACTGGTTTTATAAAACTCACTATTCTTATAGTTTATGTTTCTGGAAGCAACTTAGAGTACTGATCAATAATCTAGTCTCTTCAACCTGACAGATGTGGGTTAGAAATCCAGTTACACTACTTTCTGTTTGTCTCATCTTGATTACATAAATATAACTTAACATATTCCCCATCTGTAAGAAAAGAGATTGTTAGTATTTCATATGCTAGTCCATACAAAGCACTTACCAGGGCCTGTGACAAGTTGTAAGCACTCAAAAGCTGTATAAAAACATGCACACAACCACATTCAAAAAAAAAAAAAAACCACAAAATTTTGAAGGCTTAATAAAATTTTCCAGTAATGAGCACTCAATGTCTCTTGAGTCCTTAATTCTCTGAAAACTTGGTCCTCTTTCTTTCATGTATGTTTTGTCGTTCACGCTCTCCATCTCTTTTGTTTTGTTTGCTACTTAATTAGTCTTAGCTCAGATATCAACTATTTCCATGAAGTTTGAAAACTCAGTTTTACATGGCTTTTTAAAATGAGCTGCTCAATCCCCTTTGAAGCAATGCTATATGTCATTTCTCTCTCCTCTATATTTTTCTTCCTCAACATGATAAGAGCTTTGTTTATTAGTTTCCCAAAACTAGCTTTACTTCACATATTTTTTTTCTTCCTTTGACTTCCTAGTTTGTTGATTTCTATCTTTATTGATTTATTTCCCTCTTTCTGGTGTTTATTTTCTGGAATGCATGGTTTGCCTGGCTGAGGAGGCATGATGGGGTGGAAAGGGGACTGGGGAGGAGATAGTGAGTCTTCCTCTCACACTGCTGCTTACAGGAGGCTGTTGGCTGCTTCTGTCACTACACTAGCACTGATTCTGGGTCAAGGGATCTTGTGAGAGAGATGCTGTATGGGAAGAGAGCACAGGGGATGCTCCTGGCCTAATACAGGTAGTCTCTCATCTGAGTGTGAGCACTCAGATCACACACCTGGATTTGAGTCCAGGCTGTGTCACTTATCCTTGTGATTAAATTCCTCAACCTCATGGGTGCTGGTGGCTCACATCTGTAATCCTGGCTACTCAGGAGGCAGAGATCAGGAGGATCACTGTTTGCAAATAGCTTATGAGACCCTATCTCAAAAATACCCATCACAAAAAAAAAAAAAGCCTAGTGTAGTCGCTCAAGGTGAAGGCCCTGAGTTCAAGCCCCAATACCGAAAAAAAAAATTCCTCAACCTTTCTAAACTTCAGTTTCCTCATCTGTGAAAAGCTTAATAATAGCATCTTTCTCATAGCATTGTAAGGATTAAATGAGATAATGTAGGGTCTGTGTTTATCTCACTGGCATATCCCTACTGACATACACTGATGTGTGTGTGTATGTATGTATGTATGTATGTATAAAATACTTCTTGAATTAATAACTCAAAAATATTTCTTGAATGAGCCTTGGGAATCTCCTCCCAGCATTAAAACTCTGGTGTGTGTTACTAGGACCCAATCTTGTGGAGAGATTGAAGAGCTCACTGAACCTCTGCAGCTATTATGTGATAAAAATGATTGAAGTCACTTGCCAACATAAAAGTGCCTTGTGCACAGTTATTAATAATACTGAGCAGTGTCCATTATAGAAAACCTGCAGCTTTTATGCTTCCATAATTTTAGTCATGCTATCATCCTCTCAAGAAAGAAGAATCGCCCCCAACACAAATTCTTCCAGCTCTCTATTTCCCAATAAAGGAAGCCTTGCAAATGATGAAAACAATGCAGTTCCTTTTCACCAACCCTCCTCTGAGGCTGAGGAAGGATGGGGGTGAAGAATATTTACTATGTCTAACACAAATCATCACAGGCTCAGTTGTTTCCAAGCTAATGGTAAGAAGTTCCATTAACAAAGAGAGGAAGGGAGGTGCCCCTTCACTAAACAGCCATTTCTGAAAAGGTTCTCTTTTATATTAAAAAACAGCATGAAAAACTTTAGAGAAAAATAACAAAAATAGACTTCTAAAAGCAAGTTGCATATTCTTTTTACCTGGCATTTTACTACAATGTTTTATTTCAGGGAAGATTCTCAGAGAAAATCTTTAACATTCTAGAAGCTGCTCCTTTTTTTTGTCAGATAAGATTTCCATAATGACTCCACTTCCTCTTCAAAGGACAGGAAATTGTTGTTTATCATTCTGGATTGTTGCGTGTACAAATTTTAAAATTAGAATGTAATTTGTTGAGCTCATAGGAAATATGTAACATTTATAAGTAAATATAAAGTGCAAGCTGCCTCTACAAACTGCCTGTGGTGGTAGGAAAGTTACTGAGATAAACCACTTAGTTATGTTGAGCACACTGAGAAAAACCATTAGGGTTTGGCTTTGGAGAGGAAGGTTGGGAAGAAAAAATAGCTTCCTTTTAGGAAGAGGAGCTTCTGTTTTTCCTCTTGGTCACTAAGTCATCTTGGGGGTCTGTCTTTCACCAAAGACTTTAGTTAAAATTCAGTTAAATTTTGAAAATGACCAAAGAAAGTTGATGCATCTTCCTTTCATGGGGCTGGAGTCAGAGCTTGATTCTAATCTAATAAGATTTCCATCCTTTGACAAGTATCAGTTGTTTACATAATGGTGTGAAAAGATGAAAAGACATAGAAAAGTATTTCCTTGTCTTAAAAAGAGTTGAATTTGGAAAGGAATTGTGAAATGTTTCTGAGAGAAATTTGTTTTCCCTCTTACAGCCTTCCTCAGAAATGTTATGGGAAGATAAAGGATGCTGAATGTTCTTGCTTTCATGGTGTTATGGGAGCTATAATATCTATGAATCTTTTGCAATTTTTACCAGCCGGATTTGTCTTTATTTAACTTACAGAAGTGCTATAAAAGGTATTCGTAACAGCACCCACATGCAGATTTCACGTGTGGAACTGTCTGATAGAATCTGAAAAGGTTTGGGGTTTCAGCAAGCACAAGAAAAACCACAGACAACATAAGCACCTACCGCCCCCTATTGTTAAAAATGTATAAATCTAGGAATATATTCACTTAAACTCAGCATCAGGTACTTTTTTTATTTTTGATGGGTGTCATTACCTATGCAGAGACCTTCTTGTTGTTATTTTTACCACCAAGCCAGATGGCCTGGTCCACTGCATCCTTTCTTTGTTATTTTAGCCAAGTGCATCTTGTCATGACAGGCAGGAGGAAGGGACTGAGGAAGGCTCCAGTCAACACATGCTACTGCGGAAAGCCCTGTTAATTGTCCCATGGTCCAGCCTGGACGTCAACGTGATTCCCTGGCAGCAGTCCATATGGCTCCGGCCCCAGCTCCAAGTGTGTCAGTCCATCAATGAGGGCACTGCCACCTGCTCCAGGAAGAGAAGTGAGCCCATTAATTCTAATCACAAAGATGACACTGATTGAAGAGAGTAGGACACATGGGACTCCATGGCCCATTTCTAGAAGCAGGTCTCTGAGGCCTCTTTGTTCTTCCAGCCCTCTGTCCTCTGGCCTTGCTTACCACAGAAAGTTAGCTGCAGCCTTTAAACTCTATTTGCTCTCTAGTTTTATTGTTGGCAGAAAGCTGTGTAGTTCATCAACATTACCTCATATCGGCAGGTTCCAGACAGTGAAATGGTAGCTTTCGGGGCCATTAAGAGAGAGCTCCACACTCCGCCTGATGGAGAATTTATGGAGTCTCTCTGTGTAAGGTCCTGGACAGCACAGATCGTCTTATTAGATGAAATGACAAGCTAGTACTTCCAAGATAGTGCAATTCCAAGTACCAACAGCCTTCAGGTATGACTGGGCTTCTCAGGCTTGTTAAAAATGATGTTGATAGACTTTTAAGATTTTTATGGGATGCATCTTTTCTGTGTCCGTGACTTCAAGGAAAAATATGCTTTCCTCATCCTTGGAAACTCTTCCAGATTCTCTTCCAAGGAAATCCAAATTCCTATCTTGGAAAGTTGATAACTTTGCTCTCTGTGCTTTCTTGTACTTCCATATTGTGTGGAAAACTGTCCTTCAATATTTGCAAAGGATTGGTTCCAGGGTACCCATGGGTAAAAATTTCCTCAGATGTTCAATATATTTTATAAAACAACATAATACTTGCATATAACCTTTAAACATCCTCTTGAATTCTTCAAATCCTCTTGAGATTACTTAAAATGCTTAATAGAATATGAAGAGCTGTGGCACTATATTGTTTAGGGAATAATGACAAAGGAAAATGACTGTAAATGTTCAGTACAGATGAAATTATCCTAGAGGTTATCCACTGTTGGCTGAATCCATGTACATGCAAACCATGGACACAAAGGGCTGATCTGTGTGTGGTTAGTTTCTCAGAAGTGGAAACTGAGATGGTAATTTTGTGCACATGCTTTAGTGAGGAAAGGTGGCAAAAGGAACAAGGTTGTAGTCTTGGGTGGAGTCCACCCCCAACTAGATACCACAAGGAGTTCTGGAGCATGAAATGCAGTGGAGTTGGTCTCACCATACAGGAAGGGGGTTGACCTTTTACTCTCCATCAATCAGAAATAGTCCTCCACATGGAAGAAAGATAGTAGGGTCCTGCATAGCCCCAGGTAAAAAGGACTTAGTTTGGTCTAGGAGAGTGGTTCTCTGTAGACTAACAAAATCAATAGCACCTGGGTATTTGTTAGAAATGCCAATTCCAAAGGTATCCCCAGTTCTACTAAGTCACAAATTCTGGATGCGTGACCCAGAAATATGAGGGTCAATAAACCCTCCAGTGATTCTGATTCATAATAACATTGAGAGCCACTCATCTATGTCAGCTCTCCTGAGAAGGGGGTGTCTCTGAGCAGTCATCATTCATAGCAGCTGCTGGATGGTATACAGGCCCAATAAAGGGTAGCATTTCTATCAGGTCTCCGGAAAGATTTGTGCAAACAAAGAGAAATGTGGGATAAAACATTAAATATGAAAGAATGTTAGTCAGTAGATTTCTAGGCAGGAAAAGAATTGTGCATGGGAGTTTGAAAAGTTTAGAGAGGCTATATAGTACATTGGAAGAGGTTGCTGAGGAGCAATGTGTCAGTCACCAAAAGAAAGGAAATGATGGTGCAGGTGAGGATTGACAGGTAGGCAGGGTGTGAAGAGCATTTAGAATGGTTCATAATGGCAGTTAACAATTGCAGAGTATTTGCTACATGCCAGACACTTTGCTATGGGCTTTTTACATGACATCTTAATTCATCTTCATAAAACTCAAGATGTGGCTATAGAAAGGAAATTGAGCCTTAGCAACTAGTTCTAAGAGCACAGCAGTGAGCAGTGAGCTTGGTTTGTGCCTTCTCTGGATACAAAGTCCCCACTTCTAACCACCACCCATTCTGACATGGTTTGGAGTTTTGAATTCTTATCCTAACAGCCATGGGAAAGTGCACAAGAATTTAGTTGGGGGAAGTGACATATTCACAGTTGTCACCTTGCAGAGGATGGAGTGAAGGGTAAGGATGCATGCAGGATGCTCAGTGAAAAGGAACCTGTAATACAAGGGAAAGGAAGAGTATCTTGGACTAAAGAAGTAGCTCCTAAGATTCATAAAAGTGGCTAGATTGAAAAGACATTTTGGAAATAAAATCAGCAGTGATGAGGGATTGGAAATAGGCCTGGGAAGAAACTGGAGTAAAGTTCATCTCTCAAAATTCTGGTTTCCATATTATCCCATATTCCTTATTATGGTTCCATCCACTGAAATGCCAGTCATTAGAAGAGGATGACATTGTAGCAGGAACACATTGTGTTCAGATTGGAAGTACTGATTTTTGAGGTGTCCTTGGCACATTCAAATACTTTGGGGGAGGGGATAGTTACTGAAGTTTGAACCCAGGGCCTCAAGCACTCTACCACTTGAGCCACACCCCCAGCACTTTGGGAGTTTTTAAATTTTGTTTTTAAGATAGGGGCTCACTAACTTTGTCTGGACTCGTTCCTCCTTCCTCCACCTGACAAATAGCTGGGATTATAGATATGCACCACCATGTCTTGCTTCAAATAAATATCAGTTTATTTGTCTCTAGATGGATATAACAGTGCAGAGAGGCTGCATTAGTAATAAAAGATTGGGACTTGTTACTACAGGGTAAGGAAAGCAGAAAATAATGAATATACAATTGCTGAGAAAGAAAGCATGAACCAAGACTAAAAGGCAAGAATAAGTTGGCTAAGGAAATGAGACAATAAAAGGAAAAAGCTTAAAAAAAAAAAAAAGAAAGAAAGGTATGGCATCAAGTCAAGAGCAAAGAAGGTGTCTAAATGGACAAATGGTCAATGGTCCTGGATGCTGCTGACAGGCCTGGTATGAAGAGGCTGGGTTGATGTCTGCTGAATTTAGCTCTTTCATTGGCAGCAATGAGCACAGAAGCCACATTGAGAGTTAATATCATTAGTGCATTATTCAACTGGTTTATGAGATTAACTTTCCTTCAGAGGAAATACCATGCAGAGTGGACCTTAGCCTAATAAGCAAACGCTGAATTTCTAGACATCATCCCTGGTTTCCAGATAACTCACAGGTATCTGAACATGCTTTACCTGGCTTAAGGAGTATTATGTAGCTCAATGTGACTGCAGTGTTAGGCCCTCCATTGGAAGATACATTGTTTCCTTTATCAAATGCACAAATAATACCTGGCCCCACTGTCACCTATCTCTGAAAGTGATCAGAACCTGTTTCTTCTGTCTTAGCTCCAAAGCATCTTCTTACTGTTGCCTTTAGATGTCATTAAGTCCTGCTAAATCAAGCAGGAAAGAGAGGAAAATATTTTATTTCTTACTTAATTGAATTATTCATAAGCATGACCTATTTTTGCTCAAAGAACTCATTGTTTTGAAGAATTGCAAAAAGTAACATTTTTTTGGCATGTAGGAGATGGAACCCAAGGCCTTGTGCATTTTAGATAAGCACCCTACCACTAAGATACACCCCCATCTTTATTTATTTATTTATTTATTTATTTAAGACAGGGTGTGACTGTGTAGCCCAGGCTGGCCTTAAACTCTCAATCCTCCTGACTTTGCCTCTCAAGTATATCACTATCCCTAGCAAAGTGCTTATTACGTTTGTTTTTTGAGGAGCTAGAGACTGGACCCAGAGCCTTGTGCAAGTACCAAGCTCTACCACTGAGCTACATCCCCAGCAAGTATGAAAAATTTTGAATATAAGAGTTCTTTCATTGGGAAAATAACAGATATAGGTAACATTTCTTGCAGAACAGAGCCGTATCTCAGAAAACTTAAAGGTAACCAATGGAACGTATCTAATTTTCCTCTCTCAAAAAATTGAGACCTATGTATTTGGAATGAAAATATGTACATATTTGTTACACAACTGCAATTTACAAATTATAAAATTATCATTTTTATTTTTGCAACAAAACTGAACACACCTAACCAATTAATGCTATTGGCAATTAAGATAATCTCATAATAATTTCAGATTAAGCCTCCTGATACTAGGAAAAAGTTATAATGAAACATAAGATAAATAATGAAAAAAATGGATAATTAATAGTAATTTATGACTATAGAATGTATTGACTTCTTTCTGGCTTCTGCATTCTTTATAATTTAACAAAGAACAGATTTCCCTTCATTTGACAATTAATATAAATGATTTTATTTTATTTTTCTCTATTCCCAATTTTTGAAAGAAATCTTATTTATAAGATTGCTTTTACAAATATTGATTTTAGGCCAATAAATGTTATCTGATAATTTTTTATTAAAATGTTAATATTCAAAATAAAATTTGCATTAAGTTTATTCTACATATGAAATTTAACCTATAGAATGAGAGGAATGATAATTGATACACACAGTTCTTATTTTAATTATCTGCTGTACACCACTCCAAAACTTACAGCTTAAAAAATATATATATTCTCTTTGCACACTTCTGTGAGTTAACTTTCCTCTGTTATACAGTTCTCCTTGTGGAGACCTGGCATCTGGCTTAACTGAGATTAGACCAAGCAATATGGGCTAGCTTCCAAGACTTTCATGTGGTCTTCAGCATTTTGGTGGTCCACACTTGGACCACCAAATGTGTAAACTGAACTCCAAGAGGGAGCATCCCAAAGGATGAAGTCTAACATATAAGCACTTTAAGAATCAGCCTCCTTAATGTTCATTAGTAAAAGAAATTCATAAGAACAAGTCCAGAATCAATGAAGGAAGCAGCAACACAAGGGTCATGGTTAGTGGAGGTCTTTCAACAGGACTGTCTACCAGGTTCCATGATAGTGTTCATTATTTCTAACCAATATGGAATTGCCAAATATTGTCTGCTCAAATCTGACTAAACATCATAGTAGTTTAATTTTAGTGGCGCTACAATTTCAATAAGTTTGTTTCCTTCAGGTGAACATGGCACTATGTTTTGTCCCTGCATCTCATTACTGGCCATCTTTCTAAACCTCCAATGCCAGTTTACTCATCACCTACACTTCTTGTCAAGACAGTGTTTCTGTTCTGGTACCACAGATGCATACCCACAAAAGCATGTACATGAAGATGTAGATTCAGGTGATCCTGTGGCAAGTTCTCCTCCAAGTCTCTGCTTGAAGCTGTCCAGGTTGCTTTGATCTCAGGGCAACCCTATATTAATACAAGCTTCCACGAATGCACAGCAAAGGAAGAGAATGCAGGACAGTCAAACACTGGCCCGTAAAATGTTCAACCCAGAAGTAATGTGAGTTAATTCCACTCAAGGTTCATCAGTAGCAATTTATTATATTGCAATGTAAAGTCCAATGGAATGCATACCCAGAAGTATAAAGCAACTCTAATCCAATGAATATAATTCAGTAACCAAATAATATGTCTACTATGGAATACTATGCAATCCTTATAAATTACTGCATAGAGTTATTTTGATGATATAAATTTCATATGAGATATATTTTAACATCTAACTATAAACAATGTTTACAATATTCTAATAAATTCATTAATATATTTATAATGACATATATGGCCAACACTAAAATTATAATACTGAATTTTAGATTTTTGCTCTTAGGAAGGAGATCATGTAGGTTATGAGAATATTTTCACAATTCTTAATGTCCCATACTCTGAGCTTCTTAGAAATGAAAATTGCTAAATATAAATCAGTAAATAAATTGTTAAGTATAAATATAAATAAAAAAGAATTTCAGTCTGTGGATATTGTGGCTATAGATAATGGTCCATGCTCTCTGGCCCACGGCTTTGTTTTCTTTCACAATCCTTGAAGAAGGTTGCAAAAAGGGGAAGTGAAATGGTCTTTAAGTTTTCTCAGACTTAGGGACTTGCTGCTACCTGTAGTCCTTCCCACCTCAATCAGACGAAGTGGCAGGATGCCAGAAGCATGCACTGGCCCTGTTGGAGTAGTGTTCTTCACTCCAACTCCAGTGGGGACTTAAACGCCTTTATTCCTGGAGTGTTTAATTCATCATCTCAAAGCACAACTAGTTTGGCAAACTAGAAGTTGCAATTTTCTCTAGTTATGTCTTCTTCCAGTTGTAGCGGAGGGACTCTCACTCATGTAGGCCTTCAGAGGTAATGAAGAAAGATGACTGTCATTTCCTTAATTCTCTCAACCCTTTTTTAGCTTCTCTTTAAGCCCTGATCATCTGACAGTCCTCCTTCCCTACCTCCTTCAGCACATTCCAACCCCCCTCACATGCTCATGGAATATGAGCCCTTCGTCTTATATTATAAACTTGTATTAACTCAGACTTCAGCCAGATATCAGTGGGTCTTTTTTGCCTATTCATCTCTGGACCTATAGAAGATGGTCATGATTTGGTGCCGTTTGGTTAGAAATAGAGAGCAGAATTGTGAAGAAAAAAGTGGACAGAAAGTCCATATTTTATTTCAATGTGTTTCTCCACATTACCATTGGCTGTGAACCATTTCTCTTGAATTAATTAAATGCATCACACCTCAACAAGCATTAATTTACCTTCTTAAAGTCATAGAGTCCAATCTGACATTAATATGACCTAGACTCTTCTTTTCATGAAAATAACCTTAGCTAGTTATTCTAAAACAAAGGCATTCATTCATTCTGGAACCTGGGATCTGTCTGACAAAGGCTCTGTAAGAACTATTCTGACAAAAGAAGTTTCCCCAATAATTTCCTCTGTCTCTAAAATCACTCTTCTGATGCAAGTAAGAGATGAACTGATTGTATCTTCCCAGGACCAAGAAAGATTCATAGACAGACTGGAAACTACTAGTCTTCTGTCAAAAAAACTGGAATGGTACAAGCTGAAATTCTTGGGAAAAAAGCCTTCCACAGGGTTTCTTACCTGAATGAGCTAAACTTCTTTTGAAATCTTTAACAAGAGTTTACTGAGTACTTAGCGCCAAGCACCAAGATACTATGCAGAAAATTGTGAGAAATAAAAGCAATACATGAGTTTGTTCTTACAGTGCCATGCCATATTTTCTTGAAAGGCAGAATGGCCCGTAAGTGTTGAGAGAGAGAAGCGGAGAGTACATGGTAAATCGTTGTGGAGGTGGGGAGTGTTTTTAGAAGTGGCTCATCAAGGAACCTTCACTGAATATAACAATTCAATTTGAACTTTGAAGAAAGAGGGCAGTTTCCATTAAGTTAAAGTCGATAGTATTCTATTGTATAGAATTGCTTTACTTATTTTCTACTGGGATTTATAATAAAATTACTCCAACACTCAAAAATTAACAAGAAAAAGAGTAATGGGGTCTAGTGGTTATGGTGAATTAGGCATACTCAGGCAATACAATGTAAGTTAATATACTCTTTTACTTAAGGTAATTGGCAATAAGCACCAATAACTATAAAATCACTTACATTGTTACTTTCGTTTTTATGGGAAGATACGTTACAGAAATAATATGAAATTTAAAACTTTCTATACTTTGTTTCCTACAATATTATGTATATTTATGACAAGTTAGAGATAATTTGTGTGTTAACTTTCCATTTCTGTGACAAATACCTGAGAAAACAACTTTGAAGGACAGAATAAAACTTTGAAGATTTATTTTGGCTCACAGTATCAAAGGTTTCAGTCTGTGGTTGGCTTGCTCCATTGCTATGGGCCTGTAGTGAGGCAGAACATCATGGCAGAAGAAATGTGTGGTGGAGCAAAGCCAGTCAGCTCATAACAGAGAGAAAGAGAGGGGAAGAGGCAAAATATACCCTTCAAAACCACACTCTCTGGGACCTACTTCCTCTAACTAGGCCCCACCTCCTAAATAACCAATTCAGTATGAGTTATGAATGAGTTAATCCATTTATGACATTAGCACCCATGTGATTCAGTCACTTCTCAATAGTGTCACCAACCTTCAACACATGAGCCTTCTGAATAACACTTCATATCTAAGTTATAACAGCCCATATTCTTGGCAGTTGGAAATGTTTAAGTAAATTTTGGTATAAATATTTGATGAAATAGAATACTATGTTTGCAGACAATACTTAGATGAAAAATGCTTAGATGGTAATTGATAAACAGCAAGGTATATATTTATATATTCTGTGGTATTCTCTCTGCTTAAGAAAGAAAAAACAAGACATAAATAACATCTACAGGGTGAAAATAGACACCAAGAATATATATCAGGAAGCAGGCCAATGATAAGATGATTATTTTAGCTCTATTACCTCAGTAAATTTGCAAAATGGAGACCCATTTCCATTTCCAAGTAGAAGGAGACTACTCTGCAGAATTTGGGTTAGTCTACCACAATCAGGCAGACCCAAATTCTGCATCATGCTGTGAATCTCTTCAGGAGGTTGAACTACATGTATCCAGGTCCAGATTTTAGCTTAAGACACTCCCCTCCATTGAGCATCAGTAGGAAGAGGTTACATGTGGTATAGGGAAGCCACTGAGAAGGAAATTTCCTGCCCCTTTGAATATTAGGTTAAGTTTTTCTCCAATGAAGCATTTGATTTCAAAGACTTTCAGTGTTTTTCCAGTTGGATATTAATTTGTCTGGAAATAGCATTTCCTATCTTCTTGGCTCTGTTTTGCCCTGCCTTTCCTTCTCATCTCCATTGGCTCATTTCTGAATGGCTCCATCTATGGTGCATGCAACCCCAGTTCCTGTGCTAAGCACAGAAGTTTAAATGGTTTGCCAATGCTTCAGCCTGTCCACCTGCTGAGTTGTGGGAATTGAATTTCATGGCCCATGAAACTCAGTGTCTGTTTTTCTAAGACTGAGGCTCCTGCAGCCTAGCAATGCCAGCACTTTCTCCTCTGCAACTGAGACCACAGCACATGAGGGATCTCCTGCTTAATCTCGCTTTTATCTTTTTAAACTCATATTTCCCTTCAAAGCTTTTCCACTCTATTTTCTTCATATATGCACTAGCAGATAAGAATTTATAGCATGTTAGCTACTTTGTAAAGAAATGGGGATGTTGATAAATATTTTGAGTTATACAATCAAGAGTAACTTTTTATTTCATTCTGCTGTGCTTCCCATCCTAAGGAAGATTTTCCTTCTTGATTGCAAATTACTGCTTCTTCTGGCTTCCTTGTTTTTTCCAGAAAGCTTTCTACTCATCTTTTCCAAAAGATTTGGACCTATGCTGCATACTCCTAGGGACTGTCACACTTGTGCAACATAAGTGAATAGTAGACAGCAACAGCTAGGACAGTAGGTCTGCTGGAAAGAACCTGTGAAACAAAATGACTATCATTTTTCCTGTAACATCATCAGTAATTTATTGTGTTTAAAGTTATTTGGTTAAACACACACCTCCCCATGTGTTAAAACACAGAAGAAACTATTAATTCTCACATCTAAGGATTTTTAAATCATTTCCTGGCTGTTAAGAAAATTAGGCAGAAGCATGAGGCAAACATTTCTGAGAATAAGGCTTAGCCTCTGGGGAATGACTATGATGTTTGAAAGTTGCAACAGAGCATCAAACACCCTGGAGAAAGGGAATCAAGAGGAGCAGGAAGGGCCCAGTACCTGAAAGAGGCCATCACTGAACACCACCCACCTCCCCCATTCATGTATGCCAATGTGCCCTTCACCTCATTGAAACTGCCTTTGTTCCATAAGAAGTAGTATTTTGCCCTCAGCAAGGAAATTCAGAGGCAGAGACTACGGTAACTTTTCAAAGTAGCTGAATTAGGAGAGAAAACTTTTATTTCTAAACCTATGTTGTTGTTGTTTTCACGATGTCCCACAATTAGAAATCCCAGCTCTTGGCTAAGGCTTTCATCATGACCACCATCTGAGTGCTGGCTCCCCGCTGCTTCCCCAATCCCCAGAGGAGCTCTGTAGTATGTGCTGTGGAATAAGCAGAGGTATGGGGACCAATAGGACACTTCTAGAGAGTTGTCAAATTCTTAGAAGATATTAAGAGAAAGTGGAATGTATGATGTAATGGAGAATAATGAAAATTTAAAGATAAACCTTAAATGTGAACATTAATGTTTCATATAATGTAATTAAATGACCATCACTTTAAAAGACAAAACATGGGTTCAAGGACATTTTTCTCTTCTTAGAAACCTATGTCAGACTAAAACCCTGCAAGTCCCCCAGGACCACCTCCCCTCTCTGCTATTAGACCAGTCAGTGTCCAAAAGATTGGTAACCAGTGGCAGCTTTCAGAGTCTCTGAAATCTCTGGAATCTGTTTCATTTTGCCAATGATCCCATCCTTTCCATAGAAGTAGAGGCTGAGAGAGAGGTGAGGGACTGAGAGGTCCCTTAGGGACAGACTCATCCCAACACAGAGATGATTTTACAGATGTTATGTTTTAGGGCCATACCCTCCTCCCATACCCCTGTGTGTTTATGTTTCACATAGGTATTAACAGTGTTGCCTCTTGAAACGACTGAACTATGGTCAGTCACAAAGTAAGACTACAGTGTAACAACAGATTAAGGGAAGGTTATCTTTTAAACAGGGAAAATATTTGAAGGGTAAATCATTTATAAGAAAGATCCTTAGGGAGGGAGAAAAATAAAGGTTTCCTTAATTTTTAGAGCTTAGAAAAATGAGGAAACTGACTTCTGTTACATGTTTGAACTTTAGCATGACTCCCTAAGAGGATTGCATTAATTCAAGACAGGCAGGGAGTCTTGAAATTGATGTCCAGCATCCCAAGATGATGTTGACTTGCTGGCTATCAAAGTCAATTCCATGCCTGGCATTTAAAACCTTTGCCTCGTTAAATCCATGTTCTATTATCATTGTTATTTCTCATTATTCCCAGTGATTTTCATTCAGTTGCTGCCTGGTCTCTCAGGACATTGATTGCATGTATTTTCAGTGCCCATTACTCCCGGCAGGAATTAGTTGCTAAGTTAAGTGCATCAAAACTAGACCTATCTTCCTCTAATAAGTGTCAGTGCCTTTGTGCAGCTTTCTGATGTGTGTGTGTGTGTATTTATAAAAATCTTAATTATAAAACTGAAACTAGTTCCTCAAATGGCTATGGGGGAAGTGGAAGATAACCAAGCCTCCCAAATAGAAAAAGTAAGGATTTGGTGAAAACTTTTTTTACTTACATTTTACTTATTTTTAATTTATTGGGATACATTAATAGTACAAAGGGGTTTCAATGTGAAAATTCCATGGATGTATACAGTGTATTTTGAAGAAATTTACCCTATTATATTGCTTTAACCTTCTCTCTCTTCCCCACCTTTTCAAGAAGTATTTTGTAGGTTTCATTATGCTTTCTTCATATACATACATACATATATGTACTTTGATCACCTTGACCCCAGTACCCTCTCCTCCCTCTCCCTCATTGATTCCCCCCACCAAATACCCTTCCTTTTACACTCATGCCTCATTATAATTGTCATTATTTTGGACACAGATTTCCCATATGAGTGAAAACATGCAACAGTTGGCTTTTGAGCTTGGCGTATTTCACTCAATATGATTATCTCCAGTTCAATCCATGTTCCTGCAAATGACATCATTTCTTCTTTATGGCTAAATAACACTCCATTGTGTATAAACACCACATTTTCTTTACTCATTGGTTGTTGAACACCTAGGCTGATTCCACAGCATGGCTATTGTGAATAGTGCTGCAACAAATATGGTTTTGTAGATGTCTTTCTTGTACATTGATTAGCCCTCTTTTGGATACATAAGCAAGAGTGGTATTGCAGGGTCATAAGGCAGGTCTAGTTTTTGATTAGCCATTTGTACTTCTTTCGGGAACTGTATGTTTAATTCAATTGCCCACTTACTATTGGATTACTTGTTCTTTTAGTCTTTAATTTTTTGAGCTCTGGTATATTTTGGATATTAATCTTTTATCTGAAAAATTGCTGGCAAAGAGTTTTCTTCCATTCTGTAGCTTGTCTCTTCATTCTGGTAATTGTTTCCTTCAATATGCACAAGGTTTAATTTGATGCATTTCCATTTGTCAATTCTTGTTCTCATTTAACAGGCAGTTAGAAACCTATTCAGATAAAAAAAAACTGCATATGCCTGTATTGTCAAGTGTTTTCCCTATGTTTTCTGGATGTAGTTTCAAAACTCTTGATCTTTCATTAAAAACTTTGATCGATTTTGATTCTTGTAAAGTGTGAGAGATAGGGGTTTAGTTTCAGTCATAGCAGTCTGTCAGTAGGTAACAAGTTTTCCCAACACCATTTGCTGTCTTTTTCTCCAAGCTATGCTTTGGTTCCTTTCTCAAAAATCAGTGGTTGTTGCTGTGTGTGTTCTGTATCTTCTATTCTGTTCTGTCAATCTTTATTTCTGTGCTTGTGCCAATACCATGTTTTTGTTACTCTGTAGTATAAATTTGAAACCCAGTGTTGTGGTACACAAGCATTATCCTTTTGCTCAGAGTTAATTTTGCTATTTGGGATCTTTTGTGTTTCCATATGAAATTTAAGATTGATTGTTTTCATTTCTGTAAAGAATAACATTGGAATTTTGAAGGGAATTGCATTGAATCTGTAGACTGCTTTTGGTAGGATAGCCAATTTCACAATATTAATTCTGCCAATGCATGAGCATGGAGGTATTTTCATCTTCCTGTGTCTTCTTAAATTTCTTTTTTCAAGGTTTTGTAGTTTTCATTGTAGAAGTCTTTCATCTCTTTTGCTAAGTTTATTGCAGGTAATTTTGTTTTCTGAAACTACTGTGAATGAAATTATTTTCCTGATTTCATTTTAAGACTGTTCATTGTTGATTCATATAAAAGCTACTAATCTTTGTATGATAACCTTATATCCTGCTACTTTGCAAAGTGTGTTTTTCAGATCTATGAGTTTTTTGGTGGAGATTATAGTGTCTTTTAAGTATAAGATTATAGCATCTGCAAGTAGTAATAATTTGACTTCTTCCTTCCCTATTTGAGTCTGTTTTCTTGCCTTATTATTCTAGCTAGGAATTCCAGTACTATATTGAATAAGAGTTGGGAGAGTTGGACTCCCTTGTCTCATTCTTGACTTTGAATTTTGTCAAAGGCTTTATATGCAACTTTTGAGATGATCATGTGATTTTTGCCCTGATTCTGTTTATGTGCTACATCACATTTATTAGTTTGCATATATTGAACCATTCTTGAATCCCTAGGGTGAAACCAGACTCATCATGATGTATGATCTTTTCCTAAATTTTATTTTACCATTTTTACATTTACTTACATGTGCATACTTTATTTGGGCCATCTCCCACCCCACTCCCCGCTTCTGGGAAGAACAAAAGATAATAAGAGAAACATAGCATGTTTGCTACTTTGAGATAAAGACAGCCATACAGAGAGTTTCCTTGTGTTATTTCCATGCATATGTGTATTTCAACCCATATTTGTTCATCTCTGCCAGACCTCTTTACTACTTCCTAGTTCTCTTCCTATAGTGGCCTCTGCCAGTTTAAGATTGCCTTATTCACTCCTATACAGTTAGCATGTCAACCACATTCAAGGTTTTGGTTTCCATTTCTTTCCCTATCCTTGCCATGCATGGTCTCCCTTTAGTGTGTGACCCATGTCCAATAATATTACTGCATTTTTTTAGGTCTAAAATCGGCATATGAGGGAGAACATGTGATTTTTGGCCTTCTGAGCCTGACTAACTTCACTTAAGATGATGTACTCCAGTTCCATCCATTTGCCTCCGAATGACAAAAAAATTTCATTCTTCTTTGTGGCTGAATAAAATTCCATTGTGTATAAATACCACATTTTCCTAATCCATTTGTCAGTGGTGGGGCATCTTGGCTGTTTCCATAGTGTAGCTATTGTAAATAGTGTGGCTATTGTAAATAGTGCTGCAATTAACATGGGTGTGCAGGTGCCTTTGCAGTAATCTGAGTTGCATTCCTTTAGGTATATCCCTAGGAGTGATATTGCTGGATCATATGGCAGGTGTATGTTTAGTTTTTGGTTGTACTAGCTTACATTACCACTGGTAGCATATGAGGGTTCCTTTTTTCCTGCATCCTCGCCAATTTGTTGTTGGTGATGTTCTAACAGAAGTGACATAGAATTTTAGTGTGGTTTTGATTTACATTTCATTTATAGCCAGGCATGGGGAGCATGTTTTCATGTGTTTTGGAGGCATTTGGACTTCTTCTTTTGAAAAAGTTCTGTTTACTTTAGTTGCCCACTTTTTATTGATTCATTGATTTGGGGAGACTTCAGTTTTTGAACTCCCTGTATATTCTAACCAGAATCAGTCCTTTGTCTGATGTATAGCTAGCAAAGATTTTCTCCCATACTGTGGGTAGTCTCTTCATTTTAGAGACCACTTCTTTTGTTGTGCAAAAGCTTTTTAATTTCATGTAGTCCCATTTGTTGATCCTTTCTCTTAGTTGCAGAGTCACTTGAGTTCTACTGAGAAAGTCCTTGCCTATACCTATTGCTTCCAGTGTATTCCCTATAATTTCCTGTACTAACTTCAAGGTTTCAGGTCTGAAATTAAGGTTCTTTATTCACCTTGAGTTCATGCTAGTCCAAGAAGACAGGCATGCATCAAGTTTCAGTTTTCTGCAGGCAGATAACCACTTTTCCCAGCAACATTTGTTGAAGAGGCTGTCTTTTCTCTATCATATGTTTTTAGGAACTTTGGCAAAAATTAGGTGGGCATAGATGCCTGGATTCAGTCCTCTATTCTGTTCCACGGGTCATCATATCTGTTTTTGTGCCAGTACCATGCTGTTTTTATTGCTATGGCTCTGTAGTATAGTTTGAAGTCAGGTATTGTGATACGGCCAGTGTTACTCTTTTTGTTCAGTATTTCCTTGCCTATTCGCAGTCTCTTGTTTCCCAATGAACTTTAGGGTAGAATTTTTAGTCTCTATGATGACTGTCATGAGGATTTTGATGGGAATTGCATTGAACATGTAGATTGCTTTTGGTAGTATAGCCATTTTTACTATGTGGATTCTGCCAATCCATAAGCATGGGAGATCTTTCCACCTTCTGTAGTCTTCTTCAATCTCTTTCTTCAGTGGTTTGTAGTTCTCCTTGTAAAGGTCATTTACATCTTTGTTAAGTTTATTCCTAGGTGTTTGATTTTTTTTTTAGAGGCTATTGTAAATGGAATTGTTTTCCTATATTCTTTCTCAATGTGTTCAATGTTGGTATATAGAAAGGCTACTGATTTTTGTAAGTTGATTTTGTATCTCCCTATATTGCTGAAGCTATTTATGGTGTATAGGAGTTTTTTGTGGAGTTTTTTGGGTCTTTAAGGTATAAGATCATGTCATCTGTGAATACAGATAGTTTGACTACTTCTTTACCGATTTGTGTTCTTTTTATTTCTTCTTCTTGCCTTATTGCTCTGGCTAGGAATTCCAAGACTATATTGAATAGGAGTGGGGAGAATGGGCATCCTTGTCTTGTTCTTGACTTTAGGGGAAATGGTTTCATTTTTTCCCCATTAAATATGATGTTGGCTATAGTTTTGGCATATATAGCCTTTCTAGTGTTGAGGTACAATCCTTCTATTCTTAGTTTTCTTAGAGCTTTTATCATGAAATGGTGTTGAATCTTATTGAAGGCTTTTTCTGCATCTATTGAGATGATCAAGTTGTTTTTGACTTTGCTTCTACTAATGTGCTGTATTACATTTATTGATTTGCATATGTTGAACCACCCCTACATCCCTGCGATGAAGCCAACTTGGTCGTGGTGAATGATCCTTCTGTTATGTTGTTGGATTTGATTTGCCATTATTTTATTGAAGATTTTTGCATCAATGTTCATTAAGGAGATTAGCCTGTAGTTCTTCTTTTTGGATGTGTCCTTGTCCAGTTTTGGGAGGACTATAATACTGGCTTCATAAAATGAGTTAGGCAGTGTTTTTTCTCTTTCTATTTAGTGGAAAAGTTTAAAGAGGATTGGTATTAAGTCTTCTTTAAAGGTCTGGTAGAATTCATCAGGGAATCTGTCAAGTCCTGGACTTTTCTTTCTTAGGAGACTGTATTGCTGCTTCAATTTCACTACATATTATAGATCTGTTTAGGTGGTTAATAGCCTCTTGATTCAGTTTTGTATGGTCTTAAGTATCTAGAAATGTGTCCATTTCTTCAAGATTTTCTAATTTATTTGAATATATGTTCTCAAAAGTAGTCCCTGATAATTCCCTGGATTTCCTTGGTGTTTGTTGTTATCTCCCTTTTTTCATGTCTGATTTTACTAATTTGGGTCTTTCCCCTCATAATTTTAGTCAGATTTACCAGAGGCTTGTCAAACTTGCTTATATTTTCAAAGAACCAGCTTTTTGTTTTGTTGATTATTTGTATGGTCTTTTTTGATATCTACTTCATTAATTTCTGCCCTTATTTTTTATTATATTTGTCCTTCTGCTTGTTTGGGTTCTGCTTGTTCTTGTTTTTCTAATACTTTGAGATGTAGCATTAGGTCATTTGAGATCTGCCCTTTTAATATATGCACTTATGGCTATAAACTTTCTTCTTAGGACTGCCTCTGCTGTGTCCCATAGGTTCTGATAAGTTGTATTTTCATTTTCATTAAATTCCAGGAAACTTTTGATTTCCTCTCTTATTACTTCCATGACCCACTGGTCATTGAGCAATGTAGTGCTCAGCCTCCAATTGTTTGCATATTTTCTGCAGTTGCTTTTGTTGTTGAGCTCTAGTTTATATTATATTGTGATCAGATAGAATGCAGGGGGTTATTTCAATTTTCTTATTTTTGTTGAGGCTTGCCTTTGTGCCCTGAGATATGATCTATTTTGGAGAAAATTCCATGGGCTGCTGAGAAGAATGTATATTGTGCTGTTGTTAGATGAAATACTCTGTAGACATCAGTTAAGTCCATTTGATCTATGATGTCATTTAGGTCTAGGTTTTCTTTGTTGATTTTTTGTTTGGATGAGCTATCTATTGGTGATAGAGTGGTATCAAAGTCTCCCACTACCACTGTGTTGGAGTCTAAATGTGCTTTTAAGTCCTTTAGTGTGTTTGATGAAATTGGTTGCACTGACATTGGGTGCATATAGGTTGATAATTGTTATTTCCTTTTGATGTATTGCCCCTTTTATCACTATGAAGTATCCTTTTTTGTCTCATTTGACAAAAGTAAGTTTGAAGTCTACTTTGTCTGATATAAGTATTGCTACTTCTGCCTGTTTTCAGGGACAATTAGCTTTGTAAATCTTCTTCCAGGCTTTCACCCTAAGCCAGTGTTTATTTCTGTCAATAAGGTGGGTCTCTTGGAAACAACAGGTTGTTAGATTTTCCTTTTTAATCCACTTTAGCAAAAAATGTCTTTTGATGCAGAAGTTGAGTCCATTGACATTCAGTGTGAATATTGATAGGTATGTGGCGATCTCTGCCATTTAGCTGTTTTTATTGTTTAAGGATATGAGTGTGTGCAACAAAATCAATGCTACTCTCTGATTACTTGTCTTTTCTTCTGCAGTTTTGTTTGTGTACATCTTTTGGATACAGAATTCCTTATAGAATCTTCTGGAGTGGTGGCTTGGTTGTTATATATTGTTTTAGTTTCTATTTATTGCAGAAGACTTATTGCTCTGTCAATTTTGAATGGTAGTTTTGCTAGGTAGAGTATCCTAGGGCTGAAATTATTTTCATTCAGTGCCTAAAATACTTCGCTCCATGCCCTTGATACATTTAAGGTTTCTGTTGAGAAATCTTCTGTTACTTTTATGGGTTTACTTTATACGTTATTTGTTCTTTCTCTCTTACAGCCTGCAATATTCTTTCTCTGTTCTCTGTGCTCATTGTTTTAATGATAATATGCTGTAGAGAGATTCTTTTTTGGTCCAGTCTGTTTGGTGTCCTGGAGGCTTCATTTACCTGAGAGTGTGCTTCATTTACCTGAATGGGCAAAACTTTCTTAAAATTTGGGAAATTTTCTGTTCTTTAAATTTTTTTAATTAAATATATTACTTATCCCTTTGGCTTGCACCTCTTCCTCAATGCCCATGATTCTCAGGTCTGGTTGGTTTTTTTGATGGAGTTGCTGAGTTCTTGCATATTCCTTAAACAGCTCTTGGATTGTTTGACTAGGAGTTCTCTTTTTTCTTTAATTTCTATTTTATCTTTGCACTCTAAGATTTCATCTTCCACTTATTTTAGTCTTCCATTAAAGAGACTTTTTATTTCCAGGATTTCAGTTTGATCCTTTTTTCTGAGGTTTTCCATATCTTTGTTCATTTACTCTTTTATATTTTGTGTTGTGTTCTTTATTTCATATATCTCTTTTTTTTTATTCTGTCCTTTGTTTAGCTTTGGTATTTGTTGAAGTCCTCTCTGTTGTGTTTTTTATTTGTGGTATCTTGAAATTTCTTGAGTGTATCTTGTACTTTCTGGTTAACTGTGTTTAGTACAGTTAACCAGAATTGTGTTTCTCGTAACCTCTCCCATGATTTCCTCTCAGGGATATTTTATGGGTGTTACTGGGCTCATTAGTGATATTTATCATTGTTTTATTGGGGTCAGGAACTGGGTATCTATTTTCTTCATTTCCCATTAAATCCTCTATTGAATTGGTTTTTTGGGTTTTTTTTGGAAGAGTGTAGTTTCCTTCCCTTCTTGTTCTCACCATCTCTCCAATTGGTGCTGTGTAACTATGTTCTTGATTGGCTAGTTGGTGGTTTAATTGCCTGTTTTCTTTTCCTTGTTTTAATTTTTGTGTTGTGGCTGACTTGGTTATTAGCTACATTGATGTGCTATATGTATTCCTGGCCTGGAGGTATAAATTTACAATAAAAATTCACAGGTTCAATGCCAGACCAGTTATTTACGTATTATACAGAAAACCCCTTGGTGATAATATCTATAAATAGTGGGAGTTTGGAGGGTAATGGTTATTTGGCTAGAGATAGGAACTTGGATAATTAGTAAAAATGGCACTAAAAAGGGGGAGCAGGAAGTGTATATGGGGTTGTTCGGTTTTGTGGCCCTTGTGTGTATTTTGGTGTATTTCTGCTGTTGTAGTGTAGGGTGCTTGTGTCAGGGATTGCAGGGAGCTAGAGGCATGTACAGTCAGTATAGTAAGCTTGTCAGCAAGTGGTGATTGTGTATGAAGGAGGGGTAGTATGGTGACAGGTTGGGGAAGGATAGGAGGGGGAGATGAAGATGGGGTGAGGGTGGATGAGAAGGGCAGAAAGAGTAGTTGGGAGGGAAAATTATAGATTGTAGCAAAAGAAAAGGAGGGAAAGTGAAGGGGGTAAGAATAGGAGTAAGAAAATAGTGATGGTAAAGTTAATACAAAAAAAGAAAACAGGTACAGCTGCAACAGAAAGTTCAGTCCCCTCTTGTCAGACAGCTTGAGGTGGAGACAGCTGGGGGTTTTCCTCTCTTTTTTTCCTGTTATCCTTGGTCTTACAGGTTGTCCGTTACAAGCAGGAGCTCTGATATGGTCTCACCAGGTAACTGGCTTGTGAGTAGTATTTGTTTCCTTCTATCCACAGGGCAGTTTGCAATTGGGACCTGGGGTGACTCACTGCCAGTTCATGCAAGGTGGTCAGATTTGTTGCTGTTTTCAGCAGGTGGCAGCTGCAACTGTCTGGTCAGCTTCTCTCCCAGCAAGATGGGACAGTTCAGTTTTGAGTACTGACCTCAGTCCCACAAGGCCAGCTCAGGGATCCACCACCAACCCTGCTTTGGGTGGTTGTGGGAGGTTGGCTTGTCGCACCACCCCGACTCTCAGCCTTTGTTGCTTTTCCTTCCTTTGTTCACTGAGAGTTTGGCTCCATGCCCTACCCCAGTTCTCCGGGACAGGTTCAGTGTTCCAGTCCACCCCCACTGTCAGTGATAGATTAGTTTGCTGTTTTTGCTTTTCAGATATGTTGGGGGGAGTGTTCATCTGCCCGGGGGCTGCACTGGATTATGTTCCCAGGGGGATGTAGGGGGGTCACGTGTGGTGCATGTTGCTCACCTGTTTGGTCTGCAGGTCTACTCCTGCATCTTTGAAACTAGCCAGCAGGGAGAAATAGCATGCCACTGTTCTCAAGGCAGACACTTACTGGGACTGGGTTTAGGGAGGTAGGGCAAAGGGAAGCTTTCCACTGGTTAGGGGTCCAGGATGTCACAGAGTTCAATTCTGATTGATGCTCTGTCTTCTGCTTATTGAGAGAAAAAAAAAAAGAGGAGGAGAAGAAATAGAAAAACGGCCAGGAGGCTTTTTTCCCAGGGCAGAAATGCCCTGATGGCAATGCCATGCCAGGGTTTTCCAGCTGTTAGGTGCAATTAAAAGCTTTTTTATGGGTCGGTCCTTGAATTTTATGTGCACTTCTTGAGATGGTTTCTGGAGTCATAGAGATCAGGAATTCTGATTCCCTACCACAACTGCCATCTTGGATATCATGGTATATGACCTTTAGTTAGCAAGTATTTTATTGATAATTCTTTTATCTATGTTCATCACAGAAATTGATCTGTAATTTTCTCTTTTTTGTTATGTCCTTATTGGGTTTTGGCATCAGAGTAATATTAGTTTCATAGAATGAGTTTGGCAGTATTCCTTCCCTCTCTATTTTATAGAATAGTTTGAGAAGAGTTTACATTAGTTCTTCTTTAAAAGTGTGGTAGAATTTTGCAGTGAATCAACCAAATCCTGGTCTTCTTTGTTGGGAATCTCTGTATTACTTCTACAATCTTATTGTTTGTTATAGATCTGTTTAAGTGGTTGATATCCTCTTGTTTCAATTTGTGTAGGTCAAATGCATCTAGTAATTTATCCATTTTTTCTAAATTTGGCAGTTCATTAAAATATAAGTTCTTGAAGTATTCCCTAAATATCCTCTGGAGTTTATTGGTATTTGTTATGATATTCCCCTTTTCATTACTTATTTTATTAACTTGAGTCTTCTACTTTTTTCTTTTGGTTAGTTTGGTTAAGGGTTTATCAATCTTATTTACCTCTTCAAAAAATCAACTTTTTGTTTCATTGATTCTTTGTATTGTTGTTTTAGCTTCCATCTGACTGATTTCAACACTAATATTTTTTATTTCTTTCTGGCAACTGATTTTAGGTTTGACACGTTCTTATTTTTCTAAGAGCTTGAGGTGCATATTAGGTTATTGCTGTTTTTTAAATGTAGATACTCATAGCTATAAACTTTGCTCTTAGCACTGTCTTTGCTATATCCCAAAGGTCCTGATAAGCTGTATTTTCATTTCCATTGTATTCTAGGAACATTTTTGATATCTCCTTTATTTCTTTGATGAGTTTCACCAATGTATTGTTCAGTCTGCCTGTGTTCAAATATTTTTAGTAATTTTTTGTGCTCTATTTTTATTCCATTGTGATCTGATAGAATACAGGGAGTTATTTCAGTTTTCTTATATTTGTTAAGACTTGCTTTATGTCCTAAAATATGACCTATTTTGGAAAAAGTTCTATGGGCTGCTGAGAAGAATATGTATTGTGCAGCTGCTGGATGAAATATTCTGTAAATGTCTGTTAAGTTCATTTGTTCTATAGTATCACTTAATTCTGAAATTTCTTTGTAATTTTTTTTGTGTAGATGAACTATCTATTAGTAAGACTGGGTAGTTAAAGTCTCCCACTATTATTTTGTTGGACTCTATCTGTAAGTTCAGTAGTCTTTATTTATTGAAATGGTGTGTACCAATGTTTGGTGTGTATATGTTAACAACCATTGGGATGGAATGTTCCCTTTGTTAATATGAAGTCATTTTCTTTGCCTCTTTCAAATAAATTTTGTTTGATGTCTTTTATCAAATATGAGTTTAGCTACTCCTGCCTGCTTTCAGGATCCATTTGCTTGGAAATTTTTTTCCATCCTTTCAACCTCAGCCAATTTTATCTTTGTCACTGAGATGCATTTCTTTTAGATAACAAATGCTTGGGTCTTACTTTTTAATCCATCGAACCATTCTATGGCTTTTGATTGAGACCATTAACATTCACTTTTAATATTTAATTGTGGTCATGAATTCCTTCAGTTTTTGTTTATTGTGGATGATTTTTATTCTCATTCAATTGTGAAGGATGGCTTTGCTGGATATGTTAATCTAGGTTGACAGTTATTTTCTTTCAGAGCTTGGAATAAATCATTCCATGCCTTTCTTGATTTTAGAATTTTTGTTAAGAAATATGCTGTTATTCTGATTGGTTTGCCTTTATATGTGACTTGTCACTTCTCTCTCACAACTTTCATATTCTTTCTCTGTTCTGTGTATTTAATAGTCTAACTATAATATGTTTAGGGATGCTTCTTTTGATCTTGATGGTTTCATGTTATGAAAACCTCCCATTCTTTCTCGAGACTGGGGGAGTCTTCTGCTATTTTTTAAGTAAGTTTTTACTTCTTTTCCTTTTTCTACACCATGATTCATAGGCTTGATTTTTTGATAGTGCCCCAGATGTTCTATTTGTTTTTTAAGTATTTTTCTTTGTCTTTGATCTAATTTCTTGACTTTATCTTCAGTTTCTGATACTTTCTTTTCAACTTGTTTCATTCTAATTAGCAAGGTTTTCAACTTAGTTTTTTTAATTGGGTTATTGAGCTCTTCATTTCTAGGATTTAAATTTGATTATTTTCAGAATTTCTTTACTGAATTCTTCTTTCATTTCTTGCATTGTCTTCCTTATTTCATTTAGTTATTTATTGGAACTTGAGTTCAATTATTTGAATTCAGTCAGGTGCTTATATAAGTCCTCTTTCATTTTTTTGATCATTTTTATCATTATTCTTTTGAGTTCATTGTTTGAAATTACATCTGCTTCACTGTCACTCAAATCCTTTAATGTGGAATTGTTGACTTTTGGAGAAGATATGTTGCATTATCTTTTCATATTACTTGTTTTTCTACATTATGATTTAGATATCTGAGGTCAAGTTTTTGGCAGGAAGTCTTAAGATCCTGTGTTATTTCATCTGGAGTTTTTACAGTGTTTAGGTCAGACTTGCTATTGACTGAGTTGTCGTGCATTTTCTCATTATTAGATTGAGGTAAGGAGGTGGCTTACTAGTCAAGCATTCAACCACAGTACTCAGTACATTTGGTCCAGTCCTCTGCTCCACTCAGGGAAAGGAAGCTTAGCTGCAGAAGGGAAAGTGGGAATCAATTGACCATGTGAAGTAGAAGAAGATATTTTGAGATAACAGCATTCCATTTGTAAACTTTGAGGCAATTTCCCTGTTTTCAGTCGCAAAACTACTTCCAAGTTCTGTGGTACTGGTCACCTGTAAATTCTGAGGTAAGAATATCAGGTGATATTCTTACCACAAATATCTTCCTCTGCAGGCACTTAGTTTTTCTATGCTATTTTCTCTAGTGTCTCAGTAAGGTCTCTCTGCTGTTCCATATGTACATCATCTCCCCAAGAGGTGTTGAAATCTCCAATTCACTGTTGTCACATTGCCTGTTAAATTTGTTCTTCATATTTATTTATTTTTACTCTGTTATTAATGTTGATGCAGGCTTGATTGAAAAATGATTTCTTTCCTAGTAATTAATAGGAGATAAAAATGTAAAACCTGCCTCATGTTTAATTTTTTATTACTACAAGTCCTGGTTATGACTGAGTAAAATTATTTTTGCTCAAATTTTCAATCCTGAAATCCACTAAAAATTAAAATGTTGAGCAACATGTTTAAAGAAATAGGAAACTGCCACAATTCAATCCATAAACTCTAAGCCATAGCTTTCTAAAAAAATTATATAAAATATTCACTGACATGAAGACACAGACAGTGTTATTTAAAACTATTGAATTTACAGTTCCCCCCTGGTTCTCAAACCTAAGCATCACCAAGCCTGGCCTGACTGATGTGCTGATTGATGTGCAGCACCATTATAACAACATGCACATGTAGCTGTGATGGTTAGTCCTGCTTATCGCTCTAGCTGGATTGAGAGACATCTAGAAACATAGTAAAGTACACTTCTGCATGTGTTTTTCTGCTGTCACCTGTGGGCTTCAGACTCTTTAGCGTTTAGACACAGATTTGCATCAGCAACTCTCCAGGGGCTTCCAGACCTTCAACCTCTGACCACATCACCGGTGCCCCTCATTCTGAGGCCTACAGTTTCTTGGACTGAGCAGCTAATGTTTTCCCCAGATCCCCAGCATTCAGGCAACTATTATCCAGTTTCATGGAAGTCAGTCTAATGGTCCCTTCTTATAATTATAATTCTTTGTTCTAATGGTTGTGTTCCTCTGGAGCATCCTGACTAGTACAGTGGCATTGTCAGAGCAATTGGCTAGGAATGTGGAGGAAAGTGATATTAGAAGCTGGAAATGGAAGCTTATGTTATAATGAAAACTATTCTATAAATAGTAATCTATAATATATTGATAGGTAGACCACTTGGGTACTGCACTAAAAGCAATTAGGTGCATTTGGCAAGGGATTAAAAGAAAGATAAAAGCTAGTTAAAATAATTGGATAATTTGAAAGAAGAAATGAAAGGGAATAAAGTAAGCCCAGAAATTTGAGGTAATGTAACATTAGAATGGCTGATTGCTTTTAGATTCAAAATGTAAAAGATAAAATTAAAAAACCCTTAAAATCCATTAAAATTTAATCTATTGGAATGAAACAAATTAAAGATATGCTCTTTACTTTTTTAGTATTGAAATATATAAGTGAATTATGATGCTTCAAAGCAAATGTGAGAATAGGGGCATAGCATTTCCAGAATAGCTAGAGAGAAATAAAGGCAAAAAAGTAAAGAGGCACATCTTACACTAAAAGTGTGTTCCCAAGGAGATTGCCAGCATGTGCATCTTGCAGGAATAAAATGGACACGAAATCTATTGTTTTGAGAGAATTGTATCTTCAAAGAAGTTGTAAAATATATTAAAAGTCCAGTGACTGAGTCTTGGAAAACCATCATGAGCAGAATGCAGGCTGAGACAGCTGTGCATCCTGTAAGCAGGTGTTTCCCCAATACCCACCTCAGAGGAGCCAAGGAGAATACCATACAGAAAGAACCCCCACAGAGCAGTTGGGACCACATAAAACAGGGGTGAGGAAGCATTTCCTGAGAGAAAATTCAGGGCCTAACCAAAGAATATTCTTCACCAGGGACTAGGCCTTCAGAATTTTTCCAGGCTAGTATCACAGGTTACCTTTCATGTTTCTGATTTAAAATAAATCAGAAAACTGATTTTATAGAAAGTTTGTAGAATTGAAAATTCTCTTCCCAGCTCTGATGTGCAACATCTCCATAAGCCTTCAATGAGGCTTATCTTGAACTTCAACATGATTCAGTATAGCGAGCATAGGGTACCGTTTTCTGGGTGGTATGTTCCATCACTGATTTCTCCAGGGACAGGAGCCTATACATTGAGCTTGGTCAAAGTTAATCTCTGTATATAGAGCGCATGACAATGATGGTGACTAAACAAGTCAATAATTTGAAATCCATTGATCAACTATTCTTTAAATATTTGTTAGAATTTTTGTGAAGGTATTAAAGATCAATTTTATATTAACAAAACTTGTATTCCCCTTTCTGTTTCATCAAAATAAGTAATTTTTACATGTGTCAGATGTATTGTATTTGTTTTTCACCTTTTCCCCCTATTGTATTTGGATGATGTTATTCATTCATGCTCATTCAAAAATAATGTTAATATATGAATATAATTACAAAAATCATGGGAAAATTATTTTAAAGTTTCTTTCTAGCTGTTCATCTTTTTCTTAGTGATTTTCCAAATGAGGATCATTTTGGGAATCAAATGGAAAAATATTAAAATTCATATTGGTATAAATTGTTTCTTCCCAGAACACATTACTATCATATGCATGAACACAGGAGGTTTTAGGAAATCCAAGGATAGTGAGCACAGAATATAGGATTTGGCCAAAGGTTAGCTGTAGGTGGTGCCATGCCAACATGAAACACTTCTCAGAAATGGGTTCTTGCTAGCAAAGATTTAATTTTTTTTTAATTTTTAAACTCACACTGTAGGGTTCTGTTTATTTCAGCAGGACTGAAGGTACTGACTTAAGAACTACACATGGAAAACAAATTTATACTTGTGGTGTTTTTGTGCTCTTATGAATAGTTACCTGGGAATTGCTTATCTGGCTTATGCTCCAACCCATTCTTGGCCCCATTATGCTCACTGAGCAAAAGCTTATTATTTGGAAGTTCTCAGAAGTTTCCTATGCTTAATCAACTTGGTAATAACTTGTATTCTGACCCTGTCACAATGAACACATGATGAAGTTGGCCTCAGCCTAGAGCAACAAGGTGGTACTGGTTCATACACTTGGCACTAAGTACCTAAAAACATGTAGAAGCTTTGTGGAAAGAGAGGGAAGGGAAACAGCAATTTGAAGAGATTTCTTTTTGCCCTACTGACTTAAATCTTCAATACATTTGCATGTATGAAAGTATCTCTATAAACAGAGGTGCTTGTTTACTGTTAACATCAGTGCCAATTATTTTAAATAGCTGCCCTTCTATCACTTGGAATGGAAATACTTTAGAAAAGTATCAGCTATTCTACAAAAATCAGTAACTTCTTTGATTTTTCTAACCTCTTTTATTTTCCCCTTATTATTTCTCACTAGGAGAATATTCAGGAAAGCAAATGGAAAAGTGAAATTGTTATTTAGTCTGCACTTAGATGGTATAAATATTTTAAAATACTTTTTCCTTTCTATATAGTTAGTTGAACAATTGACAAGTTATCAAGATATTTTAAAAAGCTGACCTTTCAGGAAGAAAGGATGTTCTTGCTAGTTTGGGAAATAGAAAATAGATTTTTTTAAAAATTTAAAATGTCAAACTTCAAACTTGCCTGGGGCTTCTCATAGTAGGGTAGAGTCTCTTGGTACTTGGTATGTTAATAAGAAAAAAGTGAGACTCAACTCAATATCCTCAGTTATTCATTCTTAGAAACTTAAACCAAATCTCGTAACGTTTATAAGGTATTACTAATTAAAACGGACCTTGGTGTGATAGCAAACACTGAGATTTTTTGTTTTACAAGATTTTGTAACTGTCAAGACCTCAGACCATAGAAGGATGCATTACATTTCTAATGAATAAGCTAAGATAAGCAAAGCAACGTACATGGTTCTGATGTGGACATTTTTTGCAAAGAGTAAAGCAAAATTGAAGGTGAGAAATTACTATCCACAGCATCTACTAAGGGATCATGTTAGATGGGCTTCTAGTCATTTAGGGAGAAAGGATATAAAGAAGCAGAAGCACACATTGGGATAGGCTTGAAGGAGGGAAAATATTTCCTTGAATGTGAGCTTCCAACAGAAAGTGGAAGTCATATGTAGAACTAGGACAAGACTGTAAATGAGTAGGTAAGTGGCAGAGAGTGGAACTGGGTGCTGAACATTTCTGCACAAATGTGTGCATTGCCTAATGTTAAGAACAATATGCAGAGGGCTGACACAGTGGCTCAAGTGGTAAGAGCACTTGCCTAGCAAGTGTGAGGCCCTGAGTTCGAACTCCAGTGCTGCAAAAAAAAAACCAATTGTCATTATGCAGGAGCAATGTTCAGTTATATACCTTGACCTTTGACCTTATGATTCAGTGATGGGCACAAAATAGCTCACCAGAGACAGGAGAGGAGAAAAAGGAAAGCCTCATTAATACATTCTGGAATGTAACTATTCTACATGCCTTGTCTTATTTTGATAACATGCACTATCTTTCTCTGTTATGATCCTTTAAAAACAAAAAATATAGGAAAAAATGAAAAATAGTTATGATATTACCTGAGATTGTAAACAACATTGGCTTTATAGAATTCATGCAGTACAACGCAGCATTTTATACGCAAGTTTGGTTTTATTCTCACTTGCATAGTTATTGTCACATTATTATTCTTAGAAACATTAACTTTTAATGATATCCATTTTGACAATTATCTTATAAATTACTTAGGAGATGATATCAGAACCACTCTCAACTTTATATCAAATATTTATATTTATTTTTAAAAATTTCTGTCTTCAAAATGCACTACAAGAATTAAAATAGAGCCAGGTGCCTGTCTGTAATTCTAGCCCTTGGGAGGCTGAAGCAGAAGAATCATGAGTTTGAGGCCATCTGGGTCACATAGCGAGTTCTGGGCCAGCTTGACTTACATGGTGAGAGTCTGTCTCAAAAACAAACAAAGAAAATGGGAAAAAGAGAAGAAAACAATTTAAAAAAATAGCATAGCTACCTCTAACTTCTCCTACTACTCTCCTATATTGAGATATGAGGATCCACTAAGAATGAGCCCTACCTGATTACATGACTAAATGATTTTGTCACCATGTGATACAAACCTTCTTTGTGGCTAAAGATGATAATTTTCAAAAGCAGTACTTTGACTCAGGCCATTTGTATTATTATGGAATAAAACAATTCCCTGCTTAATATTTCACACTGTGTTCTGAATATGAAATACTTATTCATGGAGCTGGTTATAATTATTTCAGGATACTGGGTATGGTTATATGCAGTAATTTAAAGGGGGTAATGTTGATATGGTAATTTTATGTGGTGCCTCAGTCATCTGGGAACTATGATAGCCAAGCTGTATTAGCATGCTATCACTACTGACTGGAGTTAATATTATATCGTATAATATTGGAAAACAGCAAGCTAAGTTGGGCTTCTAAGATAGGCCAGTCAGAAGAAGAATAAAGGTCCATGGGCTTCCATTGTGAAAAGTTTTCAAATAGAAATGTTTTAACTGTATTGATGAAAACTATAGTTACATTTATGATATAAATAAATATATCTGTTCTTACAAACAGAATATGTGTTTCTAAGGTTCAGAATGCTTTTGGTGGATGAGATGATATGTTTAGGTATGAAAGAAAAAGTTTCACCAAGCCAATACTTACTTAATTTAGGGATAATCTGGAGTCCATACATGTGTTAACAGTCTAAGACCAGAGTCAGCATGTTTTAGACATAGGCATAGGATTCAGTTCTTTAGATTGCCAGTGTAATACATTTTGCTCCGTATTACATAGCATCTAGTACAACCACACAAAGTTGGTGAATTTTACTGAGCCTTTATCCTTCCAGTAAAATAGGGGATAGCAGGCAAACAAGTGAGAACTACTTTTTTTTTCAAGAAAGTTCTTTCAATAGAAAACAAAGAGGAAAATATAATTTAGACTGGCAGAACCTGCTCTTCTAAGTCCATATTTCGTGTTTATTGGACCCTTAGTATTTTTCCCTTATAAGAAATACCTTCCCTTTCATTTTCCTCTTCTTTTGCAATGAACAGCTGAGCAATGAGAGAGAATAAAACTAAAATTCACATAGAAAGACTTTTACAGAGTTGGATAGACTGAACTGGTTCTGTTTAAGCCTGGGAAGATGAAGCTTTGCCAATTTGAGGTAGAGCTGTACTGAGGCTACTACAACTCATTTATCTTACAAGACTCAGAGAAAGAAAGTCCAGACTGCCTTGGGAAGTGGCCCTGGACCTGCTGGTTTTATCTGTTTTCTCTGGTGGCGGCAGCCCTGAGAACGTACAGGACGCGCGGCGCCACACGGACAGGAGGTGGCGCTCTCCACCAACGCGAACTCCGGCGCTAGACAGCAGATTAGCCTCCTTTTGTGTTCTGCAAAACTCAGACTCCGGGAACCAGAGCTGATGCGATCCCCATTATCAGTTACTATGGCAGGAAGTATTCAAGTGAGAATCAAAATCCTTGCAGACTTGGGATCATTAATCCAAAATGATCAGAAGTTGGAGAAGATCTGCGTTCTGGGATTCTGAGGTTCTAGAAAGTACTGGAGCCTCTCCTCCAGGAAGAAGCGGGTCCCTAGTACAGAGCGGGCGGCATACACTGCTTGTCCCAAGAAGATGCTCCATTGTGTGCGTAGCACGTGCGCGCGCGCGGCAAAGTAAGCGCAGGCCCTCTTAATGTGGTCCACCGACAGCTAGCAGTCTCAGGTAGCCCCTGCACAAGCAGCCTTAAGATTGCTTCAACCCAAACCCTTCATAAAAACTATGGAGGCTCTACTGGGTCTGGGGGTTTCCCAAGGTTTAGTCTGGGGATTTCCTGAGGTTTGTGGGTGCCTGCTCTCGCTCTTCCCCTGCTGACTCCTAACCTCCTGAGGATGCTCTCTACTCTTCAATGTCCCCAACTCGCTTTTCCATTTTTGCTGTAGGTACATTTACTCCCACTCCTTTTCTCTCTTTTTTTTTTTTTTTTTTTTTTTTTTCTGTTTGAATGGTAGAGAATGATTTTGCACGTAAAACCCTCACAACTCAAGGGCAGGAAGAAAAACAGCTGAGCTTTAAGACATCACTCTGTGGAACATCTATCTATCTATCTATATATATATGTATATATAAATATAAACATATATCTATATAAATATAGATAGATATAGATGTAGATACACGAGTAAGTAGACTTTCTGGACTTTTCTTCCTGAATCTGGCCATTCGGCGTTTGTATTTCCCATCCATGCATGGTCAGTCTTATGCAGGCTGAGAGTCCATCAAGACCCACTGCAGTTCATGGGGAAGTTGGAGAGGCTCCCACTAGACACACGGTGACCTTAGGTAGGGAGCCTCAGAAATGATACTAAGTAGTTCATTCTCCTTGTTTCACCCCCAGTGAACTCACTGAAGGAGTGGAAGCAAAACGCTAGCCCTATGAAAAGTGGACAGGGGAGGCAGGTTAGATCCCTACTCTCATATCGGGTTTCGCAGACTCCAGTAAACCCCATGTGTAGAAATGAACGAGTTTCTGGCCATGCAAACTGAGGACACTCACCTGCCACCAGTTTTGTGAGCCCTGGTGAGTCTTCTTATTGCATTCTCTAGGGGGCAGTGCTCACCTTTCTTTTATTCCAGGTTAGAGGAGGGCCCCAGACGGTGTTCTTGGGGTCCTGCTGAAATAGCAACACTAAGGGAAATGGCCTGATGATTATCTACTTACAATCATTAAAAGGCCATGAGGTGGAGCTGCTACCTCAAGTGAAACCATTCCATGGAACACACCACGCCAAATGTGTTGTCAGAAAAGTACTTAGAAGATGGTCTTGTCCGGTGAATTGAACAATGCAACCATCTGGAACTAAAAACTTGCTGTGAATGGAAGAAACATACATACATGATACACCGTGCATGAGAACTGTGACAGGACACAGAACAGAGTGTCAGAGCTGGTAGAGGGGACATGGGGGCTTTCTGGAAGTGTAGTCTGTATTTTGAAGAATGAATAGGAGAACCTCGGGCTGACAAGAGTAGAGAGAGAAATTGCAGGCAGACAAGAGGAGGGGGCATGTTCCTGAGGAAAGCCAAGAGGCAAGAAAGATGAGAGTTTGGCTTGGCAGAGTGGGAGATAACAAGGTTGGGAGCATGAGATGGATGCTTTGGGAGGGCCTGCTTTTGCTAGCTGATACTCATCCCTGATCCTGCTGGTGAGGGGGTCATGGTGCATGGTTTGTAGATGGACTCTTAAATTTCTCTTACTGTGTCAGAAGGAAACAGAATACTGGAGTTCTAGTGCCTCTGTAGGTGTGGTAAGGATAACATTTTGTTTGGAGTTTTAAAGGGTAATTTGAGGTCATTGTGACATATATTTTCAAATTGGTCTTTCATATTTTTTTCTTAGAGTAGCTAATTAGATACTGCAAATGATGTAATATATTTGATTTGTGACAAGCCGCATTTTTAACTTAATAGAAAAAAATTAGATTTTTTTCTGAAAATATAACATGTTCCTTTTCTATAACAAGATAATCTATAATTATTTCCTTTTCTATTGGCTGCAAAAAAAGCACTTATAATTAATCCCAATGTCCACATTAGTTTGCTGTTCTGCATATTTATGTTCTATTATTGCCCCTTTAGTAATTCTACTTAAATTTTAGCAACATTACAATGAAGGAGTTTCTATTAAAACTGAGTTTAAAATATTATTTTTCTCCTGTCTTCTTTCTTTTACAGAGAATTATATTGCCAGGTGCTTCTAGTAAAAGAAGATCTGAAACTTACAGTGAAACCTGTGTTTACTTGCCCATGAAGAGTCTCTCCAGCAGTTCACCTCAGCTATATAAATGCAGTGCTGCTAACCATTATTATTACTGAAGGAGCGATTTAAGAAGGGTGACACAGAGATGTCAAGAAACGCTGGGTTCTATCATGGCCGTTCAAATAGCCAAATCTATCAAGTGAAAATGTAGATTATTTTGAAGTGTTTTCTGGAAGGGGAAATATAAGTATGCATAACACATCAGAATTGTGTAAATGTTAAAAGAGATCCTGAAACTTACCAAGTATGAGAATATCTTTTTACATATGAGAAAATGAAAGTACCAAGGGATTAAATTATCTTCTCAGTATCATCCCAGAGATATCCCTGGTTCAGTCCAGAGCTGAACCAGGACTGGAATATTGGAACATGAGGGTTTTTTTTGTTTGTTTGTTTGTTTGTTTATTCACGAATGTTTTGTTTGTCTTGGAAATATTATAAATAACTAAATTTTTAGAATTCTTATAATACAATTTAAGGATTAATATAGAATTGGTTAGCTTTAATCAACTTCAAACCCTGATTTGCACGCAGATACAAATCTGCCTCAGAACTAGAAAAGAAAAAATGGAGGCAAATGTCTTCAATTGTGAAAGTATGCTGTTCCCCAACCACATAATCCTGATCCTATCTTCCTGTCTATCTCTTCAGGTCTTGCTAAGAAAACTGACTCCCCTACCCTAAGTCCACCCATGCCGCTGTGTTCCAGTTCAGTGATCTTCAGTTATTCTATTTCAGAGAGGTGTCCTACTTCTCAGCAAAGGGAATTCTTAGAAAATTATTTGGCGACATAATCCCAGAACCTTCACCTACCCAAAAGTGCTTAACAGATAATTTCCCACATTTCTTAAGGAATAATGGAAAACAATCTCTTATCAAATTTCATGAAGTAGCGATTTATGATTCTGAAAAATTAACAAAAATAAAAATATAAAAGCATAGATAATGTGTTAAAAGATATTTGATATTACATTGGGCAGACATTAAAATATGGCAAAACACAAAACTTCACTGTCAAAAAGCAAAGAACAAGACAAAAATAGATACACTATCCCTGATGATAATAAGGAATAAGTAATTAAATTTTCTTCTAATAATTTTGTGTGTTTACATTTCTCTATGAGGAACATACTTCATTTTATAACCAAGAAATAGCTTAGTGAATAGCAGATGGAAGAAAAAAAAGCACAGACTCTTAGAGGCTACAATGCAGAGTGGGTGGAGAGGAAAAACGAGTGTATAAAAACACTGTGCTTTTCATTTTAGGGGGCTGGAGGACCTAATGTAAATTCATTTGAGCTCTCAATATTACTACTGCTTGTGAATTCTGCTCTCATTTTTAATTCGATGGAAAAATTAGATTTTCATTATTCACTGTCAATGTCTCACTTCTGCTCTGTCACCCTGACCCTACCAACATCCTCCCTCTTTCCTCCCACTACATTTCTCCCAGGATCCAGAAACAAACTTCATGGAGGCTTCAAGGTTTGGGCGTTCCATTTTGAAAACACCAACCATGGCTGTAGGAAGCCATTCATTCTGATCAAAATGATCAAAATGAAATAATACCTGTCCTGGTGCATAATTTGAATTATGTGACAAATCTGTCCATTCTTCCCATTTCTGTTTTACCTCAGGAAGTCATTTTCCTTTACCAAAATTATTGTTAGATAATGCATGGCTATAGAATATTAATATTGCAGAAGATGATCCTTTAAAACTATCTTTTCTACCTGTTAAACTTCATTTATCACAGTTTTGGATAATTTTAGTTCTTTCTCTATAGTTTTACATAAATGGCACACCATGGCACTCAGGTGTCGGCAAAGTTTCTCTGGAAAGGCAGTAGTGCATGTTGCGGGCTTTGTGAGAGGTTGGAAAAAATGTGACTTGATAGACAATTCCTTCTGGTTTTGTGTGTGTGTGTGTGTGTGTGTGTGTGTGCGTGCGTGCGTGCGTGTGTGTGTGTGTGTGTGTTTGTGTGTTGCAAACTAAGAATGGTTTTTATACTTTTATATGGTTGAAAAAATCTCAAAAGACTTTTATCATAGACAGTGAAGATGTTTATCATAGAGAATAAAGAGATTATTGACTTGGGAATGTGTTTGTCTAATTTGAATTTCATATGATTTTAACATATCAAGAATCTTCTTATTTGCAGCTACTCAGATCGGATAACTGCAGCCCGAAAGCAGTCGTAGATAAGACAATACATGAGCCTTGCTGCTTTCCAATAAAACTTTATTTTTAACACTGAAATTCAAAGTACTTATGATTTTCACCTGTCAAGAATCTTATTCATCTTTTGGGAATTTTTTTAACCATCTGAAAGTGTAAAAAACACTCTTAGCTTGCAAAAATTTTCTTAGCTTGGAAACAAACAAAAAACAGACAACAGGAAGGAATTGTCTGGCAAGCCACATTTTTCGAACCTCTAGCCATCTAGCCATAAATCAAATAGGAACACACTAAGTGTTGGGCAAAATCAGGGATTTTGCTGAGAGCAAAACAGTCTTGGTCCTTAATGTCCTGGCTTTCTTCAGAACTTTATCTTCCTTCTCACCTAGACACATTCCCAAGAGACTATTATCTAAACATCTTCTCTCTCTGTGATAAATTTCTCCAGGGCTACACTTCTTTCCAGCTCCTATTAGGAGATGCAAGAGAGAGAGCAAACTTACCTAAGCAAGCAGGCTTCATGATTTATTTTGCCAATAGAATATTACATAAGCAGAGCCAGGTGGGGAAGCATAGGCAGGAGGATGCAATTTCACTGCCAGCTTTGGGCTACATAGAAAGTTCAAGGCCAGCCAGGGCTACATAATAAGACCCTGTCTCCAAAGAAATAAGTACAGAAAAAGCAATATAGTATACAGCTGATCCTTTGCCCATTTCTGCCCTAACTCATAGAATGTGCTCTGGTCATGAGACCATTACTGCATCCCTTACTGGAAGATGACAAACCTCACAATAAACAAACTAACCATACTAGCAGACAACAATGGACCAAAACAAGAAGCTTTGTTAATTGTTTTGTTGCAGTGCTGGGGATTGAACCCAGGGCCTTATGCATGCTGGACAAGTGCTGTATCACTGAGCTCCACACCTTGCCTCCAATGAACCAAAACAAGTCAGCAAATCCAATAAGATCTGATAAGGGTGCCCCAAATCAACACACCAGCCCATTAAGCCCAGCCCAATTTGCCAGTTCATACATTTCTGAGCTAAATAATTAGTTAATGTTTAACCCACTAAGTTTTGGAGCAGTTTTTGAAACCTAGAAAAAGCAGACAGATACATGTTGGCTTCTGCCTGTTATATGAAAAGATATTTATGGAAATACCTAGGCAGAATGTGAAGGATTATATGCAATTCCTGTATAAAAGACTTCAGGAGATGAACTGTATATGGGAGAGGAGAAATGAAACAAAGAGGACAGATTAAATAAAGAACTAGCATTTAGTGGGTTCCCACAGGTCAAGACACAGCTTCAGGCTATTTATTCTTTACCTCCTCAAAACAGCCCTAAGAGGCAGATATAAACAAGGAGGTTACATAGTCCCTTAAGTTCAAACTGGTAACCAGAGAAACAGAATTCAAACATTGCCCTGTTTGACTTTGAAGTTCTAAGACATCATGTTCTTATTTCCTACATCATAGTGTGATTTAAATTCAAATAACCCAAAGTGATAAAGATCTTCAGTGGTAATTATGTTTATAGATTTTATTATCATTTTATTAATGATATATTTATTGCTTAGTATTCACAATAGCCAAGAAATGGAGACAAACTACATGTCACTCACCTGATGAATGGCTAAAGAAAATGTGGTATAGATACATATGAAAATGATGAAATTGTCATTGGTGACAAAATAGATGGAACTGAAGAACATCATGTTAAGTGAAGTTAGCCAGACAAATGAAGACAGAAACTGCGTGATTTTATTGCCTTTTATTTTTGGTAGAATCTAAAAAAGGTTGATTCTGTAGAAGTGATCATAGAATAGTGATTACCAGTGGCTGGAGAAAGTAGAATGCGAAAGTCTGAACAATAGTACTAAGTTACAATTAGTTAGGAAAAATAATTCTGATGTGCTGTTGCATACACAATGATAATGTGTTATATATTTCAAAAAGACTGTTAGGAAGGATTTTGAATGTTTCAACCACTAAGAAATGATGTGTACTAAGATATGCTTACCATCACACCATGTATATGTGTATCAGAGTATCGCAGGGTATCCCATAAATGTGTACAATGGTATGTGTCAATTAAAAATAATAAATCTAACTAGAAAGATGGATGACATTACTGTTTTCTTCCACAATTTAGAATTCATTAAAATGACACTACATGCATAGATTTTAAGTGATTAAGACTGGGAGAACAAACAAATTGAGAGCATATTCATTAAACTTATGACCAAGAAAACATGGTAACAAGTGGACCAGGGCAGGAGAAAAGAGGCTAGAGCTTTCCTGGAGAGGAGGGGAGATAAGAGTGTACAATCTCTAGACTCCCAAAAAGGATCCAAATGTTGATACACTTGTTTTGATGGTGAGCAGAAGTGAAAACATATTGCAAAACCAAAAATGAAATAATTGACCCTCTAGCTGTCTCCACACGTGCAGAAGTCCCAACACCCAGAAGTCCACATGCTTTGTCATGGGAGAAAACATCAATGTATCTACTTCTAGAGAAAATGAATGACTTCACAGACTTCAAAACTTCAGGTAGTGAAGAGGCTTGATGTTAAGAACCATTCCCAGAGCTACACTGCCAAAAAATAACCATCCTGTACATAGAGCCCTAACATATCTGATTATTATGAAATATATTTGTTTGGAACCACAATAAAGAAGGTAACATCATAGAATAGGAAACAGAACTTTTGAAAACAATGTGTGTTGAAATAAAAAAATCAGTCAAACAAGTCTTTTAAAGATACAAAACATTCCAAATGCTGACATGGCAGAAGATGACAGTCCCATTATCTAATAAACAGGGATTCCAAGGAAAAAGAAATAGAAAACATTGAAAAATTATGAGAACTTCCCGAATCAGAAAAGCAGATAGTTTCAAGGTGAAAAGTTCCACTTAGTGACCAAAACTAAAAATGAAATTATATCCACACTTACATTCATTTTCAGTCTTTCAGAGCAAAGATAATAAAAATATTTACATATTGGACAGGAGAAAATAGTAATTTTCTGTTTACCAGAAAAATTAGCATCTATTAAAAATGGTGGTAGTAATTTATCTCCTTAAAGAAGTTTTGTAATAGGTTTGTCTCATCTTTTGATGGATATTTATTTCAATGTTAAAAAATTTTATAAATTACACTGAAACCAGAAAACTCTGAACTTGGTCACTCATGACAATGGTATCTTAGAACTCAGACATGGATTTTTCTTTTTCAAAATTTTCTTTATCTTTACCTGTGGAATTCATAAAAAAAGAAAAAAGTCATTGGAATAAGTTTAGGAAGTAGACGTTTTCTAATTTTCAGTTGATTAGTAGTCAAATATGTTACTTTTTAAAATCAAAGAAACAGCAGAATCAGAGCAAAACTTTTTGCTGTTTGTTGAATGAAGAAAATGTAGAATGAGAATAGTATCTCAGAAGTGTATTTAAGGGTCATATATGTATTTATGTATGCATTTATCTTTTAAGTTTAGCTTCAACATCTGAAGGGAAACATGTAATCTTTGTCCTTCTGAAGTGATTACTTTCCTTAACATGATGCTCTCCAGTTTCATCCATTTCCCTGCAAACAGCATAATTTCATTCTTTGTGGCTAACTGATACTCTATTGTATATACACACCACATCTTCTTAATCCTTTGATCAGTTGTAGGACATCTGGATTATTTCCAGATGAATAGTGCTGTAATAAACATGGCTGTGCAAGTGGTTCTATGGTATCCTTGTTTATATTCTTCAGGTATATATATACAGGAGCAGTATTGCTGGATTATATGGTAGCTCTATTTTCAGTTTCCTGAGGAGCCTGCATACTGCTTTCCACAACAGTTGTAGTAATTTACTTTCCTACCAACTGTGGCTAAGGGTTCCTTTCCCCTCCACTCGCATCCTCATCAACATTTGTTTTTGTGTGTGTGCTACTGATAATAGCTATACCGACATGAGTGAAGTAAAATTTCAATGTCATTTTGATTTGTATTTCCTTTATAGCCAAGGGTGTTAAACATTTCTCCATTGGCCATTTCATATTTCTCTCTTATTGTCTGTTCAAGTCATTTGCCCATTTACTCAGTGGTTTGTTGATTCTTTGCAGGGTTATATTTTTTTAATTTCCCATATATTCTAGTTATTACTCCCGAATCAGATGTATAGGTAGCAAAGATTTTCTTCAATTCTGTAAGCTGTCTCTTCAGTCTGGTGAGTGTTTTCTTTGCTGTGCAGAAGCTTTTTTAGTCCCACTTGTCAATCCTTTTTCTTAATTGCTGAGCTATTTGAGTTCTACTCAGGAAGTTATGCATACATGTTCTAGTGTTTTCCCTATTCTTTCCTGTACTAGTTTTATAGTGACAGATATTACATTAAGATCCTTGATCCAGTTTGAATTGATACTAGAATAAAGTGAGAGACTGGAATCTGGTTTCTGTCTTCTGCAGGTAGATATCCAGTTTTCCCAGCACCATTTGTTGAAGAGGAGATTTTTTATTCAACATGTGTTTTGGGTTCTTTTGTCAAAAATCAAATGGTTGTATCTGCATGAGCTTGTGTCAAGGTCTTCTATTCTGTTCCATTGGTCTTCATGTCTGTTTTTGTGCCAGGTCCATGGCTCTGTAGTATAGTTTGAAATCAGGTATTGTGATACCTCTTATCATTGCTCTTTTTTGCTCAAGATTCCTTTGGATATTCAAGGCCTTTTGTACGTCCATATGAGCTGTAGGATTGATCTTTCTATCTCTGAAAAGTAAATGTATACATATATATATATATGTATATATGGTCTTGTATGCATTTGTATATGAAGAAAATATAACAAAATGCACTGAAAACTGCTGAATAATAGGGGAGCAGGACACTAAAAAAAGAATAATAGAAGATTTAGTCTGATTTAATTATTATTATATATATACATATGTGAAATAGCAAGGCAAAAATCCCCTTAAACAATCAATATATACTTTAAAAAATGAAGGACAAGAAGTTAAAACAGATCATGTCCAGGGGAAGGTACCAAAAAAAAAAAAAAAGAAATGTGTTTAACAAACTATGAGATGCATGAGGAAGAATGATTACTGATTGAAGATTTAGAAAGACTTCAAAGAATTTGCCTTTTTGTTAGATTTTGAAGGTTGGGAAAGAGCAACAGGAGATGAGGGAAGGAAGGAACCTGGAACTACACCTGGGAACCTGGAGTGGCCCAGTGAGATATGAAGACAAGGTGTTTACTGACAGAAGAAGTTAATGATAACAAATAGAAATTTTCTTGAGAGCAGATATGTAGGACTTGGGAGTGCTATCTTTGCTCAGTTGGCTCTGGAGAACATGGAAGATTTCTTAGCCATACTGACTTAACCAGGGCTGGATTGTAGGAAAAACTGACTTGGCCATGGCTTGGGGATGGTCAAGGGACAAACCCAGGGCCCAAAGCGGCATGAGGGAAGGTACTGCAAAAGAGAGGATGGATGGCCTAAAGAGGCTGGTTGGGCTCTCCAGCATCCAATGCTCCAACAGGGATTCTTTTCAAACAACAGATTGAAAGATGTGCTCAGAAGAAAGGAAGTAACGGAGCAGGAGAGGCCAGGGAGGACGAGAAATGACATGATTTCAGTCAGTCTGGACTCATGCTGGTCTCCTTGGGAGTTCTGAAGTTGGGCTGTACCACTAAGCTGGTCCCACTGGTCAAGAGTATGGCCTATAACCACCAACAACAGGTGTTGGCAAGGATGCAGGGAAAAAGGAACCTTCTTACACTGTTGGTGGGAATGTAGACTAGTACAACCACTCTGGAAAAAAATTTGGAGGCTACTTAAAAAGCTGGACATCGATCTACCATTTGATCCAGCAATACCACTCTTGGGGATATACCCAAAAGACTGTTACTCCAGAGGCACCTGCACATCCATGTTTATTGTGGCACTATTCACAATAGCCAAGTTATGGAAACAGCCAAGATGCCCCAGCACTGACGAATGTATTAAGAAAATGTGGTATCTATACACAATGGAATTTTATGCAGCCATGAAGAAGAATGAAATGTTATCATTCGCTGGTAAATGGATGGAATTGGAGAACATCATTCTGAGTGAGGTTAGCCTGGCTCAAAAAACCAAAAATCGTATGTTCTCCCTCATATGTGGACATTAGATCAAGGGCAAACACAACAAGGGGATTGGACTATAAGCACATGATAAAAGCGAGAGCACACAAGGGAGGGGTGAGGATAGGTAAGACACCTAAAAAACTAGCTAGCATTTGTTGCCCTTAACGCAGAGAAACTAAAGCAGATACCTTAAAGCAACTGAGGCCAATAGGAAAAGGGGAACAGGTACTAGAGAAAAGGTTAGATCAAAAAGAATTAACCTAGAAGGTAACACCCACGCACAGGAAATCAATGTGAGCCAATGCCCTGTATAGCTATCCTTATCTCAACCAGCAAAAACCCTTGTTCCTTCCTATTATTGCTTATACTCTCTCTACAACAAAATTAGAAATAAGGGCAAAATAGTTTCTGCTGGGTATTGAGGGTGGGGGAGAGGGAGGGGGCGGAGTGGGTGGTAAGGGAGGGGGTGGGGGCAGGGGGGAGAAATCAACCAAGCCTTGTATGCACATATGAATAATAAAAGAAAAATGAAAAAAAAAAAAAAAGAGTACGGCCTATAAGCTTTTCTTCACATGAGCCAGTCATTGCCTAAGATGCAGCCTGGGCCTCCAGTCCCTAGACGGTGAGTTTTGAGACCAGAAAGAGGAATACCTCGGAGCCTTCACTATCCAAAACACAGCACCTCTAGAGGACAGAAACAAAAGACTTGCAATCAAACACACCCACAGTTTCAGGATGAAGTTATGTATGGTATGGTTACATTTTGGAATGGCCAATCCTTATTGTTTTCTGTGAGCTTCTTTAAATGTGCTCCTGCTTTTAGTGAATCATCAATAAAAATTCATTGTCCAAATAGATTATTTGTAGAAACAAGTAAAATGTTGCTTTTGGAAATGTTTTCCCTATAATGAGCTTGGCACAATTACACAAATAATTTCATTTCTGTGAGTCTAAGTCCTATTTCTGTGAGTCTAATTGTTGTTTTGGAGTTTTTGAGACAGGGTCATGCTGTGTAGTCATGGCCAGCCTGGAACTTATGATCCTCCTGTCTCAGCCACCCTAGTGCTGGGATTACAGGTGTGTACCACCACACCTGGACTATTTCCTTTTTTTAAAAATCAACTCTATAGTGTATATTTGAAGTGCACAATATGATATTATGGGGTACATATAGATAGTAAAATGTTTACTATAGTGAAGTACATTAACCTATCTACCATACCACAAAGTTGCTTTTTGTCGCTTACTTATTTACAAAATTGCCTAATACAATACAATTTTATTAGCTTTGGTGCTCATGCTGAAAATTTTCATTCTACAAATCTGCTATTTTTGTATTCTTTAACATAGTAATTTTAATTTTAAGATATGTTCCTTCACAAAGATGAGGATTCTATCGGATAATGTACTCATCATAGTGACTGGCTCAAAGTGAATATAATCCAAAAAGGTAACTGCAAAAACAAATTTAATATGACATTAGTCCAAGTCTTCATTTTATAAGGAGTTCTCTGGATGAGAGAAAAACTTTGGGGATTAAGTTACTACATGATATTTTGGAATTTGGAAGAAAGATGGCTGATTTTAGATATTGTGCCACTAAAATCCAACAGAAGGACATGGCAAGGAGACAGGATTTTGTTTCTTTATTGTAAAAACTTTATTGACATACAATTGACATATAACAAATTCACATATTAAAATTAGTATGTTCTGAAATGTGACTATGAAACCAAGACATGAAATTGGAACACAATCAACTGAGCAACTATATCCATTCCACCCCAAAGGTTACCTGTGTCAATTCATCATCCCTTCCTTCTGCTCTGTGCTATGGTGCCCCAGAAATAAATTCTGATTTTCCCTATCAACGTATATTATTATTTTAATTTTCTATAATTTTATATAAATGAAATTACACAGTATGGATATGATTTTATATGACTTCTATCACTATTATTTTAAAACTTATCTATGTTGTCATGTGTATCAATAATTTGTTTTTTATTGCTAAATAATATTCCATTTCATACCAAAATTTCTCTGTCTTCTCTGTCTCTTTCTCTCTCTTTCATATCTCTTGGTAGTTGTGGGAGTTGAACTCAGGGTTTGGAGCTTGCTAGGCAGGTGCTCTATTAACTGAACCTTCTCTGTTCTCTTGTTGGTAGGTTTTAGTGTTATTTCCAGATTTGGGCTATTAGAAAGAAATCTACCATGAATATTCATGCTCCAATCTTTGTGTGGACATAAGCTTTTATTTCTCTATGGTAAACTCTTAGAAATGGATGGCTCAGTAAACTAACCACCTGCTTTCCTAAATGGTTGCATGATTTTACACCCTGTAAGCACTACAGGAGAGGTCTAGTTCCTCCATGTCTTTGTCAACACATTTCATGCTCTGGCCTTTTAATTTTAGGCATTTTAATAGGTGTGTACTAGTATCCCATTATAGCTTTATTTTCCATTTTCCTAATTTTGAACATGATTGAGAAATTGTTTATTTATTATTGATTAACTTCTTAGGCATGATGTTTGTTCAATTTTTCTTTCTTTTTCATATTGACTTGTTTGTTTCTTTTTTATTGTACTTTGTGACTTCTTTATATATATTTTGTACACAGTCCAATAGTAGATATGGGACATGAATATTTCACAGACCTTGGTTTGTCTTTTTATTTTCTTAAAATTGTCTTTTGAGGAGCAGGAGTCACAGTGATATGTATCAACATGTTAATAATGGTTAGCTCACAAGTAATTTAGGAGGCACATTCACTTTTCAATCTTTTTTGAACATTTTTCACAGTAATAATAGAAAAGCTAAAATTATTTTAGTGAAATGATGAGGAAGTGAGGTAGTAAGAAAAAGATCAAAAGTACCAGGTGGTATATGATAGGAGGACATACTAAAATTGATATGTGGAAACAGACATGGAAGATTTAAATATCATTTGGGAAAGCAAAGTCTAATTACATTCAAATGATAAAGCAGATCTTTGGTCCCCCTTGTATATGGTTTCCTCCAAGAAGATAGCCATGAAGGAAAAACCATGAATACTCAGTATCCATCAAGTTCAGTATTCCAAAATTATTCAGTTTTCCTATACCATATATACAGTAGGTCTGAGTCTCCATCACTTGAAACCTCACAGAACAGGCTATATTATTGTCTCAAAAATTACTGTTGTATTCATTAATACTGCTCACCAAAACTGGATCTTATTTCATGCTCTTTATCTCAAGTACTGTGGATACTTGATTCATTTTTCTGATAATGTCACCCAACTTCTGCTAAAGACAGACCACTTTCAACAAATCTCAAGTTATCACTTTCACATTTCAATTAAGCACATTCATTTTTACCTTGCTTTTGGGGCACCTTCTTAGGTGTTCACCAAAATGAAGGGCAGAGAAACACCAGATCACACAATTTAACCACAACTGACAATAACATGGGACTGACCAAGAGCTTCTCTGCATCAACTAACCTGCAGAATGTACATGGAAATTTAAATTTTTATTTTTGAAATTTCCTTTTTTAAATTATTATTTATTTTGACCACACAATCAAACTTGCATATAATAAATCCATGAATGAGGTGGGCTTACTGTACAAGAGTGTCAACTTCTTCTTATCTATTTGAGTCATTGTAGGACTATCTTTCTCTAACACAGATCCAAGCTCTTTGCAGGAAATATTGTGCTATTCCCATGTATTTAAAAATCATAGGTGTCTCCCTTTGCATGCTTTGTCATCTTTTAGTAAGAAAACTATGGTAGAATAGCCTTCTCTATGCAATTGATTAACTGTGAAATGTTTTCTATTCTTTTGAAATTCTTTACATGCCACTTCATAGGACAGGAAGCACACTTGAGCTAGAGCATCTCTCATAACCCTAATCACCCGGAAATCTCCAAATACACTCACACTGGAGGTTAGGGCTTCAATATGGGAATCTTCAGGGAGCACAAACTTTTATCTGTAATGGAGGGCCATCCCAATGCTAAATTTAGGGTAATTGATTCTTGAAAACAGTTTCCTTTTATATTAAAAATCTAACCAAGTTTTAAAATCCATATAATATGCTGTACTTACATGGGCACTTGTGACTTAAAAAGAAAAATCCAGTTGGGAGAGAGGAGACCAAGATGGCAGACAGCAGATAGACCCTGGATCCCTGAGCTCTCAGAATCTCTAAGAAAACTTCAGATTCCTGGTAGCAAGGATAGGGTAACCTGGCTTTTCTTGCCAACTATGATACTGCCAATACTTAAAATGCACGTAATATACAATGACGAACGTTTAAATTAGCGTTATATACCACATCACAGCCCCAGAAGCCTGGGTGCTGTGGACTGGCAGCTGACTGCTACACCAACCTGCTGGAGAGCAGTCTTTCCCTTTTTTTTCCCCATCTCTTTAGTTGAGCAAAAATCTCAACTAAAAGAACCTCCAAAGGTGTACTGAAAGTACCTGGATTGTCCTGGACCCACCAAGGTTCCTGGTTGCAGAGCTTCTGCCTATTCATGACTGTGACCAGGGCTGCTGACTCCTGATACCACCAAGAGAAAGTACAACCCTTCCAGGTGAGCAGGCCTCATCATCTGCTCTGAAGGAAACCATATATTCCAGTGTACCTTGCCAACAGATTATACCCCTGCTGGACAAAGCTGTGACCCAATAAACAGAGAAAATTCCATCTCCATCTGTGGGGGGTGGGGTAGAATGCTGAGCTGATCCACTCTGTGTCGGGGAGCGCTGACTCAACTGCAAGGGTAGGGGGATGACAGCACATTCAAATGCCTTGGAGAAACTGGTGGCAAGCTGAAACTAACAGCCTTAGCAGAGAAAAGTACTTGACCAAAAAGCTCAATTCCAGCTTCCAGTCTTGCACAGGGACCAAAGGTATTGCCTACTGCTAACACACCAGCTCCTTCTGGGACCACTTTAGCGAACTTGCCTACTCAAACAAGCTGACCCTCACTGCCCACCTCCCCAAGAAGATAGACAGATCATTCAGACTAAAAAATCAACAAAGAAACTAGAATTGAATGACACCATAGATCAAATGGACCTGACAGCATCCTGCAACAGCCTAATATATATTATTCTCAGCATCCATGGAAATTTCTCTCCAAAACAGATTATATTTTAGATCACAAAGCAAGTCTTAACAAATATAAGAAAACTGAAATAACCCCCTGCATACTGTCTGATCATTATAGAATAAAACTAGAACTCAACAATAAAAGAAATGGCAGAAAATACTCAAACACCTCGAGGCTGAATAACACATTGCTCCATGATCTGAAGGCCATCAAAGAAATAATCTCTCTGTATAGCTATCCTTAACAAGCAAAAACACTTTGACTCTCTTATTATTGCTTATATCTTCTCTTCAACAAAATTAGAGATAAGGGCAGAATAGGTTCTGCCTGGAAGTGATAGGGGTAGGAGGAAGAGGGAGGGGTCAAGGGGAAGAAATGGCCCAAACAATGTATGCACATGTGAAAAAATGAATAAAAAATTTAAAAAAAAGAAATAAGGGAGAAAATCAAAAAGACCCTGGAATTAATGAAAATGAAAGCATAGACTATCAGAAACTATGGGGCAGAGCAAAGGCAGTGCTAAGGGAAAAGTTTATAGCCATGAGTGCATATATTAAAATCATAGAAATATCTCAAATAAACAACCTAATGTTGCACCTCAAACTCCTAGAAAAACAAGACATATTAAACTCAAAACTAGTAGAAGAAGAGAAATAAAAAAAAAATAAGGGCCAAAATCAATGAAATAGAGACAAAAAATATCATGCAAAGAATCCACAAAACAAAAATCTGGTTCTTTGAAAAGATGAATAAGATTGATAAACCCCTAGCAAATCTGGCTAAAATGAGGAGAGAAAAGACCCAAATTACTAAAATTGGAAACAAAAACAGGGAGAGCACAACAAACATTGCAGAAATCCAGAGAATCATTTGGGATTATTTTGAAAATTTATACTTAAATAAATTGGATAATCTAGAAGAAATGGACAAATTTCTAGACACATATGACCAGTCAAAATTGAACCATCTATAATAAGCGATGAAATTGAGGCAGCAATAAAGAGTCTCCCAAAAAAGTAAAATCTAGGAACTGAGGGATTCACTGCTAATTCTACCAGACTTTTAAAGAAGAACTAATACCAACACTCCTCAAACTTTTCCATGAAATAGAAGGGGAAGGAATACTCCAAAAATCATGCTATGAAGCCAGTGTTATACTCATTCCTAAATCAGACAAGGACAAAGCAAAAAAAGAGAATTACAGGCCAATCTCTTTAATGAACTTAATGCAAAAATCCTCAATAAAATACTGGCAAGTTAAATTCAAGAACATATCAAAAAGATCATACACCATGATCAAGTTGGTTAAATCCCAGGGATGCAGGGATGGTTCAACATATGCAAATCATTAAACACAATGCAGCATATTAACAGAAGCAAAGACAAAAATCACATGATCATCTCAATAGATGCAGAAAAAGCCTTCAACAAAATTCAAACTTTCATAATAAAAGCCCTGATGAAACCAGAAATGGAAGTAATCTACCTCAACATAATAAACACTATATATGACAAGCTTATAACCACTATCATACTAAATGGGGAAAAACTGTAACCATTTCTCCAAAAGGCAGGTACGAGACAAGGGTGTCCACTCTCTCCACTCTTAGTAAGCATAGTCTTGGAATTCCTAGCTAAAGCATTAAGACAGAAGAAATAAAAGGAATTCAAATAGTAAAGGAAGATGTCAAACTATCCCTATTTGCAGATGACATGATCTTATACCTAAAAGACCATGAAAACTCCTAGACATCATAAACACCTTCAGCAAAGTAGCAGGATACAAAATCAATTTACAAAAATCAGTAGCCTTTCTATACATCAACAACTAGCAGACTAAGAAACAATATAGCAAAACAATTCTATTTAAAAAAGACTCAAAATAAAAACAAAATACTGAGGAATAAACTTAGCAAAGAAACTGAAAGACTTCTACAATGAAAACTATAAACTATTGAAGCAAGAAATAGAAGACTACTAAAGATGGAAAGATCTTCCATGCTCATGGATTGGCAGAATCAATATTGTGAAAATAGCTATCTTACCAAAAGCAATCTACATGCTCAATGCAATTCCCATCACATTTCCAATGGCATTCATCACAAAGATTAAAAAATCAACCCTAAATTTTATTTGGAACACAAAAGACTGCAAAAATCCAAGGCAATACTGAGCAAAGAGAGCTATCCCTGAAGTATCACAATGCCAGACTTCAAACTATACTACAGAGCCATAGCAATAAAAAACAGCATGGTAGTGGCACAAAAACAGATTATGAAGATCACTGGAACAGAATAGAAGACCCAGGTATGAATCCATGCATACAGCATCCTGATCTTTGACAGTCACCCAAAACATATGATGGAGAAAAGACTGTCTCTTCAACAAATTTAGCTGAGAAAACTGTATATTGCTGCGGAAAAGTGAAACAAAATCCATGCCTTTCACCCTGTACAAGTATCAGTTCAAAGTGGATTAAAGACCTTAATGTAAGACCTGAAATTTTGAAGCTAGTGCAGGAAAGAGCAAGGCATACAATGGAACTAGTAGTCATAGGCAATGACTTCTTAAATAATACTCCAATTGCTCAGTAACTAAGAGAAAGAATTGACAAATGGGACTACATGAAACTAAAAGCTTCTACACAACAAAACAAGTGATCACCAAGTTGAAGAGGTAGCCCACAGAATGGGAGAAAATCTTTGCCAACTATACATCTGACAAGGGATTAATAATCAGAACATATAAAGAGCTCAAAAAACTAAACTCCCCTAAAAATCTATGACCCAATGAAATATGGGCAAATAAACTGTACAGAGATTTTTCAAAGGAAGAAGACCAAATGGCAAAAAAGCACATGAAGAAATGCTCAACATCCCTGGCTATAAAGGAAATGCAAATCAAAACCACGTTAAGATTCCATCTCACTCCTGTTAAATGTTGGTGAGGATGTGGGGTAAAAGGAACCCTCATACACTGCTGGTGGGGAGGTAAATTAGTATAACCACTATGGAAAACAGTATAGAGTTTCTCAAAAAATTAAAAATAGAACTGCCATATGATCCAATAATACCACTTATATTCAACGGAATGTAAGTCAGGATACAATAAAGACAACTGCATGCCCATGTTTATTGCAGCATTATTCACAATAGCCAAGCTATGGAAACAGCCAAGATGCCCCACTACTGACGAATGGATTAAGAAAATGTAATCTATATGTATAAATGTATATGTATATACAAATGTATATATATACATATAAGTGTCTCTCTATATATGTATATATATAAAGTTTTATTCAGTCACAACGAAGTATGAAACCACATGGTTTGAAGGTAAATGGGTGTAATTGGAGGACATCATGTTAAGCGAAGTAAGCCAGGCTCAGAAAGACAAAAGCCGTATGTTTTTCCTCGTATGTGGGAGACAGACACAATATAAGCAATATTATGATAAACAGGTTATGCTAAAGGGAAGTCACTAATGGAAGAGGGAGGGTAAAAGAAAGAAGGTGAATGTGGGTGATACATTTTCTATGTAAGAATGGATGTAGAATTTTAAGACCTGTTGAAATCATCATCATAAGGTGCCTAGGTTGAAAGGAGAAAAACAGAGGGGATGAACCAAATCTGACTACAATACATGAAAATGTCACAATGAAACTCCCTGTATAGCTATCTTAAACAAGCAAAAATGTCCTTTCTCAAAAATGGAGAATAGGAAGGTAAAACAGGTCCTGCCTAGGAGCTAGTGTCAGTGGGATGGGAGAGATAATAGAAAGGGTGTGGGAGGGTGAATGTAGTGGAAATATTATGTACTCCTGTATGGAAATGGAAAATGAGACCTGTTAAAACTATTCCAGGAATGGGGGGGGGGGAGATGGGTAAAGGAGAATGATGGATGGCGTGAATTCAACCATGATATATTGTAAGAAGGTTTAAAATTGTAATAATGTGCCCTAATGTAACAATGTTAATAAAAAAGCTCCAGTTGCAAAAAAAGCCCATTAGAAGCAAAATAAATGTTACTATCTCCATGTCCAGATGATGAAAACAAAATACAGAGAAATAAAATGCTTCCAAATTACTTTATCAGAAGTCAATTCATTGTCTGAAGAATGTTTCTTTCTTATATTCAACCCAGAGCTATTTCCATCTACACTTTGTCCTAAATTTCATGGATAAATTTTGATTACACTAAATATTCTTGGGAATGTTTATTACATAAATCATACAGAACATACTCTTCTTTGTTTTTCTGACTTGAACAATAAAAATTAATTTTCTAGTTTGGGAGTTAGAAACTTCAAGTCAAGATGTTGGCATGGTAGATTTAAGAAACATTAATGATTTCATAACTCAAGAATTAAGGAAACTACCTTGTGATTTGTAGAATGTCTCCTAACTCTTGAGCTGCAAGATAGGGAGTTCACTGAGGTTAAACCAAAGTTTTTAAATTACACAATTACTTGAAATTCTGATTATCTGTGTGCTTAAAATTAGTTTAAAAATACAAGACTGTTTTGTCTATATGATGGAAAGTTAAAGATTTAAAGATATAGAAAAAGACTGGTGCAGATACAGTTTTACCACTTGCTACACATCAGGAAGTGCAACATGAATAAATATACCCAACTAAAGCTATTTAAAAGGTTAACAGTTTTAGGGGAAGGCATTTGAAGCCATAGGTAAAATGGTGAAAAAAATAAAGGTTTAAGCTGCTATGGTATTCCCCTTATCCATAGGGGATATCATCTGGGACCCTTGGTGGATGCTTGAAACCACTGATGGTACCAACTCTTATGCTGTTTTTTCCTGTACTTACATACTTGCAATTAAGTAAAGTAGGGGTCACTTGAACACAGTCACTGAAGACAGCTACTCAGTTTTGAACATGTGTAGCATATCAAGCGCATATAGTCTGGACAACAGCTATTCACATTCCAGGAAGGAAGGAGCCAGACAGCACAAGATTTTATCCCACTGTCCAGAATGCTGTGCAATTTAAAGCTTATGAATTACGTCTGGACTTTTCTGTGGGATTTTTTTGGATCATGGTTGAACTTGGGTAACTGCACTTGTAGAAAATGAAACCGTGGTTAAGGGGCACTACTCTACCTTAGTCTGGAAGAAGTAATGTGGGACCAGAAGAATGGATATTGGGTAAAGCCTATGACAGACAGGCTTTGAGAATTTTAAAATCAGATACTAAATCTTAACTATTTCAGTGAATTCAAATGTACCCTTGGAAAACCATGTTGTTTTTACTTATTGAATACTGGAAGCCAATTGTGACAGAATTAACAATAGTCTAATACCATTGTGACAGCACTTTTTGTTGTGCATATTAAAGCAATATGCATGGAGCAAAAATTTTAAAAAAAGAAAGTTACCTTTTTCTTTTATCTGAGTCAGTACAACAAGGGCAATGTTGAGCGACTTATCCCATATAATATAGCTATTTTGTGACAGTATTAAGGCTTTTGTTCTCACCAGCTAGGCCGTGCTAATTGAGTATGAATGATTGCACCACTTTCATCTTTCTAATGTAAAATGATGCTCACATTCATTTAAGGGTCTCCAGCATCCTTACCTTGGTATAATTTATGTAACATTTGTTTTGCACTTTCTTTTAAATTCACATGCTAGGGCTTCATTTTTCATTCAGAAAAAAAGGATTCATTACTGCAAAATATTTGAAATTGTTACAGAGGTCTCAAACTTAGTATAACTTCTTGCTAATTGCAAAACATCTTAGGAGACTATATACAAACAGAATAATTTAAAAGTTAATAATCTCCTAAGTAATCATGCTATATAATGTAGTTTTTACAAGTTGTCTTTGATATGCAGATTAGAGGAGAATTTGGGAATAGTTCTTACATAAGTGTACCCATCTTCATGTTACAAATTCGCAGAGAAAGAGGAATAAAATTAATCGAATGCTCAAAAGTAACAAAGTTCCTGTGTTGTCACCCATCTTCTTTGTTATTTTCTTAAACCTACCTAATGGATGATTGCCTTGCTATGCCATCAGGATGGTATGTTTTGCATTTTTGCTAGAAGTTACAGAAAGTTAGTGGCTGGGAGCCGGAGGTTGGGGGGGACAAGATGTAGGGGATGTAGAGATGGGAATGGAAATGTATGTGCCTGAGCAGAGGGCCTTTAAAACCTGGCTCTCATTACTCGAAGCCTTAGCCCACAAGACTAAGTATAAATATGTGAAATTAAGTTTCCTTTTTTACCTAAACACTTGTTTTTCATTTTGCACTATGTCACATTCACAGAGCACATTGTATTATAAAAATCTTATCTTTTATAAGTTAATTACCAATAATTTGTAACAAACTACATATCAGATTAAATCATATGAAATGCCAATATTAGACCTTATTGAAAAACAAAGATAGCAATTTCAAGTTCATGCTAATACTTAATATTATACAGGTTGTATAGTTATGTCCTTAATCATATACTTTCTAATCTTAGAATAAAGTTTTTATCTAGTCACTGTAGGCAGTGAAGAAAAATCTCAAATCACACACACACACACACACACACACACACACACACACACAAATAATCCTGCTAGGATTTGTGGTAACATCAAGTTTATGAATTTAACTCAAGGATAACTGGCATGTTTATATAATTAATTTTTAAGCTGTTGGCATGATTTATTTTTCTATTTATTTAAACACTTCATTTCACTGTTTTGCAACCTCTAGAAAAGGTTTAGCACTTCATTGATTAAATGTATTCTTCAGTACCTGAGTTCTCTGATGTTTTCGTAAAGGGTTAAAACATTATATTTTCTCATTATTTACTGCTGGATTACTTAAATACAATCAGTACTTTGGGTTGTAATTTTATCTTCATAAATTTTGATGGGTTTAAATTAATTCTATTTCCTTGTTTGAGGATTCACAGAACTTTTGATGTGGAAATTTATAGCTTAGATTTTACCTTTCCATCCTCACGTATTTCATTCCTTAATTTCTTTACTAGTTTTTAAGCAATGTGTTTATTTCTGTGGCTCATTTACTATAGTTATTTACTTTTGGGCAAGACATCTACCAGCAAATCAGTTAGAAGTGGTTAGTTATATTAGACATTCTTAGCCTGCTCATATTGGATATGTGTGTGTGATTGGAGAGAGAGATTTTCTGGTTATGTCCCACTGGAAATCGGATGTGGTTTCCAAATACTATTTTGCACTAAAGGAAGCAAGGCCCCTTGAAGAAATATGGTCAATCAGTTCTGGGCTGGAATCACAACAACAACAAAAAATAAGCCTAGGGCATTTCATTTATTCTAGCTGATCCCCTTAGAGTTGATATCTACTATTGCTGAGCACTTTGTATTAGCCACGAAGCACAGGTATGACACAGTCCTATGGCATACATATCTCTAACCTCAATTTATTGGATGGAGAATTGAACCTCATAGTATAGCAACTTTCCAAGGCCGCACAGATAATAAACTGAGGATCCCAGGATTCAAATATAAACCCGTACTTTTAGTCACTAGACATGCTGAAACTCTATCTATTGTGTTTTTATCAGAGCAATAACTATTCAAAATTATTCTTTAGATCCCATATACTTTTGTTTTTCCTTTATTAATTTCTTTGGAAATTAGGCTTTTATTTCTGTCCAGAAAAAAACAACTGTATGAGTTCTCACTAAAAGTACGTAGAAGAGGAAAACTTTCTTTCCTTACCCATTGTGAGGCTCATGGCTTAAATCCTTATAACAAAATAAAAGTATTAAAAAGAAAAGCACACTAATTCATCCAATAAGGTAACATGGCATGAGAGCCTTCAGAAATGAAAACCTGAGGGCCCAGAAAAACTGTGTTTTTCTGCTTCGGTTCAATGAAAAATGTATAGTTTTCTAGAAGTATGACAAGACAAAAATGGGGTATGAACAGATGATAATAAACTGGGAGGAACTTAGCAAGGCCTGTTTGTTTATATTCTCCTCTTTATCTCAGTCTTCATTTTTTCCCTTAGGGTATGTGACAGGACACCTGTCACATGAGGTGCTTTGGGAAGAAGGGAGGCAGAAGATCAGAGAGATACTTCCCTAGGCTTTATTCTCTTTTTTGTTTACCTCTACATTGTCTTCTCTATCACCATTCCAAATATCTCTTTTTGTTGTTATTCCTCAAATCCTTCTGAAATATCTAATTGTCAACATCCCTTTTAAACGCACCCCTCCCCAAATCTTTCCCTGAACTTTGATGAATGTTATTGGTTCACCTTATTTCAGAACTTCCTTATCTCTGAGTTCCTTAAACTGGTCCAGGTATTCTTACTTCTTTTTTCTTTATTCACTAAGAAAAGAAAAAAAATTATAGATATTTCTTGCTCTATTCAAAAACTTTCAGGGCTGGCATTGTGCTTAAGTCATAGAACACCTGCCTAGCATGCATTGAAGCCATGAGTTCAAACACAGTAACCACCAAAAAGAAAAAAGAAAAAAACCTTTCAATCCAGCTTTTACAGAAGACATATAAAGGCCTGTGTCCTCCATATTCCAAACACTGTTAAGTTTGCATCTCCTAGTAAGAATCCCAAGACAGATTTGTTTCTTCTCTCTATAAAATAATCTCTTCTCACTTTCTAACTGAAAAGCATAGCATTTGGGTATGCCTGTCATTTATTTGCCAGAACTGTAGATTTCATTTCATATTTACATTCACTTACCCAAACTTTAGAGTCAGGTTGCCAATTTCACTGGGATGATTTACACATCTCTTTTTTCTCAGGTAGATTATCATTTTTTTTTATATATTCACAGCCTAACTCTACAAAGGGGATGAATAAAGATGTGAGCTCCATCTAGCTTATTGAATCCCACAACATGATTTTGTCAGTCTTTTTTTTTCTCTTGGCATATTTTTAAAAGTTGACATAAATTCACTGCTGTACTGAAGTCACCTTGCAATTGGATGTGACCATGGGAGCTGCCTTCCTAGCACCAGGAAATTGAACATTTCCCTAACTCTGCTGTTTTCCTTTGGAAAGGAAAAAAAAAACCATGACATTACCCTAAATCTCTTTTGAGCACTTTCCTTTCTCAGTCTATCTCGTAATTGCAGATCTCCTGACCCATACTAAAGTCTTACCAGAATCCTGCCCTCAGGATGCTGCTCTTTTACAGCACACATACCTGCCTCCCTTCATTCGCCTCTTTTCCTGAACTTCCTGCAGCTGAAAGAGTTCTGTTGGCCAAGTGCAAAGGATAAATGAATGACCTCTATTTCCATCCTTTGGTAACTCTTGAACAATCACCACTTTTCTTCTCCAGCTTGATCCCTCTCCATTCTGATTTTACCTGCTTCTGGTCCTGTAAATTGGGAGTGGCTACAGTGTACGTAGACACCATCTTGATTCTCCTTCATCAGTCTTTAGGTTTGTTCTTCATTTTTTCAACTGAGCCAAGTTTACTGGATTTTTCATAATAGCTTCAAGAAGTAGGGAGGGAAAGAATTTTTGTCCTCATTCTCAGTTGAATTACTGAACTTCTATTATGGAACCCCAGGTTCTGAACACTCTGCATGCTATGACCTTAAGATGTAAGACCAAGACAAATAACTAGAGAAGTGGCAAAGGTGCCAAATTTGGAATTGATTCCTTTCTATTTACTGCTCAGCATTATATATAACCTGGACTCATATTAGAACACATTATCTCTTTGTGACTTAGTTTTCTTACCTACATATAGGTCTAATACAAACTCCTACATCATTACATTGCAAGAGTTAAGTACATTTATAAATGCAAGACATTGAGAACACTGGCTGGTGCACTCAGAATTCTCTTATTACTAACTATAATAAATAAAGTCATGTCTTTCTTAAAATGTGTTCATTTTTGGTATGCTTTATGCTTTTAGCACTATCCTTCTTTAAATCTCTCAAGTTGCTAAGCATAATAAACCATGACCTGCTCAGTCACATTCAGCTTCCAATAATATTTGTTGACTTTATCTTTGAAATACCTTTTATACCCATCTCTTCCTCTCCATCACTACTATAACTGTAAAATTAAATACATAATAATATATTAATATATTGTTTCTAAATGTCATTAATATGTGATACATAATGCAAATTTCAATATTATATATTCATAATTTAGACTTTGAGAAATGAGGCCTTATAGAAGAAACTTATGATTCAATGGATACATTGACAGTTTCATCTGGTCACACCCTACAGATAATTCATATTTACAGTGACATATTCAGAGTAGGGCTCCCTCATGAAGTGGGAGGAAACTTCAGTTTGTATCTGGAATGATTCAATCACTTCCATTCTCTTGAAATCTCTATTTACACAAGTCCAGAAACCTTGGTGCTGCTCATCAATTTGTTGCCTTGTGTCTTGCCCCATTAGTGTCAATCACTATTGCTAGATTTTGAAGTGGTAATACAAATTCCAATATCTTGGAGCCTTTAAAACCAAGGTTTTATTTCTTCCTCCTGCTAAAACTCACCATGAGTTGGTTGTGAGCTCATCCCCTGGATAGTCCTATTTAGGGACTGAAGCTGAAGAAAACTCTATCATGGATATTGCTGATTGGTCACTGTGGTAAGAGGAAGAAAGCATTGGAGCATCTTGACTGTAAATTAAATAATCCAGACCAAAGATAATACTCATCCACATCTGATCATAACCCAGTGGCCAAAAATTCTCATAGTATCCCACAGAATTGCAAGGAAATTACAAAAGCTAAACCCCTCCATGCTATGCAAAAGACAATATGAAGACATATGTGCACATTAGAGATCTCCAACATGTTGTGTTGGAAGATCTTTTTTCTCTCATTTTTATTAGCATACATTAATTGTACAGGGGCAATTCATTGTGACATTTCTGAAGAGCCTTACATTGAACATTAGTTAGGTTTGCCCCTACCATCTTACCCCCATGCCCCCCACTCCACATAAAACAGTTGCAAACAGTTTCTTTGTTCTATATTATATATATGTATATATACAAAGCACATCACCCATATTCACCCTTATTCCCTCCTTCATTTCCTCTATTCACCCCCTTCTACAAACACCCCCTCCCCACAGGACATATTTTACAATCCTGTCCTTCATTTTTAATTCCAAAGTCAGCGTTCAAAGAGTTTCTTGATGTATCTCAACTGTATGAATATACTGTATTTTGGTTTGTTCAATCTGCTCTGTTACTCTTCCTTACCAATTCACTCCTACCCCCTATTATTCAACAGCTTTCTGTATATATTGTCATATCATCTACCTACACAGATGTAATGTATTCAGATATCGTTTGCTATCTATCACTATCTTTTGATGAGACATTTTCCATCAGAACATGTCCTTTTGGGTAAATGATGTTTCAAAAGATCAAGAAGAAAGGTAGCTTCTACTGGGAGGGGCGGGTAAATGAAGGAAGTAAAGGGATGAATATGATTGATGTAGTTTCTATACAAGTATGAATATGGAACACTGGAACTTGTTAAAGTCACCACAAGAAGAGGAAGGAGGGAGAATAACAGAGGGGATGAATCAACTTGGGGTACAATACATGTATATATGGAAATGTCACAACAAAACCTCCTGCATAGCTATCATAAACCAAAAATGAGTGTTCTTTTTTAATAAATGAAGCACAGGATGGTTAAGAGAGAGAGAGAAACAAAGGGAAGGAAGGAAGGAAGGAAGGAAGGAAAAAGAATAAAGGAAGAAAGGTGGTTTCATCAAACTTGCTAAGGGGAGAAGCAAAAGTCCCTAAAATCAAAAGATATATTTAATTCTCATGAGATTTTCTTATCAGTCTGCAACATCATCAAGTAACATAGTTGGTCAGTCATATTGCTGTTTAAGTAACTCTCCTTTTACTCAGCTCTAACCTAGAAATTACATAGTGTGATACCACCTTAATTAAAACCCATAGAGACCAGGTTTTTCATCCAATTTGTTCTTATGTTATTACCAACTTTTGTTATTCCAAATACCCTTGTTTGTATTTTTAACTGTGGTGCTTCATCTTCCAACAGTTTAAGCAACAAACCCAAAACTGCTGCTTTTACTACTTGTCTCACACTCCCCAACACTGCTTCTGATGTTAGCTTTCTGCAGCACAAATATCATCTTACAACTTTCATCCTTAAGGTTTTCCATTATGTGTAAACTTGTGGAAATCTTGGCATATTTTCCACCAACTCATTCTTCCCTCCATTTTCCAACAAATTCTAGAGGATGCCTGGTATCCACTCTACTCTTTCTCTATGGATCATGCTGTGCTCTTCTTGAAGGAAGCAGTATAAAATGAAAGCCAAATTTTGGATTCCATCTGATTTTATTTCAAATCCACACCAACAATCCTCAGTGAATGAGCACTAGTGATCTATAAAATGGGAACACTGTTTCCTGAGATGTTGCAAATCTTTTGAGAATTCACATAGATAGATAGATGATGGATAGAGCACAGTGCCTAAAACAAAATTAATTACTCTATAAATCACATCCATAATTTTGGACCCCCCAGGATTGCATTTGCTATGCCCCATTTCCCTTGGATGGACCTTTAAACCTAGCAGATTCCATCTATTTTTCTAGAAATGGCTTAGACTTATTCCACTTCATCAGTAGTCTCCTGTGATGTCCTAATACTCATTCTTGGGTAATATTTTCAAAATATATCCAGGGTAGCAATTTGTATAAGATATGATTTTTGTTTATCTTTTGGAATTATAAGGATGATTATAGTTTATCTTTAAAAATTGGAAATTACAAAAACTCCATTCATTTAAAATCACTTTTATGCAATTCACTGTGATGTCTATGTTTACCTATTTAGATTCTTGCCAACTGAATTGTTTATAAAGATTTCCATATATCCACAAAATTACAGGAACATAAAGCGAGCCTAATGTACTCACCACCCAAATTTACAAATTGTTAAAATCTTGCCATATTTTCCTCAGAAATATTTATGTCACAGATGTGGCTAAAATTTCTCTTCTTTCTATTTACCATTCCCATTAGAGATATAATTGTTGGGATTGTATTAATAACACTGCTGTGAATATTCTTCTATGTATCTTGGAATGAATATGTGAGCATATTTATGGTAGCTATGTAATAATATGTGGAATTGCTGGAAATGCTTATTATTAGGTAGCACCAAAAATATTTTTGAAAGACACTGTATTAATTTATATTTCACACACATGCAGGAGAATTCTGACTGTTCTGCTCTCTTACTAAATAATTTGCATAAATCTTTTAATAACAAAACCATAAATAAATGACCACACCCAAAGAATTTAATATTAATGCATTACCTATTTTCTAATATATGTTTTAAATTCAAATTTTCTCAGTGCCCCAAAGATATTCTTTACAGTTGTTTTACATTAAAATAAGAACCAACTGATATTCATTCACATGTTATCATGTCTCTTTAGTTTTTAAAAACAATGTGATGGAATCTGGGAGTGGTGGCACATACCTATATCATCAGCTGTGAAGGGGGCATAGATAGTAGGACCATCATAAGAGCCTGGCACCAGAAAAGAGCATGAGATCTTAACTGGAAAAATAACCTAGAACTAGAGGGAGAAAGCAGAAAGCGTGCTTCCTAAAGTAAAATCTTGGAGGGACACTGGAGATGCACCTGGCAGGAAAAACCACCAAGAAGAGGCAAAACTCCAACTCCTCCACAACCCCAGCCCACGCATAGCATCCCCACTCCACATTAAATAGAGAAACCAGGAGGGCTTCTGAGCCATCAGATGCCAGCTCTGGCATCTTGGGAAAAGCAGACCACCAGGTGAGCTAAGCAGCACATGGTAAATAAGCATAGCCCCCTGGACAGACTGAACCCACCCAGGGAAAAAAGAGAAAAAAACAAACTGAATAATAAATAAGTAGCTGAATAAAAAATAAAATTAAAAGACACATAGCAAAGAGGGCAGGGTGCCCTGAGCTCTAGAGAGTGGGGGAAGGGCACTCCCCACTTGAACTGTAAAAAAACAAGCCAGCCAGAGAAGGCAGGAGTGGCAGCTCCTCTCCCAATGTGCTTGGAGAGGAAAAGGCTTGTAACAGTGGCTAGAGTGTAGCACATTCCACCAGAGAGTCAGGGAGGGGCACTCCTTCACATGAACTGTAAATAAACAAGCCAGCAGGAGAAGGTGGGTGTAGCGCCACACCCCCCACCCCCGTGCGCTTGGAGAGGGGAAGGCTTGTAACAGCAGCTAAAGTGTGGCACACTCCACAGGAGAGTGGGAGAGGGACACCTCCCCATGCAAACTCTAAATAACAAAAAAGAAAGACAGCAATTGCAACAGGCAGGTAGAACTGTATACTGGAGAAAAGAAAAAGGGCATGCGACCAGGAGAACGCTAAACAAACAAAGCCTGTGGGGCTAGGTGAGTGTAAAGCTCATTCCTGAAATCTGCATAAATAAAGCCTGCAGCAGCAGCTGGCTGACAGTAGGAGACAGGTGAGCCACAGCCTCAGATAGACATTCAAAAAGCTGTCTCCAGACTCTTTTGTTTGTTTGTTTGTTTCTCTCGTCTTTTGATGAGACAATGACAGAACTAGGATTGGATGCTGAAGGACTAACTGAAACTGTATTGAATTTGAACTTGGGACTTATTTGTTTTGTTTTGATTTGGTTTTTGGTTTTTTTGTTTGTTTGTTTTTTCCCTTTTGGTGAAACAATGAAAGAACTTAATCACAGATATCAACACCAGGACCTGAGGCTGAAGAACTAACACCAAAATTATTAAGACTGAAACTTTATTGCAGTTGAACTTGGGATTTTTTTTCTTTTTTTTTTCTAATTATTATCCACTCTCTGTCTCTCTAATGTCTGTTTACCTCACCGTTGATTAGTACACTATCTCTCCCTGTTTATTTCTTTGGCTCTAGAAAGGTTTTTTTGTTTTGTGTGTGTGTGAAGATGGAAAAAAGAGGGAAAACATTTTCCCCACAATAATAAATTAGCACAGGAACCACAGGGAAATGAAGAAAACAGATACCCAGATCCAGACTCCAACAAAATGAAGATAAACTATGCCAAAGAGTCCAATGAAGCCCACAAGAACAACCTGAGTGAAGAATTCCTGCAAGTAATCAATGAGAATTTTATAGAGATGATACTGGATAGGGTCAACAAAAATGTACAAGAGACACTCAAGAAATTCCAAGACAACAAAAATAGAGAATTTGAGAAAGCACAAGAACAAATAATGAAACTATACAAGCACTGCATAACCACCAAAGTGAAACAAAGAACATGATAAATAAAGAGATAAATGAACTCAGGATGAAATGGACAATATTAAGAGGAAGCAACTCAGGATATGAAAAACCTCAGAAAAAAGAATGAAACAGAAATGCAAAACAAATGAAAGGCCAACCCAACAGAATAAGAACAAGCAGAAGACAGAATCTCAGCTCAAAGATGAAATGGTAATTAAAGGAAAAACTGAAGAACTATTAGTTAAACAACTCAAGACCTGTGAAAAGAAAATGCAAGAACTTACTGACTCCATCAAAAGACCAAACCTGAGAATCATGGGCATCGAAGAAGGAGAAGAGGTGCAAGTGAAGGGAATGCATAATATATTCAACAAAATAATAACAGAAAATTTCCCAAATCTAGAGAAATCCATGCCCATACAGGTGCAAGAGACCGCCAGTACATCAAATAGACCACCAAAATAGCACTACCCAACAGCATATTATCATTAAAACAACAGGTACAGAGACTAGAGAAAGAATATTGAAGGCTGTAAGAAAAAACAAATAACATACAAAGGTAAACCCATCAAAATCACAGCAGACTTCTCAATAGAAAGATTACAAGCAAGAAGAGCTTGGGGTGAGGTCTTCCGGGCATTGAATGAAAATAACTACAACTCTAGGATACTCTACCCAGCAAAACTATCATTCAAAATAGATGGAGCAATAAAAGTCTTTCATGATAAGAAGAAACTAAAACAATATGTGACCACCAAGCCACCACTACAAAAGATTCTTCAAAGGATTCTGCACACAGAAAGTGAAACCCAACATAACCATGAAAGGGCAGGCAGTACCAAATTACTGGAAAAGAAAAAGCAAGAAAGTAGAGAATACCATTGATTTAGCTACACACAATCAAACCCTAACACAACTAAGACAACTAAATGACAGGAATCACCTCATACCTATCAATACTAACACTTAACGTTAACAGACTTAACTCCCCCATCAAAAGGCACCGCTTGACGAAATGGATTAAAAAGGAAGATCCAACAATTTGTTGCTTACAGGAGATCCATCTCATTGACAGAAATAAGCATAGGCTTAGGATGAAAGGCTGGAAGAAGATTTACCAAGACAATGACCCCCCAAAACAGGTAGGAGTAGCAGTACTTATCTCAGACAAAGTAGACTTCAAACCTACATTGATCAAATGAGATAAAGAAGGACATTCCATATGAATAAAGGGGAAATAGACCAAAAGGAAATAACAACTATCAACTTATGTACACCCAATGTCAATGTACCAAATTTCATCAAACATACTCTGAAGGACCTAAATGCATATATTAACTCCAACACAGTGGTTGTGGAAGACTTTAACACCCCACTATCATCAATAGATAGGTCATTCAAACAAAAAATCAATAAAGAAATCCTAGATCTAAAACATACAATAGACCAAATGGACCTAGTTGATGTCTACAGAAAATTTCATCCAACTTCTACATGATATACATTCTTCTCAGCAACCTATGGAACTTTATCCAAAATAGATCATATCCAGGGCAGAAAGCAAGCCTCAGCAAATATAAAAAAATAGAAATTATACCATGCATTCTATCTGATCTCAATGCAATAAAACTAGAACTCAACAACAAAAATAAAGACAAAAAACATGCAAGCAACTGGAAACTGAATAACTCATTACTTAATGAACAATGGGTCATTGATGAAATAAAAGAGGAAATTAAAAGGTTCCTGGAAGTCAATGAAAATGAAAACACAACCTACCAGAACCTATGGGACACAGCAAAGGAAGTCCTAAGAGGAAAGTTTATAGCCATGAGTGCATATATTAAAAAGACTGAAATATATCAAATCAATAACCTAATGATACATCTCAAACTCCTAGAAAAACAAGAACAAGCAAATCCCAAAACAAATAGAAGGAGAGAAATAATAAAAATAAGAGCTGAAGTCAATGAAATAGAAACCAAAAAAAACCATACAAAGAAATAATGAAACAAAAAGTTGGTTCTTTCAAAAAATAAACAAGACCAATAGACCCCTGGCAAACCTGACTAAAATGAGGAGAGAAAAAACCCAAATTAGTAAAATCAGGAATGCAAAATGGAAGATAACAACAAGCACCATGGAAGTCCAGGAAATCATCATAGACTACTTTGAGAAGCTATATTCAAATAAATTTGAAAATCTTGAAGAAATAGACAGATTTCTACATAAATATGATCATCCAAAACTGAACCAAGAGGGCATTAATCACCTGAATAGATCTATAACACAAAGTGAAATTGAAACAGCAATCAAGAGTCTCCCAAAAAAGAAAAGTCCAGGACCTGGTGAATTCTCTGCTGAACTCTATCAGACCTTTAAAAAAGAACTAATACCAACCATCCTTAAACTGTTCCACAAAATAGAAAGGGAAGGAAAACTGCCTAACACATTTTATGAAGCCAGTATTACACTCATCCCAAAACCAGGCAAAGACATCTCCAAAAAGGAGAACGATATGCCAATCTCCTTAATGAACATTGATATAAAAATCCTCAATAAAATAATGACAAACTTAATTCAACTACACATCAAAAAGATCATTCACCACAACCAAGCAGGCTTCATCCGAGGAATGCAGGGGTGGTTCAACATATCCAAATCAATAAATGTAATACACCACATTAATAGAAGCAAAGACAAAAACCACTTGACCATCTCAATAGATGCAGAAAAAGCCTTTGATAAGATCCAACACCATTTCATGATAAAAGCTCTAAGAAAACTAGGAATAGAAGGAAAGTACCTCAACATTATAAAAGCTACATATGACAAACCTACAGCCGGCATTATACTTAATGGTGAAAAACTGAAACCATTCCCTCAAAAATCAGGAACTAGACAAGGATGCCCACTATCTTCACTCCTATTCAATATAGTACTGGAATTCCTAGCCAGAGCAATTAGCAAAGAAGACGGAACAAAAGGAATACAAATAGGTAAAGAAACTGTCAAAGTACCTCTATTTGCAGATGATATGATCTTATACCTTAAAAACCCAAAAAACTCTACTCAAAAGCTCCTAGACACCATCAACAGCTATAGCAAGGTAGCAGGATATAAAATCAACATAGAGAAATCGTTAGCATTTCTATACACTAATAATGAACAAACTGAAAAAGAATATAGAAAAGAATTCCATTTACAATAGCCTCAAAAAAAATCAAATACCTAGGTATAAACTTAACAAAGGATGTGAATGACCTCTACAAGGAAAACTATAAATGTCTAAAGAAAGCGATTGAGGAAGACTATAGAAAGTGGAGAGATCTCCCACGATCATGGATTGGTAGAATCAACATAGTGAAAATGTCTGTACTCTGAAAAACAATCTACATGTTTAATGCAATTCCCATCAGAATCCCAATGACATTCATCAAAGAGATTGAAAAATCAACTGTTAAATTTATTTGGAAACACAACAGGCCATGAATAGCCAAGGCAATACTCAGGAAAAGAACAATGCTAGAGGTATCAAAATACCCAAACTTCAAACTATATTTCAAAGCAATAGCAATAAAAACATCATGGTACTGGCACAAAACAGACATGAAGACCAGTGGAGCAGAATAGAGGACCCAGATATGAAGCCACACAACTATACCAACTTATCTTTAACAAAGGTGCTAAAAATATACGATGGAGAAAATACAGCATCTTCAACAAAAACTGCTGGGAAAACTTATTAGCAATGTGCAAAAAACTGAAACTAGATCCATGTTTATCACCATATACCAATATTAACTCAAAATGGATCAAAGACCTTAATATCAGACCCCATACTCTAAAGTTGGTACAGGAAAGAGTAGGAAATACTTTGGAAGTAATAGGTATAGGCAAGAACTTCCTCAATAGAATCCCAGCAGCTCAGCAACTAAGAGACAACATAGATAAATGGGACTTCATAAAATTAAAAAGCTTCGGCTCAACAAAAGAAATGGTCTCTAAACTGAAGAGACCACCCAGAGAGTGGAAGAAAATATTTGCCAGCTACACATCAGACAAAGGACTGATACCCAGAATACATAGGGAACTCAAAAAACTAAATTCTCCCAAAATTAATGAACCAATAATGAAATGGGCAAGTGAACTAAACAGAACTTTCTCAAAAGAAGAAATTCAAATGGCCAAAAAACACTTGAAAAACTGCTCACCATCTCTAGCCATTAAGGAAATGCACATTTGGCCTCTGTCACGTTAAAGTTTCTGAATTAGTTCCTTTGCATTGAGGACATCAAATGCTATCATGTTTTTGGGGTTTCTTACCTATCCTCATACCTCCGTTGTGTGCTCTCGCCTTATCATGTGATCAAAGTCTAGTCCCCTTGCTGTATTTGCCCTTGATCTAAAGTCAGCATATGAAGGAGAACATACAATGATTGGTCTTCTGAGCCTGGCTGACCTCACTCAGGATGATGTTCTCCAATTCCAACCATTTACTTGCAAATGATAAGATTTCATTCTTCTTCATGGCTGAGTAGAATTGCATTTTGTATAAATACCACATTTTCTTAATCTATTCATCAGTAGTGGGGCATCTTGGCTGCTTCCATAACTTGGCTGTTGTGAATAGTGCTGCAATAAATATGGGTGTGCAATGCCTCCAGAATAACCTGTGTCACATTCTTTTGGGTATATCCCCAGGAATGGGATTGCTGGATCATATGGTAGATATATGTGTAGATATTTAAAAGCCTCCAAATTTTTTTCCAGAGTGGTTGTACTAGTTTGCATTCCCACCAACAGTGTTGTTCCTTTTCCCCCATGTCCTTGCGAACACCTGTTGGTGGTGGTGTTTGTAATGATGGCTATTCTAACAGGGGTTAGGTAGAATGTTAGTGTGGTTTTGATTTGCATTTGGCTACAGATGGTGAGCAGTTTTTCATGTGTTTTTTGGCCATTTGAATTTCTTCTTTTGAGAAAGTTCTGTTTAGTTCACTTGCCCATTTCTTTATTGGGTCATTATTTTGGGAGAGTTAAGTTTTTTGAGTTCCCTGTATATTCTGGTTATCAGTTCTTTGTCTGATGTATAGCTGGCAAATATTTTCTACCACTCTATGGGTGGTCTCTTCAGTTTAGAGACCATTTCTTGGTTGAGCAGAAGCTTTTTAGTTTTATGAAGTCCCATTTGTCTATGCTATCTCTTAGTTTCTGAGCTGCTGGGATTCTATTGAGGATGTCCTTGCCTATAACTATTACTTCCAAAGTGTTTCCTACTCTTTCCTGTACCAACCTTAGAGTATGGATCTGATATTAAGGTCTTTGATCCATTTTGAGTTAATACTAGTACAGGGTTATAAGCATGGATCTAGTTTCAGTTTTTTACAGACTGCTAACCAGTTATCCCAACAGCTTTTTTTGAAGAGGCTGTCTTTTCCCCATCATTTATTTTTAGTGCCTTTGTCAAAAAGAAGTTGCGTATAGTCGTGTGGATTCATATCCAGGTCTTCTATTCTATTCCACTCATCTTCTTGTCTGTTTTTGTGCCAGTACCATGCTGTTTTAATTACTATTGCTTTGTGATGTAGTTTGAAGTCGGCTATTGTGATACCTCCAGTCTTGTTCATTTTGCTGATTATTGCCTTGGCTATTCATGGTCTCTTGTGTTTCCAAATGAATTTTAGGGTAGATTTTTCAATGTCTTTGATGAATGTCATTGGGATTTTTATGAGAATTGCATTAAACATGTAGATTGCTTTTGGAAGTATAGCCATTTTAACTATGTTGATTCTACCAATCCATGAGCATGGGAGATCTCTCCACTTTCTACAGTCTTCCTCAATCTCTCTCTTCAGAAGTTTATAGTTTTCCTTGTAGAGGTCATTCACATCCTTTGTTAAGTTTACTCCTAGGTTTTTTATTTTATTTTGAGGCTATTGTAAATGGAACTGTTTTCATATAATCTTTCTCAGTTTGGTCACTATAGTGTATAGAAATGTTAATGATTTTTGTAAGTTGATTTTGTATCCTGCTACCTTGCTATAGCTGTTGATGGTGTCTACATTTTGTTCAGTAGAGTTTTTTGGGTCTTTAAGGCTAAGGATCATAGAGTCTGCAAATAGGGATATTTTGACAGTTTCTTTACCTATTTTATGTTCCTTTTATTTCTTCTTCTTGCCTAATAGCTCTGGCTAGGAATTCCAGTACTGTGTTGAATAGGAGTGGAGATAGTAGGCATCCTTGTCTCATTCTTGATTTTAGAGGGAATGGTTTCAATTTTTTACCATTAAGTGTAATGTTGGCTGTTGGTTTGTCATAAATAGCTTTTATAATGTTGACGTATATGCCTTCTGTTCCTAATTTTCTTAGAATTTTTAGCATGAAATGGTTTTGTATCTTATCAAAGGTTTTTTCTGCATCTGTTGAGATGACCAAGTGGTTTTTGTCTTTGCTTCCATTAATGTGGTGTATTACATTTATTGATTTTCATATGTTGAACCACCCCTGCATTCCTGAGATGAAGCCTACTTGGTCGTGGTGAATAATCTTTTTGATGTGTTGCTGAATTCGGTTTGCCATTATTTTATTGAATATTTTCACATCAATGTTCATTAAGGAGATTGGCCTATAGTTCTCCTTTTTGGAGATGTCTTTGCCTGGTTTGGGGATGAGTGTAATACTGGCTTCATAAAGTTAGTTAGGCAGTTTTCCTTCCCTTTCTATTTCATGGAACAATTTAAGGAGAATTGGTATTATTTCTTCTTTAAATGTCTGATAGAATTCAGCAGAGGATCCATCAGGTCCTGGACTTTTCTTTTTTGGGAGACTATTGCTGCTTCGATTTCATTTCTTGTTGTAGATCTATTCAGGTGATTAACATCCTCTTTGTTCAGTTTTGGATGATCAGGAGACAGAGATTTATCAATTTGATTGATCTTCCTTTCTAATTTCTTAACCAAAAAAATTTCTTTGGGAGCATTTTTTGGAAGATGGTGGACTATAGGTGTGCACCACATTCCTGGGTCTCCATGAACCAAAAATGAAACCTCATGTATGTGGTAACAAGGACAGGTGCACACATTATTAAGCCAGGGATGGCACCAGTAAAGGAACAGAAAGATAGTGTCTAGGGAACATTTAAAAACAGTGAACCTTAGATCTATGAAAGAAACAAAGTGAAAACTTTGTTCAGTATGGAGCCCAGAACTGTCTTATGGAAGCAGAACTGGATATACTCCACCCCTTGACCATTCTACCCCTTTTATTTGTTTGTTCTTGTTTTACTTTGTTTCCAGAAGGGACCACATGCATATGCCACCGTGAAATTTGAAATGGGGCTAAGTACAGGCCAGCAAGCTTTACCCCAGCCATTGGACATAGCCACTTGGGGCAGAAGGTGAACAGGACAGGATGTGGGGCAAGCAAGCCCAGCAAACTTCCCTCTACCTGGTTGCAGCTCTGAAGGCACCACCCGGTCCAGCATGTAGAGGTGAGTGCAGATGCCCATGAGAGACAGAGGCTCCCATACCTAGAGCTGATCCAGAGGGCAAGTGAGGCCATTCATTGACTGGGTCATAGGCCTGAGACAAAGGGCAAGCCAGGGAGGTGTGGGAGCACATAAGCCCAACAGATTTCCCTCTAATCAGTTACAGCCCTAAAAGCACCACTCAGACCAGTGTGCATATTTGAATATAACAAATACATACAGTGTATCCCAAGCTGCATATAAGCCAAAGCTCCCATTGGGTCACCTGTACAGGCGTGAGCTAGAGAGTTGTAGTGTGCTCCTGACCTACTATCAGTGCTTAGACACCCCTCATCACACACCCTGGGTCCACCTCACCAAACCTTGGCAGAGCACCCCAACCCTGAGAACTCCCACTGTGTCAGAGGACTTGACCTACCTAATCCCAGCAGGTGCCCCTGGTCTAGAGTCTTAACTGACTTTGGAGTACTATGCACAGGCTCAGTCCAAAGGGAAATACTAGGCAGTCCAGGGATCCAGAGTGGATATATGAGTAAGGACAATAGAACTTCAGACAGAAAGCTGAGGACCAGGGATTGCAGGAGAGCCTCCTATACTGATAGACATACACAACATACACAAACACTATTCTTTTCAACAAGGAACAAATACTGATTTTTAATTTTTCTATGTATTTCATAAATCTTTCTATTGGCAGTTTATTCTCCCTCCCTGTTTTTGTATTATTCTTAACTTTTCTTTGAAAACAATGACTATAGCATCCTTCTTCACAAGAATTGAACTATATCCCTGCCTATTATTTTATTTACCTTCAGCCCACACATTTTACTCCCTTTATCCCCATCTTTCATCTTCCTATTTCTTTGCTCACTCTCCTTATTTTTTCTACTTATTTTTTGTTGTTGTTGTGTTGGGTAGGGGGTACAATGTGACATTTACAAAAGTTCTTATATCAAATATATCATACTTGAATTCACCTCCTCCACTGTTCTCCTTTCTCCCCTCTCTCCCCTCATTACAGAAATAGTTTCAAATGATATTATTTTTGCATTTACATACATGTGTACACATGTTTGCACCATATTCAGTCTCCTACTCCTTTTCCCTGCCACTTCACCCCTCCCATTGGTACCAACTACCCTTCTGGGCAAGACTTGTTCTGCCCTCCTATTCTCTGATTTTGAACAAGAAAAAAAGGTGGGGGGAAATGACAGTTTTGGTTATTTGAGATAAAGGTAGCTACACAGGGAGCTTCCTTTTTTTTAAGGATTAATGCCAAAAATCTTTATTGTGGCATTAAATCAATCCATAGTTTTATTTATTGATTGATTTTTTATTTTTTATTATGTGCATACATTGTTTGGGTCATTTCTCCACACTGCCCCCCTCCCCAACCCATCCCTCCTCCCCTCCTCAGTTTCAGGCAGGTTCCATTCTGCCCTCATGACTGATTTTGTTGAAGAAAAGACATAAACATAATAAGAAAGACAAAGCATTTTTGCTAGTTGAGTTAAGGATAGCTGTACAGAAAGATTCCTACTATTGCTCTCATGTACCTCTGTGTTACTTCCCATGTGGAGTCAACTCTAACTGATCTTTACATTGGTTCCTGATCCCCTGTTAGTGATAACTTGTCATTTTAAGGTTTCTGCATTAATTCCTCTGAAGTGAGGATATCAAATGCTTTCATGTTTTGGGTTTTTCTACCTATTCCTATATCTCCCGTATGTGCTCTCCCCTTTTCTTGTGATCCAAGTCCAACAACATTGCTGCATTTGCCCTAGATCTAAAGTCTGCATATGAGGGAGAACATACAATTTTTGGTCTTCTGAGCCTGGCTGACCTCTCTCAGAATGATGTTCTCCATTCCATCCATTTACCTGCAAATGATAAGATTTCATTTTTTTTCATGGCTGAGTAAAATTCCATTGTGTACAAGTACCACATTTTCTTGATCCATTCATCAGTAGTGGGGCATCTTGGCTGTTTCCATAACTTGGCTATTGTGAATAGCACTACAATAAACATGAGTGTGCAGGTGCTTCTGGAGTAACCTGTGCTGCATTCCTTTGGGTATATCCCCAGCAGTGGGATTGCTGGATCATATGGCAGGCTTATGTTTAGATTTTTAAGAATCCTCCAAATTTTCTTCCAGAGTGGTTGCACCAGCTTGCATTCCCACCAACAGTGGATCAGGGTTCCTTTTTTCCCACATCCTTACCAGCACTTGTTGTTGGTGGTGTTTTGGATGATGGCTATTCTAACAGGGGTGAGGTGGAATCTTAGTGTGGTTTTGATTTGCATTTCCTTTATGGCCAGAGATGGTGAGCATTTTTTCATGTGTTTTTTGGCCATTTGAATTTCTTCTTTTGAAAAAGTTCTGTTTAGTTCAGTTGCCCATTTCCTAATTGGTTCATTGATTTTAGGAGAGTTTAGTTTCTTAAGTTCCCTGTATATTCTGGTTATCAGTCCCTTGTCTGATGTATAGCTGGCAAATATTTTCTCCCATTCCATGAGTGGTCTCTTCAGTTTAGAGACCATTTCTTTTGTTGTGCAGAAGCTTTTTAATTTTATGAAGTCCCATTTATTCATCCTTTCTCTTAGTTGCTGGGCTGCTGGGGTTCTACTGAGGAAGTCTTTGCCTATACCTATTTGTTCCAGAGTGTTTCCTGCTCCTTCCTGTAGTAACTTCAGAGTTTCAGGTCTGATATTTAGGTCCTTGATCCATCTTGAGTTGATACTAGTACAGGGTGATAGACATCTATCTAGTTTCAGTTTCTTGCAGACAGGTAACCACTTTTCAGGGAGCTTCCTTGTGATATTTCCATGTATATAAGTATTATAACCCTAATTGGTTCATTTCCTCTATTTTTCTTCATTCTACCTTAGTACCTTTCTTATGGTAGTTTCAGCCAGTTCGAGAATTCTACTTCATTCTTGTATAGAGAGTATATCAACCATATTCATCTTAGTTTCCTTCTTTTACACTACCGCTCTTGTATGTGACCTCCTCCCCTTAGTGTGACCAGTTTTTCATAATATTGCTACATTTGCATTAGGTCTATATTTCATATATGAGAGAGAACCTGACAGTTTGATCTTCTGAGCCTGGCTAACTTTGCTTACGATGTTCTCCAGTTCCATTCCATTTCCTACAAATGACAAAATTTCATTTTTTGTAGCTGAATAACATTCCATTGTATATAAGTACCACATTTCTTAATCCTTTCATCAGTATTTTGGCATCTTGGCTGATTTCATAGCTTAGCTATTGTGACTAATGTTGCAATAAAGATAGGTATGCAGATATTTATTGTAACCTGACTCACATTCCTTTGTGTATATCTCTAGGAGTGGTAATGCTGGATCATATGGCAGATCTATTTTTAGTTTTCTGAGGAGCTTCCATACTGTTTTCTATAGTGGTTTTACTAATCTGCATTCCCACCAGCAGTGTATGAGGGTTCCTTTTTCCCCACATCCTCACCAACATTTGTTGTTTGTGTTCTTGATGGTAGCTATTCTAACAGTAGTGAAGTGGAAGGTTAAAGTGTTTTTTATTTGAATTTCCTTTATGACCAGGAATGGTGAGCATTTTTTCATGTATTTTTTAGCCATTTGGACTTCTTCCTTTGAAAAGGCTCTGTTCAGTTTATTTGCCCATTTCTTCATTGGGTCATTGATTTGGGGGGAGTTTTTGCTACCTAATTTTTAACTGCCTTACTGTACTATATGCGAGAAAGCTACTGCTTTTCATATATAGCAAGATTGGTAGTATAGATCATGTTGCTAATACTTGTATGCTTCATATAAATATCTGATCTGGTATTGAGCTGGTGAATAGTTATTACTCAGTTATACCCCTAAGGCAATAGTGAGAAATGGCACATCAACCCTACCACTATCCAGTCCTACCAGAACATAAAGAATAATTACTTTAGGTGATTAAAACCTCTAGTCAATGACTGGACTTCAGATGAACAAATCTCAATCAGAAACAAGAAATATGAAACTGCCAGGCATTGTGACACCTCAATAAGTCAACAGTCATACAACATAGGAGCTCAATGATAATGAAGTTGAAGAGCTCTCAAATAGTAAGCTAAAAGAGTGATGACAAGAATGATCAACAACATGAAAGAGGACATGTATAAACACCCCAATGAAATCAAAGAGAATATAAATAATTAAATGAATTCAAAGGAAACATATTCAATAAAGTAATAGCAGAAATTTTTCCAAATGTTGGCAGATACCCATCCAGGTACAGGAGGCCTTTAGGACTCCAAACAGTCAAGACCAGAATAGAATATTTCCATGTCATATTACAATTTTAAAAATTAAGTAAAGAGAACAGGGAAAGAATATTAAACACTTCAAGAGAAGCAACAAGTCACATACAAAAGCAAATCCATCAGAATAACAGCAGATATCTCAACAGAAACCTTAAAACAGGAGGACATGAAGCAATACATTTCAAGCTCTGAAATAAAATATCTGCCAACCTAGATTGCTATACACAGTAAAGCTATCCTTCCTAATTAAAGGAGAAATAAAAACCTTCCATGACACACAAACTAACACAATTTATATTCATTAAACCAACACTGCAAAAGGATACTTAAAGGATGTCTAAACACAGAAGAGGAAGTTAAATGCAGCTATAAAAATATGAGACTAAATAAATCACACCAGTCAAGTAGATAAGAAAATTGGAGTAGGGAATAATCAAACAGAAAAATGACAAAATGGCAGCAATTACCATGAATCATTCAAAACAACTCTGAATGTTAATGGTCTCAATATTCCAATCCAAAGACACAAAATTTGGACTGGATTAAAAACAAGATACAACCATTTGTTGCCTACAAGAAATGCACCTCAATGACAAAGTCAAACACAGGCTTAAAGTGAAATGATGGAAAAAGATCGCCAAGCAAATGCAGCCCAAAGCAAGCAAGAGTAGCTATACTCATATATGACAAAGCAGACTTAAAACCAAACTCAATAAGAAGAATCACTTCATATCAATAAACAGAACAATTCATCACAAAGATTCAACTATTATAAATATATATGCAGTGAAATGTTTGCATTCTCAATTTTATTATGGAAACACTACTAGACAAACCTCAAATAGACCCCAAAACAAATAGTGAGTGATGACGTTAGTACCACACTAAGACCAATAGATCATCTAGAAAAAAGTATCAACAAGGAAACTTCAGAATTATTTGGCACTATACATCAAATGGATTTAGTAGAACATTCCACCCAAAAATCACAGAATGAAGCCTTTCAGCTGTCCCTGGAACTTTCTCCTAAATAGATCATATTTTAGGACATAAAGAAAGTCTTAACAAATACAAGCAAATTGAAACAACTTCCTGCATTTTATCAGACCACAATTGTATAAAATCAGAACTCACTCACAGAAAAAAAATCTTAAGATGTGGAAAATGAAAATTTTTACTTATGAATGATCAATGAGTTATTAACAAAATAAGGGAGGAAATTTAAAATTCCTAGAAGCAAATGAGAATAAAAACAAACTTTCCAGAACCTTTGGGATACAGCAAAGGCTGTGGTAAGAGGAAAGTTTATATTCATGAGTGCCTACAGATAAAAAAATCAGAGAAATTTCAAATAAGCAACCTAACAATACATCTCCACCTTATAGAAAACAAGAAAAAGCCAAACCTAAAAGTAGTAGATATAAATAATAAAGATCAAGGAAGATATTAATAAAATGGAGGTGCAAAGATCAATGCAAAGAATCAATGAAATAAAAAGTTGGTTCTTTCAAAAGATTAAAAAAAGATTGACAAAACATTAGTCAAGCTAATCATAAGAAAGAGGGAGCATGCCCAAGTTAATGCTTTTGCCAAAGTACTGGGCACAAAATCAACATTAAAAAATCAATGTCTTTTCTATACACCAATAATGAACAGGCTGGAAAAGAAATCAGGAAAGCAAATCCATTCACAATGGCCTAAAAAAATTGAATACCTAATAAATCTAACAAAGGAGGTAAAAGACCTCTACAATCAAAACTATAAAATATTGAAGAAAAAAAACTGAAGAAAACAGGAAGAAGAAAAGACCTCTCATGTTCATGGATTAGAAGAATATATGAAAATGTCTCTACTATTAAAAGCAATCTGTAGATTCAATATAATCCCATTACAATTTCAAAGTCATTATTCACAGAAATAGAAAAATTAATTCTAAAATTGATTTATAAGCACAAAAAATTCTGAGTAGCAAAAGCAATCGTGAGCAAACAGAGCAAAGAAGTCATATCTGACTTCAAATTATACTACAGAGCCATAGTAACAAAAACAGGATGGTATTAGCACAAAAACAGACATGCAGATCAATGGAAAGGAGTAGAAGATCTAGAACTAAGCTGAAAAAGTACATTTATCTTATCTTATTTTGACAAAGGTACCAAAAGACTACACTTAATAAAAGAGCATCTCTTCAAACATATTTGTTTTGGGAAAGCTGAATATCCACATGTAGAAGTCTGAAACTAGATCCCTGCCTCTCTCCCTGTATAAAAATCAATTCCAAATGGACCAAAGACCTTAATACAAGACAAGAAACTTTGAAACTTCTATGGAAAAACACAGGGAAAACCCTTAAAGGTATAAGTATTTATAAGGCTTTTCTGAATAGAACCCACAATTGCTCAGAAAACAATAATTAAAAAATGGATTGTATCAGGTTAAAAAGCATCTGCACACCAAGGGAAACACTTTCCAGAATCAAAAGAAAATCTGCAGAATATGAAAAAATCTTTAACATTTATTTATCAGATAAAGGATTTAACATCCAGGAAACATAAAGATCTACAAAAATCATCCCCCCAAAACATCAATATTCAAATAATAAACAAGCAAAAGAACTGAACAGTTTTCAAATGAAGAAGTACAAATGACTAATAAATACATAAAAAAAATTCAACATCCTTGATCAAAGCAGAAATGCAAATCCAAACATCACTGAGGTTGCATCTCATCTAATTCAGAGTGACTATCATCAAGAAAACAAATTACAAACAACAAATTCTGGTGAGGATGTCAGGGAAACGGTCCCTGTACACTACTGGTGCAAATGTAAGTTAGTGTAGCCACATGGAAATCACCACGGAGGTTTCTTAATAAAGACAGAGTTACTGTATGATCCTACTATACCACTGTACATATATCTGAAGGAATGCAAGTTAACATATAGTCAAGACACCTAATACACTCATGTTTATATCAGCACTATTCATAATAGCCAAAATATGGAATTAGACTATGTGCCCATTGACAAATATATGGAAAAAGAAAATGTTTATATGTGTGTGTGCATGTATGTATGTGTGTATATATATATATAAATGTATATATATATAGTGGAGTATTATTCAGTCATAAAGAAGAATTAAACTACATCATTTGTAGGAAAATTGATGGAATTAAAGATCATCATGTTAAGTGAAATAAGGCCTAGAAAAATAAATACTTCATGTTATCTCTCATATGCAGAGTCCAGTCCTTAAAAATGAATGGCAGGCTGGGAACCAGTGACTTAAGTCTGAAATCCTAGCTACTCAGGAGACAGAGATCAGGAGGATAATGGTTCAAAGACAGCCCAGGCAAATAGTTCACAAGACCCTATCTCAAAGAAAACCCATCACAAAAAAAAGTGCTGGTTGAGTGGCTCAAGGTCTACACCTTGAGCCCAGTACCCCCAGTACCCCCCCCGCCAAAAAATGAATGACAGGAATGTAAAACTGGTACTTTTTGAGGGTGGGTTATCAACAGGAGGGTGAAGGGTGAAAGGAGAAGATGAAAGGGGAATTGAATATAGTAAAGGTACTTTGTATACATGTATGAAAACAACAATGAAACTTCTTGAGATAGGTGAAGAAGCAGGGAATGGGGAGTAAAAGAAGGTGTGATGTTTGATACATATATGCATATTGTATGCATATATGCAAATATCACAATAAACCCTTTTGTATAACTAATATGAAACACAGGAAGAAAACCTTTATTTGAAAGCTTCATCTCTGTACAAAACAACTGGCTGCTATAAATTTCCCTGTAGTGCTTTTATGTACAAAGTTTAGACATTTTGTAGTTTTATTTTTTCTTATAATTTATTTTAACTTCTCTTAAGACTTCCTCCCATATCCATGGATTTTTGGTAGGCTGTCACTTAACTTTCATTTTCTGGACATTTTCCAGAAGATTTCCTATTATTGATTTCAAGTTTAATGTCAGTGTTCTAGGTATTTTCCATTTCTTTCCTCATTATGTAGATTTTCCTCTACTTTCTTGAACATAGAGCACATTTATATATAGATTTAATGAATTTGTATTCCTTTCAATGCTGTAATTTCTGGATGTGTTTCTATTGGTTAATTTTTTTCTACTGATTATAGGTCATATTGTTCTGCTTTCTTACCTACCTGAGTTTTGTTTGATTGGATGATAGATGCTGTGAGTTTTATGCTTTGCATACTGGATTTCATTGTATTCTTTTAAAGAACAATAAAATTTTTATGCATTGTTAAATTCCTCCAGAATTGGTGATCCTTTGAGGCTTCTCTAAAGATTGGTTATGATGGACATAGGGCATTCTTTAATATAGGTATAATATATAATATAAATGTACAATTGTTAAGGTAATAGACCTTAAAGGACTCTTTCTCATGTTTTATGTTTGGTTTGATGAAGTCTTTCCATGTGGCCTGATGTGACACAAAATCCCCTGCCTTATAAAACCTTCAGTAATTATTTGTCTGTTTCTCTCTGGAGTCTCTTGTCACAGTCTTGAATTTCCTTCCATGTGTGTTCATTTTGTGTTGCCAATAACATAGTACCATAGACTGGGTAATTTATAAAGAAGAGGTTTATTTAGGATAATGGTTCTGGAGATTCGAGTCAAGAGGATTCACTGGCTGATGGTATCACAATCTTCGGCTGTCAGAACCCTAGTTGGTTCAGGGTATCTCATGGCAAGAGACAGGTAATATGTACACATCTGTGTACATGCCTTCTGGTCTCTCCCCCACGATAATAAAGCCACTGAGATTCAATCATAGAGACTCCACCTTGATGATCTTATCTAAGTGTAATCACTTCCCAAAGTTCTCTGAACGCTGTAGTTGGATTAAGTTTCCACCCTCTTAATACCTAACAATGGTGATTAAATTTCAACATATGAAGCTTTGGGGACACACTCTAACTATACATATCCAATCCACAGCACCATGAATATGAAAATCAATATTCAGAACAAAATTCTTAGAGACACTGAAGATTTCTTTCTACAGAGTCTTCCTCTTTGGCATTCTTTTATAAAAATTCTCACCATCTCAGCTCTATGAACTTTGCTCTCTGTTTTCTCAACTCAGAAATATTGCTGGGCTCTGTTTGGGTTCACAGCCCTGCTCTGCAGCTCCAAACTAGATCCAAGCAGTGTTCTGGGAAAACCAAAGGGCTCACCTTATTTGTCACTCTACTCTTAGGATTATAATTTTGTTCCATTTCATACAATGTTTCAAAATAATTGTTCCATAAGTTTTTCTAGTTTTCTTATTGTTTACAAAAGAAACTTCTTTGTGCAAAGCAAGTCATCCATTGTAGTTCACATGCAAAATCAGAAATTGCAAATATTCAAAATTCACACATTTTAATCAGCACAACTTACAGCATTTTCTAACCAAATAAAACATATTCACCTATATGTCCTTCCATCCTGCTCTGCAGGATCCCCATGGTAATTGGGAGTGTGCATTTCCTAAGCACCATTGAAGAAGTTTACTCACCTTCCCCAAACTATAGCACTTTCATTCACATGGCTACCACTTCTCAACAGCTGCCTTTATTTTACTACTAATGCAGGATGGTTGCCTTCTTAAGTCACTACTTCAATTTCATTTTTACACAAACTCATCCATCTACTGTGCTCTGCTTTAAAGCTCAATGAATCACACCTGTTATTTAATTTGCCTGCATTCTGCACCTTTCATCTTATTCTTCTAATTTCTTTGTTACATCATCTTATTTCAATGATTTTTGTTACTTCTCTTTCATTTTTAACACCAAATATCTAGTTGATCCATCACTTTGTTCCTTTCTATATGTTCATAGCTCTGCAGTGAAAACACCCTGATATATAACCCATTTTATTATTGTGTATTTTATAAAACTCTTGATGGCAAATATGATAGAGATACTTTGCCAAAGCAGTTAAAATTTTATTCTAAGTTTGTGTGTTCAGTATGAATTATATGCACTTTGTCACTATAAAACTAGTGTCAAGTTCTATATCTATCTACTGTCATTACATAGACATGATACATAACCATAGTGTTTTCTCAGCTGGAAAGTGGAGTTGAATCTTCCCAAATTCCCAAGTCATAGAAACTCTGAAAATTTTTTTTAAATAATGAGTATTGTTTTAACCCTGTAAATATGGTAGCTTCATATGCAACAATTGCAACTTTAAAATGGTATATAGGCACTGGGCAAGACAGCTCATGCCTATAATCCTAGCTACTCAGGAAGCAGAAACCAGGAGGATTCTAGTTCAATATCAACCCAGAGCTAAAAAATTTGCAAGACCACATCTACCAATAAAAAAGCTAAGTATGGTGGCATGTATCTATTGTCTCAGATATACAGGAAGCACAATGGGAGGACCATGTTCCAGGCTGCCCTTGCCAGTGGTCAAAAAAGAGCATGGAGTGTGACTCAAGTGGTAGAACATTTGCCTAATCAAGTATGAAGCTCTGAGTTCAAAACCCAGTACCTAGATTCCAAGATGGTGACTAGAGGGAGGAAGCAGAAACCATGCTTCCTAAAGGAAACTCTTGGAAAGATGCTGGAGATACACCTGGCAGGAAAAACTACCAAGAAGAGGCAAAACTCTGATACCTCCACACCCCCAGCCCACACATAGCATCCCCACTTCATGTTAAACAGAAAACCAGGAGGGCCCCTGTGCCACCAGACACCAGCCTCTAACCTTCTTGGGAGACCACTAGCTCACTGTTGATTAGTACACTAGCTCTCCCTGTTTATTTCTTCAGTTCTGTTTTTTGTTTGTTTTGTTTTGTTTCCCTTTTTCTTTACCTTCTTTACTTTCCCTCTCCTCTCACCCTTCCATTCTTGATTTCACCATTGTTACTATTACAAGCTAGACAATACTAATTACACACAGTACAGGGTCAGTAACATTAGCAAGGGGAATGATGGGAAGACAGAAAAAAAGAGGGAAAACATTTCCCCCCCATAATAAATTAGTACAGGAACCAGAGAAAAATGAAGAAAACTAATACCCAGATCCAGACTCCAACAAAATGAAGATAAACTATGCCAAAGAATCCAATGAAGCCCACAAAAACAACTTGAATGAAGAAATCCTGCAAGTAATCAATGAGAATTTTATAAAGATGATACTGGATATGGTCAACCAAAATGTACAGGAGACACTCAAGAAATTCCAAGACAACAAAAATGGAAAATTTCAGAAAGCACAAGAACAAATAAAGGAAACTATAGAAGCACTGTATAAACACCAAAGTGAAACAAAGAACATGATAAATAAAGAGATAAATGAATTCAGGATGAAAATAGGCAACATTAAAGAGGAAGAAACTCAGGATATGGAAAATCTCAGAAAAAAGAATGAAAAAAAATGAAAAACAAAATAGAAGGCCAACCCAGCACAATAGAACAAACAGGACAGAATCTCAGAACTCGAAGATGAAATGGTAATTAAAGGAAAAACTGAAGAACTATTAGTTAAACAACTCAAGACCTGTGAAAAGAAAATGCAAGAACTTACTGACTCCATCAAAAGACCAAACCTGAGTATCGTGGGCAATGAAGAAGGAGAAGAGGTGCAAGCAAAAGGAATGTGTAATATATTCAACAAAATAATAACAGAAAATTTCCCAAATCTAGAGAAATCCATGCCCATACAGGTGCAAAAAGCCTCCAGAACACCAAACAGACCTGACCAAAGTAGAACTACCCCACGGCATACTATCATTAAAAAAACAAGTACAGAGACTAGAGAAAGAATATTGAAGGCTGTAAGAGAGAAAAAACAAATAACATACAAAGGTAAACCCATCAAAATCACAGCAGACTTCTCAACAGAAACATTAAAAGCAAGAAGAGCTTGGAGTGAGGTCTTCCAGGCACTGAATGAAAATAACTACAACCCTAGGATACTCTACCCAGCAAAACTATCACTCAAAATAGATGGAGCAATAAAAGTCTTCCATGATAAGCAGAAACTAAAACAATATATGACCACTAAGCCACCACTACAAAAGATTCTTCAGGGGATTCTGCACACAGAAAGTGAAAGGGCAGGCAGTACCAAACTACAGGAAAAGAAAAAGCAAGAAAGTAGAGAGTAACATAGATTTAGTTACACACAATCAAACCCACAAACAACTAAGACAACTAAATGACAGAAATTACCACATACATATCAATACTAACACTTAATGTTAACAGACTTAACTCCCCCATCAAAAGGCACCATCTGATAAACTGGATTAAGAAGGAAGATCCAAGAATTTGTTGCTTACAGGAGACCCCTCTCAGTGATAGAAATAAGTATATGCTTAGGATAAAAGGCTGGAAGAAGATTTACCAAGACAATAGCCCCTGAAAACAGGCAGGAATAGCAATACTTATCTCAGACAAAGTAGACTTCAAACCCACATTGATTAAATGAGATAAAGAAGGACATTCCATATCAATACAAGGGGAAATAGAAAAAAGGAAATAACAATTATCAACTATATACACCCAATGTCAACGCACCCAATTTCATCAAACATACTCTGAAGGAACTAAAAGCATATAGTAACTCCAACACAGTGGGTGTGGGAGACTTTAACACCCCACTATCATCAATAGATAGGTCATCCAAACAAAAATCAATAAAGAAATCCTAGATTTAAAACATACCATAGATCAAATGGACCTAGTTGATGTCTACAGAACATTTCATCCAACTCCTCACAATATACATTTTTCTCATCAGCCCATGGAACCTTCTCCAAAATAGATCATATCCTAGGGCACAAAGCAAGCCTCAGCAAATATAAGAAAATAGAAATTATACCATGCATTCTATCTGATCACAATGCATTAAAACTAGAACTCAACAACAAAAATAAGACAAAAACATGCAAATTGATAAATCTCTGTCTCCTGATCATCCAAAACTGAACCAAGAAGACATTAATCACCTGAATAGATCTATAGCAGGAAATGAAATTGAAGCAGCAATAGTCTCCCAAAAAAGAAAAGTCCAGGACCTGATGGATTCTCTGCTGAATTCTATCAGACCTTTAAAGAAGAACCGATACCAATCCTCCTTAAACTGTTCTACAAAATAGAAAGGGAAGAAAACTGCCTAACACATTTTATGAAGCCAGTATTACACTCATCCCAAAACCAGGCAAAGACATCTCCAAAAAGGAGAACTATAGGCTAATCTCCTTAATGAACATTGATGCAAAAATCCTCAATAAAATAACGGCAAACCAAATTCAACAGCACATGATAAAGTTCATTCACCACGACCAAGTAGGCTTCATCCCAGGAATGCAGGGGTGGTTCAACATATGAAAATCAATAAATGTAATACACCACATTAATAGAAGCAAAGACAAAATCCAACACCATTTCATGATAAAAACTCTAAGAAAACTAGGAATAGAAGGAAAGTGCCTCAACATTATAAAAGCTAAATATAACAAACCTACAGCCAGCATTATACATAATAGTGAAAAACTGAAATCATTCTCCATAAAATGAAGAATGAGACAAGAATGCCCACTAACTCCACTCCTATTCAATATAGTACTGGAATTCCTAGCCAGAGCAATTAGGCAAGAAGAGAATAAAAAGAATACAAATAGGTAAAGAAATTGCCAAAATATCTCTATTTGCAGACAATATGATCCTTAGCCTAAAAGACCCAAAAAACTCTACTCAAAAGCTCCTAGACACCATCAACAGCTAGAGCAAGGTAGCAGGATAAAAAATCAGCATAGAAAAATCCTTAGCATTTCTATACACTAATAATGAACAAACTGAGAAAGAATATGTGAGAACAATTCCATTTACAGTAGCCTCAAAATAAAATCAAATACCAAGGAGTAAACTTAAAAATGATGTGAATGACCTCTACAAGGAAAACTATAAACTTCTGAAGAAAGAGATTGAGGAAGACTATAGAAAGTGGAGAGCTCTCCCATGCTCATGGATTAGTAGAATCAACATAGTAAAAATGGCTATACTCCCAAAAGCAATGTACATGTTTAATGCAATTCCCATCAAAACCCCAATGACATTCATCAAAGAGATTGAAAAATCTACCATTAAATTTATTTGGAAACACAAGAAACCATGAATAGCCAAGGCAATACTCAGCAAAAAGAACAATGCTGGAGGTATCACAAACCTGACTTCAAACTATATTACAAAGCAACAGCAATAAAAACAGCATGGTACTGGCACAGAAACAGACATGAAGACAAGTGGAACAGTATAGAGGACCCGGATAGGAAGCCACACAACTATATCTTACTTATCATTGACAAAGGCAATAAAAATGTAGATGGAGAAAAGACAGCCTCTTCAACAAAAACTGCTGGGAAAAATGCTTAGCAGTCTGCAAAAAACTGAAACTTGATCCATTTTTATCACCCTATACCAGTATTAACTCAAAATGGATCAAAGACCTTAATATCAGACCACAAACTCTAAAGCTGGTACAGGAAAGAGTAGGAAACACTTTACAATGTATAAGTATAGGCAAGAACTTTCTGAATGGAACCCCAGCAGCTCAGCAACTAAGATATAGCATAGACAAATTCGACTTCAAAAAACTAAAAAGCTTCTGCTCAACAAAAGAAATGGTCTCTAAACTGAAGGGACCACCCACAGAGTGGGAGAAAATATTTGCCAGCTACACATCAGACAAAGGACTGATAACCAGAATATATAAGGAACCCAAAAAAATAAATTCTCCCAAAATTAATGAACCAATAAAGAAATGGGCAAGTGAACTGAACTTTCTCAAAAGAAGAAATTCAAATGGCCAAAAAACACATGAAAAACTGCTCACCATCTCTAGCCATTAAGGAAGTGCACATCAAAACCACACTAAGATTCTACCTCACCCCTGTTAGAATAGCCATCATTAGCAACACCACCACCAACAGGTGTTAGCGAGGATGTGGGGGGAAAAGGAACCCTTATACACTGCTGGTGGGAATGTAAACTAGCACAACCACTCTGGAAAAAACTTTGGAGGCTTCTTAAAAATCTAAACATAGATCTACCATATGATCCAGCAATACCACTCTTGGGGATATACCCAAAAAACTGTGACACAGGTTTCTCCAGAGGCACCTGCACCCCCATGTTTATTGCAGCACTATTCACAATAGCCAAGTTTGGAAACAGCCAAAATGCTCTACTATTGATGAATGGATTAAGAAAATGTGGTATTTATGCATAATGGAATTGTACTCAGCCATAAAGAAGAATGAAATCTCATCATTTGCAAGTAAATGGATGGAACTGGAGAACATCATTCTGAGTGAGATTAGCCTGGCCCAGAAGACCAAAAATCTTATGTTCTCCCTCATATGTGGACATTAAATCAAGGGCAAACATAGCAAGAGATTGGACTTTGATCACATAATGAGGCGAGAGCACACAACGGAGGTATGAGGATAGGCACAAACCCCTCCAAAAACAAGATAGCATTTGATGTCCTCAATGCAAAGGAACTAATGCAGAAACTTTAAAGTGACAGAGGCCAATTGGAGAAGGGGACCAGGAACTAGAGAAAAGGTTAACTAGAGAAGAATTAGTTTAGAATGTCACACATATGTTCAGGAAAGCAATGCGAGTAAACTCCCTGTATAGCTATCCTTATCTCAACTAGCAAAACCCCTTGTTCCTTCCTATTATTGCTTATACTCTCTCTTCAACAAAATTAGAGATAAAGGCAAAATAGTTTCTTCCTGGTAGCTAGGGTGTAAGGGGGGAGAAATAGGGGGCAGGGGAAAGGGAGGGGGTGGGGGGAATGGGGGAGAAATGACCCAAACATTGTATGCACATATGAATAAAAGAAATTTTTTAAAAAGTTGTGTTTGTGGTGTAAGTGGGGTGGTTCAGAGGTTGCCCAGGCAATTAATCAGGTGAACAATTTTTTTTTTAACATCATCAATTTATTTATTTATTTTTTTTGGTACTGAGGTGTGAACTCAGTACCTACACCTTCAGTCTTTCTAGCAGCCCTTTTCTGTGATGGGTTTTTTTATTGTTTTATTATTCATATATGCATACAAGGCTTGGGTCATTTCTCCCCCCTGCCCCCACCCCCTCCCTTACCACCCACTCCACCCCCTCCCTCTCCCCCCCACCCCCTCAATACCCAGCAGAAACTATTTTGCCCTTATCTCTAATTTTGTTAAAGACAGAATATAAGCAATAACAGGAAGGAACAAGTGTTTTTGCTGGTTGAGATAAGGATAGCCAAACAGGGAGTTGACTCACATTAATTTCCTGTGCGTGTGTGTTAATTTCTAGGTTAATTATTTTTGATCTAACCTTTTCTGTAGTTCCTGGTCCCCTTTTCCTATTAGCCTCAGTTGCTTTTAAGGTATCTGCTTTAGTTTCTCTGTGTTAAGGGCAACAAATGCTAGCTAATTTTTTAGGTTTCTTACCTATTCTCACCCCTCCCTTGTGTGCTCTCGCTTTTATCAAGTGCTCAAAGTCCAATCCCCTTGTTGTGCTTGCCCTTGATCTAATGTCCGCATATGAGGGAGAACATACGATATTTGGTCTTTTGGGCCAGGCTAACCTCACTCAGAATGATGTTCTCCAATTCCATCCATTTATTGGTGAATGATAACATTTCTTTCTTCTTCATGGCTGCGTAGAATTCCATTGTGTATAGATACCACATTTTCTTGATCCATTCGTCAGTAGTGGGGCATCTTGGCTGTTTCCATAACTTGGCTATTGTGAATAGTGCCGCAATAAGCATGGGTGTGCAGGTGCCTCTGGAGTAGCCTGTGTCACAGTCTTTGGGTATATATCCCCAAGAGTGGTATTGCTGAATCAAATGGTAGATCAATGTTTAGCTTTTTAAGTAGCCTCCAAATGTTTTTCCAGAGTGGTTGTACTAGTCTACATTCCCACCAACAGTGTAAGAGGGTTCATTTTTCCCCGCATCCTCGCCAACACCTGTTGTTCGTGGTGTTGCTAATGATGGCTATTTTAACAGGGGTGAGGTGGAATCTTAATGTGGCTTTAATATGCATTTCCTTTATTGCTAGAGATGGTGAGCATTTTTTCATGTGTTTTTTGGCCATTTGAATTTCTTCTTTTGAGAAAGTTCTGTTTAGTTCACTTGCCCATTTCTTTATTGGTTCATTAGTTTTGGGAGAATTTAGTTTTTTGAGTTCCTTATATATTCTGGTTATCAGTCCTTCGTCTGATGTGTAGCTGGCAAATATTTTCTCCCACTCTGTGGATGTTCTCTTCAGTTTAGAGCCCATTTCTTTTGATGAACAGAAGCTTTTTAGTTTTATGAGGTCCCATTTATCTATGCTATCTCTTAGTTGCTGTGCTGCTGGGGTTTCATTGAGAAAGTTCTTACCTATACCTACTAACTCCAGAGTGGTTCCTACTCTTTCCTGTACCAACTTTAGAGTTTGTGGTCTGATATTAAGATCCTTGATCCATTTTGAGTTAATATTGATATAGGGTGATATACATGGATCGAGTTTCAGTTTTTTGCAGACTGCTAACCAGTTTTCCCAGCAGTTTTTGTTGAAGAGCCTGCTGTTTCTCCATCATATATTTTCAGCTCCTTTGTCAAAGGCAAGTTGGTTATAGTTGTGTGGCTTCATATCTGGGTCCTCTATTCTGTTCCACTGGTCTTCATGTCTGTTTGTTCAGAGGTTGCCCAGGCAATTAATCAGGTGGACAATTTAATAAAGCAGCTCACATGTGAAATGAATGGGGAAACCTAGAAAGAAGATAATGAGAGATTACTGTGAAGCAAAGTGATGTTTATTTTTATTAATAGATTTGGTAATACTGAAATGTTAATACGAAAAAGTTCAGAGAAGAGGGTGACTTGAAGATGTTGGAATCTTTGTGTCCTTAGTGGTCACCTAAGTAAAGACCTAACATCGGCCACCATAGCCTCTCCCTCTTACACTGTGGTGACTTTTATAGCACGCCAGTATAGCTGGGGTATTTTCCCTAGCTAGTCCATTAGACGCTAACCTAGGTGTTTGCAGAAATTTTACAGTTGTAATTAAAGGCCTGAATCAGAATCAGTTAACTTCAAAGTAAGATACATTATCCCAGATAATGTGGGTTGACCTGGCTGAATCACCTGGAAAGCCTTTGAAGCCTTGCTGAGACTGTTCCAAGGTATAGAAGAAATTCCACATGGACACTCACATAAACCACTTCCTTGTACTAAATTATATGTGTGTGTATGTATGTATACATGTGTGTGTGTGTGTGTGTGTGTGTATAGCAATGAAGAATATAAAGATCCAGATGTTTGAGACCTACATGTACTTGGCAAACTGAACTCAACCATTAGCCTTCTCTTTACATCTGAGAACTGAAAGATGCTTAAAACCAGAATTACACAAGTATTTTCATAGATGACTACATGGCTCAAAAATGTTTATAATATGAAGTATTCACTAAATTATCACTCTAAAAATTAATGGCTCTTTCTAGACAGTGGGACAAATGCTCTGTTCAGTCTTTCCCTTCACCTTCCCTTCAGTTCAACTACTGAGCACCTTATCCAACTTTCTGTATCCACCTATAGAAAGTTAGCTTTCTATAGTCACTATCTAGAAGTAAAAGTAAAATGAAAATAATAAATCCAGAGTACCTGCATTTCTCTCTGATGAGTGGAAAGTTTAATAAATCTTGATCAAGCTGCTATAATTATTCATGTTAATACATGAATAACTGAAAATGAGATTTGTGTATTACCAAATAAATGAATTTTAAGATGAGAATTTCAGAAACCAGCAAGTAAGTTAATTCATGGGCAGATGAATACTATGTAAAAAAAAAATGTGGTCAGCACAAATGGCTCTACACCAAAGAAAAAGTTATGAATCTGGTGAAAGTGAAGGCAAATGCACAATAATGTGAGACATATCTAGGCAAAGCCAAGGCCCCTTTTCAGCTGGCAGCCCTCCTTTCTCTTCTGTCCTTATTGGTGATGACCAGTCCTTCTTTCCAGAACCAGGTTTCTGTGACAATGATATGCAGATTTCCTCGGATTTTAAAGTCAGTGCATTTGAGTGTGCCTACTCTGATCTTCATTCTTCTTCAGTTTCTGGAACTGAGTCCTTCTTGAAGCCTGGTATTTTATACTGAATCCCTCAGCCATGGCTTTGTCCTAATTCTAAATAACTGGGAAACCGAGGGACTCAGAAAAAATATCCTGAATTACTGGCCAGAGTTTAAAATAAAAGTTAGCTTTATTGTAATAATAATAAAGTTCACTCATTATAAATTAGTTCTCTATTATTTAAACTTCATTAAATTGAGGCAACTAGTACACACATAAACAAACCAACTGTAAGGCAACATAAATGTAATTTAAGTAGTTGTTGCCATTTTACCACAGATCGGCTTCACTTAAATCAGTATTTGCTTAGTTCATTTGTTTTTTGTTTCTCTTTCTTGAATTAAAAATATCCCAGACTACAACCAATAATTATCATTTGTTATTTTAAGGATGATATTAAAATATATGAATCCTCAATGAAATATTTATTTGTCCTTTGTAAAGTTCTGTTTAAAGGGATTTTATTCTAATTTAGAATATCCTTGACCATTTTACCCATTTAAAAACCTGTTCAAAGATATTATTTGAAAAGGATATCTTACATGTCAGGAAATGTTTCACAATGAAAGATTCAACTCTGGTTGATTTTTTTCAGTTTCACAGGCAAATTCAATGATATTGGCCTGTCACAGAAAGAATGGATCCTTTATTTTGTGAGCTCCCTGGAGCATTTTGCATGAATTGGCAATGCTTCCAAACTGGGAGAGAAAAAAAGCTGGGTACCAATCCTTACTCTATTTCGGGAGGGAGGTTAAACAAATACCATATCTTAGTTCCAGCTGTATCTTCTTTAAGATGATTGGGTTCACAAAGTGAACTGTGAGATCCATCCTAGTCCTAACAATTTATGATATATGATTGGAAATATACTAAAATAGAAAGCACAAACATTCTGCAAAAATAGTGACTTATCTAACATTTTCCAAGTTTACAAAGTATGGTCAAAATTCTGAACATTGAGATGAATGTACATCTTAGAATTTTTAGAAAATAATCTATCACAAAGAAAATAACTGTTTCATTATATATTATTGTACTCAAGGAATGAGCAAATTAACCTTCTAAAATTATCTCTATGTCACTCAAATATAGCCAAGTTATTTGCTGCATGATAAAGTCTCCTCTCTAGTTAATAAAACATTGCTTAATCTTTCTTCTTTTCTTTTTGCCTTTCAAAGTAAATTGACTTCCTACATGTATTAGTCAGTTTCTGCTACTATAAGAAAGTATCCAAGATAATTAACTTACTAAATTCCAGTCCATGGTCAGCAGATCTATTGCTATGGGTATCTGGTACAGTGCAGGATGGCAATGGCAGGGATGCATGGTACCGTAAACTGTTCACTCTGTGGCAAGGGAGTAAACCAGAAAGGCTGGGTTGACTGAAGTTCCCAAACCTTCTCCAAGATTATGACCCCGAGGACTGAAAGTCCTCCCAGAAGGCACCATCTTACAAAGGTTCAACTCTTGTTTTTTCTTATTAAAAAATTGCACTAAACCATGTATTAAAATAGAGCCAAAATGCTCAGTGGTAGAATGCTTGTCTAGAATGTACAAGGCCTTGGGTTCCATTCTCAGCAACACAACACACACACACACACAATCCATAGATTCAAAAATCAGGGGAAAAAAACTAAAGGAAACAACTACTCAATGTTGAATTCTCTTTATATTAAAGCAATAAAACCTATTCTTCCTCCAAAACCCCTGCAATCTATTAATACTATTGGCCAAAGATAGTGTGGTTTTAATTAAATTAATGAGAAACTAAGAATGAATATATTCTTAGTTCATCTCATAGAGTACTTCAACAATAAAAGGCAACTTTGAGTTTTAACATCAACATGTAAAAATCTTGTAAATTGTTACTTTCATTCTTACAATTGGAGAAAAGTTGGACAAACTGAAGACAAAATACCTTTCCTTTACTCATCAGAGAATTACTCATGGGAATAAGTATGACTCCAAAATCTGGAAAAATGACCAAATATAGAGAATCTCATTTGAATCTAAGAATCTCAGCCAAATTTCAGCTCACATGAGGCAGAAAACCTGGAACCACAAACTCCATTAAATGCTTAAATTGTCATTTTGACAAGTCACTGGGAGCTGAACATAAAGTAGCTTAAGAGTGAAAGCTTCCATGGGGAATCCTATATTGCCACAGGTTTGCTTCCAAGAGCATCACCAAGATTTTTCAGTAAAAAGTCAGAGGGGGAAAGAAGAGTTACTTACCATTTTGAAATAGTTCCAGAGCATTCTGCATTACAGAGATCTACTGTCCTAGGAAAATGACTTTACCTGTCCTTATCTACCTTGGGGGGAAAGATACTGACTGGAACCTTTTTGTTTCACCTAATTATAGTGAAAAGAAAAAATAAAACCTGAGGCACACTTGTGAATGTCAGTCTAGAGACACAGACTCACTAAAAGTCCAAGATTTAACCCTAAAATCACAAGGTGCTTCCCCTCTCAGTGTATTACCAGCAAAGATTAAGTATGATAACAATGGAATACAGCTAAATGAACTGAAAAATACAGATTGTGTTTAAGGAATTGTTAAGAAGAGAAGCCAACATGGGAGACAAGAAGAACAATAGAGGAAACTGAAGCATTAGGCACCAAAACATTGCAAACGTAAAGCCCAACTAACTGGATCCAGATTAACATACAGTCACTGGTGGAATGGCTTACATGGTAGAGTGCTGGCCTAGCAAACATGAGGCTCTGAGTTCAAACCTCAGTGCTGCCAAAAAAATAAATAAAAGTAAGAACTTATGGACTGGAGGTATGGCTCAAGCAGTAGAGCGCCTACTTTACAAGCATGAAGCTCTGAGTTCAAACACAAGTTCCACCAAAAAAAAAAACTCAACATGCAATCTATTTACCTCATTTCCTGTCACCCATCTTGTTAGCTTTCAATAAAATATTAGAAACCATGTTAAAATTCAAGAAAAAAATATAATCTAAGGAAATAAGAGAAACATCAGAACCAGACATAGATATTACACAGTTTGAAATTACTATGCAGAAAATAATTATTATATTTAATATTTTAAGAACTATATTGGAAAAAATACAACATGCATGTAAGAACAAATAGGTAATGTAATAGAGAGACAGAATCTCTAAGAAAGAATCATAAGGATCATAAGGAGACAAGATAGAAATAATGCCTTTAATGGACTCATCAGTAGACTGATACAATCAAAGCAAGAATTACAGCACTTAAATGTCAACAGGAAATTTACTAATTGAAATGCAAAGAGAAAAAAATATGAGGGGAAAAAAAAAGACCAGAACAGAACATTCACTGTTGTACAATAGCAAAAGGAACAAAATATGCATAGTTGGAAAAGAAAGAAACACAGAATATGCATTTGAAATAATAATAACAATGAAGCTTCCAAAATTAGTGACAGACACCAGAAGACAGATCTGGGAAGCTCAAAGAACACCAAAGAACATAAAAACAACAACAAAAAAATCTATGTATAGCCATGTCATATCCAAAATGCTGGTGGTGGGAGGGGGTCACCTAACATACACTGGAATAAGAGTAAGTATATCAGGATTCCCATGAGAAACCAGTCAAGAAGAGTAAAATGAAACATTTAAAGTGTTGGATGGGGAAAACCCTCCAACCTAGAATTCTAATGTTCAGTGAGATTATCCATCAAAAAGGAAGAAGAAATGCAGACTTTTTCACAAAACAGAAACCAAGGGAATTCATTATCAGCAGAACTCCCTGGCAAGACATGTTAAAAGAAGTTCTTCAAAGAGAAGGGGAATATGTGGGTTATAAATCTGATCTACAGAAAGAAAGAAAGAACACTAAAAAAGGAATAATGAAAATGAAATGATAACATCTTATTGTTCTTATTCTTGGTTGTACTGAGGGCTGAACTCAGTGTCTCATGCCTGCTAGGTAGGTGCCATACCACTTGAGCCATACCACCAGCCATTTTTTCTTTGGTCATTTTTTAGATAAGATTTTATTTTATTCCTGAGCTGATCTGGACCAAGATCCTCCTATTTATGTTTCCTCTACATGCACAGATGAGATGATAAGTACATACTACCATGCCCAGCCATTGGTTGAAATGGAGTCTCGGGAAATTTATTTTGCCTGACCTGGCACTGAGACACTCTTCCCCCAATCTCAGCCTCCCAAGTAGCTAGGATTACAGGTATGAGCCACCATACTCAGCTTATTTTTCTTATTCTTAATTGATCTAATAGATCATTGTTTCCTTAAAGTAATAATAGCTCCTGTGCAATAAGTGACTATAACATGGATTAATGCAATGGATGTCAGTAATGTTATAAAGAGTAGGAAAAATCAGGTGCATAGTGTTTTAAGCTTCTTCTAAAGTCATATGGTTTTGAGACAGACTTAGAGTAGCTACAAATGCATATTATAAATACTAGGGCAATTATTAAAATTACAAAAGAAAGTATAATTGCAATCTAAGAGGAAAGAAAATTAATCTTATAATTAAAATTAGAAAAAGGAGGAAAAGTGAAAATAGAAACAAAAAACAAGTGAAATGGAAACAGTTGTAAATATGATACATATGAATCCAAATATATGCATAAGCACTTCACATGTGAATAGCCTACATATAACCATTAAGTTCAAAGACTGAGAATGGAGTTTTAAAAGAAAAAGGAGCCCAACATCTATGTTATCAATAAGAAACATACTGCAGTGGATTGAGCAGGGCTCCCTGAAGCCCCAGAATGCAACCTATTTGGAAACAAGATCTCTACAAAGAGAGTTAGTTAAGATCAGGTGATATTGGATTAGGGTGGACTCTAAACCAATGACTGGTCTCCTTCTAAGATGAAGAGAGATATCACATAGATATGCACACAAGAAAGCAGGCTATCTGAAACTAGAGGCAGACAAGACAACAAAGCATCCTCAATCAAGACATGCCAGGACAAAAACAGACATGAAGACCAGTGGAACAGAATAGAGGACCCAGATACGAATCCACACAACTATACCCACCTTATTTTTGATAAAGGGGCCAAAAATATACAATGGACAAAAGACAGCCTCTTCAACAAATGCTGCTGGGAAGAGTGGTTATCTATCTGCAAGAAACTAAAACTAGATCCATGTCTATCACCCCATACTAGTATCAACTCAAAATGGATCAAGGACCTTAATATCAGACCTAAAACTCTGAAGTACAGGAAGGAGCAGGAAACACTCTGGAACTAATAGATATAGGCAAAGCCTTCATCAATAGAACTCCAGTAACCCAGCAACTAAGAGAAAGGATGGGCAAATGGGACTTCATAAAACTAAAAAGCTTCTGCACAACAAAAGAAATGGTTTCTAAATGGAAGAGACCACCCACAGAGTGGGAGAAAATATTTGCCAGCTATACATCAGACAAAGGACTGATAACTAGAATATACAGGGAACTCAAAAAACTAAACTCTCCCAAAATCAATGAACCAATAAAGAAATGGGCAACTGAACTAAACAGAACTTTTTCAAAAGAAGAAATTCAAATGGCCAAAAAACACATGAAAAAATGCTCACCATCTCTAGCCATTAAGGAAATGTAAATCAAAACCACACTAAGATTCCACCTCACTCCTATTAGAATAGCCATCATCAAAAACACTGCCAATAACAGTGTTGGCGAGGATGTGGGGAAAAAGGAACCCTTGTACACTGCTGGTGGGAATGCAAGCTGTTGCAAAGGCTCTGGAAAAAAAAAATTGGAGGCTACTTAAAAATCTAAACATTGATCTACCATTTGATCCAGCAATACCACTCCTGGGGACATACCCAAAGGAATGTGACACAGGTTACTCCAAAGGCACCTGCACCCCCATGTTCATTGCAGCACTATTCACAATACCCAAGTTATGGAAACAGCCAAGATGTCCCACTATTGATGAATGGATCAAGAAAATGTGATATTTATACACAATGGAATTTTACTCAGCCATGAAGAAAAATGAAATCTTATCATTTGCAAGTAAATGGATGGAACTGGAGAACATCAGTCTGAGTGAGGTTAGCCAGACTCAGAAGACCAAAAATCGTATGTTCTTCCTCATATGCGGACTTTAGATCAAGGGCAAATACAGCAATGTTGTAGGACTTAGGTTACATGACAAGGGGAGAACATATACGGGAGGTACGGGGCTAGTTAGAAAACCCAAAACATGAAAGCATTTGATGTCCCCACTCCAGAGGAATTAATACAGAAACCTTAAAGCAACAGAGGTCAACATGAGAAGGGGATCAGGAACCAGTGTAAAGACCAGTTATAGATGAATCAACCTGGGTTGTAACACATTTGTACATGAAAGCAATGCTAGGAATCTCTCTGTATAGCCGTCCTTTTCTCAACTAGCAAAAATGCTAGCTCTTTCTTATTATTGCTTATTTCTACTCTTCAACAGAACTGGAGAAAAGTGCAGAACAGGTTCTGCCTGAAGGGGGAAGACGGGGCAGGAGGGAAAAATGACCCAAACAATGTATGCACATGTGAATAAATGAATAATAATAATTTAAAAAAAGACATGCCAGGGATTTCCAGGAACCAGCAGAAGTGGAAGCAAGGAAACTTTGTTTGCTAGACTCTTCAGAGGAAGCATAGTTGCTATCAGTTTGAACTCCAGCACTGCAAAAAACAAAAAAGTGCATAGGGTAAAAATAAGAACATGGAGAACCATGTACCATGCTAACACAGCCAACTTCAAAACAAGGAGCATTATCAGGGATAAGAAGAGCCATTTCATTATGATAAAGGGACTAAGTATCCAAAACATAACAACTTTTAGTATGTATACAGTTTACAAATATGTGAAGCAGAAACTAATAGAACATAGAGAAATGGGCAAATTTAATTTGTGATGTCTGTCAACATACCTCTTTCAGTAACGGAGAAATCAAACAGGCAGAAAATCAATTGATATGAACAGCACTAATTCAAAATAATTGCCATGTAAGGACCTCTATGTTCAGGAACAGTAGAACACACATTCTCCCTAAAGTCATGAAAAACTCACCAAGACAGACAATACAGTGGGACATCAACTACACCTCAAAATTCTGAAAGACTGTAAATCATGCAAAACATGTTCGCAGACCAAATTAGACTTAAATAAAAATCATTTCATTGATTAGGCTATCTATGCCTTTAGTTTGTATCTCTTATCCTTCTTCTATAGCCATGATTCATAGGTTTGGTCTTTTCATGGTGTTTCAGATGTCTTTCATGTTCCATCAGTATTTTCTTAAGATTTTTTCTTGTTCTTTTGCAGTTTGATCTAATCTAATTCCTCTACTTTATCTTCTGTTCCTGATACTCTATTTTTAACTTGCTCTACTCTGTTTACCAAGCTTTTGATTGAGGTTTTTTATTTGACATATTGAGCTGGTCATTTCAGATTCTTTTTCAGGATTTCTATAATTTTATAAGTTCCTCTTTCACATCCTTCATGATCTTCTTAATTTCTTTCATCTGTTTGTTTGAATTCTCTTTGAGCTCTTTTAGTTATTTATTCATATCCTCTTTGAGACCAGACACTAGCTTTTGTGTTTCTTCTTTGAGCTCATTAATCTTTCTTTCTATCATTTCTTAGAATTCCATATTTGATATTTCCTTCTCTTCGGTGTTGTTTAGATCCTTAGTGGTATAGTTGGTTTTTGAGGGGGAGCAGTTGCCTTGATGATTCATGTTTCTGCATTGAGATTTACACATCTGGGGTTGGTTTGGGTTCAGGGTTCCAGTCCCTTGTGCCCCTGTGGTTGGGGTTTTTTAAAGGGTTGTAAAGGACTGGGCAGTGGTTGAGCTCTGGTGTGTTTTCTTGTCTCAAGATGGGAGGAGGTAGTGGTTCAATATCAATCCTTTCAGCTCGTTATTCTCAAGACATTGAATTCTATCCCTTGTTCCACATAGGGAAAAGAGGCTTAGCTACTAAAGCTGTCTCAATTATTGAACTGTAACCTTGAAGTTACAGTAATCCCTGATGAAGATCAGTTACTAAAGATCAGTAACTGATCTTCCAGTGTGTTTGGTTTTCAGTTGGAGCAACGATGACTCTTCATTATCCTGGAAGGTTAAAGGTAGTAGGAGTTGTGATGGGACAGAGATAGAAGGAAAGGTCTAGTGGGTAACAATAGGCAAAAAGTTTAGTAAGTAGGAGGGGATGGTGACTGAGCTAATATAAGGCATTAATTAAGAGGCAAACTAGAATAGGTAGAGGATATCAGGTAGGTAATAAAATAAGGGAGAATATTGGATAAAATTGAATAAATGAATATAAACTCCACAGAACTGAAAAAAGAGAGAAAAAAGAAAATCTGGGGATCACTTTAGCTATTGGAATTATGGTATTGAAGGAGGATTGTGGAAGGGTAGACAAAGAGAAAGGAGATTGATAGCTACGGAGTTGTTCTGGTGGTTGATAAGTAGAAAGTATAAATTGAGGAGGGTGGTAGGAAGGGGAGGAGAAAAGAGGTTTAGGGTCATAAACTTAAAAGTGATTTTTGGGGGTCTTGTGAATGCTTGCAATGAGAGGCGAGAGAAGGAAGTAGGTCAAAAAGAGGGAATTGGGGAGCAAGAAGGCAAAACTGCTGTTGAATGTAAAGAAAAAAAGAGAGGGAAAAGTAAAAATAAAACAGCTACAAGTAAACTAGTAAGAGATCCATGTCAGAGTTTCAGCAGCAATTAGCATAAGTTTTATGTAAAAATTGCAAATTTTCTATTGCTGTCGCTCTTCTCCCACCCCTCTGTGTCCAAGTCTTTCAGTCCACCAGATGGCAGGCTAAATTTGACACCTGCCTCTGGATTGGCAACTGATGCTGTAGAGAGAAGTGTGTTTGTAGATCCACCTCTTTGGAGTTTGTATTGACCACTGGCCTGCCTCAACCCATTCACATTTGCAATGTTCCCATCTTTCAATGTCCCCAGAACTTAAGACTGTGATTAAGCACCAAGTGCAGGATTTGTCCAGATGTTGTCCATCTTCTGGCAGGGTTGAAGGTGCAGCTCCCTGGTTGTAATGCTGCCACACTGTGACCCATTCCCAGTGACCTCTGTGGGCTTTTCCTGGGTCCCAGTAAATTTTCCCTGTTGGGCGCCTATTCTTCACAGAACTTCTGCTGGTCCTCTGGCAAACTCAAGTGGGGGTCTCACTGGCAGAAGTGGGAGTCCCTTGGGCTTCAGGGTGGAATGCATGCTCTCCAGGGAAGTTTGTCATTGGCCCCAGAGAGGGCTTTTGTTCAGGGCCACTGCACCGTGTTGGTCTACTTCTGCTCACCAGGCCCCAACAGCTTTCCTCAGCAGATTGCTGACTGGGCACCTTTGTTATTCAGGCACCAACCTGCTCCAAGCAGTTCTTGTGCTGAAGGTTTCAGCTCTCCCAGGCCCACTGGGGAGCCAGTGCTTGGCTGTAACCCGCACACTCTACTCTGCTTCTCAGCTCCGGCACTGGGAAATGCAAACCTGCAAACATTTCTCTGCGTATTCTGTTGTTTCACTGGCTTTAGGTTCATGCAGAGTCTACTTCTTGCTGTCTGTGGGGCCTGGAATGTGTCTTTCCAGGGCTCTCAGTTTCCACGTTCCTTTGGGTTTGTGGAGCTGGAGTTCAAACTTCCACCTTGAATCCCCATAACAGCCTCTTCATTGATGGGATTCTTCTTCCCCTGTCTAAAGAAGCCACAATGGTCTTCCTGAGATTATTGCCTCCAGTGGAATTTGGATACATGTCAACATTCATCCCCATGCCCTCTACCTCCTTCTTGGTTCCTGGTAGGCACTACGGGACCAGGTGAGGAGATACTGCACACACCAAAATAATTAAAGGATTTCCATTAATATGTATCCACAGAAATCTGACGAGTATGTATGAATGTGGGTCATAATGCTGTTACATCAAAAGAGAAGAAATATAATACATAACAGGTATAATTTGTTGACATGTGTGCACTATGCAGACATTCTGGAATTGATGTGCATCAGGAGAAGCTCCAACATGTTTTCTGTAAAGAAAATACCTGGCAGGAAACAGATCTTGATGCAGGTCTGCCCCCTGTGGAAGAGAAAAGCCAGGAAGGAAGGCTGGGCGCTGCAAGTCTTAGAGTGTGGTGTAGTTCTCAGAAATCTGAGGGACAGTCCTTGTACTAAGGTCATCTCTTATTGGAGTCCCATGTCTTCCAGGAACTCGATTGCCTGGAATCCCTGCTTACTCAGTCTTTGGCTGAGAGGAGTCTATGGGAAGTATAGCTTCCATGTGGACACAGAGGAAAATTTCAGAACACAGACACTAGGATGATAGGTAATTTATACTCCTTGTAGCCAGAAACTTGAGAAACACTTTTTCCTGGCTACCACACTGTGTACTGGTTAAAATTTTCAAGAAGCTAAGGATGTATAATAATCCTAAAAATGTATACAAAGTATATGATCAAGCACATTATATGCATGTACAAAAATAGAATAATGAAACCCATTAAAACTGTTTTTAAAAGGAGGTGATAAAAAAGAGTAATAGAGGTGGGTAAATATCAAGAAAGTACATCATTTGTATATGTGGAAATATTGCAATTAATTTGTAGTAATTTTAAAAAGAATATAGAAAGAGAAAAACTTCATACCAAAATTAATGAAAAATAAATCAGTGAAGTAAAGGAGGAAGAGGGGTTCATCATACTCAAGTAACTAATAATCCCTTCCACTCTCCTTTTCTAGGGCCCACACCCTCTTCTGCAGGCCCCTCACTTATACTTGAAGCAAGTGCACGGGGGTGGACAGAGGTACCATTTTCCTAAGTAGATGGTGTTGGATCCTGGTGAGGCAGACAAATCATTGATCCTAGAATTCAATTCTACATCCTGGTTCAAATTCCAATAACACCACCCAAATTCGGTGAACAAAGACAGGTGACTCCATGGCCTTGAGCCTCAAATAGCTCATTTGTAAAAGGGATCAATAATAGCTGTACATTGAATTGTTTTAAGGCTAATGTTAGAGCTTTGATGCAAAAGACAATATTCAGAAAATTTTTAATTGTGCAATGATCTTTTTTCATATTTGAATTCCCAACATTTGTTTATACAAGTTGGATAGACCCTTATTTATGTGTGCAGGTTGATACTTTGTTTTAAAATGTTTTGAGATTAGTTTAGTAACCTGCCCAACATCTATGTCCTTATTTCTCCTAATTCTCTCTTGCTTGAGAAAAAAGTCCCAGCTTCATCCTCTCTATCATCAAAAGATGTGGCTATGTACACAGTAGAAGCTTGGAAAAATAAATACTGAATAAATGAATGAACAAATGGTTTCTAAAAGTGTATTTGTAAGTGGGAAAAGCTAGCAGATATCATGAAGACTTTCCTCTCTACCTGACTGAAATTCAATTTTGAAGGTTCATACTCTTTGATCCAAACTCTTTTAAGTTCTTTCACACTCAGATAGAAAATATTGAGTAGTTTTCTAAGAGGAAATTCATTTTTCATGAACAGGTTGCTTGATATCTGTTCTCAAAAGTACCCAAGTTAGTGGAAATGCATAGTGAACGTCTCTCACTCTGAGCACCAGTATATTATGCAAAATTCTTTGTATTTGATTGAAATCCAGTTTGTGCCAGACTTTAAAGTGGATCAGTTTAAATCAGCATTTCTCCATCTTGGCACTATTAACCTTAGAACCAAATGAGTCTTTGCTATGGGGTGCTGTCCTGTGCAGAATGGGGTGTTAGCAGCATTCCTTCACTCTATCCATGGTATGTCAGTAACAACCCCAGCCACTTTTTCTGCTGTGACAGCCAAAAATAATCTACAGGCATTGTGATGCTCCCTGGGAGACAAAAATACCCTGTGAAGTGCACTTAAAAATGATTCTTGCTTGATGTATCTGCTTTCTGTAGAGTTGAAGCAGCAGATGCTGCATCTTAAGCTCTGTTGGTGGTGTGTGTGGTTAGATTAGGGTCTTGGTTCCATCAGAAAGCACCCAGTCTAAACAAAACTGGCTCTCTTCTGCTCAGTCTTCACAATGAGGATACTGAATCTCACAAAAAGTCTGTTCGCTGACTGTTTCTGCACAGCCTGTGTGTGTGTGTGTGTGTGTGTGTGTGAAACAAATGGTGGTGCATGTTATATTAATCTATACTCTTTTTATATATATTTTTAAATACTGGGGATTGAACTCAGAACCACACACTTGCTACCAAGTACTCTACCACTTGAACCAAGCTTCCAGTCCTTTTGCTTTCAGTGTGTGTTTCAGATAGGATCTTAAGCTAACTTTCCCAGAGCTGGTCCCAAACCATAATCCTCCTGACTCTGTCCCCAAAGTAGGTGAGATTACAAGTGTGTACCACCATGACCGGCCTTAATTAATCTTTATTCTTGAGCCATGTGTTACTGAGTTTTTATTGCACCATCTGTCATCAGCAGAATGGTCTTGTAAGTCCATCTGCCTTACTTTTCCCATTTTGTTCCTCTCAAGACTCCCCTAATTATCACCCTTTATTGGAAATTTATTTACTTTGCCTTTACCATCTATACTATTTTAGAAAGTACAGTTTCTGTTTTTAATTTTACTAAAAGTCAATTAACTCTTTAAAATTCTTTTTTCTTTTTGATTAGTGTATATTAAAATTGTACATAATAAGGGCATTCACCATGACATTTCTACACATCACATAATATACTTTAAACATTACTCTTCTTATATCCCTGTTTCTTTACCCTTTCACCTCCCTATTAATCCCTGTTTTATTTTCATGACCTTGACTTTTTTGTTTTGTTTTGTTTAGAATTGTTTTGGTTTATTTCCCCCTAGCTTCTGCATATGGGAGAAGACATGTGATACTTACCTGTGTGGGACTGGCTTATTTCACTTAACATGATGGTCTCTTAGTGCCATCCAGTTCACAGCAAAAGGCATAATTTCATTCTTCTTAATTGCTGAGAAAAACTCAATTGTGAATATATACCACATTCTTTTTATCCATTCATCTATTGATGGGTACCCAGGCTGATTCCATAATTTAGATATTGTGAATACTGCTGTGATAAACATGGTATTTAGAGATCTCTATTGCAAGCTGTTATTAGTTTGGGTATACACACAGAAGATGTATTTCTGGATCATACAGGAGTTCTTTTTTTATTTTTTGAGGAAGCTCCATACTGATTTCCATAGTGGCTGAACTAATTTATATTCCCACCAGCAGTGAATAAGAATTTCTTTCCTTCCTCCTCCCCCGCATCCTCACCAACATTTGTTGTTTGTTTTCTTGATGATAGCCATTCTATTCTGACTGGAGTGAGGTAGAATCTCAGTGTAGTTTTAATATGCACTTGCATTATGGCTAAGAATGTTGAACATTCTTTCATGTACTAATTGGTCATTTGTATTTCTTCATTTGAAAAGTGTTCAGTTCACTTGCCCATTCATTTGTTGAAGTATTTGTTCATTTGTTGTTTAACTTTTGTTGTTGTTGTTTATTTATTTACATGTGCATACATTGTTTGGGTCATTTCTCCACCCTGCCCCCCTCCCCAACCCTTCCCCCACTTCCCTCCTCAGTTTCAGGCAGGTCCCGTTCTGCCCTTATCACTGATTTTGTTGAAGAAAAGACATATGCATGATAAGAAGGACAAAGCGTTTTTGCTAATTGAGTTAAGGATAGCTATACAGAGAGATTCCTACTATTGCTTTCATGTACCCATGTGTTACAACCCATGTTGATTTAACTCTAACTGATCTTTACACTGGTTCCTGATCCCCTTCTCATGATAACCTGTCATTTTAAGGTTTCTGTATTAGGTCCTCTGGAGTGGGGACATCAAACGCTTTCATGTTTTGGGTTTTCTACCTATTCCTGTATCTCCCGTATGTGCTCTCCCCTTGTCATGTGATCCAAGTCCAACAGTATTGTTGCATTTGCTCTAGATCTAAAGTCCACATATGAGGGAGAACATACTATTTTTGGTCTTCTGGGCCTAGCTGACCTCGCTCAGAATGATGTTCTCTTTGAGCTCTTTATATATTCTGGATATTAATCCTTTGCTGGATAAACACCTGGCAAAGACTTTTTTTCATTCTGTAGGCTGTATCTCTACTCCAGTTGATTGTTTCTTTTGCTGTATAAAGGATTTTTAATTTGATAGAATCTCATTTGTCAATTCTTTCTCTTATTTCCTGATCTGTTGGAGTCCTTTCCAGTATGTCTTTGCCTAGGCCTATATCTTGATGTGTTTCTGTCTAGTGTTTTCTAAGTTTCATGTCCAACATTAAGGGTTTTGTGCATTTTGAGTAAATTTTGTACAGGATAAGGGGGAGGGATCTAGCTTCAGTCTTCTCTGTGGATATCCAGTTTTCCCAGCACCACTTATTAAAGTGCCATCTTTTTTTCCAATATACATTTTTGGCTCCTTTGTCAAGAATCAGATGACTGTAGTGGGTCTTTTATTCTATTCCATTGGACTATGTCTCTCATTTTGTACCAGTACCATGCTATTTTTGACACTATGATTTTGTAGTATATTTTGAAGTCAGGTATTATGATACCTCCAACATTACTCTTTTTGATCATAATTACTTTGGCTTTTCAGGGTCTTGTGTTTCCATATAAATTTTAGGATTGCTTTTTCGATCTGTGAAGAATGTTATTAGAATTTTGTGGGGATTGCATTGAATCTGTATATCACTTTTGGTAGTATGGCCAATTTAGCAATATTTATTCTGTCAATCCATGAACATGGAAGGTCTTTCTATTTTGTAGTTTTGTCTACAATTTTAGACCCTATCTCAACAAATAAGCTAGGCTCTGGTGGGGCACATCTGTAATTCTAGTTACTCAGGAGGCATATGTAGGAGAATCATGGTCTGAGGCTAACCTAGAGACAAAACATGAGACTTTAATCCAAAAATAAGTAAAAGTGCAAAAGGGAGGCATGTCTCACAGCAAGTGTGAGGCCCAAAGTTCAAACTCCAGTATTGCCAACAAAAAGAGAGAGAGAGAGAAAAGAAAGGCTACTCTTTTTGTTGTTGTGTGGATCTTTTATGTTCCTACCCTGCTGAAAGTGTTTATCAGAGATGAGAATTTTCTAACGGAGTTTTCTGGGTCTTTTAGTATAGGATCATTTCATCTGCGAACAGGAATAATTTGACTTCTTCCCTCCCTGTTTGTATGTCTTTTATTTCTTTCTCTTGCCTTGTGGCTCTGGCTAAGATTTCTAGTACTACATTGAATAAGACTGGTAATTAAATGGACAGCCTTGTCATTCCTGATTTTATAGGAAATGTAATTGGGTTTTTTTCCCATTCAGTATAATGTTGGCTATAGGTCTGTCATATGGAGCCTTTGTTATGCTGAGATGTAAGCGTCCTATTCCTAGTTTCTTCAGAGCTTTTTTCATAAAGGATGTTGGACTTCATCAAAAGCTTTTTTTCCCCCTACATCTCTTGAGATTATTATGTTATTCTTGTCCCTGATTCTGTTTATGTGCTGCAATACAAATATTGATTTGCATGTGTTGATCCATTCTTGCATTTCTGGAATGAAGCCAATTTGATCATGATATGTGATCTTTTAATAGGTATTTGAATTTTGTTTGTAAGTTATTTTATTGAGGAGTTTTACATCTATGCTCATCAAATAAATTAACTTATAGTTTTCTTTGTTGTTATTGTGTCTTTATCAAGTTTTGGAATTAGGGTAATACTGACTTCATATGAGTTTGACAGTGTTGCTTATTTTTGTATTTTGTAGAATAATTTGAGGAGCGTTGGTATAGCTCTTCCTTATAGGTCTAGTAGAATTCAGCAGGGAATCCATCCAGTTCTGGGTTTTCTTTGTTGTGAGGTTTATCATTAGTGTTTTGATCTCATGATCTGTTGAAGTTGCTTATATCTTCTTGGTTCAGTTTTTCTTTTGTGTGTTTGGGACTAGAGTTTAAACTCAAGGCTTTATACTTACAAATGATGTGCTTACAAAGCAGGTGCTCTACAGCTTTAGTGAAATCTCCAGTCTATTTTGCTCTGGATATTTTGGAGATAGGGCCTCTTAAACTACTGCATGGGCTGGACTTAAACCACAGTACTACTGAGCTCAGCCTCCCAAATAACTAGGATTATAGGCGTGCGCCACTGGCACTCAGTTCTTGGTTCAATTTTGGTTGTTCATATGTATCTAGAAATTTATTCATTTTTTTCAGATTTTTCCAATTTATTGGAGTATAAGTTTTCAAAATATTCCCTAATGATGATGCTCTGGATTTCAGTGGTATTTTGTTGTAATGTCACCTTTTTCATCTCTTTTTTTAATAATAAAATTTTTATTAGGATATATTCATTATATGGGAAGAATTTGTAGTGATAACTCTGATTAGACTTATGTTGTACATTATTTACACTGCCCCCATCCTTTCTCCCCTCAACCTGCTCCCCATCCCACTTACAACAACAGCAAGAGGCTTCTTAGTTCTGTTTCGTATAGGTATACGAAGTCCATCTACCATAAACCATCACCTTAATCTTCTTTCTTCACCCTCCCCCTTCCTACTAGTACCCCCCACTCACACACACATAAACACTACCTATTTTACAGTCCTGGTTTTCATTATTAATATTTAAGTTGATGTTCAAAGGTGTGTCTCTGTGTTCCCACTGTGGCTGTGCTTTACTTTGGTCCATTCAACCCCTTCCATTACTCTCCCTTACACTTTTCTCTCCCCCTCTCGTTTTTCAACAGCTTTCAACACACATCTTTATATCCTCTACCTTCACATCTATGTTATGTAATATTACTGATACTCTATCATTTTCTTTTCCTTTCCCTCTTTCCCCAAGTTCAATAGATTAGTTCCACTCTTACATGTTCTACATCTGAGTTTGTATATGATCTTGCTTGTTTTTGTCACCTTTTTCATCTTTAATTTTATTATTTTGGTCTTCTCTTTCTTTCTATTAGTTTGACTAATGTCTTGTTAATCTTGTTTATTCTTTCAAAGAGCAAACTCTTTCATCTATCCTTTGTATTTTTCTTTTGGCTTCCTTTTCATTAATTTCAGCTTTGGTTTTCTTTTGGCTTCCTTTTCATTAATTTCAGCTCTGGTCGTTATTATTTCTTTCCTTCTACTGATTTTTTATTTGGCTTATGCTTGTTTTTCTAAGAACTTGAAGTACATCAGATCTCTCCAACTTTTTAATGTAGGCATTCATAGCTATTAACTTCCATTTTAGAATTGCTTCCATTGTATCCCATAAATCCTGATATGTTTGTTCATTGTTTTTCATTTGCTTCTAGGAATATTTTTATCCCCCTTACTTCTTCAATGGCCCACTCAAAAGTATATTGTTTATATGATTTTCTTAGCAGCTTCGAGTAGTAATTCTTTGCAATGCTTGTCATTTCCAATTACCATTTACTTTTTAGTGATAGAATTTTATTTTATTTATTTTGCTTTCATTTTGTTTTTCTTTTGTAATGTAAATTTTATAGTATACAATGAAATGTTTTCGTATGTATATAAATGTATAAGTGAAGTGATTACTACGTCAAACAAATTAACATATCTGCTGTCTCACATAGTTATTTCTTTTTTGTGTTAGGAGTATATAAATTCACCCTTATCAAATCTCCAATACTCAGTGCAAAACTATTAAGACTTGTACTCATATTATATTTGGATCTCTGTACTTATCCATTCTACATAACTACAATCAGAGCAACAGCCCTTCACCTCAGTTCAGAATACCTTTCCCCATTTCTTCACCTTACAGTTCCAGGTAACCACCATTCTATTCTCTGTTTCTATGTATTCTATGTTTTTTTAATACTACATAGAAGTGAAATCATGTAGTATTTTTCTTTCTGTATCTAGTTGATTTCCTTTAACATAATGTAGGTTCATCTATGTCTTCTCAAATGACAGGATCTCCTTTTTTGTTAAATCTGAGTAATGTTTCATTATATATAATGGAAAATATATGAATGTTTATATACATATCTCTATATATGTTTCCTTTGCTATGCAGAAGATTTTAGTTTGATGTAGACCCACGTCTTTATTTTTGCATATGTATTCATCCATGAAGGGACACTGTGATTGTTTCCATGTCTTGCCTCTGGAAATAACTGAAAATAAATTATAATATTGCAGTAATTCATTATTATAGTGAATTCATATGTGAGTAATATTACAATATCAAAAATATAGTGAAAAAATTTAAAGTGAATATGGGAGGGTAAGTATCCTTGTGAGGCTATATTCCATTTCCTTTAGAATATGCACAGGAAAGGGATGACTGGGTCGTATCATCATGTCTATTTTTTTTTCTTTAGGAACCTCCATACAGTTTTCCATAAGAGATGCACCAATCTACACCTCTACTAACAGTATGCAAGAGTTCCTTTTTCTGTGCATCCTTGCCAACACTTACTTCTTGCCTTTTGGAAAATAGCAGTCCTTACAAGTGTGAAGTGATACCTCATTGTGGTGGGATTTTCATTTCCCTGATGGCTAACAGTGAGGGGCACTTTTTCATATATGTCTTTTGGCCATTTGTTACTTCTTATTTTGAAAAAATTTTTTTCAGATTCTTTGTCCATTTTTAATCAGGTTATTCATTTTTTCTTATTGAGTTGTGTGTGTTTCTTGTTTATTTTGAGCATTATTTATTTGTCTGACACATGGTTTTCAATATTTTCTCCCAATTCTTGTGATGCCTTTTCATTTAGTTGAATGTTTCTTTTGCTATGCAGAAGATTTGAGTTTGATGTAACCCTACATATTTATTTTTGCTTTTGTTCCATGTTCTTTTGGTGCTCTTTCTGAAAACACTGTTTCCAAGATGCTTTTCCCTATTTATTCTTAAGGAGTTGCCTGTTGTTAGGTATTATGTTTAGATATTTAAACTACTTTAGTTGATTTTTTATACTTGTTTATTTCTTTTTTCTTTTCCCATTTGATTGCTTTATTTTATTTTCCCCTTTTCTCCTCCAGTGGCTCTGAAGTTTTAAATTACACTTTTGTTATTTCATGTTACCTTTACTCTTTCAAAGTTCCTGATATAAGTGCAATTCTATAAACCAAAGTTATAATTAGGGTTATTATTCTTCCAAGCAACATCAGAACTTGGAGCAATGTAATTGTGACTACTTCTTCTCCCATAATTTTCTGGTATAGTATTTTAATTCTACCTTCTTTTTAAAGTTCACCAAATTGGTCTTTATCCCCATCATTATCATTAGCAGCTTTCTTTATATTTACTAATATGGTTGCTAATGTATTTGTCCTCCATTATTTTTTATGCCTCACACTTTCTGAGTTATATTTCTTTCTAATTGGAGCACATATTTCAATACTTCCTTAAGGGAGTTATATAGGAGGTTGCTAACATTTTTGAGTTTTTATAAGAAAGAGAAAAGGGAAAATTCTATATAAGCTTAGTTATTCAGATTTCCAGGAAACTTATCTTAAAGACTTTTCCATTTTACCCATTAATATTTTAGTAAAGATACCTAACAGTAAGATCCTTTTATGTTGTAGTTATTGTTAATATAATCCAAATACTATTATCACACCTAGACCTAATAGTAATTCCTCAATATTATCAAATTTTCAGACATTATTCAGTTATAATCATCTCATAAATGTCTTCATCTTTTACTTATTTTAGAAATTGAAATCCAAATAAGATACACATATTACAATTTGTTTCTATGTCTCTTTTATCTCTTTGTAGATAAAGTTTCTAATTCCATTACTTATACCCCTTGCAATTTATATTTGTGGAAACCAGCATGTGAACAGATTATCAGTTTTAGTTTTTAGTTTTCTTATGAACTTTTTTGTTTTAAACAGTATTTAAACATAGTACATTAAGGCTGTGAGGCATCAATTATTGTTAAACTATTTGTTACAATATCATATACGTGTTTTAGATTTTCATTAGCATATAAAAGTTGTATGGAGGAGTTTCATTGTGACAGTTACATATGTGCTTACAATCTCTCTTACTTAGATTCACCCAGTCTGTCATTCTCCTTCTCCTCCCTCCCCCTTTCTTAGAACAATTTCAACAGATTTCATTGGTGTATTTTCATGCATATATACAAAGTACATCAACTATATTTGCCTTCCTTCACTCTCTCCATTTATCCTGACCCCTTCTCATAATACCCACCTCTTGAAGGACCTATTTTTTCTTCCTGTTCTCCATTTTTTTAAAGTGTATATTGATTGTTCAAAGGGGGTTTTTCTTGGTTTTTCACACATGTATATATTGGACTTTCATCAGATTTCTTTTTCTCTATCACACTGCTCCCCTAATATTCAACAGCTTTCAAGCAATTAATGTTTCAGATTTGGTGTGCCTTTTCAAATAGCACACAGTTGTGTTTTATTTATTTTTTTAATTTTTTTAAATAACTTTAGACATACAGGAAAATTGCAAAAATAGCACTAAGTTCCTATATAGTCTTAAGTGTATACAGTTTAGATCTAAAAATCTCTGTGATAGGATGAAACACCAGAAATAGGAGGCAAGTAATACCACAGAGGAATAGCACAGCCTGAACAATGTGGGGGTCCCAGCTAATACATCAGATGAGGTTTCTTTGCTCCCTTATGTTCTTTGGATAAGGTTATGGAATTTGTAGGCTTGGAGGTGAACTGAAGACAAGTGGTGTTGGATAGAGGAGCCTTAATTGTTTTTATGGCAGTTAGCTATTTTTGTAACAGGGTGATTGGGTTGAACACAATCAAAGTACAGTAGTAAATGATCTCCCCTTCTTCCTGGATGAGTGAGCAGATAACTAAATATTAATGTCAGCACTCTTGAACCTATCCTTATGAGAAATGTTTGGCTAGTGCTTGTCTTTGAAATGATGCTGTGTTTTGTTTCATTAATACAAAATTTATTTTTACTAGCATATAATAGTTGCACAGGGAGATACATTGTGGTATTTACATACATGTTTACAATATATCTTATTTAGATTTATCCATTCCATCATTCTCCGTCCTCTCCCCTTCCCACTTCTTAGGACAATTTCAACAGGTTTCATTCTTCTATTTTAATTTATGAATACAGAATACAATCCACCATATTCCCCTTTTCCTTGTGCCCACAACCCTCCCACGGACACTGTCTCCCACAAAAGACCAGTTTTACCCTTCTTTCCCTCATTTTTAAAAAGTGTATATTGATAGTCTGAGGGGGTTTCATCTTGGCATTTCAGTCATGTATATATCATGTTTTAGCAGATGATGCTGTGTTTTGACTACGGTCTGAAGCTTTGAAGCATTACATGGCATCTCCTGGATTCCATGGAGCTCTAACCATTCAAACATGACAGAGTTAGTAAAATGGTTGTTAGGTCAAGTCCTGCTTGCCTTCATTCGGTCATCTCATAGGAATCCAACAGTTGTGGGTTTTTGTTGTTGTTTTGAGTCCCCTTTCCCTGGCTTTTTGAAAAAATGGTTTTTGGCTGATGTTCATGAAGAGAGTGAGCACTTGAACTCCACTGTGCTACTATTGAAAGGAAATCCTACTTAAGTAATGCTTTTCTTTTTTTAGAATAATAGTCTTATTGAAATATAAATTCACCCATAAAATTTATCACATTAAAATGGATAATTCAGTAGTTTTCAATATATTCACAGTTACACAACCATTTCCAATACCTAATTTTAGAGTTTTCTTCACCCTTAAAAGAAATCTGACACACTTTAACAGTCATTTCCCATTCTCTGAACCTCCCCACACTTGGAATCCTTAACTTACTATTTATATACATTTGCCTATTTCATAAAAATGACATCATACAGTGCAAGACCAGGAAGTGTATTTGTTTATAGAGCCATGTCATCCCATCCTTTGAGCCCTCTATTGAAAAAGAAGACCCAAGTTTCAAGTAATGCCTTTTAAATTGTCTCCTCTAGTGACATAGATGTAGGGCAGTACTATATCATATCTCTGTGAATTCAAAGTGTGTTGCACCTGCTCTATGATAATGTAGTAGTGACCGTGCTTCCTTCAAGCTGATTTTAGCAATGTTACTCTGGAAGGTTTTCTTTCCAGGTGTTGATTAAGAAGCAAATAAAAAAAGTGGTTCCAGGTACCACAATGGTAACAAGATTTTGATGTTTTCTGAGGTTTTGTTTTTCACTTTTTCTTTCCTTTTTTCCAATGAAGTGTGCTGAGGTCTCTATAATTTATTTTATTTGGTTGACTGCAGAACCTGGAAAAGCTGTTGCTGCTATTGATGCATAACATACTGCTATTGTTTATTTTTTATATAAACAAATATGTATGTAGTTTGGATTTTTGTAAACTTTAGCTGTGGTGTCAATTTTGGGAAAAAGCACCATAATTTACTGTGTTGAGTTGGCATTGTACAGAAATTAATAGCCATACTGGTCTAGAAACATTAAGCTAAATTTTTGCCATTAGGAAAAGGATAATGCACTGTCCTAAATATGTAAGGTCTTATCTATATAAGCTTGATTACAAAAGCTAATATTTTCTAAATAATGAAAAAAATAGAAATGTGTCATTTTTGTAATTTTATTAATAAATATCAGAACTTCTTGAATTTCACAAGCTTTTCCAATACTACCTTTTCAAGGTTCCTGTGCTAGGATCTTCAATGCTCCACATTATATTGAGCTTTTTCTCCTTCAGTCCCTTTAAATTTGTTATTTTAAATTAAATAAAAAGATTTTCTTTGCTTTTGAGCCAGTTATATTTATTTTCATAAATCATAAATGATGTCTTTTGTTACTCAAGTATTTAATTCATTGTGTGTGTGTGTTAGAACAACAGCTTTTTATTATTATTATTATTATTATTATTCATTTATTCACATGTGCATGCATTGTTTGGGTCATTTCTCCCACCCTGCCGCCCTCCCCCAGCCTCTCCCCCTTTCCCCCCTCAGTTCCAGGCAGGTCCTGTTATGCCTTTATCACTAGTTTTATTGAAGAAAAGAGACAGGCCTAAGAAGGAAGACAAAGTGTTTTTGCTAGTTGAGTTAAAGATAGATATCCAGAAATATTCCTAGCATTGCTTTCTTGTACACATGTTATGATCCATGTTGATTCATCTCTAACTGATCTTTAACCTAGTTACTGATCCCCTTCTCATGATAACCTCTATAGCTTTAAAGTTTCTGTATTAGCTCCTCTAGAGTGGGGACATCAAACACTTTCATGGTTTGGGTTTTCTACCTATTTCTATATCACCCATATGTGTTCTCCCCTTATCATGTGATCCAGTCCAACCACATTACTGCATTTGCCCTAGATCTAAAGTCCACATGTGAGGGAAAACATATGATTTTTGGTCTTCTAAGCTTGGCTGACCTTGCTCAGAATGATGTTCTCAAGTTCCATCCATTTACCTGCAAATGAAGATTTCATTCTTCTTCATGGCTGAGTAAAATGCGATTGTGTACAAGTACCACATTTTCTTGATCCATTCATCAATAGTGGGGCATCTTGGTTGTGTCCATAACTTGGCTATTGTGAATAGTGCTGCAATAAACATGAGTGTGCAGGTGCTTCTGGCATAACCTGTGTTGCATTCCTTTGGGTATATCCCCAGGAGTGGGATTGCTGGATCACATGGCAGGTCTATGTTTAGATTTTTAAGAAGCCTCCAAATTTTTTTCCAGAGTGATTATACTAGCTTGCATTCTCACAAGCAGTGGATTAGGGTTCCTTTCTCTCCACATCCTTGCCAACACATGTCATCGGTGGTGTTTTTGATGAAGTGCAGTTGTATCTTGTCAAAGGCTTTTTCTGCATCTTATTTTAATTATATCTTTCCTTCTGTTTGTTTTGGGATTTGCTTGTTCTTGTTTTTCTAAGAGTTTGAGCTGTAGTGTTAGGTCATTGATTTGAGATCTTTCTGACCTTTAATATATGCACTCATGGCTATAAACTTTCCTCTTAGGACTGCCTTTGAGGTGTCCCATAGGTTCTGGTAGGTCCTGTTTTCATTTTCACTAACTTCCAGAAACCTTTTAATTTCCTCTTTTATTTCATCAATGACCCATTCGTCATTGAGCAATATGTTGTTCAGTTTCCAATTGTTTGCATGTTTTTTACTGCTGTTTTTGTTGTTGATTTCTAGTTTTAATACATTGTGTTCAGATAGAATGCATGGGATTATTTCTATTTTCTTATACTTGCTGAGGCTTGCTTTGTGCCATGGGCTGCTTTGTTCCATGGGCTTCTGAGAAGAATGTGTGTTGTACAAACGTTGGATGAAATATTCTATAGACATCAGCTAGGTCCATTTGATCTATGGTGTGATTTAGTTCTATGATTTCCTTATTGATTTTTTATTTGGATGACCTATCTATTGGTGATGGAGGAGTATTAAGGCCTCCCACTCTCACTGTGTTGGAGTTTATATATGTTTTTAGGTCCTTCAGAGTATGTTTGATGAAATTGGGTGCATTGACATTGGGTGCATATAGGTTGAAATTGTTATTTCTTTTTGGTGTATTTCCCCTTTTATTAGTATGGAGTGTCCTTCTTTATCTCACTTGATCAAAGTAAGTTTGAAGTCTACTTTGTCTGAGATAAGTATTGCTACTCTTGCCTGTTTTGGGGGACAATTGGCTTGGTAAATCTTCTTCCAGCCTTTCACTTTCAGGCAGTTCTTATTTCTGTCGATGAGATAGGTCTCCTGTAAGCAGCATATTGATGGATTTTCCTTTTTAATCCAGTTTGCCAGTTGGTGTCTTTTGATGGGAAAATTTAGTCCATTAACATTCAGTGTTAGTATTGATAAGTACATGGTCATTCCTGTCATGTAGTTGCCTTTGTAGATTAAGGGTTTGATTATGTGTAACTGAATCAATATTTCTCTACTTTCTTGCCTTTTGTTGTCCTGTGGTTTGGTATTGCGTGCCCTTTGATGGTTTTGTTTGCTTTCATTATCTGTGTGCAGAATTCCTTGGAGAATCTTTTGTAGTGGTGGCTTTGTGGTTTTAGTTTCTGCTTATCATGGAAGACTTTTATTGTTCCATCTATTTTGAATGATAGTTTTGCTGGGTAAAGTATCCTAGGATTGAAGTTATTTTCATTCAGTGCCCAGAAGATCTCACCCCATGCTCTTCTTGCTTTTAATGTTTCTGTTGAGAAGTCTGCTGTGATTTTGATGGGTTTATCTTTGTATGTTATTTGTTTTTTCTGTCTTACACCCTTCAATATTCTTTCTCTAGTCTCTGTACTTCTTGTTTTAATGATAATATGTCGTAGGATAGTTCTATTTTGGTCAGGTCTGTTTGGTGTTCTGGAGGCCTCCTATACCTGAATGGGCATAGTTTTCTCTAGATTTGGGAAATTTTCTGTTATTATTTTGTTGAATATATTATGCATTCCTTTTGCTTGCACCTCTTCTCTTTCTTCAGTGCCCATGATTCTCAGGTTTGGTCTTTTGATGGAGTCAGTGAGTTCTTGCATTTTCTTTTCATAGGTTTTGAGTTGTTTAACTAATAGTTTTTCAATTTTTCCTTTAATTGCCATTTCATCTTCAAGTTCTGAGATTCTGTCTTCTGTTTGTTCTATTCTGCTGGAATGGCCTTCCATTTTGTTTTGTATTTCTGTTTCTTTCTTTTTTCTGAGATTGTCCATATCGTGGGTTGCTTCTTCTTTAATATTGTCAGTTTTTGCCCTTAATTCATTTATCTGTTTATGGTGATCTTTGTTTCAGTTTGGTGTTTGTTTAGGGCTCCTATGATTTCATTTGTTTCTGTGTTTTCTGATATTCTTGAGTTTTGTTGTCTTGGAATTTCTTGAGTGCCTCCTGTAAGTTTTGGTTGACTTGACCATGTCTAGTAGCATCTCTATGAAATTCTCATTAATTACTTGTAGAATTTCTTCCTTTAGGGTGTTCTTGTGGTCTTTGTTGGGTTCCTTGGTATAGTTTATCTTTGTTTTGTTGGAGTCTGGATCTGGGTATCCGTTTTCTTCATTTTGTTCTAAATCCTGTGCTACTTTATTTTTGGGAGGAGAATGTCTTCCATACCTTTTTCTTCTTCTTATATTTCCACTAGGTACTGTTTCCATCCCTGGACTGTGTGTTATTTAGTATTAGCTGCGTTACAATATTAATACTAACAAAATCATGAGAGAAGGATAAAAAAGAGAAAGGAGAAGGAAAGATAAAAGGAAGAGAAGATAAAAAAGAGAAAAAGAAGGAAAGATAAAAAGAAGAGATAAGAGAGGGAAAAAAAGAAAAAAAACAGGAGAGATGGTAGGTGATGAAGGAGCAAACCAGGCTGCCAAACCCTTAAAGAAGGGTGGAAAAAAAATTACCAGTGCTGGAACAGTAGGATTGCAGGCTTAGTTGGTTTTAGTTCTTCAGTGTCCAGTCCAGTCTGTTTGTGTCTCTTAGGCACGCTTGGAGCCCTCTAGTGGTGCCTGAGCGGGAGCCTGGTAGAGCAGTTTGGAAAGCCTGTAGAGCTGGAGCTGGCTCTACCCAAGGGGCAGTGTTCCTGGCAGGCTGGTGGCTGTGGCTGTCTCACGCCAGGCTGGTGCCTGTCTTAGCGGGGCAGGGCTCCAGTCGTTCCACACGGATCTGGAGCCCAGCAGGGTGGGGATCCCAAGAGGCAGGGATCCCCTGTGTGTGGGTCCAGCATGGGGCTGTGGTCTGGCACAGCCGGAGGGGCAGAGAGCCCAGCAGAATGGAGCAGAGGCTCTGCAGACCTACGGGGTGGGGATTTTGCAGTCCGGCTGTTCTTTTATTAGATCTTGGCATGGAGAAGCCTTCCACAATCTAAGGATTTAGAGAGCCATATTGTTGGCTCTCTCTGGTGCTTTACCTCAGCCAGGCGTGTCTCCAGCTTCTCGGCAGGGTCTCTGGTTCAGGAACTCACAAGGTCTGTGGCTCCGTCTCCATCACCATCTTGGATCTCCGAGTTTGATTCTTGCACTTTATGTTTCCGCCATGTTTATCTTCTGTGATCTTAGCATCCCCTATATTATATTTACATATGCTTTCTAAAGATTTGAAAAAAATTGATCATATTTATTATTCTATTAGTAGTTCTATTTGGTTGAAATTATTATTATTCCTCATAGTTATCTAATTCATAATATCACATAGATATTCATCCACAAATTAAGATATCTAATCCCCTTGCTCCAAGTATTTATGGGTCTGGTCTGAGGATTTTTGTAAAAGTTGTATTGTTCATTTTGCATTTTATGAGATATAACTTATGCTTCATATGTACTTTGTGGTTCTGCTTCTCGCTGTATGCATATTTTTAAGTATAGTGACTGTTGAGCAGAAAGTTCTTGACTATTGATTGTTAATTTAGACTATTGTATTTTCACATTTATGGACCCTAATTTTTCAAAATTAATTTTGAATTTTATTAATCCTTTTCTGTCATGTTTCCTCACTTTAGGCTGTTTTTCATCTGCCAGCACATTAACATTAAGGTTTTATTTAATAAACTCAATAAATAGAATATTGTAGGCAATACTTATAAATGATCCCCATTGCTTTAACATCTGAAAGATATTGACTAAGTTTAAGGTCACCCATACCTAATCTTTAAAAGAACTCTTCATTTTTTTCCATATTTCTTTAAAACCATCATCACAAAACAGAAGTCTAAATGATTTTTTAGTCTTTTTCCAGCATGTTCTGGAGGAATACAGAGAAATTTCATTTTAATTTTATAATCTGAGCATTTGACATGATTAATTCTAGTTGTGAAGGTTTTGTTTTGTTTTGTTTTTAATGATTTTCTGAGTGCTAGGTGATCCTTTCATAATTCACTTCTTCAGTTGAGAAACCTTTTTAATTCTATTCTTGAATCCTTACACTCAAGTACCTTGTTCAATAACTGCAGCTTTCTATGTTAGAGTTCTGTTCTGCCTAATAGCTATTACTTTCTGTCATTGAGTCTCTCTGTCCTTTTTTATATGTAGTCTGAAAAAAAATCCCAGTTTTATCCTGACTGTCATTTATTCACTTTTAATCAATGTCAAGTTAACTTTTTGTTAAATCAAAATCAAGTTAAGAAAAAATTCCTTTCTTAAATATTTTCTTTCATAGTATTTGTCCCCATTTGTATTTTGGATTAATCTTCCCTTGTAGAAGATTCTCTATTTGCTACCTCTTTAGGATAATTATCATATTTATTGTATACTAACTAAACTCTGAGGACTTTATATTTATTTAGTTACATAAGTGACACTGCAAGTTTAAATTACAGGTATTATAATTGTCTACATTTTACCACTAGGAATCTGTGACACATTGTATAAGGAAACTTACTCAGAGCATTCCAGCTTGGGTGGGTGAATCAAGAATATCATTAATCCAGTACATTAGAGGCTGATTTTATCATAGTAATACCGACTTTTCTAAATCTAAAATTTTATTCTTGGTTCTCACAGTTAATCTTCATTTTTTTTTCTTCCTTCCTTCCTTCCCTTCTTCCTTCCCTCCTTCCTTCCTTTCTTTTTTGGTCTCACTATGCAGACCAGGCTGGGCTCAAACTCAGGATCCTCTTGCCTCTGCCTCCTGAGTGCTGAAATTACATGTATGCATCACCACACCCAGTTACAGTTAATCATTTTAGCTAAAAGTTCTGTGCCTTCAGAATCATGAGCTATAGCCACTGTTCTACAGTATTGAGTGGAATGTTCTTAAATTGGTATTTAAGTAGGGGCTGATTTTTTTGAAGTTTAGTATTTTCAATATAGAGAAGGCATAGTCTACTATTGGCTCAATTCTCTGTTGGTTGATTCAGAATGTGTAGAATTGATGAGCAAAACACCTAACCTGCAACTGCTTTGCTTGAATTAAAGGCCTCTCTTCTACCCTCCCATTTGTTTTCCTGGAGATCTGATCCAATAAAATCTGAGAAACTCTTATCTTCTATGTAGAATGCTTCCAGATTGCTTCTTCTGGATTTACCCTGCACTACCTTGCAGAAGCTCCACATCTGAGAATGCCCAAATACCCCTGACACTATATCTTGCTTCTTTAGATTGTTTCACAATAAATATAGAAAAGATGAAGAAGGAACAAATGAAGGAAAAGAAAGAAAAAGCAATGTTGTTACTGACTACAGATCTATTCCCTTGCAATGGAGGGAGGGATTCTGATTCATAGCAACTGATAAAGACTCTTTCTTTGACCAAATTGGAGTTAGCAACCCTGAGTTCTTTTTGACTACATCCTATCTTAGGCTTTCCTCTCTGTCCTTATAGAACCTGAGCAAGTATCTTGCTAAATCAATTTAATAAAAATCCCCCACCCTTGTAATCTGACTGTCTTCAATACCACCCTGGCATGTCATTAGCAATAATTCTATCAAATCAGGTTAACCATAAACCCTGTATCCTTGATGCTTCCTATAATTCATTTTCCATCACTGACTTCCACCCTAATCCTTGGCTAAAATTTTAAACTTACAGTGACGGTCTTTGTTTTTCTTGTTTTAGTTCCCTAAGTACTAGGCCTTCAGACTTTTGGAAATGCTACTGCAGATATTATAAGCCAAATACCACCCTCAGGAGCGTTGGTATGTGAAAAATAAAGAGATTTTCTCTGTGCTAAGTGGTGGTGACAACTCAGCCAGACCTTGAAAAAGTCACAGTCACAAGTGAAGCCAATATCTGAAAAATGGAATTGTGATGCAGTGTGGTGCTCAGGGGTTTTATTTGAGATACACTGTGGAAAAATGGAAGAGCCTCTCCTCGTTCTGCCTGGAAACAACAAGACTTTACAGAGAACTAATCTCTTCACTATGATTCAATAAATTATGAGGATTATACACACTCAAGGGAAGAGAAGAGCAACACAGTATCAAAATTTGTTACTTTCTTTTTCCATACTAACATAAAATAAAGCAAATAGCAAACATCACATATAATAGCATGAGAATTATTTCCGTAGTAAGTACTGTATTGTTCCTCTTACAATTGCCTCTCCAACTACTCTCCATTCTCTGCTTTCACCCAACTCTCTGATCCCAGAGGTGGAGAACTCTTTGTTCTTGCACTTAAACTATATTTTTCAATGAGGAGCACAGACAGGTAGGTTATTCAAGGGACAGGAAGAATGGAGCCAAGGCATTTGTTACTCTGCTCCCTCCCAATAGGGCACCATTGTCTGGCTGGGCCTCACATTTGGAGGACACAACCCTGTTAGCAAGCCCTCTCCATACTGCCATCAATCATTGCCTCAATGCCCAGCACTTTCTAGCCCCAGGCTTCTGAAATTTACCTCCTGATTTCCTTTCACCCTATCTACACTTTTGAAAATACTTCCTTTATTAAGGAATTAAATTACCCAATTTGAAGAGTGATCAAGTATCAGGAGCCTGTTCACATTATCTCTTATAACTCTTCCCACAGAGCACAAGATAAGCACCATTATTATGCCATTATTCCCATTTAAGTGAAGATTTTCTCAGAGAACACAGTATTTCCAGGAACAATTGCACTTTGTGTCAATGTATGATATATGTCACCAACCAGAAATAGAAATATTATTATAGCTATCATTTATCAGATACCAACCATGAGCAATTGATTTAACTGTGAACTTTGTTAATCCTCAAAATATGTAGGAGATAAATTATTTTGTGCTAATTTTAGAAGAAAGAGACTAGCTTCAAAAGGTTAGGTAACACATTCATGGTCATACACCAAGTGTGTACAGGGAAACCAATCCTCTCTCTGGTTTCAAATTAGATGTTATTGTCCCTACACTATACAATGAAAAATCCAGTATGAAAAATATTGCAAATCATAATAGGTAAATACAACAGACTTATCTTTTGTGTCTTATTTATTTATAAAGAGTACAAGAAATTTCACATAATTATATCTGTTTTTCTCTCAGCAGAGGCTTCCAAGTTTAATATGTAAAAACCCCTCAGAATGTTTTTCTTTAGATAGTGTTCCAAAAGTTTGTGAATCATTTTATTACATCTAATTGTTAAAAATTTTGCTTGATCTTATTTTTTATTTTTAAAACAAATGTATGAAAAAGCGTTTTACAACAAAAATATAAGTTAAACAAGTGACAGCAAAATCATGCAACTGCTGCCCAAAGTCATGAAAGAGAGTAGTACTGGTATCAAACATCTCTGTCTATCCCTCAGTGGTAACATAACTGTGAACTCGTACCATTTACTTGCTCTTAAAAATATTTCACTGCTTGTTTATGTACCCTGCAGAATACACTTATGTTTCATTTTTAAATGTGCACAAATGGAATCTTATTGCTTGTATGCTTTCATGACTTTTGTTTCCTTGATTAACTTTATGAATACAAGATACATTCATGTCCTTGGTCAAAACCATCAGCTTATTTATTTTTATTATTGTAGAGAATTGTTTTTCATAAATATGCCACAATTTCTTGATCCATTTAAATATTATTGAATATTGGGTTGTTTCCAGTTTCTGACTATTCAAATAAAACTGCTTTGAACATTCTTGTAGGTGTGTATTGGTGAGCACAGGCACATGTTTTTGTTGGGTGCATATCTAACAGTGAGATGGTTAGCTAATCAAGTATACATACATAAACACTGCTGTGTGAATTTCCAAAGAACAGATGTGAATTTATACAGTATATAAATTTGGGTTGTTCCACCTCCTCACCAATACTTGGATTCCCTAATTATTGTCAATTTTAGATATTCCAGTGGGTGGGTAGTGGTATTCCATGGTGATTTTAATTTGCATTTCCCTGACTACTAAGTTCTACAGATATTCTGGATATGTCCCAATATGTGCAGCAAAAGACTTCTCTTGCGTCATGGCTTAAATCTATAAAAAGCATAGCTCTCAAATGTTGTCTCAAATGTTGAGTAGTTAAATTTATGGTGATTTCAGTGTCCTGTTTTTAAAATCCTACAATCCCTCAATGCTACAAGGACTTTTCTCTGTATTATCTTGGAAGGACCTTCAAGGTCTGTCATTAACCTTGATTTGATTTTCACGTACAGAATGAAGTAGAGAGTCTAATATTTAAACATATATATTCATCCCACCAGAATATAAAAGGATTTAAACATATAAACATCATTTTATCATTTCCCACTTATAGATTACTTTTTTAATCCTGGGAATTTTTTCTTGACTTGTGATCTCCACTAGACATTAGTACAATTATCACATGTCTTATGTTCATGTACTTTTATTCACATATTTGCCATTTTCTTTGCTATTGGTTCCTTCTGGATTCTCAGGTCTTATATTTGTGTTTCTCTTTTTTCTTTTTAGTTAATAAATTTTACTTTGTATATTTGGGATTTCTATGTTATGGGAAACATAGAAATAGTGAATGATTACTATAGTGTTGCAGGTTAGTATAGATATCACAGTTACTTTGTTATGATAAGAATAGCTCAAATTTACATATTCATTGAAAGTTCCTGGTACACTGTGATTTTATTATTTTCATCTTCATGTTGTACACTAAAGCTCTAGACATATTTGTCCTACATACCTGCTATTGTGTGTTTTTTGAGCATCCTTCCATTTTCTCTTCTCCCTCCGCCTTGCCTGGGTAAATGCTATTGCATTCTCATCTCATGTACTTGAGGGCTTCTTTTTTCTTATTTTATATATGAATGATACAACCCAATATTTTTCCTTCATCATTTGGCTTATTTTTCTAGGTTATCCATGTTGTGACAAATGGTAAGAGTGTGTATATTGTTCTTTATCCCTTTTTATTTTAACTGGTTTAAATGTAAAAATTGTACATATTTATGTATACCATGCTGACATTTCAATACATGTATACTTTGTGTGATATTTAAATCAGGATAAGCATATCTATCCTTTCAGACATTTATAATTTAATGGTGAAACACTCAAAGTTCTTTCTTCTAGCTTTTGGAAATACACAGCACATTATCATCACCTGTGGTCATCTTGTGGCAATAGTCCACCAGAACTTACGACTCTTATCTAACTATAACTGAGTACCACTAGGTTAGCTCAGTTAGTTTAGTCAATCTTTCCCCATCTGGTCTTTTAACTCTAACAAATATGTTCATATTTCTCCTACTTGAAGTGAATTCTGTAGAATTTCCTTTCATGAGAATCTGCTAGGTACAAATTCCCCTAATCTTTGCTTATGGTAAATGTGTGAATTTGATTCGCATTCATAAATTTTGTCTTAGCATTTTAAATATTACCTTACTGTATTTTCTGAATTTTGCAGTCACTGTTGAGAAACTGGTCAGTCACCAAATACTGGGGAGAGGATACCAAATGTGTATCTGAACCCAGGTAGTTACCTCACTAAGCAATTCATCAACACCACTCAGATGTGCTGCAATTCGATACAGTTCTATCACAAATCAGAATTAGCAAAAACCCCACAGGTTAAGGGCTCAGTCCCAGACTTCCCCTGACTTCATGTGCCTGTAGCAAGTAGATCCTGATGGAGCTCAGAAAATACTACCTCATCATATGGCATGTTAGAGGTTAATCTCTGACCTTTTCCTATCCTCTTTTCTTCCACTCCTTTTTCTCCTTCAAAGTGGATCACAAAAACTACAATTCCTCTTCCTGAAAGCAAGCCCAAAAAGAGAAAACTAGAAAAGTCATCCTATGATCTCCTCCTTTCTCCCCTGAAGATTCTTGTGTGCACCAGATGTCCTACCCAATATCTCAAAGGAATGGATGACATACAGAGACAAAGGAAAGAATTCCAACAAACACACTTTGCTGAACTCCCCCACCCCCTTTCCCCGTTTATTATCATCATGTCATGTTCATTTTTGTCCAATGATGCTTCTCCATAACTACTCACGTCTTTCATTAGGTTTAATATAAAAGTGACAGTGACAGTTTTCCATGAGTTTGGGGTTTTCATTTCTGAAGGCTCCTATGTCAAGGAAAACTTTGATTAAATACATTTTGTTTTGCTCTTTTCTTATTAATTTGTCTTTTGTTATAAGATTGTCAGCCATAAACCAATAAAAGATATTACTTATTTTCCCCTGTAATCCCAGGTTATCCACCTTCCTTTCCACATTAGAGGACAAAGTAGAGGTTCCTAAAACCATCTCTTCAGATTCCATCATTTGCTAGAATGGCTCACAGAACTCAGTAAACACCTTGCTTACAGTCAACCATTTGTCATAAGGATCCATCTCAGGAATAGCCAGATGGAAGAGATGTGAAGGAGAAGCGTGTGAAGCTCCATGCCCTCTGATGACATTGCCTTCCTAGGCCTTCCACATAGTCAGCAACCTGGAACTCCCTAAGGGTCATCCTTGTGGAATTTATGGAGGCTTTGTTACATAGAATGGTTTATTAGGTCATTGGCCATTAGTGATGAATCTACCCTTTAGCCCTTCCCTCTCCTGAAGTGGAGGAAGGGGATGGAAAATTCTGACCCTCAAGTCACATGGTGGTTCCCCTGGCAACCAGCCTTCATTCTAAGGTTATCACATCCAGACTCCAGCCATCAGTCACCTCATTAGCAAATGCTATAGTTTGTGGATGTTTGAGCATCCTCAAGGGTTTAGGTGTTAAAAAGTTAAATGTGATTTTGAGGAATGAAGAGAGTAAAATTTAATCCAGCTATGATGTTTAGAAATGAAACCTTTGAAGGTGATTAAGATTAAGATTAGGCAAGGTCAGGATTGAATCCTGGTGTCTTGATAAGCATAAGGAGAGAAGATGTACACACATGTGCCACTCCCTGGCATTTCCATGTATTGCCTTTGGTTCCTTGGGACTCTGGCCGCATGAAGGTCATCACTAGTCATAGCTTCTTGACCTTGCACTTCCATAGTCATGAGCCAGAATAAACCTCTTTTCTTTATAAAGTAGCCCACCTCAGGTATTCACTATAATAATGAAAAACAGACTAAAACAGCATACAAAAAAGATACCACTTCAGAGATTTAAATGGGTATAATAGTTATATGCCAGAAAATGGGTTGGAAAACCAAATCATAAACAGTTATCTTTCAGTGTTGATGGGGGACTGGTTCATAACCCCTTCAAACTTCCAATTCTGAGAATGCTGGCATTATATTCATAAAACATATGCACACTTTCCTGGATACTTCAAATCATGTCTTGATTACCTATAATACCTTTGCAACGTAGATGTTTTGCTGTTTGGTTCAGGGAATAATGACAAGAAAAGAAGATCTGCAGTTGGTTGACTCTGTGCTTGTTAAACCCTTACTGGTTGAAGAGCCAGCCTTATTTCTTCTTACATCAATATACAAAACTCTCATTGGTACTTTTACCTTTGCCTTGCTCTTTGTAATATGAGTTGCATATTTTTAATTTGAGATTTTTCTTTTTTATTATTTCTAGAAGTTTTATTTATTCAATAAATACTATAATTTAGTTAGGAGTATTGTAGGAGTTATTTCCTGGTTGCACTAACTGTACTCTAGTTATGCAAGATAGTAACCTGAGGGGAAGCTGGGTGAGGGGTATATAGAACTCTCTGTACTGTTCTGGAAGTCTAAAATTGGCTCAAAATAAGTTTCTTTTCAAGGCAATATATCAAACTAGATAGTAATTTGGCATATATGATTAATGTTCTTTCAAAAATGATAAAAATGTACTGACCCAAAGATGACAGCAGGTGCTCATTAGAAGTGTGAAATTCTTATTAATAATTCAATTCCATATGTGGAAACCATGCCCACAATAGCAAGAGGGGATAGAGATCAGTTATTAATTTTAAAAAACTTTCACAATGGAAAATCAAATGTCTAAGACCAGAAACTCCTTTTTTTTTACATTTTCTCAAGAAATGTAGAGCCTCAAAGCTACAACCTATGCCTTTTCTTCTTTTGTATCATTTCTGCTTCTCTTTCTCCTTTTCCTTTTATTAATCACATTATGTATAGTTAAGTGGAAAGACTTTTCTTCAAGGAAGTTCTACTCAAAGTCTTCCACCATAAAAATATTATCTTGCCAATGTGCCAAATGAAGCAAAATTAAATTTACCACTGAATCATTGCAGAGCAGGGGAGGTTGATCCACTCTTCTGTAATATACCCCCATTCATCTCTCTCTTGCTTTATTTTCTGTTATACCTTTGAATTATTAGCTGTGCAAGAAATCAGAACAAAGTAAACTATAGAAATAGTTCTAGGCTCACTTCAAAGACCAATATCAGTTTAGGTGAAACAATCCAGACCTGATTACAGGATAATGAATCTGGAAGTCATATACCAGATCTTTTCTTTCTTACATCTCCCTGCTTTGGTTAGATCTTGATAATTATAAAAGCCTACCTTCCCTTGGCCTAGTTTGGGCTATTCAGACTACAGAGTTTCACGTATGTTAGAAGAATGTGGCAAGCTAAGTGGAAGTCTGGGGTACGAGATTATTTATTTTCTGATTTAGGGTCCTGAGTGAGTTTCAATTATTCATCCACAGAAGGTGCAATGGCATGTTCACATATTTGCATGCACAAATAAACTACAGAGCAGTGTCAAGATGACTGACATTCTTCCAAGCATCCACTATTTCAGATTTCAAATGGCAACCATGTCTTCATTACATCCTGGGGTTCTGGGTCTTTGTTCACCTCCTAAGAAGCACCCATCTTCTTCTCTAGGCACTCAGAAGCCTGGACAAAGTCTGCCTCTCTGCCTCACTGCCAGCTTTGGGAGCCGCCTGAGAAAGATCCTATTCATTTCTCTTAATCAGTAGCAATGATTTTCAAAAGAGTCTGATGGCACCAATTGATGAAGTGAGTCAAGAGGGAGAAGCTAATCATGAAGGATGTGCCTTATGCCTGGTGTGTGTTATTTATAGAAACTTCAGCAGACAAGAATACATTAACATTATTAAGCTAAATCTGCCCAGTGATTCTCAGTTCTCATTAGTGGCAGATTCTCCCTTTCTGTATTATTCCATAATAATCCATGCTATATTTATTTTAGTTAAAATTGTACCTCTTTCAGGAGGTGAAAGTGTTTCCTCACCTTTTCCTTCTCTAAAAAAATGTTGATCTGGATTTCCATAGAAAGGCATAGAAGAAGGGAAAAATGCTTAAATACCACATCATGGAAAGAACTGTCAGATAAAAGGAGAAGACTCTGTCTTTTCCTAAGTAAACACATTTTATTACCTTTAAAACAATGTTACCTGCCATAATAATACAATCCATTTAGCAGCAATACTATGCTTGAAAAGGTAGATACAGACAAGAAATGGAGACTTGAAGAACTGAGACTACAGAGAGAGTGCATTTAACATCTGTAACAATGGCACCCAGAGTGATTCCTGATTTCCAGTCAAGGGTGCCATCCTCATCATAAGGAACAGTGAATTATTTCTGTCTTTCAGATCTCAGTTCTCAAAGAAGAAAATCTCATGCACAACTTCTTAACATAATCAAATATCCAGCCTTCAAATTCCCATCATCCATCTAAGCAATTAATTAGAAAAAATCACCTGTCTGGATCACAGAATACAGACTGATTGGTTGTGTTCCCCCAAGTCTTTTTTAGTCTATAATTCTTCTCCTCTCTATTTACTGAGAATAGCTACAGAATGAACTATATCCAAGATTTTGCTCATTGTACCACTGTGGTTTCATTTAAATCTTTATTTATAAATTAATGTTACTTAGGTTTACAATTTTCATCAGAAATATGTTTGACTTTTTTTGACAGAACTACTTTATTGGTTTACTGGTGTGCTAGGATCCTTTACTCATTATGGATGGCTAAACATTGATAATCTGTTCTGTCACTCTGACATCATGTATTAGCTGGACCACTTCTATAAGGAGACCTTTCCCTCATCAACTACTTGGTAACCAAAACATGTAAAGAAAGGTGAGGTGAATGTTGATTCTTTCCCTTATTTATGAATTTTCATGTTTCCTAACAAGTTCTAAAAGTAAGCAGTGATATTTTACTTTTAAAATGTTATTATGGTACAAATGACAAATTTCACATCCCTGGCCATCATGAAAATACAAATCAAAATCACATTGAGACTTCACCTCACTCTAGTCAGAATGACCATCATCAAGAAAACAATCAACAACAGATGCTGGTGACGACAGCATCTGGGGAAGAACACTTATGTACTGTTAGTGGGAATGTAAACTAGTGCAGCCACTATGGAAATCAGTATGGAGGTTCTTCAACAAAGTAAAAATAGAACTGCCATATTATCCTGCTATACCATTCTTGGGCATTTATCTAAAAGAATGTAAGTCAGCATACAATAGAGATACTTGCATACCCATGTTTATAGCAGCATGATTCATTATAGACAAGCTGTGGAATCAACCTAAATGCCCACCAACCAATGATTGGATCAAGAAAATGTGATGCATACACACAATAGAATACTATTCAATCATAAAGAAAAAGGAAATTATGTCATTTGCAGGAAAATGAATGCAGCTGGACAAATCAGGTTCAGGAAAAAATATTGCGTGTTTTCTCTCATATGTATCTAGACAGAAATTAATAATAATAATAATGGTAATATGACATGATTACAAAAGAGAGACTGGGGGAGAAACCAGGGGGAGGAAGAGGGGAAAGAGGATGAGATGAGGTCAATTTGATCTAAGTACATCATATATGTATGATGGCAATATTACTATGAAACTGCTTTTCATAGTAATATTATATAAATATTATCCCAATAGTATTTAAAAGATACAATAGATGATATATATTGTTGAAAATGAAATTTGGGCATACATTGAAAATACTTTCTGTAATCCAGGAATAAATTTAATTAATAAAATTCAATAATCAACATGGAATTAATTAACATGAAATATCATTATGAACTCATAGATTTAAAAATGTTTGGTATGATCCAATCCATTGCAATGATAGTCTTTGGAGACCTTTCAAAAATTTTTGAGGCATTCTTGCTATCTGGTATGAAAAGAAGCTTTGAAGATATCTTTTTGGCATCCCAGAACTAGAGTCTCATAGAGTCGGTAATTGTTTCAGTGTTCAAAGCTAAGAAATTATATATACACAAATATGTAACATAAAAGTTCAGAGTGCTAATTTCAAATATGAATCAAAACTAAATAGATTTTCTTATCATAAATAATTTATATCTTCTACTCACTTGTTTCTGAATACAGATCTGGGAAATATGTGTGAGCATGGTTGTGTACATACAAGTCTGTCTATATGTATTAAAATGATTCAAACTAATACTCCCATTCAAATTCAGAGCAACAGAAAATTTAGTTAACCTAACTGATTGAAAATTTTACATTTCAGAAAATTGTTACAATGTCTTACATCATCTTGCCAAGTGCAAAATAAAGCTTGATATAATAATTTTCATAGGAGTTTTGTTTTCATTTTATTGGTTGATAGATTTTTCTGTATATGTTCTTTAGCCACTTCTATATTGAAAGTACTAAATCAGAGACAATCAGATTATTCACCTTGATCTAGTGATAAGATTCAGCTGTACATTTGATCAGCTTCTGAAGTAGATTAGCAACCAAGTTGCTTTTTACATAAATTTAGTTCATCAAAATTTGAAAAAAATAATCTTCTTTTATTCAAAGATATCATTTGCTTCAGGCACATAAAAAAACTACATGCAGATATGCTTTGAAATACTTACAAAATGCTTCTTAGTATTGTTCCGCTGAATGTATTTATCCCAAGCATATCTTTAGAAGAGAAGAAACTTTCTGTAGTTACTGAAAACACAGTAAGTAGTCACTGGGGGAAAAAAGCTTTGTAGAATTGTGTGATCTTATTTAAGAGGAGCAGAAATTCCACTTGTTTCTTGTTGCATTTTCTCAAGCCCTCTGTAATCACAGAATCTTCTCCTTTCTCTTTCAGAGGTTATCACAGTTAGGCTTTGTAGTTGGTAAAATAAGCTATGCACATCTTGCTTTTTCAACAAGAGTTCCATGTAACCATAGGAAACCACAACATTTCTCATTTAGATAAGCCTAAGATTTGAAAAGCAGAAATGTGTAGTCTTTATTAGTTTGTACTATGTATTTAGCCTTGGCTTTTCCATTGAAGACTTCAAAAGGTCAATCACAAAAGATGGGTCAAAATTCAAGTACACTAGGTTGGGCATGGTGGGGGCACAACCATAATTCCAGAGCTCCAGAGACTAGAGAAGGAGTATCATTAGTTTGATGTGAGGCCCTGCCTCAAGAGAGAACATTCAAATGCACAGAGACACAGATTTCTGCAGATTCTCCCTCCTGAGAAAACAGAAATGCCTATTGTGAGGGGTCAGAGTCTCCTCACATCTACCTCTAGTCCTGCTGCACTGACCTGAAGACATGGGCCATGGTGTTGTAAGCACAAATAGAAATAGGCAGGGGAGAAACAGTTGGACAACCTGTCACTGTGTTGACTGGTGGCTTCTGCCATTTTACTTTTTTTCCTTAATACCCCATTACTCTTTCTAGAAAGCGTAAGCTGCCAAGACAGCCATGGCATCTCAGAGGAGCTGCCTTCCACAGGGGTCTCCAGCATTCCTACCTCCCCATTATCTCTGTTTTTAATCTATTTATACACTCAGAATGGTTGTGGACAGCAATGAGTAGCAAGAGATTGCATGTGATTGTTTATATTTCAGAGAAAGTATCAGAGACACATACACTGACTATTAGGAAGGCAATAAGATGAGCTCTTCAACCACGCATAACTTCTAGCAAAGAAAAGTGTGACTTTTGAATGAAATTCAACATGTCTGGACAGCCAATTCTTTATGCTACAAATTATGGACAGATATATTATCCATGCTTCCACACATAAGACAGACCAAGAGAGTTGAATGTGAAATCCCAAGGACTCATGATAGACCAAAGGACTAATTTCCATTAAGGGTTTCCAGTATTTAAATCAGCACTTCTATAAAGATCAGTTCAAAAACATCTAAAATATATTAGAAGATTAAAATATTATACTCATATCCATTACCTCTAAAATATTTTTAAAATAATATCAGATACCACCGAGAACAAAAATTTTATTCTGAAATAATTTGAATTTCAAATCCTGTTGCAACCTTGGGAATGGATAGGCAAGCAATCTGTTAACAGAGAACTGTCTGGGTTTTTTTTCTGGATTTCTTACGTTAATCCCTACAGACGCATTATGGAAAACCAGGGAAATCTCCTATTTTAAATTTAACACTTGTAAACAGTATCTTACACAGAAGGTCACCATCTGCAATTAAACATTATCTTAAAAGCCCAGAGGAAATGAAATGCTAACTGTGAGATTCTTTGGATCATGCCTACAGTTTATTAAATTGCAGGAAATAAACATTCTCATTTTCCATTTATTTTTAGCTATTTTTTTAAAGATGCAAGAATAATATATTAGTAGTATATCTGTATTTTTTAACTACATTTTTTTCTTCTTAATATTTATATTTGGAAAGCCTGAATCTGCCTTCTGGCCTAGGTACACAGTGAATGTAAACACGGAAAAGGATGGGTAAAAGATATTGAATTCATACTGTGAAACTAATTAATTATCCATATGGCAAAATATGAATTACATCCTCACTTAAGCCATATATTTGATATCTAAATGACAATACTAAAATCAATAACATTTGAATGAAAATATATTTAAGAAATCAGATTAGGATTTAATTCATTTAAGAAGATTTCATTAATGGCAAATTATTGAGCCTACCTGCTCCTCTCACATATGAGCAATTATAAAATATACAGAATGCATAATGCAGGTTTTTGAAAGTATTAGAGTGGAAACCTCACAGGACACTGGTCTATGACAGATGGGACACACTGGAGATGAGTGCCACACTGAGGCTAGCTTTCCCTCTGAGGACTTTTCAAGAAATCTCAGCACAAGCGAGTCAGTTCTGAACAGAGAGAGGTAACCTTGCTAGGGGAAGAAGCAGAGATCAGAGTTAGGGGCTGAAATGGTACTTGAAATTTCTGGAAGAAGATATAAAACAGGAAGGAGCTGCTCAGATAAAGAGGTTCACATTCTAATGCCAGTCTCCTTACACCTAATGCAAACCAGTATTTTATAAGGCCTAACAAACGTCTACTGAGAGTGGTGTGTTAGCTGAGCAAAGATTCCAGTAGACTCAGGGCCATAAACTTTGAGTTGTTCCTGGCTATAGTAAAGATATCTAACCAAATAACCTGAGCATTTGCTCCTGTACATCAGGAGCAAAACTACTCTGGTCCAAGAACAAAGATAAGGAATAATCTAGACTTACTCTAATAAAACCTAAAACCAAGCCCTGAAAATGTCAAACTAAGCCACCAATAAAGTAACTGTCTTCCAGAATGAAGCTCAATGTTACTTAATTGAAAACAACAAAATCAGTTTCAAAAATGCAGCATTGACAATGTCAAGCATGAAATTGGTAACTAGTACACAGATGAAGAGCTAGACAATGCAACCCATAACCAGCTGGCAGCAAGCTATGGTGACAGAAAGGCTATAATTAGCAGACCAGGACAGTTAAATGACCAAAAACAGGATCAAATTATTAAGATAAAAGATAGTTGAAGTGATTCAACTGAACTGTAAAGAAGAATTAAATGCTTTAAAAAGATTAACAAAATTAATGAACAAATCTTTAAGGAGAGGAAAACCTAAACCAGAATTTGAATTTGAAAATGGGTTTTTATACACACAAATCATGATCCATGAATGAAATAGTTGATAAACCAGACTTTATTTTAAAAAGTCTTATTTTGTTCTGTTAAAGATACTTTCAAGAAAATGAAAAGACAAGCCAAAGGCTAGGAGAGAATACCTACAAAACATGTATGTGACAAAGGACTTATACTGAAAATAACACACACAGTTCTTAAATATCAACAATAAGAAAACAAGATATATGAACAAGTACTTTACCAGAAAAGATACATAATGAGCATATTAAAAGAATTCATCATCAGCTGGCATCAGAACACTGCAAACTGAAGTGATAATGAGATTCTACCTCACATGTATTAGAACAGCTAAAATGCAAAGCATTTGGTAATAGCAGACGCTGGTGAGCCATGGAGCTATAAGAATTCTCATTTATTGATGGTGCAAAGGCAAAAGGGCACAGCCACCTTAAGAGACAGTCTGGTGACTCTTTCAGAGCTACATAGCGCTTTATCACATAATCCAGTAATTCCATGTGTTTCCACAATCAATTTAAAATCTCATATCCACGTAAAAATCTATGTATGAATGTTTGTAACAGCATTATTCACAATTAAAAACTAGAAGCAACCAAGATGTTTACCAATAGGTTAATGGCTAAAGGAAACTTGTGCATCCATGGAATAGAGTATTATTCATCAATTAAAAATTAGTACCAGACCATGAAAAGACATGGAGGAACCTTAAATGCACACTGCTAAGTGAAAGAAGGCAATTGAAAAGCTATAAATTATATGATTTCAATTATGTGATGTTCTGAAACAGATAAAACTATAGAGAAAGTAAAATTATAAGTGGTTGCCAAGAATTTCAAAGGTGGTCCAGATTAAAAAGGAGCATAAGGATTCTCAGGGCAATAAAATTGTTCTTTGTGATATTTTAATGATGCATTTAAGATATTATGCATTTGATGAAACCCACAGAACTTATAGCATAAAGAGCAAATTTTAATATATGCAAATTAAACAAAAAACTTTTGAGGTTAGAGGATCTCAGGAAAGAATGCACTGTGACAACAGTCTCTAACTATATTACAACTATATGCAACAAACTCAGTGAAGGGAATTGGGAGAAAATATGTTGACTTCAGTAACTTTGGAAATGACTGCACTCTATAAAACTACAGGCAAACAGAACCATGTGTAAGTACTATATTTTAGTCAATAGGATGTTTCCCAGTGATATATAAGTGAATTCTGATCCTGCTACACATGTCATTTAGAATAAAAATAATTAGGAGCCAGGTGTGGTGAAGCATGCCTTTAACCCCAGCATTCAGGAGGCAGAGGTAGTATGATCATGAGTTCAAGGCCAGACTGAGCTACATAGTGCAACCCTGTCTCACAAAAAGAAAAAAATTGTTAAGACAGGATAAGACAACTAAGTAGATGGGTGGCAGATGGTAGAAGCCAGGCTTTTCACTGGTGGAGTGGGAATTTACCAATAAGCAAGCATATATTTAATAGATTAGATTTGGAGACACCAGCATGAACTCATGTTTATTTTAGAATAGACAGAGATAATTGTATATGGAAATATTTATAGATACACATATGCATATACACAAGTTCATAGAAATACTCTTAGCTTTTGTTCTGTCTGCTAATTGAGCCTAAAAAACAACACTCTAGCAGAAACTAGCACTTTGAGCACCCAGAGCTTATTTTCTAATAAAAGAAACCTGTTCTCCTTGGGAAAATGGCAGATCCTATGACTGTGGCAGAAGATACATAAGATGGCCCAGGAGCATTATTTTTCTGTCTCTGACCATGACTTCCATTACTTCAGGTGCTTCTTTATTCATTTTTTTAATGTTTCTGTTTATTAAGTCCAACATCTAGACTTCCTCAGAGATGGTTTCTGTTTATTTATTTATTTTGTTTTGGTGATGGGAAGTACATTCCTCTTTCTTTGCATGCCTTGTGGATTTTTAAATTGAAAATCAGGTATTTGAATCTTACATGTTAACTATGGAAATCAGATTCTCTCCTTCTCCAGATGTTGCCATTTCTTTGATTGCTGAAGGATGTCTCTGTGCTTAGGATTATCCTGAGATGGAAGCTCATGACCTTCTCAGAACTCTTCTGAATTATGTCCTTCCCTACACATTCACGATTGCTTTCTAGATGCCCTCATATGTGTGGTTGCTTTTGAATGTCCTAATTATTAAATGTCTAATTCCCAAAAGGAAAGAAAGTAAAGGGGAGGGGGAGCATTGTACCTTTAAATTTCCTAGAAGTTGTTTCAGGCAGTGAGGGGAAGCAATGGTGTCCACTCTCTGACTCTGAACCAAGTGACCAGAAGCAATGATCAGTTAGAGGAACTCAGAAATTCATATTTGGAGGACAAAGTCCTGTGACCCATCTTGGCTTTAGCAAGCTGCACCATGAATGGGCATGAACTGGCTGCCTCAGAGAAGGGAGTAAGCAGTCACACCAAAAGCTGAAGTAACAAAATTAGGGACACTTTTCCAGCTGTGTTTCCAGAGTAGTTGTTTCATCAGTCTGTGCCAGTAGTCATTTTCTAGGTAAGAAGACAAAACAGACTCAATGCTTCCCACTCCACCATCCTCCCTGATGTCACCCACACAAGATCTTAAGCAGTGCTAATAGTATGATTGATTTTGAGAGAAACAACAAATAGAAAATGAAGAGGATGTCTTAATCCACAGGCTATGCAAAAGGATTAAGAAGAGAGACATAGCTCAATATAAAAATCTCTTTTCTGTCCTGCACATTATTAACCAGGAAGAATTAGAACTCAAGAAAGTCATCTCTTTCCCACCTCATGACTTTCTTCATACTTTTGAGTTGGTGTTAGCATCAAGCCGCATTGCCCAGTTACAGTGCAATATTGAGTTTCAATTTGAAATTAATTGCCCTATGCCTAGGCTAGGCATAATGCATGTCTCTTTTTACTGAAAACAGTACAGAGAGGCAGATCTGAATCAACGAGACAAAAGGGACCTGTGTAACTGAATGAGCCAAACCATTAAGAGAACTATTTTTACCATGTCCTTCAGCAGGTGAGACAATTCCTCATCACACTGTGCATTAGGTTCTCACTCACCATCACCCTCAACTGGTGAACATGAATCACAATGAGAAATCCATATTATCAGAGATCACATCCTCAAAGAATAGCAAATGTGTGCTCCTACCCACAGGGGAAGATGCCAGGTATTCACATTTACTACAGAAAGGAATTTACTACTGTCAGGTCATTACAGTGCAAAAGGAAACCTCAACTCTACTGGAATGCTCAAAAAAATTGGCCCATTAACTCATTCATTTGTTCAGAAAAAGGCTTATTGGTCAGACTTGAGTTTTTATTTGTGTCCTGGTTTAAAACATGATCTCCCTTTTGTGTAATTTAGCCTGTGTGGAGAAGTGAGAACCATACTAGGAAGAAATAAGATCAGTGATTTTCACACTGCAAATATCACCTTAGTGGCTTTTCAAGGAACAATTTTTTTTAATTTCCTTTATTTATATGCACATACAATGCTTGGGTCATTACTATCCCCTTCCCCCAGTCCCTTCCCTTTCCCCCCACCCCCTCCCTCTCTCCCCCACCCCCTCACTTCCAAGCAGAAACTGTTTTGCCCTTATCTCTAATTTTGTTGAAGAGAGAGTATAAGCATTAATAAGGAGGACCAGGGTTAAATGAAAGAACACAATGCAATGGAATGAATGGAGTAAAGTGGAGTAGAACAGAGTAGAAAAAAATATCAAAAACATAAGGATGTTTCTTAAGACTTCCTGAAACTATTTTGGATATGCATGTATCCTGAGTTACAATGTAAAAATACTACTTTACTGGAAATTGTGGTCAAACTTTCAAAAACACTGTTTCTCAAACAACTATATCTTGAGGTTGTGTTCAATCAGTTTGGGGAAGAATTTGAAATGATTACCTGGTAAATGTGAAGCTATAAAAAGTAATTTTTCATTAGTAACAACAGAAATGATAAAAATAACAATGATCCATAGCAGTTGAACCAGAAGCATCTGAAGGAGTTTTGAAAAAATATTTAACATACTGTGTGTATCAACACTTCTTTATTTGAGAAAGTTCTTTGTTGTTTGTTGTTTCTTAAAATATTAATAACAATTCTTGGGTCTTTTCCTATAGGTTTGCCTGTGACCGTGGGTGTTTGATAGACTGCAGAGTTGTATGAACAGCCAGTGCAGAGAAGACCGTTATTATGCAAATATGACAAGTGAAAGACCTAGTCAGAATAAATCTCCTTAATGTGAACATATCTAATGGGCAGCTTACATGATTTTGCCTCCTGTGAGCAAAAAATGCTTGATTTTAATTGTCAGGCAAGAACCATCTATTTCAGAAATCTACATGGAATAATACTAAAACCGTGTAGTTATTAACTTGAGGCTTAAACTGATGAAAGATTTATTCAGAACACCTGAGCCACTTTGGAATAAATGCATAAGATTCACCATGCACAGTTACATTTCAATGCAAAAGATATGTCATAGGTTCTACAACAAGATTTTCTCACTCAGAAACTACTCATAATCCCGAACTGACTGGCTAGGAAAACAGCCTTTCTTCTTCACTGTGCTTATCCCAGGCTGTTTTTGGCTCCCATTGATATATATGCCTCTGGCTTCATGATGTAGTGTCAGCATGGAGATTTCTCAGACATTGTTTATCTCAGGATTATACACTGCTGCCTCTAACCTAAGCCCACTTGTCTTCACACTCACCAGGGCACCATCTCTCTGAATCAATCAGTATTCTCAGGTTTATTGATCACTAGAATGACATTTTAAAGTATATTTGGTAGAAGAGTCCTGTCTTGCTTGAACCCTGAATGCAAAAAAAAACATTCAAAAAAACATTAGTCAAATACAAATGCAGGGATCTCATTTTCCTTTTTTTCCAAGTGAACTTTTAGATAGCTGCAACTAGATAGCAACACCTGGTTCCCTCCATGCCCAATATTGTATGAATCCACTCAATTTACATAGCTTTTTGTTATTCTTGATCCAAACAGGAGAAGAAGTCTGAAAGATGACTGATGTCATCATCATGAACTGCTGGAAAGTCTTGGGAAGAGAGGGAAAGCAAACGGACACGCTTCATTTTAAACACTCCCTTAACAGACACATCCTCCACACCCACGAGACCAGCATGGCATTTACCATTCCTGCGTGCAGAGTGAAACAAATGTGTGTGATGTTTGGAATCTCCATTCAAAAAAGTATGCATTCTACAGGGAAAGGTGGGCCAAATGTGTGATTGTCTGGTTACTGAGTTGAAAATGTTACACCATGTAAACAGATCTGCTAGTTGAGCAGTATTTTGCACATCACAGATTTTATAGCTGCCAACAACTCCAATCAGATTATAAAACTATGTCAGTATATGACAATGGAAAATATTTTAACTTACTGTCTTTTGAAGTGAGACTTTATTTCAGCTAGAAAGGAGAGCAGGTGAGAGATTAGATTAATTATTTTCCCTGTTAGGAAACCTATTGAAGGAAGACAACATGATATTTTGAAACACATGTGTTTGTGGCTGTCCATTCACTACTAGAGAGTAGAATTATCAGTTCTCAGGATAAAGTCATCAGGGGCCTTGCTTATACCTTCTGAGTCACAGTTTCTCAGAAAAGAAGAACATCCAGTATAATAGTACTGCTCAAAGTTCTCAGAGCATTCAAAATTGTGTGTGTGTGTGTGTGTGTGTGTGTGTATTTAAAGCAGATACCTTCCTTTTACCATTTTAGGCATCAGGTGATAAGACAGATATTGGGAAAGACAATTAATTCTTACCTAAACTGAGATGTGAGTACTCAAAAGGCCTCCACTGGGACTAGCTCAGTGTATGAGAGGAAGGTGAAATGCAGCAAGTAGTCTGAGTGTCAAAAGAGTAATGTACCTTTTGAATGGGACAACTTCAACATAACCACAGAGCTTCCCTTTTGTGAAATCCCCTGAGTAGTGTCTAGCTAGATAGCAACTGAAAAGCTGTACACATAGTCCTTAGACTATATATATGGTTGTGTGTAATATAATTATATTATATATATATTATGTATAATATATAATATAATAGGGTATCCAGGAATAGCTTAGTAAGCTTACAGAAGGGATCTGAAGTCGAGTGAGACACCCAGCATGCAGTGCGTATGTACAAGGTGAAGGTCCAGGACTAAAAGCTTCTAGTCACATGCCTTGAGTAGTAGTAGACTGACAAGCCCACATGGGATAAATCAGGAAGACACGCCTATAAACCTGAACCTTTATTTTTATAAAATGAAATGATAGAAGGAACCATTTGTTTTTCTTCTCTTTAAAACATGTCTTTGTAACTGGCATTATCATGTGTTATTTCTATTTGTTTACCCACAACATACTTTGGTTAAAATATATTTATGCTATCTACCCTAAAAGCTATCTCATAACATACAGATTTCTCAAATTAAGTGCAAACTCCTTTCCTATTTTGGTTACATGTTTTGTGGGGTATGATTGAAGAAGGGGATAGGTTTATAATCAAATATATCCATGAATTAACATTTTAGGCAATTCCAGAAGTTTCACAATCTGAACAGGATCTATAGCTCTTTTCTTTTTAACCTTTTCTTGCTATAATGAGCAGAAATCCCAAATTGTTGATACCCACCTGCAGCAGCCAGTGTCAGCTGACATCCACTAATAAAGGAACCCTTGCTCCTTTATATATATATATATATATATATATCCATGGCCTACTTGGTATCTTTCTCTCACACAGACAAAATCACCATTAGAGATGACTTCTATTAATGAATTTTTTTCCAGAAAACAATAATTTTGGCTTAATTGCTTACTAAGGACTTGTGTGGCACAAACATGGGATTACAATGTCAACTAACCACATACAGCTACAATCCATCCAGAAAAATGTGAAATGGTCCCTAAGAAAGCACAAAGTCACAGCTGAAACCAATGGGGACATAAACACAAATGCAGGCTCCCCTTCCCTCCTTTCCTCCTACTTCTCATTCACAACCACCAGCACAGAAGGGTAATGAGAGCTTTCATGGAAAAATGTGGATAGGCTATGCTTAAGTGATTTATTAACTTTTTCATCCTGTGTGTGTGTGTGTGCTCTTTAATAAACACCACAAATTTTGTGTAAATGAAGTGCATCTCCAGTCTCCACCTGCTTATTATCCAACAAAATAACTTAGTGTGAAGGGGTAAACAAGCTTAAGTTGAAAATAAGGAAGCTTAAGTTGACATTGGTCACATTGATAAAATGATTTCCAATAATGAGGACAGATGAAAAAGGAGAAAAAGGAGAGAACAGGAAAGAGAGCTAAAAAAACAAAAGAAAGAAAAGTGAAAACAATTTTGCAAAGAAATAGCAAAAGCAAAAGTCACCAAAGCATGAAATATCCTTTTGGCGCCTAAATTGTGTCAACATTTTCTTTGCAGAGATTTTTATTGCTATTAATTAATAGGTAACATGCTCTCTTCCTGCAATCTAAATCTGAATTGTGCTTAAACATTGTGGGATTATAATTTTGCTTCAGGAGCTCTTTCCAATTCCCATTCCTACCACACCTATACAAGGAGAAATCCATCTGCCCTTTCATAGAAGATTATAATTATGAGTTATGCTTTGGAAATCTGAACTAGGGTGAGTGATTTTTATGGGTTGGATAGCGCCCCCTAAATTCACATGCTCACAGTGTGGCCTTATTTGTAGATGGAATCTTGAGGTAATCACATTAAAATGAGGTCATTAAAGTATGGTGCCATTCAATATGATGTGTCCTTATTTAAAAAGGGAAAATTTAGAGACAGACATGCATACAAGGATATTGTCAAGTGAAGATGAAGACAGAGGTCAGAAGTGGGCACTGGTGGCTCCTACTTATAATCCTAGCTACTTGGGAGGCTGAGATCAGGAGAAATGCAGTTTGAGGTGATCATAGGCAGGGAGTTTGTGAGACCTTATCTCACCAAGTATCTGGGCATGGTAGCATGGGCCTGTCATCCCAAAATTTGCAGGAGGCTGATATCATGGATCCAAGCCAGCCTAGACAAACAAACTGACAAGACCTCATCTCAATAGAGAAAAAATTCTGCAGGGTGCTGCACACTAATCATTCCAGTTACCTCAGGAATCATAAATAGGAGAACTGTGGCCGAGGCTGGCCTAGGCAAAAAGTGAGACCCTATCTCCAAAATAATCAGAGTAAAGGGGATAGAGGTAAGTGGTAGAGTACTCATAAATTCACTATGCATGTCAAATTCTATTGCTACATCACATCAAAAACTGTAGAAAAAATATGCTTAGGTTTTGTGAGAATTAAATGAGATTATACTACTTGGGAGAGGGAGATCAGGAAGAACATGGTTCAAGGCCATGATCTCAAGAACAAAAAGTTTTTGAGATCCTGTCTCAAAAGAAAAACTTTGGGCATGGTGGTATGCACCTGTTGACCCAGCTACTGGGGGAAACAAATAGGAAAACTGCAGTCCATGGTGGCTCAGGCAAAAAGTGAAACCCTATTTCAAAGATAACTAGAGAAAAAAGTGCTGAAAGTATGGCTCCAATAGTACAGTGCCTATCTAGTGAGCATGTACCCTGATTTCAAATCACAGTGCTGCCAAATAATAATAATATTATATATGCAAAGCCTTATAGTTGGCATGCAGGAACAGAATTAATAATATCATCTATATCTTTGGTAATAACCACATATCTGCTAAAGTAACCTTTCTTTTGAAAAACAAGTTAAATTGTATTTTAACCCAGTTCACATATGAGAGCCAATCAAGTCTTCTTAGAAGTCATTTATTTTATAATGGCTATGAGTAAGTATTGCTGCTTCTTAAATAGAGATAGCATCTAAGAGCATACTGAGGTTCAATACAACTCTGAGATTAACATTTTTATACAAAAAACATAGGTTTCCGGAATGCAGTATAATGAAGTTATTGGGCTCTAATGCCCCCAAATCAGGTTAAATTAGTACCCTATTAAGCATGCAAGAAGTGTATGTTTACCTTCCTGTCTGTGCAAATCAAGTTTTTTTTTTTAGTTATACATTCATTATGCCTCTTAGGGGAGGTATAGTATGACACTTGTGGCAAACGTGGATCTGTGACTCTGGGAACACTGTGGCACAGCACACACTCTGATTGTTATAGATGGAATCTCAATACGAGATGTCACTCATAGACTTTCTTTTATTGTATTTTGTATCTTGATGACAATTTGTGATGTTTACACTGGGTCAGAACAAGTGAAACTGAGTTTTATTTAATAATTCTTATATCTGGTGTCAGATATTCTTTTTCTTTTTTTACCAAATTTGTAACACATCTAACAGTTGTATTTTTTTTTCTGGAATATCTAACTATCTACCTATGGATCTTCAGTAGTCAAAGCTAGACAAATACATGACTTCATGTTAAGATGCCTTGGCTTTGGAAGATGTTCTTAAAGAGAGAGAAAGAAAGCAATGACATCAAAAAAAATCCATTTGAAGGCTTGGGAGGGATTTCTAAAGTAGTCATAACTTAAGTGGGAGAACCACTAAAAGTAATGAGACAACCAGCAGAGAGTTCCCTCAGAGATTTTTCTGTTTCTCTCTGGACAAGAGGCTGAGGACCCAGGGAAAGGTCTGGATGGATGGCTGCTTTTAAAAGAAGAGACAAGTAGAAATGTCAACAGAAGTTATGGCTGTGGACAAAGAAGATTGATAAGTATGGGTCTGTGATCAGAGTGATAAGGAAGAGGCAGAAAACTAAGACAAATACATTTAGCCAGTTTCTCCTGAAAACATGCTAAATTCTGAGGCACTGTGTGACAAAAAAGTATGAATAATGACTCCAAGTAGCAGAAGAGACAGTCTCGTGGTCTTATACAATGAGAAAGCTGTGAGTTCAAAACACACTGGGCTCTCAACTGCAATTATTAGAAGGTGGCACCAATGGCGAGTCAAGCCAGAAAAGATGGAAGCTTACCAAAATTCAAGTCAGCAAGCCTCTGATTGAATTAAGATATTTAGTAAAACTTGATGGGGATAAAACCAATTTTATGTGATAGCTTTCCATCACTATGAAAAAGTGCCTGAGATAAACAACTTAAAAGGAGGAACGGCTCATTTTGGCTCACAGTATGTAATATATTAATATAGGAATTTTAAATGATACATATATGAAATAAGTGTGATGACAGGAAGAAAATCTTAATCCAAACCAAAGCTGACTGTAGCTCTTTATACCTCTTAAAAAGGGGGATATATGCTGCATTCACAGGACTTATTCTGCAAGACAAAAAGCATAACTCAGAGCCTCTGTCACTGAGAGCTCCTCGCTTCATAAATACTTTAATGAGTACTACATACTCAGAAGTATGGCTCAAACCTAGGAAGAGATGAAAAGATAAATTGGCATGTAAAAGGAAGTGAAGTGAAGTTATAAGAGAACTGAGAAATTGGGAACTATGTAATATGAATGATATGGTCATCCATTATTTGTCCACTCCTGTCTCCTGACTTTGGTCTCCATGACACATGTCTTGTCATGTGGATGTGTGGAGACATGACATTAGCCAGAGCTGTAGTGATTAATTTTATGTCAGTTGGACAGGACCATGGGGTACCCAGATACCTGGTTAAGCATTATTCTGGGTGTGTCTGTCAGAGTGTTTCCAAAGGAGATTAGAATTTGAATAAATTCATTGAGTAAAACAAATTGCTCTCACCACTAGGGGTTGGGCATCATGCAATCCTATAGGGGCCTGAATAGAATCAAAGAGTGGAAAAAGGGAGAGTTCATTCTCTCTGCTATTTTCAGACTGGAACATAGGTTGTCTCCTTCACCTGGACTGCTACTTACACCATGTGCTCTCCTAGATCTCCACTTTGCACACAGCAGACCGTGTACTCACCTGCCACCATGAACACTGTGTGTACCCAGATAGTGGTTGTTGTTTTAGCCTTATTTTGTCCCAAAATAAGATGGTATGTCTAACCTAAAAATCAACCAAGTCCCCGGCTAAGCTCCTCAGAACTCCAGCTGACCAGCAACCCTCAGAGAAAATGAGCAAGAAAGAACATTCTGTAAGTTATTATGCTTTAAGGGATATAGCACAGGATGAGGAATTAATAGAATAGTAGAAATAGAATAGAATAGAAAGAGCAGATTTTAACCTCTGACCTTATGTGATATAGATTCTAAAGTAAAGCAAGGAAAATAGTTGTTAATGATATCTCTGTTCTGTATAGCATACAGATAAAAATTGAGACATTGTGACTTGCAGAGAAACACAATAGATAAAGCAAGAAAAAAATCCATGAGGCGTCAGATAAGAATCAATATCTACTTATAAAGGATCTTCTTTAAAAAAAAAATCAATCACAGTATCCTCTCTGAAAGGAGTGGTTTTCAGGGCTCATAATAGTTGACCTCACCCAGGCCTCTTGGTAAACAATCTACTACCCTGATTGAGTTCAGTACCAGGGGGATATATCTAAAAGTACTTTTAACTGTATATACTTTGCTATCCAGATTGTTTATTATAATGAATTTATGGAGTTGTGGGCTACGGTTGGTTAGGGAGTAGAAAGTAATCATCAGATTCTTTCTCTCTGTGTGACTAAGGGAAAATAGATGCTAAGAAGCCCTAAGCCCAGACAGCTTTCCCTGAGAACCATGTTCTATACACAGTGTTCATGTTGACTGCTACCATGAGACCAAGTCTCAACCCAAAGTATGAGAGAGGGACATTTTATAGATAGGAGGGATCTGATGGCTTAGGATCCCTCCAGAGAAGAAAGTCCTGTTTATGTCGTTTTCCTGCTTTATTCTTTTTATTGTTGGCAAAGTCTGCTGTAGGATAGAATATTTGAGTGCCATGAGTCTGTTTTGCCAGTTTAACCCTGTGGTGATGGAAGTGCCAACTGTAATTTGAAATTATTAAGTTTTTCATTCTGCCAAACTCTGTGCTAACTCCTTGGTAGGCTATTGATATGGTAAGGGAGACACATCAATGCAGCAGAAATAACAGAGGATTCCAAGGAAAGACAGGATTCACCCAAAATTGGATTTTTGAAAATGCTTTTAAGTCATCAGTCCCTTTCACAGAGTCGGACTTTAAGTTACAGCTTAATTAATTATCATGTACTTGATTTCATTGTTCATAAGCTCTCAGGAGGAAGGCATTTTGGCTACTTCTCTTTTCGTACTGCTGAGCCATCCATTTCAATTAGGTGCTAAATAAAATACTTGGTAAAGAAAAGAAAAATGTGATAAATACAGAAGTAATTTAAATATTCAGTTTAGAAAATGTAAATAATTTTCCTCACATGCTTTTCTTCAAAATTTATGGCTTTGTCACAAAGAAGACAGAAATAACATTTATTTTTATACATGTTGAGTGTGCTACAGATCCCATAATACTTCTTCCAAATAAGCCTACTTGATGTTCTTCTGTTGGACTTGGTTTAAATTGGCTCTTGCTAAATGATGGTCTGTGACTTATAAGCACTTAGAAAAAAAAGTACTTACATATGAGCAGAGATCTTATTTTTTCCATTAGAGAAATGGTATTCTGTGTTTACCTAATATTATGAATATGCCATCTTTATAAGTCTAATAATCCAATTTAACATATTAAAAGAGCAGAGGTAGAACACTAAACTAACATATATCCAAACCTTAGATTTTAATAATGGATATAAATACATTTCTGGTCAGTATATTTTAGACTCTATTGTGATACTTCTTCAGAAAAAATGTTGACAACTAGGATTTCCATTTAGGTAGGACATTGAGAGCAATATCTTTTGGAAAAAGTTCAAATGGAACCCAGCTTCTCCTTTTTAGTTCATGATTATGGTGCCTGCCTAGTTAACTTTAAATGTCCTAAACTAAGACTTCTGCATTTAAGAATGAGTACAATATAAATATTAATGAGGATCATAGTGACATATCTGTATGACTCAGTACTGATACATGTTATCACAATGATGAACTTCTAAAATATGCTAAGTGAAAGAAGTCAGTTACAAAAGACCATATACTGTATGATTCCATTTCATACATGACCGCAGTAGATAGACACGGAAGGTAGATTAATGCCAAAGGAGAGGAGAAGTGGTAGATGGTGAATGACTGCTGATGGGTATTAGGTTTCTGTTTGAAATGATAAATTTCACAATTTACAACTCTGTGGATACACCAAACAACATTGATTTGTATACTTTAAGTAGGTGAATTTTATGCTACATAAATTATTAAGCAAAGCTTGTAAAAATAAGGAATGTAGTCAATGATTAGTTTTAAAAGTGTTTATAAAATTTAATGATGGATTTTAAGACATCTAATATTTAAAACAGAGCTTATCACTAACAGTACACTTATATCTAACCCAAATGAATGTCCTCCTCCACTTTCCCATACTTGTAACTTTTCTGCTGCTAGTTCAGTGCTCCCACCTCAATCTCGTTGAATGGCTTAGTGATTTATTTAACTTTATAAACCGAGAAACAAATTTTTCAGAAAGAGAACATTTGCTAGTAAGTGTGGAGGGAATACACAGGTTTCCATAGGATATGTTTTCTATTTTCTGTGAAGTAAACGTCAATACAATCTGTTCAGAATTCGACAAGGAGCAGGTAGACAGAGAATGATGTTAGATGGAAGAGAAGGGGCAAGATTTGAAAGTGCATGCTGTGAAAACAGATAGGTATATGTAGGTCACTGAAGGCCAGTTGGGTTGGAGGAATTTATCATGAACTAATTTGCAGGGTATGAGGTCTTAAAGTGAACAGAAGAGGATAAAAGTGAAGTCATTATGATTCCAAGAAGGTATAATCTTTGAAGGGAAATGAAAACCATCACAAAGAGAGGAGAGAATTTAAACATGACAAAATTTGGCAAGATCAAGTGCTTGAAAGACAGATGGGATGCCTAATGAAAAATGACAAGGTTTTCAGAAATAATTGTCAGAAACATGAAGTCCTTTGGAGATGCCAGCAAAGATGAATAACTGATTTTGTCCATAATATAGATTGATGGGTGGATGAAATATGGATTGAAGAAAAGATATGTGATAAGCAATGTATTAAATGTTAAAAGTAGAGCCCAGCTATTATGTATACAGGTACTTTCTGTAAAATTCTGTTAGCTTTGCTGTATCTTTGGAAACTTTCATGAAGTGTTGGGGAAGTAAGCTAAGTAATGATCTTAGCTAGAACAAACTCTGTGTGTGTTGATGATAAGGACTCAGATCATAATAAAGAGAGAATGGGAATTTAAAAGTGAGACACACAGAAGTTAATAGGTAGATAACCAAGATGCATGAGGTTGAACAAAAAGAAGCAATATAGCAAAGCAGTTCATAAAGGAATATCATCAAGCTTGTTGAAATGCAAGAGGATAGGTGACTTGTAGGGAGTGAGGGAAATAATTTTCTAAAGAGAGGTGTATTAATGTTAGGATAACCTTTTTACATTTTCTTCTGCATTTTATATCCAAATGCCTCAAATTTCAAAATGTATCTTTAGCTTTGATTGACATAAAACTTGTCTAACATAAAATGCACCATTTTAACCATTTTAAAGTATTCAGTTCAGTACTTTTCAGTATATTCCTAATGCTGTGCAACCACCATCACTACCCAGTTGCAGAACGGTTTCATCACCTGAAAAAGAAACTTTGTCCCCATCAAGTCATTCTCCACTCCCCTGCCCCTAGCAACCATTAGTCTACTTCTGTCTCCATGGATTTACCTATTCTAGAATTTCTTATAAATGGAACCACACAACATCTGATATTTATATGACCAATTAGTTCAATTCTGTTGCTAATGAAAAGAAATATTTCTAAAAATATCTCTCCATGAATTGATTTCCAAAATCCATATGTGCTTTGGCTAGTAATACAACTGAAAGGAACTAACTGTAGATCTGGCATAATGCTAAGCAGGTTTACAAGAATTGTTTTATTTCATCCTCATAATACTCTCTAAGATCACATCATTCACATTTTCAAATAAGAAACACAAACTGTAAAAAGTTATATAATTGGCAAGAAATAATTTTTAACTCAAGAAAACAATCACTAATATCTAAATGTTGTATATTCAGTATTTCAAACTCTTCAGATGAGAAAATACACTCTTGTATTGTCTCCAAATGTTTTCAGAATCAATACTGATAGAAGCAGAATTCATTTCAGTCCATTCCCCATCTACTACAAAAAGAAAGTTTGTTTTCTATGAAATTCAGAGAAGTGTCCTGACACAGCCTCCTTTTCTACTTTAAGGTTAACATTAACTCCTGTCTAATTAAAGTTGCCACTGTATTACTAATGTGTTTTATATTTTAAAGAATAATGAATTAGTAGACGGTGATTGTGACAACTGAGCACACTATTTTTTGTTTGTTTTTTTAGTTTGCCTGGTTGAAAGTTATTCATTAATACCTACTGACCTTTCAATATTGTTCATTCTTTTGAGGCTGAGGAGAAAGTAAACTGATGAAGATGCTTATTTCATGAAGCTGTACATTCCTAGGAACCCATTTTGTGTGACAATTAACCATTTAGAGAAAATAAAAAATTATTTCCATTTAAATTCTTCTGTAACATCTACTAAAATACAACTGATGAAATGATAAGGGCACTATGGATAACCATTAGCATATTTATTTATTTCCAGTTTTTGTACCAATGTCCAATGTTTATTTAGAATGGGATCTTTTATCGTGGCAGTAAATGTCCTCTCTTTTTTTTTTGCAGATCTTCTATCTTTTGCATATTATATGTATTTTAATCATAAGAAACAACTGCATTCAGTAACGTAAATAATTTAGAAGCTTGTGTATTAGGTATTCCAGATCTATATGAAAACCTTAAGCATTATTTTCTATATGACAGAGAATAAACAAGATAATAAATAAGCAAGCTTTCTCCAAGTGTTAGCAAATATAAATCAAAGAAGAAACAACATTTCAGAATTCCCAAATCTAGAATCTCAGGATATTAAATACTTTGTTGCATCTCTCAAATGACTGGTCTTCATCTCGAAATACTTTAAATTTAAATCACCTGAGTACACTTCTAAGAAAAACAGAAACATTGAGAACATTGATATACTTTATAAACAGCCATTCAAACATTATATACAAACATTCTTCTTAGAAGTGAGGCATTTCTGTTTTAGGCCTCAATTTTTCAGTCAATAAAATGTACCCGTAACAACCACAATGTAACCATAACAACTCTGTCTTCATTTGTCCATCTGGTGCCATTAGAAAGAAAAAGTTTCAGCAACAAGAAACTGCCCTCATCATTGCTATAATTATTAAATTACACACATTTTGTTATCTATGCTCTCTTGTTTCCTAACACATGTCATCTCCCCCCACACTAAAAGAAGGAAAATGAAACCATACTCATTTTGAGCAATGTCAGTTCTGATCTAGACACAGCTGTTTGTTTCCTTGCTTCTACTATTCCTGTTTATAGCTTAGACTCTCATTTTTTTGCTGATTACATGAAACATGTAAATTTATGTTGATTTTCCCATTCACATTAAATAGAAATTTGCCAATTATTATCCTAACTCAGGTAAAATTTTTATCTTTATTCTCTTATATTAATCAGCAAAATCTACATCAATTTTAGGTCTGTTCTCCCCTCCCCTCCCATCCTCAAAAAGTTTTTGCCAGTAGGGATGACTTAGAGGCTTTAAAAAAAAAGCCTATTGTTGTGTTACCTGGACGTAATAGAATATGTGATTTTTAGAATTATTGTTTTATTTATTTCAATAGCTTAGTGAAACAAATCAAAGTTTGGTAAGCTATTTTCTAGTGGATATTCTACTCACTATTTTATAAACTAAAAAATCATCTTTTTTTCATTTTTATACAAATTTTTGAAACATTATATAACTATTTCAAGAGTACAAGTCAATCTTCAGAAAACCAAATTCCAGAATTTATCTTAGGAGCAAATGTGCTGATATGGTGCACATGAGCAGATAATTATTTTTCAGATCCTTCATGACTGTGAAATTATAGTAGTGACCATGTGAAGCATCAGCATATGTCATGAAATTTTGATTTTCATATCCTAAATGTAAGTAGAACATGATGCATTGAGGGGAATATATCCATAAGATGCAGTGAAAATTTCTAAGATTTAAAAGTATTTGCATACATTTTACTCTTATTTTGTCATCTTTATTCATAATAGCAATATAATTTCACTTTGTGAGAAGAAAGAATGACAATAGAAGTAAAAACTGCCATGTCAGGTTTTACCAGCCAATCTAGTTTTGTTATGCTATTTTTCCTGTTCAGAGGGAAAATGAGTGACTTTTCATAATTGCTTTAGTTCACTCTCTTTTACAGCAGTTTTAGTCAATAGAACACTTAAATTTTTCCCATAACTTCTGACTTCAGGTTTTATTTTTAAGACTAAGACCTTAAGCTTATCTGGAACTTTATATATTTAGGTGCAGTTTTAGCTAGTAATTTCACTTGAATCACACAGCGACCCTAGTATAAGCATAATTACAATATTGGTAATCACATTTTGAAAATGAGAGTTAAAGAGTTATATAAATATGAACTTTGTTGGGTCTTACAAAAGATGACCCAGAGCTGAACTGGAAGGAACTAGGGTCTTAACTTCAGCTGGACAGAGATGGGACTGATGCTGAAGACGTGAGGCCAGGTGTGTAGGCAGAACAGAGATGTGTGGTAGTGAGTGGATGAACAATGGGGTGTTGAAGCCCATGGAGACCCTGTTGTAACAGCAGATGTTCTTACACAGAGGCTCTTGCCCAATGCAGCATGAAGATGCTGTGTGTACTCTTGGGGATATACCCAAAAGACTGTGACACAGGTTATTCCAGAGGCACCTGCACACCCATGTTTATTGCGGCACTATTCACAATAGCCAAGTTATGGAAACAGCCAAGATGCCCCACCACTGATGAATGGATTAAGAAAATGTGGTATCTATACACAATGGAATTCTATACAGCCATGAAGAAGAACGAAATGTTATCATTCGCTGGTAAATGGATGGAATTGGAGAACATCATTCTGAGTGAGGTTAGCCTGGCCCAAAAGACCAAAAATCGTATGTTCTCCCTCATATGTGGACATGAGATCAAGGGCAAACACAACAAGGGGATTGGACTATGAGCACATGATAAAAGTGAGAGCACACAAGTAAGGGGTAAGGATAGGTAAGACACCTAAAAAACTAGCTAGCATTTGTTGCCCTTAACGCAGAGAAACTAAAGCAGATACCTTAAAGCAACTGAGGCCAATAGGAAAAGGGGAACAGGTACTAGAGAAAAGGTGAGATCAAAAAGAATTAACCTAGAAGGTAACACACATGCACAGGAAATTAATGTGAGTCAATGCCCTGTATAGCTATCCTTATCTCAACCAGCAAAAACCCTTGTTCCTTCCTATTATTGCTTATACTCTCTCTACAACAAAATTAGAAATAAGGGCAAAATAGTTTCTGCTGGGTATTGAGGGGGTGGGGGGGAGAGGGAGGGGGCAGAGTGGGTGGTAAGGGAGGGGGTGGGGGCAGGGGGGAGAAATGAACCAAGCCTTGTATGCACATATGAATAATAAAAGAAAAATGAAAAAAAAAAAAGATGCTGTGTGTAATGGCTTAGGCATGTGGCTCCCATCCAGAGAGATATTTGAGAATAGTGACACAGTCAGTCATCAAAGGAGGATTTCAAATGCCAGACAACTCCATCCCCGGAGATGGGAGGTACAAGAGCAGTTGTGATGCTGGGGAAGCAGACAATTCAGGCGTGATAACTGGGTCCCTGAAGATGGGATGCAAGATCTGAGTATTTGTGACCATAGGTTTTTATCCATCTACCTGTCAACTGGTTTTCAAATCTCCTACATATCCAAACTCCCTGTGGATCATTCTCCACTGCAAGTTTGAGTATCCAAAAGCCTTCGATGGTTCCTCAGAAGCAGATACACTCTGAATAGGACCCACACTCTAATGGATTATTAAAAACCTGAAAAACTGCATGCTATCTACCTTTCTCATTTTCTCTCATAGCCCTTTTTAACTACTTTCCACCTCATTCCTTGGGGCCTTTTGACGTTCATTCTGTCTGCCTGAAAACTCTCTGCTGTCTTTTCTGCATGACAGAATTTTTATCTTTAATCCTAAACCACATGGCTTTTATTACCCAGCAAAGACTTATCAAGCACCCACTGTCAGCATGGTGTTAGACTCTGAGAACATAAAGATTAATAAATAAGCCTCAAAGTTCCAGAGCTGACAGCAAGGTTGAGAGGGTGCTTACTGAGCCACTACAACTCAGGTCATGGTGGATGTCATTGTAAACAGATACTTTTCAAAAGAAGGTTTAATTGTGACGTTCCCACAGATAAAAGATTGAAAGACTGTGTTTTAAACACTAATCAATGAGGAAACCAATGAGACAGTGTAGCTGACTTAAAGGAGAATACAAAGAACAGAGAGAAAGAGAAGATTTCTGAAATGAATTTGCAAATAGATAAAACTAGCTCTGTTCACTGGGCAACAATCAATTGCACACCACCAAATACAATTAATTTGCCTTTTAATGGACAGAAATCATTTATATTATTATGCTTCCTTCATTTTCTAGAGTTGTGAAATAGCTCAGCAATAATGGAAATAATCCTGATAAGCGAGCTGGACAGGACACATAGTAATGTTGTTTTGCCCAGTTCAGTCTTCCACAAATTTTCCTGACAGAGTTGAAGCGCACGGAAGGGAAGTGGTTGTAGAGAGTATGTTCCTAGAACTGGAAGAACAACTATGAAAGTTTCATTTGCTGCCTTGTGACCATGAATGGAAATTTTCCAGGTCAATATGAGAAAGAAGAAACATGGGCAAGCCCTCGTGGCGGTAAAATTAGCAGGTCTCAAGGATATTTCCTTGAGAATATTGGGAGATAAACACCACATCTTCCTCAGTCTTTTCAGGATTCTAAACAGAATCCTGATTAAGGGAGAGCTGCAAGGTGGTTTGAGCTTAGGGCAACCAACAAATGGCCTCTCCTCTCAGACCATTTGTTCTCATGTGTAGTCTCCAGGCACAGCCACCTGGAAATTCTTGCCAGGGGCGGTGGTACACCTGGAATCTATAATTCCAGCTACTCAGAAGATGGAGATTGGGAGGATAGCAATTTGAAGTCATCCAAGGTAAAAAGTTGTTGAGACTCCCAGGTATGCTGGTGTACACCTGTGAACCTAGCTAAGGGAGACATAAGTAGGAGGATTGTGGCCTGAGGTCAGCCCTGGGAAAAAACATGAGATCATACATGAAAAATAACTATAGTAAAAAGGGTTGGGAGTGTGGCTCAAGTGGTAGAGTGCCAGTATCAAGTGGTAAAGCCCCTGAATTACTATCCTAGTACCAGACACACACACACCAAGTATAAATTCTTAGATATCCACCCAGATCTACTGAACCTGAAATTTTGATGCAGTGAGGCAATCTGTTGGAACTCCAGCAGGTGACTTTATGCTTCCTTAACTTTGAGAACCACTTTCTTAGAGAAAGAGGTAGCTACCTGAAGACTTGAAGACACACTGCATTGAAGTCCAAATCTCAACCAGAAAAAGGAAACCCTTACATGACTATACAAGGATACATACACAGGAATAAGGGAAAACACATTCTTCTGATTCCAGTGAATAGCTGCACATCCCTCCCTGCACTGCTTCCTCTGGGGGCCAGAAGTATGTACTGTATCTTTTCTCACTTCCAAGGTCATGGTTACAGTAAGTACAGTATGACAGATATTTGCCAAGTGGCTAAGCAAATGACTTCTCCAAGACAGAAAGACAATACCAGCACATGGGACCAGCAATTCTATTCTATTAGAATAGAATGCCTCAAGTCCTCCAAGATAACAAAAAATAGCTTATTTCCTAAAAAAGGGAGGACCACACTTGTATGGATGTGAGCACAGTGTCAGAGCCTAGCTCTTCCTTGATGAAAGAGCCTGATGCAATGGTTTGCATGTTCTCAGTATTTGATGTCATACTGTTAACTAGGTGACATGGTATTGTAATTTACTAAGAAAGTAGATTTTAGGTACCCTTGTTGCATACACACACAAAGTAGGTAACAATGTGAGGTTATAAATGTTAATTTGCTTAAATATAATAATAATTTCACCCTATATATGTATATCACAACATCATAGTATAAAATTAAACATAGATATTTTAAATGAAAAATATACTAACTGTTAAATGTTACTACAATGTAAAGTGTATTCCAGAATAAAACTATAATTAAAAAGATCCAAATTAGAAACATTCATAATTGAATTTTATTATTTTAGGTTTTACATGAAGGTTCTTTATATTGGGAGATGATCTGAAGGAAGTAGAATGAAGGAAAAGATAGTGTAAGAGGGAAAAGGGATAACTCTTGAGCTGATCTTTTCTCTGGATTGGGCAAGTTGAAGCTCCATCACAGAATCATGTCCAAACTGTCCCCACAGAGACCAAAGAAGGAGCTTGTAGACCTCACTCTCATTCCCTTTGGTCAAGTTACTTCACGCGACATAAACCATCTCAGATTTCCAAGCTGCATGTGTGGTATAGGTACCTTTAATGCCTCAGAGAAACCTTTGGACAGAAAGGCAGAAGCACTGTGTACACTTGAGGCATTGTGTTCAGCCAGCCCTCCCTGGAGGCTGGCAGCAGCAGTAATGCCTGGATAAAAGGAGTAGCACAAGGTTTCTGTGCTACTGAACCCTTCTGGATCAGAAACTTCCACAGCTAAGAAGGTCATCCACTCCTCCACCACCAGGAGGAAAGCATTGCCCATATCAAAGAAAGAAAAGCATTTGGGCACAACAGAAGACCCTGCATATACCCTCAAGAGCTACAGGGCGGAAAGTGATGCCTAAATTTTGCTGGTGAAGCTCAGGAACTCTGGAACCAGATGTGTGCTTGACAAAGTTTGTTTTACCTAGTTCTCAGATGGTTCATTGAAAGCCACAATACTAATCTGCTCAGCTATCTCATAAGAACCTTGTTAGATGGAAGATATAATGTTTACAAAAATGTATAACCAAACTGGCATTATATTTATAATTAAGTATTAATTATGTGCCAGTAACTATGATAAGTGTGCACTTTCTGAAGTTTCTTTCCCACTTTACAGATGAAGAAACTGAGACACAGGGAATTTAGGTAAGGTAAACACACACGTGATCAAACAAGCATTCACACAAAATTATCAGGCTCTGAAACAAAGAGTTTTTATAGCAATAGCTTTTCTTTTTTGTTCCTTTAACAGTTTTTGTTCATTTGACAAGTGATTAATCTAAAACAAAGCCCCAAAAGGGACAAAATGGCCATTCCTCCACATGTAGTAATTCATAGCTACCCACAGCTCTCTTCACCTAAGCTCTTTACAAAAACTAGCTTGGGAAAACAAGAAAGAGAGTGGTTGATCTGTTGGGCTTGCATCTTGGGGGGAATGATGTGAGTGTAGTCTGTCTGGGTGTGTCTGATTTCTTTCCGCCCACAGTCACAGCCAGCACTACCCAAGGTGGGCTGTCCATGCACTCTTCCCACTTGGGGTCCTTTGCAGTTTGCCCTTTCCATGCTCCTGAGTACCATGGTATTTCTCTGATTTTCTTATGTCTGACTTCATTTCTTTTCATTCCATTTTTTGGCCTTGCACATGAATGGAGAACCTTGGTGTAACTTTTTAACCTTCTTTCTATAATTCTTTTATTATACTTCACATTCATCTTCTGGCTTCAGAATTTTACACTAAGTGATACCCCACTGATTCTAACACATCTTCTAGGATCATTAATTTCAATGTATCTCCTTGTTGGGGAAGAGATTTGTCTTAATGGTTTGACCCCTTAAATACAATCTGGATTTGATGAAGAAATTAGACACAGATAGGGCACATTTCTTCTGGGATATGGTCTGAAACTTAAGAAAAATTTCATTGAAATGTACAACTCCAGACTCTGTTAGCCAATCAATCGATAAGCCTTGTCCAACCGTTCTTGAAATATTTAGCCACAGCATCTAAGCATGAAACTCCTCTTTCATACTCCAAGTGTTGGGGACCAGGCACGAACCTTGGACTTGGAAAAATGACGCTTGCAGAGCCTCTCCATAGTAGGAACTTGCAAAGCCTCTCCTACCATATTTGTCCCAGCACCTGGTGTCTTGACCTTTGTTCCCACATCTCCTTGAAGAAAACAACCTTCTGTGTCCACATACCAGCACCCTGATACAAAAATGGAACTATTTGGAGACTCCCTGATGTCAGATTACTCAATACCTTAAATAAGGTGTCCTGCATGCCTTGATGATTTCAGAACAGATGTGTTTTAATTAAGCTTCTATAACCTTAGGAAAATTAGCCCACCAAACCTCATTCCTTTCACCTTAGATCAAAGAATTGTTGAAGCCTGATTTTTACCTGAGTCTTTTCCTTGTACTGACCTATAAAATAAACACTCTGGCTCAGGTAGGTGCTCACATTTCCCACCAGGAACATGTAGCCCTCCCAATCCCACTTTTCTGTTTTATTTCTGTATGTCTGTGTGTGTCTTATTTCTCCTTCCCCATTGCTCCTAGTCAGGTTCATGCAGCATACCCATCCAGGTTGCAAGCACAAAGAGTGCATGTAGCTCTGCCCTAGATCTCTGAGGAGCACAAGAATTTACGAAGTAGTAGCAATGGTGGTAAAATGGATTGTCAAATTGAGGGTCATCACAGATCACACTTTCCACCATCTCTCTTTCAGAAGAGGAAGCAGGATAAAAAAGAGTAGGTAGTATTTTCTTTCAGACTCCAGCACAGTTAGCTAGATTAGCACCTATGACCAGCAAATGTCAAGGGTTTCATTTCTTTATCCTTCTTGCTGCTTTCATTGCATTCCAGGCTTGAATAAATTAGCAGACAGATTTAGGATAATGAAAGCCAGACTTCTCTATGTTAGAGAAAGGAGTTACATATAAGGAACAGGGAGAGAACTAGAATCAAGCCTATGGTAGGTGTTGGATTAACATGAGGTTTATAATAGAGATATTTGTGAGTTTTATTGCTGAGTGGCTCAGAAATAATGATGCACTATTAACAATTACCATGCCTGGTGCCAGCTATCTTGGATTAAAGGTTGACTCCAGGGCTAATGCAGAGGGAGTAAAAGACAAACCTTGGGGACATTTTGGCAAAATAGGGCATGCTACAAATGGATGGAAACACACCAAAAAAAAAAAGTACAGGAACAATTCTGGAAGGTTTCACACTTCCAGAATAATTTGAGCAACAAATTAATCCATACTGATATAAAAAAACAAACAAACAAAAAAAACAAATGAAGACAATGTTTCATTTTAATGTGAAGGAATCTTTGGGATTCAAAAGTTCTAAATGGGTGCTAAAACTAGTGACTTGATGACAAAATATTTCTGTGCTATCAAAGTCAAAATAACTTCATAAATGACAAAAGGAAAAAGTAACTTTACAGTGGAGAAAGTTAGCAAAGACAACCAAGAGATCAAAGTTAGTATGACCAGCACTGGGTCAAACCCACACCATGTTCCTGTTGATGTGATCAATTGAGAAACAAGAATATCATGTCATCTCTGACATATTCATGCCAAAAAGTATATAACCCAAATCCAATAATGAAGAGATTAGACAAACTCATACTGAGGGAAATGAAAAATGAAAGGTTAAGGATGCTACAGATTAAAGATTATAAAGACACGGAGGTAAGTGCAAGGTATGATATTGGATTAAATCCCTATCCCCCCAAAAAAGAATCTTTAAAAAGATTTAAAAGAAATTGCATTATAATTGATGAAATTTAACTACAAAATGTGAATTTAGTGCTAGTATGATCCTGATGTTAAATGACCTGATTTTGATAACTATATATTGTACTATGGTTGTATAATAGAAAGAATGAATGCATGCTAAAGTGTTTAGGGGTTGAAAGGGACCATTTATCCAAGTCTCCAAGTTGATTTCAAATGTTTCTAAAAACTAATGAGAGAGAGAGAAAAATAAACAGAGAGGGAGAGAGAGAAGAGGGGGAAATTTCTGAAGCTGTGTCAGGTTACACATGTTTTCTTTATACTGTGTTTCAATGTTTCTACATGTTTGAAATTAAATAAACTTAATAGTCACAATCAAAAAACTAAAAATAAACCTCTCACTTAAAAAGAGATAGCTCCCTGTGGAAGAAGAAAAAACAAATGGCTTTGAAATGGGAAGAACTTGGCAAGGCAAAAGCATAAAAAGTGTTAGAGAAGATTGTAGGCCTCAGACTTAAGCTCTTGGGTTTCATGGGTCAGACCTGGCCTCTCAACAGAACATACCAAATAAAAAAGATGAGTGATAGTGAAAGACAGAGGTAAGAAATTTATTATGTAGCACAGGTAGCTGCAGGAAGAGGAAAGATGTGCATTTCAACCCTTCTTCCCTGAACAGACATTTATTTACTCTAGGCTTAAATAGGAGTGAAAGGAAAGTGAAGAAGCAGAAAAGAGACACACTGAGAAAAAATCTGCGACCTTCATAAGCAGCAGGTCTTTACTAGGGAGAGGAGACCTAAGAGGGACCCTTGGCCATCAGAGTACCACTCTGAGAGTGGCGAGAGCACGCCTTTCTTACAGGCTGGGGATTTTAAATGTCCTGTTGTGGGAAAAGGGAGATTGGAGGGGGATGGGCATCAGGTAAGATGGTTGGGAAGGAGGATTGGGTAGGTGCTGGACATCAGGAAGGTCAGTGGGGTCGGGCAGATATTCCTGTTGTTATCTCGCTAGTCCGACATTTGCATTGTTTCAGTGTTCCTCAGCATTCCAAACTTTTTGAGATGTATATATATCTCACATACATATATATATATATATATATATGTACATATGCACATACATAAGTGGCATGGGGGTGCCACCTGTCTTTTGGCTGCTTCCTGCTGGCTAGGGGCAATGTGGGGGTTGTTGAGGCTGGAGAGTTTGTAGTCCCCTGAGGTACCCAGGAAATGGCAGTAATATGTTCCTGTGAAATTTTTTGGAGGATATTAATGAGGCATGGTATGAACATTACAGCCAGAAAAACAAGGATAAGAGGGACTGCCAGTGGGATGAGACATGGGTACAAGGAGGAAAGAATATTAGTAGGCTGTGAGGATGTTAGCTGTTGGGCCCTATCCCTGAGTTTATTTAGCCTGTCCGTAACTATGCCAGACTTATTGATGAAAAAATGGAAGAGGCATAACCTGCCTTTTTCAGCTGTGATGTGATCTAATCCCCTCCTGCTTTGAAGGCAAGGTCACAATGGAAAAAAGAAGGAGTCCCAGTAGAGGGAAGACCCATTGTATCCATTTAGCCCAGGAAGACCACTGTTCCCAGCTGTCTGTTCATTGTCAGAGATTGGCATCAAGTTCCCCAAGGTCTTTTAGCAGCAGCATCAACAATCCTGAACTGGCTGACATTAAAGAAGCACTGAAATAAAAACAGCATTCTTTGGACACGGTTTTGAGTGGCAGCCTGTATAAAGGAATGTAGCCTTCGGAAGATAAAGTGAGACATGCAGTTAAATACACATGGGCCAATGGTTATCAGCATGAGAAGGAAAACCAGGGGAACTTGGAGTACAGACATTGGCTATAGGTTTAAGTAGACAAAACAACTGGGGGCAGGGGACAAAGATATGTATAGTAACCAGTTATAATCACATGTGTGGCCTGGTTGGTCATTACCTCAGTCTTTATTTTGGGAGAGGTTCCAGTGTTGTTAACTGGAGGGTGTTCTGCAAAAGTAGTTTAAGTCTAAAACTAGAGACATCTTTATCAAGTAGAATACAGAGGAAGTAAAAGTCAGAATCTCAAATAGACCATCTAAAGGAAAATAACTCCACGAGCAGGGACTACTAAAAAGATAAGCTTGGAGCCACCAAAAATAATTTGTTTTTTACTTAAATGAAAGGCCTTGGCCAAAAATATGAGTTTGCCTTCTATCAGAGTTACCTGCAAGGACTGGAATGTCCAGTATCCCTGATTAAGATCACTTCTTTAAAACCTCTCAGCTTTTGTAACTTCTGTGAGGTCTAGAACCGGTGAGTCCATCTGGATTGTGACAGCTTTCCCCTCTTGTTTCCAAACTGTCTCTGAAAAGTCTCCTCTGAAGATTTTGTCAATTAACCATTTTGGTTGATGAGAATCCCTCGGTACAAGAAAGCTTTTCCTACATGTTCTCAGCAATGGAAGGGAAGCTTCAGGCAGGTCAGGTGTGAATTAGTGCCAATTAAGACCCATTTGGCACTTATGGCTTACCTGGCATCCATTTTTAGTTCTGTCTGGACTATAGATGATATCCTGACAACTTAAAAAGACTGCAGAATGTAAACAGACAACAATTAAAGGTTTTGAAAAAGCCAACAAAAGCAAATTCTAGAAGGTCTGACTCAATTGAGAAATAGGTACTGGGTAGAGTCATTTTTGGGGTTTAATTGCAAATGCTCCAAAGAGGGACCCAGACTGAGAATGAAAAGATTTAGAATAGCCATGGTTAAGATACTGAAAAGCAGTTTGGGAATTGTCAGAACATTTAGTTATTTCCATTGCAGACCTCATTTCTAGGAAAATAATTATGACTGACAGTATTAAGATAGCAGCACTAAATGCTCCTTGTTACAACTAGGAGCACATGCACGCAAGCTTGCAAAAGTCTAGCATCATTAATCTTAGATCTCTTACAACTTAGGGGGCCAATGCCTGTGATCCCAAATAGCCTTAATTTCTAATGTACAAGTACATTTCATACATATACAGTAACACTTATTCAACTAAAACTAATATAGGCCAGGTTTTAAGTAGCAGGATTGCCCAAATGGCAAGGTTTTTCCTAATGTTATGATTACAAACAGCACACCTGCTAAAAGTTTTATTAACCATTTTATATGTCAAAGGTTTCAATGTAATGCTTTTGGATAAAGAACTTTAGCTGGTCAGTTAAATATAATGCTCCTGGGTAAAAAAGAGATTTAGCTCACCAGTTTACATAAACTGACACTTTTAACTTTACAAATGTTTGTACAATATTTAGATAAACTCTAGACACAGAACACAGTTACAAGGTGGTCGTTTAAGAGACCTTTGCATGAGCAAATATGCAAATTAAATCTGATTTAGTAGTACTTAAAGCTTGATAAAATCTTTCCCTATAACAGTTTTTTGCAGATGTTACACAGAGCAGAACAAAATTAAGGAAGCCTTGTTATTTTACAGACATAGAGAATTAGATTTTTTTTAATTTTTATTGTTTTATTATTCATATGTGCATCCAATGCTTGGGCTATTTCTCCCCCCTGCCCCCACCCCCTCCCTTACTAGCCACTCCGTCCCCTCCCTCACCCCTCCAACCCCTCAATACCCCACAGAAACTATTTTGCCCTTATCTCTAATTTTGTTGAAGAGAGAGTATAAGCAATAATAGGAAGGAACAAGGGTTTTTGCTAGTTGAGATAAGGATAGCTACACAGGAAGTTCACTTGCATTGATTTCCTGTGCATGTGTGTTATCTTCTAGGTTAATTCTTCTTGATCAAACTTTTTCTCTAGTTCCTGTTCCCCTTCTCCTATTGGTCTCAGTTGCTTTTAAGGTATCTGCTTGAGTTTCTCTGTGTTGAGGGCAACAAATGCTAGCTAGTTTTTTAGGTGTCTTATCTATCCTCACACCTCCCTTGTGTGCTCTCGCTTTTATCATGTGCTCAAAGTCCAATCCCCTTGTTGTGTTTGCCCTTGATCTAATGTCCACATATGAGGGAGAACATACAATTTTTTGTCTTTTGGGCCAGGCTAACCTCACTCAGAATCATGTTCTCCAATTCTATCCATTTACCAGTGAATGATAACATTTCGTTCTTCTTCATGGCTGCATAAAATTCCATTGTGTATAGAAACCATATTTTCTTGATCCATTCATCAGTAGTGGGGCGTCTTGGCTGTTTCCATAACTTGGCTATTGTGAATAGTGCTGCAATAAACATGGGTGTGCAGGTGCCTCTGGAGTAACCTGTGTCACAGTCTTTTGGGTATATCCCCAAGAGTGGTATTGCTAGATCAAATGGTAGCTTTTTAAGTAGCCTCCAAATTTTTTTCCAGAGTGGTTGTACTAGTTTACATTCCCACCAACAGTGTAAGAGGGTTCATTTTTCCCCACATCCTAGCCAACACCTGTTGGTGGTGGTGTTGCTAATGATGGCTATTCTAACAGGGGTGAGGTGGAATCTGAGTGTGGTTTTACTTTGCATTTCCTTTATTGCTAGAGATGGTGAGCATTTTTTCATGTGTTTTTTGGCCATTTGAATTTCTTCTTTTGAGAAAGTTCTGTTTAGTTCACTTGCCTGTTTCTTTATCGGTTCATTAGTTTTGGGAGAATTTAGTATTTTAAGTTCCCTATATATTCTGGTTATCAGTCCTTTGTCTGATGTGTAGCTGGCAAATATTTTCTCCCACTCTGTGGGTGTTCTCTTCAGTTTAGAGACCATTTCTTCTGGTGAACAGAAGCCTTTTAGTTTTATGAAGTCCCATTTATCTATGCTATCTCTTAGTTGCTGTGCTGCTGGGGTTCTGTTGAGAAAGTTCTTACCTATACCTACTAACTCCAGAGTATTTCCTACTCTTTCCTGTATCAACTTTAGAGTTTGTGGACTGATATTAAGATCCTTGATCCATTTTGAGTTAATCTTGGTATAGGGTGATATACATGGATCTAGTTTCAGTTTTTTGCAGACTGCTAACCAGTTTTCCCAGCAGTTTTTGTTGAAGAGGCTGCTTTTTCTCCATCATATATTTTTAGCTCCTTTGTCAAAGACAAGTTCGTTATAGTTGTGTGGCTTCATATCTGGGTCCTCTATTCTGTTCCACTGGTCTTCATGTCTGTTTTTGTGCCAGTACCATACTGTTTTTATTTTTATTGCTTTGTAATATAGTTTGAAGTCAGGTATTGTGATACCTCCAGCATTGTTCTTTTGACTGAGTATTGCCTTGGCTATTCATGGCCTCTTGTGTTTCCATATAAATTTAATGGTAGATTTTTCAATCTCTTTAATGAATGTCATTGGAATTTTGATGGGAATTGCATTAAACATGTAGATTACTTTTGGGAGTATAGACATTTTTACTATGTTGATTCTACCAATCCATGAACATGGGAGATCTCTCCACTTTCTACAGTCTTCCTCAATCTCTTTCTTCAGAAGTTTATAGTTTTCCTTGTAGAGGTCATTCAAGAATTAGATTTTAATTTGACATGATCCTAGAAAATCCTCTAGGCAACTCTTAGATTATAGTCAACTTTAACTTTATCACACACCGAAGTTTTTATTGTACACTTTTCAGACTTACTCAGAACCTTCACATAACATTCTGAACTCTCTGAATTTTGTCCTTACCCCTCCTCTCCATATTTGGAACAGTCTTTAAGACAAACCCTTCTTTACAAAATCCTTTCTTATCCAAAAGTACTCTTTTTTCCCTTTAACTTTTCCCCAAAAATACACTCAATACGTATCTATATCCTTTCTACATGCTCACTTTGTAACTTGTATCTTAAAATAACTTTTATAAGAATTTTAAATTTAAATAAAATTGTTTTTTTCAATTAGCCTTATATTTTTATTATATAGACACATATAGAAAGGCAATTTAAACTGTTTTTTATACAATAAGTAACTTATAAAGACACTATTTTTAATAGATCTAATTATATAAGAATTGAATGTAAATTACTTGTGACAAAGTGAAACAGATTAACGTTACTGTCCATATAATAATGCCTATAATTTAGTTAGACCTGATTGACATAACCTTTAAAAAATTGGTTTTTCTTAAAAGTAGCATCAGAAGAGGGGGGAGAGAAGAAAACACAAGCCTTCTATTTTTTTTTACATTAACTCTATTATAAGAATCATCCTAAAGATGTTTAAACACATGGCATAGCAAAAATATTTTAAGTTAGGTGTGCCATAAATGTCAATTTAAGCACACATAGATTCAAGAGCTCAAGAACATGTAAAAATTAGGTGACCATAAATACATTGATTAGCTACTTTTTTTCAATTTTTTGGAGCAGATTGAGATGTGTCCCATTCTGTTCTTTAGGACTCATTTTGGGCAGCTTAACAGCTGAAGCAAGAACCAATTTTAGGAAGGTGTTTTGCGTCAGTCTCAGTCTCCAATAAGATTTTTGTCTCTAATAAGTTAATCATACAATAACCATACACAAAATTTATACAATGAAACACAGAACAATTACAATAATTTTGAGTGCACTCTTAGATATTGAGGGCTTTAAATTTATGTCTAGAGGGTATTTTTAATAATTTTTAATAATAGTTTACCTTGGGCTATAGTAACTTTGTTAAAAGTCAAATCTTTAAAATATATTTAGGAAGCCTAGTCTTGGTACAGTATTGGCATCCCACATCCTTGTCAGGACAAAGGATACGGGATGCACGAGGGGACATACAAATCCATTCTCTTATTTTATACTAAAAATTTTGTTCTTAAATTAGAATTTGTATGACAGCCTGGGAAGGGGGCAGAGTGCAAGGAAAAAGGATTACATCTCCATTGAAACTGGTGATAGTAAGTATGGAAAAGGTAGAATGAATTAGCCCCTCAAAAGTTAAAATTTAGGTAAGGGGCCTAATGAAAAAAATGCAAATGCCTTATTGAATCTGCAGCAGAATTCAGGAAGACTGCCCTTTTGTCTTTTAGTTTATGCTATAACCTAGAAAACTGAGATTTTAATTTTAAATACATGAGGCATTTTAGACAGAGAATTGAAATTCTGTTGTTGGTTTTTCCAGCCTGTGCTCACATGAGACTGAGGTCATGGGTCCATCATCCCAACTGCTTGGTGACTTGGCCAGGAGAGCGAGTGAACGGGCCAGCCCAGGGTTGCACCTGCAGTGACCTGGATATGACCTGATCCCCCTCCTAGTCTTGACATGTCAGCAATGGGAAAACTCCCCACCTCAAAAGCAAGACTTAAAGGAGAAAACTTAGTAGGGTGTTTAGGCAGACTTAGAGGCTTAGTTTTTAGGTGGGAGACCAGGAGGTCAGGAGAGAAAAGGACCTCCAATCATTGTCCACGTGTGAGTCACTCAGGATGCAGAGAGAACTGACAATATGACTTGAGCAGGACTTTTCCTTTTTCCCTGTCCATTTCTGTCTCTGTTGTCCTCACCTGGATGGCCAGTCCAGGAGATGAGATAGGAGCTGGACATGGAGTAGGAGGGGTAAAAGTAACCCCTATTATGGCTGAGACAGATTTAGAGAGAAGCATTTTAAAGTTGCATATCATTTATATCTTGTGAAATGAGGAAAAAGGGGAGGATGACATAGAGCTGGGTTGAAGTCAGAGGAGGGGTTTTTAATGGTGATGTAGGTGGATGGTAAGGTGCTGGGTAGAAATCCAGTGATGGAAGATGGTCTCTGGTGGAGCTGTCAAAGGAAGGAAAGGGTGGGAGAATGGTTTAAAAAAAAAAAGGAGAGTCACAGCTGGGTGGGATGTGGGAGGAAGACTACAGCTTCCATTCAGGGCCAGAGAGTGAGACTGGGAAGAGCTGCTGCTGTCTGCTGCTTTTGAGATTGTGATAGCGGAGAGCTGGAGTCAAACCTATGAGTTCCAGTAGTTTGAGCTGAGGTAGACAAAAGCCGGGAGATAGCCTCTTGCCATTTACTGTTTCTCATTGGAATTAAAAGTTTTAAATTTGGGCCATTTAGAGGAATTATGTAATTTGTACTAAGGTCAAATTTTTGTAGAAAAACAGATTTGCATTGTTTCAGTGTTTCTCAACATTCCAGCAAGGAGGAAGAATTGGTGGGTATGGGGAGAAGTATGCATAATTATGAAGGGGAGAAGTATGCATAATTATGAAGCAGTACCAGACTCAGGTGTGTTCCAGTGGTCCCAGGTGGTCACAGGAGTGGTCACAAGCGGTTTGATAGCTTATTGTGTCAGGATTAGTCAGGTAGGGTCTTAAGGCATTAGAGTCATTGCTGCCTGGCAGGTGATCTTTGTCTCCTATCCTGTTCTTCATGGATTCCAAAATGGCTGCAAGGTGACTGCTGGAAAGAATGGTTCAGAGCAAATGACATAGGCAGGGATGCCTGCTTTTATCCTGATTCCAGTTAATTTGTGGCCCGAGCAAGTAGTGAATGCTTTTCAGCAAAAACAGCCTTTAAAGTACTTGTTACAAAGTATAAACTAACATCTCTTTATTGCCAGTATGACATAACCCTTTGAGATAACTATAACCAAAAGGGCTATTTAAATTCAATTAAGGCAAGAAGAAAATCAGTCTTCAAATTTATAACTTCACAGGAAAACTGGAAAAATTTTAAAAGCAGCAGTTTGTCTCAGGTTTCAGAGTTCCTAGTGTGTAGTATCTTTATCAGGACAAACACTGGACAAAACCGATGTAGTAACTGGGGTGGGCAGTAATCTCTTCCTTGTGTTGAAAATGCGCTCAGTTGAGTGTAATGTGATTCAGAGATGGATGGCAAACCCCTCCTCAACAAAAGCTTTGGTGCCAGAGTTCATCTTGTAAGGTCTCTAAATTTTAGTAATAACTGAGTTCCTTTCTCTTTTAAAGTGAAAGGAGGGTAAGCGCCCTAAGTGCTACTTACTCAAAGCATTGCTTCACCATGAAAATGAATAGTTATGATTCAGTTTCTCAGACAAAGAATTAGAGGTCCTGTGTGGTTGACTGAGTTTCTAATAGTCACACATAAAATCAATCACAGTCTACCTAACCTTAGAATGCCTGCTCTTCCCACCCACACTGCCCAGCCTCTGCAGGAAGGTGTGTCACTTCTTCAGAAAGAATCAGGTTAAATCAGCCCCAAGAGCACCCTTGTTATCAGGAAGAGTTAATTGTAGGGTGATGAGAAGGTGTTGCTGGAGGTGTTAATTGGACAGAACCAAAGAAACAAAAGTTTCCTTCTGTTTTCATCAGCTGGCTCAGTTTTCCTCCCACTCCCTTTAAATTTCTTAATCACCTCATTGCTCGTTCCTTTTGCTTTCATGGTTTGAAATGCTATTATGGATCTGAAAAACAGGATAAAAATCTTTGTTCCTAGTAAATATACATTTGGAAACTACCCAGCTGGGAAATAATCCTGTGAAAGCAGCTATTAGGGCAGCCCAGGGAGAACAGGCTGGGGAGGAGGTTAGCTCCAAGTTCTCTGGGTTTGTAAAGCAAACAAACCCAGAGCAAGAAATAGAAAAAGTCTTTCTATACAACACACACACACACACACACACCAGTGACAATAACATCTAGAAGCTGAGAGAACAGAAGCTCTAAAGTGAGATAAAAATAAAACCAAGTCTTGGCATCTTCCTTCACAGTGTGTGACCCTGAGGAAATGTCTCCTACTTCAGGATCTTTGGTGACTTGGCTACTACCTCAGCAGAATAATACCACAGCCTCCCTTATTTGTCAAATGGAAGTGGTATATCCCAGCCATATCAAGAATCGTTGTGATACTCAAACCAAATAATAAATACTCTGCTAGAGTTCTTGAGATACTTCTGAGCTCCCCCCAGGTAGAAATGGTTGTGCTCTAAGCAATATCTTCTCCAATGTTAATGAGACACTTGACGCCAAACAAGGAATGCAGGGTCTTTAAGACATAAAATAATTCCCAGTTCCTAGTGGCTGCGGTACTACTCCTTGGTATCTACTCAAAGGAAAGTAAGATAGCCTACAGTAGACACACCTGCACATCCATGTTTATACCAGCAAAGTTACAATAGTCAAGTCATAGGTGCCCATCAATATATTCACAATGGACTGTTATTCCCCCACTGGTTCTCTAACTATAATGTATAATGATCCTCCTCCCCACCCCAACCCTTAGACAAATTCTCACATAGCAACCATGCCTGACACATCCTGGGTATTTGACATATAGTGATTATGTCTGGACCTTTGATTGGAAAGAGAGGCCAAAAGAGGCCACCGATACCATGCTGTCTCTTCAGTGTCATCCTTACAAGGCCAGCCCTTAGCACAGGCCTGGCACAACACTGCCATAGTGGTTAATACTTTTGTTCAATGCTGCTGGGCCACAGTGCCCAAATATTTAATCAAACATTATTCTGAATGTTTCTATAAATATGCTTTTTGGTTAAGATTAGCATTCAAATCTTGGTTAAAACAGGCTATCTTCCATAATGTGGGTGGACCTTGTCCAATCAGTTGCAGGCTTTAATGGAATACAAGACTCACCTTTTCTATGCAAGAAGGGATTTTACCAGCAGATCACTTTTGGACTCAAACTGCAGCTCTATCTTGGATCTGTAGTATGCCAACCTGCCCTTCAGCCTTTGTACTAATCAAGCTTTCACAACTATGTGTGTCAATTCCCCTCTGTTTCTAAATCTCTGTATTTCTCTCTCCCGTTTTTTAGAGGGCCCGCCATACTGTTGAGTTATATTCTTTCTATTCCTAGTTATATATTCCTAATTATGAAAGGATGCTGAATTTTGTCAAAGGCATGTTTTGCATTTATTGACATGATCATATGATTTTTTCCCTGGTTTTAGTTATATGCTATATTATGCTTATTAATTTGTACATGTTGAACCATCCTTACATCCCTGGAGTAAAACCAAATTGATTATGGTTTCATTGAATTCAGTTTGCAATTATTTGATTGAGGATTTTTATATCTATGTTCATGAAGGAAATCAGTCTATGTTTTTCTTTTTTTGTGGTATCTTTTTAGGTTTTGCTATCAGCGTATTAATTTGGCAGCATTTCTTCCCTTTCTATTTTATCAAATAGTTTTGAAGAGCACTGGTGTTACTTCTTTAACGGTCTGGTAGAATTCATCAGTGGATCTGTTCAGAAAGAATATTTTTTTAACCACCAAAATATTTCATTCTAAAAGAATCTTTTTGTTTTCTGAATACAACTTACTTCAAAGATAGTTCTTTATTCAGTTATTCATTCCTTCCCAAGAACTTATCAACTTTATCCTCATTTAATTATTAACTAGTAGATGGAATAGAAGAAAAACAAAGAGAGGGCCACATTTATATTTGACAGTTATGAAAGTCTCAGATATTAACAGACTAAAAATTTGAAAGTTAAAAAATGAATATAATTGTGGAATATCCCTATTGTAATGATTATTGTTTTTTAAGTATAGCAATCTTAAGGAAACTTTGTATCCCTATAAAAATACTGAACTTACAAAAAGGAATTTCAGTTGAAATCACTTAATCTCCATTTAATGTAGAAAAGTAGTAATGAAATTCTGAAAAGAACATGAAATTGCTGTATTTTCTAAGTGTCTATGAATAAAATAGGTGAGGGGAAGGAGAAAAATTCAATTTAACACTCCAAGTAATTTTCACCTTTCCTCCCTTGAAAAACATGTGAAATGCCATGTGTTGTTGTGGAAACAGTAAAATAAGAAATATGTATGTGAATGCTTGATATTGGGCACAAGATTGTGAAATACAGACTGCTTCTATTGTCTGTTACAGGACAGGAAAAGACTGATGATAATTTCATAAACAACCTTCTTTGTGTTTATTCTAAATCTTCCCTTCATTTTTGTTTTGTGTGTAACTTCTCAGTAATTACCTTTTATTTTCCTTCATAGAGCTTAACAGAAAGCACCTTGCCCAAACCTTATTTATAATGCCATTGGACTAATTGAAATTACAGATTTTAAAACTTAGAGGTCACTAAAAAGAATTGAATACAAAGCCAGGGCCTTTCAAATCCCTGCACCTATGACGAAGCAACAGTGGTAATATAAACAGCTTGGCATGTAGGGCAAGGCAAATGCTATTTCTGAGTTCTAAATTACTTCTAATCCTAAAATACCTTCCTTTTCTTCTGATCATGGTTTGTGTGCATTCTCACCATTCTTAGCTTTTGATGACTATTCCCATCAGAAGCCCAGTCCTTTCTCTGAGCTTCGTGGGTCTCTATTACTTACCCAGATGCCACAATCCAACCTTGAATTGCACAGAACCATTCAAACTAAAGTCATAGGCAATCAAAGCTGTAAGGAATTTGAGTACCTTTATTTCATTGCTGGAAATGTAGACTCGAGGAACTGAGGGTTTGGTTGAAGAGCCCACTGCCGGCCAGGGGCAGAGAGCAACTGCCCAACTTCTAATGCAGGGACCCAGCCCCACCATCTCAAAAATTTTGACCCAAGAAAAGCAAGAATGTTCTGCTTCTTCTGGCACAATGCTAACTTCCATTGCTTCATCTTTGCCTTAGATACTGATGTGGGTACATGAAAACATCCCAAGGGTTATAGGTGTATAACTTAAACGAATAGATTTCTAGCTCTTCAACACCCGTATCTTCTTTTCCTTACAGCTGATCTACTAAAAACCTACCTTTCTTTCACTTTACAAAACAAATCCATACCCCTCCTCCATTCCCTGCTTTCTGTGGTACACTATTCTGGAGTTGAAAATCTTCTCTGGACAAAGTAGAAACCTCCTATAATCATTAGTCAAGTTGCCCCATATTCTTTCCTGTCTTAAACGTATTTATATTGGGACAGTGAAAAGCAGTTCAGGTAATGTCAAGAAATTCTGAAACCAGGTACATGAAAAATGAAAAGTAAAAGTAATGATAACTTACTTCCACATCCCCCTCATTTACTTCCACCCACCTCTTCCCCCTCCATTATCCAAAACTTCATCTATTCAGGCAGAGTTCCATCAGAAGAAAGCAGAATGAGGTTAAGAAATGCTGAATGTTAGAATTTTTTATTTCATATTTAAGTGCATGAAACATTTGCAGGTATTCTGAATGTGCATTCCTGGAACATACATTTAACTGAAAAGAAAAAGACCTTTAAACAGCCAAAGTCATAAAGATAGCTGTTGCAGGCTGGATGTGTCTCCCCAAATTCATATATTAAAATCTGTGTCTGTCTGAGAGTATCAGGCGGGGAATCCTTTGGGAGGTGACAGGGCCATGAAGGTAGACTTCTCATGTCCTTTGGGTTTTTTTTAAATCTTTTTTTCATTATTGTTGTACTGGGTGTACATAGTGTGACACTTACCAAAGTTCTTACAATACATTATAGTTGAATTCACTTCCTCCATCATTTTCCTTTATCTCTCCTTCCCCATTCCTGGAACAGTTTCAACGGGTCTCGTTTTTTTCCATCTTCAATCATGAGTACCTAATATTTCCACCACATTCACCTCCCATACCCTCCCCACATCCTCCCCCGCCGCCTCACTGGAGCCCACCCCACAGAGGGGACCTGTTTTACCATCCTGTTCTCCATTTTTAAAAGGAACACTTTTTGTTTGTATAAGGTTGTTACACAGGGAGTCTCATTATGACATTTCCATGTATATATGTATTATAACCCAAATTGGTTCATCCCCTCTATTATTTTCCTTTTTACCTGAGTCCCCTTCTTGTGGTGATTTCAACAGATTTAAAAATTATATGTTCATTCTTGTATAAAAAGTACATTAACCATATTCACAATCTTAACTTCCTTGTTTTACCCTCCCTCTCCTGTTAGTGACTTCCCCTTAGCATGGCCTGTTTTTCATATATTGCTGTATTTGCATTAGGCCTATATTTCACATGAGAGAGAACATGCAGCCTTTGCCTTCCCGAACCTGGCTAACTTCACTTAAAATGATGTTCTCCAGTTCCAACCCTTTACCTGCAAATGACAAAATTTCATTCTCCTTTATGGCTGAATAAAATCCCTTTATATATAAATACCACATTTTCTTAATCCATTCATCAGTATGGGGTATCTTGGCTGTTTCCATAGCTTAGCTATTGTGAATAGTGCTGTAATAAACATGGGTGTGCAGGTGCCTTTATTGTAACCTAACTTACATTCCTTCAGGTATACCCTAGGACAGGTGTTGCTATATCATATGGCAGTTCTATTTTTAGTTTTTTAAGGAGCTCCCATACTGTTTTCCATAGTAGTTATAATAATTTACTTCCCACCAGGAGTGTGTGAGGGTTCCTTTCTCCCCATATACTCACCAACATTTGTTGTTTTTTGTGTTCTTGATGGTAGCCATTCTGACAGGAGACAGCTGGAATCTTAATGTAGTTTTGATTTGCATTGCCTTTATGGCCAGGGAGGTTGAGCATTTCTTCATGTGTTTTTGGCCATTTGGGCTTCTTCCCTTGAAAATTCTCTGTGCATTTCATTTGCCCATTTCTTCATTGGGTCATTGATTTTTGGGGAAGTTTAGTTTTTTGAGCTCCCTGTATGTTCTGGTTATCAATCCCTTGTGAGATGGTAAAGATTTTCTCACATTCTGCCTCTTTAATCTGGTGACCATTTCCTTTGCTGTGCAGAAGCTTTTTAGTTTCATGTAGTCCCATTTGTCAATCCTTTCTCTTCGTTGCTGAGCCATTTGAGTTCTGTTTAGGAAGTTAATGCCTGTACCTAATAGTTTCAGTGTATTCCCTGCTCTTTCTTTTACTAGCTTCAAAGTTTCAGGTTTTAAATTAAGGTCCTTAATCCACTTCAATTTGATACTTGTACAGGATGACAAACATGGATCTAGTTTCAGTTTTCTGCATGCACATATGTAGTTTTCCCAGCAATATTTGTTGAAGAGGCTGTCTTTTCTAATGTGGAGCCCTTTTCAATGGGATTTATGTCCTGATGATATAGGTCTCAAAAAGTACTCTTGTTCTTCCCATCATGTGAGGTCACACCTAAAAAAAAATGGAGCTATTTTAAACGAAGAATTAAACCCACACCAGGCAGGGAGTCTGCCTGCACTTTGATCTTGGACTTCTCAGCCTCCAGAACTTGAAAAACAAATTCTGTTGTTTAGCTTCCCAGACTATGGTACTTTTGTTATAGCATCATAGTCTGACAAGAGAATAATATACCTGCTTATTTAAAATGCAATTATAGTGTTACTGGATTGCTGATCCCAAGTTTGTGTCCTGGCAAAGTCCATGATTGAAGATGCCTGACCAGGATTTAAGAGTAAAGCAAGCACCCAGTTTATTGAAAGGACAACAAAGCCCCCGGTACAGGGAGTGCTTAGTGAGTAAAGCTAAGCCAAGGAATGGCTGAAGTCTAGGGGATGTATAGGGCTCTTCTTGACTTATGCCACCTGTTCTACCTTTGATACTACATTTGTGATTGGATGTCATTGAGTTGACTTCCCTCTGAACCTGACCACTTGGCCACCCCCATCCTCATCAAACTGGACATTCCAAGAGGGTCTGGTCAGGTTGTCTGTTGTCCTTAAGGCCCAGCATTTATGCTTTATAGCTACCTTTTGCTAACTTGGTGAAACATTTGCAGTTTTGCTTTTCTCATCTCTTTGGATGTTTGTTTCCAAAGATGGTTCCCTGTCTTCTTGATCTAAAACACCGTCATTGCTCCCTTCACATTCCCCCCTCTCTAGAAGGACCAGCAATTAGTATCAATAGTAGTTCAAGACTATCAGATTTTCCAAAGTGTGTTATGTAAAGCCCACAGAGATGTTACAGTTCCACTCATATCCTACCTGACCAGGTGTGAATATCTGTGCCCAACCTGGATCATGGATCAAATACAGTGTTCCTCTTCTCCTCTCATTCTCCCTCTCCCTCCCTCTTCCTTCCATATCTCTTTCTCCTCTCCTCCCCCCACCCAACCCCGCTGTCTGTGTGTGTCTCCCTCTCCCTCTCCTATAACCTTTTATGGTTTTGCATCAATTTGATCCAGTAGTCTTGAGTGTTTGGTGATGACTGCTGGGAATTTTGTCTTGTGCAATCAAAAGAATGAAAGTCACTGACAACAGGGTGAGCAAAAGAGCAGAGATCTATTAAAGCAGAGAGGAAAAAAATTGAGAAACTCCCACATTGAGAGACTCAGGAAAGCTGAGCCAGGAGTCTCTTTGTCTTTATAAAGTTTTTTACTTCCTGTTTAAAACAGGAGTTTCTTTGTTTAGTCTGTTTGTCTTTATAGAGATTTTTAATTCCTGTTTGAAGGGAAGCTGGTTGTGTCTCTGTGTTATTGGTCCATTCATGGGATGTACGCCTTTGCCAGTCAATGGGCATCATGAAGCAAGGAGGAGAGTGAGAGTTGTACATGCTCCCTTTTCCTTTCCTAATTGGTTCTAAGGTCAGACACACTGGCAAGGCATTCTGTCAGGACATGGCTCACACTCCATTTACATGCCCCAACAGTTTCAAGACTTTGGCAAATGGTTTCAAAACTCCCCATTCCCCACAACCATTTATCTCAACTCCTAGCTCTGGATCAGTTTCAAGGCCTATCAAGCAGTTTCAACATCTCCTACATTCTGTTCATCTCCAGGCCTTGCAGCCCCTCCACAGAGGGCCTTTACCTTAGTCTTCCTGACCAGTCTTCCTCCTAGCTTCCAATGTTAATCTTCCCCCAAGCTTGTTTATGTCATCTTTGTATCCTTGGTAAGTTTCTGAATTCCCCCTTTCTCTGTCCTACCTGATCAGTTTCTACCTTCTAACTTCCAGTCTCAAGTTGTATTTTCATTTTGGATCTAAAGAAGATTTTCCTCCTCAGCTTCATGACTATGTCATGGAAGTTTTGCATTGAATGCTTTACAAGCACATTATCTTTAATTATTGCCAATAGACAAAATTTATACCTTAGTCCACTGTATTAACCTCATTAACATTCTGAAATCTCATGTCATTTCAAATTCAAATTAGAAAGGAGAGAAATATTAGATTGCAATTGAGGAGATTAAATGAAGCTCTTTTGCTAAACTTGTGACCATAAAACCTAGCAAAATCTTTAGTTTTACTTATTTACTTTATTTATTTAACTTTTTGTGGTGCTGGAGATGGAACCCAGGGCCTCATACATGATAGGCATGTGCTCTACACTGAGCCATACCCCCAGCCTTTCCTTTAGTTTTAAATGAGAGAAAAATAAGATTATAGAAACCAGGGATTTCAAAACTCTTTTTAAAAATAGATATTTGTGTTATTTGTGATGTCAAACAATTCCTGAGGAAATATGGATCTTCTTGGGAATGAGGAGTGGGGATTTCCAGAGTGAGATTTTGAGGTATTTGGATATATTTAAACCATTCCAGACAGCTGGCACAAGGACCAGATTTTGCCTGACTTGAAATCTAGTCTTTTTTTTTTTTCTTTTCCCCTTTGAATCCTCTAAAGCAAATTCTGTTCTTCTGAGTAATTTTTTTATTATCTAGTATGACATACTTTATGGATTCTCATGCATGCTTTTTCACCTTGATCCTTAAGCATAGGAGCTGAAAAAGAAGTTAGCAGTGTGGCAGGAAGACCTGGCCCTGTACTCAGTAGACCACATGTCTGTCCTGTTCCACAGCAAAAAAGCTCTGGTGCCTTTGTAAACACTGACTGGAAGCTGGGTCCCATGGGTGGGACCTGCTCTTGTCTGGCTTCACCTTGACATCATCTGGCTAAGCCATCTTTGTGGGAACCATGCTACCAGCAGTTTGGTGCATTTCCTTTTTGCAGGGGTTTTTAGCAGAAGACTTTTCAAATGTCCTCCTCATCTGAACTTTAGCACAAGCATGCTGAGGACAAAAATCAGGGGAAGACCTGGGAATGTTTAACCTTCTTATACATTATGCTTATACAGCAATTTTGACTGGATATAGAATCACATTCAAAATCACTTTCATTTAAAATGCTTGAAAATATTGCTTTTTTAAAAATGCTTGAAAATATAAGAAAAATGAGGAATGTCCAATGTAATCTTTAATCTAGTAATCAAAATATTTTTTTAGAAAATAAAAATATTTTGTAAAATTTCTAGAAGCTTTTAATCCCTCAGTGTTCACCTAAGGAATGTTTCTTTTGGTTCTTTTTCCTTCATTTTTGATTTTTTTCTCAACTGTTGTTCATCTGGAGAATTGTGCACTTTTTCCATAAGGAATTTCAATGATTTATTTGAATGATTCTATCTTCCCACTGTCTTCTTTTCTGCTGGCTGAACTCTGACTATATGGATAATGGAACTTATAAATCTATCTTCTATGTTTTATAACATTTTCTTTTTCATATTACCTATTTATCTTGGTCCCAGTTGATAATTTTTGGCCCAATAATACAAATTCATAATTTATTCCATCTTCTGTGATGTTTATACTCAAGATATTCTATCCTTTTGTCATATCCTGGATTAATTTCAATGTAATAATCATTTTCGTTTTTATAAATGTAATGGGCTCTTGTTATTTTTGCATGATATATTCTCTTTTATGACTCCCAAGGATTTGTTTGCATTCATTTTAAAATTTGTTCTTTTAATTCATACAGCTTGTTGAAAGATAATGTCTTCATTTTTAGTTTATCTTTCATAGCGTGTGATAACCTCATGTGCTTAAAGGCTGTAAAATTGAACTTGTCCTTCATTCTGATACTTCCTCATTGTGCTTATATGGTTGCTACAATTGCTTCCTGTAGCTTCTCATTTTTCATAGACAGACATTTCCCAAACTCCTATGAATCAATCAGTTCATGACTCCTCACAGCCTTCAGCACAGCAGCCTCCTCTGCTTGCCCTGCAATTCCCAGCATGCTCCCCTCCCACACTTTCAGAGCTCAGTTTACTCCTTGGCTACTGCTGCCCAGAAGATGGTTGGTGGTGCTACACAGGTAACATTGCTGGACAAAGGGAATCCGTTTTCAGTTTCTACTGCCAGTACAGGCAGACTTTTCAGACTAAGAGATTTTACAGAGGGAAGAAACTGCAGCTACCAAAGGGGCAGAGAGGTGGAGACACGGGTTGTAAACATAGCCTTCAGAATCCACTCCAGGGGAATTGAGCTCCCTTCACTCCAGACATCTGATTCTGGTCATTGTGGAAAAATGACCAGAATTCTTTCATGAATTAGCTAAAATACTGACAAACTATATGAAATGACAGTTTTGAAGACATTGGCCATCAGGCAAAGAACAATAGCCACTGAGGCCAATCCCTACAGTTACCCATTTTACTGCTTCAAGAGAAGTCTTTGGCCGTCATGCAGAGGAGGGAACCAAACCTGTACCTGCTGGAGTTCTGGAACTAAGAGTCTGTGTCAATAAGGCAGCAGTAATTCACAGGACAAGCACTGAAGAGGAGAAAGCGACAGAGAAAGAGAAAGAACTCCAAAGACTGGGACAAGAATGAAAAGATGAGCCACAGAAGAAAGCCCTGCAGGTCATAAATCTCATAAATGATTTTTATCCAAAATATATAAAGAACTCTCAAAACTAAAGAATAAAAAATATGATTTAATCTAAAGTTAAACATCAACTTAAGATGGAAAAAATGAGGCTGGGTATAGTGTCACATGCCTGTAATCCCAGCAAAAGCAGGACAGTCTTGAGTTCAAGGTCAGCCTGGGCTAAGCAGTGTCACCTAGCCTCAAAACAACAACAAAAAATTAGACAAAATTCTTGAACAGAAGATACATAGATTACAAATAAGCACAGCAGCTATTCAAAAAAAGAAAATTAAAACCACACTGAGAAACCATCATGCACCAATATTTTAACTTAGTATTTTAATTAGCTAATATTAAAGATATTCAAATGGTAGTAAGGATAAAGAGAAACTAAAGCTCTCACACAAACCCTCTAGAAAGCAGTTTGGGAATTTATGAAAAAATTGAAATCGACCTGTTTGTATGATGCATACTCTTCTGGCTATTTACCAAAGAAATATGAAAGCATGGGTCCTTACAAACACTTGCACACAAACATTCATAGGAATTTTATTTGTTTTAATAACAAAAACCTGGAAATGACTCAAATGTTCATCAACCAGTGAATGTAGAAACAAATTTTAACACAGCCATGCAATGGAATACTACTCATCAATGTAAAGTGAACTAATATGCTGAGCATGATGGGTCATACCTGTAATCCCAGCACTCAGGAGGCAAAAGGATCTCAAGCTAAAGGCCAGCCTAGGCTACCTATAGAGACCCTATCTCAAAAAAAATCATGAACCATATAAGTAATAACTTGCATGAATTTCAAAATAACTTCACTGGGCGAAAAAAAACAAAACTGAAGAGTTAACATATAGTATGATTCCATTTCTATAAAAATCTAATGCACAGTGACAGAAAACAGATCAGTGTTTGCCCAGAGATAGAGCTGGAGTGACAGAAAGGGGCAGGAAAAAGATATTACAAAGACATGAGGGTACTATGGAGGGTGATGGCTTCATGGGTATATTCATATTCAAAACTTACAGATTCTACATTTTAAGTATATGTAGTTTTTTTGTATGCCTCAGTAAGCTGTGTCGTGTGATATTTAAGAGGGTAGAATGGAAGACAGTGGAAGACAATGTCCACACCCAACAGTGTTTGATCTTTTCTGGGTGAAGGATGCAGCTGTATCTAGCTCCTTCCTACTCTAAGAGTCTTCTTCTCTTCCATCTTGGGTCTATATTTTTCAGGTTCCTCAGGTCATTCTTCTTTGTCACAAGATTACCAGCAAACACTTCCACCACACACACTCCAGGTTTATCTTCTTCTTGTACCTCTTGGAGTATAAATCCCTAATACAAACAGCCTATGAACTCTTCTACCTCTCGAAGCTTGGAATCTTGCCCGTGCCTTCATTTAACTCTACAGCAGAATTTGAACTGTAAGAGTGTTTGAGGGAAGTCACAGTGTTAATAACTCACCATTCTGGTCTTCAAGGACATTTGAAGTTGGGGAGAAGAACTCATAGGTCATTCTTCATACAAGTGGCCACTTAGACTCTTGAGGATCCTTTTCCTTGATGGCTAGCTTGTGGTTAACACTAGAAGCATAGCTCCTCTCTCCAGGCCACCAACAGTACTATTTCTGGAAGCCTAGCCATCTTCTATCGTAGTCTTACCAACCCCCAGCAACTCAGGGGAAAGGGAGGGAGGGAGACAGGGAGATAAGAAGGAAGGACAGAGCCATATGGAAAACCTGTACATTGAACAAGCCAATAAGTCAAATCTGTTTTCACATAAATATTGGGAAACAAAAACAGATGTCCTAGGAAGGAAAGAACCCAGAAATTCCAGGGGGAATTATCCCATTATGGGGGTGCAAGCATTATGCCCTTTACAATACTGAATAACAATAACATGCTCAAGTGAATGCTAACGGGAAATTAACCCAATAAAAACCCTTATAATGTATTTTTCTGTGTGTTCAGAGCAGACACTATTTATCATTGAGGCTTGATCATTCTTGATATGTTCTATTGCTGCTTTTCATCTTTTGCAAATTATTCTGTTAAAGTTATTGTATTTGGCCTCCTTGACAATAAGGTTCCTAAGTCAAGAGTCTAGAGCCCAGAGTGAGCAAACAAGGAGTAAGGCATCTCTAAAAACTAAAAATAAATAAACATAAGTAAAGAATTATAAAGTATGTTTTGGTGAATTCCAAGGATCATCACTAAAATCTTAAAACTGTTTTTCTACATGAATATCTTCCATCATTCAGATCTAAAAGTGCATTTCGTTCCAATGGCATTTATCTCCCCACACACTAGGTATCAATGAGCTTCAGTGATGCTCCAAACTAATTTCAGTCCCAGCAGGTAATTCCCCTTGTGATGTCTCCTAGTGTTTGTTAAACATCCTCTCTTTCCACCTTCCTGTCCTTCCCAGGTCTACTGGTGATTGTGCACCACAGTGCAATACATGGGTGCTCTATCTCATGTTTCAATGCCAATTTCTCATATCAGAGCTGATAAAATAATCAACTCTCAGTTTTCATATCTAAATTTGTTAACATTTGACCTTTAGAGCATTCTTTTCCAAAATGTTATTGTTCTATTTCTGTCCCTATTTTCAGTTCCATAGATTTAGACAATATGGATGCCATAGAAGAATTAGTCTTTGTTGATGGCATATACTCCTAATCATCAACACACAGTGCCATCCTTAAGCTGTGATAGCAAACTTTTGGAAGGAAAATTAAAAATCCCAGATTAAATATTACTGGAAATTTGATACTAATATTTTATAATATGTTTTTATGTTCAGTCTTACTAAAAACATTAAGCTATTTTTAATAAATCACTTTAAATGGTGCCAGCATATGTTACTCTATTATAAAAAGGAAAGGGCTCTCCAAGGAAGTGTAATTCCTTAGAACATATACGCAAAATAATCAATATACAACCAATCAATCTGCCACTGAGAGCAGACTTGTTTTTATTCTTTGGGGGATGATAAATAAATGTTAGCTCAGGGCATCTCAAAGAGTGAATGAATAATTCTTAAAAATATAGAAAAGAAAGTGAATTTTGGTGTTATGGACATTATTGTTTGCTTGCTCTTTGAATTCTCATGAAAATAGTATAGGTAGATGTGCTTAATGTTTTTAGTACCATAGGGCAAGTCTTCCATCTACTGAAGCCTATGGATTTCTTCCTTAGAATAAAATATGTAAGGTTAATAAGAAAAGTAGTTACACCAAAATGGAGTTAGAAAATAGGAAAGAAACAAATGTATGAAGTAGTCTTTTATTTATTCATTAAATAATCAGACATAATGTCAGTCCTAATAGATCATAAATAGAGTTGAGCATAAACAATATTTTGAAATATCATTAGCAAAACTATAACAAAATATGGAAATATCTATCCTATTAGTGACAAGGTTACAGATACTGAAAATGCTGCTATAATTTGTTGTTTACTTGCATAAGTACAAGAAAAGGTTAATTTCAGTTAGAAGTTAATGAAAATAAATACAGGTCTTCTGAACTCTATTTCATATAGAGATTCCTTTACCCTGTAGTTTTAGCAAACACATTTCTGTATGTTTTAACTGCTCAATTGAGCATTATACACAATACTTTCTTATGGGGAAATCATACCCCTAAGAGTTCTCATAAGAACCACCAGGTGGCAGATATTCAGTCCAAGAATGGCTGTTAACCATGAGCAAAACTCAGATGATGAAATGTGTAATGCTTTTGTTTCCTTGATTCTTCCTGAGTTTATTAAAATCAAAAAGATTTTGTGAGGCGATGGACTGGGGAATATTTTTAGCCCTGTTGTCCTAGAAAAATAGCTGTTTATTGAATTGGTTATGAAATTGAATTTGAAAAGACAGTAACAAATATGCCTCTCAGCAAGGAAAAAAAATAACTGTAATCAAAAGACAAATTTCCAGGCCAAGTCAGCTCTCTATAAAGATTTCTCTCCCACACACTCCAAAATCAGTAAGAGAAGATTATAATCATGAAAGTCATTAAATTGTTACATATTACCTGAAAAAAAAATCAAGTATGTAAGGTAATTCACACAGCAAAATGATGCCTTCTTATTTTTGTTACGTGGAAATTAAACATCAAGTCACCATAAAACAAGTTCCACAACCACTAATAGCAGAAAGGAAGTTTCAGAAGAACAGCATCCTCAATTATGTATAGGACTAACCCACAGCCCTTACTATCCTTGGCTGTATTTAATTCTGGATATGACATTGTAAGTGGGACATTGAGGGAAAAAGCGAGGCCACCCGAAGGACATAATGCAGAATAGAAAGCAGGTCATGAGAAAACAGCTGGGGTAAATGGAGGTGCTCAATCAGGAGAGGTGACCTAGAAGTCATCCAAGTGCTCACGTGAGGATAGGCAATCTCTGCTCCACATTAGGACAAGTGAAGAATGCTGCTTTTTTTTTTTTTTGAGATGGTCTTATTATGTAGCCACCAAGTCTGGCCTAGAACTCATGATCACCCTGCCTCAGCTTCCCAAGTGCTGGTATTACAAGTGCACACCACCATTTCTGGCTAGTAATTCAGTTTTAACTCCGAGGTTTTCCTGAGTGGAGGAGAAGTTCAACTGTAATTACTCGTTCTTTAAATAACTAATCAGGCATTATGTACCTCTTGGTGCCAGGCACGGAACAGAAACACAGGAGGGTGGACGTCCTTATTTGCAAGGAAAGACCTTGTCACTTAAGTGGGCACAAAACTGGGGAGCCATTGAGGAGAGTGTGTGAACCTGGTTTCTTCTCTGGGTTGCTTAGTTCAGGATTTCAGAGTGTGAGCTACACTGTGTGAAGGGAAGAACATACTCCCTTAGGGTGAAGTTAAAATAAACACCAGAGGACTTCTGTATCCTGCTCTGATGTATAACAGCTTGGAAGTTAATGTTGCTGTCCTTGTAATAAGAAAAACTGAACAAATTGAAAACCAATCACTTTTCTCAACTAGTTGGAGAATTGAGACTACAGGGCCAACAGTCACCCTGAAATCAGGAAAGGCAGGTGGGTCTAGAACACCCTCAACCTCACTACAATTTGCTACAGTTACAAACTCTCAGAAAACATTAAATGGTTATCTTGTTGAATTTCTGGAGACTGAGTGTAGACCACTGTGATTTAGAAACTTCTGGAGACGGCAGCCTTCGGGGATCCCATATTTTCATGGTTTTTACCTCTGAGAAAGACACCCTCATGGCTCTTGCAGAGGGAGTGGAAGAGTAAGCTCAGGAAACATACTGGGAGAGTCCTCCATCCGAAAAGTTTGCTCTCCAAGAAAGGTGGCTGTCACAGAACCTTACCCTTCCCAGAGAAAGACTTCATCCTAGGACTGCCCTCTGCGTCCTTTCTGTCCACAGGAGAGGGGGATGGGGAAGCTATATAAATGCGGAAACAGTTGTTGAGGTCATAGAGTTGTTAAGGTCACAAAAAGACTGAAATTTCATCATGAAACTATTATCCTTCTTTCCAAAACTAAACATCATAGATAATAGAGAGAAACATCCTTCTATTGGTAGAAGTCAAAGATGTTTTCTTTCACCCAGTCATACCAGTAGGCTTAGCTAGCACAGTAAGACAAGAAAAAGGAGGAGGAGGTATACAGATTGGAAAAGAATTTTTTAAGAGAAAACTTGTCAATTCAAAGATAACATAATTATTTGTGTGGAAAATTCCCCCAAAACCAACAAAAATCTCTTAGAACCAATAAGTGTATACACAAAATCATGGAAACAAAACTAATATATAAAATCAATTGCTTATATAGCAGCAATGAAACATTGGAATTTGGCTTTATTAAAGCTATTTATAATAGAACCCAAAACAAAAAACTTGGGAATAATTCTAGCAAAATACGTGCATTGTCTACATGCAGAAAACTGTAAGACCCTGATGAGGAAACCATGGAAGACCTAAATAAATTGACAGGTGTTCTGTATTTTCATGGATTACATCATACTATTGGTAGGTGTCAATAACAGAGAAAGCTCAGTGTGGGGTGTGTGAGACTTTCTTACTTAGTTACAAATGTTTCTGTGAACCTAAAACTATTATAAAATAAATTGATTACTTTAAAATTAGAAATATTCTCCCACCAAGTTAGCATACTCATTGGGAACCCATCATCACCTCAGGCAATACTCATCTCTTGGGTGAGTCAGAAAAATTAAAATGTTTGCGCATGATTCCACATCATATATTCCCTCTGATTTTCAGGGTGGAAAGTTCTGCAAAAGAATAAAACACAAAGATAATAAATATTAGTTGTGATGACACCAAAAAATCATAGAATCACCTCATAAATTCTCTTGATTATCATGTATAAACAAATACTATAATATCTAAACAAGAGCTCATAACTCAACAAAGCCACATGTTCACCATAAACTGAGAAACCACCAAGGCAAGCCTCAGCTCTTCCATGTCTGAGTGGGGTGGTTCCTCTGCTTGTCCACATGGAAAGGACATAGCAATGGGAGCAGGATGGAATCACAATGAGCACTATCTCTGTATATAACCATGGTGCAGCCTGACACATTCCAAATACCTTCCCTACCTCTTTCTTCTTCAGCCCTGTTTTCCTCCCTTTATTGCATCTTTTTCTTCTTCACCAGTCTCTGTGTGTTCACTTCTTTTTCATTGGCTAGAAGCAGTTTCCTCCATGTGACAGAAAGTGTGGCTGTAGTCAGCAATGGAGCTGTACCCAGAAGGAAAGCAACTGTTCTCTGGAGCTCCAAATTTAAAATTCATAAATAAAAGAACCCTGGGGAAGAATCACATTGTCCCAGGACTGCTCATCCCAGGACCAGTCATTGACCAACAAATTTCAGTAAATGGCCCAACCCTGCTGACATGCTATAGTCTATTATGTTCTATAGAACAAGTTTGTGGGTCATGGCAGGAGGAGACAGCAAAGTATGTTGTACATGGAAATATTCTTTCACTACTTATTTAAAATTATTGTTGTCAGGCCAGCCTGGGCTACATAGCAAGACCCTTTATCAAAAACATAAAACAAAACTAATTGTTGATGCTGGTGACAACTTGCCTTCTTGAAGTGGGTTAGGGAAGACACAGAAATACTCAAATAAAGATATTATATGTTAGGTGACAGTATGTCCTGAAGAAAAAAGCAAAGCAAGAGAAAAGGAAAGATCACCTAGGTAATCTGAGGAAGCCTCTTTGATAAAATGTATTTGATTAGATGTCTAAAAACAATGAAAAGTGAGCTTGGGATGTGGGGGGGGGGGGACAGTATTCTGGTCAGAGGAAAGAATAAGTAAAATAAGCCCACATCTAAGGAGCAGCGAGGGGGAAATGAACACAAGAAGAAATTGACATGATCAGAGAGAGAGACCCCAGAAGGGCAGATGACTTTTCTATCCCACTTTTTATTCTCTCTGTGAGGTAAGGAAACTATTGAAGGAAACTGTGGAAAGGGTGATGTTATATAGTATTATTAAATGATCACTTTGACAACTATCTGGAGAGCAGACTTTGAGAAGCAAGTACAAACACATAGCCCTCTTAGTAGGCTACTGACATAACTGACAGGTGAAGTTGACTTTGGACCAATACTGCAGCTTATGCACAGAACTGCAGAGTTCTTCTGCAAGCCCAGCCCAGACTATTCCTGACACCATGTACAATATTCCCAAGAGATCTTCCTGGGCTCTCAAATTGTTACTAGAGGTTTATTGCAATCCTGATAATGATTGTGTTTTGTGGTTCTATAAAGACCAATGACCTTTACCACAACAGATGTGAGTTTCAATTCACATACCAGTCCTGACCAACATGTGAGAAAGTTTCACAGGCTGGTTCTGGGTTCAATGTGTGCTGGTTGTCAATGTTTCCCATGGTCTGGGAAGAGAAGGCAGGGACAGCAGAGCTATTTCTGCTCAGTGTGAACTTTATCAGAAATTAGAATGCCTTGCATTGACAAGTTGGACTTAACATCACAGTACCAAATCAGCAATCAATATCAGGGAAGTATGAAAATGTAAGTTCTAGCAGTGTTATTTTAATTAACATCAAGTGAAATGAAAGGATTTTTTAGAAAAACACACTCTATTTGCTTTATATAATTGTGCTACAAATTCCCACTAACTTAGCATCTCAAAATACCACAGTATATCATGCCCCAGTTCGGTGGGCTAAAAGTCTGGATGGTGTGCCTGGAATCTCTGCTCAGGCTGTAATCAGAATTACAATCAGAGCACTGGCTGGGACCTTACCCCTCACTTGAGGATAGGGGATCTCTGCTAAGCTTTGTGGTCGGCAGATTCAATTATTCAATTCTGTGGGGTTGTAGGACTGAGAGCTGCCACACATGCCTGCTGGTTATCAGGCAGCAACAACATAAGACCCCACAGGCCTTCTCAGGAAGTCCTTCCATCTTCAAATTACCCATGGGCACTAAGTCTTCTCCTGCAATCTATCTGGTTTCTTCTACCACTAGTTAGGGAAAACACTCAGATTTTTAGGGCTCATGTGAGTAGATGAGGCCCATGGAGCTGACATCCCTATGTTACACTCACCTATGTTGTACTCACCTATGTTGTATAAAAGCCCAAATATGGAAGTCATGTCTCATTATGTCACAGCTTCCAGAGGTTGTAGCAGGGATCATTTAAGAAATTCTATGAGATAAACACTTTTAGCAAGGTAGCAGGATACAAAATCGATACACAAAAATTAGTAGCATTTCTATACTCAAATAATGAACAGTCTGAGAAAGAAATCAGGAAAACAATATCATTCACAATAGTTTCAAAAAATTAAAATACCTAGGAATAAATTTAATGAAGGTGGTTACCAGCCTATACAATGAACATTACAAGTTGCTAAAGAAAGAAATCAATGAAGACATTAGAAGATGGAAAGACATCCCATGCTGATGGATAGGCAGAATCAATATCATGAAAATGACCATTCTACCTAAAATAATCTATATATCAATGCAATCCCTATCAAAATTCCAACAACATTCTTCACCAAAGTCCTAGAATAGCCAAAACAATCCTAAGCCAAAAGAGCAATGCTGGAGGTCTCACCACACCTGACTTCAAACTATACTATAGAGCCATGGTAATAAAAACAGTATGGTACTAGCAGAAAAATAGACATGAAGACCAATGGAATAGCATAAAAGACCCCTGACACAAACCCATGCAACTACAGCCCTCTGATTTTCAACAAAGTTGCCCAAAATATATGTTGGAGAAAAGATATCCTCTTCAACAGATGGTGCTAAGAAAACTATTTCCAACTGCAGAAGATTGAAAATAGATCCCAGTTTCTCACCTTGTACTAGCATCAATTCAAAATGGAGTGAATATCTTAATGTAAAATCTGAAACAGTGAAATTAATCCAGGAAAAAATGAAAACACATTGGCCTAAATTATTAATGGAATTCCAATAACTCAGCATTTAAGAGAAAATATTGACAAATGGGACTGCATGAAACTAAAAAGCTTGTGCATAGCAAAGGAAACAGTCACCAGACTAAAGAAACAGCCTACAAAATGGAAGAAAATCTTTCCCAGCTATACATCTGACAAGGGATTAATAACCAGATATATTGGGAGCCCTAAAAACTAACCTCTCAAAGAAACAACAACCTGCTGAATAAATGGACAAATGAACTGAACAGAAAATTCTCAAAAGAAGAAGTACAAATGGACAATAAACATATGAAGAAATAATTAACGTCCTTGGCCATATAGAAAGTGCCAACCAGACTACATTGAGATTCCACCTCACCCTAGTCAAAATGGCTACCATCAATAACACAGACAACAAAGGCTGGTGAGGATGTGGGGAAAAAGAAAAACTTCTACACTGTTGGTGAGAATGTAAATTAGTGCAAACACTATGGAAAGCATTATGGAAGTCCCCCAAAACACTAAAACTATAACTACCATGCAATCTAGCAATATCACTCCTACATGGTATTTTCTAAAAGAAATACCACCAAAATTTCTTTTGGAAGTAGTATATTCCAAAAGAATCTACTCCATGACACATAGAGCTATTTGCATACCCATGTTTATTGCAGCACTGTTTACAATAGTCAAGCTTTAGAAATAGCACACATGCTCCACAACTGATGAATGGATTGAGAAATGTGGTATATATTCACAAATGGATTTTTATTCAGCTATAAAGAAGAATGAAATTATGTTGTTTGCAGATAAATGGATGGAACTGGAGAATTTCATGATAAGCAAAGTAAGCCAGGCTCCAAAAGTTGTAGTTCACGTTTTCCTTCATATGTGGAAGCTAGACCTATAAGTTAAATGTAAATATATATATATAATATATATATATATATTATATATATATATATATTATATATATATAGTTTGAGGGAGAGAGAGAGAACAAAATTGTACTAGTCTGTCTGAGATAATTATGAGAGGCAGAAGAGGTAAAGAAAATACTAGAGAATGAAAAATATTGAAACAACCCATCTACATATGAATATAATATAATACACTGCACAGTAAGTTGTTTAATGTTAGGGGAGCATTGGGACAGAGAATGACTAAGTAAGAGGAGGGGGGTTAATTTGATTAAAATCATGACATATACAGACCTGAAGTACCAAGGCGAAACTCCATTGGATTACCAATATATGCTTTAAAAAATGAAGGGCAGAGGGGGAAAATAGATCTTTTCTAGGGTTGGGTACCAGTAGGAGATAGGTGGGTGCAAGCAAAGGGGGAATGAGGATGAATATGGTGGATATATTTTGTATCCATATATGAAAATAGAAGAACCAAACCTGTTGCAATTGTTGTAAGAAGGGGGGATGGGGAAAGAGGGATTACAGTGGAAGGGCTATGTATCTAACTAAAATATATTGTAAATACATATGTAAATATCACAATGTATCCCCCATATGACTATTATATGATAATAAATTTTTTTAAAGAAAGTCTAAAAAAATGCTATTATGAGCCCACAGAACAGATAAACAAATAGACAAAAAGAGATTTGATAACTTTCTCAGAGAATTAGTAAAAAGAAAGTATTAAATGTAGCTAACCCACATCCTCCACACTCTCATCAGTGTGAAGTAACATGAAAAGACCTTGCAAAGTGCCTAGTTGAATCAAAAATATGCTTTGTGTCTCCTTTCTCTTTCTGTTATTACTGCAAGTTTTATTATATAGCCTTATTTTTGCTTTAGGAAATAAACCTAAACTTATTTCACACTTTATGTTGCTTATATATAACTCTTTATACATGTTTATAATAAAGGTGATGATACTTAATATCTACATTATAACCATACTTGTATATATTTACCATTTTAATACTCACAATGTCCCTAACCGTAATTCTCAACATATATAATAAGAATTTAGGAATGATGAATAATAATGTTTCTACAAAAATTTAGTATATTAGATAGCTCTCATAGTTGAAAAATGAGAAAAATATGAATTTCACTAATAACTTCTGAATGTATTTCCTCTATTCCTTTTTATGATGCTATATGAGCACATGTGAAAAACTTATACTAGACATGCATGCAAAAAGTTTAGCAGATGGTATATGTATATGTACACACATGTATATATTTGTATATGTTAATTTCCAAGAAATTTAGAAACATAGAGTATTCCCAATTTCAAGCACACCACACTGACCTGGTAGAGATAACACATCTGTAGCCTGTAGATTTGGACGAACAAGTTTCCTGGTAATGCATTTTGCCACTCATTATTATGAAACACCAATTTAGTTTCAGAAAGGAGAATCCTGTTGATCCTGCCCAGGGTTCCAAACTGTACTGAGACCCACTTAAATGATGCTTCACAACACACATACATGTTCACAGGTGAGCCTCTTTGTCTCCCAGTGACTCTGCTGGGAAATGATGACAAACCAGCTCAGCATCTGCTAAGACCATTGTGCCACCTAGCAGAAGTGTGCGGAGAATTTGCAGACACTGTTACCAACTAGGGTAAGGTTAATTAACGCTATTCTTGGAAATGTCAAGCGATCAGCAAGAACAGCAATAAATTGGGGTCACTGGGAGTTCCTTCTCCACTCAGCATACCGAGCAGCACATAATATTCTTCATAATGATCTGTGCCAGCCTGCAATAGTGTATACATTTATAGGCTACTCCAGTGAAGGTTACAGATTCAAATTTTAATATAATTACAACCTTCTATTTAGTTAGTGAGTTTACGTGAAGCATTTCTTAGACATTCTGTTCTAGGACTTCATTTAATAACTCAATAAATATGTAATCATAATCTCCATTTTACAGGTTTGCAAACTAAGTCTTCCAGAGAACAATAGCTAGCATACAACACACATTTAAGCCAGATTTGGGACCCAGGCATACTGACTCCTGAATCACATGACCCTGAACACCTAAGCTAAGCAATACTTAGTTAATAACAGTGAGTACCACTAGGGAGAGCAACAAGTTTTCAGTGTCTGTGCAGACAGGTGGGTCAGGGCTGAGCCATAAGAGAAGAAAATGGGTTTCATATATAGGACAATGATGGGAAAGAATCTCAAGGTGGAAAGTAACATAAAACACCAGTGAAGTACTGGAGAGCAAGGTTAGTTTCTGAGCCAATGTGACCAGACATGAGAAGTATATGTGTATGAGAACCACAAAGGGAAAGAGATCAGCCCTGAGATTAGGGCAGACCCACAGAAAAGAAGGAGTAAAGTGCACAGAATTCTGACCCTCACCTCTCTGGCCCTGGCCCTAGCACTTGGCTCACTTAAGGCAGTCTACAGTGACTGGCTTGTGCACACACAATGGTGAATAAACAGCAAAGGCTATCCTTTAGCACAGGAACTTCAGGAAAATCATCAGTGGACATGTACATTTCATTGTTAATGAAATAACTATATTCATGTTTTTGTCTTCTCTGTCCTTCTACCTCCCTCAACACACACACACACACACACACACACACACACACTAACCACTCCCCAACATGTGTATTCATTACACTACACTGCTGCCATATGAGATTGAAGTAACCCTCATCAGGCACACAGCAGACATATGCCCAGGACAGTGACACAGCAACTGAGGAAACATGCTAGGGATTCTCCAAAGTCACACTTAGATATAGATGAAATCCACCTATTATCTTTAAGGAATATACTTGGAACATGCTCAGACCCTCACTATTACTTCATAGAATTTTTTCCTTGAATGTGCTTTTGTGCTCCACAAGTTATACTTGCACAAACCTTCTGGAATCCTAAACACCTGACAAATAACACAGCACTCCTCAGAGGCAAGAAGCCCCCTAGTGACCATTGAATCACTTTCTTTTGACAATATTCAATATTTATCTATTTATTCATTTCATTTTACTTTTAAATTAACTGTTTTGCCGGTGTGTCGAAAGGTATAAAGGCAGTACATATGAACTGTGTGCAAAAGGGATACAATTATTTTCTGTGTCACTGGTGCAAAATCTTGTCATAGCAAATCCAGTGGAGCTCAGATGCTTCAGCCAAGTATCTTCTTTGGGAAAATACAAATTAAAGATAAGCAAAAATAAAAAGAAACACTCAGTGCAAGGTTCCACACATCAAGTGGTGTAGTGAAATTTTCTCTACTCACACCACATTAGCTACTTGGGACCCAGAAAACTCTATCCCTAATGTGCCCAATGTTTCTGCCTCCATTGATTTAGCTAGGTGGTTAAGTCACTCCTGTGTGTCAGCTACTTATGCAGGGGCTGACGATATAGCAGAAGAGAACAAGCAGGACCCTTGCCTTCATGCATCTTTCATTCTAGTGGAAGAAAGACCACACATATTAACAAAAAATTATGTTAATTATAGACAGTGGAGAGTCTTCATATGCAAATACAAGTGAGTATTTGGATAAGAGGGGAACTTTGTGATGCTTGGAAACCTCTTTGGGAAAGCTATATTTGTGCTAAGTGTCAATGATACAAAAGACCTGGCCAGGTAAATGTCTGGGATGGGCTGTGCTGAGTGCATTCCAGAAGCAGCAATGCACCAGATAATGGGACCAGATCATGAGGACATTTGAAACCCTGGCAAAAAGTTTTGGAACCCATGAGGCTCTGGGTCCAATTCCCAGGACCATCAAAAAATAATAAGTCTTGAATTGACTTCTGAGTATGTTTGCTAAAAAGCAATTAGATTTTTGAACAGAGGAATGATATCTGATTTTTCCTAAGAAAAGTTTTACCTTAGTGTTATGTAGAGGACGATTGGGGTAGGAGGGAAGTGAAGCAGAAAGACAAATTGGAGGGCCATTCTTGGCAGTGTTAAGTAACCAGCACAAATAATTTTAAATTGAGGTCACTGGGAGATTCTCATATATTCAACATAGTGAATGATCCATTGTGCATTCATATTTTTTTCTATAAAACAGATATCTAAGTGTTTATATATTACCAGGGAAGGAATTCCAATAAGATAAAGGCCAATATTAATTTGTTTTGTTTCTGATGTTACTATTATTGTTAGGCCCTTATTCTACTTTTCCCTTTGTTGACAGATTTTTCTGTGTTACAAAACAAAGAAACAAGTCTAATTCTATCAGCTCAACTACTATTTTCTAGGTTACCTCAGAGCCACATTGGGTCACAATTTCTTTATCTAAGAGTTAGTGAGGGCAAATATAGTTTCATCAGGTTTGCAATTATGCCATTGTGCAGGCCATAGAACTAATAAGTTGTCATTTATGATTCAGAAGGATTATGGATTGATCATGAGGCCAGTAACCTAAACATTGGTTGTATATTTGTGCTGGCTTCAGATGATATTTACATTTCTTTTGTTGTATTTACCTCTTCCTAAAACTATCTAGCTTATTTACATTTTACTCTTCTAGTTATTACGTATGTTTGATGAGAATAAGGATCTTGCCTCCTACCTTCCAACCTATATTCCTAGCCCCTAACCATTCTTAGAACAGTGGAAATGCTCAATACAAACTTGTTGATTGACTACATTGGCAGGAATCCAGGGGGTTACCCCTGGAGGTACAGACATTCAATAAGCATATATAAAGCAAGTCTTCTTCCTGAATTATTAAACACTTCTTATAATTTTTTAAACAATGGAATGTTTTGTTCAGTTAAAAATGTGATCTAAAGGAAAGATCCAAGATGGTGACTAGAGTGCAGAAGCAGACAGCATGAGTGCGGTAAATCAAAAATCCTGCTGAGACACTGAAGCCACAATTGGCAGGAAAAAAAGCACCAGAAGAATCAAAACTTTGACACCCCGAACTCCCAGCCCTTACAAAGCTTCTCCATGCCACATTACACTGAGAAAGCAGGAGGGCTCCTGTGCCACCAGATGCTAGCTTCAAACCTGCTTGAGAGATATCTGGCAGACCAACAAGGTGAGCAAAGAAGCATCATGCAGTATTACCACAGCCACCCCTGGGGTAAACAGCATAACCTCCTGGACAGACAGACCCCCCACCCTGCAAAAAAAAAAACCTGAATAATAAACAAGAAACTGAAAAGGAACACACAGCAGGGGGGTGAGGGGTTGTAAGCACACTGGAGAAGGGGGGAGGAGCAAGGAGCTAATCTCTGCAGGAACTTTGAGTAAACAAAGACTGGAAAGGCAGATGTACTGACAGCAGTTGGGTGATAATGCTGCTGTTTGAAATAGAGCAGATAGCAGTCCACAAAGATCATCTCCTGAGCCAATGAGAAACATCCAAAGTCAAATGACACTGCAAAATTGAAAAACAATCAGCAAACCAGCATTACACGCTGGCAGCAGGGAGCTGGCAGATGGATCTCTGAACTTACTCCAGAGAAAGAGGGTGAGGCAAAGAAACAAGTTCCCAGTAAACCAGCACAGAGTAAACCCAACTCCAAAGCAGGACAGCCGGTGGGCCACAGAGCTGTTTTCTGGAACCTGAGGACAATATACAAACTCAAACTGCCATACCTCACTGAGGGAGGAGCTGACTAAACAGCTGCCACTGAAAGACAGGAAACAAAACTGGTGAGTCTCCCCAACCAACGAGACTAAGACAGAGCTTCTGCTTAAATACCAACACCAAGACTGGATGATGAAGGAGTAACACCAGAACTACTAAGACTGAAATTCTACTGTTCCAGAGCCTGGAATTTTTTAATGTGTTTGTTTGTTTTGTTCACTGTTTGTTTGTCTATGTGTGTTTGACCACATCTCCCTGTTGATTTCTTTGGTTTTCTTTTTTGTCTTTTTTTCTTTCTTTGTTTTGTTAGTTTTATTATTGTGAGTTAGCTAATACTAAATTACACACAGACCAGGGACAGTAATAGCATACATACACTAACCTAAAACACAACACACCCACAAAACAAAATTAAACCAAGGAAAAGAAAACAGGTGACCGAAACCACCAATAACCTATAAAAAACATAGTTACACAGTACCAAGTGGAGCAATGGGAAGATGAAAAAGGGAAAGGAAGAAAATGGATACCCAGTTCCAGACTCCAACAAAACAAAGATAAACCATGCCAAGGAACCCAATGAAACCGACAAGAACATCCTGAAAGAATAAATCCTGCAGTAAGCATTGAGAATTTCATGCAGATATTACTAGACATGGTTAACCAAAATGTAAAACAGCAACTCAAGAAATTCCAAGACAACAAAAACAAATAATATGAGAAGACACAAAAACAAATAAATGAACTCATAGGAGCCCTAAATAATAACCAAAGTGAAACAGAGAACTCTATAAATAGAGAGATAAATTAATTAAAGATGAAAATTGACAATATTAAAGAGGAAGTGACCCATTATATGGAAAACCTCAGAAAAAAGAATGAAACAGAAATGCAAAACACAATGGAAGGCCACTCCAGCAGACTAGAACAAGTGGAAGACAGAATCTCAGATGAAATGGAAATTAAAGGAAATAACAATTATCTACTATATGCACTCAATGTCAATACACCCAATTTAATCAGACATATTCTGAAGGACCTAAAAGCATGTATAGGCTCCAACACGGTAGTAGTGGAAGACTTTAATACCCCCCTATCACCAATAGATAGGTCATTCAAACAAAAAATCAATAAGGAAATTCTAGAACTAAATCACACCATAGATCAAATAGACCTAGCTGATGTCTACAGAATATTTCATCCAACTTCTACAAAATATACATTCTTCTCAGCAGCTCATGGAACCTTCTCTAAAATTGATCATATCTTAGGGCACAAAGCAAACCTCAGCAAATATAAGCAAATAGAAATAATCCCATGCATTCTATCTGATCACAATGCATTAAAGCTAGAAATCAAAAACAAAAACAGAAGAAAACATACAAACAATTAGAAACTGAACAATACATTACTCAGTGATCAATGGGTCATTGATGAAATAAAAGAGGAAATTAAAAGTCCTGGAAGTTAATGAAAATGGAAAAATGACCTACCAGAATCTTTGGGACACAGCAAAGGTAGTCCTAAGAGGGAATTTTATAGCCATGAGTGTATATATTAAAAGGTCAGAAAGATCTCAAATCAATGACCTAATGCTATATCTCAAACTCCTAGAAAAACAAGAACAAACAAATCTCAAAACAAGCAGAAGGAGAGAAATAATAAAAATAAGGGTTGAAATTAATGAAACAGAAACAAAAAAAATACAAAGAATCAATGAAACAAAAAGTTAGTTCTTGAAAAAATAAATAAGATTGACAGACCCCTGGCAAACCTGACTAAAATGAGGAGAGAAAAAAAACTAATCAGTAAAATCAAAAATGCAATAGGAGAGATACCAACAAACACCAAGAAAATCATCAGAGACTACTTTGAGAACCTATATTCTAATAAATTTGAAAATCTTGAAGAAATGGAAAATTTCTAGATATGTATGACCATCTAAAATTGAACCAAGAAGATATTAATCACCTGAATAGTTCTATAACACAAAATGAAATTGAAGCTGCAATAAAGAGTCTCCCAAAAAAGAAAAGTCCAGGACCTGATGGATTCTCTGCTGAATTCTATCAGACCTTTAAAGAAAAGCTAATACTAACTCTCCTTAAACTGTTCCACAAAATAGAAAGGGAAGGAACACTGCCTAACTCATTCTATGAAGCCAGTATTACACTCATCCCAAAACCAGACAAAGACACCTCCAAAAGGAGAACTATAGGCCAATCTCCTTAATGAACATCGATGCAAAAAAATCCTCAATAAAATAATGGCAAACCGAATCCAACAACACATCAGAAAGATCATTCACTACAGCCAAGTCAGCTTTATCCCAGGGTTGCAGGTTTGGTTCAACATACTCAAATCTACAAATGTAATACAGCACATTAATAGAACCAAAGACAGAAACCACTTGGTCACTGTAATAGGTGCAGAAAAAGCTGTCAATAAGATCCAACACCACTTCATGATAAAAGCTCTAAGAAAACTAGGAATAGAAAGAAAGTACCTCAACATTGTAAACACTATATATGACAAACCTATAGCCAACATCATACTTAATGGAGAAAAACTGAAATCATTTCCCCTAAAATCAGGAATAAGACAAGGGTGCCCACTATCCCCACTCCTATTCAACATAGTACTGGAATCCCTGGGGAGAGCAATTAATCAAGAAGAAGAAATAAAAGGAATACAAATAGGTAAAGAAACTTGTCAAAATATCCCTATTTGCAGATGATCTGATCACAAACCTTAAAGACCCAAAAAACTCTACCCAAAAACTCCTAGACACCATAAACAGCTACAGCAAGGTGGCAGGATACAAAATCAACTTACAAAAGTCATTAGCTTCTCTATATACCACGATGCTCCACTACTGACGAATGGATCAAGAAAATGTGGTACTTATACACAATGGAGTTTTACTCAGCCATGAAGAAGAATGAAATCTTATCATTCTGAAATAAATGTATGGAACTGAAGAACATCATTCTGAGCAGGGTTAGTCAGGCTCAGAAGACCAAAAATCATATGTTCTCCCTCATATGTGGACTTTAGATCTAGGGCAAATATAGCAATGTTGTTGGACTTGGGTCACATGACAAGGGGAGAACACATACGGGAGGAATGGGGATAGGTAGGAAACGCAAAACATGAAAGTGTTTGGTGTCCCCACTGCAGAGGAGCTAAATAACTAGAAAAAATCCTAAAATTCATTTGGAAACATAAAAGACCCTGAATAGCCACAGTAACCAAGCAAAAAGAGTAATGGCGGAGGTCTCACGATACCTGATTTCAAAATTTATACTACACAGCCATAGCAACAAAAACAGCATGGTACTCACAGAAAAACAGACATGTAGACCAGTTTGGACAAAATAGAGGACCCAGAAATAAGCCTACACAGATATAGCCATCTTATCTCAATAGAGTTGCCAAAAATATAAGTTGGAGAAGAGATTCCCTTCAACAAATGGTGTAGTGGTAACTGGATATCCACCCATAAAAGACTGAAACTATATACCTATCTCTCACCCTGTACTACCAGAACATCACCTTATTGCCAGAAATTTAAACTTCTATTAAAATTGAATAAACACATTAAAAAATGTTGAACATCTCTAGCCATTAGGAAGTTTAAATCAAAATTACCTTCAGATTGCATCTTGCGCCAGTCAGAATGGCAATATTCAAGAAAACAAACAACAAATGTTGGTTAGGATGCAGGGGAAAAAGAACCCCTACTCACTGTTGGTAGAAATGAAAAGTTCCTCAAAATCCATCTTATGACCCAAGTATGCCACTCCTGGGTATATGCAAAAAGGACTCAAAATCAGCATACAATACAGACATCTGCAAACCAGGTTTATTGCAACAGTATTCATAATAACCAAGCTAGGGAATCAACCTAGGTGCCTGATAAAAGGATAAAGAAAATGAGTGAAGCAAGATGGTGGTTAGGGTAGGGAATCATAAATCCTAAGCCCCATCACCCCAGAAACCACATTGAGATGTCAGAACTATACCTGGGTAATTCTGATTGCTTTTTACCAAAATAATAACCACCATCATATTAGGTAAATCAGCCTTTAATTGCACCTAACAGCTGCAAAAATTCCATATGGCACAGCCAGCAAGCATGTCTCGCCCTGGGAAAAAAGTCCCCTGGTCGTTTCTTTTTCTTTTATTCTTTTTTTTTTTCTTCCCAACAAGCAGAAGACAGAGCATCAATCAGAATCAGACTCTGTGACATCCTGGACCTCTAACCCATGGACAGCCTCCCTATGCTGTGCCATTCCCTGCCAGTCAGTTCCAAAGCTGCTTGTGTGAATCTGCAGAGTGAGCAGGTGAGCATCAGGCACCATGTGCAACTCCCCTACCCACCCCCTAGGAACACAATCCAGTCTGGATCCCTAGGCAGACTGAAACCCTCCACAACAAAACTGAAAAACATTAACAGCAAACTGTAATCTAACACTGGCAGTGGAGGTGGTAGTAGAATGCTGAACCTGCCCAAGATAATGGGGGCAGGCAAGGAGCCAAACTCTCTGGGAAGAAATGCAGGAAAAAGCAACAAACACTGAGATCAAGGGTGGGGCAACAAGCCAACCTCCCAAAGCAGGCCAGGTGGTGGATCCCAGAGTTGGTCTCATGGGACATAAGGCAGTACTCAAAACTGAATTGCCCCACCTTGCTGGGGGAGGAGCCAGCCAATTAGAGTTGCAGCTGTAGGGCAACACAGCTACCATCTAGTGAAACAACAGTTCTGATCACCATGCACAAACTGGCAGTGAGTTACCTCAGCACCCAATTGCAACTCGCCCTGTGGACAAAGGAAACCAAATACTGCTCACAGTATTTGGAGCACATTTGGATAAAAATACTGTCACCTGGTGAGACCACATGAGAGCTCCTGCTAGTATGCCAATACCAGGATTGGACACCTAAAGAATAACTCCAGAACTTTTACCAAAAGTTGTTGTTCCTGTACCTAGTAGGTTTTCTTTCTGTATTATTAACTTCACCATCACTATTTTTCTATCCTTATTCTTACCCCCTTCGCTTTCTCTCCTTTTCCTGTGCTATAATCCATTCTTCTCCCTCCCAACTACTCTTTCTGCTCCTTCACATCCACTCTCTCCCCTGTCTTCACCTCCCCTCCTATCCTTCCCAAACCTGTCACCACACTACCCCTCCCTCCTACACACTCGCCACCTGCTGACTAGTCTACTGTACCAACTGTATACAACCCAAGCCCCCTGCAATTCCTGACACAAGCACCCTCCACTACAACAACAGAAATACACTAAAACACACACAAGGGTGACAAAACCCAGCATCCCCTCTTCCCCTACCCAACTTCCTTTTCCCACCTACCCCCTTTTTAGTGCCACCTTTACCAATTACACAAATTTCTATATCTAGACTAATACCATTACCTCTACAACTCCCAATGTTTATAGGTATTATCACCAAGGGGTTTTCTACATAATATTTAAACAACTGATTTGGCATTGAATATGTGAATTTGTTATTGCTAAATTATATCTCCAGGCCAGGGATAAAAAGAGCACATTGACCTAGCTAAAAACCAAGACAATCACAAAGCAAAAATTAAATCAAGGGAAAGAGAACAGGCAATTAAAACCACCAACCAGTCCATCAAGAACATAGTTGCATGGCACCAAGTGGAATAATGGGGAGAAAAAGAAGGATTGGAAACCACACTCCTCAAAAAAACAATTCAATAGAGGACTCAGTGGGAAATGAAGAAAATTGATACCAGTTCCTGACCCCAAAAAACTATGATAAATGTTACTAAGGAACCCAATGATGTCCACAAAAAAAAAAAAAAAAAAAAACTCCAAGAGGAAATCTTGGAATAAATCACTAAGACTCTCATGGAGAAGATCCAAGACATGGTTAACCAGAATGTACAAAATGCACTCAAATTTCAAAACATCAAAAATAAAGAACATAAGAAGACACAGAAACAAATAAATGAACTCAGAGAGGACTTCAACAAACACCAAAGTAAAACAAAAGGACACTATAAAAAGAGAGATAAATGAACTAAAGATGACAACACAAAATATAAAAGAGGAGTTGAACAAAGATATGGAAAATCTCAAAAAAAAAGAATCAAACAGAAATCCTGGAAATAAAAACACCCTTTAGTCCATCAAAAAAAACATAGTAGAAGGCCACTCCAGCAGACTAGAACAAGTGGAAGACAGCATCTCAAAGTCTGAAGATAAAAAGAAATTAAAGAAAAAAAAAAAGAGAAGAAATCTTAGTCAAAGAACTCAAGAGCCATGAAAGGAATATGCAAGAAGTCAGCAGCTCTATCAAAAGACCAAGCCTAAGACTCATGGGCATTGAAGAAGGAAAAGAGGTGCAAGCCAAAGGGAAACATAATATATTCAATAAAATAATATCAGAAAATTTTCCAAATCTTAAGAAAGTTTTGCCCACTCAGGTAAAGGAAGCCTCCAGGACACCAAACAGACTTGACCAAAATATAACTTCCCCATGGCATATTATCATTAAAACAACAAGCACAGAGAACTGAGAAAGAATATTGAAGGCTGTAAGAGAGAAAAAAAATAATGTATAAAGGTAAACCCATCAAAATAACAGCAAATTTCTCAGTGAAAACTTTAAAAGGAAGAAGGGCATGGAGTGAGATATTTTGGGCACTGAATGAAAATAATTTCAGCCCTAGGATACTTTACCCAGCAAAACAATCATTCAAAATTGATGGAGCAATAAAATCTTCCATGATAAACAGAAGCTAAAACAATATATGACTGCCAAGCCACCACTACAGAAGATTCTATAAGGAATTCTGCACACAGAAGATGAAAACAAACAAAACCATGAGAGGATGGAAAGTATTAAACCACAGGAGAAAAGATAAGTAATCAAAGAATAGCATTGATTCAGCCGCACACAATAAAATCCTTAAACAACAAAAACAACTAAATGGCAGGAATCAGCACATACCTATTGATATTAACACTGAATGTCAACGGACTCAACAGCCCCATCAAAAGACATGGTTTGCAAACTGGATTAACAAGGAAGATATGACAACCTGTTGTTTACAAGAGACCCACCTTATTGACAGAAATAAACACTGGCTTAGGGCAAAAGGCTACAAGAAGATTTACCAAGCCAATGGCCCCCAAAACAGGCAAGAGTAGCAATACTTACATCAGACAAAGTAGACTTCAAACTTACATTGGTCAAATGAGACAAAGAGGACACTTCATATTAATAAAAGAGGTAATACATCAAAAGGAAATAACAATTATCAACTTATATGCACCCAATGTCAGTGTACTCAACTTCATCAAATATACACTAAGAATTTAAAAGTACATATAGACTCCAACACAGTGATAATGGGAAACTTTAATACCCCTCTATCACCAATAGATATGTCATCCAAACAAACAAAAAAAAAAATCAAGAAAGAAACCCTAGAAGTAAATGACACCATAGATCAAATGGACCCAACTGATGTCTATAGAATATTTCATCCAAAAACAGCACAATATACATTCTTCTCAGCAGTCCATGGAATTTTCTCCAAAATCGATCATATCTTAGGCCACAAAGCAATCCTCAGCAAATATAAGAAAATAGAAATAACCCCCAGCATTCTATCTGATCACAATACAATAAAACTAGAACTCAACAACAAAAACAACAGCAGAAAATACACAAATAATTGGAGGATGAATAACACATTGCTCAACAATCAGTGAGTCATAGAAGAAATAAGAGAGGAAATCAAAAGTTTCCTGGAATTTAATGAAAATGAAAACACAACTTACCAGAACCCATGGGACACAGCAAAGGCAGTCCTAAGAGGAAAGTTTACAGATATGAGTGCATATACTGAAAGGTTAGAAAGATCTTAAATAAATGACCTAATGCCAAATCTGAAACTCCTAGAAAAACAAGAACAAACAAAACCCAAAAACAAGCAGAAGGAGAGAAATAATACAAATAAGGGCCAAAATTAATGAAACAGAGATAAAAAAAAAAACAGATTTCTAGATACTTATGATTGTCTAAAACTGAACCAAGAGGATATTAAACACAAAAACAGATCTATAACATGTAATGAAATGGAAGCAATAGTCTCCTAAAAAAGAAAAGTCCAGATTCTCCAAAGAATTCTACCAGATCTTTAAATAAGAACCAATACCAACACTTCTTAAACTTTTCCATGAAATAGAAAGGGAAGGAACACTGCCTAACTCATTCTATGAAGCCAGTGTTATACTCCTCCCAAAACCAGACAAAGACACATCCAAAAAGGAGAACTATAGGCTAGTCTCCTTAAGGAACATTGATGCAAGAATCCCCAATAAAATAATGGCAAAACAAATCCAACAATACATCAGAAAGATCATTCACCATGAACAAATCAGCTTCATCCCAGGGATGCAGTGGTGGTGGTTCAACATTCACAAATAAATAAGGGTAATACAGCACATTAATAGAAGCAAAGTCAAAAACCACTTGATCACTCAATAGATGCAGAAAAAGCCTTTGATAAGATTCAATACCACTTCATGATAAAAGCTCTGAGAAAACTAGGAATAGAAGGAATGTACCTCAACATTGTAAATGCTGTATATGTCAAACCTATAGCCAACATCATACTTGATGGGGAAAACTGAAATAATTTCCCCTGAAGTCAGGAATAAAGATGCCCACTCTCCCTACTTCTATTCAATATAGTCCTGGAATTCCTAACCAGAGCAATAAGGCAAGAAGAAGACATAAAAGGAATTCAAATAGGTAAAGAAACTGTCAAAGTATCCCTATTTGCAGATGACATGATCCTATACCTCAAAGACCCAAAAAACTCTATCCAAGAACTCCTAGACACCATAAACAGCTTCAGCAACGTAGCAGGATACAAAACCAACTTACAAAAATCAGTAGCCTTACTATATACCTATAATGAACAACTAGAGAGAGAATATATGAAAACAATTCCATTTATAATAGCCTCAAAAAAATTAAATACCTAAGAACAAACTTAACACAGGATGTAAATGACCTCTACAAACAAGGGGAACTGTAAACTACTGAAGAAAGAGATCAAAGATGACTACAGAAGGTAGAAAGATCTATCTCCCATCCTCATGGATAGGCAGAATCCACATAGTAAAAATGGCTATACAACCAAAAGCAATCTACATGTTCAGTGCAATTTCCATCAAAATCCCAATGTCATTCATCACAGAGATTGAAAAATCTACCCTAAAGTTCATTTATTTGGAAACCCAAAAGACCACAAATAGCCAAGGCAATACTGAGCAAAAAGAGCAACACTGGAGGTATCACACTACCCAAACTATACTGCAGAGCCATAGCAATAAAAACAACATGCTACTGGCACAAAAACAGATATGAAGACCAATGGAACAGAATAGAGGACCCCAATACAAATCCACACAGCTATGTCCACCTTATTTTTGACAAAGACTCCAAAAACAAATGATAGGGAAAAGACAGCCTCTTCAACAAATGTTGCTGAGAAAAGTGGTTTTCTGCCTGCAGAAAACTAAAACTAGATCCATGTTCTCAACCTGCACTAGTACCAACTCAAAGTGGATTAAGGACCTTAATATCACACCTGAAACCTTGCAGTTAGTACAGAAAAGCAGGGAATGCTCTGGAAGCAATAAGTATAGGCAAGAACTCAAGTGGCCCAGCAACTAAAAGAAAGGATGGACAAATAGGACTACATGAAATTGAAAAGCTTCTCCACAACAAAACAAATGGTGTCTAAATTGAAGAGACCTCCCACAGAGCAGGAGAAAATATTTGCTAGCTATATATCAGACAAAGGACTGATAACCAGAATATACAGGGAGCTCAAAAACTAAACTACAAAATCAATGAACCAATAAAGAAGTGGGCAACTGAGCTAAACAAAACTTTTTCAAAGGAAGAAGTCCAAATGGCCAAAAAAACACATGAAGAAATGTTCACTATCCCTGTCCATAAAGGAAATGCAAATCAAAACCACACTAAGATTCCACTTCACTCAAATTAGGAAAGCTATTGTCAAGAACACCACCAACAACAAATGTTGGTGAGGATGCGGGGGAAAAGGAACCCTCATATACTGCTAGTGGGAATGTAAGCTAGTACAACCACCTTGGAAATCAATATGGAGGATACTTAAAAAACTAAACATAGACCTGCCATTTGATCCATCAATACTACTCCCAGGGATATACCCAAAGGAATGCAACTCAGGTTTTACTACAAAGGCATCTGCACACCCATGTTTATTGCAGCACAATAGCCAAGTTATGGAAACAGCCAAGATGTCCCACTACCAATGAAAGGATTAAGAAAATGTGGTATCTATACATAATGGAATTTTATTCAGCTACAAAAAAAGAATGAAATTTTGTCATTCGCAAGTAAATGGATGGAACGGGAGAACATCATCTTAAGCAAAGATAGGCTCAGAATGCCTAAAATCACATGTTCTCCCTCACATGTGGATTATAGACCTAAAACAAATACAGTAATATTACCGTATGTGGGTCACACACTAAGGGAAGAATGCGCATGGGAAGAATAGGGAAAGGGAAGGAAACCTAAAACCTGAATGTGGCTGATGTGCTCACTGTAGAGGAGTGAATATAGTAATACCCAGGCCACTATGGGAAGGAGACCAGGGAGTATTGAAGAGGTCTGGTAGAGATGAACCAATGTGGGTTATAATACAATTGTGCATGGAAGCAACGCTGCAAATCTCTCTGTACAGCTGTGTTTATCTAAAACTAGCAAAAATGCTATCTCTCTTATTATCTCTTATGTTTTCTCTTGAACAAAATCAGAGAACAAGAGGGTGGAACAGGTTCTGCCCGGAAGTGGGTGGGGGAAGGAAGGGGGTAAGGGGAGGTGGTCTAAACAATGTACACACATGTGAGTAAATGTTAAAATGATAAAATTTCCTCATCTGTAAAATGAAAGTATCATGTCATCTGGTCTTTATAGAGAAAGAATTTCATGATGGGTTAGCAGAAAGGAAATGATGTGGGGAGGCGGGGAGGAGGGTTCTTAATCTAGTTTACATCAGTCCAGGGATGATTTTTTTTCATGAGATTATACTGAAACTAAGGTAAGATGTGAGTAGAAGTAACACAGAATTTAAAATGGACAGACAGGCTCAGTCCATTAGCCCTGAATTAATGGGGAAAGCCTTTCTCAAATATCTCAGGTAAAGCTTATTCCTGAGTACCTCCTTCTGGCCCTCCTCCTAGTGTTGCTATGGTCAGAGTCCTTATTGTTCCAGATCCTGCAAAGAAAGGATCAAACTGTTATGTAAATGCAGGTCTAATCTGACTTGGATATTTTGATTGTTTGCATTTACTCTGAACATTAAAAAGATGAGGACAGCAACAGCAGCCAGCACCATGCTAACTACACCTCCTGAACTCTTTGCATGCCTTAACACATCCCTTACTTAAGGACAATAACCCAAGAACTACCCCGTTCCATTTCTGAACCTACCTAGGAATATTTTGTAGCACAAAACGTCACATGGCTAATAATAGATAGTGGAAAAATGTTCACATGTATATTTTATTTTTAAAGTAGAGAGTAATAAGAAATAAAGTAATGTATGGCTGGAAAGAGATTCAGACACACTTTGAAAAGGAAAGGAATTAAAGACTGACAAAAGTAAGTGGGACATTAACTTTTGTTGTTGAGATTTCAACTTTCAGAAAAAAGTGACAAATTTGTGTTAAGTACAGAAAGTTGACTTTTTTATTAGCCTTTGTTATAACTCCCTTATTTTTATGGGTAAATTTCTTTCCCCATCAGACAAACTGCTCAATATTTCCAAAATGAACTCAGTTGACACATTTCTGTCGCTTGGATATTTATGTTCCCTTCAAATCCATGTTGAGACATAATCTCCAGTGTATGAGGTTGTGAGGCCTTTGTTGGGTGATTGCATCATGAGAGTGGAGCCCTCAAGAATAGCCTAAGATAATTCTAGCACTTGGGAGGCAGACGAAAGAAGATAGAGTTTGAAGCCAGCATGGGCTACATAGAGAGACCTTGTCTCAAAAATAAAAGCCAAATTAAAGGCCTGAGGAAGCTTGGTTATATTTTCTGCCACATAAGGACACAATCAGATGACTGTGACCTTGAACTTTTACTTACAATGAAAACAGAAATTTATAAATTTCTGCTGTTCATAAACTCCCTGGTTTAAGGTATTTTGTTATAGCAGCACAAATGAACTAAGACACATTTTCTATAAATAAATGAGAATTATTCACTCTCACCAAATACTCAATTCAGACTTCTTCTATGTCACTTTTCCTGCTATATTTAAGGTCTAAACCTCTGTCTTTCTACTCACTAGGCTTTGAGATCTTCAAAAGAAAGAGCTGGGTGGCTTTGTCTTTATTCCTCCAGTTCCTTCCACTGTCTTTGGATCATGGTAGATGTCTCTTGTGTAAAAGACAGAAAAAGTAAAGGTATTTCTATCTGAATTACTTAACATTTCAATTCTTCCAGAGTTAATTTCTAACTTTGATTTTCCTTTCAAAAATATAGCAGCTTTTATCAAGCACTTCTATATCATTTGTATTAACCATAATGCCAGAAATATCCATATTTCTTGCTGGACATTGTCATCTACCTATTTGCTGGGATGGTGTTACCTATTTCCAAGCATCCAAGTATACCTAATGTCACCTTAACCCATTTATGAGAAATAAGTAGAATTTTCCAGGAAAGCCTCTGATTTCCTCTTTCTGAAATTCTCATAAACATTTACTTAAATATCCCATTGCACAGTCTATTGTTTTGCCACCAACAGGACACTCCAAAAGTATGCATTTCCTGGTCTAGATTTACTGATCACTGATAGAAACATCAAGTTAAGAACCTCTACCTCCATTCCTTCTTATGCACAGTTTGCTCTCATTTCTAAACCTAGCACTTTGTACGTGGTAGATTTTCAAGATAGAGAATTCACCTGAGCAAATTCTACTTGTCTCTTGACCTATTTGGCTAGCTTCATATAAATCTTCTAAAATAAAGTCTCTGCTCCTATTACTGACTCAAGTTTTCCATTGTAATAATTTGTAATTCTGAACCAGCCTACTTAAACTCTACCCTGAATTGGTTCATAAATCCTTTTACATAATTCTGACTCATCTATAATTAATCATCATAATAAAATTGTTAAATTCCATTTATTTCTACTAACATTAATCTTTCATATCAGATAATTTGTGGTATTCCATGATTAGCAGAGTAGCATAATTAGTACATTCTTCAGATCTAGAACACGACCTTGAATTGAATTCTGTTAGTCCTCCTTATCTCATCATCAACAATTCCAGTAGAAAGGCTGGCTTCCATGTACTCTTTTCCTTGTGGCTTATTTCCTGAGTGCTATATTGCAGTAGGGAATATCTGTGCTAACATGCTTTCTAGTTTTCCCTGCTTTTTTTTTTGATTGTCAGGTGTGTCAATTTAAGTAAAATGATAGTTGAAATAATTTAAATACACAAGGCATTTCACCAAATATTTTTGTATGTACTTATTACTTATATAACTCTGTGGACCCTTATTATACCTCTAGAGCCAACTGCCTAGAACTAAAATAACTTTTACTTCCTTTTGTCAAGGATGAGGCCAGATATATAGACACATGACCTGGGCAGTTGCACAGGGTCCAGTGCTTAGGAAAGCTCTGTGTTTGGTGTAATGACCTTTTGCACTGGGTTCCACTGATTATGTAGCTGGTCCTGATCAAAGCAAACTGGAAAGTCAGCCAAGATTCTAGGAAAAAGAAAAGAGGAGACAGGTTTAGCATATTAACAGATAAGAGCAGCATGAATGTTCAGTAAAGGAAGAAATTGACAGTGACCATCTTTGGAGAACGTTTACCATATCTCTGTTTCACTGACAAGGAAATTGAAATGGAGAAAGATTACACATAGCTCTAAATCACACTGTTGGCCATTATTGTAGCAAATATTGCTCTGATACTAACTAAACACAAACTACAGTGCATAGTTCAGAGCATATTAGGAAGAGAGAAGTAAAATGTAAAAATGTGTTTCCTGTTCCTTCCAATCATTGCAGAAAAGGCTTACTAAGGTAAACTTTAATTTAACCACAATGTATTTCTTTTTAGTATCTTAGCAGCCAGTACAGTGCCTTAGGTTGGAATCTCCTTATTATTCAGACTCCAGTGACTAAAAGCAAGCATTTTTCCTTCTTTCCACCTGGACTAGTTCCTGACCTTTCTCTGTGCCAATTAGGGATAATGAATATGAAAAGGGGAAAAGAATGATCACTAAGCCCAGACCAGGGAAAGTCTAACACAAATCTGGATAGGAAAGTAAGGAGAGTCAAGATATAAGACCCTCTAATTATGAAGATTCCTTCAACAGGGGTATGAAGATTCCTTCTCAACAGGAATGAGAATTATTGAAGCAGGAGGTTGAAGCTTTTAAGTTTGAAGACTTCAAATGCAGAAGTTAAGAGATTTATTGTTTGGTAACCTAATGGTCAGATAATCTGAACAGTCATTGTAGACAGGTATTGGAAGAATTAAAACTAGCATTGTGACAGATGACATTGTGATATGAGTGGTTTTTTTGAACTATGTAAGTTATTTTCAACATTTGCTATATGATTATAAGTCGCATTATAATAAGCCATGTTTTGCTTAACTATGTATTTCATTGTTTGATATTTATATCAATATTTATAAAATATTAATAATTGAAATGAGAAAGTAACATTTTTCAACCTACATGACCACTATTTAGTATCAGACAAAACTGATTGTTGCTCTTCTAGTCTTCTTTGAAAATGGTATTTGATGTAAAGGTGACATATTAGATATAGTTTAATGTCCCAGATGAACTCAAAATCAGATTTTTTGTCTAAAGTCACTGGCAATCTTTAATGCTTCCTATATATCAGGCCTCATAAACTTTACATATATGTTCTCATTTGATTTTCACAAATAACCTTTCATAGTAGATGGTATTATTATCAACATTCTACAGAGAAGGAAATTAGTGTTGCATTAATAACTTGAAGTTCTCAGCGTTAGGAAATAGGAGAATGATAATTGACTAATTTTATATTATATATTTGTTTGAGTTTTGTTTGTTCATTTTTTTATTGCTAGCAGACAAACTACCTCCAAAAATCTTGGATCTTAAAACAATGACTACTTATTTCCTCGCAGTTATGTAAGTTAGCTATTTGAGTTGACATGACTATTCTCCTGCTAGTCTTGATGACAATTACTCTGGTGATGACAGTTATCTGGAGGTCCTACTGGGTCAGGGTGAGCCAATATGGTTGCAACTCACTTGTCTGCAGGGTTGGTGCTGGCTTGCAGCTGGGCCTCTTTTTTTTGTACAAGCTTTTTCACCCTCAAGGAGACTAGCCAGAGCTTTACATAGCACTGGGGTTCTAGAGGGAGAGATCAGATGTTCCAAGGCTCTTGAAGATTATCTTTGAAAGCCTCCCAATATCACTTTCTCTCTGTTTCATTGGTTTGTTTTTCATTGATTTTGTTTTGACCAAATCACAAATATACTTTCCACAAGTGGGAAGTAAACTCAAACTCTAGAGGAGAAGAGATGCACAGCATTTGTGGTCATTTGTAGTTTATCGCAATTTGCATACCTACTAGAAAAAAGAAGTTTGATGCCAAGTAATTCTCCCAAGGCTAGTGCTTTGAGTCTCTGGCCACTTCTAGGACTCATGTTTTCCTGCACCATTGGGCACAGTTGAAAAATAGAGCACAGGCTTCATTTCAGATTCTAGTTGCTCCCTTGGCTGGAAGCCTCTTGGAACTGTGCAAACTGCACAAGCACATACAATAGTCCTAAACACACTTGATTTTGTTTATTCATTGATTGGTTTTAAAGATGTTTCTGATATTTTATTTCAAAATAAATAATTTGTGAGCATTATGTGAGGAAACACTTGCCAGGGCCTGGCAGAACAGGCACTCTCCAGGGTGTTACACACTTCTTTCTTCTATGGTATAACTTCCCTTAAATGAAAATACATTCACTAAGCCAGCAGCAGGTACAGCCTGTCTGCTCATGTGTGTATAGCCAACATTTATCCTGCGTCAGTCATGTAGCAATCTGCCTGGAATAGCTAGAGCCATCTCTCTCTTTATTACAAGCCAAAAAACTCTATTGAAGGTAATTTATACACCACAAATGACAGTATGGCAAGCATTGAAATAGCTAAAATGTCACCACTTGCAGTGCAGAATACTCTGACTAAAACCAGTGCCTTGTTTGTGATGATCACTGAATCTGTGCTTATGAAATGCCATGAAAAATGATCCCTTACTAAAACCCATTCTCATTTTCTAAAAGGATACACAGGAAGGTCATGTAATGTTTACTTTCCTCTCACAGCTCTGTGCATGGCTATTACACCCAAAGTGCCCAAGGTCTGAAAGCAGACTCTCCTTTCCTTCCCCACCATGCTCCAGCTGTGAGTTGCTTCTTGCTGAAAATGGGTCACAGGTGTGTAGAGGAGTGGCTCTCCTCCAGTTTCAGGGAGCTCTGGCAAGCCAGACCCACAGTCAGCAGGTCTATAGCAGGGCCATTTCAGTGTCACTTCAATATTATGATTTTTCTATGGACCCCATGAAAAGTGAAAACAGCAATTGCTAATCTAGCGTTTTCTCATTGACATAGGAGTACAGTTTCTTAGTCTATTTTAAGCAGTATTAATACGTGTGTAATAATATCTTTATGTGCATTTATAGATATAAATATTTATATTTATATATTTATGTATGTAAGTACATTGTATTTATAGTGAAAAAGTTATTACAGTAAACATACTCACTTTGATTTTTTCCCTTAACATGTCTTGTATGCTGATCAGGCTGCTATAACAGAATGCTATAGATTTTATGGCTCATTAACAACAGAAATTTATGTCTGGTAAGGCTAGAGGATGGAAGGTCCAAAATCAAGGTTCCTGCAGACTTGGTGTCTGGCAAAGACCTGGTTCCCAGATGATCATCTGAGTATAAGTCTAACCTCATGTGGTGCAAAGGAGTAAGGAAGATCTCCTGGGCATCTTTTACAAGGGCACTGGTCCCATTCATGTGGGCTCTGCGACCATGGCTTAATCATATCCCAAATGTCCACCATTGCCTCTACCTTGCAAATGAGGATTTCAACATTTGAATTTTTTGTTGGGGGCTGGGCACAAACATTCTGACCATTGTGGAAACCTTTCCATATCAGAAGATATTAATCTTCCCCATTCCTTTTAACTATTACAGAGTAGTCTACTGCTTATATGCCCATATGTTTAAGTTAGTTTCCTATCGATGACCACTTTCATTGTTTCTAGTTTAGTTCTGTCAATGACAATGTTGCTGGGGCCCATGCAGTTTAGGATTGAAGTCAAGTGTGCATACTCTGCACCCTCCAGATGTCGTCATTCTGATTCTCTCTTCACTGGTGACTACATAAGTGACCTGGGGGAAGGTCCAGTCCTTCATCTCTGCTGTCTTACTCTGCTCATGTAAAATTGTGAGTACAATTTGGCCAAGCCCCCTGAGTTTTGGCTGGATTATATGGCACATTCGGTACTCAGAGCAGAGTCCAGAACACTGTAAGTACTCAATAAATGCTTACTGTTAAGTTGCTCTGTATTTATTCCAACATATCTATATCTATAAGATAAAATAATTCTACCTTTAAAATTACCACATCAAGTATTGAAGGTTACTTCAAATTGCTCTTAAAAATATTCATTGTGCCTATCTTCTCACATCCATTTCAATTCATTTAATTACTTAATTTTTATTGAACCAAATTATTAATTCATTTAATAAATTTGTTAATTTTGATTAACAAATCAAAGATCTTTTTTATCTTCAGTGTGCTTAAATATGTTTTTATCTTTACCCATAGTCTATCTTTTTTTTTCACATGTCTAATTTTATTTTCTTTTATTCATTTGTTCACATGTGCATACATTGTTTGGGTCATTTCTCCCCCACAACCCCCTTGATTCCAGGCAGAACCTGTTCTGCCCTTGTCTCTAATTTTGTTGAAGAGAAGACATAAGCATAATAACAAAGACATAGCATTTTTGCTAGTTGAGATAAGGATACTTATACAGAGAGATTCCTAGCATTGCTTCCATGTACAAATGTGTTACAACCCAAGTTGGTTCATCTCTAACTGATCTTTACACTGGTTCCTGATCCCCTTCTCGTGTTGACCTCTGTCGCTTTAAGGTTTCTGTATAGTTCCTCTGCAGTGGGGACATCAAATACTTTCACGTTTTGGGTTTTCTACCTATCTCCATACCTCTTGTATGTGCTCTCCCCTTGTCATGTGACCCAAATCCAACAACCTTGCTGTATTTGCCCTCGATCTGAAGTCCGCATATGAGGGAGAACATATGATTTTTGGTCTTCTGAGCCTGGCTAACCTCGCTCAGAATGATGCTCTCCAGTTCCATCCATTTACTTGCAAATGATAAGATTTCATTCTTCTTCATGGCTGAGTAAAATTCCATTGTGTATAAATACCACATTTTTTTGATCCATTCGTCAGTAGTGGGGTATCTTGGTTGTTTCCATCATTTGGCTATTGTGCATAGTGCTGCAATAAACATGGGTGTGCAGGTGCCTTTGGAGTAACCTCTGTTGCATTCCTTTGGGTATATCCCCAGGAGTGAGATTACTGGATCATATGACAGATCTATGTTTATATCTTTAAGAAGCCTCCAAATATTTTTCCAGAGTGGTTGCACTAGCTTGCATTCCCACCAGCAGTGTACGAGGGTTCCTTTTTCCTACACCTGTTGTTGGTGGTGTTTTTGATGATGGTTATTCTAACAGGGGTGAGGTGGAATATTAGTGTGGTTTTGATTTGCATTTCCTTTACCCATAGTCTATCTTTTGCTATTTTTTGCTTATTTTTCTATTGGATTATTTATTGCTCTCTTACTAATTTGAAAGAACTCTTTATATACAAAAACATGACTTTAAGTGTATTTCTTTGAAGTACCCAGAAAACTTCATCTCTTGCTATTATTTATTCCCTCCAAGCTGCACTGAGAGAAGAAAACTGCACTGCTCCTGAGCTGCAAACAGCAACCCAGTGTTGGAACAGCCACCCAGGCCCCTCAAGTAGGGCACTCCTTTTGAGTAGGTCACTTTTGAGCAGGATCTTTAAAGCCCTGTCAAACATAACCTTGAATCTTGGGCAGATGAATAACCAGAAAGGCAGAAATTGAGAAATGTGTAAACAGCAAGTTCACAAATTGCATCTAAAATGGACTGTCCAGACAGGCTGACGACACAAAGAAAGACTAACAGAGGGCCACATAAAGACTGTTTTCATATCTGTTTATTTATTTTGCCTTGTCAATCTATGGTATAGGTCTGCCAATTTATGAGGGCAGAAACACATAGCAAATATTGCTCTATATTTAAGGACATTGAAATCTTGATATTTCACAGCATCTGCTTCTATAAAAAACATCATATCATACACTATTTGTTTTCTTTGTGACATAGTCAACCTCTTCTTCTGGAAACAGTTCTCACTACCCAGACCTGGCCACCATAGTGCCCAGTTTCTTCAGCCTCTGCGGTTAGGATGGAACAGCGTTAGTCATTTGGATCTTGTCATTTGAGGCCAAGATTATCGGAAGCTTACTTCCCTGCTGCTCTTGAGGGACATTTCTACTGTAGAAACAAACGAGAACCTCACAGAAGAAAGAAGAAAAGTGAAAGAAAGGAGTGAGAATTACATTAGCATTCCAGTCATGGATGGGGTTGCCCATAAGATCAACTGTAACCTTTTAGCATCAGCTGTGTGAGTCAACAATAGTACTGTTTTGCTTGTTTCTTTGCCTGTGCTTTCCTAAAAGCAGAGCCTGAGACAAAGGTTCCCAGATTGTTTAGAAAGCAATTACAGGACAGGAATACAGGACAGGAGGTGGAGGAGAGAATGAGAGAGAGGATGATAGAGAGTGCGTGATGAGGTTGGTCTTCGCTACAGGAAATAAACATTGCTCAACCTAACTGAAGCCTTTTCAAGAACCTCACTAAGTGTTTCCCTTAGCTAGCCTTTTTTAGCAGAACAGAGGAACTGTTTGTTCACTGGTTCCATCTTCCACTAGGCAAGGTACAGCCCTTTGGGCATTAATGACCCTCAACTACCAGTCATATAGGCAAGAGTGTAGACGTAGGCAGCCTACACCACAGAGTCCAAGGAGCATCAGTGCTGGAAGTGAGCGTACAGGTCACCAGAGGTGAGGTGCTGCCTGGGTGCACTTGGATGAACCCAAAGTACATGGACCTGGAGTAAGGTAAGGGTGAAAGAGTTCGAAGTGTTTGATAACATTTATTAAACAATGAATCCTGGTCAACACAGTATGTGAACTTTCAGTTATCGTCAAAAGAAGTAGAATTGAAAGAACTTAGTTTTTGTCAAAAGTAGCGTGCAGGAGGAATGAATGAACTTTTGGCCTGGTGTACTGCTGTGCCAGCTCCCTTAAACCTTCCTCTTTTGTCAACATTTTCTTAAAATCAGAGAAAACAGACCTTTGCACTACGCTTGTAGGAGAAAATGGTCTAGTTATTTTCTAGTGCATGGGTCTGGTCTCTGCCCAATAAAAATCAGACTTGCAAGAAAGAAAACACAAAGCAGCAATGGGATTAACTTCTGTGGCTTCCTGAAGGGCTTCTGCTTATATTAGCATTTTTAAATTTTTAATTTAAAGTTAGGAAATATATCCTTTACAAAACAAGTTTGTCATTCTTTTATCATTAATGGACCATTTTATAAGAATGGAAAAATTCAAACACAATGATATTTTAATAACTCATTTATATTTGATGTTAACTTACATTAAATTAGTTTACTAGCCATGGTTACCAGTCCCTCAGAACCTACCTACTTATTTAAAGCCTACTAATATCTTCAAAAGTCATATACATATAGGCAATATGTATCTGTGTATGTATATATATCCATGTATATAGAGTGGTGTAAAATACATGCATACATGTAGATTTATCTGTGTGTGTGTCTGTGTATGTAAAATCTATACTATAAACCAAATGTTTTATCAGCTTTCAACAATAAACAAGGGTAATATTTTCCATAGGCATCATGGTGATTTTTATAATCTAGGCCCTTCTGAATATCTGCCAGCTGTTTCTGAGAGTCTCTTCCCCCGACATTACTACTGCACAGCTGCTAAAACATTCAGCTTTTCAGTATGCTTTCACCTTCCAACATCATTCTGTTCTGTGGTCTTTGCTTCCAAGGACATGTGATAGAGTTATCCTTGTCTGACTGGGCACAGCTGTCTACACAGGCCATATGATATCAACTGCTCTCATGTTCATAAGAAGTGACTCAGCTGGCACCTATCGTCAGATTATGATTTGGTTGATGCAAAGTTTATGAAAATAAGTTTTCTGAGCTCTTCTGATCATCTTAGGTGGCACTACATCAAGCTGTAGTTCACCAAACAGTGGCACACATGAGGGGATAACATCCCAAAGTGGGAGCTGCCTTTCCACATCTCACCCTTGTCTTAGTCTACTTGTGCTGCTCTAGCAAAGTACCTGACAATGGATTAATTTATAACAATCCCAGAATTTTATCTGTCATAGTTCTGGAAGTTCGGAATTCCAAGATTGCAGTGCCAGCATCTGCTGAGGGCCTTCTTACGTGGCAGAAGGCATACAGCATGAGAGAATGATGCCATCCTGACAAGCAAAGAGCAGAGAAGAAAAAACCTACTCCTGTAAGCCCTTCTTAGAATGGTGTAAGAAATCCATTAAAGACCTAAACACCTCACATTAGGCCTCACTCCTTAGTGCTGCTACATGGGGATTAAGTTTCCAACACAAGAATTCAGGACAAGTTCAGATCATGACAGCAGTCCTGGACCCTGGCTTTACTTCCCAACCACCATGAAGTCTCCAAATTCATATCACAGTCTTTCAGTCACTCCTCCTGTATCAGCAAACTCCCTTGTTCAGAAGCAGCACTGAATTCAGCACAATTGCTCTAAATTTTCATATTCTCCCAGACATCAGGATAAACAATTCTCCATGTTCTCTTAGAACTTTACAAATGAGAATTTAAAAGAAAATTTTTTCATAGAATGTGGTGGAATTCACTAGTCCAATGTTACCATGTCCCCAAGCTTTAAAAAAATGTGTTTCCTAAATGTTCTTCTAGTGTATACAAAATAATTGAGATTCATTTTGTAACTAAGTTTGAAAGCATTTTCTTGCTAATTAGTGAGTTAAGTTCATTGATATATGTTAACAGGCAATATATCATGTCCATAAATAGCTCCATTTTGTACTTCTTGATATTTTATTTACTTATAAGATTACTTTTATTATGTATTATACTGTCATTTTCAGTTTTATTTTGGTCTTTAGAAAGGTATGCACATTTCATTTTCATTTATTATAATCATAGTTCTCTCTATTAATCCAATAAATACTTGTTTGAGTATTACTATAAGTAAAATTGACTTATCTATACCTCTTCTTTTCTCTCCTCTCTACTAACCAGTATTCTTCACATCACTAAAGTTGTTTGTAATTCTAGACACTCATTTATTTTCACCACTCTTTTTAAAGATTTGTTTTTATCACTGTACAACCTATAGAGATTTAAAGGTATAATAAAAAGATATTATTGCAAATTTTATGTGAATACATTTGACAAGTTTTTGAACAGTACTCGTACAAAAACTACTGAAAGAAATGATAGAAAAATCTAAGTAACCTTAAATCTATTGAAATCATTGAATTTATAATAATATCAAATTTTCCAAATATGAAGTCATAGGCCCACATGCTTCACAGGTTCAATTAGCTAAGGAAGAAATAAAACTGATCTTGCACAAACTTTTTCAAGAAGTAAAGGTGAAGGGAGCATTTCTCAACTCATTTTATTGGGACTGCATAGCCTTGACATTAAATCTGACAATGACATTACAAAATGAAGGAAAAGAAATGAAAAGACAGCCAATACTACCATGAACATAGACACAAAATGTCTTAGAAAGCATTTACAAATTTACTCAGCATTATATTAGATGCATAATAATTAGAAGGAAGAGAGGAGCATGAAAAGAATTTAGAAAGGGTTAGAGAGATAAAAGTACATAATAAAATGGTCAATTTAACTGTAACCCAGATTATTTTAATGTTATATTTAGGAAATGAATTCTTTTTTTTAGATGTTCAGTTTTATTTTTTTGAGTTTTTTTTATTATTGTTGTACTGGGGATACATTGTGACATTTACAAAAGTCCTTATAATATATCATAGTTGAATTTATTCCCTCCATCATTCTCCTTTATCTCCCTTCCCCTACATTCCTGGAAGAGTATCAACAAGTCTCATTTTTCCATTTCCATACATGAGTGCATAATATATCCACCATATTCACCTCCTCCACCCTTTCCTTATATCCTCCCCCCTTCCCACTGGCAAAAGATAGAGGAAGACTAACACCAAAGGAACAAGAAGTATATCCTGACTATCTTTGCAACAAGGAAAAGCTGAGCTAAGCTCAGTGACTAATCTTGCATCCACTGGATAAACATCCTGTGACCTGGTGGGTCCAGTGTCCCAGCCAGGACCTGGAGCCATCAACAGATAGGAGCATTTAAGTGGTGCTTTTACAAACTTATGGGGACTGAATGTGGGTAGGGTTGAGAACCAAACCTTCTGGACCTGCAGTTTACATTTTATACACAACATAAGACACTTTCATGGACTCTACCTGCGGAAACCACATCAAATTCTCTTGAGATGAAAAGCTGAGAAATATCCCTTGAGCACTGGCAGAAAACACCAAAAATGTTCTCCATGTTGAGGGCACACTGTAAAGAGAACTTCTCCCATGTGCCCTTCTAGCTTTCTGTCCCACCTCAGGTTGGGGAATGACAAAAAACACTTGTGAATAGGGCAGCTCACTGAAAGGTGCTGCTAGAAGATTGAAATTCAATCATAAAATTAGAATATTTCTCCTTCTCTCTGCCCATAGTATTTCTATAGGATAACACTGGACTGCTACAGAAGCAGCTGTGGGCTGTGGGCTCTTCTAGGAACGCATTCGCAGGGAAATTCAGACAGCTGATGGGAGCAGGAGACACAGGCGCTGAATATAGGTGAAGCACCTAGAAGAGTGAATATTAAAGCAGCCATTGCCTTGCATATTAACATAAATTATCACTCTGAAATCCTATTTGCCTAGTTCTTGCAACACTCCTTGACACATCATGTCCAGCTCTCAAAAACAATAACAAACAAAGACTGCTAACAGGGAAAGCAAACCATAGGGAGAGACAGAGCAAATACCAGAACCAGATTCAGACGTGGCACAGAAGTTGGACTTCTCAAACAGAAAGTTAAAATAAGTATTATTAATATTTTATACCTCTAATAAGAAAGAAGACAACAAGAAAGAGTAGGTGGGCAATGAAAGCAGAGATTGAAGCTGAAGCAAAAGGAAGTACTAAAAACTAAAATCACTGTAATAGAAATGAATGCCTTTTGGTGACCACACCAGTAGATTGGAACAGAAATCTCCTAAACTGGAATTAATGGTAGAAAAAGAACAGGAAAAAATGATAGAACATCCAAAGACTGTGACATGCTATTTAAGAAACCACAACATATGAATATAGTAATGCATCCCTTAAGGATGAGGATATTTTCTGAGAAATTCATAATGAGATGATTTTATTATGTGAACATATAGAGTATACTTCCACATACCTAGATGGCATAGGTCTCCCCCAACATGGCCTCTGGGTACAATCAAGAGACATGAAATGTATGAGGCTGCTGCTGGCATAGCACAGAGTACTGTTTTACAGAGCACATTTTTATAAGTGTAATAATTATACTCTAAAATAATGATTAAGAATATAGTATTGTAATTGCATAAGCCAGTAACACAATCCTTCATTATCAAATACTATATACCGTGCACAACTGTACATGTTGTACTTTCACATGCTTGGCAGAGCATTGGGTTTGCATACACCAGCATGAAACACACGAGGAATATGTTGTGCCATGACAACACAATGGATGCAACTGACTAGGTGATAGAAATTTTTCAGCTCCATTATAATCTTATGGGACCACCATTTTCTTTATAGGCAGTTGGTCATGGTCTGATATGTGCTAATATTGTACATGACTGTAATTAGTATGCCAGAAGGAGAACAAATAGAGCAGAAAAGATGCTCCAAGTAATGATTACTAAAAACTTTCAGAAATAAATGACAGTAATAAACCACATATCCAGGAAGCTCAGAGAACACCAACCAGTGTATATGCCAAAAAACTTATTTTCAAACTTCAAAGAATCAAAGACAAAAAGAGATCTTGAAAGAAGCCCAAAGAAAAGAGTTTTGCTTATGGAGAAATGAGAATAAGAATTACTGGAGACTTTTCATCAGAACCTAGAGAGTGCACTGAAATACTTACACTAGTGAGGAAAAAGAAACCTCCTTAACCTGGAATTCTATGTCCAAGGGTACTAGTCTTCAAAGTGAAAGAGAAATAAACTGGGAATTAACCACCTACAGATTTGCTCTGAAGGGATGCTATAAGAAATTCTTCAGGGAGAAGGAAAATGATATAGACTAGAAATTATCTTACATGAAGGAAGGAAGACTATTATAAAAGGAAAAAATAAAAGGAAAAATGAATACTACAGGTAAAGTAATCTTCCTATGTTTAATTTGCTAATAGATCATTATGTAGGATAATGATAATAATGAGCAATGTACTAAGTAATTATAACACATTGGGCAATTGAAATGAATGACAATCGTGCCACAAGAGATAAAAAGGAAAAGCAGAATTCTCTGTTCTAATATACTTGCATCACAGGTGAGTTAATACAGTGTTATTTGAAGGTGGGATTAGATTAGTCAAAAATGTACATTGCTGGGCTGAACATGATGGCTCACACCTATAATCCCAGCTACTTGTAAGGTAATGGTAGAAGGACCACAGTCAGAAGCCAGCCCCATGTAAGAGCAGGGGCCCTACTTGTAAAGTAACCAAAGCAAAAAGGGTTATAGGCGTGGCTCAAGCAGTACAGTGCCTGCCTAGCAAGCACAAGACCCTGAGTTCAAAACCTAGTACCACCTAAAAGAAAAAACAATATACTGGAAACTCTAGAGAAGACATTTTTTAATATAAAGTAATTGATATTAGCTATCAGGCCACAGAAACAAATTAATAAATTCTAAATGCATATTGCTAAATGAAAGAACCCAGTTGAAAATTTTATATATTCTCTGATTATAATTATATAACATCCTGGACAAGGTAAAATTGCAATAATAGTAAAAAGATCAGTGGTTTCTAAAAACCCAGGAGGAGGGCAAGGGTATTGAACAATTGAAGGACAGGGGATGATTTTGGAGTGCCAAGGTGTTTCCTGTATGATAATACAATGATGAATGCCTGGCAGTGTGTATTGATCAAAACCCACAGAACTTAACAGTACAAAGAGTAAGTCTTAATGTATTAAAATTTTAAAATAATTAAATAGATTAGGGAATCTCAGGATGGAATGTAGAATATGAAAAAAAGAGTCTAACTGTTCTAACAGTGCAAAAACCTCACTGAAAAGGGTGGAGAAACTTTATCAAGTCACTTTGGAACTGAGGAGTCTGTAAAACTGAAGGCAGAATAAACTTTACATAGCATTTCACTCTAGTCGTAGAGATTTCCCCCAGTGGGAGTGGAACCTAATAATTCTGATGCTACTATGTAATTATACTGTAATTAAGCAAATAAATGGTAGACAATGGGAACCAGGTTTCTTATTGTTGCGAAATTCACAATAAGCAAGGGGAATAGGCTAGAATGATATCTATTAATAGCCTCAACTCATGCTTGGCTAAATACAGCACACTCACATATTCACAGCCATGAGTCATACCCACATTCGTGTGCACACCCCTGCACTTCCATGCAGAGGGAAGCTAGAAGCAACACTGCCCAGGTAACAACAAGCACACCTAGTACCCAGATCTTGGTTTCTAATGCCTAGAAAAGGAACCAGTGGTTCTCAAAATGGAGCAGAAAATATACAAATGAAACTGGAGTATGTTATAGTGCTAGAGTACTGATGTTCTTTCAAAAAGGCAAACACAATGATGTATTGCATGAGAAGGACAAGGAACCTGCAAAAAAAGCTTACACAGTTTGAATGAAATTACATGCATATAGGGAGGAATAAAACAAGAGATCTGTTGCACAGTATGACCACTGTAATTAAACACAATGTATTGTATTCTTGAAAACACAAAGAAAGTGTGAGATAATGTATTTGTTAACTAGCTAGAATTAACCACTCCACAATACATATTTATTGAAATATATATATATATATATATACTTGAAGTATATATTTCAAAACATCATGTCATATATAATAAACACATGCAATTTTATCTGTCAATTTAAAAATTGAGAAAAAAATGAATATTTTAATTAAATTATTTTTAAAAAACTAAAAATAGGTCTGATCATAACCCAAAGTATAAAATATTCACAAGTTTATACTAATATGAATAAATGACTGAACAAATAAATAAGTGAAGGAGAAAAGGCAAACAAATAATTTAGTAAACATTCTGATCTTGAGGAATTCAGTATAACCTACCACTCCTGAAAGGTGGTCTGCAAATAGTCACATTCCTTCAAATAGAGCAGTATGGAAAATGCAGAGGACAGGGGAGAGACAAGTAATTTTTCAGTGGAGAATAGAAACCTGACAGAACAGCCCCTCAGCCATTCAATCAAGGCCAACATTCAGAGTAGTAATTCATGTTGACAGTGTGCACCCTTGATATGATGTAATGAAAATGAAACTTTATATCTGTTGTCTTCTTTTCCAAAGAAAATAACCCAGTGTAATCATGAAAAAAAGGCATCACACAAGTCTCTATTTAGGGACATGCTACAAAATAGCTGTTGAGTTCACTCAAAACTGCCAAGGAGAAGAGAGAGAAAGATAGAGAGAGAGCGCTACTCAAAGGAATGGAGGGAGAGAGACTTTAGGTAAAAAGTAAAGAGAAATGAATGAACTATGGACCTTAGTTAATAATACTATATCAATATTGCTTCATTTATTGTAACACCTGTCCTGTACTAATGAAATCAAAGGGGAAATTGGCTGTGGGGTGTCCAGGAACTCTGTACTTTCTTTGAACTTTTTCTGTAAATCTAAAACTATTCTAAAATTAAAAGTTTGCTGGGCACAATGGCAAGTGCCTGTGGTCCCAGCTACTCTAAACACAGGAGAATCAATTGAACCCAGTATCAATTGACTAACATGGGCAACATAGCCAGATCCCATCTCAAAAAAAAATATATTTAAAAAGTTCATTAACAAAAACTTAAATACATATCCCACTGAAAAATTCATGCCCTCCAAGCACTAACCAAGAACAAAGAGCTTTTGTGGTCCTGTGAATGCTGTCATGTACCACTTAACAATGTTTTCATCCACGGTGAGCAACTTATAAGACAGTGATCCCATAAGATACTACCTAGTGACACTGTGGCCACCTTTATTGGTCTAAGTACATCCTGTCATGTTTGTATGATGAAATCACCTAACAACACGTTTCTCAGAACTCATCATATCTATCACTAAGTGCCCATGACAATAAGCAAAATAGCCTTTAAGGAAAGCACTAGTAGTGGCCAAAAGGAATATGCCATAAAATAGCCATTCAATTAACCAGAAAGATGCAATAATTATAAATTTGTGTTCATCTACTAGCATGTCTCAATATAAAGAGAAAAGTAAAATTACCTAAAGCCCAAAGAGAAAAGGCAAATCCACAGCCATACTAGGAAGTTAAAACAGGCTTCCCTCCATCACTCAGAAAAGACAAATCACAAAACAATCACTTATGCCTGTAATCCCAGCACTGGAGAAGAGGGAATATTGTGAGTTCGAGACTAGCCTTGGCTATCTAGAAAACCTGTCTTGAAAAAACAAACAAAAAGAAATCAGTAAAGATATTTAAGTACCTTGGTGTTTTGAACAAGATAACTTATTGTGACATACTGCCCAGCTACTGCAGAAACAAAGCATCTCTGCTTCCACAAACTAAATGCTGAAGTACATGTCAGCCAAACTGTGCCCACACTTTTCCTGGGGATGGCAACCATCACTCTCTTCCCCCACATCATATGTACTGTTCAACCTACTGGGGCATGAGACTCTCTTCCATGATATAATCACACAATATATTGTCTTAGTCTATTCAGGCTGCTGTAATAAAATACCATAGCCTGGGTGGCATATAAACAAAGAAATTTGTTCCTCACAGCTCTGAAGGCAGAGACGTCCAAGATCAAGACAAATTCAGCGTCTAGTGAAGGCCTGTCTCCTGGATGATAAATGGCACTTCTCACTAAGCCCTCACCTGGTAGAAGTGCAAACAAATTCATTCATTAGGCCTCTGCCTTTGTCCTCTAATAACCTCCTCAAAGCCCCTCCTCTTAACACTATGACTTTAGCAATTAGGATTTCGATAGATGAATTTAGGACAGAGACAAACATTCAGGCCATAATACCTGTAAACATTTTCACCACAGCCCTTTTATGTGCATTTTTATTTCATGGTGAGATGCATGTCTTCCATATTGGAATATTTGAATTTCTTATGTTTGTTAGACCAAGAGGCATCACAAAGTTATAAGCAACTTGGCATTTCAGATGAGATAATTCATCTTGACATACTTTTTATAATCACAATAGTAATAAACAACATGTATTGATCCCTTACTCATTTAGCACTGTTCTTAAATTTTCTCATATGTAGAGATAATAATACTTATTTTATTCTGAGACTAAAACAATTTATAGAAAGCTGTTAGCATTGTGTCTGAGGTTATAAGGGTTTGATCAAGTAGCATTATGATTGCGTTTCTCACTGAATAAGCCAGCTCCCTATGATGGAAGGCAGTTGGTAGTGTAGAATTCTAACCCAAGAGCACTGTCAATGGTGGGGTCTTCAAGCCCAGACCTGGGGGTTCCCTAGGACAAGGGTGCTTTTCTAGGAGAGTCTAAAATTGCAGGAGGAGGAGAAATATGCAGGCTCAAACATCGTCATGTTGCATCTTGATGGTATTCGATGTCATTCTGATGACAGGATAAAATGGAAAGAAAATTAGAAAACAGTTTTTAAGCTAGAAAAATGGAATGAGGGTGAGGTCCAACATGAGACTCTGCAGTTGCTGTGACTGGGAAGAAGGACATTCCCTTGGGCTATGCACTCCTTGTACTCACAGAGAATGAATACTTCTCCTGCATCAAAGGAGAAATACAAAGGAAAGCTGCCTCTCTCCTACAGACCAACTGAGGGCCTGTGATACATTCCGCTCGACTGACCTTCCTACTCTCGCTTCCTGGTAAAAAAGGCAGAAAAGTCCAGATGGCATCTGGGATGACAGGGGTAGAATGCCTGAGATAAAACTCTCAGCTCTTTAATTTGGCTTAAGCTCAGTGACACAGAGACAAGGGAAAGAATGAAAGGAGCCAGCCTACTTTTCTCCTAGCTGCAGGAATAGTGGCATGTCCACTGGCAGCAGCCCCTTATTAGTACCCTTCTTGGCTCAAATGGCCACCATTCAGCATAAGCACTGTTTCTTCTGTCCCAGGCATCACCTTCAGGTCTCTCTCAACGCTTCCTCTGTGTCAGCGAGAAAGCCACTTAGTGTCATCAAGAAACATAGCTATGGCATTTTCTTTTTTCCGACACTTCATCCATTGTTTGTATGGGTGTGTGAATGTGTGTGTATGTTCATGTAAGTGTGTTTCAAAAATCATTAGATCATAAAAAGGTAAACATATTCATGTTGTTCAACAGTAACCTCAACTGTCCATTTATTTAATGGCTGACAACTACTAAAAGGTAGGATGAAGGATTTAATACAGCTCTGTTGAAATACAAAAGTCTGTAGACTTCCAATATGTTTGAAGGATTGTTACCACTTTGTGTGTCTGGTGGGGATTCCAACAGAGCTTGCATAAATGAACGAATGTCATAGCTTAGCATTGAAGGTTTTATTACTACTGACTTAAGTCCAAATTTTGTAGCTTTTTTTCACCAGCATCCTGACTGCTCTGGTCCCCTCCCAACATCATTTCCCACCTGCTCTTTGTATATTATGCATCCTTCATTCTATCCCAGGTGGAGTAATCCATTCCCTGTGAGCATCCCAAGGTTTGCATCCTCTGATGTAGCAGAGCAACCAGCTTTATTATTAGCTGGATGGTCTTGGGAGAGGACAATTCCTCAACTTCTCTGTGCCTCAGTTTTGTCAATGACATACATAGAACTATGCAATAAGAGTATGTCACTGCCAGGCACCATGGCGCACACCTGTAACCCCAGCTACTTGACAGGCTAAGGCAGGAAGACCACAAGTTCAGGGCTAACCCAGAAAACATAGTGAAATGGATGTCTCAAAATAAAATTAAAAAGGTAGTGTAGCTTAATGGTAGAGTGCTTGCCTAGTATATGAAAGACCTAGCTGGGTTCAACTTTCAGTACCAAAAAAACCAACCAACCAAACAAAAAAAAACCTTTTAAGGGTAAAATGGGTTAATATTGTGTGGAAGGTTTAGAATAATAGCCAACAATACAACAATAAGTGCCACAGGTGTATTATTAGTATTATAAGTTGTTATTATTATCAGTTGTTGCAGCAGCTTCCCCAGTTTTATCTATCCAATTCTTCTCATCATTGTATGCATATGCAAAGTCCGTCTCTCTGACATGCTCCTCTACACTCATCTTTTAGACAGGATATTATCTTTCCTGCCTTAAAACCTGCAGAAGATTTAGGCATCTCTTAGCATGCACTTGCTTATTTTGCAAATTATAAGAGATAATTGTATACTTCTCTTGAAACTGTTTGAGGAAAGCATTTTATTTTTCACATGTGTTTGAACAGTTCTGTGGATGAGTTTTACATTCTGCTTATATTGTAATGCAAAGTCTTGCTGGCTTAGGAACTATGCATGGGCAAGCATCATCTACATCCCCTGGGACCTAGTTAGAGAGACCTCCGTCTCCTCCACAGACCTACTCCATCAGGATCTGCAGGTAACAAGATCCCCAGCCCATCACAAACTGAAGCAAAGTGTGGGACCTGGCCAAGATGGACTGGACTCAGCTATGTGATTTGGGGAAAAGCAGGGTCGATGCTTCCACAGAGGCTTTCATTATAGTAAAAAACTTCTGCTTTTAGTATCTAGTTAGATGAAACTGGACTTGGCCTCTAGATCCAAAATCTTAACCATTAATCCATGGTAATCTAGAGCAAATTCCATTGCTTCCCAACCATAACATCATGTAATAATTATAATGTTAGTGTTATATAGGGACTCAAGCCCTAACTTTACCCCATATTGCTGTAAGTAGAGGAAATCCATATTTGCAGGAGTCTACACATGCTGAAAAATGTGGGACAGTTATTTTGACAGATGAGGATTAATGGTTGCTGCAACTCTGGCTTATATGAGGAAAAAGAATGGAGAACAAGCCAGTCAGGTCAGGAAAGAAATATTAACCTGATGCCTTCTTTTATTCTTTACAAGTATAAATGATCTTGGCATTAAGGGTCAGGATATTTATTTTGAAGTGCACAAAAGAGCAAAGAGTTTCTCTTTCAGGGTATTTTGTTTGCAAAAAAAATTATTCAATTTAAAATAAATTATGATTTTAAATACTTATATTCTTATTATACATTCAATTGCTTATATCAAAATAATTATTTAAACATAATTTATTTTTAAAGTGAATATTAAACTTCTTGCATCTTTATAAAGTCTGATTTTTTCTTCTGATTTTTAAAAACATTACTAACCTCCATAAGTTTACATGTTTGCATTTCAATGAAGAAAATTTAGTCTTTTTGAAAGTTTATTATTCTTGTTCTGTTTTTCGAAGTTGGTTGTTTAAAAGAAAAAACAAAGAAATTGTTCAATGTTTCTAATCTTAGTCTCACTCCAGCACACAGGAATATAAAAAGGGCAAAGAACACGCTTCTCCCCTGTTTAGAGTGCAATGGTACAATAAAAGTACTACGGTTGATCTGGGGAATTGAGCCTGAGACTAAGGACTGGCAATGAGAGGAGGTAGGGAGATAGGAAGGAGTCCTCATGTTTAGCATCTCTTATCATATTAAAAAGGAGTTCAATTTTATTTTGAAGCTGGATGGGACCATGAAAATCAAGCAGGTCTAACCTCTCTTCTCTCCAAGCAGGGAAGAGAGGCTACATGGATTTACCAAGACCCTGACTCTCAGCACTGCCTGCAGAACTGGCAGAAAATGAATATGAGTGATGACTGGGAAGTTCCCTCTAATGTCATACAAGGATCTCAGAGTGTTCTGTGAAGTCCCTCAAATGGGACAAAGACTGTCTTATCATCAGTCTTCCCTGATCTTCTAAGACCTAGGATCTCTTGAAACCAGCAAATTTGCTGCAATAGAATCTCACTGATGCTGGAGCCCCCAGATCAAGGTAAACTCAGTTGGCATGTGCCATACATTCTCCTGGATGCAACCTGGAATAGGGCCTTATACCATACACATGCCCCAAACTCTATGCTCCTCCCAAAATGGGGAGGGGGACCAGTGATACCCACTTCTCCTGTTGGGTCTGGGGGATCAGAAGACGAAAATGAGCCAGTGCCCCCATCCCCAATGAGAGAACTGTGAGCCCTACATCCTGAAAAGGGACATGTGGATTCACAAGTCATGGCCCCCTGGGGATGCCTCAAAAATGCCAGAAGACTGATAAGCAAGAGGCTTTCACAGGACTGTGTGTATGTTGCTGCGGAGATATGTTAAGAGACCACCCCACTCCTGACTCTTACAGCTCCCCTCTCCAACAGAGCAAAGATATGTCAAAAAACCACTGCACCCCTGACTCCTAACTCCCCTCCTCAACAAAAAAGATCAAATAAAAAAAACCCTCTATGTAAACAACAGTGAGCTACCAATTTTCTGGTCTCCCTGTCCATCTCTAAGGGCTGCTCTTCTTTTCTCTCTAATAAATCCTACTTGTGTGCTGACCTTGCTGTCCCACAAGTCAATTCGCTGCCTCATGAGCCAATTCTTTGGCTAGCGAAGGCAAGGACTCTCAACCCGGCTGGCAGCACTCCCAAGGTCCACACTGGTTTCCCTTTTCATTATTTAATCCTATACCTAGCACAAGCTTCTCCATGAGCTGTGTGATAAAAGGCTTCAAGCAGCGCAGAAGTAGGCCAACACCTTCCTATTATAGGTGAGGGAAATAAGCCTAGGTATGCTGTCTGGGGTTACTTGCCATAGATCCAGGAGACAGTCAGGTTGATGGAGGCCTTAGAGTTGCATTGATCTTGGGGAAACCACACCACTTACTTCTGTGAACAAAGGGGCTCATAGAGCTCATACACTCCTGAATACAAGGAACTCAGCAGACCCTAACTGCTTTTGATGTGGTACCAACAGCCACAATATCACCTGTCTTATAAATCCCAATGGTATAAGAGAAAAAGACCTGAGAAAAAGTCTATTGTTTGAATGATCACTCAAATTTCCCACAGACCACTGGAACAAACCATTTTACTCTTATACCCACAATCATCTCACCCACCACTGGATGCCCAAGCCACCCAAGTTGTCCATGAGCACAAGGACTCTGTACATCCAAACCTAATCCGAGTTCTCACTTCTTACCAAACTTCCAGATTTTCCAATTATGCTCTCTGGAATTCTCCATCTGGCATTAAAAAAATTTCCGACTTTCTCTGTTTTTTAGATTTCCTTCTCTCCTACAACTCGCTGACCCCTGACTGACCTGCAGAGATAGTTTCTTTAGGAACCTGTCTAAGTGGAGGCTACTCTGCTCTTCTACAAACCAGGTTCTACAGTACAGAGCCTGAGGGAGGGTGAGCTACCATCCCTATTGGTGAATTATTCCTCTTCTTTTGTCTTAAATTCCCACAAGCAAAATCTCTTTAAATATTCATGCCATCAAACCATACAAACCACTATCCTTCTTGTAATTGTGTTTTTCACATTTTACTCATTCCCTTCAATAGAATATTTTAGAAAGTGGCGTACTTCCACTATTATTATTGGTTTTGATTATTTATATGTCCCATTAAAATTCCAGAAATACACAAAATGAGAGCAAGGGGAGGCAGAGAGAAATAGAGGCTTGATAAGAATAGAAAGTGCTTAATCAACAGAACAGAGAAGGCTAAATATAATATGGGCTGATGGTGGTATGAAAAGTGGTAAAGAAGCAAGCTGACTCCTGCCACAGTCCCACCCCAGTACTAAATACACACCAATGTACTACATCAGGTATTTCTGAAGTCAGAGAGACTAGATGGAACTGAAGGTCAGGAAGCTTATTTGAAAGCTTGATTCAGGAGCCATGAGAAATCCGAACAAGCCTGGATATTAACCCTCTCAAAACCTTCGTTGGAAACAGCTTGGGCCTTCAGACTGTGCAGCACAAGGTAAGCCAGGAGGGAAAACAAGAGATGAAGTGAAAATCAGCCTACAGAGTAGGGAGCTTCCTACTCTTTGCCCCTTTTAACTCCTAGACCCTGGACTGCAGCTGCATTCCACACACTCACACAGGACATTGAAAGGCTCCTCTGGGAAAACTCGTCAGACAAACCAGCTCAAGATAACAAAGTCTCCAAGAGTTCCTGCTGTTGACTTTTGGTGGTCCCACAAATAAGTGGCCAGGACTGTCTGGTGAAGTACATTGGTAAACAAGAGCTACTATCCCATCATCATCACCACTCCATATCACCCCTAAAAGCACCCCAGAAAGCACTTCCACGTATCAATGTAGTGTACATTCCTAAGAACCAGGGATGGCTGGCCATATAAGAAAGCATTTAGCTTGGAAGTCAGAAAGAAAATTCAAAAAGCAGAGAAAGGAACACAGATGAAAGATACAATGTTATGAGTAGAAGAAAACATAAGAAGAACTTAATATCTCCAGGTGAAAAATATTGTTTCCATTGCCTTGCAAGTGTCTGCAATAAAAGGAAGACTATGGTCAAAAAGAGGAATATTAGAGATTAATAAAGATAATAGCACAAATAAGAAATGCACCAGGCATATTTAAGGGTAAGTTAAGGAAGCAGAATCATGACAAAAAAGATGAACATGGAAAAGAAAAATGAAAGGTTTTTCTAGTATCTCTATGTCTGTTAAGGAAACAATGTATACAGTAGTATACAGTGTACGCATACCATGCATAGCAGTGAACACACAAAAAGAGAATGCGTAATGAACCAAGGAGCAAATTCTGGATAAGAATTACAATAGAAAACTATTAACTCTCACTAATTTTGCTAATGTTCACATTTAAACATTAAAATTTTATTCATAGAAGAATTTTTCATTATTTTTCTAATTTTAATTTTTCCCCCATTTCCTTCATGATCTTTCCCATAAGTATACTAGTATCCAGAGTACAGGTGCTCTTAAGGGTGTAAATTGTGTTCTCCCCATAGTTCCCTGCCTATTGTAAAATGACTACGGTAATAAATATGAAATCCAGACAGTTTCTCTAACTTTCTTTTGAAAAATTGTCTAATCAAGGCAAATGCCTTATTTAACAAATAACTAACATAGACCTTTATTCTGTGTGATCTTTGTTGTATACATCATAAAAAATTTGTAAGTTAACTATTTTTTATGTGAGAATTCAGTATCTATGTCTGTTTGTCTTATTTGAGAGATAAATTTTCACTCAAAAGCAACATAAACCACCAAATGTAGTTATAATTTTTTAGCTTCAATGTTCTCTGTTTTACAGTTTGTTGCATTTTAAAAGATATTATAGTGTTGCCACATAGGTAATAAGAGAATCAACAGAACTAAGGAATACATTGCAGAAACAGTAAATAAGATGGTGATAGAGAGTTCACTCTGATGTGGCTTTATCAATAAAGACTGGGCTGATAAGCCCTGTGGATGTTTGTTCATCTCTGGTCACTAAATTTGCACGAGATACAAACATTCTATCTGTAGCATATGACTGCTGAAGACTCAATGAGCCATTAGAGTGGCAAAATAATTAATACATTATTTTCTGTTCTTCCATTTTACTCATGTGGTATTTGTAGAAAAAATTTAATTGCTCCAATGTTCTTTTAAATACTTCAATTGCTTTTTTGCTGTATTTTCCTCTTGATATAGAGAATGGCTGAGAATAATTCATCAGAAGCTGAGTGATAGCCATGACTGTGTGTTTCAAGGACAAATTTTTTTAATGCTCTTTTAATTAAATTCAAATCATAAATAGAGAATTTTTTATCAGCATGAGACAAGTATGTCCTATCACTAAAATTTCTCACACCAAGTCCTCAAATTTATTTTTTCTAAGAATCATCAGTTATTTCAAAGATGAGATTCTTAAAAGACCAGATATCATTTTTGAGCCAGTTTTTTCCAAGCATCAGCCTCTCATTGGCAAACACAGCAGTCAATGAATAAAGTCCTGGAGGGCAGAGAGCCGTCTGAATCAAGGCTGCATCATCCCAGGCTGGGCCCAGAGGAGGTTTAGTGAATTGCAATGACATGATGCAGACCATACTTGAAACACATGAAGCAGCCAGCCCCTTAGGATCTGGGGGAGCTTCTGAGATGGGTTTGTAGACAAGTTCTACAAAGACCTCCAGAACAGACAAGACAAGCTGCTGGTTTCTATCTCCCTGAGGGATTTTTCTCTGCAAATAATCCTCTATCCTTTATTGTGTCAAATGTCAATGACTTTTCCTTATCATTTTCTTTTGGGGATCCTTTCAGGGGTAAGATGAAGACTAAACTCATTCATTCATTTCTAATTATTATTGACTGCCCATTCTGTTCCAGCCCCTTAAATAAGAGCTCAAAATATGGCAATAAAAAAGCCACCACTTACGGAGCCTTCCTAGACTTTACACTGTGGCTTAGGACAAAAATATAAATGAATACCACTTGCTGTATGCCTAGATATGTAAAAGTTATATATGAAGTTGACAAATGACTGAAAAAAATAATTTTTCTCTTCCTACCCTAAAAGAAGTATACCTTCATGGCATACTTTTAAGTTTAGAATTCCTAAACTCCTAGAAATTACCCACTAGAACAAGGTAATGCAAAAGAACCAACCTCTAGCACCTGCTTCCCACCTGATAACCCCTCCTCTCCTTTTACCTGCCCCTCCCTTCTGCTCTTCTTGTCTCCTCCCACATGTGGACTGGACTCCTCTAAGCACTTCCAAGATATCTCTGTCCTTTCTAAAAATAACCTGTGAGCAATAAGGTTGCACTCAGAAGGAGGCCTAGAGAGATCTGAAAGCAAGCTCAGGATTACTTGAGAAAGGAATTCCAAAGCCCCAGAGTTCAGACCATGGTGCAGAAAGTCAGCTAAATCTCTGAGGGAACAGTTTGCCCTTTTCTCCGCCAGGGACTACCATTTCAAGTCTTCTCTTGTAATTCCTGAGCCTGACTGGGGAAACCTCAGGGACAAACCAATTTCTAAAGAGGAATCTCTACCCCAGTGATCCTCCTTACCAAGCTAATATACTTTGCTTTTTCTTTACCATCAGCAAAACCATTTGATCCTGGAGTTTTCCCTTCTTTGAATTTCATTTGATTTTTATTCATTTTACCATGAATTCAATTTCTTCATTAGATACAGTTTGTTCTTGGTAAGTTTGGGTCATTTGTAGTTCTCAGGGAATTATTCCATTTCATCTAAATTGTGAAATTTTTATGCTTAAATTTGTTTGTATTGTTTTCTTATTATCCCTTTAAAGTCTGTGAGGTCTCAATGTTCTTCATAATGGAAATCTGCATATTCTCTTTTTTGCTTTGCCAATTTGAAGTATATCAATTTCTTTTATTTTTCTTTCCGAAACAATAGGATCTCAGGTTCATTGACTTTTTTTATTACTTTGTTTTTATTGTCATAAAATAACAATTTTTATTGTCTTTATTTAATTGATTTCTGCTAAATCAATTAAATGTTTATTTCTCCTTCCCCTTCTGTTTCTCTTTCTCTAATTTCTTAAGGTAGAAACTCAGTTAGCTGATGTGAAGTCCTCCTTGTTGATTGGCTTAAGCTGCCATGGATTGAATTGTGTTCTTCTCAAATTCATATGTTGAAATTTTAATCTTGAGCATCTAAAAATGAGACCTTGTTTAGAAATAAGATTTTTTCTGAATTAATAATTCATACTGAAGTAGAGTGGACCTCTAATCCACTATGTCTAGTAAGAAGGGGGAATGTGGACACAGACATGTATGTAAGCAGGACACACTGTGAACACAAAGCCAGCAATCGTCAGGCCAGGTGGAGAGGCACAGGACAGATTTGCCTCCTCTCTCACAGAGATCCAATCCTGTCAGCACCTTGATTCTGTACCTCTAGAAGTCACATTTGTAAAACAATAAATTTATGTTGTTCCAGCCACCCAGTTCGTGATACTTTGTTGCCACAGTCCTAACAAAATAAATCTTAGCCTTTTTTGTTTGCTGGGTTTGGTTTTGTTGTTTTCTGTCAGTGCTGGGGATGGCCTGGTAAGCATGTACTGTCACTGAGCCAAACATCCACCCCAAACAAGTTTTTAATGCTATAATTTTCCCTCTGAAGTATCACTTTAGCTGCAGCTCATAAATTTTGTTATTTTTTCATTTTGTGTTGCATCAAAATCTGTCCTGATTTTCCTTGAGATTTCCTTTTTTTGGCCCTTGGATTCACAGGACCAACAGCACAGAAATATGGTACTTATTTTCTGTTACTTTTCCTTTAGTTCTGTTGGGTCTGGAGACCTAAGGCAGCCCTGGAGAGTCATATCATTCCTGCATCCTGAGGGGTTAGAGGTCTGCATTCCTGCACCCTGAGAGGGAGTTGTAAACTGCATTTCTGCATCCTAAAGAAAGATACAGAGCCTGATAGATCTGCCACAGGGCTGATGAGCAAAATGCTCTCAAAATTGCCTCCCCTCCCCCAATAAGGTGCAAACCAAACCAGTTCACCTGAAAAAGTCCGCGAATCCATGGCCAATGAGAAAAACCCACCTAACCCAGAGGTAAAACATCTATAAAAACCCCAGCCTTCACCTGAGCAGCAAGTTACCAATTTCCGAGCTCCGCTGCACTTCTCTAGTTGTAGCCTTTCTTGTCTCGCTAATGACTCCTACTTTGTGTACCGGCTTTGGCTCATCATTCAGCTGCGTCACAAGTCAGTTCCCTGGCCTGTGAAGGCAAGGACCCTCGGCACCGGTCTGCAACACGTCGACACCAGCACATAACAGTTCGATTAAAGTAAAAAAAAAAAATTGAAGGATTTCAATTCTCTTGTTATTGCTGTTACAATTTAAGACAGGATCTCACTATGTAGCCCAAGCTGACTTTGAACTCACCATCCTTCTGTCTCAGGCTCCCAAGTGCTGGGATTACAGGCATACTTGGCTCTCAATTCTTTAAAAAATTTAAAAATTATTTTATGATGCTAAATACAGTAACACTTTATAAGGTTTCCATTTGAATTTAAAAAGGAATGAGTATCTGCTCTTGTTGGGTGGGGTGCTCTTTAAATCTCAATTAGGTCCAAGTTTGCTGATGGGGTTATGCATTTTACTCCCTTTCTATTAGTCCTAGTGGTAGTTCAGAAAACAGAATTAAAGTCTCAATTATATTTGTGAATCTGACCTGTCCATTTTTTTGTTTCTCTCTCATCGGTTTTTCTCCATGTATTTTGAACCAGCTAATAAGGAATACACATTTTATTTTATAAGAATACCTTTTAGTGAGTTGACCCTTTTGGCATCATGCAGCATAACTCTGTTAATTTTCCATGCTTTGAAGCCTAAATTGTCGATATGACTATACACATTCCAGCTTCTTTATTATTAATGTGTCCATGCAATATTTTTTTCTATTCTTTTGCTTTTAACATATCTATACTATTTTACTTGAAGTGGATTTCTTATAAATCACCTAGATTTTGTGTGTGTGTGTGTGTGTGTGTGTGTGATACTGGGGTTTGAACTCAGGGCCCTACACCTTGAGCTACTCCACCATCCCTTTTGTAGGATGTGATTTTTCAAGATAGAGTCTCACCAAGTATTTTCTTGGGCTGCTTTGAACCACCATCCTCCTGATCTCTGCCTCCTGAGTAGCTAGGATTATAGGCATGAACCCTGGTACCTGGCTAAATCACATAGATTTTTGAAAGGGATTCTATTACCAGTGTAACTGTTAAGCTCCTCCTATGAACCAATCACTTTTTAAATAATGGGGGTGTAGCATGGAGTCCAAAGAGAAAAATATTGAATGTCACTTTGGTATGTAAAATTTATATTCTATATTCAACTCTAACATCAGATAGTTAAAAATGTATTAGTAATATCTCATACCTGTTGCTCTGGAAGGTGAGACTAGCGCCCTGAGCCAGGTAAAGGGAACCAGGGGACAGATGCTAGTATTAGGAAAAATAAGTGAATCACTGATAATGAGCATCTTTCTGGCTGGATGTCTCAGCCATGCAATTTTCTGCAGAGTTTAAGTCCCATCTAATGACCTTGTTTTCCAACCAACTCTACTTTCCTTTCATTCCATTCTGACCACCAGTTAGTATGTATCACCTTTCCATGTATCACTTTCCAAAATTATAGCTTGTTCTGTGATGATTATAGCTTGGAAAAATGCTTCCTCTCTCTTCAGCACTGTCAGTCTGCAAATAACCATGAAATAAAGGCTGTTTTTGCAGGGGGCCCACAGAGAGCTGATTTCTTAGGGAAACTTGCCCTGATTTTCAAGAAGTAACATTTCCCTGTCCTCTCCTAGAAACCAGGATTCAAATGGCCTGTGAGAAAGAGGAAGTCAGTCATCACTCTACTTACACCCAAGCTCAGATGTTATGATTAAAGTGGTAACAGAAGAGAAGTAAAGCAGGCTGAACCATAAAAGAAGACCCCAGAAGTAAGCAACCATGATTTGACCTAGAATCTAGGACCACTTTGAGATCAGTGATGATGAATAAAGAAAATAAGGGACAATCTCTGAGGACGATGGAGCATGATAGAAGGATATGTGCTTTGAATTTATAGGAAATTCCACATTCAGGAGCATGTGGTCAAACAAGAGACAAGATCTTCATCACTGGAGCTAGCCAGAGAAATGTGGCTCCCAGCTTTTCAAGATCAAAGGCCAAGCCACAGAACCAGCGAAAGACAAAAGCTCAGAGAAAGAACCGAAGGGTTCAGTCATTGCACTAAGTGGGTGGTAAGTGTTGAGATCACAAGGAAGCAGACTTTGAGATGAAGATTAGCACATAGGAATTTTAGCAGGGATACTCTTGGGAAGGGTGGGATGCAGAGTTAGGCAAAGGGAGAAGTTGGACTGTGATAGACAGCTGAGCTCTTCTTCAGGGTTCCAGGTCAGGGCATTGATAGTTCATCATTAGGCTGTCTCAAGAAAGAGTAATAACTTTGGGAGAAAGCATCTCTCTTGAGTTTAGGCACTTACCAAAGAAAGTGAAAACCTGTCTGCTCTAAGAACTCTCAACCTCTGGGACAATAGCCCACCAGTCCTGATAATGTGGGTGTCCACTATAGTCCACACCTTTGCAATATTCAAATCCAATTCTTCAAATAAGTGCTAGGAGCAGCTACTGGGGGACCCTGTAGATCTCTCTTCCTAAGAGAACCTTAGAAAAAGAAGACTAATAGAAAACATGAAGCTCTGGTGGCAGCAGTTGGTCATATGAAATGACTGATACTCATCACCTCCCTCCCTTACTGTTCATTCTGGATTGCTTCACCTTTGTCTAACCCCTCCCCTTATCTCCATAGTTTACTTTGTGGTGTGATCCACACCCATACATCTAGAAAATATGAGTCTCTAGTAAAAGCAAGAATAAAGTTGCTGCATTGTCAACTTGCTTCCTGCCTTGGGCAGAAGGATAACAGAAGGTTTCCAAGGGCATTAATGGGTAGTAAATATATTCTTCCCTGCCCCCACTACAATATTCTTTTCTTCTGGTGATCATTATCATTAGCCCTTCCAAGACAATGACTCCTCTTGTTGCCTGATCATCCTTTGGGAAGAGGAACTTAATGTTCCCTGCTATAGCCATAGGCCATTATCAATGGGAATCTCTGAGACTACCTAGCTGGAAATATTTTCCCTTTGGCAATTAGTATGCCTGAGAATCTAGAACTTGAGATATAGGAAACACAAATTCCCACAGAAAGTATCACTAGGGATGACAGTGAGCAGAGCCCTACTGCTTCCACATCCTGGTTCAGAAACCAGTGCTTCCTACTCACTGAGGTCATGGCATCCATTAAAGTTTTACTATTCTTGCCTCCTTGATCCAGAACTCAGAGTGCACTCCCCTGTGAATGTTCCTGACTCTGAGCAGAAACATTGACTTATGTTCTGCAGCTCCTGTAACATAGGGTCATCTTGTTCCCTTCTTAAGCCCAGTATGACTATAACTGGGGTCTGTTACAATTTAGTCCTGGTCATTGGCCGTGTGGCCTGGAGAGATGGGAACTGCTCCTGAGAAGGGTTTGTGGGTTAAAGCTCACAAAAGCAAGGGAGTCCTATCCCTGAATAGGGAAGGGTCGGCCACCTCTTTAGGCACAGACAGACCATACAAATCTAATTATTTCAGATCTGGAAATACATCAACATAGATGTCCATCGCTCACATCAACGTTCTACAAGGGCAAAGATTTTGTCACAGCAGACCTGCCTCCATTGAATGTTAATGATTTTTAGGATTTTCCTACTCATATGTTAAGATGCAGCCTTGGTCCATAGCTTTATCTTCCCTCTGGCTTTAGGAAATGAGAAAGTCCTGGTTCACCACCCTCTACAGTACCTGTGTGTCTAGATGGATTTCCCTATTGACAACAAAGTGTTGAGAGATCCAAGTCCAAAACTTTTCTTGTTGTATTCCTTCTCAGACCATTCCTGGAACCATCTATCATGGTATGTTCCCGGGAAAGCAGACTCAGAGCTGAAGATCAGACCCTTGACCAGGAAATATGGTACATAGCACTGTGGATAGGAAGGGAAGAATGAAGAAGGCAAGGCTGGGTGAAGCAAAGCTGGGTGACAGTGACAGCCAATGCTGAGGGCAAGCTGATGGTGAAGTGATCCTTCAGAGGTGCCCAGGTGGGCTGAGGTGTCCAAGCCTCTATATCCCTGTGTTGGCTGGTCATTGGATGTAAGTTGCCCATAAAAGACGTGTCACTTTAGACAGGACTGCAGGAAGTAAGTCCTTTCACCCTGCAGGGAGATCTGGAAGGTTCATGAGCACTTCCATGCTGTTGAGGAACTTAGTCACAAAAGTTAGACCTAACTTGTAGAACCCAAACAACTCAGGAAAAACTAAACTTCAAAACTATTCAGGGAAAGCAAAGGCCATCTGAAGTTCTATTGATCCAAGACTCTGAGCAAAGCATGGGCATGACAAGTTATAGTCTGTAGCCCTAACTTTGGATTTTCAGGGCTGTGAGCAGAATCTGAGAGGTCACCAGAGAGACAACGCTAGACCCTTCTGAGGACAGTGACCACACTCGTGGAAGCACATGAAATAATCTTCTATCTGAAAATACACATGTCCTTTCACTAGGCACATTGTTAATCATTAATCTATTAACTCACTCATTCATCATTCATTTATTCAAATATATCCACTAAACTCTGTATGTTAAGAACTGCGATATATAATAAAGAATGAAAATAAGACCTTGGTCCTGCCTTTGGGTGCCTCATGGAGAGAAACTGACATGACTAGGTATGGAGCAAGAACATGGAAGGGAAAAGTGGCAGATCAGAAAAAGTTCACAGATGGGGTACCACTTAAATCGTGAAACAAAGCACTTGAAAGTAAGAGCACTTGAGGGAAAGGGGATCATTATGATTTCCATAATTATTTATTGCATTCATCCCTTAATTAGATGTTCAGACAACACAAAGTCCTGTAAAGATATAATAGCAGAGAAGCTGGGCATGGGGCATATACCTGTAATTCCAATTCTCAAGAGGCTGAACCAGAAAGATTAAGAGTTCAAGGCCACACTGGACTATATAGCAAGTTCCAGAACAGCCTGGGCTAAATAGCAAGACCCTCAAAAATATATAGTATAAATATATTTATATTTTTTATAAAAAATATAAATCAAAAAAACATAGTAGCTGAGAGATAAACTTCCATGATAATTTATAGGCCAGGAATTATACAAATGCTGTAACAACACAACTTAAAGTAATCCTCATGGTATCTCAATCTTGGAAATGGTATTAATCTCACTTATTAATAAATAAATTGAGGCTAATGGGTGATTCTGGAATCATAAAGAAGGGGTGCAGGCTCTTAGGAATGAGACTGCATTTAGTACACATTTACATCTCAAGGTCTCATTTCTTATTCCATTTATGCTGCTCTCAGCATCAACAGCAGCCACAACTTCATCTCGAATCCTCTGAAATGGACTATAGGACTTTGTGATGAGAGGCAAGAGCACATCCCCTGTCACACCTACCAGTCTAGCTGATTTCCAATCTCATTAACTCATCAGTGTCACATAGTACTTGGGCAACAGAGATTTAAATGGGTTTTGAAGAGCAATTTTTTTTCTTGGCTACTCCCAGGGCATATTTCTAAAAGTCAGATTATCCTCTCCACCAGGGGGACCTTTCCCCAGTCAGACCACATCTCCACTCACCATTGTGTCTCCAGTCAAGGCCACAACCTGCATTTTTGAGTTCTTGCTAAATAGTAGTAAGAAAAGTGACTGATAATATATATACATATATATATGTGTATTATATATACATATATATACATATATATGTATATATATATATATATTTTTTTTTTTTTTTTTGCAGTACTGGGGCTTGAACATGGGCCTTCATCTTGAGCCACTGTGCCAGCCCTTTTTCTATGTGATGGGTATTTTCAAGATAGGGTCTCACAAATTATTTGCCCAGACTGGCTTTGAACCACAGTCCTCCTGATCTGTGTCTCCTGAGTAGCTAGCATTACGGGCATGAGCCACTGGTGCCCTAACTTACCCTAACTTACCCTAACTTTTTAGGGTAAGTTAGTTCAGGGTTCAGGAAGGAGCATTCAGAAAGGCCTAGAGGCAAAATCTCATGAGATTTTGATAATGTGTGAGGAGATAAGGTAAACACAGAGAATAAAATGTGAGCAGTTCTCCTGGCAAGGGATGTGGAAAGAGAAGTTCACTATATACAAATAATTTGAAACTATGTAGGCAATGTTAAGAAGTCCCAAAGACCATGGGAAGATTTTGAAATATTTCAAGCAGAAAGTTACACTGGCTGAGCTCTGGAGACTATGTTGGGGTGGGCAGGGCAGGACTTCAGAAAACCTGTTGGAAGGTATCACAGCAACACATAGGAGAGAGAACATGTGCTAGGGACATTATGATACCTTCTAACGCTACTTTGAAACAAAATACAGCTTTGGGATGTAAAAAGTGACAAAGCAGACCCTGGCTTTTCTTGTATTTTGGGAAATACAGCTTTTGTTATCAAGCAGAAGACTTCCAAACACATATTTGGGATATGGCTTTGAGTTCTTTAAATGAAAAGGTCAAAAAAGCAATTGTCTTTGAAACACTAAATTGTATTTTCAAACACTGAATTAAAATTCTAACAACATTGAAATATTTAGGTATATTTTTATATTAGGCAGTTAAGAATAATTCATCCTTGCCAGAAACCGGTGGCTCATGCCTGAAATCCTAGCCACTTAGGAGGCTGAGATCCAGAGGATGGCAACCCAGGCAAAAAGTTCTCAAGATCCCATCTCAACCATCCTGACATCCCAAAGCTACACTGAAGGCTGAGAATGGGAGGATTGCAGTTCCAAGCCAACCTGGGCAAAAAAGTTTGCAAGACCCCATTTCAAGAGGAAAAAAGCTGAGCATGGTGTCATTCACTTGTCATCCCAGCTACTATGAGAGGCTTAAAATAGGAGGGTCATGGTCCAGGCCAGCGTGAGCAAAAAGTGAGACTATCTCCAAACTAACCAGAGCAAAAAGAGCTGGAGGTGTGTTTCAAGTGTAGAGCAAATCCCTTGCAAGCGTGAAGTCCTAAGTTCAAACTCCAGTACCACCAAAAAATAAAAGTAAGAATAAGTCATCCTCAATTTCACAAGACTTTAATATCTAAAGTTTCAGGTTATAATTTATGTTTTATGTGTGTGTATATATGTATATATATACACATATACATATATTACACATATATATGTATACACACGTATATATACATACACATAAATATACGCATATATGTGTCTATATATAAAGATATATGCATGTATGTGTGTGTGTGTGTGTGTGTATATATATATATATATATATATATATATATGAAGGAGGTCAGTTATAGTTTGAGTGAGAAGCAGTCAAATACAGGTTTATAGGAGAGAAGGAGGGAGGGGAACAAAGCCAATTTAGACAAACAGGGCTCAGTGGGTCTCATTTTGGATAAACTTGATTAGCTGACTGCCCACAGAGAAGGTAGTCTGGCTATTCTGTCTAGATAGATAGATAGATAGACACACACACACACACATATCTATATACATTGTATATATGCACACATATATATTTATACATATATATGTACATATATATGAAGGTAGCATAATGAAACCCACCAAATTTTGTTTAAAAAAAAGGTGGAGGGAGAAAGGAGGACTATAGAGGAGGTAAACTGGTTCAAAATACACTGCATACATCCACTGACTTAACCCAATGATGTTCCCTTCTATTATTAATGTATGCTAGTTTAAAAAAATAAAATTTTTATGTGTTCAAATCAGGACCAACTCTGAGATCTGAGCACGGAGTACTGAGGCTGACCTGATGTACCCCAGTCATGGCCGCTCTTGGTTGACATCTACCTCTAGCCTTCCTGAGTAGCAATCTGCTCAGACTAGACTGCTGGAAGATCTGCGGTGGCCACACACTGACCTAAGACACTGTCTTAGCACATGTGTGCTAACTACAAAGCTTGTGTCATTTGAAGGGCACCAAACCACTTACCCATTCCATTGTGTTCCCTCTTCCTCGGCATGGAGTGTTCTGTTGACCTGTCTTGTTCCTTGCATATCTAAATGGTGAGCCATGCCACCACCCCCATTCTTCTCATTCTTCTTTCCTGTTCAACAGGAAAACAAATTTAAAGACTAATCTCAGATTTCCCTGAGTAGGAAACCTTGCAGGAACCTCCCTCTCACACACTCCCCTAGCTACATAGACAGAACCCAGAGCAGCACAGAGACTGTCCCTAGGGGATGGTGCAGAGCAGCCCTGACCACATGGCAGCGCCAGTAGCCAAACCCCTGGTGTTAAACAGGACAGACTGGGCACATATGCTCCTTTGCTGAACCCCCACAGGGAGTCCACAAACAACTGAATTTACTTTCTTCCATTCCACTAATCAGCCCGTTCAAGGACAGCATAGCCAGACTGCCCTCTCTGTGGGCAGACAGCTAATCAAGTTTATCCAAAATGAGGCCCACTGAGCCCTGTTTGTCTAAATTGTTCCCCTCCCTCCTTCTCTCCTATAAACCTGTATTTGACTGCTTCTCACTCAAACTACAACTGACTTCCTTAAATGGGAGTAAACAATTTCCACAGAAATGGCTAAACAATATGCCAAACAAGTTCCTAAAATACCTGAATTACTCACTGAAAGTACCAAACATGTTGCAAAATAGTACTGTTCATAGTTTTTAATAAATTAATCAAAGCTGCTGAGTTCAAGTAAACACATCTTAGTTAGTGTGATATTTTTTTCCAACATCACTCCAGAAGTTCCAAATAAAAATTTGCTTTAAGAAATTAAAACACAACTCATATCTCTTCCCAATTTGTAATTTATTTAAGGCATCTATTTCCTGTCTAGTGCTAGGAGAGTTATTAGTTAAGTGAAAAAATGTGAATTTGGAATTTGAATCTTGGGTATTCCAATTATATAACCATGGGCAAGAAAACTAGACCTTCATCACAGGCCTCAATTTTCTCATCAGTAAAATGGGCACGGTAATATAAGTTATTTTGAAGATAAATTCAAATAAGCAGTATAAACTGGTTGAGAATATTTTTTGTCCTCTGTTGTTGTCACTAGATTCTCATGTCTTAAACTAACTGACTCACTGGCAGTCTGCTTATGCATGTTTGTGAAGAAGCTGATTTCCTAAAAAAGAGTGGAAACCTTTATGAAGTACCATGTTTAATGTTCCAGGCTGGGGAGGAATGAATTCGTGTAATTTGGAAAATAACCACAAGTTTACACATTCACACAGAGAAAAAGATGGGAGGAAGTCTAAAGGGCCATGTTGCCAGGATATCAGTCATTTCAATATTTTGGTTAACAGGTCAAGAGAGCAAGTGATAAGCACATCTTTTAACATCGAAGTACTGCCGTGTTGGGAAGGAGAGCTGAGGCAACTGTCCTTTCCCTTATCACTTTTAAAATTAGATTCTAAGTACCTTATCCACAGAACCTGGTGACAGTGCAGTGCCATTAGTGTTGCTAAAGTCCCTAAGTACCTTTACTTATTTGAATGTTCCTTAAAAACCAGTGAAGAGCTCAGTGAATCAGTTCTTCAAGGCGAACCTTTGAACTCCAATAGATAATTAATAATAGATTAGTAACAGAGTTAGCAAGAACATTTTGAGATTAAAAATTGTAAGAAAATAAACAAGACCAAAATTTTAAAGATTTAAAACTTTACAGACTGTAAGGCCTTTAAAATGTTCTTTTGTAGATGAAGAAGTTGAATCTCAGAACACTTAATGATTTACATAAAATCACAAAAAGCAAAACTTGGAGCAGAGATTTTATGATGGCTATTTGAACAGTTGGTTTTTTTAAAAAAAAAGGAAAACAAATAAAGCAGGTTTGACAATTTGCCAACTCTCTGTTTTCTCTTTTGTACCACACATTTTTTGCCCCCTCCATTACTGTTAAATATCTGTATTTGAATAAGTAACCATTTTTTCACTTTTATACTGTGGATGTGTTTTTAAAATATTGGCTGTGTTTTCAATGGAAGGATGATCAGCCCCAACAATAAGATGCTGGCGAGCTCCAGGGAAGCCCACAAGGTCAAGTATGTGGGATAAGGAGATGGGGGAATTCAAGTGGCCAGAAGACAGGGTCTGCAGACAGGAAGCATACCATCATCGTTCCATGTGGGTCAAACAAACCCTCCCATGAGGTTAAATTAACAACGCTGGCATATCTTTATTACCGAGAGGTCTTACAAACAGAAGTTCACATACCCGCTCTTCCTGCTGTATGTTAGGGAGGTGCAGAGAAAAGGTTACATGCTGTTTGAAGCAGAGCCTTATGGGACACGTGCCCTTCCACAGGGTACACAGAGCTTACATTTGGTCCTTATTTCTGCTCTAGATTGGATCCTTCTTTGGGTGATAAGGCTCTGAAAATGATTCTTATGATCAAATTAATAATCAATGGATCTTAAAATTGAAAAGGTTAAAACACTCTCTGCAGCATAATGATAGCTACTAGAAGGTAGTAATTTAGGACACAGAATTCCTCTGGGACCTCAACATTCTAAAATTTAAAACCACCTGTTTTGATACATTAAACTTAAGACATTAAGATTTTGCCATACTGCTTTTAGATTTTTCCATCTCTATATTTAGAAAAAATCTTGAACAAATATCTAAGTCAACAATTAAAGAAACAGTTAAAGCTACACTTCTCCTATCTTTCCCCAGTTTTTCTTCTCCAGACCTAACCACCATAAAATGTTAATACAAGTCATGCTCATATGTTTTTGTATCTCTACTGAATATGTATCTATCCATAGGATTAACAATTTACATAAGTGACATTCCAACACACACGCATCTTTTTTTATAGCTTTCTCTTTTCCACCTCAACTTTTAAGTCTAGAGATTTACATGAGCTAATACAAAAAGATCTAGTTTATTTCTGTCTCAATTTTAATTAGCCTTAGCACTAAGGGATTACTAAGGCTACTTCTTACTTTTGTACTGTATAACCCTAGCTACAATTAATGTTCTCATACAAGTCTTCAGGAACACATTTCTTCTTGTACACATGTACAAGAATTCTTCAGACTTGGCCTCTAAAAATGCTATTATTTGGTTGAAAATATTCAATTTATTAAATATGCCCAATCCTTCAGAGTAATTGCTTCATATAGATAATATGAATGAAAGTGTTTTTCTGGGTTCTAGACCACTGCTTTGAGACTTGAGACTATTTTTTAAGTGGCTAAAAAGCACAACAGCATTCTATAGCAATCCAACTCAGCAGGTGTCACATTGTACAAGAGGAGAAACAAATCCCCACTCAGCAGGCTTTCCTTGGCCCAAAAATAGATGCTCCCAGGCTGAGCCAGTGTTTGCTTTTGTGCCTGTTTTCTATTCAGTGCCTCTTGTTCTGCTGCACCTGCTCTGTGCTTCTGCTCAATAATCAGGGACTAAAACCAGGGAAAGGTGTGTTCTTTAACTAGATTTCCAGATGCAACCAAAAACTTGGCTGCACTGGGAGCCAAGGTTCTTCCTAACAGCCTCCCTACATTAAGCCAGATTCATCTCATGGACTGCAGTCAAAATTGAAATTGGGCATTGGCATAAATTGTTGATGGAAAACAAAAGCAAGATAAAGAGAGAGACACTTAAAAGAATCCTGACAATATCACATTTGACTATATGACATAGAGATGCAGACTTCAAAGGAACATGGATTGAACTCCTATTGATTTCTGACAATGAACAGGTATTGAGCCTGCACTAAATGCAAAACCCTATATCAAAAGTGTGGGCAGAAGATACTCATGGAAAGTCAGCCAATGGTGCAAAGTAACGGTATGCAGCAAGTGCCCTATAAGTCTATGCTAAGGAGAACAATGGGAAGAGGTGCTCTCTCAGCTAATTATCAAAAATTTCCAAGCATGATTGTGGAAGCTGCACCTTGCACACGGAAGGGATAAGTGGGACTAAAATCTATCCTGTACTTGACTGCCATCCAGAACACTCAAACCCAGTATGAGTCCACCCAGAGGAAGAGAAGCTGCTACCTAATCGAGGATCCACACTGACAAGTCAGTACCCATTTCACTGATTGTCTCACTCACCCATCAGTATTTATTATATTTATGCATCATCCTGAAATAGGCTTTGATGATAGGAAGATGAGCAAGAGTTGCCATGCCCTGAGGACCCCACAGGCCTGTGATCAGAAAGCTCAGTAGAAGGCATGAGCTGTCCCTTTGAGGAGCCTCTTCATTTAATGTGTCCCACTCACTGTCTCTCTCTTTTAGAGACTTCAATTACTTTAGTAACATGTCCCCAAATACAAAGTTGGAACTGGGGAAAATGTCCCATAATGGGAACCCTCACTGAACAGCCCTTTGTAGGACAGAACAATTCTCATGAATTGCCTATTTAATCCTCACCACAACTAGTGGGGATGCAGTATGGACACGAACATCCCATCCAGTTAGGCTCGAGCTTGTCTATCACACTTTCTACTTGGCAATCAGTGATTTTACATAGTGATACCACCATTTTGACACATTTTTAAGTGACTGAATCTTTGTCAGTTCCTAGCCTGGCTGATGGCAGCAGGGACACTGTGCCCAGTGACCCTGTTTCCATATCTGCCACAGCACAGCTGTGTTGGGATTCAGTGCCAGCATCCTCAGTCTGGACACTCCTGACAAGCCCTAGGGTCTATTTCTCCAGTCACTCTGAGGGGTCCCTCACCTAACCAGTCCTGAATGTGAATGAAGACCAGTCCTCTGTGGCCTGCTCTGACCTCTTCTCACTCTACAGGTCATCCTGCCACCAATGCTACCAGACTTATCTTCTCAAGGCATGATGCATAGTTTACAGATTCACTTTCAGGTTCAAAACCTCAGTGACTGCCAACTACCTGTGAATGAAGGTCAAACTCTTTACCTTGGAATTCAATGAATTACAGTGTGGAAGGGGCTCTCAGCTTCCAGTTATTGATTTATTTATTTTGCAGTACCTGGTTTTAAACTCAGAGTCTCATACTCACAGGTGCTCTAGCACTTTAGCCATGCCCTCAGACCTTTTTTGTTTTAGTTATTCTTTGGATAAGGTATGGTCTTACATTTTTGCTTGAGACTGATCTTATACCATGATCCTCCTACCTGTTTCCCTCTCATAGCTGGGATTATAGGATATGTGCCACCATGCCTCAGCTTGTTGGCTGAGATGGGGGGGATCTTACTAATTTTTTGTATGGGCTGACCTCAAATCTCAAATTTCCTAATTTCTGCCTCTTGAGTACCTGGGATTATAGGACTATGTCACCATACCTACTCCATCTCCTTTTCAATCCATTTTTGTCATGACTCTCCTTCATATGTATATAATTACTCTGTTTATTCTGTACAAGTCCATGCCTCTGCTAATAAATTTAGACAGTGTAATACTGTACACTGTTGTTGAAGAAAAGAGACAAGCCAAAGATTGATTTTTTAAATGATCAGTAACTTCAAAGAGGCTAAAAATAAATTGCTGAATAAAGTGGCAAGATTTGGATGAACAATTCAACAGAGATAAATATTATATTTAACAAACAGAAATCTTTGAAATGAAAAATTCAATAAAATAAATAAAAAGAAAGTCAGTAGAAAGCATGACCAATAGATATATCAAGGAAAAGATAGGATATGAGGGCTTAAAGACAAGGTTGATTGCATTCAGATAGTAATAAAGAAAATATAGGAAATTATGACCTCAGTTTTCAAGATATCTGAAAGAGGAGCCCAAATTTATGAACTTTTGATATCAAAGAAAATGTGAAGATACAGACTAAAAGCAAAGGAAACTATTCAGTGAAATAATAGCAGAAAATTTCCCAGATCATGGGAAAGATATGGACACAGGTACAGGAAGTATTTAGAACCTCTAATAGATGTGACTAGAAAAGAACTCCTCCAAATCACATTATCATTAAAATGCCAAGAGTACAGAACAAAGAAAGGATACTGAAAAGTGAAAGGTGCACCAAGTTAGTTACAAATGCAGACCCATCGTTTCTTTAAGTGTTTGTTTGTCTTATTAACTGTTTGATTGTCCACCATCCATCTCTCCCTGTTCATTTCTTTGGTTCTCCATATTTTTTTCTCCTTATTTTTCTTTTTTTTTTTTCCTCCTTCTTTCTTGGTTTTGTTTACTATTGTTAGTTAGCTAATAATAAATTACACATAGACCAAGGACAGAAACAGTACAAAGTGAAATAATGGGAACACAAAAAAGGGATGGAAACCATTCTCCCCCCAAAAATAAATTAGTACAGGATTCAGAGGGAAATGAAGAAAATAGATACCCAGATCCAGACTCCAACAAAACAAAGATAAACCATTTCAAGGAACCCAATGAAGCCCACAAGAACTTTCTGAAAGAAGAAATTCTGTAAGTAATCACTGAGAATTTCATGGACATGTTACTAGATATGGTCAAACAAAATGTACTGGAAGCACTCAAGAAATTCCAAGACAACAAAAGCAAAGAATAGGAGAAAATACACACCAAAAAATGAAATCATAGGAACCCTAAATAAACACCAAAGTGAAACAGAAAACACCATAAATAGAGAGATTAATGAATTAAGGATGAAAATTGACAATATTAAAGAGGAAGTCACCCATGATATGGAAAACCTCAGAAAAAAGAGGTTCTACTGTTCCTGAAACAAAAACACAAAACAAAATGGGAGGCCACTCCAGCAGACTAGAACAAGCAGAAGACAGAATCTCAGAACTTGCACAATATACATTCTTCTCAGCAGCTCATGGAACCTTCTCCAAAATTGATCATATCTTAGGACACAAAGCAAGCCTCAGCAAATATAAGAAAAAAGAAATACTCCCATGCATTCTATCTGATCATAATGCATTAAACTAAGAATCAACAACAAAAACAACAGTAAAAAACATGAAAATAATTGGAAACTGAACAACACACTGCTCAATAATCAATGGGTCATTGATGAAATACAAGAGGAAATTAAAAGGTTCCTGGAAGTTAATGAAAAAGAAAATATTACCTACTGGAACCTGTGGGACACAGCAAAGGCAGTCCTAAGAGGAAAGTTTATAGCCATGAGTGTATATATTAAAAGGTCAGAAAGATCTCAAATCAATGACCTACTGATACATCTCAAACTCCTAGAAAAACAAGAACAAGCAAATCCCAAAACAAGCAGAAGGAGAGAAATAATAAAATTAAGGGCTGAAATCAATGAAATAGAAACAAAAAAAGCCAGACAAAGAATCAAAGAAACATAAAGCTGGTTGTTTGAAAAAATAAATAAGTGACAGACCCCTGGCTAACCTGACTAAAATGAAGAGAGAAAAAACCTAAATCAGTAAATCAGAAATGCAAAAGGGGAGATAACAACAAACACCACAGAAGTCCAGGAAATCATCAGAGACTACTTGAGAACCTATATTCTAGCAAATTTGAAAATCTTGATGAAATGGACAGATTTCTAGATACTTATGACCATTCAAAACAGAACCAAGAGGATATTAATCACCTGAATAGATCTATAACACAAAATGAAATTCAAGCAGCAATAAAGAGTCTCCCAAAAAAGAAAAGTCCAGGACCTGATGGATTTTCTGCTGAATTCTATCAGACGTTTAAAGAACTAACACCAATTCTCCTTAAACTGTTCCATGAAATAGAAAGTGAAGGAATACTACTTAACTCATTTTATGAAGCCAATATTACTCTCATTCCAAAAACAGACAAAGACACCTCCAAAAAGGGGAACTGCAGGCCAATCTCCTTAATGAATATCGATGCAAAAAGCCTCAATAAAATAATGGCAAACTGAATCCAAAAACACATAAGAAAGATCATCCACCATGACCAAGTCAGTTTCATCCCAGGGATGCAGGGGTAGTTCAACATATGCAAATCTATAAATGTAATACAACACATTAAAAGGAGCAAAGACAAAAACCACTTGGTCATCTCAATAGATGCAGAAAAAGCCTTTGACAAGATCCAACAGCACTTCATGATAAAAGCTCTAAAAAAACTAGGAATAGAAGGAATGTACCTCAACATTGTAAAGGCTATATATGACAAACCTACAGCCAACATCATACCTAATGGTGAAAAACTGAAACCATTTCCCCTAAAATCAGGAATGAGACAAGGGTGCCCACTATCCCCAGTCCTATTCAACATAGTCCTGGAATTCCTAGCCAGAGCAATTAGGCAAGAAGAAGAAATAAAAGAAATACAAATAGGTAAAGAAACTGTTACAATATTCCTATTTCCAGACAACATGATCCTATACCTTAAAGACCCAAAAAACTCTACCCAAAAACTCCTAGACACCATAAACAGCTACAGCAAGGTGGCAGGATACAAAATCAACTTACAAAAATCATTAGCTTTTCTATACGCTAACAATGAACAAACTGAGAAGGAATATATGGAAACAATTCTATTTACAATAGTCTCAAAAAAAAATCAAACACCTAGGAGTAAACTTAGCAAAGGATGTGAATGACCTCTATAAGGAGAACTGAAAACCTCTGAAGAAAGAGATGGAGGAAGACTACAGAAGATGGAAAGATCTCCCATGCTCAAGGATTGGTAAAATCAACATAATAAAAATGGCTGTACTACCAAAAGCAATCTACATGTTTAATGCAATTCCCATCAAAATCCCAATGACTTTCATCACAGAGATTGAAAAGTCTACCCTAAAGCTCATTTGAAAACACAAGAGACTGTGAATAGCCAAGGAAATACTCAGCAAAAAGAGCAATGCTGGAGGTATCACAACACCCGACTTCAAACTATATTACAAAGCAATAACAATAAAAATAGCATGGTACTGGCACAAAAACAGATATGAAGACCAGTGGAACAGAATAGAGGACCCGGATGTGAACCCACACAACTATACCCACCTTATTTTTGACAAAGATGCCAAAAATATACGACGGAGAACAGACAGCCTCTTCAAGAAATGTTGCTGGGAAAAGTGGTTACCCGTCTGCAAGAAACTGAATCTAGATCCATGTTTATCACTCTGTACTAGTGTCAACTCAAAATGGATCAAGGAACTTAATATCAGTCCCAGAACTCTGAAATTAGCACAGGAAGGATCAGTACACACTCTGGAACTAATAGGTATAGGTAAGGACTTCCTCTATAGTACCCCAGCAGCCCAGCAATGGAGAGAAAGAATGGATAAATGGGACTTCATAAAATTAAAAAGCTTCTACACAACAAAAGAAATGGTCTATAAACTGAAGAGACCACCCAGAGAGTAGGAGAAAATATTTGCCAGCTATACATCAGACAGACAAAGGACTGATAACCAGAATATACAGGGAGGTCAAAAAACTAAACTCTCCCAAAATCAATTAACCATTAAAGAAATGGACAACTGAACAAAACAGAACTTTCTCAAAAGAAGAAATTCAAATGGTCAAAAAACACATGAAAAAATGCTCACCATCTCTAGTAATAACGGAAATGCAAACCAAAACCACACTAAGATTCCACCTCACCTGTTAGAATAGCCATCATCAAAAACCCCACCAACAACAGATGTTGGCAAGGATGTGGAGAAAAAGGAACGCTTGTACACTGCTGGTGGGAATGCAAGCTAGTGCAACCACTCTGGGAAAAAATTCGGAGGCTTCTTAAAAATCTAAACATAGATCTGCCATATCATCCAGTAATCCCACTCCTGGGGATATACCCAAAGGAATGCAACACAGGTTACTCCACAGGTTCCTGCACACCCATGTTTATTGCAGCGCCATTCACAATACCCAAGTTATGGAAACAACCAAGATGCCCCACTACTGATGAATGGATCAAGAAAATGTGGTATCTATACACAATGGAATTTTACTCAGCCATGAAGAAGAACGAAATGTTATCATTCGCAAGTAAATGGATGGAACTGGAGAACATCATTCTGAGTGAGGTTAGCCAGGTTCAGAAGACCAAAAATTGTATGTTCTCCCTCAAATACTGACTTTAGACCTAGGTCAAATACAGCAGTGTTGTTGGAATGGGGTCATATGACAAGGAGAGAGCACATATGGGAGGTATGGGGTTAGGTAGTAAATCCAAAACATGAAAGCCTTTGATGTCCCCACTGCAGAGGAACTAATACAGAAACCTTAAAGTGACAGAGGTCAACACAATAAGGGAATCAGGAACCAGTATAAAGATGAGTTAGAGATGAATCAATTTGGGTTGTAACACATTTGTACATGGAAGCAATACTAGGAATCTCTTTGTATAGTTATCCTTAACTCAGCTAACAAAAACGCTTTCTTTCTTATTATTGCTATGTCCTCTCTTCAACAAAATCAGAGATAAGGGCAGAACAGGTTCTTCCTGGAATCAAGGGGGGTGGGGGAGAGAGGGTGAGGGTGGGAGGCAGGGGGAAGAAATGACCCAAACAATGTATGTACATGTGAACAAAAGAATAAAAAAAAACACTAAAAAAAAAAAGAAAAGAACTATAAAACACTGAAGAAATAAACTGAAAAAGAGAATAGAAAATGGAAACACCTCTCATGTTCATGGATCAGAAGTATTTATACTATGAAAATGGCTATATTACCAAAAGCAGTTCAGGTTTAGTGTAATACCCATAAAACTTCTAATGACATTTTTTTGTTGTTTTCATTAGCATATATTCATTGTATGGGGGGATTTGTTGTGACAATTCTGAATAGCCTTACATTGTATGTTGCTTGGATTGCCCCCTTCATCTTCCCCACCCCCTGCCCCAACACCTTATCCCTGCCCTGCCTAAAGCAATTACAAGAGATTTCATTGTTCTAGTTCTATTACATATATGAAGCTCATCAATTATATTGCTTCATCATCGTCTCCTCTACTCATCTCCCTTCCCACATGTTCTTACACACACACACACACACACACACACACACACACGCACACACACACACGCTGTACCTGTTTTACAGTCTAAAGGCATTCTTCACATAACTAGAAAAAATCAATCTTAAAATTCATATGGAAGTACAAAAGACCCTGAATAGCCAAAGCTACCTTGAGTAAAAAGAACAATGTGGAAGTATAATACCTAATGTCAAACTACACTAAGAGTCATAGTAAGTAAAAACAGCATTTACTGGCTCAAAAACAGACATGTATAGTAATGGAATAGACTACAGGACCCAGAAATAAACCAGGTGGCAGCTATAATCACCTGATTCTCAATAAAGTGCTAAAGACATAAGATGGAGAAAAGAGGGCCTCTTCAACAATGGAATTGGGAAAACTGGATGTCCACAAGTAGAACTGAAATTAGATCCTTATTTCTCACCTTGTACAAAAATCAGTTCAAATCAGATCAAAAACCTTAATGTAATAAATACCTGACCCTTTGAAACCACTGAAGGAAAACATATGGGAAACACTTCAAAATCTAGGCACAGGCAATGGATTTCTGAATAAGACTCTAATAATTCAGGATATAATAGCAAGAATTGACTGATAGAATTACATAAAACTTCAAATCTTCTGTACTACAAAGTAAATATTATCACAGAGAAGAAACAGCCTACAGAATGGGAGGAATTCTTTGCCAGCTCTTCATCTGATAGGAAATTAATATCCAGAATATATAAAGAACTAAAAAAGTTAAGTGTCAAAAGATCAAATAATTCAATCAGCAATTGGACAAATGAACTGAACAGACAGATCTCAAAAGAAGTATAAATGGCCAACAATACGACAAAATGTTCAATGTCCTTAGCCTTTAAGGAAATGTAAATCAAAACTACAATAAGATTTCATCTCTCCCATGTCAGAATGACAGTCATCAAGAAAAAAGTCAACAAATGCTATAGAGCATCAGGGGAGGTGGGAATGTAAACTAGTGCAACTGCTATGGAAATCAGTATGAAGTTTCCTCAAAAACTAAAATTAGAACTTTTGTATTTTCCAGCAACACCTGAAGGAATCTAAATCAACATACAAAAGGGATACCAGTATACCCATGTTTATCAAGGCAGTACTCACAATAGCCAAGCAATAGAATCAGTCTAGGTACCTACCAATGGATTAATGGACAAAGAAATTGACATATATGTCAATTCACATAGCACAAAATCATGCTGCCTTCAGGAAAATGGATGAAACTGGAGATCATCATATTAAGCGAAATAAGACAGACTCAGAAAAACAAATATGTTCTCTCATAGGTTGAATTTAGGAAAAAGACATGCAAGTACAAGGGGCACTATTAGGCAAGAGGAAGGGGAGCAGTGGGGGAAGGGGGACAAGGAGGGAATGTATGTATATGATATGCATATGTGAACATGTCACAATGAAGTATGTTAGTTTTTACTATTAAGAAAATAGGGGAAGAGTCTAGAAACTGTTGTGGGACCCTAAAATATCATGCCTCAAAATATATTTCTTTGTCTTAATTTGAGATGGCTAATTTAGAGAAACTACAGACACAGGGTTTAGGGTTGAAAGGCTGCCCTTTTGTAAAAGAAATTTACATTGATCTACATTAGTGGAATAAGCACAGCAGATGCCAGTAGAGGCTTTCTCCCTGTGGGAAACCTGCCCCTCCATCTTATCTGCCTAGGGAACCACAGTAAGAAAGACATTAATTCTCACACCTGGTTCAGATAGAGATTATCACCTGTGCCTGGTAATTTTCTGTGGGCTGCTACTTGAGATTTCATCTATACAATTGCACAATTTTGGGTCACCATCCAGCAGCCTCCTATAACCTAAGGCCTTTTCTCTGTAGGAGCTCCAGAACTATCTGGCCTCCTTTGAGTCTTGTATTTTGTGTATGCCTCTCCCTGATCCTGTGCAATAATAAGTTTTATATTATTTATAAATATTTATAATATAAATATTATATATATATATTTATTTATTATTATAAATATTATTTATTATTTATATTTATAATTATAATAATATATAATTATATATATAATATATAAAATTATATATAATTTTATTATATATAATAATTTATAATTATATAATAATTATTATAATTATTAAATTATTTATAATTTAATATTATTTATTATTATTATTATTAATAAATATTATTTATTATTATATATATAATATTTATATATATTTATTTTAAAAATTTAAATTTTTTAAATTTTAAAAAATAGAGCTGATTTTCCCCCCCTTCTCTTCTCATTAAGGAAATGACATTTTTGGTGAATAATGCATCCTTATTGTCTTATTTAAAAACAACAGGATTACTTTTCCCTGAACATCTGCTATTTAACAATCACTCCAGGAAGTAGATTCCTTAGTCTCCACTGTACAGATGAGAAATAACTCAGAGAGCTTAATTCCTGGCCTGGGGACCCTACAGTGTAGCTGGTGGAGCAAGAATATGAGTCTTGATAGCAGCATAGCTCCCTTGGCTAGGCTTGCTCCAGCACCCAGTGACACCTCTTTCCACTGACTGGGGAGCCCTCAGGAGCCCTGTTTCCTGGAGATGAAATACTACTCCCTGGCATGGAGTGGGCAGGCTTTATTGTTAAGACTGCCAGACTTAGCAAATGAAAATACAGAATTTAATAACATATGGTTTTAGTAGAACTGTCTCAAGCCATACCTATATACTACATTTTATCTAGTAAGCCTTTTTACGGAGGGTTTTTATTAATTTTCCTTATGTACTATATTCACAGAAGATGCCCTCTTACATATCTTAGATAAAGCAGCAAAACTACTCCTGAATAAGGGAAATGATCACATCTGAATAATTTCTGAATCCCCAACTAGCACTTGGCATGAAATACCTTATATAGAGAAGCATTCAATAAATGTTAAATCAATTTTCTAAAACCTAGATAGACAACCTTATTTACATACTGTAGTAGAATCACTCATAAGGATATTCAGCAGCATGAAAGAACAGTATAAGTGAATAAGAAATAAATAGAAATAGAAGTTGAAATTAAAGGAAAGGATTATAGTGAAGATAAATTTGGAACAAAGAATACAAAATCTGAACCATGAAGACATTTGCTGCATAGAGGTTATGGAGAAACATTAGTTCAGTTCTAGACACAACTTATTTGAGCATCTTACTATTTCTTAACCTAGAAATGTTTCCAGTGTGAGTGAAAATATCCCAGCATCTTCTCTTTTTCCAGCTGCCAGGACTATATGCTTAGTCTTGACCAGACTTAGAGAAAATTCTGACTTGAGAGGAGATGTCAAAAAGCTAGTTCCCTCTTGTGGTGAGTCAGTCTCACTCCATGGGGCTACTGGCCCAGATCTGGACTGTGTACCCCAGCTTTGACATCATGGTTGGTACTCCTGGTCAGTCTTTTAAGAGAGACACTTTGACTCCTTCTCAATAGTCCCAGTAAGGACTGAATCCTATACTGGAACCCAATGGGATGCACCTGGCTCCCTGGACGACATCATGTTCCCACCTCCACTCCTGTCTCCTTGCTCTGGTTATTAGTCAAAGCATAACATCATCAACTCTAAGTACCACTCTTTTAATAAATAGTAACATTGGTCTATCTGCATCTGTCTGGGTTCCATTATATCACTGTGCATACATGCACACCATTCAGTGTCATTTTGATCAGTTGACATCCATTTTGGAACTTCCCTCAGGCTTCTGTAATTCCGTCCCCCACAGAAGAAAAAACAACATCTAGAGGTCTACATTCCCTTCATCCAGGTCCTGGTCAGCCTACCAGGTACAGAAACCTATAAATGCAGCCTCTCATTCCTTGGAATTTCCTAGTGACAAAACTTCCTTGTGACATACTTGCCTCCAGAGCTCCCCTTGGGATGAGGTTAAGAGCTGTCCTGAATAGGACTATGCTCAGCACCCTTCCTTTCCTGAGCCCTCCTTCCCCATTCCTTTACTGAGTTGCATAAGAATCATTTCCTTAGTGTCTCACCTGCATGTGTATACTTCCTTGGGCTCTACTTTGAGAGACCCAATCCAAGGCACCCCATATCTCTTTGCCTGGACGATCACCTGGTACCTACTTGGTATGGAGTTAGACAAGTCCAAAATCCCTTGGCCATTATAATGTTATTTCTAGCCATCCTCCTGCAGGGGCTTGGTAAGTCAGAAAACCCAAGAGCAACTTCAAACCCATAGCACAGGCTATTCTCTTTCAACAAGGAGGTCAAAGACTCAGGGTGTCATGCTAATCTCCATGCAGGCAGCTAGCTCTTCCATATTTGGAATTCTGTGCTTTTCACCAAACACCATTAGTAATGGAAGTTAGTACTGTGACTCTGCTTTTTGAAATTTCTTCTTGGAACATTGATTTATTACCTGTCATTTTGCTGCTATATATTTATAATAAAATATCTGAATTTTATTTACTCCTCCCAATTAAATACCCAAGACATATTCAGAACAGGAGAGAAAGGACATAGCCCATTATTCTGCCAGGGAACTGGTTCTCAAAAAGTCTGTTGTAACACTTTATTTCTCACAAACATTTGTGCTCTGTAACACTGAGATCATGAGAGCAGAGGGATGGAAATGTACCAGTTATCTTTCATTAGAAGCTGGACAAAGAGGTGAACACAAGATTTAACTGAGACCATTCATGGAAGCCATGAGAAGGCAGAGAGGAAAAGTGTCTCAATGCTTAGGGTCTCAGCTAAGCAGATTGTCCCTCTGGATTTAATGTCAGCCATTTGTATACAAGTCACCTCTCTCTTAGTCTTCCCTGAACAGAAATGGGATTGACGCTACTTCTTACGGGCCCCACAACCCACTCCTGGAGTTCTTGGGAGCAGTTGATCACAAAATACAGTTTCCAGCACTACCCAAATCCATTGGAAGAATGGTACTGCCTTATTTGTCTTAATAAGGTGTTACCCATTCCCTCAAAACATTATAGACTAAAGAAAGAATGGAAAGAATGGAAAAGATTAAATAATTAAGTCTAGAAACTGATAAAAACCAAGATGTTCTTCCTTAGATTTTATCTCCTTTCTCTTCACAGCATTAAACATATCCACATTAGAAAAAGAATGTGGTGCTGAGAAGACTAAGGGACCCCAGGAACACCCCCATGCTATTACCACTGTCACTAGATCAGTGACTTGTTCAATGTATGTTTGTATGAAAAAGGAGAACACACTTTTCCACAAAAAATTGCTTTCATGGATAGAGCATATGAAGGATACAAATGGTTAACTATCTTTGGATGTCTCTGGGCAGAAATGAGATAATTGTACATAGAAGAAAAGAACCAGGAAGAGCAAGAAGGCATTCCCTGAGATGAGTAAGGTGCAAAGAGTGATCCCAGGAACAGAGGGAAAGGAAGGTAGGTGACATAGGCAGATTGAAGCATCAACAATGTCTCCATCCAACTGGGTGAACTCAAAAGACTGAAAACTAAGGGAAAGAAGCACACATAAATGAATATTCTGCATAGCTCTTATTACATAAAGTACAAAACTGACCTAGCCAACTCATTCTATTCAAAGTTAAGATAACAGTTGCCCTTCTGTAGAAGAGTTGAGGACTCTGAATTAGCAATATTCTGCTTCTTGATTTGGGTCTGGATGCATAAAAGGGCACTTTTTATATGTATATTGTTTTTCATTAAAAAACTGGAGGAATCTGGCTGGGCATGGTGGTATATCCTTGTAATTCCAGCTACTCAGGAGGCAAAGATAGCACACAGTTTGAGGACAGCCTGGACAAAAGCATGAGATCTTATCTGAAAAAAAAAAACCAAAAGGAGAAGGTCTGGGGGCATGCGTCAAGTGGCAGAAAGCTTGCTTAATAAGCTCAAGCCCCTAAGTTCAAGACCCAGTGCTATACAACAAAACAAAACTAATAACAAGCAAACAACAACAAAACTGGGGAACTGCTGTTAGCTATTGGATAAATCCAGTTCCTTTCCTTTTTCTCAGATATGCAATGGGGGACAAACTCATTCTCATTTCTTAAATTTCAGAATATTTTGGAGAACCATTCACCATTAATGGTAGGCTTTCCAGGAGTTCAAAGTTGAAGTTCATGAAGTTGCCTTCTGCAGAAAAATACCAGCACCTTCTTTCTCCTTTTGTCTCTTCTTACATGTGTATATGTCATAAATGGAGACAACACTGGGATAGAAACTAATGCTCTGAAAGAATCATGGCAGTCTCCTGGAAATTTCTGGTAATCTCTTCTTCTTACTAATGGGTTTTCTGTGGACTACTGTATCATATCAGATATAAAATGTGCCTCCCCATCTGCCCATATATATGAACAAAGGAGAAATAACCATGGATTTCTGGGTCTTTCTTAGCCTGAAACCTGCTATTTAATATTTGTTCAGTTTTATGTTTGGATTAAAATTCTTCTCTGTGTGTCCCTTACTCCTGACACCTCTCAGCTTCCTTATGGAGAGCTTGTCTACTTAGGTGTTGCTTCGGAACCTACACACAAGCTCACAGCCCTCCAGAGCCTGCAGGACCTCTACCACGGAAGACCTCCTACCTTCATCTTGAAACACTCCTGCAGACTGCTATCTCACTAGTGTGCCTCTGTGTTAGTTGGCGTGGGCTGCCATAACAAAGTACACCAAATGGGTGACTTAAACAGCGGATATTTATTTTCTCACAGTTCTCAAGGTTAAAGTACAAGATCAGGGTGCCAACAGGATTGGCTGGGAAAGAGGAAAGGTCTCTTTCTTTGGCTTACAGACAGTCAGCTTCACTGTCTTCACGGACTTACTTCTGAGTGTTTAGAGAGATCTTTAGTGTCTCTTCTATAAGGACATCAGTATTCTCTGATTAGAACCCCAGCCACATGACCTCAATTTATGCTGTCTCCAAATATCACCTAGTGTGTGGGAAGGGGGCTTTAACTTATGAATTGGAGGCAAGGGGAATGCACCTCCGTCCACTGCAGTCACATCTCCTATTTTACTTTTCTTTCACATTTTTGGAGTCATGGGATTCATTAAGTGTGATTTTTCTCTGCTTGTAAGAAACTGTTTTAGCCACTAATGTAATCTTAGTATGTATATACAACACCCAGTATAATCTTAGGAATGTATTTACAATGTTGTTATCAATTTCAAAATAATTGTAGGACAATGATTCTACCATAAGCTGCCAAACTTCACACTCCAACACTCTAATTACAATTTCACATACATGTGTTCAAGCTTTTGGCATTTAATATAGTTTTGCATATCCCTTGCTTTCCTTCCAACTGTATGCAGGTGCAATACCAGTGAAGATGCTCTAAGACAGTGGCAGGAACAGGGGCTGCAGTAGAGAGATGCCTGGACAATTGCTCTACCTAGAATGATGACAAGCCCCAGTCTGCAAGAGCTCCTGTGGGCCTGACTACAGGGACACGTGAGGCTATTTTCCTCATGGAATTCTAATGGGGCTGCACGCACCAGGTGCCCAGACTCTGCCTCTTAACCCAGAAGTGGTCTATTAGAGAGGCACCAATGGTCCTCCCTCATGCTCACAATTCTGGATGGAGGTCAAGGTTCAGCTTTGTGTGGCTAGATATGATAAATCACTCAGGATGCAGCAATCTTGTAGTATTTTGTCTAAGCTGTATATCCAGTGAAGATAAAAAATAAAAACCAAATTTCCTTTTTTGATGAATCACCTATTTCTAATGGAAAGAATCAGCACACACTAAAGACTGGATTCGTCTGCTTTTATGACTTTTATGTAGAAAGTTCACTTCATAGACCCCAACAATGAAAGAGTCCACTTTCTAATTGTATACATCTCAGTTTCTTCATCTGTGAAATAGGATTTTATATAAAATGAGGTGGAATGTAGTGTGAAGACTTTTTCATGAGCTTTGTTATCATTATCAGTTTATTATCATCAACACTTTTAATTTCAACCCTTGAATATTTATAAGGTGCTTGCTGCATGCAAAGTATACCTTACATACAATGAAATATCCTTTGATACATGTCTTGACTTTTAAGAAGCTATGAGTTAAGCCAGCGTCTGTTTTAAAGATTAAGAAACTATAAGCTTCAAAGGAAAGAAAGTATTAATTTAAGGTCTTTTGGCTACTATTTCCCTTACATTTACAAACTTCCTGTATAAGAGACTAAATCACAAAATATTCACTCAAATAACTCCAAGCTTAATTCTAACCTGTGTCTATGGTCCTTAATTTTCCAAAACATCCATATTGATATAAACAGATTGCACAAATCAGGCAAATAGACTGGGATATGTTAAAATGTTTAGTTGGTCCTGTCCTCAGGTGTCTGCTTCTTAAATATTGAGTCTCCCTCTGCCTAATTGTCCACTTAAAAGTAGTACTTTGGTGATCAACCCCTACAAACATGCGGTCCACTGAGATTGTATCGTGGCACATCAGTGGCTCAGCCATGAGCATTTCAGCTACCACAACCACTCCTCCATCAACGAAGAAGGAAATGACTCCTGTGTCTCTTCACAGCACACTGGTTGTAGAAATGAGGAACTTCAGCAGTTAAAGAAGTACTCAACTTAATTCAAAACTCTGAACAAGGGAATATCCATGATCAAAGACAGGAAACCCCAGACATTTGCCTAAAGTTCTTGATATACAGTAGAGAACTACAAGCACTAAAGCCCTAATGAGGGCATGGAGAGGAGGTGCTGGCATCCAGGCTGGCTCCAGCCCAAAGCCTTCAGGTTTGAAAATTGGTCCAAAATGATTTATGTACCCTTTCTATGAAAAAATATTTTTTGTCCTTAAATTCCCCCAAGATGAAACAAAAGAGGGTCAAAGACAGAAGCAGAAGAAAATTAAATTTGCTCCACTGAGAATACAAGAGAAAACACTGTCATCTTTCAAGAAAACTATTAATGACTGCATTCCCTGCACTAGTGAACTAGAGAACAGGGAATGTGTCTTTGGGTGAAGCTAGGTCCATGCTGCTGAAGGATCTGTATGCTAAGTGAGGAGCTGATATTTAATTAAATGCTAATCTGATGCGGAGCGATGGATAAGATAAAACTGCAAGAGATTTATGCAAAATACATCATCCAGTTTATATTTGTACATTTAATCTTAATGCTTGACTATCACAGATGTCTTTGAGATTCTAATGAAAACTCTGGTCCTTCTTTCCAGAAGTGTGTGTGTGTGTGTGTGTGTGCACGTGTGTGTGATAAGATGCATTCTTCAAAGTCAGGACCTCACGTGAAGCCCAGAGTAACAGAGCAAGTGCAATGCCCTGAGTTCAATACCCAGTACCACCAAGATCAAAAGGAATCACACTGGGTTTGGTGCTATACTTCTGTAACCCCAGCACTCGAGAGGTTAAGGCAGGATTGTGAGTCTAAGGCCTACCTGGGCTACATACCAAGACCTCATCATAAGAAAGGAAGGAGGGAGAAAGACAGGGAGAGGGGGAAACAAAGAAGTAGGAAAAATAAGGATTTTATATATAGAGAGATATAGATATAAATATATAACACATATGTATACAAATATGCTAAATTTGCTTAAAAACTTTCTCCACAAACGTGCAAGAAAATTACAGCCATTACAATAGAAGAGAGGGAGGCAGAAGAACAGTTACATTTCTCAGTCTATGTTTTTATATGTTTGAGTGTTTATCAAGAATATGCAATATTTGAGACAAGGAAAAACACAGTTGGCATTAGAATTACTCCTGATGCACACAGAATCCAACTGTACTCTTGCTTAAACCATAGAAATTAAAACAATTGCTCATGAGGCATATTTCATGATTTGAGCACTTCAGTTTTTTGCAGAAGCAGAGCTAATTAAAGATCACATGCATTTTAGGAAGGTGCCTCAATATACTTTGTATACCTATATGAAAATTGAACAATGAAACCTGTTGAAATTATTCTATAAATGGGGAAGGGAGAAAGACAGAGGGGGGTGAATCTAATTAGGATACACTGTAAGCCACATGTAAACGTCACAATGAAATCCCCCTGTATAACTAATATATGCTAATAAAAAAATAAAAAAGAAATTGCCTCCAAGAGACATATCCCAGGAATTGGAGGGCATGGGGAGAAAGGGGTAGAATAAGGAAGGGGAAGAAGAAACTAAAAGGTGATTTCAGGCTAAGTTCTGGGCTTGGTCTGCTCCTATAAAGACCTTTGGAATACAAGTTACACCTCAGAGTTCGCCTTGTATGGAAACAAAACATCTTGGCTCTTGTTTTGGCCATATCAGTCATTCCTAGGCTGTTCAAAGCATCTACTGTCTGAGGAGGAGATGTAAAATTTTTAGATATTTTGCTTGTCTGTGCAGACAGGTGGCTCTAGCATTCAAGGGCAATCCTCTGAAAGTTGCAGGTATTAGCTCTCCACAACAATGCACACAGAAACAGAGTACTTGCACATAGGATCAAAGGAATCCACAGGGACCTAGGTGAGGCACCAGCCACACACCATGCCCAGTAGGCTTAGTATTCATGCATTCAACAGATGTTTGCTGAGAGCCTAGAACTGTGCTCTCCAACATGGGAACCACAAGACACCTGTGGTGGTTATCATGTGAGAAGGGGCTACTGCAGAAAGGGCTGTGCTATCTGTATAAAATAAACAAGGGTTCTGAATACTCAGTAGAATAATAAGACTATAAACTATCTTCAAGTGATAGTAGGTACATATTACAGATTAGACAAAGTTCATCATTTAAAATAGGCTTGCCTGTTTCTTTTTCATGTGGCTCTTAGAAAATTTTGAATCACATATCTGGCTCATATTCAATTTCTATCAAACATCTCAGATCTAGATAAAATACATCCGACGCATGCCAAGGTCAAGGATACTGTAGTGACCAAAGGGAGACATGGTGCCGCTCCTTTCTTAGGATGTTTACAACCTGTTGGTTATAACAATAAATAAACAAATGAAGAAACACCATGTTACCCTTTATTTAAAATATTATGATGGAAATAGAAAGGTAATTTAAAGTGAGTAATAAACAAGGCAATGAAATAGAGCGCACAAGGGTGGGATATACATCAGGAGACTCATTGGGAAACATGTCTTAAAAGACCTGTCTTTTAAACACAAACACTGAGCCAAGCAGTGAATAAGACTATAAGACCTGGAAGAAGGGTGGATGAGTTGAAATGTTTTAAGGATATTCCAAGCTAGAGGCCATCAGATGGTAGGAAAAAACATCTATGAACCACTTAGTTTTTTTTACTATAGTATAAATGGTGAAAATGATGTAAAATTCCTTGACATCTAACTTGACATGCACAGTTGACCTCTGTGAAAAAATGATCATACTTAAAGGTTGACTGAGGAAGGGAATTTTTTTTCTTTTCCTGAATAACATTCAGACTCACTTCAGTCAGTAATGTTCAAAGTACTTAGAAGACCAAAGCTCAAGTAAAGGAGAAAGAACTTCTATGCTTACAAGATGGAAAATGCAAATTCCCAGAATTCACTCGAAACACATTCACAAACCTTGTTTATTTTCCACTTAATGATTTTGAACTTGTCTTTGAAAACATGTAAGAGTTCAAAATAATTTTAAGTACTTTCTTAAGTAAGAGAAAGCTGGAACAAAATACTTTTGAAATTTCTAACTAATACCAAAAAGATTAAGACTTAATTCCTTGGTATATAAAAGCTTACTCTAATAAATACAATTTTTAGCATAGTCTATTAAATCTTTAATAGTACATAATATACCATATAAATTTTCTCGATTGGCTCTTCTGAGAGAATGTTAGTATTTTAACATATTTTGCTCCTAATACTAACATGACCCCAAATTATGATTTTTAAAAATCTAGCTTATTTCATATCACAGGTGAAAGTGTGTAAATGTAAAGAAATGACTGTGAGTGAGGCATGGTGGTATACACCTGTAATCCCAGCACTCAGGAGGCTGAGGCAGAAGGATCACAAATTCAAAGCCAGCCTGGACTACACCATAAGACCTTGTCTCCAAACAACAACAACAAAACCAAAAATGGCTTACAAGTTTCAATTTTAACTCAAAATTGCTATAGATTCTGAATTAATATTTTGTGTTAAAGTTAAAATTAGAATTTTCAGGAGAAGGCAGATTCTTCAAGATTTGTTTTCTAAATGAGGGACAATTACGCAGGATTATTTCTCATAAGAAAGTATGTAATGGTCTAACATATTTCAAAGAGATATCAGAGATAACAGATACTTATTACCACATAAGTAGTCTATTTCAGTCCATCAACATTTAAGAATTCCAGCTTCCCTGCCCCTTACTACAGCTATGGATGAGAGTTCTTCCGGATTCCTGAACCTCTCAGAAACTCTCCAGGAGGAAGCAACACACCAGTGCAACCAATGATCCTCAGGTTTCCTTAGAATGCCCGGGAAGAAGGGGAACACAGGTCCTCTCTGATAGAGGGAAATCAAAGCAGGATTCAAAGCAGAAGTGATATTCTATCTGGATCATGAAGGAAGAGAAAGGTTTTTATAAATGCAAGTAAAAGGAAAGCATTCCTGGAAAACAAAATATTCTGAAGAAGGTAAGAAGTGCGAATTCTCCAGGAGAGCCACTAAGTCCTAAGCTCAGAGCACAATCGAATAGCTCTGTGTACCTAAAGCTCTAGACGATGAAAGGTGACAGGTGACTTTGGATCATGCTGCAGGGAAGAGTTTGGAATTCACTCTTTACTTACTTTTTTCTTTTCTTTTTTAAAATATGTGTGCACATTTTAGTGCAGTTTCTTCAATTTTATTAGAGAAAGAGCAAATAAGAAACAAGAAACAGTAGAGCTTCTTTTTTAAGCCTGTTCTGATCACTGCCCCATCCTCAGCAATTTACAAACTTTGAATTATCTTTGTTCTCTGCTTTTCATTAGGATGATTATTGATTTATGAGCAGACTTAATGTGGCTCTTTCAGGCATTCTGAGTCACCCGACAGTAGCTCTGTAAATAGATCAATTTCTGCCTTTAAAATTTGATGTTTCCTGTCCTAACGAATCATTATTTTGACTAAACTCAGAAGAATTCTTCATGTTCGGCAAAGTATCATTAAATTACTCTTAGAAGGGCTGAGGCAATATTATATAGTATCAAGGAGAAGTGATCAAGAATGCTTGACTTCATTAAAGGTCGCTTGTTTACTGCAGTAGCTCTGTTGCCCAGAAAACAACAGGATAGGATTACTCTGTTGCTCTTGGAGGACTGTGTTAACTATCATCTGAATTTAAAAAGACTCATGGGTCTCCATCCCCACGGATCACATGTAACTTGAGCATTTGGCAACCGAGGATGAGGATGATTACGTCCTACATATGTAAACGATAAGTGCTTGTTGAGGTTTCAATATCATGTTGTCCACTCCCAAAAAAAGACTCACGTGTTGGGGGGGGGGGTTTGCAAGGTTCTGGGAACTTTAGGTGGTGGAACCCAGCTGAGGAAGTAGGTCTCTGCGGGGAGAGGGGGTCATCCTAGGGGATCTCTTGTTCCTGGACCCTTCCTGTCTTTCTCTTTCTCTTTGCTATGAGGTGAACAGCCTCCTCCTCCACATGTTCCCACTGCCATGATGTTCACCACTGTCCCAGAATCAACAGAGCTGAGGACTATGGATTGAAATCTCTGAAATCCTGAGTTAAAGTAAAACTTTCCTCCTTTAAGTTGTTTATGTGAGGTACTCTGTCATAGCAATGAGAAAAGTAACTTACGGTACTCTTTCTTGGGGGGAAATTTCTAGAACCTTCTCTGCACTCCCTTATCCTTGTCATAATTCGATACTATTAATAAACATATGCTCTTTAAAGACTTTTAATCCCTAGGAAAAAGCATCTGAAATGTGAGCAGAGAGACTATCATACAGAAACCTTGACTACACTCTTTATACTTTTACTAAACTAACTGTCAATGGCCACAGGTCTTAATATTCTGAAATTAGTCCCCTTCCTATAAAACAGGAAGTTACATGCCCTACCTTCAGGCTTATTGTAAGGAATGAGGTAGTTATTTGTAACTGCAATAGTTATTTGTAAATCATGCAGCTCTTTATAAATGTAAAATATTACCACTACTCATTAACCCTACAATTCCAAAAAGGTCAGGGATAAAACACATTAGGCTGATGTCACCATTCAAAACTTGCCATCAATTAACATTGTCTATTTGATCAAGGACTGTGGAGTACATTGTGTTTTGTGAATCAAGTTTTTGGTCTCTGGTAGGATAAAAAGAAAAAGTAAAAAAACAGGGGTATTTGCCAATGTCAAAGAGTTCTGCTCTTTTCTTATCTCTGTGGATAGCAGTATTCCACCTCATTGGTTATCAGATTAAAGCAGTGCTTATAATACCATTTTAATTGAGTATATTCTCCTTGGACTTTAGCCTACTTCTATGTTAGGAGTCAGGATTTAAAGGAAGGGAAAGGTTATAACTCTCTGAGTTCAAAGAACTAATAGAGAGTTCCATGAACAGACTTCTGAACAAGTAATTCTTGGGTTGCCCAATAATGAATACAACTCAGTGGGCAAAAATCTCCAATTTTGTGTTAGGAAATTTGTGTTTGCAAATATAAGCCACATTGTGAAAAGGCCCTATCGGGTGGAAAAGAAAGATGATATTCCACATCTGCATGTATGGAAACATCACAGGGAACCCCATGTATTTGTATAATTAATATGTGTTAATAATAACAAAAATTTTTTTAAATATGCTGCTCTTTTGATCACCTACTTGATGTTTTCTGTGTATTAATGGGTGTCATTTATGTGGTTTCCCCTAAAAAATATCCAAAATGTAAGCATTGCACCATGACCTTAAAAAAAAAAAAAAAAAAAAACTACTAAGTAAGCCAACTACTTGGGTGGCTGAGATGGGGAGGATCATGGTTCCAGGCCAGCTTGTGAGACCCCCATCTCAATGAAAAAAAACTGAGTGCGGTGGTACACACTTGCCAGAAAGTCTAAAATAGGAGGATTGTGGTTCAGGCCAACCTGGGCATAACACAAGACCTTATTTCCCAAATAACCAGAGCAAAACAGGGAAGGAGGTATGGCTCAAGTGGTAGAGTGCCTGCCTCACAAGCTCAAAGTCCTAAGTTCAAATCCTAGTACCACCAAAGGGAGAAAAAAACCTAAGTGTCAAATTGGGAAGCAAAGAAATAGTAAATATTAAGCATTTTGTGGGGTTGGCCTTGTGGGCGCTTGACCCTGGTGGTTCACATTGCACATGGACAGTTTTTCTCTCAGCTATTCTAGACAGGCATCCATAAATTACTTTTAGTAGGTACCAATATTGGACAGTCACTACAGTTTATGGTTGCTTTGTGCCATAGAGAGTAGCTAAGGCAAGGCCCCTGTAGGACCAAACAGAACATAACCGACACAGGTATTAAAGAAAAGCCACTTGGCACTAGCAAATGTCAGGCAGGCCAGAATAGGGCCTTAGAACGCATCTGCTCTTGAGGCATGATGCTGACCCAGACAGGCACAGGTTCATCTAGTAAGACAGGGTAATTAGAGGGAGGATTACATTATTTTAGGCATTGGTGAGTTAACAATATTTTCTGCCTTCAAATTGCTAGACATTCTGGATTTAAGACCACATAGAAAGTTATGACTGGATTCTCTATGGCTTATCCATGGGTTCAAAGAAACCACCTACGTGTATTCAAGGTGACTGGATTTGCTATTTATTCATTATCTTTTTTTTCTTTTTGGTAATTCTCGGGGGTTTGAACTCAGGGCCTCATGCTTGTTAGGCAGGCGATATTACCACTTACCCCACTCCACAGCCCTATTTATCTAAATTCTAATGATATCTTACAATATCAGTGGTCCAAACCAAGGCATTACCCAAAGAAAAATGGTAGGCTTTACTTTTTAAAAATGAAAGGAAAAAAAGGGTTAATTAAAAATAATATGCCATCTTCTTGGTATACAAGAAAGAAATATCCAAAGATAATTCCTGCAGATAAAACAATTCTAATTTAAAAAAAACCTATGCTTGAAATATTAAGATTGATCATGGTATTAAGTAGTAACAAATGCTTTGAAAGTCATGTTTCAGCCTATGTCTAAAGTATGATAAGAAAAACTGGAAAAAAATAAATTGATTATGTTAGAGGGAAGACCTATTCTTAAAAGAATGGTTAAATTTTTAAAATATGGACTGGAATTAAGGGAAAAAATGTGCTAATCTTAAAAAAGGATATCAGCTATGAAGAAGTTTGAAACAGTAACCAGAGCCCAAAAAAATTTCCCAAAGAAAGGGAAACAAATTAGTATAGCAAAGTATCTCCACCAGAGAGAATCAGGATCCCCAAAGTCCTAAGAAGCAACAGCATCTGGGAAACCTCCCCTAAAAGGATGCGGCAGCTCTATAAAGTGGTTACAAAAAGTGTAGGCAAACTTTAGAGGAAAAGATCAGGAAGGTTAGCACAAAATAAAAACACACGCTAAAAATTAGCCCTAAAGTGATATAGCCATTGGAAATGGAGATGAAGTATTGTCTATACCCTTAGGTACAGTCACATCCACAAATTTCTCCACAAACAGGAAAAAGCAATTGTGGGTCCCCATTGGGATGTTTGCCTACTTGAGATTAAGCCAGAAACAAAGCAACATTCTAGACCTTGTTGAGTTTTGTTTTTATTTTTACAAAAATCTTATCCCCAGAAAAGAAAAACACCTACTTTATCACTAGAAAAATTACATCAAGCCGGGCGCCGGTGTAATTACGCCTGTATTCCTAGCTACTCAGGAGGCAAAGATCAGGAGGTTCATAGTTTGAAGCCAGCCCAGGCAAATGATTCAGAGACCCTATCTTGAAAAAACCCTTTCACAAAAAATTGGGCTGATGGCGTGGGTCATGGTGAAGGACCTAAATTCAAGCCCCAGTACCACAAAAAAAAAAAAAATTACATCAAATTTTAGACAGCAAATGTTCACTTATCATAAAGATAATAAATAATAAGAGTTCTATAACAGGAAAGATTATTAAAAAAACTGGTCCACTTTTATGGGAATCAGAGGATTCAGGAAAATCAGTATAAATCTGTTTAGAAAAATACACTTGATGTAGGATTTAATGAAACACACAATAAAATCAACATGCTTATGAAACAAAAACACCCTCAGAATGACTTTTCCACAAGATGAAAGAGTCTTCATAGATTTATTAATTTCTGCCCCTTTTAGCTGAAATTCTTTTAAGAACAACCCTCTTTTGAAGGAAACAAAATTTATCCCAATAGTACAGGAAAGCAAGTAGATCTCTCCACCTCCACCTTCACCCTTCTGTTTGCACTTCTTTTGCAAGAGTCCTGAGCAAGTATCTACCGCCAAATGTTAGAAGTCATCCATTTATTTTTTCATTCATTTAGCACACATGATTGAGCATCTAGTTCACCACAAGGCCCAAGAATAAGATCCACTTACATAGTTACTAATGGAGGGAGGTGGCGACAGGTGATTACGGTCCATGAAGAGACTACACTGGAGGTTCCAAGAAATGTAGGTAGTCAATCCACAGTCAGAGTTACAACTGACCAAACATGGAGGTGCACGTTTTAAAGCAACCCAATGTACTAAGCGTTAGTCACCATGCTGTTCCCTGAAAGATCTGTAAGTAGGACAGGCACCCACATGAGAGGAACAGTGGTAATAATGAAGACTAATTTTCTCCTGGGAACTGTCTCTTCTAGTTAAGCCTTTGAAAAAATGACAGTACTCTACTGAAGGCAGACTGCAGTTGATATGAAGACCTTCCCTCTGTTTATTCCACAACTACTGGGCATTTCAAGAGGATGCATGAAATATTGCACAGACAGGAGAGGCTGTCTGGACCTGTGTGAATCTAACCCAACAGTCTGCTCTGGGCTTTGCCACATGCACTATTCCCAGGGCAGCTCTAACATGATTTCTTCCTCATTGCATCAGTCCTGAACCTTACATCCTGAGGACCTTTCTTCTCTCTCTCTCTCTCTCTCTCTCTCTCTCCTCTCTTTCTCTTTCTTTCTTTCTCTGCCTCATTCTTCACCTGACTCTTACCTGGGTGTTCCATAACCTGGGCAAATCATCTTTGAGTCCTTCAGGTTTCTGGAACCTTCAATCTCAGCATAGCCTCCTACAGAAATGATGGAACATTGAGTCACAAGAACAGTTGAAAAGATATTTTCTATCTTTTCCTTAATCCTATGGAAATAATTTTCAAAATAAATAATTTATAAAAGACAGAGTAGATCTTGTGCCAGGACCCACACCACCGTGTGATTCCAAAGTTGTTTGCAAAGTCAGTTTGTTTGCTAGTCACTGACGTGCACTGCAGGTCTGGTGTTTTCCCAAAGATGTATTTGGACTATCACATCACATTTGTCTTTATGAAATATTCTGCCAGATTATAGGGCAGACAAGGTAGTAATGTCTAATATTAGACAATAATAGCTATCTCAGGTGACAATGATAGTTATAATATTTGAAGCTTATACTTACTATTGATACAAAGAAAGATTTGTATTTATTCCAGAAATTTCTTCCTGTGGTTCTGTTGCAACTGCTTCATGGGCTATAAACAGTGATGAGTGACATATACACTGAAAGCATCCTGCCTGTCATAGAGACATCAACTTGAGAGTTAAACTGACCTATTTTTGATGTCATTTGGCCACTTCAGAGCTTTGAGACTTAGAACAAACTTCTTGCTGTTATTTAGATTATTACAATAATGTGCTGTGAGTTTACCTGACAATAGTATTGAATGAGACTATAGAAGAACCCACAGAGCCTTCAGTAAATATGAGCTAGTTATATATGGCTAAGGGTACATGCTGTGGTTTAAAGAATCTGTCTTTAGGCAACTGTATACACAGAATTTTGAAGACAATATTCAAAAACAATGGACCAAGCATTAGCCTATATTGGATATGGCCAGTTTGGGCAGCAGAGCCAACAGAACAGAGCCAAGCTGATGAAACAAAAGAACAGAGAGTGAACCTGGACCAGAGACAAGGTAAACACATCCTAGTAACACCTTGTTAAGAGTTTTTATCCTAATCTAATACAAAATCAAACTATTATTCTATGTTTAAGATTGTGTGCAATCTGGTCATTAGTCTGTAGGCGGAAGCATATATCAATACTTTTCCATCTTCACAAAATTCTTATATTAAAGTTACTCCTTAAGCCACTGAAATCTGATCCTTTCTTTCTTAAGAGTTATTACATTTATAATTATGTATTTGTTTGCTTATTTGTCTACTTTCCTCAGCTTTAAATTTCACAACTATGTTTGTGTCATTGGGTATACATTGTTATATCCATATAGACTCTCCAATGGATACCATTTGTAATGAAAACCTAAGCGTAACAAAGATTATGATTTGGTTATTTAACCTAGGAAGGAAGCATATGCTAAGCACATGTTTACTAAGCAGCTTTCCATGAAGCAAACAACTCAGTCTCTGGGATGGATAGAACAAACATGAGGCTGAATATCTGGGAATGATTTGGGAAAGTTCATAGACAGAGTCTGACTAAAGATGGATCACAGAGAGATTTATATTAAAACCCCATGTCCTCAGTATGACACATTTGAGGGCTTTGTTTTAATGTTTCTCCTTTGGCTACCTTGCATACCCTTGCCTAACTTCTGGCCATTATTTATAGGCACATGAGTCTTTTGGCTAAGTCATGCATGGCCATCATTGAACCACATGCTTCTCACCTCTTTTATTGTTTATCACTTTCTGGTGTGGGAAAAGCTCTCAAAGACAAGTGGTAAAGACCTTGGGCCTTAAATCTTGGGACTGAATCCTGACTCATCTATTTATTAGCAAATGGATGATTATCTTGTTTAAACTATACTTTCCACATCTGTAAATAAGGATAACGGTAGTTCAACTTCATAGAAATGTGGAAATAAATAAATAAGACAACGTCTATAAAATCCTTTACTTGCAACAAATATTAACTATTTATTATTGTTGATCCTTCATTCCTTATGTGGAATGTTTCATTCTTTAGAATTTTTTTTTCAGTTAGCACTCAATCATCTTATATATATCGAGTGGTTACTATTTGACAGAATAATTCAGAATTTAGAGGATATTAAAATATGTGGCTCTTATACTTTCCCAATGAGTGAAATTACTATTATATCAATAAAGTATAAAGGCAATATTCCATTCAAAGTCAATGTCACCCCTGAAGTTATTCCAAAATATGAAACATTTTATTAAAGCTTTAATGAATGTATCTTCATGTCATTTCACCTCAACTTTCTAAACAAAAGGCACATTCAAATATGAGAATGTTTTACATTTTTCAACTGTTCTAAAACTTAGAGAAATCTATAAAAGGAGAATTTTTGATAAATTCTTGTTATTTCACAGAGCAGACTTTTTTCTCCACATTTAGATGATTTTTGGCATGTTGGGTATTTTCTCTATACTGTCTAGTTGCTATTTAAACTTTCAGATTTTTATTATACAGAAAGCAAAATAGGCAGAGTAATGACTGAGGGAGTGAATTTAACCAAGATATATTTTAAGAACTTTTATAAATGTCACAATGTACCCTCACTACAACAATAATGCAATAATATAATAATATGATAAAAAAAGGAGATAGGAAAATAAAAAAGAAAGAAAACACAAGGAAATAAAATAATATTTTTCCCAGTTTAAGTAGCTAAGTATACCAGATAAATAGAAATCAACTATACCAACATACTTTGTTTTTCACCTTAATAAATACCCATCAAGTCTCTCACATGTACCAGGCACTGGGCAAGTACTTACCAAGGGTAAAGAACTCCTCTCTCCATGAGAGCAATGGAGAGAACAGTCAAAAGAAGAAGTTCTCTAGTCAGATATGTACTAACACAGTCACTCAATAGCTTCCACTTTGAAAAGGCTCTGAGATCAAGTAGCCCTGAATTTGAATTCCAGAACTTCTACAAATTAGCTACATAACTTTGACTATGCAACTCAATATTTCTGAGACTTGATTATCTCACCTTTAAAATAAGGACCAATCATCTTATTCTGAAGGCTGTGGAGCTGAAATGGGGTATATGTATGCAGCATGTTTAACTCAGTGCATAGATCACCTAGAGCCTACAATTAGTATTACGCTAGTTCCCTTCCCTGCTTGAGCCTTTTTTTTTTTTTTGACAATTAGAGGGGAATCAACCTCAGCCTAAACAGGGGTGATTTATGGCATATGTTACTCTTTTAAAGGGACAGAATGTGTTGCTGTGAACTTAGATTCAAAATCCCCGTAGTAATTGTTCATAACAGACATTTAAAAACCCAATAACTCAAGAAAGCAAAGTACAGTGTATTTTCTACTATCCTGAAAAAGGCCATGTAACACTTGATACAGCAAGAGTTCAATGTTGGTTTCAACCAAATCCAATTGTTCTCCATCTGCTCATGGAATGATAAAACCCCTCTTCCTGTATAACAGACCAACAAAGATTTGAAGCAAAAGGGATTTTTTTTCAAATTGCCATATCAAATGACTATGTTTATGTGCCAAAAAATTGTACACAGGGAAAAAATCAAAGGAGATCATGCACAAAACCAAAGCACAATAAACTTTTGAAAGCCATCTCTGCTCTCTTGGAACTATTTCATTTGTGTTTTACGGAAGAGGACACAGCATCAGTGAAAAGCATACTTACTGGAAGGTCAGGTGATTCAAGTAAGTTACATTATTTTAAGATTCCAACCTTCAAAATGATATTTTTATCCTTCACAATCTTTATAATCATTTCAGATCTTAACTACTTTTGTACTACACATATAGGATAAATTTTCTGGCTAATATTTTATGTAGAGTAAAATAAGCAACCAAGTTATATTTAGAGATAGTAAACAACAGAAGGCAACAAACAAAACCTAGAAAATCCAAAGGAATCCATAATCTATAAGAATTAACAAATGAATTTAACAAAAGTAACTTGATTCAAAATCAATGCACCTCTTTGACTCTATTCCTCCCTCCAAATCATCTCAGACCATTTTTCATGGAAGTCTTCTCTTCCCTGACATTTAAGTTTCAACTCATCTGGTCCTTTTATAAACTCCCATAGCCTCATCCCAGCATAGTACCTGAAAAGTGCTCTTCATTTTTCTATCCAATTCACTACTTTAGGGTATACTAAGGAATAAAGACTATTTTTGTCATTCTTTCCTAATCCTGGCCAGCTCAGTATGAATGAGTGAGCAAATAAAGAGCATAATAGACTATCTTTCATGGAATTCATTTTAGCAATGTTCACATGAAGACTTTTAAGAGGCACTGAATAAAATCAAGACTGAATTTTCAGCTGGGCATGGTATGACATGCCTATAATCCCAGCACTTAGGAGGTTGAGACAGGAGGATTGTGAGTTCAAGACCAGCATGTCCTTACAGATGATTGATAGACAGATAGATGATAGATAGATAGATAGATGGATAGATAGATAGATGATAGATAATTTCATACAATAGATATTTCATACAATGGAGAATAAACTCTATTGCTTTGATTCACTTGCCTATTTCTTTTCACTCTCTTTTTATTAGTGTACATTAATTATATAAAAGGGTTTCACTGTGATATTTCTATATATGAATATAATACACTTTGATCAAATTCACCCTCTCTATTGTTTTCTTATCCCTCTCTCTCCTTTCTAAACAATTTTAATGTTTTTCACTGTTCTATTTTCATAACAAATATGAAGTATTTCAATCATATTCAATCCCCTCCCTTTACCTTCTCCTTTCACCCTTCCCCTCCAACTGATTTCCACCCTCAAACAATTTCCCCATTTTATATGCCTGTCATTCAGTTTTTAATAGGTCTAGATTCCATATGTCTATTTCTGATAAGAATTCAAATGTCAAGGAAACTTGAAGACTATGTTGTCTTTGGAAGTCCTGTGCTATTCCGCTTACAAGAAATAATTCATCTCTCTGACTTTCAAACTGCTCTTAAGCGGGGCTGTGAGCTGAAGGAAAGATAATCTCTGTTCCTTTGTGAGTGGTTGTGGGAAGCACATGACAAATGGCCCCACTGTTCCACTTGGAGGCACAGAGCTTGTCACTTCATTTACTGCCTAAAAGTCCTAAGGCAGAGCTTAGGTTCTTGAGGATTGGCTCATACTGTACAAAATCACCAGAAGACATAAAGTGAAATCTCACCTATGCAATTGATAGAGAAATTGTTTAAAATTCTTTTGTCTTGGCTTTCAAAAGAAAACAATTTGGAGGGCATATATCCTGAGAAAAGTTTCTAGTGTCTGCCATCCACCAATCCACAAGTATACACCTGCTCCTTGAATCTCAGGGGTTACACATATATGGTGTGGTTATGTGGTAGATTCTCCCTAAAGCACTTACTCATCAACTCTTTCCTAGTGAACATTTTCTTCTGTCAACAACCAAGCCATTCTTAGTCTGCTTTCAGCCTCCACCGCAGTGCTTTTCACCTCATTGGATCTCAGCAGATGAGGGTATGAATACATCCACAAAACATCCTGTGAACCAGAAATCCAGAAAGCACCTGATTTTTTTATATGAAAGTTTCTAAAAGATAGAGATATCTGTCCTCAGCTTTACCTACTTTCTTCAAACACTCATTTGCAACATACTTTTGCTTCCAATTTGCCACACAATGGACAGGGACAGTTGCAAATAAAGCAGCTCTGAGACCAAGAGAGAAGCAGAAACATCCATCTCCTCCAGTTTGTATGCATCAGTCATTTCCCTTCTGCATTTGAGTGTGAGCTGCAATTGTAACTTGTCAAAAGGCATGGAATATCCCATTTCCTTTACTGGTTTCTTGTGATTCACTGTGTCATTTTGCTAAGTTGGTGGCTCCTGTGTCCATGCTGCCATAAAATATGCAGTGGCAATGCCAATCATCTCTCTCAACTGAGCATACTTGTTTGTGTAAAGATCTGCAAAGGTCCTTTGTGTGCATGTGAACATGTATAAGTGCCTACATTTGTACATATTCAATCAACATGTTACAGCAGCTGTAAAGAGAAAACTACCCTAATATTTGGAAATATGTGGCAATTTGAAACGGATCAAATATCTTACCCACTTTCATATTCCCATAATTCATCATGTTTTTGATATCCGATTGGTTCTGAGGTATCTGATGGAATGCCATCTCTGCCCCATGTTACCCTACAATGTTTGCAAGAACCTATAGATATCCCTTAGAAAATGAATTCTTTTTGGTGCATTGTTCTAAAAATTTAAGCTCATTTTTGTAGGCAATGCATAAAATTCAAAGGCTAAATTCTTTCATATTTGTTGAACAAATACAGAAAACACCTTTGGGGCAGTGGCTCATGCCTGTAACCTTAAGTATTTGTTTAGAAGGCTGAGATCAGGAAGATCTCCATTACAGAGCAGTCCCTGGCAAAAAGTTTACAAGACCCCATCTTAACCAGTAGCTTGGTGCCACGGTGCCCACCTGTCATCCCAGGCTACATGGGAGACTGAGATAGGGAGGATCATGATTCCAGGCCATCCAAGGCAAAAAGTAGTTCATAAGACCCCATCTCAACAGAAAAAAACTGGGCATCAAGGCTCATGCCTTTCATCACCGCTACAGAAAGAAGCTTAAAATAGGAGGACTGGGGACCAGGCTAGCATGGGCAAAAAGCAAGACTCTATCTCCAAAATAATCAGAGCAAAAAGGGCTTGAGGTTTATCTTACAAGGGTGGTCTTGTAAGCCTAAAGCCCTGAATACAAATCCCAGTACTGTCCCCCGCCCCCCAAAAAAGTAAGTAAACAGTGTGGTCATGGGAAAGTTTGAAAATGTTATCTAGGTAATGCATTGAATTTTTTTCTGATATTAGAAGAATCAGGACAGAAATGCAATAAAGAGATTAATAAAGAAGGGCATTCTTTATAATGGGGCAGTGCATCTGTCACAATGGAGCACAATGGTGACCTGGACCAACACAGTATTGGTGGAGTTGTCCTGGCAGGAATGTGAGCCTGCTGAATGGGGAACATGTGACCACCTGCCGTGCTGAGGACAGGTCTTGCTCAGAGAGATCAGGTAATAGCTGGAGAATGTTTCCTAAAATTTTCAGTTTCTGATGCTATGATAAGTGACATTTTAAAATTTCACTTTTGGTTTATTTGTTGCTAGGATAAAGAAACAGTTAATTTTTGTATAATGATCTTATTGGTCCTGCAACCTGACTATATTTATTTATTTATTCTAGTATCTTTTATCTTAGTAGAATTTTATACACAGATAATTTTGTACTTAAAGATCATCTAGTTACATGCTATTAATTTTAACAACCTCAGGCAAGTAGGCTTTTATTGATTTTCCTTTTGTTTTCCTGCTTTTATTTGTTTTCCTCTCTTATCTTCATTATTTCCTTCCTTCTACTTGCTTTGGGATTTATTTGCTCTTCTTTTTCTGATTTCCTGAGGTGGAAATTGAGATCACTGAGTTAAGATCTCTTTTCTAATATAAACATTTAGTGCTATAAATTTCCCTCTGAGTACTGCCTTAGTTCCATACGATACATTTGAAATATTTTTATTTTTATGCAATACGAAATGTTTTTATAATTCTAATTTGTTATTTTTTTGTCTTTACCTGATAGTTAATTTAGAAGTATGTTAGTTTTTAAATATTTGGAAATTTCCCAGATATCTTTCATTGCTGATTTCTAATTAATCCTATTGTAGTATTTATATGTTTGAAATCTTTGAAAATTTATTCAGAATATTTTTCATGGCCCAAAATTCAGTTATTTGCTCTTAAAGACTTTATGTTCTTATGGGGTTTTGTTGTTGTTGTTTGCTTTTTTGGACATTGTGACATTTATTTTCTTCTTGAGGGTATCTTTCTTTTTTTGTTGTTCTTATGTTTTTGGTAAAGTATTTTATCAATGTGGATTAGATTCCAGTGGGAATCATTCATATTCTTTCTAATGTTCTCTTTACTTGTCCTATTAATTTTTAAGAAAAAGATTTTTAAAATATTTGAAAATGATTGTGAATTTGTAAATTTTTATTTTCAGTTCTTTCAAATTTTTCCTACTATGTTAGAAAATTATTAAATACATAAAAGCTTAAGGTATTCTATTAGCTTTATTAAATGACACTTCGTCATTATGAAATAAGAGCCTTTCTCCATGGCAATATATTTCTTACTAAAATATACTTTCTCTCATATTAACAGGCACTCCAGCTACCTTTTGGATAATATCAGCATTGTATTTTTCTAATCTTTTCATTGTAATCTACTTGTGTCTTTATATTTAAGGTGAGTTTCTTATCAATAGCATATAGAACTAGATTCCTATTTTATCCATACAATAGTTTCTGCCTGTATTTGTGGTCTTTAGATCATTTATATTTCATGTTTTATTGAGATGATTGAATTTAAACCTACTATTTTATTTCCTGTTTGCCCCATCTCTTCTTTCTAAGCTTAATTTTGTATTTACTGTATTCATAATTTGATTTCATCTCTTTCATAGGCTTATTTGTTATAACTCTTTTTAAAGGTATTGCTTTGGCTTTACACTATTCTTCTTTACCTATCACTGTCTACCTACAAATAATATTATACCATTTCACCTGAACCTGAAGACAGGTTCCTTCCATTTCTCCCCTACTGGTCTTTGTGCTACTCTTAAGAAACATTTTATTTCTGATTATGTATGCTCTCTAAACCTTAGCAGAGACCAAAGCAGAGGTCTGGGTACCTGCTTACCCAAACAAGGATTCAAAATACTGTTTTATCTCAAGCCTTTGTTCTGGGTATCTTGCAGCTCCCAGCTTATCTCATAGCTAAGTTGCAACCTACATGCCGTGGATCCCTGGTTGGGTCAGGGTTAGCATCCTCAACCTTGAGGTGTTAAACCTCATTTGTTGGCTTTGTAAGTGCCTAGTACTAGTGTCTGGGTTTCAACTACACTGAAGGTCCAGTGACTCACTCCCTCTACTTCACAAGGCCCAGTCACAACACTTTAATTGAAATTCACAGCCTCTTTGAAGCAAACTTTTACCATAGTCTTGTTCAGAATGTCACTGGGCACCCAGAGGCCAGGCCCCAAAAAGGAAAGGTCTCAGTTGAACTTCACAGTCAGCAGATGTGGTCCTTTTATTCAGCCATTCACTCTTGAGCTACATGATCTTTTAAAGTTTGGTTCTTTGGCTCCTGACTTGCCTTATTAGCTTTCTACTTCCTTTTGTGCCTACTTCCCCAATTGTTGGCAATAATGGCTCCAATAGGTTTTGGTTCTTACTGCACCCTTAAGCTTCTGTTTTCCTGGGTCACAGTCCTGCCTCCCAGGGTCACGGTCCTGCCTCAAGTCTAGCTTGAATCCTCCTTCTGCCCCAACCTCCAATCAGCATGAACCATAAGATCCTAACCAATCAGATCATGCTGAGTCTCACTGAGGGGTATTTAAGCACCTGCCCTTCTCTCTCTCTCTCTCTTGGCTCTCTGCTCTCTCCCTCTCCCACCTGGCAATAAAGAATCTTTTGGCCAGATCACTCCTCTCCACGTGGTCATTTTTGGGGCCTACATTTCCAACATTTTGGTGCCATGACTCAGATGGGGGCTCCCCACTAATCCTGGTGGGACCCCCATTCCAACTCACCCCACGACCACCCTGAGGATGTGACTGGCCAGGACTCATCCTCCCAATCACCCTGCTTGCATCCAACACCGGACATTCTTTGGTGAGTCCACATACCCTTCTTGGGCTCCCTTTGTGGTCTCTCCCTTCGGTGTCTCCGGGGTTTTCAAACACTCCCCCTGTTTGGCTATCTCTGGGCGGCTCAGGCAGTAGAGGGATTCCCTTCCTTGTCGGGCTTGGATCCATTTTGTCGTGGGTCTCAGAGACCCATCATCAAAAAGCCTGGGCCCAGGTGACCCATAGCCCTCAACCCATCAGCGGCCTGCAAACCACCTGAATTCAGTGACGGCTGATTCTCGTGTGCTTTGTGTTTTCTTGGATATTTGTGTTGCGCAAAGATGCTCCACAGTACATAATATCCTCCTCTCCCATTCCGGGACCAGGTCCCTCATAATGGGTGCCTCTAGGTCTTCTCTGCCATCTGACTCCCCACTGAGATGCCTCCTCAATAATTTAGACACCTTGGGTTTGACCCCAGACATAAAACCAAAAAATTTAATCTGCTTTTGCACTCAAATATGGCCCATTTATCCTTTAGACAACCAAAATCACTGGCCCCTTTTCGGGTCTTTAAATCCCAACCTTTTACGGGACATATAACTACTGTGAGTGATCAGGACAATGGGGACAGATTCCATTATGTCCAGGCCTTTTCATACCTCTGTCTAAATCTGGCTCTCTTACTTCAAGCCCTCCCTCTGTACTTTCTGTTCCCCTGCGCGGATTCTATCAGCCTGTAAACCAGTTTCTAAATCAGTCAATTTCTCTCCAAACCTCCTCCTTCCCCATGTAAACAGACTTCTTGCACTGCTTACCATACCTATCTCCTCCTATCTTCCTGAAAAACTTTCCCCATCATGGTGTTAAGCAAGCCACTCCTTGCCAATTCTGACCTCAAGGCGGTTCCAGCTCTGGGAGAGCTCATGCTTTATTCAGTGATCAGAGAGTGGAGGTTTCATTTTGCTGAAAGCCTGCCAGTACCAATCAATGGGAGCAACCTGGAGGCACAGGTGATGGCTAATCCCTTAAGCATATGTCAATGCCTCCAGGCTCTGCCTTCCTCTCCCTTACCTAAGATGTCAGCTCACCTTTTCTGCCTCCTCCGTGGTCTCACCACATGTCCTTTGTCTCTGTCTGCCTTCCCCTCCCTGGGCTTACTGGGACCCTGCCTCCCATGAAAAACCTGTAGCATGGTACCTTATGACTTAAGTTATTCCAACTAGTTTGCCAGGCCTCTCAGTCTAAAGTAACTTTAAATCAGCTGCTTTACAAAAGCGCTTACAAAAACCTACAGCTGCCACACTCATGCTGTAACTCCGCCCCCACAAGGGGAGGAGGGAAAGCAAACAGGCGCACCTGTGCACAGGATGCCAGCTCCTGGACACAGCAAAAATGCCTGCCATAGCTAAGAAAATCCATAGAGAGGACTCAGCAAATCCTGGGCCGCCAGCCACATGTGGTGATGGCTGTGGCCCGCTGCCACTTCCCCTAGAATAAACTCGCACAGAGTACACAGGAAGGGGGGAGAGGCGACAGGCCACAGGATCAGGCCTAGGCAGTCAGGGTCATTTGTCCCAGGTGTGTGTGGAGGGAGTGGCGCCTTGCACAAGTCTTGCTCCTAGCCCCACTTCACACCTCAGGGCATCAGACCCTTGTAAGTCAATTGTTAGCTCAAGGTTATAGTTCTAGAAATAACTAAATAGACATTACTGTGGTCTCTAAATTTCTCATTTAGAATTTTCTATACCTTTGGCCTCAGCATAAATTTTTCCCTCCAAATATTAACACTAGTTGTCCCATATGGTACTGTTATTGGCCTAAAATGCACTCTGAATGCCCTTCTCTAAACTTTACAAATGATTTCTTCGTTAAGAAGATAGCCTTTATTAAAGAGGCTGCCTGCTTTTAGCTAAAAGACAGGACCCTAACATATTGTTCTTTCTAGATGGGACCTGCATCTTCCAGTCTTCTGGCTGGTACATGTTGGAAGCTTTGTACTGAGGCCTGACCTCAGTATGCCTTGGGTGACCAAGAGAAGTGGCCTTCACAGGGTTGCTTAAATTACAATACCATACTCCAATTAGACCTTTTCTATAAAAGTAAAAAAAAAGTAAACTGAGGTCCCCTATACAAGTTTCTCTCATTAGAAAAGCAATGGGTTCTGGCCCAGGCCACTCAGGTTGGAAATGATTATATGGCTTAAGCAGTAGAGTGCCGCTTTACAAGCATAAAGTCCTAAGTTCAAGCCCAGTACAGCCAAAGTAAAAAATAATAGTAATATTTGGGGCTGAGGAAGTAGCTCAATGGGAGAATGTCTGCCCAGCATGTGCAAAGCCCTGGATTCAATTCCCCAGCATTACTAAAAAATAAATAAATAAATAAATAATGGTAAAGAAGATAAGTGGCATTAACGTCACTTCAGCCATCTCATAGTAGAAAAACGTAGTTTAACCTAGACCAGACCCCTCATTCTTCAAGCGAGGAAACTGAGGCCCAGAACAGTTCAGAGATTTGCTCTCCAGAGTGTCAGGTGTCGATGTAAAATAACAACTTTACTTTAGAGCAACAACCTATCAGAAAGCATACCACAGTGGACTCAGAGTCACAGGTGAGAGAGGTTCTCCTCAAAGATAAACTTGTAACAGTCAGTCCCAGATATTCGTAAAAAACTCAGCCTGTGGCTGAAGGGAAAAGTCATTGAACAAAGTAACACAGCAGCCATGTCTGTATTTATGGCTATGTCTGTATGTCCGAGACCTTACTAACAGGAGAGAAAAAGATAAGAGACACCATGGCCTCATTGCTGCCCTCAGAGAGGGCCCCACCTGAGTGGGGCCTGTATCCTGAACTTGCTACTGTGCTGGACAGGAGGGGCACTTCTGCAGAGAATGCTTAAGGGGGGACAGCCTGGGAGACAGCCCTCTGCAAGGGTAACCACTGGAAGTCTAAGTGCCCCCGTCACCAAATGGAAGGTGAGGTGCCTCCTCCTATGGATTGATGGGTCCAAGCCTCCTGGCCACACTCCACTTCTTGGCATCAATGTTGAGGAGCCATAATGGCAGAAAAACAAAAGGCCACACTCCACTTCTTGGCATCAATGTTGAGGAGCCATAATGGCAGAAAAACAAAAGGCCATTTTCCTCCTAGACAGTGGAGCCTGTTTCTCTGTTTTACCTTTTTCTCCTGGTCCCCAGTCCAATGACAAAAGTTATTGTTCAGGGGAAATCTGGCTAGCCCCTAGGGTGCTAGTTTACCTGACCTCTGGCCTGCTCTTGGGGAGACCTCCTCTTCTGTCACTCTTTCCCCATAGTACCTGAAACTCCAGTGTCCCTGCTGGGACAGGATTTACTTATCTCAATTAAAGCTCAAATTCTCCTCCCCCCAGGCAGTTATATCTGCTGCCCTCTCCTTCAAAAACAAAGAAGATTCCACAGTGTGGACTGATGAGATGAGTGTAGGGTGAACCAGGATGGCCCTTCCTATTCAAATAAAACTCAAAAATCCCTCACAGTTTCCACACCTAAAACAATATCCCCTCAAACCTGAGGGACAATCAGGCCTTATGCCTATTCCTAAAAACAATAAAGGCTGCTAGTTAGTTGTTCCAGCCCCTACAATAAATTTAAAATTCTTATAAAAGTTAATTTTAAAATACAAGTTACAAAGTAAACAACTGGAAAGAATATAGATAGGTAATAAATATATTTTTTGAGAAGTTAAAGAAAAAAGGAATGGGTTTTTGGATGAGAAGGGATTTTGTAAAGAAGGATTTGTCCTAAAGATTGTTTCAAGTAGGAAGGATAAGAACAAACCATCAAGGGTTTAGTATGTTGTATGAAGGTCTGAGTAAGTTTGAAAAGTGTATAATAAAAGCTTCGGTGTGTGATAAAGTTAAAGTTGAATATAATCTAAGAGTTGCCTAAAAGATTTTTAGGGTCATGTCAAACTAAAATCAAATCCTCTATGTCTATAAAATAACAAGGTTATCTTAACATGGTTCTGCTCTGAGTAACATCTACAAAAAACCGTTACAGAGAAAGATTTTATCAAAGAAATTATTCGTGTTTTCTGCTGATCTTGTCAAGCTTTAAGTACTACTAAATCAGAGTTCATTTACATATTTGCTTATATGTCTTAAATGACCACCTTGTAACAGTGTTATGTTATACTTTATCTAAATATGGTACAAACATTTAAAAGGTTAAAAGTGTCAATTTATATAAAATAATGAGCTAAAGCTCTCTTTTATCCAGGAGTGTTACATTTAAATCCTGACAGCCCCTGCCTCCCACAGGTCACCTACCTAGGTGTGGCCTTAAAGGGACAGACTCACTCCCTGAGTCATAAATGCATCAACCCAATCTTCCGTTTCCCAACCCACATACCAGAAGGCAGCTTACAGCTTTCCTGGCAGTTATAGGATTTTGCAGAATTTAGATTCCTAGGTATATAGTCCCTGAACAGACACCTTTTTATGCTCCTCCTAATATTCCTATTTGGGTCTTAGATAATGTATGGCCACCCATTTCACTATCTGTAGTTGGAGGACTCTTGAAATTGTCTAGGGAACAACATTTCACAGTGGTTCTCCTGGCCAATGCCCATCCTAATGCCTGTGTTCTTGCTCTCCTATTTTTAAGCTTCCTCCCTTGTATCACACTACATGTCTGCTATTGCTAATCAAAAATTTAACCAGTTGTACCTCCAGGGATACCAATCTCTCCAAAACATGAGGATAGTTGGCTGATACCCACCATGCGGAGGTCAGAGGATTGGCTCGAGACTCTTTATGACCTATGGCTACAAGGGACCTTCATCAACTTCAGGGAAGAGGAATTCTTCATTTTCAGAGCCTGGGTGTACACCATCATGAGGCTCGCCACCCCAACATTGTTTGCCAACTAACCCTCCCTTCCCCTACGCCGCCCCTTGTCACGGAGCAAACACAACGCCCCCCTTCCTTAACAAACAAAAAAGGGAGGAATGTTGGCAATAATGGCACTGATAGGTTTCATCATCATGAAGCTTTTGTTTTCCTGGGTCACGGTCCTGCCTCCCAGGGTCACGGTCCTGCCTCAAGTCTAGCTTGAATCCTCCTTCTTCCCCAACCTCCAATCAGCATGAACCATAAGATCCTAACCAATCAGATCATGCTGAGTTTCACTGAGGAGTATTTAAGCAGCACCTGCCCTTCTCTCTCTCTCTCTCTCTCTCTTGGCTCTCTGCTCTCTCCCTCTCCCACCTGGCAATAAAGAATCTCTTAGCCAGATCACTCCTCTCCATGTGGTCATTTTTGGGGCCTACATTTCCAACACCATTCCTGCTTAGACATTATCAGTGAAGGGAATCTTTTAAAGTATTTTTCCTTTATCTTTGCCACTTTTTTCTTTGCCTTCTTCTTTGCCCACTCCTATAAAATCTATGCTTCCTTAGAAGATACAAGAAAGGTTTCTACTCTAGTCTTTCTGTTCCAATAATTCACTTATACTCTCTGGATCAGAGAGTCAGTATATCTCCCAAATTATCCCTTATTAATCTTCTTAAAAAACTGTCTCAAAAATAAGCATTTTTGAAAAACAGCCAAAGCAGTTTAGAATAAAATTATAAACAATTTAACATGGAAGACAATGAGCTCTGGAATGAAATGGTGTGTGTTTCCAGCCAGCACTTCACATTCCAGCTCAGGATCTGGGCTTCTCATTGGTAGATAATACAGGGACAATAGAAACACCTTTACACAAGGGTATCATATGAGTAAATGGGTCAGTCACATGCAGGTCACCTAGAATACAAAACAGAAAGACAGTATATTCTCAGCAAATATATACTTGCCTTATTTTGACTTTCTTTTGTTTTTCAGAGCTATGCATATATTAATTACGCAAAGCAAACCTTCCTTCTTTCCTTCACAGATTTACTTATCAATAAGGAAGGAATGTCTGTCCTGTTCAAACCACCATGCTGAGGTTTGGGATTAAGAGAAACAGATTTAAAAGACAGGTCTGGTCTGGGATTAAGAGAAACAGATTTAAAAGACAGGTCTGATCTTTGTCTTCAAACTTCTTGTGACCCTGTGTGAAAGAGATCTGTTCATACAGAAGTAAGTGAACAAATGGAGATTTGTGATCATTTCATAGGAACACAAGCTTAAACTCAGGAAAGACTTCATCATGGAAAATAGGGTCTACATTTCCAGAAATAAATGGAAATCTATTGTTTCTAATTCCAAAGTTGTGCTAGGCAAGTCCAAAGGCTGCAGAATCCTAGAATACCTGCTAAAACTCATATTTATTCCAAATCAAAGAGCCACAGTCTTTGTTTCATAACAACTTTTAGTCTGTGTGCAAAGCCCGGGGGGCAGGAGGAGCAGCTGTTCCCTCAGAAAGCAGACTGGCTGGTTGCTGATTCTTGGGAAAGGGAGCCAAGTGTGCAAACAAAAGAGATTGAGGCCCTGGAGACAGAAACGTAGCCATGTGCCCTGGGATGGAAGGACATGCAGAGAGCAACTCCTTAAGGAAAGAGAGTCCCCCAAATTAGGGAGGACTCTGACATCTGGAAATAAGGACAGGTGTCTGTATCTTCACACAGTATTTGTTTCCTAGGAGCTGAACAATCCCTCATTTTTAACACCTGCCCCTTAAGAAAAGGGCTTAACTTTATAGGGAATTGGGTAGGGGAACACCAGACAGTGATTCAGGATCCCGGATAAGTAAGGCACAAACACCCAGAACCAGCAGGTCCCATACCAGCATGTGCATGGCCTTGGGCAAAGCATCTGCTAAAAGCCTGTCTTTCCTCTTCCTGGGCCAATTCTGCTTGGATCATTGCTGAAGGACACATTTAGGCAACCCATAAAGGACAAGTCCATAAGAAAGGAGTGGTAAAAAGTTGTTCTCTTTGAAAACTAAAAGGGGACATTGATTTATCTATGTTTCAATAAAAACATTTTTTTATTTTCTTTGAATACTAGCCCCCTCACACAATTGAAATAGGAATTGACAGGCAACACACTGATTGCTAGCAGACTTTCAGGACCTGATCTAACAGGTACACCAAGAGTTCTTGACCATGATATAATCCCTCTCTTCAGTTCCCACTGCAGACACAAAAGGAAAGAAGGCTGGGTTGTCTGCAGTGGTTGGACACTTCTGCAAGATAGACTTTAGATTAGAAGCTATGGAGTCCTCTCAAGGGAGCTAAGTATTTTCTGGGGATCACCACTAAAAAAAATAAGTAGGTTGACTTCTTGTCCTCAAATTTGCAGAAGAAACAAATAATTATTTTTTAATCTTATTTTTTTCCTACTGTAAATTTTCTTTAAATGTTGATACCCTGTACTAAGACAGGCTAGTAATAAGACAAAGAAAAGTAGCTATAGGACTTAGGTAACATGAGACTTTTCTCAGTGCACTTCATGCTAAACCCTTTATGTCAGCCCAATGCATCCTTTGCAGGTGTAAACTTCTTTTCAGTTGTAAAATCTCAGCAGTTGTAGAGTCCTCTTCAATTGTAAATCCCTCACAGTTGTAAGTTTCACCAAAGACAGGAAGCCCACTCCGGGGAATTCTGCCCTGGATTGCCTTTCAGATAAAAGCCCTCTGCTTAAAGCATGATTACTGATCACACCTCATGCATGTAACTAAAATACCTGAGAGCTAGCTTAAGTGCATGTGCAGAGCACCCCACGTTGTAGGACAAGACCTTCCTGTCGACCACCTACCCCATCCTGCAAAGACTGTCCAGATTTTTCCCGCCATTTGCACTTTCAATTTATAAAGGCCCTTTAAAACAGAGATCAGCACTTCTAACCCACCTAGCTGGGGCCCACCACTCTTATGCAGTGCCTTCCCCTCACCTTCAATAAACTTTACTGTCACTTTCACTACCTTTTTGTGTCCTGCCTGAATTCTTCTCTCACAGGACACAAGTGCCTGAAATCTTCAGGACCAGGGTCTCTTTAGGCCACCCATCTGGTAAAAATACCATAATCCATACTAATGCATGTACAGAGTGTATGCTTTTGAGTATATTTAATCTATTGACACTTCATTTATTCCTCAAAAGCTCCCCCATGTTTGTCCCCCAATCAAATAATTTCTTAATTTGTTAGAAACCAGACAGATTGCCACACTAACAGGTGATTCACATTTTTTAGAGGCAAATACTCTTCTATGATACTACTAATTGCTAACACCCAGATAGTACTTCTTAGATACCAGTCTGAGTGATTAGATTCCCAGATTAGTCCTTCAATGAAGGTACATTTTGCAGGTGAAAAAGAAAGACTCGAGAAATTAAAGGGCATGTGTAGTTCACTTTGCCGAGAAGTACCTGAGCTGGAATACAGACGCAGAGAAATGAAGCTGATATGAAAGATGGGATGTTCGCCTGTCTAGGGTCAACTTTATCTACTACTGAAACCTCATCACCAAACATAGTGCCAGACATGTAGCTTTTGTTGAATAAATGAATGAATTACTGTATTTTGCCAAGGTCTGAACTGAAAGTTTTATTTTCCATGAAGAGCAAGCTCAGTAATTTTTAAGTCCTAGAAACTATCCCTGGGCAATATTTAAGCTATTCCAAAGTAAGGGGGGAGAGATGGAAAGCTTCCAAATGCATCTTTACAAATAGAATCTTGATATTAAAACTTGCCAAAGACATATAAAGAAAAAAGAAATCTACACATAATTTTACTTTTAAATTTTGATTTAAAATTCCTAAATTAGTTTGGGTAAATACATTCCAACAATATTTTTAAAGTCAAAAAAATCCCCATTGCACGTAAGATGTATTCGAGCAGCAAGCATTGTACAAAACTCTACACCAACCAATTTAATTATTATCCTCAATTAATGTAAGACTAATAAAAATTAAAACGGCATTATTTCACCTCACAGAATTGCTAAAAATTCAAAAGAATTATAATATATGAAAAAATAGCATTGAAAAACAGTGGGAAAAGAAGGAAGGGATTAAGTAATAAATTGCTTAGGTAATTGCTTATCCAATACATAAAAGAAAAAATCCCAACTAAATACATACATAAATCTCAAAAATAAAACTAACAGAAGAAAAATGAAAGTCACCTACTTTTTCATCATCATTTTTTACCAGCGCCTCCTCCTCTCTGTTTTTCTCTCTCTTTCTCATTTTAATTTTAGTTTATTTTTATTTTTTATTTATTTTTTTACAGGCATGGCACCTGGCTCTTTTTTTTTTTTTTTTTTTTTTGTAGCACTGGGGCTACACCTTGAGCCATTCCACCAGCACTTTTTTGTGAAGGGTTTTTTTTTTAGATTGGCCTATAGTTCTCCTTTTTTGAGGTGTCTTTGCCTGGTTTTGGGATAAGTGTAATACTGGATTCATAAAATGTGTTTGGCAGTTTTCCTTCCCTTTCTATTTCGTGGAACAGTTTAAGGAGGGTTGGTATCAATTTTTCTTTAAAGGTCTGGTAGAATCAGCAGAGAATCCATCAGGTCCTGGACTTTTCTTTTTGGGGAGACTCTTGATTGCTGCTTCAATTTCATTTTGTGTTACAGATCTATTCAACTGATTAATTTCCTCTTGGTTCAGTTTTGGATGATCATATGTATCTAGAAATCTGTCCATTTCTTTAAGATTTTCAAATTTATTTGAATATAGGTTCTTGAAGTAGTCTTTGATGATTTCCTGGACTCCATGGTATTTGTTGTTATCTCCCCCTTTGCATTCCTGATTCTACTAATTTGTTTTTTCTCTCCTCATTTTAGTCAGGTTTGCCAGGGGTCTATCGATCTTGTTTATTTTTTCAAAGAACCAACTTTTTGTTTCATTAATTCTTTGTATGGTTTTTTGGTTTCTATTTCATTGATTTCAGCTCTTATTTTTATTATTTCTCTCCTTCTGTTTGTTTTGGGATTTGCTTGTTCTTGTTTTTCTAGGAGTTTGAGATGTATCATTAGGTCATTGATTTGGGATCTTTCAGTCTTTTTAATATATGCACTCATGGCTATTTTTGTTGTTGAGTTCTACTTTTACTGCATTGTGATCAGATAGTATGTACAATATAATTTCTATTTTCTTATATTTACTGAGGCTTGCTTTGTGCCCTAGGATATGATCTATTTTGGAGAAGGTTCCATGGGCTGCTGAAAAGAATGTATATTGTGTAGATGTTGGAAGAAATGTTCTGTAAACATCAAGTAGGTCCATTTGATCTATTGTATATTTTAGATCTTGGATTTCTTTATAGATTTTTTGTTTGGAAGACCTATCTATTGATGATAATGGGGTGTTAAAGTCTCCCACAACCACTATGTTGGAGTTAATATATGCTTTTAGGTCTTTCAGGGTATGTTTGATGAAATTGGGTGCATTGACATTGGGTGCAAACAGGTTGATGATTATTATTTCCTTTGGTCTGTTTCCCGTTTTATTAGTATGGAATGTCCTTCTTTATCTTGCTTGATCAATGTAGGTTTGAAGTCTACTTTGTCAGAGGTAAATATTGTTACTCCTGTTTAGTTTTGGAATGAGTGGAAACTTCTAAGACAAAAAGCAAAACTCAAGAGGGTAGAAGAGACATGTCTGACTACAGAATAAATTTTAAGCTACTTCCTGATGAAAACCAAATGGGAATCTTCTATGGTAACACAGACATAGAATTGAAATACTAATAACATCTAAAAGTCAGTACAAAAAAGATGCCTCTCAATGATTTTAGTTTTAATTGAAAATTAATGAAAGAAAATCAAGGATATTCACAAATTGACAACCCAGTGTAAAATAATCTCAAATAGCCAACCATTACACATAAAGATACTTAACAATAACTACATAAAAATTTAAAAAAATCATGAACGTTCATAAATTATTAATAACTAGATGACTGGAGCTGGAGCTGTGGTGATGTGGGAACCATAAGATCCTAGATGTTATCAAGGCTTAGTGTGGTGCATTTGGTTAGCAGTTAGTTAGTAAATTTGACACAATTTACTGAAATACAGATATTCATTTCTTATTATCCAGCAGTCCCACTTTAAGGAATACATACTATTAAATAGTGAAGATAATACTTCACTACAATATGGTTTCTAATTTTAAAAAGCTCTCAAAACAATTAAATGTATACTAATGTGATAGGTTTTTTTTTAAAAAAGCATTTTTATTTGTATATGATAGTTACACAGGATGTTTTGTTGTGACATTTCCTTATATACATGTATTATATCCTGATTTGTTTCATCCCCTCCAATGTTTCCCTCCCATTGGATCTATCTTCCACATGTGAGAGAAAACATGCAAACTTTGTCTTTCTGAACCTGGTTAACTTCACTTAAGATGCTGTCCTCCCATCCCATCCCATCCATTTACCTGCGAACAACAAAATTCATTCTTCTTTATGGCTGAATAAATTTTTATTACATATAAATACCACACTTTCTTAAGCCATTCATCAGTTCTGGGGCATCTGGGCTGTTTCCATAGCTTAGCTATTGTGAATAATGCTGTAACAAATGTGGAGGTATAAGTACTTTTATTGTAGTCTGGCTTATATTCCTTAAGGTACATTCCTACAAGTGGTACTGCTGAATCATATGGAAGTTTTATTTTTAGTTTTTTGAGGATCCTCCATACTGTTTTCCATAATGGTTGTACTAATTCACATTCCCATCAATGGTGTATGAGGGTTTCTTTTCTTCTCCCCCAACGTTCTTGCCAGAATTTGTTAAGTAAGGTAGAATCTTTATGATTTTAATTTTCTTTATGACCAGGGATGTTGAGCATTTCTTCATGTGTTGTTTGGCCATTTGGACTTCTTCCTTTGAAAAAGCTCTATTCAGTTCATTTGTCCATTTCTTCATTGGGTCATTAATTCTTTGGGAATGAATGAAAGCACACCTAATCATTAATCCCTCAAGCATTTGTCATGTCTCTTGGCTCTGTTCACCCTTCCTCACCTAAGATGTCAGATGACCCTTTCTGTCCCTGCCAGAAACGGAGGACATACTTTTACTTACACACTCCCTCCCCAATCCCACCACCTTGTTTGTCTCTGTCAGCCTTCTCCTCCCTGTGTTTATGAGATCCTGGCCTCCCATGGAAAACTCACACCATAGTTTTTTATGACTTTCTTGAGTTACTCCCACACTTAGTTAGTCATGTCCCTTGGTCCACACCAGTTCTGATTCAGCTGTTGGGCTCCAGCCAAGGCAAGAGCACCACACGGAACTGCCACACGGGGGGCAGACCCAGCAGGGTTGAGGACTAATGCAGGCCTCATGTGCCACATGCATGCCCAAACTCCAACCCCCACCCCCCCGAGTGTAGTCCCCACCACAGCTAAGTCAGTCCATGGAAGAGCCCAGCTGGTATCTAGAGTCACAGCTGCCACCACCAGCTGCATGGTGGCAACTGTGACCTGCCACCACTCCCCCCAAAAAAGAGATGAGAGGGGAAATGGGAGGAGGAGCAGCAGGCTGCATGGGCAGACCTGGCGAGTGTGAGGACTGAAACGGGCCTCCACACCACACACGAGCCTTAACCCCACCCCTGAGAGGAGAGGAGGGGAAGCACTTGCACAGATGGGGTTCCAGCCCACCATAGATAAGGCAATCCATGGTAAGAACCCAGCTCACGTACAGAGTTGCTACTGGCCACACAGGGCAATGAACTGCTATCCTCTGTCACTCCCCCAAAAAGAGATGAGAGTTAAAAGAAACAAATAAATGTACAAGTGTGTGAAGAGGAGCACTGGGCCACAGGGACAGTTCTGGGTGGAAGGGGTTGTTTGTCCCACTTTGCCCCTGTGCCCAACCAAACCAGCCCTTAGAACCAATATTTATCCCAAAGTCACAGTCCCCAAGAAGCACTAATGCAGCCTTCCAGGAACAGCCAAAGAAATGAACATAGCCATGGTCTCTGAACCTCTCATTTAAAACTTCCTACACTTTTGGCTCAACATAAAAAGTTTCCTCCAAATATTGACACTAGTCATCCCTTTGTAGCACTGATTGTCCTAGGACTCCATGAGTACCCTTCTCTAACTCTACAGGCACTTCTCCAGGTGATTCATCCCTTTGCTAAAGAGGTACCCTTCATTTGGCTGCCTGCTTTTGGTGATACAAGGCTAAAAGGCAGGATCCTAAAGGTTTTCACTGAGTTGGGAGGGTGGCCCAGACTGCAGAAGGAAATCACAAGACAGGGATGCTCGCTCTCATCAGGTCAATCCCCAGTCAGGAAACCAGTGAAAGGGGAGTGTAAAAAGTTTTTCTAGATGGGACCTAACCCCTCCAGTCTTCTGGCCTCAGTACCCAAGCAGTCTCCACTAGCCTGTCTACTGAAACATTGGAAGGACTTTGACCCTAGTAATCTTAAAAAAAAAAAAAAAAACCTCATCTTTCTTTGTACTGAGGCCTGGCCCCAATATCCCCATGGTGACCAAGAAAAGTAGCCTTCAGAGTGCTTCTCAAATTATAATACAATACTCTAATTAGACCTTTTCTATAAAAGGGAGGAAAAATGGACTGAGGTCCCCTATGTACAGCTTTTCTTTTATGTCCAGGACCATCCAGAATGGCTCCATAATTGCTATCTAGATGCTCAAACACTGGTTGTTCTTTGTAAGACACAGGATAAACATGGGGAAGGAGGATTAGAAAAGTCCTCCACCAGTGACAAAGCCCCCATCCCTAGTGCTCCCTCCATTACTCCACCCTCCACCTCACCTTCTGAGCCACCCTAATATTCAGGACCTCCTAATGGATGTTTAACCCTTCAACAGGCAGTGGTAGGAAGAGAGCAAGTCTATGACCTCTTCCAGTTATCAGATCTAAGGGAGAATAAAAAGTATCTGCATAACTATACTGACACCCTAGACCAATATATCCAGGCCTTTATTTCTGTGATACAAACCTTTGAATTGGCATGGAAGAATATCATGCTTCTCCTAGACCAGCCTCTTCCCTCATTAGAAAAGCAATGGGTCCTGGCTCAGGTCACTCAGTTTGGAGATGATTTCCATCTACAGTGAGCCCCAATACCCATGGCACCTGGAAATGAGGGAATGAATAGGCCATGCCCACAGGGGCACAGGCAGTCCCCTTGGCAGATCCACAGTGGGATCAAAATGACGAGGGAGGTGAATGGCATTGATGCCACTTCATCCATCTTATAGTGGAAGGGCTAAAAAGGGCCAAAGTTAAAACTTAAAATATTCCCAGGTGACTGTAGTACAATAAGGCCCTGAAGAAACCCCTCTTACCTTTCTACAGCATCTTAACAACACTATCCAAAAACATGCCGCAGTGGACCCAGAGCCACACATGGGAGAGGGTCTCCTCAAAGGTAAATTTCGAACTCAGTCAGAATCAGATATTCACAGAAAACTCCAAAAGTCTGTGGCTGAAGGAGAAAAGTCATTGGACAACTAATGCAACTGGCCACGTCTGTACACTAAAACCGGGACCTCACTAAAAAGAGAGAAAATGTTAAAAAACTTCGTGATCTAATCACAGCTCTCAAGGAGTGCCCCACCCGACAGGGGCCTATATCCCAAGCTTGCTACCATTGTGGACAAGAGGAGCACTTCTGCAGGGAATGTCCAAAAGGGGGACAGCCTGGGAGATAGCCCCGGCCCCCACTGGGACCTTGCCCTCTCTGCAAAGGTAACCACTGGAGATCTAAATGCCCCCCATCTCCAGGTGGAAGGCAGGGTGCTACCTCCTATGGATCGATGGGTCCTGGGGCCTCCTGGCCAAGCTCCACTTCTTGACATCAATGTTGAGGCGATCCGGGTAACCATAATAGTAGAAAAGTGGAAGGTCATCTTCATCCTAGACAGTGGAGCCCATTTCTGTGTCTTACCATTTTCTCCTGGTTCCTGGTCCAATAACAAGGTTATCATTCTGGGCATATCTGGCCAGCCCCTAGAGCACTATTTTACTTGGCCTCTGGCCAGCTCTTGGGGAGACCTCCACTTCTGTCACTCTTTTCTCATGGTCCCTAAAACTCTAGTGCCCCTGCTGGCATAGGACTTATTATCTCAACTAAAGACTCAAATGCCCTCAAAAAGCCCAATATTACTCTGTACTAGATTTAAAGGATGATTTCTTTTACATTTCTCTATGTCTTGACAGTCAGTCTCTGTTTGCCTTTGAAGACTCCACTAAGCCCTCACAGCAGCTAGATAGCCAATTCATGGTCCTTCTGGAACAACATATGGTGCTGGGCTCCTTGCACACTACCTCTAGCTGGCCCCCTTTTTATGCTTCTAGTAATATTCCTATTTGGGCTTTGTATAGTAAATGCTGTCTCCAGATTCATATCTCAACAGGTCCAATGAATCAAATTCCAGCTCTTAGTCAAGGAATACTCACCTCTGCCTATACATGAGCCCTCTGTCCAGTTCTATTGGGGGGCTGTGGAGACTACACAGATCAACCCCTAAGACAAGTACCACCACACCTACCCTCTCCTCCATGACCCACTGTTAGCAAGAAGCAGCTAGACGAGCCATCACCCCTCTCCCCCCACAGCAGATGGGTATTTGTCTCCAAGTGGGGACTTGTTGGGTCTGGGGACCTAAAGGACAGATGAGTGAGTATCCCATCCCCCATGGGGAGCACTATGAGACCTGCACCCCAAGGAGGAGATACATGGCCTCATAAATCTGCCACGGGGCAGATAAACAAAATGCTCTCAAGGTTGTTCCCCTCCTTAAGGGGCAAACAGAGCAGCTCATTGAAGAGAGCCCATGCACACAAATCCACAGCCAATGCAAAGAACCCATCTAACCCTTACCCTAACCCAGAGTTAAAGCATCCATAAAAAGGCTCAGCCTTCACCTCAGCAGGGAGCCACCAGCTTCCAGGCTGCACTGCAGCCTCTTCTTTCTCTAATAAATCCTACTTTGTGTGCTGACCTTGTTGTCTCACAAGTCAATCCACTGCCTCATGTGCCAATTCTTTGGCCCATGAAGGCAAGAACTTTCAATGCAGGACCACAACAATATAGCTCCATTTGTCAATCCTTCCTCTTAGGTGCTCAGCCATTGGGGTTATATTTAGGAAATTATTGCCTATGTCTATATGTCCAAGTGTATTCCCTACTCTTTGCTGCATTAGTTTCAAAGTTTCAGGCCTTACATTGAGGTCTTTGATCCACTTTGAATTGATATTTTTTCAGGGTGAAAAACATGGATCTATTTTCAGTTTTCTGTTTTCCCAGTAACATTTGTTGAAGAGGCAGTTTTTGCTCCATTGTATGTTTTGGGTGCCTTTGCCAAAAATCAGGTGGGTGTAGTTGTGTGGATTTATGTCTGAGTTTTCTATTCTGTTCTATTGTTCTTCATATCTGTTTTTGTGACAGTACTGTGCATTTTTATTGCTACTGAGGCAGACTAGAACATAGGAAACATTGGCCATGGAGCTCCTTAGACCTCATGTGGCTTGTTCTCAGCATATTTCATGCTAAACTCCTTATCCTAGCCCAATGATATCCTTTGCTGTTGTAAATTATGGGACATAGCCTTGGGGTGATTCCACACTCCATTATCCCTCAGATAGAAACTTGTGAATATTGATCACACCCTAGCTTGGAGACCACCCAAACCTCACCCCACTCACAAACTATTGATGATCAAAAACTGTTCAGGTTTTCCCCATTCCCCAGGTTAGTGAGAGCTTTTAATAACACCTTGCAACAGACAGAGCTCTCTCTCTGCCCCTCCACCATCAGCTTCCATGTGGCCCATCATGTCCTTTTGTGACTTTTTTCTCTAACCTTTAATAAACTGCTATTATCACCCTCACCATGTCTACACATCCTGTCTGGATGCATCCACATAGACTGTAAGAATGTGGAATTTCTGTTTACCAGTGACTACAACACTACAGTAGTATGGTTTGAAGTCAGGTATTGTGGATACCTCCAACATTGCTCTTTTAGATCAGTATTGCTTTGGCTATTCACAGTCTTTTGTGTTTCCAAATGAACTTTAGGGTTGATTTTTCAATTTCTATGAAGAGTGTCATTGGTGGGAATTGCATTGAACATACAGATTGCTTTTGGTAATACAGCCATATGAAATGGTTTTTGAAATATAGTATAGTCATTCAACAGAATTTTATATAAGTCTTATAAAGAAAGAAGAGCATATGAATGATTTCACTTATAGAGATTTCCAAGACACAGTAAGTGGATTTAAAAGTAAATATCACTAATAGTATAATTCTGTTTTTGTAAAAATGCATGCTAAATGGTAGAGTGCTTTCCTAGAAAATGTGTATAATTTATTTGTATGTATAAAGAATTATTTCTATTTTTCTATTACTCAGCACATCCTTAGATCTCTCATTGCAGCTTTTGTCTTTGTTAGTTTTATCTTTTCTGTCAAAATAGAAACTTCTGTTCCTTTAAAAGTGATTCTAAATGCTGCATTTACTGCAACAGGTCTATACAGTACTCCAAGAAAACACCAGTATGTTTTGGTGCAGTGACTCCAGAAAAGACACATTCTACATGTCAGTGTGTCCAAGGTCTGTGTCCAGTACAATTTAAGTCCACTTAACAGCTGTTCCTATTGATCTGACCTGCCAAGGGACCAGAGAATCGGAGCCTCACAAGCATTCCAGACTAGCATTGTGTGTCAGCACTGAGAAGGAAATGTGATACCCAAGGCAGAAAATACCAGAACCAAAGCTTACACTGTGAACAAAAACAAAGTTGGATCTTAGAGAAGTCAATGAGAATTGCTTAAAAGTGTACCATCCTTCCAAGATCAAACACTAGAGGAAATGAGTAAGGAAACAGCATCACCATCCAGTCATCAATACTTTCATAATTTGGCAAACAGTGGTCAAGCGCTAAACGTGAGCAGAGCTTGCTTGGGCCAGTAACTGAGGAGATGAATGCGATCTTCCCTGCTCAGGTGGATATGACAGGTGAGGGTGACACTTAGACGTACAACAGGCACCTAGCCTCTCAGATAGATGCTGAGAGTGGTGTGGGCCAACACAGGAGTCAAACCTCACTTCAGACATGCTATGGTTAAAGTTAGCAAGAGCAGGGAATTGAAGAGAGACAAAGCAGAAGTTCCTTTAAATTAGAATTTAAAGAACCTCTCATATTTAGCAACATAAAAGGGAGAAGCACTTAAGGCAGAACAGATATGTTTGCAAAGGCCCCTAAGTGACTGCTGTCACAGGGCATGGGTGACTGCAGGAGGCTCACTGTGCCTCGGGCTGTAAGAGCAATACAGGAAGTAATGAGACTGAGGAATGGACAGTAAGCAGGGGGCCAGGTGTGGGGGCAGAGTAGGTCTCTGCCTGTCCCCATGCTCAACTTTTCATGTACAATCCTGTTTGTGTGGGTACAAAGTTTCCATTTTCTGTGCTAATATTAATGTAGGTTAATTGATCACTTAAGAATTTGTTGTGCAGCATGATTTTCCATTGTGCTTCAGGTTTCCAAACATTTTTATAAAAGTCCATGTCTCTGCTCATTGCACTTAAGTCTTACTTGTTTCTGGGCTTTTTTGCATGAAAGAGTGAATAAGTTATACGAGAAGTAAATATGCCAAACCCAAATCACCAGTCAGCATAAATACTAAAAGAGGTGATTTTCTCAACCTAGTGCAGTTTTACTTGATGATATTCTACCTCATAAATATGTGAATATAAATATTGTGCATGAAAATGTATGTGTAAATATATCCAGATAATATATATAAAAATATGCATGTCAGTTCCATGTACATTTCTTTAATGCACTGAAGTTTATACAAACCAGTTGCTACACAATTCAAAGAAGCACAATTAGGCATAGCAATTTTTATGCTGTGCTGCACAAGTCATTTGTCAGATTATATTTGCCTTTTCTTTAAATGATAGTCTTTTTTGCTCAGGGATGTCCCAGTGTTTAGCGACCTAGAGGGCCACTGTGGAAATGAAATGTGAGACTCCAGGTACCTGGCAATAAAGAGGTTGAAAGTGGAAATTAAAAACAAGAAACTAAGCATTTGTGTTCTAGAACTTGAGAGTTTAAACTTGCAGCCTGGAGACCTGCTATGGCCTAATAGAAATAGCCACCCAACCTCTCTTGTTGAGGAATTAGAAAAAATGAAGTTTGAAAACTATAATTTAACTCTTAGGAGTACACAAGGTTTCCATTTTTGGGTTGAGGGGCATCTGCCATGTAAAACATACAAAATTCACAAGGGAAACTGTACTATTTCTGAGTGTCCACCAAAGAACTCTTTTCTTCTTTAAAACCATCTGACAGAGATTTATGTCAATAAAGTGTAAAAAGTATTTAGTGATTAAATCTTTCTGAAAACATTTTTAGCAGGTCACCCAGATTTTTACTCTCCTCATCATACTGAGCCATGCTCGCATTTTTCTCACTATTTATTTTCTGAGGTTGTAGTGTTAACATTTTAGTTTATATTCTGTAGATGAGAATTTATTAACAAGTGTCTAGGTTCTAATGTGTATGAACTCAATCCTTTTAAGTTGAGTTTTGTAAGCATTTTATACTCAGACTGGCTTCAGACTAACTATCCTACACAATTTCTGTGCCAAATTGATGTTTGAGCACCCTCTTATTAGTGGTCTATTAAGAGAGAGTAGAGGCAGACTTTATTCTTCAAAGGTACTCTTAGTCCACATGGAGGCAAGTAGTGGGGTGGTAAACAAACGGGTGAAGGTTTCACAGAGGTCACAACAGAGACCCCGGGTGGTACAAAGGCTTGAGCTACCATGTGGCCCACATAAAGAAAGCCCTCACCCAACAGTGCCCACCACAGCAGGGGGCTCAAATCCATTTTGTGTGCTTGTGGGATTTTTGTAAAACCATGTTTTGTATCACTTTAAATTCATGTAGTTAATTTCGTGGAGCTTGTAGTTTTCTTTTTATTTAACTTGCATATGTATTTTTGGTATTAAAAGCTCTAATCTTAAGGCATTTATAAAGCATTGAATTGTTAGACTTTAATTACTGTATCTAGACAGGTAGCACTGTAATAAATCCATCTCTAAGTGGTCTCTGCTTCTGTGGGGTTGGAAGCTCCCCTCCTCTGGGAGTCGTCGGTCCTTCATCTACATCTGAGCTTTTCAAAAATAGGGTATTGTCTTTGCCTTGCTATTCCTCAGGTCAAAAGTTGGACTGATGCTTAATAAATCATTAAGAAATGAATATAATGTATGAAAATACTTTTTTTGTTCTTGCACTTCTCAATACTTCCTCCTGGAATTAAAGTATACACCCCTGTAGGACATTATACCTTCCCATCATGTTCCACCACAGGGACATATGTTTGTCTCAGAAAACATATGTTGAAGTGGTATAAAATTAGGAATAAATTATATCCAAAGTGTTATAGAGACAGTTAAATTTGTCCTAAACAGAAAATCTAATAGTTAAAAAGTCTAATTTCCCACATGTGTCAATTTCTTGGGAGTAAAATTCTCAAAGTTAAAAAAAAATACATTCTTAGATTCTTTGGTTTTTCTGAAAAATACTTGAACTTGTGTCCCAGTTGGTTTTACTATAATGACTCCAACTCCCAAAGGAGTGCTATATTTTGAAATAGCAAAACCTCTGATTCCAAAGTCCTGACACAAAATGAATGTACAAATGGAGAACTGAAAGCCATCAATTAACTAGACTCATAGCCTTAAAATAGTTTTTAAATCTCAGAAATCAGTCTGTAATGGAATACGGTTTTTACAAACCTTTGCTAGGAAGACAAATCAAAATACTAGCCCCTCACTGGGGAATTCTGAACACATTTCTACAATAACAAAGTTACCCCATTATATTCTGAAACACCAATAAACATATTTGATGAAACTAATGTTTCTATTTTTCCAAACATGTTTTAATGAAATCAGAAGCCCACTGTGAATTTGTACCAACCCGCAGATGTGAAATAAGCTAGAATAACAAACTCCTACTAACTAGCTTTGTGTTCAGAAATTCCCAGTCTACTGATCAGAAATCAAAATTCTGTTTCTGTTTCTAGTTTTGTTTGGTTTTGTTATTTAAGTTGGTATATTATTATAATAAATTTACAACTCACTTTAAATAATGTGATGTATATCCATCATAAACATTCAAGTAATACAGTCATAGTAATGCAAAAGTCCTTTTTCCTTCTCCCAAATCCATTTTCTAGAGTTTACCATTATTTGCAGTTTGGTTTCATCTTTCTAGAGGACTTACCATATATGCAAATTGGTCTTGTAAAAATGCCATCAAATTATGTGCATCAGTTAGGGTGGCAGCGTAAAACAGTGCCCTCAAATTACAATAAGATGAAATGGGGTTTAATATCCAAGTCAGGTCTGAAGTGGTGGCCCTGTGAGGTCAGGGAAATGCATCATCCTTAGCTTTAGGTGCTGGCACCTCCCAGGGCTGAGGGAATGGTTGCCACACATGAGGAGAGAGGGCTTGTGGAGAGGGCTGCCCCACAGGATCCAAAGAAGAGACTCAGTCAGCTGACAGGGGGCAGTTAGAGAAGTAAAGTCTTCCCTCTGTCCCTTCCCTCCAGTCTCCTTCTGAGCTCCCACCAGAACCAGAGGCAACAGATAACGTGGAACACACTCTGAACAATGCAGCCTTCAGAACCATGGAGCAGAAGCTCACTATTCTGCAACTCTTGTTTCTCACATATTCACAGACTGCACATCTTGCTGTGTTGAGTAATATGAATTCACCTCATTCTTTGGTCACTGTTATGCAGAACTCCATGGTGTGGGAGTGGTGATGAGCACTAGGTTGCTCCCAATTCAAACAGTGCTACAGTGCCCATCCCATACATCCTTGTCATAATACTGTGTGGGAAATCCAAGAGACACTTTTCTAGGCAAGGAGTTGCTGGGTCAAAGGAAGTGGCACTTTTTGAGGAAACTAAAATGTACCCCACCACCTCTTTTTGGAGACTTGAACTCCCAGAAAGCTCTTGTGCAGAACTAGTACAAGAATAGTGGTGATGGGGTTGGGAAGAGAGACAGCCGGGGTGATCTAGCCAATGTACAATTTAAGCCTATTTGGAGTTGTCACAATGAATCTCCCCTGTGCAACGAATATATCCTAATTTTAAAAATTGGCTAAACCAAAAAGAACAGTGGTGATGGCATATTGCCTTAATGGAGGAGGTTCAAAGATACAAAACGGCAGGTAGTGAAGGGGGCGCTGTTTGTTGTGCTCCCTCCCTTGCTGGAGTGAGGTTTTCTCTCTCGCTCCTTGGTTATTACTGGACCTAACTGGGCTTAACTGGGGGAGACTGGAGATTTTAGAAAAGACACAGTATAGACAGACAAACAGACAGAAAGTTGGGGTCAGGTGTGTTGTACACCCGACTGGAGACACACAACCCTCATTGCTTCTCTTCTCTACCTTGATTCTTTAAGGCCTTACTCCTCACAGTTCTTTAAAACTTTGCTTAAAATCTCTTTCCTTAGGCTCGCTCTGTCCCATGTTTGCTTTTAGCTTATCTTTAGCTTAATTGCGCTAAAGTCTTTTGCACCCAGGCTTGCACTGTCCCATCTCTCTTTTGCTCTCTTAATGCCTTGGTGCTCAAACTTGCAAACAGCCTCGCCTACAACCTGCATATGCACAACTCTTAAGGTCTTGGTCCTTAGACTTGCACTGTCCATTGTCCCATGTTCTCTTTGGATTTTCTTTAGCTTTAGCCTTCCTAAGGCCTATGTATGAAGTTCTTTCTCTGCTTTGCTTTCTGAAACCTATTAAAGATCTCTGTGCAGACTTTCTATCAACCCCTCTTCAGCATTTTCCCTTCAACAATTCTTTTCCCTTCAGCAATTTTTCCCTTCAATAATTCTTTTCCCTTCCAAAAGCTTCCCACACCAAAAATCCCAAAGTAAAATCTTCTTCCCAATATTCAAAGACAAAAAAGCCCCCGAAAGCAAAAAGTCCAAAAGCCAAAGTAAAGCCCCAAAAGGCAGAAAGCCCCTCTTCCTCCTTCAGGGGTCTTTTATAGCAGCCATCAGGGTGGAGCCATGGGGAGGGGTGTGACATTGTAACAGGAGAAACCTGCATTCCTGCTTCTCTGAACACAACTTAGGAGATGCAGCCGTTCCCTGTTTTGTGGCCAGGGCTGTGCCTATCTCGACCTACAGATAAAAGCAACTAACTACATCTCACCTTGCTTGTATCCAGTTCCCATAGGCTTTAATCTGCTCCCTACAGATAGAGCCAGAAGCAGGAAACACTCCCAAACCCACCCAGGGTGACCTGAGAACCAGGTTTCCATGGTTCTCCTCTGTTCAGAGTACTAGCAGCCTCCTCAAAATGGTTGCAATGGAAGGTGCAGGTTTTGAGTTCTCACATTTATAAAAATGCCTTAACACCCAAGCATAGCATTTTAGCTGGACAATCCCTTTTTTGTCAGTATACTAAAGTCTTTGATCCTATGTATTCAGTTTTCCATTCTGACAAAGTCAGTCATTCTGATTCTTAAACTTTTATTTGTAATTTTCCCCCTGAATCCTTAATTTGATAAATCATGTTACCTCATATATTATTGAGAAAAAAGACTAAACATCAGGCAGAGTCTTCTTTTGTTACCTTTAATAAATAATTTTCATAGGCTCACTTTTCCTTTGTATATCTAAGGAACTCATTCCCTTGTGCTATTTGAGCCTCATGTTAACCTTGCATTTTTCTCTCCTTCTGATTGATCAAAGAGAGAGAACTAAGCAGACTATGCCTGTTCCAATACATGAGGTGTATTTGTCCCCTGTCCTTTCTGTAACCATCTTTCCTGATGTCAAAATCAGGAGGAGAGGACAAGTCATGCAGTTTCAATTTGACCCATACTTAAGTAGCGCTCCTAGACCAAGGCTTCTTTTATGTGGCCTCTGATTATTAGAAACTTCATGTATTTTGAAATAACTTCCAAAGTCATGTTCAAGAAATAGTCTAGGAAGGTATGAAAAGTCCTTCAACCGTACAGCTGCTACTCACTTCCTCTGTCCCAGGATGCCCTGGCTTCCCTTTTCCTTTGGCCATCCATTGCATGACATTCCTGAGATTTGTAGTATCTGGAATGCATATTAAGCTCAGTGGGAGACAACTTGTCTAGCACATATGAGGCTCTGGATTCAACCCTTAATATATAAAAAAAGGGAAGTGTTACTAGGTGAGCCAAGGGGAATTTGGGGAAGGGCTAAATGCAGGTGGGTGTCTCAAGATGCTGTGGAATAGGAAAGATAGCCAATCAGGGTACCAGCTCAGCAGCAGCATAGACCCTGAGTGTCTAAAGTAAATTTATACTGTGGGTGAAAGAAAAATCCCTTCCTCATTTTCTCTTGCCCTGACACATTGCTCATTTAAAAATGTTTCAAATGAGTGAACATCTAATATTCCTTAATTCCTTCACAAAACATTTTCAAGAAAGTAATCCATTGCTGAACAACAACCTTTCTCAACAGCATCACTGTACTATTTTGTGAGCATATGTGGGTATTCAAGGATGTCTCAATAGGAAGATCACTAGGAAGTTAAATTGGAAGTGAAGTGTATAGATTATCAGGGATTTGGGGCTGTTTTTTATTGTTCATCCCACTGGGACAGATAACTATAAACTAGATAAAGAATAGAAGTACAATTATTTTTGGTGCCTGTATGCTGGAGAAACAAAGTTCTCATACATCCTTTCTGTTGGCTTATGGAATTTTCTCCTAGAATTCTGGCATTGATTTTCATTTCTCAAAATGCTGCAGATGGAATATTTTCCACTTTGGCCCAGCTGCAACCATTGGTCATGGTGGGATCTCCTTTGTAGACTTCAAGGGGGGGGGATGCTTGTCTAGACAGGAGGGAAGCCCCCTTAAAAGGATTGCAAGGCTTCTGTCACCAGCATCCACATATCAAAGCAAGAGTAGACCATGCAGAGAGTCCCCGTCTCCTTTCCTGCTCCCTCTGCTCCTCCTTCCCCACAGTTCAGAGTGGGGTTGGCCAGTGAACAAAAGGTGGAACTGGAGTGAGATTTCTAACACTGAGATGAAAATAGGTTTCCAAACAGATTTGCCCAAATGTATTTTATTTATTATGAGAATAAAATAGAAGATGAAACATTAAAAAAAAATCTTAACATGGCAACTTAAGAACATTGCCAGTTTTAAATGTGCTGACATAACTTTTAAAGTACTATTAAGGTCACCCTGATTCCTTCCTGCTTTGTTCATTTAGGTATTACAGTTTAGGTATTTTTTCATGAAGCTATGGCATATTCTTAAGGACTAATTTAAATGTTAGCACAATGATTTATCAAGAGCCCATTTGTAATTTACACTTGCCCTTGTTTGAAGATATTCAATTTTGTCATATTTTCATGCAAGTGATATGCTTATGTGTAAATAATATTTTTATACTTTTTAATTTTTTGCATTCCTAGAAGTAAAATTTTTGAGTCAAAGGAACTTAACATTTTTATAACTGTTGAAATGGACTATCAAATTGCTTTTTAATACCAATACTATTCTCAAACATTGTGGGGTCATTTCAGCTAACACCAAATGCTACTTTTTTTTGTAAGTGAATTTTTAAAGAGACTATTTTCTTTGTCCTTAGCCCAGCATTTGGTGTGTTACTTGTTTGGACAACTATTGGTCATATTTTCATCTTTTTGAAATGATTGTGTTTTTAGAATAATTTGCTCTGGAAAGTGAGGCTCTTACAAATGTCCTGGGTACTATTAGTATAATTCTGCCTTCCAAAGTGCAGCCTTCTTAAAAACATGGAAAGACTATGCTGTCATGCAGAGATGAATGACTTGGCCACCATGATCTGGGTTCACGGAGCCACTCTCTGGAAGGGCAGACACCTGCGACAGATGGGCAATGTGACCTGGCTTTGCAGTCATTGTCTGTGTTTCATCTCAGGATCCTGGATACTTCACTCCAGAAAGAAAGAGTGATTTGGAAAATCTATTATTAAATAGGCACACTACTAATTATATTCCTTCAGTTGGATGGGAATGTTACTATTTAAAGAGGAGAACTATTTGTAAAGTCTTTCCACCAGCCACTCCTCCCCAGTTACTTAGTAAATAAACATCACGCTTTATCCTCACTACTCCCACACCCCTTCTTTTCCTGATGTAGAACTCACCACAAATGACATTTCTTCTCGTCAGCCCTCTCTGAGTCCAGACTGAATTCAAGCACATTATCTAGGCATTCTCCATCTTGTCACCATATTTCACTGTCTTCATAGAACTGATCACTTCTTAAAATTATCTTAATCATAGTGTTATTTACTTACTTGTGGTCTGTGCTCTATGGCTTGGATATAAGCTCCAAAGGACAAGGACTTTTGACTGTTTACTGCTGAAGCCTGGAACCTAAGATAAATTGAACAATTCTTGGAAGAAGTACAAATGCCCAATAAATACTTGAAGAAATGTTCAACATCCCTGACTGTCACTGAACAGCAAATCAAAATGATATTGAAATTTCACCTCACCCCAGTCAGAATGACCATCATCAAGAATTCAAACAACAGCAAACGCTGGTGAGGATGCAAGGAAAAAGGAATCCTCACACTGTTGTAGCCACTATGGAAGCAGTATGGAGGTTCCTCAAACTAAAACTAGAACTACCACCTGACCTGGCAATACCACTCTTGGGCATATACCTGAAGGAAACTTAAGTCAAGATACAATAAGGACATTTGCACGTCTATGTTTGGTGCTGCATTATTCACAATATCTAAGCTTTGGAATCAATCTAGATGTCCTTCCATTGATGACTAGATAAAGGATATATAATAGAAGTACACAGTAGAGTATTATTCAGCTATGAAGAAGAATAAAATTATGTTGTTTGCAGGAAAATGGATAAAACTTATTAGGTGAAGTAAGCCAGGATAAGAACACAGGTCAAATGTTCTCTTTAAAATATATGTAGGTATATACATACATAAATGCAAAAACATGACTGTAATTGAGAGACTGCCTGGGAGGATGAGTGGGAGAAAATAGAAGGAAAAAAAATGATGAGAGAGTGGAAACAATGCTGAAATCATTGTGTCTATATATGAAGGTGGCACAAGGCAACTCACTGAAAGTTACTGAAAAATAGAAGGGAGGGAAGGAAAGAGAGAAATAGAGGGACTTGATGTGGTCAATGTACAATATCTGTACGTGTGAAACACCATGATGTAATATCTTTGTACAATTAATATACACTAATAAAAATATATAGTAGGGGTTGGAGGTGTGACTCAAAGCCCTGAGTTCAAACCCCAATGTCACCACAAAACAAAAAAATGTTTACTGTAAAAATGAATGCCCAGAGCCTAGAACAGTGTGTGGCGTACATCAGGCACTCAAACAAGTATTCATTGCTTCAGAGCTTAATTGTAACTCATTTAGTGCATTCCAAGGAAGAAAAACTATTGGCTGCTTTTTCAAACTCACTAAGTAACTTTTTCATTAGTCACCAACAAGTTACGTGTGGTGGCACATAAAATCAGCAGGCAGCACTGGTCAAACTCTGGCCCTTAGAGCAAGGATTCTAGAGCTTCACTTCGGGACACTACAGCTCCAGACTGTGGGCTGTCAATGTTGGCAGCAATGGTGACATTTGCTATGACATCATGTAAAGGACAAATGGGGTTCTTCCTGATTTTCTTTTTCTCTACCAGTTTTGTAAAGTTTTTAAATAGCCAGACCTTCCCATAATTGTTGAGGGAGGGACCATGGAACTCATGGGGCTTTGTTGGGGGATTTATTTTGAGATTAATCAAAGCTTCCCTTTGATTTGATTTTTGCTGATGCCTTCCCATCTCCTTTCCTATTACAACAGCCTGCAAAAATAGCCCTGCACATAAATTATGCATAATGTCTTTAAATATCCTGGTCTTTTTTCTTTTACTGCCCCACCTCTACCCAAGGAGAAAAATTGTGGAAGTCTTATGCAATACCTGTTGTTTCTGCTGTAGGGTTTTTAAGTTTTTAAAGTGTGGTGGTACACACCTATAATCCCAGAACTCAGGAGGCTGAGGCAGAAAGATAAAGAGTTCCAGCCCAACCTATATGACACAGTAATAGCTCATCTCAAAAAAAAGTAAATAAACAAAATTTTTAAATATTTTTATTTACTGAAAGAAAACAATTGGTTCCTCTGTGTTTACTTACAAGTTACAGAAGTGTAATGTTCAGAATCTACATTATTTATAAGGTTGTTTAGCTTTTATTAAATATTAGAAATAATAGTCTTGCTTCTATATGCAAATTATTTTCCTTTTGTCTACAATTGTTCCAGGATTTGAATCTGACTTTAATAGCTATTTATCTTGGAAAATATGCAGTGTTCTCTCTCTCTCTCTTTCTGTCTGTCTGTCTGTCTGTCTCTCTCTCTCTCTCTCTCTCTCTCTCTCAGTGTTTTCTGTGAAATACCTACTTAGTAGATTGCTTTTGTCTCGGAAATACCACAAATAATATAAACAGAGTTCATCTTTGTTGGGGATAGGTACTGTCCTCAATATTAGGCCTACATCAACTTTAATGTTAATAGGAACATAGCAAAGATGGATTACCAGCACCTATTTACAAATAATGAATAAAAATCATCTGGTTAAGTTCAAGTCCATTCCATCAGACACATCACAAACCATGGAGTGAGGACATCACTTACATGTCACATAACTGAACAGAACATGGTGACCTTCTTCAGCAATCAACTTTACTACTTTCTTCGCCCTCTTATTCACCTTTTACAGATCTCTCTACACTAAACCAGCTTGTTTCAACTCCCACAAAAGTAGTATCATATTATCAGTGGGGAAGATTATCACCACCACAGGATTCCTGAGTGCAGAGTAGCCCTTTTATTACAGTGCCAGGCTTGTCAGCTCATGGAATGACAATATCGTAATGGAATCCCAAAGAATGGAAGATATTTGCTTGGGCTCCCAGAGCTGGGATAGAAATAAGGCCTGTGATAGACCATTTGGGACTCTTTCATAATGCTGAAATATAGCCAGTAAAGACCTCATCAGGGTTTTCCTAGCATGGGAAACAAGGCCTACAGTTTTTGTATTTTGGTGCTTCAAAGGGATAGCAGCCAAAAAGCATGATGTCTTTCCCTTATATTTTGTATAAAAGAAGAGCAGTTGCTTTCCTTTAAATATTTAGAAAACATAATATATAAAAGAACTTGAACCAGAAAATTCTAAGAAGTAGAGGTTATCATTAGGCTCTTCCCTAATTACTCTGACTTTTCCCTCAAACCTACAGTTAGTATCTTGCAATGTATTTTCATCACAGATTTAAAATTCCACTTTTAGTAAACTCATTAAATACATATTTTAAACACTTACTGTGAGGTCACATTCTAAACAAAAATGAAATAAACATTCTTTTTAGTAGAACTAGCAATATATTTACAAAAATACCCTTCTTTACCTCAAAGAATTTGTTCAAATTCAGAACCTCTTCTACAAATAATATCATTGTTGTATTTTTTAAATGTTATTCTTAAACTCAATTCTGGAATTTCTAATATTCTAAAAGATTCTTTGATTGTAGTATAAAATCCTACTAATTCAACATTTATAACTCTTTCCTTCTGTATAGATACTGCAGAGTCACACTATGAATAAGGTTTTTGAGGAACAGGTTGAACGCACAAGTAGAGGTATTGTGTTGTCTACATAGACAACGTATAAGAATCAATGACTAGTTTCTGGGTGCAAGATTATTTTAAAAAATTAATAGCATCCCTATCCACCAATAACAACCAAATGTAAGTTTTTATAGTTCTTGTTCATAACAGGAACAAGAAGCATAAGATACTTGGGGAAAAATCTAATTACAGACAAACATGACCTTTGTGAAGAAATCTTCAAGTAGTATTAAAAGAAATAAAGAATAAATAAAGATGAATGAATAAATCAAGATCTATGCTGTGTTCATGAATGAAACAATTCACTATTGTAAAGATATAAATTATCCACAAAATCATCTATATATTTAATATCACTGATTTTAAAGGTCATATGACAGATGTGTTCAGGGGTAGCAATTCAATGTGAAGATTTGTAACACAAAAGCAGAAATACCATGTTAGCCAGCTTTCCACTACTCTAATAGATACCTGAGGTAATCAACATTTAAATAGAAGAAGTTTATTTTGGCTCACAGTTTGGTAGATTTCACTCTGTCATCTGTGTCCCAGTTGCTTCTGGGCACACAGTAAGGCAGTACAACATATTGAATATGTAAAATAAATAAATTGGAGCTACTCTATGAAGAAGAGCTAACATATATTAAGAATTTACAATGTTCCTTGAATTACACCAGGTGTCATGAACATGTCAAAGGAGGTTTCCCAGACATCAATAAGTCAGAGGGCCCTGATGCAGAAGGAAGAGAGCATAATATTTCAAAGGGTGCAGTTCTGGATTTAAAAATCCGATAATAGGAAATTAGGTACAAATATGTGTCATTTATTTAGCTAGGACCCGAACAGCAATCTATAGCACCAGAAGATCCATATTTTGTTTTCATTTTCAGGTGTTCTCTTTCATCAGATTTATAAACAACTAGATAAACTGAGTACCAGAGCCTTGTGTGATTTTTAGAAATTATGAAAGAACACACATAGAAACACAAAAGTTCAACTTGTAATCAAGCAGGAGATGAGGTAACTTGTGGACCTAATTACATGATTTAGCATTTTCTATTGAGACTTTAAAAGCCTATAAAAAATCATTCAAACAGATACTAGAGGACATTCTTAGTTTAGAATCAAATTACCTTAATGGCACAGAATAGCAGAGGGAGCAGGGAGAAGTCATACTGTAAATTGATGTGTGTGTATGTGCGTATCTGGAAGTCTTAGGGGCATCACATTTCAAGATGGTCCAGAAGGTGGTCAAGTGTATGTGAGGTTGGAGAGAAAAGCAATACAATTTGAAATGGATGTAATAAATTTAGTGAGGTAGAGGAAGCAGGTGATACAAGCATTAGAAAGAACAATGCACCAAGCATTTTTAGAGCTCTTAACCTTTTGTCTCTCTCCAAAGACCTTTCTACTTTCACTTACTTCCCTTTCAAGATTAGACCACTTCTAGCCCCATAATGCCACCATCAGCTCCCTCTAGCCCTGGCCTTCACTCATGTTTCCCAGCACTATGCTTGTCTCCACAAGTGACACCTACCACCCACACATGAGCTGTGAGGTGCTATTACAGAAAGTCACAGTGCTGTGACCACAGGCCTTCTCACTGTGCCCTGACTTCTAACTAGAAACCCAAACACAAAGCTCCTTAGCTCTCTGCAAGTCTCCCATAATCCTCGCACTGACGGAAAGGTAGCTGAAGGTGATGGGGTCTTGCTGTGAACCCAGCCTGGGATCAACTCTGTTCTTCTGCTTACCTTGTTCAAATTTGAACTGAAGAGTAGCTAAGAGTTATGCTTACTTGTTAGGGAACTTGAATGAACTAAGTTAAATGGACAATATAAGAAATTATCTATCACCACAGGTGATTGATTATTAAATATTTCCACCCTGTCGCTGCCCTAGGAAAATGTATAGACAGACTAATGTGGGACACTAAGCTAATCAAACAGCCACTCGTACTCTTAGAAGTGCATCACAGCCACATGAACACAAGGTGTTGAGAACTGGACAGGTAAGCAACTCACTCTCCCAGGACAATTGCATGAGACCATCACATAATTTCTTTTTTATCCCTAGAAGATTATACATAGGCTTTTTGGGTTTGAAGGAGAAGGTGAGGGAGAAAAAGGCTGCAGTTCTAAGATTTGTAGGAATTGCTCTGTTTGGTTCAGTGAGTCTCAGCATACTTTCCTTGAACAAATGAAACACGATTAAAGTAGCTTATTATAAGAGGAGGAGCTCTCCTGACACAACTGTTAGTCCCTCTCAGATCCTGAGAGCTGCCCTGCAGGAAACTCATTCCTGCTGATAATTTGTGAGGAAAAACTGCATTTAAGTGACAGCTCCTTGATGAAGAGTTCTTCCGTCTGACAGGACAGAACTGCTCTACCTTGTTAAACATTTCGAGAAGCATGCCCAGTCTTTTTAAAGTGACTGAGAAAAGCGTCTTCTGTGTGTCCGACTTTTCACAGGGCTCCCTGTGCTCAGCCTGCTCAGCTCACTCCAGCATGACTAACATGCATCAACTTTGAGAGGCTCTGTGCTAAGTGCAGGTGGTGACCTGAAACGTCATCTGCCCTCAAGGACCATAGAGTCTTTGCTCATGTGGTTGCTTTCAAACCTTTTTAGTACATTTCAAGCATCTTACCTGGAATCTCAACAAAACTAATCAAAATCTTTAAAACAGGACAGAAAGCAGTGGTTCTTAGGGAAGAAAGGGCTTAAGGCCTGGATCAATCCTCTTCAGAGCAAATTTTAAGGGAAACATTTCCAGCCAGTGAAGATGCTGCCTGAATTCTGGAATGAGATTTGAAAAGCCCTCAGTGGAGTGAGCTTTTTCCTTGCTCCCTTGTTATTCCTGAACCTAACTGGGCCTAACTGGGTGGCGATAGGAGATGCAGAAAGAGCAGAAAATTGGGGCCAGGTATGTTGGGTGCTCAGGTAGAGATGCACAATCCTCATTGCTTCTTTTCCCTATCTTTCTCTTTATTTACTCTGCTTCTTATCTCTATTTTTATTCTTTAAGGCCTTACTCCTTTACAATTCTTTAAAACCTTGCTTCTAAAGTCTTTCCTTAAAATCTTGCTTTTAAAGTCTTCTTTTCTGTTCTTTGAAGTTTCTTTCCTTAGACTCACACTATCCCATGTTTTCTCTTAGCTGTTCTTTAGCATAATCTGTCTTTTTATTTTTTTATTCATATGTGCATACAATGTTTGGGTCATTTCTCCCCCCTTCCCCCACACCTTCACTTCCCCTCCCGCCCCTGTCCCTTCCCTGTCCCCCGCTACCCCCTTGCTACCCAGCAGAAACTATTTTGCCCTTACTTCTAATTTTGTTGAAGAGAGAGTATAAGCAATAATAGGAAGGACCAAGGATTTTTTTGTTTTGTTTATTTTTTTATTCATATGTGCATACAATGTTTGGGTCATTTCTCCCCCCTCCCCCCACACCCTCCCTTACCACTGACCCCACCCCCTCCCTCTCCACCCCACCCCCTCAATACTCAGCAGAAACTATTTTGCCCTTATCTCTAATTTTGTTGAAGAGAGAGTATAAGCAATAATAGGAAGGAACAAGGGTTTTTGCTAGTTGAGATCAGGATGGCTATACAGAGAGTTGACTCACATTGATTTCCTGTGCATATGTGTTACCTTCTAAGTTAATTCTTCTTGAACTAACCTTTTCTCTAGTTCCTGGTCCCCTTCTCCTATTGGCCTCTGTTGCTCTAAAGTATCTGCTTTAGTTTTCTGCTTTGAAGGCAACAAATGCTACCTAGTTTTTTAGGTGTCTTACCTATCCTCATACCTCCCTTGTGTGCTCTCACTTTATCATGTGATCAAAGTCCAATCCCCTTGTTGTGTTTGCCCTTGATCTAATGTCCACATATGAGGGAGAACATACAATATTTGGTCTTTTGGGCCAGGCTAACCTCACTCAGAATGATGTTCTCCAATTCCATCCATTTACCAGCGAATGATAACATTTCATTCTTCTTCATGGCTGCATAAAATTCCATTGTGTATAAATACCACATTTTCTTGATCCATTCATCAGTAGTGGGGCATCTTGGCTGTTTCCATAACTTGGCTATTGTGAATAGTGCTGCAATAAACATGGGTGTGCAGATGCCTCTGGAGTAACCTGTGTCACAGTCTTTTGGGTATATCCCCAGGAATGGTATTGCTGGATCAAATGGTAGATCAATGTTTAGATTTTTAAGTAGCCTCCAAATTTTTTTCCAGAGTGGTTGTACTAGTTTACATTCCCACCACCAGTGTAAGAGGGTTCCTTTTTCCCCGCATCCTCACCAACATCTGCTGTTAGTGGTGTTGCTAATGATGGCTATTCTAACAGGAGTGAGATGGAGTATTAGTGTGGTTTTAATTTGTATTTCCTTTATTGCTAGAGATGGTGAGCATTTTTTCATGTGTTTTTTGGCCATTTGAATTTCTTCTTTTGAGAACATTCTGTTTAGTTCACTTGCCCATTTCTTCATTGGTTCATTAGTTTTGGGAGAATTTAGTTTGTTAAGTTCCCTATATATTCTGGTTATCAGTCCTTTGTCTGATGTGTAGCTGACAAATATCTTCTCCCACTTTGTGGGTGTTCTCAGTTAAGAGACCATTTCTTTTGTTGAGCAGAAGCTTTTTAGTTTTATGAGGTCCCATTTATCTATGCTATCTCTTAGTTGCTGTGCTGCTGGGCTTCCATTGACAAAGTTTTTACCTATACCTATTAATTGCAGAGTATTTCCTATTCTTTCCTGTATCAACTTTAGAGTTTGGGGTCTGATATTAAGATCCTTGATCCATTTTGAGTTAATATTGGTATAGGGTGATATACAAAGATCTAGTTTCAGTTTTTTTGCAGACGCTAATCAGTTTTCCCAGCAGTTTTTGTTGAAGAGGCTGTCTTTTCTCTATCATATATTTTTAGCACCTTTGTCAAAGATAAGTTGGTTATAGTTGTGTGGCTTCATATCTGGGTCCTCTATTCTGTTCCACTGGTCTTCATGTCTGTTTTTGTGCCAGTACCATGCTGTTTTTATTACTATTGCTTTGTAATATAGTTTGAAGTCAGGTATCGTGATACCTCCAGCATTGTTCTTTTGACTGAGTATTGCCTTGGCTATTCGTGGCCTCTTGTGTTTCCATATAAATTTAGTGGTAGATTTTTCAATCTCTTTAATGAATGTCATTGGAATTTTGATGGGAATTGCACTAAACATGTAGATTACTTTGGGGAGTATAGACATTTTTACTATGTTGATTCTACCAATCCATAAGCATGGGAGATCTCTCCACTTTCTATAGTCTTCCTCAATCTCTTTCTTCAGAAGTTTATAGTTTTCCTTGTAGAGGTCTTTCACATCCTTTGTTAGGTTTACACCTAAGTATTTGATTTTTTTTGAGGCTATTGTAAATGGAGTTGTTTTCATATATTCTTTCTCAGTTTGTTCATTATTAATGTATAGAAATGCAATGATTTTTCTATGTTGATTTTATATCCTGCTACCTTGCTATAGCTATTGATGGTATCTAGGAGCTTTTGAGTAGTTTTTTGGGACTTTAAGGTATAGGATCATATCATCTGCAAATAGGGATATTTTGACAGTTTCTTTACCTATTTGTATTCCTTTTATTCCTTCTTCTTGCCTAATTGCTCTGGCTAGGAATTCCAGTACTATGTTGAATAGGGGTGGAGATAGTGGGCATCCTTGTCTGATTCCTGATTTTAGAGGGAATGGTTTCAGTTTTTCTCTGTTAAGTGTAATGCTGGCTGTAGGTTTGTCATATATAGCTTTTATAACGTTGAGGTACTTTCCTTCTATTCCTAGTTTTCTTAGAGCTTTTATCATGGAATGGTGTTGGATCTTATCAAAGGCTTTTTCTGCATCTATTGAGATGATCAAGTGGTTTTTCTCTTTGCTTCTGTTAATGTGGTTTATTACGTTTATTGATTTTTGCATGTTGAACCACCCCTGCATTCCTGGGATGAAGCTTACTTGGTTGTGGTGAATGATCTTTTTGATGTGTTGTTGAATTCAGTTTGCCATTATTTTATAGAGTATTTTTGCATCAGTGTTCATTAAGGAGATTGGCCTATAGTTCTCTTTTTTGAAGGTGTCTTTGTCTGGTTTTGGGATAAGTGTAATACTGGCTTCATAAAATGTGTTAAGCAATTTTCCTTCCCTTTCTATTTCATGGAACAGTTTAAGGAGGGTTGGTGTCAGTTCTTTTTTAAAGGTCTGATAGAATTCAGCAAAGAATCCATCAGGTCCTGGACTTTTCTTTTTGGGGAGACTCTTGGTTGCTAGCATAATCTGTCTTAAAGTCTTTGCCCCCAGACTTGCACTGTCCTATGTTCCTTTGCAGCAGGGAGGAGGGCCAGAAAAGAAATAGACAGGCTTTGATGGCAAAGCAGAGAGATAAAACTTAAAGAATTGAAACATGAAGGCCACATAGCACTGGGGAAATGAAACAACCAATGAAGTCACATGCAGCCACAGTGGGTTGAGCTTTGCTTTTTGCTTCTGTAACCTGCTTGAAGGGTATTTAAGGTGAGACCCCTTTGTTCTCAGGGCTCAGCCTTTGGACTAGAGTCTGCTGGGTCTGTGTTGGCACAATAAAACATTGCTTCCTGCAAAACTGCCTCAGTGTCATGTATCTCAGTTTGAGAGTCCCACAATACTCTTTTCAGCTTTCTTAAAGCCTCAGTGCTCAGATTTGCTCTGACCTATGTTCTCTTTAGCTTTTCTTTAGCTTAGCTTTTCTAAAGTCTATGTATAAAGTTCTTAGTGCAGACTTTCTATCAGTTCCTCTTTAGAAATTCCCCTTTAGCAATTCTTTTCTCTTCAGCAATCCTTTTCCCTTCCAAAGCCTCCCAAATCAAAAAGCCAAAAGCCCCAAAGCCTCAAGCAAAAAGCCCAAAGCAAAAAGTCCCCTTTAGAAATTTTCCTTTAGCAATTCTCCTTTAGCAATTCTTTTTCCCTTCAGCAATCTTTTTCCCATCCAAAGCCTACCACATCAAAAGCCTCCCTTCATCCAAGAGCCAAAATCCCCAAGTCCAAAAGCCAAAAGTAAAAGCCTCAAGTAAAAAGCCAAAAGCAAACATCCATAGCAAAACCCCTCATCCTCCTTCAGTGAGTCTTTTATATCCAGTGGTAAATGGGATGGAGCAGCAGTTCTCAGGGATGGGCGTAACATTGTAACAGGAGAAACCTGAATGTAAACAACTGAGGAGAAGCAGCTGTTCTGCATTGTGCTCTTCTGTGGCAGGGGCTGTGCCAATCTCAGTCTACAGATAAACATCTTAGGAAAAACAGTTGAGCTGCATCTCATCTTGCTTATGTCCAGTTCTCATAGGCTTCTCATAATCCACTCTCCACACCTCAGCATGGTGGTCTGAATTATTCTGTTAGCAGGAAGCAACCAGGGCTCTCTGGGTGTCCCTGCCTGCAATGCTTCCTCAGACATTCTTTCTGTCCAAGTATGGAAGGACTCTGCTACAGCAGGTGAAAGCTACCCAATGTTTACTTTCTCTCTGAAAGTTTCAAAGTTTACACTTTTATATTTCCTAATATCCTTCTACCTGTACAGATCCTGGAAAAAAAACTTCCCTGTCTGTAGAGATAGTCATTCCATTCTGTTCCCATGGGTCTTTCTAGGTCCCTAAGGACTTCTGTTCTCCCGTTACTTTAGTCTGAACTATGTCTGTTGCCTTTACATTGCCCTAGGATGTTGGTGTGTATATGTGATATAATTTTTATTAAGTTGCAAGGTTGTTGAAGTGTTGTCTGTGCCCTTCACTCAGTTCATTTATAAACTAGCACCACAATATTCAAGATGATGTCCAGTGCCTCTTTCTCCTATGGAACTTGCCCTAGGTGCTTCCCTTTGTGGTACTGCAGCTTTTGCCATGCTGTATTGTTTATTTTCCTTTCCTCTGACTTTTAAGGTCAATGCCTTATTAACCATCCCTGTGCCACATAATACCAGGCTCTACCAAACAGTTGGAGGCTAAGACATCAGGGAATTCTCCAATCTTCTACACCACTTTCTACTGAGATGCATCTGGTCACAAAATGAATGATGTCTTCAGATCTAGTTGCTCTGTTATTTCTGATTGCACCTGACAGTAAGAGTATCTTTGGCAAGTTTAGGTTCACTTATACCTGGAGTCACTCCTTTCTCCAGGTACCCTTCACAGACTCTCTTTCTGTCTCTGAGAGCACTGTTCCCTTGCTCAAAGGAACCAATTCACAGAGTTTCCTAGTAGTAAAACTAAACATCCCACATTCCAGAAACCCAGATCTTTAACTTATCTTCAATACTTTTAGACTCAGGGATTGATATATAACTGTGTCTCCCCTTTTCTAACTTCAATCACTGTACTCTCTTACCTAACCATCCAAGGCCCAAGTGCTTGTTCTCCAGCATAATCACTAAAAAGAGCAAACAATACTCACAACATCTATATGCTACCCTGCAAAGATCCCTGAGGCAGAGAAATACAAATTCTGGTTACCTGTTAATAACCCAGAAAAGAGAGGAAATGACAGGAAGAAAGAATCTAACTTACTAAGCTGACATATATGCAAATTGTTTAGCACAATTCCTGATGCAAAGCACATGGGAACAATTATTATTATTCCTCTGTGCCAACTGCAGTGAAAGCAAAATAATCCAGATCTTGCTTGCAATAACCTCACATGTTAGTGAAGAAGGCAGTCAAGAGATAATTGTGTTTACTTTAAGTCAGAACTAATCCAAGGTCTTAAAATTGTTTTCTGACCTGGTGTGTGCATGGTGGGCAAATTTCTTTGGTGTCATAAAAAATAAATAGAAGAGGTCAAAGCTTTCAGATTACAGCAGGAGACCACTTGCAGCAATCTGAGGAGCCAGTGTGCTATACACATATCTATCACTCAGTCTACATACATCCAGATTTTGTGGTTTGGCCTCAAGGATAGCTCCTGCTTTCCTCACCTCTTATGGGCTTGTATATCTTCTTTTGTGATAAAATGAAATTTTGGTGCCTGTCTGGAAATGAAACAGGAGGATATTTCTCTAGATGTTCATTTTATTGATCTTATAATGTGTTTTAGAGTTTGGGGACCACCTATCATCTATAGCTAATGAGGACAAGGTTTTAAAAGTGGTTTGTTCTCTTGCACTTTTCTAATTAGGTCAATAAACAAATACACTAGACAAATGCTATCTTTGCAAGCTTTTGCTAGCCGTGCATCCAAAGATTGCCCCAGAGACCCTCACTTTAATTAGTTTCAGTAGGAGGTCTAGACACTTTCATTGTCATTAGAATTTTTTGGTGTCCCACTTCAGACATGAATTTAGGAAACTATGGCTAACACATGATTCCAAGATGAAGCATACAAAATATCAATCTATTTTTCGTCACTTGAGCAATATTATCTTTTTCAAATATTTATTTCCAAAATTTAGGAAATTCAGTTCTATCACATTATAGTCATCTGTAGGATACTATGTAGTACCATTTAACATATAGATCTGTATATACTGTCACAGCATCAATAGGTAGTATAACATGTACATCACTGTCCTATTTTTGGATACAAATGTGTTTGCGTGTATGTGAGAGAGACAGAGAGAGAGAAAGAGAGATTATAAACTAAGGATGAGCCATTAACACTGTTAACATTGTATATATTTAAAATATTAGTAGTGATTTTTTTTCATACCTGAACACATGTTTTGTACATGTAAATTATTGGTATATGAGTAATAAACATATCTTAAATAAAACAATGGAAATTGGAAGGTAGAAACCATTTTCTATTACATTAAAGAACTGTCGACCCTGGTAGGGAGAGGAACCAGACAGTAACAACCAGCAGGAGACACTAGAAGTGGGACACATCAGACCAGTGGGACCCCGGAGAGCCAATACTGTTCCCTTATTTCATGGTGAGTTTGCTGAAGCCCCTAGAAGCCAAATGCTGTGCTCTCAACCCTGCTGACAGTGTAGTAACTGTGTTCTTTAAGCCACTTGACTAACTTTCTCACACATGACAGTCTTACTGAGAACAATTCACACAAGGTCATAAACCTTGTGCCTTCAACACAGCTAGACACTTTGAAGAAGATTAACTATATTTTAAATGCAGTCAGTATTCACAAACCGAAGGGCAGAACATTTTGGAAATTCCTTGTATGGGCCAGGCTTGGCTCATTTGGTTCACCACTCTGGGGTTTGGCTGGGGTAGTCATTCTCTCTCCACAGTCTCGGCCTCCAGCAGGACAATTCAAGAACAGCAAGTGGACAATGAAAGGCCTCTTGAGGACCAGGAACAGACTGGCATATGCCATTTTTCTCCACATTCTGTTAGTCAAAGCAAGTCACACAACCTCCCGGCTTCAGGGGATAAGGGATAGGGTCTACCTCTTGATGGTGGAGATGCAAAGTAATGTGACCATGAATGCAAACTAACCATTCCTTCAAAAATAACAGAGTCTGATCTTGTGTTCTTCAGGTCACCCAGAATCTAAAGGTGAACATAAGGATGAAAAATTATACAGCTTAAGCAATCAAGTCTCACACTTGGGATTTGGACTTGAGTACAAAGTCAGAACCAAGACTCTTAGCCACGATTCTCCACAGTTCTTCATTACTGGATATACAAACCAAATATACCAAAGTGCCTTCCTTTGAACCTCGACAGCAACCTTGGATGGCCCTCACTTACCTTCTTGTGGGATAGAGTGGTCTACCTTCATCTCCTGTTCTAAATTTAGGCACCATAACTTGTCAATTCCTATCTCTCTTGAAGCATCAAGCAAAGCAAGACATGCTAGATTATATTTGTTACTTTAAAACATTTGCACTGATGTTTATAACTGTCAGTCTGAAGTTTTCTCTAGTGTACTATCCTTGGCAGATTTTTTGAACAATGTGTATATGCTTTATAAAAATAATTTGCAAATTCTCCTTCATTTTTGTATCATGGGATAATTAGACAATTTAAATACTGCAAGTATTTCTTTTTAAGGTATAAAATACTTCTTCTCTGAAACTATCCATATCTTTATTGGAAGATAATCTTTGACACTTTTCTTTTTTATATTATAATGAACTTGTTCAAATTTTCTTTCTATAGTGGGGTTAATTTCAGAAATTTATATTTTCTTAAATGGTCATATCTGTCTTTCAGGTTTCAAATGTATCATATAAATCTGACTCTTTATTGCTCCTGCATTTATGATTTTCCCATTGTTATTCCTAATTTAAGGTATTTGTGCATTTCATCTCATTTCTTTATTTTAAAGTTAATTAGGGTTGGTGTCAATGGCTTGCACCTGGAGGCTGAGATTGAGAGAAGCATGGTTTAAGGTCAGCCAGGGCAAAAAGTTCACAAGACACCATGTCAACATAAAAAGCTGGGCATGGTAGCATATGCCTGTCATTCCAACTACGTGGGGAAGCACACGCTCCCTGAATAAAGCAAGACCCTATCTCTAAAATAACCAGTGCAAAAAGGACTAGAGGTGTGGCTCAAGTGATAGAACAACTGTCTAGCAAGTATGAAGCCCTGAGATCAAATCCTAGTACTGCCAGAGAAAATAAAAAAATAAAGTTAATTAGGCTTTCAATTTTACTAATCAAATCTTGTATTTACATATTAGTTTTGCCATGTTTCTACCTTCTAACTCAGTTGTTCTGTTTAAACACTTAATTATAAATTAAGACAAATACAAAAAAGGTAAAAGGTCATAAAATATAAATTTACAACCTTGTGAATTATTATAGATTAAAATTTATTTAAATAGCACTCAAAGTCAAGAAATAGAACATTTGCACAAACCAAGGGCCGCATGTAAGATCCTTTCCAATTTTAATAAGCTTCTCCCTGAGAGCTTACACAGTGACTTTCGTGGTGATTGTTCTTCATGCTTATTTATGACGATCACACCTACGTAGGCAGGCTGAGCACTATAATTTAGTTTTGCCTATGTTTGAAATTTTATATAAATAGAATCACAGAATGTGTATTCTTAGGTAATTTCACGTAGCTGGATGCAACTGAGGATTGCTAAATATGTTGCTAAATTATATTTAATTGAATGGGTGAACTTTATTTTATCTTTCAGTTGTTTATTATTTTATCTTTTAATAACATTGGCCATCTCATTTTTTGACTATGAGGGACGATGGTGCTATGAAGCATACCCATGCTTGTTCATCTTCCTCTAGCCAAGGCTTTACCCCTTGGATCCATAGATAGAACTCACAGACTCCAACAATTTGAATTAGAAAAAAAAAGCAATGTTTTTATTTTCACTACACTAACTTCTAACTGAAATGCAGCTTTTCTTCCATGACAAGTTTGGACAAAAGAAAAACATAATACCTGTATTTTTGTCATGGGTGACTTTATATTTTTGTCACTAATAGAAATAATAATGCATTATATAACATTGTGGCTCTAGATCTAGGACTGTCACTTATGATAATCGCTATTTTGAAATTATGGTAGTTACTAGAGCCACTATTAGCTCCGTTCTTATTTGAAAGGTTAATAAAGATGGATTTTTTTTTTAACTATGGCACAAATAAAAGTGAGTTTTAATATTCGATAGTTACATTCTGATACAACTGTTTTGCTTTGAAATCTTATGTATTTTGTTTTATGTGCTTAAATTTTTTATGTTCTTGTGGAAAGGGGTCTTTAGGCTTTGTCAGACTTCCAAAGGATTTATGGCACACACACACACCATAAAAAAAAAAAAAAGGTTTGTTATTCCAGTGCATGTAAGCAGGAGATAAATAAGACCTGTGAGTCAGGTGGGGGTAAGATAGGCATATCAGTTCATTTTCCACTGCTATAACAAAATGCTTGAGACTAGTTAAAATATAAAGAAAAGAAATTTATTTAACTTACAGTTTTGAAAACTGAAAAGTCCAAGATCAGGTGACCCATTCAATAGGCCCCTGGCCGAGGGCCGGGCAGAGATGGTCAACTGTGGAAGCACGTGCAGGAGGGAGAGATCACATGGTGAGAGAGGAAGCCAGAGAGCAGGGAGAGGCCCGCTCATAGGAGCTCCTGTTCTCATAGGAGCTAGTTGGGGGTCCCATGAGAACAACATTAATTCCTTCCAAGGGCAGTTCCTCCAACAACCTAGCCACTTCCCATAAGGTTCCATCTCTTAAAGGTCTCACCATCTCCAAACATTGCCACACTGAGGGCCATGCTTCCAACACATGAACCCTGGAGATACATTCAAACCATAACCAAGCTAGAGCACCGGGTTATGCTGGGGTAAGGGCCACCAAATCTCAGTAACTTCAAACAGTAAAGATTTATTTTTACCTATTCTGTACCTCCCTATGTCTACTTTGGGGTAGTTAGGGCAATCACTCAGCCAGCTAGGATGGTAGAGCTGCCACTCCCTGCAATGACTGGTGGCTGTGTCAGGAATGGAATGACATGTCACACTTTGTACCTTAGCAGTGTCAATGCAGAAATGATCAATACATTTTGCTTTTGCTCATGTTTCAATGGCCAAAACAAATTATATGGTCCTACCTAACTTAACAAGATTAGAAATGAAAATTGTACCAAGTGTCTAAAAGAAGGAAAATCAAAATATTGGTAAACATTTTTGTCTTTAGACTATATATTTATTTAAATTTTTATATAGTGCTCCACTTGTTTTCTTCTTTGAAAATTACATTTGGAGGAACTGTTTTCTAAAGTACCTTCTCAGATCATTTGCCCACCTTGTTTTTCTTTTTTTGGTGGGACTGGGATTTGAACTCAGGGCTTCATACTTGGAAAGCAGGCACTCTACCACTTGAGCCACACCTCCAGTCCATTTTTCTCTGGTTAGTTTGGAGATGGGGTCATGACAGCCAAAGCACAGAGCAGCTCTTCTCAGAGTTCCTCGGAGAAGTCAGAAGGCTCCGCCTCAGGCCTCAAGGAGAGAAACAGGGCACTGGTTCTGTGAGCTGCGGCCTCCATGCCTCTCCTCTTGCTTGCTCTCTTCTTTTTCATCTTCTGCTGTTTTGTCTTCTGTCTCTCCTACTCTGCAGAACCTGCAGGGAGACTTCCAGGACCATCCCAGTGCTGCAGGTGCACTGGCAATGTATAGTCAGTCCTCAACAGGTTCCTGGATTCAATTTCTTTTAACTGATACATGAACACACAAAAGTTGCATTCATCAGTGAGGAAACATGTATTCTTGATACATGTATATATTGTGTAATGTTTAAATCAGGTTAAACATACCTGCCTCTCCAAACATGTATCATTTCCTTATGGTGAAAATTTTCTACATACTTCCCTCTAGCTTTCTGAAAACACAGTTCATCCTTGTTATGTCTAGCCACCTGCTGTGCAATAGCAACAACACTTCCTGCTCCTATTCAACTGTAACTTAGTACCCATTCATCCACCTCCCCACCCTCAGGTAACCACTACTCTTTTCTCAACTTCTGTGCCACCAGTATTTAGATTCACACCCAAGTGAGACCGGGTGTATTTTCTTTCTGTGCCTGGCTTACTTCACTGAATACAATGCTCTACAGTTCATCCATGTTGCTGCAAAGGTCAGGCTTTCATTCTTTCTCATGGATGCATAGCGTTTCACAGTGGACATGGACCTCTCATCTGTGAGAGGTCCACTGGACACCAGTGGATTCCTTGTCTTAGCTATTGTGAGTAGTGCTGCAGGGACCCTGGCTTGCAAGGGGATGCAGTCCTTGACCTGCTGCTGTTTCACACAGGTAATTGCTTCATTAATGTTTCTTAGTTCATGGAGATGAATTTGATGACAATTTCCATCTCCATGGAAATGTAGTTTGTATTTATTTTTTCCATTCTTTCAGTCATCTATCATTGTTCCTGTTTCTTTATTTCATTGCTAGATTTTTGTGAAAGACTGTCTTTTTGGTTTTCATTTATTGCTCTCATTTGAATTAGTTGAATTCTTCCTAGTACAGCTAAAAGTGGGCACTTCATTGAAAAGGTCACATAACTGGCTTTCAGGAACTCTTGTGAATCAGGGTTTTGTAAATTTTTAGCTTTAATTTCTACCCAGCCCCAACCAAGATCAGCACCTGTGACCTGCTCACACTAAGTTTCTCTTTTTAAAATTGCTTGATTAATAGACTATTCCCTGCGGAAATGCTAAATTGTTTCAGACAGGGCCTTTGGAGAGCTCAGGCAGCTCCCGCTGCTAGGTCAGACACCCGGGCAATGCTGCTGCAGACAAGGAATTGTATCTGGAGTCGTGACACATTCACAAGTAAGTGCTCTCCTTTGGTGCTGTCTTTTGTCTTTCACTCCACCATTTTACTGTAATGGCTTTGCCTACTTGTATGCAAGTTCTCAGACATGTCTTGTTTCACAGAAGAGCAAGACTGTCTCTCCACTTCTTCTTGTCCTAGTTTTTAAGACTATAAAATGGGGAAACAGAAAGTACTAACTATAAGATGTCATTTTCTAATGAGAATCCCATCAAAGGTTAAAAATGATCTCATGTATGCATTTTATTTTTAATGTTTTTATTAGTATACGATAGTTATACAGGGAGTTTTATTGTGACATTTCCACATATACATATATTGTACTCTGGTTTGGCTCATTCCTTCCATTATTCTCTCTCTTCCCCCGCTCCCCTTCCAGAAATGACCTCAACAGGTTTCAATGTTCCATATTCATACATGTATAGAAAGTACCTCAAGCAAATTCACTCTTCTTTACCCTCTTCATTTACCCTCCCCTTCCTGCAATTGCCCCCCTCCTAACATGAGTTGTTTTACTTTTCTGCCCTTCATTGTTTTAGTGTCTGTTCATTGTTTAGTGGGGGTTTGCCTTGGTATTTTACTTGTAAATATACTGTACTTTAATGTCTCACGCCCTCTATTACTCTTCCTTATTCTTTACATTTTAATAGTATTGGTGAAGAAGTACATTGAGAATCAAGACATACTTATGAATCTGTCAGGAATCCTGTCAAATGATAACAATTTGTAGAACAGGACAGTATGTGGATTGAAGAATTGATATAAATTAGAAGACAGCTTAACGTGGGGTCTGAAGAATGGACAAGAAAAGAGATATTCTTGTGCATCTAGAATACTAGATGAATTTTTATTTTTCTTAAATGGTATTTAGATCAAAATACACATTCTATATATAGTGCTAGCCAAAACACATGCATATGTACTGATAAGATCGCAATGTTAGAGGATCTAAGATATTTCAGTGAAGATAATAATGGGATTTTGCTTCTTGTGAAGAAGAAACCCTTCTGTGGACTTTCTTCATTAGAATTCCTGAAAGATCATGAAATCTTCCTCCATCTTTAAATTATTCCAACCTCTGACAGTCTAATGAGTTTAAGTGTACTACTGGCCAGTTGATCTCATCTCTGTATCACACTTAAGTTACATCTAAACCATAAAGCTTTATTCCATTTCATAAAGATAGAATAATTGATGACTACTTAGCTATGCTGACTGAAAGTGGATCAAAGTGCTCCATAAATAAAAAGCAGGAAACCAGGCATAGTGATGCATGACTGCAATCCCAGCTATTCAAGAGGTGGATCCCAGCTACTCAGGAGGATCACAAGTTCAAGACTACTTGGGCAAAGCTAGTGAGACTTCAAAATAAGAATAAAAATCTCAAAAATAAAAATACAAACAAAATGGCTGGGGGCATGAGTGCTGGCATGAACAAGGCTCTGGGTTTAATCTCCAGTGCCACAAAATAAATAAAGAAAGGAAAGAGGAAGGAAGGAAGGAAGGAAGGAACAAAGGAAGGAAGGAAAGAAGGAGAGAAAGAAAAGAAAATCTATAAACAAATGTAATTTTTGGATAGGAATCATTATTTAAAGTAATTACATTAATACATATCAATAATGTTTTTTTCATTTTAAAACCAATACTCTTTTAGATAGACCCAGCTTTTCAATAGGAAGAAATTTTGTCATTTCTAACAACTTGTATGAAATTAGAAAACATTAAGCTAAGTAAATTAAGCCAGGCAAAGAAAGACAAATGTCTCTTGTCCCCACTTACATTTGAAATCTAAAACAATGTACCTTGAGTAAGCTGAGACAGGCAGGGGAGATGGTGGTTGAAGGGTGCAAATCTTCAACCAGACCAGAGTGGAGAGCTGTGCTAGCTTGAACGTTGAGATGTATTATACAGCATGTTGAATTAGCAAATAAAAATGTACATTTCGAATTTGCCAATCATAAATTTTAAATGTTCTCATCACAAAAATAAATTGTATTTGTGAACCACAATATTACTTTGTATCTAACAAGTAGATACAGCTATAATTTGTCAATTTACAATTAAAACTAAAAAATTTAAAAACAGTCTCACTATTGTCACATATAATTTAATGAAAGATTTGGAAGATCATTATATTAGAAATACAGAACATTATTGAGAGAAAAATAAAATCAACATAAACAGACTGAATGCTATGTTTATGGATCAAAAGCCTCAATCTTAAAAGATTTTAAATGTGCTTTAAAACTGACTTAAAACTTCAGTGGAATCCCAACAAATCCTAATCTCTTTTGTAATAATTGACAGTTTATAAAATAGAAATGGAAACACAAAGGGTTGATTATACCTAATGCTTAATATAATTCAGGACTCAGATATTCTGGCATGAAGCTACAATATTTTGGTCAGTATGGTAATGACACGTATAGAAAATGTGCCAAATAGACCTGAGCTCAGAGTACATAGCAGTCTCAAGTGCGTATACACACACATAGTCCCCTGGTAAGTTAAAGGTGACACTCCAAAGCAATAAGAAGACAGGCCCATTTGTAAATGTGGCCAGGTCACTAAAACATCCACATGAAGCAAAAAATACTGTTTGAATATCTTCTTATATCTCACATGCATGGCGTTCAGATTGAGTAATAGATTTAATTATGAAAGGCCACAGAAAATAATCTTTAAGAAAAAAAACCAAGAGAAACTGGGAGTGGTGGCCCATACCGTATCCCAGCACTAGGGAGGTGGAGACAGAAGGACTCAGCACTGCCTCAAGTAAGCAAGGACTAAGGGTGTTGCTCAGTGGTGGGAGCTCGGCTAGCATTGCACAAGGCCTGAGTTCAATTCCCAGCGCCACAAACAATAAATAAATAATAAATAATAAACACGTTCCTGACCTTCTCTTTTTTCCTTTTTTTTTGGTGCTAGTGGAGGTTGAACTCAAGGCCTCACACTTTCGGGTTAGCACTCTATTGCTTGAGCCTTAGTCCTTTTGGCTTTCATTATTTTTCAAATAGTTTCTTTAGGTATTTCTGCCCAGGCCAGTCTGGACCACAATCCTTCTATTTACACTTCCTGTGTGTCTGGGATGACAGGTGCACACCACCACACCCAGCTTTTCATTGATTGGAGATGAAGTCTCGTGAATTATTTTCTCCTAGGCTGGCCTCCAACTGTGATCCTCCCAATCTTAATGTGCAGAGTAACTGGGATTATAGACATGAACCACCACACCCAGGCAGGATGGCTTCCTTCAGCAGCACACTAAAAACAGGAACCATAAGATAAAAATGACAAATTGTATTTTATTAAGAGTGTAACTTTTATTAAAAGTGTGTAAATTCCATTGCACCAAAATATCCTCATTAAGAAACTGAGGCCAGGTGAGCACTGGTGGCTCATACCTCTAATACCAGCAATGGCTGTTAGGGTAAAAAAGGAGCATGGGGTCCAGGTCAGCCTGGGCAAAAAGTGAAACTCTACCTCAAAAATAACAAGAGCAAAAAGGGCTGGAGGCATGACTTTAGTGGTAGAGCCTAGCAAACACAAAGGCCTGTTTAAACTCCAGTACCACTAAAAAAAAAGAAACGGAACCAGTTTCTTTCAGCAGGAACTGTTGCTCAAGCCCATAATCCTAGCTATTTTGGAAGTGGAGATCAAGAGGATCACAGTTAGAGGCCAGCCTAGGCAAAAATGTTCAGAAGACCTCCATCTCAACCAACATCCAGGTGCAGTAGGGCATGCCTGTCAGCCCAGCTCTGTGGGGAAGTACAAATAGGAGGACTGAGGTCCAGGCTCGAGGTCCTGGGCATGAAGTGGGACCCTATCTCCAAAATAACTAAAGCAAAAAGGGCTGGCAGAGTGGCTCAAGTGTTATAGTGCCTGCTTAGCCAGCGTGAGGCCCTGAGTTCAAACCCCACTACTGCCAAAAATAAATAAATAAAAGAAACTGAAAGGGCAACCCACAGTGGGAGATCAGAGACAGAAGACCTTGCAACCTTGCTACGTATAATTAAAATAAAAAGTAGGATCCAAAATAAAGAACACAGTAAGAAATCTCAGATAACACATTAGAAAAAAAGGCAAAGACTTAAACATTTCCCCCAAAATATGTAAATTTTTGGTCATTTATCATTTAAAATGCTATAGAATTTCATTACTCATAACAGAAATGCAAATTAAAATCATAAAAAACTGTGTAATGCACACACACGTACACATGGACACACACAAGAATGGCTTAAATTTAAGTACTGAAAATGGCAAAAATTTGCAGTGATATTAAATAACTGGAATTCTCAGACATAGAGTATTAACCTATAAAGCTATTTTGAAAAACTCTTGGTCACTTATCTATTAAAACTGAATAGCCAGGCATGCTGGGCAAATAGTTCAAGAGATCCTGTCATGAAAAATCCATCCACACACACACAAAATGGCTGGTGGAGTGGCTCAACATGTAGACCCTGAGTTTAAACCCCAGTACCACAAGAAAGAAAAAAACCCTGAATAAATGAGTATCCGTGACCAGCAATTGCATTCCTCAGTCAATTCCCAACAGAAATGCATACTGTGTACGTTAGAAAGACATACACAAGTGTGCTCACAGAATTGTTCTTAATAGCCCCAAACTAAAAACTTATATACAGCAATCACTGTCAGTGATTGTGACACATCACATAATGTACTATTATACAACAATGGAAATAGAGGAGTTACGACCACAAGCAGCATAGGATAATTCTCATAAACAATGTGAGAGAAACTAGACACAAAAAAGTATGTTCTGTTTCTAGAAAGTTAAAACAGTCGGTATTAAACTGCACTGCTAAAAGCCAAGAAAGGTGTGAGTTTGGGGGCTCTGGGCTATTGCCTGAAAGAAAGCTCTGAGAGGTTTCTGGGGTGCTGGCAGCACAGGTTTCCTGCTCTGGGCACTGGTTTCATGAGCATCACCTTTTTGTGAAAATCTGATCAGCTGCACACTTAGAATACATACATACATTTCCTGGATATATGTTTACATTCAATAAAAAATTAAATATGACAGTTAAAATTCCTTTATCAGTTTCCAATTTGCTCTATCAAATGGTGATTATGTTAATTTTCCCAAGTACTGTGAGGCAACAGATTTTGTCCCTCCTGCTGCAAGTGGCTCACTCTTGCAAAAGACCACGTTTTCCTGACCACCTCAGTGACTAGATGACTTCTCACTGGGCGAGCAGCACTGAAAATCCTGTGACTTTAATCTGGATTGGTTTTCCAGTTTATTTTATTGATTTGGCACTGCAAGAGCGTGCTGCCACACAGCTGTGCCAAGTCAAAGAGCATACGCCTTACCCTCTCTGTTAACACAGACAAACTAGCACAGCTGATGTCCCAGTGTCACAGAGGGTGTGTGAGCAAGAAATTTCAATGTAAAAGTGTAAAATGATGAAATTCTTCCATGGCTAATTGAGAACTAAAAAGGAAATGGTTTTGTTTCTGAAAACACTTTTCCCTGAGGCCATACATACTTTGGCTAACTTATTTTGGACTCAGGCTGTGGCCATGGGAACGGTAATGGCAATGACCTAGAGGCAGTCTCGCTGATTCTCAGAGCCTGCCCTGCTGCTCCAGCAGAGCCCAGGGAGGACTCCTGCAGTCACCTCCACCTCACCAGCTACACAGACCTAAGTCACAGGTACCCTCCATTCAGTGCAAGAGCACTGAGAAGACACGGGGTAAAGCACTGCACTGTTTAGGACAGCTAAGCCCACTGGCCTCTGCTAAAGCATCAATGTTTGTGCCTGGGGTGAAAGACCACCAGTAAACATGCAGAATCAGGGAACTGCAACTTGGATTTTGTTCTAAAAGTTTCACTACTTCATTTTCATGCAATCAGTGTTTTCTTGGTATTATGTGAATGAGATTTTAATTATATAATGTAGAAAATATTATTTATGAGTACATTATGTAAATGTCCAACTGCTTAGCCCTTTTATAGTAATTTATAGAAAATACACGTTTAATTTCTTTAGCTCATAATCATTTTTATAAATGTTCTCTTTTTATATTTTTTGGTGGTACTGGGATTTGAACTTAGGGCCTCACATTTGCTAAGTAGGTGTTCTACCACTTAAGCCACTCTGCCAGCCCTTTTTGCTTTAGTTAATTTTCAAATAAGTTTTCATATATTTGCCCTGGCTGGCCTGGACCAGTGTCCTCATACTTTATGCCTCCTGCATAGCTGGGATTATATACCACATGCCCAGCTTGTTTGCTCAGATGGGGTCTTGCTAACTTTTTCAATCTCTGCCTCCCAAGTAGCTGGGATTATAGACCTGAGTCACTCAACTCATTTTTATGAATGTCCCATGAACTAGGGGAAAAGTGGATTTTGTCAGAAGGCAACACAATTTTTACGTTTGTTCTTTCAAAAAATTATGCAAGCCTGCCAAGCACCTGGGCCTCACTCCTATAATCCTAACTACTTAGGAAGCAGAGATCAAGATTGTGGTTTGAAGCCAGCTCGGGCAAATAATTCAGGAGTTCCTATCTCAAAAATACTCAACACAAAATAGGGCTGGTGGAGTAGCTCAAGTAGTAGAATGCTTGCTAGTAAGTGTGACGCCCTCAGTTCAAGCCCAAGTGCCACCAAAAAGAAATGATGTAAGCTTTAGTGCCTTTTTGTCTTTGCATTAATGGATATTTATGCTAATGTCTATTGTTTTAATAGTGTCTCAATTTATCACTATAATACGACTTTTGTTTTATAAGTTGGTATATTATAACTTTACACAGAATCTTTAGCATTATTGTGGATTTGAATATTCAAGCAATATATATGAAGTCACAGTTTTAAAAGTAAAATTTTAATTTGACTTAGATTTTTAAAAAAGTGAAATCTAACTTTTTAAATGTTCATATGAAGGGCTGAGGATGTGAATCAAGGTAGAGTACTTGCCTAGCAAGAGCTAGGCCCTGAGTTCAAATCCCAGTATCACAAAAAATGTATAAATAAATAAAATAAAATATTCATATGAAAAGTTACTAAAGCTAATTTTACACAATTTTTGTCTTCTAAATTTTATAGATATATATTGTTTAAGTATATTATTCATTTACTCAGCAAGTCAAAAAGTAAATCTTACAAAATGTATTGGAATACATAAAGTAAAAATCAGTATCTCTACCTGGACAGGCTAGCAAATTCACAATCATAAAGAGATTTTAACATGAGTGTCTCAATAAATAACCACTTTAGGATGCAAATTTTAAACCTTTCAGTAAGTAGACAATGTGAGCACCAGTGTTAGTAAGATTGGCCAGTATACATATGCACATAAAGCTGGGTATTATAAATTCTTTTCACACATGCAGGAGTCATTTACATTGTCTGGCTATGATTCATACCACAGACAAATCTCAGCAAAAATGTCGGCAATGAAACCAAAGTGTTCAATGATCCACAAACTAAAACACAGGGGATTTTTAAAGCAATGAGAAAAAATATATGTATTTTTTGAAATTAAGAAACATTTATAAATAAATAGTGGCTTAAAATTAATTTACAAGCTGGGTACAGTGGGTCATACCTGTAATCCTAGTTACCAGCTACTCAGGATTTGGCAATCAGCAGGATTAAAGTTCAAGGCCAAGTAAGCAAAGAGTTTGGGAGACCCCATCTCTACAAATAAATAGCCAAATGTGGTGGGACACACCTATCATCCCAGCTACTCAGGAAGCATAAATATGAGTAAACATGAGATCCTATTCCAAAAGTAACTAAAGCAAAGAGAACTGGGGGTGTGGCTTAAGTGACAGAGCACCGGCCTACCAAGCACATGGCCCTGAGTTCAACCCTCAGCACTGCCAAAAAAAATCTATATATAACAATGACACAATGTTTAGCTGTGGAACATAAATTAAAATACTATACACCAAAATATGTGAAATAGACAAAAGCTTACATTAGAAAAGAAGCTATAAAATTAGAAACTGTCTAATTAACAAGTAAGAAAAAGAATATATGTATATACACACACACACACACACACACCATTTCAACAGATGTAGGAAAAGCATTTCTAAAATTAAACATGCACAAATGATTTTAAGTTTTTAAATGAGAATAAAAGAAACCATATATTATAGGCTGAATAGTATCCTCCCAAAATTTATGCTGAAGCCCTTATCTTCAGTGTTTCAGAATATGAATCATATAAACATGGGACTTTTAAAAAGGTAAGTAAATTAAAATTAAGCCCTTTAGATGGGTCCTAGTTCAATCTGACTGCTGTCCTCAAAAGAAGAGAGGGTATATGTGCCTGCAGACCCACCGTGGGAGGACACAGCAAGTGCCATCTGCAGGCCAAGGAGAGGGGCATCTTCAGAAACCAGCCGTGAGCGCCCTGATCTTGGCCTTTCGTCCTCAACAACTGTGAAAAAACAAACTTCTGTTGCTGAAATAAGCCAACTAGTCCGTGGTATGTTGTTATGGTAACCCTGCCAAAATAAGACATTTTATATATATATATGTATATGTATATATATATATATATATATATGTATATTTTAATAGAGCAAATATTCTATTCTATGTTGAAATGTGAAAAGCATTTCCTCTACGATTAGGGACAAGGCAAAGATAGCTGTCATCTCTTTTACTAAGCATTTTACTGGAGTCCTGGTCAATGCCATAAGGAAAGAGAAAAAACAAAATGGGTAATATCAGAAGGGAAGGCATGATTGCTGACACAATTGCAGTGATATCCCCCTGTGTATGTGAAAAACTCAACAGCCAGATAAGGTACTAGAATCAATAAGAAATTTTAGCAACATTGTTACCTATAAAACAGTGAAAAGTTTCCATGTGCTTTATACGCCATTTACAATTAGAAAATGCAATTTTAGAACAAGAAACACATCAAAAATTTAACATATTTAGGTAAAATGTTATCAAAGTTATTTGAATAATATCCTCTGGAAGTCACTGGGGAAGATCTAAATAGATTGAATCAAATGAGAAAAGTCAAGGTCATAGAGACATCAATTTTCCAAGCTGACTGTCAGAGTTGACTCATTTCTAACCAAGTTTCAAAGGGTTCCCCTCCACAAGGCAACTGTCAAATAAGGCATTGTAAAATCTGTAAACAAAGCAGAGTGAGAAGAGCCAAATCATTCTGTCCTCGCAAATGTCAAGACAGATTTTAAAGCTGTGATAGTTATGACAATGTGTTAAAAGTACTAGGACAGACACACAAAACAGAAAAACAAACAAAAGAACTGAGAGTCCGAGCATAGACTCAGTCATTTGGAAGCCTCGGTTACTATGCTGAGAACATTTCTATCAGTGGAAAATGATTGATTACTTAGTAATGGTTCTGGAATAATTAGATAGCTAAGTAGAAATTAGAAAATAAATCCTAATGTCATAACACTTAAAATAATAATTCTAAACCTATTAAAAATATAAATATGAAAGGAAACTGTGACACTTATAAGATCTCTGGGTAGAAAAGGATTTAAGATTTAAAAAACAGCTAATTAAAAATGATGCAGTCAACTACATTAAAATAAAAATATCTGTATAATAAAAAGAATATTGAAAAACAGAAAAAAATTAAAAAGGAATAGTATTATATTTTTAAAATTCTAATAAAGATTCCACACAACTTAGAGAAAATATGCAAAGAGGTAGGAATAGATACTTCACAGATGAGATTATCCAAGTAGCCAGTAAGGATATAGTTCACCTCCATTTGTTGTCAGGGAAATGCAGGTTAAGACCACAGTGAGATATATCCTGTCTCTCACTGACAGCAAATGTGGGTGAGGACATGGAACAAATGTAATATTCCTAGATTGCTCGAAATATGTGAACTGCACAAGCATGCAAAGCTGTTGACAGTCCCCTTTCAACATGAGTGTTCCTGCAGCACAATTACACTAATGTATATACACCATTAAAACTGTTAAAGCATTCATTTTGAACAATCTGCAAGACTGCTCAAGCAGTACAAAAAAAAAAACCTAGAAACCATCCAAATACCCCACCCAAGTATCCAAGAGCAAAATGAATTAGCAAATCAAAGGTACACATGAAAAATGAATGAACTGTATCTTCCCCCATTGGTACAGATGAAACACTTTAAAAATTAAAGCAAGCAAATTCCTATCACAAGAGATGTATTCAGTGTCATTCCGTGTATATAAAAGATGAAAACTGGAGAAAAAAAAAACCTGACCAATATTTAGCTCAAGAATACCAAGGATGTGTTAAAATCATAATGAGAACAAAGGAATAATTAGCACAAAATTTAATAAATTGCTAATCTTGGAGGAAGGAAGTGAGATAAAATTAGTGTGGGACATGCATGGAGTTTTTTAAACCTAGTAATACTCTTTTCTTATCTAGTATTGAGTCATAGATGTTCATTTCAATATTTTATCTAGAAATTGTGCCATGGCAGAAATTAAAATTAAACCACCAGTATTTACCAGGTGCACATAATTTAGACATTTGAATATGCTCAACACTTAAAAGAGAAGATAATGCAAACAATTAAAAACTTTTCTGAAGAAGGAAGAAAGCTCCAAAATATTTTACAGCTCCAAAAATTTTTTTATTTCTGTGCCAGGGATACATTGTGGCATTTACAAAAGTTCTTACAAGATATCAAATATATCATACTTGGACTCACCCCCTCTATCATTCTTCTTTATCCTCCCTCCGCCCCATTCCTGGAGTAGTTTCAACAGATTCCATTTTTCCATTTACATACATGTGTACACAGTATTTGCACCATATTCACCCTCCTATGCCTTTTCCCCACATCCTCCCCTCTTCCACTGGTACCAACAACCCAGACAAGACCTGTTCTGCCCTCCTGTTCTCTAATTTTATAAAAAAAAATTTTTGTTTCTTTAAGGTAACTATAGAGGGAGCTTCCCTTGTGACATTTCCATATATCTATCTATCTCTATCTCTATCTCTATCTATCTACATCTATATCTATACATAGTATAACCCACATTGGTTTGTCTCCTCTATTTTTCTCCTTTCTACCTTAGTCCCCTTCTCATGGTGATTTCAACAGGTTTAAAAATTCTGTTTTCATTCTTTTTTGAAGCATACATCAACTATATTCTAATACTCCTAGGGATATACCCAAAGAAATGTAAGTCAGGTTACAATAAAGGCACCAGGACACTCATGTTTATTGCAGTATTATCACAGTAGCTAAACTATGGAAACAGCCAAGATGCCCCACTACTGATGAATGGATTTTGAAGTGTGGCATTTATATACAATGGAATCTTATTCAACCATAAAGAAGAATGAAATTTTGTCATTTGCAGGTAAATGGATGGGGCTGAAGAACATCATCTTAAGTGAAGTTAGCCAGGCTCAGAAAGTCAAAGGCCGCATGTTTACTCTCATATGTGGAAGAAAAACCTAACAAACATAAGCAATCTTCCAAAATATTTTTTAAAGACAGCTTAATATAAATACAATCCTACATATAAAATGTAATAATGTAGAACTAAACCAACTTTATGGATTAGTGGCACAGATATTCATCAAAACATTAGGAGAGAATCTAATGGCACTTTCTTCCTTATAATCAAAAGAGAGTTAAATATTTGGTGGTTATTAAATTATGTCATCAGATTAATAAATCAAATAAGAAAAATGTGATTATGCTTATAAGTGATGAGAGGTCTCTAGATAAAAATGAAGACTGGGGACAAGAATTTTCAATATAATTGGCTATAAATATATATTTCCTTAATTAAAGGAGTGAAAGAAATGAAAAGTTGAATGGGACTTCTTTTATGCAGATTGCCTTATTTTTTGCTTAATTTCTTTTCTTCCACTTCAGAATCTGATTCTGCACATAAAGCATTTACTTGTGTCTTCGAGTTCCTCTTGCCTGGGCCAGCTTGTCAGACGTTTCCTTTTGGATGCCATTGACAGATTTAGGAACACTGACCAGGCACATCCCAGCACACCCCTCTATTGAAATGTTCTCATAATTAAATCAAGGCTATGAGTTTTGTGGAGGAAGAACACAGAAAGTTATTCTCTGTTAAGGGCTCACTCTATCAACACGTCTTACTTGTTGAGGTTGTTCAGGTTCCCCTGGCTAGAGTATGTTTGTCAGGATTCTCTTTTTCCCCGTTCCATGTTGTGCTTTTTGCAGGGTATATGCTGTGCACACTCTACACTTAAGGTGTAGAGAGTCTGCTCTACCTCCTTGAAAACAGAGCATCTATCTGTGTAAATTATTTGGAATTCTTCTTTACAAAAAACATATCTTTTCATTCCTACTTAGTTATTCAATTATTGATTTATGTCAATATGCACACATGGGTATTTATTTTATACTTTTGTTACAAATCAGTGCTACTTTGATTTTTGCTCAAGTTGCTTCAGCGTTGGTCATCAGGAGCTCTTTCAGTTGGTTCCTATGTGGCATTGACATTTACTCATCATTGTGGGTTTTATGCTTCATTTTTTTCAGGTTTTTGAGCATTTCTTTACATCCTTTAGTACAAGATGCTCCAGGTTCCTCTCTACAGTCTCTTTCCAGCCTTAGGGGTAGCCATTTCTCCAAGCAGACTTGATTCAATTTATTGGAGAATGGCATTACAAACCAAGACCATGGTGCCAGATGTCCCCTTTAATTTCAGTACCACAGATAAACTGCACATTTGCTAAATGTGTAGACATGCTCTATACATTAAAAAGTGTAAGATTTTAGATTCCACCTCACCCCTGTTAGAATAGCCATCATCAAAAACACCACCACCAACAGGTGTTGGAGAAGATGTGGAGAAAAAGGAATCCTCGCTGGTAGGAATGCAACCTAATGCAACCACTCTGGAAAAAAATTTGGAGGCTTCTTCAAAATCTAAACATAGATCTTCCATATGATCCAGCAATCCCACTCCTGGGGATATACCCAAAGGAATGCAACACAGGTTACTCCAGAGGCACCTGCACACCCATGTTTATTGCAGCACTATTCACAATAGCCAAGTTATGGGAACAACCAAGAGTGGATCAAGAAAATGTAGTATTTATGCACAATGGAATTTTACTCAGCCATGAAGAAGAATGAAATCTTATCATTCGCAAGTAAACAGATGGAACTGGAGAACGTCATCCTGAGCGAGGTTAGCCAGGCTCAGAAAACCAAAAATCATATGTTCTTCCTCATACGCAGACTTTAGATCTAGGGCAAATACAGCAATGTTGTTGGACTTGGGTCACACGCTAAAGGGAGAGCACATACGGGAGGTATGGGGATAGGTTGTAAACCCAAAACATGAAAGCGTTTGATGTCCCCACTCCAGAGGAACTAATACAGAAACCTTAAGGCAACAAAGTTCAACACAAGAAGGGGATCAGGAACCAGTGTAAAGATCAGTTCAAGATGAATCAACTTGAGTTATAACACATTTGTACATGGAAGCAAAGCTAGGAATCTCTCTGTATAGCTATCCTTAACTCAACAAGCAAAAACACTTTGTCTTTCTTATTATGCTTATGGCTTCTCTTCAACAAAATTAGAAATAAGGGCAGAACAGGTTCTGCCTGGAAGCGAGGGAGGTGGGGGGAAAGAGGGTGGGGATGGGAGGCAGCGGGTAGAAATGGCCCAAACAATGTATGCACATGTGAATAAATGAATTAAAAAAAGTGTAGATTTTTTGGCCCCCCCCAAACAATATTAATCCTCTTGAGGTTGAAATTACACTGAGAATGCATGTCTTAAACAATGCATGTCTTAAGCAATGAAAGAAGATCAAGTAAGATACATAAAACTAAGAAAAAGGAAAAAGTTATTACTTAGAGTCTAATTATTACATCTAAGAAAGAAAACACAAAGATTACCAGATAAAAGTTCTTACAGCATATGAAAATTCTATGTCATGAAATTCACATACAAATATTTTAATCAGCCTCCAGAAAATAATATAATGTTGTCACCTGAAATCCATTGGGGATGGTTCCATGGTCCCCTGTGGATACCAAAATCTGTGGATGTTCAATTCTCTTAAACAAAATGGTGTAGGATTTGCATCTAATATATACATATCCTGTCATAGACTTTAAACTTCTGCAATTGACTCATAATACCTAACACAATGGAAATGCTATGGAAATAGTTGCTACACTGTATTGTTTAGAGAATAAGGTCAAGAGGGACAGCCTGCACATATTCAATGCAAGTGGAATGTTTTTAGAGTATTTTCACTTGATGGTTTGTTGAATCTGCAGATGCAAAACTGTGCATACAGAAGACCAACTGTATTAGACAACATGATAAAAGAAAATAAAGATCCTATTTGCAATAGCAATTTTAAAAGATAAATTGCTCATGAATAATCATGACAAGATAAACTTTTAACATTCTAGAGAGGAACATAAAAGCAAACCAGAGTAAAAGAAATTATATCTTCATTTGGACATAAATGGTCCATATTTTTGAAAGTTCTGTTATGCCTTAGGTGAACCTAGAAAGTTATCTCTGATGTGATTCCATTTAAATAGAAAAGAAAAACAAGTCTATGGAGTCAGAGCACAGGTCAGTTGTTGCTTGAGAATAGAGGAGGGGCAGAAGGGAGGGTGTGCAAAGGGCTTAAGGGAAACTTTGGGCTACTAAACACGTCCAATATCTTGATTGTGGTGATGGTTTCATAGGTATATACAGTTGTTAAAACTTACAAATCCCACACTATGCTGCATGCCTAGTATACCTCAATGACATAACACTTCTGTAATGGTCAGCTGCATGTGTTAACATGGCTAGGTTATAGTGAAATAGAAGTATTAAAAGACAGATGGGTGCAACAGACTAACCACTTGTTCAAAAATAAAGATAAAAAATTAGACCCCTTTTTTGTTTTTGCCCTCAAATATATTTCAGCTGAAACCACTAAAGAAAAAAAAGGACTAGAATTTTCAAATGGACATTTTTTTCAAAGAGTAAGAATGAGAAATCTCCACCTCAACCTGGCACAAAACTGAGAAATTGTATCTGAGAAATAAATGTCATTTGATTATATAAAAGCAAAAACTTCTATCAGGATAAAAAGGCAAACAGCAACATTAGAAAGATATGCCATTTTTATAATAGACAATGTTACCTTGATTCATCAGAAACATGGGCAGACAAAGACATAGAATGGCTTATGAACATGTCTAAAAAGTTTAAATTATAAGTTGGTTGAGATGGAATCTCATTAACTTTTTGCCTGAGCTGCCTTCAAACCTCTATCCTCCTAGTCTCCACCTCCTAATTAGCTGGAATTACAGGTGTGAGCCACCACACCCAGCCTCATTGATTCATTTTGTATTGTTTTTGTTTTATTTTGTTTGGGATTTTTGTTTTGTTTTGTTTGGGGATTTTCTTTACTTCAGCAATTTGGTGCTTTTAGATGTGTTAATTTCTTCTTTTTCTATTTGAATTTTGTTCTTTACCAGATCCTTTGGTAAATTTCCATCATTGTTTTCTGAAGTGTGCATTCCATGTTCTGAATGTGATTTCAGCACATTTGCCATTGGGCATTTTGTAAACACCCTCATCCTCCCCCTTCCTCTTCTCCTTTCCCTCTTCCTCCTCTTTATCCTCCTCTTCTTGCTCCTCCTCTCTTTCTGTCCTTTTCTTCCTCCTTCTCCTCTGCCTCCTCCTCTATCTTCTTCATGTTTTTGGTTTCCATCCCTCAGTTACTGTCATCACTGAAACTGGATTTGTGCTCCAAGTCTTTCAACATTTGTCTTTTATATCCCACCTTTTTGTGCTTAGCTCTATATTCTCAAGTTTGAGCAACAAGCATAACCCTCTTGAGGTAAAAATATTAACAAGAAAACAAAAGCATGACCAGAAGCAGCTTTAAAGCAATCTATATTTTACTCCATAAGTCAGTCTTCCATCTAAGTCAATAAGGCTTAGTCATGTAGTTGTTCTTGCCTGTAATTACACATCTCCATTTGCATAGAAGCTTTTTTTGATGTGATTAATGGAGGCTATGTCTTCTTCTCAATTTCCTCTGAAGACTCTGTCTGGAAAGTTTTTAAGTCCTATTATTCTGTGCTCTAATAAACAACTTTAAAAAGTAGGGTTAAATACAAAACAGGGTGATAGAAGGGTGGCTTCTGGGAAAGTCAGAGAAAGAAAGTATCTGAGCCCTCTATGTGACTTTGACTTGTTTTGTCTTTGCCACAACTGCATCATTCAGTATAACAATGAGCCGAACTGGCTTTTATAGCAAACCCATTCTCAAGATCACACATTAGCCCATTCACCTATTAATCCATAAAAGGATAGATTCATTCCTAAGGGCTAGCCCTCCTGACCTAATCAGTAATAAAAGACCTCACCGGTATTCCCTGGTCCTCACAATGAGGATAAAATTTCAACATGAGATTTGCTGGAGATATTCAGACTAGAATCAACACACATCTCAGCAATTAAGTCTATTAAATCAATGTCAAAGCTAAGTTGAAAAAATAATATAAGGAAACAAAAGAAGGAAAACTGTTGTAGGTCAGCAAGCAAGAGCCCTCCAGCTGAGAGGCTTGTGTTGAGACTTGGAGATGCTCTAACCAGCACCACCTTTCTTCCAGGTCCCCATGCCCAGGGATGTCCTTAGCCTTTCTAGCACCTATCAGAGAAGCCAGCCTCCACTAGAAGCCTCACCCAGGTAGCAACAGAAAGGCTGCTGACTTCCTGTCATGCTTATAAATTATGTAGCACTCCATGCAGGCATCTTGGATGGAAAGTTTCTGATTTGCTGCTTCACTAATCATCTTATTACACCTTAGCCATTTTCTCACAGAGCATCACCTGTTCTGTGTGTTCACCCTTACTCCACTTCCATGTACCTACATAACACAGCAACAGAGATCATCCATTTGAGCAACAAAGAGCCTAATGAACATCACAACACGTGATAGCAAATGTCTAAAAGCTTCCACGCTAACCTTCACTGGCCAAGGCAAATGAGAGGGAGAAAAAGAGTAGCACAGGCTCTGAGAGCACGCAGTGCTCCACTCACTACAAAGTGAAACATGCATTTGCTGAAAGCAAACTGCCACCACTTATGAAAAGCTATCAGGGCTCTGAGTCCAATTAGAGAGGAAAAATCAATAGTGATTCACTTCCTTGTTAGAGGAATTGATTTTCCTGATAAAGTTCACAATATTCCTAGAGTTTGTCTTAATCATTTTCTGGCAAAATGGCGCAGTGCCAACTCTCCTAAATTGTATAGTTAAATTGAGATGAGTGCTTTAGTAACACAGGCAGTTGCACATCGATCTCATCAAGAAGGACAAAGCATCCCTCAGACAGAAGTGAGCAAGAGCACCAGCCAGTCAGCAAGAGCACCAGCCAGTCAGCCAGAATGGGACAAATAGTCACACATTTATTTATCTCTTTAAAAGATCTTGGCAAAGATCAGGATCTCTCAGTTTTCATTCAATCAATCAATATCAAAATGGACATTTACTTTTATTTCTCTTGTTCTGATAAATAAAAGTGTGCCCCTGCATTTAGAAGACCTAAATCTCTTACATCTATTTCATATCTCTCTCTCTCTCTCTCTCTCTCTCGCTGGATGATTTTGAGAAAATCATTTGCTCCTCTGAATTGTTTCTTCATCTTTAAAAAGAGATTGGATTTGCCAGTGTGTATGGTTGATATCTATGTGGCTATAAAACAATTATGGATAATTCATCAATTCCATATGGTATTCACTCCTCCAAGTGCATCAACTCATTTGACCCCCACAACCACCAAATGATAAAGTATCACAATTACTCTATGTTATAGACAAGGACACTAGGACTTAGAGGGTTTTAGGTACATTACCCATATTAACTCCATCTAGGGTACATGAAACACAAGAGCTTGATCACTATCCCTCAGCTGCTGCTACCTTCTGGTTCTAAATAGCAGTTGCTTCAATGCAGATGTGACTCACCTTTTGGCAATACTTAGTTGCTGTTATCTCCTTGATGAACATCTCAGCAAATAAACTCTGACCTCTGCTGTTCTTCTTGCCAGAATGTCTTCATCTAGCTAGAAGAGCTGTACTCTCAGTAAGGGAAATACATTGTAAGGGTTTGGGATTTTATTTCCTTGAGTAAAGAATTAGAAGATCTTTTCCTGGTCAAACAATAATAGTCATAATTAACATCAATAGAAAGGTTGATTAGCATCATTAACAGAAGGTTGGTGTGATGGTTAATTTTATGTGTCAGCTTGACTGGGCTAAGAGATACCTAAACAGCTGATAAAAAATCATTTCTGAGTGTGCCTATGAGTGTGTTTTCATAGAGGTTAGCATCTGCAGACCAAGTAAAGTTCATTCTTACCAATATAGGCAAACATCATCTCATCTGTTGAGGTCCTGAGTAGAGCAAAAGAGGCAGAAGAAGGGCGAATTTTCTCTCTCTTCTAGAGTTCGGACATCCATCATCTCATGCCACTGAGTATCAGGGGTCTAGATTCTCCCTATTTGGAGTCCTGGACTTAGACCACTGCCCCTGAACATATCATATTTGTTCCTTTTCTCTATAGAACTCTGACTAATACAGTTGGTGTTTGCAGATAGAGCAAACATAGCATGGATATTACCAGTCCACTGACCAGTCACCCTTGACATTTCATGACACTCTTTGTTATCAGGACCTGATAGCTCATGTTCTAAGATGCCTCCCTCAGTTTCATGGAGTAGGCATGAGATGATAAGGTCATTTATTATTCTGGAGAGACAAGAATGAGAGAGCCATGGAAGAAACTCATAAGCAATATGGGCCAGGGGCAGAGATGGAAAACTGCCTATCCCAAATCAGATTGTTTCAAGAGGTGCTATGCATTCTGACTTCTAGGAGTTAGATTATTCTAGAACTTTGAGTCCAGCCAGAACTTTGAATCAACACAGAGTACTTTTCCAGACTACAGCCAAGCTGGGTGCAGATGCAGAATGGCTGAGAAGAAATGAGGGCAAAGGAATGCTGGTCACTAGAGATCAGGTTCAAGTCAACTCTGAACAATACACAAGTAAGAGGTAACTAATATGTATAGTAGGTGTATAACAGAATTCTGCTGTAAGACATTTTATTTTCATATTAGCTTTGAAGTTGTTTTCTTGAAGAGAGATGTTATTGTGGGATATCCTATAGGAGGGTGCAGGTCTAAGGCAGTTCCCTTCATTGGCTGCAGATTTCTGTGTATGCCAACATTTCCTAAAGCCCATTGATAGGACTCTGGTCTAGAAAATATCTATGGGAGAAAAAGGATTCTAGACTTACTAAAGTAGGAAACACAAACTCCTATGCTCTTCTTTTGGAAATTTACATTTCATATTAGCTTATAGAGTATACAGGGAGTCCTGAAACAAAGATACTAGTTTACTCCAGCATTTCTCAGATAGTTTGGTTACAGAACTTTCTTCATCATGCACTACCCAGAAATACCCCAAATAATAGGAAAAAGAATAATAAACTAAGAATCAGGTCATTTTGAGTTCTAGTCCTAAATACAAATCACCACATCACAGGCACATCATCTAATCTTTACAGGCTTTGGTTTTCACTGGTAAGTTAGTGAAATGCTTTCCTTATCAAAGTTCTGTGTGGATTAATTAAAATACTACTAAAGGGGAAAATTGTAAGTCAGCAAACACAAATCCTAAGCATTATTATCATTAATTCAGTTTTTAACAGAAACATGAGAAACAGCTTCCCAACTGCAGGTCACACTTGTCACTGCCATTCATAAAACTTTCTTATAAGACAAGAATTATTCCTTTTTCTCCTACCATCTAGCTCACCACAAAAAACTATCCAAAGTGCAAAATAAATGGAACCCATTGAAAGCTTTTCTCCTTTATACTCACATAACATAAATCTTGATTCAATTTTGATACTTTAAGTAATTGTCTTAAAAACCAATTCTATAAGCCCCACAAGCACTACTTGAAATTAAAATTTAAATTAAGCATATGCACAAGCCTGCTGTCCTTCCAACAAATTGATATACACACATACCCATGGACTGGAAATTATGTTTTGGCAGTTCCATGTGTGTCATTTTTTATTCTGGATTTGTCTGCTTATTGCTTGGTTTTTTTTCTGTTGTTGCTATTGTATTTTATAGTTCCTGTACATATTCTAAAACACTGGTATTTCACTGCTCTGTGAATAATTAAGAGTAAAAGTCAACAGAAGAAAAATCTTCTAGATTCAAGGAATTTAATGTTCCAAGTACCATCAAGAATTCTCCTCCCTTTCCTTTCCTTTCCTTTGAAAACTATTGGTCCAGAGCCTTAGTTTTAAAGGCCCTGCCTTTCTGTTTTCACACAGCCTGAGTGATAAGAATAGTTTTTGCATTTTTTAATGGTTAATATTAAGAATTCTTCATGACAAATGAAAATTATATGAAGTTCAAATTTCAGCATCATTGCATTTCATTGCTACATAGCCACACCTATTTGTTTACTACTGCCTATGGCTGCTTTCTCAATACAATAATAGAGTTGAGCACATGAGACAGACATCATATGAATGGCAAAGCCTAAGATATTTAATATCTGGCTGTTTACAAAAAAATTAGGGTGAGGATCCAAGATGGCAACAAGGGCGCAGAACCAGACAATGTGAGCTCTGTGAATCAAAAACCTTGCTGAGATGCTGGAGCCACACTTGGTGGAAATAAAGCAACAAGGAGAATCAAAACTTCAAGACCATGAACCCCTAGCCTGTAGAAACCTTCTCCATGCCACACTACACTGAGAAAACAGGAGGGATACCACCACCACTAGACACCAGCCCCAAACCTGCTTGGGAGATATTCAGCAAACCAAACAGGTAAGCACAAGCATCACACAATATTCCCCCAGCCATCCCTGGGATAAACCAGCATAGCCCCTGGGCAGACTGATCCCCCCACCGCTGCAAAAAAAAAAAAAAAAACTGACCAATTAACAACAAACTGAAAACACACCAGAGGGGGCAAAAAGCTGAAAGCACACCAGAGAAGGGGGGAGAGGCAAGGAGCTGATCTCTGCACAAACTTTTAGTAAACAAAGACTGGAAAAGTAGAAGGGCCAACAATGGGCAGATGATAAGCTACTGCCTGAAATAGGACAGGTAGTGGTCCACAAAACTCATCTCCTGAGCCAGTGACCAACATCCAAAGTCAAACGGCCCTGCAAAATTGAAAAGCAAACAGCAAACCATCACAACACGCTGACAGCAGGGGGCCAGCTGACAGATCACTGAACTTGCCCCAGAGAAAGGGGGTGAGGCAAAGAAACAAGCCCCCAGTGAACAAGCACAGTGAAGACCCAACTCCAAAGCAAGACAGCTGGTGGACTACAGAGCTGATTCCAGAACCTGAGGACAACATACAAACTTAAACAGCCACACCTCACTTAGGGATGAGCTGACCAAGCAGCTACAGCTGAAAGACAGAAGAAAAAAAAAAAAAAAAAAAAAAACACTACAACCACCTGTCAAGGCTACAACAGAACTTTGGCTTCAGTACCAATACCAGGACTGGATGCTGGAGAAGTAACATCAGAACTTAAACTAAGATTGAAATTCTATTGCTCCTGGACTTGGAGTTTTTGTTTATTTGTTTATTCATTTGTTTTGTTTCTCATTTGTTTGTATTTGTTTGTTCATCTCTCTGCATTGATTCCATTGGGGTTTTTTTTGTTAGTTTTACTATTGTGAATTAGTTAATACTAATTATGCTCAGACCAGGGACAGAAATAGCACACACACACTTAGCTAAAAAACCAAATACAGCCACAAAACAAAATTAAACCAAGGGAAAAAAAACAGGTGACAGAAACCACCAACTAGTCTATCAAGAACATAGTTGCACAGTACCAACTGGAACAATGGGAAGACAAAAAAGGGATGGAAACCATTCTCCCCCCAAAAATAATTTAATACAGGATTTAGAGGAAAATGAAGAAAGCGGATACCCAGTTCTGGACTCCAACAAAACAAAGATAAAGGACACCAAGAAACCCAATGATGCCCACAAGAACACTCAGAAAGAAGAAATCCTGCAAGTAATCACTGAGTAACCATGTTACCAGACAAGGTTAACCAAAACATACAAGAGGCACTCAAGAAATTTCAAAACACCAAAAATAAAGAATACAAGAAGACACAGAAACAAATAAATTAACTCATAGTACCCCAAATTAAACACCAAAGAGAAACAGAGAACACTTTAAATAGAGAGGTAAATTAATTAAAGATGAAAATAGACAATATTAAAGATGAAGTGACCCATGATATGGAAAACCTCAGAAAAAAGAATGAAACAGAAATACAAAACACAATGGAAGGCCACTCCAGCAGACTAGAACAAGCAGAAGATAGAATCTCAGAACCAGAAGATAAAATGGAAATTAAAGGAAACACTGAAGATCTGTGAAAAGAATAAGCAAGAATTCACCGACTCCATCAAAAGGCCAAACCTGAGAATCATGGGCATTGAAAAAGGAGAAGAGGTGAAGATACAAGGGATTCGTAATATATTCAACAAAATAATAAAAGAAAAATTTCCCAAACCTAGAGAAAACTATGCCACTCAGGTACAGGAAGCCTACAGGACACCAAACAGACTTGACCAAAATAGAACTACCCCACAACATATTATCATTAAAACAACAAACACAGAGAATAAAGAAAGAATACTGAAGGCTGTAAGAGAGAAAAAACAAATAACATACAAAGGTAAACCCATCAAAATTACAGAAGATTTCTCAACGGAAACCTTAAAAGCAAGAAGGGCATGGAGTGAGGTATTCTGGGCACTGACTGAAAATAACTTCAACCCTAGGATACTCTACCCAGCAAAACTATCATTCAAAACAGATAGCCCAATAAAACTCTTCCAGAAATTAAAATAATATATGACCACCAAGCCACCACTACAAAAGATTCTTCAAGGAATTGTGCACACAGAAAATGAAAGCTAACAAAACCATGAGAGGACAGAAAGTACCAAACCACAGGAGAAGAAAAGACAAGGAATCTGAGAGTAACATTGATTCAGCTGCACACAATCAAACCCTTAAACAGCAAAAATAGCTAAATGACAGGAATCACCACATACCTATCAATATTAACACTGAATGTTAACAGACTTAACTCTCCCATCAAAAGACACCATTTGGCAAACTGGATTAAAAAGGAAGATCCAACAATCTGTTGTTTACAGGAGACCCAATTCATTGACAAAAACAAACACTGGCTGACGGTGAAAGCCTGGAAGAAGACTTACCAAGCCAATGGCCCTCGAAAACAGGCAGGAGTAGCAATACTTATCGTGAACAAAGTAGACTTCAAACTTACATTGATCAAATGAGATAAAGGGCACTCCATACTAATAAAAGGAGAAATACACCAAAAGGAAATAATAATTATCAACCTATATGCACCCAAAGTCAGTGAACCCAATTTAATCAAACATACTCTGAAGGACCTAAAAGCATATATAGACTCCAACACAGTGGTAATGGGAGACTTTAATACCCCCCATCACAATAGATAGGTCATCCAAGCAAAAAAATCAATAAAGAAATCCTAGATCTAAACACACCATAGATCAAATGGACCTAGCTGATAGCTACAGAATATTTCATCCAACTTCTGCACAATATACATTCTTCTCAGCAGCCCACGGAATTTTCTCCAAAACTGATCATATCTTAAGACACAAAGCAAACATAAGAAAACAGAAATAATCCCATGCTTTCTATTTGATCACAATGCATTAAAACTAGAACTCAACAACAAAAAAATGCAAACAACTAGAAGCTGAACAACACATTGCTCAATTATCAGTGGGTCATTGATAAAATAAAAGAGGAAATTAAAAGTTTCCTGGAAGTTAATGAAAATGAAAATACAATCTACCAGAACTTATGGGACACAGCAAAGGCAGTCCTAAGAGGAAAGTTTATAGCCATGAGTGCAGATATTAAAAGTACAGAAATATCAAATCAATTACCTAATGCTACATCTCCATCTCCTAGAAAAACAAGAAGAAGAAAAATCCAAAACAAGCAGAAGGAGAGAAATATAAAAATAAGGGCTGAAATAAATGAAATAGAAACAAACAAAAAAAAAATACAAAGAATCAATGAAACAAAATGCTGGATCTTTGAAAAAATAAACAACAGGGACAGACCCCCTGGTTTACCAGACTAAAATGAGTAGAGAAAAAACCCAAATCAGTAAAATCAGATGCAAAAGGGGAGATAACAACAAATACCATGGAAATCCAGGGAATCTTCAGACACTGCTTTGAGAACCTATATTCCAATAAATTTGAAAATCTTGAAGAAATGGACAAATTTCTAGATACTTATGACCATCCAAAATTGAACCAAGACAATATTAATCACCTGAATAGATCTATAACACAAAATGAAATTGAAGCAGCGATAGTCTCCCAAAAAATAAAAGTTTAGGACCTAATGGATTCTCTGATGAATTCTATCAGACCTTTAAAAAAGAACTAATACCAACTCTCCTTAAATTTTTCCATGAAATAGAAAGGGACATGCCAAACTCATTTTATGAAGCCAGTATTACACTCATCCCAAAACCAGACAAAGACACTTCTTAAAAGGAGAACTACAGGCCAATCTCCTTAATGAATGTCAATGCAAAAATCCTCAATAAAATAATGGCAAACCAAATTCAAAAACACGTCAGAAAGATCATTCACCACAATCAAGTTGGCTTCATCCCAGGAATGCAGGGGTAGTTCAACATATGCGAATCTATAAATGTAATATAGCACATTAATAGAAGCAAAGACAAAATCAATTTGATCATCTCAACAGATGCAGAAAAAGCCTAGATAAGATCCAACACCACTTCATGATAAAAGCTCTAAGAAAACTAGGAATAGAAGGCATGTACCTCAACATTGTAAAGGCTATATATGACAAACCTATAGCCAACATCATACTAAATGGAGAAAAACTGACACCATTTCCCCTAAAATAAGGAACAAGACAAGGGTTCCCACTATCCCCAGTCCTATAGTCCCAGAATTCCTAGCCAGAGCAATTAGGAAAGAAGAAATAAAAAGAATACAAGTAAGTAAAGAAACTGTCAAAATATCCCTATCTGCAGATGACATGATCCTATATCTTAAAGACCCAAACAAGTCTACCCAAAATTACCTAGACACCATAAACAGCTACAGCAAGGTGGCGGGATACAAAATCAACTTTCAAAAATAATTAGCTTTTCTATACACAATGAACAAATTAAGAAAGAATATATGGAAACAAAAAGTCTCCCAAAATCAATGAACCAATACGGAAATGTGCAACTGAACTAAACAAATTCAAAATGGACAAGAAACACATGAAAAAAATGCTCACCATCTCTGGCCATAAAGGAAATGCAAATCAAAACCACACTAAGATTTCATCTCACCCCTGCTAGAATAGCTATCATCACAAACACCATCACCAACAGGTGTTGGAGAGGATGTGGAGAAAAAGGAACCCTCATACACTGCTGGTGGGAATGTAAGCTAGTGCAACCACTCTGGAAAAAAAATTGGAGGCTTCTTAAAAATATAAACATAGATCTGCCATATGATCCAGCAATCCCACTCCTGGGGATATACCCAAAGGAATGCAACACAGGTTACTCCAGAGGCACCTGCACACCCATGTTTATTGCAGCACTATTCACAATAGCCAAGTTATGGAAACAACCAAGATGTCCCACCACTGATGAATGGATCAAGAAAATGTGGTATTTATACACAATGGAATTTTACTCAGCCATGAAGAAGAATGAAATCTTATCATGCTCAAGTAAATGGATGGAACTGCAGAACATCATCCTGAGCGAGGTTAGCCAGGCTCAGAAGATCAAAAATCGTATGCTCTCCCTCGTATGCGGACTTTAGATCTAAGGCAAATGTAGCAATGTTGTTGGACTTGGATAACATGATAAGGGGAGCGCACATACCGGAGAAACTGGGATAGGTAGTAAATCCAAAACATGAAAGTGTTTGATGTTCCCACTTCAGAGGAACTAATACAGTAACCTTAAAATGACAGAGGTCATTATGGGAAGGTGACTGGTAAGTAGTGAAGAGGTCAGGTAGAGATGAATTATTTAGGGTATATGGAAGCAATGCTAGGAATCTTTCTGTATAGCTATCCTTATCTCAACCTACAAAACACTATGTCTTTCTTATTATTGCTATGTCTTGTCTTCAACAAAATTGGAGAAAAGGCAGAACAGGCAGGCGGGTTGGGGGGAGAAGGGTGAGGGAAGGGGCCAGGGGGGACCCAAACAATGTAAGCACATATGAATATATCAATAATGAAAAAAAAACAGCCAAAAAAAAGTTAGTAGTCCCCTGCCCTGCCCTAAGCTCATACTTTAAGACAATGTGTTCAAAATGAGAAAATATATTCCACTAAACAGACATCTGGGAACAGATTTTGGATAGTAAACTTAGTTAGCCTTTTGGGTTTTCTTATTATAGAAGACAACATCACAGGGCTTTGAGCCTGCAGGTGAACCTACTCTAGTTTTATCAGCTGTCCTCGGATGAACCACGTTAACATTCTCTTCTAGTTTTCTTGTTTGTTTGTTTTTTTGCAGTACTGGGATCGAACCCAGGGCCTTGTACATGCTAGGCAAACACTCAACCACTGAGCTACATCCCCAGTCCTCTTCTAGTTTTCTTATCCATGAAATCAGACTTGTATGAATTTAGCCATACCTACCCTAAATCTGTCTTCTGATTAATGTCATTTTCCCCTCTCAGCATCCCAACAAGGTCCATGGACCACAAGGAAAGCAATGGATTCTGGCAATTTATTTGGCAGTCTTGACCACAAAGCAATGAGAAGTAAAAAGCAGACAAGCCCCCAGCCAGCTTCATGCAGATGATTCACAGCACTGCTCAAGTCTCACTGACTGAAAAATAATACAGGTTGCAAAGATCCTTTGGTTTAACCTGTCCTTCTTATAAAAAATGAGTAGCTGCATGTGCTTCTCAGTGACAATGTGTTTGAATGGTGCACTTCCAGCCAGAGCACTCCAATAGCTTGCACAGAGAAAGAAGCCTGGAGAACAGCAGCTCAGCACGAAGAGGTAGAGGTTGAGCACAATTACAATTTGCCTTGCAATTGCTGCAATAAGTTGAATGGCAAAGTGAGTGCTCTGTGGGTACTCCACCTTGCCCAGTGCTGTACGTGTGATTAAGACTAGCTGGCAGGCTTTGCCTGACTCTCAGCTCAAGTACCCCTATAACTACGTCACTCATATTACCCATTCTTTCAGAATCAGAGAGGAATGTATGGTGCCTTGCCTGTCAGGATGGCACACCCATCCCAACTCCTGTGAGAAATGGCTGCTGTGTAGCACTATTCAGGAGAACTACTGATGGTCAAAACCTGTGATGAGTGTTCTCTTCCTCTCACCCAAGAGTGACTTACAGTTGCTAAACACCTGCAACAGGTGCTTGCTGCTACTGTGCCTCAGGGTAGGACAGCCTCCTCTCATAGCCCACAGTTGTTAGGCCAATGTCATTTTCTGTCACCACACCCTTACTCAGCTACTTCCTTCTTTCTGTTTCTTGGCTTTAGTCTCTCTCTTAAAGTTTTTTAATTAAAAAATGCTTTCTTATTAAATCACAAATCCCTGTCTTGTTCTCTGCTTTTAAGAAACTCATCCTAAGGCACCCTGAGTCACCCAGAGTACACAGGTCTGAGTGGGCAAGCTCCTCCATCAGATTAAACATGGCCATAGTCTACTCTAAGAGAAGTAACTCTATCAACCTGATCAAAAGATAGATTCAGGGAGGGGCCACTGAGGAAAGCTGGCTGCACAACTTAACTAATCCATACCACCAAGGACACATGGCTGACTGAGACCCATGCTCAGCCCTGAAGCCACCTGTGTGGGCTCCATCCTCCCAAGGTAAAGTTTCTTGGAAGGAGGCTTTTCTCCACAGTTGGTTCCATTTGACTGATTACAGAGCCAGATTTGTATATGGGATGGGGGAAACAGGGGAGCCTGGAGGAAAGCAGCTCAAAAATTATATTCTTTGAAATTGTATTCTTGGAGTTCACTCTCAAAAGCAATAATAATAATGGCTTGAAAGCTGGCATAAAGGGAAACATAGCCTTTCTGCAGGGTTAGGCTGAGATCAGCATCAAGAAAGCAGGAAATTTAGATCAGTTCTTGGAGGAACTGATCATGCTTGCAGAGACTTAGCAAAGCGTCTCTGCCCATGATGCTTTTCAACCTGAAGACATTGAGGGGTAGCACTTATCCTGGTTAATGAGGAGACCTGCCAAGTCCACAGGGAGCTCAAGAGAACAGAAGGGATGAACAGAGGGGCAGGGCCACAAACACAGTCTCCAGCTCTGTTGGGTGTCAGAAAATGCAGGTAGCCTGGGCTAGAAATGTCACTAACAAGCCTGAAAGTCACACTGCTGGAGTAAGAGCATTTTGTTTCAGTGACTTAAGACTGATGAGCAGTCAGGAAATAAAGGAAGCTTGGAGATGAAATGGAAGCTGAGGAAATAGTGTGTCGTAGAGAAAGGATTTATACCTTCAGAGGCCCACAGAGCTGTTCCTGTAAAACACATGAAACAGCACAGCAGTGGGGACTTAATCCCAGATGAATTTAGGTGGGATAAGGAGGAAGAAGCATGTGTTAGGGTCCTCTGCTTCACTGATGGACGAGGGGCTCAGGAGGGGCAGATTACCAGGAAAATTGAGGAACGTGGTGTTGCCAGGGTGTTATGTTTGTAACCTGCTAAATTTATAGAAAGTAATCCTGTGTAACAACCTTACACAATAGACTGTGAAGGAGCAGGGAAGAACTTTCTAGGCGATGAAAATATTCTACATCTACATCTTATATGGGTGTTGGTTATATAAGATTACATAATTTTTATGTATTGCATATTTATCAAAAGACATCCACCCATGCATTTGAAATATGTATTATTGTATATAATTTATAGAACCATAACTTTTAAAAGAAAAGAATCAACTCATAAGGTACATACTAGGTTAAATCCTCTCTTTAGGTGAGGGTGGGGTGAGAATAGCTCATGCCTATAATCACAGCTAAAGTAGAGACAGGAAGATGGTGGTTCAAAGCCAGCCTAGGCAAACTTAGTGAAACCTTATCTCAAAATGAGCCATATGTGGTCGACTCACTGGTAATCCCAGCTACCCGTGAGGTGGAAGTAAAGAAATTGTGGTCCAAGGCAAGCCCTAGACAAAAACTCTTGACCCTATCTGTAAAGCAAACTAAAGCAAAAAGGGTGAGAGGCATGGGCTGATGGAGTGGCTCAAATAGTAGAGTATCTATATAGCAAGCATGAGGTTCTGAGTTCAAACCCCAGTACCACAAAAAAGAGAAAAAAAGAACCTGAAAACAGAGTTCCTAACAAGTATAAGGCTCTGAGTCCAAACCCAGTATCACCCCTCCCAAAACAATTGGCCTTGAGACTACAAACTTACAACAATGTTATTGGAAGCTAATTGAGTTTTAAAAGATAATTTTCAAAGATATCAGAGTTTTCTTTAGTGAAAATATGACATTTCTATTTTTTAATCATAAGTTACATTTCTTCCTGAAAATCCTTTGTGAACAATGTGTATATGTATCCTGTTTGGGAAAATCAGTTGTGGTGTTTATAAAAGGTATGTGAAATTTTTGAACACTAAATTTTTATACCTTTCAGGATGGCTCAAATTCTCAAGTGCACTGGACTGCAGAAGGAACAATGAAATGACCTAAGTGTCCTTATTATTTGCATTGTATTGTTTTGATTGTGTGTTCTGTGTGTTTTCAATAATTATTTCTTATATTTCAGACATAAGTTTGTTTTGGAAAGGAATTTACTGGTCCAAAACTAATAGAGGTAGGAAGAGGACATGGGTCGGGCATTCATAAATGTTGTTATGTTGAGAACATTTTGCAACCAGACTTTCCTCAGCTGAATTTTGGATAGAATTTGTCTCATCTTTTGAATTGCTTTAGAATCTCATGTTGAAGACACAGATTACTCAGTTTCCCTAGTAAAAATTGATTTTTAAAATTCAAAAGGGTTACAATTACAAATTGGAAATGTTTTCTGTTTGTAGGCTCAATGTTAAAATCTTTTCATAGAAGTTAAAAGGAGTTGAAAACTTGGACATGTAGTACTAAGAAATAATTGATCTATGCTCCAACTAGAAATAAGAAAAATATTCTTTGGCATGTCTTTATGGGTATGATTCTGTAAAAGACAAAGTTACTATGGAATATAAAACTGGAGTATCCTAAAAGTTATTCCATTTTTAATTAAATTTTTTTGTCATTGTTCTTAAATACTGTGTTAGTCAAGATTTTGCAGAGAATCAGGCCCACATGATGAGTATGCATACATTTTCATTGTAATCTGGTATTTTATGACAAAGCTGTAGAATGGCCCATACATCAATTGCCTGTTGTTCCCTTGTAGTGTTCCCTACCTGCTTCATTTAATATTAAGTCCAATGAATAGCTCAGTTTCAAAGGGCCCTCTTTGGAGACCACGTGGATTACTGTGCCTCATAAGGGAAGAGGGGAGAAGAGTTTACCTGGGTTCCCACAAGCAGCAGGCAAGGGGTCTACTGTGCTGCCTTGAGATGTATGCACAGAGTATAAGTAGGACTTCATCAGAACCCACAGAGTAGCTAGTATATACCAGGTTTTAAGTGCTCTTGGGAAAAACATCGGGAAGAGAGCTAAGGAGAGGATGGAGCAGGGAGGATTTGGGGCACATGGCAATGCTCAAGGCCTGGAGTCAGTGAGACTGAGAGATTCAATGGTGCATGAGGATGCACCAAGAGATCTCTACTAGACTCCATGCTTTTACACAATCTCAGTCTTCATCTTTCTCTCTGGCTCATCTGTTACAATATTTAGGATTTCTTTTTTTTTTTTTGGTAGAAAATAATAATGCCATTTTTTTTCTGACAAAACAAAATGAAGCAGCTGTGAGGTTCACTTCAAGCTGTAGCCAGCCTCAGGTGTTTGAGACAATAAGACTAAGGGGGCAGCTCAGCTTTTGTTGTTGCTGCACGTCCCAGTGATCACTGCCATCCTCTCCACCCATTACATGTATGCTTAGCTTGGTATTTATCACTGTGCTCTTCACCACGCCTTGCAGATATACATACCTTGGTATTTACCACTACCCTCATTACCTCTCATGCCTGATGTGCTTAGCCTAGCATTCATTACTGCCCTCCTCACCATCCATGTCAGGTGTACTTAACCTTGTATTTATCACTTCCATCCTCACCGCCCAGACCAGGTGTGCTCCGCTTAGCACCTCAGCTGGTCTGCTCTGCTTGCCTTGGTGGTGTGAGCCAAGACCTAATTCTCATCTGTTTTAGTGTTTAGTTGCCTTTTTTCTTACCAGGCAAGCGTTTCCAATGTCCCACTATCCATTAGCATGAAAGCACCAAGACATATAGCAGTGAATCCCAGGTTCTAGACATAGCCCATCCCCTCCAACTGTTGTAGCATCCACCCTAGCACCTCATAGAAAATAGGATGAGTATGCTCACCAATTTGCCTCTTTGCAGAATAAATGGACAAATGAAAAAAAAAACAAAATGTGGAATAGCCTAATAAACCCAAGTTATAGCCCTGTAAGAGAGTTTTCCCCAAGAAGATGTACTATAAAAAAGTTCAAACATACCAGAAATTCACGAGAATCTTACAATAAACACCTATATACCCCCCACCTAGTTTCTACTATTAACACTTTACTGAACATATTTTACCATGTCTGTTTCAATTCTCTACATATTCACATTAGTTTACTGGGGTTGTGATAACAAATTACCAGGTGACTCAAGCAACATGAATTTATTTTCTCTTGATTTCAGCAACTAGTGTTACGGGAATTTCCTAGCTGAGATACGGGACTCTAAGGCAGTTTAGTAGGAAGCAACGTTTTATTGTGCCAGCACAGACTCAGTGGACTCATGTCCAGAGACTGATCCCTGAGAACAAAGGAGTCTCACCTTATATACCCTTGCAAGCAGGTTACAGAAGCATAAAGCAAGGTCTAATCCATATATGGTTGTATTTAATTTTGTTGGCTACTTTATCCTAATGCTACATGACTTTCCCCTCCCTGGTGTTATGTGACCTTCCTCATGTTCAGATTTCTCAGGTTTTATCTCTCTGCTATGCCATCCCTACCTCCCTGCTACTTTCTCAGGACTCAGGCCTAGTCTGTTTTTTTCTGATCCTCCTCCCTGCTGCATTAGAAGTAAATTCCAAGATGCAGATGTTGGCAGAGTTAGTTTCTTCTGAGAGCCTCTCTCCTTGGGTTACAGGTAGCTGTCCTCTCTCTGTCTTCACATGGTCTTCCTCTGACCTATCTGTGTCTGAATCTTCTCATAAAGACAGGAGCAAAATAGATTGGAACCCACCCAACTGATTTCCTGTTACTTTAATTACCTCTTCAGAGGCCTTATCCCCAAATATAGTCACAGTCGAAGTACTAGAGTTAGAACTTCAACATACAAATCATTTTGGGGGGCACAAATTTGCCTTGTAAGAAAATCTATGGATTTTTTTAATGTTTTCCAAAATAAATTAAAAACATCAATACACTTCCTCCTGAGATGGAATATTGGTGAAAAATCAGCTTATTAATTGAAATTGTGGGTCAGCATGGGGTAAACAAATTAAAGTGGCTTCTAATTGAAGAAATACTGAACGTGATAAACAGGAAACACCATGGTATGCAATGTCTATCACAAGTGTTCAGAATACAAGTATTACTTTTTTTGTTTACAATATTTTAAGCCCTGGTTGGAACCTTTCCATTGACCTTCTAAAATTTAATGAAATAAGACTTAATCACAGAGATATAACTCATCCTCAGATACCAGTGGCAAGCGAGTTTAAACAAGATTTAACACAGCAGTAATGAATGCAATGAAAAAATGGCAAGAGGACCATGAAAATCTTTAGACTAGTGAACAAAGTTCAGGTGAAAGCAACTTATATAACAGTTCAAAGCCACAGCTTTGGGATGCAGGAGCTATGCCTGGTTAGTAATGTGTTATTCTAGGAAACAGACTTGAGACAATGCTTTGCATAATTTCCTATAGGGGATTATAATATGATATTGTTAACACTGACTAAGGTACAGGTCTAAAAGCTATAATGGAACACCCCAAAACATAATGCCGTGAGAAATACAGACGTTATTTTTATGTCTGTTATGTAGTCTTGAGGTGAGTGATCTACACCGACGGGTTGTCTCTGCTCCCCAAGGTCACACTTCTGCCATCTCTTAGGCTATTGTCCTTGCTTGAAAGATGGTTATAAGTCACATCTACATTCTAGTTAACAAGAAGTCAAGGGCAAGTAACTATTGCCCTAAGAATGTAAACCAAAACTTGAACCAATGACTTTCTCCACCACTCACTGGCAAGAATTAGTAGCATGATCACACTGCACATGAAGCAGTCTGCAGCTGAGTAGTCATGTGCCCAGCTGAAACTCAGTTCTGTCACAAAAAAAGAGAAGAAAATGGACACTGGGGGTGACAAAGATTCTCTCCTCAAGTAAACTCCTGCCAGGCTCCTCTGAGATCTCTTCTGCAACTTGGCCTACTACTTGAACAAAACACCTCATTTCTATCCTCTCAGGGCCACATTTCCAGGATGACCCCAACACCTAGAAAGTGCCTTCCTGAGTAAGCGAGGTTGCCAGAATGACTTTCTGCCTGTTCCAGTCATGGAGTTACAATACAGTCCTCATCTCCCAGCCTCTGTGGGAGGGTAGGAGCCTAACTTTGTCAAGGGCCAGTTAGCAAATCCACATGGGTTTTACCTGAGCCAGCTCAACTTGTTATATTTCATAATTTTTTCACTTCTCTGACTCTATTGAACCTTCTTTCACTTCCCTACGTTCTCATCTTCTCTTAAAATCCCTGGTCACTTTTTGCTGTGGCTTGGATGATGATGTCCCCTCCAAGATTTATAGTGGAACTTAATTTTTAATGCAATAGGATGAGGAGGTACGGTCTTTGGGAGATGATTAACTCAAGAGGATTCTGCCCTAATCAATGGCATTAGCACCTTTACAAAAAGGGTTGAGGGGAAGGAGCACTCTCTTGTCCTTCTGACTCTTCCACATATTAGGACACATCAGTGGCACCGTCCAGGACAAATGAGCCCTCACCACACATGAAGTTGCCAGCACTTTCACCTTGGGCATGCAAGCTCCAGAACTATAAGAAAATAAATACATGTGCTTTATAAGTCATCCACACTCAGTTCTTTTGTTATAGTAGCCCAAACTAAGACTTTTTTTATTAATTGAAGTCAGTTCATGTTGAACTCTGTTCCCTATTATTATAGCACTGATTAAAATCACTCCCTGCTATTTTAACTAATGTCTGCCTTTGTTTATCTTTGACAGTGTTCCACTAGCAATTTTTGTCATAAAAATGTAGTATGTTACATTATATTATATAGAAAAACAAGAGATGATAACAATCATACATGAACATTCTTTTAATAAGAAGAAATGAATTTGAAGAAATGTGTAGAAAAGATGAATCATGTTGGAAAGATTGTGATGACCAAAAAGAGATTATTCAATCAGAGGAAAAGGAATTAAGTCATTTAGTAAAAATTGAGTTCAAGGAAATGAGTGGAGAGGTTCAAAGGAATGTGGACATGTCACCAATGCTTCATTAAAAAGAGACCAAAAATGGAAATAAAGGGGGCTATGAGGGAATAGGAAGGGAACCAGCAGTTTGGGAGAAAGAGGACAAGTGTGGTTAATGGGGGAGTAGATGTGTTCCAAGTACCTTATATACATGTATGAAAATGTCATAATATAACCCATTTTTGTGTATAATTAATATACACTAACAAAAATGTAAAACTTGACAAAATAAGGAAGAGTCACTGCAAAAAGTGTTTTTATTTTGTAACCATCAAAATCAGATATGCCAAGAATAGACAGTGTTTATCAAATGAAGTAGTGGGTCCAATGAGGTAAAACTGAAGACACAGCAATGCTGGTCTCATGACAGTGAACCCCCTCTCCAGGCTAATTTATTGCTAATGATAATGTAAGTGATGGAACACTCGTTCTGTGAGTGAACTGCACCCCATCCCAAAATTCATATGTTGAATCCCTGACTCCTGCCATGTGAATGGAGGTAGAAGTAAGGCTTTGAGGAGGCCTTAAGTGTGGGATCCTAATTAAATAGGTTGGTAATAGGTTGGTGGCTTTGTACAAAGAGGAAGAGAGAGAGAGAGAGAGAGAGATTGCTCTTGATTATTCTCTTTCTTTCCACACATAGGCTCTAAGGAAAAGTCATATGAATGTGAAGAAAGAAGGCAACTGTCTGCTGGCTGGAAAGAGAGCCTTCCCTAGGAGCTGAATTGGCAGTTTTAGGGTTCCCTATCTCCAGAACACTAAGAAACTCTGTGGTTCATGCTACGCAGTCTATGGTATGTTGTTAAGGTAGCCTGAACAGACTAACACAACTAGCAAAACAAATAGTAAAGGTATTAATGGTAATTTAGGGTAGAACCACATGATCCAATTAGCTCAAACTTGGAGAATATCTGGGGAGGAGTTTGAAATAGGTTTGCAACATTAAAGCCTTAATAGCTTTGGTTACGCAGAGAATGAATTAACTTTAGGTCATATTCTTGTTAGAGCTTCTAGATCAAGCACACATGTGTAGTTAGGGTTCTCAACATTGGCACTATGGCCATTTTGAGTAGGATAATTCTTTGTTGTAGGGAATGCTGTGAGCATTGTAGGATATTTATCAGCATTCCTGCATTTTCCCACCAGATGCTAGCAGAACTTCCTCCCCATCCCTCACTCTGCTCCAGCCACATTGGTCTCTTCACCGTTTCTCCAACAGGCTGGCCATGGTCCTGTCCAAGAACCTGTGCTCTTACTGCCTCATTTACAAAGCATTGCCCAATCCTTCACAAGGCTTACTCCCTTGATTCTTCAAGCTTTTGCTCAAGATCTTCCCAGATCCCTAGCTGTAAATTTAAACCATCCCCCTTGACCTTTCCTCCTCTTCCCCACCCAGTTTTGACACCAAAACCTACTTCCAGTATTACTATGTGATCCTTGGGGCACCATTTCCTCTGGTTGAGAACCGCTGTTGTAGTTATTCCTGTCAATGTGGTTTCACATCCACACTGCTCTGCCTCAAACACCATCAGTATTGTTGGCAGACAATGTTCTTTGAGAGAGAAATAAATTATTGAGCTCCTGATGATAAGTTTAGGTGAGACAGGTGAGAGTAAATAAGAATGGTCTGCTATGATGTTATTTTTTTCTCTTCCCCTTATTATATGGTAGAGTTGCTCCAGCCCAGAAAAGGCAAAGAGAATGAGAGAATGTCACCTGAGTGACTTTATGTAACCTAGTCTTCTCTCACTCTTACTTATTTGAGGTAACTGACAGAACTATAAATAGGATAAAAACAAATCAGAGCAAAGTACTATAAGGCCCAATGCTTTTGATAGAAGAATATCTGACTCAAACTTGGTATTGAACTCATTCGTGTTACAGAAGAAAGATGAATAATTAATTTAAAATGCATAATGTTCAATAGTTTTAAAAAGAGAAAAAAACTACCCAGATGAAAGAAATTGAAAACTAAGAAAAAAAAAACTGCTTAATAGTTCTTCAAAATAGAAATAGAACATGATGTAGTAGATACCTCTCTGAATAATGCAATTTTTTAATCCTTTATTTTTCTATACCTGTATTTGGCATAATCAATTAAAATATTTATACCAAGTTACATGCTCTAAAAAAGGTGAGGTCTTCCCAGGCTCACAAATAAGTTAACAATTCATTGAATAATGAAAGTACTAGTAATTACTTACATTTCTACTTAATTACATTATCATATTTAGTCCTTAGAAAATTCTGGGAACACTTCAGACCATTTTTAGATAAGAAAACAAAGACTTAGAAAGGTCAAGTAACTTGCTCAAGATCACAAATCTACTATGTGAAGTAAATAGATTTGAATCAAAGTCTTTTGACTCCATGTTCATTGTTTATTTTTGTTGTTGTTTTCTTTTTTTATATCACCTGCCTCTCCTGTACTAACATTTTGCATATGCCACTTTTTAGTAAATATATATTTAGTGGTACATATCCATCATGTATTGGTTAGGAAAGTTACAGAAGTATATGAAAGAATCTGCACTTGAAGTGGCTTAAACAGTAGCAAAGGGCTGGCTATGGCAATTCATGCCTATAATTCCATCACTCAAGAGACTGAGGCAGGAGTATCTTGAATTTGAGTAACATCCTGTCTCAAACAACAATGAAAAAAAATCAATAACAAACTTGTCATTTCATAGCAGGAGTCCAGAAGAGCCATGCCCCCAGTGTGGTAAGAATATGGGCATATGATATCAAAGAACGATTGTTTTTCAGCCTCATTGCTCTACCATCCAGAGTGTCAACTTCACCCACAGGCTTGTTCTCCATTCTCACAAGATGGCTGCAGTAGTTATAAGCATCAATTTTAAATATGATAATACCCACTGAGAGAAAAAGATTATTTGCTCCTCTTTCTCTTCCTTCTCCTTCTTCTTTTCTTTCCTTATATTTTTTGGTAGGGTCTTGCTGCCTAGCATTGGTTGGCCTCAAATTCACTGTCTTCCTGCCTTAGCATCCTGAGTGTCACCATGCCTGGCTCTTCTTCATTTTTGAAACAGCTCTATTGAGATATAGTTATCATCTTATTTATCTTAGTTTTAGAAATTCTGTTTGTCATTGAAAGTGGAGTATTGAAATCTCCACTGTCCATTTGTCCTTTCATTTTTGGCAGGTTTTGCTTTGTGCGTTTTGGTGCTCTGTTATTAGGTGACTATGTGTTTAATATTGTTCTATCTTTCTTACAGGTTGAGTTTTATCATTATAAAATGTTCATCTTTATCTCTAGTAACATGATTTATCTGTTTTGTCTGATACTAGTACATTAAATTTTCTTGTGGTTGCTGTTTGCATGATATACCTGTTTTCCTTCTAATTTCTACCATTTTATTTTTTGTTACCTCTGTCAGATTTTCTTTCTGTTATTGTTCCTCTATTTCTCCTTTACTGCTCTGTTGCATTAAATGGATATTTTCTAATGCAGAATTTTAGTTTATTTAATAAAATTTAGCTATCTTCCTAGTATTCTTAGTGGCTGCTATAAGATATATCATAAAGATTTAAATTTACAGAATTGGTTTCAGAGTTATACTAACTTAATTGCAGTTAGATATAGAAATAATACTCCCATACAATTCTATTCTCCTTTCTCCCCTTTTGGGACACTATTATTACACAGTTACATCAAACTGTACATCTAATTCAACAGTCTTTTGATAAAATTATTGTAAATCCTTTTTTAACTTTGAAAGAAACTCAGGGAAGAAAGAGAAAGCATATTTTGTGTCTATAGTTACATTAATGTTCTTATTTATTCTTTCTGGTTTCCTTCATTTGTTTTTACTGATTTGAGTTACCATCTAGAGCTCCCACTTCAGGTAAATACAGCTTTGCTTCCACCCACCTTTTTTGTGCTATTATTGGCAAATACATTATCCAATATACATTGTATATTTTTATGTAATTATTTTTCAAATCAGCTAAAAGAAAAGATGATAATATATGCACTTATACTGTCTTTAATAACTACGTCATTACCTTCACTGGTACTCTTTGTTCTTTCACATGGATTTGTGTCATTTGTTTTCAATCAGAAGAATGTTAATGTTTCTTTCTGAGTGCAGTTCTAGAAACAAATTCTCTCTATTCATAAGAACTTATTCTTATTTCACCTTCATTTTTAAAAGATGTCTTTGCTGGATATAGTATTCTTGATTGACAGTGCTTTGTTTTGTTTTTTCCTCTCTGTACTTTAAGTATTTTTTTCTCAATGTTTTCTAGCCTCTGTTATTTCTCTGAGAAGTGGTATTATTCTTCAGAGGGGCTTCCTCATAAACAATGAGTCATTGTTCTTTTGATGCTTTCTAGATGTTCTCCCTGTCTTTTGCTGTCACCATTTTTGTAATGATGTGTCTCTTCAGGATCTGTCTGCACATTTGCCAACTTGGAGTTTGTTGAGCTTCCTGAGTGTTATTTGATAAATCTGGGAAGTTTTCACCCATTATTTCTCCAGTTATTTTCTGCCTGCTTCTCTCGCTCCTCTGGCCTTTTCATCACATATATATTGGTGCACTTGCTGGCATCCACCCTTCCTTGAAATTCTTTCCTTAACTCATTTGTTTATTTATTCATTTCTTTCATTCATTCATCTTACAAATTTACAAAATCCAGTTTTTATGGCTCTGTCTTCAAGTTTACTGATTGTTTCTTCCACAAGTTCAAATCTATTGTTAAGCTTCTTCAATACATTTTATTTCACTTACTCAAATTTTCAACTCAATAATTTTCATTTTGTTCTTTAATATAATTTCTATCGAGTTTTCTATTTTGTGAGACATTGATATTACATCTTTCTTTAGTTATTCAATCATGGTTTTATTTACTTTTTAACTTTTTTTATTCATTTATTCATATGTGCATGCATTGATTGGGCTATTTCTTCTCCCTACCCCCCCCACTGCCCTTGCTTCCAGGCAGAACCTGTTCTGCTTTTTTCTCCAATTTTGTTGAAGAGAAGACATAAGCAATAAGAAAGACAAAGCATTTTTGCTAGTTGAGATAAGGATAGCTATACAGAGAGATACTTTTTAACATACTTTTTATGGCTACTTTGAAGGAAGTCTTTTTCTGTAATATCTGACACCTGATCTCTCTTGTGGACTGTCCTGTTGCCTGCTTTTCTTAATGCAGTATGGGTCATCATTTTCTGTTTCTTTGCATTTTTCTCTCTCTCTTTCTTTTTTTCTGCTAGAAGCTAGATATCTTACATAATATATTACTACAACTCTAGATACTGGTAACCCCTTCCAGGGCTTATTACTATTATTTGCTTGTTTGTTCAGTGACTGACTGGGTTACTTTAGTGAAAAGTCTCTTTCCCCATGCTTCAACAATTAAGCTTATGACTTTGATCCTCAGTGAACACAGTATTGGGTATGCCCATAGTCACTATGAAATAAGAGAGGTTTTGGCAGTGACCTCTTTATCTCTTTACCTGACTGTCCCATGTACCTCATGTGTCCCAGTCACATTCCTGTCACTGAGTGTTTTCTTCTATTCTTCCCTCTTCCTGAAAGACTTCCTCAATATATCATCAGGATTTACTTTCATGTTTTTTCAGATCTTTGATCAAATGTTATTTTAACAGAAAGATCTTCTCTGGCAAATCTATACAAAATAGCAATGAGTGCCTGTTGGGTTGCTTTTCTGTTTTGCTTTGTTCACAACACTTATCTTAGCTAGCATGATAACATGTGATTTACTATCATTATTATTATAGATAATTTGATATAAAAAGCATGAACTGGTCTGAAATGCAACTCAGTGGTATAGCTCTTGTCTAGCAAGAACAAGGCCCTGGGTTCAATCTTGAGTGCTGATAAATGAATAAGTAAAACAGAAGTACAAAAAGGCATGGACTTTGCCTGCCACACCCACCATTGTATTACTCCTAGAACCTAAAATAGTTCATGGCACATAGTAGGAACTCACCAAGTTTTGTTATACAAATGAATGAAAAATGAGTGAATGAATGAGGGAACCCTCCCTTCTTATACTAAGCTTTGAAATTGGGGGGTGTGCGGGAAGGGTGCTCTGGGAATTTAAAGGATGAGCAGAATGTGTATACTGAGACAACAAAGGTAAACTACTCATCGTGTATCTATCTGCTGAAGGAGCTCTTACTAAGAAGGCTTATCTGCCTTATTCCTTTGCTTTGAAATCTCAAAAATCACAAAGTGCAAGTCAGGAGAAAGAAGGTGAAGGTGCAGAGACAGACAGGAATTTGTCCGTGTTCTATTTTTACAGGCATGCTCATTCTCAGAGTTAGGGAAATGTGTGCTAAGGCAAGTGTGAAGGACCATAACTGCCTTGGAGGAAATAGTATGTATAAGTTTCTTCAAAATATTCAAATATACCTCTATGCACTCTACATGCAAGCAGTCCCTTTTCATTTCCCTTAGGGAAAAGGGGTTAAAAGATTCTATACGATCTGGCCTTGGTCTTCCTCTCTAACTACATACCAAACAACCCATTGCCTTACCTACTTTCAATTCTTCAAATAGATCCTTAGCACCTTTATACCTATGGTTCTGCACCCTGCAACCATCACTTTTCCATTCAGGTATTGCTGGGAATGTCAAGATACCCTCAACTCTTATTTCCACCAGGCTTCTTCTCATCTCCACAAGTAGCCCCCTGTATAGAGTTAAGCTAACTGCTGTAACAAATGGACTTCAACACAAAAATAGCTCAAAGCCAATGGAAGTTTGTGCCTTATGGATGTAGTAGCCCAAGGCAGAATTTCAGTCAGAGACTGATATGGTCTCCAACTTCCTCAAAACATGGCTTCCAAGATCATGCTGGTCCATCATCATTCCTGGTTCAACTGACCATCCAAATCAGTTGGACCAAGTAAGAGGAAGAGCATATATGGGTAGTTTTATGAACCAAACCTGAAATTTCTGCCTGTCACACCTTTTCACATTCCATTGGCTAGATATCAATCATAAAGCTATGCCTAATTGCAAGTGACATGAGAAATACAGTCCATCTGCATTCTCAGGAAGAAAAGAATTTGTATTTTAGCAAAATAAGTAGCAAAATCTGCCACAAAGGCCTTTCACTCTTCCACCATTTTTCTGTCTCAAGGCCCAACGCTCAAATCATATGCAATATGTAAATTCTACAAAGACTCATACAGGTGTAACTGTTCCCCATAACATCCCTGAATAATAGGTTCTCAGTAAATGTTATACCCTATGAAATTGCTGTTTCACTTGGTCATAAATGTCTAACATCAAGCAATTTCAAAAAAGCAACCTTCAAGTCACACCTTTGGGGAAGCATTTGTCTAGTACATCATCTCACACAGGTGAGTAGACTGCTATTACTCAGAACACATCTGTTTTCCAATTTGCTTCTTTCCACTGGTCTTAAACCTTGCTAAATAATTTAAATCCCTGCTTGAGAAACACTTGAAAAAGCATAGTGTTTTATGGAGTAATTATGAGGTCATGCAGGCTGTGGAAATTTAAAGAGAGATGTGGAGTGAGGGGGCATTCACAAGCAAATCTCCCTAGGTTTAGCAGAAAGCTTTGTTATAAATGTAAATAAATGACAGGTAAATAAATGACAGGTAGATAAGTTAAGCAAATGTTCATTCAGCATCTACTATGTGCCAGGCTTGGGTCTTAGAGTCAAGTACACAAACATGATTGCTTCCTTTGAGGAGCTCATGGACTTGCAAGGGATTCGGTCAGCTTGTTTTGGAAATATCCCTTCGGCAGTTTTCAGAAAAATGGGCAGAACAAGAGAAATCAAAAACATCTGGGAGATGATTTCAGTAGTCCAGACAAGAGATGATGTCCAATAATTTTTTCCTTCACAGCTTTTTCTTTCTTCCTTTCTTTTAAAAAAGATGAGAAGACAGGAAAAGGAGTGGTGGTGAACAGAGAAAAGGGCTGGAGAGGCACAATTATTCAAAGGAAAGCAGTGGTCCTTTACCTGTTGGTGAGAACACAGCTAAGGTTCCAAAGAGGGTAGCTGCAGATACATGTAAGTAAGATTGGCATGCCATGCTTAGAAAGAGACTTGCCTAAACTCCCTATTCCCTTCAAATCCCATACAGGGTAGAGCAATCTGCATTGAAAGTAAGAAAAAGTAGGATCTCAAGCATGTCAGACATTGAGGCTATGCAGGCTTTTCCTGGCTTCCACCTTAACACTCAGCCTCTACCTTAATCCTTATGAGTGTGGAGCTGGAGCTAGAAAAAGGAGAAGGAAAGCCCACAGCAGGGTGTATGCATTTTGTCATTTGTCAAACAGGAACAGTCTTTTTGCTGGGTCTTTGTTGCTCTCAGGCTCTGAGCTAAAAATAGACTTTCCAAAGAAAGCTCCCTTTAGGTGGTCCTACCAAGGCAATTTACATCATCAGCTCCAAGCTTCAAGACTAATTTGGAGTACTCCTGCATTTCATGTGCTCCTTTTTTTTTTTTTTTTTTTCAGAGATCCCTACTTTTTCCTGACAGACTCTAAGGAAATGCTCACTACTGTAATCTCAAATCTTAAGCCAGGAATTAGGACAGTGGATGGAGTGGGGCTAGCACAGTTTAGGTGTTCTGTAAATTCCTCTGTAGCAAATTACTCTGCCATTTTTAATCCTATATCAAGGTTAAAAGTACCTGCCTATAAAAAAATCACACTTCTCTGGGCTTACTGCTAAACCCAGTGACTTTGTGAAGTCACAATTCTTGTTTTAAGCACTTAGGATAAAGAGTCTGCTGCAGAGTTCTTTGAAATTGTCACTGTTGAGACCACATCAGAGCACAAAGGTCCTTGAGGCATTTCTCAAACTTAGTAGAATGTCATATGCAGGCCATTCTGAACAGTGTCAAAGAGCCTGGCCTGAACCTGGCATCACTACAGCCTGACATGTGACATGTCTGAGCTCCATCTAGGTGCCTCTTCTGAGGCATGACTACTGACAGATCCTATTTCTATCATCAAAGTGCATGTGTAAAATCTATCACATTATTAAAAAAAAAGAGGGGGGTCTTTGAAGGACAACTTTATTGGTCATTTTGACAGCCACATGGGATGACTTAAATTCTAAATATGGGAAAATGAAAACCTAAGAGATAGAATGAATTGACTTGTCCAGTTTCAATCTTGCCTAAATTTCAAGTAACAGGGTACCCTAGCATAAAATCATTATTCTGGTAGCATGTCTTCCCATCCAGAAGCAAGACACCCCTTACTATTAGAATCTTGAGCTTTATCCTCTCTTTACTGACTTGTTTTATTTCATTTCATTCATGATATGTAAATTCTGCATAATTGCATAAAGTTTACTTTTTGGTATTTTTAAAACATTATTCTTGCTGCATAAGGGGGCCCTTTTTGCTTATATTTCTCATTTATATCAAGTAGGAAAGAAAACTATTTCCATTTCTACTTTAGTTTTCTAGTCTGCCACCAAGTTGACCTCTTTAATGAATAATAATAGTTTTTTTAATACTTTTCAATGAGATAATTATGCCATCCAAAAATAAGAATACTTTTTGTCTTAGTTTGTTTTTGTTTCTATAACAAAATATTGAAGACTGGATAATTTATAAACAATAGGCATGTATTCAGCTTATGTTCCTAGTGACTGGGAAGTCCAAGACAATGGCTGCTTCTGCTGAGGGTCTTCTCACTGTATCATTAGAGGAGGAGCAAAGCTGGCACTCATGAAGCAGAGAGGAGTGAGGCAAAAAGTAGCTAAACTTACAAAAAAAAAAACCCCACTCTTATGATAACTAACCCATTCCCACAATAATGGCACTATTCCAGCCCTGAGGGTTTAGCCCTGCTGACCTAATCACTCCTAAAAGCCCCACCTCTGAATAGTTTTACAATGGCAATTAAAGTTCAAAATAAGTTTGGGAGTGATCCAAAATGATAGCACTACTAAATTTAAAAATGTCTCTCTCTTACATTATTCTCTTTTTGTCTCCCTTAACTGCCTTCCTTAATTGTAGTGTCACATATTAACTAGTTAGAAAAAATGTCCTACTCTATGCCAGGAATGTGAATAGTAGGAGATCAGGGGAAAATTCAATGTTTTCCTATTATGGTGGCTTTTAGAGCTCCAGGGACCACGATGAAACTTAACATAACCAAACTTAGAAAAAATAAGTTTAGAGTGTGAGGTCTTTCTAGGAGAACTAGCAGTAGTTCTCCTTCTGTGCAAGGTTCTGCTGGGCCAGAGGCAAATAAGGCCTTTGGTTGTTGCTGTTCTTTGAAACCAGTGTGTATGCTTTGAATATGAAATGTTCCCCCATAGGCTCATGTGTTGAGTTCTTGGTCCCTTTGTGGTGGCATTATAACAGGAGGTTCTAGAAGGTTCAAGAGGTACAGTTTAGTTGAAGGATAAGGTCACTGTGGGCGTGCTTTTGAAGGTTACAACTTCCTTGTTCTGCTCTGCTTCCTGGTTGCCATGAGTTGACAGTTCTGCTCCATCCTGCCATGATGGGTTGACTCCTCTGTAACTATGAGCTAAAATCATAGTTATATGATCTCTTGTAAAAGTTGGTTCATTTAGGTATTCTGGTCACAATAAGACAAAAGAAACCAAGACACAGAGGAATCCCATCTCCTATGCAGACAAACTCCAGAAAGAGCCAGGACCCAGGTTTTCCTGGCATGGCCCTTGGCAGAAGAGCAGACCTCTCGCCTGGCACCATGTAGACCACTTCTCCAGACATGTCTGTCAGTTGGCTCATCTCACATTGTTCCTGGGGTTGAGCCCTAAGATCAATGACAGCCCCTTCTTGGGGCAAGACATAGCAATGTCGCATGGCAGCATGAGAGCTCTGGAACTTGTCTTCATGGCTCAGAGTCTTGCCCCACCACTTTGTGCTATGTTTCAGTTTTCCTATCCATAATGCAATGTTAACATTTTTAGCACCTCACAGGACTTTAGGGCAGACAAAGTTAATAAATACATGTAAAGTGCCAATAATAATGCTTGGTTTGTGATATGTGCCCAGCAAATGTTGGCTGGAATAGTGACTAGCACTTGAGCCTCCTCAGAACTAGGAGTTTTCATGCTTTGGTGGTAAAAGCATAGGAAAGAGCCTTAAGATGGATCCCTTAGTGGGAAACATTAACTTTTCTGAGCCTCATGTCCCTTGTTTGTGGAGTTAGAAACACCTTCCTCACTGAACTGTTATGCACATTACTTGAGAAGCTATAGATACATATCTAAAACAGCAGAGATGGGATGTTCTGTGAGGCTAGAGATTCATCCTTATTGTGAACACATCAGTGATTCCAATAGATACACAGAGAAAGCAGGGCATCTGACTAAAGAAGAAATGTTGGATTAAATTTCATTCATCTTTCACTCTGCAACAGAATCTTATTTCTTGAACACACTTTGGCTTTATCAGAATTCCTTCAGTAAGATAATCTAAGGAGTGTTAATTTACAGAGGCCATTTTCCAAGATATAAGCAAGGTATGAAAGGATTTCAAGGAACAACACAGTAGCACAGGCCTTTGTAACCAGAAGAGCCATTGCCACTCCTCAGCTTACAGTATCAAGGAAATGGACTGCTCCCAAGAACCTGGAAGGAAAGAGTCATGAAGTGAAATTCTCTGAGTAGCAGGGAGCTGCAGTCAAGGAACAAACCAACCCAAGGGGACCTTGCACAAAGGGAGCCAGAAAAATAAACATTTCAAACTCCTTTCCATATTCCTGCAATCTTCTCCTGGAGCTTCCCAGTGGTGGAACTCAGCCAGAAACCAGGTGGGTGCAGAGTAGGGTTTCCAGATTTAGCAAATTAAAAATATGGGACACACAAGTAAATCTGAATTTCAGATAAACAACGAATAAATTTTTAGTGTAAGTACATTGTGAAATATTTGGAACATGTTTACCCTAAAAATTTATTTGTTGTTTATCTGAAATTCAGGTTTTAACTGGATTCTCTATATTTTATCAGGCAATCTAGATGGGTGTACCATTTATACATTCCTTACCAGTGAGCCTCCTAAGCAGAAAAAGAGAACAGGAAAGAGAGGGTTAGATGGTGGATTTTCAGGGGCAAGCAAAAGACAATCAGCTCAATCCTCCATCCCAACATATTCATATTTTCTTTTATCACAAAAGCCTCAATCTTTAGCACAGTAAACACATGAAGTCCCAAGAGTTGCAGGTGTTCCTGAGTGATGTCAGATGGGTCACAGTCCTCTCTAGGACCTTAAATGTTTGCCATTTGCAAACATTTTGGAAAACTCAGAAAGAAAGAATTGGAGAAACAAGTAAGAGAAAGCAATTGCTGGCCACAGAGAAAAGTTTTGAATACCTTTCTCTGCTATACAGTCTTCTACCTCTTGCTCTCCACTGACATCTTCTCAACCTGTTGAAACAACTCAAACCTGTAGGAACTTAGTATTGGGTCCTCTCAGATTTTCATTGCCAAGGCTGTAGAGCAAAGGTATTCTCAGGGGACCCCAGTGAATTCCTTGGGTTGCAGACATGGAGTTCACTTCTGCCAGAGCCCTTGTACAGCAGCCAACTTCATTTCCCCTAGCAGTGAAAAGTCAATCCCCCATCTTCTTCCCATCCATTGTATGCAGATTGATTAAGCAGTATAAGAAAATCAAAATGTACAACTAGACCTCAGTCTCCCTTTTATCAAAACAGTAACAATTATCCCTAAGGAAAACATTTCTTTCCCATCACTAGGGCTCCCAAATCCATTAAGCTAAAATTTGCAGGAATGGTAAACAAATTTCAAAATGTGGGTTAGTAAGTTTAGAGGTGAAAAAAGGCACTTGCACCCCTATTTATGGAGAGATGACTCCACATACTGGCAGCTGTTTTATAGCATAGTTGACATTCAAAGTGTAGCACTCAAGCTTATAAATTCTTGTCTCTTTTCTGATTCCCTCACAGCTCCTAGAATATGGGGTTTGTGGTAAGACCAATAAATTTCATGAATATAAATTCATTGATTCTTTTACTTTTCCAAAAAAATGTGTCCCTTGGTCAGGACCAATGTCCTGGGGAATACTGGGGTATTAGGTAGGATGTGTTCTGTAAGTTCACAAATGTGGCACTGAGAAAAGCACACTGGGCAGAAGAGATAAATGTACACCTGGGATTAATGTCTATCCCTATGATCACCAAAAACTGTCCTTGCCATCACCGGAGGGCTTTGGTGTTATCAGCCTGCCATCAGAGACCCAATTTCCCTCCACAAAATAGCTCAAAATTGGTCCCAGCTGTTGGCTAATTGCTTACTCAGAAGTGATAGAAACCAGATCAGCCATGGTGAGCAGAAGAACATTTTGTTGAGCCCATGTACAGCTGCCATGACCACTTGGGCCATGAAGTTTCTGAGCATGCAAAAGTCATCTGAGTAAAAAAAATGGCCAATATCTACAAAATGAACAATCTTGTCATATCACCCTGGTGTGAGTGAGCTGAGAACACTATGTCTTCATAGTCTGTGTCCATTCTAAAAGGTCCATCATCCACTCGAACAGAACTCCTTTTCATGTTCTTTTCTAGTTTTCCTCTTTCTAATTACCATCCTGTAGCTAAGTTCAGAACACCTTTCTCCCCTACAAGAAGACAGACAGACAGATGTGCCATCCAAAGTTCTTCATCTGGAGTATTTCCCTTCACCACTGCCTTTCCACAAAAGAAAGCTTAATTCAGATTCTTATTACATTAAAACTGATATACCCAGCAGAGTCTTCTTTTTTTTTCTTTCTCTCCATTGAATGGTTCTAAGAAAGTTCCCAATGGCATAGCTATGTGTAGAAGGAAAGGCTCTGAAGCTATTGATTGTGCTGTAGTTGGATCATTTGCATGTGGGTGTTTGTTATTAATGTTTTTATTTATAATTTATATTTATGTCTTATTACTTGTTTATATTCATACATACAAAGGGAATGAAGGAAGGAAGAAGGAAGGAAGGAAGAGAGAAAGGAGGAAATGTGGAAGGGAGGAAGGAACAAATGATATCAACTCAGAGAACAGTATTTTAGTCCCTAAATCTGCTGAACTTTAAAATGGAATTTATAGTATTGGTTTCCAGAATTTTTAGTGAGTCTAGAGGCAAATAATGTAAAGAAACTACCATATGCTTTGGCACAAAATAATTGCTTGTTAGTATTATTAAGATAATTCTTACCTAACAATATAGCATTTTAATATGTTCTCTTGCTATAATGCAATTATACAGCAGGAAGTTTTTCAAATTAATAAGCTTTAAAAATATGATGAATTTAATAGTGCATCACTCTGATTCCATGGTTCTTGCAAACAAAAGACAAATTCTAAAATTCTCTAAGGATCATAAAATAGGAATTAAAAGGCCAAATACTTGTCAGCATTTTGGTTTTAGTTTTAGAAATTATGTCTAATTTTTGAATTTATGCTATTTTACATATCTTCCTGTCGGCATTAGTCATTGTGTCCATAATTTTAGCAATGCTAATATTTAATTTATGTGTTCAGTGAGTGAAGAACATTACTCAGGCACCCACACAGAAAAGGTTGACAGAACTTCAATAGCACTTTAATGTGGTCATATTAATAAGGAAACGAGTACACAGGTTGCTCACATGTGAATTTCTTTGTGATGATATTTGTGGAATTTTTTTTAGACCTCCAGCCAGACAATTAACAAAGCAGGTAGTTGTGGGTGGGAGACTGCATCAGGAAACAAAAATAGAATCACAGCCCAGGAAGGATGCCGGGAGAATGATAAAGAATACCTCACTGAAAATCCTGATTTGGCCACAAAGGAAAGAGAGCAGTAGGGCAGTGCATAGGTTTGCCATGTTGTTTTTGCCATGGCAAATTGTCTTTGGATTTATGTCAATAACTGTATCTAGAATGGATAGCAAATGCTCTGATTTGTGAAGTTTAATGAAGCCAAGAGAAAAAGACTAACATAGAAGAAGAGTTCTTGACCTAGCAATGTTGGACTGTGCTCTCAGGAAAAAGAAAAATGTCCTTATGAAATTGACTCCACAGAAAGAGAATTCATCTTTAAAGTAAAGAGTAGGGTACGGGATTCCTCCTTGATTGTCTGCTGACATCCTTGTTTTTCCTGCTCTTGATTTAATCACTAGGGTCAGGCTTGTATATGAGACTGGGGACAATAAATGCCTACAAAACATTACACCAACCGATTCTGCCAAAGGAGGAGGATATGCCTAAAATATATTGCTAAAGTTAGCTTTTAAAGCATCAAGCAAGGAAAAATAAAATGGGAAAATGTGGAGAGTGGAGTATGAGAAGCTTATGAGAACTTGACATGAGCACAGCCATGTCAAATAATCTGCAGGCTGGATTGGCACAGTCCCCAGATGCACAACACAGCCAGAGCAAAATGCAGCACAGCTGCTTTGCATAAGAACAAGGGTGTTTACACCGTGACCAGTACATGCAGAAAGTAGCGATCCCATGGCAGGTTCCGATTCCCGATAACTACAAGGTCACGCTGCCCTGAGAACTGTTGCTCTGCTGGCTTCGCTATCCCACTTCCTTGTTTGCCGCAGTATATGATAAACTCGCTGGAGGTGGTCAGGCTGTTGTGTGTCTCCACTAGAGCACCCAGCCCACCTGACCCCAGCTCTTTTCATGTTTGTCTTTTGTCCTTTCTCAATCTCCTGTCGTCGCTCCCAGCTAGGTTCCTAACTAGGACGAGCTAGTGCAGGTAGCCAGAGAAAAAGACAGGATGGCACATGCGCAGCCTTCACAATGGGAGTGTATGCCACGGGGAACCAGATCCCACCAGTGGTGGTCTCTAGAAAGGGTGTAGTTAAGCAGAAAAAGTGGACACATAGCCAAAGATCCGGGGTTTTAGACCCATGTCAACATCTACCAGATTAGTGAGAATGAGAAAGGCATGTGACTTCCCTGTGAGTCAAATAGGGAAATAATGGTTACGATGGGCTTGGCATATAGAAAGCATTCAAAAATGGAATAATTAATATTTTACTATCATAATCCTCCAAGATTATTATGTTAAATAAAAATGCATATGTGAAAGCTTTTATAAGTTGCAAAACATACATAAACATAGAAACTTTATAACTTGTAGAGGCAACACCAATACCTACCTACAGTTACCTGAACCTTTAAAATTGGCATAATTGAAATATTTTTTAGGGTTTAACATTAAGTGGAAATTTTAAAATGCACATTAAATAATTCCCTTCACAATGGTTGCAACTAGGGGAAAAATGTATTAAGACTACATGAGAACATGGAAAGATAAAATAATTGAATTTTCTAATGATAGTTGAAAAGTGAGTTATTCTTTTTATTTACATTTATCTTAACAAAATCTTTGAATAAAAAAGCTTTAATTCAAAACTAATAAAACATGGAAAGTTAACCTAAGAATTGAGATTTACATCAAGAACACTATAGTGAAGATGATAATGATAGCAATTTGTTTGAGTACTATCCATGCGTTACACACATCCTGGAGTGCTTTTCATACATCAGTCTGCCTTCGATTCATCACAACAGTACACTGAGGCTCAAAGATTAAGTAGCTGGCATGATCTTCCTGTTGGCATGTGAAAAAGTGATCTGTGTGTAACAGCTTAGGATAAGTATTAGCTCATTTTGTCTGGCAAATAGATGGATTAGCATGCTACTAGCTTTTTGGTGATAATTAGAAAATTAAAGAAAAAGTTAAGTCACTGACCTGAGTATTATTCACTTACACCTCATTTACTCCTGCACCTAGCATGAAGTGCATTTTGTAAAGAAGTTGGTGCAGTTCTCAGGTGCAGAGCAAATGGCCATAAGTACAATAGCACTGTTATAGGGAGCGGGTGAGGTGTATGTAACAGTGCTGCTGTGTCCTATCTCTGCTTCCTGCACCCACACAGGGTGTTCAATGACAGTTCAACCAGTCCCAATGCTACTGAATTTGATATGAAGTCAGTGATAAAGTCCTTTCTTATTCTGTGCATCTAATTTTCTTTTGCTTCTTTTTTAAAGCAAATGTGGACATTATAGGAGGCACCAAAAATAATAAAGACATGAAGAGCTTTTCTGGAATTTGGAGGTCAAAAATAAATATTGACCATTGCTTCATTCAAAGTAGTTAAGGATGCTTTACTGAAGGCAATAGCAGTAAGCATTACCAACTACCCATAACTTGATTGATTATGACTGAAAACCCAATAAATTTCAAGTAGGTAAATTATCATGACTTTCTTCAACAAGCAGTTTTTGAGCACAAAACCTATACCAGAGACTGAACCAAGCACCAGTCCTGTAGATAATAATTAGTCATAATCACTGACCTAGCTGGAGAATGAGCACTATGTTATGATAAATGCTTCCTTGTAATGTGATAAAGGCTCTAATGGATATATGCACAGCACAGGGGTGCAGAGACACCCAAGACTTGTGGGAAGTTGGAAAGAGTAGGAACTTCAAATAAAGAGAAGGCAAAAGTTCCCTCAAAAAGTGGGATGGGAGCTGGAAAAATGGCTCAAGTGGCAGAGTGCCTGACTAGCAAGGGTGAGGCCCTGTATTCAAACTCTAGTATCATCAAAATAAATAAATAAATAAATCATTTTAACAAACCGTGGGAAGGTATCTTGGCAACTATGAAAGGGACTATTTCTGAGAGGCACTGCAAAGTCAGATTAGGGACATGGCTTTAGAGTTAGCACTCAGAGTCTAGCTCTGCTGCTTACCAAAAACCCTTCTGCTTTCCTTATATTTGACTTTGTAGCTCTTCCAATCAAGAAGTAGAGCCTGTTTCTTTTACCTCTTGCCTCTAGTCTTTGTCATGTCACGTGCACTGTGACAAGCAGAAACTTGGCAAGCACTTAGGCATTAGTTAGGATTTGGCTTTTCATTGCATCTTGGAAACCTGAGACCACTATGTGAAGAAGCCCCCCCTAGTCTGCTGGAAGAAAAAGGCCTGTGAGACCCAGCAAATGATCTCTGACATGTAAGTGAACTCAGCAGGACTAAAAGCAGAACTGCCCAGCCCAGCCCAGCCCAATAACCATAAACTTCTGAGCTAAATAAATGATTACTGTTCTAAGCCCTAAATTTTGAGGTAGTTTGTTACAGAAAAGCTAAGTGATTCACTCAGTGACTTTGGAGAATTCCTTTCACCTTGTTTACCAAACTTGTTTCACCAAGTTGAAAGTTTTCACCTCATCTATAGTATGCAAATAATAATAATAGTCTCCTAGGTTGCTAAGAGTATTAAATAAACAATTCATGTAAATCATTTAGTATTGTGTCTAGTACACAGGAAACACAAGATAAGTTCTTATATACAGAATTTAATTAAGCCAAAGGTCAGGGGTGACTCTATGGGATGCTGTGTGCTCTGTAACTACCACAGCCACACAATTTCTTGGGACAGGTTTCAAAAGTAAACAGTGGGGGTTTTGTTGTTTGATGTTTATGCTTATCTAGGTAGTTCATATGTCAGCTAATAGGATTTAAAAATTGATAAATGGGACTGGACATCATGGCTCATGCCTGTAATCCTAGCTATGTGGGAGGCATAGGTAAGAAGATCATGTTCTCAGGTCAAGTCCAGGCAAAAAATACAAGACCCTATCTAAAAGTTAACTAAAGCAGCTGGGTGCTTTAGTGTAATCTTAGCCTCTGTTTGGGAGGCTAAGATTACAGGATCTTGGTTTGATGTCAGCCTGGGCAAATAGTTCCAAAGACCCCATCATGAAAATAACCAAAGCAAAAATGGACTCAAGTTGTAGAGTCCCTGCTTTGCAAGTGCAGAACCCTGAGTTCAAACCCCAGTACAGCACTCTCCCTCCCCAATGAAAAAGCTATTTAATAATGTACTATGAAATTTTCCCCTATATTCAACTTTTTCTCTCTTTTTTTATTTTATCCATTACCTCTGCTTAGCAAAGTCTTAGCATCTGAATTTTCTGTTTTCTGTGACTTGAATGCATGTTCCTAATCCATCTCCCATGGGAGAAGCATGGGGAAATAGTAGTTAACTAGATCACAGAAAGGACATATGACTTCGCTAATGGCCTCTGGAAAAAAAAATATGTACTAAGTGGTTTGATTCTTTCACTTCCCTATCTTGAACATTAAGGCTACCAGAATTGATTTTCTAAAAATTAAAATTCTGCCCTAATGGAACACAGTTAGAAAAACATGTGAACCTTCCCTTTTCAGCAGTGTAGATTTAATTTCTTTTAAGTAGGTTCAAGTGATACCTAATAACTGTGAGTGTTTATATTCCAACTGAAGTCAGAAATTGACATAAATTAAAACTAGCAGCAGCAATAGTGTAATACATTTTGAAAGTTTTCCTAATTAGTTATATGCTAATATTTCACAGTGCCTTTGAACTGGGCTCTGTCTGGTCTTCAAAGCTGACCACAAAGGTAGACCTTGCACACTGCAAAATCATGCTCCAGGTAACAAGTTTGTCCTTCAAAATAGACTATCAAAAGAATCTTCAGGAATGCATCTACTGATGACCGTTTCTTGATAGACAACATTATTTTGTCTTCAGTCTGAGTTCCATCTGAGCCTAAAATATGAGCATAAGAATGTATATGTTCAGGTTCAGTGGCTCATACCCATAATCCAAGGTATCCAAGTGGAGATAAGGAGGATCACAATTCCAAATCAGCCCAAGCAAAAAGTTATCTAGACCCCATTTCAACCAATAAGCCCGGCATGGTGGCTCACACCTGTCATCCCAACTACAAAGGAAGCCATAGGTAGGAAGATCGTAGTCCAAGGCCAGCCCAGAACAAAATGTGGGCGGTCCTATCTGAAAAATAATGAAAGAAAAAGTGGGCTAAGGCCATGGTTCAAATGGTAGCGTACCCTCCTAACAAGCAAATACCTCCCACAAAAAAGGCTACAAAATCCAAACTGCCAGCCATCCACAAAGACAATTAATGAAGGAGCTTTTCAATGAGAACCTTGTCTATGTTTATAACACCAGTTCCTCCAATTTGTTTGACTTAAATTATACCACAGGCTCTAATTATGTGTGCCTGTAAATGAAAGATAAAATACTTAAGACACAAAGAACATATCTGAATTTCCCACTTGTATTTTTGAATCTTAGCAGGGTGCTGCTCAATTTGGAGATCACATAACATACATGCATAATGGCAATCAGACCACCTCTATTTAATAGCTTTTGTGCTCATGGACCAGTTGTGCCAGCTTTCTGAGCCAAAAGATCCTCACCTGCAAAGTGGAAATGATATTACTTCCTTCCAGACTTAAGGCAAGACAGTACACTTAAGAGCACTTCTACTATTGGGTCCTCGTTTGGTCCTTGCCAAATGTCCTGTAAAGAAAGTGGGATGGTTCATGACATGTTCATGGAGAAAACCACAGACGTTGTAACTGAACCTCATCTAAGTCAGAGGTTGACAGTGCTGAGGGAACTCGTTCCTGGTTGTCTGTGATGAAACAACATTGCAAACACTATTACAGTGTGGAATCAGGGGGAACTAAGTCCCAAGAAGAACTTGAGGTGAAACACAGCCTGGACTTGAGAACAGCTGCCAGGGAATTGTGGTTAACTCAGGTGCCTCAATACCGGCCAAAATGCCATAGGCAAATGCTTTCTGTCTAGAGTGATTGGTACCAGTGGCCTTTGCATGGGTCTCCCACATCTGATCACCAAGGAAAGGCAGCTGGAGGAACCAGCGTAGAGAGATGCTGAACCTGTGAGTGTTAGAGTGGAAACCTGGTATAGGCAGAGCATCAGGTTATGTTAGAGAAGCCTGGGAAACAGACGTCCAACTACTGGCTTTCAGTTCCTGTCCAGTAGTCAGTCTAAACAAGGTGGGAAAATATCAACTGGAAGCTACTGACCAGAAAGATGGTTCAGTGTGAAAAAGGAAAGACATTAAGGAATTGCATTAGAGCATTCTGGAAAAACTCTGTGGCGTGTTGCTATGGTTATTAATAGTCACACGGATTTTTAAACAATAGAGTCATGTCTTAGTTAATGCATGGTGATTCATAGTACTATCAAATTATAATTTCTAATGAGTGAAGTTCATAAATTTTCCTTCTATTCTGAGGTGCCTGGCTTTTCTTCTGTTAGGTACAGTTGTGGCTATAGTCAATGATGAAATACTCTCTCTTTCCTATGGCATATTGCTTTTGTAATTGTGATGGGTTTTCTTGCATGTGAAATAATTTTGTCTCTCATTGATTTTTTTTTCCCATTGATTCTATTTCCAAGGTTTGTCTTCCCAGAAAAGAGGAGCAGCCACATGACCCACTCACAGCAGGCAATGTTGCTGGTGTTTGGCTGACAAAGTGCAGGAGGTTTTAAACCTTTTACTCTACATTCTGTGATGCAAACAACTCTAAATTTCAAAGTTTACCACTCTCTACTCTCAGTAATTGTTCTAAAATTAGCTTAATTTTCTCCAGTTTGGGAATTTTGATTTGTCCACACTGAAGAGACATTCAATAAAAAGTAACTTTAATTTTACAGCAATGCAATTTTTCTTTAAAACATTTTTGTAAAAAAGGAGGATGGGGCTAGGGTTGTAGCTCAGTGGTAGAGTCTTTGCTCAACATATGTGATGTCCTAGATTCAAACCCAAGTCCTGCAAATAAAAGAAAAATGCTCCTTAAGCCTTGATATATTCTGTAATAGATCTTTCTGATCACATAATTATTCCATTTCAGGCTCATAATTATAACATCATAAGAATCAAGAATAATCCAACCAGTCAGGTTTTTACATCTCTCCCCAAATATAGTTGTGACTATCTGAACACTCCCCACTGTACTTTCCAAGGGTGGGGAGTGCAAGTCCACACCCAGAGAGATAGTAAAGCTGCCTCTTGGTTGATATTTTATGAAGCAAGGCACACATGTGTTAAATAAATAGATTAAAAAAGTTTTCTCTAAAAGCCTACACAAAACAGTCTGAAGTTTCCTCCCCTTTCAACAGGTGCTACTTTCACAGTCCATCCTTCTTTCATTTCTTACAACAGGTGCCTAAACACCTGAAGAGTTAAAGGCTGGGGGTTGAGAAGAGAATGTCTTTTAAAAAGAAGATATCACTTATAGAATGATGGAGGTAAGACAGTTGTATGGCCTTGGGTCAGTTACATTTACATAGGGATATATCACCCAATCATATTATCCCCAAACTGTATTTCTTCCTTAGTGCAAGTAGGAAAATAAGTTAAACTAGAAGCTCTAATTGAGAGATAACTGGGTAGATATGTGGATACACGGAAGATGGCCATGAAAACAGATATATAAGATAGAGATAGATAAATAATAAAAGATAGATAAAGCCAAGCATGCTGATACATGTCTGTAATTTCAACTAGTCAGGAACAGAGAAAAAAATTGGGGTCTGAGGCCACCCTGGGTGAAGTTATCTACAAAACTAAAAACAAAAGGACTGGGGGCATGGATCAAGTGTTAGGAAGCATGAGCCCATGAGTTCAATCCCTAGCACCATAAAAATAAAAATTAGGTAGATGATAGGTCAATAGATATATATCTAGATAGGTATCCAGATGGATAGATAGATAGAACAGACAGACAGACAGATAGATAGATGATAGATAGATAGATAGCCACAAGTCTCTAATACAAAGCAACATGGCTGCTTTTTTATGTCCTTACATTTACTGATGCTGGAAAACAAATGTGAGGGCTGAAATGCTCACTCATTCACTGTTGAATATTTGTGAAATCCCTACTCTTTAACAGCCTTGATGACATATAAATAAACTAAAGTTTAGGAAATCACAGCCTCTCACTGTCAGGTCTTCATAAATGCTGTTTCTTATGTTGCAAACAGTCCCTACCTAAACACTACCCTCCACCCACCCTGACTGTCACTTCTCTTCTCCACTAAGTCATTTTCAGGGCTAGCCTTTGCTTACCACCCATTGAATGACTCCAGTTCTACTTCTTCAGATATAGAGCCATGGTGCTACATGTTCTCTAGTCCATATTCTGGTGACTTATTTTCCTATTTATACTCTCACAATATCAGAGTAGGCATGAGCCTTATGAGAGTAGGCATGATGTTTATTTTCATCATCCTATCCCCCAAATTCTAGTCCAGTATATAACTAATACTGAGTACTCTATAAGTATTTAATGATTAGTGGAATAAACCAATGAATATTGAAAAATATTAATGAACAAGTACAATATGTTATGGAAAGTGTTAAAATGCTGCCATGTATAATATAGCAGAGTAATATAAGCTAAGATGGGAATAAGATGAATTATTAACCTGGATATTGATGGATGAATAGATTTTCAAGACAAGGAAAAAAGGTGTAAGACCTTTTAAATGTGAAATTGGAGGGTTCAAAATCAATGCTAAGTGAAATTAATTTGGAAATGTATTCAGAGGCCAGATAGTATAAATCAGTCCAAGGAGCTTGTAAAATAACAGAGTTTGTAAAATAAGAAAGTCTTTTGATCAGACTTGTTTTATAGAATAAAAATTCTATCAACCTGGTAGAGGAACAGATAGTTCTAGGAGAGACAGTGAGGAGAAATTTGCCATAGACAAGAAAATAGAAGCAGAAGGCCTATAGCAGTGGAAATTAAAAGACTTCCTTGAGATTCATAGTCTCTGTTGATTTATCTTCAAGTTTGTTGATTTTTTTTTTCCCTGGGTCAAATCTACTCTTGGACTTCCTCTCAGTAATTTTTTATCTTGGTTATAATACTTTTGAGTTCTATACTTCCATTTGATTCTTTCTTTAGCATTTCTTTTTATTGGCATTCTCTGCTTGATAAAAGATTATCATCGTATCTTCTTTTGGATCTTTAAACATGGTTTCCTTAACCTCTTTGAACACATTTATAACAGCTGCTTTGGGGTCTGTCTGCTAAGCCCAACATCTAGGCCCCTCAAAAGTCAATTTCTATTGTCTACTCTATTTTCTGTGTGTGGGTCACATTTTCCTGTTTCTTTTCATATCTCATAATTTTTTGCTAAAAACCAAATATTTTAAATAAGGTATGGTAGGTAATCTTTACATTGATCCTTTCCTTGGGGTTTCTTGTTATTTGTTTATTAGCTTGCTTCTTTGTTTAGAGCTTTATCTAGACTCATAGATAAAATCTGTTTCCCTATTAGCCTGATAGCACTGTTCAAATTTTTCTCCTCATTATATCTTTAAGATGACCATATGGATCATTCTGAGTCAATACTGTTTAGTAGTTAGCCATTAATTATTCAGTGATTAGGTTTAAGTTTCCTGAACCAATAATATTTTAATCTTTTGCCACTGCATTTCTGTGTGGCTTGGAGATTGCTTTTCTGTAGAGAAAACTTCAGTTTACCCAACATTGTTTTAATCAACCATGATTTGAGTGTTTATTTATTACAGTAGTAGAGCCCAGCCCAGACTGACCATCACAGAAAACAGAATTTGATAAGTGTGAGTCATACAATACAGCACTGTATACCAGCATAATACAGAATAGTTTCACCCTGTGTTTCACCTATTCATCCTTCTCCCTAAGCTTCCAGCCTTGCCAACTACTGTGTTTTTTACTACATTCTATGAAGTTTACAGTTCCCAGAATCCCATATAATCTGAGTCAAACAGTATGTGGCCTTTTCAGAGAGCCTTCCTTCACTTACTGATATGCATTCTCTCCTGCCTTCCCCATTCCCTTCACAGGTCAGGGCTTCCCCTTCCACTTCCATCATGAGATGATGCAGAGTGGCCCTCACCAGAAGCTAAACAGGAGATAATGAGAACAATAGAACTCTGAGTCAAAATACATCTTTACTTTATAAAGAACCAAGCCTCCAGTAGTTTGGTTGAATTAGGACAGGGGCTAATGTGAATGATACTGTGGTTTTCATTTTTATCTTTCTTTTGAAATGTTGGCATAGAAGAAAGCAATTGACTTTTGTATATTTACTTTATCATGTGCCCTTATTATAATTACTTAGTTCCAGGAATTTTTTGCTCTGGATTCTTTGGGACTTCCTACAGACAACCATATCATCTGCAAAGAAAAGTTTATTTCTTCCTAATATGTATACCTTTTATTTCCTTTTGTTGTTTGATTGCATTAGCCAGGGCTCCCAGTACAACAACACTGAAAAGGAATGTTAAGTAGGGATGCTTTGAAAGGCACCAGTAGCTCTTGCCTATAATCCTAGCTACTCAAAAGGCAGAGTTCAGGAGGATCATGGTTCAAAGAAAGCCCAGGCAAATAGTTCTTGAGACCCTATCTAAAAAAATACTCAACACAATATAAGGCTGGAGTGGCTCAAATGGTAGAGTCCCTACCTAGCAAGTATGAGGCACTGAGTTCAAACTCCAACACAAACAAAAAAAAAGCGTATTCTTTCTTATTCTCAATCTTAAGGGTAAACCATTTAGTTTCTCAGAATTAAGTAGGACATTAACTATTAGTTTTTATAAATTTTCTTTATCAAAATTTCCTTATTCTGACTTTACAGAGAGGTTTTTTTTTTTTTAAATCATGAGTGGTAGACTTAGTCAAATGCTTTTTCTGCATATATTGATATAATTGTACTATCTTTTCTTCTTTAGTCTATTGACATAGATAATTGCATGAATGGATTTTCAAATGTTGAATCAGCCTTGCATAACTGACAAAAATCCCACTTCATTGTAGTGTGTAATTCTTTTTATACAATGTAGAATTCCTGCTGCTATTTTTTATACATCTATACATCTATGTTCATTGGAGATATTTGGTCACAAGTGTTTTTTTTTCTAGAAATGTCTTTACCTATTTTGTTTTTAGGGTAAAATTGGCATCACAAAATGACTTGCAAATGTTTTCTCTGCTTCCACTTTGTGGAACAGATTGTAAAGAATTACTATCATTCTTCCTTAAGTGCTAGATAGAATTTACCTGTGAAATCATGTAGGCTGGATGTTTTCAATATAGGCCTGTTTGGATCATCTTTTTAGTCTGTATGAAATTTAGTAGCTCGAACCTTTCAAAGAATTGATCTATTTCATCTAAATTACCAAATGTTTAGAAATAGAACTAACTTACAATGTTCCTTTATTATCGTATTGATGGGCATAAGCTCAATAGTGATGATTCTTTTCTCATTTGTGATACTAGTATTTCACCACTGCCTTGCGTAGCCTAGCTAGAGGCTTATAAAGCTGGTCTTTCCAAAACCAGCTTTTGTTTTTGTTGCTTTTTCTCTATTATTTTCCTCTTTTTAATTTCATTAATCTGTGTTCCACTTTTATTTCTGTTCTTCTACTTGTTTTAGGTTTAAATTGCTCTTCTTCCTCTGGATTCTTATAGCAGAAACTAAACTATTGATTTTAGGTTTTTCTTCATTGCTAATCCATGCATTCAAAGCTATAAACCTCCCTCTTAACACCGTTTTTGCTGCATCTCACAAATTTTGATAAGTTGTATTTTCATTTAGTTTAAAATATTTTTGAAATTTCTCTTGGAACTTCTTTGACCTACATATTACCCAGACATGTGTTCTTTAATTGGCAAACATTTTAGGGTTTTCTAGCTATCTTTCTGATATTAATTGCTAACTTAATTCCACTGTGGTCTAAAGATATCATACATGACTTCTATTCTTTTTAATTTGTTAAGATGTGTTTTCCAGTTCAGCTCTATCTTGGTGAGTGTTCCATGTGACTTTGAGAAAGCTATGTGTTTTGTTGCTAATGGATGGAGTGTTCTATAAGTGTTAATTCAATCCTGTAGACAGATGGTGGTAAATTCAACTATATCCTTACTGATTTCCTGCATGCTGTATGTACCAATTACTGAATATAGGGCCTTTCAAGTACCCTTGAAGATTTTCTTTATTCTGAAAGTTTCTCTGTCTTAAATCAATATTCTTATTCTAGCTTTTATTTGATTAAAATTAATATGATATATCTTTCTCTGCCCTCTCAATTTTTACCCATCTATCCCTTTCTATTTAAAGTAGATATCCTGTGGGCAGCATATAGTTGGTCATGTTTTCTTATCAATTCTTACAGTCTCTGCATTGTAATTGCTATATTTAGACAATTTATAATTAAGTAATGGCTGGCATAGTTGGACAATAGCAGCTGTGGTTATAACTATATTCTTTTTGCTGCACTTGTTCTTTATTTCATTTTTTAATCTTCTGCTCTTTTACAACCTTCTCTAGCTTTGAATATTTTATGGGATCCCATTTTCTCCCTTCTCTTAGCATATTAATTATCCTTCTAAGTACTTGCTCTGGAGTTTGCAATATGCACTTAGGAATATGTAAGTTCATATTTAAATAACACTATTTTGCCCCATGGATAGTGCAAGTAACTTGCAGAAGAATATTTCCAATTCCTCCTCCTCATTCATATGTTACTCTCATTCACTTCCTTTATCCATTTGTTCTAATTATCCAATTCACTGTCAGCTACTGTTATTACTTTGAACAAAAAGTTATCTTCACTGTTACTATTATTTCTTTGAACACAAAGTTATTGGTTTTGGCAATTGAAAATAAAAAATAAAAGATTTTATTTTGCCTTCATTTGTTCCTTCTCCCATGCTCTTCTTTTAAGTAAATCCACATTTCTCCTCTTATCATTTTCGTTCTTTCTAAAGAACTTGTTTTCTCATTTCATGCTGGGAAAATATAAAGGGAAAAAATCCTTCAGTTTTTGTTTAAGAAATTCTTACTCTATCACTTTTGAAGGATAACTTCATTGGATGAAAGCATTCACAAACTTATCTTCTTCAACCATTCCCTCCTTACTTGACAGTTTTCTTATGGCAAGTCATTCTTATCTTTGTTCCTCCTTAGATAAAGTAATATTTCTCTTCTATCCTCATTCAAATATCTCTCTTTTTCTTTGGCTTTTGTAGTTTGAATACGCTGTGATGAGGTGTATGGATTTGGGAATTTATCTTGCTTGCTATCTGAGCATACTATAACTTTGGTCTACTGTTTGTCACTAATTTTAGAAAAACTTTAGCCATTATTACTTAAAATACTTTTTTGCTGTCTTTTCTTTTACTAATAGTCCAATTATACATATGCTAAATCTTTTATAATTGTCCCACCATCTTGGATAGTCTGTTCTTTTAAAATTTATTCTTTTTTTTTTCCTACTTTATATACTAGTCTGGAAAATTTCTATTGAGATATTTCAAGTTCATTGATTCCTTCTTTGGCCCTTTCCAGTGTAGTTGATTGACCATGAAAGATAGTCTTCATTTCTATTGAAGCGCTTTTTATTTATATCATTTGCTTTTGACCCTTTCTTGGTGTTTTTTTCTGTCTGCTTACAATCCCATCTGTTCCTGCATGTTGGGCATATTTTTTCTATTACAGCCTCTGACATATCAATCAGAGTTGTTTTGAATTGCTTTCTGATCATTCCAATATCTATGTCATATCTGAGTCTAGTTCTTAATGCTTGCTTTGCCCCTTCATACTTGTTTTTGTTTAATTCATTAACTTTTAGTATGGCTCATAATTTTGTTGTTGTAAGGGCTTCAAAATCTTCTAGTGTCCTTATTTCTGTTCCCCCTGTTACCTTTGGCTGTCCTAAAAACTCTTTCTTACATTGAATCTGAATTTTGTAGTTCTTTCTGCTGTTTTCCCATATTATTAGACTGAGACCATGTTGGTTTGGTGGTAAAGTGTTGGGTGAGGGATAGTAGTCTATGATCTTGTGATTATAAAATCAGTTATTTAGTGGGCCTATATTCCCGGGATGTTTGATGGTACCTTCCTAAGCATATCTCACCTCCCCCCAACACACACACACACACACCTGGATGAGATAGAAAGGCTACAAGGGACTAGAACTGGTAATTGCCCTCCCTTGAAGGGCAGATAAGATGCTAAAAAAGTTTTCTTTAGAGGATTTGATTCTAATATGGAGATTGCTATGTGACTTATGGCAAAATTGTTACATTTTCACTCCCCTACCCAAAACATAAGTGGATTTTTCTGGACCTTCACTGTACAAATCTGGTGGTGTTTTAAATGTAAAACCCATAAAGTACAAGGTAGCCTACTGGATTGCCTGAAGTTTCTCACTCTCAAGGCAGGCTATCCTCAGCAAGTCATAAAAACTACTTTTCAGTCAGTGCTTCTTCCAGCTCATGGCTCCAGTAGCTTTGTCTTCAGATGAGGCGGTGTCAGCTGTGATTCTCTGTACTCACCTGTCTCTCCAGATTTCAAGATTGAGGTATACCCTGTGACCTGGAATCTCAAATGAGTCTAAGAAAAGTTGTTGATTTTATTTCGTTTGACATTTTTTCTTGTAATGACAGAACTGATGGCTTTCTACTGTTACATGTCAGAACTGAAACCAGAAATCACACTTCTCATTACTTCTGTCATTATATTTACTTTTTATAATTCAGCATTAGGAAAAGTCCATTACAGGTGGTGGAACTATTTAAAGATTATATAAAACTATTATAAAGATAAAAGATTGTAAAGAAAAATCAACTCCCCCCCCCCACCTCAACTCATTTCCTGAGTAGGGAGTGATTAATCTCCAAAAATGAGGTAGCAAATACAAGTGAATTATTCATTCAAGAAGTGATTGCAGCATGAAATTTTCCAAGAGGCAGGGCCAATTAGTGAGTGTGAATTTCCTCACATTCTTCCTGGAGATAAGTGCTATTGTTCTTTTCTTCTTTTTAATGGAGCTAATGGGTAAAAATGGATACATTATTTGCTTTCTTTTTCACTTTTCTCACCAAACATGAACATTGAACAGATTTTGATATTTTCTTTATCTTTTCAGAAATAGTGACTTATATATTGGCTTTTCTTATTTATATATTTTATTCTTTGTCATATTTTTACTATACTTTTGATTTTCAGATATTTATAGATTTATAGGCAATGTAAGAAATAATACAGAGATCCCATATGCCACCTCTAATGGTAACATCTTGTAGAACTACAGTACAATATTGCAACCAGGATATTGACCTTTGTACAATCAAGATACAAAACATTTCCATCACCACAAGGATACCTCATGCTGTCTATTTATTGTCATACCCACTTCCATCTATTCCCATACTCTTCTTAGCCCTAAAACTATTAATCAGTTCTCCATTTCTATAGTTATATAATTTTAGAATGTTATACAACTGGAATTAAATAACATATAATCTTTGGTAGCTGACTTATATCAACCAAAATTACTATCAACAATTATCTTTTTTATTACTGAGTCATACACCATGGTATGAATGTTCCCATTTGTTTAAGTATTCCACTGTTGAAGAACATCAGGTTGCTTCAATAAGGCTGCTGTAAACATTCGTGCAAAGGTTTTGTGGAAATACACATCTTCATTTCTCCAGAATAAACGCCCGAGTGAAATCAAAATCACTGGGTCATATTATAGTAGCAAATTTAGTTCATAAGGACGCCTACTGTTGTCTGGAATAACTACCATTTCACATTCCCACCAGTTATGTATGACTGAACTCTTTCTCCTTATCCTTACCAACATGGGCTGTTGTCACTATTGTCACTATTTTTTTTTTTTTTGGCTGTACTGGAGTCTGAACTCAGGGCTTTGCACTTGGTAGGCAAGTGCTCTACCTCTTGAGCCACACTTCCAGGCCTTTTTGAATTAGTTTTCTTTTTCAGATAGAGTCTTGTGGTTTTCCAGCCTTGAAACATGATCCTCTTACCTCTACCCCCAGCCTACCTGGGGTTACAGATGTAAACCACCATGACTGGTTTACTTTTTGTTCAGATAGGGACTCTAATATTTTATCCAGGCTGGCCTCAAACTGTGATCCTATCATTCTCTGCCTCCCATTTGGCTGGGATTATAGATCTGTGCCATCACACATGGCCACAGTGACCATTTTTTAGTAGAACCATTATGCTAAGTGTGTAGTGATCTGTCATCATTTTCACTATCATTTCCTTAGTGTATGATAATCTTGTATATTAACCATAATTGTTCTCACTATGTCTTTCTTCTCTTCTCACACATGTGGTTCCCTGTCTCACCACTGTGTTTCTGTTTAGGGAACTTCCATTGGCCATTATGATAATGGTCTGCTCGTGATACACTCATTGGTTTCTCTTCATCTGAGAATGTCTTGATTTCCCTTTGTTTCTGAAGGATATTTTCACTGTCTCAGGATCCTGGACTGACAGCTCTATTCTTCCTTCATTATAAAACGTACCACTTTCTTCTGGCCTCCATGATTTCTGACGAGAAGGCCTGTTTTTATCTTTGTTTTTCCAATGGGTAGAGGTATCACTTTTCTCTGGCTGCTTTCAAGACTTTTTTCTTGAAAAAAAAATTTATGTCTTGCTGAACTTGGCATGTTTTCAAGTCATTGTTTCATTGAGTACTTTTATAGCCCTGCTCTGTTTCCCCTCTCCTTCCAGTATTTTGATGAGGTCAATATTAATGTTTTGTTACAGATCCACAGGACCCTAAGGCAATGTCCTTTTTTATCCATCTATTTTCTATCTTCTGTTCAGATTGAGTAATGTCAATTGTTGCAATTTCCTGCCCAGTGATTCTTCCTCTGTCATCTCTGAGCTAAAATTTCCATTTAGATCTTTGCTCTGTCTTCTCTTTGTTTACTAACGCTTCCTATTTCTTTGCCAAGGATTTCTGGGGATTTTCATTTGTTTTTGTATGTTTGTTTTAGCATTTTTGACATGCTTCCATAGAACCTTTGTCAGGTAATTCCAACACCTTTGTCATCTCAGTGTTGGTATCTATCAATTGTTTTTTTATTCCATTTTTTTAATCTTCCAATTTCTTGATATAAAGAGTAACTTCTATTAAAACCTGGATGTTTTTGTGTTATGTCATGAGACCCTGCATCTCATTTAAATCTTCTCTGTTAGCTGGCTTTCTCTGACACAGCTCTTGCAGAAGAAGGGGAGTACCACCTGGATACTGCCAGATTAGGAAGAAGTCCAGATTCCCCAAGGGAGAGGGTTTTCATTACTGCTAGATGAAAATGGAGGCCCCCTCCCCAGGAGGCCTCCACTGACACCATGGGTGGGCCTTATTGCCAGGTGAGGCATTAAAGTCCTGACTTCCTATGGTTTTGAGGTTTTGTTCTTTGGTTTGCTTTATACCTGGTGATTATGGAAATTTGGGTTCCTCATTAGGCCTCTGATGTCATAGGTCGGGGTACAGCCACAGTTTTTTCTGCAATACTTTGTTAGAATAGAGCAATTATTGTCTAAAAGTTTTCTGTCTTGCTAGGCTTCTGCTCTTTTGGTTCCTTTACAAGAGAGCTGGCTTTCCTTGGGACTTCTCTGTGCACTTCCATTAGCATTTCTGGGTTACAAACTTCTTCAGTTATAAGTCTAGGATATATAAGACCAAGGGACAATCCAGTGAACTCACCACTGGGTTGTCCCTTGGGTCCCAAGAGCCAATCAGCCTTCTTTCTTCTCTCTACCTTTTAGGGTTTTGTTAAGTCTGTTTTGTTTACAATATTCAGGGATTTTAGTTGTCCTTAAAAAGGTAAATAGGAAAAAATACATCTATTCTATCTTCTTGCGAACCAAATCTCCTCACTTTATTTAGGTTGTTTATTTACATCTTATCAACCTTTAGATAAATGTTCTGTTGACGTATATTGTAAGAAAAGATTGCTACTGTACAGCTCAATGAACACAATTATATCACCAAAAGTGAGGTAATAGAACTTGATATCACCCTAGAAAGCCTGGTGCCCCTTCCCAGTTATGAACTATCCCTTTCCTCAAAGAAAATCATGGTCATGGCATCTATGCTAGGGATTAGTGAGGGAAGGCAGTTGAACTTTATATGCATTATATAATATAGTATGCACTGTTCTGTATCTGCTTCTTTTTTGTTGTTGTTGTCTGTTTTGTTTTGTTGAGAGAGGGTCTCACTGTTGCCCAATCTACAGGCAATCATCTTGCCTCATCCTCCTAAGTACTAGGATTACAGGCACATACCATCATGTCTAGTCTGTGTTTACTTCTTTTGCTCTGTTTGTGAAAGTATCTGAGTGACCAATAACCATATGACAAACCACTAAGCTGTACTAGTCATCAGTAAAATGCAAATGAAATTAAGAATGATTACCACAGCCAGCACTGAAGGAAACAACTTTTGATGCATGCTAGCATGCATGTTCCTGGTAGCACTATTCATGATAGGCCAAAAATAAAAACAACCCAACAGTTCACAAACACATATGGCTTAAGTAACTCAAGGCAGATTCATACAATAGAAATTCTATACAACAGCAAAAAAGAATATAATCAACAGCATGTCTTTTCATATTTTACTTTTAATGCAGTCTTAAAATTTAATGCAGTCTAAAAATCAAACTATGCTCCTTGAAATAAGTTAGGAGAGGAAATGTGCTATCGTGCAATATGTTTATGCAATTTAAATTGTAAGAACTGAAGATAACAGTATGCCATCAATAACTCATTTCTGGGTCCCTTCACTACTTCCAAAGTAATAATTGTAGATATAAATGAATACATATCACACCACACCACCAGGAAGCATGTGCAGGGATGTACAGCAATCTGAAGATGTAAAAAATGGCTCTGCTTTTCCCCTGGAGTACAACTTCGAACCCTTCACTGTTTTCTTTGATGACTCCTTCGCTGAGCTTCTCAGCACAATGAACCTTTCTTCTTCAGGTTCCCACGGCCCTGTCTCCGTACTCATGGTTACATTTGTCCCCAATTCTGCCTTTCTCATTAAGCTAAAATTTCTTCTGGTCAGAGTATATATTCCTGGAACTAATAAAGTGCCTGCTATGTAGCAGGTCTTAATAACTCTGATAAATCAGCTGGTGAGTAAAATAAGGAGTCCTTCATTTACACATCCACAGCTTAATTTGTAATGATCTTCAGCATCTTAAACTGAATACTAACTCTTTGCTCCATGACCACACAAGAGGTAAAAACAACAGGGCATGGTGACTTACTATATAAGTGGGTTGAAGAAAAGTAAACAGCAAAATAGGACAGTATTGTTTAAAATCTGTGTATTTATCTCATTTTGTATATTAACAGATCCACCTGTATCCTAGAGAACTAGAGAACTTCCTTAATTATTGGGCCATTTGGTTGATAGATTCTGACATTTGAGCAACCTTTATTTAGGGGAAGAAACTAGAGACAAAGGTACAGTCTCCAAAGGTCCACATAAATAATACCCCCATTGATACATTTCCCACTGTACCCCCATCTGACAAGCTATCACTTGTGCATTTGAGGAGAAAAAAATCCATTTTTTGGCCAACTATGCAAGAAAAAAGGAAGATGAAACATAGGTGTATTTCTTAAATCCAGGCTTTATGGGTAAGTTTTCCTCTATTATGGAGGGAAGAAAGTTGGCATTTAAGGCTTGAGCCCTGAGTCATCTTTTCCAGGCCAATTGTCAAGTGGCTGATGAATGGCTCGTGACTGCCAAGTAGGCAATCGAAGGAACACAGAGGGTCACATGAGCAGAAAGACAAAGTAGTCATCCCAGAAAACATAATAGTGAGAATTGTTGCGAAGTGCTTGCTCCCAGCATGGTTCTACAAGTGTTTGGAACATATTTCAAAATATAAAGCAAGGTTTTGATGTTTAAAGAAGAGCAGCTTTGATCTGTGTTTGCAGGAATGCCTATTGCTTGTTTTGAAAGCCTTACTGCTTTACTTCTAAGGACATCATTTAAGATACACAATGGTGACATTGAATACTCATAGTCTTTAAAGGTTGTAAATGTGTCAATTACCTGTGTATTTAAGCTTAGGACCCTTTATACAAAAATGGGCTCCTGACCCAGGGAAAACCAGTACTCTCTAGGTCGGTCTGCTAAGAATGAAGATTCTATGTGTTTCTCTAAGAACTCTGCAAATGGTTCTGTCTTATTCTGTGGCTCATTTAACCCTCCAACAATTCTTGTGATGCTTTTTTTTTATTTATTTATTTCTCCAGTACCAGTTATAGTCAACAATGCTCCTCCCAGACTGGGTAGGATCCAAGTTTCCGCATGGGCATGTGTAAAACTACTAAAACCTATTATTCAAGGAACATCTCAGCGCCATGTGTTCCTTTTTCCACAAGTATCTTCTATGTGATCAATAGATTTTACTCCCTAAAACAAGAAACTATGGCTTCCTAAGAATCGAACCAAGTATCACACCTCCATGTGTGCACTGACACAAGTGTGTTCTGCTCAAGACTGCTTCCTGTGTCTTTCCAGAAAAAAATCAGCACACTTTAAATTCTACTAGACTCTTTCCTGATCCTCTCCCCTTGGCAGACCTCATCCTTCCCCTGCACAAGTCACAAATCATGTCACGCAGGACTCTCACACTACTGTGATCACCCCGTGTTTTACTGTTTGCTTACATGTTGTGGAGAGCCTGAGGTTTAGAATCTGAAGCTGTGGTTGGAATCTCTACCCTTCACTTACAAAGTCCACTAAAGATGTCATGAAGCCTGTCCGGCTTCCAATTATCTCACACACAAAATAAGCCTAATGCTACTTACCTTGCCACATTACTCTTTAGGAATAAAAGAGATAATGAGTTTTTAATTGCTCTCTAACAGTTTCTAGAAAAGGCATAAGTGATTCTTCATAAATAAATTATGGTGCATCTATCCAGTGGACTACACACAGGCATTTTTTTTCTTTCTTTTGAGGTTCTGGGGTTTGAACTCAGCTTCACACTTGCAAGGCATGTACTCTCCCACTTAAGCTATGCCTCCAGCCCTTTTTGCTATAGTTATTTTTCAGATTAGGTCTTGTGCTTTTGCCCATCCTCCTACCTCTGCCTTCCTTGTAACTGGAATTATAGATGTGAGCCATCACACCCAGCTTATTCTTTGAGATAAGATCTTGCTAACTTTTTGCCGGGCTTGACCTCAAACTGTAATCCTCCTAACTCTGCCTCCCAACTAGCTGCTATTACAGGCATGAGACTGGTTGCCCACACACATTTAAAAAGACGATGAATACATACAAATATTTATTGACACAAAACTATCTCTATGACTATTATTGAAGGGAAAGGAGATTGCAAAAATCCTTACTATCCTGAGATCATTTTTATGTAAATTAAGTAAATATAAACTTAAGCCATAAACACATATGCTTGTGCTCCTAGAAGGGGATTTACCAAAACGATAATAGTTATTACCAATGGGTGGTAAATATTTAGGTGACTTTTGATTTCTTCAGTATTCTTCCTGTATCCTGCTTGAATAATGTTAAAGCTATTATTTGGAAAATAATACTTAGAAATGTTATGCACAATATCATACTAAATTTGAAAACTTGGAAAAGAAACTTGTGCAGCAGGAAGTTTCATCCTAAGGTCAATAGCTGAATAGAGCAATGGCCACTGGGATTGGTGAGCAAGCAAAGAGACATTGGTTCATCATGTTACAAAAATATTGACAAGTATAAATAGGGAAGAACTTAGTCTATTTGGTTTTGATTTTTTTCCTCAATAAATAGTTTTGCATTTGCTCTGTAAGTTCCTTTTCGACACTGGCATGTTGTCCATCAGCCACTCAGCCACTCATGCATTTAAGAAATCCTCCATGTTCCTAGCATCGATGAATGGGAGCATCAGGGATGTATGGTGAAGAGGAGAAGGGGGCCCTCCACACTGTGGAGCTTAATTCTAGAAGACTCAAATAAGGAAAGAAGGGAGCAGGGTATTTTCAGAGAGCAGATTTGGAGGCCCCAGATACAAGGAGAGCTGGCCATGGAGAACAGTGGGGACCTGATGAAAGCCAGCAAGTACTAAAGTTTGGAAAGGGAGCACACTAAGCATTATTTGAGAAGCAGAAAGGCCAGGATGGCTGGATCCCATATCTCTTAAACTGCTCTGAACTCATAGAAAATATATGTGAAGTTAAATGCTAATTACTAGTCAAAGGATCAAAATCTATAAAATAGATATTTTAGATATTACTGCTTCTAAACTCTCCAGACAGATGCTATTAACAATTATAGAAATGTAGAATATTTTTGATACTGTGCATGCATTTGGCTAATAATGAACAGTAAACTCAGCTCAAACCAAATACAAAAATATAGTTAATGATGGTGATGATGACAAGGTTGCTATCAGGCCATATTTTGACCAGGCATTAAATCCATGCAGAACCTCTGTGACAGATGGATTATTATCCTATTTTAGACTTAAGGAAAATATATTGAGACTGAGATTGCATCAATTGTATACAATCTCGCAGCTTTTAAGTAGAAGAGTGGGAGGTTTGAGTTTTAGGCTCAAGGCCTCCCCAATAAATGTAGAATAAGATTTAAGTTGTTCTCTACCTCATAGAGATTAGAGCTAGCTAGAAGCAGCCAGCATGCATTTTAAAGAGTAGAAGCAGATCTTAACCCAGAAAATAAGCAATTACTATAGTGTGCACATACATAGTTTAATGTGTTGGGAAGCTTCGTCTTCAGTGTAGCAGTGTGAAAGAGGGTGGGGTCTATAAGAGATGGGGTCTAGGGTAGGAGTTCTTAGGTCGTTGAGGGCATACCCTCAGTAGTTCTCATGGGATCCCAGTTAGCTCCCACTTGCTTTCCAGCTCCCTGTCTCACCATGTGATCTCTCTCTCTCTCTCTCTCTCTCTTGCATGTGCTCCCTCCATGATACCATCTGCCATGATGTGATGCAGTCAGGGAGGCACCCAGAATAGCCAGCACTGTGTTGTTTGAACTGTCAGCCTCCAACACAGTGATCTAAATAAACCTGTTTTGTCTAAAAGTTACTAAGCCTCAGGTATTTTGCTATAGCAACAAATATGGACTAGTACATTTCTTACCTTTTTCTAGGAATTTACAGTGGAGATAATTCTAATGCAGTTAAATCATGCTATATGATGTGATCTACTATAATTATTGGGTAGTTATTATTAATTGCCATTTTAAAAACAAGTTAAAGATGCTTAAACTGGGCCTTATTTGCCCTGAAAATATGAGTCTCTAAATTAAATTATTAGCTTTGAATCTAAGGAGCAATCAATCAGGAGTTGCCATGAAGAATGAAGCTTAGCGTTAACCATGCTCAACATAGGCAGTGTTGTTGTTGTTAACTGAAGACTGTGGGCAAAGCATTTGGTTCTCTGAACTTGAAAGCAGGTCCATCAGCCAAGACAGTTGAAGGGGGACAGTGATGCTAATGACTGGTGACTCCTATATTTGTTTTAACTTCATGGTTATTACCTTCAAAGTGTATGTCTGCTTATTATTTCCTTTTTTAAGATAAAAGGATGAAGTAGACCCTCTTCAGTATCTGGGGACACGCCCATGTCATCTATGTTGTCCTTGCCTCTCAATCTAAACTTCTTCCTTCTCAACAGATCTTGGTTCTGGTGCTGTCTTGGTGGCAGCAGAGTACAGTGGACAAACTTGGCTCAGGAGCAAAATATATCTGAGTTCAAGTCCTTGTTTCCACGATTACTATAGAACCTAGGACATTTTGTTTACCTTGTTAAGTTTTGTAAGGCTTAATGAAATAGCATCTACAGAAAGTCTGTAACATGCTCATCAGGTATTATCATCAGTAATCTAATAGCCATCTCGTTCTCCATGACTCTGTCTCATTGGGTATTAAGGACCGTTCCTTCCTTGAGACCCCCTCTCCTTGTCAGTTATCCATTCGCCAGACATTCTGAGGATCTTCTGGATTCTTGTTCCCTGTTGGTCTTTTTTGTATCTCTTATAAGTATGGTTGCTTTACATAGCATTCTGTTTTTTTTACCACATGGCTCTGGAAGAAGTTCAGGTCCTAGAATGAAAATCCAGTGTCTGCCTCCAAGTTTCTAACAGAGCAAGGGGAGACGATGGTTTTCATCACACACTCATGCTCAGCAGTGTTTACTGAAAAAGGAGGGGGCTCTGTGCTCTTTACAAATTAAGAGACAAGTAAAGTAATGGTCGAGCAAGAACTCTCAGGTGAAGTTTGTGGAGATAAATTTCTGTAAACCCCACCCTTCTGCTGACTTGATAATTATTTGGCAGCCAGAATGAAACGGACCATGAAGGGAATCCACAGAAATTACACGGACTTCAGACTTAGAATAATGATTTGCAACCTTTCTCCCAGGCTGTACCAGCCTGAGAAATGAGGTCATCTTGGCAGCTCCAGCAAAACTGCCACCACAGTTTCTAGTACAGGTCCTGCAGTCATCCACGAGGTCTCACCCATTACTGCTGGTAGTGCAAGGGTATATCCCACACGGCCCAGGAACATCAGGGGTCCCTGAGAGTCACTTCATGGGTCTATCATGCACTGACAGACAGCACATGGAAACCATCAATCTTCTCCACTGTCCTCTGGGCACTGTCACCAATATATCAATGCCCCTTCAGGACAAAGTTCCAGGAATGGCTTTCATGACAAATGAGAGGCTGCCATCACTCTAGGACTTGGAATCAGACATGGCTGTTGAGGTCCATAAGCGGCAGTATCTGTGACCCATGCCTCAAATGTGGCTCCTTCTGTTTGTCAGTAGCCATCCCACACAGATGATGCAGCTCTCAGTCCACTTGTGTACCTGGTCCTAGGGATGACATGTATACCTGATTACCTTATCACAGACCACAGACATCCATGCAAGTCAATGAGCCCCACAATTATGGAAATTATGGACAGCCATGACTCTTAGCTTAAGGTCCTCTTTAAGTCAATTAAGGTAAAACCCTCAATTTTGAGGAGTGCATTTGATTTTTAAATCCCACTGTTTTCTAGATGCATTCAGGGTCTTTCTCAATCCAGTGCAGAGGACACAAGGAGTAACTAATACTAGACCATCTAAGAGCTCAGAGCTATAAGGGAAGCCTCTTTTCCCCATCTTGTTAACAAACATGTGGTCAAAGCTACAGAAATGAGATTACCATGACAGTGTCCCTGCCCTTAGCAATTCCTACCCAATGAAAGGACAGACCACTTTGTCATTGGTTACTGAGGGAAGGACAACATGGCATTGATTTGGAAATCTAAATGAGATAAATGAATCAAAGAAGATGTCAAAAGTAATAAATGTTTCGGAGATGTATCTTGAAAATAAGAGAAGTCAGTTAGATAACAAAAGATGAAATGGGAAGGAATTTATGTGAAAAAAGCTAAGTCAATCAAAGGTTTGAGAAGTCATAGGTAATTCCACTATTTCCTAGGAAAGGGAGTTATTATTTATCAAATGAAAGATTTCTGTTCCTAACAGAAGGGTAGAATGATGAGGAGGCAGCATCTTTAAAATTTCATTCCAAAAAAAAAAAAACCCTTATTCCAGATGTGGTGATTGACACCTGTGGTTCCAGCTACTTGGGAGACTGGGTGCAGTAGGATCACTTGAGCCTAGGAGTGGGAAGCCAGCCTGGTCAATGTGGCCAAACCTTGCCTCAAAAGAAAAAATGGGAGGGACACTGTGAGTGTAGCTCAGTGGTGAGTATGTGTTTCACACGTACAAGACCCTGGGTTTAATCCCTAGCACCACATTTTTTTTTTCATTTAGAGGGCATTTTTAACCTAATACTATGCTAACTAGAGCTAAGCACTTATTAAAACTTATTAGCTTTTAATTCCTAAAAAACTAAAACCTAACAATGGATGATTTCTTGTTGTAAACTGTGATATGCTGGCTTACCAAGACTGGTACTGCCAGGAGACCTTGGAAGTTTTATTTCCTCAGAAAATCTTTTCCCAGCCTTGTACTAGTCCATATGCCCTTCCGTACACACTCACCAGTGTCCTGTACGTTTGTCACATTGTGTTAAAAGTGTGTGTGTGTGTGTGTGTGTCCTCTGTCACCTAACTCAAGACCCAGAAGAACAGATGACCTAATCCAGGTTTTCCCTATGCCATATCAGTTTCTAGCCCAATATCTTCAGAGTAGATGTGTGATAATGAAGCGTTGATACTGCTGCTGTGTTACTGTGTGCTCTGCTTGCTGCTTTTGTGACTTTGGGTACTAGAATTTTGTCTCAAGAAATCAGGAATTGTGTTTGATAAGAAAAAACCATAGCCAGTTGGATTAGCCAGTCTGGCCAAATGAGAGGCTGAGAGTCACTAGAGCAAGCCTGAGAGCTGATGCCAAATAAGAGGCTGACAGAGGACAGGAGGTTCCAACTGATGTCTGGGACAGAAAGAGTAGTAAGTTATTTCCAAAGGACATTAACTTGGAAGTTATGTCCAAGCACGCAGGACCAGATACATAAATGGCAGAGCCCAGTGCAAAATGAAAAACGGACTCAGTCCTTGTTGATATTTTGTTAAAGAATTTCAAGATGGCAGTATCAGAGCACTGTGACCAACTGCAAACCTTGTCTGACTACACCCACGAATCCACTCTTGCAAATATCTACAGGTGATGAAAGTCCAGTTTGTAATTTTCTATCAGAAAATCAAGGAGAGAGATCTATCTGGATGAATGGGGGGAAGGCTTTGAAATTTCTGGGTGTATTCCTTTCCCTGCACTCGGGTTGTGTGTTCAAAGGCAGCTGGACCCTTCTGAACCTTTATCCAACATGCTCTCTCTGTTTCAGGAAAATGTAAGGTTTGCTTCTCTGCACACAGTCCCAAACTTGCCTACTGTCACGTGGGTAGCTCTTCTGCTACCAAGACCTGGCTTAGATTTGAACCTTCCAAGTCCAAAAAGCATGGAATTTTCAATCCAAAGTCGGTCCAAACCCCAGTTCTGCATTTATGATTTTGTGACTTAAAGCAAATTACAAGACCTCAGTTTCTTTATCTATAAAATGGAAGTGACAGTGTCTGGTCCCAGAGTGACTATGAGGATTAAAGGAGGTAAGAAGTGTGAAGTGATTCCCAGGACAAATTGAGGAGCAGTAGTCATCCATTCCCTACATTTACCTACCCGCCTTACCTCAAAATTGCATAGGCGTGCTCTCAATGCCCACGAGACAGGGAACTCCTTCTCTGATCCCTGCTGTCTGACACTGAACCCTATAAACAGCTTAGCTAAGTCGCTGCATCTCTCAGAGTCACTATTTCTTGGGGTGAGGAATTGAGGGAGTTGTTGCAAGTAGATCCTCTTTGCCTTATGGTATCATTCACCGGTTTTCTCTTCGTTGGGGTTCCCCACCTAAAGCATCACTCCGGACCCGCGCTGCTGCGCGCGCGACTCCACGAGCCGCTAGGGTGGGCGCTGCCCCTGCCCCCGCCCCCGCCCTCGCTCCCCGCGTGGCCGCGCAGCCCCGCCCAGCCGCCGCCCGCCCGCCTCTCTCCTCCAAGGGCCAGCCAGGGCCGCCCGCCCTGCGGTGGGGGTTGACAGTCACGCCGCGCGATCGCCCGCGAGGTGGCCGCGGGCGGGGCGGAGCGGGCGCTGTCCCCGCCCGCGGAGGCTCCGGGGAGGTGGGCAGGGCCCGGCCGGGCGAGGCCGAGGGGAGCATGCTGGCGCCGGGCAGGATGGTAGTCCTCAGAACCCAGAGCTGAGCGCGTGCGGGGCGCGGAGGAAGGCGAACCCGCTGTTCCTCCGGGGGCCCAACACCGTTCCGTGCGGCCACGATGATTCCTCCGAACGGCGCCCGCGAGGACGGCGTAGACGGGCTGCCCCGGGAGGCGGCGAGCGCCCAGCAGCCGCCCTCTCCTGCGTCCACCAGCAGCCTGGAGTCCAAGGTACCGCGCGCTCGCCCCAGGGACCACGAACTCACTCTCCTCCCTTTTTGCCACCTCTCCTCCTGAGACTTGGCGCTGTCGCCGGGAGCTGAGAAGTGTCCCTAGTTAGCCAGGGCTCGAGGACTGGTCCTCCCCTGAGACTTGAACGTCCAGCAGGACCCGCTGCTGACGCTGCTGGACCGCGTCCCTGTGGAACCAGCCGTCTTGCAGGCACAGACCAAGCTTTGCGCTGGGCTTTTGCCCTGGCAGCGCAAGCAGCTCACCTTGCCTCCCAGTTAGGGGTGGATTTCTTGGGGCGGGAGAAGGGGGTTTGGTTGTTGTTGTGCTTGGAACCTGCTTGTTCACTGAGCGCTGGTAGTATAGATGACTGCTGAAGGGTGAAGGATGGAGACTGCCTAGGCATACTCCCAGCAAAGCCTGGGCCCTGTACCAGCAACGGGTGTCTTATCCCGAGAGTCTCCTTTTGCTTAACAGGTTTCGTCCCTAACGTCAGGCATCAATCGTTAAAATATATGTACGTACATACTAGGCAAAGACACACTGTGTTCGCGGGAAAGTTGGTGTTTCTCTTGTGGAAGTTAATACTCAACAACTTACACTTGTTTTTGGAAGAGTCACAGTAACACTACACAAAACCAAACCCGCACCACGTCTCCTGTCACTATTACACTTCCTCTGAAACTCGCGTGGGTGCCAAACACATGTTTGGAAATGTTGGCAGAAGAGCAAGTAAAATGTGACTGTTAGCAGTGCACGGTGCCAAATGGCAACTCATCTGGGAGTGAGAATTGCAACATGGAGTTGTAGTCATATGGATTCTTTTAAGTGCAGGGCTCCTGGCTCTTTGCACGGATTGCTTTGTTAGTACCCCAGGCAGTTTTGGAATGGGAGTGGTCCCAGTGTAGTGGCAAAGGAAAAGGGGATGCTGATTTAGTTGGGATGGAGGAAGGAAAAGTGCAACCCCATCTCCCTGCAGGCACAACCCTGGAAGCCACGGGCAAAGTGGGCAGCATCGGAATCACAGCCTGAGTGGCTCTGGGACTTGGTGTGATGCAGAACTCTGGACATCTCACAGCCTCCCAAAGTTAGCCATTGAAGATGGTAATCTAAGGCAGAAAGCTTTGCACTTTTTTTCTTGGTAATTACTAGCGATCTGATCTACGTATATGTGTCAACTTTTCTAAAATTCAGTTGGAATTGAGAGCAAAAGCTTGCACCTTCCGGGATCATTGTGAGGAATAGGTGAGATCCGCAAGTTTCCCTCCTGGTGTGTGTTTGGAGTCTGCCTCCCCTCTTCTTTCTGAGATAAGAAATGGAATCCCACCCCACCCCCATAGTAGTGTCACAGTCTATGTGCTGCCTCTCTGCCACCTGGATCTCCAGGGTTCTTCTGTCCACCACTGACTATCAGTTCTAGAAGTGACATGGGTTAGTGATGATCTAAAATTCTGTAAATGAGTATAGTTCAAGGCAAGAGTGAGATTGGAGTTTAACTTTCTGAGTTGGCCTGCTGCTCTGCAGTAGGTGTGTTCAGGAAAGGCCTTAGCATTTGGGTAAACAGCAGCATGGTTCGAGCACACACTGTATGAGTTTTCTATTTATAGATGTCCTAATGTAAATTATTTGGCAAAGAAGAAACCTCCTATGCAATGCCCATAATTATCCACCAATTTATCTGGCTTATGGTTTCAGATTTCTATGAGTCAGTGTTTCTGAAAGTGGTCTACACACCTGATGTGTGTTTACACATTCTTCCTTTTGCTGTCATGGCTTAGTCATCATCAGTGGAGGTGAGCTACGGAACCATGAACCCCAGGAAATTGAATACTGAATAGTAAGCCCAATGTTTTCTTGACATTGCATTCATGATTGTTTCAAAGGGTTCTGTGCTCCTCAAAAGAGTCTGAACTGCTGGAGTTGAGGAGTGTATGGTGTGGGGCTGATGGCCTGGAACAGGAGCAGGGAAATGCTGTATTCCTTTTGAACCAGGAACTTACACTGTAAAGCTCGTTGGCATTTATGAGGCTCTGTGCCCTGAAGAGGAGAACCTGGTGGGAAAATGTGAGCCAGGCGGTGGGAATCAGTCCACCTGACTGTCCTGTGAGGTGGGCTTGCTCATCAAAGTATGTGTATTTGAAAATAAGCAAGAGCACATTTTAAATGTGTCATCACAAAAATGTCAAGAAAGTGAGGCGACAAATATATTAATTAGCTTAATTTAATCATTCCACATTGGATACATATATCAAAACATCACATTGTACTCCATAAATGTAACACAATGGTGATATTTCACGTTAAAAATATAAATAATTTTTAAAAAAATACCTCATAGAATACACATGGTTCAGGCCCTGCTCTGGGCATTAAACTTTCTCAAGAAAGATTTTAAAAACTACTTAAAATTTTTTCTTCTGTGATTATAAGAGTAATGATACTAGAGGTCCAGACAATAATAAAGAAAAACTTTACCCATTGACTTAAAAATCCAGAAGCAAGTACTGGCAGCATTTTGATTTCTGTCTTATGTCTTTTTCATCTTTTTACATTTATACAGTGGAGTGAACTACCGTGAGCATCTACTAACTTCTTATTGTATGTCAGACACAGCCTCCATCCTCAGCATGGAACATTCTGCTTATTTCCATTTTATGGCTAGGGAAGTGGGAGCTCAGGAAGGTGGGTAAGCTACCCAAGATCATGTAGCTAGTCCAGAGACACAGGCAAGAGCAGGACCCAGTCAACAGGGCTCTGGAACCCAAGCACTTAAATTCTTGACTCTCTGTCGCTCCTGTGCTACCTTACAGTGGCCCTTTCACCTGATGTCCTAAGGATTTTACACACCACCCAGTTATTTGCAACATTGGTGTGTCTTCTTAAGAAACCTGAAGAAATAAATCTAGCCACATTATTGTGTAAGACAATTAATAACCAACTTTTGGTCCAGCTTCTTGGCCTTAGCTTTTGCTGCTCTTTCCCCCAAAGGTATATTTATGGAAGTAATTAAATGTAGTAACCCAGAATCATCTGGAAAACGGGGTCACAATCTATGATATGTCATGAGATACATAAAAGGCATATAAAATGTCTGAGTACATAAAATACATAAGGTATCTCCAGACCTAACCTGAGTGTATAAAATGTCTCCCGAAGCCCCTTTTCTTTGCAGATTCTTTGAAAAGCTAAATTATTAGAGATCATTTATTTCAGGTATTTTCTAAATTGCAGATCGTTTTATTGTGCAAATTTATTTTACTATGGAAATTTTCAATATACACAAAAGGAGAAAACACAGTGTAAAGAACCTTCATAGACCTAACCACCCAACTTTTTTATTGACTCATAGACAGTATTTTTTTACATATTATACCACCACCACTCCCTCTACCCCCACACTAGATCATTTTAAAGAAAATTCTAGTCCTCAGTCCATTTTGTCAGCAAATATTTCAGTTGCATTTCTAAAAGATAATGACGTTTTTGGTAAACTGACTATAATCCTATTCATACATATTCCAGGTATTTTTGATCAAGGGTCAACATATTCTTTGAAGGAAAATTTGTGAGTAAACAGCATCAGCATTCAAAGTTGTGCATGTATGGCACTTTCTAGGGAAAGGACTTATAGCTTATATCAGATCCATAAAGGGTATGTAGCCTTCAGTAGTTATTTTTGTATTCTCTCTCTCTCTCTCTCTCTCTGTCTGTCTCACACACACACACACACACACACACACACACACACACTTTCATGGGGTCCCAAAGGACAGTGACTTGTCTGAGGTGACACAAATAGTTACTAGCAATACTCCTGGCCAAGAACAACTTTCTTGGACTTTGAATATCCCAGTATAATTTCCTCACAGCAAATTCTTATAAGCACATATAGTAATCTCATGTAATCTAATTGTGTTTTTCCCTTTCATTGGTTGAGTTGAAAAAGTTCAAAAGCCACTAATGTAGTCCACTCCTTTCTGTTTCTATTAACTATTCCAGAAAGACCATGGCCTAATTTATGTTCTGAGTGCTAGACAGAGATCATTCAACCAAAGAAAAATGTCATGTTCCACTCTCTCTTGTCTCAGTGTCTTTTCTCCTACTGAATTATTACCAGCATAGAAAGCTTGTGAAGGTTCGATGTGGATGCCCTTTGCCATCACTTATATGACCTAAGGTCATATTCTGATGATGTGGAATGATCATAACCTTTGAGGTCAGATAGATAAGAGTCCAAACATCATCTCACCAGTTGCCATTGTTGTGATCATAGACAAGCTGCTTAATGTCTTCAGGCCTCAGCTTCTTTCTCTGTAGAGTTTGAATGCCAATACCCACCTGCCATGCATTTTTGTAAGGCCTAAGAAAGTATAAAACACTTTAGAGCACATATAAGCATAAAGCACTGTTTATTTTCTCTTCTTGTTTCAAATTGGAGGACTTCTACCACCAGCCAACTTCAAATGTAATCATTGGAATAATTTCAGTAACCATGTCTGACATTCCAATAGCATAACTGAGTTTTTCTCTTTTGTTTTATTTTTGGCAGCACTGGGGCACTGGGATTTGAATTCAGGGCCTTGCATTTGCTAGGCAAGCACCCTGCCATTTGAGCCACATTTCCAGCCCCTTTTTTGCTTCTAGTTATTTTTCAGGTACGGTTTCCTGTGCTTTGCCCAGGGCTGACCTCAGACTATGATCCTGTTGCACGTGTCTCCTGAGTAGGGAGACACAGGTTACTCCACCATGCCCAGCTTATTTTTCAGACAGGGTCTCACTGACTTTTGACTGTCCTGAAACTTCGATTCTCCCATCTATGCCCCCCAAATTGTTAGAATTATAGGTATGAGCCACAACACTTAGCTCTTTAGACTTAGTTATGCTCTTGACTGCAGTGAGATTTTACCTCAGCTATTTTATATCCCCAAGACCCACCCCCAACATGTGTCTTAGATTTTGAAAGTATACTATAAGCCACCTACTGTTCCAGTGGAACTGTAAGTGAAGGTATTCCCATTCCTGTCTGGTCCTTTTGAACCTAGCCCACCATCCAACCTAGGGGAAAGAAGTCCCCACCATGAGGACATGTCCTGATTCTATGAGGAAAGCTTCTGTGTCCATCAGCCAGCAGGTAGTTATTGAGTACGGCTTTGTGCTCAGCATTTTCCATACATACACGTGAAGCTGTTACCAATAAGACTTAAACTGCTCAAGGGAAAAGATCCTTGGCATTGCATTCAACCACTTGGGAAACCCAGGCTGTAGGCTTGACCTCCTAAATTTAAATCTCTGGGAAGGTCCCAGGCATCAGTCTTTTTAAAAGCTTCTTGATGATTTCTTGTGCAGATACATTTGAGAAACACTGGTTTAGCCTCTCACAGGATTGAAGAATATCCAAGAAAGCAAGATTTAATGTCTTTCTGTTGCCTTCTTTCTGTTCCAACTAAGATACTTGGAAGAATCATTTGTATCTACTGTCTTTTCTGCACTTCATGTTCATACTTCAGTCCAAAAAATGACTGGCAAAGGTGACCTGCTTATTGTCTCCGTGTTGCCAAATAATTTGGAGCATTACTGAGAAGCAGCTAAGGTTACAATATTGGACTATAGCCTTACTTAAGTTATTTTCACACTTGTACAATAAAAGGTGCACTATGAAGATAACTGGAAAACATAGAAAACAAAAAGAAGATAAAATTCCATTTATCACACAACTGCCCAGAAATAAGAATTGGTAAAATTTTGCTGTTTTTTTTTCATACGAATTTCCTTTCTTATGAAGATATCCATGGAGAATGAAGTTGGTATTCCTAAGTGCACATTCTGCTTATGTTTTAACATAACTTTTTACAAGTAGTTTTCTCATACTCTTAACTAATCAATAACATGAATATTAAAGATGGTGTATTATTGAATTTCATTTTCTACCACCTCAATTTCATCAGTCCCTTTTGGTTTCTTATGAATGTTCTTTCCCTAGCTTTCACACATTTGAAAAATATGGAAATACACATGCTGATGCAGAAACATTGTATGTATTTCTGATTAGTTTCAATTGAAATTACTACATCTGGGTATAAGCAACTCTAAGGTATTTTATTTTATTCTCATTATCACAGTGACCTCAAGAAAAGTTCTACTATGGTCTTTTCTTCCTTAAGAAGCTTTTCATTGAAATATTACATCATAACAAAAAATGTAAGCTTAATGATTTTCAAAAAGACAAACTTTGATCTGTTTGTATAAGTCACAAAATAGAATGTTACTGGCACACCAGAGTCTTCCTCATGTCCCTTCTAGTCACTACCCTCCCAAAGGTCACAATGGCCTCACTTCTAACAACATAAATTACATTTTCTTACTTTCAAACTATTGATAAATGGAATCACACAGTGTGCACCCTTTAATGCCTGGATTCTTCCACTCAACATTATGTTTTGAGATTCATCTGTGCCACAGTACACAATCATAGTTCTCACTTTCATTGATGTATAGTGTTCCATTGTGAGTAGAACACAATGGTATCTAATGATAGATACCTGGATTATTTCTTATTCCTGGCTGCTGCAAGCAGTGTTTCTGTGAACATTCTTGCACATATCCTTTGTGACACATATGAAATACTTCTGTGGAGGTATACCTAGGGGTCTCATTGCTGGTTATAGTATATACATATATTCAGCTTTAATAAATACTGCCAACTTTCCAAAGTAGCCATACCAATTCATATCTTCACCAGCAGCCTGTAACAGTTCAGTTTTCTCTGTGTACTACCAGCACTTAGTATTGTCTGTCTTTCTCATTTTAACTTTTATTGGTGATTAATGGTACTGCAATGTGATTTTAACTTGTATATCCTCAATAATTTCAACTTGTATATCCTAGTGAGTTTGTCAGAGTATATATATATGGTATCCTCTTTTGTGAAATAGTTGTCTAAATCTTTTATTTTTCTATTTTGTTATCTGTATTTTTAACAAAAATTCTTCATTTATTGTAGTCTAACTTATAAATTTCCACCTTTATGGATGTGCTCTATGTATTCTGCCTGCACAGTCTTTGCTTATCTCAAAGTCTTGAAGATAATCTCCAGAATTATTTCCTGGAAATGTCATCAATGTACCTTTCACATGTTAATCTGCAGTCCCTTTGGAATTATGTGCAGTAGGGATCAAGATTCATTTTTGATTGAACCACTATTTTTGCCATAAATAATTTGACTATGTATGTGTGAAGGGTTTGGTTCTGCCCCATTGTTGTCTTTTCTATCCTTGTTACCAATATGGCACTGTCTTAAATGCAATGACTTTATTTAAAAGGTCTTGGTATCTAGTGGAGTAATGAATATGTACAGCTTTGCTCTTCTTTGTCAAGAGTGATTTTTGGCTCTTTACATTTCTGCGTGCATTTTAGAATCAAAGGATCAATTTCCATAGAACCACCTGTTAGGATTTTGATTGCAGTTGCATTGAAGCTATGAATACATTTGGAGAGAATAGACATGTTTACATGAAGTCTTTCTTCTAATACATTCCACTCCAGAGTTTCTGCCTTGACCAAGAAAAAAAACCAAAAAGCATCACTACTTTTCAGTTTGGTGGCTCCTAGAGAAACTATTATTATGTATATTTGAGCCTCAATTCTATGTGGAGGCAGGTCTATAGTTATGAATTCCATGGGAAATTTCTTAATTTACTATTTTTGTTCACCTTAAGTCTAAACTAAGACTTCTTTATCATCAACCTGGGTTGGTAAGAATTTTGTTTCTTGTTCATCCTCTCTTTTTCAGATTCCTCTCCATGTAATAGTCATCAACTCCCCATCCCAGCATTCTTTTACAGTGATAAAATATTCATCACATAAATTTACCATTTTTAAGTGTACAGCTCTGTGATGTTAAGTGCATTCACATTGTTGTACACCCATCACCATCATTTATCTCTAGAAACCCACTGAACTCCATTCAACACTAACTCCCCAAGTCCCAGGCAATCACAATTCTACTGTCTTTCTTTATCAGTTTGACTAATATATAAGGGATCACATAATATTTGTCCTCTTTTAACCCATTTATTTCACTTATTTTTAGGGTTCATTCATGTTGTACCATGTATGAGAATTCCCTTCTTTTTAGAGTTGAACAGTATTTCTTTGTATGTGTATACCACATTTTGTTTACCCATTCATGTACCAATAGACACTTGTTTTGCAGCTGCCTTATGGATGTTGTGAACAATGCTGCTGTGAAAATGGTACAGAAATATGCGTTCGGATCCCCTCCTTCATTTCTCTTGGATCATATGGTATTTCCATGTTTAGTGTTTTGAGGAATTGCCACAACAGTGGTCTCACTATTTAGTTCCCCACCAGCAATGTTGCAAGGCTCCAGTTTCTCTATATCTTCACAAATACCTATTAATTTATTTTTTGTTTTAGTCTTAGTGAGTTGTGGTTTAATTTGAAGTTCCCTAATCTTTAGTGATCTTAAGCATCTTTCTATGTGTCTGTAGATCATTCGTATGTCTTCTTTGGAATACAGTCGGTTGGAGATCTTTATCCATTTCTGGTTGTGCTTTAGTTTTCAAATTGTTTTATCACACGCTTTTAAATCAGAATCTTGAAAAATGATGAAGCATTGAATTTTATTTTATTTCATTGAACTTTATTGTTGTTTATTCGTTGCGGAAGGTTATTTTTCATACTACTTTGTGACTTGTGCTTTTTCCTCTGTGGACTATCATTTCATGTCCTTGTCCATTTTTCTAGTGTACCTCCACTTCCTATTGATTTTAAAATTCCTTGTACATATTAAAACAATGATCTTTCATATGTGTTGCAAACATTTTCAAAGATTGAAATTAGTTTTCCACTTTATTAGTTACATTTCAGGGTAGATATCTTTCATATGGTGTTAAGTGTTGCAAATGTATCTAGGTATGGATTCTTCTTTTCACTTATATTTACAAAAGTCTTCCCCACCCCAAGAGCAGAAAAAATATTAATCTATATTTTTCTCTAGATTCTTAATATATACTTTATTTTTATCACTTCAATCTATGTGAAATTTCTGTCATTATGAGGTATGAAAGAAATGTAATTTTCTCAAATGATTAGTCAGTATTTTTAAACAATTTGTTGAATAATTTATTCTCTTTTTAACTGATTTGAAATGTTACATTCATTATGTAATAGATGGTGATATGTACTAGGCTCTCATTTAGAGTCATCTGTTACATGCTAATGACTTGCCAATTTATTTTTGCATTTAGTACTATGCTGTACTTTCACACTCCTATTATGTTTTAATTATCTAAGCTATATAATACACTTTGAGAACTGAAAATGCAGGTATACTGTGGGGAGTTCTGTTTGTCTATCTGCACTTGCCCCTCTGTTTTTCTATCAAGTTATAAAAACATTATGACAAAAGAGCATTCAAAATACTTCCTTCTAGTTTTTTTCAAACATACAGAACACAGTTGCTAATCCTACCAAAAGTTCACCAGACCTTATTATTCCTGTGCAACTTAATACATTAGAGAAATGATAAATATTTGAGGCGATATATATGTTTACCCTGATTTAAACATTACACAATGGATACACATATCAAAACATATTATATGGTGCCCCAGAAATATGTACAATTTTTGTGCTTTTCTGTATCAGTTACAAATAAATTTAAATTAAAAAAACTAAAAATTAGTAAAAATATTTTTAAAGTAATTGCTTGAAACCTTAAAGACAATTTTAGTGTAATCTTGACAATAATGAAAATGCTCATCCAGAAACATAATATATTTGTTTAGTTTTTGGAACACTTTTAATGCTACTCATAAATGCGTGGAAATTTAAGTATTTTCTTCCTAAATCTCTCTTAGTGGGCCTCTGAATCATTTTGGGTTCTATAAAAAATACTATAAACTGGGCACTGAATTTACAAACAACGGAAATGCATCCCTTATAGTCCTGGAGGTGAGGTCCAAGATCAAAGCACTGGCAGGTGTGGTGTCTGGCAGGGACATGTTTTCTAGTTGATGCCTAATAGTGTCCAGCAGTTCCTCTCCTGGTGGAAGAAACAGGGCAGCTCTATGGGGCCTTTATTATAAGAATATTCATCCATTCATGACATACACCTATCAAATGCCCCACCTCTTTTCTTAAACATATTTTATTAGCATATATTAGTTGTACAAGGGGGTTTCATTGCAACATTTACATTAGTACTTATAATGTACATTAGGTGCACCTTCATCTTTCCTCTCCACCTTCTTAGAAGAATTTCAACAGGTTTCATTGTTCTATTTTCATACACACATACAAAGCGTGTCTACCATATTTTTCCTCCTTCACCCTCTCTGTTTACCTTCCCCCTTCCCATTAGTGCCCACTCCCAGATATGACCTGTTTTACTGTCCTTCATTTTTTAAAATGTATATTGATCGTTCACAAGTGTTTTACTTTGGTATTTTACACATGTATATATTGTACTTTAATCAGATTAATGTCCCCCCCATTTTTACTCTCTCTCTGCTCCCCTATTATTCAACAGTTTTCATTGCATTTCTTTATCCAATCTTCATACACAGATGCAATGTATTTCACTATTATTGCACCATCTAATTAGTGATTAGATTTCAACAAATGAATTGTGTCTTCAGGGAGTACAAACAGTTAAGAACATAGCACTGGGTGTTTCGTACTCTGAGTTACTATTATGAATCATCTTTTTATATTTTCTAACTGGTGATAACTAACATGTAAGGAATTCATTTTTATATTAATTTTGCAATCCAAGACCTTTTAGATTTCATTTCTTATTGATTAACAAAGAAATACAATGAAAAAACATAACAATGGCCAACAGATACATGAAAAGGAGATCAGCATCACTAGTCATCATGAAAATGCAAATTAAAACCACTATGAAATACTACCTCATATCATTTGTCACAAAGACAAGAGGTATCAAATGTTGGAGAGGAAGTAAGAAAAGAGAACCCTAATGGCTATGGTTCTAGGAGATCAAGTGCAGCCATTATGGGAAACAGTGTGAAGATTCCCAAACAAATAAAAAAATAGAACTACCATATGGCCCAGCAATCTTTTTTCTGGGAATATGCCCAAAGGAAATGATACCACTACTTTCTAAAGTAGTGTGCTTACATATTTCTTACAGTATAGTCAAGATATAGAAGCAACCAAAGTGTCCATCAGTGGATAAATAGATAGAGAAACTGTGGGAAGACTATGAGATGTATACACACACACATCAGAATATTAACCAGCACTTAAAAAGAAGACAATTTCTGTTTGCCACAGCATGAATGGATCTAGAGGACATTATGCTAAGTGAAAAAAAGAAAAATACAGTGTTATATCATTTAAATGCGAGAGAGAGAAAAAAAGAGAGAATATGAAGCAGTGGTTACCATGGGTTTGGGGAAGCAAAAAATGGAGAAATGCAGGTCAAAGGATACAAAATAGCAGATATATAGAGTGTGCAAGTTCAGAGTTCTAATGTACAACATAAGGATTAAAGTTGCTAATATTGTGTTGTATTGAGGACTTTGCTTAAATAGCAAAGTCACTTTAAGCACAGTCCTTAAAGTGAAACTAACTCATGTACCCTGAGTGCTTAACACAGTGCCTGGACTATAATAAGTGTCAGTTATCATTTGTATATTATTGTAATATCTATAATAATGATTCTGTGTAACTATAACTGTTCTTTTAGAGGCATGGGAATGGTAGAAGGTAAAGACAGAGGCTTATTACACTAGAACTCACAAAATACGGTAAATGTTAGTGGAGGTATTAAGCTGGTATCTGACTTACTTACAGGACCACTAATTTTTCTTCAGTGCAGTATAGCACAGTGTTGGTGCTGAAGCAAGGCCATAACATTTATGTTACCACCAGCTTCTTGTAAACTACTGTATGTGGGTTTCAGCCTAAGAATAATCTTAGGGTCCTCTGCAAGTTGAACTTCAAGACAAATTCATTTCCAACTAAGTCATGCCACAAGAGTTCCTTCCACATAAACTCCAGACCTGCTACTCATGTCCACGATCAAACCAAACAGTCTTTTTTGTCTTGATAGGCAATGTGCCTGGCCTACTAAGAATGTCCATCAGGACTGGATGGAGGATTGTTTCAAATGACTCTTTGCCGAGTATTGAAGTAATCATGTGGCTGTTTTTGTCCTTTTGCCTTTTTATCTGATGGATTGATTATAGTGATAGATATACTAATATTAAACCCTTCTTACATTCGTGGAACAAGTCCTACTTGGCCATGAAGATTTTCTTTTAATAAATTTCTGGTCTTTGATTGGCAAGCTATATTATTTTTGCATCTACATATATATGCTCTTGGTCATGTTTTATTTTAAAGACTATGCCACGATAAAAAAATGACTTGGGCAGATGTCCATGATGGTTTTTTTTCCTAAGGAATGGTTTATAAACCAGAATTAATCTTCTGTTTGAATGTTTGGGTAAAAGCTGCCAATAATATCTAAACCTAGCACATATATTAAAATAAAAATAGAAAATATTTTTCCATTTTTGTTCTGTTCTTGTTTGTTCCAAATTGGCTTGAGTCAAATTTGTTAATTTTTGTTTTGCCAGAAAATTGTTCACTTCATTAAAATCATAAAATCTCTGAATGGGTTTTTATAGGACAGCTATAGGACCTTCCTCTACTCTCATTCCATTTTAGCACTAGTAGGAGTCCTATGGGTTTCCATCCTGTGAAAACCCCCTTCTGTAGCTCTCTATTTTTGTATAAATTTGTTCCTCAGATATGGAGATTAAACACAAGTGGTCAGATCTCAGCCTTGCCAAGAGAAAGAACTACTTACCCTCTCCTCAAAACTTTCAGTCTTTTTGTTTCCCTCCTATTGATGATACAGACCAGAGAGGTCTGCATCAACCTTTATTTTATTTTATTTTTGATGGTATAAATGTAATCTCTTTAAATTCATTTATTCACATGTGCATACATTGTTTGGGCCATTTCTCTCCCCTACCCTCCACCTCCTCCCTCTCTCCCCCACCCTCCCTCGCTTCCAGGCAGAACCTGTTCTGCCCTTATCTCTAATTTTGTTGAAGAGAAAACATAAGCAATAATCAGAAAGACAAAGCATTCTTGCTAGTTGAGATAAGGATAGCTATACAGAGAGATTCCTAGCATTGCTTCCATGTACAAATGTGTTACATTCTAAATTGATTCATTTCTAACTGACCTTTTTACTAGTTCCTGATCCTCTTCTCATATTGACCTCTGTTGCTTTAAGGTTTCTGTATTAGTTCCTCTACAGTGGAGACATCAAATACTTTCATGTTTTGGGTTTCTTACCTATCCCCATACCTCTTGTGTGTGCTCTCCCCTTAGCATGTGACCCAAGTCCAACCACATTGCTGTATTTACCCTAGATCTAAAGTCTGTGTATGAGGGAGAACATACAATTTTTGGTCTTCTGAGCCTGGCTAACCTCACTCAGAATGATGTTCTCAAGTTCTATCCCTTTACTTGCAAATGATAAGATTTCATTCTTCTTCATGGCTGAGTAAAATTCCATTGTGTATAAATACCACATTTTCTTAATCCATTCATCAGTATTGGGGCATCTTGGCTGTTTCCATAACTTAGCTATTGTGAATAGTGCTGCAATAAACATGGGTGTGCAGGTGCCTCTGGAGTAACCTGTGTTGCATTCCTTTGGGTATATCCCCAGGAGTGGAATTGCTGGATGATATGGCAGATCTGTGTTTAGATTTTAAAGAAGCCTCCATATTGTTTTCCAGAGTGGTTGCACTAGCTTGCATTCCTATCAGCAGTGTACAAGGGTTCCTTTTTCCCCACATCCTTGCCAACACCTGTTGTTAGAGGTGTTTTTGATGATGGCTATTCTAACAGGGTGAGGTAGAATCTTAGTGTGGTTTTGATTTGCATTTCCTTTATGCCTAGAGATGTTGAGCATTTTTTCATGTGTTTTTTTGCCATTTGAATTTCTTCTTTTGAGAAAGTTCTGTTTAGTTCAGTTGCCCATTTCTTAATTGGTTCATTGATTTTAGGAGAGTTTAGTTTCTTAAGTTCCCTATATATTCTGGTTATCAGTCCTTTGTCTGATGTATAATTGGCAAATATTTTCTCCCACTCTGTGGGTGGTCTCTTCAGTTTAGACACCATTTCTTTTGTTGTGCAGAAGCTTTTTAACTTTATGAAGTCCCATTTGTCCATCCTTTCTCTAAGTTGCTGAGCTGCTGGGGTTCTATTGAGGAAGTCTTTGCCTATACCTATTAGTTCCAGAGTGTTTCCTGCTCCTTCCTGTACTAACTTCAGAGTTTCAGGTCTGATCCATTTTGAGTTGATACTAGTACAGGGTGATAGACCTGGATCTAGTTTCAATTTCTTTCAGACGGATAACCACTTTTCCCAGCAACATTTGTTGAAGAGGCTGTCTTTTCTCCATCGTATATTTTTGGCACCTTTGTCAAAAATGAGGTGGGCATAGTTGTGTGGATTCATATCTGGGTCCTCTATTCTGTTCCACTGGTCTTCATGTCTGTTTTTGTGCCAGTACCATGCTGGTTTTATTGCTATTGCTTTGTAATATAGTTTGAAGTCAGGTATTGTGGCACCTCCAGCATTGCTCTTTTTGCAGTGAATTGCCTTGGCTATTCACTGTCTCTTGTGTTTCCAAACGAACTTTAGGGTAGAACTTTAGTGATGAATGTCATTGGGATTTTGATGGAATTGCCTTAAACATGTAGATTGCTTTTGGTAGTATAGCCATTTTTACTATGTTGATTCTACCAATCCATGACATTTGTTGAAGAGGCTGTCTGACCAACATTTAAATGCTGATCTTCCCAGCATTATATTTTTAGCCCACAGCACTTCTCATTCTTCATAATCTGTACTGAGCTAAATCTTACCTACTATTGCTTTATACCAGCTAATAACTCCAAATATGAATCCAATCTAGACACCTCTCTTTTGATCTCCAGATCAGTATATCTAACTGCATTTTGGACAGCTTCTTTTGATGCTCACAATTTAAATTCAACCTCCATTCAACTGAACTCATTATTCTCCACTCAAATGTCACCTTGTTTCTTCTTGTGTGCTCTTCTTGCCTGCTCATTCATAGATATGCAGCATCCATGGTGTCCACCAAGCTGGGAAACCAGAAGTCTCCCTGATGACACTGAGGAAGCTTGAGGAGGGAGGAGGCTGTTTAGCAGCAGATGGAAAGGAAACAGGATGTCTCTCATCCTAAGATGCTTCATCTATCTGAAAATGAAACTTATCCTTGTTACCTGTTCTTAATGCCCCCCCCATAGCTGAAGTTGTGGTTAGCATGTTATACTCAGGTATGGGAGCAAATATAACCACAGAATAAAGGATTGAGGTCAGACATAAGAAAAGGAATAAAGAGGGGGGACTCAGGACACTCAGAGCTCCCAGGAATGCCATTGCTCCCTTGTCCTCCAAAGTGGCATCAGGAGAGTGAAAAGAGGCACCAGAGTCGTAAGTGCTCCTGATGAGACCCCACGTTCTCTCCTCCCACACAACACTTTCAGAAGAAGGTGACATGGAGACCTTGAAAAAGAATCCCATCACACCCCTGTTCCCAGTGACTTCAGTTACCAGGAGCAACACACGGGCTCACAGGGCCCTTTATGCTCTCACAGTTCCATACCATCCAGCTTGGCACATCTGTTAATCCACTCATCTCCCAGCCTCCCCGGAGGTCAGTGCCTCCAATCTCTCCTCTGGAATTCACCCCTCAGCAACATCCTCTCCATCCTCAGCTTCCTCTTTGATGTGCCCTCCATTCCTCACTCTGACTTTTCTCCTTCTCCTGCAGGCTTTTAAGTTGTGGCTCCTTTCTGCTTCTTTAGGCCTAGTGCTTCAGGATGCAGACTTATGGATGCTTCCAGATTATTGCCTTCCTCCCCTAAAGATCAGAGCTCCAAAATCTACTTTTTCAGTCTCTTCGACACAGAACTGCCACCAGCAGCCCTCTGCTCAGTACAAGTTGGTCTCCCCTTCTTCTTGATGGAGAGCCAGGCTCACACAGGTTCAACCACTATGACTCCTGCCATAATCCTTGGTGTGTAAAATGCCCTGACTTTTGAATCCTTAAACATTTCCCTTCCTATGATCTTGTCTTCCACCTTCTCCCATATCCTACCCCACTTCCATGAGCATTCCCAACAGTTTGCCCACACAAGGATGAACCCTTCCCAGAATCTTGCTTTCCACTCTGTGCCTGCCACCTAGGATCTTTCCATACCATCTCCTTTCCCACCTCACCAGAGCATGGAATAAATTAAACTAATAAGTGCCCCCTGCACTGACCTTCGCCCATTTTAACTCTTCAGATCCCACTTTTCCACCATTGTAATCAGTCTCTTGCAAATTCTCAAAACAACCTTTCTCTTATATACCTCTGTTTGTAGTCATGTAGCAAAATTTAACCCTGCCGAAAGCCAATTTCCCACTAACCCTGTACTTCCACTTCTAGAGAGAGTACAAAAGATAAACAAAGTGAAAAATGAAGAACATTATTTCAGACAGGGAGGAAGCTACATGGGCACATGTAGAAAGGGATGCCTGGAGAGCTATTTTACACAGAGTCCATAGTGCTAGGCACTGAGTGTGTGTGTGTGTGTTCCCCTCCAAATCCATATGCTGAAACCCTATCCCCAATGTGGTGGTGTTTTGAGATAGGGCATTGGGAGGTAATAAAGTCATGAGGCTTGGAGCCCTCATGATGGGAGAGCGCTTGATTCCTTTCTCAGCTCCCCTTCTTCCAAGTGAGCATAGAGCAAGAGTGCCTTCATCTGTGCACCAGGAGGAAAGCCCTCATAAGAACCTGACCAGGCTGCCACCCTGACCTCAGACTTCCATCTCCAGAGCTGTGAGAAATAAATTCTTGCTGTTTAAACCACCCAGTCTGTAGTTTTCTTATTACATCAGTCCAAACTGACTTAAACAGTGACCAGGAAAGGATTCTATGAAAAGGACTTTTGAGTCAGAAACTAGTATGGAGTGAGGGCATAAGCCATGTGAAAATCTAGGGTAAAAGGATAAGGGGGCATAGATGTGGACAAAAGCCCACAGATGGGAACAGCTTGCATTGCAAAGCATAGTAAGAAATCTTGAGTGCTTATTACTGAGTGAACAAGAAGAAAAATGACAGGTGAGTCTAAAAGCTACTCACCTCCAGAGAGATGAGTTCAAGGGCTAGATCTGTGTTGTTTAATATGGTAACCATTAGCCATATGAGACTAAATTTTACTTGATTAAAATTCAGTTCTTCAGTCATATCAGCCACATTCCAAGTACTTGGTAAGAATATGTGGCTTTTGGCTAGTGTATTAGACACCACAAATTATGGAATATTGTATCACTGAAAAACATTCTAGTGGACTGTGCTGGCTAGATGCTAGGGACCTTACTGGCCATGCTAAAGAATCTTGATTTTGCCCTAAGTTTGATAGAGAGTCATTGGGAAAAGCCAGGGAGAAGGGTCTGAATAGTATATGGTTCACATTTCACAGATGTTACTCTGGCTGCTATCTTATGTGGGACTAGAATAGCAAGAATGGAAGAAAGGGCCAGTTAGAAAACTGTAGTAGTCCAAATTGAGAAGAATAGTGTCCTAAACCACCTATCAGTGGAAAAAGTAAGACATGATTAATTTTAGGATATATTTTAAAGTAAAGTCAGTAAGATTTGTTACAAATGTAGTGTGTGTGGTAAAGGAGAGAGAATAGCTAAGGATGACTTTTGAAGAGTTTTGTGACTCCAGAAGTCATGCAAATGCATGTTTGTAGTGGTCATGGTAAACTTTAAGATGAGATGGATAATCCTGCAAAGATGGTACTAATATAATTGGCTTGACTGAAATTACATACTGGGAAGAAGTGGACAAGAAAGTTGAAGAGGTCAGACAAAGGCCTTTAAAAACTGGGCAGAAGGATTTAGATTTGAATATGAGAAGAGTTGCCATTAATGTTGTAATAGGGAAGTGAAAAATGGGTTGACGTGGAGAGCACTCCAAGCCAAGAAGGTGAGCAATCTAGTCTTAAATGATTATAGAGAGGAAATGGGAAGCAAGAGAAAAGAGCAGACTTGAGAGGAATTTCAAAGACAAGTACAGTGTCAATTTCTCCTTGGAGCAGGCTCTTTAGAATCTACACAGGAAAGGAGGTAGAATTCAACCAGAAGGATCTTTACTTGTCTGGAAACTACTCAGTGAACAACCAGAATAACTGAAAGCTGATTCTAAGAATTGTGGAGACATGGAAAATTCCAAAACTGTGGAGCTAATGTTTGCAGGGGAGAACATAAGAAGCAGGATGAGATAGGTACAAAGTCATCAAGAATCAAGGTTTTTAATCTCACTGGTGGCTCACTAAAGCTCTTCTCTTCTGTTACTTGCCTATCTGAGGGATCAGACAACACTTAGGCATTGGGATTGGTTGTTAGTTCCAGTAATATACATTCAGATTGCGGCAAAAAGATTGAAAGGAGCGCCAGTCATCCAATGAGAAAACACCTGGACTTTTGACCTCTAAGCATAGGCCATCTCTCTACAAAAACGAAAAAAAGGAAAGGGTCAATAGGAAGACCTGGACTAGAATAATTCCCTCCAGTCAGAATGTCTTTCTGGTAAGGAATGTTTATCTCCATAATATGAAAAGCACTTGAAAAAAGTCCTCCTTCCCCAAATCTTATTTAAAAAGCATAATGCAAGTCCCTTACCCTGGAGATTAATATGCTTAACGAGATTGTCTGATCGATTTTTTTTGCATCAGATATTGAACCAAGCATAGCATGCATAATTTAGATATACATGTAAAAACTTAATTATAAATTGGATTTCCGTCCATTGAACAATATTCTTCCTACTGATTTTCATTAAGAAATTTGAGATGAAGTTCCTTGGAAAAATAACAATAGAAATTACATGATATAATTGCAGTTGTCTTTTAAACCAAATTTATACTTGAAAAATGCTAGTGATGATTTTCTGATAACACATTATTCTAAGAAAAGTTAGTTACACACTACTTTTTTTCCAGTGATATTTTCTTAGAATACCATATTTTGGGGAAAATTTACTCTTCTCATCTTAAAGAAGTGTGGGGAAAACTTTACAGACAAGGATGCTGAGGAAAGGAGCTACTGATAACAGAGGACCTGAACACGTTCCAAGCATTTTCTTGCTGAGAATTTTGCTGGTGAATCTTTCTATAATCTGGTTTGAATTTCCCTGATTTCAGTGGAATGGAAATCCCAGTCAAATGGAACACAATTTCATTCACAGTTAATCACCAGTTGAAAATACTTTATAAATTTCAATTTTATCATTTTTATGATTTCCTTTTCCAAACTACTCAGAATCACCATTCTGAATGCCAGTCATTGAATATTCTGCATGATGGACAATTTTTCCCTTGCATCAACGTGTCCATACCTTTTTGCTCTCCTGGGCCTTATGTCTGACTCAACATTTCCTAGAGACCATCACCTTTCTCAGTTTACTTTGAGACTTCTGAATTGCTTCTGCTTTTGTATTAGAAAATAAATCATTGAACTAGTTGGAATTTTATGTTCCTTAGATATTGAAAATGATGGACTATCAGAGAAGCAAACAGGTTTTGTCTTTTGGTGCTTTTGTGTCTTGCTTTTGATTTTTATTTAGTGATTAGAACAGTAGTTCTTCAGACTTTTTGCTTTTCTTTTCTGATCCTTGGCTGTGTTTCCCACAAATCATTTTTGTCAGGTGCTGCACTCCTAATAGGTTTGATGCTTCTTAAATCTTATTTAAAAGGTAAATTAATAAGACTGAATTTGTGGTGTCTGTTTGTTTAATTAATAAATTTTTGCCAGATAATTGATCAGTTTGCTGGTAACCAATGACCCCAATCTAACTGACAAGAAAAGACAAATTTCCAAACATGAAGTTGCATTATTGTCAACTTCTACCGAGTAGATTTTTAAACTGATACATTAGCTCTATCTCTTTTATTCAAGAATATATCCTGTAAGTGAAAATGATGAAAATAATATTCTATGAATAAATTACATGAGCAAAATAGACTAAAAGGAAAAAAATCCATCTTATAAAATGAAAACATGCTCTTTATGCTTCTTCCCATGAATACAGTAAAGAACTGATATGAAATCAGGAGACCTTGTGTTGGGCAACTCAGCCCACTGAAGCCTCTTAAATAAGCAGATTTTTAATCACTGTGAAAGGTCTTCCTCCTATATCATCCAAGTGCTCTATAATATGGATTTTGTGAACTTGTCTGAGAAAACAATATGTATTATTTCATAACTTATTTGTTAGTCTTTTTTGTGGTTAAGTTATTTTGGCAAAGCTTCTTTCATAAACTGCCTGTTTGGTGAGTTCTCCATATAACAAGTAGGAAAAAAATCCTAATATTCAATTTCTACTAAATCATAATGTTAGTAATGGGAATTATGTTAAACTTGCATATCAGGAGCCAAGGGCAAGTTGTCAAGCCATGTAGCTTCCTATCAGAATCCTTCCTGGCTCTTAATTGGACCTTCATTTGTAGGTCTGTCCACAGCCTGGTTGGACAGTTATGCAGAGAGCCTGTGTCCAGCTCTCTGAGCCCAGGCACCTGCTTCCCAGACTCTAGACTGGGACGTCCCAGACTCTAGCCTTCTGTGAGACAGAAGGAGGCTCAGGAGGCAAGCAGCAGCGTTGACCTGGCCCCCCCACTGATCAAGCCAAAATGTCACCTGCCAGCTTATGACCTTTGTAGTAAAACTTTTCTAGTGTCATCTATGAAGATGTGTTTTTTAAAAATGAAAACAAAGAAAAAGAAAGAAGGGAGGAAGGAAGGGAAACAATTACACTCATCAAATCAAATAGTATAGGTTGCCATAGCTGCAGAACAGGCGTTTGTGTTTTGTAATTATCTAATATCTTACTTTAAGGTGGGGTCTCTATAAGCACAGCCTGAGGTTTACCAGCATGTAGTATATCAAGGGTGTTCTCAGGAGAAACTTAAGGAAGACAGAGAAGTAGGTTGAATGAGAATGTGGCCACACGGATATCCAGTCTCACAGTAGAACTCTGGAGCATGAAGCACCCACAGAGCTGTCCTTGTCTTAAGGCAATGTGACTTTTTAAACTTTGTATCAGTCAGTCCCTGGCACCAGAGATGGAATGAATGGGGCGGTACATAATCTCCCAGAGGAAAAGATCCCATTAGTTGAGAGTAACTCTGAAGGAAGCAAGATCTATGAGCAATTGAGGGATGGGAGTAAGACCCCAGCAGGGGATCTAAGCAGGACGACTGCAGCACCCTCCATCGTAGGGTCCTACGTGTACTGCTTCATCCTTTCCCTTTTCTGTGCTTTAAAATTTGGAATTTTATTAAAATTTTTGCTTCAAAAACAGATTGATAACCAGGTGTGGTGGTGTACATATAATCCCAATCCCTGGAAAACAGAAAAGAAGATCCTGAGATCCAGGTCAGCATGGCTTCAAAGTGAAACCCTCTCAAAAATAATAATATAAATCAATCCAGGTTGACAGACACCTATAGTAAAGATATATTTACCTCCATGGCAGAAAGTAAATATCTACTCTGGGTGCATGAAATACTCATCCTGCCAATTGATGACATGCAGGTGCTCTCTTGACCCAAGCGTGTCCACAAACATTCCCTTGATATATAAGGGCTCTGGCTGCAGTGTCTACCACCCCACACATGGCCAGAGCTCATTCAGCAGACAAGGAGTTAAATGCCAGGACCATACTGGCTTGGCCCTGCCTCCTGTATTCTATGCTTCCTTGTCCAGCTGTGAATTTGATTAAAGAAGGCAAAGGAAGTCAGCTTCATATGTCAAGACTAACTTGCTCAAAGTCCATACAACGTTTTGTGTTCATTTGGAAACTACCAAATTTCAAACTTCTAAGATGTTCCTATCCCTTCATTCTAGAGTCATACTGGCTTGTAGAAACTAGTATCTATCCCTTATAGCAATAAAGGGACAGATGGTCAAATAAAGCGTCCTAGGAGGCAAAGGGAACCTCTGAGCCATGCGTTTCCTTGGCAGGGATTTCATATGCTAACGTATACTCTGGTTCGTCCACAGCAATGAGGATATTTTTAGAGGTTTTCTTATGTTCAGAAAATGCTCATTCTTTCAAACGGCATTAACAGAGACTGCAAGTTGCTTTGTTACAAAAACCTTGCAGGAAGGTTCCTTAAGGACCTTGATAGAAAATAGCAAGTGTGTCAGGTTGGAACTATAGTTAGAAATGCTTCAGGGAATCCAAGGAAGCATGAGCCAGCTGCTTGATATAGCTAGGCAGGTGTGATGCTGTGTGAGAGCTGCAGCCATGACCAGTCACGGTTCCCCAGGTGCTGCCCTCAGGCCCCTAGGGACCTGTTTCCTTCCGTCTGCTAGGAAGACAAAAATATCATTCTTCAATGAGTTGAAAATAGCCTGCACAGCCAGCTATGTAGTTTTTTTTTTTTGCATTACTGGGACTTGAACTCAGGGCCTTCACCTTGAGCCACTCCACCAGCTCTATTTTTATGAAGGGTTTTTTGAGATAGGGTTTCTCAGAACTATTTACCCAGCCTGGCTTCAAACCGAAATCCTCCTGATCTCTGCCTCCTGATTAGCTAGGATTACAAGCATGAGCCACTGGCACCTGGCCAGCTACACAATTTATGGGACCCAGTGCACAAGAAAATAGGAGCTCCATGTTCAAACATTTTTAAGGATTTCAAGACAGCAATAACAATAAATATTAAACCAAGCACAGGGCCTATCTAAGTGCGGGGACTGTGCCACTGTTTCCCCATTGCAGTTTGGCAAGGTGGGAGAAGAGGGGAGGAGAAGGGGATGAGCATTTCTTTCAGACATTCTGGACAAGATGATTTAGGTACAGTGCATATTTAATCCTCTTTGTACCGATGAGGAGACTTTGGAGATAGAGGCTCAAGGAATTAAAGCAGCTTGTCCTGCCATGGTCACAAGGCTGATTCGTGTCTACACTGAGATTCGTTTTTGGCTCTCTGTCCCTGTTTGTTTGTTTGTTTGTTTAATTTCCCCATATCCACATTCCTGAAGCAATAAAGGCTTGTAGAAGAGTAATTTTTATCTGTTTTCAAATTTTATGCCCTACAAGGCCAAGGAACGAGTAACAGTTCAGTTAAAAAGTTTTGTTAAGAGTTTATAAATGAAAAAAAAAAAAAGAGTGAGTAAATGACCCAGAGAAGGAGAGGGCAAGGAGGGAAAAAAAGAGAAGAGTAAATAGAAGAGGAAGAGAGAAGACAGAGCAGAAGAAGGAAAGCTAGCCTGTCCTGGACAGTTGCTGCAGACCATTTTGCAGGCCTTATTTTATTTAATCCTCACAACAATCCTCTCGGACAGGTCCTGTATTTATGTCCACCTTACAGAGGCAGAGCAAGAAACTTATCACAGTTCAGAAACTTGTTCAAGGCTGAAGGCTCAGAATTTCTACTAAAGAATCTAACATTAGCCCAGAAGGTCACCTAGAATGGACTTGAGGGATAGATAAGGGAGAAAATTCCAAGATAATTCCAATCTTCATAAATCATAACTGTGAGAAAATAGTAATAATAAATAGAAATCAGCTCTACTCAAGAATAAGAAGGAAAATGAATGCACGTATCTGAATCCCTGAGCAAACCCTCCCATCATTGGCATTGTGGAGGTCTCCATTCTGCCTGTGTGTTCCCTCCATATTTTCTAATGCTAAGTGTCTGTCAGCCTCCCAAACTCACATGATTCTATTGAAAGCCTTAGCTGCAGAGTAAATTCATCCCAGCTCAGCTCTTCACCCTTAAAAATGAATGACCAGTGTGCACAAACCAAACAACCAATCCAGAAAAATGAGAGGTAACACAAGGACTGCTCGTGATTAACCACAAACATGTTCTCATTGGTATCTTCAGAGAGATCCAAGGATTGTGACCATACCAAAAGAAGTGATTTATATTTATTTTTAGAAAAGGGATGGTCAATACCTGTGAATTTTAGAAAAATAACATATCTAATTTTTCATGTGCTAATTAAAATAAACAAACTTAATTAAAAAAAATCAATGCAAGTTCTGAAAAACAGAATGGACAGCTCAAGATAGAATCAGTGAAACAAAAGATAAAGTAGGTAAATTGCCCAAAAGCTACCATAAAGAATAATTTATAAAAGTCTGGAGATATTGAAGTAGCCACAGGTCAACCAGTCATCTCCACTAAGAGAGAATGTAGGTAAGCAAATAATTAAAGAAAAAGAAGAAGAAAATAATAATAAATTTAACAGGAAAACTAAAAATAGAAGAAAATTGGATTTTTATGCTTCATTGCCAAACAATAAAAGCAAAACTGTAGAAATGAACAATAAATTTGAAAGGACTCTGCATATACAAATAGCAGATCTGACCTTTGTAAACTACAAGGATGTGGGGAGGAAATCCCTAAATGTCTCCAGAAATTAAGAAACAAATGCCCTTCTCATAATGAGAATCAGAGAGGCAGAAGGCAGTCAAAGTCAAGGGCACCATGGTTTCAGAATCTGAACAGGAAATGTATTCTGCCTGGAACCCAATATCAATTCATTTGGATGATTCTGAAAAAAAAAAAAAACAGTCATCAATATGTCTCCCAAAAGAACATAAATACAAATTAAGCCCTGAAAAAAGCATTCCAAAGGCACCAGGAAATTGAAAAATATGTCTCCTTGGTCTCAGAACCAAGGAGACTGTATCCCTAAAAAAGTAAGGGCAGCTCAATATAGAAAAAAAAGTATGCAATCATCTACTTCCATTTTTAAAAAATTCCTGATTATCAAAAGATGTCTACCAAAAATCTGCAACAACTTCCCACCTGCAGTAAACCACAAATGCCTATAATGTGAGGAATGAGACAAGGGATATTCTTGCTCATGTTACTCAACATTATTCTACAAGTCCCCAAATGGGAGAAATAAGTATGAATTTATTCTGGAAACAGAGACAAAACTGCCATTATTATCAGCCGATATGAAAGTCTGTTTAAAGTAACCAATTGAAACTCTATGATAATAAGAAAATTCTATATGCATGATCTAAAATACAAGCTACAAACTCCATTAATTTTCCTTACATCAACAACAGTAATTATGACACACCTAAGAATATCTTCAACAAGAAATAAGTAAGTCACACATGAAGAAACATGCAAATATTATGGAAAGATAATGACATTTTTAGATGACTAAATATTGTAAAGATGTTAATCCACCATAAATAAAAATCAACAGAACTTTCATTAAAAGTGAAAATTAGCAAATTCATCCCACCATCCTTCTTTTTTTATTGTTGTGCTGGGAGGGAGTATATAAATGTTCTTATAAGATATCAAATATATCATTTTTAATTCACTCCCTCCATCATTCTCCTTTATCCTCCCTTCATTCCTGGAATAGTTTCAATAAGTCTCATTTTTCCATTTACATACATGTGTACACAGTATTTATACCATATTCACCCTCCCACACCCTTTCCCCACATTTTCTCCTCCCCCTCCCAGGACAGGACCTGTTTTGCCCTCTCGTCTTCCAATTTTGTAAAAGAAAAAAAATTACATTTTTGTTTGTTTGAGATAGCTACACAGGGAGTTTACTTTTGACATTTCCATGTGTGTGGATTATAATCTGAATTGATTCATCTCTTCTATTTTAATTCTTTCTACCTTAGTCCCCTTCTTACGGTGACTTCAGCAAGTTTAAAAATTCTATATTCATTCTTGTAGAAAATACATTAACCATATTCATCTTCCTAACTTCCTTCTTTTACCCTCCCCCTCTCATATATGACCTCCCCTAAGTGTTACCAGTTTTTCATAATATTGCTATATTTGTAGTAAGTGTATATTCCACATGTGAGAGAAAACATGCAGCATTTGGCCTTCTGAATCTGGCTAACTCCACTTAAGATGATGTTCTCCATTTCCATCCATTTACCTGCAAACAACAAAATCCTTCTGAGGGAATTAATGACAGGTACTGAAAACCATGTCAAAGGGCTGTTATGAGAATTAAATGCAGCAATACATAATGCCAACTCATAGTAGCATCCACAAATATTAGATTTTTTATATTACTCTTTTAAAATCTCCCGGCATATGAATATGTGTATGATAATTTTTATTGAAGCAGTGCTTATAACAGCAAAATTATACCACCTTCAAATTCCTGTCAGTATTATAATGATTCAGTATAATATATCCATAGCATGCAAAAATAGTAGTAAAATTTATTATGCATATGCTTATAATCTATCATTCATAAAGCAAGTCACAGGATAAAATGTGTGTTGCTATTTGTATAGAAAGCATAAAAGTCATAAGTAAATAGAGACTGGAGCTCCGTATGTCACTCAATGGTGAGTGCTTGCCCAGCACCACAAAAAAATGTTATGATATAGCTAGACCAATAGATAGATATATCAAAAATTTTAATTAAGTTAAATACAGTAGAGTCATAGAAATTGCTCTGGAATTATACACACCAAATCGGTACCAATTGTTTGTGTGCAGAATACATAGATTAGTCATACTGTCATTGCCTTTCTTCACTACAAACACATCTAGTATCTGAAATTTCTAAGAGGTGTGTTATTGTTTAAGACCTTTAGAGTAGGAAAGAATAAACAGTATTCTAAGGTTTCATTGGACATGCTGGTGCCAGTAGAGGAGCTGAGAGCATCCCTTCTGTCTTTGTGACTTCTGTCCACAGTACCAACCCCTTAACCCTTTCCCCTCTTGGCTCTTAAAGACCCAGTTCATTTACCTGTGAATGCTCTGATGACACCACTATGCCTATACAATATGCCACCAACAGAACTGCTAGCTGCCCGACTCTTACTGGAGAAACGCTTCACACCAAGCAGCAAGCCTCACCTCATGCCACCTGTGCCCAATCCCAAAGCAAGCCCCTTGGCCACCCATACCTCTTACAGTTTTCTCTTCATTTCTCATAGCAACTTTCTCCCAGGCTCCCTAGTCCCCAGTCTCCCTCCTCTGAAACCTTGAGGAATGACAGTCACATTCCTTTGCGTTTTGAGTCTCTGCACAGCTCCCCTGCCTTGTGACTCACTAAGGCCAGAAGCTCCCCAGGGTCCACAGCTTCCTGTGGCCCTTCCAGTGGGGCTTCTGCAATTCCTCTACTCCTACTTCATGGTCTGTAGGTAAAGAAGGGCCTCCCTCTCCAACCCAGGCTGCCTTGGAGCCATCACTGTATCCACAAATGTAGAACCACTTACTCTTGGAAGGCTGGCATGACCTGGCCTTGCCTTCCCATCAACCTCATCTGGCTAATTCCTCGATCACAGGTCATACTTAGCAACTATCAAGTACATGCGGCTCCCTGAATCTTGTTTTCATGCCTTTTCCTTGGCTGCTCCTGACCCAAAGTCTCTTCTACTTCTCCTGCTACTGCCACCTCTACTGGCATTGTCCTCATAGAGCTTTGCCCAGAAAACTTTCTTTCCCAGTCATAAGCCTCTCTTCCTGTCTGAAAGGCTGATTAATATCCTGCTCCAGTCACCTCACAGACTCTGAGATAGAGAATCACATGCCAGGACTTGACTGAGGTGCCGTTGGAAATGCGCCCTGGACAGGGCTGCAGAAAAAAAAGTATGCAGAGGCCATAGTGAGTTATGAAGCAGGCATAGCCAAAGCCTCAGTCAACTGATGGGCAGGGGGTAGGGGGGCTGTGCAGCTGGACTGGTCCATCAGCGTCATTTCAAACTGGGAAAGAGCATGGTTTCCAGGCACTTGCATCCACCAACTGTGCCTGCACAGAGAGGCAGCTCCCTTCACTGCAAGCCTGAAGCCACCAACTCTCCAGCAGCCAAGGAATGAGACAAGTGATCCAGGTTGTGCACCACCACTTCTGCTGTGTGATACTCCTCTGTGCATCTGTGTGCCCATTGTTTTGCACTTACCAGGATATCTTATAATGTGTCAGCCTTTTCTCTAGACCAAGGTTCAGCAAACTATATCCTGAAGGCCACCTCCAGCCCACTGCCTGATTTTGTAAATAAAGTTTTATTGGAACACAGTTTTGCTTATTCACTTACTTATTATTGTTTGTGGTCATGTTCATACTATAATGCAGAGTTGAGTATTAGTAACAGAGACTATATGGCCTTCAGACCTTAAAATCATTTCTATCCAGGTCTTTACAGAAAGTTGACTAACTCTGCTGTATTGTCATATGCATCATACCATAAGTGGTGCTGGGAAATTGGATTTTGGATGAATGACCAAAGAATCAGTGCATGGGAAAATAAGTCACGTGGACTTGGGTTTGAGTCTTGCCTCTGCCGTTCAACAGTTAGGATCTTTGGCACATTGTTTAACCTCTCCAAACTCGGGTGCCTCCTCAATAAAATGGGATTTGTATTACTTTCTATTCAGGGTTGTGATAAAATTTAAATGAGAACACTTTATTGATGACTACTACAGTACCTAACACACTCTGTATGTTCACTTAAATAAAAGCCATTAGGTCTTTTCAAGCAGTTATATAACATTTTAAGGCTGAAAAAAGCTGAATTGTATTTCACTTACCTCTTTGAGTAGACTAGATGTTAGTTGGGCTTGTTTAACTAAAAAAAAAAAAAAAAAAAACCAAAAACTAGGCACCTGCCAGAAATACAAGGCCTGTCCTTGTTGCATAAATGTGACAGACAGTCCTAATGGTTCTCAGAGGTGTCATGTTGTATACCTCTGGCTCAGATTCTAATTAATTGGAGCAAGCCACATACCATAATGAGAAGCACTGTAACTTGGGGGTGACAACTAATCTGTCATAGCTGTTCTGAAGTCCATTTCATTAGCAGGTGCAGTCATGCTGCAGGCCAGCCCCAGGACACCAACTCCACAGCATTACATCCAGATGGGGCAGTCTCTGCCTGTATGGTGGAGCCTTTAATGTCTTTCTATAAGTAACCTTACTAATGCCATTGTATTTCATGTAGGCAATACTAGATGCTATAAACTTTCAAAAGTCATTGGCTTAACACCAAGAAATGTGTTTCTCTCACCATCAAGCAATCCAAAGTAAGTGTATCGGTTTTTTGCTGAGTAACAAAATACCACATATTTAAAAGCTTTAAACAACACAAATTTTTTATTTCTCAGATTCTGTGGGTCAGGAGTCTGGATAAAGATTAGCTGGCTTCTCTGCTTAGCATCTTACAAAGGTGAAATTGAGATGTCAGTCAAGGTGCCAATCTCATGCAAGGCTTTGGGGCCTCTTCCAAACTCACTGGTTGTTAGAAGAATTCATTTCATTGCAGCTAAATGACTGAGGCCCCCACTCCCATGCTAAGTCAAGTCCAGAGAAGCTTTCAGGAACTAGAGGCAGCCCAAGGTCCTTGCCACATCCCCTCTCCTCTCACAAAATGAATGCTTAAAAGTCTTCAAAGCCAACAGGGTATTAGCACTGTAGTCTTTTGGATGGAATCTTACATAATATAACAGACTAATAATCAGAGTGACTCTGCTATCACTTTTCTCATACAGTGTAACCTGATCAACAGAGTTCTATTCCATTATATTCACAAGCTCTGCCCACATACTAGTGGAGGGAATTATGTACTCCTGCTCCCCTAAGTCTTTGCTTCTCCTTTTCTCCCCATGCTTCTCCTCCATCTCTTCCTCCTCCTCTTACTATTAAACCAGTCATTATCATTCTCCACCAGGGGTCTCTGTGTGCTCAGAAACCCTATTGTTGTCTATCCCCTAGCCATTTACTCCTCTTTCAAGTTTCTAACAAAATACTAATATTATTCTGGTATCCAACCTGTCTTTGTATAACACATTCTCAACCTAGCCCAATCAGGCAAATCCTGATTGTTCTAAGTCAAGCATGGTGACTTCATTTTCCTTGCCAGTGATTGGTTTAGGAAGGACATCAGTTACAATTCTGGCCATTGAAACCTGAGAGAATTCTAACCTTGAGTTCCTGGGAAAGATTTCTCAGAATGATAAGAATAGACAAGGGAAGATGCCATTACTCTTCTGCTGCTAAATATTTGCAAACAGGCAGACATTTTTTAGCTCTGAGCCAAGCCAGCTTTAAGGATGGGATGAGGAAACAAAATAAAATAATGGAAAGAACCTGAGTCATTAGTGATATCATTCTGCTGATGAGTTAGCCATCCCTAGAGACTCCCTGCATTAGTACCTGGTGCTTCCTGAAACAATAGTCTTATTGGCTTCAGCAAGGTTGAATCTGGGTTTCCTAATACTTGAATTATAGGCACATAAATGATTGTATGTACATGCATATCAATCTTCAATTGTGGCACCTACCACTATGCATGATGAAACTAGGCAAAATATTGTGGTTCCCTTACTTCAGTTACAGTTGGAGACATGAATAGCAATGGTAACAACAATGTAGAAGGTAGTTGCCTCTGGCCAGGGGATAATATCAAGGTAACTAGAATGAAGTTTGCTCAGTCTATTACCTCTTCTTTTACTAAACAGCATTTAGAAGTATAAAAACATAGGATTGACATATTTTGTAGTTTTCCAGATTCAATGTTCTCAATTTTGAAAATTCAGAGTAAGTGTGCCAATGTCCGACTTTAAAGGAGCTGTTAATGATTTGGTATTAAGATTTCGTTGAATGTAATTTCTCAGTCCAAATCAGTGGAGCAGAGTAGTCAAGTAATAATTTAGTTGATTTGCGCAAATAAAGGTTATAAGGAGGTAAATAGAACTGATGCTTAGTCTCCATAAGCATTGGACCAGTCATGTTGAGGTTCCCAATATAAAATTCATTCTCATTGTGTTGTTTTGTTTTTGCATCCCAGCAATATGGATTATATAAACTGAGAGGTCCTTGACCCAGAAAGCCAAGTGATCTGTTGGGGAATCATGTCCATCGAAAGCTTAACTGGCTTGTAGTGGTAAGAACAATTCATCAGATTCTATACATAGACTATTACTTAAAAGTTATCGTGTACCCACAGAATCAATCCATGTGCATCTTGGGGAAGAAATAGAGAAAACAAGTCATGCATTAAATTACCAAGGTGAAATTCTTCAAGTAAATGACTCCATAAAGCCAAACAGAATGAACATTCAGCTGCAGTCTGGAGAAACCTGTCAGCCATACATTTTTATTTTTTATAAATCCAATATACAGATGAGGTAAAAAACTAGGGCATTTTGCAAACCTTGAGAGGAGATTTGTTCATGTTCATGGAGTCACATTGCTTATGATAGATTAGCAATAAGTCTCCAAAAGAACTGACTTTTCTTTAAAAGATATATGGAAATGAGAATAGGAGCTTAAGATCATCTAGGGTGGTCTATTTTTGGAGAAAATTATTTGCTGAGGATATTTGTCACTCATTCAAGACGACAGGCTATGAGCCATGGTAGGCATCAGTAGTAACAGCCAGCTCTTGGCAGAAAAAGAAAATAATCTTTTCATTCTTGGAAAGCTTTAAAAGAAATATTATCAAGTGCAAAGGCAGGCGAGACAGGCCATGAGAGAATGAGAAATTTGAAGGCATTTTCTGTATATGTGTGTGCATGTACTACACATGCTGATTTACTAGTGTCTGTTTGCTCATAAGATTATCAGGCATGGGTATAAAGATGTGCTCTATGGGTTATGTGTGTCTCTATTGTACACTTCTAAATATAAGGAAAAATATGTAGCTAATGTTTATTGGATCAATACTGTGTCTCAAACTTTGTTCTAAGAGCTTTATAGGGATTATCTTCTTGAATTATCTCAACAGCCTACATTTTCTATTCACAAAGAGGTTAATAGAGCTATTAGCAATCAAAAACCAGGATTCAGATCTAGGCAGCTGGGCCATTTGTGGAAATCAGCTCCCCAGGGCCATTTGCCACTTATTACATTGTTATATTGTATGATGACCATGTTTTTATAGTTTTTGTCTTGGAGAAAATCCTAAAGGAGATGAGTTCTCTTTATTTTCTGTATTAAATCAGTACATCGCTTAGACTGGCAATAAACTGGTTAAAACAAACACACCCATTTTCTTGGTAGCACACTGATACAGCAAATTAAGATTAAAAAGCTAAAGGTGTAGGGTGTCTGTTTGTCATTCCCATCTGATCTTTGTTTCATTTTCAAATGTATCTCTTAACCCACACAGTTCACCCTAATGCTTTGCCATCTGGTCTCAGGCTCATAAAAACAGTTTAGTGCAATGTTAGGGACTATAAATTCAGGGAACTTGAATTCTCTTTACACACGTCTTCACATGGACATTTAATAGTTATCTGAAAGCTGACCCATGAAAAAACAATTGTCTAAAAGCCATCACTGCCCACATTAGACATGTTTCTTTACCCTGTCTGTCATTTCAGTAAATGGCCACCTCTCCAATGGCAGTGACACAAGTCAGGAGCCATGAACTCATCCTTGACTGCTCTCTTTCCTTGTACCCTGCCTCTGATCCTCTAAAACCACTGAAGGCTCTAATTTCAAAACACGTCAAGCACATATAGCCATTTTCATACTGTTGCCCTGGCTTACACCATTATCTGTCTGTAGTTCTCCACCTGTCCAGTTAGCACAATCCTCTTAATGTCTAGTTCACTCAAAGTCAAGCACTGTCCTTTCATCACACTGAGAATAAATCTAGCGCCCTCACCAGGGCCTCTGAGGTCCTACAGGACAGTAACACCTCATCCTCATCCTTTGCCCCTTCCTCTCCCTCTCAGTCTACTCCAGTGATCAATGCTCAAGTTCCTTGTGCTTCCCAAGCACACAGATCATACTCCCATCCCAGGTGGGGAGAATAGCCAGGATCTAAGCATGCTCGTAGGAGATGTTCCCAAGCAGCTCTTAAGAAAAGTACTCAGGAAAGGTAGACAGTATTTTGCCAACAAGTTGCATATCCATCATAGGTAATAAGACCACAGCAACTAAGCCCAGAAAAGACTACTGCTCCAGAATGTGGTCTTCAAGTAACCATGGTGGAAGGTCCCCAAATAGCCACTAGACCTAGGGACATAGGCTCTGAGGGCAGCAAACAAATCCTGTCATGAAGTGACCTCAGTGGGTCACAAAGTAAGGATTCTGGAGACTTGAGAGGCCTGGGCTTGATTCCCACTTCCTGTCAGCATGTGACTATGAGCTGTCATTTAGCCTCTGTGGTTCCCAATCTCATATTTCAAAATTTTGCAGTGATTACTTTCTCACAATACTATTTTGAGTTTATCCAAAAATCTGCATGTACCCATGGGAATGAATTATATATGTGCTATACCAGTTAAGTATATCAGCCGTACAAGTGAAAGACAATTTGGGCTAAAAAGTAACAAAAGACCCCAATTTAAAGTGAGTATGGGTTTGTTTTTCTCACGTAACAATAAGTGTGGAGGTAGGGAATGAATGGATGGCTTAGTTCAGCCACTCAAAGAACTTCAAATCTTCCTTTGCTCTGCCACCGTGGGCTGTTGATTTTTGTTTTGTTTTGTTTTGTTTTTGAGACAGTGTCTCAGTATGCAGCCTAGGCTAGCTCTAAATGTACAGTCCTCCTGCCTCAACCTCCTGAGTGCTGGGATTACAGGCATGTGCCACCAGGCCTGAATGTGGCATTTTTTCCTCTTGTGAATGCCTTGTTGTGGTGAGAGGGCTATTGTAGATTCAGGCGTTATGCCTGTGTTCAAGATAAGAAAGAGAAAACGGGAGGACCATCCAAGACCTCTCTATTGTTTCAGAAAAGCAAAAACCTCAAGAAATCTACATTGGATGCACATTTCATTAGGCAGAACTGTGTTGTGTGGCCACTCCTTGCTATAGGGAAAGCTGCACACATTGTTATTCCAAGTAGAATGGAGGTTTTGTAAGAAAAATTAGAAGTAGAGGCTAGAAGGTGGGTACACAACTGACAGAGTCTGCAGTGGGAGAAAAAAAATGTTTGAAGAGAGGTAAGACTGAGATTGGCTTTAGGAGAGCTTCAAAGTTATTTAATCCAATCCACAAGGAATTTGCAAGCATGGGGTGGTGAGACATGCAAAAAAGAGAGCTAATTATTATAATATTATGCAAACTAGAATGGGAAATTTACTTGGAGTGTGAGTATTATGCTATGGTAGACCCAGAGAGCCACCAGTTCTGGTTGGAATGATGGAGGCATTGTCAGGATACAGGCAGTAATCATTCAGTAAGCATACCCTGTGTCCAACACATTTCAATATTAATTGCTGAGGTCTCTCCAGTGAGGAAGATAGAAGTCACCTGCCCTTTCAGAGTTCATATTTCAAGAGGGACGTAGGAAAGAAACAAGCAAATTCCAATTGTTACATATCCTTTGTGAACAAAAGTTCAAAAGCAGGAAAGTTCACTCTGCTAGTGGATCTGCTGGTACTGAGATTAGGCAGTCCCCAGAGGTCTGATTTGGCCATGGGCAAGATTGACTCTGGACTCTATAAGTTACTTTTGGATGGCTTTGCCATTCTGACCTTCAGTATTATCATCTGTAAATTGGAATTATAACACTTCATAGAGTTGTAGGGTGGGTGTGCTGAAACATTGCATTCAGTGTCCACTGCACAGTAATCACTCCATAAATAAAATCTGCTTTCAAATATTGTACTCTGGTTGTTGTTCCTCTTCTTCCTTTGGAAAGGTCTCAATCAGTCCTTTCCACCAAAGCACCCTTTCTTCAGATGATAGAATATTTTCAGTTATATGTAAGGATAGAAGACTGAATAATCAATGTAAAAAAAAACTCATTTGAACTAATTCACTCATTATTTCTTTCATTCAACATCCTTTCCCACCTCCAATGTGTCAGTCATTGCTCTGGATAAGTACTTAGTGTCTAATAAAAATATAATACAGACCATATTTGTAATTTAAAACTTTCTAGTCACCATATTAATAAAAGTTTTTTAAAAAGAGAAGAAATTAAGCTTGATAAGTCAATATAAAAATATCACTATGGTTTTTTTTTTCTTTTGCACGAAGAGTTCCAAATCAGGGCATGTTTCGCTCTACAGTACACTTCAGCTCAGGCCAACCACATCCTAAGTGCCTGACAGACCCAGGTGGTGAGGGCTTAGTCAGCTCTATAGACCATGCAAACAGGTGTGAACAAAATACACAATACTGCTCTCAATGGCTTTACGCTCTAGGGAAAATAAACTAACTGGCCTCTGTGGGTTTTCTATTGATGGAGGTGCAGAATTACCATCTGGCTTTTGGTGTGGTAACTCTAAAGCAAGAGGTCAGGACAGTTTCATTATTTCATAATATCTCTTTAAGAATAACCTACTCAATTTTAATTAATATCCTAAATATTTATCCTCCATTTTACTATTAAGCATTTACAAGTCTCTAGTACAAAGAGAAGTCCCCAAACCATTGCCAGACTCCAATCAATTAATACCAGACACAAGCCATACTAACCTGCTCCATTTTGATTTTCTAGTTGTATTGGTCAATTTCCTAACTTCTGGATCCAGCAACCTACAAATCTAGGGGATTTTCACCACAAATGGTTATTTCTCATTCATGCCAAGTACTTGCCAAATTTACATTTTAATATTTTCCTTATGGATTGTGATTACTGGGTCTGTTTAAGACATTTTCCATACATCAGATGTCATAGATACTCTTTTACACTTTCATTTGTTACCTTTGTTATTTCAGTTCAACTGGAAATTTGTGGCACAAAGAGAGGAAGGAATCCAATTTGTCTGTGTCATACAATTCTTAACTTACACAATTCTACATATATTCACCACTTGTTGGGGGATTCTGTGTTTGATTTCTGTGTTTCATAATTTATTCCTATAGCTTTCTTTGTAATATGTCTTAAATTTTAGCTGGGATATCACTATCTTTGCTCCTCTTTTTAAATAGGTCCTTTAAATATGTTCCCTAATCTGATCCTTTATTCTGAAAGGTAATTTTTTTATTCAGATGTTAAATTGCTTGATATTATATTAGAATTATACTTAATTTTTGCAGTCACTTGGAAAGAATTGACTTAGTAAAAATGTTATGGCATAATATACATAAACCTGGTATATCCTTCTATTATTTAGATCTTTTTATGTCCTTTTTTTTTTAACCTTTTTGTTTTGGCAGCACTGGGGTCTGAACTCAGGGCTTTGCACTTGTTATGCAGGCACTTTACCACTTGAACCATGACCCAGCTCTTTTTTGCTTTAGTTACTTTTAAGATAGGGTCTCCCATTTTTTCCATGGATTATCCTCAGACCACCATCCTCCTTCCTATGCCTCCCACATGACTAGGATCACAAATAAAGCACCACACTTAACTTATTTGTTCAGATGTGATATCACTAACTTTGCCCAGGCTGGCCTTGAACCACAATCCTACCTACCTCCAACTCCTGAGTATGTGGTGGTGTGTGCCACCACATACATTTGGGGCCTATCCAGGTATGGAAATTGGTTCCCATGGTTTATGTTTATTCTTCTTCCAGTCAAGGATGTGTGCCTATCCACACTTTGACCCACATGACACATTCACCCTCACATTCACATATGTATGCAAATTTTTCTTATATTTGCCTCACTGTTTACAGACAGAAGTTTCAGAACAATGAAAATAACAGTCTCTGTTCCTAGAATAAACTCTATGTGAGCACATAATATATTTCTTTCAATATTTGGTCATTTGAGTTCTTAACATTTTAGTTGGAATGTTTCTATATTCAGAAAAGAAATTGGGCTGTAGAATGGGTATTTACAGCTGATTTTTTAAAAAAAAGAATTGTAGGCTTTGAGTTCAATCCCCAGTATCATTTAAAAAAGAAAGAGAGGAGAGAGAATTGGGTCTATAATGTGGAGTTGTTTATGTAGTATAGAGTTTGTGCTCCTTGAATTTTTGAAGGAACTTTCCCATAAAACATTGGACCCAGACACTATTACAGACACATATTTAGGAAAAAATTCCACATCTTCTATGATAATTGAGCTAATCTACTATTCTACCATTTCTAAATGCATCTTAGCAATATATATTTTCCTAGAAGTTATCTTTTTTAACTGAATTTTAAAGTGTATTTACTAAAGGATCTCAAATTACTTGTATTTATGATGTCTCCTTTCTCATTCTAAATTTTGTGTACTTAGTGGATATATTTTTCCTCTTGATTACATTAAGTAAAAATTTTCTATTCTATTATTCTTTCAGTAAACTAGTTCTTAGACCTGTCTATTCTATGATTTTTGTTTTATTTTCTTGGATTTTTCTCATTTTTATTAGAATACATTCATTGTACAAGGGGAATGCATTGTGACAATTCTGAATAGTCTTACATTGTACATTAATTAAGTCGCCCCCAACATCTCCCCCCTGCAATTATTTTGTGGTTTTTTTCTATTAAATACTATCCTGATTTCTTGGAATTGCTTTGTGTTTCTTTTTTGTAATTTTTGGTTGCATTATTCATTCAATTTCCATTCTTTCATTTGTAACAATAAAAGAAAATGAATCACTCTTGAATAAAACCCATCTATCTGTCAAATTTTTATAATTAATATTCTCACCATGATTTTTCTAAGTACTCCAAAACAGAAGCTGGTTTGTGTATTCATGATGCTAATGAGGGGGTCAAGTTTCATTACTCACTGATTACGTGTTTAATAATTGTCATTTGCTTTTTTGGGTTACTAAGTTCTTTGTTCATAGCTATGCACTCATAAAACATGACCTGCTCAATCATCTGTTCTGGAGAACTTATTGAGGATTTCTTTGTGGATGCTTATGAGGTAATTTTTGATGGGTGTTTCATAGGCAATTGAAAAGAAAATATATTTATTGAAGTATAAAAGCTTACTATGCATTAATCAACATAGATTCAATGGTTCCTTTATACTTTGTTTTACAATGCAAAATTTATCATGAATTAAAGGAAATTAAAGTATTTCCACTATTAATATATTTCTATTTCTTTTTATATTTTTAAAAGTTTTCTTATATAGTAGAGTCCAATTACTTGGTACATTTGAGCTTGTAACTGTGGAAACATCATTTTAGATTGCATCATCACCAGTGATAGACTTCCTACTCTGCCTCACTATCTTCTTTTACTTAGATTTTACTCTTCTGTTTTGTCAGCATTTGGCATTTTCTTTGCTTATTGTCTTATTTAATCTTTAGGATTATTTGGATTTTAGGCTTGCTCTGTTTAACTGTTTTAAATTTATTTAATGGGGAGCATAATCAATTAACATTTACTATTTCTATTTCTGGAATCTTCCATGCTCCTTGATAATCCCTTTCTTTTTGAATTATTCTTTGTATACTATTTGAACTTTTTCTGATAAATTTAGGAAAATTAAAAGTGTAAAAAGGTACTAATAATGGCTACTTTTACAACTTTCCATGCTATAGATCCAAATTCATTCTGTTTGCTAAACCCAGTGAAGAACATTTGCTTTTCACTTATTGAAATCATGTATCTCTAATTCCTAATGCTGAGAATGGCCGAGCACACCCACTTCCTTTCCTGTCCTAGAGGAGGATGGTAGTGATGACTACCTGATAGATGAGAGGATTCAAAGAAATGATGCATGTGAAATTCCATGACAGCAACTGACACATACACAGACTAGATGCCAGTGGCTGTCATTGTCACTATTGTCGTCACTGTTATTTTCTTCCATATAAATGAGAAAATTAATACAACCTGACTTCCTTCTCCAACCCCTTCAACATTTGTGCTTTGTTATTACTATTCATGTTATTTCTGTTTCTGTAAAATACATCTGAATTATGTGTCATCTGTTTCATTAAGTATTTAAAACAGGTGAAATTTCCTTGTGAACTCTCTACCAGATATTTTAACTTAACCATGTTTAAGCTATCCTAAGTACAAGTTCTTTTTGTGCCTTTCATTGCCCATATTACCCTATACTCTTATTTTCTCTACTTATGGTCATTTGTCTTCATTAAGGATACTTAGGTTATACTTCTTTCTTACATTGTTTCACATTGTGGAAGAGAAGTTTGAAATGAGGCAAGGTTACCTGTATTGCTGCCTATACTTGTGGGTACTTGTGGATGACCTTTACTTTTGGTGTGCAGCATTCTCATAAGACAGTGTCACATACTGGCAGGACAAGAGACGTCTCTTCACTACACTGCCCTGGCATGATGATTGGCCCACTGACAGATTTGGGCCTTCTTTCCCCCTTTAGCACAGGACCCCTCTCTTATCTTATCTTACCTTTGAATGATGTTTCTACTCTAGTCATTCTGAAATCTTCTCTAGGATCAAACTGTTTCTTTATATCTCCTCTCATATTACCATATTCAGTGATCTCCAACTTCTTGTGTCTTTGTTGTACATTCTACAACAGCTTCTCAAATACCCACACCACCAGGTTACCTTTCTTTAGAGCCAGTCCTTGTCACCTTTACCTTCCCTCCTGCCTTAAATTTTGCAATGCATTTCTGGTTGCTAAAAATTATTTCCTTAACTCTTCCAGACACCCTCCCTTCCTATTCTAGTTTGATCATCTCAATTTTTATATCTTATTTTGAAGATTATATTTCATCAAATTCATTAAGAGCACAAAGTAGCGTACAAAATTTACTTTTTATTCTGATAGTAAACATTTTCATGATTATATTCATCCTTATTACCTGAAAGCTATAACCCTTACTCAGTTTATGTTTTATAAACTTTCAAAAGCACCAGGATATTGGTTTATGTATTCTATTCATTTGTTTCTATGTGGAAAGGCTTTTTCATGGCTAGAATTTGTGCCTAGATATAGTGAGAAAAGTCTCCTATGATCACTTTGTAGTGTTCAGGTGGATGGAGTGGAAGCCCTCATGCTACATTTTAAACTAGAAAATAAGTCAGCATAAGTATATTTCACTAGTTGACTGATATAACACCCTCAGGGATCACATAGAATAAGTTCATCACATACTCAGTGAATAAAGTCAAAGATGAATGATAAGCAGAAAAGTATGTGCTACACAAATGGCAGATAATTTTTATAAATCTATTAAGCATTTGCATATCATTAAAAAGATCTATAACCTGCTAGAAATACTGAGTTTTGAACAGTTTCTGTCCATATAAACCACATAAATTGTCTTATGAGCATCTAAAAAGATATTTGGTCCTAGTGGTAATTTTCAAAAATTAATTGCAACAAGTATTAGCCATGGTATGTAGAGAAAAAAGCACTCTCTTATATCAACCAACCAGTGGGACTATGAATATCTGGCCACATAAATCCCCTTCCAGCACTATAGCTCTTAGATATCTTTGTTTGTGTGTGCAAATATGTAGGTACAAAATGTTCATTCCAGTGTTGTTTGTAATGGGAAATACACTGGGAGGGTAAGGATAAAGTGGTGTAACAAAGAAACCCAACAGATACTCAGTGGCTCAAATAATATATATGTTCACTCCTTTCTCATGTAAGTTTTAAGGTAAACTGTTGTGGCAAGCCAAAGAGCTCATTTGAGCATCTGTTTTCTTCCAAAATTTCACTCTACTGTTCCCTAAGACATTGTTGCACTCTCCATGACTGAATAAGATTTCCACCACATCCATATTGAGATGGGTGTGAAAAGGGAAAAAGGCCCAGGCCTGGTTTCAGAAATGATACATAGTATTTCATTATATTCCATTAGCAAGAGCACTGACCCATTTCTGTATTTCTCTGCCAGAAGATTTGGAAAATATAATCTAATCATATGCTCAGGAAGAAAATAAAAATGAATTTTGGTGAAAAAATACTGGTCTCTGCCTCAAGAAAATACTGAAAACAATAAAAATGTCCATCAGAAGAGGAATAGTCAATCTGATACTGCCACTCAATATAGAGCTAATGAAAATAGAACTCCAGGAAATAAGCTTTGTAGGCAAGACTTACCAATAGATATTAGAATTTGAGGGTAATGGTATAGTGAGAAACAGAACGTTTGCAGTCTCATTGTCACATGATACACATTCATTACAAAGGGATAAATAGCATTTCTGTAGTGGAATAACCTGGCAAATATCATCTTGGCCCAGTGACCAATATCAGTCACCAGCAATGGGACATACTAAAGTCAGGTGCCTCCTAATATGATGTACTGAGGGGGGTCCCTGACTGATAATGTAACCTTAATCTAATAATGGAAAACATCAGATAAGCCACTGTTGATGGATAGTCCACAAAATAGCCAGCCAGTGGTCTTCAAAGAGGTCAAGGTTCTGAGAGACAAAAAGACAGACAGGAAACTGAGGAAACAGATGCAATGTGGTTTCCAGGATTGGATCCTGCACAGATGAAGGATAACAGTGGAACTCAGAAGGCAAAAATCCAGTGCCTGTATAGATGAGTAGAAGTTTGTATTTGTGTCAGTGTTCATTTACTGGTTATAATCAGTGTGCTGTGGTGATATAAATATTAACTAAGGAAGCTGGATGAAAAGTACATAAGAACTCTACTTAATCTTTTGCCACTTTCCATGTGATTTTAAAATAATGTGAAGGAAAAGAAACAAGTCATACAATTTATCACTGGTTGCTCTTTCATGCGTAAAGGAATCCAAGGCCCCACTGAATTAAAAAGTTCAGAATAAGTCTCTAACACCTAATGTTTAAAAACATTTTCTTTTCTTTTTTTTTTCCTCATTTGGTATAATCTAACTCTAGGGTTTTTCTTAATTATCAGGAAAGAGCAGTCTTTGTTGTTCTTTTGGCAAAGGAAGCTCTCCTTATCTTATCTCTAGCTAGATAAATTGTTAAAATCAGGAAGAGACCAGAGGCTCTAAACCAGACAAGATGGGATTCTACTCACTGCTCTAATTCTCCAGGCAGCCATTAAGGCTGCAAGCTGTTTAAAAGAAAACCATTTGCTAAGTTCCTATAAACCTGGGGAGCAGCTATAGAGGTGTTCTGTGGTGGTTTGAAAATGAAAAGCCAAGGATCATACACATTGTTTCACATAGGCAAAGTATTCAGCACATAAATTGACTTAATTATATCTATTCACTCCTTTTTTTCAAGACATAGGTAGGTTTTTCTTGGAAGGCCTCCAAACATAGACATAGAAGCTTGAGTTCAAGTTCTGCCCCTGCCACTGTTTTTTAAGATTAGATTAAATTATGTATATGAAAGCAGGTTCTCTAACAGGGGAGTAGGGACCATGTTTATGAAGTGGGTTTAGCTCTGTGGTATGCCCTCAGCTATTCGTCTTATTTCTCTCCTCTGTCACACTTATCTAATGTAGTGGGTTGGATTTCTGTTCATGCCCCCTGACAATATTTTGGGCAGATCTCATGGCTTTCTGTTGGTCATAAGGGTCTCATGTTTAGGTATTGAAAGTCCAATTCATCCAAAACAAAATGTGAGTCTGTCAGCCAACTCCCTCTTCACTCATCTCACTACCAACCTCTTCTTCCCCATCCAGAGACTGTATCGTGAAAATTTCACAGGGAAGAATGAGGTAAGGCCTAATCCTATAGTCATCCTCCATTTAGCTTTTCCTCCCCCACCTTTCCCCCTGACTCTTCCACTTCCAAATCCATAGGGGAGTTTACAACCAAGATTATTGGAAGGCCTTAAGTCATGCCGCATGCTGGGCAGGTGATGAGCAGAGCAGAACCTTCCAGTGCTCCTAGAGTTGAGGTGATTGCCCAGAGAGTCTGCAGGTATCACATGCCATAGCTTTCCATGTACAGAACCTTCCCAGTCCTCCTCCAGCCAGCAATCTTACAGATCCCTGGCCTCCACAGTCCTTTGTCACATGCTATCGCATTGCCTTTGGGCTAGCCTTGGAAAAATGTGCTCGAGAGCCCTGAGCCATTTACAAGCCTCTTCCTATCTGCTCAAGATACCTGCAGGCTACCAGGCAGTCTGTAACTGCTCAAGATATGTAGGACAGACAAAATGTCCTAAATTCTCTGGGGGATGCTGTGGCAAGCAGTTTGTCTGTTAGTTAAGTTCCCCTGGGTTTTAGAGACAGTCACACTTGGATTCATTCTGTCAGCCAGTCTTTACTGAGCATTTATTATGTGTCAGGCTCTGTTGAAGATTTTAAGATTTAGAATTACATAGAACAGTGAAAATTCTCCCCTCTTTTCTCTAAAAGCTTTCTCTCTACATCCTAGCTTGGAGAAGCAAACACACAATGTAAAGTCAGAAACCATGTGCCTCCTGATATAATGCACTGAGCACATAGTGTCATTTCTGTGGTATTTCTTCCAAAAATGTGTAACATGAACTGAATTGTGAAGATATACCACACTGGCCTACACTGAAGCACATTCTACAAGACAGTGGTTCTATACTCTTTTAAAATGAAAATGTCACAAAAGACAAAGAAAACCTGAGATACAAGTTAAATGAAACTAAAAACACATGAAAACTAAAAGTGCTGTATAATCCTAGATTAGATACTTTATTTTTTTAATGTAATGTAGGGTATTATTAGTACAATTTTTAAAATTTAAGTAGAGTTACATACTAGATTGCAATACTGCATTAATATTAATTGATTGTATTTACATAATGAAATATCTTTGTTCTTATAAAATACGCACTGAATTGTATTTAGGGCTAAAGGGTACTGGTGTCTGTAACTTATTCTAACTGTTCAGTAATGACAATAACAATCACAGTCATATCTGTCAATCAGAGGGAACAATTAAAAACGAAGTATTGTACAATATTACTAATTGGTCAATCTTCACAAAGGACATCTCTGAATTCATGGAACTATTCTTATAAATATTCTGTGGACTTAAAAACCTTCAAATAAAAAATTTTAAGAAATAAATATTAATGAGCACTCTGAAACATGAAGAGGGATGAGAGGGAACTACAAATTGAGCTTGAGTAGAGATCTGAAGAAAGTGAGGAGAAAACCAGGTCTGAGAAGAGAAAAGCATTCATTACAGAAAGCAACAATGGAGGAGCAAGGCCCTGACAGCAGCCCTCCTGGTGTGTTTGTAGAACAAGATGCCAGAGAGATGAGCAGAGTGATGAAGAAGAACAATAGGATGCCAGTAGTCACATCAGATAGGGTCTTATAGGCACTGAAAGAACATTCAATGGTGTAGTGATTGTGAGAAAAAACAATTGTTAGGTTTTAAGCAGTATGGTGGTATGAGTTACATCTTAAATAATCAATCTTCACCACTTTATAGCCAGTATAGTAGAGCAAAAAAAATAGAATACAGATGCTGTATTTGGACAGCAATGCCTCGAGGAGGCAGTGGCCCCAGGTGACACAGGATTGGACAACAGTGAAGATGGAGAATCATTGACAAATGGATTGACTAGTGGACAAGATAGGCAGTGCAGAGCTTGGGAATTGGAATCATGCCTGACGCCAAGGTTGGCGTATGATAAACTGGATAAAATGGTGTGCCATTTACTAATTGAGTCTGTAAAATCAGGAAACAAGGTGGAGGACTGCTTGCTGGGAGCACTTGAGGGCACAAGAGTCACAGTTCAGAGCTATTCTCTGTAAGAATCCACCTGCTCTGACTTGTGAAGTTTCCACTATAAGCCTCAGATCCCAGGGCCACCCCAGAGGGGACATGAAGGGAGACCAGAAACAGATGGCTGCTCTCTATGACTGCCAAGACCCATGCACAGAATATGTTAGAACCTGCTCAGGGCCTTCATAGTGCTCTTTCTCTCTCTGTCCATGAAGGATAACATATATACCCTGGAAGATGTTCCTTCCCTTGCATGTCCTTGGACCACCTTAGAGCTTACCCTCATTTTCTGGGTTCAGCCACTCATTGGTTTTGAATGCCCACCATTGAGGCTTTTCAGCGTTGAGTATCTGCCTCCATCTGCCCAGTTGTGGAACTCTTCTTTGGCTTGGCCTCAGAATCAAGAGGAACATTCTCCCCTGTTTCCCTCTGCTCCAACCTTCACACTACAGTCTAGCCTGATGCATTCATGTGCTCACCCTGGTTCCTTGAACCCAGTCCCTGTCTGACCCAGGCTTCTAGATGATAAGCTTGCAAAAGTATGTTATAAAGGGGAGACTGGAGGCCAAAACACAGGTGAAAAGCATCACTATTGGCACAGCTTGGAGAGGAGAGGGATGGAGGAGACATTTTCAAAGCAAAAAACAGTGGCCTTGCTTACTGGTAGAGAATGGGGTTCAAGATGAGAAAAGGGAAGACTTGGATGGAACTTTGTCATTATTCTCCCCTTAAATGTGAGAAATTCAAACATGCAAGGCAGATACCCCACTCACAGAACCTCTATCCCATGCCAAAACCTACACTAAAGTGTAGGGATACAAAGATAAAAAGAATAGTCCTTGACCCCGAACGTAAAGTATGAGCATTCAGGATGTTGTCATATGATCCACCACTATGAGCATGGTGGCCTGATGAGGCATCTGGAAGCATGGAATGCTGAACTCTGTGTGGTGAAGTTGAGGGAAGTTCAGGCAAGGCAGGGGGAAAATTCTGGGGCTGAGACTTAGATGCTGGGCCATCTGTCTCCAGGAACATGTCAGGAAAGTCATCTGAGGTAATACAGCAGAGACAAGATAATCTGCCAGGTTCCATTCCTGTTACCCAGTGGCTCATGCACCCAGCATGAGCAACATGGGGAAATCTCAGAAGCTTCCCAAGCGAGGCTGTGATTGACACTGATAGTGCTTGGAGTACATTGTTTACCTTGGCAAGCTTTTTTGAAGACTGTATTAGTTTGCTTAGAGCTGCCATAACAAAATACCACAGACTAGATGGAATAAACAACAGATTTATTCTTTTTCCATTATGGAGACTGAAAGGTCAAGATCAAGATATCAGTTTCTTCTGAAGCTTCCTTCTCTCCTTGCCTTGAGAGGGCTACCTTTTCACTGTGTCCTCACATGGTCATTCTTTTGCATGTTCAAATTTCCTCTTCTTGTAAGGACTCTAGTCCTCACAAGATTTGGTTATGGCCTACTCAAATGCTCTTGGTATGACTCGATTAGCTTTGGGAAAACCCTGTCTCCAAACATAGTCAGGTTCTGAGGTACAGGTGAGATATTAAGGCTTCAGCATAAGAATTGATGAGAACAGAACTCAACATGTAACAGATAACTACTGTTTGCAAAGTGGCACTTAAACAAAGCTTAGGTACTTAAGTGTATACTTTTGTTCTGCAATTCACCACTTAATCATTGAAAGCATTTGTTATTGAATCAGATTCTAGAAAGGTCCATACTCTATACTTCCCATTTGTCCTTGAAACAGTTTTTCACCTTTTAACCAGCCATCATTTTTTCTGTCTTCGGTTTTCCATTGGTCTTCCTAGGGCCCCACCCTCTTTTTTGCTCTTGGGAAGAGAAAAGATGTTATCACAGGGTTGACTCCCTTCCTCTCACTGTCCTGCAGCAACAACATCAGCAACATGAAGAGCAGACAGGATTAGCCACTGCCACCATGCTGGCTTGGTGGCTGCAGCATCAGAATGCCTGGCATGACTCTGCCTGAAGGGCCAGCTGGTTTGGAACCAGTACTTTCAGTTCAACTCTGTGCCACCTGGCAGACAGGGCCTTTCCCTGACAGGACTCCAGGGCTGAGGGGGTTGCAGAAACTCGTTGTATAACCCATTACAATCCAGGTGCTAACTTCCCGAGCCTTGATCTTCAAGCCCTGCCAGTGAGCCCTCACATCCAGAATGTTAGTGAATGGGCTAGACCTAGATGGTGCTAAAGATTTTCAGAAGGAAAAGGAGAGAGTTTTATAATGCACACTCCATCCTGTACTTCTCTTACTAAAAAATACCCATCCTCTATCCCTGCCCTAATTTTGCTTCATCCTGGCCCTTTTTGCACAGCTCCCTGATGGCAGCCTGCTTCTATCCACTCACCTTACTAAGAAGCAGGGTCTCTGAGCCTACCAGCCACCCACTTCTCAGAATTCAGTAGAGCCATATATTGGGTTTTTTGTTCTGTTTTGTTTGTTTTCTTTTGAGATTGGTCCTTGAGGTTCTCTTTTCAGGTGGCTTCTCTAAGTATTTCTGCTGAGCCCAGGTTCTCCTTCCCAAGTGAAATCTTTGAGTAAGCTCTGCAGGTGCTGTCATTGCACTATGTTGTTCCTCCAGTGTTGTGCTCACATGACAGGGTGACAGCCATGCTCTCAGCCCCATGCTGACCAGGAACGCAGACGTGCAGAGGGACCTGGAGAAGTTAAGAGCTGAGAAAGCAGCCCTTGGGTGACAGGAACTTTCCAGGGACTTTAGATGCATTCGCGGACTCAATCCCCAGAAAAAACCCACTAAGGAAGTATCATTACCCCCACATTGTAGATGGGTAAGTTGTGGCTCAGAGAAGATTACTAGTTTTCCTATACTCAGTATTGGAGCCCAGAAGAGCTGGAAAGAGCAGCTGAGTCAATTTCTCTTCAAAACCCTTCATTGCCTCATCCTCAGCCATGAACAAGTCCTCTGTCCCCACCCAGAAGATGATTCTTAAACTTCCCTTCTCTAGTAAGCATCTTTTCTGTGGACTTTGGCATGTCATGCAACATTTTTCCCTCCTGTTTTCTTCATTTGAAAAATGTTGGCTCATGATATGCTCATTTCTGCTTCAATAGCTAAATCTGCAATCCAGCTGTAACTCTTTCTGTCATTCAGTCCATCATCAGTCTGTCAGTCAGTCATTTAACAAATGCACAAAGAGGTTTAGTCACTAAAATCAAAGTGCTACATGGTTCTAATATCAACTCTAGCAAGCTTTCTGGGTGCAGTTGGACACAGTACTATCTCTGCTACTATCTCCTTATCTGTAAAACAGAGATAGAACTAGGACCTGTAACAGTAATATTAGCGTGAGGATCAAAAAATAACTCACTGAAAACACTTAGGGTGGAGTCTTATGTATTTATATGAATTTAATAATTACTTTCTAGTGCAATTGATGTGAATATATGTGCCAGGCACCATGCTATATGTTAGAAGTAACTTCACAGTCTTCAAGAAAGCCAAGATCAAAAGGTGGGAAGAACAATTAGGCACCTCTATGCTACACACTGGGGTCCCACAGGAGAGATGTCCTCTTGCAGGGAGGGCCAGGCAAGGCTCCAGAGAGAAGTTAACCATACCAGGAGAACCACAATTTCTTGTGCATTGAAGTAAACATGGACCCTCCCAGTAGAACACAGGCATCATTGAAATTTTGGGGCTGCCCTTGGTGTATCTGTGTGCAAGGACATAGGAGAGGTGACTAGAGGTAATACTGGACAAGTGGATGGCCCTTTGTCCATCAGGACAGTGAGAAGCCTGGGTATAACAGAAGCGAGAGGAGCCATCAAGGCACTTAAATAATTCAGTTCTGTAGTTTAGACTTGATTCATCCTACAGAGCTAGAAAGAATGCCCCTGACTTCTCCAGCCCCCGTTGTTAGAGTAGGCAGTGATCAAAACACTCTACTCATCACTTGATAATATAAATATAGCATCTTCTGTCACTGTTGGAAAGTGTTAAGCATTGCTACTTGTCTCTAGAATTGGTTCTTAGACTTCCTAAAAATGGACTAGTCAAAGTCTTTTGTGTCCCTTGGTGTGCTGAATTGTCAGAACTGGAAGGGAATTTGGCAGCCACTGAGTTCATCCTCTCCATCACTGATGGAACCCAAGAAGTTTTAGGGACCTGCCCAAGACCAGCTTCTTGGAGGTAGAGCATGCAATCAATCCTATTCAATAAACATTGCTTTATGAATATATTCATTAACAACTGATATTTACAACTGGCTATAACTGACAGCCAGGTAGATATAAGAATATTTCTGACTTTGAAGTCACCATCCAAATCTAAGTGAATCGGGACCTGGAATGTGTCATACTTGCTGTAAAAGAACAAAGACTGCAGGTGGGTAAAATTCTTAGTGAGAAATTTATTCTCATCATAGGCACTGCATTTCTCAAGACCAGTGCACACTCTGCCCATGGAACATTGGGTAAAATGTCAGGAGTGAGTGTGGGGCGTGTTCTGACATACTGCCACACCAGCCAACAGTAGAACAGTTGGAGGGAACCTGTGGCTGGTGAAGGGGAAAGAAGAGAGGGTCTCAGAGGCAATGCACAAGGACTGATACACTTCAGCATGACCATTATCTTGTTTCCGTGATTCTTAGATACCATCAGTTGGGTTAATAATACCTTATCAGGAAAAATAAAATAAGTATTTCAATTGAAGACATAACTCTATTTTAGAAAAGTCAAAATGTGGAGAGGAAAAAGTGTTCATTTTAAAATCTAATATGTAGATCACATATGAGTATCAAGGATAAGGCATTTTGCTTGTCAAAGGTTCTCTGATGACCTCATTTGAATTCAGAAGTGTAAACCAGTGTGTCCTTGGTGCCATCTTAAATAGCTGAGGAGATGTCTACAGAGAGGTGACTGACTATGGTTAATATCAGCAGCCAGGACATTGAGCTATGTGCTGACATGTAGCCTACACCTCCTGATTTACTGCTTGTGTGGGCAGAGCCTGATTTGCACCACCCTTTCCTCATGCAGTATAGGCTTTACATCCTGACTGGAATGACCAAGCACACACTGGTTAATTAACTTTATTGCTACTGCAGAACAGACTGATGAACCAATACACCTGCCATTACAGTCACCTTCAGGCTGTATTCTCTGTGTTAGCATTGCTCTCATTGTGCCCAATGTCTTCATTCCCTAATTAATTGGATTAGAAATATTGCTCAACCTGACAGCCACAGGAATTATTGCTCAAATTCCAGCTAGCACCAGCTCTCACCACTAAGCTGAGAGATTTTACTAAGAGGAGGCCAAGGGTAGAATACCTTCTCATCAAAGTGCATTTGGCTTAAGAGGCTTTGGCTTCAGAAAGACCTATATATGTTATATCTTCTGCAATTAACTGGCCATTTTGCTCTGAGTGAGTTGCCAGTTTTCTGTTTTCTCATCTGTAAAACGAAGAGTGGCCTGAAACCAACCCTCTGTGCCTTTCTGACATCCCTATCACTCTAGGTCACCCACTTACCTCAATCTCTGAGCTCTTCCACATCTTCTCTCTCTTCTACTATCCAGCACCTCCTCCTCTTATCTCCCATTTTCTTTTTCTCAAGGAATAGACTTATTTCTGTTTTCACTCAGAAAATAGGAACAATCAAGACAGAAGATCCATGTCCAACAAGCACCAACTCTACCAACTTATTTGCATCTCTTTCTTGATAGATGAACTACCTCCTAACAATCTGAAGTCATCTCTCTCTCTCCTGGCACTGTATTCCTGCCTCTTCTGTACTCAAGGACACCACTATAGCATACCCCCTCTTATGCATCACTAGATTAAAAGCGTATTGAAATAATCTTCCGCATTTAAACAAAGACTGAGGCAAAACTTCCTGAGATGCTGCATTCTCTGCCAGCTACTTCCTCTTTTCACTAATTCCCTTTATGACAAACTATTCAGATCAACCACCTTGCCCACCTACCTCAACTCACTTCCTCTCCAGCCATGCTTTCTTGAAATTTTGTCACTTAGGATTTACACTTACAGCCATTTGGGAGACTGTCCCTTCCCTTTGCCAAATGCAGTGACCAATCTTAAACCTCATGTTACTTAACATTATTACTAGAATTAACTTGACACTATTGGCTTTTCACTCTTCTTAGCTTCCAAAATACTCCTTTCTGAAGTCTTCTTCCTCAGAAGCCTCTCCTTCTCAAGTTCCTTTGCTTGTTCTTGTGAAACTTCTTGTTCTCTAGATATTAGAATATTCTGGGGCTCCATGATCAAATCACATCTCTCCAGGGCCTGCTTTCACTCCCTACATAATGATTTCATCTAGTCTCATGGCTGTAAGTACCATCTATATGTTAATGATTCCCAAGTTACAGCTCCAGCTTGGGCCTTTCCCCTGAATCCCAGAATGATACATTCAGCTGCTGACCTGGTAGCTTCTCTTGAATTCCAAATAAGCATCTTAAACCACACCATTCCCCGTGGCGACTTGTTTCTTCTCTGATGTTCCTCCTTCCAGTAAATGGCACCTCTGATCACACAATTGCCCCTATAAAAAACCTTGGAATTATTCATTCCTTACATCCAATCCCTCAACAAACCCATGGATCTACCCCCAAAATGTACTTCAGATTCTATCACGTCTTACTATGACTATTCTAGGCCAAGCCAGAGTTAACCCTCATCAGGACTGTTCATTGTCAGTCTCCTAGCTGGTCTCCCTGCTTCAATCCTGCCCTCTTGCCATCTGTTGTTTACATAAGTGCTAGAGTGACTCTTTTTAAATAAAAGTCACTTTCTTGCTCAAAATCAGACCCTATCACTTTCTTGCTCACAACCATCATCATTAGGATAAATTCCAAAGTCCTTTCATGACCAAAAAAGCCAGCACAAAGCTTCCTCTTTAGCTGTTCTCCAAATGCACCAACATCCTGTTGTTTCTCAGGTACACAGACATTTCTCTCTTCCTGGGGCCTTTGCTCTTGGTTTTGCCCACTAACCACAATGCTTTTCTCCAGCATAACTCTCACACTTATCACTTCCTTCCCATCTCTTGTCAAATGTCACCTGTCAAAGAAGCCTTCCTTGCCACCTTCCAAGGCCTGTCTCTGATTTTATTTTCCTTTGTAACCTCTGTACTCATCCATATTTATAGTATGTATCTTTATTTGTTTATTTTCTATCTGTACCCATCCCTCTAGACTTTGAAACCTTAAGGGGAAAAACTTTATCCTTTTTCATTGCTGTATCACCAAAATTGAAGTTTATTCCTGGATTATAGTAGTGCCACAACAGATATATTTTAAATGAATTATTTAATGAATAAATGAATGGATAATCCCCTACTTATCAGTTTGCTAAGATGCTAAGAAGTAAAATATAACAAGTTGCTGCTAGCACATGGTAAAGAGAATATCAATGAATTTTTCCATTCTTATAAATAAAATGGACCTGGACTGTAGCCATAGTACATGGAAGTAAATTACATTGTGACATCTGCAATTATTAGAATTTCCTTTTATTTCTGCATTTTACTTGTTCTTTCTGGCCTCTGATCTTTCAGGGATAATTGGAGAAAGCATGTTCCTTTGAGCTCACATCTAGGACTTTATTTGACTGGTGGGAATTTCTTTAAAACTGTCCACTTAAATGGGAAAAGTCACATTGGCTTCCAATTTTCTGGCTAGCAAATTATCTGTCACTAGAGGCAGATTGATCCCAACAGCCTGATAGTTTCCAGCTACATCCCCCAGGACAAGGAAATGGTACTGTTTTCCTGGCACCATACTTGAACCTCACACATTAAATTCCAGGGAACACAGATACCAAGAAGTAAATTTGCTTTCCCACTCCAAAACCCTTCTCTTCCACGCTGACTAGCAGAGGTAGTTTCATCAACTTGAGACCAAGGATGACTGCCCTCTATCCTTCCATGCATCCCCTGGAGAATCACTGGAAATAAAAGGAGCCCAGGGGTCAGAGGAAGACGGATTTAATTTTGAGCCCCGGTCTTGATTCACATAAGCTGTGTTACCTTAAACAAGTTACTTAACCTCCACCAGCGTTCATTTCTCCAAGTACACAAGAACATTTTGGGGGGAGAGTTGAGAGAATTAGTGTGGGTCACCTGGTGAAGCACTTGGCCCAACTCCACATTCCTCTCTGCTCCCCACCACCACCACATGCCTGCCATCACCCCCATCCACATGAAGCATGTGGAATTCTCAGAGTGCTCTCCCATACATTACCCTTTGTGACCCTCACAATAATGATCTGATATAATCAGGGCAGTTGTTATTATTCCATTTTTGAGATCCAGGTAGCCAGATTATTGAGCTATTTGAAGTCAGTGGGGAGCAAACAGAAAATGATTTTAGTTTTTCTATGTGATGGTTGGGTGCACATCCCTTGAAAAATATCGTAGCAGACTCCTGATCTTCCTGGTTACTTCAATTCATTAAAACCTGTCTAAAACAAAACTCCATTCCCTCCTCCTACTTAAGCCTTCCTGCCTCCAGCAATGCCCAGTTTGTAGCCTAAAAGATGTAAAACAAAAAAGGTCAGTTTTGGTCCTTTGCTTCTCCCAAGTCCTCACCTTGGTTCATTTCCACTTCAATGAATGGTTGTTTCACAGCCCCCCTCTCACTTGACTTTTTCAGAGATGAAGGGTCCTCCACAAAACAAATGCTATGCTCCAAAGGATTTATAACCCCTTGCCCTATATCAGTGAGGATATGCTAGCTTATGTTACAGTCACCAAACAACTCCAAAATATCTCAGGCCTCTCCTTCTTCTTCCTTCTGTTGTAGCTCTAGCTCCTCTGGTAGCTTTGAGCTGTAGGGAAAAGAAAAAGAAACAAGAGTCCTACTGGCCAGTTTCTAACCTTTCCATATAGGTTGCTGCTGCTTCTCTGCTAACTCTTTCTGGCTGATGATGCCCATCACAAGTCCTGGAGGGACTTTTTGAGAGCCCTGAAGGGACTCCCATCTATATTCAGAGGAGGAGTTGAGAGTTAAAGCAAGTTCACACCAGACCAGGAGTTCAGAATAAAGCAAGCACAAAGTTTATTGGAAGGATAGCAAAGCACCCTAACAGGTGAGACTTAGTGAAAGAGCTAAGCCAAAGGATGGCTGAAGTTCCTGAGATTAAATAGGAGCCTGACTTTAGGCACACACCCCTGCACTTCCCTTACCCCCACCCCCTCCCACCCCCACGCACTTGACTTTGAAGCTGTAACTATAATTGCCTATCTGATTAACTTCTTGCTAAACCCAATGAACTGGCTGTACCCCATCCTTATTGGACTGGACATTCCAAGAGGGTCTCATTAATCCATCCTGTCCTTGAAACCTGTCATGTACATTTTATGACTACCACTCATATTTTTGTGAGATCCCCTTTTCATTTATCTTGGGAAAGTTTGCTCAACTCGTCCTGGCCTTGGGGCCCACTACCCACATTGTGCAGCTGCATCTTGTTACTTTGGTGAGAGGCTTATAATTTCTCTGAGAAGCCTGTTGTTTCCCATGCCTCTTTAGATGTCTGCTTTTAAAGTACCTCTCTCACCCAAAATGGATTCACCTTTGTCATTGCTCCCTTTACAATATGGTTCCCTGAAGTGGAAAGCTGGCTTCATACAACCACATCCAACTTCAGGTGGGCAAAGAAGTATCATCCCATCAAGTGTCCAGACAGTGGGAGAGCAGTACTGTGTCACTTATGTAGGGTCACATACGCAAAGTAGATGTGCAACTCAATAGCCTAAAGAATGGGTCACCTCTTTAGTTGGTGAGGGTGTGGATTGACAACTTGAGTAGGACACAGCCAGACAGTTCTGGTTTCAGCTAGACTCAGTTATATCTGCAGGACAGCAGAGTATCTCTGTGTCTGGGATCTCCCTGGGGTGATATGGGCCTGATGGGTCCAGGTGTCTCTTTTTACCCATCAGGTTACCTTATGTTTGTTCATGTGAGTATTTGACAGGTTTCCAAAGGGAGGACAGAGCCTTATATTTAGAGCTATCTTAGAATTCCTTTTGCTACCTTTTTTTTGCCAAATCCCCAAACCAACAAGATTCAGGGAGGGAAAATGGGAGTACCTGCAGAATCACATTGCAAAGTAGCATGGATATGAGGAAGGAGGAAGCATGGCCTTCTTGTGGTATGGTCCCAGCATTGAAGACCACCATCCACTCCTGGTCAAGCTGGGGGTTGAGGTGGAGATGACAGGCTTGTTGAGACCACATCAAAACACCCTATGTACTGCCCAGGGAGCCTGGCCATATTGAGTGGAGACTGCCATTAGAATAGAACACCAAGAACCATTTTCTCTGAAACTTTGGCCCTAGATGTGGTTCCAGGCAATAGGAAGAACTGCCATGTTTATTCAATTACAAAAGGAATTATCTAGGTAGAGGGGAAACTGGGTTCTAAAAGCTGGTGATTAAAAAAAAAAACAGTAAATATGAGAGGTTTTGAAAGGATGATAGTAGCTGGCAGAGACAGAGCAAAGCTGACACCAGTACAGGCTGTCATCAAGACCTGCAGTCCACCAGTCCCTGCAGCACATGGCAAGGAATTGTTCCCTAAACCTATGAAAAAGGAAACTTATTAACAGAGTTGAAACAAGAGGCTCACATGCTCACATCTGTGTTTCCAGAAGATTCTTCCAATTTCAATGGGAAGATGAGATTAGAAGTGCAGACTGGGCTCAAATGCAGGCCTTCAGAAGCTAGCGCTTTTCCAAATCTGTTTTGGTGCCTCTTCATAAGTTCCAGAGGCAAAGAGGAACTGGGCTAGTTTGCCATGCCTGAAAATGAGGAGCAAGGCCACAAGAAAGACAAAGGAAGCTGAAAGGGTAATTGAAACACTGTGTCCTCCAAAACACACACACACACACACACACACACACATTACTTCACCACATGCTTCAGACACAAGCAGGCTTGAGAGTTTCTGGTTAGTGTTCTGTGGATAATTTAGCCAGATTGATGTGAGTCAGAGAGTGGTATCTTCTGCTTTGCTGTGTGCAGACACAAGTGGCTGCCAAGTGGTTATAAAAGAGAAAAGCCAGCACTCCATGCCCAGCCTTTGTGCCCAGGGTTTGTACATCATTTCTAATTATCCAAACTCAAAAGGCAAATGGTGTCAAATGTCTGGAACATTTTGACAGCGCTCTGGTGGACCCTAAGGAGGCAGGGGAGGAGGAGCAGAGACAGAAGGAAAGGGAAGCTCTGCTCTTTGGAGTTTCTTTCTGCTAACTGGTTGGGGGTGGGTGAGGTGCTGCTGAATTCCATTTCAACTAGGCACTGGCCTCATCCACCCACACAGGGACATAGCAGAGCCTCCTTGGGCTGAGGCATCAGTGGGACAGTGTGGGACACGGAGCCAATCTTCCCCCTAGCATGAGTCTGCACGATCGATCGTAAGAGAGACTCTTCTGTCATTGCATTGCAGCTCCAGAAACTAAAACGATCACTTTCTTTCAAGACCAAGAGTTTACGGAGCAAAAGTGCTGACAACTTCTTCCCAAGAACCAACAGCGATGTGAAGCTGCAAACAGACATGCTGGCTGAGGTCAGTCCTGGCCCCAGCCCACTGCCTGCCTCTGGAAGCCTGACGTCTACGCCCACCAGGGCAGGCCTGCACCCCAGCAGCAGCAAGGCCCACGCCTTCCAAGAACACATCTTCAAGAAGCCCACCTTCTGTGATGTCTGCAACCACATGATAGTGGGTAAGGCCTCCCTGCCCTTTCCTGCAGGTCAGTGCCCTGGGAAGCTGAGTAAGAGCAATGTGCCATGGGTCCAGGTATCCCAGATGAACTCTGATATCTGAGAGTCACGTATTACAGGGTCCTGGGTAACAGTACCTGTGAAAAGGTAAGGGAAGCAGGGCTGGGAAGAAGAGGAGGTTAGGTTGTGGTGTAGTAATACCCAATTTCAGCTGATCCCCAAGTAGCCCTAGAGTCACAGTACAACTTTACAATCACCCTACATGTGGTCTTTCTACACCTGCCTCAGCCTGTCATTACATACGGGCAACAAAGGAACCTTGGAATGTTGGTTACTTCCCAAAGAATCAACATCTGCCACCACTGAAAATGGACACATCAGTGGTGGCCAGGAAGATAGAACTCTGTGGTTTCTCTCACCCTTTTCCAAGGTCCAGTTAAGAGATAAGATATTCAAAGTGGGGAGCAATGTTAGTCCCTATTCTATCCAGATGCTCAAGACCTGTCCTGTTTTTTTTAAGACAAGGAATATCTACTCACAACTTCATTTCCTACTCATATTCTTCTTTCAAACAAGTCACCTTTAGAAACAGTGCTTGTCTTAGGAATTTCCACCATAATGTTGCTTAACAACTCCCCTAAAACATCAATGCTATCAACTAGCCATCTTTTACTCTTGCTTGGGTGTCTTCAGGTGGGTCTGGCCAAACAGATTTCATCCAGTCATTGTATATTCTTTTTTCTCTCACTCCTTCTTAAGCCAGTGGCCCAGCCATATCATGTACTTGACAAGGACAATACAAAGCACTTTGAGGCCTTGGCTGGAGGTGGCACACTGGATTTCTACTGCATTATTTAAGTTTGTCACTAGAGAGAGGAAAGGGAGGAGGATGATCTCCAACAAAAAAGGAGAAGGGACTCCTTCTCCCATCTTCCCAATTTCCATGCAAATAACAGGAACTTGAAATTCATAATGAAAAGCATTTGAAAAGGTTTCACAAAAAGGAAACGTATCAAGTAGACATTTAGCAAAGCAGGGCAAAACAGGGAAAATAAAAAGGGAAAGAGGAGCACCTCCTGCTTCACATGCGGGAGATAGAAGCAGAGAGTCATAAAATGGCAGCCCCTATCCTGGGTATGTTTATGCCTTTTAAGCTGGTGGATTCCAACCGAAACCCTTGGCTAGAGTGGTCCAGTCACCAAGCAACCCCTAATAATTTTGTTAAGTTCCCAAGAATGAAGACAATGGATGTAGAGTGGGTCTACATAGAGATAATGAGTCTAAGATAGGTCTTGTTATTATTTAAAACATGGAGACAATCTACAGGTGAACTTGTTATTATCAAAACATTCCCCTCTGATCAAAGACTTTTCACCAGGCATGCTTGGGACTCCCCAGTCCTTCAAGGAACTTATAACTCACTTATCATCCAAGGAAGGTGGGATGATGGAAGGAATGTTTGCTGTTCTCTGTGATTTTCACTTTATTTCCTGGTTGCAATAATTCCTAAATCTGGTCTTGTAATATTTCTAAGTTATTTCTAACTTCCCTGTCACCTCATTCTATTTATCATGCCTCAAGTTCACAAGCAAGTTACATGATCCAGCACACAGTCAGGGGATAAAGTCTACTTTACCTTGAGGAACAGACACTGCCAACCACCACAAAAAGAGCATTGATGAATGGGAGGGAACGGAAGTCAGTGAGCCAACCACCATTTAAGTGGTCTTTGCATTACTGATCTTCTTTCTTGGTAGATTCTGCTCAGTCTTGGAACTTCCACCCTCTCACTCACATCTCCATTTGGAAGTGATGTTTGGCACCCGAGTGCCAGCAAGGAGAGTTAGGGATCTCAACATGTTCCATGCTCAGAATACTTAGGCAACCCCACCTCCTGCTTAGTCTTTATAAATGCCTAGCTTTCAGAGTCTGATGCATCAGTTTCAATTTCCACCAGACCTTTGCAAGGCAGTACTATTCATAACCCTTAAATAGGTGTGATGAGTGTCTATTTTTAATCTCATAATAATGTATACGAAAAGACAAAGGGACATGTGCTTTTAAGAATGAGTAATGGAAATGAGTTCACCTCTGAGGAATGTCACAGCCATTACTCTAAAGGGGATTCTAGGTACACCTCACATAAAAATTATTTAAAATGCTGAAGAAAATCACACTGTGCCTTAAAGCTGGAAAGGCCACACCTTCACCACAAGAACACAACCAATAAAAATTGCACCCAGCTCCTTCACTGCCTATCTTTTCCTAGCTTCCTTAACTTTCTATTGCCAACTTTTCTCTTGACTTGGACTTGCTGCCTAAAACTCCTCCCTTATGGGCCTGGCTCCCAGACCCCCTGAGTTAAGCACTTCTGGAGTAGGTCTTCTGGTTAATCTATTCTTGCTTCTAGGACCTTGCTATCCATTATAATCCCCTTCTTAGCTTAGCCCTCCCTAGAAAACTTGGTCACCTATGCAAACTAAAGATAGCCCAGCTTTTCATAGCAATGTAAGAGATGTAGACAGTCACATGTGCCTGTCAGCTCCAATGGTCAATGTCCCTGCCTTTGGGTCAACAAGACTCAAGACCAAGTCTTAGACAAGAAGATTTCTGAACGGACTCTTATACTTGGTTAGATAAACACATTTTTCCCACCAAGAAGACCCAGTCTTGAAATCCTTAAGCCTTGATGATAGGAGTGAGAGCTAGGGGACACATCTTCACTGGGCATCACCTAAATCTATTCCATTTATGGCATTCTATCTTTACATGGAATCGTGTCTACTGTGGCTCATTTTAGGAGAGCAATGAATCCATGTGGCAATCTGTATCTCATTGAAATGCCAAAGGCTTCAACATGTGCTATTAATACAATGAACTCCATGTATGGGTCTAGTTCTAAGATTTTTCCAAGGGACTCCATTCTTCTGTTTATTGCCAGATGCCTTGTTTCCACGATTTATCTTTAATTATGTTTTTAGTTGGATTTCACTTAGAAGGTAGAGCATATTAAATGGACTTAGATATTATAAACAGATAATTAGCAAAATGGTTGAATTTCATTGCTTAAAATTTGAACTTTTCTTTATACAGTTGCTACAGAAATAATCATTGACTTTCATAACTGTCCAAGTGGAAACCACAGGGAAAAATAGTAATAGTGTTGTCTTAGGTAGCAATCCCTAGAATCAGGAATTCTAATGAAAGTGGTTTATTGTGGAGAGTGCCCTGGGAGAAGGAAAGCCAAAGAAATAGGAATGTAAGGGAAGGTGCTAGGCAAGGCTATACTCTCAGGCATTGCCCACAGCAGAATAATGTCACTGAGCAATCTTCCCATGAAACAAGAGTCCAGCCTTGCACATTCCTGTCACCCAGTTATTAACCATGATTGCCCCCAGGAAGTAGTGGGGATATGTCATCCCAACAAGGAGAATCCCATTTGATTAAGGACAAGTCTTTGGGAAAAAAAGGGAGGGGGCATCTGTGATTCATTAACAGCCATCACTCACAGCACCGGCATGGTAAGTGAGATCTGGACAAGCTGCTAACAGTATCCATCACATTCGTAAGCTGCTTAAATGCTGCAAGACGCAGGATAAAAACATCCTTCACTAGGAGAGAAGTTTTTTAGCATTAATTTTTTATTAGGATATATTCGTTGTATGGGGGGTTTCATTGTGACAATTCTAAACAAGCTTAGATCACCCCCACTGTCTCTCCCCCTCAACTCCCTCCCTGCCCCACTTAAAGCAAATGCAAAAGTTTTCTTTGCTCTATTCTATTTCATATAAGTATATGAAGTCCATCAACCGTATTCCCTTACCTTAATCTCCTTCATTCACAACCCCTCACAAGAACCCCACACACAAACACTGTATCTATTTTACAGCCCTGTCTTTTGTTATAAATATTTAAATTGATGTTCAAAGGGGTTTCTTGATGCATTTCCACTGTGAGTGTACTTTACTTTGGTCTATTCAACCCCTTCCATTGCTCTCCCTTATCCCTTTACCTCCCATCTACCACCCCACTTTTCAGCAGCTTTCAAGACATATCCTTATATCCTCTACCTTCACAGATGTTATGTTTTACAATATTATTGATGCTCTGTCATTCTCTTTTCCTTTCCCTCTTTGCCTGAATTCCATAGAGTAGTTCCACTGTTACAAACAGGTTCTACATATGAGTTTGTATATGATCATGTTTGTTTCTGTGTGTATGTTTATCTTTTGGATCTATCGTCCATCTGTATGAAAAAGCATGTGGCCTTTGTCTTTCTGAGACTAGGAGTGAATTTAAAATGCAAATGCACCTTAGAATTGATGTACCCATAATATTGCATTACCGTTATAATGAGTCATATACCATGAGGAAATATTAAATTAAGCCCAGGCAAGGACCTTTCTGCGTGCTCTTGTTTGACCATTAGTTTAATTGTTTCCTGACCTATTCTGACTGCATCTCATTTCTCAAGCCATTGACCAAAATTTGAGTAGAAAAAACATATAGATACACACAAGACACAAAACACATAAATTAGCACAAGACACAAAACTAAAAAAAAAAGTCAGTGTTTACTCACCAATGAAGTTGTCTTTTGATAAGAAAGAGCAAACAAAGATCAAAGGGAAAATTGAAAAGCAAATGTCAAGTCTGTGTGTTCTCAGAATGGAATTGAACCTCTGAGGTACTGGTAATCTTTTAAATGGACAATTGTTTTAGGAACTGTACAGCTTATAAATAAGAAAATACAAATGCTCTTTAAAACTTAAAAAAATGTTTCAAATACACAATCTCCTTTAGGCCATAGGATGTCTCCATATTAAAATGCAGGACCCAGACCTCAGTAATTTGTCTAATGGACAAAATAGTGTCCATAACTTAAATGCTTCTTTTCTCCTATAGGATGAAACTGAAGTACAATGCCCAGTCCAATGGAGGCAAATAGTTCCTTTCTGGTGTTTGCTCATTTAGCCCCCTTAAGAGAATCATGTTTGTTTGGGGAACAGGATTTTAAGTGAAAATAAGTAAAACTAGGACAAAGTCACAGTAAGGAGATGGTGAGGTGACCCTGCCAGGTCAGGAATGTTTGCTGGAGGTGGCAAGGTTTGGTTTGGAAAAGTCGTAGGAGAGCATGATCACTGTGTTCAAATAGCTGACGAGATCTCATCTGGAAGAGAGTTTAAACTCACTTGGGTCCCAGATACACAATGAGGAATGGTACAACGAGGCCAAGTTCATACACTAAAGGAAGAGCTATTTAGAGTAATTCCAGAAGTAGTCTCATAGATTTGGGGAAATAACAAAATACATGTTCAGAAAATCCATATACTCTACTCCCTTTGGATAATGCATTTTGATGTCTTACTGCACAGAAAGGAACCCAGATGTTTTCAATGGAGAGCAGAGGCACTTATTTAAATGGATTATAGCTAAGGAATTCTTCCTCCAAACATCTACATTTCCCTAATTCTACTTGGCTGCTATTGAACACTTTTGGCATGTGTCGCTTTAATGTACACAATTCAGGGGGACTTTCCAATGCTTGCAAAGGTAAATTCATTAAAGAGTAATTAAGACTTTAATACCAGGTCCAACATTCTAATAAAAGTTATGAAATATAAATGAATGTGTGGCTTGTACCCAGCACCTTTCAACTAAAAGAGCACAAAACACTTTTAAAGCTGCATTTGCTATTACTTCTCTGAAATTTTATGCATGCTGCCAAGTGCTGTATATTTTAAGAAATCTCTCATTGGAAATCACTTAAGTCAAAAAGAGTAAATCACATTCCTTCCAGCAAAGAGTGAGCAGAAATTGATGTGAGTATACTCCAAGGAAGGAGATATCCTAGAGTCTCACACAGAAATGGAAGGGACCAGCATTTTGGGGACCTCCATGGCATCATTTTAAAAAAAAAATTTGTTTTTTATTAGCATATATTAATTGTACAAAGGAGTTTCATTGTGATATTTCCATATAACCATATAATATACTTTGATCAAAGTCACCCCCTTTGTTGCTCTTTTTTTATCCCTCCTCCCCACTTTTTAAAAATAATTTTAATGGATTTCAGTTTTCTATTTTCATACATGCATATAAAGTGCTTTAATCATATTCGCTCCCCACCTTGACCCTGTCCTTTCTCCCTCCCTGTCCCACTGGTTCCCACCCCAAATAGTCCCTGTTTTACAATCCTGTCATTCATTTTTTTAAAAGTAGAATCTGAATATGAGAGAAAACATGTAATATTTGTTTTTCTGAGTCTGGCTTATTTCACTTAACATTGATGATTTCCAGTTCCATCCATTTTCCTGAAAATGACATAATCTCATTCTTTTATGACTGAATAAAACGTTCATATATACCACATTTCCTTTATCTGGTCATCATTTGATGGGCACCTAGACTGATTCCACGGTTTGGCTAATGCACATAGTGCCATGATAAACCTGCGTGAAAAGGTGTCTCCATTGTTTGCAGACTTACATTCCTTCAGATCGATGCCCAGGAGTGGTAGAGCAAGAGCATATGGTAGTTCTGTTTTGGCTTTCTTTAGGAACCTCCATCTTGATTTCCATTGTGGCTGGACTAATTTACTTTTCCACCAAAAGTATATAGGGTTCGTTTTTCCCACATCCTTACCAGAATTTGTTGTTATTTATTTTCTTGATGATAATCACTCTGACTGGGGTAAGATGGAATCTCAAAGTCATTTTGATCATTTTGAAAATGTAAAACCCTTCACCTGCTGCTAAAAAGAAGACAGGACAAGAGGTGAGTGTCCTGCTTATTGCCATAGTTGTCCACATTCTGCAAATAACCTATTCTCTATGGAATGTCCTAAATACTATTTTCTGGGCTCAATTTCAGTGCCCACGCACCTTCTCTTCCTTCTGAAATATCTTCAGTGCCTTTCCTTCCTGCTCTGTCTTTCCATCTACCCAATCCTAATCTATCAAAACCTAATTAAAATGCATTCTCCAATTCTATGCTGATCATTTGTTTTCTCTGAATTTTCATGTCATTTCTGAAACAGCTTAGCCTTTGATAAGTTCCTTAAGACATGATCAGCTTTAATTTATGTGCCTATTCCCACAGCAGCTGCATGGCACACACCTGGCATAGTAGTGAGTAAATGTTTCAAATACCGACAGAAATAAAAGTAATTTTAAAACACTAGAAGAACACGTAAAAATCCTTAATTTCTCTGACAGTCACTCCCAGGTATTCCAAGACCCCAAATGACACAAAAGGAAACTGGCCTTGGAGGCCTGACTTCCTCATCTGCCATCTTTTTTTGCGTCACTTTGCATGAATGTGGCATTTTTAATACCAATCTATACAGTGCACAAGGGTCATAAAAGAGATTCTTAACTGTGACTTATATCCACACCCAATTAAAATGGTATCCTATCTTGTTTAAAGCTTTTATTATGAATTCTGCTGTTTAGTAATATTTGTACTGTTTATTTGCTTGATGTACCATTATCTATGTTTAACTTTCAACTTTTTGTCATGTTATCTAAGTGCTTCATTTGAAAAATAAATATAATTGGGTTTTAGATTTCTTTACTGCCCAACCTGTATTCTTAAACAGAAGATTATAGATTTACATTCATTGTCATAAATGAAATATTTGCCTTTCTTCTGCCTCCTTATGATATGCTTTCTATTTTGTGTGTGTATGTGTGTGTATGAGTGTGCACATGTGCAGCTTAAGTATGCTTTCCTTGTAGTAATATCCTGTGTTTCTTCTACCAATGACTACATCAGAAATGAAAAAAATTATTTTACATTATTAAGTAAAAATATATAGTATAGTCAGCATTTTGATTAAAAATTGACAGGGTAAAGTACCTCACAACTGTATTCCCAGCTACTTGGGAGGTGGAGATTGGAAGGATTGCAGCTCAAGGCCAGCCTGGGGTAAAAGTTAGCAAGACCCTATGTCAACCAATAAACCAGGCATAGTGGAGTGCATAGTGTAATCTCAGCTCCACAGGAGGCATAAACTGGAGATTTGCTTGGGCAAAAACAGCAAGACCATACATGAAATAAACTAAAGCAAAAAGGGCTGCAGGTATGGCTCAAGTGGTAGAGGCCCTGCCTAACAACCATGAGGCCTGAGTTCAAGTTCTGGTACTGCCAAAAAAGCTAAGAAAATAAAGAATATTATTCCAGATAAACTTAGTCACCCTTTAAACCCAACCTTTAGCAATGTTTTCCCTTCTTGTTTTTACAAATTAAATATCACACCTTTTATTCCAAATTGTAATGTTATACAGTGATTTACAATTCATCCCTTTGATTGAAACACATCTTGAGGTATTCATACATTTTAAAATAAGACATTTACTAATGTATAATGTATTGGACATTTCTAGTTTTATCTAACTTCAAGATTCACCGCCAATTCTGAAACTACCACAACTTCCCTGTTCTTAAGATCTTATTTTGTTTCTGAGTTGTGCAGACTATGTTTTGAGTAATTTTCATGAAGAGAGCAAGGATACCAAACACTACAAAGGAGTGAATGCCCCGGATCCCACTGGCTTAGCTAATGATTGCCTTGTGGATAGGCTTACTGGTGAGCTGAGTCCAGCACAGGCTTTACTTACAGTCCTCAGCTCTGTTCTTCACCACTGTTTATTTGTCCACTCTGCTTTCACTGAAGCTGGTCATGCATTCTCTCCTTTTATGTTAGTCTATAAAATCTAAGGATTTGGGAAATGCTGCTTTATGTTAGTAATTTAATCCTCTGCTGTGTCAGTTTCACTCTTGTCTCCCTCTAATAAAGATTTTGATTGTGAAATTTTATTTTTTTTCTTTCCTTATGTTCCCCAAAAGTTCTTCCAGGCTTTCAATTTTTGCTTTTGACTCTTTTATTGCAATATCTAGTTCTCTCATATTTTATTATCAAGCAAAGGCAGAGGTTGGCTATAATTGGTTTTTGTTTAATGCACTATAGCCCTTCAAAGTACATCCTTCCTTATGGCATTGTGGAAAGGAGTGAAGTCACATGGAGTCAGTAAGTAGCTAATGTGACAGCATGAAATACAGAGGGCAGAGGCCAGTGGGTCTTGGTCTCTGTAGTGTTCCTGTCCTATTACAGTAGTTGTCCAATATGAATTGGTTAATTGATTGACCAATAAGTAAATGTTCAACTAATGAGAAATGCTATCAGAATTACAGTTTTGATTGTTTTATTATACACAAAGCAAAGTATTCAGAATTAAGAAGTAGAACTGCAAATAACCTCATGAACCATTTTCCATCATTCCCTGCACTGGGCCCTGAGATGATATCTGGGAACACACAGTCTAACATCTTCATAAATTCAAGGGAGGAGAATGAGAATGAGAAGTATTAAAGGAAAAAAGTGTAGACGTTATCTAGAAGTGAAAAGTGAGAAGAGGTCTACCATGTTAAGATGCAGACCTGCAGAGTCTCCCTCCATGACAGTTGGCTGACAGCAGACAGGATGGGTTCAATAGGCCCATGACTCTCTCACTGGCATTCCAAGGCCATCTCCCACCCCATCCATGTGATCAGACTGGGATGTCCTGAAGCTACATCATTGATGGGAAGATCCCTGAACCCCTCTTGGTTACCAGTTTGCAGATGTCTGGAAACCAAAGGAACCATTAGAGTCTTGTTTATTTCAATGATATTGGCCATACTTCTACATATTTCCCTAAGTCTGTTTTCCTTAGACACACATGTGCTAATAGTAGGGAGACATAGAAACTTCCTTCCACCCTATCATTAGACATCTTGTGACTATAAAGAACCAAAAAGGAATTAAGTTGTGAGAAGAAAGTCTTTATTTGCACACAGCTTTTCTTGGGAAAATGAAAAGTTCCCAAGTTGCCAGATACCACTATTATCTTATCAGTGTAAGAAAAAAATGTGGAATTTCCTTCCTGTAAATGGATTGTTTCACAAGTAATTGCCTGAAGTTTTAAATGGTCAAATCTAGGGGGATGGGGGAGATGGGAATATTCATAAAAAAGATAATCAACGAAAGGAAAAAGATCGTCTTTCTTAAAGTATGATCACGTTACTTTGGTGATTTGAGCACAGAGATGATCTTTCAGGCCAGTAATGTTTTTCCTGCCCTCCAAAAGATATTGGTGTTTTAGAAGCCTTTTGAGATCATACATTAGCAGAAATAAGTGACACATAGGAAGATATTCTCCAGATATTCTGATATTCTTCCAGATCAGAGAAGAGAAAGTATCTGATCGTTTAAAGTACACTTTTTTGAAATATATGGTCATTTCTTAGAGTTCACCAACTAGATGCTACTTAGTGACATTATAGCATGTATATTCCAAATACATGTTCCTCTGTGACACTGTGATTCGTATATTTTCTTCCTCTTCTATCCAGGAAGAAATAAAAACATTGCCCAGAGAAAGACAGAAGGAGAAATCAATCAAGGTGGAGTTTTGGTAGAGGGATGGGGAGTGGAAAGCAAGTAGACACAATGGCGAATACACTTCTAGGGGTTTCCAAACTTAAAGCTTCAAAGCTTTTTTCTGTCTCTGATATTACTGATTCTTGCTACCTGCTTTAGGTTCAGATGAAGCCATGGCAGGCAAATGTTGAGAAACTGTTTCCTTTGCCCTATAATTTATTCTGGGTTTGGAGGCCAGGGATCTACAGGACTAGGATATCATATCTAGTTATAAACACAGGGAGACAGAGACCTGTTGGGAAAAATGTATACTATACCACCACTCAGCTGCTATAACAGGCAACACTCCACTGACCTACTTTAGAATGGTTCTCTTGGTTGTGCAGCCACAGTCGACATGGCATCATACAATGACAGAATAGGCCCAGTAGTACAAAATAGAACAGTACTGCGTGTGTGTCTGGGACTCCCAGTACCAGGCAGTGATGTGTGTGAAGTATGTGTGCAGTGAGTGGGTAGAGGTATGGAAGTGTCTGCACATTGTGACCTGGCTGTTAAAAACAGAGGATGGAGAGAAGAGGAATAGATGGCCAAATTCTATTGAAGTTTTCTCCATAGCTTATCAACACTGCCTGGTTACCCAACCTCAGAAACAAAGCAGAGATCATTCTATCACATGCTAAGCTCACCTGGAAAGAAAATGCAGATAGCTACACTGCATGTTCTGCTCCAACAGCAGACAATAAAAAGTACATGAGAACACACACTTCACAGATGCAAGTGAATATATACCACACTTATGTGCATACATGCATACATACACACTCTCACCTCCAGTCAAGGAAATGTATTTCTGTTGACACAGCATAAACATTCTTTAAAGAGCTCATATGCATGAACCTGGTCCCAGGAAATTAAGATCCAAGCAGAATCTTCATCCCATGTATAATGTCATTAAGAAAAGTAACAAGAATAGCATGTGATTAAAACTCAGGAGGGACGATGCTCCAGCCTGACTCTGTTTGACCCAGGAGGACTGTATCATTTGGCTTTAGATCCCTGCTTATAAAGGGGATTTGGTGAAATATTTTCTGAGCATCCATTTTCTCATTTTAATAGTAGAAAAGGCAAAGACAAGAGGATCATGGTTTGAGGCCAATCTGGGAAAAGTTAGTGAGACCCTATCTTAAAACAATCCAAAAAATCCCAGCTATTCAGAAGGCAGAGGCAGGAGAATTATGGCCCAAGGCCACCCAGGCAAAAGCACAAGACCTTATCTGAAATATAGTAAGTTAAGCAAAAAGGGGTGGGGGCATGGCTCAAGAGTTAGCTTGTCGTCTAACAAGTGTAAGGCCCTGAGTTCAATCTTCAGTGCTACCCCCAAAAAGGTAGAAATAGGAAATACCTATTTGATAGGTTGATGATAAAGATTAAACAAACCAGCATCCAAATGCATTAACTTTTAGGGCACTTTTGTTTCTACCTTGTCTGAGACAAGGCCCTGGCTCCTAGTGCAGGGTCACATGCTGCTATTGCAGGCTGCCTTTCTCCCCAGATCTTGTCCTGCAAATCACCTGCCAGAAGTGTGTTGTGCAGGTGCCTTGTTGATGCTAAAATACTGAAGTGTGTCTACAGTGGAACAAAGTGTCTCCTCCTCCAAAAGCCTACACTTCCATTCCTCTCTCCTATTGGCACAGATGACACCTCATCCTCTCAGCTCCCTAGCAATCACCTCCATTACCTATCCCCACCCACGGACCTATGCTTTCATATCTTCTCTGTGGCTTCTCTGACATCGTCCTTGTCTCTCTCCCCTCCCACCCTGGTCCATGCTTCAGTCCATCTCATATGAGCTGTTTCAAGAACTTCCTAAATTATGTGATTTCTTTCCATCTCTGGTACTCAGCCATTTTGCACACTGCTGTCAGATCTCTTCTGAAAGCAAGTTGCTTCCCATTACTGCTCTTCTCAAGTATGCTTGCACTGCCTCACTCCCTAAAGAATGAGACTCAAGCTCCTGAGTTTGACTTCTTTTTCCTAAGCCTCCAGTAACTAACAAAGATGAAGGAGGTTCTTGAGACTTTGCTTCCTTCCTCTGACTGTCATCACCAGTGCCACTGGTGAACAATGATAAGTGAATCATCACAAACAAACTAAAAACACAGCCCTGCAACAACAGGTCAGAAAAGATACAGAAGATGCAGAGTCCAAGGATGGATGGACTAAGTGACTTTGGACAACTGATTTTCCCTCTGTCAATCCCAGCGTCTTTATAATGAGATTGGAAATAACAATACAACCTTACAGAATTTACTAACAACTAAAATAATGCCTGTGAAAGTACTTTGTGGGCCACAGAACTCAAAAAGTGTTATTATTACTAAAGCTATATATATGCAAACAGCAGTTTAATGTTAATCATATGCCATATTCCTCAAAAAGCACTTTGGAGATGGGGTGAAGGGACTGGCTGTCTACTCTTTGGAAACCTGGATAAACGCAGTCTTCTGCCTTGAGCTGGAAGAACATTCCTCGGGAAGCAAATGTGGTTGGGGACACTGCAGATTTCAGAAATGAAAAGAAAACAGAGTAGCAGAGATTATTAATATCTGTGTCAGGAAAGTCAAGTCCAGATGTTCCCCAGATGGTCATGAGAAAGTGATCATTCAGAAGGACATCTCCACCCAAAACTTTAAGCCAAACACAATATGAACTGATGGCCCAGAGGGCAAAGGCTATGGACTCCAAACACATGAGGCCCTGCGTCAACCCAACTCCCACTGCTATTTTTAAAGCCAAGTGTGGGTGAGGGGTGGGGGAAATAGAGAGTTTTTCCACTACTAGTCAGGAACCAAAATAGGAAAGATCAACAGAGGCATTTATAAACAATGAATGCCATTAATTTTTTAAAGCTAGGACAGGGTTGGAAAGATGTAGAGTAGCAAGGAATGAGGAACATAAGCAAGGAAAGATGGCCCAGGGGTCTTCACATTTTTATTGGGCACTTCCAGCTTGCTTGGTAGCATTTCAGAAGTCACTGGTGAATTACCATATTACTGAATTTCTGGAAAATTAGAAACCATCTTGTTAGTTGAACTCATGGCAGGGGAAAGATAGGGTGGGTTATTTTTAATAGAGGTCCCATGACTCGAGTTCAACTGATGGAAAATATGTTCCCTTTCTTCCTCTTTAACAGAAATCTCTCTGTGGAGTGATACAAGAGTTGAGGGGCATTTCAAAATGCAATCTGACAACTTCAAAGCTCAAGCTCTTCTTACTACATAGCATCATGAGAATGGTGACTACTAATTTGAGCTCCTTTTGGGAGGGTGAGAAAGAAGAGGTCATTGCAAGCTGGGTTTAAGCTGTGTCTGTTTAGTGTCATAGCATTGTGTGACAAAAAAGACCAGGAGGCTGAAGACTAGCAGCATGACATTGGTCAAATCACTTTTCTTCTTTGAGCCTTTTCTTTATGTGTAAAATGAGAGGATTGACTAGATGGAGAGGGCAAGTTGACTTCCATACTAATTGGTAGTGACTCCGCATGGACTCAGTGAGAAAATTATAGCGAATAGTAATACCTGCCATGTGATCAAGATAAAGGACTTTCACACATAGGCTATGTTTCTGCTGTCTCTAGGCAGCAGATCTGTAAGCAGGACTTCTCAATTTTTATGTGCATACAAATCAACTGGAAATTTCATCAAAATACTATCCTGGTTTAGTGGGAGGGATTGGGTCCTAAGAAAGTCTCAAATGATGCCAGAAACGCTGAGTTGCACAGCTTTAAGGTATCTTCCTGCCTAAACTCTATGACACTGAAACTCATTAAGTCACTAAGAATTATGTGGAAGTTGTTCAGTACTTGAGAGATGGAAAGTGAAGTGTCAAAATAGTTGAGAAAATAACTACTTTTGTAAAATTCTAACTTCATTTGACTTTGGCTATTATAACTGGGGGGTAAGAGGTGCCACTGGTCCCACCCCAAGTGTACAGAGGCCAGGGATGCTGCTGAACATGCATAGGACAGCCACACACACACTAAAGAACTCTAAAACTCCAAATGTCAGTGGTACAGAGGCTGAGAAACCCTGCTCAGAAAACTTGAATTAAAAAAAAGACCACTTTGAAATCTATAAGGCATTAAAACCTATCCCTTAAATTTTGAAGGAAAAGCACTTTGCTTTTGCCAACAGAAAGAAAAAACTGGAACAGATGTGAAGTCTGCAGCTGGACTTTTACCATATATACAGAGTGCTACCAGGAACCCAGGGAAAGGGCCTGAATCTAAGAGTGCTGTTCCAGAAAGGAATTGAAGGCCTTCTGCCTTGTGGTTCATGCCCCATTCCCACCCTAACACACACACAGTGCATGCAGCATGGTGGGGAGGGTAGAGCAAGGGGTACTGCCATTTCTTTTCCTAAGCTGTTGGATTCTTGCCCCAACAGTTTCCAACAATGGAGCCTCCAAAACCAAAATGGCCACAGTGATTCCTCTCTTTTCAATATAACTATATTTTTATAATTCTTCATAATAATACTTCCTTTCAAAAATATATAATGCTTTATCTCTTATTATGAAAATAAAATGTGCTCACAGTAGAAAAGGAGAAAATACAAATAAATAAAACCAAAATGTAAAAAGTGTTTATAATTCTACCACCCACATAGCAATGTTCTTAGCATTTTTCTACATGGCCTGCCAGACTTTTCATGCATGTATATGCCTATTGTAAATGACTTTCCTAAACATTTAGAACTCTGATATTGACAGTTTAACATTATATTATGAATATCATGTCAATCACTATTAGCTTAAAAATTACCACAGTGGCCAAAAAAGTATTTTGTTTATGAATGTACCAGACTTTCATTAACTAATATCAATTTTGTGATAGCTTGTTATTTTCCATTTTTAAATTTTATTGGCAAAGCCAAAGTAAGCATCTTTACAGTTAAATCTTTGCAAAGATAATTATTTTTTAATACCTAATCTGAAATTGAAATTGCTCTGTCAGAGAGTTATGTATCTGCTGTAGACCCAAAGGCTCATGTACTAAAGGCTTGGTCCTATGGTGGTGTTATTGGTATATGGTAGAACCTTTAGGAGGTCAGACCTAGTGGGAAGTCTTTAGGTCATTGGGAGCATGCCTTTGAGGAGGAGGATGGGACTTTGGTCCCATCCTTCTCCTCTCTGTGCTTTCTGGTCATGAGGTGAGTGATTTTTCTCTACCACACACTCCCACTGTAGTGTAGTGTGCTGCCTTGAGGCACAAAGTGAGGTGCCACCCCTTCCTTCCCCACACAGATCTTGGACTATAATCTCCAGAACTGTGAATCAAAGTAAACCCTTTCTAATTTAATTATCTTGGGTATTTTGTTATAGCAATGGGAAGCTGAGTAATGGAGCATGTATTTAAAACTCATGATTAGCACAGAGCCTGCTACAAAGGCAGTATATGTCTTCACATTACCTGCCAACAGTGATATCATTTTCCTCTCTCAAGAGCAGTGTGTGAGAAAGACTATTACCCCACCTGCAGTTAGTGGTGTGTTTTTTGTTTTGTTTTGTTTTGTTTGTTTGTTTGAGATAGTGGGGTTTGAACTCAGGGCATCACACTTGCTAGGTAGGTGTTCTACAAACTGAGCCATTCTGCCATTCCTTTTTGTGTTGGTTATTTGAGATAGGGTCTTACTTTATGCATGGGCCAGCCTGGATCGCTGTCCTAGTTGTGTTTGCCTGTAGCCAGAATAACAGGCATGCGTCACCACATCCAACCATTAGTTAAGATGAAGTCCTGTTCACTTTTTGTCTGGGTTATCCTTGAACCACAATCCTCCCAATCTCTTCCTCCCAGGTTGCTAAGATTAACAGGTGTGAGCCACCATGCTCCACTGATATTTTTTAAATCTTTGCATAGTTGATAGAGAAGAAATGAATATTTCTTCTACTAAGTCTGCCGCATAGTCAATGCTTAATTTTCAATTTCATTTCTTTTGTAAGTTGTCAGTTCATGTCCTTCAATATTACTGTATATGTATCTTGACTTAGTCAGCCTTTTCCATTAATTTGTAAAAATGGCATAAATCCAACATAATATCCTTAATTGTGGAAAGCAATCATTTCCTCCATTGTATTTGCCTTTCAGGTTTTGTAATATATGACTATATTTTTATGTGATCAAATTTATCAATAATTTGGTATATTGCTTTCTCATAAAATTATGCTTATTGTTTCTAAATAAGCTAGCATTTATATTTTCTTTAATTGACTTAATAGTTTCAACTTTCATGTAAATTATTTACCCCATCCTAGCTTTATTTCAGAATATACTTTAAATTAAACATCTGGCATTTTGCCAAATAATTAACCAGGTGACTCATTTTTTGAATAATTCCTTTTTCACTGCTGATTTGAGAGTCACTTTTATCAAACACTAAATTCTTAAAAGCTGTTTATTATTTTAGGCATTCAGTTAATTTTGTTGATTGTGTTATTCATTTGCTCCAGGACCAGAAGTGTTCAAATTTAATCCATTGTGGTTCACAATAGATTATTTTTCAAGAATGTTTTGCAATTATAAGGCATGTACTCTTCAAGATTAATTTTAGAATTATTTTGTTATGTGTCTCCCATCTAAATCTCACTGAGATTTCAGCCAGAATTCTGGTAAGTTTACAGAACTATTTGGAAAAAATTAGTGGCCTTCAATGAATATTTTTCTTATTTAATAAACAAATTTGGCATCTTGCTTTATTTCAGACTTAAATAGGAATTCATTCAATGTTTGTGTAGCAACTCTTCTGAACCAGCCTCTGTTCTAAGCACTTGGGAGGCATCAGTGAACAGCTAGCAAAGATCTTTTTGCCTTCATAGATTGACATTTTATTTACGGAGAAAATGAATAGGTAGGTGGGTAGGTAGGTAGATACATACATACATACATACATACATACATACATATATACATATATACATACATACATAGACGTCAGTTACCCTAGATGATCAGAGATATGGAAAAAAGGGAAACAAACACTAGCAGGCTGAGAAAGATCAGGAGTGCAGAGCAGAGTCACATAAGGCACTCAGGATAAGGATCTTTGAGAAGCTGGATCTCAGCAGAGCTTGCGGAAACACTGGGGAAAGAGTACTCCCCGTGGATGGAGCCGCTGGAGCAGAACTCAAAGCAGGAGTATGCCTTTGGGTTTTAAGTCTCAGCCAGATAGCTGTGTGGGACTGGAGCAGAGTGAATGATGAGGGGTACTGAGTGGAGGGTGCAGAGATTCTGTGCAGTCCTGCAGGCCATTGTACAGACTTTGGCTTTTGCTGTGTGAAGTCACTGCAGGGCTTTGACCTAACAATTTGCAAAGGGTCACTCTGGCTGCTGTGGTAGGTAAGGGCAAGGACTGAAGCAGGGAAAAAGTTATTACAGTAATCCAAGTAAGAGATACAGGTGCAGCAGGAAAGAACAAAGAGAGTGCCAGATTCCTAATAACTTTGAAAAAGTCCTCAACACAGTACACAAGCAGAAAACTCTGTTGGGGACTTCTTCAAAATTTATCAAGAATCTGGCCCATTAATGTATTTTTGTATATCCCACGAGCTAAGAAAGGCTTTTACATTTTTAATTTTTGAAAATGACCAGAAGAAGTAAAATATTCATGGAGCATGAATACTATATGACAGTCTTATTTCCAAAGTTTTGAAGACACACAGTCATGCCCATTGCTTTACTTATTATCAATAGCTATCTCACATCCCAGGGCAGACTTGAATCTTTGCAACAGAAACCGTATGGCCTACAAAAATCTAATATTTACTATTTTGCCCCTTTAAAGAGAAATATGCCCTTGGTCTGACTCCCAGGAAGTTTTTAAAAAATGCTTCTAACCTCTAGTGAAGCTTGATGTTGCTGTTGAAAGGTTTTATTCTGGAGAGATCCTCCATTAGCTGCTAAAATCTCCAGATTCTTGGAATAGGTATTGTTCAAATGAGTCGGGAGCTATCTGCCTTCCTCCCAGTAAATGTCTTCACTTGATGGGCCCCAGACCACATTTTATGAATACCACAATAATGACAATAGTGTTTCTCGTGGCATAGCGAATATCATAAACATATCGCTGGTGGCTTTTCTGTGTGGAAAAGTTCAGCATGTCCAGGTCAGACTTGAAGAATCTAAAATTCATGGCCTCAAGGAAGGTCACTGCTCAGAGTTACAGGAGACACAGCTCTAGCCATCTTGACACATATTTTTGCAGGGCTCAGAGATCAAGTGCCTTATCCAAGGTCCCAGAGCAGAAATCTCTTGTCTAAACCTTTTGATGCTTGTAGGCCTAACTTTTTCCATGAATTATATGTGTATATACATACACACATTTACAAATACAAACATTCAAATATAACTTATGTATTAATTTGTAAAATCACTTTCCTACTTTTTAATTTTTGTATTCTTTTATTTGTACTTCTCCATCCTAGTTGTTCTCTTCCTTTTAAAGTAATTAACTAAGAACATTGTTTTTAATTGAAGGAGGACTGTCCTTTGATGTCATTTCCAAAATAAAATTAAGTCCCTGAATATGTGCACAACAAAACTAGATACAGCACTGACTCCTAACACATTACTGGTTGTATGAGTGATCACAGGCTTAGAGGGCTTGGTAGGAGTGTATACAATGGTAAGAATTCTCTATTTCCCACACTTTCATGCTTCATGTTTCCAAGAGCTTCCACTGGGTGGAGGACCAGTACCACATGTAATCCCTCACTGGAATCTGTCACTGTCATCTACATCTCAGTGATCCGCTCAGCCTGAAAATGCCAGTTCACACTTCTCAGCTCTGGAGTCCATAGTTATGAAACCCACCACAGGTGTCATCAGAATGCCTCTTCCAAAGATGGTTGAAGTCTTAGAATCTTCTCAGGAAAACTTTTGGGGCCTGGAAATTTTTGATACTTCCCCTCTAGCTCGTCCTCATTGACCATGGTTATATACTTGTATTTCTATTTTTATCATTGTCAGGTACAATCAGACTTAGAGGGTCATAAATGTCCTTCTAATTTGAGCCTTCCAATTTCAGTGGAAGAAAGATGAACAGATCAGGGTAGAGGTCTGCCAATATGTGGAAGGCAGGCAAAAGACTGGAGAGAAGGGAAGAGCCCAGCTTCAGAATTGTGCAGAGCCAAACCCTCCTCCTGTCCTTCTCACTCATTCCATGTCCTTGGGCCTCAGTTCACTATCTATAGAAGAGAGGGGATGAAAATCCCACCTCACAGAACTGTTGAGATCATAAGAAAAAAGGAAAAAAACGTCTTATGCCTGAGGTCCACAGCCAGTGAATTGGTTACACACACAACATTTGTTCATTCTTTTGAGTGATGTTACCCATTATTGCTACTGCTGCCTCCTCAGTAGTTAAAATAACATTTTACATACAAAACATAAGGGTCATTTATTAATAAAATGTGGAAACATCCAGGAATTTATCAGGGAACAAGAACTTAATAATTTTTAACTCCTTCTTACAGAATCAGGGTAAGAATCCAAGTCTCTGTTTTCTAGCGCAGTGCTCTTTCCTCTCAGTTTTGTGCACGTGTGTGTGTGCACAGTGTGTGTGTGTGTGTGCACATGTGTGTGTGTGTGTGTGTGTGTATTCACCAACAAACTCCTTCAATCTTTGTTCTGTTTTTTTTTCTACTTATTTTTCTTTCCAATTACCTCCTGTCCATATAAGAAGGAACAGAATTATGCCAAGTGGCTTCATTTAGCTTAGTTGGCTTTATGTGACTTTAAGATCTTAAAAATTGTTTCTGTATCATTACTTTATATCAGAGAGAAGCAGCATGGGAAAGGAACGGAAACACATCCCATTTTCTCTGTGTGTTTCTAATATTTTTAAATTGTATTTTGGATTAGTATACATTAATAATATGTGGGTGTTCGAGTTGATCATGGTAATTCCATGCATGTGTTCAGTGTTTTTTAATGTATTTTTTAATTCCACTGTGGAGCAATAACTTTCTTAAATCATTCTGGAATTAGATTTTTGAAGCCACAAGTTTTAATATTGGCACTAAAGACATAGAATTACATATTCCTTTGATTGTGAAAATCAGTATTTCACTTGAGATCATTCAGGCCATTGATTATATACAGTGCTTTTTCTGTTTTCTTAAAAATATTTAATGGGTTTTATTATGATATTTCCGTACAGGTATAATGTACTTTTACCATAGTCACCTCTCATTAGCCTCTCATATTCATCCCCCCATCTCCCTCCTGGCTGTCTTCTTCCTCCTCCCAAATAGTTCCCCTTTTCCTTTTATGTCTTTTAAAAAATGTAGATGAAACGTGCAATATTTGTCTTCCTGGACTTGGCTTATCTTGCTTAATGTGACGATCTCCAGTTCTATCCATTTTCCTGAGAATGACATCTTTGCAATTGTTTCCTTTGCTATGCAGAAGCTTTTTAATTTGATGCAATCCTATTTGTCAATTCTTGATAGTATTTCCTGGGTTATTGGATTCCCATTTAGAAGGTCATTGTCTATGCCTTTATCTTGAAGTATTTTCTCTGTATTGTTCTGTAGCAGTTTCAAAGATTCAGGTCTGACATTAAGGTCTCAGGTCCATTTTTCATTGATTTTTGTACAGGGTGAGAGATATGGATCTAGTTTCAGTCTTCTTCATGTGAATATTCAGTTTTCCCAGAACCATTTGTTGAAGAGGTTCTATTTTCTCCCCTACAGGTTTTTGACACCTGTGTTGAGAATCAAATAGCAGTATCTATCTCCCAGTATATTTCTAGTCTCCTATTCTATTAGGAGAATACATGTCTGTTTTTGTGCCAGTACCATACTGTTTTGTTACTTAGGCTGTGTAGTAAAATTTGAAATCAGGATTGTGGTATCACCAGCATTGCTCTTTTGCTCAGGGTTGTTTTGACTATGTGGGGTCTTTCATGTTTCTATATGAATTTTAGGAATTTTTTTATTTCTGTGAAGAATATTGTTGGAATTTTTATGGGGATTGAACTGAATCTGTAAATTGCTTTTGGTAATATGACTATTTGCACAATATTTTCCTGATCCATAAACATGGGAGGTCTTTTCATCTTCTAGTGTCTTTAATTTCTTTCTTCAGAATTTTATAGCTTTAATCATAGATGTCTTTCCCCTCCTGGGTTAGTTTTATTCCTAGGTATTTTTTAGGCTAAAATAAATAAATGGAATTGTTTTCCTAAATTCTTTCTCAACCTGTTCATTGTTTGTATATAGAAAAGATACTGATTTTTCTATGTTGGGTTTTTATCCTCTACTTTACCACAAGTGTTTATCAGATCTACAGGTTTATTGATGAAGTCTTTAGGATCTTTTAATTATAGGATCATATAGTCTTCAAAAAAGGGATAATTTTACTTCTTCCTTTCTTATCTGGATCCCTCTTATTTCATCCTCTTGCTTTTTTGCTCTGGCTTGGAACTCAAGCACTATATTGAATAAAGTGGAGGAAAGGGACATTTGTCTCATTCCTGACTTTAAAGGAAATTATTTCAATTTTTCCCATTTAATATTCTGTTGGTTAAATTTTTGTCATATATAGCCTCTATTATGATGAGTTATGTTCTTTCAATTACTAGTTTCTTCAGAGGTTATTCAGTTTCTTTTATCTTGAAAGGATGTTGAATTGTGACAAAGGATTTTTCTGCATCTATTTAAACACTCATATATTTTCATCCTTGATTCTGTTTATGTGCTATTACATTTATTGATTTACCTGTGTTGAAACCATCCTTGCATCCCTGAAATGAAACCAACTTGCTCATGATGTACAATCTTTTTAATATCTTATTGAATTTGGTTTGCAAGTATTTTATTGAGAATTATTGTGTCTGTATGTATCAGTGAAATAAGTCTATAGTTTTCTTTTTTGTTGTTGTTGCATCCTTATTCAGTTTTGTTATCAGAGTTGCATAGGATGAGTTTCAAAGTGTTCCTTCTCTTTCTGTTTTATGAAACAATTTTAAGGTTATTGGTGTTAGTTCTACTTTAAATACCTTGTAGAATTCAGCAGTGAATCTATCAGTCCTGGGCTTTTCTTTCTTGTGAGATTATTACTATTTAAATTTCATTGTTCATTACAGGTTATTTAGGTTGTTTATATCCTCATAGTTCAATTTTGGTAAGTCATATGTGTTTAGAAATTTATCCATCTCTGCTAGATTCTCCAACTTATTGAAATATAAATTTTCACAATATTCTCTAATGATCCTCTGCATTTCAGATATATCTGTGGTAATATCCCCTTTTTTGGCTATAATTTTACTAGTTTTGTCTTCTCTCTCTTGGTTATTTGATTGAACTTTTGTCAATCTTGTTTATGTTTTTAAAGAATCAACTCTGTTTCATTGATCCATTTTATTGCTTTTTAATCTCCATTTCATTAATTTTTCCCTGATCTTTATTTTTTCTTTCCATCTATTAGTTTGGGGTTTGCCTTGTATCGGGTATAGCATAAGGTTATTTATTTGATATCTTTCTGACTTTTTAATGTAGGCACTCAGCTATAAACTCTTAGAACTACCCTTAAACATCTCTCTTACAACATTTTCTTCCATGACTTCTTCAATGACTCACTGATCATTAAAGTGTATTGTTCAGCCTGGTACAGTGGTTCTTGCCACTAAATCCTTCCTACTTAGGAGGTAGAGACAGGTAGATCACAGTTTGAGATCAGCCTGTGTGAAAAGTTATTGAGACATCCCCCAGAGCTCAGCCAATAAGCTGAGCCTGGTGGTACATATCTGTAATCCCAGCTACGTGTAATCGCATCTACCTGGGAGGTACAAATAAAAGTATTGTGTTCCGATCAGCTTGGCCAAAAAAGTGATACCCTATCAGAAAAATATAGCAAAAAGTACTGGGGACATGGCTCAAGTGGTGGAGCACCTTCTAGCAAGCATGAGGCCCTGAGTTCAAAATCCCAGTACTTCCAAAAACAAAAGCATATCATCAATCTCCAAGTATTTGTATAGTTTCTCTTGCTTTTGATTTCTAATTTTATTCCATTATGAGCTGATGAGATACAAGAAATTATTTCAGGGTTGTTTTTTGTATTTGTTATGACTTGATTTATGGCCATAATGTGATCTATTTTGGAGAAAGTTCAATGGGCTGCTGAGAAGAATGTGTATTCTGCAGCTGATGGATGGAATATTCTATAGAGAACTGTTAAATCCATCTCATCTATGAAGTTTAACTCTGCAGTATCTTTGTCAATGTTTGGTCTAGATAATCTAAATTGATGAAAGTGAGGTATTGAATTCCCCCACTAATATTGGATCTGGATCTGTCTCTTTATGTCCAATAATGCTTGTTTGATGAAATTGAGTTCACATACATATACTTATGATTGTTATATCTTCTTGAGCCTCATGCTTGGGTACATCTTTCTTCCTCTTCTATGTATAGTACTCCTTTAAGTGTCTTCCACAATGTTGGCTTAGTGGTCTTGAGTTGCTTTAGTTTTTGCTTATCATGGAAGGTTTTTATTTCTCTTTTGATTTTAATGGGTAACTTTGCTGAATATGGTAGTCTTGTTTTGCAGTGTTTTGTTTCAGGGCTCAGATCATATCAGTCCATGCTTTCCTGGCCTTTAGGGTTTTTGCTGAGATATCAAGTGTTATTCTGATAGATGTGCCATTGTAAGTAACATGGCACTTCTATCTTGCAGCTTTTTGTATTCTTCCTTTGTTCTATATTCTTTCATTTTAAGCATAGCATGACATGGAGATAATCTTTTCTGGTCCTGTCTATTTGGATTCCTAAATACCTCATGTATTTGGATGACCATTTCTTTCCCTAGATTTGGGAGATTTTCTTCTACAATTTCATTGAATAAGTTGTTACTGCCTTTAATCTGTATCTCAGTCCCCTCTCTATTCATATTCTATTCATGTTCTGTTCCACTCTTCAGATTCACACACTTAATCTCCTCATCATGCTTCAGCCTTGGAGGTTGTGATCATTATTTATTTTTTTTCTTTACTGCTATCTGAAAATAATAATCCCCCAACCCTGTCTTCAGTTTTTGATGTTCTTTTCTCCATCTGGTCTTATCTTTTGGCGATACTTTCAATTAAGTTTTTAAAACTTTTATTAGCATATAATAGTTGTACAAGGGGATACATTATGATATTTACATATGTGTTTATAATATATCTTAGTTAGATTTATCACCTTCATTGTTTTTCCTCTTCCTCCCCCTACCCTTCTTAGAACAATTTCAACAGGTTTCATTCTTCTATTTTCATATGTGGGTACAAAATACATCCATCATATACACCCTCATTCCCCCTTTTCTTGTGGCCACCTACCTTCCACTGGTACCTACCCCCAGAAAAGACCTAGTTTTCCCTCCTGCCCTTCATTTTTTTCCATTGAGTTTTTAGATTTGATTTATTGAGCTTTTCATTTCCAAAATTTCCAGGGATTTTTTTGTTTGTTTGTTTGGTTGGTTTGGTTTGCTTTAGTTTCCAGACTTTCTCTTTCTGAATTTCTTGTCCTGAGTTGTTGAAGTTCTTGTTTAAGTTTTTGACTTTCTCATCCAGGCCTTGAATTGACTATTTACCTCATTCATCAGATTATTTCAATCCTCTTGAGGTTGTTGATCATTTTTAAAACTAGGTTTTTGAATTATCTGGTATTTCAATGATTTCTGCATCTTTGGATTCAGTTATTAATGTGTTGTGCACTTTCAAAGGAGTCCTGTTGCCTTGCTTTTTTATATTTCTTATGTTTCAAAGTTGTGATTTGCACATTTGTTAGGATAGATATCTTTTCTGTCTTTATTCAGGGGTCTTCCTGGTGAACAGCTTATTCTGAGAGCTCAAGCAAGTACCACTCAAAAAGGAGAAAACAAACCCTCATAACAGCAAGAACACTGTTCAAGCTGCTGCTTTATGTGATTTGAGGGCCAGGCCCATCAAGGATCAGTTGTCAGGTTCAGAGCTGCATTCACTTTAGGAGCTTCCCTTCTCTATGTACCTAGAGCCACTGCTGGCTCCAAAGAGCTTTTCAGCCAACAGGTCAGGTAGGTTCCCACTTGCTCCAAAGATCCCTCAGTTTGTATACCCACAGTTGGCAAACATCCAAGAGTAGGGGCCCTGAGTGAATCAGAGTGTAGAGGACATAAAGAGGCCTTAAAAAGAAGGGAGAGAATTGAGGGAACCTAGCACTCTGCCTGCTCTCTTAGCACTTTCAGATCCTGCCCTTCAGTAAACCACACTATGGGAGGGAGGAGGCTGCAGAAATTGAGTGATACACTTCAGACTTGGGCTTAGAACTCTCATTTCCACCTGGCAGCAAACCACACACAGTATGGAGGCGGTTCTGGAGGTCAAATAATCTGCTGGCCTCAGGCTTGAGTTCAGATCTCTTAGCCTCTGCAGTGATCCACAGGCTTTGGGCTCCATTCTTGCCACAGAGAAAGGGGTCACCAACCACAGGGTCTTCCACACCCAGAGCTATCTGATGCTTAAACTTCTCAACAGTCAGCATCTGATCCTCCCCATCTCCACAACTGCCTCTTATGGCTCCAACTCCCATCCGACTACTGGGAAGGTTCCCCAGCCTCCCTGAATTGTGATTATTCCTTGTTTTCATGTTCCAAAGTAACTTAGTCTCAAACAACATGCTGTCTCTCAGGATGGCATCTGCTCTCTGAAATATAGAAAATGACAAAATGGATTTCTTCTACAAAACTAGCTTGCCATGCAAGAGGAGTCACTATCATACCAAATCCCCACACTGGATTTAAGCCTTATAATAACTGTACTTATCCCATGGCTCCAACTACTAATCTGTTGTCACCAGAGATGCCTGGTTTACTGTGATTGTGACTTCTGCTTCTCCTCCACCTGGGGAGCTGGAGGTGTAGCTGTCAGACTGTTTCCTTCTTTTCTCTATACTACCTTTCTGTTTTTCTGTGATTTTTAGGTGTCCTAGCACCTGTTTCATGATTCCCAATGTTCTCCCTCTCTGTCTTTGGAATATAGTCATTCTTTGTTACCCTGACTCTTTTTATTCATGTAATAACATGGAGAAGGCTTCTAATCTGCTATCTTACCCTGGAAGCCTCCATCATGTATATATGTTAAGTCAATTGCTTTTACTCTGAATTAGTATGTGAAATCGTGACTAAGTTGCTCTGCTTACACACTTCTGTTATTAGGTACATTTGTATATAGAATGGCAGGCACTTTGGGGTTAGATGTATGAGATAAAAGAAATAATGGAGATAGGAAATGTGGTGCATACATGCAATGCCAGCATTTGGGAGTCAGAGGCAGGAGGATTGAGAGTTCATAGCCACTCTGGCTACATGAGCCCCTGTCTCAAAAAAAAAAGGGGGGGGGAGAAAGAAAAAAAAAGTGATAATGGAAATCTGAGTCTTTTCTCTCAGGGGTAACCCAGCATTCACAGGAGCTGGGTCACAGGTATAGGTTATCTGTGGAGGTATGGTGATAACTTGTACCATAATGAGGAAGCAGTGACAATATAAGCCAATATAATTACACAAACAAAGTCACAGAAGTTGAGAGCACAACTAACCTGAATCTGGTCAGATGTGTTAGCAACAGAGTCCCAGGGAGTGATTCCAAAATCAATTTCAACTGGCTTCCTCCATCAGGCAGGCAACATTGGCCTGGACAATAGACACCCATTACTTAGGGAGTTCTGGACCCCAACAAACCTAGATGCAGACACATTGGAAGACTGGTATAAAAATGAAGACCAACCACGTGGGAATCTGCAGGCAACTTCAAACCTGGAGGTCACACAGGCCACAGGAGTTTGAGGATGGAAGGTCATCTAAATCTTTCTATAGCATTAATGAGATGAGGCATAAATATTCTCTTAGCTTGTTCACTTGTGCTGCCCAGACCTGAGTAGGCTGATCTTTCCTCAGGAACAATAATATGTTTTGTGCCACGTTCTTTACTGGTCACATGGAACCCATTTCATGTCAGGCCCCACATCATAGAGGAGGAGATGGGCCTTGTGATGATGCTCTGAACACAGTGAGAGTCAGAGGAGAGTGGTGTGCTATCCTTGTAGAGGGTGGATATATGTGGCAGGGAGGCTCTGTCAAGTACATAGAGATGGTTTGTAGAAGACAAGAAGCTGTTTACCATTTGCAGGGAGATGGTATGAACAGTCCTCAGGAGCCATGATCCAGCCCTTGCCAGAAACCACAAAGGACCTGATAGAGCAAAGGAGGGCCCAAGGTTTAATATCGAAAATGAAGCCAAGAAAGTAGCAGGTATTCAATCTGGAGGGCTTCCTTAACTGACTCTCACATAATTTTGTTTCATTGTGTAAGTGTATTTTTAAAGACAAAAGGTTCATGAATAATGCTAGCTGTCTTTCTATGTCTGTTTTAATTCTCCAGCAGCAGTTCTGTTTAAAAATAATAACATCTTTACTATTGTCTGTATAAATACTAAGACATCAAAAATTACCAATTGTTTTTGAGACAATCGGTTATGACATGGGCATTTGGCCCTCTCTGGGCTCTGCACACTCTTGGTACAGGCATCCCTGGTTGGTTCCTCTTCTAGAATCCAGTAGCCAAACCAGTAAGATTAGGAACCTAGAAAATTTAGGGGAATCTTCCTGTATTTACTTTTGAATGATTTATAGATATGTTGTGAAATCTAAAAAATTTATGGACATACAAGCAAGTCCCGTTTTAACCACAGTTTTGCTTTCCAATTTCAGTTACCTGTGGTCACCAACAGTCTGAAAATTGTAAATGGAAAATTCTACAAATAAACAATTTGTAAGTTTTAAATTATACACTCTTCTCAGTAGTGTAGTGAAATCCCACACTGTTCACTCTGTCCTGCCCAGGATCTGAGTCATCCCTTCATCTAGTGTATACAGTCTGTATTTACTGACCATTAGTCACCTGTAGCCATCTGAGTGATTGGGTGAACTGTCATGGTATTACACTACTTCTGGTCAGGTGAGAAGGTCAAGAATAGCATCACAATAACCAGGTCACTCACCTGTCTGCATCTTGTCATATAGGGATCATACATCTCACTTTGCCACAGATGTGTGAATGCTGTTCAGTAAGCTATTTTGAGAGAGACTGCTTTCATATAACTTTTATTATGGCATATTGTTATAACTATTCTAGTTTGTTGTTAATTATGACCATTGAATTTTTACTGTGCCTAATCTATGAATTAAACTTTATTATAGATGTGTAATAGATAAAAACAGAATATATATGGTTCAGAACTATCTAGGGTTTCAGGCTTCCATTGGCAGTCATAAAAAGTACTCTTCACAGATAAGGGTGGATTACTGTATTTATAGGTACTCATATTTTTACATATATGACCATATGTTTTCAAGTTTTTCCTGAATCATACTAAAGAGTGTTTTTTTACAATTTGAGTTACATTCATTTTCATGTTACATATCATAGAATTTAGGAGTAATTCTATGATAGTGCAAACTGAATATTAATAAAATTATAATTAGTTTGCTGATAATTCTAATACTATACTATGATTACATTTTATTTCTTATATAAGTGTATTTTTACTCATTCTTCAAATTACTGCTCTAGGTAAGCAATCTAAATTGTAAACCATTGTCTTATCTTTAATTTTGACAGTATATGAAGTTTGATAACCAGTTAATGTTTTTGCCTGAGTGACAAAAATCTTATCAAAATTGGTCTGACCAAGCTGGGCATTAGTGATACACACCTGTAATCTCAGCATTCTGGGAGACAGAGACAGAAGGATCATGATTTCAAGGCCACCCTGGCCTACATAGCCAGACACTGTCTCAAGAAACCCAGGGCAAATAATGTATCTCAGTGGTAGAGTATTTGTCTAGCAGGCATAAGAACCTGAGTTTAATCTCCAGCACCAAAAAGACAAATTAAATTTCTCATGCCCTAGAACTTAAGCATTTGGTTCTCTATGAACAGCTTACTTATCCATAGTATTATGTAATATCATGCTCATAAAACAGCCCAGTATCTCACAGCTGATTAGTCATATTGGCTTTCTTTGATCTGTTCCATATCCATTTGAACATTGCAACTAGCATTTTAATAATTTTCAACAATAATTCATAAAACCATCTTAGATTTATCCCGTAACTTCAAATGTCCAGGAAGAACTGATAATATAAGTGTTGAACTAGTCCTGGACTTTCCCTACATCTCCTTATGCCAAAAGCCACCTCTTTTCAAGGGGGTCACCTTGACCCTGTTTCAGAGACTTCATTTCTTACTTGCTTTTTGTCACAGTAGTACATGAGAATACTTGAAAGTACCACAGTGGAAAATGTCTCATGCTAGACTCACTTCTGAAAGATAACCACTTCTCTCCCACAGTTGTTTCTCCTGGAGTATTTCTCATGCTCTTCCTCTGCAGCTACTTATTGATTAATCAAATATTTGTTGACTTCCTGCTATAAAAGATAAGGATTCAGCTCTTGGGTCACCAGACCACAGCTTGCTCCTTTCTTCCTTGCTCTGATCTTTCCAAAAGAACTATAGACAATCTTTCTCCTTTACTCCCATTTCCCAAGTAGTTTAATTACAATTTTGTGTTAGCTAGATGGTATATTTAAGTACTATGTAACTATTGTTAATTTCTAATTCAAATACTGAACTATAATTATATTCTTTCTTTATACACATTTTATCTTAACCAAATTAGAAATTACCCTTTCTACTTCCTCACTTTCCATGCATCTATAATTTTTAAATACTTCCACAGATCTTTCAAATAACGTATCTATTATAATATTCAAAACATCAATAAACTTTCAGTTCCATTCCTTTTCTGCCTACTGCCTTAATTCATCTTGCTGCTCCAGCCTAGGCTACTTCAGGGCTGTTGTAGAGGATATCCTTATGCTCTCTGTTGCTTCTCTTGTGTGCTAGATCTGATATTTTCCTGTTTCTTAACTTTATTCCCTAATTTTCCTAAAGCACATTCTCTAGTAGCTTTTTTTTTAAAAGAGTGTATTGCAAGTAAATATTTTAAAATACCAAAGTTTGGGAAACATCTTTATTCCACCTTCACATGTGTTTGATATTTGGATAGGCATAATACTGTTAGAAATCATTTTTCTCTCTCAGAATTTTGGAATTTGACAGTTCTTGAAGTTCCATGGCCTTCTAGTTTCCAAGAGGCTATTGAAAAATCCAAAGTTCATGTCTTCTGTTAAATTGATTACCATGCATCTATTTGCTTTCTACCTTTCAAACAAGTGTTACTTGCTTTTACTTTTCCTGTTGCTCTTATTTAATGGAATTTATACCATTCTTTTACATTTTTGGGCTATAATTTTAGTGGGATTTTAGTATAATTAAGTAGAATAATTCATGTTGCCAGTTCACAATTGTTTGCCCAGAGTCCTGTGATATTCTTGTTTCCAGGTATTTAAATCTATGCAGTCCTTCTGCACATACAGACAGTCCCTGACTTACAATGATTTGATTTACGAATTTTTTATTTCATCATGATACAAAAGCCATATGCAGTCAGCATTAAATAGAATATGTACTTCAAATTTTGATCCTTTCCCAGGCTAATTATCAATATAACTATAAAATATTCACTTTTGGTGCTAGGCAGCAGTGTGGAGCTGTAGCCCACAGCCAGACACATGGTCACAAGGGTGAACAGCCAATTCTCAGCACTGCGCTGGTAAGCTAGGGTGTTTGGTAGGTTAAAAGTACTAAATGCATTTTTGACTCATAATATTTTCAACTTATGATGAGTTTATTATGACACAGCCCTGTCATAAATCAAGGAGCATCTGCATTATGACACCGTTCAATGATGCAATAGCTAAAGCTCCAGGATATTAGCTGTTTTCTTAAGTTTAAAGAGCCAGCATGGACATATTTAAATTTACAACTAAGTATTTCCCTCCACTCAGGCTTAAGGGGCACATACAGCCACACATTGGTGACAGAGGTCACAAGTTATAAAAAGAAGTCAGACCATGGCTTCTCCAAACCATGTTACAGTAAACTAATGCCACTGCTGTGATGTGAATCATTCATTTGCGCGATTCTCTGAACTTCAAAATGCAAGCTTTCTTCTTCCATCATGCTTGCTATTCCACAGTGGAAACTGAAATAACTAAAACCAAATAATTGCTACTGTTCTGACTCACACAAAACAGTGGAGTGTAGAGAACAGACAAGACAAACTGAAATCATTGTGTTTGGGTCTGAAAGAAAATATACCTTAATCTATAATGACACTATTTCAGGTTCAGCACACAATGAAACAGCTTTCCTCTTTGAAGATTTTACTTACCTTCTCATATTTGGCACAAATAACAGTCTCTAATTTGAAAATGAAAAATAAGCAATTGATTTCCAAGTCCACCTTTTTGAAAGCATAGCACTCATTCAGATAAGTGGCTATTCACAAAAGAAGAGGAGATGCTCCAACCAGTTCTATGAACATGCATACACACTCAATAATTTATGGTGCTTTTATGTGTCAATCAGCTTTCTATCTGTGGTTGTGACAGCAAACAGGCTTTGTGTCAAATACACTGAACTCCTGAAGGAAGTATCCAGATGACATCTTCTAAGGAGTTTCTAGTTCTTTGCCCATCCAAGGGTTTGCCCATTGTTTTTCCCAGGTGAATTTCAAGTCCTGCACTTCCTTATCTTATCACTTAATTATCCTGAACTTCGTCTCCACAACCCCTCCCCCAAAAAGGGAGAAAATATTTGGGCCAAGCAATGAAAGAAATTGAAATTAGGTAGCACCTCATCTGACTTGGTATAAATCATTCTATCACTTAGATCCTCAGGCTTGTCTTTAAAATTAAATAATACAGATAGATCTTCATGTCCCCTATCAGCTCTTGAATATTACTTCTGCATTGTTGAATAATCAGTTTCAATGAACTATCTCTAACCAGTCACCATTACTTTCTTACATTTGGGACTTTGAAAGAATTTATTCCTTAATTTATTTAATGCAAGTTGATTGAACTCATGCTCAGAGAAAGGTATGGAGTGCCAAATCAGCACACACAGTACTTGGCTTCATGAGTTCACAATCCAGAGGCAGATGAAGACAAAAGCAAGATCTTTAATAAATAATTATGATGAATGTGCAGAAGATAAACTACAAAGTATATGAAAAAGAATGATAGGAAGACAGGGGTGCCGCTCAGTAGTGGGACACTTGCCTAGTATGTGTGAGACCCTGAATTCCTTCCCAGGTACAAAAATGGAAGGAAGGAAGGAAGGAAGGAAGGAAGGAAGGAAAGGAGAGATAGAGGGAGGGAGGAAGGAAGGAAGGAAGGACAAAAGCCCTTACCACCATGGTGTGCACTCTGTAGGACACCAGAAAGACAGGAAGAGCCTACTGAGAGTTGAAGCAGGAGATAGAGGTGGTGCTATTCTGTTTCTAAAACATTACTCTGCCACTATCTCTACAATGGGTTAGAAAGAGAGCAAACAGATGAAGGGATGAGAGTCAGTGGTGGAGAAGAAGGTAAATTTTGCATATGATCTTGGAATCTCCTCATCCTGGGTCTGCAGTCAGCCATGATGGTCAGTGTAGTACCTGTGTATTCACGCCTCACAGAATGTGGACACATTCATTCCTACGTCTCCACTCTAAAGAGCACTTGGTTGGAGTCTGATTGCCTCTCCAGGTGACCTTCTTGGGCAGCATTTTGTATCACCCATAGCTGGTCACTGGGAAGCACACACTTTCTACCTCATGCATCCTTTCCCTTACAAGATTTCAGAGTGTGGGCCTTGCCTACAAAGCCATTGCTTCTCATAGACTAGAAGCCTCCTCCTAAGACTCTTACCTTAAGACTCACTAGGCCACAGTCACATGCTGCAGAGGTCATAGGCCAAGCTTGAAAACAGTCTCCCTGAAAACCTTTCAGTGGGACTGAGGAGACAAGAAGGCACTTTCACTCTTCTCATCATGGCAGAGGAAGGGGGATGAGACAAGTGCAGAGAGTCCCTCTCTCCCCTCTCCCACCTTCCCTTCTCTGTTCTAGTGTGCTTGAGGTTCTTAGTCAGCTAAAAGTAGTATAATCTATTTTGGAACCTCACTTTGAGGCCTACACAAGAGCCTACCACCTCACTTTGTTATGTCAGAGCAAACTGCACCCCATTCTGCCAAACTAGTATCCTGAACTAAATCAAGAGAAAAAACATCCCATTTTAACACCTTATAGCCTCCATATGCCACCTTTTTTTTAAAATGCTTCCATTTTTGTTTTTGTTATTGTTTATTATTTTTAAATTTTATCGTTTTTACATTTACTCACATGTATATACATTGTTTGGGCCACCTCCCCTACCCCCTCCGCCCCGCTTCCCGCAGAACCTGTTCTGCCCTTTTGTTCTCCGAATTTGTTGAAGAGAAAACATAAGAGATAGTAAGAAAGACATAGAGTTTTTGTTAGTCTGAGATAAAGATAGCTATACAGAGACATCCTTAGCATTGCTTCCATGCACTTGTGTATTGCAACACACATTGGTTCATCTCTACTAGACCTCTTCACTACTCCCCAGTCACCTTCCCATGGTGGCCTCTGCCAGTTTAAGATTACTATATTTGCTCCTCTACAGTGAGCACATCACCACATTCAAGTTTTAAGGTTTCCCTTTCTCTATTCCTCCTGTGGGCGTTCTCTCCTTAGTGTCATTTGACACCTTCTGAACAATAAATGCAGGTGCCCAGTAGTACTGCCACCTTTCAGAAGCTCCCACAGCCCACCCTCCAACTGGCCTCCCTGCCCCTTCTCCATTGCTCCTGCTTGAGTCCTTGGTACAGCACTGCTGCTGCTAGGATGGCTCTCTGCCGCCTCTCTCCTTTACTGCCTTCTTCCTTCTGAGCTTGCAATGGCACCCTGGCCCAGGAAGCCAAGTGATTCTGCACCAATGGTTTCATCACATCTACCCTTCCTCTTTCCCAGGCAGGAGTGGTGTCTGATTGAGGCTCCTCCCCCCAACTGAAGAAGACCATGAGCCTCACTCTCACACACACCCTACCACTCTTTCTTTATCTGTTTGCCCAAGATGTCAGACCCCTGATAGGAGGGGAAGTGAGAATGGGTGAAATGTTAGGACCTTCACAATTTTGTAAGACACAGAAGAACAGAAATGGGTTACTTACATGAACAATAAAGAAGTTTGGTTTTGCCATCTTGCATTAAGAGAACAAAGAAAGTTCAGGCTGCTGGAGTCATGAATAGCAAAGAGATAGAGAGAAAGCAGAGTTGATGATACCTTAGGTAAAAAATGTGGAAGAGAGGTAAAGATTTTCCAGAATATCTTTTTCTATTTTGAAAATTTCATGGAAAAAGTCCAGGAAAATAATCATCTGCTTATAGGAATAACCTTTTTCAGTGATTTCAGACTGGTTACTAGGAAAGGGCTGGTTGCATCCTAACCGAAATTTGCCATGTGCCTGACAGGAACAAATGCTAAACACGGACTGCGCTGCAGAGCCTGTAAGATGAGTATCCACCACAAGTGCGCAGATGGCCTCACACCCCAGCGGTGCATGGGCAAGCTGGTAAGGGCTCATGCCAGGAGGCAACCCAGAGCTCCCCGCCCGGAGCTCTTGCCTGCCCCAATGAGCTCACTCCCTCCAACCCCTTCTCTGCAGCCCTGAAAGCACTCAGAATCACTGGCTTACCCTCTTGGCTTCCTCAGTGGCACAATGATAGAGCAGAAGAGGAGCTATTTTGACTCCATAGAAAAATGACCCACGTTAAAGCAGTCTGGGTCCTTAATGGTAAGCTACTTCTCTAGTTGGGACTTTCTCAGTTTCAGCACTGCAGGTCCCTTGTACTGGCACTGTTTTGGTTTTCAGAATGAAATTCATGCATATTTGGAACCACCTCTGCCCCCAGCAAATAAAGTGACTGGTTATTTAGTGCTATCACTCAGTGGATGTCAAGGATGCTAACCCCAACCAAAGTGCACTACATAATAAAAGTCTGCCTCACTGTAACACAACCATATTGACCAAACCAAGGAGGACCAGACAGTCTTGGCACATTCCAATAATACCACCTCAGGAGTATGGGCTTCAGTCCTGCTGCCACACATTAACCAAAAGCACTTTTGAGGGTATTTCAAACTAATTGTGGAAGAATGTCTATTCCAGAGAACAATTAGATAGGACATAATATCTTTCTTCAAAAAAAATGTAAGACTTATCACATGGAAAAGGAATTGTATTGTATTTTTTGGCTTAACACTAGAGACAATGTCCTCAAAGACCCACCTCTAGGGTTAGGGAGTGCTTCTCTAACCTTCACTCTCTCATCTCTCACGGTGCTTAGACAAAGGACACCACTTGCAAGGAACGTTGGGATTCTAGTAAGACTCAGGCTACTAAGTTCCTTCCAACACTGGGGTACAGTAAGTCCAGGTTCTTGGGAAGTTTATCCACTTACTGCAATATGCAGTGTTCCTGTCTCTTTAATCCCTGCCATGCCTGCTCCCCTCCACCGTTTCCATGGGTCCCACAAGCCAAGGAAAAGACCATGGGTGAATCCATGAACAAATCCAGAGATTTGGACAGAATCCAGAAAACAAAGTAAATGATGCCAAGTGATACTGTGCAGATATACAGGGGACTTTATGCCTGTCCTGAGGCCTGATTTTCCATGCCCAGGCCTTTTATGATCTTATTACACCACAATAGTAAACTGTAAGCAGTCTATTTGTGTCCTGGGAGATAATGAAGGTCCTGCACAGAGTGGAGGCTGCAATGCACAGAGAGAGGATGGGAAATAGGACAGACAAGACCAGGGCCAGAGGCTTGCTTTCTGGATACAGCATAACTCGCTCATTCCCATATATTCCTCCCCATCCCTCACACACATCCATCAGTGGCGAATTAAAGACTTAAGAGAATAAAACAGCATCTTAAAGGGAGAAACCACCTGCTCTCATTTTTAGAGTTCTCACATGGCTTTCTCCATCTCTTTGGTGACAATTAAGCCCCTCTCTTTCTCATTCTCTCTCCAGCCAAAGGGTTTTCGGCGTTACTACAGCTCCCCTTTGCTCATTCATGAACAATTTGGATGCATTAAAGAAGTTATGCCCATAGGTGAGTTGGATATTGATTGGTTGAGCTGGGTTTTTAGCAGCAAAGGCAACAATGGCCACTGTCCTCCAAGGGCTTCAAAAGCAGTGAGTATTTTAGTGTAGTTGTTTGGTGGCTATTTGGGTTAAAATTATTTTGCTAGAAGAGAAACATAAAGTAGACCAAATTCTCCAGAAATTTTCATCCTCTCCCTAATGAAGACTGAGAAATGCCCAAGTCCCTAAGACTGTTTATACACAGCCCTGGCCAGCAGCAAGGCAGTGGAAAAGCATGGAGTGCGGTATCCCACATCCCTGGTGCAGCACCCAGCTACCCCACTGACCAGCTGTGTCTGTGACCAAATAACTTGACCTGCCAGAGCCTATAAAATGAGAAGAGCAATCACTACTTTTTGTAATTGTGACAAAAATAAAATCCAATGCTGAGTAAGAAGTCAGTGAATATCAGTTTTTCTTTAATGAAGATGCCAAAATGCCCTATGGATATTGCTGATTCGTTTTACAATATCTTTCAATTTGTCTCTACTTTTTGTTCCTATCTCTGCAAGTCTTTTCATCTATTTTTGCTGTTTTTTGTGGGACAGGTTTTAAACTAAACATTTATAAGTGAGGAAGTTTTTGATTAGAAATTCAGGCAAACTGGTATTTGATATTCTTTTGAAAATACTTACATCCTAGTACAAACTTTGTATCTCAAGACTTCATACTTTGGTGAGCAGAACCTCCACTAGAGGAAACAAAATTGGTCCCTGGGAAGAACCTGGAAGTTGGAGCTCTGGGGATGGATAATGAAAGAGAAAAATCAATCACTCAGGAAGAGTTTGGGGCCAGAGTGGACATTCTGGGCACAGTACTGACAGATTTGTGTGGGGCCATGTCAATGAGTAGAGCCAGACCATCTCCAGGACCAGGTGGGTCTGCTGCACAGAACCCACTGCTCAGGTGCTGTTAACGCAAGAGATAAGGTGGTTTATTGTCCAGGTTCTCTGAGATAAGCCTTTTCTTCTGTTACAGCTTGTGGCAATAAGGTGGACCCTGTCTACGAGACTCTCCGCTTCGGCACTTCCCTGGCCCAGAGAACGAAGAAGGGCAGCTCTGGCAGTGGCTCTGACTCGCCTCATAGAACCTCTGTAATTATCCTGTTTCTCCCTCAGTTCCCCCATGGTGTATAGAGCCAGGCTGTGCTTAGGTACTGCAGTGTGAGGTGTTCTGCCTAAAAGCATCCTGAGGGCTGGTCTTTTCAGAGTCAGGCAACCTCAAAAGGAAAACCCAAAGTGCTTTGGGCCACCAAGGCCAATATTCTACTGATAACAACCAGGAAATGTTTTGCTTTCCTGCTCAAAGACCACCGTCGTTCATGACTCTTCCCATGCATGTGCTCCCTTTCACCCTCCCACCAGTACTAGATAGTACATCAGTCAACACATAAGAAATACTTGGCTCAATAAAGGGAAAAAGCAAGGGAAGTCCTGGCTGTTTCCAGCTCTTCTTCTAGCTGCTTCCCAATAAAAAGATGCAATTAATTCTCATATTTTCTCAGTCCTTTCTAAGACAAGACACACCCCTTAATTTCACCTTTGTCCTGTGACTCAGTGGGACCCCTCTCTAAGGAGCACTCACCCTTTTGGCAGTACTTGGGTTTGAACCCAGGGCCATGCACTTGCTAGGAAGGTACTCTACCATTCAAGACACACTCCAGCACTTTTTGCTTTAATTATTTTTTTGACTAAGGTTTTGTATTTGTGCCCAGGCCAGCCTGCACTGGATCCTCCTTCTACTTTTGCTCCCTGCATGGCTGAGCTGACAGGAGCATGCCCAGCTTTTATTGATTGAGATAGAGTCCTGCTAAGTTTTTTCCCATGGCTGACCAAGAACTGCCATCCTCCTAATCTCCTGAGTAGCTAAGATTATAGACCTGAGCCACCACACCAACCTCTCCTAAATTTGATCTGATCTAAACTGATTGTGTGACTTGTTAGCATCTTCTCTCTGGCTTCCCATTTAGAATTTCTACAAATACTCCAAAATGCCATAAACTCCTGCAGAGAGGTGAGGACTTTCCAGTTCATGCTGTCACTTAACATTGCCTTCATCCAGTTGCTGGTTTCATTGTCACAGCCTCTGCTGGAGTGGGGACTTTGGGGCAAGACCCAGATAAGCTTCCAAATGGTCTACGCCACTGGGTTCTCTCAGCATTATAATATTGGAGGGATTGTGGGAGGAAGGAGGCCTCAGGGAGGATTCTCAGGGCTGAGTTGGAACACCTTTTTCACTGGGTGCAGGTCAGTCCATAAGATAGGATGAGGCACAAGGAGGTGAGTAGGGATGTAGGTCAGGTATGTGAGTAGGTAGGTTTGTAGGTCCTTTGACTGATGTTATAAGGTTATCCTAGAAGCCATCTTTAAACTTTCTAAAAGATACGTTCTTCAGGCATTCCACTGACTTTTAAGAAGGAACAACCAAAACTGGTTTTCACTCTTTTCCCCGGAAAGTGCATAAAATTGATGTCAATTAGTTCTTTCCTCTCCTCAGCAAACATGAACAGAGAGCCTACATTTATTAGCACTGTAGGGGACACAGAAGAGGACATGGTTCTATACCTAAATTCAAAAATTATTTCTGAATACCAAACCAATAGAGAAGAAAGATGATAATGGTAACATTGTTTCACATTTCTTAAAGATATACTTTTATCTGTCTTACCCTATTTTATTTAAAATAACAGCATAATATACGTTAAGGATAGTATAATAAGTATAATGAGTGCTAAAGGATTTTCATAGTAAAATGGAAAATATTTAGCTTCAGTAGATGTGTCCTCAAAGAAGTGGGATACAATTTGTAACATGTTAAGGTACCTGAATCTTGATGATCTCCCCAGAATGACAGTCATTATCATTGGCTAGTTCAAAAGATAATGTCAATTCATTTTCTAAAAGAATGATAGAAATGGTGTTAGTTGTTATTTAAAACACAAAATATGTATGGGTAGGATTTATATTACAGTCATGCATCATGTAACAATGTTTCAATCAATCACAGAGTACATATATGAGGTTTATATATATAGGATGAGGCTATAGGGGGCTTCAGATAGGTAGACAGATAGATAGATATAGATAGAAAGACAGATATGTATATGAAGTTATAAGATTAGAAACAGAGCTGAAAAATTCCTATCACCTAGTATTTCTACTGTACCTTTTTTCTGTTTTGGAACACAAGTGCTTATCATTGTGTTACAGTTGCCTGCAGTATTTAGGACAGGATCATTCTGAACAGGTTTGTAGCCTAGGAGCAATACGTTGTACTATAGAGCTTAAGTATGCAGTAGTCTACACCACCTGGATTTGTATAAGTCCACTCTATGATGTTTATACAATGACAAAGGCACCTAATAATCCATTTTTCAGAACATATCTCTGTTGTTAAGTGACATATCACATCAGTGTTTTCAAACATGTTATGGCTACATGAGTGAGACTATAATAACATATATAATAATCATAGACCCATAAGGTGTATATTATATAATGATATACATGGCCTGACATAATTCACACTCAATAAATGGAAGTTGCCACTTTATTTTCATTAGATATTCAGTTCCTTGGTACAATTTTCTTTGAACCTCAATTATAAAGCTGAACAAGGGTGTGATACATTAACAAGGCAAATATATGATCTGAAAAGAGCCACCCTTCCACAGGACCTATTCTCAGTTTCTATTGGAAACTCCACTCCCACTCAAGGTTCCATTCTATTCTTCTGCTACCCTATCTGCCGGAGTGTCCTCTGGTCACTCTGTCAGTTGAAGAATTCCTAAGGGTCTGCTTTTGCTGAGTTTTCTTGTCCTATATGTTCTTCTTGGTTGATCTTTTGTACATTCCACTTCCCAGACATCATTCCTAAACTGATTCCCTTAGCTACTTCTAGTCTTAAACTTCTTGCCCAAGCTCCAGACCAGTCCTGCAGATCCTGCAAAATGAAAACATCTAAGCCACATTCAGGCCTCAGTGGCAATTGGGTTTTAAATGCAAAACTCCTCTCTGTCATCAGTGCTGGAAGTTTAAGCCACGTCATCTCTACCAGATTATTATAAAGGAATATTTGCACTACTCTCTTCCTTTTAAGTCTACTTTTAACAGTATCTCAACATTTAACATTCCTTAAAGACTTCGTGCAACTTTTCTAATCAAGACACTTTTGAGTCACTTACACTGGGAGGACAATACTCAAACTCCTTACACAAGGACTGCAAGGCTTATCACTATCCTACAAAGCCACCTCCCTTAAACTGAAAGATCTTGGCATCTCTGTGTCGTAGAATATATTGCCTCCCTGCAGCTGAAATTCCTTAAGACATAGCTTGATTTTTACACAAGCCATGAAGAGTCCCCTGTCTCCCCGTCACGACAAGTTGCTTCAAGAGTCTCTTCCTCATAGGATACACGTGGCTGCACTGTAACCATCCACTTTTACGTCCACTTCTACTTCCTGAACTAGACACAAGTAGCTACATGTCAGGGCCTCTTCCTTATTTATATCATTATGCCAGGACTTGACATTGCCTGGCACACAGCGAGCACTTGAAAAATACTTGAAGAATGAGGAAGAATGAACAAGGGACTCTTGAGACTGACCTCAGAATCCACAGGGGTCCACACAGTGCTTCTTTTTTCACACCTTAAGTTCCAGCAGTTTGTAGTTTTCTGGAAAGCCAGGCTCTGTGCAGTTCCCTACACTGTATCTCTGGCTCTCTGCAGATAGCATCCCTCTGCTATCCTGATATGAATGGACACCTCTTCCCTGGTTTCCCATAACAACCAGTTCATTAATCCATGACCTTTTTGTTTATTTTTTCTCTCTTCTCAAGTCCTCTCCTTGAATAGACTAAGCCTAAATGCAACAATAATGCAAATCCTTCTTAAATGCAAGGATTCTTTTCACATTCTATTTCCACTATCTTAAAGCAGCAATTCTCAAATTTTGGTGGCTATCAGAATTCACTGGAGAACTTCACAACAATGAAGAAGCCCAGGTTCTGTCCCACTTCAACTACCCTGGGACTCTGAATTGTACCAGCTTTCAGGTAATTCCAACACCACCAAAATTTGAGAACCACTGATCTATACAGTGTTGGCCCATGGTAGATTCTCCCTAAATACATGGTGAATGAACACTTTCATCAAACCCTAAACTTCTAAGAAAAACCTAAAGCTGGCAATGAATTAAGTCACTGGTTCTTAGTGAATGGCCTAGTGATCACTGCTGGGCAGGATCAGTGTCCCTGGGAAACTTGTTAGAAATGCAAATATGGGTCCCACTCAGTCCTACAGAACCAGAAACGAACCTTCCAAGTGATTCTAATGCACATTAAAATTTGACAATTACTGAGTTAAATTAAGGACTTAAGTTTGCTTTCAAGGAAATCAGCCCCTGCCATCTCCCCTCTCTTTTTCTCATATCCTCCCTTCCTTGCTCATACTGGCTTTTGCTCTCTTTGTGTGTGAACAGCTTGCTGGGTCACTGTAAATGTCAAGTTTGGAACAGAGCCTGCAGAACTCTAACCATTTCCCTAACCCCACAAACCATGGTATATCTTTCTTAGGGAGTAAGAAGAGCCATGGCTGCCTGTGAATTTGCTTCCCCTAAACCAGGAGAGCTGGATTGCAGCCTGCAGCCCTCCCTACTTACAAGTCAGGATTACCTTCCAGAAAACCAAAAGAAAAGCACAAAATAAAAGTGACCAGAGCAGAAGCCACTTTGACCTGCATTCTCTCCCATCTCTAGTGAGAGCCAATAAATATATCCTCATTCCACTCCAGCACAAGCATCTCCCATGCTTGTATGAGGCCAACATTGGTAGAATGGCAAATGGAAAGTCACCCCAGAGAAGCAAGGGCAGAGAGGAGTCCCCACCACCACCCTGAGATGACACAATGAAAGACTGCTTCACAGAACTTATGACAAAGAGACATCTCAGGCACATTCCATAGAAGGCAATGGACACTTCAGTCTCTACCTTTTTGACTGATGCTAAGAAGCAGCAAGACCATCCAAGAGACAATTGAAGTTTGCTTTCATCTCTAAAATAGCTTTTGTCTAGCAACAACTGGACCCAAGAGTACAACTTTAGGGACAAAATTCATAGCTTCTGAATGTCAATCAGATGCCATCCATCACTGTCCAATTACATTAGTACTGGTTTGGTCAATAAAATATTTCTTGGGGTTTTGCAGTGTGCTGACAGCTGCAGGGAGACAAAGACAAATAAAATTGTACCTAAATATCTGTCACTTCACTCTTTCCCTAAAGTCTGACTTGCCTCAATAAAGAACACAGACACAATTGATTGGTATTTTAAAACGATTTTCCTTCCTTCCTGCAGGGTCAGGTGATAATGAACTTCAGCCCCTTGCCATTTTTTAGCACTGTTGTGTCCTAAAGCTAACATATTCCCACACAGCAAAGTTTGATCCATGGGTTTATTTTCTTCCAGGGGCTGTAGAGGCATTTGTTTAACATTTTTGAGAAGTTAACTGCCTGACTGTTTGCAAATTGTTATGTTTTTTTTAATATGCTTTCAAATGTTCTAAAATATAAAGGCTTGATGACTTTGGGGAGGCCAGCAGAAACCAAATTTCAAAAGAAAAAAACCATTCTGGGAGTTAGTTGGCTAGTTTATAAATAATCTTAAATTTCATAATATTAAAATAAAATAAATGAAATTCTCTTCAGAAGAACTTTTGTACAAAAATCATGAGCGTCAAAGGGAGCAGTGTCAAGTGACTCAGAGGCCCAGTGTTGTTTATTTCTCTTTGCTTTCTGATTTGTCAAGAAAGTAAAAATGCCTAAATTGCTTAAACACAAGCTATAACAAAAATCAGTTTTGGAGGGTGCTGCTCAATACCTGAGGGCTGACTAGTAGAGCAAGAAGGTAAACTTGTTCCTCTTTGATAACATATAAATGGTTCTGTAAAGTGTGACCTGCCTGAGAGGCTCTTAAATTCCTCTCTGAAGAGGAAGAAGCCAGGAGGACAGAGACCTTTGAGAGAAGCAGTCAGTGAAGTGCTGGTAAATGTTTAAGCACCAACTTGGAGTTAGGACCTGACTTGTTATATTTGCCAATTTCCATGGTGTAAATACTACCATGATCAATTCCTTGCTACCAAAGATGAGCCTGAAGGCTCTCGCCAGCCCATGGAGCCAGTTCACCATGGGTTGAAGCACTGGGCTTTGGATCAGGAGCTCTGGGGGCAATACACAGTTCACTACACCACTCCACTACTTCATTGCTATGAGACCTCGAGTAAGCTCAGTGATTCTCTCTGGGCTTTGGATAAACTGACTCTTAACATTTCCTATCTAACAAATGGATCTATATCAACCTATTGCAGGGAATAAATAAAATGATATACATGAAGAACTTAAAAATAGTGCATGGTAAAGAATCATTAGTTATGTAAAGTAACTCCTGCCACTATTGTTGTTCTTGTCCTTGTTATTTCTGTATGCAACCTAAGTAGAAGAATGATTATGACTTCTCCTTTTTAAAAAACAGAATGAATATTACAAAAAATTGATTTTTGCAGTAACATAAACAGCATTTAACTTATAGTGCACCCCTCATTAGGGCATCCTATGCCCTATGATTAAGATTTTACTCACCTACAGAAGGAGCTATAGTTTCATTGAAATTTTTTTTTAAACAACAGGACATGGACAGGAATACTGACTTATCTCTGTTCTGTTCCTGGGAAGAAGCCTGATTGTGGCCTGTGCATCAAAGTGTTCAACCAACACACACTATCATAGCCAAGTTTGAGCCTCCACCGACACCCTACGGGAGGCACAGTGCCAAGAGAGGACACAGAGTCTCTGAAGTCAGTCAAAGAGACAATGCAACAATAACTGGATTCATAAGTGTCATGCAAATTCCACTTTAGCTCTTTTACTAATATCAAAACCATTGCTCATTCCATGCTATTTCCTCTTTTCTTCAAGACTTCAGACCTTGTGGAGGTTCCTGAAGAAGCCGATACACTAGGAGATGGGTCCGACCTGAGGAAGCGCAGCAGCAGCAGTGGTGAGCAAGGGGACTGCCCATCAAGAATGTGAGCACACATCAGGGTTGGCAGACAGGCTGCATCTACTTCCAGTCCCCTATCTTTCTCTTCTAGCTTGTGAATGACATATGGACAAGAGACCAATATTTTGGAAGGAAACTGGGCATATTTTCTAGGTGATTTGGTGAACCAACTCAACATTTCCTTGACTTCTGTCTCCCATGTTCTCAGATCTTACAGACTTGATCATACTGAAGTTTAAGAGTCACTTCCAGGCCATGTTGTGAATTTGTTATTTCCTCCACTGACCTAGACTAGATTAGAAACCCTACCACACAGAGGTCTACTATACCTGAGACATCTGAAACCAGGTGAAGAGTGGTGACATCCCGGGGAAAATGATCCTCACACTTAGCTCCTTCCCTGACAGAAACAACTACACTCTAAAAACCAATGTGCATTATCCATCCAGATATTCTTTATTAATATTATTAGATCTTCTAAAAGCTAAACTCTTGTCACAATAATTTCTAAAACATTTATTAAATGCTAACTATATAGTATTGCTTGCTAATGTTAATAAAGAGGTAGTAACCTCTTGAGCCAGAAAATGAAGATACACAGCCAGGCCTATATGGCATTTATGAAGCAGTTACTGTCTCTAGCAAAAGTTCATCAGTCACAAAACCTGTCCTCATTTGCTCACAAAATAGCAAGGATGTAGGCTCTGACTTGTGCTGAGCAAATGCATCCTCATGGAAGACATCATCACTCCAGGACAGACATCATCCTTCTAGGCTCCAGTCCCTGCACGCAAGCCTGAGACAGGCTGCTTTGAATAGACTTTCCATTTGAGTAGTCCTTTACCTTTTCCAGCCTGAAGGCAGAAGTCTTACCATCAGTGCCACATAGACCCCTTTACTGAAGTTGTCTTAGGAAGTCTGGCTTCCACTTCCTTTACTCCAGGAATTCTCTAGTTAGGATTGGGCTGTGTGTGTCCCACAAGGCACCATGTGCTTAGCTGGCCTCATGACCCTCTTTTCTAAATAAGCATCGATGTTCACCATGACCCCAGGCCAAGCCCGCACACATTTGCTAATGCTCACTGCTAAGGTAAGGATTCTTTAGCATCACATGCAAAACTGTGCTTTTAGATCAGTGCAAACATTAACCTGAGCACTTAGCAGTACCATTACAGAGACACATTAGAGGGTATCTTCCAGGGAAAGTTCACAGTGCAGAGTAACACTGCAGGGCCATCCTAACCCAAGTCTGTTTGACATACAGGTCCACCAACTGAAAATGGTCAGTAACTCCAGAGTCTAATATCTGAAAAATTAACAAACCAGAAACTAATATATATCTCAGACTTGCGCAATCATGCTCCAAATCTGGTCAGCCATTCAGTCCCAAATCTGAGCTCTGCCATTGTCCTTCTGTCAACACCCTCTCAACAACATGGCTGATGGCCTCCTCTGCACTAATTGCACTGGACATCTCATTCTAGGTGCACTCCTGCTCTGGAGACAAGATGCTGGGCTTTACTTAGTAGTGACCTTGAGGTACCTAACTAGCATCCCTCCATCTCAGGCTCCCCATCTCTAAAATAAAAACAGTAATGACACGAAACCATAGGGTTTCTGTGATCTTTGAATGAGGTAACAGATGTAAATACTATTCATACCCTCTCCAGCATTAGGCTTCTTCACTGCCTCCAGGTGCCTGTAGCTTACAGGTTATGGACCTCTGAATATGGCACAGCTTTTCTCTTTATCTTTCACAGCCCTCCCCCAATCCAAATAAACCTTTCCTACAACTTGTCTTTTCTCAGTAAATAGGAAATCCACTCAACCAGTTGACAAGGCCAAAGTCTTTGGTGTCAACCCTGAAGACCCTTTCCTCTCGTACCTCATATCTAATATGTCAGCAAATCCCTCTGCAACTTCTCAGAAATATGCCCATCAAATGCCCACTGTTTAACTCTGCCTCAGCCATCCTGGTCTAGCTCCATAGATGTCCATTGCTCGCTTTAGTAGTTAAAACCTCCCTTTACCTTGGAAATTTCTTCTTTAAAAAGGTAGTCTTAATAGGATTTTCTAAAGTGAAAAGCTATACTTAGGAATCATTTGTATGAAGAATGGTTGCTATTGACAAAGTCCTCATAAGGTGAGAGATACTTCTTAGGGATTCACTACTCCAAATGTGACCAATGAACCAGCAGAGAAGGCCTCACTTGGGAGCCTGTTAGAAATGCAGAACTTCAGGTCATCTAGACCTCTTGAGTCAGAATCTGCATATAAATTTGTGATTGTATAGTCATTAAAGTTTGAGAAGTAGAAGTTATTTGATCTAACTCCCTCCCCTTCAACAGATACACACACACACACACACACACACACACACACACACACACACCACATACCATATAGATAAGGAAACTAAGGCACAGTGTAATACACTAAAAGACACAAAGTTGATCATTTTCTGTCTCTTCTATGTTAAGGTACAATTTTATTAAAAGAGATCTGTTTGAACTTGGTGTGGTAGTGCATTTGGGAAGCTAAGAAAGGACTGCAAGATTGAGACCAGCCAGGGCTACACAGAAAGGCCTTTCTGAGAGAGAGAGAGAGATCTGTTGAAAGAATTTTGCAAGCTATAAAGTTCCAAAAAGCTTTGGAGTACTATTAATAATTCCTTTGATCAGCAATAGCACTCTTTGCAATGTACCCTTAGAAGTTATAGGGATTAGTTATGCAGCAGTTTGCTTCAAAATATTTTTCTTTGATTGATTTTAATACCCATCCTATAGTTTGAGAAAACGCCTTGCTCATGTGATCCAGTTTCCTAAGGGTCAGTCATGGCAAAGAGAATTTGGCTTTTCAGCAGCAGTGTCTGGGATCCTAGTTACAGCCAGTTCTGGTTATTACATGTTTTATTTATGCCCTAAAAACATACCTACCGAACACACAGGTTATTTCTTCCGGTCAGACATTATGTCAGATTTCTTTATGAATTATGCTACATCCGCCTTAGAAGAGGGTATAATTCATGCTAATTTCTTTACTGCTAAGACTCAGTCTCTGTTTCTCTCTTATAAATTATCTCAGGCAGGTCTGAGTGTTTCCAGTTGTTTTCAGTACTATTCCTGGATACATCATAGACATAGATGGGGAAAATTGTTGCTCTTCACCTTTGTCGTAACTGTTAGAAACATCACTCATAACAAAATAATAAGCAAAGGGAGGAGCAAAATCCAGGTTGCAAAATGCCAAATAATACTGACTGCCCTCAATAATTGTATTTCAGTGTGACCTTTTGTGATCACAGCTTTCCTAGAAGAGAAACAGGGCACAGAAACACAAATTTCTGAAAAGTTTCTTCATAAAACGACTGGGCTGATCATGCGCCCTTGAGGCTATTACAAACCCAATATCAGCTTATTTTGCACTTAAGCAAAGAAATTGTGCCCAGAAAAAGAAAAAGACAAGCTCAGATTTGGAAATTTATTCTTGCCTTTAGCACACATTGACTTTCTATTTCAAATTTTAAGTAGTCATTAAAAAAAAAAAAAGAAAGAAAGAAACAGATATTTAATGTGTCAACTGGGTAATGCCCCTAATTCTTGTTACCCTCCAGTGGACAATTCCTAAATTGCAGATGCAACTATTTAGGATGTTTTCTGCACACAAACCTAGCATCTAGCACAGGTAAAGATCTCTTTAAAAGCACAGAAGATTCCCATTCCAACAATTTGGAGGGCTGGGTGCTCAGTGAAATTTTTCCCAAATTAGCATTCCTAAAACTGTTGGGAAAAATTTCTATTTAATGCAGGTTGAACTACCAGAAAAATCAGTGTTTACTCCATATAGTCCTAGAGCCTCAACCTGAGTAATAATAGGTCCTATGAATGAGCAATGAGGACAAAACCTGGGGAATGTGGAGGTGATGGTTTAGATGAGGGAGAAGAGGGAGAAAGGAAGCAAAGAAAAGAAGGAAGGAAGGAAGGAAAGGAGGGAGGGAGTCTTCTTACTTGGGTTTAGGGTCTGAAACTCAATTTATCATACCTGTATGAACAAAGTAAAATAATAAGAAATTTTTGTTTAGTTTAAAAAATGAAATGTGATATGATCATCATTCGTTTAGCAGAGGCAAATGCAATCCTCCTCTGCAAGAAGAAAATTCAAATTCAGACATCAAAACTCCCCATTGCGAACTTTCAAAGAACATGAGCTAATAATTGAAATTCACCAAACATGAAAATGTGCCACCAGGAGTGGGAGTTAGCTATAATACCTAATTTTATGATCAGACTCTCAGAAACTATATATGATAAAATTATCAAAAAATATAACTATATTGTTTTATATGCTCAAAATATTTTCAAATAGACTGGAAAATGTAACAAAGGAACAAGACACTTTCAAATTTGAAAATGTGAAGAAAAACAAAATAGAACTAGATAATTTTAAAGTAGAAATATGATTTATGAATTAAATAGCATATTAGACATAACTGAGGAAAGAATAAGCACCCTGAAATGTAGATTAAACGAAAGTATAGCATATGCAGGCACAAAGCAGTGGAATCAGAAAAAAAAGATAAGTAAGAAAGTCCAGCATACATCTAAGTGAAGTACATACAGAAAGAATGGGAGTGAGAAAATATTCAAGAACCTAGTGGCTGAGAATGGTCCAGAACTGATTAGAGACACCATTCCTCAAATTCAGAAATCTATACCTAAACATGTCTTAGTGAAATTGAAGGATTTCAAAGACAAAAAAAAGCATTAAACGCAGGCTGAAAGACAAATTATGTACAAAGGAATGGAAATTATCTGAACAGCTTCTTAGAAATAGCAATAGATACTAAACAATAGGAAAATTATATTCAATATGCTGTAAAGTCACTCAACCCAGAATCATAAATAAAGCAACCTCAACAAAAAGCCTGAGACAAAAGAAGAAATGAAGAGCAAAGAAAGACAAAAAGATTCAGTGTTGATATAGATGATTAGGTGACACATTTCACAATCTAATTGATTTAAAAGTGTACTGCATTTGACAAGTGGAGGACTCACATTCTTTTTAAGAACACATGGAATAATTATAAAAATTCAATACCTACTAGGCCATAAAACAAGCTTCATAAATTTCAAAGTATTAGCATCGTATAGAACACATCTTTCTATCCAAAGTCAAAATAAGGTAGAAATAAATACTTGTAAGATGACAAAGGGTTTGGGAGAATAGCACAGAGGTAGAACACTTGCCTCACATGTGCAATGTGCTGGGTTCAATCCAAAGGATCAAAAGGAAAAAGAAGATAACTAGGAAAACCAATAATTTGGTAAAATAAAGCACACTTTTAAAAAATGAATTCATAATGAAAATTGTAATATATTTCAAACTAAGTAATAATCTAAACATTGTATGTCCTAACTTGTAGAATAGCATTAAAGTCATGATTAAGGTATTTACCTTTAGAATTGTTTTATTGAAAAGTAAGAAAGCCTGAAAAGGAATCATCTAAGCACCACACTTAAAAATCCAAAAACAAAACACAATAACCCCACAAAACGACAGAGGCAATAATAATAAAGGTAAGAGCAAATGTTGTTAAATTGTAAACAAAGACAGATCAATAAATCCTGAGCAGTTCTTTTAAAATAATAAATTTAGACTATCTAACATTTTTAGAAGAAAAAGATGAAACAAAAACAACAGAGATGTAAAAGAAAAGAATGTCATCACAAAATCCAAGCTGATAAACTCTTAAAACCTTTTCTAAATGGGTTGACACCCAAAAGATATCAATGACTAAAGCCTGACTTGAAGAAGTAGAAATACAAAATTTGATTTGTTTCTAATCCTTATAGAAACCAAATCAAGATTTAAAATTTTGCACTGTAAAAATACCAAGCCCAGACAACTTTATAGGTAAATTCTACCAAACATTTAAAGAATAGAAAATCTCCAGATTGCATAAGCTCTTTCAGAGAAACAAAGCAGCAGGAAGAGGGTGACTACATTCTCTAACTTGGTTTATGAGGCTGTTTTAATACTGACTGTAAAACCAAACAAGGCTGGAGAAGGGAAAATCACTGGCTGGTGTCCCTCTTAAAAATCTGAAACAAAATCCCAGTAGGCTTAACTACTGGGATTTAAAGGATATTACATATAACCAAATTGGACTTATTTTGGGTTCCCAAATTTAGGTTAATATCAGATAATTCAGTAATGTAACTTGCCATATTACCATGTTACAAAAGGAAAGCCAAATAATCATCTCAGGAGACAGTGGTGGACATGGGATTCACAAGTTTGCAAGGTAAAATAGAAAGAGCATAGAAAAGGAAAACAAGAAAGCCTTTTAGGATGTAGTGAAAGATTCGTTTTGCTTCTGTAACAAAAGAAATTATTCCTGCATAATGGACATACTCTTTGAACATCTCCATAGGTGAAATAAGCAACCAAATTATTTTCTATAAAAGAATTGATATAGTTTAGTAAAATAGTTACCTTACTTTTCTCCTCTTTCCTCAAATCAAAGTCTGAGAAATAGGTTGGAGGACTGCATTAAAAAAAAAAAATCATGCTGCACCCTTCCAGTTCTTCTTGCAACCATACATCTGAAAACACATTTAAAGTCATTTTAAACAATTTTCAGCATAGTTCACAAAAAATGCTACACATTTTGAACCAAATGGCAGAACCTGTTCTGCCCTTATCTCTAATTTTGTTGAAGAAAAGACATAAGCATAATAAAGAAGACAAAGCATTTTTGCCAGTTAAGGACAGCTATACAGAAATATTCCTAGCATTGATTTCATGTACACATGTGTTACAACCCATGTTGATTCATCTCTAACTGATCTTTACACTGGTTCCTTTTTTTTTTTTTATTCATTGTGCATACAAGGCTTGGGTCATTTCTCCCCCCTGCCCCTACCCCCTCCCTTACCACCCACTCTGCCCCCTCCCTCTCCCCCCCCAATACCCAGCAGAAACTATTTTGCCCTTATTTCTAATTTTGTTGTAGAGAGAGTATAAGCAATAATAGGAAGGAACAAGGGTTTTTGCTGTTGAGATAAGGATAGCTATACAGGGCATTGACTCACATTAATTTCCTGTGTGTGTGTGTTACCTTCTAGGTTAATTCTTTTTGATCTAACCTTTTCTCTAGTTCCTGGTCCCTTTTCCCATTGTCCTCAGTTGCTTTTAAGGTATCTGCTTTAGTTTCTCTGCATTAAAGACAACAAATGCTAGCTAATTGTTTAGGTGTCTTACCTATGCTCACGCCTCCCTTGTGTGCTCTCGCTTTTATCATGTGCTCAAAGTCCAATCCCATTGTTGTGTTTGCCCTTGATCTAATGTCCACATATGAGGGAGAACATACGATTTTTGGTCTTTTGGGCCAGGCTAACCTCACTCAGAATGATGTTCTCCAATTCCATCCATTTACTAGTGAATGATAACATTTCGTTCTTCTTCATGGCTGTATAGAATTCCATTGTGTATAGATACCACATTTTCTTAATCCATTCGTCAGTGCTGGGGCATCTTGGCTGTTTCTATAACTTGGCTATTGTGAATAGTGCTGCAATAAACATGGGTGTGCAGGTGCCTCTGGAGTAACCTGTGTCACAGTCTTTTGGGTATATCCCCAAGAGTGGTATTGCTGGATCAAATGGTAGATCAATGTCTAGCTTTTTAAGTAGCCTCCAAATTTTTTTCCAGAGTGGTTGTACTAGTTTACATTCCCACCAACAGTTTACACTGGTTCCTGATCCCCTTCTCATGTTAACCTCTGTCCCTTTAAGGTTTCTATATTAGTTCCTCTGGAGTGGGGACGTCAAACGCTTTCATGGTTTGGGTTTTCTACCTATTCCTATATCTCCCATATGTGCTCTCCCCTTGTCATGTGATCCAAGTCCAACCACATTGCTGCATTTGCCCTAGATCTAAAGTCCACATATGAGGGAGAAAATACAATTTTTGGTCTTCTGAGCCTGGCTAATCTCGCTCAGAATGATGTTCTCCAGTTCCATCCATTTACCTGCAAATGATAAGATTTCATTCTTCTTCATGGCTGAGTAAAATTCCATTGTGTACAAGTACCACATTTTCTTGATCCATTCATCAGTAGTGGGGCATCTTGGCTGTTTCCATGTCTTGGCTATTGTCAATAGTGCTGCAATAAACATGGATGTGCAGAAGCCTCTGGAGTAAACTGTGTCGCATTCCTTTGGGTATATCCCCAGGAGTGGGATTGCAGGATCATATAGCAGGTTTATGTTTAGATTTTTAAGACGCCTCCAAATTTTTTTCCAGAGTGGTTGTACCAGCTTGCATTCCCACCAGCAGTATACCAGGGTTCCTTTTTCCCCACATCCTTGCCAACACATGTTGTTGGTGGTGTTTTTGATGATAGCAATTCTAACAGGGGTGAGGTGGAATCTTAGTGTGGTTTTGATTTGCATTTCCTTTATTGCTAGAGATGGTGAGCATTTTTTCACGTGTTTTTTAGCCATTTGAATTTCTTTTTTTGAGAAAGTTATGTTTAGTTCAGTTGCCCATTTCTTAATTGGTTCATTGATTTTAGGAGAGTTTAGTTTCTTAAATTCCCTATATATTCTGGTTATCCGTCCCTTGTCTGATATATAGCTGGCAAATATTTTCTCCCACTCTGTGGGTGGTCTCTTCAGTTTAGAGACTATTTCTTTTGTTGTGCAGAAGCTTTTTGATTTTACGAAGTCCCATTTGTCCATCTTTTCTCTTAGTTGCTGGGCTGGGAAAAGTGGTTACTCGTCTGCAAGAAACTGAAACTAGATCCATGTCTATCACCCTGAACTAGTATCAACTCAAAATGGAACAAGGACCTAAATATCAGACCTGAAATTCTGAAGTCACTACAGGAAGGAGCAGGAAACACTCTGGAACTAATAGGTATAGGCAAAGACTTCCTCAATAGAATCCCAGCAGAAGAATGCAGTTTTATGTTTATAGAATAAAGTGTTTACACCAGGATTACAGAAAATGATACAACACCAAAAATGGGTGTGTTTGGTCTCTATCCTTGTTAATCTGGGCAACACCAAATGGTTGCCCAAATGGCCAAATACTGAGGCAGACATGACCCATGGAATTGGGCCTTACCTTCCAGTTACTATAAACCAGAACTCCATCAATAACTGCAGATGGGCCTCCTCTGAGAAATGGAATAGCATCATAAACTCTGCAACCATAAACTGAGTAAAACACATATTTAATAAGCTTCAGTACTTTCATGTGGGCTTTTGTTCTGAAACATGTCAATTTCCATAGTGGCATCCATCCCTCTGCTGATACTTTTCTGATAACTAGAAGGGAAAAATAAAGAAACAATGTGTTACTTTTAAATGCCAAGTCATTTAAATGGTAGATAAATCTAGACATCACAACTCTATTGTATAAATTTGGAAATATTTGCCATGTTGTCATTTAAGGAAGATACATCTGTTGAGAGTGATAAGGCTGTGGCTAATCAAACTCACAAAGCCCATCAGGGACCTCCCACAGCTGTATTTGTGGAGAGTGAAAACTGCTCATTGGGAGAAGGCATGTTCTCTAACAAAGATCTCCTTCAATGTGACTACATAAATGCAAAAGAAGAGTATTCTAAGAGTAAACTACTAACAAGAATAATAATAGCCTCAGCGCTTTGAAAGTAAGAGATCAGGGGCATATCTTGGAGTTCAAAACTAAAGCTTTAATATGCAAAACAGTATAGATACCATTAAGGAACTCCAACAAAGATATTGAATGTAAATATCAATACATTGATAGTAGTTCAAAGGCAACTAAGTCAGACTAAACCTCACTGCCATCCCATTAACAAGGGATTCAGTGCATTTGACAAGGATAGAGTACATGTTTGTGCTCCTGAGAACACTGCCAGATGACACCAAGTTTTGAATACACGGTTGCCCAGCGATGCCAGGGATAAGTGCTGGCCAGGGGTATAGGAGGTCATGGGAGTGCAGAGATAGTGGTGCAGGATGCTGTATGGGAAGGTAGGGAACGGACGTGAAAGCAGGGTCTCTAATGATGAGGGAAAAGCATTGAGCTGCAAAGTAGAGATCACAGGTCACAGAATCAAGTGGTCTCCTTCATTTGTGTTTTTAAGCATGATGTCTGGATTCACAAAGTGCCTGTTTTCTTTTTTCTCCCCAGTGTTTACATATCCAGAAAATGGCAGTGATGACTTCAGAGACCAAGCAAAGAACACAAACCACCAGGTATCTCTGGAAGTCACAGAGCACAGATCAGACTGGAGTCCTCAGACCAAACTACAGGTCACCATCCAAGCGGGTCATTAAATCTATTTAGTGGGTCCCAGGCCAGCATTTTTAGAGAATAAAATAGAATAATGTACAATAGTATGGAATGAACAGAAATGTTGCAGTGCATAAAAGGTAAAAAGGATAAGTATTGCATTGTGTACCTTTTTTCAGCCATGTATGTTACATGAAAGTTGATATATACTATAGACTGTGTAAGTTGTAGAATTACAATATATTATGACTATATAGCATTCAGGCATATATTTGTTATGCTTTACATCTATATATTCATATATAGATGCATATAGTTATAATGGAATAATAGACTATAAGGTACCTAAGTTTTAAATAGCAGATTGACTCATAGGTTAAAAAAGAATACATATAGTTGTTGTGTACCACTTTTATGTTTTATATACATATATTGTATTTATTATGTTATATATTCAAATGATTATGCAATTATATATTACATATTATATCTTTTAACTTGAGTATTTTAAAATATGTATATTTCTATACCATTGAAACTTATTTTGTTAGTAATGATAGCTAATATTTATATGACACAAGACTTACAGTCTGTAAATTGGGGACTATAATAAAATCTGCCTAGCAGGGTTGCTGTGAAGTTCAGTTATGTTAATACAAGTAATACAACACTGTCTGGACACAGTAAACTATCAAAATCAGTAGCTTTATTATCACTGTTGCAAAGTTTTGTAATCAGTAGATGGTGATGCCTGTCATGAACTCTCTCAGTCTGATGCCAAAATCTTTACCTTTTTCCTCAACATGAGGAAACTTCAGCTAACTGCCGGGTGAATGAGCCTAATGCCCTTGAATACGTGAGATACCAACTTCCAGCTACTAACAAAAAGTCAGTTTTAGGAAGCGAGCGTTGTTCACTACTTACTGTTCACATGTTCCTCTTTCTTCAGAGAGAATTTTCCCATTCCTGGGGCCAAACCTGTGACATTTTTTTCATGAACAATTATATCAAAGAAAAAATTCTTTGAAGAAAATTGCAATATTTTGCACAATGAGTTCCAAATAATTGTTTTCAAATGGTTTGTAATGAAATTTAACTCAGTTAAGAAATGAAAAATAAACCTAAGATTGAGAAAAAATCATTAATAAGGGCTTGGTATTTTAACACCTAAGACCCATACAGTGACATTACATTACAGTAACTTCTCCATTTCCTATTTTCTTTCTCTCAATTTCTTTCTCCTTCCTTCTCTCATCTTCCTTTTATTTTCTCTTTTAGGGACCTTTTTCCAAAGACCCATTACAGATGAACACCTACGTTGCCTTGTACAAATTTGTACCACAGGAGAATGAAGACTTGGAAATGAGGTAAAAATACTTTTTACAGAAAAAAAATGAACAGAAGAAAATCTTAAAGGCACTGTATTTCCATGTGAGGGAATAATTCCATGTGTGCTTTAGAGCAGTGATTCTGAAATGTTAGCATCCACTGACCTCAGGCTGACACAGGAATTGCTGGATCTTGTCCCCAGAGCATCTGATTCAGCAGGCCAGGTAACACTCACACACTTGCATTTCTAACTAGTCCACAGGTTTCACCAATGCTGCTGGTCTGAGGACCACACTTCAGGAAGCACTGCTTTAGTACAAGAACTGCTAATAGGAGTTTTCGTTAAGGTTAAACATTAAATGTGCTTGGCATCAGTAGAGTATAATAGAGAATCATAAAATGTACACTGATGAAAGAATCAAACTAAAGCTATCAGTCAATTGGGACCCATGTACTTCATGATAACTGAAACACTTTAAAGTAAAAAGTGAGTTTTGTGACTCTGACGAAATCTGAACCTTTCTCTTGGCAAGTGGTTTCAGCACTGGCTGAGCTAGAATCAGTCCATGGTTTACAGCCCACTTCTTGTGTGAGCTTAACCCATTGATAAACATCTCATTACTCTGATTTTCTTATTTATAAAAAGTTAATAATGACTCCTCCTTATAAGGGATTTGTGAGGCTGAATGAAAATAGCACAAACCCAGTGCCTGGGCATCAGAGACACACCTGTGTAATAATGGAGTTATTGCACTTTTTGTCATATGGTACCTTTGTTCCTTCCATTCATGACCCCAAGTCAATCTCAAGAGAAGGCTTCTGCATTTTCCCATTCTAAAGCAGGAGAGCCCTGGGAGTCATTCTTCCCTCTCCCAAAAAGAATGAAGATAAATTAGCACTGAAAACTACTTAGTTGCTTGAGCACTGGTGAAATAGTCTCTATTTTTCTGAATGCTGTGCAGACCAAGGTGAGAACCAGAACTCCCTCCCTTCAAATGACTGGGGAGACCTTGCCTCCCAAACCTTGCCCTGGAGCTAACTAGAACTTTTGACCCCTTTGTGGCCTTTCCTGAGTGTGGTCCCTCACCTCAGTAAACTCAGCCTTCTCCTCTTACATTTTCCCCAAATCCCCTATAAAAGAAGATACCACCAAAGGCTCCCTTTAGACTCTGTTTTGTGATCCTTCAGGATCAACCTCTAAATTCAGACACTCTTCATGATGGCTACAACCACCAAGACACAACAGCAGATTTATTTATCTCTCCTGCCTATGTCTGGTAGCTCCCCTGGCTCACACTCCAAAGTCAGCTTTGGTTTATTAATAGTTGAAAGTCTGCTTCTAAGTAATTCTTGGGCTTTTCCAAAGCAGTGTTCAGGACCTCAATCCTTGCCCCTTAGTTTTGCTCAGAAAATTATGCTTTTATTCTTCTAAGTTTTCTCCATTGTTGAGTACAATTGCCATGCAGAAATTACTGGCTGGAGTTGTAAACATTATCTGAACAGTTCTTATATCACCAGGAGGAGTTGAACATGGCATTTATCAAGTGGACCCTATTCTGTCAAAGATATGACAAGCTTGTGAGTCAGAGCAGAGCCTGCCTAGGCTTCATTGCTTGGATGATGCCTTCCCTTCAGCTAATGACCCCCAATTAACTATCTGCTGATGAACACAAGAGTGACAAATATTTACCTTGCATTAATTAAAGCACATTGAATCCTCCTTGAGATTGCCGTTTGGATGTCTAAAACTTAACAACTCCCTGTGCATGGGTTCCATAGTATTATATTAGAAGACTATTCTGAAGTCATCAGAGTTTTAAAAAGCAATTCCAGAGAATATAAAATGTTTCTTGGGACACTAAGAAGTGTCTAGTTTTTTGCTGGTGATGGTCATAACGCTATGTGCTTATTTTAGTTGGTTGCAGGTCATTAAAAGTCAAGTTGTCTGGTCACGACTCAAACATTTACAGTCTGCTTCAAGGCAAACAGGACTAACCAGTCTCAGGAGTGAAATGTCTGCATTACATAGACTACAAGATTGGAATGATAAATCATGCTTACACTTTTTGCCAAGAGATTGTAGCCTTCCATTTTAAAAGCCATGTACTTGATTTAGAATGTGTAAGGCAATGCTTTGGGGATTTGGTATAATTCCTTGAATGAACTGGGGCTTTGCGAATTATCTTTTGCTCCTCCAACCATAAGGGGAAAGAAATCCTTTCAATAACATATTATTCTTATCCACTTGCATTCTGACCCAGCAGAGCATGCTGGGTAGCATCCTCAGGACAGAAAAGAATGGAAATAAAGTACAGGGAATGTTGTAAGTGTGAACTTAGGGTCACAGATGGCCCAACTGGCAAAGCTAATCATCATAAATCAGAGCAGATGAGTCAGCAAGCATTTGTTACACATTTGCCCAATAATGAAGAAAACTCCTTGTGTCAAAGGCCCTGGTCCAGACCTCTCCACAGACCTCCAGAGTCACCTATCTGCCTGCCTACCCAGCAATGGCCTGAGCAGAGGAGCTCTCCTTCCACAGACTGCCCTTGGGTGAATGATATCACTGTCTACCTAGGCCTCTGGCTAGCCAAGGAAGTGTCCTGTACCTTGATTTTTCCCCTTTACCAAAAAAACTACTCTCTCCATCCCCATGTCATCTCTCATCTTTGTTGTGATAGAAAACCTTACCCAGTCTCTGTGTTTCCAACCTTCTCTCCCACTTCATCCATTGTGGGAGGAACATGCACTCAGGTGATAAGGCAGTAGCCTCAGTTTCATCAAAACTTTGGAGTCAGGTGGGAAGGAGTCACACCCTGTTCCCCCTCTTCTAACAGTAGAGCATATTACCTCACACCAAACCTCAGTTTTCTCATATTGAATATAATAACCAGGCATGCCCTTCTAAGATGGAGGTGATTAAATAACAGTATCTGTTACACTGTAAGGACTTAACAATGTAAGTTCCGATTGGTTCTATTAATAATCCAAAAGTGATGCTTTCTTTACAGAATTAAGAAGAGAGGGAGAGAGGAGGAGGGAGAGAAGATAGCAACATGGATTCTTTGAATGTTTAAAAAGTGGGGGCATCACTCTGCCTGGATTTAAGTTGTAAACATTAATCTCTTGGAGCTTGGTTTTCTCCTTCCTGGGGATATTGAAAGAAGATACTATAAATAAAATATGGAATTTTGTGCCCAGGATGAAATGAGGTACACAGTATATTTTAGATACCTTCTCTTCCTAATTTTCCTCTTTTCACTATATGTTTTATTTCTTAGTCTTTTGAATAATCTCATTAACACTGCCCTAAAGATACAATAGAGAAAATACAATTAACGACTCCCTATGGCCTTTGAGCATAGCCAGGGAGACTAATTGATCCAATGGTAAGGAGGCTGTGATACCTGGTGCTTACCTTCATGCTAGGTCGACAGTTGTTGGCATGACATGCTATAAGCATGCAGTCTGATTTCTGACATCTAAAACGTGACACCATCGTGCATAGAGTCCCATACCATTGCTGATGAATTGAGACCTGATGGCATTAAAAAGTCACCCAGGTCCCTCTGTCAGGCCATAACAGGTATTTGTAGTGTATAACCAGTAATTAAAGGTCTTAGACAATTTTCCTTAGAACCTTCGTTATCAAGTCTTCTGAAGCTTCCTGTAAACTACACTTTCTGGACTGTCAGCTCAATTGGTAAGCAAAGCTCTTTACAATACTACTTGAAATAGGAACTGTAGAACTCCACTATGATGATGAGAATCCCACTACAATGATGAAAACCCTGTTGTAATGGGGAGAACTCTACTATAATCATCCCCAGCATCATGTTATCATACATAGTCTCATGAATTAGCAGAGACTGTCTCAACTCAGTCTTCTGTCTTGATAATCCTGCTTAGTTTTTGATGAAAGAAAACTATACTTTTAACACTTGCAATGTAACTGGCTCCATTATCCTCACTGCTTTGAGGTTCAGAAGTCTACAAAACAAAGTTACAGTCATCACTTCTTATTCATACCAACGTACTTTTTTAAAAAATAGAAATAGACTTTATGATTTTGCCAAGTTGAAATTTCATGTAAATAATCAACACGTGTAAATAACTCATGTAAGCACAGACTCCTCAGGCACCTTAGGAACTCTTAAATAAATGAGAGTAAATAAAAGATTGAATGGCTCAAATGCATATTTTAGTGACTATGTAATGCCTATTCCAAAGAATCCATTTTGACTTTCTACATCTAAGTCATTTTCATTTTTATTAGTTCTCTCCAAACAAATTTATATGATAATGGCCATTATTCATAAGAGGGAAAAAGAGAAGGAAAAAGGACTTACAGCTAAGAGAGAGAAAGAGGGAAATGCTTTTTCAATATTATTAAATTCTAAGAAAGACACAAATTAATTACTACTTCAGTGTCTGTCAGAACACCTAAATTGGGGGAAATTCAAAGAAAAACATATCCTTTTTTACTCCAAATAAGATTCATGGATCACTAGACTCCTGGAAGCAGCAAGTCTCAGATTTTCCATAGGCCAATGAGGGCAGGTAATCATGGGTCTTACTAGGTAATATTTTCAAGGACCTCTAGAGATGGGATGGCCTGAATTCATCTTCTGTATTTTCTCAAAGCACAACTTGAAATTGAGTTGAAAGTAATTTTTTAACGCTTGTATGGCTGTTTCCAGGATTTGTTCTCAAAAAGAACAAAGGGTCATGGGACAGCGGGAGAACAGACAGGAAATTATAGTGCAGTGTGAGGTGTTGTGGGTGGGAGGTGCCAGGATCCTGCAGGGTGATCGAAGGGGCATCAAAGCAGCCTTGGGAGGTCAGGAAAGGCTTTGCAAGAAGGAAGCATCAGCACCAAACTTTCAAAAAGAAGAGAGATCATGGGTGTCTGTGAGCCTGGGTATGAGCTTCTTTCCTGTGGGAAAAGGATAAGGAAGAACGGCTTAAACTTCAAAATAATGAATTACTTTAAAATGGGAAGTGGGGCAAATGTGAACCCTATTGCAGAAGGAACCAGTAAAAACTTATTGCAGGGGTAGGAGTATATTTAGACAACTGCATTTGATCTATACTTGATTCTAGAAAGACTGTATAAAATTCAGTGATGGGCACCTGGCAATTTAGTTAATCTTCCAGTGAGACAATTTTGCTTCTCTATCTTCTTGGAGGCAAGATGGAAGAACTAAGCCCAAGAATTCACAGGCAGAAAGAAAGTAGAGGCTCAGGGCTGGCACCCAGGGAGGTCAATTCCCAGTCCACTCTCCTGTTTCCTACCTACATTTTCCACTTTATGTCTATGATGGTAGATTTCCTCTCTGAAAAAGTCAACAACTTTTTCTGTAAGGAGTTAATTTACTTTTTATTAACACATAATTGTATGCATTTGTGAAGTAAACTGTGATATTTTAATAAATGTATATACAATGTTACTCAGACCAGGATAATTGGCATATCTGTCGCCTTAAAGACGATCATTTCTTTGTGTTGAGAACATTCCAAATAATGTCTACTGGCTATTTTGAAATACAAGCTTAACTGTTGTTAACCATAGTTACCCTACTGTGCTATAGAACATTGGAAGTTATTTCTCCTACCCACCTGCACACTCATAATCATTACAACCATTACCCATCCTCTCTCTATTCTTTTTTAGTCAGTAGATTTAGGCAATGTATTTCTTTATCCCAGGTTGGTCACTTCTAATACATCTCTTAGGAGTGTTAAGAATGATTGGTCTGACCAGGAAGTCTGTAGTCTATAAGAGTGTGCTCCTGAAAAGTCACTCCTGATACAGAAAAATCTTTGAAATGAAGATAAAATTAGGGTTATCATATAAATATAAAATGGACACATATCAAAATTATTATTGGACTTTTTAAATAGTGAGAGCTAGTAAGGTGTCACATCTGGTTCAAAGGAGAATTCAATGCATCACACATGTAGGCAATCAGGAATATAGATGTGAATTTACAATTAGATGCAGTAAACTGGTCAGTATTAATGGAGCAATAACTGATTAGATTCTGTCAGGCACAACTCACTTGCATTTCTATGGACAAATAATTTGCATTATTTTCAGTTTTCTACAACTTACATAAGATGTAAAATAACTCAAAGATACTGAATAGAGAGAAGATAACCTGGAAGAGTATACCAGACAAAACACCAGATCAGTCTTCTTTTTTCCCATTTCAAAGTCTTTCACAACTCTGGTAAGAATAGTAAAGCTTACAAGACATAGCATCTCTTGGAGAATGTTATTAAAATGGAAGTTCCTAGGCACTGCCTAGGCATCTACCTAGAAAGTCAATCTCACTTGGAAATTTGAATGCTTAAGTGTTCTACAGGATTCTGATTGTCTTCCAAATCTGAGAACAACTGTGACTTTCCCTAAGACACCCAATGGGCCAGTGGCATACCCAAAACCAGAATACCAGTTTCCTGATTCTCTGTTGGTCTGTGCACAGGTCAGCATTTGATTTTTGACCTGTTCACATGTCCTTCACTTTGTAATGTTTTATAAATCCTCTGTGAAATAAGAAACAAAAAGGCCCTGAGACAGAGACAGACAGAAGAAGACTCCCTTGGTGTCTCGTTTCCATTCTCTAAATACATTACTGCTTGGCAAATGCATCAACTTAATTAAAACTAAATGTAATTCTAATGCACCAATTTGATTTAAAAATAATCTTCACAGTCACCAGGACATCAAAATGCAATTAAGGCTATTTGAGGAAAGTCTCTGGTGCATATTATGTTCTGATGCTGCACTATGTCAAGAAATCCAGATCTTCCTGAATGTCGCTAATGTGTTTAGCAGCCTCCCTCTCACTCAAATGCCTCTCTCAGTTAGGTTCTGGGGAGCGTGATCCATGACAGTTCAGGAACATATCCCAAATTCCTTCCAAATGGCTCTTTAGCTGAATGCTCTTGCTGGTCTATGGACTTGGGAAATCACAATCAGCCTATGAACATTAGGCTTATGACAAAAGTACCTGCAAAGTCCAGGAGTTCCTGATTATCTACTTGTATACTTGGTCTAAAAATGACTTTGGACCATGATAATGCAAATTGGGAAATGGGTCTGGTGAGAAATTTAGCAGTAGATATAAAATTAATGAAGCCATTTGACTGGTTCCTTTTTCTGCTCCCATTAGCTTGATTTATCAAGGACATCTGTTTTGGCTGAGCAACTGTGTTGCTGTAAGCTTTTTTCCTAATGAATAGGAAAGGGTCAGAAATACAAAAGATGGCCCAAAATGCCTGCAGGGTATCATGGGCAGTGCTGATGAGTTTTGACAAGACATGAGAAGTGCAAGAAGCACCTTGTTTGGTGGAATTAGCCATGGATTCAAACCCTGCATGTGAGTAGTGAAATCTGCTTCCTTGTATGAAAATGCACCAGGTCATGCCTGTTAGGACCCGGAATCCTATTCCCCCGAGAGACAGAGAGCCAGGCGTGAATGCAATCAACAAAGCAGAGTTTATTGGACTGGCTAGCCAGGGTCGAGCTCCCACACGGATACGCAGGACCGGTTAGGAAAGCAAGACCCTGAGCCTCTTAGGGGGAAATCTTATATAGACTGCAGTGGCGTGCATATTTTTGTTATCAACATTAGACAAGCAGGCAGAGCACATCCTGCACGTACTTCACATCTTGCTCGTACCTCACATCTTGCTCGTATCTCACATCTTGCTCGTATCTCACATCTTGCTCGTATCTCACATCTTGCATTCCTCACATTCTATATGCCCTAACTGAGCCCTGCCTCATTGCTTATCTTATCTACATGGGATGTTTGGTACTGGTTTCTCCAACAAGGGGGTTGGGGCCCGCTGAGACCTCATATTCCTTTCATTCCCCCCTTTCTTATGGCCTAAATTGAGGAATCATCCTCGAGAGGATGAAGAGCCTGATATTGTTGGCGGAGGACCAGAAGTTGGATAGTATTAATTCGACTTTTGACAAAAGTCATAAGTCGGTTTAGAATCCAGGGTCCTATGGTAACAAGCAGTAGGATGATTATTATTGGCCCTGCCAGTGCAGATAAAAGGGTAGCCAACCATGGGGACTGGTTAAACCAAGACTCGAACCAGCTTTCCCCTGCCTCTTTTTCTCGTTTTCTTTGTTCCAGGCTCTTTCGAAGTTTAGACATGGAGTCACGAACAACTCCGGTATGGTCAGCGTAAAAACAACATTCTTCCCCTAGAGCAACGCATAGTCCCCCTTTTTGGAGGAACAACAAGTCCAGACCTCGTCGGTTTTGAAGTACTACCTCAGACAGGGAAGTGAGGGATTTTTCTAGGTGGCTAATGGAGGTTTCTATTCTCTCTATGTCTTCATCTATGGCTGCGCGCAGTGAAGACATCCCTTTATGTTGAGTAGCCAGGGAGGCTATGCCGGTCCCTGCCCCAGCCACCCCTAGGCTAAGTAGGGTAGCAATGGTTAGTGTAGAAATAGGCTCTCTCTTCTTTCTCTCACCTGTTCCTATATTCCAGTATGAATATAGACTTTCCTCCGAATGATAGAGGATGCGGGGCAGCACAACCACTATAACACAGAATTCTTTAGAGCTGTTAAACACCTTAGTTGATAGGCATGGGGTGAGTCCGGACCGCGAGCATAGCCACCACCCATGGTCCTTTGGAATTACCCATTTAATAGCATTTCCCCAGGTAGAACTGGCGTTAATAACAGTACATAAGTCCCGTCTGTTCTTTGGCACTTTTCCTAAGCAGGTTCCTTGGCCGTTTACCTGCTGTATGGTCAGACCTCTCTTACGGTCTCCCCAGGAACATTGAGTAGGGTTTTCCTCAGATGAGGTATCGTGAGTGGTGTTTAGCCCTATTGCCTCATAGAATGGGGGCCTCACATCATAACATAACCAACAGGAGTTAGTCATGTTAGGGTTGGTGTGGTTTAACGTCAGGAAGGCAGCACCCACTAGCTCCCAGAGGGGGTCTTTAGATGCGGTCATGAGACTGGGCCTCACCAGGGGAGGGCTGGTTTCTGATGGTCTTGGAGTTGTAACATTAGCCCGAGCTATGGTTGAGGGAAGGTGGTGAGTTGTGGAAGGTTGGGGAGATGGCTTTACATTGGGCGGCCTAAGTACCTTATTGGGGCCTACTGCTGTGGACGGTGGCCCTATGGGCTCAATTTTTAATCTGACCACTATGGTCGAGCCAGCATGTCCACCATATTTATAAAATACAAGTCCCCATACCTTACCTTGTATCCACCCAGGGGTGTCCTTCTTGCCAGTTTCAGTGAAAGTGACCTTGATTCTATCTAGATCCGTGGGCTGGCATTTATGGGTGGGTATTGGAATTCTGTGCCCCCTTAATATCCCATTTACAAAGGCAAATTTGACTAGGTCTGATTTTGATATCCCCCATTTCCATTCACTATCATTGGATGTGACACATGCCCATGACCTACAGAAGGAGTATTGTATCCCCCCACATTCCTGGTTCTTTTTGTGGCCGGGGCAGGCATAAAACCCATAACGTCGGGCTGACTCCGGGGCAGTAGACTTGTAGGCAGGATTGATGTCTCTGAAGCAGAACTGAAGCTCCGGCCACCAAGTTCCTATGGGGGCAGTGCGAGTAGTCTCGTTGAGGGTGGTATGAGTCTCCCCATCGGTGAGTATCCAGGTTTGCTTATAGGGCTGGTGAGGGTTGGTTTCTGCGAGGCTCCCGCTCTGGGCATTGAGCAAGATCAGAGCGATCAGCCACCCCATCCGTGGCTGCTCCTGAAGGCTCTGCATGTTCCCGGGGCCACAAAAGCTTTAGCTTTAATGGGTTGTCTGGGTGCCGCCGTACAGTCCACTCCTTGACCCCTTCTTGTTTTTGATGATTGGCTCGACGCACGTGGGAGTGGTGGATCCAAGGTCCGATGCCATCAACCTTGAGGGCGGTAGGGGTAGTAAACAGTACAACATAAGGTCCTTTCCATCTAGGCTCTAGGGTTTTGGACTGATGCCTTTTAACCCATACCATGTCACCCGGGACTATGCCATGTTCCGGAGCCGGGTCCCTCTTAACAGCGTGGTATGCTTGAATTAAGGGCCAAATCCGTTGTTGCACTTTAGCTAAAGCCTGCAACATGGTCAGGTAATTTGGGGCCAGATCACCTAGTTCTGGGCTTAAGGTCCTCTGAATGATGGGGGGTGGAGCCCCATACAGGATCTCAAAGGGAGTTAGCCCATGGACATAGGGGGAGTTCCGGACTCGGAAGATGGCCAAGGGAAGGAGCGTCACCCAATCACCGCCAGTCTCCAGGGCCAATTTGGCTAAAGTCTCCTTTAGTGTCCTATTCATCCTTTCTACTTGCCCTGAGCTCTGGGGGTTATATTCACAATGTAGCTTCCAATTGGCCCCCATAGTCTGGGCTAGTCCCTGCAGGACCTTACTAACAAAAGCCGGACCGTTATCTGACCCAATTGCCTCGGGCACCCCATATCTGGGTATGATTTCCTCTAGCAAAGCCTTTGCCACTACCTGACTCGTCTCCTTCTTTGTAGGAAAAGCCTCCACCCAGCCTGAAAAGGTATCTATGAATACCAGCAAATATTTGTACCCAAACTTTCCCGGTTTTACCTCAGTAAAATCCACTTCCCAACTTCTTCCCGGAGCCCTCCCCCGTTCCCGAGTACCTGTATGGTGCCCCTCCCTTCGTCCTGGTTTCATGATTGTGCAGCTGGCACAATCTTCCACAATTTGGCGGACTGCTATGGTCTGGTTCGGAAATCGGAGCTGCGCAGATGTCAACAAGTCTAGTAATTTTCTCCGCCCCAAATGGGTGGACTTATGTAAGTTAGCCAACAGGAATCGTCCGAGTTTTTCAGGCAGAATTAACTTGCCTTCCAAGTCGCTTTTCCATCCGTCTTCCCCTTCTCTAAAGGGGGAGTGGGCTCTCATCCAAGTGAAATCCTCTGTGGAGTATTCTGGTCGGGGGGGTAGCGGAGGGAGCTCTGGGACCGGCACGTCTACAGCCGCGACCATGGAAGGACTCAGCATTGCTGCTCTCTTTGCTTCTTGATCTGCTCTGTTGTTACCGACAGCTTCCGGCGTCTTGGCAGACTGGTGGCCTGGGACATACATCACTGCCACTGCCTTCGGTTTTTCCACTGCCATTAATAGACGCTGGACTTCGGCTAGGTTCTTTAGATGTTTTCCTTCTGCTGTGCGGAATCCTCTTTCGCGATAGATGGCCCCGTGGACATGGATGGTACCGAAAGCATAGCGGCTATCGGTGTAGATATTGACTCGCTTTCCTTTTGCCCTCTCCAGGGCCTCTGCCAAGGCAATTAATTCCGCTTTTTGGGCTGATGTTCCGGGTGGGAGGGCGCTGCTCCATACCGTATTTCCTTCTTGGTCGACTACAGCTGCCCCTGCCCTTCGGGCTCCATCTTGGAAAAAACTGCTTCCATCCGTGTACCAGTTTAATTTGCAGCCGGACAGGGGGGTATCCTTTAGGTCAGCCCGTACCTGTGTAACTTCGGAGAGGAATTCTTTGCAGTTATGGACAGGTGTCTGCAGTTCCGGGTTAGGCAACAAGGTGGCAGGGTTCAGGATTACGGGATCTGTGAATGTGATCCGAGGGGAATCCAACAAGAGCCCCTGGTAGTGGGTGAGCCTGGCATTCGTCATCCATTTCCCAGGGGGTTGTTTAAGGATTCCCTCCACCGGGTGAGGGGCCGTTACCCAGAGGGCCTGTCCAAAGGTTAGTTTATCGGCTTCTCTCACCAGCACGGCAATGGCCGCTATGATGCGGAGGCAGGGGGGCCATCCTGCCGCTACTGCGTCTAATTTCTTGGAAAAGTATGCCACTGGTCTCTTCCAGGGACCTAGCTGTTGGGTCAAGACTCCTTTGGCTACCCCCTTTTTCTCATCTACAAACAGAGTGAATGGTCTTGTAGGATCTGGCAAGGCTAAGGCAGGGGCCTGCAAAAGAGCGTCTTTTAGCTGATCAAAGGCCTGTTGTTCTCTCTCTCCCCAACTCCAATCTGGAGCTTCTTTGGTGGCCTCATATAGGGGTCTGGCTATTTCCGCAAATCCTGGAATCCAGAGTCTACAGAACCCCGCGGAGCCCAGGAATTCTCTCACCCCCCTAGTGGATGTCGGGGATGGGATAGCCAGAATAGTCTGTTTCATGGCATCAGTCAGCCACCTTGCCCCATCTGCAATCCGATAACCCAAATACGTCACTGACCTTTTACAGATGTGAGTTTTCTTGGCACTTGCCCGATACCCCAGCTCACCTAATTCCGTTAGCAGGTGTTCAGTAGCCTTGATGCACTCTTCTCGGGTTTCTGCCGCTAACAGTAAGTCATCAACATACTGTAATAGAGTGACTCGTGGGTGGCTCCGACGAAAAGGTTCCAGGTCCTGGCTCAGGGCCTCATTAAACAGGGTGGGAGAGTTTTTAAATCCTTGCGGCAGTCTGGTCCAAGTGAGCTGTCCGGATTGGCCCCCATCTTCTTGCCATTCGAAAGCAAATAGCGGCTGACTAATTTCTGACAATGGAATGCTGAAGAAAGCATCTTTCAAATCAAGGGTTGTATACCATACTTGCGAGGGGGGTAGGTGGCTGAGCAAGGTATAGGGATTTGGAACGGTGGGATGAATGTCCTCCGTCCGCTCGTTTACCTTTCGTAGGTCTTGCACAGGCCTATAGTCCCCGCTTCCCGGCTTTCGGACGGGGAGCAGAGGAGTATTCCAGGCAGACTGACAAGGTCGCAGTACTCCTTCCTTTATTAGCCTGTGGATATGAGGGGCTATGCCTCTTCGGGCCTCCTCAGGCATAGGATACTGTTTCACCCGAATGGGGAGAGCAGAAGCCTTCAATTGTATAACTACGGGCGGGAGGTGTTTGGCGAGGCCGGTTCCCGCAGTCTCCGCCCAGGCCGTGGGAAATCTTTTTACCCAATGAGTCATGTCCCCTCCTGGTTCCTGTTGACTCTCAAACAGACGATGCTCGTCAGCCAATGATAGGGACAAGACATGAATCGGGCTCCCTTCTCGATCAGTCACAATTATTCCATCTGGTTCAAAATGGATATGGGCCCCTATTTTGGTGAGTAGGTCCCGTCCGAGCAGGGGAGCGGGGCTCTCAGGGACGACCAAGAAGGAGTGTGTGACCTGGTGTTTTCCTAAGTTCACCTTTCTTTTGGTAGTCCATGTACATAACTGCGTACCGGTGGCCCCCTGAACAACACTTGTTCGTGCCTTGTTCAAAGGTCCATGTGCCTTGTTTAAAACCGAATATTGGGCGCCGGTATCCACCATGAACCCCATCGGCTTCCCCTCCACATGCATTGTTACCCAGGACTCGGGGAGGGGGTCTGAGCCCCGTCTCCTTCAGTCCTCTTCTCCGGCTAGTAGGACTCTGGCCTGCTCTACTGCTCGTTCCCTTTCCCTGTTTTCCCCCGGTCTCCTTCCAAACCCTCTTCTTCCCTTTAACTTAGGACATTCTCTCTTCCAATGCCCCGTTTCCTTACAGTAAAAACAGTGTTCCTTATCCGGGGTCCTGGCGTGGCCCCCTCCTCTGGGTTGGTCCCGGACACCCGCTAGGAAAATACGAGCCATTTCTCTCTGTTGCTTTCGGTTTTCCTTAGCCTGGAACTCCCGGTCCTCCTTTCTCAATTTCTCCTGGGCTTCCCTGTCTTCCTTTCTCTGTCTTTCCTCCCTTTCTTCTGGAGTTTCCCTAGCGGTAAAAACCTTTTCTGCTACCTGTAGCATTTCCCTTATAGTCATCTCCCCTAAGTTTTCCTGTTTATTGAGTTTTCTCCTAATGTCTGGGGCTGCCTGATTAATGAATGAGAGTACCACAGCAGACCGGTGGAGGTCCGCCTCAGGGTCAATCGGGGTGTACTGACGGTATGCCTCATAGAGGCGCTCTAAGAAACCGGCTGGGCTTTCGTTTTCCCCTTGAATGACTGCTTTTACTTTTGCAAAATTGGTGGGCCTTCTAGCGGCCGCTCGGAGACCGGCCATCAGAGTCTGGCGGTAGATCCGAAGACGCTCCCTACCTTCTGCGGTCCCGAAATCCCAATCAGGCCGGCGTAGGGGAAAAGCCTCGTCTATGGCCGGTTGGAGAGTTGTGGGTCTCCCATTATCCCCCAAGACATTCTTCCTCGCTTCGTTGAGGATGCGCTCTCGTTCCTCCGTCGTAAAAAGAGTATTGAGCAGCTGATGACAGTCATCCCAAGTGGGGCGGTGTGTATGCATGATGGACTCCAGGAGATCTATGAGACACTTGGGGTCTTCAGAAAAGGGCGGGTTCTGCGTCCTCCAGTTATATAGATCACTGGAGGAGAAGGGCCAGTACTGAAACTGTTGCCCTCCTCCCGGTCCCCCTTGGCCCACCATCCGGACTGGAAGTGTAGGGACAGTTTCCTCCCCCTGTGTTGATGAGGGGGGCCCGTCTTCCCCCTCCCTTTCCCGGATCCCTCGGGGGCGAAGTCTTCGACCCATTCCTCCTCCTGCTGCCAGTCCTGTTGAGGAGGATGAGGAAATTTCCTCCTCCGGGGCACTGGCTTGGCCAGGGGGAGTCATGTATGGAGGCGGCCGATCTTCCTCTGCCCCTGCGAGGGATGGGTAAAGGGGGGAACTCTCTGGTAAGACCGGAGATGGTGAAGGAGATGCCCTAATTTGAGGACCGGTCAAGGTGGGAAGAGGAAGTTTTTCCTCCTCCTTTATGACCAAGGCGGGCGTAACTGGGGTTTTAGCCCCGGGGGCCGAACTGGAGGGGTGGGTCAGAAAAACTGTTAACCAAGAGGGAGGGCTCCTCACCAGATCCTCCCAAACCAAAATGTAAGAAACTTGGTCTGGATGGCCTCGATTGTCTGGCTGAAAAATGACTGCTTTAACCTTAGTGATCAGGTCTAGGGAGAGGGAACCTTGAATGGGCCACCCGACTCCAAAGGTGGGCCACTCTGCAGAACAAAAGGTGTCGAACTTACCTTTCTTGATGACCAGACCCGCATTTAAGGCCCTTTCTTTAACTTCTGGAAAGTGAGAAAGGATCAGAGACTTTGGGGTTGTTTGTCCCTGTCCCATTGTGGAAGGAGACTCAAACACCAAGAGAGATAGAACAAAAAGGGTAAAGGCAACAATAATTCCACACACACACAACACTCTCCGGCACTCGCTCGGACCGGTCCTTCTCTCACACTGGTGCGCACCCCATTCAACCTCCTCACCGTCCAACTGGGATATCAGGCCGAAAGGCGTCCACTTGACGGGTGGTCGGTCGACTAGCTCAATTAGTTCTTCACCTGGCGCCAGGGTTCCTAAAATGCTCGAGCCCAAATGAGAGGAAAGCCTCTCCCAATAGGACCCTGTGGTCCTCCTTGCGAGATTCCCAGAATGAATCTCCCTGGGGATTGGCCGAATCCCCGCCGCGGCCCAAATGGAACACTCAAGTTCCTCCAAATGAGGGTCTGGGATCCCCTCCCAACGCCTAGGACTTGGGATCGCCCCTGCTTTCTCGCAGGCAGGTTCTGTCTCTCGAGAAAATGAAATCTCGGTGGGACCTCCAAATGTTAGGACCCGGAATCCTATTCCCCCGAGAGACAGAGAGCCAGGCGTGAATGCAATCAACAAAGCAGAGTTTATTGGACTGGCTAGCCAGGGTCGAGCTCCCACACGGACACGCAGGACCGGTTAGGAAAGCAAGACCCTGAGCCTCTTAGGGGGAAATCTTATATAGACTGCAGTGGCGTGCATATTTTTGTTATCAACATTAGACAAGCAGGCAGAGCACATCCTGCACATACTTCACATCTTGCTCGTACCTCACATCTTGCTCGTATCTCACATCTTGCTCGTATCTCACATCTTGCTCGTATCTCACATCTTGCATTCCTCACATTCTATATGCCCTAACTGAGCCCTGCCTCATTGCTTATCTTATCTACATGGGATGTTTGGTACTGGTTTCTCCAACAAGGGGGTTGGGGCCCGCTGAGACCTCATATTCCTTTCAATGCCCATTTCATTTGATGAATATTGCTGTCCTCCTTCAGGCTATTTGGCTGTCCCTTCAACTCTTCCATTGAAATCAGCTGCCTGGGTGATAGAATACTATGCTTAACCCCTAGGCCCTGACATAACCTTGTAGTCATTAGGTAGGGTGGAGGGGTGAGGGGATTAAGAGTCAGTGTGAAGAGAGGGAGAACCTTTTCCAAAATGCTGTATCACAACAAAGGCCAGAGTTCCAAGTCACTACGTCACTAGGCACAGGTGACTCATGCCAGTAGTCCTAGCTATTTAGGAGGCAGAGATCAAGAGTCAGTGATTGGAAGCCAAGTCAAGCAAAATAGTGTGTGAGACCCTATCTCGAAAACACCCATCACAAAAAATGGGCTGGTGGAGTGGCTCAAGGTGTAGGCCCTGAGTTCAAACCCAGTATTGCAGGGGGGGAAAAAAGGACCAATGGAAAGGCTCTCTCCAGGCAGAGCTGGTTGGTGTAATGTTTTTAATTTAGTTCTCTGATTGCAGAACATAGCAAACCAGCACCATAGTAGTTGGAAAGGTGTTGAAAAGAAGACGCACTGTTGAAAATGAAGGGCTGCCATGGTGGGCCACATGGGGTTTACACTTGGGAATTTCAGCAAGCTGGAGCTATAGGCAAGCTATAGCTTGCAGATAGCAAGTCATGGCTACTTTGAATCATTTAAGGGGTCCAGAGCACAAGGGCTGCCCCTCATTGTCTGGAACCCAGCCCCAGGGTTGGCAGTTAGAGATTGTGCATAGTGAGTGGTCCAGACTGGGAGAGCCCTGGGAAAGGAAGTAGTTGGGATATGAACTTAGCTGTTTAAGAATGGGAATTGACCAACCTTTAACCAGAGCCTCCACACTAAAACATAATAATAATTTTAAAAATCACTTCACACTATTCTACAGAGTGGTTTTACCTTGCAGGTCTATCCAAATCCATTACCTGGAGCCCAGTGTGGACATGATTTCCGAGTGCAGTCTCAGAGAGAAAGAATGCTGCTTTGTTGGGTGGTTCCCAGAGGGGCATGAGGCAGTACAAATCCCATAAGGCACAGGCTTGCACACTCAGATGTTACAGAGTTGTGTTAGAGTACCAAGTAAAATGGCTCTTTCAGAATCCACATTCTGTAAATATTTGTCAATTGAGTATGTAAACAAGAAAGAAAGAAAGAATAGATGGGTGAATTTAACTTTCCTCACTTACCAAGTAAAGTTCTGATGCTGGTCAAGCTCTCCTATGGGAAAAGACAGAATCCTCATCACACTGTCAGGAGCATGTCTGGTTTTTCTCATAAAACTGTAGCTTATACTGCAGGGAATGTCTTATTCTAATGTGTAGTTTAGTTAGCATAGAGCATGTGCTCGGAGGCAGTCCACTTTTGTGCACATTAAAGAATGCGTCTCTAGCTAGACTATAATAATCGAAGTCCAATTCAGGCAGCATCCTCCTCTGCCCTTAAGAAAAGTACCTTCCCCAATCTCCAGCTTTATTCCCTACTTAGAATTTCCACCAAACCATCAACAAAGTCATTGTATTTGATACAGACACCTGCTTTCTCAGGTTATTGGGTTAAATAAAATCTGCTGGAACTTAGAAGATTTTTCTACAGTGACTTTCGTCCTTGCTGATTAATTAAATCTCTCACCTGGGAAAGAGTGATTTTTCAGCCCTCTCACTTTCAGTAACATCAGCATGCAACTGTGACTTGAAATACCAAAATGCAGTTGTATTTAATGCTTCAGGGTGACTGTGACAGAGCAGACAGAAACTGCTATTTTGCGTTCCTCTCTAATCTTCCCCCTAATCTTTCAAGAAGTCATCCCTTTCACATGGTATTCTAAATTCTGAAGAGAGGCCTCTGTTAGGCCCCCTCCTCTCCCCAGCTCATAAGAATTGACTTGCAGAAAAGTTACATCTGAAAAGAAAATGCAGGTGCTGACCCTAAGAGGTCGAACTCCTAAGCCCAGATCAATCAACTTTTGATGAAGAGGAAAAGGAGAATGAGGTTTTCTAAAGAAAAGGACTCTACCCAGCACCAGGATTTCCTGCCCATTGTCTTGCTGTAACCCCTTTGCGTCCCACATAGGCCCTTTGTACCCTGGAGCCCCCAAAGAGAAGATTTGAGAAAGAGAAGTCTCCTTTATTTTCCACAAGGCCAGCTTTGAATAAATCTATTTCCTTCCACTAATTTCTGTCTCCCAAGTTCTTGGCAGAGCAGTGGAGCAGTATGAGCCTTAGATTGCAGTAACTCTACAAGCATGTTATATTGGAATCCTGGACAAAGATGGATATTAACTGAGAATCAAAAGTGACAGCAAAGATGATTGAATAATAATAGCAAAATGAGCACACAAATCTGCTTCCTTTCTTGCTCCAATTCCTGAGAATGTCCAAAAATAACCTTTTTTAAAAAGAATATTTCCATGAAAGTACTAGAAAAAAGAAAGAATGCCATGAGAGAACCAGAAATCTTGGGAATTTCCTGGAAGACAACAACAAATGCAATCAAAGGAGAATAATGAAGATGACCAAAATCCAAAGAAGCTCAGAAAAAATAATCCAGCTTTAGATATAGGCACATGCTCAAAACACTAAGCAAGCTCTCTGGAGGGCATGGAGGTGCAGAGTCTGCAGTGGAAAGACATAGCCAGAATCTTCGCCCCTCCCGATGTTCATGTCCTTTGTCATGAGACATTGCAGCTCCTCATCACATGGATGTGGAACCTATGCCCCACCCTGAGTCCTGGACTGGTCTTGAGCCTTGCTTTGGCCAGTATATGAAGCAGAAGTAACAATATGTCTTTTCTGAGCCTGTGCCTCAGAGGCCTCATGTGTTTTGAATATTTCCAGTTGCTGCTCTGATATTGCCATGTCTGTCCAAACTCAGTGCTTGGATCTGAGAATAGGGCAAGGTCACCCTACTCACTCTGGAAACACCAACCAACTCCCACGTATGCACGTGAGACATTAGGGTTTTATGTCTGCTTGTCACAGAGTTATTGCAGCAATGTATAACTGATAGAGTCCCAATTGTGTTTATAACAGCAGACCACTGTTTATGATAAGCAATTGGTAGCAATGGTGTTGGCTCCCGTGATAAACCACTGGCTGCACACTACAGAAAGGGAGCCCACACTTCAGGAGGCTCCCATGTGGGCACAGATGCATGAAGAAGGAGGATTGGGTTGAGATAACTCCACACTCCTAGACCCAAAGGCCAGATACTTGGAGAAAATAAACATAAACTGATCTCTCTCGCCAGGATGAAGAAGGCCCTCTTTGTCACCAATGGGGTAGTGGCAAGAGGCCCCAGACTGCTTGCTACTATATTGTCAAGTATCCAGAAATGAGACATATTTATTAACACATCCTGCTACCTTAAACAGAGCCTGTAAACACCCCTTACGCTTGGGAGAGAGTCTAGGACAGACCAGTTGTGTGTAACCGTAGGGAAGCCCACCCCACTGTCTACTTCCACCTGCCTCCATTTCAGGCTTTAATAGAAAGAGACAACCAAGAAGCACCAGATGTTCAAGAAAATCCTTCACTATGAAAGAGAAGTGATAAGACAAAGGATGGGACACTTAATCCTAGAGGAAACAGTTCAGTAAAGGAAAGAACTGTTGTAACAGTAGCCCTAGGGATTAGGTTCCCTATAGGAAGTACCTTGCTGGGAGTGAAAATGCTGCCCCACAATTCGATTCCTGCCTTCTCAGGCCAGGAGGGACACTATCCCTCAGTTCCAGGGTAACAGGTCCACAGCTGAATATACAGATGCATATTTCATGGCTTTTGTTTCATCTTTTCTATAAGTTGTAACATTGCTATGCGCAAGGCAGAGACAAGTTGAGAATGTCTCTCTCCTCAGTTTTGACTAATACTGTAAATACATTAGTTTTTCCTGATAGATAGATAGATAGAACGAATTCTGTTTTCTCTTGATGTGGGTAAGTGTTGGGACCTAGAACCAGGCTTTATGGCCAGTGGTCCAGTAGCAGTATTATTTTTGAAAATGTGATAATATTCTCAGAAAGATCCATTCTTACCTTGCATCCAAAATAGAAAACTTTCAGAAATTCAGAAAATAATAAAGAAATAATAAAAAAAAGCTTTCAGAAAATAATAAAAAGCACTTTAAAATTATTTTTTCCCTAAAAATGTTTGCTAATTTTTTTCTTTTTTAAAAAAATCCTTTGTATAACCAGTTGGGGTGACTCAAGCCTATAATACTAACTACTCAGGATGTAGCTCAAGACCATCCCAAGCCAAAAGTTAGCAAGACCATCTCAACCCATGACTCAGCTCAGTGGTACGTTCCTATCATCTCAGGCACACAGAAAGCATTAATAGGAGGATCACAGTCCAGGCCCTCCCAGGCATCAAACAAGGCCTCATCTCAAAAATAACCATGGCAAGCTGGTTGTGGCTTATGCCTATATGATCCTAGCTTCTTGGGAGGCAGAGACAGGAGGATTATGATTCAAGGTCAGCATGGGGGAAAAAGTTGATGAGACTCCATCTTAACAAAAAGCTTGGCATGGTGGCATTTGCCTGTCATCCTAGCTAGGCAGGAAGCAGAAATTGGAGGATCACAGTTCAAGCCAAACTGGGCTCATAAAATGAGAGACCCATCTCAAAAAGAGCAAATACAAAATAGAATGGAGTCATGGCTCAATGTTAGCAAGCACAAGGCCCTGAGTTCAACCCCTAGTCTCCCTGCCCCCTAAAAACATCTCAGTATTATAATAAATAATAGAAAAGATAAGCCCAAGCACAAGGTGAGAAGATTTAATCAAGAAAAAAATAATAATACACAGGAAAATGATGGTAAAAGAAAGACAAGAAGGTCAATGTATTGAGTAGAAACTCCAAAGGAAAGAAGTGAGAAATGGATAAGAAAAAAACAATGAAGCATACAGTAGAGAAATTTTCCCATGGTAAAAAGTAAGAGTCCAGATTGCAGAAAGCTTCATATGTGCTAAGGAAAGGAAACATAGCACACATCCACATGCTTGCACACACACACGAATTTGAAAAAAATCAAACAAGAAGTGGCAAATAACAACCTACAACAGTAACACCAGCAAAAACACTGAAGTCTTCTGATAAACTCAAGTAATTCTTGAAGGAAGTTGTAAACTCACATGCACAGAAATATAGAACAAAATTGCAAATTATACCAGCATGGAAGGTGACAGGCAGGGAAGGTGGAACCAAGCAAAAGTGTGCTGGCTTCCAGGAAGGTGTTGCAAAGATACAGGTAATGGTAAAGACAATGTCAGCACTAAACAAAACACAGAGTGACATACAGGCAAAAGTACATGGAAAGAGACCTAGAGGGACACACAGATCAGGGGAGGATTGTGGGAATACACCTTGAACTTTACCAACTCTTAAATTTTGAAGTTTTTTGCAATGTAAATATAATCATCTATATATAAAAATAAAGGTTATTTTTTCAATAAGGTACAGAAATTGTGCTTGCTTTCTGTTTTCTTGGATGAGAAGAACTTGTAAGGATATTTATTTCTTATTTATTTTAGAATTATTTACAAAAGTGAAAAACTATTACATCTGACTTTAAAGTATACTTTTTTTTTACTTTTTCCCCCCCGCCTCAACTTCCCTATCCAATTCATCCATTCTTTGTTTAAGGCCAGGAGACATGATTACTCTTCTAGAGGATTCCAATGAAGACTGGTGGAAAGTAAGTATTTCTGTTACTTTAAAAAGAAAAAAAATCCATTTGATAATTATAGTTAAATAAACATCAGTCATTGATGAGTACCATCTTTTTCCTTTCAGGGAAAAATTCAAGACAGGGTTGGCTTCTTTCCAGCTAACTTTGTTCAGAGAGTACAACAAAATGAGAAGATTTTCAGGTGTGTTAGAACCTTCATTGGGTGCAAGGAACAGGGGCAGATAACACTGAAGGAGAACCAGGTGAGTGAAGCAAAAAGCCCAGAGCAGGTATGACCAAAACCAGCACCACAGTACATGTAAGGTTATGAAGAATTCCGTTCTACAAAAAGATATTCTTATGCCATCAGCTTTGGGGTAATTAGATCTAAACATGCAAAACCAAAATGTCAGGAAGCTCACTTGGTGGCATATGTTCACAAGAGAAAGCATACATTATGACACAGTGTCAGGATGGGACATCTCGTCCTCATTCTAGTCTCTAAGGACTGCTGGTCTCTGATGCGAGCAGCCACTCCAGTTTGGGCTCTGTGCCTGTGCCCACCAAGGTGTCTTCATGTCCCTGGGGTACTTCACTGTAACTTGCTGATATGCTCCATGGCTCATTAAATTTACCTCCAGTCACATGGACCCCTCTTAAATCTCCTTGTCCAGACCAAGTCCCTGCCCGTTCTCTGAAGACCATGACACCTTCTCATGACAGCATAACAGCTGGACAAACTACAGGCTCAATCAGTCCCAGGCGCTGGACATCTCCCCCAGCCGTCTGCACCTTCGTGCTCCAGTGCTGTGGTGAACGGAGGGTTCTTTACAGAACCCCCTGTCAGTTGAACCCCCTGCATCTGTGTGTCTTGCTTCTGGACCCCCTGTCTCATCCCTGGAATGTTGGTAAAGACAAAGACACAAGACGATCACCACTTACTCAACTCTGTCCTGTTCTTCCTCTGTGCCTTCTTCCAGCAGCAAAAGGGTTTCCTTCCACCCCTGCTCATCTGTCCTCCCCTCATGTCAGATCCTGTGTCCTCACTGCAAGGTGAAATAACACACCTCAACCTCCAAATTTGTTCTGGATATACTCAGAGAAGATTTGGGGAATTAGAAATTTCTTTTTCTCCAAATAAAGTCTCACAACAGACAGATTTCCAATTTTGAAAATCAAAAGCTAGCTTCTCTTCCTGTATTCTTGATAACAATTCTAATATTTCTCACAGCAATGAAGGCCTCTAGTTGAAAATGATAAGACTCACCCTATAAAGAAGTACAAAATAAAAAAACGCATTAATAATTTTAATACAACTCCGTTCATAGAGTTGCCCAAAGCACATCCTTAATGCCATTTTTATAATTCCCTTCAAAGATAGTTTCTAAATCACACACCAGAACAAACTCAGTCATTACTTTACATCTGATTTGTAGTTCTAAAAATAGTGTTTTACTCAACTTAACTACCATTTCTGTTCAACAGGTAGCTGCAAGTGACTTTATCATTTTCAAACTAACAAATGTACCCTCAAAGAATAATGACTTGCTTTTCCTTTATGACTATTCAAAAGAATCTGTAAAGAAAAAAGAAAGATTTAAAAAAAATTATAATACGAAGGAATAGTTTTTTAAAAAATAATAAGATGAGCCTAGTATGGTGGCTCATGCCTATAATCCTAGCCTCTCAGGAGGCAGAGATTGGGAAGATCTCAGTTCAAGGCCAGTCTGGGTAGAAAGTCATCAAGACCCCTTCTCAACCAACAGGCTAAACATGGTGGTTCATGTCTGTAATCCCAACTACACAGGAAGCATTGATAAGAGGATTAAGGCCTAGTCTAGCCTGGGGAAAAACACAAAACCCTATCCAAAAAATAAGGAAAGCCAAAAAAGGGGCTGGAGGTATGGCTAAGTGGTAGAATGCCTGCCTAGCAAGTTAAGGCCCTGAGTTCAAACCCTAATACTTCCAAAAGTGGGAGGAAGGTACAAAGTTTGATTCCTCGCATAATATTCAAGTAAATAAAAAATATGAAAAATAAGGCACCAATAATTCTGAGTATGGTTTTCACTGCGTATGTTAACAGAGGTGAGGAATGGAGTCAGTGAAGTTGGTTTTTCATAAATGCTAAGACACAGAAGTCCACCACTCATTTTGGATAGCGGTTTTGTGCCCTGTAGTAAGAGCCATGAAAACTGCTCAACCTCATGAATGCAGTAATTCTAGCTTTTAGCACGTATCCATGAAAATAATATAATAAAAGAGAAAGAATCTACTCAAAAGACAGTCATCAGAGTGGTGTTCATAATGGTGAAAATTAGCGACATAGTACCACAGTGACAAAGTCAACAACCATCCTTGGGTTTGCTGATGTGATGCCAACTGTTACAGCCAGCATACCGAAACGAACCCAGAGCTCAGTCACAGCTTCAAGGAAACACAGAGAGAGACACAGAAGCAGACTCGCCTGAAACCCTGCCTTTATTCTTGGGACCCTGGTGCGCCAGATAAAGAAGGAGACATGACCCAGGGATCTAAAAGTTTCTGTTATTACAGCCCCACCACACCTTCCCCTCCTACCACCACCACACAGGCCAATGGAACTAGATGCCCGGTGGGAGAACATCTCTTGCAGAGAAAGCAAGATGTCCTGTGACCTCCAGAGAGAAGATGAGCTAGTGGTAGAGGTGAATCCCTGGACCATGGCTGAAGCTGACCTCCAGCTTTATGAGAAGCAAGGAGAGACCTAGAGAGACCAGACCCTTCAATTTAATTATTGTCTCACCATTTTTTTTTTTTTTTTTTTGCCATACTTGGGGTTGAACCCAGGACCTCACACTTACTAGGCAAGGGCTCTGCCATTTGAGGCATGCCCCAGTCTTTCTGTTTGTATTTTGTTTTTGAGATAGGGTCTCTCTAACTTTGCCTGTGTTGGCTTCCAACTTGCAATCCTCCTGCTTCCATCTCCAGAGTAGCTGGAATTACAGGCGTAAGCCACCACCCCTGGTTTGTCACCATCTTAAATGATGGTTTTGTAAACAGTGAAAGACATTAAGTTAAATATAAATGATACAATGGTAGTGAAAAATAAATAAGTGGCAAAAGTGTAGCATTTAAGGGCTTTTTTCTTTTCCATTTAAATTACTTTCACAGCTGGGCTGGAGGTATGGCTCAACTTGGTAAAGCACCTGCCTAGCAAGTTCAATGCCCTGAGTTCAAACCCCAGCACCACATAAAAAAGAAGAAAAAAAAATTACTTTCACAGTGCAAATTTTTCAAACTAAGTTTTAAGAGAAGAATAAGTAAAATATTCAGCCTTATCTTTTGACTCTAATAGTGTAAAGAGACATTGTTAGTTTACTGTGGTCTTCCTGGGCCCCATCCCAGCGTGTGCAAGCTCACATGTGCATGAACACACAGTATCATGTCCCGTCATTGCCATAGCTGATGGCAGTGGCTGCTACTTGTATAAACACAAATACCCCCAGAGGCACCTGCCATCTGGCACCTTTTGGTTAAGGTCTCTAATTTTAGGGAACTGGGGCCCTGAGCTCTAGGATTTCACCATGGTTTTGTGGTTTTTCTTATAACTGCCATTCTTCCCTTTCATAGAAACTGTGCATATATGGTATGCCCACTTCAGGACACACTGAGTTTTTAAATTGCACAACCTCTCTTTGACCTGGTCACTTTGGACATAGCATATGTTTAGAGAGATCAAAAGCCATGGACATGTTGGCATGATTTTCCACCCAAAGTCATTTCTCCTCCCTGGAGGTGGCATTTGCCCAGTGCATCACTAGCTCACGCCAGAGGAAACAGAAGCAGTGGCACCTGAAGGGCACCTCTCTGTGACAGCACACCTGGGGAGTCCCATCAGTCCCACACCTATGGCAGATGGCACAGACCACTTTTTCATGGAAGCATAAAAGAATAGATGGCTTATGATGACCTTCCTGGATCTTTTTCTTGAAAGAGAACATTTATCTCTAGCCCCCGCTTCTCAAAACAAGAAAGAACAAAATAAGTTCTGTCCTAGACATTGTCTCAATAATAATTTTTCCAAGTACTATCTTTATTAGTCATGATTTAATCATGACATACATACACATTATATAATATTTATCATTCTTAAACACCTATGTTTTCTTTGCTGTCACACACATGCCCTGTGAATTTTGTAAATTAATTATTCATTATTTCTATTTTATAAAAGAGGGAACAAAGGTTCATCAAGGTTATGTGCCTTGCTCAAGAAGCAAAAACCTGGTAAGCAGCCAGGCTGGAACATAAACAAAGGTCTGCAAATTCAAAGTCAGCACCAACACTGAGTCATGCACCCTGGACAATGTGGGAAAAACTCTGAACAATAAAGAGCCACCTATACAGCGTGGCTCCCAGGTAGACAAGTGTCATAAAGGCAAATGTCTAGGCACCAGGGACCCCTTCCTGTTCAAGAAAGTCTTTTGAGTAAAATAAATTCAGAAAGGACGTTCATCATTCCTGGCAAACGTTATTAATCTTGTTACCACCACGTGTGACTTTTTTCTCAGAGTAATCTTGGCTTTCCCACTTGAGATAAAGAGGGTTTTTTATGTCATTAAAATATACATCAGTGAAGCCAGAAGGCAAATTAAAATTTGCTCAAGTTAATCAAGTTTCAGAAGTAGAACGTCTGCTCGGTTACTCCTACCAGTTCCTTGGCTGTTCCCCCAAATACTTTTCTGGGAATGAGCTTCACACCGAGTTCTCCACACTTGGCAGCCTCATGGTTGAACTGACCATCTGCTGTGTGGGGGAGTGGGGTGAGGGACGGTGAGGCAGACTGCCCTGGCTCTCCCTGTCAGCCTGAACCTGGAACCAAATGGTCTGGCCCATGTCTTTAGGAAAATGCCATGATCCTTGATCATTTTTGCAGTCTGGTGTTCCTTGGGGTATGATCTTTGGACCACCTGAATCAAACTCATTGAAGAAGCAGAATCCTTTATTGAAAATGCAGATTCCTAAAGGCCCCTCCAGACCTGCTCCCTCCAAACTTCTCTGGGAAAGGCCATCGCAGGTGTCTTTTACAGGTGTTGTGATCAAAGCAAAAGTGTGAGAATGACCTTCATTTCTGTTATCTCACTTTAAGGCCTCTAGTTATTCTGTCACAACTAAAAGCATTTTTAGATCATTAGATACGGGCCAACAGAAGGTACTGAGGTCTCTTTACCCTTACAGAAATTCTCTATTTTCTACCTTTGTCATTAATGTGGCACCTGTGTTTTATTATTAAAGAAATCCTGCATTTAATAAATCTATTATTAAAAACAAATTTCAAAATTGGCTTCCACATTAGTTTCCTAAATTATTTTAGTTGGAAGATTTCAAAACTTGTTTGTTAATTGGGAAAATGTAGTAGAAAGAACACAGATTCCAATGTCACACAGAATTTGTATCCTGTGTGGCTGTGGCAGTCACCTCTGCATGTCACCTTCTCATCTGTACAATTAGTAAATAGCATCTCCCTCTGGGGGCACCTGCATGAAGCCAGCACAGTGCCTGGACACCACAAGTGCTTAAAGAAGGTCATTTTGTGCCATCATCACTCAGAGCAAAGCCTAAACGGAGAATGAGCTGGGCAGCTACCCAGAAAACAGCCAGCATGGTATTAACAACTCAAAATATAAAGAGGCAAATAGTCATTAACAAGAAAATAGCAGAAACTTAATTCTGAAAATAAATGTGGTGCATCTTTTTTTATTAAATCACATTTTTGCCCTGGGGTTAATCTGTGTCATAATTATTATATTATTTTTCCACAGAGTTCACATTTCCAAACAAATTTAAGTTATCCATCATAGACATAGATGAGTTTTCTTTTACACAAGACTGTATTTTCTTCATTTTTTAAACTTAAAAAGTATCCTAGTTAAATCAACTTTAAATACTATGAACATTTCTAGGAATTCATCCATAGTGCTATCATATCTACAGAACTATTTTCATTGATACCTTGTGCTCTATAAAACCTTTAGAAAACAGAAATGATTTTTAGGTTATAAAACTAAAATGCATGTGTTAGGAAGAAAATTTGGAAAACAGTATTTTTTAAAGATAAGAAGAAAATGTAATCACAAGCAATTCAATCATCAGGCTATTATTAACAGAAACATTTAGCATATTTCATACTAAACTTTCCTTTTAGTTTGCATTTTATATCATATCCTATTTAGCTTTTTAGCTTTTATGGTAGTCATTGCACTGGGGTTTGAACTCAAGGCTATGCAGATACTCTACCACTTGAGCTACTCTGCCAGCCCTTTTTTGCGTTAGGTGTTTTTGAACCATGGTCCTCCTGATCTCTGCCTCCTGAGTAGCTAGGATTACAGGTGTGAGCCACCAGCGCCTTTTAACCGTAGATCTGGGGTGGCAATCTGATCCACTCAATTTTTTTAAAGCATTCTTAAAATGTAGCTAAACTTAGGATAGGGATATAACTCAGCAGGACACCTGCCTAGCAGGGTTAATCTCAGGAGTGTAAAAAAAATTTTTTTTTAACTTTTTAAAAAATATCTGCACTCATTCATATACATATATTGTGTTGGCTTCTTTCACCCCATAAGAGCTGAGTTGGCATAGCAACAGAAACTATATGGCCTGTAAAGCCTAAAGCACTTATTATTTGGTTCTTTGCCAAAAAAAATTTTGCTAATCTCTACTCTAGATTACAAGAATGTATTTAAGTATCCCCTATTGTTGGATATTCAGTTTTTGCTTTTTAATTATTATCGATAATGACAATGAATATCTTTAAATTTAAATCCATCTCCCTAACACTGATTATTTACTCAGGATATACTTTAGAAATTACAGGAAAACAGATAAAAGATGCTTACAGTGCTCCCAAATCGCCTCCAGAAAAGTTGTGCCAATTATGCCACAGGAGTGGTTAATGAGGATGTTCAAGCCACCACATCATTGCCAGAAATGAATGTGTCTAGTTTTTGATATCTGTCACTTTGATAGATGAAGACTGTATGTTATTCTGCATTTCCTGAATAGCTAAAGAAGTTGAAATTTTATCACATATCTATTGGACATTTAAATAATTTGCTTATGTACTTTGCCCATTTTCTTACACAACTAAAAACATTTTCTATCTTCAAGAATATTTACCTGATCAGAGGTGTGGTTCAAGAGGTGGAGTGCCTGCCCAGCAAGAGTATTTACCTGGTCTATCACACGTAGCCAACATTTCCCCGGTTTATCATTTGTCTTTTGATCTTGATGTTCTTCCTCTAGAGCTTTGTAATTCTTTGTTGGATCATCTCTACTTTGACATGTTTCTCTAACAGTTTTAATCTCTTTACATTTCTTTGTCTGTCCTCCTAACAGCATGTATCAATGTAATCTCCATTTTGCTTTGATGTTCTGAAATTTCAGCTCAGTCTTTCATTACTTCTTACATAGATTTTAATGTAGACTTTATTTCCTGTAGTCTTCCCAGTCAGTCCTCTTGCCTCTACAGCATATTTCTTTGATCTCATGACATCCTGAGAATCTAGAGATTTTTCTCTCATAACATGAAGGAAAAGTATTCCTTCAACCTACCTACTGCATCAAGGAATAAATTGTCTTTTCAGATATATGTGCATATTTCCTGTGATTTTTAATGTTTTCATCTTGTTACATAGACAAAATACCAGCTCCCCAAAGCTACCCATTCCCTAATGTCCGACACTTTGAATATATGACCTTATATGGCAAAAAGGAACTTGGCAGAAGTGATTAAGTTAAGGATCTTTGATGAGAGATTATTCTAGATGATCTGAGTGAGTTTAGTGTATTACAAAGGTTCTTAAAAGAGGAAGACAGAAGGGTCAGAGACAGAAGGGAGATGAGGCGATGGAAGCAAAAATCAGAGAGAGTAAGAGAGAGAGAGAGAGAGAGAGAGAGGGATCTGAAGTTGCTGTGCTGCTGGTCTTTATGATGGGGGAAGGGGTCCTGGGCCAAGGACAGCAGTGGATCTAGAAGCTGGGAAAGATCAGGCAGCATATTCTCTCTGAGAGTCTCCAGAAGGAATCCAGCTCTACTGACACCTTGATTTTAGGACATCAGCCATCTAAAACTGTTAAGATAATGATTTGTGGAGAGTTGTTATAGCACTAATAGGAAACTGATCCAGATTTCATGTGAAAGGCACTTTTCAAGTATGATTAGGGTTTTGGACCCTGCGATGCAGAGTTACCCTAGACTAACTAGGTTTCCAGATCTTTGGCCAAATCCAATCACTTCAGCCCTTAGAGCACAGAAGCTCATCTGACTGAGATAGGGAGATGGAACAGAAGAGAACAGATGATATATGAAGCAGAAAGATAAGTCCAGGAGAGATAAGTATGAGAAAGATTTAACCCACCATTGCTGGATTTTATGATGGATGAAGGGGCCACAATCCAGGGAATGCAGGTGCCATCTAGAAGCTGAGAATAGCCCTGGGCAACAACCCATAAGAAAATGGGATCTTAGCCCCATGACCACCAGGAACCAAACTGAGCAACAATTTAAATGGGCCTAGAATTGAATTCTCTCTTAGAGAAATAAAAAGGCAAGAGAAGGACAGAGCCTTGTAGAGCCCTGGATTTTGGACTTGTGAAGCCCTGATTAGAGAAAACCAGCCAAGCCTACTTGACATCAGGCCTAAGAAACTATGATGTAATAACTTATGTAGTTTAATGCCACTAAGTTTGCAGTAATTTGACATGACAACCATAGCAAATGAATATACATCTTGAGTTACAAAACTCACTGTCTGCAAACTTGCTGGACAAATCAAGATTTAGCAGTATAAGAAGAAAACTTTTCCAGCCTTTGGGAAGTCTTCTGACTAAAGAGAGAGAGACAGGATGGGAAAGAATGGGAGGCAAGAGAAGAAAATAACAGAAGAGAGAGGGGATGGGACAGAAAGTGAGGAAAAAAAGAACTGTTTTCAATAAATCTGACCATCTCATTTCTCCACTTAAAACTTTTATTAACCCTTCTGGTTGGTGCTGGTACTCATGTTTGCCTTTTTCCCATGAAGACACAGTTCTGAGTTTTATTCTGTTGTCCACATATATCTCACATGACTCAGGCAAACCTAACTGAATTGATTGAATTGGTCCATCCTCCTTGTCAGTGATTGTTTTAGTGGTCAGAAAATTAGCTAAGAGGCCAGCATGGCCTGCATTTCCTGCACATCCTAGGCCCTAGCAGTGTTTCAAGGGACTTCCCCCTTTCCTCATCTGCTCCACCTTTGCTATGGCTACCCTGAACTTTTCAGTTGCCCCAAAGTGCCACAACTTCTTGACACTGGAACTTACTCATGTTGTACTCTCATTTTCCTCCCTGCTACTCCTTCCTCTGTGTTTATATGCCACTTCTTCAAGAAGGTCTTTCTTATCCCCTAGGATAGATCACATCACGTTACCATATATATTCCCACTAGCACTCTTTTGTGCATTCATTAATTCATTCCAAAAACACTAATGTTTTTCTATTGTCATTTTAGTACGTGTTGTTTCTGGGATAATCAGAGCAAAACCAGCATGGCCTTTATGCTCACCACACTTGTAATCACTCAATGAATGTCTGTTTTCTCATCTGTGCCCCAGATGCACAGCTCTACTGAAGCTGTACCCAACATTTACACTGAATATTTTTAAATAAGCACCTAGAACTAGCCCTCAAACAAGGCAGATGTTCTGGCTTTCACTGTTGTTCGCTGCTTGGACTTATATTAAGAATTGCTGAATTTTTGGTGCACTTTAATAATTCTCTGTCCATCACAGGGTCTCTGTCCTGCTGTTTCTGACATGGGCAAAGGCAGGTCTCAGCTTTTGAAAAACAGGTGGTCCACCTCTTTTATAGGATCACCCTACCCATCAGGCTTTGGTACATCCTGGCTCCAATGTGAATTAGGTACCCTCTGCTGTCACACTGACCCCTCTTACTGCACTGTTTCTTACTACTCTTTATAGTCAAGTTCCTCACCCAGTAGATTTCTGAAACACAACTCAGATACCAGTCCACTGTGTGTCCCAAGACACTTGCACAAGGACCCCTGTCTCAGGCTCTGTTTCTAGGGAATCCAACCTAAGATACAGTCTACTACCCAGGGAAGCAGGACACACTAACAGAGAAGCAGCATACTGACAGTTCTCTTCAGAATCCTTTTCTGATTTACATCTGGCCACATCCACCCTTATTTGCCCTTCAGTGGCCTGTATGTGATTAGTGTCCAGGGCACCCAAATGAATATTCACCAGCAACTTTTAAATCTAGCATAGGTGCCTTTCTTAGAATACGGTAGATGTTCGCATCTGTTTTCCTAAATAGTGATTTTGACCTTTTGGTATTATATGAGGCACATACAAAATGCCAGGAGGCTGTGAATGATAGCTACTATTTAGGCTCTTCAAGATAAGGTATTGAAAACTGGTGTGTCGCATGCCACGCTCTGTGGTAGGCACTGTCTTATTCTGTCCTTACTGTGACCCGTTAGGACACAGTATTTAATCCTCATTTCATTAATGCTGTTTCATAAGGCTGAAGCCCAGAAAACATCTAATGTCTAAGCCTAGTTCTACACCCAGGTTTTCATCTAATGTTTTACCAAAGCCTCATCTCACATTGCCACAGACGCCCTTCACCCCCTCAGCCTTCTCTCCTCTTCACAGTTAGTGCTCCTGCAGGCTCTAGCTTCTTTCCTGCTGACACTAAAGCCTTTTGCTTTTTCTTCCTTGGCATTCAGATCTGTGTTGCTTCTGAAGAAGAAGAAGAAGAGGATGGCTTCATCAGAGTCCTCAGTGGGAAGAAGAGAGGACTTGTCCCCCTTGATGTCCTAGAAAATGTCTGACTGTGGGCCCCTCCTCCTTGTGCAGTAGGCCAGCTCTGCTCATCTCACTGTGTCCATCCAGAGGAACTGCCACACTGGCATGGCCCCCAGGAAATCAGGAGACAAGACTCAAGGATCTAAGACTGGAAGGGTATTCACAAAGCAGGGAACATCACACAGCATGTCCAGGCTGTTCAAGGTGGGGAGCAGACTGAGACAATGGGCGAGCTGAGTGTACACCTGGGGACAGAAGGGCTGCAGCCACAAATGTCCCAGGCTCGACTCCCTCCCTGTCCATGTGTGTAAGGCAGCATGCTGGAGTGTGCTCCCGGCTGCAGTGTGGCCCAAGTGCGAGGTTCAGATCTGTGTAGCCCAGTGTTATTCTGGTTCCAGACCTTTGTCCGCAGTACTAACCGATCAGTGCTATCATGTCCCTTCAGAGAATCAAGAAGGCCCACTTTCCAGCTCCCAACATTCCAGTGCTCACCCCCTGGCCCTGTTCACTTTTTGACTGTGCTATCAGGATTGTTCTTTCTTTCTCCTCAGCCCTCCAAGTAAGTTCTGGTGATACCCATTAGATGTGAAGACTAAGTTGACTGGCATGAACTGCAAAGATCTGACTTGCCCCTAAATTGCTAATGGGCTGTCCTTAACAGAGCAAGATCTGAGGCATCTAGGAACAAGCAGGGAGGGTCCGTGGGGGCGAGGAGAGGCAGAGCCTTTATGTATTGAAGATTATACAGTTCTTTCAGTTATGAAGTTCTTTCCTGAAGCAGATGGAGTTGGGGAAGTGAAGATGACAAAAGTCTCCATTTTCATCTCATACTCTCTGTATTTGGGGGCAGCATTTCCCCCTCAGGCATCCTGTAGGACTCCATCGTGGAGGCTGAGTCCACCCAGAAGGGAAATAGGGACACTGAGGTAACCAACAACAGCATCTTAGGAGAAATGTAGACAAATTGGAATCCATTCTTCATTAGAGAAGTATATTATTACCCTAGCAGATATAAAATAGGAAAAAATCCCTGATGCTTCATCCCTCTGAAAGAAGAGGTGGCCAGAGCCCATCTAGCATCACTAGGGGACTTTCTACTGGTCTGTACTGACACCAATGTTTACAAGGACACACTGCACTGCAGTGCCTCCTCCCCAGGTTCCTCCTAATCTTCAAACTGCATCCTCATAGTCATGACTATAGTTAAATTTTGATTCACAGTGACCTTGGAATTAATGTCAGTTTGATTTATTTTGTCACAGAACAATAAAATCATTAGAACTGGTTTTTTAAAGACTTACATGAATGCATTCAGTGTGTATAAAGCATCACTGCTTACCAAAACATCATTGCTCTGCATTTGTTCCTTTTGTTTCTGCTCAGCATGAAGTTGGGAGCTGGCTGAGATAGGATGGATGGCTGCTGGCTTCACAGTAGTATGGATGTTTAACTCCCATTCAGAGTTTTCTCCCTCTCTGATACAACATGTAAAATCAGGTGCATGGAGTCAAGATGGAGTCTTTGAAAGCCCAGGTAGACAACATGACTGCCTTTCTGTAAAACTGAATGTCAAGTACAGACGCTCTTTGCCTCTATTCAATTTTCCATGTAATAAAGATGAACAGTGGCTGTAAGGAGCATAAAAAACAGGTGTCCTGACCTCTTCTCTCTGATGCGATATCCACCAAAGATTTTTGGTATAGTAGCATCCAAGTTGCATTTAAAAATCAGTTTGCCTTTTCAAGTTGAATAGAAGGGAGATGTGGTACCCACAGTGGTGCCTACCCCCTGATAGTCTTGCCTTTGTGTAGCCCCTTCCCACACTGAGTCAGGGCCCGTCTTACATGGCCAGAAGTGACAGTACATGGCATCTGAGGCTGGGTCAAAAACTTGCAGCTCCTGTCTTGATCTCTCAGAATACTCACTGTTCAAACCCTGAGAGACCACGTAAAAAGTTATCTACCTGAGGCCACCATCTAGGACAGACCCAGTGCAGAGGCCACAGCTGAGGTCCCAGACATCTCAGAGCAGTAATAGTCTTCTCTGCTGAGCCCTGCCAAGATACAGATTTATGAGCAAGATAAATACATAGGGTTTCTTTAAGTCAATAAGGTTTAGAGTGATTTGTAATATAGAAACAGGTCACTGGAACAGGAAGCTTCATAGTTTGAGCCAAAGGAAAAAAAAGTTGTTTTTTTTTTTTTTTTTTGTACAATGAGGCCCCAAAGCCTTGAAAACATTAAGTATAGCCAATCAAATAGCCCTCCAAATGCAAATGTTCCCCAAAGATGTAGAGTAATTCAAAAATAGGAGGATGCCAGGCACTGGTGACTCATGCCTATAATCTTAGCTATGTGGGAGCTGAGATTGGAAGGACCAAAGTTCGAGGCCAGCCAGGCAAATAGTTCTCAAGACCCCATCCCCAAAATAACCAGAGCAAAATCAACTAGAGGTGTGTCTTAAGTGGTAGAGCTCCTAAAACCCTGAGTTCAAGTCCCACTGCCACCAAAAAAAAAAAAAAGTAAAAGCGTAGAGGAAAAGCACAACGCTCTCCACGACACTGACTGTCACAGATGTTTCCCACACACAGATATCCTATGCCCAGAGCTTTTCCTCTTCTCCTGCCTGTCTACAGAAATGAAAAGAATAACGATAGCTGTGGCCTACCAAAGTCTTCATGGTTTTCAAGACTTTAGATGTGGCTGGAATGGCGACAAAGGGAAGACCTCAGGAGACAAACTCTGGTGAGAGGACAGGAAAGGTTGGGAAGGTGTACTCATGAAGAAAAGAGAGTGGACCTGGGGACATTCTTCACAGTATGAGGGGCACCATGTGCCTCCTGGTTCCCTGTCCTGCCTCCAGCTGAGGGAAGCACATGCCAGGCTACACAGGGCAGCTGTGCCCTGCATTTTACCACTAGTACTGTAGGATATGGTTCTACCATCATATGTTTAGGGTGAAGAACTGATTGAACATTCCTTGGGGCTCCAGAAGGTGGGGAAGAGACCTTGTGACACCATTATTGCAGGAAGTGGGGCTGCAAGGAGAGCCCATGTGTGGGTGTCCATATGGTGACCAGTAGGGTTGACTTTATAAACCACTTTTCCTCCCTGGCCACACACACACACACACACACACACACACACACACTCCCATCAAGAGTAAGAGTCTAACATCTGAGTTGCATATTTAAAACAACCAGTGGAATATTTCTCCATCCATGGAGAAGAGAGCTAGGAAGGAAATCTTAGCCAGGCCTGGACAGAGTCACCTGTAAATTATGTGCTAGACAAGAAGCTTATATTTAAGTTACCTAGTTCCTTACTCAGCACTCTTCAGAGTTTATAATTATAAATATCCAAAAAGGGGATTTAGAACTGGAGAGCACTGAGTTGCCTCTCCTAGAACAACACTGTAAGGAATGTAGTTTGGAGAACTCTGCAGTACAGAGTTTCACATAATAGGATCACCTAATAACCTCAAGGTCCCTATATCCCCTCTCTTCCTCCATCTCACAAAGATACTTATGTAGCATTGAAAAGGACTACAGCACACAGCATTACTCTACAGGAGTCTGAGTTGCAGACTCTCCTCGGGGGAGAAAGTGGAGACCTGTGTGCTCTGGGGGTGGAAAACTCAGGAGAGTGGCCTCTTAGCACTCTGGGAGCTTTAGCGAAAACTGACCAGTAGGGAGTAGGCTGGTAGAAATCCAAGAATAAAAGAAAGTTCAGCCTTGCTCAAAATAGCATCCCCAGGAAACTAAGTGAGCAGGTGTGCTCCACAAATTCACCACAAAACAAAACCCTTAAAAATAACTTGGATAGAGAATTATAACTAATAAATGACATCCTGTAACCATCTCTGAGATTTTTCTCAGTTGCCAATCTGTTGTGTGTTTTGTGCAACACCTGGTGTTTTTTGACCCTTGAAATGTACTTTTTCTTAGCTTTCAATAAGGAGTTTTAAATAGTCTTCAATCTTCCTGTCATTAATGGAAACTTCTAATTGTACCTTGAAATATTACTAAGAGCAATTTAATAGATTTCATTTAAAATTGAAGAAGTGGCAGATTTTTTATCATGTTATCAAATTTTAAAACATACAGTTGTCAAATTTAAACATCTTCCATGTATTCATGGAAGTCAGGACATACTGAAGTCTTGAAAACATATCTGACCTATTTCCAAGAACAATGGTGGATCATGTTAGAATTCCTCCACTGCCTTCACTTAACTCAGGTTCTCAAGTTACTTCCTAGTTCCATCTTTTTCTATATATGGCCATCTCTTCCTTCTACTAGTTTTCAGAACTCATGTGCTTATTTCATTTACTTTGATTTTTATTTAAGTAAAACCAATCATCTAAGGTTATGAATTTTCCTGAGTTTAGCCTTAACCATATTAACTAACTATTTACATTTTCACTCCTTTCTAAATATCTGTAACTACAGTTTTCTTTTTTCTCTCTGTTTTTTTATTTGTTTATTTGTTCATGTGTGTGTATAAATAAGCCATTATACATTGTGGCCATAAAATACAATCTGTATTATTTCTGCTTTGAGGAATTACTTCACATTTTATTTTGTGCTCTCATATATGATTAATTTATATAAATGTTCAATTGATGCTGGGTGTGGTGGGAGAGGGAGTCAAGACTGCAATGTGTAGAGTTCAATATGGATCTATTAAATAAATTCTTAAAATATTCAGATTATCTATATTCGTTTTTCTCAAGTGCTTTGTCAAAAACAAGTCAGGAGCAAGCACCAGGGGGACAGAAAGGAAGACACTTGTAAGGACCTCCTATCTCTTCCTCAGTACAGCCGTCAGAGGAAGGAACTGGCAACCAGCACTCCACCTCCCTTGTGTATTTGGGATAAGTCACTTTGGTCACATCCTAAGTAAATTCTCTCTTTAACTTCTTGGAGCAAACTGTACGGGAACCTAAAGATATTCTTGGAAAACCTCAAAATTGAATGCAGAGAATTTGGGTCAGAGTAGTACTGGCAGAAAGAAAAATTACAGTGAAACACACAATAACTTTTGAAAAGCTGTTCAGGGTTGTTCCGGGAAACTCAAGAGACTTTATGAGCCCCTAATTATAAGATATTGTATTCTGTTTCTTTCCTTCATGTTAGGTTAGTAAGAAAAGATATACTGAGGTAAACCTAGATTCATAATGCCAAAGAGCAAATTTCTACAGTAGGTTCTGGCCAGCCTTACCCTGATAAGAGCACTTGCTGCATGGTAAGAATCCATTTATTCCTGACAACAATACCAAGAACTGAGTCTCATTGTTCCCATTTTACAGATGGACAAACTGAATTTCAAAAAGATTAAGTCACTTGAACAAGGTCACATAAAAAGGCAGAACCAGATTTTGAATCTATAACTGTATCTCCAACATTCCAAAGTGAATACCTACTGGGAGAGTTTTGGTTGAAAGTTAAATATTGGGGTCATAAAATAATGGGTAGGCAACACATAATATAAATGTCATGTCTTATTATATAATCCATTATAATTATTTCAATGGTGATAGCAGTAGTTTTGAGTTAGTGTATTTATAGATGATTGGGACAAAAGCATTCATTGTGGTAAAGATATTGCCAGGAGAAAAATTTGCATTGTACTTATGAATTTCCCAGGATCCATGGTATACACCCTCAGACTTCTGGTGTGTCAGTGCACTGAGGAGAGAGAACTTCACCTCTTGGGGGTAGACTGACATTCACCAACCTCAACAAAAGTTACATAAGCTCAGAATGAGAATTTGTGAACTGATACTGAAAGAAGTATAGTCAACATGTTTACTTTACTGGCATGATCTTCTTGTTCTCCCTGAAATCAGCTGTATGGAATTCCCCTTGTAATTGGAAAAGCAACCACAAGAATTAGAGGTATATTTAATGGCATCTAACTGATATAGCCTGAGAACCTTGCCTAGAGGACCCACCATATTGGAGAGCTGGTAGACAAGGCTCCTTGTCTTCCATCCTGGGCTTCAATGGCCAGTGTTTACTTTTGCTCTGGTGACCTCACCTTGTCTGTGCTTCCACAACTGACCACCTATCTCATCAAGGGCACATTCCTTATTTCCAACTAAGTCTTGTCCCAGCCAAGGAGTCTCTTTTCAAAGTGGCACTCCCTCATTATCTCTGGTTTTCTCTATTCTGTGCTAATTGCATAATTTACCCTTAGAAGGAATGTGCACCCTCATTTCCAAGTTCTCAAATACTGGGATCATATCACAGCACCAGTGAATGCCCCTGTAAGACTGTAAGGGGGAAATTCACATCATGAACTAATGAAAAATATTCACACCTAAGAGTCTCTAAATCTAGACATGATGAATCACATGGAGAAGCTGCTGGTTTTAGAACATGGAATTTCCCTTGGTCATGACAATGTGTTATGATTTGAATGTGTCCCTCAAAATCCGTATTTTGGAAATTTGATCCCCAATGCAGCAGTGTTGGAGGTGGAACCTAATGGCTGTTTTCTTCTTTTAATTTGCTTGTTTTATTTTGTGGTATTGGGGTGAAATCTGGGACCCTAAGCATGATAGGTGAGTGTTCTACCACTGAGCTACATCCACAGCAGGAGGTGGGGTTTAATGAGAGGAGTTTGGGTCATAGGACTCCACTTTTATGTGGGGATTAATGTTACTATTTTGGAGTGTGTTCATCCTCTCTCTTGCCCTCTAAGTGTCCATGTTTCACAATGGGATGACCCAGGATACTAAGCCTCTACAACTGTGAACCAACAAATTTGTGATCATTGTAGATGATCCAGGCTATGGAATTTTGTGTAAGTAGCACAAAATAACACTAAAACATATGGTTGTTATTTTTGCAGTGAAATCAATAAATATTTGTTAGAATCTACTGGGAAAGACCACAATCACAAATCATAATTTACAATAAAAATGTGTTTTGTGCTACAATAGAAAAAGTAGAGTGAACCACAATAGGATGCTGGAACTTTGCTAGTTCCACGGGAGCTGGATCTGCAAAAGTTCAACGCTCTTATGCTAAATACACTCTCAATTTCAGATGAAAAATGGTAAGGCACCTTTTCAACTATTTCTGTGTTAAGTTCTGGACACTTGAAGTACTTCAGTCTCACTGGAATTTATACACGATGAGGGAGTGTTTTGTGGAGATGAGGTGGAGTTAGACTTTTGTGAAGATGAAGCAATTTTCTTAACTTTTTAGTTCAAATATTTCCAATGGCATGCTTCCTTTATGTTGGAGTGTTAAGTATTTGAGTACTATTAACAGAATTAGTAAAAGATTGGGTGGAAGACAAAGGTGAGAAAGAGGGGATAGGGTTTAGTGGGGTTTCATGGGTACAAATTGCTTACTTATTTATGCCACACCTAATCCCAAGGTAGGCTTAGTTAGGCTCACATCTCAACTCAGTAGAAATGGCCCAAGGAGAATGATCCATCCAGGTAAATGCCCATCCTTCCCACGTCCATCCTGATGTTCAGGATCCCAGAAAAAAATTATTCACAGAATAATAGAAGCTAAAATATGACCAAAATGGAAACAAACACACAGGCCTCTTCATGTCTAGGGGAACAAAAGTTTGAGAAATCACAGGCGTTCTGAGATGTGGGCCAGATTCCTGTCACATTCATGATGGACCTCACAGAGCCTTACTGCTATAGAGAGATCCTGAACATACAGCTGCTCACCCCTAGCACTGCCAAAGTTGTCTCCCCTCCCCCTTCAAACAGGAAGAAAGAAAGTTAAAAATCTCAAATACTAGGAAATTACTTTATGGCTCTTAAGACTTAAGATAATAAAACCATAAAATTCAATGCAATGAAGCAGCTGTGTAAAGAAATCTTGTTGAGCCCATGCTGGAAATAAATCTGTGAACTTTCAGGACCAAGAAATGTTTCTTGTACTCACAGGAGGATCTGCCATCGGAAGGGCATTGCGTACTCTGTAGAATGAGAAGATGGACAATGAGGGTCCGAGGACTCATCCAGGAGGGCAGTAGCAGGAAATGGAGCTGAAGTCAGACAAGGTTCCAGAAAAAAATAGGCACTAAAGAATCACTCTCCATGGAGCAAGACTGAGATATTATGTTTCTCAGAACTCTCAGAGGGAGATCTGTGTCTGATGAAGGAAGAAACCCTTTATAAGCCCTTGGCTCAGTGTATGAGACCCTTAAGGCACCAGCTAAGTAAAAACAGGCTGAGGCTAACCTGACTTCTAAGAAAATGCGTCCTGTTACCTAGAGAGCATTAGTTTTAGCGAGGAACCTATAAGCTAAACCATAGCTGAGTCTCCTCAAATCCCTGAAGAAAGTCCCTTTGATACTAGCCCCCATTTAGGACTTCTGATCTCTGTGATTGTAAGCCAATAAATTTGTGTCACTTAAACCACTAAATTTGTGGGCATTCCACAAAGCACAAACAGAAAACAAACAGCATCAAACTGCCACTGGGAAGGTAGAAAGATGATGGAAGAAATTTAACTAAGCCCCATGGTTGTGCCTTAAGAATACTGCAAAGAAGAAATGAACCCTGCAAAAACAGATAGACACAAAGAAAGAGTTCTCCAAATTCAGAAAAAGTTAACCAAAATAAATAGGAAAAATCCAACAGCATAGTAGTATGTGTAACCATTGCAGGAAAGTTATTATTTCCTCTCTCAGCAAGCCTCTGAAAATGAAAGAAGTGGGGAAATATTGCCCAGTCTGACCAGGAGCCTGCATCAAGAACAGCTGTCAGTGACATCTGTGGCCTCCACTGAAGGGTTGCTCACATCCTCATCAGAAGATAGAGTTCAAGGGTGTGTGTGTGTGTATGTGCATGCACACACACATACACAATCTCGGGTGGAATTTATACTTGACTCCAATAAAGATTTAAGTGGTTGCTTGTTGATTCTGTTGGTTGGTTTCAAAGTTATTTTCTACCCATTTTTTATTCAAGAAGCAAAGCCCCATTGCCTGTACCCTGAACCCTCTCTCTTCTTGCATGTTTCTTTAACCCTTTCTTCCTCCTCTGTCTCCACTACCACCACCACCACTCAGAGATGTACCACCACCCAGAAATAATCCTTACGAAAATAATAACTTTATCAATCTTATAACTTTCATAGCTTCAGCAGGTAAATACAAAGATTGTTTTCTTCCTCCCAATTTCTATTTCTCTCTGAGGGCAAGGACAAATTTTGGCTTTGTGTGATAAGGGATAGCAAAAGTGAAGTCAAAGGTGAGCTCAAGTTTAATGATAAGAAGATGCTTGAATAATGTGCTCCTCCCCTGCGCTGCAATTTGTTTCTCAAATACACTTTCTATCTATATTTTAAGAAAAAGCAACCATTATGAAGCAATGAGTAACTAATAAAATGTAGGAGAAAGAATTATCTAATCAAGAGAGGACTGTGGAAAGGAAGGAGAAGGTAACATGCTTAGGGTGACTGAGGTAGAAAGAGACTCAAGAAAAGCTTTATGGCACATCATGAAATATGGATGAAATCAGTACCCTATAGGGGTTCTAACTGGGGTTGGGATGAAAATAGAATTGGTATTGGGAGAGCTGAAACAGAAGGGAAGACACTCTCAGGAACAAGAGAAGGAACATGATAGAAATGAGGGAGGCCAGGCCATGCCTGAGTGGCTGAACCTATAGCCAAATAGGGCAACAAGAAGAGGCCCATAGTGACGCAGCAAGGTCAGCCAGCCTGCTTGGCAGCACCCTCCTGTCACTGAGCGCTTGCAGCTTCCCCCGCCATTACAAAGCCTTTTTTGGAGGTATCTGTTCCTCAGAGACAACCTGAAAGCCAGAATTATTCTAAGGCCTCTTTTTCATCCTGTTGCCACCTTGTTAAAAAGCTTCTAGGGGCTCCCACAGGGCTGTCCAGGCAAACCCAGCTCCACAGTGGAGTCTTATCTGAAGGCCCCGGACCAAGTTCCACTCCCCTAAAACTTCTTAAAAATCCCCAGCCTTGTTTGCCATGACCAGCACACGCTCCCACCTCTTAGCACATCCAGGCCATGGAGGTAAATGACCATAACCTCTGCCTACAGCAGTGGTCAACAAAGCCCACAAGACACAGATCAAGTTCAAGAGCTGGACTAGAAGTATCTGTGTCCTGCTCCTTGGCAGGTAAGGCAGCCCCGCCTTCAGTCCAGGTGGAGGAGAATGCTGTGGGTACATCGCCACTATTGCTGCTGCATGAGGCCCCTTTGCACACATCCTCCTTAGTCCCAGCTTCAGTGTTAACTCTAGTCAGGAAAGGAATGAGGGTAATAAGGATTGTTTGCAATTTATGATTTTTAAGTCTCAAATTATTAGTGATGTTCAAAGTAAAATGCATTAAGTAAATCTGTGCCTGAGATTAGCCATAAGATTTATGTTGGTATCCAAAGGAAGAATGGTAAGACCCCTACAGATTTCAGTGAAGTGATTAAGAATGGTTAGCTCTGAGCTCAAACTACATGGGATTCAGGCTGGCTCAGCAGCAGCATCTGTGAACTTACAGTCCGTTTCCTCAGCCATAAATCAACAATGCCATCCTGTTAGGTTGCTCACAGAATTAAATAAAAAGATCTTAGTAGCGATTATGGCTCACAGTAAGCCCCCCGCAAGACGGATCTACACATGCACATCAGGCATGGCGTTGTAACTTCTCTGTGCCTCTCCCTGTTATAATTGATTGTTCCCTGAAGGTCTTGCTACCTCATTCTGCTTTGTAAACTGGGTACTTGCTTGTCCCTGTCTCTTACTGGATTATGAGCAATTTAAGAGAAAGAACTGATCTTTTTCATAGTTTCAGCAACACACATTTGTGAATGATACAGTTGAATCTCTATGTTCCTTTTACCCAACAGAGTCCTCTACATAGAGTAAGTATTCAGTAACTGGTGGATTTTTTTTTTTTTTGCATTAAAGTGAATAAGTATACAAAATAGAGATCCCAGATTGGATCTTTTCATCCCTTGAAATCTAGAGAGGATTACTTGGGAGTCTCCAATCCATAGTCTGCAAATCTCTAGAAACTCCCAAAGACTTTTGTTCTTCTGGACCCCCCGGTGCCTCCCTGTTCCTATGCCCTGGTGACTATTTCTGAGCAGCACTATCTCAAGATGGAGGCAGAACTGTCTTCTCTCTATTGTTTGTGAGAAATCTGCCCTAAAAATTACAGAACTTAGTAGAGCTGTGCAGAGCTTTGTAGACTTGACCTATGAGGTCAGCAAAAGTCCATGGAGGAATCCCAACACTTGGCTTCCTACCATCTCCCTGTCCCTTCCTCCCTGCTGCTCTCTGGTGTCTCCCACCTTGCCCTATGAGCTCCAAATGCCTCTCATTCCTCTAAGCAGAGAAAAGTGTCTCTCTCCCGCAACGTCTTACACTTGCATGTCCAAACACAACAAAGTGCTCAGCAGAAGCCAGAGTCTCTGGAGCTTTTGACAAGACCTCCACTTTGCAGAAGAACTCAGATGACAGTCAAAAAGATAAATTATATAAATACCATCTTTAGTTACATTTGAAACTTCCATTCAGAACAATGAGTTGAAGGAGCTCCAAGGCTTTCTCCCTTCCAGACCCTTGTCCTGGCACCTGCTGTAGAAGACAGTCATCACCCTCAGTCTGCAGGGATCTTCTGCAACACTCCTAGGATGGGCAACCTGGCAAGCCAGCTGGAATCTCCCCTCCCTGAAATCGTGTCACCTTCTGAACACTTAGCTCTGAAAGTTTCAGTATAACTCCTTGGCTGCCTGTTGTGAGTGCAATGATGCCCACTTGCTTATTGTCTTCCTTTCATGCTGAAAATAAAATTATTTTTATTGGATTTCTGATTTGAGATTTAGATAATTACAGAAAATAGATTACTTTTGGAATGCCATGTTTCCAACATACCATACACAAGAAACATCTAGGGATTCTTGGTGATTGTTCACTCTTGGAAAAATAGAAATTACAGCCCTGACCAAACAGTAGAAATGTAATGACCTGAGAGATTCCATGATTCTATTGTACAAGTGAGTGATTTTTTTTTTAGTAACACCTCTGGTTTCTCTTTAACATTTATATTCTTCAGTTCTCTGGAACTTTCCTTCACTGAATACATTTGGTCTTCCCTTCATATGAAATCAGCTTGTATTGGTTTCCTTCTTATACTACCTTTGTTCCAAGAAGTACAGTATGCTTGATAAACACACTAGAGTAGTGACACATATTTGCTCTTACACAATTATTGGTATAATATGACTCTAAGTGTATACTCGAAAATATCATCTGTAAATTATATAATCTTTACAGACTAACTTTATATTTATTTACTTTGAGCGCCACTTCATCACAAAAAGAATGTAAATAGTGAATGCTAAAATACAGATGTTGACCCAGAAGGCAACTATCAGTGTTTGATAATATAAATAAGAATAGCATGGATTTTTTTATAAGTTCAAATTCCGACTTAGTTCCTTGCTAGCTGTGGCCTTTAACAAATTACTTACCCTTCCTGAGCCTCAGATAATAATACCGAGAGAATTACAGGAGCTATGCATGTAAAAGTGTATAGTAGTGACTAGCACAGAGAGTGGTATCAACCTATTAAGAAGCTATTACCCTATTATAACCTTTTGACCAAAAGGATTCTACCCTTTTATATAGGAAATAGTCTCAGAATATCTTTTAGGAATGTGAACAGTTAATAGCTAATAAACCAGCATAGTATATGTTGATCCTCTCTGATTCTCTACTTCACTTGTTTTGGACACAAGTGTGAAGCAGAGGTAAAAAAGGCTTGGCCCATGCCCCTATTGACTGACTGCCACCTCCCTTAAGAGCTATGGGCAAAATTCTTTATGCTTATATGGTCCCTATGTCTGAAACACTCAAAGCATTTTTCCAGAGATTAAATCAGGGTTTTCATATGACCCTGGTTAATAAATGTCAAGTCTTCTATGTGAAAGCTCAGAATATCCTTTTGAGGAAGGTGGCTGACAACTTTATCTTCCACACAAATAAAGTGAGGCATGGAGGGGATAAATCAGAGGACTTGAACTAGATCCTTCACTCCTTATGTGTACACTTGTAGTTTATATACGAAGACCAGTGTCCATGGGAATGCATGCATTATCAGCAGGGTCCCCAGAGAAGTAGCTGTGGTCTCTTGTATACAGTGGCCCACCACTCTCCTAACATGGATAGGAGGGTTGTGGGGTTTGAGAGGGAGGGGCTGAGGCTGAGGTTGCCTTAATTGGGTAAAGACTCCGAGTCAGTGCAAGCAGATTAAGCCAGAATGTTCAATGGGCAAGGTTATGGCACCTGTCATGGGAAACACAAAATTCCCATCTGAAGCCAAGGTCCTGGGGGCTAGAACAAGCCTCTGCGTAGGAGGAAGAAGACCTCAAGAAGGGCTCAGAAGGAGGTTCTCCAAGAACAGGGAGGGGCAGAGAGTTCTGATCCATATCTGAGAGAAAAGAGGGGCATATGGTGTCAGCAACTATGGGAGGGAGAAACAAAAAGACCCCAGCTTCACAACCACCCCCATCCTCCACTCACCTAAGGCAGTCCTTGGGACCATCACCTTCCTTCCTGGTCTTCTCAGACTACAGACCCTGTGCTCCTTTCTTCTCACAATTCAAAAATACTAGTAGTCAACATTTATAAATGCTTACTATATATACATATATATGTGTGTATACATATATATGTACATAGAGAGATGAAGAGCCCCTGGGCTCCTGGAAACCTCTATTATGACCTCCCTGTGACCTTGGAGGGTAGAAAGCAGGACTGACTAGAGTAAGGATAATGTAAGGATTAGGACACCACCAATCAGAATGTTGCAGGCACAGCCAAACAGAATGCTGTTTTCTACACACCTAATTAACAGAGAGACTGAGAAACACCCTGGAGAAAATGGATAAAAGTCTCAGTTCACATCACTTTTCTGGCAATCCCCTCGGGACCTCTCTCTTCCTGTAGGAGCTTTCCTTCTTTCTCTTGATAAACTTCCCTACCTCTATGCTTACCCTTTGTTGTCTGCAAAGTTCATTCTTCAGCTTCATAAGTCAAGAACTTGGAATGCCAACCCTCACTCTGGCTAAACACCTAAGCCAGCAAGGTTGAGTAGAGGCTTTATGTGCTACACAAATATTCTGCATTTTATCACTCAGTTTTTAGCTTGTTGTGGTGGCTTTATAGGCTCTCCCTGACTGGTTCCATGTCTGTGTAGGTCACAGGGAAAGTTTGCAAGATTTGAAAAACAGAAATGAACAGCACCATTCTTTCTAGGCTCTGAAGGCCAGTGGGAGGCACCAGACTCTATGGCAACTCATTCATACTGTGGCTGACAGGTCATGTCTGCCTGCCTATTGCCTCTTCCACAAAGGCACATGGTAACTTGGTAAAGGGCCCCAGCTTCTGATTTGTAGGTGAGAGAGACAGACAGGAGTCCCATTCATTCTTGTGGGTTCTGGTTTGTCTCTGCTCCAAATCACACCCAACTGTCCTGTCTGGCTGCTGGACTGGCTAACCTAAGACTTACTTTAGGTCCAGGTTAGGTGAAGAGACCACAGCTTAGCACAGACTCCAATAATTTCTATAATACAGAGTCAAATCCTTATAAAAATGTTTTCTATATTAGAATAGCTCTGCTTCTCTAATCAAACCTGAGTGGTACACATGTACAACTTCTAAGGAGAAACAGCAGTCCTGTTTCACAGGTGAAGAAGGTGAAAAGTGAGGAAACTACCCTAAGTCAATTAGCTAGCATGCGTTGGTATTGGGGTTTAAACTCGGGCAGTAGATCCCAGAACCTGAGTTACAATCTTTACTCATTCATTCCTTCTGTAAGCCACAGTCTGGCCTCTGTTTGCACCACATTTTTTTTAATTAAGAAAAAAGAGACTGTTCTTAACACTTTTAAAACTTATCTTCAGAACATGTTCTCCATAGCTCTTCTGGACTTTTCTGAAGCTTCTTACACAGAGGTTAGACCACACCACTCTGCTGCAAATTGCATGCTCATTTCTTTAGACCACACTGCTTGCCCCAACAGTGATCTATTTGCCTCTTCTGCTAACTCAGACCTCTGCCATCTCCTACTGGAAGCTGCCAGGGCCCTACCCTTGCTACCGTTTAATAGAAGCAATCAAATGCAAAGCATACAGAAGGACACAGACCTGATGGGAAAGAGACAGAACAGTGAAGAGAGAAGGGGAAACTGAGAAAAACATCTAAAGCAAATTTACCAGAGGAACAGGGCAAATCTTCTAAAACAGAAACAAACTCCCCTAGGGGGGGGGAAAACTCTCAGGATGTTTTTATAGCTTCTATAGAGAGAAAGATGCAGGTCATAAACCAAAGAGATAAAGGAGAAAAAAATATGGATTTTCCAGAGAAGAGAAACCAGAAGGACCACTGCAGGATTACTGGTGGAGTCATTGTAGCAGGAAGAAGAGCTCCAATGTAAAGCTTAACTAGTAATACGACTAACAGACTATCTCACTGCTCCTGGAGCCAGGGAAAGCCAGGAGCCCAAGTCATGCATGTGCTCTCAGGACCTGCAAACTCCAGTGAGTGGTCACTGAGAAAGGAATCCTCTCAAGTTCTTTAAAAGTGCTAAGTCAAGAAGCATGAGCTGTGTGTGTGAAAGAACTCAGCGACGCCTGACTTCTCCCCTTGTAGAGAACAGGGTCAGGGACCACTGGCTTAGGATTCTGCCCTTGATCCAAGAATCTCTTGGGAATGAGAAAACACAATTTTCCAAGAATGCAATAGGGCCTGGCACCTACTTTCCTGCATACTTCCTAACAGGAGAGTCATAAGCACAACAAGTAAAACAATAAAATCCAAACCAGATCCAGAAACTTTTTGAATGCAGTAAATTTGGTAAACCTTAGAGAGGAAAACTTAGCTGACAAGCAACTATGAAAGTACCCCAAAAAGAGGCAAGAGTGAGAAATAAAGAAATAAATAACTTGTGCGCTTTGAGCCAGTGGTCTTGGGCCCAGGAATTCTATTTCTGAATCTCATAAATGGAAAAATGCCAAACAGAGAAACAGCTTTTTGTCCAAAGTTGTTTAACTAAGTGCTACTTATAATAGTATACAATTGGGAAGAGTCTATATATAGGGCCAAAGGAATGGCTCTATCGTAATATAAACAAGCAGTACAGCACATCTCTACTATGGAACATGAGGCAGACATTTTTTAAAAATGAAAAGTGTATGTCTGGATACACAGAGAGAGACCATAAAGAAAAACTACAGATCAATATTTCTCTTGAACATATATACAAAAAAATAGCAAGTAGATGATAATTATATAAATACATAAACATATTTATAGATAAATATAGGAATATAAATATTTATTATATAAATTTATGTAAAATCTATAATAATAGTTGGAGACTTTAAACTCCCTCTCGATAATTGATAATATGTATCAGACAAATAGAAAGATAGGTAGATAGAAAGATAGAAACAGATCAAGATAGAGATTCATATATAATATCTATTTCTTATACTCATTGGGGATTGTTAGTTTCCTTGATGGGTTAACCCTTTTATCACTTGTAATGTTGCTCCCAGTTTTTAGTTACTTACTTCGCTCTAAAGTCTGCTTTTGCTGTATTAACATAGTCACTTCTGCTTTCCTTTGAATAACATTCACATAGTACATTTTTCCATTCTTTATTTTATATCTACATATATCATTGTATTTGAAGTGAGTTTTTTAAGGACAACATTGGCATATTGGTAAATTATCTAATTTACATTTAATATAAATACTGATATTGTAGGGCTTAATTCTGACACTTTTTTCTGTTTATTTTTATCTCTTGATATGATTTTTCCGCCTTCCTGTGGGTTTCTTGAACATTTTTTAAATTCCTTTTTTGATTTCTCTGTAGCATTTTCTCTTTTTTCATATGTTCTTAAGTGATTTCTCCAGATATTACATAACATATGCACAACCTGTCATCATTTACTAGATTTAGCATTTAACATGTTCTAGTAAATAGAAAACTTACTCTAATGAATAGAAAAACTTTTCTTTCCCATTAATTAGATAATCATCTTATTTCCTCTACTTCCAATTAGAACCACATCAGACAGTGGTTGATTTTTGCTTGAACCATCAAACATAATTTAGAAAACTCAAGAGAAGCCTATTGCATTCTACCCATATTTTAGCTATGTTCTTTCTTCTTTGATGTTTCAATGTTCCTTTTTCTAGCATTTCCTTTCTTCTTAAAGAACTTCTTTAGCCATTTTTTGAGGACACATCTGGTGACAAATTCACTGGTTTTTCTTCTTGTGAGAGTGTCTTGAATTCACCTTGATTGCTAAGGAGTATTTTCACTGAGTATAGAATTATGGGTTGATTTTCCTTTTTTCTCAGCACCTGAAAAATACTATGCCACTGTTTCCTGGTCCCTATGGCTTCCAATGAGCAATCCATTCTCTTTCAAATTCTTTCCCTTGTAGATAATATGTCATTTTTCTCCAACTACTCTCAAGATTTTCTTTCCCTTTAGTTTTCAGAAGTTTAATTATGACACACACGTCTTGATATCCATTTCTTCATGGTAATCCTGTTTGAAGTATGCTCAGCTTCTTGAATCTGTAGGCATATCTTGCCAAATTTAAAAGTTTTCAGCCATCTTACTGTTTTTAGTCCGGTCACCTTTCTTTTCTTCTCCCAGGACTCCAATAACACAAAGGCCAGGTTGCTGAGGCTTTATTCATTGTGTATCTACTCTTGTTCAGATTAGGCGATTTACATTATTCTCTCTTCCAGCTGCTTGTTTTCTCTCTGCTCTGTTTTGCTGATGCATCTATCTACTGAGACTTTTGTTTCAGTTATTCTGTTTGTCAGTTCTAAAAATTTCCATTTGGCTTTGAGCATTTTTCACAGCTTCTTTAAAATATTTGTCAGTTTATTCTAATATCTTTGTTGTCATGGACTTAGTATCATAGATTGCCTTTTTCATTGCCTGAGATCTTCCTGATCCTCACTATGGCAAGTGATGTTCTTTTGTGTTATGAGACTCCAGATTATATTTAGGTAAATTCTGTTTGAGTTGGCTTTTTCTGACTGTGCAGGGGAAGGAGAGTCACCACTTTATTGCTCAAGTGCAGTGAGTCCTCCGCTCAGCCTCCTTGGACTTTAAGGGAAGAATAACTCCTACTTCCTGCTGGGTGGAACTGAGTGTTTCAACCCTGCTCCCCCTAGTCTCTACTGACTCCTTAGTACTGGTGTTCTCACTATTTCTGGACCATGGTGAAAGTTCGAACTCTTTACTAGGCTCCCTCTGACACCATCCAGTCAAGGAAAGGGAAAGCCAAATCAATCTTGCCAGGTGAGAGTGGAGTTCCAGGATTCCGCTTGACCCCACGGATGTCAGCCTTCACCCTTTGCTGATGTGGGTAAAGTTTGGGCCTCAGTATTTTCATAGGTATCCTGCTGGAGTAGTGCAGTGATTATCTGAAAGAGTCTATCTTGCCAGCCTGCCTCTTTTCTGGTCCTTCAGCTAGAGAGAGAAGGCTTTCTCTGAGTTTTCTTTTATCTTAGCCCACTGGTATTTTAAGGTTCCTTGCTTCTTTGGCTCCAAATTACATATATATGTGACAAAAATAAAACCAAAAGAACATACTACTGTGTTGTTCTTCAAGTCCTGAGTTCCCTAGCTGTTCTATCTTCTCTCTCCACCTTCCAGAATCTTCTGTTTGTTTTATATAAAATGTGCAATGTTTTCAGTTGTACTTAGTGGGAAGAAGAAAGAGAAATATATCTTTTCCATCTTCCAAGAAGCATAAGTTGAGGGATTACCTACAGCATTACTTTCATAATGTTAGTTTTTTAAAGACCGGTAAAACTGTGTGTTCCTTTTAGAGTATCTGATTATCCTGCTTCATCTCAACTTTTTTTGTAAACAAGGTTTGTTCTCTGTTTGGCTGATACAACAAAATGTCTTAGACTGGATAATTTGTAAAAAATTGAAGTCATTGCCACAGTTGTGGAGCTGGGAAGTCCATGATCAAACCACCAGCAGATTCAACATCTGCTCAGGACCTTTTCCTCATAGATGCTTGTTTCTTGCTGAGTACTCATGTTGTGGAAGAGGCAAATAGCCTCCCTGAAGCCTCTTTTCTAGGAGGACCCTAATTCCATTAATGAGGGCTCCTAAAAGCCCCACCTTTTCATGTTTCTGCATTGGGACTAGGTATTTGCATATTAACATATGGGGAACATGAGCAATCAGACCCCAGCCCTGGGTTTCCCATCCAGCCATAGGCACCTATAACTTAGTAATTACAAGGCTGAGGCTGAAGGTCAGACTAAGGAACTCCTCTCTTTCATGCCACTTAAGATGTTTTCTCATGGATGGAGTCAGTTTGAGGGGATGACTGTGAAGGACCCTGGGCAACCCCCTAGCTGATGCTCACCATGCTGACAGGAGTCCTTGCCACCACTCATCCCCATTTGCATTGCACAGAGCTCCCCAGAGGGGAAGATTGGCAGGAGGCTGAAGCTTTGCCAACACCATTTCTGATCCTACAATGAAAGCTACAGAAATAGACTTTTTACATGTTGAAATGTGAAAAATAAGATCAGAAGCAAGGAAGGACATTGATACAAAGGCCAACAAATCTTGGCTCTCACTCAAAAACTCACACGTTCATTAACTCCAACAAGCTTTCTGAAATATTTTAGAACTTGCTATTTCTTTTAGAATCTCAAATTTCTCATTTCCCTGCATACTTCTACCTGAAGAATTCTTCCATATTATTGTTTTTTCTGTTGGTTTCCCAATTTAATCATATATATGTACTTTCACGTCTTAGTTGTTGGGAGAAGGTTGTTTTGTTTGGTTTGGTTTGGTTTTAGTAGTACTGGAGTTTGAGTTCAAAGTTTTGTGCTTGCCAGGCAGATGCTCTACTGCTTGAGCCATGCTTCCCTTTTTACTTTGGTTATTTTGGAGATAGGGTCTTGCTTTTTGTCCAGTCCAGCCTGGACCGTGATCCTCCTATTTCATGCTTCCACCATTGTTGAGAAGGACAGGGCTAGCCTGGAGCCACAACCTTCCCAATCTCAGCCTCCCACATAGCTTGGGATGGCAAGTGCGTGCCACTGCACCCAGCTATTGGTTGAGATAGATCTCATGAACTATTTGCCCGGGCTAGCCTAGAATCACGATCCTCCCAATCTCAGCCTCTCAGGCAGCCAGGATTGCAGGCATGACCCACCAGTGCCTGCTTACATCTTCATTTTTAAGCTTCACAAAATAGCAACCAATTTCCATTTATCCTTCCTCCCACCTCTTTTCATATCTCAATATTTTCCTTATTATTGTTTTATATCACATAATCAAGTTTTTATAACATTCACTTCTATAGCTAGAATTAATTTTCAATGATATTTCTATGAGTCAAAATTTTAAACTCTAAGCAGCATCTTAGTATATGCTTATACATAATTGTAAGCATAATAAGTTATATTTATGTTTATTGCAATTAATAGAACTGAGAAAAGGGATTGGAGCCATATAAAAGTGGTGTAATTCTGTATCTCTGAAATCAACCTGTAGAAGGAGAGTGTTTGAAGACACTAAGGCTAATGGATCCTTGTCATTTCTTTTCAGCAACTTCACTTTTGTGTTATTCAACTGTAGTTATATTTTATACCCTATGGAAGCCTCTGAATTGGATATTGTTCTTATTTCATTGATCTAATCTCACTACTTATTTCATAAAGGATGGTAAATATTATAATCTCTTCAGGTTTGTGCAAAAATATCTTAGTTTTCCCTCACAATTACTTGATATTTATTTCCAAATACAGCTTTTTTAGTTCAAAATATTTTCTTTTACTTAAATTTTCTAACATTTACTTTTGATATTTTAAACTTTCAAAAAATTTCATTGGGAACAAAACTAACTTACATATCTCTATCATGCATACTCACTGACTGTTAATATTTTGCTGTATTTCCTTTTTTTATTTTATCCTTCTTTTTTACCTATTTGAGAGTATGTTATGGATAAGGTACCCTTCATCTCCTAATACTTCTGTGTATATTTTCTAAAAACAAGGACATTTACAAAGCCATTGTACTATTATCAAGATCAAGAAATTCAGCATTGATGTAATTCTATGATCTAATCATCAGATCTTATTCAAATTTTACTTTATAACAACTTGTCTTTTAGCATTTAGTGTTCATAGACCCTGGTGCCAGTCTCTTGTTGTAGTCTTTTTTAGGTTTTTTTCCCCCTTTCTGAAAGGATTTAGGGTCTTCTCTTTCCCCTTAAAAGTACAAATTCACCCAGATTCTGACTAGATTAAATTAATCCTCCTTTCTCCAGCTAGGAAATCACAGTCTGCAAACATGTACTTTTCTCCTATCGGACACATTTTACTTTCTTGTACTGTTTCCTCCCCTACACGTTTTCTATTCTCCTGAAACTCCTGGTCTCTCCCTTCAACCAGTACTTACTGGGTGCCCTCTGTGATCAGCGGAAAAAGGTAACCTGGAACCAACCCGGCCTCTGACTACGCAGCTGATTGAGCTGCTCATTCACCAGCCAGGACCCAGAGCTTGGAAAATTGCAAGGCATCAGAGGAGTTCTGCTCTGAGAACACAGACCATATGCGCTGGACAGAGGAGAGGCCATTCAAAGTTCCTTCAACCAAGCAGGACATTTCGGAACCTGACGATGACAATCCAGAACTTTGACTAGTGTCCTATCCACTGAAAATAAATCACTTACATTTAGACACTTTTAATATGGGCAGCCTGGGCATCAGGAGTACTCTCCACGACTTCCGCTTCCGTTCTTCATGGGAAAAGTCTATTGTTCTTTCTGTGAATTGAGGTCACAGAACTTTTTGGTTTTTTTCTTATAAAACATACCCTAAACCACTGAATACTTGCTGCAGAGAAACTAGTCTCTCCACAGTGGTTTTCGTCCGTGCTTCGTGGCGCTCCCTGGAGGCTTGCGATGTTAAAGCTATAGAAGGCCGGGTAGGTTGTTTCTGGTAAGAATGGTGGCGGGAGCAGGCGGGGAGCTTGGCAGGACCTGCCCTCCAGATTCTAGGCCTCACCTTGGCAGATCCAGGTACTCCACTTCGTCCTGCTTCTCAGATCTGATCAGTCCCTCGTGGACTTAGAATAATCGACCTTACCAGCATCAGAGAACTAGAATTACACTGGAATTAAAGAAAAGGGTACAGACTTTGAAGATAAGCACGTGATTTCAACTCTTAGCTAAATCCCTTGAAAAAGTGTGCATCACCACACCCAACTTATTTGTAGAGATGGAGCCTCACTAACTTTTTTCCTGGACTGACCTCAAACCATGATCTTCCTGATCTCCACCTCCTGAGTACCTGGGATTAAAGTGTGAGCCACCTTTTTGGCCTTAACTAGATAGCATAGTGTCTGACTTAATACTAGCACAATGGTTGCCATCCTAAAAGTCATAACTAGAGCTAATACTCATATTCATAAGTGGATACATTTCCAACACAGGCAAATTCCCAAGACAATATAAATTAGAATCATAAAGTGTATAAAAGCAGAAAAACAGTGAAAGAGGAGTTTGGGGCAGATCCGGGTGCCTGATGCTTACATTCCAAGCCTGGCAGGGTGGCCAAGCAAGCTAGAACAACTGGATCTTCTTTCCAGACCTACAAATGCTCTTCCACCCACCTGCTCATCTCTTTGCTGGTGTGTAGGCCAACAGTTCAGCTGCCTTTTGCAGAGAACTCACTTCATCCACACCCTGCTGGTTGCTCTGACCTCTCAGAAGATCACCATGTCTGGACTTGTAAACTAGTGGATGACCCCATTATTCACCACAGCTCAGGAATTATTTTTTCCACTACCAATCTTTGTTTTTCTATCTGATCAGTGCACAATTTTGTTAATAATTAATTGGTCTTTATGAAAAGTAGTAGGCAATATAGTAGCTTCATAACTCACTCCTTGGTGTAAAGGATCCCTTAGGTATACATTTGTACTGTGAATGTCTTATGACATAATGGAAGCACAAAGATGTGCTCACCTAGGTGTGAAGTTGAAAAGTCAAGAATTAGGATTTTCCCACCCTTTCCTTCTACACTTCTGAAATAACCTTAACTCTTCTTGCAAAAGATCAATTATCCCCTGAAGAGTTCCAATGTATGCCACATACTTTTCTTAAAAGGCAAATTTCCTTTGTTTTATGACATATGTAGCTAGAGAAAGAAAAGTTCAATTGTAACATGAGAACATTTATAATAAAAACTTCTTTTTATTGATTTGGAATCTCAGAAAATCTGTAAAATATGGCACAGTATAAGCTCAATAAATATAAATTGCTACAATTATTAATCATTAAAATGCATCTTCTATAAGCACTTTGGCAGGAATTAATATATAACATCATGTATATGCAAAAGAATTGAAATGGATATTTTTTAAATGAAGCTTTTTGACAATTTTCAGTAATTCAGAGAGAACTCATCCACACTTATAATACAATCTTATTCCAAAAGATATAACCTTGTGATCATCTAAGTAGTAAATGTAGAGAAGTATCTGTCCTATCCATGGCTTTGGGAACAATGTAAAACTGAAATCTGAGACACAGTAAACATAGTAAGCAGATCTGATTTTTGCTTTCTTGCCTCAAATAAGTTGTTATACACAATTTAAACATTTTGTATGACTTACTCGATGATTTCTCTCTCCTTTCCTTTCAAAAAAAAGTGGTATACATAGATACAAAAATCACTCATGTCCCACTTATACTGATTTGCCTTCAACTGAACTTCCTGATATAAAAGTTACTTCTATTCTTACATTTCTGTAAATAAGTGTGTAGCATCATGTTTAGTTTTGCTTGAGCCAAGGTGACAGAACATCCAAACCTGAGGAAGCATATACCATGCTGTGGGGAGGAAGAAGGTGACAGGAGAAAGGTCAAAAAAATGGATTCTCCTTCCTGTTCTACTGTGAACAGATGGAGCTTCATTTTTCTGAACACAAATAAGGCTTTAATATAGTTGTTCTTAACCCATTATGGTGTTCTATGATTCTAAGTTATTGTTTAAAACATGTTCATCCAAAACTAGGACCTTCCCATAGCATTCTTTAGAGGGTAATAAATGACACACAAAAAAAAGCAGTGTCCTGACTGATTCTCCCACAATCATCTTTCGTACAAACCAGTTTTTTGGAGACTCCTGCCCTTAGTTGGGAGTTTACAACACCGGAGACCATATACTAGAAGGCCTGGTGCCTATCCTCAAGGCTATCCACTATGAGAGGCTTTTTCAATGGGCAATTTTCATTTTATTCCTATCCATGATGTCTCATTGTCCTAGCTGTTTACTATTGAATCCACATGTGAGCTTGTTTCATGGTAGGAAATAGTTGCCATCACTAGATCAACTCTTCCAGGTTGGATGGTTCGCACAGCATGACAGGAATAATAGAGTTTCCTAATATGCCATGCTGAAAATCTGTTTGTGTTTTGGCTCCACTTCAGCTCCCAAGTAAGTGGTCCCTCACTGAAAGGAGTAGGATAGATGGGGAAACCAGAAGCCCAGCTGTGTTCTGGACAGCTTACTAAAAATTACTTTTGCTAAAATAACTTCCTTAACAAGAAACTTCTGAGTACATTTTAAAACCCCTGGTTTTCTATTAAGAAGTTCACTGTTTCCATGGGCCATATGACTTATAGGCTGGGGATCTTTCCCAGTCTCTGGGACCCAATTAGCACAACGCCCTCTCCTGTTGTTTCACTGGCTAGTTGTACAGGTGAGTGCTGGTTCTTCTCCTGAACATGGCTCATCAAAACCTGCATCAAACCTGACACCCCAAGTGAGCCTGTGCCCAGCCTTGTGTACTTCCTGCAAGATGCTGGGTCTGCTCTTACAATTCACAGCAGGCCTCTCTTATTTTCAATTTTCACATGATCTTACTGCAATGTTGAAAAGAATATATCAAAACTTGACCATTGAAAAAGACCAGCATTCCTCAAACAAAATAAAGGTAAAAAATTCTTCTGATATTTCTACAGAAAATAAAATTGTACTCTGCTCATGTCAAAAATATACACTTATAGAAATAAAAATCTCTAAAACACTGAATATGTATATGAGAGCCCTCAGTCTTGTGGGGGAATAATTCTCTTTGAACATTCACCAGAAACAGCCTGTAATTTAGGCTTATCACCATGGGTTAAAAAGAGCTCCAACAATTCGTTCCAATAATTTTGTGCTTTAGATCGGATGTCCATGTCTACCAGCATTTTCTGATAACTGGAAATTATAGCTGTTCTACATTAAAATGGGTTCAGTGTTCCATTTCAACTTTTTGTGTCAAATACCAAATTTTCACACTTTTTGTGGAAAAACTATTGACAAATTCCCTCAGCTTCTGGAGGTAACAGAAGCACAGCTGACCCCAAGGATACTGGTTCTCCTTCAGTCCTCTTAGGTACTGGCTGTTTTCTCCTGAACCTCAGTTCCCTTGTACCAGGAGAATGAAGTAGACTGATACTCTTCCAACTTCTCATTGCTACTTCCAGAACTTCCTTCTCCCTTCACGTCTTAAAAACCTCAGCTCTTTTGCAATGTAAACCAAAAGCCTACACTACCTGCTGCCCTTACTTCCTGCAGGCACCTCCAGAATTCTTGGACATCTTCCTTTATTCATTTTATTCCTCTTAATTTCATGCCATGGTCTTTGGTTACATCAAGATCCATGTACACAATCCAGTCAATGTCATGGTTATACAATTCCTTACCTTTCTTTCAAATGACTTCTTCTCTACCATATCTCAACCACTCTTGTCAACATGAAAATGTTAATGTCAACCTCTCCCTATAATACACACCATCTTAGTTATCCTTATTAGGAATGACCAACTTGCTGGCCTAACAAGTCATAATACAAGAATAGCCCCAAGAAGAAGGTAAGGAGAAAGGACTGGAAAAAAAGAAGGATGAAATGTAGTTAACCGAGATCTGAGGTAACTTCAACACACAAGTGAAAACCATAAGAATTTTAAAAACAAGATGGCAGACGTTAATGAAAAAATTCAACTTTCCTTCTGCTGACATGCTATCTAAGTCATCAGTTTTCACCTTCATCAAGAGGAGAATAGAGGATCCAAGATGGTGACTAGGGTGCAAAAGCAGACAGCATGAGCTCCATGAATCAAAAAACTTGCTGAGAGGCTGGAGCCACACTTGGCGGAAATAAAGCACAAAGGAGAACCAAAACTTTGACACCCTGAAATCCTGGCCTGTGGAAAGCTTCTCCTCGACATGTTACACTGAGAAAACAGGAGAGCTGCCACCACTGACAGCCATCATCTCCAAATCTGCTTGGGAGACAATCAACAGACCAAACTGGTGAGTGCCAAGCATAACCTGATATTCCCCCAGCCATCCCTTAGTGGCTTGGATAAACCAGCATAGACCCTGGAGCAGACTGACCCCCCCCCACTCACAAAAAAAAAACTAAAAAATAAACAATGAGCTGAAAACTAGCACACAGCAGAGAGTGGGAAGCCGAAAGTATACCAGAGAAGTGGGGAGAGGCAAGGAGCTAATCTCCACTTGAACTTTCAGTAAACAGAGGCTGGAAAGGCAGGAGTGCCAGGACTGGGCAGGTGATAAGTCACTGCCTGAAATAGGGCAGGTAGTGGTCCAAAGAGCTCATCTCCTGAGCCAGTGAACAGCATCCAAAGTCAAGAGTCCCTAAAAAATTGAAAAACAAACAGCAATCCATCATAACACACTGACAGCAGGGGTCTGGCTGATGGATCACTGACCTTGCCCCAGAGAAAAGGGGCAAGGCAAAGAAACAAGCACAGTGAAAACCCAACTCCAAGCAGGACAGCTGGTGGGCTACAGAGCTGATTCTAGAACCTGAGGACAACATACAAACTTAAATTGCCACACCTCAGTGAGAGAGGAGCTGACCAAACAGCTGCCACTGAAAGATAGAAGAAACAAAAAAAAATACTACCCAACCACCTGGTGAGACTACAACACAGCTTTGGCTTAAATACCAACACAAAGACTGGATGCTGGAGGAGAAACACCAGAACTTAAACTAAGACTGCAATTCTATTGTTCCTCAACCTGGAATTTTATTTGTTTGTTTGCTTGGTTTGTTTAGTGTTTATTTGTCTTTCTTTGTTCATCTCTCCCCATTGATTTCTTTGGGGGTTTTTTGTCTTTCTTTTTGTTTATTTGTTTTTCTTTTTAGGGGTCTTTTTTGTTAGTTTTAGTAATGTGATTTAGTTAATACTAAGTTACACACAGACCACGGACAGAAACAGCACACACACACTTAGCAAAAAACCCAGTACAGCCACAAAACAAAATTAAACCAAGCAAAAGAAAACAGGTGACTAAAACCACCAACTAGCCTATCAAGAACATAGTTGCACAGTACCAAGTGGAGCAATGGGAAAACAAAAAAGGGATGGAAACCATTTACCCCCAAAAAAACTTAATACAAGATTCAGAGAGAAATGAAGAAAATGGATAACAAGTTCCAGCCTCCAACAAAACAAATATAAACAATGCCAAGGAACACAGTGATACCCACAAGAACATCCTCAAAGAAGAACTCCTGCAAGTAATTACAAAGAATTTCATTGAATTGTTACTAGACATGGTCAACCAAAATGTACAGGAGGCACTCAAGAAATTCCAACATAACAAAAATAAAGAAAATGAGATGACACAAAAACAAATAAATGAACTCATAGGAGCCCCAAATAAACATCAAAGTGAAACAGAGAACACCGTAAATAGAGAGATAAATGAATTAAGGACAAAAATTGACAATATAAAAGAGGAAGTAATCCATGATATGGAAAACCTCAGAAAAAAGAATGAAACAGAAATACAAAACACAATGGAAAGCCACTCCACCAGACTAGAGCTAGCAGAAGACAGAACCTTAGAACTTGAAGATGAAATGAAAATTAAAGGAAAAGCTGAAGAACTATTTCTCAAACAACTAAAAACCTCTGAAAGGAATATGCAAGAACTCACCAACTCCATCAAAAGACCAAACCTGAGAATCATGGGCATTGAAGAAGGAGAAGAGGTGCAAGCAAAAGGGATTCATAATAAGTTCAACAAAATAATAACAGAAAAATTTCCAAATCTACAGAAAACTTTGCCCATGAAGCCTCCAGGACACCAAACAGACTTGACCAAAATAGAGCTACTCCATGACATATTATCATTAAAACAACAAGCACAGAGAATAGAGAAAGAATATTGAAGGCTGTAAGACAGAAAAAACAAATAACATACAAAAGTAAACCCATCAAAATCACAGCAGATTTCTCAAAGGAAACCTTAAAAGCAAGAAGAGCATGGAGTGAGGTATTCCGGGCACTGAATGAAAATAACTTCAACCCTAGGATACTCTACCCAGCAAAACTATCATTCAAAATAGATGGAACAATAAAAGTCTTCTATGATAAGCAGAAACTAAAACAATATATGACCACCAAGCCACCAATACAAAAGATTCTTCAAGGAATTGTGCACACAGAAAATGAAAGCAAACAAAATCATGAGAGGACAGACAGTACCAAACCACAGGAGAAGAAAAGACAAGGAATCAGAGAGTAACATTGATTCAGCTGCACACAATGAAACCCTTAAGCAACAAAAACAACTAAATGACAGGAATCACCACATACCTATCAATACTAACACTGAATGTTAACAGACTTAATTTCCCTATCAAAAGACACCATTTGGCAAACTCAATCAAAAAGGAAGATCCAACAATCTGTTGTTAACAGGAGACCTATCTCATTGACAGAAACAAACACTGGCTTAGGATGAAAGGCTGGGAGATTTACCAAGCCAATGGCCCCGCAAAACAGGCAGCAGTAGCAATATTTATCTCAGACAAAGTACACTTCAAACTTACATTGATCAAATGAGATAAAGAAGGACACTACATACTAATAAAAGGAAAACTACACCAAAAGAAAATAATAATTATCAACCTATAAGCACCCAATGTCAGTGAACCCAATTTCATCAAACATACTCTGAAGGACCTAAAAGCATATACAGACTCCAACACAGTGTTAACAGGAGATTTTAATACCCCCCTATCACCAATAGACAGGCCATCCAAACAAAAAATCAATTAAAAAATTCTAGAACTAAATCACACCATAGAAAAAATGGACCTAGCTTATGTCTACAGAATATTTCATACAACTTCCACACAATATACATTCTTCTCAGCAGCCCATGGAACCTTCTCCAAAATTGATCATATCTTAGGGAGTATCCCTAGGAGTGGGATTGCTGGGTCATATGGCAGATCTAGGTTTAGTTTTTTAAGAAGCCTCCATGTTGTTTTCTAGAGTGGTTGTACTAGCTTACTTTCCCACCAACAGTGTACGAGGGTTCCTTTCTCCCCACATCCCCGCCAACATCTGCTGTTAGTTGTGTTTTTGATGACAGCTATTCTAACAGAGGTGAAGTAGAATCTTAGTGTGGTTTTGATTTGCATTTTCTTTATAGCTAGAGATGGTGAGCATTTTTTCGTGTGTTTTTTGGCCATTTGAATTTCTTCTTTTGAGAAAGTTTTGTTTAGTTCAGTTGCCCATTTCTTTATTGGTTCATTGATTTTGGGAGAGTTTAGTTTTTTGTTGTTGTTGTTTTTTGTTTTTGCTGCATCAGAAGAAATCATTTTAATTCATACTTAGATAGTTTATTATAGGTGAAGGCAGTCGATTTACCACTCCTCCCCACCCCAGTGTACTGTGTTCTCTTGTCCTTCGTACATTTGGTCACATCCGGAAGATATCTACTCCCATCCCCTTAAGATTCACTTTAGGATTGTTACTGCCTATGGGAAGCCTTATTAGAAGTTTCAACCCCAATGGCATCCCTTGCCCCCTCCTCACCACCTCAGGGATTTCTCTATCAGAGCAGCCACATAGCTTAAAATTTATTCCCAGTCCATGCAATGTGAACAAAATGACACTTGCAACTTTGGGTTCATACTCATATAAAGAAACTGCTTATATGCTTCACTAGTCAGTTTTCTGTCACTGTAAGAAAATACCTGAGAAAATCAGAGACTTGTTTTGGCTCATGGCTTCCAAGATTTCAGTTCATTGTCCCTTTGCTGTTGTTTCTGGGCTGTGTGGTGAGGCAGGACATCCTGGTAGGCAGTATGTGGTGAATCAAAGCTGCTCACCTAATATTGGCTGAAAAGCAGACAGCAGGAGAGGATCTGGGGACAAAATATACCCTTCAAGGGCATGCCTGCAGTGACCTACTTCCTCCCTATGTCCTAAAGTTTCCACTATCTTCTAACAACCCATTAAGCCCTGAGTCAAATGAGGTTAGAAATTTTATGATCAAACAATCCACAAAGACACCACCTCTAAAGACTGCTGCCAGGCAGATCAAGCCTTTAACACGTGAGCTTTAGGGAATTTTGTATTAACAGTTCTTGTGGGATAACCTAGACTTGTGGGGGTATTGGGTCAGCTTTGGCACTGTAGATGGGGATAGTACTATGGAGGCTGGCCCAGCTACAAGGAATCTGGCAACCTGGATGGTGAAAAAGCACCACCACTATTTGTCTCTATCCACCATTTTACAGTTGGACCTTAGGCAACAGAGTGTTAACTCTGTCTCCTTTGAGCTGCTATAGTTTTTTGTTGTTGTTGTTGTTGTTGTTGTTCCTTTGTTGTAGCAGCTTAGTCTCTGCTCTACTACATATAGTGAAATGACAGAGGAAAGGAAAAGCATCATAAAAGCAAATATTCTAACCCTTCAGAGTGAGCAATACCCACTTGAAAAACTGGTTAAACTGGTTGTTAGCTGAGCCTTGAAGGTGTGGATCGAGTTAGTGATCATGTATATGAACTATATATACAGATCAGGTTATGCCCTGCCCCAAAGCTACTGCTCCATATAATATGGAACAGCACTACATCCCTATATAAATAAAATAATTTGTCTCTAAGGTTTTAGATGCTGAAAATGAAATTTAAAATTTTCCTTCTAGAGCCAGTCACTAGTGGCTCATGCCTGTAATCCTAGCTACTCAGGAGGCAGAGATCAGGAGGATTAAGGTTCAAAGCTAGCCCAGGAAAATAGTTCATGAGACCCTATCTTGAAAATACCTAACACAAAAAAGGACTGGTGGAGTGGCTCAAGGTTTAGGCCCTGAGTTCAAGCTCCAGTACCACAAAAAAAAATTTCCGTCTAAGCTTTATATTTGGTAAGACATCAGCTATCAAATCTTAGAAAAAGTATGAGTCCCTACTGTAAATGGGACAGAATTTCATAGGCTGTAGTCTTCAAGAGGGAAAAAATATCATTTTGCTGGTATAATTCTTTATTATGATAAATGCCATTACTAATGTACCTGCACTATGAAAACATAATAAAGGAATAAAAGACACTGTCATAGAAACTTCTGCTCCATGAAACACTGTCAAGAGAACAAAAAGACAAGTGAAAACCTAGGAAACATATTTACAAAATACATAGCTGATAAAGGACGTCCATCTAAAATATACAAGGAACTCATAACACTCAACAATACACCCCTCCCCAGATCTGAGCAGACATTTCACCAAAGATGATATTGTGATGTCAAGTAAGCACAGAAAAAGATGCCCAGCATCATTTGTCATTAAGTAACTGCAAATTAAAACCACAGTGAGGTGCTACTACATACCATATAGAATGGCTAACCTTCTCAAAACTTATGATATCTACTGATGGTGAGAATGTGGAACAACAGTAACTTTCATTCAGTGCTGCAGGGAGTGCAAAATGGTATAGCCACATTAGAAGACAGTTTTGAGCAGCAATTTCTTCCAAGCTAAATATAGTCTTACCACATAATCCAGCAATTGCATTCCTAGGTATTTACCCAACTTAAGTAAAAATATGTCCATAAGAAAACACGTATGCGAACATTCACAATAGCCAAGCAGCCAAGATCCCCCAGTACAGATGAATGGATTAAGAAAGTGTGGTATTTATACACAATGGAATTTTACTCAGCCACAAAGAAGAATGAAATTTTATCATTTGCAGGTAAATGGATGGAACTAGAGAACATCATCTTAAGTGAAGTTAGCCAGGCTCAGAAGGCCAAAAATCACAAGTTCTCCCTTATATGTTTATAGACCTAAAACAAATGCAGTAATAGTACTAGGCTTGGATTACACACTAAAGGGAAAGCACATACCGGAAGAATAGGGAAAGGGAAGGAAACCTAAAACTTGAAAGTATTTGATGTGTCCACTGTAGAGGAGCAAATATAGTACTCTTAAACTGGCAGAGGCCACTGTGGGAAGGTGACTGGGAAGTAGTGAAAAGATCTGTAGAGATGAACCAATGTGGGTTGTAACACACATGTGCATGGAAGAAATGCTAGGGATCTCTCTGTATAGCTGTCTTTATCTCAAGCTAGCAAAAATGCTATGTCTTTCTTATTATCTCTTCAACAAAATTGGACAAGAGAGCAGAACAGGTTCTGCCTAGAAGAGAGAGGGGCAGTGGGCAAGTTAAACTGGCAGAGGCCACTGTGGGAAGGTGACTGGGAAGTAGTGAAAAGATCTGTAGAGATGAACCAATGTGGGTTGTAACACACATGTGCATGGAAGAAATGCTAGGGATCTCTCTGTATAGCTGTCTTTATCTCAAGCTAGCAAAAATGCTATGTCTTTCTTATTATCTCTTCAACAAAATTGGACAAGAGAGCAGAACAGGTTCTGCCTAGAAGAGAGAGGGGCAGTGGGCAAGGGGGAGAGATGGCCCAAACAATGTATACACATATGAATAAATGAATAAACAATAAAAAGAAAACATGCATGTGAATATTTACAGTAGGTTTATCTGTAATTGTCCCAAACTAGAAGCAACCAAGATAACCTTCAAATGAGGGCTGGGGGTGTGGCTCAAGTGGTAGAGTGCTTGCCTGGGAATATATCCTTCAATAGGTAAGTGAATAAATAAATGGTGGTATATCCATACAATGGAATATTATTCACTGATTAAAGAAATCAGTTTCAAGTCATGAAAATACAGTAAGCTGGTAGCAGTTGCTCACAACTGTAATCCTAGCTACTTGGGAGGCTGTGATCAGGAGGAGCACAGTTTGAAGTCAGTTCACAAGACTGCCATCTCGAAAATAACCAGAGAAGTATGGACTCAAGGTGTGGTCAAGCAGCAGAGCACCTGTTTTGAAGCATGAACCCATGAGTTCAAACCCCAGTCCCACCCCCAAAGATATGGCGAAAATACAATGATGAAACTTAAATTCCTACTGCCCAGTAAAAGAAGCCAGGCTATAAAGGCCATCTTCTATGATTCCAATTATATAATATCCCAGAAAAGCTGAAATTATGGAGACAAAAACAAAAAGCAGTTGAAATGGGTGAAATAGGTGAAAAATAGAGGATATCTTAAGGCAGTGAACTATTCTTTATGATACTAATGGTTCTAGTGGTGGATACATGACACTGTGCATTTGTCAAACTCTATAGAAGAGAGTTTAGTTTTTAAGTTCCCTGTATATTCTGGTTATCAGTCCTTTGACTGATGTACAGCTGGGTGGTCTCTTCAGTTTAGAGACTATTTCTTTTGTTATGCAGAAGCTTTTTAATTTTATTAAGTCCCATTTGTCCATCCTTTCTCTTACTTGCTGAGTTGCTGGGGTTCTATTGAGGAAGTCCTTGCCTATACCTATTATTTCCAGAATATTCCTGCTCTTTCCTGTACTAACTTCAGACTTTTGGGTTTGATATTAAGGTCCGTAATCCATTATGAGTTGATATTAGTACAGGGTGATAAACATGGATCTAGTTTCAGTTTTTTGCAGGCAGATAACCAATTTTCCCAGCAGTATTTGTTGAAGAGGCTGTCTTTTCTACATCATATGTTTTTGGGGCTTTTGTCAAAAATAAGATGGGCATAGCTGTGTGGATTAATATCCAGGTCCTCTATTCTGGTCCACTGGTCTTCATGTCTGTTTTTGTGCCAGAACCATGCTGCTTTTATTGCTATTGCTTTGTAATGTAGTTTGAAGTCAGGTTTTGTGATACCTCCAGCATTTCTCTTTTTGCCTGAGTATTGCCTTGGCTATTTGTGGTCTCCTGTGTTTCCAAATGAACTTTAGGGTAGATTTTTCAATCTCTGTGATGAATGACTTTGGGATTATGATGGGAATTGCATTAAACATGTAGATTACTTGTGGTAGTAAAGCCATTTTTACTATGTTTATTCTACCAATCCATGAGCATGGGAGATCTTTCCCCATGCTACCTTCTGTAGTATTCTTTGATCTCTTTCTTCAGGGGTTTGTAGTTCTCCTTGTAGAGGTCATTCACATCCTTTGTTTACTCCTAGGTATTTGATTTTTTTGAGGCAATTGTAAATAGAATTGTTTCCATATATTCTTTCTCAATTTGTTCATTGTTAGTGTATAGAAAAGTTAATGATTTCTGTAAGTTGATTTTGTATCCTACCACCTTGCTGTAGCTTTTTATAGTGTGTAGGAGGTTTTAGGTAGAGTTTTTTGGTTCTTTAAGGTGTAGGATCTTATCGTCTGCAATTAGGGATATTTTGTCAGTTTCTTTACCTATTGGTCTTCCTTTTATTTCTTCTTCTTGCCTAATTGCTCTCCCTAGGAATTTCAGGACTATATTGAATAGGAGTGGGGATAGTGGGCACCCTTATCTTGTTCCTGATTTTAGGGGAAATGGTTTCAGTTTTTCACCATTAAGTATGATGTTGGCTGTAGGTTTGTCATATATAGCTTTTAAAATGTTGGGGTACTTTCCTTCTATTCCTAGTTTTCCTAGAGCTTTTATTATGAAGTGGTGTTGGATCTTGTCGAAGGCTTTTTCTGTATCTATTGAGACGATCAAGTGGTTTTGTCTTTGCTTCTATTAATGTGCTGTATTACATTTATAGATTTATGTATGTTGAACAACCCCTGCATCCCTGGGATGAAACCGACTTGGATGTGGTGAATGATCTTTCTGATGTATTGTTGGATTCAATTTGCCATGATTTTATTGAGGATTTTTGCATTGATATTCATTAAGGAGTTTGTCCTATAGTTCTCTTTTTTGGATCTAGTCTTGTCTGGCTTTGGGATGAGTATAATACTGCCTTCATAAAATGAGTTAGGCAGTTTTCTTTCCTTTTGTATTTCATGGAACAGTTTAAGGAGGGTTGGTGTCAGTTCTTCTTTAAAGGTCTGATATAATTCAGCAGAGAATCCATGAGGTCCTGGACTTTTCTTTTTTAGGAGACTCTTTATTGCTGCTTCAATTTCATATTTTGTTATAGATCTATTCAGTTGAGTAATGTGCCCTTGGTTCAATTTTGGGTGGTCATAAGTACTCAGAAATCTGTCCATTTCTTCAATATTTTCAAATTTATTAGAATACTGATTATCAAAGTAGTCTCTGATGATTTCCTGGATTTCTGTGGTGTTTGTTGATATCTCCCCTATTGCATGCCTGATTTTACTGCTTTGGGTTTTTTCTCTCCTCATTTTAGTCAGGTTTGATAGTGGTCTGTCAATCTTATTTATTTTTTCAAAGAACCAACTTTTTGTTTCATTGATTCTTTCTATGGTTTTTTGTTTGTTTGTTTCTATTTTGTTTATTTCAGCCCTTGTTTTGATTATTTCTCTCCTTCTGCTTGTTTCAGGATTTGCTTATTCTTGATTTTTATAGGAGTTTGAGATGAAGCATTAAGTCATTGATTTGAGATCTTTCTGTCATTTTAATATATGAATTCATGGCTATAAATTTTCCTCTTAGGACTGCCTTTGCTGTGTCCCATAGGTTTTGGTAGGTCATGTTTTCATTTTCATTAACTTCCAGGCACCTTTTAATTTCCTCTTTTATTTCATCAATGACCCACTGATCATTGAGCAATATGTTGCTCAGCTTCCAATTGTTTGCATATTTTCTACTGCTGTTTTTGTTGTTGAGTTCTAGCTTTAATGCATTGTGATCAGATAGAATGCATGGGATTATTTCTATTTTCTCATATTTGCTGAGGCTTGCTTTGTGTCCTAAATTATGATCAATTTTGGAGAAGGTTCCATGGGCTGCTAAAAAGAATGTATATTGTGTGGAAGTTGTATGAAATATTCTGTAGACATAAGCTAGGTCCATTTGTCCTATGGTGTGATTTAGTTCTAGAATTGCTTTATTGATTTTTTTGTTTGGATGGCCTATCTATTGGTGATTGGGGGGTATTAAAATCTCCTGTTAACACTGTGTTGGGGTCTGTATATGCTTTTAGGTCCTTCAGAGTATGTTTGATGAAATTGGGTTCACTGACGTTGGGTGCATATAGGTTGATAATTACTATTTCCTTTTGGTGTAGTTCTCATTTTATTAGTATGTAATGTCCTTCTTTATCTCTTTTGATTAATGTAAGTTTGAAGTCTACTTTGTCTGAGATAAGTATTGCTACTCCTGCCTGTCTTCGAGGACCATTGGCTTGGTAAGTCTTCTTCCAGCCTTTCACTTTAAGCCAGTTTGTTTCTGTCAATGAGTTGGGTCTCCTGTAAACAATGGACTGTTGGATCTTCCTTTTTAATCCATATATTGTTTTAGTTTCTGCCTATCATGGAAGACTTTTATTGCTCCATCTATTTTGAATGATAGTTTTGCTGGGTAGAGTATCCTAGGTTTGAAGTTATTTTCATTCAGTGCCTGGAATACCTCATTCCATGCTCTTCTTGCTTTTAGGTTTTGGTTGTGAAATCTGCTGTGATTTTGATGGGTTTACCTTTGTATGTTATTTGTTTTTTCTCTCTTACAGCCTTCAATATTCTTTCTCTATTCTCTGTGCTTATTGTTTTAATGACAATATGTAGTGGGTCAAGTGGGTCAAGTGGGTCAAGTGTATTTTGGTCAAGTCTGTTTGGTGTCCTGGAGGCTTCTTATACCTGAATGGGCAAAGTTTTCTGTATATTTGGGAAATTTTCTGTTATTATTTTGTTGAATATATTATGAATCCCTTTTGCTTGCACCTCTTCTCCTTCTTCAATGCCCATGATTCTCAGGTTTGGTCTTTTGATGGAGTTGGTGAGTTCTTGCATATTCCTTTCAGAGGTTTTTAGTTGTTTGAGAAATAGTTCTTCAGCTTTTCCTTTAATTTTCATTTCATCTTCAAGTTCTAAGGTTCTGTCTTCTGCTAGTTCTAGTCTGGTGGAGTGGCTTTCCATTGTGTTTTGTATTTCTGTTTCATTCTTTTTTCTGAGGTTTTCCATATCATGGGTTACTTCTTCTTTTATATTGTTAATTTTTGTCCTTAATTCATTTATCTCTCTATTTATGGTGTTCTCTGTTTCATTTTGGTGTTTATTTGGGGCTCCTATGAGTTCATTTATTTGTTTTTGTGTCATCTCATTTTCTTTATTTTTGTTATGTTGGAATTTCTTGAGTGCCTCCTGTACATTTTGGTTGACCATGTCTAGTAACAGCTCCATGAAATTCTCAGTGATTTCTTGAAGGATTTCTTCTTTGAGGATGTTCTTGTGGCATTGCTGGGTTCCTTGGTGTCATTTATCTTTGTTTTGTTGGAGTCTGGAAATAGGTATCCGTTTTCTTCATTTCCCTCTGAATCCTGTAATAATTTATTTTCAGGGTGTTAAAATAAAAAGGGTGTTCCATCCCTTTTTCGTCTTCCCATCATTCCACTTTGTGCTGTTTCTGTCCCTGGTCTGTGTGTAATTAGTATTAGCTAACTTACAATAGTAAAACAAATGCAATCAAGAAAGAAAAAAAAAATAGAGAACCAAAGAAATCAACAGGGAGAGATGGTGGACTAACAAACAGTGAACAAGACAAACACAGAGAGAAAGAAAAAAATATGTCCAAGTTCAGGAACAATAGAATTTCAGTCTTAGTAGTTCTGGTGTTACTCCTTTAGCATCCAGTCCTGGTGTTTGTATTTCAGCAGTAGCTCTGTCATAGTCTCCCCAGGTGGATTGGTCAGGAGATGAGCTTTGTGGACTGCTATCTGTGCCATTTCAGGCAGCAGCTCATCACCTGCCTACTGTCAGCTGTCTGCTTTTCCAGGCTTGTTTTCTGAAAGTTCACGCAGAGATCAGCTCCTTGCTCTCCCCACTTCTCCAATGCACTCAATGCCCCCTGTCCCCTCTGCTGCATGTCATTTTCAGTTCCTTGTTTATTATCCAGTTTTTTTTTTGTTTGTTTGTTTTTTGCAGGGTGGAGGTCATTCTGTCCAGGGGGTTATGCTTGTTTATCCCAGTGGTATCTGTGGGAATACCATGTGCTGCTTATTTGCTCACCTGTTGGTCTGCGCCTCCGAAACAGGTTAGCTGATGTCTGGTGGCACAGAAGACCTCCTGTTTTCTCAGTGTAACATGGTGTGGAGAAGCTTTGTACAGGCTTGGGGTTCAGGGTGTCGGAGTTTTGCTTCCTCTTGGTGTTTTTTTTTTTTTCTGCCAAGTGTGGCTCCAGCGTCTCAGCAAGATTTTTGATTTATGGAGCTCATGATGTCTGCTTCCTCCCTCTGATCACCATCTTGGATCCTCTCATTAATTCTTTGTATAGTTTTTTGGTCTTGATCTCATTGATCTTGGCCCTGACCTTTATTATTTCTCTTCATCTGCTGGTTTGGGGTTTGTTTTATTCTTGTTATTCTAGGAGTTTAAGGCACAGCATTAGGTTGTTTATTTGAGAGTTCTCTGCTTTTTAATGTAGGCACTTATGGTATGAACTTCCCATTAGCATGGCCTTTGCTGTGTCCCACAGACTCTGGAAGATGGTATTTTCATTTTCATTGGATTCTAGGAAATTTTTTATTTCTTCAGTCACACACTGGTCTTTCAGCAGTGTGTTTTTCATTCTCCCTGTGTTTGAATGTTTTCTGTGGTTTCTTTTGTTGTGGTCAAGTTTTATTCTGTTGTGATCTGATATGATGCAGGGGTTTATTTTGATTTTCTTGAATTTTTTGAGACTTGCTTTGTGTCCTAAAATATGATCAATTTTGAGAACGTTCCATGAGCTGTAGAAAAGAATGTGTATTGCCTGATTTTTGGGCAAAATACTGTGTAGATATCAACCATGTCCATTTGGTCTAATGTGTGGAATAGCTCTGAAGTTTCTTTGTTGATCTTTTGCCTGTATGATGTATCTATTGATGACAGTGGGTTATTCAGGTCTCACACTATCACTGTGTTAGGGTCTATCTGTGCTCTTAAGTCCATTAGAGTTTTTTAAATGTAGATGGGTGCCCCTGTGTTTGGTGCATGTATGTTAAGGATTGATATTTCTTCTTGATTACTTGTTCCTTTAATTAATATGAAGTACCCTTTGTTGTCTCTTCTGACTGATTTTAGTCTGAAGTCTACTTTGTCAAATATGAGTATAGCTACTCCTGCTTGTTTACGGGGTCCATTTGCTTGGAAAACATTTTCCTCACTTAGACTCTAAGCCAGTGTTTCTTTTTCTCAGTGAGATGAGTCTCTTGTAAGCAACATATGGTTGGTTCTTGTTTTTTAACTCAGTTTGCTGTTCTATGTCTTCTTATTGAGGCATTGAGGCCATTTACATTCAGTACTAATATTGAGAGGTGCTTGTTGTTTCTAGTCATTTTTATTCCCCTGTTGTTTAGTTTTACCTATTCCTTGTTTAGTGGTCTGCTTGCCCAAAAGGGTTTATTTTTTCTTTGGTCTTCCTGTTTCACTCTAGTTTCTTCTTCTGTGTGTAAAAGTCCATTAAGTACCTTCTGTAGTGCTGGCTTGGTAGTCATGAATTCCTTTAGTCTTTCCTAGTTGTGGAAGGTTTTAGTTTCTTCTTCAATTAGGAAGGATAGTTTTGCTGGATAGACTAGTCTAGGTTGACAGTTGCTTTCTTTCAGGTGCTGAATTACGTCTTTTTCTGACCTTTTTGTGTTTAGCATTTGAGTTGAGGAATCTGCTGTTATTCTAATGGGTTTGCCTTTATATCTGGCTTGTCTTTTCTCTTTTGCAGCTTTCAGTATTCTTTCTTTGTTCTATGTGTTGAGTGTTTTGATTATGATGCATCTGGCCATATTTCTTTTTTGCTTCTGATGGTTTGGTATTCTGTAAGCTTTCTGTACCTGGGTGACTCTCTCTTACTTGAGTTAGGGAATATGTTATCAATGCCTTTAGTTTGTATCTCCTCTCCTTCTACACTGATGATTTATAGGTTTGGTTCTTTCATGGTGTTCTGGTATCTTGCATGTTCTATTCATATTTTCTTGGCATTCTTTCATGATCTTTTACTGTTTGGTCTAATTAATTCCTCCACTTTGTCTTCCATTTCTTATACATTTTCAACTTGTTCCACTCTGTCTGCTAAGCTTTTGATTGAGATTTTTATTTGGGATTTTGAATTGTTTATTTCAGATTGATTATTTTTCAGGGTTTCCATACTTTTATTGATTTCCTCTTTCATATCCTGCATAGTCTTCTTAATTTCATTCATCTGTTTGTATTCTCCTTGAGATCATTTAATTGTTTATTCACATCCTCTTTGAGATCAGATACTGGCTTTTGATTCTTTTTTGAGCTGATTAATCATTTTTACTATTGTTTTTTGGAATTTATTATTTGATATATCTTCTTCCACATAGGCATTTAGATCCTTAGTGGTGGGGAAGGCTTTTGAGGGAGAGCAGTTGTCTTGCTGTTTCATTCTACATTGAGATTTATGCATCTGGATTTGTTTTGGTTATGGTTTTAATCCCTTGTGTCCCTGTGCTTAGGATTTTGAGGTTTTTTTCTCCTGGAGTTCTAGCAATTTTCTTCAGAGAGGGGTATGCTGGAAATGTTACCCCTTGCAGGGTTCTTGTGGTGGTACAGATTACCTCTTTTCTCCCCTCAGTGAGGAGCTGGGATTCCTAATTTTTGATGGGGTATGGAAACTCTCCCATGGTCACAGTGGGGAGGGCTGGGCCTCTGTGCACTGTGGGAGGCAGACCGCCTAGTAAACTCAGAGTGTGAGAATACCATTCAGTGGAGAATCTGGGATTCCAGCTCTTAGAGAGGGGAGATGGAACTCTTCTCCAGGCAGGTGCAGTAAGAAATGCTGGGCCTCTGTGCACCTTGAGGAAGCAGGCCTCCTGGTACCATCCACAGAGTAGCAGATTATCACTTTCCTCCTCTCACTGGAGAATCTGACATACTTGCTCTTTAACAGGGGAGCCAGGCTTTCCCATTTATGGGTTTGATGGGAAGTATGGGCCACTGTGCACTGTGGGAGGCAGACATCCTGACAGCTGCTGAGTAGTGGTTTCCACTCAGTGGAGGAGCTTGGATTCCAGTTGTTAGGAAGGGGAGACAGGACTCTCCTGCAAGAAGGCACAGTGGAAAGTGCTGGGCCTCTAGCACCTTGGGGAAGCAGGAAATCTAGAGAACCATTAGAGAGTACTTTGAAAAGTTATATTCAAGTAAACTGGAAAATATACATGAAATGGGTATTCTTAGATGCACGTAACCAACCAAAATTGATCCAAGAATATATTAAACATATAAATATTCCTATTACAAGCAATGAAATTGAAGCAGTAATAAAGAACCTCCCTCTGAAAAAGAGCCCAGGACATGATGGATTCACAACCAAAGTTTATGAAACCTTTAAAGAAGAACTAACATGAATATTCCTCAGACTTTTCCAGGAAATAGAAAGGGAAGGCACACTACCAAACTCATTGTGTGAAGCCAGCATTACACTCATTCCAAAACCCAATAAAAATGCAATGAGAAAAGAGAATGATAGACTAATAACATTAATGAATATAGACACAAAGATTCTCAACAAGATACTGAATTCAACTACATGTCAAAAAGATCATGCACCATGACAGTCAGTTTCATTCCAGGGATGCAAGAATAGTTCAACATATATAAATCCACAAATGTAATATAGCACATAAACAGAAGCAAAGACAAAAACAACATGATCCTCTCAATAGATGCAGAAAAAGCCTTTGACAAAATTTAACACTTTGATAAAAGCTCTGAAGAAACTAGGAATAGAAGGAATATTCCTCAACATAATAAAGGCTATATAAGACAAACCTACAGTCAGCATCATACTAAATTGAGAACAACTGAAACTGTTCTCATTAAAGTCAAGAACAAGACAGGGATGCCCACTTTCTCTACTCCTATCCAATATAGTTTTGGAATTCCTAGCCAGAGCAGTAAGAAAAGAGTAAGAAATAAAAGTCAAACTATCCCTATTTGCACATGACTTGACCCTATACCAAAGAGACCCTAAAAACTCTACCAAAAAAACTATAACAAACCATAATCTCTTTCAGCAAAGTAGCAGGATACAAAATTAATATAGAGAAATCAGTAGCCTTCCTATATACTAACAACAAACAGACTTGGAAAGAAATCAAGGAAACAATCCCATTTACAATACCCTCAAAAACAATAAAGTTCCTTGAAATAAATTTAACAAAAGAAACCAAAGACCTTTTTTGATGAAAACTATAAGCCGTTGAGGATAAAAATAGAAGAAGACATCAGAAGATGGAAAGAACTTCCATGATCATGGATTGGTAGGATCAACATTGTGAAAATGGCTATACTACCAAAAGAAATATACATGTCCAATGCAATCCTTATCAAAATTCCAATGAAATTCCACACAGAAATAGAAAAATCAACTCTAAAATACATATGGAAACACAAAAGACCTCAAATAGCCAAAGCAATGCTGAGCAAAAGGACCAATGCTGGAGGTGTCACAATACCCAACTTCAAACTGTACTATGGAATCATGACAATAAAAATAGTCTGGTATTGCACAAAAACAGACAGGAAGATCAATGGATTGAATAGAAGATCCAGACAATGAACCCCAAAACACACGATGAAGAAAAGACAGCCTCTTCAACAAATACTACTGGGAAAACTGGATATCCACATGTAGAAGGAACTAGATCTCTGTCTTTCACCCTGTACAAAAATCAACTCAAAGTGGATCAAAGACCTAATATAAGGCCTGAAACAACTCCAGGAAACAGTAGGAAATACAGTGTAACAAATAGGTATAGGGAACGACTTCCTAAGTAGAACTCAAAAGACTCAGCATCTAAGAGAAACAATGAACAAATGGGACTGCATCAAACTAAAGAGCTTCTGTACAACAAAGGAAACAGTCACCAGACTCAAGAGACTGCCCACAGTATGGATTAAAATCTTCACCAGCTACTCATCCAATAAGGGACTAATATCCAGAATCTACAGGGAACTAAAAAACTTAACCCCTAAAGAATCAACATCCCAATGAAGAAATGGGCATATGAATTAAACGAGAATTCTCAAAGGAAGAGATACAAATGGCCAATAAATACATGAAGAAGTATTCACCTTTCCTGGTTATAAATGAGATGCAAATAAAAAAAAAACACTTAGATTTCATCTCACCCCAGTTCAAATGGCCATAATAAAGGGTAAGAACAACAACAAATGCTTGCAAGGCAAAATAGGAACACTTATACACTGTTTGTGAGAATGCAAATTAGTACACAACCACTATGGAAAGCAGTATGGAGATTCCTCAAAAAGCTAAAGATAGGCTTGCCATATGGTCCAGCAATACCAATCCTGGGCATCTACCTAAAGGAATATAAGACAGGATACAATAAAGACACCTGTACACCAATGTTCATCCCAGCACTATTCACAATAATCTAGCTATGGAAACAACTCAGGCATCCTACAACTAATGAATGGATCAAGAAAATATGGTACATACACACAATGGAATAATGAATTCAGCCATAAGGAAAATTGACATGTGGTTTGAAAGTAATGGATGCAACCAGAAGACATCATGTTAAGTGAAGTAAGCCAGGCTCAGAAACAAAAAGCTGCATATTTTCTCTCATATGTGGAAGATAGATCCAAAAGATAAACATATACACAAAAACAAGCATGATCACTACAAATTCAGATATAGAACATGTTTGTAATGTGGAACTACTCTATGGAACTCAAGGAAGGAGGGAAAGGAAATGAGAATGATAGAGCATCAGTAATATCATATAACATAGAAGGTAGAGGATATAAGGATGTGTATTGAAAGCTGTTGAAAAATGTAGGGTGGGAGGTAAAGGGGTAAGGGAGAGTAATGGAAGGGGTTGACAGACCAAAGTAAAGTAAACCCACAGTGGGCATACATTGAGACACCCCTTTGAACATTAACTTAAATATTAATAATTAAAAGCAGGACTGTGAAATAGGTAAAGGATGGGAGGGTACTATTGGGAGGGGGAAGGATAAATGAAGGAGTAAGATGATGGTATATAGTAACTGGACTTCATAAACCTATATGAAACAGAACTAAGAAACCTCTTGCAATTGCTTTAAGTGAGGCGACAAGGGGCGAGGGGGAGAATCAAAGGGGGCAATGTAACTAATATATGATACAAGTCTAACTGAAGTTGTCACTATGAATCCCTCAGCATAATGAATATATCCTAATAAAATTGTATTTAAAAAAAAAGAAGAAAAGAAAACCTTATGTCCATTAAGCACACAATCCTCTTAACCTCCTCACTCCAGACTCTGGAACCACCATCCTGACTTTTGTTTTTATTGTTAGATAATTCATACAAATGGAATCATGAAATGTGTGGCTTCTGTGACTTGCTTCTTGATTTAGCGTAGCTTTCAGGATTCACCCACATTGCAGCAGGTATCAGCACTTCATTCCTTTTGTGGCTGAATAATATTCTATTGTACATGTAAGGAGTACTTTTTTTGGGTGTTCTTCCCTAGTTCCCTAGGGAAATTCCATTAAAAAAGCATGGACTGAGCCAGGCATGGTAGTGGACACCTGTAATCCCAGCACTCAGGAGACTGAGAAGAAGGATCACAAGTTCCAGACCAGAATAGGCTAAATAATGAGTTTGAGGCTAGCCTAACCTATATAATGAGACCCTGTCTCAAAAAAGAAAACGAATAAAAAATTCATGGACTGAATAAATGGGCAATTCACATAAAAAATCCTGGTATATAAAACAATAAATGTTTGTTATCCCTATTGCTGTTATTGGGATGACTGTCTTTATTATTGCATGACACACATGTCATTTGATTCTTGATCTTATTCCACAAAACCTGCAAATCATAATTAATTTAACGTTGTCTTATCTCTTCAGCCCTCTGTGATGGCTAATTTTATGTCCATTTTGCTAGGTTAGGCTGTAGTGCCCACTTGCTTTGCCAAACACCAATCCTAAACATTACCGCAAAGGTATTCTTAGAGAAATTTTGAGTAAAGATTAATGTTTAAGTCAGGAGACTTTAAGTAAGCAGTTTACTCACCATAATGTGAGTGGGCTTCATCTAGTCAGCTAATGATCTTAAGAGAAAAGATTGAGGTTTGTACAAAAAGAAATTCTGCATCAAGACAGCAACATAGAAATCCTGTCTGGGCTTCATGCCTGCTGGCCTACCATACAGATTCCAGACCTGCCAGCTCCCACACTCTCGTGTACTAATTCCTTAATTCACACACGAACACACACATGCAGATCTATAGAGAGATATGTATGGACACATACATACGTATATATGTGTGTATATTTTACCTCCCATTGGTTTGGTTTCTCTATTGAACCCCGGGACTATTACATCCTTCCTTTTATCTCACTGGAGTGAACAGCCTCCTGCCCAAGTCTTATTCAAGCAGTGTCTCTTTCTCTCCCAACTGACTTTAGATCTGTTTCACCTTACCCAATTAATACAAACCCTTGAAGTCAGCACCTTCAATCTAGCCAGTCAATCTAATGATTGTGGATTGAACAGAAAATGTTAGCAACTTCCCCAAGCAACAGCAATTAGCCAGGTATGAATCCATAACTATGGACAGGTAAGATGCACACTTTTTCTAATTACTTTGCATCTGTTCATCTTTGTAAGGCGTGCAGTGTCTGAAACAATACCTAACATCTTTGAGCCACTTAGTGCATGCACATTTTGGATTATATCAAAACTTTAGTGTTAATTCCTTCACTGGATGGTATCATTCAAAGCCTTATCCTTATGGTTTTGTGATCTTCTTGTGCTACATGAACTTGAAAATTGTCCTCAGATAATTTCTATACTTTCCACTAGGTCATCAAAGGTTATGGCTGTCACACAATTTTCTTTTCTCCTTTTATTTTATTGTTTTTACATTTACTTACATATGTATATATTGTTTGTGCCACCTCTCCTCTGCTTTCCCTCCCTCCCACATCTGGGCAGAAACTGTTCTTCTCCAATTTTATTGAAGAGAAAACATAAGAGATAATAAGAAAGACATATCGTTTTTGCTAGTTTGATATAAAAATAGCTATACAGAGAGATTCCTAGCATTGCTTCAATGCACTTGTGTATTGCAATCTACACTGGTCCATCTCTACCAGACCTCCTCGCTACTTCTTGGTCCCCTTCCCATAGTGGCCTCTGCCAATTTAAGATTTCTGTATTCCCTGCTATACAGTGAGCACATCAACCACATTCAAGTTTTAGGTTTCCGTTCCTTTCCCTATTTCTCCGCTTAGTTTGTGACCCATGTCCAATAATATTACTACATTTGTTTTGGGTCTATAACCTGAATATGAGGGAGAACACACTATGTTTGGCCTTCTGAGCCTGGTTAACTTCACTTCAGATGATGCTCTCTAGCTCTATCCATTTACTTGCAAATGACAAAATTTCATTCTTCTTTGTGGCTGAGTATAATTCCATTTTCTTCATCCATTTGTCAGTTCTGGGGCATCTTTGCTGTTTCCATAGCTTGGCTATTATAAATAGTGTCACACAATTTTCTGATACTTTGTTGATTATAAACAAACTGAGCTTTGAGCAAGCCTTGGTGATAAAAATCAACTTTACCTATTCACCTTCAAAGAAATAGCCATGCATATAATACATCAAAAACTTCAGCAATTTTTTAAAAATAAACAAATAGGAAGACCTTTTATATAATGGGTTTAGATTTTGAATATATTCTCTTTGTCTTTCTTCTGAAATAATGATACAGATTCTTCTAGGATTTCCATAATGGAAATATGTTCCCAAATCCGGTGGGTTCTACATGCTTGTGGGCATGTACTTAATACATGTAGAATTCATACTTGGGTTTTCATAAAGTGATCCAATTAAGTTTTAAGTTCACTTTAATTAGTGGTTTTCTTTTGCAAATCATTGTTTACAATGGAAAAATTAAAAAAAACCAAAAATCCCTCCTGCAAATTAATGGGCATTTGATATCTGGGTCAACTGGAGCCTCGCCTTCTTTCTTTCAGTTCTTATCGTGAAACCATATTCATGCCTGTGATTCTTCTAAATGCGCCTTCTGCTTGGTTGTGGGTTAAGCACTCAGGAGAAACTCCATGAGTAGCGCTTTTCTGTCTGGAGAACAGTGAAGCCTTTGGGGGCTGATAGACATAGTCTAGACAAGTCACTGATGGTTCATTATGATAAATACTTTCTACGTGCCAGAAACTAAACTCTGTGATGATTTAGAAGTGTATGGGCCACTTGTTCAGTGGGTGTGCAATCTAGATGGATAATTAGACACTGCTTCCAAAAAATAAGAAAGACATGAGACAAGAAGTACAAAATTGTCATATGAATGGTGCAGAACGAGTATGACAAACATATGTCTAATCACTAATGTTCACGGGAGATGTTCCTCCTCACCTAGTTCACACAACACTTCAAGTCAGTAGATTGTAGATCTAACAGAAAATGTCAGTAACCTCCTAGACTCCCACCATTAGTCAGTTATCATGCCAGTCTGAGTTTGGGCTAGTATAGACTAGGTGGGTTAACAGCCCACATTTATTCCTCACAGCCATGGAGTCTGTGAAGTCCAAGATGAAAGTGCTAGCACATTCATTATTTGGCAAGAGCCATTTCCTAGCCTCTAAACAGCTACCTTCTCTCTGTGTCCCACATGGCTCAAAAACATCAGTTCTTTCCTGTCTCGCCTTATTAGGGTATTAGTCCTATTCAGGAGGGACCCATCTTCATTATATAATAACCTCCCTAAAGCCTTACTTTCAAATACCATAAATTGAGGATTAAGCTTCAACATACGAATGCTGGAAAGACACATTCAAGCCATAGCACTTGCTTTTCCCAATGAGCCTAGGTGGAGTCTCATTTCAATATCTGGTAACTACAATGTACCTGGTAATCACTACCAGTCAGTCAGAACAGGGTTATGCAAGGACATCTATTTGCCAATTCTATATAGATATAATACTCTAGGAGTTCAAAAGAGTGTCAAGTCATCTAAGAACAAAACAGTTGGAAGACTTCTTAAGGATTTTCGGAAATGAGCATGAAACACGGATGAGACACAGCTTAGCTGAAAAAAGAGAGTAAACCATTCAAGAGTGAATGGTATGAGCAAGGTCCTGTTGGTCAGAATTGAGTCAGTAGGTTTAGGACAGTGACAAAAACTCATAAATGTGAGGAAAGTTTACCAACCTGTCACCTAACTCAATAATTGCTTTCCTGTATTTCCTACCCCACTCTTCTTCCCAGCTTTTAGGATTTTTAAGGCCACTTTATAAAACCCATGAAGACACATCCAGAAGGAAAAGTGATTTAAAAACCTTTTATTAACATTCGCCAAAACCTACTTCAAAAAAATGCATACCACACAAAATCATTTACTCAAAACATAATGCACATGGAGTAACTTAGTAGTTAGATCCTCTGATCTACTGGGAGGATGGATATACTCTAATGGTATACAGGAATTACCATGGTGCCCTGATTTATTCCCAAGAGGTGTCCATTTCCAGCTCAGACCCCAATTAGGATCCTTCCAGGAAACATGACTGTGTAAAGCAGAGTAAAATCATGTTACTATAGCATGCTGATGTGGCCCCCAGCAGACAGCAAATGCCCTCAAAGCAGAGAAAGAAACATTTTCCTAACAACATGGGTTTTTTTCCCAATATTTAAGATAAACTTCAAACAAGTATATAAGGAGAAAGTGAGACTCAGCATTCTGAGACAAAAACTGCATCCTTCAAGAGGAGTATCAGTTTAAGGCAAAGGAGAGGAGACTCCCACAAGTCTGCAGGCCACGTGGCTCCCTCAGCCCAGGATAATTTCCAGAAAAGTTGGGTAGTTATGAAGCACAAGAAGCTTGAGTTGAAAAAAACTAGGAAAGTGAGTGCACCAGCCTACCACTGGGATCCGAGAAGGGCACTACAGTGTGTACTACATAGTCCCTTTGCAGAATATTCTCTTACGTGGTCTCATTTTTGTCTAGCAAAACTCTGCATGCACCAAGACTAGACAACCTTATTCCAGCACCTCCACACCTTATAAGGCCTCTTAGGACAAGTACTCTACATAGAACTGTAGGGAGCAGATTATGAAAAGCAAGAATTGGACATAAGCAAGACAAGATACAGCTTAATTGTATCTCTGTAGGCTGAGTCAGGCACAGCCCCAGCCACAAACAGAAAAAGCAGAACAGCTATGTCTCCTAAGCTTGCGTTCAGAGAAGCAGGAACACAGGTTTCTCCTGTTATAATGCCATACCCCTCCCTGAGAGCCTCTACTCCACCCTGTTTACCGCTGTTTATAAAAGGCCCACTGAAGGAGGGCTGGAGGCTTTCTGCTTTTTGCCTTTGGCTTTGACTTTGGGCTTTGGAGGGTTTTTTAGGCTTTGGCTTGGGTTTTTGCTTTGAGTTTTTTGGTGTGGGAAGTTTTTGGAAGGGAAAAGAATTACTGAAGGAAAAAGAATGGCCAAAGGGAAATTGCTGAAGGGAAAAGAATGGCTAAAGAGGGGTTGATAGAAAGTCTGCACTGAGAACTTTAACATAGGCCTTAGAAAGCTAAGCCAAAGAAAGAACTTTAACATAGGCTTTAGAAGGTAAAGAAAAGCCAAAGAGAACGTGGGACAATGCAAGATAGAGGACCGAGACTTTGCAAGTCTGAGCACTGAGGCTTTAAGAAAGCTAAAGAGAGAATGCTAACAAAAAGCTGCAAGCCTGGGGGCAAAAGACTTCAAGAGCGATTAAGCTAAAAATAAGCTAAGAGAAAACATGGGACAGTGCAGGTCTAAGGAAAGAGATTTTAAGCAAAGTTTTAAAGAAGACTTTAGAAGCAAGTTTTAAAGAACTTCAAGGAGTAAGGCTTTAAAGAATAAAGATAAAGAAGCAATGAGGGTTGGGCATCTCCACTGAAGTGCCCAACACACCTGACTGTCTGTCTGTCTATCCTATGTCTTTTCTGAATCTCCAGTTGCCCCAGTTAAGCCCAGTTAGGTTCAGCAATAACCAGGACTTAGAAAGAAAGCTCACTCTAACAAAGGAGGGAGTGAAAAACAGCACCCCCTTTGTGGAACCAACCTCGAAACTCCATTTCTGAAATGTATTTCAAAGAAGAAACAACCACAGCAATGTAGCAGTATAAATGATTGCTATCAGATCAGTCATTGACACACCAAAGGATCACATAGAACTAGTCACTGAGCACTGGGGACCAGGGACAAGAAAACCAAAGAAAAATGGAACACGACAAAAGACTCTGGCGATTCCAAAATAAGGCAGGCTGTTATCAGAAATGTCAATCTTCTGGGATCAAACATATCCAATTGCACTCCCAGGTCTGGAAAAGTACCCATAGTCTTAGACGCACTGTCTTTACTGGTTAACCAATCTGAAGTAATAATGGGATAATAATGTATGCCTTGCATATCTGTTGGAAGAGAAAATGTTTGAAGAGTCCCTTAATGCAGTGTTTGTCTCATTGCAGGCACAGCTCTAGGAATGGTATTTCTTTTGCAGTGGCATATATCTATAAGAATTAATCTATGTTTCCCCACTCTGAGCCTCTGAACTTCCTTATTACCCAAGTCAAAACTACTAGACTGGATTTATCCACTATGGAACCAAAACAAAAACCACAAATACTCAAAAGTTAACCAAAAAAGTGCACCCAAAAACATAGGCCAGAAAAGAGGAGCTACATTTTGTAAAGCAATTCTCTGTCTAACAGGCAATATTAAAAGATGTCAGGTGGGGAACCATATTTCATGAATGTAATCCTAGATATTCGGGAGGTAGAGATCAGGAGAATCACAGTTCGAGGCCAGCTCAGGGTCAAAAGTTCACAAGACCCACCCACATCCCATCTCAATCAACAAAATCTGGGTATGCCTGTCATCCCAGCAATGAGAATCATAAGTAGGGTCCAGGCCAGCCTGGGCATAAACGTGAGACCCTATTCAAAAAATAGCTAAAGCACAAAGAGCTGGGGTGTGACTCAAGTGGTAGAGAGCCTGCCTAGCAAGTAGCGAGTCCTAAGTTCAAACCCCAGGACTTATTTATTTATCAATAAATAAATAAGTATATCAAGCATTGCAGAAAGTAGGAGGAAGACAATTCTGGTAGGATAGAAAGAGTGGAATGAAAATTTTACGAATCTTGGCCTGGACCTGATCTTGCATCACCAGTACTAAAGAGCTTTGAGAAAACTAAGGTGGCATTTTGTTGTCCTCCCACCCATTTCCTTCTGATAAGGACTGTGAATTGCTAAGAACAAACCCATTACTCCTTGTTATTGAGTGTGAAGTCACATTTGCCCAATCCTGAAAATTGTCCCCAGCCTCCAAACTATAATCTGATGGTCAGGGACGTTCGTGAGTCTTGTTCACCCCTGTCCCCAGCATGGATGGTGAGGATGGATATTAGGCACCAGGAGGCATGGATGGAGAGTATAAAATACACTTCCTTCCACCTGTTCTTCTACCTGCCTGTGATTGGCTCTTTTGATCCTTATAGTCATCCAAAAAGACTCTAAGAAACACCAGAAGCTGTCAGGACTGCACAAATCCAACCACCCAGAGGGAAGTTGACCAAGGTACCAATCTTCTTCTGCCCACAGAGTTGTTTTAGAGGACAGAAGTAGGGCATAATAATTTACAATTGGATTTTTCTCTTATTTGTTCATAATTTGGTATCCCCTTCATTTCTTCTTCCTCTCCTTTCACTCCTACTCCTATTAGAAAATACCATTGTACAAAATTCCACACCACAGGAACCTATATCAAATTTAGGAAACCACTAGTGTATAAAGGACCCACATTTCAGAAAAGTAGGACAGAACGTGCCATGAAATCAAAGGCAATTAAAGACATTCATACAACTGTGAATATGTGTCCTTTGCATACATAATTATAGAGAATTGTTTGGAAAGCTTACACACTGTGGCACTGGATGGTTTCCAAAAGGCTCTTAAGTTATAAGAAGCACTTACTGAAGCTTGCAAATATGAGCTTTGTTTGTATTCTTATGCATATTTGGCAAATACAATGCAAGTTCTGCTTTTAGAACATTTGGCTTTAAATGAAAAGAAATGTGTCAGCAAATCCACCATTAAGTACAGTAAACCCAAAACTTCTTCTGTTGGATCCAGAGGGAGGCTGAGGCAGACTCCAGTTGTTTTCTAGCTGAAAGCAGCATCTGAATGCAATCACCAAGAGTTCTGGCTATTTTGGCCACATCTAGCCACAAAGCAGAGATTCTTGTCAATAGCCTGGTTCTTCCACAGCAGCTGTCTGATGTTCCCAGCACACCAGGAGTACAGTTAGGAAGGCAAAATGTCCATGTGAGTGGGCTGATTTCATATGTACCTCTCAATGACCTCAAACAGCTACTATGAGCTCGAGGATATGCAACTTACCATCCACAAACCTATGGGATCCTTGGAGGTGCAGGACAGTGGGGAGAAAGAGGTGTGTCTATCATCTTCATCTAGTAGATAAGAAACAAACCAAGACATTGTAGTCCATCTGGTAGGCTAAAATATCAACTTTGCCACTCACTTTCCTGTGACTGAACAAGTTATATAATACTGTTCTCATTGGTAAAGTAAAAATACTAACAGTACTTGCCTCATGAAGCTGTTGAAGACTAAGAGACATCAAATGTAAAGTGACCACACAGAATAATTTCTCAGTGAATGTAGGCTAAAGATCTTATTTTATTACATTCGCTCTAGTGACTTCTCTGACTTCTATGCAGAGAAGTTTTTGCCATTAAAAAAAAAAAAAACCTTGATAAGCTAGCTACCTTTGCAGGTTACTACACCTGCATTTCCTTAGATGCCAAATTCTTTTAAAGAGGGTATCAAAATGGTGTCCTTCCCTCACCCCGTTGACTTTTACCTCCTGCTCCTCCCCTATGATGAGTGATGAGACCCACTCACCAACAAATTTTGCCATGATGTTAAGTGTCTCCCAGTTGCCCAGATGCCCTTATCTACCTCATAGACAGGAATAGGTAGGACATAGCAAAACATACTTGCTACTTGTGAGCAGATACTGAGCTTGCTCAGAATCTTTTGCCTCATGTATTCTTGCCTTTTTCTATGAGCATAGTGCAGAAAATAGAAGCCCCTCTTTTAGGATGAGTCCTGGAATAAGAAGATGCATAGAGCCCAGGAAAGCCCTTCAGAATCACAGCCAATTTGATGGCATCATTTAATGCCTGAAACAAATGTGTATGGTTTTAATCTGTTGAGAATTGAGTTGTTACTACAACAAAATCTGACTAATACCTAGCATCTGTTTTGCCAACCTGAAACGGTTTCTCTATAATGATCAACAAGAGACCCTCTTCTTCCTGGAGTTCCTTCTTCTTCTGCCCTTGTATGTATTTTCCATGGTTATTGCCATGTTTGTAAGTGTCAGATCACCTGTCCATGAATTATTGGCTCATACCTGGGTATCTGACACACTTTGCCATGGGAGAAAAGTATGAAACAATCACACATGCAGAAGTAGACATGAGAGGCAATGTGCAAGAGTACTGGTTAAGGTCATTCTGGTTTTTTTGGTTAAATGTTCATGCACAGAAAAGTGTTCCCAACTAAGGGGAGGGATCCAGGATAACCACATGTGGATAAAATCTAATGGGGGCTTAAAAGCTGCATTCTCTGAGGAGTACCAACTCCTCACTTGGACCAGGAATTAACTAAAGACAGGAAACAGATGATTGTAATGCCCCTTTTCCAAAGAAATGGAAGGAATAAATTGACAGTGGGGAAAAATGGAACCAGGAACTGCAAATGGGAAAAACTTTTGGTGCAGCCAGTTTGTGTACTGGCCAGTTAACTCTGCTTGTTAATCAAACTGACATTTTTCCCCCTTTGCCTATATTCTGGAGAGCCCAAGGTTAACACCCTTTACTCTTCAATTAAACCTGACAGTCTTCTACCCCTTATCTCTTACTGACCACCAGAGAAGTAAACTGTCAGCGAAGACATACAACTTTGGAGATATTGTGTCAGTAAAGCTGGAGAACTGTGGCTAACACCTCTTGTTGGACATGCATTTTGTCATGTGCTTGAACTGAGTCCCTGAACTCCCCTTTGAAAAGCAGACATTTTCTCTCAGAAGGACAACAGATCTTTGAGAGGCTGACTCTCCTATCCTCTTCATGTATCAAATAATAAGCCTTATTTCCTTTGTCTCAAAACCCTGCTTTTATTATTCTTGAACTGGCATTGAGGCCAGGAAACCAGCTTTCCAGTAAAAAAAGCAAGCAATGTTCTGTCCAGGCAAGAGGGATGTATCACAAGGTAACTTGTGGCTGTTAGACACCAGGTGAAAGTCAGTTCTAGACAGAACAGGTCAGTGTTTAAAGCTAAATATTTCCACTCACACATGGTCTTGACCCAAAGTCTTGCAGATTCCCCCATGTTGTGAAGTGTAAAGGAAGAATCCATGGGCTTCACCAAAGCTGATTGAGCCAACAGATTGGGAAGAGAATCTTGAGGCAAATTTGAGATCCTGGCAGGGAGATCAGAACACCAGGTACCTGACAAGTCATCCCTAGATTTTTCTAACCCAAACAGCAGCTTGTTAGAAGTAGGAGTCCAGCCTCCCATTTGTTTCCAGAATAGCAAGTCTGATCACAGTTAGAAGTGCTGGAACCTCCCAGACACTTCCACTCAGATATTGCACAGGAAGCAATTCCAGAACAAACACAGAAATATTCTGGGCTTTAGGGATAAAATAGCCTTTTGCTCCACACCATAAATCTGTGTTTTTTAAGGTGTGATAGTTACTGTCTAGGGGTACAGGTTCTTTTTCACTGTGAGATAAAGAATTAAGAGGCAGGAAAACTGTGAGAGAGTTTGGTAAAGATTTATTGTGGAAACAGAAAGTGAAAGTAAAGCAGAAATTTCTCCAACCAGAAGGGGACCTGGAAACCAGTGTTCTGCTGATGTCCTGCAGGATTTCCCCCTTTTCAGAGCCTCCCTTTTCCCTCCTCTGGGTGGCATGGGATATAACCTCCATTTCACTTTGCCTGGGCTTCCATCATCCTCTGTCCACTCAGTCTTTCCCTGTCCCTGGTTGGGTCCCCACCTGTGTGCATGACGGGGAAGTGTTCTTTTGATCAGTTTCCCCATCTGTGTACATCTTCCAAGTATGGAAGTGCTGGGGACCTCCAGTCCCAGGGCAGGTTGATTTGAAGAAGCCCCTGAACCACTGGTGCCATGTGGAATCCACCATCTTTCCCTAGCTGCCTATATCCTCCTCTTTCCCTCATCCCCTTCTTGGATGGCACCCTAACTGCCATTAGGGATCAGGGGCAATGACCACTGTTTTCTGCTGTGTGGGGCACAGTTAGTTGGCCAGCCGGGGTTCCTCTGAGGGGGATTTAGGCCAATCCAGATGGCTTTGGTGGAATTGGGGCTCCGTATGTATGCTCATTTGGAGTTCGATGGATTTTAAACAAAAGGAAACAAACCTTACTAGTAGGTTAAAGAAACAGGGCCCAAAAATGACAACAATATTGTGACTATAGGACCCAAAAAGGGAAGGAGCTAAGTAACAGAGGATAACCAAGACCAGATCTGGGCCCATACTTGGCTAGTCACCTGAGAGTCCAGGGACTTTTGAGACACTTTGTTTATTTTAAAATGTGTTCAGTGCATTTCTCCACCACTCCTTAGGTATTTATGTAAGCGCAGCAAGAAGTGTTGGCTAGGGCACAGACTTGGCTTTGCTTAGCTAATAGGAAGTCAAGGGCCAGGAGGTGGTCAGAGACTAGCTTAGCTAGGGAATTAAGAGATTCTTGTATATCCTTAAAGTTTAACCTAGTTTTTGTTGCCACATGTGTCACCATATGGGTTAAGTTGGCAGCAGTCAGGGTATTGGCCACTACACCATAGATCAGTCCTTCCAGGATGGCTACAAGGGCCATAATTTCTAAGACCATTAAGTTTACAGTTTCCTGTTCATTCCTGTGAATAGAAGTCCCAGTTTGTTGGGAGAACTCCATCATTTGAAGGATGGAGTTATTCCAGAAGGTAACCTATTTCTCATTAAGAACTAATTGTCCAATAACCCATCTGCTCTTATCTTGTAGGGATATAAGCATTGGAGTCCAAAGGCTCCCAATTTGGTGGCATTAAGAGTTACTCCAATGAATAAGTAACCCGGGATAGGCAGAGTAGCTTTGTTGTAGTGAAGTTGAAGAGATTTAGATTAGGATCAGCTGAAAGATTCCCAGGGATGTCCTGGGTACATGTCCTATAAAGACTTCTAAGGCACGGCTTATGGGTGATGTTTTTTATATAATCATCAAACAGGACCCACGCCTCTTTGGTCTGAGTATAATTTCAGGTCTGACTAGGCAGAACAGTACAAATACATCCAGAGACATATCACTCATGTATGATACAATCGATAACTCTGAAGTCATGGTGTTTGGTACAGATATATGTTTCACTGGTACCATTACAATGTTGACAGGTGACAGTGTCACCAGGGTAGTCACAAGAAATGTCTGTCATATTATCACCATTTGGGCTATATGTTATTTTGGGGTGTCAGCAATTGGGGTCCCTAAACACATTGAAGACAGGGTCTATATTAGTATTTCACAAATACTTAGAGATATCTGACAACACAGGGGGGCGGCTAGTAGGTAGGAGAATGATCCCTGTTAACGGAGTTAGAGGTGCAGTAAAATTTAAAGGCTTCCCCAAATTAATGATAAGCCACTCAGGAATTTTGCCAGCATCGGGCCATTTATAGCAGACCCAACAGTTTTTAAGAGAAGAGTTCTTTCCAGTTAAGGCAAGAGACAGAGAGAGAGAGAAAGAAAGGAAGGAATTCTCCTCCCAAATTGCCCCCCATGGGGGGAAGAGTGAGAACAGAGAAAAGAAAGTAGGGAACATAGTTACTTAGCTGAATTGGTTACAGATTTTTTGAAGAGTAGTTTGTTGAAGGTTCAGAAGTAAAGAAGACCCCAAAATAGAGTGGATATAGAATAGAAAGAGAAGCAAAGGAGTTTCTCTGAGATAGTCCATTCAGAGGGGGCTACAGAATATAGTCCCATACCAAAAATAATTATTATGACCATTCCAAAGACAACAAAGGCCCAAAAAAACCTATCACTTATCTGGAGAAATAGGGCTGCTTTTTGAAGAGTACCTTGAGTCTCTCAGTAGGTTCACAGTAGAAAGTGATGTCTGGAGCTGGTAGGTTCAGTGCCAGCTGATCCAATGACAATGGGATGTCCTTCCCTGGAGAGTTCCAGTGCTTTATCTTTGAATGGTGAATCCAGGAGTCTAGTCCTGCCACCTACACAGCCAGTGGAGTGAATAAGATGACTGAAGAGGGGGAGGGTGTTTAAATTTCAGCCAAAGTCTAGAGATTTAATCAAGACTAGGTCCCCCAGGCAAAAGAGAGGGAGTCCACTCATTTGCTCTCTGGGAATTCCCTGTCAGATCTTAGACAAATTTTGTTGAAATTTTGCAAGTTGGGTGACATGGGCAACCAATTGAGCTGTCTCTGGATCAAGAAGGAGGCCATTACTAAGAAATGGCCTACCAGCTGGGTGCCAGTGGCTCATGCCTATAATCCCAGCTACTCAGGGAGCTGAGATCAGGAGGCTCGCAGTTCAAATCCAGCCTGGGCAAATAGTTCGCAAGACCCTATCTTGAAAAACTCTTCACAAAAATAGGGCTCGTGGAGTAGCTCAAGGTGAATGCCCTGAGTTCAAGCCCCAGTACCACAAAAGAAAAAAAAGAAAGAAATGGCCTACCATGTAGAGACTCTAAGGGAATCAGGCCCTGCTTCCCAGGGGTATTTCTAAATCTGAGAAGTACAATTGGAATAAGTTTGATCTATGGGAACTGGGTCTCCTAGATGAATTTGGTCAGCTGTCTCTTTAAGAGCTCATTGATCTTTCCTACCTTACCAGAAGATTGTGGCTACCAAGCACGTGGAGATGATAGTCTATCTTCAAGGCTCACAATAGCCCCTGAATTACTTCAGCTTTAAAGGTGGGGCCATTATCACTCTGGAGAATTTTAAGCAGGCTGAATCAGGGAATGATTTCAGTTAGGATTTTGATTACTTTTTTAGACTAAAGAGAAAGTCTCTAGCCATCCCATAAACATGTCTACTAGCACTAGCAACAATTTTGACTTAGGCCTTCCTGGCATATGAGTGAAGTCCAAATGCCAGTCCTCACCAGGGTAAGTCCCTTGCCTCTGGCTCCCTGGGGCCTGGAGCGTATGTTATTGGGATTTGTTCTTAGGCATTTTTCACTTCCTTGCACTATCTGCTGAACCATGTTCTTGAGCCCTACTCCCTTGAACATTTTCCTTGTTAAGATTAGGATATTTTTTAATCCTAGATGGTAGAGTTGATGAAATTACTTTAAAATCTTTCACTGAAGAGCTCTAGGAAGCCACAGACTACCTTCAGGGGGCATCTACCAGCTTCTATGATCCAGATGGCCACCTTGGATTAAAGCCTGTTGGATTTCCTCCTGCAGCTATGGGGCCTCCCTGGGGGAATTTTACGAGAGGAATCAAAAAGGGAGAACCAGCAAAGAATTGTCTCATGGCTGTCTTTTTTGTAGCTTCATTAACGTTTCCCCTGGATATCTCATCATCCCCTTTCTGATGGCTAGGGAGATGAATCACTGACACTTGTTTGGGCAGTAAAACAGCATCTAAGAGGGCAAGTATCTCCTGTGAATGCTTAACAGGGGACCCTGTGGTGGTTAGCATCTCCTGTTCCTTCCAAATAGCTGCATGGGCATGGAGGATTAGGAAGGCATATTTGAAACTGGTGTGGATATTGACCCTCTTTCCTTTTGATAATTTCCAGCCCTTTGTAAGAGTTACCAGTTCAGCAAATGAGCACTAGTATTTGGGGGTCAGAGACCTGACTGAATTGTGCCACAATCTGATACCACTGAGAATCCTGCATGTTTGATCCCATCACTGACAAACTAACTCCCATCTGTATATAATACCAGGTCAGGATTGTCCACGGGGTGATCAGTTAGATCGGATCTAGCAGCATAACTTTTTATTGATACTTTCTCACATGAGTTCAAGTATTCCTTTACCATAAGGCAGAAAGGAGGCAGGGTTAAGGTTTTGGCAGCCTCATAAGGTTATCTCAGATTCTTCCAGTAGAAGAGCCTGCTATTTGTGGAAGCAGCTATCAGATAGGCATAAGCCTCCCTTGGAGTTCAAAATTCCCCTACATCATGCAGAGTGCACACTGTCAAGGGTTTGCCCACGACAAGTTTCTGGGCCTCAGGGATCGACCCACCATACCTTAGCTACTTGATCTAATTCTTTACTTAGATATCCTATTGGCTGGGGAGCAGACCCTCACTGCTGTGTTACCACTCCTAGAACCAGACCCTTTTTTTTGAGGACATATAGTTGGAATGCATCCTACATGGGTAGGCTCAGGACAGGAGCCCTCATTAGTGCCTTCTTTAATTGATGAAAAGCACTAGTGGCTGCACAATCCCATTTAATGAATGGCTGGAAGTGTTTTTGAACCTCTCAGAGGGCCTGGTATAAGGGCCCAGCCAGATCTGCATAGCCCAGGATCCAACTCCTGCTATAGTCTATCACCACCACCCCCAAAAGGCTCTCAACTATTTTAGGATCCTAGGAAGAGGGAAGGCTAAACTTTGCTGTCTCCTATCATTTCTCAAGGCCCTCTTCCTTCAGTTAAAACTAGTGCCAAGTAAGTAACTTGGGTCTGACACAACTGAGCCTTTTTCCTGAATACTTTGTATCCTCGATCTGCCAGGAAGTTCAGAAGGGACTCAGTAGCCTAAGAGGTGGTGCCCTCCAAAAGCCCATAAAGAAGCAGGTCATCCATATATTGAAACAGAACTTTTTGCAGGTAGGCCCATTCCACTAGGTCCTGAGCTAAGGCCAATCCAAACAAGTGGGAGCTGTTTCTAAACCCCTGAGGAAGACTGTCCAAGTGATTTCACCTGGTTTTTGAGTTGGGTCCTCAAAGGTAGAGGTTGACTGTCCGGGTGTAAGGGAATGCAAAAGAAGGCATCGTTGAAGTCTAAAATCAAATAATGGGTAGTACCAGGAGGTGTCTGAGCCAAGAGGGTGTAGGGGTTTGAGACTACAGGGTGGAGAGGGATTACTGCCTCATTAATTAACCAGAGGTCCTGGATCAGCCTCCACTTATTGGGCCCCTTTCTAATCCCCAAGATAGGAGTGTTATAGGGGCTGGAGCATTCAACCAGGAGCCCCTGTTCCTTAAGTCCCTTGATAATGGAAATAAGGCCCTCTCTGACCTCTGTTCTCAGCAGGTATTGTTTTGATGAGAGAATTGGAAGGAGTCTTTGAGGTATACTATGGCCAGAATGGTTGTTCAGGCCCTCGCCATCATCTGGCCATCTGTCCATATGTCTGGATCCACTTGAGATTATTATAGTATTCTTCAGGAGGCAAAAGAAGTGGGACCTTTAACTGGGATAATAGATCTCACCCCAAAAGTGGGGTTGGTGTCTTAGGAACTAGTAAAAAGGAGTGACAGAAGTGGCGATCTCCCCATAAACAGGCAAGAAGTTGAATGAGGTGGTGTTCTAGGGGCTGGCCCCATATGCTGCGAATGCAGAAATGAGTACCCCATGTCTAGTAGGAAGCTGATCTTTCCCTGTTTGACCTTGAGCATTACCCAGTGCTCCTCTGTTTTAACCACAGTTACAGAAGCCTGAATGGGAGGCCCCAAGTCCCATGGTTGTTCCCCTGAAGGCACTGAACCTGATCCCGTCTAGTGTCAGTGGCATAGAGCCTTCCAGTGGTTTCCCTTACAGAAGGCACACTCCCTCCTAAAATGGCCCTCTTTCTGTACAGGAAGCAGGCCAGAGGGTTAGGGCCTGTACCTGAAGGCATCACCCATATGAGCATGGCCATGATCAATGCCTCCTGACATTTGTTCTTTTTCCGTCTTTTTGTTTTTCCAGGTCTCTATTATAGAACACAGAAGTTGCTACCTGAACCAGTTGATCAAATGACTTCTCTAGTTTAATCACAAGTTTTTGGAATTTTCCATGAATATCCAGGGCAGATTGTGTCAAAAATTTGTCCTTGAGGATGATCTCCTCTTCCTGTGTACACAATTCTATATTAGTATGCTTTTTTTCTTTTATTCATATGTGCATAGACATTTTTACTATGTTGATTCTACCAATCCATGAGCATGGGAGATCTCTCCACTTTCTATTGTCTTCCTCAATCTCTTTCTTCAGAATTTTATAGTTTTGCTTGTAGAGGTCGTTCACATCCATTGTTAAGTTTACACCTAGGTATTTGATTTTTTTTGAGGCTATTATAAATGGGATGGTTTTCATATATTCTTTCTCAGTTTGTTCATTATTAGTGTATAGAAATGTTAATGATTTTTCTATGTTGATTTTATATCCTGCTACCTTGCTACAGCTATTGATGGTGTCTAGGAGCTTCTGAGTAGAGTTTTTTGGGTCTTTAAAGTATAGGATCATATAATCTGCAATTAGGGATATTTTGTCAGTTTCTTTACCTATTTGTATTCCTTTTATTCCTTCTTCTTGCCTAATTGCTCTGGCTAGGAATTCCAGTACTATGTTGAATAGGAATGGAGATAGTGGGTATCCTTGTCTAGTTCCTGATTTTAGAGGGAATGGTTTCAGTTTTTCACCATTAAGTATAATGTTGGCTGTAGGTTTGCCATATATAGCTTTTATAATGTTGAGGTACTTTCCTTCTATTGCTAGTTTTCTTAGAGATTTTATCATGAAATGGTGTTGGATCTTATCAAAGGCTTTTTCTGCATCTATTGACATGATCAAGTGGTTTTGTCTTTGCTTCTGTTAATGTGGCTTATTATGTTTATTGATTTTCATATGTTGAACCAACCCTGCATTCCTGGGATGAAGTCTACTTGGTCATGGTGAATGATCTTTTTGATGTGTTGTTGAATTCGGTTTGCCATTATTTTATTGAGGATTTTTGCATCAGTGTTCATTAAGGAGATTGTCCTATAGTTCTCCTTTTTGGAGGTGTCTTTGCCTGGTTTTGGGATAAGTGTAATACTGGCTTCATAAAAAGTGTTAGGCTGTTTTCTTTCCCTTTCAATTCATGGAACAGTTTAAGGAGGGTTGGTATTAGTTCTTCTTTAAAGGTCTGATAGAATTAAGCAGAGAATCCATAAGGTTCTGGACTTTACTTTTTGGAGAGACTCATGATTGCTGCTTCAATTTCATTTTGTGTCATAGATCTAGTCAGGTGTTTAATGTCATATTGATTCAGTTTTGGGTGATCATAAGTATCCTGAAATCTGTCCATTTCTTCAAGATTTTCAAATTTATAAATATAGGTTCTCAAGCAGTCTCTGATGATTTCCTGGACTTCCATGGTATTTGTTGTTATCTCCCCTTTTGCATTCCTGATTCTACTAATTTGGGTTTTTTCTCTCCTCGTTTTAGTCAGGTTTGCCATGGGTCTGTGGATTTTGTTTATTTTTTTCAAAGAACCAACTTTTTGTTTCATTAATTCTTTGTATGGTTTTTTTGGTTTCTATTTCATTGATTTCAGCTCTTATTTTTATTATTTCTCTCCTTCTTCTTGTTTGGGATTTGCTTGTTCTTGTGTTTCTAGGAGTTTGAGATGTATCATTAGGTCATTGATTTGAGATCTTTCTGTCTCTTTAATATATGCACTCATAGCCATAAACTTTCATCTCAGGACTGCCTTTGCTGTGTCCCATAGGTTCTGGTAGGTTGTGTTTTCATTTTCATTGATTTCCAGGAACTTTTTAATTTCCTCTTTTATTTCATCAATGACCCATTGTTCATTAAGCAATGAGTTATTCTGTTTTCAGCTGTTTGCATGTTTTTTGTCTTTATTTTTGTTGTTGAGCTCTAGTTTTATTGCATTGTCATCATATAGAATGCATGGTATAATTTCTATTTTCTTATATTTGCTGAGCCTTTTTTTGTGCCCAAGGATATGATCTATTTTGGAGAAGGTTCCATCAGCTGCTTAGAAGAATATATATTGTGTAGAAGATGGATGAAATGTTCTGTAGACATCAACTAAGTCCATTTGATCTATGGTAAGGTTTAGATCTTGGATTTCTTTATTGATTTTTTTGTTTGGATGACCTATATATTGATGATAGTGGGGTGTTAAAGTCTCCCACGACTACTGTGTTGGATGGAGTTCATATATGCTTTTAGATCCTTCGGGGTATGTTTGATGAAATTGGGTGCGTTGACATTGGGTGCATATAGGTTGATAATTGTTATTTTTTTTGGTCTAGTTCCCCTTTTATTATTATGGAATATCCTTCTTTATGTTGTTTGATCAATGTAGGTTTGAAGTCTATTTTGTCAGAGATAAGTATTGCTCCTCCTGTCTATTTTGGGGGGCTGTTGGCTTGGTAAATTTTCTTCCAGCCTTTCATCCTAAACCTATGCTTATTTCTATCAATGAGATGGGTCTCCTGTAAGCAACAAATTGTTGGATCTTCCTTTTTAATCCAGTTTGTCAAATGGTGCCTTTTGATGGGGGAGTTAAGTCCGTTAACATTAAGAGTTAGTATTGACAGGTATGTGGTGATTCCTGTCATTTAGTTGTCTTAGTTGTTTTAGGGTTTGATTGTGTGTAGCTAAATCGATGTTACTCTCTTTCTTGCTTTTTCTTTTCCTGTAGTTTGGTACTGCCTCTCTTTCATGGTTATGTTGGGTTTCACTTTCTGTGTGCAGAATCCCTTGAAGAATCTTTTGTAGTGGTGTTTTTGTGGTCATACATTGTTTTAGTTTCTGCTTATCCTGGAAGACTTTTATTGCTTCATCTATTTTGAATGACAGTTTTGCTGGGTAGAGTATCCTAGGGTTGAAGTTATTTTCATTCAGTGCCTGGAAGACCTCACAACAAGTTTTTCTTGCTTTTAATGTTTCTGTTGAGAAGTCCATTCTGATTTTGATGGGTTTGCCTTTGTATGTTATTTGTTTTTTCTCTCTTACAGCCTTCAATATTCTTTCTCTAGTCTCTCTACTTGTTGTTTTAACAATAATATGTCATGGGGTAGTTTTATTTTGGTCAGGTTTGTTTGGAGTTCTGGAGGCTTCCTGTACCCGTGTAGGCATAGTTTTTTCTAGATTTGGGAAATTTTCTGTAATTATTTTGTTGAATATATTATGCATTCCTTTTGCTGTACTTCTTCTCCTTCTTTAATGCCCATGATGCTCAGGTTGGTCTTTTGATGGAGTCAGTAAGTACTTGCATTTTCTTTTCACAGGTCTTGAGTTATTTAACTAATAGTTCTTCAGTTTTTCCTTTACCATTTCATCTTTGAGTTCTGAGATTCTGTCTTCTGCTTGTTCTAGTCTGCTGGATTGGCCTTCCATTTTGTTTTGCATTTCTGTTTAGTTCTTTTTTCTGAGGTTTTCCATATCCTGAGTCACTTCCTCTTTAATATTGTCTATTTTCTTCCTGAGTTCATTTATCTCTCTATTTTTGGTGTTCTTTGTTTCACTTTGTTGTTTATACAGTGCTTCTATAGTTTATTTGTTCTTGTGCTTTCTCAAATTCTCTATTTTTGTTGTCTTGGAATTTCTTGAGTGTCTCCTGTACATTTAGGTTGACCATATCCAGTATCATCTCTATAAAATTCTCATTGATTACTTGCAGGTTGACCATATCCAGTATTATCTCTATAAAATTCTCATTGATTACTTGCAAGATTTCTTCTTTCAGAGTGTTCTTGTGGGATTCTTTGGGTTCTTTGACATAGTTTATCTTCATTTTGTTGAAGTCTGGATCTGGGTATCTGATTTCTTCATTTCCTCTGGTTCCTGTACAAATTTATTATTGGTGGGAAAATGGTTTCCCTTTTTTTTCCATCTTCCCATCATTGTCCTTGCTATTGTTACTGTCCCTGTACTGTGTGTAATTCAGTATTGTCTAGCTTGCAATAATAACAATGGTGATATCTAGAATGGAAGGGTGAGAGGAGAGGGAAAGCAAAGAAGATAAAGAAAAAGGGAAAAAAACAAAACAAACAAACAAACAATAAAAACCAAACAAACAAACAAAACAGAGCCAAAGAAATAAATAAGGAGAGATAGTGTACTAATCAATGGTAAGATAAATAGGCATTAGAGAGACAGAGAGAGAATAAAAATAAAAATTTTTTTTAATATCCCCAAGTTCAAATGTAATAAAGTTTCAGTCTTAATAATTTTGGTGTTAGTCCTTCAGCCTCAGTCCTGAAGACTTCTCAGTGTCTGAGTAGTTCTGTTGTTTTCTCATCAAAGGGGAAAAAAACAAAAAAAAATCCCAAGTTCAAATGCAATACAGTTTCAGTTAGTCCTTCAGCATCTGGTGTTGTTGTCTCATCAAAGGAAGAGATAAAAAAAACAGGGAGTCTGGAGACAGCTTGTGAATGTCTTTCTGAGGCTGTGGCTCACCTGCCTCCTACTGTCAGCCATCTGCTGCTGCAAGCTTTGTTTATTTAGAGTTTTCCTGGATGCATGACCCTTTTGTTTTGTTCAGTATACATCCCTACCCGCCTTTTGAAATTACAGTCTTTTTTTTTGTAATTTAGATTTGTGTGGGGAGGTGCCCCTCCCCCACTCTCCAGTGGAGCATGCCACACTTTAGCTGCTGCTACAAGCCTTCCCCCCTACAAGCACACTGGGGAGGTGCCGCTTCTCTGGTCGGCTTGCTTATTTACAGTTCCATGAGGGAGTGCCCCTCCCCCACTCTCCAGAGCTCAGAGTGCCCCGCCCTCTTTGCTATGTGTCTCTTTTCTTTTTCAGCTGCTTGTTTATTATTCAGTTTGGTTTTTTCTCTTCTTTTTTGCCCTGGGTGGGGGCTAGTCTGTCCAGGGGGCTATGCTGATCTGCCCAGGGTTGTTTTTGGAAGTACCACATGCCACTTAGCTCACCTGGTGGTCTGCTTCTCCCAAGCAGGTTAGGCGCTGGCATCTGGTGGCATGGAAGTCCTCCTGGTTTCTCCATTTAAAGTGGAGTGACGATGCTATGTGCAGGCTGGGGATGTGGAGGTGTTGGACTTTTGCCTCTTCTTGGTGGTTTTTCCTTCAAGGTGTATCTCCAGCGTCTCTCCAGGATTTTACTTTAGGAAGCACACTTTCTGCTTCCTCCCTCTAGTCACCATCTTGGAATCTCCTATTAGTATGCTTTTGAATAGCATCCTTCAATTGTTGAAGGAACACTGTTGGAGGCTCAGTCTCTCCTGGGTGAACAGCAGCCAGCTGCAAGTAATTAAGGGCCTTTACCTTAGCCTTTTTAAATCTCTCTTATATGCAATATATGAAGTGACATTTTCCCATTTATGTCTCTCATTCTCCATATTCCATTTGGAGTTCTGGAGGGGAATGGCCTGATTCCCAGTGGGAATTTCCCTTTTAGTCCATTAGGTCTTTGTGGCAGACAGATAATTATTTCTAGTGTCCATCGCTGGACTGAGGACCCTCTGTTTCTCTAAGGAAGTAAGAGTCTGTTTTAAAAGTAACATTATATCTTTCCAGGGTATGACATAGAGCTGGGTAAGATATTGGAAGGTCTGGACATAGTGGTCTGGGTTATCTGTATAACTCCCTAAGTCCCTTTTTTTTGAGTTTGTTAAGAGAAAAGGGTGTGTGAACAAACTCAGGCCCAAATTCACCCCCAATATCACTCTCATGGGAAACCTTCCCAGATGAGGCCTATGGGACTCCTTTTTTGGGTACATCTGTTTCCTGGATAAGTGGAGCAAGGGGGTCAGGGGTCCAGCTAATTCTCCAACTTCCTCAGGTCTGGGTAAATTCCTGTTCTAGTTTGTGGGGCAGCCATTAGGGGTGGCAACTCAGTCCCAAAAGAAGTGTTGTCTGTCCCACTAGGAGATGCTTCAGGGGAGGTCTCCATTTTACTGGAGGCATCTGGGTGATCCTTGGAGCAGACCACAACCAAAGTCTAGGAATCAAATTTACATCTCTTGGCCCTTCCAGGGTGATCCCTCAAGTAAAAGAAAAGCTGGACATAAGGAATTTTATCCATTTATCCATCTTTTTACAGAATAAATCTAATTGTAAAATAGTATTGTAGTTAAGACTGCTGCCTTTAGGCTAGGTTTTGTTATCTCTCAACAGATATTTGGGTTAGACTTTGATGTAATAAAATACTAGGGCCTTTTTCTTCAGACTTTGAGAATCTAGGTCTCCCTGCCCCCCTCCCCCCAGTGTTTTAGCAGGCAGGCAAGGGGGTTCCTTTGGGAATACTCATGCCCATCTACAGACAAAAAGTGGACCCCTTAGTCAAGGCTTCCTAATCAGACATCTCCAAAAAAGTCCTGAACCCTTTTACAAGGGGAACACCTTCCCCTTCAGCTATCACCCCAGCCTTTGTAACCAAAAGACAGGGTCTTGGGACCTGTCTGGAATTGGATCACCATTACTGGTGTGGGCCTTCATGGGTTTTGTCCCTTTTTGTTTCTTATATTTCTGATATCTCTGTTTTCTCCAGGTGCCAAAGGCCATGATTTCAAATAAGGCTTTAGAAATGAAGCACCCTAAGGTTGTTTCCAGGGCTGAAATCTAGAGGAAGTGGCAAAGTCCCATGAGTCAGATAGCTACACACCATAGCAAGGGTAGATTTAGGATACAGCATTGGGGGTTATTCAGTTACTTCCTCTATTTCTCTGAGGAGGTGTAATGTTGTGGACATCTCCAACTAACATTTATGCAAATCTTCTAATAAAAATAAATCACTTTTTCATTAAAGATAAGCTGTATTACTTTTGAAAGTTATAAAATAAAACAAAGGATTATCAGGGCATCAAAATCAAATTTATGGAGATCTTTTAATTCTTTACATTTAGAAACAAGTGGAATTGTTACTACAAATCCAATTGGTATAATCCAGCTTTTCCCAAGTGTACTAAGAAAAAGGGCATTTCTTGGTCAAACAAATTGGAAAATTGGCACACTTCTCTTGAAGATTAGTAATGCATAAATTCTATTAGGCAAAAAAAAAACACAAAGCAAAAACAATTTAATTGGTTTAATCCAGCATTTTCCAATCTTATTTAATCTGGAGTTGCCTTACATATAATACTTATTTACAGTATTATAAATTCAAGGAAAGCTCATACATTTTGCAAGTGGTGGTTTTATTCACACTCATCCTCTGTGAGCACACAACCTTTTTAGAGCACAATGTATATTTATATTTCAAGAGGCTTGGAAATATCACAGAGTTTGAATTTGAGTTTTTGGTTCCAGCATTCACTATGTGTCCCTTGAGCAACCTCATTTTTTAAGTGAAGTTAACACTAACCGCATCTCAAGTTGTGAAATAAAAAATATGACATCATTTTTTATTCTTAACCATTCAATTCTCATTAAGTCCTACCCTTTCTCTCTTTTGCCCCCACAGATGGATAGGCTGATTAGAAAACCCATACACACATTTCTACCCATAACATTGGCAGAGTTTTCCTCAATCCCAACTCTTGACACTGTAATGGCCCAACTCATCACTGTCTTGCCCAAGCCAACCAAAACCTGCTTGTGCCCAGCCACCTGCTCCCAGGAGTCACTCATTTTAATAAGCTTTCCCTTAAATTTTCCTGGTGTGCATGATCAGCCTGAACACTCAAACAATATTCCAGGTGAGGATTCATTCTGATTTGGCCAGGTGACTACAAAACAGGCTCATTACTTCAAAAATGAGGAAGGAATTTTGAGTTAATGATGGTGATGGTGTTATTAGTAGAGTAAGGAAGAGACATCTGAGTGGCAATCACATGATCTCAATTCTGCACTATAGCAGGAGTCGAAAAGAGGAGTCCTGCATCTCTCCCCAAGCATCATGTCATCCACTGGGGTATAAGTTGAACACCTGCTGAATGCAGATGGTTCACAAAAATGATGAGTGGTGCTGAGATTTAGGGACCCCATTGACCCACTCTGTTTTCATTGGTGTGAGAGGAAGAGAGGAAATAGAAGAAGAAGAAACTGGTAAAGAAGTCCTCCATGGCTTTGGCTTTGATTAAACAAGAAGGTTGGTATGCCTTCCTAGTCATCATGGACTACTGACAACTATGTACTATACAGTTGCTTATATAATCTGTGTACTCAGTTTTATCCTTACAGACATTAGGAGATTCTAAAGTGTACTGCCCTGATTTCCCTGCCCTAATTTCAGAATTGCCCTGATTTTAGAACTGAGGTATAATGTCCCCTGATGCCAGCTGAGCTAGAGAAATTGCCCTCAACCAAAGGTCCTGGCCTTTCCCCAAACTGGGTTGTGCCAATGGTGGGCGCCATGCCTGGTCATCTCCTTATTCAGAGCATCCATCCTAGCTCCACAGCTCTCCATGGTACCCTCTGGGACCTATGTTATGGCTGCACAGAGGTCAACTCCTCTCTCTGGCCAATGTTAATTCTTCCCTTTATAAGTATCTTTTTTTAAGTGTCTTTTCCAAAAGAACCCTTTGGGATACCTCATTCTCTCAAGTTCCTTAAAAAAAAAAAAAAACCTTAAAAATTAAATTCTTACAAGATAGTCAGTAGTTTGTTTTGAACCCTCATGAGAAAAAAGAGCACAGAATGATTACAAAACTAGATCCAGACTTATTTTGTTGGGTAATCCTTCTTTTTCCTATGACAGAAGCTTTAGGTGACTTTACTGGGATACAGTCTGTTTTCTATTTTTGTCAGATTTGTGACTTTGAACACCCTGCTTATACCTCGGTAATGTTCCACCATGAGACTCACCTCTGTAAAACAGAAGCCTGGGACTTGGTATAGTGGTTCATACCTGTGTTCTACATAACATACCCAGTTGTGTAGAAGGTAGAGGTAGGATTGCAGTCCAGGAAAAGTTAGCATGAGCCCCTATCTGAAAAACAAACTGAAAGACAAAAAAAGGACTGTGGGCATGGCTCAAGTGGTAGAACACTTGCTGCAAGATTCACACACACACACAATAAAAATGATGGAGGCCAAGGAACTTGTTCCCTGCTCACTTGCCACTAGGACACAAGGAAATTAACTAAACATAATTCCACACAGCTCTATGGATTTCAGTGAGTGGAGATGACATTCTCTTGGTTCTGAAATATACCAGGTATTATAGAACCTAAGAAGGGAAGTGTTAAAGACTGTTCTCATTGATTTAGGTGCAGCGTGCAATTAGCTATTAGGTGCAGAAGTATGCGGCACTGAATGTTTCCCACTGGAGGGAGAAGGAGCGTGGAATGTGGGAAGACCAGCTGGGTCTCAGGTCGGTGTCTGGGTGAGAGCTGGAGTGTGCCTGCCCCTCACAGGACTGTACCTGGGAGGAGACATCCTGTTGGTTTTCTTCCTCCCTGAGTGGCCTCTAAGCCTGACTCTCGGAGTATTCGGCAACTTACTTTTTGGTTTAAAATACTTAAGTGTGTGAGCAATACATTGTTGCAGAACTAGAAGCTGTTTAGACACATCATAAGGTCCTTTCAGCCCCATCTTCAACTGCTCTCCCTTCAGTCTAACTCATCACCCTACTTATTCTCACAGGATGATGAGGAATGCTAGAGAGCCAGCAGGTTAACTTTTTCTGATATTCCATTGAGCAGAAGTTTGCTCACTACATTCCATCCAGTTCATGTTCAATTTTATATTTTGCTGGGTGAATTTTATCAACTCTAGAAAGATCTAGATTTTCTAAATGACTGATTTAGACACCTAAATGCTACACCTGAATTGATGAAAACAGCCTTTAACATTTTCATTTCTTAGGGTCTGTAATACATCATCTCCTAGTTTTCCTCCTGCATAATTGGTCCCTCTCTGATTCTTTGTGTGCCTTCCCTCCTCTACTTAAGATCTAAATATTGGCATTCCTCAACAGGGTCTTTTCTTTTCTCCCTATACCCTCGATAAATACAAGGACTGCAATTTTAAATAAGGCCCACGTATGGGTGACAACTACACTTACATCTCCAGTTGGAAGTCTCTTATAATTTTGAAACTTAATATAACACTAAAGGATTATCTAAGAGTTGTCTCAAACTTAACATGTCCCAAACGGAATATGCAAATAACATCATCATCCACCAGGTTGCTCACACCAAACACCTAGGAGCTATCTTTCATTCACCTTTTCCCATTATTATGTATGTGATCCAGAGATTTAATCAACACTTGAAAGAAACTGATAGGATACAAAAGAACTTATTATAATGGATCTGCTCTTATTAAAATATAAAAAAAATTAACTCTATAAATGTAAAATAAGCTAGAAAATTAGCAGACTAAAATATGGTCTGAGACCACAAACTCATTGGACACAGTGAAGAAGGCATTGTTTCATGTGAGAAAAAAGCCCAAAGAAGTAAAAATGCAAAACAGAACAGAATTGTGTTTGGATGTTCTTAAAGAACAAGACCAAAACTGCAGACATATCCTATAAGGAAAATGATTCAATAGTAATAGTAGTCTGACTCATAATCTCAGAGCATCAAAGACCAGGAAATAGTACAGTGCAGAAGAAAACATAAGCAAGAACAATGTGGGGAAGGTGTATAACCACTGAGTTGATCGTAATTTAAAATTTAGGTAAGTAGAGATGAATCTGTCTCAGAAGGGTTGAATAATGAGACCAAAACTGAAAGCTTAAGGTGGTTAGCAAGTGACTGGGAAAACTAAAAGCTTATTTCTGGACAAATAAGCACACAAGAAAGTTGCTAAAAGACTAGATATTTCAATTAGAACAAAAATGGCAAGAGTTAAATTTCCCTATCATAAGGAGAAAATTCTCAGATTGGATTGAAAAGTAAATCCATCTATATTCTGCATATAAGAATGCCTAAAATAAAATGGCACTAAGAAATTAAAAGTTAAACTATGAGCAAAAATACATATAATAAAGAAGAACAGTTAAAAGCATGAAAAGAGTCATTTTGTAAGGCAGAGTATATAATAAAAATTTTTTTAAATTGGGAAACTTTACCTGGTAACAGTTTCAGGGTTCACAAAATTGATATTGCTCTTGCTGGTTTGTGGTAATTGGGGTGCAATGCCCACCACCTCCATAAACTCCATTTCCTTCTGGATTTTTCTTTCTAAATGTAATAGTGCTGTGCAACTCTGAGGAAACAACCCTGAAGGAGAGGCAGGTACTGACAATCTGCAGGGCAAGACCCCAGAAGTGAAAGCCCTAAAGGCTGGAATGACAGTGGATAATGGAGACTAAAGACTAGTAAAGTATATTTTTGAGAAAGAAAAAGAGGAGATTTTTTTAAATCCATTTCCCCTCTACAGAGGCATGCAGGATGAACTGGACTGGGCAGGAATTATTCCTATCACTCTCCAAAGGAAATTCAGGCAGAGCCTGCACAGACTTGGTACCAGCATCAATTCTCAGCCTAGATAAGGGGCAAAAACCAGATCCAGAGCTTCACTTATTTCAGGATCAGGAGAAAAATGTGACATTATGAAAAAAACTACAGCAAATCTACACAGTGAATAGTGTAAGTGAATCCCTGCCCCAAACAAAACTCCAACATGTCCCCTGAAAAAGAAATGCAAGAGATAGAAAATCGTGTGTGTGTGTGTGTGTGTGTGTGTGTGTGTGGAGAGGGAGAGAGAATTTGTTTTAAGATATCCTGAAATGGATAAAGTCCCAGCTTCATTCTGCCAACACTGAAATGCATTATCCGGGCCTTCTGCAGATTGAATGATGTGAAAATCACAGCCCTGGGAGCTACAGCTCACTTATCCAATTCATAAGCTCAGGACCAAAGATCAGAGGTTTGGAGACCATAATGATGTAGGCCCCTCCAATTTTCCCTTCGTTCTGAGGCCTTAGTACCATGAGCCAAGTGGGCTTCTGGAAGGACATACCAGAAAGTGTACTGCTGGGAACGGGAGCAGGAAACAGGATTAGTAGTGGGAAATGGAAAGGACAATAAACAGAATAATAAAAGACACTCTGCATGAATAAAGATGGTTGTGCCACTACAGAGGTCATCTTACCGTCCCAATACTACATACCCAAGAGGAAAGAAATGTTGTGTTGAGAGCCCTGTTACTTTCTTTTTTAATCCCTACAACACTCTGAGATTCACATCACCCTTTTGACACAGTGAAAAACAAAGTGAACTCAAGACAGGCACTTGCCCAAGTTCACTCCACTGACAAATAAGAAAGAAATCCACCCCTGCTTGACTACACAGCCTTGGTCTCACCATGACACCTTTGGATTCTCTGAAGCTTATGTAGGATGTGGTTTTCAATTGATGTGCAGTGTCATGGCTATGCTGTAGGAAAGGCCTCTTCCCAATAACCACACACAGTTCATTTCTTCTCCATATCTTAGTTAAATGCCCTTCATTCTAGAGGCAGACCCCAAACATGCATCTTTGAAAGCTGGAAAGAGACTTCTTGACTGAGACCTTTTTAGTGGAGTCTATGCAAACAAACAGAATATATATATATATATATATATACATATATATATAAATGAATATATATATATATTCATTTATATATACATATATATAAATGAATCTATCTAAAGTTTTATATAGAAACAGAATATCTAGATAATTCAAGTGATTTATTAAAACTTTCACATTCCTGTAATACATAGAAACAGTTAACCACAAGGTGTTTGTCAAAAATCTTCACTATGTTGTCTTACAACTCACCATGTTTCGTCCAAAAACATAGACATTTGGAAAAGTCACAGCGAACCAGACCCACTCCTCTCCATAAATCATACTATTGTGTAGTGATGCACCATCAAGACAGGCCATATTTATCTCTCAAAAGCAAGCCTGGCAGGAGTATGTTCAGAAAATATTGGTCATGTTATCTTTCCCAAAGGTTAAGAGAGGGATTTGCTTATCTATAGTGATTTATGGAACTGACAAATGGGTATACAAATGTGGCCAAGAAATGCATAAGAGTAGACAGGAAAGCTTAAAACAAAATTATGGTGTCAGGACACAAACCTGATAGCTCCATTCTATAATGGGACAAAGGAACTGGGATTCATGAATCACATTTGTCAAGAATAAATAAAAAGAGAACCAGATGAGGCCAATGGCCTTGCTGTTTCTTTCTCTCTCATAATTTGTTGGCCTGCCCTGCCCTGCTCTCCTCTGTCAAAGATAAGAGTCTCTATTGCTTTCTTGCTATCTCCAGATTAGGTCTAAACACCAATAAATAAGACACACGGCTTCTGTTAGTGTGTCCTGTCCCTATCTGACTTCTAGTGACTTCTAAATGATTTTCTGTGACTTGATGATTTAAGCCATGAACAGGTATCTCTGAGGAAGACCCATGTCAGTCCATCCAGGGAATAAACCATCAGTGGCTACAATAGTAAGAATGCCTGATTTCAGTTCTAACTCTGCCAGTTTCTATCTGAGTGACTTTGGACAAGTTTCCTGTTGTCCCTTCTTCCATTTGCAACACCATTAAAAAATACTTCATCCATCATCATCTCAGTTTGAAAAACTGAGAGAAGAATGTGGACAAACTAAGAAGAACTAGCAGAAGTCATGCATTGCCCCCAGGCCCATGGCTATTTTATTGACAAGCATATTAGGGTGGAGAACAGGTAAATGTTTGTAATGTTGACTTAAAGACATGTCTCCTATCTCGAAATGATTAATCCAGCTATATGCCGGATTTGTCATACTTTTTTATTCTGAAATTACAATGTTGAATTTAGAAGAATAGCTAGCCATCTGATGATTTCATTGACATTTTAACACCAGCTGAATCATTCTGAAATAAAAGTACTTTATGACTTCCTGTTTTTTTGCAAAATATTTCCTCCTATGTTTTACTGTTGCCCTAACAAAATTTGAAGACAAACAAACTTCAATACAGCTCTCCCTCCTGCCCCTCATGCTATTTTAAGCTCTAACTGCGCCATGGGTAGCAGTTGGCATAAGCAACTTGCCAGAAGACCTTCATTTTAATTTCCAAAAAAAGGCAGCTAGTCTCCAGGTGGTCTGTCCAATAGATATATGCTGTGATGCGTGTACACAGGTTTTTAACCTTTATGATGCCTGAGCTTGGAATAAATATTATCACAAAACCATTTTCAGGATAACTATATGGATGATATCACTGCAGTAGACTCTGGACCCCTGCTTCCTCTCACAGCTGTGCTCTGAGAACTGCAAGAGGCAGCACTGAGTACCACAATCCTCACTCTCATGTTTCACCTGCTCCCTCAAACCATCTCCACCCTGCTCTGACATGGTTCTTGATGTGCTGGGTTCATCTCCCATATCCAGATTACTGTCCCCCACCCCCCGAAACACACACTCACCTGACAGCCACCCGATTTGGACTTTGTTTCTCTGTGTAGGACAAAGTCTTGTACCTGCTCTGAAAGTCTAACCAATGTTCAGGAAGGCCACCCATCAAGGCCTGATCCTCCCTGCCTAGATGGTCCTCCCTGACCTACATGAAGGAACGATGCAGCAGTTTATCTATACGTGGCTGTGACATCCATTCTCAGGCACCTCAAAGTGAGAACACAGACCCCTCCACTTCCTCAGTTCCCTATGTGAGAAAAGAGTCACAGGAGTCATGAAAAGGAAAAGCTGATTGCCCCAGGACAGGGAAAACCCAACAGTTCTGGGAGCCTAGTATTATTTTAAAGTAATCTTTTATGTACAGAGAAGTTCAAGATTAAATGTGTTTGTACATTGCAGCTGAAAGTGACAGATAACCCCAGCCAAAGACTTCTCCTTTTGGTCAGTTACAAAACCCATAACAATAGAACAAGAGTTCTCCTTAGTTTCATAGCTGAATTCCACAGTCTAGGTTTTTTGAGTGAATATTTTGATAAGTAACTTGGGTTATGGGTACCTTCAGCAAGGAAATTTTAAAAACAAAAAATAGTCAATAGTCAGGCAACACTGGACTTTTAATTTTGCTGAGTAGAGAACAAGCCAGTAGGGACTGGTTGGTCAAAATACAAAACATTTTTTTTCCTTCAGAGTAAATAGAGAAATGCAGAGGAACTTCAAGGTGAAGATGCCTATTATGTATGTTTTACTAAATTCTGTATTTGTACAATGTACATAAAAACTTGTCTCCATCTGTCCACAAAATTTTGAGTAAAATATCCACTTCTCATGAACAGGTTGTAAAATCTGATCTGTTCGGGTCAGTGCAAGCAATGGCCTCAAGGCTGCTATTAGAGGGACCATGGAAAAACAAGTCATTTGTGTTGCACATGCTCTGAGATTCACTCCTAAAACCAAGTCAGTGAGTACCCATGAGCTAAGACACTACTGCACTGCCTTGATCCAAAGATGTGGTAATTTTTTTCAAAATAAAAATGAGCAAATTGAGAAGAGACTGAGCTTCAGGGAGGATATTATTAAATTTAGTTTCAGATAAATTTTCTTACTCTGCAAGAGTTGACTGCTAAAAAGGCCACAAGAAGGCTGCGTGTTGATTTGATTCAGTCATTGAGAATGTCAAGGCAAACATGCAAGTCATATTAATAAATGCATTACTTTGCCCATGTGCATACTTGGCAATTAACCTACCAAAAGTCTGTCATGATGGGCATTTCACGTTATCTGCAGCCACAGAAATACAACTGGAAGAATATTTTGGGCAGAGTCCTGTTAGCCACTGTCTAGGTCTCTATTTAAAGTTTCAAAATGTTCCTGTGATCAGTTCTGAGTGAGGCAGTTGGAGATGGGTTCAGTACTTAGGATGATTGTGCTTGCTTTGTACACCAGCCCCCCAAGATCCCAAAATGAGGCGATCTAGTACAGTGCTTTTCATATACTAAATGCACGTGGCATTCTGAAGTCCTTCCCAAATTTAAGTAAGGCTTAGGGCAGCTTGAGAAACTTGTTTAAATTTCTCTCCCCACAGATTCTGCTTCAGGGAATCTGCAATGAATACCCCAAGGGGATTTGGATATGTGGTCCAAAGACTTCATTTTGAGAAATACTGCAGTCACTTATGGAATTGCTTCCTTTTCTTTAATTTCCAAACCATCACAAAATTTGCCAGTATAAAGCACAATAAAAATGAGTTTCTGTAAAATTAAATTAAAGAAAAGAGATTTATATTCAAATATAACTCCAATCTACATGTTTAATGCAATTCCCATCAAAATCCCAATGACATTCGTCAGAGATTGAAAAGTCTATCCTGAAACACATTTGGAAACACAAGAGACCACAAATAGCCAAAGCACTACTCAGCAAAAAGAACAATGCAGGAGGTATCACAATACCTGACTTCAAACTATATTACAAAGCAATAGCAATAAAAACAGCATGGTACTGGCACAAAAACAGACATGAAGACCAGTGGAACAGAAGAGAGGACCCAGATATGAATCCACACAACTATGCCCACCTCATTTTTGAGAAAGGCGCTAAAACTATATGATGTAGAAAAGGCAGCCTCTTCAACAAATGTTGTTGGAAAAAGTGTTTACCCATCTGTAAACAACTGAAACTAGATCCATGTTTATCACCCTGTACTAGTATCAACACAAAATGGATCAAGGACCTTAACATCAGATCCCAAATTCTAAAGTTGGTTCAGGAAAGAGCAGGAAACACTCTGGAAGTAATAGGTATGGGCAAGGACTTCCTCGATAGAACCCCAGCAGCTCAGCAACTAAGAGAAAGTATAGACAAATTGGACTTCATAAAACTAAAAAGCTTCTGCACAACAAAAGAAATGGTATCTAAATTGAAGAGACCACCCAGAGAGTGGGAGAAAATATTTGCCAGCTATACATCAGACAAAGGACTGATAACCAGAATATATAGGGAACTCAAAAAACTAAACTCTCCCAAAATTAATGAACCAATTAAAAATGGACAACTGAACTAAACAGAACTTTCTCAGAAGAAGAAATTCAAATGGCCAAAAATCACATAAAAAAATGCTCACCATCTCTAGCCATAAAGGAAATGCAAATCAAAACCACACTAACATTCCACCTCACCAGTTAGCCTGGCCCAAAAGACCAAAATTCGTATGTTCTCCCTCATATGCGGACATTAGATCAAGGGCAAACACACAAGGGAATTGGACTTTGATCACATGATAAAGCGAGAACACACAAGGAAAGTATGAGGTTAGGTAAGACACCCAAAAAACTAGATAGCATTTGTTGCCCTCAACGCAGAGAAACTAAAGCAGATACCTTAAAGCAACTAAGGCCAATAGGAGAAGGGGACCAGGAACTAGAGAAAAGGTTAGTTCGAGAAGAATTAACTTAGAAGGTAACACACATGTACAGGAAATCAATGCATGTCAGCTCCCTGTATAGCTATTCTTATCTCAATTAGCAAAAACCCTTGGTCCTTCCTATTATTGCTTATATTCTCTCTTCAACAAAATTAGACATAAGGGCAGAATAGTTTCTGCCTGGTAGCAAGGGGTTGGGGGTGGGTAAGGGAGGGAGTGGGAGATAAGGGATGGTGTGGGAGGAAGAGGGGAGAAATGACCCAAACAATGTATGCACATATGAATAAAATAAAAATTAAAAAAAAAGATTCCACCTCACCCCTGTTAGAATAGCCATCATTAAAAACACTACTAACAACAGGTGTTGGCAAGGATGTGGGGAAAAAGCAACCCTTGTACACTGCTGGTGGGAATGCAAATGAGTGTAACCACACTGGAAAAAAATTTGGAGGCTTCTTAAAAATCTAACCGTAGTCTGCCATATGATCCAGCAATCCCACTCTTGGGGATATACCCAAAGGAATGTGACACAGGTTACTCCAAAGACACTTGCACACCCATGTTTATTGCTGCACTATTCACAATAGCCAAGTTATGGAACAGCCAAGATGCCCCAGTACTGATGAATGGATTAAGAAAATGTGGTATTTATACACAGTGGAATTCTACTCAGCCATGAAGAAGAATGAAATCTTATCATTTGCAAGTAAATGGATAGAACTGAAGAACATCATCTGAGTGAGCTTAGCCAGGCTCAGAAGACCAAAAATCATATGTTTTCCCTAATACGCAGACTTTTGATCTAGGGCAAATACAGCAATGTGATTGTACTTGAGTCACATGATAAGGTGAGAGCACACACAAGAGGTATGGGGATAGGTAAGAAACCCAAAAAACATGATAGTATTTGAGGACCTCACTGCAGAGGAACTAATACAGAAACTCCAAAGAGACAGAGGTCAATATGAGAAGGGGATCAGGAACTAGAGAAAAGGTCACTTAGAGATGAATCAATTTAGAATGTAACACATTTATACATGGAAGCAATGCTAGGAATCTCCCTGTATAGCTACCCTTATCACAACTAGTAAAAAAGCTTTGTCTTTATTATTGTTTATACTCTCTCTTCAACAAAATTAGAGATAAGGGCAGAACAGATTCTGCCTGAAAGTGAGGGGGGACAGTGGGGAGAGAGAGGGAGGAGAAATGACCCAAACAATGTATGCACATATGAATAAACGAGGAAAAAAAACAAATATAAATCTTAATGTTTTATGACTAGATTAAGCTGGTACCAAATTACATATCAATAGATATATTGAGTCATCAATAAAATAATCAGAACAAACATAACACAGGAAAAGAATAAAACCTGTGCATCTTATTCTTTGAAAATGTGCATAAGGGCGATAAACATAGAGAATCTTTATTATACTCATAACTTTTTGTTATTTCACATTCAAACTAAAAATTATGAGTTCACAATTTTATGTACTTTTGTGCACTTTTTGAGCAAACATCACATGTATCAGTATTTAAAGGTTTCAATGAACAAATGCCATTTAATGAAACCTGAATTAAGATTGACACTGCTTATAGGAAGTGATATACATCTAAATAATTTCTGTGTCATGTTTTAATAGTAGGTAGCCCAATCCCAGGAAAGAAGAGAGGTTAAGACAATTTCAAGATACTCAGATGCACATTTTTAGTTTTTAATGTGGCCATCCTGGGCATGACTAGTTTGCAGCTGACACTGCATGCAATTCACCAGACAACTTCATCACCAGACTGGTCTATAATCCACTTGGGGACAAAGCTATGAGTCATGACTTGGATGTGACCAAATGGCTAATTGCAATCAGAGTTTCTCCATTTCTGCACTCATCTCCTTAGGGGCCAATCTCACAGCTGCCTGAGTGGCAAAGTCCTCAGACCACACCTGAAGTAGCACTGGCCTGTGTCAGCTGATTGGTCTGCTAGAAGTTTACTCTGCAAAAATTCAAAGTAAACAGATACAACCAACACCAGAGATTCACTAGAAGCTCTGAAAATTCAGTGTATTTGAAGTGATGTGTTAAACTGTTTTATGCCTCCAAACCCATGCAGATGGCAAAAGAACTGACAGCCATTTGTGTCTTTAGTTTTAAAATTATGTTGTTTCCAAACAAAATTAGCTTTATATTCATTATAAGGAGTATGTTTTTGTTTGAAGTTCTTATAAATAATAGCTGTCACTTTGCATACATTATGATAGTGGGAAACAGTTTCAATCAGACAGATCCAATTAACATGAACATATTGTGCTTTCATCAGCAAACAAAAGAGACAGAAGCACAGGAATAAACTCTGGTCCTCCCTAGGAGGCAGGAGTTGCACTAAAGACTCATTCCAATTTACACTCTTAACTACTGAAGCCAGACCCAGATCAGCTGGCTGGAAAGCCCAGCATTATTGTGACAACCCAGCTGATAAATAGTTGTGTAGAGTCAGCCCACATATGGGCTCCTACCCCACAGGATGTCAGAGAAGCAAGAAATAGATGCCTTAACTGGGCTTGGGAATTGTTTCTAACAACTAATTTCTATGAAAAAGATTTTCATAGAAATATGTTTGGTAATTCACTAGCACTGAATGATGTCCATCTGTCACTGTCCATGGAGTTCAACTCCCACTTCTGGGCCTCTACATACCCCACTCTTCCTCATATGTCTATGACATGACTCTCAACCACTGCACCTCCAAAAAACAGGCACCACACAAAGATGCCCCAACGGTTAATCACTGTGTAAGCCCTGCTCTTGTAAACAAGGATACCCAGTGCTATGATCCCATCCATTATCTGATGCTTTGAGATGGGTAGGACATGCGGCTCAATGCAGATGGGGACACAGTGTGCTAAGAATAAGAGGAAGGAGGCAAGGAAGTACAGCAAAAAGTCAACAGGACAAAGAAAGATCATGAGAAAGTTTCCCCCGGGTATATTTATTTAGGAGGGTAGTGAGAACAGTAATAATTGAGTTATACAGAAGCAAGATACCAAGGGCTAACCAGACTAGAGGCAAATCAAACTAGGGAGTTGACAGGATGCTTCTACAGGCAGCATGAGATGCTATACAGTGATGGGGATTACACTGGAGAGATTGATGGCTTGCCAAAGGACTGATGCCTATGCTCCCTTACAAAGTGCTTCCAAACACCAAAGGGTGAGACTAGCACTCCATACATCTCACTTACTACCTCCTGGGACAGAGGTTCTCAAGGTGTGGACCGGCGGGGGTGGGGGGGAGTAGGGGGACAGAGGACTGGTCAGAGGAGAGGGAAGGGTAGAAACTGGTGATGTAAAATGCAGGTTCTCAGTCCTCACCATAATCCAAAAGATCTGAGAGTGAATCCCCAAAAATGGATGGTTCTACCTGGATATGGAAAAAAATCTCAGATCCAGTTTAATAAGGTCTCCCTGACTAGGGCCTTGAAGCCCAGTTCTGTGGAGCTGTTTTGTGAAGCTCCCAGAGCTTCAGGAAGTGATCTCTCACCTGTAGCCTCCACTGTCCAAGGCAGGAAGTGGCTTACATACCTGTAGGGACATTATGTCAACTCCACTCCATAAAACCTGCTGCTACATGGTACATGAGCTGATCCTTCTCCCAGCCCTCCCCAGGCTAGACTTCATAACTAGCCCCATAGAGTTTGGCTGAAAGCAGAACTCCAACCTGTTGTGATTGTAATAACTGCTCTTGTGTCCTGAAAACCTATACTGTGTTAGATGTTTTAACCACTTACATCACATCATCTTCATATCCTTGCTCCAGAAACTGAAAAAATGAGGGACTATAAAGTGATTATTCAGCTAAGGAATAAAGTGATTGTTTCGCTCCTACCCCTACCCCACTCCAGCATACAAAGATGGTCTCAGTCTGAGAACTAAGAACCTATCTAGTTTTTCTCACTGACTTCTTTCTGACTTTAATCTCATTTTTTGAATCCTCACCTGTCCAAGAGCCTCCTGCAAACTAGTCACACTACCCAAACCACTCTAGTGCCAACCTCATCTGCTGGGCACGATTGCCTGACCTAGCACCCTAGGACATCAACCTGGGCCTGGATCAAGCTAGACTTTGTTTCCCCTTGGAGCCTGTGACAACTGGTCAACCTGGCAAAGAGAGTAGTTGGTTATCTAGGTCAGACCTTGAGGGCTTAATCCTTGCATTTAGGCCTTTTTATACTTATGGACTCTCAGGAAACTACACATTTCTAGGATCTTGGAACCTCAACCAAAACTTTCTGTTTAAAAATAGGGCAGTGTTTCTCAAAAGTGCAGTCCTTGCATCAGGCTCACAACCAAGCAGGATACCTCCATCTGAATCACCTGGGATGTTAAAAGTTGAAAACTCCTGGGTGCCTCTGTAGATCTGCCAAGCCTGACTGTGGGCTCCTGAAATCATGAGTACCTCATTCTAGAAACAGCTTGTTGTCAACTATCTTCATCTCTGCATGGGTGTGTTATCTGCTTTTCTGACACACTTTACTTACAAGAACTCATCCAAAGTCATGAGACTAGACAGAAGTCAGTGTAGATTCAAACTATCCAAGCCTACCAGAGCCAGTCCCAAGGTATTCCCTCACCCACCCCCTCCAGCTTCCCTATATATGCACTGCCCTCTGCATACACTGTTGCTGTTTTTACTCATTCTGAAACTTAGTTATCTGCTTGTTTGCTGTAAAGTAGAAATCACTCACACCTTGCACACACAAGAACCATTAGTTTACAAGTAAATGAATTAATTCTGTATGACCTTTTAAATATATAACTAAATCATATATCTCAACTGCCATACAATAAACCCGAAAAATTGTTTTTTTAAACTCTGAAATTTGACCTTTTCATCATTACAAATCAGGGATTTGGGGAACTACAGCATGTGGGTCAAATCCAGCTCACAGCCTTTCGCTGGAGGGAGAGAGGAGAGAGAGTGAGAATATACATCACAGAGACCATATGTGACCTGCAAAGGCTCAAATATTTACTGTGGACAACTTAGTCAGGCCCCACTATGATGATAAAAAGCTATTATACTAGGCCATGAATTCTCAACACAGGTGATGTTGTGATAAAATTGATTCATAAAGGGGAAAAATTTTTAATCATTTTACATACAAAGCAAAGACATATAATACTACATAAACAGATACACAGCATATTTGTAGTTTGAAATTTTATAAGGATGGCATTAGAAGAAAAGTTCTAAATGGCTCCTTAATGGGATGATAATGAATAAGAAGTTGAAAAACAAGACGGTAGCTAAAGTGTGGGGGAAGTGGACTCATGTGTGGGACATACAGTACTCTCAAGGCCATTTCAAGTGGCCTTCCTCTAGGATCAAGCACACTCATAAGCCCACTTACCTCTACAGAGCTGCACCAATACTACAAAACCCTGTAAAGTTAGCCCAATATGTCTCTCACATAGAGTCAAGAAATTTAGATTTTTGCACTAAGTTCACATGTTTTGTCCCCATTTTTAGCTGAGGAGATGTTTCATGGTCAAAGATAAGCATCCCCAGGGTCCATTGTCCTAGACGATCAACTGCCTACCTGCAGAAGTAGCTGGCAGCCAGAGAGGTAACTCTCTGTGCTTCCATGTAGCAGACATTCACAAAAGACTTGGTTTTGTTTTCTTTCAACCCACTCCAATCCACACCCATCCCACAAGCTGCTCTTGCCAAAATCATTGGAGTCCTAGTCTATGCTGACAACTCCAGTGTCTATTTTCTCTTCTTATGTTACTTGGCCTCTCATTATCTTTTGAAATAATCTCTTTATGCTCCTCTCTTCTTTGCAGCAACTCCACATTTCATTGATTTTCCTCTTACCACCCTGACCAATCATTTCCTTTCTTTTTCCAGTTTATTCTTCCTCTACCTAAAACTTGAAGGTAAGAATTCTCCAGAGCAGACTTAAGTCCTTGTTCTTCATTTTCTTTGTTCTCTTCCTAGATTACATAGTCCATTTCTAGTTTTAAGTGCCATTTATATACTTTTGAGTCCCAACTTTGTGTCTCTTCACCTCTCCCGTGAATTCTGTGTTTGTGTCCATCCACCCTCTCAACATCTCCACTTTGAAATCTAAAGGATATCTCAAATTTCTGAAAACTCCTTGTTTTCTCTTCTCTTTTAAACCAACCTACTTCTAATACAGGAGTATCAGTTAACATTCTGTCAGGAAAACAGAATTACTCTAATAGAATCACCAAGTGAAATGGGAGATGGTGGGCCATGTCTGCTATCATCTGAATATTTGTGTGCCCCCAAAGTTATATGTTAAACTTCTAACTCCTAACATGATCTTGGCATTTGGGAGTCATATGGGAGGTGACTAAGGCATAAGAGTGGAATCTCATGGTTACATAAGCTTAGTACCATTATTAAAGAGATCCCAGGGAGCTAGCTAGCTTCACTGACATGTAAGGACAAAGGAGAAGGTGCCATCTATGAACCAGAAAACAGGCCCTCACCAAACACCAAATTTGCCAGTGCCTTGGTCTTGGAATTCCCAGCCTCCAGAACTGAGAAAAATTAATTTCCATTGTCTGTGTCATTTTGTAATAGCAGCCTGAATTAATTAAGACAAATCCATAATTTACCACCTGACCACCAGAGGAAAAGAAGTAAAAGTGTCATCAGAGTGTGGAGCCACCATCATCCAGGAAATGTGGGACTATGAAAGCTAGCAGAAGCTAGAGCTATATGAGAGACAACACACCTGATAGAGATACTGAAGACAGAATAAGAGAAGAAATGCCCATGCGTCTCCATTTTACCTGCTAATCTGTCTTCTACAACTCTCTCTTTGACCAAACCTCCCAAAATCCAGATGACAATGGAGCCCAAGAATTAAGGAATCTTATGACAAAGAGCATAGACAGCTTTGTCTTATGACAGAGACAGACTTTAGCTGTACTAAAGGAAAATTATGAAACCATCCTTTATGCTACCCTTTTTCTTAACACTCATTTAGAGTCTAATTCACAGTTCCATCAGTTCTAACTGACTAACAAATGTGTCTGCTTCTCTCCACCTCATCCATCACTATCCAAATAACCAATATCTTTTACCTGACCCATTGCAAGACCACCTTACTGCTCTCCTTGTTACCATTCCTGCACTGTTTCCAACATCCACACTGTGGCCAATGCAATATAGAAATTTTAAATTTTGAGGCAAAATTATGTCATCTTCTCTCAAAAACTTGAAAAGGGGTTTCTTCTTCTCATAATGGAAGTCAAAATGATTCAGACTAATCCTGCTCCTCTTGCTAGAGATGTCTAAAAATCTTGACAAATCATTTTTTAAAGACAATCAGGATTATTGAACAACAATAAAAGAAATCCTCTCTTGAGGAGGAAAACAACCCTACTAGGCATAAAATCATTCCTAAAATAAAATTTTAGGTACAACACACACCATATAGCCCAAAGAAATCTAGACACACAAAGAAACAAGTCACCATGACCAAGAACCAGCAGAACTAGAACACAAAAACAATTCTCAAACTGCTCATAATCTGTAATTGTCAGGCATAGACTACCTAGATTACTGGTTCAAAGACATAAAAGCCAAATTTTAAAGTTTTGGAAAATAACTGGAAATTATAACAAGTGACATAACAGATATTTTAAATAAGAAAATAGGAATCAAGAATATTTTAAATGCAATGAATAAAATTTAATACAGATTAGACTCCACTAAAGAGAAAATAGCATTATGGCTTATAGGAAGAGTATATTATTCAATATGCAGCACAAAAAGATTAGAAGGTGGAAAATAATCAAATACAGTATAAAGTACAGAAAATACAATAAGATAGAGTAGTATATATTTACAGTCAATCCTAGGAGGAAAAAAAGAAAGAGTGGAGCAGACAGCCAATGTGAAGAAAAATGGTTAAGAATATTCCAGAGCTAAATAAAAACATCAATTCAGATTCAAGAAGCTGAATGAATTCCAAGCAGAATAAATTTGAAAGAGGCTCATGCCTGGACATATCATAGCAAACTGAAGAAAAACATAGACCAAACAGAGATTTAAATATACAGCCAGAGGAAAGAAAAAAAAAAAAGATGACAGTCATTGGCAGGTGACTTCATACCATCAGCAACAGAAAACAGGGATAATATCGCCAATGTGATTAGTGAAAATAACTGCCAACCTAGAAATTTTATCCAGAAAAACAAATTCTCTAAAAACAAAGATAAAACAAAGACATTTCCAAGCAAAAACTCAGAATTTATTGTCAACAGTTCTATATCAGGCACACAGGCTATGCTTTAAGCAAGAGGAAAACTATTTTACATAAAATGTTACAAGAGCAAAGAAGTCAATTGAGGGGTAAAATACATAACTTAAAAATACAGTGTCTTTGTGCCCCTGCCCTCCCCAGAAAGTCAAGGCTTGCGTGCAACTTACTCCCAAGGCAGAGGAATGGGGCTCTGGGGAGAGCAAAATGCAGAGGAAAGAGCAACAAAAGGGTTTATTATTGAGCCAGTCTTTTCTGTGAACAGGACCTTGAGCTCCTCAGGGCCTTCTAGATGTCAAGTATAATGAATGCACCAAACAACTGTCTACCTGAATGGCAAAAGACAGGATTAGTTATTCATCCACTTTAACCACCTCTTACTCATGCCTTCAGAGGATAAATGAGTGCTCGGCAGATTCCATAGACAAGAAGGAACATAAGAAGTGTTTAATATTAACTGATTGTCATTCAGGTAAACAGAGTTAAAGTGTTCTCAGATACATGTCTTTTCTGTAATGAGAGTAAATGTATTATCCAGACTCTGATAAGGTAATAAGTTTATAATAATTTCTAGAGTAACCACTGAAAGAATAGAAATGCTCAGTGCAACTTCTAATAAGAGAAAATGGAATTTTTAAAATATTGAAACAAAATAGAAAGGAGAAGGAACTAATAAAAAGCACAAAAATAAAATGGCTTATTTAAATTCAGATACATCTGTACTTATGTTAAATGTAAATAAATTAATCTTCCACTTAAAAGATTATCTGTCAGAAGTACAAAACAAATAAACATTGAAGGAGATTCCAAGATGGCAGCTAGAGGGAGGAAGCAGAAAGTGTGCTTCCTAAAGTAAAATCTTGGAGAGATGCTGGAGATGCACCTTACAGGAAAAACCACTGAGAAGAGGCAAAACTTTAACTCCTCCACATTCCCAGCCTGTGCATAGCATCCCCACGCTATGTTAAACGGAAAAACCAGGAGGGCTCCCGTACAGCCAGACACCAGCTCCCAGGCCACTTGGGAAGATACAGACTACAAAGTGAGCTAAGTGGCACGCGGTACTCCCACAGACAACCTATACCTTAAAGACCCAAAAAACTCTACTCAAAAGCTCCTAGACACCATCAATAGCTATAGCAAGGTAGCAGGATATACAATCAATGTAGAAAAATCATTAACATTTCTATACACTAATAATGAACAAACTGAGAAAGAATACATGAAAACAATTCCATTTATAATAGCCTCAAAAAAAATCAAATACCTAGGTATAAACTTAACAATGGATGTGAACGACCTCTACAAGCAAAACTATAAAATTCTGAAGAAAGAGATTGAGGAAGACTATAGAAAGTGGAGAAATCTCCCATGCTCATGGATTGGTAGAATCAACATAGTAAAAATGTCGATACTCCCAAAAGTAATCTACATGTTTAATGCAATTCCTATCAAATTTCCAATGACATTAATTAAAGAGTTTGAAAAATCTACCATTAAGTTTATAGGAAACACAAGAGGCCACGAATAGCCAAGGCAATACTCAGTAAAAAGAACAACGCTGGAGTTATCACGATACCCAATTTCAAACTATATTACAAAGCAATAACAATAAACAGCATGGTACTGGAACTAAAACAGACATGAAGACCAGTGGAACAGAATAGAGAACCCACATATGAAGCCACACAACTATAACCAACTTGTCTTTGACAAAGGTGCTAAAAATATACGATGGAGAAATAGCAGCCTCTTCAACCAAAACTGCTGGGAAAACTGGTTAGCATCTGCAAAAAACTGAAACTAGATCCATGTATATCGCCCTATACCAATATTAACTCAAAATGGATCAAGGATCTTAATGTCAGACCACAAACTCTAAAGTTGATACAAGAAAGAGTAGGAAATACTCTACAATTAATAGGCATAGGTAAGAACTTTCTCAATGGAACCCCAGCAGCACAGCAACTAAGAGATAGCATAGATAAATGAGACTTCATAAAACTAAAAAGCTTCTGCTCCACAAAAGAAATGGTCTCTAAACTGAAAAGACCACCCACAGAGTGGGAGAAAATGTTTGCCAGCTGCACATCAGACAAAGGACTGATAACCAGAATACATAGGGAACTTAAAAAACTAAATTTTCCCAAAACTAATGAACCAATAAAGAAATAGGCAAGTGAACTAAACAGAACTTTCTCAAAAGAAGAAATTCAAATGGCCAAAAAAAATATGAAAAAATGCTCACCATCTCTAGCAATAAAGGAAATGCAAATTAAAACCACACTAAGATTCCAACTCACCCCTGTTAGAATAGCCATAATTAGCAACACCACTAACAACAGCTGTTGGCGAGGATGTGGGGAGAAAGGAACCCTCTTACACTGTTGGTGGGAATGTAAACTAGTACAACCACTCTGGAAAAAAATCTGGAGGCTACTTGAAAAGCTAAACATTGATCTACCATTTGATCCAGCAGTACCACTCTTGGGGATATACCCAAAAGACTGTGACACAGGTTACTCCAGAGGCACCTGCACATCCATGTTTATTGCGGCACTATTCACAATAGCCAAGTTATGGAAACAGCCAAGATGCCACACTATTGACGAATGGATTAAGAAAATGTGGTATCTATACACAATGGAATTTTATGCAGCCATGAAGAAGAATGAAATTTTATCATTCGCAGGTAAATGGATGGAACTGGAGAACATCATTCTGAGTGATGTTAGCCTGGCCCAAAAGACCAAAAATCATATGTTCTCCCTCATATGTGGACATTAGATCAAAGGCAAACACGACAATGGGATTGGACTTTGATCACATGATAAAGCGAGAGCACACAAGGGAGGTATGAGGATAGGTAAGACACCTAAAAAACTAGATAGCATTTGTTGCCCTCAACGCAGAAAAACTAAAGCAGATACTTTAAAGCAACTGAGACCAATAGGAGAAGGGGACCAGGAACTAGAGAAAAGTTTAGTTCAAGAGAATTAACTTAGAAAGTAACACACATGCACAGGAAATCAATCGAGTCAACTCCCTATATACCTATTTATCTCAACTAGCAAAAACCCTTGGTCCTTGCTATTATTGCTTATACTTTCTCTTCAACAAAATTAGAGATAAGGGCAAAATAGTTTCTGCCGGGTAGCGAGGGGTAAGGGGGGGTAAGGAAGGGGGTTGGGAAAAGGGGGGAGAAATGACCCAAACATTGTATGCACATATGAAAAAAATTAAAATTAAATAAGTAAATAAACATTGAAAATTTGCCTTGATGTATGAAAGAAGACTTGTTAAAGAGACCAACATATCACATCAGCAAAATACTTATTACTGTCAGGATGCCTAGCCATCCCAATTAATATATAAACTATATTAATTAAAATAGCATCATAATTAAAACAGCAATAAAATATTTTCAAAAACTTAACCAAGTAATTAATCTAGAGAATATTCATCAACATTTTTAAAAAGTAAAATCAAAACTATTGTTTAGTAGTTTTCTAAATGCTTTTACATTTATAATCTCATTTGGTTCATTTAACAAAACCTATAAACTAAACAGGCATTATTAGAGGGGAAGAATCTGAGACTGAGAAAGATTGCCTTATGCAAATTCACAAAGAAAATGATTTGTGCTAACACTCAAGTCCAGTTCAAACATGCTCGTGTTACAGTGCTCAATTCTTACCTTCTATATAACAGGGCAGAGGAAATGGAAATTGAAGTGTGAGAAATATTAAAAGATTGTTTTCTTTTTGAGGATAAAATTGTAAGGTATCGACTTAATATCAGTATAAGAAATCATCTCAACCTGAATTTTCCTTTGGGTTTCTAAAATCTGATGTTAATCATCTACTTAAGTACAAGTTGGTCCCCACAACCCTGACCCAGATATCATGAAGCTGTCATCTTCCCTCTTAGAAGCCTGAGGGGTGTTGTGCATCTTTTGCTACTACAATTGTTTGTATTTATCAGCTTGAGTTTAGAAAGTACTTGAGTTGGCTCGAGTCTTTACCTTGCCCTGACCATATTCCATTTGGTACACATGTAAATTTATCTGACATTTTTATTACCCTATAATGTTGTCAACAACTTGAAGCTGATTCTGTGACTGCTTAATATCTAGCAGAGTAGTACATCACTATGAAATTAAACTCTTAAAAATTATGAAGATTAATTCTGGTGGTGGTGGTGGTAATGCCTGTACAGTGTGGACCTATTGTTCAGATTTGAAAAAGATGAGCTAGAAAAGTCTGTATAGCCAGCAGACATTTCTTGCAGTGGACAGAATGAAAGCTCTGTCTCAGGACCATGAAATGTTTCTGCTCAACAGGTCCCAAATAGGTTCAGTGCTCATCCTGGAGTTAGATGTTAGGTTTCCAACAAATGGGGTGTGAAAATGAAAGCAAAAATTGTTCACTTAGATATTCACAATTAGCACCTAAGAATCTAGTAATACACAAATATTCTACATGATTATTTCCTAAATTCCCCATTTTTAACTAAATTTTTTCAAGGATATTTATAGGCAGAATCGTTTACATAGCACCAGAATATTTATATTTAATAGTGTTTTAATATTCAATAGAGAGATCAGTATCCTCACATAATTTGGATAGCCAGTTTTATCATGTAAAATTGACATATGCAACTATTTGAGTTCAAAGAAATTTCATAAAGTCATAAATTCCTAAGCCTCTGCCTACCTACCTCATGTACCTCATTTTTCCTCACCATTAGTTATCATTAACTGTGCTTCATATTAAAAATAATGCTAATGAGAGGATCAAACTGTGACATGCATGCAAAAACAAACCTATATTTCTCTTCTTACTAAAAAAAAAAGGTGAGGCATTGTCTCCCTCCTTGGAAGACCAAGTCATTCTAATGAATTATGAAGCTCTGCAAAATCCCAAATCCCTTTCAACCTTTTCAAGTTAATCATCAGAGTGTGACTCATTCACAGTAAATCTATGCCTGAGCACTTTTAGTCTTAACCAAACGTTGCCTAATTATCCTCCAGCTGAAATTATGCTAGAAGCTCAGCCAGCTTCTCGCTTCCCTTGACAACACACCTGCCAGAAATATAGTCACTTCTGAGTAATCTTTTTTTATCATTCCTTGACTAGTGATCAACCCCTCCCACTCCTTTGCCTTTAAGACTGTGTTCTTGCCTTTTCTTCCACTTTCTGCTAGCCCTTCTTAGTTCTTGCACACAGCATCAGCCCATGGTCTCAGTCCTAGCGCCATCTTAAGACCAGACAAGTCCAGAGACTGCCAACAGTTTTTGTGCCAATGCAGTTGGGGAGCTATCGTTTCCTATACTTCATTGTAGGGTGGAAAGCTCAGATTTTAGACAAAGGATGGATAGAATCCACTTTTCCACCAAAGGCCTACCTACCCATCTGGTCCCCTCCACCAAGGTCTCTTAAGTATTACATACAGGTGTCTGAGATCAGGAGGGAAATTCTTCTCTGGACCCAAATGATAGACGAATCCCAGCTTTCCCACCTCCTTCAAGACAGCCCTATGTACATGGATGGAGTCTTGCTTTCTGCCCATTCCATCTGTGACTATGGCCCTAACGCTTGCTGGTGCTCACAATTTATCTGGGCTGTACCTGCTTCATCTCTGAGAACAGGCTCTCTGCTTATGTCCAGTCACCATGGGATTGGCCATGGTCTTGCCGAGACAGAGATGAGAAGTTGGTTCTCACCAGGATCCAGGCTGGTGAGCCATGTCATTTCCAAGCTGCTCCTCAGAGAAGCTTTAATCTTCCCTCTCCATTTACTCTTGGGCTGCCCTATGCCTGCACCATGCTGCAAAGCTGGTGTTCCCACTTCCCTAGGAGCTATCACTTCCTTGGGGACCATCCAAGGAAGGAGCTACTTCTAGTTAGAGTGGCACAGAGTATGTCTAGTAAAGTATAATCGCACCCAACTTCAAGCTTCACACTGGGGCACTGGCTCCCAGGCAAAAGCCACAGGCTTCTCAAAGCCCAGGATAAACTCAGCACAGCTTTTCAGGATATCAACTTTGCTTCATCGGAATAGCTTCAGACTTCTTAAATAGAGGATGAATTCTTATAGAGTAAAACTCAAAGCTTCTAGGAATTTTTCAATTCAGGTGAAAAACATTAGTATGATTCTAGACCACTTCCCTCGCCAGGTGTCGCCATTCGCTCTTTTCTGTTATCACTGAGAACATTCAAGAAACAGCCACTCCTCATCATTTAAGGTGGTTCTTGGTGTGTCCAGAGTACATTTTACAGATGTGGTCCTTTCTCCTTTGGCTCTGCCCCTGACCACTTTGAGGCCATTACAGATGCTGCACTAGAGAAATGTTTCAGGACTAAGGTGGCTTCAAAGGTTTGTCCTCCAGTCTGACATTGAAAAGCAGGATAAAATGTTTTCACATGTGTTGCAAAGATAAAATAATTAGACATAGTTATGACTTTATTTTGTATTATATTCAGAGCTACAACAAACATTCTTATCATCATATCCATATCTGTCTTGCCTTATTATTTTTCTAAGGCTAACAAAGAAGTGGCTCTTTTTAAAACATAGAAATTGACCAGATGGGCCTATTTTTATAAACCCCAGGTCTAGGTAATTAGTATTAGACAATCTTCTTGAGCTGGAGAGCAGAGTATCCATGAGAACTGATGCCAAGCTAAGGTTGGTGGAATGTTATCATTAAAGTCTCCAGTCAAAATCTGACAGCAGCCCAAATCATTCAAACATCCCAAAAGCAGATAATGAGAAAGAAAGTGATCAAGGAGGGAATTCCACCAACCCTGCCACCCCTCTGAATTCCCACTACTCACAGCATTTAGTACACATATCTTAGCTCTTGTTAATCACCTGCCTGTCACTGTGACAAAATACCTGAGAAAATCAACTTAAAGGAAAAAAAGATTTATTTGGGTCAGTTTCACAAGTTTCAGTCCATGGGCACTTGACCCCATCACTGTGGGCCTGTTGCAAGGCAGAGCATAATTTTAGGGTTGGAATGGTGGAGCAAAGCTGCTCACTTTGTGGCAGCCAGGGAGCAGAGAGGGGTAGGGGCCAGGACACCAATGTACCCTCAAGGCACACCACGAGTGATCTACTTCCTTCAAGCAGCCCCACGTCCTAATATTTCCACCATCTTCCCATAGCACCATCAGCTGGGGACCAACATGAGCTTTTGGGAGACATTTAAGATCCAAACCTAACAGCTGCAATACTGAAATTCAGCAGAATTATAGAGAAAAAATGTTACTGCAGAGAGCATTGCACTTGAGAGCCATAACAGTAGCTGAAATTTAACAGACAAAATAAGACCTTTCTTCCTCAAAATGTGGATTTTAAAGAATACAGGGTATGAAGAAAGATGTGTACATATTCCATGCAGCAATGGTATGCAGTTGGTACTTGTCTGGTTCTTTTAATGTTCATCTTGCATGCTTGCACCCTTGGTTTGATTAACTCTGGCCATCACCTCCCACCCATGAAAATCGAGAGAGTGTGCAGTTACACCCCAGTTCCCTTTCTTGCGCTGAGAGAACTAGCTGGGTGTATTTGCTATTTGGAAGAAAACATTCAGTCTGACATTGACCACTTTATTGGTTCTTCATACTTCTCACCATTTAATACTCATAACCACCATAAAAATTGATATAGTTGTCATCACTTTCCAAATAAAGACACTGAAGGTCATAGTAGACATAGCTTTATTGAATATATATTAAAGTTGACCTGCAGATCCAAATACAACACAGATATGTGATTATGGAAGCTGACACAGGGAGCCTTTCTAAGGTGGCCATAAAGGAATAGAAAGGCCATAAGTGCAGTTAATGACCCCCTGAGATAGAGATGAGTGTGACCAGAGTTCAGAGAACAGTGCATTCTACTATGAAAAATGATGGGAAACCCCAGAGTCTGTAGAAATCTCACAGATGCTCTGTCTGCAGTCTTGTTAGAGGCCAAATTACAGTTCTCAATTTATCTGATGAAAGGTAACTTGAGAAATTTTTCAAGGTCAATACAGACAGTGCACTCAAAGCCACAACTCTGTTGCTCTTGAATTGTAACAAAAAATAATTATATTATATTTATTGACTCTTTGGAAAATTACAAATTTGTAATCAGCAAGACTGAAGAGGGTGCTGTCTGCTCTGCTTCCTAAATCCCTGAGAAAATGCTAAGGACCAGAAGAATGTGACATTGTGAAGAACAACAAAATAACTCAAATAAGTGTGGTTTATAAAAGCATGCGGGTGATATTAAAGACATCACCCTTGCCTCAGCTAGCTTCAAGAATTGCCCAGATGGATCCTTTTTTCTCATTGCTTTTAAATTACAGTTTGCTGAATCTGTAATTCACAGAAATATATCCTGGTGACCGCCTTGTAAATACCATTGCCAAGCCACCAGTCCCTTTCATTACAAGCCCTGATTGTGGATTAAATGATTTCATAAACATATTGGCTGTTTCACATTTGGCATGAGGCTACCGTAGAGCCCCCACAATCTATCATCACTGTTAATGAGATATCGACCTCCTCATAAACCAAGTGAAAAAAAGTTCCAGTTTGAATGTCAGCCAGGAAGAAAACCTTCCAGAATTTCTTCAGGCTCTGCAAACTCCTCTCAGACACTCTCTCCAGAATGGCCTCAGGAAAGGGGTAAGAGACTCCACCAGACAACAAGATCACAAGAACCAAACATGTGGGCACTGATGATGCCTGGGATCCTCCCTCCCCATGTCACCCAGGACTACCTTGAGCAGGTGAGGCAGGTTTCACAAACATTTTCACTGAAGACTCCCTAAAATTCAAGAATGGCGAATGCATGCATTTAGGGGTCCTGAAGGTTGTTGAATCCTATCATAATATCCAAATGTCCTAGAGTCATGTGTTATGCCATTGCATTTTTATTATACAGCTTGAATCCAATTCCACAGTATTCTCAGGCTTAATTTGGTATTTCAGAAACTCTGGGCTAAGTGAAATTTCTATGCCAAAAGAGGCACTAGCTTCTCCTGGACATTGAGTAGACTATGACTTTTAGCCACACAAAAGGCCCAAGGTTCACAGGCTTCACGATAAGACTATAAGACTGTCCTAAATGAGGACAAAAATTAACAAAAGTTGGTTTTCAGTTATACAATATTCTAAAATATCTTCTTTCTTAGATAAATCAAGCAATTTCTTTTAAATTACATACTGCCTTTGTGTTACTGCTAGTAGATCGTTGGTTAAAGATACAGATTATTAGTTTTATTTATAGTTATTTCTCAACAATGAATGAAGGTTAGAAGGAGCATTATGGTCAAGCCCAGAAAGTAGATAAGATGTCTCATATACATAACAAAACTTGAACTTCAGGCTTTATGGTCATTAAGGTCCTGTGTACTTTGGTACCAGTGGGAAGGGGAATATATAAGGAAGGGTGGAGGAGGTGAATATGGTGGAAATATTATGTACACATGTCTGTAAATGGATAAATGAGACCTGTTGAAACTATTCCAGGAATGGGGGAGGTAGGTAAAGGAGAGTGATGCAGGAGGTGAATCCAACTATGATATATTGTAAGAATTTTTGTAAATGTTACAATGTATCCACAAGTACAACGATAAATAAAGGGTGCTTAACAGAAAAAGATATGTATGCAAAACATTAGCCAAGAAGACACTTTAAAAAAAAGAATCTTCAAGATATGATCCACATGTACCTTTCTCTGGTAATGGTCTTCAAACTGCTTGTTCACACATCCTAAAAGAAATTTGAAAAGTGAACCTTATGACACATTTTTCTTCATAATATTGAATAATTATAATGGATATAATATCTAGCATATAATAAGTATTGATATTTTTAATCAAATGTTATATAGCACACATTTAAATATTTGCAAAGGAAGCAGTCACCATTGGTTCATGCCTGTAATTCTAGCTACTCAGGAGGCTGGAATCAGGAGGATCCCAGTTTGAGGCCAGCCTGGGCAGGGAGTTCATAAGACCCCATCGCAACCAACAGCTGTGCAGGGAGGCATGCACCTGTTATTCCAGCAATAGTAAGAAGTTTAAAATAGGAGGATTGTGGTCCAGGCAGGCCTCCGCAAAAAATGAGACTCTATCTCCAAAATAACCAGAACAAAGGGGCTGGAGGCATGGCTCAAGTATAAAGCAACTGAACCCAGGCACACCCTGAGTTTGAACCCAGTACCACCGAACTATGTGTAGATATATATCTTTCCAATAGAAACTAAGTGTAATAGTGGCTTGATATCAGTCATCAACTCATTTTTTTTAAAACACACAAATAAGCTCTTCTTGTCTTTTGATGTCTTCTTTTTTTTTAACTCATATTTTCATTGTTTTCCCCACAGAATTTTATCCCAAAGTGACTTTATATTTTATTCATGAAACTTTTTAATTACTCCATTAATATTCTCTATTAATAAAACAGGGTGCAAAAAGAGTTCTTAATTTATGTTTCATTTGACACATCTCTAAATTCATTAGACAGGTTTTGCTACAATAATACTATATTACCAACCCTAGAATCTCAGTAACCACAATAACAAATATTTATTTTTCTCACTCCAAAGTCACTGGGTAAGTGGAGGTTGTTCTGCTCATGTAGAGCAGGCCAGCTGGACTTGGCTCCTGATTCTGGGTTGGTTCAGGTCTGTTCCCTCCTCTTTTCCTTCCTGAACAAAAGCCACCCTACACATTACCTTATAGGAGTGGATGACACAAATTCAAGAGGTAGATCGAATCATCAAGCACATGTAAGGTCTCTACTTTGCCTCACATCTGCTAGGGTTCTACTGGTCAAAGCAGGTCACATGGTCAAGTCCATCATCAATGGAGTGAGGAAATGTACTTCTTTTACTGCAGAGGTAATGAGTGAAAAATTGAAAACTTTAAGTCCAATTGATCATTTTAGGCTTAAATTTTTTATTCTGATTGAATTACCATTATAACCATTATAATACAAATATCAAAACAGAAAAATATAATTTTTGAAAAGTAATTATTAATCATAAAAACATTTATTGAGAACATATCTCTTGATGATATTGAATTTTTAAATGTTTTATATCTGTGAAGTAGATATGATAACCATAAAATGAAATACAATTTAGTATTAATTTCATAATTAATTTTCATTCCTATAGATAAAAGCACTGAGAAACTCGTCACATGAAGAAATAAATAGGGTTTTTTGTTTTGGTTTTGTTTTAGTTTTTGTTTAGATTTGTTTTTTTAGTTTTAGTTCCAGCTAGCCTGGAACTCGTGATCCTTCCACCTCAGACACCTGAATGCTGGGATTTTGGGTATGGACCAAATAAAAAGAGTTTTAGAGCAATGTGGCCCAATTCTCAGGCTCCTTTGTTGCATACAAAAAGGACATAATGATGCCATCAAAAACTAATTTTAATGACCTAGATTCTGACAATTTGATTCAGTCATCTTTCAATTTTGCTAAAAACAAAGAATTAGAAACTATATGTTTTACAAAAGATTTTATTTCATACTCTACTCACTTTTTTCAATCTCTGGGAAGGACTTATAAGAGACTTTACCAAAATCTATCGAGTGACTATTAATTACACCTGGTTATACCTGATACTCTCCTTTATGAACACATTGGTTAACACAAATTACTCAGAAAACAATGGGGAAAATAATAATTTTAATTTTAACACAATTATGCTAAGCAATATTTGGGCATAAAGTGATTTTACTTTATAATCAAAGTTGGATCAGTAGATAAATTTTGGTAGAGAATATTTTATGTAACCTAGTGACAATACCAGTCTTCACATTAATCCAATCACCAAATCAGAATTCCTTTCTGTCCAAAGACTCTGATTTCATTTTTCAATTATAATAAGTATGTCAATAAAAGACCTTATGATACTCATCTCAAATTGCAATGTAACAACAGTCAAGAATAATTGATCTGTTTCTTCAGAAATAACCATTTAAAGACATAAATTGAATTTATTAATATTGACCAATGGTACATGCCAATTGTGATTTAACTTTTGGGAACCAAAACTTGTTTGTGTGAAAAATGGTGTTCCCAAGTCCAAGCAGGATTTAAACCACAGATAAACCCGGTCATTGAAACAGCTTGTGAGTGAGGAAACTTACATATTATTTCCAAACCAACTTCCCTATAGGACTGGGCATGTGCCTACCAGATACACAGAAGAAGATAATTCAAATCACACCAAGAATAAATAGTAGCTCTATACACATAAAAATGGTATATAGGAATCTCCCTCAGCCTCTATTGGCAGTGTAAAACTCTATCTTATAGACATAAGCCAGAAAATCACTTTCTTTCATCTCCTCCCCTACCTTCCTGAGTCTTCAGCCTTCCAGGGTTAACACCAGATAGAAAAGGCAAGTTAAATGGAATGACTGGCAGTTGTCAAGGAGGAGTGAGATAGCAGAGGGCTTAAAACCTGAAGGACCTGAAGGCCTGTGACAAGAAAGAATGGGACTCAGGAGAAAAGCTCCTCCAGGGAGAAAAAGGAAGTTAGTAAGTGGGAAGCTTGAGGAAGCCCACTTCCTCTCCCCATTCTCCACTCCAGGAGGATTCTGGGTGGGCATTAAAGAAGTTGACATAGTCTGAAACAACCAACTGCTCTGATAACTCTTTGGTAGGCCCTGTGTGTTAGTAATGGGCTAAAGAAAAGTCTTCTTCTTCTATTGGACTTCGCTGTCCTGGTCATCAGATGTTAACAGCTTTGTAAACAGACTTGCATTTAGATTGTTATGGGTTGTATGTGGCTTCACCCAAAAATCCTTGTGCTGTGGGTTTGGTGCCCAATACAGCACTATAAAAATACAGTGGAGCCTTTAACAAGTGAGGCCTAGTGGAATGCAGTTAATACATTGGGGGCCCTGCCTTCAGAAGGAAATCATGGTGGCCTTACAAAGTCAATTCCTAGGAGAATGGGCTTTTAGGAAAAGAGTGAGCCTGATGTGTGAATTGCTCTGGCTTCCTGTCTCATCACAGGATCTCTTCTGCACACCTTCCCATCATTGTGATGCCACTGTCTATGAGGCCCTCTCTAGAGATTGAAAAGACAGGGCTGCCTAATCTTGACCTGTCGATGTCCAAATCTATGAGCAAAATAAACCTCTTTTCTATATAAATGGCCAACTTCCGGCATTTTCTTAGAACAAATAACAGACTAATTCATAGGTTTTGCTTGCAACATAAATATGGTTTGGAAAAAAGAGAAAAGTTGACTAGGGTTGAAGTTTTCAACTTCTATGGTGGAAGAGGGAGAGTGGCTTTCCACTCATAGAACTGGTCAGACAGCCCACATACCACAGGGCTAGTTGGTTTCCTGGACTGAGAGGGACCCCAGGAGGAAGCACACATTCATCTGTTACCCATCCCAAGGGGATTCTTCACATCTCAGCCACATCCAAGTTGCCTGTCTTTAGGAAAGTACACAGTGATTATCTTTATAAGCTAAGTGAAAACCACATTTTCCAGGGTCACAAAGATTAGGAATAAGAGCTGAGACTAAAATTTAATCTATCTGTCTCAGCCAAAAAATATTATCACAAAGAGTACAAAGTAGATTTGAATTCTTTTTCATTAAGCTCCAGGAACATAAAATTAACATGGAGGAACCTAACATCTGAAGTACATTATTCCTTCAACTTTTTTCTCTCTTTCATCTTTCTTGTCTTTCATCCTTCTGTTTTTCTATAGAGGGAATGTGATAAGCCTTCCTGTCTTATAAATTAAAGACTTTTACTCCTATTATCATAGTCTGTGCAGTTGAGCACTATGCTCATAAGACCTTTTTAATGCACAGAGAAACTGATGACCACACTCAACCATTATCACATTGAGGCTGGCAGAACTCTAAGATTCCCCTGCAATGACATGTGTCCTTTTATAAGCCCTGCCTTTTGTGAGTGGTGGAACCATGAACATGAGAAATTACAACATGGTTAGGTTTTATTATATGGCACCACTGACTTTGGAAAGGCAGGTGATCCAGATGGGTCTGACTTTATCAGAGAGTTTTCTCCTTGCTACAGCTTATAGGAGAAGAAGTAGGAGATTCAGACATGAAAAAGATTCCATGGGATCCACTGATGTCTTTGGAGACAGAGGAGGGCATGTGGAAAGGACCTCAGAACAGCCTCCAAAAGCTGAGCTTGACCCCAGCTGACAGCCCACAAGAAAATAAGACCTCAGTCTTACAGCCATAGGAACTGGATTCTACCAACATCCTGAATGAGTCTGGGAATAGATTCTTCCCCAAAGCTCCCAGATGAAAATACACCTTTCAGACTTTGAGCAAACCCAGCCATGCCTCACTGGACTTCCGACCTATAGAACAGTGTTGTTTTAAACTTCTAAATTTGTAGCAATTTGTTACATAGCAATAGAAAGCCCATCTTAGATGTGATATAAGGATATTCACACAAAGAAAACAATATCAAAGAAAATATTTATTTATAAGAGATTTAGATTCTTCTGCTACATGAAGTTAATGATTGCGCCCATCTGATTCTGACAGTTACAAATATTCAATTTTTAGAGGGAGAATAAAAGCTTCAAAAAGGAATAGTAAATGTTTCTGGAGCCAAGGTAGACAAAGGAAAAGTCTTTCTGTACATGCAATTTTCATTTGAAAACTGGGAGACATTAGGAGCATTCATCTTGTCATGCTTACATCCAAAACTCATACACTATCCCCTCTGAAAGGTACTTATTGCTAAAAGAAAGAGTTAAAGATGTAAAAGCCAGAACAATAAAATGCCAAATGCCAACCTACAGTTTTAGTAGCTAGGCAATGAATGACAAGAGAGATGGGGACATCAACTCCTGAACAACCTACAGTTTTAGTAGCTAGGCAATGAATGACAAGAGAGATGGGGACATCAACTCCTGAAAAATACTTTTAACTGTTACCTCTGGGGTCATAAATTCAAATAACTATAAAAATGTTCCTGTGAAAGAAATGGTTTTCTATGACATTATTCTCTAGGAAGTATGAAACTTCTTTCACTCATTCCACAGAGGAGAATTTAAAACCACTCATATGTTACCAGATTAGAGACAATGAAAGACGACGATTCTACATCAAAAACAAATATGTTGTTAAGGCCAAGACACTTTTGCAATGGCAGTGCAAGAAGGAGCCCTGTGCCAGCTTCCCAGGTCTGGACACATCGTAACAATAGCAAGGTTGCTGGCTCACAGGACAGACAGCATAAAAGGGCCTCCCTTCAACACAGGAAAAAAGATGTTTATCGGTGAGGTTGAAGAATCTTCCAAAAACCTTCATTGTAGTCTTCCTTGATCGTAATTTCCTTCCACTGAAGCTTAAAAAAAGCAGTCTTAAAATACTAGCAGAAATCTATGTCATTGTGCCATACTGTTATATTTATATTTGAATTTCATCTGAGAGCAAAAGTTTCTCATGGCATATCAAATTCAAATATAAGTTAGACTTTTCTAAATATGTTTGACTCACATTCTGTACCAGTAAGCCAGTATCTCTGCTATACTGCATCTGTGATGACTTGAGAAGAGACCAGGGAAATCACTATCTCAGCCAAGAAGAGACTTGGGGAAAGGAAGCCCATGCCCAATAAGAGAAAAAAGAAGCCTTCCCAGTCTGCCCTGCTGGATCCAGGCATTCCATAGTAGCTAGCACAGGGAGAGTGGCTCTGGAGAAAAGTTGGATCTGTAATAAGTGAAATCAACAAGCTAACTCATCTTTTCATATCTGAATATGTTGGAAGCAAATCTGAAACCAGCTCAAACAAAGGTTTCATAGTAGTTTGAACATGGAAAAGAAAGAAAAAGAATTGAGTCATCCAATCACTTACAGCAGAGGAGTCTGGATGAACTCAGGAGAATGCATCTCAGGGGTCAGTACCTAGTTCATATAACAAGTCAATGGATTGGGCAGTCTAGCCTGAGCAAATCATACTGGTTTGCCTGGGAATTTCTGAGTGTTAACACCCAAAGTCTCATGTCTCAGGAAACCCCTTGGTTCTATGTGAATCCTGTCTTTGTATACATCAACCTGCAATCATTTGTTACAAGTAAATGTAGGAGTAAATGTGAAACAGAAATTTAATTAGGTCATATTCAATTTAACAATGTGGATTCATTAACTTTATCTATAAGGAAACAGACTTATAGTTACCAGTAGACATTTGTTTAAACTGCTTTTTGAGAAGTGCTTTTTGACAGAACGTTAGCATGAAGAGTGATTTCTTAAAGTCTTAAACTGATCCATAATTCTAGGACAAGTACTTAAGAGAATAGTCATTCCTGTACTAGAATTGTGCCAGGGTAACTTATGCTAGTTTGTCTGTATTTGCTGTGGCTGCTGCAGAACACCTGAAGCAGACATAATGGTGGTGAAACTGTAAGCAGCAACACAACAAAGGCAGTGGCTACAAATGCATCATTGATGAGAACTATGCCAGCAGAAGCAGAGAGTGCATTGACGCATCAGCTCTGCCACCTATGCCAACATCCTATGTATGTGCAGGAGGGAAGAGCAGGTGGAGGGCAAGAAGAGACATGCCTGAAGATTCTGCTACCTCCCTACCCCCACTCCAGACAGAAAAGGATTCATGTGTCCCCTGTCTTCAGCTACTAATTTTATCTTCTAGAATTGATCAATAATGTGCTTCTACTCTCATCATCCAAAATCAATAAGGAAATGAACAATGACATTATTGCGAATTATGACTACTTTAAGGGTAATGTATCCTGTCTAAATGAGTAACATTAATGCAAACACTATGTAGAAGGACTCAACATAGAACAGTAAAGGGCCTCTTACTAACCAGGCTCATTTGAATTTTAGGCCCATTTGAGTTTCTGCTTCTCTCTTTTTACTACCCAGTCCCCTGATGAATGTGATAATCAAAAGCAAAATTATATCAAACTACATGAATAATTGAAAAACTAACTCATCACCTTATGGCAAAAAGAGAGTTGACTGCATATTTTTCAAAATAGAAATATGCACTTCTGCTACTTTGATTTAGATGAGTGTCTCCCCCAGTAGTCCATGTGTTAAACACTTAGTCCTTAGGTGGTGCTTTGGAAGTTGGTAGAACCTGTAGGAGGTGAGGCACTGAGACTCCAAGGGGGCATTTTCTGCAATGCTCTGTCCAGATCCTTTGCTTCCTCTCCCTGATTGGGCTGCCAGTAATCCAGGGTCTGCATTTCTTACTCCTGACAGTTCACACCTGCAAAACCTTTAGAATACTACTGAACTTCTGGAGCTGCCAGAAGCTCCTGATCGTTTACATCCTCCCAAGGTGGGCTATGGCAGTAGCTGCCAAGTGCAAGAGTTTAAATGACTGGGCAAACTCTGCTGTGGGGTTTACACCCCAGAACTCCCACTCAGAATTGGACTCAGTGAGGAATTCTGGAATCTCGTTTCACTTGGCTTCCCCCACTCCCTCTCCTGCTTCTCCTGGGAGCATTTCCTTCATAAATCTCTGGCACATTAACACTTTTCTTGAGGTCTGGTTCTGAAGAGCCTGACACAGCTCTCACTCCAATGCATTGGGTGACAGAAATGTAAAGTTAAATGTTATACACCAGTATAAATCTTAGAGTGTCTTTTCCAGTGGGAAGTCAAGCTGATTGAATTTGGACTGCAAAATTTGAGACTAGAGAAGGGAATCTAGACACAGACAATGGCCAGCTGCTACCTTCCATGTAGTTCTAAAAATCTGTATCACTGACAATAGTAAGGAGAAAAAAATTATCTCTACAAGTTCAGGTTATAAGGTGATAAAAAGAACAAATACACTGCAAAAACAAACTCAAGGAGCCAAGCACTAGTAGCTCATGCCTGTAACTCTAGCAACTCAGGAGGCAGAGATCAAGAGGATCATGGTTCAAAGCCAGTCTGGGCCAATAGTTTGCAAGACCCTATCTGGAAAAAACCTTCAGAAAAAGGGCTGGTGAAGTGGCTTGAGGTGTAGGCCTTGAGTTCAAACCCCAGTACCACAAAAAAAAAAAAGAACTAAAGGTTCAAAGTCAAGTCACTTTCCAAAAGCTTGGAGTGGGAGTGTGCCTTCCTCTCCTTTTGCCCTAACATCACTTAAAACATCAATTTGTTTTTGCTTTGCTTCCAAGAACATAGGTTCTTTTTCTACCTGATGTTATCCAGACAGCAAGATCCAATGGAAAAAGCGTGGTATAAACTGGAAGGAAGATCCACATTATGGACTGGTAGAATCAACATAGTAAAAACAGCTATACTCTCAAAATCAATCTACATGTTTAATGCAATTCCCATCAAAATCCCAAAGACATTCATCAAAGAGATTGAAAAATCTACTGTTAAATTTATATGGAAACACAAGAGGCCATGAATAGCCAAGGCAATACTCAGTCAAAAGAACAACGCTGGAGGTATCACAATACCTGACTTCAAACTGTATTGCATAGCAATAGCAATAAAAACATCATGGTACTGGCATAAAAACAGACATGAAGAACAGTGGAACAGAATAGAAGACCCACATATGAAGCCACACAACTATAACCAACTTGTCTTTGACAAAGGTGCTAAAAATATATGATGGAGAAAAGACAGCCTCTTCAACAAAAACTGCTGGAAAAACTGGTTAGCAGTCTGCACAAAACTGAAATTAGATCCATGTATATCACCCTATACCAATATTAACTCAAAATGGATCAAGGACCTTAATATCAGACCCCAAACTCTAAAGTTGGTACAGGAAAGAGTAGGAAATACTCCACAATTAATAGGTATAGGCAAAGACTTTCTCAGTGGAACCCCAGAAGCTCAGCAACTGAGAGATAGCATAGACAAATGGGACCTCATAAAACTAAAAAGTTTCTGCTCAACAAAAGAAATGGTCTCTAAACTGAAGAGACCACCCACAGAGTGGGAGAAAATATTTGCCAGCTATACATCAGACAAAGGACTGATAGCCAGAATATATAGGGAACTCAAAAAACTAAACCCTCCCAAAATTAATGAAGCAATAAAGAAATGGGCAATTCCAAGATGGCGGCTAGAGGTAGGAAGCAGAAAGCGAACCTCCTATAGTGAAATCTTGGAGAGACGCTGGAGACACACTTTGCAGGCATAATCACCGAGAAAAGGCATAACTTTGACCCCTCCACATCTCCAGCCGGCGCAGAGAATCTCCACTTCACGTTAAACAGAGAACCGAGGAGGCCCCCGGGGCCGCCAGTGGCCGGCGCCCATACGGCTTGGGAAGACGCAGACCAGGTGAGCTTCACGGTACCGCAGTTCCCCCACAGACAAGCCTGGGCCAGAACAGCATAGCCCGCTGGACAGACTGACCTCCACCCGGGGAAAAAAGAGAAACTGAGTACTAAGCAATAAGAACAGCTAAGACACGCTGGAAAGAGGGTGGGGCGCCCTGAGCGCTGAAGATTGGGGGAAGGGAAGCCTTCCCGGGACTGTAAATAAACGAGCCGGGCGGGCCGGAGAGGCTCTGGCGGGAGCGGGGCGCGCCCAGCAACCAGGAGCGGGGAAGCTTGTGAGAGGAGGGAAGACCCACTTCCCAAGTGAACTGTAAATAAACACGCAGGCCTGACAACGCGGGGCAGTGTCACCTTTCCCAGTGCTTGGAAAGGGGAAAGCCTGTAGCAGAGGCTCCCGCACAGGAGAACTCTGAGCAAACAAAGCCTGTGGGACCAGGTGAGTGCTAGCTCACCCCAGAGATCTGCATAAATAACGCCGCCAGCTACAGGCTGAGAGCAGCAGGCAGGCAAGCCACAGTTGCAGATACCACTCTCAGAACTGCCTCCAGATGCTTTTTTTTCTTTTTCTCCCTACCTTTGATGAGAGAACAACCGAATTACACCTGCAAGCCGAAAAACTTACTGAAACTGTATTCGTTTGAACTGGGGACACTTGGTGGGACTTTTTTTTTTTTTTTAATCTTCTGTGTGTGTGTGAGTGTAGTTTTGTTCTACTTTATGCATCCCCTTTGATGAGACAACTACAGAACAACATCTGAGGCACCAACTCCAGGACTGGAGATTGAGACAGACATCCAAATTATTAAGACTGAAATTGCATTGCATATAAACTTGGAAGTTTTTTGGTTTTTTTTTTTTTTTAATTTTCTATTTTTCATTTTATTTTCATTCATTTTTATAAATAGATATTACTTTCATATACTTATTTTTTTTTATCTTTGATTTTCAATCCTCTCTCTGTCACTCTATTGTCTGTTCAGCTTACTGTCGATTAGTACACTAACACTCCCTGTTTATACCTTTGAAACTCTCTTGTCTGATACCTTGTTCTGCTTTCTCCCTCTTGTCTGTATATTTGTTTTCCCCTTTTCTTTAACTTGTTGCTTTCCATCTCAGCTCACTCTTCCATTCTCAATATTACCATTGTTATTATTACAAGCTAGAAAATACTTAATTACACACAGTACAGGGACAGTAACAACACCAAGGACAATGACAGGAAGACAGAAAAAACAAGGAAACCAGTTTCCCCACAGCAAAAAATTAGTACAGGAACCAGAGGGGAATGAAGAGAACAGAAACTCAGAGCCAGACTCCAACAAAATGAAGATAAACTATGCCAAAGGACCCAATGAAGCCTACAAGAATAATTTAAAAGAAGACATACTACAAGTACTCAATGAGAATTTTATAGAGATGATACTGGATAGGGTCAACCAAAATGTACAGGAGACACTCAAGAAATTCCAAGACAATAAAAATAGAGAATTTGAAAAAGCAAAACAAGAAATAAAGGAAACCATACAAGCACTGTATAAACACCAAAGTGAAAGAGAGAACACAATGAATAAATGGATAAATGAACTCAGGACAAAAATAGACAACAATAAAGAAGAAAACAGCCAGGATATGGAAAACCTCAGAAAAAAGAACAAAACAGAACTGCAAAACAAAACGGAAGGCCAATCCAGCAGAATAGAACAAACAGAAGACAGAATCTCAGAACTTGAAGATGAAATGGTAATTAAAGGAAAAACTGAAGAACTACTAATTAAACAACTCAAGACCTGTGAAAAGAAAATGCAAGAACTCACTGACTCCATCAAAAGACCAAACTTGAGAATCATGGGCATCGAAGAAGGAGAAGAGGTGCAAGCGAAGGGAATGCGTAATATATTCAACAAAATAATAACAGAAAATTTCCGAAATCTAGAGAAAGATATTCCCATACAAATGCAAGAGGCCTCCAGGACACCAAACAGACCAGATCAAAATAGAACTACTCCACGACATATCATCATTAAAACAACAAGTTCAGAAACTAAGGAAAGAATATTGAAGGCTGCAAGAGAGAAAAAACAAGTAACATACAAAGGTAAACCCATCAAAATCACAGCAGACTTCTCAACAGAAACATTAAAAGCAAGAAGAGCGTGGGGTGAGATCTTCCGGGCACTGAATGAAAATAACTTCAACCCCAGGATACTCTACCCAGCAAAGCTATCATTCAAAATAGATGGAGCAATAAAAGTCTTCCATGATAAGCAGAAACTAAAACAATATGTGACCACAAAGCCACCATTACAAAAGATTCTGCAAGGGATCCTGCACACAGAAAGTGACACCCAACTTAACCATGAAAAGGCAGGCAGCACCAAACCACAGGATAAGAAAAAGCAAGACAGTAGAGAGTAACATCAAGTTAGGTACACACAATCAAACCTTCAAACAACAGGGATAACTAAATGGCAGGAATCACCACATACCTATCAGTACTAACACTTAATGTTAATGGACTTAATTCACCCATCAAAAGACACCGTTTGACAAAATGGATTAAAAAAGAAGATCCAACAATTTGTTGCTTACAGGAGACTCATCTCACCGACAGAAATAAGCATATGCTTAGGATGAAAGGCTGGAAGAAGATTTACCAAGCCAATGGCCCCCGAAAACAAGCAGGAGTAGCAATACTTATCTCTGACAAAGTAGACTTCAAACCTACATTGATCAAATGAGATAAAGAAGGACATTCCATACTAATAAAAGGGGAAATAGACCAAAAGGAAATAATAATCATCAATCTGTACGCACCCAATGTCAACGCACCCAATTTCATCAAACATACCCTGAAAGACCTAAAAGCATATACAAACGCCAACACAGTGGTTGTGGGAGACTTTAACACTCCATTATCATCAATAGATAGGTCATCCAAACAAAAACTCAATAAAGAAATCCAAGATCTAAAATATGCAATAGATCAAGTGGACCTAGTAGATGTCTACAGAACATTTCATCCAACCTCTACACAATATACATTCTTCTCAGCAGCCCATGGAACCTTCTCCAAAATAGATCATATCCTAGGGCACAAAGCAAGCCTCAGCAAATATAAGAAAATAGAAATAATACCATGCATACTATCTGACCACAATGCAGTAAAAGTAGAACTCAACAACAAAAGTAAAGACAAAAAACATGCAAACAGCTGGAAACTAAATAACTCATTACTTAATGAAGAATGGATCATCGATGCAATAAAAGAGGAAATTAAAAAGTTCCTAGAAGTCAATGAAAATGAAAACACAACCTACCGGAACCTATGGGACACAGCTAAGGCAGTCTTGAGAGGAAAGTTTATAGCCATGAGTGCATATATTAAAAAGATTGAAAGATCCCAAATCAATGACCTAATGATACATCTCAAACTCCTAGAAAAACAAGAACAAGCAAATCCCAAAACAAATAGAAGGAGAGAAATAATAAAAATAAGAGCTGAAATCAACGAAATAGAAACCAAAAAAACCATACAAAGAATTAATGAAACAAAAAGTTGGTTCTTTGAAAAAATAAACAAGATCAATAGACCCCTGGCAAACCTGACTAAAATGAGGAGATAAAAAACCCAAATTAGTAGAATCAGGAATGCAAAAGGGGAGATAACAACAAACACCATGGAAGTCCAGGAAATCATCAGAGACTACTTTGAGAACCTATATTCAAAGAAATTTGAAAATCTAAAAGAAATGGACAGATTTCTAGATACATATGATCATCCAAAACTGAACCAAGAGGAAATTAATCACCTGAATAGACCTATAACACAAAATGAAATTGAAGCAGCAATCAAGAGTCTCCCCAAAAAGAAAAGTCCAGGACCTGATGGATTCTCTGCTGAATTCTATCAGACCTTTAAAGAAGAACTGATACCAACCCTCCTTAAACTGTTCCATGAAATAGAAAGGGAAGGAAAACTGCAAAACACATTTTATGAAGCCAGTATTACACTTATCCCAAAACCAGGCAAAGACACCTCCAAAAAGGAGAACTATAGGCCAATCTCCTTAATGAACATTGATGCAAAAATCCTCAACAAAATAATGGCAAATCGAATTTAGCAACACATCAAAAAGATTATTCACCACGACCAAGTAGGCTTCATCCCAGGGATGCAGGGGTGGTTCAACATACGAAAATCAATAAACGTAATAAACCACATTAACAGAAGCAAAGACAAAAACCACTTGATCACCTCAATAGATGCAGAAAAAGCCTTTGATAAGATCCAACATCATTTCATGATAAAAGCTCTAAGAAAACTAGGAATAGAAGGAAAGTTCCTCAACATTATAAAAGCTATATATGACAAACCTATAGCCAGCATTATACTTAACGGAGAAAAATTAAAACCATTCCCTCTAAAATCAGGAACCAGACAAGGATGCCCACTATCTCCACTCCTATTCAACATAGTACTGGAATTCCTAGCCAGAGCAATTAGGCAAGAAGAAGGAAAAAAAGGAATACAAATAGGTAAAGAAACTGTCAAAATATCCCTATTTGCAGACGACATGATCCTATACCTTAAAGACATAAAAAACTCTACTCAGAAGCTTCTAGACATCATCAATAGCTATAGCAAGGTAGCAGGATATAAAATCAACATAGAAAAATCATTAGCATTTCTATACACTAACAATGAGCAAACGGAAAAAGAATGTATGAAAACAATTCCATTTACAATAGCCTCAAAAAAAATCAAATACCTAGGTGTAAACCTAACAAAAGATGTGAAAGACCTCTACAAGGAAAACTATACACTTCTGAAGAAAGAGATTGAGGAAGACTATAGAAAGTGGAGAGATCTCCCATGCTCATGGATTGGTAGAATCAACATAGTAAAAATGTCGATACTCCCCAAAGTAATCTACATGTTTAATGCAATTCCCATCAAAATTCCAATGACATTCATTAAAGAGATTGAAAAATCTACTGTTAAATTTATATGGAAACACAAGAGGCCACGAATAGCCAAGGCAATACTCAGTCAAAAGAACAATGCAGGAGGTATCACGATACCTGACTTCAAACTATATTACAAAGCAATAACAATAAAAACAGCATGGTACTGGCACAAAAACAGACATGAAGACCAGTGGAACAGAATAGAGGATCCAGATATGAAGCCACACAACTATGAGCAACTTATCTTTGACAAAGGAGCTAAAAATATACGATGGAGAAATAGCAGCCTCTTCAACAAAAACTGCTGGGAAAACTGGTTAGCAGTCTGCAAAAAACTGAAACTAGATCCATGTATATCACCCTATACCAAGATTAACTCAAAATGGATCAAGGATCTTAATATCAGACCCCAAACTCTTAAGTTGATACAAGAAAGAGTAGGAAATACTCTGGAGTTAGTAGGTATAGGTAAGAACTTTCTCAATGAAACCCCAGCAGCACAGCAACTAAGAGATAGCATAGATAAATGGGACCTCATAAAACTAAAAAGCTTCTGTTCATCAAAAGAAATGGTCTCTAAACTGAAGAGAACACCCACAGAGTGGGAGAAAATATTTGCCAATTATACATCAGACAAAGGACTGATAACCAGAATATACAGGGAACTTAAAAAACTAAATTCTCCCAAAACTAATGAACCAATAAAGAAATGGGCATGTGAACTAAACAGAACTTTCTCAAAAGAAGAAATTCAAATGGCCAGAAAACACATGAAAAAATGCTCACCATCTCTAGCAATAAAGGAAATGCAAATTAAAACCACACTAAGATTCCACCTCACCCCTGTTAGAATAGCCATCATCAGCAACACCACCAACAACAGGTGTTGGCGAGGATGCGGGGAAAAAGGAACCCTCTTACACTGTTGGTGGGAATGTAGACTAGTACAACCACTCTGGAAAAAAATTTGGAGGCTACTTAAAAAGCTGGACATCGATCTACCATTTGATCCAGCAATACCACTCTTGGGGATATACCCAAAAGACTGTTACTCCAGAGGCACCTGCACATCCATGTTTATTGCGGCACTATTCACAATAGCCAAGTTATGGAAACAGCCAAGATGCCCCAGCACTGATGAATGGATTAAGAAAATGTGGTATCTATACACAATGGAATTTTATGCAGCCATGAAGAAGAACGAAATGTTATCATTCGCTGGTAAATGGATGGAATTGGAGAACATCATTCTGAGTGAGGTTAGCCTGGCTCAAAAGACCAAAAATCGTATGTTCTCCCTCATATGTGGACATTAGATCAAGGGCAAACACAACAAGTGGATTGGACTATGAGCACATGATAAAAGCGAGAGCACACAAGGGAGGGGTGAGGATAGGTAAGACACCTAAAAAACTAGCTAGCATTTGTTGCCCTTAATGCAGAGAAACTAAAGCAGATACCTTAAAGCAACTGAGGCCAATAGGAAAAGGGGACCAGGAACTAGAGAAAAGGTTAGATTAAAAAGAATTAACCTAGAAGGTAACACCCACGCACAGGAAATCAATGTGAGTCAATGCCCTGTATAGCTATCCTTATCTCAACCAGCAAAACCCCTTGTTCCTTCCTATTATTGCTTATACTCTCTCTACAACAAAATTAGAGATAAGGGCAAAATAGTTTCTGCTGGGTATTGAGGGGGGGAGCGGGAGGGGGTGGAGTGGGTGGTAAGGGAGGGGGTTGGGGCAGGGGGGAGAAATGACCCAAGCCTTGTATGCACATATGAATAATAAAAGAAAAATGAAAAAAAAAATTTACGAGAGAAAAAAAAAAAAAAAAAAGAAATGGGCAAGTGAACTAAACAGAACTTTCTCAAAATAGGTATTCAAATGACCAAAAAACACATGAAAAAATGCTCACCATCTCTAGCAATTAAGGAAATGCAAATCAAAACCACACTAAGATTCCACCTCACCCTTGTTAGAATAGCCATCATCAAAAACACCACCACCAACAGGTGTTGGTGAGGATGTGGGGAAAAAGGAACCCTCTTACACTGTTGGCAGGAATGCAAACTAGTACAACCACTTTGGAAAAAAATTTGGAGGCTTCCTAAAAATCTAAACATAGACCTGCCATATGATCCAGCAATACCACTCTTGGGGATATACCCAAGAGTTACTCCCAAGGCACTTGCACACCCATGTTTATTTCAGCACTATTCACAATAACCAAGTTATGGAAACAGCCAAGATGCCCCACTATCGATGAATGGATTAAGAAAATGTGGTATTTATACACAATGGAATACTACTCAGCTGTGAAGAATAATGAAATCTTATCATTTGCAGGTAAGTGGATGGAACTGGAGAACATCATTCTGAGTGAGGTTAGCCAGGCCCAGAAGATCAAAAATTGTATGTTCTCCCTCATATGCAGACTGTAGATCTAGGGCAAACACAACAAGGGGATTGAACTTTGATCACATGATGAGGTGAGAGCACAGAAAGGAGTTATCAGGATAGGCAAGAAATCCCCCCAAGAAAAACCAAGATAGCGTTTGATGTCCTCAATGCAAAGGAACTAATGGAGAAACTTTAAAATGACAGAGGCCAATAGGAGAAAGGGACCAGGAACTATAGAAAAGGTTAGTTTGAGAAAAACTAATTTAGAATGTAGCACATATGTACAGGAAAGCAATGTGAGTAAACTCCCTGTATAGCTATCCTTATCTCAACTAGCAAAAACCCTTGGTCTTTCCTATTATTGCATATACTCTCTCTTCAACAAAATTAGAGATAAGGGTAAAATAGTTTCTACCTGGTAGTGAGGGGGTGGGGGGAAAGGGAGGGGGTGGGGAAAAAGGAGGGGCAGGGGGAAGAGGGGAGAAATTACCCAAACATTGTACCACATATGAATAAAAGAAATTAAAAAAAGAAAAAAAATCCATGTTATATACCAGCAATGAACAAGTGGGATCTGAAATTCAATAAACAATACTAGTTATTTTAGCACCCAAAAATGAAATCCTTGGGTATAAATCTAACAAAATATCTACTACATATGTAGAAAACTTATGAGATTGTAATGAAAGAAAGAATTCATGCACTGAAGACCCAATGTTGTTAAGATGTCAGCTCTTAACTTATCCATAAATAGAAGGCAAGGCAAACTCAATCAAACTCCCAACAAGATATTTGGTAGATACCAAAAACTTTTTCTAAAGTTTATATGAAAATGTATATATTTATACATATATATAACATATATATGTATATGTTAATACATATGTATTAATATACATATGTATATAATAGCAACACAACCCTGAAGAAGAAAGTAGGAGAACTCACACTGCTGGATTTCTTTTATTTATTAGCATATAATAGTTATACAGGGGAATACATTGTGATATTTACTTATGTGCTTACTGTATATATTAGTTAGATTTACCCCTCTACCATTCTCCCTCTCCTTCCTACACACTACTTAGAACAATTTCATCAGGTTTTATTCTTCTATTTTTGTATCTGAATAAAAAATACATCTACCATATTCACCCTCATTCACCCTTTCCTTATGGCTTCCACTCTCCCACTGGTACTCACTCCTACAAAAGACCTGTTTTGCCCTCTTGTCCCTCATTTTTAAAAAAGTATGTATTGATAGTTCAAGGGAGTTTTACCCTGGCATTTCAGACATGTAAGTGCCAGGCTTTAATCAGATCAATGCCCCATTCTTTACTCTCTATCACTCTGCTTCCCCAACATTTAACAGTTCATAGTGTATTATGTGATACTGCATTCATAGATAGATGGGAAGTTTCAATATTTTTCATCTCTAACACTGCTAGATTTTAAGAGGTGATATAAACCTATAGTAGTCAAGACAGCATGGTATTGTTGAAAAAATACAGACATACATTAGGGATCCCAGAAATAGACACTTACAAATATCACAGTGTGAGGAGGAGAGAGTAAAGGAGGCACAGAATATGTCTGAGGTGACAAAACTATTCCATGTGATGCTGTGATAGTCAGCACATGACACTGTGCATTTGCTGAAGTCTACTGAACTCCACAGCACAAAGAGTAAAATTTAATGTATTCAAAATGGAGTGAAGCTGTCATTTAGGAGGTCAGAAGAATCCTAAGATGGAATACAGAACACAGTTTAAAAAAAACTAACCTAATTTTCAACTATAAATAATAACCTCACTAAAGGAATGTGGCAGGAGAGGAAAGATGCTGACTTGGTTATCTGTGGAAATGAATACAGTCTGTATAACTAAAGGGAAAAGAAACCATATATAAATACTGTATTCTAGTTGATAAAGTAGTTTCCTGTGGAAATAAAAAAAATTAACCATTCTGATGTTGTTACACATGTATACTAGAACTGGACCATTAAGTAAAAGGATGGCAGATGGTGAGAGCCATCACTTCTCACTGTTAGAATGGGAAGTTATAGTTAAGCAAGGGAGGAGGCTAGAATGATCCATTAATTGAAGACATCAATATGGAATCATGCTTAGCTTAATATAGATACAGATTGTTGCATATCAAAATATTTATGGATATGTTCAGCAAGTATTAACATATACATCTATATTTTCTTGCTCTGCCAGATGACAGGGACAGATAAAATGACACCTCAGTAGCAAGAAACCTACCTCATGCCCCTACCTTGGTGTCTATTAATCATGTTTCTCTCAAGGAACAGAGTCAACAGGAGATGTGTGCATGTGTGGACATGTGTATGTGTGTGAGAGAGAGAGAGAGAGAGAGGAGACTTACTGTGGTAATTGCCTCATGAAAATGTGCAGGCTGAGAAGTCTCATGATATCCATTTGCAAGCTGTAAACCAAGGAAAACTGGTGGTGTGATTCAGCTCACTCCAAAGTAAAACACAGGTATAAGTCTCAGAGTCAGAAGGCCTGAGAACCTGGGGCTCTGATATGGAAGGGCAGGAGGAGATAGATATCCTAGTGCAAAGGAAAAGGGAATTCATGATTTCTCTGTCTCTTTGTCTTAGTCCTCTATGGATAGGATGATGCCAATGCACACTGGGCACCCCTCAACCCAATCAAGTTGACACATAAAATTAACCATCAAGGTTTTCAATGCTGTTCTCCAAGAAAAGATATCACTGTCCCATGGGAAAAGGATTGATTCTAGGACTAGGAAAGGAAATATACAAGATTTCCCAGGGGCATCATATAGTACAGAAAATAAGGCGATACTCAAATTAACAAGAAAACACACAATGATGAAGGGTTATTGAAGGGACACAGGAGCCCAAATGAAAGGGTTCTCAATAGTCAAAACTGGAACAATTTGAAATAACAAATAAAAGTAGCCTTGGATCATAACCCAAAATTTTTAAAAATCCATAAACCCTTACTGGTATCAACAAACAATTAAATAAATAAATAAGAAAGAAGATACAAATATCCCATGCAGAGTAATTCCAAATAATTAATGTGAACACTTGACCCCCACTTCATGAGTGTGGACTACACATGACCTTCTTCTAAAAAGTAAGTATGGATAGCAGGAGTGGGAGGGTGATAAGAGAAGTGTAACTTCAAACAGTGTTTCAACCAATGTGATCAAACTCAGCATCAACAGATAAGCCATGCTAATAGTATGTATAATTAAATGGTATTTTATATATGGGGGTTTTCTCCTCAGTCTATTCATGAGAAAAATAGAAGAAAAATCCCAATAGAATAACTTCTATAAAATATCTGTCTAGTACTACTATATTCCCCAAAATTGTCAAGTCATCAAAAATGGAAAGTCTAAGATACTGTCATAATAACAGCAGACAAAGGAACCATTATGAGTAGAAGTAAAATGGAAGGATTCTGAGAAAGAAAGCTATTATTAAGTTAAAACTAAGGAAATGTGAATAAAATATGGAATTTAGCTAATAAGGTATCACTACTGATTCATTTAACTGGGGAAATGAGTATGGAACATATGGAAAATCTCTGTACAATCTTTGTAATTTCTCTGTAAATCTAAAACTACTCTTTTTTTCTTTTATTATTCATATGTGCATACAAGGCTTGGGTCATTTCACCCCCTGCCCCCACCCCCTCCCTTACCACCCACTCCACCCCCTCCCTCTCCCCCCAACCCCCTCAATACCCAGCAGAAACTATTTTGCCCTTATTTCTAATTTTGTTGTAGAGAGAGTATAAGCAATAATAGGAAGGAGCAAGGGTTTTTGCTGGTTGAGATAAGGATAGCTATACAGGGCATTGACTCACATTGATTTCCTGTGTGTGGGTGTTACTTTCTAGGTTAATTCTTTTTGATCTAACCTTTTCTCTAGTTCCTGGTCCCCTTTTCCTGTTGGCCTCAGTTGCTTTTAAGGTATCTGCTTTAGTTTCTCTGAGTTAAGGGCAACAAATGCTAGCTAATTTTTTAGGTGTCTTACCTATCCTCACCTCTCTCTTGTGTGCTCTCGCTTTTATCATGTGCTCAAAGTCCAATCCCCTTCAAAACTACTCTTTTAAAAAGTATGCTGTGTTCTCTTTCTAGCTTCACTGATGAAACAGCACATTATTGCGAGAGATCAAGAAAATCTCAGGCCGAGATTCCAAGATGGCAGCTAGAGGGAGGAAACAGAAAGCGTGCCTCCTAAGGTAAAATCTTGGAAAGATGCTGGACATACACCTTACAGGAAAAACCGCTGAGAAGAGGCAAAACTTTGACTCCTCCACACCTGCAGCCTGCACATAGCATCTCCACTTCACATTAAATGGAGGCTCACATGCCACTGCCAGATGGTAGTGCCCAGATGGCTTGGGAAGACACAGACCACAAGGTGAGCTAAGCAGCATGCAGTACTCCAACAGACAACCCTGGGCCAGATCAGCATAGCCCCCTGGACAGACTGACCCCAACCCGGTAAAAAAAGAAAAAAAAACTGAATAATAAGCAATAACAACAAAAAAGACATGTAGCAAAGTGGGCAGGGCACTCTGAGCACCAAAGAGGAAGGGAGGGGAAATCCCTCACAACACACCGAAAGGAGAAGGCACACACCCAGCAACCTGGAGCAAGAAAGCTTGTAAAAGTGGCAGTGGGAGGAAAACTCCACAGGACAGGGGGGAAGACCCACTTCCCATGTGAATTGTAAATAAACAAGCTGGCCAGACAAGGCAGGAGCAGCAGCACATGCCCAGCAATCAGGAGCGGGAAAGCTTGTAAAAGTGGCGGTGGAAGGAAAACTCCACAGGAGACTGGGGAAGACCCACTTCCCATGTGTACTGTAAACAAACACGCAGGCCCGAGAAAGCTGGTGTGGTGTCACCTCCCCTAGTGTGCTTGGAAAGGGGAAAGCTTGTAGAAGTGGCGGTCACTCCCAGGAGAACTCTAAGTAAACAAAGCCTGAGGGGCGAGGTGAGTGTTAAGCTCACTCTTGAGATCTGCAAAAATAAAGCCTCCAGCAACAGCAGGCTGACAGCAGCGAGCGAGTGAACCACAGCCTCAGATAGCCATTCACAGAACTGTCTCCAGACTCTTTTTTTTTTCTTTCTTCCTTTGATAAGACAACCACTGAACTACACCTGCATGCTGAAAAACTTACTGAAACTGTATTGCATATGAACTTGGGAAACGTGGTGGTTTTTTTTGTTTTGTGTTGTTTTGGTTTGGTTTGATTTGGTTTGGTTTTTTCCCCTTTGATGAGACAATGACAGAAGTACTTCTGAAGCACCATCTCCAAGATTGCAGGCTGAGGGATGAACACCAAAATGATTAAGACTGAAACTTTATTGCATTTGAACTTGGAGATTTTTTTTCTTTTTTTTTTTTTCTTTTTTTTTTTAAATCCTCTCTCTGTCTCTCTAATTCCTGTTCAGCTTACTGTTGATTAGTACACTATCTCTACCTGTTTATATCTTTGAAACTTTTTGTTTGTTTCTTTGTTTTGTTTTTTCACTTGTTTATTTGTTTTTCCATTTTATTTTAACTTCTTTGCTTTCCATCTCCTCTCACCCTTCCATTCTAAATATCACCAGTGTTATTATTACAAGCTGGAAAATAGTTAATTGCACACAGTACAGGGACAATAACAACACCAAGGGCAATGACAGGAAGACAGAAAAAACAGGGAAACCCACAATAAAAAATTAGCACAAGAACCAGAGGGAAATGAAGAAAACAGATACTCAGATCCAGACACCAACAAAATGAAGATAAACTATGCCAAAGAACCCAATGATTCCCACAAGAATAATCTAAAAGAAGAAATCCTACAGGTAATCAATGAGAATTTTATAGAGATGATACTGGATATGGTCAACCAAAATGTACAGAAGATACTCAAGAAATTCCAAGACAACAAAAATGGAGAATTTGAATAAGCACAAGAAGAAACAAAAAAAATCATAGAAACACTGTATAAACACCAAAGTGAAACAAAGAACAAGACTAATAAAGAGATAAATGAACTCAGGATATGGAAAACCTCAGAAAAAACAACAAAACATAAATGCAAAACAAAATAGAAGGCCAATCCAGCAGAATAGAACAAACAGAAGACAGAATCTCAGAACTCAAAGATGAAATGGGAATTAGAAGAAAAACCAAAGAACTATTAGTTCAACAACTCAAGACCTGTGAAAAGAAAATGCAAGAACTCACTGACTCCATCAAAAGACCAAACATGAGAATCATGGGCACTGAAGAAGGAGAAGAGGAGCAAGCAAAAGGAATGTGTAATATATTCAACAAAATAACTACAGAAAATTTTCCAAATCTAGAGAAATCTATGTCCATACAGATGCAAGAAGCCTCCAGAACACCAAATAGGCCACCAAAATAGCACTAAAAAACAGCATATTATCATTAAAACAAGTACAGAGACTCGAGAAAAAATATTGAAAGGTGTAAGACAGAAAAACCAAATAACATACAAAGATAAACCCATCAACATCACAGCAGACTTATCAACAGAAACATAAAAAGGAAGAAGAGCTTGGGGTGAGGTCTTCTGGGCACTGAATGAAAATAACTTCAACCCTAGGATACTCTACCCAGCAAAACTAACATTCAAAATAGATGGAGCAATAAAAGTCTTCCATGATAAGCAGAAATTAAAAAAATATATGACCACAAAGACACCACTACAAAAGATTCTTCAAGGGATTCTGCACACAGAAAGTGAAACCCAACATAACCATGAAAGGGCAGGCAGCACCAAACTACAGGAAAAGAAAAAGCAAGAAAGTAGAGAGTAACCTCAACTTAGGTACACACACTCAAACCTTCAAGCATTTAAGACAACTAAATGACAGAAATTACCACATACCTATCAGTATTAACACTTAATGTGAATGGACTTAATTCTCCCATCAAAAAGTACCATTTGATTAACTGGATTAAATGGAAGATCCAACAATGTGTTGCTGACAGGAGACCCATCTCACTGACAGAAATAAGCATAGGCTTAGCATGAAAAGTGGGAAGAAGATTTACCAAGCCAATGGCCCCCCAAAACAGGCAGGAGTAGCAGTACTTATCTCTGACAAAGTAGACTTCAAACCTACATTGACCAAACGAGATAAAGAAGGACATTCCATACTAATAAAAGGGGAAATAGACCAAAAGGAAATAACAATTATCAACCTATATGCACACAATGTCAATGCACCCAATTTCATCAAACATACCCTGAAGGACCTAAAAGCATATATTAATTCCAACACAGTGGTCATGGGAGACTTTAACACCCCATTATCATCAATAGACAGGTCATCCAAACAAAAAATCAACAAAGAAATTCTAGATCTAAAATATACCACAGATCAAATGGACCTAGTTAATGTCTACAGAATATTCCATCCAACTTCTACACAATATACATTCTTCCCAGCAAACCATGCAATCTTCTCCAAAATAGACCATATGATAGGGCATAGAGCAAGCCTCAGCAAATATAAGAAACTAGAAATTATACCATGTATTCTATCTGATCACAATGCATTAAACCTAGAACTCAACAACAAAAATAAAGACAAAAAACATGCAAAGAGCTGGAAACTTAATAACTCATTGCTAAATGAACAATAGGTCATTGAGGAAATTAAAAAGTTCCTGGAAGTCAATGAAAATGAAAACACAACCTACTGGAACCTATGGGACACAGCTAAGGCAGTCCTGAGAGGAAAGTTTATAGCCATGAGTGCATATATTAAAAAGACTGAAAGATCCCAAATCAATGACCTAATGATACATCTCAAACGCCTAGAAAAACAAGAACAAGCAAATCCCAAAACAAATAGAAAGAGAGAAATAATAAAAATAAGAGCTGAAATCAATGAAATAGAAACCAAAAAAACCATACAAAGAATTAATGAAACAAAAAGTTGCTTCTTTGAAAAAATAAACGAGATCAACAGACCACTGGCAAAACTGACTAAAATGAGGAGAGAAAAAACCCAAATTAGTAGAATCAGGAGAGATAACAACAAACACCATTGAAGCCCAGGAAATCATCAGAGACTACTTCAAGAACCTATATTCAAATAAATTTGAAAATCTTAAAGAAATGGACAGATTTCTAGATATTTATGATCATCCAAAACTGAACCAAGAGAATATTAATCACCTGAATAAATCTATAACACAAAATGAAATTGAAGCAGCAATCAAGAGTCTCCATAAAAAGAAAGATCCGGGACCTGATGGATTCTTTGCTGAATTTTATCAGACTTTTAAAGAAGAACTGATACCAACCCTCCTTAAACTGTTCCACGAAATAGAAAGGGAAGGAAAACTGCCTAACATATTTTATGAAGCCAATATTAGACATATCACCAAACCAGGCAAAGATACCTCCAAAAAGGAGAACTATAAGCCAATCTCTTTAATGAACACTGATGCAAAAATCCTCAATAAAATAATGGCAAACAGAATTCAACAACACATCAAAAAGATCATTTACCATGACCAAGTAGGCTTCATCCCAGGAATGCAGGGGTGGTTCAACATATGAAAATCAATAAACATAATAAACCACAGCCACAGAAACAAAGACAAAAACCACTTGATCATCTCAATAGATGCAAAAAAAGCCTGTGTTAAGATCCAACACCATTTCATAATAAAAGCTCTAAGAAAACTAGGAATAGAAGGAATGTACCTCAACATTATAAAAGCTACATATGATAAACCTACAGCCAGCATTATACTTAATGGAGAAAAACTGAATCCATTCCCTCTAAAATCAGGAACTAGACAAGGATGCCCACTATCTCCACTCCTATTCAACATCATACTGGAATCCTAGCCAGAGCAATTAGGCAAGAAGAAGGAATAAAAGGAATACAAATAGGTAAAGAAACTGTCAAAATATCCCTATTTTCAGATAACATGATCCTATACCTTAAAGACCCAAAAGAACTCTACTCAAAAGCTCCTAGACACCATCAATAGCTATAGCAAGGTAGCAGGATATAAAATCAACATAGAAAAATCATTAGCATTTCTATACACTAATAATGAACAAACTGAGAAAGAATATATGAAAACAATTCCTTTTACAATAGCCTCAAAAAAATCAAATACCTATGTGTAAATATAACAAAGGATTGAACAATCTCTACAAGGAAGACTATAAACTTCTGAAGAAAGAGATTGAGGAAGACTATAGAGAGTGGAGAGATCTCCCATGCTCATGGATTGGTAGAATCAACATAGTAAAAATGTCTATACTCCCAAAAGTAATCTACGTGTTTAATGCAATTCCCATCAAAAGCTAATGATATTCATTAAAGAGATTGAAAAATCTACTATTAAATTTATATGGAAACACAAGAGGCCACAATAGCCAAGGCAATAGTCAGTAAAAAGAACATTGGAGGTATCATGATACCCAACTTCAAACTATATTACAAAGCAAGAACTTTCTCAATGGAATCCCAGCAGCTCAGCAACTAAGAGATAGCATAGACAAATGGGACTTCATAAAACTAAAAAGCTTCTGCCCAACAAAAGAAATGGTCTCTAAACTGAAGAGACCACCCACAGAGTGGAAGAAAATATTTGCCAGCTACACATCAGACAAAGGACTGATAACCAGAATATATGGGGAACTCAAAAAACAAAACTCTCCCAAAATTAATGAACCAATAAAGAAATGGGCAAGTGAACTAAACAGAACTTTCTCAAAAGAAGAAATTCAAATGGCCAAAAAAACGCATGAAAAAATGCTCACCATCTCTAGCAATAAAGGAAGTGCAAATTAAAACCACTCTAAGATTCCTCCTTACCCCTGTTAGAATAGCCATCATTAGCATCACCACTAACAAAAGGTGTTTGCGAGGTTGCGGGGGAAAAAGGAACCCTCTTACACTGCTGTTGGGAATGTAAACTAGTACAACCACTCTGGAAAAAAATTTGGAAGCTACTTGAAAATCTACATTGATCTACCATATGATCCAGCAATACCACTCTTGGGGATATTCCCAAAAGACTGTGACACAGGTTACTCCAGAGGCACCTGCGCACCCATATTTATCACAGCACTATTCACAATAGCCAAGTTATGGAAACAGCCAAGATGCCCCACTACCAACAAATGGATCAAGAAAATGTGGTATTTATACACAATGGAATTTTATGCAGCCGTGAAGAAGAATGAAATGTTATCATTCGCTGGTAAATTGATGGAATTGGAGAACATCATTCTGAGTGAGGTTAACCTGGTCCAAAAGACCAAAAATCATATGTTCTCCCTCATATTCGGACATTAGATCAAGGGCAAACACAAGGGGATTGGACTTTGATATCATGAAAAAGTGAGAACACACAAGGAAGTTATGAGGATACGTAAGAAACCTAAAAAACTAGATAGCATTTGTTGCCCTCAACTCAGAGAAACTAAAGCAGATACTTTAAAGCAACAGAGGCCAATAGGAGAAGGGGACCAGGAACTAGAGAAAAGGTTAGTTCAAGAAGAATTAACTTAGAAGGTAACACACATATATAAGAAATCAATGCATGTCAACTCCCTGTATAGCTATCCTTATCTCAACAAGCAAAAACCCTTGGTCCTTCCTATTATTGCTTATACTCTCTCTTCAACAAAATTAGAGATAAGGGCAGAATAGTTCCTGCCGGGTAGCGAGGGGCAAGGGGGGATAAGGAAGTGAGCATGGGGGGAGGAGGGGAGAAGGTGAGAGAAATGACCCAAACATTGTATGCACATATGAATAAAATAAAAATTTTTTAAAAACCCTACAGCTCACATCATACTTAATGATCAGAAACTAGAAGTTTTCCCACTAAGATCAGGAACAAAACAAAGATGTCTTCTCTTACAACTCCTTTTCAACATCATACTGCAAGTCCTAACCAAGGTAATAAGACAAGAAAAAGAAATAAAAGCTATACTGAATGAGAATTTTTAAAAATAAGTAGAACTATCTTTTTTCATAGATCACATGACTATATAGAAAATATGAAATAATTGACACAAAAAACTCCTGGAGCTAATTAGCAATTATAGCAAGGCTGCAGTATACAAAGTTAGTATACAAAATTCAATCACTTTCAATCTGCCAACAATGAACAAGTGAAATTTGAAATTAAAAACACAATACCATTTATGTTAGCACTAGAAAAAATACTTAGGGAAAGTCCTAACAATACATGTACAAGATCTAAATGAGAAAAACTATAGATCTCTAATGAAAGAAATTAAAGAACTAAATAAGCAGAGAAAGAGAGAGATTCCACGTTCATGGACAGGAAGACTTAATGTTGTTGAGATATTATATGTTCTTGATGTAATCTATAGATTCAAGTTATTTTGTGGCTATTGACAAACTGACTAAAAAATTTGTATTGAGAGGCCAAAAACCCAGAATAGCAAACACAATATTGAAGGAAAACTGACATTACCCACCTTCACCACTTTCTATAAACTACATTACTCAATATAGTGTGGTATTAGTGACAGAAAGACAAATAGATAAATGGAACCAACTACAGAGGCTAGAAATAGAGCCATGTCCCACAAATATAATGGAGTGATGTTTGACAAAGGAGCAATGGCAATACAATAAAGCCAAGATGGTCTTTTAACAAATGTAGGTAGAACAATGGATAGCCACATACAAAAAAAAAAAAAATAGATCAGGACACAGACCTTGTAGCCTTCACCAAAATTAACTCAAAATGGATCACATACCTAAATATTAAATGAAAAACTATAAAACTCATAGAAGATAACATAGGACAAAATCTAGATAACCTTGGGTTTTGAGATGACTTTTTAGATACACCAAAGACATAATCCACAAAAGAAAGATTGATACACTGGACTTCATTGAGATTAAAATTTTCTGCTGCATAAAAGAGACTGCTAAGAAAATGAAAAACAAGCCACAGACTGGGAGAAAATATTTGCAAAAGACTTATCTAATAAAGGACTGTAATCCAAAATACACGGAGCTCAAAAGTAAGAATTCAAACAATGCAACTTAAAATATAACAGAGACCTTATAGACAGCTCACCAAAGAAGATACACAGAGTACAAATAAGCAAATGTCAAGATGTTCTATACTACATATTATCAAAGAAATGCAAATTAAGACAAAATGAGACTTTTAAAAATTAAAGAAAATTTTAAAAAACGATATTTCAGTTGTGATAGGAGGAAAGGTAAGCCTTCAAGAATAGTAGATTCATGAGTTATTTTTCTTGTGGCTACTTTAGTAAATTTTTCTTTTTTGTGGAAAAAGCCAGTGATTTATCTGAACTGAAAATATTTATCAAAACCCTGTAGCATAAACTGAGAAAGAATATATTTATTATATTTCTAAATCATTCTTTTAGTTCTTTCTTTAAAATCCATGAAAATAAAATCCAGAAAAAAACATAACTTGATATTTCTCCAAGTTATTTACTTGAAGAAAACGTGGGGGAAGGAGCCTAATATGTTTTTATTTATAGCAGCAAAATCAAACATCATGTGTAAGATTTCATTTCATTTCATGTCTGTATTTTTCTTCCACCACAGACAGCACAGCCATTGACCTACTCTCCCAACTCATTCTTGTCACCTCTATGCTGCCTGTGATCCACTTGTGCTGGGTACATCCACTTGCTCCTTTCCAGCTCTAGTCCACCCTCCTCAGCCCTGCCTTGGGTCCCAGAAAGGTTGATCCACATGGAATACATCACCCAGGCTCTGTCATCCTCTGGTTGCTGGTTGTATTTGACAAATGGAGTTACCACTAAGCAACTGCAGAGCAGGGGAAAGGAGTTATGTGTTTATTCTCTGGCTTTCTTCCTGCTATCCAAGGTCACATTTCTTTCTGGGCAGACACTCTCCAAAAGTGAAAGCTCTTGCCCCACTCCCATCACCACGCCCATCCCTGACCTGTAAGGGGAAACAATGGCTTCTACTGATTTTGCTCCTATAGTGTTTCACTATATTGTGCTTCCCAAGTGCTTCCCTTGTTGAAGCACTTCATCTGTCTTTATCTTTGCAAACACCTCCTCATTAAACTCTCCTAAATTATATTTGCATGCACCATCTGTTTCCTGCAGAATCCTGACCAGCTCACCTTTGTTAGGATAAACTGAACCCAAAGCCACTCCAATACAATGTCTGAGTTATGAGAAGCATATTTTGCCTATGTTGATGGAGCAAGCTCCATGTGAGAACCAAATCCAACTCTGCATTGCAAACCAAGCATCTAATTAATCTATCACATCATTTCCAATCTACATCATGAAAGCTGGAGCTAAAGAGAAGTGTGTGTTGTGAAAGTTGCTACACAGAGCAGAGTCTGCATAAAGGAAGAACTATTTCAACATCAGGTTAGAATGCAGGTGGCTGGGCACCTCAGTGAAGAAAGCCAACCTTCAGCAGGTAGTGTCAGGGTTGGTCAGAACCAAATGTGGGAGGTTAATTTGGGTTGCTTTCATGGCTGACCCCAAGAACATAGTCAGCACAGGTGCTGCCCACAGAGCAATTGGCAGAAGAGGATTCTCACAGTGATTAATGGAAGTCTTGGCCTGACTCCAGTAAACACACAAAGAAAATTAAATTTCTTAACTGACGCCACCTATGCCTGGGACCAGAAAAGTCTGTTTTTCATCTTCTTGGGGGATGCAGGCAGGAAAAAGAGTGATCATAAGAAAATATAATCATCTGGGTTTCCAACTGCCCAGTCCCTTCTAGCCCACAGTAGAGGCAAGGGGAGAGGAATAACCTGCACTGAGCCAACCACCATGGGCTGGCCACTTCACATACACTCCCTGTAAGAGGACTCCACATAACCCTGCAGGAAGAGTGTAGGTAGAGGCAGTCCTCTGGCCTTCTAATGAAGGAGGAGTCAGGAGGCAAGGATGTTTGGTTACTAATCCAAGCAGGGTCAAAGAATATTATTCTGCCTTTCCTCATGCATTTAACAAAACAGAGCAAGAGGGCACAGGGTGGCAGGGAAGAAGGGATGGATATATGAAACACAGGGAAGGGTAGGGGAGTGAAACTATTCTATAGGAAACCCTGATTGTACATATATGTCTTTATGCATTTGCCAAAATCTATAGAACTATACAGTGCAAAGCATGAAACCTAATTAATGTAAACCATGAATTATAGTGAATAGCAATGGATCCATATGGGTTCCTTAATTGTTACCCATTTACCACCCAGAGGAAAGATATTATGGGAAAGTGTGCCTGGAATGGTGAGGCATGGGAGGAACATTCTATACAGTCTGCCCAATTGTTCTGATAATCCAAAGCTATACTAAAAATAGACATAAGACCTTACCATCATCATAACAATGCCACCCAGGGGAACCTGCCCTTCCTCATTTCCTTGGGCTGCATCTTGCCTGTCTCTCAGTGGAGACACAAGATTGACTGGGACTGGGGCATTGGGCTGTCTGCATATGCTGAACATGGGATGGATGACCCAAGGCTAAAGCGTCCAGCTGCAGCTGAGGCTCACACACAACTGAGGACTTACTGGAGAGCAGCAGGAGTGAGCCTCCTGGTGGAACAGATCTGAACAAAGGCTGAAGGCCACAGCAGTGGGAAGACTTCCTCCTGAGAATATTCTTAGCAGTGAGCAGAAAGAAACTGAGAGGCCTGTGAAACACTCTGTGCCTATGTCTATTTGTGTTTTACTGTGTATTTGCTTCAGCATGAGTGAATACAGCTGTAGGGAGGGGTAACTGTTCAGACCCCCATGGTGTAGCAGTTTTTGTTGCTTCAAAAAATACTTTGAGATTCTAGAAACCAGAACTACCTTTGCATTTTTTAAGCTATTCCAAGAACCCAAAGGAGATGAATTACCGAAAGGGGCATTATGTTATCTGGGTTCTCAGACGGGCACAGTTTATGGGGGAAGCCATCTTGGGAAGTGGCATGAGGGATGAGGACGACAGGAGGAGGAAAAGAAGCTTCTGAAGGGATGAAAAGCTCTGGAAGGTGCAACAGGTTGCTGAAAGCAAACAGTCTCTCCAGAATGTCACACTAATTGGACAAGGCCACCATGGAACAGGACAAGAGCAAGTCCACCCAGGATGTTACAGAACCCCAAACATAATCAGATACCTCTTACCCCTAACATTAGTACTCTTTCTTTATCAGCAACTCTAGCTCCACTTTGTTAGCACTGTCTCTTAGATAAAACTGGTTAAAATATCCAGTGAGCAAGTTGGGCATGGTGGTGCACACCTGCAATCCCAGCACTTGGGAGGCAGTGGCAGGAGAATCAGGAGTTGGAGACCAGCATGGGCTATATGGTGAATTCCAGATCAGCCTGAGCTGTATAGTGAAACCCTATACAAATAAATAAATATCCAGTCATCAAACTGCTCTCAGTACCCAATTAACACCCAATTTACACACAACTGAAAAACTCACTTCCTACAATTTTCTTCAAAATCACCCAGCACAAATCCACCCACTATAAAACAAAGCTCCCCTGAACTAACTAACCATTCCCCATGGTATGCGTTCTCCCATGTTGCAGCAAACCATAATAAGCCAAGCTTTGTCTGACTTCAGGAAGGGTCCTGTGGTCTTTGGCTGATGGGCACTGACACCAATAAAAGGTGTATTTGTGAGTTAATTACCACTGTGGACACCAGGGATTCATTCCTACTGTGAACCACTGGGGAAGAACTGCACAGAATGCACTTGAGAATTGCACCTCCAGACAGAATGCATTGTGGTCTTGACAGCTGCTCTTGAGACATTAACTCTTCTGCTTTTTGGATTGTGTGTGCATGAGGCTGAGTGGCTCTCAGAGCTTTGGAGGACTCTGAGGGACAGCAGAGCAAAGAGACACCTTGAGCTGTGCTCCCAGCATGCCCACAGTGGGACTTTGAGGAAGCACCTGGAATTGTCCATCAGAGATGTGCTGGGAGTATCAAAACCTTCTGCTGAAGGTGTCTTGGTACCAGACAGACCATGTTACAGATCCTGTTACAGAGGTTAGTGAGATGACAAGTGCTGGCCTTGGGTCACACAGAATTTCTCTCATGAACAGAGGCACATCTTTGCTCTTCTCTTCTTATGTGCTTCTAGGGTTTTGTAGACAGGGAGGAGTGTGTGGAGCTCTCCTCTCCTTTTATCAATGGCTTTTTAAACTATCTGCTGCTACAGACTGTCATAAGGAATACACAATACCTCATAGGGCAGTGGTTTGCAAACTTGTCCTTGGTTGTGGAAGCTTTTCCTTCTTCAGAGAGAGAAACTTTTGTGTGTGTGATGGTACTGGGGATTAAATTCAGACTTCACACTTGCTATGCAAGTACTCTACCACTTGAGCCATACTCCATCCCTTTGTTTTCAGTTTCTTTTTCAAATAGGGTCTCAGGCTTTTTGTCTGTGCTGGCCTCAAGACTGTGATCATCCTCCCAACCTGCTAAGTAGCTAGAATTATAGCAGTAAAGCACTATGCCTAGCTTCAGAGGAAATCTAATGGAGAACATAAAGCAGAGATGAAAATCCAGAGCCTGCCCCACTGGAGGCCTCCTTTAGGGCCTCAGTCAGTTTCTGAGGCTCTACCAAGAATGCCCAGGACTTTATAGAATACAGAAGCAAATCAAGAATAAAAGACAGAATATCACATACCTAGATGTCTATGCCAGCCTGACCTCTGTCCACTTGTTACCCTGACAGACCATAGCTCCTCTCAAGATCTCACTGCTTTATCTATGGGATAAGACTCCTTTTGCCCAGGAATTACAGTTTTTCTCTTCCATGATGGAGATATTTCATTTATCAATCTATGATTAAAGTTAAATGTTCTGATAACCAGCCCCAACCCTACTGGCATAATTCTCAACTAATCTTGATCCTTCTCCAAGTACAAGTTGAACTGTTCAGATTCATACCATGTATCAGTGGCACCTGCTGTCTTACCACCCTCCTTTACCATGTATTTGTTGAAATATGTTATCTTGTGCCTATGATTATGTCACTATAGATTTACAGCTGAACATAAGGGCAAGACTAAACAAATCCCTTTATTTCTTGTTTGCAATTTCTCTTGGGAAACAAAGGATATAATGAGCAGACACTAAAGAATTTTAATAGCCCAAAGATCCATAGATGCTGGAAAATAAAATGGTCAGAGGAACATTTTGAACAGTATGCTGCATGTACTCAATAGTGAAATGGTATGATGTCTGCAATTTGAAAATTTCCAACAAAATAAAAGATAGAAGGACCAATGAAATAAGATTGGCAAAATGTTGGTAATTATTAAAACTGGGTGCTGGATGCATAGAATTTCATTGTTTCCTCCATTTGGGGGTATATCTGAAAATTTCCTTTGTAAGGGAATTTAAGTGTCTATGTGTAATTACTATCTTAAACACTTGACTTGTTCTGTCCTTTAACCTTTTTAAAAAATAAATCTAAGACCCAGTACAAATGCAAGCAATATTATGAAAACAGTTCACACTAATGGGAGGTCACATATGAGAGAGGGAGTGTAAAAGAAGGAAGTTAAGAAGGTGAATATGGTTGATGTACTTCCTATACAAGTATGGATAAAGAATTTTTAAACCTGTCAAAATCACCATAAAATGGTGACTAAGATTGAAAGGAGAAAAATAGAAGGGATGAACCAATTTGGGTTATAATACATGTATATATGGAAATGTCACAACAAAACACCCTGTATAACTATACAAACAAAAATATCCTTTTTTTCAAAAACAGAGACCAGGAAGGCAAAACAGATCCTGTCTGGGGGTTGGTACCAGTGGGAGGGGATAGGATTAAGAAAAGGTTGGTGAATATGGTGCAAATACTGTGTACACCTGTCTGTAAATGGAAAAATGAGACCTGTTGAAACTATTCCAGGAATGGCAGAAGGAGATAAAGAAGAATAAGGGGATGAATTCAACTATGATATATTGTAAGAATTTTTGTAAATGTCACAATGTACCCCCAGTGCAACAATTTAAAAATGAAAAAAAATTAAAAATAAAAATGAATCTAAGCCAGGCATAGTGATTCATACCTATACTCACCTTTCCTATAGGAGGCAAGGAAAGGAGGATTGTAAGTTTGAGGTCAGCCCAGGTAAAGTTGGTGAGACACTGTCTCAAAAAGAAAACATAAACAACAAGGCTGGGACATGGCTCAAGTAGTAAAGAACTTGCCTAGCATGTGTGAGACCCAGGATTCAATCCCCAGTACCTCAGTATTGAAAAAGAAAGAGAGGGAGGGAGAAAGGAAAGAAGGAAGGGAGGAAGGGAGGGAGAGAGGGAAGGAAGGAAGGAAGAAAGGAGGGAAGGAAGGAAGGAAGGAAGGAAAGAAGGAAGGAAGGAAGGAAGGAAGGAAGGAAGGAAGGAAGGAAGGAAGGAAGGAAGGAAGGAAGGAAGAGTCAGAGCAATTAAGTGACTTACCCAAGGAGTAATGGAGCCAGCACTTCCCTTGATCTCTCTAACTCAGAGAAAGGGTGGTCAACAAGGCCTTGACTTCTAGGTTGGACCCTGACCGTGGTTATGAAGAAGTTGATTTGCAACTCATAAATACGTAATTTATCATCCACTTAACACAAGCTAATTGCCTCGTCACCTAATCAACTTTGAGTAAGCTGACAGAGGCAGATCTGCAAGGCTGAGAATCAGGTATAGAATGGAATAATGATTGACTTGAGCACTGGGGTTGAAACCAGAACTTGAAAGCCTCCAGTGACTCACTTGTCTCCACAACATCCAAATAAAAGGGACAGGCTGAGCTAATGCTAGATGAGGCAGAAGCTCTGGCTCCTTCAACTTCTCTCTTTCACTCCCAGCTATTGGGCCAAATGCATTTGCTGAGCACTTAATGGCTTGCTGGCTGCTAGACAGACTTCTGGGATTTGAAGTTGCAATGAACTTATCCATCCCTTCAAGGGCTTCAAGCCAAGATCAGTAGCAAAAAGAGGTGATCAATACCAGGAGGTCAGAGGGAGAGGTTTGCCCAAGGTTCAGCTGCTTGGTGGTAGCAGAACCTCCATTCAACTGAGACACAAGGGTAGGGTTTAGACAAACAAAAACTGAAGAACACTACCCAGAGAACAGCAGACATGTTCAAGATGGGTGTGGCTAGGAGATGGGGTGGGAGTGAAAAATAGTGGAAAAAAAGGATCTAGAGGATGGTAAATGAAAGATGCGTTTAGATGTGAGTACCAGGATAAAGGCAATGCAAAGCCATTGAGATTTTTCTGACCGACTTAGAGAAGTCTCATATATACCATGTTAGATTATATTTTGAGGACCAGTTTTTTTTCACACCTGCATTTATCCATACCCTCTCCATGGACTTTGCAATTTATCCCCATGGAGGCACAAGAGGAATGTACTTCTCCCACCTTGGCTTTAGGAAAAGCTATAAAACTTGGTCTGGCCAATGGGATCTGAGCTTAAAGCTAGAGCTTGAAATATGGTTTTGCAAAAGAGCCTTCTGACTTGTGCCGCTACTGTTGCCATGACAAAGATGTGCCCACATAGGTTGCTGGTTTAGGGAGGATGCAGACACTGCCCAAGAGACCCACAGTCTTGCAGTGAGAAATGGAGCTCCCTTAGCATTGCAGCCAAGGCAGGACCACTCATCCACACCTGCTTAGTCCAGTCAACCTCTGGTCAAGTCATGACCCATGAGCAAGCCCCACAAAGATCAATTGGCATCAAGTCGGCCTGTAGATAGATGTGTGAGCTAAATGAGTGCTTTTGTTGTATGCCACTGAGATTTTTTGTGGCTGCTTGTCACACAGTAATTGTTAACTGGAATATTCATTATACATTTCTCCAAAAAAAACAAAATCATGAAATACCTTGAAAGGATGCTAGCCACTTCAAGATCAGCCTTGGACACTTGCAGGGTTATGACTGGGGACAATTCTCTCTTCTTCTGGTGGAAGGAGAGGCAGCAGAGTGCTAAGAACAGCTGCAGGAGGCACGTTTCTGAGGAAAACAATGTGCTCGTGCCCCTCCATGTCTTTGGCATGGCCTACTTCCCCCAACCTTCTAGAAGAAGTGAAAATTTCCCCTAGAAATTAGAAGCACTCTAGAAAATTCTGGGAATCTTTCAGTCAATCCTGTAGAGTGGACAAGCAAACTTCCCTATAAAAGTAAATACCCCAAGTCCCAAAATTTTGATAGCTTATACACACACAATTTCCAAATCTAAATATTCCTGAGGTTTTTCAGTGTTAGGAATTTAAAACATCACCCACAGAGTGGGAGAAAATATTTGCCAGCTACACATCAGACAAAAGACTGATAACCAGAATATGCAGGGAACTCAAAAAACTAAACTCTGTCAAAATTAATGAACCAATAAAGAAATGGGCAGCCCTTAACGCAGAGAAACTAAAGCAGATACCTTAAAAGCAACTGAGGCCAATAGGAAAAGTGGACCAGGAACTAGAGAAAAGGTTAGATCAAAAAGAATTAACCTAGAAGGTAACACACATGCACAGGAAATTAATGTGAATCAACTCCCTATTTGGCTATCCTTATCTCAACTAGCAAAAACCCTTGTTCTTTCCTATTATTGCTTATACTCTCTCTTCAACAAAATTAGAGATAAGGGCAAAATAGTTTCTGCTGGGTATTGATGGGATGGGGGGAGAGGGAGGGGGTGGAGTGGGTGGTAAGGGAGGGGGTGGGGGCAGGGGGGAGAAATGACCCAAGCCTTGTATGCACATATGAATAATAAAACAATAAAAAAGGAGCATCTAAAAAATAAAATAAAATAAAACTGAGTTATCTAGAAAAAAAATTAATAAAGCAATTGTGACAGGCAAAAAAAAAAAGAAATGGGCAACTGAGCTTTCTCAAAAGAAGAAATTCAAATGGCCAAAAAACACATGAAAAAATGCTCACCATCTCAAGCCATAAAGAAAATGCAAATCAAAACCACACTAAGAGGATTCCAAGATGGTGGCTAGAGGGATGAAGCGGAAAGCGAGCCTCCTATAGTGAAATCTTGGAGAGACGCTGGAGACACACTTTGCAGGCATAATCACTGAGAAAAGGCATAACTTTGGCCCCTCCACACCTCCAGCCGGTGCAGAGAATCTCCACTTCACTTTAAACGGAGAAACAAGGAGGGCCCCGGGGCCGCCAGTCGCCGGCACCCAGACAGCTTGGGAAGACGCAGACCAGGTGAGCTTCACAATACTGCGGTACTCCCACAGACAAGCCTGGGCCAGAGCAGCATAGCCCCCTGGACAGACTGACCTCCATCCGAGGAAAAAAGAGAAACCAAGTAATAAGCAATAAAAGCAATAAGACACACTGGAAAGAGGATAGGGCGCCCTGAGCGCTGAAGATTGGGGGAAGGGAACCCTTTCTGGGACTAAATAAACAAGCCGGCGGCCGGAGAGCCTCTGGAGGGAGCAGGGGCGGGGCGCGCACCCAGCAACCAGGAGCAGGAAAGCTTGTAAGAGTGGCAGAGGGAGGAAAACTCCACAGGAGAGGGGGGAAGACCCACTTCCCACGTGAACTGTAAACAAACATGGCGGCTGGCAGGAGCAGCAGCACCACCCAGTAAGTAGGAGCAGGAAAGCTTGTGAAAGCGGAGGTGGGAGGAGAACTGCACAGGAGAGGGGGGAAGACCACCTCCCACATGAACTGTAAATAAACACACAGGCATGACAACACGGGTGCAGTGTCACCTTTCCCAGTGCTTGGAAAGGGGAAAGCCTGTACCAGAGGCTCCCGCACAGAGGAACTATGAACAAACAAAGCCTGCAGGGCCAGGTGAGTGTTAAGCTCACCCCAGAGATCTGCTTAAACAACGCCTCCAGCAACAGCAGGCTGACAGCAGCGGGCAGGCAAGCCACAGCTGCAGATACCATTCTCAGAACTGTCTCCAGACTCTTTTTTTCTTTCTCTGCCTACCTTTGATGAGAAAACAACTGAATTACACCTGCAAGCAGAAAAACTTTCTAAAACTGTATTGCATTTGAACTTGGGACACTAGGTGGGGTTTTTTTGTTGTTTTTGTTTTTGTTTTGTGTGTGTGTGTGTGTATATAGTTTTGTTCTACTTTATGCATCCCCTTTGATGAGACAACTACAGAACAACATCTGAGGCACCATCTCCAGGATTGGAGACTGAGACGGACACCCAAATGATTAAGACAGAAACTTCATTGCATTTGAACTTGGAGGGTTTTTTGGTTTTTTTTTTATTTTCTATTTTCCATTTTATTTTATTTCATTTTTAATATATAGATATTTCTTTCATTTACTTTTTTTTACTCCTATCTTAATTTTTTTTTTATTTTTGATATTCATTCCTGTCTCTGTCCCTCTACTGTCTGTTCAGCTTACTGTCAATTAGTACACTAACACTCCCTGTCTATACCTTTGAAACTTTCTTGTCTGAAACCTTGTTCTGCTTTCTCCCTCTTGTCTGTGTATTTGTTTTCCCCTTTTCTTTAACTTCTTGCTTTCCATCTCAGCTCACTCTTCCATTCTAAATATTACCATTGTTATTATTACAAGCTAGAAAATACTTAATTGCACACAGTACAGGGACAGTAACAACACCAAAGACAATGACAGGAAGACAGAAAAAAACAGGGAAACCATTTCCCCACAGCAAAAAATTAGTACAGGAACCAGAGGAGAATGAAGAAAACAGAAACTCAGATCCAGACTCGAACAAAATGAAGATAAACTATGCCAAAACACCCAATGAAGCCCACAATAATAATTTAAAAGAAGACATAATACAAGTACTCAATGAGAATTTTATAGAGATAATACTGTATAGAGTCAAACAAAATGTACAGGAGACACTCAAGAAATTCCAAGACAACAAAAATAGATAATTTGAAAAAGCAAAACAAGAAATAAAGGAAACCATACAAGCACTGTATAAACACCAAAGTGAAAGAGAGAACACGATGAATAAATGGATAAATGAACTCAGGACAAAAATAGACAACATTAAAGAGGAAAACAGCCAGGATATGGAAAACCTCAGAAAAAAGAACGAAACAGAACTGCAAAACAAAACGGAAGGCCAATCCAGCAGAATAGAACAAACAGAAGACAGAATCTCAGAACTTGAAGATGAAATGGTAATTAAAAGAAAAGCTCAAGAACTATTAATTAAACAACTCAAGACCTGTGAAAAGAAAATGCAAGAACTCACTGACTCCATCAAAAGACCAAACTTGAGAATCATGGGCATCAAAGAAGGAGAAGAGATGCAAGTGAAGGGAATGCGTAATATATTCAACAAAATAATAACGGAAAATTTCCCAAATCTAGAGAAAGATATTCCCATACAGATGCAAGAGGCCTCCAGGACACCAAACAGACCAGATCAAAATAGAACTACTCCACGACATATCATCATTAAAACAACAAGTTCAGAAACTAAGGAAAGAATATTGAAGGCTGCAAGAGAGAAAAAACAAGTAACATACAAAGGTAAACCCATCAAATTCACAGCAGACTTCTCAACAGAAACATTAAAAGCAAGAAGAGCGTGGGGTGAGATCTTCCGGGCACTGAATGAAAATAACTTCAACCCCAGGATACTCTACCCAGCAAAGCTATCATTCAAAATAGATGGAGCAATAAAAGTCTTCCATGATAAGCAGAAACTAAAACAATATGTGACCACAAAGCCACCACTACAAAGGATTCTTCAAGGGATTCTGCACACAGAAAGTGAAACCCAACTTAACCATGAAAAGGCAGGCAGCACCAAACCACAGGAAAAGAAAAAGCAAGACAGTAGAGAGTAACCTCAACTTAGGTACACACAATCAAACCTTCAAACAACTAAGACAACTAAATGACAGGAATCACCACATACCTATCAGTACTAACAATTAATGTTAACGGACTTAATTCACCCATCAAAAGGCACCGCTTGATGAAATGAATTAAAAAGGAAGATCCAACAGTTTGTTGCTTACAGGAGACCCATCTCACTGACAGAAATAAGCATAGGCTTAGGATGAAAGGTGGGAAGAAGATTTACCAAGCCGATGGCCCCAAAAACAGGCAGGAGTAGCAATACTTATCTCTGACAAAGTAGACTTCAAACCTACATTGATCAAATGAGATAAAGAAGGACATTCCATACTAATAAAAGGGGAAATAGACCAAAAGGAAATAATAATCATCAATCTGTACGCACCCAATGTCAATGCACCCAATTTCATCAAACATACCCTGAAAGACCTAAAAGCATATATAAATGCCAACACAGTGGTTGTGGGAGACTTTAACACCCCATTATCATCAATAGATAGGTCATCCAAACAAAAAATCAATAAAGAAATCCAAGATCTAAAACATGCAATAGATCAAGTGGACCTAGTAAATGTCTACAGAACATTTCATCCAACCTCTACACAATATACATTCTTCTCAGCAGCCCATGGAACCTTCTCCAAAATAGATCATATCCTAGGGCACAAAGTAAGTCTCAGCAAATATAAGAAAATAGAAATTATACCATGCATACTGTCTGATCACAATGCAGTTAAAGTAGAACTCAACAACAAAAGTAAAGACAAAAAACATGCAAACAGCTGGAAACTAAATAACTCATTACTTAATGAAGAATGGATCATCAATGCAATAAAAGAGGAAATTAAAAAGTTCCTGGAAGTCAATGAAAATGAAAACACAACCTACTGGAACCTATGGGACATAGCTAAGGCAGTCCTGAGAGGAAAGTTTATAGCCATGAGTGCATATATTAAAAAGACTGAAAGATCCCAAATCAATGACCTAATGATACATCTCAAACGCCTAGAAAAACAAGAACAAGCAAATCCCAAAACAAATAGAAGGAGCGAAATAATAAAAATAAGAGCTGAAATCAATGAAATAGAAACCAAAAAAACCATACAAAGAATTAATGAAACAAAAAGTTGGTTCTTTGAAAAAATAAACAAGATCAATAGACCCCTGGCAAACCTGACTAAAATGAGGAGAGAAAAAACCCAAACTAGTAGAATCAGGAATGCAAAAGGGGAGATAACAACAAACACCATGGAAGTCCAGGAAATCATCAGAGACTACTTTGAGAACCTATATTCAAATAAATTCAAAAACCATAAAGAAATGGACAGATTTCTAGACACATCTGATCATCCAAAACTGAACCAAGAGGAAATTAATCACCTGAATAAATATATAACACAAAATGAAATTGAAGCAGACATCAAGAGTCTCCCAAAAAAGAAAAGTCCAGGACCTGATGGATTCTCTGCTGAATTCTATCAGACCTTTAAAGAAGAACTGATACCAACCCTCCTTAAACTGTTCCATGAAATAGAAAGGGAAGGAAAACTGCAAAACACATTTTATGAAGCCAGTATTACACTTATCCCAAAACCAGGCAAAGACACCTCCAAAAAGGGGAACTATAGGCCAATCTCCTTAATGAACATTGACGCAAAAATCCTCAATAAAATAATGGCAAACCAAATTCAACAACACATCAAAAAGATTATTCACCACGACCAAGTAGGCTTCATCCCAGGGATGCAGGGGTGGCTCAACATATGAAAATCAATAAATGTAATAAACCACATTAACAGAAGCAAAGACAAAAACCACTTGATCATCTCAATAGATGCAGAAAAAGCCTTTGATAAGATCCAACATCATTTCATGATAAAAGCTCTAAGAAAACTAGGAATAGAAGGAAAGTTCCTCAACATTATAAAAGCTATATATGACAAACCTATAGCCAGCATTATACTTAATGGAGAAAAACTGAAACCATTCCCTCTAAAATCAGGAACCAGACAAGGATGCCCACTATCTCCACTCCTATTCAACATAGTACTGGAATTCTTAGCCAGAGCAATTAGGCAAGAAGAAGGAATAAAAGGAATACAAATAGGTAAAGAAACTGTCAAAATATCCATATTTGCAGATGACATGATCCTATACCTTAAAGACCCAAAAAGCTCTACTCAGAAGCTTCTAGACATCATCAATAGCTATAGCAAGGTAGCAGGATATAAAATCAACATAGAAAAATCATTAGCATTTCTATACACTAACAATAAGCAAACGGAAAAAGAATATATGAAAACATTTCCATTTACAATAGCCTCAAAAAAAAATCAAATACCTAGGTGTAAACCTAACAAAAGATGTGAAAGACCTCTACAAGGAAAACTATACACTTCTGAAGAAAGAGATTGAGGAAGACTATAGAAAGTGGAGAGATCTCCCATGCTCATGGATTGGTAGAATCAACATAGTAAAAATGTCGATTCTCCCAAAAGTAATCTACATGTTTAATGCAATTCCCATCAAAATTCCAATGACATTCATTAAAGAGATTGAAAAATCTACTGTTAAATTTATATGGAAACACAAGAGGCCACGAATAGCCAAGGCAATACTCAGTCAAAAGAACAATGCAGGAGGTATCACGATACCCGACTTCAAACTATATTACAAAGCAATAACAATAAAAACAGCATGGTACTGGCACAAAAACAGACATGAAGACCAATGGAACAGAATAGAGGACCCAGATATGAAGCCGCAGAACTATTACCAACTTGGTTTTGACAAAGGAGCTAAAAATATGCAATGGAGAAATAGCAGCCTCTTCAACAAAAACTGCTGGGAAAACTGGTTAGCAGTCTGCAAAAAACTGAAACTAGATCCATGTATATCACCCTATACCAAGATTAACTCAAAATGGATCAAGGATCTTAATATCAGACCCCAAACTCTTAAGTTGACACAAGAAAGAGTAGGAAATACTCTGGAGTTAGTAGGTATAGGTAAGAACTTTCTCAACAAATCCCCAGCAGCACAGCAACTAAGAGATAGCATAGTTAAATGGGATCTCATAAAGCTAAAAAGCTTCTGTTCATCAAAAGAAATGGTCTCTAAACTGAAGAGAACACCCACAGAATGGGAGAAAATATTTGCCAACTATACATAAGACAAAGGACTGATAACCAGAATATATAGGGAACTTAAAAAACTAAATTCTCCCAAAACTAATGAACCAATAAAGAAATAGGCAAGTGAACTAAACAGAACTTTCTCAAAAGAAATTCAAATGACCAAAAAAACACATGAAAAAATGCTCACCATCTCTAGCAATAAAGGAAATGCAAATTAAAACCACACTAAGATTCCACCTCACCCCTGTTAGAATAGCCATCATCAGCAACACCACCAATACAGGTGTTGGCGAGGATGTTGGGAAAAAGGAACCCTCTTACACTGTTGGGAATGTAAACTAGTACAACCACTCTGGAAAAAAATTTGGAAGCTACTTAAAAGCTGGACATTGATCTACCATTTGATCCAGCAATACCACTCTTGGGGATATACTCAAAAGACTGTGACACAGGTTACTCCAGAGGCACCTTCACACCCATGTTTATTGCGGCACTATTCACAATAGCCAAGTTATGGAAACAGCCAAGATGCCCTACCACTGACAAATGGATTAAGAAAATGTGGTATCTATACACAATGGAATTTTATGCAGCCATGAAGAAGAACGAAATGTTATCATTCGCTGATAAATGGATGGAATTGGAGAACATCATTCTGAGTGAGGCTAGCCTGGCTCAAAAGACCAAAAATCGTATGTTCTCCCTCATATGTGGACATTAGATCAAGGGCAAACACAACAAGGGGATTGGACTATGAGCACATGATAAAAGCAAGAGCACACAAGGGAGGGGTGAGGATAGGTAAGACACCTAAAAAACTAGCTAGCATTTGTTGCCCTTAATGCAGAGAAACTAAAGCAGATACCTTAAAGCAACTGAGGCCAATAGGAAAAGGGGACCAGGAACTAGAGAAAAGGTTAGATTAAAAAGAATTAACCTAGAAGGTAACACCCACACACAGGAAATCAATGTGAGTCAATGCCCTGTATAGCTATCCTTATCTCAACCAGCAAAACCCCTTGTTCCTTCCTATTATTGCTTATACTCTCTCTACAACAAAATTAGAGATAAGGACAAAATAGTTTCTGCTGGGTATTGAGGGGGGGAGCGGGAGGGGGTGGAGTGGGTGGTAAGGGAGGGGGTGGGGGCAGGGGGGAGAAATAAACCAAGCCTTGTATGCACATATGAATAATAAAAGAAAAATGAAAAAAAAAATTTACGAGAGAAAAAAAAAAAGAAAGAAATGGGCAAGTGAACTAAACAGAACTAAATCAACTTAGAATATAACACATATGTACATGGAAGCAATGCTAGGAATCTCCCTGTATAGCTATCCTTATCTCAACTAGCAAAAACACTTTGTCCTTCTTATTATTGTTTATACTCTCTTCAACAAAATTAGAGATAAGGGCAAAACAGTTTCTGCCTGGAAGCGAGGGGGTTGTGGGGGAGAGGGAAGGGCAGGAGGAAAGGGAGGAGACGTGGGAAAGGGGGGAGAAATGACCCAAACATTGTATGCACATATGAAGAAAAGATATTAAAAAAAAGAATTTAAAACATGTTTTCATCATAAAAAGGGAAATTTCTTTTTATGAACTGAAACATAATTTCTTTTTGTAATATAAACAAACGGGAGTTTTCACCATATGAAAACACAATAGGATCATAATCAATGGAGTGTCTTAGGGATATTCAGCACATTTTAGTTTTCTAGATTTTAAATGTTGGCTGACCCTCTACTTTAAAAGGTTAAAATGATATAAGCCTTACAACTGTCAGCAACTCTGTTATTAGGAACAAAATTGTACAATTTGAACATTTCATTCCCAAGACCTTATCACTTCTTTGTGACAGACAGCTCTAGGCTGGCTTGAGCAAAGCAGCCCTCAGTACTTTTTGTCCCTAATACAGAAATTAGGGCTGTTAGCTTGGGAGAGGCAGTGGCAGTGGGAGAGGGAGAGAAAGAGAGAGAGAGTATGTCCCCAAGACTGACATTCAAATCCTATCCAACTTTCTCTCTGGGATTGGGCAGAAGTGAACCCAGGGGTCTTTGTAGCCCTCAGTGGTGGCCACAGTCTCACAGATGGCTCCAGGGTCCCAGCCTCCCCAGCCCTACACACACACACACACACACACACACACACACACACACACACACACACACACACCCCGCAGAGATCCCACCAAAACAGATGCAGATGCAGCTTAGCTCATGCCCCAGTGAGCACCCAAAGAGATATTTCAAAGCAGCAATTTGACAGAACTCTTCTAACCTTCAGGACATTTTTACCCAGTCTTTTAATCATCTACAGCAAAACAGACACTGTCAAAATGTGAGAAGCACTCTTGCAGTTTTCAGTAAAGCACATGCATAAGCCCCACCGATAGGGTCCCTCCATCCTGCAGCATTGTCCACATCTGGGCCTTTTCTCATGAACAGCCTCATCCACCCTGCAGCCTCAGTTCATCCCTCCCCCATCTCATCCAAACACCAGCCCATGCCTGCACCTGGTTCACCCACACTCACTCTCCCCGTGCCCTGGGATGGAGTGAAGCTAAGCCAGGGCTGTGCAGTTAGCACTTATTCATGGGGCTTTTCATTGTCATGAGCAAGAACATCTTGTTATGATGAGACAATCGTCTCTTGTCAACAGAAATATCCCATTTTGAGAGACCAAACCTAGCAGGGCAGAAAATGAGAAAGATACCACACATAGATTGTCAGGAAAGCATTTATCAGAAGCCAATACAGCACCAATCTCTGGAGTGCAGGGTCAAGGAGCAGGATTAACTCCAGCATTGTTGTGCCCAGAGAAACTCAGTCCCTCCCTGATTAGAGCCAAGCTAGTTCCCCAGGCCAGACCTGCAGTGCCCTGCTGACAAGGACAGATATCCCTGTAATCTCTCTCCATGCTGTTTATGGCACCATCTGGTGGTTCCATGGTGAGGTGCCGGTCTGCAGAGTCAAAAGACCAGCAAAATCTGAACCAAAAGGGTGTCCCCTGAAAGTCAAAGCTTCACTCTGCCTTCAATTCTTTCTCACACTTGCTTACTCTTGTTCATCTGTCAAGATTGTCCTGGTCCTGGTAATGAGCGTGATGAGGGAATACTCAACAAACCCCAATTCAATTTGAAATAAAGCAATTTGCTCATTTTCTTTGCTGGGGTGCATTAGACATCAAATCGGCCAGAACCAGTGTAGGAATGTGCCAGGATATGTTCTTTCAGCTCAACTGAGTACAGGAAATGATTATCTCTAGGTAAAACTATTCACAGAGGCCCTGCCATGTTAACATGCAATCTTACCAGAGCAATCACAGCAGACAAAGGAAACACAGACTATCCTGGAAAGTGAGCAAGACAGAAACTCAAGCAAGCAGCATCACAAGCAAGCAGGCCAGGGGGCCTCTCAGCAGGGAATACTTACTCTGAGAGTAGCCTATGTTCTGCTTATTCCGGATTTTATCTCCCTGGATGTCATACGAGTAGGCTTTATAATTCCTTGACTTGGGTTTGTTTGTTGTTGTTTATTTTTTGTTTTTCTTTCTTTTTTTATTTTGCAAAGTACAATGGAGAAGCAACTTGAGGTCAGAGCTTGTTTTTCTCTTGTCTTTGTAATAGCCCTGATGGGAAACACTGGGGACCCAGAGCTGGAGGAAGCCTCTGCTGCAAAGATAGCACGCAAGGCAGACCTTACACAATGCTCACATGGAGATGTAGTAGGGTTGGTGCTAAGGTAGGGGAAACATCCATTCTAGCTTTTTTTTTTTCCAAAAAAAACTGGATTGGGAGAGAAAGATGTAGTCTTGGCTAGTATCCACTACCCAGGCTGGAACAAGTTTATTCCACCTCCCGGGCACTAGATGTTCAGTTATAAGAGGAGAAAGAGGGACAAGGTAATTCCTACATCTTAAATTTTACAACTCTATGTTTAGAAAAACAGAAAAACTCAGGATGACGCATCATAAATTATGCAAGTGGGGTGTCCTATAAGGGAACATCCCAAAGAAGGTGCTGTTACTCCAAGTTCCTGAACAGAAAACCACAACTAACAACAGTTGAGGTTATAGAAAACTTATGACATCACTTATGCATCACTAAAGACAAACGCATGCTGGAGTTTCCATGCTGCTCAGGGGAAAGTCATCACATTGGCATTTTAGAGGACCAGAGAAGAAAGAACTCACACCCCAACCCTGGCACTAGAATTGACCTGCTAGACTACAAATGGGTGAGCTCTGGAGTAGACTAATTTAAGAATTTGTGTCTGGAGTGGGGAGGTACGAAGGTCTCCTCACCAAGCCATCAGCTACTGGACTGGGGCCAAAGCTGCTTTACAGCCTAGAAAAAACAAAAACTAACCCAAGGACCAAACAGCAGCCCAGCCCTCTGCCTGGGCCAAGCATGGCTCACCCAGCCCACAGAGTCATCACAGAGAGGGTATTTTTAAAATATTAAAAGCCCAGCCTAGGATATGTAGCAAGACTCTATCTCAATAAAACAAAATAAAAAGAAAACAAGGCAACAAACCCACTGCAATGCAACACCTGCAAATTGTATCCTAAAGCAGACCAACATATCAGGAATTCGGGTTCCATTGTGATTCCAAGTGTATAAGCGCCACCTGCTGTCTAGGCTGTGAAAAGCATGTTTTGGACTTTCTCTTCACCATCCACACAAAGTGCTTCATTCTGCCAGAGCAGGGTCCAACCTGCTGGGGACCTGAAGTTCTTTACAAGATTTGCAAGCTGTTCGTGTGTTTTCATCTTTGTGATAATTCAAAAAGATTAATACAAATTGAAGCTCATGCTTTTATTATTCATATAAAAACTGAACTTCACACTCCACACAGATTACAGAAGAGTGGTATGAAAACAAGCTTATGTAGGGCTCACAATGGCTCAAGCAAGTCTAACTCAAAAGAACCTGAGACAGAATAGTCAGGACCATATCTGCAACGTAAGGGAAAGCAATCGTTGATCATTCCATTGGCTGATGTATATTATTGGTGTGCCTCTATTTGAAGTCAATTTATAATTTTGTTTTGCTTGTATGGTTGGTTGAGCATGAGCTCCAAGGATAAGAAATGTATGCTTAGTGTTGTTCATTTAAGTTATATTATATTTTTTAAACCTTCTTTGGCAGTACTAGGGTTTGAGCTCAAGACCTCATGCTTTCTAGGCAGGCTTTCTCCCACTTAGGCCAGACCTGTAGCCCTTTTTTGCTTTTTAGTTATTTTTCAGATAGGGTCTTTTTTTTTTTTTTTTTTTTTGCCTAAGACCAGCCTCAGACCGTGATCCTCCTACCGATGCCTTTCCCATAGCTGTGGTTACATATGTGCACAACCATGCCTGGCTTGTTTGCATGGTTTTTTTGCATGTTTTTGCCCAGGCTAGTCCTCAAACCATGCTCCTCCTGATCTCTGCCTCCCAGGTAGCTGGGGTTATAAGTGTGAACAACCATGCCCAGTCTAAAATTATTTAATTCCTTCTAATTGGTCTCTGGCTCGCTTTGTGTGTGTGTGTGTGTGTGTGTGTGTGTCTTTCTCACACACACACACACACACACACAGTGCTATCTGCTGAATGAACAGTTAAATGATGTCTGTTCATAGGCTTTACCAAAGTCCATGCATTTTCTTCCTCTAAAAGAAATGTATACATAACTCACTGTTAGTCAGGTTTGGCTCCAACTATGTTTCATGACAAACGGTTCCAAAATTTCAATGATTTACAGTAACAACCATTAGTTTTCTCATTAATGGTTCTGAAGATCAGGTGGCACCATTCTGCCTCATATGCAGGCCAGGTTCAGATCCGTTCCAAGAATCTCTCATCTTTGAACCAGAGACTTCCAAGGCCTGCACTTCCTGTGGCAGATGGCAGAAGCACAAGTAGCCAAACTAAACTAAACAGACAAACACATTTATACACTCTGTTCACACCATGTCAGCTCATATCATTGACTAAGGCAAGTCACATGGCTATATCACTGAGGGAAGGAAACTGGTCTTCCCACAGAGCAAGGGCAGAGGGAAAATAGAATTATGGATGGAAAATCAATCTATCACAGGCTCAAACTTTAGAAATATTCCTTTTCAGGAGAGGGATTATATATATTCCCATTATTCTAATAAAAAAATCACAGCACCTCCAATCTAAGTGCCAAATTAAATCCATGTATTTTATTCTCTTTTCCTATTCCTGAAATCTAAATGAACTCAAGCATAAAAGTTCTAAATCCTAGTAGTTTTCATAACAAGAAATCAGAGAAGGTTAGCAACCACATGTCTCAAACTTAAAAATTGAAAGAGTGGATATGAAGAGGACCCTAGAGAATGCCAGCCTTTTCCCCACTGGCTGCAGAGACTTCTAAGAAGGGCCTGGCCAGAAATTAAGTGATGGGTTTGCAGGAATCTTGCTTTCACCCCAGCTCTGGGCCACAGTGGCTAGAGATTGGGAGTGGAATTGCAGTCAACAGAGAGCAAAGTCCTGCAGGAGTGGCCCTGGAACCCTGCTACCAAGTTCTGATGGAATGGATTTCGGATCTCTGTGTGTGGAGAGCAAGCTGCATGGAACACGGGGCCTTCTAAGAATGGTTCTCCATAGGTGGCTGGGCTGGGAAATGAGGGGACCTTGTGTCAAGATAACTGGCTAACCACCTGGTGGGGGACATGAAGGAGTAGGAAGTGAAGCTGGAATCTCTACTTAATAACTTCCACCAAAATAAATTCTAGATAGATAAAATATTAACTGCTTAAATGTTTAATAAAGGCATACATAAGAGAATTGTTTAATATATTTAATCTTGGTGTGGAGAAGGCCTCTATAAAAAAATGTATCAACATTAGAACCCCAACCAGAAGCCCAAGGAGAGAAGCTATCAGAAGACAGCCATGTTTCCTTGAAAGAGCAGCCTACAGGGGTGTGCCCATATGACAAACAGAAAGCAGAATAGCACTTAGGGGGCACTAAGGATGCCAGTTATTTCCCGTCCCCCACCCCCACCAGTACCTCTTCCTCTTAGAAAATACACTCCCAAATTACTGCCCCCAAAAGAGCAGCACCTGTGCCCTATGGCCTGCTGCCACTGTTAGACATAGCTGGTTGGATTAGAAGTTGACACCTGACCCATATGCAGCCAAAGGGGCTTTCCCCAAGAGTATGGGGACAGAGACATAAGAGCCTAGCAGCTTAGCGCTGGGAAACACTTTGTAAGGTGGTAGAGAATCCAGAGCTGTTGTGGTTCTGAGGCACCCATCACTGGGGGTGGGGGGGCAGGCTGAAGATGCCGCACTGTTGTGTGGAGGGGAAGGAGAAAGGATGCTATCCAGGACAGGGCAGCACCAAGGCCACTGGCCCCAGGGGACAGTGAAGCTAGAGAACCAAACTTTCTGGGTCTCCTGAGGGCCACTTCCAGGTTCCTCTGGCCTTTCTAGCCTCCACAACAGCCACTCACCTTGCTGATAATTCTGTGATTCCTGATGGAGACAAAGCTCACCCAGACAGGTGTGTCAGGAAAGTATCTTTAAAAGAAGCAAAGTGGAGATAAGGAGAGTATACACAGGAGTAGCTGTGGTCCTGCTCTATCTGAAAGCCAGATGCTGGCCCCAAAGTGCAGCCTGGCAAATGCCCAGAGTCTGAGGAAATGCAGTTCAGATCTTGCCAGGGACCAAGGAGACTCACGTGGAGCACAACGTCCACCCACTAGCTTCCATTTATTTTCAAAACAGTAGACATAGAGGAGAAAACTGGCCGATATTCAGCCCTTGCATAATTTTTATGAGCCAAGTGAGGCAGCTAGAAAGCAGCCACCTGACAGGTGCAAAGGGGCAGCACTTCTGATCCCAGGGGCACCACTGGGCTGGCTCTTCACCACTCATCTTGTCTCCTGATGTTGACTTCACCTGAGTTAAGTTTGAAAAGAGGAACACAAAGAACGGAATCACCCTTGGTTTGAAGGCTTCCCTTTGGGGCTTTTGTAAAAATAGAATCAAATTTCACAGATCTCATTTTGAGGAAAAGAGGCTCTTCTTGGGGAAGGAGGGTTGGCAGGTTGCTTTTATACTTAATAAGTGCAAAAGTGCAGAGCAGCCTGGGGCTGCCATCAGAAAGTAAGGACTTTCACCTTAAAGGGAAAAGGAAAGATGAAAGATGCCCACAGATCAAGGGTCACTATCATGTCCAGTAAGACTTTGTCAATTGGCCCCAGCTCCATAGCCATGAATCTGAGCTGAAAAGCAATTTTAATGCTGCAGGCTACTGAGGCAGATAAGGGAGCAAGTGCCTTCCTCTGTGTGTACCTATCCAAGACACCAACCACAGCCTCATCTCTCCATGGGGGTCAATGTACAGGTGTGAGAGCCAAACTAAGCCTCTGAGAGAGCCCAGACCTCTGACTCTATGAATGGCTAGGTGATGTCTTGAGGTAATAGTTTATGGCTTGTGCTCCCTGAATTTCCTCTCCCCTTTCCTTCTATTCAAGCTGGCTCCCAGAGCATGGTAAGAAAGAAAAGAGAAGTAAGTCACAGGATTAACTTACTTTGTTTCCAAAATCTGTGGCAGCAATTAGGACAAGGTGAATGAGGTTCCACCACTGCAAAATTTAAAAAGCCACCAAAAATCTACGTAATCAAAGTAAGTAATGTTTTCACTGCCATAGTTTAGGAAAATCAAAATAAATATTTAAAAACTCCAGATTTTTTAGAAGATACCACATTTACCTCACTTAATCCCAGGCCTGTCCTGGAGAGAATGCAGAAATCTGTGGAGAGTCTGCAGAGAAAGGAATTTACACACAGAGGAAGAAGAAAAGTTCTCATCCAAACCCAAAGAATCTTCCTGGCTCAAGGAGAGAGAGACAGAATTCTACATGCCCTGGGGCTCCAGTAATACAGACAGAGACCCAGAGAGGGGCCAAGACCCTGAGGAGAGATAATTAGTGTGACCCTGGAGACAAGACTCCAGGAAGTTGCCTGCACAGTTCTCAGCCTGAGTGACAAGGAAACAGTAGAGAGAGGGAGGGCTAACAAAAACCGTGTGGGGGGGGGGGGTGTGTGCTTGGTTGCTCAGGACTGATGACAAAAGGATGCTCCCCAGGACTTCACACTTTACAAGGTACCAGAACTGTGATCCAATGTGGAGTGACAGCTGAGATTCCTCCACCCACCAGCAAGCAGGATGGTGGCATACTGGCAAAAGAAAATTAGATTTACAGAAAATAAAATTATGCAATAATTCTTGCATGCTTGTGGTTTCACACTTACCACTTATATCTGCTGTGTCCAAATAGACAAGCAAAAGTCAAAATATTAATTAAGCAGCTTGCATTAAGACTGGATGAAATCTACATTGCTAGAAAAACATATCAACTTAAAAATGTCAGTTTAAAATGACATCCTCATTTTAAGAAGATGCTTTCTGCTCCTAAGTTACTTCTGTAAGACTCCTGTGCTCATCTCTCACTGTCAAGTGCCTGGCAGCCTTTGGTGATGACTGACAGGAAAGGAGAGCCATCAGGGAGCCATCCATCTTCCCCTACCCCTACCTCCCACTAAAGTCCATTTGGGAAGTTAGGGAGATAATGTATATAGTATGCTTCTTCTATCAGACTGGGAGAGGGCCCAGGGTCTCCCATGTGAAATTTACTTTCAGATCATGATGAAGTTATTGGCTTTCTGTTGACATAAATTACACAGGTACCACAATAGAAGACACATCATTTTCTCTGTACTGAATGGTTTTTATAATAGCAGCTGGATTTCTCAATGCAATTTTTCTTAAGGTCAAATTTTCTTCTCCAAGTATATTCAGTAAGATGAAACTTGTCAGAACAAATCTAGATATATCTTTATGTTCTTATATTATTTGATTCCAAGATTCTATCAGGAAGATAGACAGGGAGAAAAACAGTATACCATTAACAACAAAATAAATGTCTGATGCTACTCTCTGTATGGTATCTGTGTAAAACAAAAAGAACACAACCCAAAGGAAAAAGACAAATTTCTACTATTTATGCCAAGTGCCACTGTTTTCTGGCAAACAATTACAGATCTTTCACCACAATTTCCCAATTCTAGGACACCACCACCACCATTAGATATACCCTAATAGATTTAATAGGAACTTCCAAAGGGAAAAGGAAAGGATAGTTAGGACTTACCTATTGTAAAATGTGCTCCAATTAAGGAAATGCTAAAATATGGGGGAAAGGTGTTCACTGAATGAATTTAAACCAGCAATGAAGATTCTATCTCATATAAACCAGCCATTAGTACCTGCCATAGAGGAGTCATCAGAACCTGCACTTGGAGCACAGGAAGACCACAGAATGTGAGACTGAGATACAGAAAAGGAGAGAGGTGCACTTTCCAGGTTCCCTAGAGAGAGTGGCATGTGGGGAAACCCATGGTCTCGAAGAACTATGGTTCAAATCTCAGCTCTGCCTTGCACAGACTATGTAATTTGGAGCCTCAGTTGTCTGCTTAGTAATTTGAGTATTGCTTCATGCACATGACAAATATTTACTGTGAGCCAAACTTTTTCTAGACACTAATGCTACAGAAGGAACAAGATCAAGAAGGATCCTGACCTTCCAGAACCTACATTCTAATGTGGGGGTGGGAGAGGTAAGCAAGTAGACAAAAAAAAGCAATAACATGCCCTATGGAAAGGAGTGCATGGAGGGGCTGAGACAGGGCAGCAATGGAGGTTGGAAGCCTCTCTGAAGAGGTAGCATGTGAGCTGAGGCCTCAAAGGGGTACAAGAAAACCATTCTAGGGAAGAAAATGACCAGTGCAAAGGCCTCCTAAAATGGCCATGTGGGAAGCCACAAAAGTGTTTACATGACTACAGAAGAGCTAGCAGTAGAGAGAGGGTGGGAGATGGTCAGCACAGTGAAGAGCAGACCATTCAGTCCCTGTAGGTCATGGTAAGGAGCTTGCTGGTGGTCTAAAAGAAATGCAGAGCTTAAGATTAAATGTTTGTTTTAAAAATGCATTCTAGCTGTGGTCATTCAGGCAGAAGATAATAATGCCTGTACCAGGAGGTTGCTTATGTAATGACTGGGAAAAATGTCAAAGAACTAGCACAGTTCCTTTTGTGTACTCTGGAACAGCCACTAGAAGTTACAACATATGTGAAATTGTGTGTATATCTTCTTCATTTCATTCAATTCATTGTATTTAATTGTCAGTTTATAGGCCTGTTTCCCAGACAGGAATGAGCTTATTTTTTTTCCTTTTGGTTTTTTCTGAGATAGAGTCTTGCTATGTAGCCCAGGTTATCCTTCTGCCTCTGCCTCCTGAGTGCTGGGGTTTTACAGGTGTGCAGCACCACACCCAGCCCAATACTGAGCTTCCTGGTGGCAGACACTGTGCCGTCGATATTGCTGTACTCTCGGGATCTGGTTCACTGCCCGACCTGTGACAAGCATTCATCATATTTGGTGAATAAAGACTGACTTAAGAAAATTTCCCTGAGGAAGGAACCAGACATAACCTCTGCTCCTCTGCCATAAACATCAAGAGATGGAAATTCAAGTTTAGAAAGGTGAATAGACTAACAATAAAGGTGCCTAATCCTCCTTACCAGGCAAGGAAAACATAGAAGAAGGCAAAAATGGCCACCAAGTCTTTGTAGCTCTGCCAAACCAAGAAAAGAAAACTGTTTCCCCAACTCTTACATCTGAGCTGGCTGTATGCATTACATTAGCAAACAGAAGATAGTAGAAGTAATGTTACTAGGTCTAGGGATGACTTTCAGGAGAACTTTCAGCTCCCAATCTCATGCTGGGAACCCTTTCACCACCATGTTAGAAAGTCCAAGTCAGCCTGCTGGAGAGTGAGCTCACATGGAGTGAGCCCCAACCATCTCACCTATTCCAGAGGAGAACAGCAGAGCAAATACGTTGGAGGATGTATCTTCAGCAAATGGTTTTGGGAAAAATTGCATATCCACATACATGTAGAAAGCTGAAACTCACCCTATTCAAAAATCAGTTCTAAATGGATCAAACATCTAAATATAAGAACGGAAATTTTGATGATAGAGGGGAAACCCTTGAAAATATAGGCATTGCAATGACTTTCCAAATAAGGCTCTAATTGTTCAGAAAATAAGAACAAGAACTGACAAATGGGATGGCATCAAAATAAAAAGCTCCTGCAACTACTAGAATCACAAGAGAGCCTACAGAATGGAACAAAGTCTTTGCTAATATGGGATTAATTTCCAGAATATATAAAGATCTCCAAAAATCAAACACCAAAAGAACAAAAAAATCCTACTCAGGAGGGTGAGAGTTGGAAGATAGCGGTTCAAGGCTAGCTTGGGCAAAAAGTTAGCAAGACCTCCCCATCTCAATCAATAAGCCTGAAGTGATAGCATGAACATGTGATCCCAGCTATGCAGAAAACCATAGATAGCAGTATCATAGTCTCTGGCCAGCCCTAGGAAAAACACAAGATCCTACCTGAAAAACAACTAAAGTAAAAAAGGGATGGCAATGTGACTTAAGTGGTAGAACACCTGCCTAACAAACACAAGGCCCTGAGTTTAAATCCCAGGACCATGGCAGGAGAAGGGCAGAGAATAAGCAATTCAATTAGCAAATGGGCAGATTAATTGCACAATTATCAAATGAATAAGTACAAATGGCAAATTAAATACATTAAGAAATGTTTGGAATCTTTAGCCATAAAGGAAATGCAAATTAAAAGGACGTTGGGATTCCATCTCACCCCAGTCAAAATGACTATCATCAAGAAAACAAACAATAACAAATTATGATGAGGGTGCAGGAGAAAAGAATCCCGCATGAATGAAAATCAGGGTAGTCTCTAGGAAATCAGTATGGAAGTTCCCCAAGAAACTAAACAGAATGACCACGTAATCCTGCCATACCACTCCTAAGCATGTAGCTGAAGGAATGTGAGCAGGGATACAATAGAGACACCTGCATACCTGTTTATAGCAGCACTATTCACAGCAGTCAAAGTACGGAATTGTCCTTGATGCCTATCAATTGATGAATGGATAAAGAAAATGTGGAGGGCTGGTGGAGTGGCTCAAGTGGTAGAGCACCTGCCTCCCAAGCATGAAGCCCTAAGTTCAAACCTCCAGTGCTGCCAAAAAAAAATGTGGTATTTATACAGTATGGAGAATTATTTAGCCATAAAGAAGAATAAGCTTATGTCATTTGCAGGAAAATGAATGCAGATGAAGATCATCATGTCAAGTGAAATAAGCCAGATGGAGAAAGACAAATATTGCATGTTCTCTGTCTTGTATGGAATCTAGACCTTAAAAAATGAATGACAAGAGTATAAAATAAGGACCATTTGAGGGTGGAAACTAGTAGAAGGGGAAAGAGAGAAAGAAGAAAGTGAAGGAGGGGTGAACATGATTGAAATACTTTATAAGCATATATGAAAACAGAATGATGAAACCTGTTAAAATTGTTTTTAAAAGGGAGCAGGAAGGATAAGAAAGAGAAATAGAGGGGTAAATTTGATCAAAGTATATTGTATGCATGTATGGAAACATCACAATGACACCCCTTTGTACAATTAATATATGCTTGTAAAAATAATAATTCAAGGGGAGCCCTAAGGAAACTCAGGAAGAGTCCAAGGAAAAGAAGGCAGTCATATGAGGGTCACTACTGGGTCTTCCTCACTCACGGAAGTGTCTCCTCTGGAAGGACAAACCACAGCTCCCCAGCTACTTCCAGATCCACCATCATCTCTCAGTTAATCTACAGGTAAGCGTGTCATGTGATCTGAGATGCCCCACAGTACTGGCCAGTAGTTGCAAACATGACTCTTAAGTCCTTGTGATGTCAAAGGATTAGGACAGGCATTAAAGGAGCCTATAGACAAATACCTGTGCTGCAGAAAGGGCTTTTGCTATCACTCACCCATAGGCATTTGGGATCTGTCTTTGGATTAGAAGCAGAGCAGGAGCTGGGAACTGAAGATATGGTGCCGCACTCTGTACTGGGATCTGTGCCTTGCAGCTAGTATTTAAGTTTTGTTAACCAAGTGATAGTGGGCAAATCAGGTCTCTTCTCTGAGCCTCAGTCTCCCCGTCTATAACGAAGGCCTGAGGAACAAACCTCTTGGTGCCATTGTTGTTCTGAGGTGGAAACCAGATACACATTGGAATTCACTCCATAGCTATACAGTGTTACACAACTGCCGCAGCTTAGAACACAGCTCCTGTGTCGTCACTTCTCAACTACATCCAGATTAGTAACATTTGTGTAACTAAAAAAGCAAACCCATGCATCAAATATGAGAAAAAACACGTAACTTTCATTTCTACTTATGGAAAGACAAATTAATTCAAAATCAAGTTGGCAAAATCTAGTCAAGTATATTTTCTCTCTAAGAAAAGCTTTCCCAAATGTTCACAAGGGATGCCTGTAGGATGGTAAATATAGCATGTTTGTAATAATAAAGAATCAGTGAACTGGGCACCAGTGTAATCCTAGCTACTCAGGAGGCAAAGATCAGGAGGATCTCAGTTCAAAGCCAACCCAGGCAGATAGTTTGTGAGGCCCTATCTCCAAAATACCCAACACAAAACAGGGACTGGTGGAGTGGCTCAAGCAGTAGAGCACCTGCCTAGCAAGCCTGAGGCCCTGAGTTCAAACCCCAGTACCACCCCTCCCCCCCAAAAAAGAAGAAACAAACAAAATCAGTGAGAAACAGCTAAACGTCCATCAGGACAGAAGCTAAGGAGGTGAAGTGGATACATTCATGCAACACTAAGGAAGTTCAAAAGCAGTGGAGTTGGACTAAATTCAAGGGTTAGAGACCAAGTATCAGGTGTGATGCTGGTGTTTTCAACTTTCTCAACAGCATATTCCCTGAGATAGGGAGCAATGCAGAAGCAGCATGTTTGCATTCTGCCTTGGAGGACCTAATGCCTATACAGGAAAATGTCATGGAGGTGGTGGACAGATGGGTCTAGAACTTAGAGGAGAAGCCTTGAATGGAAACGTAAATTAGTAGGGAAGAAGAGAATTAACCACAAATAGACTGTATCAATGAGGTTGATGAGGGAGAAGGTAAAGAATAAAGGGAGAAGTGAGTCTAGGACTGGTCTTTAATGAACCACAACTATATTTTAACAGATTTATTGAAGTATAATAGACACACATATCAAAAGTATATAGTTTGATAAGTTTTGATGTATATGCAGCTAGGCATCCATGATTGCATTAAAGATATTGAACATAGTCATCACCCCCAAGTTTTCTAGGTGTCTCTATGAAATACTTCCGTCCCTCATCTCCCCATCTCTGTCCCCAGGAAACCACTAATCTGTTAATCTGCTTTCTGTCACCATAGATTAATTTGTATTCTCTAGAATAGCATATAAATGGACTAATGAGACTATAGCCCTTTTTTTGGTCTAATTTCTTTCATTCACCCTAATTATTTAGAGGTACATTCATATTATTCCTTTGCCAACAGGTCACTCTTTTGTGGCTGAAAATTATTCACTGTATAGCTATATCCCAGTTTGTTTGCCCACTCATCAATTTTTGGACATTTGGGCTGTTTCCACTTTTAGGTTACTATAAATAACATCCCTGTGAATATTGTGGGTATTTGTAGGAGTTATTTTTTAATTTCTCATAGGTAAATGCCTCGCAGTGAAACAGTTAGATCATATGGTAGGTATATGTTTAATCTTTAAAGGAACTTCCAATTGTTCTCCAAGGGGAGTACAAGTTTATATTTCCACCAGCAATGTTCAAGAATTTCAGCTAATCCACATCGTCACTGATACTTGGTATGGTCAGTCTTTTCATTTTAGCTACTTAATTTAGCCATTCTAATGGGTATTTAGCAGTACTTTAACTGTGGTTTTAGTTTTCATTTCTCTAGAGACGAATGATGGCGTTCCAACTTTTAGCAACTGGAAGACTGAACCTATACATAAGGTTCAAAGGAGCACACACAGATGAAGGAAGGAAATCAACAAAATATGACAGCACAGAAGACAATAGGAGAAAATGACTCAGAGAAAGTAGTCAATAGGATCAAGTGATAACAATGAGGACTGAACATTCTTTCTGGGTTCTAGTGTCATGGACGTCACTTGTGCCTTTATCAAAACGTGTTTGTTCCAGTAGCAATGGGATCCAGCTTCCAGCCTCCTTCACATTTTCAGAGTGAGTACCTTTGCACAGCCTGCTGAGCAGCACCCTCTGCTCAGGGCCCAGGTCCAGCTGTACAGGGCCTAGGTCCAGCTGCACAGGACCTAGGTCACGCTGCACAGGGCCTAGGTCCAGCTGCACAGGGGCCTAGGTCCAGCTGCACAGGGCCTAGGTCCAGCTGAATAGGGCCTAGGTCCAGCTGCACAGGGCTTATGTCCAGCTGCACAGGGGCCCTCCTCTGAGCTCCTGAGATAAAGCTCTGGCTGGGACCTCTTTGCTGTGTTTCAAGTTTCTAAGATTATCATGGGTTTGATTACTTGGGAATACAACTCTGAGATCCAAAATAGCATACAGTTTATTAGAAAGTAGTCTTCAGGTCATCACCTCTGGGCAAGAGGGAAAAGAAGCAGGACAGGGCAAGGGAGAAGATGGACTGCGATGCTTTCTAAACAAAGGGCTCAGCCAACCACAGAAGGGCTCAGAAGCAGCACAGCCTTCAGCATCATCCTCAGCAATCCAAGGAGCTTATGCCCTTCTGTTTGAATGAAGATCTAGGTGGCACACTACAGCACCCACTCTGAGGAGTTTCTCCTCCACACTTCTAGACTCTGATAAGCCCGGCCTCTTCCTTTGGTTCTCTATCTGCGAATGAAAGATACTTCCTGCAGTTATAATCTCTAAATTACTGTAGTCTCCTTTGTGCTCTCTGTTTTCCAACACCTTTTTAAGCAATTCCTTCTACTAAATTCTCTAGGCTCTTCCTGTTTTCCTGACTGAAACACTCCTCTGCTAAATGACTCCAATACTGACAAAAAGAGGGTGAGAAACCCACACTTTGACTGAGTCTGTGGCCCACTGACCTGGTCACCCATAACCTGGAAAGGTCAATTTGGCCAATATGTTTTGCTTTCAGCTCACACATACCCTCAGCATCACCTGAAATCTGTGCCCTTTGTGTGTGTGCTCTGCAAGTGGTAATGTAAGCGTACTCAGAGCTGCTTCAAGTCCCTGAATAATCCATTTACTGCATTTTTGACATATTAATGAACTAAATGGCTCCCTTGTGATCTGAAAATGTTAACACAGTCAAAGCCTGAGCACCTGACTTTACAGAGAAGTGACTCAGCCTAAGGGATAATTGGGTCTTGTAGAGGCAAGAACAATGCAATGATTCCTCCCAATTTCCGACTGCGCCAGATCTCATTTTTGGTCAATGTAAAATGCTAGAGATCCCCAATATAAACAGCTGTTTACAAGTAATCAAGCATCTATCCCATTTATATGCAGTCATACTGATTTTAGGAGATGAATCTGACTATAATCCCCTGGGTCCTCGTCACTAGCATTATGAAGTAATCAAATCCACTTCTGTTATTCAGAGCATGTTTTATTAATACAGAAAGACCATGATTCACCTTATTAATTCTGTGGGGGAGTTTAGACGCTTGGAGCACCACATGTATTACACCACAAACTTGATCACAAGGAGGAAGCCAAACACATCGTCATTACCAAGATTCCCCACTGATGACAATTTTTACCCAAAAAAGTACTAAAGGCTATAGACATACAAATCTAAAAATATATTACATTTAATATCAACGCAGTTTATTTTTAAATATGCTTTAAAATACAGAGTGTCTCTCCTTCTGATTCTCCAATTATGTGAAGAAGCATCTCTTGGTGTTTTGCTCTTAGCTTTCCACCTTCTTCTCTGTCCTTGAGCAGAACTGAGGCTGGCTGGATGCCTGAGGCAGTGACTATGATGTCTGCTCCGTGCCCCTCTTGTGCTGGCTCCGGGAGTGGCCCTCGCTGCTGGGAGACACCTCCTTCTGCAGGTTCACTGAGCTGGTCTTTCCAGCCGTTTCAATCCAGGGATGCTGAAGGACCTGGTGGGCTGTGTAGCGCTTTTTGGGATCTACCACCAGCAACCGACTCACCAGATCTTTGGCAGCTGAGTGAGTAGAAGAAAAAGGGGAAATGTGATGAGTGCAAGTGGTTCTGAATTTTTCCTCCCCATATGTGAAGTAAGAATACACACATCCATGTCAGCACCATGGGCAGCTAACAGGCTCTTTCAGATTCTAGAGCAGTAGTGTGATCCAAGAAAAAGATGAAACCATTACACACCTAACCACTTGCTGCTACTGAGTCTGACTAGTAATATCAAGGCACTGAATTTTTATTTTTTACTCTGAAGTAATTTACATTTAAATTTATCCATGTGTGGCCAAGGGCTGCAGCTCTGGAGGATATCTATTTATTTCTCTAGAACTGGGGAGCCAGGTTCACCTCTAACATCCATGCACTCAGTGCAAGTAAACCAATAGAGGCCACATACCTTGTCTACATTATTTTAAAGTTTTAAGACAAACTAACACGTTTTCAAATAAAAAACTTTCCCTCTTCCTAAGTTGATTAATGTCTTCATATTTACAAAACTGTTTGAAGAAATTTACATAGTAAATGACACAAATTCAAGCTAATTTCATTTTCTTTCTAGGACCATGATGGTCCTAGAGGGATGTGGTGATAACTGGTGGGACAGTTTTTAGTCCTTCATTCCCAAGTTGTCACTACCTTCATCATTTGAAGACCTCCCCCCTCCCCTCTACTGCAGCTATTGCAAGCCATCTTCTTCTTACTTTAATCAAGGTGTGTGTGTTGGGGGGGGTGTCGGGTGGCAATGAAGCTTTCCTGTCCCTCAGCCCCCAATTCCAGGGCAGAGATAGAAGCTGGGGCAGGGGTATTCAGTAAACTCAGATGGCATGTTTAGGGGAAATTTCAAAAAATAAAAATAAAAAGTCATCTCTCCTACTCTACTTTTTAAGCCAAAGATTCAAAGATCCAAATCTATTAAGCATCTAGTTCTCACTTGCAAGTGTAACGAGTAGTGCAGAAAAATTGTAGAGAAAGAAGGGAAGAACCCACCTGGAACTGAAATCCAGTGAGGAGGAGGGCTGTTCATGTAACGCAGACTGTCACCACTCACCTTGCAGAGGCCCTGCATCCCAGATCTCCCACAAGACTCCAACTTCATGTGTACAGTAAGCATTTTCAGTCTGTTCAGTTCATAAACATTTCTGCTACAAAATGGCCCTTCTCTTTCCAAATAAGCATTATCATGTTTCTGATCTTTCTCAGTTCTGAGGATCTTTACTTGCCTTAAGGAGAAGCCCTTGGTGATTGCAACTGATGATCAGATTTTTTTTTTTAAATCTCAAAGCAACTCCATATTTCCAGAGTGCTACACACACCTAGACGAAGCTATGGGAAATAAAGGTTGAGGCATGTGTGATTCCATCCTTGCTCCATGCCAGGTACTGCGTCTATCACACATCTGACCTGAAAACCTGCCTTGTGGTCAGACCCCAGGAGGCATCCGGCCCCACAGCCCTCCTTCCCACCTGGGGAAGATCCAATCTCACCATCAGAGATGTTGTCCCAGTAAGGGGCAAGGAACTCAAAGTGGCCCAGCTGAATGATGTTAAAGAGCTCATCCTGGTCCCTGTCTGGGCTGCGGAACGGAGGGAAGCCACACAGGAGTATGTAGAGGATCACACCTGCAGCCCACATGTCCACCTCCAGGCCATAACCTATATCAACACAGGCAGAGACACAAAAGAACCTCAGACCAGACAGCATCAAGTGTGTGGAGAACTATAGCTCTAAATAGCTCTAAGTCCCAGAGGACCCCATTTCTTAGCAAGCAACAACAACTTCTAAACATGGTGGGATTTACTCCCAGTCATCCCTTCCCTTGTGCCAACTCCTCCAAACAAGGAGTCTACGCCAGTGTCACTCAAAGTCTGGTCCATAGACCACTGCCACTTTGTGACACTTTCTTATTATCCTGTGAGAAAATAAGCACAGAAATGGAAAGCAAATGTTCGAAACAGAAACTTGAGAGGTAAATGATATTCAAGCACATGATTACAGACAACGCTTACTGAACAGCACATAGATCAGTTCAGGTGTTTCCAAACATCCATCACAAATAGACTGTGCCATGAGCTACATTCTGCTCTCATGTAGCAAGAACATATAGGAAGTTCACACCTTATTGGAAATTTACAAGCCTGGCCCTATACCAGAGACAATGTGAGAAACCCTGGACTGTACTAATACTCTCTGTTTCCTATCTATCAATTATCTTCTTTCTTATTTAAAGATACATTATATATACTGGCCTTTTAATGATTTTTAAAAGACTAATGCTTGAAACTGTATCCCCTCATGCAAGTGCACCCCACACACATGGATACTTTCTAAAACAAAATTAGGATCACATTGTATATATTTTACCCCCTATTTTATTCACGTAGTATTCTATTATGGCATTTCCTACATAAGAATTTCCTATGGTTATGAAAATATTCTCCTCAAACATAATTTCTAACAGCTGCCAGTATTCCCTTTATATAATGAATCTATGCTGTAACTTAAGTTTTTCCTTATTGTTTAAAATAAGGAAAATTTCTGAGGAATATCCTTATATAGTCAATATTTTTGTACATCTAATTGTAATCTTAACTTTCTAGAAAAGAAAAGAATATACAGCAGAGAGTCTTGATACATATAACCTCTTGTCCTTCCAAAAGTTGTAACAGGAGTTTAGACCTTTCCAAATACTCTCCAACTTTACCTGTAGGAAAGGAAAACACTGGCAGCTTTAATATGGAAGCTGTCTCTTCATATTCACTAAGCTCCAGAGCAAGGTTGCCAAGACACAAATCAGAGAATAAGTCACTAATTATCTCTTCTGGTCAATTTTGATGGCATCTGTCTAGTTCTCAACCATAATTCACTCTTGGGGGCCTGAATCTGCTGGGCCTCCTCCTCTTCTTGAATTTGTCCTTGGCCTCTGTGACTTGCACTTTCCTGATCCTCTTCTTGCCTCCAGGTGGTCCGGCCCTCTGCTAACCTGCCTTCCCTCCCTCATGCAGGACTCTTGGCCTCTCTCAAGGGTTTGAGCTTCACTGTCCCTGTCCCTGTCATCACTGGGAAGATCACCATCTCACCCATTCAGCTAACATGTTGAGCAGTCTCAAAATAACGTAGTCACCCTGGCTCCCGTCCTTGCCAACTGGACAACTCTATGCAGCCATCCTGATATTTCTATGTCAGTGGGTTCAAAATATAACCCAAGCCCCATCTCCCAACTGAACCCCCCATCTTCCAAAACATCATTTCTTTCCAATACCCTAATTTAGTGGGAGCTACCACTAATATGTGGTTGTCTCATAAACTCACATTGTCTATTCGCTTTCTTTCCTCTCTTATCAAGTTCATCAATGTTTACATTAAAATGTCTATGACCCTCATTACTCTCCTGTCCCACTGTTACCACACACAGGAGCTACTACACTGGCCGTTCCAAGTCTAAACAACCTCCCCTTATTGGTAGAACTACACTCAATCTGCCCACCCAATTGTACCTCTCCCTGGTCCTCTCAAGTCCCTACTCCCCAGCCTTATGCCTGCTCCAGTCTCCTCATCTGTGCTTCCCAATAACCTCTGCTTCTGGGAGACTAGCCTTCTCTTCTCCCTACCACCAAACTGACAACCCTCCAGAGCCTTCCTATTTTACCAGGGTGGATAAACCAACTTCTACAGTGCCACACCAGTCAAATAGTCATCCATACATGTGAAGAATATAGTAATCACTTCCTATTTATATATTTTATAGAGTATATTCCTAAAAGTTCCTTGGATCCTCACAAATTCAGAAAAAATAATATATAATAAATATTCATAGAGTTTGAAATGGGATCCCTTTTTCCTTTAAATGCTAAGTTGGTGACAGAATTTTTTAAGCAATTGCCATAAGAACTGTTTCAATTCTTTCCCATCGAAGTAGCCTTGGCTCAGTGATACAAATGACTTGCTTAATCAATATTCCCAATTCCCCACCATCTTTCATCTCACCATCCTGCCTACACACACACACACACACAAACACACACGCCCTCTATAACAGCGCAGCCTTGATAAGGAAAATTTTCATGCTTTGGTCAAGGAAGCCTGCTCCAAATATCCATTAAAATCCAAATCCAAGTTCTAGTTCCAACTCTCTGAGATTTTTTAACTGCTCCATATTTAAAAATACTAAATACTAAAACTAAGACATTTGTTAGTAGGTAAGCTAGAGTCTCACAGAGCAATGTGAAACACTTACCTTTCTCAGAAAGAATTTCGGGAGCTACATATGTTGGAGTCCCACACACAGTAAATATAGGTCTCACCACATGCTTTGCAAGGCCAAAATCAGCCAGTTTCAGGGTAGTAGACTTGTCCTCATTTCGCTGAACCTGTAAGGAACCAAAGCCTTTGAACCATCAAAACTCTGATGAGAACAAAGAAAAACTACTAAGAAAGCTTCACAAAGCTCACAACTTAGCTCAGCATTGACAGATCCAGCCTGATCTCAGTAACAAGTACTCACACTTTCAACCCAAGACTCAAAGTTAGATTCACTGTGCTGCCCAAGAGGGTAGCACTATATTGTTGAATGTGGCTATTTTACTTATTCATTAAAATACAGTTTCTCATTTGCACTAAGCACATTTTGAGTATTCAATAGCCCTCTGTGGCTTGTGGCTACCATATTGTATAGGGCAGACAAAAAACATTTCCATCACTGATTGACATGCAGAAAGTTCTACTGGACAGCACTGAGTTAGAACAAGGATCAATGACATGGTGAGAATAGACTAGATTTGTTTGGTGTTATGTTTAGTTTTTTTGAGACAGGGTCTCTCTTTGTAGCCTCAGGTAGCCTGGAACTTTCAGTCCTCCTGTCTTAATATCCACATGCTGGAATTACTGATGTTAACCATCACACCCAGCTAACTCCTCCCTCCTTGACTCCATCAAACCCCATTCCATCTGAGTCTTGTTCCTTTGAATAAGTCCAGGTGTTTGCCTGTCTAATCTATAGCAAACCAATTACTACTGCCAGGTCAGTGTGTCCTGTCTGCCTTCATTCTCAAGATATCTGCATATAATGTTAGGAGATGTTGGGACTTAACCTAAAAGAAATGAATCTCAAGAGGTAAGCAAAGCAAGTAGTTAGGTCACTATGCAAGAATGATAAAGCTTAAAGGAATTCCATATTTCCCATGAAAAACAAACAAACAATGAAGGGGCAAACCAGGCATATCTTGCTGCAAGTTCAAGATGCATAGGAACTGCTATACCATTTGTGGGGAAAGTTAAATAACCAGGCACAAGTCAAAATTCTGGTCTTCTTCAATACTAGTTGGTACGTATCCAAGTAAGACCAAAGAGCATGCCCCATATCTCATTATAGAAGCTGATAACTCAGGGTTGGGTACAGTGGTTCATGTCTGTAATCCCAACTACTTGGGATGTGAAGATTGGGAGGATCATGGTTCTAGGCCAGCTCAAGCAAAAGATTAGTGAGATTCCCCTCCGCATCTCAACAAACAAGCCAGGTATATTGGCACATGTCTGTCATCCCAACTACATAAGAGGTCATAGGTAGATGGATCAATGGTCTGAGGCTGGCCTGGACAAAAAGCAAAAAAAGCGTTGGAGATGTGGCTCAAGTGGTAGGATGCCTGCCTAGCAAACATGAGGCCCTGAGTTCAAATTTTAGTACCAAAAAATAAAAAAAGAAGAAGCTGGTTGCTCAAGCCACAGGTGAGCTAATCTGTGTGAAAACTGATAAATCTGGGCAATTTTATTCAAGTAAGAGCCTTACCGGTGCCACCAGAACTATGAGAGAAATGACCAACTTGTCTGCAGCCACACACCATAGCATGTCTACTGGAATGGAACTTGTCTGCAGCCACACACCATAGCATGTCTACTGGAATGGGGCAAAGGTTCCCAACACCCCTGCCAGCACTTGTGGGCAGGAGGACAAGAGGGGAACTCTGGGTCTCCCTGAACCCATAAGCCATCATTTCACTCAGCAATGCATTCCCAGTTTCTCCTGACCAGAATAAGTTCTCTGCTTGCTTTGGTTCCTGCCAGTGAGCTGACATCTCTCCAAGTAGCATATGTCTTTATCAGTGATCTGGAGTCACCCAGACAATTCCATCACTGTCTCCATAACTAATCTAAGTGGAAAGTCAGAGAATTAGAATTAAAACACATTTCTGTTCAGTCTGCATACAGAGAGACATAGCCCCAAAGAGGATAACAGAATAATCTAGGCCAGAAAATCTAGTTTGAAAGGAAAGGAAAACAAAATAGCATGGTGCCTAGAATTACCAAATGGATCATCTACATTAATCACATTTGCTGACTAACTGTTGAAAAAAATATGTCCCTCAAAAATCTTTGTAAATATTTCCAACCACATGATTATCATTAGAAGTATTTGGCTGATTGAATATACCAAATTAAAATGTATATTCCTGTTGCAAAATAATCAAAACATTCCCTTCCTCATGGAAACCTCCAGTTCCAAATCCTGGATCCACTGAATGAGTAGAAACAGGTGAAATGTTCTGGCAATTCATACTTTTACTTTGAAATTTTATTATGTTAAATGTCCAGATGCTAATGCCGAATCTGCTTTTAAATTATTTAATGGGCCTGTCTAAAATATCTTAGACTGTTCTTGTCTCTTCATGGTTCAGCTTTTCCCTGTGAGTCTTGGGCTTTCCCTGGAGCATCAGCCACCATCTGAGTAGGACCCGGGTATAGTTAAGATCAGTGATGTGGATCCCTTCTGGAAAGTGTCTTCAGTCCTTCTGTCTCCAGCATCCACTGTCAGGAGTTATTTCATATCCCCAGGCTGTCACTTATTTCACTACCTCAGCAGCTTCAGTGCATTGAAAGGCACATACTGGGTGAGTTTATGGTTTGGTTTTTGTTTTTCATCAGGCATCTCACATTCTTCACTTCAGAACACTTCCTGTCTTAATCTTTGAATGATGTCCTCCTGGACTCTGTAGGACTTCAGAAACCATCAAAGCCATTCAAACAGGAAACTTGGCTAAAATATCTTTCCACCTATGAAGGAAATTTCAAAATGGAAGACGCCACAGTAACTTTATAGAGATTCACCTGTGAGGAAATTCAGAACTGATTTAGGATGCTATCCCATCCATTTCTAAATCTGCCTTTGGAGTGATGTAAAGACACATGCCTTGTAAAGTTGGGAAACAAATACTGTGATCCCCCAGCTCGCCTTCTCTGAGTTTCTCTGAGTTAGCATCCAGGGTCCCCCAGCTAATCCTTATGGGACTCCTGGTTTTCTGACCCGACACCTTTCTCATTCCTCCCTACTCTGGGCATAGCTCCTGGATTAATACCACCCACATCACTGGGGAGCTTGTGAATGATCTCAGCCATACCAGATCCACCAAAACAAAACCAGCATTTCTATAAGCTCCTGGAGGGGTTCAGGTACATAGAACATTCCAGGTGACCCCAGGGCATGAGTGCCTCTTCTGGCCACAAATGCCCTCTTTTGACACCACACGCCAGGTATGATTTTATCACGGTGCTGGACTCTCAGCTGACCAGGCATCAGGTGGCAGCCAGAGATCCCATTAAATGTTCCACTTCATTATCCCTACCTCCGAAAGCCTTGAAGGCTTTCCTGGCTTGATAGTGGTTCTTCCCAGAGTCCCCTGTGCACATCTCACCTTGCCCTCACCCCACATCTCTGTGTCTCTATCTTGAGGTTTATCTGAACTGGCTGTTCTGCATCATGTCCCTGCTGGGGCTCTGTTTTCAGTCCCTCTACCTGAAAGGGTGTTGAGATTGCTGTACACAGCCTTGCAATGTCTGGTCTGTCTGCACCCCTCCCCTTTGCCAGCCACAACCAAGTCTCCTGTGTCGAATTCAGGTGATCTGGACACTCTCAAAGCCTCAAAGAGAATCTTTATTTTTCTGAACAATCAGCCTCCACTCTGTCCTTACAGGTGTGGCAGTTACACACCTGTAATCCAAGCACTAGGGAGGCTAAGGCAAGAGTATTTTGAGTTCGAGACCAGCCTGAACTACATAGCAAGATCTGTCTCAACAAAACAAAAAAGATCTTCCAGTATTTTTCTTCTCTGACAGAAGATGGCAGCAGAGCACAGACCAGACAGCTAAGAGCCCTTAAAATATAAGATGAAGGGAACGCTTATTCATCTTTGCTAACTCCTCACTTCCTTCTGACCATTCCCTCCAAGATCCACTTCCAGCTGGTCATATGGACTGAACTGATCTTAGAAACCAAACCACACTAAAATGCCAGTGCTTAAAATCAATTTACATTTCCATGGTAAAGGATACATAATCGAAAAATGACTTAAAAAAAATGAGGGGAGACAAGGTCCTCTGTGGGACCAGTCACATGACATGCCTCCAATATACTTTTCTAGTCTACATAGAACTCCAGCTTTTTCTACTGAGTTAACGCACCATATTCATTCAACATGTATTAATATCAGAAAGAGTCATTGAGTTTCCACCCCACAAACTGCCCAAAAAGTAGCATAAAACCTGCTATGGCCTGGATCACTTTTCTCTAATCACTCCCTGTACAATCTTTCTTTCTTTCTTTCTTTCTTTAATAAAGACCTGTGGCTTTGCATCTAAAAAAAATGTATTAATTAGGTGCCTAGCATGTGCCAGGTACTGTTTCAGGAGTGAGGAGTCCAGCACTGAATGAAACAGAAAAAGTTGTTTCTCTTATGAAAACTCACTTTTATTTGAAAACAATATTCAGATAAATAGGTAATGTTGGATAGCTAAGTGTTAAAAAGAAGTATAGTGGGATAAAGCTGTGTTGCCCAGCCCACTATCCATGCTTCCAAGGTACATTTCAAGAGCTCATGCAGCTGTGTTTTGGCACTAACATGAAATCGATATAGGATATTTCTATCTTCACAGAAAGTTCTTCTGGACATTTTGGCACAGACAGTGGGGTTGGTATCTTAAATAGAGTGCTTAAGGAAGTCCTCCCTGTGGAAGAAATGTTTGAAAGGAGTTGGGCTGAAGCGTATTAAGATCTGAGAAGCAAATCAGAAGGAGGAAGCAACAAGTGCAAAGGCCCAGGGGCATGTGTGGCACAATACAGGAACAACAAGCAGGGCAGGAGTGGAATGAGTCAGGGGATGAGTGGTTGGAGAGAAACTTTAAAAGGAAGGCAGAGACCACACCATGCTGCTGATGGAATTGTCGTTGAGCCACAGGTCAAACCTGGAAACTATCTCATAGCACACTTCACATTACCACCGAGTTGTCTGAATGGATGAGAATCTCAAGCTCATGATGTTGAGCCTGAGTTCTCTCTGACCCTGCTCCTTTCCCAGAGCGCCCCTACCCAGAGAATGGCCTTGCCACATGCAATCACTTTCTCAACTTATAAACAACATGATCTTCACTTTCTCTACATACACTTTTGGCTACTGTACCACCCCTTACAATCTCATTATACATGTGCACACACATACATACACACAGCCTTGAAACGGGTATCTATACACACCACCTGTAGCTTTCTACCTTCCATGCTATCCTGAACTAGGTCAACCTCTCATCCCCATAATCAGGCAGTAGTTATCCTCCCCCACCAGAAAGGTAAAGCCACAGGGACCTAGGTACAGGTCAGAAACACCAGGTACCCTTGAGTTCTTTTTCCACACCTACCACAACCAATCAATTTTCAGATCCTGTCTTTACCCATAGGATAACAACTTTCTTCTACTCACCTTTACTGCGTGCTCAAGACCAAGTCCCCACCATATTCTGATGGAGCCCAGTGAGGAGCCTACATTGGGCTCCTCTCCTGGCCTTTGCCTAGCCATTAACAGAACCTCTGGAAGAAAATGAGACAGAACCTGGGGGTTTCATGTTACTGAAATTACACAACAAGATCTTAGATCTTGTAGAAAAAATTTACTGAGTTCTTTCCTCAGATTAAGGGCATTTTGAAAACAAAGAGTTTTAAGAAATCTAGTCTCAAATCCTAAAATGGCTCACAAAATTACACTCTCTTTGAAAGGTGATCACATACACAAACACAGGCATTACAAGAACAGGAGATTGCTAATATTTTTCTTAACTAATCAACCTAAACTTAAAGGCTTCTATCATTGTAGCATTCATTCATTGTAGTATTCATAGATTTCACTGCTGAAATCCATGTTTCTTGATTTTATTAAATATAGCCTAACAAGATCTGCTTCATAGTTATTACCCATTTTTAAGTTAATGTGACTGATACATATATACATTCATGAGTACTTGGACCCTTAATGTGAAGACATGGGCACCTATCTTAGAAGTAAAGGGGAAAGGAGATTGAAACTAGAGCTGGAAGAAGAGAATTCTTGCCAATCAGGGAGAATTACACATTACAGAACCAGTAACCAACACAGCAATAACCACTGAGTCCTTCTTGTATACCATAGTAGAAGGAGAAAGGAACCTAGGGATCTGAGAGCAACAAAATGATGTAGGTTTACTTCAGAAGAATAAACAAGGAGTGTGTTTTACCATTTTTCATCCTTCTAGATTTTTCCCTGCCACCCTTACGGACATTAGTTAATGTCCTCAAACATCTAAACAAGTCTGCTTCTTCCCAGAGCCCATAAAAGGCCAGAAAGAACTCTGCTTCGTGTAGTGCAAAACTGTGGCCCTTGGGCTGCTGCAGTGGTTAGAACTGGGGAAATGAATACTCTATATAAACCAGCAGCCTGCCCATGCATCTCATTCCCTCCAGCCCTGTTTCCAAAGGGAGGACCTTCCCTTCTTTCCTCTTTTTCTGGGAGGCATTTTTCTCAAATGATGGCTCATGCCTGACATCTCTTCAGACTCTTCCCCCATCCCACTCACCAAGCTTCTTTACTGGATATAATGCCATGGTCATTGGCTACGAACACCCTGGCCTGTCCACTTCCCATCCTGGGTTAGCTGCTCTAATCATCACTTCTCCAGCTTCTGCTGGATTCCTCCTCTCCCTCCCCAGGGCCCAGCCAATACCATAAAGCAAATTCCAACCCTTCCCAGGAACCACATACAGGCAGAAAGCAATTAACATGGATATTTCTGCAAGCTGGAAATTCTCATAATTAAAACTTCTTTTACCAGACCTCAGGAGTCTAAGTAACCCTAAGGGAAGAAGAGCACTAGCATCTTATCAGGAAGTGTGATCAGTAGAAGACAATGAACTTGGTAATGTAGGCCTAAAATGTTACTCTAGGGCCTAATCATCAGATATAATTATTTTTGTTGATTAAAACAACATGGTAAGGTAGCTACATTCATTATTATGTTCACAAAGTCTCTAAAAGCAGCAACAGTTACAGTCAGCCATATAATCAAAAGTTAGTCTAACATAATCACTTCCCTATGCTTAGCAAAGACATGTCTTAATAACCTAGCAGCCATCCATTACAGGAAGAAAACATTTATCTACCAATGCAAAGTAAGACAACTGAAGAACATTAATTGATAGACAGTAGTCACCATGGTGTTGCTTATTATTATTATTAATCTTAGACCAAAAATTGCAACATAATTATCATATCAGCAAGTTTAGAGAGACATCTTTCTTTTTTTTTTCTTTTATTATTCATATGTGCATACAAGGCTTGGGTCATTTCTCCCCCCTGCCCCCACCTCCTCCCTTACCATCCACTCCGCCCCCTCCCTCTCCCCCCAACCCCCTCAATACCCAGCAGAAACTATTTTGCCCTTATTTCTAATTTTGTTGTAGAGAGAATATAAGCAATAATAGGAAGGAACAAGGGTTTTTGCTGGTTGAGATAAGGATAGCTATACAGGGCATTGACTCACATTGATTTCCTGTGCATGTGTGTTACCTTCTAGGTTAATTCTTTTTGATCTAATCTTTTCTCTAGTTCCTGGTCCCCTTTTCCTATTGGCCTCAGTTGCTTTTAAGGTATCTGCTTTAGTTTGTCTGTGTTAAGGGCAACAAATGCTAGCTAATTTTTTAGATGTCTTACCTATCCTCACCCCTCCCTTGTGTGCTCTCGCTTTTATCATGTGCAGAGAGACATCTTTCAAGGCCCAGTCAATGAGCCAATTGTCAGCTCTAACATTACCTTAATCTCTGCCTGAAAAACTAATGCTGGAATTAGATAACATTTAGACTCCTGACATAACAATATGTTGAACTTTACTCACCCTCAAAAAGGTCACGTTTTATAAATGTGACAGGCTGTCCATTTCAATAAATGAAAGCTGACAAATTCCCCACTGGAGAGCAAATATATTGACTACAAAAGATGGCAAACATGGGCAGCTTTCTGCAGTTTCTGAAGAAGCCATATTACACAGGGGCACACACATACTCAAAGTTTATTTGAAAAAAAAAGTGGACTTTCTTCAAAATCAGGAAAGAGAAAAAGGTCTAATTATCAGTTAGGATGGATACCAGTAAACAACAACTCATGAATTTGAACTGAAAATTTTTAAGTACTCTGCAGTTTGCTTCTCTCTCTCTCTCTCTCTCTCTCTCTCTCTCTCTCACATCATTTCATGATAAAAGCTCTAAGAAAACTAGAAATAGAAGGAAAGTACCTCAACATTATAAAAGCTATATATGACAAACCTATAGCCAGCATTATACTTAACGGAGAAAAACTGAAACCATTCCCTCTAAAATCAGGAACCAGACAAGGATGCCCACTATCTCCACTCCTATTCAACATAGTACTGGAATTCTTAGCCAGAGCAATTAGGCAAGAAGAAGGAATAAAAGGAATATAAATAGGTAAAGAAACTGTCAAAATATCCCTATTTGCAGACGACATGATCCTATACCTTAAAGACCCAAAAAGCTCTACTCAGAAGCTTCTAGACATCATCAATAGCTATAGCAAGGTAGCAGGATATAAAATCAACATAGAAAAATCATTAGCATTTCTATACACTAACAATGAGCAAACGGAAAAAGAATGTATGAAAACAATTCCATTTACAATAGCCTCAAAAAAAATCAAATACCTAGGCGTAAACCTAACAAAAGATGTGAAAGACCTCTACAAGGAAAACTATACACTTCTGAAGAAAGAGATTGAGGAAGACTATAGAAAGTGGAGAGATCTCCCATGCTCATGGATTGGTAGAATCAACATAGTAAAAATGTCGATACTCCCCAAAGTAATCTACATGTTTAATGCAATTCCCATCAAAATTCCAATGACATTCATTAAAGAGATTGAAAAATCTACTGTGAAATTTATATGGAAACACAAGAGGCCACGAATAGCCAAGGCAATACTCAGTCAAAAGAACAATGCAGGAGGTATCACAATACCTGACTTCAAACTATATTACAAAGCAATAACAATAAAAACAGCATGGTACTGGCACAAAAACAGACATGAAGACCAGTGGAACAGAATAGAGGATCCAGATATGAAGCCACACAACTATGAGCAACTTATCTTTGACAAAGGAGCTAAAAATATACGATGGAGAAATAGCAGCCTCTTCAACAAAAACTGCTGGGAAAACTGGTTAGCAGTCTGCAAAAAACTGAAACTAGATCCATGTATATCACCCTATACCAAGATTAACTCAAAATGGATTAAGGATCTTAATATCAGACCCCAAACTCTTAAGTTGATACAAGAAAGAGTAGGAAATACTCTGGAGTTAGTAGGCATAGGTACGAACTTTCTCAATGAAACCCCAGCAGCACAGCAACTAAGAGATAGCATAGATAAATGGGACCTCATAAAACTAAAAAGCTTCTGTACATCAAAAGAAATGGTCTCTAAACTGAAGAGAACACCCACAGAGTGGGAGAAAATATTTGCCAATTATACATCAGACAAAGGACTGATAACCAGAATATACAGGGAACTTAAAAAACTAAATTCTCCCAAAACTAATGAACCAATAAAGAAATGGGCATGTGAACTAAACAGAACTTTCTCAAAAGAAGAAATTCAAATGGCCAGAAAACACATGAAAAAATGCTCACCATCTCTACCAATAAAGGAAATGCAAATTAAAACCACACTAAGATTCCACCTCACCCCTGTTAGAATAGCCATCATCAGCAACACCACCAACAACAGGTGTTGGCGAGGATGCGGGGAAAAAGGAACCCTCTTACACTGTTGGTGGGAATGTAGACTAGTACAACCACTCTGGAAAAAAATTTGGAGGCTACTTAAAAAGCTGGACATCGATCTACCATTTGATCCAGCAATACCACTCTTGGGGATATACCCAAAAGACTGTTACTCCAGAGGCACCTGCACATCCATGTTTATTGCGGCACTATTCACAATAGCCAAGTTATGGAAACAGCCAAGATGCCCCAGCACTGACGAATGGATTAAGAAAATGTGGTATCTATACACAATGGAATTTTATGCAGCCATGAAGAAGAACGAAATGTTATCATTCGCTGGTAAATGGATGGAATTGGAGAACATCATTCTGAGTGAGGTTAGCCTGGCCCAAAAGACCAAAAATCGTATGTTCTCCCTCATATGTGGACATTAGATCAAGGGCAAACACAACAAGGGAATTGGACTATGAGCACATGATAAAAGCGAGAGCACACAAGGGAGGGGTGAGGATAGGTAAGACACCTAAAAAACTAGCTAGCATTTGTTGCCCTTAATGCAGAGAAACTAAAGCAGATACCTTAAAGCAACTGAGGCCAATAGGAAAAGGGGACCAGGAACTAGAGAAAAGGTTAGATCAAAAAGAATTAACTAGAAGGTAACACCCACGCACAGGAAATCAATGTGAGTCAATGCCCTGTATAGCTATCCTTATCTCAACCAGCAAAACCCCTTGTTCCTTCCTATTATTGCTTATACTCTCTCTACAACAAAATTAGAGATAAGGGCAAAATAGTTTCTGCTGGGTATTGAGGGGGGGGAGCGGGAGGGGGTGGGGGCAGGGGGGAGAAATGACCCAAGCCTTGTATGCACATATGAATAATAAAAGAAAAATGAAAAAAAAAAGAAAACCAGAATAGACCAAGATCAGTAATGAGATTGAATTAATAATAAGTTTCCCAGAAAAGAAAATTCAAACCCAGGTGGATTGACTTCTGAATGTTATCAAACTTTTAAAGGACTAACACCAATTCTTCTCAACTAATGTCAAAAACGTAAAGGAAATGAATTCTTCCAAATTCATTCTACAAGGCCAGAACTACCCTGATATGAAAACCACAAAAACCACAAAAAGAAAATTACAGACCAATATCACTGATGAACACAGATAACAAACGTTCATAAGAAAACACTAGCAAACTGAATCCAGCAACACATCAAAGAGATTATACACCATTATTATGTAAGATTCAGCCTAGGAATGCAAGGATGGTTAAATATGCAAGCAAATCAGTGTAATAGCCAACATCAACAGAATTAAGGACAAAAAAAGTATAAAAGCATCTCAGTAGACAATGAAAAAGCATTTAATAGAATTCAACATCCCCAAGGTTTGAGGGCTGCCCAACCCACTGATGACTATTTCAGCCCCCTTGATCCACTTTAGACACTCAAGAAGATCTGAACAGGATTTGCCTACCCAGTCCTGACACTACACTCTCTTTCAGGGCCTCTCTAGGGGAGCACAGACTCTTATTCCCATTCCTGCTGCCTTTAGCCCTACCTGGTCCAGCATGCACCTCTGGTGCAGTGGAGATGCATCTTAAGTTCTGCTCCTTTGTGGGACCTGATAATTTTTCAGCTGTTTGCTATTGAAATAATAAACATGTACTTGGCTGAAAAAAAGGAAAAAAAAAAAAGATGGCAAACATGGGCAGCTTTCTGCAGTTTCTGAAGAAGCCATATTACACAGGGGCACACACATACTCAAAGTTTATTTGAAAAAAAAAGTGGACTTGCTTCAAAATCAGGAAAGAGAAAAAGGTCTAATTATCAGTTAGGATGGATACCAGTAAACAACAGCTCATGAATTTGAACTGAAAATTTTTAAGTACTCTGCAGTTTGCTTCTCTCTCTCTCTCTCTCTCTCACACACACACACATACACACACACACATATGCACAGTTCATTGCCCTAAGGCACTAACAGCATGTGTGTACTGACATTTGGGTCAAACCAGTTTTTTGGAGGCCATCAACTCATCCACACTGAAACATTATTCCTTGCAGTGCTTCTACTCCCTGGAGCAAACCTCTCCCTGCATTCTAACAGGTGCTGGACTCTCTATTTTAAAATCGTTGACAAATAAGTCAATTTGCACAAGTGAGAGCTTCTCTTGCCCAAGAAGTGGGGTAAACAATAGACTGGTTCTAGGAACATGCAACCTAAACTAACTGTCCACCAAAGAAAACAGTCCTGTAGGGTAAATGATCTCATTCCACATAGCTGAGAACTTGTATAACCACTATAATGCTTTAGTAGGCATATATCCGAAATGTTCAGCTCCTGGGACCTATTCATGCCTCTAATCAGAATCTCTCCTGCTTAAACAATTCAGTGAAAACAGTGTAGTCATTTTAAAAAAACACCGCTCTGTTGAAATTCCAAAGTATCCATGATAAACAGTGTATACCACATCACACACAAAAGTACTTGAGCTCAGACCCAAAAGAAACACAATCAAAAATCAAGCTGTAGCAGAGAGGAGGGCCAGAAGAGAAACCGATATGCCTGTGTTCTGATAAAGTAGCAGTGGGGAAGGGATGGCATAGCAGAGAGATAAAACCTAAAGAATCCAAATGTGAAGAAGGTCATGCAGCACTAGAGACTAGGGGTAGAAGGGCACTTAGCACTAGGGTAAAGTAGCCTATAAAATTCCATGTAACCATATATGGGTTAAACCATATACTTTTTTAATTGTCTGCAACTTGCTGGCAGGGTACATAAGGTGAGACCCTTTTGTTCTCAGGGCTCAGCCTTTGGACACAAGTCTGCTGAGTCTATGCCAGCACAATAAAGCATTGCTTCCTGGCTTCAGTGTCTCATGTCTCTGTTTGAGTTTCCCATAACACTTCTTGGGGGCTCGCTGCTGGAACTTCAGAGATGGTGGTTTTTCACCTCCTTTGTCACTGGGGGTGTGTTCCCTGGACCTCTGGGAGAAGTGATCCCACCAGGCACCAATGGACAGTTTGATCCAGAGGAGGGAAAATCAGGGTGAGGGCCTTGGACACACAATGGAACCCAGTGAGGCGCAAGAACCAGAGAGGGGTAAAAACCTGGGTTCAAATTCAGGCATGCCTCAGAAGGCAGAAGGGGAGTCTGATCAACTCCCAGTGAGACACGTAGCCTTTTGGGGTAAAACCGTGTCTCTCAGGTTCAGGGAGTGGGGTAGAAGTACTGTGCTGTGTGGGACTGTGTGAAAGTGTGAGCCTGAGATGCAGCCAGCTGCAAAGCAAGTGCGGAGTACCATACACGTTTTTAGGCCTTGACCCAGCCTAGATCTTAAAGACACATTCTTCTGCATTTGTCTGGCCCCACAGAGCCAGCCTATTTTTTCCTTCCAATGGGAAAATCCCAACACTGGGGAAAAGGGGCGACTAACCTAGACTCGGTTGCCACAAGGTTTCAAAATTCACCCACTATTTTCACAACTGCCCTGGCATCATACCTAAAAGCCTTCTCAGCCAACCAACATGGCTGCACACTCCTCCAGTATATAGATGACCTCCTGCTGGCTGGACTAACTTCTGAGGACTGTATGGAAAGGACACGCCTTCTCCTTTCTCTTTTATGGGAGGCAGGACACAAAGTTGCTAGGAAAAAGGCCCAGATTTGCCAAAACACTGTCAAATACTTCAGCTTTCACCTGTCCCAGGGGCAACACAGGCTCGGCCCTGAGAGGAAACGATGTATGTTCTATCCCAGCCCCTCAGACCTGCCGGCAAATTAGAGAATTTTTGGGAGCTGTAGGTTTCTGCCGAATCTGGATCCCGAACTACTCCCTCTTGGCCAAAGCCCTCTATGAAGACACAAAGTGGGAAGAACGGGAGCCTTTAGTATGGGGGAGGAAGCAAGAGAAAGCCTTTAAAGAAATCAAGAAGGCCCTCACAATTACCCCTACTGTAGGCCTGCCAGATGTTATGAAACACTTTTTCCTGTATGTCCATGAGCAAAATGGAATAGGTATTGGGGTCCTGACTCAGTTACTGGGCTCCTGGCATCATCCAGTGGCTTACTTGTCAAAACAACTGATGCCATTTCCCAAGGCTGGCTGCCTTGCATGTGTGCCCTAGTAGCCACCACTGCCCTGGCAACAGAAGAACACACTGTCTGGGTTCCCCACTCCTTCCTGACACTCATGAAGTATAAGGGAAATTATTGACTGACAAACTCTTGGATGGTCAAATACCAGAGTATGCTATGTGAAAATCTGCACATCTGGCTGGAGATTAAGACTCTAAACCCGGCCACTATATTGCTGATTGACTCAACCTCCTGGTGGTTATGGGTGAACTTTTCTTGATCTGGCCAGATCTAACTGATCAGCCTACCAGCAGTTCAGACATTAAATATTTCACTGATAGCAGCAGCTTTGTCTGGGACAGCACACACTTTGCCAGGTATGCGGTGGTGACTTTGGACTCAGTTATTGAGGTTCACCTGCTGCCAGTTGGGACTTCTGCACAAAAGGCTGAACTTGTCGCCCTCACACAGGCACTATAGCTCGCTGCAGGAGTACAAGTAAACATCTACACTGCTCTAAATATGCTTTCACAACCATTCATGTCCATGGCCTTATATAAAGAGAGGAGACTCAATAACTTCGGAGGAAAAAGTGTTAAGTATGGGCAGGAAATCCTTGAACTGCTAGACACTGTGTGAGCCCCTAAACAGGCGGCAGTTATACACTGCTAAGGGCACCAGAAGGGAGATGCAAGAATTGCCTGGGGAAACTAGAAAGCTGACAAAGAGGCCAAACAAGTGGTCCTCATGAGGGGGCTAGCCCCAACTGTTCTGATAGCTGCCTTGTTCCCATGCTTCTTAGCTGAATGGGACTCATGGTACACACTATAAGAACAGGTTTGGTTTAAGACTGAGGAGGGAAACTTTCTACCCACTGGATGGTGGGAGTTTGCTGATGGCCGCATTGCCATCCCTGAGTCGCTGTCCCCTACATTTGTCAAGCAGTTCCAAAAGGAATTCATTCAGGGCAAACAGCCCTTGAAACCACCTAGGCTCAATATTTTTATGTCCCCAAGCTCTCTAGCATAAGTAAGGCAGTATGTGAAAGATGTAGCCTATGTGCCAAAAATAACCCCAGACACAGGCCAAGAGTGTATCACCCACCCCAGGCACAGAGTGTTGGTGGAACTCCTCTTGAAAACTTGACCATGGATTTCAATGAAATGACATGAGCTTGAGGATGCAAATACTGTTGGTGTCTGTACCTTCTCAGGATGGGTGGAAGCCTTCCCCACATGGACTGAAAGGGCCCGGGAGGTGGCAAGATGTCTGTTAAAGGAAACCATCCCTTGGTTTGGAATACCTGTGTCTATTGGGTCAGATAATGGGCCAGCCTTTGTGATAGAGGTGATACAGCTAATGGCTAAGAGCTTAGGTATCACCTGGAAGTTGCATATGGCTACTGTCCCCAGAGTTCAGGAAAAGTGGAGCACATAAATAGAACCCTAAAATTTCAGTTAGGAAAGCTGTGCCAGGAGACCCATCTGCAGTGGGATCAATTACTGCCCATAGCATTACTAAGAATTAGGTCTAGTACCGTGAAGCAGAGAAGCCTCTCACCCTTTGTAGTCCTTTATAGACACCCATCCCCCTTAATCAAGAGCATAAGGGGAGACCTTAAGGAAATAGGTGACCTCACCTTGAGGCAACAGATGCAGGCCCTTGGGTTGACTCTCTCAAAGATCAATGACTGGGTCCAGGACAGACTTCCTGTCAGCCTGACAACTCCCACACACCTTTACAGGCCAGGTAAAGGAATGGAATGTCCAACTGCTAAAGCCTCATTGGAGAGGCCCTCTTGTTATTTTTTCTATCCCAACCACAGTTAAAGTAACAGAGATAGCTCTTTGGATCCACTACAGCCAAGTCAAGCCAGCTTCTCTCAGGTGGGAGTGCATCTGCAATCTGGCTTCACTGTATAAGATCACCCTCCAGAACATCAGAATCCTTCCTCAACAGGACTCCATTTCCAGGAAACAATAGGGAACCATGAACACAAGATGACAGCCCTGCTCTAGTCACTCCAGAAGCTGACTAGTCTATGCATGGCACAAGCATGAGGAATCAACTGTCTAATGGGATAGATGAACTGTTTCTATGTCACTTATTTTACTGTAATACATTGTCACCCCTTCTCTGTATCTGTTGCTGTAGTTCTCACCCTAATCTTCACCATAGGTTTGGCAGAAAGTGCCCCATCAACTGGACTCATGGTGAAAAGTTTTTATTAACTCTCTTCTACCTCTTTTGGGCAGGATGGCATAATTACTGTTTATTGTTACTGATGTGGTTTTCCTTTGTGGTCCCAGAGCCCTCATCCTATGACCCATGTATTCACATATCTCAATCGGGTCAGGGGGTTACTTGGACCCTGCTTTACCACACTCATTTCTCCTGCCAAGGAACAGTCTCAGGGATCTGCAGGCATAACAAAACCACCTATTCTATTTGCCTGCAAGAGGGCCAATATACTAGCCATTACCCAAACAATGAATGGCTAGAAGTCAGGTGCCATGACAAGAAAGACTGCATAATTCAAAGGGTCCAGATCACCAATCCAAAACAGCCAATGTCAATACAGTTTGATGTGTGTGGGGTCCTAGAACATGACAAGTCCCCTCACCTGTATGCAGTAAGTAAGAGAGCACTAACGGAAACCAGCTTTTGCAGTTCATGTGGAGGCCTATCTTGGGAACAGGAGTTCAGGTTCAGTGATAAGTATATGTCTGAGATAACCAACACTTATGAATGTGCCCTGCCCTACCCCAGCTGGAAATGTGTCTCCTGGGCCACCTGGCAATGTAAAGATAAAACACTGCTCCTTCAAAAGGGTGTCACTCCCATGTTTATTGTGGCACTATTCACAATAGCCAAGTTATGGAAAGAGCCAAGATGCCCCACCACTGACAAATGGATTAAGAAAATGTGGTATCTATACACAATGCAATTTTATGCAGCCATGAAGAAGAACGAAATGTTATCATTCACTGGTAAATGGATGGAATTGGAGAACATCATTCTGAGTGAGGTTAGCCTGGCCCAAAAGACCAAAAATCGTATGTTCTCCCTCATATGTGGACATTAGATCAAGGGCAAACACAACAAGGGGATTGGACTTTGAGCACATGATAAAAGCAAGAACACACAAGGGAGGGGTGAGGATAGGTAAAACACCTAAAAAATTAGCTAGCATTTGTTGCCCTTAACGCAGAGAAACTAAAGCAGATACCTTAAAAGCAACTGAGGCCAATAGGAAAAGGGGACCAGGAACTAGAGAAAAGGTTAGATCAAAAAGAATAAACCTAGAAGGTAACACCCACGCACAGGAAATCAATGTGAGTCAACTCCCTGTATAGCTATCCTTATCTCAACCAGCAAAACCCCTTGTTCCTTCCTATTATTGCTTATACTCTCTCTACAACAAAATTAGAAATAAGGGCAAAATAGTTTCTGCTGGGTATTGAGGGGGTGGGGGGGAGAGGGAGGGGGTGGAGTGGGTGGTAAGGGAGGGGGTTGGGGCAGGGGGGAGAAATGACCCAAGCCTTGTATGCACATATGAATAATAAAAGAAAAAAAAAAGGGTGTCACTACCTCAGGGTGTCACTTAGGGGCCTGTATCCTGTTAATTTTACCATCCTTGATCTAGAAGATCCTAAGTGGAAAAATGACTGGCAGACTGTCATATATACTACAGGTGGGACAAAGACCCAGGGACTATATTGAACTATAAAAGAATTACAGTCTCCCATAAAGCCTCACCATAAAGTCCCACCAGTTTTTTCACTCTTCTATGAAGAAATGGAAAGAACTGTCTCTCCCATCTCCACTACTACCAGAAATCTGCTTCTAGAACTAGCAGAAACTATAGCTCAAGCTTTTAAAAATCACTTCCTGCTATGCATGTGGGGGGAACGAATATGGGGGATCAATGGCTCTGGGAGGCTAGAGAGTTGGATCCCCATGAGCACTATAATGAGCCAAGATACCTCCAGCTGGCCACTGGGGTTTGGCTTCCCAAAACCTCAATTATTAGGAGAAACTGTCTTGTCTGATGGGGAGGACAATTTAACACTTTTGTTGGAAACCTGATATGCCTGGGCCAAAGATTCTATAATGTAACCACCCAGAAAACCCAATGGTGAGGATCCCCAAACCATACTGAACCAAACCCCCATCCCTTGTCTAATCTCTCTCATCTCCAACAGGCCTGGAATGATGTTAATGCAGAATTGAATGACAAGCCCCAGGTGGGAAAACTGCCTACACTGTACTTCACCCAAACTGGTCAGCATCTTGTGTGTTGGGGTCAATCTGTCCATCCTTCTTCCTGCTCCCACTTGCTAGGAGGTAACTCTTAGGAGTTCCAATATACGAAAGCTGGGAATCCCAAAGAAAACAGTATGCCTTACAAATTGGCACACTTTTGTGAAGGATGATGAATGGCCCTGGGTGTATAATCCATTATTATGACCCAGCCATGTGGCACAAGATGGGTCTTTAGGGCACCATACTCCCATCTACATGTTGAACTGTATCATCACGTTATAGGCTGTTGTTGAAATTATCACTAATGAGATTGCAAGAGCCCTCAATTTATTGGCTAAGCAAAGTACTAAAATGTATAATGCCATCTATCAAAACCACCTGGCCTTAGACTTTTTTCTGGCTTCTGAGGGAGGAGATTATGGAAAATTTAACCTGAGCAACTGCTACTTACAGATAGTTGATGAAGGAAAGGTCACAGAAAAAAAATCACAGATGAAATGAGAAAAATTGCCCATGTCCCAGTCCAGACATGGAAAGGTTGGAACCCCAGAGAATTATTTGAGGATGGTTTTCAATTTTGGGGGCATTCAAAACCCTCATACGTGTTATACTTTTGATTTTAGGGGCTTGCCTGGTTTTGCCCTGCTTGGCTTCCCTGATTGTAAGGTCTGTCTCCAGCCTCATTGAGGCCATAGTTGAAAGAAAAACAGCCTCCCACGTAATGATGCTATGGAAATATAAACCCCTAAATCAAGATGATGCTCTTTGATCCTAGGTAGGTCTGAGCATCAAAGAGGGGACTAATGTAGCAGGGAGGAGGACCAGAAGAGAAACAGACAGGCCTGTGTTCTGATAAAGTAGCAGTGGGGGAAGGGATGGCATAGCAGAGAGATAAAACCTAAAGAATCCAAATGTGAAGAGGGTCACATAGCACTAGGAGTAAAAAGGCACTAGCACTAGGGTGAAGTAGCCTATAGAATTGCATGTAACCATATGTGGGTTAAACCTTGTTTGTTTTTAATTGCCTCTGTAACCTGCTTGCAAGGGTATATCAGGTGAGACCCCTTTGTTTCTTGACTCAGTGTCTCATGTCTCTGTTCGAATTTCCCACAACAAAATGGGGAAAGGCCAAGGATGTTGGCCAATGCAAAAATTAAATTTTTCAAAGGCAGAATTGTTTGAGGATAATTCAGACCACCACTCAGGCAGCCAGCCAAATTATTTCTACAATCCTACAAAGTTGGGTAAAAATAAGGTCACTTGAGTCAGTAGTCAACACAGACCTCATTTTGCCAGATAATTAGCTTGACTCACTCCATGTTTCCCTCTGCTTGTGGGAGCAGTTTACAGACAGGTGACTGCATTGGGAAGATGTTAGCAGGCTGGGTCTATGACCATACAAATTAAAGGGAATAAGTTAAATCTCCCCCCTCGGAAAAATATGACTCATTGAATCATTGTCTCCATTCACTGTTGCTTTATCTGTAGCAATCTGCCTTTGAATGTTGCCACCAATGGAAGGCTTGCTGTTTCTCATACAGCCTACTATGGTCTCTTTGTGCTCATCCAACTAATGTGCATGAAATATCCACCATGTTACAAAACTGTTTAAGATGTCAGGGTATAGTCTGAATAAAATAGTTCCCATTGTCATGGAGCTCTTTCCCAGTGAGAAGACAGGAAAGGAAATGTAGAGTATATTGGGTGGTGACAGGGGCTGTGAAAAAGAAATTGGTTCAAAGATACCAGATGGTGACAGTGTGAGAAATGCTGTCCTGACAAAGACCACCAGGAGTCTACTGTTAGTCAAACACATCGGGTTTATCAACTCATTGCAACCAGGAAGAATGCACACCACTGGGATCTGGTGTCTAAGTAAGACAGTGTTCAAAGGACCTATCAGATATGGGCTGGGGATATAGCTCAGGAGTAGAGCATTTGCCTAGCACACAGATGACCCTGGGTTTGATCCCCAGCACTGAAAAAAAAAATTGGGGCTGTGTTAGGTGATTGTGAGAAAAGTTCAAGAAAGCAGGAGGTTGCTCTGACTGGATGGTGTCAGGAAGCAGGAGCAGTTCTATGATTGGATGTCTTAATTCCATATGAAGATAGGGGAATGGAGCAAGGCAATCATTGATAGTAGCAGATAGGGAGATATGTTTGTGATGTCAACAATATTCCTGTTATTCTGCATTTTGACATTATTACAAAGGGGTTTTGTTTTTGTCCGGATCCATCATGGTCACAAGTAGCCCTGTAGGACCCTGGTATCATGTGACATTTTTATATCCAACAGGAGAATGCCACAGGGGAGCAGGGGACTGTGAATACCAGGCTGGCTCCATATTGTCAGGAGCTGCTTCTCTTTCCCATGCTTTACCCACACTCAACCTTCCAAGATAGGTCACTATTTTTCTCTTAAAAATGAGGAAACTAAGGCCCAGAGACAAGAAGGACTTATCTTGGAGCAAGTAACTAAGACAGCCAGGAATCAAGTCCAGGGTGTGTGACTTTGGCATCAGCCTCTCCTGCACTCTCTACACAGAACCCTGCCTCACTGCACCCTTTGAATTCCCTGGCAAAACATGATCTTTAAGAGAGTCTCAGAGAGGGTCTCAGTGGGAAAGCGGATGGTAAATGCAAAGCCTGAAGGTGTGCAAATGTTCAAGAAATTAAGTCCACATGATCATAATCAAAGCAAAAGTATTCATCCCAGGAAGGAGGAAATATTTTCCACTTTCTTTAAATTAGAAGTTTTATTTTTCAATAACCTAATCAAAACCAATTTATCTCAACAGCTTATGAACTATAACCAAAGTTTTAAATACTAGAATAAGTATATTAAAATAACATAAAGGTAATGTTCTAGCCTGTAAGGGTAACAGAGCATGACACAATTAAAATTTATTTTATCCTACCTTTTAAAAACACTTTCACAGCAGCAAAAATCAGAGCTTACCAAGAGATTTTCTGGCTTGAGGTCCCGATGGACGATGCTCTTGTCGTGCATGTGGACGAGAGCCTTACATAAGTCCATGATCATGAGGGCAGCATCGGGCTCTGGGAACTTCACACTTTCTATGATGGCATCAAAAAGGTCTCCCCCCTGCACGTACTCCATGATCAGGTAGATTTCTGCTTGTGTTTCATATACTTCATGCAGTTTCACTATGTTGGGGTGAGAGAGGCTCTGGATGATTAAGATCTCACTGTCAACTATTTCCTCCTTACCCTTGAGTTTGGACTTGTCGATAATCTTCATGGCATAGGCCTGTCTGGTCTCGCGGTGCCTACACTCCTTCACAATGGCAAAATTCCCATCACCAATGACCCGGCCAGTCTCGTAATGCTTCTCCACATTGGCTGCAATGATGCCCACAGGCCGCAGCTTCCGACCACCGGGCCGTTCTGGCTTGTTCTCTTCTGCCCTTGTCTTGGGTTCCTTCTCTATCCTGGCAGATGGGTCATCTCTAAGAACCATCTTTTTCCCTCCTGACACACCTAGTTTCTTCTCCTTCTCTGCCTCCTTCTCCTCCCCTCGGGTCCTGGGGAGCTGCTCGGGCTCAGCCTGGTGCTCTCGCTGGAGCCAGACACCATGCTTGTTCCTGCAAGCTTGCCCAGTGTCTTTCTTCATGTCCCTCGGCCCCTCCTCTGTGACTGGTAGAACTTCCACACAGTGCTTCTTAGCCTTGGCCAATCCCTGAGGATGGCTCTCCTGATCCTCTTCGTCTCTATCCTCTTTCTTGTCCGTGCTCTTGCTGGGTCTCCTCATCTCTTGTGTGGGATTCCTGGGGCTGCACCCATGGCTGTCGCCCTTCCATCCTTCCTCCCCACCAGCAGGGTTTGCCTCAGGAGACCTCCTGCAGCTTCTCGTTCTCACCAGCTTCTCCACATGATACCTGTGGCCCTTCCCTATGTCCAACTCACCAGTCCCTAGGGAGTGCCTCTCCTTTTGCAGGCTCTGCTGGAGCTCCCTCTCCCGCTTACACTTCTCACATCTGATGATCTCCCCTGAGGTCTTTTCAATTTCCACCCCCAGGTGCTTCTCTCCATTTGCATGCTTCTCCTCCAGAGTGGTTTCCCTGGGTGGCTTGCCACTGGCTTCTGGCTCCCGCTTTCCCCTTCCCCACCTCTTCTGTGCCCTCATCTTGTCCTCCAGTGCCAGCTCCACAGGGGTCTTCCCCTGGAGCCTTGTGGCCACCTTGCTTCCCACAGCCTCACTGCCACTCGCTGTCTCCCCACCGTGTTGGCCTCCTTTCAGAAGCTTGCTGTGAAATCTGTTTCTCAGCCTTGGAGAAGGCACTTGGCTGTGCTGGGTCAAGGTCAAGGCCCGGTTTTTGTTGGGATACAGTTCCTCTATAGCCACCTGAATGCTCTTCAACGTCAATGGTTCTTTGCCCATGGCTACAAAAGCATCCCCTTCCCGAAAGAAATCAGAAACACTCTTGATTTCTTTGCCCTTGAGGTTGAACAATTTCCTCACACGATCATTCTTCCATCTTGGAAAGCCCAGGGCTTCTGAGATGTCTGCCAGGAGCTGCTCGAATGTCTGTACTGACCGCCTGTTGAGGAGCAGAGTGACCTTCCGAAGGGGCTGCCCACCCAGCTTCACCACCGTTACCACCCTGGGCTTCAGCTGGCTGTTCTCAGCATGGGCCGAGTGAAGGCCACCCTGAGGGCTGAACATGGGCACAACAGAGCTGCGCGGCCCCAAGAATGGTTTCTCCAGATTCCCCCGGCCAACAGGCAGCCAAGTGCCCTGTAGCTTTCGCTCTGTGATTTTTGAGCTTAAATATTTTAGAGAATGGTCACACAAGCCTCGATTTCCTGCAACAGGAAAAAGGCAACAGAATATTAGTCAAGATGGACTCAAAGAGCCCTTTGGGCTTCATCACAGTTTAACAAAGATGGGGCTAGAGGTATAACACATTTGGAAAATGCCTGGCTCATACATTGGAGGTCCTGGTTTTGATCCCCAACACTGAAGAAAAAAAAAGAAAAAAAAACTTCTTTAAAGATTACTGTTCTTATTCTACTATTTGAGCTTTATATGTGGGCTATGAGGGCCTGCTTGAAATGTTGGGGCCTTTATACATTAGAGCTAATTCCTAGTCTTTATGACAGACCAGAGTACGGAGCAGTCAGCTCTGGATTGAGGTGGCTTCTCAGGGCCTTGCAAGGATCCCTTAGATAGGCCACACTTTGAGAACCCTCTGGAGTCAAAGCCTGGCTCTGAGAACGCAGCTCTAGCTTCCCCAAAGGAAGCTGTGCTTCAAGGACTAAGATAAAAGGTCCAAGGTTTGCTGCCCAGGACGTTCCAGAACTCTAAGTGTCTGAGCTCTTACCAACCTCTTTGCCAAGAACAATGTTCCCAACCAGACTTTCAACACCATCAAGGAAGGCAACATAGGAAAAGGTTATGATAGCAGGGTTTAAGATAGGCCTGGATTTCAGTCCTGCAGTGGCCACTGACTATTGCCATGAACTTGGGCAAATTATTTATGCCTCAGATTTTTCATCTATCAGGTAGGAATGTTGACACCTTCCTCCCAAGGTTTTTGGGAGGAGTAAATGAAAAAATAATTATTGTTCACTTAACAGGATGCTTGGCACACAATAAGGATACAGTAATTGCTACTTATCAATATAGTTATCAGTTGCCAGTTACCAACTGAGCCATGAGAGTAGGCTGAAAATTATTAATGTTACCCCATAGGATCATATGTCTTTATAATCTTAATGTCAATTTTGTATTATAATTTCATTCCATTAGTGATGTAACCTACTGACAAAGTAGAAATCTGTTGTGCACAGCTTCACCTGGTATCAGAAGAGTGACAGAGCAATGTGGCACAGTGGGTATTTCTGAAAGCTCTAGTTGAGATCCTCTTGCATTAGAAGTTGGTATAATAAAGTTGAAAGAGGTTTCAATCTAGGTATAGAAATTTCCCTCTCCAGATGTTATTTTCTCTCCTTTTTAAAATAAGGAAAGGGGCTGGGTGTAGCTCAGTGCAAGGAACATGTTCAATATTCAAAAAAAAAAAAGGAAAACAACCATAGTCACATTAACGTTCGGGGCTTAAATAATGAGAACTTGCATGAATAAAAGAAGACTTTGTATTTACTGATCAGCTACACCCTGCTACAATGAAGTAGTTGAGGCAAGAGTGGTCAATTTCCCCAGCTTCTATCCAGGTTGGGAAAGGAAACTGGAAAATCACAGACTGTGTAACAATTTGGCCATGAGAGTGGGCTGAAAATTATTAACATCATCCATGGGATCGATGTATCCTTCACTGCCTGTAGGAATCAGCCACTTATGCCTTTAAAAAGAAGTTAAAAGTAGTTATTTATGAGTGTATTTGAATCAACTGTAACAGAAACTCCAGCTGCACCAGGACAGGCATTTTGGCCCAGCATATCCACACAGAATGTTTTCTGTTTTTTAATTATAACAGACAATCTGTTCTTAGAGGAATCCATCTAGACACAGGTGTCAGATCAGCTGACAAGGTAATAGCTGATACTGATCTTCCCACATGCCACAGACTTATGAGCTTAACAATCACATTAACAGTGAAGGGATTTATCTATGGACAACTGTTATCCATTTGCTTCTCACAGTCTCTTAAATTGCTCTTCTTCATTTTGTTCTGAGATAGTTGGTATAGGGAGAGAGATCTGAAGCAGTAATACTAGTTTGCATTTCCTACATTGGGGAACTAAGGAAGGGCACCAGAGAAGGTGACTATCAAATGTGTGTGCAAAGGGCTAGTGTTCTCATTCATTTTCCTTAAGCTGCTTTACATGGAGTAGGACCCTGAACACAGATTTGTCAAACTAAGGAAATAAGGTCCTGATTATTTTCTCTGAGAAGAAACAGTATAGGAACAGAGAAAGGTATCTTGGCTGATAATCTCAGGGGTTTTTCCAGGCAGAGGTGGAGAAAGATAGGGAGACCCAAGGGATCAACCATTGGCTGAGGATAGGCAGACCCACCCAGAAAACTTAGAGGCATCTTCAAGGCAGATCAAATGGAAGTAGGAGCATGGGCAACCAAGAGTGCTCCAAGGACAGGAATTGAGTTGGGTCTTTAACACTAGATGGGGTGGAGGCCACCTAGCAGAGGGGCCAGGGAACCTGGCATGGACCTAGATAGGTTATCCACATGGCCACTGAGGTTTCACAAATGAAGGCAAAACTCAAGGTGGAGAGGAAGACTCTGATAACACAGAGAAATGACCAGACACTATATAACAGTATCGAAGCAAGGGTGTATATTGGATCACTGGATGATATCAGCCTCAACTAGGAAAGGGTATTAAAGGAAGAGAGAGAAATAATAACTCTGAAGCAGCCCTGGAAAACAGACCCCCTATTCCAAGGAAGAAAGAGGAGAGGGATGCTCAGGAGGGAAGCCACATCAGGAACAATGGGGCATTTAGCATAAACAGAGGATCAGGAAGGCCCCAGAGAAAGGTCTTAGATGGAAGAGTAGGGAAATATAAAATGGTTCCCACAGAACCAGCAGACACTGATGGGCCTTATACACCAGTGAAAGCAACAGTGTGGCAACTTAAGATGACAAAGATGCAAGCCATGATGGGACCATGGCCTCAAGATCTCACATACTAGAACTGAAGACTCGGTGTGGTGATGGGTGATCTGGCCCTGTAGGACCCAGACCTGGTGTAGAAAGAACAGGAGATGTGATCTGAGAATCTATTGCTTCACTAGTTTCAGCAGATTCTACCTCTAAACTTTCCCTGATCACTGGTGGTTAAGAGTGCAACCTAGGAATACCCCATCTCTGAACCAAGAACCGGGTCCACAAATGCAGTCCCCATTCTGGGGCACAGTCAAAAAGAATGTAAAGACAGAACAGCTGGCCTCCATCACAACAGTATCAAACATGCCCAGTCCACTGCCTAGGCATCCATGAACTCTCTCAAAAGTTTCATGGTATGAGGCAAAAGTGAGAGCTCAGTCTCCCACCTCTCCAGCATTACTGGGGCCTATAGGATGATTCTATCTGCATCAAACTACTAAGGAGTACCAGGGAAAGGCAGCATTGTGGTGGACCAATTTTTATCCCCTCTTCCACATGCTCTCCTTCCTCCCTTAAAATTCTTATTCCAGAGCAGTTTCCTCTTTATAAGTCAGAGAAAAGCAATGAGGAGACTCTAAATGCCTGGTCCATAAGCAGGAAAGCAACATCAGGAGAGGAAGAACAGCACAACCCTCAGGCCCTCATCCCCAGGACAACTGCACACCTAGGACTTTCCACATAACTACAGTAGCATTGTTCTAGTACCTATGCCAATCTCCCTAACCAGAGGCAACCAGAATCTATTGTCTCTAACAGTAACTTCACTTAGAAAATCAATGAAAGGGAGCCATGTGAAATTGACAGCAGTTCTATTGATTTTTACCTAATAAAATCTAGGATAAAAATCCATACTCTATCTGTACATCAAAAGTGAAGTCTATGAAGCTATATGAGGTACAGATAGCAAAAACCTAAAACACCCCAATACCCAACCTGCAGCCAGCAAGCCATAGCTTCTCAGAACATGAGTGGCGGGGGTGGGGGGGGTGCGCCGCAGAACATAGCTATCAATTCATCAATTCCTACAGCAATGTAAATCAGCTTCAACTTGACAACCTCCTGCTTTTGCTGTGCCCCGATACAAAGATTATAGGGTTTCTGTCCAGTGCCAACTTAACCACCACACAAAAAACAGAACAAGCATTGCCATTGTTAAGCCACTCCTCTGCTCACAAACACAAAGTGGCTCCTTATTACCACCCACAGGCCAAACCCAACCTCCAAAACTTGGTATATAAAACCATCCAAAGCCCAGGGTGCACCATCTTAAAAGGCCTAAGACCCACATCTACCAGCATACCTGACCTGACCTCACAAGTCACAGTGAATGCTCCCTCCCCTGAAGCCCTGCTCATTCATTAAATCAAGGTTTAGTTTGAGTCCCAAGTCTGGAACGTGGGTATGAACACATGGTCTTCCTTTCTGTACATCTCAGCCAGTTGCTACTTCATCTTAGTAGGTGTAGGCAAATGCTCTTTAGTAGGTGTAAATGTTCTCCCTCTTAACTAAACGGTAAGCACTCCAAAGACAGAGGCCATGAACTAAGTCCTCTGCTTCACCCTAACACAGAAAATAAGCACCCAAGATTCAGGGAGTGAGTTCTCAGCCCCAACATCAAACACGAACATCAAGATCCAGCCTTCCAACTCTTGCTGTAAAATAACCCACTGTTACTACTTTCAACACCACTCATTGTCATAACCAGATACCCCAAATGATTCACATAACTTGTGGGGAAGAAAACGTGATCACAGACAACCATCTTCACCAAGGAAGTATGTCTAAAGAACAACTAATACAGGTAAGGAGGAGCTTCATTTTGGAGTTGTCCAGAGAACACTGAATGTAGAGTCATAAGACTTCACTTAAATCCTGGTCCTACCAGTCTCATTAAATGTGTGCACATAGGAACATCATCCAATCCCTGTGAACCTCAGTTTCCCGACCTATCAAATGGCATTAATATAATTGAGCATGCCCGGTGCCATGCTTGGCCTAGATGGGCTGATTTTTTTCACACTTCTAAAAGAAAATAGGTCTTATAATCTTGGGGTCTCTCAAATCCATGTACATCTCAAAGCAAAGAGAATTTGAAGCTAAATTTGACTCCACAGGATTAAACTTGTCATTTATGAAGCAATTGAAACAGAAAAATAATAGGGACAGGACAATAACAGAAACACTCCAACAAACCAAAGCACACAGGTCTTCTGGGGAGAAAAACCAACTTCCTGCTCACAGATCCCAGGCTACTTGACTCCAGTGGGAGCCAATAAACTCAGCCACTGAACCAGCATGGCGTGTCATTATCACCTGGGATGGATTTGTCTCCAAGAAATTATGTCTCCCATCTGCTGCCACAACTCAGATTACTCACATAAGCTGATCCCACAATGACCAGCTCTCCACCTTATTAAGCTGGAATGTCAACCAAAGTGACTGGAAGTCAGTTAATCCACTTTCCTACCCAATCATTCATTATTACTTTCTTTACTTATATGATAGGAACAAGAAAAAAAAGATTAATCTTTTACATTGTCCATATTAATCACAGAGGTTACCAATTCCTGGTAAGTTTTTAATCATAACTCATGAATCAAATTAATGCAAAAAAAACTACATCTGTAATCAGTATGAACTTCTGGATTCTTATCCTGGCTCTTAGAGACCTGTGATAACACAATAGAAAATAAGCAGGATAATCTCATCCAAACTCTGTAGGACATAGGTGATCCATTTTGCTCCCTGAGCACTTATAAATTATGTGTACTAAAAGCAATGGAAATTAGTGTTTTAAATATCCAATAATATCCAATACAAAAAAGGGACTGTAGTAATTAATGCATCTAACAGCATATTTTTGACCTTCTTAATTTATTTTTAATTTTTTTTTAGGATATAGTCATTGTACCGGGTATTCATTGTGACAATTACGAATAGGCTTACATTGTACATTGGTTAGATTGCCCCCACCACCTCCCCCCTCACTCCCCTCCCCACCCCACTTAAAACAATTGCAAGCGGTTTCATCGTTCTGTTTTATATATGTATATGAAGTGTACCTACCATATTACCTCACCTTCATCTCTTCGTTCACTCTCCCACCTCCTACAAATACCCCCCACACTGTCTTAAAATCATATCATTAATCCCTCTTCATGGCAGGGAAGCTCCCCTGAAAATACTTTCCCTTTTAGTGTCATTTTATTCCTGGTAGATTAATCACCAGATTAATCTGTTAATCTATTGCAGCCTCTGTACTGGGCGCTAGAGATATTCACTTAGGAGAAGAGATGGAAGATGACTGGCTCAGTAGTCATTTGTCCTGGGTGTTTTCCAGAGGCTGTTTGGGAACAAACTCATTTTGCTCAAATGCAGATAAGAGGCAGGAGAAACATTTGTGAACTTACATTTGATTATGCAAACATCCCAAGGAGAGTTTTCTAAATGAATAAAAAAAAATAGAACTGGAATACAGCCTGACACTAAGCTTAAAAAATGCTACTGTTTTATAACTTGGAAGCCTGGTCTGTAGGATGAAAGCTGGAGAAATTAATAAGGGTATGGTAATAAAATGAAACCGCCATGCTGTTTATTAGTGGCTGTCATCGCTGATGACACTCCAAGCTCTAATTAATGTTGTTACCATCTATCTTCCTTATTGCCAGCATGACAGCAACTGAGACATCAGAAACAGTAATTAAAAAGAATTTTTCCTGCCCTTTTCTCAGAAGTGCCTCTATTTAGGGGTTGGTTCTTATCTGCTGAATGACTTGGGTCAATTTCCCTAGATGCCTCCCAGAAAATGAGCACAGAACCAGGTCTGGTCTCTGACAGAGGAATATTTGCCAGTCCTTACTTTATCCCACCTGACAAATGCCAGGTACTTTTTTCCAAACTACTTGCTGCTTTAGGATGGGATTAACCCCTCTAGTAGCCATGACTTTCATATACTGCTTCAGTTATTTGCAGAGTACTTTTAAGTGAATGTTCCTTTCCTCACTTCTACAACTCATCCCTGACCCCCTTGAAATGCTTGAACTCTCTCCCTGGGTTTTCCTTGCTCTGCCTCAGTTGGTCCCTGATTTTTCACCTACCTCATCATCGAATCACAATTCCCACTTCCTCCTCTGCTGACTTCATAAAATCATCACAATGAAATCCCCTCATATTACTAGTATATGCTAATTCAAAAACAAAATAATTTTTAAAAAAAGATAAATTGACAGGAGAAAAACATGATTTCACATGCTTCTGGGGGCCCACTCAGAAATGAAGGGAAAAGCCCCAAAAGTGGTCAGAATCAGATGTTTGTTTTAATAAAGAGTGATAAATTTGTAGAGAAATGACAAAGGCAAAGGGTTTGAGCTTCTTGGAGCAGTTAAAGGTAAATATATGGGTCAGATGTGGTGGTGCACACATATAATCCCAGCTACTTGGAAGGTGGAGGTAGGAAGATCACAGTCCAAGGATGACTCATGCAAAAGCATGAAAAACAAAACAAAAGGGCTGTGGGTACAGCTCAAGTGGTAGAGCACCTAGCAAGTGCGAGGCCCTGTGTTCAAACCCCAGTACTACCGCCCCCTCCAAAAAAGGTGTAATTATATAAGGAAAACTAGTGGAAGATGAGGGTTATTTTACTAAGGTTTGTCATAAAGCTCCCTCTTGGTGCCATACATGAACTGTTAAGAGTGCTAGGTAGCAGTTAACCATAAATGATGGATGAGGCAGGATTGATAGATGAGCAGACAGGGAAATTATATTATTTTAATAAATATTCAAAAGGCCAGACTCAAACTTAAAACTAAAAAGCCAGAGTAACTAGCCACCCTCTCCCAAGAACAGGGCTATCTGCACCTGCCTTTCTCTTTGAGCTGTTAACAAGCTCCAACACTCCTTCAATGGGTGGAGGGTCAAAAAGAATAAAAGACCTGTCTAACAAATGAAGTCCTAAAGCACCCAGATCTATTATATTTGATTGTGGGTATCTCCCAGTACTCCAAAAGTATAAGAGATAACGAGATACATGGGTAGCAGAAAATGTTTCTTCTTTTTGCCCATTTCTCCCCACTTTGATCCTGCTATACTAAATTCCTTTCCTAATAAACTTCACTATTACTTTCACTACATTTTCACATCTTGCTTGAAATTGTCTCTTGCCAGATACAAGAACCGAGGTATTTGCCAGCACTAAATTTCTGGTAACAAGAGTATAGAGTCCTTGCTAGTAATTAAGTGTTGTACTGCCCTTCCCAGAGGGACAACTTCACAAAAGGAAATATTTATGTCCTTTTAGGCAAATGGAGGAGGGTAAGGAGCTCTTTCTGTCATTTCTGCCATTTCTAAATTACTTTCAGCTCAAAATAATCTTGTAGCATATTTGGGTATAGTATTTTTTGATCCCCTTCACTACCCAAAGAGGACCAACAGCATAAGTGTCACCTGGAAGCATCATAGAAACACAAAATTCCAAGCCCCACACCATACTTAGCAAAATTGGATTCTGCATTTAACAAGTGCCTGCATTAAATAAGATGGTGTGATGTACCTTGGTTTGAGATGAACCAATGAAAATACCTTCTGCTCTGCCAAAATAGTTTGCAGAATCAAAGATGAGTCCACACAGCAAGAGATCATGAAACACTTGGACTAGCACATGTCAATTTGAGTAACTATAAGTGTGACAATGTGACCCAAATAAACTCAAACTAGGATACAGGGTCAGCATGGCCCAGGATGGGTATATTTCTCCAGGATCTCTTTGCATCAGTTACTAGGGGGAGGCAGACAAGAGTGGGTGAAAGGGAAGGAAGGTGTTTTATACATAAGCCTCTGAGATCCTGGAAGGAGATAACAGGCATGGGAGAAATGACAAAAGAGGGAGCAGAACAGCACCTGCCCCTGTGTGCCCAGTCCTAGAAGGCCCAGTTCCTGAAGGCCCAGTCTCAGAAGATCTGGTTCAGTACTGTTAGAGTGCAGGGAGAGGATGGAAGTGGAAAGAGCTGTTTTCAAAAGACTGTGTGAGGCTCTAGACTCCAGGTAACCAAGTACAACAGAAAAAGAGTATTACCAGAGGAGGGAAGGACAAGGGGGTCCCTCAGCAGTTCACAGGAACTTGAGATTCATGAAAAAAAATAGCATTTTGAGGAGTTTCACTAAAAGGAGAGTCTCACAAGGCAGAAGCTTAGCAAAGATTAATTTTAGTAAAAAAAGGATAAAGTGGGGAGAAATAGGAAAGAGGGAGAGAAACATTTCCTACTTCCCACACAGGAAATGGCAGTGAAGAAGACTCCAAAATGGTGGTTCTTATCTGGAGTCTTCATACTTTCTGGGATAATACACATGTCATCCACAACCCCTAATTATTAGAGACAATGGGTTCAGGGTGGCCAAGAGGGGTCTTATAATTCTAAAATATGGAGATGTGGTCTAGGCTTTACCAAAACACAGGGAGAATAGATGTTAGACATGCCCTTTGGTTTTTTTGTCTCTTTACATATTCAAAGAGCTTGCAGCTTCTTAGCATCTACCAGGAGGAGGACTTGCCCATTGTTCCATGTCTCCTTATTCTGCTAGCTTCTCTGACTTACCATCTAAAAGAAGAAGGTGAAGGGAGGAGAGCCTGCTGCTCTGATTTTTCAGGTTTTACTTCCTCACTCTCTTTTATGTCCTGAGTCTGGCCCATTTAATGGTTATTATTTTTAATTTCCCTGTCACCTCATCTATCTATCTATCCTGCCTTAAGAAGACAGGCCATCCCTTTCTTCCCCAACACAGGATCAGCGCCCCAGTAGGCCTTAACAGAAGGCCATAGGGGACCTTGGGAGACAGTGACAGCAGGAGGGCAGCACAGGGAAGGGTCAAAAGTAGCATAGCAACTGGAGGAAGAACAGGAGCCACAGTGTACCTGAGCACAGGTGACCTCCTGCTCTTGGGATTGAGAATGCTGGCGGAGAGCCTATGTGAGTAGCTGGGGCACCTGGGACTCAACAAACTAGGCATTAATATTAACATGGCCTCATTTGCTCCCAGGGCTGGAGAAGTCACAGACACACCAGCAGCCATTACAGCAGCATTCCTCTCCAACCACTTCTTCAGATGACCATCTCTGGCCTGCCAGTCATCTGTCATACATGGCCTTGGGCTCCTCTTTCCTCCCATAAACTCTGAAGATATTTAACCCACTCTCCTTTTCTGGCAGAAGCCTCCTCTCCAGTACTCTTCGTGTCCCTCACATTGTCCTCAGGACACCCAGTGCTGGCCTGCTTTTAGCAGAGCTCTCCCTAAGGACAGCTGGTCTTTCCATCCCACCCATGGGTTTAATGTTTCCTCCCAGCTCGCCCACAATTTCAGCCCTGGGGCTCCACCACACACTCTGTGAAATTCCAAGACAGCTGGCCGCTGCTTCCTCTGAACTGGATTTTTATCCCACCTCCCTTCAGCAGGAAAGAGATTCACCAGTGGCCTGGGTATGGGCTGTTGAGCTTTTCCCCATGTGGTGTAGGGAGGCACTTGGGCTGTGTTCACTTGGAAGACTACACTAATGTGCAACCCACCTTGGACCACTTTCCTTCGGCCGCCTGGATGCTCATAAGATTTCATAGTTGGTCTGTTCTGTCTGGCGCGCACACTAAACGTCCTTCACCAGCACCCTCATCTGCACTGATCAGCGTCATGGCCACTTCATACATGCAGGGCTCCACAGGATTCCACCACCTTTCCTCCCTGTAGGTGAGGCTGCAGAAAGCACCAGAGAAGCAAACTCCCAGGCAAATTCCTGCATCCTCTTTTTCTCATGTCTATACTTTGCTGCCATGGTTCAGATGGATCCTAGATAGCTGAAGCATCTGCCAGAGCCTGCATGTGAAGACTGCCCTCACTCATCTGCTGGATCTGAGGGATAGGTGGAGACTTCCACTACCTGCCATTGTACAGGACACAGGAGGCAAGCAGCCTGCAGACTCTCTAAAAAGGGACTTTAAAATGATTCTGACTTCTTGAGAGGATAACCTCCATGAACCACATATAGTTAAATAGCAAGCAAGTAAAACGATTTTGAGAAGAAAAGTATCCAAATATATGCAACTTTCCTTCACATCCAGGAGATAGAATACATTTGGAAAACTTTGACCAATTGTGTAAAATAATAAGGAAATGTTATGAATAACTTATGCCAATAAATAAAACAGATGAAAGGATGCATTCCAGGAAAGACACATATCACCAAAGTTCACTCAAGAAGGAAAAAAATGACCTCAATACCCCCATTGTGCTATCTCTCTGAGATTTAGGAAGAACTCTGTCCAAGAATACAGAAGAACTTCCCATGAATAATCAGGGCAGGGTTGGGTACATGATCCAATCAAACTGCTCATAAAAATCTTCACAAATTGCTTTGCTGAAATACAAATCCTTTGAAAACAAAAGCAATGTCATGGACTTAAGGAAGATGTGTGCTGAATGCAAAGGTTGTGTGGGTACAAATTTTTGCATATTAAACCTGAAAGGACATTTACCAATAGCCCAGCACTTTTTTTTATTGTTTTATTATTCATATGTGCATACAACGCTTGGGTCATTTTTCCCCCCTGCCCCCACCCCCTCCCTTACTGCCCACTCCGCCCCCTCCCTCTCCCCCCCCTCAATACCCAGCAGAAACTATTTTGCCCTTATTTCTAATTTTGTTGTAGAGAGAGTATAAGCAATAATAGGAAGGAACAAGGGTTTTTGCTGGTTGAGATAAGGATAGCTATACAGGGCATTGACTCACATTGATTTCCTGTGCGTGGGTGTTACCTTCTAGGTTAATTCTTTTTGATCTAACCTTTTCTCTAGTTCCTGTTCCCCTTTTCCTATTGGCCTCAGTTGCTTTAAGGTATCTGCTTTAGTTTCTCTGCGTTAAGGGCAACAAATGCTACCTAATTTTTTAGGTGTCTTACCTATCCTCACCCCTCCCTTGTGTGCTCTCGCTTTTATCATGTGCTCATAGTCCAATCCACTTGTTGTGTTTGCCCTTGATCTAATGTCCACATATGAGGGAGAACATACGATTTTTGGTCTTTTGGGCCAGGCTAACCTCACTCAGAATGATGTTCTCCAATTCCATCCATTTACCAGCGAATGATAACATTTCGTTCTTCTTCATGGCTGCATAAAATTCCATTGTGTATAGATACCACATTTTCTTAATCCATTCGTCAGTGCTTCCCCCAGCACTTTTAACAAATAGATACAACTATAGACCAGAGAAGGTAAGCAATTAGCCAAACACCACACAGCTCATTATTAAGAATAAAAACAATGTTTCCACAGATTCTGAATGTTTTAGAACAATGCTCTGGCCGTTTAGGGTGTTCCTTACAACAGTAAAAGAAAGCAAAACTCATGGACCATCCCAAGGAAATGGAGCAGGGCTCAAACTCAGCAATGGGTTTCAACACCTAAGGAATGCAGCTTCAAGTTAGCTCTGCCCTAGTTGTGAAACCACCAGCATCCTAGCTTGACAGGTTACAGTCACGCAGAGTTCCTGCAGTTGGCAATAAACAGATGAGCTCTCTTCTGATATCCCTGTGACAGGTGATCTAAAACAGTGACTCTCCAGAGTGCATAACGATTGCAAACAGAGAAAAGTGGTGTTCGCATAAAGTAGATAAGGTGCAAACGACCTTCCTTCCAGAATTCAGACTAAGTTTGGTTTTGCTCTAATTTAAAGTAGGAAAGGCATGGTGTCAACACCCTGAAGACAACAGGCATCCATTGGCACCCCGAAGCTGCAGCAGCAGTCACAACACCCACCCTTAGTGGCAGAGCCAGGGGCTATCACCACAGCTCTGCCAGCGGAGCCCGGGCAGCCTTCCTGCTGAGGGATTCTGTGCGGCCATCACTGGCCCATCCTCTTGCACAGCTGTAATGAGGTAAGGTAACAGGCATCAGTTCTCCAACATGCAGTAAGCACTCAGGACAGCACAGTGAAGCCAGGTGGACAACAGTGCCACCAGGGCAAGGCTGCTCCTCTACTAGAAGCCACCCTCAGTGGCCAGAAGCGGGCACAGTTTCCTCAAATGACTGCTGCTGCAGCCCAGCCTCCTGGCATCTCACACTAGAGTTTTAACAGACCATGGCCTTAGACCTTTGGCAGCTTCTGGCTTCTCCAGGAGTTGTGGTTAAGCATCTTCAGGGTCATTGGCAGTTCTGTCTCTTGGCATTTGCCAAAAAATATAACTGCAGGATAGAGTCTACGAAATAAATGGGTCCTGCCTGGCAAGATTTCAAACACGCAGACCTAGCGTCAGGCATGTGGTAGGCTGGCAGTGAGCAGTTGTTTCATGAAAGAACTCAACAGAGCCCCAGCAAGATTACTGAAAGCAGCCATGGGTTGTGTCCATAACCAGCAGAATGTGCTGGGTTATGTGCTCAGGATTTTTCATCTGTTTCTGCCTCCAAATTCATCTACTGGTCATCAACTTTCTATAGTTCAGCACACTGTCAGGGATGCTGCTGGTTCCTTTCCAGATCTGGACAGTTGTCTCCAACCACAGCTCTTGTTGGTGCTGACTGTTAAAGATCCCAGGCTGCCCAACCCTGTCAGGAATTACACTCTGCTGACCAGACCTGCTTCACCCACGTGCATGTCCATTAGGCTCTGCCTTCCCAGGGACTGCCCAGAATCAATGTCTGATTGTTGGGGGCAGGAAAGAGCACAAGAGACCTGCCCCTCAACCCAAGGTGGGTGCCCGGCATGCACCAGAGCTCCCCTTGGGCTTGTACTGGAACATGACTCCAACTGAGGTCATACCCTTGTTTAGCTCCTTCCCCACCCACCTTGCCCCAACTCTGTTCTCCAGAGAGGTCTTTCCAGTAATCTCAGGCACAAGAACCCACATCTTAGGCTCTGATATCACACTGTTGCCCCAGATTATAAAAGTTCTTTAAATTTAAAAATAAGAACCAGGGTGGTGGTGAACACCTGCAATCCCAGCACTCAGAAAGCAAAAGCAGGAGGATCATGAGTTCAAAACCAGCCTGGGAAAAGTTAGTGAGACCCTATCGCCAAAACAAAACAAAACAAAAAAACAAATCAAAGGACTGGGTACATAGCTCAAGTGGTCGAGCACTTGCCTCAAGTGTGAGGCCCTGGGTTCAATCCCCAGTACTGAAAAAAAATAAAATAGGAATGGCTATTTTGTGGCATTTTTAGAATTCATAAGTAGTAGGCATTTGTTCTCTCTCTCTCTCTCTCTCTCTCTCTCTCTCTCTCTCTCTCTCTCTCTTCCTGCCTTTGATCAGGCCTTCCCAGGACCTCCTGTCACTCCCCAGAGGCCTTCCCTGAGTACTGAAATCCCTGCTTCTCCCATAGCACTGCTCACTACCAATGTTACGAAATTTACACAATGGTCTGACCTCTGTCTCCCCAGCCCTCCAGCTCTAACACCACAGCCACTGTGCAACTATTATGCCTACCATAGTGGCATGAAGTAGAAATTCAGTGAATACATGCCAGTGAATGAATGAATGCTTCGTGGTAATTATTAGTGATTTCCCCAGCACACAATTTTGTAGCTTTTACTCTAAAAACTGATACTGTAAAGGGTAGGAAAAGAACATTTGAGAAAATGACTATTACTGGTTACATTTTTAACAGATTGTTGTTGTGGGTTAAACACACACACACACACACACCACCCTCCAGATGGATACAGCTAGCCAGAAATTGCCATTTTTGACAGTTACTCAAGGCAGCATGGAAAACATAAAACTTTCTTCCCCTGAGATTGAAAGGTATTTAAAGCCCCAACTCCATCCTTTCAATAAAATAAAAATCCACCATAAGTGTTTCTTGTGGTTGTTGACATGCTCCTTAAAAGCCCACATATGTGTCTGTGGCCACATGAACATGCAGGGACCAGACAAGGAGACACTAGTCTTCCTCCCAACCCCTCTCACCTCTAACACTCTATGCTCCTCATTAAGCAAACAGCTTAGCAAAGATGCCTACTTGGTGCTCACAATGAAGAAAGCGCAAGGAACCCAAGAGAGTCAGGAAGTCACTGCTGTCTTTGCTTTCTAGCACAGACAGAGCATTTCAGAAAGTGGCAATAACTAACAGACATTCCTGGGAACATGGGAACGCTGTCAACGGGTTCTTTATTTGTCCCCTTTTTCTCCTTATTGTGTGAATGCCTTAAAATTATCCTTTCACACTACAGGACATTTTTGGAAGACACCATCTTCAAAATTAGTGAGACATCTTCAGTCCTTGTAGAAAAGGATCAACTCATTACATTTCTAACTTAACAAAATGACATTAAAGAAAAAGAATGAAAAGGCTTCCACAGCCAACACACGATATACTTACACCTGACCCAGAGTTTCCTTATAAGTCAGGTACTTGGTGGTCTGTAACAGTGGACAGCAATTAATCTCAAGTTGAAAAAAGACAAAGGAGCGTGGATCAAGTGTACTTAAATTTTGTTTCTTTTTTCTTTTAAATTAGTAAGTCCAATGATTTTGGGGTTCTTCAATTGGGGATATGAGGTCATTTACTTAGTTTTGCACTAACCAGTTTGGCCTGCCAGGCCTGTTTAGCATCAATGAAGAGGTGGCTACTTCTGGCATCATCTCTTATTACCCGGGCTCAAAATATAAATACTTTATTACTGACAAGTGCCAACTGTGTAGGAGAAGACTTTGATGTTTGGACTGGTGATGTCTCTGATGACTTACGGGCCAAGTTTTAAGTGCATGAGAGATTATGTCTCAAAAAGGAAACACACAATGAGCTAAGCTGTTTGTTTTAGTGGCACCTATAACTCTGTACTTGATGTGTAGGACAAGATCCTAGAATTCCTACCATGTGCCCAGCTTCTCTGTGTGCCTTTTCTCTGTATCACATCCTTCCTCCACAAATTTATTCCACTTCTAGGACAGCTCTTTATTTATTCTGCATCACCTGGAAAGGCAATTAGAGCTCATGGAATAGCATGAAATAGTTTTATATGATTTTACTTCAAAATATAATAAGAAAGTGGTCCTCTATAAGGTAAAAATTTAATTATACATATTTGTACATTGATTTTAATTATATATTAATTTTCTATATATATTGGAAAGCTTATATGCACATACAAACTTTCCTACCTAACTGTAATAAGTTGAAAAATACCATGAAAAAGTAATAACTTTTCATTATTAACTTGATTATAATGCCAACCTATAGAAAATTCCTAGGAATAACTTTAACAAGAAATATGTATTACCAACATAAGGAAAACTAAAAAACTCTGAGAGGGACTAGAAGAGCTATGTAAATGACCATCCATTTCAGAATGTGAAGTTCAAGTAAATTAACCCATCCACTTGTTTGACAGCTTACAGTTCTTCCCAACTGTAAATTGTAGGTTTGATGCAATTTAAGCACTAATGCAACTTTTGAGGGAGAACAAGGAGATGAGTAATAAGTAACAGAGATTTAAAATACACTAAAGTCAGAATTACAATGGCACTTTCACAAGAATTCAAGGAAATGAGGAAACTGTAGCCCTCAAATAGTTGCTACTTCGCATAATTTTTTTTTTTTTTTGGTGGTACTGGCAGTTGAACTCAGGACCTAACGTTTGCTAGGCAGGTGCTCTACCACTTGAGCCATGCTCCCAGCCCTCTTTTGCTTTAGTTATGTTTTGAGATAGTGTCTCTCATTCCTGCCCAGACTGGCCTGGAATGCTATCCTTCTATTTATGCTTCCCCAGTAGCTGAGATGACAGATGCATACCACCACACCCACCTATTGATTGAGATGGGGGTTTGCTAACTTTTTGCTTGAGCTAGCCTCAAACTGCAATCCTCCTGATTTCTACCTCCTGAGTAGCTAGGATTATAAGTGTGAGTCACCACACCCAGCTCACATAGTAATTTAATGTATAATAAAAGATGATTATAAACCAAGAAGGAAGGCCAGAATAATTTTTATTCAATATCAGAACAACTGGTTAATCAATTGGAAATAAAATGAATTTGGATTTTTACTTCATAAATAATACCAAAATAACTTCCAAATGAATTACACACCACAGAAAAGCATAAATTTCACTTTACTATTAATTAGGCCAATGAAGAGGGGTGGGTTGTAAGGGAGAATAATAAGGAGATGATAGGAAAAGATACCAAGAGTTCTGGATCAGCAAAGGACAGAGAAATGGGAGATGGGCAGTGCTGATTCTGTGTGGTGGTAGACAGGTACCTCAGCTGACAAATACCAGCAAGCTCAAGGGTGGCCATTGTAAGTTTCTTGCTCACCTGAATCCCAGTGTGGACTAAACAGCCTTGTCTGTATCAGATCCTCCATCTGAACAGTGGTCAGCACAGCTGCCACAACAGTGGCATAAAGATGGTGCTCTGGCTCTTAACTGCCTTGCATGACAATGACAAGCAGTACAGTCATCCATGGGCAGTGGCAGGAGCTGGTCACATGACTCCATCCAGCTCAAAAGGCTCTTGGGTTGGACCCCGCTCTAAAGTAGAGCCTGGGGCAAGGATTCAAGTTGACCTGGGATCAGCTCTGCTGGGAATCTCTATGAAGAGTGGGTAGAACCTGCCTCCACATGCCTGGCTGTCTTGTTAGAGGGACAAGGACAGTGATAATTCACCCACCCATTCCCTCTGCTAGCAGTGAGGGCCACTCCAAGGCACAATAATTGCCCAAGACTTCTAGCCTGCACCAAAAATGGGCCACCATGACCCTATAAGCAGAGAGAGCTCTCAAACAGGGATACAGCGACTTTCAATGACAACCACCAGAACAGAAAAAGGGAAAGTGCTCAGAGGCCATGGACAGGGTCAGACATCATTTAACAAGCAAGGGGAGCCCATGGGTTATCTGGCAAGACCACTGTCTCTACCACAGATGCAAAAACCCAAGCTTCAGAGAACTCTGGTTGTAGCCATCAGAAATCAAAACAATACAGAAAGACATTGAATAACCAGAGTGGTCTAACCCACCCCTGAAGACATGCTTCTGAAACTGCAGCCATTATGGCTAGATCTGCTCTTCCAAGACCTAAGGTGTTTCTCACAGGGTGTCCTGCTCCCATAGGGGACAAGCTCTACCGTGGAGGGACTGAGACAAATGTGGCCCTGGGGGTGACAGATGTATACTTGCTCACAGGTCTTTTACCACAAGTTCTGAAGTTATATAGAGGGAGATGGTATGTCTCCCGGAGGGGGTGTGGGCAGGTCTTGGAGGCTGTGCTCTGAAGATGAGGGGAGAGAACAGAAGTTCACCACCAGTGGGAACAGGAGAGGGAAAGGCAGCTCTGGCTGCTTGTTCATGTTGTTTCCATTGTTGGTGCAAATATTTACTGTTACATTTTAATACTTAATACTGAAATCTTTAACTAATATAGGGTTTTCCTCTAGAACTACAGGAATTTACTTTATGTGTCTGCCTTCCTGTTCTCTGCCCTCCACTTTTGTTTCCATTTTTCTTGTTGTGTAATCCCCTGGAGATCACCTAACTTGTGTGTGTTGCTCCTTGGGGAATTTTAAGCATCTCTGCCTTAAAAAACCAAGAAAGGGGAGATAACTGTGCTATTAAAAACTAAAGGCAGAAGGCCGGGCATGGTGGCTTACACCTGTAATCCCAGCTATGAAGGAAGAAGAAATTGAATGATCATAGTTCAAGGCCAGCCATAACAAAAGTGAAAGACACTGCCTGAAAAAGCAAACTAAAAGCAAAAGGACAGGGGGGCCTAGCTCTGAAAGGAGGCAGTGTTAATTAAAATTTTCACATTATATGTATGATAGCTTCTATCTCAGAACCATCCAAAATTTCCCAATTTTTTTGCAAGTAGAAAACAAAAAAAAGTAGTGCTTAACTGGGAAAATTGTTCCAGAACCTATTCCAACAGGTGAGAAACAGCAGGCACAAAGAAGGCTAATAAAGCCATTCAATCCATCCAAATGACTACTAATTAAATGCTCCGTAAAGAAAAACCCAGGTACCATGTAATGCAGCAGCTTCTAAAAACTGGTTCAGGAAAGCTCACATCAGTTAGAGAAGATGGGATGGAAGGCAAGTACAGAGGGAAAGCTGTGGTCCTAAGCTGCTCTGTTCTCACCATGGACACCTGTCAGCATAGACTGGAGCCACTGTGTTCCACTGCAGACTCCTGTGGTCTTCATCCTAGTTCAGCAGCACCATCCACCACCCCAGAACTCCTGCCCACATGCAGTCCACCTCCAAGTTCTATGTGGGTCTGTGCCTGCTCTCCATCCCCTAACTACTGCCTCAGCGCCCACTCCCATCACATCTTACCTGAGCTACCTGTAAACACACTCCAGGGTTCACTATTGCTCCCTGCTCCCACCAACCCCCACCCACCCACACAAAGTGATGTCTATAAACCACACAGTGGATCTCTCTCCCCTTGGATCCACTCTCAGTGGTTTTTCTACTTGATTCTCAAATCTGAGGGATTATCAGACATATTCCAGGGGGCCCACAAGTTTTTCTGTTTAACTTTGTGCTTTTATTTTCATGTTGATCTTTTTTGTACTGTTTTGGATCATTTAAATAACCATGTTATGACCAAGCTTTGCCACCATATATATTCTTGCATAGTCAATGTAGTTGGCTAATAAGAAAATAACAAATCAGACAATATAGAGAAAGGAAACTGATGAAAGAATTGAGCTATCATACAACCCATGTGGCTTGACATTCAGCACACAGAACACATAAGAACCTGAACAATAGTTTGCAGAAACAGAAACAGTGATTTAGTTTTAGCTTTGGCTGTGAGCATAAGTAACACTGCATTCATTCCAGAAGGGCCAGGGAGCAACTCTCCTGCTCTCTTCCAGAACCAGTGTCTCCATAGGTCACATTTTCCTGATGGTGAGACTGCAAGCTATATCAATCTGGCCTTCCACTGACCTGGGAGAGACAGAGAGTGTGAGTGAGTTAGGCCACTAAAATGATGAAGCTGATTTGTTACTACAGCAGACCTTACCTGACCTGACTAATCCAGCTTCATGAACTGAGTCCTATCCTACTAAGCTCTTCCCATCACAGTTCCTGCTCCATATGACTCTTCTATCACTGCCATGAACCCACCAAGCTGTTCATGTGCTATTCCTTTATCCTAGAATGCCATTCCCTATACACTTCTGCTGTCCTGCTCCAGCCCAGCTACAATAGTTCATCTTTCAAAACCCAACTCAGATAAAATTCTCTCCAGGAAATTTTCCTCCCTTTCCCAACACCCTTTCACTTTTATTAGCACACAAAGTACTGGTTTTGTTACTATGTTTTCATATGCATGTGTATAATGCACTTTGGTTATGTATATCCAACCCCCGTTACCCTCTCTTGTTCTCCTACCCTTCCTCCTGGTCCCCTTCCTCGTCCCAAATAGTCTGCCATCTACTTTTATGCCTTTTATTTTTTAAATTTTTATTAGCATAAATTAACTGTACAAAGGAGTTTCATTGTGATATTTATAACATGTATATAACGTATTTTGATAAAATAAGAACTTTCTTAACCACTCTCCCTCCTCCTCCTGCTTTTTGGTTTTGGTGGGTTTCATCATGCTATTTTCAATCATGTCATATTATTTATTATTAGTATATTTTAGGCCTAGATTCTGCATATGAAAGAAAACAAGCCATTTGTCTTTCTAGTCTGGCTTATTTCACTTAACATGATGATATTCATTTCTGACAATTTTTTTACAAATGACATGATTTTGTTCTTCTTTATAGTCAAATAATACTCCACTGCATGTGTTTACATTTTCTTTATCCATTTATTTGCTGATGGGTACCTAAGCTGATCCCACAACTTAACTATCATGAACAGAGCTACAGTAAATATAGTTGTGCAGGTGTCTCTATTGTATGTAGACTTTGATTCCTTTGGGTATATACCCAGGAGTGATATAGTTGTATCATATGGTAGTTCTGTTTTTAATTTCTTGAGGAACCTCCATACTTATTTCCATGGTGGTTGCATTAATTAATTTAATTACATTCCCACCAACAGTGTAATTTTCCTTCCTCCCCATCCTTGTCAGAATTTGTCTTGTTCAATTTCCTTGATGATATTCATTCTGACTCAGATGATACAAAATCTCAATGTAACTTCATCACTGCCCTTCAGTTCTACAGAATGCTTACCTCACCATGTCATAATCACCAGTTTCAAGATCTGATCGCATTGTGATAGGGTCAATGTTCTATTCATCTCTATATCCTCAGGGTCAACATGCAAAAGTAAGCAGTAGTTAGCCACTTGGCCAGAAGGAACTTGGGGAAGGGAGGTTAGTTGTAGGGCACCTAAAAGAAGTTGTATTTGATCCATTACTCCCAGGAACAACATCTTACACAGAAACAACAATTCTCATTTGTCTCTACCCCAGTCAATAAGATCAAACCTCCCCCTCATCTCCCCAACACTGTTCAACCCCCACAGGGATTCAGGCTTGACCTGTACTGAAAATGTGGTCCCCAAACAAGCAACGCCAGGAGCTAGTGAGAAAAGCTAAATCTTGTGCTCCCAGACCTTCTGAATCAGAACTTCATTTTAACAAGATCTCCAGACAATTCAAATGTCTAAATCTGTCTGAGAACCACTGGCTTCAGGCAGCCTAAACATTTCAGTAACTTTATTTATAATACTTGTCATTTGTAATGTCTGGTAAGTACTTTATGTCACTAACTCCTCAGAACAACTTGAACATCCTTGGGTCACAGGATCAGATGGCTTTGCGGTGTCAGAGCCAGGATCGCAGGGCAGAGAGCTTTAACTACATAGCCCCATACTTCATGACACCCTGCCATTTGCTCATTTCTGTGAACACTTGGCCTTCAATACCAGCCCAGGCAGCTCTAGATGCCTCCTGGCCCTTTATGCAGCCACTGACCATTGGTTTATCTCTATTCTCCCACTCACTACTCACCTTATAATGCTTTTATAAATGCCACTGTCCTCAAGAGATGGCCAGTTGTCTCTAGGTAAGAATTTTATAAGCTTGTTCAATAACTGTTTGCTGAGTCAATGAAAATATTTCCCTTTTGATCATCAAACAGCCCTCTGAGATCAATTGAATGAATGTTATTAAGAAGGGTGAAGACATTGAGGTTCCCAGAGAAGTTGAAGGTCTTGCCCCAGGTTGCTAGGAGCCTCGGGTCTCTGGGAACAGAGGCCAACACTCCCTCCCTAATTCCCAGGAAATATGTCTTCTTCCCACTCTTCTATTTCCCTCTTCTGACCTATATTACCAGGCAATTAAACAAAAACATCCTTTCAAAGAACTCCCCCACATATGCATCATTAAAAGGGGCTCTGCTCCACCACCAAATGGGCTAAATTTGTACATTAACAGATGGCCACCACAAGAAAAGGTGGGGAAACTCAGGATAGCAGATAGTATGGCCCCTAGACCCAAAGAACGGAAACCCCAAAAGCTTCAAATTAAAGCAGTCATTTCATGTAGTAACCCCCTGTGAAGACAGTGAAGACAGAGATTCCTGGAAATTCCTGGAAGGCCAGGATGGTGAAGATCTATCCACCCTCCCTGAATGAGGCCCCACCACTCATGGCAGTCTGCAGTACTATAGCTCCACTGGCCAAGACAGCCTTTCTCTTTCCTTTTGCTGGCTTTAGAAAGATACTAAGACATCTATCCAGCTCATCCAGAGAAAAGCAAAATGTCTGCCTGCAGTAGTCAACTATTCAGGAAGACATTCTGGAAATTTCCCTTGAAAAAGGAAAAGGAAGATAATAGAAAACAAGAAATTAGAACTAGGGACAGCTGAACAACCCTTGGTTTTGCTTTTGCTTCTCTGAGCACCACACCCAATCACTGTGCCATCTGCCAAAGGCACACTAATGCAGACCATGGGCACTAAGCCTGGGCACAGGGATCCATCCACCCAGATGGGATGTCTTCTGTGAATTCATTCAAGCACACACAGAAGAGCACAGGCTACCCTCTGCTGATGATGTTCTCCGACTGGAATACCAGAGAAAGAAAGCACATTGAGAATGGTAAGTTTTTGTTTGGGTTCCTTGATTAAGAATTACTATGACGATGTATTAGAAGGTATTCCCAAGAAAAAGTGGTAGGGGAGTGAAGAAGGGAAGCAAGAGAGGGAAGCAAAGGAGAGATGCAAAACAAGCAAAAACTCGTGGAGGACAATTTGGTGGAACTCTATGGAGACTCTCTGGAAGTCAAGGATGTCATGCCTCAAAATGTCCCAACAAAGGGTGGAAGAGCTTATGTACACTCCCCAGCACCCATTAGTCAATGGTTAGGGGTCACAGGTTACATCTCCCTATGGCCACAGGAAATGTAAGGTTCCAGCCAGTCCTTGCTCTAAGTTCCCACAGACAAAGCATGCTCCTGTAGGTTCAAGGGTCACTGTCAAACAGAGAGATGGAGAGGCATGAGGCTGCGAGCAAAAGCACTCAGGGCATCAATGTGCACCAAGATGGCACAGCACACCATAAAAGGACAGGGCTGAAAGACCTTTCAAACCTGAAGGAAAAGAATTACAGAACACACTTCAGGAATTGCATTCTGCCTCTGTTCTTTCTCCAGTGAGGCATTTTGTGACACCTCCCACCCCCAAACACACACACAAGAAATCCAAATATTGTATTGAAATGCTTTTCTAATGTTGGACTATGGGACAAACCCAAAACTTCTGTCTTTTTCACTCCCTGGAGCTTTCCACTACATGTCCTAGGGATCAGCACAATGTTTGCCTGCTGCTCTAGAGGCTGCATTCAGTGTAATTGTTCACTCCACACAAGCCCACAGGATCACCTGTAAGCAGTAACAGGCGGGCCTCACAGCTACTAACACGATCATCACAGCGCAGGGCCACCTACTAACAAGATGCTTCATGAGAGCCAAGGATGAAGATGGGATCCAACTTCCATCCGATAGCAAGAAAAGGAAAGGCATGGAGCCGGCTAGGAGGGGGTGAGGTGGAGAGATGACTCACTGCCAGGAGCCAGGAGCGAATAACAACCCAGTTCCCTCCACAACTTCTCTTCACTCCCCACTCCCGGCAGGCGGGTACTCTGGGAAGGTGTCCCCAGACGCCTCTGCCCAGCCCTGCCACAGCCCTCTCCTTTCCTGCTACACCTCGCCCCCAGAGCCAGACGTGGAAAGGAGCGTAAACTGTGGACCTGTATTTGACATGCATCGGTGGGATATTTCAGGAGCTGGGGTGTTTTTTTTTCCCCTGTTAATTTCCAAATGCTCTGCCTGTAGTCTTTTACCCAATTGCCTTTTGTTCTTCTGTCTCTTTACCTAGTTCCAAGGAGCATTTCCTTCCTTTAGATGGGACTTGAACTCTGGAGACCAGGGTGCAAGTCTCAGCTCTACTACTATCAAAGTGATGGATCTTGGGTAAAGCAAGAGCTCCAGGGTCCCCGCTTTCTCGTCTGAGAAATGGAGACAATTCCGCCTTCTCTACAGATGTGCGGAAAGGATGAAATGGGGTGAATTCTGGGTGAAGTGCCTGGCACATGGAGATGCTCAAAAAATGTCAGTTCCCTTCCTTTCCTCTTCTGCAGCCCCACGGCACGGCAGATGCCCAGTGCGTTTTCCAAGCATGGTCCTCTGACTGCCCAAAGAGGACAGCAGCTCCGGCAGCGCGACCCCCTAGCAAGCGAGTTTCAGCAGGTGTAGACGCGCGCGCATATACGCACACACACGCACACACACACACACACACACGCACGCACACCGCATCCCTGCGGGATCCGGCTCTGCTGCCTCGTCCCGCAGGGTCCCACGTTGGGGTGACTGGAGCCTCCTCATCCGCCACAGCTGCCCGACAGTGGGCGCGGGCACTTACCCGGGGCGGGCAGCGCGGAGCGGCGCGGGGCCGGAGGGACCGGCGGGGCCGCGGGTGGCGGGCGCGGGGCGGGCGCGGCGGGCATGGCGGGCGGGCGGCGGCCTGGCTCAGGTGGTAGTGTGGGGACACGGCCCGACGGCCCACCGGGTGGGCGCGGGAAGGTAGGGCGACACACGGTGAGGAGCGGGCCGGCTCTCCTCCCCACCCCGCTCCGCCGCGACAGCGACAGCAACAGTGACAGCCCCCGGGAACGTCTCCGGAGCGCGGGCTTGGCAACGGCGCGCAGCCACCGCCTTCCGCCCCGCCCCGCCCCGCCCAGCGCCGCACTGACCCGGTGCCTCCCGGGCTCGCGCTCCCCCTCCTCTCCTTCCCGCTGCGGTCCCAGCGGGGCACAGGCTTTGCCCTGCACCTCCCCTGTGTTCTCTGTGGGTGGCGCCCAAAGGCGGCCGCCGGGGACCCCAACAATCCCCACCCCTCCCTGCGGGCCTGGAGTCAGACTCCCACACCGCTCTGGCTCCCACACACGCCCATCCCAGGTGCCCTACCAAACCATCCTTCTTGCGCCCAGAGTCAAAGTGCCCACACTCTGGTCCAAACTTGCAACTCAAAGACAGGCTGAAGAATGTCGCTCCATCTGAGTGCCATCAGAAGGCCTTCCCTTGTTATGCGATGGTCACTTCTCAGCACTGCACACCTAATCCTCATTTGCAAGTCCACATTCCCAATCCCTAGCTTGGGGCACCCATATCCTCAGGTACTGACTCCCAGATGCCTCTGGGAGAGTGATGAATACACCACCGAAGAAAAACATACCCACCCCTCATCACAAGTGACTGGTGTGATTATGGTTTTGTTGCCTGTTCCTTGATCAGTCAGGTCATGGAGTGGCCTTGTATGGTGTTGGTGTCCTTTAAAGTTGTTGATGCTCAACAGAGTATCAGGGCAGAGCTGATAGTTCCAGCCTCACTCCCAGATGTCAGGGGCTGTCCCTATCATACATAACAAGAAGCCTAGGCTGCCCTGTGTTTGTTCAGATGCTCAGGGATGACTTTAAGGACCCAATCTCTTCCCAGACTACATATAGTGCCTTTTCTCTTTAAGACTTCTTGCCTACAGGTCACAAAATGGCTGTAACAGTCCATGAAGCTACTAGGAACACAGGAACTCCTGTTTCTGAAGGGATGGTTTGGTAGGGCACCTAAGGTCAGGAACTCCAGCTGACTTGGTCACCAAATAACCTGAAGTCATCATCAAGGACCATTTTCAGCCATCTAGTTCACAGACAGTGGAAAAGATGACAAATGTCCTGCCTTCAAGACATTCTCCTTCTAGTGCAAGGAGACAGATAATAAATCAAGTATGGTGATAAATACTATGGAGAAAAATGAAGCAAGCAAAAGGAAGGTGCTATTATTTTGGGATGGGGAGTCAGGAAAGACCACACTTGAGTAAAACCATGAAGGAAACCCATGAAGGAAATCTCCCTTGGAGGCAAGTGTCCCTGAGATATTTAAACATTGTCTTTTAGAGGTCTTTAACAGCCATCTTTCTGCTCCTTTTGCTTATATAACAGGGCGAAATAAAAGTTTAATAAACAGAGTTGTAGCAAAACGTCTAACTTGTGTGAAGGGGAAATCAGATATACGTTTTGTTCCTTGCCAAAGCAGTAGGGCAGCAGCGTTTAATTACTGGCTAGATAATCATCATTTAAACATCACTTAGATATACACAGTAAGAAATCTCCAAAAACCCCTCAGCCAAAAATGACTTCTCCATGAGGGATAGACACCATGCGCCTGCTGCATACTGGGGGCGAAATGGCCACTTTTCTACTCCTGACCTGTTACAGAACCGCAATGTTTAGCTAAGCACACCACATGCCTGCAATGAAGAATATCAGCTGCTCTTGCAATCAGGAATGGCTGCATGAGAAGTTTCTGGAAGTCTTGTGTGGGACTTTCAGATGGACTCTTTTAAGATGCTGATGAGGCAAATCATCTCTCTCAACCCACTTCTTCCTCCTCGGTGGTGTGTTAGATTATGTTAGTGCAGTTCTTCACTCCATCCCTTAAAAGAATAAGGCAAACTGCCTATATTTGTCAGCTTTCTATCACTGTGACAAAAAACCTGAGGAGAAAAGGTTTGCTGTGTTTCAGAGTTCTCAGTCCATGGTCACTTGGCTCTGTTGCCTTTGGGCCTGTGGTGGCACAGCAGATCATGGCAGTAGCATGTGGCACAGGAAGCCTGGTCACCTGTTGGCAGCCGGAAGCAAAGAAAAAGACAGGATGAATCAGGATCTCAACATTCTCTTCAAAGGTACAGCCCAGTGACCTAACTTCCTCCCACCGGGCCACACCTCCTCAAGATTTCACCATCTCCCAACAGCCCCAAAGGTTGGGAGCCAAACCACAAACACATTGCCTTTGGGGGACACTTACTATATACCACCACCCTTTACACATCCAAACCCCATTTCCCTACCCCGTCTTACCCTTACTTACTTTACCCATGAGATGTTATGTGAACAGAGACTTGAAACATTCTCCCAGGATTATTTCCTCTGATTACTCCTGCCAATAGTCAAGATAGCTACTGGTCTAAGGAAACTATGGAGAAACATGCAGCAGGCCCAAATTCAGCTGTGATGCAACCTGAATCAGGACTATCTCAACAGACGTAGGCCTAGAAATGAAACACATAAATACCCACTGGTATTAGCTGCTGATTTTCAGGCTGATTTATTACTCAGGATTACTGCAGTGAAAGGTAGCCAATGTGATAGCTGATGGTGGTTGGTGCTCCAGAAACCTTCTTGGGTCATGTGGTAGAGCAGAAAGATAGAAGTTGGAATCTCCTATGACACCATGAAGCCACCACATACTCAAATTAACTTTGAACTTCCTTTTATTTATTTTTTTTTCTGGTGGTATTGAGAATTGAACTCAAGGCCTCAAGTTTGCTAGGCAAGTGCTCTACCATTTCAGTCACTCCTCAGTCCTTTCTTTGTGTTAGTTTATTTTTGATAGGGTCTCACACTTTTGCCTGGTTGGCCTCAAATAAAATCCTCCTGCCTCCACCTCCCAAGTAGCTAGGATTATAGACATTAGCCACTACTCCTGGCCCTGGATTCCCTTTTAAGAGAGAATAAATCCTTATTTGTTTAAACTATTATAGTCAGAATCTCTATTATCTACAAAATGATCATTTGCATCAATCCTTCAACAAAAAAAACATTTTGTTTTCTCGATAAGGGAAACATTGAACACATACATTTGCAATAATTTAAATGTAAAATTCATTTAACTGTAAATCATTACATGTAAACAAGAAGGCAGAAAAGGGCTTTTATAAAGGGAACCACTTAACTAGAAGCTCATTTGGCCATAGCTGAAGAGAATGAAACAATAGCCACCGTGACCTAGTCAAAGTATCAGAGCTACTTTGGTTACAGTGAGCAAAATTCATTCATGTAGTTCAGCTTAAGTTGCAGGGAGCACAAGGCATTTCAAGGCTATCTGAAGAATTCTCAAAGACATCCAAAAGCAGTTTGGCAACCGCTTCCTAACCTTACTCTCAACTGTTCCCCACAATTGCTACATCTTAGAATTAGGTTTCTCTAGGGAAAGAATATACTTAGCCCAGTTTATTTATTCTAACTGCTAAGCCACTGGATCAGCTGCTCTAGGACACCCTTCCCTCTGGCCATTGTGCAGTGGGAAAGAAGAGAGGAAAAAGGAAGGAACAATGGTTGTTCTGAAGAGTACAGGGCACTTTAAGCCCAGAGGGGAAGTTACATCAGGCAGGCAAAATGATTGACATAGCCAGGACACCACACAGGCTTTGTTGTGGAAAGACCTGGAAGCAATTCCAGGAGGTCAAGCCTGTGCGGGCTACCCTACCACTGTATGTTTAGAAGTGACTTGGAGGAGAGACTTTGAGATAGGGATCATGGAGTTTCCAAGAGAAATTTCCCTCTTCCCAGAATCACCCAGGATGAGTCCAGATGGAGCTCTTAAGAAAGGGGAAATATTCTGGATCTTCCATGATATATCTCACTATTCTAACACATCAGCAGTGGGCTTTCTTCTCATCATTTGCCAGAACGTTTTTCTGTGCTTCTCCATCACCAACTGTCACGGGCTCGCTTTGCCTCCCCAACTCAACTTCTTGAGCAATTACCTCACATCCCCACCTGCACTCACTCTGACCTTCTCGGGCCTGCTGCAATCTGCCTTGCTTCCTTGCCTTTGTGTATTGCCCCAGTGAACTGGCTTCAGTCCATGTTGTACTTCATCACTCTGAAGTCATGGATAGTCTCAAAACTCTCTCCTATCCCAATTTCCTTGGTACCTGTCAGTTTTGATCCTTCACCCACCCGCACTTAAAGCAAACATCATTACTACATTGTGGGTCTCTCTTCATTATCAATACTGGTTTTATTTTTGTCTTTGGTTGACTCTCCTTGGATAATCTTATCCAATCCCTTGGTCTTCATTTCAGACTCATCTCATCTCATCTCATCTCACCTCATCTCATCTCATCTCTCCAAAGGTCCAGTTTGGTTACCTATTAGACAATTTCTCAGGGACACCTCCTCGGTAGCTCTTATAACACATTCAAAAGAATCTTATCTTATCTCATAAATCTGTCCCTCCCACTGGATTCTTGATCTTACATATTTCATTTTTCCAAGCCATAAGCCCAAGAGTTAATGTCAAGTCCATGTTTAGTCACTAAATCCTCTGCTATTTCTTCCCTGCCATTGCCATGTTCAACCTCTAGTGAGATCCCAGCAAAACCACCCAACCGTCTCCTCCTTTACATTGCTGAATCGCTTCCAGCCCACTCCCAGGTATCAGTCTTACTGGAGTCAAGGGAAATCATTCTCCATAATGATCCATATGATTAGTTCATTTCTCTATTTAAAATGCTCCAGTGATTCTAGGTTCCTAAAAGTTCAAATTTAAACCTCTTAGTATGATGATCAAGGCTCTTCAACCTCAGGTTCTGTCTACCACTCCCTATAGATTCTCTGGACTCCAGCTGATACAAATTCCTTGCTTGGTCTCAGCCCCCATGTCTTTCTACACGTTGCTACACGTGCCCCTGTGCAGCCGTTCTCAAGCATTGCTCCTCTGCAAAGCCCTGATTCAAACACATGTTGATCACCAGTTACTGTTCTATCCCCCTCTACCAGTAGAAGGATGGGGAAGAAAAGCTGGCAATGTTCTTGAAATCTCTCTCTCCAGGGACTACAACTGACCCAGTCAGTGGTATGTCCAGTCAATCAGGGATTACTGTCCACCTTGAAATCAGCTGAAATCTGAAATATCTGTCTGACTTAGAAGTTCATCATATTTCACCCGAGTCCACTCTCATGAGAGACAAAAAAATCAAAACTACTGCCTAAGAGGAAACGCGGGATTCCTGTGGATGCCATTGTTGCATATAATCTCTCTTCTCACTTAGGGGAGGTAATGTAAGAAAAATATCTAAAATATGTTACCACTTTTCTTGGATACAACTCCTGCTTTTGAACAGATTGGTTTATTTCCAATGTCTAGTAAAGTTGCCATCTGGACCCTCCTAATGTCCACAGATATGGCCCTTGGCGCTATAAAAGCAAGATACAGATAGTTGCTTCTGTATTACAGCAATGAAAACGAAATTATTTTCAAAAATACTAATTTTGAATGTGGAATGATAATAAAAGGAAATTCCAAAACATTCTCAAGTCCCTACAGTATAATAATAGATTCAAGGTAAAATTTCCAATAGCATAGGGTATTGTGATACTTTTAAAATTTAATCAGCATTTCTCAAAACATTGCCTACAGTTAGACATAGTTGCTAAAAAAAAACTGAACCAAATTTAAGTCTGAAAAAGCTAGACTATGATACCATAATATGTGTAATCCTATTGAATTACCCAGTTTACTCTAAAAAAAAAAAAGAAGAAGAGATAATAAGTAAACGACAGTCAGTCTTAAGATTCCAGAACAAGTCATGTAGCATACTAAGTTGGAGATGAAGGTTTATGCATGCAAATCTGCACCATGGATATAGGTGGTTCACGCCTATCTATGGGGACTTGACAAAACTGAAAATGTTATAAAGACATTCCTAAATATGGGCCCAGATTATCATATAAAATTTTAAAATAAACCTATCCATGATTCAGTTGGCCTTCAATAGAAAATTCTTCCTTTACGTCTAATGTCAAAGGATAGAAAGTCACCTCAGATATGGGTATAATCCTCAGTGATAAACAGAGGCTGGGTCAGGTGACGCACACCCAGCTACTTGGAAAGCACAGATTGAGATAACTGGGTCAGAGCCCAGTCTGGGCAAAAAGTTAGTGAGACCTCATCTCAACAGAACAAGTCAGGTATGGTAAGCCAGGAGGATTACAGTTCAGGCTAGCCTGAGCAAAACTGCAAGATCCAGCTAAAGGAAAAAGGGCTTAGGAGTGGCTCAAGTGTAGGCTGCCAGTTTTAATAAAGTTTTATTGGAATATAACCATGACCATCCATTTACATATTGTCTATGCTGCTTTGGAGTAGTTGTGACAGAGACTATACAGCCCATCAAGCCCCTTACAGAAAAATTTGCCCACCCCCGCTATAATGTCATTTCTGCACTGTCTTTGAGTGAAAAGAAGAGCTAACCACCAAAGTACACTTACTTATGTGTGGAACAATGACAAGAGCTACTCTGGAATAAAATGAAAGACATCCTGATCTAACCTTTCAGTCTCCAGCCCTCCAAGATCTGCCCCTCACTTCTGAATAGTATGAAATCTCACCCAAGTAAAGAAGTCTGATATGGGGGGACAGACACAGTTCTGATATATTGGGGAAACTTCCACAAAGGACCACCTCCCTAAAACTTCATAACTCTACAAGATAGGGTCATTCTTGTCATTTACCTGGACTGTCTCCTGTTTCTAAACATGAAAGTGTAGACCTGGAGAGCCTGAGGAACTCACCCAAGGTCACACAATAGCCTAATAAATTGCAGAAGTAAAACTGGAATCCAGGAACATCTGATTTCAAAGCCCATGCTCCTTCTAACCATGCTTCTTGATCATATTTATTAATTAAATAAATATTTATTTAGCATTTCAGGGATATTGACTATGTTCCCGACACTTGCCAAGCACCTAGGAACACATAGATCATCAAAAACAATGAAGAGGATCCAAGTGTGGTGGCACATGAATCTGTAATTCCAGTTACTTGGGAAGCAGAGGTAGGAGAATCTCAATCTGGAGGCTGGCCCAGACAAAAGTGCAAAAGTGTGAGATGCTATATGAAAGATAAACCAAAAGCAAAAGGCCTGGGGATGTGGCTCAAGTGGTAGAGTGTTTACTACAGCACAATGCCCTGAGTTCAATTCCTAGTATTGCCCTCCCCCCAAAAAGTGAAAAGTGACTGATATCAGGACAAGACATATTTCAAATAAAAGCAGTGTGACCCCCCAACCACAGAGACCCCCTTCAACCAATGGTCTAGTTAAATAAAATTAATAATCATCATATCCTGAGGAAAGGTGGTTCATGATTTTCTTTTTCTAAAAACACAGTCTAACATGGGTCTAACGGTCTAACCCATGTTAGACTGTGAGTTAGACTGTGATCCTAAATTACAGGCATGACAGATAAAATGTTAACATGATATCAGAGAAGTTGCATGACTCATGAAATTTGAGGTTGATTTCTTGAACCAATTCAGTTTTTTTAATATAGATTATCTCTTAATTTCTATTAGCCATGATACTAGGCATAATTTTGGTGTCATGTGGGCCTAGAGACCATCAGACTGGTCACATGCAATCACTATGCCATAGTCTTTAACTTCAGTGTCATTCTTTTTCAGTATGATCTTGGGCAGTCTTTTTTGTCTAATGTATTAAAAGTTCAAAGTTCAGCTAAATCTTAATAGAACATCTTAAATTTCCAACAATTCTGATTATGTAAGGATGATTTATTATTTTTTTTTAATGAATTTTCAGAGCTATATGAAGTCTTTCAGAGAAGCCTAAAAGGGATAAAGAAAATGGATTATAAACACTGGCAATTCTAATATTTTAAATGTAAATTGTGAGGAGAACTCCAATAGAAGTAGCAAACTAGATCTGTCTGTACCACAGTGAATAGTGCTAGGAACTGGCACATCATTTCACACAGTCATACAGGTTTTGTTTGTTTTGTTTTTGTTTTCATTTTTTAAAAAATCAAATAGGAAGTTCAACAGTGAGGTGTAAAATCTGACCATCACTAAATCAGGAATCTACTGAACCCTAATCTTCAATAACTGTCTATCTTGAAATTCTGTCCATTTATTCCTCTCATCATTTTCACAGTAAGCACAGTGACAAAGCCACAGTCACAGTTGAATAGGTTGTTTTCTTCCCCCAGAATAAATAATGGATTCTACTGTGAAACTGATAAATTAATCATTAGTGACTTGGAGGAAAAAAACCCTACAGTTATAAGCACATCACTCCAAGTTGCACTCCTTATGTAAAAACAGGAGTAAGAATGTTGTAAAACCCAGTCACAAGAGTCGTGACAATGTCATGCCTGGAGAGAAAGCAGAAAAATCTGTAGGCAAAAGTCCCTTACCAAATGGTAGTATGAGAAGTCACATAAACCATTGGACATGAAAGGAAAGAACAATTGGTATTATATGTGTGTGTGTGACTGAAGTTACTTCAGCCTAGATTTAGACAAAGCACTACAAAATACAATCCAGATCTTGCCCTGCCTGGCACTTGAGTGAGAGAGAGGAGCTCAATAATACTTATGCCCCAGGGGAAAACATTGTTTTGAGAAAATGTGTTAGAAACTGGAAAATAAGTCCTGGGGGCAGGGTTAAAGGAACATCAGCCACACATGAAGCAGAAAAGCACGTCCCCATACAGTGAAGGGCCTCCTCCCGCAGGCCAGTACACAAATAGATGTATTGACAGAAAACTGTCAGCAGTCATCAGCATGCCCTGTGGTCATTGTATCATGTCAAAGGAGCCATGAAAATCATGAAGCTGATCAAATCACAGCAACTGAGTGTCTGACTCTCTCATCATACTGCAAGAAAAGATGGGCAACAAAAATGATTCTGCTTATCCTACACTCAAGTATGAATATACTCAAGAAATATGATGACATACATTAGGGAGATGAAGATGAGATCGTAGAAATGGTGTATGTTTGTGTGTGTGGTAGTTAAAAAAGAGAAGAAGACATGAATCTAAGCAGCAAGTATCAGTGATACACTTAGTGTCTTAGGGATGCTACACTTATAATTTCAAGGTTAAAAATATCACAATTATATGTACCTCAACATTATAAAGGCTATATATGACTTACCTATAGCCAACCTCATACTTAATGGAGAAACATTGAAACCATTTCTCCTAAAATCAGGAATGAGACAAGGGTGCCCACTCTCCCCATTCCTATTCAACATAGTCCTGGAATTCCTAGCCAGAGCAATAAGGTGGGAAGTAATAAAAGGAATACACATAGGTAAAGAAATTGTCAAAGTATCCCTAATGACTTGATCCTATACCTCAAAGACCCAAAAAACTCTACCCAAAATCTCCTAGACACCATAAACAGCTTCAGCAATGTAGCAGGATACAAAATCAACTTAAAACAATCAGTAGCCTTTCTATACACCAACAATGAACAAATTGAGAAAGAATATAGGAAAACAATTCCATTTACAATAGCATCAAAAAAAAAAAATCAAATACCTAGGTGTAAACTTAACAAAGGATGTGAATGACCTCTACAAGGAGAATTACAAACCTCTGAAGAAAGAGACTGAGGAAGACTACAGAAGATGGAAAGATCTCCTGTGCTCGTGGATTGATAGAATCAACAGAGCAATAGTGGCTATACTTCTAAAAGCAATCTACATGCTCAGCACAGTTCCCATAAAAATCCCAATGATATTCATCACAAAGATTGAAAAATCTACCCTAAAGTTCATTTGGAAACACAAAACATCATGAGTAGCCAAGGCAATACTGAGCAAAAACAGCAACACTGGAGTTATCACAATGCACAACTTCAAACTAAACTACACAGCCATAGCAATAAAAACAGCACGGTACTGGCACAAAAACAGATGTGAAGATCAGTGAAACAGAATACAGGACCCAGATATGAATCCACACAGCCACATCTACCTTATTTTTGACAGAGGTGCCAAAAACATACAATGGAGAAAAGACAGCCTCTTCATCAAATGTTGCTGGGAAAAGTGGTTATCTGCCTGCAGAAAACTGAAAATAGAGCTATGCCAATCACTCTGTACTAGTATCAACTCAAAGTGGATTAAGGACCTTAAGATCAGACCTGAAACCTTACAGTGACTACAGGAAAGAGCAGGGATTATTCTGGAAGCAAAGGTATAGGCAAAGGACTTCCTCAGTAGAACTCAAGCACCCCAGCAACTAAGAGAAAGGATGGACAAATGGGACAACATGAAATTAAAAAGCTTCTGCACATCAAATGAAATGGTCTCTTAACTGAAGAGACCACCCACAGAGTGGGAGAAAGTATTTGCTAGCTATACATCAGACAAAGGACCAATACCCAGAATATACAGGGAGCTCAAAAAACTAAACTCCCCAAAAATCAAGGAACGGGCAACTGAACTAAGCAGAACTTTTTTCAAATGGCCATGCTAAGATTCCACCTCACTCCTGTTAGAATAGTATCATCAAGAACACCACCACCACCAAATGTTGGTGAGGATTCGGGGGAAAAAGGAACCCTCATACACTGCTGGTGGGAATGTAAGCTAGTACAACCACCTTGGAAAACAATATGGAGGAATTTTAAGAAACTAAACATAGTTCTGCCGTATGATCCAGCAATCCCACTCGTTAGGGATATACCTGAAGATATGTGATTCAGGTTATTCCAAAGGCACCTGCACACCCATGCTTATTGCAGCACTATTCACAATAGCCAAGTTATGGAAGTAGCCAAGATGCCCCACTACTGACGAATGGATCAAGAAAATGTGGTATCTATACATGATGGAATTTTATGCAGCCATGAAGAAGAACAAAATGTTATCATTCGCAGGTAAATGGATGGAATTGGAGAACATCATTCTGAGTGTGGTTAGCCTGGCTCAAAAGACCAAAAATTGTATGTTCTCCCTCATATGCGGACATTAGATCAAGGGCAAACACAACAAGGAGACTGAACTTTGATCACAAGATAAAAGCGAGAGCACACAAGGGAGGGGTGAGGATAGGTAAGACACCTAAAAAATTAGCGAGCATTTGTTGCCCTCAACACAGAGAAACTAAAGCAGATACCTTAAAAGCAGCTGAGGCCAATAGGAGAAGGGGACCAGGAACTAGAGAAAAGGTTAGATCAAAAAGAGTTAACCTAGAAGGTAACACACATGCACAAGAAATTAATGTAAGTCAACTCCCTGTATAGCTATCCTTATCTCAACCAGCAAAAACCCTTGTTCCTTCCTATTATTGCTTATACTCTCTCTTCAACAAAATTAGAGATAAGGGCAAAATAGTTTCTGCTGGGTATTGAGGGGGTGGGGGGAGAGGAAGCGGGCAGAGTGGGTGGTAAGGGAGAGGGTGGGGGCAGGGGGGAGAAATGACCCAAGCATTGTATGCACATATGAATAATAAAACAAATAAAAATTTTTTAAAAATAAATGGAATCATCTAAAAAAAAAAAAAGAAAGAAAATGTGGTATCTATACACAATGGAATTTTATTCAGCCACAAAGAGGAATGAAATTTTGTCATTTGCAAGTAAATGGATGGAACTGGAGAACATCATCTTAAGCAAAGTTAGTCAGGCTCAGAAGGCCAAAATCACACATTCTCCCTCATATGTGGATCATAGACCTAAAACAAATGCAGTAATATTATTGGACGTGGGTCACACACTAAGGGGAGACTGCATACCGGAGGGAAAGGGAAAGGAAAGAAAACCTAAAACTTGAATGTGGTAGATGTGCACACTGTAGAGGAGAGAATAAAGTAATCTTAAAATGGCAGAGGCCACTATGGAAAGGTGACTAGGAAGTAGTGAAGAGGTCTGTTAGAGATGAATCAATGTGGGTTGTAACACACATGTGCATGGAAGCAATGCTAGGAATCTCTTTGTATAGCTATCTTTATCTCAAACTAGCAAAAACACTACATCTTTCCTCTTATTTCTTATGTTTTCTCTTCAACAAAATTGGAGAGGAGGGCAGAACAGGTTCTGCCTGGAGCGAGGCGGGGAGAGGAGAAGGGAACAGGCGGGCAGGGGGAAAGATAGCCGAAACAATATATACACATATGAATAAATGTATAAACAATTAAAAAAATAAAGAAATAAAATTTTAAAATAAAAAAATAAATAAAAATATCACAACTGTAAACATTAAAATAAGATATCAGAATTTCCCAAGGAGGTTGAGCTGTGGTACATTTAAATGCCTCTTGGTGAATAGAATTTTTTCCTAGCACTTAATTTTCTTCATTCATCACAGAAAGAAGTCACTACCATATTACTGGTCATGTTTAAAAGCCACATTCAAACACTGCACCAGACCATGAAGAAATTCTTTCCCAGGCCAAATCAACCAAGTGCAGAATAGGAATGTAAGCAGCATTTTCCTCCAAGCCCACATATTCCCTGCGCTCTGAGTGCCCAGGGAATGTGACTGTCAACAGATTTTGAGTGTGGTCCTCAGTAAGTAGCAGTGCAATTAACATCCAAACCAAGTAACAGAGTTATCAAACCCCTCCTGGCATCCTGGGTGCCTAAAGTTGTTAATGGCGCTGGTTCAGTCTGTGATCAGAAGACTTCTGAATTCTTTGTCCCGAGTGGAAGAATCCATGGCAGGACATGTGGGTGTAAATGGAGTTTATTAAAAGTTAGGGAAGGAACTACAAAGGGGAGCATGATGGGCACAAGTGGAATGTGGAGGCAGAGAGAGAGCTTCTCTGAGCCAAAGCATAATTAATCTGATATGTAATTTTTTTTTAATGAGTCCCGAACTTTCCCTAATTTTAGCCTGCCTCAAAATAATGTGATTTAGTAGAAGTAAGAAGTAAGGAGAGGAAAACAGCCTGAGAGAGAGAGAGAAGAGAGACTGGCCTGGCCTACTTCTCAAGCCAACCAAGCCAACAGCTGGAGATATAATAATAAAACTAGAACATGCTTTTCCCTCTCAGTGATCTGAAACTATTATTGTTAGTATTGATTTTTTTTTGTGAAGTCATGCATTATGGTATTTAAGAATTGTGATTATTTTTTTAAATCAAAGTTGGTAAATCTCATCATCCAAACCCCTACTAATGGTGTAAGTGCTAAAACAATAAATTCCTAAATAAACAGGCTAAAAATTTATAAAACAACTGCAGCACAGCTCATTTTGCAAAATCAGAGCAGGGCAGTCAGGGTTGGGTGTTGATATCCATTCTGTTTTGTGTGAGTCCTTGCCTTTGTCTTTTATACTTGCATAGAAGTTCCTGGTTTGAAATTTCAAGAATTTTGCAAATGCTCTGTGAATCTTTAGACCATCCCACTTGCACTGAGAGTGGGTGAGAGAGCATGAGACTCAGAGAAACAAGAAATATGCCTCTTCTGTATGAAAAGAGAATAAGCAGGAGAAAATACCCAAACAATCATTCTGGTTCACTTTAATAATGCCATTTCTTGCAGCATTTTAGCAAAAAGAAAATCACACAACACTCCCTTGAATTATCCATAAGTCAGAGAAGGTAGTAAATGTAGACTTTAAAAAAAAGCTATTTTCAGGAAAGCATTTAAAAGTACAATTATCTAAGAAGCAAAACTGATAATTACATTATTCTGCAGCACTTGGCAGCATAACTTTTCTTTAAAGGAATGGGTGGGATTCATTTTATGCTTTATTTCTGCAGAGCTTTGTACTCAGACCTCTGAAGAGCTCCAGTGCAGAACAACAAGGTTATCGTCAATCATGTGCCTTGCAAGGACAGACACTATTTATCTTAGTCTTCAGGAAAAGATAGCCTGAAGAGTACAAATGGAAATTGCTGCAAAAGAAAAGTCAAGATAGGGTTTAAAGAATGTTTTCTCTGACATGTGAAAGCAAACGACATACAGTGACAAAAGACTTTGTTCCCAGAATAATGCCATCTCCTACACCTTGAACTTTAAGAAGATGTCACCGTGGTTCTTATAAACTCAGTTGCTGAGCATCTACGGAGCACTAGGCTGTGTTGCTTGCTTTGTACAAATTATCTTATTTACTCCAGCCTATGTGTGGAAATGGTAATGTCCATTTTACAAAATGAAACAGATAACATAATCAGATGAGACCATATAGTTAATAAGCAACAAAGGCAGGATTTGAAAGGTAGGATTTGGACCCAGGTTTGCCTGCCATCAAAGTCTGTGTTTACTATATCACACTATTGCAGGCCAGGAGGCAAGTGTATTACTTAGTTTTCACTGGGTAACAAACAACTCCAAAACTTGAAGACTTAAAGTCACAACTGCTAATTTGGCTCATGATTTGGTGAGTTAATGATTTAGTCTGAGCTCGGATGAGTATTTCCTCTTGTCCTTCCAGGGCTCCCTCATGCACTGTGGTCATCTGACAGATTGACTAGGTGCTGTCAGGTCCCACGTGGCTTTAACTGGCAGGTTTGTCTCTACTCCAAGTGGCCTCTAATCCTTTAGCAGGCTAGCCAAGGCCTGTACACATGGCAGGTAGGCAATGTCCCAAGATAATGAGAATGTAAGACCTTTGGAGCTGTAGGCTCTGCATGAACATAACGTCCTTTTCTTCACATTGTGCTGTCCACAGCAGGCCTCAAATCCAGCTCAGGTTCAAGGAGGAAGAGGCAGACATCATCTTGTAAAGGAAGAACTTCCAACCACACTGCAGGTCACCCCTGTGATTTCCTTCCCCAAACTGGTGGGGAAGCACGAGGGAAATCCAACCTGAGGGAGATTCTTGTCAATGTCACAAAAGACAAAGAAAAACTGAGGAATTATTACAGATTAAAGGAGAAAACCAAGAAGACATGACAAATAAATGCAACTGAATTAGATCCTGAGGCAGGACATTGGTCTGTAGTCAGTGTCCTGGTTTGGATGGGTTATGAAGTTACCTTACTCCTGACCTTAAAAAGAATACTTTCCACATTGCGTTATTAAGCATAGTGTTTGCTTTAGTTTTAGTTGAGGACATTTATTTAGGTGAAAGAAATATATTTAGGTTAAAGAAATGCCTGCCTAAGTTGGCTAAGAGCATTGCATAACAAATGCATGCTGAATTTTAGTAAATGACTTTTTTCTGTATCTCCTGGAGCAATTGTATGCAATCATCCTTTGGTAAGTTAACAATTAACCACATGTTAATTTATATTATTGGTCTTCTAGAATTAAGACAATTTTGTATTTTTGGAGTAATCTAAATGGATCAAAATGCATTGCATTTTTAATTCCTTGTTGACTTTGGACTGATAATATTGCTTTAGGATGTTTGCATCTCTAGTTATATAAGTAAAAGTGACTTATAATTTACCTTATCAATTCTCCCTTTGTAAGATTTGTTTACATCAAAGTTATGCTATCCTGGCTAAAATGAACAGAATATTCCTGTTCATATACTGTCTGGAGAAGCAAATTTAAGATTAACATTATCTAGCTGTTCTATGTTTCATAAAACTTATCTGCAAGGCTATGTGGGTTTAGTATGTTCTTTGTGGAAAGATATTGAACACTACATTCAATTTATCACAGGGTCATAAAATTACATTCTCTGCTTCTTCTACAGTTGATTTTTATAAGTTGTGTTTCTCTAAGAGTTTTCCCATAATCTAGTTTTTAAATTTATTGATATAAAGTAATTCATAATATCCAATTAGTTTCTGGTTAATCTCTACAACCCTAAATATATTCTTCTTAGCATTGAATATTACTCATATAGGCCTTATCTCTTTTGTATATTAATTAAAAAGGTAGCGTTTGGCTTGATCAGTATCTGTTATATGCTCCTTTTATGCTTTTCTAATTCCTTATCTTTTTTTTCTTTACTCCCTTCTACTTTTCTGGATTTCTCCTGTTTTTCTTTTCCTATCTTTTAAAGTCAGACGTTTAGTTCATTAATATGAAGGCTTTCTTTCTGTGTAAGTATTTTAAGGTTATATATTTTCTACTAAGTGCTATTGACAAGTTCTGCTCTATTTTAAGTATTTTCTAATTTCCATTATGATTTCAGTTTTAGCACAGGAGTTATTTTAGGATGTAAGTATTTTTTTAAACTCTAAACATATGATGTTTTCCTAGTTATATTTTTGTTCTCAATTTGTAACTAATTACATATAGATATAATATAAATTATTTAAATATTGTTGATGGTAGTTTATGGAAAATTTATTCCATGTTTTACATGTCCTAGAAGAGAGTAGATATTCACCAACTTTTGAATGCAACATCCTATAAAAGTCCTTAGATTAATCTTAATTGTGTTTTCAAAATTTCTATCCTCAGTAACATTTTTACTATTTGATATATTAATTATTTATTAAGTTGTGTTTTTTTAAAGTATCAGCGGGGTTCAGTGGCTCACAGCTCTAATCCTAGCTACTCACAAGCACAGATAGGTAGGATTGCAGTTCATGGCCGGTCTGGGCAAAAAAGTTCACGAGCCCACACCTCAACTAATAAAATCTGGATGTATTTCTGTGACCTGCCTGTCATCCCAGCTATGTGGGAAGCATAAGTTGGAAGATCCCAGTCCAGGTGGTCCTGGGCATAAATTTGAGACCCTATTTGATAAATAACTAAAGCGAAAAGGGCTGGAGGCATGGCTCAAGTTGTAGAGTGCTTGTCTGGAAGCACAAGGCCCTGAGTTCAAACCCTAGAACCATCTAAATAAATAAATCTCACCATAATAGTAGAATTACTTGTTTCTTCTTATTGACCTGTCAGTTTTTTCTTCATACATTCTAAGGGCATGTTAATAACTGCACACAGCTGCTTAATTCCTGGTGAATTAGCATTTTTATTATATAGTGATTCCCTTGATCTGTAATAGTACTTTTAAAGTATATTTTTAACTAGTATTACTATTACTATAATTTTCTTTTGGTCAATATACTCTTTTGTCCTTGACTTTATTATATTAGATAGCTAGATTTTAATTTTTTTATCTAGTCTGAAAATCTTTTGAACTATAGTCTAGTGTATCTACATTAGAGTGGCAATTTCATAATTAATATATTTCTATTTTCTCATTATATATTTTTTATTTGTCCCTTGTGAGTTTGTTTTCCCCTCTTCTTTTGCCCTATTTGAATTATGATTTTTCTCTCCCCTTTTACTTATTCCACTTTCCTTGTCCTTGTTTTTAGTGTGCTATATGTTTATACTTGAACTTTATATTTTGGAACTTTTAAGTTACACTTTATATTTTGGAACTTTTAAGTTATGCTTGTAACTGGGACATGCATCCATTTTTTAAGCAATAACTTATTCTTAAATTATTTTAATCAATAACTTACTCTCCTTCCTCTTAAACTCTGATCCCCAGCTCTTGCATATGTTGTTTTCCAGTATTATAGTTATGGCCTATTTTATCCTTGATTTAGTCTATATTATTATTTATAGTGATATATTTACATTTCTTGTTGGGTTATAGACCTTGTTTCTGAAGCACAACCTTTAAAATTTCCTCTAACATATGTCTTTTAGTAATAAATTCACCTTTTTGCTGAGGTCTCATATTTTATCCTCATTCTTGATCACAATTTCCCTGGGTAAAATTTCAGGGTATCATTAATTCCACTGCCTTCTGCCTTTCATTATTGCTGTGGAAAAGTCAATAGTCATACTAACTTCTACTTCTTGACAATAACTTATTTTCTTCCTCTCAATACTTTTAAGATCTACTGTTCTTCAGCGTTCAGCAGGTTCAATATGCTGTCTAGGTATGGATTTGTTTTCTATTGTCCTGCTTAAGATTCACTGAAATTCATAAAGAAATAGACATCCAGTCAATGTCCCACTTGTCAAGCAGTAAGTTTGGATTCAGGGCCATAACCAACCTCACACAGATGGACAATAAGCTCATGCAGCTATGAGCACTTGGACTTTTTCTACCTCATATTCACAGAAAGGGGCTCTATTTAGAATCACACAGATACCTTAAAGTTCCATATCCCTGAAAACTTCATCAGTAGAATTCATCAGGATGCATAGCAGGGGTGGGAACAGAAGGGTGTCACTTCACCATTCTCTTTGCCATTGGGAGTTTGTATATAAAACTGTGTCTCTTTAGAAAAAATGTACTTTTGACTTTAAGTTAAATTTTGCAAAGAAAAAAAAAGACCCTTTTCTATCCTATTCTATCATCTGAAGCCAAAAGAAAACAAAATAAAGTACTTCTGCCTTTAGTGAGACTAGGAAACAACAAATAGCCAAATCCTCAATCCAGAAAAATCAGCTGCAATGAAAGTTGAGCCAAAGAGAGGAAGGATATTGGAAGAGCACTTGTGTCTTTTCAGACCCAAAACAGAAACCAGGAAAAAGACACAGCCTGAGGAACTAAATCATTATGTTCTTGCTTAGAACAGAGGGGACTGGGAGTATCCCTGAGCTGTGCTCTTCATGGACTGGTTAAAAAGGAACTATTCTTTACCTAGCTGCAGTAGACTTTCCAATTTATAGAAAAAACAAATGTATCAGATTAAAGTTCATACTCAGTTTACTGATTTAAAGGGATCTGGCAATAGATAAGTTTCTAAATGCCATTCCCAGAATCTAGGGGGGGAGGGGGAATTTGGGTAAATAGAAGTGCCACTGGAATGCAAATGTGGGAGTAAAAATTTCATTTAAGGCTGAAGAGTTTACAGTTAATTCATCAAATTTCTTTTTTTTATTAATTTATTCACATGTGCATAAAATTGTTTGGGTCATTTCTTCCCCCATCCCCTGCCCTCTCCCTTTTCCCCCCACCCCACCTCACTTCCAGGCAGAATCTGTTCTGCCCTTATCTCTAACTTTGTTGAAGAGAAAACAAGCAATAATAAGGAAGACAAAGCGTTTTTGCTGGTTGAGATAAGGATAGCTATACAGAGAGATTCCTAGCATTGCTTCCATGTACAAACGTGTTACATCCCAACTTGATTCATCTCTACCTGACCTTTTCACTAGTTCCTCATCCCCTTCTCATATTGACCTCTGTTGCTTTAAGGTTTCTGTATTAGTTCCTCTGCAGTGGGGACATCAAATACTTTCATATTTTGGGTTTCTTACCTATCCCCATACCTTCCTTGTGTGCCCTCCCCTTATCATGTGACCCAAGTCCAACCACATTGCTGTATTTACTCTAGATCAAAGGCCACATATGAGGGAGAACATACGATTTTTGGTCTTCTGAGCATGGCTAACCTCGCTCAGAATGATGTTCTCCAGTTCCATCCATTTACTTGTGAATGATAAGATTTCATTCTTCTTCGTGGCTGAGTAAAATTCCATTGTGTATAAATACCACGTTTTCTTAATCTATTCATCAGTAGTGGGGCATCTTGGCTGTTTCCATAATTTGGCTATTGTGAATAGTGCTGCAATAAACATGGGTGTGCAGGTGCCTCTGGTGTAACTAACCTGTGTTGCATTACTTTGGGTATATCCTCAGGAGTGGGATTGCTGTATCATATGGCAGATCTATGTTTAGATTTTTAAGAAGCTTCCAAATTTTTTTTCCAGAGTGGTTGCACTAGCTTGTATTCCCACCAGGAGTATACAAGGGTTCCTTTTCCCCCACAGCCTCGCCAACAGCTGTTGTTGTTGCTGATTTTGATGGTGGCTATTCTAACAGGGGTGAGGTGGAATCTTAGTGTGGTTTTGATTTGCATTATCTTTATGGCTAGAGATGGTGAGCATTTTTTCATGTGTTTGTTAGCCATTTGAATTTCTTCTTTTGAGAATGTTCTACTTAGTTCAGATGCCCATTTTTTTATTGGTTCATTGATTTTTGGGAGAGTTTAGTTTTTTGAGTTTCCTGTATATTCTAGTTATCAGACCTTTGTCTGATGTATAGCTGGCAAATATTTTCTACCACTCTGTGGGTGGTCTCTTCAGTTTGGAGACCATTTCTTTTGTTGTGCAGAAGCTTTTTAGTTTTATGAGGTCCCATTTGTCCATTTTTTCTCTTAGTTGCTGGGCTGCTGGGGTTCTATTGAGGAAGTCCTTCCTATACCTATCATTCCAACCAACTTGTACCAACTTCAGAGTTTCAGGTCTGATATTAAGGTCCTTAATCCATTTTGAGTTGATACTAGTACAGGGTGATAAACATGGATCTAGTTTCAGTTTTTTGCAGAAAGATAACCACTTTTCCCAACAACATTTGTTAAAGAGGCTGTCCTTTCTCCATATATATTTTTAGTACTTTTGTCAAAAATAACTTGGGAAAAGTTGTGTGGATTCATATCCGGGTCCTCTATTCTATTTGACTGGTCTTCATGTCTGTTTTTGTGCCAGTACCATGCTGTTTTTGTTGCTATTGCTTGGTAATATAGTTTGAAGTTGGGTATTGTGATACCTCCAGCATTGCTCTTTTTGCTGAGTATTGCCTTGGCTATTCACAATCTCTTCTGTTTCCAAATGAATTTTAGGGTAGATTTTTCAATTTCTGTGATGAATGTCATTGGGATTTTGATGGGAATTGCATTAAACATGTAGATTGCTTTTGATAGTATAGCCATTTTTAGTATGTTGATTCTACCAATCCATGAGCATGGGAGATCTCTCCACCTCCTGTAGTCTTCCTCAATCTCTTTCTTCAGGGGTTTGTAGTTCTCTTTGTAGAGGTCATTCACATCCTTTTTAAAGTTTACTCCTAGGTTTTAATTTTTTTGAGGCTATTGTAAATGGAATTGTTTTCATATATTCTTTCTCAGTTTGTTCATTATTGGTGTATGGAAAAGCTAAGAATTTTTGTAAGTTGATTTTGTGTCCTGCCACCTTGCTGAAGCTGTTTATGGTGTCTAGGAGTTTTTGGGTAGAGTATTTTGGGTCTTTAAGGTATAGGATCATATCATCTACAAATAGGGATATTTTGACAATTTATTTACCAATTTGTATTCCTTTTATTTCTTCTTCTTGCCTAATTGCTTTGGCTAGGAATTCCAGTACTATGTTGAATAGGAGTGGAGATAGTGGACATCCTTGTCTCGTTCCTGATTTTAGAGGGAATGGGTTCAGTTTTTCACCATTAAGTATGATGTTGGCTGTAGGTTTGTCATATATAGCTTTTATAATGTTGAGGTATTTTCCTTTTATTCCTAGTTTTCTTAGAGCTTTTATCATGAAATAGTGTTGGATCTTATCAAAGGCTTTTTCTGCATCTATTGAGAAGATCAAGTGGTTTTTGTCTTTGCTTCTATTAATATGCTGTGTTACATTTATAGATTTATGTATGTTGAACCACCCCTGCTTCCCTGGGACGAAGCTAACTTGATCGTGGTGAATGATTTTGCTGATGTGTTGTTGGATTTGGTTTGCCATTATTTTATTATTTTTGCATCAATGTTCATTAAGGAGATTGGCCTATAGATCTCCTTTTTGGAGGTATCTTTGCTTGGTTTTGGGATAAGTGTAATGCTGGCTACATAAAATGAGTTAGGCAGTTTTTCTTCCCTTTCAATTTCATGGGACAGTTTAAGGAGGATTGGTATCAGTTCTTCTTCAAAGGTCTGATAGAATTCAGCAGAGAATCCATCAGGTCCTGGACTTTTCTTTTTTGGAAGACTCTTTATTGCTGCTTCAATTTTATTTTGTGTTATAGATCTATTCAGGTGATTAATGTCCTCTTGGTTAAATTTTGGATGGTCATAAGTATCTAGAAATCTGTCCACTTCTTCAAGATTTTCAAATTTATCGGAATATAGGTTCTCAAAGTAGTCTCTGATGATTCCCTGAATTTCCATGGTGTTTGTTGTTATCTCCCCTTTCACATTTCTGACTATACTTATTTGTGTTTTTTCTCTCCTCATTTTAATCAGGTTTGCTAGGGGTCTGTCAATCTTATTTATTTTTTCAAGGAACAAACTTTTTATTTCATTGATTCTTTGGAAGGTTTTTTTGTTTGTTTCTGTTTCATTGATTTCAGCCCTTATTTTTATTATTTCTCTCCTTCTTCTTGTTTTGGGATTTGCTTGTTCTTGTTTTTCTAGGAGTTTGAGATGTAGCATTAGGTCATTGATTTGATCTTTCTGTCCTTTTAATATATGCACTCATGGCTATTAACTTTCCTCTCAGGACTGCCTTTGCTGTGTCTCATATGTTCCAGTAGGTCATGTTTTCATTTTCATTAACTTCCAGGAACCTTTTAATTTCCTCTTTTATTTCATCAATAACCCATTGATCATTGAGCAATGTGTTGTTCAGCTTCCATTTGCATGTATTTTACTGTTGTTTTTGTTGTTGAGTTCTAGTTTTAATGCATTGTGATCTGATAGAATGCATGGTATTATTTCTATTTTCTTATATTTGCTGAGGTTTGCTTTGTGCTCTAAGATGTGATCAATTTTGGAGAAGGTTCCATGGGCTGCTGAGAAGAATGTATATTGTGCAATAGTTGGATGAAATATTCTGTAGATATCAGCTAGGTCCATTTGATTTTTTGTTTGGATGACCTATCTATTGGTGATAGGGGGGTATTAAAGTATCCCACTACCACTATGTTAGAGTTTATATATGCTTTTAGGTCCTTCAGAGTATGTTTGATGAAATTGGGTGCATTGACATTGGGTGCATATAGGTTGATAATTGTTATTTCCTTTTGGTGTATTTCCCCTTTTATTAGTATGTAATGTCCATCTTTATCTCATTTGATCAATGTAGGTTTGAAGTCTACTTTGTCCAAGATAAGCATTGCTACTCCTGCCTATTTTGGGGGGGGGGGGTCAATGGGTTGGTAAATCTTCTTCCAGCCTTTCACCCTAAGCCAGTGTTTGTTTCTGTCAATGAGATGGGTCTCCTGTAAGCAACTAATTGTTGGATCTTCCTTTTTAATCCAGTTTACCAAACGGTGTCTTTTGATGGGGGAATTAAGTCCATTAACATTCAGTGTTAGTATTGATAGGTATGTGGTGTTTCCTGTCATTTAGTTGTCTTTGTTGTTTAACAGTTTGATTGTGTGCAGCTAAATCAGTGTTACTCTCTACTTTCTTGACTTTTTTTCCTCCTATGGTTTGGTGCTGCCTGTTCTTTCATAGTTTTGTGTACTTTCATTTTCTGTGTGCAGGATTCCTTGAAGAATCTTTTGTAATGGTGGCTTAGTGGTCATATATTGTTTTAGTTTCTGCTTATCATGGAAGACTTTTATTGCTCCATCTATTTTGAATGATAGTTTTGCTGGGTAGAGTATCCTAGGGTTGAAGTTATTTTCATTCAGTGCCCAGAATACGTCACTACATGCTCTTCTTGCTTTTAAGGTTTCCATTGAGAAGTCTCCTGTGATTTTGATGGGTTTTTTTTTTTTTTTTGGTGGGACTGGAGTTTGAACTCAGGACTTCACACTTGCAAATCAGGCAATCTACCACTTCAGCCATACCTCTAGCCCAATCTTTCTCTATTCTCTGTGCTATTTGTTTTAATGATATTATGTCATGGTGTAGTCTTATTTTGGTCAAGTCTGTTTGTTGTCCTGGAGGCTTCCTGTACCTGAATGGGTGTAGTTTTCTCTAGATTTGGGAAATTTTCTGTTATTATTTTGTTGAATATATTACAAATTCCTTTTGCTTATACCTCTTCTTCTTCAATACCCATGATTCTCAGATTTGGTCTTTTGATTGAGTCTGTGAGTTCTTGCATATTCCTTTCAAAGTTTTGAGTTAAGTAATAATTGTTCAGTTTTTCTTTTAATTTCCATTTCATCTTCAAGTTCTGAAATTCTGTCTTCTTTTTGTTCTAGTCTGCTGGAGTGACCTTCCATTGTGTTTTGTATTTGTTTCTTTTTTTTTTTTTTTCCTGAGGTTTTCCATATCATGGGTCACTTCCTCTTTGATATTGTCACTTTTCATCCTTAATTTATTTCTCTCTCTATTTATGGTGTTCTATGTTTCATTTTGGTATTTATTTAAGGCTCCTATGAGTTAACACTTACTGTTTTTGTGTCTTCTCATATTCTTTATTTTTGTTGTCTTGGAATTTCTTGAGTGCCTCCTGTACATTTTGGTTGACCTTGTCTAGTACCATCTCCATAAAATTCTCAGTGATTTCTTGGAGGATTTCTTCTTTCAGAGTATTCTTGTGGGCTTTGTTGGGTTCCTTGGGATAGTCTATCTTTGTTTTGTTGGGGGTCTGGAAATGGGTATCCATTTTCTTCACTTCCCTCTGAATCCTGTACTAATTTTTTTTTTTGGTGGGAGAATGGTTTCTGTCCCTTTTTTGTCTACCCATGATGTCACTTGGTGCTGTTTCTGTTCCTGGTCTGTGTGTGATTTACTATTAGCTAACTTACAATATTAAAACTAATGAAACCAAGAAGGAAAAAGAGAAAAAAAAAAAAGAAAGAAAAGAAAAAAAAATAGAGAACCAAAGAAATCAACAGGGGAGGATGGTGGACTAACAATGAACAAGACAAGCACTTAGAGAAAACAGGAAAAAAGGAAAAAGGAAAAAAAATAAAAATAATTATTGAACCAAAGAAATCTACAGGAAGAGATGGTGGACTAACAGATAGTGAACAAGACAAGCACTTAGAGAGAGAGAAAATTAAATTAAATTTAATTTAATTTAAAAGTTCCAGATGCAGGAACAATGGAATTTCAGTCTTAGTAGTTCTGGTGTTGCTCCTTCATCATCCAATCCTGGTGTTGGTATTTAAGCAGTAGTCCTGTCATAGTCTTGCCAAGTGGTTGCGCTAGGAGATGAGCTTTGTGAATCACTATCTGTCCTATTTCAGGCAACTGCTGATCTGCCACCTGCTGTCAGCTGGGCACTTTTGCAGGCTCTGTTATTTGAAAGTTCATACAGGGAGCTGCCCTACCCCCTTCTCTGTGGTCAACACTTGCCAGCCGGCTGCTCCTGCAGGCTCTGTTATTTGAAAGATCATGCAGGGAGCTACCCCTCCCCTGCTCTCTGGTGTGCTCAAAGGACCCCACCCTCTCTGCTGTGTGCCCTTTTTACTTCCTTGTTTATTATTCAGTGGTTTGTTTTGTTTCGTTTTGTTTTTGCAGGGAGGGGGGTCAGTCTGTCCAGGGGGCTATGCTGGTATATCCCAGGGGTGGCTGTGGGAATGCTGTGTGCCACTTATTTGCTCACCTGTTGATCTGCGTCTCCCAAGCAGGTTTGGAGCCGGCATCTGGCAGCACAGGAGCCCTCCTGTTTTCTCAATGCAATGTGGCATGGAGAGGCTTTGTACAGGCTGGGGGCTCGGGGTGTCAGAGTCTCACTTATTCCTGGTTTTTTTCTTTTTCTTCTGCCAAGTGTGGCTCCAGCTTCTCAGGACAATTTTTGATCCACGGAGCTCATGTTGTCTGCTTCCTCCCTCTAGTCACCATCTTGGATCCCCCTCACCACATTTGAAAGGCCAGTTAGTAATGACCTGAAGGAAAGGCCAGCCTCAGTCATGATTCTCATTTAAGGAGTATTTCATGTTCTCAGATCTTAGCTCATTTCATCTCCAGACAGGCTTGTAAAGCAGAGATGTTATCATCCTCATTTTACCTGTTAAAAGAATTAGACATTCCAAGAAGATAAGTGACTTACCCAAGATTGTTGGGCTAAACCAGCTGGAAATTGATGTCACAGTCTTTTGGCTGCCAAGAAGTTTCTTCTACTCCAATGATCCCCAAACTCTTTGAAATGTAGATTCTGGTTCATGAGGTCTGGGATGAGGCCTGACATTCTGCATTTCTAACTCCTAGGTGATGCCAGGAATACCAATCAAGAGAGAGGAAGAAGCTGTATGAGCTCTGGCTTGAGAGGCCCTGTGGGCCATGGACCAAGTGGCTAACATCAGAATCTTCCTACTGGCTGTCAGCAGGTGAGAAGTTTGGGGATCAGACAGGAAGAGGTGGGACAGGAACCTTTTTACATATGATAGCAACTCCAAACTGGTTTTCAAAATTTTTTTAAAAGTATAATTCCTAAAAGAAAAAAGAAGAAAGAAAGAAAAGAAAAGAAAAAGCAGAATTCCCTTCTCAGCTGAAATCTTACATGAAACCTAAATGTGTATGACCAATAACAGTACAGGATTTTCTTGGCAAAAATTAATTTTATACATTCAAAATTACAACATACTAATGCTAAAGTCAAATAAGTACAATGAGACTTTATGAATAACACAAAATTTTGAAATGAAAACTGATAAGAGACAGAGGGTTACATAAGCCCAGCATCCAAGAGGCAAAGGATCTAGCAAGTATTTAAAGGATATGGTGGGGTGGGGATGGCAGTGGGGTGCAGGGGGTTCAGCTGCAGTTGTTATCAACGTGACTTGATGTAGTGAGAATAAAATGGTAACAAATGACAAGAACCTCTTCTTCCCATAGTTCTCTCTGCTGACAAACATATAATGAGATGGACACTCACAGCATTGCTTAATAGGTTCACAATTTTTTAAAAGTAACTAGCTTTAAGCTTCTGTAAAAATATTTACATGTTAATTTCTTTCTTATTCTCTATCCTGGGGAAATACTCTGGCTACAGAAAGCTGAAAGAGTACCTACAATTAGATCTTATGTTGGACAATACTTACCTTAAGAAACCATGAATTGGATATGAAATATATACTAGTAATTCAATTTTTCATTAGACACATTGTCTAGATAACTTATCTATCAGCATACAGTTAGACATTCTGGCCCACTTTTATCTAATTCTGAAGACCATACTCTGTGTCTTTGAAATGTCTTTATTATCAAGAACTTGTGCTCAGGGCCATCATCCCTCCTACTTCTTGGTATCTCTCTTCATCTTTCCTTCATCTTATGGAGAGTCATAATGGCTGTGAAAAGCTGAGTGAGAATTAGGTCCAAAAGGACACATCATCACCCCTCAGTTGAAGGATACTGGAGGAAAGTGATTAGATTCCAAGCAGATGTCATCAGACAAAATTTGGCTCTCTTTGCATCTAGAAAATTGCTAGAGGAAAATGTCTGGATCTGAATGGAAATTTGGAGAAAAACCCAAGAGTACAACTGTGGGAGATCATTACAAACATCCCAGATCCCACTGAAAAATTCTACCATTAAGGGCATTAGAGACAGATGTCCGTGTGTCAGGAGGAATTGTTCACAAGAAATAAGCTCAATGAGGCAAAAAAGGTGTCCCAGAGATAGGGGGTTGATGTTGCTCCATTAATAGACTCTAGTGACTCCCCTAGGACCTAAGTTATGAAACATTCACCCTGACCCAGGCATATTCCAAGGAACAGCTAATGAGATTCCCAAGTCAGCTGCTTTGTTCTCAGCCTACATGAACCTGACGAGGCCCACTCTGCTACTGTGCTCTGGGAAAACAAGGTGGGGCAACAAGAAGTTCCCTCCAAAAAAAAGACTCAAGAAAAGAATGGGTAGATTGAGGCTGCTGGGCCTCATTCTTCCTTCTAACCCAGACTCTGGACAAGGGCACAGTGACAATTAATGACTGCGGTGTTATTCTGGGATGTAGGCCCAGAGTCACCAAGATTGAGCTTTCCCCAGTGAAAGTCAGGGATAGATCCCTGACTAAGATCAGGCTTTATCCCTTGGAAAGAAAAGATAAATTTTGGTTTATCTAAAAAAATTAAGAGTATGAACAAAAGTGATGGTCCCTTATGGCCACCACTTCTGAGTCATGCTTTTGCCAGGACATAGGCTGCTATTCTCAACCCTCTGATTTGCCTCATTTCATGTCCAGGCTCCTCAGTCCTCAGGGGCACATTCAGAGGAAGCCGGCTCAGCCCTGCTGGCTTACAGTAGGCTTTTTGAGTGTGGTTGAGGCTAAGAGCCTGGGTGACCTTTTGTATTCTCAGGACTTTCATCCTTCCCAGAAGCTAAATAGAGATGAGCTGCAAGAACAGGTCACAAAAAATTTCTTGCAACTCCTTACACTACCAGCCAGCCCTGTACACCTGAGAATCTTCTCCTGGTCAATATAACTTTGTATAGCTCTTTGCAATTACTTTATTTCTGAGTCATCTGGAGCTTACAAATTTGAAGCTCTACAGAATAAGAAAGAAAATTCAAATAACAAATTAATAATAAAAAGGTAATCAAACTCTACAAATAAAAATGAACAGTACCGGGCTGGAGAGTAACTCAAGTGGTAAAGTGCCTACCTAGCAAGTGTGAGGTCCTGAGTTCAAACCTCAGTACTGAAAAAAAAAGTCTCAATAAGCCTCAGCTGACAAATGAAAAAAAAAGGTCATATTGATTAGCATATTAGGTATTTTTCTTTTTGCAGTTAAAATTTTCTTTTCCAGTCTTTTGGCAGTATTTTCATAGTGCAAATCCCTGCCTGGCCTCTTGCATCACTCATCTATTCTGCACTGGAAGCCTGAGAGGCTTTCTTAGAAGGCAAATGTGATCATGTCCTGTTCTTTCATAAAAGTCTTCAATGGCCAATAAACATTTCAAAAGACACTGCCTGGTTTATGCATTAGGAAAATGGAAGTTAAAGCTATAGTGAGGGAGCTGAGGGTCTAGCTCACCATGCATGAGCCTCTGGGTTTTCTCCCCAGTATCATGCACACAACACGCACACACACACACACATGCACACACACGCACACATACGCATACACGCATATGCACACATGCACACGCATACACGCACACACACATGCATACACACATGCACACATGTGCACACACGCATATGCGCACCACACATTCACGTGCACACACATGCATACACACATACACGCATACAAACATGATACACATGTGCGCGCACACACACATACATACACATGCACACACACATACACACACATGCATACACACACATGCATGCACACATGCACACATATGCATACACAAATGCATATACACACACATGCATACACACATGCATGCACACACACACACACAGAGATACCCAGAATAACTAACATTTTAAAAATACAAAACAGTGTAGGTGAATATGTGAAGAGCCTGGAACTCTAAGTCCTTGCTGGTGAGACTGTGACATGGTGTCATCACTTTGGAATATGATTTTACTATCCACTAAAGTGAACACGAGACCGTTCTGTGACCCCCACAATTATACCATTAAGTATTTGTGTGTGTATGTGCATGCACATGTCCAACAGAAATCATATTCCTCTAGAAATGTTCATAAATGTTCAGAGCAGCACAATTTATAACAGCCCCAAACTAGAAACTTCCCAAATGTTCATCCACATCAGCATGAGTAAACAACTACATACTTACGTAGTGAGAATGAGCAACCTGCAATTACAATCACACACACGACTTGCTTCAACATTAGAGTGAAAGAAGTCAGGTATCTGAGTACATATGGTCAAATTGCATTTATGTAATGCTTAAGACCAGACAAAAACATATGTGTTCTAGACGCCAAAATAGTACTGATTCTCAGAGGGAGGGACGTGGGCCAGAGGATGCAAGGGGAGTCCTTGGTTTAAAACGATATTTTGCTTCTTGGTCTGGATGCCAGTTATATGAAGATTCAGTTTGTGAAAATTCAACATGCTATACACTTACCTTATGTGTACTTTCCAGTTTATGTTTATAGTTAAATTTTTTTAATGTTGAAATTACTCAATAAATGCCCTGTAAGGTAAAACCCCAAAACCCTTAACATGGCCCACAAGACCATAAATCATAAATCATCTAGCACCTTCCCACCAATCTATCCTTCTTTTGAGCCACTAACCCCTTTGCTTACCAACTCTAGCCATGCTGGCAGTGGTCAGCTCTAATACAAATGTGCAGGCAAAAGTGCCTCCACTTTGGGCTGGGCTGGGTCTCCATTCTGATCTCCATTGTGCCCCCTGATTAATGATAAAACCCACCCCTCTGCTCCTGGAAAACACACTTCAAAGAAACAACCGTCATTTCTCAGAAGATACGCACTAGAGACCCCTTGCTAAATTGAGAACTTTCTGCCCCAACGACCTCAGTAAACTTTTCACATCACCCACCTCCTCGTTCTCTCCCTGCTCAGAGTCAGTTGCTGCACCACTCTCATGGGCAGCCTGGCAGCTTTAGCCTGTCATTAAACTTTGCTTGCTAGATGTGAGACACTCTCTCGTGAGCTTTCTTTTACTAGCAGTGGTTCCCTAACAAGTTCCACATTCCTACCTCATTCCTCCTCCACTCAGTGCCCTTACACCTGATGCTCCCTCAGTCTAGAATAGTGGTTGACAAACTGTGGCCCACAGACCAGTCTGGCCTGCCACTTGTTTTTATAAATAAGATTGTTTTGAATCCAGCTATTCCTGTTCATTTAAACACTATCTATGACTGCTTTGGTACCATAATAGCAATAGTTGTCATACAGACCACAATTTTAAAAATATTTTCTGTTTGGCCCTTTATAGGAAAACTTTGCCAATCCATGCCTAGAATATACCAAATGCTGATTCTACCCCCCATCTGTTTAACTCCTCCTCACTTTTCAGAAGAAAACAAAAAAAGGTAGAAGAAAACAAAAAGCAAGACCTTAGTGTTTGTCCTGTGTTCAAGGAAGCCCTGTTCCATGTGGTCTGTACTCCCAAGCCTTTCTTCCAGGGCTGTCTCCACTCAGTCCTCAAATGGCTTCCCTTTCCCCTCTGGTAAAATGCAAAATTCCTCATGCATAACTTAGGGTACTGTGTACCTCTGTGTCCTTCTCTCCCATACCATCTCACTCTAATTTGATCACACTGGACTAGACTCAGCCCAGTTCTTCTACACCTCGCTGTACCTTCTACCTTGATGCTCTGTCCCAATTCCTCGTCTAGTTGCCATTTGCTGTTCTCCACCCATCAGTTTAAACATCGCTCAGTAAAAGAGGATCCTCCCTCAGTAAGTTTAACACAACCAGGTGCGTGGAGTCCAGAGGCCCTGCTCCAACCAAGTTGAGCCTCTTCTTGACTTCCCACACACACACATACCTTGGAGTCCCACCCTCTGTTTCCCTTCAGCAGAAGCCACCTATTTCTCAGGTGACACAGACAGCCCACCACTGGTTCCTTCCCAGCTGACTGCTTCATCTAAGACAAGTAACTATAGCAATACCCTGCCCTTTGCCCTTTGCCCTCTTCCCTGTACCAGAACTGGTACCATTTCTCACTAGGAAGTTACCTCAAGGAAGTGTCCAGGGTCTTCTTCATGATTTGGGCAGGAGATGAGCCATACAGAGTCCTGTCACAGAGGCTCCAGAAGTTGGCTCCTTCAGAGGGCATCAGCTGCAGAAGGGCCTCTCCAAGGCTCCTTGTTGGGGCTGCCCATATCAGGGAATGAAGGAGAGGGACCATCACATCCTACATACAATAGAGTTGCCTCCAGGCAACTCTAGGGAGTACCCTCACCTCAGAACAACCTTGTCAGGCCTGCATTATACTGGACTTCTTTCTCTGCCTGTCTCTCTTCATCTCCCTTCCCCTTTCAGATTTTAATTCTTAATAAACATGGTGAACCTCCCACTCTATCTCAGTATCTGCTTCCAGAGAACCCAACTGCAACAGGGTTCAGAGTCAGAGGGACCTGGGCTGGAACCCTGTTCCTGGTACTCACCCATGATGGGTGCTTGGAAAAGTAGCTTCCCAGCCTTTGCCTCCTCCTCAGATGACATCTTACATCTTACCTGCAAGGCTGCTTTTAGCATTGACTTCAGGAGAGTTTTATGACAGGATGTTACAAAGAAAGTTGGGAATGAGCTCCCAAGTTATTCAGAGTAGACACCAGATTAGACGGCCTTTATAACTCTTCACCTATGTCCGTTTATAAACAGTGTTAGAGAGAGATGTACTTTAAGAAAGTGGTTTTGAGACTCATATCTCACTCCCTGAGGTAAAGGTAGGCCGTGCTTTTCACTTGGCTTCAAGACAAGAAGGGGCTTCAGAAAGGCAGCCATCCTACCATCAGGAAGAGACAGTGGGCTCTTATCTGATGTCCTATAGAGAAAGTTACAGAGCAAGAGGTGGGCTGGATGAACTGGATGGAAGAGACAATATTGTAGTGGGGTTACTCTACACTCTCAAAGCTTGTCTGGGCAGAGATTTTAAGGTATTACCCACAGAGGTGTTGGGAAGTACACAACAGACAGTCTGGGTGTGAGTCATCTTAGGGATCATGTAGGAGGCCACCTACAAAGACAAACAGAATTTCACATTGGAGAGACTGAGGATGCTAGCCCAGAATCAAACATGTGCCAGGGGTACACATCATCTTAACTGACCTTAAGAAACTATAAGTTAGCAGTTACAACAAAAAAACTTTACCAGTCAGGGGGAACTGCAGGTTTGCCTAAAGGTAGAGACTGAAGACAGTATAACATGGTGCACTGTAAGCTGCTGAACAATAGGGGAGCAGGGCAAAAGAGAAAATAATGATTATTAATCAATTAAAACACAATATAAACATCTGAAATATCAAGGTGAAATGCCCTTGAACAACAAAGTGAAGAAAATGAAGGGCATGAAGGTAAACAGGTCCTGCCCTGGAGGTGATACCAGTGGTTGGGGGAAGTAAACAGAGAGAGGACAGTGAATATAATAGATGTATTTTGTATTCATGTATGGAAACAGAACAATGAAACTTGTTGAAATTGTTCTAAGAAGGGGGCAAAGGGATGAGGGAGAATATTGGAGGGGATGAATATTGTAAGCACATATGTAAATGTCACAGTGTATGTCTCCTGTACAACTATTATATGCAAATTAAAAAAAAAGAATCTAAATTTTCAGAGATGCAAAGACGTCCTACAATAGCCCCAGTGCTTCTCTTTACTTTCCTCTCCCATTCCACTCCGAAAGGATCAGAAGCCAAGGTTATTAGGCTAGGAGAGGAGAGGAAACAAGAAACAGACATGTCTGTGTACATGGGTACAAAATGGTAAACCTGAAAATATCATCAAGTACTGACAAAGAGGCAGAATAACTGCAACTTTCATGCATTGCTGGTGAAATTGCAAAACTGTGCAGCCAGTTCAGGAAATTGATTGACAACTTCATATGAAGTTAAACACTTTCTGAACACCCAGCAACCCAACTTGTAGGTATTTACCCAAGAGAAATGAAAACTACAAATACCAGTACTTGAATGCTTATGACAGTTTGATCTGTAATTGCTCACTCTGGAAACATCCAAAACGTCCACCAACTGGTGGGCAAATACACTATCGTACATGTGTGTAATGTAGTGAACCACATCCACATGCTACATCTGGAATGTTCTCAGATTCATTTTGTTAAATGAAAGAAGCTGGACAGGACAAGCTACAGCTGTGTTGAGGCAGGCTAAATTAGGGACTCAGAGAAAAAAAAATTACATCTTAGATTAACCATACTTTGGCTCAGGAACTCCCTCACCTGGCTGGGAACTGCCTCTGCCCCTATCTGATCATTAATTATTGGATGGGAATCTCCTTGTTCTCCCCTTCCCATAGGTTATTGTAGGTTTTTAAAGCACCTGAGCAGCAGAAACACACACATTTGGCTTCTGGCTTCCCCACGCTTCTCTTTGTATTTCCCTTCCCTAACTTTTAATAAATCCCATTTGCTCTCATGTGTCTTCTGATCACAGACGGAACCAGGGCTGTTAACATTTATTGGCAAAGCCAGCCAAGGAGTTTAAAAAAATGAAGGTAAAATGCTATGTTTATTGATTTGTTTTCTTCTAACCCATACCTCCCTGACCTCTGGCCCTGTGCCCCTTCCACATCAGCGTCTCACCTAAAGCATGCTGCTGGGAGATGTTGGGATCTGCTTTATCAGCCCAACCCTATGTGGTTCCAGGTGTGCAGGGCCTGCATGCCCGAGACTCCACAAGCAGCTGCTGTAGCCATGTCCTGGTAGACATGCAGCTGGGAAGGGCAGAATTACAGAGGTGACCAGTGCCACAGGGCACAAGTTTGCCATCTGGCCCAGGCAGAGAGGGCAGTCAGGACTGCCTATGAGGCCTTAGGTTTTCCACCCATAGTAGCTGCTGCTTCTTTCCTGTGGCTGCCATGCGTCTGCACCTTCTGTCCCTCTCCTCCGTTATCCCTTTTCTCTGCTCCCTTTCAAAGTCCCAGGCCCAGGCCACCACATGGTCCAGGAAGCATGCTAGCAATGGCAGGCCTCAGCCACGGTGGCCAGTCCATCTCCCACCAGTGCTATGGGCATTTTGGCAAGTGAGAGGGCACACCTCACCAGCCTGGGCCAATTTCTGTTTGAAATTCCTAGCTTTTGCTCTGTCTAGCTCTTCAGTTTGAGTCTTTGTTTTGTTAAATTCACTTGTGAAAACCTCCCTCTGCTAAAAACATAGTTGTTTAAGATGTGGATTGCTCTTAAGTAGAAAGTGAATTAGGCTTTAGAGTAGTGGCTAACTTTAGGATTTCCTGTGATGGTTCTGGGATCTAGCCACCGAATCTGAGAGATCAGTGGAACTGGAAGGTTAAAGCGTTTCCTTCCTGTGGGTGCCATTTGCCAGCTGCCCTCAAGAGGAACCTTATTTTACACACACACACACCTGTGCCCTGAGTATCTGGCCCCACCTATCAGCACCAGCCTGGGAGCATCAGCTTGGAGTCTAGGAGGCTTGAAGCAGTCGCCCAGGCTTCTGGAAGCAGCAGCAGTAGCACTGAGGCATGCCCAGGAGCCAGCCCCGCCCCTCAGCACAGGCCTAAAAGCCCCACCTAGCCACCCTATGCAGACTGCTGTGCCCACGTCTCAGCCTGTACAGCTGTTTGTTGCTGTAAATGTACTTAAATTCTCTAAGTAAAAACAGTGCCATTTAATTAAGAATTGGATATTGGTCACCCATAAAGTATATCTGTAATAAAAAACATATTGTAACTTATATAAAATTCATTTACTCTAAAGGCAAAATTAAAAGAGAAAATTTATTCTATTAATAAGATGGCATTCTTTTACACTAAAATATGAGTTTTAAATATATATTTAAGGAGAATTTAATGGTACTAATTAATCATTGGTTTTGTTTTGTATTTTCCTTACAAACCTTTAACTATCCTCTGTTGATTTTTACAAAATCCATTACCTACAGAGAAAAAGTAGGCTTACTTACAGCCAAGAGGTTAAAAAAATGGATCCCTATGTGTGAGTATTTTAAATAGGTAATTTATTTGATCTTTTTGTTAGCATGCCTAACTCATGGATACCTATCTTTCCAGGGGAAATGTCTTTTATTCCTATATAAAAGATTGCTATTTTGAGCTTGTATGTTGCATATAACATGTCTTTGTGTTCCATTTGAGAGACCCTTTGGAGAGACCATGAGATCACAGGAAATTCTGCCACTAAGATGGAACCACACGTGTTCAACTCCATCTTGCCACTTTCTAAGGATGAATATTGCCATCCCCTAGGAAAATTATAACTAACTTGTGGTTAAAATTCTCTAAATTAATATAGTTTTTATACATGTTGTTTTGATACATTAATCTGTTAAGGATTGGACCAAAAATAGAGTATATAAACTACTTAGGAATCTAGCTGACTACTAAAGATAATGATAAAAACTGATTTAAGAGTCCACTCTGAATTAATGTGATTATTTTGTATGTCATTGTGTGCTTTCTGTGTATGTCTTAGTCTGTCTGCCACCTATGTACTTGTGGTCACTAAATTTTTGAGCTCTTATGTGTGCTTATTCTTTGGCATGCCTAGGTCATAACATGTGTGTGTGTGTGTGTGTGTGTGTGTGTGTAGATGTTTTTAGAATGGTCCTAAGCTACTTTTATAAAGTTAATGTGTACAACTGTCTCAAAAGTTATCTAAAGTTCTAATCCCAACTTGGCCTAACTATCCTCTGCCTTAGGACTAAAGAAAATTTATGGACAATAATCTCAATCTGTTTCATTCTATCATGAGTCTAATTTATATTTAACTCTTTTACAATTAGGTTTATTAACCCATGTGTTCTTATTGATTGCTATTATTAAAAATATGGTTTAACTTAATTTTCTTACTAAGTCTTTTAATGTATAAGGTTGCTAAGAATTTTATTAAAAACGTTATCTAAATTTGGGCTTTAATAAAGGTTATTTCAAGTTATATATGTGTGATTAGGCTACCTACAGTTTAAAGTTTGCCTAGAGAATTTTCTAAGATCAAAATTTAAGGTACTAATGTGTATTTAAAAATGGGTTTCTCTTTTATCAAAATAACTGTTGGAGATTTTGGGTGTCATAGGCTGATACAAAATTTAACCAAAACCAAACAAAAGTTCACCATCCAGATGGGATATTGGGGTTTATTTCCTATCAGTATCCAAGCCATGACTCACAGTTGCTGGGTTTCCTAACTTTATACTTACTCCCTTGTCTCTGTTTCTGTATTTAATAATTTGAGACATTAATCTTGTTGGTTTATTATTGTCTTTTTAGAAAATGTACTTGTTTCCCTAGTCTTCTCAGTTTACAAGCCAACTACAACCCCATGGCCTGATATGAAAACTGACCTCAAGCAATGGCTTTGTATCAGCCAAACTTACCTTGGTGCAATTTGGATTCTCTACTGGTTACAAAAGTTCCTATTAAAATGTTTCCCTTTTAACAATTAATAAATTGTCCTTTATATTATTATCTTTTCATTTTACATGGCCTCTTTGCCCAGTGTATAATAGTTCTGATGTTTTAATAGTTGAGTTGGCATTCAGGATCAACATCCCATTTAAAAGCCCTCATTCACGGGTAGAAGAAACTTGCCCTTTGGAGAAGTAGGAAGTCAGGGATCCAGCTGTTTGTTTCACAGAGACATCTGCTAAGGGCCTTTAAGGGAAGCCAGGTCTAGAGAACCTGTAATCAAGACTTTCAAGATATAAGGGGGACACCCCAAAGATCTTGGAATCAATCTCACTCTCTACCAAAGGGTAACTTTCCTCCTTTCCTTTTTCTCTCTCCATTTCCCTCTCCCCCACTCTCTCTCTGTCTCTCTCTGTCTCTCTGTTCACCAGCTAGCATAGGGAATTCCATTCAGGAGCCTTCATGCAGTGGTGGAAGGTGAATGTATTGGCCCCCTTCCTTCCCTTCCCTCTCTCTCTTTCCACCAGCCAGCATAGGGGAAGCCAACACATTCACCACTTGGCTCTATCCTTAAGTACTAGGAGTGCTTTGATCCTGCTAACCAAAAATAAGATGACAAACTCTGTACATAGCCACTTTAAGATTATTTACTATTCTTTGCATCCTGCCTAAATTAGTCTCTTGCCAGATGCAAAAACCCTAAGGTATTTTTCTGATAACACTGAAGAAACTAAGTTTAAACTAAACAAAAATTATTTTAAATGGTTCTAATACTGCTAGTTCCTTGTATTTAAATGTTACAAAATCGCTTATAGAGTTAAAAATGTATACATGTAAATAGCTATAGTTCGTTTACAAATGCTATAAGTTCTGCTGTTTAGGCCTGACATCTGTTCGTCAAATAAACATTGGTTTATCTGATAAACATTATTTTACATATATAATATACAACTGAGCATCAAAACAAGGGCTATTTGAAATTACTGACACTGCCTTCCCTTAACCATTGGAAAATTTAGAGTTTTTAATTGTCAGTTGTATTGACAGTACTAACAACCACTAACTTGTTATGTTACATAACCAATATTCAAGGTTTTAAATGTGATGCACTACTGGCTCCTTTATATGTTAAATGTCTTTGTCTTCTTCAAGTATATAAGCCTTCTAAAATAGTTATAAAAAGACACTATATCAAGTTGGTGTCTTACTCCTTTTACAAGTTTGTGCATATGTTCCCAATTGTAATAAAAAAGGTTTAATAATATACTATTATATTAATCTCTACACTATTAGCCATGGTTACTTTAAGTTTTGTCATTACAGTTCTAGTCCTACTGGGACATTTACAGACAACCCATGGAAAATGACTCTGACAAGTGCTTATCTGTCAACCAGGACATTCTTAAGTATTAGGATCATTTTGTATTTTCCTTGTAAAAACTTTATAATATTGCCTGCTAACACTTTACAGCAATTTGAAAAGTCAGCCCATCCCCTATGGGACAGACAATTAGATTAATTAAGCCCAGCCTAAGAGCCATTTTTTTAAAAAATAAATCTCTTTGTGGCTTAATTTGGGCAGAAAGGTCACATCGGCACTGACTTCTGATGTGTTTGGTGTGTTACTCCTCTTTCTCCATGGGACAAAATCTGACTTTCTGGACTTTCCAAGAGAAGCTACTCCTGCTCTGATGGACAAAACTGCCAAATTGGCAAAATCTTCAGAGACAACTGTTCAGAGAAACAGTTTATGAAGATGCAATCCCCCAAGCAGTTGGCTTTCCCCAACTTCTTAGAGGAACAAGTAGCATTCAGCCACATGAGACAGTTCAAAAGGATTGCACAAATGAGGGGACTTCTCCGATCCAGATGGAGTCAATTATGCCAAACCACTAAAAGTAATAAAACCCAAGAGATTTTAAAAAAAGGAGCTCTTAAGCATGTGCTCTAATATTTAAGCCTTCTAGGATTCATGTCTTTGGCCAAGGCCTTCTATGTAAACAAAGGCAGTATAACTTTTAATGGTCTCTAACTTCTGCTTAGGGATGCTGTGAATCTTCTTTCTGCACAAAACTGACTCACTGATGTTTGCTCTCTAATTGGACTGACACCTGCCCCCGGTACACCTAGCCCCTAATGTAGTCAACCCTTAACTACCCATTATAATGACAGATAGAGGGCCAAATAGAGGGCCATCTAAGAATTAAAAATAGTTACAGGTATAAACACCTACAGGCAAAGTAACCAGAAGACTCTGTCACTTTTCAAAATGAGAAGTTAGATTCTTTATCCTTCCTGCTACACCTGGCAGGACCCCTTCTGCCTATCATTGTTAATGTTCTAAATTAGATTTATCTGGTCCAGAATGAAAGCCTTTAGGACCCAAATCATGAGGCAACAAGGCAAGGCTATCAATCTACAAATGAGTGAGATCTCCAGAAGCAACCTAGATCTCCATGAGAAAACTTTATCGTAGTGGACGATAACTCAGACACCTTGTATCCAAATGAGTCCCAAGGGAAATAAATAGGAGTGACAATTTCCCCTTGTAGGTAGGGTCTGCTGCCTCTTGCCAGCTCAAAGCAGATACTGAATATGGATCATCTCCCCTTCAGCAATCCCCCAAAAATAATTTTTTGGAATATTGTCTCTCAGGGGGGATTTGAGGCAGGTTAAATTAGGGAATCAAAGGAAAAAAAATTACATCTTAGATTAACCATGCTTTGGCTCAGGAACTCCCTCACCTGGCTGGGAGCCGCCCATGCCCCTCCCTGATCGTTCATTATTGGATGGGAATCTCCTGTTCTCCCCTTCCCATAGGTTATCATAGGTTTTTAAAGCACCTGAGAGCAGAAACACACACATTTGTCTTCCGGCTTCCTCCTGGGTCTCACCATGCTTCCCTTTGTATTTCCCTTCCCTAACTTTTAATAAGTTCCATTTATACCCACGTGTCCTTCCAGGGATTCTACCCCATAGGACAAGAATTTGGAAGTCTTTTGGTCACAGACTCAACCAGCACTGTTAACAGTATGATTCCATTTGTATGGCATTCTGGATAATCTGACAAAGGTAAGATAAGGATGGGGAACAGAACACAAAGGGGTTGATAACAACAACATCCATGTAGCTATGACAGTGTCACCAACTGAGTACATTTTTTTGGTCAAAACTCAGAACTATACAACTAAAAAGGATGAATTTACCATATGTAAATTATACTTCAATAAACCTTACTTTTAAAAAAAAGGTAGAAAACGATAAAGTGAACAAAAGGGAGTTATGTTAGAACTGGACTCCCTCCCCCTTAAAGGTGGCTTACTGGAAACTCTCCACCCAGCCCTAAAGAAAAATAAACATCTAACTTTAGCCATTTACTAGAAACTCCCCACCTGGCCTAGAAGAAATGACCTGCTCTTACACCATTATCTCAGGAGGGCGAGAGGAACACTGAGGATTATCTCGCCCAGCGACCTTCCCTGGGACTTCTCCACCCACCTTCTTTATATATCCCCAGTCTACAGACTCCACAATAAACCCAGTGCTGGCATTGAGCTGTCTTCCCACCTATCCTTTCTGTCCCTCTTTCATTCTAACAGATGGTGATGAAACTCAGGACAGGTATGTAGGTTCAACTCCCAGTTCTGCACTCTTGCAACCTGGAAAGCAGTGAGCAGCAGCAGTTCTTCCCATGTTCACTCGTGGATCCTGAGGGGAGGCTGGAATCATCCTCCCCTGTCCCCTGCTGCCTCACCTCCTCTTTTTGCTGCTCAACCTCTCCCAACATGAGGCAAGCTCCAGGCAAAAAATGTAAGATCTTACCTGAAAAATAACTAAAATAAAAAGGGCTAGGGCCGTGGCTCAAGTGGTATAGCACTTGCCTAGCAGCACAAGACCCTTAGTTCAAACCCCAATACCACCAAAATTAATTAGAAATGGAGTTATCATATCATCCTGCAATCCCACTGCTGGGCATATATCCAAAGGTATCGAAATCCATATGTTAAAGAGACATATGGATGAACTGCAATGAACTTCCATGTTCATTACAGCTCATATCGTATCTCATATCAGCAGCTAAAATGTGGAAACAACCTCAGTGTCTTTCAATGGATGAATGAATAAGGAAAGTGTGGTGTATATACACAATTGAATGTTATTCAAGCTTAGAAAGAAGAAAATTGTGTCATTTGTGACAATGTGGATGAACTTGAGAAACACTGTGTTAATAGAAATAAGCCAGGCACATAAAGACAAATACCACGTGATGTCGCTTCCATATGGAATCCAGAGAAGTGAAGCTCAGAGGCAGAGAGTGGAAAGGTGCTTTCCAGGGGCATGGAGGGGTGGTGAGGAAGGAGAACTGGGGAGATGTTGGATGCAGAGTTTCAATTAGGAGGAGTAAGCTCAAGAGACCGATGGTACATCAGCTTAATAACAATGTATTATATACTTGAAAATTGATATGAGTAAATTTCAAGTGTTCTTACCACAAAAATTGTGTGAGATACTGCATATGTAATTAGCTTAATGTAGATCTTCTTCAATGCATACATATATCAAAACATCACATCGTACACTATAAATATGTATTTTTTATTAAAAATTAAAGAAAAACCTGCAGTGTTAAAGAAACCAGATACAAAATATTTTTTGTCATATGATTTCATTTACATATAGGAGAAGAACAAGGAAAACAAATGCAGGTAGTTAGAAGCCATATAGTCAATACCACTGGGGAGACTGTGACTTGAAGGAGGACCAATGGTAGGTTCTGCAACGATTCTTTATTTTTTTAACTTAATTAATTAATTAATTGGTGGCACTGGGGTTTGAACCCAAGGCTTCATGCTTGCTAGACAGATGTTCTCACCACTTGAGCCACTCTGCCAGCCTTCTGCTCTGATTCTTGATCTGCCCATTGGTTACACGATGTGCTCATTTGCAGAAGGTCACTGAGCTGTCCGGTTATGATGTGTTCACTTCATGTGTGGCATGTTCAAAGTAGATAATCCTATTTTACTTTTTTTTTCATTTGCCTAGAGATGAAATAAAATTTACTCTTTGTTTTCATTTTTATTAGCATATATTCATTGTACATGGGGGATCCATTATGCCAATTTCCCATAGCCTTACTTTGTTAGATCACCACCACCATCTCTCTCCCACAACCCCCATCCCACTTAAAGCAATTGAAAAAGGTTTCATTGTTCTATTTCATGTATGTATATGAAGTCCATCAACCACATTCCTTCATCTTCATCTCCTTCATTCATCCTATTTCTTTATATAACCAAAAATTAATAATTTTGTAGGATATATCATTCACACTAGCAACGGAAACACTCTAGAATCAGAGTTAAACACACAAGGAATGACCAAGTTACTTGCAGAGAAAAATCACATAATTAAAGAACATAAAAGAGCAAATGGCTAAGTGGAGAACTATGTTAATTTTATCACTAGGGTGACTTAACATGGTAAATCTGCCAGTTCTTACCCATAATGAACAAACTCAAGGCAATACTTAGAACAGAGATTCTCCAAGAGGACCATAGACAGTGGTCCTCAAACTCTGATATGAATCACAATCACTAGAGGTTCCTGGAAACCGGGTTTCTGATCTGGAAACCTCAAGGTGAGTCTGAGGTTCTGAGCTAACAAGCTCCCATTCATATGTGACACTCAGAGTGCTGCTCTGAAAACCTTCCTCCCCCAGGGCCTCTGACCTTGGTGTTTCATTATGAGACCTAACGCCATGGGCTCAAAGTGAAAGAGGGTTTGCCCTAATAAAAATGCTAATTTATCCAGGAATGTGAGGCCTAGCTGCGGCCAGCTTTCCGTGGGGTCTTTTTTTTTTTTTTTTTAGCATTTATTGCTTGTACAATTCACACACACTCCATCACTTTCTCCTTTCCTCCTCTCAAAAAAAGTCTACCTTTTACATATATATACATATGTTTGTGTAGATGATAGATATTCATAGGTCTGTATTTCACATATGAGAGAAAACATGCTATATTGTCTTTCTGAATCTGGCTTATATTGCTTAACATCATGATCTCCACATCTATCCATTTCCCTGAAAACATGATTTCATTCTTCTTTATGGCTGAATATATGGCTGTATGTATACTACATTTTCTTTATCCATTTGTTTGTTGATCAGCACCATTGCGAATTGTGCTGCTATAAACATGGGAGTGCAGACATCTCTACTGTATGCAGGCTTACATTCCTTTACATATATGCCCCGGAGTGGTATAACAGGATCATATGGCAGTTCTATTTTTAGGTTTTGAAGAACCTCCATACTGATTTCCACAGTGCCTGGACTCATTTATATTCCCACAAACAGTATGTAAAGGTTCCTTCTCTCCCCCACCATTCCCCACATCCTTCCCAGCATTTCTTCTCACTCTTTTTCTTGATGACTGCCCTTCTGGCTGGAGTGAATGGAATCTCAGTGTAGTTTTGATTTGCATTTCCTTTATGGATAAGGATGCTGAGCATTTCTTCATGTGTTTATTGGCCATTCGTACTTCTTTTGAGAACTGTGTGCTCAATTCATTTGCTCATTTATTAACTGGAATATATGCTCTTTTATGTTTAAATTTTTGAGCTCTTTATATAGTCTGGATATTTATGCCTTATCAGTTGAATAGCTGACAAAGATTTTTCTCCCATTCTGTAGGTTGACTCTTTACTCTGATATTTGTTTCCTTTGCTGTGCAGAAGCTTTTTCATTTGATGCGATCGCATTTGTCACTTCTAGTTCTTATTTCCTGAGCTATTTGAATTCTATTCAAAAAAGTTCTTACCTATGTCTGTATATTCAGGTGTTTTCCCTATATTTTCCTGTGGTGGTTTCAAACAAGTCTTACATTAAGATTTTTGATCTGTTTCAAGTTGATTTTTGTGCAGGGTGAGAGGCTGGGATCTAGTTTCAGTTCTACATGTTCCTTTTCAGTTTTCTGGACACCACCACTTGTTGAAGAGACTGTCTTTTCTCTAACGTATGCTTTTGGCTGGCACCTTTGGTGAGGATTAGATGGCTGTAGCTGTGTGGGCCTTTATCTGGATCTTCCATTTTATTCCATTGGTCTATGTGTCCATGTGTCCATTTTTATGCCAATACTTTGCTATTTTTGTTAATATGGCTCTGTAGTGCTTTAAAAAAAATTTTTTTGGTGATACTTATGTTTAACTCAGGATCTTGTACTGGATAGGTACGCTCTCTACCACTTGAGCCATAACCTCAATCCTTTTTGCTTTAGTAATTTTTTTTCAAGTAGAGAGTTGCTTTTACTCAGATAGCCTCAGATCTCCATACTGTCCATCTCCCACATTGCTGAAATTACAGTCATGCTCTACCATGCCCAGCTTGTTTTGGAGGGGTAGGGTCTTGCTAAGTATTTTCCCTTACACTAGGTTCAAACCACAATCCTCCCATCTCTGAATGCTACATAGCTGGATTACAGGTGTAGTCCACCATGCCTAGCCCCTGTGGTATAATTTCAAATAATTCATTGTGATATCTCCAGCATTGCTCTTTTTGTTCAGTATTCCTTTGGCTATTTGGGGTCTTTTGTGTTGCCAAATGAGTCTTAGGATTTTTTTGTGAAAAATGACATTGAAATTTTGATGGGGATTGCATTGAATCTGTAGATTACTTTTGATAGTATAGACATTTCACAATATTTATTCTGCTGATCCATGAACATGGGAGGTCCTTCCATCTTCTAGTGCCTTCTACTTCTTTCCTGAGTGTTTTATACTTTTCATTATAGAGACTTTTCACCACCTTAAGTTTTTCCCTAGGTATTTTTAAGGCTATTGTGAATAAGATTGTTTCCCTGATTTCTTTTTCAGCAAGTTTGTTATATGTTGATTTTATGTCCTGCCATTTTGCTGAAACTGTTTATCAAATCTAAGCATTTTGGGTGTAGTGTTTAGGATCTTTTAAGTGTAGGATCATATCATCTGAAAACAGGGATAATTTGACTTCATCTTTGCCTATTTGTATCCCCTTTATTTCTTTTTCTTACCTTATTGCTCTGGCTAGGAATTCAGGCATTATGTTGATTTAGAGTGTAGAGAGTGACACACTTGTCTTATTTCTTATTTCTGACTGTAAAGGAAATGTTTTTAGTTTTTTCTGTTAGTAAAATGTTGGCTATAGGTTGGTCATACATAGCCTATTATGTAGAGATTCATTTCTTCTATTCCTAGTTTCTTCAAGGCTTTATTGTGAAGGGATGTTGAATTTTGTCAAAGGCTTTTTCTGCATCTATTGAGCCCATCACATGATGGTCATGTGATGTGTTTCATTACATTTGATTTGTGTATATCTGACTGCCCTTGTATCCAACTTCACCCTTTCGAAAGAACTGCTCAGGGCCACTTCCTCAGCTCCACCTTCTCACTCTGTTCTTCTGCTAAGTCAATTATCACTAAGGGTTCCAAAGTCCTTCTAACTAATATAGCCAGGGTGAATTCTCCAGTCACTGTGCCTCATACTCTCCTACATGTTCACTATGACCCTCCCACCTCCCAGACCCTCCATGATCTTGACATTTGTGGATCTCTACCTTTCTGCTCATTCTTTCTTTACCTCCTTAAAAAAATCAATTTCCTTGTCTACCCTTTAAATGCTGTAGCTTCTAGTCACACTCATCTTCTCATGCCCATCCCTTCACGCCACCCCTTCCCCAAGCTGGATTTTCACCTGTCAGACCCTCTCACAGAGGGTCTCCAACTAGATGTCACAGAGCATTTCAAATCCAGCATGCCCCTTTTTCAGTATTTCCTAGTCCATTGAATGGCACCAAAATCAACTCCGTTGCCCAATCAAAAATTTGGGAGACAATCCAGACCCTTCTCTTATCCTTAGCCTCAGAGCCTATCAATACTCCCTTGTGAGCCCTTGCTCATGTGGTTCTCATGTAGGACTCCCCACACACACCTGAGACTCCTCTCAAGTCACTCTGGCTTGAGGCTTTTAACTTCATTAGCAGCAATGTAGTTCAATTTACACCAATCTGGCCTTTTTGAGCCATCAGTGAAAAAAAACAGATGAAAATCTCTGCCCCTGTTATCTTCACATTGTAGAGTAACCTTGTCCCCAGCCAGAGCATGGCTTACTGGTTCAATCAATACTTCCCGAATGAATGCATTTACTCTGTGAATGCCTTTTTTCCAGAGTGGAGTTACAAGAAGGAGAAATAATAGCAAAGGGAGTGTTTGGGTGTGGGGGAGACTTCCGGGGGCCAGCAGAATGGAGGAAATGGCTCCTATATGCAATAGGAAATGGTTACCAAATTAAAACCTGGGAAGTTTTAAAAGAACATGCCTGGAGGAACACAACTATAGCCCAATTTTGTGTGTCGCCTGCATTGTTTATGGAGAGGGGCCCTGCTGGATCATGCTAGTGTTTGGCTCTCCCCAGGGGGAACTTAATACCATGGGAGGAGTCAGGCTCTGTGTGCTGTGGATGCCTTCAGTGAGCTGGGGGAGAACAGGTGAGAGGCAGACCCAAAGAAATAGGGATAGGCAATCTTGCATGCTCAGGTGTTAGTCCTCAGAAAGCAAGACCAGGGGTCTATGGGGGTCATAGGCCCCATAACTATGAGAATAATGGGGTACACTTTTATTTTTAATGAAGAGTTACTACATTGGGCAGTTGTCTTCAGTCTGAAAAACTGGTTCCTGGGATGGGAAGATATTGAGGCTAAGGAAACAGCAGTATTTTTTCTTAATGTCTCCTCCTGCTAGGGTTTATTTTACTTCACTGAATTTAGATCCTACACATCAGTTCTGACCATATTACTCTTCCTTCCTCAACTGTGATGTCCCTTAGCATGGGAATCCCTCTTTCTCACTGTCCCCATGCTGCCTACCCCTAGTTAACAAGGTGGGCTGGAAAATTGGGAGGCATTGTGACTGGCAGCCATGCTGGGCTCTGCCAACACCTTGGTGTTGGTTTTTTCTACTCTAATTTCATCAGCATCATCAGTAGATGACAAAGACTTTCATTGGCTAAACTTTAGTTACGTTCTTCTAATTCCTTTTCTTTTTCTTTTTTTTTTTCCTTTCCTTTTTCTTTTTCTTTTTTTTTTCCTCTTCATTTATTTTGAGCTCTGGGAACTAAACTCAGGGTCTTGCATGTGCCAAGCATACACTTTACCACTGACTATACCCTTGCCCTTAGCCCTTTATCTCAGCCTCAACTTTGGTACTGTCCTATCTTTAGCCTGCTGAACCATTCTTAGAAACAACCAGTTTTGGTTAAGTTGTGGTTTTCAAAAATATCTCACTGGCTTACAACAGCAAAGGAGTCTTCTTTGTTCATATTACACATGAGCCATGAGTCAATTACAGATCTGCTCCAGACATCTGCATTATGGGATCCAGGCTAAAAGTGAAGCTCTCTCCAGGACACACCATGGTCATGGAAGAGGGAAAAGGACAATGGAATAAGTTCTGGAACTTCTGAATACTTACAGCTGGTTTTTACACATGGCAATCCATACAGTATGTTAGCCAAATCAAGTCAAAATGCTCAACCCTGACACCATCAGTGAAAATGTAATCCATCCACAAGAGGATCATCAGGGAAGATGCTGTAGAGATAAACACAACAGACAGCAGCAACTAACAATTGATCACACAGTTTACCACAGAAGGAGTCTAATTTTGGCTGAGCACTTTCTTCTCTGGCCTCAGTTCTGCAGCTATAAAGTGTGTGTGTGTGTGTGTGTGTGTGTGTGTGTGTGTGTGGTGTCAGGGTGGGAGAGGTGGAGGGGTGGAGAGGAGATGGGAGGGATGAATTGCTAGTATCTTTTCCAGTGTTGATGTTTCAATTCCCCTCTTATCTGTCCACCTGGATTTAGAGCCATGGATTTCAATCTTACTAAGCATACTAAGCTGCATAGTTATTATAAACCAACAATTTTCACTTTTCCCCATATATCTAAGACTGATAGTTTTCCTGTACAATAATACTCTATGACAATTCCAAGTTTTACACAGATATGGCATTGGTTTGGCTGGGACCAGAAACCAGAAATAGCAGAGTGTTTCCTATGTCTCTCTCACACCTTTGCTGAGCTCTCCCACATCTTCAATCCTGCTCACCTAAGAAGGTAAGCAGGAAATATGTTTACTGTCTCTTGCAGTTGGGCATCTGCTCTTCTAATACAACCAAGTCCTGCTTCCTTCCACTCTTCCTAATAATCACTGATGACTCCCCCTGAAAATCCCTAGCTGTGAGGTTGCAGGTGGCTGGGGTGCAGAGTTGGTGGCAAGAGGAGACTTCCTCTCTGGGCTCACTGTTTCCAGAACACCACAATGTGATGAGAGTGGGTGCCATTCATCTTGCCTTGAGCCACCCTGCATTGATATCTTCACCTAGGCTAAACCAGCTTCCCAATGTACACAAATGAATTTCTGTTCCAGATAGTCTAGACAAACCCAGAATAGGAGAAACACTAGAGAGAAATAGAGGGGCACTGTCTGACACAGATTTGACCTTATCAAGAGGAATGGTCCTCATGAATGTGCCTCCCTTCCTCATCCAGTCTTTTTTATTATTTCTCTCCTTCTATTTGTTTTGGGATTTGCTTGTTCTTGTTTTTCTAGGAGTTTGAGATGTATCATTAGGTCATTGATTTGGGATCTTTCTGTCTTTTTAATATATGCACTCATGGCTATAAACTTTCCTCTCAGGACTGCCTTTGCTTTGTCCCATAGGTTCCGGTAGGTTGTATTTTCATTTTCATTGACTTCCAGGAACTTTTTAATTTCCTCTTTTATTTCATCAATGACCCATTGTTCATTAAGCAATGACTTATTCAGTTTCCGGCTGTTTGCATGTTTTTTGTCTTTATTTTTGTTGCTGAGTTCTAGTTTTATTGCATTGTGATCAGATAGAATGCATGGTATAATTTCTATTTTCTTATATTTGCTGAGGCTTGCTTTGTGCCCTAGGATATGATCTATTTTGGAGAAGGTTCCATGGGCTGCTGAGAAGAATGTACATTGTGTAGAAGTTGGATGAAATGCTCTGTAGATATCAAGTAGGTCCATTTGATCTATGATATATTTTAGATCTAGGATTTCTTTATTGATTTTTTGTTTGGATGACCTATCTATTGATGATAATGGGGTGTTAAAGTCTCCCACAACCACTGTGTTGGAGTTAATATATGCTTTTAGGTCTTACAGGGTATGTTTGATGAAATTGGGTGCGTTGACATTGGGTGCATACAGATTGATGATTATTATTTCCTTTTGGTCTATTTCCCCTCATCCAGTCTTTTTTTCTTGTTTCTTCCTTTTCCCATATTTTTTTTCTACAACAAGTTTCTCAACTTGATGTCCCAACTGCTCCCATACACCAGAAACTCCCCCTTCCCTCAAAAGGAGGGATTCCTGCATCTTGCAGTCTTCTACAGAACTTCAGGTAGGTGTTCATTGTGGCAGGCTTCAGAGGGAGACTCTGGTCCCTGTCCCACAAGGGATGCTCCTCTACCTGAGATTGCTGCTGGGTTTGCTACCCAGCAGACATGGCCCCATCTTCTGAAATAGCCTTGGATTTCATGTTTTCCTGGAAAGAGAAGATGGTTGTATAACCACTTCCTAACCTCAAGTACAGCATTCCCTCCACTAATTCCTCTCCTGCTAATCCTGGAATTCCAGTACTTAAGGATGCTGGGATAAACACTGGGAGGCTCTACTCCCTCCAGAGAATGACTTGTTACCCTAAGCTGCCAGGTTGGCAGTGGTAGGCATTCCTTAGCCATCAGCCCTGCCGATGTACCTTGGCTGCAGAGACACTTCACCTGAGGTCAGACTCTTCCCAATCATTTAATGACTGATCAAGGTATAGAGTACAAAGCCTTGCCATCTTGACTCAACACCTAAAAATCTGATCCATTGGAGTTAAAGAGCTCCTCAATGGGCCATTTCAAGGCTGTCATGGCCTAATTTATAGCTCAACTTTTCTGTTTCCTTCCTCTCCCCTTCCATAAGAGATGATTCCAAGGGTTCTACTTAATAAACATCCTGCAGACTTAACTCCATCTCAGAGTCATTTTCTCATGGAACCCAACCTGCAACAAAAAGTAACTCCAGAAACTATTGATATCTGTATATATACAATTAATTCATATATAATCAATCAGTGATTTCTCTTTATCTCACCTCCCCTTGCCATTCAAAACCAAGACATCCAAACTATGTTTTCAAATTTAGAGCAGGATTCATCAACTTCAACACTATTTGCAGTGGGGACTGAATAATTGTTTGTTGTGGAAGGCATTACGTGTGTTGTAGGGTGTGTAGCAGCATTGCTGACCTCTACACATTTGCTTCCAGTTGTGCTCCCCATCATCCCCTGAGTCGTGACAATCAAAAATGTCTCCAACATGACAAATGTTCTCTGTGAAGAAACAATTACCCCTTGTTGAAAACTACTGACTCAGGAGAAGCATTCAGGTAGGCAGACTCAGCAAATGTAGAAAAGCATTTTGACCTTAAACATAAATATTTTGTACCGAATACCAAAGGTCTTCTTGAGACCTTTGCCAGAAAACTCCACCTCTAGTTGCCTTTTTACTTCTCAGATGCTTGCCAAAAGCACAGTTGAGATGACAGATGCTTGAGAAGACTGGCGTGAGGGCTTCTTAGCTCTAAATATTTTTCATTTCTTTCTCCACAATAATTCAGATCCAAGAAAACAACATGCCTGGACTACATTCCTTTGGTTAAAAAATAGTAAGAATAAACCTATGTGGAATAACTTGGTTTGTTAGTTCACTGGATAGTAAAGATGGCTCCATGCATGTGTCTGCATTTCCTGTAGAAGGCCCAGGCCATTACATTCAACATTCATAAAGGATGGACCCCCAGATTTCTCTGGGCTCTACTCTTTTTTCCTTCTGTTTTCTTTTGTGAGTTAAAGTACTACATCAAATATCAAAAGTACTGATTAAATATCAAAGGCATTACATCAGATATCTCCAGTCCCTTTTATCTTGTCAATGGGGAAGACTTTATAAGATTTATGACAAAAAGCCATGAAAGCATTGAACCAGGGAAAGGAGAGAGAGAGAGAGAGAGAGAGAGAGAGAGAGAGAGAGAGAGAGAGAGAGAGAGAGAGAAGGGAAAATGTGAAATTTTTCCAGAAATAATATCCAACAATAATATCTTGTTTTGGTTTGGGGACACCCATGCTTTTCCACTCTAGATGGTTCTTGTGAATTGACAATCACAGGGTTTTGCTTTTATGGCCACAGAGCAGAGTAAATAACTTACTCTTGGCCAACCAGATTCTCTCTACTGAGCACTTGACTCTTGAGTGCTAAAGTACAATGCTTGAAGCTGTTGGAGCTGAATTCTCTACTATTGACACCCCACAGTCCCTGCTCTCTGCTGGGTCCATTGGTTTCTGTCTTTCCTCATACTTTTCTGTATACACACCTCTAAATGAATTTTGAAAAATTACATGCTTCCTTACATGTTTTTATATGTCATCAAAAATTTCTCAACTTAAGCTCATATCTTTATAAAGGATGCAGTTTCTACTGACTTGCAGATACTAACTTTTAAAATAAATTTGTCTCTTATTTCTCTTAAATACCCACCACATTCGCCCTCCTACACCCTTTCCCTACATCCCTCCCACACTGGCACCAACCCCCGGAGAGGACCTGTTTAACCTTCCTGTTCTGTGTTTTTGAAAAAGGCATTTTTATTTGTTAAAATAGCTATACAGGGAGTTTCCTTATATGTATGTATTATAACCCAAATTAGTTCATTCCCTCTACTTTTCTCCTTTCTACTTAGTCCCCTTCTTATGGTGATTTCAACACACTTCAAAATTCTATATTCATTCTTGTATGGAAAGTACATCAACCATATTCATCTTCTTAACTCCCTTCTTTTACCCTCCCTCTTTAATTAGTGATCTCCCCACTTAGTATGACCTGTTTTCATGATAATGCTTGTATTTGTAATGGATTTATAGTCCACATATGAGAGAAAACATGCAGCCTTTGGCTTCCTGAACTTGGCTAACTTCACTTAAGATGATGTTCTCTAGTTACATCCATTTACCTGCAAACAACAAAATTTCTTCTTCATGGCTGAATAAAATTCCATCATATATAAATACCACATTTTCTTAATCAATTCATCAGTTGTGGGGCATCTTAGTTGTTTCCATAGCTTGGCTATTATGAATAATGCTGTAATAATCATGGGTGTGCAGGTGTCTTTACTGTAACCTGAGTTACATTTCTTTGAGTATATACCTAGCAGTACTATTGCTTGATCATATGGCAGTTCTATTTTTAGTTTTTTGAGGGGTCTCCACACTGTTTTCCATAGTGGCTTACTAATTTACATTGCCACCTGATAGTGTAAGAGGGTTCCTTTTTCCCTATGTCCTTGCCAACATTTGTTGTTGTTTGTGTTCTTGATGATAGCCATTCTAATAGGAGTGAAGTAGAATCTTAAAGTGGCTTTGATTTGCATTTCCTTTACAGCCAGGAATGTTGAGCATTTCTGCATGTGTTTTTTGGCCATTTGGACTTATTCCTTTGAAAAAACTCTCTTCAGCTCATTTGCCCATTTCTTCATCAGGTCATTGATTTTTGGGGGAGTTTAGTTTTTTAGCTTCTTGTATATTCTGGTTATTAATCCCGTGTCAGATGTATAGCTGGCAAAGATTTTCTCCCATTCTATGGGCTACCTTTCAAATCTAGTGACCATTTCTTTTGTGCAGAAACTTTAGTTTCATGTAGTCCCATTTGTCAGTCCTTTCTCTTAGTTGTTGAGCCATTGGAGTGCTATTGAAGAAGTCATTGCTATGCCTATAAGTTCCAGTGTATTTCCTGCTCTTTCCTGTACTAGCTTCAAAGCTTCAGGTCTTACATTAAAGACCTTTATCCACTTTGAGTTGATACTTGTACAGGGTGAAAGACACGGATCTAGTTTCACTCTTCTGCATGTAGATATCCAGTTTTCCCAGCAACATTTGTTGAAGAGGCTGTCTTTTCTGCATCATATGTTTTGGGTGCCTTTGTTAAAAATCAGGTGGGCATAGCTGCATGGATTCTTCTCTGGGTCTTCCATTCTGTTCCACTGTCTTTATTATCTGTTTTTTGTGCCAGTACCATATGGTTTTCATTGTTATGACTCTGTAGTATAGTTTGAAGTCAGGCATTATGATACCTCCAGCTTGCTCTTCTTGCTCAGTATCACCTTGGCTATTTGCAGTCTTTTGTGCTTCCAAATGAACTTTAGGGTAGATTTTTCAATCTCTGTAACAAATGACATTGGGATTTTGATGGGAATTGCATTGAACATGTAGATTGCTTTTGGTACTATAGCCACTTTCACAATATTGATTCTGCCAATACATGTATCATTCCTTTTTCTCCCTGAATTATATTTCCATTTCATATCTCCACATAATTTTATTATGACTTTATACTAGAAAATACTTAATTGATTATTCATCATAGTTTTTTACAATAGAAAATATATAATATAAAGTTAATGTTTAATTTAGTTATTTATTTTTTCAAATAAAAATAATAATGGACTATAATCCATTAAATAAGAACACATGAGGTCATAATCAAAATTAAAATTTTGCTGGGTGCCGGTCACTCATGGCTATAATCTTAGCTATTCAGAAGGCAGAGATCAGGAGAATCTCAGCTTGAAGCCAGCCTGAACGAGAGACCCTATCTCAAAAACACCCATCACAAAAAAAAAAAAAATACTGGTGGAGTGGCTGAAGGTATAGGTCCTGAGTTTAAACTCCAGTGTTGCAAAAATAAAATTTTGATGAACAAGATTTACATAATTTCAAAGAACATTTTACAAAATATTTATTACAAAGTAAAACAGAGTAGCTTTATAGTGGAAAAAGCTTAGCAAACAGTACTTTGATCCAAAGTTAATATCACCAGTAATGGAAAAAATTGAAGCTGTGTGTCACCTAAGAGGCTGCAATAGGAACAGCCAAGCATGGCTTCTGTGATTCCTTCCAAAAGTATATAACTTGAGTCTCATCTCCAGGTAACTTCAGATAAACTCTCATTGAAGGACATTTTACAAAGTCACTACCCTATAATTTTCAAAAGTATCTAGTTCATAAAGTCAAGAAAAGAACAAGGAGCTTTCTAGATTAAAGGAGACCTTTATTTCGGCAACTCCAACTCTTTCCTACATCGTCTTCAGTTAGGCTGATACTTTCTTCTACCCTTGAGAGCTTCTTCAGGATTTGGTTGACCTTGACCTCATCAAATTCCAAACAAAGAAATTCAGGTTCCTGTCCACTTTTCCTGAATTCTAGCTCTGTTATGGCTCCAGGAGTTTTGAGTGCCTTGATTGAATCTTGTCATTAACTCTCCAACTCAGACCCAAAGTCCATTGTCCCACCAGCTCTATTTCATGAGGCTGTCTCAGATTTTTGTGTTGTGGCTTTTCCAAAACTTGTTAATAACAACAGCTTGGTCAGATGTGATACAATTGTGTTTTTTGGTTTGAGCAGTCAAGAATGCCTCCAGTTGGTTGAAATCCATGTCTACAGATACAATTGACTTAATAATCCCCTCATCTTCTCCAGAAAGCAGGGTGGTGGTGGTGTTGAACAACTCAGGTACTCATGGAGAGCATCCTAGGCCAGGCTGCTCAGCAACCCGCTCAGTGACTTGCAGTTGTCAAGATGACCCACCTGTCAATTTACTTTTCTTATCCCAATGTCTATATTGTGACTTCATAAAATAATGTCCTCATTTATGGCAAATACTTGCTAAATTTTTTAGAAGGTGATGGTAGAGTTCTATCATCAAATTACATCCAAATGACTAAGGAGAAGTTCTTTATACAGTTATTTCAGCTCTCTGCAAGTTTGAGATTATTCAAACAAAAAGCATTAAAAATAAAACCAGGGTAAAGAAGACTGGGTAGGGGGCGGAATCTCAGCATGCTGATTTACAAAGGAAGTCAAGGCAGAACCAGATCTTCTCTAAGAGATCAGTGGCTTGGCTAAAATATTCCCTATGTCCAAGTATGTTGTATGCCAAATGCACATGAATGAGCAAAATAGGCATGATCCTCAACATACAGAAGTCAATGGCTAGCTGAGGACACAGGCAGTAAAAGGCAATAACAACATAATTTAGGGGAACAGACAAGTGCTCAAATGCAGACTTTGGGTATGGGGTGGTCTTCCCAAAAGAAGTAAGATGAAACAGAAAGTAAGCAAAAATGCAGAAAAGAGAGTCACTTGAAGTATTCATAACTGCATCTTAAGATGTTTGATCTGATGTAAGGAAAGGGTGGAGGAGGTGAATATGGTGGATATATTATGTACTCATGTATGGAAATGGAAAAATGAGACCCAGTGAAACTATCCTAAGAAGAGGAGGAGGAGGGGACATAAAGCAGAATGATGGAGGGGATGGACTTAACTAAGATATAGTGTAAGCACTTTTGTAAATGTCATAATGTACCCCCAGTAAAAAAAAAATTCTCTTACAAAATATGTTTGTTCTGTTATCTGACCCAAAGGATGGTTAATGTAAAAATCTAAGCATTTCCTGGAGTTATCACTCCAATTTGGCAAGTATCTGACCAGAGCAATAACACTTTCTTTAGAGACATCTCCCCAGATAAATATATCCCCCCACTATAGACTGAATATATCCCCTCAAAATTCATATATTAAAGTCCAGTGCCTGATGTGTTTTTAGAAGCAGGGCATGTGGGTTAGTGACCCTATAAGAGGCCACAGAGAATCTCCTACCATTGGTCTCTACAACAGGAAACAGGCCCTCACCAGACACCAAATGCGCAAGTGCCTTGGTCTTGTACTTCTCAGTCTTCAGGACTTGTGAGAAAGAATTTTCTGTTTTCTATAAATCACTCAGTCTGTGCTATTTTTTATAGCAGCCCAAACTAAGATATCAAGCATTGTTCAAATCTCAATAAAGTAAACTTACTCTTCTTTCCCCAACCCATAGAAGGGACATAGGTATTAGGCTAAAAACTGTCTTCCAAAAATGACAAAGCAATGCCCTGGAGATTTATCTGTGATGTCTTATAAACAGTTGCTATGGCAACAACAGAACACAGCAGCTACCAAATGGATGCATCTTGGCATGTTTTTCCAGACGCACTTGCTCTGTGCCATGCTCCCCTAAATGTTGTGGAGACTTGGCATGTGGGATGTGAAAGAAAGATCAAAAGAAGGGGTGTGTGTATAAGAAAGGAACATAATGCAAAGTGATGGGCTTTTGTCTGAAGTTACAAGGTTAAGCTTAATGAGCCCGAGGAGTAATGAACATGAATCAGTGTGAACTCAACATTTGAGGGTCCCTCCTAGTTTTGAAATTGACACACTGACAGCAGGAAGGATGTGGGGGACAAGAGTAATGAGGGGGGTGAATATGATCATAGTAGTTTATATGCATGTATAAAAAATGTCATAATGAAACCCATTATTTTGTACAGTTAATATGCATTAATAAAAAATAAGTTAAAAAACAAATTGCCACACCATTTCTGCTTAGAGCATGTCCAGTGTGGGCTGGCAGTCCAGGTTATACCTTATGTAGCATGACAGGAGTCAGTAGACCTAGCTTTTGGTTCAGGGAAGAGGGTAAGCCTGAAATATTAACAGCAGCAATTTCTTCGGGTTTTCTAGTTAGGCACAGCCTTGGGCTGGATCACTTGGGCCAACCAAGAAGCAGGTTGCCCTGTTGAGAATGGTCAAACCCAGCACAGCAGAGCTGTGAAAGAAACCGAGTCACTACAGGTCGGAGGGAAGATGTCCTTCCAAGCGTGACTGGGCTTCCTGCCTATAGGCCATGTTGCAGAGAATCTTGCACTTCAAGTGTAATACTTGTAGTGCTCAATTCAGATTGTGGAAAGCCTTATGCATCATATTGAGGTGACTCCATGATTGAGTCAGTTCCTTGAACACCTTCAAACTTAGCTGGGAAGCTCCAGACAATGGGCTTGGAGGGTCAGCATGATGATGATAGAGACCAAGAAACCTATTCAGAAGAGTGTGTATATCCTGGGTGTTAGCCAGGATATTCATGCCAGTGGAAGGTAGTGAAGAGAGGCAAGAAGGGACCAAGAATAACTGAGAATGATGGAAAAGTAAGTTCTGTGAGCAGCCAACCAGAGGTCTTTGCTGGAAATGACAGCTACCATGGTTGTGACACTCGTGCTTAGTGATCCCATCCTGGCCAATCCATGACCTAGTGTCCTTTCCCAGCCTTTCTCTCCTCCTCCTCTCTTACAGGGCCTTGCATTTTGAATCTTTGATCACCCAGCCTTTCCCCACACTTGGGAAAGGAGGGAAGGGATCTAGTAGGCTCCAGGCAAGAGGATGAGGAGACGAAAAAAAGGACAAAATTCTGGCTCTCAGGGAATTTACATTCTAGTGGGAGAAGATGGACAATAAAAAAGATGATTTCTAGTTGTAGCATATGCTGTAAGGTGAACAGAACCGAAAGCTGTGACCCAGAATAACTAAGGGGCTAGGAGGAGTGAGCTTCTCCATTGTCCCAAGCCCTTACTGATCTTGCAGTCGTAACCTTCCAAGGGAAGGAGAGAAGTACCTTGAGTGAGGGGGTTGAGCGTGGGTGGATCCCTCTGTCACTTAGCAGACTGCTGTTATCTGAACCCTGTTGCCAGGCAACACAGCCATGCCATGGCAAACCTGGCAGACAGTTTCCAACCCAGGTGAGTAATGCCAATTTCTGCTGGGTAGGAAAGCTCTCTTCAGGGCATCTGGTGCCTGGATGCTCTCAGGTAGCAGGACCTTGAAGGAGAGGGAGGAAGAGAAGCACTTGGGAAGAAGCAGCATCAGCAGTTCTAACTCCAGAACATGGAAGAACACAAGAATGAAACATCTTTCTGACAGCAACAATGTCCACAGCAACAATGCTCAGCATAGATCAAGCAACTCTTAGCCAGAAAGATCCCTGGAGTCTCTCTTTTTCACACTCACTCACAGCTGATTGGCCTTTGTGTCTTCACTAAGCTACCTGGCCCCACGGCCTGGAAGGCAACCTGACACTCATCACTCCAGTGGCTGTCCTGCTATATGTCCCTAGTCCCTAGTCATAGTTCTGAGGTCTCCTTATTCAGTCCTGATATGTCCTTACCTTGAGCCATGAGGTATGTGAGTGGTGCTACTAAAAGTATCTATTGCTCAGAGTTCAAGGGGCAACACTTCATCTTAGTTCTGATGTCACGTGGCCAGCTATCAGCCCACAGCCTATCTAACTCTTCTTCTTGTCCAGAACAGTTAAGGTGTAAGAGCAGTAGGGAGCTAAGAAGTTATTGGAGAACAGTTGGCAAGATCCTAGAGGAAACAGAGGGGAGCCCAGAATTAGGGCACCTTTTCTTCTGGCAACATATGCAATTCAAAAATCTGCTAAGATGAAAAACTTTATTTGGGGCCCTTTGTGGGTCTAGGGACACAAAATTAAATCTAGAACCCACCAAGGGTAAGGTCACTGGTAAACTCCCAAACTGTAAGTTGGGACCCAAAAAGGCTATACCTCAGAATTAAGGGTGAATTAGAAGTAAAACATTCCTTGCATGGAAGTCATCTGGGTGATTCAGAAAAATTCAACCCCAACAATGGATTTGATTTTGGCATTATGGAGAACAGTAGAGAGCTTCCACAAAAAATTAAAAATAGAACTTCCATATAACCTAGCAATCCCACTGCTGGATATGTATCCAAAGGAATAAAATTAGTATGTTGAAGAGACACGTTCATTACAGAACTATTCACAATAGTCAAGAAGTGGAAACAACCTAAGAGTATCAGCTGACAAATGGATGAAGAAAATGTGGACAATATGTAAGGGGGGTTTAAGAGATGCTTTTGCTGAGGAGCAATGACTCCTTATTTGGACCCAGGAAACAATTAGTTGATTGAGATGCCTCTTTTCCATAGAAATGGAAGGAATAAACTGACAGTGGGGAAAACTTAACCAGAACTACAAAAGGGAAAAACTTTTGATGTAGTCAGCTTGCATGCTGGCCAGTTTACTCTGCTTGTTAATCAGACTGACATTGTTCCCCTCTTTGTTTACATTCTGGAGAGTCCAAAGTTAACTCTCTTTACTCTTCAATTAGACCAGGTAGACTTCTACACCTTATCTCTTACTGACCACCAGAGCACTAAACCTGCAGCCAGGACACACAGCTTCAGTGATGTGGTGCCAGACACCTGGGCAGCCAAGGCCAGTGGCGATGGTGGACAGGCATCTGGTGACGCAGTCAAGCTGAGCCCCTGAATTCTCCTCTAAAAAGTGGACATCTTCTCTCAGAAGGAGGACAACTGAGCTTTGAGAGTTGACGCTCCCTGTCCTCCTCTTCATCTGATGAATATTAAACCTCATGCCCTTTTCCTCAAAACCCTACTCTCGTTATTTGTAAATTGTGAATTGGCATGGAGACCAGGGGACCGGTTTTCTGGTAACACATACATACAATGGGATACTATTCAGCCATTAAAAACTGTCTTGCAATATTAATTCCCAGGAGCATTTACAGGAAGACAGCAGAGTTTTAAAGAGGGGATGATCCTCCTTGATTTGAGCCTGTCAGAGTTCAGAGCCTGGGCTTCCCAGAGAAACCAGCTCACTCTCACTATAAGTGAACTGCCTTTGTTTGAAGCTCAGAGCTGCACACGGCTGCAGATTGCCCAAATTTGGGCTGGAAAAGGCTTGGAGCACATCTCTTCCTTCTCTCCATAGACCTCCCCTCATTGACTCTACTTTTCTCATGTCCATCTTGGTAGCTCAGCTCAGGGCAGCTGAGCCCCTCTCTGTACCATATGGGCAGAGCTGGGGGGTGCCGCAGGACAGGGAATGAGAAGGCAGCACACAAACATCATGACAGTCTCTGATGTACCCACGCAAGTGCACACTCTTGGCCCTGATTCTGTGTGAAACTGTGAACCAAAATGAGACAAAAAAACTGTCTAGAATGATAGTTGTCTGCAGCCTCATCAAACTTGTGGACTCTTCACCAGGCCTGACAAGCAGTAGGTGCTCCACTCTGGCCTTCCCTTCTTTTCTCCCCTGCCTTCTACCCCTAAGGGCCAGCTGTAAATTCACTTTGGAAGTCTTCAGAGCTGGTTCATGGGCTCCAAAGGGTCCTCTGGCTCTTTTTTCAGTGGGCCTCTGTTCTCTTACTCCCTCTGAAACATATGTCTGGTTCGATTCAACAAACATTCATTGAACATATATTATGTGCTACCCCACGCTTAATGCGGGGACTGGCAGTCAGGAGCTGGCCATCCAGACAGCACTGCCCAACAGGACTCTGGGGTGACAAGAATGTTCTATGCTCTATACTTGTGCTATCCAATGTAGTAACCACTAGCCATATATAGCTATGCAGCACTTAACATGTGGCTAATATGAGCTGAGACTCATGCTTTTAATCTCAGCTACTTGGGAGGCAGAGATAGGAGGATTTTAGTTAGAGGCCAGTATGGGCAAAAGTTAACCAAACTCTATCCAGGTGTGGTGGTACATGCCTGTAGACCAGCTACTTGGAGGTGGAAGTAGAATCATCTCAGTCTGGAGGTCCACCAGGCAAAAGGCAGATATTCTATCTGAAAAACAAAAGGACTGGAGTGACTCCAGTGGTAAAGAGCTTGCCTAACATGTGCAAGCCATGTGCAAGGCCAATTTCAGGTACTGGGGAATACTACTCCCCCTGCAAAAATATAACAAGGGAACTGAAATGTCTGTATTATTTAATTATCATTAATTTTAACTGAAGTTGCTGCAGCCAGTGATTGCTATGTTGGATGGTGAAGGATGGAAGGATACAGGCCATGCACCAGAGCCCATACCACCTCCTGTTCAAAAGTCTTGTGGTAGAGGCCTGGAGACCACAGGCCAGGGGAGCAGAGCATCATCCCCATCTTGGAAAGATGTGAACTTATACCTGAGGATTAGAAAAGGCTCCTGGAGGTGGTGGCCTGGGAGAAGAGTGTTAATAAAGCAAAAAGACTTCTGTAGGTGACTCAAGGTAGGAAAGGGATGCCCGAGCAGGCACTAGCAATATACAATGGTGCAGAAGCTGGGAGTACCATGTTCACTCCAGGACAGTCAGACAGGGGAGCCTGGACTTCAGTTCCTTGGGGCAAAGAGGAGGAATGGGCCATGAGGCCAGGCAGGCATGACAAGAAGGGCTTGGCTGGTTGGCTGTGCACTGGGGTGCCATGTCTCTAAGCAAAGGAATGGTATAGCCAGGGAGCTTTAAGAAGCAGGCAGCTGTGTGTATGATACAAATGACAGTGAAAGGTGGGCCACCCTAAGAGGCAGGTGCCATGGGCTGGACAAGAGGGGTTCAGCCCTGAGTCAGGGAAGAATTAAGGGCCCAAAGGGTGCAAACATGTTTTCAGTGTCACACTTTACACCTTCTGCACTGTCCTGTGTCCTCAGTACCCAACTAAGTTTCAGTCAATAAAAAGCGGGACAGAACTCATAGTTAGTGTGCCATAATGTTTACAGGAAGGATGAGCGAAACCAAGCACCTCTCAGGCTTGGCAAATGGTTAAAATTTAGCCATGGTGATAAATGGGTAGAGATTCCCTCAAACTCCAGAGAGCTCTTGGGTGCCTACAAGTGGTGAGAGATGTGCCCCAAAACTGTCCTGCCCTGGGAGCCCCCATTCTCATGGAAAGATGTGGCCAGCTTCTTCTGAAGCTCCTGATTGAGAAGAGAATAGCCCTCAATGAACACAGAGAAATCAGGAAGCAAAGCTGGTCCACAGGCCAGAGGCTTTGTTTGGGGCGTGCTGAGTTTAGTGTGACACACACAGCAGGTCCTCAGAAGAAGTGTTGAGCACAAGACTTGAGTGTGAAGTACTGAGCATAGCTGAGAAACTGAGACCCCAGGAGTAGTGAGATGTCTGGGGAGTAGAATCAGAGAACCACTCCCCACAACTGGCCAGCTGGCCGTGCCTGATGTACCTGCAGTGAGTGTCCTGTTCACCAAGATGACATTGATCCCACCGTCCCCTTTGCTCAGCTAAACACAAGCACAGGCTCTGGCCTCTGATTAACAACTGGGACTGATAGATTCAACCCAACCTATTTTTCCTTGAGCCTTGCTTAGAGAAGCTAATGCCTTTATCTGGTACTATAGACTGAATCCTCCCCCCACTCAGCCACCCCAAATTCATGCTGAAGTCCTAATCCCTGGACCACAGAATGTGAGTATATTTGGAGATGAGATCTTTAAAGAGTTAATTCAGTTAAAATGAAGTTGTTAGGGTGGCTCTAATTCAATGACTAGTATCCTTATAACAGGAAATTGGGACACAGGACATGGGCACGAAGGAAAAACCACTTGACGTCACAGGAAAAGAGAGGTATCTCCAGGCCAAGGAGAGGTGCCCCGTGAGAAATCAAACCTGAAAACACCTTAATCTAGGATTCCCAGTCCCCAGAAGTATAAGAAAGTAAATGTGTTGTTTAAGTCAACTGTGGTACTTAGTTCTGGCAGCTCTAGCACCTGGTCATCACTAGTGGAGTGACAGCTGCAGCAAGAAGCTCTTTCCCCTGCTGCAAAACAGGCAGCCCCTCCCCACTGAGCAGAAGCCCCCCTTCCCTGCACGACCCACCCTCAGACACCTACTCCCATCAGTTCAAGGATGACAAAATGATTTTTAGATTTTTTCAGATTGCAGGCTCCCACTTTATTTTTTAAAATATCTCCTGTAACAAGGATAGACAAAACAGTGTTTTTCCCTTGGCAAAGACTCCTCATATCTCCAGATGACAGTTCACTGAGACTAATCTGCAATGGCTTTAATTCCCCCCTGGACACTCCCAGGCAGACTGCACTGCTTTTTTTCCTTTGAAAAAAATACAAAGAAGGAACAGAGAGATGAGTGATTCAGCCACATATACCCTCTTTCTCACACATGTGGACACATATATATACACACACACATGCACATGTTCACACACACACACATGCATGCAGATGTACAAGTGTCCTGCCTATACCACAGCTGTTCCTGGGGGACTTGGGCCACATTCTGCCTCTTCCAGCACATACGGCCTGACAGCCCAGCATCTCCAGAATCTTTTATTCCAACAGGATTTCTGCTTCTTTAAAATTTGTACTTGAAAGTCCTTGTTAGAAGAAAGGTTGGAATTCTTCCAGGAAAGCTGGGTATACTAGTTCGTGCCTATAATCCAGCTATATCCCCTCCTGGATGGAGGTTCCAGGTTGGCCTGGACAAGAAGTTCATGACAGTCTATATCAACCAATAAATGTATCATGGTCCAGGCCAGTCCAGGCATAAACTCAAGACTCTATTCAAGAAATAACTAAAGCAAAAAGGGCTGGGGTGTGGATCAAGTGGCAGAACACCTACCTAACAAAGCCCTGAATTCAAACCCCAGAGCAAGCAAACAAAAAATTCTTCAGGGAAAATGTCTCCATTAAAGCTCAGGTCTCCCTGAAAGCCCTGGCTGATTGGATTCTTAAGAGCTGAGTTTGGAAGCCAGGTATAGTGCTTCACACCTGTAATCCCAGCACTCAGGAGACTAAGGCAAGAGGAGCCTGAGTTCCAGGCCAGCTGGGGCTATGTAGGAAAACCCTGTCTCAAAAAAATCACAGAGAGAGAGAGAGAGAAAGAAAAAGAGAGAGAGAGAGAGAGAAGAAGAAGAAGGAGGAGGAGGAGAACGAGGAGGAAAAAATGGAGAGGGAGAGGGAAGGAGAGAGAGATAGAGAAAGAGAGAGCTGAGTTCATCGCTGACATCACCTAGCCCCTGCTGGCAGGGATGAAGTCTTTCCCCCTAGTTCTGACCCAGAAGCTTTGAGTAAAGTTCATAGTCACCAATCTGATCCTGTGTTCTCCTTGTGAAATCAGGAACATTCTATGTGTGGCCTCTCCCTTCCTTGAGATGGCCAGCCTGTGTTGTCCTGGAGTCCCTCTCCAAGCCCGACAAGACCAATGGGAAAGACTCCCAGAACTGGGCTCCCCATCCACTGGCGCTCCTCCAGGAAAATGAACTATTCAAGCAGCTCAGCCTGCAGCTGGCAGGTAATCACAACTGCCTGGAGGTCCCACCTTCTGCCCACTGCTAATTAACACCTGCAAGGTCAGCAGTCAAAAGAACTAAAGGACTGCAGTAATTGGAAGCATGATTTCAATCCTAGAGCTTTCTAAGACTCTTATTTTTTTCCATTCTGCTGCACTGCTCAGCCAAAGATTGCTCTTCCTGGAGGATCTGTGTTTTCTTCTAGAGGTACATGGCTATATAGAATCCAAGCTGGAGTTTGGGTCTCCTTAGTACCATCTTGCATCACTGTTTAGAGAGCCAAATTCTTGTCCCACTCATAATGCCGCAGAAGTCATGGAGGTCCAGCCCTGGGAACTGTTGGGGAGCTTGGAGAAGAGAGTAGATGAACATCTGTACACACTGCATTCCCTTCTCTTAGCTTAGAAGCGGTCATTCCACCACACTTAGACTTGGGCTCCACTTGGCCAAATGATGTAGAGTATCCTAGAGGGATAATGGCAATGATCAGCCATTATCACCAGCCTGGTGAAAAGCAGGACTGAAGGGAGGAAGGTGAGAGATAGAAGAAAGATGCTCTTAACCTCAAGAAAACACCGTTTCCACACAGTTCAAAGTTATCACACTGGTTACTACTATAGTGGAAGTCCTGAGGGGAAGGCAAGACAGAGTTCTCAGAGCCCCATCTTTTATCTGTTCTCTATCTGTATAATGGTTGCATCTCAGAGCCCCATCTTTTATCTGTTCTCTATCTGTATAATGGTTCATCTCTTTCATGGGGTTGTTATGATACTCCTGGGTAGAGTCTGAGTGAACAGGTATGAAGGGTTCATTCAGTAAACCATAGCTGTTATCACTGAATGCAGGAAGAAGCCATCAATTTTGTGACTCCTTTCCGTCTCAATGAGGAAGACCAAAAGCAGATAGCCAAGATACCAAGAGCAGGACATAGAGGAATCAGGTGATGAGGTTCAAGGTGTAAATCATGAACAACCTAAGATTCCCTTTTATCTGAGGGAGGCTGGAAGTGCACACCAGTTAGGTTTGTGTCAGTTAAATGAAAAGCACAAACCTGGACTGAGCCACACTTTTGTGGAACCTCAACTAATTGGTGACCAGAAGAGCATCCCTTCCCTGTAGGTTATTATCACCATGGAACTCCTGACAGGATCTCTTAATATGGCTTTGTAAAAGCCTAGAGTAGGTACCTTTCAACCTTCCAACCATCTCTTTGGGCAACAAATACTTTCCTTCTTTCACCCTTCCATTTTGATTTCTAAAAACACCGTTATTGTGTTTTATGTTCACAAAGATAAAGCAAGATGTTTTTAAAAATTCAACTCTTACAGAAAACTCGACATCACTGCCATGAACAATTTAGAACTGCATTTTTTTATGAAAGTGGATTGAACCACAGAGCCTCTTCTGCAGCTTGAATTTTCAGTGAGCAATTAATCTTTGCCACGTTTCTATGCCAACACATTTAAATTTTTGTTTTAAAGTGTCTCAAATCTTGCACTCTCCCAGACACTCCTGAAATGAACATTTATTTGGACACTTGTATGTATGTTTCTCTATGTCTTATAAATCCCTGTAGGGGGGATGCTGGTTATATACATATAATGAATACAGTCTTAAAAAGGAAAGACATACTGACCCATGTATACACCTTAAAGACATTATGCTAAGTGCAATAAGCCAAACACAAAAGGACAAATACTGGATGTTTCCATATATATTAAGTACCTAGAGTAGTCAGACTCATAGAGACAGAGAGAAGGGTGGCTGCCAGGAACTGGGGAAGGAGGAATAGGGAGCTGGTTCTGGATGAGCAGTTTCAGTTGTAAAAGATGAAAAAGTTCTAGAGGCTGGTTCATAACAACGTGAACACAGTTAGCATGACTGAACTACATGCTTAAAATGGTTAGGATGGTAAATTTGTTTTATGCGTTTGGCCACAACTAAAAATATTTTTGTAAAAAAGAAAAAGAATGTCGGATCCAAAGGTGAGTCCACTTTTAATTTTAATAGACATTGTCAATGTCCTACAGACAGGCTGAACTGGTGGTTCCCATTAAAGTGTGTGCAAGGACCCTTCTCCCACAGCCTTTCCCACATGAGCATTGTCAATCTTTTCTCCATAATAATTTGATAATTGCAAGTGGGAGGGAAAAAGGACAGAAATTGACACACCCTACCCAAAGAGTAACAAAGAATGTTCATCTGTTTGACCCCATGCAGATACTCAAAAGCCATGGTAAAGTAAATTTGGGTCACATTCTTCCATGGGGTGGATGTAGGTCTCCTATGGATGCCTGTAGAAACTTCAGAGTTATTCTAGTGCTCTCCCCCCATCCCACTCCCTAACCTTAAAAATGATGACTCCTAAAAACCACAAACCAGCCTACATATTTCCTTGAAACAGCTGTCCTGCAGCTAAAACTTGTGTCAAAAATAGTCTCTAAAAGAAGGCTGGGTCCTTGAGAATAAACCCTCTTAGAAATGTTCCCACCTCCATAAAGGGCACACAGAAGCTGACCCAGCTTTGTCCTTAGCACTTCATTGCTCGTGACCATCCTTCCCTGCTCTGGAAACAAATCTCTACTTGAAATTTTTTCATATTCATGGTCCATCCCAGGAAGTGGGGGAGGAGCATGGAATAATGTGATTATAACCAAGCCAAAAGCTTGTGTCACTATTTCTATTTTGTAAACGCTGAAATGGGTTCAGAGACTTTAAATAAGGTGTCTGAATTCATACAGTCAGTATAAAAAGCCAAATTTTAATCTCAGGTACTACTTCAAATACTGTAGTGACAGTATCCTGAGCAGTACCCTGATCATTCCTTGTTGCAACCCATCCTCCTACAAGGTCCTAGCAGATCATCAGGGTGTGTTGCCAATAAGAAGAGTGAGATGGATGTGTCTTAAGTAGGGAACATAGAATTCTGAACAAGGTTAGAATTCTGCAGCACCAGGAGACAGTTTTCTAAACAACCACTCACATACAGAACTCCTGATACCTTGCTGATAGCTTCTCCCTCCTCCTTAGTAAGTGAAGAAACACATTCTCCTTATTGGTGGGTGGGAGTGAGGATCAGCTGTCTAATATTGTTGGCAGACCTGATTTCTCTGTGGCAGTAAGAAATCAAAAGTTATCAAGTTAAATAGAAAGGTTTGGAATGAACTTATAGCCTGTGTGAGATGAGTTATGGGGGTTTCTGGGTGGGGAGATAGCTCCTCATACCATCCACTGGGCCTTTTGTTCCACAGTCAGAATGTCTGAGGCAGATGACAAGATCAGGTAAACCAGTCTCAATCACCTGGGGAAAGACACTTGTGACAGAAAGGAGAGTTACCTGCTGCACTGATTTATCCAGTCTCTGAATCCTGAACTTCAGGACCACGCAGGGACACAGATTTGTGACAATTACATGTTATTAATCCCAGAACATCTTTAAAGCATCCCTGATCCAGATAAGCCTGCTGGAGAAGGCCAGGGATGGTTTCGTGGCTGGAGAATCAGTGAATGCTAGATTCCTGTCCTACAGGGTTCCTGAAGGAGAGGGTGCCTGAGGTGAAATGACCAAGAAGATGGTAAAGTACACGTCTACATTGGTAGTTCAGTATTGTGCCTCAAACCTGCAAAGAGTACATATCCAAGGCCCTCTCCCAAGCACATTCCAATATCCAGAATCCTCTCCTAAGTGGCCCTAAGCTTCTTCCCCAATGCCCTTGCCCTGATGGGGACCAAGGGTGACTGTTTGGAGATGAGAGGGTGCAGACATGGAATAGGCTTGGACATGTGGCTACAAGGTCCATGCACACCAGGGAAGCCTTTCATGGTATGGGATGAAGGAAAGAGTAGGAAGAGAGGGGTGAGAGGACTTTCCATTTCTGTTTTCCTCACTCTTTCTCAGGAAAGTAGCTAGGATTTCAGGCTTAATTCAGGGATGAGGCAGGCACCATGGTGTGTTATGATAATATGGCCCTCTACTCACCCTCATTCGGCCACGGAGACTGCAGCAGATGCCCCCAGGGCTCCTAGCCTCACCACACTCAGCTTGAAAGAAAAAAAGTTGCCCAGTTTCTCAGATACCTGCCAGCTGGGAGGGACCATGTGTCAATGGCAGTCACAATGAACTGAAGGGAGAGAGCCTTCTCATTTCAACCATACCACAGAAGCTTTCTAATACTTAAGAAAACCCAAGAAAGCAGACTGTTCCCCAGTAATGACTTAGGTGGAATTTTCCACTAAACAGGGAATAGGGCTCAGAATATGATTTGAGTTAATTTAAATAAAATGTGACTTTTTTATGGTATTGGGGCTTGAGCATGCTAGGCAGGCACTCTACCATTTGAGCCATGCCCTGAGCCCTTTTTCTTTTAAATTCAGTTTTCAGATAGGGTCTTGTGCTCTTGTCTGGGACCAGCCTACCTCCTACTTATGCCTCCTGCATACCTTGGGTTACAGTACTAATGCCTGGCCTCAAACCATGATCCTTCCAATCCGACTCTGGGGTAGCTTTGATTACAAGTATGAGCCACTGCACCCTGCTTAAAATGTGACATTTCCTGCACAACCAAAATTCATGTGTATTATATTATTGTTAGATCATTAAACCAAGGATTATGAAAGCCATACTGATACCAGTTGGAAACACAGGAAGTTCACATCCAATGCCATTAATACTTAAAAATAAAAATGAAATGCTACATATGAGGATTGGGTAAAACCTAGAGATTGCTTTGTTAAGATTTTAAAACTTTTTATAGCCCTGGTCATCTTCCTGGGCCACAGGACTAATACCACTGTCCAACCTGAACAGCCCTTTCTGTGAGCTTAAGGGTAGAACACAAGCCCTGTCCATCTGCCAGTCTCATCCCTTTCATATCTCCCATTCATGTGACTACCTCTCAGCACTGGACTCAACACTTTGCAGGGACCCAAGTACAGCCTGCTCAATGGCACTAGAAAAACTGATAGTAAGTGCACCTTGGTGGCAATCAGGACTATGAGCATTAACATTCCCTCTTTGCACAGTACATGAGAGCAGGTGTGATGTAAGCTCTATTACATAGCACACTCTGAGTGGTGTTTTTGCAATGGTCACTGCTGGCCAGGGTGTTCAGCAAGCCTGGGACTCATTTTGAACTGCAAGTTTCCACTCTGGGAAAATGGAGGCAGGATGACTAGGTAAAGTTGAATTATGATACCATGGGCCCTTGGTTTGGGACAGAGTGTAAGGGTGGGACTCCTGCATAGGAACTACAATACTCATGGCAGGAAAGGGTGAGTATACAGGAGAGAAAATGAAGCTGGCAGCTTCAGAAGTAGCGCTGGGTTGGGCAGGGCTATTTCCTGGAATAAGTTTGAACAGCTGCTTTGTCCTCTCTTTAGGGTCAGAGGCCAGGCTGCTCCTGGTGGGTGACCTGGTCAGGTTTCCTTGCTGGTCATTGTACTTTCCTACAGCAAAAACATTATTGCCAAATGACAAGCAAGAGGTTGAAGGGAATCAGCTTTCTAAATGCCCAAAGGCTGTCACATTCCACACTCTGCTGTTGAGCAGGAGACTTTGCTGGCCTTTGCTGTTGACCTTGGTGTCAGAATCTTTAATGAAAAAACTGCTGATTGGCATCAGAAACCAAGGTCAGATCTCAGCTCTGGCACAAACCGGCTCTAGGACCCAGGGAAGCCAAAACACCTACGTCTCAGTTTCCCCACCAGTGATTTAATGAGGTACTAGCAACACTTGGGGTGCTGTTAGCTACCACATTAACTCTCCCCCTCCTTCACTCACTAGAAGACTGGACTCCTTCTCCAAGAATTTGAGAAGAAAAAGGGAAAGCATGAACAGGAAAAGGGGAGGGAACAGTTGCCCAGAGGCATAAGAGAGGCACTTCCCTTTTACCAGCAAGCCTCAAGGGATCTAGGCAGCATTCTAGATGGTAATCACTGATTACAAGGTAGTGAAATCTCTAAGGCATTAGGAAAATGGTTACTTCTGCATGAAGAGTCCTTAGAAGATGAGTTGTCCCTGCAAACTCACTCCTTTGACTGGAGAGACAGACAACAGGCACCTATAGTCTCACACACAAGTTGCATACAAAGAGCTGCCTGCCATAAAGCAAACTAGTGCAGTGATCATGACAAAGCTCCAACTGGGGGAATCCCCCTGCAGAAAATAGGGGACTCAGCAGGCCAGGAATGCTGTCCTTTGGAAGGCCTGCTTACAAGGCAGGCCCTTGGCTAGTATCTAGACCTTGAACCTCAAGAGGTTTCCAGCATTCCCAGAACTGGTAAGTGTGGCTTGCAGTGCCTAAACTGTTTATATTAAAATGTAGCTGGGCACCAGTGGCTCATGCCTATAATCCTAGCTACTTAGGAGGCAGAGATCCAGGAGGATAGTGGTTTAAAGCCAGCCCAGGCAAATAGTTTGCCAGACCCTATCTCAAAAAAACCTTCACAAAAGTAGGGCTAGTGGAGTGGCTCAAGGTGAAGGCCCTGAGTTCAAGCCCCAGTACCATCCAAAAAAAAAAAAAACCTTGCTTTCCTTTTGAGACTCTGGGATTTTGACACGTGTGGCAGAAGATGCATACCTAACTAACCCCCAGTAAAATTCCTAAATGCTGAGTCTCTAGTAAGATTCCTGGATTGGCAACATTTCACAAATTGTTACACTCATTGCTGGATAGCTAAACTTGCCCAGTGTTACTCTGAAAAGGTCCCTTGGAAGTTTGCACCTGATACCTCCCACTTTGCTCAATGTGCCTCTCCTATCATGGACTCTGTTTGGTGTACTTTTGGTAAAATAAATCACAGTCATGACTACAAGCTCCAGCTGAGCCCTCCTGGTGAATTACCATTTGAAAGTAGTCTTGGAGGCCTTTGTTACTGGACTGGGCTCCCAAGCTGAGATCATGAGTGACATTACTGATTCTCTTGCTGACTTTCATCCTCCTCTCAACTCCACACCCAGCTCTGAGAGTCTTTCAAGCTGTGGAGATGGATTTGTGGGGGAGAATATTTCAGACAGCTCTATTGGATGGTGGGGATGGAGAAGGCAACAGGATTATCTGACCCAGTGCTGAGCCTCTTTTATCCTGCAGAAGAGGATCAGGCACTTTGGCTTGCTCAGGCTTGGATGTCCCACTCACCCACACAAGCAAACCAGTGTTGTGACAGAAGGTATCTGAAACCCTATAGTTTACAGAACTACTCTGTCTGGTGGGAAGGGATCTGAGAGCAATTTCTCCAAAGGAAACCAAGGCCCAGCTTTGTTATGAAAATGTTGCTACTGCAACCATGCACTGTGTGTTCCCATTACTACTGTTACCTCATGTCTCCATCTCTTTCCCACACCAGGTCACGAGGCCCCTGAGTGTGGTGCTGCATTTAGACACTGTGTAGAACAGATCTTACACACTCCAGGTTATGTGACTCATTGAGGCAGGAAAGAGGTCTGGTTTCAGGTCTCTCTTGCTAGGGAGAAGCTTGGTACACAGCATGAATAAAATTCCATGCAGTCCAAACCCGGAATGCTTAGGAATAACCAAACTGAAAGGAATGTGCACAAGGTGGGCCCTTAACAAAACTCCAGCCAGCTGTGAGCCCCACACATAGCTTTGTTTTTCTGCCCCTAGATTTCTTCCTTTGTTTTTTTCTTTTCTCCAACTTGAGCCACACTTATAGCCCTAACCTTGGATTTCTTCTTAGGCACAGAGCACTCCTGCCCCAGCTAGCATCAGCTAGCAGACCAGAAGGAACCAACTCCAAGATTTTACCCCTTTACTCATAGTAGATATTGGAAATAAACAAAAGGATGGCAACAGATAAGAGAGATGATTTAACTTTATAAAATTGTGATAATACAGCAAGATTTGATTGGGTTTTTTTTTCTGGCAAGTAAAGTTCATAAAAAGAATACCTGGAATCAAGATAAACATAACCTAATAAAAATCACAAACATAACATTTCAAGGTAACAAATCATTTAGAAAGATAGTGAAGGGAAAACCATAAGCAGCAAAAGCAGCAGCAAGATGAAGGAAAATCCAGTTTTTTGTAAGGACAAAACCACCAAAGGCCAGTATGAACCTGACCATTGATGCCCCCCTGGGCTTAGAGAGGAAAGGGTGGGCAGCAACTATCAGAGAGGCATGAAGGCCTTCCAAATGGACCAAACCAATGGCCACTGGTTCAGTGGATGGAGGGGGAATACAGGCCTCTTGTAAACAGGCCCATACACAACACCCTCTTGCAGGGCCTACCCGTCACATGGCAGTGATCCACAGTCACTGGCACTATAAAGGCTGGCTTCCTCTTCTTTCTACTGTTCCTGACCTGCAGTTCTTCAGGTTACTGTCCCACTGTAGTGAGCTCAGTGGATAGAAACTCAAGACTTAACCTGAGCATAAATGTCAGATTTGCTAGGGAGAAACAAGAAACCTAGATATACAGTGCTGCATACAACGCACTTTTTGAAAGGTCTGCACCAAAGCCAAAGCAGAGTTAGGATCACTTTAGAAAGGCAAGCCAAGAACATCTTGGCAACACTCCTCTAGAGGGAAAGGATGTCCAAAGCATGCTAGGTGAATTCTTGACTACATTCTGAGGTAGTCTAACTTACACAGGTAGCTGAGAAGAGTCACAAAAAAAAAAGAGGAAGGGCAGAAAAGTTTCCTCAGAGAGAAATGGTTAACATCGATAACAGAAGTGGGATAGGAAACAACCAGAATGTGGTCTGGGCTCAGGGGTGGCTGGTAGCAAGGTCCACATAGACCTTCAGCACATGGATCTTCCTCTACTTGCTGTGGCAGCAGTGTGGCAGAAGATGAGAGAATCCATAGAGGGATTTCCTGGCCCAGAGCAGTGGTGCTCTGAGGTGAGGGGTGTTGGCCTTAAATGCCTAGACCCCTGCAACTAAGTCATGTCAAAATGGTGATAAGTCAGACAATTGGCTTTGGGCTGAGGAGTCCCAAATTCCCCTTCAACTCACTCCTCTAAACAGGACATGCTGTGTTTGGGAGACTAATACTGCTAGACTTCAGCTTGGAAAGCACTTGAGCGGTCCCTGAAGGTAAGGGAGAAATCAAATTCCAAGCCACCACTGAAAAAGAAATTACAAAAACAAAAAAACAAAGGTGGCCTACCCTTTTTTTTTCTTAATGCTAATTTATATTCCTTTTCTCTTCTGCCCCAGCACTTAGAATTCTAAGACAGGATGGAATGTTCTGTGCTCATTCTGTGAATGAGATGTGCAAAAATGCTCTAGTATTTTCTCTGCTTTCCATATTTCCATGAACGCCTTCTAGGACGGAGCTCACCAAAGTCTTCGACTTCATTTTCATAATCATCTTCCTGAACAACACCTATTTAAGAAACAAAAAACAGAAATAAGGTGAAGAAGATAATTTTTTCCTATTCACTTTAAAGCTTAATTTCCTGGTAATCATTGTTTTGAATTAAATAAACAAAGGTTTTCAACAAGATGCCAAAAAGAAGTTTCCTTTGAATATTAATTCCCAAGAAGAATCAAAGCAAACACTTTTTTTCTGGAATTAAATTCTATATAGAGTGGTTACTCTGACCTTATTTTAGAGAACCCGATCTGACTATGAGGGTTTGACTATTTGTTTTAAAGAACAAATAAGTCAAAATCTAAACTCAACCATATCATGAATTGATATATCAATTTTATCTTTTTTAAACAATCATGAAATCATAATTCCAAGAAGGGCTGTCTAGTGCTAAAGATTTTTGTATTGGCACAGACATTTATGACAAGCTCCTTCAAGTTCTCCCCAGCTATAGGGCCTGGATTAGGACTTGGAAGGGCACCAAAGGCTGGTGAAATACTTGAAGCAAGAAGAAATGTGGTCCAGTGATGAAGGGGTAGCAGTTGGAAAGGGCAAGAAGGAAAATATTCTGCATCACACAGAACTTGGTAAGGAAATCACACCTGTAATCCTAGATACTCAGGTGGCAGAGATCAGGATGACTGTGGTCAAAGCCAGCCAGGCAAATAGTTCATGAGACCTTATCTTGAAAAAACCCTTCATAAAAAAGGGCTGGTAGAGTAGTTCAAGGTGTAAGCCCTGAGTTCAAGCCCCAGTACCACAAAAAAGAAAATTCTGACTGCACAAAGAAACGACTTACTCTACACAAGCCTGTAGCCCTCTATAGAAAGATGCCTCCAAGCTTCCCCAAGGACTTTGTTTTGTTCCCAAGTGTATTCTCAGACCCAGAATAGCACTCACTGATACATACTAGACACTCAATAAATATCCACTGATTTATATGAATGATTTCCCAGACAAACATATTTATCAAGGGATAGCTTTGCAATACTTTGTCTATCCTTGAGAGTCACAGTAATGAGTATGCTCAGTGACTGAACATAATTAGTAACAACTCATAAACAGCAAAAGAAGTTTTTAGCAACTAACATGAGCCCAGAATAATGGCCCTCATAGTCAGATCGGGAAATTATTTTGTTGACAATTTGACTTACAGAAGGGGGTACAGGAAGGTGATGCTGGGCAGGGAGATGCCACTTTTGACATCTATGGCAACCCCACTATAGACTCATCTGGGAATCAGCAGTATTAAGAACCATAGTATCCAAAGGATCACCTGTCTCTGGAGCAAAAGACTTCTTACCTTCTTCCTTTAAGCAGAGCTCTGTCTTCATCAGCCACTCCTGTGCGTCCCTGACTGACAGGGCCAGAACTTTCACCTGCCGCATCATCACCTCTTCTGCTATAGAAACCAAAGAACAGATGCTCTGAGTGAAGAGGCAGCTGCAAGCACTATAACATCAAGCACTTGGTCAATGCTCTGTGTCCTAAGAGCTAGTCTGTGCTTTCCTTGAAGAGAGCCTCCTTTCTGGGTACAGATTCCAAAGCTGCATTCTGTACTATGAGCATAACTGCCTGTAAATGGTAGCCCCACACCATTACTATGTGTCTGTAGAGACTGTCAAGAGCAAAACTTTTAAGGAAGCTTGTGTCCAAATCATATTTAAATCCTAAACTGGAAAAAGTTGTCTGCATTATACATTGTTTTTTTAAAAATGCAGTTCCACAAGTTTTATATATAACTTCCACTTAGTGTCACTAACAGGTAGCTAGCTAGGCAAAAGCTGATTCTAAAACCACAGAATAATTTTATTATTAAAAGCTCTCACTGGGTATGACTTAAGGGAACATCTTAAGAAGAGACCAGCTATGCACTTCCAATCCTGACTCTAGGGTTCAGCACCCAGTAGGTTCTCAAGAAAAGATGTACGCATGAATGAATCAGAAGAGCCTCAGAGTTTTCTCAATATTTTAAACATTCTCCCTAAATGTCCTCCATAGAATTAGTTAGCAAATCTTTTTCTATCTGCAATGCCTGAGCAAATCATCCTGGTCAAAGATAATCACAAATTTTTAATTGGGCAAGAGGTGGTCCAAACAATGAGATTTCACTGTAATTTGAGAATAAACATACTTTGCTTGTATTTCTTCTAATGCAGGTACTTGTACTTCATCCCCAAGTCAGATGTCATAAAGAACGTAATTCAGCATTTAGCAGGCCCTTACCTTCAGCCCAAGCCTTTCGCCTGTAGAGTTCCTCCACCAAGTCTGAAACCCTCCTGAGGTGCTCCTGGACTTTCCTCTGCAGCATGTGGCTGTGCTCTTTAGAGCCTAGGTGACTGCAGACCCACACGTTCTCCTCAATGTCCTGCACTACCAATTTGCCTTTGCCAATGACTGGGTCCACCTTCTCATGGAAAAATTCTGAGTATTTCTGGTAGGCCACTTGTTGTTTCTGGTGGCTTTCCAGGTAGATGTGGTGCTCATAAGACTCACTGCTCCTCTCCTGACATTCTTTCCCTTCCAGCTCAGCCCTGGAAAGGATGACAACCTCTGAGGCCACTCCCTCAAATGCTTTGCTAGGGCTGAAGTAGTTCTCAGGGCTGCGGGTGAACTTCACTCCACACAGATCACACTGAGTCCTATCCACATCGGCCCTTTTGAAGTTTCCCACACTGGACTCCCTGGCCTCCTCCCTGACACGCTCAGCCTGGACCCATCTCCTCCAGCTAATGCACAGAGATACCACCAAGCAGACTCTTCGCAGCTTGCGCTGGATGGAGGCCTTCCACTGCTTTTGTGAAAGAATGGCAGCCAGAAGGTGGTCTCGGTCCTCCAATGCTAGCTCATCTGTCTCATCCTGATCAAATTCACACTCGGATTCAGCAAAGTGGTCCACGGGGCCCACACAGAGCAAGCGGTTCAGTCTGACCTCCTCATGACAGAGTCCATGGACCACAGAGCCTTTGGTATGGACACTGTCCCACCGCCAGTGGCAGTCCACCAGGTACTCTTCATCCCGCTCAAAGAGCAGGTCCTGCAGTGCCTCAGCCACAGACTTCACACTGACTGCCACCAACACGCGCCTCACCACCTTCTGAAGCCTCTCAGGAACCTGGCCTGGCCAGTCCATACTCATCAGCTGCAACCTTGTCTCAATCTCCTCAAAATGACGGTACAGAAGTTGCTTGCAGAAGGGCTGCAGGACTTCCTCAGCATTTACCAACATCACCAAACACAGCACCAGTGTCCGCTCAGCCTCACCTGAGACCACAAAGTCTATTTCACTGAAGGCGTCAAGCAGGACATTGAAATTCACATTCTCATAGCCACACAGCACCTTGACAAGGTAGGAGAGGTGGAACCGGAAGTCCTGAATGGCTCTGGCGACATCCTTTGGCTTGTATTCCTGAATGATGGAGAAGATGTCCCCAAGCTCCTTGTCCTTCTTGCTGGTCAGGAACTCCCAATAGTGTAGGAGTGCGATGTAGCTCTTGGGGAGGCACAGGACGGCATTCTTCCAGAGGCGGGCCAGCACCACCCCACAGTGGATGAACTGGAACTCTAGCAGTGCTACTGTGTTGCCAATGCTGGGGATAAGCGGTTCTTTGCACCTCTTGATGAGGACATTCATAAAGCGGAAAAAGAGCCTCTTGTAGTCTTCTGGATTCCTGTGCATGTACAGCTGGTCAATGGAATTCTCCAGCAGCCGAATGAAGCACAGATGGATCTTCTCTGTACCTTCATCCTCCTTGTTGGGCACCAGCATGCCAAATTTCCCTTCTATTCCTTTCATTCGGCTACCTCTCCCCCTGCCCCGTTCCTCTTTGTCAGACTCTAGAGCTTTTAGCTCCCTGTTGTAGTTGTCCTCCTCCTGGTGGAGAAGCTTCTCAAACTCCTCAGGGTAGCTGGAGGCGAGAAGGAAAGCCTGCATGGCGCTCAGCCACAGGTCTGTGGACTCCCGGCGGCTGCGTGCACTTTCACTTTGAAACAGATTGCGAATGTACTCTTTCAAGGCAAACCTGTAGAATCGGAAGGATTTGTAACTTGGTTTGAGGATTTCTTTGCATGCCATAGGATTTTCTGACAGCACTCTCTGATGAAAATGCCTAGGGAAGAGGACATTTAGGAAAGATCTGCAAAGGTCATACATTTCTGCAGACAAAATACAATCTATTTCTTTAAGCTCTTCAGCTAAGATTTTAGGGAATACTTTTTTGGCTTCCAGAAGCAATCCATTGATTGCCACCAGGTGCATTTTTGACTGAACCATACACTTGGCCTCACAGCGCCGCAGGGGCCTGTGAAAATCTTCACAGTTTTCATCCTCACATTTTAAGCCTGCAATAAACCTCATGCAGACTCCTGGGTAGGTCTTCCCAAGCAGGCTCTGTGTGATCTGACACAGCCTGCTCAAAAGGTGCTTGTTAAGGGCTAATTTCACTTGGTCAGTCACTATCAAGAAATGATCTTTTGTTTTTTTCTCTTTTAAGTTCAAGTCCAGGTCAAAAATTATTCTTAATATGGGCCCAGGGTCATTCTGAGCTATCTGGCAATACTTGGCATCCACCTGGGAAATCCCAAAAAACTCAAAGCAAGACTTGACCATTTCCTTTTCAGCATTATTAGTCACTCTTTTGAGGGCCCTGACCAGATTGAGAAGGACTTCCAACCCCTCTGGAGCCAGGGCCAGAACCTTCTCAGGCTCAGTCTCACACTGGCTGACTGCTTCATAGAGTGCTTCTACCACTCCAGCTGAGTGGTTGAGCATGTCAAACTTGAGGAGAGCTTCTTTAAGTTTCTGAAAGTCTCTCAGGATGACCCCCTGCAGGAATTGGGCCTCTGCAATGCCAGACAGCTGGTTGGTTTGATAGCAGAGATCAAGTGCTTCTCTTAGAATGGCCTTAGTATGTTCTATGTCAGAATCTCTGGCCACATTGAGGCGAGCAACCCCCAGCAGACACAAAGCCTGGAAGTCCTTGTCAGCAGTGAGCCTGGCAGCCTCCAGGAGGCAGCCATGTTGTTTCATCAACAGGGCTGCCTCTTCTCTCCGACCCTCCCTGTTCAACAGGTCTGCAGCTTCTGCTAGGCGCTTCCGAGATTTGAGGAATACCAGTTGGTCTTCTACATCTAGCTTTGAGAGAACAGCCATCATTTCCTTGGTCTTATTTGCACTCAGGTACTTTGCTGCAGCTTCCAGGTAAAACTGACTGGCAGAATAGGAGAGCTTAGAAATGGGAAGGGTCTTGGTCTTTAGCATTTCTTCATATCTGCAAAGACAGGTTGCAAATATCAAGTTACCATCACTGAGCCAATAGGAAGTTTCCTCCAAAATGTAGTATGAAGCATCTTAAATAAAGCTCACACATGTAGATATTACAAAATAGTACCTAAACATGTCAAGCACTTTTATAAGTGCTTCATTGTACAGTTATTACTATAATAATTAATAATAAACTCTTTATTCTTCAAAAGAATGAGGCATTCATGTGCTTAGTTTATGAAATGCAGCAGAGTTACAGCTCAAGCAAGTGGGAGTTAAGTCTGAAAGACAGACTAGTCTACAGGGCAAAATTTGTGCACAGTCAAAATGATCCTTGGGAAAAAAAAACTCTTTGACACTCAAGAGCATGATAATCATTTTGGGTATATGATTTCAATAAATTTGAATGTGATAAATGAGAAAGGACGAAATGGGTGCTATGTACACACATTAGCAATTGCACCAGTCTTTGTCTTGTGATTCTTCTCTTTTGCCAGGTGTGCATGTTTTTGGATTCAAGCAAGACTACTGAAGCTCCCCAGTCCTATTTATACTGATGCTTGAAGTCAGTATATCCTGTTACAAACACATTAATACATCCTTCATCTCTTTAGCCCTCTCTCATCATGACACTGTGTCAAAGCTAATGAAGAAAGGGGAAACACAGAGTCCTGCTCCCAAGGAGGTCCTGACCCAGCACCAAGGCCACCACTGGAATGGAAAGAGATGGACATGGTCAAGCCAATGAAGAAGGATCAGGATAGCCATCCAGGGCAGGCTGCCCCCAAGAGAGAAGCAGGAGGAAAGGAGGGAAGTACAAAAGAATAAAACCACCTACTTTTCCACTGCAATAGCAGCTTCCTCAAAAAGCTCCTCTTGGCAGTACATTTTGAGTGCTAGATCAAATTCCTGAATCTGCTCAAAGCATCGGAAAGCATCTTTGTAGCACTGGCTTCGCTTATAGAAATAGGCAGCATCTCTTATCTAGGACAGAGTAAAATTTTCCTTTTATTTAGAGTATATGTAACTTTTATCTTAAAAATAAACCAGTATCATGAATAATAAAGAGGATGGTCATATTCCTGCTAGTTTATCTAAAATTAAAACTACTGAAATATAGATGATATTAGAAAAATTAATTTTTCTGGTTGTACTAGGGATTAAACCCAGGGTCTTGTGCTTGCTAGGCAAATTCTCTACCAGTAAGTCACGATCCCAGCCCTTTTTGCTTTTAGTTTTGTTTTTCAGATAGGGTCTCATGTTTTTGCCTGAGCTGACTTTGGACAGTGATTCTAACACCTATCTCTGCTCCTGGAATAGCTGGCATTACAATAATGCACCATGATGCCAGGCTTCTTTTTTGGGATAGAATCTCACTAACTTTTGCCCAGGCAGGCCTCTAACCTCTATCCTTCTGTCTCTACTACCTGAGTAGCCAGGATTGTAGGCATGTACCACCATGCCCAGCCCTAGAAAACTAATTCTTTATAAAATATAGATAAAAGTTAAATCTCATTTCACATCATACAAAAAGGTAATCTCCTGGTGTATTAAATATTTAATTGAAATTTAAAAATTGAGAGGAAATATATGAGATTATCTTTGTGACACAGAGATAGGGGTAGATAAAGTCTTCAACAAAACTTCAAATACACAAACTTCAGGCAACAAATTAATGGATATGATGATTTTTTTAAAACGGCACATGAAATAGAATTAATAGAAGACAAATTTTAACATCTAGATCAGCACTGTCCAATCTGCTAGCCTCTAAGCACAACTGAATATTGACACAACTGAATATTGAGCAACTGAATTTTTAATTTTATTGAATTTTAACTATTCAGATAGCTACATATGGCTAAGGGCTACCACACAAGACTTGATAGATTTAGAACATAAAAGAGATTTCTACAACCACAACAGAAAAGACTTCTTTAGAGATACAACAGAAAACTAGGCAAGGGGTATAAACTGGCAGTTTGCAATAAGGGAAACTTGAATAACAAACAAATAAATGAAGATACTCAGAACCATCCTCATCACAGACTGCAATGCCCTGCAGAATCTGCTCCTGTCACCCTCTCTTGCTCATGGCACCATGTCTACCTCCTCGCTGGGTTTTGGCCAAACTAGCTTCCTGGCTATTCTTCAAACTCACCAAAATGCTCTTACTTTAGGACTTTTGCCTGCAAGGGGTTGTCCTGTGAGGCTTTCCATTAGCTGTCCTCAGTATTTTGCTGAAACGTCAGCTCTCTGACCTTCAGTCTAACATAGCAATGCATGATATCCCCTCTTCCCCTCCCATGCTTTCCTCATAACCATTACATTTCACATATTACTTGTTTATTTATCTTTTTCTTATGTAGGAAAGGGAAGCTCTGGAAAGACCTCTGCTTTGTGGCCTCTGGTCACTCAGCTTCCAACATGCCTGGCACAAGGGCACTACCCATTCGTTGAATATTTAATTTCAAAATTCTACTTGCTACACCTGAGGCCCACAGAGGAAACAAAATAAAAGTGAAATAGGGCAAAATATATGTGCCAGCTCCCCTGGAAAAACCTGATTTTTCATAGTTTCTTTTATATCCTGAGACCTCATAGATCAGAGAGTTCCTAGACCACTCTCAGCCACGTCAATTAAACTCTATAACCAGTACATTTAACCAGCCCTCTCTTTTCTTCTCTTTCACAATGCTCATGACTCAGAAGAAAAACTCCTGTGTATAAACAAAGGTGCTGAATGTGTGCCCAATTGGAGGGAGAGAAGAAAAGGCTGGCTCTAAGAGTTAGCTCTCTACTCTGTCTCCCTGCACCAGAAGGAGGCCCCATCTGCCATCCAGGGCAAGACCCTAGAAAGGATTCTGGGTAAACCAATGCTGCTCTACGGAGACAGGCAGGAGAGGCCCAGGAACCTCTGAAAGGAAATTTCATATCCCCCCAGCACCCACACAAATATTTCTTCCCTGGGTAGTATACATTACCAGAAAGACAATTTGGCTTGAGGATTTAGGCAAAGGCTGCTGCCAATTTGAATCTTGCTAGTCAAATGGGGTGGCATGATCACAGTAGGTCTGACACTGGCTGATGGTTTAATAACCTTCTGCAGAGGGGCCTGAGCAAAGACAGGAGGCTGATTCCTCTCTGTGTCAGGCACACAGTTATTAGGTTATACTGGTGAGAGAAGGGAGAAGCTTGGAGTATGGCTCTACACTTGAAGGTGCTGCAGCTATGGAGAAGGGTGTATAACCTCCGCTCATTGTCTCCTGGTTGCCACCACTCCCACTTTCAGAGGTAGAGCCTGGCAGGCTGGGAGCAGTATAGTTAAACAGACAAGGTAGGAATGTCTGGCTCAGCCATGGCAGGCACCAGAGTTAAAAAGCGCAAAGTGATAGGCATAGGTTTGTCTCCTGGAGCCACTGACAATAGAGTACAAGGTGGTGGCACTAAAGATTAAAGGGTATAAATTAAAGAACCTGGAAAGACTAGAGACTATCCTAGCTTCCCAAACTTCCACCCACACTGAGATGCCTTCTCCAATGTCCCCATTCCATCTCCATCTCCTACAACCCAACAAGTTCATCCCATAATAAACATGAAGCTAGACAGGTAGCATTGGGAGGCCTTATCTTCTCAGACACTTACTAGGGGCTACCCTTCACGCTTCCTGGTAGATTCCACACCCAGGGTGCTCTCAAGAACCCAAGAGTTACCACACTAACACTGACATGGAAACCCATCTTTCTACTGAAGGGTCATAAAAACTGGTACAGGAGGAAATGCAACAGCTTACAGTTTGATGCTCTCAAGCACAGCTTCTCCAACTACCTGTGGTAGAGGACCAGACTGTTTCAAATTTCTAATCCATCAAAACTGATATATTAAAAATGAATCACTAAGAAAATGATTACTACTTGGATGTCACAGTAATGCTAAATGGCTATACAAATTTCTAACTGTTTACTTCCCTCTTCTGTATTAATCTGGTTGCAGACAAACAGCAGTTTGTGGCCCACTGCCAGATTACTAACCATACTCTGTGAGAAGCTGTGCTCCAGATCTGCATCCTTGTCCATCAGAGCTTTCTACAAGGATGGAAATAACTCTGAGCTCTTGTACTGAGGATGAAAGTGTTTAATGTTATTACATTTTAATTAATTTAAACTAAATAGCCATATGTGGCTGCTGTATTAGACAGTGAAGATCTAGAGTAACTATTGGAAACACAAAAAACCTTGCTCGTAGTACTCACCTGACTCAACTCCAGACTGTAAACATAGGGAAAGAGAAAGCAACAATATTCTAAACACACTGCCCTTTGGTTTAAACATTTGACCTTCTTGTGGTTAATATTAACACAGACATGGAAGTACACACACACACTTCAGAGCCTTCTAAAAGCTTGAGCAAGTAAAGGAAAAAAAGGGCCACCCATAGAGATAGAGTGGACAGGGCCAGCCTCTTGTTCCTTGGAGGACTGGGGCCTCTTCCTGATGCAAGCAGATCTTGAGGGGTTCACCCCTTCATCTGCTCAAGTGAAGTCCAGTTTTCCTAGAAACACCTGTGGGCTGGAGGCCATACCTTTCCCAGTCTCTCACACAACTGGGCAGAGAGCTGGAATTCCTTGGCATAGCTCAGACATTTAAGGGACAGTTTTGGCTCACTGCACTCCAAATAGGTTTTAGCCAGTTCCAAATACTCCAATTGTTTTTCCCTGGGGGAAAGAAAACAAAAACAGTATTCCCATGAAATATTAACATAACACTAATATATTTAACCTGCTGCTTTTATCAAAGCAAATCTGAAATGATCTCAAGACACTTACTTGGGGCTGACTTTCTTGGATTTCATGCTCAGGGCCGTGTTGTGGGCCAGCGCCAACTTCTCCTTCTCAAATGCACCTCCTTTCTGGTAACACTTAGCTGCAACCTGAACGGGCCAAAGGTGTTTATTCTCAGTAAGGTAACAAAATTGACAAATAGGACAGGAGTTAAAGCATGCATTATGTTTGTACGGACACAGCTCTGCATCTCACCCCGCCCAATCTATGAGACAGGAGCAGGAAAAGTGCAGGCTTGCTAAAGAGAGAAGCCTCCAAAGACAAAGCCCAGAGGTGTGACCACTTAACACACCCAAAGGTTTCATTAGGAAGAAGCTAGAAGCCATGGAAAAGGTACATAGTACATATTTCTATAGGCCACCACAGTAACAACCTTGTGTAATCCTCCAACAGCCACATGCAAGAGGCATCCTTCTCTTTGTACATAGTACAGTGGTCAAAGTCATTGCAGCAATTGGCCCAAAGTTACCAGTGGCTTTTCTGGGTTTTGACACAATTGCTAATTACAATGGCTACCTGTGTGCTGGTGGAACAGTCACAGTGCAGGTAGTGGGGGAGAGATGGCACCAAAGCACATCTAGATCCTCAGAGCATGCAGATCTATGTTACCAAATTCTCTCACTATGAAGTATGCAGATGAGTGTCACAGGGAGTCAGCCTGTACCCTAATCCTGGCCAGAAAAAGTTTTTTTTTTTTCTAAAACAGGAGTACTTGCACCATGTCTCAAAACATAGGATACAAGAATAGAAAAACCATTCTGCCTAGTGTTGGGTCTTAGGGTAGACATGGGAAAGATTAAATGGCACTTGCTAGTAAAGTGGACAGGATAGCCTCTCTTCCCCTCATGCTCTTTGTTCTAGCATTCCCAGCTCCTCAGGCCTCCTTTCATTTCCAATGACCTGTATGTACCATACTCTTCCTTGTGTAATTTGCACAAACTATTCCTTCCAATTGAAATCGTTTCCTATCCTTTCTCTGCCTAATTAACTGCATTTACTTTACAGGTCTGTGATCAAGACTCCCTTTACTCAAAGAAGGTTTTCTTGCCTCCCTGTCCAGGACAGGTGACTCTGGGGCAGCTGGTCTCTTATATGTGGTGCCTGCAAGAGCTAGGCTGTACACTCATCTATGTGCCTGCTTTGCTCACCATAATATTCCTGGGATCTAAGCATAATGTTTGGCCCACATCTCAACAAGTATTTGTTGAATGAATGATCTTGTATGGTGGTTCTGAAACATTCATTGACATGCAGCCAAAAACTCAATAAACCACCTGAGTCCTGAAGTCCTTTAGCGGGGTCAAAATAAAGTCAGGCGAGGAGAAGGCTTTTTATAACATGTCTCATCTGTGCCGGCTCCCCTAAAAAGATTTTAGATTCAAACATTCAAAAGGTATTTTTAAAGGGATAAATAATTGGAAATCCATGGGCAACACATATGGGCAACACCAATGGTGTTCTGAAAGGAATAAAGGGTAAGATTTTATATAGTTCTCCAATTTCATACCTATACCCATACCTGCTGCCCATCATATCTCTCCCTTCCCTCCCTACCACCCTCCCTTCACCCCACCAAAAAAAAAAAAAGAAATTTTGGTTTTACAAAAGCAGCCAAATATTCAGCATTTCTGTCCAATTATAGCAAAGATGAGCATTGGGGCTCAATCAACTTCTGCAACTAAATATTACATATTTTAAAAACTACTCTCTAGATATACCCATACCTACTACCATGAAAATTCTATCTCCTCACCTCACATAATAGATTACAAACGTGACCACTCTTCCCTACCTCTGCCCACTCCCCTTTACAGTGTAACATGGCAGCTTCCCATCATGAGTGCTTCTTATCTCCCCTCTATTCCAATGTGGAATATGACTTGTTTAGCCAACAGAAATCAGCAGAAGTATCACTGGGCCTGTTCTAAGGCCTGGCCTCAAGAGGGTGCATGTACTTCTGCTCACTCTCTTTGAACCATGGTTTTACATGAAAAGCACAGAATAGCCTGCTGGAGGATGCAGGATGGGGTGACCTAGGATCCTGTAAACCCATCACCAGAGCCAAGAACCAGCCAATTCCCCTGAAGCAGACTTACCTAGTCAGCTGGCAGCTGAATGCAGACACACAAGTTGCCCCACCTGAGCCCAAAAGAACTACTTGGCTGAACTCACATTGCCATCTTATAGAACTAGGAGCAGCATAAGCCACTAAATTTTTCAGGGGTGTTTATTATGCAGCAACAGTAATTGATAAACCCAAGATAGGAGTTATTTGTTATCAATGTAAACCATTTTCCCTGTCATGGCAGAGAACTATTCTAAGAATTAGGGCTGAGGAAACTTTGGGAACTCCTTCTCCCAGGCATGTGAGACACAGACACCTCACACACTACTGACTTGTAGTCATCACTCTGCACTGCCCAGTGCCTTCACTCATGCCCAGCTCTATAAAACTCTGGCTCTAAAAAACCAGAGCATCAGAACCAGCTTTCCAGAGAAATCACAGTCTCAAACCATCTGTTCAGAAGTAGAAGAGAAACCACAGGCATTCTTCCTATAACACTTGAGGTGATTAACCCCAACATGAGCACTGAGGCATGGAAGGAAAGAAAGCCATCTGCCCAAATCCAGCCTGGCTACTCTTTCAAGGAGCATTGCTGCAGTTGCTAGTATAGGCACCCAGGTGCCTGGGAAGTCAAACCCTGGGGAAGTGCATTCCTGTGGGGCTCTACCTGTGATGGCAGACACTATTGATTATGCAAGGCACTCTGTTCCCTTTCTTGCCAGATGGTAGAACCTATACCCATAAAGAGCAGAAAGAGATAGATGGGACTGTACTCCCAGAAGCCCTTGCAGCTAAAAAAAGGACATATGACCTAGTACTGACCAATAAGAAGCATAAGGATGTCCACTGGGGACTTTAAGATTAAAACAGAGTGATAGAGAGAGAGAGAGAGAGAGAGAGAGAGAGAGAGAGAGAGAGAAAGATCAATCCAGGGGAAGCAAGTGCCTTCCTTTCATTCCTGCTTTGGTTGCTTCTGAGGAGATTAAGGTGCTTGACGCTGCTGCAGCAGCCATTATGTAGCTATGAAGAGAACATCTTTGACACACTGCAGATTACACAGAAAAAGATGGAGTAAGATTGGGCCCATGTTGACTTTGCTGAACTGCAAATCCTAAAATCAGACTTATTGTTATAGGATTTAACATTTAAAATCATCACTACTCTTCTAGTAGGGTGTTTGCAACTTGCAAGTGAAGATAGCATCTCTACTACCTTGTTGGAGGTATCTGCCTTGGTGCTGTACCTGAGACCCTGTGATGTGTATTGGTGTGATTATGGGAAAAGTGATGGGCCTGCTACAGAGACAGTGTTTCCTGGAAGAAGACTGCTCAGGCTCACTGATATGGCTTGAGGCTGGAAGTTAGTCATTTCAGTCCAGTGTGGTAAAGCTTCAGCCATGCTCACAGACTCAGAGTGGCAGTAAGTTTATGTCTGCTCCATTTGAAAACAACAAACAAGAGACCAAAGTGTTGCTGCTTTACAATGCAGTATGATGATAGCAAAACTTTTTAAGCACAGAAGGGAAAGAAAATAAATAGGAGTATTCCTTGATGGGACACAGGCCATGACCCTTCTCCACTTATCTATCAATATATGCTGGCATTTAGCCAAAATGAAGGGCATACCTACACTGACAGGGGAAGAGAACAGGTCAGAGAGTACTCCTCATCTTGGGAAAACCTGATGATTCAGAAGAAGTGGCACAAACACTTTTGTCCTCACCCCATCCTGCTGATATGTGATGGTGGAGACTTGCCTATGAGGCTTAACAAAGTGAGCAGTCATGAAGATTCCTCACCCCTGGCTCTTTGCCCAGCCCCTTACCTTCCAGCACTGGTGCTTGGCATAGTATTCTCCTTGCGTGATCCACTCCTCCGGAGTTGAGGTCTTAACAAACATGCTATCATCAAAGTCTAAAATGAAAAAGGAAGGCAGGTTTGCTTCTCTGGGCATTCAATCACTTACACCTGTTGTTATGGGCTGAATTATGTTCCCCCAAAATTTATGTATTGAGGTCCTTAACCTCTATTTCCTCAGAACATGACTGTTCTTAGAGAAAGGGCCATTAAAGAGGTGATTTATTTAAAATGAGTCCTTCAGGGTGAGCCCTAATCCAATCTGACTGGTGTCCTTATAGAGGGAAGAAATTTGGAAACACACACACAAAGAGGAGCCCATTTGAACAGAGGAAAGACTTATGAGGTCACTGTGAGAAGGTGGTCATTTATCTACAAGCCAAAAAGAGAATCCTCAGAAGAAATCAACTCAGTCAATACCTTAATCTTGAACTTCTAGTCACTAGAACTGTGAGAAAGTAAATTTCTGTAGCTTGAGCCACTCAGTTTGTGGTATTTAGTTATGGCAGCCACAGCAGGCTAATACACCTCTGTTATCTTTCTAATCTTTGAGATACATTTTAGCTTACTAAGCCAAGTTTGTGTGGGTTTCAGAAGAAAAAAGCAGAAGTGAAAAAGGGCATGGTATGTTTTTAAATTTTTGGTCTACTTTCCTTGGCTATGAATCAGAAGACAGAGAGCAATTACTAATTCTTCCTTGAAAATCCACAGCTAAGTAGCTCTTAGTAAGCTCTCAGGTACAGAGGATCTAGCAAGGACCAAGGCAATAGGATTTTATAGTATAGAGACTACTTAATTTACTGTGGGGTTATATGCCAATAAACTCCATGGTAAATTGAAAATATAATTCAAAAATACACTTAGTACATGTATCCTACCAAATATCATGGCTTAGCAACACAGCACACTGTAGATTGCTGGTTATTCACTCTGTGACTGCATGGGCAGCTGTGACCTGTGGCTTACTGCCACTGCCCAGCATCATGACAGAGTACTGTACCACATATCACTAGCCTGGAGAAAGATCAAAATTGAAAATATAGTTTCTACTGAGTATATATCACTCTGCACCATGGTAAAGTTAAAAAATCCTAGGTCAAACCATCATGGGGCAGAGTCTATTTGTATTTCCAAATGTGCAGACTTTGCCCTTATCACAGCAAGCAATCTGTTGGTGGACATCAACTATTACAACCACCAGCTGTCTGTCCCTTCTGTTTCACACAAGCCCACTGGTGACTATGTCAGTACTCCCCACCCATCGGCCCTCAGAGTATCACCAGCAGTGAGTGACAATACACAGCCTCATGAAGCACAAGAAAGACAGTGACTACAAGGACAATGTCAATAGTCAAATCAGAGCTGAAGGAGCCAGGGATACCCAAGCCAATGGATAGCAACCACAGGAGCAATGAAAGACATACTCAGGTGTAAAAACCACACATTAAGCTTCAAAGTGGATCCTTTCCTTCTCTCCCTCTGCTTGTGCCCTTAGGCATGGTGTAGTGATCTACAGCTTCTTGTTCTGACTCCATGTATTCTATTACTGCCTCTGTGAGATTTTATTCCCACAGCAAAACCCTATGTTATCTCTAAAAAGAGCCAGTGATCTCTGCACTCCTTTCCTTTTAGCTGAGGAGGTAAAGGTTAATGGAGAGAAAGAGTACCTGAACAAGGTTTTATGCAGCTACTCAGGTGGAGAGGTTTTTGAGGAGACAAGTTTTTAAACTCCACGCCTTCAATTTTTCTCATCACCCCACAACAGTCAGGTCCTAGGAATAGAATATTTAATCCTGGCCCCCAACTAAGTCAACAAGAATAATCAGAAATAGACTTCATAAAAGTTTGCTGAGAAATACTCAGGAAGCCAGCAAACTTCTCTACAGCAGCCATGCCCTGCTCCTTCCTCTATCCTTACCAAATTAACTATGGCCTAGAGGCATAGAAAGATAGCAATTTTCTCCTTCATGAAAGGCTGATTATTTCTCTTCACGGTATCCTATCTGGAGAACTTCACTTCATTTTTAATTAGCTAGTCTTTGTAAATTATACAAAAAAATCAAATTCATGATATGATTTTTGTAAACCCTGCAAATAGTATAGCAGGTATAAAGGTGAGAAGCAAAAGGTATCTATATCTACTCAACAATTCCATGCCCACCAGTCCTAGCACCAGAGGTAACCACTATAAACAGTTTTCCTCAGAAATAATATTTGTATCCTTGTATATGTAGCATTTTTCTCTCCATGGACTCTCCTATGTCTGGAGTTGAATAGATAAATATCTGATGAATCCCTTACTATCTGAACTCTACCTCTTGTTGTAAAACTCAAGAGCCAAACAGATTCAGGCAGTCCATTATCCTTCACTGTCTTAACTCTCACAAACCTAATTCTTAGTATACCAACATAGAAACTGAATGAGGTTTGATAGTTAAAGACACTTAAATAGGTGTTTGTATGTAGAAATACACATATACACATTTGTAATCATTCTATTCTGATATATCTTATAGTTTTTTATAGTTCAAAAATATAAAGTTCTTTAAAGTTGGATTGTTCTAGCTATACTGCTTTGCATTTTCCTTTTTTCATGTAATACATCTTGAACATCTTTCCTTATCAATAAATGGAAGTAATCCTTACTCTTTTTTAATGGCTACAGGGTATTCTACAGAAAGAAATGTGTTTAGCCTTTCCTGTTTTGGACACTTAAGCTGCTTTTAGTTTCTTGTGATGAGAAATAGAGCCATGAAATCTTTATTTTGACAGACACTGCTAATCAGCTGCACAAAAGTTCACAGTAATTTGTATTCTGCCAATTGAGACCTTATTTCATCTAACCTTTGCCCATAATACTTGCCTTTAAAGGAAAAATTCAAGGCCTTCCCTGAAAGAGTTAACCCTCTGAATACCACTCAACCACACTTTCCCACACACTTTAACAAATAAATAGGAACACTCTTCCTCAGAAGAGTATAGAAAGAAAAGAAAGTGCTTTAAAAAAAAATAAAAAAGCAATGCCCAAGGCTGGGAGTGTAACTCAGAGGTACAGCATTTGCCTAGCATGTGTGATGCCCTGGGTTCCATCTCCACCACTATAAGACACAAAACAGCAAGAACAAAACAGAAACTACATCCTTTATACCTGGACCACAAGAACAGTTGAAAGAAACATATATTCTCCAACGCTAAGAATATTTCAATGAGATCTTACCTTTATTTTCATCTGTCTTCACAACTTGAACAAAATCTCTTCTAATGAAATATTTGAAAGCAGGAGCCCGTTTCTCTAGGTTTTCATCAAAGATCCAGAGGTTGACCCGAGCCCGTGTGATGGCAGTGTACAGCTGCTTCAGCTCTCCATTGAGGAGCTACCAATAAGATTGAGGGCAAAGATGATGAGTCTTTTGTCTATACTGACAGCATGATATGTTTCAAGGAGCTTACTCTGATTTTGGAAAAATGCAAAAATTTAATTTTAGAGAAGTCCAGCTATGAACAAGATCCCTAAGGGCACCAAAGCTTCAGCAGTGATTAGTGAGGCTGAGAAACTCCATCTCTTTCCACCCCTAAAGAGAAGCATGCATGACATCAGTACAGGAAGACCCTTGAATATGCTATAGTGTTTCCTGCTTTTATTTTGAAATAATTATAGGTTCACTGGAAGTTACAAAGATAGTAAAGAAGTTATAATGATCATGTATCCTTCACTCAATTTATCCCAATGGTACGTTGGTTACACATTGCTGTGACTTGTTTGTAAAAATTAAGCCAGTCATAGGCTTCTATTATAATTACCATTAGTACTAAACTGGTCAAGACCTACTACATCAAAGTTGAACTCAAATCCCAGTATCACCTAAAAAAAAAAAAGCTAAAAATAGAACTACCATTATATCCAGGAATACCACTCCTGGGTATATATCCAAAGAAACGTAAGTCAGGTCACAATAAGTACACCTGCACATCCATGTTTATTGCAGCATTATTCACAATAGCCAAGCTATAGAAACAGTCCAGATGCCCTACAACTGATGAATGGATTAACAAAATGTGATATATACATCTCTAAATATGTATACACACACACACACACACATACACACACACACACAACTATAGTGGAATATTATTTATCCGTGAAGAAGAATGAAATTTTGTCATTCACAGGAAAAATGGATAGAACTGGAAAACATCATGTTAAGTAAGCCATATCCAGAAAGACAAAGGTCGCATGCTTTCTGTCATATATGAAAGACCCAAATATAAATATAAGCATAATCATATATGCTTATATAGAGAAAACATATTTCCAACAGTGGGACTATCAGAGGAGCCTGGGGAAGGAGGGAAAGAGAATGAAAGAAAGGCAGTAATATTGAAATAGATCACATCTGTGTAGGAGCAAGACAGAACAAAACACACTGAAAACTGATGAACAATAAGGGGTAAGGGAGAAAGAGTAAGGAAGAGTAATACAGGGTGTGAGAATGATTAAAGTACAATATATTTACAGGTAAAATACAAAGGAAAAACCCTACTGAACAATGAAAAGACAAACAATGAAGGATAGGAATGTAAAGCAGGTCATGTTAAGGGAACTGTACTAGTGGGAGGGGGAGAGTAAATGAAGAGGGTAAAAGAGAGTGAGCATGGTCAATGTATTTTCTACACATGTAAGAAAATGGAACATTGAAACCTGTTCAAGTCATTTTAAGAAGCAGAAGAGAGAATGAAGGGAATGAACCAAACCAGAACATATTGTACACATAAATGGAAATGCCACAATGAAACTCCCTGTACAACTAATATATACTAATTTAAAAATTAAAAATAAAATAGAAAATACTTTTAAAAAAAAGATTGAATTCAGGACCTTCTGCTTGCCAGACAAGCACTCTTCCACTTGTGCTATACCCCAAGTCCAAGATACCTGAATAGTAAGATGGCAGAATAGAAGCTTCCTCCATGTGACTCCATGAATGAGAAGAGTAAGAGTACAAGGATGAATTTTATTCCAAAGAGAGAGAGAGAGGAAGTCCATCAGGAATTTCAAAAGAGGCACCAGGATGGCTGAAAAGCCACTGAGAAACAGAAAGGTCACCAGAGAGAAGTTAGGAAATAGCCCATAGCACTAACCCAAGCTCCCTGCAGGGAAGGGTGGTTGGAGGTAGGAAAGGAGAACCAAAGCCACAACAATAATGTAAACCAGGTGGCCCTGGAAACAGACAGGGAGTCCTAGCTACAAAATAAGTTGACCGTCCTTGTAAGTTTTAATCCAGTGTGGGTTTTGGTGCAACAATGACTCCTCCTATGTCACAGGCTAGCATTGAGGAGGAAATTAATTTTTTCACTCCCCATATCTTAGTAGCCAGGTACTATCTCAAGACTATTATTTGAGACTAAGCTAGTCTTGCCACCTAAAAACAAGGACCAATTACAGGCTGGGGAGGCTGGGGCCACCCCATACACACATACAGTATTGGGGTGGAACACAGCCAGGAGAGGTAGCTGTGGGGAGGGGAAGGGTTGCATTCAGACCCAGTGAGAAATCTGGGCAATGTGGAGTTGGTGTGGTAAAGGGTATAGGATTAGTGGTTCTGCCCTCTGTGATGAGTAGCAAGTCTCATTACTTGTGTATCACCAGAGAATAAGAGATCTAACCGAAGCCCATGACCAAAGGTTTGCTCAACCTTGGGAACTATCTCCTTATTGAGTGTGGTTGCTGCCAGGCAGGACCAAGAGTTCTGAACCCAGGTTGAGCAGAATATGCTATTTCTCCAGCTTCTTCCTGTAAGTTGATTTATTGCTGGGTGGAATCTGAAAGCTCTGAGACTGGCAGGCACATCTCCATGTTTCCTTGGTTTTCCCCTTTTTCCTACAGTACAGATATCAGGGCTGTATTTGCTCCCCCCACATTCCTATGCACTTCAGAGAAATCCACAGGCTTGGACATTTGCCACATCTGGGATAGAGGCTGGACGGAGAGGAAAGTTGTCCAGACTACAGGTTGCAAAGTTCAGGGAGATGCTCTCATACTTTAGCTACACCCCCAACCCTTTTGGGAAGCTTGCAAAGTGAATGGAGCCCTAACACTGACAACTGACCCTTGACTGGTCCAGTCTGTCCTCAGCTGACAGAGTTGTTTTATCCTCTTTTGAGGGTACTAGAGATTGAGCCCTAAATAGAAGATTGCTCACTAAGAAGTCAACCTGACAAACTTGGAAGAGATACCCATCAAAACAGATGTCCAAATCACAACCTACAAGTAAAAGAAACACAAAAAAGCAAGGCAATATGACTCCTCCAAAAACCCACACCTCCAGTATAAACAACTCTAAAGACACCAAAATGACTGAAATGCCAAAGAATTAAAAGTCTACTTTTAAAAGTGATCAATGACCTCAAGGAAGATTAAAATAACTGAATAAGGTAAGGAAGTCAATTCAAGACTTGGATAAGAAAGTCATCAACATGAATGAAAAATTCAGCAAGGATATTGAGATTCTAAAATAAATAAAATAAAACCCCAGAAATGTGGCAAATGAAAAACTCAATAAATGGAGGAAACATAGCCAGTCAGCAGTAAAGGAAAAAATATAAACAAGCAAAACCACAACTTTAAGACTATGATCAAGAGACCAAACCTAAGAACCCATGTGGTAGAAGAAGGAGCTAAAATATAACTAAAGGCACAGAAAACCTATTCAGGGAAATGATAGCATAAAAATTTTCAAATCTAGGGAAATATATGGCATCCAAATAAAGACAGCATATAGAACCCCAAACAGACATGAAAAAAGACCTCTCCACATCACAGTATAGTCAAAATGCTAAGACTACAGAACAAAGAAAGAATATTGAAAATTGTGAAAGAAAAATGCCAACTTATTTACAAAGGAAAACTCAGGAGAATTATATCAGTCCTCTCAGCAGAAAGCCTAAAAGCCAGGAAAGCTTACGATGAAATATTTCAAGTTCTGAAAGCAAATAACTACTAAGTACTATTATTATATCCAGTAAAGTTATCCTTTAAATCAAGGGAGAAATAAAGACTTTCCAAGATAACCACCAACTAAAGCAATTCCTGCCACTAAGTCAGCATTGCAGAAGCTAGTTAAAGGAATCCTATACACAAATGAGGAAGAAAGAAATTCACAAACAAGAGAGATCAGGAAAGAATAAATTTCAGCAAAGGAATAGATCAACAAATGAGAAGAAGGAAATTTGAGAGGGGTTAAGAAAAAATTATATAGATGGAATGAATTTGATCCAACTACATTATATGCATGTATGTAAATATCACAATGAAACCCCTTTGTACAATTAATTTATGCTTATTTTAAAAAGTTTAAAAAAAGGGCTGGTAGGGTAGCTCAAATGGGAGAATGCCTGCCTAGCAAGTGTGAGGCCCTGAGTTCAAACCACAGTACCATAAAAAAATTTTAAAAACTCAAAAAAGAGAAAATAATCAAATATGTTCAACTCAGTAAACCAGCAAAATCATAAGAGGAATAATGGAGAAAGAAAAGAACGAATATACTAAATAGTGATAAAGAAAAAAAAAAACAACGAAATTCCAGAAAGTGGCAAATACCTCTCAATAATAACCCTAAATGTAAATGGCCTTAACTTTTCAATTAAAAAATACAGATTGACTAATTTGATTCAAAAATAAGATCCAACTATTTGTTGTCAACAAAAGTCACATCTCACTAGCAAATACACACACAGACTGAAAGTGAAAGGAGGGCAAATGATAAACTAAGCAAGTGGAAATAGAAAACAAGCAGAAGTATCTATATCCATATTGGACAAAAAAGACTTAAAGCCAAAATTAGAAGAGATATGGAAGGTCACTATATTTTAATAAAGGGAACAACACATCAAGAAGATATAACAACTGTAAGATTATATGTGTCAAAAGTTGCACCCTATTTCATAAAACAAACCTATTGGATGAAAAGAGACAGGTAAGTCCAGACACAATAATAGTGGATAAATTCAACAGCCCACTATCATCAATAAATAAGTCATCTGAACAAAAAGTCAAAGAAACTTTAAAGTTAAACTGTACCATGGATCAAACAGACTTAACTGACATCTACACAATATCCAACAGATGCAGAATACATATTCTTCTCAGCAGCCCATTAAACTTTCTCCAAAATGTATCACATTTTAGGCAATAAAGTGAGTCTTAAGAAATACAAGAAAATTAATTGTATCTTATTAGATCATAATGGAATAAAATTAAACATCAACACCAAAATAGAGTATAGAGACTATACACACGCATGGGGATTAGACAAAAAACTTTTGAAAGATCAGTAGATCATTGAAGAACTTGGAGAAGAAATTTTAAAATTCATAGACTCAAATGAAAATGGAAATACAACACACCATAACCTATAGGATACAACAACGAATGTTCTAAGAAAGAAGTTTATAGCTATAAGTGTCTACATTTAAAACAAAATCAAAGAAACTGCAAATAAATAACCTAATAATATACCTCAAGATCTTAGAAAAACAGAGAGAAAGAAATAACAGACCATGGCAGAAATTAACAAAATGGAAACTAGAAAAAATACAAAGAACTCAATGAAACTAAGAGATAGTTTTTTGAAAAGAACTATCAAGAACACCATGATCAAGTTGGTTTCATTTTCAGGTTGGTTCAACATACACAAATCAATAAATGTAAAAGAGCACATGAACAGAATTAAGGACAAAGACCACATAATCATCAAGGTCTGCAGTAAAAGTCTTTGACAAAACTCAACATGAAGCCCTGAAGAGACTAGAAATAAAAGGGACAGTCCTCAACATAATATAGAATATATGACAAAACAAGACAGAAAAACCCTTATCCAAACTAACCAGAAGAGAGAGAAAACTCAAATTAAGAAAATTAGACATGAGAAAAGGGGATATCACCACTAATGAAATTCAGAAGATCACTGTATTCTAATATACTGGGAAATCTAGAAGAAATGGACAAATTTCTAGATGCATATAACCTATGGAAAATGCTTTAACTCACCTAAACAGATCTATAATGAGCAATGAAACCAAAGTGATAATAAGGAGTCTCCAAAGAAGAGCCCAGGACCAAATGGAGTCACTGCTGAATTCTACTAGGCCTTTAAAGAAGAACTAACATCAATGCTCCTCAAACTATTTCAAGAAACAGAAAGGGAAGGAACACTACCAAACTCATTCTGTGATGCCATTATTATCCTGATACCAAAACTGGACAAGAATGTGACAAAAAAGAAAATTATAGAACAGTTTTCATGATGAGTATTATGTAAAAATGCTCAATGAAATACTTGAAAATAAAATTCAACAATACATTAAAAAGATCATACACCATGATCAAGTTGGTTTCATTTTCAGGATGGTTCAACATACACAAATTAATAAATGCATTAAAGCACATGAACAGAATTAAGGACAAAGACCACATGATCATCTCAAGGTCTCCAGTAAAAAGCCTTTGACAAAATTCAATATGAAGCCCTAAGAAATTATAAATAAAAGGGACATTCCTCAACATAATATAGACTATATGACATATATATATATATATACATATATATATGATAAAACTAGCCATGGGGAAACACTGAGATCATTCCCTCTAAAAATCAGGAGAGACAAAGATGTACTCTGTCTCCACTGTTATTCAATATAGTGCATGAATTCTTAGCCAGAGCATTAAAGCAAGTGACAGAAATAATAGGGATACAAATAAAAAAGGAAGAAGTCAAATTATCCCTATTTGCAGATGATATGATCTTGTACTTAAAAGACCCTAAAGACACCACTGGGGGAAAAAAAAAAAGAACCCTTGGATCCAATAAGCTCTTTTGGCAAAATAGCAGGACATAAAAATCAACATACAAGAAGGATCCAAGATGGTGGGTAGAATAGGGAATCAAAAATCCTAACTCCGTGACTCCAGAAACCACCTTGAGACATTGGAGCTACACTTGGGTAATTGATTGCTTCTAGCCAAAATAATAACAACCATCACATTAGGTGCACATAAAATTCAAAGACTGATCTTTAAATCAGTCTTTAATTGCACCTAAAAGCCGTGAAAACCCCATGTGGCACAGCCAGCAAGGCATGTCTTGCCCAGGGAAAAAAGCCCCTTGGCTGCTTCTCTTTTTTTTTTCTTTAATTTTGTCTCCCAACAAGCAGAAGACGAAGCATCAATCAGAATTAAACACTGCGGCATCATGGATCCCTTACCCATGGAAAGCCTCCCTATACCATGCCATTTCTCCCTGCCAGCCAGTTCCAAAGCTGCTTACATGAACCTGCAGAACGAACAGGTAAGCATCATGCACCACTTACAACTCCCCTAACCACTCTCTGGGAACAAAATCCTGTGCAGCCCCTGGGCAGACTGATCCCCACCCCCCCAAAAAAACTAAAAAGCATAAACAGCGAATGGTAATCTAACACCAACAGCAGTGGTGGGGGTAGAACACTGAACCTTCCCTGGAGAACAGGGATTGGGCAAGGAGATGAACTTTAAGTGCTGAACTCTCAATCAATGAAAGTAGGAAAAGCAACAGAGGTCAGGAGAGGCACGAAGGTTGAGAATGGAGGTGGGGCAACAAACAAACCTCCCAAAGCGGGGCAGGTGATGGATTCTGCAGCTGATCTCATGGGAAGGAAGGCAGTATTCAAAACTAAATTGCCCCACCTTGCTGGGGGAGGAGCTGACCAAATAGAGTTGCAGCTGAAGGGAAACACAGCTGTTACTTGGTGAAAACAACAATAGTTCTGACCATCCTGCACAAACTGGCACACTTCTCTCACCTCCCAATTGCAATTAACACTGTGGACAGAAGGAATCAAATACTACTCACAAGCCAGTCACCTGGTGAGACCATATCAGAGCTCCAGTTTGAACGCCAATTCCAGGATTAGATACCTAAGGAGTAACCCCAGAACTTTTACCAAAAGACTGACTTTTTTGTTGTTCTTGTACTTGGTGGGGTTTTTTTTTTCTGTATTATTAACCCACTACCACTATTTTCTTATCCCTAGTCTTACCCCCTTCACTTTCCATCCTTTTCCTTTGCTACAATCTATTGTTCTCTCTCCCAATGACTCTTTCTGCCCCTTCTCATCCACTCTCTCCCCGTCTTCACCTCCCACTCTGATCCTTCCCCAACCTGTCACCACACTACTCCTCCCTCCTATACACACACCACCTGCTGACTAGCCTACTGTATACAACCAACTATATACAACCACAGCCCCCTTCAATCCCTGACATAAGCACCCTCCACTACAACAGAAATACACACAAACAGGCACAAGAGCCACAAAACCCAGCAGCCCCCATACCTCTTACCTCACCCACCTACCCCTTTTCCCACCCTCTCTTTTAGTGCCAATTTTACCAATTCCCCAAATTTCTATATCTAGCCTAATAAACCCCAACACCCATTGTTTATAGATATTATCAACAAGGGGATTCCTATGTAATTGGTCTGGCATTGAACCTGTGAATTTGTTATTGGTAAATTACACCTCCAGGCCAGGGGCAGAGAGAGCACATCGAACAAGCTCTAGGTTGTGAACAACCAAGTCAGTCACAACATAAAAATTAAACCAAGGAAAAGAAAACAGGCAATTAAAACCACCAACTAGCCTATCAAGAACACAGTTGCACAGCACCAAGTGCAGCAATATGAAGAAGGGATAGAAATGACACTCCTCAAAAATATTATTCTATAGAGGATTCAGTGGGAAATGAAGAAAATAGCTATCTACTTCCTGACCCCAACAAAACAATGATGTCATTAGGAAGCCCATTTTAAAAAAAAAAACCTGCAAAGAAGAAATTGTGAAAGAAATCTCTCACAAATTCATGGAGAAGATACTAGAAATGGTTAACCAGAATATACAAGATGCACTCAAGAAACTTCAAGACACCAAAAATAAAGAACATGAGAAGACACAGAAACAAATAAATGAACTCAGAGAGGACTTCAACAAACACCAAAGTGAAACAAAGGACACTACAAAAAAAAGAGTTACATGAATTAAAGATGACAACACAAAAAATAAAGAGGAAAACCTCAGAAAAAAGAATCGAACAAAAATCCTGAATATAAACAGTCCCTTTAGACAAACAAAAAAACACAGTGGAAGGCACTTCAGCAGACTAGAACAAGTGGAAGACAGAGTCTCAGAGCTCAAAGATAAAATAGAAATAAAAGAAAAAACAGGAGAAATCTTAGTCAAATGACTCAAGAGCTGTGAAAGGAATACACAAGAACTCAGTGACTCCATCAAAAGACCAAACTTGAGACTCATGGGCACTGAAGAAGGCGAAGAGGTGCAAGCTGCAGGGATATGCAATATGTTCAATAAAATAACAGAAAATTTCCCAAATCTCGAAAAAGTTTTGTCTGTTCAGGTACAGGAAGCCTTCAGGACACCAAAAAGACATGACAAAAATAGAACCAATCCACAGCAAATTATCATTAAAACAAGCACAGAGAACAGAGAAAGAATATTGAAGCCTGTAAGAGAGAAAACACAAACAACATAAAACAGTAAACCCATCAAAATCACAGCAGATTTCTCAATGGAAACTTTAAAAGCAAAAAGAACATGGAGTGAGGTATTTTGGGCACTGAATGAAAAAATTTCAGCCCTAGGATACTCTACTCAGCAAAATGATCATTCAAAATAGATGGAGCAATAAAAATCCTCCATGATAAGCAGAAACAAAAATAATATGTGACCACCAAGCCACCACTACAAAAGATTCTCCAAGGAATTCTGAACACAAAAGATGAAAGCAAACAAAACCACAAGAAGACAGGTAGTATCAAACCACAGGAGAAGAAAAGACAAGAAAGCAGAGAATAGCACTGATTTAGCAGCACACAATTAAATCCTTACACAACAAAAACAACTAAATGGCAGGAATCACCACATACCTATCAATATTAACACTGAATGTCAATGAACTAAACTCCCCCATCAAAAGACACTGTTTGGCAAATTGGATTAAAAAAGAACATCCAACAATCTGTTGTTTCGAAGAGATCCATCTTATTGACAGAAATAAACACTGGCTTAGGGTGAAAGGCTGCAAGATTTACCAGCCCAATGGCCCCCAAAACAAGCAGGAATAGCAATACTTATATCAGACAAAGTAGACTTCAAACTTACATCGGTCAAAAGAGACAAAGAAGGACACTTAATAAAAGGGGCAATACATCAAAAGGAAATAACAATTATCAACCTAAATGCACCCAATGTCAGTACACCCAATTTCATCAAACATACACTTAAAAGCACATGTAGACTCCAACACAGTGTTAGTGAGAGACTTTAATAACCCTCTATCACCAAGAGATAGGTCATCCAAACAAAAAAGCAACAAAGAAATCCTAGAACTAAATGACACCATAGATCAAATGGACCTATTGATGTCTACAGAATATTTCATCTGACAACAGCACAATATACGTTCTTCTCAGCAGCCCATGGAACTTTCTCCAAAATAGATCATATCTTAGGGCACAAAGCAAACCTCAGCAAATATAAGAAAATAGAAATAACCCCCTGCATTCTATCTGGTCACAATTCATTAAAATTAGAACACAACAACAAAAACAACAGAAGAAAATACACAAACAATTGGAAGCTGAATAAAATAAGGGCCAAAATTAATGAAACAGAGACCAAAAAAAACAAAAACATACAAAGAATCAACAAAACAAAAAGTTGGTTCTTTGAAAAATAAACAAGATTGACAAATCCCTGGCAAATCTGACTAAAATGAGGAGGGAAAGGACCCAAATCAGTAAAATCAGAAATGCAAAAGAGGAGATAACAACAAACACCAAGGAAATTCAGGGAATCATCAAACACTACTTTGAGAACCTATATTCTGATAAATTTGAAAATCTTGAAGAAATGGACACATTTCCAGATGCTTATGACCATCTAAAACTGAACCAAGAGGATATTAATCACCTAAACAGATCAAAAACAGGTAATGAAATTGAAGTAGCAATAAAGAGTCTATCAATAAAGAAAAGTTCAAGTCAAGACATATTCTCCACTGAATTCTACCAGACTTTTAAAGAATAACTAATACTAACACTCATTAAACTTTTTCATGAAATATAAAGGGAAGGAATACTGCCTAACTCATTCTATAAAGCCAGTATTACATTCATCCCAAAACTGGACAAGGACACATTCAAAGATGAGATCTACAGGCCAATCTCCTTAATGAACATTGATGCAAAAATCCTCAATAAGATAATGGCAAACTGAATCCAACAACATATTAGAAAAATCATTCACCATGCTTCATCCCAGGGATCCAGGGATGGTTCAACATATACAAATCAATAAATGTAATACAGCACATTAATAGAAGCAAAGACAAAAAAACCACTTGATCATCTCAACAGATGAAGAAAAAGCCTTTGATAATATTTAACATCATTTCATGATAAAAGCTCTAAGAAAACTAGGAATAGGAGGAATGTACCTCAACATTATAAAGGGTATATATGACAAACCTATAGCCAACTTAATGGGGGAAGAACTGAACCATTTCCCCTAAAGTCAGGGACACGACAAAGATGCCTACTGTCCCCACTGCTATTCAACATAGTCCTGGAATTCCTAGCCAGAGCAATAAGGCAAGAAGAAGAAATAAAAGGAATATAAATAGGTAAAGAAATAATCAAAGAATCCCTATTTGCAGATGACATGATCCTATACCTCAAAGACTCAAAAACCTGCACCCAAAAATTCCTAGACACCATAAACAGTTTTAGCAATGTATCAGGATACAAAATCAACTTACAAAAATCAGTAGGCTTACTATTCACCAACAATGAACAAATTCAGAAAGAATATAGGAAAACAATTTATTTGCAATAGCCTCAAAAGGAATCAAATATCTAGAAATAAACTTAACAAAAGCTGTAAGTGAACTCTACAAGGAGAACTACAAACCACTGAAGAAAGAGATCAAAGAAGAGTACAAAAGGTGGAAAGATTTATCTCCCATCCTCATGGATCAGCAGAATCCACATAGTAAAAAATGACTATACTACCAAAAGCATTCTACATGTTCAACACAATTCCCATCAAAATCCTAATGATATTCATCACAGAGATTGAAAAATCTGCCCTAAAGTTCATTTGGAAACACAAAACACCACGAATAGCCAAGGCAATACTGAGCAAAACAGCAATGCTGGAGATATCATAATACGTAACTTCAAACTAAACTACACAGCCATAGCAATAAAAACAGTATGGTACTGGCACAAAAACAGATGTGAAGATCAGTGAAACAGAATACAGGACCAAGATAATGAATCCACACAGCTACATCCACCTTATTTTTGACAAAAGTGCCAAAAACACATGATGGGGAAAAGACAGGCACTTCATCAAATGTTGCTGGGAAAAGTGTTTATCTGCCTGCAGAAAACTGAAATTAGATCTATGCTAATCACCCTGTACTAGTATCAACTCAAAGTAGATTAAGGACCTTAAGATCAGACCTGAAACCTTACAGTGACTATAGGAAAGAGTAGGGATTATTCTTGAAGCAAAGGTATAGGCAAGGACTTCCTCAGTAGAACTCAAGTGCCCCTAGCAACTAAGAGAAAGGAAGGACAAATGGGACTACATGAAATTAAAAAGCTTCTGCACATCAAATGAAATGGTCTCTAAACTGAAGAGACCACCCACAGAGTAGGAGAAAATATTTGCTAGCTATACATCAGACAAAGGACCAATACCCAGTATATACAGGGAGCTCAAAAAACTAAACTCCCCAAAACTCAAGGAACCAAGAAAGAAAGGAATGGGCAACTGAACTAAACAGAACTTTTTTCAAAGAAGTCCAAATGGCAAAAAAAAAAAAACACATAAAAGTACCATTCCTGGCCATAAAGGAAATGCAAATCAAAACCACACTAAGATTCCACCTCACTCCTATTAGAATAGTGATCATCGAGAACACCAACAACAACAAATATTGGCAAGGATGCGGGAAAAAAGGAAGGCTCATATACTGCTGGTGGGAATGTAAGGTAGTACAACCACATTAGAAAACAATATGGAGGCATCTTAAAAAACTAAACATAGTTCTGCCATATAATCCAGCAATACCACTCCTAGGGATATACCCGAAGGTATGTGACTCAGGTTATTCCTGCACACCAATGTTTATTGCAGCACTATTCACAATAGCCAAGTCATGAAAACAGCCAAGATGCCCCACTACTGATGAATGGATTAAGAAAATGTGGTATCTATACAAATAGAATTTTATTCAGTCACAAAGAAGAATGAAATTTTGTCATTTGCAAATAAATGGATGGAACTGGAGAACAGCATCTTAAACAAAGTTAGCCAGGTTCAGAAGGCCAAAATCACACATTCTCCCTCATATGTAGACTACAGACCTGAAACAAATGCAGTAATATTATTGGATATGCATCACATGCTAAGGGGAGAATGCATACAGGAGGAATAGGGAAAAGGAAGGAAACCTAAAACTTGAATGTGGTTGATGTGCTCACTGTAGAGGAGCGAATATAGTAGTCTTAAACTGGCAGAGGCCACTATGGGAAGGGGACTAGGAAGCAGTGAAGAGGTCTGATAGAGATGAACCAATGTGGGGTATAATACACATATGCATGGTAACAACACCAGGAATCTCTCTGTATAGGTATCTTTATCTCAAACTAGCAAAAAACAGTATGTCTTTCTTATTATCTCTTACGTTTTCTCTTCAACAAAATCAGAGAACAAGAGGGCAGAACAGGTTCTGCCTGGAAGTGGGGGTGGGGAGGGTAGGTGGCCCAAACAATGTATATACATGAGAGTAAATGTAAAAATGATATAAATAAATAAATAAAAATCATCGTACAAAAGTCAGTAGCTTTTCTATACACCAATAATGAAGAGACTAAGGAAGAAATCAGGAAAACAAACTATGGAAATCAATATGGAGGTTTCTCAGAAACTAAAAATGGAACTACCATGTGATCCTGCTCTACCATTCTTGAGCATACATCCAGGGGAATATAAGTCAACGATACAATAAACACAATTGCACACCCACGTATATAGGAACACTACAATAGCAAGGTATGGAATCAGTCTAGGTGCCCAACAAATGATGAATGGATAAAGAACACGTGGCACATATACACAATTGAGTATTATTCAACCATAAAAAGAATGAAATTATGTCATTTGCAGGAAAGTGGATGGAAGTGTAGATCAACATGTAAGTGAAATAAGCCAGACTCAGAAAGATGTGGAATTTAGACCTAAGAAAAAAAGAATATGAACATGAAGACTATTTGAGGATAGAAATAAGTGAAAGGGAAAAAAAGAAACTGGGAGAGTGAAAATATTATCAAAGTACATTGTATATAGGTATGAAAAAGTCATAATTAAAGTCATTTTTTAAAATTTACAAGAAAATTTTAAAAGAAGAGTTTGGAGAGAGAAGAGGTTATTTTTTTTAAAAGATTCGGAATACAGATGAATGCCAAACATGAAAGTACTTTTCCCCTTCCACTTTCAGAACACTGTATCCATCAAGTCCAGCTCTCTGCTTAGAAAAATTGAGTTCCTGGTACTGAAATCGGTGCATCTCCCTTCCATCCCCACTCCTCACTGTTGATGTAAAGGATAACCAGCCAAGTGCAAGTCTCCATTTTTCATGTCATGTTTCCACCCAAGCCTTATTTACTAGCTCCATGTCAAATCAGTATGTGGACAAATGGCAGAAACTCACCTTGTACATTTCTGGATTCACCATGAGGGATCGGGCCTGAGAGGAGGTAGGTTTCTCCAGGGGTACTTCAACCAATGGCCAGTTCTCCTCTCTTGAGTCAGATGATGAAGGTGTGAATGAAGAAATGATCTTCCATTCCTTGTAAGCCTGAACAATAATGATAAGTTCAAGACCAACAGAACATGCTTTTGTGGGGTTTTTTATCAGGGGTAGGGGAATGTTTGGGGTGAGGAGAGAAGATAACTAGATGTAGAACTCAGGGTCTTGTGCTTGCTAAGCAGGTGCTCTACCACTTGAACCACACCACCAGTCATTTTTGCTTTGGCTATTTTTGAGATAGGGTCTTATTTTATGCCTGGCTGGCCTGGACCATGATTCTTCTATTTATGCTTCCTGCATAGCTAGGCATTTGGCCAAGACAGTTGAGAAGAAAGGCACAAGTGCCCACTATGGGAAAGAACATGAACAGCTTGGGATGTTATTCTAATTGAAAGAATTTCAACAATCAGTGTGAACAGAAGAATCCTCACCCCTTCTCACACGTGGTTAAGAAATGCCACTTAGGATCAGCAGCTAAGACACATGTGGCTGTAGTGCTGCTATAAACATGGGTATGCAGGTATCTCTAGTGTGTGCTGACTTACATGCCTTTGGATGTGTGCCCAGGAGTGGTATCATATGATAGTTCTATTTTTAGTTTTTTGAGGAACCACCATGCTGATTTCAACAGTGAAGGGTTCCATTTCCCTCACATCCTTCCAGCATTTGCTGTTGTTTGTTTTCTTGATGGTAGCCATTCTGACTGGGGTGAGATGGAATTTCAATGTTGTTTTGATTTGCATTTTTTATGGCTAAGGATGTGGACCACTTTTAAATTTTTATTTAATTTTTATTTTTGGCAGTACCAGGTTTAAATTCAGGACCTAGCACAGCAAGTGCTCTATCACTTGAGTCATAGCTCCCAGTCCTTTTGGTTTTAGTTATTTTTGGGGTAGAGTCTTGCAATTTTTGCATGGGTCAAACTGGACCATGATCCTATTACTCATACCTCTTGTGTAGCTTGGATGAGAGGTGAATGCCATAACACCCAGCCTTTTTGCTAAAATGTGACCTAACTTTTTGCCAAAACTGGCCTCACACCATAATCCTCTTGATCTGTGCCTCACACATAGCTGGGAATACAGGCATGAGCCACTGTGCCTTGCTGAATATTTCTTAATGTATTTATTTACCATTTGTACTTCTTTTGAAAGCTATCTGCTCAATTAATTTGTGTACTTATTGGTTATTAATTGGTTTATTTATTCTTTTGGTATTTAATTTCTTAAGCTCTTTATGTTATTAATCCTTTATCCAATGAATAGCTGGCAAAGATTTTCTCACATTCTGTACATTATCTCTTGGCTCTGGTCATTGCTTCCTTTGATGTACAGAAGCTTTTTAATCTAAAGCAGTACCATTGCTAAATTCTTATTCTTACTTCCTGAGCAATTGGAATCCTATTCAAAAAGTCATTACCTAGGCTCATATCTTCAAGTGTTTCCCCTGGAAATTTCAAGTTTCAGGTCATTAACATTAAGATCTATGACCCATTTTGAATTTATTTTTGTACAAGATGAGAGATAGGGGTCTAGTTTAAGCCTCCTATGTGTGGATATACAATTTTCCCAATACCATTGTTGAAGAGGCTCTTCTCTAGTTGTATATTTTTGGGATCTTTGTAAAAATTCAGATAGCTATAGCTGTGTGGGTTTATTTCTGGGTCTTCTATTATATTCCATTGGTCTATGTGTCTGTTTTTATGCTAGTTGCTTGTTGTTTTTGTTACTATGGCTCTGTAGGATAATTTGCAGTCAGGTATTGTAATACTTCCAGCGTTGCTCTTTTTGCTCAGGATTGCTTTGGATATTCAGGGAAGTTTGTGCTTCCATATGAATTTTAAGATTTTTTTCTATTTCTGTAAAAAATGCCATTGGAATTTTGATGGGAATTGCACTGAATCTAAAGATTACTTTCAATAGCATAGCCATTTTCACAATATTCATTCTGCTGATCCATGAACATGGGAGGTCTTTCCAGTTTCTAGTGTCTTTTTCAATTTCTTTCTTCATTGGTTATAATTTTCATTGTAGAGGTCTTTTACCTTTTATTATTTTTGAGGCTATTATGAATGGAATTGTTTTCCTGATTTATTTCTCAGCCTATTCATTATTGAAAAATAGAAAAGCTACTGTCTTTTGTAAGTTGATTTTGTATCTTGCTATTTTGCCAAAAAAAGGAGTTTTTCAGTAGATCTTTAGGATCATTTAAGTATAGACTCCTATCATCTACAAGTAGGAATAATTTGACTTCTTCCTTTCCTATTTTTATGCCTTTCCTTTCTCTCTTTTGCCTTATTGCCTAAGAATTCAAGCACTGTATTGAATAACAGTGGAGAAATAGACACCCTTATTGTGGAAGAGGCCCCCATTTTGAGGAAACACAGTAAAGTAATACCAAGGAACAGATGGAATGTGGGGGTGGATGCAATCCCCTAGGAGGCCCAGATGGAACAGTGTGCCAGAAATTCAAACCATGATCCCAAGAAGAGACAACCAAACAGTAAGGTCCACAAAAATGGATGGCCAATCAAAAATGCCTAATCTGAGGTCTAAAACTTACTCTAAACCCTGTCTCAGTGCACTGTGCACCTTTACGTAGTTACCCACCATTTGTCACTTCTCTTAGTGGCATCTCAATAAATCTATTTTCACCTACTCTCCATCTTGGCAAATTCTTTTACCAAACCATGGTGCCCCAAAATCCATACTTATCTTGTTTCTGAGTTTAGAGTAAGTTGTTTCATTTATTCCCCATTTGGGACAATGTTGGCTATAGGTTTACTGCAGATAGCCTTTATTATGTTGCAGTACATTCTTCCTATTCCTAGTTCTTTCAGGGCTTTTATCATGAAAGGATGTTGAATTTTATCAAAAGCTTTTTCTGCAGACCTTGAGATGATCATGTGGTTTTGGTTCTTAATTCTGTTCATGTACTGTATTACATTTATTGATTTTTGTATGTTGTACCATCCCTGGAATGAAACCAACTTGATCATGATGTATGATCGTTTTAATATGTTGTAAATTTGGTTTTCAAGTGTTTCACTGAGAATTTTTGCATCCATATTCATCAAGAAAACTGGTCTATTATTTTCCTTTTTTTTGTCACATTCTTGTACAGTTTTGGTACTGGCTTTGAGGCAGGCTAGAAGTAGGGAAAGTTTGGGACTCATATGTAGGTTGCCCAGAGACAGCCCAGACTACCCTCATGTGGCTGGGAACCATTCATGCCCTCCCCATTCATTGATTATTGGATGGGAATCACCTGGTTCCTCCCTTCCCATAGATTAGCATAAGTTTTTAAAGTACCTAAAAAAGAGAAGCTCACTCTCTCTGCAGGCAACTCCACCTGCACCCCACCATGCTCCCCTTTGTATTTCTCTTTCCTACCTTTTAGTAAACTCCACTTACACCTACGTGTCCTGCAATGGATTCTTCCTGAAGGACACAAAGAATTTGGAAGTCTTCTGATCACAGACTGCACCAGTGCTGTAAACACTTGGTGAAGTCAGCCAGGAAAAATGGTGAGCCTTCAGACCCTGCATTTTAGAAAGTCAATTCACTCGTTTCCTATTCTTTCTGTACAGTAGAGGAATGGGCTGACCTCTGCCCGCAGGGAAAGCAGCTGGGAGCTGGGTATTGTCCACCTGACACTGGGACTTACTCTGAGCCCCACAGGTGGGCAGCAGGGTCACACCCTAGCCCCTTGCTTACTCTCCAGTCCTGCCTCTCAATGCAGCCAAGCCCACTGCAGCACAGACTTTCCAGCTGTGCCCCTGAGCCAGCTTTCCAGCTCCACCCCTCAGTGCAGGCCTGGAAGCCCTGCCTAGCTAGTCCTAGCAGTGGTGTGTTAGGGCATGAAGTGGTGGCAGCAGGAGGGAGCTGCACACCCCAAGACCCAATTCCATAGCCCTAGCAAGCATCCTGACCCATCTGCAGCCTTCTCCCTCTTCCTCCTCTGACTTATTCCCTTGCCCACCTACCCGCCATGCTTCTGTTGGCCTAGACAACTGGTCCCAACTCTTGCTCTCCTTGTCCCCATGGACAGCAGTGGTCATGGAAATGCTCACCCCAAGATCAGATTCCCTTGTCTCAGGGCTAACAAGGATTTGTCTGCCTAGGAAATATAAGACCATGAGTTCAAATCCTACCTTAGTTTCTTCAATTATTAGGTCTTTTCATTAAGATGACTAATTTATATGGACACCTGTCTCTCAGTGGGAGATGTCTTTTATTACTGTAACATTGGTATTTTGAGCCTGTATGGTACATGTAACTTGTCTTTGTGTTCCATTTGAGAGACCCTTTGGAGAGACCATGTGGTCACAGGAAATGCTGCCACCATGATGAAACTGCCACGTGTTCAATGCCATCTTGCTACCCCCTAGGGATAGGAAACTCATGGATAACACTATCTTACCATTCTGTAAAAAAAATTATAACTTGTAGTTAAAATTTTCTAAATTAATATAGTTTTTATACATTTTTACTACATTAATCTGTTAAGAATTGGACAAAGAATGGAGTATTTGTGTTAAAGATCTGTTATAAACTACTTAAGAATTTAACTGACTAATCTAAAGAAAATAACAAAGAAATGATTTAAAGGTGCATTCTAAATTAATGTGATTGTTTTGTGTATCACTGTGTGTGTTTTCTGTATTTCTTTGTCTCCTACCAATTGTCACCACCAAATTTTTTATTTTTTTGAGCTCATACATGTGCATTTTGAAATTGTTTGGCATGCCTAGATCAAATCATCTATGTGTATGTGAGTGAGTGTGTGTGTGTGTGTGTGTGTGTGTGTGTGTGTGTGCGTGTGTGTGTTTAGATGACTTTAGGATGGTTCTTAAACTACTTTTATAAAGTTAATGTGCACAACTGTCTCAAAAGTTATCTGAAGTTCTAATCCCCACCAGGCATAACTATCCTCTGCCTTAGGCCAAAAGAAAATCTATATAATCTCAATCTGTTTCATTTTATCATCAGAATAATATACATTTAAGTGTTTTATAATTAGGTTTATTAACCCACGTGTTCTTGTAGATTACTATTATAAAAAAAATAGTTTAATTTAATTTTCCTAACTCTTTTAAGGTATAAGGTTGCAAAGAGTTTTATTAAAAACAGTGTTATCTAAATTCGGGTTTTTGAGTGATCCAAGATGGCGACTAGAGTGAGAAAGCAAACAGAGCGAGCTCCAAAAATCAAAAATCTTGCTTAGATGCTAGATCCACATTTCACAGAAAAAAACCACCAAGAAGAAGCAAAAATCCAACACCCTGAGGCCCCAGCCTGCACAGAGCTTCTCCAAACCACACTACACTGAGAAACCAGGAGGGCTCCCATGCTGCCAAACACCAGCTCCAAATCTGCTTGGGAGATGCAGACCAACAGGTGAGCAAATAAGCAGCATGCAGTTCTCCCACGCCACCCCTGGGATAAACCAGCATAGCCCCCTGAACAGACTGACCCCTGTCCCGCAAAAAGAAAAAAACCTGAATAATAAACAAGCAACTGAAAAAGACAGGTAGTGGGGTGGGGTGCTCTGAGTGCAGTGGAGAAGGGGGGAGGGGCAAGGAGCTGTTTCCATGGGAACATTTAGTAAACAAAGCCTGCAACAGTAGTCAGGCAGGCATGCCTCTCCACTAGAGAAAGGAGGAGAAGCAAGGAGCTGCTCTTCACGTGAACCTTTAGTAAACAAAGCCTTCAATAGTAGACAGCTGACAGTAGGCAGCAGATGAGCTGCAGCTGGAAACAGGTCAGCTAGCAGTTCACAAAGCTGTCTCCTGACCCAACCACCTGACAAGACTACGACAGACCTACTGCTTAATACCAACACCAAGACTGGATGCTGAAGGAGTAACACCAGAACTACTAAGACTGAAACTTCATTACTCCTGAACCTGGGATTTTATTTTTCTTAATTTTTTTAAAATTTTTTTCTTCTTTCTACTTTTCTCTAAATTCTTGTTTAGATCACTGTTGGTTAGTACACCAATTCTCCCTGTTGGTTTCTTTGGTCCCCTAATTTTTTTTCTTTTCTCTCTTTATCCTCTTCCTCTTTCCTTTTATATCCCATTACTTTTACTATTGTAAGCTAGCTAATACTAATTATACATAGAACAGGGATGATAACAGCACCAAGTGGAATGGGAAGATAGAAAAGGGAGGGATACCCATTTCCAGACCCCAACAAAACAAAGATAGACTATCCCAAGGAACCCAATGAAGCCCACAAGAACACTCTGAAAGAAGAAATCCTGCAAGAAATCACTGATAATTACATAGAGATAATACTACACAAGGTTAACCAAAACGTTCAGGAGGCACTCAAGAAATTCCAAGACAACAAAAACAAAGAACATGAGAAGACACAAAAGAAACAAGTCAACTCATAGGAGCCCTAAATAAATAAAAACTGAAACAGAGAACACCATAAATAGAGAGATAAGTGAATTAAGGATGAAAATTGACAATATTAAAGAGGAAGTAACCCATGATACAGAAAACCTCAGGAAAAAAAATGAAACAGAAATACATAACACAGTGGAAGGCCATTCCAGCAGATTGGAACAAGCAGAAGACAGAATCTCAGAACTTAAAGATGAAATGGAAATTAAAGGAAAAACCACAAAATATTACTCAAACAACTCAAAACCTGTGAAAGGAATATGCAAGAACTCACTGACTCCATCAGAAGACCAAACCTGAGAATCATGGGTATTGGAGAAAGAGAAGAGGTGCAAGCAAAAGGAATTCGTAATATATTCAACAAAATAATAACAGAAAATTTCTCAAATCTAGAGAAAACTATGCCCATTCAGGTACAGGAAGCCTCCAGGACACCAAACAGACTTGACCAAAATAGAACTACCCCATGACATATTATCATTAAAATAACAAGCACAGAGAAGACAGAAAGAATATTGAAGGTTGTAAGAGAGAAAAAACAAATAACATACAAAGGTAAACCCATCAAGATCACAGCAGATTTCTCAACAGAAACATTAAAAGCAAGAAGAGCATGAGGTTTTCTGGGCACTGAATGAATATAACTTCAACTCTAGGATACTCTACCCAGCAAAACTACCATTCAAAATAGATGGAGCAATAAAAGTCTTCCATGATAAGCAGAAGGTAAAATAATTTATGACCACCAAGCCACCACTACAAAGGATTCTTCAAAGAATCCTGCACACAGAAAATGAAAGCATAAAAAACCATGAAAAGACAGGCAATACCAAACCATAGGAGAAGAAAAGGCAAGAAAGTAGAGAGTAACACTAATTTAACTGCACACAAACTGTTAAACAACAAAGACAACTAAATGACAGGAAACACCACATACCTATCAATGCTAACACTTATATGTTAATGGACTTAATTTCCCCATCAAAAGGCACTGTTTGGCAAACTGGATTAAAAAGGAAGATCCAACAATTTGTTGCTTACAGGAGACCCATCTCATAGACAGAAACAAACACTGGCCTAGGGTGAAAGACTGGAAGAAGATTTACCAAGCCAACGGTCCCTGAAAACAGGCAGGAGTAGCAATACTTTTCTCAGACAAAGTAGACTTTAAACCTACATTGATCAAATGAGATGAAGAAGGACATTACATACTAATAAAAGGGGAAATACACCAAAAGGAAATAACAATTATCAACCTATATGCACCCAACGTCAATGCACCCAATACTAAAAAGTCTTTAAACTCCAACATGGTGGTAGTGGGAGACTTTAATACCCCCCATCACCAATAGATAGGTCATCCAAACAAAAAAATCAATAAAGAAATCCTAGATCTAAATCACACCAGAGATCATATGGACCTAGCTGATGTCTACAGAATATTTCATCCAAATTCTACACAATATACATTCTTCTTAGCAGCACATGCAACCTTCTCCAAAACTGATCATATCTTAGGGCACAAAGCAAGCCTCAGCAAATATAAGAAAACAGAAATAATACCATGCATTCTATCTGATCAAAATTCATTAAAACTAGAACACAACAACAAAAACAATAGTAAAAAATATGCAAAAAATTGAAGCTGAACAACACATTGCTCAATGATCAACGTTCACTGATGAAATAAAAGAGGAAATTAAAAGGTTCCTGGAAGTTAATGAAAATGAAAACACGACCTACTGGAACCTATGGGACACAGCAAAGGCAGTCCTTAGAGGAAAGTTAATAGCCATGAGTGCATATATTAAAAGGACAGAAAGATGAAATCAATGACCTAATGCTACATCTCAAAGTCTAGAAAAACAAGAACAAGCAAATCCCAAAACAAACAGAAGGAGAGAAATAATAAAAATAAGAGCTAAAATCAATGAAATAGAAACAAAAAAACTATACAAAGAATCAATGAATCAAAAGGTTGGTTCTTTGAAAAAATAAACAAGATTGATAGACCCGTGGCAAACCTGACTAAAATAAGGAGAGAAAAAACCCAAATCAGAAATGCAAAAGAGGAGATAACAATAAACACCACGAAATCCAAGAAATCATCAGAGACTACTTTGAGAACCTATATTCTAATAAATTTCCAAATCGTGAGGAAATGGAGAGATTTCTACATACTTATGACCATCCAAAATTGAACCAAGAGGACATTAATCACCTGAATAGATCTATAACACAAAATGAAATTGAAGCAGCAATAAAGAGTCTCCCAAAAAAGAAAAGTCCAGGACCTGGTGAAAAACTGAAACCATTTCCCCTAAAATCAGGATCGAGACAAGGATGCCCATTCTCCCCACTCCTATTCAACATAGTACTGGAATTCCTGCCAGAGCAATTAGGCAAGAAGAAGAAATAAAAGGAATACAAATAGGTAAAGAAATTATCAAAATATCCGTATTTGCAGACGATATGACCCTATACCTTAAAGACCCAAAAAAACTAGACACAATTAACAGCTATAGTAAGGTAGCAGGATACAAAATCAACTTACAAAAATCATTAGCTTTTCTATACACAAACAACAAACAAACTGAGAAAGAATATATGGAAACAATTCCATTTAAAATAGCCTCAAAAAAATCAAATACCTAGGGGTAAACTTAACAAAGGATGTGAACGACCTCTACAAGGAGAACTATAAACCCCTGAAGAAAGAGATTGAGGAATACTACAGATGGAGAGATCTCCCATGCTCATGGATTGGTAGAACCAACATAGTGAAAATGGCTATACTACCAAATGCAATCTATATGTTTAATGCAATCCCATCAAAATCCCAATGACATTCATCACAGAAATTGAAAAATCTACCCTAAAATTCATTTGGAAACACAAGAGACCACGAATAGCCAAGGCAATACTCAGCAAAAAGAACAATGCTGGAGGTATCACAATACCTGACTTCAAACTATATTACAAAGCAATAGCAATAAAAACAGTATGGTACTGGCACAAAAACAGACATGAAGACCAGTGGAACAGAATAGAGGACCAAGATATGAATCCACACAACTATGCCCACCTCATTTTTAGCAAAGATGCTAAAAATATAAGATGGAGAAAAGGCAGCCTCTTCAACAAATGTTGTTGGTAAAAGTGGTTAACCGTCTGCAAAAAACTGAAACTAGATCCATGTTTATCACCCAGTACTAGTATCAACTCAAAATGGATCAAGGACCTTAATATCAGACCCAAAACTCTAAAGTTGGTACAGGAAAGAGCAGGAAACACTCTGGAAGTAATAGGTATAGGCAAGGACTTCCTCAATGGAACCCCAGCAACTCAGCAACTAAGAGAAAGTATAGACAAATAGGACTTAATAAAACTAAAAAGCTTCTGCACAACAAAAGAAATGGTCTCTAAACTGAAGAGACCACCCCCAGAGTGGGAGAAAATATTTGCCAGCTCTACATCAGACAAAGAACTGATAATCAGAATATACAGGGAACTCAAAAAACTAAACTCTCCTGAAATCAATGAACCAATAAAGAAATGTGCAAGTGAACTAAACAGAACTTTCTCAAAAGAAGAAATTCAAGTGGTCAAAAAACACATGAAAAAATGTTCACCATCTCTAGCCATAAAGGAACTGCAAATCAAAACTACACTAAGGTTCCACCTCACCTGTTAGAATAGCCATCATTAAAAACACCACTAATAACAGGTGTTGGCGAGGATGTGGGAAAAAAGGAACCCTCGCACACTGCTGGTGGGAATGCAAACTAGTGCAACCACTCTGGAAAAAAACTTGGAGGCTTCTTAAAAATCTGAACATAGATCTGCCATATGATCCATCAGTCCTACTCCTGGGGATATACCCAAAGGAATGCAACACAGTTTACTCTAACGCACTTACACACCCATGTTTATTGCTGCACTATTCACAATAGCCAAGTTATGGAAACAGCCAAGATGCCCCACTAGTGACAAATGGATTAAGAAAATGTGGTACTTATACACAATGGAATTCTACTCAGTCCTGAAGAAGAATGAAATCTTATCATTCACAAGTAGATGGATGGAACTGGAGAACATCATTCTGACTGAGGTTATCCAGGCTCTGAAGAACAAAGATTGTATGTTCTCCCTCATATGTGGACTTTAGATCTATGGGAAATACAGCAATGTTGTTGGACTTGAGTCACATGATAAGGGAAGAATACACACAGAAAGTATGGGGATACGTAAAAAACACAAAACATAATAGTATTTGATGTCCCCACTGCAGAGGAACTAATACAGAAACTTTGTAGCAACAGAAGTCAATATGAGAAGGGGATCAGCAACTAGAAAAAAGGACAGTTAGAGATGAATCAACTTAGAATGTAACACTTTTATACATGGAAGCAATGCTAGGAATCTCTCTGTATAGCTATCCTTATCTCAACTAGGAAAAACGCTTTGCCTTTCTTATTATTTTTTATACTCTCTCTTCAACAAAATTAGAGATAAAGGCATAATAGATTCTGTCTGGAAGTGAGGGGGGGTGAGGAGGAAAGGAAGGGGGTGGGGATTTGGGGGGAGGGAGGGGAGGGGGGAGGGGGGAGAAATTGCCCAAACAATGTATGTACATATGAATAAACAAATTAAAAACATAAATAAATTCAGGTTTTTACAAAGATTGTTTCAAGATACAAATTAAAGTCATAAAGCTTATGTTTACATATGTGTATTATTGGGTTAGCTATAGTTTAAAGTTTGCCTAGAAAGTTTTCTGAGGTCAAAATTTAAGGTACTAATATGTATTTTAAAATGTGTTTCTATTTTATCAAAATAACTGTCAGGGACTTTTGAAACTATAGGCTGATGCAAAATTTTACCAAAACCAAACAAAAGTTCACCCTCCATTTGGGATGATAAAACCTTAAGTTTTTAGGAGTCTACAAAAAGGTAATTAATCCTAAAATACTAAATTATGTGTATCCTTAACTCAATAACTGAGCCTGTTATTTTTTGGGCTCGAGCAGTGTCAACAGTAACACTGTTGTGTGTCCCAAGTCATTCAGTTAGTTAACATCAACAGTCTGGGATGTAATTTCTTAACATCCAAGCCATGGCTCTCAGTCACTGGGTTTTCTAACTTTATACTTATTCCCTTACCTCTGTTTCTATATCTAATCATTTGAGATATTAATCTTGTTGGTTTAAGTGTAAACTAAGTAAAAATTCTTTTAAATGATTCTAATACTGCTAGTGTTTTTACATGTATCTAAATGTTATAAATCATTTATAGAATTAAAAGTATATGCATGTAAACAGCTATAGTTCTTCTCTCTAAGGTACATACTATTTATTAAGGTCTTTGACATTTCTGCTCTTTATGACCAATGCTAAAACTTCTGTCTTTTAGGCCTGACATCTGTTTGTCAGATAAACATTGGTTTAACCTGACATCTGTTTGTTTACCTGACATCTGTTTGCCAGATAAACACTGGTTTATCTGACATTGGCTAGATAAACATTTTACACATATAATTGCTTATATTATATATACAATTCTTAATATATATGTGTTTTATATATGTATGTATACATACATATAACATATATACATTGTGTGTGTATATATATAATATATAATTGAACATTAAAACAGGGGCTATTTAAAATTACTGAAATTGCTTTCCCCTAACCATTGGAAAATTTAGAGGTTTTGTCAGTACTGTATTGACAGTACTGACAACCACTAACTTGTTACTTTACCTAACCAAAATTCAAGGTTTAAACTGTGATTAACCATGGCTACTTTAAGTTTTGTCATTATAGTTCTAATCCTTCTAAAACATTTACAGACAAGCCCATAAGATGGTTCTCTAACTGGAAAATGACTCTGTCTAGTGCTTATCTGTCAAACAGGACAGACATTCTTAAGTATTGGGGTCGTTTTGTGTTTTCCTTATAAAAACTGAACTGTTGTCTGCTAACACTTTGTAGCAATTTAGAGCTGTCAGAACATCCCCTATGGCAAAGACGATTAGATTTAACTGAGCCCAGCCTAAGAGCCATTTTTTAATAAATCTCTGTTGCTTAATTTAGCCAAAAAGGTCACATTGGCACTGACTTCTGATCTGTTCGATGTATTACTTCCCCTCCTCCATGGGAAAAAATCTGACTTTCTGAACTTTCTGAGAGAAGCCACTCCTGCTCCAGTGGACAAAACTGCCAAATTGGCAGTATCTTCAGAGAAAACTGTTCAGAGGAATAGTTTAAGAGGATGCAACCCCTGAGCAGTCAGCATCCCTCAACTTCTTACAGGAACAAGTAGTGTTCAGCCACCCAAGACAGTTCAAAAGGACTACACAAATGAGGGCACTTCTCCAGACCCAGATAGAGTCAACTATGCCATGCCTCTAAAAGTAACCAAAGCTGAGAGATTTTAAAAAGGGCTCTTATGCGTGTGCTCTAATATTTAAGGCTTCTAGGCTTCTGGAAAAAGGCAAACTCATGTCTTTGGCCAAGGCCTTCTGTTTTAAAAAAGGCAATATAACTTTCAATGGTATCTAACTTCTGCTTAGGGATGCTATGAGTCTTCTTTCTGTACAGAACTGACTCATTGATGTTTAACCTCTAATTGGCCTCTAATGTAGATACTACCCCCAAACAATTAGTCTTAACTGCCTACTACAATGGCAATCCAAATAGAGGGCCATCTAAGAGTTAAAAATAAGTACAGGTATGAACACCTATAAGCAAAGTTACCATAAGACTGTCACTTTTCAAAATAAAAAATTAGATTGTTTATCCTTCCTGCTATACCTGGCAAAGCCCCTCCTGATGCTCCTATCAATGTTCATATTCAGGTCATGCCTTTTAAACCACATTTATCTCTTCCAGGATAAAAGCCTTTAGGACCCAAATCATGAGGTAACAGGGCTATTGATCTCTACAAACAAACAAGATCTCCATGTGCAACCCAGATCTCCTGAGAAACCTTGACTATGCTAGACAATAATTCAGACACCTTGTGTCCAAATGGGCCCCAAGAGAAAGAAGTAGAAGAGACAATTTCCCCTTGTAGGTAGAGTCTGCTGCTCCTTGTCAGTTCGAAGCAGATACTGAAGATGGACCACACACACACACCCTTCCCCAATCTCCCAAACAGAAAATTTTTGGAATATTGTCTCTCAGAGACAATTTGAGGCAGTCTAGAAGTAGGGAAAGTTTGGGACTCATATGTAGGTTGCCCAGAGACAGCCCAGACTACCCTCACATAGCTGGGAACCACCCATGCCCCTCCCCACTCAATGATTATTGGATGGGAATCACCTGGTTCCTCCCTTCCCATAGATTAGCATAAGTTTTTAAAGTACCTAAAAAAGAGAAGCTCACTCTCTCTATAGGCAAACTACATCTGCACTCCACCCTGCTCCCCTTTGTATTTCTCTTTCCTACCTTTTAATAAACTCCATTTACACCTATGTGTCCTGAGATGAATTCTTTCCATAGGACACAAAGAATTTGGAAGTCTTCTGATCACAGACTGCATCAGCACCATTAACAGCTTTTTGGTAGTGTTCCTTCCCTTTTTATTTCACAGAACAGTTTGAAAATCATTGGTGTTAGTTCTTCCTTAAAGGCCTACTAGAATTCAGCAGTGAATCCATCTGGTCCTGTGCTCTTCTTTGGAGACTCTTTATTATTTCTTCAATTTCATTGCTTGTTATAGATCTGTTTATGATCCTCCAGCCTGTTTGCTGAATTTTGATAGGTCATATGCATCTAGAAATTTATCCATTTCTTCTAAATTTTTCAGTCTGTTAGAATTTACTTTTGATCATTCAAAAGTAAATTACTCAGTTTCCAGATAGGTAGCAGATAGAACAAGAGGTGGCCGCAAGAGGAAAAAAATCATTACAATCAAATTTCCCAACTCCACAGTTTTCCAGTTCCTGTTAAGATCAAAGTAGTCCATCAATGTGGGGATATCATGGGATGCTTTGAAGTCTGCCATTCACTTAAAGCTTAATCCTTTCTTTACTCGGTCATACCTTATATATCAGCTAGGCTGGGGGCTTGAAATTTCACATAGGTCATCTCTTTAACTTAGTAAGACAAAGACTCAGGCCCAAAAGGTACACTGTAGGCATCAGATAGACCAAGGACTGAGATTTTCACAAAGAACAGATCAAGGGCTGAGAATTTCACACAGGCAATCTCTTTAATTTAATAAGATAAAGTCCCAGGCCCAGGAGTCCATCTTAATGATCAGATAACTGGACTCTGAGAATTCCTCAATAAATATTTCAGCTCTAAATGCTGATATTGTCGTTCTCACTCCAGAGATAACCTACTTTTAGTCTATTGAAAGCGCATTTACAAATTAATTTTGCTATCACTTTTACTATGCTTTGGAGTCTTCCCTGAATTCTTCTCTTGCTGGATGCAATGATCAAGTTTTATACTAGCACTAAAGTTCTGGTAACATTCCATGTGTTTGAATATATTCTGTAGTTTCTCATTATTGATTTCTAGTTTTATTCTGTTGTGGTCTAATTAAATACAGAATTTGATAGGTTTAGAAAAAAAGCTTTCAGGACATATTTATATTATCCTCTTTATGAAGCTATTTAGCAGGCTCAATTGTTCACTAAGGACAACAGCAAAAGACGCTATTGCTCGGAGTTTGAGAAGACTCCTGGCAGGCACCGTAAGGTACAGACTGGACTGGCCTGCCTTAAAAGGGATACAGGAAATTATTTCAATTTTTTGTATTTGTTAAGGCTTAGTTTATAGCCTTAAATGCATTTTAAAACTACAAGGAGAGAAGAAGCAGAAGCTGCTCAAACACCATGTAATTGACCTTTTCCATGAAGCACAAACATTTTATTTTCAAGATAGAGACTTTCAGAATGTGTATTTGTAGCAAAGATACCAGCCTGCAGCACTCGTTGCAACAAAAGGAGCAGCACAAAAAAGTCTTCCAGCTTTTTCTCGTGGGAACAATAATTGTGAAATAAAAGGTTTAGATTCCAGCAGCAAGACCACCATAAAACTTGGAGCTTTCAAAGTCCCTACTATCCCATTCACACATGAACATGAAAGAAAGGAGTGTAGAAAGGGGTGAATCAGAGAATAACTGCCCCTCCCCAAAGACAAGGCAACATCCTACAAGAAAAAGGATTGTTGCGGCCACTCCTTGATTCCTTCCACATCTCAGAAGACCATATGACAACCATGTCATTGAATAGGCAAAATAAATTCTCCAGAGAGAAAAGTCACAATCTGAGGCAATAAGGACCTTGTCTCACCTATGTCCATACACACCCCAGGCCCATGTGACAGATGCTGCAAGGCTCTGTCTGCCCAGAACACAAACAGGGAGCAAGAGAGACGCTCTCTACAGTTTCCCATGTCAAAATGATTATGACCATGGACAATTTATTTAACCTCAATGGCCTTCTGCTTTATCTATAAAATTAGGGTAATAAAAATACAATAGCCTCAGAGGGTGAAGTAAAACAATGCATTCAAAATTGTAAAGTGCCCAACCAGTATTAGCCATAGGTATTATTAATGAAAATATGACATTAAAAATAGTCAAGAAAAAAAGTAAGGATTCTACTTAAAGGGTCAGCTCTAGGGCAGATTTTAAGGTGTCAAAGCCAAGAGTGCTCTTGACAGGTAAAACAACCACTTCAGGCATGCACCACATGTAATGGGAAGTCTGAAAAAGAGACCAGGACACAGTCAGCTAAATCCCCAAAGAAGACTCCACAACACAATCAGTAGCCAGCCTGAGGCCCCACCAAAAAATAGTAATAAAAAGAAACCAGAAGCTAAAATCCCAGTACAATGGTCTTGAGTTGGTGGCTCTACCAACAACGAACTAAGTTTGGGAAGGAAACGATTACAAGGATTCAGGAGCCATGTCAAAGCAATGGCTGACACAGAGGTTACTGGGGGTCAGTCTGGGGACTCTGGCTGCCATGGTATCAATGGGTTATAAGCAGTGGTAGTAAAGCCATTCCAGAAGAGAACTCCCAGGCAGGATTGCTGTTCTCATCCCCTACTTTACCTGATCCAGCAGGCGGGAATCAAGATTCACTGTCTCTAGGAGTTGTATTTCTATGAACTCACATTGTCCAGTTTCGTTCTTATAAAGTGGACCTTGCCTTCATTTGTAAGTCTCTCCTTAGACCTTCCTTCAACTTAGGCACTCCTGAGAGTCAAGGATAACAATAGCTAATGAAAACTAAGCATTCAAAAGATGAATACAAGAGGGCCAGGGAAGACACAGGAAAAACCAGCTCATAACATACTGTGAATCAGCCCACAGCCATTGTCAAAACCCGCATCTAAACACACAACCTGCACACTAAACAGACTATGCTCCAGAACACTAATGGGTACGTGTGACAAACTCTTACCAACCAAATTCTCTTACCCAGAACAGATATTCAGCTCTTGGACTATATGAAAGAATTCAGGGTCACATACCTCAGAATCAGTAAAAAAATTGTAAAGGAGTACATCATCAAATTCCAGTCCTTTTGCTTCATAAACTGTTAACACGAGTGCTAACCCCAGCTCTTCTGGAATTTTCTCCTTTGCCATTTCATTGGCAACAAGGATTACCTGAAGTAAAATACAATAAAACAACATTAAATACTGCAAAGAAAAACCTGGCAATGCACCATCTGTTTCAGTGAGAGGTAGGTAATGTCTTTAAAGAGAAATGGCCAACATAGACTTGGTCAGCCAAGACCAGGGAAATATTAGAACTATGAGTCACTTTCTTATCTGTGTCACTTACCCATTCTAGGACAGGGTTAATGAATTCTACCTTGCAAAATAATTCAGTCTTTCAAACCCTTTTTCAACTGCAAACTGTCCTATTTTCAAAACTTGAAACCCTAAGAAACTTACCTGGTGAGCACCAAATTCAATAGGTTGAGTTTTCCTTTTGTTCCCTCGTAGTAAAATTGCCAAATCGCTTACACTACAAGACTCCAGGACAGTTGGTTTGGGACCATCAAAAAGGCCAGAATCCCTTGGAAGGCGATCAAAAGATTCTGGGAAATAGAACTGAAGTAAATCTACCACTCCAGATGCCAAATTGAGGATTCCTGGGATGAAACAGAAAACACGAATCAGATACTATACAACATGGCTAAGTTTTTTGATTATTTTGTTTTGGGAGAGTGTTTTGTTTTGTTCCTGAGAAATAGCATTGGCTCCGGCAGTATATATAGTTGTAAGCTTATTTCCATTACCCATTTGACTGTCACTGTGGCCATGAACCATACTACTCAATGGATGAAGGCACAGATGTGCTGCTGTGCTGAGAGAGTTTTATGGGACTTCATTCCAAAGTTATAGTCATATTTTACAGAAACTACCTCATAAAGAAGTCAAAGCAGAAATATAATCTAAACAACTATAGCTGCTAGAATGCCTATATACATGGCTGGTACAGACTATGATAAGAAAACAAGAATTACTCTGTGTCTTCTCATTGGGCCTTACAGCACTGCTATCATGGTAACAGCAGCAGTGGATGTTAGCTGGAGACAACAACCAAGGCCTCTATCATCCTTTTCCTCCAAGTTTATACCTAATTGAGAGTGGACTATGCAAAGGAAGATTGTCAGAGCAGGAAAAATGATATTCCAAAGAGCTTTTACCCCAGGCCTCAGTTCTTACCTAAGCTCTGTAGTGACAATGACCGTGACATTGAAGCCTACCATACAATAATCACCTTCATTAAAATCACTCTATCCAGTCCTCACAACAATCTAGTCTTCCAGTGAGGCAGATGAGACAATAACACTTTTACAAATAGGACTCCAAGGTCTAAGAAGTTAATATACACCTCCAAGTGATGGAATTTGAAGCTGGATAAAATATAAATCTTCCTGAGTCTCTCTACTTCTCTTAGAGGCCCTGTACTCTTTGTCTAACACCAAAATAGGATGTGATGGTAATTTCACTATCTAACACCACAATTATTAAAAGGATACAATATAAAGAAATCATGAGCATAAGTGGAACCTGGTTCCCTGTTCATTAAGAGTAAACAAGTGCCAAGAGTTACATCAGTGGCACAATCAGAAAAGGACATAAAAGTATTCATTACAGTGAAAAATTGGAATCCACTTAAATATCATTCAGGAAATTAGGTAAGTAATTTTTGATATATCCATACTCAAAGAATGAGATAACTAAGCCATTAAAAGGAATGAAGTACAGATACATGCTATAATACAGGTAAACCTTGAAAGCATTACCCTAAATAAAAGAAACCAGACATAAGTAACCACATCTTATATCATTCCATTCATACAAAATGTCCACAACAGGAAAAAAGGTGAGTCCTTGCCATGCAGTGGGAGGAAGAAGGCAATGAGGAGTGGCTGCTATGGTTATGGGGAGTCTTTCTGGAGTGATGAAAATGTTCTCGAATTAGGTAATGGGGATGTTTATACATTCTTGTGAATCTGTACTGAACATTTAAAATGGGTAGATATTATACTATATGAATTTCAATCTAAGAAAAGAACAAAATATGAGGAGAATATTCACTAAACATAGCATATATTTATTCCCTATATACCAATAAATATGTGTAGTAGATGCTTATATATGTTAAGAAAAAAGAACAGAAGGAAAAAATTATTTAACAGAATGTGAAAGTTGCAAGCTATAAAATCAACGAAGGATGTGAAGGCAAAAGTCATAAAGAATTCTTACAAATCAATCATGGAAGCAAGATGGCAGATTACTGACAGCCCCAAACCCCAGAGCTCTCACAAACCTAAAGGAAGGTAGAAAATGAGGGCCCTGGAAGACATGTGCCAGGTCCCATAGACAGTGAGAATCAGAACTCTGCTGGAACCCAAAAAATAGTGAAGCAATAGAATATGTGAAGAAACTATTTGTAGATATGCACTCCCCATGCCTGGAACCAAGTGCCAGCAACTTCAAGCAAGAACCTTGTGGAGAAGATCAGTGCCCACAAGAAAGGCAGCATACGATCTGCTAAGGAAAGCTGCTGGGATCCGGTGAGTAGAAGTGGAGTGCACCACATGGTGTGTCTTTGAACAAAGACCCTCCCTGGAGTCCACATGCCCATCAACAGGACAGTGAAAGCCAGCACAGAACAGGTATCCACCAGGGAAAACTTACTATGACCTGGCAGCAGCCCACAGAGGTTCAGGGTGGCACAGGGAAGCCTAAAAAGTTGCTGAATGCACAGCCATAGCAGTGGTAGTAGGGACAGCACTACCAACCATGTGCTGTACTTCTAACCCCACCAGGGACCTCCAACCAGTGAGGACATCTGGACAAACTCCTGCATTTATGTATAACTACAGTCTGTAAATCCTGGGGGGCTTGAGAGGAGCAAATTACAAGTGTGGATGGGGTGAGGCTGGCAGGTTGACAAAAGTACAAACTCCAGAGATTCTACTTAGACCTCCAAATACTTCCCTCTCCCCAGCATCAGGCACCATTCCAGAGGCAGGTATCCAATTAGCCTGCCATCTAGTGGATTGAAACACTTGTGGGGGTGTTCAACTTCTCAGAAAAGCAATAGAAAATCTGCAATTCTTATGTAATATCTGTGTTTGTTGCTGCTAAATTTGTGATGTAGCTTTTTACTGTTTGTAGTTTTTCTGTACACTCCAATAACAATTTTGCATTCTTGCTTCCCAGCTTTCTCTTTAGTCCTCCTTCCTCTCTTTCCCCTCACTGTAGTCATCACGAAAGCACCATAACCCACCTTTAAATTTGCAACCCTAAACCATTTCTTCTCCTTACCTTTTCTATCACCCTCTCCAATTTGCACTTTCTGTCAACCACTAAAACAACAACCTAGCTCTCAGTTTCCCTTCTCTCTGTCTACCCACCCACAAGCCTTCTTCACTGTCAATACTTTCAATAAATAGATTCCCAGATTTTTTTCAGCTCTGTGGTATTTATATTTGTTGCTCTGTCTCTACAATTTTTTCCATTGTTCTCTATTTTATTATCTACTCGATCTTTTCTACCTATCCCAGTCTGCTTCTTAATTAGCCCCTTCTATTAGCTCAACCACCACCCCTTTCTGCTACATAAACTTTCAACCTCATATTATCTACTAATGCTATCCCCCTGTCTCCCTCCCACCACAACCCTTACTTTAGTCTTCCAAGACCACGAAGATTCATCTTTGCTCCAACAGACAAATAAAGAAACTGGAACAGTAACAGTAACTGATCCTTACTAGGGATTACTGTAATTTTGAGGCTGCACCTTAACAACTGTGATAGATTTATTAACTAAGCCTCCTCGTCCTATGTGGAACAGGGAGTAGAATCCAGCATCTTGAGAATAAGAAGCTGATGAGTTTACTATTGAGCTACTACCCTCCCACTCCCATCTAGAGAAAAAAAAACAGACTTCAACCATCAAGTCTTGTACAATCTTTCATAAAACCCCCACTAAATGGGTACAGGAGATTAGAACCTCTCACCAAAAATGACCCCAGATACACAAATCTCAATGCAGAAACATGAAGCAACAAGGGAACAACTCTCCCTCAAAAACCAACTGCAATGCACTCTAAGGATCTAAACAATAGTGAAGAGGAAGAGATATCAAATACTGAATTCCAAAAAAATAGTAGAAAGAATGATCAATGAGCAAAAGAGGAGATACATATGCTAGTGACTGAGTTCAAAGAGGGTATGAATAAACAACTAAAAGAACTCAAAGAGAATTCAAACAAACAGATGAATGAAATTAAGAAAGACCATGCAGGATATGAAAGAGGAAATCAATAAAGACATAGAAATCCTGGAAAATAACCAATTTGAAACAAACAGCTCAATACCCCAAATAAAAACCTTAATTGAAAGCTGTTAATGAGTGGAGAGAGATGAAAACAGAGTATCAGGAACAGAAGATGAAGTAGAGGAATTAGATCCAACAGTCAAAGACCATGAAAAAATGCTAAGAAAATACGAATGAAAAGACCAAATCTACAAATCATGGGTATAGAAGAAGGAAAAGAAATACTAACTGAAGGCATAGATAACTTATTCAATAACATAATAGCTGAAAGCTTCCCCAGCCCTGAGAAAGGAAGTCACATCCAAGCTCAGGAGGCTTACAGAATACCAAACTGGCAGGACCAGAAAAGAAACACCCCCAGACATAGCATATCATAATCAAAAATGTTCAATATACAGAACACTGAAAGTTGCAAAGAGAAAAAACAGATCACTTATAAAGGTAAACCCATTAGAATAACAGCAAACTTCTCAACACAAACTCTAAATGCAAGAAGGTCATGAAAAGATATATTCCAGGTCCTGAAAGACATCTGCCAACCTATACTAGTCTATCCAGCAAAATTATCCTTTTTAATTGAAGGAGAAGTGAAAAATTTCCACAACAAACAAAAACTAAAGGAATTCATGATCAAACCAGTACTGCAGAAAATACTTGGACTCCTACACACAGAAGAATAAATTAGAGTCAGCTACAAAAATGCAAGAAAATAAGCCCCTTTGACCAAACACTGTAGCAAACAAGGAACAGGGGAAAAGTTAACATCAGGGGTATAAAAATAATTGGAAATACTACACACCTTTCAATACTAACACAGAATGTTGATGGTCTCAAAAGCACAATAAAAAGACATAGAATAGCAAATTGGATTTAAAAAAAATAAGACTCAACCATTTGTTGCTAACAGGAAACACATCTCACTGAGAAAAACAAACACTGGCTTACAGTGACAGGGTAGAAAAAGACTTCTTAAGCAAATAGACCCCCCAAAACAGCCAGGAGTAGCTATACTTTTATCTGACAAAGTAGACTTCAGACCAAAATCGGTCAGAAGAGACAATGAAAGTCACTCCATATTAATAAAAGGAACAATTCATCAAGAGGAAATAATAATTCTTAACATAAATTCACCAAAAAATCAGTGCACCCAACTACATTAAAAAAAAAACCCCACTAATGACCTTAAATGAACACATAGACCCAACACAGTGATATTGGGAAACCTCAATACCCCACTGACAAAAAAATCAACAAAGAAACATCAGAATTAACAGACACTTTAGACCAAGGGGACATAATAGACATCTACAGAGTATTTCATTCAACTACCATGCAATACACATTCTTTTTTTTTATTCATATGTACATACAATGCTTGGGTCATTTCTCCCCCCTGCCCCCAGCCTCTCCCTTACCACCTACTCTGCCCCCTCCCTCTCCCCCCCACCCCCTTGATACCCAGCAGAAACTATTTTGCCCTTATCTCTAATTTTGTTGAAGAGACAGTAAAAGCAATAATAGAAGGAACAAGGGTTTTTGCTAGTTGAGATAAGGATAGCTATACAGGGAGTTGACTCACATTAATTTCCTGTGCGTGTGTGTTACCTTCTAGGTTAATTCTTCTTGATCTAACCTTTTCTCTAGTTGCTGGTCCCCTTCTCCTATTGGCCTCAGTTGCTTTTAAGGTATCTGCTTTAGTTTCTCTGCGTTGAGGGCAACAAATGCTCGCTAATTTTTTAGGTGTCTTACCTATCCTCATATCTCCCTTGTGTGCTCTCGCTTTTATCATGTGATCAAAGTCCAATCCCCTTGTTGTGTTTGCCCTTGATCTAGTGTCCGCATATGAGGGAGAACATATGATTTTTGGTCTTTTGGGCCAAGCTAACCTCACTCAGAATGATGTTCTCCAATTCCATCCATTTACCAGCGAATGATAACATTTCGTTCTTCTTCATGGCTGCATAAAATTCCATTGTGTATAGATACCACATTTTCTGGATCCATTCATCAGTAGAGGGGTATCTTGGCTTTTTCCATAATTTGGCTACTGGGAATAGTGCTGCAATAAACATGGGTGTGCAGGTGCCTCTGGAGTAACCTGTGTCACAGTCTTTTGGGTATATCCCCAAGAGTGGTATGCAATACACATTCTTGTCAGTAGCTCATGGAACTTTCTCTAAAATAAATCATATTTTAAGTTGCAAAGCTAGTCTTAATGAATTTATGAAAAGTGAAATAATCCCCTGTATCATATTAACACAATGAAATAAAATTAGAACTCAACAAAAGAAACTACAGAAAATATTTGAACACATGGAGACTAAACAAGACATTGCTAAATGTCTTTCATCAAAGAAATAAGGGAAGAAATTAAAAAGTTCCTAGAACCTAATAAAAATGAAAATACAACCTACTAGAACCCATGGGACACAGCAAAAGCCATGCTAAGGGGAAAGTTTATAGCTATGAGTGCCTATATTTAAAAAACAGAGACATCTCAAATAAACAACTTAATGATACACCTTAAACTTCTAGAAAAACAAAAACAAAACAAACCCAAGACTACCAAACAAAACAGAATAATAAGGATCAGGGCCAATATCAATGACATTAAGACCAAAAAAAAAAAAAACTCTGCAAAGAATCAATGAAAATAAAGTTAGTTCTTCTAAAAGATTAAAAAGATTGATAAAACTGTAGGCAACCTGACTAGATGGAGGAAGGAAAAGACACAAATTAATAAAATAAAAAATTAAAAAGGGAACATAACCACAAATACTAATGAAATCCAGAAGATCATTAGGAAATACTTTGAAAACTTATATTCAAGAAAACTGGAAAATCTAGAAGAAATGGATAAATTTCTAGATGATTAAACCAACCAAAACTGAACCAAGAAGATATCAACTGCCTAAATAGATTTATAACAAACAATGAGATTGAAGCAGTAATAGAGTCTCCCAACAAAGAAAAGCCCAGGACCTGATGGATCCACAGCTACCATATCTTTAAAGAAGAACTAATGCCAATACTCCTTAAACAGTTCCAGGAAATAGAAAAGGAACACTACAAACTCATTCTATGAAGCCAGAATTATACTCATTCCAAAACCCAACAAAGGTACAACAAGAAAGAGAATTACAGACCAATACCTTAAATGAATATATACACAAAATTCTCAATACAATACTGGCAAGCTGAATTCAACACATCAAAAAGATTATACAACACAACCAAGTTTCATTCCAGGAATGCAAGGATGGTTCAACATATGCAAATCTATAAATGTAATACAGCATATAAACAGAAGCAAAGACAAAAATCAAATGATAATTTCAATAGATGCAGAAAAAGGCTTTGACAAAATTCAGTACCCTTTCATGATAAAAGCATTAAAGAAACTAGGAATAGAAGAAATGTTCCTCAACATAATAAAGGCTATATATGACAAACCTAGAACCAACATTATACTAAACGGATAACAACTAAAACCATTCTTGCTAAAATCAGAAACGAGACAGGATGTCCACTTTCCCCGCTTTTAATTCAGTATAGTTCTGGAATTCCTAGCCAGAGCAATAAGACAAAAGCAAGAAATAAAAGGGATTCAAATAGAGAAGGAAGAGGTCAAACTATCCCTATTTGCAAATGATTTGATTCTATACCTAAATGATCCTAAAAACTCCACCAAAAAAATATTAGAAACCATAGGGATTTTCCAAGATGGCAACTAGAGGGAGGAAGAAGATAGCATGTGTTCCTTAAAGTAAAAATTTTCCTGAGATGCTGGAGACACACCAGACAGGAAAAAACCACCAAGAAGAGGCAAAACTCTGACACTTCCACAACCCCAGCCTGCACATAACTTCCCCATGCTACAGTATATGGAGAAACCAGAAGGGCTCCCGTGCTGCCAGGCAACAGCTCCTAACCTGCTTGGCAGACCAACAGGTAAGCAAATAAGCAACATCTTTCCTTCTCCTTTCTTTTTTCTTTACCTTCTTTGCTTTCTTTCTCCTCTTACCCTTCCACTCTAGATACCATCATTTTTACTATTACTAGCTAGAAAATACTAAATTGCACACAGTACAAGAACAGTAACAGCAGCAAGTAGAATGACGAAAGGATGGAAAAAAGATGGAAACCATTTTCCCCCCAATAATAAATTAGTACAGGAACAAGAGGGAAATGAAGAAAACAGAAGCCCAGATCCAGACTCCAACAAAACAAAGATAAACTACGACAAAGAACCCAACAAAGCCCACAAGAACACTCTGAAAAAAGAAATACTGCAAGCAATCAATGACAACTTTATAGAGATGATACTGGATATGGTCAACCAAAATGTACAGGAGACACTCAAGAAATACCAAGACAACAAAAATAGAGAATTTGAGAAAGCACAAGAACAAATAAACTATAGAAGCACTGTATAAACAACAAAGTGAAACAAAGAACACCATAAATAGAGAGATAAATGAACTCAGGAAGAAAATAGACAATATTAAAGAGGAAGTGACCCAGGATATGGAAAACCTCAGAAAAAAGAATGAAACAGAAATGCAAAACAAAATGGAAGGCCAATCTAGCAGACTAGAACAAGCAAAAGACAGAATCTCAGAACATGAAGATGAAATGGTAAATAAAGGAAAAACTGAAGAACTACTAGTTAGACAAGTCAAGATCTGTGAAAGGAACATGTAAGAATTCAATGACTCCATCAAAAGACCAAACCTGAGAATCATGGGCATTGAAGAAGGAGAAGAGGTGCAAACAAAAGGAATTTGTAATATATTCAACAAAATAATAACAGAAAATTTCCCAAATCTAGAGAAAACTATGCCCATTCAGGTACAGGAAGCCTCCAGGACAACAAACAGACTTGGTCAAAATAGAACTACCCCACATCATATTACCATTAAAACAACAAGCACAGAGTATAGCGAAAGAATATTGAAGGCTCTAAGAGAGAAAAAACAAGTAACTTACAAAGTTAAACCCATCAAAATCACAGCAGATTTCTCAACGGAAACATTAAAAGCACAAAGAGCATGGGGTGAGGTCTTCCTGGCACTGAATGAAAATAACTTCAACCCCAGGATACTCTACCCAGCAAAACTAACATTCAAAGTAGATGGAGCAATAAAAGTCTTCAATGATAAGCAGAAACTAAAACAATATATGACCACCTCTACAAAAGATTCTTCAAAGGATTCTACAAACAGAAAGTGAAACCAACATAACCATGAAAGGACAGGCAGTACCAAATCACAGGAGAAGAAAAGGCAAGAGAGTAGAGAGTAACATCAATGTATCTACACACAATCACACCCTTAAACAACTGAGACAATTAAATGACAGGAATCACCACATACCTATCCATACTAACACTCAATGTTAATGGACTTAATTCCCCCATTAAAGGAACAAACTGGATTAAAAAGGAAGATCTAACAATTTGTTGCTTACAGAAGAACCATCTCATCGATAGAAATAAGCAGAGACTCAGGGTGAAAGGCTGGAAGAAGATTTACCAAGCCAATGGTCCCTGAAAACAAGCAGGAGTAGCAATACTTATCTCGGACAAAGTAGACTTCAAACCTACACTGATCAAACAAGACAAAGAAGGACATTCCATACTAATAAAAGGGGAAATACACCAAAAGGAAATAACAATTATCAACCTATATGCACCCAACATCAACGCACTAAAAACATATATAAACTCCAACACAGTGGTAGTGGGAGACTTTAATACCTCCCATCACCAATAGATAGGTCATCCAAACAAAAAATCAATAAAGAAATCCTAGACCTCTTTTTTTTGGTGCAGATAGCCCTCCCGTAATCATGGTTAATGTTCCTAAAACCTGCTGGACTTTCTGTAAAAAGTGCAGCAAGCACCAGCCTCACAAAGTGACCCAGTACAAGAAGGGCAAGGATTCTCTGTATGCCCAGGGAAAACAGTGTTATGGCAGGAAGCAGAGTGGCTATGGTGGGCAGACCTAGCCTATTTTCCAGAAAAAAGCTAAAACTACAAAGAAAATAGTGCTGAGGCTTGAGTGTGTTGAGCCCAACTGCAGATCTAAGAAAATGCTGGCTATTAAGAGATGCAAGTATTTTGAACTGGAAGGCGACAAGAAGAGAAAGGGACAAGTGATCCAGTTCTAAGCTCCATTTTTTGTTTTTTTATGAAGAAAATAAAATCATGCAGTCAATTTCAAAAAAAAAAAAAAAAAAAGAAATCCTAGACCTAAACATACCATAGAGCAAATGGACCTAATTCATGTCTACAGAACATTTCATCCAACTTCTACACAGTATACATTTTTCTCAGCAGCCTATAGAACCTTCTCAAAAATTGATCATACCCTAGGGCACAAAGCAAGCCTCAGCAAATATAAGAAAATAGAAATAATACCATGCAGTCTATCTGATCATAATGCATTGAAACTAGAGCTCAACAACAAAAATAATAACAAAAAACATGCAAGCAGCTGGAAACTGAACAACACATTGCTCAATGACCAATGGGTCATTGATGAAATAAAAGAGGAAATTTAAAGGTTCCTGGAAGTTAACGAAAATGAAAACACAACCTACCAGAACCTATGAGACACAGCACAGGCAGTCCTGAGAGGAAAGTTTATAGCCATGAGTGCATATATTAAAAAGACTGAAAGATCCCAAATCAATGACCTAATGCTACATCTCAAAGTACTAGAAAAACAAGAACAAGCAAATCCCAAAACAAACAGGAGAGAAATAATAAAAATAAGAGCTGAAATCAATGAAATAGAAACCAAAAAAAAATTACAAAGAATTAATGAAACTAAGTTAGTTCTTTGAAAAAATAAACAAGATCGACAGATCCATAGCAAACCTGACTAAAATGAGAAGAGAAAAAACTCAAATCAGTAAAATCAGGAATGCAAAAAGGGAGATAACAACATAACAACAAACACCATGGAAGTCCAGGAAATTATCAGAGACTGCTTTGAGAACCTATATTCTAATAAATATGAAAATCTTGAAGAAATTGATAGATTTCTAGATACTTATGACCATCCAAAATTGAACCAAAAGGATATTAATCACCTGAACAGATCTATAACACAAAATGAAATTGAAGCAGCAATAAAGAGTCTCCTAAAAAAGAAAAGTCCAGGACCTGATGGATTCTCTGCTGAATTCTATCAGACATTTAAAGAAGAATACCAATCCTTCTTAAACTGTTCCACAAAATACAAAGGGAAGGAAAACTGCCTACTACATTTTATGAAGCCAATATTACACTCATCCCAAAACCAGGCAAAGACACCTCCAAAAAGGAGGACTATAGGCCAATCTCCTTAATGAACATTGATGCAAAAATACTCAATAAAATAATGGCAAGCTGAATTCAACAACACATCAAAAAGATCATTCACCACCATGACTAAGCCGGCTTCATCCAAGGAATGCAGGGGTGGTTCAACATATGCAAATCAATAAATGTAATACAGCACATTAATAGAAGCAAAGACAAAAACCACTTGATCATCTCAATATATGCAAAAAAGCCTTTGATAAGATCCAACACCATTTCATGATAAAAGCTCTAAGAAAACTAGGAATAGAAGGAAAGTACCTCAACATTATAAAAGCTATATATGACAAACCTACAGCCAACATTATACTTAATGGGGAAAAACTGAAACCATTTCCCCTAAAATCAGGAACAAGACAAGGATGCCCACTATCCCCACTCCTATTCAACACAGTACTGGAGTTCCTAGCCAGAGCAGTAAGGCAAGAAGAAATAAAAGGAATACAAATAGGTAAAGAAACTGTCAAAATATCCCTGTTTGCAGACGATATGATCCTATACCTTAAAGACCCAAAAAACTCTACTCAGAAGCTCCTAGAAACCATCAACAGCTATAGCAAGGTGGCAGGATACAAAATCAACTTACAAAAATCATTAGCTTTTCTGTACACTAATAATGAACAAAATGAGAAAGAATCTATGAAAACAATCCCATTTACAATAGCTTCAAAAAAAATCAAATACCTAGGAATAAAACTAACAAAAGATGTGAATGACTGCTACAAGGAAAACTATGAACCACTGAAGAAAGAGTTTGAGGAAGACTATAGAAGGTGGAAAGATCTCCCATGTTCATGGATAAGTAGAATCAACATAGTAAAAATGGCTATACTACCAATTTCAATTTACATGTTTAATGCAATCCCATCAAAATCACAATGACATTCATCACAGAAATTGAAAAATCTACCCTAAAATTCATTTGGAAACACAAGAGACCACAAATAGCCAAGGCAATACTCAGCAAAAAGAGCAATGCTGGAGGTATCACAATACCCAACTTCAAACTATATTACAAAGCAATAGCAATAAAAACAGCATGGTACTGGCACAAAAAAGAGACATGAAGACCAGTGGAACAGAAAAGAGGACTCGGATATGAAGCCACACAACTATACCCAACTTATTTTTGACAAAGGCACTAAAAATATACAATGGAGAAAAGACAGCTTCTTCAACAAAAACTGTTGGGAAAACTGGTTAGCAGTCTGCAAAAAACTGAAATTAGATCTATGTTTATCACCTTGTACTAGTATCAACTCAAAATGGATCTAGGACCTTAATATAAGACTCCAAACTCTAAAGTTGATACAGGAAAGAGTAGAAAACCTTTGGAAGTAATAGGTATAGGCAAGGGCTTCCTCAATGGAACCCCAGCAGCTCAGCAATGAAGAGAAAGCATAGACAAATGGGACCTTATAAAACTAAAAAGCTTCTGCTCAACAAAAGAAAAGGTCTCTAAACTGAAAATATTTCTCCCACAGAGTGGGAGAAAATATTTGCCAGCTATCATCAGACAAAGGACTGATAACCAGAATATACAGGGAGCTCAAAAAACTAAACTCTCCCAAAATTAATGAACCAATACAGAAATGTACAAGTGAACTAAACAAAACTTTCTCAAAAGAAGAAATTCAAATGGTCAAAAAACACATGAAAAAAAGCTTACCATCTCTAGCCATTAAAGAAATGCAAATCAAAACTACACTAAGATTCCACCTCACCCATGTTAGAATAGCCATCATTACAAACACCACCAACAACAGGTGTTGGCGAGGATGTGGAGAAAAAGGAACCCTTATACACTGCTGGTGGTAATACAAACAGTACAACCACTCTGGAAAAAAATTTGGAGGCTTCTTAAAAATCTAAACATAGATCTGCCATTTTCTAGCAATACCACTCTTGGGGATATACCCAAAGGAATGGGAAATAGGCTACTCCAGAGGTACATGTGCACCCATGTTTATTGCGGCACTATCTACAACAGCCAAGTTATGTAAACAGCCAAGATACCCCATCACTGACAAATGGATTAAGAAAATGTGGTATTTATACACAATGGAATTTTATGCAGCCACGAAGAAGAATGAAATCTTATCTTTCACAAGTAAATGGATGGAACTGGAGAACATCATCCTAAGCAAGGTTAGCCAGGCCCAGAAGACCAAAAATTGTATGTTCTCCATCATATATGGACTTTAGATCAAGGGCAAACACAACAAGGGGATTGGACTTTGATCACATGATAAGGTGAGTGCGCACAAGGGAGGTATGAGGATAGGTAGGTAACCTCTCTTCCCCAAAAGAAGATAGCATTTGTCTTCAATGCAAAGGAACTAATGCAGAAACTTTAAAGCAACAGAGACCAATAGAAGAAGGAGACTAGGAACTAGAGAAAAGGTTAGTTTGAGAAGAATCAATTTAGAAAGTAACACATATGTACATGGAAGCAATACTAGGAATCTCCCTATATAGCTATCCTTACCTCAACTAGCAAAAACCCCTGGTCCTCCTTATTAATGTTTATAATCTCTCTTCAACAAAATTGAGATAAGGACAAAAGAGTTTCTGCCTGAAGTGAGGGGGTTGGGGGAAGGATGGTGTGGGGGGAAGGGGAGAGTAATGACCCAATTATTGTATGCACATATGAATAAAGGAAATTATTTTTAAAAGTAAAAAAAAAAAGAAATCATAAACTCTCTTGGCAAAGTATCAGGACACAAAATTAATATACAGAAATCAGTAGCCTTTTAACTAACACAGACTGCGAAAGAAACCAAGGAAACAATCCTATCTATAGTAGCCTCAAAAGTATGTATGAATACATTTAACTAAGGAAAACAAAGACCTTTACAATGAAAACTATTAATCACTGAAGAGAGAAATTGAAGAAGACATTGGAAGATGGAAGTATTTCCCATGTTTGTGAGTCAGCAGAATCAACATTATGAAAATGGCTATACTACCAATTACAATTTACATGTTCAATTCAATCCCTATCAAAATTCCAGTGAAATTCTTCACAGAGATAGAAAAATCAATCCTAAAATTCATATGGAAACACAAAAGACCTCAAATAGCCAAAGCAATTTTGAGCAAAAAGTCCAATGCTGGAAGTATCATAATAACTGACTTCAAACTATACTACAGAGCCATAACAATAAAAACATCATGGTATTGGCACAAAAACAGACATGAAGACCAACAGAACAGAATAGAAGACCCAGGCATAAATCCATGCAGCTATAATCAGCTGATTTTTAACAAAGGAGCCCAAAACACATGATGAAGAAAAGATAGCCTCCTCAACAAATGTTGCTGGGAAAACTGGATATTCACATGTAGAAAACTAAAACTAGATCCTTGTCTTTCACCCTGTACCAATATCAACTCAAAATGGATCAAATACCTTAACATAAGGCCTGAAACTTTGAAACTACTATGGGAAGTAGTAGGAAATACACTGGAACATATAGGCATAGGCAATGACTTCCTAAATAGAATTTCAAGGGCTCAGCAACCAAGAGAAAGAATGAACAAATGGGACTGCATCAAACTAAAAAGCTTCTGCACAGCAAAAGAAAAAGTCGCTAGACTTAAGAGACTGCCCACAGAATGAGAGAAAATCTTTGCCAGCTACTCATCTGATAGGGAACTAATATCCAGAATCTACAGGGAATTAAAAAAAAAACACAACCTCCAAAGAATCAAATTCCAATGAAGAACTGAGCACATGAATTGAATAGGGAATTCTCAAAGGAAGAGGTACAAATGGCCAAAAAATACATAAAGAAATGTTCAACCTCCCTGGATATAAAAGAGATGCAAATCAAAATTACACTGAGATTTCATCTCACTCCAGTTAGAATGGCCATATTCAAGGGCAAAAAACAGCAACAAATGCTGGAGAATATGTGGTGAAACAGGAATACTTATACACTGTTGGTGGGAATGCAAATTAGTACAACTATTATGGAAAGCAGTGTGGAGATTACTCTAAAAGCTAAAGATAAAACTGCCATATGATCCAGTGATACCACTCCTGGGCATCTATCCAAGGAAACATAAGTCAGGATACAACAGAGACACCTGTACACCAATGTTCATTGCAGCACTACTTGTAATAGCCAAGCTATGTAAGCAACCCAGATGCCTTACAACTGATGAATGGATCAAGAAAATGTGATACTCAGCCATAAGGAAAAATGACACCATGTAATTTGAAGGTAAATGGATGCAATTGAAGGACATCATGCTAAGCGAAGTAAGCCAGGTTCAGAAAGACAAAGGCCGCGTGTTTTCTCTCATATATGGAAGACAGATCCAAAACATAAACATATACACAAAACAAACATTATTATATACAAAGTTATATGTAGAACATGTTTGTAATAGTGGAACTACTCTATGGACCTCGGGGGAGGAGGGAAAGGAAAGGAAAATGATAGAGAATCAACAATATCGAAATACATCTGTGCAGGTAGAGGATATAACAATATGTATTGAAAGCAGTTGGATAATGGGGAGAGTGGGTGGGAATGGGTAAGAGAGTGTAATAGAGGGGGGTTAACTGACCAAAGTAAAGTATTCTCACAGTGGGGAAACATTGAGAAATCCCTTTAAACATTGACTTTGGAATTAATAACAAAAGACAGAACTGTAAAATAGGTACAGTAGGGAATGGTACTAAAAGAGAGGCTGAAAGGAGGAGATGAAGGTGAGGGAATATGGTTGGTGGGCTTCATATACATATATGAAATAGAATGATGAAACCTCTTGCAACTGCTTTAAGTGTGGCAGGGAGATTTCCAGGGGGAGGGAGGGGGATATTGTGGGGGCAATTGAACCAATGTACAATGTAAGCCTATTTGGAATTGTCACAATGAATACTCCCTGTACAATGAATATATTCTAATAAAAATGAAAGAAAAAGAATTCTTATAAGTCAGTAAGCAAAACAACACATCAGGAAAGTAAGCAATGATAGGAACAGACAATTCACAGAATACAGAATGTCCAGTAAGCACAATAAGATATAGAACCTTGGAAATAAAAACTAAATCCACTACAGAAGTTATTTTACACCCACCACAAAAGCAAAGCAAGAGTGAACATGGTGGTACAAGTCTGTAGTTCCAGCACTTGAGAAATAGAGGCAGGAAAATTGAGAGTTCAAGGCCAGCCTGGGCTACATAGCAAGACCCTGTCTCAAAAAGAAAAACCAGGGCTAGAGGTGTAGTACAGTGGTAGATCACTTGCATAACATGCACAAGGCCCTGGGTTTGATCCCCAGTCCACGTATACACACACAAAGAAAAAAAATAACAACACAGTTGCAGAAAGATGTGCCTGGCATGATCCTATGAAATAAAATCTTTAAACATGTAAAGTAATATTCCTTATTGTTTGTGGATAGTTGTAAGGCACAGGAAGACAATTTGTGAGCATCCATTAACCATAAAGGAAGTATTCTGGCATTGCTATCATATTATTTAAATCTTCTGTGCCTCAGTTTCATCCTGTGTACAATGGAAACAATGCCTCAGTCATAAGGCTGTTGTGAGGATTAAGCATAGGTACTATGTATAAACTGCTTAGCATCATGCCTGGCACAGAGAAAGGTTATAACTGTGATACAAATTAAAAGCACCTGAGTGCATCTTATCTCCCACTATCTCTTGTTTTTTGTTTTTTTTTTTTTTTTTGCTTCTCTTTGGGAAAAAAAGCTGCTTTAAGGATAATGACCTGCAACTGACATATTACTTTACCTAAATTAAGCAGGTACTTCCAAGTTGTTTTAACAAAAGTTTTCAAAGCAGTTTAAATGTTCCCCTGAAATGTTTTCATGTCATGACAAACCCCTTAAGATATAACTACTTAAAGATCTATTTCTACCCAATCACATATTTAATTGTCAAATTATGAATAAGTGGTGGCAGAAATCATAAGATTTCTTATTCATGAATATATTTGCTAACAAACTCCAAAACATGACTCTTACTTCAGCTGCAAAAGCATAACAAGAGCTAGCCTATAGCTTCAAAAGTAGTCCAAAGTCAATGCCCAAAGTACCTCCCTAGCTGGAAAGCCCAAGGCCTGGACATACCGGAGTGGGACCTATAATTCTGGTACAGCTGGTGGATCCTCTTGGGCTTCCGGACAGCACAATGCTTGTCTACTGTGTTTCTGCTGGCATAGTGGAAAAGAGAGCGTAGATCACTAAAACGGAAGGCCACACCTTTCATGATGCTCTGGGCTGTGTCTCCGGTGAGGAACATGGCATTGGGGTCATTGATACATTTCATCAGCAATGCCAGCTCAGCTTGGGTGAAGTCCTGAATCTCATCACCATACAGCTCATGGATGGACCAAGGAAGCACCTTAAGCTTTGACAGTCTCCGGGACAGGTTGTATAGAACATCCTCTTCATCAAAATACCCTTTCTGGGACCTGATCTGCTGATACAGACAAAAGAGGCTATAGATCTCACTCCGGTCTTCCTTGAAATTTGGAGATCGTTTCCTACCTAATTTTTTATATGCTTCTTCAGTGAGTCTCCCATGGGGACAGCCAAGGGCCTCAAAAGAACCCTTCAGAAAAGATTTTATTTCTTTCCAAATCAACGCAGGGTTGTACAAAGTTTTCCCTTTGGCCATTTTGGGCCATATCTCATTGGTGAACACCTCAAATGTCACGTATATCCGGGGATCACTATCACCTGTACGTGTTTCTGCAGCTTTGTCCTCCTCACTATAGTTCCCATCTGCCTCAGCCTCATCCTCATCCTCTTGCCAAATGGGGATGTTCAACTCTTCTTGTGTGGACCATCCTAAAATAGTTCTTTTTAAGCTTCCATCTTCATTCCTCAGAAAGAATGGTTTGGGAAGAGAAGCATCAAGCAAGAGGAGTAGCTGTTTGGAAGTAACAAACAGAGGAAAGTTCTCATCCCTCAAGTCCTGGAGTTTGTGGACATTTGGATCCAGTGGTTTGTAGTGACTGGTGGCCTTGGTAGACTTGGAAAGCTCAATAAAATTCCTTTGTACCTCCTGGCACAGAACATGGTTCTTGGTCACAAAGATCTGGTGCAGATGCTCCAGCTGATGAGGACATTCAGGTACACAACCTTCTGCCACTTGGCCATCTCCTGCTGGCTCCACCCCAGCCCCTGTTGCACAGGCCTCACTCTCTTGTTCCTCATCTATGCTGTCTACTGTTTCCACTTTAAAGGAACCCTCCTCTTCTTCATCCTCTTCTTCTTCCTCCCTACCTGGACCCTCTTTCCCAGGTTCTACTTCCAACCTTCTCTTTGGCAAGATCTGTTTGGCCAGCAATGGGCTTCCTGCTTGCTCTGCTTTTTCCCAATAAACATGGAATTTCTTCCACAACCTATACAAGCAGCAGGTGGTCTTCCCAGTGCCACTCCGCCCAATGAGGATGATGGGTTCCAGTGGTCTGGGATTGAGGTTGATCACAGCATACTCAAGCTCACCCACTCGGAAAGGGTACTCCACTGTTGCTGTCATGTCATTGAGGATGTTGAAGGCCATGTTGGTGCTGAAGCTGTGGAATTTCATGATGTTATACTCTGTCTCCACAGCACTGGCTGGTGGAAAATACTCAGGATCCACACATTCCCTGTTCTTCTCTGCCTCTGTGTCCTCCACATAGCAGTGGGGTATTCGCTTTTGGATTTTCATGTTAGCTGACACTTGGCTTTTGTTGATACCTTTCAGCTTCTTACGTAGGACACAGGACAAGCCCCGGTTGTAGGCACTACAGATGGCCATGATGGAATCTGACAACTTGCAGTGATCTAAGACAATGTCCCATATTCGGATGATTTCTGTGTAGACCCTCCCTGACTTCTCCACACAGTATGTGTTCCGCTCTGTAGCAATGATTTTCTCTGGGTTCTCGCTGCATCGAGGGGAAAAGTCAATTGCGAGTTCCCACAGCATCCTGGCTCCTCTGTCCAGCTTTGCTTCAAAGAGCTGAATGTTTCCTTTAGAGTGCTTCAGTCGCTTCTGCAGACCCTGGGTCCACTCACCATTCCCTAGCTGCTGGATAGCAAGGATGATTTTCTTCTTTATGACTTTGGTCATAACTTTACTGGACAGCTTCTTCAGCATTTCTGAAGTGCACTCGATTTCCCAAGTCATGTTATCAAAGTCCTGGAGACAGGCCTCAATCTCCTGCATACTCCAATTGTCTTGATCATCTCTGCCCTCCCTCCCCCTGTTACCAGCAGGAATGAGCTGTGAAGCCCCAGGGCCTGCCTGAGCACATCCTTCCCTGGCCTCTGGGACAGCAGGATTATTCCCACTACAGTCAGAGCTCCTCACACTCAGGGTTTGCTGGAGTTTGTCCTTCTTTCCTTCCATGCCAGCTCCCACCTCAAGAGGCTCAGAGTACTGAGGATAGTCCTTTGGGAGGGAAATATCCAATTCAACCTGCTGAATCAAAACTGTGATGTCCTGCACGAGGCGATCTCTAAGGGATCGAGGCCTGGTGGCTCCAGGTTCCAGCCTAGTCACCTGGGCATCAGGAAGAATGTCCCAGCTGTCAGGAACTGTGGTTCCTTCAGAGAGGATTCTGGCAGTGGTGTCACATGGCAGTGACTTGAAGGAACCCTGGGACTTGAGCTGAGATGTATGACCAGGGACAGAAGACCGAGACAGCCTCCCAAGGTGGGCAGCAGAATCTTGCCGGCTCCTCCGCCTGCTTTCTGTCAGAGCTTTGTTCCAGGCCAAAAGCAGAGCATCATTTTTCTTAATCCGGTGTCTTACATCTTTACCCTCTTTGTTCTTCAGGTTGAAGTTGATGTCGAACTTCACCAGCAGATCTATCAGCTTCTTTGTACGCTTCAGCATGCCCTTCTGGAAGAGGAGGTGCATCAATGTGTTTCCATTGCTGTCCTGGATGTTAGGGTTGAGGTAGTAAAATTCAGTGGAGTTGGACCAGAATAAATCCAACAGGTGACTGAGGAAGTTAAAGCCAATGTCAGCTGAAAGACAAACAAAATTCTGTGAGTGTGGAGCCACTCTTTTCAGGGAGCAACAGACCTTGGGTTTGAGATAGGCAACAGCTTGGGGCATCTCATAATACTGACCTCCTCTAAGGATCTGATACCCATTAAATAACCCAGTGTTCTCAACCAAGATGAATCCCCTGAACATGTCTGGAGGCAGTCTGACTGTCAGTCAGAAGGATGCATTGACAGCTAGTAGGCAAAGGGCAGGGATGCTACTGAATATCCTGTCATGCACAAAAAAGTCCTGACAACAAAGAATTACCAGCCCAAATGTCAATAGTACCTCCTGAAATAACCTTATGATATTCTAGTAAGATCCTTTATGTCAGGATTCTTAAAAAATGGTCATCTACAGTCAGCCAACTTTGAAATTAAAAATCCTCATTGTACCTACTCTAATCATTCACTGTAATGGTCATTTCTTCCCATCATGCTATGGGTGAGAGGCCTGGAGATATAAGCAGGCCTGGTCAGGAAATGGTTCTTTTTCAGATCACTTTTTCCCACACAAAAAGATCAAAAAGCACAGCATCAGTTCTAATATGCAACTTCCTCCTCAAGGAAGGACTGCTTAAAAAACAAGGCTTACCATTTATATCCAGAAAGATGTGAAGTGCAGCATGCAAAGGAGTATCACCTTCTGTGAGAGAAATACCACGGGGGTCTGCACCCTTGGTCAAGAGAAGAAAAGCCAATTCAAAGTCCTCTTGTCTCAAGCACATGAGAAGTGGCCTCCCCTGGCTTTCCTGGAGGCCCTCTGGCAGGGCTGAAAGGGGCAGAAGAGATGGTACCGTGAGCTCTGACCCTAGGAAGAGGCACAGCTTGGCTCACTCAGGAGAAGAGGCTGCTCCTCCCATTATGTTGCTGACTCAACTACCAAGATGCTCCTACCATCTCCCTTCCTGAAAGGCAAAGCTTCTGAGTGCTTTTAGGAGAAAGTCCTGCTCCTTCAAGGGCTGGCCTGTCCATAGGCCATGACCCTCCCACCTCTCCTGCCTGTTCTCTCATCTCAACACAGGACCCAAGTCCACCCATGCACAGCCTCACTGGAGTGAGGACAGGGCACAAGAATGATGGAAACCCTAACGTTTCCTAACACCACACCTGGCATAGTTAGTGATAAGGACCTGAGAACACTTCCTAATCCTCTGCTTCTATTAAGCTTCTACCCTCCATAGTCATCTTCCCTGACACCTCTCAACCCCCTACACCACTTTCCATTGAGATCAGTCCATACATTCCTCTGCTCTACACCCTCCCTGGAGATCTGCAGCCCTACTGTACAGCTGCAGCAGCTGTGCATTTGCCTATGTGGACCTGGTTCCTAGCATCTGATTCTGGGAGATGCTCTATGAGCAGATGCTGAATCAAAAAATAAAACAGGAATTCTATTGATAGTAGTCTTCAACCAAAGAAAGTAGCACTGCATACAAAGAAAGAGTGTAAAGAAATAAAACATAGAAGGTACTCCATCTACCTCCTGACAGCTGTGAGTGGAGCCAGTACCTAAAGGTTTTGCAGTGTATGTGGCACTTTGAAAGCTGAAGACAAATGAGTTATTGCTCCTTATGAAGGGCACTTCTTACATAGCAAAACAAGCAGAAAACCATTCAGCTAAGGTACTCTTCCAAAAGCCTGCACACATTAACTCATTTAATATTTAAAACAGCCTTAAGAAAGACTATTATTTTATTTATTTTTTTTTGTATGAGTGAACTCAGGGCCTCACACTCCTACCACTTGAGCCACTCCACCAGCCCTCATTCTCTTTTTATAAATGATATAAAGGCATGAATAGCATGTCAAAGGGCATACAGTTAGTAATGGTATGATGAGTGGGGTGGAGGGAATGAGTGAAGGAGAAGGTTGGTGTTTTTAAATTATTTTTAAAATCAGATTCAATTTAACACGATGTCTGCACACACCAGACACACACCCCAACCATGTGTGATTATTCCAAATAAAGCAGCAGATGTTTCCACACACCAACTAACAAGCATCACAAATCCCAATTTGTGGATCACAAAAGAATGCCACATTGTTCACAAAGAGCCATGTAACATATCTGAGAGAGAGGCCAGGTGGAATTGACCACTGTGGGCTGAACCAGGCCCAAGGATCCTCCACAGGCTTGCTGTTTCCCACACAAGAGAAGAAGACAACAGGAATAAATGGGATTCACAAAAATGCAGAGTTGCTACAAAGCAACTCACTTATAGGCCACTAACCCCCATCACTGCTTCAAAACAAGAAGATACAATGGAGAGAATGAGGCAGAACTTCATGATGTCTCTAAAAGCAAGACAGCCAGGATATGGCCTTTACTCCCCTGTCAAGACAACTCAGACAACTTTCTGGCACTCGTCATCCAGGCATTCTCACCTCCATTGTCTATCAGGCAGCCCAACAGTTGTGTCCTCCGCTGGTCCCAGGCACTGAGGTGAGGGATGACAGTGCAGATGTCCAGGTTCGAAAGGTCGCACTCTTTCATGAGGCAATCTCCAACAGGTGGCTCCCCACTCACTTTGCGGGTCAGCAGCAGAAGCACTTCCGGCCATTTCTGTTTTTCCAGTAAGAACTTGATGAAGGTGTTGGCACAGTCTCGATTAATGTCACAGATCAGGTCAGAAGGAATTTCTTTCAAAAATAAGAATAAACCACACTCGAAAACAGATTCATATGACTTCCCTCTTCCTCCTCCATCCTCCAACTATATCCCAACATATATACATAATTAAGAGGGATGAAGACTCAACAGTTTTAAGCACTAAGGAAACTGAGCAAGTAATTAATTAACATAGGCAAGATACTTTGCTATTAATGAACATCAATATAAGCACAGATCACATGGGCTTCTAGAGGTTAAAACACTCCATGAAGAGTATAGAGACCAGCACCAGAGATGAAAGAATGATAATTGTGTCTGAAGACAGAATGCTTGAGTTAGAGCAAATACTTTAATCAGGCAAAAGTCTGACTTAAAATTTTCATAGTATTGAGTCTATGCCCTTCTTAAGAAACACTGAAATACAAGGAGACACTATAGAATAATTAAAAAGCTAAGAGTTATAGGGTAATGATGAAAGGATAGTTTATCCTTCAATTCTTAATTTTGTATAATCATGGATAAGTATTTCCATCTGATCTTTGAAGTCTAGAGACAAGATAATGGGTATCCCTTTTCATATTACTGGTGCTTCTTAAGGGTGGAAAACTTTTAAAATAGATCCTCAGTAGGTTGATTGCCAGATTTAGCAAATAAAAATATAGATGTCAGTGAACAAATAAATTCTTAGTATATCTCATGCAATATTCAGGACATATTTATACTTAAAAACATTGTTTATCTAAAATTTAAACTCTACTGGGCATTCTGTATTTGGCCCAGCAATCCTGCTAGTAACAAGGCAGGGAAGAACAGATGGAAACGAATCAAAAATTATTAAATAAGTACAACTTTATTTGTATTTGCCAGATTTTGCTTCTCATATTTTTCTAAATATTGAATGAATATTCATTTTAATATTTAAAATATTCACTTAAAACAAGAAAATTAAATAGACTAGTCTATCATCTTATTTTAACAAGTATCAGAATAAAAGTATAAAAGTAAACTTTTAAAATAGACATTTGCAGTTTTGTCCCCCAGAATCTATTCGCATATCTTCCAATACAGCCCGCTCCCACCTTCCCACAACCCCTCTTGGGGTGTGGCAAGAATGGTCAGCATAGGATTTCGGCCTGAGTCCATCAAGATTCTTCATCTTCCAGACTACAGTTATTGGTTCAGAGATACACAATGTATGAAAAGTGAAGCTGGGCACTGGTGGCTCACACCTATAATCCTAGCTACTCAGGAGGCAGAGATCAGGAGGGTCACATTTCGAAGCCAGACCCAGCAAATGGTTTGTGAGACCCTATCTCGAAAAAATCCTTCACAAAAAAGGGCTGGCAGAGTGGCTCAAGGTGTAGGCCCTGAGTTCAAACCCCAGTACCAGAAGAAAAAAAAAAGTGAAGCTAGGAGTTTTGTTCAAACTATTTTGAGAAACAGAGAGAGAGAGAGAAAGGGAGAGAGAGAGAAATGAGTCCCCAAGTTCAGAAATGCTGGACAAGTCAGAGGTTAAGGACCTAGATTTGTTTCCACTGACAGTCTGAGATGAAAGCTAACCAGAAGATAGCTGGGTTAAAGATGGGAGATAATCAATCCTAGTTACAGTGAAGTCAACTGGCATTTCTAGCATATGAGTCCAAAAAAATCACCTTTATTTTTTGACAATTTAAGACAATTTGAGTTTGTCTGTCACTTCCAACACAAACAGTACTAAATAGCCTACCCTATATCTAGTTAAGGACACAAAGAAAAAAGAAAAAGTAAAGAAAGAAAAAAAACAAAAGAATTATGTGGATTAGAGACCCACTCGACTCTGGAAAAGAGTGTGGAAAGACCACTAGGAAAGACACAGAAAATAAGGAGCCATGAGAAAAGGGGAGAGGACCCCACACCAACACACACAATCCCTCTCAGAGAAACAAAGAAAACCTGGGAACACAGACTATAAAACACAAAAGTCATTCAAGAAGTAGTATTCCAGGCCAGGCCTGGTGGTGTACATCTGTAATCCCAGCTATATTGAAGGTGGAGAAAGGGGTATACATGTTTGAGCCAGCCCCACAAAAGTTACCTAGATCCTATCTCAAGCCAGGGCTGAAGGAGTAGCTCAAGTGGTAGAGTACCTGCCTAGCAAACATGAAGTCCTGACTTCAAAACCCCAATACCACCAAAAAAAAAGTAAGCTAGGCATGGGCACACACCTGAAATCCCAGCTACTCAGGAGGCACAGGTTGGGACAAGGCCAGCCTAAGCAAAAGGACAGACCCTATCTGAAAAACAAACTAAAAGCAAAAGGACTAGGGGCATGACCAAAGTAGTAAAGTACATGCCTAGGAAGCACAATCCCCAGTACCACCAAAAAAAAAGTAGTATTTTCATCTTGTGGCCTTTTGTAAGACTTGCCAAACACCATTACACATTTTATTTTCACAACCCTGAGGAAATAACACATGAAGACAGTCTTCATGGGTCAGTCAATATTAAGTCCAAAACCCAAAGGCTCCCTAGAAATGATTTGTGCAGAATAACTTCATCTAAGAGATCTCAAATAAGAGGCCCCATCCTAGAGTCTTTGGTGTGCCATTTATTTTTGACCCATTAATATGCAAAAAAGAAAGGCCAATCTTATAACCCAACTCAGCTAAACTTCACCTAACAGCTAATGAGTGTTAGTACTTTATGTGCAAAACAATGAGCTTTGTGTTGGACCTCCATTACTTCATGCAGTTGTTTTCCACCTGAGGCAAAGATGGCAAGACTAAAGCTTAAGAGGTAAGTAACTGGCCCAAGGTCACAGATCTGGCAAGTGGTAGAGCCAATACTCAAATGTAAAACTTCAAGTCTTAAGCACTATGATCTACTGCATATCCTGAAAGACATTTTTGCTTCCTTTGGCCATACTTTCCTACATTTTCTGCAAAACTGAGACATCTTAGCCTTATGAAATGTCAGTTTCTAAAATACTAAATCTCACCTACTTACGATTTCTAGAATCTTCATAATTATCTAAAGTTTGTCATCTAAAGTTCTTTTGAGGCAGTTTCCTAATTTCCTCATAAAGAAAAAAATTTAAATTCAATTCTATAGTAACCTACACTGCAATATTAGCCAATATCTACAGAAGAAAGAAACATCTGTGGCATATTAGAAAATGGTTGTATTTCAACAAGGGGATTGGACTATGAGCACATGATAAAAGCGAGAGCACACAAGGAAGGGGTGAGGATAGGTAAGACACCTAAAAAACTAGCTAGCATTTGTTGCCCTTAACGCAGAGAAACTAAAGCAGATACCTTAAAGCAACTAATAGGAAAAGGGGAACAGGTACTAGAGAAAAGGTTAGATCAAAAAAAATTAACCTAGAAGGTAACACCAACACACAGGAAATCAATGTGAGTCAATGCCCTGTATAGCTATCCTTATCTCAACCAGCAAAAACACTTGTTCCTTCCTGTTATTGCTTATACTCTCTCTACAACAAAATTAGAAATAAGGGCAAAACAGTTTCTGCTGGGTATTGAGAGGGGGGAGAGGGAGGGGGCGGAGTGGGTGGTAAGGGAGGGGGTGGGGGCAGGGGGGAGAAATGAACCAAGCCTTGTATGCACATATGAATAATAAAAGAAAAATGAAATAAATAAATAAATAAATTTTTAAAAAATAATAAAAAAATAAAATATGAAAAAAAATGGTTGTATTTGCAAAGACTAATGCTTGCAAAATACATGAAAACTAGCAATGGAGGTTGCCTCTAGCGTGGGATTTAGAACTGACACTCAGGGGCACAAGATAATACTTCACTGAAGAACTTTCTACGCTCTTTGAATGTTTTACATGTAAGTGCATCACATTTGTTTTTAGAATTTTGTAAAGATATTATAAAGTAGTTTTTGTTTGTTTTTGTGGTGCTGGGAATTTAACCTCTGCCTCATGCATACTGAGCATGTGTTCTACCACTGACCTAGCCCCTAGGAAAAAGGTTGTTTCTGTTGTTGCTGACTGTAGTGGGGTTTGAACTTGGAGCCTTGCACTTGCTAGGGAGGTGCTGTATATTTTAACTATGCCTCCAGTCCTTTTTTGCTTTAGTTATTTTTAGGATCTCAAGTTTTTTGACTGGAGCTGGCCTCAGATCTCAATCCTTCTACTTATGCTTTCTGCGTAGCTGGGATTACCAGCCTATACCACCACTCCTGCCTTATTTGTTGAGATGGTGTTTCACTAACTTTTTGCCTAGGTTTACCTCAACACATCCTCCCAATCTACACCTCCTAAACAGCTAGGATTACAGGCATTAGCCCCCACACCAAGCCCTGCTAGGAAAGAGTTTTAATAAGCATAAATCATTTTTTTTTGTCTTTTCTTTTTTTTGGTGCTGGGATCGAACCCAGGGCCTCAGGCATGCTAGGCAAGCGCTGTACCACCGAGCTACATCCCAGCCCATAAGCATAAATCATTTTAACACAACTGAATATTGTGAAGAAAAATACCTTGCAGAGAAGAAAGGAGACGCAAGAACCTTTGAACTACTTCCTGCTTCAGAAAGTTTTTATGCAATAACCAGTTTCCTGAGTTCATGTACTGCACCAGCTGCTCAGATGTCTTCCGGAAAATGTCGCTGTCACTTATGGATCCATCACCATTGCTGAGTCCTGCAAAACACAACAAGTGATACTTCTGAATACAGAGATGTCAGCTGTGGTAGATTATAAAAATATAACCACAATTTCCTATACCCTTCTATATCCACAACCTTTGCAACATGACTTTGCCGGTCTTCCCATCAAGAAATAAGGACTATTTCCCCTTCACCCTCCCTTGACTCTGGCCTGACTTCATGACTTTATATCACTGATAGACTATAGCAAATGTGATCTTTGTGCCAGTTCTTAGCCTGGCCCTCGAGAAGCTTTGTATACTTCCACTGGCTCTCTAAAGACCCTGGCCTCTGCCCTGAGAACAAGTCCAAGCTAGCCTGCTTGGGAGTAAGAGACAACATAGAACAAAGCAATCAGCTCAGTTGTCCAAACTGAGACCTAATAGATGTGAAAGAGCCCAGCCAAGATCAGCAAACCCTGTAAACACTTGAAGAAGTTCAATAAAGACTGTAAGCGCATGCCAGACTAAATTGCTGATGTATAAGATCAAGGGCTAAATAAATGATTTTTAAGCCACATAAAATTTGGGATAGTCTGTTTAGATAACTAATAACAATTCAGGGAAGTGACAGGAGAAAGGTGGCTCAGTGCAATGGCAACACCCAACTATATGTCAGCCACCCAAATCTGTATGTCTTATTGGCAAATAAGGTAAGGAATTATCTCTCTGTCCAAGGAAGGTAAGACTATATTCTTTTAGTTCAATTTATCTGAGAAATAGGCACAACCACAAACCCACAGACGATGTATTAAAATCATATGTGTTAATAGTCAGATTATACACTCAAAAAGCATTCTTAGTTTTACTGGACAGATAGAGGAGCAAAACTGGACATTTATTTTTCTCACCAAAGGAAAGGAGTCTGGCTCACAACAGAAGTGACATTGCTTCATGGTTGTGAAGAGATCAATTAGTGTTCGAGGTTGTGTTCTACCAGAGTGGAAACACATTAAAAGAGATGGACTATTTAAAAATGGGGGTGAAGAATTAAAAATATTCTATCTTCAGACAGCAGCAGACCCTGAGTCAAGAATCTGTGTACAAGTAGTTTATTAAGGAGAAAACCAGAAAGAAGAGAATAAGGGAAGCAAAACAGAAATGGAGAAGGAAGCTGAGTGAGGGCATGAGCTCAGGCAAAGTCCCACAGAGGGTGGCCTCAGTCTGATCCCATAGGGAAGGCATGGATTATGAGTCACACCTCAGAGCTGTCCCCATGCAAGGCAAGGGAAATGGACTTTCATATTTTTATATCAGTCACTGGCTACAGACAGGATTGGGAGAGTGGAAATTTCCAGGCACTTCTAGCTTGAAAGAGCATGAACCCAAAATCACTCCCTGAGAACAGAAGAAGCCTTAAATTCTAGCCTTTGAAAGTGAAGGTATAACAATGTCAGGGAGGACACAGAAATGGTAAAGCTACCCCAGGGGGTCCAGAGAACTCGAACCTTTTTGGATACTCCTTTTGATACAAACCTGGATTACATTTCAACAAATCAAGTCAGAACACCAGAAATACACACACACCAACTTTTGGGACAAACAACTTACTGCCTTCTAATCAAGAAAGCTTCAGGTATCAGGCAACAGGGTCCACTACTGCACCACCTTCTTTCTAGAGAAGAGAAATAGTAACCACTTGCCAAGGGAGAACCCACATAACCTTCACTGGAAGTTCACTCTGACAGAAAACATGGGTGGTATAACAATGTCTGGTTAACAATGTCCTAGACCTTGCTTCATTCTGAAATACCTATGAAGACACAGAAAATGAAGAAAACTCACAGTATAGAACAAAGTAGGACCCTTTGTAAAAGGAGAATTTCCTTCACTATCAAACTAATGGAAACTTGTTGCATGCCATAAAAAGCTGTTCAGAAATACTGTGTTATGGGTACGGCTCAAGTGGTAGAGTGTCCACCTAGCAAGTACAAGGCCCTGAGTTCAAACTCTGGTACCACCAAAACAAACAAACAAAAGCTTTTCAGAAAGATTATCCTTCTGCAGGAAAATTAGTTTAGTATAGCACATGAAAATGAACAGAAATGTACTAAGCTTGGCAATAGGCATGATTAGATGCAGCTATACAATAAACAAATGATTATATGGTGAAGACTAGCTATAAGGCAGTTCTAGATTAGAGAAAGCTCCAGACATCAGGGAAATAAATCAGAGAATGTTATCAAAACATAAAAATCCATAGAAGAAAAGTTCTAAATATTCAAATGGCGTCCCTGGGTAGGAAGGCTCTAGGTGACTTGTTTATTACACTGAAGTTTTTTGGCTTTTTCCCTAAATTTCCCTTGAACTTAATGAGAGACAAAGGAAACATCATGATATAAAGTTGCTTATACATTATAATCACAGATTAAAATATATATATATATGACTATTAGGGCTAGAGGCATGGCTCAAGCAGCCTAGCAAGGATGAAGCCCTGAGTTCAAACCACAGTACTGCCAAAAAACAAGGTGGGGTCCTGAAAGCAAGTGCTAGAGAAACTGCCTAGCAAGTACAAGGCCCTGAGTTAAGTCCCTGGTACTGCACACACACATAAAAAGATGACAATTAACTGAACAGTAACAAGAAATACTGAATAAAATGATGCTGAAGTATAATTATAATATTTTTGTTATATAAAGCTGTTTTAAAACTTTTCTACAATGATCATATTTAGCAAACATATATAAGCAGATTTGAAATTAAAATTAAAGGAGATCTTCTGATGTGACAACAATGCTCAGGAAATCATTTCTAAAAAGAGAGATTTCACGTTTACCCAAAATCTTTCTTTAAAGGTATAAAAGACAAAACTAGCAAGTTTTATTATACACAATGTGATCAAGTTAAATTAACATATCAATCCCATTTTTATTAAAATGTATAACTATAAATGCTTGAAATAAAAGACTAAATGACCAATTCACAAATATTAATTTGTTCCTGGTAGGTAGATTTATAAGAAATGAACATTTTCTCTCCTTCATTGCATACATTTGCTAAAGAAATTTAAAACACTGGTTTATAAAAAGGAAAAAATAAGAAAGACATCCTTTAAGTCAATACCCCTGCCTACATTAACTGAGCTGAGGCACCCTCCTCGTGTTGAGCACAGAGTAGAAAACAGCACCCTGGATTTGAAATCATTTGAAAAGACAAAGCACTAGTGAATCAGAGAGAAGACCACAAGCAGCAGCAAGACAAAGGTTCTGATCTCATTCATGGTCCTAAGAAAGAGCTGAGCAACAGTAGCTGCTAGAGAAAGTGGACATGCTGCCATCTGGTGGAAGCCATGAAAGGCAGCTAAAGATCATTTATAATCTTGACTATTGAAGATTAAAGCTTTGATCCTCGAAGTGAACCCTAGCATCCCCTGGCAGAATCTCAAATTCTACCCTGAACCTGCTGAGTCAAAATCTTCATCTTAAAAGGCTCCTAAAAGATTTGTGTGCATGTTACCATTGGGAAAGCTCTCATTTAGAGAAATGCAGAAATCTTCAGCAAGAACTTTTCTCAAGCTTTATTTCTCACTTAGATGCCAAAGCCACCCTATCCAAAGAGATCAGCACCACCATTATCAGCAAAATGGGGTACAGAGAACTTCAGAAAGAATAAAAGGAAAAAGCATCTTTAATCCTAATCTGTAAATTGAAATGTTCATTCATTCATCTAGGTGCAAAACACTCATGTCCTAGGGATGCTGTACTCAGGATCACAGACATAAGAAACAAAATCATCAAGTCAGACTCTGCTCAGGAACCAGGGTATAAACATCCTAACAGCAGCTCCTCCCAAAGATAAGGCCTGCTAATGGATGAGGATGGGGAAGGATTAGGGTCTATTAAAACAAAGTAGATCTATCTTCATTCCCATGGTCTAGAGCCCTTTTATGGACTCTCCTGTCATCTTCTCAACTACTACTATGGGTAGAAAGATCTTTTGAGGACTAAAATCTAAAACTACACTGTCCAAGGCAGTAGCCACTAACCTACATAAAATTAAAATGTAGTTTTTCAGATGCACAAGCCACACACATTAATGGCCTCATGTGACTAGTGGCTATCATATCAAATAAAGCAGTTATAGAACATTTCTGTTACCTCACAAAATTACATTGCATAGAAAAGAGTTGTACAACAGGTAAAATCTTAGGAACAAAATGTATGCATACAACTCTATAGATCCATATGGACTTACAAAGGAGCAGTGATATTCAGTACATAACCCCCTTCTGAGACCATATTCAAAGACTGACTTCTACAAATGGTCTACCATTAGGAGCACTTCGAGAAAATACATGAAGACTCCAAATCACTGGCCCTTCTTGGCTACTGCCACCTCTTCTTGTTCATTTTTATCAGTTCTTTTCACTTTAACTTGTTTCCCTACAGTCTTTAACTATTCCTTTTGCATGGCAAGAAAATCTTTGTGGCAAATGTTTTGGAAAACTTTCAAATAATCAAACATTCAACAGATTTGCCAATGAGTACTGGGAGATTTTGGCCTGACTGCATCCACAGCCATCCCAGGCTACCTGGTGAACCAAATGGCAAGCCTGGAATAATACACATTCCTCTTGTGCACACTTTTCTATCAAGCAAGTACTGCTGAATTCTAATGAGTACCAAGGGCACAAGCTGAGATCCTATTAAGTTTCTTCTCTAGGTTCCAAACCCAGGCTACTGATTTAACTGGTCAAGCAGACAGAGAGGAAGGAAGAGGAAGAACCCTGTCTCAGGGTTGGGTTGGTAGCTCAGTCGAAGAGCACTTGTCTACCATGGCTAAGGCCTTGGTTCAATCTCCAGCACCATACACACACACACACACACACACACACACACACACACACACACACACACACACAAGAATCCTATCTCAGATGAGATGCTGCTTTGGTTTTTTGGGATTTTTTTAGATTACCAGATATTCAGAGACTTTATTATACTATATACAAGGAAACTAAAACAATTAAATTTTTAAAAACTAAACAAATGATTGATGTGCCAAAGACCACACAAAACTAAATACAAACATTATTCTAAGGATTAAAATCAGAATTAATGAAAGATAAATCTGCAAACAAATCATCCATTTTCTACCATCAACTGGTGGTTCTTTTTTGTTATTGTTATTTTAAAACCTAGAAATTTATGAGCAAAGTAACCTGTCTGGTTACTTTAAGTTTCTCAAATTGTGGAAATCATTCTGAAACTGAGATTATATACACAAGTTTGCAGAAAGCATTTCACAATGGTTTGTTAATTATACCACCTCACAGAATAAATCACAATTCCTTAAAACTGAGGCCATTTAAAACCAAACATGATATGTCACAGCTTGAAAAGAACACCCTGGGGAAAAAAGATAAAAGATTGTACAAATACATTTCTCTCTTCTCACTATGATGACCTGGGTGAAACAACAGAACATATTTTAAATAAATTTAAAAAAGTAAAACACAAGTGGGGAAATACCAGTGGGGAACTGTTAAATGAAAAGCAGCTTCAATCTCCCCCATGTAGATTTGTCTTACTCTGGCAATTGCAATAATCTCCAGATGTCAGACTGTCTCCCACCCCCAACACACACTCCTATAGGCTGTCTTTCACCTACCCATTCAAGGGAGAAAGTCTTTGGGGGAAAAATATAAATATCTACAGGACATACACACTAATCATTTTGTAAGTGTTGATCAAACTAGTACTTCATCCACAAATACAAATAACCCAAAAATCAGGAGATGATTAGAGTAAAGCAATAGCACAAAAGAGAAGCAAGAAAAGGAATCAACTAACCCCCAAAGTAAAATAATTCAGGGAGAAGAGAACATTATTTAAATGTATAAATATATATACATAAAAGCTTAATATTCTTAAATGCAATTCAACAAGATGTGGGAAATGCAAAACAAGAATAAGCCAGAAGGGGTGATCAAATGGCTCAAGTAGTAGAGTGCCTGCCTAGCCAGCATGAGACCCTGAGTTAAAACCCTAGTATCACCAAAAATAAAAATAAAAAAAATAAGCTGGGGGCATTATTCAAATGGAGAGTACTTGCCTACCAAGCAAAAGGATTCAATCTTCAGTACTAGGAAAAAAGCAATAAGCTGCTACTATAAGAAACAATCAAAATAAGAAACAGTTCTTGGAACTTAAAACTATGATTTTTCCCAAATTAAAAATGTGCAATGCACCTTACACTTTCCTAAATATCAGCCTATTTCTCTTGGGCTCATTTCCAACTCATTTCGCATTAGTTGTAATAAAGAGGTGGTCGTCATTTCCAATGAGTCATAAATTTGAGCTCCATGCCACTCTTAGGAGACAAAACATTTCCACTGTTTAAAAGATTCAGATCAAGATCCAGTGTAAAGATCAGTTAGAGTTGAATCAACATGGGTCGTTAACACATGGGTACATGGAAACAATGCTAGGAATCTCTCTGTATAGCTATCCTTAACTCAACTAGCAAAAACGCTTTGTCTTCCTTATTATGCTTGTGTCTTTTCTTCAACAAAATTAGTGAAAAGACCTGCCTGGAACTGAGAGGGTGAGAAGGGGAGAGGGTGGGGGAAGGGGGAGGGGGGAGAAATGGCCCAAACAATGTAAGCACATGTGAATAAATTAATAAAAAAAAGAACGGAATATTAAAAAAAATTCATAAACAAAAAAAGGAAAAACATTTTTAAAATTCAAATTTTCCTTTGGAAACCTACAAAGAGCAAATTATAAAGCATTATTCATTTATTTAAGTCAGTAAATAAAATCATTGTGACCTTTCTATAAAAATAAATAAATAAATAAAAATGTGCAATGGATAAACTCAATTATAAAAGGAAAATATGAAAACCAAGTTAAAAATCTGGGAAGAAAAGATTAGGAATAGAAAGACACATAAATTCAAGAAAAACATTCATTTAATAGTAGTGGCAAAGAGAAAAAAGAAACATTGGAAGGGAATAAAATAGTAGATGATATTTTCCCTGAGCTAAGAAAGACAGATTGAAAGGACCAGAAAGTGCCAAGCAGGACTGAGTAAGGGCTTATATCTTGATACCTCCCAAAGAAATGTTATTTATTTATTTATTATTTTTATTTTGTGCCCTAGGCATGAAACAGCTTTGGCCACTGATTCAGGCATCAAGCTAGGATGAACAAAGGACTGACACCTACTCTGACCCTGACTGATATAACTCCCAAGGAAATTTTAGAACTGAAGGACAGAGAACATTCTAGAAGGGGAAAAAAATGAGACTGAATCAGATTACTAATCAGTAGCAAAGGGAGCTAAAAGGCAATTAATTTTTTCAAAGTGTGAGTAACAAGGTCATATAGTATATTTTATAATATACTATATTTGTGGATTATTGAACATGCCAGAAAAAGTTTTGATTAGATGCTAATATGCTACTGATTGTAAACAAAACACATCCTAATTATAAAGATGGTAAAATGAGAGGAGAAAATGCAACTTGCTATCAATTAAATGCATGCATGTGTCCAACCAAATCATCAATCAATATGGGAAAAATAAAGACATTTTCAAAACTCCCATAAGTCTACCATCCACACTTTTCCATGAAAAACTTGAAAAGGTACTTTAGCAGACCAAAAAAGAAATCTTTGCAGATAACAGGAGCCACAAGAGTCATATATGAGTGCAAGAACTACAAGAAACATAAAAATGAAACATCCATGTCGCTTTTAACTGGTATGCTTAAAGAGTATCACATTTAAAGAGTAAAATTTCCAGGACATTTAGTGATTCATTTCTAGTATTCAGTCATGTTACTAGTTGTGATTCATTTCTAGTATCCAGTCATGTTACTAGTTGTAGAAAGAGTAACATTTATATAATCATATTACCACGCAAACGCCACCCACTGGTTTTTTATTTTTAGAATCAATCCATAGATGAAGCATGGAAAACTTAGGAGTTAAGGAATAGAATGTAAATTATACAAACAACATTCCCAGATAAAACCCAACAAGTAGGACTGACACAGTCAAGTACTTCATGTTATACAGTCTGTCCACAGAGGCTGTCCCAAATTGATAAATCAAGAAATACAGATGGAAGTATATTTTAAATTGTTGGCTGTTTCTGACAAATAGGCTGAATTTTTGTTATCTCCTATTCTGTCTGAATTTTTTTTCTTTTTTTTAACTGTGTGTATGCATGGGAAAAATCACCCCTGCTGTCCAAAGTTAAACCTGGAAAAGTTCCCAGAATATTGTAGAGGGTTTCTAAGTATGAATTGTCTCTTTATACCTTTCAAAAAAAGCAAACAAGTTTTTTGAACTTTGGAGAGGAAAAGGTCTCACTTCCATCTATGTGTACCAAGAAGAGATAAACAGATCTGTATCTAATATCACAGAATCAGTTTTACTCCCCACAAAAAGTTAATTCATTGGAGCTGTACCTGATAGGTCCTTAGAACATGTGGCCAGCTTTTCCAAGTGACTGTTGATTTTTTCAATAGCTTTGAAGTTCTTATTCCTCTTCAGGACATCCACAGCAGACCGAGACTGTCCATCCAGCAGAGTGGGGTCTGCCCCAAAGCTCAGGAGCATCTGCACATCCTCTGTTTGTCCTACGTCAGGCCAAAATGAGAAGGGGGGATTGTCATGATTCCTTCCATAAGGAGATGTCCCCATGAGTGAGCTGCCTGGGGCAAAAGAACCAGGGTCTGTTTGTTAAGTAACCTACAATTTCCAGCCTTGAGCAGTCCACCTAACTCCCCAAAGCAAGAAGTCCTGTGTGGAGTGGGAAGGACAATAGCTTTTAAGAGGTTCAGAAGTGCACTCCTCTCTACCTTTCTCCCCGCTCCTTGGCAACAAGCAAGGAGAGGGGAAATCTGGTTACTAGGCAACAGCTACAGCTGTAAGGATAAGAGCAAGCTGTGACTTCAGATTTCTTTATTCCCTAGAGAGGAAATAGAATATTGTTCCAGAATAAAAAAGCCTGTCTGGGGACAAGAGAAGAAAGAAGCAATTGCTTTGGCATCAGGGTTTTTCTGTTGTCATTGTTACCACCCTCCCAGTCCCAACCTTCTGGCCGTCAGCGCCATTTCCTGCTATGATGTACCTATTTGCCAGGCATCGAGGTGTCTCTGTGATTACAGGTGCAACAATTTTCAGAATGGAACAGGCATATCCTTGGGGGTGCATAAATACTTACATAGGCACAGAGAGTTAAATGAATCAATGCCTGACAATTACAATTCCATATGTAATCTTTACTAAAACTCACTGTCTGACAAGGCATCTTTATTCCAAATACCATCCTCCCATCATGGTGTTCTCCTTTCCCATGTCCCCAGTCACATCTGCCCATCTCTCACTTTACAAAAATAAAAAACTCATCCTTCCTACCCATTGAGATCTTACTGTGGTAGGAAGAATTCTAAGCACCCAAGATTCCTAACCCATGGTATATATACACCTCTCTGGTATGCAATCAAATAGCAATCTAGGTGCTGTGTGATGAGATTCCACAAATGTAATTAAGGTCCTAGATCAGTTAACCTTAAGACAGGGAGATTATCCAGTGCACGTGACCTAATCACATGATTCCTAAATGTCACAGTTGGTCAGAAATGGAAGAGGATGAAGATTCAAAGTACGACAGGGATTTGATACACAAGAAATTCTACCTTGCTGGTTTTGAAGATACAGAAGAGCACAGGACAAATGTGTGTGGCCCACAGAAACTAAGGGCAACTTTTGCTGATAGCCATCAAGGAAACAGGGACCTTAGCCCAATCTATGTAGAACTGGATTCTGCCACACAAAATGTACTTGAAAGACAACCTAGAATTCCAGATGAGAACATAGCTGAATCCAACACCTTGATGTTAGCCTTGAAAGACAGTGAACCACAAAGAAGAGTGAAATTTTGTCATTTGCAAGTAAATGGATGGAACTGGAGAACATCATCTTAAGCGAAGTTAGCCAAGCTCAGAAGGCCAAGAATCACACGCTCTCCTCATATGTGGATTATAGACCCAAAACAAATACAGTAACATTATTGGACATGGGTCACACACTAAAGGGAGAACATACAGAGGACAAATAGGGAAGGGAAAGGATAACTAAAACTTGAATGTGGTTGATTTGTTCACTGTATAGGAGTGAATAAAGTTATCTTAAACTGGCAGAGGCCACTATGGGAAGGGGACCACAAAGTAGCAAAGAGGTCTGGTAGAGATGAACCAATGTGGGTTGCAATACACATGTACACGGAAGCAACACTAGGAATCTCTCTGTACAGCTATCTTTATCTCAAACAAGCAAAAATGTAATGTCTTTCTTATTATCTCCTATGCCTTCTCGTCAACAAAATCTGAGAACAAGAGGATGGAACATGTTTTGTCTGGAAGCCTGGGGCGGGGGGTGGCACAAACAATTTATACACATGTAAGTAAATGTAAAAATGATAAAATAAAAGAAAAAATTTTTAAAAAGAAAGAAAGACACTTTAACAATGAAGAACAGAAATGTAAAATAGATCATGTTAAAAGGAGAGTAATAGTAGGTGGGGGAGCGTAAATGAAGAGAGTAAAGGAGGGTGAATATAGTTGAGGTACTTCTATACATGTATGAATATGGAACACTGAAACCTGTCAAAGTCATTTTAAGAAGGAGAGTAAGGGAAGAGAGAGAATAATGGAAGGATGAAACAAACCAGGGTACAATATATGTATATATGGAAATGTCATACCAAAACCCTCTGTATAACTATTATATACTAATTAAAATATTTTTTAAATAAATAAGTAAAATTGGCCTGTCGAACACCAATCAGCAAGCAAACATCCACATTATGGATGCTCCAGAAATTTAAAAAAAGGAAAAAGGCAGAGAAAATCTATTCAACAAAATAATTACTGAAAAATGTTTTCAATTTGGAAAAAGATATGGGCATCCAGGATCAGACACTCAAAGGACCCCAAATGGAACTGATCAAAAAGATATCCTTTCAAAGGCATATTATAGCCAAATTGTTAAAAAAACACAAGACAAAGAGGGAATTTTAAAACCTATAAAGGCATAGAGTCACTTATAAGAGAATCCCCATTAAACTAACAGCAAATTTCTCAACATGAATGTTACATGCCAGGACAGAATGGGATGACAGATTCAAAATGCTGAAAGAAAAAAATTTCCAACCAAGAATACCATACCCAGCAAAGAAAGCTATCTGTCATAAATGAAGAAGAAAAGACACTCCAAAATAGGCAAAACCTGAGGGCATTTATCACCACCAGATGGGCCCTACAAGAAATGTTTAAGGGAGCTCTATACTAGAAGCAAAATGAATACTCACCAGCACACAAAACTAAGATACACAAAAAATGAAGAGAATCAAACCCTATCAATATGGAAAAAACACCACACCACAAAGTTGAACAATGAGAGAGGAAGAAAGAAACAACACAACTAGGTAAACAACCTAACAGAATGACAGGAACATGCCTTTACTCACAATAGCCTTAAATGAAAAATAACTAAATTTCCTAAAAGAAGGATTTATACAGGTTAAAAGTATTAAAAGAAAAAACCTAGACTGAATAATATGCTGCCTATAAGAAACACACATCACCAGTAAAGGCAAACACAAATTGAAAGTAAAGGGATAGACAATGAATATATGCTCATATAAGTGGGGGGAAAAGTGAAGGGATAGAAAAAGATGTACTATGTAAAAGGAAGTCAAAGGTGATCAGGTGTACCCACACCCATTCTTTTATCAGACAAAATAGGCGTTGAGTCAAAAAGTATAAAAAGAGACAAGGTCACTATGTAATGATAAACAGAACAATTCAACTTGAGGAAATAACAATTATCTATTTACTCAACACTGGAGGACCTAATTATATAAGGCAAAAGCTATTGGATCTGAAAGGAGAAACAAACTCTAGCACAATAATAGGTAGGGATTTCAATACTCCACTGTCATTCATGAACAGATTATCCATCCAAAACAGAAACATCAGAGTTAAAAACAATACACTATACTATAGACCAAATTGACATTTACAGAACAGTTATAGAATACACATTTCTCATCAACACATAAAACACTCTCCAAGTTAGACCATATGTTAAGACAAAACAAATCTTAACACATTCAAAAAATATAAAATTATGGCATGTATCTTCTCTGACCACAATGGAATAAAACTATAAATCAAAAACAAGAAGGCTCAGGGGTAGCTCAGTGGGAGAGTATTTGCCTAGCAGGCATCAGTACTTTGGTTTGATCCCCAGCATCAAAAAAGGCAAAAACAAGAGAAATTTAAGAAACTGTACAAACATATGGAAATAACATTCCCTTTGATAGGCCAATGAAAAAAATCAAAAGGAAAAATACAAAATTTCCTGAAACAAATAAAAATGAAAACATACCACAATCTACAAGATACAGCAAAAGCAGTTGTAAAGAGGGAAGTTTATGGTAATAAGTGCCAGTATCAAATAAGAAAAGAAAGACTTCAAATAAATAATCTAATGATTTAACTCAAGGAACTAGAAAAGCAAGAATAAACCTAATCCAAAATTAGAAGGAAAGAAATATTAAGGAGCACAAATAAACTAGAAACTATAAAAATAATGAAATAAAGAATTGTTTTTGAAAAGATAAACAAAATTGATAAACTTTCAACTAGACCTACTAAGAAAAAAGAGAGAAAACTCAAGTAAATAAAATCAGAAAGGAAACTGGGCACCTGTGGCTCACTCCTATAATCCTAGCTACTAGAGAGGCTGAAATTGGGAGGATCATGGTTTAAAGCCAGCCCAGAAAAATAGTTCATGAGACCCCCATCTCCAAAGTAACCAGAGGAAAATGGACTGGAGGTATGGTTCAAGCAGTAAAGTGCCCATCTGCTTTGTGAGCACAAAGCTCCAAGTTCAAACCCTAGTCCTACAAAAATAAAAAAATCAAAGATGAGAAAAGAAACATTACTGACACTAAGAAAACTCAAACAATAAATAAATAAACAAATAGATATCTATCCCAACTGATGTGCAAATCACAACAAAGAAACACACAAGAAATATGAAAAAAATCAAGGCAATATAAGCCTCCAAAAGTTTATAACACACACATCTGAATCAAGAGCTAGTGAATTGACTCAAATGCCAGGTAAAGAACTCAAAAATAAGCCTGTGGCTCATGCTTGCAATCCTAGCTATTCAGGAAGCAGAGATTAGAAAGACTGTGATTTGAAGCCAGTCCAGGCAAATACTTCATGAGTCCCTATCTCAAAAAACAAAATCACAAAAAAGGGTTGGCAGAGTGGCTCAAGGTTTAGGCCCTGATTTGAAACCCCAGAAATCAAAAGTATGGTTTTTAAAGTTATCTATGACCTGAAAGAGGATTCAAATAAATAGATGGATGAAGTAAGGAAATCAATGGATAAAAACGTCAGCAATACTGAAATAATACTGAAAATACTGAAAAAAAAAGCCAAATGGAAATGTTGGGAATGAAAAACTCAACAAATCAAACTAAAACTCATTGGAATGCATCACCAATAGAACCATTCTAAAGAAAGGATATCAACTATTATAGACAAGGTCAGGGATGTTCTACATTCAGACAGTAAAATAAGAAAAAAATAAACAAGAATGAACACAACTTTCAAGAAGTCTGGGATATGATAAAGAGACCAAACCTAAGAATCCATGGAATAGAAAAAGGAGCTGAGATATAAATTAAAGGCATATGAAGGCTTTTCAATGAATATAACAGAAAACTTCCCAAATATTGGGAAAGAGATGGATATCTAAATATAGGAGGCATACAGAACCCCAAACAGAGTAGACTAAAAAAGAAACTCTACATATTACATTACACTTAAAAATGTCATATCTAGAGACCAAAGAAAAGATATTAAAAGGTACAAGAGAAAAATGCCAACTTATTACAAAGGCAAAAACATGATTACATCAGATCTCTTAGCAGAAAGCCTCAAATCCAGGAATGCAAGAAATAATATATTTTAAGCCCTGAAAGTAAGTAACTGCCAATTAAGAATACTATATTGAGCTAAGATACCCTTTAAAAATCAAAGGAGACTAAAAAACCACATGCCTGGCCATAAAGGAAATGGAAATCAAAACCACATTAAGATTCTACCTCACTCGGGTTAGAATGGGTACCATCAAGAACACAAACAATAACAAATGTTAGCCAGGACATGAGGAAAAGGGAACCCTCATACTGCTGCTAGGAATGTAAATTTTACAACCACTATGGAAAACAGTAATGGAGGCTCCTTAAAAAACTAAAAATAGAACTGCCTTATGATCCAGCAATACCACTCCAAGGCATATACCCAAAGGAATATACGTTAGGGTACAATAAAGGCACCTGCACACCCATGTTTATTTGCTGAATTATGCACAATAGCTAAGGTATGAAAACAGCCAAGATGTCCCACAATTGATGAATGGATTAAAAAAATGCAGTATTTGTATAAAATGGATTTTTTTTCAGCCACAAAGAATAAAATTTTGTCATTTGTGGGTAAATGGATGGAACTGGAGAGCATCATCTTAAATGAAGTTAGTCAGGTTCAGAAGGTCAAAGCCACAAATTTTCTCTCATACATGGAATATAGACCTAATATAAATACAGCAATATTATGAAAAACAGGTCATACTAAGGGGAAGTCACATACAGGAGGGGGAGGGTAAAAGAAGGAAGTTAAAAAGGTGAATATTGTTGATTTACTCTCTATATAAGAATGAATATAGATTTAAAAAAAAACCTGTTGAAACCACAAGAAGGGGACTAATGTAGAAAGAAGAAAAATAGAAGCAATAAACCAATTCAGGTTATAATATATATATTATTATATATCACAAGGAAACTCCCTGTGTAGCTATCTTAAACAAATAAAATGTCATTTTTTTTCTTTTACTCAATCAGAGAACAGGAGGGGGAACAGGTCCTGCCTGGAGGGATTGTTAACAGTAGGAGGAGGGAGGAGGTGTGAAAAGGGTGTGGGAGGGTGAATATAGTACAAAAACTGTGCACACATGTATATAAATGGAAAAATGATACCTGCTGAAACTATTCCAGGACTGAGGGGAGGGAGGGATAAGGGAGAATGATGGAGGGGGTAAATTCAAGTATTATATATTTGATATATTGTAAGAACTTTTATAAATGCCACAATGTACCCCAACCCAGCACAACAATAAAAAAATCATAAAAGAAATAAAGAACTTCCAAGATATACATAAACTAAAGGAATTCATGACCACTAAGCCAGCATTGCAGAAGATACTTAAAGGAATCAGTCACATAGAAGAGGAAGAAAGATAGTCATAAACATGAGAACTGAGGAAAGAATAAATTTTCCAAGAGAAATAGATAAGCACAGGAAAATGAGGAAAGATTCAATCATGTTCAATGCAATAAACTAGCAACCACCAAAGATGAATAAGGGTGAAAGAAATGAACAAATAGTAATAGAATCAATGAAGAAAACAGATCAACAAAATTACAGGAACCACAAAACACCTCTCAATAACAACCCTAAATGTAAATGGCCTTAACTCTCCTATCAAAAGACACACATTGGCTGATTGGATTAAAAAACAAGAACCAACTATTTGTTGTCTACAAGAGACACACCTCTCTTGCAAAGGCACACACAGGCTAAAAGTGGAAGATTAGAAAACAATATATACTAAGCAAGTAGAAGCCAAAAGCAAGGAGGAGAGCTGTTCTCATACCCACTAAAATAGTATTTAACCCAAAATTAGTCTATATTACTCCCTTCATATTAGTAAAGGGACCAATCCATCAAGAAGATATAATAATTATAAATTTATACATACCAGATGTTGGTGTACCCAACTTCCTAAGACAAACACTACTGGACATAAATGGACAGTTAGGTCTAGATATGATAATAGTGAGTGAATTCAATACACTGCTCTTATCAATAGATCATTTATTCAGACAATAAAAAACTTGCACCACAGACCAAATAGACTTAACAGACATCTACAGGGTATTCCATACGAATGCTGTTGAATACACATTCTTCTCAGAAGTACATGGAACTTTCTCCAAAATATATTATATTGTATGCCATAAGTCAGGTCATAACAAATACAAAAAAACTGAAATTACATCCTGTATCCTAACAGGTCATAATTGAATAAGATTAGACATCAAGAGCAAAAGAAACTACACAAAACATGAAGAATAAACAACATGATTTTGAATGATCACTGGTTCATTGAAAAAACCAGGGAAGAAATTTTAAAATCCTTAGAATTAAATGAAAATGAAAATATATCATACCAAAACCTATGGGATACAGTTAAGGCAGCTCTAAGAGGGAAGTTTATAGCTAGAAGTGCCTATGTTGAAAAATTAGAGAGAATGCAAATAAGTAAACTAATGATGCAATGTCTTAGAAAAATGAGAACAAGAAAACCCCAAAATTAGTAGATGGAAAAAAATAATAAAGATCAGGGTAGAAACCAATGAATAAAGACTAAAATAACAATAGAAAGAATAAATGAAACAAAAAGCCAGTTGTTGGAAAAGATTTACAAGATAGATAAGCCCTTAGCCAACTAATCAAAAGCATAAGGGAAAAAACCCAAATTAATAAAATTAGAGATAAAAAAAGACATTACAATAGATACCAATGAAATCCAGAAGATCATGGAATATTTTGGAAAATTATATTCCAATAAATTGGAAGTCTAGAAGAAATGTGTAAATTTCTAGACATATATGACCTATCAAAATTAAAACAAGAGGATTAAACAACTTAGATAGATCTATTACTAGCAATGGCATTGAAGCAGTAATGAAGACCAACAAAAAAAAAAGCCCAAGACTGGATGGTTTCTACAAGATCTTTAAAGAACTAACACTATTCCATAAAATAGAAAGGGAAGGAACATACCTAACTCTACAAAGCTAATATTACCTTGTACCAAAACTAGATAATGACAATAAACAAACAAACAAAAACACCTATTTCCTTGATGTACATAGATGCAAAAATTATTAATAAAATACTTGAAAACTGAATTTAATAACATGTTAAAAAGATCATACACCATGATCAAGTTGGTTTCATTCCAGGGATGCAAGGATGGCTCAACATACGCAAATCAATAAACCTAACAGTATTCATAAATAGAATCAGGGACAAAAATCACATAATTATCTCAATAAATGCAGAAAAGTCTTTGGCAAAATCCACCATCCCTTCATGATAAAAGCCTTGAAGAAATCAGGAATAGAAAGAACATACCTCAACATAATAAAGACTGTATATGTCAAACTTAGAGGGAACATTGTTTGAAATGGGGAAAAACTGAAAGTATTTCCTAAAATTGACACACGGGTGTCATCTCTCTTCATTCTTATTCAATATAATGCTTGAATTCTTAGCCAGAGGAGTAGGACAAGAGAAAGAAATAAAAAGAATATAAATAGGAAAGAAAATGTCAAATTATTCCTATTTACAAACTATGTGATCCTATACTTAAAAGGCCCCAAAGAGGGCTGGCAGAGTGGCTAAAGTGGTAACTGTGCCTGCCTAGCAAGAGTGAGGTGCTGAGTTCAAACCCCAGTGCCAACACACACACAAAAAAAAGACTCCAACAAATCTATCTAAAAACGTTTAGACTTGATAAAGACTTCCAAAAAGTAGCAGGATACAAAGTCAACATACAAACACCAGTAGCTTTCCTATATGCTAACAATGAACTTTCTGAGAAAGAAATCAATCCCATTCACAATAGCCTCAAAGAAATTTAAAAATCTACAAATAAACCTAACCAAGAAGATGAAAGACCTCTATATGGAAAACTTTAAAACACTAACAAAAAAAGTGATAAAGACATTAGAATATTGAAAGACTTCCAGCAAAATTAATATTGTAAAAATGGCTATTCTGCCAACAGTCTACAGCTTCAATGAGACACTCATCAAAACCCAGGGACATTTTTCAGAGAAATAGAAAAAAATCCAGAAATTCAAAAGGAAGAACAAAAAACCTTGAATAGTCTGAACAATACTGAGCAAAAAAGCAATTCTAGAGGTATTGCAATACCTGACCTCAAATTATACTACAAACCACAGTAACAAAAACCACATGGTACTGGTACAAAAGCAAACATATAGACAATTGAATAGAATACAAGACCCAGAAATAACTTCACACAGCTATAGCTTTGACAGAAATGCCAAAAACATATGTTGGAGAAAACAGCATCTTCACAAATGGTGCTAGGAAAATTGGATATTCACATTAGAAGGACGAATCTAGACCCCTGTCTCTCACCCTGTACAAAATCAATTCAAAATGAATCAAATACCTTAAAATAAGACCAAAACTTTAAAACTACTGTAAGGAAAAAAAACAGGAAAATCACTTCACCATATAGACAAAGGCAACTATTTCCTAATAAGATTTCAATACCTCAGGAAATAAGAGCAAGAATTGACAAATAAGGGTTGGTGGAATGGCTCACATGATAGAGCACCTGCCTAGCAAGTGTGAAGTCCTGAATTTAAACCCCAGCACTGTCAAAAAAGAAAAAGAAAAAGAATTGACAAATAGGATTTCATCAAATTAAAAAGCTTCTGCACATTAAAGGAAACAATTATCAGAATAAAGACACAATGAGAGAAAATCTTTGCCAGATACTCCTTTGACAAGGAATTAATATCCAGAATATATAAAGAACTCAAAAATTTAAAACACCAAAAGATCAAATAATCCATTTAATAATGAGCAAATGGATTAAATAAACAGCTTTCAAGAGAAGAAGCACAACCAGGAGCATTGGCTCACACCTATAATCCTAGCTACTCCAGAAGTGGAGATCAGGAGGATCGTGGGTCAAGGCCAGCCTGGACAAAATGTTTGTGAGATGCCATATCAACCAACAGAAAACTGAGCATGGAGGATATGTATCTGTCATCCCAGCTACATGGGAAGCATAAAAATAAGAGGATCACAGTCCAGGCAAGCTGAGGTGTAAATGCCCAACCTTACCTCAAAAATAACCAAATCAGCCAGAAGTCAGTGGTTTCATGCCTATAATCCTAGCTACTCAGGAGGCAGAGATCAGCAGAACCATGGTTTGAAGCCAGCTGTGGCAAATAGTTCACAAGACCCTATCTCAAATAAAACCATCACAAGAAAGGGCTGGTGGAGTGACTGAAGGTATAGGCTCTGAGTTCAAACCCCAATACCACAAAAATAATAATAATAACCAAATCCAAAAGGTATCAAGTAGTAGAGCCAAAAGGCTCAAGTAGTAGAGTGCCTGACTAACAAGAGTTAGGTCATTTGTTCAAGCTTCAGTACCACCAAAATAAATACATAAATAAATGTACAAATGGCCAATAAACACATGAAGAAATGTTTAACAACCTTAGGCAAAAAATAAATGCAAATCAAAAGGACATTGAGGCCTGGTGCTAGTGGTTCACACCTGTAATCCTAACTACTCAGGAGGCAGAGATCAGGAGGATCATGGCTTGAAGCCAGCTGGGGCAAACAGGTCACGAACACCTATCTCAAAAATACCTAACACAAAAAGGGCTGGTGGAGTGGCTTAAGGTGTAGGCCCTGAGCTCAAGCCCCCGTACCACAAAAAAAAAAGGACATTGATATTCTACCTCATCCCAATCAGAATGGCTATCATCAAGAAAACAAAAACAAATGCTGGCAATGATATGAGAAAAAAGGGAACCCTTTATACACTGTTGGTAGGAATGTAAATTAGTGTAGTCACCATGGAAATCAGTATGAAGGTTCCTCAAAAAAACAAACCTAGAACTACCATACGCTCATGCTCTACCACTCCTGAGCATATCTGAAGGAATGTAAGATAGCATACAGCAGAAACACATGCACTTCCATATTTACTGTAGATAATTCACAATAGCCAAGTTATGCAACTAGCCTAGGTGCTCATAAAATGATGAATGAACAAGTATATATACAATGGAGTATAAGTCAGCCATAAAGAAGAATGAAATTATGTCATTTCCAGAAAAATGGCTGAAACTGAACATCATCATGTTAAGTGAAATAATCCAGACTCATAAAGACATACACCACACGTTTTCTCTCATATGTGGAAGCTAGGTAAATAAATACAAATAAACAAACAAGCAAACAAGAAGTCATGAACCTTCAGGTGGTACTATTGTGCGGGTAGGGGTGGGAGAGATGGAGGTAGGGGTGGGAGAGATAGGATTAGGGACAGTGATGGGGGATGGTAAGATCAAAGTATACTGTATGCAAATGTGGAAATGTCATAAGGAATTCCAATATTTGTACAATAAACAATGAATGTATAAAAAAGGAGACATAATTGAAACACAAAGAATCATTAGAGACTATTACATACAGCTGTATATTAACAAATTAGAAAATGTAGAATAAATAAATAAATTTCAAGACTGTGTAATCTACTAAAATTGAACCAGAAGGACACCTAAAAAGGTCAGCAATAAGTAACAACATTGAATTGGAAATTAAAAGACTCCTAACAAAGAAAAACCCAGAATAAGACAGCTTTACTGATAAATTTTATCAAACTTATAAAGAAAAACTAGAACCAATTCTTCTCAAAACTATTCCAAAGTATTAAAAGGAAGGGAACCCTCTCAAACTCATTCTCAAGGGCCATCAATACATTGATACCAAAGCTAGACAAAGATACAACAAAAAAAGAAAACTACAGACTAATATTCCTGATAACAATTCTTTTATAATTCCAATGCAACAATAATAATTCCAATATCCTGATAATTATTATTTTACAGCAAGTTGCAAATGCAGTAATTCTCAATGAAATACTACCAAATCAAATCCAACAGCACATCAAAAAGATTATACTCCATGATCAAGAAGAATTTATCCCATAGATGCAAAGATGGCTCAACATATGTAAATTGATAAAAATAATACCCCACATCAGCAGGTGAAGAATAAAAACCATATGATTGTCTCAATGAACACAGGAAAAGTAGCTAATAAAATTCAACATTCCTTCATAATAAAAAAAATCCTCAGAAGAACTAGATATAGAAGGGAAGTACCACAGCACAATAAAGGTTATATATACATCATACTGCAAAAAGAAAAGCTAAACTCTAAGACAGGAACAAGTAAGGCTGTCCACTTTTACCACTGTAGGTCAATACAGTACTGGAAATCTTAGCCATAGCAATAAGACAAGGAAAGGAAATAAAACAAACAAAAACAAAAAGGAAGTGAAATTAATCCTTGTTTACATATGACATGATTTTATATAGAGAAAATCCTAAAGACTACACAAACACACACACACACACACACACACACACAAACTGACAGAATTGACAAACAAATTCTGTAAGGTTGCAATATACAAAAGAGACATACAAAACTCAGTAGCTTTTTTATATACCAATACTGAAATTGCTGAGAATGAAATCAAGAAAGGAATCTCATTCACAATAGCTAAAAATAAATAGTAAATTTACCAGGGAAGTAAATGATCTCTACAATGAAAATTATAAACATTGATGAACAAAACTGAAGAGCACACCAAAAACTAGAAAGATAACCTATGTTCATGGATTTGAAGAATTAATTTTGTTAAAATGTTCATACTACACAAAGCTATCAGAGATTCAACAGAATTTCTAGCAAAACACCAATGGCATTCTTCACAGAAACAGAAAACAAAATCTTGAAATTTGTGTGGCACCACGAAAACTCCAAATAGCCAAAATAATCCTGAATGAAAAGAACAAAGCTGTAGATATTACAACCTGGCTTCAAAACATAATACAAAGAAAAAGTAACATAAATAGCATAATTGCAGCATATAAACAGGTACATAGACGAATGGAACAGAATAGAGAACTCAGAATTTAAGATTTAGTTCCCAGAATGCACAAGGTTCAATCCCCAGCACATCAAAAAGAAAAAAGGAAAAAAGAATGCATAATCCAGAAATAAATCCATGTATTTACAACCAAGTGATTTTCAACAAAGTCACCAAGAACACACATTGGAGAAAGGACAGTCTCTTCAATTACTCATGCTGGGAAAACTAGACATCCATATAAAGAAGAAAGAAACTAGATCTTTTACCATGTACAAAAATCAACCCAGACTGATCAAAGACTTAAAAGTATGACCTAAAACTATAAAGCTAATTGATGAAAACATAGGGGAAATAGTTCAGGACATAGTTCTTGGCAAATATTTTTTGGTATATGATTCCAATAGCATAGGCAATAAAGGCAAAAATTAACAATTGGGATTGTATCAAACTAAAATAACCTCTGCATAGCACAGGAAACAAACATAGAATAAAGAAAAAACCTCCAGAAGGAGAGAAAATATTTTCAAAGTATTCATCTAACAAGAGATTAATTTCCAAAATATTAAAGGAACTTAAACAACCCAACAGAAAAAATGATTAAAAGATTAATTAGTCAATGACCCAGACATTTCTCAAAAGAAGATATACAAATAGTCAACAAGGGAAGATCCAAGATGGCAACTAGTGTGCAGAAGCAGAAAGCCTAAGCTCGCTGAGTCCAAAAACCTCCCTGAGATATTGGAACCACACTTGGGTAATTCTGACTGCTTTTAGCCAAAATAATAACTTCCATCACATTGGGTGTAGGAAAAAATTCAAAGACTGACCCTCAAATCATCATAAAATTGCACCTAACAGCTGCAACCCATGGCACAGCCAGCAAGGCAGGTCCAGCCACAGGGAAACCCTCCTCCCTCATGGAGATTTTTTTTCTCTCCTTCTCTTCTCCTTCCTCCATCAACTGGAAATAGAACATCAACCAGAATCAAACTCTGCAATATTCTGAACCCCTAGCCCCCCACGCAACACTACAGTGAGAAAAGTGGGCACCATTTCTCACTGCTGCCCCCAACTCCAAACCTGCCTGCACATCAATTGACAGAATGAACAGGACTCAGAGGGAAATGAAGAAAATGAATACCCAGTTCCTGACCCCAGCAAAACAATGATAAATGACACTAAAGAACCCAGCAATGCCCACAAAAACACACTCAAGGAAGAAATCTTGCAAGAAATCAGAGAATTTCGTGAAGATACTAGACATGGTTAACCAAAATGTACAAGTGGCACTCAAGAAAATTCAAGACACCAAAAATAAAAAACATGAGAAGACACAGAAACAAATAAATGAACTCAAAGCTGCCCTAAATAAACACCAAAGTGAAACAGACAGCACCATAGAGATGAATGAATTAAAGATGAAAATGAAAAATATTAAAGAGGAGGTGATCCAACATATGAAAAACCTCAAAAAAAAAATCAAACAGAAATCAATAGGAAAAGGGGACCAGGAACAAGAGAAAAGGTTAGATCAAAAAGAATTAACACACATGCACAGGAAATTAATGTGAGTCAACTCCCTGTATAGCTATTCTTATCTCAACCAGCAAAAACACTTGTTCCTTCCTATTATTGCTTATACTGTCTCTTCAACAAAATTAGAGATAAGGGCAAAATAGTTTCTGCCGGGTATTGAGGGGGTGGCGGGGAGAGGGAAGGGGCAGAGTGGGAGGTAAGGGAGGGGGTGGGGGCAGGGGGGAGAAATGACCCAAGCCTTGTATGCACATATGAATAATAAAACAATAAAAAAAAATACAAAACAGAGTGGAAGACCACTCTAGCAAACTAGAACAAGTGGAAGACAGAATCTAAGAACTTGAAGATAAAATAAAAATTAAAGAAAAAACTGAAGAAATGTTAGTCAAACAACTCAAGAGCTGTGAAAGGAATATGCAAAAATTCACCAACTCTATCAAAAGACCAAACCTGATAACCACGGATATTGAAGAAGAAGAAGAGATGCAAGCCAAAGGGATATGTAATATGTTCAATAAAATAGAAAATTTCCCAAATCAAGTACAGGAAGCCTCCAGGATACCAAACAAACTTGACCAAAATAGAACTTCCCCATAGCATATTATCATTAAAGCAACAAGCACAGAGAATAGAGAAAGAATACTGAGGGCTGTAAAAGAGAAAAAACAAATAACAAATAATGGTAAACCCATCAAAATCACAGCAGATTTCTCAATGGAAACTTTAAAAGCAACAAGGGAATGGAGTGAGGTCTTTCAGTCACTGAATGAAAACAACTTCAATCCTAGGATGCTCTACTCAGCAAAATGACCATTCAAACTAGATGGAGCAATAAAAATCTTCCATAATAAGCAGAAACTAAAATAATATATGACCACCAAGCCACCACTACAAAAGATTCTCCAAGGAATTCTGAACACAAAAGAGGAAAGCAAACAAAACTACGAGAAGACAGGTAGTATCAAACCACAGGAGAAGAAAAGACAAGAAAGCAGAGAATAGCACTGTTTCAGCAGCACACAATCAAGTCCTTACACAACAAAAACAACTAAATGGCAGGAATCACCACATACCTATCAATATTAACACTGAATGTCAATGAACTAAACTCCCCCATCAAAAGACACTGTTTGGCAAATTGGATTAAAAAAGAACATCCAACAATCTGTTGTTTACAAGAGATCCATCTTATTGACAGAAACAAACACTGGCTTAGGGTGAAAGGCTGCAAGAAGATTTACCAGCCCAGTGGCCCCCAAAACAAGCAGGAATAGCAATACTTATATCAGACAAAGTAGACTTCAAACTTACATTGGTCAAAAGAGACAAAGAAGGACACTTTATACTAACAAAGGGGGCAATACATCAAAAGGAAATAACAATTATCAACCTATATGCACCCAATGTCAGTGCACCCAATTTCATCAAACATACACTAAAGGACTTAAAAGCACATATAGACTCCAACACAGTATTAGTGGGAGACTTTAATAACCCTCTATCACCAAGAGATAGGTCATCCAAACAAAAAATAAACAAAGAAATCCTAGAACTAAATGACACCATAGATCAAATGGACCTATTGATGTCTACAGAATATTTCATCTGACAACAGCACAATATACGTTCTTCTCAGCAGCCATGGAACTTTCTCCAAAATAGATCATATCTTAGAACACAAAGCAAACCTCAGCAAATATAAGAAAATAGAAATAACCCCCTGCATTCTATCTGATCACAATGCATTAAAACTAGAACTCAACAACAAAAACAATGGCAGAAAATACACAAACAATTGGAAGCTGAATAAAATAAGGTCCAAGATTAATGAAAGAGAGACCAAAAAAACCATACAGAGACTCAACAAAACACAAAGCTGGTTCTTTGAAAAAATAAACAAGATTGACAAACCCCTGGCAAATCTGACTAAAATGAGGAGGGAAAAGACCCAAATCAGTAAAATCAGAAACGCCTAAGGGGAAATAACAACAAACACTTAGAAAATCCAGGGAATCATCAGAGACTACTTTGAGAACCTACATTCTAACAAATTTGAAAATCTTGACGAAAAGATACTTATGACCATCCAAAACTGAACCAAGGAAGATAATAACCACCTAAACAGATGTATAACATGAAATGAAATTGAGGCAGCAATAAAGAGTCTCCCAAAAAAGAAAAGTCCAGGACCTGGTGAATTCTCTGCTGAATTCTATCAGACCTATAAAGAAGAACTAATATCAACCCTCCTCAAACTTTTCCACGAAATAGAAAGGGAAGGAACACTGCCTAACTTATTCTATAAAGCCAGTATTACACTCATCCCCAAACTGGACAAAGACACATCCAAAAAGGAGAACTATAGGCCAATCTGCTTAATGAATATTGATGCAAAAATCCTCAGTAAAATGGCAAACCAAACCCAACAACATATCAGAAAGCTCATTCACCATGACCAAGTCAGCTTCATCCAAGGGATGAACATATAAAAATCAATAAATGTAATACAGCACATTAACAGAAGCAAAGACAAAAACCACTTGATCATCTCAATAGAAGCAAAAAAAGCCTTTGATAAGATTCAACACAACTTCATGATAGAAAACTAGGAATAGAAGGCTATATATGACAAACCTATAGCCAATATCATACTTAATTGAGAAAAACTGAAACCATTTCTCCTAAAATCAGGAACAAGACAAGGGTACCCACTCTCTCCACTCCTATTCAACATAGTCTTGGAATTCCTAGCCAAGGCAATAAGGCAAGACGAAGTAATAAAAGGAATACAAATAGGTAAAGAAACTGTCAAAGTATCCCTATTTGCAGATGACATGATCCTATACCACAAAGACCCCAAAAACTCCTAGACACCATAAACAACTTCAGCAATGTAGCAGGATACAAAATCAACTTAAAACAATCATTGGCCTTTCTATATACCAACAATGAACAAATTGAGAAAGAATACAGGAAAAGAATCCAATTTACAATAGCCTCAAAAAAATCAAATACCTAGAAATAACCTTAACAAAGGATGTGAACAACCTCTACAAGGAGAACTATAAAACTCTGAAGAAAGAGATTGAGAAGGTAAAAAGATCTCCTGTTCTCATGGATTGGCAAAATCAACATAGTAAAAATGGCTATACTACTAAAAGCAATCTATGTGTTTAACGCAATTCCCATCAAAATCCCAATGATATTCATCACAGAGATTGAAAAAAGCTATACTAAAGTTCATTTGGAAACACAAGAGACTGAGACTAGCCAAGACAATACTCAGCAAAAAAGAACAATGCTGGCAGTACCACAATACCCAACTTCAAACTATGTTACAGAGCCATAAGAATAAAAACAGCATGGTACTGGCACAAAAACAGATATGAAGACCAGTGGGATAGAATAGAGGACCCAGGTATGAAAACACACAGCTATACCCACCTTATTTTTTACAAAGGTCCCAAAAACATATGATGGAGAATAGACAGCCTCTTCAACAAATGTTGCTGGGAAAAGTGGTTATCTGCTTGCAGAAAATTGAAACTTAATCCATGCCTATTACCCTGCACTAGTATCTACCTTAATATGGGACCCAAAACTCTGAAGTCAGTACAGGAAAGAGCAGGGAATATTCTGGAAGCAATGGGTATAGGCAAAGAATTCTTCAGTAGAACTCCAGCAGCCCACCAACTAAGAGAAAGGATGGACAAATGGGACTACATGAAATTAAAAAGCTACTGCATAACAAAAGAAATGGTCTCTACACTAAAGAGACCACCCACAGAAGGGGACAAAATATTCCCTGGCTATACATCAGACAAAGGACTGATAACCATAATATACAGGGAGTTCAAAAAACTAAACTCTCCCAAAATCAATGAACCAATAAAGAAGTGGGCAACTAAACTAAACAGAACTTTTTCAAACAAAGAAATTCAAATGGCCAAAAACCACATGAAAAAATGCTCACTATCCCTGGCCATAAAGGCAGTGCAAATCAAAACCACACTGAGATTCCACCTCACTCCTGTTAGAATAACTATCATCAATGCAATCTTATGTTGTAAAAATAATTAAATTCCATTATCTACAATGAGATGGATTAAACTGGAGGACATTATGTTACACAGAATGATGCAGCACAGAAAGACAAATATCACATGCTTTTACAAGTTGTGATGGTTAAATACGGTTGTCAGCTTAACTGAATTCAGGAATGCCTAAAGAATTTGTAAGTATATATCTAGGTGTATCTGTGAAGGTGTTTCCATAAGTTTGGTGGGTAAGTCAGTGATCTAAGTGGGAAAGACTTAGATGTGGCAGCAGTATCCAATAAGCTGAGGGCCCAAAAGGAACATTTCTTTTTTTTTTCAACCTTTCCTCTCTTGTATATGAGGAACACTTCTTTTTTTTTAATTTATTTTTTTTCCTGCCCCAACCCCCTCCCTTACCACCCACTCCACCCCCTCCCTCTCCCCCTCACCCCCTCAATACCTGGCAGAAACTATTTTGTCCTTATCTCTAATTTTGTTGAAGAGAGAGTGTAAGCAATAATAGGAAGGAACAAGGGTTTTTGCTAGTTGAGATAAGGGTAGCTATACAGGGAGTTGACTCACATTAATTTCCTGTGCATGTGTGTTACCTTCTAAGTTAATTCTTCTTGATCTAACCTTTTCTCTAGTTTGAGGAACACTTCTTAATTATTTTATTTTACAACATTGTTCTATCATCCACAATGAGATTCCTTTCTATTTACCTTAACATGTATCTGTATTCTAAAAATAAAATATAATGGTACCTACTGCTTTTTCTTCCCACCTTCATGTCCAATAAATGTCATGCTGGAAGCATGAAACTTTCTACTGTGTTAGTATATTTATACCTTTAAAATCAATAGATATTATAATTTATTACAACTCAGGCCCTCTCCTTTGGAGTAACAGTTGTTAAACATTTTCCAGAGTACCACTGGAAGTGTTTGTGAGAATGTAGAGAAACCAGAATCATCACACACTACTGGTGAGAAGGTAAAATGGTACACTCACTTTGGGAAACAGTATGGTAGTCTCTCAAAAAGTTAAATATGAAGATTCCAAGATGGAGACTAGAGGGAGGAAACAGAAAGCGTGCTTCCTAAAGTAAAATCTTGGAGAGATGCTGGAGAACACCTTGCAGGAAAAACCACAGAGAAGAGATAAAACTCCAACACCACCACACCCCCAGGCCACACATAGCATAACCACTCCACGTTAAATGGAGAAACCAGAAGGGCTCTCGTGCCACCAGACATCAGAGCCTAACCTGCTTGGGAGAAGCAGACTACCAGGTGAGCTAAGCAGCACAAGGTATTCCCACAGACAACCCTGGGACTGATCAGCGTAGCCCCCTGTACAGATTGACTCCCACCCAGGGAAAAAAACAAACTGAATAATAAACAAGCAGCTGGAAAAAAAAAAAAGACATGTAGCAAAGAGGGCGGGGCACCCTGAGCACCGAAAGGGAGGGGAGGGGCAATCCCTCATGGAACTATAAAAAAACAAGCCCACGGGAGAAGGCAGGAGAGGAGGCACCCGCCCAGCAACCAGGAGTGGGAAAGCTTGTAAAAGCGGCAGTGGGAGGAAAACTCCACAGGAGAGGGGGGAAGTGTCACCTCCCACAGGAGCTGTAAATAAACACACCAGCCGGAGAATGCGGGTGTAGCGCCACCTCTCCCAGTGTACTTGGAAAAGGGAAAACTTGTAACAGTGGCGGTTGCACCCAGGAGAACTCTAAGTAAACAAAGCCTGAGGGGCTAGGTGAGTGTTGAGCTCACTCCTGAGATCTGCAATCAATAAAGCCTCCAGCAACAGCTGGTTGACAGGAGCAGGCAGGTGAGCCGCAGCCTCAGATAGACATTCACAAAGCTGTCTCCAGACTCTTTTTTTTTCTTTTTTCCTTTTCTCTTCTTTTGATGAGACAACGACTGAACTACAACCTCATGCTGAAAGACTTACTGAAACTGTACTGCATTTGAACTTGGAACACTTTGTTGTGTTTTGTTTTGTTTTTTGCTTTTTTGGTTTTTTTCCTTTTGATGAGATAACAGAACTACTTCTGAGACACCATCTCCAGGATTGGAGACTGAGGGACTAACACCAAAATTATTAAGACTGAAACTTTATTGCTTTTGAACTTGGAGATTTTTTTTAATTATTTTATTTTATTTATTTTAATTTTTATTTTATTTATTTATTTTTTATCTTCTCTCTGTCTCTCAAATGCCTGTTTAGCCTACTGTTGATTAGTACACTATCTCTCCCTGTTTATATCTTTCAGACGGTTTTTGTTTGTTTTTTTGAACTTGTTTGTTTACTACTCTTTTTCTTTATCTTCTATGCTTTCCCTCTCCTCTCACGCTTCCATTCTAATTATCACCATTGTTATTATTACAAGATAGAAACTACTTAATTGCACACAGTACAGGGACAGTAACAATACCAAGGGCAATGATGGGAAGATAGAAAAAACAGGGAAACCAGTTTCCTCACAGCAAAAAATTAGTACAGAAACCAGAGGGAAATGAAGAAAAGATACTCAGATCAAGACTCCAACAAAATGAAGATAAACTATGCCAAAGAACCCAATGAAGCCCACAAGAATAATCTGAAAGATGAAATCCTCCAAGTAATCAATAATAATTTTATAGAGATGATACTGGATATGTTCAACCAAAATGTACAGGAGACACTCAAGAAATTCCAAGACAACAGAAATAGAGAATTTGAGAAAGCACAAGAACAAACAAAAGAAACCATAGAAGCACTGTATAAACACCAAAGTGAAACAAAGAACACAATTAATAAAGAGATAAATGAACTCAGGACTAAAATAGACAACATTAAAGAGGAAGTGACTCAAGATATGGAAAACCTCAGAAAAAAAGAACTAAACAGAAATGCAAAACAAAATGGAAAGCCAATCCAGCAGAATAGAACAAGCAGAAGACAGAATCTCAGAACTCGAAGATGAAATGGTAATTAAAGGAAAAACCAAAGAACAATTAGTTAAACAACTCAAGACCTGTGAAAAGAAAATGCAAAAACTCACTGACTTCATAAAAAGTTCAAACCTGAGAATCATGGGCATTGAAGAAGGAGAAGAGGTGCAAGCAAAGGGAAGCATAATATATTCCACAAAATGATTACAGAAAATTTGCCAAATCTAGAAAAATCTATGCCCATACAGATGCAAGGGGCCTCCAGAACACCAAACAGACCAGATCAAAACAGAACTACCCCATGGCATGTTATCATTAAAACAACAAATACAGAGACTCGAGAAAGAATATTGAAGGCTGTAAGAGAGAAAAAACAAATAACACACAAAGGTAAACCCATCAAAATCACAGCAGACTTCTCAACAGAAACATTAAAAGAAAGAAGAGATTTGGGTGAGATCTTCCGGGCACTGAATGAAAATAACTTCAACCCTAGGATACTCTACCCAGCAAAACTATCATTTAAAATAGATGGAGCAATAAAAGTCTTCCATGATAAGCAGAAACTAAAACAATATGTGACCACAAAGCTACCACTACAACAGATTCTTCAAGGGATTCTGCACACAGAAAGTGAAACCCAACATAACCATGAAAGGTTATGAAAGGCACCAAACTACAGGAAAAGAAAAAGCAAGAAAGTAGAGACTAACCTCTCCAACACAGTGGTCATGGGAGACTTTAACAACCCATTATCTTCAATAGATAGGTCATCCAAACAAAAAATCAATAAAGAAATCCTAGATCTAAAATATACCATAGATCAAATGGACCTAGTTGATGTCTACAGAACATTTCATCCAACTTCTACACAATATACATTCTTCTCAGCAGCCCATGGAACCTTATCCAAAACAGATCATACCCTAGGGTACAAAGCTAGCCTCAGCAAATGTAAGAAAATAGAAATTATACCATGCATTCTATCTGATCACAATGCAATAAAACTAGAACTCAACAACAAAAATAAAAACAAAAAATATGCAAACAGCTGGAAACTGAATAACTCATTGCTTAATGAACAATGGGTCATTGATGAAATAAAAGAGGAAATTAAATAGTTCCTGGAAGTCAATGAAAATGAAAACACAACCTACCGGAACCTATGGGACACAGCTAAGGCAGTCCTGAGAGGAAAGTTTACAGCCATAAGTGCATATATTGAAAAAGACTGAAAGATCTCAAATCAATGACCTAATGATACATCTCAAACTCCTAGAAAAACAAGAACAAGCAAATCCCAAAACAAATAGGAGAGAAATAATAAAAATAAGAGCTGAAATCAATGAAATAGAAACCAAAAAAACCATACAAAGAATTAATGAAACAAAAGGTTGGTTCTTTGAGAAAACTTGACTAAAATGAGGAAAGAAAAAACCCAAATTAGTAATCAGGAATGCAAAAGGGAAGATAACAACAAACACCATGGAAGTCTAGGAAATCATCAGAGACTACTTTGAGAACCTATATTCAAATAAATTCGAAAATCTTAAAGAAATAGATAGATTTCTAGATACATGTGATCATCCAAAACTGAACCAAGAGAATATTAATCACCTGTATAGATCTATACCACAAAATGAAATTGAAGCAGCAATCAAGAGTCTCCCTAAAAAGAAAAGTCCAGGACCTGACGGATTCTCTGAATTCTATCAGACTTTTAAAGAAGAACTGATATCAATCTTCCTTAAACTGTTCCACAAAATAGAAAGGGAAGGAAAACTGTCTAACACATTTTATGAAGCCAGTATTACACTTATACCAAAACCAGGCAAAGACAACTCCAAAAAGGAGAACTATAGGCCAATCTCCTTAATGAACATTGATGCAAAAATCCTCAATAAAATAATAGCAAACCGAATTCAACAACACATAAAAAGATCATTCACCACGACCAAGTAGGCTTCATCCCAGGAATGCAGGGGTGGTTCAACATATGAAAATCAATAAATGTAATACACCACATTAACAGAAGCAAAGACAAAAACCACTTGATTATCTCAATAGATGCAGAAAAAGCCTTTGATAAGATCCAACACCATTTCATGATAAAAGCTCTAAGAAAACTAGGAAAAGAAGGAAAGTACCTCAACATTATAAAAGCTATATATGATAAACCTACAGCCAGCATTATACTTAACGGCAAAAAACTGAAGCCTAAAATCAGGAACTAGACAAGAATGCCCACTCCTATTCAACATAGTACTAGAATTCCTAGCCAGAGCAATTAGGGAAGAAAAAGGAATAAAAGGAATACAAATAGGTAAAGAAACTGCCAAAATATCCCTATTTGCAGATGACATGATCCTATACCTTAAGGACCCAAAAAACTCTACTCAGAAGCTCCTAGAAACCATCAATAGCTATAACAAGGTAGCAGGATATAAAATCAACATAGAAAAAGCACTAGCATTTCTATACACTAATAATGAACAAACTGAGAAAGAATATATGAAAACAATTCCATTTACAATAGCCTCAAAAAAAATCAAATACCTAGGTGTAAACTTAACAAAGGAGGGGAACAACTTCTACAAGGAAAACTATAAACTTCTGAAGAAAGAGATTGAGGAAGACTATAGAAAGTGGAGAGATCTCCCATGCTCATGGATTGGTAGAATCAACATAGTAAAAATGTCTATACTCCCAAAAGTAATCTACATGTTTAACGCAACTCCCATCAAAATCCCAATAACATTCATCAAAGAGACTAAAAATCTACCGTGAAATTTATATGGAAACACAAGAGGCCACGAATAGCCAAGGCAATACTCAGTCAAAAGAACAATGCTGGAGGTATCACGATACCCAACTTCAAACCATATTACAAAGCAATAACAATAAAAACAGCATGGTACTGGCACAAAAACAGACATGAAGACCACTGGAATAGAATAGAGGACCAGGATATGAAGCCACACAACTATACCCAACTTGTCTTTGACAAAGGTGCTAAAAATATACAATGGAGAAAAGACAGCCTCTTCAACAAAAACTGTTGGGAAAACTGGTTAGCAGTCTGCAAAAAACTGAAACTAGATCCATGTTTATCACCCTATACCAGTATTAACTCAAAATGGATCAAGGATCTTAATATCAGACCCCAAACTCTAAAGTTGGTACAGGAAAGAGTAGGAAATACTCTAGAATTAATAGGTACAGGCAAGAACTTTCTCAATGGAACCCCAGCAGCTCAGCAACGAAGAGATAGCATACATAAATGGGACTTCATAAGACTAAAAAGCTTCTGCTCAACAAAAGAAATGGTCTCTAAACTGAAGAGACCACCCCAGAGTGGGAGAAAATTTTTGCCAGCTACTCATCAGGCAAAGGACTGATAACCAGAATATATAGGGAACTCAAAAAACTAAATTCTCCCAAAATTAATGAACTAAAATTAATGAATTAAAGAAATGGGCAAGTGAACTAAACAGAACTTTCTCAAAAGAAGAAATTCAAATGGCCAAAAACACATGAAAAAATGCTGACCATCTCTAGCAATAAAGGAAATGCAAATTAAAACCACATTAAGATTCCACTTCACCCCTGTTAGAATAGCCATCATTAGCAACACCACTAACAACAGGTGTCAGCAAAGATGCAGGAAAAAAGGAACCCTCTTACACTGCTTATGGGAATGTAAACTAGTATAACCACTCTGGAAAAAAAAATTTGGAGGCTACTTAAAAATCTAAACATTGATCTACCATATGATCCAGCAATACCACTCTTGAGGATATACCCAAAAGAATGTGACACAGATTACTCCAGAGGCACCTGCACACCCATGTTTACTGCAGTACTATGCACAATAGCCAAGTTATGGAAACAACCAAGATGCGCCACTACTGACGAATGGATTAAGAAAATGTGGTACCTATACACAATGGAATTTTATGCAGCCATGAAGAAAAACGAAATGTTATCATTCACAGGTAAATGGATGGAATTGGAGAACATCATTCTGAGTGAGATTAGCCTGGCCCAAAAGACCAAAAATCATATGTTCTCCCTCATATGTGGACATTAGATCAAGGGCAAACACAACAAGGGAATTGGACTTTTATCACATGATAAAGTGAGAACACACAAGGAAGGTATGAAGATAGGTAAGACACTCAAAAAACTAGAGAGCATTTGTTGCCCTCAACACAGAGAAACTAAAGCAGATACTTTTTTTTTTTTTTTAGTTTTATGAACTCACTCTTTTTTTTAATTGTTTTATTATTCATATGTGCATACAAGGCTTGGGTCATTTCTCCCCCCTGCCCCCACCCCCTCCCTTACCACCCACTCCGCCCCCCTCCCTCTCCTCCCCACCCCCTCAATACCTGGCAGAAACTATTTAAGCAGATACTTTAAAGCAACTGAGGCCAATAGGAGAAGGGAACCAGGAACTAGAGAAAAGGTTAGTTCGAGAAGAATTAACTTAGAAGGTAACACACATGTATAGGAAATCAATGCATGTCAACTCCCTGTATAGCTATTCTTATCTCAACTGGCAAAAACCCTTGGTCCTTCCTATTATTGCTTATACTCTCTCTTCAACAAAATTAGAGATAAGGGCAGAATAGTTTCTGCCTGGTAGCAAGGGGTAAGGGGGGGTAAGGGGAGGAGTGGAGGGAGGGTGTAAGGAAGAGGGTGGGGGGAAGGGGGGAGAAATGACCTAAACAATGTGTGCACATATGAATAAAATAAAAATTTTTTTAAAAAAGTTAAACATAGTGTTACTATGTGATCTTGATTCCACTCTTAGGTGTCTACCTAAGAAAATGAAAACGTGCCCATACACAAACTCATACACCAATGTTGGTATGGTTTAAGTGTATACTTCAAGGGTCAACATGTTGGAAGCTTCATCCCAGTGTGGCAATACTAAAAGAGGGTATGATCTTTACAAGGTGGGACATAGTGAAAGGTCTTTAACTCTTTGGGGGTGTTACCCTCAGAAGGAATTAATGTAATTCCATGAGACCCAGGTTAGATTTTGCAAAAGAGTTGCTATAAAAAAGCAAGCCTGTTACCTCGTGCTCTCTGATTTCCTGTCTCACAATGTGATCTATCCCTCTTGCGTGTGCTTCTTCCATGATGCTATCTACCATGTGACATAGCCAAGGTCCCCTCACCAGAGCAGAGTCAAGACTATGTTCTTGAACCTTCAAAACTGTGAGCTAAATAAGCCTTTTTTCTTTATACATTACCCAGTCTCAGTTATTTTGTTAAAGCAATGGAAAACAACTAATACAAATGTTTATAACAGCATTATCCATAATAGCCAATAAGTAGAAACAACTCAAATATCCATCAACTGATGAATGAATAGACAAAATCTGGTATATTCATATAATAGAATATTATTTGGCAATAAAAAGGAAGGAATTACTACTGATTCATACTCTAACATGCATGAACCTTGAAAATATTATGCTAATAATGTAATCCAATAAAAATAGTAAAAAAAATAAAATCCTTATAAACACACACAAGCCAATCACAAAAAACATACATTATGTGATTCCATTTATATGAAATGCCCAGAACAGGAAAATCTGAAGACAGAGTAGTTTTGTGTTTGCTTAGGGCTGGTGGGACAGGGGGAAATGAAGAATGACTACTTATGGAGCTGGTGTTTCTTTGGGGGATAATAAAAATGTTCTAAAATTGTTTCAAATGAAAAATATTGATGGTGATGATGATTGCACAGCTCTGTGAATGTACTGAAAAGCAGCATACTCTTCATTTTAAATATGTGAATTATATAGTTATGAATTATTTGTGATAAATCTAAAAAAAAAAGAAAACCATAGGACATCCTTTCTCTGTTTCCCCAGATGTAGGTTCCAATTTAGTGGGGAACGACATTAGAGAACCAAGCCTCAGTGGGTTCATCTTGAGACCTACTGAAATCAGATGCTGCAATTACCTAAGAGGCCCCACCAACACTGAGGTCCCCAAAAAGAGTCCTTCAGGATATGTCTAGTCCACAGGCATGTTTAATTCTGACTTGACATTTGAAAGTCATGAGATTTCACAGTAAAATCCAGCTTTATAACATTTGTTACCACCCAAAGATGGTAACCCAGCCTGATTCCCCAGATCAGCTTCAGGCTTCAGCAGCACCAGGTACAAGCTTTCCATCACTCCCCTGTTACCTCTCTGTCACTGAAACTGAGAATCCATTACCATTATGGAATAAAGTGTTTGGTTTCATCTAAAACAGAAAACAAAGACTAAATAATCTGAGAGTTTGGGGGGAAACAAATGTAATCAGAGAGCTCTGAAGGAGTAAACAGTATTCTTGGTTCAGAGACTAATGAGGCTGTCCATGTCACAATGACCAGCTTTTCCTCACATGTGCCAGTCTCTCTCTTCCATGTGGCCTGGCTGGCCTCCACTGGTATAGCAGGATGCAATTTCTGTGTTAGGTTTTAAATGCCATAAAGGCAGGACTTTGCTTTCTGAATGATTCACAATTTATCTCAGGCAACTAATACAGGTTCAGCATAAAATAAAGTACTTTGTGACACGTGGTGAAGCAGGGGGAAATGCAGCCAAAGCCCAGGTCCTTGAAACATTCAACCCCTCAGAAGCCATTTAAAGCCAAAAGAGTACAGGAGTCCAGAAATTCTTCCTTCTCTCATCCTACCTCCTTTCTATATACAGTATGTTCTTCATATCAAGTTTAATTCAAAGGAAATTTTAGCCCTCTGAGACTGCCACAAGGTAGAATGGATAAAAATGTATTGATAAGTTGTGTTTTCTAATTCTTAAAATAACCCCACCTATGACATACCCTCCAACACAGTGTTGCTACTTACGTTTGATGGGATATCCTGGGGAGTGGGCAGCAGCGACATGCAGGACAGTGCAGCCAGCCTCGTCCTTCTGGTTGATGCGGCCTTTCCACTCAGGCTTGTGGTCCATTAGCCACCTAAAAAGTTGGTTTTCCCCTGAAGGGAAAAAATTTACAAACATTATATAAAATCAGCAAAGCAAATCAATGCATACCACACTATGGTAACCAATAGAGAAGATAACCACATATTTCCATTCACCACAAACAGGTGTGGAGAGATACAGGCATTTGTAAATTGAAAACATGAGTGACAGAAAGTTACTCATAATAATCTTAGGTTAGGGCTCTGGAAGCCTAAGACAAGGATTCTCTTTGTTTTGGTTTTGGGTTGTTTTTTTTTTTTTTTTTTTGGCAGTACTGGGCTTTGAACTCAGGGCCTTGTGATTGCTAGGCAGGCACTCTACTACTAGAGCCATGCCCCCTTTTTGCTTTAGGTATTTTTCAAAAAGGGTCTCACATTTATGCCTGGTGCTGGACTGGACTACAATCCTCCTATTTAGGCTTAATGTATAGCTAGAATGACAGGCACACATCAGCATGCCCAACTTTTCATTGGTTGAGATGGGGTCTTGTGAAATTTTTGCCTGGGCTGGCCTCAGACTGTGATCCTCCTGTTCTTAGCCTCCCAAATAGCTAGGATTACATGAGCAGGCCACCATGCCAGGCTTGAGATGGGAATTCTTATACATTTGATTTAGTGAGGGAGAAAGAGTCAGGAGAAAAAGAGTGAGAGAAACAGGACAGAGTAGGGGAAGGAGCAAAGCAAGGAGAAGCCCTGAGGAGATCTGGAGCATGACCTGCAACAGATCAGTCAATGCAAAGCTACAAAATGCCCAAGGAGAAAAGCAAAGTCAAGGGAGAAACTCCTTGGGAAGTAGTGCATTTTGGCAGAACAATTGTTTGGCCAAGGGGGCAGCTGAGCATTATTAGCACCCAATATTGGCATCAGGTAGAGACAGCACCCTGACATAAAGAGCGTATGGGTAAGTCACCACTATCCTCTACTAAAGTTATCAAGCCAACATCTGATTAGATTACTACATTACTATCAGCAGGACATACTTTTTAAATTTTTTTCCTAGACACCTTCCTTTTAGCTCCTGAGATCTAAGAAAGCTACACACCTCAGCCAACTCTGTGGACACCATTTGTCACCATGTCAGAATTGTCCTCCAAGAAACCAGAGACAAACTTGAAGACTTGATCTTACCACCAACAGCCTGTAAGTGTAGGGGCTAACTTAAAAAACAGACATAAAAGTAGTTGTGTCATTACCAGAGGCACATTCTCTGTGTTATAGTCTAATTTGAGAATAGGATGACTAGATTAAACTGCAAATGGCAGAGAAATATGGGTATATAAAGTCTAAAGCACTGACCACCCTACTGCCTTCCTGGGAAGATGACACAGCCTCAGAGGTCAACTAGACGAGCTCCTTTGGCCCCTTCTGGCTCTTACATGGTAAGGCTAGATGTTCAACATTGATACTCTTTATCCTTGACAAGGAAAAACAAGCCTCTATCTCAAGTGTGAGTAAAAATAAAAATATTTTAAAATTTAAATCCTTTAGCCAGATGGTAAAGCTTGGGGAAAAAAAGAATTTTATGAAAATAGCAGTCATTTACAAGAGCCACAACAAAATTCTATTTGTAATATCCCATGTTTCCCTTAGAAAGGGAATACAGCAGCCTCTGGGCTAGAGTGAAAATGAATTTGGAGGGGAGGGAACCACCCAAACTGCCTTTGCCAGCAGGGGGAATCCACAGCTATCCTGGAAGTGCTGCCAGCAACAGATGTCTGCCCCAAGTCCCAACCTTGGGTCCAAGGGCCACTGCTGTCAGGATTGTCTAAGAACACAGAATCTTACAGCTACTTGGTCCCAGAAGAAATATAAATATTGCTGTTTCCCTGCTGCTTTCATTCACTTGGGAAATTATTTGGATAGTCTACATTCAAGTGGCTATATTCTGGATTCACTTGAGCTGGCTTCACTTGAGTCCGAGGGCTCGGTCCAAGATGGAGGAGCACAGAAAAGCAAGTGTGTGGCAGGAAAACACTCACCTGCTTGGATACAGAGCCGCATGAGGGCATGGAGAGGATGGGGTCCTATGGTCTCGACACTCGCACCGATGGAGATAAGCCATTGGACCAACTTGGGCACCTGCTCCATTTTCTCATAAAGCCCAATGAAGACATACTTCTGCAAAGACAATAACACACACACATAGGAAGAATCATGGAGGTTACTATGTCAATATAAAACTTTAAACTCCTTCATCCAAATCAAAAACTCTGAATTAGCCGTGACTTAAGCATAAATTCACTATAAATAACACATTTGTGCTAGGCATGGTGGTGCATGCCTGTAAGCCCAGTTACTTGGGAGGCAGAGGCAGGAATATGGCAATTTTAAGGCCAGTCCCAGGCAAAGTAGGTAGACCTTAACTAACTCAAAAACAAAATACAAAAAAGGGGCTAGGGGCATGGCTTAAGTAGTAAAACACTTGTAGCGTGCTGGAGGCCTAGGTTCATTCCTCATTACAGAGAGAATAAAGAGAAAAGAAGACAAAAGAAGAGAAAAAAAACACATTTGTGATGAGGAGGCTGAAGGGGAAGGCCCAAACACAAAGTGAGTAGCCTGATTTGAAGCCATCTGTTTGAAAAAGCTCTCTTACCTCAAACAGACTTTTCAGTGATAACTCAGGGACATGGATATTTCTTGGCAATCGGTCCTTTTTTGCTGACAACAGTAGAAATGACTGATAGGAGGGCAGAAAAAGAAAAGGTTGGAATAACAATATTCTCCACATAGACTATTAGAACAAAAAGGTTATTTTAAGCCTTAAACAAAAAGCAAAACAAAACACCCTCCACATTTGTTCTTTTTAAAGGCCTGATCCATGATAATCAAGTCTCTCTGTCTAGCCACATTCCCGTTCTTCCTGAGGACTAAATTCTCTTCACATATCCTCAAAGTCTGCAGAGGATAAGGCTAACTAATGTGGAGTAGCATGGCAATGAAGTAAAAAGTAGGCCCTTACAAACTTCTTGAAGCATAGCATACAGAAGACTTGAATCCTTTAGAAATATCCCATCCCAATCAATTTGTTAGCATGTCAGTGTTGCATCAGCCCCAGGTATTTGGGAGCACATTAGACTTATTAGGTAGTATGCTGGCGCCAGCTCCTATCCACTAGTGAGCTAACTATGCACATCTCTTCCCAACTTCAAGTCCCATGTGTCATGTTAGTAATAGGAAATTGGCCATGATGAGAGTATTTACTCTATGGAAGTTGGCAAATTCTTCTACTCAGGACTTTTGCCTCCCCAGAGAATCAGTTGTTAAACCACTGACTCTATCTAATCACTAAAGAAACTGAATCCCAGAAAGATGAAGCAACTTTTCCTAGGTCACACAGCACATCCTGAGAGGACCCTACTGAGATTATCCAGGTATGCTAGCAGGCCTAAGAATCCAGGCCCTTGTATGACCATGACTAGAGGCCCAGTCTCAGATCCAATCTTCCTTGTATAACCTTGCCAGCCAACTTAGGACAACAGGAACTGAGACTATGGCCACATCTTGCTTCTTGCTTCTTTCAATTTTGTGCCCATCATTAAATGTATACATTAAACAGACCCATACTCAACCCTAGAAGACACATTCAGTATTAGACAGTCCTGATTGCTATCCTGGCTTTTAAAAGATAACTTAATCTGCAGTATTTGAGAATTATCTAAGCCCCAAAGTAGCCACGATGTTAGAACTGCCACTTGGGCTAGATTCCCAGGCCATTCCTTGATTGTATAGAAAGATAATCTATTAGGAGCTCCTGGATCCTGTTCTCTCACTCCCCACCAAGGCCATGGATCTCTGTCTACCCTACACTGGGAAGAGGAGATAGGGTTCCTTCCTGGTGAATTGAACTACATTCCTGCTAATGAGTGATAAAGACTTCTACTCATAGATCTGTGGTAGCAGTGGAATCACAGAATTTCAAAAGTTAAAAAAAAATACGTAAAACTGGAAAGATTCTTATAGACCTTTTACTCTAGCCATCTTATTCAAAGAGAGAAGATCCCAAACGTCTTTTGACTGGATTCTGGATTTCTGACTCCTGGTTCCCCAAGAGTCTAAACTGCTTTCCTTATCTTTACTGCCTGACGTCCCAAGACCTCTTAATAGGAGAGGAAGCTTCAGGGAGCCTGTGGCTGGACTTTAGGGGGTTTCCCATAAATCCCTCTAAAACTACATATATAATTTTCTGTGTATGCAAAAAAGCCCCATACATTAAGTTAGATTTCCAGTGGAATCTGTGACCTTGCCAAAAATGGAAGAATTCTCTATTCTAAAGTCATTTAACTTGCCAGGATCTAAAGTCCTTAACAGGATGCCCTTGCTTTGGGTGACTTTTAAGAACTGCACACCTTCAGAAAGTCAACCAGTCTCTTTCTTTTTTTTTTAATTATTTTATTATTCATATGTGCAAAGCTTGGATCATTTCTCCCCCCTGCCCCCACCCCCTCCCTTACCACCCACTCCACCCCCTCCCTCTGCCCCCCATCCCCTCAATACCCGGCAGAAACTATTTTGCCCTTTCTCTATAATTTTGTTGAAGAGAGAGTATAAGCAATAATAGGAAGGAACAAGGGTTTTTGCTGGTTGAGATAAGGATAGCTATACAGGGAGTTGACTCACATTAATTTCCTGTGCGTGTGTGTTACCTTCTAGGTTAATTCTTTTTGATCTAACCTTTTCTCTAGTTCCTGGTTCCCTTTTCCTATTCGCCTCAGTTGCTTTTAAGGTATTTGCTTTAGTTTGTCTGCGTTAAGGGCAACAAATGCTAGCTAATTTTTTAGGTGTCTTACCTATCCTCACCCCTCCCTGTGTGCTCTCGCTTTTATCATGTGCTCAAAGTCCAATCCCCTTGTTGTGTTTGCCCTTGATCTAATGTCCACATATGAGGGAGAACATATAATTTTTGGTCTTTTGGGCCAGGCTAACCTCACTCAGAATCATGTTCTCCAATTCCATCCATTTACCAGCAAATGATAACATTTCATTCTTTTTCATGGCTGCATAAAATTCCATTGTGTATAGATACCACATTTTCTTAATCCATTCGTCAGTGGTGGGGCATCTTGGCTGTTTCCATAACTTGGCTATTGTGAATAGTGCCACAATAAACATGGGTGTGCAGGTGCCTCTGGAGTAACAGTCTTTTGGGTATATCCCCAAGAGTGGTATTGCTGGATCAAATGGTAGATCAATGTTTAGCTTTTTAAGTAGCCTCCAAATTTTTTTCCAGAGTGGTTGTACTAGTCTACATTCCCACCAACAGTGTAAGAGGGTTCCTTTTTCCCCGAATCCTTGCCAACACCTGTTGGTGGTGGTGTTGCTGATGATGGCTATTCTAACAGGGGTGAGGTAGAATCTTAGCGTGATTTTAATTTGCATTTCCTTTATTGCTAGAGATGGTGAGCATTTTTTCATGTGTTTTTTGGTCATTTGAATTTCTTCTTTTGAGAAAGTTCTGTTTAGTTCACGTGCCCATTTCTTTATCGGTTCATTAGTTTTGGGAGAATTTAGTTTTTTATGTTCCCTATATATTCTGGTTATCAGTCCTTTGTCTGATGTGTAGCTGGCAAATATTTTCTCCCACTCTGTGAGTGTTCTCTTCAGTTTAGAGACCATTTCTTTTGATGAACAGAAGCTTTTTAGTTTTATGAGGTCCCATTTATCTATGCTGTCTCTTAGTTGCTGTGCTGCTGCGGTTTCGTTGAGAAAGTTCTTACCTATATCTACTAACTCCAGAGTATTTCCTACTGTTTCCTGTATCGACTTTAGAGTTTGTGGTCTGATATTAAGATCCTTGATCCATTTTGAGTTAATCTTGGTATAGGGTGATATACATGGATCTAGTTTCAGTTTTTTGCAGACTGCTAACCAGTTTTCCCAGCAGTTTTTGTTGAAGAGGCTGCTATTTCTCCATCATATATTTTTAGCTCCTTTGTCAAAGACAAGTTGGGTATAGTTGTGTGGCTTCATATCCTGGTCCTCTATTCTGTTCCAGTGGTCTTCATGTCTGTTTTTGTGCCATTACCATGCTGTTTTTATTGTTACTGCTTTGTAATATAGTTTGAAGTCAGGTATTGTGATACCTCCTGCATTGTTCTTTTGACTGAGTATTGCCTTGGCTATTCATGGCCTCTTGTGTTTCCATATAAATTTAATGGTAGATTTTTCAATCTCTTTAATGAATGTCATTGGAATTTTGATAGGAATTGCATTAAACATGTAGATTACTTTTGAAAGTATGGACATTTTTTACTATGTTGATTCTACCAATCCATGAGCATGGGAGATCTCTCCACTTTCTATAGTCTTCCTCAATCTCTTTCTTCAGAAGTTTATAGTTTTCCTTATAGAGGTCATTCACATCTTTTGTTAGGTTTACACCTAAGTATTTGATTTTTTTTTGAGGCTATTGTAAATGGAATTGTTTTCATACATTCTTTTTCAGTTTGCTCATTATTAGTGTATAGAAATGCTAATGACTTTTCTATGTTGATTTTATATCCTGCTACCTTGCTATAGCTATTGATGATGTCCAGAAGCTTGAAAGTAGAGTTTTTTGGGTCTTTAAGGTATAAGATCATGTCATCTGCAAATAGGGATATTTTGACAGTTTCTTTACCTATTTGTATTCCTTTTATTCCTTCTTCTTGAACCAGACTCTTTCTAACCAAATTCTCAGCCTTGGCTAGTCCATTCTCATGAACACATATAACCCATCAGCAATGAAAACTACTATTCACTGGGCACTTAGCATATGTCAGTTATTATGAAACGCCTTAGTTTAGTGCCTGGCACATTGTAAGACTTCAACAAATATTAGCTGATGTTACTATTAGATAGTCTGATTTTTATTTCTCAATTCTCAAAAAAACCCTGAGAGAATAAACTTTTGAGGAAGTGAGGCTCAAAGGGGAAGTAATTAGCTCAAAATAATAAGTGGAAGATTAGAATTAAAGGATACCTACCATCTCATTTAGCTGCTATTCATTGGTTAGAAGTCCCTTAAAACTATACAGAAACCTTTCTGAGCAATACAGGTCTTCTTAGGCCCATACTACCTAACACAGGATAAAAAGAATTATGAAGCCAGGGGCCGGTGGCTCATGCCTGTAATCCTATAGCTACTCAGGAGGTGGAGAGCAGGAGGAATGCAATTCAAAGCCAGCCCTAGGCAAAATAGCTCATGAAACCTAATCTCAAAAAAAAATCCATTGCAAAAAAGCGTTGGTGAAGTGGGTCAAGTGGTAAGTGTGCCTGCCTAGCAATTGTTAGGCCCTGAGTTCAAACCCCAGTGCCCCAGAAAGAAGTATTATGAAAATGAGCATCAAGTGTGTGTTTTCCTCAACTCACAATAACATTAGCATCTATACTTCACGTTTCTTTTATAACAGAAACACAGAGCAAGAAGTGAGGTTATCACAAACTAAGTTTTTCACTATCTTAAAAAAAAACAGGAACTGGTTGATTAATCTATCCCAGTGACTTTCTATCTTTAATGGTACCTGAGTTAAAAAGTTATTCTGGCATCAAGACAAACAAATAATACATTACAGTCCCTCAGTGCTAACTGAAAGAAATCATTTAATCAGGAGTGTACTTTCCAAAAGAGAGCTAGCTCCTTTTACTTACATGCCATAATCCTTTCTTTGCCAACTTTTCTATGGCAGATTTCCACACCTCTGCTGAAAATTCAGTAGTGAAAATATGATCAAAGCAGGGCAAGAAACTCTGCAAAACAACAGAGTCACCTGAAAGAAAGTTCCATAGTTTAGAAAATTTAATGTGGGAGAAGGCTAGAACATTGAGGAAAAATCCAACAATGAAGACCACATATATAAAAATAGTAAAATAAAGATATTAAAAAGAAAGGTATTTTCAAAGTATAAAGTCCTTTACAATTGACTGAAGTGGTAATCATTTTAAGTTTATTCATGCAATCAATTCTCTAAAAATCAGGTGGCATAATGTGGGCTAACATTCACTTAGCTTTTCTATTTGTGGAGCCAGTGATAGAAGTTTACATTTAATTTCTCAAACAAACTACTAAGACAGTGCCTATTATCTCCATTTACAGAGGAGGAAAGGAAAACTTAGATGAACTTACAAAACTCACTTCCCTTTAAGAAAAATGTAACAAGTACTATTGTTTTCCAACAGACTGAAATAATGACAAATGAAGACAGAGTTCATGGCATATCATGCAGCTGATTCATTTCTTTGTTGTTGGTGTTTTTTTTTGGGGGGGGGAGGTTCTTGAGATAGGATCTCACTATATAGCCTAGGCTGGCCTGGAGCTCACAATTTTCCTGACTCAGTCTCCCAAGTGCTAGGATTACAAGTGTGTACCACTACACCTGACTCTCACACAGCTAGCTGACAACAAAAACCAAGACTGGAACCCAAATCTACCAACCCTTTTAGCCAATACACATTCTTCTAACCTAGTGGCTCATCAACATACTACATCTTCTATACCATATCCCTCAAACTCACATATGAGCATGTCTAAGGAGGACAGGTTAACTGCCAGAATAACGTGGCACCTCTTTCAGGGTTATTGATTTTAAAACATAAGTAAATATGAAAACAAACATACTTGTATGAAAGAGTGTAAAATTTCCATAAATATGTTTTCTACAATTTAGAATTTGAGTCACAGGCATATATTCACCTTCCTAAGTATAGTACTTGGGTTTAAAAAAAAAAAGTATCTGATGCATTGCCCTAAAGTCATGTAAACTGCCCCTTCCCAGGGTGCATATACCCAAGTTAATTTAGAGTATACTCATCAAGAAGCAATTTTTTGAATTCCCAAAACTCAGGCTTGGCTTCTGACAGGACAGTGACTTTTAAATGACCCAGAAAGACAGGAAGTTCATGGAATGGGCCAAGCAATTAATCAGGAGGAAAAAGAGGCCATCTTTGGCTACAGTGAGCAAAAGGCAGACTGGAGAGCTGTGGTTCATCAGCAGTTGTCTAGAGACCTTCAAATGCTCTGTCAGGCAGGAGGGAGGAGCACAGCTGTGCCTGCTTCTAATGCCTTCCCATTGCCAACTACTACACTAATCCCCTCTGAAGAGCCTTCCACAGACCACAGAAGTTGCTTTCCCACAATAGCAACAGGAACAATTGAATCCATAATAGTTGAATGGCTCATCAGCAAAGATTTCCCTACTTCTGAAAGTCAAAAACCATTTCTCAGTTATTTAAATATGTGTCATTTTTCATTTTCCTAACATCTCCGAAATAGGGGTACATCTACAATTAATGCTGACTTCACCGGCTGAACATAAATTAACATCTTACATGAGTTCAATTTAAAGTTGATCAAATACAGTATTTGAAACCAATAGCCTAAATATAGGCAGACTAGACTGCCAATCTAGACAAGGGGTATATTACATTGCTCTTTATAGGTTTCTAGTTTTACCTATTCTGGGCCTCTGAGAAAGCCAGTCATCCCAGTAGTGATCAATTGCAGGGTTATAGAAAGTTCCCTTGGAGTCTCTCCTGGACAGAGGGTACATGACTAAAACCTGCTCCTGGGCAGGGAATATCATAGTTATGACACCAAGCACCCATTATCAGCTTTCACTGGACCCTCTGTTGACCTTTCCAGGTTATTTTTAGAGCAAACAAGAATATTTTCTCAACAGATTAGAGAAATACATAAGAAATCACAGGAAATAGCAATTACATAAAACAAGTAGTATAAATAAGGAAATCTCAATAAACAACAGCACAGAAAACTTACTGGGTCCAAAACAAAACTCCAAAAGCTTTATGTCATTTGTATAATAAGACTTCATTGTGTTTACAAAGATATGAGCCACCAAAGCTTTCAAATGCTTTCTAATAGAACCAGTTTCATTTAAACTACCTATATCAGCCACAAAGAAACACCCTGGAATTATCTCCCCACAAGACATTAAAATAAAATTAACAAAGACTTAAAGGAAAAAAGTTCCCCCCACCCAGTTCAACTTACTGCTCATAGTGGTGAAGACCCCAACAAGGAAATTAGGAACCTGTGCTTGGTCTTGACTGCTCTGCAGAAGTCGTAGGCCATCAAAAAACATGTGAGCAGCTTCATAAGGCTGGAGCAACCGCAGTAAGGAATAACCAGCTCGGTAGTATCCCTGGAAAAGGGAAAAAGAGCAAAGGTGAAATGTCCTCCATCTCCTCTAACCTCCTACTGAAAGGAAAAGCAAGGTTACAACATGAGGAAATCCAACAAGCACTGAACATAGGGTTCCCACATATTCTGTGCCAAAACTTTCCTGTCACATTTTAACTGCCAAGAAAATACATATTCATGTTCAAATCCATAACTTATACAGCATCTAACATATAAGACAGAAAGAAGGAAGCAGGTCTGGTTCCAATTATGTGTGTAGTTTATTATTCATACCTCCAATCACAGTCTGGGACTGAACAGAAGAATTAAAGAATTCCTATGTCTAGAGTTCAGGAAAAGAATAAGATTTTCATGTAAATCCAGAAGTTGTTCCCTGATCCTTGCAATCAAAACAAACACACTTTTCACTGGTTTGTAAGAAAAAAAATTGTAGTGACAAGCATTGAGAATCACTATTTCCACATTATAAGCAATATACACAAAAGATCAATTTTTTTATTTCTGTGGAGAGAAGAAAATTATGCTGATTAATGGGGAAAATGTTCTGGTTTTGTCTATATGGCCTGGACATAAATTCGAGACCCTACCTCAAAAATAACCAAAACAAAAAGGGCTAGGGTTCAAACCACACACACACACACACACAAAATGTTTTCTGAATTGGCATCATGTCTTCTACTCAGCTTGCATATGAAATAAAACTTTGCTAAAATGATACTTATAGGCAGCAAAGAACATGAACATGCTATGAGTTTTGGTGTAACTACTTCAAAACAAAATGAGCTACTCCAGAATCTCATCACATCCCACCTGCCAGGAGACCAAGCTCCACTCTCCCCTGTTGCTACCCTCCTCCAGATAATGCTCCCCTGACCCATGAGCCTCTGTGTGAAGTACAAAGAGTGTCGAAATACAAGCATTCCTACCATGTCCATTTTAAAGGAGGAAGAAAAAGTGGCAGATTAAGAGAAGACAGAAGTAGTGACCACCCCATACCTTCACATAGGTTGGGTCCCACTGGAGACATTCTTTGGCAGCTAGAAATGCCTCATTCCATTTCCCAAGGCTGTAAAATGCACTGGATTTGTTGCACAGAAGCACAGCCAAGTCCCTCGGAGGAACCCTGTGAAAGAGAAAAAACCATGGTCTGTAAGGCCACCATTCTCAAATACAAGAAATAATCCTTGAGGACTGTATCTGGAACTGATTTTCACCACAATAAGAGTGTTTCAGCAGGCAATGTGTCAATTATGCCCATCAGATCTGTCCATTGCAGCCTCCTAGAAAGACTACAGCATTTACCATATACAAGCCTGTTCTTCCTCACTCCCAAATTCTCTGCTCCCATCTTTTGATGGCATATGTTTTCCACAACTTGTTTCCATCTCCCAATGATCTCTATAAATCTTTTTTATTTTTAGAGCTCAATGGAGAATGTAGAGGGTATTTTTGTTTTGTTTTGTTTTTGTGGTACTGGGGTTTGAATTCAGGGCTTCACGTTTGCTAGGCAGGTGCTCCACCACTTGAGCCACTCTACCAGCCCTGAGCTCATTGGAGAAGATATTGTTAAAAATACTGACTGGTCATAAGGATGGAGAGGATGGTAGTTCCCACAGAACCTTTACAGAGTCCAGTTATTTCACATGCACATTGGTAAAGAGCATATTAGCACATAATCATCCCTTCTCCATGGCTAACCACAACAGAATAGGCTGCAAATAAGAGACCTTGCCAGACCCTCAGCAGAGTCTACAGGCAAGGAGTTCTAGGGTCCTTGATACCCACAGTGTGGACCAAAGAAGCCAACAGCTCTGTGGGTGTGTGTACCACAAACTCTTGCCTAGAAGGGACACAGCTGGAGGATGACCAAAGAGAGGCCCTCTAAAGCATGGCAGGGCAAAGACCCCTCTTGCCTGGATTCAGGAATAATACAGCAGCAATTTAAGTGCTGAAACCAAGTTGAAAAAAGATAGAAAAGATATCAAAGTATCAAGAGAAGCCCAGGTGACACTGGAATTTTAAACACACAAAAAGAAAAAGCAAGGCTTATGACTTTTTTATTGAAAACAATTCCACTATGGAAAAGACACATAAGTCCAGATAAAAACAAAAATAAAAGAGTAAATGTCACCTATGTTGTTGCCCCATTCTCAACAGTCTGTATGTCTGGCTTCTTTCACTGCCCATACTTCCTCCAGATCAGAGTGTAGTCCCAGAAGCATACAGGGACACTGGGACAGGCAGCATGTGATGAGCACAGGAGCTGTGACCTCAAGTGTAGTTGATGTCATGGTGCCCATCCCAGACATTGTGTCATGGGCAGCCACTCTCAGCTGCAGTGACTCTCAGCTGCAACTAGGTATTCTCAGCATCCTGTTCTACAGAGATTTATCCTCAGCCTAACGAAAGCTGTCTTATTCTCAGCAAGTTACACCTATGCTATGAACTGAATTGTGTTCCCTCAAAATTCTGTGTTGAGGCCTAACCCCAACTGTGACAGTATTTGGAGATAGGGCCTTCAGGAGGTAATTATGTTTAGATAATGTCATGTGGGTGGGACCCTCATGATGGGATAGTGCCCTTACAGGAAGAGACACTAGAGAACTTGCTCTCTCTCTCTGCCACGTGATAATACCGGGAGAAGGCAGCCATCTAAAAGCCAGAAAGAGAGCCCTCATATGAGAACCAAATTATCTACTGCCTTGATCTTGAACTTCCATCCTACAGAATTGTGAGAAATAAATTTCTGCTGCTTAAACCACCCAGTCTACAACATTTTGTTATGGTAACCAAAGCATATTAATATAGTCCCACTCCTTAGGACCATCCCCAGAGGCCAGTCACTCTATAAGCTATGATCAACTGACATGGGAACCAAATGAGTACCCCCCACCTTGCTTCAAAGCAGAACCAGCTCTGTGGTACAATTCATGGTCCAGAACCCCCCTATGGGTTCAGGCTGAATTTGGCTCCAGTTAGACACCAGCCCTGTTTGGAGCTTTCCCCTGCCTCACCCTACTTCCCTCAGTACCCTTCTCCTGAAAGGATTCAGTCAGTCAATCACACATACCTCAATCCCCATTTGCTGGCAGCAGCAGAAAGCTAAACAGCAGGCAATGGGCAAGAGGATAGCGTCAAGAAGGCTTCATGCAACATGTGAGGGTCCAGACAGAAGTGCCATTAGTGATACACAGGAGGATACACAGTGTGGTTCTGCAACCATAAACACTACCCCATACCACCTCTTTAAGAAAGTTGAATGTTTTGTCCCAAATAAAGAGCTATAGCCCAGCTTCTGATCACTACTAGGGTGAGGCAGAACCACAGAAAAGACAGAAACAAGTCAGTTACGTTGACTCAAGATCACCTCCAGTGTAGACATGAGGATGACAGGAAATGACGAGAGTCATGCTTCAGTCACATAACTCAATGATGTTTCTCATACAAGTTCAGGATATATAAACTAACACCTGCCAACCTCTGCTCCCTCTACCAGACTATTCCCCAAGGATGATCTGGAAACCTCCAGGAGTCTGCAAGACCATTTCAGGTGGTCCAAAAAGTAAAAATGTTTTCACAGTTGTGGTTGTCTGAATAATGACTCCCAAATAATGTTATCTTTTATGGCAAAAGTGACTTTGCATATGTGATTAATTTACAGATCTTGAGAAAGGGAAATCATCCTGGATTTTTATATAATCACAAGTGTCCTTAGGAGAGGGAGGCAGAGGGAGGAACACATCACTATAGTGGAAGAGAAGGCAATGTTACGACAGAGCAAAAATTGGAATGGTGAAAGAATGAGACAAAAGCCAAGGACTACAGGCAGTCACTCAAAAGACAGAAAAGGCTCCGGGTGAGTGAAACTCCTGCCTGTAGGAGGGACACAAAGCCTCCTCTCAAAGTGTCCACAAAGCAGCAGCCCTGTTAATACTGATTTTAGCCCCACCAGTAATTTCAGACTTCTAACCACCAGCACTGTAAGAAAATTAATTTGCATTGCTTTAAGACACTAAATTTGTGGTAATTTGTTACAGCATCAATAGGAAAGTAACAGAACAATAATACTAAGACATTATGTGCCTTTTATGCTTACTCTCTCATAAGCATACAGGGAACTTTCCAGAGGCCACATGGCATAATATCACAACAGAATAAATGCAGAAGCAGATGAGATTTGTAAAAATGTGCTGCTCCAGAGCCAGGCAGGGTAGGGGAGATAAGAAAGAGTAATGGAGGGGGTGATTTTTTTTTCCTTTATTGTTGTGATGGGTGGGGGTACATTGTGGCATTTAGACAGGTTCTTACAAGATATTAAATATATCATACATGAATTCACCTCCTTAACCATTCTCCTTTATCCTCCAGAGGGGGTGATTTTGATCAAACTACATTACATGCATGTATAGAAATATCACAATGAAACTCTTTTACACAATTAATAGATGACAATAAAAATAAAATTTTTAAAATGTGCTGTTCTTCTCATGAAATTTTGTTTTGAGAAATAATTATTTTTCATAAAAACATACCATCATGGAGCTATTGTTGATATTTTCAATAAACTAATACATATTTTAAATTTATCTCCATTTTAAGTTCTAATTCAGACTAGACTGACAGCTACAACCTATAAAAACAAAGACTCTTTGGGTCTCTCAATAATTTCTAAGCCTGTCATAATACTACAGTGTTAGAGATGAGGTCTTCTAGAGTTGCAGGGGCAAAGAAAGCACAAGTTAAGCCTCAGTGCTTATGGTGTGTCCCTGTGACCAGGGGTAAATCAAGAAGATGAAAAAAATGACAAAGAGGTTGAGGATTCAGCCATTCCCCAGACTCTTGATTTGTTAACCAGGCAGAAGGGAAAGTTCAGTTATGTTTACCAACAGTCCACTGTGTTTCACTTTCTATTTCCCCTATTCTGCTAACATTCTCTGTTCAATTTCTGGACAGACAATGCAGAGAAGATAAACAGGAAGCAAGGCAGAACGGAAACAGAAACATAATGGTGTGATTAGAAATTAGAAGAAAACATAAACAAGAGAGTTCTCACTTAACTTAAAAAATGGGGGAGGGGTAGGATAGAAAAATCCAAACACTTACCCCCACTGGTATACCTGCAGGAGAATCTGGATGGCTTCATCATACTTTCTGATGGCCAAAGAGAAGTTCCCATTCTTGAGAACCTGGTTACCAGATTCTTTTAACAGCTCTGCATAAGCTATTGGGTCCATCCTGCAGGCAAGGAGGAAAAACTGGCCGCCCAGTTTGCTGCCAGACCCGTGGGATATGTCACATTCACGCCTGCATTGCTGACTCTGCAGAAGGAGTTTGTTCATTCTGGCTCCACCCACCTTCAGAGAGCACACACTTCTAGCCAATAGGGGACCAGACAGGATGACTGGAAAAAAATTTTTTTCCAGCCTCAGGGGTGGCCAGAACATTCCATTTGACTGGAATTAATGATCTTCTGGAGGATACTTCCAGGCATAGGACAGCATAATCCCAGCAGTAGTAAATGCTATGATACTCTCATTCATCCATCACCACAATCCATTAGGAGGCATTGTCCCCAGTATTCAGATGAGGAAACTAAGCCTCAAAGAGGTTTAAGCCTAAGGATCTGCTGATAGCATTTCCTGGTTCTGATCTCAGATCTGAGGCAATTCCAAGTTTCTTCTCTTGACCACCCACAAAAGTACAAGCAAACTCAAATGACAGCCTTTTCACATTCTTAGATAGTAGAATGGAGAAAGGAAGTGTATTTCTGAAAGCCTTAGAGACAAGTGGCTAGGATGTGGGGTCACAGCTTCCCGGCCCCCACTCCCTTCTTAAAAATTCTTAAAAAAAAAAAAAGCCTTGAGGTAAATACTTGTCTCAGAGGTTGTCTGTATCCACCAAGACTACTTGCCTTTCTCAGATCATAATGCATATTTTGTTCACTTTTGTAGCTCTATAGACTAGCACACGAAGGTACTTGAATATCTGTGGCATAACAATTTGAATATCAGACCCAGAAAAGATGCACATGACTGATTGTCTCAGGCATGGAGGATGATTAGAGAAGGGCTTGAGGAGACTTAGTAAGCATGCTGACAAAGGCAGGAGAGGAAAGAGCCAAGAAAGCCTCAGGAAGTATCTGCCAACCATCTGAACCCTAAAAGGTTGGGGTCAGAAGAGATGTCCTTTAGGATTTCCCCCCACCCCAGCCAGGATGGCAACAGAGAAGGCAAAGGGTGGGAAGTAGTACATATGGCATTTACCTATACAGTCATAAAATCTATTGGGTGTCTTATTGGTCAGCTCAATCAATTAGTCTTATTATTTTTATCATTTCAAATCTTGACAGGGGGAGGAGCTGAGGGAAGAAGCAGAACCAAACAAGTATATATGTATGCTTATTTTAGACAAATATGAGCTAAGGAAGGGGTTTTGAGCTGCACTGCATTCCTTAGACAGAACTTTATCAGAGTGAGGCACATGACTCCAAAAGAAGTCAGAATACAAAATTCTACCTATACTTTTCATTCAATCACCTCTAAATCATACTACCCACATTTTTACAGAAATGACTGAAGATAACATGAGAAAAATGTAAAGAATCAACTTGCTAGGGAATAAAAAGATATTTCTCTTTCAAATACTGTCAGCCAATTGCCCAATAAATACTTTTCATAATGGCCAATATCAGACAGCTAATACAAGAAGGTCACTTTTAACAACTGACAAAAAGTCTACACTTCTTTACAAATATCATTTCCACTGTAAGAAAAGACCAATAAGCCAGGTGCAGTGATACACACCTGTAATCCCAGGACTAGGAGGGCTAAGGCAAGAGGATTGAGAGTTTGAGGCCAGCCTGGACTATGTAGCAAGACCCTATCCAAGTAAAAAAGAAAGAGGAGGAGGAAAAAAAGAAGAGAAGGAGAAGGGGAGGAAGGGAGGGAGGAAGGAAAGAAAAGAAAGAAAGAAAAAAGATCAATCTGTTGATCAAAATACAAGTCCAAGCAAATATTTTACAAAGAAATGCCAAATAACTGCTAAATATATGGAGAGTTGTATATTCAGAATCACCCTTACTAGTGAGCAAAGAAATGGAAAATTAAACAAGGTATTATTAGAAAATAATTAAAAGAATGACCTCAAATATATTGCTTACAGGAGAAATATACTATATCACGGACAGATTTAGCTTCATGGATGTTCACCACAGTGTAGCCTAAACATAACACAGTTAGTAATGGATTTAAATCAGTTATAGAATAGCCATACAGTAGAATGTCGTGCTGTTATTTTAAAAATCAGATTGTATAGTGACTGGATAAAGAACATATATACAATGGAGTACATATATATATATACACACACACACAATGGAGTATAGTTCAGCAACAAAAAGATTAAAATTATGTCATTTACAGGAAAATGGATGGAAATGGAAATCATCATGTTGAGAGAAATAAGCCAAGCCCAAGAAGACAAATATCACATTTTTCACTCATATGTGGAATCTAGTCCTAAAAAATAATAATTAATTTTTTAAAAAATAATATGGCATGACTATAAAAGGCAAACTGTATTGTGGGGAGAACCAGTGGGAGGGTGAGGAGGAAAGGAGAGAAAGATGGGGGTGAATATGTATGTATGCAAATAACATAATGAACTCACTAAAAACTATTAAAAAAGGAGGAAGGAGATGAGAGGAGAGTTAAGAAAGAGTAATAGATGGAGAGAATTTTATTAAAGTACATTATATGCATGCATGTAAATATCACAATGAAATTTCTTTGTACAATTAATTTATGCAAATAAAAAATTTTTAAATCATATGGTACCAGGACATATAATGATAAAGTTAATAAATGGAAAATGCAGGCTACATAAAAAGGCATATATTTAAATATATAATGTACTGAAAAGATGCCTAAATGTTAACAGACACACCATTAGTATTAAACAAGATTTTAATTTTCCTTTTTATGTTTTTCTGAATTTTTGATTGCTCTACAACATACTCTTAATAATCAGACAGTAAATGTTATTAAAATGAGACTGTCAGATGAATTCAAATAAAATACTTCTACAGTACTTACAAATACAATGAAAGCTATTCACTTCAAAAAAATGTTTTTGGCAATATTGGGGTTTAAACTCAGGGTCTCACAGTTTCTAGGCAGGTTCTCTACCACTTGCACCACACCCCCAACACTTTTTTTGCTTTAGTTATTTTTCAGGTAGGGTCTCATATTTTTGCCAAGGCAGGTCTGGACCATGATCATCCTACCTAAGCTTCCCACATAGCAGGTATGATAGGCACACACCACCACACCCAGCTTTTTCATTGAGATGGGCTCTTACTAACTTTTTACTTGGGCTGGCCTTGAACCAGGATCCTCCTGATTTCCACCTCCTGAGATTACAGGTATGAGCCACCATGCCAGGCACAGAATTTTTTTCATACTCCTCTAGAAACCAACAATGAGATTTAACTGTTATGCAAGCAAACATCCGATGTATTCACCCACCTATGGTTCTACTTTTTCTTGGTATAATCATGTCAAAGAAAAAGGAAGGAATGGCAGCCAGTCAGAAGGCTTTTTTCTTCCTAAGAAATTCCTAAGAGGATTCCTTGGAGCTACATTTTCATTATAAGGAAGAGTACTTTACATTTCCATCATAGAACACAAACAGCTCAATTACTGGGTATTTTTTTAAAACTACTGAGAGTTAGGGATATAGCTCAGTGGTAGAGCACTTGCATGCTAGCATGCATAAAGCCCTGGGATCAATCCCCAGCACCACCAAAACAAAAAGGCTTTAAGCCACTGGCAGTCACGTTTTTAATATGAAATTATCAAATGCAAGTGAAAATTTACCATAATGGCAATATTCTTACAGTTAATATATATTGAACACCTATTATGTGCTTTACATCATTATTTCTTGTTCTTACAAGAAGGCCCATTAGATAAGAATGCTGTGAGGCAAAGTGGAGTTAAACTACTTGCCACAGTCACGTGGAAATTTCTGAAACTCAAATGTCAGTAACCTGACTTTAAGAGCTAAACTACACTCTGTAGGACCAGCACTAAGGCTAAAAATTTGGTCAGCATTCAATAAAATCACTATTAGCATGTGATATTTTGGATAGGACCAAGCACTCATCCTTCTACACGCTCAGTTTTGTTAACGATGAAAAGCTGCCAGTACATACAGACAGTTTCACAGCTGCAGGGTTGTGTATGGTCAGTTACCATGTCACCATTAAGAGTTCAGAGTCCGGGTGTTGGTAGGTGTCACTACTGGCTACCTAGCTACACTGAGGAAGCAGAAGCAAGAAAAATACAAATGCATTCAATAGATTTTGAAACAACAGATCCAGGTCGTTTCGGGTTTTATTACTTGCTGTATATACACATACACATGAACTTCTATGACTGTCTTATAGGAATAGAGCAGACTGCAAATGGCAAAGGTTCCAGAGGCACTGAAATGGACAGAGAAAGATTTAATTTCATACTTTATCTAGATACTACTTGAATTCTTGACAATGAAGAAGGTAAAGACATGCCATCTCAAAATATGCCAATTGGTATATTGGTTATTTCAAGCTGAATAACTTAAGGAACTGTAACTGTAGGAAGGGCCATTTGGCCTGTCTTTCCCTGAATGCAGCAAGCCATGGAAGTTCTTTTAGGAAGGATACTTCACATAGCAAGCCTGGAAAATAGACTTGATTACCAGAGACTGGCAACTGGGGCTTCAAAGAACCTGAATAAACACACTTGGAAGCAACCTTCTACCTGTCCCCACCCATATTTCTTTTAGTACCATCCCTAAAATTATTCCCCTAGTTCAGACAGCCATTTTTTCCTGTTATTCCTGCACACATTTATTGTTCTTTGTCTAACAAAGTATCATGTTGTTTTTTTTTTTTTTCAGGGTACATTGTGACATTTATTTTTTTTTATTTTTTTTCCTTTTTCTTTTATTATTCATATGTGCATACAAGGCTTGGGTCATTTCTCCCCCCTGCCCCCACCCCCTCCCTTACCACCCACTCCGCCCCCTCCCTCTCCCCCCCCTCAATACCCAGCAGAAACTATTTTGCCCTTATTTCTAATTTTGTTGTAGAGAGAGTATAAGCAATAATAGGAAGGAACAAGGGTTTTTGCTGGTTGAGATAAGGATAGCTATACAGGGCATTGACTCACATTGATTTCTGTGCGTGGGTGTTACCTTCTAGGTTAATTCTTCTTGAACTAACCTTTTCTCTAGTACCTGTTCCCCTTTTCCTATTGGCCTCAGTTGCTTTTAAGGTACCTGCTTTAGTTTCTCTGCGTTGAGGGCAACAAATGCTAGCTAGTTTTTTAGGTTTCTTACCTATCCTCACCGCTCCCTTGTGTGCTCTCGCTTTTATCATGTGCTCATAGTCCAATCCCCTTGTTATGTTTACCCTTGATCTAATGTCCACATATGAGGGAGAACATACAATTTTTGGTCTTTTGGGCCAGGCTAACCTCACTCAGAATGATGTTCTCCAATTCCATCCACTTACCAGCGAATGATAACATTTCGTTCTTCTTCATAGCTGCATAAAATTCCATTGTGTATAGATACCACATTTTCTTAATCCATTCGTCAGTGCTGGGGCATCTTGGCTGTTTCCATAACTTGGCTATTGTGAATAGTGCCGCAATAAACATGGGTGTGCAGGTGCCTCTGGAGTAACAGTCTTTTGGGTATATCCCCAAGAGTGGTATTGCTGGATCAAATGGTAGATCGATGTCTAGCTTTTTAAGTAGCCTCCAAATTTTTTTCCAGAGTGGTTGTACTAGTCTACATTCCCACCAACAGTGTAAGAGGGTTCCTTTTTCCCCCGCATCCTCGCCAACACCTGTTGTTGGTGGTGTTGCTGATGATGGCTATTCTAACAGGGGTGAGGTGGAATCTTAGCGTGGTTTTAATTTGCATTTCCTTTATTGCTAGAGATGGTGAGCATTTTTTCATGTGTTTTCTGGCCATTTGAATTTCTTCTTTTGAGAAAGTTCTGTTTAGTTCACGTGCCCATTTCTTTATTGGTTCATTAGTTTTGGGAGAATTTAGTTTTTTAAGTTCCCTATATATTCTGGTTATCAGTCCTTTGTCTGATGTATAGTTGGCAAATATTTTCTCCCACTCTGTGGGTGTTCTCTTCAGTTTAGACACCATTTCTTTTGATGAACAGAAGCTTTTTAGTTTTATGAGGTCCCATTTATCTATGCTATCTCTTATTTGCTGTGCTGCTGGGGTTTCATTGAGAAAGTTCTTACCCATACCTACTAACTCCAGAGTATTTCCTACTCTTTCCTGTATCAACTTAAGAGTTTGGGGTCTGATATTAAGATCCTTGATCCATTTTGAGTTAATCTTGGTATAGGGTGATATACATGGATCTAGTTTCAGTTTTTTGCAGACTGCTAACCAGTTTTCCCAGCAGTTTTTGTTGAAGAGGCTGCTATTTCTCCATCATATATTTTTAGCTCCTTTGTCAAAGACAAGTTGGGTATAGTTGTGTGGCTTCATATCCTGGTCCTCTATTCTGTTCCAGTGGTCTTCAAGTCTGTTTTTGTGCCAGTACCATGCTGTTTTTATTGTTACTGCTTTGTAATATAGTTTGAAGTCAGGTATTGTGATACCTCCTGCATTGTTCTTTTGACTGAGTATTGCCTTGGCTATTCATGGCCTCTTGTGTTTCCATATAAATTTAACGGTAGATTTTTCAATCTCTTTAATGAATGTCATTGGAATTCTGATGGGAATTGCATTAAACATGTAGATTACAAAGTATCATGCTTTTATCATTTCTCCAGACATTCCTTTCTTGGGAAGATCCCATGTGCATGTAAATTAATGAAACTTTTATGTTTTTCTCTTATTAATTATCTGTTGTATTAATTGGGTTTCTAGGTGCAACCAAAGTACCTTCATAAGAACTAAGTGGTAGAGAGAAGAGTCTGCACTCCCCTACAGATCTTGGTACCACATGTTGGGCACTCTGTCGCTAGCTGGAGCAATTTTCACTCCAGGGCTGCTACAGTGTAGATCCTGGACCCTGAACAAAAGGCCAACAAACATTTCTTACTAGTTAGCCTCCCAAATCTCTTCTACATGCTGTGCTGACCTTAAAGACCAGAGTGGTAGGGCTCTTTTTTGTTTCCTTTCCTCTCTAAAAAATTTTGATTCACAGGAAGAACATTTGGTGAACTAGTGCTTTTGGGCAAAGACAATTTTTGGTGTTTTGTGAGCATTCTAGAATCCTGTTTGATTCTAATCTTCTCAGAGACAGTTCTTGATATCCTTTGTCTTATCTTTCTGTATCCTTGGTCATAAAGAGCAGAACTATAGGAAAGAACACAGGTGCAGGTCCAAATAAGCCTGTTGTTTGAGCTAGCCCTGCAGATTGGTGGGCTTGCAGGTACCATCAGACTGCTGTCTGTTTAAACAAAACTTGGCCACAGGAAATTAATGTGAGTCAACTCCCTCTATAGCTATCCTTATCTCAACCAGCAAAAACCCTTGTTCCTTCCTATTATGGGTTATACTCTCTCTACAACAAAATTAGAAATAAGGGCAAAATAGTTTCTGCTGGGTATTGAGGGGGTAGGGGGGAGAAGGAGGGGGCAGAGTGGGTGGTAAGGGAGGGGGTGGGGGCAGCGGGGAGAAATGACCCAAGCCTTGTATGCACATATGAATAATAAAAAAAAATAAACAAAACTTGGCTATGGGTCCCTGAAACAAAAAAAAAAACAAAAACTGAACAAGGTTCCCTTCTTGTTTTATGTCCCAAGAGTTTAGCTTTGTGATCAAACAGGACATCCTCTCTAGTATCTGCCATCTGAGGGACACAGGTGTCAATGTGTATCTTGGTGTCCAGCGAAAGGCTGAGAAGGCAAGACCTAAGCTATTAAGCATAATTCTGTATATTTGACTATGCCAAGTTCTCAGGGGAGTTTGTCCTAATAAAAGGCTGTGATCCATAAAGAATATTTGTCACCCTAATTTTTGTTAACCTAGCTAGTACTAGAAAACTCAGTAAACCCTGCCCAGTATCATAGGTTAGTGGATCTGTAATTAGAACCATCTCATGTTTTCCTTGGTGACCAGAGACACTATTGCACATAATCCTTAACTGCATGGCAACAAAGGTCTTTTGCTTTCCTACTCTGTCCTAATCTGGGAATAAACTTTGGCTCGTGGATGCCAAACCTTCTGCAGCAACTTCAAGAATGCCTCTGAGTTCTCTAATCCAGTTACCATACTTACTCCAATTCCTGCCGGCAGCCTAGTTTGTGACAAATTACTTCTGCTCAGCTTTGTCTGTGATTCTGATACACCTTGACTCACAAATCATTTTCATTAACTACTGTACCTGTCCTGTAGCAAAAAACTAAAAACCTAATGAAAAGACCTCAGTAAAATGTTGGTCAATGAAATACCACAAATCAACAGAGGGGGTTGAACTGACCAAAGTAAAGTATATTCACAGCTGGGATACAACAAGAAACCCCTTTAAACACTGATTAAGGAATTAATAACAAAAGATAGGACTGTAAAATAGGTACAGTGAGGGGGTGGTACTTGGGGGAAAAGGGAGGGTGTTGGGAGCCATGAGACGCAATCTAACAAGGTCATTGTGGTTTAGCAGGATCCTGAGGTCAGAGACTGCAAGGGCACCATGTCTCTCACTGAGGTTTTGAGGAAACATGGAGTGGCTCCCTTTGACTGGAGAAAAGAAACATTAACCTGAAGGTATTTGTTTATGAAAGGTTAGGAAACAGGGTACACGCCCTTGGCAACTAGGCCCAAGTTTTATGTATGTGAAACCAGGTGAAGATAGATGAAAACAAGGAGACTTGGGTGTTGTCACTGATACTAGGAGGGCCCAAATTTCGCTTGTGTAACCTAGGAGACTGGAGCAAGAACAGTTTTTCAGGTAGAAGACATTGTTTCTCAGGAATAGAAGTTCTTCTTGCATTGTGTAACTTCCTGTTCTATACTGCCTAAAAAGCCTGATGCAAAAATAAAAATTTGCCAGTTAGGTCACCAGCCTTCTGGTCATGTGTCTCATCATTACCTTCCTGAGTGAGTCCTTTCATGTGTCTCGTGTCTTCAGTCCTTCCTTAGGTCCATTCGGGTCAGGGACCCTTGAGATCCCAGCAGGAGGGTAAATGGAGGAGATGAAGATGACAGAATATGGGAGGGTAAATGGAGGAGATGAAGATGACAGAATATGGTTGATGGGCTTCATATACATATATGAAATAGAACAAATAAACCTCTTGCAATTGCCTCAAGTGGGGTGAGGACGTAGTTATGGGGGGGAGATGGGTGGGGCAAACTGACCAATGTACAATGTAAGGCTATTAGGAATTGGCACAATGAATCCCCCCCTGTACAATGAATATATATTAATAAAAATGAAAACTAAATAAGAAAAAATACCATAAATGTGTCCAGCTTTGTTCTCTCCTGCTTCATCTTTGCGGGGAGGAAGGCGAGGAGAGGAGGAGAGGGAAGCTCTTCAGATGTTCTCAGACAAATCTTACCATGTCTTTCAAGTGTACTTTTAAAACCCATTATAGAAATGACCCAAGCCTTGTATGCACATATGAATAATAAAATAAAATAAAAATAAATAAATAAATAAAACCCATTATAAATTCCTTTCTTAGTAAATTCTCTTTGGCTCAGGAGAAGAAAAAATTGTTTTGAATTATTTGTATGACTTTTGTTTTAATTTAAAAATATTTACTAACCACTGTTCACCATTATTTACAATAAAGTAAACAATATACAGTTGAATAACATTCTGATTACTACAAAGTTGTTTTCCTGGTGTCTGCAGAACCAGTAACCCAAATACTGCAAAGATTGAGCCTACATGTAAGGAATGAGTCTGGGGGAAGAAAAAGCATGCAGGTCAATAATTTATAAAATGTTCACAAATTTATATCAGCAGTCCTAAATTGCCAATATTTCTAACTAGAGGATTACATTTCCATGAGCCAAGTATGAGACAGTTCATGATTCTTAACCTTTTAGTACAGATTTCAACTTTCTGTAAAGGAATGGCTCAGTAAAGGAACCTTTAAATATCCACTGAGTTTTGTTTAGCTAATTAAAACCAGGATTTTTCTAGTTTCCTCATCTGGCTGGGGAAGTTGTTGGTATTGATAAGAAATTTTGCAAATAAACTATTACAATTATGTGTCTATAGAGAACCAAAACAAGCCAGATGTGGTGATGTATGCCTGTAATCCCAGCATTGCAAGTTCGAGGCCAGCCTGACCTGCCTAGTGAGACCCTGTCTCGTCTCAAAAAACCGAAGGCTGAGGTTGAAGCCAGTGATACAGTGTTTGCCTACCATACTCAGGGCCCTGCCTTCAATCCCCAGCACCTAAAAAAAAAAAAACCCCAAAACCATCTAATTAAGTATTTTATGTATATATCAACACAAACAAAAGGCCCAGAATAGTCCTTTGACACAACCACTTAAAAAAAAGTTCTGGTTAATGACTGTAAAATTTCCCTAACATTAAAGCTATTCTCAGATGCAGAAGAAACATACCATGGTATCAAATAGTCTTTTCTGATAAAGGAAGCAAATACAGAAAATTTTTATTTTACCTGTTCAAAGTAACAAGTGCTATTGTTGCAAAAAACAAAAACAAAAAACCCAACAACTCTCCCAATACTATATGTGTGTGTATACGTATAAAATGCAAACAATTACTGAGCTTCATCTTCTGGACAAGAATGCCAAGTTAGTCTCTCTTCATAAAACACAATTACAATTTGAGAACAGTTCATATTTGCCTCTTTTGCCAGCACCAAGTCTGCCTCATCTGAATCTTCTAATTCATGAGGAACATTAATTCTCCACTGCTGTCTGTGGCACCAATTATTCATTCAGGAACAAGACTTCCACCAAAGCCTCTTGGTTTGTCAGCAGCATCTCTTTTCTTCTTTGATTTGCTATCATCAGGTTCAAAAGATTTTCTTTTTGTACCATCTTTTTCTTTTCCAGCTTTTTGAGAGTTAAGAAATAATTCAATTAACTCTAGACAATCTAAATTTTCTTCAGGTTCCAAGTATTGTCAGCACCTGGAAATCCCTTCCACTTCAGAAACACTCCACCTTCCTATTCACTACACGTCAGTCCAGGGCTTTTTCCACCACAAACTTTTCAGGCTCTGCCTCTTCAACTGTTGTACTCCTTCTATTGTGTTTCTTTCCCAATTTTTGCAAAGTACTTTTATTGGAGGCCATTTTTAATTGCAGACTTGAAGAGCTATTGTTAACCACCTTAGACGATCCAGGTCACAGGTCCTGCGCACCTCCAGCTCAAGTCACATCTGAGGGGAAAATTTTTGAATTTGAGGTACCCCTTATAATTCTTTCTTCTCCATGGACAGCTTTGGACTTCTTGTTTTGACTTACCAACTGTTTTTGGCTTTCCGTCTTTAAGTAGAAACATGGATTACCAGGCCTGTGTGTTTAGAAGGCCAACAGAAAGGTTGGAACCCCAAAATCTGGCTAGACAAAAATGTGAGTTAAGACCCCATTTTAAGCAGGTATATCTTTCTTTAAGCTGGCATTGACAGTGGCTAGATTTTGATAGAACAGCATTTTTGCTCCTTTGTAGAGACCCTAGTTCTTACTTGTTTTGGTCTCTTGTGAATATTTATTATATATAGTTTGAGTTATTTGCTTAGGTATGCCTTTGATTTATACCTAGTTTATATTCTGAGCATGATAGCAACTTTTACTTTTTCCCCAGAGCTGAAATGGAACTATAGATTCAAAAAAGAAGGAAATGATTTATTAACACATTTCAAAGAGAAATCACTCTAAATCTAAATCCAAGGCAGGCAATTTTTTTAAATTTCCATCTTAGCTAAAATCTGCTTCCTGTTGTGAAAGAACAAATTAAAGAAAATACTATTCAGGCTACAATATAATTCTTGGGGAATTAAAACCAATTGTCTTTGTCTTGTAAACTCAGTCAGAAATATACTTCTAAAAACTAATTAAAACCCACCTATCAATCTCTGAATGCCTATGGGTATTATAAATTTTAAAAAAAAGGTATTAGAAATGATACTACTCTACCCTTAAAAGAAAACAAACTAATGATTATTCTATACATTTAATAGGCAAATATGTCTCCCAAAGATTATTGATAAAAACAATATTCCTCCATTTTTTTTCTGAGTCAGTCTCTCTATGTAGCCTCAGAGGTCTTGAACTCAATCCTCCTGTCTCTATCTCCAAGTGCTGGCATTACAGGCTTGTGCCACAACATCCTGGCCTCTCTGTGTCTTTAAAGTGTAAACTCACTCCCAGTCTTACCTAAGAAATTCTTTAAAAATGCACATTTTAGTCTGGAGGCAGTAGAGCACCTGCCTAGCAAGCTGGAAGCCCTGAATTCAAACCTCAGCACCACCATAAAAAAAAAAAAAAAGAAATTTTAAGAGGAGTGATGGGGGTAGGTTGAGAACACCACTAAAAGTGTTTGTTTTCCATCTCAGATTAAACCTGATGATGAATGTGAACGATAGATCCAAAAGATAAACATATACACAAAACAAGCATGATCATACACAAACACATATGTAAAACATGTTTGTAACAGGGGAACTACTCTGCAGAACTCGGGGAAAAAGAAAGGAAAAAGAGAATGACACAGCACTGATAATATCATAAAACATAACATCTATGAAGGTAGAGGATATAAGGATATGTATTGAAAGGTGTTGAAAAGTGTGGTAAAGGAGAGTAATGGATGGGGTTGAATGAACCAAAGTAAAGTATACCCACAGCAGGGATACATTAAGAAACCTCTTTGAACATCAACTTAAATATGAATAATGAAAGACAACTGTAAAATAAGTACAGTCTAGTGGGAGGGGGGAGGGGGAGTGAAGAAGATTAAGGTAAGGGTATATAGTTAATGGACTTCATATACCTATATGAAATAGAACAAAGAAACCTCTTGCAATTGCTTTAAGTAGGGCGGAAAGGGGGTTTAGGGGAAGAGACATTGGGGCAATGTAACTAATGTACAATATAAGCTTAATCGGAATTGTCACTATGAACCCCCCCCATAATGAATAAATCCTAATAAAAATTATAACAAAAGATATATTAAATAGAAAAAGAAAAAAAACCCTGATGATTGATGATGAGGTATTTAAAAAGGTTTGTTTTTTTTTTTTTAAAGCTGGGCAGCTGGTGGCTCACACCTATAATCCTAGCTACTCAGGAAGCAGAGATCAGGAGGCTCAAAGCTAGTCCAGGCAAATAATCCACAAGACCCTCTTTCGAAAATACTCAACACAAAAAAGAGGTGGCAGAATGGCTCAAGTTGTAGAGTGTCTGCATAGCAAGTGTGAGGCCATGAGTTCAAACTCCAGAGCTGCCAAAAATAACAATAAACAAAAAGGATTCTTTTTAAAGTTCTATGGTCAATTCAGTTTAATTAAAAGTTGATATTCAGCAAAGTCAGCTTACAATAGAGGTAACTGCATACCCATGTTTATCATGGCACTGCTTACGATAGTCAAGTTATAGAATCTAGGTGCCCATCAACCAATGAATGGATAAAGAAAATGTGATACATATCCACAATGAAATTTTTTCTTAGCTTTGAATCTTAATTTTAAAGTTCTTAACGTCAACTAATGATCAATGCTTTTTTCCATTTAGATTTTTTTATTCTATTCAGGGTACCTTGTGACATTTACAAAAGTTCTTACAATATTTCATAGTTGAATTCACCCATTCCACCATTCCCCTTTATCCACCTCCCCCATTCCTGGAACACAATGGAATTTTATTAAGCCATAAAGGAGAATGAAATTATGTCATTAGTAGGAGAATAGCTAGAACTGGAGATCAACATGTTAAGTGAAGTAAGCCAGACTCACAAAGACAAGTATCAAATGTTTTCTTTCATATGTGGGATTTAGGGGGAGGACATAAAAATAAAAAGGTGAAAGGGAAAAAGAAGAGAGAAAGGGGACATGAAAGGACAATAGAGAGGTGAATATGATCAAAGTACATTATATGTATGCATGAAAGTATCACAATAAAGCCCATTGCTGTGTACAATTAACACACACTAAAAAGCAAGATGTGTGATAATTTATAAGAAATGTATTACTTCCTACTAACTTTCAATTTGTATTTTTTATATTTGAAAGTTTATATTCAGGGTACATGTATAGTTTGAGGCCTCTATTTTCTCTGTTGGATCCAACTATCATTATAAACTAGTGACTTCTGTACCTGTCTCACGGACTAAAATTTCAAAATAAAAACTACAAGATCTTTATTTTGTCTGTATTTTTTATGTATACATGTATACATATGTATATGGTATGTTGTATCAACATGTATGTTTACATATATATGTGTGTGTGTATACTCCCTACATTATCAAATTGACTTTAAAACCTCATAATTAACTCAAATGTTTTTAAAGTTTATGTAATTTTAGTATTCTTTGGTAAATAAAAATATTACTGGTCTTACTAGAACAGAAATGTCTATTAACAATAAATATAATGCAGGTACAACTTTTATCTCCAATAGTAAGATCATAAAAATTCCAAGTTTAACCTAAAAACAAGAAAATCAAATAGATATAAATGGAATATAAGTTAAGAAATGTACTTTTTAACAGTGTGTTTTATAACCAGAATTTATTCTCCTAGTCCAGACAGTCATTTGTCCTGTTCTTTCTTCACAAATTTGTTGTTCTTTGTCTCAAAAATATAAATGTATCTGCTTGGGTCATTTCTTCAGACTTCACTTTCTTGGGAAGATCCCTATGTACATGTAAAACTAATAAAACTTTTATGCTCTTTCCACAAAAATTAACTCTTATGTTAACTGGGTTCCTGAATCCAGCCACAGAGTCCACAACAAACTTGCTCTCTTTTTTTGATTGTTTGTTTTTTGGTTCCCCCCACTACCACCACCCACTTTTGTAAAAAAAAAAAAAATTAAATTCTTTAAAAAGACCTCAAAAGTAGTCTATGATCCAGAAAGGCAACTCCTCAAAACTCTTTCTTCCTTCCCAGGGAGGCAGCCATAGGCAGTCCACATCAAGAATGCAAGCTTAAAATTCATTCTGGGAACTCCAATTGATTTTCTTTGCTTTGCTTCCTCCCCTGCCCCAGTGGGGGAGAGGGTACAAATGTTGGAGGAGAAGAGTGCTTTTTCTTAAGAAATTCACTCAAAATCTTCAGAGGCATCTGGAAAACTGTGAAGTGCTGTGTCTAAGTCTCCCTACTCAGGGCATTTAAACAGAGCAAGAAAGACCATTCACCTTGCCACCCCTTCAGGTGTCAGCCTGCCCCAACCCATCAAAACCTAGTGAAGCAGCCTGCCAAACATCCAGAGTCTGCCAGGAGTAGTGGTGCATGTCTGTTATCTCACTCTGAAGCTAAGGCAGGAAGACAGTGAGTTTGAGGCCAGTTTGGGCAACACAGCAAGACACTGTCTCAAAACAAAAATAGAAAAAAAATATATATATATAGGGTTGTCCAAGTCTAGCTGATCCTTTGTTCATCAACTTTATTCCTTCTTAATTTAATTTCCATAATCTCGTTTATACCCAACCACATGCACATCAAAGCTAAGACAGTGATACTAAAATCAGTTGAATAGTGCAGCTCTTAACTGTCCTTGTAAAATTTTTATGTCCTAAAAGTCATACTCCCCACAAAAAAGTAAACACTATAAATATTTCCTTAATATTCAGAGTTCCTTGATTGTTCTTAAATCAATGCCTATTCTGATGAAATTTCACACCCTCACCCAACATACATGCTTCCCAATAGGATCTTTAACTTTCAGAATACTCCAGTCCTAATATTTACACATCCACCCATGCTAGCCGCTGTGGTGCAAATCAGGAGTGTGATGGTAAAAGAAGAGCCAATATCCCCACCTCTCAGAAGTTAATGATAAGTCTATTGGAATAAAAACATCAAATAAATAATCGCATGAACATTAAACAGGTTTTTCTTCTTACAAAGAAAAAGTAGAAGGTATAAGAAAGTATACATGAGCATATAACTTAGATTGTAGGCACCAAGGCAGGTTTCTGTTGGAATTGACATTTAAAGTCAAAACATAGCACTTAGCCCAGTGAGAAGGAAAAACAGGTGTCCAGTCCAGGGAATCAGGCTCTGACTTTGATTCAACTTCCCAATTCCACTAATCTCCATTAAGATCAAGTAACCAGAGCCCACGGGTTATCACAGAATGCTTTGAAGTCAGTCACTCACCTAAAGCTTAATCCCCTCTTTATCCAAGAGTAATCCACATCTTAAACTTCAGCTGGCCTGGCACTGGGATTTGACACAGGTAAATTTAACAAAACAAAGACCTAGACCTAAGAGCTGGATACAGCAAAAGTTAGAAGTTTCAAACAGTCTTTATCAATTAAAGCAGGAACTAGTAGTTTACATAGACAACCTCCACAACCTCCCAGGGGGTCAAATGGATCCAAAGCTAAAACTTCTTCAATAAATATTCCAACTTTAAAGCCGGACCCATGTTCTCTCCTGAGAGGCAACCCGCTTCCAGTCTGTTGAAAGTGTATTCCTTTCCTAATGAACTACTATTACTTTACTATAATCTTTGTGTCTTGCTTGAATTCTCCTGCCAGATGCAAGAATTGAGGTATTTTGCAGCACTATTTTTCTGATAACAACTTTACAGTTAAGAAGTGCCAGGTAAGAAGGGAGAAGAGTAAAGCTGAAAGAGTAGGTAATGGTTACAATAGATGGATGATTTAGGATCTTGAAGGCCATCCCAGAGGAGCTTGGAATAAATCTTAAACACAACTGGGAAAGCAACAGTGTCCATTACAGTTTTCTGTGACAATGAAAATGTTCTATTCTATACTATCCAACACAGTAACTGCCAGTCACATGTATCTAATACAATTGATGTTTGAATCTTAAATTTTATTTTAATTAACTTTAAAATACATAGCCACATTTTTGCTAGTGGCTACCATAGTGGTACAGCACTAAAAGATTTTAAACTGTAGATTAATAAGATCTAAGGAATATTTCTGGATCATCCTGGTTAATAGCAAGAAGAACAAGAATAAGTCAATGTAAGATGAATTCAGTGGGAATAGCCAATCAGAGTTGCTGAGGAACTTCACCAAAGTATGACTGGGAGACAGGAGAAATTCATTTAGGGCTTTAGCCAAACTTAATTGTGCAATATAGAAATAGAAGCTTTGGTTTCAAATATAAATGCAAATAACGTTGAATTTTCTTTTACACACACACACACACACACACACACACACACAGTCTAGCCTCAAAAATAATCATTCTGATGCCACTGACTCTAATGGGGTATAGTGTGCACTCTATAGAATACACAAAGTTTAGAAATACACAAAAGCTTGAGAATGGATCATTTAAAACTGCACCAAGGTTGTGCCAAACAGAAATATTTCTATAGGAAAATATATCCTATGAGCCAAATACGGAATCATGAAACCATTATAATGTTTCAGTAGTTAAGGGAGTGAAGGGGAAGTAGCCTAACAGCCATTCTCTGCTCTAGAAGAGAGGACCAGGACAAGAAGGCAAAAGCCAGAAACTCCTTTCTACTTATTTCCCTGTTTAAGCGAGGGCAAGAAGTGTTGGAAGATTAGTAGGAGAACAGAGAACCCAGGTAGATTTTAAATTTTCTCCATGCATCATTTCTTTCATTACCAAAGAATGTAGAAAATCAGGCTGCTTCTACATATATTAATCTGGAAATAGTTTTCCTTACAGCACAGTCCCAGTGGGGCACTATCACTAGCAAAGGGGTGAAAACTGGTTCTTGGGGAATTTTTTTTTCTTTTTGGCAGTACTGGGGCTTGAACTCAGCACCTACACCTTGAGGGTAGGGTTTTTTTGAAATAGGGTCTCATGACCTATTTGCCTGAGTTGACTTCAAACCACAATCCTCCTGATCTCTGCCTCCTAAGTAGCTAGGATTACAGACGTGAGCCACTGGTACCCAGCTCTGAAATTTTTATTCTTTTGTATACAAACCACAATTTCACATACACAACATAAACAGACATATAGTATTGTGTCTGTGGCATCCAAATTTTACTGGGGTTGGAAAACTATATCAGAAAAAGAATCTAAAAGGTTGGAGGGCTGTAATAAAAGAAAAAAGGTTGAGAAACATCGCCCTAGAGGAAATTGAAGAATGAAAGAAAAGGTGTTAAAAGTAAAAGTTCTGCCTACTGGTGAATGAATAAACACAACTTGGCACACTTGTACAATGGAATGTTAGTTAGCCTTCAAAAAGGAAGAAAAGTGTGGTATATGCTACGGAGGGGGCGCTGTTTTTCGCTCCCTTCCTTGTTAGAGCAAGCTTTCTCTCTCGCTCCTGGTTATTACTGAACCTAACTGGGTTTAACTGGGGGTGACTGGAGATTCAGAAAAGACACAGGATAGAAAATGGGATCAGGTGTGTTGAGCACTCAAATGGAGATGCCCAACCCTAATTGCTTTTCTCTATCTTTATTCTTTAAGGCCTTACTCTTTACAGTTCTTTAAAACCTTGCTTAAAACCTCTTTCCTTAGACCCCCACTGTCCCATGTTTTCTCTTACCTTATCTTTAGCTTAATCGCTCTTAAAGTCTTTTGCCCCAGGCTTGCAGCTTTTCTTTAGCAGTCTCTCTTTAGCTTTCTTAAAGCCTCAGTGCTCAGACTTGCAAAGTCTTGGTCCTCTATCTTGCACTATCCCATGTTCTCTCTGGCTTTTCTTTAGCTTCTAAAGCCTATGTTAAAGTTCTTTCTTTGGCTTTGCTTTCTAAGGCCTATGTTAAAGTTCTCGGTGCAGACTTTCTATCAACCCCTCTTTAGCCATACTTTTCCATTCAGCAATTTCCCTTTAGCAATTCTTTTCCCTTCAGTAATTCTTTTCCCTTCCAAAAGCTCCCCACACCAAAAAAGCCCAATGCAAAAGAATCAAACAAAAGTCCAAGCCAAAGCCCCAAAAAACCCAAGCCCAAAAAGCCCTCCAAACCAAAAGGCAAAAAGCAAAAAGCCTCTGCTCTCCTTCAGCATGCCTTGGTAAGCAGGGTGGAGTAGAGGCTCTCCACCTTATAACAGGAGAAACCTGCGTTCCTGCTTCTCTGAACACAAGCTTAGGAGACGCAGATGTTCTGTTTTTCCTGTTTGTGGCCGGAGCTGTGCCTATCTCGGCCTACAGATAAAAGCAATTAAGCCACATCTTGCCTTGCTTACATCCAGTTCTCATAGGCTTTTCATAATCTGCTCTCCACAATGCTACAACATGTGCAGACCTTGAGGACAATATGTTAAGTGAAATAAACCAGATACAAAAAGGCGAATAGGGTATGATTCCACTTCTGTGAGGTACCTGCAGTAGTCAAATTCATAGATACGGAAAGCAGAATGGTGATTGTATGGAGTAGGGCAAAGGAGAAATGGAAAGTTGCTATGTAATAGGTACAGAATTTCAGTCTTGCAAATGGAAAGATTCTAGAGAAGTTTCTAGAAATCAGTTGGACAACAATGTATACTTAACACTACTGACCCCTGTTTATTATGTATTTTATTTAGAAATGGCTAAGATTAGCCAGACATAATGATACACATCAGTAACCCCTCTAGTGGGAGGCTAAGGCTACACAGCAAGACCCTGTCTCAAAAAAACAAAGAAACAAAAGCCAAAAAAGGATAAGATAAAAAATTTTGCATGGTTTTTCCATTAAATTAAAAATTTGGGGTGGTGCTGAGAATAGGACCCAGGGCCTTGTGCATGCTAGGAAAACACACTACCACTAAGTTATATATCCCCAGCCCTTAGGTTTTAGAGACAAGGTCTCACTTCATAGCCCAATATGGCCTCAAACATGAGATCTTCTTGCCTTCACTTCCAGAGTGCTAGGACTACAGGCATGGACCACCATACCAGGCTTAAAATTTTTTTTAATAAAAAGGAAACAAAGCAACATGAAAGAGTATTTTTGTGACTTGTATTTCTACTTCAAATTTAAAATAAAAATTGTTTATTCCCTTTTGCACACTATGCTACACCAAGATACCCAAAAGATGGCAGGAAACTAGACTCCCTTGTCCCTGTAATGCTGCCAACCACCCCCAGGAAAGCAAAGGCAGAAAGATGCTAATCACTTGTAAAGCTGTCACCAGAAAGGGGTCAAGGAGGTTTCTGATAGGAAAAAAAAAAAAACTCAATTCATTATCTATGCTTCTTGAAACAGTCAGGAGAAAAGAATTTCAAGGCGATTCACAAGAGAGAAGTCTGGCAAAGATTTTATTAGGCGAGTAGGACAAAGCAGTGAGAGGCAGAAAAAGGGAAATGTATGCCAAGAACTTGGAGTGTGAGTTACAGCACAATGGGTGGTTCTGGCATCCGCTCTATTTATGTTAGTTGAAGTACGCTAGGGAGTTTGGCTTAAACTTTCCTCTGAATGTGTGGTTTCTTTGTTAGGTACCTAGCAACTTTCTATCATTTTTGCGGTTGAAATGTTTTGACTTTATCACCCATCTGGGGCGATCTTACCAATCAAAGGGTTTCATGACATGGGTGCTATTTCTTGTAACTTTTATAAGCATTCTTCTTATCAAATGAATTGTTGTATCTCCCATTCTTAACTCCTGGTGCATATTATTCATCTAGGGCAAGGTCAGAATTGTAGAGGACCTGTTTCTCTACTATATAATGTAACTAATGAGCAGGGGTGTGCTGGAAGGAATGCATGTTGTGTGCTTTCTTAATATTTAGTACAATGTTTAATTTTGCTGTTCTAGCAAACTTTTAGTCCCAGCTCCGGATTCTTGCTTGCTTTGATTCCCATACCACGCTGTCCCTTTTTAACCTGCCTCAAAACCATGTTAAGGTCCTGGCCCCACTGACAAGACAGCCACTGAAACTCACCCCAAAGCAGGCATCACATGCACATGGTTTACAGTACTCACAGTATAGCTTCTGTGACAAAGAAAAGACCACCTTATGTAATAAATGTACTTGGGGTTACCGTCAAATCATGAGACAAATATACATCAATAATAACCACACAATAATAATGAAAAAGGTAAAGATCTTTGTATCCCATTATCTTGAACAGGCCCATTTTTTTCTGTTAACATTTTTATTGAAATAAAACACAGGAATGTGCATAACATGCACTAGCCTTAAATGTTCAGTTCATTTAATTTTTATAAGCATGTAAGTCCCACCCAGATCTATATTTGAACATTTCCAGGTCCCCACATTGTTCCCTCATGTCCATTTCTAATATAAACTCACCTCCACCACTATTCTGACCTCTAAATCATCATGGAGTTTTGCAGGTTCTTGAGCTCTTAATCACATGATAGGTTCCCTCTGCAAAAGGTTTCTTTCCTTAAACATTATCCATATGAGACTCACCTATATTGTTTTAGGTATCAGTAGTTCATTTCTGTTATTGTGATGAAGCGTTAGATTTCACAAATTTTCCACAATTTACTGATTAATTTCATTGATGAGCATTTGGGTTGTTTCATTTGAGATAATTATGAATTAAGTTGTTACAAATGTTCTTGTACCTATTTTTCGGTGGGTAATTTCTGCATTTTTGGTACATTCCCAGAAACAGAATTTCTGGGCCATAGGAAATATGCACTGTTTAGTTTTAATAGATACTGCCAATTTTCCAAGTGGTTGACTGTATTTACACTCCCAATACCAGTATGTTGGAAGTATAAATTGCCAACACTTTTCAATTCTAGGTTCTTTCCAGTCTTTTTAATTTTAGCCAATGTGGTACCTCACTGTGGTTTTTTAATTTTTTATTTTATTTTTGAATTATCATATATTAATATTATGAGGGGATTTCATTGTAATAATTCCATACAGAGATAAAATGAACCTTAAAAATGTTCAACCCCTCCAATATATTTCTATTCCCCTTCTTCCTCCTCCCACCTTTCTCATTATGGTTTTAATTAGCATTTTCCTGATGACTATCAATGTGTGTTTTTTCATAGGTTCATTGTCCATATAAATCCTCTTCTTGTGACATTTCAAATTGACCCAATCATTGAGGGTGAATATAGTGGAAATATTATGTACTTATGTAAGAAAATGGAACAATGAGACCTGTTGAAACTATTCTAAGAAGGGAAGAGGGGAGATAAAGGAGAATGACAGAGGGGTATAAATCTAGCTAAGACATATTATAAGCACTTTTGTAAATGTCACAATGTACCTCCAGTACAACAATAATATGCTAATAAAAAACAAATTGACCCAAAGTTATATTGTTTTTAATAAGTAATCACTTAATAACAATATGTCAAACCTAGATCAGTTCATTTTTGTCAGTATATCACTATTAAACAGCTAAGAGTGGACTCTAACCTAGACATCTAACCCCTCATCATTCAACTGTGCAGCACACAAGCTCAGGAAATTTACTTTCTAAACACACCAATTACCAGTAAATAGCTAAGAAGATTTCATTAGATTCTAGTGATAGCATGGTGTTAGGACATGGTTTTGTAATAAAAAAAAAAAACTGAGCTTAAACTTTTATGGCAGAAATTTGAAAGTTTACCCTTGATAGCAAACAATGATATTTACAACTTAGGAAGCTAACCCTCTACCTACTTGAAAGCAATGAAACCATTCTTGCCTTTTAAAGTAACCGCCCCCCTGTCCAACTGAATACCAGTTTTGTTTCTGTTATCTGTCTCTCCCCTCTCAAAGCCCCTCAGCATTTAGGGAAGTTGACCACACCGCATGCCCCTAGGGGTTTGATGTGCAAAGCCCATTTCCTGCCAGGAACTGGTTAAGTACTGATTGTAGGACATAATTCTGGCCCCTGAAACTTAAAGAGACATCCGTTAGAGGACTCTAAGGCACTTTTTAAATTAATTTTCAGAATAAGCTTCCAGAATAAGCTTTGGAGATGCTATCCAAAGTGGAAGACTATGAACCTAGAAATTGAGACCTATATATGTGGGACCCTAAACTTTAGCTGCATTTTGCATCTGACCTAAGGATAAAGTCAACACCTAAAGGAAGATGATGACTCCAGGGAATAACAGAAGACTTGTGGCAGCCATTGATGTGAGAAACTTTGAAACCTGGCCTATCCCTGGACTTCTGTTTATGTGAATGCAGCAGTTAGGATGTGTCTAGCTCACAGAAATAGAGTATGTGACAGTGGCTTGAACCAAGAGGGGTAATTTTTTTTTCACATAATCAGAAGCCAGGGGATAACATTACACATCCTCATCTTTCTGCAAGATGTTGCACACTGGCTTTGCACCCTCATGCTTATCCTCTCAGGGCTGAAAAAGGTCACTAGACCTCCAGGCATTAGCTATAAGGCAGGGGAAGAAGGGGAAAAGAAGAGCAACCTAGATCTCTGGTATCACTCACTCAACTCTTTTAAAAAGGAATTTTTTCCCAAAGCCTTCAAGTAGACTTCACATGCTTCACTGTTCAAAAATAGGAATCTGGGAAAAACAAGATTCTGGTTATATAATGGTTGACAGGCCAGGAAAGAGGAGGCTGACAATGGCTGTTGGGTTTGCCAAACAATATGGTGTCCCAAAATGAGCCAGTAAATATCCTTATTGCTTAAGTTGGATTTTTCTGTTACTTAGAGTGAAAAGCAGTGATTTAGCTCTATTACCCTCTATCTAACTACTATTATTATTCTATCTGCATCATTCTGTCCACTCGGTAGTCCCTAGCTCTATATCAACATTATTACATTTTGACGTAGCTAAAATACAATTAAAGCTTCAATTCCACAATTACTTTAGCCACATCTCAAGTGCTCCATAGCTACATGTGGCTAGTGGCTACCATATTTGGCAGTAAAAGTCTAAACTATCTCCATCACTGCAGAAAGTTCTATTGGAGAGTGTGGTTCTGGGTAGAACAGTAACACAGATGCAATATCTGGAATGTTACTTTTCTACTTGGTGGAAAATTTAGCCTTCAGTCTCTTGTGGGTGAGCATGACAGATGTATGAAGCGTCCTTCCCAGAATTTTGGTGTGCAGGATCTGGACCTCAGGGGTGGAGTATTTCCATGCTCCCTGCACTATCCTGTTGCCACCTCTGAGCATTTTCCATCTTGCATGGCATTTAATATATAATGAACTAAGTTCTCTTGGTATTACTCCTGCACCAAATTTCGGCATAGAATGTAGGGTCATGGGTTATAGTGAGTAGACTCAGCCCACATCTCCTCCAAGCATCCATGTTTAGTGTCCATAGTATTACAACTGAAAATTAGTTCATTACTCCATAGTTTCCCCCAAAGATACAGAATTTTAAGTTTCTCTCCTACTGTTTTTCCCTAATGACCTGGAAAATCAAGATGCAAACCAGTAAGACTGGTGACCTTACAAACCTAACATGAAGAAAAAATTTTGACATGATTTCATTAAACAGTTTGTTTTTCTTTGAGAAGGGATGGGGGAAAAAAAGCCTGTTATTCTACTGGTTTGATCCTGACTTAAGTAGCTGTTGTTCAGAATTTTCAATATGGCCAACCTGAAAGTCCCAAATTTCCCGATATGCATATTAGGATTTGACTCACCTCAGACTGCCTTACTCTTGTCTCTTGACTAAACAGTACTTTGAAACATGCTTTTCATTAGATTTTAGATTACAAATGGAACAGTTCACTATGTGAGAAAAGCAAAAGCAGAACTCCTGGGGAGGTTAATTATCTCAACACTGCTTTATGACTTGATATTTACAGGCTTAAATTAACACAGGATTAAAATAACCTGCATTTGTTCAACTTGAAGAAATAAACAGCTTTTTCGAAGAAAAAAACGATGGAGAAATAGCAGCCTCTTCAACAAAAACTGCTGGGAAAACTGGTTAGCAGTCTGCAAAAACTGAAACTAGATCCATGTATATCACCCTATACCAAGATTAACTCAAAATGGATCAAGGATCTTAATATCAGACCCCAAACTCTTAAGTTGATACAAGAAAGAGTAGGAAATACTCTAGAATTAATAGGTACAGGGAAGAACTTTCCCAATGAAACCCCAGCAGCACAGCAAATAAGAGATAGCATAGATAAATGGGACCTCATAAAACTAAAAAGCTTCTGTTCATCAAAAGAAATGGTCTCTAAACTGAAGAGAACACCCACAGAGTGGGAGAAAATATTTGCCAACTATACATCAGACAAAGGACTGATAACCAGAATATACAGGGAACTTAAAAAACTAAATTCTCCCAAAACTAATGAACCAATAAAGAAATGGGCACGTGAACTAAACAGAACTTTCTCAAAAGAAGAAATTCAAATGGCCAGAAAACACATGAAAAAATGCTCACCATCTCTAGCAATAAAGGAAATGCAAATTAAAACCACGCTAAGATTCCACCTCACCCCTGTTAGAATAGCCATCATCAGCAACACCACCAACAACAGGTGTTGGCGAGGATGCGGGGAAAAAGGAACCCTCTTACACTGTTGGTGGGAATGTAGACTAGTACAACCACTCTGGAAAAAAATTTGGAGGCTACTTAAAAAGCTGGACATCGATCTACCATTTGATCCAGCAATACCACTCTTGGGGATATACCCAAAAGACTGTTACTCCAGAGGCACCTGCACACCCATGTTTATTGCGGCACTATTCACAATAGCCAAGTTATGGAAACAGCCAAGATGCCCCAGCACTGATGAATGGATTAAGAAAATGTGGTATCTATACACAATGGAATTTTATGCAGCCATGAAGAAGAACGAAATGTTATCATTTGCTGGTAAATGGATGGAATTGGAGAACATCATTCTGAGTGAGGTTAGCCTGGCCCAAAAGACCAAAAATCATATGTTCTCCCTCATATGTGGACATTAGATCAAGGGCAAACACAACAAGGGGATTGGACTTTGAGCACATGATAAAAGCGAGAGCACACAAGGAAGGGGTGAGGATAGGTAAGACACCTAAAAAACTAGCTAGCATTTGTTGCCCTTAACGCAGAGAAACTAAAGCAGATACCTTAAAGCAACTGAGGCCAATAGGAAAAGGGGACCAGGAACTAGAGAAAAGGTTAGATCAAAAAGAATTAACCTAGAAGGTAACACCCACGCACAGGAAATCAATGTGAGTCAGTGCCCTGTATAGCTATCCTTATCTCAACCAGCAAAAACCCTTGTTCCTTCCTATTATTGCTTATATTCTCTCTACAACAAAATTAGAAATAAGGGCAAAATAGTTTCTGCTGGGTATTGAGAGGGGGGAGAGGGAGGGGGCGGAGTGGGTGGTAAGGGAGGGGGTGGGGGCAGGGGGGAGAAATGAACCAAGCCTTGTATGCACATATGAATAATAAAAGAAAAATGAAAAAAAAATTCAAACAATAAACCATGTTTAAAAGCTCTATATAAAATATCCATGAACACCCTTAAGTTTGCAGACTTAATTTTGGAGACAAAACAAATTTTTCCTCAAAAAGCATAGTCTTGAATTTTAAAAATATCCAACATGTTTCTATTTGGGCAAAAATCATTATTATAAAATGCCAAATAATCCCATATTAATGAGTGTATATTTTAAATAAATTTCATTTTAAAACAAGATGTTTAAAGAAATTAAAAAACTCTAAACAAGTCAGAATAGACAAGATTTTGGGGGGAGAGAGCAGTACTAGGGTTTGAACTCAGGGTCTCACGTTTGTTAGGCAGGTGCTCTATCACTTGAGCCACATCCCAGCCCAATTTGCTTTAGTTGTTTTTTGAATAGGTCTTGCGTTTATAACAGGGCTAGCATGGACCCTGATCCTCCAATTTATGCTTCCTGGGTAGCTGAGATGACAGGTGCACAACACCATACCCAATTTTTTTTTTGATGGGGTCTTACGAATTTTTTTTTGCCTGGGCTGGTCTTAAACCATGACCCTCCTGATCTTTGCCTCCTGAATAGCTAGGATTATAGGCATGAGCCACCATGCCCAGTGCCAAGATATATTTAATAAAAAAGAGAAATATTAAGAAATATCTTCTCTAACATTTTTTGGGGTGGGACTGGGGTTTGAACTCAGGGCTTTGTGCCTGCAAAGTGCTAATATTTTTTTAAAAAATTTATAAAACAAGTCTAATTTTAAAAGTGCATACTAACATGTGAAAGTAAACACATCAATAGAACAAATCAGAATGTCCAGAAATAAATATATACTACCAAAGAATTCCCTATGTGGTTAAGGTGACTTTAATTAAAGTATGATATAATCGATACATTGTAAGAACTTTTATAAATGCCACAATGTACCCCCAGCACAATAATTAATTAATTAATTAAACTGAAAAAGAATCAATCAATGAATTGGCATAGCAGACTAAACATCTGAAAAAGAAGTTAAATTTCTACTTCACATCATGTAGTGAAGGTACACTTTGCTTCATAGTCTTTTTGTATTTTTGGGTTCCTGATTTTAAAATGTTTCAATGCAGTGGAAAAAAAATGTAACTTCCTTCACATTTAAGGCCATTTCTAATCATACTAAAAAGGAGAAACCATAAAGAGATAGACATGAATCCATGAAAACTACAAGCTCTTGTACATTGAAATGCTCCGAAGACAGTTTAATTGTACACTACCTCAGCAAGAGAATGGGGAGAGTCATTCCCACCTACTTTTGGTGGCAGGATAGAGTGGTATAGCATCTGTCTACAGAAATATTAAATGCACAGATTTGTGGCAGCTTTTCACCTGCTGGGAATATATTCTATAAACAAACTTTATCAAAGTATGTAAGAACATTCACTGTCTTATGCTTTGTAAAAGCAAAATAATACAAATCTAGAAGTTTGACAACAGGATAACTTTATGTATAGTATAGCTTAAAACAGAACACTATAGAGTTAAAACTATGAGGCAGATCTGTAAAAAAAGGGAAGGCTAAAAAGCTGGGCCTATAATCACAACACTCAGGAGGATGAGCTAAGAGGATCAAGAGTTCAAGGACAGCCTAAGCTACACAGTGAGACCCTGTCCCTAAATTAAATTAAATTCTAAAAAGAAGAAAAGAGGTCTGGGGGGATGTGGCTAAAGAAATAGAACACCTGCCTAGCAAGTGCAAGGCCCTGAGTTCAAACCCAGTACCACTAAAAAAAAAAAAAAAAAAGAATCCTATATTTGCATATCTGGCAAATTGTCCTTCAAAAATAAGAGAAAAATTAACACATTGCCAGATAAATCCAGAAAAACAAAAGTTGAGGGAGTTCATTACCACTGGACCTGTCCTGTGATAATGCTTAAGAGGGATTTAGCTCAATGGTAGACCACCTGCCTATCATATGTGAGAGACTGGGTTCAATGTCCTACATGGAAAAACAGGAAAAGATGTCAAAGTAGGCAACTAGGTGAATAAAGCAAATTGAAGAGCAACAAGTTAAAGCTTAAGGGCATGTTTGTGTGTGTGTGTGTGTGTGTGTGTGTGTGTGTGTGTGCTTGATTTAAAGTATTTCCCAAAGGACACTTAAGAAACCAGTAAGATTGTTGATCTTTGGAGACTGTATCTAGGAATGGCAAGCATGCTCCTGAACTGTGAGAGAGTAAGTTTCTATTAACTCACCCAGTTTTCAGAAATTCATTAGTATAGCTCTAGGAAACAAACATAACACTTTGCTTATATTTACTCAATAATCTAAAATGAAAGGACTTAATAAACTGAGATTGGACTTAATAAACTGGACTACAATTTCTAGAGCAAGTAAACCAAGGTTGGCAATTCAAGGCCTGAGCAAAAAGACACAGTAATGAGCTCCAGAGGTAGAACCTTGGCTTACCTCCTGACCTCCACACCAGCACTTGATCCCCACCAACTATGGGTGGGCAGGAAAGACAGGGCTAGAATCCAAGTTGTACCTCTGGTCTGCAATGGTTCAGGTTTATGGTACAGGGGCTGTGGCAATCCTACATGTTGTTCAAATATAAACCCTGAAAAAATTTTAAGGACCTTTGCTTTGTTTACACAGGAAAGAAAAAATATTTGATGAAAACACAGCCCTATTACTAATCAGTTAAGCAGCTACAGCTTAGAAAATCCGTGAGACCCAGGGCCTTGGTATGGGGCAAGTGGGGCAAGTGGGGTAAGTGGTTCCTAGGACTGGCAAGCCTGTGAGGATGTGTGTGTTGGGGGTAGGGGAGATAGATAAATGCTGAAGTCTGAAGATAGCCCCAAATCTTTTCTTATTTCATTGTTCCTTTGGGAAGAAGGGCATCTGTCCATCCACAGGCCTAAGAAACCTTTGGCTGGAGGACAGTGTCCTCCACTATGGTAGGTGTGATGGAGTTTGGTTGCTCAGTTTCCCACAAAGATTTCCTCAGGGAGAGAGCCAGGGTGTGTAGAGGCAAGCCACAGAGCCTTCTGTGTGACAGACTTGCCAGCCAGAGTCTTTCTCTTTTTGAACTGCAACTTTGGGAAGAGTCCTGAGGGTAGAAGCTGAGGCAGGTGGCTTCAGAGGGGTGCATCCTTACTCTCCACCCGAAGAAGCCATTCTGGGGTAAAAGAATATGATACCTACACACAGAAAGAAAAGAGGCAGGAAAAGGGGTTTCTGGAGCCCCACAGCTCCACATTACATTGCTCCTGAGTCCCAGCTGCCTTCCTGCCCCTTCCCTGGTTACTGAGACATTAGCATCCTTCCAGAACTTTCCTCTTTTTGCCAAAGAGGTTTGAGTTGTTTTTTCTTTCATTCGTTCTACAACTTAACATTAGATAAGGTTCTATATTAGGAGTGTCCTACCTCTACCTTACCCTGGACATCTCAGATCATATTGTCCCTTCCTGCAGGACATGACAAGGTTTCAAAATTGTTTGTGCAACATTCATTCTAGGTGGCCACATGTTCACACCTCCAAATGAATCCATTTCTAGTTTGTAAGGAAATAAAGACTTGAGTCAAAATGTATCAAACACAAGCACCCAGAATGTCCTAAGGAATTAGCAAATCCAAGCTGAGAAGTCAACTGAACTGCCAGCTCACCCTTAGCTTTGCTTCCCAGTGGCGGCATGCAGGTACCAGAATAGCTGTTCCACAGCTGGTTCACACATACTCACCACAGGCATCTTCACCAGCCTGTGTCAATGTACTATCAACCTTTTCATTGTTCCCTTTGCCCAGCTTCAACCAGCTCCAGCTCAGCCTGCTCCCCATAGGCAAGACAGTGCCCACATCTATCCATCATGTCATGTGCTAGGTCGAGGTTAAAAAACAAAACATCCAGGATCACCTACCCTACCTGTCCCAAACACAGTTTTCATACACATCAGCTCTTCTCCAGGGGACTTTCAGATTCTCTGGCCACGGTCACTCCTGCTGCTCTGAATAATTCTGTAAGGCCCTGTGTGCAGCTTTTTATTTGCTTTTTGACATATATTATCCGCCACAGCCTCTATGTTTTCAGATGCTATGCTGGGTGTCAGCAGCTCTGTGATAGACACTTTGTTGTTTCAACGATTTCCCCAGCAGGCTGAACTCTTAGGACAGGAAAAATTTTTATTTATTTTTGCAACTCAAGATCCCAGCATTACTGAATAAATAATTCTCTGGCTATTTCTTTATAAGAGATAGACGGTTAAGCTGGAGAATGGAAAAGGAACCAAGGTTGTGTGGTGTGTGTGTGGGGAGGGGTTATTTGTACTAGATGATTTCACTGGTAGCACTGGATTTCTGGTCATTTCCCGGAACCGTCAGCTGTTCCCTTGAATAAAGACACAAACTAAATAAAAGCCAACCACACAAAGTACAAACCAGAAACAACTAGATAAGTGCAACCAAAATACAATTACTAAAGTTGTTGGCTATATACGAGGACAGGAAAAAGATGTCTACAAATTAATACGCACTTATTCAGAATTTAATGGTCAGCTTACAAGACCACATAGCTTCATAGGCAGTTATAGTTCTGGAGACTCAAAACTGTTAAATGCAAGTAATAATCCTGCAGATTATCAGCATCTACATTTTTTAAATTGGTGAACAATAACATTTCCACAAGCAAAAAAAAAATTGAAGGGAACCTAAAATAGATTTGCCAACTCTTTATTTTGGAAAGTAAGAACATTTTTTAAAAAGTGTATTATATACTATTCCCTTAATGTCACAAAAGAAGGACTATTTCAACTCTTAAGAATACAAGGAGAATGTAAATGCAGCCTATATTCAGCCATTCTCAAGGAAAGATGAGCTAAGAGACTTACATCAAATTTTAATCTTGGGAAGTGTGCAAATGATTACAGCCTTGAAAGACAGGCATTCCAAGTCATATCCATATCAAGAAATATTGCTAAATGGCTAAATTGCTTATTGCTAAATATTGCAAAAATGACTTAATTACAATTCCTGATTCACTTGACCTCCAAAGAGGAAGCCCTAAGGAAGTCTCCTTCTCAGTTTGTGACGGTGGTGGGCCCACAATACCTCCTCGTGTGATTGGCATTTTTCTATAGCACTATTTAAGTGAGAGTAATCTAAAGTTTCATGAAAACAGGACAAACGTACTGAGAAGTTACTATGTGACAGCCCTGTGCTAAACCTTTTCTCAGGCATTTTCCTTAAATATCTTTAATGACATTCAATAAAAGGGAGATATGACTATCCCCATTTCATAGGTAAGGAAACAGGTTTACACAGGTGAAGGGACTTCTCCAAGAGAAGAATGAACCGAAGTCTGAAACCAAATCTGTGCTCACAATTCCCAGGAGAGCTGAGGTACACAAAGGATGAAAAAACATAAAGGATGGACTTTAAAATTAAAATCAAATCTCTGCAAGACAGAACCCAAAGGATAACCACAATGTGAGCACTCCATGCTCTACCTCAAGACAGAAGTTGGGTATCAACCAGCCACACAGCGTACTCATAAATCTTTACTCAGGGATGATTTTGGCTAAATTCAAGGTGCTCAATAATTGCTCTTTCCCCCTCATTTAGGCTTCTGCTTCCCTTGGAGCACCTGGGAACTACAGATAGTTGTGAACATGAGAGAAGTCACAGGAAGGACCCAAGGCACTCCTGTGACAGCCCTCGAACAAAGATGCTTTCTCAATCAAAGGAGAATTGAGTTTGGATAATAGCAGCTGACATCCCCTCCTCTAGATCCTTCCCAAGCCTCTCACACAGTCACACACCCCATAACAACATTGAAGACAGACTGCATATGTCAGGGTGGTCCCATCAGACTGCCTCATTTAGTGACATCTCACCTTCTCAGTTTGTGTAAGTTTACTCTATGGTGTTCATACCAACATCGCCTAAGGAAGCAATACACACAGAGTATGTGTGTATTTTAAACACTAATTTTTGGTTTTTGCTAAAACCACAGCAATCTGCTTTCCCCTCAATATAAAGAGCAAGTCAAACCCTGAGGAGAAACTAAAACACCATCTACTGTTGCCTGAAGAGGGGATGGAGGGGCCCAGGACCTCCCTATAAACAAAACAGCCCTCTCTCCAGGGCACTGAAGAATGGTCCCTTAACAGTGCTGGGAGGACCCAAGTTCTAGTTCCAGTTCTAACATCAGCTGACAGTTTCCTGAAATACACGGTCTTGATGCTGGCCTTGAAAAAAAATGGACTTTCAGGCTGGTGGAGTGACACAAGTGGTACAGCACCTACCTGGCAAGCATGAGGCCCTGAGTTCAAGCACAAGCACCACCAAAAAATAAATAAATAAAAAAATAAAGGAAGGAAGAAAAAAAGTGGACTTTGGCAAGGTTGAAAGATCTCACATTCCCACCCTCCACAGTTAACCTTATAAATAAAACAGAGCTGCACATGCACACACATGCATGCACTTTTCATGGTTCCTAAACTCATTTAGAATAAAGTCCTGATTGTTCAGATTCCCATACTAAGTCCTAATACACTCATCTTATCTTTCCATTATTCTCTAACACTGTGTGTTCTCCATGTTGTATTCATGTAACCTCAAATTCATCTGGATGTATGTGTTCTCACAGAAAAAGAGTCCAGAAACCTGGGATCATTTGCTCCCTTTATCTCTTCCAGGTTTGGAGTCAGGCAGCAAATTCACTTAACCCTGAGCCTCAGCTTCTTTACTAGAAAGCCTGACTGAACTGACTCCCCATTTCATTGTTTAATAAATATTGAGTGACTACTATATTCCAGGTACTATAGTGGATGCTTGGAATCTATGAATATGCTAGAATGACAAAACAAAATACTACACAGGACTTAAATAACATAAAACTCACTTTAAATAGAGCCTGGCATGTGATATACTATTGCTATTATATTGATATTTAGAGTATAAGCCTTTTGGGCACTATTATTCTTTAAAAGCTGCTTTTATAGAGAATGTCCCAATCTTCTTCCTGGTACCTTTCATTCTGCCTGCCTGAAGTTCTCATCTCTCTAGTTAAAGCTCCAAACTGATCTCCCATACTTCCTCCTGGAAAGGATTTAGGAGCTAGAAACTCTGACTGCTTGTATACATCTCCACTAATCTGTTCTCACAGATCTGCTTGGCAGCACTACTGTTCTGTCACCATTAGCAACGCATATATGTTTACACCCTCCTTAGCCCATTCCAGAGCTCTTAGCAATATCTAAGCAGAATTGATGTGAAACATGAAAAGCAAAAAGAGGTGAGAATAAGTAAAAAGAAACGACATATTAGAAAGGAAATCTGGGAGTCAGATTATAAGGACTGTTAGTATCCAGCCAATATGTTCAGTCTTAAATGAGCCCTGGAAGTCACCAATTTTGTGCCCTCCTGGTGTAGTGGACCTTGATGGGCAGAGAATGAACTGATCCAAGGCTGACCAATGGAGATGGCCCTGAAAGCCACAACTGGATATGAAGGATGATCCCATTCCAGTTTGAAGTTACTATCTTAGAATTCTTGTCATAATGAATCAAGACTGCCCAGTAAGGTGCTGTAATTCTCTATATTTTTGTATATTTCTCTATATTTTCTGTGTTGTACACTATTGACCTTATTCCCTCAAAACTATCATCACTGTTTTTCAGGGCTTAGCAATCCTGCCCCCTTTCCAAGTGCTGCCCCCATTATCAGGAAGACCCTGTGCTTAAAAATAAAAACATCCCAACTCAAATATTGCTCAAACTTCAGACAAACAGAGCTTAACTCAGATTTGGCTTGGATCCAAAAAATACAGAGTCCCACAAGTTCACCAGGCTCATGGAGCTTAGTCAAGCACATTACGATGAGCGCAGCATGGGCATTAATATTGAATCAAAAGATGGAGTTGATTCAAATAAACTGAGTCCAGGATATTATAAATAAAGATCATTTACTCTTCCAGATTTTCAACAAAAGAAGGAAATAAGGTATGCAGCTGAAACCAAGAATGTCTGGTTAGGGAAAAGGACTTCACTAACCAAAAAAAAAAAAAACAAAAAACAAAAAAACACTGGTCTTGGTTTCAGCACTGTAACATCTTTGGACTCCAGAGATGCCTGTTTACCTGGTGCAGTACTTAAAAATTTAAGTTCAACCATTCTCCCAACTGCCCACACTGTCCATCTCTGTTGTAACTTAAAAGTGTCATTTTTTACTAAGGAGCATCTTCACCATTTGCCGCCATTCCTCTAGCTTGTAAAAATTTATTTTAAGGAGAGTGCTTTTGGCCTTGAGAACCTCATAATGCACTCTGAGGAAACTTGTAAAAACAGCAGTGAGCCTGAGCCTGCAATCATTCTGAGGGCAAAGCATTGATTTGTCAGTTCTACTTTTCCATCTGGAAAGGCCAGAGGAGGCTCATTCCTCAAGGTCAATAAAAAAATAGCGGCCAAAAGTCCACTCCGCATCCCAACCTCCACTTCAGCTCTTAAATATCCCCAGGATCACTTTACCTTCCCCAGACATGAGGCCTACCGGCTCTACTTTGGCTGCTGCATCCCAAGAAGCAAAGATAAATTCCTAAGAGGGTATATACCATAGGAATGGGTCTTTGGTAGCAACCACAGTAACACAGGACCAACCAGCAAAGGGAAGTTCAAGAATTCCCTAAGGGCGAAGTCTCCGTTTGCCATGGGTGGGGAAGACCAAAGACAAGGGTCTAACAGAGCCATCACTATATGGATGGTAATAACTAACAAGAGATACCTTTCCAGGGTCTTAACTTTTTCATTTATAAAATGATTATGGTCCAGCGGCTGACACTGAGGGTGTGAAATTCCGAGCAAAGACCTAAAGAATCCCCTTTGGTAGCTAGAATGTAAATGTAGTCCATGACAGCTTTGGACACTCGCCTTTCTTCTTCCTTCAAAAAAATGAAAAAACAAGGAACCCTAATACCCCCACACCCCCAGAAGTCACATCTCACCCCACTGGGCTCCATGCAAGAAGCTGGCTCCCTGTGGACCGAGAGCCAGAACCAGAGTAACCAGAAGCATCTGTGACCCTGCAGTTGTCACCTAAAACTGGTTAAACATGCATAAAATCAAGTTAATGAATTATGACTAGGTTAAAAAAGAATCCTGTAAAAAGCAAGAATAGGAAATGTTGTAATGGAGCTCTTGATGCAGTTTTATCCTCATGTATGTATGAAGCTCAGTGGATGTGGGTCTCTACTGTGGGTCTTGGTCAAAAACAAAAAAAAAGACCCAGAAAGCACACACCACATACACTCATCTCACCTCTATCCCCTATAGAGGATATAAGAGCCTGAAAGGGGTACTAAGGAGTCAAGAACCCCACCGGGCACTGGTGGCTCATGCCTATAATCCTAGCTACTCAGGAAGCAGAGATCACAAGGATCGCGCTTCCATGCCAGCCAGGGCAAATAGTTCTCCAGACCCTATCTCAGAAACACCCATTATGAAAAAGGGCTGACAGAGCGGATCAACGGCTGCCTAGCAAGTGTAATGAGGCCCTGAGTTCAAACCCCAGTACCGCTTTAAAAAAAGAAAATCCTGAATCCTACAAAACAGAGGTGATTGGAAAACAGCTGAAGCAAGCTTCTGACTCCCTTTCCCCTCCACCACGACCCCTCCCCCACTTCCCTGACAGTACTTTCTAGAAAGCACCAAACAGGACGTTCAACGAAAGACCACGCCATCCGACATCCGGGAAACAGCCTTGCCTCAGTTAAGATGCCTGGCACGGGAAAGGCTTAGCAGCACTGGGCAGCCGAGGAGGATGCTGGCTCCGGGCACACCGGGCCCTTGGGAAGGCGCTTTCTTCCCGCATAAATATCGTGACAACGGGTCGAGGGGCTGGAAACCTCAAAGGCCCCCCTTTCTTCCCTCTTTTTCATTTTTTTTCCTTTATTTTTCAAGTTACACACCCCTCTAAAAATTTCCCACAGGGAGCACGGAAGCCAGCTGCCGCCCAGAGACGCCCGCAGCTGGGAGCAGAGGCGGCCCACTCCGCAATCCAGGCTCTGCGGGGTGGAAGTGCGCGGGGCTCCCGCGGAAGAGCAAGCGCGCAGGGCCGCGGCTGCGGAGCGAGCGAGCGAGCGAGGGGCGGGGCGGCGCGAAGCCGAAACCTGGGCTTCTCCGGTCACGGGCCGGCCGCCGCGGGCAGCGGGGGAGAGATGGGCCGTGCGGCCCCGCGCGAGCAAGACGGCCGCGGGCAGGGACGCGGGTCCTCCTCGCGCTCCCCGCAAATCCCGCCCTCGCAGCCTGGGGCGCCCGGTTCCGCGCTCCTCGGCGCCCCGATTCCCGCAGGACGTGGGCGGCGGCAGGGGCGATGGGTGCGATGGAGCCGAGCCCGCCGTGCGTGCCCTCGTCCCGGGCCAGGCCCGGGTCTGCGTGTGGACGGCAGACGGGCCCGCAGCCTCCCGCCGGACACGGCACGGCCCGCACAGCCAGAGGCGCCCCGCGCCGCTACGCACCTCGCCGCCCGCGGGTCCCACATGGCTGGGCCGCCGCCGCCTCGGCAGAGCCTGAACGGAACCGGGCGGGCGCGGGTCCTCTCCCCGCAGCGCGGCTCCCGGCTCTGGCGGCACCGGCCCGGGCGAGCGCAGCGCAGGCCGCGTCCGATCGCCCACGCGGTCGCGAGCGACCGAAAACTGTCACGTGCCGCCGCCGGGCGGGGGGCGTCTGTCGCCGCGTTCAAAGGGGCGTGTCGCGCCTCGCACGCGCGTGTGAGGGCTGCAGCACGGCGGCCGGGCCTCCGAGGACCAGAGCTTCGAGTGCGGGGCCCCAGGAAACGCGCCGCGCCGTCCCACGGCCGCGGCCGTCGTCGTGAGCCCGGTTTCCTCCGTGGGCCGCGGCGGCGCCCGCTGTCCTCGCGCAGCCCGCCCCATCCCCTCGGCCGCGGCCGTCGTACTTACTGTGCGTCCGCCACGCCGCCCCGCGGGGTCGTGGGCGGACGCGGCAGAGAAGCTCCGGGCTGCGCGACGCTCGCGGCCGCCTTCATGTCTGGTCCGCTCCTTGTCACAGCGGAAGTCGACCAGGACCCCACGAGGAAGGACGCCGCCGCGGAGCCCGGGGATGTGGGTCAAGACCGACACCTCCCACACGTCCTCGGTCACCCAGCTGTTCGCACGCCCCGTGCACCGCCGGGTGGTCCTCACAGCCTCTGGGGACAGGGATCACGTTCCCACCCGCCAGGGACCTGGCCCAATCAGAGGGCGAAGCCGCGGGCTCCTGGGGCGCGGCTGCGGCCCACACCGCCTCCTGGCGGCTCTCGGGTCCTCTGGGGCCACCAGCCAGCGCGCCTCGCCTCCTGGGGCGGAGGACACCGCGGGGTGCGTCGGCTAAGGGACGGACGCGCTGTTCGACGGCCTCCGCTGCGCACGGCCGCGTCCTTCCCGTCCGCCCGCCGCGCTGGTCACCGTGAGGTTGTCAGTCGAGGACCCTGCGACCAGTCCTTGCTGCGACTCCAGCTCCCTCCCCCATTCCTTGTGTGCTGTCAGCTTCCCCAGACAAGTCGCGCTGTTTCCCGCCCAAACGCCGTCCATGGCGCCCCTGGCCAGTGGAGACCAGATTGAGACGCTTCACAGTTTTGCCCTATCCTTCCAGAAGCCGCCTTACACCCACACTACACTCCAGTGGTCCCACAACTCGGGGATCTTTTAAAACACACGGATGTCAGGCTGAATTGGTATGAGGTATGCCAGGGGCGGCGGATTTTGTGAAGTTTTCCAGGTGATTGTTCTTCATAGCGAAGTTTGGGAGCCATTGATCATCTCCAAATACTTGAGGCAACTCGCTGCCTTACCAGATGTCACTGATCCTTTCAGATTTCATAAAATTTACACATCCTTCCTCCAGTCTTTCCCGAAATCTCCCAATGCTGCACTTAGGAAAGATGCCTGTCCCCTCTTCCTTTCTTCCCACATTCAGTCTCTACTTCCAAAAGGCTTGGCCAGCCCAGGCCTTTGGGAGGGAGCAGGAGGCTAAAAAGGGCTTCTTTTTCCTCATTTTCATAAGCACCTCAGAATCTTTTCACACTTCTCCTTTTCATAGCTTTCATCATAGTCCTCAAAACAATCACATCAGTGTGTCTTTATTCTTTTATTTTTGTATTTTTACCGAAGCTATATATTGGTACAATTCAAAGAACAGTCCCCTGCTCCCTCTCACCTGTCTTCCCCAGAAGCAATCACCTTTTTGGTTTTTAGCTGATTATTTTAATAGCTATGTTCATATCTGTAAGTAATATATTTGACTGCTTTTGTGTGTGTGTGTGCGATTGTGGGGTTTGAACTCTGGGCCTCAAGCTTGCTAGGCAGGTGCTCTACCACTTAAGCTGCTCCATCAGCCCTGATGCTACTTGTTGGGGCTGTGCCCCAACCATTTTCTGCTTCATCAGGTAATTTTTTTTATTGAAAGTGTACTTAATTTGAAAACCTTCCGCCTTGATGTACTAGCTTATCTGGGTATAAAATTCTTGTTTGGAAATCATTTTCCTTCAGATTTTTGAAGCTATTACTCCAGTGACCTCAAGCTTCCAGAACTGTTGTTGAGAATTCCAAAAACATTCCATGACTGACACGCCCCTTTTTTTCTTTAATCTTTGGAAACCAAAGGATTTTCTTTTTCTCCTCAATATCCTGAAGTTTCACAATGATTTGCTTGGATATGGACTCATTAGTCTATTCCACTGGGTAATGGGTAGATTTTTTCATTCTTAACACTCAAGCTCTTTAGTCTGGGAAATAATCGTGAATTATCACGGTGATGATTCGTCTCCATTTTCTTTTTTGGACATTGTATTAAGATATTGTGCTTCCATGATTATTGGTTCCTTATTAATTTATTTATAGTGGTACTAGGTTTTGAATTTACACTGCTCTACCACTTGAGCCAGGCCACCAGCCCTTTTTGTTTTAGTTTATTTTTCAGCTAAGTTCTCCTATTTTTGCCCTGACACCATCCAGTGGCTATCCTTCTGTCTCCACCTTTAGTAGCTGGGATTTCAGGCCTGTACCACCTCTCCTGGCCCTGGTTCCTTAATCATTAATATCCTGGTTTACATCTTTGTTGTCTTTTCTGCTGTAGTTTCTGGGATATTTCCTCAGCCTTATCTTCCAGTTCTTGATAATGAGTTTCGTTTTGTTTTGTTTTGTTTCTTATATCAAGTTTTAACTTTTCCAAGAAAACTTTTTGTTCTGTGAGCATTTGTTTGTTGAAGTACCCCTGTTCTTTTTTTCATTATTACATACCTTTCCTTATCTCCCTGCAGATATTAATGGTGGTTATTTTTTCTTGTACATATGTTCTATTCTTCAGAATCCCTTTTCTGTGTATGATTTTTGCTTTGTTCCCTTTGTTAGGGATTTTCTTCAGATACTTACTGGCTTATGACTAAGACTAGGGAGCCTGACGTCCACCTATAAAGTACTCGTTGAATAAACTATGGTACATCTGCACCATAGGGAATTATGCATCTGTACTAAGAAATGAGGAGTACTTGTATATAATACTATGAATTGATGGCCAAGAAATATTAAGTAGGAAAAATCCAGGTGGAACTATGTTTACAGTATGCTTCCTTTTGGAGAAAAGATGGGGAGCTGGATATTTTTGTGTATTTGCTTATATTTTCTGAAAGAAACAATGGAAAGAAAGTCAAAACTAAGACACATGGCTACTTATAAGGAAGAATGCGGTAAAGGAGAATGAAAGAAGCTAGATTTCTTTGAATGTACCTTGTTGTATAGCTTTGCCTTTGGAACCATGTAAGCACTTATCAGAATTGAAAAGTTATATTTAAATTTTAAAGGTATTTCTGATAAACTGGGGGTGGAGCACGTCTGTAATCCCAGCACCTGAGAAGCAGAGGCAGGACGATTTTGAGTTCAAGACCATTTTAGAATAATCCCACAAAAATTTCATGTGACTTTAACACAATATTTTCAAGCAATATTATGAAAAACAAGTCACACTAAGGGAGGTCACTAACGGGAAAGGGAGGATAAAGAAAAGAAGTTAAGAAGGTGAATATGGTTGATGTACTTTCTATAAGTATGAATATAGAATTTTTAAACCTGTTGAAATCACATAAGAAGGGGACTAAGGCAAAAAGGTGAAAAATAGAGGGCACAAACCAATTTGGGTTTTAATACATATATAAATGGAAATGTCACAAGAAAACTCCCTGTAGAGTTATCTTAAACAAACAAAAATGCCTTTTTTCAAAAATGGAGAACAAGAAGGTAAAACAGATCCCGCCTGGAGAATGGTACCAGTAGGAAGGGAGAGGATATAATGAAAGGGCGAATATGGTGGAAATATATACTCATCTATGAAAATGGAAAAGTGAGACCCATTGAAACTATTGCAAGAATGGGGGGAAGGAGAGGGATGAAGAAGAATGGCAGTGAGGGTGAATTTAACTATGGTATATTGTGAGCACTTTAAAAAATATTACAGCATACCCTCAGTGCAACAATAATATGATAATAAAAATTTAAAAAGAAAAAAAATTTAAAAAGAAAAGAAAATTTAAAAAGAAAGAGAGGAGAATAGGAAGGTAATGGAGGGGTGAACTTGTTCAAGTTATACTGTATGCATGTGTGGAATTATCACCATGTAATCCTCTCATATTCATTATGGTAAATCAAAAATAAAATTTTTAAAAATAAAATACAGTATTTTGACTAATGGGATGTATATAAGGAAAAATAAAAGAATCTATAAAAAATCTTGAGTTTAATAGCCATTACTAAGTAATACCGGTATGTTATTTTTAAACTTTTAATTAAAATATTAATATTTTCATTACTAATGTGTATAAAATAGAATAAGTAAACATTAGTTATCATGTCATTCAGAACCAAATTTTCACACTAAGAAAAGAAATACAAATATAAATCAAAAGAAAGAATTCAGTAATTCTGAAAACTGAATTGAAAATGTCAATATGAACTTAATGGTTGATACTGAGTTCATATTGATAGGGACTTTACTAATTTTGGCCATTTTGGAGGTGATGCAGTATTGCTGATTTCAATAAAAATGTACACCCTAGCACTCAGGATGTGTTCTGCAAACACCATGCCTCTGTACAAGAAACCAAGACTCTTCAAAGAAAATCACTACTTTCAAGTCTAGGGCAATAATGTACAAGTTGAACCTGGGGCATTTTGTTGTTTCGATAAACAAGACATCACAAAAGAGTAATGGGGCTATGTCAAAAGGATCCTGCAACCATGGAAAATTTAAGCATTGAAAAGAAAAATCTTAGCCAGGTGCTGATGGCTCACGCCCGCAATCCCAGCTACTCAGAAAGAAATCAGGAGGATTGAGGTTCAAAACCAGCCCCAGGCAAATAGTTCAAGAGACCCTACCTCAAAAATACCTAACACAAAAAAAGGGCTGGTGGATGGTAAACCACTTGCCTAGAAAGTGTGAGGCCCTGAGTTCAAACCCCAGTTCTGCCAAAAAAAAAAAAAAAGGAAAGAAAAATCTTAGCCGAGAGTGGTGGTACACACCTATAATCCAAAAATACAGAAGGCTGAGCCAGGAGAATCTTGAGTTCAAGATCAGCCTGGACTAAATAGTGAGACCCTATCTCAAAAAAAGAAAAACAGAAAAAAAGCCTAATTCTCTAATTCTTTCTGCCCTTATTTATAATTCTTCTTATCTAGTGGTAAGTTTTGTTATTTAATGTGTTAATAAAGACAAGCTGGATGCAGTGGTGCCACCCATAGTCCCACCTACTCAAAAGGCTGAGAGCAGAGGATCACTTGAGCTCATGGGCTCAAGACCAGCCTGGGCAACATAGTGAAACCCCATTTTTAAAATAAATAAAATTTAAAAGAATATATAGTATCTCCACAAATTATAGTTTCTTAATATTTTGGGACTTATAATTCAATATCAACAGTTTTATCTGTTATCCTATGCAATTTATTTTATACATTTAAAAATACTGTCCAGGAGTCAATCCAATTGGTAAAGGGGTCCATGACACATAAAAGGTTAAACATTTCCGTTTTGATTTAAATATCAATGTGATGCAAAGAAAACAGAGAAACATATCACAAGGACAAAATGAATATGCAACCAACCAAATCCACAGCATGAAAACTTCAAAGGGCAAATGACTTGCTTTCTTCACCAAGCAAATGGCATTAAAAATCAAAAGGCTGGTGTGATGACTTAGGCCAATTTTCAGTTCGAGACCAGCCTGAGCAAAAAGTTCTCGAGACCCTATCTCAACCAATAGCTGGACATGGTGGTGCACACCTGACATCCCAGCCATGAGGGGAAGCACAAATAGGAGGATTGCAGTCCAGTCATAAAGTGAGAACTTATCTCAAAAATAAAGCAGAAAGAGCTGGGAGTGTGTCTCAAGTGGTAAAGCACTTCTCAAATGAACTCCTTAAATGAACTTTCAACCCAAGCTTCCTTATATTTAGGTCCTTTCTTAACCCATTTTCAGAAATATCTGGTGCCAACTGCTCTTGAGACTTCATGGTTCTACTATGTAAATGGATGGCTCTAAGCTTTCCCCACTGCCACCAGTTCAATTACATTTGCTAAGTCATTTCCCACTCTTCTAATAGCTTTTGTTTTTTTCAGTACTGAAGACTGAATCCAGGACCTTGTGCATACTAAACAAGCACTACAACACTTGAGCCATACCTCCTAACGCTTCTAATATTTCTAACTTCCAAGCTTTTGTTGGCATTGCGTTATCTCCTGTTCTCTCTCTCTGGATGGCCTTTAAAAAATTCCTTTATTATAGTTTTAGTGGAGTTGCAGAAGAAAAATGCAAATTGAACTTGTGTTCAATCTGCTATGTGCTCCAATATAAGTGGCTGGAAGGCCTACCCTTGGAGAATGTGTTCAGTAATGCCATGCCTTTCCATTCCATGTCGCCACTCCCGTGCCCAGCTAGCTATGAGTCTGCACTGTGACACCAAATATCCCTCCTTTATGACATTAGATTGCAGAGCCAGATCAAGGGGTGATTCATCTGGGCCCCTGTCACTCACCTCTGAGAACCCCAAAACTTTACCAGAAAGCTAACAAAGATGAAGGTGAAGTCTACCAAAATTCTGGGAGAGTCTTACGTAGGATTGGAAAGACTATTTGGGAATGCCTGTTGGTTTGGGGGACAGAAACAAAAAGGGTAGAGAACCATGATAAAGGACAAGCTTACCAACAACAGATGGTTACTCAACTGCTTTGCAAGGAAAGTGGGTCCTGTTTCCTAGAGAACTTCTTGCCTATGCAATGCATGTGAGTCAAGTCAAAGAGAAATTCTCTAGACCACAGAAGAGATGCTGCCATTCCAGCAGGGTCATCGTCCTCTGTTTCTGCTCATTACTGTTCCACCTCTCCTGTATGGACAGATTGAACACAGATTTAAAGAGTATGGATTTGAAAAAGCAGGGAAAAGTTGCCCAACCAGGACGTCCACAGGTCTCAATTCTGAGTCTGTGGCTCCCCCTCACTACAGAATGTTTTGAAGGCCACAGTGTCACCCACACTTCCTTCTGCTTCTCAAATGTGGTTGGTTAGTTGGTTGGTTGATTGGTTGGTTGAATAGTGATAGCTCTTCTCACTTGAAAGGCCCATTTAATAACCTTATCCAACTGAAAATTGGCAGACAATCTTGGAGAGATAAGCAGGCCAGAATCATTGTGAAAAATATCAGTGAAAACAAATGACTGTTGAACTATGCCAAATGACCACTTTAGAAAGACCACAGAGCCACATGCCCAGATTGTTCACCAAGTAAGAAGAAAGAAAAATATTTAGATACATGACCAGGAATATCTTTATCTCTTGTTAAACATCACATAATGGTGTTTTGTGCATTGCATGTGTGAGATGTTCATGTAAACAAACCTACTATGCTGCCAGTGATGTAAAAGTATAGTACATGCAATCATGAATTACATAATTGTTACTGGATTATATATTTATTATACTTCTTATCATTTAGAGCATACTCCTTATAAAAAAAAGGTTTACTGTAAAACAGCATGGTGTATTACAATAGCAGCAGACTCAAACATCTCATAACTACGTCTCTTGATTGTGTCAAGAGACCACATTAAGTGACTGACCTATGCCACCTAGGTTTGTATAAATACAGTCTATGATGTTTGCACAATGACAAAATACCTAATAATGCATTTCTTTTTTTTTTTTATTCATATGTGCATACAAGGCTTGGGTCATTTCTCCCTAATGCATTTCTTAGAACATGGTTTCACCATTGAGCAACATGGGATGGTACATAAAGTCAGTTGACTGATTTTAAAAGGAAGCACTTACATAATGCCATGTATAGGAGGAAGTGCAGTTTATTTTTATTGTACATTTATGTTGTACTATTTTTAAATCCCTATGACAATGCAGGTTGTTCTCAAACCAGTCCTCTACCAAAAGTAATTATTCCATTTTGCAGAAAGGAAACTAAAGAAATTAAAGGCTAAGAAGTTTTCTATATAACCAGTTGAGCAAAGAGCTGAAAGTAGAAAACAGAAATTAGTTCGTAATGGGCTTAGTTGTGTTTCTTGGACTCTGAGCTCAGTCCACCATGGACTTTGATGCTGAAGAATAACATTATTGGAGATCATTGGGGACATTGTATATTATGTCACACATGCATATGCCTATAGATAAATGGTCTATACATAGGAAAACCACTCTAATGTAAATTCTTCTTTTCATTTTAACTTCAGTAGAGCTGATTCTTACCTGAGAATACCAATTAAATGTGTCAAAGATGATAATCACCTATGCTGGTAACATGAGGGGTGAGGGGACAACGAGGATTATTTACAGTCCAACCTCAAGACACATAGATATACATGCTCTCACACAGGTCCTGTAGGGATACAGCTTGTCATGACTGCAGTCATCTTGCCTACCAGGTGACCTGGTACACATCTCAAACCCTATAGCATTATGATAGTCAGCCAAGTATGTTGTGCCAGCTACTGGTGCTTGGATTGTTCCTTAACTAATGTTGGACATGTTAATAGTTTTTTAGAAAGGCCAGATGCATTTTGATTGGTCACAGGCCACATTTATCTAGCTTAGCCCTTCCTCTTGTTTTGGGATGTTGTGATCCTCCTGAATTGCTGCCACCTGGACACATTGGCCTGTCAGTCCCTAATAAGTTGCACTGTGTGCATTTCTGGATCCATCTGCCTCTGTCTTGAGTCTTTCAGCACCTCTGCCTTTGATGACTGGTTCTCATGCACCAGGACTGGCATTTTCTGAAACAGATACATATACCCACCCCTGTATATTCTCACAAACGTACACACAGAGAATAAACAATGAGCATGCTCATTCATGCAGCTAAGACATGCACATGCTCACACACACAATACCGTCTTGGTTTCCTCATTTTGAATGATCACAGCTATTCATATTGAACCCAACAATTCTCCATCTAACCCACTGCTCATAGCCTCTATTAGTCAGGCTTTTTGTCACTGAGATAAACTATCTAAAGGAGGAAAGGTTGAGTTTGGCTTACAGTTTCAGAGTTTTTAGTCCATGGTCAGCTGTCTCCATTGTTTCTGTGCAATGGTGAGATACAACATCATGGCAAAAGGGCATAGAAGAGCAAAGTTACTCGCCTCATGGTGGCCAGGAAGCAGAGAGTGAAATAGGAAAGAGCCAAGTACAAGATATATCTTTCCAAGGCACCCCCCCACAAGTGACCTACTTCCTCCAGGCCCCGCCCCCATCATCTCCTAAGCATGACATCAAATTATGAATCCATCAGTGGAGTAACCCACTGATAAAGTCAGGGCCCTCCAACCACTTCTCAATGACTGGATCCACCAGCTTTCAACATATGAGCCTTTTGGGGGACATTTAATATCCAAGTCACTACAACCTCTGAGCCCGTCTTGACAAAAATACCTATCAGTAGCCTTCATCCTCCCACTTGTACTGTTTACTACACCCACCTGGGCAGGTTAACCCAGGTGCCTCTCACTCTCTTACAACAGAGGTCCTCACCAGGGATGATTTTCTACCCAGTGGACAATTGGCAACGTCTGAAAACTTTTTCAGTGCCACTGGCGTCTGCCACCATTGTTGCTGCTGAACATCCTACAATGCATGGTGATTCTCCCACAGCACAGAATTATCCAGCCCAAAATATCAGTAGTACCAAGGTTTGGAAACCTTCTTAGGAGCAATGGAAGATAGTCCTGCTCTTAGCCACCTGCTATAAACTATCCAGAGATGATTAGCCTTGGTTTGTATCATGAGAACTCAACCCTGGACACAGGATCCACAGGGCCAGGTTGGGTAGGCACCTATCCAAGGACAGCCAGTATAAAGAGTAGCCAGTTCTTCCTGCGGTGAACTGACAAGAAAGCTGTCCACATGAGGACCATAGTGAACTACTGGGCCAGACTATCTCTTAGCAATCTGAACTAGAGGTTAGGGTAGAGAGCCAGGGAAATTGGTACTGCAAACAAAAGATGAAAAATAATGGGAGAAGGGCTGGGGATGTACCTCAGTGATTATTTGTCTAGCATGCACAAGGCCCTGGTTTCTATCCTCAGTACCACACACACACACACACACACACACACACAAATAATGATGAGAGAAGGCAGCTTTGGGAGCCATTAAAATCACAGTCACCCAAAGCCACCAGGTAGAGAAAGAGACCCACAGAATAAAGACAGGTAGTTGGAAAGGAGCAGGGGTTGTGGAAGCACATGCAGAGTGACTGGGGCATTATGACGTTAGATGAGCAGTAGACTTTTGATTGTTAGTAAGAGTCGATGAGAACCAAGCTACCTTAAGGAAACATCCATCTTACTCCCAATTTGCAAGAGGGAGTTTCCAAGGACCTGTAAATCCTACCTCTCTTATCAATACCTCTGACCTCATTTAGACCCTGTCATGGATTGAGTTGTGTTCCTCAGTAAAGATATGTTGAAGTCTTCACCCCCAACACCTCAGAATGTGCCCCTGTTTGGAAATATAGTCATGAGACACTTAACACTGGACATATGTTCTGAGAATGCATAATTAGGCAATTTCTATCATGTTTGAACATAATAGAGTATGCTTACCCAAACCTGGATGGTAGAGCCTACCATGCACCTAAGATATGTGATATATATACTACATATATATAGTATATATAACCATATATTGTATATACAGTTAAATGATATATATATATCATACATATGATTATATGCTATGTATGATGTAAAGGTATGTACATGTAATGCTATATGGCATAGATATGTGATATGATGCAATCAAGAGACACAATAAACACATTTATGAAACTGCTGCCAGCGTAATACAGTACACTGCTTTACAGTAGACTTTTTTATTTAAGAAGTATACTCTAAAATAATGACCAAAGATGTGATATAGTAAATATACAAACCAGTAACAAAGTTGTTCATTATCATTATCAAGAATTATGCATTATACAAAATTGTATATGCCATACTTTTATACTATTAGCAAAGCAGCAGATTTGTTTACACCAGAATTACCACAGATATGTGAGGAATGCCTTCTGCTAGGACATTATAATAGCCACAATGTCACTAGATGATTCGAACTTTTCAGATTCATTATAGTCTTATGGGACTACCAGTATATATGTAGTTCATTGTTGACTAAAATGTTATTATGCATGCAAGATCGTATTGTTGCAGATATAAATAGCTAAAATAAGGTCATACTCAGTATGACTGGTGTCCTTATAAAAAGACAACCATGTAAAGACATAGACATACATGGAAACAGAAATTCTGTAATGTATATGCAAGCCAAGGAATGCCAAGGATTGCTAGTCTGAGCAGAAACTAGGAGAGAGGCATGCAACAGATTCTTCCTCAGAGTCCTCAGAAGTCACCAGTCCTACTGACATTTTGGTTTTGGCCTTGTAGCCTCCAGGACAGTGAGAAATTAAAATTTCTGTTGTTATAAATATGCATTTGTAGTTCTTTGGTACAACAAACTGAGCAAATTAACTCCCTTAAATGCGGTAACCCAAATACATCCCATTCCTGTCATCACTTTAGTCTTGGTCCTGGACTTTATGAGATTCCAGGATTCTGACTGTCCTCTGACTATGCCTCCTCCTGGGAGGTAAGGAGTCTACTCACCCATGGAGCTATGCCATCCAGAGTCTACATTTTCCTTCTAGACCATGTTCTCAGTACCTACAACCCTATAATTTCCTGACAAAGTAGCTCTAAGATTCGTGTAAGAGTCTGGTCTAGCCTGATTCTTGAATCTATTCTCCTGAAATTGGATCAAGTACCTGTATGATACCCCTGGCCCAAAGGGTAGCCAAGGTGCATCTGTTGCCAGGGATTTGAGGAGTATGGGCAGAACCTGGACTTGTGGGCTGGGGTGTCCACACACGTGTACACCTTATTCTGTGGGACAGAGGTGAGGCTAGAAAGACAAAGAGGGGAGGCTGTGAGCTATCAGTCTCCATTTGTACTCTTGTTTGGGCCTGTGTGCCAGAGATGGATCTACACTTTCACCCTCATGGACCAGGGTAATGCCCAAGGCAGGGGTCTTGAGAATGGTTGTTCATAACTCTGTCACTTCATTTCTCTCCTGTGTTCTGACCCCTTCTCTGGGTGGCACGCTACCTAACCAACCTCAGCAGCTGGGCCAGCTACAGCTCTCTGGCCCTCTTTCCGCTTCCTTCCTGCCCCAGGAAGGGATTCTGCACCAGGCTTCCTAAGAATCCTAGCGAACTCCTGTAAGTGAAGCCACCAAATGCGTCAACACATAGGTCACAAATTTAGCTGCCTACAGAGCAAGTGATTAGAGTGGATGTGGCCAGGTGTGAGTACCGGGGGAAGTAACGTCTGCAGCAAATCTACTACTAAAGCGGCTATTGTTGGCATAGAGACTGGATAGGGGCTTGATGTCAAAAATCAAAATCATTTGAACTTTTTTTTTTTTTTGAGAGCAAGAACCTGGAAAAACTTGATTTTATTATGTAAAAGGTGAAAGTTCTACTAATTGAAAGTTTTGATACAGTGTCCACCAAGTAAAACCCAGCCACAGATCAACCAGATAGGTTGGCAAGCTTATTACCAGTAATAAAGTCAAACCAGACCTAGTTGGTAAGATGAGGCAAACTCCTTTTGGAGTTTGAAGAACTAATGGATTTCATATGTTGTTGTTTTTGCAGCCTGATAAAGTCTTTCACCCTTTTCCATCTGGCAAACTCCAAAAGTCCCTGTATCTTTATCATCTTTATCATCATCTCCATGGTATACCTTAACTAACCCAATCATCCAGTCCAGCCTTTCCATTTTCACCACTTTACCTTCACTGCTCCTCAGTCTGTTACAGCCTTTGCCACATTAGGTTTTTTGTTTGTTTGTTTTGTTTCTTGGGGTTTTTTGCCCCATTTATATATAATAGCATATATTAGTTGTACACATGGGTTTTATTGTGATATTTCATCATATGTACATATGATGTACCAGATCAAATTCACTCCATCACTTCCCCCCTTCTTAAAACAATTTCAACAACACGTTTTCATACATGTGTATAAAGTATTTCCATCATGTTCCCTCCCTGCCCCCCTCCATTCACTCTCCCCATTCCTATGCCACATTGTTTTGTAACTGTCATCTACAGTGAGCACCTCAAAGTCTCAAATAACTAGTGTATATCAGTCATGAAGCCAGTGTCCCCAAACTATAAGACATAATTCCAAGTTAATATTCATTACAGTACATTCATCGTCAAGGGAAATTAGAAGTGGAGCAAAACAGTGCCCAGCAGAATGGCTAAGAAATTTGGAATTTGCATCTGAACTGGGAAACTGTTTCTCCTGGGCGGGATGAGGACAAAGGAACCGAAGGTCTGCGGTGGGCTCTGCTGAGGACGGTGTGCTGGAGTAAGACAGCGAGTAAAACGGTGATTGAAACGGCGTTTAAAGGGCAGCGGGAGTGGGGGCCACTGGTGGAGGACGACCGGAATATAGGGTGAGGGGAATCAGAACGAGCTACCGGGTGCCAGTGGCTCACTCCTATAATCCTAGCTACTCAGGAGACAGAGATCACAGGACGATCACGGTTCGAAATCAGCTGGGGCAAATAGTTTGTGAGCACCCTATCTCGAAAATACCTAACACAAAAAAAGGGGGGCTGGTGGAGTGGCTCAAGGTGAGGGCCATGAGTTCAAGCCCCAGTACCGAAGAAAGAAAAAAAAAAAAAAAAAAAAAAAAGAACGTGCTGCTGCCGGCCGCCTGGAGCGGCCAAGCTTGCCAAGGCTTTTGTGTACCACGGTGAGAAGTGGGCCAGGTCCAGGAGGAATGGCTGCCGGGAGCGAGGTCTGCCGCGCCCCCGTGAGGCGGGAGCGCGCACTACACCAGCGACCGGCTGGAGGTGGAAAGGACCCCGGACCCAGTATAGCTAGGTCTAACTGCCAGGGTGCTAAACATTACTCAGAGATTTCCCTTACATCAGTTAAGGTCAAGCAGAAGACCATGTGTCCTTCATTTCACCCCTCCCTCCATATGCTTCCTCCTTTACTCATTTGTAACTCACAAGTTTCATTCATCTCCTACAAGGCCTTGCACGTTTAGGTGCTTAACCAACCTTTGCTTAGTGGATTATATCTTCTAGAAAATTTGTTTTAAGCTCCAAAAACATTTTTTCATCTTTTCAGAAAACTAAGTAAAAATATGTCACCCTAATCCTATCACCCTAAAATAGTCACTATTGGTTAGCAAATGATTCAAAAGAACTAGGCTTCTTCATGCTCTCCATGGACCATTAGCCATTTAAAATTATTGGATACTATATAAAAATAAGGAAAGAGATTTGTTTCTGGTTAAATAAGAAACAGTTCCACTTAGGATGCTTTTGGCTTTAAGTAACAGAACTCAACTCAAATTAGCATAAATGGAGATATACCTGCCCTTATACTGAAAAGTTCAGATAGTGTGGGATTCACACACAGCCTGTTTGGAGCCTTATCCATAGGGGGATTGACCTCCATGGTGACAAGATATCAGCTAGGAAAGATGTATGCACCCCAGAGTAAAACCCTCCCCTTATAATATCTGGCCTCCATCTAGTCAGACATACTATCTCAGTCAGCCTTCCTCGCTCCTCATTATTAGATATAACTAGTCAACCAAGAGACTGCACACATTTGAGGGAAACCTATACATGAAAGACAAAGGTAAATAAACAAACAAAATGACCCCAGAGGGGATAAAGATGAATAAGGATATAGAAAAAAAATTTTTTTTGCAGTATTAGGGCTTGAACTCAGGGCCTTCACCTTGAGCCACTCCACCAGCCCTTTTTGTGGTGGGTATTTTCGAGATAGGGTCTCTTGAAGTATTTGCCTGGGCTGGCTTCTAACTGCAATCCTGAGTTTGCCTGTGATCTCTGCCTCCTGAGTAGCTGAAATTTACAGGCATGAGCCACTGGTACCCAGCAGAGACCCAGGAATATTCATTGCAGCACTTTAAAAAAAAAACAAACTTGGTAACAGCCCAAACATCAGTCAATAAAGAAATAAAACAAGCCCCCTTCCAAACAAAACCCAAGAAAAACCAGTAGTGTGGATATTTCTAAAAAGGACCAAGGGCATTGTGATTGAAAAAGGTTCTAGAGTCTTTGGCCAAATTGCATTTTATGGCTTGGGTGAAGGCTATAACAATTCATTAAGATACACATTTTTGTGTATGTACTTTTCTGCATATATGTGTTCTATTTCATAATTTTAAAACATTTAAAAAATGAATTACTGGAGCAAATCTTCAAAGTTCTATGGCAAAATTGAACTTAAAAATCTACACCTAGAGCTGAATGTGATGGTTCAAGCCTGTAATCTTAGCTATTCTCAAGGTGAAGATTAGGAGGACTGCATTTCAAGCCAGCTGGGACAAAAAAGTTCACAAGATCCTATCTCAATCAATGGCTGGGCACAGTAGTGGGTATCTGTCATTCCATCTACACAGGGAAGCAAAATAGGAGACTCTGACAAGGGATTAATATACAGAATATATAAAGAACTCAAAAAATTAAACACCCAAAGAACAAATAATCCAAACAATAAATGGGCAAATGAACATTTTTGAAAGAAGAAATGGGATGGTATAAGGTATATAAATCCTTATTAATCATAATAGGCCTTGATGTCTAGAATTGATAAGAATTAGCAACATATAGAGGTACAGCAGAAGCCAAAAGAACTACTATAAGAAGAGGTCACCAGTGATTATTTCTAGGACATAAGCATGAGGAAGAGAGGAGTGAGGGCACCCAAGCCTTTTATTATGTCTTTCGGCACTGTTAATTTTTTTTTTTAACACCATCAACAGACCTAAGCACACAGACTAAAAGGAAATGTTTGTGACAAGGACTTATTTCTCTCTGTGTACTTGCTCAGTATAAACTGTGTTTATACCTACTGCCTTGCCCCCCTTATTCCCTGGCCCCTGTTGCCAGCTCTTTGCTGATACTAAAAATAACATTCAGGCTTGCTGTTCACCAAGCAACTTTCCTCATGGGCTATGACTCCTTCCTGAATTATATCTTGCCCCTGTGTGATGCTGCCCAGCCACAGGAAGCTTATTGTTACTTGTGATGCTGGCTAACAGCGCTATGCCCATCAGCAATGACCTGCTGTCCTTGTTTTGTTACAAACTTGCTCATGAGAAATGAATAGCAATTGTTTTATAAGCATTTTACATCAAAAGCACATAAGTAATATCAAAATAAATAACATTGAACTACACTACTGAGCCAGGTGTGGTGGTACATGCCTGTAATCCCAGCACTCTAGAGGCAGAGGCAGATCATGAGTTTGAGCCAGCCTAAGCTACACAGTAAGACCCTGTCTCAAGAAACAAACAAACAACAACAAAACTACACTACTTTTTCCATACTTGCTTCGCTGACCCCAGGGAGTGTGGAAGAGCAAAGCAGAGAGAGGACTTTTTTTTCTTCTTTGGTGCTGGGGATTGAACCCAGGGTCTCACACAAGCCAGGCAAGTAGTATACCACTGAATTACATCCCCACATCCCTGGCACTTCTTTTTTAACTACCAATTATTGAGATATAAATGATATATAGTGAAATTCACAGTTGTTAAGTATATAGTTGGATGAGTTTTTATAAGTGGAACCAACACCCCAGTCAACTCTCTGGGGCCCAGTTCCTTTACGGTGTAAAGGAGTTGGAATAAATGATTTTTCTATGATCCTTTTAACAGTTCCATAAATTCTGATTCATTGAGAACTCTGAGGGGCAATAAACTCATTGGGATGGCTTTGAGCAAGACAGTTTTTAGTGTTCCTGCCCAATCCAGAACATTCTTTCGTCTCTCTTCTCTACCAGTCACTGATCTGGAAGCCTGTAACTATATTTGATGAACCCTTTTAGAGAAAAATCTTTCTAGTCACAACTATATTCTCCTATGAAGAAAACTGAGCAGCGGAAGCTAGTGTTCAGAGAAAACAAAGCAGATGTACAAAGAGGGTTCATAGACAAAAAGGGTGACAGTAGGAAATTTATTTTGCTCTCACTGCTGAAACATCAGTTTCTGGTCCTAGTAAACAATTGACAGCTGAATTTAATTCCCTCATATGACTTTCACAAAATATTCCTATCTCTAATCATTCCTTTACTGTTTTTTTTTTTCCCTCACTTAAGCTAGTACAAGTTGGTTTCTTATAATCAGGAAGCCCTATCAAATACAGTATGGAACTCATTCCTTCATAACCTCTACTCCCTTCACTACAGGTATATGCCTGGTCAGGGAAGACATCAGACATCAGACTTCCTGCCCCTGAATATGGGATTGGCACCTGAGGAGAGTAAGTCAGCAGCACAGGAGTGAATTAGTGATAGAAGCCAGGAAGGTGTACAAAGGCTGGCTGGCAAGGTAGTAAGGAGAAAAGCAGGCACAGAGAGGGAAGGAGATGATGATGATGATCATCATCATGGTGATTCTGAGATATACCCTATTTTCCTGCTACAGGCAGGTCTGTGTCCCACCCACCCCAAATTCCTGTGTTGAAATTCTAATGTGATGGCATTAAAAGTGGGGTCTGGCTAAGTGTGTTGCTCAAGTGGTAGAGTGCTTGTATAGAAAACAGGAGGTCCTGGTTTCAAACCCCAGTACTGCCAAACTAACAAAAAGTGGGGGCTTTGGCAAGCAGTTGGGTCCCTCACAATAGGATTGGCATATTTAAAAAAAAAAATGGGAGAAAGCTTGTTTTTTCTTTCCTCTTCTTCACCATATGAAGATATAAGATGGCCACCTATAAGCCAGTGGAAGTATGCCTTCACCAGACATTGGATCTGAAGGCATTCTGATTTTTTTTTTTTTTTTTTGGTGGGACTAGGGTTTGAACTCAGGGCTTCCTATTTAGAAAGCAGGTGCTCTACCACTTGGACCTCCAGTCCATTTTGCTCTGGTTATTTTAGAAATGGGGTCTCAAGAACTATTTATCCAGGCTAGCCTCAAACCTTGATCCTCTGGATCTTTGCCTCCCAAATAGCTAGGATTACAGGAGTGGGCCACCGGCACCGGGCTTGAAGGCACCTTGACCTTCCAGTCTCCAAAACTGAGAACAAATGTTATTAAGCCATCCAGTCAATAGTAAGACGTTCTAAGTCTGAACTGAGGCACTTCTTCAATAAAGACACCCTTACTTCCTCCCTAAATTAGAGTAAGTTTCCCTTCCTATTAGTTGATACCAAATAAACTCTTAGGAGTGTTCATTAACTTGATGACTGTAGTGATGGTTTCATGCACTTATATGTCAAAACCAATCAAATTTTATTCTTTAAATATGTATAGTTCTTATACTTAATTGTAAATCAAGTTATAAAAAGATGTGAAAAGAAACTAATAACCAAATTTTTTGGCAGTACTGGGATTTGAAGTCAACACCTTGCTTTTGCTAAGCAGGCACTCTATCACTTTGAGCCACAATCCCAGTCCTTTTTGCTTTGGTTATTTTTGATAGGGTCTCACATTTACACCGAGGCTGACCCAGACTGCAATCCTCGTTTATGTCTCTTGCCTTAGTTGGGACAAGGCAACAAGGCATGCATCACCATGCCCAGCTTATTAGTTGAGATGGGGTCTCATGAACTCTTTTACATGGGCTGACCCAAACAGTGATCCTTCCATTCTCTGCTTCCTGAGTGAGCTACTGTGCTCAGCTGTTTACTCAATTCTTTCGGTTATTTATGACCACAAGTAATGTACACAGTACATTTAAAGGGTCCTTTATTATGGCTGTGCTATTTTGTACTTAATATTAGTACTTCTTTTTTATTCTATTGCCTTCTTACCTCCCAGCACCCAATGCCCACCCAACCCTCATTGAGAACAATTTATAATAGCGTCACAACCAGGTTGATGAACTCTAATTCATAATCAGAACTAAAATATAAGATCTTACACATTTTTAAAATTTATCAAGTTTTATATTTTAATCTCTAAATCCCTTTCAGGAATTAAGCTTAGGATAATTAATTTTTCATAAATGAATGCTATGGCTTATGTCAAAACCATTGGGGCTGGAGACGGTTAGTGGTAGAGCACATTTCACGTGTAGAGGCTCTGGATTCAATCCCCATATGCATGTGTGCGTGTGCACTCATTTCCTTAGATTACAGCCTCTTTTAAGGACAGGGTCAAATTATCTTAATTCCCAAATTTACAAGCACAGTATTCTAGTACAGAGCATAAGTGAGGAAAGATATATGGATAAAAGATTAAAATTCAGGTGAGATAGGAAGAAAAAAAGGGTGTGTGGGTACAGATCATGTAGAACCTTGTAGGCCATGATAAAGACTCTGGATTTTATTCTGATGGTGAGAGAAAGTTATTAGAGGGTTTTGAGTAGAGAAGTTGCATTACCTGACTCATATTTTAAAGTAAGGATTCCTCTGGTTGCTCTGTGAAAAATCCGTATGAAGGAAATATGGAAACAGGATACCTACCAAAGGGTATACCACAACGAAAGGGTACACTAAAAGACAGACACAAAACTTTTCACAGAAACTTTATTCATAATGATCACAAACTGGAAACAATCCAAATTTCTGTCAACATTAGAATGGATAAGTTGTGGCACAGTCATACAATGGAATATGACACAGAAGCTACTACAACATGGATTATTCTTGCAGACATAATGCTGAACAAAAATACAAAAGAGTGCACATAATTATTCCACTTACATAGTTTCAAAACAGGCAAAACTAATTAATGGTGATGACGGCCAGACTCACAATTGTCTGTGTTTATGGGAGAGGCATAGGGCACCTATTGGGTAACAGAAATATGGTCTACCTTGATCTGGGTGGTGCATTCATGGGTGAATATAAAAGTCCAGGTGTTCACTTGGTATTTGTAAACTTTTATCTCAATGAAAAAAGCAAAAATACATTTTTAAAAATAATTATATAAACGGAGTCCTATAGCCATGTTAACCAGTAGGGTTTGTCTTCCAAATATTTCTGGTTTTGTTTGTCCAACTTATGGGCATGCACTTTAAGGGCCTGTAAGTTATTTGGCAAACTTTCTTTTTGCATTTCTCAAAGTAAGCAGCACACCCATGGGGGTATCTGCTTTGTCAGCCCAAGCTCCAGAATGAGGACACTTTAGAGCAAGAATTAGTGAACTTTTCTTTGTAAAAGGCCCAAAAGTAAATATTCTAGGCTTTGTGGGATATACACTCTGTTAAAACTATAACTCTGCTTTGATAGAGCAAAATCAGCCAGACAATTCATGAACGGACAAGCTGTACTCTAATAAAACTTTAGAGAAACATCAAGCAGGATGGACTTTGCCTGTGGGGTGTAGTTTGCCAGCTTCTTATCTACAGCAAAGTCTACAGTCAAATTATTTGAGACACTAAAATTTTATAATTGTTACCCCATAGCAACATGACGCAGAAATTGGATCCCTGTTTACAAAAAACTAAAATACTGAACTCACTGGCTTAGTGACTAGTTGACAGGCATTCAGGAAATTGCTATTAGAGGATGAAAGAAATAACTTCACAGGGCAACTCATATTATGGAGAGGTGAAATTGTCCCTTGGGATAAACCGAAAGGCAGGTAATCTACCCTTTACTAACAAAACAAAACAAAACAAAAAAGAAAGAAAAACTAATTATTTTGTGGTTGCTGTTCACTGCATTTGACAATATGTACAGAAGAGATGAATCCAGAAAGGAATGAGTCAGTTTTCAGGCAGAAATAAGAATAGAGAATTTATAAGGTCAAGTACTTACTGTGTAGAATGAGGCAACTTTTCTATTACAAGATAAAAATGAGAAATCCTTTAACCCAAAGGATCTAATCATTGGATGACTATCATAACTACTGTCAAGATCTGAGTGAGTTAATGGGCCTTAGACTATAAATTCAATTAAGACTGTGACACCAGTTAATCCCTTAAATTGGGCATAACAGCTTCTGCAAAGAGACTAAAGGTTTGGCTCTCCTACTTAGGACTGAAAAGCCCCAGTGACCCAGAGATTAAATTTAGAGGCATGGGAACAAGCAAGCAAAGAAACAAGTGAATCTAAAAGTACATATTAACTAGATGTCATTTTTTGGGTCATCTTCCTTGGGGAGGTGATGAGGGCATTCTGCAGGTAGAAAAGCAAGTGAAGTATATATCCACTGATCAGAAAAGCCAAGTCATTCTTCTAAGTTTGTTAAATTTACTTACTTTTAAATTCCAGAAGAGCCATAAGTCATCTGTAAAGGAAAGTAGCAAGTAAATAGCAAGCCATTTTCTCCTAGGGTTGATGCCTACAAAAGGAAAAATGGATGTTAAGTCTTATGTGGCACTTTCTCTAATACTGAAGGTAAAATTTTAATTACGAAAGTATTATTTTAGTTCAATCTAAGAAGTTATCCAATCTTTTCCCTCTATATGTAGGTCCCTTTGGAAATTAAATAATAATAAGACTTTATTTCACGGAAGTACTTAGTATTACCTAGTGGATTTATGTGAGTACACCTGGGTTTGAATGCTAACTTTACTACTCATCATGTTTACTAGGGGAAATTGAAGTCTCAGTTTGTTTCCTTAACAACATACACATATTTGAACCACATGCTAAACACTGCACTAAATTCTGGAAATACAACAATGAGGTCCCTAGTCACAAAGAACTTAAGTTTCACTTCTTAATTTGCAACATGTGGCTAACAACTACCCAGAGAACAGGCAGGACGAGTGTGAAGGTCAAATGAGACCACGAAAGAGATTCAAAGATTATAAAACACTATACAAATATTTGCCCAAACACTTACTGAAATGCCAGGCATTGTGCTAAGCACTAGAGATATAGAGCAAGACTTACATGGTCTCTTGCTCTTATAAAGCTTACAGTCTCGCAGCGATCAATAAGTAGAACAATTACTAAGTGTGCAGCTGGGGAAGAACAGGTGTTTAAGGAGTGCAGTCAGGGCACTTGGCCGCCATAAAGCTTCCTAGATGAAGTAACATATAAACTGAGAGCTGAAAGATGAACAGGAATTTGCATAATCTTCTAAGAGCAATGGTGAAAGCAGTAGAGTGACAGGACCAGATTGACTCCATTTTTGGCTTGGGCAAGGACAGCTGGAAAATTGGCAGTGATTGTGCCATCTACTGAAGAAAAAGGAAAATGAGAGGAAGCGCAGGCTTGGGGGTAAGATCAATGATGTGTTTTGCCTACGAGACAGCAAAGTAGATTTAAATTAGCAATCAGACACAATCTGACAAAAATCTGGAAAGGAAACGTGAATTTGGAAGTATTTGCACACAGGTGGTAACCAAAGCCATAGAAGGAGATGAGATCAGCTAGGGAGGTAATGTAAGGGAGATAAGCAAGGGAGATTAATTAGGCAGCCTAAAAAAAAGGGAAAAGACTTAATAGATATTAAGGGGAAGAGGTGCCTACAAAGACTGAGAAAGCAGACTTAGAGCTAGAATCTCCTCAAAGCTAAAGTAATCAACTATTTCAAAAAGGGTAAGAATATTGACAAAGACTTAATGGGAAAACAAATCTTTCAAGAAAACCAGAAAAAAAAGGAGATGGGGTAAGTAACTGGTAAGGGCATTAGAGTTTTCAATAAATGGCACTTATTTTAACTATATTCACCAATACCACAGGACCAGTAACAACTATGTATTTATAAAAAAGAGACTGCCATGCAGCTACAGAATTACTCAATACAGAAAACAGTAAAATACACTTTTTTTTTTAACAAACAAGACTAGTTATAGCAAATTCTCAATCACTGAGGGTCAATTTTTAAAATCCTTTGCTTATGTCTCTCCCCTACTCAGTGATATGATGCAGACTAATTTTATTATCACCTTAAACAAAACATATTCAAACTTCACAAAATGTACACAATTTCAATATTTGAGGAACTGGGATTAAAAAGCAGAAGCAGCTTTCAGGTCTTCCAATCTTTCAAGTAATAAAGCATTTGCTGTGAAAGACAATACAGAAAGCTATTGGAAAATTACCGGTAGAGTTTTCAGTTTTTCACTGCTGTTTTTTCAGACATTTAAGCAGTTTGCAAACCAAAATGTCAACTCAATATCTTGTCAATACATAACACTTTTCTGTCCTAAACTAATAATGTTTAATAGGACAGAGCCCTTTAATCTGATTCAGTATTACTTAATTAATTAGTTAAATGCTATTAGGAGCTACTGGAACATATCAATGTTTTTTGCATCTTACCAGCCAAACATGGAATGCTGGAATTAGTCTTCCCTATTAAGTATAGCATCAGCTTCTACCGGTAATTTGTCCTATCCTTGAAATACGATACTGTACACTGGGCATCTACTGGCACTTTGGGAGGGGTAATTCTTCGCAGTGCCAGACTGTCCTGTGCACAGCAGCGGGGAGAGGTCTTTAGCTTACATGCCAGCAGAACCCTCTAGTAAATATGACAACCAAAAAGGTGACCCTGTACATTTCCCAGCATCCTCTGGAAGGGTTACTGCATTTGGTTGAGAATCACTGTTCCAACTTTGGTTCTTAGGCTCTTACAGCATCTATTTAGATTGCTTAGGCACCAGTTCCTTCTAAATTCTTGGTTGTATCCTGGTTCCTTGAATTTGCTGGGTTAGTGACAACAGAATCGTGCTGCAATACTTAAGACAGGATTTAGTAGCACAACAGTTTTCAAATTGTACTTGAGAGTCTGTGAGTTAGTTACAAGTTGGGTCCTGTCTTTTAAATCAGTTTTATATATTGGGCTTTCCTGTTAAGAGTGCCTTTCGCAGCGTAAGTTTGAGAATTACTGTTATAGCAAAAAACAGATGTCTTACTAGAAATATGGAATTACTACAATCTGTGAATAAGGCTGCTTGAGATTTAAATATTTCTACTTACATTTTCCTAACTACTGAATGAGTAGGACAGTTCTTAATTCTAGAATAAATCCATTTCCAGCAGCTAACAAAATCTGATATTGTATCATTTTAAAATAAAGTGTTTCCTTTAAGCAGGTTCTTTATAAAGTAATACCACCCATGCAGATAAAACAAATAAGCTAAAATATCTCACAACTCTTCAAGTGCAAAAATCTTTTCCTCACCCTTTACCATAGGGCCAAATTTCTGTCTAGCGTAGAAAAAAGAATTACTAAATAACAAAGGTTAAAATTCTATACTTACCATAGTCCTTTGATAGATAAGCTGACAAAACAGCCCCCAGTTGTGAAAAATTCAGGGGAAGCCCCCCCCCAATTAATTGACTATTCTTATCTCAAAATTGCAGGAAGCCTCTTAAATCAGCAACCTTATAAATTGTTCCTCTTCCTAAAATTTTGATTATCTCCTCCTTTAGTAGTATCAGTATCACTGGGTGTGAGGAGTAGCGAGAGGGAGGAAATCTGTCAATATTTACTTTAGACTCAGAAATACAAAAGTGTCAAACATTTTGTTAGACAAAAATACCTCCACTCTACATACATTGTTCCTTTTCTGAAACTTAGAAACTTGCTATGTGAATTTCTGAAAATTAGTTCATACATACATTTAAGAAGTTGATAATTTTGACTGTATTTATCAGAATTTTAACACTTTGTTAAATTAAGATCTAAAATTTTGGCATATATCTTCAGAACACTTTAAAACCAGATTTCTAATTCAACTCACATTATCAGTATTAAACTTGATGAAAATTAATTATACCATAAAAATAACAATGACTTTGCCATTAAACTAAGTTTTTAAAAAGCTGGTATTCTCATGTTTCAGTTCCATGCTGCCAGATGAGATGGAAAAAAGGCAACTGTCAGAAGGATTTGAATTGTGATCAATTTGGACATCTTGTAATAAACTCAGTACTTTGTAATCTTGAAAAAAAAAATCAAATTTTTGCTTCTAACATTGAATTCTTGTTTAGTTGAATTGTTTCAATGTCGTATTACAAGGCTTATGGATTAGATTCACTTCTTTCTCTCACAAGGTCATCCCAACGGGGATCCATTTCAGTTGTGGCAACCCGAAACAGGGCTTGGAGATGCTCATCTGTCAGTGGCTGGCTCAAAGTGTGTTGGTTTCGAGTCAAATATGAAAAAGCCTTTTCGCAGATTTGGTTACTATCAAACAAGGATGCCACCTTATAGGCAACCCCTTTGATAATTGGGTAAGATTCAGCAGACAGTCCAGCATAGAACTGCCCCAAGTCTTTGACTCGGTACTCATTCCAAAGATCAGTGTTCGCCTGAAGTTTTGTTAGCTCCACTCTTACTGAAATAGGTGCATATTCAGGCTTAAAGCTGAATGGATTTGAAAAAAGTTCCAAGTCCTTTTTAATGAACCTGAGATCCTTAAAATGTCTCTCAAAATCTTTTTGTAGACGAGAGATCACCATTTGATACCTGTCAGGATCAAAGATTTTTTGATCTTCCTTAAACTGCTGTTTAAGCTCATCAACAACTATGCTGAGGGCGGGAAAGTCTGTTAGATTGTTTTCCTCAATATGTGTCTGAAATGAATTCAGCTTACCCTCAAAAGCACAAATACGGTCAAAGGCAGCCGCTGCAAAGACTTTAGTAATTTGCAATTCTTCACTGAGTTCTCGAAGATAATCCATAATATCCACCAAGAAGCCAAAGTCACAAAGCCACTGCTTGTCTGTGAAATGGACTGTTGTTGCCCCTACTGAAACCAAGAAGGCTTCTATTTCTTTTCTCAGTGAAAATATTAGTTTTAAAGTTTTCCCTCTTCTAAGCCAATTGTTCAGACATCGTCCATTAACCCTTTCACCGTGCTCTGATTCAGACTCAGTTAGTAACGGCTGAAACTCAGGTCGTCTAACGCCTCTGGTCTTAATCATAACTATCCACTCGGATATGGTATTTATGATCTGATTAACGTCTATGTCATAAGAACTCAACAGTTCCAAGTGAAGAAATCCTGAATAGTGGATCACATTCCAACAGTTAGGGCTTACAGCCTTTTCTCTCATGTATGACACCAGTCCTGAGTTCTCACCAATCATCCTCAACGTGTGGGTGGTGGTCAGGCCAACCATTCGCTGCAAGCTGAGCCCTGCTGTCTGCAGGGCCTCTAGAATCGCCGACATGAGCGCACCGACACTAAAGTGATGAGTCAGGTTGATAATGGTCAGAAGATCTTCTTGCACCTCCAAGTCGTGGCCCACACCACGGATAAAGACTAGGAGGTAGTTCTCATAGGCCACAAAAGCCTGGTCGTCCAAGGCAAGGGAATAGGCTTTAAAGTCCCTGGCTCGGTTAAAAAGCTGATTACGCAGGTTGCTGTCAATGCTCAGAATCCTCTGCCTTGTGATCTCTGGAGATAAATCAATGCCTTCCAGCACACCCACGTGATCGGGCAGTACCTCTCTAAGCAACACCTCCATGCACTGGTGCACAAAGTCTCCCTCACCCCAGCCACGACCCTTCAAGGCCAATAGGCGGCAGAGCCCGAGGCCTGCACGCGCAGCTCTCTCCTCGGGAGTGAACGCGGCCGCCATCGACAAGTCGCCCTGACGCAGACGTTCCACCAAAGCCGCGCGCTCCTCCTCCCCTACAAACCGCTCGTAGAATTCGTGTTCAGCCTCATAGTGGCGCCTGACGTCGCGTTCGCGGGTAGATGCGACGAGGCGGCGACACACCAGACACAAGGCCCCATCGCCCTCCGGAGGCTCCACCACCAAGTAACGCTGGGTCCATTCCGGCCGGAAAACAAGAGCCTCGTCGACTTCCATCTTAATCCTTTTGGGCGTCATCCACATTCTGCGGGAGGCCACAAGAGCACACCAACCTCAAAAGGGCCGCAAGACGCGGGGAGGAGCCGGACCAGCGCCAAGCACCTCCTCTGCTCTGCGCCAGATCACCCGAGCACCCAGACACCAGCCTCCACCACGGCACCTCCGTTCCTATTGGCTGGAGATTTCGTATTCCCTGAAGCTCCTAGGAATAAGCCAATAGGAAGAGCTGTGAGGATCTCGAAAGCGCAAGCGCATATCCTCCTATTTTAGTCCTCTGCAGCCAATTTAGGGAGGGACAAAGTGAGAGACCCAGAACCGGATATTCTTAACCAGCAGTTTGACTGGCATTTAAGCTGCCAAATCAATAACGGCTGTTGGAGGCGGTGCAGGATGGCGTAAGCCAGAATTGAAGGAAGAACGTAAGCAGAAGGAACTGAAGTGATTGGCTAACTGCACTGCCCGTGAGCATCTAGACTTGACCTCCGTTATTCTGGCGCCAAAATGGCGCTCGTGGCGGGAGTTATTCGGCGGCTGGACGAAACAGTGGTGAACCGCATCGCGGCGGGGGAAGTAATACAGCGGCCGGCTAATGCCATTAAAGAGATGATTGAAAACTGGTACGGAGGGAGTTGGGCCGAGTTCTCTTAAAGGCTACGACTTAACTGGCAGTCACGCCGAACAGCGTGGATACGCCTCCCTGCCCCTGTTGGAGGCGGGTACAGCGCATGCGCACTGCGGCGGTGGCCGCGGGGACCCGAATTCGCGTGCGTTTGACCTTCTCCCCAGGCGGAGTTCTCCAGGCGTTTTCGCGAGACTTTCCTAAGGGTTAGGGTGCAAATAGAGGGATAAACTTAGTATTGCTTTAATGGTACCGTTAACGAAAGAAGATTCTTAACTTAAAATTTTATGCAGATGTGAAATTAAAAATGTATAAATGTTTATGGTGAAAGAAAAGCAATTTTCGTTCAGAGAAAACTATGTTAATGTCTTGCTTGTCATTCATTCCAGAAAATAATCCATACACGTTCACGAGCACAAATATTTTTTGAATTTTGTTCAAAATAAATGTTGGAGTTTTAAGGCAGGCTAATGGGATTGGGGATTAACTTCTGATTTCCCTCTGCCAAGTTAATGTCTCCATTTAGTGTTCCCAGGCCCTTTATATCTGGGGGAGACACTTTGAAGATAGACTACGGGGCATCGTTGATTCGGAAGCTTAAAACTGTCAACAACGTGGAGGGAAAAGGTTAAAAACGTGTGAAAAGAAAAGTGGGCTGTAAAAATACTATTAATGTACCTGAAAGTTTTGTCAGGTACTTTCTTTGTATTAAAATCTATGTTAGCAAAGTCCATACATTAGGGCTAAAGGTATGGCTCAAGTGGTAAGAGCACCTACCTCGCAAGCCTGAGGCCCGGAGATCAAACCCCAGTACCGCTAAAAAAAAGAAAAAGAAATCCATACATCATCAGGGAGATAGAGAAAACAACCCTCAAGTGAAGAATTGTGGCAGGTTACATTGTGAAAACAAACCATTCAGGGCAATGGGACTGGAAGAACAGTGAGTCAAAAAGGAGCACAGATGGAAAGGAAAGAATTAGAAGGTAGACAGAAGAAGGAGCAGGAAGCCTGGAAATATTTTCAACATTTGATTTAAAATAGCAGTAACAGCCATAGGCTAGCTTTTGTTTCTACAATGTTTTAATGAACTGACACACTAACTTGGACCAATTATTGTACTGTTCCTGAAACTCTAACTCAGTGGCTTACAATTAATTCTACAAGCAGAAATTTTGTATGGAGTCCAGTGAGGCTCTTTTTAATATGTAAGTCAAGATGGCTAGTACAATTTCAATACAGGCGTTCCCCAGAAAGTTCTTTAATACTTAAGTAACTTACTGTCTTGTTTTTGAATAAATAATTTTCTGTGAGGGCTGTCGATAACTTCTCTTTCTCATGCAGCTCCAAGCGGAATTTGTTTTGTCTAGTAGATACTCTGTGTTTATGTGCTACTCTTATTAAAGCACAAAAGACTTATTGGTTTCTTAAAAAACTTTCTGCATTACCATTTTTTTCTTTCCTCCATCATAAGTATATTGTCTTAAAGAAAAACGTTTAAAATTTTTTAAATGATATTTCATTAGAGTCACTTAGAACCCAGAGGCCAAATAAGTTGAAGTAACAGTAAAATTGGTTGAGAAAAGAGTACAATATAAGCACGTGCTAAAAGGATCCTACTTTTAACTTTATTTTTCCTAGAGGGACAGAAATCGTGCTGACTGTCATGTTGGAAATGACAGTTGTCCTACTCCTCTAGTACTTAATATACAAACTCATACAATGTAGACACTGAGCCTGTAAGACAAAGGAAAAACATATAATCATGCACTCCTGTATTTATTTGGAGTTTGTTATTATTCCTTAGTCCATATTAAAATGTGTGTATTAGAGTTGTTGCAGACTAATAAATATTTTCTGTTTGATTTGCCAGTTTAGATGCAAAATCCACAAGTATTCAAGTGATTGTTAAAGAGGGAGGCCTGAAGTTAATTCAGATCCAAGACAATGGCACTGGAATCAGGGTAAGTAAAATCTCAAAGAAGCAGGATGTTTATGTGGTTCATGTGATATATCTGCAGGAAAAAGAGAACCTTTCTCTGTTCTGGTAACTTAGGGTTTTGCAGATGAGAATTTTTTATTAAAATATTCAACACTAACAGTAATTATGTATTGAGTACATATTGGACACTGTTGAAGGCATATAGCAGTGAATATAAGATAGACAAAAATCCTTTTTGGTCTGGTGCTTCCATTGTAGCAGTGGGAGAAAAACAATAAACAACAAGTATGATAAATAGAATGTCAGGTGGCATTAAGTACTATGGAAAAAATGAAAGGGAGGAAGATAGGCATGGGGGAATGGGGAAGAATGCAATTTCAGTGGAATGGTTCAGGAACGCTTTAGTATGGATGTGTTATCTAAGGAGTGAACTGATGGAAATCAAGGAGCAAGTCATGAGACTGTTCAAAGGATGAGTATCTTGGGCAGAAAGAACAATAAAGACAAAAGACCATGAAGTAGAAGCATGCATGAAATATTAAAGGACTGGTGTGTCTAAAGCAGAGTGAGCAAAAGAGTAGATGAGGGCTGAGAGAGAGAACATGTCGTTCCTTATAAGCCATAGTAAAGTCTTTGGCTTTACTAAAAATCTGGCTTTTTATGGCTACTATGGGGGACTATGACTAGTGGGTTTTAAGTAAAGTGGTACATGATTTGGTGAGTTTTATAAAAAGAATTTTCTCTGCTATGTGGAAAATAGACTGCCAAAGGGTAGGGTAGAAGCAATGAGAAGGCTCTTGCAGGAATCCAGGAAGAGGTGACAGTGCCTTGAACCAGCTTGGTTGCATCAGAGGTATAAAAAGCAGTAAGATTCTGAAGGCAGAGTGCTCAGAATTTGCTGAAGTAGGGTGTGAGAGGAGAAATCAAGAATGATTTCAACTGCAGCCAATTAAGCCAACCAGCTTCCTTTGCACATAGGGACCTGGGGTGCAGTGACTGCAAACTGCAGCCTCCTCAGTAGTGTATGTAGCCTGCTGCTTGTGTAGGTTGCCCTAAGGAACTTTGAAGACAAGTTTTCAGTGTGTTCATGTCTCTGTTCTCATGCTGTCCCCAATCTAAATTCCAGATAAGTATACAGGGTAGCTTTAGTAAGCCCCACAGCACAGTGTCTACAGAGTTCACATTGGCCAGGTAATCATGTCCATCTGCACCAAGCTGCAGAATAAGGAACACATGATTCAGGCCCTATTCAGGGCCAAATTTAAGTTCTCTGGCCATAAGAAGATCTATATCTCAAAGATGTGGGGCTTTACCAAGTTAATGCAGATGAATTTGAAGACATAGTAGCTGAGAAGCAGTTCATCCCTGATGGCTGTGGGGTCAAATATATCCCTAATTGTGGTCCCCTGGACAAATAAGCAAGTCCTTGTCCTGTAGTTGTGCTGTCCCCTCCATAATCACCTTAATCATGCTCAATAATAAATTATCCTGCTGCCTTTTAAAAAAAAAAAGAATGATTTCAAGGTTTTTACTTTGTAAAAAGCAAAACAGAGTTGCCAGTTACTGAGCTGGGAAAGATTATGGAAGAAGCAGGTTTGGCGGGAGGACGAGAGGTTCATTTTTGGGTGTTTAAATTTAAGATGCCTTTTTTAAGATGTGCATGTGAGTCTGGAGTGTTGTATAGAGGTTTTCAGATAAAAATTTCAGACTTGACTGAATTTTAATACTATGAAAAGCCATGAAACTCACTGAAAAGATGCATTAGAGAAATGCATATACAAATCACAATAAAATAGCATTTCACACTCATTAGAATGTCCGTTATCAATAAAAAAAATTAAAATAAACAGGTGAGGTAGAAAAATTGAACCCCTTGTCCATTGCTGATAGAAATGTAAATTAGTGTAACCATTATGAAAAATGGTATGGTGAGTCCTCAAAAAAGTAGAATTACTGTTAGGTTCCAACAATTCCACTTTTGTGCATAGATGGAAAAGAAGTAAAAACAAGAACTTGGATAGATATTTGTATACTTATATTTATAGCAGCATTCTTTACATTAGCTAGAAGGTAAAAGCAGCCCTTGTGTCCATCGGTGGAGAAATGGGTAAACAAAAGGTGATAAATACACACACACAGAGACACACAATGGAATAATGTTCAGCCTTAAATAGGAATGAAATCTTAATATATGCTTCAACATGAATGAAATTTGAAGATACTCTTAAGTGAAATAAATCACTCATTAAAATAGAACTATTATGATTCCTATTATATGAGGTTGCTAGAGAGTCAAACTCATAGGGACAGAATGTAGAATGGTGGTTTCCTGGGACTGGGGGATAGGGAAGAATGGAGAGTTATTGTTTAATGGGTACAGAGATTCAATTTGGGGATGATGAAGTTCTGGAAATGGATGGAGGTGATGGTTGCACAACAGTGTGACTGTACTTAATGCCACTGAACTCTACACTTTCAAGTGTGAATATGAAATTTTCTAATTTTTTTTTTCGTGGTGCTGGGGGATTGAACACAGGGTCTCGTGCTTGCTAGGCAGGTGCTTTACTGCCTGAGCCATGTTTCCTAATTTTAAAAAAAGGACTGAATGAGATCATCAAGACAGTGAGTATGGATAGAGAATAGGTCTAAGGATGAAGTACTGGGCTACTCCAATGTCAGGAGGTGGGGACATGAGGTGGAAACAGCAAATGGAAAAGAAACAACCTAGTAAGAAAGGAGGAACACTAGTATAGTGTCGTATTCTGGATGCCAAATGAAGAAGTTACTGCTAATTTAAAAACTCTTCTTCTAAGAAGAATTTCTTCCTGGATTAAATCAATAAAATGGAAATTCAGAAAAATTTGGAAAAATGAGTAACATAATTATTTAATTTTTTTCTTCTTTTTTTTGTATCTTACAGAAAGAAGACCTGGATATTGTCTGTGAGAGGTTCACTACAAGTAAACTAAAGTCGTTTGAGGATTTAGCCAGTATTTCTACCTATGGTTTTCGGGGTGAGGTAAGCTAAGGTTTAAAGAAATGTGTAAATAGCCCCCTGTGTTGACATTATCATTTGTCAGCATATGTTTCTCAACAGAAGTAAATGAAATTTTATCTTTTTTGCTCATTAAATATATGTAAATTTGAACAAATTTAATTAAATTTTGCTTTCCAAGACTGTGAATTGTTCATAATTACTTTTTACACCATAACTGTTTTATGTACACAGATCTCAGATATTCTGCATCTCTTGATAGAACACCTATAAAGTTGTTTTGTAAAAAAATCAAATGTGAATCTAATCAGTACTTAGATCTAAGTGCTAATATACAGAAAATGTAGGGGACAGGAAAGCATGGTAAATGATGCTGATATTAAAAAACTGTATGACAAAAGATTTTCAACAAATAAGTTGCAAGAGAAACAAGAGTAAAGAAGGTAGAAAATGTCTTGCAAATTAAAAAAGATTGCAGAGGCTTGTGAGTCAACTTTACTTAATAGACCTTACCTTGATCCTAATTTGACAAATGGCTATAAAAAAAAAAAAAAGTGAGCTAAAGATATTTGAACATAGATTGGCTATTTGAAAAGTGTTAATTTTCTTGATATAAAAATATAGGGTTTTTTTGTTCTTATACTTAAATATGTATTAGATTATGCCAATATAGAAAATAGTCAAAAAATATTTTTAAGACTAAACTATTCTTTATGGATACCTTTTCATCCAGTAAATATGGGCCTGTATGGTTTTTAATGAGCACAAAGCAGTCTGTTATGTGTATGTATATACTGTAGTTTAAGTGGTTTCTTGTTGAATATTTCAGCTGTTTGCCATTTTTGCCTGTTGAAAGCTCTGATAAATACTCTTGTACAAACACTGTTTTGTTTAGTTATTTCCCTAGGATAATTTTTTTTTTTAATCCAGTACTAGGGATTGACCTCAGGGCCTTGTGCTTGCTATGCAAGCACTCTACTGTTTGAATGATACCCCAGTCTTCCTTAACATAAATTTATAGAAATAACATTCTTAGGTGAAAATATACATGTTTTAAAAAACTGTTAGTAGTAGTTTCTTATGGCTGCCCCTCCAAATTACCACAAACTTAGTGGTATAAAGCAACACAAACTTACTGTCTAATCATTCTGTATGTCAGAATACATGGGTTTCACTGGGTCTCACTGGGCTCAAGTCAGGTTTTGACAGGGCTCTCTTCCTCTCTGGATGATCTAGGGGACCAGAGAAACCCATTAGAGTAGTTATTTAGGAAGAATGAAAGTGGGGATGTGTCCTTTAAGGAGATAGTGGGACACCTTCCTTTTCCTTTCTCTCTTTTAGCCTCCTGTGGACATGAGTTGAGTGCCTCTATTCCCCTCCTTACTCCCCACCTTGATGTATTTATTGCTTTGCCACAGGCCCAAAAACAGTGGGGCCAACTGACCATAGACTGAAACCTCTACAGCCATGTGCCAAATACTGGTTTTGTTTTTATAAGTTGATCGTCTCAGGTATTTGTTATAGTAATGGAAAGCTGGCTAACACAATGCCTGTTGTTTTGCCACATGAATATAATTACCGTTAATGCAATAAGCTTTAGTGTGATTCCTTTTGAACTTTTTAACATATGTTTATCCTTTTTACTAATGATTATGCTACAGATTCAATTTTATATCCTTTTTTTTAACATCATCAAAGTGCTCATTGTTACCATGTATTAATATAGATTGAAAGAGCCAGTTTGGGTAACCTTTCCCTTTGACTAGGTGACAGTGTTTTTCTTTCATCCCATTTCCTAGGCTTTGGCCAGCATAAGCCATGTGGCTCATGTTACTATTACAACCAAAACAGCTGATGGAAAGTGTGCATACAGGTATAGTGCTGCTGATTTTTTGCTTGATCCCAGAGTAATTCTTAAACATGAGTGTTATCTTTTTTTTGGCTGAGATTTTGGTTAAGTTTTCTTTCCTCCCTATGGATAAGTTGATAAGTTGATTATAAGGTGATACTCTTATTTCATGACTTCTTAAAAGATAAGATTTAACATTATAAGTGCCCAGCAAGGTGTCTATTACATGTAGGCATTCTAAATAAACGATAGCTGCTGATGGTATTTCTGCCCCTTTGCTTTCAAAAGGGTATTACTTTGGGCTGATTATAGGATTTCTGGGTAGGATACTGGCTCCTAAGCTACGAGTTCTTTACAGTTTGTATATATCTGTGCTGACTTGCTTTCCAGTGACTAGCTGCTGCTTGTTATGCTGGTACAATATCCAGAGGCTAATGAGTAGCCTTGGAACAGAACAAAAATGAGATTCAAGGAATCAATATCATCGTATCTTTATTTTATAAGCACTGGCAATTCACTAGTTGAAGACAGGTAGTAAGTGGTGCCAAAAGTAAAAGGAAAGAACAATTTTAAACATATAAGATTGTGTAAATTAAAATGGAAAGCAAAGGGCAGTTATGTTTTCTCAGTCTTCTTCAACATATGGATGTGTGAAGTAATGGAACGGGAAGCATTTTAGAGTATGTAGCACTGATCTAGGGGTCTTGACTGTGAATTCTGGGTAAGCTGAGATGATTAGAATTGTATCACAAACCAGAGAAATCATTTCTGAATTAATGTCTTCCTAGATAACCTTGAACACAAGTTTGTTCATTGATCTTTGGGATCAGGTTGTGCCCCTGCCTGGAGTCTCTAGTGACTCCCCTCTATGGCAGGATGAGATTCAGAGCTATCATCTTGGTACCCAGTGTATCCTTCCAGCCTTTTTCTCCACACATTTCCATTTGCCATGTAGTCCAAAGTTTCAATTTTTTTTTTTTCTCTCTCTCTCCTGGTCTTTCCTGCTGTCTCCACCTAAAACTATTCCTCCCTAAAGATGAAGTGAATTACCCTTTTTCTGATGACTTTACTCCCACCCCACATTGAGTGGTTCCTTCTCCAGATTAGTTAGGACATTATACTTTGGGTAAAAGTCTGTCCACTTATCATGTCAAGTGCTTTCTAAGACCTTTGTTTATTATCAGGGTCTCCACAGGCCTGGCATGTGGTAACTCCTCAATAAATGATTGCAGAATTATAGAAAATTTTACTGGTATCTTAGGCAATGGAAAAATTATTGTTTAGTAATTCAAAACTCACCAACTTTTAATTCCTTCTTTTTTAGTTGGTTTATAAGCAAAATTTGCTGAAAGAATTGGGCTTTTTTTTTTCCCAATCAAAATGATTATAGAAATAGCAGGAAAATGAAATGCTAAACAATAAAGACAATACATAATATGACTGCATTACAGTCTATTACTGGTCTAATTTTCTTTTTTATCCTTTGGCTAAGTATATATTGTGTTGCCATTAGATATTAATAATCTTGTATGTTTTCTGATTAGAGCAAGTTACTCAGATGGAAAGCTGCAGACTCCTCCTAAACCATGTGCAGGCAACCAAGGAACCCAGATCACGGTGAGAATGGTGCACAGAAATGTAAACTATTAAAAAGAGCTTTGTCTAAGTATTGAAATAAAAAATAAAATTGGCTCTGAGTTTCTGGGTAATGATAAAGTGAATTTTTACTAGTTAATAGAAGCCCCAAGATATCAGCCTCTAAGCAAGAAAAATGATTATTGGGTTTTATTGCATGGAATCCCGCCCATCTTCTTGTTTTTTGTAAGGGGCTGGGAGATTCATTATTGGTATGGCAGAAATCAGTGGCAAAATAGTTGGCATTAGAAAAACATTAAATTTGGCTCTATCAGATGTTTTGGGTCCCAGCCTTCTCACTCATCAGTTTACATGTCCAGAGTCAAGTCGTTAACATCCCTAATTTTTTTAATCTATCTGATGGAACAAAGAATACCTGACTGTCTTCCTCAAAGGATGTTGCCTATGTCAATAGCTGGGAGAAAATTCATCATGCTGGCTTATTTCTATAGTGCCTCGGTCTGTTTCCATTCTGTGATCCTACAAAGCACCCTGCTGTGTGCTGTCATGTTACGCATTCTGCTCCTCTACCCCTAACCCTAGTTGGAGCACATCTGCTTGAAGGCCACTCTAACCTTTCTAAGTCCCAGGCATGCTAGGTAGGCAGAAGACAAATAAATCTGTGCTTCTCAGTGCTTGTCAAGATGGAGCCTTACTAGGGTGACCACAGTGTGACTTCTAAGAACTCCAAATTATCTTGGAAATTTTATGATTATCTTTCGTTTAAAAAATATCTTTGAATGCCACATAATATTGTAATTACTTATAAATTTATACATGTGCCTCACTAAATTGTGCATTCTCCTGAGCTAGACTGTGCTTTAAAATTTGTCCTCATATTTTTAGCACAAAGCAAGGAGTCTGACATAGCGCTGGTCCCCATTACTATTGAAAAATGAATGAATGAGTATGGGAGGCAGGAAAAATATCCTTTAATTACCCTGTTGATGCTGCCCTGTTCCTTGTCCTTCTCTCAGTCAGTACTTGGATGTATAAATAGCATTGGATTCACTATCTTAAGACCAGCTTTAGGTGAACAGCCTGAGTCTTTCTTTACTTGTGTGTCCATTGGTTTACAAAATGAATCAATCTTTCTATTCAGGTGGAGGACCTTTTCTACAACATAACCACAAGGAGAAGAGCTTTAAAAAATCCAAGTGAAGAATATGGAAAAATTTTGGAAGTTGTTGGCAGGTACTGTCTAAAATCTGGGAGTAGGTCTCTGAGTTCTGTCACCAAAGGAATATGTTTCAGTGCTCTCAAATTAGAACAGTTGTGAGCTAGCTACAGACAGTAAGCCTAGCCTACATACTGCTGTGGTTAATGTGGTCACCAGTCCTGAGCTTTTTTGATCTCCCAGGAAGAAGCAGTTGGTCTCTAGGTTGGTGACAGTTCTTTGGTGGCAAGCAAAACAAACTGAACTTAACTACTTTAAGCTGAAAAAAAATTTATTGGAAATGTAGGAGTTACTCACCAAGGGGGAAGAGGTGTAAACAGTTGTTCTTTGGGGAGGACAGGAACCAATGTGAGTTTGGGATTTGAGGTCATGACCCTGTTCTTTTGCTATTCTTTTCCTGACTCTGTTCTGGAGCCATTTCCTTAGAGTGCATGTGATTGGCCTGCCTTGGGTCACATGATCATGTGCTAGAGGCTCTGGGGAGAAGATTTCCTGGTTGGTAGTCTTTTACTAAATATGCATCACGTGGAATAGGGTAAAGATAGTTTCACAAATGAAACTTAGAGGCCATTATAGGAAGGAGAGGCTATTATAGGAAGGAGAGGGGATATAATGCAAAAACAGCATTATATCCAGGGTAGACTTAATGTATTGCTACGAATGGTTCCCGCCTGGCCTCTAAACCCACATGTCTTTGAAAGTAATAGGAATTTGTGTTAATTGTTTTTTAGTTCTTATAAGAATATTTGCCCACAGTAAAATGTGAGTTTATATATCAAGTTTCTTTTTACCCATTTGGAATTAAATAAATCAGTGTCAGAATATTCATTATCTCCTGAAAATAAAGGAGTTCTATAGTTGTTTTGGTTTTAAGTGTGGTAAAGTGAAAAATTGTTATTTAATAAATGCATTTTGCTAGCTGTAATGCTTCAGTTCATGGAGCCTATGAAGAGAGGAGTGATAAATAATGGCCAATCAGGAAAAGGCTCTGACCTTTGTCCTGGCTGGTCTTAGGGGGCAGGAAAAATTGGTAAGGAAGAGAATCTTTTGAGGGCTCTGAGAGAAAATAAAATTGTGTAGAGATTATTAAATCTGAGTTCTCAGGATGGGAGGCAGACCAGTCTTCTGTGAAAATAAAAACTGCAGGTGAAAACAAGATTATGGTGAGTCTTGTCAGCAACCTGTAACAGCACAGAGTACCCTATGTTTTGACAAGTCATTTAGTATTGATATCTTCATGAAGAAGTCTGTTGGATTATTTTCCTGTGAATAAAATAGGATGTGCAAAGATGTTTTTGTTTGCATATATCTTTGGTTAAACCACTTTTTTTTTTTTTTTTTTTGTAAATCCACCAGTTTATTTAACTAAAAGGGGAACTTGAATCTGAATCTCTTGTGCATTTGGCCACTCTTTGCTTATCTCTTATTTTTTCTTTTCCAGGTATTCAATACACAATTCAGGAATTAGTTTTTCAGTTAAAAAAGTAAGTTCTCGATTTGCGGGTGATGGTTTCGTATTATGAACAGAAATAAAGGGGAACTTTTAATAGTTTGCCTGTTTGTCACAATTGTGAGATAGTAAGTCATTTGTCTTCTGTTCTTTTTATTTATTAGCAAGGTGAGACAGTAGCTGACGTCAGAACATTACCCGGTGCTACAACCGTGGACAATATTCGCTCTATCTTTGGAAATGCTGTTAGTAGGTATGTTGATAACTTACATATAAAAAAAATTTGCATTCCTTGCCTTGACTGATCATCCTATCACATTTTGGAATCTGTCAAGATAGCACCTGCCTTGAGTTTGCTTTTGTTCAGTATGCTTTTTGTTCATGCTTCACATTTGTTAATTGAGTCACTATTTCATGTAATCAACTTCCTGGGTACATGCTGTGTCCTAAATGCTACAGGCATAAGTCAGCATGTTCTCTCTAGGACTCTTGTCTTCCAAATATTTATAATGTAAAAGAATTCTGTCATCTTCTGATTCTTCCTCTTTTCCCTTTATTTTCACTGTCAGCACTTCAGGATTTCATTTATCACTTAACATTTATTAATTGCCTCCCTTATTTCAGACTGCATGTCAGAAATTGGGAATGTAAAGACAAATTAAGTACTTCCTACCTTTAAAAACTAGATTTTCAGGTGTTACTAAGCCTTCATTATCATTATATTATCAGTATATTATGGATTTTTCTTGGTGCTCTCATTTGTGGGCACAAATCACCATTTCCATCACAGATTCCTAGCTACATCTACGAACTTTACAAAGCCCAAAGTGCCTCCATCATACACTGAAGGGAAAAATACTTCCATATGCCAAGCATGCACAAAGTGCTATGGATACACACAAAGTGAAGTCAGCCCTGCCTTCACTTTTTCAAAAGTCTTAAAAACAGCAGCTGGCTCACACCTACAATCCTAGCTACTTGAGAGGCTGAGATCAGGAGGATCAGGGTTTGAGGCCAGCCTGGACAGATACCCCATCTCCAAAATAACCAGAGCAAAATGGACTGGAGGTGTGTCTCAAGCAATAGAGCACCTTGCAAGCGGGAAGACTAGAGTTCAAACCCCAATCCCACCAAAAAACCAAAAAGCAGCCTGGTGTGGTTCTTACCTATAATCCCACCACCAGTCAGGAGGCTCAGACAGGTGGATTGTAAGTTCAAGGCTAGCCTGGATTACATATGTAGCAAGAACTGTCTCAAAGGAAAAAAAGCAGCAGCAGTTGTCTCAGTACCAAATTTCTACTTTCAAGGACAAATTATTCATTCTTTGAGACAAACCAAGTTCCTAACAAGGGAAAAACCAATTTGCTTTTAATCACATTTTTCTAATTACATGTAAATTAATTAATTTTTTAACTGTGTTCCCAGAGCAAAGGGAGAATTCTGTTCTAATGAGTTAATGTTGAAATTTTTGACTAAATTTTTTAAGACTTGAAATTAGTTGTTATGAAATTCCTAGGGACTATAGGAGATTTGAAATCCCTTGAAGCAGCATTTCTCAAAGCAGGTTTTCAGAACACCAGCCTCTTAAGACATTTAGAGAAGAAAGGGTTTGCTGGTTCCATGTATGTGGGAAACACTGCAGGATGCACCCTCTATCCAGAGCACACATTAGTGCAGGAAAAGCATGCATCATTCATTCAGCAAACCCTCTTGAATGCTGGCACTATGCTATGTGGAAGGGATATGGTGGCAAACAAATCAGAGATTATTGTTGCCGTTAGAAGACTCTAGTTGGAAAGACATGAGGAAATTAGACCATTTGTTAGCAGATTGTGCTTGATGCTTCAAAGGATAATTGCAGGGTGTGATGGAAGAATCTCTGGGGTCAAAGAGAGGGATAGTCAGAGAAGGCTCTTTTAAGAAAGAAATCCCTGAAATATTAAAGTGAAGTAGGAATTAACCAGTTGCCAGTAGGTTCATTCTGAAGGCCTTCAGACAGAAATAAGTGTGGCTCATCTGTCTTCATGTTAACTTCCCTTCCCCAATGAATGCACTCTGGGGAACACCACACTGGAATCCCATTGTGGTGCTATTCAGTATAATAAGGAATCATATCTTTGAGATTTAGTACTAAGATACAAAAACCTTTCAGCAAGATGAAGCCTCAAGAGCTTACACTCATCATTATATCCAAGCAATTAGAGTAGTGCATGGCATATACATAAAGTGCTTGAAAACACTGACTGGGTGGATGGATAGATGGATGGGTGGGAGGGTGGGTGGGTGGATAGGTGGGTTGATGGGTGAGTGGAAGAATGGGAGGGCGAGTGAATAGTTGGATAGATGGATGGATGGATGGATGGACAGATGGACAGATGAATGGGTGGATAGGTAGACCCAGAGAATCTCAACCTAAGGTCTGCAGTCCATTTGTCAGTTAGTTTATAAGAAAGAGCCCTGTGTGCTCCAATTCTGATTCTTTTATAATGTTTGAATTTCCCTTTATTTTTTAAAGCCTCAAGTTTTTCTCTTTTCTCACCAGAGAACTGATAGAAGTTGGGTGTGAGGATAAAAACCTAGCTTTCAAAATGAATGGCTATATATCCAATGCAAACTACTCGGTGAAGAAGTGTATTTTCTTACTGTTCATCAACCGTAAGTGGAAATGAACTAATTGGGGGAATATATACACAAAGAATTTTATGAAAACTGGAAATTTTTTAAATACATAGGTTTTTGGCTTTGGGTTTTTTGTTGGTGGTGGGGGTTGGGGTTCTGTTTTGGTTTGGTTTTTTGTTTTTGTTTTTGTTCTGCTCTACTAGGATTTGAAATCAAGGCCTTGTACTTGGTAGGCAGGCGCTCTACCACTTAAGCAACACTCCCAATCCTTTTAGCTTTGGTTATTTTTCAGATAGGTCTTGCTAACCTTTTGCCTGGACTGGGCTTGAACTGCAATCCTGCCCTTCTTTGTATCCCAAGTAGCTGGGATTACAGGCAAGAGTCACCATGCCCCTATAACCCACAGATTTGATTACATGGGGAAACCTCATGCCAAAGTATGATTTGATTAGAAAGCTTCTGTAATTTTTTTCCTTAATATGTGCTCAGCTCTTTGATACATACTTATTGCTGATTGACTATCACAGTTTGGTTTTTTTGTTTGTTTGTTTGTTTTTTTCATTTTTCTTTTATTATTCATATGTGCATACAAGGCTTGGTTCATTTCTCCCCCCTGCCCCCACCCCCTCCCTTACCACCTGCTCCGCCCCCTCCCGCTCCCCGCCCCCAATGCCCAGCAGAAACTATTTTGCCCTTATCTCCAATTTTGTTGTAGAGAGAGTATAAGCAATAATAGGAAGGAACAAGGGGTTTTGCTGGTTGAGATAAGGATAGCTATACAGGGCATTGACTCACATTGATTTCCTGTGCGTGGGTGTTACCTTCTAGGTTAATTCTTTTTGATCTAACCTTTTCTCTAGTACCTGTTCCCCTTTTCCGATTGGCCTCAGTTGCTTTAAGGTATCTGCTTTAGTTTCTCTGCGTTAAGGGCAACAAATGCTAGCTAGTTTTTTAGGTGTCTTACCTATCCTCACCCCTCCCTTGTGTGCTCTCGCTTTTATCATGTGCTCATAGTCCAGTCCCCTTGTTGTGTTTGCCCTTGATCTAATGTCCACATATGAGGGAGAACATACGATTTTTGGTTTTTTGAGCCAGGCTAACCTCACTCAGAATGATGTTCTCCAATTCCATCCATTTACCAGCGAATGATAACATTTCGTTCTTCTTCATGGCTGCATAAAATTCCATTGTGTATAGATACCACATTTTCTTAATCCATTCGTCAGTGGTGGGGCATCTTGGCTGTTTCCATAACTTGGCTATTGTGAATAGTGCCGCAATAAACATGGATGTGCAGGTGCCTCTGGAGTAACAGTCTTTTGGGTATATCCTGTTTATTTGTTTTTTTGAGTATTTAAAATCTTTTTTTATTTTTAAGGCTTTGGAAATTTTTTTTCTTTTTTTTATTATATTCGTACATGCATACAACGTTTGGGTCATTTCTCCCCCTTTCCCCCGCCCCCTCCCTTACCACCTCCCCCTTACCTCCCCCAACCCCTCGCTACCAGGCAGAAGCTATTTTGCCCTTATCTCTGATTTTGTTGAAGAGAGAGTATAAGCAATAATAGGAAGGACCAAGGGTTTTTGCTAGTTGAGATAAGGGTAGCTATACAGGGAGTTGTGACTGTCACAGTTTGGTTCTTACCACTAAGAGGAATTTTAGGAGAGGGTATCTCAGACTCTGTGAGCCTTGCATACCTTCCTTTCCTGCTGCCATTTGGAGCCTTCACATCAGGCCTAAGCAGAGCTTCACAATATCCATACATCAAGGGCTACTCTTTGACCTTGCACAGTAGGACACAGAGGAGAGGGATACTTGGACATAGGTAGCTAAAGAAATTGAATACTAAGATCTTTGAGGTTTTTCTTTTTTTTTTTTTAAATTATTCATTTATTCACATGTGTGTATATTGTTTGAGGTTTTTCTTTTTAAAGAATGAAATTTATGATACAAAGAACAGCTCTGGAAATGAAGGAACAAATTAAATGATTTTTCTCAAATTCCTTTCCAGTCCTTGTCTTCTTGATGATGTGTTGTTTATGATTCTTACTAAGTAAATACTGTTTTCCATTCTGCTTGTAATAACTTGTTTGGCTATTTCCAGGTTTTGATAGTGACATAGCAATGACACATAATTCTTTTTTTTTTTTCCTTTTTCTTTTATTATTCATATGTGCATACAAGGCTTGGTTTATTTCTCCCCCCTGCCCCCACCCCCTCCCTTACCACCCACTCCGCCCCCTCCCTCTCCCCCCCCTCAATACCCAGCAGAAACTGTTTTGCCCTTATTTCTAATTTTGTTGTAGAGAGAGTATAAGCAATGATAGGAAGGAACAAGGGTTTTTGCTGGTTGAGATAAGGATAGCTATACAGGGCATTGACTCACATTGATTTCCTGTGCGTGGGTGTTACCTTCTAGGTTAATTCTTTTTGATCTAACCTTTTCTCTAGTACCTGTTCCCCTTTTCCTATTGGCCTCAGTTGCTTTTAAGGTATCTGCTTTAGTTTAATGACACATAATTCTAAATGCAGTCCAAACTCAGTTTTTCTTTCAGAAACAAGGTGTATTTTTCCATGTGCTCATTTTAATAATTTTATCTTACACATTCTTTACCTTTGTAGTTTTGTTTATTTTATTTTATCATTATTTTATTTTTATAATTTTTGCATTTACATTCATGTTTTAAAGCATTTTATAATAGTTTTATAGTTTTTGTCTTGTTTGTTTTCTATTGGAAATGGTATGTTCTCCACTTGCATTTATAGCAATAAGTGACTGTGGGATATCTCAAATTATGCATATGTTATAGCACCTGTTCAACGTAAAACAGGAACAGTAAGGAGAGAGCCAATCATTGTATAGGTGATTCTGCTAATCTCATTTATATTAGCAGGGTTTTTTCCTATTGCATTAGGAAGGACTTAAACCTGACATATAATAAAGCTTATTACTTGTAAGGCTCAGAAAATATTTTTCTCCTCATCATGGAGAATACATGCACACAATTTTGACCACAGCGCAGACAAGCAAAATTCAGGTTAAGTGCTGTCTGACTGGCATGTGTCTGTGTTTCTGATAGAACTGCTTACCGTGCAGTCTCTGCATTAACATTGGCTACTCTGATCACAATGCCAGGTTCCCAGTAGCAAAGAATAGTCAGATTCTTATGCATGCCAGTATGTAGGTTCACCTAGGTTGGAGGGACAAAGAACACTTCCTTGGCCTATCTCAAGTTCAAAATTCTCAGCAGAGGAGATCCAGCTGTCTTCTTGTCAGGTACGTATGCCTGCTCTAGGCTTGTGTGGACTGGACATGAGTTACAGAGTTCAATGATATTGTTGAAGGGGCTGTGGATGTGGTAAGGACACGAAAGAAAAAAAACCCAGCAGTCTTCTCATTGATGAAATCACAGCCACTCCTCTTGTTGGAAATGCAGAAATGTAACGTATCCTTGGCGACAGGTATACAGACAACAGATCATTAGCCAATCATCTAAAACTCTGTTTGGGGAGAAGGGAGAACTGTGTTTTCTCAATTTATATTTTCTTCTGTCTTTAGTCTTCATTGTTATCTACCCACTCCAAATCATCTTCATTTCTTAAGTTATCTTAAATATGAAATCAGATATTTGTACCACCTTAAATTCTGAAAATGTTGCTCTTACCCTTCATTATTCAGTATGGTACCCTACTGTTAGAACTCCTGGAGCAAAGTTTAACTACTCTCTCATCTCACCATTTAGCACACACATCTCTGTTATAATGCCAGCCACTTTGGGGCTGGAATTAGCTCATTCACTAGCATAATGTCTTCCAATACTTGCCATGTGTGATAGGCAACCAGTGTGTGTCTGCAGGATAAAAAGTCTAAAAGCTGAGTTTGCACTTTCTCCTGAGCCCACTTAGGGCAAAGTTAATCCCTGTGGGCTGCTTGAGTGGAAGGGATCTCTCCAGGTCCCTCTCATCTCTTCTACTTGGATGAGAAGAGAGTCCCAAGCCTTTAGTGAGATGCTAGGATGGGTGATAGGTGACAGGAGCCTTTATTCCTGAGGATCTGGTGAAGCTGTCACTCTGGAGGTATTCTTCCTAAAATGATGTAATGACTTGGTATGAATATGCACCTTTGACTTCACCCCTAAGGACACGTTCCTTTTTTTTTTTCCAGATCGTCTGGTAGAATCAACTTCTTTGAGAAAAGCCATAGAAACAGTGTATGCAGCATATTTGCCCAAAAACACACACCCATTCCTGTATCTCAGGTAATGAAGCAGCAAACTCTTCATGTAGGATTCACAAGACACCACACTTTCTTTTCTCTAGGTTCATGCGTTTTTCAAGGTCCTATTGCATCTTTGTTTAAGCACTTAATTACTTTAATTGTCCATCTTCTCTACTAATGTGTTTGTTCTCAAAGTTGACATCTTTGAATTTGTCATTTTATAATGATTGATTTATTCCTCTAAGTCATTCTCATCCCCTCTTCCTTTTTCTAAAATATCAAAATTCTTTGATTTTGTCTGTGGCTATCAGAATAGAAGTAATTCAGGGAAGTTGGACTGAATGTGAAATTTAAAGAATGACTTATTTGGCTTTTTTTTTCCTTTTGTATGTATATTTAGTGGTAATATAAATAAAAAATGTATGTCTATGAGTTAAATGTGAAAAAAATTCTAAGTGCTAATAAAAGAATGTTGTCATTAACTTAACTTGAATCTCCCTTCTACTCCTGGTAAAAATCAGGCTCTTCTCTGTGAAAGAGATGGGCTTGCTAATAACCCAATCAGAGTGAATCCCATGCACTATTGGCAAAGGGATATTGTCCCATCTCACAGGTAAAAGGTACAATTCTTTATTTACCAACTTAGCAGAACCTCACAAAGAGCTTCCACTGTATTGATGATAGGAAAGTGAATAACATCTCTCCCCTTCAGAAGGGTAAACAGCCTGTGGACGGAGTAGAGAGATGTGCTCAGGAGATTCTGAATATTCCTTCTGCTGGGGTCAGTGTGCGAAGCTGAAACAGCTGTAGCGTTCCTTCCATGAAAGAAAGTTGTATGCCCTATGGAGAGTCTTATCTGTCTCCTGTACATTGCCCAGTGGTTCACTTAAATAATTTAGCAATCATAAATAATTTGGTACTTTGATTATACATGTGTATTTAAAATACAGAAAAAATGTGGTGTCTTGCCCTAAAGAAATTTACAGTCTTAAGAGCTGATTTATAGAGGATCTCTTTCCATTTTTCTTGCTCTGCTACTAGCTTGTTTTGGCTTTTGTTATCACACCATGATAAAAGACCATTCTCTTAGTAACAGGGCTGTATTTACTTGTGCAGGCCATAGTTCATACTAAAATGTCTTAAACCATAGCCCTCTGAGCAGAAACTGTGTTAGAAAGTTAAATTTTTTTTTTTTTCTAGTTTTGATTGAAATGGGTGAGTGAAAATCATGGTCAAAATAGTTTTTAGATTAAATGTAGAATTGTTGACTCCCTATGTATTCCCTTGTGGGATAATAAACGTCAAGTTATCACCTTGTTTCATCTTTGTACTTACTAGTCAGTGTCTAAACAGGAGGTAGAAGATATGCAGCAGTTAGAACAAGGGAAGTTTAACGAAAGAATAGCAAACAGAATTCAAGTGATGGTGGTTGGATATAAGAGGTAAATAGCAGGTGTAGTGAGCACCCATTTCCCCTAGAGCTGAGATAGGGTTCCTCTCTACTCCACCTCCCCCTCCACCCTTGGAATGAGATGCAACCCTGTTGAAGAACATGCGGCCATATCTAACTGCATGAGGAAATGTGGAAGAGGGGCTTCCCTGCACCATCCTACATGCTGCTGGCTCCATGTGCTGGCAAACATGGCATAGAAACCTCTTCCTCCTTCATTGTTCCTCCAGCACCCTCTAGTGACAGAGGTTCATATTGCAAAGTTCCATTATCACAGAGCAAGCAATGGCTTTCAAGCAGGGGCAATAAACTGATAGCTAGTGCAGACTCTGAATTGACTCTTGTGTTACATTTTAGTGAAGGAAAGTTTTTATCCTCATATAATCAGAAAATTTGTGACTTGCCTTATTATGTAACATAATAAATTCTGCTAGTTCTAGAATGATGTATTATGTTAATACATAATATATGTGCCATGTACATGCAAAGTAGTTTATATGGATTCCTACCATAAATCCGTGAGACAGATAATGCTATTATGTTCACTTTCCAAATGAAGTAGGCAAAGAAAGATGATATAACTTACCTGAAGCCACACAACTCTTGAGTAGTAGAGAAAGCATTTGAACAACTACTCAGACTTGATCTTGAGGTTTTTAACCACTGTTGTATGGCATCCCCAAGTTGTCTGGTCATCACGAATAAACCATGTATGGTTTTTTTTTCCCCATTCCCCTCGGTCTGAGGTAATAGTCCTCTTTTTTTCCTGCCAGCTTAGAAATCAGCCCCCAGAATGTGGATGTCAATGTACACCCCACAAAGCATGAAGTTCACTTCTTGCATGAAGAGAGCATCCTGGAGCGGGTACAGCAGCACATTGAGGGCAAACTTCTGGGCTCCAATTCCTCTAGGATGTACTTCACCCAGGTGAGGGCAAGTCACCTTCAGCTATCTTTTGGGCTATTACTTTGATATTCTTCTTTCATCAGCATTTATCTTTGTTGAGCCTAACTGTGAAGTGTTGTACTGTTGCCCTTGGGCCTGGAGTCATAAAGGCCTGAGTTCACTTCTTCACTTTGCTTCCATCTAGGACCTTAGACCAACTTCATTGTGCATTTACTTCTACTAGAGGTTCAGGAGGTGGCTCAGCCCCCATTTCCCCTAGAGCTGAGATAAAGTTCCTCCCTACTGCACTTCCCCCTCCACCCTTGGACTGAGGGGGTGGAGGGAGAAGTGGGCAGTGGAGGGGCTGGGCCCTGGGAGACTATGGGAAGAGTTGGACTTCAGTGTCAGACAGACCTAAGTTTCCAACTGTCACTAGCCTTCCCTGTCCACTTTGTCTCCCCTCAGAAAAGATGGAACTGGTCACCCCCACACTTCAGGGCAGTTATAAGCAGTAGGTGAACAGTGAACATCAAGAGCCTGGTCCAGGGCCTAACACCATTCATCTTACAATTATCCAGGTTCTAAGTGCTCAGGATTCTAAGTTAATTCCCTTCTCTGGGGCCTCAGTTTTCCTATCTATAAAATAAACAAATTGGATAATATGCTTTCTAGCATCTCTTCCCAGTTCTAAGATGATATGATACTGGGAAGCTCTTTACTTGTATTGAGGGTATACTCATCATTTAAAAAAGGCACAACAGGCTAGGCATATAGTTTACACCTATAATCCCAACTACTTGGGAGGTAGAGAGTGGAAGGATCCAGGTTTCAGGCCATGCTAGGCAAAAAGTTTGCAAGATTCTCATCTCAACCAATAGCTAGGCATAGTGACTCAAGTCTGTCATTCCAGCTATGAGAGAGGCATAAATAGGATGATGATCCAGTCTAGCCTGGGAAAAAGTATTCAAATTCTACCATGCCTGTGGATGAGACAGGACACCCATCCCCCAGTGAGGGCCAGTGTGTCTAGTGAGAGCAAAACGCTTGGAGCAGCATCAGGTAGGAAGCACTCACTGTTAAGTTTGTTTTCTACTGGTTGCTGTTGTTGCTTACTTGGCTTCAGTGCCCCTTTCTTATTCCTGTTACTCTGCCTTTAACCCAAATGTGCATTGAGACTCCTCTGTGGGAAAGATAGTATTGGGTTCCTGCCTTTGCAGAACTGCCCACAGTCTCCTAGAGAGTGCATGGCATTAGAGAGAAAAACAGTGACTTAGAGGTGTATAGAAGGGCTCCTGTGCTGGAGTTGGACAGTGAGGGAAGAGAAGGAAGGGACATGGAGGCTGGGGCCCAAAGACTAAGAATTAACTGGGTCAAGGGGTCAGGAGTGATGAAAAGTGTGTTTTTGGGCAGGGAACTAGCAAGGATAAAGGCCTGTGTATGGGGATCTGAAAGTTCAGTGCGGTAGGTTACAGGTTTTCAACCATGGAGAATCACCTGTGGAACTTTTAGAAAATGCCAGTGCCTGGCTCTTCCCCAAACAAGGAAGTTGTTCTTGGGTGGTAGGACCTGGGCATTAGGACTGTCTGAAGCTACTCTAGCTGATACTGTGGGCACTGAGTCTGAGTGTGGGCCTGTTGAAGTCTAGTCTATATGGTGCAGTTTTCATCAGGGCATTAAAGAATTTAGATTTCAGTTTGATGGAATTGATAAGTTCTGATTTACATTTTATAAAGAGCTCTCTGGCCATGGTGTCAGAAGTGAGGTGGAAAGAGTAACAGAAACCTACAGTGATTTGGGGAAGTGGTGAGAGTGTCAAGATGCAGGAAACAGCTCTCTAATAGGTGAGGGCCTAGAGTTGCAGTACCTAGAAATGGATTGGCTCGTAAGAAGTAGATGGAGAGGCCCAAAGTGTGAGATGAAGATAGAGAGCATGTTGCCCAGCCCAGAGTGATTGCTCATCACCCTGTTCCAGGGAAAGACAGGGAAGACACTTGCCAGAGATTATGGAGTGAGTCTGTGGCTCCACGGGAAAAAGACCTTCATCCTAGATCACTTAAGTATGTTTAGTTAGCTTACATTTTATTTTGGAGCTGAGTCCTGACCAGTATGTTTTCAGAAGTAAAGTGTATTTCTAGATCAGAGGGCCTGCCTCTACCTTCTTGTACAGTGATACCAACCTTGTGAGCTCCTCACCACTATGGAGCATGGGTCTAAACTCAGAGCTGTCCGTTCCTGCTGGGTGGTCAGAAGCCATTCTCTGTGCTAACAGAGCTCCCATTGGCTCTTGACTTTTTGGCACCAAAGCCATTATTATTCTGCTGCTCTGCTGTGCCTTGCACTCTACTGCTCAGAGCTAGTATATCAAAACCCTGATTTTCAGCGAAGCCATTTGATTTGGGAATCAGGACTCCTGTTGCTTCTTGCAGGTTTGCTCCAACCTCATCATATTGAGCAGAATTTAAAATTACTGTCTGCAAAAGTATTCATGTTAATTTCTATTTCCCAAAGTCCACTTGTGGACATTGCAAAGACAAAGGAAGTATTGGAAGGGTATGAATTGTCCTCTTAAGAAAGATGTTGCTTTTTTTTTTTTTTAACAGAGTTGCTACTTTATTTTACTTTTTATAAATATTTCTACATATACATAAAAATAAATAATACAACAAGCATAAATAAACTTGTTACCTGGCTTCAGTAACCATCAACATTTTTCCCTGTTTGTTTTATCTATCACTTTTTCACTTATAGATGCGGAAAGGAGCGTTTTAAAGCACATTCAAAACATTTATTTCTTCCATAGTACTTCAGTATGCATCTAAACAGTATTTCCCTTATATAATCACAATATAATTTTACACCCAATAAAATAGTAATATCATTTAGTATCCAGTCTGTATTCAAATGTCCCAGTTGTCCAAAAAAGATCTTTTTACTAGCAGCTTTAAAAACAGGTCATGCTAAGGGAAGGGCACTAATAGGAGGGGGAGGATAAAAGAAGGAAGTAAAGAAGGTGAATGTGGTTAATGTATTTTCTACATAAAAATGAATGTAGAACATTTAAACCTGTTGAAATCACCATAAGAAGGGGGGTGGAGTAGAAGGAAGGTGGCCCAAACAATGTATACACATGTGCATAAATGTTAAAATGATAAAATTTTTTAAAAAGAATGATTTTTTTTTTTAAAAAAAAGAAATGGACTAAGGTAGAAAAGAGAAAAATGGAGAGGATGAACCAATTCAGGATATAATACATATGTATGTGGAAATGTCATAAGGAAACTCCCTATACAGCCTAACAAACAAAACAAATACTTAAACAAGCAAAATATCTTTTTTTTGAAAATGAAGGACAGGAAGGTAAAAACTTTAGGTTTTGTCTGGGGCTTGGTACCAGTGAGAGAGGGGAGGATATAAGGAAAGTGTGAAAGAAGATGAATATGGTGGAAATATTATGTACTTATGTATGAAAATGGAAAAATGAGACCTGATGAAACTATTCTAAGAAGGAGGGAGGTGGGGTAAAGGAGAATGATGGAAGGAGTGAATTTAACTAAGTTATAATGCAAGCACTTTTGTAAATGTCAAAATATACCCCAAGTACAACAATAATATAATAAAAAATAACAGCTTTGTTCAAATATAATCCAGTGAAGATCCAGTCATAATATTTGGTTGTGGTGTTTTTTAATATCTCTTTTAAGTCTTTTTGAAGCTAGAAAAGTCACCTCACCTTTTTTTTAATTATTGTTTTCATATTCCCTTACCGTATAGGTTTTCTGTAGAATAATGCAATTTTGGATTGGCTGGTTGCTTCTTAATGCTGTTTAACTTCTTCTGATTCCTATATTCTCTTTTTGTTTTTGTTATTACAACTTTTGTTCATTCTTTTTGCATGGGTGGGGGTTAGGATGGTACTGGAGTTTGAACTCAGGGCCCTGTACTTGCTAGATAGACAAGGCACACTACCATTTGAACTATGCCCCCAGCCCTTTTTGCTTTCATTATTTTTTGAATAAAGTCTTTCTCCTTTTATGCTCGGGCTAGCCTGGACCACAATCCTCCAACTTATACTTCCCACATAGTTGGGATGATAGGCATGTGCCACTGTGCCCAGCTTTTTTATTGATTGAGATGGGGGTGTCTCAACTTTTTGCCCAGGCTGGCCTTGAACCAGATCTCTGCCTCCTAAGTAGCTAGTATTACAGGTGTGAGCCACTGCACTGAGGCACTGCACCTAGCTTGTTCACTGTTTTGATTTCTTGAAAGAAAAAAATATTTCAAAATTTCTGAATCCCAGTTTTCCATACTTGCAGTGACCCTTTCCAACAAAGCTGGAAACTTCCCTACTCTCTTCAAGATGATGGTATTTGATTTTGTTTCAAATTGTGGTAGAAGACACATCATACAGAATTTACCATTTGTCACATTTATCATTTGACACATTTTTGACCATTATAGTTGAGTAGGATTAAGTTCATCGATATCATTGTGGAGTTCATTCTTATAGTCTCATTTTCAAAACAATCCTGAATCACAGCCTAGAGTCACAATTTTTCAAATGACAGCCACACCAACCCCTACTATTCTTTTGCCACAATAACTCTTCTTTTTTTTTTTTTTTTTTTTTTTTCATTTTTCTTTTATTATTCATATGTGCATACAAGGCTTGGTTTATTTCTCCCCCCTGCCCCCACCCCCTCCCTTACCACCCACTCCACCCCCTCCCGCTCCCCCCCTCAATACCCAGCAGAAACTATTTTGCCCTTATCTCTAATTTTGTTGTAGAGAGAGTATAAGCAATAATAGGAAGGAACAAGGGGTTTTGCTGGTTGAGATAAGGATAGCTATACAGGGCATTGACTCACATTGATTTCCTGTGCATGGGTGTTACCTTCTAGGTTAATTCTTTTTAATCTAACCTTTTCTCTAGTTCCTGGTCCCCTTTTCCTATTGGCCTCAGTTGCTTTAAGGTATCTGCTTTAGTTTCTCTGCATTAAGGGCAACAAATGCTAGCTAGTTTTTTAGGTGTCTTACCTATCCTCACCCCTCCCTTGTGTGCTCTCGCTTTTATCATGTGCTCAAAGTCCAATCCCCTTGTTGTGTTTGCCCTTGATCTAATGTCCACATATGAGGGAGAACATACGATTTTTGGTCTTTTGAGCCAGGCTAACCTCACTCAGAATGATGTTCTCCAATTCCATCCATTTACCAGCGAATGATAACATTTCGTTCTTCTTCATGGCTGCATAAAATTCCATTGTGTATAGATACCACATTTTCTTAATCCATTCGTCAGTGCTGGGGCATCTTGGCTGTTTCCATAACTTGGCTATTGTGAATAGTGCCGCAATAAACATGGATGTGCAGGTGCCTCTGGAGTAACAGTCTTTTGGGTATATCCCCAAGAGTGGTATTGCTGGATCAAATGGTAGATCGATGTCCAGCTTTTTAAGTAGCCTCCAAATTTTTTTCCAGAGTGGTTGTACTAGTCTACATTCCCACCAACAGTGTAAGAGGGTTCCTTTTTCCCCGCATCCTCGCCAACACCTGTTGTTGGTGGTGTTGCTGATGATGGCTATTCTAACAGGGGTGAGGTGGAATCTTAGTGTGGTTTTAATTTGCATTTCCTTTATTGCTAGAGATGGTGAGCATTTTTTCATGTGTTTTCTGGCCATTTGAATTTCTTCTTTTGAGAAAGTTCTGTTTAGTTCACGTGCCCATTTCTTTATTGGTTCATTAGTTTTGGGAGAATTTAGTTTTTTAAGTTCCCTGTATATTCTGGTTATCAGTCCTTTGTCTGATGTATAGTTGGCAAATATTTTCTCCCACTCTGTGGGTGTTCTCTTCAGTTTAGAGACCATTTCTTTTGATGAACAGAAGCTTTTTAGTTTTATGAGGTCCCATTTATCTATGCTATCTCTTAGTTGCTGTGCTGCTGGGGTTTCATTGAGAAAGTTCTTACCTATACCTACTAACTCCAGAGTATTTCCTACTCTTTCTTGTATCAACTTAAGAGTTTGGGGTCTGATATTAAGATCCTTCACAATAACTCTTCATTTGAAGATGCCTCCTTGTGGGTTTCCTTCATGTTTGTCCATCTTCCTCTTTTTTGTGGTAAGGAGACACATGAAATCACTCAATGAAATTACTACTGTGTGTGTATGGAATGGGGCTGAGGGTTTCCTGTGGGAAGCAGGTGTAGTGAGAAAGAACACACAGTGAAACTTGAAGATGAATGATAAATCTCTACCTAGAGCAGAATGTTGCAGTAGGAGTGGTTAGATCAGAACCACCCCCTGCTAGTCCTTGGTCGTTATCACTCTGCTACTGTGTTTGAGCGGTGAACTCCAAGACATCAAGAGAATGTATGTAGGTATCCCCGTTTAAGTCATCTTCTCTAAGGAAGACATAAAATGTCAGCCCCCACAGCAGATCTCAGTGAAGTTTCCTGGTTAGGAAAAGGAGGAGAGTGATATTTGCCCCAGACAGACAGATTATCAGACACATCCTTCTACAGTTTAAAATTTGCAGCTTAATGCTGGGGGTAGAAGAGAGCCCTTTGGCAGACTCTGGATAGGTGGTACCTTGTGCTTCCTAGCACATCCCAGCAGTAGGTACATAGTGGCCTATGTACCTACATAGTAGGTACATCAGTGGGGTAAGGTTGTAAAGTTGCCCTTTAACATTTTGCTTAATGGTTTTACCATTCATTGGTGACTACATCCTCAGTCAGTTGTTTCATTAGATTGTAAGATTCTGATTTTATTTTATCATTTTTCTGTATTAATTGATTATAAATCTTCCTTGTAGAAGAACTTTCTCATGTATTAGAACTATTTGGTTATCATGATGTTTCATACTTAAAAGTAAGGCTAAATGCTGAATTCTATCCCTCTAATTACCAGTTTTCAAAGGAAAGACTTGGTGTCTTAGCAAATTTTAGTGTGTTTCATGTTTTGTTTTGCGCGCTCTCTCTCTCTCCCTCTCTCTCTCTCTCTCTTTCATGCCCCCCACCTCCCTCCTTCTCCTTCCCTACTTTTTGTCATTCTCTCTTATAGTATTTTGTCATAGCCATTAACAAAGCGACCATTTTAATCAACTTCCCACCATTTGTCTTTTTGATGCTCAAATTATTCCATCTTAGTCCAATGGAAGCCCCTCCCAGCTGATGCCTTCATCTTTTTGGTACAATTCCATCTGACTTTTATAGTTGCCCTGTTTTGGCAAGGCAAGATATTGTTGGCATTCTCTGTACTTTGCCAGTCTAAGCCCTAGCTTGGCCACTTCTCTCAGGAACTCTAGTTCATTTTAGTAGGAGTTTGTATTCAGTGACTATAATCTGGGCTCTAGGGTTCTTGCTTCTGGGTGGGCATTGCTTTTAGGTCTTCCAATGGGCAGAGCTTTGAAGCATGTATATTTAGGAACAGATAGTAAAATGGTGGTTGCTATGGGCTGAGAGAAGAGGGGACTGGGAAGTTATTATTTAATAGGTGTAGAGTTTTAGTTTAGGAGAACAAAAGAGTTCTAGCTGGTAGAAGTGGTTATATAATAATGTAAATATACTTAATGCCATGGATCTCTCACTTAAAAGTGGTTAAAACAGTAAAATTTATTTTATACATATTTTACCTCAATAAAAATTTTATTTTGATTTTTATTATGGCAAAAAATAGACAAAAATATGTGAACTTTATACTATTTTTATTTTAAGCTAACTTTAAGATTAAAAATTTTTGGTTAATTATTGAATCTTATAAGCTTTAATTTATACTTATTTTGGTCTAAATTGCTTTTGTAATTATAGTTCTATAATGATACTTATACTTGATTCTAATTTCTTTCTCCAGTACTATTCCATTTTAGGACCTGGATTTCTATACAACACATTCTGAATCTTCTTACTGTCTTCTCTTTTGAAACAGACTTTGCTACCAGGACTTGCTGGCCCCTCTGGAGAGGTGGTTAAGTGCACCACAGGTGTGACCTCTTCTTCTTCTGGAAGTGGTGACAAGATCTATGCTTACCAGATGGTCCGCACCGATTCCCGGGAACAGAAGCTCGATGCCTTTCTGCAGCCTATGAGCAAGGCCCTGCCTTGTCAGCCCCAAGCCCCTGCCTCAGGGGATAAGGCAGATGGCCCTAGTGATGAGGCCGTACAGCAAGATGAGGAGATGCTTGAGCTCCCAGCCTCTGCTGAGGTGACTGCCAGGAATCAGAGCTTGGAGGAGAAAGTAGTAGAGGGGTATTCAGAAGCAGCACAGAAGGGAGTACCTTCTTCCAGCCCAGGCAATCCCAGGTATGGCCTGCTGGGAAAGAGCAGTTTTCCCCCTGGGTTCTTCAATAAAAGTGCCTACTAACTTTGCCTTTTCATGAACCTCTTGCACCTTCTTTCGCCTGACTTACCCTCTGCCCTCCACTGGAGCAGTGTTATGGCCTCATCCACTGTCTGCCTTTGACCATGACTTGAAAGTCACCACCACAGTTTCCTCTGAAAGATCTTAAATGTCCATGGTTCCAAGTATTAATTAAAAACATATCAGAAAGATGTTTTTTAATTAATGTCTTAAAGATTGTTTTTAATAAATCGTTTTGATAAAGCCTCCATACCAGAGGTGACTAGAGAAAGATGCCTAAAATAGCTAGGTCTTCCATTCTTCCCAAAGCTTTCTGAATCTGGTTCATAAAACTCCATGATGCATGTGGTAAAAGAGAGCTAGAGAAAAGGGGCAGGAATGATTGTAATAAAGACATACTCTTCAGGTTCTTCCAGACTGTGTCTCACTGAAATCAGTGAGATGAACATTCCTTATTTAATAAGCACAAGTGCTAAACCTAGAACTCAAGCTAAAGTCACTTGCCCAAACCTGTGTGTTGATTTGGTGGCCAGCTACCAAGAACCTGGCACTGAAATGGCCATTTGAACTAGGGTGAGATACTTAGCTCCAATTTGCTTATTTCTGAGTCATTCTAACAAGACAACTTCCAAGGATTTTTTTCCAGAGAATGATAAAGGAATTATTTGTAGAGCATCTATGGTATACTAGATGCCTTATGTGCATATCTCATTTAATGCTACCCTAATAGGGAAGTAGTTCATTTGTTTTCCAATTGGGGAATTAAGAAATATTTGCCACATAGCAGTGGAAAACAATTTTTTTAAGCAGAAATCAGCTTGTATCATGCTTCTGCTAAAACCCTTTCCATGACTTTCCCACTGTGCGTGGGATAAAAACCTAAATTCCTCACTCAGCCTTCTCTACAGTCTTCCAGTTCCCTTCTTGCTCTTGGTGCTTTAGCCATATGGCTCTTGTGGCTGATCTGAGCTAACTGAGCTAATTCTTACCTTTTGATTGCCCTTACATTCCTTCAGCCTAGAAGGCTCTGGCTTCTTGTCACTTAGGACTCAGCTCAAATGTCACTTTCTGGCCTTTGTCCATTTAGACTAGTTCCCTCTCTTCTCATCTCATCATTTTATTATGTGACTGTGTTTTATTTTTTTCCTAGTGTTTATCAGTATTAAAAACTTTTTTCTGTTGCCGTTTGACTCTCCCACTAGAAAGTAACATCCTGAGGGCAGGCACCTTCTCTGATGTATTCATTACTGTATGTAGTTGGTTTGTATAAATGTCTGATGAATAGATGGGGGAATAATGAATGCATGAAGCCTGACAGGTTAGTTCACTTGCTCAAGGCCCTGTAGCTCAATAGGCTGAGCTAGACTCTAAATCCTGATTATTTGCAGCTGCAGGGCTGACTGCTGGTATCTGAAGTCTGTCAGATAAGCAGTGACAGACTTATCTGTCAGATAAGGAGAACAGACAGCTTGATGACCTGCCACAGCACAGAGATCCCTTGCAGCTGGTTAGAAGTGGCCACCAGTATGGAGAAGATGCTCCTTCTCTGAAATGCAGCATACAAAATTTGGCTGAGTAAAAATAAAAAGGAGGGGTAATGATCTGTTCATTCTTTTTCTTCACTGCAGAAAGAGAAATCGGGAAGACTCTGATGTGGAAATTATGGAAGGTGATTCCCAGAAGGAAATGACAGCAGCTTGTACTCCCCGGAGAAGAATCATTAACCTCACAAGTGTTTTGCGTCTCCAGGAAGAAATTAATGAGCGAGGACATGAGAGTACGTAAGTGCTGAGATCTGCCTGGGACTCAGAGGGTCTGGACTGCTAACAGTAAGTTTTTGAAAATGCAAAAGCATTCTTATTGTCAGAATGGTCACTGTAATGTGCTGAACAGACCTGTCTTTCTTTACTAACCCATAGAAGCATCAGCTGACAGTTTTGAAGCAGAAAAGTTAAGAGTGAATGATCTGTTTGTTTTAATTAGAATTCATTAATATTCTCATTAAATCACAGGAGTCAGATAAAGTAGTCATTCCAATAATTTCTACTTTGCTTCCATTTTAGCTAAAAGCATCATAATGATGCAGCAAAATTCTTTTTATTTAATTTTTTTGGTGGGACTGGGGTTTGAACTCAGGACTTCACACTTGCAAAGCAGGTGCTCTACTGCTTGAGCCATACCTCCAGTCCATTTTGCTGTAGTTATTTTGGAGATAGGATCTTGCAAATTATTTGCCCGGGCTGGCCTCAAACCATGATCCTCCTGATTTTAGCCTCCCAAGTAGCTAGGATTACAAGTGTCAGCCACTGGCACCTGGCTTCAGCAAAATTCTTACCCTGTGGACTGAATGGAATGTGCTGTTGCTGAAAGTCCACAGATTTTGAAGGTAGCCTGGGTTCAGATCCTGGCTCTGCCACTTCCATTGTGTGACTTAACCTTTCTGTGCCTCAGTTTTTCCTCATCTATAATTGGAGATTAATTATACCCTAGAGGATTAGAGGTTAACTATAAATAAGACACTTGTTAGGGAGTCAGTGGATATTTTTATATCCCGAAGACAAAACAATAAATCTTTACCATCCTCAGAAATAGTTTTCGAGAATATCTGACTGTAGAATCCCATCATAGCCCCTATCACTTTAAAGCTAGTTCAGGAATTAAATGGGAAGCAGACCCAGGGATTAGGTGTGTGACGGTGATTGACCCTGACAGCCATCCTGGCCCCACCTTATAAGTCACTAATGCACCAAATGTAGACTTCATTTTACAGGTAGGTAGTAGGTCTGTACTTAAGTACATAACTTAGTTTTCCATTTTTCATCTATTGTATGTTTCTTGACTAAAATAAATTTAAATAATATTATAAAATGTATCTTAACAAATGACCATCTGAACTAATTTTTTTTAAGAAACGAGTAGCTCAGGAATATAATAGTACCTTTCCCACTAATCCTTAACCCAGCAGCTGCTCTGACTCAGTGGCCTCTTAAATTTTTTCTGTCTCAGTCATACTTGTCTGAGCCTCTACAGGAAGGCCTCAGTTTACCTTTCATCATTCAGTCTCTTAGCTCTCTGGGCCTGTGTTTACCTGTGGCAAAAAGTATATAGGGTGTCTTCACACTCAGGCAGGGTAAAAACTTCCAATAACTGAGCTTTTGCCATTTGTGTAAGTGGTTGCCAATTGGCTTCTGATTATTTCCATGAAGAGTTTCTCCAGATGCTTTTTCCCTCCATTACTAGCTTTCAAGCTGGGAGTTCTGCAAGAAATTTTAAGTCATTTAAGAATGGTGGGCTACCACTTGATTTACTTAGCAGTTTTCCTCACAGTAGTTTTAATTGACAGACTCCTCCAGACTTGGAATTTACTAAGGAGGCTATTAAAGATAGTTTCAGTAATTTTAAAATAATATCCAGCTGTTTTCAGTGCAATGTAAAACCAGCCTGAATCAAGAACAGTCAGGTTTGGAGTATTGCTGAGGCCATGACAATGAGTCTAAATGATTCAAGATTGTATATTCATGCTCACTGTCTCACTTAATTTTCAAATAGAGCACATGCTGTCATCTGTTTTAAAGATGAGGACATCAAAGATGGAAAGGACAAACTAGTTGGAACATACCAATAATCTAGAACAGGCCCAGAGCTGAGTGCTATAGCAGACACTTTCAGCTTCTTGGGAGGAAGAGCAAGAGGATGGCTTGAGCTCTGGAGTTCTACCTCAAAACAAAAAGAAAAAGAAAAATTAAAACCAGGTCCAGTGCAGGCCACGCACACAGTGGTGTTATTGCAGTGGCTTGCATTCATTAAGCCTCACCCAGGATTTAAATGCAAAGCCAGACCGGTAGGTCTGGTGAACACATATGTGATTCTGATCCCTTAGGCTGAGGCTGTGATTTTAGACAGGAGAAGTCCGTGGCACTTAGGGTCTTGAGGGAGTAGCTGTGTTGTAGGGAGTGCAGTGAGTACTCATGTTGGCCCTAGAAGAACTGCTAAAGTTTTCACCAGCTACACTGTTCATTCAGTCACCAGAAATTTACTTACCTTTTGGGGTATGACTGTACTACTCTGTAAAATGTGCTACTGTCAAAGTTTTTGCTGGGCTATCTGAGCATTTAAGGTACTGTGTGAATGCTTTGTAAGCGTCAAGGTGCTGTTACTGGGGAAGGATCTCTGTCTTGTGCCCAGTGCTGGGATGATGTTCACACAAGCTGGAAGAAGTTGCTCATCTTTGAGTCAAATGCTGTACTGGGATTTCTCTGAGGCTCAGATTTGGTGAGGAAGGTTACCAACCTTAATAGTCCACAGCTTGGCTGCTCCCTGATGAAGTTATTTCTCTGACCCAAGAAAGAAGTGGCAGCTACTTTTCTCATAATAGCATTCTTGGTTGTGCTTTTCTGTGTGGTGCTCCTCAGTGTGCCATTTGTGCAGGGCTATGTCTGTTGAGTTCACTGCCTCATCCTTGGTACCCAGCACAGTGCCTGGCATGTGGGTATGGAGACTGTTTGCTAAAGGGTGAGTAAATGAATGAGGGGCAGCCTGATAGCTGAAGCCCTGAAGCTTTATTCTGAAGGATGTTAAAGTTGAACACTCAGTAATGTAACAACTCTCGAGCCTGAGTGATATGCCCATTCCTGCTAGGCACACTTTGAGTTAACAAATGAGGTTAATTTTGGAAGGCCCAGTATTTGCTCAGACATCTATGGAATTGGGAACTGTTAATGAATTTACTGCTAATCCCACAATTTTGTCCTAATTAAACAGGGATAAGGAACATTGTAAGCTATTGGTGATCATTTGAATGTGAAAATACGCTTAGCATTTTTTGCCTCCAGATAGCCACAGTTTAGTTTTATTTTCTTGGTCTTTGGCAAACAGTCTTGCATCCAAATACACATCTTAACATGGTTTGTCACAGGAGACTGCTTTGGTACATGAAATCAGTCAGCAATCATTTGTCTAGTAAGTATCTTCCCTATACAAAATACATTGTGCCACTCTTGGGGAAGGTGAGATGAACCCCTGGCTTTCAAGATACCACGGTGTTGTATAGAGATTCTTTCATAAGCAAGTGGCTGAAGCATTAGATCGAATGAAACAAACTACAAGCAGGAACCTTTGCTGAGATCCTCTGAAAGGGTTGGGAGGGTTTCTTGATAAACTCAGGTAACAGCAGAGGCACTGGCATTGGGGTGGGGGGGTCTGTCCTGCAAGTGGGACCCGTTCTTAGGTTTGGCTTTACTTGCTACTTCTAAGAACAACATGCCAACATACAAGGCCTTGGTTATGAAGTATGTGGTTTGGCTTTGAAGCATAGAAAGAATCGTCCTGATTTGCTCTTTGCAGAACAGTCAGAAAATGCATACAGATGCCTGGGCGGACTTATAGGGAATGGGAATGAAGTTCAGGCCCTTTAAGTCCTGAGAAGAGGCTGTGCAGAGGCCCTGTGAAGAAGCTTAGCCCCTGTCCCTGCCCTGCTACTGGTTGGGTTGCACTTCAGTAGCTGAGATGCATCAGGGCAATCCATGAACACTCAGCATGGAAAATTCTCTGGCCCTGCTTTAGTGTATTACACTGCTTTCTCTTTGCTCCAGTGCCTCATTATTCAAGATTATTTGATGTTCTCCAGCTTTTAAAATAATCATTTTCTGCCTACACAGAACATCCTATACAGTCTCCAGTGGGAACAGAGGGGAACACTTAATTCTAAAAATGAATAAAATAAGCCTCTTTTTAAGGGGGTTAGAGGGTGGGGGCTAATCGCAAAACTTACATAACAATGTTAATTCACCTGTGACATCCAAGCTTAAGAAGAAAGTGCAGTAAAAACATGATATACAGGCTTGTTGCTCTTCCCAGACCCTCTTCCTGTTTTCTCCAATTCCTCATCCACCTCCTCCTCCTTTTTGGTAGTGGTGTGTTTACTTCTTTTATTAAAACTAATTTGGGGGGCCTAGGAAATGTACCTAAGTGGTACAGCATTTGCCTACCATGTGTGAACCCCTGGGTTCAATTCTAAGCACTGTCAAAATAGTAATAATAATAATAACAGTAATAATAATAAATACAGACATATAGGTATACTGGTAAATCCAGAATCATAGTTATAAACTCATGTGGCATCTTCAGAAAATAAAATGATTGCCTATGAGAATACCATCTACTTAAGAAATGGGGCATTGCTATCACCTTTGAAGCACTTCTTAATATATTGCTTCCCTGTCTTACTAGAGGTAACTGGAAGTAACTACTACCTTGAATTGTGTGATTATTGTTTACTTCATTGTTATAGTTTTACCAAGTATATTTGTATTGCTAAAAAACCATTTACTTTTGTGAGCTTTAAATTTTATATAAATGGAATGCTGTATTATATGTGAATATACACATTCGTATTGTGTTCCTAAGATTCATCCATCTCGCTACATACAACTCTGTTTTACCTTTTCTGTGTAATGGATTCTACTTCATAAATATGCCGCTCACTCATTCTGTTGAAGGACATTTGGAGGACTCTCACATGGTGTCAGTCCTGGCACCTCACATCTCATCCTGCTATCCTGCTTGAAGTTGATCAGTGGCTTGGTACACTAGTTGCAAAGCTGTGGAGTATTTACTTAAGAGAGTGACTGCTAGGTCATAGAATGACACATTGTTTTCCAAAGGGGTCGTATTCACTTACACTCTTACCAACAGTGTACAGAAGTAGTACTTGCGCTACTGTCCAAGTACTTACTCTTTCTGTCCAACATTTTATATTTTTTAGGTCTTCTACTAGTTTGGTGATTGTGAAACAATACCTAATAGTGGTTTTGCTTTCATTTCCTTGGTTAATAATAAATTTTAGTAATTGTATTTCTTCTATTAAGTGTCTATTCAAGTTCATGTTTCTGTTTTTTCTAGCTAATCTTTTAAATTTTAAACTTTTTAAGCTAATTTTTAGAAGTTCTTTGTATATTCTAGATTATAATCAGTTACATGAAAATATCTTACTCCAGTTTAGTGCTTATCTGGTAACTTTTTTTTAATGAACATTTATTCTCATGAATAAAAATTCCTTAATTTAGTGTAGGCAGATTTTATCAGTTCTTCTTTGATTGGCTTTTTGTTATGTTTTTGTGAGATGGGGTCTCACTATTTTTCCCAGGCTGCCTCAGCCTCCCAAGTACTTGGAACTAAAGGTACATACCACCATACCAGCTAGCTTCTTTTATCTTAGGAAGTTCTTCCTAACTCTGTAATAATTTAAAACATACATTCCCCCACCAGTCTTATATGCTCTTATATTGTCTCCTAAAAGGCTCGTTCTTAAGTCTCTAGCCCACATAGTGTTGAGTTTTTAAGTATGTTGTTAAGAGTCATAATTTTCATTTGAATGTCTAATTACCCTATAGCACATTGCTGTTGTCAGCTTAATTTTATTTACTACATTTTATTTGCTCATAATTCTTTCCCTTAGGCTTTTTATCATCTCCATGAAGCACATCCTTTAGTGAGTGACTGTCTTGGCCCTTTCAGACTACTATAACAAATTAATTACCATAGACTGGGTAACTTACTAGACAATCGAAATTTACTTCTCACAGTTCTGGAGACTAATGTGTCCAAGATGCAGGTGCTGGCAGATTGTCTAGTGAAGACTTGGCTCTCTTAGGTGGCACCTTCTAGCTGTGTCCTCATGTGGTGGAAGAGGTAGCTAGCTCTTTGGGGTCTCTTATAAGGACACTAATCCCAGGCAGGAAAGTGAACCTAAACCTCCCAAGACCTCACTTCCTAATACCATCTCCCAGGGGATTAGGATTTCAACACATGAAACTTGAGAGGACAAACATTCAGACAGTAGCAGTGGAACTGGGTTTTGCTTTGTCTAATTCACCCTTATTTGGAAAACTTTTGGTTGAGTTTTAAAGTTCCACATTGGTGGGCTGGAGAAATGGTTCAAGTGGTAGATTTCCTGCCTAATAAGCACAAAGCCCTGAGTTCAAAACCTAGTACTAAAAAAACAAACAAATAAAAAAAAACCCCATAAAGTTCCAGATTGGCAATTGTTTTTTCTTAGTGCATTGAAGGTATTTTTCTCTCAATTCCTGATTTCTGCTATTAAAGTTAAAAATTCAGCCATCAGTCTTATATTCAATACTTAGAGGGCTAGCTCTCTTTTCTTCTGAGTGCTTTTAAGATCTCTTTCTGTCTGTCCTTCTCTCTGCCCCTGCTCCCGCCACCGTTTGTAAAGGTTACTACAGTTACCTTGCAGTAACTGTATTAGATAGGGTTTTTTTCATTTCCTAGAACTGAAGTTTGACATTTTTTCAGCATTTCTGTGGTATTCTCAGATATTTTGTCTTCAGAGTCTTCAAATATTAGCCCACTCACCACCCCTTCTGGGATTTAGGTTCCATATTTATTGTCCTTCACACTGTAGAATATATCTTTCATGTTTTCTTTCTCTTTGCCTCACTGTGCTACATTCTGGATAATTTCTTTTGATCTACCTTCTTGTTAATTACCCCAACAACATTGTCTAATCTATTAAAACTATCTTGATTTTTCAATTTGGGCAGGGGCGGGCAGTACTGGGGCTTGAACTCAAGATATACACCTTGAGCCACTCCACCAGCCCTTTTTTGTGCTGGGTATTTTTGAGATAGGATCTTGAGAACTATTTCCCCAGGCTTGCTTCAAACCATGTTCCTCCTGATCTCTGCCTCCTGAGTTGCTAGGATTACAGCCGTGAGCCACCGGGCCTGGCTGATTTTTAATTTTGCTATTTTTTTTACTTTCAGAATTTTTATTTGACTTGTTTGAAGATCTACATTACTGTTTTTGATGGTGTCCTGCTGTTAATTATAGTTTTAGTACCTCAGGCATACTGAACACACCTATTTGTATTCTTTGCTGATGTTTCCAATCTGTGAAACCTTTGTAGATCTCATCCTGTGACTGTCTGTGGATTCTCAGTCATGGTGCCTTGTTTCTTTGTGTAAATTTTTTTTTCTTTTTGTAATTTTTTTTTTTTTTTGGTGGTACTGAAGTTGCAACTCAGGGCCTCATATTTGCTAGGCAGGTGTTCTATCACTTGAGCCACTCTGCCAGCCCTGTTTTGTGTTGAGTATTAAACTATTTGCCTAGGCTGGCCTTGAACCGTGGTACTCCTGATCTCTTTCTCCCAACTAGCTGGAACTACAGGCGTGAGTTACCAGTGCCCAGCATGTTTTGTAATTCTTTTAACTGTTAGTTCCTGGTACTTTTATCTGTGGGGAATTATTTGAAGCCTACATTGAACCAAATGTTTCTAGAGAGAATTTCATTTGATTCTACCAGGGACTTGAAAGAAAAATCCATTCTGGCATCAGTTTAAACTAAAATCTTCACTTAAGCTTTTCAGGCAATTTGTTTATCATAAATTCTGAGTGTAAAAAGCATGTGAAGACCAATTTATGGTTACATACTCTGGATGTTACTTTTCTTCCAACATCAAGTCTTGGGTGGCAGATTTGACAACCAGCAGGGAGTAGAGTGGATATGGGACACAGTAGCACTGCTTCCTTCAACATAGGGTGCAGATTTAAGCCCCAGGTGTGGGTCAGGGGCCCACATAAACCACTCCCAGACTTCGTTTTCTTTTACACTCTGTCAGAGCCTGTAAAAGCTGAAGTCTGTGATTCCTGAGGCTCCTCTTGTGTCTTTGGATAAAGCTAACTTCTAAGCTCTCATCACTTCTCTGGGTCCCTAACTTTGTCTTTTGATCCTTGAAAAGTTCTTAATTTTTTAGCAATTTCTCACTGCATTTTAAGAAATGAGTTACATTTTATTCTACATATGGCTTGTTTTCAATGGGCGATCATCTGTTTGTTCATACAACTTTGCTTGGTGTATTTAGTTCTCATGCTTGGTGTCTTTAGTTCTCATGCTTGGTGACTTGGGACATGAAGCAGTATTTGCTAGGATTTCATTACTTATCTGTTTTTTTGTTTTCCAGCTCTCCGGGAGATGCTTCGTAACCACTCCTTCGTGGGTTGTGCAAATCCTCAGTGGGCCTTGGCACAGCATCAGACCAAGCTGTATCTTCTCAACACCACCAAACTTAGGTACATCACTGTATGAAAGCAGCAGGCCACTGGGAGAAAATGGGCCATGGGGCACAGGCACAAAAGCTGGGAGAGCAGATGAGGTAGCTGAAAAGGACTCAGGCTTGAGAGTCAGGCAGATGTGGTTTCAAACCCAGGTTTAACTGTTTCCCATTTAGGTTACTTTCCTAAACTATGTCTCACGTTTCTCATTTGTAAATTTGAATAGTATTACTTAACTCACATTATTTTTGTGAGTGTAAGAAATAATCTGAGAAGCCTAGTCCTTGATGTAGACACTTAGCACTCTAAAGTTTTGAGGGCTTGGTACTGTTAGGGAATTATAGTATCTGCTGTGTGCAACAGAATACTGTGGAGGAGGCAAGGGAAAGAAGACCTGATGCTCTGAAAATGTACAAAGACTTACTCTAACCACCAAACGAGACAGGGTATTAATCAGCACCGAAAAGGTGACCCCAGCAGTGCCACTGCCTTGTGCATAGCCTGCAACATTTCTGTTTCCTGGGACCTTGACAGATGAGCCTGTTTGTGTCTGTTAAGATTAGAACCAGTATTAAGTATGTTCTCAACTAGGTAATATAGACGGGAAGATGATGCCACCTTGCATCTACTGGACATGATTAATCTCCTGACTCTCCCTCTGAGCCCTACTGTGTGACTTCACAGTGCTTCTTGACCTTGTCAAGAAGCTACTATGCCATTGCGTGGACTTGGCACACAAGATAAAAACCTATTTGCCATCTGTAACCTAGAAATTGCCCTAGTCCAGAAGCTTGTATCTCCTTGAGTAGTCAGAACTCCTTCTTCCTTTTGGTACAGCTCTAACCAACTTCCATTGTCCTTGGGTTTGTATGGTGAGCTGTCACTTACTAATTTGTTGAAATTTCTGCTTTCCTTGATTTTTCTTTTCCAACATATCTAAGTGTATTATTTTCAAAGCTCCAAATCATAGTTGTGTTTAGGTTCTTTCATCTCACAGATACAAATCCAGGCCAGTCCCAAACTTGCAGGTTGAGCAATCCCTAATCTGACATCCAAAATGCTCCAAAGTCTGAAGCTTTTTGAATGCCAGTGTAGTACCACATGTGGAAAACTCCACACCATGAAACTTTGTTTCCTGTAAAAGTTATTAAAAATCTTTGTCTAAAATTACCTTTCAGCTGTATGTTTGTGGTATAAATGAAACATAATTAATTTCATGCTTAGAATGGAGTCTAATCCCCAAGATACCTCCTTATGTATGTGCAAATATTCCAAAGTCCAAAACACTTCTGGTTCCAAATACTTTGGAAATGATAACTTCAACCTGATTAATAACTGAGAAGGATTTCCAATGAGAATAGATAATATATATATATATAAAACTGAGTATTGAACTCAGGGCCTTGCGCTTGCTAGGCAACCTCAGGGCCTCAAATACGCTAGGCAAGCTCTCTACCACTTAGCTACACCACCAGTCTTCCCATATAATTTTTAATACTAAGTTGTCAAAAAGTAATTTATAGGATTCTTTGTTAAGTGTGGGGAAAATAAGCAAACAAAACACTTCTTAAATTTCATTATAGGGTGCCAAAAACCTTTTATAGCGCCAGAGGGGTGGAGACAAGCCACACATAGTCTTGGTGTTGGTACCTGTCCTTGGGGCTGACCACTCACGGCCTTAATGGAAATAGATGTTGGGAATCCTGGTTCTTTGTAGGTCTACGATCATGTTAAACTGTTAACCGGGGTCCACAGCAAACTGAACCATATCTTTGTCCCATCTATGTTTCAGGAGTTCTCCCATTTTTATCCTTTCTGCTTAGCTCTCATGCATGTATTCAGCTTTTCCCTAAAATCACTTCATTTCTGTTTTCAGTGAGGAGCTATTCTACCAGATACTCATCTATGACTTTGCCAATTTTGGTGTTCTGAGGTTATCGGTAAGTTTATCTTCTCATTTCTGAAGCTCCAACTTGTCATTTCTCAAAATACGAGCTCTGTAGTAATATCTTATTTAGTACACTATATAATATATTAATACTATATATTAAGCTTTCCTAAATATGCTTAGGAGTTTCTCTGTTGTATGATTTGCATATGGAGGCATTTAACTGAGGTAGTTTTATACTTTCAGCTGAATAACCATATACTTGGCTATTTGGTAGCCACCTTAAATAATTATTGCAGAAGTTGAAAAGAGATAGAAATAAACATTCTCTAAAACTATGGTTAAAACATAATACTCAGTAACATTTCTTTTTTTTTGGAGTGTGGCGGGGTGTTGCTGGGGATCAAACCTAGAGCTTCGTTTTTGCTAGGCTGGTACTCTACCACTGACCAGTATCCCTCAGACCTATCACTAACAATTTTAGTCCATTTCTTTAAGACTTTTTCAGTGCCTGATTTTACATTTAGAATTAAAATCATACTACCCATGTAGCTTCTTTTTTAATAGATGCTACAAAAAAAAAATCTGGGATTTTGATTAGGATTTGTTGAGTTTATAGATTAATTTGTCTGGAAAATCTGATAGACTAATCCCCTAATATTTCATTTTTTATGCTTGTAGATGGCAAATTTTTTAATTGTAAATTGTTTATTGCTAGTATATAGACAAATGAATTTTGTACAGTTGATGTTATCTTTCAGCTTGGTAAAGTTGCGTTTCTGGTAACTTTTTTGTAAATTCTCATTTTCTACACAGTCAAGTTACTGATAATAAAGGAAGTTTACTTCTTTCTATGCAATCTAGATGCCTCTTCTTTCTCTTGACTTATTGTACTGACTAGAACCTGCAGTACCAAGTTGAGTAGAAGCAGCAAGAGTAGAAATCCTTTTCTTCCTCCTGATTCTTAGGGGAAAAGTATTCAGTCTTCCATCGTTAAGTATTCTTTTAGACATAGAAGTTGTTGTTTTGGGTTTTTTGGTGGTACTGGGGTTTGAACTCAGGCTTGCCCTTGGCTAAGCAAGTGCTGACCATTTGAGTCATGCCTGTAGCCCTTTTTGTCATCCAGCATCATACTTCCCACCACACCCAGCTTTTATCAAGATGAGGTCTTTCTGTTTTCCTGGGCTGGCCTTGAACTTTGATCTCTGCCTCCCAAGTAGCTGAGGTTACAGGCATGAGCCACCAAGCCAGACCAGAATTTCTGTAGGTACTCCATATGAGCCTGAGGAATTTTCCTTGTCCTTGTTTGCTTGGAGTTTTTATTTAGGAATAGTATTGAATGTTTTTCAAGTGCTTTTTTTGCATCTATTAAGAAAATCATATGATTTAACTTAATTATATTTTTCATTTTTAGTCTCGATTTTTCTTTTTTAGTGTATTAATTTAGTGAATTACATTGACTAGTTTTCATGTTACACTAATTTTACACCCATGGGGGTGAACCCTGCTTGGTCATGCTTTACTATCAGATTTCATTTGCTAAGGTTTTGTTTGTAATTTTTACATCTATGTTCATGAATATTATTAGTTGTTTATTGTTCTGTATTTACGTGGCTTTGATATCGGGGTAATGCTGGCTCCATAGATGAGGTGGTAAGTATTCTTTTCTGTTTTCTAGAAGAGTTTTGTAGAATTGGTGTTATTTCCTTAATGTTTGGTAAAACTCATGATGAAGCCATCTGGACTTGAAGATTTCATCATGGGAAAGTTTTTACTAAAATTCAAATTCTTTACTAGTTATAAAGCTGTTCAGGTTATGTTTCTTTGTTTTGGCATTTTCTTTGAAGAAACTTGTCCATTTAATGTAAGTTTCCAAATTTATTAGCATAAAGTTCTTCATACTTCTTAATTTTTTAATAGTATGGATCTGTGGTGTAACCTCTCTCATTCCTAACTTGGTAATTTAAATATTTCGGTAGTACTGGGGTTTAAACTCTTAAGCCTTGTAATTGCTAGGCAGGCACTCTACTTAGCCATTCTCCTAGTCCTTTTATTGCTTCAGTTATTTTTCAGATAGATAGGGTCTCAGTTTTTTTGTATAGGGCTGGCCTCAGATCACAATACTACTGCCTAAAGCCTCCTACGAAAGTAGGATTACAGCTGCACACCACCACACATCACACAGATTGGGACCTAGAACTGTGCCTCTTCCCAGTTTTTACCTCCTGAGTACCTGGGATTACAGGCATGAGCCACCCTGCCCAGCCAAAGTTTTCTCTTTTTAACTTCATCAGTCTGAGTAGAGGTTTCACTTTCATTGATCTTTTTTTTGCCTTCACAGATTCTCATTTTTTGTTTTCTGCTTCATTAATACCTGCTCTGATTTTATTATTTCCTTTCTTTGACTTATTTTGGTCTGCCTTGTCTCACATTTCTTAATGTGGAAGCTGAGGTCACTGATTTGAGAACCTCATTTTTTTCTAATGTATGTATTAAGTGTTATAAATTTCCCCTAAGTACTACTTTAGCAGTTTGCCACAGATTTTGACATAGTTTTTATATTCATTCAGCTCAAAATACTTTCTAATTTCCCTTTTAATTTCTTCTTTGGCCCACAGGTTATTTAGAACTATCTTCTTTAGCTTTCAGTCTCTTAGGGGTTTTCCAGAGATGTTATTGATTTCTATTTTAATTCCATTGTTGTCAAAGAACATACCTGAGACCTTCCACACTTTATTGAGAATTGTTTCATGGCATAGAAGATTGGTCTTTGTTGGTATATGTTCTTTTCATACTTGAATTTGTATTCTTGAGACTGTTCTACAAACATCAAGTATATTAAATTATAGTGATGTCAAATCTTAGATTCCCTTAGTGATTTTCTGTCTACTAATTGTTGAGAAAGGGGTATTGGAACTTTTAACTGCAGTTGTAAATTGATCTGTCTCTCTTTGTAGTTAACTTTTTTCCTTTAAATATTTTAAGGCTGTTATTGGGTACATAAACATTTAAGATTGTCATGTCCTTTTGATTGACCATTATTATGAAAAAGTAACAGTGCACTGTAGGTTTATAACATGTAAAAAGTATGACAACAGGAACATCAGAGGGAGAATGGAACATAACTGACACATCTGTTTCTAATCATAGTTTTCAGCCTTCTTTCCCAACAGATAAGTTACCTGAAACATCATTTAACTTAATCTCCCTCTACCCTGCTTTAGTTGTGAGTAAGGCAGTAGAAAGAAATGATCTGCTTAGTAATTTTCTAGAAAATAAGTTGAGTCTTTAAGGTTGCATAGAAGAAAGTACCTCACCCTTCCTACCTGGAGAGCAGGCTTTTGCCAGTCTTCTCTGTTGAGATCCCAGTTGACAAGAGGAGTGGAGGATTGGTAGTGATTTGTTCAGTGCTTCATTTGGGGAAAATGAGAAATGAGTATTAAATTTGTGGTTTCCTCACTTGCTGTTCTGATACTTTTGTGGCTGAACTGACAATGGGTTGTGGGGATTAGGCTTCAGGCTGCTCCTTAATGTTTTTGCTCCTTCCTAGGAACCAGCACCACTCTTTGACCTCGCCATGCTTGCCTTAGACAGTGTTGAGAGTGGCTGGACAGAGGAAGATGGCCCCAAAGAAGGACTTGCTGAATATATTGTTGAGTTTTTGAAGAAGAAGGCTGAGATGCTTGCAGACTATTTCTCTTTGGAAATAGATGGGGTAGGATAGCCATTTTTGAGGTATTAGATTGTTGCATTCTTCAGATTAGTCAAGTTCCAAGTCCAGAAGGCTGGACTCCCCTCAGCAGCAGCATATAACACTCTTCACTCTCCATTTGCATTTCTGGGTTATACAAGGGTGCTGTCATCCATCTGTACCACTCCTGTTCCCTGGGTGGACTTAGACACAAGGATAACTGAACTCCAGTCCCTGCAGGCCATAGTGAATGAAGCTATGCCACTTGTTCTCATCTTTTCCTTTTACCCCTTGGTCTTTGAGGCTTTCCATCTTGATGTATTGATTAACGAAAAGGTGTTTCTACTGCATGTCAGGACAAAAAGCATTTAACTATTTAGCTCTTCCATCCCCAATTTCCAGACTAGTACCCAGTTATCCAGAGTGGCAGGTGTGACTTAGGGAAGCACTAGAGAAATGAAATGTGTTTGAGCTATTATTTCTTATTCTTTTTTCTTGACCTTTTCCCGACAAGCAGGAAGGGAACCTGATTGGATTACCCCTTCTAATAGATAACTATGTGCCCCCTTTGGAAGGCCTGCCAATCTTCATCCTTCGACTAGCCACAGAGGTAAGTGGTCAAGCAGATGCAAAGCAATGGGTTGTGTGTGCAAGAGGGAGCGAACACATGACCACACTGTCATTTGAAACTATAAAGATAACAAGAATGAAACAGCCAACAGACCCATCATTCCCCCCAGAATTCATCCCAGCAGTATTTAGCATCCAGTTGACAGTTTTAATGCCTGAAAAGTCACATTTCATTCTTTAGCTGTAAGTAGTCTGCGATCTCCATTTAGAAATGAAAATGTTTAAAGCCTGTACCTATTCTCTGAACCAGGTGAATTGGGATGAAGAAAAGGAATGTTTTGAAAGCCTCAGTAAAGAATGTGCTATGTTTTACTCCATCCGGAAGCAGTATATATCTGAAGAGACAGTTCTCTCAGGCCAGCAGGTACTATGGGGATGTACTTTGGCACCTAGGACTGGGATGAACCTCACACATCCTTAGGACATGAAACTTGCCAATCTCTAAAATCCTGGAATTTCACTGTATATGACCACATTCAAACACAGTGGTCAGTTGTGTGTTTTTCTTTTTTGAGAAATGACCTATCAACCCAGGTTTGCCTCAAATTCAAAATCCTCCTGCCTCTGTGTCCTGAGTGCTGGCATTATAGACATATATCACCATGCCTGGCCTCACAGTAATCAGCTTTTATTCATAGTTTTATTTCCTTCTGTTCTAGTACCTCCAGAGTGATCTCAGAAATTGTCAAATGTAAAAAGAAGCACAAGCCATCACAAAGCTTGTGAGAAAGGAAAGGTGGGGTTAAATTAGCTAAGGCTAGTGGGTCCGTATCTGCCATTGTCAGCACTTGAGCCCAGATTCTGGGTCAGTCTCCCCTGTCCCTTTTAAGAGTTTCTGTTCTGCTCTTGCCACTGCCTTGCCCAGAAAGCAAAGCTCTGTAATACCACTTACAAATCAACTTGACACAAATGCAGCCTGGGTTCCTAATGTTTCTTTTCACTTTTTCTAGTGAACAGGTATTTCAGGGGAGAGGAAAAAAAAGAGGTTGAAGAGTATGAGAATCAAAGGATAGCCAATGTCTTATTAAAGTGACTGGGTCAGCCACCCCAAGATGAAGTATATGCTCCATTACCAATAAGGAAACCACAGGACAGCTGGCCCCTTCAAGGGGCCATTAGTTGGTGGAGCAGATTGAGTCCTAGGTCCTGCTGGCTAAAGCCCTAGGGAATTTCTCACTCCAGTGGAGAAGGCAAGGCAGCACACTTAGCAAACTGTGCTGAATTATTTGATTAGAAAAATGCACTTCAAGTAAAAGCAGGACAGATGCCAAAGAACATCTTGTATCTGAGACAGCAAGTCTTAGAAGTAGGAGAGGAACAATGAGCCAAAATTACCTTTGTTATTTTTATCTTCATTTCTTATTTTTAGAGCTTTTGGAAAAACAGGGCTACTTTAAAACTCCAAAATTTTGTGGTGATTTAGGTACTTCCAATTGCTGCCACCCAGGTATCAGGATCAGACATTGTTAGATTCTGCTGCATCCAATCAACACACTCTCTCTGCATGGAAACAAGAGTTCCATAGGAGACAGTTCCACGAAGTAGTGGGTTCTTTTCTCCATCAAAAACCTTGTCTCTTGTGTTCAGGCCTGTGAATCCCCAAGACTGGCCTGCAAAGGCTGCTTTACAAAGCTTTAGGCAACATAGCCCAGTATAAGCCATTGAGCCCCATGCCATGCCATCAGCCAGGAACACAAACAACATCTCACCTGTGTCTTCCAGAGTGAAGTGTCTGGCTCCACTCCAAACTCCTGGAAGTGGACTGTGGAACACATTGTCTATAAAGCCTTCCGTTCACACCTTCTACCTCCTAAGCATTTCACAGAAGATGGAAATGTCCTGCAGCTTGCCAACCTGCCTGACCTATACAAAGTCTTTGAGAGGTGTTAAATATGGACTCAGGGGTCTTTTGATCTTCCTTTCTGTCCATGTGTGATAGTGACTACAAATAAATTGTCAGGTGTTTCTTGTGTGATTTCTTACTTAACTACTTACACTTGAAAACTTTTCTAGATCAGTTTTCCCCTAGCATATATACTGAAGAATCCCAAAAGAAGTGTGGGATGCCCCTTGGCCATCTGAAAAGGGTAGCTCATGTCTTAATTCCAGCTATTTGGGAGGCAGAGATTGGGAGAATCACAGTTCAAGGCAAGCATGGGCAAAAAGTTGTGAGACTCACCCCTCTCCTCCAATCTCAACCAACAAGCCAGACTAAAGTACACAGTTGTGGTCCCAGCTATGTGGAAAACTTACATAGGGGGACGGAGGTCCAAAGCCAGCCACAAGCAAAAAACACAAGAACCTATCCAAAAAAGATAACTAAAGCACAAAAGTGCTGGAGGCATTGCTCAGTTGGCAGGCACAAGGTCCTGAGTTCAGACTACCAAAAAAAAATTTAAAAAATTCTAAAAAGGTCTTGATTTCCCAGGTCATGCTCCGACTGATTTTTTTTCTGTTCTGGTGAACTTTTATTGTCAGGTGCCATATATTGTGACAGTTCAGGATTTTTAAAAAGTCTGTTGACATTGACTATGAAGAAAGCGTGAATTAAAAAACTATTAATATCTTCAGTAAACAATGAAAAAACTTGAGGGAAGAAATAAGTGTTTATCCAGTCTCTAAGTGTATGAGTTTTTTAAGTTAGTCCACTAAGCTAATGGCTATTAGTACTTGTCACTTAAGTTTCTAGGTATTCTTGTTTGAAGGATAATGTACAAGTGAAGGAGGGTACCATTCACTAGCCTAACCAACTCCATTTTTTCCCTTCTGGCTCTGTTCCTCTTAACTTGTTTTCCTCCTGAGTCACACTCTTCTGTAGTTATCTTTGGATTTCGGGAATGATAGGACTGATCAATAAGTATCTTTATGGCAAGGGACTAGAACTACTTCCAAGCAATAGTGAGCTTTGAAGGACAGATCACCCCCAGATGAGGGCAGTTACCCATAATGGTGAATAAGGCTACACACCAGAGCAGGAATAATCATCACATGAGAACTAGATTGTCCCCCTAAAGTGATTATAGCGATGAATACTTCTCCAAAACACCTTGTGGAACCTGAACTGAGATAATAATCAGTCATATCACTGGCCTGACCAAGAGTAACTTGGTCTATCAGCCATGCGTAACTCAACCCCCACCTCCTGTTTCCTTTTCTATAAAATCTTAAGAGTTCTTTGTCATCCCCCTTGAAAATGTTCACTGAACCCCATCATTTGTTCTTCCCATCATGGCCACATTGATTAAACTTTCTCTGCCCTTCACCACCAATTGGGGAAGAGGGAGAATAGTACTGGGGTTTGAACTCAGAGCTTAGCACTTGGCTGGGCAGGTGTTCTATTGCTTGAGCCACACCTCTGACCATTTTTGCTCTGATTATTTTGGAGCTACAGTCTCATTTTGCCAGGGCCAGCCTAGACCACAATCCTCCCATCTAATGCTTCTTGCTGTAACTAGATGACAAGAACATTCCACCATACCTAGATTCTTCTGTCAAGACAGGGGTCTTACAAACTTCCCCTGCTGGGTGGCCTTGAACCACGATCCTCCTACTCTCTGCCACCCAAGGAGCTAGGATTATAGGCTTGAGTCACTGTCACCTGTGGGACTCATCTCTTGGCATTCTGGGACAGGTGGTCAAGACTAGCCCAAAGCTTCAGCTTTTCATGTCCTAAATCCACTAAAAAAATCAAATTTGCTGGCAGAATGGCTCAAGTGGTAAAAGTGCCTGCCTAACAAACATGAGGCCCTGAACACTAGTGCCACCAGTTAAACTCCAAGCAACAGACAGAGCAGAGCAGGAAATCTCAGAAGTGAGATTCCATGATCCCCATAAGGCAAAGGCCAAGTGACCTTGAATGAATGGAGAAGAGGAGACACCGAGGCCTCAAACTGGACCACACCATTTGCTGGTTCCGGCTGAGGGTTATGGGATAAATCTGCATTTCAGAACATCCCCCCACCCTCAACCACAGAAGTGTTGTTACTATTAGAAAATGTATGGGGAATTCTCCGTTCAGATTGGTTTCCATATTCTAAACAAGGGAACAATTATTAAAGAGATTTTATTCACTTCTGAGTTAACTTTTATTATCTAGTTTCCAGTGTAGTTTATTAAGTGCCTTGACTCATTAGATTTTCCCCAATGTATTTTCTTTGTAAACACTTTGAAGCTACAGTAATCATTTCCACAAGACCACCCTGATTCTGACAAAAGAATCACAAAACACTGCAAAGGTTTTAAAAAAAAACTCAAACTGGGTACTTTTAAAGATAAAATCTAACCTCTTAAGAGTTCTTCCTTGAGGAGGAGAAAAGAAGACGAGCAAGATAGAATAGGTGTGCTTGCCAGTTCTAAAAGGTTCAGTAACAAAATGAACGTGTCAGTAGCCAATTGTTGTTGGCAAAAGGGTATGTTTAATAGGATCTTCAGCAGGATTCCCCGCCTTCCTACCCTGACCTTCTATCCACCTTTGGGCTTGTCTGAAGTTTCATTTCACAAATAAGCAGCAGATGAGAATACTTCACAAGGTATGACACAGTTGATCTGGAAGAATAAAGACCCTACTCTTATTTTAAGAATATAGGCCTTGGACTTCTCCTGCCCTATGCAGTAATGCAAGTTTTATATATAATCCCCATATCTTTTTCTAACATTTTCTTATATAAACTTAAATATTTTATAAAAAAGGCCTTTTCCTCCAAACATACAAATTTGAAATATAGACTGCCTACCTGTGAACTTATTTTTTCACTAAAATGTAAATGCTGATAGGAAGAGTAAATGTCTTTTGACAATTCAAGATCTCTGAAGTCTGAATCACACTGTGGAGAAGGCACTTGTGTATTCCGAGATCTCCAGCAAGTGTCAGTGGGTACTCAGAATCGCTGTCCTCCAGAACTCAAGCAAAGGCCTCTGAGTGTCACTGAGGCAGCTGGGGGGAAATTGTTGAATAAACTTGATTCTAAAAATCATTAAAACAAAAAATAAAAACTAAACAAAATCCAAAGTGATCATTCATGAAGATTCAAACCTGCTTCATTCTCATAAATTATAAAATACAAAGGTGACTGTTTTAATGACAAGACTCAAACAGTACTGAAAGGGATTTGTGTTGATATACAAAAAGTCAGTCCCTCTGGGCAGGGCTCTTAGAGCAACATCCAATTAGAAGGGTGGCTTCCCTACTGCTGGGCCAGAAGTGCTGTCCTGTTGGCCTTCATCTTCTCCAGCCGCTTGGCCAGGTGACTATTGGTCATCTCCATCTCTTCAATTTTGTCCAGTGCTGTTCGTAACTGGAGACAGGGAGAGAACAGTCACTATACATGGTCAGAAACAAAACCCAGTTGTACTTTATTTTCAGCTTTCTGGGAAAATGGAAGTACTGCTTTTCCCAGATAGAGGTGTTAAACAATGATGCTGAGGATTGTTTAAATCACAAAAGAGACAGGCAGAAATTGCAGAAACAGGCTTGATCTGAAACAAAAAAACTATCTTTTTATTTGCTGCCAACTGACCAAAAGTAAACAGCAGTCACCATGCACAAAATCAGCACAAAATCCTGTTTCCTTAAGATTTGACCCAGAAGTAAATTTCTTAACAGAGTGAAGAATTTATTTACAAGGATTTTTTTTGGGTCGGGGGGAATGTGCTCTCCAACAGCACAAGTACCTCTCGTTGTAGCTTCCTCTTTTCTGCTTTGAGCTCATCTTCAACTTTCTCAGCATTCTCAGCAGCAGTTTTGTATCTCAGCACCTGTCCCTCAAGCCGGCTAATCTGTAAATATGAGAACACAGGCCTCTAGAATTCACCACCACTGTTTGATAGCCAAAATGTTAGTACATCACTTTAGAGAAGCCAAGGTCCTCTCAGAACCAGACTGCTTTCTATAAATCAGGGTACCCTAAGGAGGATTACAGCTGCAGAACTATTATAAGGCCAATTTCTCATGGTAAGTTTTATGATGACCATACTGCTTACTCTGGTCCTTTCCTCCTAGGAGAAGGTTCAATGTATGAAAAAGGTTTTACTTTTTGGAAAGTACACTAAGGAATTTTGATACATCTCCAATGTTAAATTCTCCTGAAATAACTACAAAAAATATATAGGTACAGATTCCTATCATTTTAAAGAAAACACAAGTCTAAAGTGCCCTGCCAGATACCCTCTGCTGGTTTTCCTATTGTAATATAGAACTTTTAAAGAGATTCAGCTGCAAAGACCACCCACAGAAATTCACAGGGCTAGCCATTTAAGATGCAGGAAGCAGATGTGTTTTAAAGGGCATTTAAATCACTTGGTACCACAAAGAAGAAGTACTTACACTTTGCTCCAAGGTGGTTATATCCTGTTCTGCTTTTGAAAGCTTAAATTTGTATTCACTAATTTGTCTATTGGCATCTCCTAGAACAGAAGATAATAAAGAATTTCCTTCATCTCCCAGAGGTTGAGGCATAAAGCATCAAGCAATGATGCCCTCTACAGTGCAGAGCACATGCAGTCTAAGACAATAAAACATCAGTATCTCCAGCAGTCCAAGTTTGGACTGTATGTACTGAAAGAAGCTGTAGCACTTAGGCTGCAATAGTATCCCTAAGACCAAAAGTTAGATGAAAAGTCCTTCTCCCCCTGATGTGTGTGAGCAGAGCTCTGAGACAAGGATTCCTTAACAGGGCAGCAGTGGTTCCTGCCAACCTCATCTACAGACCTGTGGCACTCAGAGTGCTCCCAGGTCTGGGCTCTCTTGGTTCCCTGAATCCAGCCCTAGATTTAAAATCTTGAACCTCTAAGATTTTGCTTCTGCTCTCATCCCTCAAGTGCCCTATCATCTCACCTCTAATTCAAGTCTTAATCAGCTTTGTAGATGCTATTTTCATCTCCATGGTTAACTGTAACTTCTCTTTCCCTTGCTGCATTTTATTTATGTAACTTTTATCATGCCTTTTAAATATTATGTGTATATGTAAAAAGAGGAGCCCCGTCTTAGCTTCTTAAATCTACCTCTGTACCTAACCAAATGCTTTGCACATAGTGTATGCTTCAGAAACATTTGCTGAAATTAATGTGTTTCATTAAATTGCATTAAAATGCCCTAAAATGTTAGGATAATGTGTTAAGGGTAGAGCTATAAGTTAGAAGTGTATCTGACCTAAGAAATAAATCACTTAAGGCTTGTGGAGTAATGATTTAAGTGGTAAGAGCACCTGCCTAGTTACTTGTGAGGCCCTGAGTTCAAACCCCAGTGCTGCCAAATAAGTAAATAAATCACTTAAAGTAAGAAGTTTAGAAACAATGGAAAGGAAGATAAAAATTCACTCCAGGTGCCTAAATTTAGCAACAACAAAAAAGTTCCTCTCTAAAATAATTAAATTCATAAAGGTGGCAGAAGACAAATCTAACCTACTAAAGGAAATATTCAATCTACCTAACTTAGGAAATTTTCTGTATTTCCACATGACCAAGATAAGACAACTACCTTATAATCTTCTATGAAAAGGGTTTTGCTAATTGGATAGTTACTGTCACCCTAAAAGTAGTGTGAGGCAGGTGTGGTGATGCACACCTGTAATCCCAGCATTTGAGGCTGCAGCAGGAGGATCATGAGTTCAAGGCCAGCCTGGCCTACATGGTAAGACACTGCCTCAAAAAACATAGGAGGAAAAGAAAAGGGATTACAAACCACACCTCCCAAGTCCACCTCTGGTAGTAGAAAAAACTTTCTACTCATGAAGTCTGGGATAGAAGTTATAGGGTCTTGTTTTTAAATTCTTATCTAATGTGCAGTTTCCATCTCACACTTCAAAATACCCATTTCTTTCTATTTCCCTTGTCTCATTCATTTCATGTGTGTTTTGAAATCCCAAGGTGCTTTCCAGAACCAAAACTGCCAGGCCCCTTTCCTGGCCTTCAGAGCTACAAATCTGTATGTTTTGTTTTAAGTAGCCATGTAGTGCTGTAGGCTCAGCATACCTCATTCTCTACCTATACCTGAATATTTTTCCCCATCTTCTGCAAAAGCCAACTTTGTAACACCTACTGGGCTGTAGGAAGCACTCACACACAAATGGCAGCCCATTCCCCTTCAACTTGATTCCTTTTTGAATTTGCTGACTCAGGCCAATCTTTTAAATCTCATGCCTGGCCTCTAGGACTGTTTGGCAGCCACTGTTCAGGTTCACCATCATAGCAACCAAACTAGCCCAGCCCACCTCTTGTCATGTTCCTGTCTTTATCGCTCCACACCAAAACCATATGCTACAATAAAATATTTATTAGGGAATGTCATGAGGGTGCAAGATGGTATCAAAAGATGATGTAATACTAACCTTAAAAGTTAATACTAATAACCCTTAATCAAAAAATCTATGCAGCCTAACTCAGATTATTTAGAGGAAAAGGGCATGATCAGCCAAGATTTTAAAATCAGTTATTAGAAGTGCCATTATGCAAATTGGAAAAGTAAAAGTCCTCTGTCATCACTAACAAAGGCTAACTACATAAGAATGGCTACTGAAATAGTTCCACTATGAATATGAATACATTAGGCACTTAAAAATAATATAAAGGGAAAAAAACATAATTTGAGTAAACTGAGTAGACTAGACTTTAATTTTTGAACTTGTTTTTAATTCCATCTAAAGGTGAATTTGTGTTAAAAACAGGAAAATTCTGAAACTACTCAACATTGTGGTAGTCCCAAATCTCTAATTATCCAAGATAAATTCTACAAGAAAAAAAAAAACACAAAAAAACTATTGGGGCAGGATATGTATGAGAGTAAACAGCAGGTATGATTGAAAGAACAGTGTCCAGGCAAGATGAATAAGTTACCTTCTCATATCACTGAAGACCTCAGTGAGCAAGCCTCTATTTGCTTCTCTTACCAACTGGACTGCTCCTCTGGACTAGCCAAGCACTAGTCAACCTTTGTAACATAGCTGCTCCTGATAGATGTATAGTACAAGCCTGTTCACACTCCTGATCCAGAGACACAGCCTGCATACACCAGGTACCTACTCTGCATCTCAATGAACTGCAAGTCTGAGCCGTTCTGTAGTCCCGCGACGTCACCAGCTGTGCCATCATTCCTGGTGCACTTCTGTCGCTCTTCCTCTAATTGAAGCTTTAGTTTTCTAATCTGATAAGGAAATAAAGTCACCAATAAGATATCTGAAGCAGAGGCTTGGCCCAGAGGCCAAATCATTAGAACAAAGCAGATCCTCATCACATCAGCAAATCACATATATCATTTAAAAACTATTTTCCCAGTCCCAAGAAGGCAAAATGCAGGCACCCACCACATTCCTACATCTCCGGAAACCAGAAATAAAATCTTAGGTATATGACTACAGAAAAGACAGCCAAGTTAGTAAACCAGGGGAAGGCACCAAGGCTAGTAACAGAGAAAAGAAAAAAGCTGACACAGGTCTTGATCCTCCTCAGCAAAAGGTCATTCCATGCTGTATTTCTGTCTTGGCCCAGTACCATCCTCAGACAAACCCTTCACTTGTAAATTCCTTTTCAATTATAAATTCCTTTACAGTAGTAAGTTCCCCAAAAGTCAAGAGAGTCTCTTGGCCTGTTCACATCAGAAAATGGCTCATGCCCAGTAAAAGGGAATCTGACCTCTTAGGTAAATTTAGCCCTCTACTTAAGACCTTACTAATATTGACTATATCTCTTACATATAATTAAAATCCCGGGAATCAGCATAAGCGCACATGCAGAATGTCTGTTATAGAATAAGACCTTGTCAATCAAACCTGTCAATTGCACTAGCCTCTTGTGCCAAGACTGCCCATATTTTTCCTGCCATTTGCCCTTACCAATTTATAAATTGCTCTTTGAACAAAGATCAAGGTTCTGGGCAGAGCCCACAGCTCGCTCTTTTGGAGTGCCTATACTTTCCTTTTCCTTTCAATAAAATTCTTCTACTGCTTTGCAATCTGTGTCTCAGTCCAATGCTTTGAGACACAAGGCCCTGAGAACTTCCTGATCAGAGTCTTTTGACACCCATCAGTGATAGCACCAGTAAAAAACTAGACAGCTAGTAGCTAGAGGAAAAAAATTAAAAATATATTTAACTTTAGATCTACAAAAGAAACAGAAAACTTGACTCAAGTGAATCCAGAGCAGACCTGCAGAAGCAGGACTGATCTGTGCTATCTCTAGTCTCTGCCCAGCATATGTGTGGCAAGGACCAGCCAAGCACAGGTCAGCAAGCCTTACCCCAGCTGGACATAAATCAACTGGCAATTGTGTCCTCCTCCCAGGACAAAAAGCAGTCATGAGAACAAGGAAGCCCGGTGGATTCTCCATTAACTGCCTACTTCCCTAAACCTACCACCTAGCCCAGCATATATATATGTTGCAAGTCTTTGCAAGACAAGTTGATCAGAGGCCACCAAGCCTTGCTCCAGTCAGCACATGGGTCCCACACACAGAGCAAAGGGCAGGAAAAGGATCACAGGCTACATTCCTAAACCCACTGCCCAGCCCAACATATATACACATGACAAGGGCAATCTGCCCACCACTGCAAACAAAACATCAAACTGGAGGCCTAGACAAAAAAAGGGAAAAGCTGGCTGCAGAAAAGCCAAGCTGCCACTGAGTCCCCAGTGCATGGCAAGTCACAGGCTGCAAGAATGAGCACAACTGGCAGAGTGCTCTCTGACCCACTACCTTCTCAGAGGCCCTTCCTCTCCCCTTTCCTCACCAGCTGCTACTTCATAGGACCAGAACTGTCTCAACCCAACAGAACCCCTGAAGTGGGACACAGTTGTACCACTATTGGAGCAGTTAAGCCCCTGGAAATTGCTGCTACTCTACATGACCTGCATTGCCTCATTCCAGCAGCTGCCCTGGTTCAGTCTTAATGGATCATGAAATACCACAACCAAACTACACACAGAGGGAATACATGAGTAAACACAACAGGAGAAGCACAGAGAGCTAGAAACTGGAGGAGAATCACCTTCTGTACTAACAGAGACTGGTAAGCAAACACTCCCCACCTCAACAAGGAAGAAATACTGACCTTTGTTTTTTTCTATTTCACTTCATAAATGTTTCTATTGGTAGTTTATTTTAACTCATTTTTGGGGGGTTTGTCTTTTAAAAAATCCTTAATTGTTTTAACCTGACTATAGCATCCTTCTCCACAATAATTAAACTACATTCCCCCCACAATGTTATTTCATTTACCCTTACCTCACACATTTCATCCCACTTCTCCCCATATTCTTTCTTCTTTTTTCCTTCCCTCACCTCACTTATTTTTACTACTTATTTTAAAATTATACACCTACAATTTTTTTATCAAACTCCTAACAAAACATATTCCCTATTCCCATTCCTGTATAACATTATTGGGGATGTAGATAATGTCCCTAATTGTTTTCTTACTTCACATTAATACTGGTTTGATTTTGAATTGGTGAGTTTGTTATTGTTAGGCCACTAGCAAGAAAGGACACATCTACCCTGCAACTACCCAATCCTGCGAGAACACAGAAAATTTAACGGACTTTGGTGACTAAAATCTCCAACAACCTCAGATAAGCAAGTCTCAACCTAGAAACCTAAGAACTATGAAAAAACAAAGCAACATGACACCTAGAAAAATCAACAATTCCACAATAAAGAGTATAAGTGACAAGGAAATGGAAGAAATATCAAATATTGAACTGATAATGATCAATGAAATTAAAGAGGACATGTACAAACACCTCAATTAATTCAAGAATACAAATAAACACAGCTTAATGAAATAAAAAAGGATACAAATACACAGATGAAATTAAGGAGGACAATGCAAGATATGAAAGGGAAATTCAATAAAGAGAAATGAAAAAATAACAAACTGGGCGGATATTGGTGGCTCATGCCTATAATCCTAGCTACCTGGGAAGCAGAGATCTGGAGGATCATGATTTGAGGCCAGCCTGGGAAAAAGCATGACCCGATCTCAAAAATACCCAACACAAAAAAAAAGTTCGGTGCAGCACCTGCCTAGCAAGCACAAGGCCCTTGGTTCAAACCATAGTACTGCCAAAAAAATTAAAAAACTGAAATTCTGGAAATGAAAAGCTCTATAAGTCAAAAAAAAAAAATAGGAGGCATAATATCAGAGCTTGAAGATAAGAAAAACTCAGATGTATTAGAAAACTCAGATGAACTTAAAGAAAAAAATGAAGAAGTATGGAAGGAACATGCAAGATTTATGGGACACCCTTAAAACAACAAACCTATAAATCATGGGCATAAAAGAAGAGGTACAAGCTAAAGGCATAGTTACATAATAAAATAATAGCAAAAATTCCCCCAAACCTTGAGAAAAAGATGGTAATCCAGGTACAGGAGTCTTTTCAGACTCAACGCTGTATTATACTAAAAATATTAAGTATACAAAACAAGGAAAGAATATGAAAAGCTGCAAGAGAGAAGTGCCAAGTCACTTATAAAAGCAAAACCATCAGAATAACAGATTTCTCAACAGAACATTTAAAAGGATAGATGGCATGGAATGATGTTTTTACAAACCCTGAAAGAAAATAACTAACAACTATATCTAGCAAAACTATATTTAATAATTAAAGAAGAAATAAAACCCTTCCACCATAAACAAAAACTAAAGCAAATCATAATCACTAAGCCAGTGCTAAAGAAGATAGTTAAGGAATCTTACACACACAGAAGGGGAAGATAAACACAGTTCAAAAATAAAGAATAAATCTCACTAGACAAGTAAATGAGCAAATGAGTAGGGAAGAATCAAAAAATACAGAAACAAAAAACTGGCAAGAATTATTACATACCTTCCATAACTCTGAATGTTAATGGTCTCAGTTCCCCAATCAAAAGGTAAAGACTGCAGACTGTACAAAAAACAAGATCCAAGGGACATGGCTCAAGTGGGAGAGCACCATCCTTGCAATCAAAAGGCCCTGAGGTCAAACCCCAAAGTCACCAAAAAAAAAAAAAAATTAATAAAAAAAAAACGGAAAGCAACCCAAGACCCAACCACTTTTTACCTATAAGAAACACACTTCTCACTGGCAAAGTCAAAAACAAGTTTAAAGTGAAAGGATAGAAAAAAATTTTCCAAGCAAACGCAGCCTAAAAGCAAGCAGAACAAAGCAGACTTCAAACCAAAATTATTCAAGAGACATGAAAAAATGCTCACCATCTCTAGCAATAAAGGAAATGCAAATTAAAACTACACTAAGATTCCACCTCACCCCTGTTAGAATAGCCATCATTAGCAACACCACCAACAACAGGTGTTGGCAAGGATGCGGGGAAAAAGGAACCCTTTTACACTGTTGGTGGGAATGTAAACTAGTACAACCACTCTGGAAAAAAATCTGGAGGCTACTTAAAAAGCTAAACATTGATCTACCATTTGATCCAGCAATACCTCTCTTGGGGATATACCCAAAAGACTGTGACACAGGTTACTCCAGAGGCACCTGCACACCCAAATTTATTGCAGCACTATTCACAATAGCAAAGTTATGGAAACAGCCAAGATGCCCCACTACTGATGAATGGATCAAGAAAATGTGGTATCTATACACAGTGGAATTTTATGCAGCCATGAAGAAGAACGAAATGTTATCATTCGCTGGTAAATGGATGGAATTGGAGAACATCATTCTGAGTGAGGTTAGCCTGGCCCAAAAGACCAAAAATCGTATGTTCTCCCTCATATGTGGACATTAGATCAAGGGCAAACACAACAAGGGGATTGAACTTTGATCACAAGATAAAAGCGAGTGCACACAAGGGAGATATGAGGATAGGTAAGACACCTAAAAAATTAGCTAGCATTTGTTGCCCTCAAAAATTAGCTAGCATTTATAGCTAGCAGAGAAACTAAAGCAGATACCTGAAAAGCAACTGAGGCCAATAGGAGAAGGGGACCAGGAACTAGAGAAAAGGTTAGATCAAAAAGAATTAACCTAGAAGGTAACACACATGCACAGGAAATTAATGTGAGTCAACTCCCTGTATAGCTATCCTTATTTCAACTAGCAAAAGCCCTTGTTCTTCCTATTATTGCTTGTATTCTCTCTTCAACAAAATTAGAGATAAGGGCAAAATAGTATCTGCCAGGTATCAAGGGGGGTGAGGGTGTAGAGGGAGGGGGTGGTGTGGGTGGTAAGGGAGGGGATGGGGGCAGGGGGAGAAATGACCCAAGCATTGTATGCACATATGAATAATAAAAAAAATAAAAATTAAAAAAAAATAAATTTAGAATTAGAAACATGAAAAGTAAAAAAAAAAATTATTCAAGAGACAAAGAAGGTCACTTCATATTGATAAAGGGAGCAATCTATCAAGAGGATTTAGCAATGGTAAACATGCATGCATCAAACATCAGTGGTCCCAATTTCATAAAGGAAACATTACTGGACCTAAAAACTTGAAAAACCTCAACACAATAACAGTAACTTTATTACCCAGTATCATCAACATTTAGGACATCCAGACCAAAAAAAAACAAAATAGTAACAACACTAGAGATCAAATGGACTTAACAACAGATGACCACAGAATATTATACCCAAGAGCTGCAGAACACACATTCTTTACCACAGCTCATGGAACTTAATCTGAAATATTTTAATCATCTTTTAGGGAAAAAAGTCAATTCTTTATACATACAAGGAAACTGAAATAACCTCCTGTATTTTATCAGACTACAATCAAATAAAACTAGAAATTTATCCTACATCCCTACTTGTAGATGATATGATCTATATTTAAAAGACCCAAATGACTTCAATAAGAACAACAAAAATCTTCCATCCGATAAACCGTTTTAGCAAAATAGCAGTATACAAAATGAACATTAAAAATCAGTAGTTTTTTTATATACCAGTAATGAGCAGGCTGAGAAATCAGGAAGCAATCTCATTTGCAATAGACTCAAAAAAATAATAAAATACCTAGAAATAAACCTAACTAAGGAGGTAAAATACCTCTAAAATGAAAACTATAAAACACTGAAGAAAGAAATTGCAGAAGACGGAAAGACCACCTCATGTTCATGGATCAGCAGAATTAATATTGTGAAAATGGCTATACTATACCAAGCACCGATGGCTTATGCCCATAATCCTAGCTACTCAGGAGGTAAAGATCAGGAGGATCGCAGTTCAAAGCCAGCCCAGGCAAATAGCTCACAAGACCTTATCTTGAAAAAACCCAATCACAAAAAAGGTCTGGTGAGGTAGCTCAAGGTGTAGGCTCTGAGTTCAAGCCCCAGTACCACCAAAAAAAAAAAAAAAAAAGGCTATCCTACCAAAAGCAATCTACAGATTCAGGGCAATCCCTATCAAAATTTCATTGTCATCCTTCACAGAAATAGAAATATCAATGCTAAAATTAATTTGGAAGTACAAAAGACCCCAAATAGCCAAATCAATACCAAAAGAACAATGTTGGAGGTGACTTCATATTATACTAAAGAGCTATAGAAATAAAAGCAGCATGATACTGCCACAAAAAACAGACAAGGATGCCAAAAGAATAGAATGGACAACCCAAAAATAACCCCACAGCTATAGCCATCTGATTTTCAATGACAGCACCAAAAGCATATGTTAGAGAAAAGACATCTCTTTAACAAATGCTGTCAAAATTACATATCTACATGTAAAAGATTGAAATGAGACCTTTATTTCACCCTGTACAAAAATCAATTCAAAATAGATCAAAGATCTTAACACAAGACCTGAAACTTTGAAACTGCTAAAGAAAAACATAGAAAAAAACCCTTGACATCCTAAAAAGGACTTCAACTGCGCAGGAAATAAGAACAAAAATTGACAAATGGAATTATATCAAAGTAAAAAGCAAAGGATACAATTACCAGAATCAAAAGAAATCCTACATAATGGGAGAAAACCTTTGCCAACCTATTCATCAGATAAAGGATTGATATACAGACTATATAAAGAGCTCCAAAAAATAAGACACAAAAAGACCAGTCTAATTAATAAATGAGCAAACGAGTAACAATTTTCAAAAGTAGTAGTAAAATGCCCAATAAGTACATGAAGAAATATTCAACATTCTTAGCCATAGAGGAAATGCAAGTCAAAACAACACTGGGGAATGAGAGGGAAGAACAACAGGCTCTGCACCCTGTCCAGGGAAGATGGTGTCCAAATAATGTATACACATGTAAGTAAATGCAGAATTGATGAAAATAAAATTGAAAACAAAAACCACTGGGATTCTATCTCACCCCAGTCAGAATGGCAATTGTCAATAAAACAAACAAAATGCTGGCCAGGATGTGGGAGAAAAGGGAACTGTTGGTGGGAATGTAATTTGTGCAACCCTATGGAAATTAGTATGGCAGTTCCTGAAGAAACTAAAAACAGAATTGCTATATGATTGTTCCATACCACTCCTGAGTATGTTATCGAAAGGAATGTCAGTCAGCACACAATAGATATACCTACACACTCATGTTTATAGTAGCACTATTCACAATAGCCCAGGTGACCATCAACCACTGACTAGATAAAGAAAATGTTAACACACGCACAGTGGCGTTTTATTCAGAAAGAATGAAATTATGTCATCTGCAGGAATGGAACTGGAGATCATATTTAAGCAAAATAAGCCAGATTCACCAAGGTAAGTATCACATGTTCTCTCTCATATGCAGAGTCTAGACCTTAAAAAATGAATGATAGGAGTATAAAATGGGGACTGTTTGGGGTAGCAACAGCAGGACAGGGGAGGGTGAAAGAAGAAAGTGAAGTAGGGGTGATTATGATCAAAGTACTTTATGCAAGTTTATGAAAACAGAAAAATTAAACCTGTTAAAATTGTTTAAAGGGATGGAGAGAAATTAGAGATAAGGGCAGAATAGTTTCTGCTGGGTAGTGAGGTGTAAAGGGGGACAAAAGGGGATAAGGGAGGGGGCAGGAGGAAGGGGGGAGAAATGACCCAAACATTGTATGTACATATGAATAAAATAAATAAATAAATAAATAAAGGGATGGAGGGAATATAAAGAATAATCAAAGGAGTGAATTGGATCAAAGTAAATTATATGTATGGAAATATCACAAAGAAACCCCTTTGGACAATTTATATATGCTAATAAAAAATAAAACTATTTTCCTGACTGCACACAATAGGATACATGGTTCCAGATATTTGAGATAAGCTATGAACAAACACAAAAAGAAGCGAGTCCCTTGATCAAGTTTTCCAGGAAAAACAGCTTTCTTAATTCTTAGTCATTTTAATATAAATCTAAGTAAGGCTCTTTTCCCAAACTAGCCTCTCAGTTTCTGAACATCTCCCCTCCCAGGATCTTGCCAGCTACCTCTCCTTGCCCTCAGTAACTCATGCCTACAGTCATATACTACATCTCCACTCAACATTAGATACCCTGAACAACTTAGTGCCATACATTCTCCCCACCGCAACCACAATCTTGCATCCTTCTGGGCCATTCTCTCTAGATCCTAACTCCAATGTCCTTTAACCTGGCTCATACTTCTAATTCAAAGAACCATCTTCCTTCCACTGTGTCTTGAGATTTTTCTGGATGTCCTCTCAACCCTCCTTATCCAGTTTTATGTCTAGATTCATCATCATGATTCTTATATATCCCTCATCCCCCTTGCCCCTTTATATATGCCTGATAAAATCTCTCTACTCACCATATGCCCACACCTATATGGCTGAATGCAGCTGAAGAAACACATAAATAAATGTGTTCACACACATCTTTTAACATACCATATAATTTACTTCTTAATTATATTTATTATTTGTCTCTGATCTCTTCCCACTAGAATGTAAGGCCTCATGGGTCAGGGATTTTTTTTTTTAACTGATCTGTTCGCTTAAATATCCTAGTGACATTGTCTATTCTATAATGGAATTTCACTTGAAATTTGTTCAATGACTGAATAGGAATAAGGGAGAAAAATCAGCTTTCATCTCAACTACCTACATGCCATTTAGACTGAGGAAGACCCAGAAACTTCAGGGCCATATGAGTCATGGCCATGGATGCACTGGCAAGCACCAAAAGCACCCAGAAGGCTGGGGTCAGGCTGATTGTATGCATCACCCTAGGATCAAGTTAAACAAGTATCACCCAGATTACTTTGGGAAAGTTGGTATTAGGCATTACCACTGAAAGAGAAACCAGAGCATCTGTTCAACTATCAACCTTGATAAATTGTGCACATTGGTCAGTGAGCAGACACAGGTAAATGCTGCCAAAAACAAGACTGGAGTTGCCCCCATCATTGATGTGGTGCGATCAGGCTACCACAAAGTTCTGGGGAAGGGAAAACTCCCTAAGTTGCCTGTCAATGAGAAGGTCAAATTCTTCAGCTGAAGAGCTGAGGAAAAGACTGGGGGGTTGAGGGGAGCCTGTGTCCTGGTGGTTTGAAGCTACACAAAGGGAAGTTCATTAAATGCTAATAAGTTTTTTTAAAAAAACAATTGCTGGCAGAGTGGCTTAAGTGGTAGAGTGCCTGCCTAGCAAGTGTGAGGCCCGGAGTTCAAACTTGAGTAACACAATCAATCAATCAATATTTTTAAAAAAGGTTTTAAGGGAGAAAAATAAATAAAATCATTCAAGAAAATCCCCTAGAACTAAGAATAGGAGTTCCTAGAATTGACAGGGGCCAAGCATCACACACAACTTCAAAACTTATCACTGCGAGATTTCAAAACACTAAGAATAAAGAGAACAAGCTGAAGGAGCAGAAAAATACATCACATACAAAGTGTTCTCAGAATTCTCAACAATCTGACTAGAAGACAAAGGACAATGAAGAAATTACTTTTAAAAAATCTGAATGGAGCCAGGCATGGTTGTATACACCTGTGATCCCAGTCTCAGAGAAGATAGATTGGGAGCATAATGTTTTGAGGCCAGCCCATGCAAAAAGTTAGTGAAATCCCATCTCAACCAACCAGCTGAGTATGTTGGAGTATGCCAGTCATCTCAGTGATGTAGGAGGCATAGGAAGGAGGATCGTGGTCTTAGGCTAAACCTGTGCAAAAATGTGAGCCCCTACCTGAAAAACAACTAAAGCATAAAGAACTGGGGAAGAGCTTAAGTGGTAGAGCACCTGCCTAGCAAGCATAAGGCCCTGAGTTCAAACCCCACTACCACAAAAAGGGGGTGAGGGGGTGGGAAATGATTGTAACACAGAATTAAATACCCAGCCCAAACTATTAGTAAAGTAAAAAGGTAAAGTAAAGTAAAAAGGTCTGCAAGGTCATGAAAAATTATCAGCCCATACCCTTTCCTCAGAAGTTACTTGAAGACATACCAAAACCAGAGAATGAATAAAGGAGGGAGGAGGGAAAGACTCAGAGAAGGGAACCCAACCCAAATCACAGGCAGAGAAAGCCCCCACACGTGGATAAAGAGTGATCATATCTCCACATGGAAGGAATGAGCCATTAGTTGAGAATGGTCAAGTCAAATGCTCCAAGATTCATCAAGTTGGAACTGAGAGAAACCGGATGCTATCAGGAAACCCTGAGTGGGTTGAACCATTGTTTAAAACTGTGACTAAATTATTGATAAACACAAAACCAGGTAAATGCAACAAAGTGAAACAAAGAAAAACTACAATATTAACTTTAGAGAAAACAAGTAATTGTGAAGGAGATAAAAGACACTCTGAAAAGCTCCTAGAATATACCATGGTTACCCTGTGCCCTGATGACATGAACTTCATGAGGCTTGGGAATGGGAAGTGTGCAGGTATGTACAGAGAAGTGCCAATGGAGAATGCCTGAAACAGAACAATCAAGAAGCAACACAAGCATGTTAAACAGACAGTGCACACCAAAGAGTCAGAAAAGGAACTGGATAGAAATGGTTAAGGTAAGGTAGGGAAGCCAGGAGAGCTGACTGCTGTTTTTACAACAAGCTTTGTAGAACTAACTGACTCATTAAAATATATACCCTATAATTATTTTTAAAGGAGTAAGAAACAAGAAAGATGCAAAATGAATCTTTTTATCCTTGAAATCTTTAGTAAGCATATTTCCAATTCCTAATGAACATTCTAATTTACTAACAATTTACCATGTAACTTAGATAAAATTAGTATTTTCCATTGAGAAAAAATGTTTTTACCTGTGATAGTAGCTCTTCCTTCTCTCCAGCAAGTTTTCTTAGCCTTACATCTAAAATAAATGAAATGGACTGTTAACGAAATTTGTGATAGTGCAGTATATAAACAACAAAGTAATTCCTCATGCTCATAAATAGTAAACATTTGGTACATTACTTACTGCTCTGAACATGAAAAGAAATAAAAGCTTTAATTGTATTTGGAAGAGTACTTAATTATCTCAAACATATCATACACTGGCATTTACCAGGGCACTAAATACATTTGCTCCCAAAACAGTGCTTTTCTGCTCAGTGACAAATTCCAGTAAGAAAGAGACCCATTTACTTGTTTCAGATTTTTGCAAGCTTTCACCAGTAGACCCACAACTCAAAGGCCTATGGTATTCCCAAAGACTTAGCCCTTTGAAAGAGAGATCCAAATATGTAAAAGAAAATGGAGTAAGAGCAGGACTGCTGGAGCAAAGAAAACAGAGAAGTACAATGCTGGAGGAAGTCCCACAAAAGCTGGTGGACAGAGGGAAGGACAAAGGCTCTGAGGGTGGAACACAAAGTCACCAAGGCTCCTGGCCCAAAGAGAGGGTTGCTTCTTCCCCAGCAAGCATTAAAATGGGTCCCATGGGTTGAAGAGATATTCTAGTTCAATTAGAGAGGCAGCTGACACCTTGGCCAAATACCCCCATAACCAACGAAGGCCACAGCCCATATCAGTTCTGGTTCTCTCAGCCCTCCTAACAGACAGAGGGACACCATCTGACCACTTCTACTTTCTTACTCAACTGTATCCTGTGCCTCATCAATTTACATTTCTAAAATTCTCCACATTAGAGAATATGCTTACTAACTCTTAAAATGTTTTCAGCTTGTGCCACTCCTACAGGAGTGGGAGGTACACATACATAAAAACAAGATGGAAAAGGAAAAAAGGTTGTTTTCCAGTAACTAAACATAAGCTGATGGTACAGTATCTATCTGGACTATTTTTCTTCCTCTACAGTAGGATTCTTAGTGTGATTTCCTAGAGAGAGGTGTCATTAGATTCTTAAAAGGTCATATTTTAATATGCTTAGAAACCTTGCTCTGGAAGTTACACTCTTCTAAAACTTGTCTTCAAGAACATCTATTTCTTGCCTTAAGAAATGCAATGACACAGAGCTGCACAACCCCGAGATAAGCAGTGGAACACAGAACTAGAAGTTCCAGGAAGAAGAAACTAGAAACATACTGGGAAGTCTCCTACCAACCCAGCTTCTCTGGGATGTAAATGCTAGACTCTCTCTGCAGAAAGTTTAAGTGAAAAGCCGTATGTACATACCTGCAGTGCTTCTGTCAGGGGTTTCTTAGCTATACTTACTGACTGACAATAACTCAGGTGCTGGTTTCTCAAAGGCAAAGATGTCTGAAGACAGTATGTCCAGATTCTTCCTCTTAAGGATCTGGACAGTCTCAAACAGCCATTATGCTGTTTTTATTTTCCAAGTTAGGATATGAACAAGCTGGAAGCCCAATAACATTAATCCAGGACAAAGTAACAGTGTCTTACCTAGTGGCCCTTCTCCTGCTGATTCCAAGACCTGAGCAGCTTCTTGAGACACAACAGTAATGGCTCCAACCATGGGTTCATGATTGACATCACCATTGGGAGTGCCATCAGGGATTATAACTAAGCCATGTTTCTGTAAGAAAGAAAAATCTACCATCAAAAAAGATGGCCTCATGGAAGGAGAAAGTTCTGTGAGGTGACGCTGCAACAACATACACCTGCCACAGGTAAAGCCTAGTTAGAATTAGTTATGTGGAATATACCTCTATGGAAGAAATGATTTAATCCTCCAACTCAAAATGTTTTTTGTATTCAGGCGACAAAAGATGGCAGAATAGAGGAAAGAAGACAGCACAGCAGTGAGGACCTGAGCCCAAGACCCAGGCTAACATACCTCTGCTGTCTTCACTGTCTCCTGCAGGTCAGCCAGCTCCTCTCTGAGCGCATCTCGCTCATTCCTGAGGCAAGCAATGTAGTCTTTCTGTTTCTCTAGGGCCTGATTTTAGGCAGGGTAGCAAGGGAAAGAACAGCACAAAGAAAGAGCAAGTGAAAGGTAACTAATTCAAATAAGCAAAGATAAAGGCTTACAAAGCAAGGAAGCAGTTAGAAGCCTGAGAACAGGCAGATAGGAAAAGAAACAGCTTATGAATGTACAGCTCCAGAAGAGTTTTAATAAAAACTGATTCTCATGCATAAATCTGGCAAAACATGCTTCTCACATCAATAAGACAAGTCTTTCTTTTATAATCAATGAAGAAAACAGGAAAATGAAGAGAGCAGCAAGAGTTAAATTTTCCTTATTAATCAGCTCAATACATTTACATTTGATAAACAAAAAAAACACATTTCATGTTTAAAATACTTTATTCAAGAACACACTTGATTTTAAAAAAATGGCTTTGAAAGAAAACCAGCTAGTATACCTAAGTTATTTTAATTAAATATTGGCTGCATGATTGTTTGCCAAGTAGTATGGCAAAACACTCAGATATCACTTAATCCAAAATAACTAATCTCCAAAGGACTCTCCATGAGTTATTTCTATTAATTTAGTTTAATACAATTAAGTCTCATTTGGTTTTCTATGATATACTTTCAAAAGTGAAAAAAAAAAAAAACAATGACAAAATAAACACAGCCTGCCTAATGGAGGATAGTAGCAGATTAAGGATTTCAAAATCTTTTGAGTCCCTGAACATATTTACCTTAACTGGGCCTCAATTTCCTCATGTAAAAACAGAAGGAATAATAGCAGCACCCACCCTACAAGTGAAGGTTTAGAAGAACATAGCATGGAGCATTGTCTCTACTGCCTAAAACAACAGAGGGGTTCAGGAAAAGAAGGCTGTGAATTACCTTCTGTATCTTGAATCACAAATGTAAGCTTGGGAGAACAGTGAGGAGCAGGAACATACTTTGGTTATCAGTAACAAATCAAATCTACTCTCACATTATGTAATAAAATAACCCAGACGTTAAAACATTACTACAGTAGTAGTTTATGCAGGAACCTTGACAGATGGGCTATTTCAAAAAGCCTTTCTCTACATATTTTTTTCTTGTATTAAGTATTTTCTGCCACCATTCCCATGAGCCCAAGAAGGTAAATTACAACAGGTAACTTTCATCTCAATTTATTGGGTTTAAAAGTGGGTCAACTGTTTAGTTACTGATGGCTGAATAGTTGGGCAATTAAAAAAATTCATTATCATCTCAGTCTACAACCAAATTGGGAATAAATAAGAGATGACAGCAACTACCACTGTGCAGCGCAAGGTGATATGGCAGGCACCACTTTATATACACAGAATTTCTCCCTTATACATTATTTGTATGTGAAATGTCTCCCTTACACTCTCTAATGTACTAATTATCTTATCCTCACTTTACAGATCAGAAAATTGAAGCTCAAGAGGTTATGATTTTGCTCAATATCACAGTAAGTGGCAAGGCCCAAAACTGAATCTTTTTTTTTGGTTCCAAAGCCCTCACATATAGTTTTTTATAAAAGATCCAAAGAGACTGCATTCTATGCCTTTACTATCATCCCAGATGATGCTGGAAAAGTAGTCCGTTAAGGCAAGTCTTCTCTTATCCAAATTAAAATGTCAATACCTAACTTCCTTTCCACAGATTGTAGAAATTCACACTGCGTGCTGTGTCACAAATTTAACTATAAATTAATAACATGAGTTTTTAGCACTACACAGCCTTCACATGAAGTCAGTATTAACACTCCATTGCATTAGTAACAAATGAAACATTAGAAGAATGATGCACTACAATACAATCACTTCACCTTCTGATGGGTTAAGATATTTTTGGTTATTGCCATGTGCACAGTTATGACATGCATCAAAGTTTGAAAATTACTGAAATACCTGTTTCTGGAGATCTAAGTAATTCTTTGTCCCACCTAACCTCAAATTCTAGCATCAAACAGGGTCAGACATTGGAAGCCTGTGCTTGTAGTCCTAGCAACTCCAGAGTTAGAGATCAGGGCCTTGCACTTCCTAGGCAGGCACTCCACCACTTAAGCCACGCTCCCTAGCATTTTCTGCTTTAGTTATTTTGGCAGCAGGGTCTCATTTTTTGTCCAAGCCAGCATGAACTGCGATCATCCTATTTATGCTTCCTATTAGCTTAAGATGACAGTCTGCTGCTACCACACCTAGCTACTGGTTGAGATAGGGGGGGTGGGGGTGGGGGTAAAGAGTAGGGGGTGGATGGAGGGGGGTGGGTCTCAATAACAGTTTACCCAGATGACTGGGTGCTCCACATTTCTTTTCACATCTCATTTTTAAGTTCTCATGTAAATTTTTTAAATAAAATCAGTAATTTACAATTACAATTTCAAAAAGCCTAATGGAATTAATTGTTCAATTATCCCTCAGGAAGCTTTTCTAGGTTTCAATGGAATTCTAGAAAGTCAGTAACATCAGAATTATGTAAAAGTAAGTATATTTAGTTCTTTAAATTTTGTACAGTAAACTCTGAAGAAGTAACGTGGTTTCCCTGTGTTTTTTTATACTGAGAAGATGGGGTGATTGGAGCACGAAAAGAACTGGACACTGCCAATTGCCAGGGCTTCAGAATGTCCCTAACAACAATGGCTGTGATCTAAAAGGTTCATATTCTGGCATGTTCTCACACATGCTATGAGGGATCTTTGCCAACATTTCCCTATCCCCCATAACCTCAGTCAAAATAAGATTTTTCTCACTTGTCCTCTTTCTTCCACCACAGACCTTCCTTGACACAGCAAGCCTCCAAAAACTGCATCTGAGTGGGTCCCCTACTGCAAAACAGAGAGCTATTGCCAAGAGATGGGACTACCAACCAGTCCCAATATGAGATTGCAATTTTTTTCTGCTGCCAATGTACTTGCATCTACCTGCATGGCTACAAAAAAAGCAACGAAGAATTTTTTATTATCTAGGTCTCTCCCTTCGGGAGTTCTGGGGTTATAATTACAGATGACATTAGTTTGGCAGCTCAGCCAAGTCTTAAGAGTTCTATCCATTTCCATAATTAAGCTGATTTTTAATTTCTTTTTATTTTATTCACCAAGGATTTAAAGGATGCTAATAATATTTACCCATCTCCACACCCTAGCTTCTTGCTTTTTATTCAAATTCTTATAATGTAAGAATATCAAATTACCTGCAGAGTTTGAACTAAATACCTGCAGCTGCTTCTGGGTAAAACCCTAGGGCATAAAAGTTAAGTAAGTTCCTTCAAAAGTTCTTCTTGCAGGTTTCACAAGCCTGGAGTCAAATGGAAAGAAGAGCTCTTTCCAGACATTGTGTCAGGCTTTCCCATGGTTATATCTTTCTGTTTTCTGCTTATTCACACTATATAAATACTCACAAATAATCAAAAGGACATATTTTTAGGGATCCCTGGGTTAAGTTCTATTGGTCTATTCCTCATCACTGAGCTTCTAACCAAAGCCCAATTTCATCTCATACCCCAATTTTTTTATCTTTCCAAAGAAGTGTCTCCTGGAGGTCAAACACCTCTTTTGCCATGGTGTCTATTTTCTGTTGCATGTGCTGATTCTCCTGCAGAAGAAGAGGGGAAGAGAAATAATAGAAAAGCAGAAATTTCTTTATGGGGGGAAGTTGGAGGAAAACAGAAAAAAAATAAAGTTGATAATAAACTCTTAAAAGGGAGGAAAATCTGTGATAAACAGAAAGGACAAGAGTGGTTTGTAACAGTAGAGATGATATCCAAGTCTTGGTGATATCAATCTCATCAGCTTGTCCCACAAAAGCAAGCAAGGACAGACCATGAGATGTATGTAGTTCAGTGGTAGAGTGTATGATTAGTATGCTCAGAGATTTGGGTTTGAGCCTCAGCACAACAAAAAAAAAAAAAGAAAGAAAAAAGCAAATGTAAGCAAAGAGATTGGCAATAAATAACTTCCAACCACAGCTATGTAGCAACCAGGGTTTCTGTGTAACATGCAGCTCCATTATGTGTACTCTTTCTTTGATAACCATCTCTTTTTTATTCCCATCATGGAACAACTTACATTTCTAGAAGGTAACTTAGGCTTAGGAACAAATGAGCTTTTACCACAAACAACAGATAGTAGTTTTAAATTTTTCTTAAGTAGAACTAACAATATACAAAGACAGACATATCTCAGCTTGATCACTTTTATTTTCTGTTAGAAGAAGTATACTAACAAGAGCATAATGAATTATAAAGTAAAGATCAGTTTTTAGAAAAACTGGAATTTAACATGTAGCAATCCTAAAAGAATTCTTCAGATTAGGCAATTATGCTTAATTTATACCATCTTTTTTTTTGTCATTTTTATTAATAGGTATTAATTATACAAAGGGGTTTCATTGTGCATATAATGTACTTTGATCAAATTCACTCCATCAGTTACGCTTTCTTATTCCCCTTTTAAGACAATTTTAATGGGTTCCATTATTCCATTTTCATATATGTATATAAAGGGCTTTGATAATTTATACCATCTTAAACTTAATAGGTTTTCTCCAATGCATTATTAGGAAATTATCATTCCCATATAATTCTTAATTCTAGAGACCAAAAAGCATTATTTGTCATACTCAAACAAGGTTTTTCAATTGTATATGCATAATCATGCATAATAACATCTGAATGATCTTAATTATAAACATAAAAAAACCCTTAAAACTAAAGTTTTTTAAGAGTTTATATCTAGCACCTGGGGCTTTTAAAGAAGCCACAGTAATAAATTATAGAAACCAAGCATTATTATCCTTTGAAATGTAATTATTAATTTAAAACTAGAATAGTTTACCAGTTCTAAATTAAGCTACTGAATTTAAACAGCTCCCAAAGCATTTTTATTATCCCTTTGAAATAAATAAAGCAGGAAGGTATGTGTCTTTTTTTGTTGTTTTATTATTCATATGTGCATACAACGCTTGGGTCATTTCTCCCCCCTGCCCCCACCCCCTCCCTTACCACCCACTCCGCCCCCTCCCTCTGCCCCCCACCCCCTCAATACCCAGCAGAAAGGTATGTGTCTTAATTATGAAAAGAAATGAGTGACTGTCATATCGACACAAAAGGACAAAAGGGGAAAAGATTATTTTTTAATAGCAGCAAGACAGAGAACTTGGATAGTATGCTCCAAAAACAAGCAAACAAAAAAAATAGAACTAATTCACTGTAATCTGACAGATCCAAAGGGTTATCCATACCTACATTTCGAATCCACAAATCCTAACTATGCCGAATTCAATTTTTCTTAAAAAATAACACAAATGCTAACAACCCATATACACAAAAAAAGTAATTTCTTTTTCTCTACTAAGTGATTTTTCAAGTTATTTACAGGGAAAGAGTAAATGAGGAGACAGGTCTCAGGGGAAAAAAGGGGGAGCAGAGAAAGAAAAGAGTAGGGAAGCAGGGAGAGCGGTTGGGGGAGGGAGGAAGGGAGGGAGAGAGAAAGATAAGAAACAGACAGAGAGACACACACCTACTAGTTATCTGAGTCACCAGGAACATGGACAAGTGTAGAAAGTGCAGTATTTCCCCTGGATCATTAAGAGTTCGACTTCCTGATATTAATAACCTATAATCAATATAGTATGCAGGATCTCCCTCAGACTTACTTCTATATTTATAAAACACTTCAAGAAGAAAAACCACATTCAAAGAAGAACAGAGATACATGCAAGGAGGTTGGCCTACAAGTATGATGAATGCTTTCAAAAAGTTTTTGGTAGACTATACCTCTTCCCACAAAGATGCTGCCAATAAGGTGGCCTAAGTTCTCCATAAACACAAATATGTACCTTTACACTAACCAACCTTCACCTTTCTGTACATAGGTATGGATCTTGACAATTTCTTTTTCATTAGCTGCCTCAAAAATGTTCCTACCTGCATGAAGATCAAGATTCTTATAACTCAAGAATCATGTCCCAAAAAGTGGGACTCACTAGGGTACAAAGAATGTTTTTGCCTACTGCCTAAGATATCTTTAGGAAAGAGTGTGCTTAGGAATAAAACTTCTGCTATGAAAGAAGGGAATATCCATAGCATTAGTAAGTGTTAATTTTTTAAACTTGCCTTTATGTTTCACATTGGAAAAATTTTAGGACAGAGCCAAATAGGAACACAAGTGAACTCTTTTACTTTTGTTTTAGCTTTCGTCTCCCAACACACACACACACCCTTATCCTAGCCAACTCATTTAATTCAAAGTTATTTCCACAGTTCACGTACATACCTCAATAAGTTCATCTCTTTGCCGAAGGCCTTCTTTAAGTTCATCCATTTTATGCTGCAGCACGCTACACATATGTTTCTGCCTTTCTAATTCCTGTTATTAAATAAATGGTATTGTTTACACAGGTCATGGTACACAACAAATTCAAACATTTGCAATAGAACACATATATCAACTATGACTTCCAGAAACATGCCTGACTGCTAATCTAAAGGTAAAGGAAGATAGAACAGGCTCTACAGACACTCTTAAAAAATGAATAGCCAAAAAATAGGGGAAATCATTTTAAGTGATTCAAAAATCTACAAACAATAAAGAGAAAGGGGGCAATAAATTAAAAGTTTTGAAAAGCAAAAGATAACATAAAATAAAATGATAAATGACAAACTGCAAAAACATACAATTTATTTTCAGAGACAAAAGGTTATTACAATTTCTCCATACAGAGAACCTCTAAAATTAGAAAGGAAAAAAAAAAAAAAACTATAGCTACAATAGAAGAATAGGCTAAAGAACTGGACAGTTTATAGGAAATGAAATGGAAATAGCTCCGAATTTGAAAGATACTCACACAAAGAGAAATTCAAACTAAACTAACACCATATTTTTTCACTACAACACTAGTATAAGTCCAAATCACATAACATGTAAAAAGGAGAATTCAGCACTATCTTACAAAATTACATACCGTTCAACCCAGCAACAACACTACTCTTATGACTCTATCATAGACACACTGACAAAAAAACACAAAATGACCTACACAGTATGTTATTTTTGCAGGACTTTTAATAGCAAAACATTGCAAACCACTTGAATGACCATGAATAGACAATGAAGTGTACACACAATGGAGTAACTACACAGTAGTGAAAAGGAATATGAGATAGAATGCCAATAAACTACATTCAGAAGATGATAAAAACAAGATGCAGAAAAGCATTTATAGTGTGCTACCATTTTCTAAGAAAGTAGGGATACAAATAGATACACTTTGATATATTTTGAATGCTACAGATACTGATCTTTTTATTTAAAGATGGCTAATCTATCCTCTTAGTTTAAAAAAAAAAGGAAAGATAAACCAATTAAAAAAAAAAACTCCCCAAAGGAAGGAAGAAATGAAGGTGAAGAGATAAAAGATTTACTTCTCTAAATATGTTTTCTTTGTTGATTTGACTTAAGAGCTACCTATTTCACAAGACTAAATTTAAAAACAACCTTAGTGTCCATCAAAAGAAAGTGTGGAAAGCAGGGTCTGGAAGCTGAGACATGAGGATCCTAAATTCAAGGCCAGCCTGGATTACACAGCAAGACTCTGTCTCAAAACAAACAAAAGAAAATGGATAAACAAAATGTACCATGTATATGGTGGAAAATTATTCAGCCTTAAAAAGAAAGGAATTCTTGTCCTATAACATGGATGACCCTTAAGGACATGATACTAAGTAAAATAAGCCAGTTGCAAAAAGACAAATATGTGATTCTATTTATGAAGTACTAACAGTAGTCCAACTGACAGAAATAAAAATAAAATCATGGCTGCCAAGGCTGGGGGAAGGGTCAAATGGGGAAATCTTTAATGGATACAGAGTTTAGTTTTGCAAGATGAAAAAGTTCTAGATGTTTAATGCAGGACAGTGTGAATACACTTAACAGTACTGAAATGCACCCTTTAAAATAGTAAGTTTTATGCTGTATATTTTTACAACAATAAAAAAATTTTTAATTCCTACATACTGAAGATAAAATACAGTAAAGCTAACTACATACCCAGTTAGCAGCATAATCACAGAGAAACTATTTCAAGTAACTTTTCAAAACAATACTTCGGCTATACATAGCCTAGTGGAGAAAATAAAGGCCAAACCAAACACTTTCAACTATTTTCAGTAATTATACTGGTGTTAAACTTGGTATTGCTATTCTGGGAAATATAGAATAAAACAGTGAGAATAGAATAGAATATAATTGCTATCATCCCTAGTGACTCTGAGAACTAGGAATTGCAGTGTGGGAAAAAGGAGATACAGATTTAAGACAGAAGAATTTAAGTAAAATCCCTAGAGTCCTGAACATAAACTAGAACTATCAAAGCATAATATATTTTGTCATTCAAAGAAAAAAAACTCACATATGTACTTTCTAGATATATCCACTGAAAAACCTGTAACAGTGACTAACTCAACAGTAATAAGCACCACAAGCACCCACGCTGCTCTGCTAAAAGGACTAGGGCTCCTTGGACAAATGACCAGTTCCAAGTCAGAGATAGAAAATGGACAAGATGAGACAGAAGCATCCTCTTCTGTCAGAAAGCAAAAAAACTCTCAATTAGTCATCCAGAATACTTGGGAATCAACTTGAAGAGGCTCATATTAGCCAGAAGCAGAACAATTTGAGCATAAAAATAATAATAATAATAAGAAGAAGAAGAAGAAGAAGAGCTGCAATGCACTGAAAACACCAAAAGCATGAATTCATGAATTTGTAGTGATAGTTTTTAAAAAAAGTAAATAATTGTTCACCATGAAAGGACACTAAACAAACAACTCATTATTTTGACATTTATAAGTAAATGCATAGAACCAAGTCTATATCTTGCCTTTCCTATGTACACTGTCTCATCTGAGTAATAAGAGATGAAAAAGTTTCTCTTTAAAGATGGACTTAAGCTAATAAAGAAAGCATAAGAAGTAAAAAGACAACTCACACTATGGAAAAAAATGTTTGTGAATCATATATCTAATAAAACTTGTATATAGAATACATAAACAACTTTTACAACTCAATAATAAAAAGACAAAAAATTCAATGAAAAATAGGCAAAGAATCTGAATAGATATTTCAGATGATATACCAATAAGCTCATGAAGAGAAGCTCAAAATCATTAGTTTACCAGGGAAATGCAAACCAAAACCACATCCACTAGATTGGCTAAAATTAAAAAGTAAGATAATAGGTGTTGGCAAAGATGTGGAGAAATCAGAACTCATATACACTGCTTGTAAGGAATGCAAAATGAGGAAGCTTTGGCAAAAACACTGTGGCATTCCTCAAATAGTTAAACATAGTTACCATGTGACCCAACAATTCCCCTCCTAAGTACATACTAAAAAGAAACGAAAACATTATGTTCACACACAAAAAAATTGTGCACAGATGCTTATGCAGCATTATTCGTAACAGCCAAAGAGGAGAAACAAACCAAATGTCCATCTATGCAAATGATTAAACAAATGTGGAGTGACCACAGATGAACCTTGAGATCTATACTGAGTGAAAGTCACCAATCACAAAAGATTATGTATTATATGATTCCATTGCTATGAAAGTCTAGAATAAGGAAATCTATACACACAAAGTAGATCAGTAGTTAATTGGGGCTAAAGGATTGAGGGATATAGAGATCCTAGCTAAAGGGTATGTGGTTTCTTTCTGAAGTAATGAAAATATTTTAAAGAGACTGCCGTAACAGATGTACATTTATGTGAATATATTATAAACCATTGAATTATATACTTTAAATGGATGAATTGCATGACATGAAAACTGCATCTTAATAAAGATGCTTAAAAATAAATAAAATTAAGTAAACAAATAATGATAAAAATCATTTGATTCTAGTCTGCAAACTCTAATCAACTACAGGATCTAAGAATCCTGCTACAGCACACAGACATGTGGCCTCTTGAAGGAATGCAGCACCAATGAAGCAGAATGCCAAAAAGGCTACAGTTACATTTGGTTAAGTCTCTATACCTGACAGCCTATTTACAGGAACTAGAGGAAAAGGGAACACAGGAAAGATGTCAAAGGAACAAAAACAGTAAAATCTCTAAGACTGGCAATCTGTTAATACAAGCCATACAGTTTCTTCACAGATAAATTGCAGGGGGGAGTAGAGGGAGCATAAAAAGAGGGTTGAAGGCATGGTTCAAGTGGTAGAACATCTGCCTACCAAGCATGAAGCCTGGAGTTCAAATCACAGTGCAGAAAAAAAAAAAAGACAAGAAAGATTAGGAATGTAAAATAGATACAGTTGGGGGAAGGGGGGCGGTGTTACCTGTAGGACAGGGGAGAGTGAATGGAGGAGAATGGAGGTAAGAGAATATGATTGATGGGATTCATATACTTATGCAAAATAGAACAATGAAACCTCTTCCAACTGCTTTAAGTGGGGCAGAAAGGGTGTTGGGGGGGTTATCTAACCAAGGCACAATGTAAGGCTATTCACAATGAATTCCCCCTGTACAACAAATATATCCTAATAAAAATGCGAAAAAATTAAAAAAGGAAAAGAAGAAAGGGAACCTATTAATTAAAAGTCTTTAAAAGTAAGGCTGGTGGACTGGCTCAAGTAATACAGTACCTGCTTATTAGCAAGCACGAGAACCTTAGTTCAACCCCAAGTACCAAAAAAAAAAAAAAGTCTTAAAAGATATAACAACTGATTTCAGGGTGGAGAATTATCTGGAACCTGATTCCCCCCTCCCCCAAACATAGCCCAGGCTTGCTTTAGATTCATGATCTGCCTCCCTCTGCCTCCTGAGTGCTGTACCACCACCTTCTGGTTTCTTTTCAAGTACAAAAAAAGGAAAATCATCTACGGCATTTTGAAACTACTAAAATTTTAACAGTGACTAGGTATGTAATTGAAGGAATGAAGGAAATAGTATTAATTTTTCAGGTGTGAAAAGATCTTTTTATCATTTTTTTAAAGAGAGTCCATATTATCTACCAAAATTCATATTAAAATATAGGATGCTTAGAACTTGCTCAAATATGGGAGTGGGGGAAATGGAAAGCGCAAAACTTACTATGGGTTGATGGTATCTGGAGGCAGATGCTTGGTGCATGAAGATTCATTATTTTCCTTTATGTAATTTTTTTGTATGTTTAAAAGCCATATTAAAATATTTTTAAATGCTAGATAAGCTAACTTCCTACTAAAATGAATAGCTATTAAGAATAGAGTAATATATTTAGGACATTACCAATAGGGCATTCTGACCCTAAAATAGACATGAAGATAATGTTTGAAGATGCAATTACTATAAATCCAGCAAAAAGCATTTTGAAAAAAATTAAATGTTGTTGTTATTGAATGGTTGTTCTCTACTCTACCTCCTGCTATAATGAAGTGCCTGACGTCTTTGTGTATCCATGAATGTGAACATTCTATTTCATGAGGTGGTACCTGTTTGGGGCAAGAGAGCTCAGAGAAAAAGTATGTTGGCAAGACACTATCAGAAATATACAGCAGAGTATGTGAAGTAGATTTCCAAGGAATTAAAAAAGCTTACAGATTTTAAGTTGAAAAGCACAAGATTCTTTTAAAAATCCCCTACATATACTAAGATACCTCTGTATCTTAGCAAATGATGGAAAGAAAAAACAAAGTTGGTTAAAATAACTATTTATAGGTATTTTATGCTCAGGGGCATTTGAGAAGATGGGAAGATAACTACATTTGAGTTCTGATCACAAATAGCATCATAGTAAGATTTTTTTTCTAATCTGCTGGAAGCAAAAAGCCAGAAAAAGATATGAAATACATGTGGCTAGGCAGAAAAGGAATACATAGAACTCTAGGCAAAATAAGATGGCCCAGAATCTTCAAAAATAGTCTATGGCATACAAAAAGAACCAAAGAGGAAATCAGCTATTACCAACAAGTCATGGCCATGTTCAATGGGCTACTATGGATCCAACATGAAAGCATCAAGAGGCCTATTTTTCACCCAGGTGTTCTTATCCTAATCCTTTAAAGTGGGTTTTTTAAAGAGCAATTTTAGGTTCACAGCAAAATTGAATAGAAAGTACAGTCTTCCCATATACCTCCTGTCCCCACACATGCAGTCTCTTCTTCTATCAACATTCCACACAAAAGTGATACATTTGTTTCAGTCAATAACACTAACACATCATTATCCAAAGTTCATAGCTCATGTTAAGATTCACACATGATTTCTATGGCCTTAAATAAATACATAATAACACTATGGCCTTAAACAAATACATAATAACATTATGATATGATCCTCTACACTCTGCATATTCATCCATTCCTCAAACTCCTGGCAAACACATCCTAACAGTTTTTGAACATGACCAAACCAAACTGGAATAAGCATTTCAGTCCATTCAGTCCTTAAGGAAAGAAATTCCTATAAAAAGACTACTTAGAGAACAATGCTAGCATCTTATAGGTTGTATAAATGTTGCTTCTCCCTTTATTATGTTGAGATTGTTGTTTCTAGCAATACATCAAAACACACTGCTTACATTATTTTCATTTGTTTTTATATTGACAATGTAGCAGCAATTCATTTCTGGATATTGTAGCCATTTATTTGTCTTCTGAACTAACATCAACAATTTGTCAATGTCCAGGTCTAATAACCTTTTAAGAGAACCTGATTTGCTTTCTGCAGTTGTCCAACAACAAATGTAGACTGTAGGCAATGTACATTATAACAATATAGATTTTTACCTCCAAAGAAAACATCTGGCAATTTCTGGCCCTTGCTTCCACACTGCTATTTTTAAGTAACTGGTTAATGACTTCTCTCCGATTGCTTAGGAAATGGATACTCTTGAACCATTTCAAAACTTACAGAAAAAAATGAAGCCACCTCACCTTCACTGAAAGTCTCTAGAATTTTATGCTATGACAAGAAGAAAATAAGTAATTAACAGTAATTGCCATAATTCAATGATAGAAAATAAAAATAAAACTTGAGATGTAATGTAATCTATTTTTAAAAATCTAAAAAAGGACATAAGCTTTTCCCTCAGAAAACAAAATTTAAATATTTTAAGTTGATATCTTAATGGTGCTTTGCCAATTTTCTTAGACCATCCAATTTTGGCTGAAGCATTCCTAAATATGCTGCAATCTTCAATTAAACTCATCACTCTTTACAAGACAGGCTTTTATTTTCTGATCCAAGAAAATGTTATGGTACAAATGAGCAATTACCTTCGATTTTTCTTCATTTTCTCTATAAAATTCTGCCATCTGTTCCTCCTGTTCTTCAATAACATCCTTGAGGGTATCCACCTGGTATATCAGATTGTTCTTCTCATTGTCCAGTTGTGCATTTGAAACCATGGCTTTCTTGTACTTCTCTTCCACTTCAGACAAAGACTCCTAAATGACAAAACCATCAAGCTTGACATTTAAGATATATTCACTGGAAATATGTAATATAATAGTAAATTAGAGCACTGGTACAAACACACAAATATGCATTTTTGCAAAATACAAGTGGTTTGGACACTTTTAGTTTAGTAACATGCACATAAAGCAGGAAGGAAATGTATGTCCTCTGCTCCCCAAGGGGACGGGGGGTACGAAATTAAGCAGCAATATAGCCTCTTGAAGACAAAATGGTGTGCAGAAAACATTTCTGAAGATCCAGAAAACCTACATTTGTTGTTTTTAACAACAAAATATCTAGTATTCAGAATGTAGTGATGTAACAGAATTCAGACTTTCTTTATTCAAGTACACACTCATTTGAATTTTATCACTTCCTGGGCTTTTGTTTCCAGTATTTCCTATTGTGCATAAAAATGCTAAAATAAATGTGTAAAACATTTTTTCTACCAATTATTCAAATTTTAATCATTTAGTCATTTAAATAAGTAAAGCAATGTAAAAATGACAATTAAGAAAAGAGGTACCACCAGCAGTGGCTCACACCTATAATCCCACCTAGTCAGAAGGGGGAGATCAGGACCATTGCAGCTGGAGTCTAGCCCAGGCAAAAAGCTAGCAAAACCCCATCTCAACCAACAAGCTGGGTGTGGTAGAACAACCCTATAATCCCAGCTACTCTGGAGGCTGTAGGTACAAGTATCAACATCTAAAGTCCACACAGGACAAAAACATAAGGACCTACATGAAAAAAATAACTGCAGCAAAAAGGACTGGGAGCATAGCTCAAGTGGTAGAGTGTCTGCCTACCAAGCAATAGACCTGAGTTTAAACCACAGAATAGCGAAAAGAAAAAGAGAAGAACTACAACCCAATGACTGAAGTTTTATGCAACTCAGTTTTCTATACAACATAGCTTACAAGGATTCTTTTTGTAAATAACTGCATCTAATTTTGTAATTACTACTGCCTAGAGACTTTTTGTTTTTTAAGCTAACAAGAAAAATACTTCATATAGAAAAAGTAATCACTTCCAGAGTTAAATTCAAAACATACTAGTGCAAATGTTGAGAACCAAGATTACTAAAAACTCCACCAAAAAACTCTTAGAAATCATAAACGCTTTTGGCAAAGTTTCAGGATACAAAATTGATATACAAAAATCAGTAACTTTCCTATATACCAACAATGAACAGGCTGAGAAAGAAATTAGGGAAATAATCCCATTTACAATAACCTCAAAAAGAGTAAAATACCTAGGAATAAATTTAACAAAGGAAATGAAAGACCTTTTCAATAAAAACTATAAATCACTGAAGAAAGAAATCAAAGATTATGAGGAGATGAAAAGATCTCCCGTGCTCATGGATTGGCAGAATCAATATTGTGAATAGGGATATACACCAAAAGTAATCTACATGTTCAATGCAATCCCCATTAAAATTCCAATGACATTCTTCACAGAGATAGAAAAATCAATCCTAAAGTTCATATGGAAGCACAAAAGACCTCAAATAGCCAAAGAAATTCTGAGCAAAAAGTCCAATGCTAGAGGTATCACAATACCTGTACTATACTACAGAGCCACAGCAATAAAAACAGAATGGTATTTGTACAAAAACAGACACAAAGACCAATGGAACAGAAGACCAAGACATAAATCCATGCAACTATAGCCAAATGATTTCTGACAAACAAGCCAAAACATATGGTGGAGAAAGGACAGCTTCTTCAACAAATGGTGCTGGGAAAACCGGATATGTGCATGCAGAAAATGAAACTAGATTCCTGTCTTTCACCCTGTACCAATATCAATTCAAAGATGATCAAAATACTTTAATATAATAATACTCTTTCCTGAAACTACTGCAGGAAAGAGTAGGGAAAACACTGGAACACATAGGCATAGGCAATAACTTCCTTAATAGAACTTCAAAGGCTCAACAATTAAGAGAAAGAATGCACAAATCTGACTGCATCAAACTAAAAGGTTTCTGCACAGCAAAGGAAACCGTTACTTAGATTCAAGAGAAAGCCCACAGAATGGGAGAAAATCTTTGCCAGCTATTCATCCAATAAGGAACTAATAACCAGAAACTACATGGAGTTCAAAAAAACGAGACTCCCAAAGAATCAAAAACCCAATGAAGAAATAGGGACATTAACTGCATAGACAATTTTCCAAGAGATACAAATGGCCAATAAATACATAAAGAAGTGCTCAACTTCCCTGGCCATAAAAGAAATGCAAATCAAACTACACTAAGATTTCATCTCACCCCAGGTAGAATGGCTATCTTCAAGAACACAAAGAACAACAAATGTTGGCAAGGATGCAACTAAACAGGAATCCTTGTACTTTGTTGGTAGGAATGTAAACTAGTGACCACTATGGAAAGCAATTATGGACTCCTTAAAAAATTAAAAACAGAACTACCATATGATCCAGTGATACCACTCCTGGGCACATACCCAAAGAAATCTCAGGATGCAATAGAGACATATGCACACCCATGACTACTGCAGCACTGTTCACAATAGCCAAGCTATGGAGACAGCCCAGATGCCCTACAACTGATGAATGAATTAAGAAACTGTAGTATACATACACAGTAGAGTACTACTCAGCCATAAAGAATAAAATTATGTTGTTTGCAGGTAAACTGATGGAATTGGAAGACATCATGTTACATGAAGTAAGCCAGGTTCAGAAAAACAAAAATCGTATGTTTTCTCTATGTGGAAGATAGATCCAAAAGATAAACATGTGCACAAAAACAAACATGATTAACTTATATGTAAAGCATGTTTGTAAGAGTAGAACTATTCTATGGAACTCAGGGGAAGAGGGAAAGGATAGGAGAATAAAGAAGAGTCAATAATATTGAAATATACTGTATCTGTGCAGGTAGATGACATATCAATATGAACTGGAAGCTGTTGAATATACATGGGGTAGGAGGGAAAGCTGTTGAATAAATATGGGGTAAGAAAGAGGGTTGAACTGACCAAACTACAGTATATTCATAGCTGAAATATACTGAAAAAAACCCTTCTGAATACTGACTTTAGAATTAAAAATGAAGGACAGGACTGTAAAATGGGTCTGGTGGGGGCAGTGGGTACCTGTAGGAGGGGAAGAATGGAGGAGATGGAGGGGAATATGGTCATGTGCTTTGTACACATATACAAAATAGAAAAATGAAACCTTTTGCAATTGTTTTAGGTTGGGTAAGGGAAGTAGTGAGAGGGAGGCAAGGGACAAACCTAACCAATGTACAATGTAAGCATTCAGAAATGTTATAATGAATCCCACTGTACAATTAATGTATGCTAATAAAAATGGGAAAAAAAAGAATCCAAGATCAATAAAATGGACTCAAAACTCCAGAACCCTTATAATAAATTAATGGGAAAAGAATAAACAATGTTGGAACTGGATACTCACATTAAAAAGAATGAAGATGGACTCCTACCTAACACTATACACAAAAATTAACTCAAAATGAACCATAGATGTGAATATAAGAACTGAAACTATAAAATTCTTTAAAGAGAATATTGATGTCATGACCTTGGAGTGGATTATATTTTCTTAGATCTAACAAGAAAAGTACTATTAACCAAAAATTTTTTAAAGATTTCATTCAAATTTAAAAATTTATATTTGTATGGGTGCTGGTGGATGCTGTAATCCTAGCTACTCAGGAGGCAGAGATCAGAGGATCAAGTTTTAAAGCCAGCCCAGGCAAATAGTTCACAAAAAGCTATCTCAAAATACCAAAACAAGGGCTGGTGGAGTGGCTCAAATGGTAGAGCACCTGCCTAGCAAGTGTGAGGCCCTGAGTTCAAACCCCAATGCCACCAAGCACACACACACACAGTGAGATCCCATTTCATGTTCACTGGGAGGGGTCTAGTCTATAATCAAAAAGATAGGGGCTACAGGTGCAGCTCGGTGGTCGAGTGCATACTTAGCATGTGTGAAAACCTGGGTTCAATCCTTAGTACACCCCACCAAAAAAAAAAAACAGGTAATAAATGTTAGGGAGGATATGGAGAAATTGGATCCCTCATACATTGGTGGTGGGAATGTAAAGTGGTGCAGCAAACTTTGGAAAATAGTTTGGCAGTTCCTCTAATATTAAACATAGTTACCATATGATCCAGTAATTTTACTATATGATCCAGTAATTCCACTCCTAGTTATCTACACAAGCAAAATGAAAGCATGCCTATATAAAAACTGTATGCAAATGTTCACAGCAGCTTTATTTATAAGTAGAAACAACCCAAATGTGCACCTACTGCAAGTGGATAAACAAAATGTTGTAACCCATACAATAGAATATTATCCACCCTTAAAAATTACCAAAGTGTGGGCTGCTGGAGTGGCTCAAATGGTAGCTAGCAAGCATGAGGCCCTGAGTTCAAACCCCAATACCAATTTAAAAAAAAAAAAAAACCAGGCTGAGTGGCTCACACCTACAATCTCAACTTCTTAAGAGGCAATTGGGAGGATCTCAGTTCAAGGCCAGTCTGGGCAAAAAACTAGTGAAACCCTATCTCAACAAATAAGCCAGGTATGATGGCTCACATCTGTGATCCCAACTACTTCGGAGGCAGAGATTGGGAGAATTGAGGTTTGAGGCCAGTTCAGCCAAAAACTTATCAAGATTCAATCTCAACAAGTAATCCAAGTGTAATGGCATGCACCTGTGGTCCCATAATATAGGAAACCATAGGTAGATGAATCTGGGTCTAGCCCAGCCCCAGACAAAAACATGAGACTCTAAAAACTAACCTAAAAAGGGATGGAGGCATGGCTCAAGTGGCTAAGTACTTACCTAGCAAGAGGAAGTCCTGAGTTCAAACCCCATTACCAAAAAAAAAACCCTGATATATGTTACAGCACAGATTATTATAAACATTATGCTACAAGAAAAACCAATCACAACAGAACAATTTTGTGTGATTTCATATCATCCATATCTGGAGATTTCACATAAAATCTCTAGAACATCAAACTTGAAATCTTCCTGCCTCAGCTTCCCGAGTGCTGGGATTAACAAGCATGAACCACCACACCCAGCAATTGTTCACATAAAATTTGTGCAATATGATTTTCCTGTAAACAACAGCACTACAGAAGACTTTATAATTTAAGTGTCAAGGTAGTTTTAATTATCTTAATCTTGCTCACATAGTGACATCCATTTGGAATCAGTTTTACTTAAATGTTTCTCAGTGTAGGCTAGTGATCACCAGCAACAGCATTAATCGGGACCTGGATAATGTAAACATGCAAATTTTCATTCCTATCACAGACTCAATGCATCAGAAAATTTGGAGGTAGAATCCAGTAATATTATTTTGAAAAGCCCCAGGTGATCCTGGTGCACACCAAAGTTTTGAAGCCACTGTGTTAATATTTAAGCTTTGACTGTCTATGCCCATGTGCTTCCAGAGTACCCTCACAACCCTAGAATAAATATCCTCTTACTTGAGTTCAGTGACATGATACCTTCATTATTTTATTCTCTGTGTCATCAGCAAAAAGCTGATGACAAGACATGACAAGACTTATACTTACAGTCTTCTCTTGACAATTCTTTCTGGGATTACTTAAATTAATCCCACTTCCTTACTCATACCCTTCTAAGAATTAAAGGCATGGTAATAGTTAAGAAGAGTACTTTACTGGGCACTGGTGGCTCACGTCTATAATCCTGCTACTCAAGAGGCAGAGATCAGGAGGATCACAGTTCAAAGCCAGCCTGGGCAAACAATTCCAGAGACCAATCTCAAAAATACTCAATACAAAATAAGGCTAGTGGAGTAGTTCAAGTGGTAGAATGCCTGCTTAACAAGTGTGAGGCCCTGAGTTCAAGCCCCAGTACCGCCAAAAATAAAGAAAACTTTTTAAAACTAAAATTAACCAACAAAAATACACCAAGTACCTATGTCAGATAACAAAGATGGATAAGATATTGTTCTTGTTCTCAGCATCTCAAAATGTAGCCCAATTAACAGTACAAACCTATGAAAAGAAAGGGACAATAACTGGCACATACTAACGTACATCAAGTGCGGGTAACTGAGCTACTTTCAACTCATGAAGGGTGCTGGAAGCCTTGCTTGTGAAGTCCCTGCTTGTCCTTTGTCACATGCCAAGTCAACTTTTTTTTTTTGGTGGGGGGAGTGCAGTATGGGATTTGAACTAAGGGCTTCAGGCTTGTAAGGCAGTTCTTAAGTCATGCCTCCAGCACTTTTTGCTCTGGTTATTTTGGAGATAGGGTCTCAACATTTACCCAGGCCAGCCTGGACCACTTCATCCTATTTTATGTTTCCTGCCATTGCTGGGATGACAGGCACATGTCATCTCATGTGAGATGGGATCTCACAAATTTTTTTTTCTCCCAGGCTGGCTTGGAACTATGATTCTCCCAATGTCAGCCTCCCATATAGCTTGGGGCCCCATTTGCCCAGGCTTGCCTCACACCACAATCCTATCAATCTTAGCCTCTCTAGTAGCTAGGATTACATGCGTTAGCCACTGGCAACTGGCTCTAAGTCACTTTTCTGAGTACTTTACTTTTGCTGGTTTAGAGACTTGGTACCGGTTACAATTTTAAATTAGTGTTCAGAGAAATCCTTGGTTTCTTCATGATACTAGGAAAAGAAGTACATGATAACCAAATGCCATTTATAACCAGATGTCTGTCTCACATATTTATACTGAAAATTGGTAGTCATCCTTGCTGGGAAAACAAAAAGTCCACTTAAATTTACTTCCAAAGTCATTAAAGTACTAGAGAGGTGTATAATCCTTCTTGACACACAGATTAAAAAAAAAAAATCTAAGCAAAAGAAAATACAGACTGCATGCCTTCAAGTTCCTTCCTCCCAAAGGGACATACACAACAATGCTTTCTCCTTCCACTTTTAACACTGATTAAATGTGGTGACAGATTTAAGCAATATGTTTTCATTTAGCTGGGAAGAATTTTAAGGTCCAACTCTCAGTAAAAATATTCTTAGAACATTTTTTAGGTGTTTCCCAATTTAATTTTGTATGGCTGAGACACAAGAGACATATAAATATTTAATCTTAAAAACTGTAAGGAGTGGCTTGATGATGCACACCTGTAATCCCAGCACACAAGAGGCTGAGGCAGGAAAATTGCAAGTTCAAAGCAAGCTTGGGCCACAAAACAAGACCCTGTTCTAAAAAAAAAAAAAAAAAAAAAAACCCCAAAACTATAAGGTATAATATCTTCTGCTGAATATTTCAAAAAGACTGAACTAAAACATTTAAACATAAGCAAAGATTAAAAGTTCACCTTTCTTATGCTTTGCAGGGTAAGCACATGCTTGAAAGACAAACACTGTTAGTAAAGCTATGTGCAGTGGGTTAAAAGAACTCATGAAACCACCATTACCAACAGTTCTGCATACAGAGCATGCATGGGCTACACAATGGGCTCTGTACCTTAAGTTCTTTAAGCCCCTGCATGTATCTCCCTTCTACATCCTGTATCTGGTCCTTCAGGTCATAGATATCCTGCAGGACATAGGAACGAACCATTGCATAAACGACGCACAAACATATCTTCAGACTTAAAGGAATCGGATGAAAGACTTACTTTTGTATATTCCAGACTAAAAGTACAGAAATCAAAATAGAAAAATGTAACTCCCACTCCAAACCACTGAAAGGGACAAACAGGTCAGATGATAGTGGGGCTGGGAAAAGACTGGTGAATTAAACTAGCGTCATATTTTCTTGGCATTAAATTCCATTAAAAACAGCATAACAAAAGGGGGAGGGCTACATATGGAAAAAAGCATATAAATTCTAACATTTTTAACATACACTTTTTAATAATAAATCACAAATAACTTTCAGCATGTCTTGCCTAAAACTAGTAAAATATATAGTAAATTAGAAGCAAATTTTACTGATCTATTTGTAAGTTTCAAAAACTATAATAAAAATGTATATGAAGAAAGTTATCTTTCAATTAATTTAGGAGGGAGAGAAGTTAAACACAAACAATTTGAATACAATGTTAAATGACATATTCTATCCTGAGGATATCATTTAAATGATGAGAAAAGCTTATGCTCCAAATGTTACCATAATACCTATAAGAAAAGTTAACTAGGCCAAATTTTAAATGGAAAATATTGTTTCCCTTGTGCCCATTTCTGTTATATAAGGCCAATTCTGAATTCTCAATTTAGGTGGGACATAACTGCAGCAGGGCCCTACATATGATTCTGCAATTACAAGCAGTATTGATGGTGAAAAGCCAATCGTACACATTTTTGGTATTGTACTTCCCTGCCCCCATCATTCCATGCCTTGTGGATTTGTCTTTTCCTCATTGATTCATTCAGCAGATTATTTTCAGAGGACCTATCAGTACAGAGTTGCTAGGACACAAAAGCCTCACTTCCTTCAAGGAAGTTATTTTCACAAAGAAGAAAAAAAGAGCATCAAGTACTACAACAACAGCAAGTCTGAGGCTGCAAGGCTTTGTCTTGTGTTCTTCTATCCCACTAGAATGTAGCACCTAAAAGCAAGAATTTGCCTTGTCTAACTTTATACCCCAGCACTTACACCTGGTAAACACCAACATCTTCAAATCCATGGCCATGCTGGCCTGGGTCCAACTCTCCTTCTCTGCCACCATTCCAAACCACTCCAACCTCCCCTGACTTCCATCCCACTTTTACAAACCAGACTCCTGTTCCCACCTGACCCACAATCATATTCAAGTACCATTATACCTCCTTCTCTATTGTCAGAGGGAACCTCTAGCCAGGTCAGCCTGAGCCCCACTCTCCTCTTGCCTCAGGCACTCTACAGTCACCTATCCTCTCCTTTTCAACCTTCCTCAAGCCAACCCATGAAAGTAATAAACAATTTCACCTTTAAAAGAAAGTAGAAACTTTCTCTAGTCTTCTCTCCTCCAGTTATTGCCTAATCAACTTCCAGCCTCACATATTTACTTCAGAGCAAGTTTCTCATATTTTCTCTCCTGTGACAGTTTTGACTTGCCCACCTCAATCCTCACTGTTCAACCACAGGGTTACTATTCTCCAATACTTCCTCTGAACTGTGACCAAAGTTAACTTTTAAGAATGCATATCAGAGAGTATTGCTCCCCTATTTAATATAGCACATTTATCAAGGTAAACGGAATTCCTCTCAGGCTAGCAAAGAAGATGCCTTGTGATTTGAATCCTGACTTCTTCTCCAGTCTTCTTTCTCACTCACAACTCCTCTTTATTTCTCATCCTACCCTAAGACAATTTTGCTGTTTAAATAATGTTTTGGTTTTTTCTGAATTCATCTGAGAAAGCCTTTCCATTCAATCTCTTTGCTTGATTAATTCTGTTCCTTCCTCCAAATCTTAGTTCACAGTTTGCCTTCTCTGAAAGGCTTTTTGTTATCTCTTCTCCTACTCTAATTTAGATGATTCCATTCCTATTCTTGCTATCATCATCTCATACCACCTGGTTTTACTGGTATGAATCAGTTTGTCCTCTCTATGAAACAGTGACCTCCTGAAGGTCAGAATGTGTTTTGCTAACTAACTCTCCAGAGCCAAGTGTTCAATAAACTTTTAATGAAGGAATACAGTTCATCTTACTATCCTTCTCCCACTCCTTACAAATAGCAGGTTCGGCAAAAAAGACAAGTATATATAATATAGTTCTCATCTTCCAAATAAAAGAGTTAATTAGGATAGAGACTCAACCAATAGGTCAAATAAGCTTTTCATTATTTCAGGTATTTCTGTGACCCAAATATTATTACACTTCTATTACAATGAAAAGCTGAAGGAACTGTATTCAAGCAGCTGAATACAAAGGTGCAAAAGATTAAAATATCCTATAGTCTGGTTCTTTGTAAATCCACATATTTTCCATTTAAAATATGGCAAGTTAATTCTGAATTAGTTTTACATATATACCAAAAAGGTTTTGGCACTGGCAGACTTCACTTTAATATCATCAAATTTTTAGGAAAGAGGGCAGAAAAGAGAATTATCTAATCTTCTTCCTTTCAGGTTCTGAAACATTCAAGAAAAAATTTTGAGTTATATTAGCCATTTCTTTAAGGAAACCATACTTCTTATTCTTAGTAAGTCACATTAAAAGTTAAATGCTCCAGAAATCAAAGGAACCAAAACTTTTTAAAAACCAAACCAAACTGAGGTTTACCCGCAATTCACTTAATGAAGTGTCTGGATCTATTAAGCTGCTGGTGTCCCCACTTCCTCGTCTGGATGAGTTTCCACTTAGAGGGGTTGTTGCTGAGGCAGAATTTCGTGATGAAGGCTAGAGAGAAATATGACATGTCTGAGTTTTGTTTCCTTAAAGTGTGGTCAAAAGTTACCAAGTCAATTGATAGACAATTTAGAATAGTTTTCGGGGAAGAGGCATCTAGAGAAGGGCCCAGGCATACCAAACATAACTTCATTAAACACTTTATTAGAGTCTAGAACTCAAAATAACCAAGAAGGAAATAGTTCTTATGGAAGTTGTTTGGTTTTTATCTTTGCTACATTCAAACAATACTTAAATGACCACATCAGATTAACTCAGAGAAGTTTCAGAACTTTATAACTGATATGCTAATTAACACTGCCCTACTTAGTTCCTAAAATTGCTCAAGAATCTCTTCTTGGGGCTAGGGCTGTGGCTCAAGTGGTAGAGCGCCTGCCAAGCAAGCATGAGGCCCTGAGTTCAAATCCCAGTACCACAATTAAAAAAAAAAAGAATCTCTTCTTTTTCTAATCCTTTGTTGATAAAGATGGGAGAGTCTATTTGTAGCTGAGAGCAAAACTGCAGATCACTAAGAATTTAGACTCCTTTTCCCAAAAGTATGCTATTGATTAAAAAACAGCAGAGACCTATGCCGTCTAATGTACTAGCCAAAAGCACTTGAAATACGGCTAGTCCAAATTGAGATTTAAGTATAAAATACATACCAGAATTCAAAGGCTTAGTGTGGAAAAAAAGAGTATGTCAAAATATTTTAGATATTTGGATTTAAATATTATTTAAATTAATTTTGCTTCTCTTTACTTTTTTAGTAAGATATCAGAAATTTTAAACTTACAATTCTGGTTTGCATTATATTTTTATTAGACAAAGCTGATCTTTCTCAAGTATAACCTAAGAGGTTTAATTAACCCTGACAAATAATTTCCATAACTTTCTAAAACTACTTTTAGAAAAAAAGTGGAAACTTTACCATAAAAGCAACTCTTAGAAAGGAGTTAAGAAATAATTTATCTATAAAAGAAAAAAAAAAAAAAAACCTGAGTTTGTCCCCACCATTCCTAAGCACACCATTTTCAGTGTTTTATAGCTTCTCAAGATCAATTTCTAGAGGAATGAGAATCAAAAGAACAGCCAAAAGCTTAAGAGGTGACAGCTAATGAAATGTAGTCTTTTCTCTTCCCAGGGTTTCACATGATTTAACTTCAGAGGAATTTTGAGGGTCAAGGACAGGAAATAGATGAAGGGAAGAAAAGCAAGCTCTATCAGACCAAATGGACTAAAATAAAGAATGAACAAGACACAGAAAGTTTAACTGACCTTGAGATCTTAATTCCCTCAGAAATTCATATACTCACCCTTGTGTAATTTTCAGCATACTGTTTATCAGATTTTTCATCCAACTAGAAAGGAACAAAGGTAAAAATCAAGGAAGGTAGTTAGCATGTTGGGGTTTTTGGGGGGGAGGCAGGGAGGGAGAAATGAGCTCATTTGAGTTCTCCAAGTTCAGTGATGATTGGAACCTAAAAACAAACATACTGAATTTTGAAATAAAGTTAAGATACAAAGACAAAATGTCAAGAACTATAATTCTTATCTCAAGGAAGACATGCAGTAAGCAAGCTTGTGTTTACTCAAAAGTTTAGAATGATAGATTTTCTTTTCATGGTATTTAAAATACATTAAAGAAAAACTTCAGCTTTAACACTTCAAATATCAATTTAAAAAAAAAAACCTGTGTATAGCAAAACAAAAGTCAACTAAAGCCAAAAGCCAAAATCATATATTTTTAAACATTATTACGATGTGGTACAGATAGATAAAACTACTTAGTGACACTTACCCAAAATATTCAGACTGAACTAGACCACACTAAAGACAACAACATATTTTTTCCTCACATCATTAAGGATATTTTGTTTTTTTAAGTGACACATACACATATGATCTCCAACCCCATCCCACCAAAAAAAAATTGAAATAGCACAAAAAGGTATGAGAACCAGGCTTCTTCCTACCATGCCATACTGTGACTTCTAATTGCAAAAGGCAACCAACCTCTTTAAAAATTCTAATAATAGTGTTTCAGGCACAATCAAAAGTCTCAAAGTTTTAAGAAAGCACTTCATTTTTTTTTCATGGCATTTATTATTCCCTGACACATGATATTTATTCATTTGTTTATGGTCTGATCTTTCTTTCATATAAGCCTTATGTCTATATGTTCTTTTCTGTGTTCCTAATACCAAGAATAGCACCTAGCATATAGGACTCAAAATTCTACTGGATAAATGAATAAATGCATTATATACCACCAATACTTACAGACTTACCTAATACATCTTATTAGGTTCATAATAGTCTATTATCTCAACATGCCATAATTAAGTTAACTTATATTCCACTGATAGGTCTTAAGGATTTTTCAGATAGTATATCAAGAAAGGAAATACCACATTAAAGGTCTCATCTGAAACCATGGCTTTATAGATGTGAAAAAATTCAGAGGTGAAAAATTTTGCTGAAGGTTGAACAATTAGTACATGCCAGAATTGGATTCAAACTCCATTTTATGAACTCTAGTGTTATTATTATTTACCTGCATAAGCTATCGCAAGTACAGTAAGAAGAAAAAGTCACATGGGGATTTACTAAAGGACCAACCTTCCCAGCCCAATCCAGAGGAAAGAGATTTGAAAAATGAAAACATGAAACATCATTATTTCTGGGTCTGCTCAGATCACTTCACACTGATTTCCTCATATCTGAAAGTTTATTACCGACATCCATCATGTGGGTAATAATTTTAAAAACCTTTTCATTAGAAGTACTATATTGGTAATATAAATACTGTTTTCAGGTATTTAACTCTTTTTTTGCTACTTTTTTACTGTAATACTCCCCAATAAACTATTCTATTTGGATTTTTTTTAACAACATGTGAAATGGTTTTCAACAAACAATGACAGTAGTTGAAATTTATTAGTATTGCCAATAATAATTCTCCCTCAAATCTGTACTAGTAAAACACACTGCCTAATATTTAATGTTATTCTTCAAGGTAAAAGAAATATTGTATTTTAATAAATTGCCTTATTTTCATCAGTATTTTCTAACTCTTTTCTGCTAATGAGTTGAGAAAAACAAGCACCATTCAAAATTAAAACAAACTTTTAAGTCTATTTGAAATCCTTCCTCATATCTGCCTCATAAAAATGACTTCCAAACTCACCCATTTTCTAGTAGACCATCACTTTGGAATAATCTCACATTTCAGAAGCTGCATTACTCAATTAGATCATCATAATACTGATTTTATTATGTTCAGTATATTCTAACAGATCCCAATTGTCACAGCCCAAACTGATCATGCGCCAAACATCAGGGATTGTTAAACCAGCAAAAAATGCCCAGAGCAACCATGCCGCAGTCCTCTTGTTCTGGCTGCAGTGACTTGTCCAGAGACTCTTAATTTGTCACTTCTGAGCATCCTTGTACTATATAAAGCTAGGTAAAACCTAGTATTCTAAAAGCCTTGTGGATTCAATAGCAGCGAAATCTACATATGTTCATAATGATGCCTGGAAAGTCTGCAAGATCCTGAAAAAAGCTTTTTAAATGGGATAAAATTCATATCATGTTTAAAGTATAAAACTGTAGTCTAATAAAGCATTTATAGTGTGATCTGCTCAATGTAGTCATTAGATCCTAATTTTCTGTTAACATCTAACATATATATATATGTGTATATATATATATGGGTTAAATATCTCTTATCAGAAATGTCTGGGACCAGAGTGTTTCAGATTTCAGATTTATTTTTCTGGATTTGGGAATAGTGGCAAATGAGATGTCTTGGGGATGCGACCCAAGTAAACATAAAATTCATGTTTCATATACATCTTATACACATAGACTGAAGGTAATTTTACAGTATTTTTGGTGTAAATACCAAGTCTAAATTTTGACTAGAACCCACCACATGAAATCAGGTATCGGATTTTCCCCTTGTGGCATCATGTCATTGCTCAAAAACGTTCAGATTTTAGAACATTCCAGATTTCAGATCTTTAGTTTACGCATCATCAACTTGTAATGGTAATGCTATCCCATAATCATTTGAGAGCTGGGCACCAGAGGCTCACCTATAATCCTAGCTACTTGGGAGGCTGACATCAAGAGGATCAAGGTTCAAAGCCAGCCTGGGCAAATAATTTGTGAGACTCCCCCCGGCAAAATTACCAAAGCAAAACAGACTGGCGGATGGATCAAGAGGTAAAGCACCTGCTTTTCAAGTTAGAAGTTGAGTTCAAACCCCAGTCCCACAAAGAAAAAAAACAGATTGGGGGTGGAGAAGAAAAACAGAAAACAGAAGATCTGATTCCCTATGCAGAAAGGAAAAGAATTATCAATTTTAATAATACCCTAAAGCAAAACTGACTGAGGATACCATTAAAACTGGGTCAATTATTAACAATCAGAAACATTTTAGTAGTTTATATTCTTTTCCTTTATTCTAGCCTGACCTGGAGAACACAAATAAAGCCAATAAAGAAGAAAAATAAGACAAGGCAACTGTAAATACTGTATCATTTTACAGTGAGGTTTATAGTTTTGCAGTACAGTTTAGCCAAATAAAACTAGGGTAACCATAAATACTATATAGTTTACAGAATCAGGGCCTGTACCCTGTACACCTCCTAGCTCAGAAGTTATTAACTATCAGCCTGTAAAGATATATTTGTTTCACAATGTGGTAGCCAGAAAGTATCTTCTAAGTTTTTAAATTCACTGTCAGCATTTTAAATCAGAATATTTCACATGAAAATGAAAGTTTCAGCTTATCTTTAAAAGGCTGGGGGGGCGCAGGAGTAATCAACATCAAGCCCCCCTTTTATTTGTCTGAATAATCTGTATAAGAAATACTATTAGGAAGCTTTTTGCTCTAGAGATAGTCCTAGCAAGTATTTGAAGCTTTGCAAAGAGGCAAAATTAAGGATATTACATAGGCACTTGTATAGCCATTTAGAAATAGAAAAGTCAGTGACTTATAGGTTATAAAATAATAGGCAGATTAGCAAAGCTCTGTTCAACAGACTCTTTTGCTTACATTAAAGGTTATATTTAATTGGTAGAGGCAGGAGGAGACTTTAAAAAGCTCTCAACCTTTTCATTTCTAAGTAATTACTAAAGTAAAATGCCAAGAAATAAATGTAAAGAGGGTATTATCACTAATTCAGACATCATAAATCAGAGGCTGACAGAAGCAAAACTGTTAAGAGAACAGGTATATATACAATACATCTGATTATATCTATGAAAAAAAGATATTGTTGATCAGGATAATAAAATGGGTAATTTCCAAGGGGATAACTACAAAACCAGTCTTATAATTTAACATGTAGACAGAGTCCTTGATGTGACCCATGATGATACTGCTTCACAGCCAAATTTCAGAACCAAAAGTCTGGACTATTGAAGGACCACACTTAACAGTTATTTTCTAGGATTAAATTAGTTCAAAAATAGCTATTTTATACACAGACTGAAATAACAGTTACAAGCAATGATTTTCACATTTAAAAATTAAATTTTTCCAGGAAAAAATGCTGCAGCTCATCCCTTCTAACATACTTGACAATCATGACAGCACTTATCTCTGGGCAAAACAACACTCATTATAGCAACAGAGGGAAGGAATCCCAGAGGTGAGATGAGCAGATAGGACCTATTTTGCTGGCTGAGGTTCCTTCATGAAGACAAAATGCCTCAAAGTCTCTAATGACAATCTCTCCCCTCAACTAGTTCTCAAAGACAAACAAAGCAATGGATAAGCACACATCTTCAAAACAATATCGTAATTCATGTTTAAAATACCTTCAGGTTATTTCCAGTTTCTGAAAACTAGTAGCACTTTACTAAGTAGTATATTTTACTACTCTACTTTTAATACTTGTCACTTTACAGATTCAACAAAACCAAAAGGAACAAAAAAATTAAGACCAATCAGGAAACCTGAATATGGACTAAGTATTAGACAGTATTATGGAAGTACTTTTTAATTCATCAGGTATAAAAATGATATTGATCTGAAAATATTTTTTAGCGATACATATTGAACTACTTATTAGAAAATGGTATGCATGGGATTTGTTCTAAAATAATTCAGATAAAGAGAGGAAAAAAAAAGACGAAACAAAATTAGCAAAAATAATGGCAATTGTTGAAGCTGCTGATGGGTTCCATAGGACAAATTTTCCACAAGGGAAGAAAAAAGTTTATTTTTTTAAAGGATGTATTAGTAAATATATTCCAAAACAATTAACTGCACTTTATGTTAGTATGTTCAAATATATCCTAGGGACTAAATTAAGCTCCTAATTTTAAATACCTACTGTTTATTAGCTGTTAAGTCACAAGCCTCAGACAACATAATCACTCCATGCAATACACTCACGCTGATCAAATCTGGGACACTGCCATCATCCACCTCAGAGACAACACTCCCCCTACGATTTGAGCGACTAAAGTAATCAGCAGCAGAAACCTATCAGTCAGAAAAAATGAGATGCTTTAAAAGGCAAGAAAAAGTTAAAAGTGAGGATAAAAACTGTTTTGCTTATTTTAATTTCAATGTATAATAAAGTATCATGAAATGAAATGAGGAAACTTTTGCAATTAAGCCTGCCCAAAAATAGGAAAAAATAAAAAGGGAGGAATGATTTCTAAACTCCCTAAAATAAGCTCTTTCATTCATATTGACTGTAATTCTAGACTAGAGATCATTTACTGCCTGAGGGCAAGCAAATCTCCCATGTTCCAGCATTCTCAACAGGGGGGTTTCTAGGATGGTATCTACCTGACATCTCTATATTTCACAAAATTTATAATTCATTATAGCTATCAACTCTGGTAATGCCCAGTTTTCACAATTCCCTTTTTTTATATTCCACAAGACAAGGAAATATAGGACAAAATGACAATGGAAAGGAAACCCTGACCTCTTTTTGGTTCTCCAACTAGCCCAGCTATTACCTGGTCTGGAAAGCTTCTACCCCGCCCACCCACCCCCAGCAACAACTCACACTTCAGGGCTGCTGTTTGTGACCTCCACCCAAAAGGCCCTTCAATGTTCCATATTACATCACCTGCTTTTGATTTCTCTCTTGTGTTCCTTTCTTTACTAGCTTATTTCCTATCTCTTTCATTAGGATATGAGCTCCACAAGGTCAGAAATTTGCTCTCTCTGGTTTAACACATTATTCCTAGCACTTAACACAGTTTCTCAAACATAACAGGCACTCCATGAACACCTTGCAAATTAATAAATTAGTTTTACCTCACTCATCAGTTATTGTTCACCTAAACTGACTGTTTACCTTTCTTTGAAACTCTTCTCCTGGAGGAAGGATTCAGAAATCCATCCACAGAGACATAATAGGCTTAAAAGTATAAAGTTTTGCTAAGAGCTAATACAATCAAACAATGATATTTTTATTCATAGTAATAATAATGTAACTTAGATTATACATACCTAATATTTATTACCTACTCTCTCAGAACTTTTATAGGTAATTTCTAAATAGTAATTCATTTAATCCACATATTAAGTCTACCTGCAAAGTAGAAAGCCATTAACATCTCCATTGTAAATACAAAGAAAAACTTAAAGGTCATAAAAGTGGATGAAAGCCCAAGCATCACTAAAATCCTTGCATTGTTCTCAGGTGCTGTCAGGTGTTGTTTGTTCTTTATCCTTCAGCTGTGAGCATGAGCATTAACTGGTTGCCTAAGGAACTAACTGCTTTAATGAGGTAAATGAACTTTGGGCAATAAATCTCACACACTCAGTGTTCCCTTTCTCTACCTTCTTCCACATAACACAACTTCTATTAAGTGGATTGTGTTTCTGAAAGGAATTGCAGCCTTTCAGGATATTTTTTCTAGCTCTAAGCTGACACATCATCCTCTAACAATGTAATTTCCAAATCAGTTCCTTAAATATAACAAAAATGTCACTGATGCTCTGGAAAATTTCCAGACTTAAATGAATAACTTGAAATTCTACTGTTTGTCCTCTAAAATAGCCATTGCCTCTACAATTAATTGGGTGATGTGTATAAAACACCAATGAAGAACAAAAAGTGGGAACTTATCAATAAATGATGTATGCAGCCATGAAGAAGAACGAAATGTTATCATTCGCTGGTAAATGGATGGAATTGGAGAACATCATTCTGAGTGAGGTTAGCCTGGCTCAAAAAACCAAAAATCGTATGTTCTCCCTCATATGTGGACATTAGATCAAGGGCAAACACAACAAGGGGATTGGACTTTGAGCACATGATAAAAGCGAGAGCACACAAGGGAGGGGTGAGGATAGGTAAGACACCTAAAAAACTAGCTAGCATTTGTTGCCCTTAACGCAGAGAAACTAAAGCAGATACCTTAAAGCAACTGAGGCCAATCGGAAAAGGGGAACAGGTACTAGAGAAAAGGTTAGATCAAAAAGAATTAACCTAGAAGGTAACACCCACGCACAGGAAATCAATGTGAGTCAATGCCCTGTATAGCTATCCTTATCTCAACCAGCAAAAACCCTTGTTCCTTCCTATTATTGCTTATACTCTCTCTACAACAAAATTAGAAATAAGGGCAAAATAGTTTCTGCTGGGTATTGGTGGGGGGAGAGGGAGGGGGCGGAGTGGGTGGTAAGGGAGGGGGTGGGGGCAGTGGGGAGAAATGAACCAATCCTTGTATGCACATATGAATAATAAAAGAAAAATGAAAAAAATAAATAAATAAATAAATAAATTCATTTAACAGGAAAAACAACAACAAAAAAAATATGATTCATATTCTCAAGACCATATGTTATAAAACAAATTACTCATATAAACTAAATTTCAGGAAAATACTCATTTTTGTCAAATGCAAATTTTACTTTCCAGTAGACTTCACTGTTGTCACTTTTTTATTTTATCTTATTTTTAAATTAGCATATATTAATAACATGAGAGGGTTTCACTGTGATAATTCCACAGATATGTTCAGTGTACTTTGAACATGTTAACCCCCTCCAATAAGGCAATAGCCTTATTTCCCTCCTCCTCCATTTTCAGAGTTTGGTGGGTTTGATTATGTTGTCTTGTTTTGTTTTGTTTTTGGCAGTACTGGGGTTTGAACTCAGGGCTTCACGCTTGCTAGGCAGGCACTCTACCACTTGAGCCACTCTACCAGCTCTTGATTATGCTGTCTTTATACAAATATATGTATGTATGTATTATTGTTGTTGTCATTTTAAAAATCATCATATTTGTTTGCATGCAAACCAAGCTCACCACGCTCTCCCTTCGCCCATGATTGGCACGATCAGAAGACACAATGCTTGCAGTATCATCATCGATAAACTACGGATATTAAACACAGACAATGTAAAACACTCCAATTCCTTATAAGCCTGACACATAATTACAAGCACATAATACAAACAACTCTATATAAGCATGATAATTGGCACAAGTTACTGTGCACCATTAAACAGAAAAGTTGCTACAAGGCATAACGGACTATTACTAAAAATAAAAACACACAAAGAAAAAGTAGAACTTTATCTTTTCAGTTAAACACAAGGGTAGGGCATGTGTAAACTAGCCAAAATCAGCTAAGGAGGTTAGCTTTTTAGACATCCAGATCCTTGGGATCATATTAGGGGTCAATAAATATATGTAATGCTTTAGTTTGGTAAAGAAAAATAAAAGAATATTTTAAATGAAATAATATATACCAAAGACAATTTCCTACCAGCAAGGACACTGAGCTGATGATTCATACTTCTCTTTATTCATTCCTATGCAGCTACTGGGGATGTTTCAAATATTACCCTACGTGGGGACAGACTCCTTGCTGCTTTACAGCAGATTTATCTCTGGTATTTGTAGCTTATCTCCATTCTGACATCACTAAGAAACTATTCTGGCATCACAAAAAGAGTAACTCTGAACCCAAGTAGCAAATAAAATAGGATCTAGCCAGCTCACAAGGACAATGATCTACACTTATTTGAAAATATATTATCAGATTGGTGAAACAAATCTATAATTCCAGCTACACAGGAGGCACAGGTAGGTGGACTGTAGTCAGAGGCCAGTCCCAGCCAAAACCACAAGAACTATCTGGAAAGTAACTAATGTAAAAAAGAGCTGGGAGCATGGCTTAAGTGGTAGAACACCTGCCTAAACAAGAAATGAGACCCTGAGTTCAAACCCCAGAACTGCAAAATACATGTATTTTTATTTATATAAATATATTAAAATATGTAACTGTGTGTGTGTATGTGTGTGTGTGTGTGTGTGTGTGTGTGAAATTTAGTTTGCAGGGAGCCACCACACTTGGTACATTAAAATGTTTCCAAGCCTGGAAATTGCCACACTGAATTTTATAACACAGTGGATAAAAACAAACTTCCTCCTCATATGAAAAAGCTTTTATGTCCTTAAACATCCCTGTGTTACTTTTTCTTGGTATACAAGTGGCATTTTGTATACCAAGACACTTGGAAATGGCAGAACTAAACCAAACATAAGTGTAAAAGAAAGCCTATGTAGTTCATTATTCTCCTTTACAAAGCAATCTTATTATTAGGAAACTGCCTTAGTAATCGTTTGTTCCAGTTTTCATATTATTAAAGATAACAAGGTAGTTCCTAAAGTCATCATTTGTCATTGGGAATGTAAAATAGTACAGTCTTTTTGGTTGTCAGTATGGCACTATATATCATAACTAAAATGCATATGCTCTTTGATCTAACCATTTCATGATACACATTTACCTTGCAGATCTACTTATGGACACTGATAAAAATGTTTATAGTACCAGTGTCTGTAGCAGCAAAACTCTGACAACCTAAATGTCCATTAATAGTGGAATGACTTTTAAAACGTCTATGCATTAATGGAATAATATATTGCATTTAAAAGAATGTGATGATATGAAACTTATCTCTTAAGAAGCATTACATAGAAAAAGTAAGGGATATGGCTATTTAAAAACTTTTAATGTCAAAAAAAGAATGAAATAAATCTGCATGTACTGATATACAAATATAGTTTAAGGAAACACTGAGGAACAGTATATGCAGAATATGAACCCACTGTGTTCAAAATAAAAAGCACTCATGCATGTACAAAATATATCTGAAAGGGTATAAAAGAACAAAGCCATTTGGAGACTGGTCCAGGGACTTTTCCTTTGGATTCTTCCTTTACTAATATTATTTGTATAAATTGAAAAATAAATTTTAATACTCCAGAAATATTTTGATAATTAGAATTAGAACAATTTTTAAAGTGGGGACTAGGAGAGTGGCTCAAATGGTAGAGCACCTGCCTAGCAAGCATGAGGCCCTGAGTTCAAGCCACAATACCATCAAAAAAAAAAAAAAAAAAAAAGTCCAAGGCTTTGCATCAAGTCGCTTGGTCATGCCTTGGGAATAAAAAAAATTTAACATTTGTAAAAAGATGCAAAGACCATATATATCTTTGGGCTGGAGGAGTGGCTCAAGTGGTAGACTTGCCTGACTAGCAAGTGTGAGGCCCTAAGTTGACAAAAAAATAAGTAACCCCCATATTGACAAAAATATAAGTAAATGCAGGAATGATAAAAGTGGTTTGTTTTACTTCTCCCTCCACTGACTAATTAGCACAGAAGGACTAATTAGCTATCAGAAGGGCTGATAGGTGAAATGGCACAGTGCAGAAAGCAACAAAGGGAAAGCTAGGGCAGCAAACCCAACTCTAAATTATCAGTATTGAAAAGGTGTTCACACAAACGACAACATAAAAAATTTAAAATTGCCTAAGTCCATTGTTCAAGACTCATTTAAAAAATTACATGCCAAGCCACATTCCTACAGAAACTATCAATTAGGACAAATTAGTATGTGATTTTGTAGACTCCATGCACAAGATAGTGAAACACACCGTATCTTCAAAATCCTGAACTGTGAGTACAGGTTAATGAAACAACCAAAAGTTCCTATAAAGCATGCCAAGAAACTAGATAGCTCACCACAGGACTGCTTCGGGCAGAACTTATTCTTGATGAGTAATAACTGTATTCAGATGGCTATAAAGATTCCAAGAAGAAAGGCTTTACAATAATATCACAGCTACTTTTTCTAATTAGTGACCCTTGACCTTGATTCCCAGGGTGCAGGTAACTGTTTCACTCTGGTCTAGCACTCCAACCCTCAGGATTCGCTAGTCCTTGATAAGAGGGAGAGGAGAGGAAGGGGATGCCCTGCGAAGCACTGCACAACACTTCTTTAGGAGGAATTAAGGGGCAAGAGAAGAGGTTTCTTTTCTTACTCCCCTCATACTTTAACCCATAATTTTCAGCAGGCACTCTTGCACTGCTTGGGTGAGAGTTTCACAACTAGATAGCTAAATGAACGGGTCACATTTTGTAGTGTAAGTGTATGTCAGATTACATGACTTTTTTCTTTGTAAACAAGCTATGACCTCCTACATCTCCCCGACTTAATGAATTCCACATTTAGACTTACTGTTCGAGAACCATAAGGGTTATTTAGTCCACCATCATACAATGATGCCTAAAGACCAAAAGAAATACCATTTATCTATTAAGCATCAAAGTTACTTTGAAAGTAACTTTTTTTGCAATAATCAGTTCCCCCCAGAATTTTGAAGACTGATGTAAGTATATAACTTCTCAAAGAAAAGACTCTGAAAACGGTAACTCCCATTTATGTACACAAATTGCTGTATCAGTCTCATTATAATTTCAAGATCACCATTTATTTTAAAACAACACTGGTTAATAGCATTTTTTCACCATCATATTATAAAACTAGGATAACATTAATTTATTCTCTCAAAAGAGGAAACAGAGCAGAAAAGGAAACAGGTTCAGAGCACATTTTGCCCACTGCCACAAAATTAAGCTAATAAAACCTCAGGGTTCTAGTCCACTGGCAGAGCCACACACAACAAACAATAGCTGGAAGCAACCAACTAACAACTCACACAATACACAAGGCTATTGCTTTGGCTTTTCTAGCCTGCTTGCTTATTAGAATTTAAATTAGCATGGTCAAGGTCACAGCTACCCCAAATAAAAATATGGCAATCATTACATGGTCAGCCATTTCATCAATGTGGTAGAACCCATGTGAGTCTATCTTCTTTGTAGGAAACAGGTTCTAAACATGGGCTACCAATAGTCAGTAGTTTCTACCTCAGTGAAGAGAACATGCTTATTTGTTAAATTTATTTATTTATTTTTATTTCTTTCCCATTTTTATTAAGACATATTCATTGTATATAGGGGTCTAATTGTAACAAGACCAAATAGCCTTACATTGTACACTAGTTAGACTGACCCCACCATCTGCACCCCCCTAACATGCTTATTTTAAATGTCCTAAAGTTCTGTATCTTAAGACAGGCAGCACATTCTGCAGTACACATGGCATTAAAGCCACATATCAGTGATTATTCTGGAGGAAAGCTGTCAAGCCACAGAGTTAGCACGGTGGCCCCACTAGCAGTGCACACAATGAAAGAGGAAAATACAAACCAGACTGGTACTTCTCAGCAGACCAGAATTTGCAGTAAGGGAGGCCTATGAAAAAAGTGCATTATTAAACCTGCAGAAAAGGAAGTGATAGATCTGAAGGCAAAACACTTCTTAGAAAGTACTAACCCTTTTACTCTTAGATGTTGCCAAAGGGTCACTGTAGAGGGAAGAAGACTGCTAAGAAAGAAAAATGAAACAAAATAAGTAAGCCAAAAAACAAAGCAAAGAAGAACTGGTCTCACCATAATGACAGCAGAAGACTTAACTTTATGCTTTTACATGCCATAATTCATTAGCAACCCCTGAGTACTTAAGGTAGTTTAGAAACACATGAAGTAAGAAAACTTGACATTGGAAATCTTTCTGAATGCCAACTGTAAGGCATAAGGAAAGGAAACACTTGGAAGAGTCTTCAATAAATACATCTATTTTATATGGGTCTTTGAAGATTACTGTTAGGATGTGAGGTGGGAATCTAAGAAACACTGACGAAAAGAGGGCCATGGCACAGGAAGTGTGGTAAATGGTAGCCATATCCCAGCCACCAGCAACTCCTGTGATAGGTACACTCAAGGGCGTATATGAATTCAGTTACCAAAAACAGGTATATATACTGCAACTCACAGATTAGTTACAAATAGTCAAAGTGCAAATTAAGGGATTAAAAGTATGCTACCCAAAGAACTTCAGACAAACCCAAAAGCAGTAGGAAGAGGTGGCTTTGCTATGTCTAAGACTGCTATAATTCCTCGGGTCAAAGTAGAGGCCACTCTGCAAAAAGCAAAATTAAACACATTTTTCTTAGGTTAAATGTTTTTGACCTAACAACACATAAAGATTAATATTTAAATACACAAAGAAAAAATGTGACACAAAGAAAAACTTCCTTCCTCTCAATGTCTTTAAAGTATTGATTCATATTAAAGATAAAGTGAAAGTAACAATTATTTCAAATTTCTTTAAAAAGGCTGGTATTAAATTTTAACTCTTTCAAACTAAGTCATAACTTATTTTTACTTTAAAACCAAGACAAACACTCAGATAAATGCAATGGAAATAAGTTTATTCTCATGTCATACTTAAGAATGTAGGATAGCTAAATAATTACAACTTTTATAATCCATTTGGTAAAGTCAGAGAAATGATTAAAAACAGTTCCAGAGTGTTCCTAGTTCCATTATTTGTCAAAATAAACTGAATAAATTATGATACAGGAGAAAAAGAGAACACACTAAATATGGTTTGGTCTAAGTCATCTATGGCAGGTTCACTATAGAAAAACAACCATTTTACACAATTTGGTTACCTGAAGGAGTGAAATCTATAAAATTCCCTTTTCAACTTCTTTCGTCATCTTTTTCACTCTAAGTTAAGCAAATGTATGCAATCTCTGACTTGAAGTCTTCTTTTTCCACTGGTGACAATGTACTCAGGGATACCCCTACCTCCTACCTTTACTCTTGGCCCTGCCTTCCTGCATCACTGCCCACTCATACCCATACCCTCAACTAGGCATCATGACTTGCCTCTCTCCAGAATTCCCAATACCTCATCTGGTGAAAAGTAACCTAAGGGAAATCAAAATCAGTCAACTTGTCAAAGTGGGGAAGGATGAAGAGGATGCAAACAATAATTTAAAGGAAGTGATGGTTTTGAGATCAGAGCAGCTAAATGAAGCTTCTTAAAGGCAAAAAAAAAAAAAACTAGGGACTATGCATTGTTACTTTAGAGGGGAATTCTCTCTATGGTCACCTTTTAAAAAACCTAAAAAAAATTAGGGAAGCAGTGAGGAACAGCCCCCACCCCCCGCCAGACTTAGCAAAGCTTACCAATCACGGAATCTCTCTACAGGGAGAGGCCTGAAAACTCCAACTGGGAAGAACTCTCAAACTTAGATTCCATAAGATAAAGAGTCTAGGAAAGAGACCTCACCTTATTCTCAGGGTAGGAAACATGGAGCTCAGAAGCTGTAACTTCCTTATAACCTCATAAATGAAAATACCTCACTGATGAGCTTCTTCACGCAGGCAAAGTAAGTGCTCTACCATTTGAGCCACATCTCCAAGTCCATTTTGCTCTGGTTACTTTGGAGATGGGGTGTCACAAAGTATTTTGATGGTGCTGACCTCGAAGTGGCCTCAAACTACAATCTTCGCCTCAAAGTGGCCTCAAACTACAATCTTCACGGTGTCAGCCTCCCATGTAGAATTATAGGTGTGAGCCACCAGCACCCAACTATTGATGATGAGCTTCTTGTCAGACCATACTAACCTAACTCTAGCCCCTATAGTTATTATATGATAATCTGCTATTAAATCTTGCAAATAAAAACAAAATTATTTTAATAAGGTTCTTATAAATCATGTTTCACCCTATTATTGACTTTTAATAATGCCTTAGGAGCACACCAAAGTACTCTTCTTAAGTTACCTACAAGCAATCAGTAAGTTATGATGCAAGACAGTGAAACTAACCAGTGGGTCTTTGTAAGAACCAGAAGATCTCTTCATCCCATAAGAGTGACTGTAAGAATGATTCTGGAAGTAAATGTTTTAAGTTACCTTTAATGATTGCATTAAAAGTTTTTTAATTAATTTAATAAATTCATCTTAAAATTATGCACACAAAGGTTTGTATGAGATACAGAGTAGTCTGCATGCAATCTACTTCCTACCTGTTAGCAAATGATTCATTGCACTTGCATAGTTAAAATATGTGGCCTCTCTACACATCTTCATCTCCCTAACTTCTCAGGGGCCAGCACCCAGCTTACTGTCTGAGCAGCTTAAGAAAACCTAATTGAGACTTGAAACCAGCAGGATATTTGTAGGGACCTTCGCCCCACATCTTGAGTCTCTTTATCTTCTTTATAAAGTTATAGGTGGCAAGAGTCTACCTCGCCTATAGTCTTCTTATCTAAAAGCCAAAAGCAATCCTTTGGATTAACCAAAACATACTGAAAGCATAAAAAACATATCATTTCATTGTCTAAGACAGTATGCCTAAATCAAGTTACAGGTCCCATATCATTTTCTCCTCAGGAGTAAAAGAGGCAAAATAGTATGGATTGCCCAGTGAAGCAATAGCAATATTAAACAGTCACTTTATACAAGAGTCCTGTGAAGACAAGACTTTAAATACATAACTTCTCCTAAGAGTAGAGAGCCAGGTGTATGTATAAAGGAGGACAGAGAATAGTAATATTGCTAAACAGGTTAATGGGCATATAACAAGTGCCCAATTAGCAGCCAAAGACAATAGGCTGTCTGCTCTAGAAAAATCATCATATATTTATAGCTAGATCCTGAACCAATAAGTATAAGCTCATTTTTTTAAATGCATTTTTTTTAAGGAAATACTAGGGTTTGAACTCAGGGTCTCCTGCTTGCTAGGCAGGTACTCTACCACTTAAGTTGCACCCTCAGCCTTTTGTTTTGCTTTATACTTAGTTTTCATATAGGGTCTTATGTTTTTGGCTAGGGCCAGACTCAAACCACCATGCTCCTCACGTTGTTAGTTGAGAAGAGGTCTCACTAACTTTTTGCTCAGGATAGCCTGGAACCACAATCCTCTTAATCTCCACCTCCCAAGTAGCTAGTATTACAGGCAGGCACCACCACACCCAGCCAATTAGATCTTTCCTTTTATACATTACTGTGAACATATTAGGAGCTGTCTATGTAGTCTAGAATCTGTATATAGTATTAACCCATGGAAAAACAAGCTACATAGTTTGACTTCCATAGCTAGTATTACATGACAAATCAAGCCAAAATGCTTCATCATCATTTATGTTTTAGGTGTCATTTATCATTGCTGGATGTTTTCTTTAGTGATCTCATACCTGCTAGCTTATGACACATAGCATGAAACAGTTAGGCCTATGCTAGTGGAGCTCAATGTGGATCAAAACACTTTGTTAAAAATGTCTTGGAGCAAAGACCAAAAATCGTATGTTCTCCCTCATATGTGGACATTAGATCAAGGGCAAACACAACAAGGGGATTGGACTTTGATCACATGATAAAGTGAGAACACACAAGGAAGGTATGAGGATAGGTAAGACACCCAAAAAACTAGGTAGCATTTGTTGCCCTCAACGCAGAGAAACTAAAACAGATACTTTAAAGCAACTGAGGCCAATAGGAGAAGGGGACCAGAAACTAGAGAAAAGGATAGTTCGAGAACAATTAACTTAGAAGGTAACATACATGTACAGGAAATCAATGCAAGTCAACTCCCTGTATAGCTATCCTTATCTCAACTAGCAAAAACCCTTGGTCCTTCCTATTATTGCTCATACTGCCTCTTCAACAGATAAGGGCAAAAGAGTTTCTGCCTGGTAGGGAAGGGATGGTGGCGGTGGGCCGGGGTGGGGGGGGGGGCAGATGACCCTTGGAGCACAAGAAATGTGTACGGTGAGTAGCTTGGCACTTTACAAAAAAATTTTACTACCAAATTTAGTCTGGAACAGGAAAGCAAATAATTTTAATGTGATCCTGAATTCTAGCTCTTACATTATGTTTCTGATATGCTTTGAGGGTTCTCATTTTGTTCTGTTTTGTGCAATGCTAAGGATCAAATTCAGGACCTCAAACATGCTGCACTACCATTAAGTCACACTCTTAGCCACTGATCTAACATTCTAAAGGAAAATAATTTTATTGAAATCATAAACAACTGCAAAATAACACTTTTTCCTTTATTAGATATAATTTTCCCCCAAAAGATAAGACCATGAAAAGTTAGTCATAATCTATGATTAGCAACAACAGGTGTTTGTAAAGTAAAACTGCACACTTAACACAAAGTCATGCATTACATACTAGTGACGAAACTCTTGATGATTTATCCTTGAGAGTATCATACTGGATTTCAGAAAAAGATGAAAGTTGGTTGTATTTCCGAAGTCAGGGATATAAAAGAGGGAAAAGGCAATATTTGCAATTATTAAAAATCCAGCACTACTTTAAAAGCAAAAAAATTATTAAACACAAAAGCTATTTCATTTCAATTAAAAAATATTCTCCTATTGCTTCTTAGTATGAGTCATTATTAAAACTGTATACAAATTTAAAACTGTATGTTTACAGCTAGGGTGGGCATGCTTCAAGCGGCAATGTGCTTGCCTAGCAGGCCTGAGGTCCTGGGTCCAACCCCAAGTATGACAAAAATAAACAAACTTTCTGTTTGGAGCTGGGCATGATGCTAATAATAATTTAAAAAACACACAAAAAAGTCCATACCTGTATGTCTCCCTCTCTTCCTTTTTTTTTTTTTTTTTTTTTCCAGTACTGTGTGGATCAAACCCTGGGCCTTAAACATGCTACGCAAGCCTTCTACCACTGAATTATATGTCCAACCCCTAGTTTTCTTTCAAATAACAAACATCATAATCAGTAATGACAAAATGACTCAATCTTAGTACACTGTGGCACAAAACAGCCTAAGGGAGCCTTTAAATGTAATTAAGCATTCTGAAGTTAAAGATGCTTTATCTCTTGTTATTGTGACAATTACTGTCTTTTCCCATGGTTTGAAAAATGGCAAAAGCAAAAAATGAGGCAATGCAGCAAGAATATATAACAAATATAATCAAGCTTACGAAAGCATAATCACTGCATCAAAATGAGAGCATTTCCTTGGATCTACCTGCAAACACACACTTGAAAAACTTCAAGAAAATGCTGAACAAAATGAGAAATTTGGTCCAAGCAAAATGCTGAATGTACTATATGCATACAAATGTGACATAAAAGGTAAATCAAGGAAAAATATGCAAAATTAATGATAAAACCAGCAAAACCCACATTTCATATAGGGTGCTTTAATATGCATGATGTCATATTTCAAATCTAAGAAAATGAATTAAGTAGTAAGTAGACAGAAAGACTTGTGGTTTCTTAGCATTGTTTCTTAAGCATTCTAGCTTGTATTTTTAAAAACAATCTTGTCAAAAAAGGCAACATATAAAACAAGTAAGGGCAATGATGTTCTTCTGAGAGTATAAATACTAATTGTTTGGTAAAAATCTTCTACAACTATTCCCTTTTGTTTTCCTAAGTATAGGTTGCAACTCATTCACAAAATCAATTTCATGGTTTCAACCAGCATTTTAAAAATGACATAGAATTCAAGTGTGGGTGGCTCACACCTGTAATCCTAGCTACTTGGGAGGCTGAGCTCAAGAGGATCATGGTTCGAGGCCAGCCCAGGCAAATAGTCTACAAGACCTTATCTCTGAAAATAACCAGACTGGAAGAATGGCTCAACCAGTAGAATGCCTGCTTTAGAAGTGCAAAGCCCTGAGTTCAAGCCCTGTCCTGCCCCACCAAAAAAATGAAAAAAATAGAAAATATTGAAGAGTGTTGTACATAGTAAGACTTACTTTATTCTGTGAGGCTGAGCATGGTGGTGCATGCCTGTAATCTCAGCAATTGAGAGGCTAAGGCTGGAGGATCATGAGTTTGAGGCCAGCCTATGCTATGTAGTGAAACCCTGTCCTCCTCCCAAAAATTTAAAACAAACAAAAAACCATATATATGTACATATATGCATATATATGTTTAATTTTGTGCAAGCATATACTGGATCATGGTATAAAATGTGTTTCTTCTAGAGAGCATAATTTTCAAAGCTTTAATATATACTAGAAGACCAGATTATACAACCTAGTACTTAATAAGGCATTAAAATAATAGTTCAAAGCAAAATCTGTCCCTTCATACTTAATGAGATGATCATTTACGAAATTTACAGCAGAAACCTCAAAAAATGTATTTCACATAGTATAAACCTAAGTGGTACAATTTTACCACCAGTATAAATTCACTGGAATGTTATCACAGTAAATACCAAAAAGTATGGGAGCAAAATATCTGCATTTGTGTACTTTTCTTAAATTGTCCTGAAACCAAATCAAGCAATCATGTTATTATTACATGAATAATAAAATCTTGTTACAAATTTTTCTCAAGTGCATAAAAGTGAGCATTTGGCAAATGGTACAATAGTAAAATGTGTCTATGTATTAAGTGCCCTTTTCCTGAAAATAAAGTTCCTTCTCTATAGAAGTTTCATTTACTTCTTTTCTCAGTTAAAAGTATCTCTTTTTAACTCTTTTGTTAAAATTTAAAGTAAAAAAATGGCCCAACACATATTACTTGAGTCACACATTCTTTCAGGTAAACTGCCCTATCTTCCCAACAAGGTAAGTTACTAAAAAGAAAGTCGTGTATTATGTCTTCCCATTCTCTCTGTAGTACCAACAGCATTTTACAGCCATATGTTTTAACAAATTGAATCAAAATTAACCTGTTTCAATTTTCTTTCTCCAAAATATAATGCAGAGTAGAGCCGGTTTTTAAAACTGCTGAATATACCAGACAAGGAAAGCTGGACAAATCAACTGCTGCTAGAACAACTGGGCAAACAAAAAGAAGCTTCCTCAGTAAGTGAAAATTGGTTTTATGTGGTTTAAAAGCAAATAATTATCAAAAGAAGGGAAATTGAGAGTATTAAGGATTCTGGCTAAAACATTTCCAAATCTGCTATTATAACCTATTTAAAAGAAAAAAAATTTAACTCTCAGAGAAACTTGCCTGAAAGTTTTCAAAGGGAAATAAAACAGAAAGTACTGCAAAAGGGTTTTAGAAACAAAGTTTGGTAAGTGTCAGTCTTTGCTAAACTGTACCTCTGACTCAAATTTCCAGGACACTGAAAATCAATAATGAATGCATAAAACTCATTTTTCTTTATTACACACCATCATGTTTCTCCTTTTGGATGTACTGGCTCTGCTCCAATGTGTCCCAGTAATATCCTTCGATGGGCTCTTCAATGAAATTAAACAGTATAGTAGTAAATGACAAAAAAACTGCAAGTATATTGCAAAAACTAAATCCATTAAAATTATATCAAGGCCACTGATATTACATATATACATTATATTATATGTGATATGACATGTATCACATATCATATATATAAACTAAATACACAGAACAGCAGAAATCTCTACCAAAGAGAAATAGTAATTATCCCAACTACTGTAATCCAAGAATACTTCATCTTCTAATTTTGGATTGTACCTTACTGTCTTCTTGAGCCTCACTATATAAACCACTAACCAAGCACTTGTAAGATGTTTTTAAAGGCAGTCACTGATGTTCTACACTATTAATGATCTAATATACACATAATTACAAACAGAGATTATTTCAATTCTAAGTTCAGGGCTGGATGATTTAATTCTTCTTCCCCCAACTCTTACCAGAGTCTTGAACTACCTTTTAATTTTTACACTTAAAATCTATAGCATTTATACCAACACTTCCAGCCCAAATAGCTTCTGGCAAGTCACCTTTCAACAAAATAATATGTAGCCACGTGCTGTAATCCTAGCTATGCAGGAGGCAGAAATCAGGAGGATCCTGGTTCAAAACCAGTCTCAGGCAAATAGTTCTCCAGATCCTATCTTGAAAATACCCAATGCAAAAAAGGGCTGGTGGAGTGACTCAAATGATGAGAGTGCCTGCCTAGAAGCATAAGACTCTGAGTTCAAACCCCAGTACTGCAAGAATAAAATAAAATAAATTATAAACAGAGCACCAGTGGCTCACACCTATAATCCTAGTTACCTGGCGGGGCTGAGATCGGAAGGATCAAGGTTCAAGGCCAACCAAACAAATAGTTCATGAGACCCCATCTCCAAAATAAAAAGCAAAACAGACTATTGGTTTGGCTCAAGTAGTAGAATACCAGCTTTGCAAGTTCAAACCCCAGTCCCACCAAAGAAAAATACATAAAAAATAAAACAGGAAAAAAACTTATCTCAATTATATTTCTCTGCATCAATGTATGAGTGATCTTTCAGACATTTCTGAGAAAGTCTACACATCTAAAAAGTGTTTACTGTGTATAATTACAGACAGTAAAGTACTGGAATCTCCTCTAGGGTGTAAAAGTTATTAACCTTCAAGTTTACACACTGATTTTTTGTTTGTTTTTTGTAATGCTGGGAATGGAACTCAGGGCCTATACCATATCCCAATTAAGTGCTCTACCCTAGCTACAACCTAAGCCCTCACACACTAGCTTTTAAAAATACTGGGAGCTTTACTCTATCCACTAGAAATAAATTTTCATAATTTCTATAATGAAAAAATAATGGAAGGTGATGCCGGATGCCAGTGGCTCACAGCCTATAATCCTAGCTACTCAGGATACAGAGATCAAGAGGATCTAGATTCGAGGCCAAACCAGACAAACAGTTCGAAAGACCTTATCTGGAAAATGCCCAACACAAAAAGGGGCTGGCAGAATAACTCAAGTGGTAAAGTGCCTACCTAACAAGTATGAGGCCCTGAGTTCCAAAACCCCAGGACCACCAAAAAATAAAAATATAAATATAATGGAAGGTAAAAATTACATCTCAAATTTATTTAATGGTACAATTTTCATTAAAAGATAATCTTAATATTTTATAGACACTAGGTAAATGGTAGATTCCTTGTATGCTTATTTACAGATTTGTTTTACAGGCTTCTAGAGAGGTTATACTGTAAGGTAACTAATAAAATCAAGGTCATATATATATATATTTTTTCAAATAATCAGCTTGATAACAAGTGTTAAAACTCATACTATTAACATTATAATAAAAAGGAAAGGATACAGCCATAAATAAAAAATGGAGGTGGGATTATTTTCACCGCACTTCACACTCAAAGGCTTTGAAGCCTATGCTGACTTGCTGTATGATTCAAGTACACCCAGGGGAAGCATAGCAAATTTGTAAGTTTTTCTCCTAAAAAAATAAAATCACTTTTAAACCACTGATTACTTTAAATCTGTTAATACCCTTAAAATCTAAAGTTTGTAACTAGCCAAAATATTTTTTATTCAAAAACCAGTTTAAAAACCTACTCTAGGGCTCACCCCTATAATCCCAGCTACTCAGGAGATAGGGAACAAAAAGAATTTTGATTTGAGCCAAAAACAAAACAAAAAAAGTTAGCCAGATACCATCTCAACCCATAGCTGGATGTGGTAGTACATGCCTGTCATCCCAGCTATGCATGAAGTATAAACAGGAGGATCCTGGTCCAGGCCAGCCTGGGCATAAACATGAGACCACATTTGAAAAATAACTAAAGCAAAAAGGGTTGGCGGTGTGATTCAAGTGGCTGAATGCCAGCTTGGGAAACACATGTCCCTGACTTCAAAACCCGAATACTGCCAGGAAAAAAAAAAAAAAAAAAAAAACCTTATTGTAAAAAGACTGTGGATTACATTCACTGAAAGAAAATAAGTGTGATGGACTATTTATGAATACAAAATGTCAGTAACCAGTATGTCAGAACACATTCAGTTTATCCTAGTGTATTTTATACATGACATAAAGTAGAAGGAAAATTAAGAGTTGGAGGAAACTAACAAATACAGACTCTATCATAAAAGATCATTTTACCGTTGAAAAACGTAGATGTAAATGTATGTTCATTATTATCACTATGCAAATGGAAAGCACTGCTTAAAGGTTTAAAGCACAATTCTTTTTTTTTTGGTGGTACTGGAGTTTGAACTCAGGGCCTCAAGCTTGGTAGGCAAGCACTCTACCACTTGAGCCACTCCACCAGCCCTAAAGCACAGTTCTTTAAGAAAAATCAGTGTTTCAGCATAATATGCATGCCTTTACAGAGCAAATTCTCATTTATCTAAACTTGTAACAATCTAGACTAAAAATCTGGGGCATTCTATAAAATGTTGAAAATGTCAGAGCATAATTCCTATACATATGACCTGCAAAGAATCTTTCAAATCAATAGCTCAGTGTTTCCATGTAATAAAATTGCAATTAATCAGGCAAATCCCAAACCTATTTTCCATTTAATAAACTGTCATTTTATAAAACATGAAAGTAGGAAATTACAGCCAATCAGGAGTTATTCTGCAAAATCAATCCTATTACTTTGTGATAGTTTTCTGAAATCAAAGGATCTTCTACAGAAAGATTATGTTAATAGATGAAAATATTTAAGATCTTAGAATTGATTTACTTATAGCAATAATTAGAAGGAAAGCATCAATAATTAGAAGGAAAGCATCACTTTCCAATTAAAGAACTTTGGGAATGTTTTCTACATTTAAAAAAAAAAGCAAAGGAATAAATAAGCATTGTCAGATTGTTCAGATAATTGTTGATTGTGAAGAAAGCTCCCATCTATAAACTTTGATACTGTGATTGGTAAACAACTTAAAATACTAACCCCGTGACTGCCAAGACTGCAAAGGGGCAATGTATCCTGATCTCTCTGATAAAAAATACAAACAAACAGTAAAAAAGTTTGTGAGTGACTACATAAAGTCATGAGGAAAAGCATTAAGGGCAAGTTTATAGGTTATTACAAACCAGGTAATGACGATGATGACTGGACCGGTGGGAATACCTGGCCCTTTCCGAATCTTCCTAGGAAAGGAGAAAGTACATGGAAGGTTAATCACTGAACAGTTGTTAAACAAGGGAGCAAAGAACAGTCAGTTAGCAGCACTGCAACATTTTCTTAGAACAAGCAGGTTTGGAACATTTAGCTTCAAAACCTCAGTTTGCTGCAGTCACATGCTTTTGATGGAAAGAAAGTAGAAATAATCTTGAAAAATATTTTAGAGTTGGTTAAAATTATGTTGAGTTATGCATTAAGCAGTTTGTAAAATAGACTGCCCACCACCTAGCAGGTAATTAAATCACATGAAATTCTAAACTTTTCCACACTGAGCTATCAGCAATGGAGCATTAAAACCTGAGTCATGTGACCCCAGAACATAATCACCTGAAAGTATAAGGAATTTTTCATCTTTCAGAAATTCAAAGTCCAACTTTCTTCTCTGCATGTCCAATTCCTTGCTATTAATCAAGACTTGGATTAGTCACCACTTACAATTTAAGCCTCTGACCAAAACTGCTCCCCTTCTACATAAACCTAGCACTTTCACTACTTAAACTGCATACATATCACTGAATTTTTAAAAGATTATTGTTTATCTTCTCAGCCCTTGAACAAAGAAATCAAATACTTACACTTTTAGTATATGCTTTCCTGCTTCTTTAATTTTTTTGGTCTGTCCTAAGATACTAAAATATCAGGCAGTTTAACTTTAGAATTATAATGCATATCTAGCTTGGTGGTTCACAGCGGTAATCCTAGCTACTCAGCAGAGATCAAAAGGATTTCGGCTTGAGGCCACCCCACGACAAAAAGTTCACGAGACACCCTCCCCCAATCTCAACCAACAAAAAAACTGAGCGTGGTGGTACACCCCTGTCATCCCAGTTATGCAGGAAGCATAAATAAGGATGATCATGGTTCAGGCAGCCAGGGCATATAATGCAAGACCCTATTAAGAAAAATAACTAAAGCAAAATGGGGTGAAGACATGGCTTAAGCGTAGATCACCTGCCTGGCAAGCACAAGGTCTTGAGTTCAAACCCAAGTACTACTAGAAAAATTATAATGCATAATTAAAACAAATTAATGTTTCCATGTAATTTGTATGTGCATTGTTGTAGTAGTGGGGATTGAACCCAAGGCTTTATACATACTAGGCAAGCACTCAGCCACTTGAGCTATGCCCTCACCATCCATGGAAACTTTTCAAGTCATTTCTTATATTTGCACAAAATATTCTTAATGCATAATCAATAGTCTAACTCAGTTACATGCAGAAGATACATTAAATAAAATTACATTAAACAGATTCCACTCCAAAATAACAAACATATACATGAGAAGCCGCTTAGTTTTAATTACATTAAAGAGATTCCACTCCAAAATAACAAACATATACATGAGAAGCCGCTTAGTTTTAAGTTACCAAGCATCTTTTTCTCTTTTTATAAAATACTGTCACTTAGACAAAGTTTCAAAGTCATAGGTCATCACAGTCGCAAATACTTTAATTCTGGTTGTACCTTAAAATGCTGCTATAGAAGGGATTTGCTATCAAAGCTGCTTGTTTAGCATCAATTAAGACAGGGATTCTTAACTCTTTGGGAATCACAGACTTTGAGAATCTGGTGAGAAAAATATCTGTGAGCATTTCCCATGAACATATACATAACTACAAACCTTCACATGAGATTTTAAGGCTTCATACTCTACCTCCCAAGCCTAGTTATATACTGAGTTCAGAATCTTGCAATAGTAGACAATTGGGGAACTTATCAACCTTGGGGGAAAAAAGGCCAAATTTAGTAGTGATTTACAATAACTAATATTCTGCTGGCTAACAATTTCTTTTTGTAGCTAACAAATTTGGTTGTGGTGATAGAGGACTTGAGAAGGAGCTAAGAGAGTTGCCACAGTTCAGAGGGCAAGGCAGAATGACTCAGGCATCTTCCAATGACTGCTGGCTAACAATTTCTTTTTGTAGCTAACAAATTTGGTTGTGGTGATAGAGGACTTGAGAAGGAGCTAAGAGAGTTGCCACAGTTCAGAGGGCAAGGCAGAATGACTCAGGCATCTTCCAATGAAGACCTTGTGAACTCATTTTTTTAAAAGGGGGGAGAGAGAAGAGAAAGGGGAGGACTTGAGGGGAAAAAAAGAACAAACCCATGAAAAGAAAACATATTCATTTACTCAACCTTTCTTGATCAGGGTTCTTGACCACAACAGAAAATGGCTGGAATCCAAGAATATATTTGATCCATTATAGATAGAATAGATACTCTCTGACCTTTAAATTCATACAAGCCAAACACTTCTACTTTGCAAGCTTTTAGTTAATGTTTTATTTCAATACTGCATTATTTCAGCAACTTCTCATAACATGCAGGACAGGCAATCCTGGCCTACCAGCCACTTCTGAATCTGTCCCCATTTCCGGTCAAAGGAATGATGAGAGGGCTATAAATGCAAAGGTTTCACAAACTTAATGCTTTCCAACATACTACATTTTCTAAAAATTCTTAAGTTAATCAGATATATTTACCCTAGAGAACAATGGTAGGTGATACAAAATTACACTTTCAAAACTTAGGAAATTGCTAAGCTAAATATGTTTAATAATAAAAAGATGTATGCAGTTTAGATGACCACAAACAAACATATTTAATAACTGTTCTACTTATTATTTAGTATAGTCTTGGAAGTATAAAAGACAATGCACTGCTACATTTATATTTCAAGTCAAAAACTGCATTCAATATTTCAAACAATACATAAGGTAAAAAAAATTAGCAACATCAACAGTTTTTGTCTTATTGAACTGTGACAACACAGAATACATAAATTTCTCAACAGCAAAAAATCTACCACTGGACTGATGGAGTGGCTCAAGAGTGCCAGCCTCATAAGTATGTGGCCCCAGTACCACCAAAAAAAAAAAAAAAAATCTACCAACATCAAAATAAAGTACTTAATACTGCCCCACAGATGTTTCCCTCTTTGTACTAATACAGTATCAAAAACATTTTAATAAGAATTCAGGACTGACTCAATGCCAAAAAGAAAGGGTTGGACTGGTGGAGTGGCTCAAGTGGTAGAACTCTTGCCTAGCAAGCCTGAAGCCCAGAGTAAAAACCCTAGCACGACCAAAAAATAAATACATAAAAAAAGGTAAGAGAGTGTTTTTGTTTTAATCAGCCCAAGTTCTATATGTGTATTTTTAAATGTTTTTGCTGCTTTTCTTTCTGATGACAAAATCATACTAAAAATCTGTAAACTACAGAAATGCATAAGAAAGTAAAACCAACAATAACTTCAACAAACCAAAGTACTGACAGCAATTACTTCTTTACAGTAGTTTTTGATCCAATAAATGGATGTTTTGGTATTTTGTGGGTTTTTTCTTTAAATTGGTATCCTACCAATTTTGTACTTTTGGTTTGTTCTTTTTTTTCCCCCTTTTCTTGCATGAATATTTCTCTTCCCTAAATATGCTTCAAAAATTATAAGATTTAGTTTTCAGCTAGCTAACCACAGGAAGTTGAAGTCCATTGCTATGTTTCTGCCTAGACCTGAACATAATCATGTCAAGACCTTCCATTCCAAAACCTCCCAGCTCCACCCCAACTCAGGGTGAAGCAGCCAGAACACAGACATCAGCCCACATCCCATAGAACTAGAACAAAGGATTGACAGAAGGGAATGTAACAGTGCACATGCAAACCATATTTATATTATAAATATGAAAATACAGAAAAAATGTCCAGAACAAAAAACTTATAAATTTGGTTATTTTGGAGGAGGAGAATTAGGATTCAAAGTGATAAACTGGGGACTTTAGTTTTTGTCCCCTTGCCCAACCTTTCTCTAATCTCCAAACACTCCATTTTTTTTCCCACATGATATTCTCTATAAGCTCACTCCTAATCTTGTGTTCATATGAACTGCTTTATCTAAAAAGAAAACGTAGACACTGGCTCCAGTAAGATCCAGATGACTTTCAAAAAGAGGAAAAGATAGTGCTCTGAAAAGCAACACCCAGCCTACAGGGATTTCCATCCCATTGTCTCACTATAACCTCTAGCATCCCATAAAAGCCCTTCTTTGATGGCACATCCTGAGCCCTGGGAGATGGGAATTTGGAAACAGAGAGATTGTCATGGTTCTCAGCACCAGTCTTGAAAACCTGTTTCCTACACACTACATATATATATATATGTAGTGTGTGTGTTTGTGTGTGTACAATGGAGTAACTTTATGATGTTTTGCTATATAGATTTCATAATCCAAATTTTAGGAGATTTAAGGCTATACTAAATAATTTTGTCATCTCTAAGTCTACATCAGCTAATATAAGTAAAGCACCTACAACACTATAATAACTTAAAACAGTAAGAGTTATCTATGTGTTATTATTTAAAACAAATGTCATATTAATTTGTTGATATACAATGGCTTGTTAAAATACATACATCAGTTTAGATTATTCCAGTGTTTCAAAAGGAACCAAATTAACATCAGAATCAAACTAGACAGGTATGATTTGCAGGGGCACAGACATGAAATTATGGTTTTCCCTCAAAATTACCTCCTTTTGTTGTCGTTCCAATTCTCTCATGCGTATGTCTCTTGCTTCTGCCCGGGCAGCCCGTTTTGCTGCCAGCCTTGCCTCTGCCTGAAAAGTAATATAAAATTCAGCTTTATAAAACAAGAACAACCTGAATACCAGACTTGAGGATAAGGAGCAATGGGACATATCTTCCAAAGGGAGTTGGGAAGACAAGATATATCAACAAATTTGACTAACTTCTTCAGTTCATTTCTTTCCAAGTCCCCAAATCTCTTTTTAAATCTGGGCCATAATCTTTAACTGTTTGCCTTGATTACACATTTTACACATTTCACACAGTTCTTTATGTATCTTGCCAAATTTGCTCTTTTTCTACCATCTTTCCCTATCAAGTCAACCATACAAACTAGAAACTTTTAAGATCCAGATGCTATTTCATTTTGAGTATTGCCAATATTCAGTCTCTATGAATGTCAATTCTCTATCATTATATATCATTCAACCGCTACTTGTTTCAAGATCCCCCTCCTTTCTTAAATTGATATATAATTTGCCTATCATCAAATTCACCATTTAAAAATATATAATTCAGTGGCTTTTAGTATATTAATAAGAAACCTCAAAAGGAAACCCTGTATGTATTAATAATCACTCCCAATTATACCTTCCCCCAGCTCCTGGCAACTAGTATTCTCTAGTAATTGGCCTATTCTGGACATTTCAAATAAAAAGACACAACAGGAATGCTTCAGTTTTTGCTTGGACTACTACAACTGCCTCCAAAATCCATCTATCTCTCTCCAGAATCTGGCCTATAATCCATCTTCCACATGGCTATAAAACTGGCAAACCACATTTCTGATCATATCACTCAGCTGTATGAAATCCTCCACACTATCTCCCCATTACTTAAAGCAAAAATCCTATGGAACAAATCTTTTCCAGGGGTGGGTACCACTGGCAGGGGGCTAGGAAAAAGGAAAGGCAGAACAAAGGTGTGTATGTGGATGTATTTTGTATCCATATATGAAAAGATAAGAATGAAACCCATAGAAATTGTCCTAAGAAGAGAGGAGGAAGGAAGAGAGAAAACAAAAGAGGGGTGAACACATACATAAATATCACAATGTATACCCCTGTACAACTATATATGCTAATAAAATCATAAAATAAGTATTTTTTTTAAAAAGTCTATGGAACAGCATGAAAGAAGAGGAGAGGCAAAAACAGAAATGAAAGGTCCCCACCACACTTCCCAGAAATTGCTCCAAATGGACTAGGGTATCCTTCTTCCTCCATGCCTGGACTCTACTGTGTTCTGCTAAGCCCCTCTTTACAGACCAACGTCTTGGCAGGAAGTATTCTCCTCTCTCTCTCATGTACCTTCTATGATGATTTCTCCCATTCCCTCCTTCATAAAGTAATACTATACACCCATTATCCTATTGTGGCTTTATTACTTTATGTTAAAACTGAATGCTTCCATCACCTCATGACTTTCAGGCTTCAATGTCTCGTAAGTAAACAAATTAATTTCAGACTGTGGGCCTGAGTACCGAGGAAATGAGATAAGGAAACAGCTTGACATACCACATGAAACTTAAATTTTTTTACCCTGGTTTCTACCTTAGAGTGGTTTCCTCTGGCACTGGCCACATACTAACTCTGATTTAGATTATCCCCTCTGATAACTACAGTGTTCGCTTCTTTCTATGTTGTTATACTTGTGCCCCAGTTTCGTAAGAAGAGAACTCAGCTACTATTTAAAAGGACTTACTATGTATAAGCAATTATGTTAGGAGCTAAAAACAGAGCAAGATATGACATCTCTGTCCTAAAGCAACTCACATTTGGGGAGACAAACACAATGCTATAGGGAAGGAAGCATGCAGTAGGGAAAATTTAGTTTTCTGTAGCAAGATACAGTTTCCCATTCTGGCTAACTAGCCTTTTAGTAGCTATAAAACCTACAAATAAACTACAATCTAGAGACCTTAACCACAGACATGTTCAGAGCACTTAGTATTCTCACATGAATTTTACATTGGCCTCTACCTTTTAAAATCCTATGTTCTGCTTCTCCCTGGACTATAAGTAGATGTCACTATCTTACTAGAGTTTGTATTTTATAAAAGACTTTAAGGCTAATAAGTTATGCTTCAAACGAATACATTTTGAAACTACAAAGTTAAGAAGCTTTCAAATCTTTTGTAATTATAACCATAGCAATGAGCAGAAATTCTCACTTTCTTTTTTTTTTTATTTTCATTTTTTTATTATTCATATGTGCATACAATGCTTGGGTCATTTCTCCCCCCTGCCCCCACCCCCTCCCTTACCACTCACACCACCCCCTCCCTCTCCCCCCACCCCCTCGATATCCTGCAGAAACTATTTTCCCCTTATCTCTAATTTTGTTGAAGAGAGAGTATAAGCAATAATAGGAAGGAACAAGGGTTTTTGCTAGTTGAGATAAGGGTAGCTATACAGGGTGTTGACTCACATTAATTTCCTGTGCATGTGGTGTTACCTTCTAGGTTAATTCTTTTTGATCTAACCTTTTCTCTAGTTGCTGGTCCCCTTCTCCTATTGGCCTCAGTGGCTTTTCAGGTATCCACTTTAGTTTCTCTGCGTTGAGGGCAACAAATGCTAGATAATTTTTTAGGTGTCTTTTTTTTTTTTTTGGCAACACTGGGGCTTGAACTCAGGACCTCATGATTGTTAGGCAGGCACTCTTACCATGTGAACCACTCTACCAGTCCATTAGGTGTCTTACCTATCCTCATATCTCCCTTGGGTGCTCTCGCTTTTATCTTGTGATCAAAGTCCAATCCCCTTGTTGTGTTTGCCCTTGATCGAATGTCCGCATATGAGGGAGAACATACGAGTTTTGGTCTTTTGGGCCAGGCTAACCTCATTCAGAATTATGTTCTCCAATTCCATCAATTTACCAGCGAATGATAACATTTCGTTCTTCTTCATGGCTGCATAAAATTCCATTGTGTATAGATACCACATTTTCTTGATCCATTCGTCAGTAGTGGGGCATCTTGGCTGTTTCCATAACTTGGCTATTGTGAATAGTGCTGCAATAAACATGGGTGTGCAGGTGCCTCTGGAGTAACCTGTGTCACAGTCTTTTGGGTATATTTCCAAGAGTGGTATTGCTGGATCAAATGGTAGATCAATGTTTAGCTTTTAAGTAGCTTTTAAGTAGCTGCCAAATTTTTTTCCAGAGTGGTTGTACTAGTTTACATTCCCACCAACAGTGTAAGAGGGTTCCTTTTTCCCCGCATCCTCGCCAACACCTGTTGTTCGTGGTGTTGCTAATGATGACTATTCTAACAGGGGTGAAGTGGAATCTTAGTGTGGTTTTAATTTGCATTTCCTTTATTGCTAGAAATGGTGAGCATTTTTTTCATGTGTTTTTTGGCCATCTGAATTTCTTCTTTTGAGAAAGTTCTGTTTAGTTCACTTACCCATTTCTTTATTGGTTCATTAGTTTTGGGAGAATTTAGTTTTTTAAGTTCCCTATATATTCTGGTTATCAATCCTTTGTCTGATGTGTAGGTGGCAAATATTTTCTCCCAGTCTGTGGGTGTTCTCTTCAGTTTACAGACCATTTCTTTTGATGAGCAGAAGCTTTTTAGTTTTATGAAGTCCCATTTATCTATGCTATCTCTTAGTTGCTGTGCTGCTGGGGTTTCATTGAGAAAGTTCTTACCTATATCTACTAACTCAAGAGTAAGAAATTCTCACTTTCATATATATTCACTTTGTACCTCAAAAATACCAATTTTATCTTTCTAGGATTTGTCTAGCCAATTCTGCACAATCTACTATATACTATATACTAAAATGGAACTTCCTTAACAAAATCTAAATTATAGCTAATTGAAATCTACTCTTCAATAAGATTTCCTTCACAAAAGGGAACAGAAAGAACATGGACTGAAACAGACTAACCCTCATCCCTTTGTCACTTAGTCAACTTTAATCCAAAACTCAGAGTTAGCTCCATCGGAGATGGTGTTGAAGAAAGGCCACTAAACCACAGCTTTAAAATAGGGAAACAAGATACAAAACTATTTTCTAAACATTATTAGCCTGACATAATCCCGATAGTAGGATTAGCAAAGGCTGATTTCAACTCAGTAGACAAAGAACGTGCTCTATAACTTATCTGACACATTTTTAAGTACACAATCATGAGTATGTAAAGCAACTTCTAGGCAATAATACTATCATTTTTACCTCAGAATACAATCAACAAAAGAGATGTTATAGATTCATTTTAACACATACCTCACTGAACCAAGCTTTCTCTCTCACTCCCTCGTTATTACTGAACCTAACTGGGCCTAACTGAGTGACAACAGGAGATGCAGAAAGGACATAGGATAGACAGACAGACAGACAGACAGAAAGTGGGATAAGGTGTATTGCGTGCTCGGGTGGAGACTCACAGCAGCCTCATTGCTTCTTTTCTCTATTATTCTCTTCATCTACTCTGCTTCTGTTCTCTATCTTTATTCTTTAGGGCCTTACTCCTTTATAGTTCTTTAAAACCTTGCTACTAAAGTGTTTCTTCTTTCCATTCTTTAAAATCTCACTTCTAAAGTCTTTTAAAACCTCTTTCCTTAGACTCACTCTGTCCCATGTTTTCGCTTAGATTTTCTTTAGCATAATCTCTCTTAAAGTCTTTGCCCCCAGACTTGCACTGTCTCCTGTTCTCTCTTTAGCTTCCTTAAAGTCTCAGTGCTCAGACTTTCACTGTCCTGTGTTCTCTTTAGCTTTCTTAAAATCTTAGCCCTCAGACTTGCTAGCAATTCCCCTTTAGTAATTCCCCTTCAGCAATTCTTTTCCCTTCAGCAATTTCCCTTCAGCCATTCATTTTCCCCCTTCAGCAATCTCCCTCCAGCAATCCTCCCTTCCAAAAGCCTCCCACATCCAAAAACCCAAAAAAGCCCAAAAGCCAAAAAATCAAAAAGCATCCTGTCCTCCTTCAGCGAGTCTTTTATACCCAGTGGTAAACAAGGAGGTGGAGCAACAGCTCTATTGTAACAACAGAAACCTGTGATCTACCTCTTTGAACATAAACAACTTAGGAAAAGCAACTGTTTTGCATTGTCCTCTTCTGTGGCTGGGGCTGTGCCAATCTCAGCCTGCAGAAACATCTTAGGAAAAGCAGCTGCTCTTCAGCTTATTCTCACCTTATGCTGTGGCCCAAACTCAGCCTACAGAACACTGGCCACAGCTGTGCTTATATCTTCAGAGGCTTCTCATAATCTGCTCTCCACACCTCACAAACACAAAATAAATGTAACTTTAAGTTTAAAACAAAGTTAAAAAATTAAACACAGAAAGACCATTTGATCCAGTGATTCCATTATGGATATATATGCAAAAGAATAAAAGAAGAGACCCAAAAAAGATATTTATACAACAATGTTCATAGCACCACTGTTCACAATAACCAAAAGGTGGATGTAACCCAAAAGTTCATCAATGTTTAAATAAACAAATTTTGTATTATACACATACTATGTAATCTTATTCAGCTTTTAAAAGGAAGAGGGTGAAATGACCCAAACATTGTATTCACATATGAATATAAAAATAAAAATAAAAAAATAATAAAAAGAAATCTTGATACATGCTGCCTCATGGATGAATCCTGAAGACATACTAAATGTAACAAGCCAGACACAAAGGGCAAAGATAATATAAATCTGCTTACATGAGGTATAAGCAGTCAAATTCATAGAGACAGAAAGTAGAATAGTAGCTGCCAGCAGATGTGAGAATTGGGAATGAGAAGCTATTATTTAGTGGATATGGTTTCAATACTGAGAGATGAAAAGGTTCTGCTAAAGGACAGTAATGACAGTTACACAATAATATAAATATACACAATACCACAGAACCATACACTTAAAAATGGGCAAAATGGTAAATCCTATGTTATATATATTTTATCAAAAAAGTTGACTAACTTAAAAGCACAAGGTATGAAATTGCAAGTATTCAGGAGCCTAAATCATTTATGTTCTATAATATATTAACCTGTAAATATTAACTTGTGTATAAATATATGTGTAAATATAACTTGTATATAAATTCTGTACATATAACTTATATAACTTGTATATATATTAACTTGCATAATACATTAACACATATACATATTGCTTGCAAATTTATAATTTGTGTATATATAATATGTATATATAACTTATATAACTTGTACATATATTAACTTCTATATTTTATATATATATATAAACTCTTAAAGCTAACATGGTAATTCAAGTTCAGAAGTGACTTGTGAAGTCAGGTAGATCACAGGACTAAGGTTTCTAAAAATGGTTCAGGTCATTAAGTTTCCAAATATGATGCATAGTAAGGCTGATTAAAGGATATAATATCCAACTAAATAGGTATAGAAGTTTATAGCAAAATGACAGCATAAGAAGTAAAGACATTATTTGGATGGAATTAAATGAATTTCTCACTGAATGCTCAGGGCAAAGAGAAAAATAAAACGACAACAAAAATTATTCAGGAACACAGTCTGAGAGATAAGCTTACAGCAATTTATCAGTATCCAATTCAAACAGTACTAAATATGTTAAGGGATAACCTTACTTTTGCTCTTTATATTTATCAAATTAAACAATATTACCAGAATAATCTCTTCATGAGTAACAGGGGTTAATCTCATTAAAGTACAGTATGTTCATGGGTGTAATATCATGGCAACCCCTTTGACCAATGAACATACACTTTACAAAATGAAGGACAGGAATGTAAAACAGGTCCTGTTCAAGGGTGGATACTAGTGAGAAGGGGAAAGGTAAACAGAAAGGGTAAAAGAGAGCGAACATGATTTGTATATGTTATATATTTGTATGAAAATAGAACAATGAAACCTGTTGAAATTGTTTTAAGGGGAGGTGTGAAGGATAATGATAGTGGGGGTGAATTTACCAAGGTACACTGTAAGCATATATGGAAATATCACAATGAAACTCCCCTGTACAACAAATATATGCTAATAAAATGTTTAAAAAAAAATCCACCATCAAAATCCAAACTTTCACTGGTCATGATGGTGCATAACTGTATTCCCAGCTACTGTGAAGACTGAGACCAGAAGATTGCATGACCCCACAAGTTTGAGTCTAGCCAGGGCAACATAACAAGACCCAGACTCAAACAAACAAATAAAATCCAAACTTTCCAGATAATGGAGAAGATGAGACTTCTCACACTAATGTAACTACCATCTTACTAAATAACTACTATCCTGCTAAGTAACTACCTTACTTAGCAAGGCTAGATGCTTATTTTCTTTTAATCCACAAAATAATCCCTTGAGATTCAGAAATGATAACTTGTCCCTTAGCCAGAAAATATTGGAGCCAAGATCCACATCTTAACAATCTTATTCTAGTTCTTAACCAAATTGCCACAGCCTATATATACTCCAAGTGTGAGATCATATCTTTAGTCAAATCAGAAAATTTTCGTGTAGGTAATTTGTCCTAGAATTTTCAATTTAGCACAGATTCTCTCTTTCCTGTGGAAATGTACTATTCTGGTTCAATTATTTCTCTGATGACTCCTTTATTCCAAATGCAGATAATCTCTTTTTACTTTACACAGTTTTCCCTCTCATCTTTTTATTCCAGTTTCAATTATTAGCCAGTGAGAATGACTCATATCTAGCATTACAAACTGACTTCTCTGCCAAAATCCAAGCTTATATTTCTAACACCTCTTGGATTTCTTCTCAGCACCACAAACTTATATAGTCAGGGAAATAAACTTCATCTTTTCCTAGTGAATAGGCTTTACTATTGTGTTTTCTAGTCTCCAGAAATGAAACCCTTATTACCCTTTTTTAAATCACATGACTGGACTTCCTACTTCCTCACCAATCATCTCTTAAAATATTCTTTGAATCCATACTTTAATTTCCACTCGAACAGAATCCTCCCTCTTCCCAACACTTTTTCCCAGAGTATTTCAAAGTCTCCTAACTCTAATTTCAGATTTTCCACACCTATTCTCCTCCCTTCCTTGCTATTCCACTAGATACTGCTGATTTCATCTACCTGAAACACCAAGGAAAATGCAAGGTAAAACATCTCTAAGTAAAATATGATTAACATTAATATACTCTGTAGTGTCCCATACTCCAAAGAATTTCTAAACTTTCTGAATTTTAAATCTGAAACTTACAACTGCTTCGTTTAAGTAAACACAAGGGAACAGGTTAAAATAAATTTGCATCCCAATGGCATTTCAAGTCAGAAGCTTATTTGAGGCCAATCAATTGTATTTTAAATCTTCCACCTGTCCAGTGTGTCTGAGAATAAACAGGGACCTATCTGATCTGCTGGGCAGTGCTGCTTCCAGCAGAGAAAATCCATAAACCACTTGGACTGTTATCTAGGAGGGAAACAAAGGTATGTTCATTAAAATAAAAGTTTGAATTCATCATCTTAAGATTCAGAGGCAAAAGAGGTAACTCTATAAATTGAGTTAGGTCTATCAAGTTAATGAACTATAAATAAGTATTTTCAGAATATATACGCTCTAAATATACTAGGAACCACGGAAGCTTTTGCAAACAAAGCAGGTACCACTTAACACTGTGTCATAGTAGAAATGTGTAGCCTGGTTTTAAAGAAACAGGAAGGAAAGAATTTCCAAGAAATACAATATAGATAGTCTAAATTATCAGTGGGAAAGGTTCTACAAAACCTCATCGGGGTTAGGTGCTGTGGTTTATACCTACCTAGGAGGCAGAGATCAGGAGGATCACAGTTCAAGGCCAGTACAGGTAAAAAGTTCACAAGACCCCCATCTCAACCAAGAAGAGCTGAGCATAATAGTGCATGCCTGTCAGTTTAGCCAGGCAGGAAGCATAAATAGGAGAACTGCAGTCTGGGCTGTATTGTACCTCCTGTGTCAATGCTTTCTCATACCAGAATCTTTTTCCTTTTTCTTTTTCTTCTTTTTTTGGGAGTACTGGGGTTTGAACTCAGGGCCTTGTGCTCACCAGAGAGCCACACCCCTAAACCTTTTAACTTTAGATATTTTTCTGATAGGGTCTCCCATTTATGTCCAGATCAGCCTGGACCACAATCCTCCTATTTATGCTTCCTGCCTAGCTAGATGATAGGCACACGCTGCCACACCTAGCTTTTACTGACTGAGATGGAGGTCTCAAGAAATTTTTGCCCAGTTGGTCTTGAACAAGATCCTGCCAATCTCTGCATCTCAAATAGCTAGAATTACAGGCATGAGCATGAACCTCCATGCCCAGTGACAGAAGGAATGTTAAGGCACACAGGAGGCATTATCTACACACCCTCTCAAGCCATGGCAGACTTCCCAGTCTCAGTCCTCTTCCTTCTTTCTTTCTCTGGGGTTCACTGAAGAGCCATCCCTCTTCCTCTTGTTTGTTTCACGTCAGAACTACTCCAATCCACACACTCTCAAACACATCCCCTCCATGATACATGGTAAGTTCCACCCTCACCAGGGACCTCAGCCCAACTATCAGATTTCTCTTAAGAGTTCAACTTCTCTCTTTATTGTTTCCTTCTCACCAAAAGTAGTTCAAAGTCTCTCCCATCTTTAAAAAACAAACAACAAAAATCCTATCCTAGCTGAATTCTGCCTTGTGTTCTCTTTACAGCCAAGTTTTCTCACACCTCCCTCCTCACTTCTCACTCTGTTCAAATGATCGCAATTTGGCTTCTGCTCAAGTCACTAACTGAAATTCCTCATGCAAAAGGTCACTAATGACCTCCAATTACCAACCCAATGGAATTTTTCTATTCTTATTTCATTTCTCCTTTCTGGACTTCTGACATCACTAACCACTCATTCCTTCTTAAACTCTCATCTCTTGGCATTCTGCAATAGTAATGTCTCCCAGCTTTCCTCTTTACTCTCTGACCTCCCTTCCTGAGAATCCTTCACAGACATAATTTTCTCTGTGAGATCCTCACTTTTTTTAATATAATCAAAGCTTCCAGGCTACTCTTCTGCTCTTTTCATTCTATGTTCTCTCCTGGGTGATACTAATGGTCAGCAAATCTTTTATGTCCAAGGCAGACTTTTTTCCCACAGTCCTGATTTAAATGGCTATTAAAAATTGGGACTGTCTCACAAGAACCTTGGGGAACGCAATAAATCCCTAACTTAACTTATAAGCTTTCCCTCAAACTTCCTCTGCCTCTTTATATCCCTGATCAACTGCCCCATTATAAAATGAAGAATCATCATAAGGCTCCTTCCCTTTTTTATCCTCCCTCCACAATGCAGTCACTAAGTCCCAATAATTTTACTATCACTCCTGTCACTTTGTTTTTGGTTCTGTCCAGACTTTCTCTCCATTCCTATCATCACTCCATTCATTCAAGCAATCATCATCTTTCCCCAAGATGAGCAGAGCAGCTTTCTGTTTTCTGTCTCAATAGTCACTACACATGGCGGCTTAAGTAATTACACTATTAAATCAATTCTGATAAAGGATATACCCTCCAGTGTCTCACCACAGCTTTCAAAGTGGAATTCAAACTCCTTAGCAGACAAATCCTTTCCTGATTGGCCCCAACTTCCTCTCCAGCATCACCCCCTCCCAATGCCCATTCTACTCCAGTCACAATAAGCTACCATTCTGGCAGTTTCCCACATGGTTCTGGCTGTTCCCCTTGAGCCTGAGGAGCACTTAGAAACCAATATACAAAATAATATTTATGAAGAAATATACTAGAACTTTTAAAATATGGACAGGAAAGATATTTTTTATTTTTATCATAGTACCTCCCTATGAAGGGGAGGGTTAGGGAGCAATAGTCCTGATGAAATGAAACAAAGGACTTAAACTTAGTTTACAATGTCAGCTTTCTCTCTTCTTTCCTTCCTATCTTTTTAAAGACAAAATCTGAAGCAACTATGACAAAATGTATGACATTTATTCATTTTGAGTGCTGGGCTCAGGAGTACTTATTATAAAACCTTCCCGTATTTAATATTTTTCGAAAGAAATGGTACATGCCTTTAAAATAAGAAATTCCTTGGGCCAGGCATGCTGGCTCACACTTATAATCTCAGCTACTCAGGAGGCAGAGATCGGGAGGATTGGGCAAAAAGTTAGTGAGATATTTCAACCAGTAATGCTGGGCGTGGTGGTACACACCTGTTATTCCAGCTACTTGAAAGGCATAAATAGGAGGACTGCAGTCCAGGGCAACCAGGGCAAAAAACACAACATCCTATTTGGAAAAAAAAAAAAAAAAAAAAACCTAAAGTAAAAAGGGCTAGGTACGTGACTCAAGAGGCAGAGTACCTGCCTAGGAAGCGTAAGTCCCTGTATTCAAACTCCAGAACCACCCAAAAAAAAAACGAGGAGGAAGAGAATTATCAAGCTTTAAACTTTTTTTTTTTTTGCCTGTGGTGCTGGGGGTAGAACCCAGGGCTTTGCATATACTAGATAAGCACTCCATCACTGAGCTACATCCCCAGCCATTAAGTTTTTTGAGACAGAATCTGGCTGTGTAGCTCAGGCTGGCCTAGAACTGGGAACCCTCCTGCCTTTGCCTCCCAACAACTGAAATTACAGGAGTGCACCATCATGTTCACCCTCAAGCTTTCAAACTTTTATCCTACTTTAGGCATAGTGGTGCTCACCTGCAATCCCAGCACTTGAGAAGCAGAGGCAGGAAGACAGTGAATTTGAAGCAGCCTGGGCTACACAGTGAGGTACTGTCTCAAAAAAAGAAAGAAAGAAAGAAAAAGGACACCCTTTTATCCCATTGTGATCACATAAGTTTTAACGCAAAGCAAATTTAAAATCCATAATTTAACAGAAATAAATTGAACCGAGCCTATGGAGTTTAGAATTGCCAACCTGCGCTTATATCCATAACATAAAAATCTATGCAACTGGCATGGGTAAAAGAGAGATTAAGATACAATCTGGGTGTTTATGAACTATGCTTTCAAAGAAATCTGAAATATGGAATTTTAAAAACTAAAACTCTCAAGAAAAAAGACTAATTCAGGTAGTTAGGACTCAGAGTTTACTGTGTTTGTGTTTATCCTTCCATGATACTCATGCCAAAAGAACACTGAAAGCCAAATGTGGAGACATAATATTTATTGTGTTGCCATGGTTTCCAAATTATCAAATAAAGATTATTACTCCATTTCCTAGCAACTTCTATTTAATACAAAACCTTAGGTACTACTTTTCTCAATTGGACCTTGTATTACAATTAACAGCTTTGTAAAAAGCTTTTGATACATAAGGACAAATATTTAAATTTTTCAGAACAAACACCACCACATAATAGATAAAAATCTAGGAATTTTAACTCATCTTTTCCTGATGCCAAAAATTGTATCTTCCTTTTAATCAGAAACGTTTTGGAATGAGAGAAGAAATCTAAGGTTAAGAACTTTAAGCCGGGTGTCGGTGGCTCAAGCCTATAATCCTAGCCACTCAGGAGGCAGAGATCAGGAGGATCGCAGTTCAAAGCCAGCCCTGGCAAATAGTTCCACAAGATCTTATCTAGAAAAACTCTTCACAAAAATAGGCCTGGTGGAGTGGCTCAAAGTGAAGGCCCTGAGTTCAAGCCCCAGTACCGAAAAAAATAAAAAATAAAAAAAATAAATAGACAATACAGGAAAAGTGAAACTTTGGATCTGTAATAACATTTCTATTCTAGGGGAAAAACATGAATCATAGTTCTAGTAAAAATACTAATTTGGGAGAGAGGGAGGGTTGCCAGCAATGTTCTCACATTTATGTTAATGTTCTTCTGCCATCTGAATTTTTTTTCCTCCAAAAAAGTCAGTTATGACAATAATTATGACAGTGAAAGTTTCAATCACAGTGAGACAAAACTAAGTCTTAGAGTACAATATTCCTCCCTTAATTCCAGATAGAGAAATAAATCAAGGGACAGAGATTCTGAACACTGGCCATCACAGAACCAGTGATTAGGGTCAGGCTGTGCAGAGGATGGGGAAAAGGTGAGGATAATGTGCCCCAACCATATCTTACACCTTCTCTACTCTTAGTTCAGATGGGTAAAGGGAAAAAACGTGCATTCAACAAGAACCGGATTGAGTTCATGCACTAATGCCACTTGAAGGAATTTTAAATGACTAAAACCAGAGCAACTTAGATTTACTCTTTCAAAGGATTTAAACTAATAAAATGAGTAAGTACAAAGGGAGAGAATTTTTTTTTAAACTGTGTGGAAATAGAAAAACATTCACTTTTCTAATTGAAAAAAATAACTCCAGTTTTATAATTCTTTATGAATTTTACGTACTAATATGAAGAACACTTAAGTAAGTGTAATTCTGCCTCTTACGGAATTATTTTTTTCAAACTCAGTTTGCACAAAACAATCTGAGCCAAATACTTGCACATAAGATAATAAAAAAAAGTGTCAGAAGACTCTAGATTTGACCTTGAAATCCTAGTGCTCTTTAGGGCTCACTCCAAGGAGTGATTGCCTTTTAACTTTACGTTTTCTCCCTAAATGATCACATCCACACTTATGAATTCAATTAAGTCTACATGTTAGTGAATATCAAATAGCCCAGACTTCTCCTTTTTACTCCTTATCTATATTCCCAAATTACCTTTTTAAAATCTCCATTTAGATGTCTCACAGGCACCTTAAATACAACATATGCCAACATATATTCATGGTCTTCTCTCCCCATTCTAATCTTCCCTAGCATTCACCCAGATGTATAAGCCACAGCATCCCGTTCCCTGTCATCCAACTCTCCATTTATTAAGCATCTACTATTTTGCTCTCCATTCCAATCATACTTCACTATTTCTACCATGACCACCCTAAGCCAAGCCCCATCATCTTTCCATGACTCATGACTCTCCTCCTTGTATTCACTCATGCAATATACTGATCCAATCTCAAACCTACAGTAAGCCATTCATTTAAAGTAAAAATCTGATGTCATTCCCCTACACAAAAATTTCAATGCTTTCTCACTGTTTTTTGTACACAAACCAAAATCCTAAATATAACCTACAAGAGTCTATCATCAGGGCTGTCAATCTTATCCCTACTGACATTTGGGCAAGATAGTTCCTTGTTGTGGGAGATTATCTGTAGATTATTAATGACTCTAGATGTTTAGCATCATTCTTAGCCTCTACCTATAAATGCCATCCCCTTCATGTAACAAACAAAAAAATGTCTCCATATACTGCCAAACATCCCCTAGGGAACAAAATCTCCCCTGGCTGAGAACCTGACCTGCATTACTTAGTTCCTACCTAACTCTCTGGGCACTCTCCTCTCCTTACTATCATAGTGATGTTATTGGAGGCACCACAGTTAAAAGTGCAGCAGCCTAGGGCAAATTTCAGCCCTATCCCTTCCTAGTGAGGTGACCTTAGTCAAATTACTTCATTTCTCCATGTTATGGATTCATCATTGATAAATATTAATAGTAGACTACCTCCCTGGACTATTTTGAGGATTAAATTCAATTAAAGTACTCAGCCTAGTGGGTACATAACAAGAACTATATAAATGCTAGCTGTTGTCATTCCTTGAATTCTCTTTTACAGGTACTGAGGTGTGAACTCAAGGCAGGCACTCTACCACTTGAGCTATACCCCAGATATTCCCTGAATTCTCTGTACTCCGCCTCAAAATCTTGTCACAAGTGCTTCTCTCTGACAGGAAAGCTCTTCCCCACATGTGACAACTCCTTTTCCCTTAAGTAATTCCACTCATCCTTCAAAACTCAGGTAAAAGGGTATTTTCTTCAAGGAAGCCTTCCCAGGGCCCTCAAACACATCAAGTCCCATGGCATATCCTTTAATGAAACTATTTACTGTTCTCTCAAAACCCTTAACACCATTATAAATAAACATATAACTATATTTCCTCAATTTTAAGAATCCCAGTGATTGTGACATACAGAAATAATCAGTTTTTGGGTTGGCGGAGTGGCTCAAGCAGTGAGGGAGCCTGCCTAGCAAGCATGAGGCCCTGAATTCAAACCTCAGTACTGCCAAAAGAAAAAAAAAAAAGAAAAAAGAATAATCAGTTTCCAAAACAAAAAGAAATTACCATAGTAAATATATCTGAAATTTGAGAAACCATCTCATTGTGTAGTTATTTGGCTAGTGTCTATTTCCCCTCTAGAATCTAAGTTCCATAAAAGCAAGGACCAACTTAGTCTTGTCCACTTCAGGTCCTCCAAATATAGCACAGCACTTGCACAGAATAGGTTCTCAATAAATATTTGCTGAATGAATGAAATTAAAAACTCACGTTTTTTTGAAAAGGAAACTGTATTCTAAAGTGAAAGATTACTGTTCATAATTATTGCTGGCTGTGATAACTCTTTGCATTTTTGAAAGCTTTTATTCTTGCCAAAAGGTTTTCATTAGGCTGGTTTTTTTAATGTGGCACAAGTTGTAGCACACCTACTTAGCAAACACAAGACTGAGTTCAACCCCCCAGTACCAGGAAAAAAAAAGGGTTTTACTTTTAATTTTCCATGACCTAAAAATGAATAAATTACTCAGAGTAGTGAAATTACTATAAGAAAACCATTAACTCTGACAAGCTGTTATAGTTTATCATTCCATAAAACATTAATACTTGGTTTTGTATCTTTCTCTTCAAGCTGTTAAACTTCTGCTTCTTAGATGCCTGGAATGGTTATTACCTTCTGAAGCAACAAAATGAAATCCAACCAAGTACTCATCAACAAATGGACATATAAACAAACTGTAGCATATGCATACAATGGAATATTATTTAGCTATAAAAAGGAATAGTTATTTAAAAGGAAAAAAGGGAATGAAGTTTGATATGCATTATAATATGGATGAATCTTGAAGTCATTATGCTAAGTGAAATAGCTACACACAAAGGACAAATATTGCATAATTCCACTGACATGAAACATCTAGAGACTAGACATAAAGTAGATTAAAGGTTACTAGGAGCTGAGAGAGTGAATGATGAGGAACTGTTGCATAATGGCTGAAGCTTCCGTGTGGGGTATTGAAAAGATTTTGGACATCAAAAGTAATGATGACCACACAATGCTGTGAATATGATTAATGTCATTGACTTGTACACTTAAAAGAAGAAAACCTAAGGCTGGGTATAATGGCTCAAGCCTGTAATCCTAGCTACTCAGGAAGCGGGAGAAGGCAGAAATTGGAGGACTGAAGTTCCAGGTCAGCACAGGTAAAAAGTTCTTAAGGCCCCATTTCAACCAGGAAAAGCTGGGCACAGTGGCAAGTACTTCCTATCCCAGCTAGGCAGGAAGCAAAAATAGGAGGATTGTGGTCCAGGCTGGCCTAGTCATAAAATGAGACCATATCTCAAAAATAACTAAAGCAAAAAGGTTGGGGTTGTGGCTCAAGTGGTACACTCCTGCTTCACAAGCAGAAGGCCCTGACTTCATCCCCCACTACCACCAAAAAGGGGGGGAAAAAGAGAAAGAGAGAGAAAGAGAAAGAGAAAGAAACTCCAAACACTTCATCAGTCACAAAAGTTAAATAACCATGGAACTTCCCTTCTTCCTTGTTATTACACACTGAATATGTTTACATGTAAGTTCTGCTCAACATAAAAATGTCTGGATTAAAAAAAAAATCTCTGGATACTATCTGTTAGACTCTAATTCCTACAAAAGATGTTTCTATGTCTGATTAAATTTAAAATTCTTTAGATTTAAGAAGGACATGCATACAAACATCAATTTTCTTTGGATCCTGGATCTTTAAAGAAATCACAGAATTTTAGTGCCAGAAGGAATCTCAGATCATCAGGTCTAAATAAGCAACATTCTAATGACTTCCATTTGTAGAAATGTGCATAAAATATGTTTTCTTCACAATTTCAGCTCTGAACAAAACAACAGTAATATTTCCAGGCCACTGATGCCTTAAAAAGACTATCTGCTAACCCTTCAACAGGTTTCAATTTCTTCTCACAGGAACATTCACCATAAACAATACTCACCAAACTGACTGCAGTAAGGAAACATAATTGGCTTTCATTCAATCTCACTTTTCTCCTTTTGATAGAGGGGCTAGCTGCCTAAGGGTCCCCAGTTTGTAATACCACATATGTGCTTTCAGATAATTTTTCACTGAAAAGTCAACAAGCCTTTAAATTGGTCTTCTTATATGCTAGTGAACTTACTAATGCCTCCTTCCAATACCTGCTACTCTAAGCTCCTCCAAAAGCTGTGAAAACCTTGGCTCTCCCAGCAAAACAGCACCATACCTATCTATTACAGATAGGCAGGACTTCTAAATCCACCCACATTCTAGCCTTCGCAAAGCAATCTTCAAACATTTCAACATCTTTTAAAAATGTGGTCAGGCTGGGTGCTGGTGACTCATGCCTATAATCTTAGCTACTCAGGAGGCAGAGATCAAGAGTATCACAGTTCAAAGTCAGCCCAGGCAAATAGTTTGCAAGACTCTATCTCAAAAAAGCCCTTCACCCAAAAAAAAAAAAAAAAAAGGAATGGTGGAGTGGCTCAAGGTATAGGCCCTAAGTTCTAACCCCAGTATCAAAAAAAAAAAAAAAAAAAAAAATGTAGTCAGGTTTTTCAAGATGAAAAATGTCTCCTGGAGACTGATGATAGTGATGGTTGCACAAAAAAAATGTTTTTAAATGTACCTAATGCTACAAAACTGTATGTATACTTACTAGTTAAGATGGTAAATTTTATGTATATTTTACCACAATTTAAAAAATGCACTCAGTTCCAGTTTGTGGAATGTATTTATGTCTTCTGTTTCTTTTCTTTCTCATTCTCTCTAGTCATTTGCTTTTTGTGGCTAACTGAAAAATATGGAAACTGAACATAATAGACAAGAAGAAAAAGAGGCCATTTTTCTTTTTTTATGGCATTCTCTGTTTACCTCAAAGACTTGAAGGAAAGATATATACTCAAGATTTAACTGAAGAAAAAAAATTGAAGATTAAGCTATCTGTCATTTTTATTATTATAGAGGTTTTACTGATTTTTGTATATTTCTAATGCAAGACAATATTTTTTGTTGAAAAATATGATAATAAGGATTATTTTCTGTGAGTGCCAACTATCCAGAGAATGGACAGCGTTATGGTTTAACTCTGAGATGTTCTCTGAAGGCTCATGGGTTGGGGACTTAGTTGCTAGCTAATGAACTTTTGTGAAGTGGCTGGATCCTTAGGGCTCTGACTTAATCAACAGATTAATTCCTTAATACGATGGCATTAATGGGAAGTGGTCAAGACTAGGAACTACAGCACAATTGGGAGAAACAGTCACTAGGGGTGTGCCCTGGAAAAATATACCTGTCCCTTCCTATCTTGCTTTTTCCTTCTTAGCTATCATGAGGTGAATAGCTTCTCTCCTCCATGATGTTCCGCCTTGCCAAAGGCCTAAAAGCAATGGAGACAGTCAACTATTTACTGAGAACTCTGAAATCATGACCCAAAATAAATCACTCTTCTTTCAGCTTAAATATCACATCTTCTAGAATGTTTTTTTGTTTGTTTGTTTTTTGGCAGTACTGAACTCAGGGACTTGTACTTACTAGGCAAGCACTTTATCACTTGAGCCAGGTGTCCAGCCCTAAATCAGTTCTTTTTTAAATTGTTTGTCTTAGGCATTTGTCACAGTGTTTCTGACTAACCCATAAATGTGGGAAATGAATGGTTTGAAAACATTAAAGGAAAAAGAAAGCATCACAATATAGGAAAGAACAATTAAAACTGCTAAACATATTGCCTCTAATGTTTTAAAATTATTGCATCACACATTAGGTACTCATCATACAAATACAGTCTTTTTCCTTTTTTTTTAATGACACCCATGTATGAACTTGGGACCCTGCTTGCTCTATCACTGAAGCCACACTTCTAGTCCAAATCTTGAATCTTAATAATATAAATCAGTAATTTCATGTTTCAAATAAAAGCTGAGCCTTTCTAACTGTTATTAAGACTGGCATATGCATATTCAGACTCTGAAAACAGAAATGAGAAGTAGAAATACTGACTTTTTAAACCCTTTTATAATTTTATTATAGTATAACTTCTCATGTAATAACTAGATTAAATGCAGTTACATAATAGCAAAGCAATAACATACAGAAAGGACAATAACCTGTAAGTACACAATAATGACCACTTGGGATAGGATCATCTGTGTATTTTGATTCATTGTTCCCAAACCTGACCGGCCACCAGAATCCCCAACAGGAGACAGAGGAAGAGTATGAAAGAAGGAAGAATGGGGAGAAAATTTAAATAGTTTTCTCTGAACTCAGCTAGATTTAGCTTGGGTAAGTATGAGATAAAGTCTGAGAATGTGTACATTGATAAAGCACCCTGAGAAATTCTGATGACAGCCATGTTTTAGAACATGTGTTTTTAAAACCTTCTTTTTTAAGAGATCTATTTTACCTTTCTGCCAGTTTTTTTTTTTTTTTTTTTTTGGAGACAGGGTATGTATGTAACCTTGCCTCAGCCTAGTGAGTGCTGGGACCACAGGTATGTAGAAACCTGGCTTCTATCTCTATTTTTGATTAAATAACATTTATTCAAGGTGCACTGTCACCTTTAATCATCACTACAGTCTTGTGAGATAGTGAGACAGTATTATTCTCATTTTACAGATGAGGAAACTAAAGCTCAGCGAAATCACTTAACAAAATTACTCAACCAGCAACTAGCAGAGCCTTACCCATGCTAGTTAAATCTTTAGATCCCACCTCGGCCTGGAAGCAGTATGGCAGAGTGAAAGAATGATACCTTTAAATGGCTGAATTTGGGTCTAGCTTCTGGTATCTTTTAAAAATTACTTCTTGGCTGGGGATGTGGCTCAAGTAGTAGAGCACATGCCTAGCAAGTAGGAGACCCTAAGTTCAAGCCCCAGTACTAGCAAAAAAAAAATTTTTTTTAATTATCTCCTAATTTGTTTCCTCAAGTATATATAAGATTAATAATATCTATCCTACCTAAGTAATGATTTTTGTTAGACTCAAAATGTAAAACTGCCTTCAAAGTAAAGAAAAATGACCGAAAACAAGCTATTAATGGAGGAGTTGGAGAAGTTAAAGTGAAGTGTTTAAACAGGGTGGCAAATGAGTGGTTAAATGCACAGACTTTGGAGCCAGACATCATGTATTTCCTAGTTATGTAACCTAGGGAAAGTTACTTAACTTTTCTGTGTAATGGTTTCCTCATCTGCAAGATGGAGATAATAATAAATCTCAGAATTTTATAGGGGTTAAATGAATCAATGCGTGTAAAATGTTCAGAATAAAGGGTGGGGGAAATAGCTCAATAGTAGAGTGCTTGCCTAGCATATACAAGGCCCTGGATTTGATCCCCAGCACTGCAAATAAAAAAAAAAATTTCGAGCTACCTAGAACAGTGTTTATCATGTAGCAAACACTCAACAAAGTTGGAGGTAACATTCCCTACCCAATTTTTTAAAGGAAGCATCACATTAAAAGAAAAAGAAAAAAAAGTCAAATGTTTAATGCAGTACAAAAGTGGCCTACAGGATGCTGGCATTTTCTTCCATTAAAAGCTGATAAATGCCTCTGATTTTGGAAGTAAACAATTTGGGTAGTTTCAATCTTTCAGCTAAAACTATGTAGCTTTCAAACTGCTTCAATCATGCAAATAGTTAAGATCATTGTAAAATGTTATCTGCTTTTTCATTTCTAAATATTTTTATCTTTTTATCTGAAAATATCTCTTTAATTTTTAAAGTAACTTTGTTACTCAGTTTTTTTGATAACTTCTTTGCTTCAAATACTCTTCTATATGATTTGACTTCTAATGCAAAAGCTAATTAGTTTTCAAAGGAAAAAAATGTAACAATGAAAAAGTCTGTATAATACATATCAAAAGGAAGCGACACTAGTCCTAAATGAGTTATTTACTAAGAATAACAGAGAGGAAGTAATAAGGGAATAATTCTCACTAAAAGAATATAATCTACAAACCATACCACCCTGATTCCCACACCCCCCTCAATCATCTTATCTTGGAAGCGAAGCAGGGTTGGGCCTGGTTAATACTTGGATGGGATATGGCCTGGGAACACCAGGTACTATAGGCTTTATATATATATATATATACACACATATAAATACATACACACACACACACACACACGTATATATATGTGTGTGTGTATGTACAATGATAAGCTAAAGCAATTCATGTACTAGACTGGTTTATGATCAATCTGAGGCTACAAAATTAAAGCCACTAAGAGGGGCAGGGGGAAGGGGGGAGAAATGACCCAAACATTATATGCACATATGACTAAAAGAACTTAAAAAAAATAAAAGTAAAAATAAATAAAGCCACTAAGAAATCCTAGCTGTGAGTTATCTTAAATATCCAATGCATAGCTGGAAATGTCGTCAGAGATTCAATAGGTGACATCCCTTTCCTCCCCCTTTTTTTCCTTTTTTGAGTTAACAAACTGAAGCAAAACCACCCTAGAAGCTCTGTTACTAGCTAGAAGAATTAAGTGTAGAAAAATTTCACTACATGGTGGTGGAGTGGCTCAAGTGGTGAAACACCTGTTTAGCAAGTATAAGGCCTTGAGTTAAAACCTCAGGACTGCAAAAAGAAAATTTCCACAGCAATGCTTCAAAAAGCAATCTAAGACTCTGAATCTGAATGGAGACCAAATAAAAGACTATGGATATTATATCAATATCCATACAGCACCTCTGAGAACTTCACAGTCCAAGCAATATGTCTATAATAGTTATTGTATTCTAATTACCCTAAGTTCAAATTCTGAAGAGTAATTGCAAATTTCAATACATTAGGACAATACCTGGAACTCAAGTAACCCACAAATATATGAGCGATTAATTTTAGATGAGTTCAAATGTATTCAAGTATATTTTATCTAACATAGTATGTAAGAGATCACCCTTAACATTCTGTTCCCACTAAATATTCTGAAGCTAGCTCGATGTGTTAGTATCCTTAACTACTACCCCAAAATTTGTACAATGCTCCCATCTATACATTGAGAGGGAGTTTACCAGACACACCTCTCTGGCAATGTTACTCAAAGCTTCATCTTCTGCAGAAAATCGATCTTTCACAGGTGTTCTTTTCCTTCCTGAACCAGGAGTCCCCATCTTTGTTGCTAACAGTCTTTTAACTCTGAAAGTAACTTCACTCTGTGTTCAGACCTGAAATAAATAGAAACACAGTAATTTAAGATGCTTTTCTTTGTGGAGTTTTAATTATATTTGTCCTTACAGAAATTAGTGGCCAAATTTTTCCCACTACCAAATTATTCCAATAAATTTTACATTTAAATTTCTTTTAATTACTAGGTCTCCTAATTTCACTATGCCATCCACAGCAACCTATAAGAATGTGTTTTATTAGCCTCAGAAAACTGCAGTTAGGTGGCTGGGCATGGTGACACAACTGTAGTCCCAGCTACTTGGGAGGCAGAAATCAGGAGTTTGGCAGTTCATGGGTCCATCTCAATCATTAAGCCAAATATGGGTCTGTGGTGTGAGGCAAGCCCTGGGCAAAAATGTGAGATCCAAACTCTGGATTCAATTCCTAGCAACAACAAAAAATGATTCCAATGACAGGATGCAACACAAATTCCATGAACTCCCTTTCTTGTAGACACACTGCTAAGAACTAGACCTCATTTAGCTAAATACCCAGTAAGCTCAAAAAAATTTTCCCTAGCTTTAACAAAATAAACTAGAAAAATTTCATTACAGTATGAGTCACAAAAGAATTCTCAAATAAATTTGTCCCAACAGTACTGGCTATACTAAAACTCTCAGTGACTTTAATATATTGGAATTCACTTAATTCAAGCAAAACAAAGCAGAATCACTCCACAAAAAATGTTTACTTTAATAAAAATTCAGGCTAGTCCCATCTTATCTGACATTATTTCCTAATTACCCAGAGCCGGCTAGTAATGTCTGTCAACCAAAATGAAAACTGCTGATGTTTTATCACTTCACCATTGATATATATCTGGATATTATCAAGAGACGAACTCATTTAAATAGAAGAAAACAAACAGAAATGCACATCTGAAAGAAGCAATTGATAAATCCCTGCCACAAATCAAGACAATTCTTGAAAAGTACAAAAGAGTTTTCTCAGAAGTCTTGATGCTTCTCAGTTTCAGTATGAATTTTACAGTTATTCACTTACTTAATGATAATGCTATATCCAAATACTAGCCATCAACTAAGAACAAAAAGCAACGTGCAATACAAAAATCCTTTTAGTGTGATAATTTAGGTAATGCACTATAATATCATCCAATATTTGTCCTTCAGTCAGCTTTTCAAGAACATACTGAAAGACATTCACAAAGTCGAAGACAAAAATGTAGACATATTTAATTCTAGACATGTAAAAATAATTACAGAGGAAAAAATAGGTTTGGCTAGACTATCAACGGCTAAAACACTACCTTCTTCACAGGATAAGATCATGGATGCTTTCTTTTTTCTTCTTGCTTCTCTAAAATTTTAATAGCATTGGAGAGAGATACACTTTAAAAAATAAAAATACTCAGATCTATAGTTCAAAAAATAGGCCTCAAAGTGGATCACATTCAAATTATCAATAATATGCTATACAACTGGGGCACACTATCTGAAACCATGTGATGGCATTCTTTTGAAGCTAGCTTTCTTTTTCCTCTTTTCCTATAATTCATTTCCCCTTCTTCCTCAGCTAACAGGCAGCTAATACCACCTGTGCTTTAGACCTACCAAGATATTCTTAGATCACAGAGACGTGTAAAAAATTATCTTCTCTTAAAACTGCCTCAAAACAAAACCGTTTCAACAAGCTCCAGGCTAGTCAGTCTTAAGAGAAAGGTGACAAGAAAAGGACAGAGGGACAACTTCCTGCCCATTTTCCTTGTCCTTCCTATCTACAAAGTGTTTACAGGATTGATTGGCCTTGTTCTGTCACCTTTCCCAATTGCAGGAGGTCTATCAAACATAACCTATTTCAAAGAGCAACACAGTGCTTTTAAAAGACTTATATTATTTGTACTCTATATAAGTAGATTATCTTTTCCAATATTAGCAATGTTAGAGATTTTCAGTTCCTGTGCAATCTATCTTCTAGTAACTAGAACACTGCTTTTCAACAAAATGGCAAAAATAAAGACATAGACTCAAAGGAAACACCAAATACATTATTTTCAGTTTCTGATCCTGAAGGACTCCAGTTCATTTCTGTCCCAAGGAGCTTTCCTCAAGAACAATTTTCTTCTGGAACCACATCAATCTCTTTTATCTATTCCTTAGTAGAATCAATCAACTTAAAGAAGGGCTGGAAGTGTGGCTCAAATAGTAAAGCACCTGTCTAGCAAGCTCAAGGCCCTGAGTTCAAACCCCAAAGGAGGGGAGGGAAGAAGATATTATACTTAACCAAATTAAGGAGCCAAACCAGGGCTGGCGGGGTGGATCAAGTGGTAGAGCGCCTGCCTATACCAAGCATGAAGCTCTGAGTTCAAACCCCAATACCACAAAAAAAAAAAAAGCCTGTATCAAGACCCAAACTATTACATCAACTGACTAGGACAAAACTGCCTGCATTTTTGTCAGTCTCATAACTCAGTGTTAAGTTAATTTTCCCAAAAGGTTTTGGCATTAAGTATTTATCTACTTAAGAAGGAAAGAAGAAGTACTTTCAGGATGGTGTGGAATATAAGCCTTCCAGAATATACAAAAATATCAGTAAAGCTTTTTTTCTCCAGTGAGCTCTTCATATAATATATACCTGAAAACATATGCATGCCACATTAAAAGTAGCACTTCATCATGATATTATCTACTTTTCTTAAAATACAATCTATATGTAGCACTAGTATGTGACATTCTAAGTAAATATAGCACACTTACATAGTTCTTGGCCTGTTCTGGATTCTAACAGATACTTTATATCTAAGTACTGCATCATGGAGAACCCAAAATACTGTGGTATGTTTTTGAATCAAAGCTGTCATTACAGTCAATGCACAATAACACATTTAGCAGTTACTCATAAACAAATCCCAGTACCTGGCATGGTACCTAACTAGATTAGTGTGATTGAAGGTATTGCCATTGTACAAAATTTAAAGTGTGAAGATGTTAGTTCAACTGATTACACTACCACTTGCTGTGTTGCCCTTCCCACGAGCCTTAGTTTTTTCAACTATATCTAACATAGTTAATGTGAGGGTCAAATAAGAACAAGCATTTAATAAACCAAAAAGCACTCCATAAGTATTTTAAAGTATCTTTATTTAATTATCTTTTCCATATTTAACTTGTGAAACTGACAAAGGGGCAATATTTGTCTTTATTTACAACTTTTTTTTCAGTACTGGGGCATGAATTCAAGGCTTTCACCTTGAGCCACTCTGCCAGCCCTTTTTGTGATGGGCTTTTTGAGATAGGGTGAAACAAACTATTTGCCCTGGATGGCTTCGAATCGCAGTCCTCATGATCTCTACCCCAAGTAGGAAGGATTAGAGGCCTGGGATACCACTGCCCAGCTGTTTACAATTTTATACTTGGCTTTTTGTTTTTTGTTTTTTTTTTTTTGTGGTGCTAGGGATGGAATCCAGGGCCACCACATGCTGGGCAAAGCAAGGGCTGTACCACTAAGCTACATGTCCAGTCCTTTTTTCCTTTATTTTCTTTGGAAATGGGGTCTCCCAGTGCTGCCCAGCTTCTTGAGTACCTGGGATTACAAAGGTGTACCATTATGCCTAGCAACTTTTTTTGAAGGGGAGGGGAGCAGTACTAGGGATTGAACTCGGGCCTCTACCACTTGAGCAACAACTCCAGCCCTTTTTGTTTTAAGTGTTTTCTTCTAAGTCTTGCACTTTCGCCCGGGCCAGACTCAGGCCATGATCTTCCTGCCTTTGCCTCCGAAGTAGCTGGGATTATAGACATGTACCACTAAGCCTGGCTTGTTTTTCAGACAGGGTCTAAGTGACTTTATTGCCCAGGTTGGCCTTGAACTGCAATCCTCCTACATCTACCTCCCAAGTAGCTAGGATAATAGGCATACACCACTATGCATGGCCCCCCACCAATAATTATACTTGTTTTTAAATATGGAACACTTTATGAATTTGTATGTCATCCTTGCACAGGGACATGCTAATCTTCTCTCTATCATTCCAATTTTAGTGTATGTGCTGCCAAAGAAAGCACAATTTATATTTTTTAATACAAATTTAATATATTTAATTAAAATTTTATATTTTCAATTAAATAAAGGTACCCTCAGATTATTTCCTTCAGTATGCACTGTATGATATCACTAGGCATGTAGAGAACTTTTCCTGATGCATGGAACAGTCTGGAAAAAAAATTAAAACTCTTTTAATTATAATCAATTTACTATGAAGCACATTTGTATAATAAAAAAAAAAAGAAAAAAAATTTTAAGGTATTTTATGGTATTCAAAGTCTTACTGTGGAAAATTCCAAATGACTACACAAGTTTTGGAACTACAGTCTTATGGCTTTTAATCTCCTTAGTAAAACACAACTGACTTAGAAAGAAACAGACTAAAGAAATCATTAAACAGTATACATAAAATCTGTGTATATCATTTTATGTAAATTTTACCTCAAAAGAAAAAAAATCTCTACACAATTATTAAACTTTACTCAATGTGCATGCTAAACTACTTAAGGATGAAATTACTGATATCTGCTAGTTTAAAATGCAACAACAAAAGATGAAATGATGGAATCCAGATATGATAGTTTCATGGGCATTCACAGTAAAACTTTCAATTTTTCTGTATGTTTGAAAACTTTCATATAATAATTATTTAATTATTTTTTCTGTATGTTTGAAAGCTTTTATATATAATGAAGTGTTGGGGGAAATGTAACTGACTTGAGAAGCCTGCATGACTAGGTGAATGCAAGGTATGGGAAGTGGGAATTCTGGGTTTTTTTTAAATCTTGATTTAATGCAGCACAGAAGTACAGTGCTTGCCCAGCATGATGCAAGGCCCTGGGTTTGATCCCTAATACTGCAGCAAAAAAAAAAAAGGCAATAACATATAAATAGTTGCATATACATTACAAAATAAAGATTATGGGCAAAGGAGAGAATGGCCTAAAACCCTGAGTGTGTGGGGGGGGGGGGAAGGAGGAGGATGAAAAGAGGTGTAGGTAGAGAGGGAGAGGAAAAGAAGAAAGGAATTATGGTTAGACATCAACAGTATAAATATCAAAATGAGACTATTACATAAAATAAACAAATGACTTGGAAAACCTAAAGAATAAAAAAGTACAAGGACATCCAGAAATTGAAACAAAGTATAGAAGGGGAAAAAAAAAGTATGAGGCAAAACTGCAGGACTTCACAGAACAAGTTAAGGGGTAGATTGTAAACACTACCACTTTTAAGAATGTTAGCACATATAATGATTAACCTAAACTCATATTTTATGAATATAATACCTATAAAGGGTGAGAACCTATGTAATCATACCTACTTCCACACTCAGTTGTCCTAAAAAATGATTTTAAAAAAAGCTTTTTAAAGTCTCATATTTTGAACACACACCATTTTCATACACCCACAACTGATAATCTTTCCACTTCCTTTCTTCCTAAAATGTAATACCAGCGACTACACTTCCTTTCTTACCATGTTATTCTACAAATGAACACTAAAGGGTCGTATATCTGATACCATTTTTACAATACTATTTCATCAACTATGTAGAACCTGAATTAAGAAGATGTACTCTTACCAACAAGTGCATTCTCAGCATGCTCTGGTAACCCACTTTCTAGAACCATTCAAACATCTTCTTTCCCAGTGCCTTTTAAAGTATCTCAGAAACGTAGAGATAGAAGTAGGGCAGAGAAGCCAGACACCTGTGGTTCATGCCTGCAATCCTAGCTACTTGGAAGTCTGGAATCAGGAGGATCACCGGTTGAGGCCAGCCCCAGCAAATAGTTTGCAAAACCCTATCTCCAACATAACCAGAGCAAAACAGACTGTAGTTGTGGCTCAAGTAGTAAAGTGCCTGCTTTACAAGTGTGAAGCCCTGAGTTCAAACCCCAGTCCCACCAAAAAAAAAAGTAGGGGAGAGAGAACATTATATGTTCCTGAGGACAGAGAAGAGCTGAAAGTGTGAAACAAGCAGAAAACAGAAAAGAACAAGAGAAAGTAAACAACATAAGATAGCAAAGAAAAATGCTGAAACCAAAAATAAGGAAGAACATATGGAATATGATTCTTTTTTTTCCTTGGTGGGGGTGGGGAAGTATTGGGTCTGAACTGAGGCAGGGCCTCACGCTTGCTATGCAGGCACTCTACCACTTGAGTAACTCCACCAGCCCTTTTTTCTGTTGGATATAGGGTCGTATGATCAACTTGCCTGGGCTGGCCTCAAACCACAATCCTCCTGATTTCTGTCTCCTGAGTGGCTAGGATTACAGGCATCAACCACTGATGCCTGATTTGGAATGTGATTTTTTAAATTTTTTAAAATGCAATTAAGAAGCCAGGTGCTGGTGGCTCATGGCAATAATTCTAGCTACCTGGAAGGCTGAGATCAGGAGGATCGCAGTTCAAGGCCAGCCCGGGGAGGGTGGAATCTCAGCGACTCCCCTCATTCAAACAATAACTGGGCATTGCGCATACCATGCTACAAGAGAGGCTGAAATCAAGAAGATGGTGGTACAGGCCAGCCTGGGCAAAAAGTGAAATCCTAGCTCCAAAATAATCAGAGTAAAAAATGCTGGAGACATGGCTCAAGTGATAGAGTGCCTACCTAGCAAGCGTGAGGCCCTTCAGTTCAAACCCAGGTACTACCAAAAAAAAAGAAAACACAAATTACATGAAGAAATATGATCAGATCAATTTCTCTTTAATCTATAGCAAAACAAGACATAAAACAGAAAGTGGGCCAAACTGACAATAATAACTTTATTAAACCAATGCCAATCAACATGATGTAATAAATGGCAGCATTAGAAAACTCCTGGGAAGCAAGGAAAAAAAGAGGTAATTTTGATATGAGTATAAAGTACAAAAGATGATAAAATAGCATATAAACTATAATGACACATGAGTAAGACTATGCATATATAAATAATGAATAACAAAGGCAGTATATAAAATATTATTACCTTATTTAGCTTTAAATACTGATAATAATCACCTTATCAAAAATAAGTTTAAGGGCCAGGTATAGTGGGACATGCCTGCAATCCCAGGCACTCAGGAAGTGGACATACTATGGTTTGAGGCCAGCCTGAACAAAAAGTTTGTGAGACCCCATAATATATAAGCAGGGCATGATGGTACATGTCTGTAAACAGGAGGCATTGTCAGGAGGATAACTGTCCCAGGTCAGCCCCAGAAAAAACAAAGTGAGACCCTATCTGAAAAAAATGACCAGGGGCATAGCTTAAGTGGTAGAACACCTGTCTAGTAAGTGTGAAATCCTGAGGTTTAAAAAAAAAAAATTAAAGTCAAGGTAATAGCTGTAATTTATGGATCTATTTCATATTATGAAAATATAAACTTGTAAGAATAACTACCCTTAACCTGTATCGATAAACTGATAAAAGGAAAAAAATTCCATTTAATCTGTCAGAGCAATTGCAAAGTAGGACTATAAAAACTTACCTGGATTAACTCTAAGAAAAAAACGTAATTTTGAAGATGATATCATAATGACTATCATTATCACAGATATAATGGAATTCTCAGTACATGAGAAACATATTGCAAATTTTAAATAGAAAATGTAGCATCAGGTTAACCTTTAAAATATTATAAAGTAAACTGGGCACTGGTGACTCACACCTGTAATCCTAGCTACTCAGGAAGCAGAAATCAGGAGAATCGCAGCTGGAGGCCAGCCTGGGCAAAGAGTTCACAAGACCCTATCATCTTGAAAATACCCAACATAAAAATAGGCTGGCGGAGTAGCCCAAGTGGTAGAGCACCTCCCTAGCAAGTATGAGGCCCTGAGTTCAAACCCTATTATTGCCAAAAAAAGTTATAAAATAAATCTAACTCAAGAATCCACAGGGCTGGGATGTAGCTCGGTGGCACAGCGTGTTTGCCTAGCATGCGCGAGGCCCTGGGTTCGATCCCAGCACCAAAAAAGAAAAGACAAGAAAAAAAAAAAAAAGAATCTACAGAACAAAAGTAGAGCAAAAAACCAACAACTTATGCCCTCTAAAGTCCTGGAAAAAACATCACTTTTCAAGACTAAAATCCTTTGAAGTTTTCAGTTTTCCCTGAAGACCCCTATGATTCCTTCCACCAATACAGCTCACTGCTTTGGGGGAAGGAGAATAGCAGTCACATGAAGTACCTTCCTGTCATGCAGAAAGGAAGATATCATAGTAATGGTAGGAAAGTTTCCTCTCCTTCAATCACATTGGCCAAGTTTCTGTAACTAAAATTTGTCTTAGATAGACAGGGCAAAGTAATGTCCAGAAATGGTAGGCAATATATCAATCCAATGCATAAAGGAAGATATAATACAACATAGATACAATGTTTGAGAGGGAAAAATAGAAAAGGGTCACAGGTGAAAACTTTGCCAGCAGAGTTTCTCAAGTGGTAGAACCCTTGCCTGAAAGCATGAAGCCCTGAGTTCAAATCCCAGTACCACCAAAAAAAAAAAAAAAGGAACACTCAGCTGGGAGTAGCTAACCCAAGTGCCACACCAATCTAAAGACACATGCTATGAGTTCCACTTTAGACACTGCCAGCCCACCCTCTCCACAGGCTCCATGCCCTTGGATTCAACCAATTGTGAATTGAAAATATTTGAAAAAAATAAATTATTCCCTAAACAAAACAGCACAAATATTTGCATAGCATTCACATTGCATTAGGAATTAGAAGTAATCTAGAGATGATTTAAAATATGCGGGAGAATGTATATGTAAATGTGATGTCATTCTATACAAGGAATTTGAGCAGCCTCAGAATGTGGTATCATAGGGGTCCTAGAAATAATTCCCCTTGGACAACGAGGAAATTACTTGTGTTGATGAAAGGCCTAATGTCAGCATTTGATGGCATCTTTTTATAAAATAAAGAGACTGTTGTTGTTATTTTGAAACTGGGTCTCCAGGCTGGCCTAGAATTCAAGGTCCTCCTTCCTGCCTTAGCCTCCTGAGCGCTGAGATTATAGGTGTGAACCACCATGCCCAACTGTAAAAATAAAGAGAAATTTAAATGTGCCCCTAGCCTGCTCATCCACTACCACCCACACCAATACGCACATGGGGGAAGATTTATACTAATAAAAATGCTTAAGAACTCAGACTCCAAACTCTGTACCTTCTTCATAATTTTGTTTCATTTTTTGGTAGTGCTAGGGATGAGACCCAGGGCCGTGTACATGCTCGGCAAGCACTTTACACTGAGCCCCATCTACAGCATCTTTATCCATGTTTTTATGTCAGGTACCACCTATACAGCAAGATGTTCAATAAATATGGAATGAGTTAGACCTAGTAACACTTCATCACTAGAACTGTTTTTCGTTTAAGATTTATTATAGAAAAACCAAAAACTCAAGAAGTCTAATCTTTGTATTGTTTTGTTTTGCAGTGCTAGGGTTTGAACTCAGGGCCTACACTTTGAGTCACTCCACTGGTCATTTTTTTTGTGAAGGGTTTTTTTGAGATAGGGTCTCATAAACTATTTGCCTGGACTGGCTTCAAACTGCAATCCTCCTGAGACTACACATGTGACCCACTGGTGCCCAGCTAAAATCTAATATTAATGACTAAATAAAAAAGCTAAAGAGAGCTCTTACAGAAGGGAGTTTAATTTTAAAAACTTCAATTAGCTTAACTTAATATTCAAAGTTTAATTTATACACGTATGTGATCATAATTTCAAATAGAAATTATTATCTTAATGAATTTAATGTCTCATGTTTTAATGTCCTTAAAATAAAGAGGTTTTGTTAGAGTAAAGACTTGAGTTCAAGTTAATCATAAAAGATTAACCACAGTTATATATCCATTAAAATATTAAGTATTAGGGAGGGGGTGGCAAGATATGCAGAAAGACAATGAAGACAACTAGAGGCTAGAATTTCAATAAATATTTGAAAAGCAGGAAACAGGTAGAGGAAAGTTAACTGAGGATGCCTAGCAGTGAAAGTTATGACAAGTACCTCAAGAGAGTTACAAGATACAAGTCATCTTACCTCCTCAGAACTATACAGTATCTCTTAATGGTAAGAGGGACAGCCAAACCAAAACAAAATAAAAAAGAAAAAGAATCACTTAAAAATCTCTATATTTGGAGGGCTAGGAGCATGGCTCAAGTGGCAAAGCACTTGCTTAGCAAGTACAAACCCTAAATTCAAACCATGGTACCACCAAAAACAATAATCTCTATATTCGGATACCTGAACATTCAAGTCCCCTGTCAACAAACTACTACCTCAAAATTCTCACCTCATTTTCTATTCTCCAGAATACCAGAAGTTCCTAAAGACCAAACTGGCTTGGGGAAAGGATGAAGCACTGGAGATGGGGACAGAGGGCAAGAAGGGGGTAGAGGGTGTAAAAGTCTGCATATTGAAATCTAGGGGGATAGGAGTGTGGCTCAAGTGGTAGAGTGCCTGCCTAGCAAGCACAAGGCCTTGAGTTCAAACCCCAGAACCACCAAAGTGACATATGACATTTGGGATTGCCCCAGCCCCTCTAAATCATTCACCTTGCTCCCATAATACATACCATTCTGCCCTAGGGAAGCTCAAAATTGACCATCTCCACCTACTCTCAAACCAAGAAATCTGTGAAAAGCCACCAACTCAAAAGAATAAACTGACAAAAAATAATTATTCTGGGAGAAGTAAACTTCAAAAATAACTATCATGAGTATCTTTGCGGTATAAACAAACCACACTGCAACCATGAAACAAGAGTAGTGGTCTAAAAAACATTCAGAGAATAAAACAAGATAATAGAAATTTATAACCTAACAGACTCAGCAATTCTACTCTTTCAGTATATACTCAATATAATTGAAAATTTTTATGTCCACATAAAAATTTATATATGTTATGAGCAGCATTATTCATAATAGTGCAAAGTAGAAAAAATCCAAATGTCCACCAACTGATGAATAGATAAGCAAATTTATAATAGCTATACAAGGGAAGAACATTAACTATACAAGGGAATAACATAGTAACTCATGCTACAGTAATAAACCTTGAAAGTATTATAAGGGAGAAAGAATATGAAATAAAATCATGTAACTTCATTTATACAAATGTCCAGAGCAGGCAATTCATAGAGACAGAAAGTGGATTAGTACTTTCCAGAGACTATGAAGGAAATGGGGAATATACGAGGTTTATTTCAGGGTAATGAAAATGTTCTGGAACTACGTAGTATGGTGTTGGTTGTACAACTTTGTACAAAAGCACGGCAGGGGATTACCACTTTAAAGGGGAAATTTTTGGAATGTGAATTTTATTTCCATAAAATTAATTATTATTTCCATAAAATTAATTTTATTTCTATAAAATTAATTTTCCATAAAATTAATTTTAAAAACTCAAGGAAGTTGTAAAATAAAGTTCAGGAAATCTCACAGAAAAGAGAGGGGGGAAAGATAAAAGAGGGGCTGGGGCATAGCTCCAGTGGTAGAATACCTGTCTATCATGCACAAGACCCTGGGTTCAATCCCTAGTACCACAAAGACAGACAAAGGCATGTAAAATAGGAGAGAAAAATATATAAGCTTAAATTATCAGTCCAGAGGAGTCAACAGGGTTGGGCATTGTAGGGCACGTCTATAATCCCAGCACTTGGGTATCTGAAGCAGGAGGATTCCAAGTTAGAGGCTACCCACTAACTTGACCCTCCCTTAAAGAGAAAAGACAGAGAAAGAGAGAGAGGAAGAGGGAGGGAAGAAGGGGGAGGAAAAAGAGAGGGAAGAGATAGAGAGAGAGAGAGAGAGAGAGAGAGAGAGAGAGAGAGAGAGAAAATGAATGAATCAGAAGAAAAAAATTAATAACCTTCTAGCAGTCAAGGATATGAGCTACCAGAATGAAAAGACCCATAGTGCTCAACACAAGTCTGGAGTTCACAAAAAGTATATCATAATGAATTATCACAATTAATTTTAAACACTAGGAACAAAGACGATTTTACAAGCTTCCAGAAATGGGAAAATCAGGTACCATACAAAGGATTAACAATTAAAATGGCTTCAGACTTCCAGAAGAAATTTCAGAAACAAGAAGACAAACTCATGAAAGAAAATTACAGACGACATGTAAGCAGCTTATCCTTCTCATACTTGATTATTAAAGACATTTCCAGACATGTAAGGTCTCAAAACTTTACCTCTTTTACAACCTTTGTCAATAAACTATTAAGAGACATGCTTCATCAAATAAAAGGAGAAAGTCAAGGAAGAGAGAAAGTATGCAGGAAATAACTCCAACACAGAAGAGGGGCAAAGGGGTCCCCATCAGGATGCTGAATATCCCAGGGGGGAAAAAACCTACAGAATGAAGCAATGTGACTCAAAAGACATAAAGGAAAACCACCTTGCTACCACCAAAATCGCCAAAGCCTTTGGAACTTCCTTTTCCGAGATGTACCTGGTCCTCTGTTACCTAGACAGGCTGAAGATTTACTTCACAGCACACAAGTGCTTTATTTATTCCTGAGAGGTACAGCATGATGAGCTTAGAAGCAAAAACATAGAACAAATCCACTTCTCCAACCATATTTTATCTAGATATTTATTAATACTTAGTAAACATTTCACTTCTGACAGATGACTTGATTATGGGGAGCCATGTGTTTCTCATAACTCATTAACAAGCTTTCTCAATAACTTAACCAGAAAGGTCTCAAAAAAGACTCTCTTCAGATTTTCTTCATCTAACAGTGGTAATATGGGTCTCTCCTTTCATAGCTAGGTTTATATTCAGTTTTCCAAAACCAAACAATATACTGCTTAAGGATATATAATATGGCAGAGTGGACTGCTGTTCGTCAACCTATTTCCTTTTTCTGTCTGAACCTCACAGCTATGCCACACTTATATCCTTCCTTGCAGTTAGTACAGCCATTTGACTGAGTTCTGGACAGTGCAATGTGGGCAAAGTGTCTACACCACGTCTGGGCCTGTCCATCAAGCTTTTCCTAAAATCTGCCACACTCCCTTTTCTTTACCCTGGCATCTACCAGCCAGATGTAGAAGACTCAGTAAAAGACTGAGTCTGCAGACGATGGCAGAATCACTAGATGAAAGAAGCTGGAGTCCCTCAATGACACTGTAGAACAGACTACCTTTATACCACTGCTTTCCAATTCAAAGCAGACAAGTGAGTGAGAAAAAAACTGAGACTTAAGGATTGTTTGTTAAAGTAGTTAGCCTGGACTGCACATGTTGCTTGGCGGTAAAGCACTTACCTAGCATGAATAAGGCCCAGTGTTCAATCTCAGCACTACAGCACCCAAAAAGAGAGAGAGAGAGAGAGAGAAAGAGAGAGAGAGAGTGTGTGTGTGTGTGTGTGTGTGTGTAAAATAAAGCAGTCATGATTAACGCTATTGAGTTTTTCAAAATTAACATACTGTCTAGGAATACTTACATGGGACTGAAGGAGAATGCAGGATTTAAAGAATGGCCCCCGAGAGAATGACTAATGAGTAAATTGAAAATAAATATGATTACCTGGAGAGGAGGACGTGTCATTAAAGGATATCTTGAGGGAATTCCTGAGGCAACTCTCATGTGCAATTTCTTGACCTAGTAGTGAGAACATTTCCCACAACTATTTTTGCTTCATTTTTCTCTGTATTTCACAAACTAATTACTTTACTCAAAATTAATTAAGTTTGGAATTTACACATTATATTATAAATTGGTATAATGGAGGGGATGAATTCATCTACGGTATATTATAAGAACTTTTGTAAATGTCACAAGGTACCACCAGGACAACTACAATAAAAAAGAAAAATTAAAAATAAATAAATTGGTATAGACTAAAAGAATCTGAAAAAAATCTTGAAAAATATGTGGGAGCACTGGGGGTAGAAGCAAAGATGCATTAAAAAACTACAAACTTTCAAACAGGAAATCTTAACCTCCTTAAAAAAAAAAAAAAAGAGAGAGAGAAAGAAAATTAAACAAGAAAGGAAACAATTATAATACTTGGCTGAGCAGTAAGCAATATTTAGTTGCAATGAAATTATTAACTTCAAGCTGGGCACTGGTGGCTCACACCTGTAATCCTACCTACTGAGGAAGCAGAAATCAGGAGGATCGTGGTTCGAAGACAGCCCAGGCAAATACGTCACAAGACCCTATCTCAAAAAAAAAAAACCTTCACACAAAAAAGGGCTGGTGGAGTGGCTCAAGGTATAGACCCTGAATTCAAGCAACAGTACCGCAAAAAAAAAAAAAGAAAGTATTAACTTCAAATTTCAAAACTGGAATGTTGCAGGGAGGAAAAGTGAGAGGAAATAATGAAGAAATACAAAATAACAATAAAACAACCAGTAATTCCCATGATCTGAAGATACTTCCATTTTAACAGCTTTTTTTTTTTTTTTTTTTTGCAGTACTGGGAATTAAACTCAGGACCTCTCGTATGCCAAGCCATTGCACTACCACTGGAGCCATCCCACCAGTCCTTTTTATTTTGGTTATTTCTGAGATAGGGTATCACTTCATGCCTGGACTGCTCCACAGTCCTCCTATTTGTGCTTCCCAGTGTAGCTAAGGATGACAGGGGCATGCCACTATGACCAGATATTATTTGAGAAGGTATCTTCAATTTTTTTTTTTTTTTGGCCTGGGCTGGCTTTGAACTGTGATGCTCCAGATATATGCTAGGATTACAAATTTGAGCCAGTTCACCTGGCCCATATATCTTTCTTTAGTCAAAAATATGTGCTATTTTGTAAACAGCTATGGCAAACAAACTCTGATGTAGCCCCCTGACCTAAATCCCCTTTCTAGTGTTCACGTCTTGTGTAAGTACCACCTGAAGGACATGGGTAGAACCTGTGACTTCTAACCAACAGAATATGGCAGAGGTTATAGAATGTCACTCCCATGACTACACTGTATTATATAAGAATATCCTACTGGCCAATTTGCTACATAGATTCTCTCTGATGCACTGATGAAGTAGTCACATGAGTAACACTACAGGACCAGGAACAACTGCAGGTTGTCTCTAGAAGCTAAAAGCAATTTTGAGGAGTTGAAGGCTTTCTCTAGATGACAAAGTCATCTCTGGTAAGGAGGAAGCCTCAATGCTTAAACCACAAGAAAATTAATTCCAGCAACAACCTATGAGAGCTTTGGAGTGGATGGATCCTCAGTAGAATCTCCAAATGAAAACTCAGCATAATCAACACTTTAATTAAAGCCTCAACACAGAGATATAAACCCTAAGTGGAGGACCCAGATCAACCATTGTGACTCCTGCCCCACAGAAACTTTGAGACAATAAAATGTATCTCGTTTTTAAAGCTTCTAAGTTTGTTTAACTAGTTATACACCACAGGAAAGTAATGAAGCAACTTTTAAAACTTTGAATAAACAAATTCAAAAAACAAAAAAATCTGGCAGTACTAGGAGGTGAATTTATGGCCTCGGGGTTTCTAGGTAGGTGCTCTTTAGCCATTCCACCAGTCCAAGAAAAGTTTTTGAGGACACAAAATTCATCACTTTTTGAGGATACAAAACTTGCCAATTTGCGGGGAGGATACAAAAAAATCAACACACACAAAAAATGTTGCATTTCTATACAACAACAAACCAAAAAGGAAATTAAGAGAACAATTCCATTTATGACAGCATCAAAAAGAATACCTAGCATGAGGATGAGTTCAAACCCCAGTGCCGCCAAAAAAATAAAAATTAGAAATTTGGGGACTGAGGGGAGGTGACTCAAATAATGTACACACATGTAAGTAAATGTAAAAACAGTAAAATAAAATTAAGAAAAAAAGAATACCTAGGAATAAATGTAATCATTGAAGCAAAAGACTTCTATACCAAAAACTAGAAAACACTGCTGTAAGAAATTAAAGAGACATAAATAAATGCAAAGACATTTAGAGTTCATGGGTTGGAAGACAATACTGTTAAAATGACAAAACTACCTTTTAAAAAAATTACCTAAAAAAGCAATCTACAGATTCAATGCAATCCCTATCAAAATCCGTGAAATTTTTTTAAAAGCCCACACTAAAATTAAAATTAATATGGAATCTTAAGGAACCCTGAATAGCCAACACAATCATGAAAAACAACAAAGTTGGAAGACTCAGACTTCTTGACTTCAAAATTTACTACAAAACTGCAGTAACAGCTGGGTACTGTTGACTCACACTTGTAATCCTAGCTGCTCAGGAGGCAGAGATTAAGAGAACTGCAGTTTGAAGCAAGCCAGGGCAAACAGTTCACAAGACTATCTGAAAAATACCCAACACAAAAAAGGGATGGCAGAGTGGCTCAAGGGGTAGAGTTCCTGCCTAGCACGCAGGAGGCCCTGAGTTCAAATCCTAGTACCACATACACAAAAACATGGGTACCCTCTCTTGGGATGCCCCCCAACCCTGGAGGCTCTACTCTTCCACTTTATTTTTCTCTCAGTAAATTCTCCCACTTTACAGTTCCAAAAAAACCTATAGAAATTGGAAATGTTTTGCCAACATAAAGTAGGCCAACAGAATATGATAGCTCAGAAATAAATACTCACATAAATGGTTAAAAGACAGTCAATAGGGGTGCTAAAGACCATTCAATAGAGAATAGATACTCTTCTCAATAAATGAAGCTGGGAAGATTGGAGTGGAGTTGCAACCTTATCATATCATATACAAAAATTAACTCAAAGGGCTGGTGGAGTGGCTCATCTGCCTAGCAAATGTGAGGCCCTGAGTTCAAATTCAAGTGCCACAAAAAAAAAAGTTAACTCAAGATGCATCAAAGACCTAAACATATAAAATATAAAACTCAAGAAAAGCTTCAATGGATTTGGAAAAAGATTTCTTGGACATGATACCAAATCACAAGCAACAAAAGAACAAATCTGATTTTATCAAAATTTAAAATTCTTAAAATTCTTTGCATCCAAGTATACTATCAAAAAGGTAAAAAGGCAATCTACAGGAGAAAATATTTGCAAATCATACACTGAATAACAGATTTTATCTAGAAAATATAAAGAACTAAAACTCAGTAACAAAAAGAAATTCAAGATTGGCAAAGGACACAGAATTTCTCCAAAGATACAAATGGCCAATAGCATAAAAAAGATGGTCAACATCATCATTAGTCATTAGGAAAATGCAAATCAAAACCACAATAACCCAGCTCCACTTCTGGGTAAATATGCGAAAGAATTCAAAGTAGGACTTGAACAGGTATTTGTACACCCATGTTCATAACATTATTCAGAACAGACAAAATATGGAAACCCAAATGTCCCATCTATGGATGACCAGATAAACAGTGTGGAATATACATGAATGACCTTGACAATATTATGCTATACGAAATTATTCAGACACAAAAGATAAATACTATATGGTTCCATTTATATGAAATACTTAAAGTAGTTAAATTTACATAGACAAAAGTAGCAAAGTGGTTATCAAGGACTACAAAAAATGAGGATTTACTGTATAATGGGCAGAGTTTCAGTTGGGATAATGAAAAAGTTCTAGAGATGGATGGTGATGATGGTTGCACAACAAAGTGAATGTACTTTTAACTGTACTGAGCTGTACAGTTAAAAAACGATTTAAAGGGCTGAATTATAGCTCAGTGGTAGAAGGCTTGCCCAGCATGTACAAAGCCTTGGGTTCAATCTCCAGTGCTGCAAAAAAAAGGAAAAAAAGGCTGGGCACCAGTGGCTCACGTCTATAATACTAGCTACCTGGGAACCTAAGATCAGAAAGTTCAGAGTTCGAGGCCAGCCCAGGCAAAGTTTGAGACACCCCATCTCCAAAATAACCAGAGCCCGAATTCAAACTCCAGTAACACACACACACATACACACACACACACACACACACACACACACACAAAGAGTCAAAATAATCTGAGCAAAATGGACTAGCGGAATAGCTCAAAAGGTAGCACACCAAATGGTAGTGCCTGCCTAACAAGCAGCAAATCCCAGTACTGTTAACAAAGAAAAAAAAAAGGTAAAACAAAGATATAAGCTCAAAGCTCCAAGTTCAAACCCCAGTTACACCAAAAAATAAAAAACAAGAAAAAAATGATTGATTTAAATGGTAAGTTTTATACTGTACATATTTTACAATAAAAAGTATGACAAAGCTGGTCATGGGGAAGGCTGAGGCAGGAGGATTACTAGCTGAAGGCCAGCCTGAGCTACATACTGAAATCTTGTCTCAAAAAAATAGGGAAAAAGTCAACATACAAATATTATCTGTATTTTACCACAATTTTTAAAAGGGCTGGTTAAGGTGCTGGGAGCCTGGCTCATGTGGTAGAGCACCTTCCTAGCAAGCACAAGGATGTGAGTTCAAATCACAGTACCACCAAAAACAAAAAACTAAAGGTCAGGCATGGTGGTTCACACCTATAGTCCCAGCTACTCAGAAGGCAGAGTTTGGGAGGACTGTGGTCAGAGCCAAGCCTATGAAAAAAGTTACCAAAACCCCAAACCCCATCTTAATAGAACAAGCTGGCATGGTTGGTCACACTTATAATCCCAACTAGCAAGAGGCATAAGTAGGAGGATCACAGTCTGAGGCTGACCCCAAGTAAATACACAAGACCCTATCTGAAAAACAACTAAAGCTAAAAAGGGGCTGGCGGCATGGCTCAAGTGGTAGAGCACCTGCCTACCAAGCATGAGATACTGACTTCAAAACCCCAGTACCACAAAAAAATAATAGTACTTTTGGATGGATTGCAAAAGAGGAATTTGGCAAAAGGAGACAGTGAGGTACCTCGTTTCCTTGACTGTTCATGCATATATGCATGACAAGAAAAAAAAAGGTCTCATCTAAAACTGATACTTTTCTATATTTATCCTATAATCCTTTGATCACTTAGTTGGAATACTTAATTTTTAAAAAATTAGCAACAAGATGCATGCTTGCTAATTATATTCACTTTGTTATTAGATGTAAGTTATTTAAACTATTTAGCAAAAAAATAACTATCTTAAGATCCTAACCCCCTGTGTACACAATATACCCTATTTAATTCCTACCTGTTAAAATGTTTCCACTTGAACCATTTAGAAAGAATAAGGAAGTGTTTCGAACACACAGTTTAAATTTAAATGTTTCCTAAACAGTAAAGGTATCTTTTATCAAAACTAGTTAAAAATTTGGGGTTTATAATTTAAAAACAATAAATATAAATAGGGTTCAAAGAGAAAACAATGGGAAAATAAAGCAAACTATGATTCTTAAACAGTGAGTTTACTATTCCACCTCTCAGAAAATAAAAACACCACGACATGCAATATAAGCCTTTTCTTAACCTCTTAAACCATTCTCTGTTCACCTTTTTTTTTTTAAGGAGGGAAAGGCTGAGTCTGGGAAGGTACAATAGGAATAAACCAAATAATAGATACAAAAAAGAAAGAAAATCACTGTCTTTCACACTGAATCTTAAAAAACATCATCATAAAATGTTAACAATCCCACATTCTGAGGAGAGCAGGTAAAAACCAAATTTCATGGAGTAACAACCTAATCCAAAGCAAAAGAGAAGGAAACTATCTTCAGGCTTACAGATAAAATTAAACTATAAATTAAGGGTGCATGCTGAATTCTTTAAAAAGAAAAACAAAAAAAGTAATACACAGCTGTAATTAAATATGGTGACATGAACCTTGGTCAAAGGGTGGAGCACTAAGTTCTTTAATAGCTTTCTAGCCTAAGAATTGAGATCAGCTAAAGAACTTTAAACTCAAGTGTTTCACTAAATATAGAAAACATCATGGTTTTTATGAGACACCACATGATCCAGAGGGACAACTACACTGGTAGATAACATCTGATAATAACGAAGAGTTTAAAGATATAACTTCTTGACACTGTATGTGATATTTCTATGAGGAAAACAGTGAAAACTTGGGAAGAAGCTAATTTATCTTTTTTAAACTCCAAATAATCCTGTAAAACTGCCCATCATTCCAAGAGTTCTTGTGATCCCAGTAACAAGTGTGAAAATCACCAAACAGTTTTCCCCAAAACTTAGCCTTAATTTTCTTTTAACTCCCTCTTCTGTGGTTGCCACTGTTCCTAAACCACAGGCCTTCCGGACAAGCGGCAGGGCCAAGCCAGATTATGGTTATGTGGTAGGTTCTGTCAGGCAAGCTTTGACAAGGCCTCAAAATAGATCCTGGGCACCAGCCAGGGAAACTGCCACTCATAAGCTGGAACTTCATCATACTTGAGCATGTCACCATTTATCTTTCTCTAGTCTCTCTCATTTCAAAAGGACAAAGGATCCTAAACCTCCTCTTTTCTTGGCCATGTGTGACCTGTGTAACATCAAAACTAAAAATTTAGACCTCCCTTACTCTATTCACACTTTGGAGAATAGACTGAATCTGTACCTACTTCTTGCCTTGAGAAATTAATCCATCAGTAGTACCTTGGATTGCAAAAGGATTCTTTGGATCTCAAGCTCCACAGAGGTTTATTTTTAGTACAGAAGGATGTGGAAGGTAAAAGAAGAAGACAAAGTGGACTATTTATTTCTCTTATAAAGAGACTAATAGTATTAGCCTCCTTACTGGGGGAAAAAGTTAAACTACATACAATGTTATAAACTGACACAAAACACAAAATTCTGAAACAACCTATAATATGTAGCCATTTAACTACTACCAAATATAAATGATTTATACATGACATCAGTCTGCAAACTATAGTATTTCTACTTTTACCACCTGACATTCGAAAATGTCTTAACTTTTAAACTAACTAACTTATAAAACACACTAGGAATTCTTTTTTTTTTTTTTTGAAACAGGTTCTCACTATATGCTCCGTAGACCAAACTGGACTTGAACTCCCAATTCTTCTCCCTTAGCCTCCCAAGTACTGGGATTACAGAGGTGCACCACTGTACCCATCTCATATTTTTTAAATGAAGACATGTATAAAGAACACAAACTAATTAAGAAATTCCTTCTCCTTTAAGTCTGAGAAAGGAGTTAACTCCTACTATAAAGTACTTAAATCCCAACCTCAGTCACACATTCAAAAATAAACTCTATATACATACTTAAAACTAGTGCAAAGACAAGCTTTTCATTATAACAGTGTTTTCAAAAGGCTGAAAGCAAACTAAATGTCCTTCAATATGAAATGATAAATTATGGAAATGAGTAAATTATGATTCACCTACAACCATGCAGGAAATCCAGTCTTTTAAAAAAAATCAGATAGACATTTGTGTTAATATAGAAAGATCTATAAGATACAACAAGGGTAAGAATGAAAGGTACAAGGTACTTCAAGGGGTTGGACTCAGGGATTCACATTTGCTAGATAAGCATTCTACCACTTGAACCACTCCACCAACCCAAAAGGAGACTGTTTGTCATATAATTTTTTTCTTTTCCAGTGTTTTATCAATTTTAAAAAGTTTCACAAATGTTTATTGAACCCACAAAGTCAGCATTTCCTTTTATATATGCCATTTCTTTCTTCTTCCTAACCATCTCTACTTTTAACAACTGCTTTCCCTACCATTATACTAAAACAAAAGCATATAGCATAGCAAGTAAGTCTCAGAGACTCTCCAAGACAGAATTCTCTCTTGGTTCCCCCCCCTCCCCCGCCACCAAAAATAAATAAATCAAATGAAAAAAGTACAGCACATTTGATAAACCCAGTTTTTAGTCTAGTGTCTGATTCTTTTCAAGTCTAACTAATTTACTATAAAGCCAAAAAGTTTTTAAAGTGGAACTATAAAGTACACCACCAAAAAAAAAAAAAATTCCTTTTAAAGTTTTAAATAATGGTTATAAAGTCTTTTTTTTTTTTCCTGGTGGTACTGGGAGTTGAACACAGTTCCTCGAATTTGCTAGGCAGATGCTCTACCACTTGAGCCACTCCACCAGCCTTGGTCAGAGTCTTCTCTTTATTTGCAAACTGGATAAAGTAGAACATTTCCCTAGTTAAGGGATTATTTCTCCATTCAGATCCTCCAGAGAGAAAGCAACTACCTAAAAGGAAAAGGCTATGAAATTTGTAGGTATAACAGACAACACTTCTAGGGTAAGGACAGAAGAATTTTATTTCCTTTTAAATTATCTTCATCAGCATTCCCAGAATGCTACAACAATTTTTTACCTATACATCATCAACTCTGTTCCTTTTCACAATGGAGCAACGTAACCAACTCACAGCTTTGCAAGAAATTGCTCCCTTTCTTGCTAAATTCATTTCTAGTAGATTTGTTTTTGTTTTGAAAGAGATACTTGGCCAAATATATATTCTGTATCTTTTTTTTCTTCATTTTGGAGATATTTAAATGCTGACTTAAGGTTTTTCTTGCATAGTTACATATTAAAACTATTTGTTATAGCGGTTTCCACAACGGATTTTCCAAAAGCAAATCTCTGTTCACAGAAAACTGAAACTCCTAAGTCATTATCATATCAGCAGGACTAAAATCAAAAGCAACATTAGGGAACACTCTGAATATAAGAATGGTTGGCTATCCAAAGTTAAAAAAAGATGCCAAAACTTAATCAAACAATTAAAAGAATGTCCTGGGCAAGACCAACAGAATAAACTTGCCATTACTTTATAACGAACCAACTGAAGTTCTTTATAATTGCAAATCAAGGTAAAATAAGCTGGATTTTAAGGAAAAAAAAAAAAAGGCTATGAGCATCAAAAACACTGTGATTCAAAGTTGTTTTAGTGTAAAAACAGTGTGAAAGTCAAAAATAAATTAGATTTCAGCAACAATGAAGTCATTTCTTCTTTAAAATTACTCCATTCCAAAAATTAATCACAACTTCAATACACATTTTGTTATATAACAGAACTTAAGTCAGTATAGTTTCATTCTGCATTTTTAAGGACAAAATGGCAAAAATGGGTGAGCCTTTCCACTGAAAAGTCTATTTTGTATAGTGCAAATTCTTTCAGTGAACTTCTTCATACCTTAGTGATGGTAGTTCTCCTTTCCACTGACATTTAGTTTGCTTCTAAAACCCTTCATTTATCTTCCCGCATCTGGTTACGAAAAAAAAAAAAAAAAGAGGGGGGGAGGGGTTGAAATCACAATAATCCGCTTAGTAACTATTCTAAATCCAGACAGTTTTAAAGTTTTCAGTTTTTATTTCCTTACCATGTTTCATGACAATAACCATCCAGCAACAAACCTAACAAAAATTATACAACACTTCCTATAAAATGAGTAAAGACATCTAATTAAATAGGCAGAAACAAACAGCTTTCCTCTATTTCAATTTTAAGATCCATATCAATGATTAACAAAGTGAGTGACCTAACTTCCTAAATGAATCACACTTTCCGAAATTACTACTCTATATGAGCATATTATAATACTGTCATCATCTCTATTTGTTAAACAAAGCATGGTGTTTGCGAAATAGGGTTAATTCTAGGAGACCTTCAAACCACAGCAGGGACTTGGGAATCCCTGCAACTCTGTATTCTCCAAAAACTGCACCTTTTCCTACAGATTCATTCCCCAAATAAAACGTGACTTTAAACAATATGTTAAGCACTGAATTAAGAATTTAACCTATCCATAAGAACTTATGTGTCCACACCCTGCTCTTCATCTCCTCATTCCATTACATCTCTTCCCATTATGATAACATAAAAAATGAACAGCCACTCTGTTATCCTTACATACCGTTTTTAAAGTCAACCTACTCTACAGTTTTTCTGTTTACGGCAGAAATGCTGAGTCACTAATTGGAAAATCGAAGAAAAGCAGTTACAGACAAGTTTCAGGACACAGTATTCCCCTAAGTACGTCTCAGCCGTTAAAAGTCTGCATTTTCCAAGGTTGGAAGAAATGAAGCAAACACCTGAACTTTTTTCTCTGGACTTCCTTCGGTCCTCCTGCTTCCGCTGGACATCCGCAGCAGGGCGAAGCCAGGCCTGACCGGAGCATATAGCTCAACAATCTGGGTGCGAATAATGCATTCCCCATAGGAGTCAAGCATTAATCCTGACCCTCCGAGCAAGCGCTGTTCAGCCCGCGCTTCCGTGGAGTTGCGAAGCAGAAGAAATCCAATTAAAAACCTGTCCCTCCCCCGGCCTGTCAAGGTCCCGGAGTGCTCTGCCGGGACAGTAGCCGAGGGAGTGTGTCGCGGGAACACGGGAGCCTCCTCCCCGGATACCCGAGACCGAGGGACAGCGGTCCGATTTAATCCCCCACAATGGGCGTAACGCTGTCCCCGCCGAGCGCGGGTGGCGGCCGAAGACGCCAGAGGCGGCGGCCGGCTAGAGCGACCCCGACCCCAACCCGAGCCCGTGAAGCCCCACCAGGCTCCCGGCAGCCGGCCCAGCAGGGGAGGCGGAGGCCGGGTGGGCCCCAGCTCCCGACTCCGCTGGCCGGCCACCGCCGGAGGCGCGGCCCTTACCTGTCTCTGGGACGGGCTGTGGCTGCGGCGCCGCCCGGGAAGGGCCGGAGCGCCGCAAAGGGCGAGGGGCGCGGCGGCCAGACTCGGTCCCGAGCCCCGCCAAGCAAGCGGGCCGAATGGACGCGGTGACTCTCCGCGTCCGTAGCAGGCCAGGCAGTACCGCTGGCGTATCCTCCCTGCCGCAATCCAGACCGCACGAACGCTAACCGCGACCAGCCGCAGCCCGAGCTGCGGCGGCGGCGGCAGAGGGGCGGAGGGCGAGGGGCGGAGCCCTGGGCCGGCGACCCGCTGACCCGGAAGCAGTTGCGGCGGGCGGCTGGGCAACGGCGCGCACTGTGGCAGCGGTGGAGCCGGAGCCTAACCCACTGCACACCCGGGCAGGCCCTTCTGCCAGCCTCATTTTCCCCTGGAGGAGCCGGTATTGTGACTTACTACGTGACCCTTCACCGCCGCACCTGTCCTGGTCGCCTCTAAACCGTCCAGCGTGGGTAAGTTGGACAGGGTGTTGGCTCAGACTGGAAAAAGGTGTGCGAGTCTAGGCATGGGTGAACCGCTTTTCCAAAATGAAAATGATTTTTAGAGAAGGATGCTTGGCGGGTAGGGTTAAAGGAGTTTAGTCTTTTTTTTTTGCCACGTTATCAGAGTTTGAACTCAGGGCCTGCACCTCGAGCCCCCTCCACCAGCCCTCTTTTTTTTTTGGTCTTTTCCGAGATAGGGTCTCGCGAACTATTTGCCGGGGCTGGCTTCCAGCTGTGATCCTCATGACCTCTGCCTCCTGAGTAGCTAGGAGTACCGGTGTGAGCCGCCATCAGCCGGGCGTGATGGTGTGCGCCTGTAGTCCAACTACTCGGGAGGCTGAGGCGAGATGATCGCTTTAAGCCCAGATGTTCGAGATCAGCTTTCCCAATAAAGCAAGACCTCGTCTCAAAAAAAAAAAAAATCTGATAGACGCGGGCCTGTCATTGATTCCGAAATCATCTATCAGGGCCCACCAGATTCAGGGTGCTGGGAAAGACCAGGTCCTGATCTTTGGAACCTTGCCTTCCAGTAGGGTGGATAGAGTTAAGCAGAGGTAATTGTAGACAGATTGTAATAAGGCTGTGCAGGAAACAGTGATAAAGATTTTGTGGGCGGGCCTCTGGCTTGATAACATGGCTAAGAGAAGGCCTCTGGAAGGAAATGATAGCCTCCTAATGAAAAATAAATAAATAAATAATAAAGGGACTGCAAGCTCCACAAACCCCTGATTAAACCCATAGATTCCATGTTAAGGTTCGTGTCTCCAAAGCCTTCCAAGGGTTGTTTCCATACTGCCCACACCTCTGAAATCTAAAAGGCTTTATCATCCTTAGTTCTTGGGGCCAACACTATGGCACCAATACTAGAGGTTCAAGAGACAGGAAGAAGTGCACTCATCAGCTTGAAGAGACATTCTTTAACCTTTTTCTGTTTCTCTTCCTGTGTCACTAGTTTTCTTAGACCAATTAGTGAACATTAAAACTACAATTTTCACCTGGGATCAAGAAGCGCTTGATCTTCCTAACAGATTGATGACATCTTCTGCTAAATCAATTGAAGACAAAATTAAAAGCCTACTTCCAAGGGTGAGGATGTATTCAGGCATTAATGGTACCTGAAAAATGCCAGTAAACTCAATGTTTATTAAATACCGCATAAGTAATGGAAAAGTTATATAGGTAATTTTAAGGTTAGATTCTCTTGCCCTGTTCATTTTACTCCTAAGTCAGTTATTTTAGCTCATGCCAAACTAACAAATATTTTGCAGTGTCTTTTGGAAAAAACTGAGGGAGCTAACACTTTGTGAGTACTTACTATTAACACAGCATTGTACTTGGCACATAAATATGTTATCTCTTCCAATACTAGTACTAACCTTGAGATATAGATATTGTTATACCAATTTTAGTAACAAAGGCATTGAGATTCGGGGAGATTTTTACCTGTTTAAGGTTAAAAAACTAGTAGCTAGAAAACCTAATACTTGAACTCATATCCTTCTGGCCCTGAATTTCCCCACTTTCTTCATACTATGTTTCTTTGTCCTTTTTTTTTTTTTTAAAGGAGGTATTGTTATATTGCTCAGGCTGTCCCCAAACTCCTAGACTCAAGTGAGCCTCCTGCCTCAGCCTATAGCTGAAACTGCAGGCATGTACCATCTCATCCAGCTTACTTTAATATTTAAAGGAGACGGATGAGTGAAGAGTCCAGTCAACCAGGTTTCTGTACTAGTTTTTGGATTTTTACTGTGAAAATGTACTGTAACATAGAGTGTTATGGGCAATTTTAGAGTTTCTCTGTATTTTTACTTCTCCCTCACTATTTTCCATTTTTATGAGGAAAAAAAAAACCTATTCCATTTGTCTATAATGTTATATGTGGTTTGAATGCTGCCAAGAATGTTGTAAAATATGACACTGATATTTGTCATTGCAAGGGCTTCCTAACTAAAGACATCACCCTGAGTTAACCACCTGGGCAGTCTTTCTTTGCGCATTAAGTATTTCTTTCTGCCAAAAATATCTTCCCAGATCTTTATGGAATATTCTGACATGCAAATACCCCCAGGTCTGTGTGAGCTGGCTGCTGTGGGGACATGTTAATAGATCAAGGAAAATTTTTCAAATGTTTTTACAGTTTGGGAGGATGACATAGTTGAATTTATATATTTTTGGGGTTTGGTGGTACTAGGGGTTGAACTCAGGGCCTTGTGCTTGTTGGGCAGGTGCCCTACCACTTGTGCCGTGCCCTCAGCCCTTTTTAAGTTGATTATTTTTGAGATAGAGTCTTGCTTTTTGCTACCACACCCAACCATTGGTTAAGATGTAGTCTCAAAACTTGGGTTTTTTTTTTTTAATTCTTATATTCATATGTGCATACATTGTTTGGGTCATTTCTCTCCCCCTTCCCCCCACCCTTTTCATTCCCCTCTCCCCCCATTACCCCTCCCTACTAGACAGAAACTATTCTGCCCTTATCTCTAATTTTGTTGAAGAGAGAGTATAAGCAATAATAGGAAGGACCAAGGGTTTTGGCTAGTTGAAATAAAAATAGCTATACAGGGAGTTGACATGCATTGATTTCCTGTACATGTATGTTACCCTGTAAGTTAATTCTTCTGGAACTAACCTTTTCACTAGTTCCTGGTCCCCTTCTCCTATTGGCCTCAGTTGCTTTAAAGTATCTGCTTTAATTTCTATGCATTGAGGGCAACAAATGCTATCTAGTTTTTTGGGTGTCTTACCTATCCTCATACCTTCCTTGTGTGGTCTTCCTTTATCATGTGATCAAAGTCCAGTCTCCTTGTTGTGTTTGCCCTTGATCTCATGTCCACATATGAGGGAGAACATACGATTTTTGGTCTTTTGGGCCAGGCTAACCTCACTCAGAATCATGTTCTCCAATTCCATCCATTTACCTGAGAATGATAACATTTTGTTCTTCTTCATGGCTGCATAAAATTCCATTGTGTATAAATAACACATTTTCTTGATCCATTCGTCAGTAGTGGGGCATCTTGGCTGTTTCCATAACTTGGCTATTGTGAATAGTGCTGGAATAAACATGGGTGTGCAGGTGCCTCTGGAATAACCTGTGCCACATTCTTTTGGGTATATCCCCAGGAGTGGTATTGCTGGATCAGATGGCAGATCAATGTTTAAATTTTTAAGTAGCCTCCAAATTTTTTTCTACAGTGGTTGCACTAGTTTACATTCCCACCAACAGTGTAAGATGGTTCCTTTTTCCCTGCATCCTCGCCTACACCTGTTGTTAGTGGTGTTGCTAATGATGGCTATTCTAACAGGGGTGAGGTGGAATCTTAGTGTGTTTTTAATTTGCATTTCCTTTATTGCTAGGGATGGTGAGCATATTTTCATATGTTTTATGGCCATTTGAATTTCTTCTTTTGAGAAAGTTCTGTTTAGTTCACTTATTCATTTCTTTATTGGTTCATTAATTTTGGGAGAATTTAGTTTTTTGAGTTCCCTATATATTCTGGTTATCAGTCCTTTGCCTGATGAGTAGCTGGCAAAAATTTTCTCCCACTCTGGGGTGTTCTCTTCAGTTTAGAGACCATTTCTTTTGATGAACGAAGCTTTTTAGTTTTATGAAGTCTCATTTATCTATGCTATCTCTTAGTTGCTGTGCTGCTGGGGTTCCATTGAGAAAGTTCTTGCCTATACCTATTAATTCCAGAGTATTTCCTACTCTTTCCTGTACCAACTTTAGAGTTTGGGGTCTGATATTAAGGTCCTTGATCCATTTTGAGTTAATACTGGTATAGAGTGTAAACATGTATCTAGTTTCAGTTTTTTGCAGACTGCTAACCAGTTTTCCCAGCAGTTGTTGAAGAGGCTGCTTTTTCTCCATCGTATATTTTTAGCACCTTTGTCAAAGACAAGTTGGTAATAGTTCTACGGCTTCATATCTGGGTCCTCTATTCTGTTCCACTGGTCTTCGTGTCTGTTTTTGTGCCAGTACCATGCTGTTTTTATTGTTATTGCTTTGTAATATAGTTTGAAGTCAGGTATAGTGATACGTCCAGCATTGTTCTTTTGACTGAGTATTGCCTTAGCTATTTGTAGCCTCTTGTGTTTCCATATAAATTTAATGGTAAATTTTTCAATCTCTTTGATGAATGTCATTGGGATTTTGATGGGAATTGCATTAAACATGTCGATTACTTTGGGGAGTATAGACATTTTTATTATGTTGATTCTACCAATCCATGAGCATGGGAGATCTCTCCACTTTCTATAGTCTTCCTCAGTCTCTTTCTTCAGAAGTTTATGGTTTTCCTTGTAGAGGTCATTCACATCCTTTGTTAAGTTTACACCTAAGTATTTGATTTTTTTTGAGGCTATTGTAAATGGAATTGTTTTCATATATTCCTTCTCAGTTTGTTCATTGTTAGTGTATAGAAATGCTAATGATTTTTCTATGTTGATTTTATAACCTGCTACCTTGCTATAGCTGTTGATGGTGTCTAGGAGCTTTTGAGTAGAGTTTTTTGGGTCTTTAAGGTATAGGATCATGTCGTCTGCAAATAGGAATATTTTGACAGTTTCTTTACCTATTTGTATTCTTTTTATTCCTTCTTCTTGCCTAATTGCTCTCGCTAAGAATTCCAGTACTATTTTGAATAGGAGTGGAGACAGTGGGCATCCTTGTCTGGTTCCTGATTTTAGAGGGAATGGTTTCAGTTTTTCACCGTTAAATATAATGCTGGCTCTACGTAGGTTTGTCATATATAGCTTTTATAATGTTGAGGTACTTTCCTTCTATTCCTAGTTTTCTTAGAGCTTTTATCATGATATGGTGTTGGATCTTAGCAAAGGCTTTTTCTGCATCTCTTGAGATGATCAAGTGGTTTTTGTCTTTGCTTCTGTTAATGTGGTTTATTACATTAATTGATTTTAGAATGTTGAACCACCCCTGCATCTCTGGGATGAAGCCTACTTGGTCGTGGTGAATGGTCTTTTTATGTGTTGTTGAATTTGGTTTGCCATTATTTTATTGAGGATTTTTGCATCAATGTTTATTAAGGAGATTGGCCTATAGTTCTCCTTTTTGAGGTGTCTTTGCCTGGTTTTGGGAAAAAGTAATACTGGCTATATAAAATGTGTTAGGCAATTTTCCTTTCTATTCATGGAACAGTTTAAGGAGGTTTGTATCAGTTTTTCTTTAAAAGTCTGATAGAATTCAGCAGAGAATCCATCAGGTCCTGGACTTTTCTTTTTGAGGAGACTCTTGATTGCTGCTTTAATTTCATTTTGTGTTATAGATCTATTCAGGTGACTAATATCCTCTTGGTTCAGTTTTGGATGATCATATGTATCTAGAAATCTGTCCATTTCTTTAAGATTTTCAAATTTATTTGAGTATAGGTTCTCGAAGTAGTCTCTGATGATTTCCTGGACTTCCATGGTGTTTATTGTTATCTCCCCTTTTGCATTCCTGATTCTACTAATTTGGGTTTTTTCTCTCCTCATTTTAGTCAGGTTTGCGAGGGGTCTGTCGATCTTGTTTATTTTTTCAAAGGACCAACTTTTTGTTTCATTAATTCTTTGTATGGTTTTTTTGGTTTCTATTTCATTGATTTCAGCTCTTATTTTTATTATTTCTCTCCTTCTATTTGTTTTGGGATTTGCTTGTTCTTGTTTTTCTAGGAGTTTGAGATGTAGCGTCAGGTCACTGATTTGGGATCTTTCAGTCTTTTTAATATATCTGACTTCAAATCTTGATCCTCCTAATCTCTGCCTCTCAAGTAGCTAGGATTACAGGCATAAGCCACTTTTGTTCTTTTTTGTTCTTTTCATAACAAATTCTTCATAGTTTTCTTTGATGATGCCAAAAAATAAAATTTTTCCTTTCTTAATACCAAAACATCATTGCTGTGGTTTTTCACAATATTATATTGTCTTTTGGGAACACTATCCTTTGTTTCATTCTCTATACATCTCTGGAAACAATACTAGTTCCAATACATTATTCACAGTAGTCAAAATATGGAATCCTTCCAGATGTCCATCAACAGATGAATGGCTAAGGAAAATGTGGTATATATACACAATGGAGTATCCAACCATAAAGAAAAATGAAATTATGTCATTTTCAGAAAAATGAATGGAGCTAAGGATCATCATGTTAAGTGAAATAAACCAGATTGAGAAAGTCACACACCACAAATACTTTTTCAGATGCAGAATATAGTCCTTAAAATGAATGACAGGAAGCTGGGTGTCAGTGGCTCATGGCTGTAATCCTAGCTACTCAAGAGGCATAGATCAGGAGATTGCAGTTAGAAGCCAGCTCCTGGCAAACAGGTCGCAAAACCCTAACTTGAAAAAAAGTCCCTATCACAAAAAATTGGTCTGGTGGAGTAGCTCAACGTGAAGGCCCTGAGTTCAAACCCCAGTACTGTGGGGGGGCGGGGGAAGACAGGAATATAAAACAGTTTCTGTTTAGGGGTGGGGAGGGAGGGCAAAAGGAGAGGGTGAAGAGGAGGGGTGATTACAGCTCAAGTACTTTATACACATGAATGAAAATAGAATAATGAAACCTACTGAAATTGTTTTAAGAAGGGGAGGAGGGGGTGAGGAAAAGTAGAAGAGGCAAATTTGATCAGAGTACATTGTATGTATATATGGAAATATCACAATGAAATCCCTTTGTACAACAAATATATGCTAATAAAAAAATGTAAAAAAATAGACTATTTTTCAAAGTTGAATAGTTTTATTAGTATGGGATGTGTGTGTGTGTGTGTCTCTGTGTGTGTGTGTGTGTGTGTGTGTGTAGCATTTTTAAAGTTTGGTTAACTCCTTACTTATGAACCTATGGAAACCTGCTGATATAACTGTCTTCAGGTATGTATATTTATTTTACATTCTTTCTCTAAAAATTCTTTGTCTAGCTTTACTAGTTACTCCTGCTGTCATTTTTTTTTTCTTCTATGTATTGTTCACCCAATGTTCCCCACTGATATCCTACTTACCTATACTGCATTATTAAAACTATGAAATTGAAATCTTGCTATCTTCTTTAGGTTTTTAGTTTCTTTTTATGTTTCTTTAAATCAATAATGTACCGCTTTATAGTAATTTATTTCTACTATATTCGATTTGGCTCTTCTCCTTTTCCTATATTAGCAAATGTTATGACTGGGGGCGTGGCTCACACAGTAGAGCACCTGTTTTGCATGCACAAAGCCCCGAGTTCAAACCCCAGTCCCACCACAGAAAATAAAAACGGTGCAAAGATTAAGCAAGATAATTCTTACATTGGGTAGCAGAATACTTAGATGACTATTAAATCCTAAGACTTATATATCTGTAATTAATAAATATATCATGGTGCTCATCTCAACATACAAGCTTTTTTTTTTTTCTTTTTGTTTTGTTTACTTTGGGGTTTTTTTCTGTGGTACCGGAGTTTGAACTCAGGGCCTAGAGCTTGCTAGGCAGGCACTCTACCACTTGAATCACTCCACCTGCCCTGTTTTGTGTTGAGTTTTTACAAGAGTCTCCTGAACTACTTGCCTGGGGCTGGCTTCGAACCACAAACTTCCTGATTGCTGCCTCCTGAGCAGCTAGGATTACAGGCATGAGACACCAGCAGCCAGCTTACAAGTTTATTTTTAAAAATTCTGTGAAGCAGCACAATTGAAAGTGGTTCATTTCTAAGGTTTTTACTGTTTCTGCTTACATGTTTTATGTTCCTGCCCTAATAAATTCATTTATATAACCTGCATATGTGTGTATTTTAATAAATTTTCTGACCACTGAAATATCCTCAAAGAGATTGCTGTTGAAGTAAAAGGAAAAAGAAAACTCCTTATTTGAGTGAAAAAAAGTTTCTAAACACCTAACCATCCAAACGAGAATGCCGTAATCTGTTGTAGAAATATCACTTATGGCTAAGTCTGGCTCTGCATGGATTCTCCTCACGAGGGCAGCTCACCCTTTGCTCTGGAGAATAAACAAGAAAGAAATGAAGTGTAAATTACTTTCTTCAGTCTAAACAGTGAGGAAAGGTTGATGAGGGGACTTTATATCTAAATGCCTGAATCACAGATAATCAAATGATAACTACCTCTTCTTCATTATATACTCATAAATTAATAACAAAATATTCTTCATGTCATGGCCCATTTAGCAAACTATTATTCATCTGCTTTATACCAGACACCTATTTAGGCCCTAGAAATGGACAAAATAGAAACTCTGTCCCTAAGGAGCTAGAATTCCAAAGTTTCTGTTCATTTAATGTATGCCACCATATATTCATTTATATATGCCACCAGCTCGCTCAATTAATATATTTTTAAGTAAGTATGAAGTTCTTACTGTATGCTGGACACTTCCTAAATGCTAGGGATTCAAATGGAAAGGAAAAAGAGAACTGGTTTTTTTTTTTTCTTTTTTCATGAGACTCTTGGTAAGGGAGTTAATCTCACAAAAGTAATTTTACAACCCAACAAATATTTCCAAGGGTAGATTTGTGCAGCCATGAGGGCTGAAAAGATAAGGGACTTAATATAGGGTGCCAAGAATCAAGTGCCTTAGAGGTAAGGCTTCATAGTAGATGCCTGTAATCCCACCATTCAGGAAGCCAAGGCAGGAGAATCCAGAGATCAAGGCCAGCCTGGTCTACATAGAAAAAAATCTGTCTCAAAAAAGAAAAGTGTGTTCATCTGGTACAGGAAAGAAAGGAGACTTTGGGGGTGGAGGTAGGGGTCGGAAAGACAGCTGTATGAGCTAGTTTGGAACCGCAAAGTAGGAAATGATGGGTATTGGGGGAAAGTTCTTATGAAGGTTATGATAGTATAAAAATGGCTCCTGTCTATCCAAAGGCCTAATAAGCAAAGAAGTGTTTGCTTTGAAGAGGCCCAGCAACAAAATGAGGGCAAGTTTGGGAGTATATCATACCTGCAGAGAAGGGTATTCTGAGAGCAATGGAAAGAATTATATCCTTTAACCTAACATTATAATGTCACCAAGACAAGCATTTATTGCAGTTTTACTTAATATTATGTTTCACCACATTATTTTCTCATGTCATTAAGAATGTTTAATGAATTAAGGGCTGGCAGAGAAGTTCAAGTGGTAGAGTGCCTGCCTAGCAAGTATAAGATCCTGAGTTCAAACTCCAGTACCACCAAAAAAATAATTATTCATCATAAAAATGGGCCATGACTTATTTTACTAATCTATGGCTGGACCTTGTCATTTTAATTTTTTCCTTATAAATGCTATTGATGAAGATTTGTCAACCTTTACAACAGAATATTGGTATGTGTTGACAGTTTGCTCCCTCTTCCAAGTAATGTATGAAAGTGGCAACACTTTCACATGCAGTATTACATTTTTACTTTTACCATTTTAATAGGTGAAAAGTAGCATGTCATTGTTTTAACAACCACTTTTCTAATATAATTAAGATAATGTTTTTTTCATGTTTTTCTTGTTTTCATACTCTTGGACTTCTTTTTTTTTTTTTTTTTTTTGGCAGTACTGGAGCCTTGTGCTTGCTAGGCAGATGCTCTATCACTTGAGCCACTCTGCCAACCCTAATATTCTTAATATTTAAAAACATAAATTAGTAAGTAATTTAAAAATAGTCTGAGGACTGGGACATGGCTCAAATGGTAGAGCACCTGCCTAGGAAGCATGAGTTCCTGAGTTCAAACCCCAGTACTGCCAAAAAGAAGTGAATATTAATTGTGTTTTCTCTCATTTTATACACCCTCCTCTTCACTTTCTTTAGTAGCATTTTTGATTGTTGTTTGCGATTCTGTTTGTTTTGAGACAGTTTTTCTATGTAGCCCTGACTGGCCTTGAACTTGTTATGTAGCCAGGCTGGCCTCAAACTTGCAATCCTCCTGCCTTGGCCTCCTGAGTGCTGGGGTTATATGTATGGACCACCATGCCTTGGTTTTTTACGGTGTTTTTTAGTACTCTAACATATTTTTTAATGTTTGTGATTTCTGTTGTTTTTTAAATGTTTTTCCCCAAGTAGCTAACTAATTTTTCTAACTCTTATTTGCCCATTTTTATCTCCGTTCATTCATGATGCTACCTTTGTATATATTAAATTCCTATGCATAATAAAATGTTTTAGGACATTTTTATTTTGAGCTTTTGTACTTTTTTTGTGGTAGTGGGGTTTTAACTCTGGGTCTTGCACTTGCTAGGCAGATGATCTATCACTTGAGCCACATCCCCAGCCCGAGCTTTTGTACTAACAAAAAGGAAGGAAAAAATTGCCTTGGAGTAAATTAGATGCATAAGTGTGAAGGAAGAAAGGGAAAGCATATATAGACCTCACGATGGAACCAGCAGAGTCCCAAGGACTGAAATGAGAGAGCTAACGTGAGATGAGTGTAAAGGACTAAGTAAGAGTTCACCAGGCAGGGACGTAGAGGTTATGGTAAAGATTCTGACCTACTGAAATAAAAGGGAAGCAACTGAGTAGTTTTTAGTGAGAGTGACATGATCAGATTTGTATTTTCGAAAGATCACTCTAGCTTCAGTGCAAAGAATTCAGTCTTGAGGACTTAATAGGGACCAAATACTGTTCTGCACATTGATGACACAACAGTGGACAACAGATTTCCTATCTGAGAATCTTACATACAGATGCTATATAAAGTACAACAAAGGATACTGGAATAGCATAAGAATGAGAGGGTGGTGTGGGCTTGCTATTTTATTAGCTCAAATCATATGAAATTACTTTGTTTTTGTTATTTGTTTACTTTTTTTGTTTGGGGGATAAGGTCTCATTATGCTGCCCCAACCTGGTCTTAAAACCTGGGGCTCAAATTAACCTTCTGTAGCTGGCTACATGTATGTTCCACTATGCCCAGCTTAATTTTTTTTTAATTATTTTTACTGCAGAATGGCATTGGGTTCATGTAGTTCAATCCACTTGTGTGATATGAGGTTCGTACAGTTCAACTTAACACTTGGATGAGTCTGAGAAGACCTCCAATGAGATGATTTAGAAAGGCAAACTATGAATACCTGGAGAAGAGCATCCCAAGCACAGGAACAGCAATTGCAAAGGCCCTAAACCAATAATGTGCATGCCACATTTGAGAAGCAACAAGGAGGCCAATGTAGCTGAAGAATAATGGTCAAAAAGGAAGAATGAGCTATGTGGGAGTGACTCACGCCTGTAATCCTAGCTACTTAGGAGGCAGAGTTCAGGAGGATTGCAGTTCGAAGCCAATCCATGCAACTAGTTCATGAGACCCTATCTCAAAACAAAAAAAAAAAAACCCTTCACAAAAATAGGGCTGGTGGAATAGCTTAGGGTGAAGGCCCTAAGTTCAAGCTGCCATACAGCAAAAAAAAAAAAAAAATGGGGGCTGAGAGTGTAGCTCAAGTGGTAGAGTGTCTGCCTAGCAAGCATGAGACCTTGAGTTCAAGGACCAGTGCTAAAAAAAAAAAAAAAAAGGTAGGGGGGATAATGACTGGGACCAGATCATGCTGTGCCTTGTAGACCATGATAAGAAATTAGCTTTTCCTCTTTTAATAGTCATTGTAGGTTTGTAAGCAATGGCAGAATCTTAAGTGGTGGGTACACAGGTGATCACTATGAAATTATTTCAACTCGGCAGTGTGTTTGATAATTTTCCTTAAAAATGGGGGACTATTTCAGCTACAGTACGATAAATAAACATAGAAGCAAGATGAGGACAGGAAGACCAGTTAGGCTATTGCAATAATTCAGGTAGCAGTAGAGTTAGTAAGAATAGTGAGATTCTGAATTTTGAATAGAGAGCAAGATTTACTTGTAGAATGAATTTGAGATATGAGAAATACATAATAGTAAACACTTGAAGTTTTAGACTTGAGATACCGGAAGGACTGGGTTGCCATCAACTGAAGACTAGAAAGCAGATCAGGTCTAGAAGATTTGGAGGAATACTTTTTTGGACACAGTGAGTTTGAGATGCCTGTTAAGCAGAGATGTCAAGTTGACAATTGAATATACAAGTCAGCAATTTGGAGGAAATACCTAGGTAGGAAATACAAATGTATGATTCCACCTGAAAATTAGGAATAAAAACTAATCCTTGAGAATTAGTTGGAAATACTGAGAGTTTAATCTTTAGCCTCTTACTCCTGTTTTTGTTCTAGGGTGATTTTGTTGTCTATAGTTACCAATTTATATCCATTAACATCTTTTATATACATCACTGTCTACAGTTCATTTGTGTTCTAAAGGCTCTTTAATTATTTATTGGTCATACCAGATGGCCCTGTGCTTACTGAAGTGTTCTTTTTCATTTTTATTAGCATATATTCATTGTACAGGGGGGATTCATTGTGCCAATTCCCAATCTAAAACACTTTTCTGGACTGCTGGAGTGGTTCAAGTGATAGAGCACCTGTCTAGCAAGCATGAAGCCCTAAGTTCAAATCCCAGTACTGACAAAAAAAAAAAAATGTTTAAAATGCTTCTCCACTTGAACCATACTCCAGCCCTTATTTTGTTTTCTATTTTAGTATTGGTCTTATCTTCCCAAACATTATGTGGGTGGGATTTTTTTATCTTCTTTTTTAGGAAAGATTATTGTTTTATGTGCTCCCAGTACCATGTCCCTAGTTCATAGGTTAAAATGAACTACTTGAATATAGGGCTTTTAATTTCTTTTGAAATTAATTGATAAAGCATCAATTCTCTTATAAATATTTAATTTAGACACTTTGAACTGTCATGTGAAAATAAGGGCAGTTAGAATTTTCAATCTATTTCAACTCATGGCATTTCAGGTAAGATAAAAAAGCCTACTGCAACAACAACTCCCTATTGACTTTAAATTCAAATTCAGACATCATGTGGCAGCAAGATAGTTCTCAATAACTTCAATTTTCCATTAACTACAATCCAAAACAGTAAGAAAAGCCTGACGCCAGTGACTCATGCCTAGCCACTCAGGAAGCAGAGATCAGGAGGATCCCTGTTCAAAGCCAACCCACAGGCAAATAGTTTGCAAGACCCTATCATAAAAAAAAAGCCTTCACAGAAAAGGGGATGGTGGAGTGGCTCAAGGTGTAGGTCCTGAGTTCAAGTCCCAGTGCTGCTAAAAAAAAAAAAAGCAAGAAAGAAATCCTCACAGGAGTCCCTGATTCTCTGAGCCAATATGGGTTAACTTCCAATCCCTTAGCAAATTAATGGAAAGGTATGTGCTGTGATGGGTCAAATCTGAGTCATATATATGCTTCACCTCTAATTCACCCACAGAGAATGATCTCACAGGAAAGGAGAGGTTCCTTAGAAGAAGAATTGGGTACTGACTCCCAAATAAGGAAATGGACACAAATGGTCAAAATACCTACTGTATCATATAACTCAAAAGCCTAAGCATTGTGGCTTCCTTAAGCTTTTATGAAGCTAGTAGTGCAGGGCATAGTTGTATAGGCCTGTTCACAGCCCTTGAGAGACTGAGGCAGGAGGATGGTGAGTTCAAGGCCAGCCTGGGCTACATAGCAAGACCCTGCCTTAAATAAAAAAGAAAAAGAAGCTGTTAATGCCAAGGTACTCACTTTAAGTCTGTCCAAAGTTCATGTACAGTACTGTGTTTTTCCCTAAATCACAGATTCAGGTTATTATAGATTCAGCTGTCATTGATGTGTGAATGTCACAAAAGGCAAATATATGAATATAAAAGTTAACCATCTGGAAGGGTCAGTATTTCAGCACATCACTTTCCAAGACACTCCTACCTGGTACTACAGGTTGTTTCTTGTTATAATTCTTTCCTATTGACAGTTTGCCTGAAAGTATTCATTTGCCCTCAATGCCCTAGGGACAGGGTGGCTGCTAACTAAGAGGCCTGGGAAATCATTACAGAAGCAAAGGACAAGTGAATCAGCTTAAGCACATCTTTTGCTAGAAGGAAATTGACACAGTGTAGAATCTTGAAAATGCATCTACAATCTGTCTATTTTCTCATCACCTTCACTATTTCCTTTTTATACTAACAAGTTATTTTTGCCACATGATGTTTGACCTACCTTATATAACATTTTAGTTAAAAAAAATTGCTGCAGAATATTCAGAACTCTGGTATAAAGAGAATGTTGACTCTATTCTGGAATTTGGGATGGCTCCCATAGTTTGCTTCTTCCCTGGACACCAAACATAAGGCTCTCTGTTTTAGAATGTGCTTCAAATCAGTCATAAGACTGGCAGTATGTCAAACCAAAGTAAATAAATAGTAGTTGGAGTTACCCTCATTTCTGGAGCTGGGCATGCCATTGTGGAACAGGCAGCTTTTATCAACAAGCATAATTCTGATCACGACTACTGCTCTGTGCTCCTAGCCACCAGAATTTCATGTTGTGTCAACTAGGTTTGGGTCTGGTTACTTTAAAAATAGATAAAATAATCAAATAATCATGGAATACAGCCATTAAGTTTTCTATTAGAGGAGAAAGTGACATAAGATAGTTTACCAAGTATTTAAACTTAAAATGTAGGTTATGGAGTACGTGCCCAGCAAGCATGAAGCCCTGAGTTCAAACCCCAGTGCCACCCTCCCGAAAAAAGTTACAAAACAATGTGTTCTAGATGAGTCTAGTTTTGTTTGTTGTACAAACGAAAAAAACACTCAATAAAAGATACCCAAATGTTAACCCTGAGAAATGTGATTACTGGTGATTTTAGTTTTGCTTTTCTAAATATTCCAAAATCAAGTGTACTGTATCTATAATCAAAGTTTTTAAAGCAAAATAGTTTATAACACTGCTAATACTGTGAATATTTATGTGCCTTCAAAATTCTAATTGTTGAAATCCTAATCCTCAAAAAGATGGTATTAGTACATGGGGGCAAAGCCCTTATAAAAAAGATCTAGCTGGGCACCAATGGCTCATGTCTGAAATCCTAGTTACTCAGGAGGCAGAGATGAGGAGGATCACAGTTCAAAGCCAGCCCCTGGCAAATAGTTCGTGAGACCCTATCTTGAAAATACCTTGTACAAAAAAGCATTGGCAGAGTGGCTTCAAGTGGTATACTCTGAGTTCAAGCCCCAGTACTGCTAAATAAAACTAAAAGAGACCTAAAAGAAACCTGTCATCTCTTCTGTGTGTCAGGAAATGGGCCTTTACTGGACACTGAGTCAGCTGGCACCTTGATTTTAGATTTCTCAGTCTCTAGAATTGTGAGAAATAATTCTTTTATTAATAAGTCACCTAATCTATGATATTTTGTTATAGCTCAAACAGACAAATATCAATACTACCAGAGTCAAAATATGTGAAAAAATAACTGGGCGCCAGTGGCTAATACCCATAATCCTAACTACTTGGGAGATGGAGATCAGGAAGATCTCGGTTTGAAGCCAGCCCAGGCAAATAGTTCGCAAGACCCAATCTCCAAAATAACCAGAGCAAAATGAACTGGAGATGTGACTCAAGCTATAGAGCACCTGCTTTGCAAATGCAAAGCCCTGATTTCAAACTCCAGCCTCATCAAATATATATGTTTGAAAAATAGATCTAATTGTGATTTTTCTCTTGATCACATACATTTATTCTTTTTGTTTGTGTGTTCATTTTGTTTGTACTGGGGTTTAAACAGGGCCTCACACTTGGTAGGCAGGTACTCTACCACTTGAGCCATACCTTCAACCCCATTTATTCCTTTCATTTAAGAAAATCATAGGCTAGGTGCTGGTGGCTTACGCCTGTAATCTCAGCTACTTGGGAAACAAAAATCAGGAGGATCACAGTTCAAGGCTGATCCAGGAAAATAGTTCACAAGACCCTAGCTCAAAACTACCCAATACAAAAAACGGCTGGCAGAGTGGCTCAAGTGGTAGAGCGCCTGCCTAGCAAGTATGAGACCCTAGTTCAAACTTCAGAATGGACAAAAAGGAAAAAAAGAAAATCATATACTAGATGCTAAGAGTAAGGGAATAGAAGTGACTCCACAAACTATCTAGCTATCTAGTAGAAACCTAACAAGTCAGTTGACAGAAAAACTCCAGCATGTCATTCATTCTCTGTCAAAATACCTAATCCTCCTATACACATCAAATGCTGGCTTTGGTCTATAAGCTGACCACATTTTGAGCCTGCGCACAGTGGCTCTGATTGTCAGTCATCACCTCAGTTTGAACAGTATCCCTGTTGTTCACTTAGTCATCTTTAATTATTTGAGAATCTCTTTGCTCTTACGAAGATGAAAATCCTAACTAGTTATGGGAAAAACAGGTCCTATAAATAGAATTTAAGTGATATAAATATGTAAATCATTATTGAGTGTGCCAGAAGTAGTGAATCTTTAGCCTCAGACAACCAGACACTCATTAAATGAAGCCCAGTAAGCTGAGTGAACAAAAAGAAATGGAGAAAAAGTACAGATTCATGGAGATACTCATTTTAAAGGTTGTGCTTTAAAGCAGCAGTAGCTGTAGCTTGAGTCTGGTTGGGCTCTTTTTTATTTCAGACTGGGGCTTTATTAGATACAAGGACACCATGCTCAAATCCTGTGGATTGTGGTGAAAGTGAATAAGAGCATTGCTTCTCAAGGACATAGCTTTGACAAGGATATTGCTTTGGAATGTTCTAGACTCAGTAGTGACACCAGGTCCCCCACTTCTACAGCATTTAGAGTAACACTTTCCAGAGCAGTCAACCAAGGTTGAGATCATTCTTGATTCCTAGATGTGGAGGAAGGAGGAGGAGAGAAGGAAATGTCTGGATTTCCCATAATTAGCTCATGGACCTTGAGTTGGCACACCAAGGACATCTCTGTGGAGAGGGATTGTATGCTCCTCAGCATTTACTCACTACCCAGTTCTTGAATTGCATGATTGTACCATTATATTTTATAGAAACAACTGACTGATTCAGAGGTGTGACCAGAGTATTTCTCCCACTCCCTTGTCCCTTGTGTAATCTTGGGCAGGTCTTCTTTTAGGATAATAATATCTTGCCTATCTACCTCCAGGGTTGCAGTTAGGATCCTAAAAGATAATATATGGAACTGTAATTTTCACTATTAAATGCTATACAAATGTAAGGCATCATCATTACTGTGACTAAGTGATTTACATTATAAAGCCCCTTGTTTTCTGGATTGCATGTTAATGATAAATGTTCAATTAGTATGTTATACAATTAGATAGCCAAGAAACAACTACAGAGAAAGTCAGAATATAGTAAGATCATCCTGCATTCTCTTATGTTATATGGGAATTCCTGAGAATAAGATAATCTTACCGAGTTAATATTTAATAGGTATATTCTTGAATACATGCTCAATCAATTTAGGAGAAAATATGCTACTCTAAATAATGCCTATTATTTTATAATCTCAATGTCATAAACCAATATTTCTTCTGCTAATAGAAGATAATTAATGGAAGGATTAGAGCAGGGGACTTCATCCTGTGGTTCCATGGGACAAATTTGACCCCTACCTATTTTTGTCTGGCTTGCAAACTAAGAATCATTTTGACATTTTTAATTTTTTAGTGCAAAGAAAGAGACTGGGAATATAGCTTAGGGGTAGAACCCTTCAATCCCCAACACCACGAAGAATAAGATAAATAAAAAGAATATGTTATGCATGTGATAATTATGTGGAATTCAAGCTTCAGTGTCCATTTATTGGAACATAGCCACATCCATTTTTTTATGTACTATCGATTGCTACAACAATAGTTGTGAGAGAGACAATATGGTCCAAAAAACTAAAATATTTACTATCTGACCCTTTACAGAAAAGTTTGCTTATTTGTAGGCTAGATGATTCAAAGAGACAGGGGGGAAAAAAACACTGGGATTAAAATAAACAGTAATATATGGACACAAATGATGCATATCCAATAAGAAAGATTCAGTTCTGATTTTAACATCCAGTGACTTGTTTTAAGCTAAATAAAAACTTGTTTATAAAACATAATAAGCTGGGTGCCAGTGGCTCACAACTGTAATCCTAGCTACTCAAGAGGCAGAGATCAGGAGGATCGAGGTTCAAAGGCAGCCTGGGCAAATAGTTTGTGAGACCCTATCTCAAAAATACAAAAAAGGGCTGTTGTAGTGGCTCAAGTGGTAGAGACTTGCCTAGCATGCATGAAGCCCTGAGTTCAAACCCCAGTACTGAAAAAAAAAAAAAAAGTAATAAAATGTAAATAAATAGAACATAATTAAATCCTTTAAAAATGTTCCAGTTTGCTCAATGAAAGCAACAGGGTAAAAGAGACTAGAGTGTATATAAAGTCTCTGATTACAATAGAAACCAACTCTGGGTAAGAGAAAAGGGAATTTATTGGAAAGAGTTTCTTGGTTAGTCCAGAATTGAGGAGAGTAAAAGATCATGATCTTTGGAAGGACAGAAAATGGTAGATTCTTGGCTTGCTTTCAACATACTTCCACAAGACTTCAGGAGCCTTCCGTATTTTAATTTTTTGGGGGGTAGGAATTGATGGGCCCAGTTTGTATCCTTGTAGTCAAATGGATGGATTAATGTGCTCAGAACCCCACAGTTGGAATGGAGAAAGAATAAAGAAGAGATAACAAGGAGTTAAGGGATGTCAGGCAGATGAAAACTGACAGATGTGCTCACAGTGTGTTTATCCAGAAGCATGGATTATAATTCCATCCTTAGCACCTGATGAGTGAATAAGAATGTCAACTAATTAGGCTACAATTGACATACTTCCATTGTATGTTAGTGTAAAAGGCCCATCCATCTATCACGAAAGTATTCGTTGACTACAGCACTTAAATTTTTACCCTCAGGATGCTGTATTTTTTTAAATGGCAGTACTAGGGTTTGAAGTCATGGCCTCACACTTGCTAAGCAGGTGCTCCACCACTTGAGCCACACCACCAACTTAGAATATTTTTTAAGATAAAGAATATTTTCTGCAAGCCAGGTATGGTGGTATACATGTGATGGTAACACATACAGTTCCAGGATTTTGGAAGGCAGAGGCTGTAGTATTTCAAGTTCGAGGCCAGCCAAGGCAAAGGTAGCAATAAGATCCCATTTCAAAGACAAAGGGCTGTTGGAGTGGCTTAAGTGGTAGGGTGCCTGCCTATTAAGCATGACGCCCTGAGTTCAAACCCCAGTACCATCACCACCAAAAACAAGTAAATTTAAAAAAATAAAAACCAAAGGGCTGGGGGCATAGCTCAAGTGGTAGAGTGCTTGCCTAGGATGCACAAGGCCTTGGTTTTAATCCCCAGCATGGCAAATATGTGTGTGTGTGTGTGTGTGTGTGTGTGTGTGTGTGTGTGCGTGCGTGTGTGTGCATGCAAATAGATACATACATACATACATACATACATACATACATACATAATCTGAGGGTGAAATTAGAGGGCAATTGTGAGACCACATCACCACTTCTATTCAGCATTGTACTAGAGATTTCAGCCAATGCAATAAGACAAGGAGAACTAAAAGACATAAGGACCATAAAGGAAGTAAATGTTATCATTATCATTCTTTGTAAATGATGTGACATGTACATATGATATTCAAAGAACTCTAAACTGTTACAGTTAATAAGTGAATTTAGTACATCACTAGATAAGGTCAATGTATAAAATTCATGTTATTTCTATACTAGCAACACACCACCAACAAAAAATGTTTAAGATGATATTTTAATAGCATCAATAAACATTAAATTTATAGGAATACATTCAATAAAATGTGTATTCGCAAATTATCTGCACATTAATGTAATTTCAATGAAAATTTCAGGTAACTTCATTTTGTGTTTGTAGTACTGGGGATCAAACAGAACTTCACACATGCTAGGCAAAGTACTTTAACCCTGAGCCTACAGAAGATTTTATTGGGAGTTGAGGGAAGATTTATAAGTTGATATTAAAAATTATTAGAAAATGCAAAGTATAAAAAAGACTGAAAAAAATTTTTAAAAAAATTTTTAATACCTGAAGAAAAGCAAAGCAGGAGGACCTATGCAACCAGCTACCAATACTGAAGAGGAGGACCACCTGCCCTCATTTCATAGGGACTGAAGGATTTCTTGGGAGATAGTACTTTTAGTTTTAAAATCCAGAAAGTCCTAGGCAAATTGAGACAAGTTGGTCACTCTTAAGACTTGATACAGAGCTATTTGCTAAGACAGTGAGATATTGACTCTTATATAAACAAATAAACCAACAAAAGAGAACTGCATTTTGAAAACCAGTAGTTTTAAAAAGCAATTTAAGTGGATATTCTGGACACTGTTTGGCATAGCTGCCTATCACTCTTGTTTACTTTCCCCTGCTGCCATGTCTAGACTTCAAGGCACTGCCTTTCTCAATGGCTGACTGCTGCTGTGAATGCTGAATGTTAAAGGTCATAGCTGGGGCTAGAGGTGTGGCTCAAGTGATAGAGTACCTGTCCTAGCAAGTTGAACCCTGAGTTCAAACCCCAATACCGCAAAAATATGGATTATAGCTGTCCAATTCTACTGCCCCAAAATGCTTGAGGACTTATGCTGTCCCCCAGAAGGCAGTCCCCAGTAATGGGTTCAACAGTCATGAGGTGGTAAGTGTAGTGTCAGATCCTACAAGGGCATCAGGCTGAGAGTAGCCTTGCTTAATTCTGTTTCCTGCTCCATCCTGTTTCCCTCACTCCCTTAACAGGTTTCTCCTGAGTACACTCCCCCAGCTATATCACTTGCACCAGAATCTTTCTTCTTCTAGGGAAGCAGCTAAGACATAGAGTCCATCAGATCCTCTTATCTCAGAGTCAGAGAGCCTAGGCACACTGAAACAGAATCATGTCTGTGGCAACACAGCAATGAACTTACGGGTTCTCGTTGAGCTGTGGTTGTTCATCATTGTAATTTCATAAAAGCCCTTAGGAGCTTTCCAGCAATCCCCTTTTTAAGTCAACCACAGTCCATTTCTCTTCCCTGAAACCAATACACCATTAACTAATATGATGGGTAAGATAGGCATGACCTAATATGGCTTTGGAAATATGACCCAATGATTTGTGGGTTAACATCAGTTAGGATCCTGAGGGAAAAATGAATGCTAGCTCTTCCTATACCTGTGGTCTCAGAAACTAGAATTGTTGCTGGAAACACTTCCCAGCTTTTTTTTTTTTTTTATTGTTTTATTATTCATGTGCATACAATGCTTGTGTCATTTCTCCCCCCTGCCCCCACCCCCTCCCTTACCACCCACTCCACCTCCTCCCTCTCCCCCCCCACCCCCTCGATACCGGCAGAAGCTATTTTGCCCTTATCTCTAATTTTGTTGAAGAGACAGTATAAGCAATAATAGGAAGGAACAAGGGTTTTTGCTGGTTGAGATAAAGATAGCTATACAGGGAGTTGACTCACATTAATTTCCTGTGCATGTGTGTTACCTTCTAGGTTAATTCTTTTGATCTAACCTTTTCTCTAGTTCCTGGTCCCCTTCTCCTAATGGCATCAGTTGCTTTTAAGGTATCTGCTTTAGTTTCTCTGCGTTGAGGGCAACAAATGCTAGCTAATTTTTTAGGTGTCTTACCTATCCTCACACCTCCCTTGTGTGCTCTCACTTTTATCATGTGCTCAAAGTCCAGTCCCCTTGTTGTGTTTGCCCTTGATCTAATGTCCACATATGAGGGAGAACATACAATTTTTGGTCTTTTGGGCCAGGCTAACCTCACTCAGAATGATGTTCTCCAATTCCATCCATTTACCAGTGAATGATAACATTTCATTCTTCTTCATGGCTGCATAAAATTCCACTGTGTATAGATACCACATTTTCTTGATCCATTCGTCAGTAGTGGGGCATCTTGGCTGTTTCCATAACTTGGCTATTGTGAATAGTGCTGCAATAAACATGGGTGTGCAGGTGCCTCTGGAGTAACCTGTGCCACATTCTTTTGGGTATATCCCCAGGAGTGGTATTGCTGGATCAAATGGTAGGTCAATGTTTAGCTTTTTAAGTAGCCTCCAAATTTTTTTCTACAGTGGTTGTACTAGTTTACATTCCCACCAACAGTGTGAGAGGGTTCCTTTTTCCCCACATCCTCGCCTACCCCTGTTGTTCATGGTGTTACTAATGATGGCTAGTGAGGTGGAATCTTAGTGTGTTTTTAATTTGCATTTCCTTTATTGCTAGAGATGGTGAGCATTTTTTTCATGTGTTTTTTGGCCATTTGAATTTCTTCTTTTGAGAAAGTTCTGTTTAGTTCACTTGCCCATTTCTTTATTGGTTCATTAGTTTTGGGAGAATTTAGTTTTGTAAGTTCCCTATATATTCTGGTTATCAGTCCTTTGTCTGATGTGTAGCTGGCAAATATTTTCTACTCTGTGGGCGTTCTCTTCAGTTTAGACACCATTTCTTTTGTTGAACAGAAGCTTTTTAGTTTTATGAAGTCCCATTTATCTATGCTATCTCTTAGTTGCTGTGCTGCTGGGGTTCCATTGAGAAAGTTCTTACCTATACCTACACTCCAGAATATTTCCTACTCTTTCCTGTATCAACTTTAGAGTTTGTGGTCTGATATTAAGATCCTTAATCCATTTTGAGTTAATATTGCTATAGGGTGATATACATGGATCTAGTTTCAGTTTTTTGCAGACTGCTAACCAGTTTTCCCAGCAGTTTTTGTTGAAGAGGCTGCTATTTCTCCATCGTATATTTTTAGCACCTTTGTCAAAGACAAGTTGGTTATAGTTGTGTGGCTTCATATCTGGGTCCTCTATTCTGTTCCAGTGCTCTTCGTGTCTGTTTTTGTGCCAGTACCATGCTGTTTTTATTGTTATTGCTTTGTAATATAGTTTGAAGTCAGGTATCGTGACACCTCCACCATTGTTCTTTTGACTGAGTATTGCCTTGGCTATTCATGGCCTCTTGTGTTTCCATATAAATTTAATGGTAGATTTTTCAATCTCTTTGATGAATGTCATTGGGATTTTGATGGAAATCAAATCCCTATACTTTTGGGAGTATAGACATTTTTACTATGTTGAGTCTACCAATCCATGAGCATGGGAGATCTCTCCACTTTCTACAGTCTTCCTCAATCTCTTTCTTCAGAAGTTTATGGTTTTCCTTGTAGAGGTCGTTTACATCTTTTGTTAGGTTTATACCTAGGTATTTGATTTTTTTTAAGGCCATTGTAAATGGAATTGTTTTCATACATTTTTTTCAGTTTGTTCATTATTAGTGTATAGAAATGCTAATGATTTTTCTATATTGATTTTATATCCTGCTACCTTACCATAGCTATTGATGTCTAGAAGCTTCTGAGTAGAGTTTTTTGGGTCTTTAAGGTATAGGGTCATGTCATCTGCAAATAGGGATATTTTGACAGTTTCTTTACCTATTTGTATTCCTTTTATTCCTTCTTGTTGCCTAACTGCTCTGGCTAGGAATTCCAGTACTATGTTGAATAGGAGTGGAGATAGTGGGCATCCTTCTCTAGTTCCTGATTTTAGAGGAAATGGTTTCAGTTTTTTGCCATTAAGCATAATGCTGGCTGTAGGTTTGTCATACATAGCTTTTATGATGTTGAGGTACTTTCCTTCTATTCCTAGTTTTCTTAGAGCTTTTATCATGAAATGGTGTTAGATCTTATCAAAGGCTTTTACTGCATCTATTGAGATGATCAAGTGGTTTTTTTCTTTGCTTCTGTTAATGTGGTGTATTACATTTATTGATTTTCATATGTTGAACCACCCCTGCATTCCTGGGATGAAGCCTACTTGGTCGTGGTGAATAATATTTTGATGTGTTGTTGAATTCGGTTTGCCATTATTTTGTTGAGGATTTTTGCATCAATGTTCATTAAGGAGATTGGCGTATAGTTCTCCCTTTTGGAGGTGTCTTTGCCTGGTTTGGGGATGAGTGTAATACTGGCTTCATAAAATGTGTTCGGCATTTTTTCTTCCCTTTCTATTTTGTGGAACAGTTTAAGGAGGGTTGGTATCAGTTTTTCTTTAAAGGTCTGATAGAATTCAGCAGAGAATCCATCAGGTCCTGGACTTTTCTTTTTGGGGAGACTCTTGATTGCTGCTTTAATTTCATTTTGTGTTATAGATCTATTCAGGTGATTAATATCCTCTTGGTTCAGTTTTGGATGATCATATGTATCTAGAAATCTGTCCATTTCTTTAAGATTTTCAAATTTATTTGAGTATAGGTTCTCAAAGTAGTCTCTGATGATTTCCTGGACTTCCATGGTGTTTGTTGTTATCTCCCCTTTTACATTCCTGATTCTACTAATTTGGGTTTTTTCTCTTCTCATTTTAGTCAGGTTTGCGAGGGGTCTATCGATCTTGTTTATTTTTTCAAAGGACCAACTTTTTGTTTCATTAATTCTTTGTATGGTTTTTTTGGTTTCTATTTGATTGATTTCAGCTCTTATTTTTATTATTTCTCTCCTTCTATTTGTTTTGGGATTTGCTTGTTCTTGTTTTTCTAGTAGTTTGAGATGTATCATTAGGTCATTGATTTGGGATCTTTCAGTCTTTTTAATATATGCACTCATGGCTATAAACTTTCCTCTCAGGACTGCCTTAGCTGTGTCCCATAGGTTCCAGTAGGTTGTGTTTTCATTTTCATTGACTTCCAGAAACTTTTTAATTTCCTCTTTTATTTCATCAATGACCCATTGTTCATTAAGTAATGAGTTATTCAGTTTCCAGCTGTTTGCACGTTTTTTGTCTTTACTTTTGTTGTTGAGTTCTAGTTTTATTGCATTGTGATCAGATAGAATGCATGGTATAATTTCTATTTTCTTATATTTGCTGAAGCTTGCTTTGTGCCCTAGGATATGATCTATTTTGGAGAAGGTTCCATGGGCTGCTGAGAAGAATGTATATTGTGTAGAAGTTGGATGAAATGTTCTGTAGACATCCAGTAGGTCCATTTGATCTATTGTATATTTTAGAACTTGGATTTCTTTCTTGACTTTTTGTTTGGATGACCTATCTATTGATGATAATGGGGTGTTAAACTCTCCCACGAACACTGTGTTGGAGTTAATATATGCTTTTAGGTCCTTCAGGGTATGTTTGATGAAATTGGGTGCGTTGACATTGGGTGCTTATCGGTTGATAATTATTATTTCCTTTTGGTCTATTTCCCCTTTTATTAGTATGGAATGTCCTTCTTTATCTCATTTGATCAATGTAGGTTTGAAGTCTACTTTGTCAGAGATAAGTATTGCTACTCCTGCCTGTTTTTGGGACCATGGGCTTGGTAAATCTTCTTCCAGCCTTTCATACTAAGCCCATGCTTATTTCTGTTGGTGAGATGGGTCTCCTGTAAGCAACAAATTGTTGGATCTTCCTTTTTAATCCATTTTGTCAAGTGGTGCCTTTTGATGGGTGAATTAAGTCCGTTAACATTAAGTGTTAATACTGATAGGTACGTGGTGATTCCTGACATTTAGTTGTCTTAGTTGTTTGAAGGTTTGATTGTGTGTACCTAAGTTGAGGTTACTCTCTACTGTCTTGCTTTTTCTTTTCCTGTAGTTTGGTGCTGCCTGTCCTTTCATGGTTAAGTTGGGTTTCACTTTCTGTGTGCAGAATCCCTTGAAGAATCTTTTGTAGTGGTGGCTTTGTGGTCACATATTGTTTTAGTTTCTGCTTATCATGGAAGACTTTTCTTGTTCCATCTATTTTGAATGATAGTTTTACTGGGTAGAGTACCCTGGGGTTGAAGTTACTTTCATTCAGTGCCCAGGAGATCTCACTCCACGCTCTTCTTGCTTTTAATGTTTCTGTTGAGAAGTCTTCTGTGATTTTGATGGGTTTACCTTTGTATGTTATTTGTTTTTTCTCTCTTACAGCCTTCAATGTTCTTTCCCTAGTTTCTGAACTTGTTTTAATGATGATATATTGTGGGGTAGTTCTATTTTGATCTGTCTGTTTGGTGTTCTGGAGGCCTTTTGCATCTGTATGGGAATATCTTTCTCTAGATTTGGGAAATTTTCTGTTATTATTTTGTTGAATATATTACGCATTCCCTTTGCTTGCACCTCTTCTCCTTAATCGAGGCCCATGATTCTCAAGTTTGGTCTTTTGATGGAGTTGGTGAGTTCTTGCATTTTCTTTTCACAGGTTGAGTTGTTTAATTAATAGTTCTTCGGTTTTTCCTTTAATTACCATTTCATCTTCAAGTTCTGAGATTCTGTCTTCTGTTTGTTCTATTCTGCTGGATTGGCTTTCCGTTTTATTTTGCAATTCTGTTTCATTTTTTTTTTCTGAGATTTTCCATATCCTGGATCGTTTCCTCTTTAATGTTGTCTATTTTTGTCCTGAGTTCATTTATCCATTTATTCATCGTGTTCTCTGTTTCACTTTGGTGTTTATATAGTGCTTCTATGGTTTTCTTTATTTCTTCTTGTGCTTTTTCAAATTCTCTATTTTTGTTGTCTTGGAATTTCTTGAGTGTCTCCCATACATTTTGGTTGACCATATCCAGTATCATCTCTATAAAATTCTCATTGAGTACCTGTAGTATGTCTTCTTTTAAATTATTCTTGTGGGCTTCATTGGGTTCTTTGGCATAGCTTATCTTCATTTTGTTGGAGTCTGGATCTGAGTTTCTGTTTTCTTCATTTCCCTCTGGTTCCTGTACTAATTTTTTGCTGTGGGGAAACTGGTTTCCCTGTTTTTTCTGTCTTCCCGTCATTGCATTTGGTGTTGTTATTGTCCCTGTACTGTGTGCAATTAAGTATTTTCTGGCTTATAATAACACTAGTGATATTTAGAATGGAAGGGTGAGAGGGGATGGATAGCAAAGAAGTTAAAGGAAAAGGGAAAAACAAATAATCAAGTACAAAAAAAAAACAAAACAAACAAAAAAAGTTTCAAAGATATAAACAGGGAGAGACAGTGTACTAATCAACCAGAAGCTGAAAAGGCATTAGCGAGACAGAGGATTAAAAAGAAAAAATATAAAGAATAAAGATAACAATAGAAATAAAAATAAGTAAATGAGAGAACAATATCTATATAAATAAAATAAAATAAAATAAAAAATAGAAAATAAAAAAAAAAACCTCCAAGTTCAAATGCAATGAAGTTTCAGTCTTAATTTTGTTGTTCTTCCCTCAGCCCCCAATCCTGGAGATGGTGCCTCAGATTTTGTTCTGTAGTTGTCTCTTCAAAGGGGAAACATAAAGTAGAACAAAACTGCAGAAAAAAAAAGAAAGCCCACCAACTGTCCCAAGTTCAAATGCAATACAGTTTCAGTAAGTTTTCAGCATGCAGTTGTAGTTCGGTTGTTTTCTAATCAAAGGTAGGGAGACAGAGAGAAAAAAAAGTCTGGAGACAGTTCTGTGAATGGCTATCTGCTGCTGTGGCTCACCTGCCCACTGCTGTCAGCCTGCTGTTGCTGGAGGCTTTATTTATGCAGATCTCTGGGGTGAGCTTAACACTCACCTGGCCCTGCAGGCTTTGTTTACTCAGAGTTCTGTTCGGGAGCCACTGCTACAAGCTTTCCCCTTTCCAAGCACACTGGGGGAGGTGACACTGCACCCGCTTTCTCAGGCCTTCGTGTTTATTTACAGCTCACATGGGAAGTGGGTCTTCCCCCTCTCCTGTGGAGTTTTCCTCCCTCCACCACTCTCACAAGCTTTCCTTCTCCTGGTTGCTGGGCGCACACTCCTGCTCCCGCCCTCTCCGGCCAGGCCTAACTTGTTTATTTACAGTTCTGTGAGGGATTCCCCTCCCCCCCTCTTTGGCACTTAGTGCGCCCCACCCTCTTTGCCACGTGTCTTTATTGTTCTTATTGCTTATTACTCAGTTTCTCTTTTTTCCCCGGGTGGGGGTCGGTCTGTCCAGGGGGCTATGCTGATCTGGCCCAGGGTTGTCTGTGGAAGTACTGTGTACCGCTTAGCTCACCTTGTCCACATCTTCCCAAGCCATCTGGGTGCGGGCGTCTCACTTCCCAGCTTCTAATCCTCCAGGAATTTGCTTTGCTGGGGAGCTAATTTTTCATCCAGGGCTATGTTTTCCTGAGACATTCTTGATTTCCTGAAGGCAGGGAGAGTGAAATTCCTTCTCCTGGCTATCATCCTCTTTTATCTTTCTGTTTCCAGTCCTGTCCAGAAAGGCTTTAGCATCTCTCTGAGCCTTTGTCCCTAGCATGTACTTTTCTTCATCTTTGTGCTTCTCTGTGTGTGTGTGCATGTATGTGCAGTGTATTTGCATACCTGTCAGGAAATTGGGAGGAGAGATGGTGGGGTAGTCAAGAGGAGGGGTGGTCAGATGTCAAATCACTGAACTATGGATTATGAAGAAAGGGTGAGACAAGCCTGATTAGTTCCACTCAGAACAGTTCACTGATTCATCAGAAAACTGCTCCTTCTGACCCAGACTGTCCCCTCTCAGTAGTCAAAGGCAGCTTTAGCATGTACCACTAATTGTACCTTGACAGAAATTTTATTTAGTTTAGCCCAAGACAAGTTTCTAGTCAAGCCAATGTTGAGTATAGCAGTATACTATTTAGGATATTAATGTACAGTGATTTCCAATGGTCATGTCTTTCTTTCCTAACCTTCCATTCAAACAGTCACATGGTCTCAGGAGAAGAGACTACAGAGCCAAGAATAAAAAGTTGACACGTCTTTCTGACTTATTTCTGATGATACAAGTTATAAACTGATACTCTATTTGATTTGGAGCACCCACTGATGAGATTTGTTTGGCCCACAGTACTTTTTTAAAATAATGACTTTGTGATGGGGGTACCATTCAGGTGGTAGAGCATCTGTCCTGGAAAGCATGAGGCCCTGAGTTCAAACCCCAGTATCACCAGGAGATAAAAAGAAGTTTGACTTTGGCCACATAGGGCTCAGCTCTAACATTTGCCACAGTTCCCACCCCTCCCTATTGTATGTCACAGTTGACATTCCCACCCTGGCCTTTTCTTGTGGCAGTTGAATCTCTGAACCCGGGCTTAAATGCTTTAAGGAAGACATGTTAGGTGCCTAGGAAGGAAACACTCTCCTCTGTTAGGAAGAAGCAGGAAGATTAAGAGAGGGAAAGTTTCCCTCAGAAGAGGGAAAATCCCAGGATTATAGTCAATAATGAGCTAGGACTTCCTCTTAGCATCACAGGAAATAGAAAAAAGCTAATTCCACAGTTCAAGTCTGGACTCTTAAGCCTGGACCCTGCTTGGGTTCAAATGCCTGAGGAGTTGGGAAAGTTGCAGAAAGAGCAGTATTCCTAAGACCGGAGAGAGGGAAAGAGATGCATATGAGAGTCTAGAGTCACAGTGAGGAAATGCTTACCTCCCCCTGGCCACCATTAAGTTCTCTTCCCCTTTCCCACATGGTTCTTCCACTGAGTAGACAGAGTTAATAAGTGTTCTGGTGTGTCAAGCAGCATTGAACAAATTTTGTGCAGCTTCAATTGTGTTCTCTCTTTTCTCCAACCATCTATCCATCCATCCAGAGTCTGAACTTGTTTCAAACGCTGTCACCATGCTTCATCTCTTGGGGCACTTTGAATACACCTCTGCCTTGAACAAGATAAAGAAAATATCTTCATTCTTCTAACTCTAGAATGACAAATCTAAAAAAGGAATGATGGCTGATGATAGCCACCTACCTCCAAGAAGGAGACTGGAAATGGAGACTCAGATTGGGTTGGTTGGGTGACTGGCTCTTTGCTTCATAATCTGCTCACTGTGTGATTCCTCACTAGAATGTAAACTCTAGCAGGGCAGGGACACAGTCTCTGGTTCACTGTTGTATCCTCAGTAGTGCCTTGAACAGTGTCTCACACATGTGGTATGTTCTCAATGCCTGGGTTTTTTTTTATTTATTTTATCATTTTTACATTTATTTACATGTAAGGGCTACCTCCCTGCCACCCCCCCCCATTGCCTGTTTGTTGAATGGATGAACAAATCAATGACCAGCTAAGAAGGGAGGGGCAAAGTTGATCCAAGATGCCACATATCCTGAGTCCTTATTCAAGCTCTTTCCAAATGGAAGGTTAGCAGAGGGAATGTCTGTTTTTCTCAAGGACAGTTAACAAGAAACTAAGAGGAGGGGAAGCATAAAGGAGATTCAGCATTTGGGAGAGTTTCCAGAAATACATGTGGTCATAGTGAAGATCTAGAGGAGCCTGACTTAATAGAGTCAGTTTTGAACTGCAATTCCGCTCAATCACATTCTCTGTTCTCTTTTTTTTCTTGGTGGTACTGAGGTTTGAACTCAGGGCCTCATGTCTGCTAGGCAGGCACTCTAACACTTGAGCCATTCCACCAGCCCCAATCACATTCTCCTAGAACCTCTTGAGCTAGTTGTTCTCACCTGGGAATAGATGGGTTCTCAGGGTAAAAGGTTTCCATTTACCTAGAGTCACTCACCTTCTTTGTATCCTTTCCTCCACCCAACATACAACTGTCACTCATTCACTCACTAAGACCTGGCACAAAATGGGGCTCTGAGCAAACCTAAGGAGTGAGGAGTTCTATCTAATTCTTGGCTCCAAGGAGTTTACAGATTTTGGGGGAAAGGACCTATGTATTGGGCAATAAGCACAGTGATGACTAAGATAGTAATTTTGCTGCATGCAATTTAAGTAACAGCCTAGGCAGGGGAGGTGAGTAAGAGGCCATCATGAGGGAAAACAGCAGTGTGGCAGGTGCTGGTGGCTCATGCCTGCAATCGTAGCTACTCAGGAAGCAGAGATCAGAAGGATCACAGTTCAAAGCCAGCCCCAGGCTGGCTCCCAGTTTGGGAAATTCTATCTGGAAAAAAAATTCATCACAAAAAAAGGGCTGGCAGAGTGGTTCAAGCTGTCAGAGCACCTACTTAGCAAGTGTGAGGCCCTGAGTTCAAACCCTGGTGTTGCCAAAAAGACAAAACAAATAGCAATCTGGGTCTAAGCCTTGAGGGAAGGGAAAGAAAGCTGTGACCTAGTGTCTGGCCTGCTTGGCATCCCTTCCTCCTCCTGGTCGCAAACTCCTTAAGAAACTGATCCCAATCAGCTGCAGGCAGTCTTGATAGGACTCTTAAAGTGCTGTGGCCAAACATGTGTGACCCAAATGAGAATATTCATACTTTTTCTTCTAGGGATTTGAAAATCAATCAATCTCTCTCTCTCTCTCTCTCTCTCTCTCTCTCTCTCTCTCTCTCCCTCCCCGCCCCCACCTCCTGCCCAGACAGGGTCTTGCTATCTATCTTGTACAGGCTGGTCTCAAACTCCTGGGTTCAAGTGAGTGCCAACTGGGACTAGAGCTATGCACTGCCACACCCAGCTGGATTTGAATCTTGAGCACAAGGATATAAAACTATCCTGGATGCAAGCACCCTGGAGAGATTTCCCATTTCCTACTATTTGGATTCTCCAGGTACCCTAATTCCTCTCCTTCCTGGATCCTGCCACTTCAGATTCTGTAAATCTGTGACCTTTCCAAGTCATTCCAACAAGGTCTTTTAAGGGTCTGAGAACCTTACTGGTACAAAAGGGATCCTGGAAAATGTAAGGAAGGATGTGAGCCGATGACTCACTGGAAAGGATGTGGGGATTAGTCCAGGTGAGGAGAATGACACCAGCACAGTTTCTCCAGAACTGTGTTCAGCTCAAGGGAAGGTTTCAAGGGAGGAAGTGTGAGAAATCAGGTGGGAGATGGAAGGAGGGGAGCTAGAGAAGGAAAGTCCTTTCCAACTGACTGGAGACTTTCTCCTGAGCAGAGGTTCCACCAAGTTGATGGATATACTACTGGGCCCTAGTCAGTGAAAGCTGCAGGTAGAGTTGGAGCCAGCCAACAGAGAATCAAGTAGGGCAATTTAAAAATTGGAACTAGGCTAAGGGAGTGGGTTTTGCTGGCTAAATATTATCTGTCTAGTGTGTTGAGGCACTAAGGAGTTGGAGTAATTACTGAAAAGAAATAAGAGCTATGGGTGCAGTGATTTTAAAGAAGAGAATGTGTAGCTGGTGGAGTAGCTCAAGTGCCTAGCAAGCATGAGGGCTCAAGTTCAAATCCCAGTACCACTGAAAAGAAAAAGAACAGAATACACTCGAGTCAGTCTTCCTGCTTTGGAAACTTGGCTCCGTCATTGACTGTGTGTGATCAACTTCTTTATTCTTAAATGGTCCGTACCTCGATTTAATATAGTGCCTGTGAAATAAAAAGCACTCAATAAATCATAGCTACTGTTATTATTTTTATCAATACAATTTTATTATATCAATCCAAATTATTATCATTATTATTACCAGTTAAACCACAGATGTTAAGCCACAGACTTGCCCTATATGCACACCCACTTACACCCAAAATCACACAATTATATTTCAGAATGCCCCCAGGGCCTTGCCTGAAATCACAGACTAATAAACCTGAGACAAAGCCAATAAGGTATAAAAGCAAGGATCCAACAGACATAAACTTCTACCATTATGCTAATAGAGAAATTGTGGTCTAAAACACAGAGCTGTGGAAGAGTCAAGGATTCCCAGTGACTAGCAGAGTTGGGATTACCTCCTCTCTGACAGAATCCTTGGAAACTGGATGCAGATACCACATATGCTGCTCATGATATTCAAACAGATTGTGATGGTCCAGGAAGTACCCAGTGAGCCAAGGAACTGGACTTGACAATGTAAATGTATTCTGAAAATAATCTGTCTCTCTTCAAGAAAATAGTGGTAAGGAAAGTGTTGTTCTAGAGTTAGAAGTCCTAGAGTCCACAGAGGGCCTATCAGGACTTCTGGAATTGGCTGGACATCTCAAAACCTGGTTTTCCCATATCAGCAGTCCCTGACCATGGTGTGCACACCCCCCCCAGCCTTTGTAAATACAATTCACTGTCTGAACACTCTAATCTTACTCCCTTCCCTCTTCATCCAGTTGCTCCTAGGGTGTCTGAGTTTAAAACAAATCTGTCTTCCCCAAGGTTTATATGTCACAAAGTCCACTTGGGAAACATGGAAATAGACTTTGAGTTGTCATAAACTTAACAAGTGGGCCTGGGTCATTGAGGCTTAAAGAGTTAAGCTAACAGGCCATGCTTTCCACCACACTTCCTCCTGCAAGGTAGGAGACAAAAACATTATTAATTTCATTTTATAGACAAAGAAACTGAATCTCAGTAAGGTGGAGTGATTTGTCCAGGACTACAGAGTGGTCAGTCAGCCCACATCTACCTCATCTCCAGGGTGTTCTCCTTCATATTCAGCTGTAACCCAGACTGCCTTATCTCCAGGTTATATGGGCTCTGAGGGGTCTTCAGGGTTCAGGGTCTAGGGAAAGTTCTCTCCAGGTAGAGAGGCACCCTTGGGGAAAACTTCAGGATGTGTCTAGAATCATCCTAGGAGATGTTTGGATTATATTAGTGAATAAAGCACAAAGATCCCCATCTAGGTGGAATTAACATTCTAGTGTGTGTATGAGAGAGAGAGAGAGAGAATAAACACAAATTCATAGATTATATAAGATGACTAAAAGTTATAAGGGCTACAAAAAAAAAACTGGAATGGGAAATGAATATCAGAAGTGTCAAAGTCGGAAGAAATTTTGCTGTTTTAAATGGGATAGCCAGGGAAGGTTTCACAGAAAAGGTAATATTTGAGCAAAGATTGAAGATCCGGACTCAGCCATGGGATATTTGGGTGAACAGGATTTCAAGCAGAAAGAGCCAAAACAAAGGTTCTGAGGTTAGGACAACAACGAGAGTGCAGAGAGGAATGTGAAAAGAGAATAGGTATGGCCAGCAAGGCTGTTTTGGGGTGTTATCTTAGTTGCCTGTTGCTGTATAACAAATCACCCCAAAACTTAGTAGCTTAAAACAATAAACACTTTGAAGCTTCTGTGGATCAGGCATTCAGCATAGCTGGTAGTTCACACCTATGTCTTGTGAGGTTGCAGTTAAGGTGTTGGCCAGGGCTGTCGTTCTGGAATAACTTGGTCCTAGCATCTGAAGACAGGCCCCAAGGTGCAATGAGACTGAAGAAAGAGTGACAAACAGATCTGGGATTGCACAGAATGCATTTTATTGGGGTACTTGCTGATGGAAGTACAGCCCTGAGTGGCAGCAAGACCAGTTGGAACCCCACAATTTGGGTCAGAAAGAAGGCTTATTTATGGGTTCAGACAAAAGTGACTTTATCCTGACTGGAATGTACCTGATTTGTCTTTAAATAATAGCAAAGTTTCTTTGCCTTTCCTGGAGCTAGGGTCTGACTATAAAGCCCAATATATGACTGTCGTGATTTTATCCATTTATGATTTACTAGGAACAATGCAGCAAAAAACAGCTAGGGTTACTTAGAGGAAATCATGGTGGTATGACTCCAAATAGCTACAGTCATATATTGAGCTGCAGTCATCTGAAAACTTGACTGAGCAAGGGAACCTGGTTCTAAGGTGGACCATACATGTGGCTGGCAAGTTACTGTGGGTTCTTGGCAGGATTCAGTTCTGTACTACATAGATCTCTCCACAGGGCTACTTGAGCACCTTTAAAATATGGCAGATAGTTTCCTCCAGAGTGGATGATACAAAGGAGAACATGGCAGAAGCTTCAAATGTCTTTAATAACCTAGCCTCGAAAGACATACAGCATTACTTCTACAGCTGATCAGTTACATTGTCCAGCCATGGCTCACTGTGGAAAGGGACAATTACAAGGACATGCATACCAGGAGAAAAAGATTATTGGTGGTCTATCTTGAAGGCTGGTTACCAGGGATGGGGGCCAGACCTGACTGTGATAGAAGACCTGGTAGGATTAATTGGCCTCTGGACTGCAAACACAACTCATACAAATCTTCATGGAATTGCAGGGATATTTGGGTTCCCTGGTACAATTGTTCTTCAGCTCTCAGTGCCAGGACATCTTTCTATATATATGAAAGAATCCTAGTAATGTAGAAATTTTTTTCTGTGAGAATCATAAACCATAGCTGAGGCCTATCATGTAGCCTCAATATCAAAACTATTCTAAACACAGTCTCCCTCCCTTGGAAGGTACATGATGGTTGTACCTGGAAACTATGTAACCAGATGGAAGAAGCACCATGATCTGAAAGTAAGAAGTATGTGTACTCTGATTCAGGGTAAACTTCACACAGGATTAACTTGCCTCTTTCTATCTTTGGAGGTTTCATGTTTTACAATGGTAAAAAATATGATTTGGGGAAAATGTTTTTACTTTGCAGTAGGTCTTTTGATCATAAACCTATGCAGGCTTATATTGTTGGACATATAACCTATTATAACAGCTAAAGATCTGAACCAAAGCTGTTGAAACAGTAGAATTTTTTATTTAATCACCTGTTGGGGACATTCTCTGTTGCTGCCATCTTGTGGCCACTTAGCATAAACAACAACTATAGTGTTGCCTTCGGTCCAGAGAATCACCAGACAGTGTAGGGTTGTCCTTTGAGTTCTGGGTGAATACCTCCAGTGTAGGTTGCCAGTTACTTTGCAAGACTGTATCTATGGTGTAAAGTTTTTATCATTAGAAGGTCCTTTCTGATACTATGCCAAATCGTGCCTTGGCAAATTTCTACTCAAATTGTCTTTTTTTTTTTTTTTTGGTGGGATTGGGGTTTGAACTCAGGGCTTTATGCTTGCAAAGCAGGTGCTCTACCATTTGAGCCACACCTCCAGTCCATTTTTCTCTGGTTATTTTGGAGATGGGGGTCTCAAGAACTATTTGCCCAGGCTGGTCTCAAACCACAATCCTCCTGATCTCAGCCTCCCAAGTTGCTAGAATTACAGGCTACAGCCAACTGCACCTGGCTTCCAAATTGATCTTATTTTTCTAGTTTCTAATTTTTTTAAAGATTTGAAATGTTATTTAATATTTGTCTCAAATCATTTCCCTCAAATCTAAATATTTAAGCTCCTCCATCTCTCCTTAAATGATCTGATTCCCAGAACTCTCATCATCCAGAGTCTAAGCTAGAGATTCTGGTGCAAATGACTTGCTGGGCAGTGGCCTCAGGGGAAACCTGTAAGGGAGTGAGGAAAGCAGAATAGGTTGGGGGCAAAAATAAATAAGGGATGTGGTCTCAGCTGGTAGCCAGCTGTAGCCAGGTCCCAGGGGGAGTGCTGGGGCATGAATGGCACCAGTGAGTTAGTCTAACCTGAGGCAAGGGCTCTAGTCTTTTGTATTCTATTCAGTGTAGTCATTGATTCTGTAGGTGATGGGAGTTAGGGGTAACCTTCCTGAGTGAAGAGGTTCCCATTTGGGGCAAGTCTCAGCAGTGTTAGCAACCAACATTCATAGCATGTGAGGAATGAATGCCCAGCAAAGACCTGTATACCTTCTGATACCCTATCTCAGTCATTATACCCAGATAGCCCAAACATGGTGTAATGTGTAAATTAAGAGGGGCCATTAAGTCCCACTCCCCTTAGTTTAAGATTAGTAGTCTTGGTTCAGACTCGGGTTGTGGTAATATAAACCCCAAGATGTTTTTTACATAAAATTGCTGCCAAGCCAACTGTCTTCCATCAGTTATTATGGTGTGGTGATACCAAAAGCAAAAGCACTTTTATTCATTTAATGCTTCATTTTGCCATTTGGGACCCACCTCTGGTCATCTTGTTGGGTCTGGGAACCTAAAGGACAGATTATTGGGTCAGTGACCCATCCCCCATGGAGAGCACTGTGAGCCCTGCACCCTGAGGAGGAGATACATGGTCTCATAAATCTGCCATGGGGCTGACAGGATGCTCTCAAGGTTGTTCCCCCCCAATAAGGGGCAAACAGACTAGCTCATCGAAGAGAGCCTGCGTGTGCAAATCCACGGCCAATGGAAAGAACCCACCTAACCCTTACCCTAACCCAGAGTTAAAGCCTCAATGAAAAGCCCCAGACTTCACCTGAGCAGGGAGCCACCAGTTTCCGGGCTCCACTGCACTGCTCTAGCTGCAGCCTTTTCTTTCTCTAATAAATCCTACTTTGTGTGCCAACCTTGTCTCACAAGTCAATCTGCTGCCTCACGAGCCAATTCTTTGGCCCATGGAGGCAAGAACTCTCGACACCAGCCCACAGCAATCTGAATGAACCCTCTGAATCTATAGTATGTTGTCTGATCCAGCACTCCCTGCTCTGCCTTCTGTAATGTGGATGAGAGTATCTCAGTAGTGATTTTCAATTTCCTTGTCTGTTCCTCACACCTGATGACTGATTGGCTGGTCATCTCCAACCATCCCAGACCCGGCTCTCACTGCCTGCCTGATTAGTTCTGTTCTGTTGCTATCCTCCTTTCAGTACCTAAGAGGCAACTTTGGCCCTAAAGGGGCCAGGAGCAGACCTGAGGACAGGGCTCAAGACTCAGCCAAGCTTTAATGAAAACATGAGTCTAAGATAAGCAGACAGCCTGAAACCCAGCTGGTCAAGTAGGCAATGTGGATGACCAATATAGAAAACACAAGAATTAGTGAGATGTCTATAATTCCAGCTACCTAGGAGGCAGAGGCAGGAGGATTGAGAGTTCAAGACCAGCCTTGAAAAGTTAGACCCTTTCTCAAAATCATAATACAGAAATCAAAAGGGCTGGGGTCATAGTGAAAGTGGTAGAATGCTTGTCTAGCAAGCTCAATGCCCTGGATTTAATTCCCAGTACCAGGAAAGAAGGAAGAGAGGGAGGGAGGAAGGAAAGAAAAAAACCACAAGAATGCCAGCACAGTATCCCTGAGCTTCTGGGAGCTTTAAAAGAAGCAGGGAAGTTTATGAAAATAATTTAAGGAATGTATTCAATCAGTATTCAACTCAGTCAGGCACCAGCTGCTCACGCCTATAATCCTAGCTACTTGGGAGACTGAGATTGTTTGAGGCCAGCCCAGGCAAACAGTTCTTGAGACCCCATCTCCAAAATAACCAGAGCAAAATGGACTGATGGTGTGGCACAAACAGTAGAATACCTGCTTTGCAAGTGTGAAGCCCTGAGTTTAAATCCAGTCTCACCAAAAAAAGAGTAAATTCCCTTTTCACTCTTTCCCCTGGTTCTAGTTCCTTTCCTCAGAAGTAAATGACAACATCAGTTTGTTGTGCATCCATGTTCATAGCTAACCTCCAAGGTAGATACCGACTGTGCTGTATTGCACTCATAATTTCTTTCAAAGTGTTTTTCAGTAATAGTTTAAGAACTTTTTGTTCCTTTCATATCAACTGTCTTATTCTGGTTACTTCAAATGCAGAACCTAAAGCAAGGACATGGGTGTAAGCAATTTATTAGGGAGGTGATCCAGATTGCAGAAGTAAAGGAGTGACAAGGAAGGGAGAGAAACTAAAATGGGGACATCAGCAATGAAAGTTATAACATCAAGAATTTTATTTTGAGGGGCTCAAGTGTTAGAGTGCTTGCCTAGCCAACTCAAGGCCCTGAGTTCAATCCCCAGTACACAAAAATTATTTTGGACATGCTAAGGTTTGAAATGTTACTTATTTCCTGACTAGAAATGCTTTTCAGACATCCAGTGAAGAAATTAAGCAGGCAGTTGGCAAAAAGTCAAAGTACTGACAACCAATAAAATGAAATTGATCACTGTTTGGTTTCTTCAGCCAACAAGTTCCTTCCTTGGCATAATGTCTGTGAGTGCCCAAGGTTTCCTTCCCCTGGCAACTGATGCTAGTTAACAGGAGAGTGAGAATTCTAGCAGACTCTGTTAAGAGACCAGAAGTTAAAGAGCTAGTCTCTCCACTGTTGATACCTGTGATTCCAGCTCTTTCATTCTGAGGGTTTATATTATTGCCGAGTTTGAATAGAACACAGTTAACCATTTCTTTGTATCTGGACACTTACGTAGTATCTCTTTTGGGCTATCAACAAAACTTTAGACATGTGACTCCATGTCTCCTTGGCTACATGTGCACAGGCTTTCATAAGATATAGACTGGGAAGGAGCAACTGGCTCACAGTTGTTATGTATCTGCAGCAACTCACCACCCTTTTGAAATGACAGACTTTGGAACCAGTAGAGTACCTCAAGCAGTAAGACCACCTGCCTAGTAAGTGTGAGACCCTGAGTTCAAACCCCAGTGCTGCCAAAAAAAAGAAAAAGAAAGAAAAATACCAGAGTTTGTTGCCCATCTAAGTGACTACAAAATTGTTTTTCACAAAGGTTTCCACTTAATCACCAGTGAAGTTAAGCCTAATCTCTGTTGGTCACTAGCATGTTTTCTAGTATGAAATTTTGTTCATATCTTTAGCCTATTTTTCTCTTTATTATCTTTTCTTGTTGATTTCTACAAAATCTATAAATCCTGGAAATTCTTTGTGTGTGTGTATGTTGCTGGGATGGAACCCAAGACTTGCTAGGAAAGTGCTCTACCACTAAGCTACAGCCAAAGCCCCTGGAAATAATTATTTTTATCAAGAGGAATGCAAGAAGCTCACCCACTTTCTTAGGGCCTTTTGTAATTTGTAAAGGTTGACTTTTTAACACTATACTTCAGCTTTGTGTTTTATTTGGTGTATTTCTAGGGGTTTTATATTTCTAATTCAAAGTGGTTTTCCTATTCACAAATGCTGTTTGAGGACAGTTTAATCTCATTTTAAGTGATGTGTGACAGTTATTTGTATCTATAGGACTTTTTTTTTTTTTTTGGTGTTTTTGTTTTTTTGTGGAACTGGGGTTTGAACTCAGGCCTTTATGCTTCCAAAGAAGGTGTTCTATCACTTAAGCCACACCATCAGTCTCAGCAGAAATCTTTATCATTTGCTATTTTTTATAATTTTTATGGGTGCAGATTTCTATCTTTCCTTTTATTTCTGGGTTGGCAGTTCTTGGTGTTCAACATGAATTGCAGTTCAAGTGCCTGTCAGCGGAGAGAAATATAATTTCTCTTTTTTAATTTTGTCTTGAAGGAGGAGTTGTGTGTCTTCCAGTTTTTCCTTCTCCTTTGTCTCACAGAATCCTGAACCTTCTCTTTTCTGCTTTTTCATTCCTTCCCACAGTGTCCAGAGGTCACTTCCTCCTTCCTTTTCCCCTAGACAGATAGATGCTTTTGTGAGCTACTCTAGAGTTGTACAGCCTCTTAAGTGCCAATAGCCATGGCTTTGATTTATCAGGATTCCATTGACTATTTTCACAGATAGTATTATTCCTTTAGAGTAGATATTCTTCTTTCTCTGGTGATGTTAGCTCTACTTCTGGCCCATTTGTTCCCATCTTCCCTCTCCATGTTATTTTGTGGCCTCCCTTACTTTTGCTCATTTTGCTATGATTATTTTAGAGATAGGGGTCTCAGCCAGCCCAGGCTAGCCTCAAACTGCCGTCGTCCCCATCTTAGCCTCCCAAGTAGCTAGGATTATCGGCATTGGCCATTGACATCTGGTTCAAGTATGTTTTAAAGTAAAATATATTACCTAAAGGGAGAATGTATATGTAGTCTTACATATGTAAATCAATAGGTTAATATTTTATTTTTTCCAATTTTTCTGTTGCTTAATAATGTATCTTTTTTAATCCATTTTTACTTTGAACACCTATAAAATTACATATGTAAACAATATAAAACTTATTTTAACATTAATATCAAATTTATAGAGATGTGTTACATGATCATCTCAATTGATGAAGAAAAAAACTTTTGACAAAATTCAATGTCCTTTAATGATTATATTCAACAAACTAAAACTAGAAGGACTCTACCTCAATTTACTAAAGGCCGTGTATGAAAACAGCTAGAATATACTGTGACTCTCCTATGGTGAAACTCTGAAACCAGACAAGAATACCACTTCTATTCAACATAATACTGGAAGTTCACGCAACAAAAATTAGGCAAGGGAAAAAATTTCTTTCACCATTCACCTAGGAAAGGAAGAAGTAAAACCATCTGTTTGCAGACAACATAATCTTTTTTTTTGTTTTTGTTTTTGAACTCAAGTCCTTACACTTGCTAGGCAGGCATTCTACCACTTGAGCCATTCCACCAGTCTAATATGATCTTATATGTAGAAAATCCTAAAAATTATTTATACACACACACACACACACACACACAAATGGTCAGAACTAAGGAATGAATTCAGCAAAGTTGTAAGAAATGAAATTGTCAGGGCTGGTGGAGTGGCTCAAGTGGTAAGAATGCCTGCCACCAAGCATGAAGCCCTGAGTTCAAACCCCAGTCCTACCAAAAATAAAAAAATGAAATTGTCAAAAAAGAATAATAATACACATTTCTATACATTAACAATGAGGAATCTAAAAAGTAAATTAAGAAAACAATTTCACTTACCATAACCTCAAAAGGAGTAAATTTAACCCAGAAGGTAAAAGATTTATACACAGAAAACTATTAAATATTGCAAAATAAAGAAGACACAAAGGAAAGACATACGATGTTTATGGACTGTAAGACCAAATATTAAGATATCAATGCTACCTGTGTTAGTTAGCTTTCCATCACTAACAAACACCTGAGATGATTAACTTATAAAGAGAAAAGGTTAGTTTTGGCTTACAGTTTTAGTAGTTTCAATCCACAATCAGGTGAACTATTGACCTTATGCCTCTGGTGGGGATGTCAGATTGCAATGTGAGGGGAGTGTGACAAAACGGAACTGTTCACCTCATGGCCAGAGAGCAAAAGAGAAAAAGAAAGAGTCGGAGTCCCACAATCCCCATCAATCTCCCATTAGACCCCATCTCCTAAAGGCTCTACCACCTGCCAAGAGTGCCAAGCTGGGAACCACACCTTCAATGTGTGGATTTTTGGGGTATACTTGATCAAACTACAACACTAACCAAAGTGAATTACAGATTCAACACAATACTTACCAAAAGCCCAATGATATTTTTTATAGGACTAGAAAAGGCCATCCTAAGGGGAAAGGAGAGAGAAAGTAGGGAGTAATAGAGGGAGTGAGTATGATCAAAGTATATCATATACATGTATGGAAATGTCAATTTAATACATGCCAATTTAAAAAGAGGTCTGAAAGAGAAGGATGGAAAAACAAAGGAAATAGAGGAGCAACAAGGGAAGTGGGAAGAAAACCTGATATATGTTGTGCATAGAAGTCAAGGAAAGAAAGTTTCTCATGAAAGAGGAAATTGTGTCAAATATTGCCAACTAAGATGAAGGCTGAGAATCTGCCAAAAAAATTAGCATGGTAAGAAAATGACAAGAAAAGTCACTAATATGATTAAACATGAAAAGATCTGCCAGGTGCTGGTGGCTAACTCCTGTAATCCTAGCTACTCAGGAGGCAGAGATTAGGAGGATCACAGTTTGAAGCCAGCCTGGGCAAATAGTTCAAGAGACCCTATCTCGAAAAAAAAACCCTTCACAAAAAAGGGTTGGTGGAGTGGCTCAAAATGTAAGCCCTGAGTTGGAGCTCTAGTGCCCCATGATAAGACCTTTTTCTATGAAGAGATCTGTTCAACAATAGTGTAGTAGCTGATCACCTGCTATTAACAAATTTTCTTCTAATTCTACAAAAAAATCCTAAAATTCATATGGAAACTCAAGAGATTCTGAATAACGAAAACAATCTTGAAGGGAAGAACACGGTGGATTCACACTCCCTAACTTCAAAACATACTACTAGGCTACAATAATCAAAACTGTGGTATGGGAATAATGACATATATAAAAAGCTGAGTGAGGTAGCATGTGCCTGGAGGCTGAGGCAAGAGGATCACTTGAGACAGAAGTTTGAGGCCAGTTTGGGCAATATAGTAAGACCCTGTCTCAAAAAAAACAGAAAAAACAAACGATAATCAGAGAGCAAGAAGTAAACCCTCACATATATGGTCAAATTATTTTTTTATAAGGGTGCTAAGATCACTCCATGAGAAAAGAAGAGTGTTTTCAACAAATGGTGTTGAGGAAAGTTAATATCCATGCCTTACCTTATAGCATACACAAAAATTAACTCAAAATGACCAAAATGTAAATTTCAGAGCTAATGCTTCATGACATGAGATTTAGCAATAATTTCTTGGCTATGACATTGAAAACACAGGCACCAAAAGCAAAATGGGGCTATATCAAACTTAAAAACTTTGCTTATCAAAAGATATTATCAATAAGTAAAACAAAAATCTACAGAATGGAAAAATATTTCCATAGCATATATGTGATAATGGGTTACTATCCAAAATATATAAGGAATTCCTATAACTCAGTCACCACCAGACAAGTAACACTATTTTTAAAAATGAGCAAAGGATTTGACTGATGTTTTCCAAAGATGATATACAAATGGCTAAAAAGCTCAACATTACTAATCATTAGGGAAATGCAAGTCAAAACCGCAATGAAATACTATTTCATACCCTTTAGGATGGCTATGATTCAAAAAGAAAAAGGAAAATTGAATAAAATAAGAGTTGGGGAGAGTGTGGACAAATGAGAAATCATGGGCATTTTAACTGAGTTGTAAAATGGTCCCACCAGTATGGAAAAGTATAGATTTCTCAAAAAATTAAACCAGAACTGGCATGTGATTCACCAAGCCCTCTTCTGGGTGTACATTCATTTTTTTTTTTTATAGTCAGTACTGGGGCTTGAACTCAGGGCCTACACCTTGAGCCACTCCACAAGCCCTTTTTGGTGAAGGGTTTTTTCGAGACAGGGTCTCACAAATTATTTGCCCAGGCTGGCTGTGAACTGCAATCCTCCTGATCTCTGCCTCCTGAGTAGCTAGGATTACAGGCGTGAGCCACCAGTGCCCTGCTACACTCATTTTTTTGAAGAGATATTTGACATCCATCTTCATAGTAACACTATTTACAATAGCCAATTGGTAGAAGTAACCCAAGTGTCCACCAAGGGATCAATAAATAAACAAAATACAGTATTGCATGTATATACATTTTTTTTACAGTACTGGTATTTGAGCTCAGGGCCTTGTGCTTGCTATTTAAGTGCTCTACCACTTGAACCACATCCCCGGTCTAGTCCTTTTTGCTTTAGTTATATTTCAGATAGGATCTCACAATTTTACCCAGGGCCAGTCTCACACTGTGATTCCCCCACCACTGCCTCCCATGTAACTGGGATTAAAAATGTGATCCACCATGTCCAGCTTGTTTGTTGAGATGGGTTCTCACTAACTTTTTGCCCTGGTTGATCTCAAGCTGCAATCCTCCCACTCTCCACCTCCAGAGTAACTGGGATTACAGACATGTACCACCATGCCCGGTCATGTATATGTGTTTTATGTATATACCATGAACTATTATTCAACCTCAAAAAAGAAGATTTGGACACATGCTATAGCATAGGTGAACCTTGAGAACATTATGCTAAGTGAAAAAAATCCAATCACAAAAAGACATACTGCATCAGCCATGCACATAAGGTACACGGAGTTGTCAGTTCATAAAGACAGGATATATGATGGTTGCTGTCAGTGTTGGGAAGAAATGAAAGGGAGTTGCAGTTTGCAGATTTAACTTGGAGAGATGGAAAAGTTTATCTTTTTTTCTTTATTTTATCATTTTTACATTTACTTACATGTGTATACATTGTTTGGGAATAACTCAATGAAATAAAAACAATAAAGAAGCAAAAGGAGAACTATAACCAAAAAATGAGATTACAACAACAAAACTCAAGTTCTGGAACTAAAAAAATACCATGTCTAACATGAAAGGTACAATAGAATCAACAGCAAGATTTATTAAGAGAAGAAAGAATTGTTGAACCTAAAATGGGTTATAGTAAAAAATGCAGTAAGAGTTCTAGGGGCATGGCTCAAGTGAGGCCCTTAGTTCAAACCCCAGTACCACAAAAACAACAAACAACTACAATAAGCAGTAACAAATGAAATTAAGAAAGCTTATGGGATTCATGAGATAGCATAAAAGGGCAAATGTTTGAGTTATAAGAATTCAAGAAGGAGAAAAGAGAATGGAATGGAAAGATCATTCAAAGAAATAATAGCAACATAGGCATGGTTGTACACACCTATAATCCTGGCACTTGGGAGGCCAGGAGAGAGCAAGGCATTGATATCTCACACCTGCAATACTATCTACCTGGGAGGCAGAGGGCAGAGATCAAGGATCATGGTGCAAAACTAGCCTAGGTAAATAGTTAGCGAGACCCTAACTCGAAAATACGCAACTCAGGACTGGTGAAGTAGCTCAAGCAGTAGAGCACCTAAAAAGTCTGAAGCCCTGAGTTCAAACCTTAGTATTGCCAAAATGAAAAAAAATAGATAAAACAACCCTAAAAATCATATGGTACTACAAAAGATTCCAACTAGCCAAAGCAATCTTGGACAAAAAAGAACAGAGACAGCATAATATTGTCATAAAAACAAACATGCAGACTTCTAGAATGGAATAGAGTCCAGAATGAAATCCATACACTTACACTCAACTGATTTCTGAAAAAAATCACCAAGAACATACCATGGGGAAAGTATATGTACAAAAATGAAATTAGACCCTTACCTCACACCAAATACAAAAACTCAAAATGCTTTAATTCAAATGCAAAAACTGAAACTACAAAATTACTAAGAAAAAAACTTAAGAGAAAAGCTTTCATGACATTGGCTGAGCAATGAATTTCTTAATATGACCCCAAAGCACTGGCAACAAAAGAAAAAATAACATGCCAGGTGCTGGTAGCTAACAGCTGTAATCCTAGCTACTCAGGAGGTAGAGATCAGGAAGATCACAGTTTGAAGCCAGCTGGGGCAAACAGGTCATGAGCCCCTATCTCGAAAATACCTAACATAAAAAGGGCTGGTGGAGTGGCTCAAGGTGCAGACCCTGAGTTCAAGCCCCAGTACTGCAAAAATAATAATAACAACAACAACAAATGGGATTATGTAAAACTTGGCCAGATGCCAAGATTTACCCCTGCAATCCTAGCTATTGGGAGGTGGAGCTCAGGAGGATCATGGTTCAAGGCCAGCCAGGGCAAAACATTAGCCAAACCCTATCTCAACCAATAAAAGCTGGGCATGTGGCACACACCTGTCACCCAAGGAATGTGGGAAGTGAAAATAGGAGAATCATGGTCCAGTCCACCCAGGCATAAATGTGAGAACCTATTCAAAAGATACCTAGAGCAAAAAGAATTTGCATTGTGCCTCAAGTGGTAGAACACCTGCCTAGCAAGCACATGGCCCTGAGTTCAAACACCCCCCCCCCCACACACACACACAAAAAACTTCCACATAGCTCAGGAAACAATCAAAGGAGAGAAGAGACAATCAATAAAATAAGCAAAAAAGTTTGGAAGACCCTATCTCAGCAGAAAAAAGCTGGGGGTGGTAGTGAACACATCTGTCATCCCAGTGATGGTGGGAAGCATAAAATAGGAGGATCACAGTCCGAGTATGGCTCAAGTGGTAAAGTGCCTCCCTAGCAAGTGAGAAGCCCTAAGTTTAAACCCCAGAACTGAGAAAAAAAAAACCTGCTAGCAGAACCTGGCATGGTGTTGCACACCCAGAATCCCAATGCTCAAGAGGTGGAGGTAGAAGAATCACGACTTTGAGGGCAGCTTGGTCTACATAATGAGACCCGTCTCAAAAAAAAAAAATCTACAATCAAAATTATAGGATGATAGCAAGTTTCCTACAGCGCACACCTGAAGTGCCAGCTACTCAGGAGGCAGAGATCAGGAGGATCGCTATCTGAACTTGTCCTGGGAAAATAGTTTGCAAAATCCTGTCTCAAAAATATTCAATATATAAAGGACTGGTGGAGTGGCTCAAGTGGTACAGCACCTTCCTAACAAGCATGAGGCCCTGAGTTCAAACCCCAGTATCATAAAAAAAAAATATATATATATATATATGTATATATATATATGATGATGATATTGTAGACTAAAAATTTGGGGCATGTATTTCAGAAATAAAGTGCTTGGGATCATAGAATGAGTAAAGCATACTTGTTGGAAAAGAGAGTTCAGTATTGGAGTTGGACCTCAAGAGTGGCCATAGTTATACCAGTGGTTAAGGAAACAATGGCCTCCATAATTCATCCCCCTGTACCCACTCTGAGATAATGAGGAAAAAGGGGAAGAGAGGAAGCCCTTTTTATTCTATTTCTGGGGAAATTGCCCCAAGAAATCTTTGGCTGGAAGGCCAAAGATTTGTTTTGTTTTTATAGTCCTGAGGACCTTGTGCATATTAGGCAAGCACTCTACCACTGAGCCACACCCCTAACCCTGCTCTGGTTGGTAGTTGTGATAAATCACTGAATTCTGTGATCCTCAACACAGAAGAAATTCCATTATTTACATTTTTAAGTCTATATTCTATCCTATGAATACATCACATTTCAATGTCTGGTCCCTGTCTTGGTCCATTTCTTGTTGCTCTAACAAAATACCTAAGGCTAGGTACTTTATTTCCAAAAGAAGGTTTAGTTCATAATTCTGAAGATTCAAGATCATGGCATCCACATCTGCTTGGCTCTGGTGAGAGCTTCATACTGGATGGAAATGGTGGATGAAATTACAACAGCAGGAAGCACATGAACAGGCAAGCTGTGAGTGTAGAAAAGGGATTCCAGGGAACTGCCAGGTTCATTTACAACCTTGGGAACAAATCTAGTCCCTTGAGACCTGACTCATTCCCTCAAGACAGCATTTATTCATTCCTGGGAGAGTCCCCATGACTCAATTACTTTCCACTAGGCCCCACCTCTTAAGGGCCCCTTCAGTTCAACACTAACACACTTGGGACTAAGTTTCCAGCACAGGGATATTTGGGTGTATAAACCATAGCAATTCCTAAAGTCTTCGAGGCTTGTTTCCATCTTTTTTTGTGTTTACATTGTTGATGGGAATACTGTATCTGCATGGTTGAATGTTTTGAAAATATGTCCAAGGACAAATTCATAGCAGTGGGAATGACTAGTCAAAGGACTACACTGCCAAATTATTCTCAAAGGTGTTTTCATGAATTTACATTCCCTCAACCAGGGAGGTGCTGTTTTCCTGCATGGTCAACAGTTCTGGGTGTCAAACATTTAACTTTTATTTATCCTATATGTGAAAATGATTTTCTTACTAAAAGTTTAAATTTGCATTTCTTCAAATATGAGTGGTACTGACCACCTTTCAAATATTCATTGACTATATTTATTTTTCTATCATCTGGCCAAGCTCTTAAGAATTAGGGAAGATGTAATTTGTGTGTGTTTGTGTGTGTGTACATAAATATATGTATACTTCACTACCTTAAAATATCACAAGAAAATTCATTAGTTCACAAATATTAACAGCAACATCCTGAAGCCCCCACTCATGTAAATTTAGAAGGAACTCAAGCTATAAAGATATACTACATCCTGGTCATTACCTCCATTCAAGTAGAAAGTTGGGCCAGTCATGGAATGCCATTAGTTCACAAAGGGAAACCTGTCAAATAACAACCTGTTAAGAGGATTGATTATATAGACTGCTATACCTTACCTAAGTTTGGATTTGTGACAATTAATGCACTCTATGTATACAACAGAAAAAGAAAGAAAAAACTACCTTAAGCCTATAAGCTTCATGTGTACATAAGCAATTTTTTTTCTAAATTTATTCTGACATTTGAAATAACAAAAACTAACTCCAAATAATGCATTCATATATTGGCTGATCACAGTTGATAAGCTAACTCTGTACACCAACAAAATAACCAAGCAGAGAAGTCATGCTTTATATGAACAGATATAAATTTATTCTCCCCAGTAGCAATGAGATTTCAACTGTGATTCTGCTTCACAAAATACAGAAACTACATAGGTAGATTGCTATGCAAATAGAAAATCTACTAACATGGAGATAAGCCATTTATTTCTACCGTACAACAGCCGTCCAATTGTTAATCATGTACCTCAGGTTATGGCAAATTTTTTCTGCAAAGCACTAAATAAATATTTTAGGCCTTGTGGCCACATTACTTGTAACTATACAACTCTGCCATTGTAGGGCAATAGATAATAAAGAAATAATCAAGTGTCCTGCATTGCAATTACTAAAAACCTAAGATGAGGGCTGGAGGTATGGCTCAAGTGGTAAGATTGCCAGCCTAGCAAGCCAAGACACTGAGTTCAAACCCCAGTACTGCCAAAAACAACAAAAAGAAAAACCAAAACAACAGCAACAACAAAATAACAATAAAATTTAACTGAAATGCGTTCAATTTAAGAGTATTTCAGCATGGAAAAGGTTCTATAGCTAGGCAACAGTCCAGATTAAAGTTCATTCAGCATGCCCCTTCCCACCACATGCACATAACATAGCTGAAAGCTGTATTTATATTCAGTGAAAATAACATTCAGAAACAACTGATTGTCTGCAGTAAGCATTTGCCTTATATAGTCATGTTTTGGCAGCTTTCAGTCTCTGAATGGTTGGAGGTTCAGTAGCCTTGATTAGCTGAGAGTTGGTTGCTTGGTTACAGTTTGTTTACATTATCAACAGTAGAGTATAGTTAACTGTATACAGAAGCTACTTTGGGGCAAACCTTTATCATTCAAGTATAGGGACAGATTTGTTCCAAACCTTACTCAACTTAATACACTAAAATAACGGACAACAAAACTTGAATTTCATTAATTTTCTCGTGTCACGAAATACTCTTTTCTTTTTTTCAACCATCAAAGAACCGCCGGACACCGGTGGCTCACACCTGTAATCCTAGCTATTCAGGAGGCAGAGATCAGGTGGATTGCGGTTCGAAGCCAGCTCCTGGCAATTAATTCCGTGAGACCCTATCTTGAAAATACTTAACATAAAAAAGGGCTGGTGCATCATTAGCAACACCACGAACAACAGGTGTTGGCGAGGATGTGGGGAAAAAGGAACCCTCTTACACTGCTGGTGGGAATGTAAACTGGTACAACCACTCTGGAAAAAAATTTAGAGGCTACTTAAAAAGCTAAGCATTGATCTACCATTTGATCCAGCATCTCTTGGGGATATACCCAAAAGACTGTGACACAGGTTACTCCAGAGGCACCTGCACACTCATGTTTATTCCAGCACTATTCACAATAGCCAAGTTATGGAAACAGCCAAGATGCCCCACTACTGACAAATGGATCGAGAAAATGTGGTATCTATACACAATGGAATTTTATGCAGCCATGAAGAAGAACGAAATGTTATCATTCGCTGGTAAATGGATGGAATTGGAGAACATGATTCTGAGTGAGGTTAGCCTGGCCCAAAAGACCAAAAATCGTATGTTCTCCCTCATATGTGGACATTAGATCAAGGGCAAACACAACAATGGGATTGGACTTTGAGCACATGATAAAAGTAAGTGCACACAAGGGAGGGGTGAGGATAGGTAAGACACCTAAAAAATTAGCTAGCATTTGTTGCCCTTAACGCAGAGAAACTAAAGCAGATACCTGAAAAGCAACTGGGGCCAATAGGAAAAGGGGACCAGGAACTAGAAAAAAGGTTAGATCAAAAAGAATTAACCTAGAAGGTAACACACACACAGGACATTAATGTGAGTCAACTCCCTGTATAGCTATCCTTATCTCAACCAGCAAAAACCCTGTTCCTTCCTATTATTGCTTATACTCTTTTCAACAAAATTGGAAATAAGGGCAAAATAGTTTCTGCTGGGTATGGAGGGGGTGGGGGCAGGGGGGAGAAATGACCCAAGCCTTGTATGCACATATGAATAATAAAACAATAAAAAAAGAGCTGGTGGAGTGGCTCAAGGTATAGGCCCTGAGTTCAAGCCCCAGTACCGCAAAAAAAAAAAAAAAATCAAAGAACCATTCCTAGCTCATAGGTTAAAAAAAAAATCAGGTGACAGGCCTCTTTTAGCCTGTCGCCGTGATCAACCTGATAGACAATTTCTCTTCACTAATGACGACAGCTGCACATTCAAAATTCATTAGTTACCTAACAGTGACAAAAAGGATGAGCGTATCAAGACCCTTGCTCTACTAGAAGATAAATCTTATTTCCCTTCTGGGGGAGGGGGGTTAACAGATTGTCTAAGGTCCCTAACCCTTTTGTTATAACCAAAAAACCATTCAATTAAAAGGTATGCAGAAACCTGGGATGCAAGGTTTCAAGAAAAGCAACTAAGATGGGCAAAACATCAGGCAGACACTATAGAGCGTCCTAGGGGTCAAACAAGGGCTCCAGTTCTATCAAGGCCAGCATTACGAAGTAAGGATATTAAGACGGTTGGAAAACAGAGCCCGTAAGCAGCTGTTGAGTGAGATTTTGAAAGCACAGGCTGTCACAACTCTGCACCCTCTCTGGGGTCTGTAAACTGACAAAGACCTGTCCCATAACTGCTGAAAGACCCCGACTTAGGGCCAGCCACCTTTCGGAGCCACCAGCTGCTCCCAAGGTGCTAACATCCGGCCCAACTGAAAAGCCAGCTTCTCAGTCCCCTCCAGGGCTACACAGCACAAGACACCTCCCCGGTGCGTACTCCTCACGCGCGGACTACAGAGAAATAAAAGAAACCAGAAAGAAAGAAAATGCCGCCTACAGTCATGTACACAAGAATCAGAACACTAACCAGCCAACTACATAGATGCCCAACTTCCGCTTACTTTGTAGTTCTAGAGTCTCGCGGGATCTCGCCGTTCTCAGCAGTTCAGGTATTGAAATATCTCGCGAGGGTTCCACAGAAGCTACAGTCTCTGTGGCGCTTGGCAACGCGGGAGGGTCAGATGACCTCACGACTCCGCCTACATCTTCCCTGCGCGCATGTCTGCGTCGCGCATGCGCGAGCTACGCCGGCTGGTTTGCTGGTAATTTGGACAGCTGTAGCTATGGGGCTGAGTCGGGTACGGGCCGTTTTCTTTGACCTGGATAACACGCTCATCGACACGGCCGGGGCGAGCAGGAGAGGCATGTTGGAGGTAATGTCCCCGCGCCCTTGGTCCTCCTCCGGATGGGGTCAACATGCTTAAACCCAGTACCGCGCGCTTTAGCGTCCCAGTGTCCCCCCACGCCCACTCCCCAGCCCCCGGAGGACGGGCAGCGCTCGACTTTGGACACCTCAGCACCTGTCCCGGTGCTGGAGAACCCGGGAAAGGGTGAGCGGGGTGGCAGTCAAGCGGGCAGGGGAACTGCTTTTCCTGAGCCCGGCGCCCAGGCTCTGGGAGTTGGGCTTCTTGCAGGCGGTTCCAACGGCCGGGACCCGGAAGGATGTACTTAAAACTGCCACGATGGCTTAGTCGCCCACAAACACAGGTAGACAGTCACCACGCCGTGGCAGGTGCTTGAGTGGAGCACGGGTGGGTGGACCTCGGGGAAGAGTCGTCTTGGGTGGGACTTTGAGAAGACTCAGATAAGGAAGCCCAATTTTAAACCCAAGAAGTTACGTAACAGAGGCGATCATGGACTAAACTCTGAATATGAATTGTGTTTTGTTTTTTACTGCCAACCTCCCGGGCCTGCTGTGGTCGGACCCCCGTAGACTTCGTGCTCCACAGGCATCCCTTTAATGAAGCATTGCTGAGCCGTGTCCTCCTTCCATAGCTTCCTGTACCTACGGATGGTATTGCAGACTATGTCCCCCATGTTCACAGCTCCTAAACCACCCCTGCTTTCCTCCTCTGCCTTCATCTTCAAAGAGAAATCGAAGATTATCAGATATGAAAAAGGCACTTTTTTTTTTTTTTGGCATACAGAGGTTTGAACTCAGGGCCTCGTGCTTGGTAGGCAGGCGCTCCACCATTCGAGCCACGTCCCAGATCCCTTTTTTTTTTTTCCCTTTTGCTTTTGGTTATTTTTGAGATAGGGTCTGACTTTATACCCTGGAGTGCCTGGACAGTCATCCTCCTATTTAAACCCTTCCCGGTGTAGCTGAGATGACATTCATGCACCACCACGCCCAGCTTTTTTATTTGTTGAGATGGGGGTCTCAGCGAGCTTTTTGCCCTGACTGGCCTCCAATCTGGATCCTCCCCATTTCCACCTCCTGAATAGCTAGAAAAAAAAAAAAAAAAAAAAACTACTTTAAAAAGCCAATCCTTATAACCCTGAGTGTCCTTTTTTTGGTGCTTCTTCAGGTGGTTTTTGTCTCCCTGGATCTTTAACCCCTTCATCCTTTTTTGGTACATTCCATTGCATGATCATATCTATTTCATACTTTTTAAAAAATATTAAAACACCTCCCTTTGACTTTGCTTCTTGCAGTAGAAGCAGGAAACATACCTAGGTATGTTTTTAGGAGAATTCCACATCCATTATTTCCATGTCTCTAACCCTGTTTGTTTATAAATTCAGTACAGGATAGCTTTTGTCTCCACCACTACAATACAATAGACTTGCCAGTTATTAGGCCTCTAACCAAAGTGCCAGAATCAGTGGACATTTTGAATCTGCCTTTTTTTTTTTTTCTCACGCTCTCTCTAGTGCTGGTTTGAATCCACAGCCTTGCCATACTAGACAAGGGCTCTACCACTGAGTACAATCCCCATCATTTTTAATCTGGGGATTAAATCTATGGCCTTGATGCCTTGCACACCATAGATTTTTCTCTTCCGGCTTCACACCCTTGACCTTGACTTCAGGGGCACCGCTCTGTGCTATACCCTCTCTGGTATCTCTAGCTGCCTATAGTATGTTTACTTGTGTGTTCTTAGCAAGCTAAGCCCACTATGCTGGAATTAAATTCTTCTTTGAGGCTAATCCTTCTGTAGGCCAAGAGTTCAGGCTTTAAAATTAGGCATTTGATTTTGAATCACAGCTAGATCCCAACATCTAACTTGAAAGTGCCTTATCAAGTTCCTTAACCATTCTAAGCCTCAAATCCTCATTATAAAATTTGAATAATGATATCAGTCCTCAATAACCCTATCAGGTAGGTTTAATACAATGCATGGGAAGTATGTAGCATCCAGTGTTCACTCAATCAACTGACCCCTATAGAATATCCCTCTTGCTATTGTCTTAGTTATAGCTGGATTTGTCCCTCATCTAGACTGTTGCTGTGGCCTTGTCTCCAGGCTGACCACATCCAGTTCACCCTCTACATCCCTGCCACAGTGTAAGTTCTAAAACAAAAACTCTTGGGAGACTGAGGCAGGGGGATCACTTGAGCCAGGAGTGTGAGGCCAACCTGGGCAACATAGCTAGACCCCATCTCAAAAAAGAAAAAAGACTCATTCTCCATGTTCTTTACACTCTCACACTAGCACTATATTTTGTTGTTCTGATATCTCTTAATGCACCTGTCAAAGGATGTTATCATTAATTTTTACAACTCACATGCCTGCAACTAAATTGTGAGTTTCCTGGGAGGGAATATGCTGTCTTAATTATCTTTGGTTGACACATGGTAAGTGTTGAATGAGTACTAGATGGGTAGATAAAACTTCTAGTCTCCAAATCTTGGTTCTGTTATCACCTTTATAAATAGCTTATGAAAGAGCAAATTTGAATGTCATGAATACTATTTCATGAAGGATACAACACCACTTATAAATATTGACCTATTCAAAAGTAATGTGCTGGCTTTCCTAAATGATTCTGAGTGACTTATGAATGAACAGGGAAAGGTCCAGTCTTTGCCTTGGGTTTGGGGAGGAGTCATATACTAAATGTATATTTCAGCTGTAATTTTTTTAAAGGTCATCTAGGAAAGTTATTTTTTTCTCATCCTTTTCAGGCCTATTTTTCAGTGTCACTACTCAAGAGGCAGACTTCTATAGAAATTTATGTTTTCTCATTAAACAAAACAGGAAAGATTTCTGCATCTGTAAATTTACTTTCTAGTGAGGATGACAGTGAACATAATATATACATTTATATTTATAGGTGTGTCAGAAAAAGTGGAGGGGTGCATTGAATTGCAATTTTAAATAGGTCGGTCAGATTTGGCCTTATTTAAAAGATGATGTTTGAGTTAAGACGAACTAGAAATAATAAGGGCTACTTGAATTGCTAGGCTGTGTGCAGGCAGTCATCATATTTTGTGTGTATTTTTAAATTCAGCCCCTTCATATCCAAATAATTGGTATTCAGAAAACATTTTACTTTTCTTGGGCTGGTGGAGTGACTATAGTGGAAGAGCACCTGTCTCGCTAGTGTGAGGCCTTAAGTTCAAACCCCAGTACTGCCGATAAATTTTTTAAAAAATACTTAAATTGTTAAGTGTTGTACAATTCTCAAACTAGCCCTCCAAAAAAGCCCTTTAAAATTGCAGTTAGCTAAAACCTAATATTCATGGCAGTGCCTTTCATTCTTGATCCAGGGAGCACGTGTAAAAGAATAGAGCTTTTTTATATGTTTAGAGAGAACATTAGAGTTTTGAAGTGAATGAAGTTTGTTTGTTTTAATCTACAAACTGATAATCCTCTTACTACTGTAGAGCCCCTTTCTTCAGGCCTACAGATACTTGGTGGGCTCACTGTATCAGAATCCGAATTTCCAAGCCTGTCTTACCTCAAGCACAAAATGCCCTCCCAAGTCCAAGTTAGCGAACTTTTTCCTCCGTCTCCAGTTTAATCAAAAACTCCATTGTCTCAGTGCAGGTGCTAGGAGAGTTTATAACAACATGTACTAATTCAACTTAGGTATTGTTTCTGTTTTAGCTAATAATTATCATGAGGATGACTGATTAGCTTTTTTCATAAAGATGTTAATATTAAAACCCTACTTACCGCTCCTAACAAATCTGTAAATAGTTGCTGTAAGACAGCTGTGGTGCTTGATTAATGGGCAAGTTATTAACATCCCAGTGATGTATTAGAAAGTTTGAAACTTGGAGAGCAGTTGCCACACCTTTCCTTTAAGGGGAGCTGATCCCACTTTTTCAGAGCCCTGAGTAAGGTTAAGGTATTGCCAATTTCAGTAGCAGGAAGGTGGATCATTATTCGAAGCTCTCTATTTAGCTACAAACCAGCCCCTATTTGTTCTCTAGCATTGTGGAGTCTAAAGAGGCCTGTGTCCTTTTACTATGTAGCGGTGGGCTGCTGAAACTTTAAAGTGCCCTTCAGTCATACCTTAAGAATAATTCAGTTGGTGTTGCTGAAAAGATAGTGACATGACCATGAAGTAGAAAAATATGTTCATTGAAATTTAACTTTGCAATGCAAAATTTTCAGTGTTAGGGCTGGTGTATTTTACTTGCGCTAATAAGACTTTCTTAACTAGTACTTTTTTTTTTTTGGCAGTACTAGGGTTTGAACTCAGGGCCTACACCTTGAGCCACTCCACCAACCCTTTTTTTGTGATGGGTTTTTTTCAAGATAGGGTCCCTCAAACTATTTGCTAGGGACTGACTTCAAACCACAGTCCTCCTGATCTCTGCCTCCTGAGTAGCTAGGATTACAGGTGTGAGCCACCAGCACTCGGCTTACTTCCACATTTCTTGTTCACTCAACTCTCGTGGACTCAACTGAGCATTTGTGGTGATTGTGTACCTGCTTCTTTTCCCTGCCAAGATAATATCCCAAGAATAAGGAACCCACTCTTCAGGTTCCAGTACATAGTATAAGGCCAGCATGTGGGCTTTGGAAGTAGGCAAGTATGGATTCACATCCCAGCTTGGGCAAGTTAACAGTTCTGAACTTAGATAGCTACATCTTGTAAAGGGAATTCCCTTGCAGAGTTAAGAAAAGGTTAAAAGTAGTGTATATGTACATTTAGTAATAATGCTTGCCACATTAGGGTTCTTTGTGAATGTTAAAAGGCAGGTGAAATGGATAAGAATGTAGCTTAGTGGTGAAGCACTTGCCTAACATGGCCTGGGTTTGATCCCCAGCACTGGGAGGGAAAAAAAAGTGTGAAATGGATGTTGGTGAGGAAAGGTTAGATGACCTAGCATTATTTTTTCTGGAAAATATCTAAACAATGCTTGTCAGAAATTTAAAATGTTTTACTAAATAAAGGCACAAGTTTTATTGTCATATCTTTGTGATCAGAATGAACTGGGGTGGACTTAAAACTGCCAAATAATGAAGTCTTGTAATTGGCTATGTGTCAAGAATCATCTCAGACTAGAAATTGGTTTAAAACAAAAATACAAATGAGTTGCCTAGAAAAATTGGGACATTCTCTATTGTGTCTCTAAAGCTAAGACAAAGTCCCATCATAAATGATGTGGTAACAGAGGCTGCTTCAGAATCTCTTAGCCACTGAAACACCACAGCTTCTCAGGGTATAACTGTTAAAGACACAAAGTGTGTTAACCAAGTTGTTTTCTCTTGTTTAGGTAATAAAGCTCTTACAATCAAAATACCATTATAAAGAAGAGGCTGAAGTCATCTGTGATAAAGTTCAAGTTAAACTCAGCAAGGAATGTTTTCATCCCTACAGTACATGTATTACAGATCTGAGGACTTCGCACTGGGAAGAAGCAATCCAGGAAACAAAAGGTGGTGCTAACAATAGGAAACTGGCTGAAGAATGTTACTTCCTGTGGAAGTCTACGCGCTTACAGCATATGACCCTAGCGGAAGATGTCAAAGCCATGCTCACTGAACTTCGAAAGGAGGTCCGCCTGCTCTTGTTAACAAATGGGGACAGACAGACACAGAGAGAGAAGATTGAGGCTTGTGCTTGTCAGTCCTACTTTGATGCTATTGTTATAGGTGGAGAGCAGAAAGAAGAGAAGCCAGCACCTTCCATATTTTACCACTGCTGTGATCTCCTTGGAGTACAGCCTGGGGACTGTGTGATGATTGGTGACACATTAGAAACTGATATACAAGGAGGCCTTAATGCAGGGCTGAAAGCAACAGTATGGATAAACAGAAGTGGAAGATTGCCAGTGACATCATCCCCCATTCCACACTATGTGGTTTCTTCTGTGCTAGAATTACCTACTCTCTTACAAAGTATAGATTGCAAAGTCAGCATGTCAGTTTAAAGCACATAAAAGGCATGATTGCAAAGTTTAAAAGGTTGGAACTAAGAAAAGGCATTCCATATGTTATGGTCCAGTTCTGAGAACAATTTGACTTAGAAATTCATGGCCGTTTTATAAAGGTCCTCTCAATCTAACTGCTTTTGACCAGTAACCATAGACTTGTATTTTTATCTGAAAACCTAGAATGCATTAATACAAGTCACTTTTAGTAGTGTAGTCCCGAAAACTTGGGAAGTAGAATATTTGTTAGTCTGTGACTTGAGATTTTTAAAAATTATTTTAATTATCTTTTAATATCTTAGCTTCAGAATACCAAATGGAATCTTACACATGGCTACACAGGTACAGATTGCATGGCTTAGAAATAGATATTTTTAAATAAATGTTCTAAAACATAGATGACAGAGATCAGAGCAATAAGGTCTGGTTAATATGAAATAAGTACTAAATCATGCAAACCAAGGGGTTTCATAGTGAAATTACTTTTGCACATTTTTTTAACATAAACCATATTTTTTGCCTACTTTAGGTGTGTATGTTCTTTTCTATTATGAATCTAATTTTTCTGCATGACCTTTTTTCGGTGGGTTGTGTTTCTGTGCTGTGTATATGACAAGTAGATTGCTTCAGTTACAAAAAAAAAAAAAAAAAAAAATCTGTTAATACCAACATGTGGTGCTCCTTCTCCAGGGCCATTTTCATTTACATCTTTCTAGAGTGAACTCTTAGTTTTCATTTAGTCTTTACCTTTTATAGAAGTGTTTTTTTTACCTTTTCCCAGGCACATAGTAGATCTGAGGGGACTGAATTGATTTGCTGGGGATAAATGTAAGCCACTTGGCACCAAAAGTCATTTTCTTCCTGTGGACCTATAAGAAGAGGTTTGCCTCTATTGCCTAACCAGTTCTCCCATATTCCAGTGAGTCATTCCCCCATTCCTCCCATGTGATGAAACTAATAGAAAATGAGATTTTGCTATGACACACTTCCAGGGTGCCATTTTAACACTTGAGTGACTCTTAGAGTTACCAACTATCTGCCTTAAAAACTGACATTATCGGAAATAAGTCATTTCACTCATTTTTGTATCTACTTCAGAGCTCACTTTGATCTTAATTAATGGCTCCATAGCAAGGCATTAGTTTGCAACCAGGAAAACTTCCCTAGACTGGTAGGCTTGCCAGTCTTGTGATTCCACTAACCAAACTTGGGAGTATAAGTGGCTAATAAAAAAAAAAGTGGTCAGTGAAGGAAATAGTCCTAGGTTGAATTTGGTAGGTTGTTTTTAGAAAAAAACTTGTATAAAAAGGTACTAATGGTCAAGTACAGTAGTACATACCTGTAATCCCAGTACTCAGGAGGTAGAGGCAGTAGGATAGAGGCCAGCATGGACTTTGTAGTGAGACTATTTTTTTTTAAAGTACTAATTTAAAATAGACTGTTAAGATGTATAGCTATGACTTAAAAATTGATCACACAGAATCAAGTTACAGATTACACCTATCTGTGAACCTAAAACCGTTATCTTCTGTCTACTACGAAGAACCAGGCTCTTCTGCCTTGTGCAAATGTCCTTTCTGTTTACTGCAGACTCTTGATGTTTAAAAAGACAATTGTGTCCTTGATTGTTGCAGGGTGCTGTTGCTATGAAGCTGAACAAACGGTATGTTTGTAGTTCCAGTGTAGTGCCCAAATGACCTTGATTAAATTTTGCCTCTTTAAATGTTACATTTGGAGAATTTTGGCAAAAATAATTGTGTGCATGATTTCTCTAACAGATCAATTGACAAGTAAAGCTGAGGGTCCTTTGTCTTAGCTGTACCACAGGGTGGGTGTGGGTGTGAAGCAACATCGTCATCGTGCTAAGCGGGGAAGGCTTATCATTCCTAGAATGAGCAGTTCTTTAGCAGAAATGGTCAAGGGGAAAATGCGAGATTCAATTTACTTGTCCTCACAGTTTACCTTATAGACAGTACAGCAGTGCAGCATAATATTCCATTTGTGCCCTTCCTCAGGGAAGAACTTTGTGGTTTTCTACCTTCTGAGTGGAATGTTACAGAAGATATTAGAAAAGATTGGAATAGTCCTATGATTTTATTAATAATGATTTTGTTTTAGAATAATATTCCTTAAAATTAAACAATGATACAGCAATGGTGTTTTGTCATCTGTATTTTTTTTTTCATAGTTTCCCCAGAGGGGTATGCTCTGCAGAAGTTCTCAGTTGTCCAAAGGCTTTCCCAAACACCATAAAGGTCTAGAGTAAGCATGGGGGGACACATAGCCTGGGGTACTTTTGCAAGGTTATGTTCTGAGTCCATGTAAATATCCACCTACTAGCACACAGACAGCTAGATCGAGTAGTGCTCAGTAAGTGTTGTAGGGAAGCATTTTCTTACCACTTTCAAACTTCTTTGCAACCCATGTTAAATACTTTCCGGGGCTGAGGGTATAGCTCAGTGGTAGAGTGCTCACCTAGTATTAGTGAGGTCTTGGCTTTCATCCTCAGTACTGAGAAAAAAATTCCATCATGACCCCTTGAACACATTTATTTACAATGCACATATTAGATACAGTTTTATATGTTTAAGTTCCACAAAGTTAGGCTATTTATGATTTTGAAGTACTTTCATTCCATTTTAATCCACTCTACTTGTAATACATAAGTCAAAACACATTTTGCAGGGAATGGAAAAAGTTGGTCTCTCTCTCCCAAAAACCTGTACCCTAGCTACCCTAATGATGGCTGCTATTTATCAGTGTGTGTATCTGCATGTTGAGTTATGTATGACTAGAATTCTTGAGTTCAGGCTTCTTTTTTTTTTTTCTTTTTTGGCAGTACTGGGTTTTAAACTCAGTGTCTCATGCTTAGTAGGCAGGGGCTTTACCATTTGAGCCATGCCCCCAGCCCTTTTTTGCTTTAGTTATTTTTCAGGTATGGTCTCACATTTTTGTCTGGGGCAGCCTCAGACTGTGATATCCTTCCTATGGCTTCCCACATGGCTTGGATCATAGGCTCTTGGCACCACACCCACCTTACTGAGATGGGGGTCTCGCCAACCTTTTTGCCTGAGCTGGTCAGGAGCCTCAATCCTGATGTCTGCCTTCTGAGAAGCTGGGATAACAGGTGTGAGCCACTGGTTCCCAGCCTCAGATTTTTTCTGCATTTCAGCATTAGGAAACAATGTTCTTGCTAAGATAATGATTAAAAGAATTGTGAAGCTTCTGTTTAAGCCATTTGTGTTAGGAACAGTATCTTTAGGGTCTCAGCCTTAGCTGATACCCATTTCAATAAAGGAATTGTTTTTCTGACTTACTCTGCTCATAAGCTCATGTGAAGGAGGAGGCAACAGAACTGTGGAACCCTGGCCCCTGCTCCAGTCCAGGCTGGCAGCCCACTCTGCCTGGTGTTTATTTCTTACCCCCATCCTGGTGGTTCCCTTTGCCTGTTAGGTTTGATTTCCTGTTCTCTGTGTCTTGTGTAGTCCCTTTACTTGTTTGTTCTCTCTTTTTGGTGGCATGCACCTTTATATAGGTTCCCATGCTGTTAGGAGCAAAATTTCTGAGATTGTAAATGCCTGAAAATGTTATTTTCTTCTCCCATTGCTGTTAATTTAACAGCATGATCCTTCAGAATTTCCAAAGCATTGGTCTGTAGTCTTCTAATAGCTGTTTACATGGAAGCAGGTTTTTTCCCTCTCATAGCTCTCAAACCTTGTTTTTCTCCAATAGCCCATGGTGATGTCCCTTGGTGAAGGTGTTTTCATCCTGTGTGCTTGGTATTCTGAACCCTTACAGTTAAAACCTTAGGCTCGTTAGTCCTGACAAATGTAACTATTCATTGATAATTGTCACCCCTCTTTTTTTTTATTTCATCATTTTTACATTTACTCACATGTGTGTACATTGTTTGGGCCACCTCCCCTTCCCCCACCCGTTTTGTTTGTGTGGGGACTTCCCCCACTTTCCCTCTTGAATTTTTACTGTTCAGATGTTATAAGTTATTTACTTTGCTTTGTCTTTTCTCTTCTCTTTTTCCATGTTATTTTGTTAATTTTTGAGATGATTCTTGCTCTTTTATTGTTTTTTAATTCTTAATGGAATTACATCATTTTATTGACACTTAGACAAATTAACCAATTTATACTCCAATGTATATGTCCTCAGATATTCCCTACCAAATTTGTCTCAAACCAAACTCTTTAGTTTTCCCTCCCAAATTCTCTCTTCCTGAGGTCTTTCCACATCTCAGAAATGGCAATGATGGTTTTTCTCCATTTCCTTGACAGCAGGAATTTTGCTGTACTTTGAATGATCTTGACCTATGCTAGGCACTCAGTGAGTATCTGCTGAGTGAAGGGATTGACTATTTCTATGAAAGTTACTGCTAATTAAACGAAAGTCTCACTTCCCCTCAACAAAGTATAACCCATCAACTACTTGGTTTTTCTTGAAAGTTTATTTTTTCTCTCTTTCACATGTTGAATTGTCCTTCACACCATGCTTAAGCAAAACAGAATTCTGTTCTAAGAACTCACTGATGGTGCTAGTGTACTTCCTATTGGGCCTACTTCCAAGTACCAGCTAATAACCTGTACCAACACTTTTACCATACTTGCTGAGCTCATCATTAGGGATGTCTCTTTAGTCTTTTTATACATCTACCAAGCCTGAAGTCTCTGCTTGAACGCATAAAGTTAAGTCAGTGCAATAAGTTAATAAATACATTTTGAAAACCACATGGACAAGGCCTTACTAAGGATGTTATTAAGATATTGACTCGGGCTGGTGGAGTGGTTCAAGTGATAAGAGTGCCTATTTAGTGAGCACAAGGCCCTGAGTTCAAACCCCAGTACTGCCCCCCCCCAAAAAAAAGATATTAACTCTGCTCTAAAAATAGCTGAATAGCAGAGGTTGTAGCTCAATGGTACTTTGCTTAGCTTATACAAGGTCCTGAGTTTGATCCCTGGAACTGCAAAAAAGAAAAAAAAAAAACTCTATTGCTACACTTAATTTCTGGGAATGATCAGATTTTGTGTGAGGTTGGTGGGCTGACTCCTTTTAGGAATGACAAAGAGGCTAAAGGTAAAAATGGCTGATAAACTCAGTCCCCACTGAGGCTGGCATCCAATCTACAGGCTCCTTATTGATTAAAAATATTCATGTTAGGGCTGGAAATAATGGCTAAAGAGGTAGAATGCCTGCTTTGCAACTGTGAGCCCTTAGTTCAAGTCCCAGTCCCACAAAAAAGGATTGAGGGAAAAATAAATGTCCAAGGATTTTTGGACATTTTTTTTGTGTGTGTGGTGGTACTGCGAGGGCAAATTTAGGGCCTTGTGCTTGCTAAGCAAGTGCTTTACCACTTGTTTACTCCCAGAAAAGAGTCATCTGATCACTTTAATTCATGAACACATTCTTGATTCACAAGTGCAAAGGGTCCAGCCTAGTGGGTAGGCCCACACTCCAATCTTCATGCAAGAATAGGTCTGCCTAGAGCAAGCTTAAAGCCCTGAGTTTAAAACCCAATGTTGCCAATAAATAAATAAATAAATAAAAGAATAGGCCTGCCTGTCATCCTGCCTGGCTCCCTCAAGGTTGTCACTGAGAGGGGCTTCCCTGTGGGGATGAAGGAAGGATGGTTGCATATTTTCTTCCATACTCATCCCCTCCTTGTAAATTGAGGGATAGGTGGGATGGGGAGTGGGAGGCTCTCATTTGGCAGAGCTTGCTTCTGTCATGAGTTGACTCCTCAATTGCCAGGCCTGACCTACCTACCTAGGTAGCTACTGGTAATGTGGGCATTTTTGAAGTCTGTCTAGTGGCCCTTTATGAACCTCTCCCAATAGAACTAGTTCTGTTCCTGTTTTCTAGGGAGGTGCTTGTAGCCCTGGCTCTTCGGCAGTCCTTTCCATCACTGGCCTTCACCAGTGAGTCCTCTTTCTCTCCTAGGCAGTTCTCCTGGGATGGGCTCTGAATGGCTCCAGGTCAGTCTCTGTCTCATGTCCGTGCCCCATCATCAAAGAGAACTGAGATCATCCAACCCACATCCTCCACTGTTCCTTATGGTCCTGCCTCAGCCTCCCCAAACACTCATGCTGTGTAGGAGATGCATGCCAACCCCTCAGTTTCACCATCAGATTCTGTTCTCTAGCTTTAAGAAGAAAGATCTTTCTCTACTACCCCTGAGGGAATGGGGCTTTCAGGATACAGTAGCTCTCCAAAGAAATTCTGTAGGACTGGGGTACAACTCAGTGGTAGTGCACTTGCCTAGCATGCACGAGGCCCAGGGTTCCATCCCCAGCACCACAAAAAAATCCCATAAATTCCCTTCCATCTGTACTTGCTCAACTCTTGTATTCTTGGAATGGGTGAGAGAGCCCAAAAGTAAGGGAAGAAGCTCTTACAGGCTTCTTTTAAATCTCCTCCAGTGAGTCTCACTCTTATTTTGGTATCTGATATCTATTGACTTAGGCCAAAGAATCAGTTCTGACATCCAGGGACATATGCAAGAAGTACAAAGCAGTGCATCACATGTAGTTGAGCACTTCCTTTTTCTTCTTTTTTTTTATTTAGACCACTTTCTGAGTGTACTACTAAGGGCACGACTGTGCAGGCCTTGGGTTATGAAGGCACTGAAACATTTGAGGCAAAGAAGGGAGAAAACATTTCCAGAAATGGACCATCAAAAGCAGGCTGGCCCCTGCAGAAGGCCCCAAGGGGTAGAGAAAACTGACATGTTAGGAGAGGACTGGGGAAAGCTTGTGCATGTGTTTGTGGGTCTGTGTGCATGTGTGAATAGTGGAATCCAGGCATGTGGGTGTAGAGGTGTGTATGTGGGAAATGGGTTGAATGTATAATGTGTGTGTGCACATAGTGAAGCCTATATGTGGGGGGGGGGTGTGAGTGGTGAAAAGTTAAGTCTACAGTTGTGTGGCTAAGAGTTTAGGGGAGTGTGAGTGGATTAGGTTGTATGCACACATACATGTGAATAGTAGTAGTAGTAGTGGCGATGGTGCTGTGTGTGTTTAGTAATGGGTATGTGTATACATAGAGTGTAGCTGTGTGTAGCACAGTTGTATGAATCCATGGGAGGGTTTGTGTATATAGTGGAAGTTTGTTAGGAGTATGTGCATAAGCAGTTTGTGTGTTGAGTAGTGTGGTGTGTGTGTGTGTGAAGTTGTGTGTATAGTGGGGTGTTCATTAGTAGGCCATGTGTATGTGTGATTAATGGGTTTTGTGAGTGAGGAGGTATGTATGTAATGGGAAGCATTTAGGGGAATTATGTGAGGGTTGGGGTGTATACATAGATACATAGTAGAGTTGTGTGTATGAGGAGTGGGATGTGTGTGTAAGTGTTCATAGGGGTTTCAATTCAGGGTTTACATTTGCAAAGCAGGTGCTATACCACTTGAGCTATACCTCCAGTCTATTTTACTCTGGTTATTTTGGAGATAGAGTCTAGTGCACTATTTGCCTGGGCTGGCCTTGAACCATGATCTTCCTGATCTCAGTTTGCCAAGTAGCTAAGATTAACAGCTGTGAGCCATGAGTACCAGGCTAGCAAGATGTATTTGTATTTGTAAGAAACAGGAGAGTGTGTACTGAGGTGGGCGTCTGTATAGTGGGATTGCGTGTAGTGGGTGTGTATGTGCAGTGTAGGGTGTGTCACGGGTAATGTGTGTGTTCTAGGTGGGTGTATATAAGTAGTGTGATTTGTGGGGTTGTGTGTGTGTACATTATGTGTGTGTGTGTGTGTATTAGTAGTTGGGTGTATATGTGTAGTGGTGTGTTAATGAGAGGTGTGTGTGTGTGTGTGTGTGTGTGTGTCTGTGTGTCTGTGTGTCTGTGTGTCTGTGTGTCTATAGCAGTGGCTGAAAAGAACAACATGAAGAACAGATGGGTTAAAAGATGCCTGGAATTCACAATAGCCAAGTTATGGAAACAGCCAAGATGTCCCAGCACTGACGAATGGATTAAGAAAATGTGGTATCTATACACAATGGAATTTTATGCAGCCATGAAGAAGAACGAAATGTTATCATTCGCTGGTAAATGGATGGAATTGGAGAACATCATTCTGAGTGAGGTTAGCCTGGCTCAAAAGACCAAAAATCGTATGTTCTCCCTCATATGTGGACATTAGATCAAGGGCAAACACAACAAGGGGATTGGACTATGAGCACATGATAAAAGCGAGAGCACACAAGGGAGGGGTGAGGATAGGTAAGACACCTAAAAAACTAGCTAGCATTTGTTGCCCTTAACGCAGAGAAACTAAAGCAGATACCTTAAAGCAACTGAGGCCAATAGGAAAAGGGGACCAGGAACTAGAGAAAAGGTTAGATCAAAAAGAATTAACCTAGAAGGTAACACCCACACACAGGAAATCAATGTGAGTCAATGCCCTGTATAGCTATCCTTATCTCAACCAGCAAAACCCCTTGTTCCTTCCTATTATTGCTTATACTCTCTCTACAACAAAATTAGAGATAAGGGCAAAATAGTTTCTGCTGGGTATTGAGGGGGGGAGCGGGAGGGGGCAGAGTGGGTGGTAAGGGAGGGGGTGGGGGCAGGGGGGAGAAATGAACCAAGCCTTGTATGCACACATGAATAATAAAAGAAAAATGAAAAAAAAAAAAAAAAAAGATGCCTGGATGAGAGAGAGAGAGAAAGAAATAGCCAGAGAGAGGCTGGGGATCTTTAAGATGTTGCCCAGGAAATCAAGTTGCTCTTATGCAGTGATTACTACTATGAAGAAAGAGTAAGGAGGCAGCCCTCTATCAGTGCAGGAGAGAGGCCTCAGAGAAACCAATCCTGCCACACCTTGATCTTAGACTTCCAGCCTCCAGAAATGTGAGAAAACAAATTTCTCTTCTTTAAGCCACCCAATCTATGTATGTTGTTATGGCAGTGCACACTGACAAATACAAGAACTAATGACTGGAATGCCTTTGCAGGGCCTGCTTCTGTTCTACCAGTCAATATTTAAGCAGTACATACATGTGTACATATAGGGGTGTGGATGGGTGGGTGGGTGTAGTAGGGTGCCCTAGGCACTGCATCTATTGCACAGAAACAAAGGGGCCCAGCCCTGCTCTTATGTAGCTCAAAGGATGGGGGATACCTCATGGGGTCTCTCAGCAGATTCCCTCTGCTATTAAAGCTTGTGTGCATGCATGTGAGTCAGCCTCCCACAGATTCCTGGCTAAGACAACAGTCCAAGGGTCCTGGATCACCCCTGGATGTTCTGTCCAACGGACCTTTGGGGCTTGATCCTTTACCCTTTCAGGAACCAGAACTAAACTAGGACTCTGGGCTGCTCAAGAGCCTTGACCATAAGTAATCATACCTGCTTTTAAAGGGGATTTTATTCTAAATCAAGAAATTCCAGGATAAAAAGGGAAAGTCCCATAGCAAGAACATCGTATTTTTCTCTGATTTCTAAATTAATTCTTGCTATGGTTTGGGTATAAGTTGAGTGTGTCTGGAAAAGGTTCACATGCTGGAAGCTTGGTCCCCTGTGTTGGGGAAATGGGAGGGGATGAAACCTTTAGGAAATGGGACTTGGTGGGAGGTGGTTAGGTCATCCAAGGAGCTGCCCTTGAAAGGGATTAAAGTGGTTCCTATGGGATCCTGAGCTCTCTTGAGAGTAAGTTGTCATAAGAGCAAGTCTGACCCCGGAATTGTGCTTAGGATTCCATCTGGCTATGCCATCCCCCATGAGACCCTCACCAGAGCTAGGCAACGCTATTTGAACTGTCAGCCTCCAAAACTGTGAGCTAAAACCTTTTCTCTTTTCTTTTTTTTTTTTGGAGGTATAAATGGAGTTTATTAAAAATTAGGAAAGGAAAATACAAAGGAGAGCATGGTAGAGCCCAGGTGGAATCTGGAGACTGAGAGAATGTGCTTCCCTTCCCAAAGTACTTTTAAAACCTACGCTAACCTATGGGAAGGGAAGAACCAGGTGGTTCCCAACCAATAATCAATGAGTTGGTAAAACCTTTTTTCTCTAGAAAGTTAGCCTTCCTCAGGCATTTTGTTATTGTTACAAAAAATAGACTAATTCACCTCTTCTATGTTTTTCTCTAGAAATTAAAGATCATTGGATTGGAATAATTTCTAAAATGAACTTTCTTCTGTCAACAGCATTTTGATTCAGATAAGGGTGATTTGTTCTTTGATTTACTATAAAATCCCTCATCTGACTTCTGTTAGCTAGCTGAATGTTAATAATAACTAATGTTTGCACCAAAACAAAACTGCCCTCAAAAAAAGAGACCTGATTATAAAGTAAATAAGATAAAATAAAATGTCACTGTCAAATACTGACAAGGATGCAGAGGTAAGCAACTCATCAGTTGCTGGTGGGGGATGTAAAATGATACAACACTTTGGAAAGTGGTTTACCACTGTTTTCTATGGTTAAACTGAGATTTACCCTACAACCCAGGGACCCAACTTATAGGAATTTACAAGAGCAATTGTTCAAACAAAAAAAAAAAGCTGTATGGAAATTATTATAGTAACTGTTTGTGATTGTCAAAAGGATTAAGCTACTGATGCACACAATAACATGGATGAATCTTAAACTCATTTTGTTAAGAGAAAGGTGTCAAACCCCAAAGTTACATATTATGTACTTCCTTCCATAATACATTTTTAAAATTTATATTAATTTATTCACATGTGCATACATTGTTTGGATCATTGCTTCCCCCTACACTCCACCCCCATAATACATTTTAGAAAAGGCAAAGCAAATCAGTGTTTGCCAAAGAGTGGGAGAACAGTTAAACCTGCAGGGACACACAGGGGAATTTTACTGTGATAGAACAGTCACATAGAATACTGGTTGTTGGATATAAGGTGATACTATGCATTTAATTTCATAAAGCATGAACTTTACTGTATGCAAATTTTAAAATATCCAGTCAAGAGATTATGGAAAACAGACTGTGACAAATGACAAATTTATAACTATCATAAATGTATGACAAAACCTCAGTGAAGGGCCAGCAGAGTGGCTCAAGTGGTAGAGAACCTGCCTAGCAGGGGTAAGGCCCTGAGTTCAACCTCCACTAAACAAAACAAAACAAACAAGCATCTTACCAAAGGTGATGAGGGGGAGAAAGCTTGCCTTATAGCTGGAAACTGTAAAGCTAAAGAAATGTACGCAAGCTGCACTTTAGCTTGTAAATTTCTTCCTCACAGGGACATGGGCTAAAATTCTGAAAGCACTTTACATCTATACTAGGGTTGATGCTGACTTTTTTTTTTTTTTGGGGTACTGGGGTTTGAACTCAGGGTCTTGCACTTGCTAGGCACGCGCTCTACCACTTAAGCCATATCGCCAGACCAAAAGTTTTACTGTGATGCTGTTTTTTACTTTTCTGTTGTTATACTAGAGTTGAATAAATAGGTAAATAAATAGTAGAAATGGGAGACAGGGTATTCAAAAAATTACAAAGAATTACTAGAATGAAGCCTGTGGTGTTGAACTTAAGTTGGACACCATATTTAGCTTACCAGGTATACAGGTAGGCTGGTAGGTAGACTGAAGATAGATAGATAGGTAGATAGATAGATAGATATGTTTATACATGTGTGTGTATATATGAGTCAGTATATATACATATATTTCCTGAGCCTATCCAGTGAGGGGGCTTAGAAGCAATGAGATACCCAATAGTAATGAACACATTCTCACTCAGATCTAAAGGGTGAGGGTTTCAAAATATGATTCTCCAGTGAAAGGAATCACATGTCTCTAAGGAGAGACAATGCTTAATACTAGGGCTGAGACAAGGAAAATCTAAGAGGAGCCTGGAACATGGTATAGTGCCAAAGGCTAAGGAAGTGCTGCAAAAGCAAAAAGATGAGTCTGCAGGGGTGAGAGCTGAAACAATTTTGAGCAATGAAATAGATAACAGAGCCTTGGAGTATAACCAAGAATATAAAATAAATACACAGGAGTCTATTCTGACATAAATACATGATTGAAAAAATAAATGAATGGGGGATAAGAGACACATCTTCCTTATAAAAAATCCTAAATAATATATGTAGATACTTTGTCCTCCAGGAGTTGGAATTTAATCCTCTTGTTCTTGAGTGTGAGCTAGATTTGGTGTCTTGGTTCCAAAGAAGAGACTATCGAAAAGAAAAATAGAGACTGCAGTAGAGAAACCTGGCAGTCAACACCTGAACCCAGTGGATGAAGATTAACATCACCAATAATGTTGTATAGCCAGGTATGGTAGTGTACAACTGTAGTCCCAGCATCTTGGGAGATTGAAGCATGAGAATAGCTTGAGCCCAGAAGTTTGACATGAGCCAGGGCAACATGGCAAGACTATCTAAAAATAAATAAAATCATGTGAATGTCAGGTATTGACTGATATGATGTGATAAGGGCACCTCACCTATGTTCTTCCTTAAAGCCCATAACACCAATCTAATCATGAGAAAACAGTAAAAAATCCAAGTTGAGGAGCATTCTATGAATGTCTGACTAGTGCTTCTCCCAATTGTCAAGGTCACGAGAAGCAAGTAAGTCTGAGACTGTCATGGCCCAGAGGAAACTATGGAAGCATGCTGACTGAATGCCATGTGGGATCCTGGAATACTTGAGGAAATCCAACTGAAGATGGAATGTCTGTAAGGATGCTGGACAAGGATTAGTGAATCTAGATCCCAATGTCTAGTAAATGTGGACCCATTAAAGGTCTCAGGGAAAGAAGTTCAGCCAGTGTCCAGAAAGAGAAAGCTTACTTTTGTCACAGAAGATCAAGAGAGGAGAGGAAAACAAGATGAGAGGAGAAACATTCAGAACACAAGGGCTGTGGTTTTCAGTTGGTAAGGCACATCTGAAAGGTCCTCAGAACTCCGAATCCTGCTCTCTCACTAACATCACAAGGATGTCCTGAATAAAAAATGTTTCTCATGTGCCATTCATCCCTCCTGACATCCATGGGGTCTAGAGACATCACAGCCAGGTGTGACCAGAGACTGGTAAGTGTTTCCCAGAGGATAAGACTTAGCAACTACTCCTTAGGATTTTCTTAGCTTCAGTTACTGATGGACAGCTGTTTTTCCTCTAGCTCCAGGCTGCGGGTAAAACGGTACACTTCCAAATGAGAACAATGGAATCCACCTCTGAATCTTTTCTGGTTAATCTGACACAGCCCTCAGTTCATAAGACAATTACAACTTGATGTTCCATTGATAATGCACGGTCTTCACCTAAACTTCTCCCTAAAGCATTGGGAAGCACTGTAACTTCAACTTCCACCAAGTAACATATTGGGAAGGTCTTTCTGATTTTCATTTCTCTTTGCCTCTCATTCCACCATTTAGTTTATAGCTAAATCCTACCACTTACTCTCTTAGAAGCCAGCTGTATCTGGTCTGGTCATTTCTGACTTTGTCCAGCTGAGTTTACAGCTGGCATTATGAACCAACCTTTTCCTTCTGTCTTCATTATTTGACTCATGTAGCCTCAGCCACCCAGGGTAAGGTCCTCTTAGGCCTCTAAGACCTTAGGGAATGTACAGAACAATTCTTATGTCTGGAGAGAGGGTAGTGATGGGTCTCACTTGTGAGAAGGAGGCTCAGTTCTGCAGGAAGTTAGAGATGTGCAGTTGGCTCAGGGCAGCAGCTGCAGAAGAGGGAAAGGGGCACCCTGAGCAGCTTGATTTAACAACCTAGGGGAAATGTGTATAATGACTATGAGGCTTAAAGTAAAATAAGAGACCCAAATATTCTTATACAATTATATTAAATACTTCATTTTCTCCTTCTTGAGATCTTGATCATGCTGAAAAAAGACTATAGATGTACAATTCATTGAGATTCCTAGTCCCATTCCTATACTTTAGCAAATACACTAAGAGTTTGCACTAATATGCTCCAAAATGGACAGGATCAACCTGCTATGGTTTTGCAACTGGGACTATAAAAGGGAAAAACTTTTGGAGTAGCCAGCTTGCATACTGGCCAATTAACTCTGTTTATTAATCAAACTGACACTTTTCCCTTTTGGTCTAAATGCTGGAGGGTCCAAGGTTAACTCCCCTTCTCTGCAATTAAACCAAGCAGTCTTCTACCCCTTATCTCTCTCTGACCACTAGAGAAGTAAACCTGTCAGCCAAGATATATAGCTTTGGAGAACTAAGGCCAGCAGCCATTCTGGGACATGCACTTTGTCACGTAGTCAAGCTGAACCCCTGAATTCCCCTTTAAAAAGCAGACATTTTTTTCTCAAAGATGGACAACAGAACTTTGAGAAGCTGATTCTCTCTGTTCTCTTCTTCATCTAATGACTAATAAACCAAATTTCCTTTTCCTCAAAAACCCTGCTCTTGTTATTTGTAAATTGGCATTGAGACCAGGGCACCGGCATTCTGGTAACTGTTACAGTTTGGGATGTGTTTTGGTATGTCTCCCAAAGGTTTATGTATTGGCATCTTGGTCCTTGGTGTGATGATGTTAAGAGATGGTGGACCATTAAGAGATGAAGCCCATCTGGGCATAGTGGTTCTTGCCTATAATTCTAACTACCTGACAAGCAGTGATCAGGAGTATTGCAGTTCCAGGCCAGTCCAAGCAAAAAATTCATGAAGACCCCATCTCAACCAATAAAAGCTGGTCAGGAAGGCATGTGCCTGTCATCCCAGCTACTTGGGAAGTATAGATAGGAGGATTGTGGTCCAGGTTGGGCTGGCATAAATGTGAGACCCTATCCCAAATATAAATCAAGTAAAAAAAGGCTGGGGGCACGGCTCAAGTGGCAGAGTTCCTGCTAGCAAGTGCAAAGTGTTGGGTTCAAACCCCAGTACTGCAGATAAGTAATCAATCAATCAATCAATCAATAAGAAAGAGATGGATCTTAAAGGGAATTAGGTCATTAAGGGTGTTGTACTTGGAAGGGATTAATATCAGTTTTGTGGAATGAGTTAGTTCTCTTAAGAACTGGTTTTATGAAAGAGTAAGACTGGCTCCTCCCCTGGCTCTGGCTTCCTGACTTACTATATAATCTCTCCTTCACATGTGCTCCCACCATGATGCTACCTGCCATGAAGTGATACAGTCAACAGGGACCTCTGTAGAGTCTGATCTGATGAAGCCACCCAACTTGGTACTCAATCTCAAGCATTTCATCATAGTAACAGAAAACGACCTGAAGAGTGTGATCATCTTTCCCCTTTATCTTCTGAGTAGTAGATTGGACATGGCTGCTAGGGAAAAATGTGTGAAACACAAAAGGTAAAATATACTGAGTGCGGCTGGGGGTGAGGGAACATCTTCTGAAGCCTGAGTATACCCTCCATGGGGATGAATCCACACTGTCTAGGCCAAGGGAAACTGTAGAGAGAAATAATACAAGACATCTCTCAACCCTTCTAAGAGAAAACAGAGCCCAGATATTCTCTAACAAGACTGTACCCACCTGTTATGGTTTGTTTATGTGTTGTCCCCAAGGTTTCATATGCTGGAGGCTTCATTCCTAATATAGTGGGCCAGGTGTGATGATACATACTTGTAATCTCAGCACTCAGGAAGCTGAGGCAAGAGGATCATAAGTTTGAGACCAGCTTGGGCTACTTAATGAGACCCTGTCTCAAAAATCAGGGATGGCTCAAGAAGTAAGAGTGCCTACCTAGAGAGTGTGAGGCCCTGAGTTCAAACACCAGTTCTGCCAAAAGAAAAAAAAAAAACCCACCAAACCAGCCAAACAAACAAACAAAAATAATGACAAAAAACTCCAAATGAACAACAGAAAAAGAGGTGGTAGAACCTTTAGGTCTTACTAGGAGGTGGTTAGGTCATTGGGACCATTGCACTCAGAAGATATTAATGTAGTTCTTGTGGGACCCTGGATAGTTCTTACAACAGTAAGTTGTTAAAACACATGTTATAAAGCATGGCTGGCTAACTCAAGTTGGCCAACACAGATGGGGTCTATGATGTTGGATTTTCAGCTTCCAAAAGCGCTTTTCTTTATGAGTTCCTGGCTTCTGGTAATATGTTATAGCAACAGAAAATGAACTAAGACACCACCCTCAGTTGACCTAACACCCTGTCCCATCCCTGTCCCTGTCCCTGCCTTGTCCTCTAACTACTAAATGAAAGGAAGGACCTGGGCGCAAGTGGCTCACGTATGTAATCTTAGCTACTCAGGAGGCAGAGATCAGGAGCATCGTGGCTCAAGGCCAGCCTGGGCAAATAGTTTATGAGACCCTATCTGGAAAACACCCAACACAAAAAAGGGCTGGCAGAGTAGCTCAAGTGGTAGAGTACCAGCCTAGCAAGTATGAGGCCTTGAGTTCAAGCCCCAGTACTGCCAAGAAAAAAAAAAAAGAAGGAAGGAAGAAAAAAGAAATAAAGAGCCAAAGAGCTTGGCCCTGGCACTAGGAAGGCAGGAGGTATGGAGACAGGAGGATCACAAGTTTGAGGCCAGCCTGGGATACATGGAAAGACCCTATTGGGAAGGAAAGGGAAGGGGACACAAAGAAGGAAAGAAATAAAGAGAGAGAAAGAGAATGAAAGAAAGAGATGGAGACAGAGAAAGAAAAGAGAAAAGGAAACAGAAAGAAATCACATGTCCCTCATACTAGCTCATCAGGGAAGTCAAACTGGCATCAGAAATAGTGGGCAGGAGGACTGGAGATGTGACCCAATGGTAGAACACTTGCCTAGCATGCACAAAGTCCCAGGTTTGATCCCCAGCACTGAAAAAAAAAATAAGAAAGAAATAGTGGGTAGGAAATCAGGAAGTCACGTGTAGGCTGGGAGTATGCCATGGTGGGAGAGTAAATGCTCAGTATATACAAAGCCCTGGACTCCATTCCCAGCATTAAAACAACAGAAGTCATCCACATCACAGCAGGGCAAAAAAGAGATTTTTGAAGGGGGCTTTTTGTTCAAGAACACCATGAGACCTATGGAAACATGCTACAGTTCTTCTTTTCTATTTTCCCAAAAAAAAAAAAAAAAAACAGGAAAAGAAGAATACAAAGCACAAAGAACCAAACCTAGAAGAAGATATAGTTCCAGGAACAAAAAAAAACAACTTCCTATAACAGATTCATACTCTACAATTTTTTTTTCTGTACTGGAGATTAAACCCAGGGCCTCAGGCATGGAAGGCAAGTGCTCTACCACTTATATCCTGCCCATAGCCCTTTTGTCTCATTTTGTTTTGGTGGTACTGGAGTTTGAACTCAGGGCCTCATGCTTGCTAGGCAGGTACTCTACCATTTGAGCCACTCTGCCAGCCCTTTCTGCTTTTTTAGCTCACATGTATGCTTGGGCTGGCCTATACCATGATCCTGTTATCTATACTTCTATATAGCTGGGTTGACAGAAGTGTGTCACCATGCTTAGCTACTGATTGAGATTAGGTCTTTGGAACTTTTTTGCCTGGGCTGGCCTGGAACCATGATTCTCCTGATCATGTCCTAAGTAGCTAGGATTATAGACATGAGCCAGCTTCCCAGATACATTTTGGTTTTGAGATAGGGTCTCCTTAACTTTCCCCAGGCTGGCCTTGAACTCCCAATCCTCCTGCCTGTACCTCCTGAGTAACCAGGATTACAAGTATGCCCCATCATCCTTGACCTCTATGATAACTTAACATAATGTTAGGCCTGGGAATGTAGCTCAGTGGTACAGCACATGCTTAGCATGCACCAGACCCTTTGTTTGGTCCCCAGCACCATAAAAATAAAAAGGAATATAATGTTAGTTCATGACAAGGAGCTCAAAGATAAACTAAAAAAATAACAGTATGAGATGAAAGGAAAGCTGTGACTATTACAAAAGGCATCAATAATTTTAAAACAACAAAGCTGGCTGTTGCTGGGGTGGCCTTTGCAAGTCAGCAATTGAGAGGGGACAAATTTTGCTTTCTGACAATGCAGATTCTTTTGCTGTGCAGGCCTTTTCTGCAGATATGTAATCTGCCTATTGGAGTGATTTGTAGGGCAAATGCAGAATGCATGTTTCCTCCTGGGAAAGTATCTTTTATTAATGTGAGAAATCAAGTAGTATTAGAATTGGTCCAATAGTACAACTCATTAAAGTCAAGGGTCATCCTCTTAATATTGGGTTGAATGATGGCCAAAAAGTAGAAATAAAAGCTTACATAGAATTGTTAGCAATAGGCTGTTGACTACAGAGTTGTAGCTTCAGTGAGTGTGATGAAGCTACAGTAGGGGTGACCTCCTGGATTTGATGACTGGTATTTGGCCATCTGTACACCATTCATACCAGACAATGGACCAATGATGAACTTTCTGAGAAGGTGAAAAAGTATAGCAACCTCTTTGATTTCCACAAAAGAATTGAACAGTACCATTTTGAAGATCATAGTAAAGGCAGATTGTCTTAGAGTTAGATGACAATTATTAAAAAACAAAACTTTTGAAATATATGTTACTTGAATAGATATTGCTATCAGAATTTAAAACCCCAAACACTGTTTTTAAACCTCAAAACAAATTATATAATGCACATATTACTTTTGAATTATTTCATTGGATATATTGAATTCTATATCTTGAAATTTTTGTTTCCTCATAAGCATATAAAAATAAAGCTTGAGGGCTTAGCAGAGTGTCTCAAGTGGAAGAGTACCTGCCTAACAAGCATGAGGTCCCGAGTTCAAACTCCAGTACCACCAAATAAATAAATAAATAAAAATAAAGCTTAAACAACTGTATGAGACTCAGAGCTCTGAGTCCAAGTCCATGCCCAGCAGATTACTTGGATTTCAGAGCTGCCTCCTTGCTGCATGTGAGCAGGACTGAGAGCTCTGAGCTCAGGTCAAGCAGATCAGTTTCCAGTGGATCATTCAATTTCCCTAATCTCATTCCCACAGAGTGGTTTACTGCTGAGTGAAATCTGAAAGTACTAAGACCAGAGCAGGGAGAGTGTTCTTCCCATCCAGTGCAGATCCTGGTGCTCTGAGTGCTTTGTTCACTCTTCTATGCACTTGGAGATCATACCTAGGCTCAAACATTTGCTGCCTTGCGTGCCCAAACTAGGGGGCCTCTGGAGTGAATGGGAACTACCCAGGACACAGGACACAAAATTTGCTGGGGCCAGCAACAGATATGGGTATGCAAAGAAAGGAAGCTCCTGAAGTGAATGTAGCCCTGAAGCTGACAACTGACCCTTGACCAGCCCACATACAGCACCAGACTGAACAATGTTGTTGATGTTCTGGGGGTTTGTTTTCTTGTCTCTGAGTGGTACTGGGCAGTACTCAAGAGAAGGCTGCTCATTAAGAAGACCCCCCTAAATGAAATGGAAAGCCATATTTTGCCCAACAGATGTGCAAATTTCAACTTATAAGCACAAGAATTATGAAAAAGCAAAGCAACATGACTCCTTCAGAAGTTCACAACTCTTAAATAACTGAATTCAAAGATATTGAAACAGTTGAAATGCCAAAGAATTCAAAAGTCTAGTTTTAAAAGTGATCAATGAGGGCTGGTGGAGTGGCTCAATTGGTAGAGCATCTGCCTAGCAAGCATGAAACCCTGAGTTCAAAACCCAATACCACCAAAAAAAAAAAAAAAGAAAGAAAGAAAGAAAAGAAAAAAAAGATCTATGCCCTCAAAAAGATTCAAATGAACAGATGAATGATGTAAAAAAATAAGTTCAAGACATGGATAAGAAAATCAACAACTTGGATTGGACAAGAAATTCAAGCAAACAGTAGAGACTCTGAAATGAGCAAACAAACATACAAAGAAACAAATGAAAATCATGGTAATAAAAAGCTCCATACATCAAATAATAAATTTCAGTGGAAAGTATCAACAACAGAATAGACAGAAGAAAATCAGAATCGAAGCCAAGATTGAGGAGTTATTACATTCAGATGGTAATAAAGAAAAAAAAAGCTATCATGATAACAACATCCAGACCTCTGGGACAATGAAGAGACTAAATCTATGAATCTATGGTATAGAAGAGGGGACCAAGATATAGAATGAAGGCATAGCATACCTATTCAGTAAAATTATAGTTGGGCTGGCAAAGTGGCTCAAGTGGTAGAGTGCCTGCCTAGCAAATGTGAGGCCCTGAGTTGTACCTCCCAGTACTGCCCCCCGCAAAAGCAAACAAAATCAATAAAATGATAGCAGAAAAGTTCTCAAATCTAGGGAAAGAAATAGACATTCAAATACATGAGGCACTTAGAACCCTAAATAGACAGGATTGGAGAAGAAGCTCTCCACATTATATCATGGTTAAAATGGCAAGAGTACAGAACAAAGAATACTTAAAGCTGCAAGACAGAAGTACTAAGATGTATATGAAGACAAACCTATCAGAAAACATCAGACCTCTTATCAGAAATGCTAAAGAGCAGGAGAGAATAGACTGATGTATTTCAAGGCCTGAAACAAAATAACTGCCAACCAAAGTTATCCTTTAAAATTGAGGAGAAATAAAGACCTTCCATGATAAGAATATACTGAAGTAATTCATGATCATTGAGTCAGCATTACAGAATATACTTAAAGGAATAATATATAGAGAAGAGGAAGAAAGATATACAAAAGCACAACATCTCAGGAAAGAATAAATCTCACTAGGAGATTACAGTAAATCTGTAAGATGAAGTTAGTACAACCCTCTTAACAGTAACTCTAAATACGGACAGTCTTAACTCTCCATTTTTAAAAAAGATGCAGACTGGTTGCATGTATTAAAAAACAAGACCTAAACACTGGTTGCTCATGCCTGTAATCCTAGTTACTTAGGTGGTTGATGTCAGGAGGATCATGGTTCAGGCCAGCCTGAGCAAATAGTTTGCAAGACTCCATCTCCAAATTAATCATATCAAAAATGGACTGAGGGTGTGGATCAACTGGGGATGTGGCTCAAGCAGTAGAGTGTCTGCTTTGCAAGTGAGAAGGCTCGAGTTCAAGCCCTAGTCCCACCAAAAACAAACAAACAAACCCAAGACCCAACTGTTTGCTGTCAACAGGTAACTTTCTTCACAGGCAAAGAAACACACAGACTCTGTGGAGTTTGCCACTTACAGGGACTTGGGAGTTTGGGAGTATGACGTTGCTCTTGTTTCCTGTTCCCTAGAATCTACCTTTCATCCTGCTTCCTCTTATCCCAAGTCATTTGGCCTGAGATCTTCACATCCTTTAAATTGGAGCTCCTATAAAACATATTTGTCTGTCTGTATCAATGGATTCTGCACCATTGGAGTTAATCAACCACAGATGAAAAATATTTTTAAAAAGTGTCTGTATTGAACACACCCTTTTCTTTGTCATCATTATTCCCTCAACAGTATAGTAACAACTATTTTCATGGCATGTACATTGTATTAGGTAGCTCAAGTAATCTAGAGATGATTTAAAGTACGTGCAAAGTTATGCATAGGTAAACACTGTAATATTTTGTAAAAGGGACTTGAGCATCCATGGATTTTAGTACTGGATCTGATCCTCTGTGGATCCCAAGGACAATTGTATATAGTCCTTCCTCATGCTGGAGTGCATTGCAGCTCATTTCATAATTTTGATGTATTATTATACTGATAAGCCTCTCTTCCACATCAGGGATGAAAGGAAGGTGCCAAGGGGATGGATGAAGGAGTGTCACTGAGGGAGAAGGCATCCGAGTACCCTACTCTACAGATTCAGGAAACACCAAAGAAATGCTTCCTGGATTCCAGGCACTGTTGGGCAGAAATAACAGATAGCCTGTGCTCATGGGAAGTTCAATAACTGGTAGAGGAGCAAATTAGTAACAGATGACCAATGTCAAGAGTGATACAAGACTTGCTTTAAGTTAATGTAGGTGTTCTGGGAAGACAGAGGGAAGGAAGCAAATGCACGTGATGAGGGCATTTCTGAGTTGAGTGGTGGAATTGTTTGGCAAAACCTTGGAGGAAAGAAAGGCTAGGGTTCGTCCTACTTTCAGACCTCTAAGCAGGTCCCTGTGGCCAAGGGTTAGGTGAAAAGACTGGTTGGGGAAAGTGAGGTTGGACAGGTGGCAGGCATGTCCAAGTCTGAAAAGAAATGCCCATTAAACTATTTCAGCACAAGCTCTGGGAGGGCTCTGGACAGAAAAGGAAAAATACAGGCTTGAGTTTTAAAAGGTTCACCTAGCTGCTACATAGGAGAGCAAGCACAAAGAAAGGACTGAAGATAGTGTCTTTCCTTGGTAGTAATCCACCTGTGGTGGCCTAGAGGGATCTAGAGAGTCCAACACAAGGTGAGTGGTGGTAGCTGGGATCTGAGAGAGACAGAACACAGGATCTACACAATTCAGCAACTGACCAAATGTGAGGAGAGGGAAGGGCATTCATGTTCACTGAGATGGGGAGTCCACACAGAGGAGCAGCGTGCTTTATGGGAAAAGTAGATATTTCCATTTGAGGCTTGTTGACCAACTGAGTTTGGAACAGAAGTGTGGGCATCTGGATGTACAGGGCTTTAAGAAAGGATGACTGTGAGAACCATAGTGAGACCAGAACTAGAAATATGGACTGAAGTGCCATCAGCACACAGTTGGTGACTTCAGACAGGGAATTAGGATGATATCACCTGGATGACTCCATCTCCCAAGAGGAACAAAGAGCCAAGCCTAAAAACCCTGTGAATGAAAAAATTCAAGGAAGGTGAAAGAAGGCCTTCAGGGGGAGTATTGGGGAGGAATAATCAGAGAGCAGAAAAGACCCCAGGAGGGCTGGGTCAGGGGAGGTAGGGTGGAAAGCACTCAGTCCTGGAAGCCAGGAAGATAAGAAATGAAGATGGGAAATGAAGATCAACTACTTGGCTTGGCCATTAGAAGGTCAGAAGGGTCATTGGTAAGAGCATTTGCCTGCAGGGTAGGGAAGTGGAAGAGGAAGTGACTGTGGTGGGGAATATGGAGAGTAAGGAGTAGCCTGTGAAGACTAGAGTGTCCAGCACAGCAGTGTTGAAGTGTGGTCCCATGGTGATGGGCTGGCAGGGTTCTGAGAGAGACGCAGAAGACTCTAAAGAGTTGGTGGGCTGGGCGCCAGTGGTCCATGCCTATAATCCTAGCTACTCAGGAGGAGATAAGGAGCATTGAGATTCAAAGCCAGCCTGGGCAAATAGTTAGCAAGACCCTATATATAAAAAAAAACCCATCACAACAAAAAGGTTGGCAGAATGGCTAAAGCAGTAAGATCGTCTGCCTGGCAAGCATGAGGTCCTGAGTTCAAACCCCAGTGCCATCAAAAAAAAAAAAAAAAAGGCTTGCCAACACCGAATGTGAACAGCATAGGTAGAAGACACAGAGTGCTGTTAAACTTCTTATGCTTCATTTTCATCCTTTGCAAAATGACAATGGTACAACTATGTCCTGGGTGTTGTTGTGAGGATTAAAAGGAAGTCATCCAGAGAAAGGACTAAGCACAAAATTAGTAGTTGTGGTTGCTCAGGTCAAAATCTTGGAGTAACTTTTAACTTCTTTTTCTCTCACAACCTACATCCAGTTTGGAGATATATCCAACATTGGGATCCCCAAATGCCACCTTCTGAATCTGACCATTTCTCCCCGCCTCCACCCTCGTCCAAGCTACCTTCCAGCCCGATCATTGCTGTGGCTTTCTAGTGGTCTCCTTAGCCTACCTGTGCCCTCCCTCCTCCATCTACTCTCACCTGGTGACCAGAATGATCTTGTTAAGCATAAGTGCACAGTAGCCTATTATATGTTCTATGAAGAATTAGAGGAAATGAGCTCAAAGCTTTAAACATAAGGAAATGATCAAGACATGGAAACGCTAATTACCCCTGATTTGATCGTTACATGCCCAATTCATGTGTTGAAACATCACACCTTACCACCTAAGTATGTACAATTATTACACGCTATCCAAACAAAAAATCCCACAGAAAATAACAAACAATAACAACAACAACAAAAACCAGTAAGACAACACCTCTGTTGAACACCACGGATGTAGAAGCCAAGTCCTCACCAGAGCAGAAGGCCCTGCGAACCTCCCCCACCTCTCACTGTCTCTGGAGCTCACACTGGACAGTCCCCTCAATCCCAACTATCCTCCCATCCTCCTGGCCTCACCTGCAAGTCTCTAGCCTCAGGCTTGCCTGGCCTTCTTCACGTCAAAGGTCACTTCCTCACTGACCCATGCTAGCCAGAGTCCTGCACTCCTTAAACCCCCTCTCCAACTTTGCTTCTACTTAGCATTATAATTATCTGACATGTTCCTATATTTTATTTAGGTTTTTAAATTGTCTTCTGGTCTGTATCTCCCACGAGCCACAGGGATTTTTTTAGCTCCGTAATTATCACTGCTGTGTGCTCACCTGGGTGCCTCCGCTCTCCGCTCTCCTCCGGAGCTCCAGAGACGCGGCGGGTCAGGGCGCAATATAACTTGATTGACTATGTGATGCAAAGACTAGTAAGTTTTACATCTCCCAGTTTCCTCAGATGTGGGTCTGCTACCATGCCTCCCGAGCTGTTTTCCAGAAGATGTCTGACCAAGAGCTGTGAATAGCTGAATCCCAACGAGACTAGATTTAAACCTAGAGGCTCTAAACGTTCGGAGAAAGTCTGGAGGGCTGCGAAGGTCGCCTCACCCCCAACTCCACCCTCTCCCGGCCTCGTTGCCCCGCCCCCGGGATCAGGGCCCGCCCCCTACAGACCCCTCCCCTCCCCCTTCCTGGGGGCGGTACCAGGAGGCGGGAGGATCGCGGCGCAGCAGCCGCGGGACACAAAGCGCGGCCGGCGGGACGCAGGGCGGGAGCGCGCACTCGCGCGGCATCGGAACCGTGCTGGCGGAGGACGGAGACCCTCACTCCCCAGGTGAGCTGGGAGAGGAGGCCCGGCGCCGGCTCTCTGCGGCGTCCGCAGTCCTGCCCCGCGCGGGTCAGCATCCCCGTGGTGCCCCAGGTGTGCGGCCGATGCTGGGTAATCTGAGGTGGTGGCCTGCTTGTTCTGTCATCCTCCGGGGCGGTGAGGGGTGGCCGGCACTTTAACGTAAGGCCTCGAGGGAGCCTTGCAGCTGGACCAAACTTTAGGAAACCAGGTCTTCCTGCGGCGGCCATGCCGATGTGTGGGTGCGAGTTGCATGTTCCCGCCCTGGCCCAAGTGGTCGTGCGGTCGGTTGTCCGGGAGCACAGCCGTCCCCGATGTAACGGGGTTTACGCAGATGGGTGGAGGCCTGCCCACCTCCCCGGCCTCGCCTGCTGCGCAGCGGGGTGCCGGGGCTGGGGACCCAGACCCTTCGCGCTGCTCCACCTCTGGAAGACGTGAGGACCCTGGTCTTCCGAGCACTCACTGGCGTCCAGTTGTGGAGAAGCATCTCCCCCCAACCCCTGCTCCCTGCCCCCTACTCCCGTCAATGCCATTGCGTCCCACCGCGAAAGACTTACCTGCTTCCTTTGGTCGTATTCCCGGTTTGCACCTGGGAAGACTGTTCATAATGGGACAGCACTTTTTGGGAACCCTCTGCGAGTTTTACCTGTTGCAGAATAGCCCCTTTTCTGCCCATGAGCGCGCCTAGTAATAAACCCCTTGTAGGAGTCTGTCTCACGTTTAGGGTGTTTCATACTCACTTCGTGCTCATGTATTAATGCCTCCGGGTAGGACTGTTTGCAGGAGGGAAGTGAAGAAGAGTGTTTGGGTTTCTTTGTGCTGTACAGGACTTAGGCCAAGTTTTGGAACCACAGAGGAGGTCCAGAGAGGCGACCCTTAGGGAAGGTAAAGTGATGTCCAAGGTCAGTAGGCGGGAGGACTATGAACGATGTAGAGTTTTTTCTTGAAGTCCTTTGCTGTGTTCTCCAGATGCTTCACAGTGGACTTATGAGTACTTTTAAAGCAGAAAAAAAAAATAATAAGATAATGAAAACTAGCCTTCTCAGAACACTAAGCCAAGCAGTTTTATGAGGGATGTGCAAGAGTTATGTGCATGTTGCAAGGAAAATGCTCACGTGATTAGGGCAGCAGTACGCTTTCACCTGCTGTCCCTGTTCTGTTTGACTTACACATTATCTGTTAGTGTCTTAAACGATTACAGATCAAACTAGTATGTAGTCACTTGCCACACGTTAAGGTTTTGGTCAGTGATAGGCCACATATGAAGGTGGTCCCATAAGATTATAATGGAACTGAAAAATTCCTGTCACCTAGTAATGTAGCTATTGTAACCTCATAGTGATTTAACATCCTAGTTCAAGTAATCACTCCAGCATTTCTGGTGATGATGCTGGAGTAAACAAAACTTCTCTGCTAGTCATGAGTATAGCACATATAATTATGGGTTTTTTAAATTTTTCGCTATACTAAGGTTTGAACTCAGGGCTTCACACTTGCTGCTAGACAGGTGCTCTACTGCTTGAGCCACACCTCCAGCTAGCACATACAGTTATGTACAGTGCATAATACTCTTCTTTTTGGTGGTGCTGGGGATTAAACTGAGGACCTCATGCATGCTAAGAACATGCACTGAACTACATCCTCAGTTCCATGATACTTAATAATGAGAATAAATAACTATGCTATTTGTTGACATATTTACTATACTATAGACTTTTTATCATTATTTTAGAGTGTGCTCTTTTTGTTTATAAAAAATGTTCACTGTAAAACAGTATACCTTGCTACACCAGCAACAGCCTCATACACCTCATGTTTACTTAGTCTCTTGACTGCATTAAGAGGCCACTTCAAGTGATTAACCTACAGGTTAATCTACACTAGCAGGTTTATGTGAGTATACTTTGTGATGTTTGCACAGTGACAAAATTGCCTGACAATTCTTTTCTCAGAATGTATCCCTGTCATTAAGCAGCACCTCCTGTAGATTGGTAAATAAAAGTAGGATTAGTATGTTTACATAAAATTCAGATCCAATAAAAATTTAGAGGATAATAGTGGTTTTGGTTTGGAATAAGAAAGTAACAAGTCTTCTCCAAAGAACTTAAACTTCAGACAATACTTAACACCATCAAATTATAAAGAGAAAAAGGAAAAGGAAAAGTTAGGATTAAAAAAGTTTTGAATTTATATGAACTTTGATGGAAAACTGATTTTCTCTAATCATTTATTTTATACATTGTGATATGCAGGGCTGCTTGGTAGGCGAGCTGATGTGGTCATTTGCCAACAGAGTGTGGTAAATCCCTTAGGATTAGTATGTCCTTTGTTTTGCATCATTATGAATGTTCACCAGAGTATAAGTGTCCGGATCCTCCCCTTTTATGGTGAATGGCTTTAGATGCTGGTTGGCGGATGGTTCTTCTTAATTTCTTAAGATGGCTTACTATATTTCACTTTTTTTTTCTGTTAAAGCATTTCTGAATTTGGAGTGCATCTTAAAATTGATGTTGTCTTAGCATCAGGTCAGCTTTTGACAGATTTTCTTTATTTGTCTTAAATCATGGCATTTTGGATTTCATGAAATATATTTTTCTCTGACTGTATTGTCTAAAGAGACAATTGAAGACAATTGAAATTGATCATTTCCTCCTCCTCCCCCATACCTACTGCAGGTACTTCACACTAGATTTCTGGCTGCACCTCTATACCACCATCAAATTTTCCTATTTGCTGCCTCAGGAAGTGGACAGCTGAATTTCAGTCATTGCTGGCCCTAGAACATCCAAGGGAAGAACCTTGGTGTCCTGTCCAGGAAGGGAGACTTATCTTAAAGTGGGGTGGGTATGAGTCCCTCATCCAGCCTTGCCTCTGTACAAGATAGTCATATGTTGCAAAGCGAGGGCTATATGTTCTAAGAAAAACCTTGATAGGTGTACAAACATTGTACAATACTTACAGAAACTGAACCAGCTCTGATGTCACTAAAAGGCATAATCTTAGAACCACCCTTATATATATGGTTTGGCTTGGTTTTATGCATTGATGACTGTTCTGCTCATTTCTTTCTTTCTTTCCTTTTTTTTTTTTTTTGGCGATACTGAGGTTCGAACTCAGGGCCTTGCACTTGCCATGCAGGTACACTCCCACTTGAGCCACACCCCCAGCTCTTTTGCTCATTTCTTGAAATGACTTTGTATCCAGATGTCTGTGCCTCTTTTTCCTCATTAGTTAAGTGAGAATAGTTTTCCCAGGTCACTTAAACTAATAGATGAGGCTCTGGGCTCACACCTGTGATCTTAACTACTTGGGAGGCAGAGATTAAGAGGATCAGAGTTTGATGTCAACTCAGGCAAATAGTTCATGAGACCCTATCTTGAAAATACCCAGCACACAAAGGGCTGGCAGAGTGGCTCAAGTGGTAGAGCACCTGCTTAGCAAGCCTGAAGCCCTGAGTTCAAACCCCAGTGCCACAAAACAACAACAAATGGATGGGGCAACTAAAGGTTCCCTAAAGCTCTGAAATTTTGTGACTTAAAATAGGACTTTAAAAAGAAGTCTTTAATATTAGAATTTTTGAGTAACTGATATAGATTAGACCAACAACTCTCTGAGCTTGGTGTCAGTGAGGAACAGGTTTGTGACTGCTGCTTCCTGGCTCCCAGGCCTCTGCCCCAGGTTTCTTACTGGTTACTAGTTCCTGGGTGGGTTTTACACTGGGTGCTTGCAGTGAATTTGTTCCTGACTACAAATAAGAGGTACTGTGCACAGAACTTACTGTTTGATAATCCTGGGCTCCTGTCCCCTCCTGGGTCCCCAGTCACTTCAGTGTTAGAAACTTTTGTAGTCTTCTTAGACCTTGAGCTCCATGTGTGTTACTTAGAAATGGTTGCATTCAAATATCATAATGAAACCCCTTTGTACAGTTAGTATACACAAATAAAAAAGAAAGAAAAAAGAAATGGTTTCATCTAAAGTGTTTGTTTGTTTGGCAGTAATGGGGTGTGCTTGCTGGGCAGGTGTTAAGCCACTTGAACCACACCCTCACACCCCCAGTCATTTTTGGTTTAGTTTTCAGGTAGGGTCTTGAGATTTTTCCCAGGGCTAGCCTCAACTTGCCATCCTACCTATGGCCTTTGGAGTACCTGGGGCCCCAGGTGCGTACCCCATTCCCGGCTTGCTTGTTGAAATAGGGTCTTGCCAACTTTTTGCCCAGGATGACCTTGAACTGCAATCCTCCCAATCTCTACTTCCTTAGTTGCTGGGATTACAGCAGTGAGCCAGTGTGCCTGCCTTCATCCAGTTTTTTTAGTGTTATGGAGTACTGTTTGACTCAGGGGAAACTTCACATCAGCCCAGGATTGTAACATTTTATTTTAGTTTATTTTGTTTAACATGACTTAAAGTAATTGCAATAGAAAATATGGGTGATTTCTCCATCAACTGTTTTCTTGAACTGTCAACTGCTGTGTTTATCTACATTTAGGATGACTAGTTCTTGGATCTCTTTTAGAGCCTTTGAATTGTTGGTTTTGACACTGACCTTCACAGCAGGCTCATTCTTTAGAAGTAGAAACCCAAATACTCAATCTTCTCAGATTCTGTGGACTGTTAAATCTGTGTAGAGAGCAAAAAAAAGAGCAACAGTGTGTTGTGCCCCAGGCTCCTGATTGCATGGCTGAAATTTCAGATAGGAAAGTAGGAATAATCATGAGGTGTGTGTGTGTGTAGTGGGGAATTGTTCTTAGGGTTTTCTAATGTAGATTTTATAGGCTGTGTTGTTTTATTCTCTTCTTTATAGCCAACATGAACCAAGAAAGGTTACAATTGGTTCTGGTGAAGAGAAAGTGTCTTACTGTTTTATAACATGAATAGAGTGGGTTTGAACATGGAATGTTTGGTTGAAGCAAATTAATGTTCTTTCCTTATAATTAGGTTTACTAATACAGATTCTTGCATGACATTAAGAATTTCCAGTTTGGTGGAGAGCTGAAAAAGATCATTTTCCAGTATATTCTGGATACAAAAGTCCTGCACATACTTAATAGAAAAAAATTCTATAGTATGCAAACTACTTCTTATGTTTGTGTGCTTTTAGTAGGCAGGAGGAAGTATATACGAGTTGGTATTCAACTGGAGTTTGACCTTGCTTTGAACTTACTTACAAGCCTGTGACCCTGTAACTGTGAATCCACATTTATTGGATTCACTCAGAGAAGCCAGTGACTTGAGCACAGGTAGTTGGGGCAGGAGAAAGACTGATTGGGAAAGCTACAACCACAGAAGATAGAGGCTGTCTTCTACAGAGATTATCTTGCCTAGTAGTTGCTGGGGTAAGGCTTGAACAGGGCGTTGTGGGGAAGCACAGCAGGTACTCAGCCACCAGGATAGCTACAAATCTTGGGTGTCTGACGCATGGGTTGCTGTTATCTGTAGGTCACTGGGTGTTCTGGATTCTGTAATCTAAAGAAAAGTTACTAATTAGAAAGTTTTATGATTCCTGTCTTTATATTTGCTTTTCCCAGGAATCTTTAATTCTGCAGTTAATTGTTAGGATACAAAAGGCATGTTTTTCCTCAACAGAGGAAGGGGGAGATGAAGAAAAGCAACTTCCCCAGGAGGAAGGGGGAGGTAACTGCAAGGCACCTCTGGGACAAGATAGTGAACTGTAACTCCCCTCCCCCCAACTGCACAGTTTTAACCCTTTAGGTGACTTCAGTCAGCAACATCTTCTGCTGTAAAGCCAGTGGGAAACCAGCAACATATTACTCACCCGCGTGACATCCAAAATAATGACTTTTTTTTTTTTTTTCATTTTTCTTTTATTTATTCATATGTGCATACAAGGCTTGGTTTATTTCTCCCCCCTGCCCCCACCCCTCCCTTACCACCCACTCCACCCCGTCCCGCTCCCCCCCTCAATACCCCGCAGAAACTATTTTGCCCTTATCTCTAATTTTGTTGTAGAGAGAGTATAAGCAATAATAGGAAGGAACAAGGGGTTTTGCTGGTTGAGATAAGGATAGCTATACAGAGCGTTGACTCACATTGATTTCCTGTGCGTGGGTGTTACCTTCTAGGTTAATTCTTTTTAATCTAACCTTTTCTCTAGTTCCTGGTCTCCTTTTCCTATTGGCCTCAGTTGCTTTAAGGTATCTGCTTTAGTTTCTCTGCATTAAGGGCAACAAATGCTAGCTAGTTTTTTAGGTGTCTTACCTATCCTCACCCCTCCCTTGTGTGCTCTCGCTTTTATCATGTGCTCATAGTCCAATCCCCTTGTTGTGTTTGCCCTTGATCTAATGTCCACATATGAGGGAGAACATACGATTTTTGGTCTTTTGAGCCAGGCTAACCTCACTCAGAATGATGTTCTCCAATTCCATCCATTTACCAGCGAATGATAACATTTCGTTCTTCTTCATGGCTGCATAAAATTCCATTGTGTATAGATACCACATTTTCTTAATCCATTCGTCAGTGCTGGGGCATCTTGGCTGTTTCCATAACTTGGCTATTGTGAATAGTGCCGCAATAAACATGGATGTGCAGGTGCCTCTGGAGTAACAGTCTTTTGGGTATATCCCCAAGAGTGGTATTGCTGGATCAAATGGTAGATCGATGTCCAGCTTTTTAAGTAGCCTCCAAATTTTTTTCCAGAGTGGTTGTACTAGTCTACATTCCCACCAACAGTGTAAGAGGGTTCCTTTTTCCCCGCATCCTCGCCAACACCTGTTGTTGGTGGTGTTGCTGATGATGGCTATTCTAACAGGGGTGAGGTGGAATCTTAGTGTGGTTTTAATTTGCATTTCCTTTATTGCTAGAGATGGTGAGCATTTTTTCATGTGTTTTCTGGCCATTTGAATTTCTTCTTTTGAGAAAGTTCTGTTTAGTTCACCTGCCCATTTCTTTATTGGTTCATTAGTTTTGGGAGAATTTAGTTTTTTAAGTTCCCTGTATATTCTGGTTATCAGTCCTTTGTCTGATGTATAGTTGGCAAATATTTTCTCCCACTCTGTGGGTGTTCTCTTCAGTTTAGAGACCATTTCTTTTGATGAACAGAAGCTTTTTAGTTTTATGAGGTCCCATTTATCTATGCTATCTCTTAGTTGCTGTGCTGCTGGGGTTTCATTGAGAAAGTTCTTACCTATACCTACTAACTCCAGAGTATTTCCTACTCTTTCTTGTATCAACTTAAGAGTTTGGGGTCTGATATTAAGATCCTTGATCCATTTTGAGTTAATCTTGGTATAGGGTGATATACATGGATCTAGTTTCAGTTTTTTGCAGACTGCTAACCAGTTTTCCCAGCAGTTTTTGTTGAAGAGGCTGCTATTTCTCCATCGTATATTTTTAGCTCCTTTGTCAAAGATAAGTTGCTTATAGTTGTGTGGCTTCATATCTGGATCCTCTATTCTGTTCCACTGGTCTTCATGTCTGTTTTTGTGCCAGTACCATGCTGTTTTTATTATTATTGCTTTGTAATATAGTTTGAAGTCAGGTATTGTGATACCTCCTGCATTGTTCTTTTGACTGAGTATTGCCTTGGCTATTCGTGGCCTCTTGTGTTTCCATATAAATTTAACAGTAGATTTTTCAATCTCTTTGATGAATGTCATTGGAATTTTGATGGGAATTGCATTAAACATGTAGATTACTTTGGGGAGTATAGACATTTTTACTATGTTGATTCTACCAATCCATGAGCATGGGAGATCTCTCCACTTTCTATAGTCTTCCTCAATCTCTTTCTTCAGAAGTGTATAGTTTTCCTTGTAGAGGTCTTTCACATCTTTTGTTAGGTTTACACCTAGGTATGTGATTTTGTTTGAGGCTATTGTAAATGGAATTGTTTTCATACACAAAATAATGACTTTTAAAATCAACTAAAAGCATGTGGAGCTGAAGGGTTTACTTAGGTCTTTCCTTGGTAACAACGTTGGATGAATTGCTCAGCCTCTCTGTGCGCGAGTTTCTTCCCCAGTAAATTGGGGATAATTATAGTGGAATTTGCCTAGGACATGATGAGCGCTCAATGAATACATTAGTTTTGTACTGTCAAGAGTTTATTTAGCAAAAGGAAGTACTCTACTGAGGGGTCAGAGGTAGAGGCGTGTCTCTAATGGTTCCAGTCATCCACAGGCTATAGATCTGAAGGCCTGTACAACTGAGGGGGAAGTGTTCAGAAAATCTCCTGGGCCACGTTTTAGTTTTCTCCCTCAATCTTTAAGGTCACTTGACTGAAACAAAAATAAACTACAGTGTTTGACCTATAGAAAGAACTACTCAGAATGGCAAAATATAGAGACATGTCAATTAGAAATTTGGATCTCTTAAAGGAAAACACTCCAGCTGGGCGTAGTGGTGCACATCTATAATTCCACTTACTTGGGAGGTGGAGATAGGAGGACCAAGGTTTGAGGCCAGCCTGGGCAAAGTTAGACCCTGTCAGGCATGGTACATGCAAAAAAAAAAAGAGGAAAAGACTATTAACCAAGATTTTATTGTGACTCTCAGGTCTGTCCTTTTGTCCTCTGGTGTGTATGTATATTTTGCCAAGTTCAGAAGTTCTGTGTCTGTTGGAATTCTCTTTTACTAATTTTAGTGAATTTAGTATTTATTCATTTATTTAATAGGTTTCATCATGGTATAATGTACTTTCTTTTTTTTTTTCTGTTTTTTTTTTTTTTTCATTTTTCTTTTATTATTCATATGTGCATACAAGGCTTGGTTTGTTTCTCCCCCCTGCCCCCACCCCCTCCCTTACCACCCACTCCACCCCCTCCCGCTCCCCCCCTCAATACCCAGCAGAAACTATTTTGCCCTTATCTCTAATTTTGTTGTAGAGAGAGTATAAGCAATAATAGGAAGGAACAAGGGGTTTTGCTGGTTGAGATAAGGATAGCTATACAGGGCATTGACTCACATTGATTTCCTGTGCGTGGGTGTTACCTTCTAGGTTAATTCTTTTTAATCTAACCTTTTCTCTAGTTCCTGGTCCCCTTTTCCTATTGGCCTCAGTTGCTTTAAGGTATCTGCTTTAGTTTCTCTGCGTTAAGGGCAACAAATGCTAGCTAGTTTTTTAGGTGTCTTACCTATCCTCACCCCTCCCTTGTGTGCTCTCGCTTTTATCATGTGCTCATAGTCCAATCCCCTTGTTGTGTTTGCCCTTGATCTAATGTCCACATATGAGGGAGAACATACGATTTTTGGTCTTTTGAGCCAGGCTAACCTCACTCAGAATGATGTTCTCCAATTCCATCCATTTACCAGCGAATGATAACATTTCGTTCTTCTTCATGGCTGCATAAAATTCCATTGTGTATAGATACCACATTTTCTTAATCCATTCGTCAGTGCTGGGGCATCTTGGCTGTTTCCATAACTTGGCTATTGTGAATAGTGCCGCAATAAACATGGATGTGCAGGTGCCTCTGGAGTAACAGTCTTTTGGGTATATCCCCAAGAGTGGTATTGCTGGATCAAATGGTAGATCGATGTCCAGCTTTTTAAGTAGCCTCCAAATTTTTTTCCAGAGTGGTTGTACTAGTCTACATTCCCACCAACAGTGTAAGAGGGTTCCTTTTTCCCCGCATCCTCGCCAACACCTGTTGTTGGTGGTGTTGCTGATGATGGCTATTCTAACAGGGGTGAGGTGGAATCTTAGTGTGGTTTTAATTTGCATTTCCTTTATTGCTAGAGATGGTGAGCATTTTTTCATGTGTTTTCTGGCCATTTGAATTTCTTCTTTTGAGAAAGTTCTGTTTAGTTCACGTGCCCATTTCTTTATTGGTTCATTAGTTTTGGGAGAATTTAGTTTTTTAAGTTCCCTGTATATTCTGGTTATCAGTCCTTTGTCTGATGTATAGTTGGCAAATATTTTCTCCCACTCTGTGGGTGTTCTCTTCAGTTTAGAGACCATTTCTTTTGATGAACAGAAGCTTTTTAGTTTTATGAGGTCCCATTTATCTATGCTATCTCTTAGTTGCTGTGCTGCTGGGGTTTCATTGAGAAAGTTCTTACCTATACCTACTAACTCCAGAGTATTTCCTACTCTTTCTTGTATCAACTTAAGAGTTTGGGGTCTGATATTAAGATCCTTGATCCATTTTGAGTTAATCTTGGTATAGGGTGATATACATGGATCTAGTTTCAGTTTTTTGCAGACTGCTAACCAGTTTTCCCAGCAGTTTTTGTTGAAGAGGCTGCTATTTCTCCATCGTATATTTTTAGCTCCTTTGTCAAAGATAAGTTGCTTATAGTTGTGTGGCTTCATATCTGGATCCTCTATTCTGTTCCACTGGTCTTCATGTCTGTTTTTGTGCCAGTACCATGCTGTTTTTATTATTATTGCTTTGTAATATAGTTTGTATAATGTACTTTCATATTCACTGGCCCTATCACCTTTTCTTGTTTTCCTCCCATCTCCTTCATTTTCCCAAATAGTACCCCTTCTACTTTCATGTCTTTTTAAAATCTAGATAGATTTGGCATTTAAGAGAAAAAGTGGTATTTTTCTAAGTTTGGTTTATGTTGCTTAATATGAAATCTCTCATCTCTATTCCTGGAAATAACATACTTTTGTTCTAATTTATGGCTGAATAAAACTTGATTGTGTATGTTTTCCATGTCCATTCATATGTCGAAGGGCACCTAGGCTGATCACCTGGTGATATGGCTCAATCCTTGCCACAGAGGCATCCGCTACCAACCAGTGTGACTGGGCTGAGTAGTCTAAGACACTAATCCAGAAGACTCTGAGTCCTTGTGTCAACTGAACAAAGAACTGGACAGAGATACAAATTGCAAAACAGTAACACACTTTGTTGGAAGAAAAGGAAAGAAAAAGTAAGGAAAAAGAAAAGAAACGCACTGTTGGAGAAGCAGTGGGTCCCTGCCTGATGGCAAGGAGGTATTGATTAGCAAAACTTTATTGAAAGAAAAGAAAGAAGCACCTCAAGGGAAGTGGTGGGCCTTTGCCAGGTGGCACGGAAGCATTGATTTCTTTGTTTAAGCTCAATTTATAAGTTTTAAGGTGGAAAAATTCTGGGCAGTTCTTAGGGAGGGGGCTAGGGTGGCTGGCAGGTATACCTAATACAGCCTTTTCACATAAAGGGCATTCTGCACATGAGCTATGTTAATTTTTAGGCCTTTAATTGTATGTGTAACATTCGACCAATATTTATGAGGTCCTAAGTAAGAGAACTTGGCCTGGGAGGTCTGGGGCAGGTTTTTTTTTTAATAAGTAAGGCAGACCGGATGGCACCTCTTCTGGACCTATCTTGCATTTGTGACCACCAGGGTATTTACAATTTAGAGCAGATTTGTTGGTCTAGAGATGGTTTAGGCGTGTGCTGGGATGCCTGTTAGCTTTGTTTGCTTAAGGGAGCCCCTGGTAAATTATTTTCCCTGTCTGCTAACCTGTCTTACCGTCTCATCCTTCATTCCTTGAACTCCCCTGCTACCTCAACTTCCCAGAGGGTTCATGTCCTGACCTTCCCAGTCTGTACACCTGCCTCTCCTTGCTAATCCCCACCTAACTACTATGACAGGGTGTCCCCAGGACATGCAAGTTCAAGTCTCCAGATAACTCGGTCTCAAACAACGGACCTGGCTATAGCTCTGTGAGATATGGGGAACCACAAAATTTATTTCTTCTCCAATGCTGGCCTGACATCAGAAAGAGCTATTGTCATACCAAATCCCCACTCTGGATTTAAACCCTGTAAGAACTGTGGACTTATCCTGTGGCTGGGCTGTTATTACCAGGTTTGCCTGACTTACCTTGTGGTTGTGGCTCTAACTTCCCCTTCCCACAAAGAGCTGGAATTGGAGCTGCGGACTCTTTCCTACTTTTCTTTGGGTATCTTTTCTGTTTCTCCCTGCTTTTCAGCAGTCCTGTCACCTTTTTCATGGTTCCCATTGCTCTTCCTTTCTTCAGAATATAGTCTGTCCTTTGTTCCCTTGACTTTTCTCATTCATGGAGTCACACCCTTGAAGCTTCTAATCTGCCATTTTACCCAGGTGTTAACGGCAGACTATACAGTCTGTAATTAGAAGACTTCCACATTCTTTGTCCTGTGTGGAAGAATCCATGACACATGGGTGTAAAGGGAGTTTATTAAAAGTTAGGGAAGGGAAGTACAAGAGGGACCATGGTGGGTGCATGTAGAGTCTGCTGGCAGTGAGAGCAAGTTTCTCTTTTCTAGGAGCTTTTAAAATTTATGTTAATCTATGGGAAGGGAGGAACCAGGTGACTTTCATCCAGTAACCAATGAGTGGGGAAGGGAGTGGGCGGTCCCCAGGCCAGGCGAGGGTGGTCCTGAGCCAGAGCATGGTTAACCTGAGTCATCATATTTTTCTGAGTCCCAAACTTTCCCTAATTTTAGCCTGCCTCACAGGTAGCTTCCAGTGTTTATATTCTGGATATTGAACCCAGGGCTTCACACATGTTACTGGAAGTCAGCATAGCTATCTTGATTCTTGCATCTGCAAGGGAAGGTTTCAGGTAAGATGTGAAATAGTGAAAATGAAGCAAAGTTTATTATTTTTTTTAACTTTTAGGGGTTTGGAGCATCAAGTCCCTCCAAGACCAACCTACAGGGAGTGATTGAAATGAGAGCTGTGATAGAATTACCATAGGTCTGTATCTGCCATTACCCATGACTATTTAAGAAAAAACCCTGGGGGAAAGAGGAGATAATTTAAAAGTACCATGAGATTATAATGGCATGCAAATAGACAAAAGGCAACACTCTGTCAAAACACCAGGCCTTAACCAGGTAGATCAGAGATTTTTTTTTTCTTTACTTGGAACCATATGTGATGCATATGCATTCTAGAGCAAGGTTTATCTTGAGGAAGATCTGGCTGAATCAGGCATTCTTATCAGATTGCTCCAGGTCTTATCTTTGTTATCATATGGGGTGAGGAGAGTTTGCAGGTATTTTATAAGAATGTGGAGCTATTGCTGGAAAGGTTAGCACTGCTATGTACCTCTGTCCTTCCGTTCAGCAAGAGAAGAATTCAAGTAAGACATGAAATGTAGTAAAAGTCACAGCAAAGTTTATAAGAAAAGGAATACACTTTCAATAGCCTGAAAGCCTATTGTCTAGAGTGAGAATGACAATATTAGCATTTAGCACTGGAATACTTACTGAGATTGGCAGAGAGGAATTCTCAGCCCCCCATCCATCAGATCCCTAGGATGTAGTTTATGGCCTGGGTCTTTGTATTGTGACATTAAAGAGATTACCTCTCTGTAATTCCCAGCCCCACGTCCATCGATGCATAATAGAATGTGGTTTATGGACCTGATCTTTGTTTTGCTAAATTAAAGATCTTTTGGCTCAGGAATGGTGATTCCAACTTGATTGGCTTAATCTTGAGTAAATAAAAAAATAAGCTTTAGTTGAGCAGGGGACTTAAAAGCATCCTGTGATACCCAGGGCCTTGGTGGGCTTCTTTGATCTTAAGACTGTTAAGAGTTGGAAAATTTAATGGCAATGTTTTTCTCTCAGAGATCCTGAAGAATTCTCCAATATAGGTTCCCTTTGCAAATCTCCATCACTCATGGTTAACTGCTACCTAACAGAGGCTAGAAACCTAGGTCTAGAAAAGTTTAGCTTGCAGTAAATAAGCACAAAGGCCATCAGAAGAACAGGGCTCTCAGCTTGTACACACTGAACCAAGGTTTCCATTTTGCAGTTCCCTTTGCATATACCCATTGCTCACATCTACTACCTATAAGGGCATGCTGAGCAAGCACTCCTACTGCTGAGCTAGGACCCCAGTCCCTTTATTGTTCACTAGATGTGTGGTACGTTTACATGGTTGATGTGCTTGATTCTTCCAAGAGTAAGGAAGAGGAAAGGAGCAGCATCTTTCTCCTTCTCATCCAGTTGCCTCCCTGGATCTTGCTTGTTAAGAATGTGTGTCTCAGCACTTTGGGAGGTGAGGCTTGAGCCCAGGGGTTTGAGGTCCCATTTCCCCAATTAAAAAAAAATGCGAAAGAGCTTTCACAGTGATACACACCTATTTAAAAAGTTTGCAACATTTTTTTTCAGAGTAATAGCGTTCACATACCTAGGATCTCAGACATTTTGGAAAATAAAAAAGTATCTGATTCCTCTGGAATCACTAGCTTTGGTAGAGAACCAAATGTTCCTGTTAGTTGACTGATAAAGCTCTGGGTGATTCTGGGACTCTTAATGACATATCCACGGTGATAAGTAGGAAGGGGTACAAGTTGTCTTGCTTGTTCCAGCACAGCCTTTGCATTCTCTTTCAGAGAGAAATCTAGGTTACTAGTTCTAAGCTTCTCCGGTGTCTCTCTCAGAATATATCTGCACCCACATCTCTCCTGTATCCTGCACAGTGGCCTTTCAGGAGGCAGCGACCCATCCACTCCACTTAGCATGACTGTCCTAATCCTCCCAGGTTCTGAGACATCAGTGTGGCTGTGGCTTTATGGACTAGCACTCATAGTGGGGTTACTCCAACATGAGTAAGACTGAGACCCTTTGGGGAACTGACGATCAGACTCTCTGAGGTAAATGCAAATTATTTTGCTTGATAAAATGAGATATAAGCCTCTAAGTATGTATAATCCTGCAGCAGGATAATCTGTTGAAATTAATATTGGTTTATTCTGCTTTTTCCCATTCCAAGGTGATAGAAGGGGCTTAAGGCAGAAGTTACTAAACAATGATCTCCTTCTCTTAAAAAAAATTGACTTATGTGTATGTGTACAATTTGAAGAGTTGGAACATGTGCGTAGACTTGTGTCAGTCACTACCATGAGAATATAGAATAGTTCTGTCATCCAGATGCACTCTTGGTGCTTTTTTGTAGTCCTGACCCCTACACACCACTGATCTGTATACTTGTCCTTTCAGTTTTATGTTTTCTAGAATGTCATATAAATGGAATCTTCCAGCATGTAACCTTTCCAGACTGGATTCTTTACTTACTGTGTTGCATCACCAATGTCTTGTGAGGGTTTATGAAATTTCCCTTTTAAGTTAGGAACCCTCCATTCAGGGTTTTTCCCAGGTCTTTGACTCACAGAATAAGAATTTCTGGATAAGTTGCAATGATAAGGAAATTTGGCAGAGCTTTATTGAGCAAACAAGCAGAATCAAAGGCCCATTCTAATAGGTAGAGAGTGGATGCTCTGAAGGAGACTTGTTGAGCTATCTAGATACCAGGGGTATTATAAAAGGTAGTATTGGGGCTTGACCCTAATTTACCCTAGGATTAGTGCTCTCCTTTGTTCTGGACACCTGGTATATTCTGTCATTCTTGCAGTCACATTATCTTATCAACTGGGCCTAGAAATTTTCAAGGTTGGCCTGTTTACCAAATTTTGGGCCATAATTATATGGGTGCCCAAGCATCCCTCTAGAAACAAAGGATGGATTTTGTCACATCCTCCTTTTAGGACAGATATCCATCCTTGACATAAACACTCTTGTGATGAAATGAGTCACCTTCCCAAGTTTTTTTTTTTTTTCTTTTTAATTACATTTCCATTTCTCTTACCAGGCTGTGTCATTCTCTAAGATATCCAAGCTCAGTCTCAGAGGGTGCTAATCATCTGGGAAAGTGGGCAAGGTCAGAGTTGCTCTGTACCCCTTTTTGTTCTTTTTTACTAAAGTGGCAGATTATTGGGGGAGAAAGTTTAAAGCAAAGAAAATAGTGCCTGTGTTCTTATAATCAAGTTATTCATTAATATAGTGTTTATCTCTGAATTCCTGCCTGCTGTTTCTCATGCCTCATTTCCCTGATCTATTCTGCCTCATTTGTATTTACTTATAATTTGTTCCTTTTAATTGATAAATGTGTTCTACATAAGGACCACTCACCACAGTGTGTATCTGTTGACCTGTTAGAGGATATTTGGATTGTTTCCAGTTCTGAAAACATTTGTATGCAAGTTCTGTATGAACGTGTCTTCATTTCCCTGACATAAATAATTTAGGTGGCAAATAGTTAGGCATGGGATTGCAGGGTCATATGGGAAGTCTTTGTTTAATTCTGTAAGAAACTGCTTTCATCCAGGCATGGTGGTGCATGCCTGTAACCCCAGCTGCTTGGGAGGTGGAAACAAGAGAATTGTATGTTTGAGGCCAGCCTGGGCAAAGTTAACCAGACTCTATCTCAAAAACAAGGTAAAATAAAAGTGTTGGGGCATAGCTCAAGTGGAAGGCCCTGGATTCAATCCCTAGTACAAAAAAAAAAAAGAAAGAAAAGAAATCCAAAAAACTTAACAAAACAAATGAAAAAATGTTTTCTATGTGGAGTGGCTTGTACTGTTTTTGCATTCCTCCTCCCAGTCTCCTGTAGGAGAGTTTCATTTGCCATCCTTGCCAGCCCTTGGTATTGGCTATTTAAAAAAATTAATTTCAGTTACTTTACCAGAGTGTAGTGATGTCTCCTTCCACTTTTAATTTTCATTTCCGTTATGGTGGATGATGTAGAGATTTTTCTGTGTGCTTATTTGCCATCCATACATTTTTGGTGAAGTTTGTCTATTCCTGTGTAAGGTTTCTTTTTCTTTTTTTGTAAATTAGATTTTTTTTAACTGTTTAGTTTTCAAAATCCATATATATTGGTGGCACTGGGTTTTAAACTAAGGGCCTCACACTTGCTAGGCAGGCACTCTACCACTTGAACTACTCCACCAGCCCTAAAAAACATTCCGAATCAAATTGTTAGATACTTAGTTTGTAAACCTATTGTCGCAGTCTGTGGCTTGTCTTTTCATATTCTGGACAGTGCCTTTCATATAGCAAAAGATTTTATTTTGCTATATGAAATACAATTTATAAATGTGTCTTTTTTTTTTTAGACAAGGTCTTACTCTGTAGCCCAGGCTGGCCTCAAACTTGTGATCCTTTTGCCTCAGCCTCCTTCTGCCTGTGCTGCAGTTACAGTTGAGCACCACCATGCCGGACTTCAATATGTCTTTTATGGATTGGACTTTTTGTGTCTTGTCTAAGAACTTCAAGTTATAAAGATTTTCTCTCACCAGGTGCTGGTGGTTCATGCCTGTAATCCTAGCTACTCAGGAAGCAGAGATCAGGAGGATTGCAGTTCGAAGCCAGCCTGGGCAAATAGTTCATGAGACCCAGCTCAAAAAAACTCATCACAAAAATAGGGCTGAAGGCCCTGAGTTCAAGCCCCAGTACCACAAAAAAAAAAAAAAAAAGTTTCTCTCTTGTACTGGTGATGCAACTTAGTGGTTGAGCCCTTGTAGAACACGAATAAGACCTTGGATTCTGTTCCAAGCAGGGGCAAAAAAAGTTCCCTTCTATTTCCTTCAGAAAGTGTTGGAGTTTTTATGCTTTTCATTTAGATCGATGATAAATATTGAGTTCATTTTTCCATAAAGTGTGAAGTTTGGGTTGAGGTATGTTAATTTTTATCATATGGATGTTCCATTGTTCCAACACTGTTCCTTGAAAATACTATTCTAATTCTGTCAAATTGCTTTTGTAACCTTGTCAAATGGCCATATTTGTTGAGTGTTTCTAAATTCCACTGATGTATGTGGGACAGTCCCTTAATCAATACCATACTATTTTATACTGCAACTTTAAAATAAATGTTAGAATTAGGTCATATGAATCATCTAACTTTATTTCTTTTTTAAAAAATAGTTTTGGAGGGCTGGGGCCAGGGACACAGTACATCCTAAGCATGCATGAAGCACCCCCCAAAAGAAAAAGTTTTAGTTTTTCTATTTCCCTTTCCTGGCCTGATGCTTTTTTTTCAGGACTGGGGATTGAACTCAGGGTCTTACACTCGGGGCACTCCCCTAGTCCTGCCTGATGCTTTTTTTCTTTTGTGGTACTGGTGTTTGAAGTCAGGGCCTACCTGCCTGATGCATTTTAGAATTCACTTGTTTATACCTTAAAATTTTCTGCTTGAATTTCTATTAGAATCATGTTAAATGTATAGATTGGTTTGGGGACAGTTGACGAGTTGACCACATTGTGTCTTCTAATATTTGAGAATTATGGGTATTTTTCTCAGTTTATTTAGATCTTTGATTTCTTTCATTAATATTTTATAGTTTTCAGCATATAATTGTTCATGTTTTATTAGAATTACTAACTAAGTATTCACTTTCTTCTGCAGAGCTGCTGTGAATGGTTTATAAATTTCAATGTCTAAGCTTCATTGCTGGTCCACAGAAATGCATTGTTTTTATAGGATTTTGCTAAACTAGCTTATTTTAAGATGTTTTTATAGATTTGTTGGGCTTTTCTTTGTGGTGGATCATGTTCTCTGTGAATAGGGACAGTTTTATTTCTTCCCTTCCAATCAGTATACCTTTTATTTCTTTTTCCTTCCTTGCTCTGACTAGGACCTCCTGATGAGGTTGAATAGGAATGGTGAGAGTGGACATATTTGTCTGGTTCCCAGTTGTATGGGAAAACATTCATTCTTTTGCTGTTTAGCATGATGTTTTTTGTTGATGCCATTCATCAGCCCAAGGAAAACCATTTGATTCCTAGTCTGCTTGCTGAGGGTATTTTTTTTTTATCATGAATGAATGTTGAATTTTTGAATTACTTTTCCTGAATCTATTGATGTGGTTCTTCTTCATCTGTTATTATGGTGATCTTTGATTTCCTTTCTTTTTTTTTTGGCAGTGCTGGGGATCCAGTCCAGGGCCTCATGTATAGTAGGTAAGCATTCTACCACTGAGCTGCAGCTCCTGCTCACTGATTTCTTTTTTTGCAGTACTGGGGTTTGAACTCAGGGCCTCATGCTTGCTAGTTAGTCCTTTTTTGTGTTGAGTATTTTTGAGAAAGGATCTTTTGAACTATTTGCCCAAGGGTGGCTTCAAACCCTGATCCTCCTGATCTCTGCCTCCTGAGTAAGCTAGGATTACAGGCATGAGCCACCAGTGGATGAGCCTTGCATTAATATTAATTTTTTAATATTAGATGAGCCTGGTATAAGCCCATCTTCTAATGTATTATTTTTATGTATTCCTGGATTTTATTTCCAAATATTTTGTTGAGGAACATTGCATTTATATTCATGAGGGAACGTGGTCTGAGTTTTTCTTTTATATTGTCATTCTGTGGTTTTGGTGTCAAGGTAGTGCTGGCCTCCAAAAAATAAGTTAGGAAGTATTTTCCCCTCTCATTTTCTGGAAGATATTGTATAGAACTGATGTTATTTCTAATTTAAATTTTTTGTAGAAATTTCTAGTAAAGCTGTCTGGGGTTAGAGATTTTTGGGGGGGTGTAGGGGAACTGGGTTTGAATTCAGGTCCTATCCCTTGAGCCACTCCACCAGCCCTTTTTAGTGATAGGTTTTTCAAGGCAGGGTCTCATAAGCTATTTGCCTGGGTGGGCCTTGAACTGTGATCCTCCTGATCTCTGCCTCCTGAGTAGCTAGGATTACAGGCATGAGCACTGTAATCCTGGCCTAGATATTTCTTTTTTAGAAATAATTTTGTTTTTGTTTTTTGAGATGGGGTCTTCTTTTTTTTTGGTGGGACTGGGATTTGAACTCAGGGCTTTGCACGTACAGAACAGGTGCTCTACTGCTTGAGCCAAACCTTCAGTCCATTTGGCCCTGGTTATTTTGGAAATGAGTTCTTGAAAACTATTGGCCCAGACTGGCCTCAAACTGCAATCCTCTCAATCTCAGCCTCCCAAGTAGGTAGGCTTATAGGCATGAACCACTGGTACCTGGCTTGAGACAGGGTCTTGCTACATAGCCTAGACTGGCCTCAGACTCTTTTTTTTTTCTTAATCCCCCCCATTTCCTATTCACAATAGACTAGGGCTGAGGTCTGAGGTGCATAGGAGTAGGTTTACTTTGCCTCCTCTTTCTATGTAGTCAGTGTAAGAACTGACTTACTGCTTACTGAGGTAAGCACCAGAAGGCTGACCTTGAACTCTTGAGCCTCCTGCATCAGCCTCCTGAGTGCTGGGATTATAAGTATGTACCACTTGGCATTTTTCTTTTGAAAATTTAAAACTACAGATTCAATTTCTGTAATATTTATAGGGTTGCTATGCATAGTAGCTATTTCATCTTGGGTAAGTTGTAATTGTTTGTGATTTTCAAGAAGTTGGTCAATTTAATCTAAGGTGTTGAATTTTTGTGTGTGGGGTTGTTCATAGTATTCCTTTATTATCCTTTTAATGACTATACAATCTGTAAAGAGATTCTCTTTTATTCCTTATAATTATAGTTTATTTCTTTTCTTTCATTAGTCTTGCTAGAGGTTTATCAGTTTTATTGATCTTCTCAAAAAGGGGTTCATTGATTCTTTTCTTTGAATCTTTTTTTGTGTTACTGGGGTTTGAACTCGGGCCTTGTGCTTTCTAGGTGGTGTTCTACCACTTGAGTCACTCCACCAGCCTCGTTGAGTCTTCTCTATTGCTTTTCTCTTTCTAATTTCATTGATTTCTCCTCTTTCATATTACCATTTTTCTGTATCCTTAAGCTTGTTTTTTTCCAGTTTCTTGAGGTAGAGGCTGAGATTATGGATTTGAGACTGTTCTTCTTTTCTAATGTAAGCATTTAGTGATAAAGTTTCTACCTGAGAACTAACTGCTTTAGGTGCATCCCACAGACTTTTATATGTATGTATTTTAGAGTTTCCCTTCAGATGTCCTCTGTGGCCAGAGGATTATTGAGAATTGCATATATGGAGACTTTTCTGCATAGAAAATATGTGGAGATTTTCCTGTGTTTTTTATTTTCTGATTTCTAATTCCTTTGTGATCTGTGACATTCTTTGACTTAACAGTCTTTTAATTTTGTTGATACATGTTTTATGGCCCAGAATATGCAATATCTTGGTGACTGTTCAGTGTGAAGTTGAGAAGAATGTGTGTTCTGCTTTTATGTTCTGTGAATGCTGACGAATTCTATCAAGTAGTCTGTCAGTGTTCGTTAGATTCAGATGCTTAGGGTGCTGTTCAGTTCACCTACATCCACAGTGACTTTCTGCTGTTGAACGTGTCAGTCACTGACGGATGTTTCCAACTCTCATAGTAGACACACTTGTTTCCCCTTGCAGTTCTGTCAGATTTTACCTTTTGTGCTTTGATGCCTTCTTGTTAGGTACGTAATGTCAAGAATTCTTATTTCTTCTTTGAGAAATGATCCCTTTACCATCAGAGTCCTCACATAGATACTCTCTTTCCTGCCTTTTGTTTTAGGACTTCATGGGATCCTGTTAGTGGAGAGGAGTCTGTGAATTACTTGGAAGTAGACATTAAAATCCATAAGAAAGATCTTCAAGACCAGGAAAGGTACAAAATTAAAAGAACACAAGGCATACAGAGTATGATTCCTGAAGACAAAGAGATCTTTAGCTCACTCCCTTGAAGATCCTGAGGAAGGGACAGAAACTCCCAAGTGGGGAGGTTCACAGCTGATGAACCCTTAGGGATGCTTGGCTTAGCAAAAATTCCTGTGTCTATCTTGGCAAAGATGTATTAGGGCCACCTTGAGTTCCAGGATCAAGGCAGGCTGCTGATGCAAATCAGTGTGTAAACCAGTGTGTAAACCAAGGCTGCTAACACAAACCAATGTGTACATATACAAAGTATAGTTGTCTTTTGCTAGAGGATCTTGACCACATAGGTAGTTGGAAATGAGTGAGGGTTAGCTCCTCCCCCACATTACAACTTTGCTCTCTGGTTATAATGAAAAGGGACTCTCAGACCAACATCTGCCAATTACACAGGCATTGATTAAATAACATTTGTTAGTAATCAGAGAACAAAGTGTATCTGCAGCCTGTTCCATGACCTCCATGGAGTCTAGGCTGTCATCTTTTCAAATGATCTCACCACCACTTTGCACGAAAGTTCCACTTGAGGAAGATGCTCCAACATTCCTGAGGCTGGGTTATATAAATTTTGTAGTGGTCACCAAGCAACCAGAAATTCTCAAACCAGTGGCTGGACACAGGATATTTAGAAACCAAGCTACTGGCCTCTTGGTTTCTTAGCCAGCAAGTGTGAGGAGTAGGCATAAAATAACTCCATGTACCTTGGAACTTTTAATTTCTCTCATGAGAGTCTCTTTTCAACATTCATCAATCAGTTGATAAACCTGTGAATCTTACCAGTTAATACTATTCCTGACCTTCTCTGTGCAGTCAAGGTATTGTTGCAAAAGTGTTTGTAGCATCTGCCTTTGAGAATGTGTTCTCAATTGGAAACCATCCCAGCACTTTTCTTTCATGTTTAGAGTGCTGCTTGCATCTGGTTTATAGCTTATCCTATTAGTGCACACATCTGTCTATGCTAAAATAGTTAAAACTATAGGCTTCAAAATTCCATGCAAGATAGACAAAGAACCAGTAGTTGGTGACTAATAGATTAAAGATGAAAAAGGCCTTGTCAAATGTTCTATCCTTTGCACAATCTGAAGTATGAATTGCAGAATTCCAGTAACAGAAGTTGGCTTTCCTATCATTCCAGAACCAGGTTCAATTTAATAATAACAAAACAAACCTGTCATTTCTCACAAAATCAGATTTATAGAGTAGTGCATAAGAAGCTCTCTAATACTATAACAAAATACCTGAGAAAATCAACTTAAAAGGAGGAAAGTTTTATTTTCTCTTATGGTTTCAGAGGTCCATGGTTGCTTTGGGCCTGTGGCTGCATAATACATCATGGTAGGAGCCTGTGGCAGATGAAGCTGCTAACCTCATGGCAACGGGGAAGCAGAGAAAGAGAAGATAGAGAAAGAGAGAGACAGAGAGAGAAAGAGACAGACAGATAGACAGATAGGCTGGGACCCCGATATCCCAATATCCCTTCAAGGCAAAGGACATGCCCCCAATGAACTCAATTCCTCCATTAGGAGAGTCTACCTTTTTTTTTTGGTGGACCTGAGGTTTGAACTCAGACTCAGGCTTTGCTAGGCAAGCACTCCACCACTTGAGACATACCCCAGCCAACAATTATCATTTATCATTTCTTTCTTTTTTTTCTTTTTGGTGGAAGTAGGGTTTGAACTCAAGCTTTGTGCTTGCAAAGTAGGTGCTGTACTGCTCAAGTCACACCTCCAGTTCATGCTGGCCTCAAATCATGGTCCTCCCAATCTCAGCCTTCTGAGTAGCCAGGATTATGGGTGTAAGCCACTGGTGCCCAGCAGGTTCTACCTTTGTCTTGTTTTGTGGTACTGGGATTTGAACTCAGGGCCTTGCACTTGGTAGGTAAGTATTGTGATACTTAAACCTGCCCCTAGTCCTTTTTGCTTTATTCTGTAGTTAGGATCTTATTCTCCAGATCTCCTCTTCCAGAGTAGCTGGGATTATAGACATATGCTACCATGCTCAGTCATAGGCTTCAGCTCTTAAAGGTTCCACTGCCCACTCCCCCACAGTAGTGCCATGGGCTGGGGATCAACAGAGACTTTACACAGAGGCCTTTGGGGGGACATTTCTCTAAACCATAACAAATAGATGTCATGTCTATTTTAAATGTAGTCAAAATGTATTTATAATTTAAATGCCACTAACTACAAAACCATTAGAATTCATATTAACATGTTAATTTAATGTGATAAATAGTGCTTTCTGCCAGTACAGTATCTGTACAGTATACATGAACACATTCTGTATTTTGTGGTATTTACTAGTGCTGGGTTTGTTCTGTCTCTACTTCTGTGTGCCTATGCCACCACACATCATGGGTTGCTCATTTTTTTCTACCTCTTCTCTCTCTGGACTATGGCAAGAGCTCTTCAGGGTGTTTCAATTGTATGATTATGAATTAAATTTGCCTCTGGTCTTCCAATGTATAAACATGAATGCCAATACTAGCAAGGAAATTTTGATGGCAGAACTCAGTTGAAAGACGGTTACAGATTCAAAAAGAAATCTATTTTCACGTAGAAAACTGTTCCCTGAGAACGTGGGAGACCTGGGTTCCATAGCTGTGCCTCCCATCTTTGTGTGGATAGTGTAGAGGCAGCCAGGATTCAGATGGTGCTGTTGTGGTTGGTGAATCTCCAGGGTATTCTGTTACTGTGTACTTATTTTCTGTAAACTTCATGAAGTTAGTGTACTGGAATTGCCCAAGTTTGAATCAGAGGACACCATATGTTAAACGACTCTTTCATGCCCTGCACAATCGAAGGTTACCGAGTCTGGTCAGTGTGCAGTCTGAGAAGTGTGCCTGTCTTCTCCGTCTGCCTTTGCCTGTCTGAGGTCCTTCTGACTCACTGCCCCCATATCTTCCTGGAATTCAGGTCCCTTTTCTGAGAATGAGCACACCCTGCCAGATGATTCACGGCCTCCTTGTGACCTGGGAGCACTGTGTGCTAGCTCCTCTGGAACCATCAGAGAGTGGCTTCTCTTGGATAGTATGGATTTCGATTCTTTTCCCCCTCAGTAATGGAATTTGAGGCTTTAGAAAGCAGGTGAGTAATGCTTGGTTCAGAGACCTCCTGAAGTCATTCCGGAAAACTGACTGATTCTGAAGGTACACTGTTTAGCTCTTCTAGAGATGCATCCTTCCAGAGTTTTTCTCAGCAGTCACAGGCATTTGCTACAGACAACAGTGGAAGTTATCTTCTAAGTGAGCCTTCCTCTGTATCCTATTTAAAAGTACCAGTCATTGGACTGAGGGTGTGGCTCGAGTGATAGAGCACTTGCCTATCAAGTATGAGGCCCTAAATTCAATCCTTAGTACCACCAAAAACAAAAAAACAAAGTGCCAGTCATTTTCCCCAACGCTCATGCTTTCTTTCTCTCCACATCACTTATCAACATGTAAACTATGATTTGTGAGGGGCAAGAGGATGTAGCTTGGTGGTAGAGAACTTGTCCTGTATGCATGAGGTCCTGGGTTCTGTTCCCAGCACTGCAAAAAAAAAAAAAGTAAAATATAATTTGTGTATTTATTGATTGTCTCCTCCCCTAGAATGTAAGTTTCACAAGTGAGAGATTTTTATCAATTTTGTTTGCTGCAGTATCCCAAAGGCCTAGAATGCTGTGAGGCACATAATAGGTTCAGTACTGTGAAATACTGACAAGTAAATAGTTGTTGTCTGATTAATGTTTCTAGCCTCAGACTCCTGGGTTCAAACCATCCTCTTGCCTCAGCCTCCTAAGTATCTGGGACTACATACATACACCTCCAAGTCTGACCTTTCTTTTTTCCTTTATAAAGATAAGCTGCCTATGGCCTATGTGCAGCTATTACGTACCTTTTCTCTTTAATGTGTTTCCTGCAGTTGTACCTCCTGACCTTCCTTCTGCTGTTCCCTGAAGCAAGCAGAGTGTTTCCTATCACTGGGGGTGGTGACATGCCCAAAGACCCAGGGTCTTTGGCTCCATTCACATAAGCAGACTCTGGTCGTCAGGTCCCTAATGCTCAATGCAAGTCATCACATGATAGTCACTTCTGTTAAACAAGGTTGTGCACGCCTCTTGAGACAGACAGAAGCTTACAGGTAAATGCTGAAAAGCAAAAATACTACAAAACATGTAAACCCCTGGAGAGTAATGAAAGGCCTTGGAAGCAAAACAACCCTGCTGGGAAAAGCAGATAGTGCCAGCCTGAATCTTGCCTCTGCTGATGTTGGGAAGTGAATAGTTGAATTTCCAGGTGTCTTCTGTTGTGAGTATGAAATGGGACACAGGCCTTATTTCCACTTTTTACTATCAAAAACACCTTTACTTGGAGAGCCAGTACCTCTGCCTGACTACTTGTACTGGCCCCTAAATACATTTCTTCGTTTTCATCAAATACATTTCTTCCTCTGCCTTCTCCTCTTCTTCTTCTATAAGGTATACTTCACAGATTTGCGTGCCATCCTTGGGCAGAAACCATGCCAATCTTCTCTGTATCTTTCCAATTTTAGTGTATGTGCTGCTGAAGCAAGCACCTGAGCACATTTCTTAAGGGAAGCAGGGCCTCCCATTAGTAATCTCCTTGGTGCTGGGGAATAGAGAATTTAAAAATCTAAGAGGAAAGAATAAGGTGACTAGTGTGGTTTCGGATGAATTTTTATGATTAGAAGAGTTTGTGAAGAAGGAAAATGGCACCAGTGCAAATTATTTTGGTCAGCTTCATTAACAAGACTTGATGTTTAAGAATCCCTGTAAAATGGATGGAACTGGAGATCATCGTGCTGAGTGAGGTTAGCCAGGCCCAGAAGACCAAAAATCATATGTTCTCCCTCATATGCGGACTTTAGATCAAGGGCAAACACAACAAGGGGATAGGACTTTGATCACATGACAAGGCGAGTGCACATAAGGGAGGTATGAGGATAGGAAGGTAACCCCCCCAAAAAAAAGAAGATAGCATTTGATGTCTTCAATGCAAAGGAATTAATGCAGAAACTTTAAAGCAACAGAGGCCAATAGGAGAAGGCGACTAGGAACTAGAGAAAAGATTAGTTTGAAAAGAATCAACTTAGAAAGTAACATGTATGTACATGGAAGCAATATTAGGAATCTCCCTGTATAGCTATCCTTACCTCAACTAGCAAAAATCCCTGGTCCTCCTTATTAATGTGTATACTCTGTCTTCAACAAAATTGAGATAAGGGCAAAACAGTTCCTGCTTGGAAGCGAGGGGGTGGGGGCATGCGGGAAGGGGTGGTGGGGGAAAAGGGAGGGAGTGGGGGGAGAAGGGGGGAGTAATGACCCAATCATTGTATGCATATATGAATAAAGGAAAAAGAAAAGAAATAAAAATGCTGGTATGTATAATATACACATACCACGTGAATGAAAAAAAAAATCCCTGTAAGTTCTAAGGAGATAAATAATTACTAAATGAATATTAATTACTGCTTCTTTTTTCCCCACCTTCTGTTACTGGGGTTTGAACACAGGGCCTCATACATGCTAGGCCAGCATTCTACTACTTGAGCTAGTTTCACAGCATTTTTGTTTGTATTTTGTTTTTGAGACAGGATCTTACTGATACTGCCTGGGCTGAGCTTGAACTCTTCAGTTCTCCTGGCTCTGACTCTCTAGCAGAAATTACTGCTTTTTCTGTTCAGCATATTTACCTTTACACAGAGTGGTTGATAATTTGTTTAGCTCATCTACCTTTTCTTTCCCCTTCTGTTTCTGAGCGGGGATAACGTGGGTTATGTTGCCCAGGCTGGTCTCAAACTCCTAGACCCACGCAAACCACCTGTCTCTGCCTCCCAAATGCTGGGACTACAGGCTTTCACCACCATGCTCTGTGTTTTATGGATTCTTTTTATAGATGTAGTTCTATCAGTTGCCAAGAAACTAGGATAGAATTTTCCAACTAAGATTGTGGAATTGTCTGTTTCTCTATTTCATTCTGCCAAATTTTGCTTTGTGTATTTTGAAGCTCTATTACTAGTTACATACACATTTATGTATGAATTTATCATTATGAGAATTCCCTTTAAATTTGTATAATACTCTACCCCTTGACAACTATTGATATAGCCTCCATTATTCTTATGTTTACAGTATGCATAACATAGGTTCTGTATTAGTCTTTTTTCCGTTACTATAATGAAATACCTAAGGCTGAATGTTTTATAAAGAAATGGGGTTTATTTAGCTCACAGTCCAAATAATATAGCATCAGCTCTGGTGAAGACCTCATGGTAGATGGCATGTTGGTGGGAGACTATGCTAGAGGGTGTCACATGGGTATCTCCCCAAAGCCCAGAGAAGCAGGGAGGAGCTAAGCTTGTTATTTGAGGACAGCTCACTCTCTTGAGAACTCCACAAGACCAGAATTCCCTTCTGAGGATTGTACCCCCAGATGACTTTAATTACTTCTCAGTAGGTTCCGCCTCTTAAAAATCCCCTCCCTTGGGGACCAAGCCTTAACATATGTACAAAAAGCTTACTTACAGATTTGTGTATTCTGGACAATTCATTTAAGTGGAATCTTACTATAATAATAATAGTGGGTCTTTTGGTGTTATTTTATTTATTTATTTATTTTTGAGGCTGAGTCTTTCCATGTAGCATAGGCTGGCCTTAAAGCCACTATCTAGCTGAAACTGGCCTCAAACTCACCATCCTCCTGCTTCAGCCTCCTGAGTGTTGGAATTACAGGTATGTACACCATACTGGCCCTATCTATAGTTGGTCTTTTTATGACTAACTTCTTTTACTTAGCGTAATGTTCTCAAGATTCACTAATGTAGTAGAAATTCATCCAAACCTATTTTTTCTGTTTTTTTTTTTAATAGGAGCTTTATTTTATTTTTATTTATTTATTTATTTATTTACTTATTAGAAGACAGGGCTCACTATGTAGCCCAGGCTAGCTTTGAACTCTTGATCCTCCTGCCTCTACCTCAAGTGCTGTGATTATAAGTGTGCACCATCACTCACCCATTTAAGAGATCTTATTTTTTTCTATTTATTGGTAATACTGGGGTTTGAACTCAGGGCTTCATGCTTGCAAAGCAGGACTCTATCACTTGAGCCATGCCACCAACACTTTTCTCTCTGATTATTTTGAAGGTGGGGGTCTCGTTTTTTGCCCATACTGGCCTGGACCACAACACTCCTATTTTGCTTCCTTCCATAGCTGGGATGATAGGCATGTACCACCATATCCAGCTTTTTTTTCTGCTGAGATGAGGTGTCATGAACTTTTTTGCCCAGGTTGGCCTGGAACTGTTATCCTCCCTATCTCAGCCTCCTACATAGCTGGGATGACAGGCTTGAACCACTGCGCCTTTCCTTCACATCTTCTTATGGCTCAGTAACTCAGTTCTTTTTAGCCCTGAATAATATCCCACTGTCTAGATGCAACACAGCTTATCTGTCCACTCACCTACTGAAGCACATCTGAGTTGCTTCCAAGTTTTGATAATTATGAATATAGTTTCTAAGAATCTTTGTGTGCTGTTTTATTTTTGTTTGTTTTTGTTTCCGTTGAGCTCAGTGTCCACTCATTTGGGGTAAGTGCTAGGAGTGCGATTGTTAGATGATAAAGTAAGACTATGTTTAGTTTTGTAAGGAACTATGATCCTGGCCAGAATAAGTGAGAGGTCCTGTGGCTTCACATCCTCACCAGCGCTTGGTTCTGTTGGGTGTGTGGTGGTGTCTTGTGATTCCATTTCTGTGCTCTAATGGCAGAAGGTGTTGAGCTTCTTTTCATTTGTTTATTGCTGTCTATATATTTTTTTTGCTGAGGTATCTGTTCCTGTCTTTTGCTTGTTTTCCAAATTAATAATTTTTTATTATTAAAGTTTAAGAGTTCTTTATATATATTGGATATATGTGGTTTTCAGATATTGTTTTTCCTTATTTATACTTTGTCTTCTCACGATTGTAGCAGTATAGCTTTTTTTTTCTTTCTTTTCTTTTTTTTTTTTTTTGTAGTACTGGGGTTTTGAACTCAGGGCCTCACACTTGCTAGGCAGGTGCTCTGCCACTTGAGCCACTCCACCAGCCCTTTTTGTGATGGTTTTTATCAAGACAGGGTCTTGTGAACTATTTGCCTGGGCTGGCTTTGAATTGAGATCCTCTTGATCTTTGCCTCCTCGGTAGCTAGGATTACAGGCATGAGCCACCGGCACCGGCAGCATCTTTTTTTAAATACCTTTAAAAACTTTATTTTGAAGTAACTGCAGATTCAGAGGCACAAGTCTGGTTTTGAGTCTCAGCTCTGCCACTCACCATCTGTGTTCTTGGCAAATCATTTAAACTCTCTGACCCTGAAGTATTTGCTTATAAGCATTTCTACCACTTACTCTCACACCCCACTCCCAAGAGCTTGAACAAACCAACAGGGGGCCTCTTGCACTGATTCAGCATTTATCTGACTGTACAGCATCCTTCCTACTACCCAGACACCAGATTTCTGACCATGGTGACACTGTTGCACATAAATGTACAGCACGAGCAAGTCTCTAGGGCCAAAAATAGATGGTCTGTTATGCTGGCTTTAGAGTCTGTTCACCACCCTGCAACTGAATTCTGAGTGTCAGGGTCCATTGCCCCGGGTAAGGACTCACTAGCTCCACAACCTGGCAACCTGTCTCCAGTCTGTTTTCCTTGGCCACTGTCCAGATCAATACATTTCATTCTTTTTCCTCTCCCTTTATGAACTGTATCCTATCCCTTTCCTCTGCTCTTTCATATGCTCATAACATAGCTCTGTGAAACACATACTCTCCTACATTCTCCGCTTCTCAGAATGTTCTTTTTCCCTTCCGGCCTTAACCCTGGCCATCCTCAGTCCCCCTACTTCTGATACCTTCTGCAGTGAGGCTGCTCATTCTCACTCCCACAGAGATCAGGGTGACACATAAAGGTTATGTTTTTAGGACTCCATAGTGCTATTGACACCCAGAACTCCCTCTCTGTCATGGAAAGGGTCATGCTCCTTTGAGGCTGTACTGCTCTTCTTCCTTCACCTGCAGACCTGTAGACATGTGGCTTATAACCTTGGAATTGGCTGACTCACAGTTCTCTTCTTCTGAACTCCTGCCATCAACCTGGATCAATTCTACATTATTCTCTTTCAACAACTTGGCCTCTCTTTTCCATGACCTTATTTCTAATGTCCCTTCTCTGCATCTCAGTCCCCTATTGTCTACAGTCATGTCATAGGTCTTATTGGAGAGTGGAAATTCTATACCTTAGGAACTTCCTATTTAAATACCCTGCTTTGAACGAGGAATTCTCTCCTTACAGCTTGATACACTGCATAATGGTGTGTTTTAAAAAGAAGTTTTTATTTATTTATTTATTATTTTTTATTGTTTTATTATTCATATGTGCATACAAGGCTTGGGTCATTTCTCCCCCCTGCCTCCACCCCCTCCCTTACCACCCACTCCTCCCCCTCCCTCTCCCCTCCACCCCCTCAATACCCAGCAGAAACTATTTTGCCCTTATCTCTAATTTTGTTGAAGAGAGAGTATAGGCAATAATAGGAAGGAACAAGTGTTCCTGGTTGAGATAAGGATAGCTATACAGGGAGTTGACTCACATTAATTTCCTGTACGTGTGTGTTGCCTTCTAGGTTAATTCTTTTTGATCTAACCTTTTCTCTAGATCCTGGTCCCCTTAAAAAGAAGTTTTTAATTTTAGTGAAGTCCAACCTATCAGTTCTTTCTTCCGTGAATCATGCCTTTGGTGTTGTATATCCATCGATTTTCAACCATAGCTTTACTAGGTGTAGAATTCCTGTTTGGCACCTTTTCCTTTTACCACTCTGGACATGTCATCCACTGCCTCAGATTTTGTTTTGTTTTTTGTTGTTACTGTTTCCTTTCTTCTTTTGGGTAATTGGAATATCTTAATTTATGTACTTTTTTTACATTAGTTTTAAGAGTTTACTCTGAGGTTAACAATGCATAGTCACAGTTAGTAGTCTGCCACTTCACAGGTGGGCTCATGTGTGTGTGAGTGTGTATGTCCATTATCATACTGAAATACCCGAGACAATTAACTTATAAAGAGAAAAAGTTTATTTGGCTCACAGTTCTGGAGGTTCCAGTTTAAGATCAAGGGGTCCTGCAATTTTGAATTTCTGGCCAGGGCAGCACATGGTGGCAGGAGCTCATAACAGAGCAAAGTGCTCCTACCCTGAATTGGGAAGCACAGATGGAAGAAAAAGACTGCAGTCTGACAGTTTCTGTCAATGGCAATGCCCCCATGACTTAAGGACCTTCTGTAAGGACCCACCTCTCCAAGGTTATACTCCCACCCAGTATTACAACCTTGGGCCCACACCTTTAACACGTGGACTTTTGAGGGACACTCAACATTCAGACTACAGCAACATATAAAACAGAAATTCCGTGGGGGCGTGCATCTGTCCTGCCCATCCTTTGTGGTGCAACTCACATATGAATTCTATGCATGCTAACTCCACCAGACAGTGTTGTAAATTTTACTTTAAGTGCTTGTTTGTATTTCCCACAATTAAAACTTTTGTCTCTTATTTTACTTAGCTATTTACCTTTGTCGATACTGATTGTTTCTTCCTGAAAATCTAAGTTTACATTAAACATAACTTCTCTTCAGCCCGAACATCTTCCTTTAGCATTTGTTTTAGAATAGGCCTTTTGATACTTATCTTTTTCTTTATATTTGTTTTGCTTTCATTTTGAGGGCCATTTTTGGTATATAGAATTACATTTGGGTCTTGCTGTATTGTCTCCTTGAATGAGACTTTTGAAAATTGTTTTATTAGTCCCAGTGTTTCTCTTGAGAATGGTTTACTTTTTCCTGATTTTTTCTTTTCTGTGAATAATTTTGAATTATATCCCATATCAAAAAAGGAAAAAGGAAGCCCTTTTTCTACTAGGCCTTTCTAGATTTACATTTGCATTCTTATATATTTCTGCATACACATATATAGCAATATCCAAGAAAGATTATTCAGTGAAAAGAGATTGAAATAAGATTTTTGTTTCGAGGGCATTTCAACCAAACCATCCCCCATTTTGAACAGGGCTGTGGAGTGGAAGTGTCCCATTTCCCAGCAGTAGCTTGTAGCATAGCCTCCTCCGGTTCTTAAGAACTTGAAATCTTTTTTTTTTTTTTTGGTGGGACTGAGGTTTGAACTAATGGCTTCATACCATTGGAGCCACACTTCCAGTCCATTTTGTTCTGGCTATTTTGGAGATGGGGTGTCAAAAACTGTTTGCCTGTGCTAACTTTAAACTACTGTCCTGATCTCAGCCTCCCAAGTAGCTAGGATTACAGGTGTGCACCACAGGCATCCAGCTAAGAATTTGAAAACTTGAAAGTGAATCAGGATAGTCTCAGATTGTTATTTTCCTATATGGCTTCAGGTGAGCAAAATTGACAGTGTTCTCTAGAAGAAAACTTAATTATCCTTTGCATCAAAATAATACCCCAAGTGGTTTTTCATGTGCATTATCAACAGATTGTCACATATACCCAGGCACCCCCAACAAACAAGACACCATGAGCCAGGACCATAAAAAACAAAAGACAATAGAAACAGCCACAGAGACACAGGTATTAGAATTATCAGACAGAGACTTGAGAACAACTTCCATAATTATGATGATAGAAATAAAAACTAAGCTTGAAAATGTCAGCATGGAATTGGTCAATAAAAAATGACTAAAAGTGACAACTAAAATCTTAGAATTGGGAGAGTGACTAAAATTGGTACATCAGTGGACATGCTTAACAGCAGATCACAGCTAGAGAGAAATTAGGAAATGGGAAGGCAGGTAAGTAAAAGTTCCACCAAATACATTATGTGCAAATGTTCCTGGTGCTGATGTAGTCTAGACCAGAAGACCAGGTCCTTGTGCCCCAGAAGGAAAAATCCAGGTGGAGCACACATGTGAAAGGGTGAGGTAGAATAGCTTTATTGAGAGAAGGGGTCATCTGTCCTGCCAGGTGAGGGAAGGGAAGCAGAAAAAGAAAGGGCTGGAGTCTCCTGTGATGCTGTTTTTATACCACCTTGAACTTGGAGATGGGGAGACATAATGTCTGCTCCTAGCTCCTTTCACCTGTGGGCTAGGGGGAGGCACAGCGGAGAAACTCAGTCCAAAATGCGGGGAAGAGAGCAGTTTAGAGGAGGGAGAGCGCTATGGGCCCATGGCAGCCACAGTAAAAAGTGGTCCTGGCTTGGGGTGCAGGGCAGCAGGGTGACGACTTTAATGTTGCACCATGCCTCTGGTGGAGCCACACAGTCCATGTGCCCCAGCCACTGCTGTCCCTGTGGCCGCTGGCTTGGGAAGCTGCCGCCATCCTGACTGGAACTTTTAGTCTCAGGGCGGGACTGAGCTATGGCCTGCTGCAGCCGGAGGAGAAGCTGGCTCGGCTCCAGTGGTCCAGGCTCCAGTGGTCCAGGCATAGCAGTTCCATTTGTACTCTAAAACCGCTGGTTAGAGAGGAGAAAAGGAAAGGAAACTAGAGGGGGTGAGGCAAGAAACTCAGCCCGGCATTTCTAATTACTGGGGTGGGGTTAGGGACCTGGGGGGCGGGGAGAGGGAATTGAGGGTTAGGGAAGGTAGGGTTGGGAAAGGAACAAGTAGCTTTTAACGTGGTTCATCCCCTCTGGGTAGGGCCAGGGGACCCAAATATGAACCCTGTGCTCTGGGGAGCTCTCAGAAGCTTGTGAGCCCTGCCTGCAAATGCTGCATCCTGCCAATCAGGGTGCTGTCCATGCTGGGGCTCCAAATGAGTCCTGAGCATTGGGTGAGTGCCTTAGGGTGAGGGTCCCATACCACCCAAGCCATGAGTGGTGCTTGGTTCTAAAGCATCAGGTGGTGAGGTGTGGTATCAGAGAACAGGGAAAGATGGATTACAATAAAGACTGGTAGAGAGAGCACATTGAGATCTTACTGGTCAGTTCTGGCTGGTTTGCCATAGAAACAGAAAGGTGGGGAAGCGATCAAGTGAGGATGACTAGAGTGAAAGGTCTAAAACATTTTCATTTAAGTCTCAAAGGAACGAGACAATAAAGCAGAGGCAGTAAAGAAAGAGATAATGACTGAGAATTTGCAGAATTATTGGCTCTTAAGCCATAGAATCAAGAAATTCAGTGATACCCAGGTAAGATAAAGTTAAATATATATATAAATCTATCTATCTATCTAAATCTATACATATACATATATATCTTAGTAAATGATAGAAAACAAAAGATTATTACAATCAGCTAGACAAAAAAAAGAATCTTAGGACAAACTGGCAGTAGACTTTTCGGCAATAATAACAGAAGCCAGAAGCCATATGATCTTCAGTATGTGCTACAAGAAATCAGTACACACTAAAAATTCCTTTCAAGAATGAAGGTGAATCTCTAGCAATAAAGGAAATGCAAATTAAAACCACACTAAGATTCCACCTCACCCCTGATAGAATAGCCATCATTAGCAACACCACCAACAAAAGATGTTGGCGAGGACGCGGGGAAAAAGGAACCCTCTTACACTGTTGGTGGGAATGTAAACTAGTACAACCACTCTGGAAAAAAATTTGGAGGCTACTTAAAAAGCTAAACATTGATCTACCATTTGATCCAGCAATCCCACTCTTGGGGATATACCCAAAAGATTGTGACACAGGTTACTCCAGAGGCACCTGCACACCCATGTTTATTGCAGCACTGTTCACAGTAGCCAAGTCATGGAAACAGCCAAGATGCCCCACCACTGACGAATGGATTAAGAAAATGTGGTATCTATACACAATGGATGCATGCAGCCATGAAGAAGAACGAAATGTTATCATTCGCTGGTAAATGGATGGAATTGGAGAACATCATTCTGAGTGAGGTTAGCCTGGCCCAAAAGACCAAAAATCGTATGTTCTCCCTCATATGTGGACATTAGATCAAGGGCAAACACAACAAGCGGATTGGACTTTGAGCACATGATAAAAGTGAGAGCACACAGGGAGGGGTGAGGATAGGTAAGACACCTAAAAAATTAGCTAGCATTTGTTACCCTTAGCGCAGAGAAGCTAATGCAGATACCTTAAAAGTAACCGAGGCCAATAGGAGAAGGGGACCAGGAACTAGAGAAAAGGTGAGATCAAAAAGAATTAACCTAGAAGGTAACACACATGCACAGGAAATCAATGTGAGTCAATGCCCTGTATAGCTATCCTTATCTCAACTAGCAAAACCCCTTGTTCCTTCCTATTATTGCTTATACTCTCTCTACAACAAAATTAGAAATAAGGCCAAAATAGTTTCTGCAGGGTATTGAGGGAGTCGGGGGGAGAGGGAGGGAGCAGGGTGGGGGTAAGGGAGGGCGTGGGGGCAGGGGGGAGAAATGACCCAAGCCTTGTATGCACATATGAATAATAAAACAATAAAAAAAAAGAATGAAGGTGAAATAATAAACTTCAAACAAACACCAGAAGACCCAAGATATAGTTTTATACTATTCTATAGAAAAAAGAAAGATCTGATTTACGTTCAAAAAATATATTAGCAGTTGGGCTGGGATGTAGCTCGGTGATACAGCACTTGCCTAGCATGTGCGAGACCCTGGGTTTGATCCCAGTACCAAAATAGAAAAGACAAAAAAATATATATATATATATATTTTTTTTTTTCAGTATTGTCTTTTTTTTATGGTACTACGATTTGAATCCTGGGACTCATGCTAGCTGGGCTGTTGCAAAGGTGAGCCAAATGTTTTCTTTTTTCTGTGGCACTGGGGCTTGAACTCACGGCCTGCCCCTTGAGCCACTCCACCAGCCCTTTTTTGTGAAGGGTTTTTTGGAGACAGGGTCTTGAGAACTGTTTTCCCCGGCTGGCTTCAAACTTCGATCCTCCTGATCTCTGTCTCCTGAGTAGCTAGGATTACAGACAAGAGCTACCTACTGGTGCCCGGCTGAAATGGGATGTGCTCCTCAAATTTTTTTTTTTTTTTTTGGTGGCAGTGGTCCTGGGGTTTGAACTCGGGGCCTCACGCTTGCTAGGCAGGTATTCTACCACTTGAGCCACACATCCAGCCCGAGCCAGACGATTTGTACTGTGTATAAATTGCCATCCTTAACCCTGTATGTGCTATGTCTGGGATGCACTGTGGTCTGTTTCAGAAACCCACATTCTTCTGGATAGCAGAGATTCCATTTTCATACATTCAGAGGTCATCCTGGCTGGGTGTGGTGGTGCACATCTGCAATCCTAGCACTCAGGAGACTGAGGCAGGAGGATCAAGCTCAAGGCCAGCTTGGACTATGTAGTTAGACCATGCCTCAAAAAACAAAAAAAAAATCAAACAAACAAAAAAGATTCAGAGGTCATCCAGGGCTCTGTCTCAATGTAGCAGGGCCTTTATATGTTACTGAGGCATGAATTGTGTTTAGTCTACTCTGACAAATGCTGCCTATCATCTCTGGGGCCTGAGTTCCCATGGATCCTGGCAGGCAGCCTTCCTTCTTGCCTCAGTGCTCTGTTCACCCCAGTCTTTCCTGTTAATGGTTCCTTGTTTGCTCCTTCTGCTAGCTGCTAGGTGGACCTTAGTCTTGTGCTGGGTCGCTTCCCCTCCTGAACTTGCCTTAGAAGAGTGAATTCACACCAGGTCCCCCAACCTGCAGAGGGCCTGCTTTTAACTGCTCAGGGGAATGTTGTTTGTAAATTATTTGCAGCTTTTGGCAGCTGTCCAGGTACTAGGCATTTGTACCTCCTACCAAGAATTGGCTCCCTTTTGTGTCTTTTTGCTCCTACCTTCCTTTCTTGAGGCAGCAAGATTATCTTCCTGTTGTTGGAGTGGGAGTGGGCTAGGCACCCAGAAGCAGTAAACAGGTCAGCATCACAGACACTGTTCAGAATCTTATCCCCTTGTGCATGTCTACACTGAGATGCCTTCTCCCTCCTCGTTGTCTTCCCCATGGGGAAGCTATGTGTTGGACTGTTTTCCTCTTCCCCAGCTCACATGGCCAGGTGCATGATGATATATTTGTCTTAAAATAGCTGGATTTTACTTTTGACAAGAGCTAATGTTGACATAGCTTATTTGTTTCAGGCTAATTCATGTCTTCCTTGGACTTTGGAAAAAAGCATTTTTGCCATGAAAATGATAATTTTGATAATGATTTTTCTTATAATTGTCTTTAAAAGTAAATGCCTTTCCAGATGTTGCCCACAAGCCATTAACTAGAGTAGGGACACCAATGACCATTTCTGTGTGAGTTCCCAGCTCTGCAGGGACCATTTCTGACCATGCATGGCTCTGTTTAAAATATTATTTTTACCAAACTGGGTGTTGTGGTACAAACCTGTCATTCCAGCTACAGTGAAAGCTTATATAGTAGGATTGTGGTTTAGGCCAGCTTGGGCATAAATGCAAGACCCTATCTGAAAAATAACAAAAGAAAGAAGGGCTGAGGGTATGGTTTAAGAGGTAGAGTACCTGTCTAGCAAGCACAGGCACTGAGTTCAGACCCCAGAACTAAATAAATAAATAAATAAATAGATAAAATAAAATGCCATTTCTCCAGCCCTTGCATTAGATCACTCTCTTCTTTTCCAGAAGTGCTTCTGAGGCCATTTAAGACTGTAGCATAAAACCAGGTGGGAAATGATTTTCAGGCACAGTGGAGTCTGAAGTGGGAAGGCTGTGGTAAGATTTTTGAGGCCCGTGCTTCTTGTGAAGTTGGAGGCTGAGCTGGTGTGAGACACCCTGAGAAAGTGGCTGGTGCAGCCAGACCCTGGTTACCCAAGCTGACCCAAAGAGTAGGGGTTGTTGACCTTTACAGATAAGCTGAGCCCTTCCCACACTTTTCACCAGAGCTGTAAGAACCAGTCAGAGGTAGTGGGAGTTCCTTTTTTGTGTCTTTCCTTTCCTACATCTTCTTGTTCCATCTGTTTCTCTCTCCTGGACACATTCTGGAGCATGGATCTTTCCAGAGTCTCTTAGCCTCAAAAGGGGTCATTTCTAGACCTGGCTGAATTTACTTGGAATTGGAAGGCCTCTGCAAAACTCTTACCCTTATGGCTGCTCGGATTCTGACAGAAGAGCCTGGGGTTGATGTGTTTGTTCACATGGTGTTGGAGAGGCTTGGAACAAAGCTCTGGAATCCAGCTCAGTGTTTGAGTAGTAGGACAACAATGTGATTACCCTTACAAATCCATAGGGATATGTATTACATTTCTTTCAGTAGATTTTTAACTTGAGTGGGAGGAAAGGAGAAAATGAGAAAAGGTTTACAAGAAATAGCTTTCTGTGTGCTTTTTCTATATCTGCATGTGAGCCAAAGAATTTGGAAAAGAGACTATTTCCCTCTGTCTTATGATGCTGAATGTTTTTTCCACTGTCTTTCAGCATTAAATTCATCCCTGATCTACTTTATGTCATTCCTTTGGCTCCAAAAGCATTCCCCTTTTAGAGATATGTTTGCAGACAGGTGCGTGTGTAAAAAGCTTAGCTAGAATCTTGGTAAATACTACCCTCTGAGTTCAGAGAGTGACCAGACTGTGCACTTTGCTCATACAGAAATATTTTTAAAAATACGTGTCTGTGTGTTTAGGAAATTGTGAAGTTGGCTAGAAACAATGGCAGAAACTGTACTGCAGAGGAGAGCCTGGCACTTCCTCTGGCATGGAGGATGTGTCTGTGAGCCACTGTGAACTGTGCTCCAGCACCTCTGGTGGCATCATTAGTTTGCTTCCACTGGTGTACCATGAGTTTTTTCCAACCTCTGTGTGGATGTAAAAGAACAACTCATAGTGCTTTTTTCCCTAGCATAGACCAGGAGAGGGAGCAAGGACGTGAGCCTCAGCAGCCATTGGTGGAGAGTCCATTAGCAGCCAAGCCCATGCTGAAAAAACCCAGAAGGTGCCTGTGATAAAGCTCTCATCCTGGGAGATGCTGGGTGTAAGTGTGGTCAGCCCATAGTCCTCCATGCTTAGGTGATTGCACCATGTGGTGCCCCTGTGACCTTGACCTCAGGACACGAGAGCTCCGAACTAAAGGGAGCTCAGATGTATTGCACCTGAAAGAATCAGCATTTTGGGAGCACAGAGGTGCCTTGGGTCAAGTTTGGCCTTTCATTTGATATCACAGGAAACCCAGGCCCAGAGAGCCTAAGCAACTAGCCTGAGGCCACTCAGCTGCTTCGGGACCAGGCCTACTAGGAGGGCCTGTCCAGGGGTAAAACTCTAAGCTGCACTGCACTGGCCTCCCTTAAATGCACCCTTGTGGCAGGAAGTGCATGATGGCCATGAGGCTTGGGTGCCCTCAAGTCAGGGGGACAGGAAAGGGGTCCTGGAGAAGACCAGCAAGTGGTGTACCTGCTGAGTGGATCCTGGGATGGCCGTGTGAGCTGCTAGGAAGCCAGAGGCTACGGGGTCAATTTCCACCCTCAGGATTCCTTTTCCGAAATACAGAGACATCACCAAAGAATTGTTTTCAAGTATTCCCTTCTTGCTCACTCAGAGGGAAGTCAAGTGATTGAGAGACTGGGGAAGACGAGACAGTTTTGTCAACTGTGGGAACCAAGACTTGGGGAAACTTTCTTTTGAAAGGGGAAAGGTTTTTTCTTTTTGGTGCAACTGGGCTTTGAACTCACAAAGCAGATGCTCCACTGCTTGAGCCATACCTCCAGTCCATTTTGCTCTGGTTATTTTGGAGATGGGGGTCTCATGAACTGTTTTCCTGGGCTGGCCTGGAACTTTGATCCTCCTAATCTCAGCCTTCCAAATAGCTAGGACTATAGGCATGAGCCACCGGCACCTAGCTGGGAGAAAGATACTTTTTATTTTTAGGGTGATCATTGGAATCTTGGGCCAAATAGAAACACCAATACCTGTTTAAAGTATCCTTTTCAAACTTTACATCACTTTTAAGTTTAAGAATATAAAAGGAGCTAGCATTCCTGTATTTGTGGGTACTTAACTATGGACAGGGCTTGGCAAGAGGAACTGTAAGTGGGAAGAGAAATACGATGTGGTCCTTGCCTTGAGGAGGTACGCAGACCAAGCAGAGAGACTGACCTGATTTTCAGTCACTGTGGTGTATACAGAGTACTGTGGGAGCATAGAACACAAAGCAGGTTGTCCCTCAGAGGGACCCCAGGAGGCCCAGCAGGCAAATAATGCAGATTATTAGTGACATGTTGAGTGTATTTCCATGTCTGTTTTGGCCACTTCTGTTCTTTTAAAAATAACTTATTGGGGCTGGAAGTATAGCTCACTGGTAGAGCACTTGCTTAGCATGTATGAGGCCCCAGGTTTGAGCCCTAAAACAGCAAAAAAAAAAAAAAAAAAAGTCCTTTGTTTTTTAAAATATGTGTGACTCTCTTAGTGGTTTATAAGAACTCCTTACATATTATTAACTATGTATCTTTTGGTTCTGTTGTACAGTTTGCACATTATTTGCCTTTTTTTTTTTCCTTCAGTACTGGGGATTGAGCCATGCCCCCAGCCTTTTTGTTTTGTATTTTGTTTTTGAGGTAGGGTCTTTTAAACTCTGCTTGGCCTGGCCTGGAACTCTTAATCCTCCTGTCTCCAGAGTAGCTAGGATTACAGATGTGCATCATTACACCTGGCTTACCTTTTATTTTTTTCTAACAGCTTTACTGATACCTAATTTATATATCATACAGTTCACACATTTAAATTATATTTTTCAGTGGTTTTTAGCATGTTTAGGGTTTTGCAACTATTGCCATAACCAAACCTTAGGACATATGTCACCCCAGAAAAGAAACCTGTACATACAATACTCACTCCTCATTTTCCTTATCTCTACTCCTTCCCTTCCCCAGGCTTAGGTGACTACAAATGTACTTAATGTCTCTATAGATTTGCCTACTGAGGACATTAAATATGAATGAATCATATAGCGCATGGTCTGTTTTGTCTAACTTATTCCCTTCTCCTTCCCTTCCCTCCTCTCCCCTCCCCTCCCATCCCCTCCCCTGTGTTAAATTGTAGGACCTTGATCCTCCCATCTCCACCTCCAGAGTACCTGAGATTACCAGGCATGTACCATCACTCCTAGCCCTTTTCTGAGTACTTTCAGTTTGCAGTTGGTTGAATCCACGGATGTAGAACTCAAGATATGAACGACATACTGTATATATTTCTTATTGTATCACAATATCACATGAGCTCATTAGAGTGGGCCCTAATTCTGGTGTCCTTTGAATAGACAAGATTAGGGGACAAGACATGCATAGAAGGAAGACCATCTGATGACAGAAGGAGAAGTCACCTACAAACCAGAGTGAGGGTTCAGAAGATGCCAACCCTGTAGATACCTCAATCTCAGCATTCCAGGCTCAAGAACAGTGAGAAATATGTTTCTATTGTTTAAGCTGCTGTATGTGGTACTTTGGATCTGGCAGCTGAAGCAAACTAATACAGTTTGATGAATGAAAACTCACATGTCATTGTATTTCCTATTTGTGTTTCTCTTTGGTGATCATAGCTCAGTATCCTTTTATGTGTTTAAGAGCCATTTATGGAGTAGCTCACATGGCAGAGTGCCTGCCTAGCAAGCATGAGGCCCTGAATTCAAACCCCAGTACCTCCAAAAAAAAAAAAGGCATTAATATTGCCTTCTTTGTAATCTAGCTTCTTTACCTTTTTTTTGGTGGGATAAGTTTTTTTCTTCCATTATTGATTTTAGGAGCTCTTTCTTTCCTTTTTTTTTCTTTTCCCGGTCCAATACCCTATTTATTCTTTTTTTTTTTTTTTGCTTTTGATAATTTTATTTTATTTTTTTCTTTTATTATTCATATGTGTGTACAAGGCTTGGGTCATTTCTCCCCCCTGCCCCCACCGCCTCCTTACCACCCACTCCGCCCCCTCCCTTTCCCCCCCACCACCTCAATACCCAGCAGAAACTATTTTGCCCTTATCTCTAATTTTGTTGTAGAGAGAGTATAAGCTATAATAGGAAGGAAGAAGGGTTTTTGCTGGTTGAGATAAGGATAGCTATACAGGGCATTGACTCACATTGATTTCCTGTGCGTGTATGTTACCTTCTAGGTTAATTCTTTTTGATCTAACCTTTTCTCTAGTTCCTGGTCCCCTTTTCCTATTGGCCTCAGTTGCTTTTAAGGTATCTGCTTTAGTTTCTCTGCATTAAGGGCAACAAATGCTAGCTAGTTTTTTAGGTGTCTTACCTATCCTCACCCCTCCCTTGTGTGCTCTTGCTTTTATCATGTGCTCAAAGTCCAATCCCGTTGTTGTGTTTGCCCTTGATCTAATGTCCGCATATGAGGGAGAACATACGATTTTTAGTCTTTTGGGCCAGGCTAACCTCACTCAGAATGATGTTCTCCAATTCCATCCATTTACCAGCGAATGATAACATTTTGTTCTTCTTCATGGCTGCATAAAATTCCATTGTGTATAGATACCACATTTTCTTAATCCATTCGTCAGTGGTGGGGCATCTTGGCTGTTTCCATAACTTAGCTATTATGAATAGTGCCGCAATAAACATGGGTGTGCAGGTGCCTAGAAGTTCTTTCTTAAGGGAATTAACCTGTCTGTGACTTGCATTAAACCTTTCTTGCTTGCTGTTTGTCTTTTGATTTCATTCTTTTCTCTTTATTTTTAAAAATTTTTTATTAGAATATATTCATTATTTTTTATTTTTATCAGAATATATTCTTTTTTATTATTTGGTTTTTTAAATTAGGATATATTCATTATTTTAAAATTAGGATATATTCATTATTTTATTTTTTATCATTTTATTTATTTTTTTTTATTCATTTTTTCACATGTGCATACATTGTTTGGATCATTTCTCCCTCCTGCCCTCACTCCCACCCTCTCCTCCCCTCCCCCCACTCTTCCAGGCAGAACCTGTTCTGCGCTTTTCTCCAGTTCAGTTGAAGAGTAGAAATAATCAATAATAAGAAAGACATAGCATTTTTGCTAGTTGAGATAAAGACAGCTATACAGAGAGATTCCTAGCATTGCTTTCATGTACAAATGTATTACAATCCAGGCTGATTCATCTCTAACTGATCTTTACACTGGTTCCTGATCCCCCTTTCGTGTCGACCTCTGTTGCTTTAAGGTTTCTGTATTAATTCCTCTGAAGTGGGGATAGCAAATGCTTTCATGTTTTGGGTTTTCTATCTAACCCTGTACCTCCTGTATATGTTTTCCCCTTGTCATGTAACCCAACTCCTACAACATTGCTGTATTTGCCCTAGATCTAAAGACCACATATGAGGGACAACATATGATTTTTGGTCTTCTGAGTCTGGCTAACCTCGCCCAGAATGATGTTCTCTAGTTCCATCCATTTACTTGCAAATGATAAGATTTCATTCTTCTTCATGGCTGAGTAGAATTCCATTGTGTATAAATACCACATTTACTTAATCCATTCATCAGTAGTGGGGCATCTTGGCTGTTTCCATAACTTGGCTATTGTGAATAGCGCTGCAATAAACATAGGTGTGCAGGTGACTTTGGAGTAACCTGTGTCGCATTCCTTTGGGTATATTCCCAGGAGTTTTTAATTTCTTATTAGGATATATTCTTTTTTAAATTTTTTATTAGTCTTTTCTCTTTAGAAAACTTGAGTTTTATATAGTCACATTTCCCACTCGTAAGGATGATGTAAAAGCTACATCTTATTCCAGTTCTTTTACAGATTGTTTTTCTAGATTTAAATTTGATTCTTCTGGAATACTTTGCTGAAAAGAATGGGATAGAGATCCACTTTTTTTTTTTTTTTTACATGTAGCTAATGAAGTAGTAAATTTTTTTTTGTAGTGGGACTTGAACTTAGGGACTACACATTGAACCCCTCCATCAGCCCCTTTCTGCAGTGGGTTTTCTCAAGATAGGGTCTTGTGAACTGTTTGTCTTGTAGGCTGGCTTCAAACCACAATCCTCCTAAATCTCTGACTCCTGAGTAGCTAGGATTATAGATGTGTGCCATTGGTGCCAAATAGCATGTTCTTGATGAATTATTTCCTCATTTGCTATTCAGTCTTCATCACTTTTGGATATTTTATTATCTATTTCTGTTTAATGGTTCTTTCTGTCTGGACTTATGCTAATATTAAGTTGTTTAAATTATCACACCTTTGTTATTGATACAATACTTGATAAAGTAATCCCCTTTTCAGAAATTTTTCAGTTATTCTGCTTTCTTATCTGAACCTTATATTCAACTTGCCTATTCAGAAATTTTTCAGTTATTCTGCTTTCTTATCTGAACCTTATATTCAACTTGCCTATATCCTAAAGATACCTCCATAGTATTTTTACTCATATTGCATTAATTTAAAAATTTAACAATGGATTTTATATGATAAGCCTCCCTGTGTATGAATGGAATTTTTACCATTTATTGAAGTCTTTTTTGTGTGTTCTCCAGAACCCTGAAAATCTTTTATATAGATTTTGTACTCTTTTGGGGGGAGGTGGTACTGGAGTTTGAACTTGTGCTTGCTGGGTAGGCTACTTGAACCACACGTCCAGCTAAATGTTGCATTCTTCTTATGCTTATTCCTGAGTACTTATTTTAGCAGAAATGGAATATTTGCCTGTAGGTGTGAAGACTATTGATTTTTCTCTTGTTATTTTATACCCTGTCAGATTAGTGGATAGTTTTCATTTAGATGGTAATAAAACCTTTGCTAATAAATTTGTTTGAATCCTTAAAAAGATGTTTGCAACATATGTAGCAATAAATTACAAAAGTCTGGGGAAATCTAGCACTTTTGGTCATAGTTGCTAGATTATGAAGATTTACCAAAAATTCAAGAAGAAGTCAAAAGAACTGCCAAGGACGAGGTCAAGGGAGCTGTGAGCCCCCTGTGATCTGCATTGCCCCTTCCTGTTCTTGAGATGGACAAATGTCATTTTTCAATGTCATATGAAATTTAAACACAAACCGTGTTCAGGAGCATGTGGCAAGGTATGGATCCTCACTCTGCTATCAGATTGCCACCCTGTGGGCTACAGAGTTCTTCGGCTGCCTTGGGAAGAAACTGGCCAAGGAGACTTGCTCAGCATAATTTATGTGGAGGAGAGTTTAACATTACTTGTCCATTATTTTAAAAAAAGGATATACTCATGACCCATGGGTTTCACTTCTAGGAGTTCACCCCTCAGAGGTTACTCATTACAGCATTGTTCATAATTGTAAAAGATTAGAGACAACCGAAGTGTCTATCAGCAGGGGACTGGTTGAATGATGACACATTCGTAAGACAGTAGTATGAGCATCCAAAAGGAGATGGCAAATTGGGACTGATTTAAGCTGGGTCTCCAGATGGTGGCAGAGGGGACAGAGTACTGCACCCCTGAGAATTAAGAATGGTCACTAGACTGAGCCCAGTGCCACATGTGGTGATCTTCTCCTGTCCTGAGAGTGAAACCTGGAAGGGCAGGGCAGGATGGTAAGCTTGGGCATCAGGCTGACTTGGGCTTTACTTCAGCTCCAGTATTTCTTTTGTGACTTTGGGCTGATGGCATCACTTCTGTGATTCAGTTTCCTTTTGTGTACATCATAGTAACTACATGGTGTTATTGAAACAATGCATGTTATGTCCCAGGCACAGAACTAGTGCCAAGTAAAAGTAGTTGTTCTGTAGCTCCTCATTTATTCCCAATTGCAGAAATTTGAGATCTCTCTCTTTTTCTCTCTAGCTAAAGGTGTGCTAATTTTACTGGTTTTTCATTATTATCTTTCTATTCCCTATTTCATTTATTTCAACTCTATCTTTGTTATTTCCTTGCTTCTCTTTAGCCCCTCCCATCCCACACCTCCGATTTCTTAAGTTTGAACCTAGGCTATTGATTTGCAAGTTTTCTTTTTTATACTGTAGTGTTTACAGCTGTAAATTTCTCCCTGAGCACAGCCTTTGATGCATCCCATTAGTTTTGGCATGTTGTTTGTTTTCATTTTCCTTTTCTCAAAGCATTTTCTGATTTTCTCTTGTATCTCTTTTTTAGTCCACTTGTTGTTTAAGTATGTTGTTTAATTTCCATACATTTTTTAATTTCCCAAATTTTCTTGTGTGGATTGATTTCCAATTTCATTCCATCGTGGTCAGATGACATACTTTGTAATATTTCAGTATTACTGTTTTATATTTTTATTCATTATCATTTTTGGTGCTATTGAGTTTTAAACTCAGGGCTCTGTGCTTCCTAGGCAGGTACTCTACTACTCAAGCCACACTACCAGACCTATAAACTTATTTTTGTAATTTTTTTGTGATATTGGTGTTTGAACTCAGGATTTAATGCTTGCTAGTCAGGTGTTGTACAACTTGAGCCATGCCACATGCCTCAATATTTCTTAATTTTTTGAGGCTTGCTTTGTGGGCTTCCTTATGGTCTGTCCTGGAGCACTTGAGAATAACATGTATTCTCTTGTTGGGTGGAATGTTGTCTGTTAGGTCAGGCTGGTTTATAGAGTTGCTCACATGTTTTTGTTTCCTTACTGATTTTTTGTCTAGTTCTGTGCCATAAAGTGGAGTATTGAAGTCTGCTACTGTTACTGTTTAATTGTTTATTCCTCTCTGTCCTTGGTTTATGTGTTTTGGGGCTCTGTTTTTACATGTATACATGTTTGTAATTATTGTTTACTTCATGGGTTGACTCATCATTACAAAATGTCCTTTTGTCTCTAATAATGAATTTTGACTTAAAATTTTATTTTATCTGATATATGGGCATTCCAGTTCTCTGGTTGTTATCATTTACTTGGTATATCTTTTTTATCTGTTTTCTTTCAAATGACTTGTGTCTTTTAATCTAAAGGGTGTATTAAGTACATAGCATACAGTTGAATTTTATTTTTTAAAACTCTGATCTGCCATTGGGGATGTAGTTCAGTGGTAAGAATGTGCTTTGCATGGGAAAGCTATGGATTCAATCCCTAGTAACTCCTGCCTCCAAGTCCATTCTTCCAAGCTCTGTCTTTTAGTTGGAGAATTTAATCCATTTATATTGAATATAATCAAAAAGGTGCAGTTTATGCCTACATTTTGCTATTTGTTCTCTGTCTTCTGTTTTTTGTCTTCCTCAATTCCTCCAGGATTGCCTCCTTTTGTATTAAATAGATTTTTTTCTAGTACGTAATTTTAAGTCCCTTATTCTTCTTTTATTTTCTTAGTGTTTGCACTGCATATTGCCATCAATATTCAGGTTAACAGAAACTTAATTTCTTGGTATGCAAAATTTTTCCCTTTTTTTTGTCTGTTTATTCCTTTCTTTATGCTGTTAACCATCACAAAGTACATTTGTATATATTTTTTACCTATTGATTTGTAATTGAATTTTATAAATTATATATTATTTGGTCTTTTAAACCAAGGTGGGAAGAAAAAGAAGTAACATACAAAAATACATTTTATATTTACTGATATATTTACCTTTACCAGTGCTTTTTATTTCATGTGGATTTGCGTTACTGTCTGGTGTCCTTTTATTGCAGACTGAAGGACTCTTCAATATTTTTTGTTGGATAGGTCTGTTACTAAAAAGAACTTTCCTAGTCTTTGTCTATCTGAAACTGTCTTGATTTCCCTTTCATTTAAAATGTAGACTTCAGGTTTTAGAGAGATTATGATTCACAGCAATATTGAGCAGAAAGTGCAGAGAGATTCTTTAACTGCTTTACCTTGACCCCCACACAGCCTCCTCCACTCTGAACATCCAGTACCTGAGTGGTATGTTTGATATGTTTCATGAGCCTACATATGTCATTATCATCCAAAGCCCACAGTTAGTAAACTATAGAGTTTATTCTTGGTGTTGTACATGCTGTGGTATTTGTTTGAGACAAGTTCTCACTATGTATCCCAGGCTGGCCTCGAACTCATGATTCTCCTGCCTCTGCCTCCCGAGTGCTAAAATTATAGACATGTACCACCACCTGGGATTCTGTGGGTTTTGACAAATGTCAAATGATAAGTATTCATTACTGTAGTATCATACAGAATAGTTTAACTGCCCTGAAAATCCTCTGGGCTCTGCCTGCTCATTCTCCCCTCCTCCCTAACTCCTGGCAACCACTAATCTTTTTGCTGACTCTACAGTTTTATCTTTCCAATGTCTTATTGTATGTAGCTGTTTGGAAAAACATGTTTCTCATTCCACAATCAACACAAAGGACTTCTGTGACCTCAAAAATTATCAGGGGGCTGGAGGTGTGGCTCAAGAAGTAGAGCACCTGCCTAACAAGTGTGAAACCCTGAGTTCAACCCCCAGTACTGCCAAAAAGAATAGAAAAGATATCTGGATCTCCCTGTATCTACAAGCAAACAATCAGTTCTGCAGCAGTGGATATCAGTTCAGGTTTTTGTTTTGTTTTGTTTTGCCTCACTATATTGCCTAGGCTGGTTTCAAACTTGCAATCCTCCTGCCTCTGCCTCCTGAGTAGCTAGTATTACTTCAGTTCATTCTGAGACTATCTCCAGATAGTCTACAAGGAGATAGTCTTAGAACTCACAGTAGGTGTGTGTGACCTTCTAAATACCTAGGAATATGTCAGATCTTTTCAAATCCCCAATGAATCTCCTTTCTCGTCTTTTGCTTCCAGGTTTTCTTCTTAGTGTATTGTTTGCCCCAGCTGTTACCCATCATTTCAGGTAGTTGTGCTATTGAAACTTTGGACAGTCACCTCTAGGAAAGTGCTTTTAGCCCTGGGCAGATATTTGGTGAGCTCAAAAAAAGATGAGATAGGTTTGTCCAGGAAACCACCGGACTAGTCAAATAATGACATTTGTTTGACAATGAGACTTGGAAAAAACTCTACTCTGGGAGGGGGTGAATTCAACTATGATATATTGGAAGAACTTTAGTAAATGTCACAATGTACCCCTAGTACAACAATAGTATAATAATAAAAAATAAAGAGAAAAAATAACGCACACAAACACCCAAAAAAGAACTTCGCTCTGTTCTGTTCCCCTTGTTCTGGGAGTTCAAGCTGTCGCTTTTCACTGGACTGCTGAGCTGGGGCATGGGAGATGGGACAAGGTAAGTTAAAGTACTACTATAGTGCTCTCAGCTGGGGTTTTTTTGGTTTTGTTTTGTTTTGCTTTTTTATGTTTTGTTTTAACGTGTATGTTCACTGGGTTTGCTGTAAGCATTGGCTGTTCCAGAGTTCTGAGAATGTTGATACTGACACTGTTGTTTTTATGAAGGGTTGTACTTTTAAAGGTTCTTAGGGCCATTTTTACTGGTAGACTTTTGAAAAGTCATTTTGATACAATATTGTTTCTCAGGCTCTCTAGCAGGTATGTCGTTCTGCTTCTGGCTTTACAAATGGCAGACTGTGTAAAGTTACTCGGATTGGTGGGACTATTGACTGTCTGCAGTGCAGAGTTTTGATTATTTCTGGTGTCATTTTCATGTTGAAGAGGCATTTCAGGGGAACGAACTTAGTCCAGGAGCGTAACTCTTGCAGTAGAAGAATTTTCCATAGGAAAAGTGAAGGAGATAGATGTTTGAAGTGAACAGTATGATAGGTGGCTGCTTTTATGAAGTTTGGTCACTTTGGCAGGTGCTGTACAGGTTTCATCTCTGATGTGGAGTAGGAAGATTCATTCCCCTCACTTGTTAGGTGGAGATTTGGGGAGTGTTAGATGGTGTATGCAGGTAAACACAGCTTATGGGACTGCACAGAGAGAGCCCAGGGCCAGCCAGGGAGCACAGCCAGTGAGGGCACCCACTCTGAACTCAGGTAGAAGGTGCCTGTGACCTTGGGTAGCTGAACTTATACCTAGAAGCATTTCATTGACTCTTAGGGTTTCATTTACACTATTTCCCACCCTGTAACTTTAAAATAACTATTTATTTTGCTTAATTGTAGAGTCATGTGAAGTTGCACAGATAGTGCCTGAATTCCTTTTACCTTCACCTGGCTTCTCCCAGTGGCAACGTCTTGCATAGCTGTAGTACAGAATCAGAACCAGAAAACTGACATTAGCCAGACTACAAGAGACTTTCCCATTTTCACTGGTTTTTACATGCAGCCTTTAGTGGGTACGTGTGTATTTAGTTCCGTGCAATTGTTTGTCGTGTTTAGTTTTGCATAACCCACTACTACAATCAAGATACAGAGCTGAGGCCAGGCATGGTGGTGCAGTCCTATAATGGTAACACTCGGGAGGTTAAGGCAGGAGGATCAATGCATCCAAGGCCAGCCTGGACTTAACGTTGAGATCCTGTCTCCAAATAAATAAATAAATAAATACAGAAATACCCAGAGCTGCTCTGTCACCTCATGCTGCCTACCACTTTATATTCATACACATTCTCCTCAGCCCTTAATTTTTTTACCGTATGATTTACCCATTTAAAGGGTACAGTATTATTCAGCCATCAATATTGTTGAATTGTTCAGCCACAATGAATTTTAGAACATTTTCATCACCCTAAGAGAATATTTTGTACCATTAGCAGTCACTCTGTCTTTTTCCTCAAATGCTCTTAGGAAACCACTACTTTCTGTCTCTGTGGATTTGCCTATTCTGGACATTTCCTGTAAATGGAAGGATACAATGTGTAGCTTCTGTGATTGGCTCTTTTCACTTGGAATAATGTCTGTGAGGTTCACCAACGTTGTAAAATGTATCAGTACTTCATTTCTTTTGATTGCCAGACAATACCCCATTGGATAGTAGTACCACATATTATTTATCATTCAGTTGATGGACATTTGGGTTGCTTCTGTTTTGGGCTGTAATGAATAGTGCTGCTATGAATATTGGTGTACAGTTGTATGGACATGTGTTTTCACTTCTTTTGTGCATATATCTGGACTTGCTGGGTTATGGGGTAAGTCTATATTTATCCTTTTAAGGGTACACACACTGTTCTCCCCCAGTGGCTGCATGGTCTTACTTTGCTGTTAGCAGTGGATGAGGTTTCTAGTTTCTCTCCATCCTTGTCAGCTTGTTAGCTTCTGTCACAGTCACTCTGTGGGAATGAAGTGGTGTCTTATTATGGGTTTGATTTGCATTTTCCTGATGTCTAATTAGGCTAAGCAATGTTTTGAGTGTCTGTTGGCCCTTTGAATATCTTAAGTATATCTTATATTTATTCAGATCCATTTCTTAATTGAATTATTCGGGTTTTTATTATAGTGCTATAAGAGCTCTTTATACATTCTAAACACATGTCCCTTTCCAGATTTTGGATTTGCAGATATTTTCTCTGTTTCCTTTCACTTTTGTGATAGTGTTCTTCACTATACAAAAGTGCTGAATTTTGATGAAGTTCAATTTATTTGTTTCTTAAGCTTTTGGTGTCATACTCAAGAAACCATTGTCTAATAGAAGGTCATGAAGATTTATTCCTGTGGTTTCTTCTAAGAGTTTCACTTTTACTACACACAGTTAGGTCTCTGGTTCATTTCAAATTAGCTTTTGTATCTGGTGTCCACTTTCATTCATTACATGTGGTATCCAGTTGTCCTAGTACTGAACACTGAAAAGACTGTTCTTTCCCTGTTGAGTTATCTTGGCACCCTTGTCGAATATCCATTGACTGTAAACACGAGGGTTTATTTCTGGGCTCAGTTCTATTCTGTTGATCTGTATGTCTGTCTGTATGCCAGTACCATATTTTTCTGGCTTCTATCCTTTGTAGTACTAAGTTTTGAAATTGGAAAGTGTGAGTTCTTCAACTCTTCTTCTTTTCCAAGATTGTTTGTGCTATTCTTGGTCCCTTGAATTTCCACATGAATTTTAAGATCAGTTTGCCAATTTCATTAAAGAAGCCAGGTGTGATTTTGGTAGAGATTGTGTTGAATCTGTAGATCAAATAGGGAGTCCTACTGCCTTTAACAGTATTTGGAGATAATTGATTTTAATTGCTCCATGATTACTTTGGTGGAGGGACACCTAGAGTTTCCTGCTCATCACTTTGTATGATGTCACTCCTCCCTTGTTCCTAATTTACACACTGATGATCCAGACCTTATTCGTGACTAAAGTGGTAGCTGAAAAAACTGTGGCTTTCCTGCTCTGTCATTTTTTTCCTACATTGTTATTGGCTTTTTCCAGTAAAATGAGAAACTATGGGGTTTTTTTTACAGTACTTAAATTTAAGTTGATATTGACACTGAGAGTAAGGTTTTCTATATTTATAATATATGTATAGCGAGAGCTCATATTGGTTTTTGTTTTGTTTTGAGACAGGATCTCACTGTGTAGCCCAGACTGATATAAAATTTGTGATTCTGCCTTGGCCCCCTGAGTTCTGGAATTACAGGCATGTGCCACCATGCCTAGCAAGAGAGCTCATCCTGTATACATAGAGCTATATGTGAATAACTTCATGTTGTACAGATACTTTGCAAATACATGTAGACTTGGTGCAAATAAAAGTGTGGCTATAAAAATCTTTATTTACATATACTGACATAGAATAACAATGTACAAGTTTATATGTATATGATTCTTAAGTTATAAATGCCTACCTAGCTTTTAAGTGAGTAAAGGCATATCTGCCTATATAATAGTGGGCATACTGATGTTTCTTCAGTACTTTCAATGTCCTAGCCACTTGCCTCAAAACTGAACGTTTACATGCTTTAAAGTCCTAATGAGGATGACCTGAGCAGGAAATTGAGGCTCAGAGACTAGAAGCAACTTGTCTGAGGTCATAAAGCTAGAAAGTGGCAGAGCCCATATTAAAATGGGGACTCTGACACCAGTCTGCCATCAGTATAGATGGAAATGTCTTTGTTAGGAGATTCTAGATTTTCTAGGATAGTTATAGGTTTTGATGTAAATATCTACTTTTTAGGAAAAGAGAATATTATAATAAATAACAAATGAGGTATCAGCTTATTTTTATGTTGTTGGGACTAGAATAATAAAAAAGATAGCTTTTTAAACTTACACAAAAACGATAGCTTTCAGACTTGGGGTTATAGCTCAGTGCTTGCTTGGCAGGCCTGGGTTCTCTCCCCAGCTCCCCAACATTGCAAAAGAAAACATAGCTTCCAGACTTTAATTGCTGAAATATTTAGTGTCTGTATATACAAAGTAAATAACTAGTACACATTTTGAAAAACAAGAAAAAAACCATGAAAACAGTTAATGTAGAGGTTAGTCCTGATAGCTCAAATTCCCAAGGCATGAAGTTTGATTACTGAGTACAAGACCACTGAAAGCGATGCCAAGGTCTGCTCAGCCAAAACCTAAGGACTGGCTTCAATATTTTATCAGAATTCTGACATCTTCCCAGATAAAGAATGAGATTTACTCATTCCAGGATGAGCAGATTTTATGTTTGAAATTGTTTCCTATTGCAAGGGCATCTGGGTCTCCAAACAATCTTGTACACCTTAGTTACTTCTGTGAGATCAGATTATCTTCTGTGTCCTTGATTCTCAGTGATTCTCAGGGACACAGATTAAATTCCCTCATCACTACATATATTAAATACAAAACAACACCTTGCTCCTTCTGCCTCCAGAGGGCTGCATTGTCCTGCAGAGTGCAGGCCAAGGACATCTGTCTCTGAGGCAGATCAGTTTGTTTGGAGATAGGTTTTCCTTTCCTGAATGAAAACAGAATTTTTCTTCACCTGATAGCAACATTTTTGTTTGAATTTTAAGGTAAGCATTATTACATTAGAACCATTAAGACAGTAGTTATTTCAATTAAAAAACAAAAAACTCTGAGCAACCAAGTGTTTCCTGTTTGTCTGGAATATTGCCTGAAGTTTTATAGTTAGCTGCTGAATGCTGGCCAGGTTTTCAGGTGGCTTGATGTGCCAACATTTATGCATATGGAATCCTGTGGCATTTTGAATAATTCGGTTTGGATGAAGAAGAAACTGAAGAGGCCTTTGAACCGCCTAGGTAAACTGTGTTTATTATTTATAGCAAGCCATTTTGTTGTGAGACCTGCCGTTTGGTACCTGAGTAAGCCCAGTAGCCATGCTGTGCGAACTGAAAGGTTGATGGGAGCAGTTCTGATGATGCGCCTGTGTTTTTTTCTCCTCCCATGGATCTGTGCAGGGATTATGCAGATGGGTTGTTCTCACCTCTACCCTCATGTGGAGGCCTTGGGAATCTAAGCAGAAGATTCCTGGGGTTCATGTGCTGTGGGCTCAGTTGATTGCTTTTCTAAGGAGGTGGGAGGGAGAGGCAGAGAGGAGGTGGGCACATGTGAAAATAGGATTTGAGCAGTGTGAAGGCTTGTGTGTGGCAACAATCATGTGATGTTACTGGAGCTAGCATAACAGTAAGGTAAGCAGTGTGTCCCTGTGTGGCGCTCCTGGCATTGCCTGTAACCACCCACTCAGCAACTCAGCAAGGGGTGTTTTAGTCTCACAGTGTTGCAGCCCTGGAAGCCGAGTTGCAGAAGCTGTGACTGTTCCAGAGCCAAATTTCCTGTGATGGCGGGGCAGAGGTCTCAAGGCCTTATAGTGTGGACTGGGAAAAGGACACCAGTCGCTTAGTTGTGGAGGCAGCATTGTCAGCTTCTCCCTTTATTTAGGGTTGTGTTTGCATGGGTCAAAAGATTCCAGTGAAGTGAAACAACGGCATGTGATCTGTAGCCTCTCTCCATTGACCTTGATGGCAGGAATGTGGCTGTTTTCCTGGCGTCCTACTACATCCTATCCTAGCTGACATCATTACCATGCATACCACTGTGTCTCAAGGGAAATCAGAGGCTTGGACTCTGAGACCTCAACACTCCTTTAAGGGAATTGACCTATGGCCTCAGCCATTTTTCAAGTACATTTTGGTGACATTCATTAATACCCACCAGGCACTGAAAACCAGTGCTCACATCATTTGATCAAACTCTGCAAATCATGGGAAGGAATGGCCCAATAGCAGCTGACAGCTCGGAGAGCCCTTTGCCCATGAACATCTGCTGTCAACACCCTTTGGTCAGGGCCTGAAGCCCGCTGCTATGCTCCACATCCCTGCTCAGACCCACTCTGCACCCTGGCTCATAGGCTCAGGCTGCATTTTTGCTCTAAAGTGGAGGCCTGGCTGGCAGGTGCACCCAACAGTTGACCAGTCATAAATTAGATGGTCCAGGACCATGACTATGCTGCTGGAGACACCTAGACTTGCTCACCAGGTCTGGGATGTTGAAGGATTCCTTACCCAGGGGTAGCTAGGATCTGAGAGAACAATGGAAAGCATATTTTGGTGTAATTTGTCTTATGAGAAAAGTAAGAATATACCATGTAGTATTTTCATAAGAGGCAGAATAGGCCTACCTTTTTGAAGTCACCTAACTGTGCTGGAGTAACACTTTTTCAGAATGTCATAGGCAAAAGTGTATGTGTGTGAAATGTAGTGTTTAGCTTCTTTGTATGTGTGTTCTGGAGATTGAACCCAGGGCCTCCCACATGCTAGGCAAGCATAGAGACAACCATCTTTAACTCTCTTTGGTGTTTATGCTGGTATTTATGTCCGTATTCCTGAATAATAATGCTTTTGCTGACATTTCTTATAATCTCTGGGCTTTTGGTTCCAGATGATTTAAGCCCTCTTAAAGCCTTTCCTTTGTGCTTCCATGATGTCAAAAGTTTTAAATTCTGTAGTCAGAATGCATTTTTTACTACTCAGAATGTCCACTTGTAGAACTAAGAAGTTGACAATTACATTTCCATTCTTTTCCAAGTATGGCTTTGCAGAGAATACTGTTTTCTGCATCTTTACTATTTGTTAATTGTGCTTATCCTTAAGTTTTTTCCAGGGGCTCTGTCAACTCTCACAAACCCATCCAATTTCCCTGTTAATTTCCAAACGTGGGGGGCTTGTGTTTCCCAGCTCTGTTCTGGGCAGGTTCAGGGCTGCCCTCTGCAGTACAGTCTCCATGGCCTGGGTGGGACCCAGACCCCAAAGCCTAAGCTTTCCTCTGTCTTGGTTAGCCCCTTGGTCAGTTTGAACATATTCCTTCGTATGGAGGGCTTTGTTTCAGTCCTTTAACTTTCAGCCCTGCTTTGGAGGGCACAGCTGAGCTAGTGCCTGCCTCTGTAAGTGTGGGCCTGCCCTTTTCTTCTTTGTGTTTTTAGGACTTGTTTGCTGTGTAGTTAGTTCTGAAATGTCACAAGGCCCTGCTTCATGTGGGTGTTTTTCATTTGTTAATCCACATGGTAGGACTTTACCACACGTCTACTTGAAAAATTTTTGTATTAACTCCAGTAATTCTCGTCTCCTCTCTCTTGTTTTCCTTTTCTGGGCTTTTTAGAGGATGCGTGGGGCTTTGGGATCTATTTTTTTGGGAGGTTGGGTTAATAAAATCTAGATAAAAGTGCCTTAAAAGAAAGAGCCATCATATTTTAAATTTCTCTCTCTCTCTCTCTGTCTCTCTCTATCTCTCTCTTGTATTTGTAATTTTTAACGGTGGTTAAAAGAAGTTGAATATGGAATTTACTCTCAACCATTTTAAGTGTATAGTTAAATGTGTTAACTATATTTACATTGTTGTGTTATATACCTCTAGAACTTTTTCATCCCTCTTCCAGTTTCATTCAGCTATAAATTGATAAATAAAAATTGTATATATTTACAGTATATAAGCAGTGATGTTTTGATAAATGTATTTTAGATGATTAAATGAAGCTATTAACATATCCATTACTTTAGATACTTAACATTTTTTTGTGGTGAGAATGTTTAAGATTTACTCCCAGCAATTTTCAAATATTCAGTGCATATTACTAGCCATATTTACCATATTGTGCAGTAGATCCCCAGACTTTACTCACAGTGTTTTCACTGACACTTTGTAATCTCTGCCCAATATCTCCCTCAACTGCCACTCTGCTTTCTGCTTCTGTGAGAACCACTCTTGTAGATTCTATATGTAAGTGAGATTGCACGTTATTTGTCTTTCAGTGCCTGGATTATTTCACTTAATATAGTGTCCTCTAGATTCATCAATATTGTTGCAAACAACAGGATTTTCTTCTTGTTTCAGTACTCCAGTGTGTGTGTGTGTATGTGTGTGTGTGTGTGTGTGTGTACCTATTCCACGTTTTCTTTATCCAGTTATCTGTCGTGGTTGTTTAGATTGATCTCATATTAGAATTTTTTCATCATGCAAAACTGAAACTCTATACCCATCCAACAACCCCTTCCCACTTCCCTCCTTCCCCCACTCTCTGGCAATCATCATCATTCTTTCTTTTTTGTGATTTTGACTACTCTGGATATCTCATAAAAATAGAATTGTACAGTATTTGCCCTTTTGTGATGGCTTATTTTACTTTGAACGATGTCTCCAGGTTCATCCATGTTGCTTCAGAATTTTCTTCCTTTTTAAGGTCAACTAATATTTGATTGCATGGATATGCCACATTTTCTTTATCAGTTATCAATTATTGATGGACATTTTCGTCGCTTCTCCCTCTTGGCCATTTTGTAACTAATACTTGAGCGAATATGAGAATGCAAATATCTCCTTGAGACCCTACTTTCAATTCTTTTGGGCCTATACTCACATGTGGCATTGCTAAGTTATATGTTAATCTGTTTTTAGTTTTTCCTTTGTCCATTTTTTAATCTGTCAAACTACATCCCCCTCCCTGTCTGGGACACTCTGTCCTGCTATAATCAAGGGCCCTCCTTCCTCTCCTTCTTGAACTACATAAAACTGCGGATTCTTGCAAATGCTAATTTCTAGTAAGCCAGAAGTGAACTGACAGTAGAACACACAGTAAAAAGGACATGTAGCAAAATTCAGGATCTCAACATCAGGGAATAAGGATTTGGAGTACAGGGTGACTGGAGGAATGGACCCAGGCAGAACTGATTGCACTAGCATCTCCTCTTGTGCTCCCACTCATGGCCATGAATCATGAACTAAGCCCGTTTTGAAATTGCCTCAATTTTATCTTTCGTTATAATCATTTTGAGCAATTAGAAGTACATAAACTAAAAACAAAACAAAACAAAAAACCCCTCTCCCTGTACTCACAACCCTGTTTCCCAGGGGAAATCATTTCTTGGGGTATAGGCTTTGGACTATTTCCAAGTCTCTGGAATGGACAGCCATACATGTGTGCGAATATAGCTCACATAGATGTACATTATTTTCATGTAATACTGTTTTGTTACTTGTTTTTTTTTTTTATTTATATGCGCATACAATGTTTGGGTCATTTCTCCCCCCTTCCCCCACCCCCTCCCTACTTGTTTTTTAATGGATGTTCTCTGAGTAATCTTTCTACGCTTTCTTCATTTAAAAAAATGACTATACTGAGCTGGCAAGAGGTAGAGTGCCTACCTTGCAAGTGTGAGGCCCTGAGTTCAAACCCTAGCACCACAAAAAAAGACTACTCTCTTGCACGCAGGTCTGTCACACCATGTTGTTGAACAGGTTCATTACCATTGTACACCTACAGGAGAGCTGAGTTAATGAAGCAGTTTGTTCATTCTTTGTGAACACTGGCTGATTTTTATAATTTGCCAACAAGCGTTTTGGCCAGAAGTACTTCACTGTCTACAGTCACAGTGAAACTACTGTGAGGATTCTATTCAATGTTAAGTTTTTATGTCACTGATTATAGAGTTTTTCTGAGTGAGAAGTTGGGCACGCAGATTCTCCACTAGGGGTTGATAGGAAACATTTAATCCTTCCTAAAGTTCTGACTCAGGCCTCCCTGCATGAGTGAGGGCCGGCAAACACCATCTGCATATTACACTTGCGCCTGTATTAAATTGGCATTTGTTATGCTGTGCCTACTAGTAAGAGATGTTGCTCCATTATTTTCATGTTTGTAAGTTAATTGATTATTAATGATTATTAATTTATTAATGAACTTGACTGGCTTTCTGTGTTTGTTTCCTTATTTCCTCTTTTAAGAATTTTCTCTTCTTGTGTTTGTATCATAGGCCAAACTGAATGATACTGCTATTTTCATGGATCAAAATGGACAAGTAGTGTTGGTTTTGTATTGTTCATCCTAATGTCTTTAGGACCTCAGTGTTTTTTCATATTTTAGCGATGTTTTTCTGGTTTTAAAACACTTTTTTCTCTTATAAAGTTTTTGGGAACTACAAAAGTGTGTAAAATAGGAAATATAAAGGTATAATGCCTCAAAAAATTCTTACCATTGTAGTGTATTTTTTCTTTCTTTCCCATTTTTATTTTTTCTCGTAGAAGTTGCAGAATATTCTCAACAGAATTGTTATAAGGCATAAATGAATTACATGTTAAAATGACCAAATAAGTATACTAGCTATTATTTTGATAAAAAAATTATCCTGCTGTGATATTTACTAACTACACTTATCACGCTAGTAAATATTTTTATTTATTTATTTATTTTGGCAGCACTAGGGTTTGAATTCAGGGCCGCACTCTTGCTAAGTAGGTGCTCCAGCCACTCTACCAGCCCTTTTTTTGTGATGGGTTTTTTTGAAATAAGGTCTCACAAACTGTTTGCCTGGGACTGGCTTCAAACTGCCATACTCTTGATCTCTGCCTCCTGAGTAGCTAGGATTACAGGTGTGAGCTGCCAGTTCCTGGCAGCAAATATTTTTTAGAAATGTATTTTAGAGATGATTTAGTATTATGTTTTATAAACACCCTATAATTTAGCAAACAATTCTTTTGTCTTATACTTTAAGTTGTTTTCTGTTCTACTCTGATAATCTACTCATGTCTTTATATCTCTTTTTTTAAATATAAGGAGTTTCTGTAAAGTATTTTACATAAGTGAGATAACACTCAGATAATAAGAATATTTAATTTTTGTGTATGTGTGTGTGTGGTACTGGGGTTTGAACTCAGGGCCTATCTGTTGAGCCATTCCACCAGCTCTTTTTTTTTGTGATGGGTTTTTTTGAGATAGGGTCTCATAAACTGTTTACCCAGGCTGGCTTTGAACCACGCTCCTCCTGATCTCTGCCTCCTGATTAGCTAGGATCACAGGCGTGAGCCATTGATGTCTGGCTTTGAATTTTTTGATATACAGAACACAGTGTCCTCCAGAAATGTCTACTGATTGTTCTGTCCTCCAGCAATGTGTGAGATTCCCCTTCTTAAGATTGCCTCAGTGAAGGTTTTTAGTATGGATAATCTGGCTGTCAGAAACAGTACATCCTTCTTGTAGTTTGAGCATTTTTAGATGATTGTTATAATCATGTTTTTCTTCTTTGGGATTTGTAATCTTCTCTGTATTTAAAAATAATTTTATTTTATTTTGAGGAGCTGAAGATTGAACTCAGGGCCTTGAGCATTCATGAGCTTACCCTCCCCTCCGTTTTATTTCTTTTATTTTGAGATAGGGTCTTACTAAGTTGCCCAGGCTATCCTCGATCTTACAATTCTCCTGCCTCTGCCTCAGGAATAGCTAGTATTAAAACACATGCCACAGCATCAGTCTTTATCTGTTTTCTAGTATTCTATAATAAATTTTTTAAATATATATGCAACAAATAAATTCTTGCCCTTTGATGACCATAAGACTGGCCTTTTTATCCTGGATTTCTGTTACCTACTTTGTCCTCTCCTGCAACGTGGAGCTGATTCTTCCAGCTGCATTTGACCCTGAGAGGGCTCTTAATATCTTTTCCCACATGCCAGCTGTATGGCCTGCATTTGTCCAATGTTTAGGCAGGTGTGTGTGGGGGTGTAGGTGGCAAGAAACCTGTCCTAACATTTTTCTTTTCCAACCCCCCCCCCCCCCCGGAATAACCAGGCTGCTATGGGATGGATGACGAAGAGAACCACTATGTCTCACAGCTCAGGGAAATCTACAGTAGCTGTGACAGCACAGGCACCGGCTTTCTGGATAGGGAGGAGCTGACCCAACTCTGCCAGAAGCTTCGCCTGGAAGAGCAGATGCCGGCCCTCCTACAGACTCTCCTTGGAAATGACCGCTTTGCCAGGGTGGGTGTGGACTCCTCCCATGAAAAAAGAGTGAGAGATCTCTATTTGGCTCTCATGGCATTTAGTAAATTTTAGCTGAAGACAGATACTTGTCAAAGGAAAGTTATTAGCATATGAAAACATGTTTTTCTTCTACTGAAATCCTGCATTGTAGAAGGTGTTTCTTTAAGATTGTTTTCTTTTAATGTAATAACTTCCAGGAGTTTGTATGCTTTGTTTACCCAGGAAGATGTTTTAGTGATTTTTCCCCAGGAACCACACACACACACACACACACACACACACACACACACACACACACACACACACTGGTCAGTTATTCAGAGGTAACTTCATAATACCTTAAAGACAGACTGTCTTAGAAAATTTCACAACTTGAAATTCATTAAGCATTGGACAAAACAAGTACAAAATACTATTTCAAGAATGAAGGATACCATGTCTGTGGTGCTGATAAATTCAGATAGGCCGGATAGACTATGTGAGTTCTAGAAAACTCAAGATCATCTGGAATGGTGGTCCAGATTTTAGGCCACACCTGCTTCCATGATCTAAACAGTGGAAAGCAACACTCCCTACTCCTGTACTACTGCTTACTACTTACTTGCTGGTCATCTTAATTTTGAAGGAAAAACATTTTCTCCACAGGATTCAGTAAAACTATTTTCATTTTGTATGGAAAAAAAACATCTAACCTATAATTTTCCTGAATTGATTCTTGGGCAAAAACAAAACCAAAAAAATCCCCACTGCTGACTTGGGGAGAGTCCAGGTGAAGCTGACCTCTTGCTGCTCCCCACAGAACCTCTGCCCCATTAGCAGGGCACTCTTATTCCCTTATAAATAACTCTGCCTTGGTTAAGCAGACCATGCCCTCTCAATTCCTGCCTTTGTTTTTTTTGTTTTTTTTCCTGATGGTCCTGGAGTTCAAACTCAGGATCTTTCTCTTGTAAGGTTACCACAGGAAGGGTCCCGCATTTTTGCGAAGGGCCATCCTCAGGTTGCAGTACTTCTACCTTTGGCCTCCCTGTGTAGCTGGAATCACAGGCATATGCAGCATATGCCACCACACCCAGTTCATTGGTTGAGATAGATTCTTGCTTACTCTTTGCCCTGACTGGCCTCAAACTGTAATTCTCCCCATCTCTGCCTCCAGAGTATGTGAGCCACTGAGGCTGGTCTCCTGCCTTTTTTTTCTTTTCTTTCCTTTTTATTAAAAAATGAACCTAAGCATGAAATGTGTTTCTGATAGTATCTAACCCCTCTTGATACCAGCTGGAATTCTGTTTGGGACCTAGATGGGCAAAAGGTACATTTGTAATTTATCAATAGTATAAACAGATGATCTGCTTTTCTTGGTCTTTTTGACAGTTTGGAAAACCCAAAACCAAAAGAGTAACTTTTTGGCTGATTGGTATTATAGCCTCTGCTGACTAAATTAGCCATATAGTTCCTGACCCTTTCTTTACTTTATGCTTTGTGGAAGATTTAGAAACATCAGATGTGGTAATTAAAAAAAAGAAAAGAAAAAGACCAGCATTGGAACATCAGCAAAGAGAAAACCCAGCTTGGGTTACTTCAGATTTCTACCTAATGCCATGTCACATGTGGTCCTGAAAAGCAATTCTTCCAAGATGTCATTCCTTCCAGGAGGCCTGGCTGTGTCTTCTGACACACTTGTGGGAGGGATGTTAGAAAGAAGGAAAGGCACCATGAGAAATGATGACAGCCCCTTCTGGTAACACTCCTTCCAGGCAGAGCTGTGTGTGTGTTTGCCGTCTATCCTGGCTGTCCCAATTCCATTCTCTGTTTTTGTTCCCCAAAGCAAGTCAGATGTTGAATAACTGAAGTGGCTCTGCTTGCATGAGTGCTCTTGAGTCTGACTGGAAGGTGTCCTTTCCTCGCTAACACTCCAAGAGTGGTGCCTTCCCCACCTGATGCTGCTGAGACCAGGCATTTGTCTCCTGTGTGACTGGTCCCTTCAGAGCTCACTGGCCCTCTGCTTTATCCTGTAGACTCCACAGAACTCACACAGTCCTCAAGTGGATGAAAATCATAGAGAGATTTTGGGAAAGCAGGTATTAAGCCAAAAATAGCCATACATTTGTTCCTTTTTCTACAACAGAAACCAAATAGTGGAGATTCCAGGAAGTCTCTAAGAAAAATCAAGTTAAATCCTTTACCAGGAGAATGGATTAGTTTTTCTGTTAAAATACCATATATCCAGTACCCTTGTAGAAAGTGCCATATATGAGACTCTGTAAATATTAGTCATTACTACAGAAATCCAGTTACAAGAAACAAAGAAACAATATTGTAACATGTGAGTTAACATGAAGGCATTGTGGGTGTTTCTTTTTAATTACTTGTTAAAGAACTACTATCAAGGTCTGGTTTCAAGCTAGAAAGTTAATATGACCTAAAGTTCTTGTGTCTTTCTTGGGGAATAATCTCCATGCCTATTTTATGTTATGCTAACTTTTTTTTTTCATACCAGTGGTGAGGATCTTAACCTCAAGTATTTTAAATTTGGACACAGTATTCTTCTCTTGAAAAAATAATTCATAACATAGCGTTATTGGAAATAATTCCAAAGTTGAAAGTGATTCTGGATCGATCATAAGTACAGCCTTTTCCTTTTTCAATGAATTAGTCTGAGATTGTACAGAGATGCAATGGTGTGCCATTCCAGGTTGAATACCTGAATGCTATGTTGCTCTTCCTGTTTTGAAAGCTGTAAAGGAGTAGAGCATGAGGAAACAGAGGCTAAAATGACCCCAAATTGGGCCATAAGATCCCACTGCTGCTTTATGAAGGGAGGAAAATCAGTTGATAATTATTATCAGAAATGAAAGGAAATCTATGACTAAATCAAGCAAAATAGCCATTTTATTATTTAACAATTCTTTTTTGAATACTTATGTGCCTAAGCAACAGCAGATGCTAGGGATGCAAAGAAGAAACTCAGTTTCTATCTTCATATGAAATATATATATGTAAGGTTATTCATCATAGCATCAATTAAAATAAGATTGGAAACAACTTTTTCATTTGGGGATTGGCTAAATAAATTCTACAAGAACCATGTGATGAAATTTTATGCAGCCCTAAGGAATGAGGAAATGTCAGACATTTCAATATTGGCAAGTTATCAACTCAGGCCAACATTTTGCAGAGGGTTAATTTATAAAAAAAAAAAAACCAAAAAACTCCCCACAAAACGAAACTTGAAATAGTGCAGAATGAAAAGTCAGCGAGAAATTATCAGTCCAAAAATCTATTACGTCAAGTGCCTAGCCAGGTGAGCTCAGCACACTCAGCTCTGTTTATCCAAAGGAAGCAAGTATGAAATTGATCCGTGGTCTGGGGGACCCATAAGGCCAGAGAAATATTTGTTAAAACCAGATTCATCCAAAGTAAAGAATCCGGTAAATTAGTCCCCAGTTGAAGGGAGTAACTGGGTAACACTTGTTGGGCAAAGATGACCTGCAGACCAGTCAACAGTCTTTGTGCTCTGGTTTTGGTCTCATTAGTCTACAGAACCTCAGGCTTTTCACTTAGATTAATATGGTCCTGCATTGGTAGTGCTTGTAGGCACCTGGCAAAGGCAAATAAATGTCCACTGTTGAAGAAAGCACCATCATTCCAGATCTGATAATATTCCTAAGTGATAGCCACATACAGTGACTAACATACAATCATGGTGTTGCAGGATACTCAAGGACAGGGAAATGGGACACTGAAGCAGTTCAACAGGAAGCAGGGTTTTATTGTGCCAACACAGACTCAGTCAGTGGTCTTGCATCCCAAGCCTGAGCCCTGAGAACAAAGGGGCCTTACCTTATATACCCATATATGGTTGCATGCAACTCTATTGGCTACTTCACCGCCCAGTGCTATGTGACCTTCTTCACATTTAGATTCTTTAACTTTTATCTCCCTGCTATGCCATCTCCACCCCACTGCAGACTTGCTTGTTTCTTTTCTGGCCCCCTCCCTGCTGCAATGAGTAACAGGCAAATGTGACAGGATGAACAAGAATCAGCAAAAACAAAAGGTAACAGAAGCAGATCCACAAGGATGTGAGGTGTGAGGTATTGGAATCATTTGGCACAAAATACAAAACAACCTTGTAACTACATTAGGAAACTAAAAAAACAAAACAAAACAAGCTTGAAGGGCTGGGGGACCTGGCTCAAGTGATAGAGTGCCTGCCTGCCAAGTGCAAGACTGAGTTCAAACCCTAGTACCACCCCCTTCGAAATAATAATAATAAAACCAGGCTTGAAAAGATCTATAGAAAAGGGGGAACTCTAAAAAGCAATAAAACAAATGTGATTAATGAACCAAGTTAGACTTTTAGAACTAAAAAAATCCAATGACCAAAATTTAAAAGCTAAAACTAAGACTGTCACAGCAGATTAGATACAGCTGAGGAAGGCATTCATTAGTTGGAGTTATCCATAATGGTAAAGATGGAGGAGAAGGCTCTGATTGTTTTAATTAGAGGCCCAGGAGGAAAGGAGTGAATGGAGCATCATATGAAGAGACAGTAGCTAAAAATGTTCAGCAGAACAGAAACATTCTTCGTGATTCCAAAGCTAATGGTATTCCAAGCAAAATAAATAAAAACCCGCACCCGGGCATGTTATTGTAAAACTGAAGGAAAATAAAGACAAAATACATCTTTGAAGTGCTCACTGGTGGGTACACAAGATCTCTGTGTTTTTCTTATAACTCCACGTGAATCTATAATTATCTTAAAAGTTTAATAATTTTTTTAAAAAATCCAGAGAAAAGACTTATCCTAAAAATGAGTCATGACAGCTGCCTTCTCCACTGCAACATGAATCCAGAAGAAAGTGAGAGAATCTCCAATATGCTAATGGAAAGCAACTGTTGACCTGAATCTCATACCCTGCAAAATGTCTTTCAAGTATAAAGGTGAAAAAATTCCGTGAGAAATGGAGTTCTACTTAGCGATGAAAGGATAAGAGGCAAACACATGGAATAAATATTTGTTGAGTGTCTACCATATGCCAGCAGTCAGCTCATACACTAGTTAGGGTGACAGAAATAAACAAATGTCAGCATTATCTAATGTCAGGTTCTGACACGTGCTCATCCCAAGTAAAGTCACAAATCACAGTTGTGATTTGTCATCAATGGAAGCAATAGAGATACTTACTCAAGTTCTTTGCAAGATTTGGGAACACCAAACCTGCTGCTCCAACACCTGCTGATGACAGTGTGACCTAATAACTCTTCTGCTGATCTCTTTCTGTGTGACTTTGATTGAAGCATAGAGAAAGTACACAGTGACGCTCCAAACTGAGCACACATATGTAATCATCCTGTATCCTTTCTCATGCATTGTGTGGTGGCTCTATCAACAGAGGTTGACTATTCTTCTGACACTGACACCATAGATCAGTTTTGCCTATTTCTGAAAAAAATGGAAATACAGAGTACCTACTCAATACATATTCTATTTTTTTTTTTTTGGCTTTTATTCAGTATTATGTCCCTGAGATATATTGTTGGGTCTATCAGTAGTTTGCTCTTTTTTCATGGTCATATATTTCGCTGTATGACTGTTTTAAGTGTGCATCAAAATCATTTCTACTATACTAAAAGAATAAATTATTATTATGTTATAAATTCTGTTAAAAATTACAGGTAAAATTAAAATATCACAGACAAATTATAAGTTCATCATCAATGTATGCAAAAAATGAAGTTTTAAAAGACGTACTTTACTTATTTATTTGTTTTTAAGTGAGTTTAGGGCTAGGTTAGTTTGTCCTCACTAGCCTAACCATATGTACCTTTATCTTATTTAATTTTTGGCAGTGCTGGGAATTGAATCCAAGGCCTTGTGTGTGCTAGTGAGCACTCTACCACTGAGCTACACCCCCAGTCCCAAGATGTATTTTAAATAGTTGGAAAATTATCCCACATGGAAGGCCAGAAATACAAAAAGAGGGCTGGTGGAGTGGCTCAAGTGTTAAGAGTACCTGCCTAGCAAGCATGAAGCCCTGAATTCAAACTCCAATACCACAAAAAAGAAAGAAAGAAAGAATGAAAAACAGTGGTAAATATATGAAAAATCCTAAGTGAACATTAACTATATAAAATAAAAAGTATTCTGGGGGGGTCTAAAATACATGACAATAGGTAGTAAGTGGAGGTGAAGTGTTGCAGAGTCTTTATGTTACCATAGAAGAGGGTAAAGTATTGAGTAATAATAAATGTGAGTAAGTTAGGAGTACATGTGACTTTTAGGATAAACAGTAAGAGAATAGAAATAGACTGCTATAATTTCTAAGTTAATAAAGAGAAAATGAAATCCAAAGAGATGAAAAAACAAGTAGGTTAAACTGAAAGTACAAATAAAATAGTAGATTTAAATCCAAATATATCAGTAATTACACTAAATGTAAGTAGACTAAAACAGTCAGTTAAATGATAATCACATTAGAAAAAAATGCAACTTTATACTGTTCATAAGAGATGATAAAATAAGAAACATAAGGATGTAAATAATTGAAATTAAAAGTTGATGAAGAGATAATCATGTAATTATTAACCAAAAGAAAACTGGGATTGTTTTTTGATATAAGAGAAAATGGACTTTAATGCAACAAGTATTACCAAAGTAAAGAGGTTAGCAAAGGTTCATTTCACCAAGAGGATTTAAACACACATTTTATCACCCAAGATGCTTATTCTTAGGTATACACTGTGGAGAAAACCCAAAGGCCACATGTGCAGCAATGTTCAAAGGAGTTTTGATTTTAGTAGACAAACATTGGAAACAATGGAAAGGCTTGCCAGTAGGACCATGGATTGTATTATAGCACCAGTTTTCACAGCAGAGAAGATGAATTATACCTAGGCATGGCAGTTTATGAGTATTATAAAAGAAATGTCAAAAAAGCAAGATATGAAGTAATATTTACATGTGATTGCATTTAATTCAGTTTAAAATAGAGGCAAAACTAAATCATGTTTTTTAGGAATGCATGCAACAAGATAGAGAAAAGCAAGGAACTTATCACCATAAGTCAGAATGGATGTAGGAGAGTTATTAGGAAGGGATCTGAGGTGATGGGGCCTTCCGAGTGCTAGGGCGGGTGGGGGGGTGTTGTTTCTTGACAGGACAGTGATACCACGGATGCTTATTTTACGTGTATTAATGTTAATGACAGTAGTCTGTATTAATACCATCAGATTCTCTTTTGTACTGTTTGTTCTCTCTGCCAGTTTCTTTCTCCTTCTTTCCTTTTCTTTTTTTTTTTTCTCTCATTTTTAGAGACAGGATCTCATTATATCCCCCAGGCTGGCCTCAAGTTCCTGAGCTCAAAGAATCCTCTTGTGTCAACCTCCTAAGTATAAGCACGCGCCATCATGCATGGCTGTTGTTTTCTAATTGTGTCGTTTGATTTGCTTTTATAAAATTGTTAGCCTTGTTAGGTAATGGCTCACTTTTACCTTCATTATTATATTCTTCCATTGTAAATAATTTTAAGTATATATCTGAAAAGGTGAAATGAACGTTCTCAATCTAAAAGGAAACAATAGAATGTTTCTATTTGAGGAAAAAAAAGTTCAAAGACTATTGTATTAAATATGGATTTGTTGAAAGTAGCATTGTCCTCTTTACTTAAATTCGCACAGGTTAACTTTGAGGCATTTAAGGAAGGTTTTGTGGCTGTTTTATCATCAAATGCTCGTGTTGGCCCTTCAGATGAAGAAGAAAGTAGTTCTTTGGAAACAGGTAAGAGGATTTTCTTCTATTGACTTTAGTTTCATTTTACTACTTACTTGTTGCCTTTTGGAATTTAGCCTAGCCATTCTGAAAACTATATTCTAACCCCACTTTCTGTCACTGCCAAGCTGTGTGGTATTGCCATACCTGTTATTTAGATGAGAAAACTAAGGTCCCAGATGAGAAGGGATTTGTCCACAATCCCATAGTTAGTAAGTGGGGGCTAGGATTTGAGTCCCAGGTTTCCAGCATTAAGCCCTGGGCCCTTGTGCACACCTTTCCCAGAACCCTATTTGTTCCATTGGGTGCCATGGTTGGCCTCCTTCCTACCTTCTTGCCTAGTGTAAAGACCCCTGTCACAGTTCACAGAGCCCTGGAGCTGAGGGGAGACCTGGGGCTATAGTCAGCCCCACCCATACCATTTGCATGACTGTTTCAGAATCTTGCACCTTCCTCTTCATCCAAGAGATGAAGAGGGCCACTTGCCCTTTGACCTACAGAAGTTTGGAACATGATCGGTGATCTCAAAGTGTCTTAAGGAAAGAGAGACCTGGCCCCACTGATGTATCCAGAGAACACACAAATTCCTTTTTGATGCCATGTGGCACTTTTCAGCTTCAAACTCTCCATGTATGGGACATGCTATTAGTTCCCCCACAGAAATGAGCTCATTTAGGACCTGTGCTTTTTCTCACCAATTCTGGTTTTGTTTTTCTTTTCTTTTACCTTGGAATTTGAAAGCTTTCCTTAACTGAATGGTCCTACGCCCTATCCACAATGCTGCCCCTTCATGTTAGTAGGAGGAGCTTATCTTCTTATCCATCTCCAAGTACCTGTCCCCTTTCTGAAGGGTTAACCAGAAAGGGTCACAGGCCACAGCAACTCAGACAGAGTCAGTCAGTCCTGCCTGCACCCTCCAAGGTCGAGTCTGGTTCAGTGTCCTTCCCCCACCCCCAGTCATTCTCATCTTGCTCGTCTCCCTGCCCATGCCACACACCTAATCCCATTCCCCGTGTCTTATCCCTGCTCCTTGCCCTTCTGTCTGAACTGCTGTAGGACTCCGCCTTCAGGCCTGCTTATCTCCAGTCACAACATCTTCATCTTCGTGGTTCCAATCTCTTAGCCAGTCCTTCCTGCTTAACCCCCACTTCCTCCCCACACACAAACACACTGTGATCAGAAAAATGTGCTTTGGATACTCCAGGTCTGAGAGTTTCAGGATGTTCCCATATTCCCTGACTTGTGAAGAGTAGCTCTGCTGCCCTGTCATCTTCCTCCTTTTTGTTAAAGGTCATTATTGAACATACAACTAAAGGAATTTTACTTTTGGGACTTTGTTAACTTTTCCAATAGTAAATATGCACACAGAGAAAGCATACAATTGTGCAGGGCTTTTGCTAGAAGATGTGTCAACCACTGGGGCTTCTGTGAGGTGTGTTGGAACCATTTCCTCAGGTGCCCTTTTAGGGGCACTGGCCGAGGGCAGTAAAAGATCCTGAGCTCTGGTGACTTATGGTGCTTCCCACTCCAGAGGGAGAGACTCTGGATTCTGAGGGGACTGGAAGGCTGCCAAGTCATTGTTGCCATTGCCACTTCTCTGCCATTCTTGTTTCCATGCTGATGAGTCACATGGACAATCTTCTCCAAGTAGTGTTTCTCTCTAATGGAGGGAGGTTTGTCCTTTGGTTCATCCTTCTCTGATGAGAACACTGGGGAGTGTTATGAAAAGAGCAGGTGTATTTCTTGGCAGCTCATTATTCTAAGGGAAGTTCTGGCTAACTAACAACAAGGATGACATAGTAACACAAAAGCATGAAGTCAGCATGGGGCCTGAGCATGGACAAGAGGGGGACATGAGGAGGGGATGGTGGATGGAAGGAAATCCAGCCCAGGAAGCAGAAACACAGGTGGCTGCAGCATTCCCAAATGTGCAGGTACTTGACTGAGCCCCGTGAGAGAGCCACAGGCAGCCAGTGTAGTGGCCAGGGTCTTCTCTGTGGCAGGTCTGGTAGTCTGGAGATTGTGAGCTCTTTTGAGTTTCCTCTACCTGGTTGACCAAGTGTACTATGCTTCCCACTGCTAGCAAGAATGATTTCATGTTCCTGTGCCACTTCAAGGTGTCTCCTTAAGAGACAGGGAAGGGAAGAGGAAGACTTCTCCCCTTGCCTGCAAATGGAATCAGCAGCAGAAGCCTTTATTTATTGGTTTGTTCATTCACCTTTTTGGCAGCTTCTTATTGAGAGCCTTTCTCTGTGGTTGATGTCACCCCATGAACATTGGTACATTTTGTCTTGTTTTCTGTCTCTCACTTTCTGCTCTTCAGTATGTCCTATAAGCTCTGTCCCTTTGAGGAGAATTTCCCCAACCAGGTCTATCAATGTCTGTTGTCTCAGGATGGTTGTTTATCGTGTCCATGAGAAATCACTAACGTGTCCCAGCCATCACCCTATGTGTTTTCAGCTACCTTGAATGCCACACCTGTTACTTCACATTCAGCATGTCCTGAGTGGAACTCAACATCTTCCTCACAAAACCTCATCCCCAATTCCTGTTTCTCTCCCTGTTCTTCTAGTTGGTCAGGCTCCACCCAGCTTCCTCCTCTGATGGACCTAAGGTCAGTACTGTGAACCAGCCCCACAGAGGAAAGAAATGAGGTGGTTCTTTGCCTTAGGGAGCTGCCTTCTGTGGGGTGAGGCCCAAGACATGTTTGCTATGAAGTGCTCTTCAGTTTCCTGGCCAGGACTGGCCTCATTGGGCCCATCCTGTTCTCTCCAGCTGGCCCCATTCTGGTTGCTTCCTCCCCTGAACTCATCTATGGCTGTTGCACCTGTGACCTCCCCATGCTCTCTCCTGCCCTGCCAACATTTGTTCTACTATTTGATAGAATTGTGCAGATGTGCAGAGTAGAGGTGGGAAGTAGGAAGTGGAGGGTATTCTCATAAGTCCAGAAACTAAAATCCATGCCTGTTTCTATCCCAGACCTTAATACCTGCCCACAAGGCTGCAGAAGATCACGCATCTGTTTCTGTGGCCCACATCCACCTCTCCAGCCCTGTCAGTGAGGTCCTAAGGTGAATGGTTGTGGGAAGTAGTCATTAGGTCTCTAGAGCTATGTGTTTTTGGATTATTGAAAGGTTTTCTTACCTTGCATAAAAGCTAGTTTTTGTATTAGTCTTTTATTCCATAAACAAAAGTAAAATATACTTGAAAAAAATGCAGACAGCACAGGAGGTTAGTGGAAAGGCCCCATCTGCTTGCCCTAGCCTTCTTGATTTTACCACAAGCAACAGGGTACACACTATTAACCCTTTCTTTTGTTCTTCCAAACATTTTCTGTGTCCATAACAGTGCAATCTTCAGCTTCTTAGAGAGTGTTCCATATACATTTGGAGGCTCAGAGTCCACTTCATAGGTCCTCCCATATCTCCTGTTCTCTATTTAGCTGCCTCCTGTGCTGTTCCACCAAAGTACGTGAGCGGCTCTAAGTGGTACGGCCGTCGGAGTCAACCCGAGCTGTGGGACTCTGTCACCGAAGCCAAGTGTGGACCAGAACAGCAAGCCAAGGCCAGCCTGAAGAAGCACCTTCGGCGTTCTGCATCTCTGGAAAGTGTGGAGGTGGGTCAGCCATCGCTTCTCACCCTAAGTTTCTCAATATTGGGGAAATAATGTTTCGGTTTGTCACTGTATATGGATCACCAGAGGATGTGGGAGGTCAGCTATATTCCCAAGCATCTTGTGTTCCCAGAAGCCTGGGTTCTCGTTATGAATGGCATTTCATTTAAAATTGTCTTTGGTCTGATGGTCTTTGGGGTAGTCCTAGCCACAAGGCACTTTCTCTCTTTCAGACTTGGGGCAGAGGTAGATTTGTAGATAGATCTTTTGTTTCTCTGCTTCCCCATGCACCACCAGCACCTTCCCCATCATTGCAAGAAGTTAATTTTTATGGCTTTATAAGACTGAAATGTTCATATGTCGAGGATTATAAAAGGAAAAATACCTTTGCTATAGCCTCAAGGTGAGAAATGTGGACTTACCAAGTCCACAGTTCCACCTGCCTCAAACACTTAGAACCTGGAGAATTTGAGTCAGATGCCCCTCTGGAACCTTGAGAATTGGTACTTTCTTTTGTCCACCCTGTGCCATTCACCACAGAGGTCTTAGAGACCAGCTGCCAGAGCTTGGCATGTTTACTATAAAGAAATATATCCATGGGGCAATTCTACAGCTTTCGGGTTAATAATGGGCTCATTAGACCCTCTATTTTAAGGATTCTAAGAAGATTCCTAGTTGTTGTTCTCTGTGATGTCAACTTCCAACAGATAGGACCATAAAAATTTGGAACTTATGTTTAATAAGACCTCTGGGGCCCAAAATGATTAGCTTACATTTTGAGGCAAAGAGGAAGAGTGTTCTCTCAGGAGTCTGCTACATCTGGACAATACCAAGAAATCTAGGACATTTCTTTTTGTTCTCTTTTTAACTTTGGGCTTCAGATGCAGAGGACTGAGTTTGTCTGCTGGGCTTGTAGAGCTCCACCTTCATTGTGCCATTCTGTACCTAGGTCATCTTTCACCCTCAAAATGTGGACACAGGGAAAGCTGCCTTTATGTTTGCCAGCTGAGTTGAATGAATAATGACAATGGGTTGAGTCTTTATCACCGACTTGGATTCTGGCTCTTGAGTGTTAGTGCAAGCTTTAGAAGGGACAGAGTCTTGGTTATTCATTCCAGAATTGGTTACGGGACACACAACACTTGTTCAGAAGCAGACTTTAACTCTGGTCTTCTAACTTGGTCACTGAAACATGAGGTTTTGACTTAAGCTGTGTGTTTCTTGATGGCTCTGCTTATTCTGCTGCAAGCTTGCAAGCTTGCAAAGACCTCTGAGGTGCAGTGTGCATCCTTAAAGCATTTAGAGGGACACAATTCACCTTCTGCTTGCTGAATTGACATGAATGACAAGGGACAAAACAGAGGACCATAATGTCACAAGCCTTGTTTGGAGAATATGTCCTGTGACTGGAATATTGACTGACTCTAGAAAAGTGCTAGCATCTGAAGCCATCCACACTACCTCATACTGCTGGAGGAAACCTGTGTTTCTTCTGTTAGGATGTGAGGGCTTCACTATATTTTCACTGCAAACTGCTGATAGTTTTTGTTCATGTTGAGGAGCCCCAAGTGTGCAGAACGAGGCATGTGCCCATACCTACATCTGAACCATTTGTTTCTGAGAAGCCATTAGTGGTATGCATGCTGCTCAGTGGGGGCCATGCCCTGTGGGGTCTTAGTATAGAGTGCATCCTCCATTGTCCCTCTCCAACCCAAACCATCCTATTTTGTTTGTTCCTCGTGCTCCAACCACCTTGACCCTGTTTGAGGATTCATATCCTTCTCTTCATGTTTTTCCATAGAGCCTCAAGTCAGATGAAGAAGCTGAGAGTGCTAAAGAACCTCAGAATGAATTATTTGAAGCACAAGGTAATGTTGTGGCCTCATGTTTCATGTTCTCCATGTTTGACTAGTAGTTTAATATCTCAGAGTGCTAGGTCGTTGGGCAGGGGACAGCCACAAGAATAATTTCTTGAGAACTGCATGCTGTGGGTGGTGTCCCTGATGGCTGTCTTTCCAGGAATGCTCAAGATGTTGGCATCACAGCCCTGAGGCAATCACCTGGTCATCCGTCTGCCCTGAGGTCCGATCCTGTGGTAGAGGCCACTGGCCAAGATTGCACTGTGGTTCTGCCATGTTTCATGGTCTGCGAGTACCGATATGACTACAGTTGGCAGGTGTGACCTAAAGGTCTCAGGTCAGAGGGCCGTGCTTGGCCTAGTCAAGCTGAGGACTAGTCCTGTATGTCCTTCCTGCTATGCAGGGCCTGGACACAGCTTCCCCCTACTGTGACACAGCCTTGGCATCTACCAGGGACTTGTCTGTTCCCTCAGTAGAGTATAAGACATGATTCTGGTCCTCAAGAGCCTTACATAGCAACCAAAGGCTGGCAACTGAGCAAATCATGGCCCTAGAGCACTGCACAGCTGGAAAAGGGAGGGCTTGGCCATCGGCATTGTTGTGGTGCTATCTATGATCTGAGGCTGGAAATAGAAGCTGAGTGCTCAGGTATAAGCAAGATATGAAGTCCTTTGGACCGTTCCAGGGTGACATATGCAATACATGCTCTTGTGGGTACAGAAACATTTTATTTCTATCCAGGTAAAAATTTCTTCAGGACTTGTTGGTTGAGGGTCTTCTTTTTCATTTATTTATTTATTTGCCTATAGTACTTCTGTGATATAAAAAGGTAAACAAATATTGCTTAAGAATCTTTTCCTTTGGGTAGAGTATAATTCTGGAGATAAGACCAATGCTTTGGCAAACAGTGTAAAGACAGAGATGACATAGAATTAACTGCCAGTGTGTGTGATTTTGCAATAGTGAGAAAAGGTGTTCACCAACCACATGGGCATGAGAGGATTGCATAGCTAGGAGGAACCTATCTAACCCTGACAACAGGCTTAAAGCAGTCTGAGCATCTCCCCTTAGTGCATCTCGAGGCCCAGAGGTAAGGGTCTTGCTGAGTTGGAGAACAAGAGTGGGGTTCATGCCATGCCTTTATGGCTGCAAGGCCCAAATGTTTTATTACACTGCTGCAGAGCTTCTCTGAGAAGGGAACTAGAGTGCTTAGGGAAGGTTTGTAAGTGACACAGTTTAGGATGTACTCCATAATGTCCAGTCCCCTACCGAGACACATGAAGACTGAATCTTAAATCATGTGACGATGTGAAAAATCACTCACATTTCTGGGCTTATAGACTCAGGTGAATCTTGGCTTTGAGTGGACTCTCAGTGTGGCTGGGATTCCTCACAGCATGGTGGCTCAGGACCCCATAAGCAAGGCTAAGGTTGCTTCATGGCATATAGACCTGCCTCAGAGTTACACAGCATCTCCTCTGTTCTGTTGATGGAAGCTGCTACAAACTTCCCGATGGAGGAGAATGGTCACAGACCCCATGTATTGATGAGATGAATGTCAAAGAATTTTAAAGTCATGTTTTTAAACTGTCTCACAGGGAAAGTTGAAAGGAGGAGAATAAGCAGTTTGGAAGAGAGGAAGAGTTAGAACATGAGGGTGTCATGTGCTACAGTAACCAGAAAAACTGGAGGCACCCATAGATGTGTGGGGAGCACATTCAAGAGCCTAAAACCAGACCTGTGAGTCTGGGGGACAGTAGGAGGCTGCCATGAAAGTTATGAGAGGAACCGATGCTTTGGGGTGTAGAGCTGCAGTAACCAGGGAGGAAATGGCTGGAACTGTCTAAACACCTCTTCAGGTTCCTCTGGTTGGGTGAGGAACTGGGAGTTACCTGTTGTGATATGGATGGAGCTGGTGTGTCCTGTTGGAGAAGACATGAGGCTACCTGGGAAGATACTGAGCCAATATCTCTGTCTGCCCATGAGCTGTGGGCAGAATCTGTGGCTCTCAGTACCTTGTACTCAGGAAACCCCTACCTTTGGGAGGAGTGCCCTGCAATCTCCTTTGTCTTGGATCAGGCTGGGCCACAGGCCCTTTTGTTGTGTTTTCCTCTACCCAACCCACAGTGTCATTAGTGAGCATGTGGGCCTGGCTTTCCTTGGGAAACAATGACTTTTGTATTACTATATTGGTTGTAAAAGTAATAAATGCCAGTTGTGGCTCATCTCCATGACAGAGCCAGACCACTGAAAGGGAACTTGCATCACTTGAAGCCTGCATTCATTGAGAGCAGCCTTCTTCTGCATTGGGCTGGGCAGTGTGGGGAAGGTGTGGAGGGGCATGCACAAGGCCCTGGGTTCCATCTCCAGCACTGTAATGATTATTAAATTAAAAAACAAAAATAAAAACCATTTTTTTATTGTCAGTACAAACAGTAGAGCCTTCCTTTATGTGATTTCAGTGATCTAACTTTACTAGTTTCCCTTCAAAAAGAACGTTCCCCACACGGAGCAAGATTTCTCTCCAACATTTTGTTGTGAAAATTTTCAGACATAAAATAGAGTGAGTTGTACTGTGAATGCACCATGTACCCACCACCTAAATCCCTCCTTGGATGCTTCCTTAACTCCTGTGTGTCCATCTGTTCATCCAGTGGTCCGTCTGATTTCAAAGAAATCGCCAGCATTGAGGTACTTCCCCCAAATGCTTCAACTTGGAGCACAGGGTTTAACTGTTGTTAATTCCCACTCCCCTCCCATCCCCAAGCTTTACTGAGGTATGACTGACAGAAAAAAATCACATTTATTTAACTTCTGCAGGGTGATGATTTGATACACATGCACTGTGAAATGATTATTTAACATATCCATTGTCTCACATAGTTGTCTTTGTGTACGTGCTGTGAACATTTGAGATGTGGAACTAGCAAATTTTGAGTAGTCGGTACATGGTTACTAGTGGTAGTCCTCATGCTGTACATTAGGTCTCAGTACTTAATCATATCATAACTAAAGCCTTGTATCCTTAGCCAACATCTCTTTTCCTCCACATATACCCCCCACCCAGCCCCTTGGGAACCTCTATTCTATACTCTGTTACCAAGAATTCCACTTTCCTAGATTCCACATAAAAGTGAGATCATGCAGTCTTTGTCCTGTGTATGGATGATTTAATTTAGCATGTCTATAGGTTCATCTACTTGTCACAAATGACAGAATTTCCTTAAAGCTAAATATTCCATTGTGTATTTATTGAGGTTTTATTATGAATCCTTCTTGTTTCAGGCCAGCTGCAAAACTGGAGTTCTGAGGTCTTTGGGATCCCCCAGAAGGCCTGCAATCCCTCCTTTGACACACCTGAGAGCCAGGTCCGGGTTATCTGGGAAGAGCTGGGGGTTGGTAGCAGTGGTCATTTGAATGAGCAGGAGCTGGCTGTAGTCTGCCAGAGCATTGGGCTCCATGGACTTGAGAAAGAGGTAAGGGGCTCAGGTGGACCACCCCAATGACTTGTTATTTGCAGTTGTCATAGTTTACTTGGGTCTACAAAAATCACTTTACCCTTCAGACACTTATTTAATTCTGTCACTTTCTATGATGGCTGTATGTGCTTCTGCCAAAGGTAAACTCCAGACACCATCTCTGAGTACTCAACGCAGCCTCACAAACTTAATACCTCTCTCAAACCTGCTGGGCCCTTCTAATACCTTCACTCATAATCCTTTCCGTGTCTGAAATAAACACCCTTTCCTCTTTTCTTCATGATGCAATCCCATCACCCAGCCCAAATATGGCATTTTTCAGCCTGCCTGGGTCCCCTAACAGCTGTTGCACCAGGCTCCTGCGTCAGAGGGGGCAGGAGGATAGCTGTGATGATGGGGCAGGTCCCATATTGTCAAAGTTATTTGTAGCCCTATGTGCTTGCTGGACGATTAACCATGGGACCAAGGGCATGCTTCCCGTGTATATCACCTCAGTGTCCTACAAATTCCTGTCCCCACCGGACACCGAATATTTGTGGAATGAGGAAGTTCAGGTGCTGCCTACTCACAGTGAGTTTCCAGACAAAGACAAGAAGCCTTAGGAAAGTGGCCTAGACAATTTTGATTTTGGATAAGGACAAGCAGACTGCCCTTGGGTGCTTAGAGCCCAAGGGAGGGGGAGAGGTACCCTCCAGGCTTGAAAGGTGTTGGCTTTTGCCCAGGAACTTGAAGATCTGTTCAACAAACTGGATCAAGATGGAGATGGAAGAGTGAGTCTTGCAGAATTCCAGCTTGGCCTGTTCAGTCATGAGCCCACTTCACTTCTGGAATCTTCCATTCCTGTCACACCGAGCAGGCCCTGGTCTCATTACCAGGTAAAATAGAACACTTAAATGTCCAGCCCCAGCAGTGCCTGCTATCCCTTCCTAACAACTGAGGTAACTACTCTGCTGGTGCCACTATAGTGAGCCCAAGAGCTGGTCTGGGTGTACACATACCCATGTATATGTGAGGCCACGTGACTTGGGCTCCGGAATCATGCAGATGTGGGGACGATCTGGTTTGCTTTTCCCCAACTATGTGTCACTGCATGAGTTGTTTACCTTCTGTGAGCTCTAGGCTTGTCTAGACAATGGGGATAGCCTGGACCTCAGGGGTTCCAGAGGATGATGCTTGGCGATTCCTCAATGAGACCTCTGCACAGTGGCATATGCAGTAATATGTTTCAGTGAGAAGACTTGCTTTCATCTTCATTGTGCAGTGAGGGTGTGTTCTTTGGTGCCTTAGCTGCAGTCCTGAGTTTTATCTCTGTATGCTGCAATCCTGAGTTTTATCTTATACATGTACTGCATCTCTATGCAAGCAGACCTCAGACTGCTATTTAATTTGTGATTTCCCTCAGTGCCTGCTGGCTCAGCACTTTGTTATCCTCAGCAGCAGGACAGCAGCGCAGGGTTGCTCTGGGATGGAGTGTGTCTTTGCTGGTGAATGTGATATGGGACCAGTAGTGCTGTCCTCTACCCAGGTCCATCTGAGAATCTAAATTTCTGATTGAAGTCAACAAGGATGGGCAAAGAAACTCAGGAGTCAGTGTTGCAAGAAACTGGCAGGCCTTATAATTCAGAAATACTAGGAACTGGTATGTGATTCAGTGGTGGGACACTTGCCTGGTATGTGTGAGGCCCTGGGTTCCATCCCAAGTGTTGCAAAAACAAAAAAACAACTCATAAAGACTGAAGAAGAGTCCCACCAAGTTGTTTTATCATGCTTGGTGTTGATCAAGCTAGAGGCCTCCTCTGAGTGAGCTCCCTTGTTCCCAGTGCCTCAGTGTGGACCCTGCCATCATGATGTGGCTGTGTCAGCCTCAGAGAGGCTTTAGCCCTGACCTTCTGCTGGTTCCACAGAAAGGAGACAATAATTTTTCAGGTGCATTTGGATGTCCAAGCTTCTTGGGTGGCCATAGCTGTGACTGGACATTGTGGAGCTGCCCTCTCTATATATAGATGGGGTTTGTATAGCTCTCACACAGAGGGAATAAGCAAATGCACATCTCAGTGACTCTGTGGAGGGGTGGGGACACAGCTGAGAGCAGGAGGTGAGGCACAAGGACTTAATCTGCAAAGAGATCCTGGAGCTGGAGCCTGGTGCAGAGGGCTTACAAGAAGGCCTCATGTGCACAGGGCAGCACGGTGGTGTCCCCACGTGTGATGGGAAACAGGGTCATGAGCACAGGCACCTGGTGTGCAGGAAGAGCCCCACCTGGGCAGAAAACAGTGGGAAATCATTCTCATCCTTTGGGTTTTTATACTATAAAAGCCTCACAGGCAGTTTTCTGGCTCAAAGATTTGTTTGCTACCTTTGTAAATTGCCCCAGTAGGCTTAGCTGTGAGCTGTGGGGCTCTGCATTCTGGGCAAATGTTGTATTCTGCATGGACCATTCCATCTCTTCTTTTTGATCCTGTCTGTTGTTTTCTTTCTCAACCTGGATTTCTCCGACACAGCATGTACCTTCCTGGGCTCTTCCTCTGTGAGACCAGGTATACACTCTCACTAATGCAAGGGAGAAATATCAAAAATCACTTTGTGGTCCCTCTCTAAATGACAACATGCTGACCAGATTTTACCATGCGCCCTCAGGTGCACAGGGATCCTTGAGCAAGCATGGGGTTGGAGGCCTGGAGCCCTGGGTATAAATCTTAGCTCTACCTTCTACAGAGCTATGTGATCTTGGTGCTCCTTGGCCTCTTTTCTCTTGTTTAGGAAGGGGAACAAACAGTTGTTTTGTTTGAGGCCTTGATGAGAAAGCAAAGTTGAGCACAGGCTGGTGAGTGTAGGAAGTATGTGTTAATGCACAGATGCTGTGCTGTAGGACACCTGGGTGCTTAGGCTATTTTCCCTTCCCAATGTGCAGGCTTCAGAGGAGAATGGCTGCCACACCACCACCACCACCTCGTCCCTCGTGTCTATGTGCTCTGGTCTGTGCCTCTTCTCAAGCGTTGATGACGGCAGTGGCTTCGCCTTTCCTGAGCAGGTCATCGCTGCATGGGCCCAGGAAGGGATTCAAAATGGCAGGGAGATTTTGCAGGTTTGGAACTCACTGCTCGTAGCTGCCTGGATTGGTGTCATCCAGGCAGCAGAGGGGCTGGACAGTGGGGAGAGAGGGTTGGAGACAATGTATCCACAGAGGAGATGGACAGAGTACCCCGTACCCCATGCTAGGGACTCAGCAAGACTTGTACTCTGTACAGAGAATCCTGTACAGGAACTCTTCAAGAAAACACTTCCTTCAACTTTTGCTATTAAAATATAGGGAAGTTTAATTTTAAAAGAGTAAAACAGAGAAAACAGCAGTCTGAGGTTTATTTGAAGGTAAGTTTCAGTATCATACTTGCTATTCCTCTCATTGCCTCAAAAAGGAGGGAAGTCCCACAGACTAGTGGAAAGAAACCCCCTTCTTTGTGGTAAGAGGAATCACTAGAGTCACTGTCATAGCCCTTTCTGATGAGTACACAGTGAGTCAGAATTCCTTCCAGAGTCCCCCAGAATGGGAGCAAAGTGAGGTTGCCTTTCCTTCTTATTTTACAGATTTTTGTAAAGTTGGCCACAAGGCCAGCTCTTAGGATTTGGATGGAGTTCTGCCTTGTTAGCTCTGTGGCTAACTCAGAGGCTCACAGGGGCCAACATGGGTAAGGAACTGGGGAATTTCCAAATTTCCTTTCTATTGTTAAAAAATTTGCCAACTTTGAATAAATCTGTAAAATAACATCAGAACTGGAGCTTGATGGGCCTCCTATGGAATTTTTCTTTGGCACCTGAAAAACAGATATGTATATACATTCTGGTTTAATTTTTTTTTCAAAATCATTGTCATATTGTGTATCTTGCTAATTTATGTGACCTTCACTTGCAATATATTGGACATGTAATGTTTTTTTTCCCATTATAAATCTCAGCGTTTATAAGGCATAAAGATCCTTGTGCTCCTGTGTGGGTATTTCTCTGTGTGGTAGATTCCTGGAATTATATATTTTAACTTTTTTGAAACTCTTTTTTTGTTCTTTGTGCTTTTTGTTTTGAGACAGGCTCTCACTATGTTGCCCAGGCTGGTCTGGAACCAGAGGACTCAATACCTGGAACTACAGGCACATGCCACTGTGTCCACCTTCATTTTAACTCTAACTAAATAGGCTGTGATCAGCAGTACAAGAGGGGCCTGAACTCAGCCATAATGTGCGGGCCAGGATGGCAAAGTCAAACTTGGGCAGCCAGCCCTTGTGATTATTCTAGGAGCCAAAGGCTGAGCTGAGATCACCAAAACTTGCATACAGGAAGGGCATAGGTGGAGGTGCTTGTGGTTCTGAGGTCACCCTGACCTTTACCACTGACTCTTTGGCAGGGGAGGCACTCTGGCTGCTAACCTGGGCTGCTCAGTGATGAGGTCCCATTCTTGCCTCTGCCATTTCAGAACTTACTCTTTTCATTGCTTTTCTGTTATCAGACAGTACTTTAATTTCTTTTGCAATTTGTAATTTACCTGCTGCTTTTAGGTTTTGATTTCATTTTATTAAAACAGCAATGATATGGATTGAACCTCTCAGCACCTAGAAACCAAGCAAAGACCTATCAAGTGTGCAGCTTTATTTAATCCTCACATTAGCTCTAAAGGTACCAGTGCGTGCACCTGGGAGGACTGGAACCCAGAAAGGGTCCATGGCTTACCTGGGACATAGGGTGAATGGCACATCATTGAAGGGTCTGTTGTACCTTGGAGTCCTTTCTGTCCCGTGACCCTGTTAATAATTCCTTCTTTATGGGGCTGGCAGCCAGCAACACGGGCTGCTGACTCCATCAAGAGCAGTGAGCACCTGGAACACCTTTCTCATGGGAGGAAAGCATGGCGGGGAGAGTTCTGGGCATGCAGGTGCCCAGTGTCTCATATCCAGACCTCCAAGCCTCCAGCTGGGATTGTCATGCTTCTGATTTGAGCCTGCAGCAGGGTCTGGAATATCAGTGCTGGTCCTGGCACTGCTCTACATTAGTTCTCTCTCACTTCTTAAGAGATTATCATCAGGTCTGCTCTGCAGCACACTCACCATGTCCCATCTCACAGAGTTTCTGTGGGTCAGAAATTTGGGAGCAGTGTAGTGGGGTAGTCCATGCTCAGGGTCCCTCAAAGGCTTGATTGCCGTCCAGGACCATAGTCTTCTGGAGGCCTATCTGGGGCTGAAGATCTACTTCCTGCATAATGCATTTACCCAGGTGGCAGGTCGATGCCAGCTGCAGACAGTAGGCCACAGGAGCCTCTCTTGAGAATACTAGAGTGTCCTTACTGTGGCAGCTGCTGTTCCAGAGTGAGTGAGTCAGGAGAGCAAGGAAGAAGGAAGCCATGTGTCTATGACCTAAGCCTGCATATCACACACGTTGCTTCTTCATATTCTGTTGGTTGCATGGGTCAGCCCTGTTCAGAGGGGTAGGGGAGGATGCCAGGAGACGGGTTTTGGGCTGTCTCAGAGGCTGGTTCCCATACACGCCACAGTACATTTGTTCTGTATTTCTTGTGCTAGGGATGGAACACAGGGCCTGGTGCAAGCATTCTACCATTGGGCTACACCCCAGCCCACCAGGTGGTTTTGATAACTCCCTTCTCCATGACCAGGAAGCTGCTGCTGTGATATGCCTCTGTCACTTCCCTGAATTGCCCCTCACTTGTGACACTGTTGCAGGGAAGGGTGTGCTTCCATCATAACAGCCCCAGTGTTCTTTTGCTCCTCGTGTTCCTGCCATTTTTCTTCAGAAGCACCTTAGATGTGGGTAGCAGTGGTCAAATCTCCATTTTACAAGAGTGACCCTGATGCCTGACAGGAACTGGGCATGCCATGGCACCTTCTCTCTTAGGCAGCCGCTGGACTCAGATGTAATTGTTTATAATTTTTAGAAGCAGAGGTCAAGAATACTTGATACTGAAAAAGAAGTATGGCACAATGTCAGTTTCTGGGCAACTGAGCTAAAGGGCATGTGGGTGTTCACTGGTTTTTGGTAGAATATACATGACATAAATTATTCTGTTCTGTTAACTTTATTTTTCAAAAATCCTGAAGTGGAGGAGCCAGGTGTGGTAGTGCATGCCTGCAATCCCAGCACTAAGGAGGCTGAGATAAGAAGATAGGAGTTTCAGAAAAAAAAAAAAATCCTTAGTGGATTGTGTTTGGAAGTGGCTTCTTCCTTTGATAAATCATTTTTCTACCAACAAAATCATCTATCTGTATGTGTATTTCACAGAGGTAGTCGAATTAGGATCTTTTTTGGTTTGGAATGACAAAAAGTCATCTCATATTACTTATGCAAAAGGAAAACATTAGGGGCCTGATTGGGACACATACCCCCCTCCCCACCTCTGTGTCTTCTCTTTTTTTATGGTGGTATTGGCTACAGAACGGGCCTTCTCACGTGGTACTTCCCAAGGCTTTCATATGCCTTTAAAACTGTTGATACCAGAGAAAAGAAGGCCCCACTCCACTGCCCTCCATGTCAGTCCCTATGGTGCTTGCTTGCAATATAACCCTGCCTGTGTCTCACACTTTGTTCAGAGAGGGAACTCTGGATGTCTAGCCTGGGCCATACCCACCCCTGAGGCAGGAACCAGGAAGCACAGTGTTGACAGCCTACCAGTTACTGGGGTTGAACAGAGGTTTCCCCCCAAGAGGCAGAGATTTTTGTAGATAGGAAAAGGGCAGGTGCTGGCTACCATAGCTACCATGGGTCTGGACCACTGGACTGTTTGTAGGAGAGCAGAGAGTGTGTTTAGAGAAGCCCCTCATCCTCTCATGCCCACTGGGGCTTGATCCCTCCAGAGCCTGGACTTCAGTGTGGATGAAAAGGTGAACCTTTTGGAGCTGACCTGGGCCCTTGACAACGAGCTCCTGACGGTTGATGGGGTCGTCCAGCAGGCAGCCCTGGCCTGCTACCGCCAGGAACTGAGCTACCATCAGTAAGAGCCCATCAGGAACTTGGGGCGGGGGGGTAAAGCTGACCAGGCCCACCTCTAGGGGACTTTAGGACATACTCTCCTTGTTGCCACCCTCTTCTGTCCTAGTGGTGGGTCCTGGGGTGGGAACTCTAGGCTTTACCTATCTCCTGTTCTCTGGCTCCTTTAGCTAGAGCTCAGGGGCAGAGGCAAGGAAACAGCTGTACAGAACAGAGTTGGCAAGTGTTGTTCATGTGTCCAGGCTGGGCCAGGCCTAAGGACCAAAGAAATCAGGTTTTTATGGTCACATACTTGAAGGGTCACCAGCTCCTGCTCATGCTTGGTGAGAAGCTTAGAGATCTATATGTCAGGGTCCTCGCTCAGCTCCTTTTAGTGAAGTTCTGAGAAGGACGTGAACTTGACTCATCCTGCTGATTCTGGAGCTTACTGGTGTGGAAGCAGAAACCCTCCAGTTAGACAAGAACCTATTTCCAAGAGCAGGCAAAGGGCTTCTGAGCTTATGCTGGAAAAGAAAAGAAAAAAGTCCTTTTCAAATGTGCAGAGTTGGACCAAGAATACATTACACCCTAATTGGGTTGGATGCAACTTTAGCTGACTGTTCAGGCATCTGCCTACTAAACAGATTTGAGTAGACTTTTTGTGTTCTGATTGGTGCTCCAAGGCTACAAAAAAGGACTGGTGGAGTGGCTCACATGGTAAGAGCGCCTGCCTAGCAAGTGCAAACCTGAGTGCCAAAAAAAAATTAAAAAGGTTGTGAGTGTGGTTCAAGTGGTAGTGCATCTGCTTAGCAAGCTCAGTAGGCCCTGAGTTCAAACCCCAGTATCACAAAAAAAGTGGTTGTGTTCAAAGCTGCAAAAAAGATTGGCAGAAATCACAGTTTTGATCCTAAAGACTTTGCCCGTCATGGAGTACTGACAGATGAACCTTCTGCCTTCAGACAGCTCTATAGACAGAACCAGAGGAAGGGGGAGGGAGAAGCCCAATGCTCCTTTCCTTGGAAAAAGTCACCAAAATAGTAGGAACAATAGGTGATTGGCATAGAGCTTTGGCTGGGGCCAGGTGATCAGAGCCAGTGACACACACACACACACACACACACACCCCTATCGCCTTTTGCTCTGGGTGACTCATTTGCACTTGTTGGATGCTAGAGCAGGGATGTGGCCCACAGGGATAATGGTGGCCAGTCATCTCCTCCCCTTTAGGTGTTCATGCCTGGGGATCCAAGTGTCTGGCTCAAGTGGAGACAAGAGGACCCAGAGATCTATTCTTACCTGTCCTGGGCCTGTCTAGATATGTAGTACACTGCAGGGCTCTAGGCTCAGACTTCCTGGGAAATTGTCCTTGGTCTATGCCCCACTCTCTCTCTCTCCCCCCTCTCCCCCTCCCTCCCTCCTTCTTCCCCCCATATATATGCATATAGTGTCCCCAGAGGTGGTCATGTGGGCAGTGAGGTCAGCACTGGCCCATGCATGGCCTCAGTTCACGCAGCTGTTTTTATCTTCATTCAGACCAGGCCCAGAACAGGCCCAGGTGGGGGCATGTCAGGCTAACAGTGGGTTCTTCATCTGATCTGTCTCCTTCCATGGCAGAGGGCAAGTGGAACAGCTGCTGCGGGAACGGAACAAAGCAAGGCAGGATCTAGAGAGAGCTGAGAAAAGGAATCTAGAGTTTGCGAAAGAAATGGATGACTGCCACTCTGCCCTGGAGCAACTCACAGAAAAGAAAATCAAGTAGGTTCTGGCCCAGAGTGGTGGATACTGGGCAGCTATGGCAGTGATGCCTTATAGGGGCTTGCCCTGAGCTCTAGCTGAGAGTGGGGGTCGACCCAGCATTGCCAGGGACCAGGGCTGGGAGGCTGAGGCCACAACTGTAAGCCAGAGCAGAGCTGGAAACCTATTTCACCATAGCCTGTGGAAATCAGGAAGACATAGCCTCTGGGGCTGTCCTTTCAAAGAGGAAGGGCTAGGTCTAAAAAGCAGGGTGCTGCTTTTTGAGGCAGGGAGATGGTCTGAGTGCTGTACCCACTCTGAAGAGCCTGTGACCTGTGCCTCCCCTGTTATGTGTGATGTGGCATTTGAGGTAACGCTTTTTCCACAGCAGTCCTGAAAGCATGGGACGTCAAGACTGTGTGCCCATAACTCTTGAGTACAGGATACATAGAAAGCCTCTGACATTCCCCCATAAGCAGGTTAAGAGGTTTTATAGGAAGTTTTACCTTTCTTCATTTGTCAGTGAATAGTCTTGGAGCATGTGTCTGCCTGGGAAGAAGACTGTCAGCATCCTTGTGACTCACAGGGAGGAGATTGAGCGGGGAAGAGCCAGAGGAATTCTAGACATCACCTCCAGGGCTGTGGACAGCTGGCCTGGGATGCTGTGGGGTCAGAAGGGTGGTCATAGCTCAGCAACCAGCCCCTGCTGCAGCCACATGACACTGTTTGATGGTGTTCAGATAAACCTGGAGTTTAGACCAAAACCCATTCCTCCTTTGCCAAAGATGCTCTGGTACTGTTACAGGGTAGCCTGAGACCCAATGGTTGAGGAGATGATGAGGTCTCAGGCTTCCCAGCCTCTGAGGCTGCTGTGGGAGGCTTCTGTCTGTCCAGATGCTGCCTCACTGGTGGTACTGGCAGTTAAACTTGGCCTCACACTTGCTAGGCAGGTGTCATGCCACTTGAGCTATTCCACCAGCCCTTTTTGCTTTGGTTATTTTTGAGATAGGGTTTTGATTTATGTCCAGGCTACCCTGCACTGCAGTCCTCGTATTTGCACTCTGCATAGTTGAGGGTGACAGGCACATGCCACCATGTTAGGCCATTGGTTGAGATGAGATCTTGTTAACTTTTTGCCTGGGCTGGCCTCCAACCACAATCCTCACAATCTGTGCTTGCTCCCAAGTATCTAGAATTACAGACTTGAGCCACCATGCCCAGCTACCAGTAGGCCATTTTTATTCCATTTAATCCCAAAGAAACTGACAGAATACTTTAGTCACTTGCCCACAATCACATATGGGCATATGAAATTGAAACCCATATCTTCTCTGTCTCTCCTCCCTCCTCCTCCTCCTTCCCTACCCCTTCCTCCCCTTCTTTCCTCTCCTGCCCTCTCCTCTCCTCTCTTCCCCTCCCCTCCATTCTCCTCTGTTCCCTCCTCTTCTCCCCTCCCCTCCCCTCTCTGCTTTCTTCTCCCCTGGCATGTGATGATTCACATATGCAGGTTCTAGGCATCTGCATCTACATACATGCACCTCCCAGATCCTCTTCCCTTCAGGGTGGCTGGAGAAGACAGGACAAAGCAGGCTGAGACCCACCTGAGTCTCTGGGTGTCTGGGGAGAAGGGTGCAAGAGGTGGCATTATGGGGGGGGTTAGAGTGTGAGTTTGACTGGAATTGTGATTGTGTGAGAGTGAATGTGTAAGTGCACTGGTGTGCGAGAATATGTGTATAGCTCAGCACAGTGGCTCACTCAGGAAGTAGAGATTGGGAAGATCGTGGTTTGAGGCTAGCCTGGGCAAAAAGTTAGTAAGAGTTCCATCTTAACCAATAAGCCAGTGTGGTAACATACAACTTCTGATTCCAGCTATGCTGGAAGCTATAGTAGGATTGCTATCTGAGGCTGGTCCTGGGCAAAAACATGAAATCCTATTCAAAATAACTAAAGCAAAAAACAAGCTGGGGGCATGGCTCAAGTGATAGAGCACCTGCCTAGCAAAGCCTTGAGTTCAAACACCAGTACTGCCAAAAACAGATGTGAATATGTGTGGATATGTGAGTGCATGGGTGTGTGTGAGAACGTGTGAATTGTATGGATGTGTGAGTGTCAGTACACAGGTGTATGTGTTAGAATATGTGTGAGTGAGCATGGCTGCACACTCACTTCTACCAGCTGCTGAAGCCTTGTAGGATAGTAGTAATTTTCAAGGAAGCTAAAAGTTAAGCATCCTTTCACCAGACTTTAAGTGTTACCAGTGAAATCTAAGATGACTAAATGTGGCCTCATAGTAAGGAGGTGTAAGGCCAAAAAGCCAGAGTCTCCACTAAGTAATGTATTTGGAGCACTTGACCTTCCTGCAGTGTGCTAGGTAGGGTCACTTCCCTAAGCCTCCTTTCTTTGGTTTAGAACAAGTGGTTTTATCATAGAAGAGCATTTTGCTAAGAAATGACTCTTAATGGCAATTGACAGACTCTGCATTCAGCTGATTCATCTGAAGAGTCCAGTCTTTATTCTTTTCTACTACACTCTGGTCCAGCAGATTCCTGAGCATCTTGTTAGGAAATCCTCACTGTGGAGGTTAATTCTTGTCTTAACAAGGTGCTTATCTTTGCTTCCCTAAGATACTCTTACTTCCCTGCCTCTTCAAGACCACTTGTGAGATCTGTTTGGGTTTCCATGGAGTGTAACTGTTACTAAAAAGAGGAGTGAAAGCTAGGCACTGTTGGCTCACATCTGTAATCCTAGCTACTTGGGAGACTGACATCGGGAGAATTGCAGTTAGAGAGTAGATGGGCAAATAGTTTGTGACCCCATCTTCAAAATCACTTGAGGAAAATTGACTGGAGGTGTGGTACAAGCTACAAGCCTGTAATCCCAGCACTCGTGAGGCTGAAGCAGGATGATTACAAGTTCAAGGCTAGGCTGGGCTGTATAGTGAGACCTTGACTCAAAAAAAAAAGGTCTAAGTGTGTAACTCAGAGCAGTTGTCTAGCATGAACAAGGCTTTGGGTTCGATCCTCAAGACCTTAAAAAAAAAAACATTTTGCAGATTACTGAGCAGGCCAACTGCATGCTTGCTAGAACATTTCCTCTCTCTCAAAGTCCCCTCCACTATCCTGACAACTCTTTTAATAAATGTTTGTCACCAGACTCATCAACTTTATTCTTGAGTGTTGGGATCCAAGATGAGTGGGTGCAGGATTGCTTTTAGCTGCTCCTTGTTAGTACTGGGACCTTAATGCTCTTCAGGGCCCCTGGGGGGGAGCTGGAAATTCAGGGGACAGAGTCTGACCCCCCGCATGACCCTCTTCTCATAGCCTTTCTCACAGGGCTGCTGTAGGGCTATGCAGTGTGGAGCAGCATGCCGTGCACTGTCACGTGCTGTGTGACGCACTGTGGAATGTGGTGCGTTGTTCAGTATGGTGTAGTGCAGGCACTGTGGGTTGTGATAGGTGAGGCAGTGTGGTCCTGGGAGTGGTGTGGTGTAGTATGGTGTGGTGTTCAATGCAGGTATAGTAGGTAGAAAGGCAGAGCACAGTGGGACCTACCCCAGAGAGCTCCACTCACTTGCTCACCCCAGGGTTCTGAAGGCAGCTGTTGGCATTTATCACGTGACACATGCTCTTGTCTGGGAGTCACTTCTGCAGCTCATGAGGAAGCAGCACCTACCCACTGCCAGTCCTACCCTGCTCAGCATAGGCAGTTAACTTGCTGAAAATCAACCCCAATTGCTGGGCTGGGGGCGGGGCGGGGGGCGTCCAGTGTGATAACAGCTTAGGTCTGAGGACAGGGGCACTTCCGAGAAGGAAGGGGCCCTGGGGAGGCACGTGTACCCCCAAGAGCCCCAACATGGGGTGTATGCTGTGTTTCAGGCAACTGGAGCAGGGGTACAGGGGAAGGCTGAGCCTCTTGCGGTCTGAGGTGGAGATGGAACGGGAGCTATTCTGGGAGCAGGCCCACAGGCAGAGGGCTGGGCTGGAGCAGGATGTGGTTCGTCTGCGGGCTGAGGAGGCCAGTCTCCGAGAGAAGCTGACCTTGTCCCTGAAGGTAGGTGAGGATATATCCCTGGGGTGCCCTGTGAAGACAGAAATGGTTGCCAGAGTGGGGTGATATCACATTCTCAGCAAAAGCAAGACTTGCAAGGAACCCCATTGTCCCTTTCTCTTTCTGTGGCTCTCGCTCTTGCTCTGTATTAGGTGGACTTGAAATCAGGGTGAGCCACCCACCACAGCTAGCATGACTGCCTTGGAGGCTAGGAGCACGTATAGATACAGCCTGCCAGAGACCAGGCTTATGGCCTAGAGCAGACATGGCTTTTGTGGGCTTTGTGAATGTCCCATGTTGTGCATCCACCCTGCACTTGACTGCAGTGAGGTGTCTGGGCTTTGTGGACAGCCGAGATGCAGAGGTGTTCACCCATGTGCTTTGTCTTTGCTCTGCTCCCAGCCTTTTCTCCTTTCCTAACTTGGAGCCCTGAAGCCTCCTCCATACCTGTCATGCCTCCCAGCAGCCTCTGCCTTCTCTGGGAAGAGGAGCTAGAAATGAACCAAGCCACCCACCAACCTTGCTGTTAATGGAACTGTCTCTTGAGCCTTCTCAGCCCAGTCCCCAGTGTCTGCCAGCCACCTTCTTCTCCCCTGTCAGACCTGAGCCATATCGGTGTTATTTCAAACCCTTCATGTAGAAAGCAGCTTGGAAATGATGCATCACCAGCCCTTTCTTGTGTCACTTATGACTTTTCTGAGTGTGGGGGTGGGAGAAGAGAGGAGAGACAGCCGTGGCTGCTTGGACAGAAGTGGTGGGCACCCAGGCACCCACTTGATCTTTTGAGGGTGTCTTCCCTGATTATGAATGTGGCTGGAAACAAGCCTTCAATTCACAGAGCAGTGACACCAAGACCTGCCGATGGCTTCTTCCTTCTCTTTCTGAGCCTAGCCAACTGCCTGTGTCTCCTAGGAAAACAGTCGGTTACAGAAAGAGATCATGGAAATGGTGGAAAAGCTTTCGGATTCAGAGAAGCTGGTCCTGAAACTGCAAAATGACCTGGAGTTTGTGCTGAAGGACAAGGCAAGCCCTTTTGTTGATTCTGACTCTTCACAGAGGAGAGCCTGTGGGCTAGCATCTTGAAAAATAATATCTAGATTAATGTGGGGTGCCATATACCAGCTATGCCCAGGTCAAGTTAGCTCTTAAGTGGTAGGCCAGGACCAGTGCTGTCTGCCCAGACCTCAAACCCATTCCCAGGGGCAAGGATAAGGAGGGAGGCTGGAGCTCTGTGCCACTGTGAGACTCCACACATCCCTTGTGGAGAAGAGGGGCTGCCAGACACATGGAGAAGGAGGAAGGCCCAAGCAGTCGTACCCAGAGGTGCACAGTGCATGTGGAGGAGCCAGTTAGTTTCTCAGAGCCAGAGCTGGCCTAAAGCCCTGCCCATCGTTGCCTGTCCTCGTGTGTGTGTGTGTATCTGGGTGCTAGGGATCCAGGATACTTGAACTCAAATCATGCTGATTTGCCCATCTTTCTGACTTTCAGCTGGAGCCACAGAGCACGGAGCTCCTGGCCCAGGAGGAGCAGTTTACAGCAGTCCTGAAGGAATACGAGCTCAAGTGCCGCGTAGGTGCCCCACCCAGTCCATTTAGCCATCTGGAGCAGCTCTGTGTCCTGAAGTACCTGGGACTGGGCCCTTGCTTCTGGCATTGGTGCACAGAACCCTTATGCACGACTGCACTCCCAGCCCACTCTGCAACAGTAGTGGAAAGGGGTGCCTGCAAGATTGGGCCAGCACAGTGGTTGGCAGTGTTTGCCTGATTCATGCCCATGTGGTGATGAGAGAGCCTCTTTTTTCTTCCCTCCTGCACTCTTGGTCTCCACATGCAAAGTGGTCCAGCAAGGGACAGCAAGACCATCTGCTCTAGGCAGAGCTCTGACCAAGGTTGTACTCAATCCCAAAGGGACATTGCTGAATCATGCTGCATGTGTCCCAGTGACTAGCCAAGATCCTGGAACAGGGAAGTTCCCTGGCTTTACTTCCAGGATCAATCTTCCTGAAGAACTTTCAGCATAGGGGGAAAAAAAGCACATTAGAATTGAGTTGAGTTAATTATTAACAATACAGGAAAGTTCTTTGATATATAAAGTAATTCATCCTATAGTTTCTTATTTAGTCAGCTCTTGGTTAGGATTTAATTTACCGAATGTTAACTTATGCAAAATTTTATGAGAAACATTTTTTAACAAAGACAGGTATATAAAAGATTGAAGTTAGGCACCATCAAACATTTCCACCCTTGAAGCTGAGTGCAGTGGTTTGAGCCTCTAGTCCCAGCTACCAGGGAGGCTGAGGCAGACAGATCATTTTATCTAGGAGTTATGGACTACCCTGGGCTACATAGCAAGACCCCATCTTAAAAAAAAAAAAAAGTTCTATGCACTTGCTCTTCTCATATAACTGACATTAACAAGGTTATGTTGGAACAAGTTAGAACAGTAGAAAATGGACACAACCAAATGCCCAGTATCAGAGACTGGTGAAGCTTGTCATGACTATTTTTAATAAAAACCTGCATAGACTTGAAAAATAGCAAAGAAGTGATGATTCTAGACTCAAAATCCTACATAGGCAACATTGCCAAGTGCCAAAGAAGAGAAATATGCATCCTCAGATTATAGTCATTTAAAACTCTACACATAAAACAAATTTAAAAATAAAACTGTATGGGGGCTAGAGATATAACCCATTAATAGAGCCCATACTTAGCATGTATAGGCTTGGGTTTGATCCTTAGCACCCCTGCCCCCCAACAAGACCTCTATATAATAAACTCCACTGACATAAATCTAAAGAGGTCAGCAGAGAACAGTATACTGTTCACAGATTTATTTTTCCTGCAAATTTGCTATGATAATAAAAATTATGACAAACATTTCCAAGCTGAACAGCGTAATTTCACCTATAGGGCGTTGCTTCAAATCATCTCACTCTGGAAATCTGTAATTATTTGAGGGGAATACTATTACATCCATTGTGAAGGGCACCAGTTAAAAGTAATTTTACATGATCTGAAAATACATCGAAGAGAGAACATCTATTCTGGAAGCTGGTAATTCATTCATGGGGTGCCCTGTGTTTCTAAGGATCTGTTATTGGTAGGTTTCTTACTCATGTTCCTCCAGTTTAAGAAAGCACTTACTTTGTTCCCACTGCATGTTGCTCTGGCAACCCCAGAGGATAAAGGTGAGCCTAATCTGTTGTTCTTAGTAGGCTGTGTGTCTACTGCTTCTGGTCTGTGCTTTGCCCTCTGGATTCCACACCCAAGTCCTGGTTGCCCTGTCACCTTTTTGTCACTATCCTGATTCTGTCTTTTGAAATCCCTGTGTGTGGCCAGCCACGTCACCTTCCCTCTGGGGCAGTGGACTGTCACGCAGGTGGACCCTGCTTGACAGCTTTCTTCCAGGATCATAGTCACATGCTGATTTTCTCAATCCGTAGAACGTGTTGAGTAGACTCAACACCTAGAACTAACCACCAATTGATTTGTAAGTTTTAGTGCCTGGATTTTTTAAGCAAATGCAAATAAATGTAAACACCTGCCACATGCAGTACCCCTCCCCCAGACCCCCTCCCTCTACTGACCCAGGACCTTGTGCTTGCTAGGCAAGTGCTCTATCACTTGAGCCACACTCCGAAGCCCTTTTGTTTGTATTTTGTTTTTGAGAGAGAGTCTCACTAACTTTTGCCCAGGCTGGTGTCCAACTCGACATCCTCTTGCCTCCAACTCTCAAATAGCTGCGAGGGTAGGAGTGTGCTACTATGCCCAGCCTAAGTGCCTTTCTTCTTTACCATGACTTCACTACTCATTTCACCTTTGATTCTTGAAATTTTAGTTTTTGAGATGCCATATGTAAATATTTTACATTTTAGTGCTAACCTACTAATTTAGAAATTTTCTCTTTCCATGTTTTAGGGATATTTTTGGCTATTTCCAAATAACCTTTAGAGCATTTAAAAACCTTTACTTGAAAATAATTCCAAACTTCATAACATTAAAATAGTGTGAGGAACACTTGTGACTAGGTTTACTTACTATCAATCCATCCCACTTATTTCCTTGTTTGCATATTTGGGCTGTGTGTGTGTGGTTGTGTGGACGTTGGATGTATATGCAGAATTACTTCTGATCCACTTGAGCATGAGCTACGTGCACCCAGACCCTTCCCCCTAAATCCTGAGATGTTTCCTAAGAGTAGCCCCTCCTCCTCACCCCCCCAGTGGAGTCACTTATTAAATGTTCAGGAGTTTTGTTAGCTGCTTGTTAAAACCTTGGCAGCTTTAAATTGGCTGTGGTGGGAGAATTTACATCATAGAGTTTTGCAAAAGCTACGTTTCCTGGAGGCCAGCCTCCCAACACGCTGCTCAGTATGAATGTTCTCTTATGTCACTGGCAAGCTCGTCAGCTTTGTGGATTGTCCCCAATATAGTCCTTCAACCTGCCGTCCATGCCGTCTGTTTACTTAGTTAATGTAACAGTGACCTGTGAGCATTTTCCCTCCAGGACAAGAACCAGTCTAGAATTTGGGACTGCCTATATAGCTGTTCTTTCTTTATAGCATTATTTACTGGTTTCGTTTTATTGATTTATTTTTTTGGTGATACCAGGTTTTAAGCTTAGGGGCTTCACGCTTATTAGGTAGGAGCTCTACCCCTTGAGCCCCATCCCCAGCCCTTTTTTGTTTTAGTTACTTTTCAAGTAGGGTCTTGTGTTTTTGCTGAGGACCAGCCTCAGACCACAATCATAGCCTGTAACCTCCCTTATCGCTGAGCTGACAGGCAATGTGCCAACATACTTGGCTTTTTTTTTTTTTTGGGGTCGGACCGGAGTTTGAACTCAGGGCTTCACATTTGCAAAGCAGGCACTCTACAACTTGAGCCACATCTCTAGTCCATTTTGCTTTGGTTATTTTGGAGGTGGGGTCTTGCAAACTATTTGTCCATGCTAGCCTCTGACCCCAATCCTCCTGATCTCAGCCTCCTAAGTAGCGAGAATTACAGGCATCCAGCCAGCTTATTTATTGAGATGGGAGTCTTGCAAACTTTTTTTGCTGTTTTGAGCTTTAGTGTTCCCAGTCTGCCTCCTGATCAGTTGGGATTACAGGCATGAGCCATCATACCCAGATGAAATTCTTTACTCTGGAACATTCCCATGGCCTTTGTCTTTTAAGATATTTTGAAAAAGTACAGTCCCCCGGCCCCCATCTCCTACTTTTTCATAGAAACATTATCATTTTGATATCATTTCTGATGTCTTCTTTAAGAAAAATTAACACCTAACAATTGAACATATTTGTGGGGTACAATATAATGATATAGAATAAGTATGCAGTGTGTAGTGATTAAATCGGGACAATTAGCAGTTCCACCCCTCAAACTTACTTCTTTGTTCTGGGAAGCTTCCATCTCCTCCTTACCATCATTTTGAGACGTGTAGTATATTATTATACCACGTTATTTGAGGATACAGTGTGAATTGCATATAGTTCAGCATTGAGAACTGTAGCCAGTGGTTTGTCCTTTCCCTTCAATGGAGGCTGTGCATCCTCAGCTGGATTGCTAGGTAGGCAGCATTCTAGGCATCCGGCCCTCATGTGTGTGATGTTGATCGCCTGGTTGAGGTGTTGCCTGATTTCCCCAGTGCATCATGGTTGCTTTTTCTCCCTTGTGAATAAGCATTGAGCAGGGACGTAGTTTAAGACCATGCAGATACCCTGCTCTTCATCAAAAGTTTCTCCTATTTAGCACCCGTTAGTAATTGTTCCAACCCCAACACCCCCTCCACATCTGTTAGTGCTGTTGGCATTCTGCTGTAAGCTAGAGGTCTGCCTGCCTGTCCATCTGTCATGGAAATTGACATTAACGAATTACAAACCATTAGGAAAAATTGAAGTTAGTGTGCTTAGTCATTTTGGTGCACAAATTGTGCAAGATCTGGCCAGTGAAGGTGTCTTCGTCTGACTACCATGTCCTTGTGGCACTGTACCATCATTTTTGTTGTTGCTCTGTTTTGTTGAATAGCTCCACCCTTCCTGGTACAAGATGCCCCCACCTTGTATTTTGCTTGCACTTGCCCTGGAATCTGCCATTTCTTAAGGATTTGTGGTTCCTTTCACGAGGGGATGGTTTTAGAGAGCAGTATCTGGTATGTGATACGCACATTGCTCCTGGGCTTTGCTGCTTCTTGGCTGAGGGCATCTTTTATAGTCAGTCTCCAGGTCCCGAAGAGGCAACCCTGTGCGTTCCCCACTGCACGTCTTCTGTTAAAGTTACACCTTAGGATTTCCTTGTGCTTTCAATAAGGGTGTTTGTTAGCAAAGATGTTGTGCTTTTCCTTGATGCTGAATTCCCTTCCCATGTAACTGTCATTTTATCTTTGCTTGTTTCTTTCAGCTGTCAGTCTGTTTTCTTGGCCAGGCTTTTTGAGTTAAAGGGAATTCTGGAATGTCAATTAGACCTTCCTAAGAGATTCTCTGTGGCTCATGTTTTCACTGCTGTTTTGGAGTAGCATGTCCTCCATCAGAAACCCCAGATTTGATTTTCTCTGATAGTTTGCACACCAGCTCCTAACTCTTCCTGCCTTCTGGACAATTCCTTAGCTTCTGTGTGTGTGCTGCGTCAGCCCAACTCATCCCCACAGGCAGCCTGCAGGCCTTGCCTTCCTCTCCACACCTCTAAGAGTTGCTTCTTCGTGTTGCTGTTGAACCACATTTTCACCCCTCATTTCCTTTGTGAGCTTGCTTCCCCCCCAACTAACCAGATAAGAAAGTCCCAAGGGTCCAGAGTCTACAGATCCTCAGGGCTATAGTACATGATTGTTGCCCTTGTCACAAAAAGTCTCTTCCTGACTGGGGCAATAGTGCCACACAGTTGCTTCAGTTTCCTTAAGCCACCCCAAATAAATGTCCACTGTGCTTGGCAATAAGAGCCCTGGTCTCTTATCCCTGCCAGCACCCCCACAGGCATACATACCACCTTCGCCAGTCCTAATTAGTCTGGTCTGCATCCATTATATCATCTAAAAAACCCCTGTTTTCTGGCACTGCTGAATTTGTGGGATGCCCATTTGGGGCTCAAAGTAGATAGGGTAATGGGTAGAAAAATTCTGTAGATTTGCCTCCTAACTTTAAACTGTCTAGTAAGCACATTAAAAAATGTTAGAAGAGATAGGTAATGCTAATTTTAATTTTTTTAAATTCAGTATGTATCAAAATGTTATTTTAACACATAATCAATGTAAACAAATGATATCTTGTATCCCTTTTTTTTGGAGTTCTTCAAATCAGGTGTATATTTATACTTTGTGAGCTCAGTAGCCCACATGGTGAATGGCCCTGTATTGGACAGCTCGGGGGCCAAATGAACAAGACTGCAGTGCTGTGATGGGCAGGGCTAGTTAGCAACTTGTTCCAAGGGTGGGCTCAGCATCTGTGACCTCCTGGCCTGCTCTGTCCTAAGGGCAGAGCTGCTCCTTCCTTGGGAGGAGCTTGCTTATTCTCAGGAGGATTCTGAGTGAGTCAGCTTCTTCGTGGTCTGCCCAGCCTATCCTTCTCCCCACAGCCAGGAAGTACTGAGGAGAGGCACTTTCTCCACAGGAGCTCTGGCCTCCAGGGCTGCTTCTAGGAAGATCAGGTTTGTTCAAAAACTATCCAAAGAGGCTGTAAGGATCACAAAGAAACTCAAAAACCAGAGAGGGAGCTGCTGCTTTGTGCATGTGCTGAATGGGCATCCTATCCTCTTCCCCCTACATGGTTTAGTTCTGGCTTCCTCATTAGCATTGTGGCTGTCTTCCCCAGGAGGGAATGTCTTGGGAGAAGCAGGTTGGAAGCTTGTCCTTCAAAGGCATGTGGCCTCACTTCTGTCACTGTTGGAGTAGTCACAGCCTTGCCTGTGTCCCAGGGTTGTAACACAGACCCATAATCAGTAGTGACCTTGTTACCATGCTTCTACAGAATCTGCAGGACTCTGAACTGTCTGAGAAAATGGAGTAGAAACTCCCTTTTCTATCTCTTTAACAAGCAAGTGCCTGGGCCAGCTTGTCCAAACATATATCAGTAAAGTATGAACAAAATGATGCTATGCAAACCTTTCCTTTGAAGCTTTTACCACTCCCTGAAAGGTGTTTCTCTCCCCCATCCCAAATTCTTGTTGACTTTATAGCCTTCACCCCCTCAGGTGTCTGCTTGTCAACCATCACCCTTTCTGACATGTGCATTTCTGTTTTATGACATTTGATCTAAAGCAAGTGGCCCCCTCTTTGGTGTTAAAAGCTGCAGTTCAGAACCCTTTGCAGTTCTTTAGCAACTGAGGAAAGAGTTACAGCACACAGCGTATGGCCCAGCACGTACCTGGGAAGTCACAGCTCACTGGCACCACTGTGGTTTTCACAGCACCTGTATTGGCAGATGTTGATGATTGTATATACTTTCTGTATTTTGTCTCAGTATCAACTCTACTTTTTCTTTTGAGGCCCTCCTGTGTATACAGAGATCACTTTCTATCAAGTTATATAGGCATGTGAAAGTCAAGAAGTGACTCCCATTTCTGTTTAAACACCCCAACACACACACACAGTTAGTCTTAAAATCCAGGTTAAGTGTTACATGCTAGGAGTCCAGAAGCCACACCTGTCGGCCTCACGGTGTGCTTAGCCCATAGTGGATACTCCCTGGAGATGGGGCTGGTCCTGGGTTTATCCTCACTAGGCTGAGTGGCTGCAGTGGTTGGAGGATATGTCTGGCTCTGCCTGTGTAGGACCTGCAGGACCGCAATGATGAGCTTCAAGCTGAGCTGGAAGGTCTGCAGACGCAGCTGCCTGGGAGTCAGGAGAACCTCACAGGGGACCCAGGCAAACGTGGACGGCGGCTCCCTGGACGTGGACCAGCAGGTAGGAGTCTGGTCCTGGTGCTGAGGTGGGGTTCCATGAAGTTGGCTTCAGGGCTGGATATTGACACAGCTGCCAGACACCAGAGATGGGTAGAGGAGGGTGGAGGGTTTTGCCATTTAGGTAGAAATGACAAAGGTTATGATGATGTTGCCCTGACCTCATGGGAGATAAGCCTACTTGTGGGAATATTTCTGGCAACCCTGCAGCAGGGCTAAACACGTGGAAGGTCACTTAGAGACAGTGGCTACAAGTAGGCACAGGATGGTCTCCACTGAGTGGAGGCCCTCAACTGCCTGACTTCAGAGAGAGACCATACTTGAGACTCGAACACTGTCCGGCAGAGGAACTGGCATAAGCTCCAGCTCTAAGAACCACTAGGGCCTATGTTCTTGGCTTCTTCTGGAGACCAAGATATGAGGTTCTTGAGGTTTGCAGTGGTCCTTTTGGAGAATGGGGGTAGGAAGGCTTGCTGGTCTCTGCACTCCTGCTGTGGTGCTGGGCAGTGGCTGGGGCATGGCTCAGGTTCTGCATATTCCAGCAGCAGCATGTGACACTCTGCTGCTAGTGGGGCCCATGGGGACCCAGCAGTCTCGACAGTTCCCTCAGTCCACATGTCATGGCAACCCCAGCCCATAGAGAACACTGTGCTTCCATTTGTGACTGAGAGCATGTGGGCTTCCCACGTTACCTTAAAGCTATTTACCTAATAAAATAGAAAAAAATATATACCTAAAAGAGCTAACATGGGGACTTCCAAAGAGAACTTAGTGGGGATTTCTGTGCATATGGGACCCGTGAGGCATCCCCCTCACCTGAAGGCCCCCTTCACTGGAGTGAGAAGGCTCCCAGACCCTCAGCAGCCCCAGTGGCCAAAGGAACAAGAGGTTGTTCTTGGTGTACCATATGCCAGGGAATACAGAAGTTGTTGGTACACAGCCAGCACATGGAGTCATTCACACATCCTCACCTGAGTATGACATGCTAGCCAGGAGTAGCCCAGTCACAGAGCAGGGATTGTCAGCAATTCTGATCCCTCAGGGAGCCTGAGCTGCACAGAGTATGTGGTCCCTGTTAGGACCCTGGGGAAAGACCATGAGGTTCCCCTAGTGTTGAGCTGCACTCCTGTCAACAATCAGAGCTTTTATACCTTCAAGATTTAGTGTGCTGGACTTACCTGTGGGAGCTGCATCTTTTGTTTTGTGTAATAATGCATAATGTAGGGCCACCGAGAAGATACAAACTACAGGGACTGTTTACAATGTGTGTGGAGACCTTGATGTGAAGTACCGCACCACCTGGAGGCGGTTGAGCTGTAGTCATTCTGCACCTGACATTGTCAGGGAGCCAAATTTAAAGTGCAGTGAATGTGCCGTCACTTTGAGAGAATTAAAGGACCCTGATGAATCTTTCAGGGAGTCTCCCATTTCGCTAAGTAATCTGTGCTCAGATAGAGACTTGAGCTGCTGATTTCTAAGAAATGGTAACTTTCAGAGTGTAGCATGACCCTTCTTCCAGCACTAAATTCCTCACACACACAGTGCGGGTAGAAAGGCTGTCTTTTCTTCAGGTGATGAAAATATTAATACCATCCGGATGTCAGATTGGAGGGTTCAGAAGGGACCCGGGTATCCTGAGTATGATAGCGGCCAAATGTCCTTGTTTGCAGGCATTTTGTTTGTGGGCGACTCCACTCCAATGAGTTTAGAGACTGAAATAATGATGGAGCAAGTGAAGGAATATTACCAAGACCTCAGAATCCAGCTGGAGACCAAGGTAAGAGAGTGGGGCCACAGGCTGCACACCAGGCACTGTTGCTCTGCTGAGCCAACATTGCCAAATGTCTGCCTCAGAACCCTCTGCCTTATAATCAACCCACTTGGGGAGGATATTTTGTAAAGAAAAAATAAGAGCCAGGTGTGGTGGTGCATGCCTATAGTCCTAGCACTCTGGAGGCTGAGGCAGAAGGATTGTGAGTTCAAGGTCAGCCTGGACTACATAGCAAGACCCTGTCTCAAAAACAACAAAAGAAACAAATAAAATTGACCGTCTTTGGAGGGAAGCAGGACATAGGAATGAGGAACCCTGGGGAAGGTCTGGGTTGAGTCCTGTGTGTTGCATGAGGTGCTGAGGCAGCCATGTGACGGGCAGACCTCCCTACTCATCCACTGTCTGCAGTCAAAGTGACTGGTCTTGTTCTTGTGAGAAACCTGGCATTTGCCTTCTCTGGGGACTCTGGCTTCACGTCCAGGAAGCCATACTAGAACTCACACTGGAAGCTCTGGGATGGCAAGCTCCATGTATCTAGATAGTAGTCCTCTTGTCACAGCTTCCAGGATGTTGAAGACCACCTGCTGAGTTTTTGAAGGGTCCTTATTTCTCTTAGTAGTTGTCACACCTTTTGCCTTCCTTGTGCCACCTAGCCAGATACCCAGCTTGACCCCAAGCCTCCTGACCCATCCTGCTGGACGTTCCTCAGAGTCACTGTGAAAGTCATGGGGATGATGTGATGCACACAGCCACTCTGGGCCCCCTGGTAGCATCACTTGTCATTTGCCTTGCCATCCCTTTTTAGCCCGTGGGGCCTGGTCAGGTGTGTGGTCATCAATTCTTTGGGTGTCCTGCCTGATAGCCTCATATTTCTGTGTTGTCTTGTCGGCTAGGTCATTGTTAGGACCTTGTGATTAGCACTTCTGGTGTTTCTGTCTAGGTAAATTACTATGAGAGGGAAATCAAGGTCATGAAGAGGAACTTCGAGAAGGATAAAAAGGAGATGGAGCAGGCACACCAGCGTGCAGTCGGCATTCTGGAAGACCAGAAAGCAGACCTGGAGGCCCTGTACGCCAAGTCACAGGAGGTCATCCTGGGCCTGCAGGAGCAGCTGCGGGACTTGGTGCACAGCCCAGAGCCTGCTCAGGCCGGGCTGGCACACTGTTGCGCAAAAGCGCTGTGCGGCCTGGCTCGGCGACTGCAGGAGGAAATGCACTTGCAACACCAGAGCCAGCTGCAGCAGATAAGGTCAGCCACTGGCCATCTGTTCACACCCAGGACATTTCAATAAGAACCAAAACTTGACATTAGGTTTAGGTAAACTACTCAGGATTGTAGTGCTTGTGAATAGGTTAGGTTTTCTCTGGGGAGATAGCTGAGGGCTGAAAGAACAGGTTGTTGTCTATGAATTTTTACTTTAAAAACTATATATGTGTGTATATATATATAAATATATGTATATATAATATATTTGGCAGTACTGGGGGGTTGAACTCAGGGTGTTGCACTTGCTAGGCAGGCACTCTTCCACTTGAGCCACTCCACCAGTCCTTTTTTGTGTTGGATATTTTCAAGATAGGGCTCACCACCTATTTGCCTGGGTTGGCTTCTAACCATGATCCTCCTGATCTCTGCCTCCCTAGCAGCTGGGATTATAGACATGAGCTACTGGTACCAGGTTGTGTGGGTTATTTTTGAGATAGGGTTTCAATTTATGTTAAGACTGGCCTGGACCATGACCCTCCTAAGTGTCTTTCCACATTGATGGGATGACAGACGTGCACCACTGCACCCAGCCAATGGATGAGATGGGGTCTTGCTAACTTTTTGCCTAGCTGGCCACAAACCATGATCCTCCTGATCTTTGCCTCCCAAGACGCTAGGATTATAGAGCTGAGCTATCACGCCTGGCAAAAATATATGTTAAATAGAGCTTGGACAGTGGAGCCCTTTGTTGCGTTTATGTTTTTATTTTGTTTTGTTTTGTTTTTTTTGTGTGATGCTGGAGTTTGAATTCAAGGCCTTTTGCTTGCTAAGCAAGTGCTCTACCACTTGAGACACACCCCCAACCCTTTTTGCTTTAATTATTTTTCAGATAGTGTCTCACTTTTGCCAGGGGCCAGCTCCAGGCCACAATCCTCCCAACAGCTGGAACTGTAGGCATGAGCCACCACAACTAGTTCTATTTTTTGAAATAGGGTCTCACAAGCCTCTTTTTTTTTTTCTTTTTGTTGTTGCCCAGGCTGGTTTCAAACCATAGTCCTCCCATCTTTGTTTTTTTTTGTAGCTAAGATTATAGGCAGGGGGTACCATGTGCAGTTATTTACTGTATAGTTTTAACTCAGTTTTCTTTCCCTTCTGCCTTGGGCTTGTCTGATAGGCCAGGCCAACATATTCTGCGTTATTTACTATTGCATTCTAGTTTTCCAGGACATCTTATGGGGAGATGGAGAAAATCCAAACTGCCCCCCTGCAAGTGGGGAAGTCAGTTAATTTGGATTAATGGAATTCTTGAGAAGGCTGAAACATTTGTACCACGGAGAAAAAGGGTTTTTTGGAACCCCTGGGTTATGGTGTTTTGTGTTTTATCGTGTTAGAGTTATGTAAGGAATATCACCTGCCCACTCTGTCCCACGAGCCTCACTTGGTTCAGTCAGTGCCTGGTTACTGTTGGTTACTGGGACACAGTCTGTAGAGGAAGTGCCCCCCGAAAGAAGATGGCACCCCCCACTCACTGGCTCCCACTGACCTGGACTGAACAGATGGCTCATGTGGGTGCTGTGCTGGGGTGGTTAGGTGCAGATGTCAGCTGCCCTTCACCACAGTGATAGCAGCAGGTCAAGCGACCTTCATGTGGAGGTACTGCCCTTGACCTAGCCCAGGAGGGCGCTGTCCTTGGTAGGAGGGAGTTGGGGGTGGCCAGAGTGCCTGAGATAGGATGAGGAAGAGTCAGCGCTCCTTCCACCCTCTCCTCCGCAATGGCATCAGCCATGCCAAGCCCAGCTGCCCTGCCCTGGAAGCTAGAGGACTTATTTTTAGTCATGTGCTTTCCCTGAGCTTTAAGCTCTTTCCTCTTAAACCTGAGGCCATGTAATACTGGATTTAGCCTCCGGCAGACCCCCAGGAGGTGGCAGAAGGTTAGGTATGGGGGAGCCCCACTTCTTAAAATCCAGGATGTGCCTGCCCACATGCTCGAGCACCCCAGGTCCTGGAGGCCTCTGGCCCTCATTCCTGGGAATCTGCTCACTAGGCCACCAGTAGCTCCTCCACTCGGAGGGGGAGCCACATCCAGCCCGTTTCACTTGTCCCCTGCCCTAGTCAGAGTGCACAGCATACTCTGCCAACTTGGTGCTCCTGTCCAGTCCTCACCTCACTTCCATGCCATTCTCCTGGGGCTGCCAAAGTCCTCAGCCCAGCAGTGTATGGGATTTTCAAGGGCAGTTTTGCTTGTGTGTGAGCAGTGCTCACTGTGATGATGGGTTTGACCACGTCTGCTCTGTCCGGTTTGGTAGCTGCCAGCCACACTTGACTATTAAGCGCTTGCAGTGTGGCCAGTGTGACTGAGGGACTGATTCTGCATAATCGTAATCCCTTTACATTTAGACCATCAGACATGACAGCTGGTGTCCATGCTGTCTTCTGTGTGTGGAACCTAACCCCTGGGGATCAGATCCCCTGCAGATCCCATGGGGGATTCTTTGAGAGATTGGAAGCCCTGGGCCTAGGACACAGAAAGCCAGCTGAGAGAGGAGTTAGATGGCTAGAACAGGAGCCCTGTGGCCTTTTCTTCCCTGAGAGGAAGGGCCTGGGGCTTGAGCTGGCAGAGCCTGAGGTGTGTGACTCGTGTTTCTGCAGGAGAGAGGCAGAAGATGAGCTAAGCCATAAGCTATCTTGGCTGGAAGCTCAGCATGCCGCCCACTGCGAGAGCCTATCCCTGCGGCACCAGTGTGAGAAGGACCAGCTGCTGCAGACACACCTGCGGCAGGCAAGAGAACTGGCGGTGCAGCTGCACCTGGAGAAGGGGCAGCGGGAAGAGAGGGAAAAGGAGATTCTGGCGCGCTGTCAGAGGCAGCAGCTGAAGCTGCAGGTGGTGATGAGTGAGGAGCAGGCGCAGATTTGCAGGTCATTCGCCCTGGAGAAAGAGAAGTTGGAGCACTCCTACAGGGAGCAGGTGGTGGGACTTGCCAAGGAGGCGGAGGCACTGCGCGCCCTCTTGAAAGATGGAACCACTGGGGTAGACAGCCAGTTGGAGGGGGCACATAGCCTCAAGTTCCTATGTCCAGATAGTGGGGAGCAGCCACCAGTCCAGCTGGCCACAGGGGCTGGTGAAGAGATGGGGAATGTGCCTTGCAGTGTAGATGCCATGCAGAATCCAGCCCTGGCCCTGGTGTCCACAGAGAGCCCCATCCTCCTAGAGAACCATGAGGGTCCACTCAATGCTGAGGAGGTAGCTTCTGTCCCTTTAGACAGGAGGTCACATATGCAGCCACATGGGGCAAATGAGGGAGCCATCTCAGAGGATACAGCATCTTCTTCCGGGGCCCCAACAAGCCTAAGCCTGCCTGACGTCCAGGAACTGCCCTTGTTGGGAACAGAAGGAGATGCCTCCCTGGCTCATCTGCAGCTGAGTCCAGCCGCTTTGGAAGAGCGAGACCAAAGCCTAAGCAGGGAGCTGGCCCCCGGGGGAGGTCAGGAACAAGACTTAAAAGAGCCAGCCAGGAGCGCTGAAGGTGCCCTGGAGACTGGGATCCAGCTTGGTGGAGAAGCTGCCAGGATGGGGCCCTTCCTGCCCTGCTCTGAGCTTTCAGACCCACAGGAGGCTGTGCCAGAGCGCCTTGCCACCCTGGAGAAGACAGAAGCTGAAATGATGTTGGAGAGAGAGAAGAACGATATGGAAACCAAACTTCTGCAGCTGGAAGATGTTGTCCAGGTTCTTGAGAAAGAAGCATATTCAAGAGAGAACAACAGGTGTGGTCTCTCCCATTCTTAGACTGTCCTACTAAACCCACTGGCCTGTCACTCTATGCTGCTACACGGTCCTTCCCCACTGGCAAGGTTTAAGACCATCAGGCTAGCTTTGTAAGCACTGCGCCTTTGTAGGCATCATGTGCTTAGTCTTGTCCCTTGGGCACCCTTCTCACTGAGTGCTCAGTGAGTGGTCAGAGAGAGGGCTTTTCTGGGGCAGCTCAGCTGGCTTTGGTCTCCCTGCCTCAGGTCTCACAAGGACAAGAACTGTTTGGAGGCCTCACATTAGTTGTGGGTCATCTGTGAGTCCTGTTCCTGCTGACTTTGAGAGAGGCTGGGACCTGAGGGCTGCAGCCACACCTGAGTGTCTCAGGCCCTGTTCTTGGCCCTGGAGACTGCAGTGACTCAGTAGGTCCCTGTGTTGGTAGAGGGACAGCAACCAAAGAGGCTGTCTGCAGAAAGGGCCTCTGTGCTTCCGTGTTCTGGGCTGTCCTAGGCACTGCCTAGGAGGCTGAATGAAGGGCTCGGTACCCACAGAGACTGGAGATGCTGCAGCAGCTGCCACCTTCAGGGGATACCATGAGGCTACCCTCCCTGCACCAGGCATGGGGAAACAGCCAGGTCCGGGTCAGAGGGACTTGGCAAATGGGGAGACAGCGCAGTGAGGGCTGTGAGAGTGTGGGTTGAACAGGAGCATGCTCTCATGGGAATGTGGAGGGTTTTCTGAGAGCAAAGTGTTGGGGCCTGGGCCAGGCAGCTGCAGGAGCTAGCCCATGAGTGTTAGGAAGGTGGGGGTGGGAGAGGGCTGTTGTGACTGTCAGATAAGGAGTGACAGTGGTCAGGTTGGGAGTGTATCTCCAGTGATAGAGTGCCTGCCTGGCAAGTACAAGGTACTGAGTTCAAATCTCAGTTTTAAAAAAAGCGATAATGATTCAGGCCAGAGCAGCAGTTAAGAAGTGCAGAAAGTTAATATGCAGGAGTTTGGAGGCCAAATCAACAGAGATTATGGTAGGCAGATCTGGGCAAAAAGGAGTGGACACTCAGGAGTGCCACCTGCCTTCACAGGAGAAGAGGAGGACAGAAGTCCATTGTGCTTGAGGAGCCTGTGACACTGCTTCCTACAGAGAACTAGGTCAGTAGAGAGACTGGGAGGAGCCTTGAGAGGGAGGGAAATAAGGAGCTGGTGTCTTCAGGAAAGGCCTCTCCACACCAGAAGGGAGGATCACCTGTGCTCAGTGCCACTGAGGGGCCAGTTCACACATGACAGGTGACCAGAAGGAGTCAAAAGGTTCAGCAGCTCAGAGGTCCTCCCTTGCCCCCTCACCCCATTAGCCCCAGCCCTGGCTCCTGCTCTGATAGGGCAGGTCTGTCCCCAGCATCAGCCAGGGTCCCCTTGGCCACAGTTGCTAGCATGTAGGTCTTGCTGATAAACATACAGGACCAGTCCCCAAGTCCACTATAGCCACAGGGCCCCGGGTTAGGCAAGGGTCAGACATGGATCTTGAAGCTACAGTTAGGTTTTTGGCCTTTATTGTAAGAGAAAGCAAAGTCCAGAGAGGATCCCGGTCAGATTCAGTTTTGAGAGAATCTGAACCCACAGTTTAGAGAACAGCAAGGGCCTGAGTGCATCCATGGTGACCCTGCTCTGTCTACACTCACACTCCTTTTTTTTTTGTCCTGATTCATTTCAGATAAGTATATTATTTTGTAAGAGCAGAGTCAATCTCTTACATGTCCATGATATCCTTTGGATAGAGGAAAATTTTAACATTAATGCAATATTATTTTTTAATATCTCCACATTCCGATTTCTACACTTGTTCCAGTGTGTTCTTTATGAGTTGTTTCCTACTGTCCCAGATCCAATCAAGAATTATAATATGCACTTAGTTATCATATCTCTAATGTCCTTTAAGCTAAAAGTTTATCAGTCTTTTACTTTGGGAGGGGGGTATCAGTGGGCATTGGCTTTTTTTTTGTCATGATAAAATGTCTAACTTAAAATTGATTATTTAACCATCTTAAGTTTGTAATTCATTGGCAGTAAATATTCATAATGTCTTACAACTGTCACCTCTATCCACTTTCAAATCTTTTTCATCATCTCAAACAGAAACTGTATCCATTAAACAATAAGGTTTGTAGCCTGTTGAGGAGCTCGGAGTCAGTGTTCATAAGGATCTGAGTTGGTGGTGTTCTTGTGGGGTGTTTAGTCTTGGTATTAGGGTGCTGCTGGCCTCAGTGAGTGAGTTTGGAGGAGTTCCTTTCGCTTCAGTTTTTGAGAGTAAAATACGTGTGCTTTGGTCTTCCTTGTTTCATAGCTCTGCACTGCAGTTCACTGGCAGGGACGAATGTCCTTTGCCAGCCTTGAGGGCTCACGCCCAGCACTTGACCTCAGTAGCTGGTACTTCACATGTTCTGGCAGAGGCTATGGGACGTTAGGGACCAGTCAGCTGTGAAAACAAGCGTAGAAGACCAAGGTGCTGAATGCAGTCATGAGCTGTGGCAGGAGTGCAGTTTAGAGGCTAAGAATTGTGTTTCTTATGGCATGGCCTTTGGCAGATACAGGCCAGAGCATGTCACCACTGTAGAGGGGAGAAGACAGTGTGGGTGCCTCCCAGGGAGGGGAGTGGAGATTGCACAGTTTTCGGTGCTTCCATCTGCAGAGGTGGCATTTGGCTTCTCCACTTCTTACCAGGGTTTTTCAATTTTGCACACAGAATCCAGTTTGACAGGCTTTCTGAAGAAAACAGTCTGTTGAGAAGTGACCTGAGAAGGGTTCAGCTGGAACTAGATGCTGCAGAGAACACAAATGACGCACAGAGGTGAGGCGTTCCTCCAGACCTTCGGGGCTGTGGCCTGTTTGCTTCTAGGATAAGCTTAGCAGGAGTGGTATAGAGAGTGAGAGAAGTACGCAGATCAGTCCTCATTCCAGGAAGCCCTGTGGGGGCGAGCTTCTTGATCTATGAGCAGACTTGGCAGGCTGGGGAACTTTGGTCTTCTTCCATGGGTTGGCAGCCACCCTGATTTGTGCACCCCACTACATGGTTGGCACCCCGTCAATAGCCCCAGGACATGGCCTTTGAAATCGATGTACAGACTCATCTCACCCCCACAGAAATGTTTCATGTTACACTCGGGCTAAGGGAAGCAAATGTTTTTTGAGGGGTAGGAGGTGCTACTTGGGGCCCACTTTGGCTAGTAGAGCCTGGTTATGGCCTGATGATGGTTTCACCTGTGCATTTCTACAAGGTTTACTTCAGGTGTCTTGAGGTCAGTGAGCCAGAGCTTGGCTGGGTTTGGGGGGATGGTGTTAGGACTTGAGCACTAAGCATGAGGGAGCCGGTACCTGAGCAGGGAAGGGAGAGAGTGTGCTGGGGTGAGGGTGGATTTCTTCTGTCACTCCTATAGCTTTGTCCACAGATAGTTTGACCATTTTTTTCCAGCTGTGGATTTCAAGACAAGCTCAGCTCTAAAATGCTAAGGATATAGTTCTGACTTGATAAAATTGCCATGTTTCAAGTATAGAATCCAGAGCAGGTGTTACTGAATTATTATAGTTCTGCAAAAATTGCTAAAAGAAATCATTTCTTTCCTGAGTGTGTTGCTAGGACCCCTTTTGACAACAGACCTCTGCAGATGTAAAGCTGTTTGGGTCTTTATATTCCTGGGTGTGAATAGTTGCTTGTTTGAGGAAAAAAAAAAGAAAATAGTATGTGATTGGGGAATTTCACAGGGGTTGTTTGTTCTTACAAAACTAGGAATGTATTATTTCTCTACAAATCTGAACATTTTAGCATTCCTAAGGCCCCTGATTTTGGCTGGGGTCCATCCTCCTTCCCATCAGCAGCAGCAGTGGCATCAGTGGCACAGAGATGGTGACAGTGGCTTGTGCAGTCCCAGGGCAGTGGCAGCGTCTGTCCTGTAGCTATAGATCCAAGCTGCTGATGTCATAACGGGTGATGATCAAGAAAAAAAATGCCAATTGGTGAGAAGTAATATTTTTAATTTTGCTTTTTCAACAGGAAGGAAATCGAGGTTTTAAAGAGAGACAAAGAAAAGGCCTGTTTTGAAATGGAAGAGCTCAATACACAGGTCAATACTGATACCTGGCACAAAGCTTTCTACATTATTATGAAATAATTTCAGTTACAAAAAGGAAGTTGAGAACTTGCCCTAAAAGACTTGAAAATGAGTTGCCCGCCCCAGGTCTACCTCAGACTCAGGAATTTGGCAAGAATATGACACTCTACCCCACTCAGGTCTGCCGGGTGTTTAGAATGTTGGGAATGACATGGCATTTAGTTCCCTCGTTCAGTCTGTCCTTGGTTATTGGGGCCTTCACATTTTCAGTGATTACAGGTGCTAACTGTGTAGCATGTCCCTCCATTTGGGTTTGTCTGATGTCTTCTTGTGACTTGAGTCAGATTCTCTTTTAGCAGGGACAACTCAGAAGTGATGTTGTATCTTCATTTCTCCCTTAAAGAATACAGTAATTTGTCCCATTACTGGTGATGTCACTTTCATTGCTTGGGTAATGTGTTAAGTGGATTCTCTGTAGTAAAGTTACTTTTCCCTTTGTAACAAATGAGTGTTTTATGGGGTGAGACTGTGATATTGTGTAAATATCCTGTTCATTATCAAACCCTCACCTGTGAATTTTAGTACCCTTTTGTTTCTTGGCAGAGTTAGTTACAGTGGCAATTATGCCAATTAGTGACTAATATTACTCTGTCCTTTTAATTTTATTAGTTGGCATTCTCCTGTAAGGAAAGGCTTTCTTCTCCCCTTTATTCATTCATTTATGTCATTACATTACTCTTTAGTGGGTTATAGCATCACCATTTATCATAATGCTCAGATTGCCCCAGTTTTGGCCAGTGGGAGCCCTTCAAAGTGACTGCTGTGTTCTTTGGACAGGATACAGCTAGGGAACATGTGTGTGCTTACATACTATACACACATGCATATATATAGTTTTAAGTATATTTATTTATACACATCTCCATATTAAAAACTATAAATCCAAACCTATATCTGCATAGTCCACCTAATGTCACAGGGATAATTCCAGTTTTCTTTCTATATTTGTAATTCTTCAACAATGAGGCCTGGTTTCCATCATCTCAATATTTATACTTACTGTTTGATCAGTGTCCCTTTACCCTGCATGTAGACATCCTTCTCAGCCTGTATGGGCATAATCACCTACACTGGCTCATCTTTTGCTCCCATCCAGAAATGTCATTGGTAATTGGTCCTGTTTCATAGATTTCTAACTGAATTGTTAAAGATCTAACACACAGATGGGAATGTGTCATCTTTACAATTAAAATTTTAAACTGATACATAAAAATTACAGATATTTATAGGATGCTATGTAATGTTTTGATACATACATACATTATGCAATGTTTAAATCAGATTAAACATGGCTAACTCTTCAAACTCTTCAAAGATGTTGAAAATATTTAATATCTTTTCTTCTAGCTCTTATAAACAGCACATTTTTATTGTCTATAGTCAGCCTACTGTGCAATAGTGTACTAGAATGTCTTACTCTGTTATTTTTAAAGTTTCTTATTGACAATTATAGGCTCACATGTAGTTGTAAGAAATATTTTTAAAATTCCTTATATAATTCATTCAGTTTCCCCATTAGTAACTTTTTGCAAAACTGTAGAATATTAGCTGTGATCTGTCCAAAGGATCACATATTAAAATACCACAGACCAGCACTTAACCGGCATAGATTTCTCTCTCATAGTATGGGAGGATGGAAGCCTGAGATCAAGGTGTTGTTTTAAAGGCATTTTTCTCAGTCTGTGTTTTAACCCTTTTTGATGTAGAGTCAGAAATACAAGGATGAATTGTCACAGTTCAACTGCAGGGTCCTTCAACTGGAAGCAGAGGCTTCTACCCACCAGGCTGAGAAGGAGAAAAATCAAGTTGCCATTCAACTGTTAATGCAGAGGCTGGAGGAGGCGGGGCTCCAGGAGGAGCAGAAGGTGAGGGGGCCTGGTGGCTCCATGCAGGCCCTGAAGGGCAGCTGGGCCTGGGAACCTGGCAGTGAAAACTCAGCTGCACACAGGTCAGGACAAACCCTAGGAGGGCACCTCCAGCAATGAAGTGAAGGGCTTCACAAGCCCTGGAGAAGTAGGTGGACTTGAGCAGTTTTGGCAAGTCCACAAGATCTGGAAAGCAGCAGAGTTAAATGCAGATGATAGGATAGTAAATTGGCACAACCCTCTCAGAGGCAGTTTAGCAAAATATATACGAGCCTCAGGAATGTCCATATGCTATGACTTCATTATTCTGCTAGTGGGAATTATATCCAAGAGTGTTACAGAAAGAATTAGCTGGTAGTATTTTCATTGCTGTGCTATGTGTAATAGCAAAACAGAACTGGAATCTGTTTGAATGATCAACACTAGGTGAATGAGTAAATTGTGGCGGAACCTTTAAAAACCAGGTTCTCTAGCTGAGTGCCAGTGGCTCACACCTGTAATCCTAGCTACTCAGGAGGCAGAGATCAGGAGGATTGTGGTTTGAAGCCAGTCCGGGCAAATAGTTCACGAGACCCATCTCAAAAAAACCCATCACAAAAAAGGGCTGGTGGAGTGGCTCAAGGTATAGGCCCTGAGTTCAAGCCCCACTACCACAAAAAATAAAATAAAATCAAAACCAGGTTCTCCAGAAACATTCAGGGTGGGAGGGAAATGTCCAGATACAGTAAGGAAGAAAGCACCATACAGGACAAGCATATATATTTTCTGATACTAACTTATTGATAAAAATGCTCTTGTGCAGAAAGGGGCAAAGGAATTATAACAGGATGTCAGGTGTGGGACTCGGGGTCATAGGATATTTAAAGTGTGCAATTTCTTTTCTGTAATTTTCTGAAGTTTCTACATTAAATGCATCAGACTGCTAAGATATTTGTGCTTATGAAATTGTATTTTTAAAAATAGGATGACCAAATCCAAAAACTTGAAGTTGAACTTGAACACATGAATCAGGAATGTCACAGCCTGAGACTGTCAAAGTCACAGCTGACAGAAAGCCTTGGAAAAACTCAAGACCAGGTGGGTATATGCGGTTGTTGGGGGCACTTGGTCTAGTCCTAGCCCAGCAGTGTTAACAACGCGCTGAGAGCATTGCCCAGAAAGGCTGCTGGGCCAGTTGGAGGTCACACAGCTGGTCAGGCGCTAACCAGGCCCAGATATTTACCTTCCCTTTCTCTTGAGGTGGTCACATCACACCTGCCTCTGATGCAACCCCTTAATGGACCTGTGGTTCCCATTCCTACCTATGAAGTCTCAGTGGTGAATTGGGTGAAGTAGCCGGGTTTTTTTTTTTTACTGGGGTTTGAACACAGGGCTTCATACTTGCTAGGCAGGTGCTCTGTCGCTTGAACAACTCTATACTGGCCCTGTTTTGTGCTGGATATTTTTGAGATAGGGTCTCAAAAACTATTTGCCTGGGCTGGCTTCGAACCACAATCTTCCTGATCTCTGCCTCCTGGGTAGGATTACAGGTGTAAATCATTAGCTCTCGGTGTGAAGTAGCAGTTCTTTTAGGATACCAAGGAAATTCTGTGTATTCTAGATGAAGCCTCCAGAGTCAAGTTGACTTAAATTGTGTTTAGTTTTGCCTAAATTGCTTAATGATAGCAGGTGGCTAAATTACATAGTTTAATGACAGTGACTAGCCTGGTACCAGTGGCTTATACCTGTAATCCTAGCTACTTGGGAGGCTGAGATTGGGAGGATCGTGGTTCAAGTCCAGCCTAGGCAAATAGTTCTCCAGACTTCATCTCCAAAATAACCAGAGCAAAATGGACCAGGACAGTGACTACTCACAAACTCAGTGGACTCTGTGCACTCAGATCTGTGGTCAGGGACTTTGGTGCTGCAGTTAATTCTATACCTGCCTCAGTGCCCCTCAACCACTCTCTGTTAATCACACTCTGGGACTCAAACCATAGCTAAGTCTCTTAAATGTGAACTCTTCATCTAAAGGCGTATTACCATGAGCAGCTTGCACAGGTTATATTCACTCTGGTCCTGTAAGGCAGGCTGCAGAAGGACACTGATCCTTCTGTGGATGCAGCATGAAGTCCCAGCACTGTTATTGTGAGGGTGACATATGTAAGCTTTCCCATCTTCCTCACATGGAGGTGCCCTGGCTGATGGGAACTTGGCTGTGGATCCTTGGGTACTGCTGCACACTTGGGGTCATACCACAGAGAAGGAAGGAGCCCTACTGCCCTCACAGTGGGGGTTGCCTTGAATAACTTATTGTGCCTTTGCTGAGTCTCCTGATGACTCCAGAGTTTCAGTCAGCGCCCGAACTGTTGTCCTTCTGAGATGCAGTTGTGCAGTGCCCACCTGAGGCTGGAGGAAGCACAGTTGCAGCATGCACGGAAGGCCCAGTGTCTGCAGGAACAGATGAGCCAGCTGGTGCCTGAGGCCCATGTGGCTGAGCTGCAGCACCTACTCAGCCTCCAGAAGGAAGAGACCAGGAAGCAATTAGACATGCAGCAGGTGAGTGTGGACTTGACTGCTCCAAGCTGGCTGTTGGAAGATGGCCCCAAGGGCCAGCTGATGGCAAAGTTGTAGGACCCCGATTCTTGTGACAAGGGACTATCTAGCAGGTGTCGAGGATGGATTAGGGAGGGGAGATGAGTCTCTTAGGCTATGATTCACGGAGCCCGGTGACTCTGAAGTTCCCTCAGCCCATGGGCTGCAGGTCCTCCCAGACATAGTCTTGTCTTTAGGTCACACTACCATAGAGTGACCTAAGATGGGGACTATGGTAATAATGCAGTAAGGGAGACCCACTTTTTGTGTCATTTCTAATTAAAATCATGGGACCAGTTCTTTGAGGATAGAGGCTACAGATTGTCTCTGATCTATAGATGATTGCTTTGTGGCTTGTGACAGACATTTCTAAACCACCATTCTGCACAGGCAGGTGACCTACATCACTCTCGTGTGTGCATTTTTGTCAGTTCTCACTTTAATAAACCTGGAGATGATTCTTTTTTAAAATATAAACATTGATGTATCACCATCTTCTTTGGCAGGAAAAACACAAGCAGCAGCTGAAAGCCAGGGAAGAGCAAGTGGAAGAGGCAGAGATGCGGCTGCAGAATGTGGAATGGCTCCTGCGGAAAAAAGTGGATGAGCTGAGAGAACAAGTGAGTTCAGACAGCCCTTGCCTCCTTCCCATCCTCCCTTGGAACCAGTCTTCCTTTCACAGGTGTGCAAGCAGCTAATCCAGAAGACACTGACTACCTTTTCACAGAATCCAGGGAGCTCCCTGGTCATTTGGATCAGCTAGATCTAGGGATCTAAATAAACTTCAGCAGAGAATTTATTCTTAAAAGAGAAATTCTTAAAAGAGTAATAATTAAAAGGAATCCACAGAAGACTCACTTTACTGACTACACACCCCATGCTGTGTTGTACATTGTTATTTTCTTTAGGGGAATTATTTCAAGATCACTTTGGTTTGTTTGTTTTGGCAGTACTGGAGTTTGAACCCAGGGCCTTGAGCTTGCTAGACAGGCACTGTACCACTTGAGTCACCCCCAGACCTTTTTGCTTTAGTTATTTTTCAGATAGGGTCTTCTACTTTTCCCTGAGGCCAGCCTTGGACTGTGATCCTCCTACCTATGGCCTTTGCATAGGTAAGGAAGGGGCAAGGTATAGGCCCTGCAGGAGCCTGCTGGGTGGGACAGGGAGAAACACACAGGTGGGTTTGGTCATGGTCAGCTCTCCAGGAGAGCTTCTTTCACTGTTTGAAGAAATGGCCACAGTTGTTTCAAGAGAAATGTGAAACCTGGAGAAATAGTTCTTTTCCATAGTAATTGAGTATGTTCAGTTTACCTGAGGGATCCTGAGCCTTGATGGTTTTCTTTCTAGGAATGCATGTGTTTCATCAACTTAGTTCAGTAGGCCTATTTAGGACACAATGAGCCTATCTCCAACCTGAAAACTGTGATTAGCTTTCAAAAACTTACTTAATTTTCAAAGGGAAACAATGTGCTAGAAGCTGCGGCTTCCAACATAGGTGATTGTCTTTGCAGGGATCCATGTGTTTCTTCAACTCACCTGAATAGGCCTACTTAGTGCAAAGAGAGACCTTCTGCACCTTGAAACAACTACGTTGCAAGAAATAGTCCTTTCAAAAACTAATTTAATTGTCACAAGAACAAGGTGCTAAATGCTGCAGTTTCTAGCATACATGGTTTTCTTTGGGGAGGAACATGTGTTACTTCAACTCAGCTGAATAGGCCTACTTGGAGCAAACCCAGCCTATCTCCACTTTGAAACACCAAAGTTGCAGGAAGCATTCCTTTCCAGAACTGACACAGTTCTCCCTGGAATACAATGTGTTAGATGCTCTGGCTTCTAACATAGATGGTTTTCTTTGGAGAGATACATGGGTTTCTTCACCTCAGCTGAATAGACTTTAAAGGAGCAAACAGAGTCTATCTCCACCTTCCACCACCTTAGTTCCAGGAAGTATTCCTTTGAAAAACTAACCTAATTCTACAGGGAAACAATGTGGTAGAACCTCCTGGTTCTAACACAGATGATTTACTTTCAAGAGATACATGTGTTTCTTCAAGTTAGCTGCATAGGCCTATTTGGAACAAAATGAGTCTTTCTCCACCTAGAAAATACTGATTCGCAGGACTTATTCCTTTCGAAACCAAATTAATTCTCATAGGGAAACAATGTGCTAGATGCTGCATCTTATAAAACAGATATTTTTGTTTGAAGAGACAGATGTCTTCCTTCAACTCAACGGAAAATGCCTAGTTGGAGCCAACGGCATCTATCCTCCACCTTGAAATACCTCTGGGAGGAGGTGTCTGTTCCTCTCATTTATGTCTCAGTCATGTAGAAGGTTCCTGTCTGAGCCATCCTGTGTGTGGGCCCTCCCTCTATCTTGCTGTCACTCCTTTGCACTCACCCTCAGTTTGTCCCTTGCCTGAAAAACCTTAATTCTGGTTAAGTCCCTTGACTCTGCCATACCTTCCCTTCAGTCTCTTCCCCTGTTGCTTCCTTGGTGCTCTCACCCCTCCTCCTGCAGGGGCCCCCTTCCCTTCTGCTCTCTCCTCGCTGACCCCCCAGCTCCTCTAACCTCTGGGCTGTGACTTTGCTGCTTACTTCACGGGAGCGTATACATGCCCAAGGAGAACCTGTTGATGCGCTCTTGACATATTGCCATTCTGTGTCCTGTGTCTTCTACCTCTGCCAAGGCTGCCCCCTCTAGAGTCACCTGCTGAAGACTTGCCCACCACTAGGACTTTTAGAGGTCCCTGCCCTCCCCCAGCCCACCAATTCTCCCCTCCTCTTAAGGAATATCCTTCAGAGTTGTCTGTACAGCTGCCTGCTGCCTGTCTTCCCATCCTCCCTGCCACTGGCTCAGGTGGAAGACCTTGGGGCCATGGCTGAGTCCCCAACCCGTGTCCATGTCTAGTGATAGCACCACCTTCAAAGTGATACCAAACCCAGCTACTTTTCACCTCATCTCCTGCTTCCTGATGGGATTCCTACCTCCTCCCTAGTCTACACTCTGCACAGGAGCATAGCCAGCCTTTTGAAATACACACATGGGGCTGATAGAGTGGCTTAAGTGGTAGAGCATCCGCCTAGCAAGCATGAGGCCCTGAGTTCAAATCCCAGTACTGCCAAAAAAAACCACACACACTATCCTGTCCCTCCTCTGCTCAGAACCATTCAGTCTCCCATGTCCTTTGAGTAAAAGGCAGAATTCTTACAATGGTCTCTAAAGTACTCACAGTTGAGCCCCTTCCCATACTCCCTCCCTGCCTCCCGCTCCATCTCCCTCCAGCCACAGTACATCCCAAGTATGTGCCAGCCACAGGATCTTTGCACGTTCTTACCTCTGCTACCACGATCTCACCCAGCCTTGACTTACTCCCTGGCTTTATTCATATCTCTGTCCATATGTCCTTAGAGGTCCTTCTGTTTACCCCAGCCCAAAATGGCACACACCATATCAACCCCAGCTGCCCGTTTCCTGCTGGGTTCATGCATGCATTTCTTTTCCCTCTGCCCCTTTTGTTAGAATGTGTGCTCTGCAAGATCAGGGATGTTGCCACAGTAGTGGGTGCACACGCACGTCCATAAATGCCTGCTGAATGGGTGAATTCCACGAGGACTCGCGAAACTCAGTGATTAGGTCTTTATGTCTTCCTGTCTTGAACAAGATTGTGGCAAGGACTGCCGAATGGAACAGTCTGTTTCCCCATCACTGCAACCCCTCTGGCCACTGTGCGTGGTGACCAGCTCATGCCTCAGTGCATCGTGTGGCAACACAACAGCAGAGCAGAGATGAACCACACATTTTGGGGACTTGAAGTCTTCATTGCTTTACATTGCACTGAACAAGAGGGCTTCTGGTCTTCATTTTGTGGCAAAAATGATTCTCATGGAGTTGTCTTAAATTTTCTCCCCCACATAGTTCAGCAGATTCTCAGTTCCTCTCTCTTACATTGCCATAGTATCCAGTTTCTGTGGCAGAGCTGCAAGAACCGCTAGACCACTGGCGGGGGAGATGCAGAAGGATGAGGGAGGGGCTGGCCGCACAGTGTTTCTACACCAGATTCACAGTAATGTGTGGCTCGCTCTCCTCTCTAGTTTGAAAAGAACACCAAATCCAATCTGCTGCTCAAGGAGCTTTATGTGGAAAACGCTCACCTCATGAAAGCTCTTCAGGTCACAGAAGAAAAGCAACGAGGTGCCGAGAGGAAAAACCGCATCTTGGAAGAAAAAGTTCAAGCTCTCAACAAACTCATCAGTAAGATTGCCCCAGCATCCCTCTCTGTGTAAAGACTGATAGTTTTCCTAGAGCTCATCTGAGGAACATCTTTTAAAATCAAGCCACTCTGATGCCATAATGCTTTATGGCTCCTTAGCCATGTACCCTCAGACACATAAAGACTGGGGCTCCTTATTCACCCCACAAACATTTAATGTTTGCTGCTATGTGCCAGATGCTGGGGAAGCAGGCATAGTACAATAAACTGTTTTTATTAGGGGTCCTGGGTAATTTCCCTGTGTTACACATCCCCAGTTTTGATGCTCACTGCTGAGAATGATTCTGGGGGCTCTCAGCAAAGAACTAAGAAAAAGTGGTTAAATACTTTCAGTGTTGTATGGTTTATTGGAAAGATTGAGATGCAGAATTGGGGTGCTATACAGATTTAACATTTCAGTTACTGTGTTGGCTCAGCTCATTTGGACTCTCAATGGTGAGTTTATACACACATTCCAGAAAGACTTCCCTCACTATGAACGGTGAACGAGCCCCTTCAGAGACTGGGCTATCTGTGGTCATGGACTCAGGGATGATGGTGTTTATTATGAATACAATCTTCTCCTCATTGAAATGTCACCACACTGGAAATGTACATATGTAAAAAATAGTTTTATATCTGTAATATACATTAATGATAGCCATTGGTTTACCAGAATGTGCTACTGTAATATGAAACAAGCCACTGTATTTGCAATAAATTTTTCTATCAAAACTGACTTCGAAGTTTTTTGTTTTTAAAAGCATTTTAAATACATAGAAAGTTTTATAAGAAGCACCTATGTGCCCATCAACTAGAAGTAGTTAAGATGAGATTCTGCTGCACGCTGTAGACAGAAGCAGAGAGCCCATTCTGTTACCCTCACTCTCCTTCCTATGGGCAGTCACTGTCCTGAGGCTCACGACCTCTTTCCATCTGTTTTGGCACTTACTGTATATGCTTGTAGGAGAAAAACTTGACAGTACTATGGGAAAACCTGAAAGACTGTAGTAGACAGAAGCATCAGTTGTGGGATAGGAAGATTCAATATGAATGAAGTTATTTTTTTAAGGTCATTGATAAATGCAATATATCTCCAATGTATTGCCCTGCCCCAGTCAACCCCTTATCCCAGAATTGGACAAAACAGTCTAAATGTTATAGGTAAAACTACATAAGGAAACAAAATAATCTGGAAAACTCTGAAAAAGGGAAACAACAAATAGGGACGAGGTCTATCAATTGTTAAAATATTAAGTCTCGATGTAGTTTGTGTTTCACTGGTTATATGGATTTGTCAAAGCTCACAGGATGGTACACTTTTTTGTTTACTTCAGGCTTCTTTCTGGAACTGGAGTAACAAAGAGATTAGTTAATATATCTGAAACACTATTAACAAATTGAATTTTATAGAACCCATTGCCCAAAAACAGTAGTGTGTTGCGGGAATCTCAAGCTAAGATATGGGACACTTAGGCAGTTTAGCAGGAAACATTTTATTGTGCTGGCACAGACCCAGGACTCGTGTCCAAGGTTGAGCCCTGAAAACAAAGGGGTCTCACCTTATATATCCTTGCAAGCAGGTCACAGAACCAAGTCTAGTCCATATATGGTTATATACAATTCTATAGGCTACTTTACCGTAGTGCATCATGACTTTCCCCCTCCCCTCTCCACGTTTAGATTCCTCAGGTTTTATCTCTCTGCTACCTCCTTGCTACTTTATCAGAACTCAGGTTTTATCTCTCTGCTACCTCCTTGCTACTTTATCAGAACGCAGGCCTAGTCTATTTTTCTTCTGATCCTCCTTCCTGCTACAAGTGTACCTGGCATGATAGACCATGTTTGTGGCCTTAATATAAGTCTCAAAAAATTAAAAAGATTAAAGTCATCCAAAATATGTTCTATGCTCACAATAGAATTAAATTAGAAGTCAAAACCAAAGGGGTAACTGGAAAAATCCCAAAATTCTTGGAAACTGAGTAACATTCTAAATAACTCATGAAACAATCAATCAGAAAATGTGTTAGTTAGCTTTCTGCCACTGTGACAAATTACCTGAGAATCAACTTAATGAGGGAAAAGGTTTATTTTGGTGCCCAGTTTGAGTTTTCAGTCCATGATCACATGGCCCTGTTACTTTGGGCCTGCTGTGGCTCAGTACATCATGGTGGGAGCATGTGATGGAGAAGCTGCTCAACTCATGGTCAGGAAGTGAATGAGAAAGAAAGAGAAAAGGGACTAGGGTCCCAATATCTCCTTCAAGTGTACTTTCCCAATGCCCTAACTTTCTTCCACTAGTTCCACTAGTGGCCCTACCTCTTTTTTTTTTCTTTTTTTTTTTTTTGGTGATACTAGGGTTTGAACTCAGGGCTGGACAGTGTGCTTTCTTCACACTGCTTGAGCCATGCTTCCAGCCCTTTTTGCTCTGGTTATCTGGACATAAGGACTCACTTTTTTGCCCAGGAAATCTTGGGCCATGACCCTTCCATTTCAAGTTTTCCACTGTTGCCAGGTTGAAAGGCACACGCTACCTCACCAAATCATTGACTGAGATGGGTCTTGTGAACTTTTTCCCAGACTAGCCTTAAACTGCAATCCTCCTGATTTTAGCCTCCCAAGTAGCTAGGATTAGAGGCATGAGCCATGGACCCCTGACTTAGGGTCTTAAAGGTGCCACCATCTCTCAGTATTGCCAAACTGAGGAAAGCCCATAATATAGACTTTGGGACATTCCAGACATAAACTGTAGCAAAGGGAAACTTAGAAAATAGTTTGAACTGAGTGGAAATGAAATAATACATCAAAATTTGTGGGGCAAAGTCAAAGCATTACTTAGGGGAAAATTCATAGCACCATATACTTATATTAGGAACGGTCTCAAATCAATACCCTCAACATCTGCTTTAAACAACTACAAAAAGATCAAATGAAAGCCAAAGATGATGAAGATCACAGATGAAGTCAAAGGGTAGAACAGGGGTTGGTAACCACATACTGCAGCTTAAGCCCACCCTACTGCCTGTTTTTATAAGTACTTTGGAACAACCACACACATTTATGTACATATTGTTTATATTTGTATTTGTGCTACAACAGCAGCACTAAGCAGCTGTAACCAAGACTATGGAGCCTACAAAGTCCAAGGTACGAAAAAAAAAAAGTGGTACTGAAATAGAAAACAGAAAAATAATAGAGAAAAGCAATAAAACCAGAGATTATTTCAGAAGATTAATAAAATTGACAAGCATCTAATCAGATGTACAAGGAAAATGGAGAAAAAATTAATTTACCATTATGAGAATGAGAGGTGACATCATGACAGTCTAAAGATATTCAAGCAAAATTCAATATTATGAACCACTTTATACAATAACTTTGACAACTTATGTAAATTAGATAAGACACAAATTACCAGAGCTCATTCAAAAAGAAATTGATAGCCTGCATAGGCCTGTATCAATTAAAGTAACTGAAATGATGGTTAGCATTCTCACAAACACCCCAGAACCAAACATCACAAACATGAATTCTGCTAAATATTTAAAGAGAGGATAATACCAAACATACAGACTTTCCCAAAAACAACTGACAAGGAGACAATATTTCTCAACTCATTCTACAAGGACAATAGTAATATTCTCACCCACACAGACAAGGAAAGAACATTACAGACCAGTATTCCTCATAAAAAGTTCAAATAAAATCTAGCAAAAAGGATAAAATACATGATGACCAAATGGGATTTCTAGCTGGAATGAAGGGTTGGCTTAATCTTGGCAAATCAGTCAACTAGTCATCCACTGTAATTCACCAGATGATTTTGCTTTAAAAAAGACAAAAACCCTAGGATCATCTCAGTAGATGCAGAAAAAAAAAGATACACCACCACCTAATATCCTCCCCTTTTTTTTTCCAATATTGGGAATTGACCTCAGGGCCCTGCGCTTGCTAGGCAGGAACTCTACCACGTGGGCCACACCACCAGCCCTTTTGCTTTAGGTGTTTTTCTAATAGGGTCTCATGTTTGTGTCCAGCCTGGCCTGAACTGTGATCCTCCTATTTACACTTCCCGCATAAACTGGGATGACAGGTTCATGCTCCCATGCCCAGCTTCCTATTGGTTAAAAAGGGGTCTCATGAACTTTTTGCCCAGGCTGGCCTGGAGCTATGATCCTCCTGACCTCTGCCTTCTAAGTAGCCAGGATTACAGGTATGAGCGACTGAGCCCAGCATCTGACATTTATTTCTGATTTTTAAAAATTCAAGAGCTAACATTGTATTTCATGGTGAAAGACTGAAAGCCTTCCCCCTAAGATTAGTAATAAGAGGTGCATTCTCTGACTACTTTTATTCAATACTGGAGTTTCTAATAGAGCAATCAAGAAAGTAAAATAAAAGGTATCCAGATTATAAATGAAGGAGTAAAACTATACTCATAGAGTACATGACAGTGGATGTAGAAAACTTGAGTAACTTACCAAAAAAAGCTATGAGAATGAATTAGTTCAGCAAGGCTGCAGGATACAGGTTCATCAACTATTTTCTGTTTACTGTTGGACTTTGAAATTTAAAAATACCAATTTGTCTCAAAATTATGCAATGCTTACAAAAGACTTGATAGACCTATACACAGAAAGCGACAAAATATTTAGAGAAATGGAAGACAGGAACAAATGGGAAGATAACTCCTTGCTTATGGGCCAAAAGAGTCAGTATGGTCAAGATGTTTTTCTTATCCCAGACAGATATGGAAATTCATCACAACCATAACCAAAATGCTAGCAGGTCTTTTTTGATTGTTTTTAGTTTTGGTAGTAATTGACAAGCTGATCTTAAATTTCAGATGAAAAGCACAGGACTTAGCATAGGCAAAACAAATATGAAAAGAGAAAAAAGCATTAACATTACCTATTTCAACATTATAAAAATTATATACATTACATACAGTACATAAAAATAGCATGATATTGGTGTCCGGAAAAGAAAAAACGGGAAAAGAACTGGGGTCCAGAAATAAACCCACACACACGCAGATAGCTATGTTTTGACAAAGGTGTGAGAATGACAGAGCAGAGAAACAGCCTTTTCAACAGATGGAACTGGAACAGTTGTGTATCTGCAGAACAAGGGAACAGTAGAAGTGAACTTGGAGCCACATCTTGTACCACAGACAGAAATGAACTCAGGATGGATCACATACTTAATTGTACTATAATTCCTAAAGATGAAAAAAGTATTAAGAGTGGATTTCACCAAGATTTAAAAATACTATTCTTTAAAATATACCGTTAAGAGGCTGATTAGGATGTCACAAATTAGGAAAAATGTCTTTGCAAAGCACATAGGAGTTATATCTGTGCCGGGTGGTAATGGCTCTCACCTGTTAATCCTCACAACTTTGCAGGCTGAGATCAGGAGAATTGAGATTCAAGACCTGCTAGGGCAAATAGTTCTGGAGACCCCATCTTCAAAACAACCAGAGCAAAATGGCCTGAAGGTGTAGTTCAAGTAGTAGAGCACTTGCTTTGTGAGTGCCTGCTTTGTAAGCATGAAGCCCTGAGTTGAAAGCCCAGTCCCACAAAAAAAAAAAAAACAAAAAAAGTGGTAATCTATATAAAGAACATTCAAAATCCAGTGAGACCAGAACACCAAACGGCCCTGGTGTTTTGCTTTCATGTGGTGTGCACAGTCCCTGCAGTGAAAGTGGGTACCGAGCTTGTGATTGTGCTGATGGAATTTGGCAGGCTATTCCAGCACCAGGCCTGGCCTTCCAGAAAAGTAGTAGCTCCCAATTCCACTGTCTTGACACTGTGGCAGTCCTGAGCTGTCAGGTGAGAACCCCTGCCACCCTGTTGGAGAAAACCATGTGGGGAGGTCACATGCAGAGAGGAGGCCAAGCCATCTCTGCCAGCCCAGCACTGAAATGCAGCTGTATCAGACACCGCAAGCGAGAGCTACAGAACTGCTCAGCTGAGCCTAGTCACCTTGCAGAACTGAGATAATAAGATGATGTCATTTAAAGCCACCAGGTTTGACTTAGCAGCTCAGCCCAGGAGGACGCTATATATTTCCAGAGGATGGTCAGTCCTGAGGATCAGTAGCTGTTATCAACGTGGATTCTGGAAACACGGCATCAGCATTTGGTGCAGAAATGTGATCACATTATGTTATCAGGCCTTTTTGATTGGCGGTACTGGGGGCTTTTGTATGCTACCGCTTAAGCCACTGTGCCAGCCTAGAGTGGGCCAGAATGGCCCTTTAAGAAGGCCATTTTAAAATCTCTGGCACTTTTTTCTAGGACAGGCACATTTGGTATCACTTATTAACCAGCCCTACAGGCTAAGTTTCTACAACTTAATAAACTTTTGTTTACAAAAAAAAAAAATAAAGCCACCAGGTTTTGAGTGATTTGTTTCTTGAGAATAGATACTCAAAACACTAATAAAGGATAGACTCTCTCACGCGTATTCAACCCTCTTTCTAAAATAGTATAAACTACCATGGCTTACAATTGTAATCCGCCCCCTCACCACCAAAAAAAAATACCAGCATATGAAGTCTTGCCATTCACTAAATGGCGAACATACCATGCCCAAAAGGAAGTTAGCTCAGATCCTGGGCAGGACAGTTCAAGAAAATTCCATGTATATAATGCATAACATTCTGGGGTTAAGTGAGCAACCACACAATCATCACTCAGGTTATAAAAGTGCACTTGGGGAAATCATACTTGTTAATCACCACTGTCGTGCATGTTTTAAATTATGGTATTGAATTTACTTTGAAGTTTCAAGTTACATTGGAGGAGGCCACAAGCCTCGGTATTTTTCCTGGAGAAACATGGGAAAGAGTGACAATAAGACTGAAGCATCCAGTCAGGTCAGGAAGATGCGGCTTCAGCTATCACAGCAGAAGTCAGCATTTCCCTAAAAGTTCTTTGCAGCAAAATCAATGCGAAAAACAAATGAGTTCCCATAAATATCAGAAGGTGGTCACAACATCCTGACTTACAGCTTTCTTTATAGGTATCATTCAAAGCCAGTTAAAACATTTTTTAAAGATTCCATTCACATTAGGAACAAAAACTAGAAAATAGTTGGAAAAACATTGAAAAGAAATAGGATTATAAAGAAACGGACCAGCTAACAGTAGACACACTAGGTGGTGATGCTTACTAGGGCGAGGGAGAACACATCTTCATTTTCTGTATTATATGCTTGAACCATTTTTTTTTTAATTGCACACCCAGCTGCTGGTGGCTCACGCCTGTAATCCTAGCTATTCAGGAGGCAGAGATCAGGATTGAGGTTCGAAGCCAGCCCAGGCAAACAGTTCACGAGAACCTATCTCTAAAATAACAACACAAAAAAGGGCTGGAGAAGTGGCTCAAGAGATAGAGTACCTGCTTTGCAAGCATGAAGCCCTGAGTTCAAACTCCCCAAAAAGAAAAGAAACTGCATATATGTTTTATTTATTTATTTTGGTGGGACTGGGTTTTGAACTGAGAGCTTCACACCACTGCTTGAACCATACCTCCAGTCCATTTTGCTCTGGTTATTTTGGAGATGGGGGTCTCGTGAACTATTTGCCTGGGCTGACCTCAAATCATGATCCTCCCCTACCCCCAATCTCAGCCTCCCAAGTAGCTAGGATTATAGGTGTGAGCTACTGGTGCCTGGCCATATATATGTTACTTTTAAAATAAGGAAAAACACTGTATGTTTTAAAAATTCTAGCCACAGTTCTAAATAGAGAGCCAGTCAATATAAATGGATACAAATTCTACAACTTCAAGAATTCAATTAGTACACATTCCAAATAAAGACTATACTTTGTTTTGTTTAGAGACTCCAACAAGGACACATATGGCAAAAGTCCAAGAGGGACGTGACACTGCCCTTCACGTTTGCCCTCAGAGCCATACCGAGTAGGCTGTGGGGTTCTCCTGTGTGCATGGTTTCATGTCTCTGGGAGTGGACTTGAGAAGTGAGCACAGACCCACAGCTGAATCAACAGCATCCACCCCATTCACAGGAAGATTTTTTTTTTCCCTTTTGGTTTTTTGTTTTGTTTTGTTTTTTAACACAGGGAGATTTTTTCTTATTGTCTTCAGCAAACAATTTTAGGTGAAAATTGATCTGGCTACAGAAACTCGACAGAAATTTCTTTCAATAATGAAAATAACCTGCAAAGGGCAGTCTACACCTTAAATATTTTTTTAAAAATTCATATGCACAACTAAGGTAAAATCTCACTATCAGTTGATTTCTTGAGTGTAACTTTGGCCAGAAACATTCCCCTGTATAAAAACAAAACTGCAAATATTGTATGTGCCAGAAGCTGGCTTATCTAGGCTTTGAAGTCCTTTCAGATGATGTGGCCTGGCCAGTTGTGGAGGAGACTGGTGGGAAAAGGCCACCAACCCTGAGACAAGCCACTGTGTGTCTCTTACTCCTACTAGTCACGTCAGCAGACAATAAAAACTGCCCTCCAATTAGCTGACCAACTCTCCATGTGATTCCTCAGTCAATGTGAACCTGGGGAGACTGCACAAAGCTCCATCTCTAGTCCCAATCTCTTAACAAAGTGGAGAGACTGGCGCCCACTCACTAGCTGGCATGGAGCTCCGTGCCAGACCAGCCATCGTTGCTGGAAACATACAAAGTCCATACTGCCCTTCTTTCTTCCTTCCCCAGTAATCAGATGATAAGTTATTACACCATACACACTACAGATACTGGAATTTTTATCAACAATCATCTTTACCTGCCCTAAGGATTTACAAACATGCATTCCAGAAATGCACCCCTCTGGCATGCCCAATGCACACTACCAGAAAATGAGCAAGATATACGTGTAAGGATCTGCCTCTGCCTTTACCACTAAGTGACTCTGTTCCTTAAAAAAGAAATTCAAATTTAATATTTATTTTCATTTATAAAAGGACAGGGTACCAACTGTGAGAATGTTATGATTATAAATACCACTTGTAACAAAAAGGAGATGTATGATACAGATGTATGATACAAAACCTTAATAGTTAGCAAATTATACTCCTTAGCCATGTATTTCTGGGCTTTGTTTGTTTGTTGCTGGCTGAGGTGTGGAGATGGTAGCCCTCTGGAGCCTCATGAATGCTGGCAAGCACTCTACCACTGAGCTATACCACAGCCCTTCTTGGTTATCTTAAGGAATATCTGTAAATTTAAAATCAAAGAAGGAGGTGCGGGGAGCGTGGAGAGGTTTAAGTGTTGATGTTTCTGTAAGCTGGGTTCAGTTTCACACCAATCAAGGCCTGGCAGTGCCTCCACGTGTGGTCATCCCAGACATAGTCACGACAGAACATGCTCCAGAACTCCTTGTCGGATCAACTGTTCACACTTCCACCGAGGCAAAAAGTGCTGAGGGCAAAGGGGATAGAGGGTAAGAGAAGTGACTGAGAAAATTTTTTTAAATTACAGTTTGTTTAATTAAAAAACAGCCATTCTGGCTCAAACCTGTAATCCTAGCTACTTGAAAGGTTATCAGGAGGATCACAGTTCAAAGCCGATCTGGGCAAAAAGTCCTCAAGACCCCATCTCCAAAATAACCAGAGCAAAATGGACTGGAGGTATGGCCCAAGCAGTAGAGTATAACTGCTTTGCAAGTGAGAAGCCCTGGGTTCAAACCCCAATCCCACCAAAAAAAAAAAGCAGCAACAGATAATTTTTCTAATTCCAACAGCTAAGTAATTAATACCTAAACTTAACTATATTTGCTGGACTTTTTGTTGGTTTGTTTTTGAGACAGGGTCTTGCTATGTAGCCCAGGCTGGCCTATAACTCACAATCCTCCTGCCTCAGCTTCCCAAATGCTAGGATTACAGGTGTGTACCACCATGCTCAGCTATATTTGGCACTTAGAGCTGTATTAAATACCAAATGCTGATTTTTATAAATGAATCCATAGTTTATTTAAGTTAAATTCAACTGAAGACTTCTGAATTTTAGTTGGTTTTTCCACAGTGTTTGCATTTTAGAATTTATGCACAGAAAAACCCAGGAAGGAGAGGTTTGGGGCACTGAATTATAAGTGGTGCAGCTGCCCATTAGGGAGACCAAAATAGAGCATCTTCTCCATGAAAACTCCTCCAGGATTTGAGGATCTGAACACTTGTTCTGCTAGTAACAACCATGGCAACACTTCCCTGTATTTTTAAGGATTAAAAGTACTGGTAGCCTACAACATGGGTATTGTTCACATGCTGTGTGAAGACCTTGGTAACAGCTAATGGAAACAGTCCGTTTCCTCCTGAGAGGACACCACTATTGCTCTGGAGGGATCATGGTCAGGAGGAAAGAAGTTTCCTTCCCTCTCCAAACATGGGGCTTGAAGCAGAAGTGAGACTCACTGCACTGTGGAGTAGGGAGGTGCAGAGGCATGCCAGGGAGGTATTTCCAAGCTCACAGGCGATCAAAGAAATCTCAGAGAAAGATGTAATTGGGTAAAAACTAAAAACAGTATGTTACAAATTACAGGGCAAATAACCTTAGAAAATAATCTAAGGGATTTGAGGGATATCAAACTATTTGAGGGATAATTTGAGGGATTATCAAAACTATTCAAGAAGCAAAATGTAACTTCAGTGGCACTGTGTTCCTGCAGGCCCTGCCTCAGAAATCCTTATGGGAGACCTGAGACCAAATTCTTCCAAACTCATGGAAGACCCATGCAAAGGGCTGGCTCTCTTGTTAACTGAGTTTTTAAAAAGTCTTCAGAATGTCAAACACATGGAATGATTTGTTTAAAAATTATTCTCATGCTGTTATTTAAAACAGGAGGGAGTTCTGATTTCTGGACAAAAAAGAATGCCTACCATACTGACAAATATTAAAGAATATATGGCAAGAAAATGTTTCTCTATCAGTGTTCACATTATGTGGATGATTTATACCACAGATCTATAGACAATCAATTTTAGATGTGATTGGACATTTTTAGAAACCATTTAATATCAAATTTTGATAAGAGGTTTCAAATATAGCTGCTGTAAGTTTTTATTTTGGTGTCTCCATTCTATAGTTGAGGGTAGATGACACTGAGAAACAAGGCTGAAAGTGGCACAGAAAGAAGGCTGGTTGCCATCACATCAGAGCAGATGGGCAGGATACCATAGGCTTAGGCATCGCTGCCTCAGCACACGGAGGCCAGATCAGCCATAAAGCTTCAGGAAAATTCAATCATGGGACAGTGTTGGGGGTGAGGTGATGCTTTCACGTATCTTGCTTCCTGAGGACAGCTTTGTTCTTATAAACTGCAGCTTCCTGATGAATCTTCTAGAAATACGTATTTTTGTGACATCATTATTCATCACCTGCTTCTGATTCATTAGTGTCCTACATCTACCAGGGCACCCAGCAGTAGAAATTGGTGCCTCAACTAACTGGTTAATATCATGATGGTAGGCAAAGAAAGAAAGAGTAGCTTTTATGAGGGCTTTTTTCTTCCTATACTGTGATGTCGGAAACATGGATAGGATAAAAATCAATTTAGCTAATGTGAACCCATAGATCACGATAAAACTTTACAATTCAATTTCAATCTTTCCCTATTAAACTGTTATATTTATGTAGTAATTAATTAGAAAACTTTGATAGTTCACTGTTGTTTCTAGATAAGTAGGTTAAGGTAAAGTACAAGCTGAGAGTGATTGCTTAGGAACTTCATGATAAATTATAATTCAAATACAGGCACCATGTCCAACAGTTTAATAGCCCCAGAATTTTGACCTATCACTTTACTAGAAAAATTGTTTCTCTGAAAAATGCTTAATATTAAATATAAGCGATATCCTAGTAAATTTTTCAACCATTTCTTACTACATGAAACATTTGCTTTAAGTCTTCATATTTAGAAACAGTACAGAACAGGGTGTCTCATACTAAACATAACTCCTAAGACACGGATGATCATCACAAGGTGGTATTTATTTTGCTACTGATTCCAACATTTCCACATTCAACACTCTTACAAGATTTAAAGCAAAGTATCTGACAATAAGAAATACCTGGCTATTCTTTTTCAATAGGACTGAAGTGCCATCATCAACTTCAAACTCTCCATAGTCTTTAAGACACCGCACCTGAAAGGAAAAATTAATCATTTTTTTTTTTGAGACAGGGTCTCACTGTGTTGCCCAGGTTAGTCTTGAACTTCTGGACTCAAGTGTTAATCCCTCCTCAGCCTCGTGAGTAGCAGAGACAACAGATGTCCATCACCATGGCCAGCTCAAGTTATTATTTAATATGTAGTAACTAAAAAGAAAATAGGTACATAAATATTTACATAGCAAAAGTACTAGGCTTTCTATTTCTTTCCTCCTGATATGATGGAAGGAAGAAGAAAGCCAAAAATCTCTGAATGTACGTGTGTCAGTGTTAGAAGTAAAAAGACAAAGGGGGCTGGGTAAAGGAAGACAGCATCATTGGATCCTCTCCCCCATGCAAGTCCTAAAAAATGAAGCATTTGAAATATCCATGCGCAAAGAATGTTTTAGATTGACGGCAGCCTGAGTCTTACAGAGCCCACCCATGTAAAATCAATACTTGAGACTAGTACACAGGTAAGTTTGCCCAGAATCTGTTTTTAACAGAGATTCTTCCAATCTTTTTCAATATTCAGATTCTTTCCCAGGGATACTTAGCAGAACAGATATGGCCTCAGGTGACAGGAGAAAAAGAGAGAGTCTTAGTCTTTTGATAACTACTTCTGCAACTGCAAATAAGAATCTTCAAAAGTGTCCCTAGGTAAGGTTAGAAACCTGGCTACAGCACTAAGTGCTGCCCCAAGATACAAAAGAGGAATTTTCATCTTCTATAAGAACTCTGATTGAGTTCGCTCTCCAGAGTTCTTAGTCTGATGCCACACTGCTACGACCTTCCAGTAAAGTCAACCCAGAGTCTGAGTCTCCTATTTTTCCTGATAATTTCATCACATCCTATGATTACTCTGGAATCATATCAGAGTATTTTAACTTAGTATGAAAAATACTCTTCAAGAAAAATCTTCGCCAGCACAATGTAATAAAAATTTTGAAAAAGGAAAAGCCAAACTTGATTAATTCAAACACTGAAAAAATAAATGAATAAATATTTCTGAATGAATAGATTCCTTCCATGAAGAAAGGACCTGAAAGAGTGATTAATGAAAGTAATGAGCCAAACAAATATTTTATCTAATTAAAAAACAAAGAAAGAAAAATCTCCACCACCACCTATTTACTTCTTTACATAGACTTTTTTTGGGGGAAGGGGAGGGGGAAAAGGGAACTAGAGATTGAACTCCAGACCTTCTGCATGCTAAGCACACACTCCACAATTGAGCTGTACCCCAGCCCAGGCATTTATTATGGAAAATCCCAAGTATATTCAAAAGGAAAAAGACTAATATAATAATACTCCACGTTCTCTTCACCTAGCTAAAGGGCTAGGGGTGTGGCATGAGTGGTAGAGCAAGCACAAGGGCCTGAGATCAAACCCTAGTACTGCCAAAAAACAAAACAATACAAAACAAAAAAACTACCTTCAACAATTACAAACGCATAGCCAAACTTATTCCCATCACTCACTTCTAAATTATTTTATTATCTAGTCTACTCAATAAGATTATTTTTAAAAATATAATCTCACTATTATGCTCATCTTAATAATCTTTTTAATATCATTAAATATTCATGTTAAGTGCTCCATGCTGAAATCAGAATCTGACAAAACTATACATTATTTGGTTTTTTAAAAAATATGTCTTGTCTCTGTTGGTCTATAGTTTTCCCTCCCTCTTTTTATTTTTTAAAAATTTCCCCCTTACTCTTGGTAATCCATTTGTAGAAGACACTGGGTGGGTAGTTTGGTACAGCTTGCCACAATTAATATTTTGTTTTAGATTTCTGTGGGGTCGTTTATCATGGTCCTTTCTTCCTGAATTTCCTATAAACTGGAAGACAGATCTAGAGCCCTGACTGGACAAGGTTTGGTTTTTTGGCACATGGTGTTCTGTATACCCACTTACAAATCCACATGGAGCACATGTCTGAATGTCCCTTTTTGGATGTTAAGATTGTTCAATAGGCCAGGTGTTATCTATATTCATCCATTATAAAAGTCCCATTAACTGTTCATGTAAAGGGTATAGTAACTATTTGCCTCCACACAAAATGGCATCAGTCTAGCTTTTATTCCTGCTGCATTTGTCAGCTGGAATTCTATAAGAAATAAGTTTCCCTTGCAAACTGGAAACACCCTGAGCTAGAATTTGTATGGTAAAGGCAGATGCTGGGCTCTGTTCTCTAATTTACCAAAACCTTCCAAGATGTCTCAGATCCCTTAGATTCCCTAACAGAACTCAAAGAGGTTTGGTTTTTGAAATTCTTGTTGCTGTCTAGTGTACATTACACATACATGCTTCTAACATAATTGTTGTGATTCAGTTCATTGCAGTTACTACTCATGGTGATGCTCAGTTGCCCATTCCTTGGACATTGAGAGAACCTCTTCAAATTGGCTCCCAAGTCCTTCTGGTACTCACATGTATCCTTGGTATTTCCCTTGCTTTTTGGAAAGACAGGTGTTCTATGCTCAGTTTGCACATATTTTTATTCTAAAGCTGTAATCAAGTTTGTTTGTTTTTTTTTTTTAATCAAAGGAGTCCTAGTCTCTATTAGTGGGGAATGGCATTTATACTCTTAGAGAATCTGGACACTCATGTCCAACTGGGTTGGTCACTGTTTCTAGCCTTTTCAGAGGACAGAGCTATTAAGTACTTTTTTTTTCTTTTTTTAAAGGGATCATTCATGAATTCATGCTGATATTTCAAACTCAAATTTAGAACTATAGAATTTTGACCTACCTTCTTTGACTTAACATCTGAATCATTTTTATTTGAAAAAAGGCTGGTTCCTAAGAATATTATTTTTTGCTCTATTCACAAATATGTAAACAGTTTAAAAATAACAGTAACTACAAACAAGCTAAAATTTCTTTGCAATTCTTTTGTTCTTGGAACATGACGAGTAGTAATATAAAATCAAATTATGTGTTTTAGCCAGGCACAGTGGTGGATGGTCCCAATTATTCCAGAGGGTGAGGCAGGAAGATTGCTTGAGCCTAAAATTAAAAATCTTTCTATGTTTTAAAGGTACTTACTAGCTCCCTCCACTTAAAAGGCCTAGAAACCATGACCAATCAGTTAGCCATAGTGTCTGCAGAGATGAAGCAGTATGAAACATCAGGAATCTTTCTCTCTACCTAGATCACAATTACCCAGGCAGAGCTGTGTGATGTATTGGGGAACTCAGGAATCTACTGAAGGCTTGCAACTTCCAAGGCAAGGTTCACAGGGTAAAAAGAGGCTAATTGGGTCAATTTCAGCTCTTAGCATGGTAACAACAACACATCTCTGCTCTCTTTATGCTTCTTCCTCTTTTGTGAGACAGACATTAAACACTAAGTCAATCAGAAACAAATGTATATACAGAGAAAAATTTAAAAATGATCATGTACTTTACAGGAAAAGTGACAATGATAGCCTACAACACACACAAAAATAACAAAAACAGCAAGTCCGGGGGAGAGAAGAATCTGATTTAAAATGTCACAACAATATTCAATCCAAATATCTAGTTTCAACAACAACAAAAAAAATCACAGAGCATACAAACAGAAAAATAGGTCCATTCAAAAGTCAAGACACACACAAGACAAATTTTAAAATGACTGTCTTAAGGATTCTCAAAGAACTAAATGAAGATGTAGAGAAGGTTAAGGAAATGATATGTGAACAACATGGAAATAGCAATAAAGAGACAGAAAAACAAAAAGACCAAGAAGACATTCTAGAGCTGAAAAACTATGACTGAAATGAAAAATTCACTAGGAAGAAGAAAAGAATCAGTGAACCTGAAGACAGGACAATGATGATTAACAAGTCTGAGGAACAGAAAGAAAAAAGACTGAGGAAAAGGACAGAGCCTAAGAGACCTGTGGGTGCTATCAAGAGAATCAGCATATACATTGTGGAAGTCCCAGAAAGGGAGGGGTGGGGGAGAAGGAGAAGGAGAGGGAGAGGGAAAGGAGAAGAACAGAGATAATACATGAAGAAATAATGATGGCTAAAAATTTCCTAAATTCAATGACAATATAAACATTGAAGAAGTTCAACAAATTCTAAGATGAACTTAGACCCACAATGAGACACACTACAAACTTTGAAAAGACAGAGAATTTTGAAAGCATCAAGAGACAAGCAAGGCATCACATATAAGGGATCCTTAACTGTTTCAGCAGATTTCTCATCAGAAACATTGGAGAAGAAGGTAGTAGGTCAATATACTCAAAGTGCTAAAAGACCAACACTGCTAACTAAGAATTTGCAACAAAAACATTCTTCAAAAATTTGGGGAAATTAAGATGCTGCCAGAGAAATAAAAGCTGGTAAGAGTTTGTTAGTACTAGTCCCACCCTGCAAGAAATGCGAGTTCCAGGCCAGCCTGGATCACATAGCAAGATCCTATCTCAAAAAAACAACAAAACCAACCAAACAAAAAACCCCAATGAGCCAGGTGCCAGTGGCTCACAACTGTAATCCTAGTTACTCAGGAGGCAGAGATCAGGAGGATCACAGTTCCAAGCCAGCCCAGGCAAACAGTTTTGGAGACCCTATCTCTCAAAGAAACCCATCACAAAAAAGGGCTAGTGGAGTGGCTCAAGTGATAGAGTTCCTGCCTAGCAAGCATGAGGCCCTGAGTTCAACACTCCCCCCCAAAAAAAACCCATATTTGTACACTAACAAACTTTGCCTCCTCTTTTTAGTCATTGTAAGAACACAGCTTGTGGTAAAAGATTAGAAGGCTGAAAACAGAATTTAAGCAGAATTAGTATGTGATATGTCAATTTTATTTCTTGGTATAGACTCGAAAGAACCAACAGCAAGACCTGAAGAGATTATTCATATGTCCACATACATAGCAGCTTTAGTAACAATATCTTAAATACAAAAGCAACCCAGGTGTCCATGGATAAATGAATGGCTAAGCAAAATGTGTTTATCCATCAGAAGGAATATTACTCAATCTTAACAAGAAAAGAAATTCTGACACATGTTAAAACATGGATGAATCTTGAGGACCTCATGCTAAGTGAAATAAGACATAAAAAGAAAAGTACTACATGATTCCACTTATAAGAAATACCCAGAGCCATCAAAATCACAGAAACAGAAAGGTGGTTGCAAAAGCTAGGGACAGGGGGTTGGGGAATTATCAGTAGGTATAGAGTTTCAGTTTTGTAAGGTGAAAAAAAGTTGGACATGGATGGTATTGGTATTTGCACAAAATTACAAAAGCATTACAGATTTTCTAAAGTATAGACTTTTAAAGTGGCTAAGATGATGAAATTTATGTTTTATATATATATATATATTACCACAATAAAAAGGGATAAAAATTTAAAATCCACATAAAACAAAACAAAAACAATTCCTGTTTAACCTACCAACTTGAAGGCAGATTCGTTTTACTTAGCTTTTGAAATGTAGGGCTGGAAGTTATGGGAACAGCCAAGATGCCCCACTACTGACGAATGGATCAAGAAAATGTGGTATCTATACACAATGGAATTTTATGCAGCCATGAAGAAGAATGAAATGTTATCATTCGCTGGTAAATGGATGGAACTAGAGAACATCATCCTGAGTGAGGTTACCTGGCCCAAAAGACCAAAAATCATATGTTCTCCCTCATATGAGGACATTAGATCAAGGGCAAACACAACAAGAGGATTGGACTTCGAGCACATGATAAAAGCGAGAGCACACAAGGGAGATATGAGGATAGGTAAGACACCTAAAAAATTAGGTAGCATTTGTTGCCCTCAATGCAGAGAAACTAAAGCAGATACCTGAAAAGCAACTGAGGCCAATAGGAAAAGGGGACCAGGAGCTAGAGAAAAGGTTAGATCAAAAAGAATTAACCTAGAAGGTAACACACATGCACAGGAAATTAATGTGAGTCAACTCCCTGTACAGCTATCCTTATCTCAAGTAGCAAAAACTGTTGTTCCTTCCTATTATTGCTTATACTCTCTCTTCAACAAAATTGGAGATAAGGGCAAAATAGTTTCTGCTGGGTATCGAGAGGGTGGGGGGGAGACTGACGGGGCGGGGGGGGAGGGGTGGTGGTAAGGGAGGGGGTGGGAGCAGTGGGGAGAAATGACCCAAGCATTGAATGCACATATGAATAAAAAAAAAAAAAAAAAAGAAATGTAGGGCTGGAAGCCAAGTACAGGACACACCTGTAGACCTAGCTACTTGGGAGCTGAAGAAGGATTACTTGAAGTCAGGAGTTCAGGGCCAGCCTGAATAACATAGTGAGACCCTCATCTCAAAAGGCAAAAAAACCAAGCTGGGCACACCTGCAATTCCAGTACTGGGAAAGTAGAGGCAAACAAGACAAAAGCACACACAGGCCAAAAAAACTGAACTGAACTGATTTTTCCATTTTGATTTAATTTTTGTTTGTTTTTGTTTTTTTCAGACAGGGTCTTGCTAGATAGTCCAGGGAGACCTCAACTCACAATCCTCCTGCATCCATCTCTCTAGTGCTGAGATTACTATCATACACCATCATAATTTTATTATGATATTAGGTAAAAAATTTGCCTTGTGGCTGGTGGAGTGGCTCAAGCGGTTAGAATGCTTGCCTAGCAACTGTGAGGCCCTGAGTTCAAACCCCAGAACTGCCAGGTACCTGTGGCTCACATCTATAATCCTAGCTACTCAGGAGGCAGAAGTCAAGAGGATCACAGTTTGAAGCCAGCCTGGGCAAATAGTTCACAAGACTCTATCTCGAAAATACCCAACAGGGGAGTCCAAGATGGCAGCTAGAGGTAGGAAGCAGAAAGCGAGCCACCTATAGTGAAATCTTGGAGAGACGCTGGAGACACACTTTGCAGGCATAATCACTGAGAAAAGTTATAACTTTGACCCCTCCACACCTCCAGCCAGCACAGAGAATCTCCACTTCACGTTAAATGGAGAAACGAGGAGGGCCCCCGGGCCGCCAGTGGCCGGCACCCACTGGGAAGACGCGGACCAGGTGAGCTTCACGGTACCGCAGTTCTCCCACAGAGAAGCCTGGGCCAGAGCAGCATAGCCCCCTGGACAGACTGACCTCCACCCAGGGAAAAAAAGAGAAACTGAGTAATAAGCAGTAAGAACAATTAAGACTCGCTGGAAAGAGGGTGGGGCGCCCTGAGCGCTGAGGATTGGGGGAAGGGAATCCTTCCCGGGACTGTAAATAAACAAGCCAGACGGGCTGGAGAGGCTCTGTCAGGGGCGGGGCGCGCCCAGCAACCAGGAGTGGGGAAGCTTGTGAGAGTGGCGGAGGAAGAAAAACTCCACAGGAGAGGAGGGAAGACCCACTTCCCACGTGAACTGTAAACAAACATGGCGGCCGGCAGGAGCAGCAGCACCACCCAGTAATCAGGAGAAGGAAAGCTTGTGAAAGTGGCAGTGGGAGGAAAACTGCACAGGAGAGGGGGGAAGACCCACCTCCCACATGAACTGTAAATAAACACGCAGGCCTGACAACGCACAGGCAGTGTCACCTTTCCCAGTGCTTAGAAAGGGGAAAGCTTGTAGCAGAGGCTCCCGCACAGAACTCTGAACAAACAAAGCCTGTGGGACCAGGTGAGTGCTAAGTTCACCCCAGAGATCTGCATAAATAACACCGCCAGCTATAGCAGGCTGAGAGCAGCAGGCAGGCAAGCCACAGTTGCAGATACCACTCTCAGAATGGTCTCCAGACTCTTTTTTTTTCTGTTTCTCCCTACCTTTGATGAGAGAACAACCGAATTACACCTGCAAGCCGAAAAACTTACTGAAACTGTATTGCATTTGAACTTGGGACACTTGGTGGGGTTTTTGTTTTTTTATTTTTGTGTGTGTGTGTGTGTGTGTGTGTGTGTGTGAGAGTGTGTAGTTTTGTTCTACTTTATGCATCCCCTTTAATGAGACAACTACAGAACAACATCTGAGGCACCAACTCCAGGACTGGAAATTGAGACGGACACCCAAATTATTAAGACTGAAACTGCATTGCATATAAACTTGGAAATTTTTTGTTTTTTTTTTTAATTTTCTATTTTCCATTTTATTTTAATTCATTTTTATATATAGATATTTCTTTCATTTACTTATTTTTTATTTTTTTATCTTTGATTTTCAATCCTCTGTCTCTCTAATGTCTGTTCAGCTTACTGTCGATTAGTACAATAACACTCCCTGTTTATACCTTTGAAACTCTCTTGTCTGATACTTTGTTCTGCTTTCTCCCTCTTGTCTGTATATTTGTTTTCCCCTTTTCTTTAACTTCTTGCTTTCCATCTCAGCTCACCCTTCCATTCTAAATATTACCATTGTTATTATTACAAGCTAGAAAATACTTAATTGCACACAGTACAGGGACAGTAACAACACCAACGACAATGACGGGAAGACAGAAAAAACAGGGAAACCAGTTTCCCCACAGCAAAAAATTAGTACAGGAACCAGAGGGGAATGAAGAGAACAGAAACTCAGATCCAGACTCCCAACAAAATGAAGATAAACTATGCCAAAGGACCCAATGAAGCCCACAAGAATAATTTAAAAGAAGACATACTACAAGTACTCAATGAGAATTTTATAGAGCTGATACTGGATAGGGTCAACCAAAATGTACAGGAGACACTCAAGAAATTCCAAGACAACAAAAATAGAGAATTTGAAAAAGCAAAAGAAGAAATAAAGGAAACCATAGAAGCACTGTATAAACACCAAAGTGAAAGAGAGAACACAATGAATAAACGGATAAATGAACTCAGGACAAAAATAGACAACATTAAAGAGGAAAACTGCCAGGATATGGAAAACCTCAGAAAAAAGAACAAAACAGAACTGCAAAACAAAACGGAAGGCCAATCCAGCAGAATAGAACAAACAGAAGACAGAATCTCAGAACTTGAAGATGAAATGGTAATTAAAGGAAAAACTCAAGAACTATTAATTAAAATACCTAGGTGTAAACCTAACAAAAGATGTGAAAGACCTCTACAAGGAAAGTTATACACTTCTGAAGAAAGAGATTGAGGAAGACTATAGAAAGTGGAGAGATCTCCCATGCTCATGGATTGGTAGAATCAACATAGTAAAAATGTCGATACTCCCAAAAGTAATCTACATGTTTAATGCAATTCCCATCAAAATTCCAATGACATTCATTAAAGAGATTGAAAAATCTACTGTTAAATTTATATGGAAACACAAGAGGCCACGAATAGCCAAGGCAATACTCAGTCAAAAGAACAATGCTGGAGGTATCACAATACCTGACTTCAAACTATATTACAAAGCAATAACAATAAAAACAGCATGGTACTGGCACAAAAACAGACATGAAGACCAGTGGAACAGAATAGAGGACCCAGATATGAAGTCACACAACTATAACCAACTTATCTTTGACAAAGGAGCTAAAAATATGCGATGGAGAAATAGCAGCCTCTTCAACAAAAACTGTTGGGAAAACTGGTTAGCAGTCTGCAAAAAACTGAAACTAGATCCATGTATGTCACCCTGTACCGAGATTAACTCAAAATGGATCAAGGATCTTAATATCAGACCCCAAACTCTTAAGTTGATACAAGAAGGAGTAGAAAATACTCTGTAGTTAGTAGGTATAGGTAAGAACTTTCTCAATGAAACCCCAGCAGCACAGCAACTAAGAGATAGCATAGATAAATGGGACCTCATGAAGCTAAAAAGCTTCTGTTCATCAAAAGAAATGGTCTCTAAACTGAAGAGAATACCCACAGAGTGGGAGAAAATATTTGCCAACTATACATCAGACAAAGGACTGATAACCAGAATATATAGGGAATTTAAAAAACTAAATTCTCCCAAAATTAATGGACCAATAAAGAAATGGGCAAGTGAACTAAACAGAACTTTCTCAAAAGAAGAAATTCAAATGGCCAGAAAACACATGAAAAAATGCTCACCATCTCTAGCAATAAAGGAAATGCAAATTAAAACCACGCTAAGATTCCACCTCACCCCTGTTAGAACAGCCATCATCAGCAACACCACCAACAACAGGTGTTGGCGAGGATGCAGGGTAAAAGGAACCCTCTTACACTGTTGGTGGGAATGTAGACTAGTACAACCACTCTGGAAAAAAATTTGGAGGCTACTTAAAAAGCTAGACATCGATCTACCATTTGATCCAGTAATACCACTCTTGGGGATACACCCAAAAGACTGTTACTCCAGAGGCACCTGCACACCCATGTTTATTGCGGCACTATTCACAATAGCCAAGTTATGGAAACAGCCAAGATGCCCCACCACTGACGAATGGATTAAGAAAATGTGGTATCTATACACAATGGAATTCTATGCAGCCATGAAGATAACGAAGATAACGAAATGTTATCATTCGCTGGTAAATGGATGGAATTGGAGAACATCATTCTGAGTGAGGTTAGCCTGGCCCAAAAGACCAAAAATCATATGTTCTCCCTCATATGTGGACATTAGATCAAGGGTAAACACAACAAGGGGATTGGACTATGAGCACATGATAAAAGCGAGAGCACACAAGGAAGGGGTGAGAATAGGTAAGACACCTAAAAAATTATCTAGCATTTGTTGCCCTCAATGCAGAGAAACTAAAGCAGATACCTTAAAAGCAACTGAGGCCAATAGGAAAAGGGGAACAGGTACTCGAGAAAAGGTTAGTTCAAGAAGAATTAACCTAGAAGGTAACACCCACGCACCAATCAATGTGAGTCAATGCCCTGTATAGCTATCCTTATCTCAACCAGCAAAAACCCTTGTTCCTTCCTATTATTGCTTATACTCTCTCTACAACAAAATTAGAAATAAGGGCAAAATAGTTTCTGCTGGGTATTGGTGGGGGGAGAGGAAGGGGGCGGAGTGGGTTGTAAGGGAGGGGGTGGGGGCAGGGGGGAGAAATTAACTAAGCCTTGTATGCACATATGAATAATAAAAGAAAAAGGAAAAAAAAAAAAAAGAAAATACCCAACACAAAAAAGTGCTGGTGGAGAGCTACAGGTATAGGCCTTGAGTTCAAATACCGGTACCACAAAAAAAAAAAAAAAAAGAATCATATTCATTAAATTTTAGCTGTTCAATCCTACTCCTACCATGCCCCTACCGGTCACTTGGTTCTTGTTTAGACTTCCTTTCCTTTTTAATAAAAACTAATAGACATTCGTATAGATAAACAGTAGCACAGTGGACGCATCAAAGGTGTACATACTTCAATATAGAGACTTTTCGGAGGCTTCATATCCTGTGTGATGTCCAAACCTTCATCTCCTCCCAGTGACCTCATGTAAGTAGCAAGGGTCTTTTTATAATGATTGAACCACTCCATCTGCAAGTATAAGGATGGTCATTGGACAAAGTTATATGAGAATGTGCACAAACTGCCTACTCCTTTTAAAATCAACACACATCCCAACATGGAGCATGACTGTGACCATTATCCACGTACACTACAAATATAACTGATTACCTTCTACGGTCCAGGCATTGTTCTGAGTACAGTGTTTGTTTTGTTCAATAAAATGAAGAAAAGTCTCTGCTCTCACAATGCATAAAAAATTCCAGCATACTTCATCATAAACCTAAGGAACACTCAACCAGAAACAGAACTATGAAAAAGACACTGCTTCACAATTATAAAATAATTATAAAATAGCATTGATGCCACTTCTGAAAACTTTATTTTTGAGAAGACAACCCACTGCCCATCAACTGATAAATGGATATGTACATCCATACAATGGAACATTATTCAGCCATAGGGAGAAATACTGATATGTGTGACCACATGCATGAACCATGAAGTTATGCTAAGTGAAAGAGATGAAAGGTCACATGCTGCTTAATTCTACCCATATGAAAAAACACATAATAGGAAATCTATAGAGACAGAAAGTAGATTAGTGATTACCAGGGGCTGGGAGGAAGAGAGAGACGATGAAGTAACCGATAAAGGATACAGGGCTTCTTTTTTAGGAGCAGAAAAATGTCCTCGAAAAAGATGGCAGTAATGGAAGCACAGTTCGCAAATATACTGAAAATCACTGAAGTATACATTTTAAAATGGTAAACTGCCGGTCAACAGTGTCACACACCTGTAGTTCTAGCTACTCAGAAAGCAGAGAATAGGAGAATCAAGGTTTGATTCCAGCCTGCGCAAACAGTTTGCAAGACCCTATCTTGAAAAAACCCATCAGAAAAAAGGGCTTGCACAGTAGCTTAAGTGGTAGTGCCTACCTAGCAAGTATGAAGCTCTGAGTTCAAACCCTAGCACCATATCTATCTAGCTCTCTATAATGGCAAACTTTATGGCATGTGAATTATATCTCAGTAAATCTGTTTTTTGTGGTGCTGGGGAATTGAATGCTCTATCACCAAGCTACCCTCCTAGCCCCAGTTATTTAAAAAAAAAAAAAAACTGCAGAGAGAAATCAAAGAAAGCCTAAATATATAGAAGGATTATACCACATGCGCAGATTGAAGGATACAACATTGTAATAATGTCAACTGACTTATAGATTCAATTCAATCTCAGTCAAACCTTAACTTTAAACTTGACAAATACAGCCTACAATGTACATGAAAGTGCAAAGGACAAAAAACAGTCTAAACATTTGAAAAAGAAGAATAAAATGGGACTATTGCTCAGCATATATTAGGGAGTTACGGTAATTACAACAGCGAATTACTGCAAAGACAATTAGACTAATGGAACAGAAGAGAAAGATCTCTCCCAGCCCCAGTCCACCAATATATGGACACTCAATTCATGACAAAGGTGGCACCATGCACAGAGCAGGTGAAGACAGGAGGATCTTCTCAATGCCCACATCCAAAGTGAAACTGGGCTCCTACATTACACACAAAAGTCATCCTAGTACTGCAGATCTCTTTACGAAAGGTAAAATGTAGCTCCTAAAAGATTATACAGAGCCGAGCACCAGTAACTTACGACTGTGATCCTAGCTACTCAGGAGGCAAAGATAAGGAGGATCTCAGTTCCACGCAAGCCCACGCAGATAGTTCGCAAGACCATATTTGGAAAAACTCCATCACAAAAAAGGGCTATTGGAGTGGTTCAAACAGGAAAGTGCCTGCCTTGCTAGCATGAGGGCCTGAGTTCAAACCCCAGTACTGCCAAAGAAAAATGTCTTAATAACCTTGGAATAGACAGTGATTTCTTCAATTGCAAAAAAACAGAAACAAAAAAACCAATCAAACAAAAATAACCAAAGGCTAGAGGTGTGACTCTAACAGTATAGTGTCCGCCTAGCAAGCATGAAGACCTGAGTTCAAACACCAATCAAAGTATGGCAAAAAAAAAAAAACAACTAGCCAAAATATAGAAATAAATCCTACTAAGATCCAAACGCCCATCAACTGACAATTGACTATGAACAGACTTGAGCACACATTACACAACAGAAATGGAAACAATCAGTAAACACATACAAGTGTACTTGGCTTTGTTCCTCAGTGAGCTAAGCACGCAGAGGCAGACATGGAGCAACACGCTGCACTCTGCCATGGGAACGTGGAGGGTGCAAACCTCTGGAAAACCACAAGATATGTGAAAACACAGAGACATCACACCACACCAAGGGTCCTAAATGCCAAGGGGACACATTCTGGGACTCATACTTTGGGGGAAGGACAGCTACTGGCATCTAGTGGGTAAAGCCCATGGTTGACAATGTTCCTGTGTACTGTTATTACTCATGAACATGTCTAGAGGGCACTAAGTCCTGATTCCATGGAGAGAAGACACCAGAAGCCTTGGGTATAGGATCCTGTCAGCTGTGACTCTATGAGCCTCTTCTTTTGGCTGGTTCTGATTTGTATCCTTTTTGCACTAGGACACTGAAGTTTTAAGTATAGCACTTTGCTGAGTTCTGTGAATCACTCTGGAGAATTATGGAACCCCAGAGGGTAGTGGGCCCTCAGGACATGTCTGAAGTAAGGGTAGTTTTGCAGAAGACTGTGCATTTAACCTGTGAAGTATGATCTAACTCAGAAGTCATTGTAATAGGTAGGTAATATTATGCCTGGGCTGGCGTGGACTGTGATCCTTTTATTTATGTTTCCTGTGTAGCTGGTATGAGAGGCCTGCACCACCAACACTCAGATTTTTTTTTTTAATACGTTTTTGTTTGAACGTAATCCTTCCCATCTCTGCCTCCCAAGACTATGTGCTTAAATATTGGGCTAGTTCTGTACCTCAGTGACTGGAAAAAGCAAGGGTTTCATTACTCATATGAATTTGGAATGTTATTACAGTGTATGTGTATGTATACACATTTTATGGAAATGTACATACGGAAAACATCCAAACATTAATGGCTAAATATAATAGGACTCTCTATAAGACAGAGTTCCATGTAGCATTTAGAAATATTACCTATCACATTCCCTACTTACTATCACAGTATATACAAGATAAATTCAGGTCAGAAAGTGCTAACGAACAGATGTTAAAAACAGAAAGAGAAATATAAATACTATTAGAGAACAATGCCAGAACCTCAGCCATTTTCATAAACTTGAACAGTAATAACTTACCTCTTCAGCAGACATGTGAAATCGTAACGTGTTTGGTAAGACGCTGCCATATTCCCACCTGAGAGCTCTGATTCTAAGCAACCGGTCATACCTAGATATGAGGAAGGGATTAAGTGGCATAAGAATAAAAGGGGGATCAGAAGTCTTTCTGGCTGGGTGCTAGTGGCTCACGCCTATAATCCTAGCTACTCGGGAGGCAGAGATCAAGAGGATTGTGGTTCGAAGCCTGGCCCGGGGAAATAGTTCATGAGACCCTATCTTGAAAAAAACCCATCACAAAAAAGAGCTGGCAGAGTGGCTCAAGTGATAGAGTGCTTGCCTAGCAAGTGTGAGGCCCTGAGTTCAAACCCCAGTACCATCAAAGAGAAAGAAAAGAAGTCATTTTGATGAGGAGCAACTCAAGCCACAACAACCTAATTGGAATATGTGGTCTTTATTTGTCTCCTGATAGAGACAAACCAATTATGAGAAAACATCTTTGGGACAATGGAGGGAGCACACATGTGGACAGGACCAATTCCATGAAGGCATTGTCCACTTCTCCAAGTGTGACAATAGACAGTGGTTACGAAAGGACTAGAGGTCTTTGTTTCTTAGAGAAATAAAAAATATATTAAAGGTCCTAAAATATTCAGTGGTGAAATTCTAAAATAGAATAGTGTAAGCAAACAAAACACAATGAAGTAGGACTGGCGGAGTAGCTCAAATGGTAGAGCAGCTGCCTAGCAAGCGTGAGGCCCTGATTTCAAACCCCAGCACCACCAAAAAAGAAAGATTAAAACACAATGAAGTAAATATTACAAAGCATTAAAAGATCTAAGGGGATGTGATAGCACCATAGGTTCATTATACTATTCTTCCTCCTTTTATGGATATTGCAGTTTTCATGATAAAAAGTTTTAAAATGGAAAAAAGAATTTAGAATGCTTATGAAGAGAGAGACAAATCTAAGATTTCCTGCTACCATTTGAAAAGGTTATCTGGGAAACCAAACTACACCAAAAAACATCTCAGGTTCCCTGTCACCCCAAGCAAAAACTGAGAAACTCACAGGTAGGCTAGAGTGCAGCGTCGGTTTCTTAACAAAGAACAGTGCCGAAATTTGATGGTTGGTATCAAATCACCTCGTCCACCTGACTTTGCTTCATTCCTGGTAAGAGCATTTAGAGCAAAAACCAAATATGTACATTCCAGTGTGAGTAAACATTTCAAAGCCAACAACTACTGACTTACATACTTGTTTTTGTCCATTTATGATTGAAGCAGCTAACCAAAGCAAAGAGTAACAATCTCCGTATCAGTACTCCTATTAATATGCTAAAAGATAAAAAGCCAGGAGTGAAATAACTTGCCTAAGGTCATACCATCAGGTACATGTGGTATTTAGTATTTTTGCACACTGCTTAATCTCAATCAGGTCTAAGAGACAAACATCAAGTTTACTAATTTATTGGAGACAATAACCTAACATTATCCATGATAACCTAACATTATCCATGATTATGGTATCATGTCACTTCTTTTTTGACGTAGTCCTTCCCTTTCAGAGGTTCTTTCAAATCCTCATAATTAAGTTAAAATGGAGCCAAAATAGTCCTTCATTCCTCTAACAATTATTGGGTGCTCTTTAACTATGTGCATGTACATTAATTCTTCACACAAAAGAGACAAAATTTTGGTTTTACCCTATAAAAAGAACATCTCCTTAGATGGCAGCTAAGTACTATATTTTACACATGGGTACAAAATCTACTTTGGAGTTTTGAAGGAACCAGATAAATAAGAAATGACTCATTTGTGTAGTTTTGTTTTGTTTTTTGTGGTACTGAGGTTGGAGCTTTGTGCTTGCTAGGCAAGTGCTCTACTACTTGAGCCACACGCCAGTTCTTGCTTTGCTTTGTTTTTTGTGGTGCTGGAGATCAAACCCAGGGCCTCACATAAGCTAAGCAATCTCCCTACACCACTAAGCTACACATTGGCCTTCAAGATCTATTCTACACACTTCTGCCATCCTGTGAAAGTCAGATTTATTCACCACATTCCTTACAATTGCTTATGATTGCTCTGGATTATAAGAAAAGAGTACAAATAAAATACACCTGACTAGTCAGGCATGACCATACTCTTAGTACTCAGGAGGTTGAAGCAGGATGATTGTGAGTTCCAGTTCAGCCTGGGATACATAGCAAGACCCTGTCTCAAAAAATTAATTAATTAACTAATTAACCTGACTTAACATCAGAGTGCTGTATGAAGTACATAAGGACTTCTTTTAAAAATTCACACTTGCTTCAGCATGGTGGGGCACATCTGTAATCCCAGATACTTGGGAGATGGCAAGGGGATCTCAAGTTTCAAGGTCAGTCTGGAAAAGTTAGCAAGACCTAGCTCAAAAACAAAATACAAACAAAAGGACTGGGGACATAAGTCAAGCGGTGGAGTACTTGCTTAGTCTTGGCAGGTCCCAGGTTCAATCCATAGTACCACAAAAAATATGTTAATTAATTAACACATGAATAAATTATTCACAAATAATTTTAATCAGAAACTAGTAACAATGATGGCCTCCACATCTTATTTCTTGTATTATTTTAAAATATCAATGTTATTAAAACTTACACATCAGACTGGTTTTGTTCATATAAAGCTTTCATCTCCTCCAGAACTTGTCTGATTCCATCTTCCTAAAACAAATAAGCTGATATCGGTATACATTCATTTATTTTCCCTACAGATTCGGTGGCAATATTCAATATATACTATATCCTTGATTTGTATGCCTTAACAAAAAGCAGTACCCCTTTTATACCACTACAATGGCTATAGTAAGTGTTGGTAAGGAATGTAAGATGGAAGAGCCCTGTACAAAGCAACTCAACAGTTCCTCAAAAAGTTAAACAAAAAATTACCATATGATCCAGCAATTCCACTCCTATGTGTATACCTAATTCTACTCTTAGACATGTATTTTGTGTGAAAACAGATGTTCATACAAAAACTTGTACAAAAATGTTCTTAGCAGCATTGTTCATAATAGTCAAAAAGGAGCAAAAATGACACAGGGCTGAGGCAGGAGGATCTCGAGTTCAGTGCCAGTCCAATCTACAGCTAGGCTACATAGCAAACCCCTGTCTGAAAAAAATGCTGGAAGACTGGAAGCATGGCTCAAGTGGTAGAACACCTGCTTCACAAGCACAAGGCCCTGAATTTAAACCCCAGTACCACCAAAAAAAAAGAGGAAAAAACCCAAAAGTTTATTAGTTGATGGATGGATAAACCAAACATGGCAAATCTATTCAATGGAATATCACTTGAACATGAGAATGAAGTACAAGTAGGTGCTGGTGCTCACTCCTGTAATCCTAGCTATTCAGGAGGCAGAGATCAGGAGGATCATGGTTCCAAGACAGCCTGAGCAAATAGTGCAAGATACCCTCTCTTAAAAAAAAAAACCCATCACAAAAAAAAGGCTGGTGAAGTGGCTCAAGTGGTAGAGAGGCAGCCTAGTAAACATGAGGCTCTGAGTTCAAACTCCAGTACCTCCAAAAAAAAAAGAACCAAGTACTGACAGAACATGGATGAATCTTGAAACCTTTATGTTAAATGAGACTTACGATTCCACTTATCTGAAATATCTAGCACAAGCCAACTCCTAGAGACAGAAAGCAGTCCAGAGGTTATCAGGGCTACAGGCAAAAGAGGAATGGGAAGTTATTACTTAATGGTGACAGAGTTTATTTGTGGTGACGAAAAGGTTTGGGAAATAGAGTATGATGGTTTGACAACAATGTGAATGTAATTAACACCACTTAAAAATGGGTAAAATGGCAAACTTTATATTATGTATATTTTACCACCAAAGCAGTACTAGGGTTTGAACTCAGGGCCTCAACTTGCTAGGAAGGTGCTCTACCACTTGAGTCATACCCCCATTTCTTTTTCACTTTAGTTATTTTTTGGGTAGGGGCTCATGTATTTATTTGTCCGAGGCAGGCTTCAGATCCAATCCTACCTAAAGCCTCCCATGTAGCTGAGATTTCAGATGTGTACCACCACTTCTGGCTTATTGCTGGAGATGGGGTGGGGCGGGGTGGGGGGGGGGAGGGTCTCACTAACTTTTTGCCTGGGCTGGCCTTGAACCTCAATCCTCCTGATCTCTCTGCCTACCAAATAGCTGGGATCATAGGCATGGAACCACCACACCGGACAAAAAATGCTTTGTTTATATTGCAAGACAAGAAAGGCCAAAGGAGATTTCCTACTATCCACTTTAGAACAAATTTTTTAAAAAATTCTCTTGGGAAGATAAAACATTAATGCTGCATAATGTCTGTTAACAATCAATAGAGAAGTTATCTACTTTCCTCAATCTGTCTTTAGGGCCAAAATCTATGCACTAGCAAAAATGTTTTGGACTTGGAGCTGTAGCTCAGTGGTAGAGCACTTGTCTAGCATGTGCTCTGTGATCTGGCAAGATCTCCACCACAGCAAAAAAAAAAAAAAAAAAAAGAAAAAAAGAAAAAAAGTTTTGGTACACTACTGATACAATTGGAAAATGAACTATTTAATTTGATATAATTACTGAGGTAAAATGTAAGATTTCATCTTCCCTTTCCTCATCAGGTTAAAAAAAAATCATGGAGGAGACTCTGTTAATGGTGTCCTGGGCCAGCGCCAAAAGGTGCAAGAACCATTGACTTCATCTTCAGATACATAAAATACATCTCCAATTCAGGCGTGGTTCTATGAGCAAGCAAATATGCAGGCATATTGGTTTTGATGAGTACATTAACCTCATGATAGATGCTGCAAAAGAAATTTATTCTAAAACAAAGTCAAGAAAACAACTGGGTCTGATCATGCTAAAAGGAAATACTACTTTGCTACAAAGTGTTTCCAATTGGAAACAATAGTGAAGTGAAAAGAATCCTATGCAGCTGTGGTGGGGCTTTTTTGAATGTTCTTTGTTAGGAGTTTAGTTCTAAAATAATCTGTTCATGTTGTTTTGATGAGCCCTACTGTTGAGACCTTATTGTGCATACCAGTTTTTTTTGTTTGTTTGTTTGCTATTTTTTGTTTTGTTTTGGTGGAATAGGGTTAGAACTTGGTGCTATGTGCTTGCAAAGCTAGTGCTCCACCACTTGAGCCACACCTCTAGCCCATTTTGCTCTGGTTATTTTGGAGTCTTGTGAGCTATTTGCCTTGGCTACCCTCAAAGAGTGATCCTCCTGATTTCAGCCTCCAAGTAGCTAGCATTACAGGCGTGAGCCACTGGCACCCATCTGCAAACAGTTTTGATGAACCTTATGTTCTTATCAGATGACAATAAATGCTGTGTGATTGTTTTTATTTTTAAAAAATCGTGGATTCTGAGTGCTGGTGGCTCACACCTGAAATCCTAGCTACTGGGGAGGCAGAGATCAGGAAGATCAGGGTTTGAAGCCAGCCCAGGCAAATAGTTCATGAGACCATATCTCAAAGAAACCCAACACAAACAAAAGTGTGTTTTTAAGAAAATTATTTTGGGCTGTCAGGAGTTTACATTTGAGGAGAGCACAGAACGAATGTAATTTCCACTATGGATAAAAATCTAAGTCTGAAAGCTTGCATATATTTTCTATAATTATTTCATATTTGGCTTCTGTATACTTGTAGGTCTATTAATTTTATAAGAGTTTTAACTATTCTTTAAAATAACATTTCCTGCTGGGCGCCAGTAGCTCATACCTATAATCCTAGCTACTCAGGAGACAGAGATCAGGAGGATCAAGATTCGAAGCCAATTCGGGCAAGTATTTCAGGAGACCCTACCTCAAAAAAAACCATCACAAAAAAAGGAGTGAAGTCACTCAACGTGTAAGCCCCAAGTTCAAACCCTAGTACCGCATACACACACACATTGCTGATAAAAGGAATATTTAACTGAATTCTTACAAAAATAGACCTTTCCGTGATTTTTTTTTTCAAGTACCGGGGTTTGAACTCAGGGCCTCACAAGTGATCCTGGGGTGAACAAGGAAGAGGCCCGGTTCTCAAGCTTTGCTGTTACCCTTCTAGGAGAAGTGAGTCTTGAAAGCCTATTGCCTCTCAGATCAGCTGCTGTCTTCCCCTGCTCAGCTGTGTTCAACCAGCCTGGCAGGCTCAGTTTTCCAGGCTGAAGTCACCTGCTTAGCAGTGGGTTGTCAGTAGAAGGCACTAATGAGACAAAATGTACAAAAGATACTCCAATAGACTAAAAGCTTGAAGACAGTGATTTTATAACTTCTGAGACTCTGGCCCCCCAGAAGTGGTAAACTAACACTTCGTGTAAAATTTGAATAAGAACAGCTAGATTAAGGGTCTGAAGAGCCAGGTTTCAAGGCCAACTGGCTAGTATGTAAATAGACAAATCTCTCTGCCTCTTTGGGCCTGTTTCCTCATATGTATGACGATCTCTAAAGTTCCTAGTACTGTGACCCTAGTGTGAAGCCATATTTTACAGCCTACATATTCCTTCTTTCAGGTATATCTGCTGAGCATCATACCTGTCTCCTAACTTTTTAAATGGGGTAACCATTCTGGAAGTGAAAGAAGAGACTGATCTCAGAAACTTGTGTTAAAGTTGTGGCTCTGCCTCCAATAGGCTGTAAGTTCAAACAAGTCCTTTAACTTGAACCATAACTTCTCTTGGCTCAGTTTCCTCATTTGTAAAATGTTCTAATTGTCCATCTAGGTGCTCTCTCTATTCAAGACAGGACTCATCACCTTCCCCCAAAAGGACTTCTGATGTTGCTGATTCAGTTGCCCAAGAATCTGCCCTGGATCTCCCCTCCCATTCATTATCCACCCCACCTCTGTCTCTATTTTAACAGTTACAGGTCCTGTAAAACCCTCGAGTAAAACCCAGACACCGAGTTTGGTGTCACTGGCCTGGCCGTTTGGAGCATACACATTTCCTACTTGGTCTGTTATAACCACCCAGGAATCATCTCCTTGCTCCCACTCTAACTTATCTTCAATCTGTTCTTCATAGTTACCCACAATCTTCAACAATCTTCATAGTTACCCACAAAAGACAGAAAGTACTCATTCCCCTGTCCAAAATCCTCTAGCAGCTTCCAAAACACCTTATGAATGAACATGTAATTTTTAATTTTTTGGTGGTACTGGGGTTTGAACTCAGGGCCTCACGCTTGCTAGGCAAGCACTCTACCACTTGAGCCACTCTGCCAGTCCAACAGGCAACTCTTCAAGGCTGAGAACCCATCTTTACATGCCCTGTCAGTCCCCCTTTCCAGTGTGGCCATGTCGTTGTAATGCTAGAATGCCTCACTCTTTTCTCAGTGTGACCTTGAGGATGGCATGGCCAAAGGTACTCTCCTCTACCCCAGCTTATGTTTATGTTTCTCTTTTGTGCTCCTTGTCTACATCTCTTTGGAATCACTTCTTACACTGCGCTCTATCACCTTTGTTTGTGTCCCTCTCCCAGCAGAATGTGTCCTAGCATCCACGCAGTGGCTACCCTGTGACAGTGGTAGTCACGTGCAGGATGTAGAGCGCAGGCTGGAGGGCCAGGGTTCACATCCTTGTTTTGCTTCTTACTTGCTATGACACCTTAGTAAGATACTTAATCTCCCCAAGCCTCTGCATATATAGCTGGGAAATGGAAAAGTTGAAACTTCAAGGGTTTATTATGACGACAAAAGATAATTACAGGTCAACTGCTTGGCACCCTGCCTGGAGTGACAGTAACAGAAAAATAAGAATCATCGTGTTTGCAAAACAGTACCAGCAATCCTAGTACAAATAAAATGCCAGGCGTTGTTCAGCCGCCCTCGCACAATGCGCTTTACTTAGTCCTCACTGCACCACGAGCCGGGTACTACCATCACCCTGTTTTTGCGTATGTGCACGCAAAGCTTGTAGCGGCCTTAAACTCAGCGTTCCAGGCGTGTTCCAGAAGCGTTGCATTGCCCTCCCCCACCTCGTGCTAGGAAGGGCGATCTACCCCCCAGTCACACGCCCAGCCCTGCGGGCCACCCTCGCTGCCTGAGGAGGCGACAATGTTTCGTCAGACACAGAACTGCGACAAAACTACAGAGAAGTAGGCTCAAGTGAGAAAGTCACCAAATCGGTGGGTAATATAAACATGAGCGCTTTCTTTTTCCTCCTATGTTTTGTTCTGCCGAATTCCGGATATTTGTTCCCGACCTCGGACAGAGCTGACAAGGTAGGAAAACTGAACCCCACAGGTTCATGCGAAAGAGAACCGCGAAGCAGCCGGGCGAGGCCGCACCCCAGAGCCCAGGCCCCCGAGACCACGCGCCCCGAGCCTCCAGGCCCCGCCCACGACACGCCCTTCCCCTGCTCCCCCGCCCCCTCACGTTGAAAGCCGGCAGCTGTCCTTCAGGCGCGCGGTGCAACTCACGGACCAGCTCCATGGCTTTTTCGCAAAACATGGCGATGCCCTCGGGTCCCGCTAACCGCCAGGTCTCACGCCAAACGGTCGTTGCGCTCTCGACCGCCGCACTCCTATTGTTCGGCGTCCCACAGCTCCAGCTCTTTGCTTCCGCTCCGCGCTTTGGCGCCAAAACCTCTCAGCCAATAGCAGTGCGCTGTGGGGTTTACCTTGCGTATGGCAGCTGAAAAGGGACATTTGCCTTCCCTGAGCAGCTGTATTACAGGGAGGGATGAAGGTGGTGATTTTTTCTCAGTAATGCCCTGGTGTCAGTGGCAGAGCCGGTGACCCTCCCCCTGAGCCCCTAAACTAAGCAAAAACGCGTTTTCCCAGGCGGCTGGCCAGGCATCTGCGCAGCAGAGATAAATACATGCTCAACTTCCTTTTTCTGCTTTCCATTTGATTTATTCATTTTCCTTGAAGCTCCAAACAGTACCTTCAAGTTAAGATGGAAGGGCTAGCCGGGCGCCGGTGGCTCGTGCCTGTAATCCAGGCTACTCAGGAGGCAGAGAACAGGAGGATCACGGTTCAAAGCCAGCCCAGGCAAACAGTTCAGAAGACCCTATCTCGAAAATACCTGTCACGAAGGTGGAGTGGCTCAAGGTGAAGACCCTGAGTTCAAGTCCCAGTACCTTAAAAAAAAAAAAAAAAAAGCACGGAAGGGTTGTGAGTGGCATTTCCTTTCAGTTTTGCAATGCAGGTTGTTTGTTGAATGTTAAATTGAAACCATCTTTATTGGGTACCTCCTGTGTGGCAGTAAAATCTGAGTTTTTTTAGGCCCCGGGCCCAGACTCCTTGGATTCCATAAGGCTGGTCAGGCCACTTGCCCCAACACCAAATAAAGAGCAAGTAATAGCAAAGGCCAGAGAAAGGAGGCACAGGCACACTGCAGGGAAAGGAAAAGTAAGTACTTCGAGCCCACCTTCAGGGAACAGACTTGAGCTTTTGGCTTAAATAGAAAAAGAGGGCAGGGGTAAGATGTATGCATAGTTAAACAGTCCCAGTCATGCTATGGTCTGGTTAGTCATTATCTCAGTCCTGGTTTGGGAAGGGTTCAGGAGAAGTTGAGATTGCTGAGAGGAGCAATCTGGTCAGGATAAGCAAGTCATTGTTGCCCAGTAGGTGGTCTGTCCTGTGGAGGCTTTGCTATTCCTCTCCTTGGAAGCAGTTTCCTTTGTCCCTCCTTGTGAAGATGTTATCAATCAGTTCTGTTCTTGGATTTCAAGATGGCTACAAGATGAATGGCTCAGAGCAAAGACAGATCCAAAATGGAGTCAGCGATGCCAAGCTATTTCTCCTGCTTCAGTTAATTTATGGGCCCAAGTTAGGAATCAGTGGTTTTCAGCAAAAGCAGCTTTTACATACCTGTTACGATAAGAACTGTGATACATATTTCATTTAATTCTCACAATTTTTCCTATAGGTGGTTATTAAAACTCATACTGATGAGGCAACAGAGTAGTTAGGTAACTTACCCAAGGTCACACAGCTCATAAAGTGAGTAGAGCATGCATCCAAGTTTTGCACTTTCAGCTCTGTCGTCCTCTGACTTTCATTTGTTTGCTTGTTTTTTAAGACAGGCACTCACTGTGCAGCCCATGCCAGCCTCAAACTTAAACAACTCCTGCCTCACTTCCCAAATGCTGGGATTACAAACATTCACCGCCACATTCAGCTTCACTCTTTTAAGTTTAAAGCAGTTATTTAAAAATATTTGAGACATAAGAGGGGGAAAATGTCCTAAATTAACAGGAGTTCAAGGCTGGGCATGTTAGCAAGGACCTGAAGACACAGCTCTCTGGAGGTTGAGGTAGGAGGATCACTGAACTCCAGGAGTATGAAACCAACCTAAGCAACATAACAAAACCCTGTCTCAAAGACAAAAACAACCCCCCCACGAGTTCTTGCCTAGATGATCATGGGAAATTTCCTAACCATATAAAAGAGATCATTGACACAAAAACAACTCATTTTATTTGGCTAATTTTCGAAAAGCAGTATTTATTTCTAAAAAGTAATATTGGAGAAGGGTGCCAGTGCCTCACACCTGTAATCCTAGCTATTCAGGACACAGAGATCAGGAGAATCGTGTTTCAACACCAACCAGAGCAAACAGTTCACGAGACCCTATCTTGAAATAACCCATCACAAAAAAAGGGCTAGTGGAATGGCTCAAGGTATACGCCCCAGTTAAAATAAAAGAAAAAAGTAGTATTAGATTTCTTGTTGGCTAACCCTAGAAATTATGTTGCTCTTTTGCAAATATACCTAATAGTTATATATATTATCTGAAAAATGAGCAAGGGAATGGCCTACTTTGAAAATGAACCTCTGGAGCTTATCCTTTTTTTTTCTTTTTAAATACTGGGTAGGGTTTTAACTTAGGACCTCACACTTGCTAGGCAAGCCCTCTACCACTTGAGACACTGTGTCAGCTCTTTTTTGTATTGGATATTTTTGAGATAGGGTCTCGGGAACTATTTACCTAGGCTGGCTTTGAACCTGGACCCTCTTGATCTCTGCCTCCTGAGTAACTAGGATTACAGGCATGAAGCACTGGCACTCAGCCAATAAGGAAGCAATTTATTTAAGTGTTTTTTATAAAACATCCAATTCTTCAGTGAACTCTGCTGCAGGATTGTGATCCAAAGACAAGCATTACAATCCTTCCTTCTCATATACCTTTTCAATTTCCAGAGGCAAAGTCCCCTAAGGATCTTGAGACTTACTTCCTTGTTTGTGAAATGGGGACAATAGTGAACCTAAGGAGTTGTGATGATTCAGTCTCTCCTTCAGCAAATATTTATGAATTGCCAATTATGAGGAAGGACACTGAAGATAAAGCAGTAAACAAGGTCCTTTCTTTAGAGTCTACATTGCAGTGTGGGAAAACATCAGTACACAGATATGGACATCAAATATAATGGTGATAAGCACTAAAGAGAATGAACACAGTGGGCACCAGAGGCTCATGCTTGTAATCATAGCTACTCAGGAGGCAGAGATCAGGAGGACTGAGATTCAAAGCCAACCCAGAGCAAGTAGTCCACAAGACCCTATCTTGAAAAAACCCATCACAAAAAAGGGCTGGTGGAATGGCTCAAGGTGTAGGCCCTGAGTTTAAGCCCCAGTACCATGAAAAAAAAAAGAAAAAGAAAAAGAGAAAGAGTTAAGTGTTCAAAGAACTCACAGCCCCAAATGGGATGGGAGTAACCCTGTGGGTGTGGGTCACAGCACCCCAAAGAATTCCAGGTAGCAGAAATCAAAAGAGCAAAGGTCCTGAGGAGGGGACTGGCAGTGACAAAAGTAAGAAGTGAGACAATAGTGAAGGTGGCAGATCACTTAAGCTATGAAAATAGTTCAGGTAAGGAATGATGGCTGCTTGACTCTGGGCGGGGATGGTGGAGATGGTAAATGGAGATCCTGGAGAGATTTGAAAGAGTAGCTGGCAAAGCTTTATGGCAGGCATGCTGTGGAAGAAAAAGGGAAAAATTAAGGATGGATGACTTGTGGCTCACTCATGTAACCCTAGCTACTTGGAAGGCTGAGATCGGGAGGATCATGGCTCGAGGCCAGCCTGGACAAATGCCTGGTGAGACCCCCATCTCCAAAATAACCAGAGCAAAATGGACTGAAGGTGTGGCTCAAGCAGTAGAGCACCTGCTTTGCAAGCCCTGAGTTTAAACACACCACACACACACAGAAGTAAGAATGGCCCCAGAATCTTGACCGAGCAAGTGCAAGGACAGAGTGGCCATTTTTCAGAAGGGGAGGTTTATGGATAGAGTTGGGATGGAAGAAGATTAGGAAGCTTAGCTTTGAACACAGTAGTGTGGGTGCTTGTTAGAAATCAGTGATGAGTAGATTTTTAGATAAAAGAGATTGAGGTTCCAGGAAAGGGTGTGACCCACAGATACAAATGTGGGCTTTATATGCATCGAAATGTATTTAAAGCGTAGCTAGCCAGAAGATGAAGATCATATGGCAAGGTCTAGTGCCAGCAAGAAAGATTCAATACCCCTTATATATATATATATATTTTTTTTTTTTTCTCCTTTCAAGTTCTCCCTTTCTTACTTGCTTTTTATTTTTTGCCAGTGTTGGGGATACAACGTAGGACCTTGTCTGTGCTATGCAAGCCCCTACCACTGAGCTGTACCCTTAGCTCTTTTTATTTATTTTATTTTTTAATTTTTAAAAATTTGAAAAAGGGTCTTGTGACTGGAAGCTGCAATCCTCCTGCCTCAGCCTTTTAATACCTGTGATTACAGATGTCTCCTACCAGGCCCCACTGCTTTTTTTTTTTCTTTTTTTCCTATAAAAGAGGACTTTATGACTGCTAGATCAAAACTTTTTTCAGCACACTTTACTTTCTGGATCCCCAAATCTACAGTACTGTAAGAAAAAAGTGAATACGGAGATATCCACAATAATAGGAATGCAGGTTGTGATACTTAATGACTTGGTCTAAAAATTCTTTTGCAACAAATGTCAAAACATCATTACAAAGCTAATATAAGTAGCCATTACATTTCTAAAGGCCAATAGTTTTCAAACTGACACAAATATTGAAATTACAAAAGTAACTTTGAAATAAGTAGACAACTATATCTCTTGGTTGTAGATCATTTGTAAAATTAATGCCACCATATTAAAGAAAGCCAAAGCTAAAAACAAATTTATGAAACTACCCTTTTTTTTGCCTTTTCTTATGATGGATAGAAATTAGTTTTTAATTTGGGTTTCTCAAGTGCAAATTTATCTTTGAAACGTACTTCTTCACATCTGCCAGTTCTAATCATTTTTAAAAATCTAAACTCTAGAGCTGGGCCGCAGTGGCCCATGCCTGTAATCCTAGCTAGTCAGGAGGCAGTGATCAGAAGAATTGCAGTTGGAAGCCAGCCCTGGCAAATAGTTCCAGGAGACCCTATATCAAAAAACCCTTCACAAAAACAGGGCTGGTGGAGTGGCTCAAGATGAAGGCCCTGAGTTCAAGCCCCAGTATCGCAAATATAAATAAACTCTAATACATGTTTTCAAAGAGTAAATTGTTTGTTTTTCATATATTCAGCCCAAAGTAAAAAAACAAAACTATGTTTCAAATTAAATATTAACTACCTTTGAAAGCATAATTTTAAGGTAAAGTCTTAGTTAGAAAATAGCTATAAATCATTAGAGCAGAATACCTCCTAAAAACCCTAATGGCAGTATTCTGGGGGGTTATCCAGTGTTAGGAGAGCCAGAGGCCCTGGGATGGGAATGGAGGGAACTTGCTTTGTGCGGTGGCGCTCGTTGGAGGACCTGTTTCGGGCTAGACGTCTTCCCTGTGTTCTCACCGTTGGAACTACTGAAATGGGACGTGATTGGGTTTGTCTACGGGCGACACTGGCATCGGGACCAAGGATACCCTGGAACTCTAAACTGCCCGACCCTAATCGGCCGCGCTTCGAAACCCGGTAGTTTAGTTCTGCCCTGGCGATGACGCACAGCTACAGCTTCGTCCGCCCTTTCCCAAGATGGCTGAGGATCAGCGCTGGGGATGCTGGGTGCACTCCCCGCGGAATTTGGGAGGAGGTGATAGGGGGCGGAGTTAGGGTTGGGTCGGCTCAAACTTGGCGTTGATTGGCTGGCGCAGCCAATCTGCCCCTCCCCTCCAGGAGCTGGTCTGTAGCGGGCGCAGCGGCCTGGGGATGGGATGTGAGGGGCGGTGGGATCCCGGCTCCTGGCGGCAGTGGCTGTGAGCTGTAGCGACTGCGCCGAGGGAAAGGCGAGCGAGGCCATCGGGCTCCGTGGTCAGCTGGTCCTGTCGGCCACGGGATGAGGAAGCGGACTGAGCCCGTCACCTTGGAGCATGAGCGCTGCGCCGCTTCGGGTTCGTCCTCCTCCGGCTCGGCCGCCGCGGCGCTGGACGCCGATTGCCGCCTGAAGCAAAACCTGCGCCTGGCGGGCAAGGGGTCGGCTGAGCCGCGGTGCGCGGCGGACCCGGGCATGAAGCGGACACTGGGCAGGTGAGGCGCGAAGCAGAGGGTGTGTGGGTCCCTCTTCTGGCCCGCAGGTACCTCCCGAGCTCCCACCGCCACCCCTCGCCTCAAGTTAGCTGCCTACTGGAGCACCCATCACTTGTGCGCAGCTCTGGTGTCCTCTTCGACCCTTTTCGCCTGGCCTACAAGTAACTCCCAGCCTTCGTCCTTTTCCCCTGGCACCTGCCCTCCTAAGTCCCTTCACTCGCCTGGGGTCCACTCTGGCCCTCGCGCCTTCCACTTGCCCACTCAGCGCTTCGAACCCAGCCTTGCACCCCTACCCTTTCCCGGCGGCTACTCCTTTGGTGGCAGGGGACGTCATGACCCACCATGGGAGAGTAGCATAGCCAGATGGAGAGGCGTACCCCCTCGCCGGGACACCCCGCACGTAAGAGGTGCAACGTGCAGGGAACCGCTCGGACCCGCTTTGCACTGGACCCGGGTACTGAGCGCATTAGCCAGCGCCCCTTTGTTTGGATGCTTATGGATACCCTGGTCTCTCACTTTGGTAGTTCTTCTCGGGTAATTGTTAGCGAAGCATCGCTCAGGACTGCTGGACCTTTGGGGGAAGGGTTAAATGGCTAAGGGTGACCCAAGGGTGTCCAAGGATGCACCGCATCTTCAGCTGTTGGGAGGAAACCGGTCGTTGGCTGGGCAGGTGACTCGAGGCACTTGAAATCTGTACACATGAATTGGTTATTGGGAATCGTTATAGAATCCTGAAGTTTGGTTTTTTGCGTTCTCCTTTTGGGAAAAAGAATGCGGTTATGTTAAGCTGATTTAAAAATTGAGATAAGTAGGAGCATTTTTCACAGGCACAGATTTCTTTTCCTCCATGCTGGTTCCTTAATTATCTTGGTTGTTTGTAGAACATATCATGCATGGCACTTTGAAAACCTTGATAGTTCATGATATTGTTTGAGGAAGTTAGTATATAATATCCTCAGGTGTTAGTGTAACAGCCATTTCTTCTGTGGCCAATCCAAATGCCCTTAATTGACACTGGCCACTTAAGCGTAAGGTATTTATCCAAAGAGCCCCTAAAGAAATCAGAACTTCGGCTTGAGTGCTTAAAAGTTCATGAAATTAAACTACAGACGCGTCTTAAGTCAGCAGTTCTCAATTCTGCTAAAAGGACATGGACTGACAGTTTGGTTTTTGCATGAGGGGTAAAATTAACAACTGATTAGTGTCTTTTGTGAAACTGATCTTTTCTCTTTGCTGTCTCTTAAGAAAGGTTTACCCATATTAAAAAGTCTTTATTAGCTTTGATAGACTTTTATTAATAGGCTTGCATAAAAGTTAAGTAAGTTGGAAAACTCTTCCTTTAAAAAAATCAAATTTTTATGTACTGTCTTCTCTGGCATCTTCCTTGAAGGATGCATGGGATTAAAAGGGCCTGATTAATTTTTCATTTTGTGTCAGGGGAGAAAGAAACATTCAAGGGTTGTCCACGTCCTTTAGATGAACAAAAGGCTATCAGGAAAATAAAAAGCAAAATAAAGGGAAAGAATGCTAAATTTGTGTGTCACCATTTGGCTTCCTTTTCTGTTGCCTTTTCCCCAGCATTCTAGTGCTTTACTTAGGCCTTTCCTAACCAGCCCATTCCTATTTACTTATTACTTACCTGATAAAATTGTCATAATTGCATGCATACTTTCTGACTTGCTTGACCTGTGTCTCCTCTCCAACAACAACGGAGTGCCATGAGAACAGCTTACTTTCTCCATCTCTATCTCCAGTGCCTATCACATAGTAAGTGGCAGAAAATTCCTGTCAAATCAATGAATATCTGCAGAATAAATTCCTAGAAATGGAATTGCTGGGCCAAGGGGTGTATTTATAACTTTGAAAGGTAAAGCCAAATTGCCCTCTAAAGAAGTTGTGCTGATTTGTACTCCTATTATCAGTGTAAGTTGCCTCCCTCAGTTACTGTATATTCCCATGTTTTGACCTTTGTCCAATGAAAGAAAATGGTATCTGATTTGTAGCTTTTCTTTGCGTTACTTAACTGTTAGGTGGCATTTTTGTGTCATGTATAAACCTATCGTATACTTTTGCAATTACCGTCTTTTATGGCTCTCCTCTGTTTGGGTCCTCCTTCACATTTCGTTTAGTTCCTTGCTGTGGTTGCTCCTTGGCTTCCAAATATACACAAGTGGGGAAGGCAATGTAATGATCCTTCAGGTCTCTTAGTTTCAAGTTTTCACTGCTTAGGAAATCTTGAATTCTTCCTCTTCCTCTCCATTGTTTGTAAGGGGGGGTAGGAAACAGTAATATTTTAAAACAAATGATCTTATTCACAAATACTTCATAGGGTATTTTGAACAAATAAGGACTTTTTGAGATATATAGAATGCTGATGTTATAGTTAGCAAAATCAATAATTTATTATATAATATTAATATCATTAGATAATATCTAACTTCTAGCTCACATATACATTTCCCAAATTATCTTAGAAGTCTTTCTTTTTCCAGTTCTGGGATTTGCACTCAGAACCTCATGCTTGCTAGGTATGCACTCTAGCACTTGAGCTACACCACCAGCCCTGTTTTGTGTTGGATATTTTCAAGATAGAGTCTCTCAGAGTATTTGCCCAGGCTAGCATTGAACCGTGGTCCTCCTCATCTCTGCCTCCATAGTATCTAGGATTATGGGTGTGATCCATGGGCACCCGACTTGTTTTTCAATTTTTATGTCACTTACTTCTTTTGTGATTTCATGGTATTTCCAAAACAAAGTTTAGTAGAAGGGATGATACTGGTACCTTTGACTACTTCCTGACTAATGAGAATACTTCTAGTATTTTTGACATTAAATGTCATCTCAGTTATTTCACTAAGGGCCGTGATGCTGATGTTATTTTTTAATTAAAAATATGATTGCTGAACTTTTTTTTTCCAGTGCCATTTCAGCATCTATGTTATTATTATAGAGATTTTCTCCCTGAACCTGCTAATATGTTGAGTAATAGATTTTATATTGTTAAATAATTCCTGGGATGAACTGTTATTATATAACAAGAGCCTATTGATATTTAGAAATTTTCCAACATTTGTAAGGCTGGTCTCCAATTTTCTTCTTCAAAAAATTTTATTAGAATGCCCTTGCTGAAAAAAAAATTATTTTGGTAGTGCTAGGGATCAAATAAATGTTTGATACTGTCTTTATCTAGTTGTATTAGTGTTTTCTATAACTTTATTGAAAGTTTTCTCTGACCAGGAGGGATGGTATGAGCCTGTAGTTGCAGCTCCTCAGGAGGCTTACTTAGCTTACAAGTTTGAGGCCAGCCTGGGCTATATAGTGAGCTCATCCCTTGGGGAAAAAAGAAAAGTTTCTCTTTTCTATGTTAGCCAATTTAATATTTTCAAAATTGTCTGTTTCTATAAAATTTGGTAAAAAAATTCCCCTATAAAACTGACAAAGCCAGCTGCTTTTTGTTTTTTAAGTTAGTACTTTGATAACAATTACAGTTTCTTCTAGGATATCAGTCTGTTTAGGATGGCTATCTCATTCTGGGTTTAGTTTGGTGACTTGTGTGTTCATAGAAAATCATCCACTTAATCTAGCTTCCTCTTCCCCTCCCCCCCCCCCACAGAAAAGGGTAGGTGGTTTGTGTTTGTTTGTGATATCACCAACTTGTAAAACATTCAGAAGAAAACAACTTTGAAGGTCACAACCTCCAGGTTTTTGTTTCTTTTTTTTTTTTTTTTTTTATATCTTGGCTGAAGGAAAATTTTTAAAGGTAAATATTTTATTAACTCCAACACAGTGGTTGTGGGAGACTTTAACATCTCATTATCATCAATAGATAGGTCATCCAAACAAAAAGTCAATAAAGAAATTCAAGATCTAAAATATACAATAGATCAAATGGACCTACTTGATGTCTACAGAACATTTCATCCAACTTCTACACAATATACATTCTTCTCAGCAGCCCATGGAACCTTCTCCAAAATAGATCATATCCTAGGGCACAAAGCAAACCTCAGCAAATATAAGAAAATAGAAATTATACCATGCATACTATCTGATCACGATGCACTAAACTAGAACTCAACCACAAACGTAAAGACAAAAAAACATGCGAACAGCTGGGAACTGAATAACTCATTACTTAATGAACAATGGGTCATTGATAAAATAAAAGAGGAAATTAAAAAGTTCCTGGAAGTCAATGAAGATGAAAACACAATCTACCGGAACCTATGGGACACAGCAAAGGCAGTCCTGAGAGGACAGTTTATAGCCATGAGTGCATATATTAAAAAGACTGAAAGATCCCATATCAATGACCTATTGATACATCTCAAACGCCTAGAAAAACAATAACAAGCAAATCACAAAACAAATAGGAGAGAAATAATAAAAATAAGAGCTGAAATCAATGAAATAGAAACCAAAAAACCATACAAAGAGTTAATGAAACAAAAAGTTGGTTCTTTGAAAAAAATAAACAAGATCGACAGACTACTGGCAAACCTGACTAAATGAGGAGAGAAAAAACCCAAATTTGTAGAATCAGGAATGCAAAAGGGGAGATAATAACAAACACCATGGAAGTCCTGGAAATTACCAGAGACTACCTCGAGAACCTATATTCAAATAAATTTGAAAATCTTAAAGAAATGGACAGATTTCTAGATACATATGATCATCCAAAACTGAACCAAGAGTTCAGTTTATATTATCACCTGAATAGACCTGTAACACAAAATGAAATTGAAGCAGCAATCAAGAGTCTCCCCAAAAAGAAAAGTCCAGGACCTGATGGATTCTCAGCTGAATTCTATCAGACTTTTAAAGAAGAACTGATACCAACCCTCCCTAAACTGTTCCACAAAATAGAAAGGGAAGGAAAACTGCCTAACACATTTTATGAAGCCAGTATTACACTTATCCCCAAACCAGACAAAGACACCTCCAAAAAGGAGAACTATAGGCCAATCTCCTTAATGAACATTGATGCAAAAATCCTCAACAAAATAATGGCAAACTGAATTCAACAACACATCAAAAAGATCATTGACCACCACATAGTAGGCTTCATCCCAGGAATGCAGGGGTGGTTCAACATATGAAAATCAATAAACATAATAAACCACATCAACAGAAACAAAGACAAAAACCACTTGATCACCTCAATAGATGCAGAAAAAGCCTTTGATAAGATCCAACACCATTTCATGATAAAAGCTCTAAGAAAACTAGGAATAGAAGGAAAGTACCTCAACATTATAAAAGCTATATATGACAAACCTACAGCCAGCATCATACTTAATGGAGAAAAACTGAAACCATTCCCTCTAAAATCAGGAACTAGACAAGGATGCCCACTATCTCTACTCCTATTCAACATAGTATTGGAATTCCTAGCCAGAGCAATTAGGTAAGAAGGAATAAAAGGAATACAAATAGGTAAAGAAACTGTCAAAATATCCCTATTTGTAGATGACATGATCATATACCTTAAAGACCCAAAAAACTCTACTCAGAAGCTCCTAGACACCATCAATAGCTATAGCAAGGTAGCAGGATATAAAATCAACATAGAAAAATCCTTAGCATTTCTATACACTAATAATGAACAAACTGAGAAAGAATATATGAAAACAATTCCATTTACAATAGCCTCAAAAAAAAAAATCAAATACCTAGGTGTAAATCTAACAAAGGATGTGAACGACCTTTACAAGGAAAACTATAAACTTCTGAAGAAAGAGATTGAGGAAGACTATAGAAAATGGAGAGATCTCCCATGCTCATGGATTGGTAGAATGAATATAGTAAAAATGTCGATACTCCCAAAAGTAATCTACATGTTTAATGCAATTCCCATCAAAATTCCAATGACATTCATCAAAGAGATTGAAAAATCTACCGTTAAATTTATATGGAAACACAAGAGGCCATGAATAGCTAAGGCAATACTTAGTCAAAAGAACAATGCTGGAGGTATCACGATACCTGACTTCAAACTGTATTACAAAGCAATAACAATAAAAACAGCATGGTACTGGCACAAAAACAGACATGAAGACCAGTGGAACAGAATAGAGGACCCGGATATGAAGCCACACAACTATAACCAACTTGTCTTTGACAAAGGCACTAAAAATATATGATGGAGAAAAAGCAGCCCCTTCAACAAAAACTGCTGGGAAAACTGGTTAGCAGTCTGTAAAAAACTGAAGCTAGATCCATGTATATCACCCTATACCAAGATTAACTCAAAATGGATCAGGATCTTAATATCAGACCCCAAACTCTAAAGTTGATACAGGAAAGAGTAGGAAATACTCTGCAATTAGGTGTAGGTAAGAGCTTTCTCAATGGAACCCCAGCAGCACAGCAACTAAGAGATAGCATAGATAAATGGGACTTTATAAAACTAAAAAGCTTCTGCTCAACAAAAAAATGGTCTCTAAACTGAAGAGAATACCCACAGAGTGGGAGAAAATATTTGCCACCTACACATCAGACAAAGGACTGATAACCAGAGTATATAGGGAACTTAAAAAACTAAATTCTCCCAAAACTAATGAACCAATAAAGAAATGGGCAAGTGAACGAAACAGAACTTTCTCAAAAGAAGAAATTCAAATGGCCAAAAAACACATGAAAAAATGTTCACCAGCTCTAGCAAGAAAGGAAATGCAAATTAAAACCACACTAAGATTCCACCTCACCCCTGTTATAATAGCCATCAACAACAGGTATTGGCGAGGTTTTGGGGAAAAAGGAACCCTCTTACACTGTTGGTGGGAATGTAAACTAGTACAACCACTCTGGAAGAAAATTTGGCGGCTACTTAAAAAGCTAAACATTGATCTACCATTTGATCCAGCAATACCATTCCTGGGGATATATACCCAAAAGACTGTGACACAGGTTACTCCAGAGGCACCTGCACACCCATGTTTATTGCAGCACTATTCACAATAGCCAAGTTATGGAAACAGCCAAGATGCCCCACTACTGACGAATGGATCAAGAAAATGTGGTATCTATACACAATGGAATTTTATGCAGCCATGAAGAAGAACGAAATGTTACCATTCACTGGTAAATGGATGGAATTGGAGAACATCATTTAGAGTGAGGTTAGCCTGGCCCAAAAGACCAAAAATCATATGTTCTCCCTCATATGAGGACATTAGATCAAGGGCAAACACAACAAGGGGATTGGACTTTGATCACAAGTTAAAAGCGAGAGCACACAAGGGAGATATGAGGATAGGTAAGACACCTAAAAAATTATCTAGCATTTGTTGCCCTCAACGCAGAGAAACTAAAGCAGATACCTTAAAAGCAACTGAGGGCAATAGGTGAAGGGGACCAGGAACTAGAGAAAAGTTTAGATCAAAAAGAATTAACCTAGAAGGGAACACACATGCACAGGAAATTAATGTGAGTCAACTCCCTGTATAGCTATCCTTATCTCAAGTAGCAAAAACTGTTGTTCCTTCCTATTATTGCTTATACTCTCTCTTCAACAAAATTAGAGATAAGGGCAAAATAGTTTCTGCCAGGTATCAAGGGGGTGGGGGGGAGGGGGAGGGGGTAGGGTGGGTGGTAAGGAAGGGATTGGGGGCAGGGGGGAGAAAAGAAATTACCCAGGCATTGTATGCACATATGAATTAAAAAAAAAGGTAAATATTTATGTAATTCATACACTCCCTAAGAAGAGCAACTGTATATTAGTTTCACTTTATACAATGTCTGGTGTGAGGAATTGCTGGGCAGATGAGGGATTTTTGTGGGATTTTCATTTTCTTTTCAGTAGCTCTGGAATTATTCAGAATGTGCATTAAAAGTATAGGTGGTCTAGTTTGGATCCTGCATAGGCATTCATGAGATGTACAAGAGCTGTGTGTCTCAGTCAACTGGTCTTCATCTTTCTGCTCCCAACCCCCAGGCCATATCTATTGGATGGAGAGAACAGTGAGCTGCATGGGAGTTTCCACAGCCAGATCACCCTCTAGTGTAAACACCAAAGAACACACTCATCACCTTTGGTTCTTGTTCAACTCAAAGAATGGGCCTCGTCCAGAGTGTTCGTGCCTTTATCATAACCTAGAAATGCAGGTGGCTGAGGTAAATGTCTATCTTCTCAGACTTCAGCCTTGCCAAGCATCCCTGTATAGTATCTCTGCATCTTACTTTACAGATTGAAAAGATGAGAGTGAGTTTTCAGCCAGCTTTTGTAGCTAAAGCCTAGTTTTTCCATTTTTTCTCCTACTTCACCCAGAGTACAGTCTGGACCAGGACTGTGATTAGGAAGCAGGCAGACTTTCTCTGTGGTACTCAGATGGTTCCCCACTGAGTCCGTCTCTTCCTAACTTGGCCTACCTTGTCGTGACCATGTTTAGGCGTGAAGCCCTGAGTTCAAACCGGTCTTACCGGAAAAAAAAAAAAGTATATATATAGTTCAAACTATAGCATTTTATTCTAGTAGTCCTCAAAAGTCTTAACTCATTTAGCATCAATTCAAACACCCAATGTTCAGAGTCTCATCTGAATTAGATATGGGTGAGACTCAGCAGAGTCCATCCTGAGGTGAATTCTCCTGTTGTGAGTGTATAATTAAAACAAGTAACCCACTTCTAAAATATAGCAGTGGCGTAGGCATAGGACAGACATTCCCAGTCCAGAAGGGTGAGGTAGGCAGGAAGAAAGAAACTGGTCCCAAGTTAGTTGAAGTCACAATAGGGAGAATAGCATTAAGTCTTTAAATTAGAGAATGGTCACTTCTGACTACATGTCCCACATCCTGGGCACACAGGAGTAGGCTTGGGCCTTCCAGGTCTCAGGCAGCCCTGGCTTCTGTGACTTTGTTGGGCTCAGCAGCCCTCACGGATTAGTCTCATGCTTCCAAGTTCTCCTGGGTTTATGCTTACCTGTTGGTGTTACTACAGTTGTGGGATCTTGGGGGTGGCCCCACCTCTGCAGCTTGGCTAACTGTTACCCTAGTGGGGACTCTGTGGTGGTTCTGCCCCTGTGACAGGTCTCTGCCCACTGTGACGAGTCACAGGCTGTTGGCAGCATCCTTTGAAATCTTGGTAGAAGAAGCCGGGTCCACTCAACTCTTGACTATGCCTTCCACTAAGTTCCAGGGCATAGATACCATGGGCTACTGTCTTTGCTACTTTGCAACACAGATGGCTTTTACTCTGGTTTCCAATGCCTTGTTCCTCATTTCTGTCTGAGTCCTCAGTGGCCTTTGCTGTCCTTATTTCTATAAGTATTCTGATTGCAGCTACTCAAGTAAAATCATGAGTAGTTTGTGACTTTCCCTATAACTCTTTCTCTGAGCTTTCACAGAGTTATCCTTAATGTTCTGTTTATGGAAATACAGGCTTTTCTAGCCTACTTCTCCAGATTCTTCCACCTTCTAGCCATTTCTCTTCTCTTCCCTTCCCTATCTATCTGTCCACCTACCCACCCACCTATTTATTTTGTGATACTAGGATTTGAACTCAGGGCTTCACACTGGCAGAGCAGGTGCTCTGTCACTTGAGCCACACCTCCAGTTCATTTTGCTCTGGCTGTTTTGGAGATGGGGTCTTGTGATCTATTTGCCAGGGTTGGCCTTGAACTATGATCCTCCCAATTTCAGCCTCCCAAGTAGCTAGGATTTCAAGCAGGAGCCACTAGTGCTTGGCTCCTATTTATTTTTTAAGATAAGGTCTTGTTTTTTACCCAACACTGGCCTTGAACTCTCTATGTAGCGCAAGCTAGTCTCAAACTTGTGATCTTCCTGCCTTAGCCTCCTGAGTGCTGGGATTATAGGTGTGCATCATCATGCTGGGCTTCTCATTACCCAGTTCTAAAGCTGCTTTCATGTTTTCCAGTGTTTGTTATAGCAACAACACCACTTCTCAGTATCACTTTTTTCTAAGTTTGTTTTTTACAGCTGTAACATAAGTCCACAGACTGGGCATATTATAAGCAATAGTTTATTTGACTCATGGTCCTAGAGTCTGGGAACTCCAAGGGCTGTATCTGGGCCTTCACACTGTGCCATAATATGGTAGAAGGCATCACATGGTCAGAGAAAGCACAGGAAGTGGAGCAACTCCGAGCAAGAGAACATGTGCCAGGGAGATTTCACTTTTATAGCAAGGCTACTCCCTTGGAAACTCAGCCACTCCTGCAATCCATTTGTCAAGGTGAAGACAGAGGACTGGGAAAGTAGCTCAGTGATAGAAGGCCTGTCTAGTATACATAAGGTCCTAGGTTCGATCCTTAGCACCAAGATGAAAGTGGAGAAGGAGTATAGTACAAGCAAACCCAAGAGTGCTAGAATTTAGCATTGGTTCTTGAAGCTTGAAAGAAATGGTCCTAAGCTTTAAAGTAAAGAATAAAATATTCAGTTTGACTTCAGTGAGTTTGACTGGTGGGATCTCTTTGTGAGTTTGGACATACTGACTGAAGTACTTATAATGGGAAGATAAGAATATTGAGAGTTGAAACCAGTTATTTTGATGCAGTTTCTAGAAGAGATAAGGCTTTTGACTTCCATTATTTTCTTCTCCTAATAATCTGTACAACAGATACACCCAGCCCTTTATTCTTGACCTGTGCCATTGTTGGTTCTGGAATTTCCACATTGTTGCTCTTGCCTGAAAGTGGCCATGTTAGTGTCAAGTATAGGTTATTCTATTCAGCAGTTGCTGTGCTTCTATATACTGTGCCAGGCCCTGGGGATGTATAGATTCAGGATGACAGTACTTTCCCCTAGGGAGTTGGCTGGCCGTCAGCTTTTATGATGGCACTCATTAGCTCTTGTACCCAAATGTTTTGATGGTGTCTGTGGCAGAGAGAATAAGGGATGACTGGAGATGGTCAGTCTGCTCTCACATTCATCCTTTTTGTTTTTATTTTTTTTTAGACAGGGTCTTTCTTTGTAGCCTAGGCTGGCCTGGAACTTCTGATCTTCCTGCCTCAGCCTCCCAAGAACTGAGATTATAGGCATGCACTGTCACTCTTTCTTTTCTTTTTCTCACTCTTTATTTTCAGCTTTGCCTTTAATTTATGTATGTATATATTTATTTTTGGTGGAACTGGGGTTTGAACTCAGGGCTTTGTGCTTGCAAAGCAGGTGCTCTGCCACTTGAGCCACACCTCCAGACCATTTTGTTCTGATTATTTTGGAGAGGGAGTCTTGTGAACCATTTGCCTGGGGTTAGTCTCAAACCACGATCCTACCAATCTCAGTCTCCCAAATAGCTAGGATTATAGGGATGAGCCACCGGTGCTCAGCAAGCTTTGCCCTTTCTTACATATGCCTTTATTGCCCTGATATTTTTTATGTGCTTATTTATCTTTTAGCCTCTAACTTCATTGGCAAAGTGATGCAAAATGCATCACTGGCCAGCTAAGCAAGCTAGAGATAAAAGAAAAGAAATTCTCACAGCGTAGGAACCATGGCAGGATCTAGGAGAAGGAAAAAAAGAAGACTGCTATTGTACAACATTTGATATTTTGTTTAGGTTCTAGAAGGAAGGGACTGTTACACCACTGCAGGCCAGCTGGGAACCTGCCAGTGGAGCTCCAAGGCCTCAAAGAGCATTTGCAGGGCCCACGGAGGGCTCTGAAGGTGTGAGGTCATTGTGAGATGTCCATTGCCATGGTGAAAGGCAGCCTCTGAGCTGCCATCTCTGTTTTACTCTGTTCCTCTCTAAAACAGTTTAAGTTTGTGTCTGATTCCAAAGTAATAAAGATTTGTTTATAAAAATTTAAAATAGAGTAAGAAAATTGAGGAAGTGAATGCCCCTCCCTCCTCCCCCAACCGCCTCGATAATTTTAACAGTGTGGTATATATTGAGAGTAACACATGTTCTTTCATTCATTTAACAAATAGCTTATTTTTTAAAAAATTGTTTTCAACAGTATTGCGGCTTGAACTCAGCCTCACTCTTGCTAGGCAGGGACCCTACCACTTGAGCTATTCCACTAGCCCTGTTTTGTGATGAGATTTTTTTTGTTTGTTTGTTTGTTTTTATGGTGCTGGGGAATCAAACCCAGGGCTTCACACATTAACAAGGCAAGTGTTCTACCACTGAGCCATAATCCCAGCCCTGTGATGAGATTTTCTGATATAGGATCTGTCAAACTATTTGCCCTCGCTGGCTTCAAACCATGATCCTCCTGTTCTCTGCCTCCTGAGTAGCTAGGATTACAGACGTGAGCCACCAGTGGCTGGCTGCATATTTTTTCATTCATTTAACAAATAGCTTCTTTCCTTTAGCCTTCATTGAAAGCTAGAGGATGTGATAAAATGTTGCTCAAGAGTTAGGAAGTTGCACTCTTTGCAGAGGTTACAGTCTCATGAAGGAGAAGCACAGCCAAAAAGGTAGCACATAAATACACAGTAAAATTTCAACTGAGTGATGAAGTGATAATAAAGAAAAATAAAACAAGGTAGGAAATGTGGTCATGTGTAAAGTCTTTGAAAATGAACTGTACCACAGTGGTAAAACTCTGTTTCTGCCAGCAAAATATGTCCTTCTCACAGTAGGACACCCAGCTATTCAACTCTGCCAACAAAATCCTCATGATTTTTTGTTTTCTTCTTTGTGAACAAAGAGACATTTATGGATTGCTCTTGTGTGTTTTATTATGGCCTTAAAGTTTCCATTTCTGTAGAGTGAAATTGTTCCCAGTACAAACTGTGTTGGACTAAGATTTTTGTAAAGATTTCAACCTAAAAACTAAGAAGAATTTAAACCAGCTATTTGTCTTGGGGAATGACTCTTTGCTATATTCTTTTGTTCCTATTTAGAGAATATTGTGGTCAACGATTTTGATGGTTATGGTAATGGAAGAATTAGAGAAAACCAATTATGAACACTTTATAAAGGATAAATAGAACTTCCACTTCATGTGGCATATAGTGTACGCCTGTAATCCCAGCACTCGAGACAAAGGCAGGAGGAGCACGAGTTCAAGGCCAGCTTGAGCTACATAGTGAGGAATAAAAAAAGAAACCATAATAACAACAACAAAAAATACCCCAAAATCTTCAGAAACTGAAATAACCACAGTAGCAATAATAACAAAAAGAGAGAAGATGTATGAAACAAAGTTTTTAAAACACAGCCCTAAGCAACAAAGATCAGTGATCTCTTAGAGGTGGCTAACAAATGAGGTGGGCTCTAGGATGGCTCCAACTTGATTGCCTTGAGAAGTTCCACAGTGTGGAACAGGGTGAAACTTAGGCATGGAGCCTGGTGGACTCCCTGAGTTGTGGATACGGAGCTGAGAGTCTGGAGAGACCAAAGTGGCTAGAATTTATAAGATGGAGTACCACAGAGGAGTGATCAGCACAGAGAGGAGCCCTGTGGTCACAGACAGTCACCCTTTAGGATTCAGGAGAGCACCAATCAGCTTCCTTGTTTGAGGAAAGTATCTGAGGCTGGGTAAAGAACTGCCTCCAAAAGATTAATCTGAGTAATAGGGATTAGAGGAAGCCCTGTTCTCTACAGCAAGACTGTAATTCCTGGGGCATGTGGTAAAACATTCAGAAACATCATACTTCAGTAGTGAGAAGTAACCAGCTCTAGACTGAGCACTTTTCTAGACCACCTAACTAATCACAAAAGCAAGGCCCAAAAGAATCAAACCATTGCCAAATAACTATCCTCAAACAAGGCCCAATAATACAATAAGAATACAGTATCTAGTAACCAATAAAGTAAAATTCGCAGGGTCTAGCATCTAATCAAAGATTATCAAGTAGACAGGTTTGCTCAGTTGCCATAACAGAGTATGGCAAACTGGATGACTTAAATGACAGAAATTTATTTTCTTGACATCCTGGAGACAGAAAGTGTATGATAAAAGGTGTTAGCAGGGTTGGTTCCTCCTAGACCTCTCCCTTTAGTTTGTAGATGAACACTTTTTTCCTATGCATGGATCTGTTTCTTCTTTTGCATGTACATTTCCAAATTTCTGCTTATAAGGATTAGTCATATTGGATTAGGACCCACAGACACTATTTCCAAACACAGTCTATTCTGAGGTTATGAGGGTTAGGACTTCGTATGAATTGTGGGGGATATAAGTCAGCTCATAACCCTGGGCAAGCAGAGAGGCAGGAACTAGGACCTATAACAAGGAGAATGATCGGTGAATGAAAACCAACCCAGAGTGTGTATATGGTGATGCATATCTATAATCACCCCCCCCAAAAAAAATAGAAAGGCAACGAATCCATAGGACATCAAAACAGCTATTCTAACTATATTCCATATGTTCAAAAACTTATGTGAAAATTAACCTGAATTAAATTTCTAAGGTTGAAAAACCAGGATATGAGATAAAAGACACTGAAGAGGTTAGTGGCAGATTCAACTTTAAAGAAGAAAAGCTTCAACTATATAACATGAAAAAAAAAAAAAAGCACTTTCCAAAAGCATCATTAGGGGCTGGTGGAGTGGTTCAAGCAGTAGAGTGCCTGCTTAGCAAGTGTGAAGCCCTGAGTTCAATCCCCAGTACATCACACACACACACACACACACACACACACACACACACACACACACACACACCATCATCTAATAGGCTTCAAGTAACCTTTTATGTGGGCAATTTGAGTTCCCAGAGAAAGGGATAAGAGAGAAAAATATTTGAAGAACTATTGGGCAGAAACTTTCCTGGCTTGATAAAAACTATACATCTACCACTAAGAAGCTCAGTGAATCTCCTGCACAAGAAACATGAGGAAAGGTATACACTAAGGCACTCATAATTGAATTGGTTAAAATGAGTAATAATGAAAAGTTAACACACACAAGATCAGAGAAACAGGCAATAGCAGATTTCTTGACTGAAAAAACATGCAAATGAGAAGACAGTGGAGCAATATCTTTAAAGTACTGAAAGAAAAAAAAGCTATGCACCTACAATTCTTTACCAGAGAAAATATGTTTCAAAAATGAAGCATGGTAATGACATTTTCAGACATACAGAAGGTCAAAGAGTTCATGATCAGCAGACTCGTACTATAAGAAATGTTAAAGATGTCCTTTAGGCAGAAGTAAAATTACACCAGATGGAAATCTGAATCTTCACAAATGAATGAAGAACATTGAAAATAATAGTGTGATAAAATGTTTTTATTACTTAAATTTTATTTAGTAATAGGAAGTAACAGTGTACTACAGGGTTTATAACATGTAAAAATGAAATTCATGACAACAAATGTATAGACTGAGAAGAAAGAAATGTGAGTATACTCTTGTTCCTATACATGAAATGTTATCATTCTACTCAAATGTAGAATGTGATGAAGATAGATATTGTAAACCTTTAAACAACCACTGAAACTAGAGTTATTACAGATAATCCAATAAACAGCATAAGATGGAATTTTAAAATTGCTTGACTAATCCAAAGGATGGCAGTAAAAGGGAAAAGCAGAACAGAAAGCAGATGGAGCAAATAGAGACTAGACAAGATAATAGATTCAGACTTAATTTACCATACGCCTTAGCAGTGCCAAAAAGAAAAATGTAGATGGCCTAACTACTCAATTAAAAGAGAGAGATTGTTACTTGGATAAAAAAAGCAAGAGCCAACTGTATGTATCTATTAAAAATGTTACTTGGATAAAAAAAGCAAGAGCCAACTGTATGTATCTATTAAAAATAGTGTACTGGGCCAGGTGTGGAGGCTTGAGCCTGTAGTCCTATCTACTGGGAGAATTGAGTTCCAGGCCAGTCCAAGCAAAAAGTTTGTGAGACCCCCATCTCACTTGATGGCTGGGTGTGGTGGGGCATCCTAGATAAGTGGGGAAACACAAATAGGAAGAACCTTGGTCCAGGTGAGCCCAAGGAATTAAGAAACCCTATCTCAAAAATAACAAACACAAAAAGGATTGACAGAGTGGTTCAAGTAGCAGAGCATCTGCCTAGCGAGACTGAGGCCCTGCATTTAAACACCAATATCACCAAAACAAACAAAACAACAACAACAAAAAAAAACTAAACCAAAAAAACAATGTACTTTAAATATAACAAAAAGTTTAAGAGGATAGAAATAAACCATATTAATACTAGTCAAAATGTACCTGGGATGGATGTATTATTATCAAAGTAGATTTTAGAGCAAAGATCATTCCATGGTGACAAAGGGATTTGTTAAGGAAGAGTATATAACAATTCTAAATGTTTTTACACATAATTGACAGAGCTTCGAAATACAAAGCTCAAAAATTGATAGAACTGCAAGGAAGATAGATGCTTATGCATCTATCAGAGATTTCAGTAACTGTTAGAAGTAGGCAGAAAACCAGCAAGGATGTGGCAGAACTAGAGACCACTCCCAAGCAAGCTGACCTGATTGATTGGTAGTCCATCCAACAACAGCAGATACACTTCTTTTCTTTCTCCCTTCCTTCCTCCCTCCCTTCCTCCCCTTTCTGTTCCTCCCCTTTTCTTTCCTTTCCGCTCTCCTCTGACACTCTTCCTTTCTCCCTTCCTTCCTTTATACTTTGATACGGGGTCTTGCTATGTAGCTCAGGCTGGCTTCAAACTCACAACCCTCCTGCCCTTACCTCTCAAGTGCTGGGATTACAGGTGTGTACCATTATGCCTAGCTGGATGCACATTTTCTTCAAGTGTACATGGAACATGGACCTGACAGACCATAATCTGGGCCATAAAAAAGGTGTTAGTAATATAAAAGAATTTAAGTCCTACAAAGTATGTTTTCTGACCACAGTGAATTAAATTTGAAATCAATAACAGAAAGATACCTGGAAAAATCCCTATTTTGGAAGAAATAAAAAGGGAAATTAGAAAGCAGTTCTGTGAATGAAAATGAAGACACATGTATGCCCCTAAAGCATCCTGGGGGGCTTTTAGCACTAAATGCCTATAGCAGAAAGGAAGAAAGGTCTTCACAACACATATAATAAAGATCAAAGCAGAATTCAAGGAATGGAAAATGAAAATAGAGAATGGTAATAGCAGCTTTAATGTGTAGTAGACAAAACCTGGAGACAACCTAAATGTACATCAAGAGGTGACTATAGCCGGGTGCAGTGGCTCATGCTTGTAATCCTAGCTACTCAGGAAATGGGAGACCAGAGGAACATAGTTCCTGGCACATCTGAGGAAACAGTGAGACTCTACCTCAACCAATAAAAGCTGGACCTGGTGGTACACAGCTGTTATCCCAGTTACTCAGGAAGCATAAATAGGATCACAATCTAGCTCGCCAGACATAAAAGCGAGACCCCATTTGAAAAATAGCTAAAGCTAAAAGGACTTAGGGGCATGGCTCAACTGGTAGAGTGCCTGCCAAGGAAGCGGAAGACCCTGAGTTCAAACCTCAGTACTGCCAAAAAAAATTTTTTTGTGTATCCATACAGTGGAACATTAGAGTGAAAAAAAAAAAGTGACGCAGAGCACCAAAGATTTTTAGGGCACCAAAACTGTATTCTCTGTTGTACTATAATGGTGGATACATGCCATTATACATTTGTGAAAAATCCACAGAATGTACAATAGCAAGAGGGAAGCCTATTTGTAAACTGTGGACTATGAGTAAAAATGTGTCAGTGTGTGTTCTTCAGCTGTAACAAATGTGCCTCTCTGTGGGAGGTGTTGATAATAAGGGAGGCTCTGAATGGGGACAAGGGGTTTATGTATCTGCTGCTCAGTTTTGTTGTGGACCTAAAACTGCTCTAAAAGATAAAGTTAATTTTTTGAGAGAGAGTAAATGAACTGTTGTTAGAGGCAACAATGAATGAACAAATGAACTTCAAAATAACTATGCTGAGTGAAAGCTGCTAGTAAAAAGATACTCCATGTGTGTAAAACTAGCAAATTCATAGTAATCTGTGGTGACAGAAAGTGATGCATAGAAGCTTGGGGACAGAGGGCAGGTTGGAAGGGTTGGGAGGGAAGTATTAAGTGATGCAGGAGGAGGACACATGTAGTGGTTTAAACCTTTAATCCAGCTTTGAGGGAGGCACAGGTAGGTTTGTGGTCCGAGACTGACGCTGGGCAAAACTTTAGACTGTATCGGAAAGATAACTAAAGCAGAAAAGGTATGGGGGTGTGGTAGAATGCTGCCTTAGCCCTAAGTTCAAACCTCAGTGCCACCAAAAGAAGGAGGGCAGAGGAAATTTTTTGTATCGGAAAGATAACTAAAGCAGAAAAGGTATGGGGGTGTGGTAGAATGCTGCCTTAGCCCTAAGTTCAAACCTCAGTGCCACCAAAAGAAGGAGGGCAGAGGAAATTTTTTGGAATGATGGATATGTTCACTGTCTCGACTGTGGTGATGTTTGCACAGCTATTTGCATAAATTAAAATTTGTCATTTTTTACACTTTTTATGCAGTTTGTAGCAATTGTGTCATAAATGTGTGTATGTGTGACTGAGGTTTGAACTCAGGACTTCACAGTTGTAAAGCAAGTGCTCTACCACTTGAGCCACACCTCCAGTCCATTTTACTGTGGTTATTTTGTAGATGGGGTCTCAAGAACTATTTGCTTGGTCTGGCCTTGAATCTCAATCTTCCTGACTTCAGCCTCCCAAGTAGCTAGGATTATAGGCATGAGCCACCAGCCCCAGCTCACAATAAAGCTGTTTTTTTTAAATAAACATATCTCCTGGGAGCTTGGGGGAGAAATCCCCCACCCACCCAGCTTTCACTGTACCCATGTTGTTGCCTTGGTTCACTCTGTGGTAGAACTCCTCCGTGAGTTTTGCTCCTACCAGTCTTTGGTATTTGTGAACATAGTTAGTGATGGAGAAAACAGGATATCTCAGGGTCAAGTTTCCTTCTATCTTTTTTTTTTTTTTTTAATTTTTTAAAATTTCTGGCCATGTTTCAGTTATTCCAAATGAGGATTTATTGGACTAGAAAGAGTCAGCTGGTTGCAGGCCCAGGATGTGAACTCATGCCCAGTGAAGGCCATTCCTGAGCAAGTCATTTGATAGTTGTGAGATTGGGTTCCCTTTCTCTAAAACGGGAGCGTTATCTGTTCTGCTTCCCTAGCTGGTTGTACTAAGATTTCAAAAGATACCAGCAGCCTATGAGCATAAAGTTGAATAATGGTTTCTTTCCTACCTACTCACTCCATCTACTTTTTCTGTGATTCAAAAGAAGTTCACAGAAGACATGTATTTTACATGTTAATTTTTTGCCTGGTTTTTGTTTCTTGAGATATTAAGATACATATTGCTAATATATATTTAGTCCTAATATTTTTGTATTGCATTATCACAGGTTTCAGAACTTTCTCAGATACCTTTATTTATTTATTGCCTATGAAAATAGCACTGAAAGGTAATTTCTCTTTTGTTCTCTTCATTTTGACCCAGAGTCTCACTAAGTCTTAGCCTCCTGAATGCTAGAATTATAGGTATGCTCCTTCATGCCCAGTTTAAGAACAGGTAGTTTTTTGGTTTTAATTTTTAGACACTCCTGTTGTCTCAAGCAATTATAGTGGTAGACAGTGTTTGTTGAGTGAATAAGCTGAATAAAAAAAGAAGCTGGGCACTAGGCACTGGTGTCTCATGCTATTGTCCTAGCTACTCAGGAGGCAGAGATCAGAAGGATCAAAGTTTGAAGCCATCCTAGGCAAATAATTCACAAGACCCTATCTGGAAAAACCCTATCGCAAGGAATTGGGCTGGTGGAGTGGCTCAAGGTGAAGGTCCTGAGTACAAGCCCCAGTACCGCAAAAAAAAACAAACAAACTGTAATAACTTCCCAAATGGAATGACTTTTTAAAAAATTGTTTTATCCAGGCATAGTGGTTCATAACTGTAATCCTAGCTACTCAGAAGGCCAGCCCAGGCAAAAAAGTCCACAAGAACCCATCTCAACCAGTAAGAACCTGAGTGTGATGGTGAATGCCTGTCATCCCAGTTAGGTGGAAAGTTAAATAGGAAGATCAGGCTGCCCCATGCATGAATGTGAGAACTTACTTGAAAAACATCTAAAACTAAAAGGGCAGGTGACTCATGCTGTAATCCTAGCTACTTGGAGGCTGAGATTGGGAGGATCAAGGTTTGAGGCCAGGCTGGACAAATAGTTTCCAAGACCCAATCTCCAAAATAACCAGAGTAAAAATGGATTGGAGTTGTGGCTCAAGTGGTGGAGCACCTGCTTTGTAAACATGAAACCTGGAGTTCAGATCTTGGTCCCATTAAAAAAAAAAAAAAGTGCTTCCAAGATTTCACCTTGATGCTGCATCCTCCTGAGGGGAGGAACATTGTATCCTCACATGGCAGAAGGTAGGAGGACAATCTAGCAAAATGCTGTCTGAAGTCTCTTTTATAAGGACTGTCATCCCATTCACGAATAAGGAGCCTTCATGATCTAATCCCCTCGTAAAAGCTTCAGTTCTTAACATTAATTTTGGAGAGGGTACTTTCAAGCATCAGATAATACCGTTTCCTGGGTTTCCTGGTAGGACGAATTTCCCATGTTGGAAAGAATGGGATTTCTTACCATTTGCTGCCCCTCATTAACAAATACAAGAGAAGAAGAAAGAAAAGTGTGTGCTCTCTTTTCTAAGCAGGGTCTATGGCAAAGTAAGTGGAACACAGGATGAAATGAAAGAAGGTAGTAACTATAGAATCTGCCAAAACTCTAGGATCTGCACTGTTTCATTCTGGGCCAGCCAGAGCAGAAACTCAGATAAAATGTAAGATGATGATGTCGTTATACTGACCCCCTTTTGGGGGTGAGACCAGAAGTTTACCTTCTTGCCAGTAACCAGTATTTACCATGTAAGCAGGGAGAGCAAAAGGACCAAAAGTCCCTAAGTGTCAGCTTGCCACCTGCCATGGAATGGAGGCCTTGTCATGAAGCCAGGACCTCCTTAGGCCCTGACCTGGGCAGCAAATGGAGCTGCAGGTGCTGAAGAGGAGGGAGGGATCCCTACGGTACTAATCCTGACGGGTGAGAGTCCCAAATGCTGACGTGGGTCCAAAGTGTTTTGGAATACATTTTTAGTGTCTGGAAGGGACATGAGAAAAGAAGGATAGTGTAGAGAATGTATAGCTATCCTTATCTCAACCAGCAAAACCCCTTGTTCCTTCCTATTATTGCTTATACTCTCTCTACAACAAAATTAGAAATAAGGGCAAAATAGTTTCTGCTGGGTATTGAGGGGGGGAGCGGGAGGGGGCGGAGTGGGTGGTAAGGGAGGGGGTGGGGGCAGGGGGGAGAAATGAACCAAGCCTTGTATGCACACATGAATAATAAAAGAAAAATGAAAAAAAAAAAAAAAAAAAGGTAACTTTATGTAATGGTTGAATCCTGAGACAATGGCCTTTCAAGGCTTTTGAAATCCTCAATGAAATAGAAACTTGGCAATGCTAGTTATTTCCTATTTTCTGGATAATTTTACTAGCTCATGAAATACAAAAATCTAGTTGTTTTCTGGGAGGAAGAAGGGTAGGTTGGGAGGAGCCACTTCTGAAGAGGGATGACTAAGGCTAAAGATAAAGCAGTCAAAATAATTTCCAGGCTCTTTATAACCAGTGCTTAGCTTTTAAAAGCCAGACATTTCTCCACAACCTGGCTGATGCCAGGTTGTAACTAGGTTATAAAGGTTGGTCACAGTGAAAGCTAATGCACAGCTGACACTTAGGTATAGTAGCTTTGTGTGAGCACACTGTGCTTCAATGCATGTGTTGCACAAGGGAACAAGAGGGATAAACTCGCCTTGGGGACCTTTATGAAGGAGCCATAGCTACCACCCAAATGCCTGTCTGCTGTCTCTCAGGATTAAGAAAGATATGTTTGTTGAACTTTTATTTTATTTATTTATTTTTTTGTTGTTGAACTTTTAAGGTACCAGTTTTCCTAATTAGCTGATCTCACTTATACTCCCGGACTCCCCAGTGTCTTTCAGTGTTTGCTCATGGTGAGAAGGAAGGAATGGAAAGGAGAGTGGTAAGGGCAGAATAACTAAAAGGAAATGAGGAGAAGGAAAAGGGAAGAACCAGTAAAAGGAGGCACAGGGAGAATTAGTGAAAATAACAGTAGTTAAGTACTTTGACCCAATACTCTTCTCTTAAGCACTTGATATGCCTGACTTTATTTAATTCTTACAACTGCCTCATGAGGTTGGTTTCCTTACCCCATTTCACAGTTGAGAGAATCAAGGCACAGATGGTTTAAGTGGTTTGCCAGGACCACACAGCCATCCAGTAGCAGATCTGGGCTTGCTCCACAGCCTGTGCTGTAGCCATGGCACCTCCTGCCTTTGGTTAGGACTTTCACACATATGATCTTTAGAAAAGGGAAGTATTGTGGGCTAAAAATATAGGGCAAATGTCCGTTAAGGGAAATGACTTTGTTAACTATATTAAGCATACTGCTTTTCTTCTCTGATAGTGTTAGTGACCAAACACTAGTGCTTAAGGCGTGGGCTTCTGAGGTCACAAGTCTTCCACAGAACCTTTGTTGGGGTTGACCCATTCATTAGCTTCGCACTTTTTTTTTTTTGTTTTGTTTTGTTTTTGGTGGAACTGAGTTTTGAACTCAGGGTTTTACTCTCCCAAAGCAGACACTCTACCTACCACTTGAGCCATTCTTCCATTTTGCTTTGGTTATTTTGGAGATGGGATTTTGGGAACTATTTGCCTGGGCTGACCTTAGTCCTCTCAATCTCAGCCTCCCAAGTAGTTAGGATTACAGTGTGAGCCACTAGCCCCCAGCTAGTTTAGCACTTTATTTGTTTGTTTGTTTATTTATGGTATACTGAGGTTTGAACTTGGGGTCTTGTGCTTGCTACCCAGGTACTCTATCAATTGAGCCATATCCCCAAACCTTTTTGATTATTTTTCAGATAGGATCTGGTACTTTTTACTGGCCTTGGATCAGGATCCTCCTACCTGTGCTTCCCTGATAGCTGGGATTCATAGGTATGTACCACCATGCCTGGTTTGTTTGTTGAGATGAGGTCTTGCTAACTTTTTGCCCTGGATAGCTCCTAATCTTTGCTTCCTGAGTAACTGGGATTACAGGCATGCTAGCTTGGTACTTTTAATCTGATCAGAGCTGTGGCTGTGGCTGGTAAGTTCTGGGCCTTGACTGTGCATGCTGTGGGGAAGTAAGGAAGGCTTCACAGGAAGCCATACCTCATCAGCACTGCTAGCTCTTAGCAAGCATCTGGGAGTATGACAGCTGATGAGTCACTGCATTGTGGAGATACTGAGAACATGGAATGGTCCACTGCAATCAATTTAATTGGGAATTGAAGCAAAGACTGTGTGTTGGTCAGCTTTCTGCTACTCTCACAAATACCTCTGATAACCAACTGACACAGAGCAAGGGGTTATTTTGGCTCACAGTTTTGGAGGTTCCGGTTTGTGATTGGTTGGCCCTGTTGCTATGTGATGAGAAAGCACATCATGGCAGGAGTGCATGGCAGAATAAAGCCACTCACCTAATGATCAGGAAGCAAAAGAAGCATGAAGAATGGGGTGTGGTCCCATAATCCTCTTCTTGTGACCTGAAGACCTCCAATTAGGCCCGGTTGCTGAAAAGTTCCAGCTCCTCCTGATGTTGCCATGGACTGGGGACATGAACCTTTGGGAGTGGGAGACACTTACCCAAACCATTAGCAAGCCATATGTGGTGTGTGTGTGTGTGTGTGTGTGTGTGTGTGTGTGTGTGTGTGTGTGTGTGTGTGTGTGATAGGATTAGGGTTTGAACTCAGGGCTCTGTACTTGCAAAGAAAGTACTCTACCACTTGAGCCACACCTCCAGTCCATTTTGCTCTGGTTATATTGGAAATGGGGGGTGGTCTCATGAACTATTTGCCTGGACTGGCCCTGAACTGTGATCCTCCTGATCTCAGCCCCCCAAGTAGCTAGGATTACAGGCATAAGCTGTTGGTGCTGGGCTTTATGTGCCCCTCTTTAAGAAAATAAAGAACCTGGAAGCTCAGGCTTTCCAGATAGGAAAATGAAAGGGTAAGGGTCCACTCACAACTAAAAATAGTGCTTTGTTAACAAAAAAATCTACATTAGGGTCCTTTAAGGAGCAAGTTCTTATATTGTGAAGTTATTAAGTGACTCTCTTTCTCCATTTAAAAAGCACTCTGCATGCACAAATAAATACTTAAGCCAGTGGGTACAGGCTGATGCTCACCACCATTGTTTTGGGCCTTGCCCTCTTGAAGAGAAACCTGATTTTTGCAATCTGAGAAGTGACATGTGACTCTTGTGTGATCCTCTTTGCCCTCTGCCCCATTATAGCAAACCCTAAAGCCTTATGTAAAGATAATGATGCCACAAAATGATGGAGCAGTTGCAACATAGACTCCTGAGTGACTGTAAGTAGAAGCCTGGCTAATCTGTGCTGGGCACATAGCAAGAGAAAGAATAAATGATTGTTCTTTATGCTACTCAAGATTTGATAGCTGTTTGTGACTGCAGCATAATTTAGCCTATTCATGCTAGTGCAATCCCTGGATCTTTTTGTTATAGAAAAGAAATACATTGAAGAAGATTCTAGGAAGATGATATAGCATGAAGCTATATCATCTTCTTGTTATCTAGACAATAATTGCAGTGTAGAATCTGTCTGGTATATCTGTTTTGAATTCTGGAGTCGGTTGAAGGTTTGCAACTTGGAGTTTATTCCGTTATTTTCAGCTCATATCCAGTGGCAGCTAACCATTCCCTATCCACAGGCCCTTGGCAGGTGGCTATGTAACATGTTCCTGGAGCAGTCTGTGACACAGCTTGCAAGAGCTAGTGTGAGCAAAAAGCATCCTGCCCTTGAAATATCAGGGTTCTGTGCTCTAATTACTGCTGCTTCTGAACACAGAAGTACAGACATTGAGGCACACAGCCACTGTTGCAACCCATCCCACTAAAGTGACTTCCAGGGAAATTGAAAGTTAGGATCCTTTTCTCTCTGCCTGCCATCCATCCAGCTTTCTTTTCTTCTTTCTTCTTTCTCTCTCACTAGGGTTTGAACTCAGGGCCTCATGCTTGCTAGGCAGGTACTCTTAACTGCTTGAACCACTTCACCAGCCATTTTTTTGTCATGGGTTTTTTGAGATAGAGTCTTAAGAACTATTTTTCTGGGACTGGCTTTGACCCATGATCCTCCTGATTTCTGCCTCCTGAGTTGCTAGGATTATAGGTGTGAGCCACTGGTACCCACCTCCCTCCATCTTTTTTTTCTTTCTGCTTTTGGAATCCGGAAGTTAAAGACTGGTACATTTCAATTAGAAAATGATTGTGCATGCCTAGGGGCAGACTGCTAGAGTACATACAAATAATAAATAACAGCAACCCCTTTCCCCCAGAAAAAGCAATTCTGGGGAAAAGAAGAGATCTGAATTCTGGAGTTACTACATTAATGTAGCAAATGTCCAGTTTTCAACAACAAAAACCCATGAGCACATAGAAAACAAATAGCAAAATAACAGATGTAAGTCCTTTCTTATCAGTAATTACTTTAAATGGATTAGACTTGCCAATCAAAAGATACAAAGTATGAATAAAAAATATACAACTTGGGCTACAGATGTAGCTCAGCAATGGAGTGCTTGCCTTGTATGCTCAAGGCCCCAGGTTTCAATCCCTAGCACAAAAAAAATTAAATGATAACTATATGTTATCTGCAAATAACTTGCTTTAGATTCAGGCATAAACAGATTGAAAATAAAAGAATGCAAGAAGATATTCCATGCAAATAGTAAGCAAAAGAGAGCGGTGTCTATACAACAAAATAGACTTTCACTTAAAAAACTTGACAGAGACAAGAATGACATGATATATTAATAAAAGCATTAAGGCAGCTGGAAGATGTAACAGTTACAAACATTTATAAACCTAATGACAGATCAAGCAAAAACTAATAGAAATTAAGGGGAAGATAGATAACTGCTATAGTTTGGATCCAGAATGTCCCCCAAAGGCCCAGTTGCTAAAGACTTGGTCTCCAGCCTGTGGTACTAGTGGGAGGTGATGGGACCTGTTGGAAGGAAGTAAGGTCATTGGGGATATGCTTCTGAAGAGGATTTTGGGACCCTGGGCTCTTCCTGGCTCTTCTCCACTATACACTCCTGCCATGATGTGCTGTGCTACCACAGGCCCACAGTGGTGGGGCCAAGAGACTATGGGCTGAAGCTGTGAGGCAAAATAAACTTTTCCTCTCTTTAAGTTGACTCATCTCAGGTATTTGTCACAGCAATGTGAAGTTGACTAAGACAACTCTATACTAATGGATAAAATTACCAACATGAGATAAGTGAAGAAATAGAAAACTCAACACAATAAATCAACAAAGTCTAATAGGCATATACTCTACTCTGGGCTAAAAGTTCACAAGACCCCCATCTCAACTAATGGCTGACTATGGTGGTACCCGCCTGTCATCCCAGCTACATGGGGAAACACAAATACTCCTGGGCCAGCCTAGGCATCAAGAAAGACCCTATTTCAAAAATAACCATCTCTCTCTCTCTCTCTCTCTCTCTCTCTCTCTCTCTCTCAAAAATAACCATCTCTCTCTCTCTCTCTCTCTCTCACACACACACACACACACACACACACACACACACACACAGCTGATGGAGTGGCTCCAGTGGTAGAGACCCTGCCTAGCAAGTGCAAGGCCCTGAGTTCAACCCCTAGTACCACCCCCTCTCCAAAAAAAAGTAAGAAAGATTTCAAATCAGCAACCTAACTTTACAGTGCTAGCAGAAGAAAATGATATAGAGTAGAGATAAATGAAATAGAGAATAGAAAAAACTATTCTCAATGAAATTGACAATTAAAATGAAATTAAAAGTTGACTCTTTGAAAAGATCAATAAAATCGACATCCAGCTAGATGAACTAAGAAAAAGAGGGAGAAATCTCAAATTACTAATATCAGAAATTAAAATAAGAGCATTGCTAATGATCATTAGGAAAGTGCAAATCAAAACTATGATGAAATGCCACCTCACACCCACTAGGATGGCTAATATAAAAATAAAAACTGCAGAAAATAACAGTTGGTGAGGATGTGGAGAAATTGAAACCCTGTGCACTGTACTTTTAATCAGAAGGGTTAGGGTAGAAACTAGATTTACCTTTGTTAATTCATTAACAAGTATTTCTTGAGCACCCAAGTGCTAGGTACTAGTGACAGCGTTAAAAACATGATATTTCATGGGAGAGACATTGTGGAAATGATTATATAGATAAATATTTCCTCACAGACCTTAATGGGAAAGGAAAGAGATGGAAAGATTAGATTAGGTAAGTGGCCTAGGGAGACTTTTCAGTGGTAGCATTAAGTCCGAGACCTAGCAGAGGACAGGGCTGGGAGGCACAGAAAATGGTATTCCAAGTGGGGAAACACAGTGGCCTGGGGTCTTTGCTTTAGATGCTCTTGGCAGGATTAAGGGGGGCCCTGGCTTGACCAGATTTACATGTTAAAAAGGTCCGTCTGGCTGCATAGTAGAAAATACTGATGTGAGGCAGAGAGTTCCATTTAGCAGGGCATTGGTCTCCAAAGTGAGGTATGACAGTCACTGTGGTCTGGGAAGGAAATATCAGGCCTTCTAAATACATTTAGACTTAGAAATTAACATCCACACATATATATGTATATATATATATATATATATATATATATATATATATGTTCACAACAATTATACTTGTGTATAATGAGTATGTAGATAGTTAGGACATGCTCAAAAATGTCACTAATAGAATGTATAATCAAAAGAGTTTGGAGTGGGGGTCTAAGGTGTGGCAAAAGTGGAAAGGTACCTACCTTCCTAGCAAGTGTGAAGCTAAGTTCAAACCCCAGTAATAAAAAAAAAAAAATTGAGGGTGGGCTGTAGTATGGCTCAGTGGTAGAGCACTTGCCTAGTATGCACAGGGCCCTGGTTCCATCACCAACACTGAGAGACAACAAAAAGATTTGGGATGGCTGGTATGGGCAAGAAATGTTTCTGGTCTGCAGTGAGAGGTGGTGGTTGAAGTGACTAGAGATAGATGGGTTTGAAACAGATTTCAGAAACTTGGTGTGGGTTGCAAGGGGAGGAAGGAGCAAGGAGGGGGTTTCAGGAGCCTACCACAGATGCTTGGATACATGATATTTGCAAGATGGAGAACCTGGGGCAGAGGCAGGTTTGGGGGAGGAAGAGGGGAGAGATCAGGAATTTGGTTTTGGACATATTAATTTGGAGTTGCCTGGGATACTTCAAATGGAAACCCAAGGAGAAGACAGGTAAGGAAACACATATTGGTCAGGGGGGCCAATATGCCGAAGAACCCAGCCCACCCAAAGTGTCTCTTACTTTGGGTCACTTGTGGTCACTTGAGGACCAGGACAGTGGGCCTGTAGCTCCACACACACTTCCTGCATCTCACAGACATAGGCTCTTCTCACATTTCCTTAGCCACAGCACATCACCTGGCCACTCCTAATCTTAAAGGAAGAGGGAATGTGCCATCCTGCCATAAGTCCAGAGAGAATCAGAGAGCAGCTTTGTCTACTGCCTGGCAATTCTCCAGAAGACCTGCTGGTGTTCAGGCCATTAGTAGATACAGGTGGAGCAACAGCTTGCTCAGAACATCATTACCTCCTCTGTTACACTCAGGGCATGCCCTGGGGGACCTTGGACAGAAAGTGTTCTAGTAGAACTTCTTGAGGAATACACAGGTACAAATGTCCTCAGAATGAAGGTGGCAGGAGAACCACTCTGCTGCTCTCTATCTTGTAAGTTAGCCTCCCTTCTCCACCAGTTACTAGAATGATCTGCAACCTTAAGCTACTGCTTTTAAGCACTAATCCATTAAAGAGCAATTGTGCTTTAAAAAGCCAGAGCAAGAAATTTAGAGCTCACCTTGATGCTTTGGTCAAGAAAGGTTCCTGGGTGGTAAGGGTTAAAGAAACTAAGATGTACCTGCTTCTCCCCCCTCCGCCCCCGCGCCTCTAGAAGGCCTTTTCTGTTTAGTTTAAAGTTTACTGCTGGCATCTGCTAAGCATCTCACTCTCTTAACTCATTCAGAATGCACAACAGTCCCTTCGGTAGATTCTGTTGCATTCCCAGGAGAGACCCTCTCTGTCTGGGGGCTTCTGTAACCCAGTTTCCACCATCTGCATTTAAACAGCTATCCCAGACTGTCAAAGAAAGACAAATCCCTGTCACAAAGTGGTCATCAGAAGCCTAGCAGGCATCACTGCCACGCTCCCTGCTCAGCTGCTGTTAGCTCAGCCAGCCTCCACAGGCCCACTAGGCCCCATAGGCCTGCTCCTGTTCTTTGGACTCTTCCTCTGTGGCCCATCTGTGAGATGCTTATGGAGGGGCCCATGCAGGTGGGATGGGCCCCTGGTCCTGATGCTGGGGAGATGAGCATGGTAGGCATGCCATGAGCGGGCAGGGCAGGTGGGGTGCACTGGCTGAGGTCATGTACTGCATTCCAGGAAAGGGAGAGCAGTGGAGGGTACAAAGCCAGTGCCTGGGAAAGCTAGCACTGCCCTCCAGAGCTGACCAAAAACTTACTGTTCACTGACTGGGTTGATAAAGAATTTATAAACATGAGTATTTATTGACTTGTGACAACTTGAAGAGAGTCTGAGGTTACCATGTGAAGTGAAACTCCACAGTCTGAGGTGCAGGAGGTGAAATCAAGAGCAGTTACTATGGAGGCCTGACCTTGGGTGAAACTTTTCCTGTTCTGTTTCAAGCAGATGCTATTTGACAAAAAGGCATTTTAAGGTATATATATATATATATTTTTTTTTTTTTTTCCTTTAACTAAGTACAGGAACTTCCTGGATGGGAAACAAGCCCAGTCACTGAAGGTTCCATCAGTAGAGAAGGTCCTATGGGTTCCCATCGTTGCTGGACTGGCTTTTGTTCTCTCAGAAAAGGACTCTGAGTCCACCACTGCTTCATATTTTGTCTCCATTTCGCAGCTCAAAGTGGTAAAAAGGGCATCAGCTTCCTGAAATGTCAATGATAGCATCTATCAGATGGTTTGCACTGAAACTTTTTTTTTTTTTGATGGGACTTGGGTTTGAACTCAGGACTTCATGCTTGCACAGCAGATGCTCTACCACTTGCGCCACACCTCCAGTCCATTTTGCTGTGGTTATTTTGGAGATGGGGGTCTCTCAAACTATTTGCCCAGGCTGGTCTCAAACTGAGATTCTCCCCATCTCAACTTCCCAAGTAGCTAGAATTATAGGCATGAGCTGCTGATGCCTGGCTACCATGAAAGGATGTATTGTAGAAAAAAAAATACACCCTGGAAATTTACACAAAGGCAATGTTTTACTCCCGAACAGGAATTTTTTTTTAAAGGAATCAATAACTTTATCCAACTGGAAGCCTTCCTGGCTTGAGTTGGACACATAGCATTTCTCACTAAGTATGATGAGCTCAGCCTCATTATTTTTTTCTGTATAACCCTTGAAATTGAGGACAGGGAGTCTATTTTTAAAAAGTGTCATTTGCTTTCTGCCTGTTTTATTGTCCATCTCCATCTCCCACTCCAGATGCTGGGAGTGGAACTCAAGGCTTCACGCATGGTAGGCCAGTCCTCTGCCACTGAACTATACCTCCAGCTCCTGCTTGTTTCCTTTGAGCAAAAGCAGGGTGAAAGCACCTTTCTGCTAGTCTTAAAGGGCTGCAGGTTGCCAGGATGGAGAAAGGTGTGTACTTCATAGCACCAGCAAATTCCGTCCATAGGATGTCAGAACATCAGCTGGCTTAGCAAAGGCTGTGCCAGCTTTCACTTAAGAGTGGGGTCTTTTGGGGGGTGATTGAACCATTACTTTTTCTGTCTGCTGTTACTGATTCAGTCTCTGACAGTTCAAACCTCTTAGAAAAAAATAATAGTTGAGAGGAGTTTAGTTCTAGTTGAGTATCTCTTTAGAAGACATAGAAGGAGAATAGATAGGAAAGAGAAAACAGATAAGAGAAAGGATGTGGAAGTACGATTATGGAATGTTTCTAATTCTGATGTGCTGGAAGGAACCAAACATGTTCATTCCAAGAAAATGGGATATATAAAAACTGAGGAGACTGCTCAAGTTAAGATTTTTTTCTAAAATAATGTTAGTTTCTTAATTTTCCTGACAAAAACAGTAATTCTGTTTTGCATAAAATTTTGGTGCACTACTGTTTGTTTGGCTTGCTGTATTAGCTTGCTGGATTTCTGCTGGTGTCACCATATTCCCTAGTCCAATGGGAATCCTGTGTATCTGTGTGAATGCTCTGAACCAGCAGTGTCCATCTGGATATCAGGAAAGGTGAACTGTATTCCGTTCCAGTGGTCTTGTACACAAGCCTCAGTTTTGTCATCTGTGACACATGGCTTATATACAGCATTTTACAAGCCAGAAGATATGAGGCCTGGCAGTTGATGCAGCAAAACCAGAATGCTTACAAAGTCTGAGGCACAAATAGGAACTGCTATTGTGGCACCACAGCTGAGGTCAGTTAGGTAGCCTTCCTGCCCCAGGCTCTTCTATATCTTCCTGGCTTCTCTTCTACTTCAGACAGCATGCACTCCTGTGTCCTTTGCTTCTGTCCCCACACTCATGAACTGATAGTGTATGTAGGGAACAGCTTTTCAGGACAAATTTTGGTTTTTGGTTTTTGCTTATTGCCTCATGTTATTTCCTGCTACATTCAATTTACTTGACTTTTTTGACTTGTTGAGGCTAGAAATTCCTACCATTTTTTTAATTTGCTTTTGAAAGTAGCTTGGATTTTTTTCTTAGTACTAAGGATTTAGCCTAGGTGGGCCTTATACATGCTAGGCAAGCACTCTACTATTGTATACCCCAGTCCCAAGCTTGGATCTCAGTCCTTAAAGATTAAAGGGTTTATTTGGCCACTCCAGGATGGGTTCATTAATCCCCAAATTCCTGTCACTCTTGGGTTTGTGTACAAACCAGTGAGAAGGAAACTGGCATCCTTAGCACCATTAACTGTTCTGTTCCAAATACCAGATGGGCGGATACCATGTGACACTCTGAAGTATAGGTGGTGGCACATTAATGATGGTGGACAGTCACTTTTAGATGAAATACTGATTGAGTGCAAACCATGCCCAACATTGAGGTGGCTCTGCAGAGACAGGTGAGAAGGTCATTAAGGTGAGGCAGGCGGTGAGTCATAAGGTGTACAGGATGCTGCTGGCCAGACAGGCTGTGTTCTTTAGGCCAGGCCAACTATAAGTCACAAAGAAATCCTCCACACCTGGGGCACTTGCTTAATTTCTCATCCTTGGCAAGATTGTAGTCACTGTCCAGCAAGAGTTCTGGACTGGTTACCAGGGGTACAAACTGACGTTCCCAGTCCTGTTCTAAAGTGGACCCAGCAGCAGCCCAGCATGTACAGAATATGAATGGGATGGGCTTTTATCTGGCAGTATTCTTCCCTCTGGAGCCTTTATTTGAGTCCTCAGGGTGGGACATGAAGAAGTTACCATAGCCCCAAGTTTGTCTTGAGAGAGTTATCTTTTGGAACATCTAGAGAGTGAAATTCCATGTTCTGCTTATAGATTTGTTTATTCTTTAAAATTTCTCCTTGGGTTCTTTACTCTTACCTCCATGTACTTGTTCATACTTCTGAGAATTAGCTTTAAAGGCCGTTAGACACAGTATCTGTTTTGGTAAACAAATGGGGGGAAATGAGGCTTTCCCTTAGCTCTAGAATTTGGAAAAAGCACTAAAAAGTTTGTGATAGTTCTGATTTATTTGGTCATTATTTTGGTATTTCTGAGACAAAGAAAAACAAACTTAATTTCTCCTACTACATGCTCACAACACAAATCACCTCTGTGATCCTAAAATGTGTGCTTTATTCTGGTTTATCTTCATTTCCTGAAAATCTTTAACCTTTTATTAAAATACATGGGTATTTATCCAACCAGGAAACAGTCAATTCTGCGGTGGTAAGACAGCACCAGCTCCCACAAGACTGTGCCTAATTCAGTCTCCGTTGCAAGTTTAGGCCTTTGGGAACTGCTGACTGGCTGCCTATAAACAGGGGTTTCCATGACCCCTCTTTGAATTCCATTAAATTGCTAGAACACTTCTCAGAACTAGGGAAAACACTTAAATTTATCAGTTTATTATAAAGCATTTTTGGGGCATTTTGTGGAGCTGAGGTTGGAACCCAGTGCCTCATGCATACTAGGCAAGTACTCTACCAGTGAGTCATACCCCTAGTCCTATTACAAAGGATATTTTAAAGATATAAGTAAACATCCAGGGCTCTGAGTGCAAGGGCTCCCATGGAGTTGGGCTGCAATGCCTCCTGGCATGTGGATGAGTTCTTGTTTGCCTTCCTATCTGCCTCCATGCATTGAGCTGTCCATAAGCTCTTTGAACCTTGTCCTCTGGGTTTTGTGGAGATTTCATTGCATAGGTGTGATTGAAAAATGGACGACTACATAGAAATGTGATTAGACAAAAAAGATCTGATCTAATGCAAATAGACTAAGGAGGGAGCTTGCCACAAGGCCTGTCTGGTCATCTTCTTGGCCTCTTCATATATCAGGACCCCATCTGAAATGGGGAATCTCATGAAAGATAGGGAAGACTAGTTTCTATGGTCTACCTTGAGAAGAATAATTCTGGTTTCTGTGGCCTGCCTTGAGATGAAAAAAGAAAAGGTGAAAAGAGAGTATTGAAGGTCAGAGAGGGATTTTGCCTTTTGAGGCCTAGTGTGCTCCAACACTATAACAGAATATCTTTCACCTTACCACTCTCAGGCTATTTCAAAGCTGCTTCAAGAATCAAAGACAAAGACTAAATACTTTAAAAAAAAAAGTATTGCTCTAGTCACTTAGGAAATAACAAGGGCTACTGATAGTTTTTCAATTGCAAGTTTCAACCCGTTAGTGAGCACTGAAATCAGTTCAGCAAGTTTCCATTAAAGAAGACTTTTGATACTATTCAACAAAGGCTTCAGCTTCTTAGTGTCTCTGCTGGCAAATAGTATTTTATGTATTTTAAACTACATTCCTTACAATTAAGATCATTAATAATTTCATGAGAACTGATGCTTTTTGACCAGTGTTTCAAAGAAGAAATCATAAAGCAAATTGTAAATTACTTTGAGATGAAGGAAAATGAAGACACAACATACCAAAACTTACAGGATATGGTTAAAGTACTTAGAGGAAAATTTATACCAGGAATACCTATATTAAAAAATAAAACTTCAAACCAATAAGCTAACCTTCAACCTTAAGACACTGGGAAAAGAACAACAAACCTAACGCAATGAGGACAAAGGAAACAATAAAGAGTAGAACAGAAATTAATGAAGTATTGGATTGGTGAAGTGGCTCAAGTGGTCACAGTGCCTGGCCAGCAAGTGTAAAGCCCTGAGTAAAACCCCAGTGCTGCCCAATAATAATAATCATAATCATAGTGAAATATGGAAGAGAAAAACAAAAGAGAAAATCAATAAAACCAAAAAGTGTTCCTTTGAAAAGATAAAAAATTGAGAAATCTTTAAGTGGGCTGACCAAGAAAAAAAGAAGTAAAAGGATTATAAGGGAGTACTATAAATAATTATATACACTAAATTAAATAACTCAGACAAAATGGACAAATGCCTAGAAATACACAAACAGCTTAAGGTAATTTAAGAAAAAAACACTCTGCATGAACCTATAACAAGAGAAGAGGTGAATTAATTATTTAATTTAGTTTAAAAATTGCTCACAAAGAAAAGCCTTGTTGATAAATTTTAACAAAGATAAATTTGTCTTCACAAACTCTTCCAAAGAACATATGTGGAGGGGATATTTCCCAATGTAGTTTATAAAGTCAGAGTTATCCCAATACACTAACCAGACAAAGATACCATAAGAAAACTGTAGATAATACCTCTTATAAATATCAATACAAAAATCATCAACAGGTCTGGCAGAGTGGTTCAAGTGGTGGACTGCCTGCCTAGCAAGCGTGAGACCCTAAGTTTAAACCCCAATAACACATGCACACAAAAATAAAACAAAATTTTAAAATCCTCAACAAAATATTTGCAAACCAAATCTAGTAATATAAAAGCTATTTATATATCATAAATAAGTGAGATTTATCCTAATAATAAAGTCAGCAAGATTGCAGGATATAAGATCAATATACAAAATCAATAGTATTTCTATTAATATTACAGTCTACTAATATTATAATGAATAATCCAAAAAATGAGTATAAGGAACAATTCCACTTACCATAGCATCAAAAAGAGAAAAGATTTCCAGGAGCCAGTGGCTCATGCCTGTAATCCTAGCTACTCAGGAGGCAGAGATCAAAAGGATTGCAGTTTGAAGCCAGGCCAGGCAAATAGTTTGTGAGACTTTATCATGAAAAAACCCTTCACATAAAAGGACTGGTGGAGTGGCTCAAGGTGTAGGCCCTGTATTCAAGTCCCAGTACCACAAAAGAAAAAAAAAAGAGAGAGAAAAGAAACAAGGTATCTTGAAATATTGAATCTTTCCATAAAGGATCATGTTGATTTATCATTATACCACATCTCATTTCATACTCCTAACTAAAATACTATAGTATTTTCTTCATTTCTTGTTTTTTTAAAAATATTATTGTTGTTTCGGGTGCATTTTGTGACAATTACAAAAGCTCTTACAGTATATCATAGGGGGTGGATTCAATTATGAATTCCTGGAATAGTTTCAATAGGTCTCATTTTTCCATTTTCATACATGAATATATATAATATTTCCACCATATTCACCTCCTCCACCCTTTCCCTATATCCTCTCCCCTGCCACTGGTACCAACCTCCAGAAAGGACCTGCTTTACCTTCCTGTTCTCTGTTTTTGAAAAAAGTCATTTTGTTGTTGAAGATAGCTGTATAGGGTGTTTCATTGTGACATTTCCATGTAGATATGTATTTTAACCCAAATTGATTCATCCCCTCCATTTTTTTCCTTTTTCACCATAAGAAGTCCCCTTCTTATGGTGATTTCAATAGGATTAAAAATTCTATATTCATTCTTATATAGGAAATACACCAATATAACCATATTCACCTTCTTCCTTCTTTTACCCTTCCTCTCCTAGTAGTGACCTCCCCTTAGCATGATCTGTTTTTATAGTATTGCTTGTGTTTGTATTGGGCCTACATTCTTCATGTGAGAGAAAACCTGTGGCCTTTGTCTTTCTGAAACTATTTAATGTCACTTAAGATGATGTTCTCCAGTTCCATCCACTTACCTGCAAATGACAATATTTCATTTTTCTTTATGGCTGGATAAAATTCCATTGTATATAAACACCACATTTTCTTTTTTTTTCTTTTATTATTCATATGTGCATACAAGGCTTGGGTCATTTCTCCCCCCTGCCCCCACCCCCTCCCTTACCACCCACTCCGCCCCCTCCCTCTCCCCCCCACCCCTCTCCCCCCCACCCCCTCAATACCCAGCAGAAACTATTTTGCCCTTATTTCTAATTTTGTTGTAGAGAGAGTATAAGCAATAATAGGAAGGAACAAGGGTTTTTGCTGGTTGAGATAAGGATAGCTATACAGGGCATTGACTCACATTGATTTCCTGTGCGTGGGTGTTACCTTCTAGATTAATTCTTTTTGATCTCACCTTTTCTCTAGTTCCTGATCCCCTTTTCCTATTGGCCTCAGTTGCTTTTAAGGTATCTGCTTTAGTTTCTCTGTGTTAAGGGCAGCAAATGCTAGCTAATTTTTTAGGTGTCTTACCTATCCTCACCCCTCCCTTGTGTGCTCTCGCTTTTATCATGTGCTCAAAGTCCAATCCGCTTGTTGTGTTTGCCCTTGATCTAATGTCCACATATGAGGGAGAACATACGATTTTTGGTCTTTTGGGCCAGGCTAACCTCACTCAGAATGATGTTCTCCAATTCCATCCATTTACCAGCAAATGCTAACATTTCATTCTTCTTCATGGCTGCATGCATCCATTGTGTATAGATACCACATTTTCTTAATCCATTCGTCAGTGGTGGGGCATCTTGGCTGTTTCCATAACTTGGCTATTGTGAATAGTGCTGCAATAAACATGGGTGTGCAGGTGCCTCTGGAATAACCTGTGTCACAGTCTTTTGGGTATATCCCCAAGAGTGGTATTGCTGGATCAAATGGTAGATCAATGTCTAGCTTTTTAAGTAGCCTCCAAATTTTTTTCCAGAGTGAACACCACATTTTCTTAATCCTGTCATAAGTTGTGAGGCATCTTGGTTGTTTCCATAGCTTAGCTATTTTGAATAATGCTGCAATAAACACGGGCATGCAAGTGTCTTTATTGTAACCCAACTTAACATTCCCTTGGGTATATCCCTAGGGGCGGGATTGCTGAATCATATGACAGTTCTGTTTTTAGTTTTCTCAGGAGCTTCCATACTGTTGTCTATAATAGTTGTGCTAATTTACATTCCCACCAACAGTGTATGTGGGTTCCTTTTCCCCCACATCCTCACCAACATTTGTTCTTTGTATTCTTTATGATAGCCATTCTAACAGGAGTGAGGTGGATATCTTAATGTGGTTTTGAGTGCATTTCCTTTATGGCCAGAGATGTTAAGCATTTTGTCATGTTTTTTGGCCATTTGGACTTCCTTTGAAAAAGCTCTGTTCAATTCATTTGCCCATTTCTTCATTGGGTCATTGATTTTTTGGAAATTTATTTTTTGGGGCTCCTTGTCTATTCTGGTTATTAATCCCTTGTCAGATGCACAGCTGGCAAAGATTTTCATCTATTCTGGGCAGCCTCTTGAATTTGGTGACCATTTCTTTTGTTGCACAGAAGCTTTTTAATTTCATATAGTTCCATTTGTCAATCCTTTCTCCTAGTTGCTTATCCATTTGAGTTCTGTTTAGGAAGTTATTGCCTATGTCTGTACGTTCCAGTATATTCTCTGTTCTTTCCTGCACTAGTTTCAAAGTTTCATGTCTTACATTAAGGTCCTTAATCTATTTTGAGTTGATACTTGTACACGGTGAAATACATGGATCTAGTTTCAGTTTTCTGCATGTAGATATCCAATCTTCCCAGCAACATTTGTTGAAGAAGCTAAGCTGTCTTTTTCCCATTATATGTTTTGGGTGCCTTTGTCAAAAACCAGGTGGGTGTAGCTGTGTGGATTCATATCTGACTCTTCTATTCTGTTCCATTGGTCTTTATTTCTGTTTTTGTGCCTGTACCGTGCTGTTTTTATTGCTATGGCTCTGTAGTATAGTTTAAAGTCAGGTGTTGTGATACCTCCAGCATTGCTCTTTTTGTTCAGTATTGTCTCGGCTATTCATGGTCTTTTTTGTGCTTCCAAATGACTTAGGGTTGGTTTTTCAATCTCTGTGATTAATGTCATTGGAATTTCAATGGAGATTACATTGAACATGTAGATTGCTTTTGGTAGTATATCCATTTTCACAATATTGATTCTGAATCTATGAGCATGCTAGATCTTTCCCTCTTCTGTAGACTTCAATTTCTTTCTGCAATGGTATATAGTTTTCATTGGAAAGGTCTTTCACTTCCTTTAGGTTTATTCCTTGATATTTAATTTAATTTTTGAGGCTTTTGTAAATGGAATTGTTTTCCTATATTCTTCTTCAGTCTGTTCACTGTTGGTATATAGAAAGGCTAATGGTTTTTGTACATTGATTTTGTATACTGCTACTTTACTGAAAGTTTTTATGATGTCATGGAATTTTCTGGGTCTTTTAGTTATAAGGTCATGCCATCTACAAATATGGATAATTTTGACTTCTTCCTTTTCTATTTGAATTCCTTTTATTTCTTCTTCCTATCTTATTACTCTAGCTACAAATTTCAAGGCTATGTTGAATAAGAGTGAAGAGAGTAGACACCCTTGTCTCGTTCTTGACTTTAGAGGAAATGGTTTCAGTTTTTCCCCATTTAGTGTGATGTTGGCTATAGGCTTATCATATATAGCCTTTATTATGTTAAGGTGCATTGCTTCTATTCCTAGTTTTATCAGAGCTTTGATCATGAAAGAATGTTGAATTTTGTCAAAGTTTTTTTCTCCATCTATTGAAATAATCATGTGGTTTTTGTCTTTGCTTTTGTTAATCTGTTGTATTACATTTAATGTTTTGCATATGTTGAATTATCCCTGCATGCCTAGAATGAAACTGACTTGATCATGGTGTGTGATCTTTTTGATATATTGTTGAATTCGGTTTATCAGTATTTCATTGAGAATTTTTGTATCAAATTCACTAGGAGGTTGACCTGATTCTTTTTTGTTGTGTCCTTGTCTGGTTTTGGGATGAGTGTAATACTGGCTTCACAGAATGAGTTTGGCAGTGTTCCTTTCCTTTTTATTTCATGGAAAAGATTGAGGAATGTTAGTATTAGTTCTTAAAAGGTCTAGTAGAATTCAGTAGCAGTGAATCTGTCTTCATTTCTTATTAAGGTGATTCTTGGGAAAATTTTAAAAATTGTGATTTGGACCTTTTCCTTGCAGATATCTTAATTTGTAAATCCTGATATATAGGAAAGTTGTTAGAATTTATTTGGAAACTATTCACTTTCTCAATCATTGATTTTTTTTTTTTTACACTTTTTCAGGTGAGCATTTATTTATTTATTGGTGGTTCTAGGGATTGAACCCAGGGCTTCATGCATGATAGGCAAATGCTCTCCCACTGAAATATATCCTCAGCCTACAGGGTGTAATTCTTTGATAGCTTTGTCTAATGCCTTTTTAGGGATAGGTTTTATTGTTTAGTTTCCATAATAATTTGAGTGACTGTCCACCATACATTTTTTTAAGTAAAATGGTCTTGATCATTGTATTATCAAAATTTTATTAACTTAGCAAAGCATGTAATATTCTTTTTTTTTAAATCTCTCTTCTGTGGTTATCTGACCTTTCTGAATCCTAATTTTGTGTAGTCATATTCTCTAGCTTTCTGATATTCAGGTATAATACAAATACCTGGTTGAAATTTTTCTCTTTCTTTTCTTTTTCAAAGTACTAGGATTTGAACTCAGGGCCTCATCCTTTCGAGGCAGGTGTTTTACCACTTGATCCACTCTGCCAGCCCTTTTTTATGTTGGGTATTTTTGAGATAGGGTCTTATGAACCATTTGCCTGGGCTGGCTTCAAACTTCAGTTTTCCTGACTTCTGCCTCCTGAGTAGTTAGGATTATAGGCATGAGCCACTGGTGCCTCGATGAAGTTTTTAATTTTAATGAAGTCTAAGTTGCCATATTTCTTTCATGGATCATACCTTTAATTTTATGTGAAAAATGTTATCACCATACCCAAAGTTACCCAAACGTTCTCCTCTATTATCTCCTAAGAGTTTCATCACCTTGTTATTTTACATTTAGGCCTGTGATCCAGTTTGGGTTAGTGTTTGTCAAAACTCATTGTTTTCACATGTGGCTGTCCAGTTGAACCAACTCCACTCTGGGAAAAGACTCTTTTCTATTGTATTTCCTTTGCCGCTTTGTCAGAGATCAGCTGACTATATTTATGTGGGTCTATTTCTGGGCTCTCTTATTTTGTTTCATTGATCTGTTTGTATTTTTGCCAAGACCGCAGTGTCCTGATTACTGTAGCTTTGTAGAAATCTTCAAGTCTGGTAGTATCAGTCCTTTGAGCTTGTTCTTCTCCTTCAATATTGGATTTCTCTATTCTGGGTCTTTTGCCCTCCTCCCTGCCCCTGTATAAACTTTTGGATCACTTTGTCAATATCCAGAGAGTAATTTGATGGAATTTTGACTTGGATTACATTAATTCTGTAGGTCAAGTTGGGAAGAACTGACATATTGACAATATTTAGCCTTTTTATCCATGATCATGGTATCTCTATTTAGTTATTCCTTTATATCTTTCATCAGTTTTATGGTTTAGATTTTATACATATTTTACTAAATTTATACCTAAGTATTTCATTTTGGAGTATGCTAATGTTTTTATTTCAAATTGTACTTGTTTATTAATGGTATATAAGAAAATGATTGACTTTTCCAGATTAACCTTGTATTTTGTAACCTTGCTATAATTATTTAGTTCTAACAGGCTTATTTGTTTTTGTCAATTCTTTTTGGATTTTCTACATGTCATATGTGAACAAAGACAGATTTATTTCTTCCTTTGTAATCTGTGTACTTTATACTTTATCTGTGTATTTTATTTTCTTGTCTTACTGTGTTTGCCAGAACTTTTAGTGTCATGATGAAAGGAACCACCCTTGCCTTGTTACTGATCATAGTGGGAAAGCTTTGAGCTTTTCACTATTAAGTATAATGTTAGCAAGCCAGGCATGGTGGCAAGACCATAATCCTAGCATACAGGAGGGTGAGGCAGGAGGATCACAAGATTGAGGCCACTGTGAGTTACATAGTGAGATACAGATTAGCCTGGACTATATAGCAAGACCCTGTTTCAAAAAACTTAAATAAAAAGATGTTAGCTATAGGTTTGAGGAAGTTCCCCCCATCCCTAAATGTATGTTTTTAAAATCACGAATGGTTGTTGTAATTTATGAAATGCTTTTTGTGCATCTGTTTTTATGATCATATGATTTTTCTTTTTTAGCCTGTTGAAGTGCTGAGTTATATTGATTTTCAAATGTTGCATATCTGGGATAAATCCCACTTGGTCATAGTATATATGCTTTTTATATGCTGAAGTTGATTGGCTAATTTTTTTTACTTCAGGTTTTTTGTTTTTTTTTTTTTCAGCACCAGGGTTTGGACTCATGGCCTCATGCTTGCTAGGCAGGCACTCTTACTCTTGAGCTGCTCCACCAACCCCCTTTTTTTTTTTAAATGTTGTTTTTGAGATGAGTCTCTCAAACTATTTGCCCAGGGTTGGCTTTGAACCACGGTGCAGGTAATCCTGAGTAGCTAGGATCACAGGCATGAGTCACCAGCGCCGGCTTATAATAGTTCTTTATTATCCTTTTTTTTTTTCTGGTGAGACTGGAGTTTGAACTCAGGGCTTTGTCCTTGCAAAGCAGGTGCTCTCCTCTTGCCACACCTCCGGTCCCTTTTGCTCTGATTATTTTGGAGATGGAGTTCCATGAACTATTTATCGTGGCTGGCCTCGAACTTCAGTCCTTCCAATCTCAGCTTCGTAAGAAGCTAGGATTACAGCTGTGAGCCCCCTTCACCAGGCCTCCCTGATTTTGGGATTTTCCATCTCTTTTTGTTACTGATTGCTAGTTTAATTTCACTGTGTTCTGAGAGCAGACATTGTGTGATTTGTATCCTTTTAAGGGGTGTTTTATAAGCCAGACTGTGATTTATCTTGGTGGATAGTCCATGTGTGCTTGAGAAGAATGTGTGTTGTGCTGCTATTGTATGATATGTTCTGTAGTTGCCAATAATATCCAGTTGATTGATGGTGTGGTTGGGCTCAGCTGATCTCCTGCCTGTTGGATCGTTCATTTCTACAAAGTCTCCAAATATAATAGTAGATTCACCTGTTTTCTCCTTCCTGCTTTATCAGTTTTTGCCTCACTTATTTTGAACTGTTATAAATCAGTGTTCAGTGGTATGGTGGTAAGGTGTGGGAGGGAGTCCTCTGTAGTTGTATGATTAGAGCTTAGTCTTCAGTGACTGTACCTGTGGACTGTGACCTTCACAATACTTCAGTTGCCCATCGCCATACTTAACCTCAGGTGGGACAGGTTGAATAGAGCTGGCTGGAGTTGTTTATTTTTCTTCCCTTACATCATTTAGGCTCTTATAAAACCTAACCCTTAGCAACCTCCGATAAAAGTAGTTTCTCCTGAGGACAGGCTTTGATATGAAGAGCAGAGTGCTCTGGCCCTCTTCCCCTGTTGGCAGGGAAAGGATTTTTCTTCAGTATCCACTGTGATGACTTGGAAGAGCTTCTGGAAGAAAAGCTCACAAAACTTCCTTTCACCCTTGACTGGGTCCCCTGGGAGATTTTGATCCTCAGACTTATCCACACCTCGTCTTCAGAAATTCATGTTTCTATGGCTCAGGTTTTCCTACCCTGATGCTGGTTCCCATGGCTCCTAGGCCTCTGCCCTGGTAAGTAGTGGCTCCGTGTTTACATCTCTCTCCTGTTTTGGAGATACCAGTTTGTCCTGTCTGTGACCTCATTTTCTGACATATCTAAGAAAAGTTGTTGATTTTTTTTTTTAGGTTTTTTTTTTTTTTTCGGCTTTTTACTTTGTAGGGTAGAGTGGTGACTTGTAAGCTCCTTATATACTAGCCCAGAACTCTGAGGAACATTTCAAATCTTTATTTTGTGCAACTGAATCAAATTAAATTGATCTCTACTTGCTTTAGCCTTTCATCTCTTTGGAAGGACCAAGGTGTCTAAACAAATTTCGCATTCTCTTAAATATTTTGAGAAACACTGTTAAATCTTCAGACTACCCGCCCCCCCCACCTTTTTAGGCAGGCACTCTAACACTTGAGCCACTCTGCCAGGCCCCCCCACCCCCGCTTAAAAAAATTTTGTCCTACTTAAATTAATGTAAAAATCAACTCTCTAACAGAACCAATTAAAACAATTTTAATTCTACATATAAAGAATGTATAATTGGACTGGCGGAGTAGCTCAAACAGTAAGAGCTTCTGCCTAACAAGCATGAGGCCTTGAGTTCAAACCTCTGTACCACCAAAAAAAAAAAAAAGAATGTATAAAGGAAGATCATATGTATTTATTTGAAAATTTAATAAATCCCTGGTTTCTTAAATGTTTTTCCTTATCAAATACTCTGAACTATCATTAATTGTTGACCTTGAAAAATTTTTTAGTTTATCCCTTGCCATCTTTTTAATTTATTAGCATATTACAGTTGTACAAGGGGTACATTGTAAAATATATAGAAGTGCTTATAGTATATCTTAGATTCACCCCCCTCCCTGTTTTTATCCACCCTCTCCCCCTAGATTGCCCTTTTGGCAACACAGTATGCTGACATCATTTACCTTATAACAAAACCTAAGAAAACCAGCTTTACACATCTCTGCTTTTATGACACCTTCATCTGTGTCATTGGTGTGAGAGGGTCTTTGTCTGCTGGATGGACAGACAGGGATGGACACATACACACACCCCATCATGCTGGGTGGGTGTCAGTCCTTGAGTTGATGGGTCCCAGAGAGACAGAGGGCCTAGGGGAGATGGGGCTAAGAGCAGTGGCTGGCTTTCAATCTGATACAGAGTGTCTTATTATCTGTCAGCCATGGAAACTGTCTAAGTATTGGCCTGTACCTCCCTACCTGCCCTCCTGACTGCTGGCTTCCTTTTCAGTCCTTTGAACTTCACAGGCACCTTCCCTGCCCACTCCAACCCACTCAGGTGCAGAATACAGCTCCGTAAGCCACTATCACACATTCTTACCCAGCAGTTCAAGCAAGGGATCTACCTGCTTTGAGGTCTACTCTTCTAGGAGGCAGCAGGAAATTGTAAATTATACAAATTCTGCTTGTCTCAAATAATTTGTTAAAGAAGTCTGTTAAATGTCTAAGGGGCTGGAGGTATGGCGCAAGCTGTAGAGCACCTGCCTTATAAGCATGAAGGTCTGGGTTCAAGCTTCAGTACTGCCAAAAGAAAAGAAAGAAATGCCAAAAACTCTGTTAATGGTTGAAAATCCCAGATAGCACATTGAGTGCTCTGGATATCTTGTCTCTGATTTGGGCTGCTTCTCCAGAGAAAGGCTGGAATGAAGAGGTGGTGGGGATGAGATACAAAGCTATCTTTGAAGCCTTTGAAGACTGAGCCCAAAGAAGCCTATAGGACTGAGGCAGCTAGGCCTGCCTTCACCCAGGGTGCTGGATTGCTTGTCTGGGCAGAGCCTTGGGCAGGATACTCCATTCCTTGGGACTCAGTTTCCTAATTGTTGAAAACAGGCTAATATTTGCCTTGATAGACTGAGATAGCATGTAAAGTTCAGTGATCATCTTTCTTAATGATTACTTACTTTTGTTTATTTTCTGGTTTTGCTATGTAGTAGCTGATTTCTTTCCAATTATTTACCTTATTATTTTGAAATAGTTATAGATTCACAGGTAGATGCAAGGAAATGTACAGACAGTCCAGTGCTTCCTTCTCCCACCCTCTCTCAGTAGTAGCAGTTACACAACCAAGCACAAAATCAACCCTTGGACATTGACATTGATGCAGTCTCTAGAGCTTATTCAGGTGTACTACTTTAAATGCACTCTGTGTGTGTGTGTGTGTGTGATTCCGTGCAGTTCCATCACATGTGCAGCAGCTCTCTGTAACCATCGTCACAAGTGAAGACATTCACCATACCGTCACCATCACAGATGCTGTAAGCATTCATGTACAAGTTTCCAAGGGAAGCAAGTCTTTACTTCTTGGGGCTGAGTATTCAAAAGTGCAGTTTCTGGTCTACATGGCAAGTTCATACTGTTCCTTTTTATTTCATGGCTGGTGATACTATCACTGATATATCACTGAATACTATCAGTGATGAAGGAAGATTGCAACTGAAGGGATTTCTGACAGTAAGAAATAGGTATCAAAAACTTAAGAAGAAATGGCAGCTTCATTTGTGTACACATTGGCTTTCCTTTCTCTCAAGGAGTAAGATTCCAAACCAACTAAATGCCTTTGATAGGGCAGAGAATAAGTAGCAGATTGTGGAAGGGACACAGGAGTGATCACAGGTGGCTAGAACAGAGGACACAATTGCAAGTGTTAGAGGTTCATGGTGGCACATTTGATTGCAGGCTATTTCTTTCAGATTGAAACCCTGATTCCTTCTTCTGACCTCTCGCATTACACCTATCCATTCCTTTGCAGGGTCTTCACCTGTGCTCAGACCCTGCCAATGGCAGCTAAGGTGTGTTGTGGGTTTGGTACTGCATTATTGTGTGTAATCCTTCCCTAACCTCACAGAGGAGGCACCATTATTACTGTTGTTGTTGTTATTGCAGTGCTGATGATTGAATCCAGTGCATGAAGAGCTCTACTACTGAGCTACATTCCCAGCCTGAGGCACCCTTATTATCCTCATCAAGTATTGAGGAAAACGAGGCTCAGAGAGCTAAAGGACTTGCCCAAGGATGAGCTGGATGTTTAGCCAGACTTAAGAGCTGGCACTTTCAACCATAATTTTATGAGGCTTTCCTCATTGCAATGGTAGATCGTACCTGGAATTTAAGGTGCCATTTAAACTGTTATCCCTCCCATGTCATCTAATTAGTTCTTATATTCCTAACTTAGTGTGTCAGCCCTGTGGTCCCTTCTCTGGTAGCCCAGGCTAAGTCAGGTCACCCTAGGGCATGTCCCTAAGCACTGGTGCTTCTCACATAGTCTGCCATATTCTGAGTCTGCCTCCTTGGACTGTGAGCACAGTGCAGATATGGATGCCATCCTCTGCTGCCCTGATTGTCCACCACTTGCAGAGTGCTGTTTGCTCAGTAGTGACTGCCGAATGAACCCCGTGAATGAGTGAATGAATGACATCAGATATGAATATTTGGGGCTGGAGAAGTGGCTCAAGTGGTAGAGCACCTGCCTAGCAAATGTGGCCCTGAGTTCAAACCCCAATACTGCCCCCACAAAAAAGATGTGACTATTTATTAGGTTTATTGAGGTATTTATATCAACCTTAATAACTTACTACTTACATTGATTTTATTGAGGTATTTTTACATATAGTAAAATTGCCTCATTATAACTATATAATTCATTGAGCCTTGACAAATGTGCATAGTCAAGTAAACACAGCCACAAACAAGATAAAGGATATTTCCATTACTATAAAATTCTCTCTGTACCCCAGTCCCTAGCAACCACTGTCCTGCTTTTCTGTCCCTATAGGTTTGCCTTTTCTAGATTTCAGATCAATGGAGTCATACAGTATATAGTCTTTTATGGCTGTCTTATTTAAGTTGGCACAATGCTTTTGAGGTTTATCTCTATCGCATGGGTCAGTAGTTCAGTGTATGTTTTTAAAAACCACTTTAAATATTTTTTAGAAATAACCCATAAATAAATAACTGGCCTTATTAAGGTTTAGACTTGATATGGTGAGAGAAGTAGTTCTCCAAGCATGCTCTCTGTACTTGTGGGCTTGCTAAGACCCTTCAGAGGGTATGTAAGACGAGGTGATTTTCATTATATTGAGATGTATTTGTCCTTTTCCTTTAGTCTAAGTGTAAGGGAAGTTTTCCAGATGCTGTGTATCATGTGTATTGCAATAGATTGAATGCAGAAGCAGCTAGGAGGATCCATCTGTATTCTATTGAGCTGTGTGGCTTAAAGAAATTTGTAAACTGGGTGTGGTGGTACATGCATATAAACCCAGCACTTGGGAGGCTGAGGTGGGAGGATTGTGAGTTCCAGGCGAGCCAAGCTACGTAATAAGGTTCTGTTAAAAAAAAAAACAAGGGCTGGGGATATAGCTTAGAGGTAAAGGGCTTGTCTAGCATGTACGGCCTGTGTTTGATCCTCAGCACCAGAAAAAAAAATTTGTGAAAATGTGAAGGCCACTTTTCTCACTAAAATTATTTGTATTGGAAAATAAAATTCTTTTATAACAAGTGTTATTTATACTAATATGTAATGGCTTTATTATTATTACTAGGTGAATTAATAGACATTTTTGTGTGCTGGGGGTGGGGCTAGGCAAGGGCCCTACTGTTGAGCTACATCCCCAATCCCTATAGACATTTTTAAATGCCTTAGTTTTAATTGCTTATATGAAAGTAATAAATATGAGCCATATAAACAGATGCTTTTTAGGGTACTCATCTTTTTGGTGTAGAGAGATCCTGAGTCTGAAAGTTTGAGAATCACTGGGTCAGAGACATTTTTGAAGGCACTGGGGAAGGGGTTGGGGACTTCTTGATACTGTTGAGGGATCAGAAAAGGGTCTTGACCCTGGATGATAGCCTGGCCTGAAAGGCCTGAAGAACAAATTTTATGGATGGGTCCTAGTGGAAATGCTAGGACAGGTCTTGACAGCCTAGTCTTGTTCTCAGCCCTCCTTAGTCTCCCAAGGACCTGGTTGGGCAGGTTCTGCTGATGTCCTGGCTGTACTTGCTTCCTGCTTCCTACGTAGAGCTAATGAGTAACTCATGACTGAGCTGGTTGGCAGAAGGGTGGCCAGGAGGCCCAGAGAAGCCACTCTTTGCTGAGATGAAGTGGCAGCGGGGGTCTGGTGTCAGGTGAGGTGTATTTTTTTGATAGCACTGGGGTTTGAACTCAGGGTCTTGTGCTTATTAGGCAGATGCTGTACTACTTGAGCCATGCTCCAGCTCTTTTTTGCTTGCTTGCTTGCTTTATTTATTTATTTATTTATTTATTTATTTATTTAATTTCATATAAGGTCTTTTGTTTTTTGCCTGGGGCCAGCCTCAGATGTCTATCCTCCCAACTACAGTCCCCCTGCCCCGCATAGCTGGGATTATAGCTATGTACCACCATGCCTGGCTTTTTTGTTCAGTGGGATATTGCCAACTTCTTGCCTGGACTGGCCTCAAACTGAGATCTTCCCAATCTCTGCCTCCTGAGCATCTGGAATTACAAGCATAAGCCACTGTGCTGGCCAGATGTGCTTTCTGAAAGTCTGTTGTTTCTGCTGGATTCTTACCCAAGGGCAAACATAAGAAATCAACAGAACTGTTTGTTTGGTTTTCAGAAAAAAAAAAAAAACAACAAAAAACCACTTTCGCCCAGTATAGTTCTGAGCCCAAATTAAAAGATTAACTTTTTTTTTTTGGAAGTTTAGCAAAGGTTTATTTAGTAAAGTGGGGAGAAATAGAAAGGGAGAAAGGAGCATCTACCCACAGAAGAAGCTCCTCAATTATCCTAACAAAAGCAGGAAGTGGGAAGCTCCTTTTATTACTGGCAGTATCCCTCCTGTTTAGAGACTTTGCCAATGCTGTTAATAAACTGCGTTTGACTCTTAATTGCTTCTCTCTGGCAGGCGAAAGGGCCTGTGGTTCCGACTGAGGAAGATACTTCTCTGTGTTTTGGGGTTCTACATTGCCATTCCATTTCTCGTCAAACTATGTCCTGGGATACAGGCCAAACTGATTTTCTTGAATTTTGGTAAGTGCTTTGTTAATTTTCTTTGATTTTACTTAGTCTGTTCTCATGATGGTGTCTGGCTTTAATACGTCTTTTTATTTTAGTTGAGATTGAATTTACATGTAGTAAAATGTACAACTCTTAAGTGTGCAATGTGCAGGATGGTGGATAGAGCCACCAGCCAAATTGAGGAATAGCACATTTCTGTGACCCAGGAAGTTCCTGTGCCCTTCCCAATTGAGGGGTGGATGTTGTGATGATGGCCTTGCCCTCCAGTGCTACATTTGTGCCCCTGGGTGACTGTACTGCATGCGGGTGGGGGGGTTGCCTTTCTTGAGCTAAGGTGGATAAAGTGTTGACAATGTGAACAGTTGTCTGAGGCTGTCATGTTGGAGATGTGCTGTCACTAGTGCAGTCTTGGAGACTAATTGCCCTTGAGAATCATGACCACTGAAAAATATAGCATCTGTTTAAAAAAATTAAGGCCTGTTTCTTTTCTAAAAAAAAAAAAAAGTGTTTTTACAAAAAACCAAAAAACCTGACATGCTTTGATTTCTGTGGCATTTTGTGCTTCTCTAGTTGACTTGGACACTGCTGGGATTTTAATGTTTACTCCTGGAGAAGGGGGAAGAGATGAGGACGTTATAAGGAGAAGGCAGAGGGCTCCCAAGTGTGCTTGCTGGAAACTGTCCCTTAGTCGCATCATTTTATAACCCAAGATGTGGTGGGGGTGGGTCTGGAGGGCCTGCATGGATTTCCATGGGAATGATGGCCTTGGAAACCGCATAAGTCAGTGTCGGGTGGGATAAGGTGGGCTCCATGTTGGCTCTTGGACAGGATGGGTTTTCAGAGTGAGTTTGTCTGGCCTGTTAAGAGGAATAGGAATAGAGTAGTACTTAAATGCCTTGTAAATATAAACCATGGCCTTTTAATTTGGGCATTTAAAAAAACTGTAAAATATGCACAGTGTGTACTAAGGCATTTGATTTTTTTAATGGAAAAGTAGTCAAACTTCTAGAAATTTATAATCTCTTAAGTTTTGCTATTTGTGAGAAACACAAACTTAAAAAAGAAACTAACAGTATACTAAAATCAAGGGTGATTTTTTTTTCTGACTTTTATGTATTTTAAATGTACCTAGTACAGCACTGAAGAGTTTGGGATTATATGAAAACAGGAAGCCACAAGGGCTGCAGATTAGAATTGACTGGTGCAGTCCTTCCAGCTTTGCCTTCCATACTACCTTGAGCAGGAGCCTTTGCTTCTCCAGGGATGTGAACTGTACTTGATGGCAGGACTGGAGTGTGTTGTCCTCTGGGTTTGGCAACCTTGGAGTTTCCAGCAAAGACCTGAATTGATTTTCTTCAGCTCAATTATTTGGGCTACTTTAGGCACAGCCCAGTTTTGCTGTGCTAGTTCCTAAGGAGATGGAAAACTGTTCCATGCACACAAAACTTTGGGTTCTCCTAGTTTCATGACACAGAGGGGTGCTGTGCATGAGCTGTGCATCCCTGGGAGATGTCAGTTCTTAATGCTTTCCTTCCTGTGTTGGCTGCATGGGAGCAGGAGGCCCTGTGGCAGGTTTTGTTTTGTTTGTTTTTGCAGTGCTAGGGATTGAACCAGGGGCCTCACATGTGCTAGACAAGCAATGTCTGTACATCCCCAGACACTATGGCAGTGTTTTTAGAGGAGACTTTTAATTGTCAATAGAATAAAAATCTGCTTATGGCCTCTTCTTAAAAGTTACTCAAAACTCTGTCACCAACGAGCAGCATTGCTTGAGCAGTGATTAGGCATTCTCTGCAGCCCCACCCATATGGACACTAGCCTGGTACCCTTGCCACACTCCAGGCATCCTCTCACCAGGGACTGCCTCTCCTGGTCTCCATCTCTACCCCTTCTCGGGGAAGCCAAGGTGGCTCCCCTAGGAGGAAGGCAAGTTCTCTGCAAAGCTCAGCGCTTGTTGGTTTTCTAGTCTTAATGTTGGCTTGTTGATTTTCTAGTTGTAATGTGGTTAGGGTTATTTACTTATTTATTGGTGGTAATGGGGATTGAACTCAGGGCTTCACAGGCACTCTACCCTTGAGCCACATCACCAGCATGTGGCTAAGGTTTAAATGTCAGGGTCTATGGAAGGGGGGAGTTTTGCCTCAGGCTAGAGGAGGGCTGTGTGTGGGATGCCTCTGTTTTCTGTCTCCTCCAGATGGGAATCATGACCCTATGGCTGGCTGTCCATTTTGACTCTGAAGGAGGTATGACAGTCTTTTGGGCCCTTGAACATATCTTAAGCTAACAGTAACTCTGCCTGAAACCAAATTTATACGTGGATAAATAAGCTTTAAAAGAAACTTAGCACCAATGACTTAAGGCATTGCTGCCCTTCAAATAAATTTTCTTAAGCAAAAAATACATGATCTTTCTAAAAACAAACAAAAAATTTGCTGAAAAACTGAATAGCATAAGTAACAAAATGGAAGTCACACTGAAAAACTCTTTGTTAATGTAGTTTATTTCCTGCTGGTCTTTTTTGTGTGTCTGTTCTTATAAATGTATGTGCTTTTCAATACTTGGTGTTCCCAAGTCTGATTCCATCTCCACAATGTCTGGTGATGCCTGGCATCTGTGGTCTGGGAATCTAGAGCTCACAGAGAACCTTAGGCCTCTTTTGGGAAAAGGTTGGATTTATAATCCTTCTCCAGAGCAGTCCCTGTTAACTCTGACAGCTTTCTTTTCTTATTCCTTTGCTTCCCCTGGAAGCCCCTAAAACCCGTATCAAGTAATTGAAATTTGATGAAACTCAGATAACCTATTTATCCCCTTCTTTCTTTCTTTTTTTTATTATATTGTATATTTTTTGTTTGTTTATTTGCTTTTGGTGGGACTGGGGTTTGAACTTGTGACTTCATGCTTGCAAAACAGGTGCTCTAAACTTGAACCTCTCCTCCAGTCTATTTTGCTCTGGTTATTTTGGAGATTTTGGTCTCATGAACCATTTGCCTGGGTTGGCTTAAAATTGTTATCCTCCCAGTCTCAGGCTCCCAAATAGCTAGGATTACAGGAGTGAACCACTGGTGCCTGGCCCATCCCTTCCTTCCCTTATTGGTACCTTGCCTGGTAGGGGGCTGCTGTTATTCACAGTGGTAGAATGAGATGAAGCCCCCATATCAAGGGTCCTTAGCAAGTCACAAATGTCCATCACAGCTCAAGGCTTCAGCCTTTTACCCTATCAGATTATCTCCAGAGCAGCTAAAAACACATATGACAAAGTAGGTTATATCCTATAACATGAACATACTCATTCACTTGCTCTTTACTAAACACCTGTATGTATAAGACCCTTTCTAAATTGTGCCCAGGTGTTAGTAGTTGCTGATATATGATGACATGGCCAGAAGTGGGTGATGAAAAATTGGGGAAGAAGCCAGAGATCAGCAGCTAGATGGGTCCTGCTGGTCCATTGCCAGCACTTCACTGTTGTGCAGTGAAGCTCTGTTTAAGGTAAGCCTGTGAGAGAGATAGTAATGGGAGCTTAACCACATCCATGGAGCATGGAGGAATACCTGCCCAAGGGATCTACCCCCATGAAGATCTCCATGGACCATGGACATGTATTCTGCTCCTGCTCTAGTATGTAGATGAAGCAGGGGCCCAGGCAGGGTAGGCTCCAGCCAGCATCCCAGAGTCATGGGGGGCCACAAACAGTTGATGGCCATGGAGGATCTGACCATTTGGTAAGTCATGGTGTCCTGTGCTCATTCAGCACTGGCCAGTAGGAATGAGCTACACTTATGACCTACGCTGATCCTTTAACCCTGCTTAGACCAGCTGTGCCTCATGCATACCTTCTCCTCATTCCCTTGCTTTGTGTCATTTCTACTTATGTAGACAGGTACTGGCCAGATGGTTCCTACAACCACTGCTCTCTGGGGCTGTTCCCTGGCATCAACCAGATTGCTGTCATGGAATCCTCAAAGTAGTCAGAGTGCTGCTGAGTATGAGAGGGCATGCATGTGGAATGATGTCTGCTGGATTGCAGAGCATTCACTGTGCCTTCTTTTTCACAGTTGACCCTAAATCAGGGATGAAAGTGAACTGGAAGATCAGCTTCCTGGAATAGAATAGAACACGACTTCTCAGTTCCTAAATTTCCTGGGCTCGGAAGCTCTCAGGATCAGCTACTGGTCCTCATTAACCACTTGACAGTGGCTAGGGAACCTCTCAGAGCTGCAGGGCAGTTTGTGTTTCAACACTAGCCTCCTTTTCCAGACACAGAACTGATAGAAGCGTGAAGCTGAGCTCTCAAAGCCCAGGTGCCTCCCCTCAGTGACCCGGCTCTCCCTTTGGTAGGGTCAGGGACAGTTCCATCTGCAGAGGTGAATGCTTGAATGAGTCTGGGTGTGGAGTTGACAGTGGGTACTAGGTTCAGATATTCACAGTTTTACCAAAAGGAGTCATTTCACCTCACAGCTGTCAGGTTGCAGCTTCCACATTCCAAAAGTGTGCAGTAAAGTCTCAGAATGGAGCATAGGAGTAGGTTTGTACAGCCTGAGATAGCCCAAGAAGTGGACATATTTTCTAGGCCCTTTTAGTCAGAGCCTTTGGTGGGTTCCGCTGTTACCAAGGGAAAACCTAAATAAGTCCTCTAGCTTTACTTGACTTGCTGGTGTCTGATGGGTGACTAGAATAGGATGAAAAGGCCTGGCATCTATCTTCCTTTTTGCTGCCTTTGGGTCAAGTTTTCTTTAGCCCTATTGCAGGCCTGCTGATTGCCCTTGGAGCTGGTCTCCTACCTGTTGTGCTCTCTCAGAAGCCTAAGCACCAAGCCCTGCAGCTATTACCCCACCTTGGGCCCCTTAGGTATCTGAATTCCTCAGGTAAGCTGGGGACCACCACTTGTTCATCTCAGCAAAACAATAAAGGCCTGTTCCTTCCTTTGTTAAAGGAGCACCCTGGTTTCTTCTTTGGTCAGTGCTGGCTCCCTTCTTCTTGTGAGCTGAAGCTTGGTGAAACCCTTGCCTGTGTCCCTGCATTCTTGACTTGGTCTCATTTCCATTGCTTCAATGCCATGAGACCCCTCTGGTAACACCAGTGTCAGGATACCCCCAATCTGAACTCCTCAGTGTGACTGTGTCCATTTCCCTATTAAACCCACAGAATGATGGCTTAGAACAGAAATTTATTCCCTTACAGTTCTGGAGGGCAGAAGTCCAAGACCAAGATGTCATAAGGTTGCACTCCCTCTGAGGCTCTGGGATAGAGTCCTTCCTGTTTCTCATCATATGTGGTGGTTGGCAGTCCTCGATATCCCTTGGCTTGTACGTGCATCATACCATCTCTTCCCCATCTTCTCATAGTCCTTTTCACATGGTCCTCTCCCTTTTCATAAATCCTGTTGGATTAGGGTCCATTCTGATGACCTAATTTAAGCTTAATTACCTCTATAAAAAGCCTACTTCCAAGTAAGGTCACATTCTTAGGTGGTAGGGGTAGGGACAGCAGCATGGTCTTTTTGGAAAACCCGATTCAGCCTATAATAAGGAAACTTAGGAAAGTTTAAAATTTTAACCTGCTTTTTGGGGAAAATTAAGAAGCAGATGCCCAGGGCAGTTTCTGTGGAAGGAGCACATTTGCCTTGTGCCACTGTGCCCTCAAATGGTTAATTTATTCAGCAAATGTTCCTTGGGTCCCAGTGACATTTGAAGAAGTGAGAGCTAGACATGCACGGTGCCACCTGATGTGTGAGACTAGTCATGAAACTGCCTGTTCACCAGAAAAAGTTGTCAGCAGCTGTGGCTTCCTTCTAGAGAGAGGGATCAGCCACAAGTGAGGACCATCTTGCTGTTTGTTACTGTCCCTTTTGGGAGCTGCCATTTTTTTTTAATTTTTCTTTTATTATTCATATGTGCATACAAGGCTTGGGTCATTTCTCCCCCCTGCCCCCACCCCCTCCCTTACCACCCACTCCACCCCCTCCCGCTCCCCCCCTCAATACCCAGCAGAAACTATTTTGCCCTTATTTCTAATTTTGTTGTAGAGAGAGTATAAGCAATAATAGGAAGGAACAAGGGGTTTTGCTGGTTGAGATAAGGATAGCTATACAGGGCATTGACTCACATTGATTTCCTGTGCGTGGGTGTTACCTTCTAGGTTAATTCTTTTTGATCTAACCTTTTCTCTAGTTCCTGATCCCCTTTTCCTATTGGCCTCAGTTGCTTTAAGGTATCTGCTTTAGTTTCTCTGCATTAAGGGCAACAAATGCTAGCTAGTTTTTTAGGTGTCTTACCTATCCTCACCCCTCCCTTGTGTGCTCTCACTTTTATCATGTGCTCATAGTCCAATCCCCTTGTTGTGTTTGCCCTTGATCTAATGTCCACATATGAGGGAGAACATACGATTTTTGGTCTTTTGGGCCAGGCTAACCTCACTCAGAATGATGCTCTCCAATTCCATCCATTTACCAGCGAATGATAACATTTCGTTCTTCTTCATGGCTGCATAGAATTCCATTGTGTATAGATACCACATTTTCTTAATCCATTCATCAGTGCTGGGGCATCTTGGCTGTTTCCATAACTTGGCTATTGTGAATAGTGCCGCAATAAACATGGATGTGCAGGTGCCTCTGGAGTAACAGTCTTTTGGGTATATCCCCAAGAGTGGTATTGCTGGATCAAATGGTAGATCGATGTCCAGCTTTTTAAGTAGCCTCCAAATTTTTTTCCAGAGTGGTTGTACCAGTCTACATTCCCACCAACAGTGTAAGAGGGTTCCTTTTTCCCCACATCCTCGCCAACACCTGTTGGTGGTGGTGTTGCTGATGATGGCTATTCTAACAGGGGTGAGGTGGAATCTTAGTGTGGTTTTAATTTGCATTTCCTTTATTGCTAGAGATGGTGAGCATTTTTTCATGTGTTTTCTGGCCATTTGAATTTCTTCTTTTGAGAAAGTTCTGTTTAGTTCACCTGCCCATTTCTTTATTGGTTCATTAGTTTTGGGAGAATTTAGTTTTTTAAGTTCCCTGTATATTCTGGTTATCAGTCCTTTGTCTGATGTATAATTGGCAAATATTTTCTCCCACTCTGTGGGTGTTCTCTTCAGCTTAGAGACCATTTCTTTTGATGAACAGAAGCTTTTTAGTTTTATGAGGTCCCATTTATCTATGCTATCTCTTAGTTGCTGTGCTGCTGGGGTTTCATTGAGAAAGTTCTTACCTATACCTACTAACTCCAGAGTATTTCCTACTCTTTCTTGTATCAACTTAAGAGTTTGGGGTCTGATATTAAGATCCTTGATCCATTTTGAGTTAATCTTGGTATAGGGTGATATACATGGATCTAGTTGGGAGCTGCCATTTTGTAAAGTAAGTAAGTCCCACCTCAGGTCTTATGTCTTTTTATTTATTTAAGTTTCATTTTTAAATTAAGTTTGTCTTCATAAGTTGTGTTCTCCCTCATCTTAAAAGTGAAGTTAGCCAGGTTCAGAAAGCCAGTGGTCACATGTTTTCTCTCATATGTGGAATATGGACCCAATACAAATATAAGCAGTATTATATATAGAGAGAAATATATTCAGAGCATGTATCCAAAAGTGGGACTGGGAGAGGAGACCAAGGGAGGAGGAGAAAAGGAAAGAAAGGTAGAGGATAATAATAAAGTATTCACATCTATGTAGGAACAAGACATAAGGAAACATGCTGAAAACAAACAACACAAGATGGGAAAAGGGTGAAGAAGTGCAATGGAGGGGTGTTACATTGACTTTAGCACAATGCATATGCAGGCAAACATCCCACTGACCAACGAACAGACACCTAAACAATGAAGGACAAAAATGAAAAACAGGTCACACTTAGGGAAGTGAGCTAACAGGAGGGGAAAGGTAAAAGAAAGAATCAAAGACCGTGAATATGGGTGATTCTTTACCAGAATGAATATAGAATTTTTAAACCTGTTGAACTCACCATAAGAAGAGGACTAAAGTAGAAAGGAGAAAAATGGAGGGGATGAACTAATTCAGTATACAATACATTTGTACATGAAAATGTCATATTGAAACTCTCTGTATAGATATCTTTAACAAAAATAGCTCTTTTTCCCTCAAAAATGGAGGACAGGAACTTAAATCAGATCCTGTCTGGGGGTTGGTACCAGTGGGGGGGGGAGGATATAAGGAAAGGGTGGAGGAGGTGAATATGGTGGATATATTATGTACTCATGTATGGAAATGGAAAAATGAGACTTATTGGAACTATTCTAAGAATTGGGAGGGGGATAAATGAGAATAGTGGTGGGGGTAAATTTAAGATATATTGTAAGCACTTTTGTAAATGTCACAATGTACTCCCAATATAACAATAATATGATAATAAAAAAAGCCCTCACAAAACAAAAAAAAAGTTGTGTTCTCCATAAGCAATATAAGTCCAGTGGTATATAAGGAAAAAAATTAAGCACCCCATCACACATGGGTTTGCTTTTATTTGTAATAACAGTGGGATTGCACCATAGCTATGATGTCTCCCTCTCAGCTACCTCCTAGATGTTCCCTCAGGGCCAAGTGTCCCATGATTTTCCTTAGTTTTCCATAGTTTGAACAATCACCAACTTATTTAGTCACTGCCCTACTGACATACTACCTGGCAACTGTAGGACTCCTTTTGTGCTGTTGTACTCTGCACTGCTGACTCTGGACAGGGTTCTGGATTCATCCATTTTACCACCTTCACACTGCATCTTCTGCTATCCTCTCTGGATTAAGTGGCAGTACCAGAAACTTTAGAACCTCTCTACCTTCTTTATCTCCTGGTTGATTCCCACGGCTCCAGACCTGGAACATCTTGTACATCATCCTCTTGCCCTAGCCTTCAGCTGTGTCTTGGCTGAACTCTTCCACAGGAATGTCTGTCCTCAGTGTCTCAGCCTTCCTTGAGGCAAGCTCATTTTTAGGCCTGTCAAACCTTTCCTTCTGTTACTTGGATTTCCTTACACCTTGAACAATCTTTGTGGTTCCAGGCTCTACTCAGACCCCCTCTCAACCCCCAATTACTGCAGTAGCTGCACACAGGCTTCACCCCTGCCTGAGGTGGAACATGTTGGCACTTTTTGAGAGCTTTACCTCTGCTATGAGGGTATGGGTGTACATCTATCAACAATGTGTGTTTGTGAGGGTTGCAAGTGTGAATGTTTCTCTGCATGAGTGTGTTCATCTACCTCCACTAACCCTGATTTCTATCTCTTTGTTCCCAACAGTGAGGGTTCCTTATTTTATTGACTTGAAAAAACCACAGGATCAAGGTTTGAATCATACCTGCAATTACTACCTCCAGCCAGAGGAAGATGTGACCATTGGAGTCTGGTGAGTGTCTGCAATGAGGCTACAGGGCTGAGGCAAGGAGGAGCCCTGCTCAGCCATACTATGTCCTTGACATTGAATTCTGAAGTATTGCTTGCTTATTATTATCTTCACCATTCCTAAGGCAAAGGGAAGATCTCAGCTAAATTTGATCGTAATGATGCAGGATGAAATGGCACCAAACTCATTCTGAGGTTTTCAAAGCAGCAAAGACTTGTAACCAGATTGTTTTTAGTTTTATTTCCAAGGTAAATTAAAAAAAAAGAGCAGAAACAAAGAGAATATAAACAGAGAGTTATAAATATAGACTTGACTGTTCTATTTCAGAGAAGTGGATGAGTGAGCTACTGAAAATAGTCTGATTTATTTTCACCTGTAGCAAGTACTTCTTAGAGCTGATGATGGTGGCATTTCTGTCTTCTAAGTATTTACTTTTTTTTTGCCCTAAATTTAAATTAGACTTTGTGACTTCTGTGTCTCCTTGGAATACATGCTAATGTTTTTTTGCATAAGTAATTGGGATTTACTGAACAATGGGTTCAAAACTGACCAGCCTGTAGCATTTTTTTCTGCCCCACAGCAGCTCTGAATCACTGTCCCTTTATCTGGCTGAGTTTAATTTTCAGTAGCCATGAAGTCTCTTTCTGCTGTCTCAGAAACCCACTGTGTATGTGAGAAGCTTGTAAATGCAGTGCTGTGAGTAGGTTTCCAGTGTGGATAAGAGGATACTCAGACACTTATAATGAATGTCCTTGGTAAAGAACATAAAACAAGAAGGGAGATTTTTGTTCTTAACAGTTGGTGCTGGGAGTTAAGTCTTTTATCATTTCCTAATTTGATTTAATCTAGCAGTTACTGACCCATGTGTACATGTGAGACTCCTTTAACTTTCTATCTTTTGTTATGAGCTGGCCTGTTTTGCCCTGAGCTATTTAGTGGGAAAATGGATTGATACCCTATTATTGCAGGAGGGGTATGGGGGTGGCGGTACTTAGACTGAAAGCACTAAAGCACCTATATAAATTGTCAGTTACTCCAAAGAATGTTAGTGACAACAGTGGCAAGTATTAAGGTAGTGACAGCCATGCAGTGGGCTGCTGGATGTTGGCTACTGCCCAGCTCTGTGCCCCTGTGCCATTGTAATGACAGCAGGGTCTTGGGAAGCAGCAGGCTTTGCTCACAACTGCCCTTACTGTGATCTTGCCAGATGCACCTACCAGCTTCTGGAAAGGAAGGCCTAAGGGCCTTGCTTGGCTATCTTGCTTGAGACAGTTTCAACTGTCTCTCTGCCAGCAGGCTAAAGGAGAGGCCCAGGAAGGGGGCCCTTTTGCTGGCTGGGAGCTTTCTGGGCCTCTTGTCAGGGAAGGCTGACTTCTGGAAGCCCATCAGTTGATGGTGAGCATGTCTGTGCATCCCATGTGGCCCCTGGCTCTGCTCCAGGTTGCAGGCAGGTTCTTACCCACAAAATTTCCAGTTAATAGGGAGAAACGTCTCCCTCCACCCTGATAACTGCTATCAATACAAGTTTTGGTGGCCCAGAAGAGGCCCATTTGCCCATTAGGAAATGTTCTTTCTAAGGCTGTCAGCAGCTGGCCTTGAAGCTTGCAGTTCCTAGCTGTATATGCTAGGGACAGGACAATTTGCTTCCCCACCCTGTCCATCCTCCTGTAGGCAACTGGGCTCTGCTGGTCTCTGACAGAGCTCCCTCCACAATCCTGCTCACAGTCACTGTTGTGAAGGGGCATCTGACTATGTCTTTCCCTCTGCTGTCTCCAGGCACACCATCCCTGCTGTCTGGTGGAAGAATGCCCAAGGGAAGGACCAGATGTGGTTTGAGGATGCCTTGGCTTCCAGCCACCCCATCATTCTGTATCTGCATGGGAATGCAGGTACCAGGTGAGCCCACAGGGGCTGTGTATCCTCCCTGCAGAGTCTGGCTCCTTCTTAGGGAGAAATGTACTGGCCTATTGTATTGGCCCAGACCACCTGAGCAAACCTGTGGTCCCACATAATCAGGTTTACTGGACCACTGTGCTGAGAGAGCATCCCAAGAACAAAGGAAAAGGCAGAGTTCTTACGGGGTTGAGGGAAGGTAGAGCTGAGGTGACTTTTACATGAGGCAGTGCAGTGTGCAAAGGGCCAGCTGGTTTGGTCTGCAACGTGCACCTGGCCGTGACTCCTTAGGGAGCAGTGTTGAGCAGCTATGGGAAGCTGCCTGGGTTTGTTTGAAGGAGGCTGCATCTTTGTCAGACGACATGTTTCCTTCTTCCTGTTATAATGTCAAAGGGCAATGGGTTTGCTGGTGTGTGGTTTGGGGGGCAGGGTTTCTCAGTGAGGATGCTATGGTCACTTAGAAGAAAGTGATGCAGATATTTGATGGTGCTTTCAGTGCCCCTTGTGCTCCTGTCCACTTGTCACTGGTTTTCTCCATATCTGTCACCCCTGATCTGAGTTGTGGCATGCAGATTCTCCTTACCTGTGCGGTGTCTACAAGGTACAGGCTGGGGTAGCTGTGTAAGGAGGCAGCACACTTCTGTAAAAGAGGCAGTGAGTGCTGAAAAGTAGCAGGAGGGAAGGCTGAAGGCTGAGAGTGGCCAGTGGAGAGACCTCTGCTGAGCATGCATGGACCTGTCAGTCCTCTTGGAATGAGCACTGTGCTGGTAGCCATGACATGAGCAGCATTAGCACGTCCTAACAGGTTGTTGATGAGAGGTACAAATAAACCCTCTCTCTCTCTCTGGCCAGTCAGGCCTTAACAGCTTTATCCTAGATGCCTCTTGTGAGTGTGTTTAATGGCTCCTCCAAGCTAGCTTGAGCTAGAGTTGATTTCCCACCCAAAGACGGCTTGGTGCTTCTTCCATACCATAGATGTTGTTCAGAAGGGTTTTTGTGGCATGGTGAGGTAGTAGAAGAAGGGAGTGCATTTTCTGAGCACAGCATTGTTTGAAATCACCCGAATTGCTGTTTCTGTGGCTGCTTCCTTAGGCCACCTCTGAGAGAGCCAGGAGGAGCCAGCAGGGAAGCAGGGCCTCCGCAGGGCCAGGGTGGCTGCTGATGGACATTTTTAGGTAGAAGCAGCAATGAGAATATGCAGAGGCCTTTCTGGAGGGGACTGCAGGCGGGCATTGTACTGTGTGCAGACAACATAGCAGAAAGAGCTCAGAAGCATAGCCCATGAGGCTGGTCTCTGCTCAGAGTGGAGCGCTTGGCTACTGAGTTGTGTGTGTGTTGTACATAACTTCTTTGTCATGGACAAGCTGCAGTGGGTTTCTCTTTTGCTTTTCTTCCTTGTTTGTCTTTTTTGGCTGCACTGGAGTTTGAACTTAGGGTCTCAAACTTGCTAGGGAGGTGCTCTTACCTCTTGAGTCACTCTGCCTAGCCCTTTTTTTTGTGTGTGATGGGTTTTTTCAAGATAGGATCTCATGAACTATTTGTCTGGGGCTGGCTTCAAACCTCAATCCTCCTGATCTCTGCCTCCTGAGTAGCTAGGATTACAGGCGTGAGCCACCAGTGCCCGGCTTCTCTTCTGCTTTTCAAAGAGCAAGTGGCTACAAACAGCTCTTGTAGCATCTTTCTATAAATAAGAAAACTATGTAGTTGACTGTGAGTAAGGTTCAGTTCTACCAGTCACATGGTAAAGACAAAGCCTGCCTATAACTTCAGGCTTAAAAGGAACTTGGAGACTCTCAAAAATTTGCCATCCCCTCCAATCCCTAGTGTCTGTGTTGTGATCTTGTCTGAATTCTGTCTGGTCCTGTCTGGACCCCATCTCTTGAGGGCCTCACCCCACTCACGGAGACCCTTCTCTGACCAGAGCCCCAAATAGGGTCCTCTGGCAGGCACAGGCTTCATCAATCTACAGGATCTCAGCACACAAGTCTCCTGAAGGTCTAGGCCCACTGGGCTCTCAGTCCCTCTTTTTTTTACTTGATGGAGGGAGTTTTGAAAATTTTAAAAAGTTATCTTCCAAAGATAACTGAAAACATTTTGCAGTATTTCATCCTGGTCTTGAAACATTTGGTTTTTTTTGGTGGTACTGTGGTTTGAATTCAGTCTTGTACTTACTAGGCTATGCCCCCAGCCCTTTTTGCTTTAGTTATTTTTCAGGTAGAGTTTTGCATTTATGACTGGGCTAGGCTGGGTTAGACTGGGCTAGGACTGTGATCCTACTCCCTGTGGCCCCCTGCTGGGATCACAGGTGTGAGCCACTAGGCCTGGTTTATTGATTGAGCTGGGGGGTGGGGGGAGTCTCACTAACTTTTTGCCTGGACTGACCTCAAACTACAGTCCTTCCTATTTCTGCCTCCAAATAGCTGGGATTATAGGTTTGTACCACTGTGACCTGCTCCTTTGTATTTTTATTTCTGTACTATATTGGTTTTCCTTCTCCATCTCATCCTTGTCTCCTCACAGTGGTACTCTCTACATCTCATGTACCTGAAAACAGCTGAGAAGTATAGAGAGGAGCCTCCTTCACACCCCAATCCACCTGCCAACACACCTCCTCTCCCAGCAGCACCTGCCTCTGCTCTGGGAGCTGGCCACAGCAACAGCGGAGTAGCAATTGAACAGATGTGGGATGAGAGCCTAGTCAGTCCTCAGAGAAATTAAAATGTGAAAAGTTTAGGTGTGTGCCAAGCACGTTCAGCCTCAGAAATAAAAAATGCCTCACCAGGTGTGGTGGAACACACTTAAAATCCTAGCACTCAGAAAGCTGTGGCAGGAGAACCTTAAGTTCAAAGCCAGCCTGGGCTACATAGCAAGACCATGTCTCAAAGTAAGAAATGCCTGATACAACTGTATTCTGCTGGGTCAGTGCTAGGAGACAACCATTCCCCACACACTATGTTGAGAGGTGAGGGGCTTCCTGACAAGAGATTTGGCAACCACATCAGGTCACAGTTGCACATACCTTTGTCCAGGAATATGTCCCACATGCAGGGCACGTGTGTGTGAAGGGACACTAGCACAGACCTGAGTTAGCAGCAGGTGAGAAAGAGTGGAGATGATCAGAAGACTAGGACAGAACTGCTGCTGAGCAGCACTGGATGTTGGCAAGGCCCTAGGAGGTGAAGACAAAAGTGGCAAGGTGGCCTGTGCAAGTCCCCCTCAGGCATGGTTTTCTTTCACATGTGTGGACCCTGGACCCTGAAAGGAGTGGGGTGGGTCTACTGTGTGTCTTGAATTTGGGCTGTAGGTATGCAGTGAAAAAGTATACATAATAATTAAGAAATCTCCCCAAAGTTCTTAGCTCAGTACTTCCAGAGGCAAGGTTGGGGCCACTATAGGCCCCCCTGAATGGGGTTTGTAATCCCAGACTCATGTCTCCCATGCTCTGACAAGGGGCACTAACACCAGCTTCCTGTTTCCTTCTCCTGTGCTGCAGAGGAGGTGACCACCGGGTGGAGCTCTACAAGGTGAGTGCAGATGGCCCGATAGAGTGGTGCTGTTTACTCCAGGAGGCAGGAACTGAAGGCAGTCACTTGAATTAATAATTTTGAGAGCTCGTCATTGTTGGGCATGTTGGAAAGTAGTATGTCTGGTTCTACTGTGATTCTTAACCATTATGCTGCTTCTAGGGATGGTCTCCAAAATCAGAATATATGTACTTTGCGAATCATCTCCCAGGTATTTGCAAATTATATGAGAGGCATTTGAAATTATTTTTTAATGATGTACTCCTCAAATATAAGATGAGAAGAGAAAACTGTGCACTCAAGAAGCTATGCTTATTTCTGAGTTGCAGCAGACTTGGGAGGTACAGGTAGGATTTTAGTCAGGTTCTAGGCAGACTTAGAAGAAGCCCCCACAGGTAAAGACGCATGCCTTGCTTGAGCAGGGAGTCTGCATGCCAGGAAGTGCAGTTCTTGAATGGGGCTTTGGGGTCTTGGAGCCTGAGGCATGCTGTTGGTGCAAAATCCTAAGCCCATCCATACCAGCCTCCCTCTTCTCCTCTCAGAGGCATCTATATCTGCTAACAGAGCAGAAGGAAATGTATACAGATGTGTGGGCCCATCTTGCTCTGGTCTGTTAGAGTTTAAATTGGATCAAGGCAGGAAAGGCAAGTACTTGAGGTGTTACCAGTTCTCTTTGGGTTTCTGTTAATAGAAATGATTCCCCCTGCCCAGGTCTTGGAGGCCTGGAGCAGCTGTGTTCTGGGCTCTGCAGAGGGTTGGGAGCAGATAGGAAGCACCAAGCTGTCTCAGTGAGTGCCACTGGCTCTTCTAAAGATGGGAGTAGTGAGTGGCACTGAGTGAGTGTGGTGGCATGGGACCTCCCACATTGCTCTGCACCCCAGCCAGAACATGGGGAATCATGCATGAATACAAATCATCTAGTCTATAGGGATTAAAAAATAATAGTAAGAAGAATTCAACAAAAGCATAAATCTGAGAAAAGCTAGGTTGCAATAAGGGTCCCTAGATGGGGTCTGTGTGCTGTGGTGTCTTTCTGGGGTCCTCTATGGTGCTGGGTAGTTAAAGCCCCCTGGCAGCATCCAGGAGGCCACCCTATAGTGTGAACACAGTGTCATCCTGGGATGACAGTCAGAGTTGACAGGTTCCTCAGCCATGTAAACAGCAGCAGAGAGGCATCCTTCTCACATTGCTCAACCAGAGAAAATCAACACATCTTGTGGCAGCAGGTCTGGTTAGGAGTTAGCTTGCTTGTGGACAGTCTTTATTAAGTCCCCAGTGTGTGAAGCATAAAGACAGAACTTTGGATGGGCTTAGCAATAGGCGAGTTGCTGTCAATTCAAAACACTCTGGTCTGTTGCCAAAGATTTGTATTTTTCACTTCACAGGTGCTGAGTTCCCTTGGTTACCACGTGGTCACCTTTGACTATAGAGGTGAGTTTTCCTTTAAGAGTATGTCTGAGCACATTCCCACTCTTCCTGATTGTATATGATGGTCAGGCCTGCTCTGAGAGTCTCAAAGCAAGTCTTTTAGCTTGCTTTTGCTGTGCTGTAACCTGTGATGATGGAGACTGTGTTGAGGATTGGGAAAGGCAGTAGTAGGTCTGTTCTGATGCAAGCCTTGGGTGGTAGGTTTCCTAATGAAGCTCCTGTTGTGGATACCAGGAGGTCCTCCTGGTAAGGGGAACTGACACTGAAACCCCCAGCATTATGCAGAAAATTCTATTTTTTCTCTTCTTTTGACTCAGATTTTCTCTGCAGCTGGACATTAGACATATTTTAGACTCAGCAGAAGAACTAGTTTTGTTGAAATGATAAAAAAAAATAGGAAAAAGACTCATCAAATTGAGAAAGAAAATAGATTCTTCTGTTTCCTCAGCACTTCTGTCTCTTTTGAATGAGTCAGGGCTTGCCACTGGGCAGATCAAGAATCCAGTCTATATTGCTATGAATGTTCTACCTTATTGAGCAGCAGAAATACTTTGCAGTAACAATGAGCAACTGTTTTAAAGGAATACTCCTCCATGTAGTCCTCAGTTGGAGAGTTCAAAGGGATGAAGCCTGCTTGGCCAGCTTGCATTGACCTTCTGGGGAAGGGTGGTAGTATGGATGCTCTCAGATGAAAGAGAATGGCTGCCAGCTGTATGAAGGGGGTTGTATTAGTTTTCTTTCACTGCTATAATAAATCACAAATGTAGTACCTTAAAATACCACAGATGAATTATCTTGTAGTTCCGCAGATCAGAGATCCAAAATCTTTAGCTACTGGGGTAGAATCAAGGTATTAGCAGGGCTTTGTTTCTTCAAGGGTTTCTGCAGAGGACCCATTGCCTTGCTTTTCCCAGCTGCAGAGGCCACTGCACTCCCTGACTCATGGCCCCTTCCACATTCAAACCCAGCTGTGGCCTGTTGAATCTCAGGCTCCATCACTTGGACCCTAACTTTTGTCCTCTCTTTCACTTATAAAGACCCTTGTGATGACTTGGGGTCCACCCAGATGATCCAGGATTATCCCCATCTCAAGGTCAGCCCATTAGCAGCTTTCATTCTTTCTGCACCCTTAATTCCCCTGACCACAAAGTGGCATGTTCACCAGTTCCAAGATTGAGATGTGACCAACTTCAGGGGCCACTATTCTGTCAACCACATTGATGGCTCTTTCATTGAAGATGTTCAATCAGAATAAAAGTTCTAAGCTCAGAAAAACTTCTGATGTGCTGGAAATTTTAGAATAATAAGGGGCCACATTCCTTCTTCCTGATCATGTCCCTGTTTGTTTATCAAAATAAGACATCCTGTGCCACTTTTCTCTTTTCATTGCTTATGGAGTCTGCATTTCTAAGTGGTGTGGAAAACTGCCAAGCTCCACCTCTGACTCTGGCTCTCTGTCTCTGTGTCTTTGTCTTTGACTCTCCCCCTACCCATCTCCTTCTTCCTTCGCACCACCCCCAATCTGTTATTCTTTATCTCTTTCTCTTTCTCTATGTTCCCACATCCCTTTCTCCCACAGAGCGTCCTGAACCTTCAGCCGTCTCTGTCCCTCTTCATTCTTCCATTCTGTGGAGCCTGGGAGACTGGGCAGCATAACTGTGAGGTTTGCTGACACAGCAAAACCAGCCCTTCTGAATCTTGTGGTGTTTTTAGATCATTTGATGATGACTCACTCACTGCTGAGCTGCTATAAAGACAGTTGTACTTGACTTTTGCTAGAGTCTACAGGGAAGGGCTCTTGGGAGAAGGGTCATAGTTGCTTTAAGCCTAGAAATCTCCCTGCTTTCCTGTAGCATCCCGACACCTGCTCCCTGGCCTGATCCTTCTAGGGTCCTGAGTTGGCTGGGTTCCCACACCCATTGGTGGTCCATCAAGAGTGCAGAGGGAGAGCCCAGACTTGAGGGAGTTGCACTGTGCCTATGGGTGACAATGGCAAGGCATGTGTCTCAGATGTGTTTTGTTGACTCTGTTCTGTTAATCACCAGTCAAATATGCAGCCCACTCACTTAGGGTAACTGGGAATCTCTGGTTTGTCCAGTTAGCAGGAATGAATCACCACCAGGCCCTCCTCCCTGTCCCCACCAGTGTTGGAGGAGAAGTGTGGGCACCACCTGCCCTCCCTCATTGCCCCAGTCTGCCAGCAGCATGGGTGGGACCATACATACTTGTAGGGCAGCCTCCAGTGCTGCTCCCTTGGTTTCTGAACTAACTTTGACTTCCTCTTCCTGCCTTTCCTCTCTTGCAGGGTGGGGTGACTCAGTAGGAACGCCATCTGAGCGGGGCATGACGTATGACGCACTCCATGTTTTTGACTGGATCAAAGCAAGAAGTGGTGACAACCCTGTGTACATTTGGGGCCATTCCCTGGGCACTGGGTAAGAGTTCCAGCAGGAGGTAGCCTTAGTGGGAGCAGGGTTTCTTGGTGATGGTCCAGCCCATGATCTGAAGACAGCCTCAGACTCTGTAGCACCATCAGTTCCAGCAATTCTGGTCCCCTGTCTCCATCGTGGGGCTGAAGCATCACAGGGACTGAGAAGGGGTTGAGCTACTGTAATTTGTCATCCCAACAAGTGACTTAGGGCCAAAAGGGGCTGTCAAGGTAGAAGCAGGTGTCTCCACAGGGAGCCCTCATCCAGGAAGCATCTTCAGAGTGCAAGTAGGACTGTTCATGTTCTGTGGTGCACCTAGGCTCTGTATCATGTGTGACTTTGGTGTGCATGTGCAGACCATTGAATCTAACCATGCAGCGTAGAGACATTTGTAAGCAGCTTGGCCACATCCCCCATGCTCAGCTTCCCAAGGAGTGTGGGGAGGAACAGTTTGTGGTCCATTTCCCACATCTGCCAAGAAAGGAAGAGTCTTAATGTTCCATTTGTGGGCAGCCTGGATGCTTCTGCTGATGCATCCATGGTGTTTCTAAAAGGAGCCCTAAACCCTCAGCAGCCATCCCTCATCTTGCTGCCTTTTCCTTCAGCCACAGTGGCTCAGCTCTTCTTGGCTCTGGCTCCTTGCTTGTATGGCATCCTGTAGACTGGAAGTTTATAGCAGGACTGCCTGCCCCTCATGGGGAGAGTGCACAGTGTCCCCTGGGAGAGGCCCTTGTGGAGGGAGGCTAGCTATCCCTGAGACTATCTGCAGAGAACCTACCAGGTATCATCTTGGGATGGCAACAGGTCTCTGGGCTTGGTGGGCAATAAACACTGCTGCCTCCAGGAAGGGTGCAGGTAGACCCCAGCCAACAAGGTTGGCCTGTCCTCCTGTCTCAGTTGTGTCCATGCTGACCAGATAGGGTGACAGGTGAGCGGTAGGGACAGGGCAACTTGTAGGAGGCTCTTCCTACCCTGGGTCAGGAAGTGGCTGTCAGCACCGCATGGTGGGGGAAAGGAATTAACTGATGGCTCACTCCTCCCCCCTCAATCTTACCCCTACCATTAGCTACTCAGGCCCCACAGCTTCTCTGGGCCACTTTCCAGGATCAAAACAGTCTCATCTACAATGATTTTGTCATAACTCAACTGAATCATATTTATTTTCTTCCTAGAGTGGCAACAAATCTGGTGCGGCGCCTCTGTGAACGAGGTAAGGGAGCCTGCTGCCCCAGGTTGGGTGCTTGTCATGACAGTTGGTGTTCTAGCCCCTGTGGCAAGTTCTTGCCAAGCGGTGCCAGTGACTGAGCAGCACATTGATGGGATGAGCTGAGCATGCTCTGGCCTGACCTAGTCTGTCCTCCCCATGGGATTCTTGGAAACCACCTGGGACCTTTTGGGGCTGGGGCTGAGTAGCCGAGAGGCCTATGAAGGTAGATAACTGGGCAGAGGAGCTGCACTTTGGGTTCTCTATTCCTTCTCGGCACCCCTGGGCCACTCGCTTCCATGAATTCTTTTTATGTTGTTGGCTTCTTGCCCATCTCCCAGGTCCCTGTCTGTTTTTTTAACTTACCTAGAAACACCTCCTGATGCTCTTATATTGGAATCTCCATTCACTAATATCCGTGAAGAAGCAAAGAGCCATCCATTTTCAGTGGCAAGTACACAATTTTATTAAAAATATTTAATTTTGATTATTATAATAATTACTATAAAAATAAAAATAAATTCAAGTAGCTAATAAGAATAATAATGATAAAAGCATAATTTAGTATTGTAATGAGTACAGATTTTATTAAAAATAAATCCTAGTTTGAGGCACAGAGCTGCCCAGGAAGTTTATAGCTTTGCAGCCAGAGGGGGAATAAGCTCATAGTCGGGTTGTTTGGGGGTAGCTGGTCCTATGTCCTATCCTTGCTCACACACCCTCACCTACTTGGTGTCACTGTGTTTTACTGTTACTGCCATGGTGTGATTCCTGTAGGATTCAGCCCAGGCCAAGGACTGCTGTCCTGGCTCACTCCTTGAGAGAGGAAGTGATGGATATCGTTCCCCGCCCCCCACCCCAGGTCCTAAATGGTGCTTGGAGCCTAGGCTCTGGGGAGTGGGGAGTCAGGCCTCCTAGTCATTTCTAGAGTGGGTTGGTCCCCACCTCTCCCTCACCAAATACAACTGAAACCTTGGATCCTTCTTTTAAAGTCTGTCCCATTATTCTTTCCTTCCCACTAGGGCTCTAGACTGCCTTTGTGTATTGGGCCTGTCTTGCCCTTCTGTCCTAATTTCATGCTGCTCTACTGTAGGCCACAGGACTCCTTTATTTTCCCTTATGTTTTTGCTATTGTTTTTCTATGAAATCACATAAGGAAACCAGCTATGGACTCCCATTTTCTTGGTGGGTGGTAGCCCTTGTCTGTGGGAAGTCTGGTGTCTGAGCTCGAATATAGCTACAGCTCTAAGGCATGGGAGCCCCGCCATGTCCAGGCAGGTGAGGCTTCTGTCCCCAACCACAAAGCTAGAGGTAGAAGGTGCTTCCTCCACTATACATCACCTTTATTCCCTTAGGGATGGTATAGTTAAGCCTTATAAATCCTGAACTGTCTGAATTCTTGACCTTGGCCTTCTGCCTAGAGATCTTAATTAATGGTTCTGAAAATGACTTATATCTTGTTTTCAGATATATCGATACTTCCCTGGGTTTGACTGGTTCTTCCTTGATCCCATTACAAGCAGTGGAATTAAATTTGCAAATGATGAAAAGTGAGTATTGCGATGGAGTAATTTTTTGATTTAGAAAAACACTGGGAGTCCTCAGGATGAGCCTCTTTAGTCACGTTAACTAAACAAGATGGGATTCAAAAGACCTGGGGTTGTTCTCTAAGAAAATGCCTTCAAAAGGTTAAGTCAGCCAGGCACCAGTGACTCACATCTGTAATCCTAGCTACTTCGGAGTTAGAGATCAGGAGGATCTCCATTCAAGACCAGACCAGGCAAATAGTTCACAAGACCCTATCTCAAAAATACCCAACACAAAACAGGGCTGGTGGAGTGGCTCAAGTTGTAGAACACCTGCCTAGCAAGCATGAGGCCTTGAGTTTAGACCCTAGTACTGGGGGGGAAAAAGGTGAAGTCAAGCAGAGATCTACAATGGAAAGAAAGAAGGAATTAAAAAAAAACTAGAATTAAAACAATACTAAAATAGGTATTTTTGTCCATAAAATTGCGTGTGGGTTTTTTTCAGTCTGTTTAGCACTCTTGAATAGGTATTAAAGACTACTAAAATAATTATTATAAAAAGGACTTTGCTTTAGCCATTTGGTGTGTGTTTGGTTATAGAGAGATGAGAGATACAGAGTTTATTGCTAAAAATATTTCTATTAGATATGCTAAAGACTAAACATTCTGGTTAGCCCTCTGTTTTGTTTTCTGTTTTTGTGGTACTGAAGTTTGAACTCAGGGCTTTCTTCTTGTGAGATTGGCTCTGTACCGCTTGAGCCAGGTCCCTAGCCTATACTTAGCAATTTATTTAAGCCACTTTCAGATTCTATTGACATTGTCTTTGTGGTCTTTTTAATTCATGGATTTTAAGTTTTTCAAAAAAGAAAAAGAACAAAGCTTTGAATACTTGACATTTAACAGTCTATTGTCTGAAACAGATTTTAAAATGGAGTGTTTTTCCCATTCAAGTATGTATTTTATTTCTAAAATTGAAAATAAAATGAATTAAAATTTGAGCAAACATAAGCAAAAAACCCTGTTCATTTGCAAGTATTATTGTTTTAGGACTTAAAAATTATCTGAAAGCTAGGTGCCGGTGGTTCATGCTTGTTATCCTAACTATTCAGGAAGCAGAGGTCGGGGGATCAAGGTTCAAAATCAGCCAGGGCAAATAGTTTGTGAGACCCTATCTTGAAAATACCCAGCACAAAAAAGGGCTGGCAGCTACACATCAGACTGATAACCAGAATATATAGGGAACTTAAAAAACTAAATTCTCCCAAAATTAGTGAACCAATAAAGAAATGGGCAAGTGAATTAAACAGAACTTTCTGAAAAGAAGAAATTCAAGTGGCCAAAATCACATGAAAAAATGTTCACCATCTCTAGCAATAAAGGAAATGCAAATTAAAACCACACTAAGATTCCACCTCACCCGTTAGAATAGCCATCATTAGCAATACCACCAACAACAGGTGTTGGCGAGGATGCGGGGGAAAAAGGAACCCTCTTACACTGTTGGTGGGAATGTAAACTAGTACAACCACTCTGGAAGAAAATTTGGAGGCTACTTAAAAAGTTAAACATTGATCTACCATTTGATCCAGCAATACCTCTTTTGGGGATATACCCAAAAGACTGTGACACAGGTTACTCCAGAGGCACCTGCACACCCATGTTTATTGCGGCACTATTCACAATAGCCAAGTTATGGAAACAGCCAAGATGCCCCACTACTGACGAATGGATCAAGAAAATGTAGTATCTATACACAATGGAATTTTATGCAGCCATGAAGAAGAACGAAATGTTATCATTCGCTGGTAAATGGATGGAATTGGAGAACATCATTCTGAATGAGGTTAGCCTGGCCCAAAAGACCAAAAATCATATGTTCTTCCTCATATTCGGGCATTAGATCAAGGCAAACACAACAAGGGGATTGAACTTTGATCACAAGATAAAAGCGAGAGCACACAAGGGAGATATGAGGATAGGTAAGACACCTAAAAAATTATCTAGCATTTGTTGCCCTCAACGCAGAGCAACTAAAGCAGATACCTGAAAAGCAACTGAGGCCAATAGGAGAAGGGGACCAGGAACTAGAGAAAAGGTTAGATCAAAAAGAATTAACCTAGAAGGTAACACACACATGCACAGGAAATTAATGTGAATCAACTCCCTGTATAGCTATCCTTATCTCAACTAGCAAAAACCCTTGTTCCTTCCTATTGCTTATACTCTCTCTTCAACAAAATTAGAGTAAGGGCAAAATAGTTTCTGCAGGGTATCGAGGGGGTCGGGGGGGAGAGGGAGGGGGCGGAGTGGGTGGTAAGGGAGGAGGTGGGGGCAGGGGGGAGAAATGACCCAAGCATTGTATGCACATATGAATAATAAAAAAATAAAAATTGAAAAAGAAAGGGCTGGCAGAGTGGCTCAAGTGGTATAGTGTGAGGCCTTGTGTATGTATGTATATACATATGAGTAAGCTGAATTCCTTTTTTCTTTTTTTAATGGGACTGGGGTTTGAACTCAGGGCTTCATGCTTGGATTCTTTCTTAAAAGGCAAAGTGAGTACTGTACCCAGGAAGCTACCTTTTGTCCCATCGTAATGCTGACTGGGTGGCTGCAGTACCACACCCCCAACCCTCACATCAGAGGAAGTCAGGCTCAGCCTTGTGTGCTGGTGGGGCCTTCCTAAGCTCAGTGGGCAATGTCTGCAACCAAGTACTTGCTGCTTCTTCCAGGATCCTTGAATTAAAGGGACTCACGCATCAGAAATGCTCTACCATGAAACAAGTAGTGTGTGCCTTGTGCTGTTAACAGGAGTTATTTATCTGTAGGTGACAAACTTTCCCCAGCCCAAGTCCTGCTCCAGGTGCCAGGATGGCACCAGTGCTGCCCTCAGAGAGTACACAGCCCTGTTGGGGATCAAGATAGGGACTCAGATCATGTGGCCACTTTAGCGAGGGGCAGTGAGGAAAGCTCAAGCCCTGTCCAGTCTTCGCAGCCTGTTCTTCTGTTAAGTGACTTGTGAGGGGATCTGGATCTGTTGAAGCTACATTTTTAATTTACTTGTAAATATTCAGAATTGGAATGACTATTTATTCCAATTATTATTAGAGCATACTGGCTTTTTTTTTAAAGTTGTGCTAATTCTAGGGATGGAATCCAGGGCCTTGTGCAAGCACTATACCACTGAGCTACACACCAGGCCTTGTTTGTTTTTGACAGTACTGGAATTTGAAGTCAGGGCCTTGTGCTTGTTAGGCAAGTGCTCAACTGCTTGGACCACACCCTCAAGCCCTTTTATTGCTTTAGATCTTTTTCAGGTCTCGCTTTTTACCCCCAGGGCTGACCTCAGACTGCCATCCTACCTATGGCCTCCCAAGTAGCTGGATGTAAATCACCATGCTTGGCTTATTTGTTAAGATGTGGGGTCTTGCTAACTTTTTGCCTGGGTTAACCTTGAACCATGATCCTCATATCTCCACCTCCCAAGTAGTTGGGATTATAGGAATGAGGCATTTCACTTGGCCAAGGTCTTGTGGGGTTTTTTTTTTTTTTTGGTTGTTGTTGTTTGAGATGGGGTCTCTGTTGCTGTATAGCCTTAAGCTTATGATCCTCCTACCTTATCCTCCTGAGTGCTGGGATTATAGGCATGAAGTACCAGACACAGCTAGTATTGATTTGTGAGTGTGTGTGGTACTGGGGTTTGAACTCATGATCTCACACACTTGCTAGGCAGAGTGCTCTACTATCTGAGCCACATCGACAGCTTTTGTGAAGGGGTTTTTCAGATAGTTCTTGAGAACTACTTGCCCAGGCTGGCTTCAAACCACAGTCCTCCTGATCTCTGCCTCCTGAGTAGCTAGGATTACAGGCATGAGCCGATTCATAGTAACATTCATTTGCAGTAAGTTTCTTGGCCCACCTATATTATCCAGCTTATAAATATTGTTTTGTAACTTTTAAAGAATATATCTATTGGCAAAAATAATCATTTTCAAATTTCAGAAAATATGCAGGGGCCAGATCTCAGGGAATGAATCGATACCTAGATTTGATTGATACCTGTCACCTAGCTGGAATAGATGTTGATAAAGAACAACTAAGAAATTGTCTTTTAGTTCTGTAGTAAAAAGAAACCCATCAGAACTTAGTCTATTAAGCACCCTAAATCCAAATCCCTGTCCCAGGTGAGAGTTCCAGGTGGCTCCACCCTCTTCCTGGTCTCCATCTAGCTTCTTCCTTTCCACAGTGTGAAGCACATCTCTTGTCCCCTGCTCATCCTGCATGCTGAAGACGACCCAGTTGTGCCCTTCCAGCTTGGCAGAAAGGTGGGTGTCCTGGGCTTCTGCCTCTGGTGCAGCATGCATCACAGACCCAACATGTGGGTCGGGGAGGGCCTGCATGCTGTATCCTGGGATGGGCTCAGGTCACATCAGTCTAGGAAACCACTTTATCCTTCCTGAGTCCCCTCTGGACAGCTTGGAAGAGCCTGATATGAGAAGGTCTGATATCAGGGTCAGGGCCAGACTAATTATGCTGTCTGCAAAAGGAATTATGGAAAATATGTGAGTGGTTCCGAAGTCCTCACACTAGGGTCCTTCCCAGGAGAGGTTGTGTGTTATCAGAGCCCAGGCTAACTTGGGAGACCTTATCAGTTAGGGCTAAGGGGAAAGAACCTCTTGATGATGAGGGTCCTTCAACCTCAATGTAGGGGTCCAGATGGTAGAACTGATAGGGAAACTTCTGGTCTGTGTTCTTGCCTTTGGAATTAGACTGATGAGAAGAATTCTATGTCATCCATGGGGCCTCAGTATGAGCTTTTGCTGAATCTGCTTTGACTTTGTTGCCAGGAAGTGTATTAGATTTGTGGGAGAGTGGTGTAAAGAGAGTACCACGTGGGGCACAGCAATGGTGAGGGGCAGATGAGTTTAGGGGTACATGCCATGCCTCGTCAGCAGATTCAGCCTAGGGCTCAGAGTCCTTTTGCTTGTGACAGGCTCCACATAGGCAGACTCCATGAGGAACACAGAAAACACCATGCAGGAAGACATGGAGCTGCCCAGTAATGCACTGCTCAGACCCACATACCCTTAGCCATCCAGGGGACGTGAGGGAGGGGCTGAGATGGGACAAATTGTGAGCCAGCTTGTTGATTGGCCTTGACCCAGGAGCACAGAGCCCTCCTTCCCAGACCCCTTTCTGACCACTGCACCATCCCTGTCATCAGGACCGTCCCTGGCATTTAGCTGCTCCTCTAAAGAAGGGTGGGGGGGGGTTTTGAATGGTGGGCTCACTGAGACCTGGCGACCCCTATCTGTGTGGTTGGCTGTAGCAACAGAAGCAGTGCTCATGGAAATTTGGGCTATTCTTTGGGGGAAGCAGCTGCTGACCAGTCTTTATTGAAGGGAGAGCTGCAGATTTGTCTCTCAGGCCCTAGGCCTTTTCTGGGCCCTGACCCAGCTGACCTGGCTCTGGCTCTCTCTCCCTCTCTCCAGCTTTACAACATTGCTGCACCATCTCGAAGTTTCCGAGACTTCAAAGTTCAGTTTATCCCGTTTCACTCAGACCTTGGCTATAGGCACAAGTACATCTACAAGAGCCCTGAGCTTCCACGAATACTCAGGTGAGACGTCCTCTTCCTACCCAGGGGTCTTCCCTAGACAGCAGTGGCTTATGACCAGGCATGTAGCAGGTGGTGGCTGCTGAAGCTGGGGCCCAGGGTCACAGTGACTCAGAGCCTTCCTGAGTCACAGGAGTTGGAGAGAGTTTGTCTCTCCTCCCTCCTGACTATTCCATGCTCAGGGCAGGTGGTCCCCGTTGTACAGATTACATGCTTGTGCAGACATGCATGGGAGCTTCTGGACACAGTGTGTGCATGCACATCTCCAGCTTTTGGGTGGCCACGTGCAGACAGGAGCACACAGACAAACACCCTGCTATTGCTGGGTTCCTCTCAGGGCCTTTCTAATGTTCTCAGGCTACCTCTACAGCTGCTTCTTAAAGGGAGGCTGTGTTCCAGCCTGCCCTGCACCAGCTAGTTTCTTGGGCAGGACATGGACTACAGCTTAGAGAGGCAAGGGCACCCATCTGGGCCTGGATGTTGACTCAAGTGTGAGAGTGAGGCCTTGGCAGTGGTGATAAGGGCAGTTTAGAATGACCCCCATCCCCCAATCTACTTCCATCCCCCAATCTACTTCCATCCCCCATGCTTCTGTGCAGACTGCCCAGAACTTTACCTACTTCTCAGTCAAATGACACAGGCCCCACCTACTGCTGCTAACTCATGCCCCTGGACAAGATGCTAAACCTTCCTGTGAATGGAACAGGGGAAGATGCCATCCTGGGCTACTGCTCAGTGCTTGGACCTCAAGTAGTAGCCCACCGAGGTTACTGTGACTGCTCTTGGCGGGGGTCGTTTTGCTGTTTTGTGCTGGTTGGCTTTGAGAAGCTGTTCAGGTGCCACTGTCTTCCAGCAGGTAACTGAAATTTGTTGCTTGAATCATCTCTCAAGGAGAGACTCCAGCTCCTCTCCAGCTACCTTTGAGAGCTCCCGAGGCAAAGCTGCATTTCTTTGGAGATTTTCCATTCCTTGCCACTGGGATGTGGGTTGGTGAGACTGGACAGAGAGCTAAAAGAGTAGAGGTGTGCTTCGGGGTTGTAATTTTTCTCCATTATAAAAGAAATATGGCAGAAAGTTTAGACCCACATATAAATCTAAAGATTAAAGACTCTGAGCTCAACCTCTCTCTGATCCTATGTTGGAATTGACCCTGCTGGTGCCACAGGGGCCCTGACTACCTTACTGAGGACTTCATAAAGATCCTCCTGGGATTTGTGGCTGCCTCCTCTGGTGACCTCCTCAGACAGTCCTTTGAGGACCTCGGAGAACAGGATCTTTGGTCTGAGCTCAGTGATTTGGCTCATGTTTGTCTTCCTCTGGTCTAGGGAATTCCTAGGGAAGTCAGAACCCGAGCGCCAGCACTGAAACTGTCTAGCAAAGGAGCATGAAGGCCTGCCCTCCTCCCCTTTTCTTCTGGACAGCAACCTGACACCTTGGAGCCCCTGCAGTGCCCACACCTGCAGAGCCCAGGAGCCCAGTGCACCTGGAGAGGACTCGGATGCAGCGGGCATGGAAGGAGGCCCTGTACATCCATGGTGCAGTGCAATGCAAGTGACTGGGAACCCGGATCTGTGTGGAAATATGGCTGCCGGGCATGCGACCCCCTGTCCCTCTAGCTGCCACTCTACCTGAGCTCTTGTTGGGAAGATTTCGTGACAGCAGTGGTGTCACCTGGTTGATCCCATACTTCCTGAGCTGGGCATGAAAAGCCTAGAAGAGGGCATAGGGGCTCTAGACTGCTCTGGGCTTTCTGACAACCCTTGGAGAATGTGGGGAGGCTGTTCTTTTCTGCAGAATGGACTCTAATGGTTCCACCATCCTCTTTGGCCCATGTACCCGCTTGCCTTCCTTGGCTATCCCTGCCTCTACTGAGTGCCTGTTCACCTTCAGCAGGGGGGCATCCAGATCTGCACTTCCTCCCATTCTGTCTGCCTAACCTGGCCGTAGACTGAGCATTTATTTAAGAATAAAATCGTGGTGGTGGTCTGTTTTGTTGATTCCTCTATAAGCAAAGGTCAGTGTTGCCTTCTGCTGGACCACTTTCCCATCCCCTATCACAGCTAAAGTCCTGGCACCCTTGATCCCAAAGGGACTGGGAATTGGGACTGCTCTGAGGGTCACTAATATGCCCTCTCCTTCCAGCAGCATTTCCAGAGCTGGCAGATGATCTTTTCTTAAAATGCAGGCTTAGATAAGTGGCATTGATGTTTGAGCATTGGGTTTCTTCTTCCCACACACAGACTGCTTGGGGAACAGATTAAGCTACAAGGCCAGAACTCTCAGTGTGTGCCAAGAACATCGTATCACTCTTTTGCCCATCTCTTGCACTAGTAGATATGCTGCTTTTGTCAAACCAGCCCTCCCTGCAGCTGCCCATACCCACTAATACCCATGTGAATAGATCCTAGTGTGAAGGACCAGCGACATAGTCACCTCTCAGGCCAAGGAGCCTCTGGAAGAGAGGGTACATGGCTTAGTAAGAACAGGCCCACCATCCTGTTGGTGGGATTGGAGTACAGCTTGTGTCTTTCCACCTCCTGCATCTTGTAGACTGGAGGGTGCCATCTCTCCTGATGCCTGGCTGGCCTTTCTCTCCTAGATCCTCAGGTTCTAGAACTTACAAGCTCTTGGAACCAGGACAGGGAGGTCTTGGACCACCTGCCTGCCTGTTCCTCCAAGGTCTTAGGCCTGGCATTAACAGCTGCAAACTGGCTGAAGGTCCCAAGGCTGGCACAGGTTACACTCTCCCCTTCTGAGAACTTACGAAGGATTCTCTGATGTAGAGAACAAGTGTTTTTCCTACAGTAGGGTTGAAGTTGGAATGGCCTTTTCCTGAGTCAGCTTGTGACATAAGCGTTTATCTTCCCTCTCTTGGACAGAGTCCTGATCTAACTAAGGTATGCCAGTTTTCTTCTGCCTGCCCATCAACAGCTCTATGTGAGCAGTGGCCCCAACAGGGCAAGGCCATCAGGGCAGGGACACACTGACCTGCCCCCAGGTTCCTTGTACAACTCTGGTCACAAGGAGGCCTTTGAGTCACTGAAACATGACTGTGTCTACCTGGGCCAGGGCAGCTTCTGTATACAGCCACGGTGGTCTAAAGGACAGAGGCAGGCAGGGGAGTCTCCTGTCACACACCATGGCTTCCAGCACCTGAGTGAGGTGATGGCTGACCCCTGCTCTATCTGAGCCAGTCTTTATCATTTTTTTCTCGCTTTTCATCCTGCAAGCTACCTCAGATCCTTTGGTGGGGTGTGAGGCAGAATATAAGTAAGATTTAAAGTACAATCTGTAAGGGTTTTTTTTTTTTTTTACAAGTGTCTTGACAGGCAGATTGAAGATTAGGAAGTACAAGAAGGGAACCCCTGAATTGGCAGCTCTCCTGTCATCTATCAGTTAACTTGAGCCACACTCCCCACATCTGGTGCAACCAAACTTAAACTCGGGGTCTCAGACCCTTTGATGGGTTGCATGACCAAACTGTAGTCAGTATCAGTCTTGGGGGGCTGGGATGTAGCTCGGTGGTACAGCGCTTGCCTAGCATGCACGAGGCCCTGAGTTCGATCCCAGCACCAAAAAAGACAAAAAAAAAAAAATCAGTCTTGGGGGAGAAAATCTGTGGCGATAAGGCATGTTCAGGGGTAAGTGCTGGGCTGTCAACTCTCTTAACTGCACACGTCCTAGGAGCCAAAGGGCAGTGCCTCGTAAATCTAGGGATCATGGATTCTCAGGGCTCTGTCCTGGAGCCCTCACCAAGGTGCACTAGGGGAGCTGGGGGAGATGTGAGGCTGTGAACAGAGCCTGCCAGATGCCTTGGCCAGAAGGTTCATCCCACAATTCTCAGGTTTGTTGGGTATCCACTCAGCCGAGTCTAGTCTTTGACTTTTTGTGCTTGGCATTGAACATGCTCTATCAATCACTAAGTTACATTCCTAGCCCTCTCTCCTGATTTTTGACTGCAGCTGTATATACAATTTAGCAGGAACACTTTGGTCCCCAGGGCCAAAAATGGGTAGCAAAGGCAGCAAGTGCAAAAAAGGACAGATACAGTTCACACTAGAAATACGAATGCTTTCCTTGCCCCCAGATGATGTTTCCACATAGCTATACTTGATGACTTTTTAAATAGGTGGCAGTTCAGGCACACATGGCTTTAAGTCCCTCACACAGTGGGGATTCTGTCTGTCTGCGATCCCAGAATGATGGCCCAGGCCCCAGTTACAGAAGAGGAATGAAGCCTGTATGTGTGTGGTGCCCACCCCAGGCCCCATCCTGCTGCTTCCCATGGTGCTTCCCAGTACCATATGCAGTGAGTGAAACAGACACCACATCAATTGACCATGGGCATAAAAGTTTAATCAATTTCTCACACAAGGTAGTAACAGCAAGTGGTAGGGTGGTGGTCATGCACACGGCTTCAGGAAGTATAGCCTCATGCACAGACAGAGCCACTGCACAGGGCAGCAGACGACCAGCCCCAGAACTTGCCCCCATCCAAAAAGATATCCCAGTGGTTCTGGCGAACTGTGCACCATGAGCAAATCCTACCCGGCAGACACTGCAGTGCTAGGTTGAGGGAAGAACCCTCCCCAGAAGCCAGGTCCAGCATACAAGGTGGTGGAAGCCTCTTGAACAGTGGTTGGTTCCACACCAATTTCTCCAACTACCCATGGGCAGCTGACTGCTCCCTGCTCTCTCCTTTGTCAGCACCGAGGTTCTACCCTGAAGTGTTAGCCTTGGAGAGGGATCTCACCTCTCCAAGACCCCTTGGAGAGGGGTCTCATCTTCAATTCCCCACCAGGCTGCTGAAGGAGCAGAGCAGAAACAGCTCCTCTGGGCCCAACTTTTTCCAGACCAGACTGTTACACTGATGGCACGGGAGGGAGAATAGAGCTTGGCCTTTTGTGTACAACAGGAAGTGCACCTCAGGACATAGGTGGGAGGTATCAGGAGGGCACAAATCCACAGAAGGGCAGTAGCCCTACTCTAGGCCCCAGTGCAGGATGGGAATAATCCTGCCAGGAACAGTAGCTGACCCATCTTCAGCTAGGCAAAAATATCCTCAGTATGTCCTCTAGATGTGAAACTGACCAAGGACAAGTTTCAGTTACTAAAACAAGAGAAGGCATCAGCTAGTTTGGTTTGTTATTTTTTCGTTTGAAAAAGCAAAATGAAGCTAATCCTGTATCAGTCAGCTTTGTCCTACCCAAAGCCTCTGAGTCACAGGACACAGATTCCTCCCCAATGTTCTTTCCTGTGGTCCCAGGTCCAGAGCACCCATATAGCTCCTGGGAGATTACAAAGGGCTGGGCCCGTCTGGGTCCTTGTCCCATATACCTGGAGGTTCTGCTCTAGGACGAGACAAAGGACAGGTAGCTGTGAGAATGAAACCTGAAGGGTCTGACTCTTCCCAGAAGGGCCAGGGGGCAGAACTGGGTCAAGAAGGCCAAACCGGGCTTGGCCCTATCCTACAGGTTCTATAGAAACACAGGTCCTTAAGCTTTCACTATGGTTATCTGCCCAGACCCCAGAATCCAAAGGCTCAAAAATAAAGACTTAAGCTCATGGCAAGATGTCTATAAGGTTTCAGGGGAACCCAGCCGCTGGATCCACCTCTGCTCACCCTTGGTGGGGCTGGCTGTGCCTATCCATGTTGCAAACTCTGCTTTTCTTTAAAGGAAGCCAGGATGACATCATAGGCTCCTAGCTCCTTCCTTCTTTTCCCAGCCCTCAAACCACTCCCTCAACCCTATCGCCTCTCCTAGAAACAGCACTGAGGAAAGTAGGGACCACTAGCTGCTGGCAGGATGTCTGGAATCTGGTATGAGGTACAAATTCAGCCAAATAAATGCCCACTGGTCCCAGTGCATGGAGCACCTAGTCCTTAGGGATGTTAGGGGGTGGGATCTGCAGGTCAGAGGGCTCCACGCCCCAGATGTCCCGTGCATACTCAGTGATGGTCCGGTCACTGGAGAACTTGCCAGAGCAGGCGATGTTCCTGATGACCTTTTTGGTCCACTCTGTGGGGTTCTGTGAGGAAATAAGAGACTGATTAATCTTTGGCACCTTCGGCAAAGCTAAGAACTTCAGCTTCTAGAATTCAGGACTGTTCCCAGGTGAGCTCTGGGCTCCTGAATAGCCTGAAGAAGAGGAAATTAAATCATGGGCTCAGAGAAAAGGGGCCCCTTCTGACCAGGAAGGCTACACTAGATAAGAGACAAAGAGCCTAGGAGACGATCTTGGCCCTCAACATGGCCCACGTTATTAAGCAACCCCACCAGGTGGATCCAATGGCCTCAGAAGGCCAAGCAATTTTCTTCAGCCAGGCTTTAGCCGGTCATTGTTCCCCCAGAGCCTCCAGCTGCTCCACTCTGTAGCCAGCACAAGGAGGGGCCTCCCAACAGGGCCAGACTCCTAGAGGCCAGACCAGGTTGAAGGAGGAAGGTTCCTCCCAGGCCCCTGCTGGTTGGCTGTTTCTAGGCTTGGCTATCAGTAGCTGCTTCCCCAAGACAGGAAATGACAGGGCAGCTGACTTAGAGGCTGATGGGGCCCACTGGTGACAAATCAGAAACCCAAACCCCTGTGGCCTCAGCCAAGAGCCTGCTTTCAGTTTGGGAAATAAAGAATCTGACCCAACAAGTCCATAGAAACTCGCCTAACCACTCCCTGCCGGCCTCCAGGGCCCACAAGCCTTACCCGGTACAGCTGGTCCACCTGGGCCTGGCACTGCATGTAGGCTTCATAGTCTGCAAACACTTTGAACCTGAAACAGAGACAGGAGACTGGGCCAGGGCACCAAGTGACAGCAGGCAAGAAGCCCTGCCTAGAGCAGTCTGTGTTGTCCCAGGAGTCAGTCCCTCAGCCACCACAGGAGCTGCCCACCTGACTCTGCCTCTCATGTGTCCTCTCAGCTTTGTTGGGGCCAGGCTCTCCCAGATTCATGTGGCCACAGGGTTTCTCTGTGAGCAACACTTATGTCCTGGGAATGCTGTTTTAGGAAAAAAAGCCTTATTTCAAGCCCAGTATTCCTTTAAGGAAACTGGCGTTTACAGTGCAAATGCCATGGGCAGTTAGAGATGCACAAGCCTAGAGGCATCTGTAAGCCTATTTCACCTGCCACAGCTGAGGGGCTGTTCTGTTGGACAGCATCTCCATTTAGTACCTATACCCAAGACAGAACTGAAGAGATGGGAAAAGGTGATTTGTGGTTTCTGATGTTCTGGACAAAAATGCAGATTTAGTTTATTATTGCATCAGAAGCACAATTCATAAAATTCACTATTTTAAATGTCCTCCCTTCATCACAGGCCTCAGCAGGGTCCAGCTTCAGCCCAGATAAATGTGTGGGGTCATGATCTGGTCTTACTAAAGCAAGCCAGTGACACGGTCCTCAAAGAGCAGGAAAAAAAATGAAAAACAAAATTAACCCAAAGGCAACTGAAAGTGGAAGAGAGTTGAATCTCACCAGATTCAACTTCTACCAGCAGGGTAAAGAACTGCCACGAGATGCAAATGGCTCTGCCAACCTGTTATATAACTACACATCAGTTACAGCCTATGTTAACTGCACTACAATAAAGTGCCAACTACCTTGCAGTGTCACCAGTTCACTCCATTTTAATTATGGCGTAGCCCCATTTGACACTTGCCTTAGTTCCACTGCCTTCCCTGCTCATTCCAGGCTGTCCTGTCCATGCTCCTCCAGCGCCCTCTACTGGTCTCCAATCAGCCCAGGGCCATGTCCTCCTGCCTGTCCTCCCACAGTCACCAAGAAGCCCAGGGGCTGGTGTTGCTGGCCTGTCTCCCACTGCCTGGAGCCCCCAATGCATTGCCAGAAGCCCCCACAAAGTCTGGACCTGGTTTTACCAGTGACTTTTGGGTAGCCTGTAGGTCTCCTGGGCTGTTCAGACCACCAAAAGGACCTGACTATCCCAATGGGGAGGACTGAGCAGGGAGGCCAGAGCAAGAGAAGCGTGTGCCCCACCTGTCATGGTCCATCAGCATGTTGACCACATCCTTGAAGCAGTCTGGGTCCTTGGGAGAAAAGAAGCCACTGCTGATTTGGTCTATAGCCTGCCTTAGTTCAGGCAGGCGCTCGTAGAACTCTCTGGCATTGTACCTGTGGGGAGATGGCGTCTCTTAGCACATGGCATTCCCAGGGCAGCAGCCTCAAGTGGACCCAGTTTGTTTCTGGCATGGCCCCTGCCTCAAGATGGTCCTGGAGGTCCAGGGCATTTGGCCACAAGTGGCTACCAGGCCCTTGAGAGGTGGCTGGTTCGAATGGTGACATACTATAAGCCTAACATCAATTCCACATGCTTCCAACACTGTTTAAAGAAATGCAGTTACTAGATGTGCAATTATATAAATGGTTCACATTGTATTGATGAGGCCCAAACTGCTCACAAACTTCCCTCACTGTGAAATCTGGGGCAGAACTTTTAAAAACGGAGAGGTTGTCCTGAGTGTGGTAAGGCTTGAGATGATCACCTTTGGCTAGATTGCGGATGAAGAAATAAAACCAGATGAGACAAGATCAGCCATAGCCATCAAGAAGCCTAGGAGGAGTGGGGAATACCTGCAGATGCAGGTCCCAGGACACAGGATGGGCAGAAAGAGCCCAGGGAGGGGCAGGTGAAAACCCTGCACAGGCATGTGAGCTCTCTGGGTGACAAGGACACAATGTTTTAGGCCTAAGGTCTCACTGACTCCTCAGGAGCTTTAAAAGGCAATTAGACAACACTGCCTTTTAAAGATTATTCCTCAGAATGAGGCTAGGACTCCTCATAAATGTGACGGTCATGGAAAAAAAAAGTAAAACCAGAAATTTTTGGACCAGGAGACGGAGCCCTGATAAGCAGACACAACAGGGTGCCCTGGATGGGTCCTAGGGCAGAAAAGCGCATTAATGAAAAAACCTGGTGAACTTGGAATACAACATGGACTTTAATAGCTAGCAATGATGACTTAATTCTGACAATGAACCATAATAACTGGTAAAATGTAAACAACAGAAAACTGTGAGAGGGATAGATGTAAGCTAGACTCTGTACTGTGCTTGCTAATTTTTTTTTGCAAACCTTACAACTTTCAAAATTAGGCTAAATTGACCAGATGCTCCCTGCAATGAAGGTGCCCACCCTCCCCCTGACCCCAGTGTCTGGGGGCTGCATCCCACTGTACCTAAGGTGGTGATGTCACTCTTGGAGCCCCTTCTCTAGTGGTGACCCACAAAGACCAGGGCCTTCAATGGAAGGGGAGCCCTTGGTCTGGACTCCATGGACTGTCATGGAGACAAGTGCAGAAGCAGCCGAGTTCCTGCCCCAGTGGCCTCAGTGGGATCCAGCTGCTTCATGCTCAAGAGGGATCATCTCAGTGAGCACAGCCCTTGGACAGGCAGCCATCCCTGCCCAGCCTCAGCCCCACCTCCCAACCACACTCCACAGTTCCCTCCCCCAGATCTACCACACGCCAAACAGCACAGGAGGGGACTCGCACCCTTTCTGGTCCAAGGCCTCAACATCCTCTACCCGCATGCCAAAGATGAAGAGGTTTTCGACTCCTGCCTCCTCAGCCATCTCCACATTGGCACCGTCCATAGTGCCGATGGTGAGTGCCCCGTTGACCATGAATTTCATGTTGCCAGTGCCCGAAGCCTCTGTGCCTGCGGTGGAGATCTGCTGCGACAGGTCGGCAGCTGGAATCACTGGGGTGGGGGAAGGGGGAGGTCAGCTCCAGGCCCTGCCATACCACACTCCCTCCTCCAGCCCAGGGGACAGCCTGTCTCTGTGGTGAGTGATCCCAGGACAGAGACCACCATCCCAAGGATACCAAGCTCACTGAAAGACAAGTCAGCCCTGGGGGACCCAGAAACTGGACAACTGTTCCCCTCCTGGTTCCAAAATGGCCACTTGCTTTTGCAGGGCCCCCTTTTCATGAGGCAGAAGGTTCAAGATGGAGACCACTGAGAAGACATCCCCAAGTGGCATAGGATTTTTGTTCTGGAACTTTCTAGGGAGCAGGCCAATCCAAGTTTAGTGGGGATCCCAATCCTGGCTTACAGACAATGTGGTTCCTTCATCTATATGACACTGACATTCAACTGTCCCCTAAGACTCCTTGGATCATGCCAAGAAGAACCAAAATTCCTATAGAACCAGAAGGCTGGGAAGGCTGAGAGTGATTCCTGTGTTCATGTGAGCCCTGAGTAGGCTCTGTAGCCACTCAGATACTGTGTACTCATGGCTCCTCCCCAGCTTGGGCACTCTGTTCTCATGACGGGGTATGCTGGATGCAACATGTCCCTTGGGAAGGGACTGACCAAGACCATGTCTTGGCTAGACACCTCGGTCTCAAGAGTTCTTAAGCCATGGCTACAGCTGCCAATGCCCTCTTCAGGAGGGAGGAAAGGCAGGCCTCATGGTCAGTTGTCATGGCAAAGGCATCTCCAATCCCTAGGCCCCACAGCCCAGCTGTGTATTGCCTGGGCAAGTCCAAGGAGTAAGGGGCACTGACCCTGGGGCTGAGGCCCAAAACTGGTGCCCACTGTCAGTTCTAAAGATAAGCAGGGGTCAGCTGGTCTCAAAATAAGAGTGAAGAAGGGTTTAAGAAACAGAAAGTGCAGGAAGATGCTTTAGTGAGAAATTTCTGGAAAGACTGCCAACTTGCCAAAGTTCCCACCCAAAACTCAGACAAAGCCCAGTCCCTCCCCTGACTCGCCAGGACCTCAAGCATGCTAAGTAAGTGTTCTACCACTTTAGATATGCCCCCAGCCCTTTTTTGTTTAGTTTGTTTGGGTTTTTGTTTCTGAGATGGTCTCAATTCCTTTGTCCAGGATGGCCTCTAATATGCAATCCTCCTGTCTCCACCTCCCAAGTAATTGGGATAACAGTTATGTGCCACCATACCCTGCTCAAGTCCAGCCCCTTAAACCTGCCTGGGACCCTCATGCACCATCCACCCAACAGAAGCAGAAGCAATGCTGGGTACTATTGCAGCAGCCAGACCATGGGGATGGCTCAAGTGTACCAGCCACACTCACAGGAAAGCAGAACAAATCAGCCTGCCATCTTTTCTGTGACAGCCTGGAAAAACAGCACTGGGCAGAGACCAAGGCACACAGGTACACCTGACCTCAGTGGCAGGAAGGGAATGGGAATCCCAGGCTCAGCTTCCCCACCATAAGTCTAGTTGAGATTATCAGTTTTTTGGCAAGAAAGGCCAGCCAGGTCAGAGTGTGCTCACAACCAGGGGTGGGGGGTGTTTCCCCAGGACCACCTCAAGACTGAACTCTCCACGTTGGGCTCTGAGCTACCCTCAGATAGGACTGAGAGCAGGTGTAGGCAGGTGAGAAATGCACCATGCTCCTGGAAGCAAACAGGTGGTGGTGAGCAGGGAAGGGAAGGGGAGAAGCCACTGACTGGGTGCACGTCCTGCAAGCAAGAAGGACCCAGAAACAGAAGGCACAGCTGAGAGAAGGGTGAAGGGAGGATGGTAGGGAAACAATGAGACCAAGGCAGGTATGAGAAGGTCCAGAAAGCAAGGACATTCCAGACTGGGTGGTAATTCTGTCTATAATATGCAAAGGCTCTCCTTGGTATGCTGCAGTACTCCTGCCAGAAGAAGCACTCCCTGAGACCTTTCCCTGCTGGCCTGAAGCCCCATCTGGGTGGGATCTGAGTGTCCAGGGCACAGTGAAGCTGGCCTTGGCCAGCACTGCCCACCCTATCCAGCCCTAGGCAAGAGCGAGGCTCCTGTCCTGTGCAGGCATCCAGGGCTACCTTTCTCAGCCAAGGACACTCGGTAGTTCTCCAGGAAGATCACTTTGAGCCTGTCACCCACAACTGGATCATGATTGACAACATCGCCAATGGATGTGACCAACTTGATGATCATCTTGGCCATGTGGTAACCGGGAGCTGCCTGGAAAGGAGAAGTGAGGGTTAAGGGTTCAGTACAAAATTCTTTGCTGAGGTCCACAAAGGAGCCTGGTTGCATCTGGTAGCACTGGTCAAACCTCTGACCAGGCCTGGTAATGTCGGACCACACTGTGGTCCCACTGATGTTGGGGAAGGGGAAATCCTGGCTCTTCCAGGAAGCTCACCTTCTACTGAGCACTCCTCATGAGGTCACCTCACTTGTGAAAGCTGTCAGACGCAAGTTTGATTTTCTGACTCCAAATAGTGTCTTAACTCTTGAAATTTCTTAAAAATTACAAGATAAGATAACTTCTAGAACTATTAGTTTACAGGAACTACAGAAAACTGAGGAACATACTGGAACATACCAGAGAGATATATTCAAAAAGGCCAGCCTCAAGATAACAACCCAATTTCTATTAACAAATGTTTTGAAAAGAAAAAAAAAAATGGGGCAAAAAGACAAAAAAAAAATAATATATATATATATATATATATATATATATATATATATATATATATATATATATATATATGGGCGATGTAGAAGGAAAAACCTGTTGGTTAAGAGACATATCAACAGATCTCAATGCAAGGACCTTCCAAAGGGGTCCTGATTAAAACAAACAGTTAAAATATGTGTGGGGTTGGGGATGTAGTTCAGTAGTAGAGCACTTGCCTAGCATACACAAGGCCCTAGGTTCAATGCCCAGAACTTAAAGAAAAAAAAAATTGTAGTTTAGCTGGGCAGTGGTACACATCTGTAGTCCCCTGCTCCAGAGGCTTCGGGAGCTTAGGCAGGAGGATCTTAAGCCCAGGAGTTCCAGGTCAGTCTGGGCAATATAGCAAGAGAGACCTTGTCTAAAAATAAAAATAACATTTGTAACTTTTTTTTTTTTTTGGTCATACTAGGGTTTGAACTCAGAGCTTCATACTTGTGAAGCAGGTACTCTATCACTTAAATCACTCCTCCAGCCAACATTTGTAACTTCAATGAGACAAACGGGCATTTGGTCCCTGAGTGGATGGATATTTACTGATGTGGAGGAATTCTTGTACAGTGATGGATGTGTGGTGATGTTTAAGAGTGGCTTAGGAGAAAAACCTTGTTTCATAAAGATGGGCGATGAAGTATTTAAGAGTGAAGTATCAATGCTGCGATCCACTGCAGAGTGGTTCCACAGAAGTGTGGGCATGGGTTTGTGGATAGAAGCATATCTTCCTATTTTTCTTAAGGTTTAAAGCTTTTCATAGCAACATTTTATTATTTATTTTTTATTTCTTTTATTCATATGTGCATACAATGTTTGCGTCATTTCTCCTTCCCTTTTCCCCACCCCCTCTCTCTCCCCACCTCTCTCTCCCCCACTTCCCCCCACCCCGCCCCTATACCCGGCAGAAACTATTTTGCCCTTATCTCTAATTTTGTTGAAGAGAGAGTATAAGCAATAATAGGAAGGACCAAGGGGTTTTGCTAGTTGAGATAGGATAGCTATACAGGGAGTTTACTCGCGTTGTCAAAGCAACATTTTAAAACTTTCAAAAAAGTCTATCACTATGGGCTTTACACACTGAAATACTGACTAACAAAAATGCATGATTTCCAAAATTTGTTTCCAAAATACTAGGTGACAAGGGTGAACAGAGACCAAACAAGGTGAGGTAAGCAGGTGCTGGCCTGAGGAGGTGTCCTCTCCCCTGAAGCTACCTTTGCAGGTGCTAAAGTTTGAGGACAGGAGAGCCTTGCAGGCCAAAGAGACACACCTGTGCCCACCTCACATATGCCAGTCATTTCCCGTCAGAGTGGAGCCCAGTCTGCAGGTGCCTCACAGAGAGGGGGTGGTGTTCCAAGGCAGCCCCTCAAAATGCAGCTGCACTCCAAGCAGCCCACATTCTGTGACAGACCCAGGCACTGGCTGGGCATGAGGAGGTGATGACATCACATCAACTACTCAGAAGTATGTGTCACAGGGAATAAACAAACGAAAACCATGCTGAGCTCAGAGTAGCCTCATGTGGTTACTCTGGTTTGACATGGGCCAAAGTTACCCCATGTCACTTTGGCCATGGTGCACCATGAAATCCTGGGCGTACACAAAGAAAAGTGCATACCCTCTAATAGGGGTGTGGCCATTGAGTCTGGGGATCCCTGAGTCCTGTGAGCTGGACAGGCAGGATCCCATCCTCTTCCTTCATATTCAGCCAACCTGTAAAGGGTTCCTTCCCCACTCATGAACCCCTTATGACCAGGTGCCACCAGCATTCTTTGTGTGCTGCCACCTGCCTTCTAAGTGGGGGGTCATGTGCTCATCCTGGGCCCAGAATCACCAAAAGAAATGAAGTCACCTCACCTTGCCCCCGATCATAACAGTCCTGGGCACAAAGGCCTTGGCCGGGTCCTTCTTTATTCCTGCAGAACAAACAGGAGATTCAAGTGAGGCCACCTGAAAGCAGACCACCCCTGCCCAGCACGCTATGGCGACCCAGCAACCTAGAGATCAATCTGGAGTGTGGACAGGCAGGTTCAGCAAGGCATGCACTTTGGTCTGAGGGCACAGGTAGGTGGTAAGCAGCATGTGGCCATGGCCCTTGATATCCACTAGGAACCTGGCACTTACAGGAGGTCGAGGCCACCCTTCCTGGTTTGTGAGGAGGGCCAGCCAGGACCACTGATGACGAACCGTGCAGCATCTTGAGCAAAGACATTTTTTCCTGAGGGCTCTGAAAGAGCTGTACCTGAATTTCCACCAAAGCCCAACCCAGCAGCCTGTGTGGCTCTGGTCACTGGTATTCAAGGCCCTTGTATGTGAAGGGCACCCATGTTTCTAAAACGTATTTTAAACATGCTGTTTTGCCAGGCACTGGTGGTTCATGCCTGTAATCCTAGCAACTCAGGAGGCAGAGCTCAGGAAGATCACAGTTCAAAGCCAGCTCCAGGCAAATAGTTTGCGAGACCCTATCTCAAAAACACCATCACTAAAAGGGGCTGGCAGAGTGGCTTAAATGGTAAGAGTGCCGGTTAAGAGCGCCTGCTGGCTTGAGATCCTGAGTTCAAACCCCAGTGCCCCCCAAAATAAATAAATAAACAAACAAACATCTGGCTTTGATGACATAGAGAGGGGCCCTCACTATTGTGGTTTGGCACCATCAGCCCTTGAGGGGTTAAAGGTGAGACTTTAAGCCTCCCTGTGACATGGGGTGTGCTACTGTTAGGAAATGCCCCCTAAAAGGCCCATATTCTAAAGGCTTAGCCACTAGTACATGGTGCCACTGAGGTGGTGCAGCATTTAGGAAGTGGGACCCTGTGGAAGGACATTAGGTTGTTTGGGACATGTCCTTAAAGAGGATATTGGGACCTAGCTCCTTCGTGCCTCTCTCTGCTTCCTGGCTGCCATGAGGTGAGCAGACCTCCTCTCCCATTTTCTCTCACAATGATGTCCCATGGTTGACACAGGCCCAAAGCATGTAGACTAAAACTTCTGAAAGCCTGAGCCAAAATGAACCTTTCTTCCTCATAAGTTGATTCCCTCAGGTATTTTGTTACAGTGATGGAAAGCTGACTATCACAGTTTGAGAGGCCCCTCCTGCACAGACATGGACAGGAACAGAGCCACAGTGGTTGGCTCATGTGAGCCCAAGATCCGGGAATGCCTCACCAGGCTGAGTCTCAGATTTCGGTTGGGAGTGATGGTGTCCACAAAAGGACAACAGGCAGTGCTAGATGCCATGCACAGGCCAGGAACCAGGTGGGGCAGTAAGGAGTTTGGGCTTAGTCTGAGCTAGGAGAGACTTGGGGAGACAAGACAAAAGGCCACAGGGAAGTGTCACAGGTTGAGAAAATTTGGCTCTGGCCCATCAAGAGGAGAGTCTGGGAGTTGCCCGGCACAGAGGAAGTTTTCTAGATAGTCCTTGGCCATCTGACTCACCCACAAGAATAGCAAAAATCAACACACATGGTTTCACTAAAGACAGTGAAAAGTGGAACTGACCTCCTGCACAAACTATCAACTGGGAAAGACCACACAGACATAGCGCAAGACCCTGGGGAGGTGACCATGCAGACAGGAGATAGCAGGGCACAGGAAGGAAGTGCAGCAGGAGGGAACCAACACCACGTAACAGGACAAGGAAGGTTTAAAAGTGTTCAGTGAGAAGCCAACCACAAGGAGCAGTGAAATAACCTACGATATACCTCCCTGCACTGCAGAACACCAAAATGACAGAACCAAACAAATGTTCTAAATGTCTTTCAAGAAAAACCCCTTGAGCTGGGCGCCAGTTATCCCAGCTACTCAGGAAGCACAGATCAGGAGGATCTCGGTTCAAAGCCAGCACAGGAAAATAGTTCATGAGACCCTATGTTGAAAAAATTCTTCACAAAAAAGGGCTTGGTGGAGTGGCTCAAGGTGTAGGCTCTGAGTTCAAACCCCACTATTGCAAAAACAAAGAAGAAAGAAAGAAAAAAAGAAAGAAAGAAAAGAAAAATTACTCAAAATAATACAATTAATTTATTTGTTCGAAGAACACCAAGCGTGGAGGAGAAGTGGCCAGTGTAGTCAGCACCAAGAATAAGCTACACACAAGATCAACTCTCACCCTCAAGATGGTGGTTTGGGAGCCCAAAAGATGCTCCAGGAAGAAGGAAGCCAAGGTTGGCAATATTAGCCCAAATGCCCCTCACTGTGGAAGGTTACAGACTACACTGAACAAGGGGGGTTGGGCAAGGTTGCCCCCACAGGCCCTTGTTGTGAACTAGAGGCAAATCTGACCGGCAAGTCGGGGCTGAGCCAAAGGACTGGCAGTGAGCAATGCATGTATCTATCTGTAGGCTGAAATGAAATGAAGTCAGGGACATGAGATCTGGAAGTGTCAAGGCTGTGTGCTCTGATAGTTGGGGAGTGAGACAAGTACATACAAACACATGCAGGCACATGGAGCAAGGAGGAAGAGGAGGCGGGAACAGCACAAGCCTGCTGGCTGCCTTCCCTAAAAGCTGGGAATCACAGGGCATCATTCAAAGCTAACAAACCAAACAGGAGTCAATGGGTAAGGAAAAGCACAAAGGTGCTGGCGATGTGGCTCAGGTGGCAAGCACGAGGCCCCAAGTTCAAATCCCAGTACATCCAAAAAAAAGAAAAAAAAAAACCCTAAAGGCAAACACTAAAAGGAGAGGCTGCAATTGACTGCAGGTGGGGGCTAGAGTGGGAGGAAGGGAAGAGCGATCAGCAATTCTCACTGCTGCTCACAATTAGGGGACCAGGATTTACAAGTGGGGACTTAGGGATACAACAAGGGAAATGCCAGATGTCACAACTGCAGAAATAAATAGGCAATGAAAACAAGAGACTAAGGTTCCCAAGAACTACTGTGTGGCCAGGAAATCACATGCAGGCTCACGGGCACGGCATCCAGAATCTATCCTAGTATGGACGTGGCTTAGAAGAACCCAGGTGGTTCCCTCCATTGGACCCACACCTCCAGCTTTTTTTGTTTTTGTCATTTTTCATATAGAATCTCACACTTTTTGCCCAGGCCAGCCTCAAACTATGATTCTCCTGCCTATGCCTCCTACCTCGCTAGGATTACAGAAGTATGCCACTATGCACACTTTGTTTTTTTGAGGACAGGCTCTTGCTAACTTTTTTTTGTGCATGCTGACTTTGAACTGTGATCCTCCTATCTCTGCTTCCATGTAGCTAGGATTACAGGTATGAGCCACCCAGCTTGAGATCTGACATTCTTGAGGAAGTTTTGTATGTTGGAAGAGTATTTACAGTACTTTTGGTTTTTAAGAATATTCATTTTATTATGTTACAAATTTTAGAAACCTAGTTTTTCCTAAATGTTCTATTTCCTTATTTATTTACCTACCAAATATTCACATTTACTTTTAAGGTGTTGCTGATGCATGTTTGTTCTCATAATTAAATATCTGTAGGCAATTTAACCTATACTTACAAATTTAACATATGTATGTGTGAAAAAATATATGTGTGTATATATATAATTTTTTTTTGTGACAGAGTCTTCTATATAGCCCAGGCTGGCTTTGAATTTGAAATCCTTCTATCTTTGCCTCCCAACTCCCAAGTGCATGTGTTGCTATGCACAGCTTACCATTTGTTTGTTTTGTAGTTGTTTTGAGATAGGGTCTCAAAAAGGCTGAGCTGGGACTTGCTATGTAAACCAGGCTGGCACCAAACTCACATCCTCCTGCCTCAGTCTCCCAAAAGCTGAGATTATAAGCGTGTGCCAACATGGCCGGTTTTACTATTCTATTTTCTATACATACATGTTAAATTGCTTGAGTAAGCAGTCTTTCCAATCAACATAAAACTTGTAGAAAAAATAAGTTTAAAGTAAAAAAACCACCACCACCAACAAAAAAACTTAAGACTCTGCCTTGGAGCCCTGCAGAGTTCCACCTACACCAAGGTCTCAATGGATTACTCCTGGCCTCCACTGAGGTTCCACAACCACTTGGGTTCACCTGTTCCTATACTTCAGGCTCTGGGCACTGAGCACACCAAAACATGACCATCGCTCAAAATAAACATGCCATGTCAGACACACACACACACACACACACACACACACTCTGATTGTGTGAGGAAGGAAGGCCGGGGGTCCGAAGATAAGCTGGGAGCAGGAGCAAGGCTTGAAGCAGCTGTGGGTCTAGAGGAAGGGGGTGGCCCAGGACCCTCACTCACGGTTGTACAGGGTGACGATGTGCAGGCAGTTGAGCAGCTGCCGCTTGTACTCGTGGATCCTCTTCACGTGCACATCAAACATGGAGGAGGGGTTGATCTTCACCTTATACTCCTGCTCCAGGAAGGCGGAGAACTTCAGCTTGTTTTCCTGGGGAGAAGGGATGGAAAGATGGCTGCCCAGTTCATAAGAACCACTCTAGGAGTGCTCCAAGGTCCTAACAGCACTCTAGCTTTCCGCTCAGCCCAGAGAACATCTCTTCCGATCAGCTAATCAGTGGGGACAGGATGGCAGGTTGAGACCAGAGCCAGGGGCAGAGTCAGCATTGGGGAGGACCAGGGAAGAGAGGACCAAGGGCGACACTGAAAATGCATGCACTGGAATAAAAATGGCAGAAACAGATGAAAAGCTACTAGGGCCAGTGCAAACCTGCAGCTAAGCAGGAGAGCAGAACAAAGGGAAACAGTGAGTGTCATATGCAGGCAAGGGTGAGGCACAGGAAGTGAGAAAAGGTTTTAAAGACTAAAATGGAAAACTGTTTGGGATCTTTAAGATCCCACCGCTGCCCCATGGGCACTCAATCAGGCACTCATGGTGCCTCAGATACACTGAGCAACACCACCAGATGTCACCCTGTGTGGATATCCAGCTCCTGGCAAGGTTTGGAGCCTCCAGTGACCCAGCCCTGATCTGGTCTAGGGGAGGCCATGGACGCTGCTCTCTAGGATGGAACTGGAATCTCACTGCAGGCAGCTTCCCTACACATCTGCTGCTGTGACAGCGAGCAGGACAAAGCTGGAGTGGCCTGGGGTCTGCAACATCTGCCTACTGATGCTCAAGCTCATGCAGGTTCTCATCTGGAAAGCTGATTAGAGACCTGATATCCTGACCCCCAAGTGGCCTTTCCAAGTCCCTTGGAGATGCTGCATGGGTCTACACAGATCCTGAGTCAGGGGTCTGAGGGAAATAGACCCGGGGCCGTGGGGACTTACCTGCTTGACTTTGGCCACATCTCTGATGAATACCTCATCACTGACCAGAGGCAGCAGTTTCTTCAGTTGGCTCAGGTCAGTCAGGAAGCCTTCCCCAATTCTCTGGGAAATGTAAAGGGTACATATGACTTCTGTTCACCGTGCCTTGGCCTCCACCAGGCTGTCCTGTGTGTTGCCCCACACCTCTGCTTTCCCTGGGATCTGTATGCCTCTCTAGGCCCTCACAGCATCCCCTTCTCAGGACAACTCATACCCATAGCCACATGGTCACATGGATGGAGCCCTGCCTTCTCTATCATGAGACTGGAGCTTACTCCTTGGTGGTGCTGCTAAGAAGTTCAAGTTGTGCCACCTCAATTGTCTACAACAAACTCATGAACCTCCCTCAGGCCCTGACTCCCATGGTCCCTGACTGGGACTCGATCACAGGCTGACACATGGGGCCAGTAGGACAGGTTCTCCTTGCCTCCTCCACCACTGTGAACAGCAGCAGTTTCCAAACCAACATCTCTTCCAAGGTCCCCTTCTACTAAGGCTCCTTCTGCTGGCCTGTTGTTACTCCAGCCTCTCTTCACTCATCTTGCCTGTGGGGGAAGCTGCACTGGCCTTCCAGTACCCACAGGGGCCCTGGTATTGTCCCAGATCTGCCCACAGCACTGCTTCCAGTGGAAGCCCTCCTTGACCAGAGAGCCAGCAGGCAGTCTCTGCATGGCAACCTCACAACTCTACTCTTCAAGGGAGGCCGTGGGCATGGTGCTCACAGCCATCTATGCAGGCCAGACTATAGCACAGGACCTAGCATTGAAAGCAGGTAAATAAGGAAAGAAGCTTCTGACCTCTACCAGTATGGTCAGCCTCTTCAACAGGAGGCCTGTGACTGCTGCTTAGCTATATACCACAGCCCTTCCTGAAGCCCAAGCATGCTTCTGAACTTGTACATGGGGCCAGAACTGCACTGACTTGCCTTTGTCCAGCAGCCTCATCTGCTCATGTCTAGGTAGGGCTACTGTTTGTCAACATGCAAAAAAAAGAAAAAAAAAGATTCCCACCATCCACTCAGTGATGGGCTTAATGACCCTGCTCAGTGACAACTACAGCATCTAACTTGGCTTCCTATAGCCTCAGACCTGGTGTCTCTGGAGGACACAGGGCAAGGCTAGAGCTGGCCATTGGTGGCTCATGCCTGCAATTCTAGCTACTCAAGAGGCAGAGATCAGGAGGATCGAGGTTCGAAGCCAGCCTGGGCAATCAGTTCTCAAGACCCTATCTCAAAAAAACCCATCACAAAAAAAAAGGGCTGGTGGAGTGGCTCAAGGTGTAGACCCTGAGTTCAAGCCCCAGTACTGCCAAAAAAAAAAAAAAAAAAAAAAAAAAGCAAAGCCAAGACTCACCTCCACGATGATGTCTGCCAGACCTGGGTTGCACAGCAATAGCCACCGCCGGGGTGTGATGCCATTAGTTTTATTCTGAAACTTCTCTGGCTCCAGCTCATAAAAATCCTTAAAGCTACAAACACAGAAAATGGGGAATTGTCACAAAGCCTGTGTTTTGAACCAGGTGCGCAACAGAATATAAGGAGCTTTCAGGAATTCCCTGGGAGGTCCTACAGCTTGGTTGGTTGTTTTATTTTCTGAAGCGTGCAGACCAATTACCATCACTGCACACCATGGGACCAGCCTGAAGGCAGCATGTGTCTACCACATACAGCTGTGGGCAGTTGCTGGCTGTAACCTCCTAGGTGTTATACTTGGCCATTTTCCAGAGGTCTACAGGAAACAGTGCAGGTTATGACCATGGAGACTGAAGAAGCTTCAGATCTTGGGCCCTGGGCTTAGTTGCCTCATCTGTTAAGCTGGGGAAATACCCAACTCAGAGGGTCTGAAACAGAAAACCCCTGGGCCCAGCCCCAGAACAGACTGACATAGCTGAGGGCCCCTTCTGTGCTGCCCAACCCGGTCATCGTAGACAGTACTCAATGCTCATCTGATAAAGAATGGAAGGAAGAAATTCAAATCACATCAAGCCCTGGCTGCCACTTGCCCAGGCTCTGCACACCTGGCCCCAGGTCTGGTATCCACGGTACCTGGACAGCAGCAGAAGGACCAGTAACTCTGGGCTTCTGATCAGACTGCCCAAGAAAGCAGGAAGCCTAAGAAGAGCGAGTGGTGGAAGCAGAGAAAGCTATCTCTCCAGTGTCACCCATACGTCATGGGTGAACCTGTGAGGCAGTGATGTGGTGGGTGCTCTGGGTGGCTTTGTCATAAGCCGGTCAGTGGTATGAGGACTGTGTGAAGGACCTTGGTCATGGTGTGTGTGGCGGACAGTTCTAGAGCTGGGCCTGGTTGTCAGGAAGGATCCACCCCTGGCTCACAGGGAGCCCCTCACTCACACAGACTGCTTCACAATCTCAGAGTGGATCCTGGCTACACCATTCACGGCATGGGACCCGATCACACAAAGGTGAGCCATGTTGATTCGCTTGCAGTCCCCTTCCTCGATCACAGACATCCTCCTCAGGCGGTCCACATCCCCAGGAAACAGGGCGGTCACATGCTTAGATTAAGAACACAGAGGATGGGTGAGGGCTGAAGACCCTACAGTGACCCAGAGGCTCCCCAGTGACAGGGGATGTCCTGCCACACCTGTGGGGAGTCTCACTGCCTTCAAGTAAGTCTAGGCGCTATGCTCCCATCCCAGAACCTGCCCCAGATACACTCACAGGAACCCAGATCCTAGAAGGACTATCACTTCTACATACTTCACCTGGAAAAGGCCTGGCCTGGACCCGCAGGCCCACTCTATCTGAGGACAGACACCAGCAGGATGGAACTGTGCCATTTAGATTACAAGGAGGAGGATGGGCCAGTGCCTGTCAACCTGAGCAGCACTCTTACTAGCGGGACAGCTGCTTTCTCATCCAAAGGCTAAAAAATACACAACAGGGCTGGGCGCAGCTCAATGGCACAGCACTTGCCTACTGTGTGTGAGGCCTTGGTTCATCCCTAGCACCACACACACAAAAAGGCACTATAATTACTCCTGAACTCAAGTTCCCTCTGCTCTTGTGCAGTTAACACAGGAAGGGCACAGGGAAGTTTGTTTCTGAATCGTCTGAGGCTATCAGGATGCCCACAGGTAGGCCAGGAAGAGACACTAGTTCTACAGCCTGCTCAGGAATTGCACCTTTTTTTTATTTTTGTGGTACTAGGGTTTGAACTCAGCCCTTTTTTGTGAAGGGTTTTTTTGAGATAGCATCTCACGAACTATTTGCCTGGGCTGTCTATGAACTGCGATCTTCCTGATCACTGCCTCCTGAGTAGCTAGGATTACAGGTGTGAGCCACCAGTGTCTGGCTGGGACCTTTTTAAAATGACCCAAATCTATGACTCCCACAGTACAAAGCAGAGGTCGATCAAGGGGCAGCTCAGAACTCTGCCAGATGACAAGGAGTAAAGCACCTTTTTGCCCAGGCTGGAGGGGTGGCGTCAATGGTGCAGGTGAAGCCCTACCTGGGCTGGTACTCATGTTCAGGTGCTGCCATTCTGGTTGATGATGTGTCCTTGCCTCCCCACCCCCATCCCCCAGCCATACTCACATCCAGGTGCCTCTGGTTGATGGCATAGATGATGTCCAGGTGCCGAGGCAGCAGCTTCTCAAACATGGACACAGGCCAACGCTCCAAGGCCTCGGGTAGCACAGTGTGGTTGGTGTATGCACAGGTCTTCTTGGTGATTTCCCAGGCCTGGACATTTGAGAACAGCATGTTAGTTTTGATAAGAAACAGACACTTAAGCAAGACAATGGTCTAGGATCATAGGCAGACACTGAAGCCACCAGAACAGCCCAGTGGCACTGTCCCTACTCCAGGGCTGGTCTCCTTTCTCCAAATCTGCAGTTCATCCCAGAGTCCCTCACTTTGTTGACATGACCTGCCTAAGTTTTATACTCTGACTCTGTGTGAGGTGGAAAATAAATTACCTGATCTCTAGGAATCACCTTTTAAACTTTCCTCTTTGCAAACCCTTTCCTATTGGTAAGCTAACAATGCTGATCAGTTTTCCATTTATTTCCACTAAGCTCACCTGACACCTACAGTGTGGCAGACACTGGTTACCATGTGGCTCTGCCCCCTGCTGACCAAGACTGAAGGGGCCCAGTGACCAGGAGCAGCCTGAGGGTGTGCACATGCCCTAAGGTCAGAGACTGGTTTGTGGTTTCTACAGATGGAGGAAAAAAAAAAAAAAAATTGCCTCTTTTTCTTTTTTGCGGTACTGAGGTTTGAACTCAGGGCCTCATGCTTCTAGGTGATACTGCAGTACTTGAGCCACAACCAGCCTTTTTTTTTTTCTTTAGTTATTTTTTAGGCAGGGTCTCCCATTTTTGCTTGGAACTGGCCTCAGACTGCAATCTTCCTACCTATGCCTCCCACATAGTTGGGACCATAGGCATGTACCACTATGGCCAGTTTGTTGGTTGAAATGGGGTCTTGCTAACTTTTTGCCCAGGCTGGCCTTGAACTGTTATCCTCCTGAGTAGCAGAGATTACAAACATGTGACACTACGCCTGGCTCCTAAAACTATGTATGTCTTATAACTTAACCCTTCTTGTTTTTGTTTTGTTTTTTTTGCCAGACTTTAAGACAAGAAAACATACACAAGAATCACTAAAAAGTATCAGAATCCTGTCCTTGTCAGTTCTGCCCCCAGCATTCTTGTCCCCACATGTCCCCATCCCACAGAGGGATCCAGACTCCTGGATCCAGACTCCTCCCCGGGGCCCTGGTGCTCTTAAGGATACAGTCTCTGATCTCCTGAGGCTGGAGGGAAAGGCCCCACTTGCCAGGACCAACTCAACCTATCACAACCATGGTTGGCCGGGCTCAGGGTCTACGGAGGACACAGTCATCCTGGGGAAGACGCATCTTCCTTCTCATGCTCACCTTGTCCCAGTCTACCTTCTCCACATCCACCAAGATCCGCATGAGCTCAGGAATGGACAGGGCCGGGTGGGTGTCATTCAGCTGGATGGCCACCTGCAGTTCACAAAGGTGTCATTCAGGGTCTGTGTATACAGTCTGCAGTGTGAAGGCCCAGTCCAGCAGTCCCACCCAAAGAGCCTGAGAATCCATAAGGGCCTCAGGGAAGCAATCAGGAGGATGCTGCCAGCTCCACAGCCAGATGTGCTCTGCAGCAGGCATGGAAGGGGCTGTAGGACCAGTGCCCCGCCCCTGCCCCAGAGCATTTCCCCTCACCTAGCATGAGGCAGCTTTGTTTAGGATGACTCCACTCAGCCTGCCAAATGCATCAGGCTTTGCCATAGGAACCTTTTACAGTGTCCTCCCTGCCTGACTTCTGACAAGGCCCAGTGTTGCCTTGGTCCTGGGAGAAGACACTGGGAGCAGTCCTGACCAGGATGCTGAGACATGGGACACACTGCCAACTTGATCTAGCCCCTCCTGGGACATGAGGAAGAAACCTCATGAATCTGAGAACATTCTGTCCCTTTGGCACTGAGCTCACTACCCATCAGTGACATACCTTGTCAGGGAACGTCTCAAAGCAGGTTCTCACTGGGTCTCGGCAGCCAAACTTGGATGACTTAAAACGGCGAATGATGTCCTGGAGGGTGGCCGCTACCACAAAGTACTCCTGTTTCAGACGGAGCTCCTTCCCCTCGAAGAACTGCCAATACAGGGCTGCTGTGGTACCCATGGCTCACAGGAATGGGCCAGTCACAGCCACAAGACCAGAACCTGCTGGATGCAGCAGGCTGGGAGGGGGACTGCACAGCCCACTTGCCCCTACCATCCTGGGACTATTCGGATTCCCACAGGAGGCCCAGGACAGATGTTTGGCTAAGTTTATAGGCAGAAGGTAGCCAAACCCAGTCTGACACCAAGGTCTACAAGACGCCATCAGAAACAGGGAAGGAAGAGCAGCCAGCACAGGATCACAGGGCCTGAGTGACAAATACCAGGATACAAGGCGTCCAGGTCATCAACAGTGAGAGGGCCAAGCCCACGAGGAGTGCCAGAGATACTCAGAAACAAGTGTCCACCACTTTGCAACTGAAGCTCCGGAATGTGTTTAAATCTTATTGGTGGGGGTGGGAGTGGGGGTGGAGGGGTAGGGGGAGTGAAGCACATTTGTTACAAGCCTTTCAACATCAATGCCTTTGCTACCCTGCGTCAGATTACTTTGATAAAATAAAAAGTTTCACTTTAAAAAGTGTACCACCAACAAGACAGGCAAATTTCAGTGACTTTTTTAGGGGGTAGGGGTTGGGAATTGCATTCTAAGCACACACTCCACCACTGAGGTACATCCCCCTCAAGGACTCCTGTCTGACAAAGACAACAATAAGCAATCAGACTCTAAATTCAGGTGGCTTCATTGAATTCAGTTCTACCAAACACCTCTAGGGATCACTGCAAAATGGGTGCTGCCACCCCCATGGATCATGGAATCCTTGGGAAGACATCATGCACTAGAGGGACATTCATCCTGGCCCAGGGTCTAATGGGCTTCACATGGTGCCATTCTCCACTATATGTGGGTAGCATCTCCCCGGACCCAACTAAGGGGATGACGTGGAGAGGCTTGAGTGGCTTGCTGAACTTCATCAAGGACAACTGTGCCTGCCCTATTACTCCAGTCTTGACTGCACTCCAGTCACTGGTGGCCACACACACACAGCCTCACCTCACAAGCCTGTCAGGTCAGCAACAGGCTCTGCTGGAGGGCTGGGTCTTCAGCTCACCTGTCTACACTTGAAAGACCTGGTCCAACAAGGGTCACACACTAGCTACTCACATTGTCGTTGGGATACAGGACCCTGGAGATGTTCTCTGCCAAGTTCCTGTCCAGGACTGCTTCAATGTAGTCCCCTACGTTGACTAGGGAGAGACAGTGCCTGAGTTAGCACAAGTCTCCACTTGGCCCCTCGGGACCTTGTTACACACAAGCCCCACAGGTGCTCAGTCACTTTTTCAAGAAGGCTGAGAAAGTGTGATCTGAGCAGGGAGTCCCCAGAGCTGCTGTCATGCTCCATCTTATCCCCTTCAAGAGGGATGCTCACAGCCCCCTCTATGGCACCCCCCACCCCATGTACATCCCAGCCCCTGGCTTTTTTTCTTAAGACACATGGTCTGAATGACTGTGACCCTGGCTGGCTGGGGTGTCATGTTCACTCTGCCTTGTGCTCAGAGGGAGGTGAGAGAGGTTCAGACGCACCTAGCCATATGCTTCAGAGATCCCAGGGGCTATGCTGGCTGTTCCAGCAGAGAGAAATGCAGACACAGTATTTGGACTAAGTCATTCAGATAAAAACAAGAACAGGGTAAAACGTACAATCCTGCAGCTTGAAGTCATTGGGCGCCTTGGCAGACCAGAGCCGCATGGTGTTGACGGTGTTGTTCTTATAGCCAGGCACTGGGGTGTCGTAGGGCATGGCGAGTACCACCTGACCATAGGGAAGAGACACTCAGGGTTGAGTCAACCCCCTTCCTTCATCGGCCCTGCCCCCATCCCCAAATGGGGCAGCTCCAGCCTCCCTGTAGGCACCTGGCCCACCTGCTTTCCTCCTCCACCAACCTGTCCTTTCTGCTGAAAGCACTCACCTACCTGGTTGAACACTCAGCACAGAGTTGACCAATGCTCACTTAGAGGTGCTATGCAGTTGCCCTGAGCAAGGGCCACCTGGGACCACTCTCTGGCCACACCTGTCACCTCCCAGCTTTACTTCCTTCAGTATCTACGTCAGCTGAAGAATCTTCCTGCTCTGACGGCTCAAAATGCTGCAGAACTAACCACTGCTCCCCTCCCTCCTTGGCCCTGACCTCCAATCCGTCTCTCTTTTCACCTACCCTGCTTCAGCAATTCTAGGACTCAACTAACTTCTACTAACAGACAGCTTCTATTTCTGACCTCCACTTCTTTAGTGTCTTCAACAAGGCTCTTCCTGTTGGATGCCTTAACCCCTACCCTCCATGTACCTGAATCAGCCCAGACAGCAACATGGCCATTTTCCCCAACCTACCCTGGTGTGTTCCCGCCTTGCCAAGCTCCATGATTCTCATCTGTCCTAAGGCATTAGCCAAGTGCAGGAAGAGGCCTAATGACAAACTCAAGCTCACCTGCAGCCCTTGGACTCGACTATAGATGCACCATGTTCAGACTCCCTGTGGCAGTTCAGACAGCTGTGCAGCTTTACATAGGCCCTGTACCAGGGCCACCAGGATTAACATCTGCCATCACTTCTCCCTTCCTATCTGCTTCAAGTCTCACCCCTGCCCCACACAGCCTCATCAAAGTGTAAAAAAATTGGGTGTATGAAGAGAATAAAACCTCCCCTGGTTTTGCCTGAAGTCCTCCAGGGAAGCAGCAAACCCACTCCCAATGAAGCCCATATAATGACAAAGAAACAAAGCGTAGGTCCCCTTGCTCAGCCATAGCCTGTTCCCTCAGGAGTCCAGGTCTTGATACCTGGGTGTCCAGCCACTTCACCCCCTCAGGGGTGTGCTCCACTCTCCCGTAGAAGTGCACAGGAAGCATGTATTCCGGCCGAGCTTTCTCCCAGGGGTTGCCATAGCGTAACCAGTCATCAGCCTCTTCAACCTATGGGGCAGCAGGGAGGAGTTTCTATTACCCCAGTCATTTTTCCCTTGAGACTGTATTTACTACTCTTCTTTTTTTCTTCTTTGGTGGTACTGGGGTTTGGTCTCAGGGCTTTGCACTTGTTAGGCAGCCACTCTACCACTTGAGCCACAATGCCAGCCCTAAGATTGTACTACTCTGATGCTATAACTCCTCTAGTCCTAACCCCAGCCGTGCTTCATCTGTAACTTTTAGACTATGAATAGGTTTTTTTTGTTTTTGAGACAGGGTCTTACTAAGATGCCTAGGATGGCCTCAAACTCATAATCTCCTGCCTCAGCCTCCCAAGTAGTTGAGATTACAGGGTTGCACTACCACCTGATCCCAGATGATATCAAATAAACTATTCTCCACTCAAGTGGAATAGCTTGACTTCCATTCTGAAGTGCTGTCCCTGGCCTAGGTAAGTTTGATGAGACCAGGCCGTCCTCATCAAAGAGGTTCTGACTGCCTTGCCTGGCTGCAGTTTCATGCTTTTAGCATTGAGGTTCCCCTCATAAGGGCCACTGTGCTTTGAGAGTCTGGCCACAGATCCCACAGAATTTTATCTCCTCACTGGTGTCAGAAATAAAGACAGAAGGTAGAAACAAAAGCTGTAACAACTGCTTTTCTAACTACTCAAAGCCAACCACCCCACAGGATGAGCTACAAGAGCACCACCCTCTACCCTGTATTTGGGTAACCCAGAAACCAGGACAAAGCTTATAGTACCCTAGCCCTCACTGCATGGGGCCCTGCCTGGGAGCTCCTGTAAGGCTCAGTTGGGCTTCTGTGTCCTGTCCCACCTGACTTGCCTATTACACACAGAAACTGTTTGCAAAGGGCTCATACAGGGACCAGTCTGGCCAGGACCACACAGAACAGCTGGCTTCCCTCCTGTTGCACTTGGCCAAGGACCAGCCTCAGGCTCTCCAGGAAGTGCAGAGCATGAAAAGCAGAACTGACAGTGTATCTGCTTACTTTCATTTATGAACAAGAGATGGAAACCAGTGAAGACACTCAATCCCACCTACCTGCCAGCCATTGACAATCTTCTGGTTAAAAATCCCAAATTCGTAGCGGATTCCATAGCCATACGCTGCCAGGCCCAGGGTGGCCATTGAGTCAAGGAAACAGGCTGAAAAATCCAATCACAGATCACAGACCATCAGCAGATTGAGGCTGCTGAGAATCAAGACTCCATTGGGACATGGCCTAGGGGTATCATACAGGAAGTAGTGATGACCACAGCCAGGTCAGGTTTCACCAAAGGGAACAGCGGAGCCCCTCACCCCTCACCCTAGAAACCTGGGGCCACACCAAAGAAGTACCAACGCACGGGTGTGGGAGGAGGGAAGGGAAAAGGTGAAGAATCCCACAGAGCTCATGGTGAGGCCTAGCACCCCTCTATAAACAAAGTCCCCTCCCTACCAGCTCTCTCAGCTGTGTGCACTGAAGCGTAAGGCCTCCCTACCTCTCCACACACACAGAACCCTCCCTACATGCTGTGGGTGTAGGCCCAGAAATGGGACTGGTGGTGTGTACTTCATAGCCCGTAACACTTAAAACACCATCGGGTATTTGAGTGCCACCAGAGTCCCTGAAGGTGGTTGAAGCAACGTGTCACTGAATTCAACCCTTGTTCCAATCAAAACTTCTTGAGAAACACAATGTTTTAAATAAAGATTCAGAAGGAAAGTTTATTAAACTTCTGGATTAAAAAAGAAGTGCTGGGCACACAGCTCAGTGGTAGGGCACTTGTTCAAGCATGTGGAAGATGCTGGGTTCAATCCCCAGCACCACAGAAAAAAGGAAGCAAGGAAGTATGTGTGTGGGGGGGGGGTGGTAGGGAAATCCCACATGGAACACTAGCAAATAAAATAACCATTTAATTCACCAAACTTCAGACACCTGAATATTAGGTACTCTGAATATTAGGGAGACAGGTGAGGAAGATGTGCAGATGAAAGACCCAGGTTCTTGTGCTGGGACTCATGCTTGCAGGAGAGAAACACACCAGTTCAAGCCATCGTTGGCCTGGCGCTGCCTGGGTCTGTCCTGATGGGTAGAAGACACTGGGAGGGAAAGAGAAGTTGTCATCCCAGGTGTAGGCCACACCAGAGACAAGTGCAAGGAAAAGTGCCTAGAAAAGCTGAAGGAACTGAGAGTACTCCAGTGGGTGAAAATCTCCAACGGCAGGGGGCAGGTCCAGCCTGCTGACAGTGACCTACTGTGAGGTCAGAGGTGGGGTTCACCAGACAGTCCCAAGGCTGTCACAGGGTTCATTAAGGAATATGGATCACTTCCCAGCCTTTTGGCTAAGATCAAGTGTAGTAAGTACACATGTACCATGGTAGAGACAAAGAAGGCTTCCTTCTAGCTTAGGAAACCAGGTTCTACATTTACCGAGGAAGGACAAAGTAAGAAGCTGGCAATGACCAATCCAATGTCATGGGGGTGGGAGTATGGAGTGGCTGAAACCCTAGCAGCTCAGTTTCTGATGAGATAACCAGGCACACAGCTCATGCTCAGGCTGTGCTCTGCTGGCTTGGACATGGTCTCACAGAGGGAAGGCAAATGACAGCAGGACATGCTTGGCCTGAGCTGCTGCATTTGAACACTGTTTTGTTTGAGAGAAACATGTTGCCTTTAGAGACTTTAAAGAATTTAGGTAAAATTTGAAAACCTAAACAATTCCCCAAGATACATTTTAGGATGTATCTCAATTTATAAAATGCAACTGCCAAAAGAGGCTGGGACATGAAGTGGCTGGGTGCCAGAACACCCACATCCCTCTACACACATGGCCACAAAACCAAAACCACTGTTTCTAGTCAATATTCTTTACCTTGCTCCCTCAGCCCAGAAAGACTGGCAAATATAACTAAAGTAGAAAACACCACCACCAGGATGCTCTCAAGTGTGGTGGCTGGAGGGAGCTATATGCCTGAAAAGGCACGGCTGTTATGTCAGGGCCATCTGTTTATTACACTGGAGCTGTAGCTGCTCACTGTATGTGGGGATTGAAACTCAGACTGCATTTCAATACCTCTGACCTACTCCCAAGTACTGGCTTTTGGACCATGGAAATCCTTCAGCATACTGGGAATTTTCTTGGCACCAGCTAACCCAATGCTGGCAAGCGTGACCATCATGATAATTACAAAGCACCTTGTATGAAAGATAATGTACATTCCCCCCTTTTTTTTTTAAATCCAATTAGTGACAAAAATTTTGACCTGAAGAACAGACTCACCCATCCACTCCGAGGGAGACCAATTTACCCTGACAGGTCAGTGTCAGAAGCACACCTTGCTTTGGTGTCACCATGTGATCCTATGCCAAGCCAAGAGTTTAGAAAAACCTTATCTTAGACAAGCACTGCTTACCTGCGAGCCTCCCCAGGCCCCCATTCCCAAGGCCTGCATCCTCTTCTATTTCCTCTAGTTCCTCCATGTCCAATCCCAACTGTAAACAAAAACAATATTACAGCAGGATGAAAGATATTTAAATCTTGTGAGCTTAGACCAAAATTGAGGGTCTTTCTTTTAGACTTAAAAATCCAATGTTGAAATTTAATGTTGATGATAAAGCTAGAGCACACAAGGAAGGTATGAGGATAGGTAAGACACCCAAAAAACTAATAGCATATGTTGCCCTCAATGCAGAGAAACTAATGCAGATACTTTAAAGCAACTGAGTCCAATAGGAGAAGGGGACCAGGAACTAGAGAAAAGGTTAGATCAAGAAGAATTAACTTAGAAGGTAACACACACGCACAGGAAATCAATGCAAGTCAACTCCGTGTATAGCTATCCTTATCTCAACTAGCAAAAACCCTTGGTCCTTCCTATTACTGCTTATATGCTCTCTTCAACAAAATTAGAGATAAGGGGAAAATAGTTTCTGCCAGGTATCAAGGAGGTGGGAGGGGAGAGGGAGGGGGCGGCGGGGGGAATGACCTAAACATTGTATGTACATAAGAATAAAAGAAAAAATTTTAAAAATAATAAATAAAATAAAATTTAATGTTGAACTGGTGCACAGAAATAAAAGTTTCCAGGTATTTCAAAAACTTCTAACAGTGAAGAGTCAAAATTAGACATGTTTACCGGGATGTACTGATGCTATGATCCCAGTACTTGGGAGGCTGAAGCAGGGGGGATTGTGAGTTCGAAGCCAGCCTGAGCTACATAGTGAGACCTTGTCTCAGAACAAAAGTAAAAAATAACAATAATAAAAAAAAAAGAAAAACCCACCATGAACATTAGACATATTTAATACCCAAAGATATTTACTGGCAAGTTATCAACCTATTTATAGTGAACAGATTGTAACATATGGCCTAAGTATGAAACCAGTGGTTTGGTATTTGGGGGTTTTTGTTTGTTTGGTTTTTGTTTTTGAGACAGGTTCTTCATATGTTGCTGAAGTCAGCCTTGAACTCCTGGGCTCAATTGATTTTCCTTCCTCAGTCTCCTGAGTAGGTGTAATTATAAACATTCACCCAGCTCAAAACCAAAGATTTTTAATAATTCTCTAATTTCACATGGCCAAATGATATTTAAGTGACAGTTTTTAAAGCAAAACCTAATAAACTTTTCCTGTGTTTATTTCAATTATATTTTTAAATCTTGTGAGACAGAAGCTAGGTATGGTGGCTCATGCCTATAATCCCAGCTACTCAGGAAGTGGATAATGAGAAGACTGAGGTTCAAGACCAGCTTGGGTAAAAAGTTAGTGAGACACCCATGAATTAAAAAAACAAAACAAAAAAACAGCTGAGTGTGGGGTGTACACCTGTCATCTCAGCTATGGAGTAAGCATAAATAGGAGGATCAAGATCCAGGCCAGCCCAGGCATAAATTTGAGACACTATCTGAAAAATAATGAAAGCACATGCTCAAGTGGTAGCATGCCTGTTTAGCAAGTGTAAGGCTCTGATTTCAAACCCCAATACTGCTGGGGTGGGGGGCGGGGAAAGAGAGGAAAGAGAGAGAGATCCTTTCATTTAGAGATACCTACTAAAATACGATGTTATGATGTTGGCTTAAGTAACTGAGAGTGCTGGGGTTGTGTACAAGTAAAGCACAGTTGGCCGTGAGTTGGAGTTGATGACTGGTGAAGCCAGGTGATGGGTAGGTGGGAGAAGTTCATTGTAACAATCACTCAATTTTTCTTTGTGCTTACTATTTTCTACAGTGAAAACAATGTTTAGTGTGTCATTGATAAGCTCAACCAGGAGAAAGCTGCTTCTTTTCAAGTAGCAGTTTTTAGAGTAAACTGCCTCCTGAACTTTCTAGCCCTGTATGATGCACTGTGTCATATTTTCTTTTCAGTATTACATTATAAATGGGGGTGTGGGGGTGGACAAGGGGCCTTTCCTGTCCTGTGTCATAATTCCCTTCCCACCCAAAGCATCTGGCACTCTTCCCCATCTGATATCTAGAAGGACCTAGCAAACATGGATCTGGAGACACTAAAGGTCCAGTCATCACCAAAAACTTTCAAATCCAAGATTAACTAAAAGTTAATGAGTGAAAGATCAAATTTAAGAAAAAAAAAAGTAGAAAGTTTTAAAAACTTCATGCTTACCTTTATTTTCTTAGTTTCTATAAATAACACATTATTTGTATCTTATTATTTATAAACAGATACTATGTATTTACGGCACACACAGTGCCTGAAATTTCTATTATATTTGTGAATTGTATATAGGGAAAATGTTTCCAAAAAAATAGTTTATGCAAGTGTAAAATTCATACAAGAGTAAGACGCTATATAATCTGTACTCCTCACAGACACACTCTAACGTTACTATTTAGTAAACAGAATTTAAATGACAAGCCACCTGCCAAGGTGACCTCTACCTTGTTCTACCATTTGAGTTTAAAATACCCATTTGAGGGAGTGAACTATTTTGTGGCAACAACTGAAACTGCATGCTGCAGACATCATTCTTCATTAAGCCCTTGTAGTTTGGGCATGAAAGGTCCCCTGAAGGCTCGTGTGTTAAAGGCTTGGTTCTTGGGATGTGTTCTCAATGCAGCAGTGTTCAGAAGGTGGAGCCTTGAGAGGTAACTGAATCCTGAGGGCTCTAACTTCATCAATGGGTTAATTAATGGATGAGATGGACTATTCACGGTAGTGTCTAGTTAGAGGAAGCAGGTTCCCTGGGCATGCCCTTAAAGGGTATTACCTTTTCCCTGGTCTCTTGCTTGCTCTCCCTCTGCTTCATAATTACTATGAGATGACCATCCTCCTTCACCACATGCTCTGCCACCATGATAGTCTATCTTGCTTCAGGTCCACTGAAACCTCTGAGACCATGAGCCAAAATGAACCTTTCTTTCTTTAGGTTGTTTCTCTTAGGTGTTTTGTCACAGTGATGGAAAGCTGACTGACCCGGCCCTGGAGAGGGAGATGGGGATCCCCAGCAAGGCTGAGTCAACTCATATCCATGCTGAATTTATGCCCCAACAAAGCTCCCCAAGCTCCTCCCCCCAAATTCAACAAGAACAAAGGTAGGGACGGGTTGCTGGGGAAGGACCCCACCCTGAAGGTCCTCTCACACACATGCCAACAGGGAGGAGGCTGTGGGTTCTCGCTCTAGAACCTCCATTAGAGGTAAGTGTGCCAGGAGAAGGGAGAGGAGGAGACAGAGATGTACAGCTCTTCACTGGGTTGAAAATGATTTGTGCAGGAATTAAGCACAAAGAGAACCCACAAGAAGGCAATGTTTAGGGGCACTTGCTTACTAGAAGCCCAGGAGGTTGTTCTGGGATGGGGCAGGAAGCCAGAGGTGGATTATTAGTTCACTAAAATAGAAGTGGGTAATTACCAACCACTTTTGCCATGTTCTAAACCTGCCCCTGGGGTAGGAGAGGGAAATGCAATGGTTTCTAAAAACTTCCAAACCTTAGCGTTGTGATTCAAAGGAGTCCTTGCGCTCCATGTTTTATCTTCCCTTCCAGTTCCTGCTTTTTCCTCTTGAGGAAAGAGAGCATCATCTATCAACCCATTCCCTTCCAGGAGTGAAAAACACACCATAGCACATTACCTGTTCCCAGACAGCAGCAAATCATCAGTGCTCACCTCTGAGGGAAAATGGATTAAAACTTCATTGTGCACAGAAGAGGAACCCAGAAACTCAGCCACGAGGACCCCATACCTGATAAATCGCTTCATCACAAGCATTCTGAAGGCCCAGGTTCACCATTGTGTTCTGCAGCGTCCGGCCCATGTAGAATTCCAGGGAAAGATAGTAAATGCGCTGAGGAAGCAAAGGAAGAATATTAGATGTCCTATTCCAACCCCAACACTACGAAGGCTAGGTGATAAGCATACATGAAGCACCTAGATAGAACTAACACTTACAATAACCCCACAATTACACCACACTTGCAAGAACACTTCTAATGCTCGAATCCCCAGTGACACAAACTAAGTTTTCCTAGACCTGTGGGGAAGCAGGTCAGCCTAGCGCTTGGGAACAAGGCTCCCAGACCTGGGCAGATCAGGCTGAGTGTAGGCTGGCCTCTTATCAGTTGAGTGCCCTTGGGCAAGCTGTATCTTCACATCTCTAACATGGGATTAAACAAGATAAGGATTAAATGTGGCTCATGTCTATAATCCCAGCTACTCTGGAGGCTGAGGCAGGAGAAGGGCTTTAGCTGAGGAGTTCAAGGCCAGCTTGAGCAACATAGTGAGACACTGTGTCCACTAAATAAAGAATAAAGCCCTAAGCACTGAAGAATAAAGCTTCTGAACACATGTGAAATACACCATAACATCAATGCAGTCAGCAGATGCTGGTGGCTGAATGGAGGCACCATTTCCACCAGGCACAAGTCTGGTTTTGCCTGTGGCCAGGTGGGCTGGCTTGGCGTGGGGGCAACACTGCTAGCTCTGTGCTACATGAGTTACTGCCACATAGAACCCAACACTACTGCACAGAGCAGGGCTCTAAGAGTTCTTGCAGGGGACTCAGAAATCAATATCCCTGAGAGTGGCTCTACTAGCTGCTGAGAAGCCTCAGAGCCACCTCAAAATCAAGCTCCCTGTGGCCTGTCCTGGTTTCTTCCCCTCCCAGCACAGGGGCAGCTTTCAGCAAAGTTCCCTTTCTACTTGACCAAATCCACTGAGAGAGGAACCCAATGGCCTTCAGTCTTCTTCCTGAAATTTTGTTAACCAGAAAACACTAAATTGATATATTAGGAACAAAGATAAGTCTGTCAACATGCCTGGACAGATTTTTGTTACACACCATTGTTCTTTACCTCAGTCCCATTCATATGGTAAAGAGAATCATTTACAAACCATCATGCGTTCTGTGAACTCAAACAACTTTGTGGCAGGCCACAAAAAATTCATTACATTCTCTAATGGATTCTACATTGGATCCCCTAAAAATCATTTTCTATTCTTCTAAAAATTTCCTATATCCCCACTTCCCTCTGCCCTATAAAGGGTATTTGAGCTTCAGCTATCTATGGCTCAGAGTTCTTGCTCTTATGTGTGACTTCATGCTGCCTCTTACTGTGCCATCAAAAGTAGAGCCCAGGGGAAAAAAAAATTGAAGAAGCGACAAATCTTTCTTAGAGAAAAATTCTAACTGATAAATGAAGGAATGAGCATAACAAAAAAACCACTTGAGAATCCCACAGTAATAATAACTGAAGGAGGCAGGAGCCATGGCAGAACGCTGAAGCCAGTAGGCAACAGCAAGGAGTCATCAGTATCTGCACAGCCTCCAATTCTCCAAATATTTATTGACTGTTGCAGTGATTTTAATTAATACCCATACTTCCTCTGACATTCTTCCTTTGTGGAGTTGAGCTTAATTTCTCACCTGAGAGAGGGCCAGACTCCATCTCTCCCTGGAAAGTGAGCCATGCTAATGTGAGAGAAACCTGGCCATGCTGATCAGATAGCCACATACAGTGTGGGGAGAAGGGCCCCTTACTTCTGGGGTCTCCCAACCCTAACTTCAAACTAATTATGAGAAAACACTAGACAAACCCAACTGAATGTCTGATCAGTTGTACTCATCAAATTTGTCAAGGTCATAAAAGACAAGGAGAGATCACCAACCACTACAACCAAACTATGCTAAGGTTTTTGGAACTAATAAATGAGTTCAGCAAGGAAGTAGAACACAGATTTATACAAGGTAAGTTGTATTAACTATATAATAATTATGCAAATTAATTATGTTAATATAAAATCCACTGCATTTTTATATTTTAATTTTAATCCCAAGTAGCTGGGACTACAGGCTCATACCACGATGCCTGAACCATTGGGATTGTTTTTACACTAGTAATAAACATTCCAAAAATGAAATTAGGAAAAAGATTACAAAGGAAGGGTAAAATTTGTAAACTGAAAACTACAAAGCAATTGTTAGAATATATTAAAGAGACTTAAGGGGTTAGGGATGCAACTCAGTGGTAGAATTTGTGCTTAGACCATTTGTGGTACAGTTCCATCCCCAGAATACACACAAAAGACCTAAATAAGTGAAAAGATAAATTGGAAAACTTAATATTGTTAAGATAGCAAGGCTCCCAGAATAGATCCACAGATTCAATGCAATCCCCACCAAAATTCCCATTGGCTTCTCTGCACAGATTGACAAGCTGATCTTAAAATGCAAGTAGAGATACAAGGGAGCAGGAACAGTCAAAACAATCTTGAAACAGAAGAATAAAATGAAGGGCTTATGCTACCTACTCTTAAAAACTTACTACAAAGCTGCACCATCAAGACCATGGTGGCATAAGGACATGCATTGGTCAATATCATAAAACTAAGAATCCAGAAAAGAACCCACACATTTATGGTCACTGATTTTCAAAACACTGAGACAATTTGATATCCACATGCAAAAGAATGAAGCTGAAGCCTTAGCTCATACTATATACAAAAATCAACTCAGACTAGATTAAAGACCTAAATGTAAGAGCTAATACTATGAAACTCTTAGAAGAAGGCATAGCAGCAAATATTCATGACCTTGGATTAGGCAATGACAACAGAAGCACATGCTACAAAAGAAAAAATAAATGAACTAGACGGACTTTATAAAAATCAAAACGCTCGTTATCATCAAGAAACAGAACCCACAGAATAGGAGAAAATATTTGCAAATCAACTAACTGATAAAGAATATATATCTAGACTATATAAAGACAACACATCTTAAAAACGGATGAAGAGGGCTGGGGATGTAGCTCAGGAGTAGAGCGCTTGCCTGGCATGCATGAGGCCCAGGATTTGATCCCTACCTAGCACTGCTAAATAAATAATTTTTTAAAAAATAAACAAAGAGTGTGAATAGACATTTCTCCCTCAATACTGCAAATGAGGGATGCTCAACACCACTAATTATTAGGGATCTGCAAATCAAAGCCACCTGAGATACCACTTCACAGCCACTGGAATGACTGTAATGAAAAAGTCACTAGGTAAGTGTTGGCAGAGATGTAAAGGTTGTGACCTTTACACTAGTGGGATTCTAAAATTGTACAGCCACTTTACTAACCAGTCTGGCAATTTCTCAAAAAGTTAAATATGTAGAGTTACTATTTGACCTAGCAATTCCAATTTTAGGTATAAAAATAAAGAGCTATATTCACTCAGACTGGTACACAGTAACTGAAAGGTGGAAATAACCCAAATGTTCATCAGTTGACGGATAAACATGATGTACCACGTGATGGAATATTATTTAGCCATAAAAAGTAACCAAATACTAATATCCATTATAACATAAAAGAACCTTAAAAGCTTTATGTTAAATGGGAGAAGCCAGTCACAAAACACTACATATTATATGATTCCACTTATACAAAATGTCCAATATAGGCAAGTCTAAGACAACAAAAAGTAGGCTGACAGTTGCCAAAGGCTATGGGACAGGAAGTTTGGGTGACTGACAGCTAAAAGGTACAGGGTTTCTGATTAGTGTGATGAAATGTTCCAAAATTGATTGTGGTGACAAATATACAACTGTGACTATATTGAAACCAATGACTTGTATGCTTTAAATGGTAAACTATATATGAATCTTCTCAAATAGCTCTTACCAAAACAGAGAAACTAAAGCAGATACCTTAAAAGCAACTGAGGCCAATAGGAAAAGGGGACCAGGAACTAGAGAAAAGGTGAGATCAAAAAGAATTAACCTAGAAGGTAACACACACACACAGGAAATTAATGTGAGTCAACTCCCTGTATAGCTATCCTTATCTCAACCAGTAAAAACCCTTGTTCCTTCCTATTGTTGCTTATACTCTCTCTACAACAAAATTAGAAATAAGGGCAAAATAGTTTCTGCTGGGTATTGAGGGGGTGGGGAGGAGAGGGAGGGGGCGGAGTGGGTGGTAAGGGAGGGGTTGGGGGCAGGGGGAGAAATGACCCAAGCCTTGTATGCACATATAAATAATAAAAGAAAAAAAAAAGAAATGACTTTGTGTGTAGGCTGTTTGCGGTTTTCATTGACTATATTAGTATATATGTCTCTAAATCCTCCATTCTCTGTCATTCTTTCACACATGCCCTTGCAGTGTGGCACATCTTTATTAGTGACAAATTTAATTTACAAATATATGACAGATGGAGCAGAAGGGTGATAATATTTTAATATAGCTTTAGGTTCTCTTATGTATTTCCTTAAGAATAATACATGCTATGTTATGCCATATTGATTTTTAATAATGTAACTGAACTGCAAAGAGACATGCAGAGCCCTTACATTCCAGGTGAGGTGATGTCTACATTTTTCTGAGTGATTTGTATAATAAAACAATAAAGCCAAAAAAAAAAAAAGACAAGATATTGTCAAAGCTGGGCGTGGTGGCATGTGCCTATAGTCCCAGCTGTTAGGGAGCCTAAGGCAGAAGGATCACTTGAGTCCAGGAGTTCAAGACCAGCCTAGTGACTGTGCTGTACACTGTAAAAAGCCTGAAGAAAGGACTGCGAATGATTTTACCATAAAGAAGTGATGAATAAGCCAGGTGTGGTGGCACATGCTTGTCACCCCAACATTCAGGAGGCAGAGGCAGGAGAATCTCAAATTTGAGGCCACCCTGGGTTACACAGTATGTTGGAGTCCAGCCTAGAGTACATACTGAGATCCTATATCAAACATTAAAAAAAAGTGATAAATCTCATTATACAGTATATACATGTATTGACCATCACATGGTCAATGGCAAAAACAAAGGTAAGTATCATTAAATATAAAACAAAAGCAAAGCCACAAACAAAAACCTGGCTGAAGAAAACTGAACAAAATGAGGAAAAGCATGAAAGGACTGGAGAGAAAATATTAATATGGAAGACAAAGGACACTTAATGTCTGCATTTCTTGAAAAAAGAAAGAAAACATCAGTTTTTTCACTATAAATAAGAAAACCCCATAAATATCTAAATTTAATATACAAAAGAATATACAAAAGAAACAATATACAAAATCCAGAGTTCAGTCTTTGATGGCCTGTTTTTCCTTTTTGACTATTTGAGAATGTCTTCTAAATTTCTATCCAAATTCCAAAATCCTTTAAACCACAAAAGCATCTTGCAGTCGCTGCTGTGAGTGCACCTGCTGGACCATGGTTCACAGTCCACTGCTTCTTGCTGACTTTTCATTGCCTTGCACTGTATTTACACTACACTTCAACAACTGATTATTTGATGGAGTTTCCATAGTACAAAGGAGGCCATGGGTGCTGTACGGGCAGGGTGTGTTATTTAATATGAAAACATACTGAGCCCAGCTAGAAGCCAGCTGTCAAAGAAAATGTTGCAAGTTAAAGGTTCACGTAGAATAATTTCTTTTTTCCTGTGTGCAATATCCCCCCGTATCCGAGGGCGTCCATTTCAAGACCCCCAAAAGATGTCTGAAATGGCAGATTGTACCAAATCCTACACAGGTTGAGCATGCCTCACTTGAAATTTTTAGGATGAGGGATGCTCATGTAGTAAAGGCTATGCAAATATCCCCAAGGCCCAAATCTGAAAACACTTCTATTAGGGATATTCAACCCATACGTTTTTCTCCTGTACATCTATACATTTTTTTTTTTTTTTGTGGTGCTGGGGTTGAACTGAGGGCCTTGCACTTGCTAGGCAGTTGCTCTACCACTTAAGCCACTCTGCCAGCCCTTTTTGCATTGGCTATTTTTGAGATAGGATCTCACTTTATGCTGGGGTCAGTCTGAACCATGATCCTCCTATTTGTGCTTCCCCACATAGCTGGGATGGCAGGTGTGCGCTGCAGTGCCCAGCCAGTGGTTGAGATGAGGGTCTCATGAACTTTTTGCCCAGGTTAGCCTGGTCAATTCTCCCAATGTCTGTCTCCCAAGTAGCTAGGATCACAGGCTTGAGCCACCATGCTTGGTCATATATACCTTTAATAAAGTTTAATTTATAAATTAAGCCTAGTAAGGGATAATACCAATAATTTAAAAAGGAAAATAATAATTATTCTGCTGTTTGATAATAATAATATAGTGAAAATTATGTGAATGTGGCCTCTCAAAAATTTTACTGTGCTGTAGATCTTAGCAACCTCAGCACACACTTTTTTTTCTTTCCTTAAGTCAAGAACTTTCACTTAAAAGAAGCACTTTATAGCTTCTGTTTGACATATCCAAATTGCCAGCATCCCTGCTCTTGGACTTTTGAGCCATTATTAAGTAAAATAATAGCTACTGAACACAAGCAGTGCAATACTGTGACAGTCCATATGACAACTGAGGAGACCACTAAGTGACTAACAGGCAGGTGGCATACACAGTGTGGATACACTGGACAAAGGTGTGACTCACCTCTCAAACAAAACAGTAGACACATGGAAGATTTCATCACAGTACTCTGAACAGAATGCAACTTAACACTTATGGATTGTTTATTTCTGGAATTTTCTATTTAATATCTTCAGACTGCAGTCGACCATAGGTAATGGAAATGGTTAAAAGCAAAAGCACAGGTAAGGGGGACTATTGTATACATAAGGGCTATTCCCCACAAAGCTACTTCTGGAGTTCTTCCCAAGAAGCTTTATAAACAGCTGACCAGTCAGAAATATGATCAAGATGTTTTTATTTTGCCTTTTCCTAAAAACGTATATTTTTAATGTTGTTATAGCTTGATCTTTCTGCCAAAATGTCTAAATGTCATCTAGCACTGTGAAAAGTAAAATGTAACAACTGAATTCCCAAGAGTGTGACTACCTCTATTTGTAAAGCATAAATGTTGGGCCTAGACTTGAACCTTTGATTCTCTTTCACTTTCCCCCCAAGTTGAATACAGATGTTAAGTGTTCTGCACATCTCACCAGGCAGCCTCCTCTGCAGTGCAGAGAAAACAAACTAGCACAGTGAGGTTCCCAGAGTCCTCCAAATGATGTCCTCCCAGAAAAGACTGTATGGGGCCAGCACTAGGTCAGGCACTGCTGCAGGCTCTGCTCAGCCATGCACTGGGCTTCAGAACTGCAAGATGCTTTGTTGTTATTTGGGGTTTTCTACAGCTTGATTTAATTTAAGAACTTTCACATTTCCTCAGTTGTGGTCCATTCCCCGCCCCCCACCCAGTTTCCTTAAGATAGTTGAGTAAAAGCCATCAAACTTAAAGAGGCTTAAAGGAGGAGCCAGCCAAGAAAATGAATAGACTTCAATCGGACAGGCTAAGGTCCAATCGCGGCTTCCCTGATATGGCCAGCTGGGGGACCAGGCAAATGGCTCACCCTCTGAGAACACCACAGTCAGCTCAGGGTTTATACAGGGCCAGGCTTGGGCTTACATGGCATTGGTTCCCCTACTCACATCAGCTTTTCAAGGACAACTCAGAGCCCAGTAAATTAATAGGATGGCAGTTCTGGAAAATAGCATCTGAGGGCAAAAGTCTGTCCAAGCAGGCTGGGGGCTGGCTCTGGTAGCCCATGGCTATCCCAGGCATTGCCCAGGCCTCTTGGACAACCAAGGACAGGGCTTCCCAACTCAGGGAGCGCTGGTCAGAGAGTCACCTCATCTGCTTCGACCTGAAGATGACGGCAGGATCCCTTAACCCCTGTGTACTAAGCCACTGACTTTTCTTGTGTGGTCCCTTTCTGCAATATGACTGCATCAAGTGTGGCCTAGAGGTAGCTTAAAATTATAACAATTATTATTATTATTATTATTATTATTATTTGCAGACCTGGAGCTTGAACTCAAGGTTCTGTACATAGGCAAGTGCTCTAATACTGAGCTACATACCCCCCTCCCCTTTTAAATTGGGTTTATTTATTATATGCAAAGCTATACCACTAGATAAATCACAGAAAAGCATAAATGAAGCTCTTTGGTACAGACAGGTGAAAATATGATCAACACAGGTACATACCTCATTAACCTTCCAAAGACATTTTAGAAGTTCAAGGACTACAGAAGTGGTGTTTAGGAGCACCAAGTGGAGCCTTATTTTGCTCTTTACACAACTGACACCAACAGAACAGAAATCGTAGACCCAGTTCTTTTTCCTCTCCTGAAAAGATTTTTATTTTTAATTTTTTTTTAGTTTATACCAATTTTAAGTGCATAGGAGAGTAGCTTGGGAGCTACAGGTTACATAACTGGTTTTTGATGTTATCTGGTTTAGTCCCAAACATCTGAATACTTCACAAAAGTTTATCATGAAGCTCAAATGGCCTTGAAAGAAGACTTCTGATTCAGGAACTCAGGAACTACCCTGCTCCTAAGTTAGCTACTGTGTCTCTTTTCATCTCAGACTAGTCATGAACTCATCATTTTGGTACTCAAACAACAGCCTCAGTATATGTAGGATGGACTGTGGACCCTGACATCTGAGGTGCCCTCGTGGGCCGGACTCCCATCCTTGAAGTCAACAGGATGGCCGAGTCAGTCAGAATGGTCTCTTCTTTTGCAGGGACAGAGTGGAATCTAGAATTTGTGCCTTTTGGCTCTCCACCCTCTCAGCATTATTCTCAGTCCTGGCTGGCTCTCGTTTCTTCATGGCAACATCCCTGCATTTCTCAGGGGACTCCGCCTTCATCTCCAAGGCCTCCACTTCTTTGTTGCCACTTGTGGAGGGACAGGACAGAACCTTCTCTGTGGCCTCAGTTCTGGTAGTGTTCCATCTAGTTGTAGCAGTAACAAAGCCGGTGCTCTGATGGCTACTTGACTCCAGCGTCAGACTGAACTGGCTCCTCAACAGTAGTTGGATCTGGATCAAATGTGAGGTCTCTTAATCCCCAATTTCTCAAACTTCTAATATCAAGCCTTTATTTTCAGGGGGCTAAAACGAATGAATCATCAATGAAAAGGTCAAAAAGTCCTCAAACAAGGATCCCCAAAAGCCAAATGGTACTGAACTAGGAACCATGGAGACCCAGTGAGAGTGGGCACAGCAGCCTGGACTGCAGTAAACAGAAGGGTGAGACCCAACCTGAATGATTCACTCTGGCCAATGCGCACCAGTCACCCACTGAAGAATCTTCTTCCACAGGCCTGAGAGGGTCTGCTGGCCTCCGCCTAGCCTTTCTCCCTCATTGGAAACAATCCATCCATGCAGCCAGCTGCCCTCTGTCAGGCTGAGACGTGACAGTGCCTCTGCAAGGAGCGGCCACATCTCCCTCCCGCGAGCGGCTCCAGCGGCTCCCGGCAGGGGAGGGGCCGCCCGCGCACCGCCCCCCCCCCCAACCTGCGCACAGCGCAGCTCCCTGAAAAGATTTTTAATTAGAGTCTCTGTTTAACCAAAGTGCTGAACACTGTGGTGGAAAAGGAAAGAGAACTTTCCAGCCCTCAGGGCCACAGAACAAAGACTGGTGACAATTTTCACCAAGATGAAGGTCACAGGCAGGTCTAGTCTGAGGCTAGTTCTCTGATTCTCAGGAACATGCAGCAACACTCTCCTGTCTATTTGGTCTGTCCACTTAACAATGACTAAGTGGGCACAGAATGGCTTTCATGGCAGAATGCTCTTCCCTGCCACCCATGACCCCAAGACACAGGCACGTGGACTACTGACTCAGCTCGGAGGCCAGTGAACATGGTGAACAGGCTGGTGAACATGCCTCACCAGCCCTGGGAAGGCTCCCTGCACCTCCAGATGCAGAAGGCCACCTCCCGTGACTGGACCTTCGCTCTCCTACCTCCTTCCTGTGAGCTGAACATGGCCCCAGATACTGCCCAGAGCAAACAAAGGCCCAGTGAGAGGAGAGACACTGGGCTGGGTGCGGCCCTCTCACCTGCCAGACAGGGCTTGTCCTTGCTTTCCCTTATCAGTCACGCCATCCACTCTGCAGCATCTCAGAGTAGTTCTCCTAGAACAGCTTTATAAAACCAGTACTGCATTTGCTGTGGGATATGAGGATTATCTAGACAGCTCTAGGCCTATGAAGTCACACACAGCACATTTCATTAGAATTAGGTGCTAGAGATACTTGGTTTCCTGAGAGGAACTGGCAAGCTTGTTCTCAACATAGATCTGAATTTCCTTTCCACTTAAGCAACAATACCTAGGATTAGAACACAGGTTGTTTGCTCAGTCCATTTTGGAAATACAAAAATATAGTATAATTATGCGACTCTAGAATTTACAAAGATCTTCACAGTAATTTAGTTTTGCAGGAGACAAATCTGTATTACAGGACATTATATTCTCACAACCCACTGTCTCTGCCTTCCACATGGTGACGCTCTACAAAATGTCAGGTGGTGATGGAAGGTTCTTTTCTCTGACAGATGGGCCAGAGCTTAATCAACTTGTGCTAAGTGATCTGGACTGTGTCAAACTATTTATAACTAATGAGGTTCTGGTTATCATTTTTAAACAGAGCTGCTTTCAGTTTCATTTTAAACTATTTTTGAAGGCTGAGAAAAATCAGCTACAACCAAATGCCCTGTCACCCCTACTCAACAAGACTTCGTTGAAGGCACTGTTAACTTTTCCCTTGTACAATTACCTTTCTAAATTTCTGGGTTCATGGATGTTTTCCTTCCTTTTGCTGTACCCTCAGAACCCATTCTACAGAAAGTAGAGAAAAAGCCAGCTCTTATGTTATTTAGTTGCCTTGTGTCTTAAGAATTGTGGGGCTTTTTGTTTTGTTCTGTTCTGTTTGATATAGGATCTTGTTATTTTACCCAGACTGGCCTCAAACTCCTCCGCCTCCGCCTCCCAATTAGCTGGGCTACAGGTGGCACAACCACACCCACCTTTTGTTATGGCTTAAAGCCTTCCTCTTCCCAGAAAGTTTTGTTGTTTGTTTGTTTGTTTGTTTTTCATTACTGGGGTTTAAACTCGGGGCCTTGCACTTGTTAGGCAGGTGCTCTACCACTTGAGCCACACCTCCAGCCCACCTTCCTCTTTTTAATGAGAAAAATTAAGTATAATCTTGATTAGACTTAAAAAGTTCTCTCAATTTTCTTTTTTTTTTTAAATGTTTTTATTAGTATATAATAGTTATACAGAGGGTTCGTTGTGACATTTCCATATCTATTAATTTCCTTATTTGCATCTTTTCTAAGTGTGTCATGGCATCTTGTTTTATTTATTTTTTTGGTGGTACTCAGGGCCTTGCCATGTGTTCTACTACTTGAGCTGAGACCCCAGTCCCACTTGTTTTTCCTGCCAGTGGGACAGCTAGTGAGGCTGAATAATATGTGTACAGGACCAGCATGTCAGGGTGAATGTCTGGAGTTTAAACAACCCACACTGGCTATGTAAAGATTTCCCAAATTTGCAGAAGGATACATTGAAGTTTTTATGGGTAAAGGGACACCAGGCTGCAGCTAACTTCCCAACAGTTCAGAGAAAAACAATGTATTTACAGGGAGAGGAAAATTACTAATAATTATGTTAAAATGTTTAACATTTGGGAAGTCTGGGAGAAGGTTATAGGGGGATTCTTTGTATCTTCTTGCAACCTTTAAAGTCTGTAATCATGTAAAATAAAGCCTTAAAAAATCAGCCGGGAGGTAGCTCAGTGGTAGAGTATGTGCTTAGCATGCACAAGGCTCTGGGTTCAATCCCCAGCACTGAATTTTTTTTAATTAAAAAATCATTTAAAAATGTCTCAGATGCACAAATGAAGTCAGTAACAACATCTCAGAAAGGCACAAATGGCCCTTGCAGCCATCCAGGGCTCCAGAGAAAGAGAAGCAACAGTTCTGTTGATTTAAGGAGCTGGCTCATGGGATTGCAAGGGGTAAGTCCATCTGCAGGGCAGGGCAGGCCAGCAGAAGTACAGTCCCAGTCCAAAGGTGGCTGTTTGGCAGAATTTGTTCTCGAAGGCCTTCAACCGTCAGAGGCTGTGGTATTGTGACACAAGAAGACATACACTTGCTCTTCTGGTCAGAGCTCCTAAAACCCTCTTAATTTTTTTGTAAGGGATAAGAGTGGTGAGAATGAAGGCATATGCCATGTGTGGTGGTGCACACCTGTGATCCTAGTATGGATTGCAGTTCAAGGCCAACCTGGACTACACAGTGAGACTGTCTCAAAAAAAAAAATAGTGCAAGAAACGTCTTTTGTTATTCCCTTATACCTGACTTTATGTCAATAAGGTACCTTTGGGTACCTACATGGAGGTTGCCAGGGAACCAGCTCAGGTGATTAGAGGGCCCACCCCTGCCACCAACCTCCCAGGAGAGGAAAGGAGCTATTAATCACCAGTGGGCAAAGATTTAATCATTCTTGCCTAAGAGATGAGGCCTCCATATCATAGCCAACTGAAGGGATCCAGACACGAGAGCTCCCAGTTAGTAACTGCATGGAGGGGGCAGGGAGGTTGGTGCCTGCAGAACAAGGAAGTCCCAAGCCCCTGCCCTATACCCTGCTCTATGCACATCTTGTGGCTGACTGTTCCTGAGCTGTATTCTTCATAATACACTAGTAAATGTAAGTAAGGCATTTTCCTATGTCTGCTGTCCTAGCAAATTATAAAAGCCCTGGAGGGAGGCCCTAACTTGTGAATGACATGTAAGTGGGGCAGGCTTATGGGACTGAGCCCTTAACCTATGGGGTCTGATGCTAATTCCATGTAGACAGTGTCAGAATTGAATTGAATTGTAGGGCATCCAATAAATGCCCATCAATTTTTAATTAAAAAACCAAATACACTAATTTTAATGTCAATCTTGATAGGCAGCAGTTAGACATGAGCAACAGGGGTATACAAGGGGAACCCTAAAATGAAGACTCCTCAGTTTGATGCACATATGCTAAGAGCCCTGTTCTCTCTCCTGGTCTGCTTGCTTACATGCCACAGGCTGAACTTTTCTGTATATAGGATTCTGGTTTTTCAGGCTTGTGAAACCCTTCATACGATTGATAGGGAGAAGGCCTGGTATGGCCAGACCCTCCTCAAGATTAAACTTGGTCTGGGATGCATACAAATCATTTATGGCCCACTGCATCTGGTTCCAAGTAAAGATAAAAAAGCTCTGGCCTATCTGGTTAAGGTGGGCTACTTTTACCTAGAGTTGCCTTTTGCTGGGTGCTGGGGGTTCATGCCTATAATCCTAACTATTTAGGAGGCAGCGATCAGAAGGACTGCAGTTTGAAGGCAGCCCAGGCAAATAGTTCATGAGATCCTATCTTAAAAAAAAATCCTTCACAAAAAAGGGCTGGTAGAGTGGCTCAAAGTGTAGGCCCTGAGTTCAAACCCCAGTACCACAAAAAAAAAAAAAAAAAGAGTTCCTTTCGCCCATTACCATCTCATTGTACATTTAATACTTCTCCCTTCCCCTGACCATGGGTTTTCTTAGGTGGTCACAGATATGGAATGCACACAGTGATTCTTCAGACATGTTGCACTTGTTTCACAATTTTCATGTCAATCACTTCCTGTAGGCTGGTCTTGGGAAGGGACTTGATGTTCCACGTCCCTAAAACTTCAATGGAAGTCTGTGCCAGGGTGGATGCAATGGTCATTCTCACCTCTGAAAGTGGCTTTTCTATTCAGTAAACTACGATTTCACTACATTTTGTGTCTTGGGTGAATTCTTCTCCTGTCACATGCAAGAATGTAGATAACTGCATTCCATTCATCTGTGCTCCATAACATCTTTCGGTGCCATGACTGGGATCCATGAAGAGGTAACTCATCTTCTCCCCTCCTCCCGTTGGGGTTGAGGAGGGCTGAATTATGCTAGCTGCACACTGCAGACACTTTCCCCTTTTCTGAACTCTCTTAGTTTCTGGTTTTGGACTTGGATCAAGACAATGCTACCTAAATCTACTCTGCAAGCTATTCTACTCCATGGACTCCTGTTTCTTTTCATTTCTAAGGAGTTCCTATCTGAATGGTTCAATTCTGCCATATATACAGCTCAGTTTCCTGATGCTGCTGCCTTTGCTATAGGGCAAAATGTCACATTCTCCCCTTCTGCATGGGGTGAAAAACGGATCTTCAGGTTATTTCCTGTGTCATCCTCAGGAACAACACCAGAGCCCAGAAGATCCAGCACTCCTCCTTCTAGCACTATCCATGTGGCTTCTCCCATCCACTTTACAGGACTGGGTCTGTCTGTCAAGTAGCTCGTGATCTGTTTCTATGGAGACCTTCATGCTTAGAATTCCACAAAGGTCCCACGTGGAGTCCTCCAGACTCTCCAATATGTGTCTCAAAGAACTGAACCCCCCTCCTAGTTTTCTTTCCTCTGGAAACCTCCCACTCTGTGCCCCTACTTCTCTAACCTCTTGGATGGACTTTTGCCCTAAAGGGGAGCCTTGGCTCAGTGTGGCTTGGTTGTCTTCCCTAGACACTTTTTGTGCTGCTGGTTAACATCTGGGTAACACACAAGTCTCCCATTTGTCTTATCCTGCTTTCAATTAGATAAAACTCCCCAGAGACAAGGTAGAACTAACTAATTTGTCTTCACTTGGGATTTCTTTTGTACCTCATGTCAGACAAAAACAAAGTTCTGAAAAAGCAGGGATGCTGGTGGATCTTGGAAAGGCTGGCTACTACACCAGAGCTCCAGGAATTCTGGGGTAATGCCTCAGAGATTCACTCACTCTGACTAAGGAAACCATGAGCAAGGGATGCTCTCTCCTGACCAAAGGCTTGAAACACCTACTAGATAGAGAAGGACACTTCACCTGGTAGGCGAGGGATGGCTCTCTAGCTTACTTACAGAATGGAAGCTCAGGTTTGACCCAGAAATCGACTGAGGTACCCTATATACAAACTTTCTTTTTCTGGCAGGACCAAAAGGATCTACATAGTAAGTGTCATGAAGACGATGCCCTATTAGCAGTATTAGAGTCAGCACTCCCTGGTGTGGAAGAACCCTTTAAATTACTTCCACCACTTTGGCTTCTGGGGGCACAAACAAAAGAGAAAAGAAAATTCTGTGTTTGTGTTGCCTTGGTATGTCACGTTTAACACGATCTTCTATTCCACCTTAAAGCCGTTTGGAAAAATCTTACAGTCGACTTATAATGGAAAAAAAAAAAACCAAAACCTAGGAGGTTTAAGGAGATCTGCTGTGACTTACAGAAGAATGAAAACCCTTTGAATCTATCTTGTTACCATCCCTTCAGAGAGAACTGTAACAAACCTGGCAGAAAGGTTTATCTAAGAGGACATTCTGCATTCATACAGTTGTTCATATGTTATTTTGTGTATTAACCTAGTAAGAATTAAGCACTGGGCAGAAACATAATCTGTCCCTGGAATTCCTGAAAATAACTAGCTCCTTGTAGCTCTTTAATCTCTCTCTTTTGCTGTCACTTCTAAGAAAACTAGTTATCCAGCCAAGATTCTTTACTAAAATGCAGGCATTCAAGAGTTAAGTCTCAAGATCCACACTAAAGGAAAAAAAGGTGCTGTTTTAAACTTAAGTGGCTGCTATGACTTCCTAACAAGAGTCTGACAAAAGGGATCTTAAAAATTGTATTATTTAAATGAACACTCTTATTTGTTTCACTCTATTGTACATATAATTTGCATTCAATTCTCTTCTACAGTATATAGTTCTATAAACAAATGTTTTTAGGTTTTTTTTTTTGTAAACTGTTACTACATAGAAAGTCAGTTTGAGATTGCTTTCCCCCTTAAAATATAAACTACTTAAGAGTATTTGATTTTATTGGAGAAACAGTTTTAGCTAAGTTTACAAGTTTGGCAAAATTTATTTTAAAATGCAAATTAAAAGAAGAAAAAAAAAGAATCAGCAAACAGGAATGAGATATAAGGAAGGCATGGAAATGTATTTTTTGAAAAGAAAGTTAAAGGGAAGAGGAAATGCTTTTAGATGAAGGATTTTGTAAAGTAAGCCTTGTCCAAAGGATTTTCCCAAAATGAAAAAGCAGGATAGGACAGAAACCAGAAAGCTCAGAAAAGCTGAAAAGTTTATGTGTAGGTCTTAAGAAGGATGTAGTCAGTGCCAGTGGTTCACACCTATAATCCTAGTTATTCAGAGGGCAGAGATCAGGAGGACTGCAGTTAGAGGTTAGCCTAGTCAAAAAGTTCGTGAGCCCCCATCTCAACCAATAGCTGAAAGCAGCGATACGTGGCTATTATCTCAACTATGAAGGAGGTTTCGATTGGAAGGACTGCAGTTCCAGACCAGCCCAGGTTAAAAAAAATTCACAACAGAAAAAACTGGGAGTGGTGGTGCACACCTGTCACCCCAGCTATGGTGGGAATCATAAATAGGAGGATCACAGTCCAGGCCAGCCCACACAAAAAGTGAGATCCTATCTCAAAAATAACCAGAGCAAAAAGGGCCAGGGGTGTGGCTCAAATGGTAGAGCACCTGCCCAGCAAGCACAAAGCCCCAAGTTCAAAACCCAGTACTGCTAAAGAGAGAGAGAGAGAGAGAGAGAGAGAGAGAGACTGAGACTGTAAAAAATGTGAGATTAAGTTGGTTGGTTATAGCTAAAAGGTTACATAAAGGATTTTCTGAAGTGAAAATTTATTGTTCTTAATCCTCTACGTCCATAAGAACAAGGGTATCTTAAGAATATTGTTGTACTCTTAGTAACACTTGCAAGAAACTGGCTTAAAAGACAAAGATTATGTTTTATCAAGATAACTGCTTATATCTCCTGCTGATTTTGTGAGGCTTTTGACTGCAAAGGAAGCGAGTTGTTTTTTTTTTTTCTTTTCAGTACTAGGGTTTAAGCTCAGGGCCTCATGCTTGCTTAGGCAGGTGCTCTACCACTTAGAGCCAAACCTCCAGTCTAGATAGCTGAGTCTTAAATGAGTCAAGTTCATTTACATATCTTTTTATATGTAAACCTTTTAAATGCCTACCTTACAACAGCTATTAAACAATTATTACATGAAGTGATTCTAATTCACTTAACACCCTATATGTCTGTGAGTCTTGCCTGCAAGTATGTACCATGATTTACCTTAGAACACAGTCTGACCTCACTTTTACAGGTTTTGATGGCTAATTTTATATGTCAACTTGGCTGGGCCACTATACAGATATTAATATTATTCTAGATGTTTCTGTAAAGATGTTTTGGAATGACATTGTTACAGGAGGGTCAGCACAGCTATCTCAGTTCTTCCATCTGGTGAGAATTCATACAAGACACAGAATGTAGTGAAAGTGTAGTTTACTGGAATAGAAGAGGCACTTTCAGAGGTGAAAGTGGGTTATCTCAGAAAGGGAAGTCGAGAACAACCACTACATCCACCCTAGCATGGACTTTCACTGAAATTTTACTGGAGCATCAGATGCCTCCCCAGGAGCAGCCTCAGGGAGTGACTGACATGGGAGTTGTGAAAGAATTACCACAAGTCTGAAGAATCACTCTGTACCTGCCACTAAGGTTGTGTCCTGTCCTTGCACCTGAATTTAACCCACTCTTCTATACTTACTGTCCCACCCCAACTTTCTCTAGGAGGCCTTCTATTAATCTGAACCTTTTGTGTTACACCTTGCTTCAGCAGCTTCAAATTCTTTCTAAATAGAGATGGAATGTCAATATAAAACTTAAATATTTTATAAGCAGACACAAAATCATAACATGTTAAAATGGCAAGAAATCTCAGAAATAGGTTATCTAACTCAGCTTCCCTCATTTTCCGGAGGATAAGAAAGGTTAAGAAATCCATCCAGATGGATATGGTGGTGATGCCTGTAATTTCAGCACTTGGGAGACTAAGGCAAAAGAGTGGAGAGTTCCAGGTCAGCCTGACCTGGGGTGGTGAAGGGAAGAGAAGGGGGAGGAGAGAGGGGAAAGAGAGGGAGGTGGGAGCAAGAGAGAGAGAAGGAGGGACGGAGGGAGGGAGGGAGGGAGAGAGGGACAGAGATAGAGAAACCCACCGAAACCCATAGTAGTAAAGAAGATTGGTAAAACCAGGACAAAAAGGAGTTTAGGGCTAAGAGTGTAGTTCATTGTTGAATGCTTTAGCATGCATGAGTTCCCAGGTTCAATCCCCAGCACCAAGAAAAAAATTTGTCAGGGGAATATGACTCAGGTAGGATCCTCCCTTACCAACAGCAATTCTGCCCATGCCTTGGGTGTAATCCAGGCACTGCAGTTTCAGGCCAGACTTCACTCTAGACCTTGCAGAGAATCTATGACGTGTCTATAACTAAGCGTGGCATCTCACCAAACACAGACCTCCCAATATTAGCCAGAAATTTTGACTTCGTGATTTGCCAGGCAGGTTACTTGAAAAATGTTTTTCTGAAAGCTAGGCATGGTGGGTGAGGCAAGAGAATAGTGGGTTCAAGGCCAGCCTGGGCTACATAGCAAGACCTTGTCTCAAAAACAAAATTAAATTAAATTAAAAAATCTTCCTCTGAGCGCTGCAAATTTATTTCTGCTATTACTAAAAATAAAGAATGAAAAGAGTTATGAAACAATAGGCTCAGCACAATACTAATTTATGTAATAAAAACCAGTGTTTCTACCAGCACAGAAAAGAAGATGTACAGGGATCAGGAAGATCTGGTTCAAGGCCAGCTTGGGCAAAAAGTCAGCAACAGGGAAGGGGCTGATGGGGAAAGATGCTGGGAGCAAGGTAACTCAGGTAACTATAGGTCTAACCGGAACTGCACTACGATCCCTCCCGTAATGATACATCCTAAGAAAATTATTTAAAGTTAGCAAGAAACAAGTGTAGTATGATGGTGCATGACTGTAATCTCAGCTACTCAGGAGATATAAATAGCAGGATCGAGGTCTGACATCAGTCCCAGGCAAAAATGAAATCCTATCTGAAAAAATAAGGCAAAACAGGCTGACGGTATGGCACAAATCATAGAGCACTCGCCTAGCAGGTGCTAGGCCCTGAGTTCAATCCTCAGGACCACCAAAGTGGAGGAAGGGGGAGGAAGATGTAGAATACAAAATATTTATATCATTCACAATGTTCTTTCTAGGTGGTGAGTCTACAGTTAATTTTTTCTTACTGGTTTATCTGTGTTTTCTAATTTTCCCTCCAGTAATCATAAGGACTTACATAAATAAAAGAGAAAAATAATAAAAGCCTTGTTTTATCCAATATGATGTCATACTGCTACAGTCTATTTCTAGGGCTTTGGGGGGGTATGGCTCTACAAGTTTTTATTGAAATCCTTCATAGGCTCTGGTGGGCTAGTTTCGGGTCCATTACCAGCAAATATGAGATATTTGCAAAGAAGGGAGATGGTGAGTATATTTTCATCAAGAATTAGCCAGAGAAGCACTTAAAGTCCAACTTTCCACTTTTTCCCCCTCCAGTTCTGGGAATTAAACCCAGAGCCTCAAACGGACTACCACTGTGCTATACCACACCAGCTCCTGATTTTTTTTTGTGGTTCTGGGGTTTGAATTCAGAGCTTTATGCTTGCAAAACAGATGCTCTACGACTTGAGCCTTCAATCTGTTTTGCTCTAGTTATTCTGGAGATGGGGAGGTCTCATAAACTATTTGCCCAGGTTAGCCTCAAACTGCAATCCTCCCAATGTCAGCCTCCCAAGTAGCTAGAATTATAGGCGTGAGCCACTGGCACCCAGCTCTGATTTTTCTGAAAAGACACGGTCTCACTATGTTGCCTAGGCTGACCTAGAACTCTCCATCATCCTGCCTCACCGTCTGGAGTAACTAGGACTACAGGTGCACATCACCACGCCTGACTCAACTTTCAATTTTTAAATGCCTTCCTATCAGAAGCTGTGTGGTTTCTTTAAAAGAGAAAGGCCTGCACCAATAACCACTGCAGCAGACAATCAAGACAGACCTCTTGCTGAGCCTCTGTTTATGAGGCTGATTCTGTCCATGAAGGTCATTTCCTTAATCCTTGGGCCCAGCACTACAGGAGCCCTAAGGTATCGTCCTGGGAAATGCCCTTGAATGTGCAAGCAAAGCTGTGTCCTTGTCATCTGTTGGTTGGACAATACAAATGAATCTGCGCATCAGAGCAAGGGATTCTGGGGAACCACTGCCTCTTGGCTAGTTTCCCTGGCAGTCATCCTAAGCCCTTGTTGTAATAACCTGTTTTAGCCATTTGGTGCCACTTCTTCCTAAGCTATCTTGCATACTAAAAATGAAGAGGCCCAATTGGTATTCTAACAGGTCTGTCCTTTTTACCATCTTCTATTTCAGGAAAAAAGGAGTTACAGAATGAGTTTGGAAAAGCAATCAATCTTACTCTTAGCAATTATCAAACATATCTTAGTGCCCTACAAAAATACTCCAAAAATCTCATCAAAAAAGCAACTCCCCAGTGCCCAGGTGCCTAAAGAAATCAAATCTTTGCTAACCGCCCTCGGACCTGCAGTGCCTTTTCCTTGCCAGTTTTCACCCTGCATTAGGATAGGAAAGACACAATTCTCCAGGTCAAGAGCAAAAAGCAAAACTGCCAATAGGAGGCTGCCCAAGACTATGATACACCAAACAATTTGAAAACAAGTATGCTTTTACTGACTTGGAAAGCTGTTTATGAGTGAAAAAGTTACAAATGTTTATGAATGAAACAGAAAAACCACAAAATTAAGCATACAAATATGCATATTCTATACAAATACACATACTTGATATTTGGGATTAGAAAAAGATCTAGAAGGAGGCACCTACATTTTAACATGGTTAAGAATAATGGGGTGTATCACCGACTTTCCTCGATACATTTTGAATTTTTCTATTGGAAACAAAATTTTGCAAAATATAAAAAGTAACAATTACTAAAGCAATCTCAGTAAACTTTAACCAGAGCAAATTTCTCCAGAGAAGGTGCAGGAACCTCAAAAGCAGAGCCTTCTCTTGAGTGTTCCATCTCTTGAGCTTCGGATCTCTTTTGCTTTAAGCAGGCATCACAATGATTTTCTTCTAATTGATTTCGCCAAAAAAAGCCCCATAATTCCCTGCAGATTACTAATCTCACCCTTTCCAATCCATAAAACTATAAGGCCTGATTCCAGACCACTTTTCTCCCCACTCGCTGTTGCAGAAAGACAAAAGGAGGAGCGGAAGGGGAGACGGGAGAGGAAACACCAACTGTGCTGCCATCACGGAAGCGCACAGCTAAAAACTGCCCGGAAAATTCCACCAGGACTCGGACGTAGGATGTGCGGGCAGCAGCAGACCTCTGCGGCAGGGGCAAGCTCCTAGTGAAAAGGTCCCGAGGACTCCGCACTGCGCAGAGGACCGGGCCTCTACAGCCCTGGAATGCCACGGATTCCAGGCGACAGTTCGAATCTGCCCTGCCCGGAGCTGTGCGGGGCAGATTCGGCAGGAAAAGTCATAGCAGCTGACCTCCGGGGAAATGCGATGGAGGAGGCAGGGGGGCCACGAAAAGCTATCCTCCTCTAGAAGCGACTACGTAGGTCATCGGTGGGCGTGGGTGTGTGTGGGGGAACCGGAGCTAGGGAAGATGGGCAAAGGTGACCCTCAAATCAGACCGACACCCCGGCGCATTGAGAATACATGCGTCTTTCCGGGAGGATGCACTGTTTTGCTGTCAGTTCACAGAAGACTGTGGCTCAAAAGGGACCAAGACCAGAGGTTGCCCTTTTGGGTGGTTGGGCAGAGGCGCGGCAGGATGCCCTGCAGCCGGGACCCCGCCCTACCTAAGAGACCCGGGCAGGTGGTCTAGGCCCTCTTACAGCGGGGCCGACCGCCTCACCTTGGGGTCGCGCTCGTAGTAGTGCTGCTGCGTGCGGATCCAGCGGCCCACCAGGTGGTCGCGCACCGTGTGCGCCAGCGCGAAGAAGTAGTCGCGGGGCGTGGCTACGTTGCGGTCCTTGACCAGAGTGAAATGCAGGTGCCGATTGAAGCTCTTCCGCACCTCGGCCACGTCGCCCAGCCCCGCGAGGCCTCGCACACTGATCTGCCTCCGCTTCTCGATGTCAGTCAGCGGCTTCGCCATCGTGCCGGCAGAGCGGGAGGACTGGGGTGTGGACAACGAGACGCACAAGGAGACACCAACACCAGGGATGCTGCACCGTCTCTGGCGCCAAGGACTGCGGCGTCTGCACGCTGGCTCCGGCCGCGCCTGCGCACTGCGCGGGAGGCGTGGCCATGCCGCGAGGAGGGGCCTCGTGTTGCTGGGGGCGTGGCCGCGTAGCGGGGAGAGTCTGCGGAATTTCTGGGGGCGTGGCCGCGCCGCGGTAAGGGACCTCCGGTCCAGCGGAGGCAGGGACACGGGGAGGGGCGTGACTCTAAATCTCTATGGGTGGGGCCTCCAGGAGGGGCTTTAACTCTGGCTTAATGTCGCGTAGATGGGGAATGCGGTGTATTTGAAGCTCAAGTGACCTAGTTTCGGTCTCCAAAGAGCTGAGATTTGCCTCCTCGAGGAACAAAAGTAGGAAGCGACTAGAGGGAGCAGAACTCCTGGCTGCTTCTGGCACGGGATTGGGGAGGTTAGTCAGGGAGGGGGGTCCTGCTGTTCAGGGACTTTCTGAAATTTCTGGGGCTGGCGTCCCTTGCCCTGTACAAGGTCACCAGCTGTCCTCTTCTGGGAGTGCCCTGGGTGCTGGGGTGCGGCCGAGTGCTGGTGAATGTTCAGGGAAACGGAGTACAAGCTTGCAGGCAGCCTCCAACGCCTGGTGGGTCCAGTCTCCTGAGTTGAGGGTAAGGGTGGCTCTGAAAATGGTACTTAAGTAAAAAAGTAAGTTTACACCGAGAAAGTGCAAATCTGCCTGCCAATCTAGACCAGGGTGGCAGACACGGAGAAAACCAGTGGCAAGTGGACAGGAGTACAAGGGCATTGTAAATTATTATCATCACCCCTCTTCTAAGTGAAGAGCGTCCTCACTGAGAAACCCTGTCCCCCAAACCACAGATCAACAGACACATTGCCATTTGACATTACAGCAGGAGGAAGGAAACAATGCAGCCTCTCCACCCCAACCCAAGCAGCTTCCCACAGCTGCTCAACACTGTGCTTCTCAAGGAGTCAGAACCAGGTGCACCTAGCAGACCAGACCTGCTAGCCATTTGCACACTGTACTGCCTCTTGTAAAAGTTGCCTAAACTCCGCCCACCCCCAACCCTGATTATGTGGGACCACAGGTTTGCTCAGGTGGTCTGGGGCTGATAGGGCTCTAAAGGTTCCTGAATATCACAGTGGTAAAGACTCATCCCATAGGAGATGTCGTAAGTCCAGGTGCTAGAATGGGAATGTCGCACAGCTACTCAGTGGTAGATCTTGTGCTTAGCTCAAGTGAGACTTTAGGGTTTGATCTCCAGCACTACAAAAAAAAAAAAAAAAAAAAAAGTCCAAGCACGTTCATTTTCCTGGTGCAATGCTTCCAAAGTTACCTTAACTGGACCCTGCAGCCACAGACTTCTCAGGAGACAATAAATCTGCAATGTCCCTACTCCCATTTTGCTTCAGCTCTACACTATATCCTAGGGATTCTGAAGCTGGCAAGATGAAATTTCAGTCACTGATGGCAGGGCTCTGGGAATCTGGCTTGGCTGGAGACTGGGGAATCTGACACAATCTTTCTGAGCATGACCTGACAATTCAGGAGATGTCATGAAAATGTGCCATGACCACTTATACTACTCTGGGGAACAGATTGCAAGGAAATCTTCAACAGACAAACAACAACTGGAAGTGTGGCTCAAGTGGTAGAATGCCTGCTTTGCAAGCGCAAAGCCCTGAGTTCAAACCCCAGTCCCACAAAAGAAAGAAAAGAAGACAAACAACAACAAACCCAGTCGGGCTTGGTACCTGGGCCTATAATCCCAGCACCCAGGAGTCTGGGACTGGCAAATTTGAGGCCAGCCTGGGCTACATAACAGAGTGAAAAACAAAACAAAACAAAAACCAAAGTTGTTCAAAGACAGTTTCTGCCGGAACATAGGTTATACTTAAAGATTCAATCCCCTAACTGGGCAAGGAATGGGAAGCTGACATTCATTGCTGCAATGATCTGAGTGTGGTGTGTGTGTTAACTCATAATTCCCACAAATGCCTTTTATTACTCCCACTTTATGATGTAGAAGTTGAGTCATAGACATGTTAAAACATTTCCCTAAGCTCACATGCTATTAACAGAATTCACAACATTCACTCCTCATCCCACCTTGCACAAGCCCCAAACTACTTATACTCAAAGTTAGCATCACAGGGACTGAGCATGTGGTCAGTAGCAGAGCACTTGCCTAGCATGCATGAGTCCCTGGGCTCCATCCTCCAGCACCACAGCAAAACAAAACCGACATCATAAAGTTGTGTTGCCGAAGAGAAGGACAATCCTAATAGAAGCAGAGAAGAGCCTTTTAATTATCATGTCGCCTTACTTCCCACTGGTCAATAATGGATAAACCCCAAAATTCAGCCATTTTCAAAGAAATAGTTGTTCTTTGTTTTTTTGGGTTATTTTGGTTTGTTTTTTGTTTTGTTTTGTTTTGTTGGTGGTACTGGGGTTTGAACTCAGGGCCTCACATTTGCTAGGTTGGCTCTCTACCACTTGAGCCAGTCCACTAGCTTAAAGATATAATTTTTAGATAGTTACAAGTGCTGTGAAGAGTGGAGTGACTAATGATGGAGCTGGTCAGGAAGCACACACCTATAGTCCTACTTGGGAGACTGAGGCAACAGGATTGCTTGAGTTCAGGAGTTTGAGGCCAGCTTCAGCCAGGTAGTAAGACTATGTCTCAAAAATATAAATAAATAATGAATGAACAAATCTGAAGGAATAGCAGGTGCAAGGGGCCTGAGGTTGGCACCCACTTACTCCATAGAAGAGATCGTCCAGTGTAGGTAGAGCACAGTGAGCCACTGAGGGGTGCCAGAATATTCCCCCCAAAATATGCTTCTTTAGCATGTGAATGATTCTGAACTAAAGACCATTGAGATTCAGTACACATAGGGCAAGCTCTAAAAAAAAGGCACACATTTTCACTTTGTAAAGGAAATCTACATCTGTAATGAAGATGTCTATGAAATGTCTCCCTCTGCCACCTAAGGAAGAAGAGGATCTTTAATGACTGACTTTTATCAGTGGAGAAGGCACAACAAAGCTTTCTAAACAACCCTGGTTAAACATAGTTTCCCTGGGTACCTTCCCATAATTTTCCTCCCCTTCCTAGAACCTCAAACCCCTTTTCCTCTGTTTTCATCTAAGATGATAATACAAACTCAAGTTCTAACGCCTCCCCTCACTGAGTTAATCAGCGCTGGGTACTCCTGCATTAAAGCAAAGCACATGCTGATAAATTTGCTTGTTTTTCTCTTCTTGATCTGTCTTTGGCCCATCTAATTCACAGGGTCTCCACCTGTGAGATGGGGAAGCAGCAGGCAGGCTGCTGTACTTCTTGCAAAAGCAGGAAACCAGGGAACTATGGCAAAACAGTTAAGACCTGCGACCACTAAGATGGCAAGGAATCTGACAGAGACTTTACCCTCATTTCTCTTTTTAAATTAACATATATTAATTGTACAGAATCAGATTCACTGTGACATTTTCATACATGTATATAATGTATTTGGATCTTATTCACTCCTCCCTTATCCTCTCTTGTTCTACCCCCCTCCCAAATAGTCTTCCTTTTTATTTGCATGTTTGTTTTTTTTTTAATCTAGATTCCACATACAAGAGAAAACATTCAGTATTTGTCTTTCTAAGTCAGGCTTATCTCGCCCATCATGATGATCTTCAGCTTCATATGTTTTCTTGCAAATGACATGATTTTGTTCTTCTTTGTGGTTAATACTCTATTGTGGTATGGTATAGTCAAATTTGCATGGAGTGGGGGGTGGAGCGGAGGTACAACACAAATATAGACACATTCGCAGCTGTGTAAAAAGTGTCTGCATGCCTGCTGAACAGCTGCTGTACCTGAGAAAGCGTGGTTATTCAAGCCTTTCCCATAAAATGAAATGTGCATCTCTGTTCAAGGCTACTCTATGTGGTAGCTCACTGTACTTCTGTTCTGTAATCAACTTTCACTTTTCCTTTGCTTCAAAATGAGGCCATGTCTGATTTCTTTTCTTTCTTTTTAGTTTTGCTGGGGATCAAACCCAGGGCCTTGTGCATACTGGCAAGTGCTCTACCACTGAATTATCCCCCACCCCACCCCCATTTTCAGTTTCTATCCTACACTAGACAAAGGATCTGTTAGCCAGTGACACCTGGAGAACCTAACATGAAAAGGAAAAGGTTTTTTCTCTGTACCCAACCAATGGTGGATCCAGACCAGAGGTGGGGGCTCAGCCAAAGGCCAGACCAGCTGTGGTGTGGAATGCAGCTCTCATCTTCCATTTTAGTGACACTATACAGCTTCAGAACACACAAAATGGAATGAAATTTGATTCTGCTTTTTTATAATGCTGAGAAGCAGATTTGCTTCTGCAAGAAAAAGGGTTTCTTTTGGCGGCATGGATTCAGAGCTATAACCAGGACAGGGCAACTTCATGCCTTGGTGTCAAGGGAAGACAGTAAAGTCAGAGAAGCCCCTGTCACAGACTGACTGGTTCTTTATAATCTCTTTTTTCTCTCTTTGGAAGACCAGTTTTAAGCATTTATTAAGAAGACATGAGCCAGAAGCTGGAAGCTCACATCTGTAATCCTAGGTACTTGGGAGGCTGAGATCAGGAGGATCACAGTTCTAGGCCAGCCTGGGCAAATAATTCCAGAGATCCCTATCTCCAAAGTAACCAGAGCAAAGTGGACTGGAGGTGTGGCTCAAGTGAAAGAGCACCTGCTATGCAAGCACCAGTCCCTGAATTCAAACCCCAGTCCCACCAGGAAAAAAAAAAAAAAGAAAGGAAAGAAAAAGAAGAGATGGCACTGACGGATGAGGATGAAGTAACTCATGCCTGTAATCCTAGCTAGTCAGAAGGTGGATACCGGAAGATCGAGGTTCAAGGCCAGTCTAGGCAAAAAAAGTTGATCCTATTTCAACCAATAAAAAATTATCCCAGTTACAGAGCAAGAGTACAATACACTCTAAAAAAAAAAAAATTAAGCTGGGTGCCCATGGCTCATGTCTGTAATGTTAATCAGGAGGCAGAGATCAAGAGTATTGAGGTTCAAAGCCAGCCCGATCAAATAGTTCATGAGACCTTATCTTGAAAAATACCCAACTAAAAATGGGCTGGCGGAGTGGCTTAAGGTGTAAGTCCTGAGTTCAAACCCCAGTACTGAAAAAAAAAAAATATATATATATGTATATAAATATAGTTAAAAGCAAAAAGGGTTGGGGAAGTGGCTCAAGTGGTTGAGTGGCTGCCTTGCAAGTTTTTCCAAAAAGAGAATCACAAGGCAAACCCCAGTATCTGGTGGGGGTGGGGTGGGAGGATGTTGGTGAAGCTTCAGTTATTGTGGTTGTTAGGAAAAACACCACGCACAAAGAAAGCTCACGAGAAAAGTTTCACATCCAAGAGCAAGGTTTAATGATAGGCTCGAGCTGTCAGGCTGGCCGGGGAAAGATGGCGCAGCACTGACTCTGGGCCAGGCATGGCTTTTATAGAAGAGGGAACTTGAGGAAGTTAGCGCATGTGCGGGAGTCTCCATTGGGGTGGAGCTGTCTTAGAGAGTGGGAATTTCTGTTAAGGGTGGGGCTGCTGTTGGGGTTGAGGTTGCCTGGGGGAGGCTCCATTTCTCAAGAAGTGAGGCCTGAGAATAAAATGGCCGCCGATTCACAAAATGGCTACATTATTACTCTATCAGTGGTCATGAGCTATTCTGTATTGTTGGAGATAATAAATGTCCCTGGAAGTTCTTCTAAATAGTGTTTAAGATTCTGTTACTTCAGATGCTTTGTGTGCGGAATATAATGCTGTGGGAATTTGGAGGAACTGAGAGTGGACCACACTTTTGGAGGACCAGGCTAGACTTCTTGAGAACCCCAAGAATGTCCCATTGATCATAGAGGTCAAGAAATACTGGTTAGGGGATGGAGGAGTGACTCAAATGGTAGAGCACCTGCCTAGCAAGCCTAGCGAGCCTAAGGCCTTGAATTCAAGCACCAGGAATGCCAAAAAAAAAGAAAGAAAGAAAAGAAATACTGATTAAACGAGTGATCCTGGGGGAGCCCCAGGCTCACTAGCCTTCAGGGAGGCTGCAGGTGAGGAGGACTAGAATTCTCTGGAATCTAGGCAACACTGCTGGTTACTGTGCTAGTCAGTCGAGCGTTTGCAAATGAATACTGACCAGGCCTTTCCTGAACTGGGAGGCAAATAACAAATGCATTGTTTTTGAGAGGGAGGCAATCATAAAGCTGATAGAAGAAAGACCACCACTGGAGCAACATGGTGGAGTTGGAGCCCTCCCTCCCCTAGCGTACATAAACAGGTATTACTGGAGACATTTTCACATATCGATGTTACCAAAAAAATGAGTCCAGAGTGATAAGAGGAGGTGGGGAAGAAAGAATGAAGTTCCTTTCTAAAGGATGTCAAACAAATGACAAGAGTAGATGCTAGTATTTTTGAGCAAAGGCTGCAAGAGAACAGCCCACAGATTATCTTATTAGTTACAAAGGAGAAGGCACTTTCCAATGGAGAGATATGAAAGTCTCTAGCTTCATGAAGTGATCCACTCCAGTATCACCAAGAAGGGGACAAACCCCTTTCTAAGTGCTTCCTGATTTAGTGTACTAAGAACAAACGTCACTTATCACTGTGATATGATGTAGTATAGGAATGTAGTGTAGCCCCTAGGACCTTGCCTATAGAACTGCAAATAGTACCAAAAACAGTTTCCCAAACTTGCTGGTAAGAACTCCCTATACGGATACTTCCACGCATTCCTGAAGCCCTAAATCCAAATTCCAACGGCCCAGCAGCACTTCCAGGGCATTTTTAGTGGGTAAGTTTGGGGATCTCTGCCCCCAGCCTTTCTAACCCAGGGCAGGCCTGGTTCTAATAGGAATGCTATTAAATGCACTGTGGATTCCCCCAGTGCAATATGTTGCAGTGGGACAGTCGTAGGCTCATCTGGACCTCAAGACCAATACCTGGGTTGTAGGCCCAGAGTCCTACTTCTGAAATGCTTGTGAGATGAGTTCTAAAGCTAGAGGTGAGTCAGCCCATGATGTCTACCTCCTGGTTCTTCTCCTGTGCCTCCCTTGGGAGGGGCACAGAAAGAAGTTGGTAAGGGACACAGTGATGGTCATGCTAAAGAGAGAGCAAGCTGGTCACACCCCCAAGGCCATCAACTGTCTTTCTTCCAAGACACAAACATTTCCCACCTTTGGGTGAGTGGGGGTAATATTAACCTGGACGAACCCTGAAACTTTGGTGGTTAGTCCAGAGTTAAGTATTAGACTGGACTTTCTGTTTCAGTGGAGTGACCAGAGAGGCTGGGGACCTGTCTGTTGCTTCATCCAAGAAGCAGAGCACAAAAGCCAGGTGTGAGAATGACTATGTGCCGGTCTGCTCCCCACCCTTCTGCTCTTGCAAGATCAGGCTGGGGTAAAATCAGCACATAGGTGATCAAGGTCCTCACTGTTGTCCTTTTTTGGCATTGCATCAAGCAGAAAGCTCCAGGTCACAGGCATGCCTGCCTGTTCGACTGTCCAGGAGGATATGTGAAGTGCATACTGAAAGTCTTGCTGTTTCCACATGGCCTGAATTCATACAAAATGAATGATGATATACCTGTGGAAGTCACCTTGGGAAACAAGTGTCTCTAGAAAATGACTGCATGGAAGAAATCAAGGACACTCCTTCCCAGCCCCTGGAGCTAGCCACCTGTCATCCATAGCAGGGGCAGCAGAGTGTGAGGACCCAGACTGCCTTGTGGCTGTCTGAGGCAGACAGAGCTGGGGTACTGGGCCTCTGTGCCTTATCCTAGCAAATGAGTGCCCAAGAACCTCCATGTCAGCCACTTGCTCTCCTGCAGTAACTCCAGGCCTGGCTGTGCTTCACATCTAGAGAAAACACAGGCAGACGGGGATAGGAGAAAAGAAAGGCCAAAGAGAGCCTTAAGGAAGCTCGCTGTGTGAGAACCCTACGAAAGCATCAGGGTAATCATCTACATTCTTCAAGCTCTCTTGAGTCTGATTTCTGCCTTTTTGGAATATCACAAGGGAGGGGCAAGCCTCCAGGAGACCCACTTCCATCCTGTTGCAGTGGTACAGGTCCCATGGATGGTGCTTCTTAAGCGCCTAAAGTACATCAGAATTGCCCAGAAGTCTTGTCTGATGCAGGTTCCAATTGAGCAGGATGGTATAGGGATTCTTCATTTCCAATAGGCCCCTAGGCCTTGAGCGCACACCTTCAGGAGCGAGGCCCTTAAGGCACAAGGGCTGGACAGAGGTTTTGGTGACATGGAAATCCTAGAAACAGACTCCAAAGATTCACTATGGCCCAATCCTACCTGCAGCACAGTCATCAGCAGCAGCGACTGGCCAAGTACCTCACGGACTGGATGGAATGTCCCTTCTATAAATCCAGCTGTCTCCAGACCTGGGGTTTCCCAGAAATCTGCCAGACTGTGTTGTGACTCAGGGAGGTTGACCTATGGGCCTGTTAGAGACAACCAATGCCTTTTTGGGGACTGAAAGTCCATACCACAAATAAAAAATATTTATCTTTCTATTTGTAAGCTGGTATCTCCTGAGACTCACTACAGGTCTTCATTTCCTGTGTTTGATCATCCCTGGGCAGAGGCATAAAGATGTTTGTCAAAGTGGAATGCTGAGGTCCTGGGCTTGTGGTCACATAAGCATCCTCTGCCAGCATCTATCTTCTCCATACCAGGCCTGGTGCTGGCTCAGCATCCCTCTCCTCCTTCTTCTTCCTCCTGTCCAAAGCTGGGGCCACCTGGCTCCACCATGCAGGTCCTGGCATCAGGGTCCCACCTTGCTACCTTTGAACACTGACATCCATGATGGTGGCCCTTCTGCTACCACCCAGAGCTCTTGGCACCCTATACTCTGAAAGCCTCCATGGCCATCACCCAATGATGATACATAATCTTTTGCCCTGGCACCACCTCCTGTGGTCTGCACTTACTTCCTGCCCCTCCTGGTCTCACTTCTTCCCTTTCCTGATTTCACTTCCTGTCTTGGCTTGATTGTGCTGCCATAACAGAGGACTTGAGGCTGGGTAATTTATTAAAAAAAGAAATTTGTTGGCTCACAGTTCTGGAGGCTGGGAAGTGTAAGGTTCAGGCACTTGTAGGTTCAGTGTCTGCCATTCTCTTCTTCCAAGATGGCCCCTTGCACACTGTAAGCTCCATAGTGAAGAAAGGCTAGGTTTTCACATGGCAGAGGTGGAAGAAGAAAGTGCATTCCAGAATGGACTTTTATTAAGATATTAAATGCATCCAAAAGGGTGGAGTCCTTATGGCCTATTCACCTCTTAAGGGCCCTGCCTCCCAATTTTGTTACTCTGGCAATTAAATTTCAATAGGAGGTGACAAACATTCAAACCACAACACCCATAGAACATCTTCCACACCCATAGAACTCACCTATTCTCCCAACTGTCTAGCTCCCACAGTTACCCTTGGTCTCTTTACTTAGCCTGTATCTGCTACAGTCCATGGTTCCATCAAAACATCCCCCTCCCATCTCCCAGACTTAAAAGCTTGTTTTCTTGTTAGTCTCCTCCCATCCCCTTCAGATCTACAGCAAATACTGTAGATTCAAATTCAATACTGTCTGTGTAACCCAGGTGTTAACTGAAACTGCTAGTGTTATCGAATGCAGATCCAGAAGCTCATCCCACTGAAAAACCAATGTCAGAGAGGCAAGTGATGAGGAAAAACAAAGGCTTTATTAAGCTAGGTGTGGTGGTTCACACCTGTAATCTCAGCACTTAGGGGGCTAAGGCAGGAGGATTGTGAGTTGGAGGCCAATCTGGGCTATACAGTGAGACTCTGTCTCAAAAAAACCAAAACCAGGCCAGGTGTAGTGCTCCATACCTGTAATCTCAGCTACTCAGAAGGAAGAGATCAGGAAGATCATGGTTTAAAGCTAGACTGTATAAAAAAAGTTAGTGAAATTCCTTCTCAACAAACAAGCTAGGAATGGTGATGCATGGCTATAATTCTAGCTATGCAAGAGGAATAGGTGGGCTGTCTGAGGCTGCCTGTCTGAGACTGCCCCAGGCAAAAAACATGACACCCTATCCAAAAAATAACTAAAGCAAAAAAGGGCTGGAGGCATGGCTCAAATGATACAGTGCCTGCCTACCTTGTAAATACAAGGCTTTGAGTTCAATCCCCCCAAAACCAAAAAGCAAAAGTCTCTATTCAGTGGTCAAAGAACAGAGAACTGGAAGATTTTGCTCACAATTCAGCCCCTCCACCCCAGAGAGACTGAGGTATTTCAGATAAAGATAGGAATAATGATTGAAAGAGGGAGAAGAAGGGAGAGAGAGAGAGAGAGAGAGAGAGAGAGAGAGAGAGAGAGAGAGAGAGAGAGAGAAAGGACAAGGGAGGGAGACAGGCTAACAAGTGGAGGAATATCCATGCCACTGCTGAGAAGAGGTGGAGAGACTCCAGGAACTTGGTGCTACTTCTTTCACTCCTTTCATGGTTATGGTTGCTGGTAGATGTCTTGAGCCCTGAAGGGGGAGGAGAGAGGCTAGGCAGCTTTAGGTCAAGTTAACCTTATATTATAGTTCTGAACAATACATTTCTCAAATGTTAAACATGTCTACATGCAGAGCTGATTAGAATTTGACCCAGCAAAAGAGACAGACAAATATGACGGCAGGGCTGCCAAACCTTCTCTCCCATTCCAGTCACCCATCAGGTGAATAGTCACCCATCAGGTGAGGTCAGAAGTGACCTCAGTCCCAGATAAGTAACCTAGGCAACTGTTATCATTATAATTCACCCATCGGAGGTTTTCTCTACAGCAAAGGTAGTGGGAAACTAATATTGCATTGCCCACCTGCTTGACCTCCAAATCAGTGATTTTTAAGTCAACCAACGGCAATGAAGCTGTAGGGTTTAGGTTTTGCCACTGTACTGCTGGGACTTCTGTGAAACAGCCTTAAACCCCTCGGGCTGCACCCACTAACATCACTGGGGGTGTGTTCCTGGCTTGTGTCCTGACCCACTGACCCTGTGGGCATCTCAGCAAAATTCCTTATAGGTTTTACAAGCACTTGAGAAACTGGCAGTATTCCAAAAGCTAAACACCTCCTGTAAGCCCACAATTCTACTCCAAAGAAAATATCCACGAGAAACGAATGCTTATGTCCACCCAAAGGCATGTGCAAAATGCTCATTGCAGTCCCACTCAGAGCAGTTCCCGACTGGAAACTACGCAAGTGTCCATCAACCCTGGAGTCTATGCATAAATTGTGGCATTTCCACCCCACCATGAGAGGGAACAATCTACAACCATCCCAACAGCGGGGTGAGTAACACTGTGACAGAGGCCAGCAGGAAAGAGCACTTCCTGTGTTATTCCACTGCCTGAAGAGCTAGGCCAGCAAATGTTTAGACTGTTGGATGTCAGTACAGTGGTTGACTTCAGGGTGGGTACAAGTGGGAGAGGCCAAGACCCTCTTGCAATCAGGTGGGTACAAATGGGGGTTCGTGGTATGCACACTGGTGCTGTGCTCTTGTGGGGAGCATGTGGATGTGGGAAGCTTCACTAGACCTGGGCCGCCCATGGCCTCCCACCGCCATCCTTCCCACCTGTCCTACTGCCTCTTTGCTCTGTGCCCTTGTCCACCTGGGCTCCAGGTCCTTCCTCAAACCACTGCCTTCTGCCTGCTCCTAAGTCGTACTCTAGCCACACCCAGCTCGCCTTCTTCCCCAGACTACCCAGAAACCTGTCCAGTCAACAGTCCTCCCAAGAGGAAGCTGCTTTTGTGCTGTTACATTTTGGTGTGCTCTTCCCTGTGCACCATCCAGCGGCTGCTCTCCCGGCCTCCTGCTGGGGTTCCTGTAGCCCCTGCTTCCAGAAGCCCCTCACAGCCACCCACTCAGGCTGTAGATTCCACACTCCATGAGGGGAGCTTGGAGCCTAGCACTCTCCTGGCAACCACTACCTCCAACAAGGGCCAGCACCGTGCATTACTCTCCACAGTCTGTCCCTTGGTTCTTAGGCTAGGTAGAGGACTAGGGCTGAGACTTGGGAGAGGTAACAGAGTGAAGGTAGACACTGGACCAAAGCTGATGGGCATTCTGAGGGGGTGAGACCCCACAGGGACCAGGCAAGACAGGAAAGTTCAGTAGCTGAGGGCAGTGAGGTCTGGGAAAGGGAAAGGAGGTAGGAATCAGGGAGTTTGCAACTGCCTCTAGGCAAGAGCAGCTACCAGAGTCCAAGCGCAGCAGATAGCCCTTTACAGCCTGAATTCTACTCTCCCCTGCCCTTTCAGTGTTTGCTCAGTGAACAGCCCCCTCCCCTCAACCTCAGGCTGCCCTCTTCCTGGAGCTGGAGTTACTCCAGCTCCACTCCTCTCTTCAGTCCCTTTGGAGAGTATCTGGTATAGAAGCACCCCAGATGGCCACTCTGCTTCGTTGCAGTGGGGGCAGCAAACTTCACCCCTCCCACTGAATCCGGCCATCATCTGATTTTGTATGGCTCTCAAGCTAAAAATACTTCCTACATTTTTTAAATGATTGAAGAAGAATCAAAACAATAATTCATGACATTAAAATTCTGTGACTCGAATCTTGGTGTCTTCAAATCAAGTTTAGAACACAGCTCTTCAGCAGGCAGGCAAGCCACAGTTGCAGATACCACTCTCAGAACTGTCTCCAGACGCTTTTTTTTCTTTTTCTCCCTACCTTTGATGAGAGAACAACCGAATTACACCTGCAAGCCGAAAAACTTACTGAAACTGTATTGCATTTGAACTGGGGACACTTGGTGGGGCTTTTTGTGTGTGTGTGTGTGTGTGTGTGAGTGTGTAGTTTTGTTCTACTTTATGCATCCCCTTTGATGAGACAACTACAGAACAACATCTGAGGCACCAACTCCAGGACTGGAAATTGAGACGGACACCCAAATTATTAAGACTGAAACTGCATTGCATATAAACTTGGAAATTTTTTGTTTTTTTTTTTAATTTTCTATTTTCCATTTTATTTTAATTCATTTTTATATATAGATATTTCTTTCATTTATTATTTTTTATTTTTTTATCTTTGATTTTCAATCCTCTGTCTCTCTAATGTCTGTTCAGCTTACTGTCGATTAGTACACTAACACTCCCTGTTTATACCTTTGAAACTCTCTTGTCTGATACCTTGTTCTGCTTTCTCCCTCTTGTCTGTATATTTGTTTTCCCCTTTTCTTTAACTTCTTGCTTTCCATCTCAGCTCACCCTACCATTCTAAATATTACCATTGTTATTATTACAAGCTAGAAAATACTTAATTACACACAGTACAGGGACAGTAACAACACCAAGGACAATGACGGGAAGACAGAAAAAACAGGGAAACCAGTTTCCCCACAGCAAAAAATTAGTACAGGAACCAGAGGGGAATGAAGAAAACAGAAACTCAGATCCAGACTCCAACAAAATAAAGATAAACTATGCCAAAGGACCCAATGAAGCCCACAAGAATAATTTAAAAGAAGACATACTACAAGTACTCAATGAGAATTTTATAGAGATGATACTGGATAGGGTCAACCAAAATGTACAGGAGACACTCAAGAAATTCCAAGACAATAAAAATAGAGAATTTGAAAAAGCAAAAGAAGAAATAAAGGAAACCATAGAAGCACTGTATAAACACCAAAGTAAAAGAGAGAACACAATGAATAAATGGATAAATGAACTCAGGACAAAAATAGACAACAATAAAGAAGAAAACTGCCAGGATATGGAAAACCTCAGAAAAAAGAACAAAACAGAACTGCAAAACAAAACGGAAGGCCAATCCAGCAGAATAGAACAAACAGAAGACAGAATCTCAGAACCTGAAGATGAAATGGTAATTAAAGGAAAAACCGAAGAACTATTAATTAAACAACTCAAGACCTGTGAAAAGAAAATGCAAGAACTCACTGACTCCATCAAAAGACCAAACTTGAGAATCATGGGCATCGAAGAAGGAGAAGAGGTGCAAGCGAAGGGAATGTGTAATATATTCAACAAAATAATAACGGAAAATTTCCCAAATCTACAGAAAGATATTCCCATACAGATGCAAGAGGCCTCCAGGACACCAAACAGACCAGATCAAAACAGAACTACTCCACGACATATCATCATTAAAACAACAAGTTCAGAAACTAAGGAAAGAATATTGAAGGCTGTAAGAGAGAAAAAACAAGTAACATACAAAGGTAAACCCATCAAAATCACAGCAGACTTCTCAACAGAAACATTAAAAGCAAGAAGAGCGTGGGGTGAGATCTTCCGGGCACTGAATGAAAATAACTTCAACCCCAGGATACTCTACCCAGCAAAGCTATCATTCAAAATAGATGGAGCAATAAAAGTCTTCCATGATAAGCAGAAACTAAAACAATATGTGACCACAAAGCCACCATTACAAAAGATTCTGCAAGGGATCCTGCACACAGAAAGTGACACCCAACTTAACCATGAAAAGGCAGGCAGCACCAAACCACAGGATAAGAAAAAGCAAGACAGTAGAGAGTAACATCAAGTTAGGTACACACAATCAAACCTTCAAACAACTAAGACAACTAAATGGCAGGAATCACCACATACCTATCAGTACTAACGCTTAATGTTAATGGACTTAATTCACCCATCAAAAGACACCGTTTGACAAAATGGATTAAAAAAGAAGATCCAACAATTTGTTGCTTACAGGAGACGCATCTCACCGACAGAAATAAGCATATGCTTAGGATGAAAGGCTGGAAGAAGATTTACCAAGCCAATGGCCCCCGAAAACAAGCAGGAGTAGCAATACTTATCTCTGACAAAGTAGACTTCAAACCTACATTGATCAAACGAGATAAAGAAGGACATTCCATACTAATAAAAGGGGAAACAGACCAAAAGGAAATAATAATCATCAATCTGTACGCACCCAATGTCAACGCACCCAATTTCATCAAACATACCCTGAAAGACCTAAAAGCATATATAAATGCCAACACAGTGGTTGTGGGAGACTTTAACACTCCATTATCATCAATAGATAGGTCATCCAAACAAAAACTCAATAAAGAAATCCAAGATCTAAAATATGCAATAGATCAAGTGGACCTAGTAGATGTCTACAGAACATTTCATCCAACCTCTACACAATATACATTCTTCTCAGCAGCCCATGGAACCTTCTCCAAAATAGATCATATCCTAGGGCACAAAGCAAGCCTCAGCAAATACAAGAAAATAGAAATAATACCGTGCATACTATCTGACCACAATGCAGTAAAAGTAGAACTCAACAACAAAAGTAAAGACAAAAAACATGCAAACAGCTGGAAACTAAATAACTCATTACTTAATGAAGAATGGATCATCGATGCAATAAAAGAGGAAATTAAAAAGTTCCTAGAAGTCAATGAAAATGAAAACACAACCTACCGGAACCTATGGGACACAGCTAAGGCAGTCTTGAGAGGAAAGTTTATAGCCATGAGTGCATATATTAAAAAGACTGAAAGATCCCAAATCAATGACCTAATGATACATCTCAAACTCCTAGAAAAACAAGAACAAGCAAATCCCAAAACAAATAGAAGGAGAGAAATAATAAAAATAAGAGCTGAAATCAACGAAATAGAAACCAAAAAAACCATACAAAGAATTAATGAAACAAAAAGTTGGTTCTTTGAAAAAATAAACAAGATCGATAGACCCCTGGCAAACCTGACTAAAATGAGGAGAGAAAAAACCCAAATTAGTAGAATCAGGAATGCAAAAGGGGAGATAACAACAAACACCATGGAAGTCCAGGAAATCATCAGAGACTACTTTGAGAACCTATATTCAAATAAATTTGAAAATCTAAAAGAAATGGACAGATTTCTAGATACATATGATCATCCAAAACTGAACCAAGAGGAAATTAATCACCTGAATAGACCTATAACACAAAATGAAATTGAAGCAGCAATCAAGAGTCTCCCCAAAAAGAAAAGTCCAGGACCTGATGGATTCTCTGCTGAATTCTATCAGACCTTTAAAGAAGAACTGATACCAACCCTCCTTAAACTGTTCCACGAAATAGAAAGGGAAGGAAAACTGCCAAACACATTTTATGAAGCCAGTATTACACTTATTCCAAAACCAGGCAAAGACACCTCCAAAAAGGAGAACTATAGGCCAATCTCCTTAATGAACATTGATGCAAAAATCCTCAACAAAATAATGGCAAACCGAATTCAGCAACACATGAAAAAGATTATTCACCACGACCAGGTAGGCTTCATCCCAGGGATGCAGGGGTGGTTCAACATATGAAAATCAATAAACGTAATAAACCACATTAACAGAAGCAAAGACAAAAACCACTTGATCATCTCAATAGATGCAGAAAAAGCCTTTGATAAGATCCAACATCATTTCATGATAAAAGCTCTAAGAAAACTAGGAATAGAAGGAAAGTTCCTCAACATTATAAAAGCTATATATGACAAACCTACAGCCAGCATTATACTTAACGGAGAAAAATTAAAACCATTCCCTCTAAAATCAGGAACCAGACAAGGATGCCCATTATCTCCACTCCTATTCAACATAGTACTGGAATTCCTAGCCAGAGCAATTAGGCAAGAAGAAGGAATAAAAGGAATACAAATAGGTAAAGAAACTGTCAAAATATCCCTATTTGCAGATGACATGATCCTATACCTTAAAGACCCAAAAAACTCTATTCAGAAGCTTCTAGACATCATCAATAGCTATAGCAAGGTAGCAAGATATAAAATCAACATAGAAAAATCATTAGCATTTCTATACACTAACAATGAGCAAACGGAAAAAGAATGTATGAAAACAAGACAAAGGAGCTAAAAATATACGATGGAGAAATAGCAGCCTCTTCAACAAAAACTGCTGGGAAAACTGGTTAGCAGTCTGCAAAAAACTGAAACTAGATCCATGTATATCACCCTATACCAAGATTAACTCAAAATGGATCAAGGATCTTAATATCAGACTCCAAACTCTTAAGTTGATACAAGAAAGAGTAGGAAATACTCTGGAGTTAGTAGGTATAGGTAAGAACTTTCTCAATGAAACCCCAGCAGCACAGCAACTAAGAGATAGCATAGATAAATGGGACCTCATGAAGCTAAAAAGCTTCTGTTCATCAAAAGAAATGGTCTCTAAACTGAAGAGAACACCCACAGAGTGGGAGAAAATATTTGCCAACTATACATCAGACAAAGGACTGATAACCAGAATATACAGGGAACTTAAAAAACTAAATTCTCCCAAAACTAATGAACCAATAAAGAAATGGGCACGTGAACTAAACAGAACTTTCTCAAAAGAAGAAATTCAAATGGCCAGAAAACACATGAAAAAATGCTCACCATCTCTAGCAATAAAGGAAATGCAAATTAAAACCACGCTAAAATTCCACCTCACCCCTGTTAGAATAGCCATCATCAGCAACACCACCACCAACAGGTGTTGGCGAGGATGCGGGGAAAAAGGAACCCTCTTACACTGTTGGTGGGAATGTAGACTAGTACAACCACTCTGGAAAAAAATTTGGAGGCTACTTAAAAAGCTGGACATCGATCTACCATTTGATCCAGCAATACCACTCTTGGGGATATATACAAAAGACTGTTACTCCAGAGGCACCTGCACATCCATGTTTATTGCGGCACTATTCACAATAGCCAAGTTATGGAAACAGCCAAGATGCCCCAGCACTGATGAATGGATTAAGAAAATGTGGTATCTATACACAATGGAATTTTATGCAGCCATGAAGAAGAACGAAATGTTATCATTCGCTGGTAAATGGATGGAATTGGAGAACATCATTCTGAGTGAGGTTAGCCTGGCTCAAAAAACCAAAAATCGTATGTTCTCCCTCATATGTGGACATTAGATCAAGGGCAAACACAACAAGGGGATTGGACTATGAGCACATGATAAAAGCGAGAGCACACAAGGGAGGGGTGAGGATAGGTAAGACACCTAAAAAACTAGCTAGCATTTGTTGCCCTTAACGCAGAGAAACTAAAGCAGATACCTTAAAGCAACTGAGGCCAATAGGAAAAGGGGAACAGGTACTAGAGAAAAGGTTAGATCAAAAAGAATTAACCTAGAAGGTAACACCCACGCACAGGAAATCAATGTGAGTCAATGCCCTGTATAGCTATCCTTATCTCAACCAGCAAAAACCCTTGTTTCTTCCTATTATTGCTTATACTCTCTCTACAACAAAATTAGAAATAAGGGCAAAATAGTTTCTGCTGGGTATTGGGGGGGGCGAGGGAGGGGGTGGAGTGGGTGGTAAGGGAGGGGGTGAGGGCAGGGGGGAGAAATGAACCAAGCCTTGTATGCACATATGAATAATAAAAGAAAAATGAAAAAAAAAATAAAAATAAAGATAGTAAGACACTATTATAAAAAAAAAAAAAAAAGAACACAGCTCTTGCTCACTCTTCACATTTTAGCTAAGGCTTTTCCAGACTTGCACAGCGGGCCTGAGCTGTTGGGACAGAGACTGTGTGTGGTCTGAAAAGCTACAATAAACACTCTGCCCATTACAGAAAGAGTTTGCTGCCTGGGACCTGCAGTGTGGGCTCTCTGGGAGGGATCCCTGTGCCTCCAGCACTGCCTTGCACTTACAGGTTACAAGTGAGTCCTAAATAAAGTCAGTTGCAGTAGGTCCTGGTACATTGTGCAAGGCAAGGGTGGTGCTAGGGGAGGGGGACCTGGCCGCCCTGGGCTGGAGAATTCTTGAAGCATGTTTGAGGGAGATGCTCACTTACACAGCAGGATGCCAGTACTCAGCCAGCAGAGCCATTACCATAGAAATGGTTGACAGTGCCACTGGCTGGTGAGGATATGGAGCTAACAGAAGTCTCCTCCACCGCAAATGGGAGTGTACAATGTTACAGCCATGTTAGAAAATGGTTTGGCAGGTTCTACTTCTTTTCTTTTTCTTTCTTCTTTTTTTTTGTTTTTTGAGGCGGGTCTCGCTTTGTTGCTCAGGCTGGCCTCAAACTCCTGGCCTCTCCAATGATCCTCCTGCCTCAATCACCTGCAGAGCATGGATTACAGGTGTGCAGCATGTGTGGCTCCATGTCCTACGTATTTTGTCTGTTTCTTATAAAGTTAAACATACACTACTATGTGACTCAGCCATCTTACTTTTAGTATTCACTTACGAGAAATAAAAATACGTGCCCACAGAAAACTTGTACAAGGATGGTCAAAAATCTTTATTCATTAAAGCCTTAAACTGGAAACAGTCCAGGTGACTGTCAACAGGAAAATGAAGAAACAAAGTGTAATATATTGAAATAATGGATTACTATTCAACAATAAAGGAATGAAATATACACTTGATGAATCTCACACTGTGCTGATTTGAAAGCCAGACTCTAAGAGTACACACTGTAGGATTCCATTCATATGACATTCTAGAATTGACAAATGTGTTCTGTGTCATAAAGGGGGGGGTGGCTCAGAAGTACATCATATGCTTAACAGGTGAGGACATGTATTTAATCCCTGGCATCAAACACAAAACAAACAAGCAAAAATAAAGTGTGATGATGAAAATCAGACAATGGTTGCCAGGGGTCCATGGGTGAGCAAATTATCTGGGAATTTTCTGGGGTGATGGAAATGTTCTATACGTTGATAGAGGTATGAGCTACATAGGTGCATGCATTTGACAGAATCATTTAAACAATACAGTTAAGATCTGTATTGTTGATAAAAATTTCTTTTAAAAATTCATTTCATCAGGAGTAAGGGCCAGAAACCACCTCCATCAAACAGGCGACCACTTGAAGCCCCTCACCAGCAGCCCAAGTTCTTCTGAGATGCACTTTGTGCAGAGCAATTCCGGCTGTGGCTCTGAGTTAAACTAGAAGATTTGTTCAAGAGGGAAGTGAGGAAGATTTCTTGGCAAAAGCCTGTTTGCTTTGCTGAACCATTTAACCCCAGCTGTTTGACTTGGGTGGATCCCTGGGGCAGCCACGCCCATTGAGAAAACAGGAGAGGACCATGGGCTCCACAAGGAAGTAACAGGTGGGATAAGGGAGGGTTCACACAGACGTCAGGGATTTCAATTCTCCTGCATTCTTCCAGGTGGTCTTTTATCAGTCAAGAGGCAGTTGGGGACCCTCCCCTTGAGCCAAGCACTGCTGGACCCTGGGTTCACCAGAGAATGTGCAGACCTGGCCCTTCCCTCAGGGTTTAAGGTGAGACCATGCTGAGGCTGAAAAAGTCCACCTGCTGAACAAATGAATAAGGCTCACATGTTCTCCAGGGAGAACAAATGGACAGACATGATGAGGCTTGGCTAAAGGGACCTGTCTGAAGGGACACCTGCTTCCTTTTGCACCCAGGGCTTTGCACATGCTAGGCAAGTGCTTTACTACTCAGCCACGCTCCTAGACTCAAGCCTTCGTTTTCCAAACCGCTTTTACTGAGATATAATTTACGTGTCATAAAGTGACCAATTTAAAGTACACATTTCAATGGGTTTTAGTATATTTATAGTTGTGCGATCATAATTTACATGTAGAATCTTCATCATCCCCCCAAACCCTGAATCTGCACCAATTAGCAGTTACTCTCAACCCCATCCCTAGAATATCTTTCTTTTAAGGCTGAATAATATTCCAATGTATGGAAGTCATTAAGAAAATCCTTCGAAGGCTGGAGGTTCAAGTGGTAGAGCACCTGTAAGTGGGAAGCCAAGTTCAAACCCCAGTAACAAACACACACACACACCAGAAATTTTTTGAGGGTGTGGGATATGGTTCAGTGGCCACTTTCTGACCTTTAGAGAAGCTTCTGGAGACAGGACGCCTTATAGGGGGATATCTGCTTCTGAACTGTGTAAATCATGTGGCTGACTCTATGATTTACAAGGCTGTATTTAAGCTCTAAATGGAAACCTTTATCCACCCAATCAGCAACAGAGGAAAAGAATCAGGCTGTCAAAATGATAAAGGGGCAGTTAGGCCTGGAGGTGGCTATTATTTCTCTTGACTATATAACTATTTTTCTAAGCCTTGCAGAACACATTATTACCATGATTGATTCTTCAGAGCCCTGCCTGTGAGAAGCATTCTCAATGCCTGATGAGACCAACAAAATTCCTCTGGAGACATTACCACCTCCCAAAGGCAGGGTGGCACAGTGGCTTGGGGCCAGAAGCTCCAAGTCTGGGTCTGGGTGGCAGTCCTTCATTTCTTCACTCACTGACTCTAGTGAGATAACAGCGCCTGGCTGCTAGATGACTAAACTGCTGATCATGTAAAGCACAGTCAGCATCATGCCTGGCACACAGCAAGCACTTGTTATTTTAACTGTAAGTATGTGTAAGTATGCTTATGTGGTACTATGGCTTGAATGTGTTCCCCATAGTCCGTGCACTGGCAACCTAATTGTCAATGCAACAGTATTGGGAGGTAGGACCTACTAAAAGGTAATTGGGCCTTCTCATGAATGGACCAAGGTCAGTACCATGGAGTGGGTTGTTATGTGAGCTGGGTTCCTCTTGCTCTTTTGTATCATCTTCTGCCCTCACAAAGGCCCTCACTAGATGCTGGTGCCATGCTTTTGGACTTACCAGACAGCACAACCATGAGCCAAATAAATTTCTGTTCAGTTTAAATTACTCAGTCTCAGATATTCTGTTGTAGCAGCAGGCAACAGACTATGACCCCTTTTAAGGTGAATCCAAGAATCTTATGAATATGAAAAGACACTGGAAACACTGATCCTCACTCCTCCCTCTCTGCAGGATCCCTTCCCTGCATGCTGACAGGGAAGGGGCTCATTCTAGTGAAGAAGCATGAACAATGTTTCAGGACCTCTTTGTTAGTTAGACGGATACCTGAAAACAGCTTCTCTGTAACTTCCACCCACACATCTGAGCTCTGGCCTCTGGAGAAACACAAAACCCAGGTCTGGCAAGCCTTCAGATATACCACCCACATGAAAGCTTCTCTTTCCAGGATAATCAGCACCAACTGTTTCAAACATTCCTCATATGGTCTCCAAACAAGTCATATGAACACAGTTCTACCAGACACTGCACACCCAAGTATGGTTCTATTTTCCTCCCCAGGAGATTGTTATTGACACTGCTATGATCTGGCCTGCTTCTGAAAGTTCCTCATTTCACCCAAAATGGTATCACCACAGTATGAACATCACCTTTGCCTTCCAAAGACTGAGATAGTTGTAAAAATCAAATGAATGCTGAAATGATGTCCTTTTGCACCTGAGGGTATTCTATAGCTTAGACTTGGCATTCTTAAAGTAATGGAAAAAATAAAACCATAAAAAATCCACTTGGTGGTGCATACCTCTAGTCCCAGCACTCCAGAGAATGAGGCAGGAAGACTGGAGTTTGAGGCCAGCCTGGGCTACATAGCAAGGCCCTGTGTCAAAAAAACAAAAAACAAAAAAAACAAAACAAAACCCATTTGGTTAACTTTTCTTCTGTGGTACTGGAGATTGAACACAGGGCTTCACACACACTAGTCAAGTACTCTACCACTGAGCTAACCCCCAGTGAGGAAGCCTTTGTAATTATGACATAAAACCTGGAAATAAAATCAGATAAATTTGTATGAAAATGTAAGTTTGATCCATTATATATGCATTAAATGAAAATGTAAGTTTGATCCACTATATATGCATTAAATAAAAACATCATAAACATAGTAAAAAATTAAGGTACATTGTAAGCACAAATGGAAATGTCACAATAGAACCCCCTGAAACATATGCTAATAAAAATGTTTTTTTAAAAAAGTAGTAATGGAGTAGTCCCACTGTGATCTTTTATTGGGGGAGCATCTTTCCTGTTTTGTCTTTTCCAGCCTGTATCATGTGTTGGTCTCCAGATCCCTTCTCCAAGGTTTAACTCTGGGGAGTCTACCAGACAGAAGATAGCTTGGCTCTGGTTTTGTTGGTGCCCAAGGTTCCCCTTCCCATCTCTAGAGTTGGGGTTGCACCAACCACTTTCCAAAAGATAGAAGCCCCCATTTCTCTTTTTCCTTTCTTTCGTTTTGGTGGTACTAGGCTTTCTACTGGCTAGGCAAGTGCTTTACCACTTGAGCTACCCCCAGGCCTCTATCACAATGGGATAATTTGTTTAGCAAATAAAGATCTCCTAAAATCAGTAAGAAAACAGATATTTCATCGGAAAGGGACATGGTTAGCTCTTTAGACATACGAGATAGCACTCTGGTGGTGCAACTGGTTAGCATGTAGTACTTATAGACATACAAGATGAATTAGATAAATGTATTATTAAAACTACTAGCCATTATTTTCTTTTTTAACCAGTCAGAATGGCAAAGATCAAACTGCTGGTAATACCTGTGCTAGTGAGGGTGCAGGGAAGTCAGTATCAAACCTTAGAAGGAATCTTAGGTTGCTTAGATCCTTAGATCCAGCAAGTCAGGATGGCTCATGTGCATGGATGTGGGACTGGAAACAACCTGATTCCATGAGGTCCTGTCTTCTAGACATGGTAACACAGGTGGCTCAGCATGTAGACAATGTGTTTGAACTATTGTTCTAAGTGGAAACAGATGAGTATGGGGCACATAGGTAAGGGATGCGTGTGCCCCAAGCAGACCCCTCTGAGCACACAACCTCTAGGAGGGCACAAACTCTCAGAGTCTGTAGCTATTTTTAAAAAACAAGAGCCTACTTTATTATCACAAAAGACACTCAGAATGAAATGACTTGCATATTTTGCTTGGCCCAGAAATATTCCATGACTTATTTGGTGCTCTTTTGGTAAATGTCCAGTTGTTTACACTTTTTCAGAAGTGAGATCACTAACCTTTATTTAAATGGACCAAATCAATTTTCACTTTACCTTCATGTATCTTTGATATGTTGTCTCTGGAGTTCTTTAAATATTTAGACCATTAGATATTATGGAAGGAAAGGGGCAGGCTTGGACCCTGCCAAGGTGGGGCCATTGCAGTGTGGGGGAGAGGACTTTTTGTATGCCCTTCTCAGGAAAAACTTCCTGGATCTGATCCCAATGTGACTTTACTGGGGGAGCAAAGATGCTTTGTCTTTTCTAGTCTGTGTCATGTGTTGGCCTCCAGACCCCTTCCCCAAGGTTTACCTCTGGGGAGACCCCCCCCCAGGCAGAAAACAGTTGGCTCTGTTTTTTTTTTTTTTTTAAAGTTATTATTGTACTGGGAGTCTTGTTTTTATTTGTGCCCTGGGGCCTCCCTCCCACCTCTGGAGTTGAGGTTGTACAAACAACTCTCCACACAGAAGTCCCCCATTTACTTTTTCTTTTCTTTTCGTTCCCTCCTTCCCTTCCCTCCCCCTCCTTCCTTTCTTTTTGGTGGTAATGGGGTTTGAGCTCAGGGCCCTGAACCGAGCCACACCCCAGTCTGAAGTTCTCTTTTTCTGAATGGCCTGGAGGCTACATCCTGTCACCTCATCACAGTCAGGTTCTGAGATTACTCAGGGGGTGGGTTGGCCTGCAGTTCTCTCCTTTGCATGCAACCTCTTTGGGACTGTACCAGAACAGTCAGGTCTTTGCTGAGCACAGGCTGACGTGGCTCAGTGACTTACCATACACTGGAGGAGGTGATATGCCCAGAGCCTTCCATTCTGTGAGTTGCTGTCCCAGGAGGGGTGGAGCTCTACTCTTAACAGATTGCTGATAGACGGAGGTCCTGGCCAGACTGAGACAAGCCAGGCCTCTAGATGGTCTTTAAGTGTTGCTGAGCATTACACTACTACTTGTCATCCCATTTTTGGCAGGTTTTTAAGTATTAGTAGACGGGGATCTCAGCTGCTGGGGGGAATGAATGTTGGCTGCTCACAGAGAGGAACCAGAGAAGAGAAATCCTTGTAAACCTTTATTTGGGCAGAACACAGGAGGTTCAGCTTATTTCATATATGTGCATTCACTGAAAGAACAATGGGGAACTTGGGCACCAGGACCTAAACAATGATCGAGCAACACACACAGCCCAAGCCCAGGGAGGAGGGCAGGTCTGAGACAGCAAGAAAGCCACAAAAGCATGTTTCTGGGGTTGTGTCTTTGACCTGCCCTGCTAATCTGCAAATGGCTCACAGCAGTAATACATTCACTGGGACACAGGGTTGTGTCCAAAAAAGTGGCTCAGACATGGTTTCTACACAAGCTTTTGGCACTCACAAGACAGGTAGTACTCAGGCGGCACAATCATCAATGTTATAAGCAATCAAACCCAGCTCTGCTCACAATCACTGCAGAGCTGGGAACAATGGCTCTGGGAGTCTTCTCTGCCTTCTTCCTACTCAGTGCCTTCCCCATCAGTTAATTCAACAGAGCAGACTTCTGTGTGACTTTGTTGTCCATCCCTGAGGATGAGATGAACATGCTCAAGACCTGCTGTCCTGGAGACTGCACTGGCTCTTTCTTGGCTCCCCCCAGAGCAGCCAGGCCAACTTGTATAACTTCCCAGAACTCTCTGGGGAAGGTGGAGGCCTGTCTTGGGGAGGGAATAGCAGGGGCTGGGAGACAAAACAAGCTGCGTAACAGGGAGGCACGTAAAAGCAGTTACAACCCTGCAGACGGGGTGGGGGTGGGGGGACAGGGTCTGTGGGCTGGCCTCGAGTGTATGCCCTTGGCCCTGTCTGGCTCACTGTTTACCTGGAGGCAGGCAGACAGGAGGCCTGGGGCGGGGTCCATGTCCCCAGGCCCAGGCTTTGCCAAATGAGGCACAGCAGGACTGGACCAGTCAGCACTAGCCCCACTAGTTCCAGGCAAATCTGTGACAGGTACCACTGCAGGCAGCGGGAGGAGGTTCTCAATCAGCATGGTGACTCTTTAAGAATGGAATCATGTCCAGGATGGAGGGATCCATGGATATGGGAGCTGGAAATGCTGGCTGGGGTGAGAATTGAGGCTCCGCAGCTATGAGGGTGGACTCTTCTGTCTGTTGAGGGAGTCGATGTAATGGAAAATGGCCCCCAGAGCCCAACTGGTCTCGACATTGTCAATTTTCCGAGTCAGCTTGAAAACACAAACAGAGGGGCAGAGAGCACCATACCCGAAATGTGAAAAGCCAGGTGGCATCTATGGATGAAGGCAACCTGGTCAGGAGGCTGGAAGTGGCTCTAGGATGTTTATTGGAAGCCAGGGATGGGGTGGAGGATGAAACACCAACAATGGGGTCAGCAGTTGTAGGCACCCTACCCAATAAGTGGAATGGAACTCCCAACAGGTGAGTCCTTACTTTTAGCACTTTGTCCCTGGGGAAGCCAAGCTCCTGGAGCAGTGAGCTGATGTAGATGAGATCCATGCACGTGAAGGGGCTGGCTTGCGGCCGGGTCTCCAGGGTCCGACACACTGGGGAAAGACAACCAGCTCCCAGTCCCATTTCAGATAATTCCCTCCTTGGGGGAAGGGTGGGAGGTAGACCCTGGCTCTACCCACTTTGGTGTCCACCTAGTTCCTCACTCCTGATTTACAGTCAAAACTGCAGCTCTGAGTGGGAGGGTGATATCCAGAAGCAGGTTGCAAAGTTAATTCTAACCTCCACTAGGTTTGGACCCCAGGACCAAGAGGGACCTTCATTCCTTCACTTGGGGTCACAGTGGAAGACCACCATCTCTCAGGCCATGTCTGTACCCGTGACTCTAGATTCCTCTCCCGGGTACCAACCCACATAAAACCTGAGCTTTCCAGGTTATGAAAATAACCTCGAAGCCAGCTTAGAAAAATCTCATGCTCTTGAGAAAGAAGGTGAAATCAACCAAGATGCTGAAAGTCCAGGGAAGAAACTGGAAGTGACATGAGAGCATAAAGACACTTTTTCAGCAAGGGGTAGAGGCAGGAGAAGGGAAAACATTTTATGGAGAAATAAATGAAGTTTAATTCTTTTGATCTTCCAGTTGGGAATAGCAACCAAAAGAGCAGAATACAGAAACTTGCATGTTCACTCCCTAGTTTCTGGTGAGGGTGTGATGCAGAAGGGACTGGGCTGGGAGGGAGGGGAAGGGCCAAAGGGTGAGACACAGAAGGGCAACCCTTCATCCCTGCAGCACAAGCTTTGCTATGCAGGCCCCTGACTTTTTCAGGGTGGTGTCACCCCCCAAGACCTTGCTGACACATCCTGGGAAAACCACTCTTGGCGTTACTTAAGTAGCAAAAAAAAAAAAGAAACCAGGTTCTGCTCCTCAAGGTCCTATGAGGGAGGAGCTGGGACTGTGGCCTTTTGAAGCTGGGGACACTGAGGCCTTTCCTGTAGCCACTACCACGAAGGTGGACCTGGGGTGTGCATATGGTGTCCTCAGTGCACTTTGGACTCCACAGTTACACTCCTCTGGATGCCCATCTTCTAGCTGACAGAACCAGAAGCCAAGCCAGGAATTCCTGACCCTCACCCCAGCAAACACAGTGCCACTCACCATACTTGGCTGCTATCTCAAAGTCCCCGACAACCAGGCTGCCTCCCTTCTCAGCATCTGTGGGAAGAGACAGGCACCCAGTCTGTAGAAGCATCCCACAAGTATGTGATGCCACTGAGGCCCAAGGCTGGTACCTGGGGATCCCAGACCAGGAGATCCATGGTACCTTTTCTTGTAGATCCCTCTCCTTTGGTACCACGGAGCCACCCATACTGGTTGATGGTGGCTTTTTTATTTTTCCAGTGCTAGGGATCAAATCCAGGCCTTGTGCTTGCTGGGCAAACACTTAACCATGGAGCTACACACTAGCCCTTGACTGTGGTGTCAAGACGTGGTGTAGCTTGGGTAAGCAGGTACTCCCACAGGACATGGGGTCTTAAAAGCATCACCTTATCCCAATCCTGCAATATCCTCACCAGAGAAGCCTCATAGGAATTCTGGAACCCAAAGATTGAGCAAATTCTTAAAGCCAGAAAGAGTAGAAAAATAGAGGGAAATAAATGTTTCCTGAAACCCTAGAGTCTATTATTAATTTCTCCACTGGGAAGAACAAAGATCTGTAAAAGAGAAATGAGGAGTGGTCTTAGAACAGATGGATTAAAAAAAAAAAAAAAAGAACAGATGAGTAGCGCCTTCTTGGGGCTCTGCAGCCCCTGACTTTGGGTATTTGCTAAGTCAGCAAATATCACCATTAAGGGTATTCTGAGTTCTGAACACAGACCTACCCTGCTCTTTCAGTGCCAAACATGGCTACAATGGGCAGATGGAATAGCCCTGCATTTTCTCCTAAGGTCACCCCAGTGAAGATGGTGGCCTCCTGGCAAGGAGAGCCTGTAGTCAGTGATGTCAGTGAATACAGGATATAGTCCTTCTTTCTCAGACTACTCTGAAGAGGAAAGTCAGGCAAGAGTGCCAATATGAGGGGCCCCAAAGAGCCAGCCCAAAGGTGAGGCCCCTAGTAGATCGCCAGACTAATCCAGGGTGTAGTAGGCCCTGACATGGCAATGTTCACAGCCATGTATATAGTCTGGAGAGCTCTGATGTTGCCTTCCACCCCTGTCTGTCCACTCCTGTCAGGTTGGGGTCTACAGTTGGCCCTGGGACAGTACAGCCAGTATATATGTGGGAGGCCCACAGTCCCAGGGAGCTGGAACAATTACTTTATTTATTTATTTATTTATTTATTTATGGCTGGCACTAGGGTTTGAACTAAGGGCCTTACACTTGCTAGGCAGGCACTCTACCACTTGAGCTACTCCATCAGCACTGTTTGTATTGCTTTTTTTTTCCGAGATATGGTTTTGTGAACAACTTGCCTGGGGCTGGCTTCAAATCATGATCTTCCTTAGTATGAAAGTCACCAAATACCTGACTGGTGTTCATAATTTATTTCATTAAGAAAATTCTGATCTCTAGGCGTTAAGTAACTCTGTGACCCTCTTATGAGTGTACACACTGTCTGGCCACCAGCAGGCTCAGCAAACACTAACACCTTGCTCTGTCTGCCTCCTCTGCTCCTGGGTGAAGGATGAGCCAGAACAAGGCTGGGGAAGCATTCAGCCACTCCTTTATCATAGGCAGCTCTGAGCCAGAACCGCAGGGCCTGGCCAGAACCTGCTGCGGGCAGGCCTGAGGAGTGAAACATGAGTCAGGTCAGGGCAAGCTGTGCCTTCCAGCAGAAGTTCACACCAACAGCAAGTAACTGTCCATTTAAGTGAGTGACTTAAGGGACTAACTTAACTGTAGAAAGGGGCTTAGTAATTTAACTTCCAAAGATAAGCCCTCTCCACAGCCCTGTTCTCCTAAGCCTACTCCTGGTAACTGAGGGTGACTTAACTCCACCATTCACCGCCACAGGCGCTCTGCCTGTATCCCATCTGGCCCAGCCAGGCCTGGTCCTTACCTATGAGGCCCACACTGGCTGCAAGGTCATAGTAGTAGGAGAAAGCATAAAAGTCCACGTGATCCACCTCTTGTGTCCTGTGCACTTTATTTCGAAGAATTTCCGATACTCTGTGGGCGCACAGATCATAAAGGCTGGCTGCAGGGGCGGAAAGGAAAAGCACACAGCTAGCTAACAGTCAGTGACACCAGGGCACTGGACTTTGTGGCCCCTCAGACACCTTCCCCAGTGGTGTGAGGCCTGGACTTGGATAGCAGAGAAAAGAGCAGAGTGAGATGGGACCCAAGGTCCACACATCCCTAGCCCAAGTTGGAGGCTGCTCACGACACATGGCCAGAGCAACCCTTTATGAGCCAGGCCACTGTCAGTCCAGGTCAACAGGGAGAGAAGCCTCCAAGCACAGTGGCTGGAGAAAGTGCAGCTCCCAACTTTGAGGGGGAGGCCGCTGCACAATGATATAAAGTGATTGTCACTGGGCCTGTGCAGCCCTCCATACCCAGCTTTTTGGTGCTATCCACCTAAACTCACCCTCTGCTAGTCTGTGCTGAGCTTCACCTCAGCAGCCAGTTCAGCGGCCTGTACCTTTTCTATGTCACAGACCAGGAAACAGAAGCTCTGTGGGCCACTTGCCAAGCTTACACAGTAGAGGGAGAATGGCAACATAGTGACCCTAAAGTTAATGAACTTGAGATCAATCAACTGCCATGGACATCCATCAGGCACCTCAATGTTCCATGCCTCGATCTGCTTCAATCAGTCTCCCTGTCCTTCCTCCAGAGCCATGCCTTGCCCTTTGGAACTCATTTCCTCCCAATGTCCCTCATCATACCAGTCCCATTCTCTCCTTCTTGTTCTCTAAATAAAGCCGCTGCCTGGGGCCTTTGCTTCCCTGGCTTGGAGAACTGCTGCTTTAGATCTGGGCAGCTTTGGACTGAAGGTGTGGTTCAAGTGGTAGTAAGCACAGGACTCTGGATTCAAATCTTAGTACAATCTAGATCTGGGCAACTTGTTCTGGCTCTTTACATCTTGGCTCAAGTGTTATGCCACAGTCCTTTTTTGGCTGTCTTGGTCAGCACTGCAGTCTCCCTTCTCAGCATCCATCCCTGCCATTTCATTTTTTCTCAAAGCACTTTTTCCTGTGTTTCACTGCCTCACTCCTCCCACTGGAACCCAGCTATACTACCCTGCCGTGTGTCCCATGCCTGTGGTGAGTCCTGGCCTTCAGCATGTACACAGTGGATGGGTGAATCAGACTGACCTGCACAGTCACCAAAGGTGGACACACCTCATGCTGTGTGTCCAACCTGGGAACAATATTTCAATATTTCTTTTAGAAAAACCCAAAAGGCCCAGCCCAGATATGGCCATTTGTCTTGGGCTTGAAGTATTTAGGTTCTTCCTCACTCAAGACTTGTCAGGAAATTGGGCTCTGTGGAAAGAAGCATTCAGTGTCTGGCAAGGGAGATTTGTGCAGAGAGACCCTGAAGGAAGGAGGGAAGGAGTCAGCAGGCCCCAGGTCTTATAAAGACCTCCCAATCTCTGATAGGGTTCAAACCATCTGCATTTCCATGGCTAGTGTGGGCTTGTCTGTGCCAGAGGTATTTGGAAAAGCACAGAGGGTGGCAGGCTGCCACCTGGCTCTCATGGGCCCCTGAGGAACAACAAATACATCTTACCTGCCTTCTGTCCAGAAATTCTGTATGTGATTTCAGCATGCTCCCACTCTCCTTTAAACTCAGGAGGCAAACAAGGGCTGAGCAATTCCTTCCCATCCTTAGCTGAAATAAAGAGATAAGCATGAAAGGAAGAAAGCTGTGTCCTACTGTCAGATGGGGCCTCATGGAGCTGCAGAGAATGCTGCAGGTTGTTAACAAGGGCACTGGAGTGGCCAGTGTACCTGCCTAGTAGGGATGGCCATCAGCTGAAAGAAGAAAACCCTTCTCTATCATCCAGCGGTAGCAAACCACATCTGTCTTGGAAACACGTCTGCTGCCAGGACACGTAGCTCACATTGTTTGAGGACTATGGAGTTCTAGACACCTAGCACTCTATGAAGGAGGGAGGGAAGGTCATGACCCAACTTCACAGTCAAATGAGGCTATGAGTAACTGGCAGATTGGTGGCAGGGCCAGGACATGTGCAACCAGGTGTCACCATGCTAGATTGAATCTGTGATGCTCCATAACACAAAAACTGGGCTTACAACTAGCAAGGGAAGCTGGTGGCTGGTGTCCAAGGCTGCAGACTTTCTCAGACAGCAGACTGCTCTTCCCTGGAGAGGGCCTTTTTCCCTTCCCTGGATTTTAGTCTGGGTGAGAAGTGATGGTAAGTGACTACAGGGCAGTCTTCCTTTCTTGGAGCTGCCATGTAAGCAGTCCAGGCTACTCTGCTGGGGGTAAGGCCACCTGAAGGAAAGCTACTGCATGGAACATCAACACCAGCCATCCCTATGGCAACCACATGAGATCCTGAGATCCCAGTAAAGGCACTGCCTAGCCAAGCCCCAGGGAATCATGTACAATAATAAAATAATGGCTCCTTGCTGTTTTTCCTTTTTTTGTGGTGCTGGGGATGGAAGCCAGGGTCTCAACATTCTACCTCTGAGCCCCACCACCTGCTGTTTACCACTCTATCTGGGGGTGATCTGTTATGCACTGAAGACATGACACCTGCTGGTGACACCTGCTGCTACACTGAGCAGGAAGAGGATGGAGGAGGCCAGACCAAGACTCCAGAGCTAACCACTGAGGGGCAAAGAGTGCCTGCCTTCTTCTTGGCCAAAGAATACATATTCCTGGCTCTAGAGTGAAGACTGTAGGTGTTTCTGAGATGTGGACATATTTTTGGTTTACAATAAAGGGGATACCACTGTAAGGATACAGACCATGATTTAAAAGAGAGGACTGAAATAGAATGTGCATAGGAAAATGAAAATTCCAGTTGAACAACCAAGACTTTGAAGGATGCTGGGCTAGAAGTGTTGGCCAATGAAGGGTGCCCTATGCTGGGGAACACGCATGGGCTCTGGTCAGAGTGCATAAGGCCAACATGTCTGCATCAGGAAAGGCAGGTAGGCCCCCGCCCCTGAAGTGAGCTGCTGTGATCCCTAAGCTTTCCTAGGAGTGCATGCACACAGGTTCAAGGCCCATCGGAAGGAGCAGCTAGACCTTCTAATGACCTGACCAGACACCTGCTTCCTCCTAGATGTAAGGAAGAGATAAGGCAGTTTTTAAAATAATTTTTCATAGAGCAGAGATGATGGAGGGACCTTCTCACAAGCTGGAATCTCTGTTAAAGAGAGAAAAACTTCCCCTGATGGCAACAGCTGCATAATCACCAACTCATGGCCCCTCCTACACTGTCTGAAGAACCAGACTGTCTCTTCAAGCCCCTAAAAACAAGTCGCTATGGTTTGGATAAGTGTTCCCCCAAAGCCATGTGTTAAGGCTTCATTCTGACCTGTGGGTTGTGGTGGAACCTTTAGTAGGTAAAGCCTACTGGAAGGGAGTGAGGTCACTAAGGACATGTCCTTGAAGGAATAGTGGGACTGTGGCTCCCTCCTGTTTCTTTTTGCATCCCAGCTGCCATGAGGTGAGCAGTTTCCTCTGCCACATGCTACCACCATGATGTTCTACGTTATCACAGGCCCACAGGGAACAAAGTCAACGAACCAGGGACTGGAACTTCTGAAATCACAAACCAAAATGAACCTTTCCTTCTTCTAAGATGTTTGGCCCAGGTGTTCTGTCACAGTGACAGAAAGAAAGCTAATACACGAGTTGACTCCAGATATAGGTGATGGTTATATAGTTACTTGGGTTCCTAGAATCTGTTTCAGAAATGATTTCACTACTGTCTTAAAAAAAAATAGAATGTTCAGAGGTAGAACATATACTCCTTGTCCCCATTAGGATATCCTAGAAAAGATCTGGACACATCCCTGAAAGGTCATCAGCAGCCCTGCACCTTGGCTGGCTGGCCAGTGGCAGCTGGCCAAATAAGTGGAGGGGCAAGGGAGGCATGTTTCACTCCCACTGAGGGTGGGATAGAGCTTTGAGTAATGTGTTCCACTCACCAGGTTTCCCCTCCACACCGCCCAAGATTGCCAGTCGTGCCGACATCAGTCCCAGCCCCAGGTAGCTGTGGAGATAACACCGTGGTGAGTTGGCCTGCATGGGAAGACTCGATGCACACGTGCAACTGCCTGGGCCCAACATGAGTGGAAAAGGTGGGAGCTTGGGGCAGGCAGTAATGAGCTTTCCTGCTTCTTCTAGAAACTTCTTGCTGGGTTTAGAGCATTCAGCTAGATAATTCGCCAAAGAAAGGCCTATCATGAGTTCATATGGGAGCTGTGAACACTGTAGTATATGAGACACAGTCTACCCCAGTCTTTTTTTTTTTGAGGTACTGGGGCTTGAACTCCGGGCTTTCACCTTGAGCTACTCCACTACTCATATTTTTGTGAAGGGTTTTTTGAGATAAGTTCTCACAGAACAATTTGCCCAGGCTGGCTTCAAACTGCAATCCTCCTGATCTCTGCCTCCTGAGTAGCTAGGATTACAGGTGTGAGCCACTGGGGCCTAGCACTATCCCAATCTTTCAGGGCTCAAGAAGAATTTACTAAAGGTGGCAAGTGTCAAAAAGGTGGCTCAGAAAATTTCTGCACAGGAATCCTAGGCTCCTCTGTCTTTTGCAAGCCTCCTCCAAAACAGAAGAGGATAAGCACAAAATAGGATTGTAATTTTAACTACAGATTTTTTAAAAAATGAGGGAGGAGGAGTGAGGAGGAAAGGAAGCAAGGTAAGGAGGGCTCCCATGGAGTCACAGCACAGGGGATGCTGGGATCTGGTATTTATGCTGGAATCATCCCACTAGTAGACAGGAATTGGAGGCATACCAGGGCTGGTGCAATGCCATCTGAGCTGCCAGCCTTAGCCTTCCTCACCTCTGGAAAACCCACCTGTAGGAATAGAGCTTGTAGGTCCTGTTAAACATCTGCAGCGCGGTCAGGTGGCCGGGCGGGGAGGCCTGAAGGGTACCCTGGGGAGTAACATGATGGTTACTGCATTTCCTGTTGGTCTTTCCGGAAGACTGTCCCCTCCTCCCTCAAGTCATTTGGAAGAACAGGGACATTTAGATGGAGATAATTAAATGAGCTTTTCATTAAGTTCCTTGCTGTGAAACAGTAAGGAGCAAGCAATAAAGCATCCGGAATGTTCCTCCTTATGAGTACAATTTTACCCCATTTTTTTTCTTTTCTTTTGTGGCACTGGGGATTGAACCCAGAGCCTCATATATGCTAGGTAAGCACTATACCATTGAGCTACATTCCCAGTCCCTTTTTTTTTTATTTTGAGACAGGTCTTGCTAAATTACCCAGGCTGTCTTCAAATTTGTGATCTTCCTGCCTCAGGCTCCAGAGTACTGGGATTACAAGTTTGCACTACCACTCTCAGCACATTTTACCCATTCTGACAAGTACGGCCCAACCAGACAAATTAGAATAACAGTAAATTTAAGTGCTCTATTCCACTGAAAACAAAACAGTAATAAGAAAATGAGTGGGTGAGAAGGAAGCCATTAACTGACTGGAAGTGTTTTCATCTCCTTTAGAACACTTGTCTTGAAAAGGGCTGACTACAAACTATGCATTGTCTGTTCTTATTCCTTCCCTGAAACCCCACAGGGGGTGGGAGGCATCCACTTCATGTTCTCTGACCCAAAGGTTTCTGGTTATTACTAATTTATCACCCTACTACAGATCGAATATCTGTTTTGGTTTTGTTTTCCAGGCAGACCTAAAAGCCAAGTCAGGAGCGTTATCTGTGAGAGAACTCAGGTGTGTTGTCTTCCACATGCTAAAGGGCCTCCCCTGGGTGGCCACAGCTTCCTGGCCATGATGGGCAGTGCACCCTAGCAGCATCTGCCTTGTTACCCAGGACTCTAAGACAGGCAGGGCTGGTTACCTCGACCCGAGGAAGGAAGGTGATCTGAGTGGATCCTCCGCCCAAATCCAGCATGCCCACACTGCTCCTTCCCGGGGTTTTCAAACTGCCTAGATCACAGCGAGTAAAGACACAGCACTGTCGTATTAGGAAGCAGATGAGAACAGTAGGAAGTTCAAGAAAGGTCAAAAGCCAGGCCCTTTAGTGGAAAGAAAAACAAGATAAGGAAGTAGCTGCAACTATCTACAAATCTCTACTTAAAGGTGTATTAAGGGCAGAATCAATGGCTTTGATGTGAATAATGACAGGACAGGGTGACACTGAGTGCCAGGAAAGACACTAGAGCTGGTGTACATGCTGGGAGCAGGCCCTGACTCACCATCCAGGAGACACTGACCTTGATATGCTGACAGGAGCTGCAAGGTCCCCTTTGGTTCTGTCTGCACTCTGCTTCCCACAGACACCTCTCCTTAGCATGCTCCCCTTAGCATCTCTCCACTTTCCTAGAGGGCAAATCCTACTAGAAAACCTCCCTTGTCTTCATACACATACCAGACACACTGCTCTTTTTCATAATTCCAGAAAGGGACATGCCCAGAGAGCAATCTATGAGAATGTCTCCTCACTGTTTGTTTCCAAGACAGATGTTTCTGTCATAAGATGATCAGTACCCATCTCACACTGAACATCTGAAAACCTGTTTTCTCATTCACTCTCTCAGAAACAAACAACAAGATAGGGCCCGTGGTGAATGCTTCGCAGTCGTCAGGCAGCAGTTGTGCTGGGAGAAAAGCAGCCTGGGCAAAGAGGCCTCTGGAACACATATACCTCCAAGCTCATGGCTGCTGCTAAGTCAGGTGAACACTGCCACCCCACAGCCTACGTCTGGGCCAGCAGCACTGAAACCTGGGGGTTATGGAAATGAGGCTCCTGTACTCCAGGAAGCCCCAATAGGCTCTCTGCTGGGGAATGTGAACTGACACTACCTTTCCCATCAAGTGGACACGCACCTGTTAGGAAGTTGATGGTGATCCAGGCCGAGACGCCTGTAACAGAGGGGCACAGGCAACATTTTAATCACTTGAGATGGTCAGCATAAGGCCCAGTACTGCTATCCAATCCTTCCAAATTGTAGCGGGCAGAGAGAGCACTCCTCAGAACTCTCGGCCTTCAGACCATCCAGAGAGGATCACCGTGTATAAACGAAGGCAGAGGCTCTGCACTAGTCTAGAAGATACTACACTAAAACCTAGAACACTTTGTCAAATGCCATGTGTCCCTCTGGTGCTTCATCAGCTTCATCCTTTGGGAGAGACAGGAAGAGAACCCAATGTTCCCTCCACCCCCATGCAAACTCACTCTTCAGTTCATATGGAAACTTAGGGGTCCATGAGGAACCTTACGTGGCTGTCTTAGAATAAGCAATGTAACAGCAATGCTTTAAACATGGCAAGAATTAGAATTCTCTCTAAATGTTCTTAAAACTGAAAACATATTTTTAGAAACTTCATCTGCGCCCAGGTCAGAGTTGGTCAAGAGTAGTCTCTTAACACTGGCCCCCAAAGATCCTATGGGACACTCGAGTTGTGAATGTGACGATAACTCCAGTTATCTGTCAGCCCTGCAGTTGATCAAGGAGAGTGCTTCCAGGCCCCAAAGTCCCAACAGAAGCAGCAGCGTAGGGCCCATGTGTCCTATGTGGCAGTGCTGCGATGTGCTGTCCACTCTACCTTCGTCTGTTCCATTCATGATGGAAACACAGTCATCTCCTACCAGGAAAGGTGATGCTTTAAACACCTCTTTCACCTAAATGTAAAGAGAGACATTTCTTAGCTGGGTATGGTGGTGCATAACTGTAATGCCAGCACTCAGGAGGCAGAGACAGGAGGACCTCAAGTTCAAGGCCAGCCTACTTAGCAAGAGCTTCTCAAGATAAAACAAAACACCCTCCCCCAGTCTCCCCCCACAAAAGGGGGACCATAAGGTCTCTAGACCATAAAATCTGTAGTTTCTAGGTGCACCATGAGTTCAGCAGGCAGTGGCAGAACACCCAAAGCGCTACAGGTTCTGAGCAGCAAAGCTCACATTTTGTTTTACACTTCTCAAATCCTCTGGAAAAGGTTTTCCTCAGCTAACCATCCTCCGGGCTAGCTGAGGCACATGGTGCCCTGAAGGCCCTGGCTTAGCTGCCCTTGATTGGAAGATCTCTGGGAGAATGAATGGGCTGGATTGGGATGCTTCTATGTCCTGCCTGTTCAACACTGGCTGGAAGGTTAGGTTTATTTTGTTTTGTTGTTGTTTTGTTTTGTTTTTTGAGACAGGGTATGCCAGGCTGGACTTGAACTTGAGGTCCTCTTACCTAAGTCTCCTGAGTGCTGGAATTATAGGCATGTATCACCATGCATGGCAGGGTTAGTGTTTTTAGTATCATCAGTCAATCCCCAGAGGGGGAAATGGCTAAGCTCACCTTTTGCAGTAACTTCTGAGCCTTTTCTCCTGGTAATAGGCGCAAACCAGCTGTGGCCTTGAGGACCAGAGGTGTGGCCTTCCAGAAGTCAAATGGAATGTCTTGTTTCGCAACATCCAGCAGCTCTTGGATCCCCTGGGTGCTCTATGGACATTGTAAAAGCAAAGCAGGACTGTCATACCCAGCCCACAGGGTCACAGTGTTACGCCTGATCTTTTGGGTCTATAGTAAGCATAGTTTTTTTTCTAATTTTCAAAGTTAGCAGGAGACAGTGACTCAAGTGGTACTGGTGGTCTGTAGGGACATAGGGACCAGGAGAACATGGAGAAAGACCCTTGGTGCAGAATGTGGCCAGGTGAGGGCAGGTCAGAAGCCAGGGGGCTAGGCCACCCTTTACAGTAACTTCTGAGCCTTCTGAGTAACACCCATGCCCAGTCCCATTATCACCCCTCACTAGGCAACTGGGTTGTGACTCTTCTGGATGTCATGTGTGTGGAAACTAGTAAATTCCAGAGTTCCTTATAGAACTAAGTCCCATGACTAACTACACTGCAGAACCACATCACCTGCTAAAATGCTTGAAACCCCAAGATTAGACAAGGCTCTATGTCAGTGCAGGAGTGGACAACTCAGGAAAGAGTGGCTGGGTGTGTCAACAGATGCAGTGCCATGGGGGAAACTAGCAACATCTGTCCAAGAAGAAAACTCACATTACTTCCACCCAGAAATCCCATTCCATGAATTCACCTGAAGATGCCCTTGTATGTGGGGGTGATGAAGTAAATATTAGGTGGCAGAATGTACCATTCTATTGTATATGCAAAATAAAAGGATAGAGAAGACATATAAACTGCTCATGGGCACATACACTGGCTTTGAAGGCTACATGAGAAATAGGAGTGTGGTTCTGGAGGCAGCCTGGGGGTGGGGTCCTCACTGTCATCCTGGGTAGCTTGGACATTCGCTCCATTGATTGTGTGTTACTTACCCACAAGTAAGATTATAAAATCCCATGAGTTTATTCTAAAGATATCTGATTTAATCAGGTTTAATCATATAGCCACTCCTGAATCACTAATTTCCATTTGTTTTATAACCAAGCTACAGGAAAGAAAGGGTTGCACTAGATTGCCCAAAACTGTGACACAACTGCAGGCAAGGACAATGGGTTAGCTCACGATTTGAGATATGCTGGAACTGGGGTGAGGATGCTCACCATTGGATTTCAGTGGTATAGCACTTGTCTAGCATGTGAGTGGCCCTTTTGGTTTTATAATAGGCATAATTTCTAAAATCAGCAGGAGACAGTGACTCAAGTGGTACTGCAGTGTGTGGGGACCCAGGAATCAGGAGAATGTGAAGGGAGGTGCCTATAACCACAGGAAACTCACAATTCTATGAGTAACCATTTCACCAGTGCTTTGGGAGAAAACCAGGTGTTCTGTATTAGCACAATTGTAAGTATTAGGACTGCAGAAGTATAAATGCTACAAACTTATAGAAATCATTATTTGACAGTTTAATGAAATTTCTTTTATATTTATTTGGATTGCAGATTTCACATTATATATATTTTCTTATATTTATTTTGAAACTTTTTTTGTGGTGTTGGGGATGTAATGCAGGGCCTCTGGAAGCTAGGCAAGCACTTTACCAATGAGTCTCCCCCTTCCCCAGTCCTAGCACAATACATTTTTAACTTTAAAGTTTTGTTTCAGTAAATAAATGTATTATGGGGGTGAGATTGTAGATTAGTGGTAGAGTGCTTTACTTGATAGGAGGTCCCTGTGTTTAATACCCAGTGCCAAAAACATTATGCAAAATGCGTAAGAATAGTATATAAATTTTAATTAAGCCTCCAAACAATGCTTTCTGTAAGTTTACAACATTTGGGATTTTGAACTGCACCAAGTCTTCAGGACCCCAAATTGGGCCTACATGCTGGTGGGTGGGGCTGGGAGGCCTGGAGTAGATTGCACACTTCTTTCCACCTGACTGTCCTTGGTGGCACAGCAGGGTTCAGGGAGCACCAGCAAAGGTGCCTTCCTCTGAAAGATGGCCTACTGAATTCAAAGGAAGGGAAATGGCTTTAACAAATCACACGGTGAGGAGACATTTGAAGAACAAATTTAGACACGAAAGGGTGATTACCTTTTCAACATCGTCAGCATATGCAGAAAGTCCAGGTTTTAGTGCTTTGAAGGTTTCGTGGGTCAAGATGGGAGTTTCTACGGGAAAAATGTTTTTAAAACAATTTAACTATGAATATACATGATGTAAGAAAATATAACCGAGACTAGCCAGGCTTTTTAAGGGCAGATGTCAGAACAGATGGAGCAATTCCAGAGTGACGGGTCCCTTTGTTCTTTTTTGTCTAAATTCTGCCTCTATTTCAGCTGAACAAGATGAGTATGATACCTGATGTTTGAGCCAGAACTTTATTTAAAAATCAGCTTTGGGTTGGGATGTGGCTCAGTAATAGAGCACTTGCCTAGCATATATGAGATCCAGCAGTGTGTGTGTGTGTGTGTGTGTGTGTGTGTGTGTGTGTGTGCGCACAGACACAAACACAGGAAAAAAAATCAACTTGATTGAGGAGAACTTACTTACCAAAAACTACATCCATTTAAAATGTTATTTTAACATAGTTAATTCTTGCTGACTCAACAGGATGAATGATCCTAAACTGCAAATATGAAAATTACTTCCTTGATGTTTGGATGGTTGTATGACAGGTTCAACAGACTTAGCTTTTTTCTTCTTTTAAAGAAATTGAGTACTTTACATTTATAGGAGTAGGCTGGATTCCAGCAAGGAAAGTGTTGAGAAGCATCCTGTGGCCAAGCACGCTGATCCAAACCCAGAATGAAGACCCAGGAGGAAAAATTAGACCAGGAATGCAGGTAAAAAACTTTTACAAGAACTGTTTTCTAAAGACAAAACATTGGAATGTGGCTATTAAAGGATCACACACTGAACTGATCTCTCTCTCTCTCTTTTTTGGCAGTACTGGGGATTGAACCCAGGGGCTTAGGCTTGCTAGGCAAACACTCTCTGCCCATGCCCCCAGACCTTTGGTTTTTATTTTGTTTTTGAGACAGGGTCGGTTTTGAACTTGAGATCCTCCTGTCTCTGCCCCCGAATAGCTGGGATTATAGGTGTAGACCACCACTCCCTGATGATGTGATGTCTTAAACTTAGCTTCTTTTTAAAAATCTTGGTGCTGGACTGAAAACTGTTGAGCAATACAGGGTAGGGGGAGAAGGGTAAGGAATTGTAATAGAGTATACTATATAGGTAAAATACCAAGTAAAACCCTACTGAACAATGAATAGACACTAAAACTACGAAGGACAGGAATGTAAAATAGGTCATGTTAAAGTAACAGTGGGAGGGGGAGGGCAAATAAAGAGGGTAGAGGAGGATGAATATGATTGAGGTACTTTCTATACATGTATGAACAAGGAATTTTGAAACCTGTTGAAGTCATTTTAAGAAGGAGAGTGAGGGAAGAGGGAGAATAATGGAAGGGATGAACCAAACTGGAGTACAATATATGTATATATGGAAATGTTACAACAAAACGCCCGTACAACTATCATATTCTAATAAAAATGTTGTTTAAAAACAGATTAAAAAAAAACAAACCCTTGGTACTGGGGATCAAACCCAATGCACTAAAACCCCAATGTGCTAAAACATGCCTTCCCACTGAGCTACACCAACCCTAAACTTAGTCTCAAAACCTCATTGATCTACTTATTTATTTATCAATTATTTAGATGTACTGGGGTTTGAATTTAGAGCCTCATGCTTGTTAGGCAGGTACTCTACCACTTCAGCCACTCTGTCAGCCCTGTTTGGTGTTAGGCATTTTTGAGATAGGGTCTTGCTAACTATTTGCCCAGGCTGGCTTTGACCCCCAATCCTCCTGATCTCTGCCTCTCAAGTAGTTACAGATCTCAGGGGTGAGCCAGTGGCTCAAAACCACTTTTTGGAAGTAGGTATGGCATCTAAATATTTTGCTACTGTAATACATTTAAAAAACAAAGCAATAGATATAAAATTATTGAAGTAAAAATACTACACATTTACAAAAAGCACAAGCATCATTCACCCTGTTGAATCAGCAATTAGCTACATTAAATTATTAATTTTTTTGGGCAGTACTGAGGTTTGAACTCAGGACCTCATGCTTGCTAGGCAGGTTCACTATCACTTGAACACTCTGCCAGCCCTTTTTTGTGTTGGGTATTTTTGAGATAGGGTCTCTCAAACTATCTGCCTAGGTTGGCATCAAACTGTGATCCTCCTGATCTCTACCTCCTGAGTAGCAAGGATTCAGTCATGAGCCACTGGTGCCCCAACAAACTACATTAAAATTTAATCCTTTAAATAGATGCAGATCTTTGTATCTAAATTATCCTCAATAAAGTTGATTTAAAAAAGAACACCAAAGTTTTTTTAAAAAAATAATGAAATTGTAGGTGAATAAAATATGCCACAGCTTTGGAGAGAGCTACCAAAAGTATCTCATGCCAATAGAGTAGTTAAATGCCAAAATGGTATCTACTCAAAAGGGTCACGAAGGACCAGTGAGGATATACATCCAGATGTGTGATTGGGACCTGCCTGGCAGAGGGCTGGAAAGCTAACTGGCTGTACCAAAGAACACAAATCTTAGGGGATAGACACGACAGTAGAGTGAAGAGCTGGGAAGTGAAGGAGTCTTCTCAGCCTGCTCTGGGAAGCAAAGCTGGTGGGGCTCAGATTCTGGGTCCCTTTGCGCTGCTGTGACCCCTTTTACTATCATCCCTTTATCTGGCTTGCCTGGATTTTTGACTCCCATAGGCCTGAATCTGCTGTTGCTTCCTACTTAAACTCTCCTGATAAGACCTGGCCTAAGTCACAGTCCCAGCTACCTAACTTGTTGGTGAATACAGGGGGAGGGAAGGCCACCACATGGACCTCAGCTGCTCTTCAGTGGTGCTCACTGTTTACTATTATAAGAATAACCTAGGACTCCTACAGAATGTAGATGTCCAGGCCCGGTTCATATCCTGAGCCAACATCTTTCAAAAGGAAAGCACTCTACTACTGAGCTGCGCTCCCAGCCCTTAGTAACTACATGTTGACAAGCTCCAGCCCACAGTTTTCTGAGATGAGGAGATCTCAAAAGCCCTTATTGAGAGGGGGAGAATGCAGATCCCATGTCTAGGCCCAAAGAGGCTTATGTTCAGGTTAGAATACCTCCAGGTGGCCGGGCAAACTGGAAGACATGTATGCGAGTGCCGGTGCTCCCAGCATCAAACATGATCCCGTAGAAGACCTCTTGACCATATGTGGCTAAGTCTGGGATGCTGTGGGCCTGCTGGCCCCACCGTGCCCCTGAGGCTGCTGCTGCAATGGTGAAGAAGGCCTGGGCAGCAGAAGCCCGGTGCCACTTGATGTAGGCGACATAGATGAACAGGCCCACGCACAGCCCCAGGGGGTATGCCACCTTCGTCATCCGCAGGGTCCCATGGTTTGCTATCTTTCTCATTTCTTAGTCTCCCAAGGACTGTGCAGCAGCTGCTTCTGGAAGGGAAGAGAGGCATGAAAACCATACTATGTTGCTAGGTTTCAGTGTGCATCAGAAGTTCCCAGGTCCAGGGGTAAAATCCTCAACCAGGAACTGGACTGTATTTTCCCTGGAGTCAAGAGGCTTCATTTAATCCTCCAGATGACTCTGGAAGATCTGGTCCAGAACTGAGGGTTAAACACTGTAGTATAATCTGCCTTATAGGTACTAAAGAGGCATAGCCTCTCTAGGGGTCATTCCACAAAAACTACTTTGGAACACACAGCTGCTTCTATCAAAAAGCCCTGGTTAGGAGTGTCCCTAGACCATTTAAGGTAACAGAAGTACACATCTCTCTCTTCTTTGAATCCTTACTCTACTCCCATTCAGGCAATTTACTTTTCCAAAGGTTTAAAGCCTGCCCTTGGACAACTACAGAAAGCCTGAGGCAACTGTAGTTTGTTTTTCCACAAGTTTAACAGATGCCCCTTTCATTCACAACGTGCATTCCTGCCAAGGAGGAAGTAATGTCTGTGTACTTTCAAAGCCTATAAAAATTCTGCCCAGAAAACAAAATAAGCTAATTGGCTGGGTGTGGTGGTCCATGCCTATAATCCCAGTGGTGAGTGGGTGTTGGAGGCAAGAGGATCACGACTTCAAGGACTACCAGGGCTATATAGTGAAACCCTGTCTCAACAAACAATTTATTTCAGCACCATTATTTTTTGTTTCATACACTCCAGAATGAAAGCATTTGTTTAAGTTTTGTTAGTAGTTCCTGGCCTTCCACAGACAAGAATGAGGACCTTGATCTTCAGGGCTCCCTTGCTCTTGAGGAAAGTCCATTGGTCTCTCTCTTTTTTTTTTTTTTTTTTTTTTGGTGGTACTGGGCTTTAAACTCAAAGCCTCCTGCTTGCTAGGCAGGTGTTCTACCACTTGAGCCACCCCCCTCCCCTGCTCCATCACTCTCTTGATGAGTGGAGCAGCCAATCCTGGAGGAGCAGGAGGCTTGGAGTGCAGGCTGGGAACAGGACATGGTTCCTGCTGGAAGCAGTGTGTGACGATGGGCAAGCTAGTCCCAACTTGTTTGCAAGGTGGGGTTGTTCACAGGTAAGCTGCCTCCTGACACTGAGGGGACTCAGTGTGTTCAGGATGGCTATAGAGAACACAGATAATGCAGGCTTTGCAGAGGCACAGAGCTGGAAACATCCCCTGGGAACCAAGGGCAGTGATGGGCAGGAGGACCATGTGGTGCACTGCCTGAGGAGGCAGACCGTGAAGAGGGGCAAGCCGAGGCAGCTACATGCCAATCTTGAGGCTACCTGGGGGGGGGCAGGAATGGAATGAAAGGGACCCTTAGGAGACAGCATGAAGCAGGTCTTCCTTGGTCCCACTTGCCTGGGTTCCAGCTCGTGGTCACACCTGGATGTCACTGTGCCCCCGGAGCTCAGGTCAGACAAGTGCTGCCTTTGTGCGCCTGGCAGAGCTGGGGCAGGAGACAACACATATCATCCCTCCTCAGCATCTGCCATGTGCTGGCTCCAAGATGGCTTTCTGGCAGATGCCGAGAGGCAACCCTCCTCTCCACCCCCAGCTCTTGCCTTTCTTTGTGTCCTACTACATTTGGAAGCTTCCCACTGCTCTCAGAATCATGTTTCCACCCCCTGCTATGGCTTGGCCACTGCAACTTCATCTCACTCCTCTTTCACCCTTGCCCATGTGTTCTCCAAATACCAAAAACACAGTACCTCCTTCTGCCCTGAGAACTCAGCTCTGCCTTGCCTCAGACCTTGTGCACACTGTTACCCATTCTCAGAATGCTTGTCCATCAATCTGGCCAACTCTGTCCAACTGTGACTTATCTCAATGCCTCTGCTGAATGGTTCTGCCACCTTCTCCAATACACCCATCTGGTACATCATCTGTCATGCGCTCTGAGCTCCCTGCAACTGCCATCATCTGCAGTGATGTCAGTGTTTGTGGGATTAGTTCCTGAAGGTCTGTGTCTCCTCTCTAAGCTGTGAGCCCCCCAAAGGGAGAGACACAGTCCCCCAGCATGGCACATAGGCTCTTATCTGCTACACAAAATGATGCTCTTCCACCCAATCTTCCATATATCATCACCAGACACACAAAGAGCCCCTGTTTAGAGGATCATTTTTCTTCCCTTCCCTTCCTTTTCCTTCCCTTCCCTTCCTTTTCCTTCCCTTTGCTTCCTTCCTTCTTTCCTTTCTTTTGGCAGTACTGGGGTTTAAATCCAGGGCCATGCACTCCACACCTCCAATCTTAGAATAATAGCAAGGTGGTGGAATAGGAAGCTTGAGGCCTTTGTTCTCTTATGAAAAGGTTTAAGACTAAATAAACAAACAAACAAATAAATCAACCAACCAACCAGAGACTGGCTAAAAAATATATATAGAAGCTTTCGGAAAAAAGTTAAAGATCTTCAGCAATCAAGAGAATGCCCAGTAAGGAAAAGCCACACTCAGGATGGTAAGAAATTTTCTGGTGTTGTACTCCCTCATTGCCCTGCTCTCGGATAGGCACTGGAAATACTGGACAAAGGCTTTAAAAAAAGTATCTTAAGGATGCTGAAGTGCTAGAAGAAAATACAAAGAATTAAAAGAAATCAGGAAAAGGACATATGACAACAAATAAGAATATGAAAAGGGAGACAGAGATTATAAGAAGGAAATAAATAGAAATTGTGGAGTTGAAAATAAAACTAAATAGAAAACTTGACTAGGACATATCAGTAGAATATTTTAATAGGCAGAAGCATCAGCAAACCTGAACACAGGACATCTGAAGTTATCAAGTCAGTGGAGCAAAAAGAAAGAAGAATGAACAGAGCCTAAGGGACTTCTGAATACCATTAACCATACACACAAAATTAAGAGTCCACAAGGAAGAGAGAGAGAGAAAAGGGCAAGGGATTATTTGAAGAAACAATTGCTGAACAATTCCCAAATTTGAGGAAAGACATGAATACAAACACTTAAGAAGCTCAGTGAATTCCATGGAGGATAAACCCAGAGATCCATACCAGGACATAATAATCTAACCAAATCACCAGAAGACAAAGGAAGAATCCTGAAGGCAGCAAGAGAAAAGTGACTCATACCTAACAAAGAATCATTTGGATCACCAGCCAATTTATTGGCAAAAACACTGGAGGCCAGAAGGAAGCTAGATAATATATTTAAATTGTTCACTGAAAGGAAAAAAAAAATCTGTCATCATAGTTGGGCATGGTGGTACAGGCCTGTAATCCCAGCCAGCACTTGGAAGGCTGAGGCAGGAGGATCAAGAGTTCCAGCCCAGCCTGGGCTACACAGTAAAGTCCTATCTCAAAACAAATACAAAACAAACAACAAAGAAAATCCCCTGCAACAAAGAATTCTACATTCAGCAGAACTACCCTTCAAAAGTGAGGGGAAAATGAAGACATGCTCAGATAAATAAAAGCTGAGTTCATTACCACTAGCCTTGTCCTCCAAGTATGCTAAAGTTGAAATAAGTGGATATAGACAGTAATTAAAAACTATCACAAAATGTAAAGACTCCCAGCAAAGGTAAATACATGGAGAAATATAAAAACCAATGGGGCCACATCAAACTAAAAAGCTTCTGTACAGTAAACAATAAATAAAAAAGGCAACCTATGGAATGGGAGAAAATATTTGCAAACAAATTAATTACCAGGATATATAAAGAACTCTTAAAACTCAACAACAAAAAATAACTTGACTTAAAAAAAAGACGGGGACATATTTCTCCAAAGATGTACAGATGGCCAACAAGCACAGGAAAAAATGCTCAACATCATTAATCATTACAGAAACACAAAGCCACAATGAGATATTATCTCACATCCATTAAGATGGCCACTATCAAAAACAAACAAAGAACCCCTCCCATAAAAAGACAAGTGTTGGTGAGAATGTAGAGAAACTGGAACCCCTGGGCACTGCTGGTGGGAGTGTAAAATGGTATACCTGCTATGGAAAATAGTATGGCACTTCCTCTAAAAAGAAAAAAACAGAATTATCATATGATCTAGCAATACCACTTCTGAGTACATATCCAAAGAAACTGAAGTCAGGATCTCAAAGATATATTTGCATAACCCATATTCATTGAAGCTTATTCACAAAAGCCAAGAGGTGGATGCAACTCAAATGTCTGTTGACAGATGAAAGAGAAACAAAACATGGTCTAGCCACACAATGGAATATTTTTCAGTCTTAAAAAAGAAAGCACTGGGGATTTAGCTCAGTGGTAGAGTGCATACTTAGCATGCATAGGTCTTGGATTCAATCCTTAGCAACACAAAAAAAATTAATAAAAGGAAGGAAATTCTGACATATGCTACAACCTGGATGAACCTGGAGGACATTCTACTAAGTGAAATAAGCCAGTCACAAAAAGACAAAAACTGTATTATTCTACTTATATGAAGTACCTAGAGTAGTCAAATTAATAGACACAGAAAGTAGAATGGTGGTCGCTAGTGACTGTGAGGAGAGGGGAATGGGGATTTATTGGATATAGAGTTTCAACTGGGGAAGAAAAGGTTTAGGAGATGGATGGATGGTGGTGATTTTTTTTTTATTGGTGATGTTTGCACAACAATGTGTATGTACTTTAGTCACAGAACTGTACACTTAAAAATGGCTAAGATGGTAAATTTTGTTATGCATACTGTTATAGTTTGGACATAACTCCAAAGGTTCATGTGTTAAAGCATGGTCCCCAGGTGATAGTGCTATTGAGAGGTGATTAGATCGTAAGGGTGCTAACTTCATCATGGGTTAACCCATTGATGAGCTCATATCTGAATAGGCTATTAGAAGATGGGGCTGAATTAGAGGAAGCAGGTCACTAGGGCATGCTTTTGAAGCGTATATCCTGTTCTCAGCCCCTTTCTCTTCCCACTCTCTCTGTTTCCTGACTGTCATGAGGTAAGGAGCTTTCCTCCACTATACCCTTCTGTCAAGATGTTTCTGGCTTGCCACAGGCCTAAAAGCAATGGAAACAGCTGGCCACAGATTGAAACTTCTGCAACTGTGAGCCAAAATGAATCTTTCCTCCTGTAAGTTGTTTATTTCAGCTATTTTATCATAGTGGCAAAAATCTATCATATTTTATTACAATAAAAATAATCTTTCAATGGCTGAGGCAATGTGTGGTATCAGTAACATAAGTGGGTATAGGTAGGGCTGTAAAGGAGAGGAGGCCAGGCAGGTAACATACATGAGTTCTGTGAGTGGAGGATGAAAGAAAATGCAGTGGAGGTGGGGAAGAGGCAGAAGGTGGGGCCTGCCCACCACGGGAAATTCAAACTCTTGGTTCTCATCATGCCTCACTTTTTTTTAAATTGTATTATCGTTATTCTGGGTGTACATTATGACATTTACAAAAGTTCTTACAATATATCATAGTTGAATTCACCTCCTTCTTTTCTTTTTCTTTCCTTTTCTTTTTTGGTGGTACTGGGGATTGAATTTAGGATCTCACACTTGCTAGGCAAGTGCTCTATCACTGGTAACACAGTGCCAGTCCTTTTTGCTTTTAGTTTGTTTTCAGATAGGGTGTTGTACTTTTTTGCCCTGGCTAGCCTCTGGCTGAGCTCCTCCTACCCACACCTTCCGAGTAACTGGATTATAGGTGTGCATTTGTCATGTCTCACTCTGAAAAAGGTGGTAGGTCATGCCTTACTGTGATTCTTCCTGCCTTAAATGTTCTAATTTTTTTTTCCCTCCACACCCCTGCAACTCTCCTAAGACATTTACTGCCACCGTGAACCCTGGCCACTGGAGGCCCTTTCCTTTAGCTCTATGGTGGCTCTACACACTTCTACTTCACTGGTGAATTATATGTGGGATTATTTATGTGAGGCTCTCTCCTCCTGGGTCAGATGATGCCTCTCTAGGAGCAGGGACCAGTCCACCCATTCCAGGACCAGTCCACCCATTCCAGAACCTTCCACACCCAACATGAGGCCAGAGGCTGCTCAGCAACACTTGCTTCTGGGGGTGGCCATCTGATGGCTTAGCTATTTACTAAGGCAAAACAGGCAGTAAAAGAAAGATGGTAGCAACTATGGTGCCCCAGCATTTGGGTGGTGGCCACAGACAGGAGCAGGATAGTGAGGTAGGACCATTTGACAGGAGGCACAGTAACCAGCAGATTAATATAAATGGGACTGACCCTTGTGAGAGAGGACAGATTGGGGACTAGTGCCTGGGGGACTACCTGATTCGGAGATGTTAGCTGAAACAAAGAGAAACATGTAGTGTGGGGAATGTCCATCCAGATAGTCAAGCTCTCACCCTACATCAGCTTCTCCTGTAGTCATCCCTTTGTTAGGTTACCATGACCCAAACCTTCAGGTTTCTATGTGATCATTAAATGCTGACTTAATTTTATTTACAGAGAAAGTTCTGAAGCGGTTATTTCCAGGCATGAATATAGAGAGAACACAAAAGCAACACTAACACTTTGTAATTGTAAAACAATTGTTTTATAAAATTCTCTTCAAAGAATCGAGTTTTATCATGTCCTAAGTGATCTATCAAATTTGAGGCAAAGTTGGCTCTTTTTAAAATTTATCTACCCATTAAAAAAAAAAAAACCTTTTCTATATCATCTCTTATGTCCAGGGGCCCAATAGGCTGGTGCCACTGCCCTCACTTTATATAGGTCCACACTGAGGTCCTAAGAGTATCTATAAATGGATTTGCCTGAAATTGTACACCTGGTATGTGGTATAGCACAGACAAGAGTTCCTGACTTCAGCCTCCAAAATGAAGGTGTTTTATTGCTTCACTGGCCTTATAAGTACAAGATGCTACTTTAGAAAACCAGTAACATTCACACGAACCAACCTACAATCATTAAAGCTACTCACCAACAAGTTCAGGATGATATTAACAGAGTCCAAATAGAATAGCATTTTGAAGAAGCACAGAACCAGGAAGAGCCTGATCCACAGGCCAGTTCCCTGTCTCTGAGGCCCAAGTCTAAATAGCAAATTCATTCCATTGGTTAAGGTGTTTGTCTACAACTAAGACACTTGTAGGACACAATCACATTTCTGTGGGTACTTCAAACACTCAGTGAGGGACATTACTGACCAGACTCTCCAACAGGTTCTCTGAGGAAAACAACCTTATTTAGTCTGTTCTTTAGAGCGAAGAGTGAGGCTGTAAGGAAGGAAAGCCAGGCGGGGAATGAGCAGAAGGTGGGGCAGGAAGCACGGTGCACAGAAGCAAAAAGAGGCTTGACTCCTGCCAGGGGCACCTCTGTCAGATGGAGGCAGGAGTCAGAGGAAAACATGAGTGTGGGGTCAGGAGTCTGCCCTATCCCCTGACTAGCTTTCTAGGAGCTGTGGACAGCAGGTTGGCCCTTGGAAAAACATGCTCCCACTGACTTGGACTGGCAGCTGCCTAATCTGTTGGCTAGTTTTTCCCAGATTTTCATTGAAGTAGATGAAAGGACAATGATTGCAAAGACTGTCACACATGCTGAAAACATATTTAAAAAGAAAGCACACAGAGGTGAGATGGGAGGATCCCAGTTCACGGCCAGCTGGGGCAAAAGTTAGTGAGCATCTCTGTCAAAAAACAAGCCAGGAGTGGTGGCTCATGCCTAGAATCCCAGTTAGGCTGGAAGTGGAGGTAGCAGAATCTCAGTCTAAGGCTAGCCTTGGACAAAAAAGTGAGACCCTACTTGAAAGAGACAAACTAAAGAAAAAAGGGTTGGAGGTGTGGCTCAAGTGGAAGAGTACTTGCTTAGTAGGTGCAAGGCCCTAAGTTCAAACCTGCAATATAGATAAAAAAAAAAAAATTAAATAAGAAAAATTAGAAAACCACCATTCTCCTGATAGGTGTAAAAAGACTTCTTAGCAAAACAAAACAAAACAAACATCCCTTCCCCAAAAGAAATTTAAAAAACCATACATGAATTGTGTCATTTTCCACCTGCTATTTTCTTTTCACAGGATTTGGTGGGAAGAGAGGCATTTCTAGACCTCCTTACACAAACAGCTGTCCACCTCTCAGGTTCTGCCAGTGAGGCTCTAAGAGGGAGACAGATACACAACATAAGCCAACAGTTTGAGGCAGGACAGACTATGGAGATGGAACTTGAAAAGCAGAAACAAGAATTCAGAGATAAACATTATACTAATAAACAGTCTGATTAAAAGTGCACAAAAACCATTTTCTTTCCTTCACACTCCCTCATCAAGCAGTAAAATGGTGCTCTCCCCCCAACTTCTGTCATTGTTTCAGATGATCATTATACTTTAGGGATTAAGCATGTACACCTTCAAGAAAACTTCCTGGTCTACTCCACTCCCTTCTTTTGAATGGTAATCATTAAGAAGTCACAAAAAAAGACATTCATGTTGCAAGGGCCTAGATTTAGTATCTCAGAGCTTAATGTTTTCAGACCTAGTTGATAACTTCACAACACTGTGACAGCAGATATGACTAAAATGCCTAAGAAAAAGAATATGTAACAGGAATCCAACTCCCCTCCCCAATCCCACTTTTCCTACCATTTATACCTTTGCTAAAACAGCCCATTCACAAACAGCCCATTGACAGACAAGCCAGGCCTTGTCTGTCAGGCAGTCTGCCCTTTTGCTTTACTTGCTGAATAAATCTGTCACTTGCCTTGCGTGTCCCTGCCTGAAATTCTTATTCTCTGTTCAGGGACAAGAATCTAAAGGGCTGAGTTTTAAGGAGTCCTCTTCTCCTTTCTGGGGCATCTCCCTGGGACTGTAACCCACCAGTAACATTTCCAGGGCAGAAGTAGGGGGATAAAAACTCACCCAGTTTTGGATTGGTAACATTATGCTTGCCAGATTTTTTATTACATTGTTAACACAATGGTAACACCAGCAGGGAAACCTCCCTCAGACAAATGCTATTTCCATGGATCTGTGCCTTGGTCTGAGGGAGAGTCCTTGCAATCACATTCACTACCCACCTCTTCTCAAAGAACCTCCTTCTTAGATGTTTGAAATTCTCCCACGGGTAGCTATGACGGGAACTTCCCCTTGCATTCTGTATGATGTAAAATGTGTGGCTGGGATCTAGGTGCCTATGGAGACATTTAGAATGGCCCAGGAAATTTCAAGTGATTGGTTCCTTTGGATGATCTATCCAGAAACACAGGGTTTCGCCTACCTCTTAAAACCATCCAGTAGCTTCCAACTATGCTTAGAATAAAAACCATCCTCCCTTCTCTATCCCATAGCATCTGTCTTTCCTTTTCCATTCTCTTGGCTGTTGAATGATTACCATTCTGGCACCCAGCTCTGTCCATCCCAAGTCTCTCCCTTTAGTTTGAAGCACCGGTGACTACAGGTCAGCTCAGGCAGAAGTACCCTGACCCCTTAGCGCTCTTTTCGGTCACCACCGCATCAAAGTTTACTGCCTTCTCATCTTCAGTATTGTCTGGAGGGCAGATCTTTCCCGTTTGCTGAGCTTCTTAACTGGACTGTGCGATCCAGGGGGGAGGGGCCTGCTTGTCCGGCCCCCGGCGCTAAGCTGGGGGGCGGGTCAGCAAATGCTAGCGCAATGAATGAATGCGGCGGGGCTGTAGGCTCTTTGGGAGGAGAGACCCTGCTATTCCGCCTACCCTGCTGCTCACAACAGTGACCCTCACGGTCACTGGCGTCCAGACATCCAGGGAGGACTAATGGAGCCGCGACAAAAAGGCAGCAGGTGAGGGAACCCGCCCTCCAGAAGCTGCTGCTTGGGACCGTGGTGGTGTCAGGCGCGTGGGCTGCACTTCGGGGAGCCTGGACCCTTCTCCATTCTCTGCCGCCTCCAAGGCGCACCGACCACATTTGCGCGTGGAGAGGCTCACCCGCGCCAGTTATGCCGGTCAGAAGAAACCCCGCCGGCCCCGCTTACCAGGCACAGCGCCTTCTGCCCCACCCACGGATGCGGGTGCTGCCTCTCGGGCAGCGGGCAGGCGGCGGACGGAGGGTACTTCCCAGCGATCCTGCCCTGGCCAGCGTCACCACAGCCTCTACCCGCGGGTCGTGACCTCGGGGATCCCTTGAGCCTGGCCCCGCCCACGTGCGTCACCGGCCGGGCGGGGCGTCGAGGCCCAGTTGCGCGGGCGCAAATGGGCCGTCTAGACTCAGTGGCGCAGGCGCAGGCGCAGGCGCGGGCGGGGCGGGGCGACGCGACGCAAGCTACTGCACAGGCGCGGGCGGGGGCGGCACGTCGAGGCCCAACTGCGCAAGCGCAGCGCTTAGTGGCTGGTGGGGGAGTGGTGGTGGTGGCCTCAGTCCTACTTAGTGGTAGAGTTCCCTTGCTCTTACAACCTTGACCGGCTTGTGGAATTTGTCCTAGATCCCTCTACATCTAATTTTCTTTCTTTTTTCTTTCAAGGGAATACGTGATAGAAAATGCATCAATGGTGGAGAAGGCAGAGTGATCAAGTCTCCCCCATTCTTAGCCCTATTTTCTGTTGTCTTCCTGGAAGCCACCAAGTTGCCAGCTCCTGGAATGCAGCCCTACTTGTTTACTCGATATCGCCGAGATCCGGGCTGCCCAGATGGCCACCAAATCGGTCGCCTTCCTTCCCGCCAGGGACGTCCCTTTTCTCGGGTGCCCTTGCAAGAGGCTGCCCACTGAAGGGCATCTGGCCACTGAGGTGCGGGTGCGCTCCGCATCTGGGCCCCTGGAGAGCTAAGACGTGAGGATTCAAATCCTCGAATGGTCACAAATTTGTGGTCAAGACAGGACACCTCCGAGGGTAAGTGCAGGACAGGGTGCATAAAACAGAACTGGCAATCAGGGCATGCAGTAGTCCTGCAGATCCACTCGACAGACTGCCACCCACGAGCACCTGGTTAGATAGTGCCCTCCTTTTACTCTCCCTTTACCTCGTCAGACCATCGAGGTTTGCTTATGACTGCAGCTGGCCATATCGTTCGTTTTTGGTGGACCCGAAAGGTGTTTGGAGTTGTTTGTTTGTGTTTTGGTGGCATTGAGTTTGAATTCAGAGCGTTGTCTTGCTTTTTTTTTTTTTTTTTACTTTATTTTCAGATAGGGTCTTGTGCTTTTTGCCTGGGCTGGCCTTGGACTGCTTTATCTCTGCTTCCCTCCTACCTGGTATTGAAACTGGAGTTTTGAACCCCAGGCCCAAACTTCTGGAATTCCATATGCCCGGTCCAGCTACTTACACCAGTACACCAAATAAAGAGGCATGGTGAAGGACAGAGAAAGGATATTTATTACACGGTCTGGGATATGCTGTAGTAAGAGGCAGAGTGAGTATGCAGCCCATGTTCAGCCATCTTTGGGGTACAGACATTAGCTATAGGTTTAAATAGAAAGAATTTGGAGCAGGGGGAGAGGTATGCACAGTTAAATAGTCTCACTCACAGATGTAGTCTGGTTGGTCATTATTTCAGTCCTTGTTCTGAAGAGGTTCCCAAAGTTGTAAACCAGAGTCACTGTCACCTGGCAGGTGGTCTATCCTAAGAAGCTGTACTGTTAAGGGTAGTTTCAGTCCTTTGTTGTAAAGATGTTATCAAGTTCTGTCTTTCCTGGAATCCAAGGTGATTGCAAAGTGCCTTTGGAGAGAATGGCTTAGAGCAAAGATAAATACAAAATAAAAAAGAGATGCTATTCTTTTCTCCTGCTTTTAGTTAATTTGTGGGCCCAAGTAAGGCATAGGGGCTTTTCAGCAAAAGCAGTTTAAGCCACTCTTACAGTATTGAAGCTGTGAATCATTACACCAGGCTTGCTTGTTGAGATGGGGTTGGGGTAGGGTGTCAGGGAGGTCTCAATAACTTTTTGTCCAGGCTGACCTAGAACTTCAACCCTCTTGATTTCCACTTCTTGAGTACCTGAGATGAGCCACTAGGCCTGGCCAGTTGTATCTTTTTATAAATAGTGATACAGGACCCCAAGGATTACCTTGGTGCACACCTGTAGATATAACTGTAGGAAAAATTCTTATAAGTATAATTGGCTATGGTAAAGAATATGCCTTTTTAAATTAAATACTGCATAGATACGTACAATGAGATGCTTTGAGGTGGCAGCGTTTATGGGAATTCGCCACAAGTGGAGTTTAATCACGGCACTAATTAACACTCCCACAAAAAATGTGAAGAAATGTTCCCCCATGTTTCACTAGTGGAGTCCTTCCAAACCTTTGGGTCTTTGCTAACCCAATGTTTATAAAACTATTCTTAACAGTTTTAATTTATTTTTTTTTGATATTTTGAAATCCCTGTTCATGGAACTGTGGTGGCTATGCTTCTGTCTACCTTGCTCACAACATCTTTTATCATGCCTCCATTTGCACCATATTTCACTTTTAGAGTTTCTAGAATTTGCCTAAGTTTTGGGTGTGCTATTTACTGCTTGGAAAACTTTCCCACCAGGTCTTTTGTTTCTCATTTGTTTAGACTTAGCTCAGAAATAAGATAAAAAAAAGTAAAAAGAACAAAAAAAGATAGCTTAAATACCATTCATCTAGAGTGGCCCCCCTAGTTTATTAACTATTCTATCATTCTTTATATATTTTCTTCATAGGACCTATCACATCAATCTTTTTTTTTTTTTTTTGACTTGTTTATTGGGGCATTGTGTTTGTTTCACTACTGAAGTGTAAGCTCCATGAGAGCAAGGAACTCTTCTGTCCTGATCATTGTTGTCTGCAGCCCTCTGCCTGGCATATGGTGCCCACATCCCACAGCCCACTTCCGACTTCTGCTCTCCACTTATGGTGCAGAGTTCCCATAAATGCTGCCGCCTCAAAGCATCTCATTGTGTCTTCTTTAGAGCTTACCTTAGGACTTCATCTGGAAGCTCTCAGAGCAGGCATATCTTGGGAGTTTAATTTCCCCCAGGGCACCTGCAGGGAAGGTCCCCAGGCTGCCTTGGAAGGACCCAGTCCCCCTTTCTTATTTGTCATTTTCAGGAATAACTAGAATGTGCTAGGAATGTAACATCTTGAGACAACAGAGAGCTGGCCAAGAATGCCCAGGCTCTGTTCCCCCTTCTTCAGTGCTTTAGCCCAGAATATAAACCCAGGGTGGGCCGGGCACTGTGGCTCATACCTGTAATCCTAGCTACTCAGAAGGCAGAGATCAGGAGGATCGCCATGTGAAGCCAGCCTAGGCAAATAGTTCTTGAGACCCTATCTTGAAAAAACCCATCACCAAAAAGGCTGTGGTGTGGCTCGAGATGTAGGCCTGAGTTCAAGCCTCAGTACCACAAAATAAATAAATAAATAAAAATAAAATAAAACACAGGGTGGGCTGCTGTCTAAGGTCCCTCATTTCTAGGGCAATCAGACGACATGCTCAGCTTTCCTGAGCCTTGGGAGATTGACTGACAATGAATCCTAGGCTTCCGTTGCCCCTTCCTGCTTATCTGCAAGCAATAAATCTGCTTCATGTCACTTGTTGAGCATGAATGTGTCTTTCACTAGACACATTTCACTAGAGACATGGTGGTGACCAGCACACAGCTTCACAGCAGCCCTTAATTTTAGGTAAATGCCTCAGACTTCTGTTCCCAGAGGTACAATTTCGAGTCCCCAGCAGGGTTAGCCTCAGTTACCCACAATGTTCAGTAATGTTTCCTTGGGATGGCTTTCCCTTCTTCCTGTGCTTTCTTTCCTTTTTTCTCATACCTACTTGTGGAGGTCACCTCCCAAATAAACTACCTGTGGCTAAGCTCTTGTCTCACACTGCCTTTGGGGAAACGCACATGAAGAAAGTAGTCGGTTCTTGCTTCAGCAACACATATACTAAAACTGGAATAATATAAAGATTATCATGGCCTCTGTGCAAGGATGACACATAAATTTGTGAAGCATTCCATTCTATATTTTTTAAAGAGACAATATTCAAAATGTTAAAAGAATTATGGTTCTTTGGAGGTTTTCACTTGTCAGCAGGAAGCAGCAGGTCAGTCCTGTGGGTGGAAGACATGGAAGCTAACTAGTACCCACCCCACGAAGGCAGGAGATGGAGTGGAAAACAGGAAACTAAGAGATAGGTTATAGCAGAAATGTAGGCAAAGCCTCTGACAGCAGGAAGATGTGACTGGCCCTGTTTTAGGAGGCTGAGAAAGTTTTAGAAGAAGTAAATGAGTTTTTAAACTACCTCAGTTTACCCGATGTGACTATGAGGAGAGGGAATCCACTGTTTTCTGTGGTGCCTGCTCAGATAGGCCCATCTACTCCCACCAAGCCAAGAGGGCAGCTGCAAATCTGTCTGCTAGATGAAGCAGGATAACATGGGCTCCGCAGTGTCTCTGGTGGCAAGGCTGCCAGTACTCTTCCTGCCGCATGCACTCCACCGCAGGGGCCCGTGACTCCTGAACACAGGGCTTTCTTTTGGCCAGAAAATACCCAGCCACTGGAATTCCAGGCAGTGCTCCAGAAAGTGGCCTTCGGCTGGCAACAGGAATATAGACCCTGACTCCCCAACTCCTCAAGCAGGGCAGTAACTCTTTGGTGTGTCAGCACTGAAACGGAGCCTCAGTTGCCCACTGTTTTGACCCAGATTGACTTCTCCTCTTTTCTGTCTTGCTTCCCCACCCCTCTACTGCTGTTTCCTGGGGTCAAATAACAACTTGTCCCCAAGTACTTGGTCAGGATTTGTTCTAAGGGGAATTTCACATAAGACATCTGTTGCTCATAGGTGATTTTGATAATAACACTGAATAAACTATCTTAAGTTGCTCTCTGATTTCTTCCTCTGGTTCCCTGAAATCCATAATCACAAATTACCAATATTCTTTTTAAGTCCCCCAGAGAAGTCAGACTCTCTTTGCTCATGGCTACCCTTTCATATTCTGAAATCTAGTACACATTTGGAACAATGAGAGGGAAACCTTACTTTGCACAGAGGAAGTTGGTTTTTATTGTTCCTCCCTGCCACACTGGCCATTCATAATGTGGTCTGTTTTGATTTCCCGATGAAATGGTCCAACAGAGGTCACCTTATACTGCAGTGACAAGCTGATTGAGACAACTAGAAGTATAGCTACGACACAGGCAAGTAATATTCTAAGTGATTCATTAAATACCTGAGTAGGAGGGGGCTGGTGTGAATAAATTGTCCTGTTATTTTGCTGCTACCCTCTCCCCAATGCTTTTAACATTTTACTATTAAGTATGATATTACCCTTTATCAGATCTAGATAATTTTCTTCTCTTTGTGGTTTAGGGTTCTTAAAAATTATTAATGAATGTTGAATTTTATTTTGTTTTGTGTATTTCATCTGTTAAGATAATCATAAGGCTTTCTCCATTAATTTATTAATGTGGTGAATTAGATTCTCATGTTGAATCATCCTATGTTTCCAGTACAAAGCATTTTAAAATACATTGCTGGATTTGATTTGCTAACATTGTGTTTAGACACTTTGCTTCTATATTCATGAAAGAGATTGACTTTTAATTTTCTTTTTTTTTACTAGTTTTCTTTCTATACTTGTTTGGATATGCTCTCAAGATTATATTATGCCAGGTGTCGTGCCTCATGCCTATAATCCCAGCTATTTGGGAGATGGAGATCAGAAGGATGTTGGTAACAGGCCAATTCAGGCAAAAATTTAATGAGACCCCCCCATATTAATGAAAAAACCAGACATGGTGTCTTGTGCCTGTGATCCCAGCTACATGGGAGGCATAGGTGGGAAGATCGCAGTCTGAGGCCACCCCAGGCAAAAATGCAGGATCCTATCCAAAAAATAAATGAAGCAAATAAATAAATAAACAAATAAATAAAGGGCTGGGGTCATGGCTCAAGTGGTAGAGTGCCTATCTAGGAAGTAAGAGGTCCTAAATTCAAATCCCAGTACTGCCAAAAAAAAAAAAAAAGTGTAGTAGCCTTACAAATGGATTGGAGATTTTGTTTTAAAATCTTTTAAATCTGTATGGTTTGGATTTTATCTTCCTTGAATATTTGATAGAAACTGTGTTTTCTATATGAGGCATTTTAAACTGCTGATTCCACTTCTAATTCATGTTTTCCATTTCTTTTTCAGGCAGTGTTGCTATCTTTCTAGGAACTTTCCCATTTCACCTGTTTTCAACTTTATTGGCATGACATTATTCATATCTTCTTAGCATTTATAGTTATAGCCTCATTTCACTCAGAATATTATTTATTTATTCCTTCTCTTTTCTATTGATCAACATGTCCAGAAATGTGGAAATTTTGTTACTTCCTCCCTCATCAAGAACTAACTTTTGGGCTTTGTTGAACTTCCCATAACATTGTTTATATTTTAAAATATCTTCCATTTTACTATTTCTTTCTTTGTACTTTCTTTGAGTGTATTTTTGTTTTTCTAATTTAAGCTTAGCATTTATGTAATTAATTTTCAGCTCGTCTTTTTTTTAGTAAGTGTATTTAAAGCTTTATATTTCCTTGTAAATCATGCTTTTGTTCTGTCCCATAAATTTTACTATATTTTTGTTTGAAACATTCTCTAAACTCCATTATTATAATGTCTCTGTGTTCCATGTTATTTCACAATGTTTTAAATTTTTATAAAATTAATTTTAAGTTAATATTTTCATTGATGAATTTCCACTTGATTGCATTGTTCAAGGAATGTAATCTCTATGATTCTCATGTTTTGAAATTTATTGAGATCAGCTCTGCAGCCCTGTTTGTGGCTACTCATTGCAAGTTTTCCATGGTACTGAGGAAGAATGCGTATGCTTCCTCTTGGAAGCTCTTGGGCGAGTGAAATGTCTGTTAGATCATGCACATGAAGTGTCATATTAGTTAAGAGAAAGCTGAAATGCTGAAACAAAGACACCTCACATAGGCCTGAAGCATGTAGACAGTTGGTACTCAGCATGCTGACCCATAGCCAGGGGCCTCTGCTCCACGTGGTCACCACAGACTCTGCTTCCTTCAACATGTGGTGTCCAAAGTCATCCTCTCAGTACTGTCTAAACTCCAGTATGGCACGATGTGTCTTTTCCTTATCCTTGCTTTTCCAGACAGTTCTAGGCACAGAGAAAGCATTCAACAATATTTGTTATATACATAACTCAATAAAAGAAGAAAAGTCTTCTCCCTTCATCTACCTACCCATAAAATTTAATAATCAAAAATTGTTTTGAGATACTGGGGTTTGAACTCAGGGCTTTATGCTTGCTAGGCAGATGCTTTACCATTTGAGCCATACTTCCAGCCCAGATTTTTTCTTTTAAATGTTTTATTTTTCTTTTCCAATGAGTAATACATGGCATGTCTCAGAATTGCAAAGATATAAAAAAATGTACCATGATCATCTTCCCAGCCACCAGTTCCCTTTCCTGGAGGTTACCACTGTTAACAGTTTGTTTCTATTCTACAGAGGCATTTTGTGTATATACTAGCATATGTGCACAGGTTTCTAATTCATTTTTCAAACCACAACAAAATGGTTCAGCTTCTACCTTATTTATTCCCTTGTTTCTGAATTCACCTTTGAGAATGTGCTGATTGTTATTTGTTGAGTAGACACTAGGTGTCAGTATATAACCATAAGAACGGAGGCTAGGGGGTTGTCCAAAAACAGTAAGACAACAGGTCTCTCAAATATGTGTATATGTATGCCTATTTTAATATTCTAATGGGAACTCAGATAAATTTAACATCTATTATAAAACTGAGCTGTGGAGTCTGACATAGGACTCACGTGTTTAGTTTCTGGAGAAAAACACAATTAGAAAGCAGTTTCCTGTCCAGACTCCCCAATTATCCTTCCTAAATCATGTGTTTGCTTAAGTCTCATTCCTCAAAACTGTTAGCTTCAAATGATTTAAACTCAAACCACAAATGTAACCTGTGGTGTCGTAGTATCAGTGAGTTCAAAAAAAGAGTTAAGCCCTATGAGTTTGCTCATATCTGTAATCCCAGCTATGCAAGAGTTGGTGCTCAAGAGGATTCCTGTTCAAGGCCAGCCTAAGCAAAAAGTTAGTGAGACTCTGTCTCAACCAATAAGGTGGGAGTAGTGGTTCATTCTTGTCATCTCAGCTGTGCAGGAGGCATAAATAGGATTGTAGTCCAGGCTGGCTTGGGCAAAAATGCTAGACCCTAGCTGGAAAAAAAAAGACTGAGGCATCACTCAGGTGGTAGAATGCCCACCTAGCACAAGCCAAGCCCTGAATTCAAACCCTAGTATGGGTTTCCTCCAAAAGAATTGACCCCTTTCCTTGTGCATGTTCTCTACTCTCCTCCCCCATCCCTCAGCCACTAAGTTCCTGTCTCCTGGGGGCCATGCCTTACCCATTTCTCCCACGGTTCTGATGAGGTTCAAGGTATAGGCAAGAATAAATGAGTATTTCCTTTACTCAGTGCCCTTCCCCAATCAAGGTATGCATTCCAAATACATCGTCCTATATGTGTTTTTCATTCAACACCACACCCTAAATGTAATTCATTATTAATACCTACAGAGATAATTAAGTTTTTTTAAAGCTCTTTTAAAATTGAGCTATACTTTACTTGTGGTAACTGATCTTAAGTGTTCAAATCTTTCATACATATTCACACCTGTGTCACACCAATCCTTTATGATGGCCTGGCTCTCGTATCATTTTCATTCCGACACATGGTATAGTGGCTGGCAAATCCAGATCTAATTCAAAGCCTGCTGTGTAAAAGAGTTTGTGTGCCAGTATATTAAGCCTTATGAGTGTTACAAACATGGAATATCCTTAAGGAGCTAGCATCTGTCCACTGAACAGTCAGGTTACAAAGCTATATAAAATAGTAGACTGTGTTTAGGAGTCTAATAGCTATAATTAGTCATCTTCTTAATCTCTGCCTAAGATACTCCTACACAGCCACCGTGCATTCATCAAGATCAGAAATGTAGCCAGGTATGGTAGCGTACACAAGTAGTCCTAGCTACTTGGGAGGCTGAGGCAGGAAAATCAATTTGAGGCCAGCTGGGCAACATAGGGAGACCTCATCTTAAAAAAAAAATCAGAAATTTGACACTGATACAAGCTATCATTAAATCCACATAGCCTAAATTTTTCTGATTTATCAATAGTATTTTTAGAGAAAAAAAATTAAGCAGAACAGAAGATTTTTTATTACTGTTCTTCCTTTCTGGTCCAACAGACAACCTTAGAGCATGTATTGCATTTAGTTGTCTATTAAATTTTTTTTCCATCTAATTTTTCTTTGTTTTTCATGACCTTGCCATTTGTGAAGAGTATGAGCCAGTTACTTTGTGGAATAAATGTCTCTTTGATGTGGTTTGTTTCCTTCAAAACAATGTGACAATGTGTCCCAATGTGACAGTGTTGAAAGATGGTGGGGCCTCTAGGAGGCAGTTAGGCCACTAAGAATTCACTCATGGAATTCTTAGGAAGAATTCATGGGGAGTGAATTCTCTTCCTGGGATGGATTAGTTACTACTGGAGTGAATGGATATAAAGGTGATTGGTCTTCTTCTGTCTTCTCTTTTGTTCTCTCTTGCCATCTGATCTCTTCTGTACTGTGTCCGTTTCCTCTTCTACTTTCTGCCATGATTTGAAAGCACATGAAGTCCTCACAAGAAGCCAAGCTCTCAGACTTAGAGAACCATGAGCCAAAATAAACCTCTTGGGTTTGTAAGTTACTCAGTGTGTCAATCAGCTTTTGAAATGCTACGACAAAAATGCCTGAGATAATAAAATTAAAAGAAGGAAATGTTTATTTTGCTTCATGGTTTCAGAGGTTTCAGTTTATGATTATTGGCTCCATTACTTTTGGGCCTATGGTGAGGTAGAACATCACGGTGGGAGCAAATCATGACAGCTGGGAAGCAGAGACAAGGGACCAGGGTCCCAAGATTGCCTTCAAGGACATATCTCCAGTGATATGACTTCCTTCCTCTAGGCCTCCATCACCTCCCAATAGTGCCACAGGCTGGGGTATAGCCTATGTCCCTTCTTTGGGGGACATTTAAGATCCAATCCACAATACCAAATCTGTTTTAGCATCAGCAAATGGACAAAATCATCTCTTAGTTTGTGTTTGTTTGGTGTTTCTTCAGAGCTAAGTTCAGGTTTGCATTGTTGGTAGCAATGCCACAGAAGTGATAGTGCATTCTCAGCACATCATATCAGATAACATTTGACATGATGTCAAATTGTCTCATTACCTTTGATGTTAAACTTTGATCACTTGGTGAAGATAGTATTTGCCACTGTGTGCTCCTGGTGGAGCCTGTCCTTGGCCATGCACTTTTTTTCTAGCCTGGCACAACTCTAGCTTTTTTGCTCAAGTCAAGTTTCCTTAGCTTCACAGTAATACTTCCAGATCCCCACTGCTTTGACTTGAGTTCCCTGGAAGCAGAGTTGAGAAAGGAGGGAACTGGGCTGTTTCTAGACCAGCTCCTGTCAGTCTTTGGTCAAGCAGCAATTCCCCTGCCTATCTGACCTACTGAATATGGACTTCTGGAAAAAGCCTCAGGCACAGAGATCATATCTTGGCAATGGAGTTGATACTGAGGGCCAAAGGAAAAGAAGGCCTGATGCCTGCTTCATAAAATCTTAGAATTTTAGGGAAAAAAGAATAATCTAGTCCTCTCTTTCCTCACCCCAATTGGGTCAGGGATGAGCTTCCTTGAACATTGCATCCTCAGTCATGAAGAGGAAATTCAGACAGGATAACTTACTGTTGGCCCTATTTCCCTCCGAATCTGACAAAGGCAGTTACCATACCATAGATTTAGTCATCTCCTCATAGGGCTTCTCATTGGTTGGCTTGAAATAGAAGACTTAAATCAGTTCCTACCATCCCAGATCAAACTCTGAATAGTAAGTATAGAGTTCCAATGTCTTTATGATTTGTTGAGAATAATCAAAGGTTGATGAACATAGGTAGATGGTGGTAGAATGGTAGAGCAAGCATTAGACTGTAAATCTAAAGATAGAGGTTGAATCCTCTTTATAACAAGTCCTGAGGTGATAGTTCACATTGATTTGGAAATTCAAAGGAGCATCTTCAATTCTGCTGGGGCTTTCCCTTACTTTTATCCCTAAATAGTGGGAAAAGTAGATTGAAGCCAGTTGATTAGAGTATTTTAGCTGTTAACTAAAATTTCTTGGAAGGAGAGTCTATCAATCTATTAAGAATTTAGCTTAATTAAAGTGTTTGATTTGAGTTTGTAAAATGTAAGATAAATGCTTGCAAGCCTTATTATAGGAATTAAGTTTAAGTACTTACTCAGGACTTTGAAGGCTCTTGGTCTTTTTCACTTAAATTCCTAGTTTAAGGCACATAATATAGGTGCTAAAGGGAGGATTAGAGATGTGATGATCAGTGGGGGGAGATAAAAAAATAATCTTTGTTTTATGTTTTACTATTGTCATTTTGCTTTTATATTATTAGTAGTTAGAAATAATATTAGAATTGTAGAGTAAGTTAATTGTATGTAGAAATAAATTTAAGAGAGCTATTACAGCCATGATAATGGGTAATACAATGCTGTTATTTTTCATTGTTTTATGACTGATAATTCAATTAGGTAGGAATTCTGTTAGGGGAGCAAGTCTCCAAGTGATAATAGAGTAGTTAAAGTTACTAAGGTAATTAATGGAAGTTTATTTTATGAATGAAATGGAGTAGTAGTGTTGGAGTTGATATTATTAAATATTACAAATATTGTAATGATTGGATTAAGTTGCATTAAGTCCTCCTCACTTAGAAGGACTGATAGATTAGCCATAGTGAGAATATGGTTAGAGTCAATTGTTGGAGAGATTTGATGTAAGATTGAAATTGGTGCTGGTTTCTGTCAGTTTAATAAAATTATTTCAGAAGTCAGAGAAATGCCTTGTGTTACTTCTGGTAGACAATGCCTGGAGACATCTAGGTGCTGCTCTACAGGAACAGGATATTGTAAAAGTGGAATCCCTAATTACTTGTATCTTTGTGCAGTCTGTGTTGAAGGGGGAGGATGACCAGCTTTAGATGAGCACTCCAAAAATAATTAACATGCCTATGTGCAGAGTTGAGGAGGAATCTGACCCAAAGCTTTTTTTTTTTTTTTGTGGGACTGGGATTTGAACTCAGGGCTTTGTGCTTGCAAAGCAGCCACTCTACAGTTTGAGTCATACTTCTAGTCCATTTTGCTCTGGTTATTTTGGAGATGAGGGTCTTACAAACCGTTTGCCCAGGCTGGCCTTGAATCCCAATTCAGGCGTGAGCCACTGGTGTCTCACCTGACCCAAAATTTTAAGGTAAGGGAGAAAGCTACAAAAGGAAGGCAGAGGTGCCAACTTTTATCCTGCTTTTAGTTACTCACTGTGCATCTGCAGGCTCAAGTGAAAAGTCAATATTTTAGTGAATACAGCTTCTAAATCCCTGTTATCAAATTATGAAGTAGTAGAAGAAAACATAGAGGAGCACTTCAGAACATTCGAATAAGCAAGAATTTTTTGGATAAGACCCAAGAACATAAGAAACAAAAGCAAAAATAGACAAATGGCGTTATGTAAAACTAAAAAGCTTGTGTGCAGCAAAGGAACTGATCATCAGAGCAAAAAGATAACCTACAGAATGGGAAGAAATAGTTGCTAACTATCTATCTGACAAGGAGTAGATCTCCGATTATGTCAAATACATAAGTTCTGGAAATCTACTATACAACATAGTGACCTTAGCTAATAACACTGTGTTGTAGACCTAAAATTTACTAAGGGAGTAGAACTTGTGCTAAGTATTCTTCTAAAACAACAACAACATCAACAAATCCCCCAAACAATAAAGGGGTGAGAGGAAATTTTGAAAAGTTATGGATATATTTATGCCTTGAGGTGGGGATGAAATTTATGGGTGTACATATAATCCATCCCCAAACTCATCAATATGCTTTACTAAATACAACTTCACATATGTCAATCATACCTCAACAAAGCAATTTAAGGGAAAAAGAATTAAATCCATCCTTCTCAAACTCTTCCAAAAAAATAGAAGAGGAGTGAACTTTTCTAATTCACTCTATGAGGCCAGCATTGCCCAAATACCAAAGGCAGCCAAAGTCACTACAAGAAAAGAGAACTACATGGTAATGTCCCTTTTGAGTGTATATACTAGGCAGGCTGGGCTGCCTAAATCCTGTAGACTAGGTGACTTAAACCACAGGAATTCATTTCTCATGGTACTAGAAGCTGGAAGTCCCAGATGAACGTTCAGCAGGATTTGATTTCTGGTAAGGGATTTTTTTCCCCCTGATTTGCAGATGGCTGCCTTTTTACTGCAGTCTTCATTCAGTTTTACTTTGAGTACCTGCAGGGAGTGACAAGGAGAGCTCTCTCTTTATTCAGCCAGTGGCTCATGCCTGCAATCCTAGCTACTCAGGATTGTTGTTTGAAGCCAACCCAGGGAAATAGTTTGCAGTACCCTATTAAAAAAAAAAAAACCCATAACAAAAAGGGGCTGGTGGGGTAGCCTGAGGTGTGGGCCTTGAGTTCAAACCCCATACCGCAAAAAAAAGTTAATGGATTAGAAGTGTTAACATTGGGCTGGGATGTAGCTCGGTGGTACAGCGCTTGCCTAGCATGCGTGAGACCCTGGGTTCGATCCCAGCACCAAGAAAGATTAAAAAAAAAAAAAAAGTGTTAACATTGTTAGCATGACAGTACTCCCAAAAGTGATCTACAGATCAATGTGTTGACTTTTGAAATCCCAAATGCCTATTTTTGCATAAAAAATGAAAAAAGGTGATTTTAAAATTCATTGAGGATTTTAAGGACTCCCAAATAGCCAAAGCAATCTTGAAAAAAAGAATTTGAAACACTCAAACTCACCAATTTCAAAACTTGCTACAAAGCTGCAGCAAATGAAGAAGTATAATGGCGTAAGTATGAATGTATAAACCAAAGGAATGGAATTGACAGTGTGGAAATAGACCCATAAGTCTATGACCAATTGATTCTTTTTTTTTTTCTCAGTTGAGTTCTTTTTTTCTTTAAAAAATTTTTTTTTATTCATATGTGCATACAATGTTTGGTCATTTCTCCCCCCTTCCCCCCCCTTTCCCTCTGTCCCCTTCCTCTCCCCCCATACCCCCTTGCTACTAGGCAGAAACTATTTTGCCCTTATGTCTAATTTTGTAGAAGAGAGAGTATAAGCAATAATAGGAAGGACCAAGGGTTTTTGCTAGTTGAGATAAGGATAGCTATACAGGAAATTGACTCTCATTGCTTTCCTGTACACGTATGTTAGTTACCTTCTAAGTTAATTCTTCTCGAACTAACCTTTTCTCTAGTTCTTGGTCCCCTTCCCTTATTGGTCTCTGTCACTTTAAAGTTTCTGCATTAGTTTCTCTGCATTGAGGGCAACAAATGCTATCTTGTTTTTTAGGTGTCTTACCTATCCTCATACCTCCCTTGTGTGCTCTTGCTTTACGATGTGATCAAAGTCCAGATCCCTTGTTGTGTTTACCCTTGATCTAATGTCTGCATATTGAGGGAGAACATATGATTTTTGGTCTGAGCCTGGCTAACCTCGCTCAGAATTATGTTCTCCAGTTCCATCCATTTACTTGAGAATGATAAGATTTCATTCTTCTTCATGGCTGCATATAATTCCATTGTGTATAAATACCACATTTTCTTAATCCATTCATCAGTAGTGGGGCATATTGGCTATTTCTATAATTTGGCTATTGTGAATAGGGCTGCAATAAACATGGGCGGGCAGGTGCCTCTGGAATAACCTGTGTCACATTCTTTTGGGTATATCCCCAAGAGTGGTATTGCTGGATGATATGGTAGATCTATGTTTAGATTTTTAAGAAGCCTCCAGATTTTTTTCCAGAGTGGTTGTACTAGTCTACATTCCCACCAACAGTGTAAGAGGGTTCCTCTCTCCCCGCATCCTCGCCAACACCTGTTGTTAGTGGTGTTGCTGATGATGGCTATTCTAACAGGGGTGAGGTGGAATCTTAGGTTTTAATTTGCATTTTCTTTATGGCTAGAGATGGTGAGCATTTTTTCATGTGTTTTTTGGCCATTTGAATTTCTTCTTTTGAGAAAGTTCTGTTTAGTTCACTTGCATGTTTATTGGTTCATTAATTTTGGGAGAGTTTAGTTTTTTGAGTTCCCTATATATTCTTATTATCAGTCCTTGGTCTGATGTGTAGCTGGCAAATATTTTCTCCCACTCTGTGGGTGTTTTCTTCAGTGTAGAGACCATTTCTTTTGATGAACAGAAGCTTTTTAGTTTTATGAAGTCTCATTTACCTATGCTATCTCTTAGTTGCTGAGCTGCTGGGGTTCCATTGAGAAAGTCCTTGCCTATACCTATTAGTTCCAAAGTATTTCCTACTGTTTCCTGTATCAACTTTAGAGTTTGGGGTCTGATATTAAGATCCTTGATCCATTTTAGGTTAATATTGGTATAGGGTGATAAACATGTATCTAGTTTCAGTTTTTTGCAGACTGCTAACCAGTTTTCCCAGCAGTTTTTGTTGAAGAGGCTGTCTTTTCTCCATCGTATATTTTTAGCGCCTTTGTCAAAGATAAGTGACTAATTGATTCTTTTTGACAATTGATTTTTGATAAGGTGGCCAAGATCACTTACTGGGAAAGAAAAGTCTCCTCATCAAACAACACTGGACAACTGTATATACACAGGCAAAACAACAAAACTGGACATCATATACAAAGATTAACTCAAAGTAGATCAAAAGGTATAAATGTAGGAGCTAAAACTATAAACTGTTAGAAGAAAATGTATGGATATATCTTTATGACTTTGAATTTGGCAATGTTTTCTTAGCTATGACAACAATAGTATAAGGCAATAAAAGAAAAACTAGACAAATTAGACAAATTTGGGAGTTGACAGAGTGGCTCAAGTGGTAGAGTAAGTGCCTAGCAAGTTTGAGGCCCTGAGTTTGACCCTCAGTACTGCCAAAAAAATTTAAAAACTTGTTGACCAAAGGACACTATCAAGAAAGTGAAAACGAAACCCACAAGATGAGAGAAAATATTTGCAAATCATGTATCTAAGAAGGTTCTGGTATCCCAGGATATATAAACAACTTACAAATAAATGACCCAATTAAAAATGATGAGTCGGCTTGAATACTCTTTTTTTTTTTTTTTCCCAAAGAAGATTATATGGCCAAAACACACAGGAAAAGAAGCTAACATCACTAGACATCAGGGAAATACAAATCAAAACCATAATGAGATACTCTACTTCCAATAGGTTGTCTTTAAGAAACAAAAAAGAGGAAGAAACAAGAGTTGGTGAGGATGTGGGAAAAGTAGTCCTTTGTACATTGCTGATAAGAATGTAAAATGGTGCAGCTATTATGGAAAACAGTGTTTTGGTTCCTCACAAAGTTAAAATAGAATCACCACCTTATACAGCAATTCAAATTCTGGATATATGACCAAATAGAACTAGAAACAGGTATTCAGACAAATATTAACAAATATCCATAGCAGCATTATTTACAATAGTCAAAACATGGAAACAACCCAAATGTCCATTATTGCCAGACAGATAAACAAAATGTGGCATGTACATACAACAGAAGGTATGTACTGAGCCCCAAAAGAAAGAAGTACTGAGACCTGCTACACTCATGTGGAATGTTCAGAATAGGCAAATCCTGTAGAGATGAACAGTAAATTAGTGGGTACCAGAGGCTAGGGAAGAAGAAAGAAGGGGAAGGGGCTGTTAATAGTTTTCTTTTTGGATTAATGAAGATATTCTAAAACCAGGTAATGGTAATGAATACATAACTGAATATGCTAAACCCAGCAAATTGTGCACTTTAATAGGGCAAATTTTATGGCATGTGAATCACAATAATTAAGCTGTTATAAAAGTAGCAAGTGTTTTCTTTTTGCACCATAGCTATTAAATTTATGAAGTTAATACACATTGACATAATTCTCATACAATTGATGTAGCTTAATCAGATTTTGCCATTCTGTTAATGTCTTTATAACAAAAAAATATCTTTGATCAGTTGTCATGTCTCATCTCCTTTAATTTGGGACAAATTCTCAGTCTTTCCTCCCCCCATGAGCATGGCTTCTTCCTTCCTTCCTTCCTTCCTTCCTTCCTTCCCTCCCTTCTTCCTTCCTCCTCCCTCCCTCCCTCGTTCCTTTCTTTCTTCCTTCTTTCTTCTCTCTCTCTCCCTCCCTTCCTTCAGCCAGATTTAGTTTTCTCTGCAGAAAAGAATATCATGGCTTCACTTAAAGACTTAATAATAGCCAAATTTTTTTTTTAAATTATGGTCTGTCTTTTTTTTTTTTTTTTGTCAGTACTGGGGTTTGAACTCAGGGGCTCATGCTTGCTAGATAGGCACTCTACCACCTGAGCCATTCCACCAGCCCTGCACTCTGCCTTTTTAGACCTGGAGAGGCATATTGATGATTTCCTGATTAAAAAAAAGAGTAAGGTGTTCTTTGCACCTCAAAGAAGTTGAAAAAGGCTTGGACCTCTTTGATTCATTGAGAATTCAGGTATATTAAAACATAAATAGGAAAAATGGGTTTTGACTATGATGAAATAAGGAATAATGGTTGCCTATGGGGTTGAGGCAGGGGTGAGTGGAGGGTAGGATGGGTTGGCTGGGAAGGGTCCCTGAGAACTCTCTGAGGTGACAGGGGACATACAGTTGTTCACATTCATAGAAGGGTATGCTTGGGAGTCAGAGATGACTCTCTCTCTATATTACCCCCAAGTACCCATAACATATCTTATTAGTGGTATGGGTGCTCATTGTGAGGGCTGAGGGTGCTGACATTGGCAACTCAGTGTGAAATGCACCAGAAACACAATGTGTGATGGGTGGATGGGGCACAGGTTTGTGATAAGGTAAGTGTGGCAAAATTATAACGATGGTGGCTCCATGTAGACTCCTCTGAACACCTCTCTAAAGGTTGCTTTAATTTACTATAAATTCTATCAACTCTTCTGTGTGTTTTGAAAATGTAAAGGATAAAATGAAAAATAAAATAAAAAATGAAGGATAAAATGATGGGGGAAGACAAATGACCAAAAGTTACAGTATATTTTAGTTGTCTGTATTTAACAAGTAATGCCTTTAATGTGCCAATGTACAGAGTAATGAAGTTGGGCCGTCCACAAGATAACTGTAGAATTATTGAAAATACTAACAGTATTTTAAGAGGTGTGGTCAGGTCATGGGAGGCAAGTTTAACATTATATGAAGCAGTTTTTAATTTTTAAATTCTGAAAGTGTAACTCAAAATTGTACCATGTTTTGTACAAATGGAGACTTTTATACAGAATTTGGAGACTCCTCCAAAGCTTGAATTTGTTGGAGCCTGAGGTAATATGGTCCTTGTGCTCTGATGTTGACATTCATTACAAAGGAGCTCGTCACCATGTTTTATAGAGGAAAAGCAATAATGGGACAGTCTGTACACACAGGAACCCCAACTAGCCTCTTCGCCCCTGAAGGCCCTTTAGCTCTTTGCTGTGCCTGAAAATAACAAAGCATCTACATTTACTAAGCGGGAGGTGACAGGTCCTCCCCATCTCTTTCTATTCATGGCTTCAAATTAACAATTAGTGGCTTGAAAAATGAGCCAATCTGTCTCCTGTAGGGGAAAAGCCATGAGCCAAGCCAATTAGCATCCTGGTTCTGGCTGCCTTGGGAATTTAATTTAGTCTCACGGCCCATTTAAGGTCTCCAAATCTTGTTGTGTCCTGAAGAGGGAAGTCATGATTGTTAACTGAGAGGAAGCCCCTGGGGATCCATGTGCTGAGGATGCCCTGCTGGGTTGGCTGGCCAGGTCCCAGGGTGGGGCGGCCTTTGTCAGGCCCACATGCCTTCTCTATTCTTCTCTTAGGACCTAGCAGCTGGCTTCAGGCAGCACAGGCGTTAACCACCCGCAGAGGGAGTGGCCGCTGCCCTCAAATAGCTGCACACTTGAGCAGGTCTTTTGTCTGCCTAGTAGACATTCCAACTGCCCATTACCAGTTGGCCTTCACACAAAGGAGGGTGGCCATGCGCAGGACAGTCTGTCTGGGCAGCATATTGTTGAGTGATCTGTGACAGTTTGTAAGTTGCACCTTCTATGGAACTAGTACAGGGAATGGATGCTGTGCTGGAGAGGACAAGGGCCTAGGGAGGGCACAGGGAGCAGTGATTAAAGCAGATGATTTAATTAAGGAACTTTGAGGAATTGTGGAATCAAGATATTGGGGCTCCAGGGGACATTTGGGAAATGATCTAAGACTTTTCTCTCCAGGACGCAGTCAATCCTGATGATATGGAATTTTCTTTTAAAGAAATTCCAAAGCCTCCTGCATTTAACAACTGTTGCTGGAGAAATAATCTTTCAATGATTCTTATTTAAAAACCTGCTTCTGCCTTCTCAAGTGGTCATCAGGAACAGCTGGTTGTCCATCTATGATGCTTCAGAGTTTGAAAAATTGCTGCTAATGATAACAAGGACATTGATCATAGGCCTGGTCTTGTTAGGCCACCTCATTATACCCTTCTCACAACAGCCCTAGGTGGTTGAAATGATTGTCAACATTATAGAGATGAGAAAACTGAGTGAGGGTTAAGCAACCAGCCTACTGACATAGGAATTCAAGTCCAACCTGGCCTGTCCCCAAGCCTGTGCCATATGCCCTCCTCGCCCCTCCCACAGCCTTCTCTGCCAGTGTTGGCTTTTTACCCCTGCTGTCTCGTTCTGGGCATGGCTCCCTGGACAGCAGGCACTGGGCCCATACTGTGGGAGGGATGGGAAGAGTTTGCTGCTGACTGTAGGGCTTTGCTTTAGCACCCCGACATTCACAGCACCCAGTACACCCGGGCATGCAATGAGCAATGGCCAATGTGATCTCGGGAGAATCTTCCAGAAAGCCAGTGTGAAACAGTTGTGAATGATGTCGCAGAAGTATCATGAGAGCCAAACAGAGGTGATGGAGGGAGCTGCTATCATGAGATTTGGCTTCAGAGATGTCAAAACTAGTGACATGAAATAGGAGAGGCAAGGAACAAGTAAATGGTGAGGATCAGGGTGAGGGCCACAGGAAGAAGTGAAGACAGAGAACTGATTCCCACAGAGATGTGGCCTGATTGTGACTGACCACCTGCAGGCCACTCTGCACACAACCCACACACATCAGTGGCCTGGGAGTCTGGGTCCCCTTCTCCCTGTGTCATTGCATCCTCTGTGCCCCCTTGAACTGTTGTACTGAAGCACCTGCATGCAAATGGAAGAACTTTGTAGATAATTTTCCTTGGGGGAAATAATGACAGCCACGGAGTAATTTGGGGTCACAGGGATGTGTGTGCATGAACCAGAGACGTGTGTGAACTGAGATGCAGAGTGGCTCCCTAGAGCTGGAGAAGCAGAAAAGGTCCCCAGCATCTTTGGTGCCCTTTGTGCCCAGGTTTCACTTGGAGTAGAAGGTAGAAAGGTGGCTTCAGTGGTTGGTAGTATCAGGGCCAATGTCCTGTGGCTGTCTCAAGAGTAAACCTGCCCAGTGGGAGCCACAAGTGAACTGACTTTCCTGACAGCTGAGGACAGCATTGTGGTTAAATGTGGAGCTGGAATCAGACAGTGCTGGGCTTGACCTTGGTTTGGTCACTGTTTTAGTTTGGCTTCTCCCAAAGCAGACCACAGACTAGGATTTGTGTACAAATCCTATAGTATAGTATAGTATAGTATAGTATAGTATAGTATAGTATAGTATAGTATAGTATAGTATAGTATAGTATAGTCTAGTCTAGTCTAGTCTAGTCAATGATAGAGTAAGTAATATGTCTCCATTTTGTGAATCGGCAGTCATTTTATCCTTAGGCCTCACTTCTTGAGAAATGAAGCCTCCCTCCAGGCAGCTCCACTCTTAACAGAAATTCCCACGCTCTAAGACAGCTCCACCCCGAACAGAGACTCCCGCACATGCACTAACTTCCTTAAGCTTCCTTAAGGTGTTGTTTCTATAAAAGCAACACCTAGCCCAGAGTCAGTGGTGCACCATCTTTCCCTGGTCATCCTGACAGCTCAAGCCTGTCATTAAACCTTGCTCTTGGACGTGAGATTTTTCTCATGAGCTTTCTTTGCTAGTGGAGTTTTTCCTAACATTTTGGTGCCGTGATTCGGATCGGGTACGCTCCCAGCACTGACTTGCTCTCTTGGCCCCCACCATTCCACCCTATCTCTCTCTCTAAAAGTTAAACTCCCATTCCCTTCCTCCAGGATTTGAGCTGCTTTGCTGGGACTCCACCCCAATCCTTGAGGGAATCCTCCCTCAAGGTCCTCTCTCAGTGAGTTCTGATCTCACGTTTTCATTTCCTCGAAATCCTAGCACTAGGTCTTGGCTCCCTTTCATCCCTGGAGACTGGATGCCCTAGGACTGTGCCCCCAGTGATGGAGATGTCCCTCCTGGGAGTCCCACCTCTGCTCTCTCCTGAGGAACTGATATCTCGGGGATGCCAGTCGTATCCTCTCCTCTGTTAGGTCCCTTAGCCTAATGCCTGATCTAAAAAGGCCCAAAAGCTCATTTTTCTCTGTAATCAGGCCTGGCCCCAATATCCATTAGACATTGCCTCCAAATTGCCACTTAATGGCACTTCCAATCCCACTATTTTAAGGGATTTATACAATTTCTGTGAGCGTGTTGGTAAATGAAAGGAAACACTTTACATCCAATCCTTTTCCTATCTCTGCACCAAACTCTCCCTCTGTACTTCCTGTTCCCCTGTGCAGGTTCTATTAGCCTCTAAACCAGCCTCTAAACCAACCAAATCCTCTCCTGAGCCTCCTCCTTCCCCATGTAAGCAGACTTCTTTATGCTGCTAGCCCTGCCAGTCTCTTCCTATATTCCTGAGGGACTTTCCTGTCATGGTGTCAAGCCAGCTGCTCCTTGCCAACTTTGGCCTCAAGGCAATTCCTGCTCTGGGGGAGCTCATGCTCCTAAAGATCTTTTAGGCAACTCTTAGTCAATTTTAACTTTATTACACATCAAAGCTTTTTATTATACACTTTTAAAACTTACTCAGACCTTCATACAACATACTAGTACCAGTCAATGGGAGCAACCTAGAGGCACACATGATCAGTAATCCCTCAGGCGTGTGTCATGCCTCCAAGCTCTGCCTTCCACTCCCTTACCTAAGATGTCAGGACACCTTTTCTGCTCCCTCCATGGTCTCACCGAGTGTCCTTTATCTCTGTCTGCCTTCCCCTCCCTGGGCTTACTGGGACCCTGGCCTCCCATGAAAAACTCATAGCATGGTTCTTTTGACTTAAGTTATTCCCACTAGTTTGTCATCCCCCTCTGTCCAAAGCAACTTTAAATCAACTGCTAGGCACCGGCAGAGGCAGAGGTGCCTGCAAAAACACTGCAGCTGCCACACTCATGCCCTAATGCTGCCCCCACAAGAGGAGGAGCTCATGCACGGGGATGCCGGCCCCTGGGCACAGCGGAAATGCCTGCCATAGCTAAGAGAACCCATAGAGAGGACCCAACACACATCCTAGGCTGCCAGCCACACATGGCAGTCGCTGTAGCCTGAAACTCCAGTGCCTCTGCTGGGATGGGGTTTACTATCTCAACTAAAAGCTCAAATTCTCTTCCCCTCCAGGCAGCTATCTCTGCTGCCCCCTCCTTCAGGAACAAGTAGATTCCACAGTGTGGACTGATGGGATGACTGTAGGGCAAGTCTGGATGGCCCTCCCTATTCAAATAAAACTCAAAGATCCCTCACAGTTGCCACACCCAAAACAATATTCCCTCAAGCCTGAGGGAAGATGAGACCTTAATCATAAATTCCTTAAAAAAACCAAGGGCTACTAATTAGCTGCTCCAGCCCCAAAAATAAATTTAAAATGCTTATAAAAGTTAATTTTAAAATACAAGTTACAAAGTAAACAACTGGAAAGGATATAGATAGGTATTGAATATATTTTTTGAGAAGTTAAAGGAAAAAAGGAATGGTTTTTTTGGATGAGAAAGGATTTTGTAAAGAAGGGTTTGTCCTAAAGATTGTTTCAAACAGGAGGGATAAGGACAAGCCATAAAAGGGTCTAGTAAGTTTTAAAAGTGTATAATAAAAAGCTTTGATGTGTAATAAAGTTAAAATTGACTAAGAGTTGCCTAAATGATTTTTAGGACCATGTCAAACTAAAATCAAATTCTCTATGTCTATAAAATAACAAGGTTATCTTAATATTGTCTGCTCTGAGTAACATCTACAGAAAACTGTTATAAGGAAGCATTTTATCAAAGAAATTATTTGTGTTTTCTGCTGATCTTGTTAAGCTTACTACTAAATCAGAGTTCATTTACATATTTGCTCATGTGTCTTAAATGACCACCTTGTAACAGTGTTGTCTATACTTTATCTAAATATGGTACAAACATTTACAAAGTTAAAAATATAGATTTATATAAAATAATGTGCTAAAGCTCTCTTTTATCCAAAAGTATTACATTTAACCTGCATCCTGACAGTCAGCCCCTGTTTGCCTTTAAAGATCCCACAAACCCTTCATGGCAACTAACCTGGACAGTTTTGCCACAAGGGTTTAGAGATAGCCTTCATCTTTTGAACAGATCCTAACCAGAGACTTATTAGGTTGGCACTACCCAGAGGCCACCCTTCTTCAGTATGTTGATGACTTACTTCAGTGCAGAGCCACAGAGCCCCTCATCAGCAGGGTGACTGAGTCCTTTTTAAAACGTTCTGGCCTCTAGGAATACAAAGTCTCTAAGGAGAAGGCTCAATTATGCCTCCCACAGGTCACCTACCTAGGTGTGGTCCTAAAGGGACAGACTCACTCCCTGAGTCATGAGGGAATTGACCCAATCCTCCATTTCCCACTCCCCCATACCATAAAGCAGCTTAGAACTTTCTTGGGAGTTATAGGATTTTGCAGAATCTGGATCCCTAGATATGCAGCCCTTAGCAGACACCTTTTTATGCTCTTTCTAATATTCCTATTTGGGTCTTACATAATAAATGCTCTCAAGACTGTTTCCTTTCCCCAGTAAAGGTGCAAACCAAACCAGTTCACCCGAGAAAGCGTGTGAATCCACTGCCAATGAGAAAAACCCACCACACCAGACACCCCCCCTCCAAAGTCCTTCCTTTTGAGCCCCTTTGAAATAATGTATGGCTGCTCATTTCTCTTAGGAAACTTGCCTCCAACAGACCCTGCTCCTCTGGTTGGCTACCTATCTTATCTTAATCTTCTCAGGGAACTTCTCAGAGAGCATGCAGGCCAGATCCTGCCCCACCCTATAATAATTTCTGTTATTTTTGTTCTCCTAAAGGATCTTTGACCCTCTCCATTGGAACTTTGGTGGACTGGCTCTCATCTGGTCATTCTCATGACACCCACTGCTGTCAAGCTCAAGAGGATTCCCCAGTGGCAGCACCTCTCAAGGATAAAACACCTCAGACTCTTCCACTACAGCAAGGATGAGTACTCTTGTGTACCACTGGACCCCATGCAGCTATGCCTCTCCTGCAAACTCTCTCCCTCTCCCACTCCCACATAAGTTCTTAGTCCTCATCTGGCTCTCGATTTTCTGCCATAGGTGGATTTAAAACACCAGTAGGGGCAGTGAGCCTAATTCTGGGAGCATGCATAACACTTCCCTGCTTCCTTCCCTTGGTTATACGATCTATTAGGTCCATTATAGAGGCTACTGTAGACAGAAAACAGCTGCACATGTAATGGTGCCATGGAAATACAAACTCTTAAACCAGAAAAATGCTCTTTATGTTTCTTGCTCTCCTATTTTTAAGCTTCCTCCCATGTATCATAAAAACAGTACAAATATTTCTCTTAGACTGCATGTCTGCTATTGCTAATCAAAAGTTTAACCAGTTGTACCTCCAGGGATAGCAACCTCTACAAAACTGTCCAGAGGACTGCTGTGAGGCCCCTACCAGGATGCCACAGGAGTCTGAGGATCTTGTCCCATACAAAGCCCCCTGTCAGCAGGAAGCAGCTAAGAAGCCGACGCTTCACCCCAATTCCTGATTCTCAGCCCCTACCCTCATCATTATTAAAGTAAAATGGGGGAATGATAAAGTAATAATGTCTCCATTTTGTGATTCCGCAGCCATTTTATCCTCAGGCCTCACTTCTTGAGAAATGAAGCCTCCCCCAGGCAGCTCCACCCCCAATGGCAGCCCCACCCTTAACAGAAATTCCCATGCTCTAAGACAGCTCCACCCCTAATGGACTCTCCTGTGCACACGCTAACTTCCTTAAGCTCCCTCTTCCATAAAAGCCACGTCTAGCCCAGAGTCAGTGCTGTGCCATCTTTCCCTGGCCAGCCTGACAGCTAGAGCCTGTCATTAAACCTTGCTCTTGGACGTGAGACTTTTCTCGTGAGCTTTCTTTGCTAGTGGCATTTTTCCTAACAGTCAACCCTCCATATCCAGATTCCACATCTGTAGATTCATCCAGCCAAGGATCAAAAATATTTGAAAAAAATCATATCTGTATTGAACATGTTAGAGACAGTTTTCTTCTATCATTCTCTACACAATACAGTATAACAATTATTTACAGAGTGCCGTGGTTTGGATTTTGAGCGTCTCCCAGGGCCATGTGTTAGAGTCTTGGTCCCCAGCTTGGTACTGTTGGGAGGTGATGTAAGCATTAGGTAGTGGGAGAGCCTTAGGTCATTGGGACACACCCTTGACAGTTTCCAGACATATTCCTAAAGGCTCCTTCTTCATTTGGTGAGGGGGGTGCTTGGAGCTTCCTGTCTGTGCATGGTAGCTAAGAGTGCTTCGAAGTCACCAGGAAAACCTTGGGCAGGCTCCTCTGTGGCTTTCAAGTGCTGTCTCTTGGGGATGGTCTAAGGGGATATAGTGTCACCTACTGGATTAGACATAAGGCAGTAACAGTCATTGGGGCAGGTGTCCCTTCTCTGTCATGCAGTGATCAAGCCATTGGTCCCACATGGGGGACATAGTGGTGAGGCAGGTGAGGCTATAAGCCTCTATGGCTTGATGATATATATACCTAATAGTAGTTAGCAAGTTGCTCTGTATCACTGAGTCTTAGTTTCTTCATCTGTAAAATGGAAATCTATGACTACTTTATAGCTTTGAAATGAGCCTTAAATAAGAATGTGTGCAGAAGCTGGGCATCGTGGCTTATGTCTATAATCCCAGTTCTTGGGAGGTGGAGACAGGAGGATCATAAATTCCAGGCCAGTCTGTGTTACTTAGCAAAATCCTGTCTTTTTTTTTTTTTTTTGTGGGATTGGGGTTTGAACTCATGCGTTAGCCACTCCTCCAGTCCACAAAATCCTGTCTTGATAAAACAAAACAGAAAATGCCAACCAACCAACCAACCAACCAACCAAAGAACATGTGCAGAAGGGTGTGACCATCAGTACAGTTTGGCTGCCCTTACCTAAGTGCTGTGTGATGTAGACTTTGATTCTCAAGGCAGATCTTCCTGGTCCTACCTTGCCAGTTACAGAGAGCAGGGCTTATGTTTTATAGAATGATCTCCAGTCTGGATCCAGCTGGCTTTTCCTGATAACGGCACTCAAGCAGTGGCAGTGTTGCAGGAGGGCTCAGACAGAGACTGAGAGGGCCCCAAAGCTTTCAAGGAGCAAGTTTATTAAGCAAGCCAGCAGCAACTCAGCAGACTTGAGTCCAAAGGCTGAGCCCCGAGAACAAAGGGGACTTTCCTTATATGCCATTTAGAGCAGGTTGCAGAAATGGTGGACAGCTTGTTCCATTCATAATTGCATGTTATTTCTTTGGCTGTTTTAACCTCTAAGGCGAGGTGACCCTTCTCTGTCTCCAGGTAACATTCCCCAACTCTGGTTTTACTGTAGCACTCAACAATCTCTCTTTCCCCTCCCTGCCTTCCTTGGACCCACTATTGGGTCAAAGAGCATCATCTTGATAAAGACCACAGTACCTCAGGATTAGGCTGGGTAATATCAAGCATGCTCTTAAGATAAGGAACGTTGTCCCTATTAAGATCTTGAACCCACCTAGGGTTGAGAACTAGCCCCTGAATAGATCACTGGGGCTCCATCCCTTCCAGGTCTGCACAAGGACATGGGCAAGCTTTTTTATTTTCTCATTTATCTGTAAACAGCAGCTACTCAGATTGAGATTATTCCAGACTATTGTAAGGAATTTAGCCAGCAGGTGAGGCTGGGGCTCCCTGTGATGGGGAGCCCCCCCACCATTGAGTCTCCTGAGTAGGATTATTGTAATACTTTTGTCCCAAGCAGATCAAGTCCCCTGCCAGGGTGGAGAATTGGCCTTTTGGATGGAAGATAGAGTAATACCCAATAATGGAGGTTTTCAGGAACCAAATGCTCTTCCTGTCCCTGGGGGAGTGATTTCATTAAAGGGCTCTTGTGGGTTTAGTTCTTTTGCCTGCCCTGGCCAATGGTCTCTCATATTTATTTTCTACAAACATAACACTAAGTTACATTCAGAGTTTGGACTCAGCTAGTGAGAGGAACAGGTTTTTGGCTGTAACTGAGATGGGAAACTCACTTTGTAGCTCCTCATAAAAGGAGTGAAAGACCTCATCTGAGGAGCTCTCATGAGTGATCATGATGAGTTGAAAATGCAGCAAAGAACTGGGGTCTGTTCTTTTTCCGTAGATTAAAGTGACAAACTTTTCCTCAACTTCCCAGCCTGTTTCATTGAGGTTGAAAATAGTGAAATTTACAAGGTTACAGTCCCCAAGAGTGCAGTTGGGGGTTGCTTCCCTTTTTTGTAAAAGAGTGCAGTTCCATGTGAGATATGGACTTCCCCTTTAAGCCAAGTTGTCCACCTTTTATAACCCTAATAAGGGCAGTAGAGATGTTCATAGTATGCACAACTGGATGTCCCATTGTCATCTTCTGGGCATATATACTTGTCATTTAACCTGTAGGTTCTTTCCCAGGCTAGCCCCCCACAGTTGCCCTAAGGCCCAGTGTTTTTAGATATTGCAGCACATGCATCAAAGTATATGGACACAGGTTTGTTGGAGTCATTTAAAATTTTTTTTATTTTATTCATATGTACATACAATGTTTGGGTCATTTCTCCCCCCTTCTCCCACCTCCTCTCTTACTCCACCACCCCCTCCCTCTTCCCTCCTACCCCCTCGCTACACGGCAGAAACTATTTTGCCCTTAGCTCTAATTTTGTTGAAGAGAGAGTATAAGCAATAATAGGAAGGAACAAGGTTTTTTGCCAGTTGAGATAAGGATAGCTATACAGGGAGTTGACTCGCATTGATTTCCTGTGCATTTGTGTTACCTTCTAGGTTAATTCTTTTTGACCTAACCTTTTCTCTAGTTCCTGGTCCCCTTCACCTATTGGCCTCAGTTGCTTTAAAGTATCTGCTTTAGTTTCTCTGCATTGAGGGCAACAAATGCTAGCTAGCTTTTTAGGTGTCTTACCTGTCCTCATACCTCCCTTGTGTTCTCTTGCTTTATCATGTGCTCAAAGTCCAATCCCCTTGTGTTTGCCCTTGATCTAATGTCCGCATATGAAGGAGAACATATGATTTTTGGTCTTTTGGACAAGGCTAACCTCACTCAGAGTGATGTTCTCCAATTCCATCCATTTACCAGCGAATGATAACATTTCGTTCTTCTTCATGGCTGCATAAAATTCCATTGTGTATAAATACCACATTTTCTTGACCATTCGTCAGTAGTGGGACATCTTGGCTGTTTCCATAACTTGGTTATTGTGAATAGTGCTGCAATAAACATGGGTGTGCAGGTGCCTCTGGAGTAACCTGTGTCACAGTCTTTTGGGTATATCCCCAAGAGTGGTATTGCTGGGTCATATGGTAGATCAATGTTTAGCTTTTTAAGTAGCCTCCAAATTTTTTTCCAGAGTGGTTGTACTAGCTTACATTCCCGCCAGCAGTGTAAGAGAGTTCCTTCTTCCCCGCATCCTCGCCAAAACCTGTTGTTGGTGGTGTTGCTAATGATGGCTATCCTAACAGGGGTGAGGTGGAATCTTAGTGTGGTTTCAATTTGCATTTCCTTTATTGCAAGAGATGGTGAGCATTTTTTCATGTGTTTTTTGGCCATTTGAATTTCTTCTTTTGAGAACATTCTATTTAGTTCACTTGCCCATTTCCTTATTGGTTCATTAATGTTGGGAGAATTTAGTTTTGTAAGTTCCCTATATATTCTGGTTATCATTCCTTTGTCTGATGTGTAGCTGGCAAATATTTTCTCCCACTCTGTGGGTGTTTTCTTCAGTGTAGAGACCATTTATTTTGTTGAGCAGAAGCTTTTTAGTTTTATGAAGTCCCACTTATCTATGCTATCTCTTAGTTGCTGTGCTGCTGGGGTTCCATTGAGAAAGTTCTTGCCTATACCTATTAATTCCAGAGTATTTCCTACTGTTTCCTGTATCAACTTTAGAGTTTGGGGTCTGATATTAAGATCTTTGATCCATTTTGGGTTAATATTGGTATAGAGTGATATACACAGATCTAGTTTCAGTTTTTTGCAGACTGCCAACCATTTTTCCCAGCAGTTTTTGTTGAAGAGGCTGTCTTTTCTTCATCATATATTATCAGTGCCTTTGTCAAAGACAAGTTGGTTATAGTTGTGTGCCTTCATATCTTGGACCTCTATTCTGTTCCACTGGTCTTCATGTCTGTTTTTGTGCCAGTACCATGCTGTTTTTATTATTACTGCTTTGTAATATAGTTTGAAGTCAGGTATCGTGATACCTCCAGCATTGTTCTTTTGACTGAGTATTGCCTTGGCTATTCGTGGCCTCTTGTGTTTCCATATAAATTTAACAGTAGATTTTTCAATCTCTTTAATGAATGTCATTGGAATTTTGATGGGAATTGCATTAAACATGTAGATTACTTTTGGGAGTATCGACATTTTTACTATGTTGATTCTACCAATCCATAAGCATGGGAGATCTCTCCACTTTTTGTAGTCTTCCTCAATCTCTTTCTTAGAAGTTTTATAGTTTTCCTTGTAGAGGTCGCTCACATCCTTTGTTAGGTTTACACCTAGGTACTTGATTTTTTTGAGGCAATTGTAAATGGAATTATTTTCATACATTCTTTCTCAGTTTGTTCATTATTAGTGTATAGAAATGCTAATGACTTTTCTATGTTGATTTTATATCCTGCTTCCTTGCTATAGCTATTGATGGTGTCTAGGAGCTTTTGAGTAGAGTTTTTTGGGTCTTTAAGGTATAGGATCATGTCATCTGCAAATAGGGCTATTTTGACAGTTTCTTTACCTATTTGTATTCCTTTTTTTCCTTCTTCTTGCCTAATTGCTCTGGCTAGGAATTCCAGTACTATGTTGGATAGGAGTGGAGATAGTGGGCATCCTTGTCTGGTTCCTGATTTTAGAGGGAATGGTTTTAACTTTTCTCCGTTAAGTATAATGCTGGCTGTAGGTTTGTCATATATAGCTTTTATAATGTTGAGGTACTTTCCTTCTATTCCTAGTTTTTTAAGAGCTTTTATCATGAAATGGTGTTGGATCTTGTCAAAGGCTTTTTCTGCATCTATTGAGATGATCAAGTGGTTTTTGTCTTTGCTTCTGTTAATGTGGTTTATTACATTTATTGATTTTCATATGTTGAACCACCCCTGCATCCCTGGGATGAACTCTACTTGGTCGTGGTGAATAATCTTTTTGATGTGTTGTTGAATTTGGTTTGCCATTATTTTGTTGAGGATTTTTGCATCAATGTTCATTAAGGAGATTGGCCTATAGTTCTCCTTCTTGGAGGTGTCTTTGCCTGGTTTTGGGATAAGTGTAATACTGGCTTCATAACATGTGTTTGGCAGTTTTCCTTCCCTTTCTTTTTCATGGAACAGTTTAAGGAGGGTTGGTGTCAGTTCTTCTTTAAGGGTCTGATAGAATTCAGGAGAGAATCCATCAGGTCCTGGACTTTTCTTTTTGGGGAAACTCTTGATTGCTGCTTCAATTTCATTTTGTGTTATAGATCTATTCGGGTGATTAATATCCTCTTGGTTCAGTTTTGGATGATCATACATATCTAGAAATCTGTCCATTTCTTTAAGATTTTCAAATTTATTTGAATTTATGTTCTCAAAGTAGTCTCTGATGATTTCCTGGACTTCCATGGTGTTTGTTGTTATCTCCCCTTTTGCATTCCTGATTCTACTAATTTGGGTTTTTTCTCTCCTCATTTTAGTCAGGTTTTCCAGGGGTCTGTTGATCTTGTTTATTTTTTCAAAGAACCAACTTTTTGTTCCATTAATTCTTCGTATGTTTTTTTTGGTTTCTATTTCGTTAATTTCAGCTCTTATTTTTATTATTTCTCTCCTTCTCTTTGTTTTGAGATTTGCTTGTTCTTGTTTTTCTAGGAGTTTGAGATGTATCATTAGGTCATTGATTTGGGATCTTTCAGTCTTTTTAATATATGCACTCATGGCTATAAACTTTCCTCTCAGGACTGCCTTAGCTGTGTCCCATAGATTCCAGTAGGTTGTGTTTTCATTTTCATTGTCTTCCAGGAACTTTTAAATTTGCTCTTTTATTTCATCAATGACCCATTGTTCATTAAGCAATGAGTTATTCAGTTTCCAGCTGTTTGCATGTTTTTTGTCTTTACTTTTGTTGTTGAGTTCTAGTTTTATTGCATTGTGATCAGATAGTATGCACGGTATTATTTCTATTTTCTTATATTTGCTGAGGCTTGCTTTGTTGCCCTAGGATATGATCTGTTTTGGATAAGGTTCCATGGGCTGCTGAGAAGAATGTATATTGTGTAGAAGTTGGATGAAATGTTCTGTAGACATCAAGTAGGTCCATTTGATCTATTGTATATTTTAGATCTAGGATTTCTTTATTGATTTTTTGTTTGGATGACCTATCTATTGATGATAATGGTGTGTTACAGTTTCCCACAACCATTGTGTTGGAGTTAATATATCGTTTTAGGTCATTCAGGGTATGTTTGATGAAATTGGGTGTGTTGACATTGGGTGCATATAGGTTGATAATTTTATTTCCTTTTGGTCTATTTGCACTTTTATTAGTATGGAATGTTCTTCTTTATCTCATTTGATCAATATAGGTTTGAAGTCTATTTTGTCAGAGATAAGTATTGCTACTCCTGCCTGTTTTCGGGGGCCACTGGCTTAATAGATCTTCTTCCAGCCTTTCATCCTAAGCCTATGCTTATTTCTGTTAGTGAGATGGGTCTCTTGAAAGCAACAAATTGTTGGATCTTCCTTTTTAATCCAGTTCATCAAACAGGGCCTTTTGATGGGGGAATTAAGTACATTAACACTAAGTGGTAGTACTGATAGGTATGTGGTGATTCCTGTCATTTAATTGTCTTAGTTGTTTGAAGGTTTGGTTGTGTGTACCTAAGTTGAGGTTATGCTCTACTTTCTTGCTTTTTCTTTTCCTGTTATTTGGTGCTGCCTGCCCTTTCATGGTTATGTTGGGTTTCATTTTCTGTGTGCAGAATCCCTTGAAGAATCTTTTGTAGTGGTGGATTTGTGGTCACATATTGTTTTAGTTTCTGCTTATCATGGAAGACTTTTATTGTTCCATCTATTTTGAATGATAGTTTTGCTGGGTAGAGTATCCTATGGTTGAAGTTATTTTCATTCAGTGCCTGGAAGATCTCATCCCAAGCTCTTCTTGCTTTTAGTGTTTCTGTTGAGAAGTCTGCTGTGATTTTGATGGGTTTACCTTTGTATGTTATTTGTTTTTTCTCTCTTACAGCTTTCAATATTCTTTCTTGGGTCTCTGTATTTGTTTTTTTAATGATAATATGCCATGGGTTAGATATATTTTGGTCTGGTCTGCTTGGTGTTCTGGAGGCCTCTTGCATCTATATGGGCATGGATTTCTCTAGATTTGGGAAATTTTCTGTTATTATTTTGTTGAATATATTACACATTCCCTTTGCTTGCACCTCTTCTCCTTCTTCAATGCCCATGATTCTCAGGTTTGGTTTTTTGATGGAGTTGGTGAGTTCTTGCATTTTTCTTTTCACAGGTCTTGAGTTGTTTAACTAATAGTTCTTTGGTTTTTACTTTAATTACCATTTCATCTTCAAGTTCTGAGATTCTGTCTTCTGTTTGTTCTATTCTGTTGGATTGGCCTTCCTTTTGTTTTGCAATTCTGTTTCGTTCTTTTTTCTGAGGTTTTCCATATCCTGAGTCGTTTTCTCTTTAATGTTGTCTATTTTTGTCCTGAGTTCGTTTATCTCTTTATTAATTGTGTTCTCTGTTTCACTTTGGTGTTTATACAGTGCTTCTATGGTTTCTTTTATTTCTTTTTGTGCTTTTTCAAATTCTCTATTTTTGTTGTCTTGGAATTTCTTGAGTGTCTCCTATACATTTTAGTTGACCATATCCAGTATCATCTGTATAAAATTCTCATTGATTACCTGTAGTATTTCTTCTTTTAGATTATTCTTGTGAACTTCAATTGGTTCTTTGGCACAGTTTATCTTCATTTTGTTGGAGTCTGGACCTGAGTATCTGTTTTCTTCATTTTTCTCTGGTTCCTGTACTAATTTTTTGCTGTGGGGAAACTGGTTTCCCTGTTTTTTCTGTCTTCCCATCATTGCCCTTGGTGTTGTTATTGTCCCTGTACTGTGTACAATTAAGTATTTTGTAGCTTGTAATAATAACATTGGCGATATTTAGAATGGAAGGTTGGAGAGGGAAAGCACAGAAGTTAAAGAAAGAGGGAAAAACAAATAAGCAAACAAAAAACCCAAAACAAACAAACAAACAAAAAAGTTCAAAGATATAAATGGAGAGATAGTATACTAATCAACAGTAAACTGAACAGGCATTAGACAGAGAGAGGATTGAGAAAAAAATGAAATAAAAAAAATCTCCAAGTTCAAATGCAATAAAGTTTCAGTCTTAATAATTTTGGTGTTAGTCCCTCAGTCTCCAATCCTGGAGATGGTGTCTCAGAAGTAGTTCTGTCATTGTCTCCTCAAGGGGGAAAAAAACCAAATCAAACAAAACAAAACAAAACACCACAAAGTGTCCCAAGTTCAAATGCAATACAGTTTCAGTAAGTTTTTCAGCATGCAGGTGTAGTTCGGTTGTTGTCTCATCAAAGGTAGGGAGAAAAAAAAAAAGAGTCTGGAGACAGTGCTGTGAATGGCTATCTGAGGCTGTGGCTCACCTGCCCGCTGCTGTCAGCCTGATGTTGCTGGAGGCTTTATTTACACAGATCTGTGGGGTGAGCTTAACACTCACCTAGCCCCGCAGGGTTTGTTTACTTAGAGTTCTCCTGGTTGCGACCGCCACTGCTACAAGCTTTCCCCTTTCCAAGCACACTGGGGGAGGTGATACTGCACCTGCTTTCTCTGGCTGGTTTGTTTATTTATAGTTCACATGGGAAGTTGGCCTTCCCCTCTCTCCTGCAGAGTTTTCCTCCCACTGCCGCTTTTGCAAGCTTTCCTGCTCCTGGTTGCTGGGTGGGTGCCGCTACTCCTGCCTTCTCCAGCCGGCTTGTTTATTTACAGTTCCATGAGGGATTGCCCCTCCCCCCTCTTCGGCACTCAGGGTGCCCTGCCCTCTTTGCTACGTGTCTTTTTTGTTGTTATTGCTTATTATTCAGGTTTTTTTTCTTTTTTCCCTAGGTGGGAGTTGGTCTGTCCGGGGTCTATGCTGATCTGGCCCAGGGTTGTCTGTGTACCATGTGCCGCTTAGCTTACCTTGTGGTCTGCTTCTTCCCAAGCGATCTTGGTGCTGGCTTCTGGAGCACAGGAGCCCTCCTGGTTTCTCCGTTTAATGTGAAGTGGGAATGCCATGCACAGGCTGGAGGTGTGGAGGAGTCAAAGTTTTGCCTCTTCTCAGTGGTTTTTCCTGTAAGGTGTATCTCTAGTGTCTCTCCAAGATTTTACTTTAGGAGGCACACTTTCTGCTTCCTCCCTCTAGCCGCCATCTTGGAATCTCCTGTTGGAGTTGTTAACCTGGGTGTGGTTAACGAGCTTTTCAGTGATGGTGATGCTTCGGACCTCTAGCCATTGTTCCCAAGACAGATGGGGCTAAAACATATATACTGACCATCATGAAAGCACACTGAGTAGGTGATATGGTTGTGGGTGCATGATCAGCAATGGTACCTGCACAGGAATAATAAGTATGGAAAACCAAAGTTTTGGTAACAACACTCCCCACTCAGGTAGTGTGCATACATGAGTCATAGTCCAAAGCCTGGGGATTCCCAGGTAGAGAGCTGACCAGGATTAGCGAGAAGAAAACACAGAAGTGACTCATCCTCAAAGGTGAGTTGGGCAACACCTCAGGCTTTGCCATGCATAGACTAGTTAGTTTCCAGAGCAGGGTTGATGTCTCATTGTCCATGGTATCCTGGGAAGCAGGGTTCTGCTGGAGAAGGGCGTGGATGTTGTATGGTGAGGCTGGATCCAGGATGCATCCCCATTTAAGGGAAGCACCACTAGGCTGTGGTGGATCCAGGGAATGATCTCTTCTACCTTAACTGTGGGGGGGGCAGACAAAACAGCAACAAAACTGCCCCTCCAGTGTGGCTTTAGCAGTTGAACATTTTATTCCTTTACCCAACAGCATCCCTTGGTTTATAAGGGTGCGTGGGAGTTGTCAGGCTAATAGGGAGTCTCTCTCTTACCCAGTTATTGATTATTGAGAGAGTCAACCCAAGGGTTTGTATCTGCTGTCTCAGGGTGAGGTTACCTATTTTCTTAAGGTTTCCTTGCAGGCCCTTGACTAAAGGGGATGAATGCCCAAAAAAATTTTCCGAAGGGCAGAGACCCATCTGTTTGGTGGGGCTTGACTTAATCCTGAGCAAGGCTATGGGCAGTAATTGATCCCCTAGTATGTGGGTCTCCTGGCAGTTTTCCCAGTTGTAATTTTAGAGTCCTGTTTATATGTTCTACTTTCCCTGAACTCTGGGGGCAGTAGGCTGTGTGCAGCTTCCAAGTTATTCCTAACTGCTTACCCATCAACCACATCAGCCACAAAGGCTGGCCCACTGTCTGACCCAATAGACACAGGTATTCCAAATCTAGGGATGATTTCCTTTAACAGGCACCTGGTCACTTCCTGGGCTTTCCCAGTGTGAATAGGGAAGGCTTCCATCCATCCTGAGAAGGTGCAGAAAAACATCAGCAAATACTTGCATCCTCTGGCCTGTGGCATCTCAGTAAAGTCCACAATCAGGTTTTCAAAAGGAGTTCCTCCAACACTTTGCACCTGAGGTGGCACTCCTGGCTCTTGTCGGAGATTGTTTCTGGTACATAAATTGTACCTCTCACATACTGTCTTACTTATGCTGAAAAGTTTGGGGATAAAGAATGCTGGGCCAGAGTGCTCTCAAGAGCTGTCCACCCTGAGTGAGTTCCTCCATGGAACTGCTTGACAAATGTAGGAGCCAGTGACTCAGGTATGGCAATGCAGCCATCAGTAAACTTCTGCCATCTGTCCAGTACAAAATTTTCTCCTTCAGTCTCAAACCAAGCCTATTCTTGTGAAGTATACCATGAGTTCCATTCAGATAATGGACACAGGAACAAGGCAGCTGCCAGTGAGGCTGAGGTTTGTCCTCCTGTGAGGGCTGCTCGCTTGGCTTCCCTATCAGCCTTTTTGCTCAGGCTGGCTTCAAACTGCCACCCTCCTGATCTCTACCTCTGGGGAGGGGGTTCTGTCATCTAGTTTTGTTGTAAATTTGTCCATGTATTTTAATTTTGCTAAGTGCCATGTTATTTTTTACATGGGATTCAAGGAAATTCAAAACCCATGTCTTTCCAGAATCCTAGTGGATCATCCTGGAGTTGTGGACATGAGGAATATTCCTGAAAGCTTCCATGCTAGGATGACTGCAGTAATGCAGCTACAACGAGAGTGACTATGAGTCACAAAAGTGCATCTTCAACTCAACTTCCTCCCAGTGCAACTCAGCAGCAGGGGTGTAAGGGAGAGGGTTGGGGTGGACTGGAGTAGCTGTAGTTGCAGGTTTTACAAGAACATATGACTATGTGAGTGCACTGCAAGGACTCCTGTCAAAACCTTGGGAAGGGCAGGTGTCCACCATTTTGGTAAAGATGGAGTAAACTAGTGTATCTCCATGAGATGGAATAATATGCAGCCCTGGAAAATAATGTTTGTCAATTTAAAAATAACCTTTTTAAATAATGAATGTGTATTGTAGAAAATTAGAAAATACAGATAATAAAAAATACAGAACATAAGAAAATAAGAATATTCCTACTACCCAGAGGTTATCACTTATACACTTTAGCATATGTCCTTCCAGATTTTGAAATGTTTTAATGACAGTTAAAATGACTGTAAGCTATACAAAATGAAAAAAAGTGTAACAAATTGTACCTACAATATGACATTGAGTAAAATTATGTATGCATTGAAAAGTATTCAGATGCAATATGTTAAAAATGAAAAATGTTAACAGGGCTTATTTGTGGATCAAAGGCTTATGAGTGATTGCTATTTTCCGCTCCAGCACAGAGACTTTTATAATCAGAAAAAGAGTCATTTCAGAAAGCGACACGCAATTGTGATGCATGTGAAATCGGATAAACAGCTTATTGTGTCTGATGATTATGTGGTGCATTGTATGTTTAGGGTTCCTCCCTCCCAGAGAAAAAAATCAAATCAGATTGAGATTTTGTCCCCTGACATTAACACGTGGCATTACAGGAGCACGTACGTCATGCGCTCCATTCATTGGCATGAGGATTATGTCATCAGGGGAATAATGCAAAATTCTCGAGGTACTTTGCTCTAGTAATCGGAACTTCATTTATCTCTAAGCTAGAACAGGGATTTAATTCTTTAACGATGATCAGAAAATGCTTTTAGGAAGATTCCGTTTCTATTAAACAATTTCTTAAAGTTGCAGTAAGCACTGTGTGGCCCGCTTTTGCCAGGTGAAACCTGCCCAGGGCTTGAAGGGACAGCTTCCTTTGCCTCCAAGACCACAGGAAAAAATGCCATAAGATCTATGGAGGAAAATACCTTGGAAGAGGAAAAAGTTAACAGAGGTTCAGTTAATGTTATTGACTATGTTTTGGCAGGGTTTTCTGCCCTAATCTATTTGGGGGACTTTGACTTCCCAAGCAAATGCCGCTTGGTGACAAGACTCCCACTACTGACCACCAGACTGGTCCCCAAATCATTTGAACTTTAGCTCGTCAATTGAAATCAGATTTATAAAGAAGAATGAAACTATGTCATTTGCAGGAAAATAGATGGAATTGAATGGAGATCATCATATTAAGTGAAATAAGCCAGACCGAGATGGACAAGTATCGTATGTTCTCTTTCATATGTAGAATCTAACAAAAAGTGATTGACATGAGTATAAAACAGGGACTGTTTGATGAGTGAACAGGGGACAGGGGCAAAGTGAAAGAGTGATGTGGTGATCCTATACTTTAAAGACCCAAAAAAACTCTACTCAGAAGCTTCTAGACATCATCAATAGCTATAGCAAAGTAGCAGGATATAAAATCAACATAGAAAAATCATTAGCATTTCTATACACTAACAATGAGCAAAAGTAAAAAGAATGTATGAAAACAATTCCATTTACAATAGCCTCAAACAAAATCAAATACCTAGGTGTAAACCTAACAAAAGATGTGAAAGACCTCTACAAGGAAAACTATACACTTCTGAAGAAAGAGATTGAGGAAGACTATAGAAAGTGGAGAGATCTCCCATGCTCATGGATTGGTAGAATCAACATAGTAAAAATGTCAATACTCCCAAAAGTAATCTACATGTTTAATGAAATTCCCATCAAAATTCCAATGACATTCATTAAAGAGATTGAAAAATCTACTGTTAAATTTATATGGAAACACAAGAGGCCACGAATAGCCAAGGCAATACTCAGTCAAAAGAACAATGCAGGAGGTATCACAATACCTGACTTCAAACTATATTACAAAGCAATAACAATAAAAACAGCATGGTACTGGCACAAAAACAGACATGAAGACCAGTGGAACAGAATAGAGGATCCAGATATGAAGCCACACAACTATGAGCAACTTATCTTTGACAAAGGAGCTAAAAATATACGATGGAGAAATAGCAGCCTCTTCAAGAAAAACTGCTGGGAAAACTGGTTAGCAGTCTGCAAAAAACTGAAACTAGATCCATGTATATCACCCTATACCAAGATTAACTCAAAATGGATCAAGGATCTTAATATCAGACCCCAAACTCTTAAGTTGATACAAGAAAGAGTAGGAAATACTCTGGAGTTAGTAGGTATAGGACAAGAACTTTCTCAATGAAACCCCAGCAGCACAGCAACTAAGAGATAGCATAGATAAATGGGACCTCATAAAGCTAAAAAGCTTCTGTTCATCAAAAGAAATGGTCTCTAAACTGAAGAGAACACCCACAGAGTGGGAGAAAATATTTGCCAATTATACATCAGACAAAGGACTGATAACCAGAATATACAGGGAACTTAAAAAACTAAATTCTCCCAAAACTAATGAACCAATAAAGAAATGGGCATGTGAACTAAACAGAACTTTCTCAAAAGAAGAAATTCAAATGGCCAGAAAACACATGAAAAAATGCTCACCATCTCTAGCAATAAAGGAAATGCAAATTAAAACCACACTAAGATTCCACCTCACCCCTGTTAGAATAGCCATCATCAGCAACACCACCAACAACAGGTGTTGGCGAGGATGCGGGGAAAAAGGAACCCTCTTACACTGTTGGTGGGAATGTAGACTAGTACAACCACTCTGGAAAAAAATTTGGAGGCTATTTAAAAAGCTGGACATCGATCTACCATTTGATCCAGCAATACCACTCTTGGGGATATACCCAAAAGACTGTTACTCCAGAGGCACCTGCACATCCATGTTTATTGCGGCACTGTTCACAATAGCCAAGTTATGGAAACAGCCAAGATGCCCCACCACTGACGAATGGATTAAGAAAATGTGGTATCTATACACAATGGAATTTTATGCAGCCATGAAGAAGAACGAAATGTTATCATTCGCTGGTAAATGGATGGAACTGGAGAACATCATTCTGAGTGAGGTTAGCCTGGCTCAAAAGACCAAAAATCATATGTTCTCCCTCATATGTGGACATTAGATCAAGGGCAAACACAACAAGTGGATTGGACTATGAGCACATGATAAAAGCGAGAGCACACAAGGGAGGGGTGAGGATAGGTAAGACACCTAAAAAACTAGCTAGCATTTGTTGCCCTTAACGCAGAGAAACTAAAGCAGATACCTTAAAGCAACTGAGGCCAATAGGAAAAGGGGACCAGGAACTAGAGAAAAGGTTAGATCAAAAAGAATTAACCTAGCAGGTAACACCCACGCACAGGAAATCAATGTGAGTCAATGCCCTGTATAGCTATCCTTATCTCAACCAGCAAAACCCCTTGTTCCTTCCTATTATTGCTTATACTCTCTCTACAACAAAATTAGAGATAAGGGCAAAATAGTTTCTGCTGGGTATTGAGGGGGGGGAGCGGGAGGGGGTGGAGTGGGTGGTAAGGGAGGGGGTGGGGGCAGGGGGGAGAAATGAACCAAGCCTTGTATGCACATATGAATAATAAAAGAAAAATGAAAAAAAAAAAAATAGAAAGAGTGATGTGGGGTGAATATGATCAAAGTACTTTAATGCATGTATGAAAATAGAATAATGAAACCTGATAAATTGTTTAGAAAAGGAAAGAGGGAGATAAGAAAGAGTAATAGAGGGGCAAGTTTGATCAAAGTAATTGTATGCATGTATGGAAAGATCTCAATGAAACCCCTCTGTACAATTAATATACAGTAATAAAATTTTTTAAAAAGAGAAAAAAAACAAGATTCATGACACTGGATCATATTTCAGCAGTCTGATTAAAGTGCAACTTCTGTGTTTGAAATATAAGAGTGTGGGTTTTAAAAAATTTTTTTATTATTCATATATGCATACAATGCTTGGGTCATTTCTCCCCCCTGCCCCCACCCCCTCCCTTACCACCCACCCCACCCCCTCCCTCTCCCCCGACCCCCTCGCTACCTGGAAGAAACTATTCCCTTATCTCTAATTTTGTTGTAGAGAGAGTATAAGCAATAATAGGAAGGAACAAGGGTTTTTGCTGGTTGAGATAAGGACAGCTATACAGGGAGTTGACTCACATTAATTTCCTGTGCGTGTGTGTTACCTTCTAGGTTAACTCTTTTTGATCTCACCTTTTCTCTAGTTCCTGTTCCCCTTTTTCTATTGGCCTCAGTTGCTTTAAGGTATCTGCTTTAGTTTCTCTGCGTTAAGGGCAACAAATGCTAGCTAGTTTTTTAGGTGTCTTACCTATCCTCACCCCTCCCTTGTGTGCTCTCGCTTTTATCATGTGCTCAAAGTCCAATCCCATTGTTGTGTTTGCCCTTGATCTAATGTCCACATATGAGGGAGAACATACGATTTTTGGTCTTTTGGGCCAGGCTAACCTCACTCAGAATGATGTTCTCCAATTCCATCCATTTACCAGCAAATGATAACATTTCGTTCTTCTTCACGGCTGCATAGAATTCCATTGTGTATAGATAGCACGTTTTCTTGAGTGTGGTTGGTTTTTTAGGTGATGTGAATTGGAAGAGATGGTACTTCCTGTAGCTTCTAGTGAGGAGGTACCCCCTGCTCCCACAGTCCTTTCTTTGGGGCCACTAAAGATACCAGCACTCTTCCCTTGTCCATACCATAGTGCCTGCACCTGTTCAAACCTGAGAGGACCTCGCCTATCAGGGCATTGGCCACCTCCTCTCCAACCAAGTCAAGAGTCCTTGTCCAGCAGCAACTGAGTTTGGGATCCCCTATGTGCCTGCTTTCAGGGAGGGTGGCAGGACAGGGAGCATTTTTGTTTGCTCCTTGGAGACTCTTGCCTGGGTCTCTGAGTCAAGGGTCAGTCAGAAGAGGATTAATGGAGTCTGGGCTTCATGTTTGGAACTAAAGTTTGCATTTTTACTCATACCAAGACTGTCGACAATTACAACTTTGACCCTGCAGACAGCCATGGTCTAAGTACTAGTCAGTATTATGCTTGTTTCTTTTCATTTATAAAACCACATTGAAAAAGGTGAGTTGTGGGAAATGCTTTCAGCAACAGACTGCTGACTTCTTCTTTAACAATTCCCAGCAGCTATAATCTACTGATATAACCTACCCCTGTCAGGACATGGGTGATGAACTTTAAGACACTGAAGTCTTAGAGGTGAGAACAGATGTCCCCTCTTCATGAAAAACTAAATATCAAGGAGTTTCTGTGACAATTTCACTGAACCTTTCTGGTATGGGATTTTCTCACATGTAAGAGACTTTCTGGTAGTAAGAGTCTCTCTGCATTTTTTCTAATACGATCCTGGTGACTTTGTAAGAAAGGTCACATGGTTGAAAGATCATGCCCTTTGGGATTAGAGTGTCATGTGTTTGAATATTCTGTGGTTTTTGGAACATTATTTAGCTTCTCTGAGCCTCAGATGCATTATCTTGCTTGTAATCCTTGCTACTCAGGAGGCAGAGATTGGGAGGTCTGAGGTTTCAGGCCAGTCTAGATAACAAGTTCACAAGACCCCATATTAACCAATAAAAGCTGGGTGTGGTGGCACATGCCTGTCACCCCAGCTATTTGGGAAGCATAAATAGGAGAATTGTTATCCAAGCCAGTCTAGGCATAAACACGAAACCATATGAAAAAAAATAGCTAAAGCATAAAGGGCTGGGGTTCTGGTTCAAGTGATAGAGTACCTGCCCAGAAAGTGCAAGGCCCTGTGTTCAAACCCTAGTACTGCCAAAAAAAGATGGGGGGGGATGGTAAAATAGAATTACACTACATGACTCTTGTAAGTACACTTACATAGGTTTGTAGGGAAGTAGGTTGAGAGAGACTGAGAGCTGAAAAGAGGGACACAGAAAGAATAAAACACAAAAATTAAACAGCAGTGATAATTGCATCAGACCTCCCCCAATGAGCTTGTGCTATAGAGAGAGACTTTCCCTTTTTTTCTCAGCTCCCATGTTAAAGCTTGTTATCACTCAGTGTGATTCTAACATTCTTAGAGGTGTGAAATATACCCATGTAACCAGCATTCTTAGAGATGTGGTTTTCTTCATGACTCTGTCTACTAAAAGATGTTATGTAAGTCTTCCACCTGATGCTTCTCAGGAACATTCAGAGGCAATTTGACTATTACATGAATGTTTTTCTTTACTCAAAAGCCATGGGAATCCATGACTCCAGCACCACCTGTCAAGGGCTTGTCATGAAGAGGAAAAGGGATCCTACGTGGGAACGTATCTGGGACATGTTAGATGCTCAATAGATGTGTGCTTTCCCTCCCAGGGGTAATTTTACTTACATATGAAGTCAAAGTGTTATTAAATAGGACCATGAGACAACCACTCTAGGCAACTGCCTGGTGATAGCCACAAGAATTGACCACATGCTTCCATGTGACCAGTGAGTTCTCTGCTAGGGAGGTACACAACGGACATGTGCTGTGTGGTCACCAAACCCTCCTTGGCAGTACTATCTGTTATCATCTCAAACTAGAGAGAACCCCAACGTGCACCAACAGTAGATGAGAAGTAGACCGTGAAATACTACACAGCAATGGCACTGAATGAACCAGAGACATGGACACGGATGACAGAAAGACGAGTGTCGGGAGACAGGAGAAGGAGTCACACTGCACAGATTCCTGTTACTTGACCTTCCCAAACAGGACAGTGGTATTCTTGAGGGTGGAGAGAGGGTTCTGGTAATTTTCTGTTTTCTTCTTGTTTCGGGGTGGCTGTGCTGCAGAGTGAATCTAGGGCCTCAAGCATGTTAGGTAAGTACCCCACAACTGAACTACATCACCAACCCCAAATTTTCTATTTTTTTTTCCTTTTTGGTTTTCCAAGATCATGTCTTACCATGTAGCCAAGGCTGGTCCTCGTGCCTCCCCCTTCCCCACCCAGAGTGCTTGGGTTACAGACTTGCACCACCACACCTGGCCCCAATCCTTCCTTCTTTCCTTCTCTCTCTCTCTCCTCCCCCTTTTCCTTTTTCCCTCCTTTCCTTTATTCCTTTCTTTCTTTGGTGGTACTAGGGTTTGAACTCAGGCCCTTATGCTTGCTAGGTAGGCACTCTACTGCTTGAGCTATTCCACCAGCCCCTAAAAATTTCTATTTCTTGACATGGGTGTTGATACTTTGTAAAAATTCAATGAGCTCTGCATTTTTGATTGGTGCATTTGTGGTTTTATATGAATATTATGCTTTAATAAAAACTTTAAAAATAAGATTATTTCCTTTTAGCCTATTCCCTCCCAGTTAAAACTAAATTGTACACTGTTTTGTGTGTGTTAGTTTTCACTTTCCAGCTATCCTGTTTGTCCTTGAGCACAGAGCATTTTTCTGCAGCCCACCATGGATCCGGGCTATGACCGTACATATTCAATGTTTGGTGACAGGTTTCTGATGTGTTAGTTCGCTTTCTGTTGTGACAGAATACCTAAGATAAACAATTTAAAGGAGGAAAGGTTTATTTTGGCTCATGATTTCATTTAATGATCAGTTGGCCCTGTTGTTTTCAGCATGTGGCAGAATAATACATCATGGTATTGTGTTCTTTTTTCTTTTCTCCAGGGCTTCATGCGTGCTAGGCAGGAGCTCTATCGCTTGAGCAACTCCACCAGCACATGGTGGTGTATTCTTAAGGTATGCTAATTCAAAAATATAGAACTATTTTAAAAAAGAAAAAAAAACAGTAGGGCTCAATGACAGGCAGTAGTGACAGTGGATGGAGTGTGCAGCTTGGTTCCAAGCAAAGGGACTTTACTTTCTAGATAAGTGATATAAGGCTCCCCTTGCCTTCGGGGGTCTCTTCTGAAGCACAAGGATAATATTAATGTCCCCCCATAGGCTGTTATGAGGTTTAAATGAGATAATATGTGCAATGTCCTTATCACAGGGTCTGACACACAGAAGGCAGGAAATAAACATTAGTTTCTTTTACAAAAACTGATAGAAATACAGGAGAAATGTGAAACTCCACTATCATATGTGAGATGGGTTTTTTTTTTTTGGCAGCATTCTTACTGTTTGAGCTACTCCACCAGCTCTCATGTACGAGGTTTTAAATGTACATCTCTTAAAATTGGCAGATATCATGAAGATAAAATTTAGCAGATGCCTTGTAAAATGCAGATGACAAACAGTGTAATATACAGCAGGCCTTTAAGATAATATGCATTATTTTCAGCCATATGTAGTCCAGTCACAAAACTTGGCCATATGTGAAGCCAATGGTGGGGCTGGCAGGGTGGCTCAAGCGGTAAGAGCTTGTCTACAATCGGGAGGCCTGAGTTCAAACCCCAGTGCTGAAAAGAGCAAACCAAAACCAAAATCAATGTCTAGGCATGATGGCTTAGGCCTATAATCCCAGATACTTGGGAGGCAGAGACAGAGAGGATCGTGGTTTGGGGCCAGCACAGGCAAAATGTTAGCAAGAAGCCATCTCAATTAATAAGTTGGCTGCAGTGGCATGAAGCTGTGATCCCAGCTACGTTGGGGGTCATAGGTAGGAGGATTGCAGTCTGAGGCTGGCTCTGAGGAAAAATACAAGACCCTACCTGAAACACAACTAAAGCAAAAAAAGAGCTGAGGGTGTGCCTCATGTGGTAGAGTGCCTTGCCTAGCAAGTACAAGGCCCCAAGTTCAAACCCCAGTACTACCAAAAAGAAAGAAAGAAAGTCAACAAATTCCCAGAAATAGAAATTATGATATGAAATAGAAATTATGATAGTTCATGCTTCTGATCACAATACAATAAAATGCAGAATTGACAGCTGAAGTTAAGATAATTGGTCAGAAATGATCATTTAGAAGAAAATGAAGAGCTGGGGATGTAATTCAGTGGTAGAGTAGTTGCCTAGCTTATGCAAAGCCTTGGGTTAGATTCCCCAGCACTGCAATAAATAAATAAATAATAGAAAACAGAAAATAGAAATAATTGTATAAAGATGCACAGTTTTGCAACTAACATAAAAATGCAAACAACCTAAATCTCCTCCATTAGGGGAATGGTGACAACCACAGTATGTCCAAACTAAGGATGGCATGCAGCTATACAGAAGAAATAAATGATGTTCAAGATTACGGATCAGTGAACAAGCAGTTCGAAGAGCAGTGATATATTATGCAATATAATTTATGTTCAAGAGCACAAAGGGAAATTACATTTCTCACGAAATGAAATCCATTTCTTAGACACACCACACACACGTGTACACGCACTCACACAGAGAATGCAATGCAAAAGGCAAACAGTAAAGGGAAATCCTGGGGAGCTGAAAAGTTTGAGTTTCATCCATGAATAATGGAGAACCACTGGTAAGCTTAGAGGGGGAGAACAGCAGAGTCAACTGGTTTTGAGGTGGTTGTACCAAGCAATGAGTAGGGGCGAGGAGACCCCAGAGGGGATGTGTGTTGTCTCGTGAGGAAGGTGACGTGGTCCCGGGATGGAAAGAGGCATTGTTCGAAAGCTGGGTAGGAGAGGCCATGGCGACCAACAGGATGGGGGGTGCAGGGAGGAGGCAAGGCTCAGGTTGACACCTGTGACCTCATCAGACTCAGCTTTGGCTGTGCAAAGCTTGCAGCAGCAAGGTCTGAGGAAGAAGAGAACAAGACAGAGTAGTTATCTTTAAGGAAGCAAAGTGTGTGGCCAGGAAGCGACCCTAGTCTGTGGGAGGCTCTGCTTCCTCAGGGACTGAGGTGTCCTTTACATGTTCAATGCTGAGAGCTGGGAGGGGAGAGGGAAGGCGAGGCTACACATGGGCCCCTGACTGTCTCTCCCACACCAGTCATCAGCATCCATGGAGGACTAACTTCAGATGCAGACTCAGACAGTGAGCTGCGGTTGACCTCCAGGCTGTTTCCCTACCCATAGTCTGCCAGGGGTGTGGCCTGGAGCCCTTCCTCGGCCCACACAGAGGACAGTGCCCAGCTCTGGCCGGCAGTTCTGTTGTTGCTCTGTCATATGCAGGCAATTCTGTCTTGCTCTCACAGTATAAAGATGAGAGAAACTGACCCTTAAAGAGACAAAAACTCCCCTACCAAGCAGGGATGCGAGAGGGAAGCTGGAGGGAGGGACAGCAGTTGCTGTGGTTCAGCTTCCTCTTGCTGATGGATGACCCAAAGCTGGGAGGCATCATGTTAAAGATCTTCTGAGTCCCAACTGTCCAGAGAGGCCTCCTCTCCCTAGAACATACCCTAGTTTCTCAAGGGAAGCCAGTCAGGCACAGGTAGTCACAGCTGTTCTGGGTTTCTGGAAGCAGTCATAAAAACAACTTTTGAAACCATGCCTGTGAAACAATGGCCAATTACCAAGCTTTAGCCCATTCCAAAAAATCGACAAAAGACTGCTGCTTCCTTGTTCAATTCAGCAGCCTTTGGTCAACACTAAATCTCAAGTTAGCTGGCTCAATCTGAAGTCCCAATAAAGGAGCCTTGCGTATTTTTTTTCATGATGTGTGGCTTGGTCTCATTTCTATGTTTCCATGCCATAAGATTCTTCCATCTGGTATCATAAGAAACAGGTCCTCACCTTGAACTTGTGCCATCTCCAGAACTGTGAACAATAATTTTCTACTGTTTATAAGTTATCCAGTCTAAGGTATTTTGTAACAGTAGCAGGAATGGACTAAGACATGCTGTAAACCTTTAAGCAGGTGGCCAGGCTTCCTGGTATCCATTTTTCCATTAGGAGGTTGGTCTGCCTAACTGCTGTGAGGGCTCAGGACTCACCTGCCACCTGCACCTGGATCCCTCTGGAAGCTGAAGCTGCTTTGCCCAGGACGACTGCCTCCATACCACTAGTAGTTTGCTCTCTGACTATTAGGTGGGGGTACAGGGGTACAAAGACCCTGCCTCCTCCTTTCTGTGTTTCAGGGTAGTACCCCTCAATAAACCTCACACACAATGAACCCTGACCTGGCTCTTCTGTGGACCCCAGAGCAGGACACCCATGCTGAGCCATGAGCCATGCTGCTTTCTGTAACTTCTTGGGTAGGGAATGTGGACCAACTTTTTCCTTCTTTCTTTTTTGGTAGTTCTTGAAGGTCAAGCGCAGTGTGGGAGCTCCCTGGAATTCAGAGCCAGTGTAGACACAGGTTAGACAGTGGCTGTGTCTGCTTAGAGAAAGCTACCACAATAAGTTGGTAGATGATGTTTCAAGCCTCTTAGTGTGCGGAGCAGCTCACCGGCAGGTACAGTTTGATCAAAGATGGTGAGAGGTGGCTGGGTAGGGAGATGCAACCCAATGTGAAGCTGGAAAACAGAATGAAGTTCATGCCACAGATAGGACCAGGACAAAATATGCATTGCTAACTGATTCTTGACCATCCCAGGAAACTCCAGTAGAAGTGAGGCAGGAGGGAGAAGCCTAAACCCATGTGTCACCCTGCAGTTATGCTGTGAGCATCTTGGCTCTATTGCAGCTGGTGGCTCTGGAGGCCTGAGCCCCCACCTGAAAGGATCCCACCTGGGGGCCAGGAAGCTGGAGTAGCCATTCAGCTGCTCCCTATTAGTTGAGGGCTGGCATTCACTCTTTGGTACTCTGGGCTGTAGAGGGCCAGATAAAATCCTGTTGCAGGTAGAAGTAGCATCTCCTTGAACAGGTGCCAGGAGAGGCAGGGTAGGGCTAAATGGTATCTGCATAATACATTTTACTAGTATTGTGCTGAGCCGTCTACCTTTCCTATCCACACCTTACCCCAGCCATGTGGAAAATACACTAAGAGAATTTTTACTTTACAGACCAGGAAACTCTCTGAGGAGGCCAAGTGTGTTGACCATTGCTATCAAGTGGCAGGGTAGGGAGTCCAACTCAAGTCAGCCTGGCTCAGGGCTCTTGTCCTACTACTACCAAGTTGCTTGGCATCTCAGTTGGAGCCTCCCAGCATGTTATGAAGATGAGGGTAGACACCTGCCTTTTAATACTTAGAGCCCTGCGGTGGCTCTGCTGCAACCTGAACGTCCCACCTTGGGTGTTTCTAATATCATTTGCAGGCAGCAGGTAGATGCAGACTGTCCCCTCCCCATGGCTGATGCTAGGAGCTGTCACTCACGTCATTCCATACACAAGTTGTGAATCAGCACTTGGGTTTGGGAGAAGAGGCAGGTGGCTATGATTCGAGATCATGTGTACACTGGAGTGTAATAAAATTCATGTCCAGCAACTTTCCACCTTACTCTGGTGAAAGAGAAAAACATGAAAGGGTTAAACATTTTATATAGATGGCTTTGCTTGTTTTGGAGAATTAATGGGTGATAAGCTAAAAGTTCATTTATAAGAGTATTAAAGGATAATTATGATGGAGTAAGTGTAGAGGGCCAAAAGGCATGATGAACAGACTTATAACACAGAGCTGGGGAAAATAGGCTAAAATGTATTCAATAATGCAGTATTTAACATTCCTTCCCCCACATTCCGCTGTATGTGAAAATCCATCTCTCTCTCTTTCTTTCCCTCCCCCTTCTATTTTTAATAAAAAGTAGAGCAATCTAGCCTCTGGTTAGGTCATCTGTAAACTTATAAATTGATCCCAGGAACTTACAGAGTTTGAGGCAGATCCAAATCTTTTAATAGCAACAGAATAAAAAAAAAGATTTTGTAGAAAATCTGCTTCAATCAGATTAGATGGAAAGTGGGTAAAGCTGATTACAATCATACTAAAGAAGTATTTGGGCAGTATTTGTTCTAAAACAATGGCATTAATTCTTTTTTAACACACATTCCCCAGAGAAAAATCAGTAATTAATGGGAACTCGGTTTCAACTATCTATGTAGCATCGATGTAGTATTAGTGTTATGAGTCATCTAGATGATTTTAAGAATATAAGAGGATGTGCACAGGTTATATGCAAATATAAATATTGTACCACTTTATGTAAGGGACAAAATGCATTAGTGCATTTTGGTATCCACCAGGATACTGGATTCAAACTCCTGTGGATACTGAAGAGCAGTGGTACTCAGATTTAGAATGCAATGGCACTCCACAGATGTGGTGCTTCCTGTACCAAGAGAGAAATCCATGGCAATCTTCTCTAGTGTGGCAGGAGGTGTGCACTGAGACCCCCTGAAGGGGGACTTACTGCGCAGCTCTGGGACAGAGGCTAGCAGGGTCTTGGGCTCCATCTGCCTCAGCTGCAGATGTCACCTCTCACTGGGCAGCTTGTGTCTAGTGACTGATCTAATCAGCCATTTTGACCCAATGTGGGGTACTCATGGGCCATCTTTTCCCCAGAGCACCAAACTGGGTTGGCTAAGGCTTCATCAAAATCTGCCTCTTCCCCTGTCCAGTCCTGCTTTCTCTCCCTCTCTGTTACAGTTGTTGTATACCAATAAGCTTCTTATACCCCAAATTCCATCTCAGGATCCAGTCTCAAAGAGGAGCCCAACCTACAACATCTAGGTTGCTACAAAAGACTAGAAGTAAAATGACAACCTATGCTCATTGCTAACAGCTGGGAGAAATGAGCCTTTTATTTGCTCCATCACTTTTTAGTTCAAACTTGCAGAAAAATTGAGTCATATAACAAACACTCAGAAACAGCCATTTGGATTCACCACTTGATATCATTTTGCCACATCTCCTCCCCCACACATCTCTTTCTCTATAAGTATGTTGCAAACATGTTGACACCTTACTTCTACATACTCCATACTATATTTCCCTAGGTCAGGAACATTCTACAGAAATCTCAAACCATTGCCACACTGATACAATGCTATCATCTATTATTCAGTCCATAGTTAACTTTCCTGTATTGTCACAATAATGCCCTTGATAATGAGTTGTTCTTTTTTACAAGTCAGGATTTAGTAAAAGATCATACATTTTATTTAATAGTCTGTGCGTTTTGAATATGCAACCCTTACTTCACACATTTGGATAACTCCTCTTACATTCAGCCTGGCCTTTATGGTTGTTGTTTTTGAGACAGGGTCTCACTATGTAGCCTGGGTTGGCCTCTAACTCATGATCCTCCTGCCTCACTTCCAGAGCTGGAATTACAGATGTGTACAGAAATGCCCTACCTTTTAGTCTGGCCTTATCTCTGCTAATTCTAAGGTATCTCATTTAGTGTGCTTATCATTGAACATCTTTCTAAGTGAGTGGGATGATTTCCATTTTCTTTTCTTTGTTGTTTCAATAATTCCTATTACTGAATGGTAGAACTTCTTGGCATGATCCTCTAATTTTCCTGTTGTGTCTCTCCCATTTTCTGCCTCTTTTCAGTCTATTTTCTGGAATAAGATGTTCCCATTTTTATCTTTCCATTGTGTTTTTATTTCTGCTACTATGATTTCAAATGCCAAGAGTTCTTTTTTTCCTTTTTATAACATCCTGTTCTTTTTTTTATGGATGCATTCTTCTTTCCTCTACCTGATCTGTTTTCTCCAGGTGGCACTTACCTGTTTGTTTTCATCATATCTTCTTTTTATTGAAGATTTTTTGCAAAAATGAAAAGTTAAAAGCAATCTACATGTACAGCAATAGAGAAACAGCAATATTCAGTTTGTCATAGCCATTCTATGGAATTTTAGAAAGACCCCCCAAAAGACATAGTTTGATATACTAAACTGGAAAAAAAATCTCCAAGACACTGGTGAGTGGAAAAAAAAATGCAAGCAGCAGGATGACACATATAAGACTCTTCAACTACAGATTCTCCCATCAAACAATATAAGATAAGCTGGTAAATGTATGGAAAATTGCAGCATGATTGCACACCAGAGGCAACAGCTACCTCTGTAGATGAGGTTAGTGGATGTAATATATATTTTTAAAACAAGAAGAATGTATTATTCACATATTAGTTTTTCTTTTGCTGACTGTTAAAATTAATTTTTAAAGAAACAGTATAGATTATGATTTATTCTGTATTTAATGAGAAACAGAATGGACGGGTAACATGCAACATGTGAAGAATGACACCTCAACTGTGTCTTCTGCAGTAGAGGTTTTCTCAGATGTCCAGCCATCTCTGGTTCATGATTTAGAGAAAAAGAATTACAAAGCTATTTGGAAGCTCTGGAGTGAGGAGACTCAGGAAGTTTGAGTTTTTCTGTAATATGACCCAATGGGCTATATGTTCAAGAAAACCTGAAGTCAGTATCCCTCTGTGGCTTTCCTTTCAGGCTACCCAGATTCTCCAGAGAAACTTCCTCCAGTCTTCCGTCTTCAGGAGTAGGATCTGGCTGCCAGGGGACAGACCTGGTGTCGTCCTTATGGGAGGTCCTCCTCAGCCTCCTCCAGAGATTGGTGCCTCTGTCTCATCTCATCAGTCTTCTACCTGGTTGGGCAGGGCAGTCTTTCCCAGGAAGCACTGATGATGAAATTCAAGGCCTCACACATGCTAGTCAAATGCTCTACCATTGAGCTACACTCCACTGTACCAGGTGTAATGCCAGTTTCTGAACAAAACAATAATAAGAAATTTTTAATGGAAATTTCAAAGCAATAAAAAAGTAGGAGTAATATGTTGAATTTCTACAACTCAATGCCAGTAGCTATTAATTTTCTTCCATTCTGTGTCCTTCTCCCACCTGTCATTGTGGAGTCCTCTATAATACCCATCTTTATGCCTGACAATATCCTCTTTCTGAAGTCTGATTCTTTTCATTAGAGTTAACATGGTACATCTTTGGCCATTTCTGTGCTTTTTTTTCTTGAAGTACTATGAATTTATTCTTGTTCTCCCCTGCCTAGTTTTATTGGGATATAACTGATGAGTAGAAATTTGTATATATTTAAAGTATACAATGAGGTTTTTTTTTTGTGATACTGGGATTTGAACTCAGGGCCTTGCACTTGATACACAAGCTTCTCTACCACTTGAGCCACATCTAAGCCCATTTTTACTTCAGTTATTTTTCAGGCAGGGTCTTACATTTTCAGTAAGACCCTCAGTCTGCCAGTCTCCAACCTAAGGTCTCCCACATAGCTGGGATCACAGGTGCATGCCACCACACCTAGCTTATTGATTGAGATGGAGACTCATTAACATTTTGCCCAGGCTGGTCTCAAACTGCTCTCTTCCCAGTCTCTGCCTCCTGAATAGTTAGGATTACAGATGTGAGACACTGCACCTAGCCTACAATGATGTTTGAAATATATGGTTAGCAGCTTTATGTAGATCTCCAGAACTTGTTTATACCTTGTAAAACTAAATGCAAGTTTAGTTGACCTTTTATTTTATTTTATTTTATTTTATTGGTCAGATTGTGTTGGGGACCAGGCATGAACCCTGAACTGGGAAATAATGGAGCTTCCACAGCCTCTCCATGGTAGGACCTTGCACAGTGCCTCCTACTCTCATTCTTCCCAGCACCTGGTGTCTTGACCTTTGTTCTCAAATCTCCTTGAAGAATACAACCTACTGTGTCTGCATACCAGCCCCTGATGCAAAACCAGATAAAGTACCAGAAATGTTAAGAGACTCCCTGATGCCAGATTCATCAATACCTTAGATAAGGTGTCCTATGTGCCTTGATGATTCCAAAACAGATGTGTTGTGATTAGGCTTCTATAGCCTTAGGAAAATTAGCCCATCAAACCTCATTCCTTTCACCTTGTATCAAAGAATTGTTGACGCTTGATTTTTACCTGAGTCTTTTCCTTGTACTGACCCATAAAATAAACACTCTGGCTCAGGTAGGCACTCACGTTTCCCACCAGGAATGTGCAGTCCTTCCATTCCCAGCTTTTATGTTTTATGTCTGTATGTCTGTGTGTGTCTTATTTCTCATTCACTGCTGCTCTTAGGTTCATGCAGCATACCCACACAGATCGAAGGCAGGATTGGAGTTGGAACTCAGGGGTTTGTGCTTTTAAACAGGCCCTCTTCTGCTTTAGCCACACCTCCAGTCCATTTGCTCTGATTATTTTGGAGATGGGGGGAGTGGTCTCATGAACTATTTGCCCAGGCTGGCCCCAACCTTTGGCCTCCTAAGTAGCCAGGATTACAGGCGTGAGCCACCAGTGCCAGGCTCAGTCAAATATTTAAAACTTTGCTTGACTGAAACTTTGTACCATTCCCCAACATCATCTCCATTTCCCTCTCCCGCTGACAATCACCATTCTATTCTGCACTTCTATGAGTTGTACTAGTTTAGATTTCATGTGTAAGTGAAATCATGTAGTATTTTTCCTTTTTTGTCTGACTTATTTCACTTAGCATGACGTCCTCCATGGCCCTTTAGGTTCATCCATATTGCTACAAATGACAGAAATTCCTTCTTTTTTAAAGGCTGAATAATATTCTATTGTATGTATGTAACCACCATAATCACTTAACAAGGAGAACATATTCTGAGATTATGGTGTTAGGTGATTCAATAATAGAGAGTACTTATATGAAGACAGCAACATGACACTTGGTGACATAAACTCATGGGACCATTATATATGCTGTCATTGACTGAAATATTATGTTGTGCATGATTCTCTCTCTCTCTCCCATTTTCTCTAGCCATTCATCTGTCAATGAATACTTAGGCTGTTTCTATATGGCTATTGTGAATAATGTAATGAACATGGGTGTACACATAATCTCTTTGAGATATTAATTTCACTTTCTTTGGATACATACCCAGGATTGTGACTGCTGGATTAAAGGGTAGTTTTATTTATTTGTATTTTATTTTTTGTGGTGCTGGGGATTGAACTCAAGACCTCACACTTGTTAGGCAGGCATTTTACTACTTGAGCCATGACCCTGGCCCTATAGTTTTATTTTTATATAGCTATTTTATTTGTGATTAGCATCAGGATTACATTTAACACCCCCAAATTTTAACACTATAATTTAATTTAAATTTATTCCAGATTAGCTTCATATCATATAAAACCCTACTCCTTTTCAGATTTTTCCCCTCCTTTTTCAGTTGTTGATGTTATAAAATTACATCTTTCATTGTATATTGTGTGCCCCAAAGTATAATAGTTCTTTTAGACCTATTATTTTCTTACATTATGTAGAAATCAGAGTGTGGAGTTATAAACCAAAGTTACAATGATATTGGTTTTCAATTAATAAAAATAGTAGTCTTCTAAGTTAATTAGAAGAAAGTAGAGTTATGAGCTATTATTACAATAATTGTAACTTTCATATTGGCCCACGCATTTTCCTTTATTGAGATCTTTATTTATTCATAGTAGTTGAGTTACTATCTTGTATCTTTGCACCTCATCCTGCAGGACTCCCACAGTATTTGTGTAGGGTAGGTCTAGAGCTGAGCTCCCTCAGGTTTGTCTATTTGGGAATGGTTTGATTTCTCCCTCACTTTTAAAACTTCCTTACAGTTTTGTTTTGCTTTTGTAATACTTAGACTTGAACTCAGGGCCTTCACCTTGAGCCACTCCACCAGCCCTATTTTTGTGAAGGATTTTTTGAGGTAGGGTCCCAAGAACTATTTGCCTGGGTTGTCTTTGAACCACCATCCTCCTGATCTCTGCCTCCTGAGTAGCTAGGATTATAGGAGTGAACCACAGCACTGGTCTCCCTCACAGTTTTGTCAGATATAAGATTCTTACTTGACAGTTTTCTTCTTTTAGTGCTTTTGATGTATCAGCCCACCCTCTTCTGGCCTCCAAAGTTTCTGATGATAAATCTACTAATCTTATTGAGGTTCCCTTGTGTGGTAACTCACTTCTCTCTTACTGATTTCAAGATTCTGTCTTTGTCTTTCAAAAGTTTGATAATAATTCTTGGCATGTTGAGCTTTTTGGATGTTTTATAGTCATGTGTTTCACCAAATTCAGTTTTCAGCCATTATTTCTTCAAATAGTTACTCTTCCCCAGTCTCTCTCCTGCTCTCCTCCTTCTGTGACTCTCACAATGGTATGTTGGTTGGCTTGATGGTGTCCCACACATCCCTTGGTATACTTCTAATATTTTTTCTTTCTGTTTCTCAAATTTGATAATTTCCATTGTCTTATCTTTAACTTTGCTGACTCCTTCTTCTGCCTGTCAAATCAGCTTTGAATAAAGTTTTTATTTTACTTATTGTACTTTTCAGCTCTAGAGTTTCCTTTTGAGGCTTTATTGATATTTTCACTTTGTTCATACATCATTTTCTTGACTTTCCCCATGTCTTCCTTTAGTTCTTTGAGAATCTTTAAAATACTTGTTTTAAAGTCTTTGTCTAGTTAATGTGCTGCTGGGCATTTTTCAGGGATCGTTTTCATAGATTTTTTTTCCTTTGAGTGGTCCATACCTTCCAGTTTCTTTGCATGCCTATGACATTTTGTTGAAAACTATATTTTGAACATATAATGAGATAACTCTGGAAACAAGATCTTCCCTTTCCCCTAGGGTTTGCTTTTCTGTTGTTGTTTTTGCTTGTGATCATAATAGGCTGTCTCTGTGCAGAGGATCTGACTGAGGTGTAGTAAATGTAGGGTATTCTCAGGGCTTCCAGAGCCTGTCCCTTTCTATGGGCATTTGTCATCAATTATCATTTTCCCAGTAAGTGCAGTAGCCTTTGATGGTCATCATCTTTAATGTCTGGCTTCCAAAAGGGGGACATAGAAAATTGAAGGAGCAAAAATGCCAGTTCTTTAACTACCCTGACAGTCAGAGAAGGAGGGCAACAGGAGATGCAGAAAGGATACAGGATAGATGGACAGACAGAAAGTTGGGGCTGGGTGTGTTTGGTGCTTGGGTAGGGATGCACAACAGCCTTATTGTTTCTAATTTCTATTAATCTCTTATCTTTACTCTGCTTCTTTTCTCTATCTTTTCTTTAAGGCCTTACTACTTTACAATTCTTTAAAACCTTGCTTCTAAAGTCTTTCTTCTTTCTATTCTTTAAAACCTCACTTCTAAAGTCTTCTTTTAAAACCTGGCTTCACTATTCTTTAAAACAATTTCCTTAGACTTGCACTGTCCTGTGTTTTCTCTTTAGCTTTTCTTTAGCTTAGCTTTTCTAAAGCCTATGTATAAAGTTCTCAGTGCAGACTTGCACTGTCCCATGTTCTCTATTTAGCTTTCTTCCCCTTATAAGATGCCAACCAATTCTATTAACTCCTCTTTAGCAATTCCCCTTTAGCAATTCCCCTTCAGCAATCCTCCCTTCAGCAATTGATTTTCCTTCAGCAATTTCCCTTCAGCCAAAAAACCTCCCACATCCAAAAAGCCCCTCCTTCATCCAAAAGCCTTGCATCCTCCTTCAGCAAGTCTTTTATACCCCGTGGTAAACAAAGAAGTAGAGCAGCAGTTCTCAGGGAGGGGTGTGACCTGTAATGAGGAACCTGCATTCCTGCTTCTAAACAACTTAGGAAAAGCAGCTGAGCTGCATCTCGCCTTCTCACTCTGTTCTGCAGCGGGGCTGTGCCACATCTCAGCCTACAGATTATTTGACATAAACATCTTAGGAAAAGCAGCTTCTCTGCATCTTACTCTAGCCTTATTCTTTGGCTGGGGCTGTACCACACAATGTTCAGCATACAGAACATTGAGTACAATTGTGCTTATGTCCTCATAGGCTTCTCCTACTCCACTCCCCACATTGGGGGAAACTTGGAATAAAATATTTCACTACTTCCCACTGTTTAGAGGTAACCATTCTTTACCTCTTAGCTGTTTCTAGGATTTATTTCTTTATTATTAAATAATACTTTATACTACCATTTTTTACTTAACTGTTTAGAAATTATGCTGTGTGAAGACCTTACCATCTTCTCCTTTTAGTTCTCATTTTCACATTCTCCTTATAATTTTTGTTAAACTCATAATATTTGCATAGTTATCCCTATTGAGTGCATCATAATTACATTTCATGTCTTATAGAACTTCTTGTTATTCTGGAGTTAATTATTGCCTTCTTTTTCTTGCCTTTGTTCCCCTCTGGGGAATCTTTCACTAGTCCTTCCTTTGCCCTCTGACAGTCTATTATTGCCATTTTTTTTGGCAGTACCAGGCTTTGAACTCAGGGCTTCATGAATACTAGCAGGTGCTCTACCACTTGAGCCTCTCCACCAGCCCTTTTTTGTATTGTGTATTTTCAAGAAAGAGTCTTTTGAACTATTTGCCTGGGCTGTCTTTGAATGGACATTCTCCTGATCTCTGCCTCCTGAGTAGCTAGGATTATAGACATGAGCCACCTGCACCTGGCTTGTTGTTGCTATTTTTTTTTTGTAAAATTAATCAGATACTCTTTCTGATTGATTGATATATTTTCCCATGTCCCTTGTCCAGTCTGGGATCTGCACAGATACCATCTTGAGTCTTTCATTGAACATCCTGGAAATTCCTTTAGCTTCTCTCACATGGGATGCCTGTCTCCTGGATCCTAAGTTTTCCTCTTGTTTTGGTTTGTGGTCTTCATTCTGGTGGAGCACCCTTTCCAGTGGCTTCCTCCAAGAGGGCAACTTAAGATAACTGGGTTGAGAACTTACATTGTGAAAATATCATTATTTTCACATTATTTTACAATTGTTTGACAGTTTGGGAATAGAATTCTAGACTGCAAATTCTCTCCTCTCAGAATTGTGAAAGTACTGCTCCCAGGGTTTCCAATGCTGTTTGGAAAGTCTTTTTCCATTTCTCCCTCTTCTCTCCTATTTGACCTCTATTTTCTGCTCTGAAATTTTAGGATCTTTTAAAAAAATTTTTTTTATTCATTTATTCACATGTGCATACATTATTTGGGCCATTTTCCCCCCTGCCCTCTGCCCCCTTCTTCTTCCCCCACCCTAGGATCTTTTTTATTGTCCTCACTGTTCCGTAAATGATGTTGTCCTTTGATCATTTGTATTTCTGGGTGCCTGGTGGGCCTTTTAACCAATGGACAAGTTCTTTTGCTTCTGAGACCTTTTCTCATGCTTTTTTTTAAAAACAGGTCCTTGTTTTCTGACTCTTTCTAGAACTGTCCTTAGCCATGTGGTGTTTCTCTGAAATGATTCTCTAATTTTCTCATCTTTTTGTCTTACTGTTCATCTCTTTGTCTCCCGCCACCTTTGAGAGACGTCTTCATTTGTCTTAAACTCCTGTTACTGAATTATTTTTGTTTAGGCTATTATATTTTTAGTTCCCAAGAAGTCCTTTAGTCATTCTTACTTCCTGTTTCTTTTCTCCCTCTCCCCCAACAGTTCAGACTTATACTTTCATAGAGATGACATCTACCATCTCTGTAGGATGTTAGAGATCTTTTAATGTTTTCTTCTCTTCATGCTTTCTATGTCCACCAGTTTCCTATTTTTTCCTTATTTGTTTTTATTTCTATATGTACTATTAAAGGCTTTTCTCAGCTATCTTTTCATAGCTAAGGATGAGTAAACAGGACTGGGGTGTGGTTCAGAGACAGAGCACTTGCCTAGCAGGAATGAGGCCCTGGGTTCCTCCCCATCACTGCAAAAAATAAAAAAAAGAATAAACAAAATGCAGGTGGAAATTCTGTGTAAGAGCATGTTGGAGTATGAGAATATAAATGTGTGTGAATGTGTGTAGACCAAGCATGTGATGGGGTATGTGAGAGGAGTGTGTGCATATGTGTGCAATGAGCATGTGGGAGTCTTGTGCACTGGTGACCCTTCCTGTAGGAAATGAGGCATCTCCATGTGTCTGACTTGGAAGCAAGCTCTCTGAAGAAAAAGCTCAGCTTCCAGAGGGCTGGTAAGGGGTGGCCCGTGGAGAGAGATGCTCTGGGCATCTACCTGCTCTGCCACAGGCTTTCCCCTTTCAGCCTCCCAGGCAGCCCCACCCTGCCTTCCCAGGAATGTGAGGTGTCCGGTTCCTGGCTCTCCTGGGTCCCCGTCACACACACAACCTGTCTTTATGTTCTCAGCACAGGCCCTTGGCCTTTCCTGCTTTGCCCCCAGAGTGCCAGTTTCCTAGTTACTGATTACTGGCTTTTTTTGAATTTTTGTTGACCTTCCTTGTTCATTGTTTTTGTTGCTTTTTCTCCTCTCCCATTTTCTTTGTTTTTGAGGATTTATGTATTTTTCCCTTTTATTTCCATTTTGACAGGATTTGGGGAAAAGTGAGGGGAAAAAAACCCTGCAGCTCAGTTGGTCACATTCAACCAAGTACTCCATAATTCTTGTTTAAATGGCTACAACATTAGCAATCAAGTGAATTCAACATCATTTAAGGAGCTTCAAGGCAGCCTCAGGATTTTAAAATTTTTGTTTTGTTATGATAGCAAATGTTTCAGTGAACTTCCATCCAAACAGAGCCTTTTATTTCTGTTAAATCCTTTCCTGGGTATAAATTCCCATAGGAAATGATTATTGCAACGTCTTCATGAGTTTTTTTCCTTTTTTGCTTTCCTTGCCTGTGGCTGCCCCCACCTGAAGATGTGTCCACATTGGCTTTCATTTCCAGTTGGCAGCATGGTTCTACTTGCCCCCATGTGTCCTCTGGATGGTTCAATGATGGGAAAAGGCAGGGCTGCTTTTGGTATGAGGATCAACCCTGAGGAAGGCCCAAACTTTCAGAGAATATGGGGGTGTGACCAGCAGCAACACCATGGGTGCAGAATGAAAGGAGCAGGTTGTGTAGAGAGGAGGGGTCTCTGTGGTGACATTTAATCACTGGACATTAACAGAGGACATCTGTCACCACTGCTCAGTGAGGAAGCCAGGCTTGCAGCCCCAGGATGACAATATGTTCCAAGCCTCATAATCATTTGAAAAATCCCACTTTTGCAGAAGGTTCTTCCAGCATTTGATGCAAATCCTTCTATTTTGTTACAGAAATCCCAGGCAAATCCTTCAGCAAGGGGGACTTTCTATTAACACGAAGCTGGTGAGTACAAATAAAGCGAACAAGGGAAAACCTAAGCCAGATTCCAAATAATCACACGTTGGCCCCATGAATACCAGGCAACCAGGCAGACAATAACCTGACAATGCTGAGCAATGCTCTTCTGAAAGGCAGGATAGGTACCACAACCCTGGCTGTTGTGGCCTGGAGTCCACTCCTTTCCTACCTGCTCTTCCTCATCTCTTGCTTCCTCTTTTTCTCCCCAAAAGGGGACTTTAATTGCATACTCTCAGGCAGCACCTGGGACACCTTGGGAATGACACTCCAAAACTCAGTCTCCTCACCTCTGGGATGCTGCAGGCAGGTAGGCCAGGAGGATATTCTAAATGTACTTCCTAGGTCCAGGCACTGTGGCTTATGCCTGTAATCCCAGCTACTCAGTAGGTAGATTGTGGTTCAAGACCAGTCCCAGCAAAAAGTTAACAAGACCCCCTTCCCAGTTAACAAGCTGGGCATGGTGGTTCACACCTGCTAATACTAGCTACTTGGGAGGCATAGGCAGGAGAATTGCATTCCAAGGCTGGCCCTGGGGCAAAAATGTGAGATTGTATCCAAAAAAATAGCTAAAGCAAAGAAAAAAAAAAAAAAAGACTGAGGCTGTCACACTACACACACACACACACACACACACACACACACACACGTAAGTGGACTTCGTTTTTGCTCTTCTGAGGATTTCCCTCAATTAACATGTTACAAACATACATTTTCTCCTAGTAACAGCACAATTTTCCCACAAAGGTTCATTTTCATTTTCTTTTTTTTTTTCTTTAGTGCCGTGGATGGAACCCAGTGCTTCACACATGCTAGGCAAGGTCTCTACCACTGAGCCATACTCTCAGCCCTTCATCTTATTCCTCTTTCCTTTAAGGCAAGTTTTTCTCACGGTACAAATGCAAAGCAGTCTCTACAACAAAATTAGAAATAAAGGCAAAATAGTTTCTGCTGGGTATTGAGTTGGGGGGGGACAGGGAGGGGGCGGAGTGGGTGGTAAGGGAGGGGGTGGGGGCAGGGGGGAGAAATGAACCAAGCCTTGTATGCACATATGAATAATAAAAGAAAAATGAAAACAACAACAACAACAACAACAAAAACAAATGCAAAGCAGTAAAATGCATCTTTTTTAAATGTGCAGCTCTGTGAGTTCTATCAGGCACCAATCAGTCTTGGAGTTTTACCTGTAGGTAACCATGGGGCTCCACTGGTTCACTGGATTTGGTGGCCTGTGATGTACTGAGGAGCCAAGAGGGAGCGAGGCTGGATGGTATGGGGAAGGAGTGAAGCAAGGATGTGTGGCACAAATTGTACCTCAGTGAGGAAGGGGCATGCCTAAGGACTCCTTCAGTCAACTGTTTTGGGAAGAGCTGAGGCCTCCAGGTGTCCTAGAACTAGGTGGATCTGCCAGCCTTGGACTGTTGTCCAAGGAAAGATGCCAGTGAGCCTGTAGCTGCCAGCTCTCATGGCAGTGGAGGATGGTGGTAACCAGGAAAAGACATCTGCACAACACTGATTCTACAACTACACTTTCTGAGAGTTAGACAATCTGACATTGACGCAAGGCATTCTGGGAAATTCCAGCCAGCAAGCGATCATGCCAGTTCAGCCTCTCCATTTTCTCAGCAGTGGGAAAAAGCCTGCTGAGGGAGCAGCCTGGGTCTGTGCTGCATATTTTGGCATCAAGGCAAAGGAGATGAAAATCTCACCTTTCCTTTTTTTTTTTTTTTTTTTGTGGTACTGAACTAAGGATCTTTTTTTGTGTGTGTGATTTTAAAAAAATTTTTATTTTATTCATATGTGCATAAAATAATTGGGTCATTTATCCTTCCTTCCCCCCACCCCTCCCTTACCTTCCCACTGCTCCCTTCCTTACCCCCACTTACCCCTTGCAAACTATTTTGCCCTTATCACTAATTTTGTTGAAGAGAGAGTATAAGCAATAATAGGAAGGAACAAGGGTTTTTGCTAGTTGAGATAAGGATAGCTATACAGGGAGTTGACTTGCATTCATTTCCTGTACATGTGTGTTACCTTCTAAGTTAATTCTTCTTGAACTAACCATTTCTCTAGTTCCTGGTCCCCTTCTCTTATTGGCCTCAGTTGCTTTAAAATATCTGCTTTAGTTACTCTGCTTTGAGGGCAACAAATGATATCTAGTTTTTTAGGTGTTTTACCTATCCTCATACCTCCCTTGTGTGCTGTTGCTTTATCATGTGATCAAAGTCCAATCCCCTTGTTGTTTTGCCCTTGATCTAATGTCTGCATATGAGGGAGAACATAAGATTTTTGGTCTTTTGGGCCAGGCTAACCTCACTCACAATGATGCTTTCCAATTCCATCCATTTACCAGCAAATGATAACATTTTGTTCTTCTTCATGGCAGAGTAAAATTCCATTGTGTATAAATACCACATTTTCTTGATCCATTCGTCAGTGGTGGGGCATCTTGGCTGTTTCCATAACTTGGCTATTGTGAATAGTGCTGCAAGAAACATGGGTGTGCAGGTGCCTCTGGAATAACCTGTGTCACATTCTTTTGGGTATATCCCCAAGAGTGGTATATTTTGTTGAGGATTTTTGTGTCAATGTTCATTAAGGAGATTGGCCTATAGTTCTCCTTTTTGGAGATGTCTTTGCCTGGTTTTGCAATAAGTGTAGTACTGACTTCATAAAATGTGTTAGGCAGTTTTCCTTCCCTTTCTATTTCATGGAACAGTTTAAGGAGGGTTGGTGTCAGTTTTTCTTTAAGGGTCTGATAGAATTCAGCAGAGAATCCATCAGGTCCTGGACTTTTCTTTTTGGGGAGACTCTTGATTGCTGCTTCAATTTCATTTTGTGTTATAGATCTATTCAGGTGATTAATATCCTCTTGGTTCAGTTTTGGATGATCTTATGTATCTAGAAATCTGTCCATTTCTTTAAGATTTTCAAATTTATTTGAATGTAGTTTCTCAAAGTAGTCTCTGATGATTTCCTGGACTTCCATGGTGTTTGTTGTTATCTCCCCTTTTGCATTCCTGATTCTACTAATTTGGGTTTTTTCTCTCCTCATTTTAGTCTGGTTTGCCAGGGGTCTGTCGATCTTGTTTATTTTTTCAAAGGACCAACTTTTTGTTTCATTAATTCTTCATATGGTTTTTTTGGTTTCTATTTCATTGATTTCAGCTCTTATTTTTATTATTTCTCTCCTCTTTGTTTTGGGATTTGCTTGTTCTTGTTTTTCTAGGAGTTTGAGATGTATCATTAGGTCATTGATTTGGGATCTTTCAGTCTTTTTAATATATGCACTCATGGCTATAAACTTTCCTCTCAGGATTTCCTTTGCTGTGTCCCATAGGTTCTGGTAGGTTGTGTTTTCATTTTCATTGACTTCCAGGAACCTTTAAATTTGCTCTTTTATTTCATCAATGACCCATTGTTCTTTAAGCAATGAGTTATTTAGTTTCCACCTGTTTGCATGTTTTTTGTCATTACTTTTGTTGTTAAATTCTAGTTTAGTGCATTGTGATCAGATAGAATGCATGGTATAATTTCTATTTTCTTATATTTTCTGAGGCTTGCTTTGTGCCCTAGGATATGATCTATTTTGGAGAAGTTTTCATGGGCTGCTGAGAAGAATGTATATTGTGTAGAAGTTGGATGAAATTGAACTCAGGATCTTATACTTGGTAGGCAGGCACTCTGCCACTAGAACCATTATGCCAGCCATTTTGGTGTTGGGTATTTTTTGAGATAGGGTCTTTCAAACTATTTCTCTGGGCTGACTTTGAACTGCGATCCTCCTGATCTCTGTCTCCTGAGTAGCTAGGATTACAGGCATCAGCCAACTGTGCCCTGCTTCTCATGTATTTTTAAACAGTTATTTAGACTTAGAAATATTTTCATTGACCTTTGTGAAAAACAGATTCTGGAAACCAATAAATTAGAATTAAAAAAAATTGGAATTGGGGGTGTAGTTTAGTGGTAGAGCATGTGCTTATTAGCATGTGTAAGGCCCTGGGTTCAATTCCCAGCATCAAAAAAAAAAAAAAAACAGTAAACTTAGGTGCTGTCACTACTGAGCAATTTCTGGGCTCTTTCACAGAGGCACAAGCATGTGTGGTGGAACGTACCTCGAAGCTTGTACTTAACTGCAACTGTGAGCCCGGATTAACGTGCACTCCTACTAGCAGGACACACACTGTATACACATGAAGGATAAACATCTCCCTGAAGCATAATCTAGGAGCCAATTCCCTGAATTTGAGAAAACCAGCTTCATTTGGTAGGATTAATTCCTCCCTCTTTCAGATGTGGAGAGGCTGTAGTGAATCTATCAGATGCATAACTAGAAAGTCAGTTTCCACCATATGCCTGTACAGAGGTGTGTCTGTCTCTCTCCATCTGCTGTACACTTCTTAGGAACTTAAGGTGACATATACAATGGAAGTGGGTTCAATGTATTTGTTTTTTGCTCAGAGTTGCCAGGAACATTTCTAAAATATTTTCCAATTTTAACTCATTTTCAGTTTCACAGTTTTGTTCCTTAAACAAGATATCTCTGACAGATCTTAGCTGTGATAATAAACAAGGTGCCCCAAGTGAAAGAAAAACAGGTACAGTTAAGTCATTTGACAGATCTAGTAAAGCGTCTGGGATGTACTTTCTTGAAAATGAACAAGCGGAAGGTTCTAAAAACTGATTATGAAATAAATTTGCTCATTAGGTGTTTTCTTATTCCCTGTTCTAACAAACTGAAAGAGCATCTGATTATCAGGTGACCAGTTAACAGCTAACAGGTTTGGGCATGTAATCAAGAAAGGACTCAATTATATCATGATGTTGGCATAAAGAAATTGCTTGCAATCCCATCTAGTTCTGTCTAATATGTAAACAATGAGAGAAGATTAAACAGAGATGTTGATCACCAGCGGCTCACAATTTTAATTCCAGTTACTTGGGAGGCTGAGATCAGGAGGATCTCAAGTTTGAGGCCAACCTGGACAACATAGTAAGCCCCTATCTCAAAAAAAAAAAAAAAAAAAGTCACCCCAAACCATAGTGTCTTCAACAAAAGCAACACATTAGTTTTTCTTGTTTGTTTTTGTGGTACTGAAGTTTGAACTCAGTGCCTTGTGTTTGCTAGGCAGATGCTGTACCATGTGCACTAAAACCCCAGCCCTTTTTTGCTTTTGTTATTTTTCAGATAGGGTCTCAAGTTTTTGCCTGGGCCTGGCCTTGGCCTCAGATTGTGATCCTTCTACCTATGCCTCCAGCATAGCAGGGGTTACAATCATCACACCTGGCTCCTAACAATAAATTAATCTTGAGTTCCCCCACTATCAGGACTTGGGAGAAGTCTGTGCAGTCCTCCTGAGAACTGATTCTCAGGTGGAGGGTTGGGAGCAGCTGAGTGTTATGGAGAGAATACAGGCTTGGAAAAGAGAGAGTTGGGCCAGTCTCAGAGCCAGGCCTCACTCACCATGTGATTTCAGGAAGGCCTGAGCCTCTGAGCCTCTGTGAGACCACCTGTGATGGGGCTGCAGACAGAGCAGTGGGCATGGCCTGCATCCATGTGCCCCTCCAGGCACCAGTAGGGTGGTGATCAAGAGTTTAAAGGAAGCAGTGGAAACAGGGTACAGCTGGCCTGCCAACAGGGTGGTGATAGAAACCAGAAAAGCCAGGAATGGGTCTTCTCCAGGTCCTGGCTGCTCCCTCCCAGAGTCTCCCCTGTCACATGCTCTCATGAACACTTGCAGAAGATGCAACAGCCATTGTAACAGGAAAGTGAGGGCTCCTTGTTGTCCTGCTGACCCCTGCAGGAGAAGCTTTTAGTCTCAAGTCTAGTGAGCTCCTCATGCAGGTAGGTCTCTCACTGATCCCCCAAGACTTGGGATGGTCCTCAGGGCCAATGTCTTTCTGGCCCCATTTGTATCTGAGCCCCATCCCCTATTGGTGCTCCCTGAGTGCTCTCCTGACCTATGTCCCATAAGGAATGTGAAACCCTTTGCCCACAGGTCAGAAGGGCCTCAGGCCAGCATCATGTGATGGAAGGAACAGAGGAAGGGTCTCCAGAAGACCCCTCACCTGTTCTGTGGTCCCTCAAGCCCCCAGCCCAGACTCCCATCCTCTGTAATCCCCAGGGGACAGATGTGCTCTTTCCTGGGTCTTGCCAACCTCCAGCACCAGCTGGATGCAAAGGCTATTTTATTTAATCAGGTTTTGTTGACAACAAGGCAAATGACCTAAGACTATACCCTACACCCATGACTGTGGAAGAAGGAGGACAGTGGTTCCATGATTGGGGATGGAGGAGGAGGTGGGCTATAATTGGTGATTGGTGATTGGGGAAGTGGGTTATGTATGGCCTGTCATATTCTGATTCAGGTTCATTGTCCCTCCAGGACAGCTCCAGGTTACTTCCTTGCTGATTTTTCTAAGATGTAAACATTTCTCATCACATGATGTAGACACAGCATCCTGTAGTTTTCCTTCTCTTGCCTCACCCTTGGCCCTCACAGCAAGTTATATCCTTTGCTGACCCAGCAATCTTTCCCACTTCTTTTGGGTCTCCTATGTGTCCCTTTGGGAATGTACCCCTCCTTCTTTCTGGGTGACTTGATTCAAGTTGGTCTTGACACACATCCAAAAGCACCTTGAAAATTTTATCTGAAGGAAAGTATTTGATTGCCACTTTTAACAATAACTGTGAACTAATTAAACTGAAAATCTCCCCTAGAAATGCTGGATAAAAGATAATAAATGTCCTTTTTAAAGTCACAGCTTATCTCACAACATTTAAGGGGAATTTCCAGGGGCAAAATCTGAAGGTAAAAACCAGGGTGGTGAGAGGAAATGAGAGCAGGGTCTTCTTTGGGGTTCTTGTTAGCTTTAGGAACTAGATTTTTTCTTTTTCTTTTTTTCTAATTGAGCAGAAAGTACAGAGGATTCCCATATATACCCCCTCCTCCTATAATTAACATCTTCCCTAGTGTGGTGCATTTGATAAAATTGATGAACCGATATTGGTGTATTTGTTATTAACTAAAGTCCACGGTTTGCATTAGAGTTTATTGTTTGTGTTGTACATTCTATGGGTTTGAAAAAGTGTATAATGTCATGTATCTACCATTATAGTATCATACACAATAGTTTCACTGTCCCTTTGCAAAGCCTCTATGCTTTGACTGTCCATCTCTCTCTCCCCCCAGGCCCTGGCAACCACTGATCTTTTCACTGTTTCTATAGTTTTGCCTTTTCCAGATTGTCTAGAGTTGGAATCATACTGTATGTAGTCTTTTCAGATTGACTTCTTTTACTTATGCATGCACTTAATAGCAATATGCATATCTTTTTATGACTTGATAGTCAACTACTTTTTTATCATTGAATAATATTCCATTGTTTGGATGTACCACAGTTTATCTATGTATTTGCCAATAGAAGGACCTTCTTGATTGTTTCCAATATTTGGCTATTATGAAAAAACTGCCGTAATAAATCATATGCAGATTTTGTGAGAGCATAAATTACCAACTCAAATTGGTAAAAACCAAAGTGTAGTTACTGGATGATATGGTAAGCCATGAAGTACACTGGTGACTGTCTTCCAAAATGGCTGTAGCATTTCACATTCCCACCACCAGTAATTCAGTGTTCCCACCACCAGTAATGCAGTGTGAGTGTTTCAGATTTTTGTTATCTAATAAGTGTATAGTGATATTTCTCACCATTAAGTATCATGTTAACTGCAGTTTTTTCTAGATGTTCTTTATCAACTTGAGGAAATTCCTTTCTATTTCTAGTTTTCTGAGAGTGTTTTTAAAAACCATGAATGAATGTTGGATTTTGTTAATTGTTTCTTCTGAATCTATCAATTTGACAAAATTTTTTCCCTCAACCTGTTGATATGATGGATTACATTAATGTAGTTTTGAAAGTTGAACCAGCTTTGCATACCTGCTATAAATCCCACTTCATTATGGGGTATATAATTTTTTGAATATATTACTGGATTTGGTTTGCTAATATTTTGGCGAGGAGTTTTGAAGTCATGCTCACGAGAGATTGGTATGTAGTTTTTCTTCTTTATAATGTCTTTTTTTCTTCCTTTCTTGCAATATCTTTTTCTGGTTTTGGTATTAGAGTAATGCTGACTTCATAGAATGTTCTAGGAAATAGTTCCTCTATTTCTTTCTTCTGGAAGAGATTGTAGAGAATTGGTATTATTTCTTTCTGACACATTTGGTGGAAGTCATCAGTAAAATAATCTGGGCCTGCTGCTTTCTTTTTAAAGGGCTATGAATTGTTGATTTTATTTATTTAATAGACACGGGTTATTTAGAATATCTATTTTTTATGTAAGTTTTGGTAATTTGTATCCTCAGAATATTGGTCCATTTCATAGAAGTTACCAGATTTATGGGCATAAAATTGTTACACCATTTCTTTATTATCTTTCTGAGGTCCATGGAATCATTGGTGATAGTCCCTCTCTCATTTATGATATGAGCAATTTGTGTCTTTCTTTTTTGTCTGAGTAGAGGTTTATTAATTTTATTGATCTTTTCAAAGAGACAGCTTTTAGCTTCATTGATTTTATCTATTGATTTTCTACTTTCAATTTAACTGATTTCTGCTCTAATTTTTATTGTTTCTTTTCTTATGCTTAGCTTAGATTTAGTTTTTCTTTCCTTTTCCAGTTTCCTGACTTATAAGACTGGATGATTGATTTTAGATTATCCTTTCCTAATGTACACATTCAATTTGTACATCTCCCTCTAAGCACTGCTTTCACTGTATCCCACAAATTTGTTAAGTTGTATTACTTTTATTTAGTTCAAAATACTTTTAACTTTTCTTGAGACTTCTTTCATCTTTGTGTTATTTAGAAATGCTCTATTTAATCTCCAAATATTTTGGAATGTTCCAGCTACTTTCCCTTTATTGATTTCTAGTTTGATTCAATTGTGTTCTGAGAGCATACTTTGTATGATTTCTCTTTTTTAAAATTCATTAAGATGTGTCTGTGGTCCAGAATATGGTCTACCTGGTTAAGTGTTCCAAGTGATCTTGAGAAGAATATGTATGCTGTTAGTAGTCTGCAGATGTCATTTAGATGGATGTTCAGTTGGATGATGGTGCTGTTCAGTTCAAGTATTTTTTTACTGACTTTATGCCCACTGGATCTGTCACATTGAAGCCTCTAACTGTTATAGAGGGTTTGTCCATTTTCCTTGCATCTCTGTCAGTTTCTGCCTCCATTTTTGGCACTTTGTTGCTAGGTACATGTATCTTAAGTATTGTTATATCTTCCTTAAAAACTCACCCCTCCATCATTATGTGAGTTCCTTTTTATTCCTGATAATTTTCCTCTCCTGATGTTTGTTTTGTCTGAAAGCAGCTTTCATTTAATTAGTACTAACATGGTATAACTTTCTCCATTCTTTCATTTTTAATTTGTCTTTATATTTAAATTAGGCTTCTTATAGAAACATATAATTATGTCTTGTTTTAATCCATTCTGACAGTTTATGTATTTTAGCTGATATATTCAAACCATACATACTTCACAACCAGGGATTTTGGTTCATTTGTTTGTAAGATTCCTAGAGGAAAGAGGGCTTGTTGCCTTTTATTCTGGATTTGTGCTCCCCCTGAAACTTTAAAATTTTGAAATAGTTTATACTTATACAAGATATATATACTAAAATAGAGAGTTCCCATATACCCCTCACTCTAGCATCTTATATAACCATGGTACAAGTTATCAAAACAGAAATCAATACTGGTACATTACTATTAATGAATCAAAAACTTTATTCAGATTTTTCCTAGTTTTTCCTCTGATGTCCTCTTTTTGTTCCAGAATCCAAGCCAGGATGCCACAGTACATTGAGGGAGCTATTGGTTTCATAAGTAGAAAGAACTTGGACCTGTGTGAAGTGGTATAACCAAATAAAGAGGAAAGAAGCCATTTCATGATCTTCCCTTATAAGAATTTCTGTTTGGGAAACAAAGTGGGTCTGAGTCCTTTCTCTAACCTTTGGAGATAGACAACTCTCTCTAGAGACTAAAAAAGTCTAGGGTGCAGTTTTAGAGTACAGATATTTCTCCTAGGACATCAGCCTCAAAAACCCTTGAAATGTGGAGTTAACCAAGCAGTCTACATCCATTTATCTTTCAGGAGAGAAGAGAAGTTTTATTATTCTTTTGGAGAAGATCAATTAACTAAAGAAATAGCTATCTCACTTCCCAAGTGGACTTTGTATTTGCTTTGTTGTATGAGTTGTGAGGAACTTTACTCTGACTTGGTCACCTCTTTCTTTCTGTGTTGATGTGAAAAGAAATGTCTGTGTGGTCAGAACCACGTCCTTCATTAGATGTTGATATTCTTGTAAATCATACCTTCTATAAAAGACCATGAGCAAAGGAAGGTCAGAGAAGGAATATTTACTTTGGTCTTTTCTCTGAGTTGGGAGCAGCATTCCCTAAGTGCTATGGCCCAAATGTTGTTGAGCCCTCAAAATTCATATGTTGGAGCCTAATACCCATTGGGATAGTATGAAGAGGTGGGAGGCTTTGGGAAGTGGTTAAGTCATGGCAGCTCTACCTTCATAAATGGGATTAGTTCCCTCATAAAAGAGATTGAAAGACTGGGGGTGTGATGGCTTCGTGGTAGAGTACATGCTTAGCATGTGTAAGGTCTTGGGTTTGATCTCCAGCACACACAAAAAGATTGAAGGGAACTGCCTTGTCCTTTATGCAACGTGAGGATACACAGCAAGAGATGCTATGAAACAGAGATGAAGTACCATCTTGATCTTGAACTTCCCAGTCTCCAGACCATGAGAAATAAATTTCTATTTTCTGTAAATTACCCAATCCAGAGTATTTTGTTATATCAGCCTAAACAAACTAAGATATTAATAATCTGTAAACACACATCTGGGGCCTGGGGTTCTAATTTATACCAATGGATTGGCCCAGGAATCCCAAGCCCAAAATTAACATAGAAAGTGATCCCTGAAAATAGTTTCTGCTGGGTATTGAGGGGGTGGGAGGGGAGAGGGAGGGGGTGGAGTGGGTGGTAAGGGAGGGGATGGGGGCAGGGGGGAGAAATGAACCAAGCCTTGTATGCACATATGAATACTAAAAGAAAAAAAAAAAGTGATCCCTGGCTGATCACACCTTCTTGTCATCTAGAAGTAAATACAAATGGAGGGTCAGAACTCAGAAAAACCTGCATAAGTGACCAAGATAAAGTCCTATGGAGCATGAGGACAATCTGATCATTGCAGAGCACAGGAAAAAACTATGAACAGGAATCAGCAGAAACCACAGATATCAGTCTCTGATAACAAAAACTTTTCAGTATTGATCCTAAAATGGGTGTTTTAAAATCAGAAATGAAAAATATAGTCACTGAGCTTAAAAACACCATGCATGGTTTGTATAGCACATTAGGTACCACTTAAGAGAGAATTGAGGAAGTCAGTTAAATATGCAGCTCAAAGAGATTTTAAAAAGTTAGAAAGAAAAGAGAAACGAGAGGTCTAAAGAGACATGGAAGATAGGATAGGAAACTCCAAACTAAGAATAATAAACCAATAAGGAGAGAATAGAAGGAAAGAGGGAGTGTTGACATCAGAAAAGATAAAATCTGATAATTTTCTTAAAACAAATGGAAGACAAGAAACCTCAGGCCCAGAACCCCCAAGGAGCTCCCAGTAATAGAAGGAGTTTGTGACCAAAGTTCCCCTAAGCTCAAGAGGACCAAGAACAAACCAATCCAGGATGTTTCTCCTTGGACAGATAAAAAGACTCCACTAGAACTATAGGTGTCAGAACAAAATGCCACAGTGTTTTCCATTTCATCTTTCTGGAGCGCTGAATAGAGGCCTTTTTGGTGTGTTCAGGAAAGTCTGATTTAATGCATATGTCATCCAGTGTCTGTGATGGGTAGTTGTTCACTGTCATATCATCTTATTTTCTTTTTCTTCTTCCTCTACTCTTTAATGAAGATTTCTCTTGTTGATTTGAGGCTGTCTGGTTAACTAGCATGTTGGGAGAATGAGTTGGAACAAGTAAGATTCAGCAATCTGACCAGCACGCCACATTTCTTTTTATGGACTAAAGGAGTAGACAGTCTGGGTCCACTCAGAAGGCAGCTCTGGCTCCGTCCTGCCAAAACCTGGGCTACCATAACCTACCCAGTCTCAGTTGCCATATCTGTTTGCATCCATAAGTGAAAATTCAGCTCAAACAAAAACAAAGTTTCAAGGGCATTGCTCATTGCTCAATGCCACATTCTAAAACTTTTGTTGCAAGCAGTGAACAGAACAACTTTGTCAACAGGGACACCAGGCAACCTACTTCTGTTTTTGGAGGACCCACCCTAGGACTGGTCTATGAGAGTTCTGATACTGGGCTCCCTTCTTCCCCCTACACGTGGGTGGTAACATGGAAGAGGAATGCTCTTGGCTGTCTTCCTTGGATCAGCTGAGGATTTTGGGTCAGGATTCTTGAGGGCCAGTAAAGTGAATGAGAAGAAGTTAAAGTCCTCCAAGGAGACCTCATCAGATGACAGGCATATGGTTCATATGAATCCATCTAAGGGCTAGTTCACTCTGTGCTAAGTGTATACAACATGCTCAGGCCAGTCCCAGACTCTTCTTTGAGTTTATAATGGACTGTCTAGGCTTAGGTTCCCCCAGGCAGACTCTGTAACAGGAATTTGAGTGAAATAGTTTATCTCAAAGGTGAACCCAGGTGGCCAAGGTAGAAGAGTGTGACAGGGACACAGGGTTAGTGTGATAGTGAGTGAGTTTTGCCAGGCTCAGTCATATGTGGACCTTGGGTGAGAGAACCCACTGCAGGATCTTTCCCCCAATTAATAAAGTTGCCAGACTCTTGTTCGCCTTCAAGGGTGGCTGCTGGAGGCTTACTTCCTCAGGACCACAGTCCTGCAGGTACCTCCTGGAGCCTGAGGACATCCTCAGGCAGAGTGGCAGATGCTTGGGGTAGGAAGCTGTGACGTCTTTGGGAATCATCTGCAGAGGGTGCAGAAGAGTGGTGTGGGGGGAGATGGGCTGATGTGTAGCCCACCGAGTGTCAGCCGCAGCATCTGGCAGTGGGGACAGTTAAAGCACAGTGAACAAGCAGATGAATGAATGATTACAATTGTGGCAGGTGCCTTAGCAGGTGCCACATATGTGTCCTATGTGGCAGATGCTCCAGGCAAGAATGACCTAGGTCAGCTCTCCCCACATTTTTGCCCTCAAAACCATGAGAAAAATAAAATGGTTTGTTTTCAGTGGCTAAGATTTAAAATAATTTGTGATGCTGAAATAGTAACCAGAACATTCAACCAAGAAAGGGTTCAGAGGCTGGCACTCTCGTGGGCATGCCAAATGGATCCATAGTTCCTGATTCCAGTTAGGGATCACTTCCCACAGTTTGGGGTCAGTTTTATGACATATCCATAAGGTGTGGTCAGAATGAGCCTGGTGAGAATAGTGCGTAGTTGAGGACGATGCTCAGGAATCTGTTTGGGCTCCTGGGGAGGAAAGTAAGGAAGATCTGGGGAGAAGCAGGCTGTAGAGGAAGATACTAACTTCAGCTCTGAGAGGACTGTGTTTCAGGGCTTCCTGGAGACTCTGGGGCATGTGTGCAAGAGGCCATTGCAGATGTGACTTAGTTCCAGGCTGGAGTCAGATCTGGGAGTTTTGGGCAGGGAGATGGGCTCCCATGTTAGGGAGAGAAGTGTCCAAGGTGGACTCTGAGTCAAGCATTCCAGGAGATGTCATCAGTCTGGAGGTGCCTTCAGGGAACATCAGTGAAGAAGCAAGTGTCTGAGGCTGGGGTCCCTAGAAGCTGAGCTGGAGATAGTGTCTGAATGCATGACATTTATTAGGCTGAAGGGTATCTCAGGACTGAGGGAGGCCAGAAGCAGAGAGGAAGTTGCTGAGCAAGGATGCGACTAGCTTGATTGATGCAGGCAAAGGATTTGGGAGCAGACATGACCACAGTTGGTTGAAACCAGAGGTGAGGCCTCATATCATACCTCTGCTCAGTAGATCAATACTATATGTTATGGATTAAAGAGTTTTTGCCAGCAGAAAATTCTGTCAATAAAGATCTGGGCAAGCTGTTAGCAGCCTACATTCATAGCAGGTGGAAGAAGGTGTCAGAGTTCAGGAAAGGGGTCTGAGCAGCACAGCATGGGGCAGGGGGAGGGAGCAATGTGGAAGTGATCATTAGCAAGTAAAGGGGGAACCCTAAGTGATAGAGTAGAATGCACCCTAGATCATTTATAATACAATGCTTGTCAGCCTGCGGTCCAGGGCTTTTCAGAACCTGTTATGCTTGTGGGCAAAGTGGACTCAGAGCAGAGAAAGCCCCCAGGGAAAGATAGGCAGCAGTAGAAGCTGGAGACTGGGTAGGTGTGCAGGCAGAGTGGGTAGGCTAGGAAATGTGCACAGGGCAAAACAGCATCTCCTACAAAATCTTTATGGAAGGGCACAAAAGCAATTGAGAAGGAACAGTCAAAGAGATGGGAGGAAATCAGAAAAGGACCAGCACCATGGGATTAATTTCCGTAGACACTCCTACGTGACAGACCGTACCCACGCTATGCATCCCACTCCTGCTGTGTCTGAGTACAATCAGCCTGGTCAGCTGCGGCTCTGAAAGGCTGAAGGGGGCGCCTGTGGATCACCCACAACCTGACTAGTCTCAGCCTGACGCTGAGAAAAAACTGGGTAGCGCCCAGGCTAGGAGAGTTGAAGGAACACGTGGCCCTGGGAGTGGAAGGCACATTCGTGGTTAGTTTGGAAATCTTCCCTGAAAATAATGAGTGGAGAAATCTTTGCTGATTAGTTAAATCCGGGATAATCCTGGCTGATGAGGGCAGATCCGGACTCCTTAACGGATTTAGGGTTCCAAAACTACTCTCAGAGGTGGCCCGGGGCGGGGACATTCGCCTGGATTATGCCTCTGGCCTCAGATTTGCAAGTGGGGATCGGAGGCTGGGAGGAGCCCACATTCCCGGCTACCAGGGAACCGAGGCGGTGTCCCATGGCGAGTGCCCACAGACTTATCATCATGGGTGGATTCGGGTGCAGCTCGCTTTCTCTTGTCCATGTCTCCTAAACTTTTGGAAGCTCTTCTTCTGCCTTGGCGGACGCTGAGCTAAGCTCTTTGCCCCTCTAGCTGCTGCGTTCCATCCCTTGGCGCTGCGGGACTGAACTGATCCCCGCGGCACAGGGCGCGCGACTGGACACTGGTTCCCTCGAAGCAGCTGGGCGCGGATTCGAGACTGGAGTAGGAAGGTGTTTGTTAGTGGAGAGAGGGCAGTGAAAGTGTTTTCTGATGTTTTGTTCCTGAAACAGCCATGCTGTGACAGGGAAGGCGCCCCAGGATCCAGCTCGCCCTGTGTGAGGGTCCCGGGGTTGTAGAAGGCGTTAGGGACGCCTCAGTTCAGAAATTGCAGAACCCCCTTAGAGCCCCTCAAAGCCCCACCCTGGGCTCTTTGTTCTCGCTCCTTTGCTCTACTTCGACTTCCCCATTTCTCTCTCGGCGTCCGGTGTGATCTGGCTAGTGTCTGTAAAGTGGTTTGGTAAAATCTTTCCCAAGGGGTTGGAGACAGGTCTGCTCTTGGCTACTGCACTGAGCTCACTGTGTGGAGTCTTAGGTTAAGCTCCCGTCCTTTTGGTACCTTTGGATCCCTGGTCGTCTTCTGCCTCCCCAGGCATAAACTAAGGGAGGGAGGCCCCAAGACCCTGGACCAGGTGAAGCGGTGGTGTCCGTACCCCAGCTTCTGAGACTCCTTGTGGGGGACCCTAGTCGATCCACCTTACAGCCAACTGTCCCGCCTGCCCACCCTGGTTGCGAACTACAAAATGTGTACAATCATAGCTATCTCTCAACTGTGACCCCAAATTCAGATTTACAAATGACAGTGTTGCCGGGAGACGAGCTCGAGGATTTGGCATGGTTCTGTATCTCTGACGCCTTTCCCTGAATCCAGAGGTAAATTTCGTGGAAAATTCCTGGCACAGCGGAAAAATGACGCCGGGGTTTAAAATGGCAAACCCCTCTTCCCCACCCCCACCCCGAAACCTCCCCAGCAATTCAACGGACAATTATCCCAAAGGAAAGTTATTGTTTTGCTAATCCCGGGAACAGCTTGAGGGGAGATTTGGGTCTTCCTTTAATAATGGAACTTTAATGCGCAGCCTCTTGCAATTATCTTTATGAGAAGCCCCCTGTTTAATCCGCACGTTCAGCAGAAACCCTACTCGAACTCGCAGCGAGTAGAGACCTACTTTGCAGGACAGTGCTCCGGCTCCTGCGTACAACAGGGAGCAGCGCCCAGTCCCTCAAGGTGGTTGAGAGTTGCCCCTTCGACTGTCGGGTCCTCCGGAAGTGCGAGTGAGGCGATTCAGCTTTGTGGTTCTGTTACTGGGAAGATTACGCTCAGGTCTCCGAGCAGAGGTAGAAGTACCCAAGGCTAAGCCAGGAGCTTGGCTTACCCACCAGCTTCGTTCGGCGCCAGTTTCACATGAAAAGCGGGTTGTCTTTGAATAAACATAGAATCGGACAATTTTGTTAGTCTCCGTGAAAAGGCATGTGGCACAGTAGATGGACTCTATTTTATCTCAATTCTCCCCCAGCCCATTTAGAATTGCTGGATAAAATACTGGCACACACTTATACAAAAATAATACTCATTGTTTATCTGAAATTTAAATTTCACCGAGATCGGCGTAGTTTTGTTAAACCTAGCACCCTGTCCCCATCGTCCGGGTCCCGCCAAGACCACATCTGCTTCTACTTTAGCTCTGGCGACTTTGTGACCCACTGCAGCCCAGCCTGGAGAGTCCTGGGGCAAATTTAGGCTGGAGGCAGAGTGGCTGTGAATTATATGAACGTTTTCCATCCATTTCCTTTTGAGAATTTTCAGGGAAGACCTTCTTGGCCGTGGCAGTGGAGTTGGAGGGCTGGCAGGGGTCATTTTGGTGGTAATGGTCGGGGTGCTGCTGGGAATGAGGCCTTCGGTCTTTTTCTCTGGGGTTGGGGGTAACTGGGGTTAGAACTCAGGGTTTCGCTGTCGCAAAGCAGGCTCTCTAGCGCTTGAGCCACACCTCTATTCCATTTTGCTCTGACCATTTTGGAGATGGGGGGCGGGTCTCGCGAACTATTTCCCCGCGCTGGCCTCGAACCACGATTTTCCTGATCTCAGCCTCCAAAGTAGCTAGGCTTACAGGCATGAGCCACCGGTGCCTGATTGGCCCTCGGACTTAATGAGCAATTGGAAGGTGTCGGAGGGTTTGGGAAGTCAGGGAGAATATGGAAAGAAGACCAAACCAGGATGTGGAAATTGTGGCTTTTAGAGGGACAGACAGCGGAGTCGTCCCTTCCTCCCCCTAACCTTGGGAGAATGGGGTTGGGGTAGGCAAGGGGACAGCTGGAGAGGAGAAAAGGAAGTGATTGAGGGACTACAGCTGGGAGGGCGGCAACCTGGGGGAGGAGAATGGGTGGTGTCCCCACTTCGTGGATCCGGATAGTGACGGGTCTGCATCCCGCTGATTGGAGCCTTCCAGACCATGGGTGCTCGATGGGCAGCCCAGGCGTATAAAGCGGCTTCTGAACTAAGCAAATGTGACCAGAGAGAATCGCACTTCGCCTCGCCTACCCGGCTGAGAATCATGACCGGACGGGACGCGCTTTCTGATGGGCGCGTCAGGAGCAGGGTCCTGGTGCCCGGCGGTTCCCCCACGGGCTCACGCCCTCGAAGCTTCGCCATCACAGACCTGCTGGGTTTGGAGGCCAACCTGCCGGCCCCCGCCGGCCCGGGGCCGGGATCCAGCTGTGAGAGCCCGGCGGCCTCACGAGGCCCGGGGCCTGGGCTCGGCGGCTCCTGCTTGGCGCGTGGGGCTCTCCCGCTGGGGCTGGGCCTGGGCCTCCTCTGTGGCTTTAGCGCCCAGCCGCCCTCTGCTGCTCGGGCACCCTGTCTGCTTCTGGCCGACTTGCCGTTTCTGCCTCCTGGGGGACCCGAGTCCGCTGCCCCGCAGGGTCCTGGCCACACGCCGCCCGCGCTTCACCGCCAGAAGCGCAACGAGAACCTCTCCACGTCCGGTAACCAGGCCAGCAATTCCCGCCCCTGTCCCCCACCCTCGTGGCTTCGAGCCGCACAAGGATAACACACAATCATCACCCCACTGCTGCCCCAGATCTCGGGGAAGTCGGGACCCCATAGGGAGGCTCAGTTGGGAGAGGCATATTCGTGTTGGTTGCGCCATATGCTCCCTTGCTGTACCCCAAATCCCTCCTGTCCCCCGAGATCCTATTCCCGCAGGGCTGCGGGGACCGCCACCACCGCCCTGGGATGATGCCACGGGCCGGTGGCGGAGCATGGGGGGGCAGGGTATTGGCGCCCTAATGACCTTTTTCCCCCAGCACTTGGCGAGAGTCTCGGCCTCGGGGAATGACTTGGGCAGGTCTGGTTCACCAGCAGCAGGAAATCTGATGCCCCGAGGGCGGGCAAAGGTTTGCAGAACTGCTTGGAGAGGGCTGGGCGGTGAGCCCGGGAACTGTCACCCCCTCCCGGTGCTGAAAAACGAGTCCAGGGTTTCGCGCTCCTCCGCTTCCTGTCCTGTTCTTGACTCCAGCACGTGGGATAGATAATATCCTGACTGATTTCACTGTATTTGTGCTCGCCTTTTGCTCAGAGTTCACCTATTTCCTCAAAAAAAAAAAAATAGGGAAGAATTATGGGGGAGAGAAGAAAACTAAAGAATTTCCATAAAGAACAAGAGAAAGAAACTGAATTTTGGAGATGTGGGGAAAGGAAAAGGAGAATTACACAAGAAAACATGGACCTAGTGAAATTGTATGGTAGATCCTAGAATACAGCATCCAGACAGCCAAGACAAAGAGACTACATTGTGTGTTGCCGACAATAAAAGAAAGCTTGCAGACTGGGACTCAAGTTGTAGAGCACTTGCCCTAGCAAGGGAGGGGCCCTGAGTTCAGTTTCCAGGACTGCCAAAAGTAAATAAATAAAAATAAAAAGGAAGCATCTCAGATAAAGAGATGGGTGAGCACTTGGCTCAGAAAGAACTTTATTTCACAATCTTCTTTGCAAGATAAAATGAAATCCTCTATTAAGTTGTTTCACTAAAACAAAGACCACCTTCATAGGAAGGATTCCTTTTTTTCTACAATCTCTGATAAACCTAAGTTAAAACACAACTAAATCCTATCCTGTGAGTAGTTTTCATGAAGTTATAGAGCAGTGTCCAACAGAAGTAGTACAATATGACTGTGTTTGGTAAAAATTCTGTCACTTTGAAAGGAAAAAGAAACAGGTGAGGTTAATTTAAAAACTATTTTTTGGTGGTGTTGGGAATCACAGTCAGGGCTTTGGGCATGCTAGGCAAGCAGTCTACCACTGAGCTACACCCCCACCTAAATACTATATTTTAAATCCAGTATGTATAAGTATTATTTCAATGTAATCAGTACAAAACTATTTTACTTTGAGGGGAGCACTAAGACTTTTAAATCTACTGAGTAATTTTTTATTCATGATTGGTTTCTGTCTGAATAGACACATCTCATGTGCCTAATAACCTTATGTGTTTAATAGCTACCTGGCCAGAGCATAGAGTGTTACAACCCAAGCACACAGTTTTCTGGTGATCTAATTAATGCAGAAGTAAAACTAGTGTTATTTTTGCCTTTACTCATTCTTTTTAATATTTTGAGACAATTAATTATACTTTTGAATGATGAACCTGACCATAGTTTGGTCTTCTAATCTTCCTTTCCATCTGGATCTTTCAATATAATTGATGTAATATAAGCCAAGCACGGTAGAGTGGTTCTTAAGTTTTCAAGTATACACATCATCTGAGCACACGTGGCAGGAGTGTTTCCTGGGTCCACTTCTACACAGTCTGAATTGGTACATCAGGGCAGCGAGAGTTCTGACAAAGATTCTGGTGATAAAAAACCTCAGCTCTGCTCTTGAGAACTGGTATAGAAGTTAAATGAGAGGAGAGGTAGAGGGAAGCAGGTGAATTTAGCAGCTGTGGGAGTTTAGAAAAGGCAAAAAGTAGCCAAGTAACTTTGGCTTCACACAATTGCTTACTATCTTGTGGTCTTGGGCAACTTACTTAATTTCTTTCTCTTGGTTTCCTCATCTGTAAAAGGTTAATAATGACAGCTATCTTGGGGTCTGTTTACTGGAAGAATAATTAAGATAATGCATGGACAATATTAAGCACAGTGCCTAGAATCTGAGAAGTGATAAAAATGCTAGCTTATATTGTCAAATGTATTCCTAATGGGTTCATAATTTCAACAACCCTCACATTAAAATCCAGGAAATAATAAAAACTCTCTCACCTTTAGAGTCTTCTTCTTCTTGTCCTAACAGATGAGGACAGCCCATGTGAAAACACGAGTGACCTGAAGGCGTCCCCCACCCTTGGCAAGAGGAAAAAGCGGAGGCACAGGTACAGACCAGGCTGTCCTTTCTGACAGCCTTTCCCCAGACATAGCCTTATTGTCTATGGGACCAGCATCTGAGAATGTGTGGCCCTGGGTTATGGCAGGCCCAGTGGCCTCCTGGCTGGCAGTGAGAGGGGCACAGATGCCATTTGTAAAGATAATTCTGCAATTCCCATGAGGCTGCAGGATAATTTTTGTGACATTTTAAAGATGTGATTTTGTTGGTCTGTAAAATGGGTCTTGTCAGAATGAGTTAATGGAATTTATTAAGAAAGAGCTATAGGCTCAGTGGTGGAGTATGCATTGGCATGCACAAGGTTCTGGTTTCAATTTCCAGCATGCACACATGGATGTACACACATGTGCACACACAGAAGAAGAAAGAGTTAAAGAACTCTATATTGCATTGAACCAAACTTCTGGATGTCTATGAAGTTTGAGACTTTCTGGTTTTCAGAGGTGGGCTGACCAATGGTCAAGAGATGGCTTTTGGGATAAGGACAGCAGAGGAGGCAGGCACATGGTCCTTAAGGCTGGAATGTGTGGCTGTCCTTGGGAACATGTGTCCATACTCATATGTTCCTGCAGGACGGTTTTCACTGCTCACCAGCTGGAAGAGTTGGAGAAGGCATTCAGCGAGGCTCACTACCCTGATGTATATGCCCGGGAAATGCTGGCTGTGAAAACCGAGCTCCCTGAAGACAGAATACAGGTGTCTGGGGTCCTTTCTTCTTCCGAAGGACACTGCAGAGAATATGTCACAGTGAGGCAACCACAGCCAAGATGGTCCCCTTCTCTCCAAAACTGAGGGTTAATTAGCTAAAGGCACCACAAGGGTCTTTCTGACCCTCAGGCCTTTTCCCCTTTTGTTATTATTTATTATTAAAGCATTCTCAAAAATCACACTGTATGTGTGTGACATCTAGAAACTGCATGAAGATACATCCATGAAAAATTACTATCTCTGTGCCTTAAGTTCTCAAAGAAACCACCATATATCGCCTGGCGTGACCTTTCCACACTTATGGTCCTATCAATATTCAGGTACAGATAGATATGTATGTGCACACATATATACACACACATACTTCTTTGATTTGTCAAGATTTGCCACTAATTCACTTTTTAAAACATTTATACTGTATTCCATAAAATTCTTTCACATGATATTCTTCATGAGAAATATTAACTGCAACATGACAACCTCAGAGTAGAAGGGGCCATTGCCTGTGGGCTCTTTTCAATCAATGATTAAAATCAGGAATTGCAATAGTAAAGACCTCTTTACACAAAGTACTTTGCTCCTGTTTTTCATTTCTGACTCACTGGGAAACTTCCGGGGAAGCAGGTGTCACATTACCCCCGCGATGCTGAATCCCTGTGAGTTTGAGGGAATGCACTTGAAAGGTCCTGGGGCGCTCCTTTACTATGGGAAAGGGTGGAGAGTTGGCCCTTTATAGTCCTGGGACATCCATGAGCCTCTGCAAGCATCCCTCTTCATGGTGTCTCTTCCTGTGCGCCCTCTGTCTCTCTTTTTTCTCCAACCAGGTGTGGTTTCAAAACCGGAGGGCCAAGTGGCGCAAGCGGGAGAAGCGCTGGGGCGGCAGCAGCGTGATGGCCGAGTACGGACTCTACGGAGCCATGGTGCGTCACTGCATCCCGCTGCCGGACTCTGTGCTCAACTCCACTGAGGGTGGCCTACGCAGCTCCTGCGCGCCCTGGCTACTGGGTAAGTCTCCAGCCCCAAACGCCAGAGATATGGGGCAAATGTCTCCACCAGGGGAGCCATTTGCAAAGCAAAGGGACTTCACGTGTTCTCGGGTTCAGGTCGACAATCTCACATCTAATATCTATTTAATTACAAGAATTGTAGTGCTTGGACTTATTTTTCATTGGAACTGTGGAAGCTGTGTGCAAAGGTCCCGTTTGGCTATTTGCATTGGTAAACAACATTACTTAAGAGTAGATGGATATTCTTGCCTTATGTTTAATATGTTTCCCAAGTGCTGAATGCTATTAGAAATTTTAGAGGTCACATGATTTAGAATACAGGTAAGAAAGGGGGGGCGATACAGAGCAGTGAAAACCGACGGCAATCACCCCATACTTCTTTTGAATTAGGAGGTTTGGTCCCGGGTCCTGGTTCTGCCCTTAACCACCTGTTCTGTAGCTTTTCTGTTCCTTCGATTTTCCCTGCTAAAATAGTCTTGGCTGGTGAGGTCCAACTTTGAGCTTGACCATTCTCTGGAGACCCACACTTAACTGCTCTGTTTGCTGTAGCTAGAGACCAACAGACAAGGATCACAGCTTGAGGGAGTGAGTCACAAGATAGGCATCCAGAGCAGATTAGTTAGGGGATGGTGGTGGTGTCAGGTTGGGAAGGAGTTGACTTCTTTGTTCATCAGTGTTTGAATACCTACTTTTCAGCTAATATGCTAAGAGCTGGATTTACCAATCATTAATACAGTCTTGACTTTGTCAAAGGACTGAAAGGACTAGAGAGAATTTGAGGATGAGAGCCAAGTCCAGTCATCTGAAATTACACAAATAGGTGGGACTTCCACAGAACCTCAGCCACACAAGAAGTGGGTTCAATGCTGAGCAAACAAAGGGCAACTTTACTAGGTGTGACACCTGGTAGACACAGATTTTTCAACCCCTAATGGTAGCAGTTGCCTGCCTGACTTTCCTGTAGGTCCCAGAGACAGACACTGACAAGGATAATTCTAGCGGGATTTAGAAATGCACATGTTTTAATTTTTTTCTTTCCTTTTTTTTTTTTTGCAAGGGATGCATAAAAAGTCCACGGGAATGATAAGAAAACCAGGAAGTGAAGACAAGTTGGCAGGACTCTGGGTCTGTGACCACCTCAAAGAAGGTTCTAGTGAGAGTCATGAAGGATCCCAGAGAGGCTCAGACAAAGGGAGCTCTGAGAACAGCTTGGAAGATGTGGTCATGGATCTCTCCAGCTCTGGCCGGCGTGAGACCAAGAAAGTGCACCAGGGGGCTGATGCTGAAGGTTGCTCCCACCCTGTGGGGTCAGAAGGGCTCCAGCCGGGGAAGGTGTGAGCTGTACGAGTCTCACAAGTCCCACCCACAATGACTGGAAGTGTGCATATTTTTCACTGACAGTTTTCAATTCCATTTTCTTATTATGGTGTCACATAAACTGCAAGGCCACTTGCTTTAAGAAGACAAATGCATGACTAAGCGAAAATTCCACTTCAGTTTAAAATGGAAACCATTCCTTAAGGGCATTTGAACTGTTAATTTTGTGTAAAATTTTGATTCTCTTTTGTAGAACTTGAGCAGGGAGGATTCGAAGTTCAAAGGACATTTTTATGGCTGGGCACCATTTAAAATGGGGTTCAATATACTATGTAGATTAATAGGGTAGAGCTGATATCTTCACTCTAAATTAGAAAGTAGTATTTTTTGTTTTGTTTCTTTTAAGGGTCGTACTGTATAGCCCATCTGACCTTGAATTTGAGAGCCTCCTACCTCAGCCTCTGGAGTGCTGGGATTATAGTTGTACACTATCACACATGTCAGGAAATACACATTTTTTTAAAAACTTCCAGAAGAATCTGATGTCTTTACAGAGAAGACTCCATACAGACATGTGAATGAATTATATGGTATCTTTTCCTTGAATTTGGCCTTGGACATTTCAATTTTAGTGTTAGGCAATAATTTTATGTTCTGAGTGTCATTTAATAGTCTATACATATTGGAACTCATAATCAGCAAAGAAAGCCATATTTCTCCTCCCCTTCTGAAATATCCTGGATCATATTTAAGCAGTTGTTGCATATCTGCAAACAGTGTCTGAAGGTCAGGGCAGGCTTCTTGGTCTTTAAAATTTATGTTGGAAAGCACTTTAGTGACTTGGATTTTATGAATGTTTCCTTTCCTGTATTTCCTTTGCCATTTATTTATTATTTAAAATAAATGTTGTGTGGTGTTTTTGCTTCTCAAGACCCTCCTTCCATCACACCTGTGCACACTTCTACTGCTACCAACCCTCTGCTGGGCTCTTCCCTCTTTCCCTTCTCAGTCTTAAGACATCTAGAGTGCTTTAGACTTCAGGCTGCAGTACTTACTGCAGGTTGCTTTGTAGATGGCAGTATCCATGGCTAATTCTACTTTTGGAGTTCAGAACCCAGGAAGAGACTGGTCATGTAGGGCTTCATGGAGAAGGTAGAGCAGTGGAAGGCCAGTGTGAGACTGCTGTTTCTGAGGATATTCTCTGTGCATGGGGCTGAGTTCAGCACTCCCATTTCTTCAGACTATAGACAAGACTCTTCCATCTTTCCTGTCTAGGGACAGCAACCTGGCTCTGAGCTTTGCAGCCACACTTCATCTGGATGTCTTCTGCCTCCCAGTGAGCTCTCCCATATTTCTTTATGTTCTTTCCTTAGATTCTTGCTCCCATCCCTTTCCCTTAGTCTCTTCAGGGTTGGGTTTGAGGGAGGGAGCCAGTAACTTGCAAAACGTATTTACTTTGCACTCATAGAACAAAGTATTATGCAGCTATTGAAAGTGACAACAATGAGGCACATTTATTTATGTGGAAAGCTGTTCAATGAGTGAAAAAAAATCCCTAAATAAAAGAGAAAAAAGATGCAAGCACAAACAAATAGCCTAAAGCAGAATGAAAGTGAAATAAATAACCATTAACAACTGGTTCTGCCTACAAATATATAAGCAATGAACAAAATTCTCTGCAATATTATAAAGGTGGCAAAGGAAAAAGGATTAGAACCACCAATATTGACTTTTTTTTTGAGGCCGGGCCATGAGTTCATGCCCAGTTGACCATGAACTTCTAGGCTCCTGTCTCACACCTCTTGAGTAGCTGGGAGTACAGATGTGCACCACTGCGACCTCCCAGCTAAGACTATTTTAAGTGTACAAAAAAATGCAATAGCTGAGTATGGTAGCACAGACCAGCAATCCCAGCACTTGGGAGGCTAAGGCAGGTCCTCCTGCCTGAGCTACATAGTGAGACTTTGTCTCAAAACAAAACAAAAAAGACAAGAAAAAGAAAGAATATACTATTCACCACTGAAATGTACATTAATATGCTTTAAAAAAAATCTCTTGCATCCAGTCCATAGGCCTCTTTTTTGAAAAAAAAATATCCTGTAAAAGGATTCATTTTCTGGAAAAATGCACATTAGTAACATTGACTCCAGGAAGCTCTCTAACCAAGAAAGTCATAAAACCATTACACTGTCCTCTGGCTCTGGATCTAGGTGCAGTCACATATGAATTCCTGACCATTGAGTAAAATATCATTTTTATGGTGCTACTATTCCTAAGTCTAGAAAAAGACAGAAAGATTTCTAACTCTAATGTCACCCTGAGCTCCAAACCAACAAAGCTAGCACATCCCCTCTCCCAACTCTGTTTAGCTCCATCAATGGAAATGTGAATTCCTAATTGACCGCAATATTTAGAATTCAACAATGTTTCAAAAATTATCTTGGATTGCAAGATAATTTGGATTGAATGTTGCAAAAGGAAATTACTTTTACATTTATTAATAGTTCAAGTAAAAATAAGTTTATCTTAATATAAATGTTAAAAAGCATTCCATAAATTTAATACTTATTTCTGTTAATCCTTTAGAAAGCAAGAATTGAAATACTAAGAATTTCTTCACATAAGAGAACTTTCTTTAAAACAGCATCTTAATGTCTTACAATGTGACAGAAGAGCTTAGTCTTTGATGTGGCACCATCACCTTCTAGCTATGTGACTTTGAATGAGTAAAGTAGCTTCTCTGATCTCTTGGCTTTTTAACTGTAAAATTGAAACAGTAATAAAACACTCATTTTCTGAAAATTAAATGAGATGATCTGAGTAAGGTGCTTGCTCAGTTTCTGTTGTAACAGAGAAAGAACAACATATATATTCACTATTATTGTTATTCCTACGATTACCTCTATCAATACCAGGAATCAAATGAGAAAGCTTCTTATCCCTATCGTTATTTAACAACATGGGACTAACTAAACCATGGAATGGTAACTTTCTGGAATGGTCTGCATAAACAATGTTTAAGAAGAGCTCTAGGGAGCTAACGGAGTAGCCCAAGTGGGAAAGCTCTTGCCTAGCAAGTGTGTGGCCCTGTGTTCCAACCCTGGGACCGCCAAAAAACCATAAAGCACCCAAGAAAAGCTCTAGGAACACAGCAAAGTGCCATCTTAAGAGTAGGGCCATGTGTATCCTGTCACTCTTCTCTTGTCTTGGCTGTGTGAGTACCCAGAGTGCAGCTAGACATGTTCAACACAGGAGAACCCAAGTAGTTTCAGTCCTTCTGTCTGCCATCCTTAGACTTTCCCCTGCAGCTTGTCCTTGTCATGTCACTGGATGCTCCTGAAGGCCTGGTCGTCCCAGCCAGAGACCACTTATCACCCTGACTTCCATCACTGAGTAGCCCCACACCAGCAGGCTTCCTCTCATCCTCACTGGTCAGAACCTAGTGGGCAGAATTCCTTGTTTGGCTTAGTCCAATCAAAATTCACGTCTGGATTAGGTTGTGGCTTGGCATTCCCTATGCTTTTGTTGCCCAATATATTTGGGCTCCTTGTAACAAAGAGCAAGAGGGAATGATTGCTAACTAGCCAATCAATAGGTCTGCTGCATACAGGATGTAAAATAGTGTGTTATGCAAGAAAGGAAAAATAAAAAAGAAGTCTAAGCACTAGGAAGTAAGCTGAGCATGGTGGTACATGCTGTAATCTCAGCAATGGGACACTGAGACAAGATGGTGAGTTTGAGGCCAGCCTGGGCTACATAGTAAGACCCTGTCTCAAAAAAAACAAAGCAAAATAACAAACAAAAGTAAAAGTACAGCGTGCTGGAGCTGAGAGTATAGTTCAGTGGTAGAGTACATGTAAGGCCCTGGGTTCTGTCCTTAGCACTGAAAATAATATATACAGGGTAAAAAAAAAAAAAGTAGAGGATCTGTACTGTGTCTCCTGCTTGGTTCTGACAAGTGCCACTTTGATAAAGAAGAGGCAAGCATGCATTAAACACATGGTCCTCTTGAATCTTTACTCAAATTGTCCAGCAGGTCACAGTGGAATCTGACCACAGGCTGACAGCAGGGCTGGGTCCTCTCCAGATTTCAAAATTGTGTGCCAGCTAAAAGGTGCTACCAACATCCAAAAGAGGATTTAAAAAAAATCACAATTTTCCTAAGGCCAACTTGAGAGATACCTAATGGGAACCAGTGTGGTCCTCCTCACTGCCATCAGCAGCAGGAGGCAGCAAGCAGCATGGGAATGAAGGTGTTTCCAGAAGTGACAGAAAAAGTATGGCATTCCTTAGGGTTAGCAGTATAAACACAATGAACTCAAAGCCCAACTGTTCTCCATGGTCTATCAGTCCTGTCCACATTTATTATCTCTTTCAGTTCTCACCGTAGGTGAGAAACTGGGCTGCAGAGAAATGAAGAAACCTTAAAAGGTGATGGTCAAATGCATAAGAAACTCAGCTGGGCTGGAGGTGTGGCTTAAGTGGTAAAGCACCTGCCCTCACAGGCATGAAGCCCTCAGTTTGAATCCCAGTACTGAAAAAAAAAACAAACCCCAAAAAATGCTGAGTCAAGAAGAACTAAAACACCCTTTTAAGAACAAGGTGGACAGTGTAGTTGATAACAGATTAATACTTTGATAAAGCTTCAATAATCATTGGCTTAGGGGAGACCAGTAGTCCAAGGCATTAGAATAAAGAGCAGGTATGTGGCGTGGTTGACCACTGAGGCAAGGGCTGACTTTTTGATAAGTTATTGGGACAACTGTTTATCCATATGGGGAAAAAATTAAATTAGACCTCTGTCTTACACTTTAAATACGAAAGGTAAAACCATAAAGCTTTTTGATGTTTTGGTTTAGATGACACTTCACTTACCCCAAAACTGTGGATTAAAACAATCATTTTACAAATTAGTGGGATCTGATTCTGGCTTGGCTCCCAAGGGGCACAGTCATTCTCTCTCTCTCTCTCTCTCTCGCTCTCTCTCACCTCCATCTGGCTGAAAACAAGACTTTTGTCTAAAGCTTTTATCCAGTTATTCAGGAGACTTAGGAAGGAGAATCATGAGTTTGAGGCCAGGTAGGGCTACATATCCAGACTCTATCTCAAAAACAAAATGAAACAACAACAATAATAAAACCTGCACACAAATGCTTATAACAGCTTTACTCATACTCACCCAAAACTGAAAGCCACTGAAATTTTGTTCAAGAGGTGGATGGATAAACCTGTTATATACCCTACCTTGGATTTGTGGTGTATACTACCATGCATATTACCATGGATACAGAGATACCATGGACACCACAAACCCAAAAGACCTTTATCTGATTTACTACCCATATCTCAATGTTGCCAATTGGTTGAATATTGCTCTTTACTGTGATTTTCTTTTTAATGTTGGCAATGGAACCCAGGGCTTCGTAAATGCTGAGCACACACTTTCCCACTGAGCTTCACCCTTTCTTTTCCACATAAGATATAGTCTAGAATCATGCATTATAGTTAATTTTTATGTTCTTTTAGTATAGAGCATTCCTTAGACTTTCTTTGTCTTTTGTGACATTGACTTTTCTAAAGAACACAGATCAGAATATCAGAATGTAGAATATTCCCTCATTTTAACAATGTCTAATGTTTTCTTCAGGTTCTACGTTTTTGGCAGGAATATCACTAAGTGAGCAGCTGAAGGGGTTAAAAAGGTTGACTCTGGTCTGGAGTATGGCCTAGTGGTAGAGTGCTTATCTAGCATGTGCATGGCACGGGGTTCCACCCATAGTACTCCAGAATAAAATATCAAATAAAATAAAAAATAAAAAAAAGTTGATTCTGAGTAGAAACAGAAACACTTGGGGTGGGAGTTGGGAGGGTCTATGGCTCCTGTTATCTGATGTATATCCTTCTGCATTATTTGAGTTAACAGGAGCATGTAACTGTTTGATACAACTTTTTAAAATAAGGGAAATTTGTTAGAGGATGCATCTATTTCAGCGGTAAACAGACATGTCAATTGTTTTCCATATCCATTGAGTGGGCCCAGGGTAGGAATAACCATTTGTGCCTAGGACAGTGAGTCACTTTCCATCTACTCAGGCATTTATTGACTTCGTTTTTTTTTTTTTTTTTTTTTTGTGGTGCTGGGAATGGAACCCAGGGTCTTACACATGCTAGGCAAGTGAGCTATATCCCCAGCCCTGAAAAAAATCCTAATTTTAACTGCTTTAAAGGTAGAGAGGCTCACCTTCCTCCTGCCTTGTGTTCCCTGTTGCTGAGCTTGTGCTAGGCTTGGAGCTACTGCTCATGAACTCTGCTGCCCTGTTCTTGGGGCTTTGATCCTTGGTTCTCACTTGGAGGCTATGTAGGATTCTTTAGGGGCCACAGAGTCCTGATGAGGGGATCAAGGGCTTTGTACCAAGTATAGAATCTCCCTACAGCTGTAGCAGAGGCCTGTCTCTCTAAGAGCTCTTGTGAAATGCTTTTGCTCTTTGAGGTGCCTCTTTATCGGATTGACTTTTGATTAATCATTGATTTCATAAGGGAGCACATGACCTCCATCATACCCTGCTGTAGTGTGTGACCACTGTTACGGTTTTAATTCTAAATGTCCCCCAAAGGCCTGTGTGTGGAAGGCTTTGTTGTCACCAGTGGCACTGTTGGGTGGTGGCAGAACCTTTAGGAAGTGGGATTAGTAGAAGAAAAAAGCTGGAGGTGCACCCTTGAAGGTGATATGGGAGCCTGGACCTTTCTTCTCTCTCTTCTCAGCCGTCATGAGGTGAACAGGCCTTCTCCATGTGCTCTGCTAGCATGTACTGTGCCACCACAGGCTCAGAGTCATGGGGTCAAGTGATTATGGACTGAAACCTCTGAAACCAGGAGCCCAAATAAATCTTTCCTCCTTATAAATTGACAGTCGCCTTCAGCAAATTCCTCCAATGCTGAAGTTTTTTCCTCTGGAGATTTTCTCAAGTATCTTTACCAGATTTCCCCTTGTATGGTTCATGAAATGCAACGTGTCAACAACCTTAGCTTGGAAAGCATTTGCCTCCTAAGTTTATTACATTCTTTCCTGTGTTTGTTACCTCAGTGATGAGAATAAAATCACATTCATGAAAATTAGGTCCAAGTAACAAGGTAGAAAGCTGCGCCTGCAGAAACACTTCCCCTTATTCACTACCATTCTGAGCTACTCCTACACAAGGAGAGGGACCTTCCATACCTAGCATTGTTCAGATGTCTCTGGATTTTCCTGCCCCCAACTCACAAATTCATCCTAGGCAGCTGCCTTTCTACCATAAATGACACATTTGCGCCACCTGCTGGCAGGCATAGATAATATACCTTCTCCTTGATTCGAATTCATCTAAAGACAGCATTAGCATTTTCATCAGAGGAATTTCTGTGCTTTTCTACCCTTTGTCCTGTAATTTACCCTAAGGTCATTTACTTTCTGAGTCTCTGATCTCAACCAATGAAATGTCTTTGTTCCATAAATGTCCCCGTTATCCACCCTTAAAACCTTTGCAAAATTTGGTCTCATATGGGCATTTTAGGATGTATCATTTATTCTCTTCCACCAAGGACTATATGCAGCTTTTCTTTATTTTTAGAAATTAATTGATTAAAAAAATTTTGGTGGTACTAGGGTTTGAAATCAGGGACTCATGCTTGCTAGGTAGGTTCTCTACCACTTAAACCACACCCCTCAGCCCGTTTGTCTTTTAATTTTTAAGGAAAGGTCTTGTGTTTTTGCCTCTTGCTGCAGCTGGGATGATAGGATGTACCACTTGGTTGGTTGAAATGGGATCTTGCTAACTTTTTTTGCCAAGGTTGGCCTTAGTTCCTCCTGATCCTCACTTCCAGAGTAGGTAGGATTACAGGCACGAGCCACTAGGCCTGGCAAAAACTAAAATTTTAATTGAACAAACACATATTTATGGTGTGTAACAGGAGGTTGTGAAATATGGATACATTGTTGCAATGGCCAGATGGAGTTAATTAACATATGCATTACCTCCATACTGATCATTGTGGTGAGAACACTCAAAATTTGCTAGACAATTTTCAAAGATATAATACATTGCTGTTATCTACAATCACCTTGCTGTGCTTTTCAAGAATACAACACATTGTCATTATCTATAGTTCCCATGTTGTGTTTTCAAGAATGTAATACATAGTTATTATCTATGGTCACCAGTTAGTCTTACAGTTCTAACTGAAATTTTGCATCATTTGACCAACCGCACTACCTCTTTTTTTATTTCCTCTTTAACATGCTACCAATTTTCTACAGTGACTAAAATGTCGATCAATCCTGAGTAAAGGGACTAGAGATCTGGAAGTGGGGACATTCTGGGATCTCTTTTAATGTCATTGGTAGGGAGTCCCTGGAGGGTCAGGGATTCCATAACAATTACAAATTAAGCCCAATATTGCAAAGTGTGTGTGTGTGTGCGTGTGTGTGTGTGTGTGTGTGTGTCCATCTATTTTGACAAGTATTACAAAGAAGAGTCCTTCATGTAATTTCTTATTGGGACGCTCCTATGTCCCATGTCACATCTTCTTGAGCATCTTTTACTCTAGCTATTGCTTCAGTGATCCAGTCTTGCTTTCTTCCGTAGGGCTTCTCTCTCTGACTTTCATGTGTGGATGCCATGGGAGCCTCTGGTATTTTTACCTGAGTGACCTGGTTACAGGTAGTATACAGTATATGAGGCAACTTGTGAAGAGTTGGTAGGATGAATTCCTGTGATTAATGTTCCCCTCTTCACCACCATGATGGAGAACTCCAAGGTCATTCTACATAGCAATATGAAGGTCCTGGTGGGACCCAGCCCTGGTTGCCTACGGAAGTGACAAACTGAAGAATAAACTCTTGCTTGCCATTCCCTCCTTCCTATCTCACACTCCTCAGTTCTCCGCTGCTTTCCTGGGATCGCCTTCCTAGCCAAGCTGCTTGCCCCAAAGCCCAGTCTCAGGCACAGAGGAGGGAGGAGGTGGCAGTGAGAAAGGGAATGGGGAGAGAGTGATAGAGAGTGGGAAAGTCCATAATCCTAGCCTGAAAGAAGTATCATGGAACCCAAAGGAACTATTCTGACCTAAAATTCCACCTCAACACACCAACTAATTCTATCCAATTGAGTTCTATAAACAATTTGAATCCTATGAAACAGCCCTTTCTGTGAATCTAAATGATACACAGTCATTGTCCAATTTAAGAGAGCTTTGGGCCTGGCAAGCACAAGGCCCTGAGTTCAAACTTCAGTACTGAGAAAGAGAGAGAGAGAGAGAGAGAGAGAGAGAGAGAGAGAGAGAGAGAGAGAGAGTGAGTTTTGGAATTGTGTATACACATACTGAAAATATTGTGGGGGTGGAATTTTTTTTCCTATGTCTGTCAATTTTTGCTCATATCTTTGGAGTCACGTTATTTTGTGATGGAATTTAAGCATCCCTAGACCTTCCTGGTGAACATTTCCCATATGTCATTTCCCTCCTGCATTTTGTCTGTGTATTAAGTATGATATTTAAGTCACATTTATTTGTTAAATATTTTCCATCCTTGCAGCAGAATCATTTCTGAATGTGTCTTAGGTTTACATGTATATCTTGAGAAGTCGATGGTTAGGATGTTTAAACAGTCCATTCCAGTAATCTGTACCCTTAAAAAGAGGATTTGAAGGCTGGGATGTAGCTTGACTATAAAGTGTTTGCCTACTTGTATGAAGCCCTGGGTTTGATCCCCTGCCCTGGGTTTGATCCCCTGACAAAGAGAAGAAGAAGGAGAAGGAAAAGAAGAAAGAGAAAGAAGAGGGAGGGGAGGGATAAGAGGAGGGAGAACAGAAGAGGAGAGAGAGAGAGGAGGGGAGGGAGAGAGAGAAGAGGAGAAAAGAAAGAAGAGAGAGGGAATTTCTATACACTAACAATGAGCAAACTGAAAAAGAATATATGAAAACAATTCCATTTACAATAGCCTCAAACAAAATCAAATACCTAGGTGTAAACCTAACAAAAGATGTGAAAGACCTCTACAAGGAAAACTATACACTTCTGAAGAAAGAGATTGAGGAAGACTATAGAAAGTGGAGAGATCTCCCATGCTCATGGATTGGTAGAATCAACATAGTAAAAATGTCGATACTCCCCAAAGTAATCTACATGTTTAATGCAATTCCATCAAAATTCCAATGACATTCATTAAAGAGATTGAAAAATCTACTGTGAAATTTATATGGAAACACAAGAGGCCATGAATAGCCAAGGCAATACTCAGTCAAAAGAACAATGCAGGAGGTATCACAATACCTGACTTCAAACTATATTACAAAGCAATAACAATAAAAACAGCATGGTACTGGCACAAAAACAGACATGAAGACCAGTGGAACAGAATAGAGGATCCAGATATGAAGCCACACAACTATGAGCAACTTATCTTTGACAAAGGAGCTAAAAATATACGATGGAGAAATAGCAGCCTCTTCAACAAAAACTGCTGGGAAAACTGGTTAGCAGTCTGCAAAAAACTGAAACTAGATCCATGTATATCACCCTATACCAAGATTAACTCAAAATGGATCAAGGATCTTAATATCAGACCCCAAACTCTTAAGTTGATACAAGAAAGAGTAGGAAATACTCTGGAGTTAGTAGGTATAGGTAAGAACTTTCTCAATGAAACCCCAGCAGCACAGCAACTAAGAGATAGCATAGATAAATGGGACCTCATAAAACTAAAAAGCTTCTGTTCATCAAAAGAAATGGTCTCTAAACTGAAGAGAACACCCACAGAGTGGGAGAAAATATTTGCCAATTATACATCAGACAAAGGACTGATAACCAGAATATACAGGGAACTTAAAAAACTAAATTCTCCCAAAACTAATGAACCAATAAAGAAATGGGCATGTGAACTAAACAGAACTTTCTCAAAAGAAGAAATTCAAATGGCCAGAAAACACATGAAAAAATGCTCACCATCTCTAGCAATAAAGGAAATGCAAATTAAAACCACACTAAGATTCCACCTCACCCCTGTTAGAATAGCCATCATCAGCAACACCACCACCAACAGGTGTTGGCGAGGATGCGGGGAAAAAGGAACCCTCTTACACTGTTGGTGGGAATGTAGACTGGTACAACCACTCTGGAAAAAAATTTGGAGGCTACTTAAAAAGCTAGACATCGATCTACCATTTGATCCAGCAATACCACTCTTGGGGATATACCCAAAAGACTGTTACTCCAGAGGCACCTGCACATCCATGTTTATTGCGGCACTATTCACAATAGCCAAGTTATGGAAACAGCCAAGATGCCCCAGCACTGATGAATGGATTAAGAAAATGTGGTATCTATACACAATGGAATTCTATGCAGCCATGAAGAAGAACGAAATGTTATCATTCGCTGGTAAATGGATGGAACTGGAGAACATCATTCTGAGTGAGGTTAGCCTGGCCCAAAAGACCAAAAATCGTATGTTCTCCCTCATATGTGGACATTAGATCAAGGGCAAACACAACAAGGGGATTGGACTATGAGCACATGATAAAAGCGAGAGCACACAAGGGAGGGGTGAGGATAGGTAAGACACCTAAAAAATTATCTAGCATTTGTTGCCCTTAATGCAGAGAAACTAAAGCAGATACCTTAAAGCAACTGAGGCCAATAGGAAAAGGGGAACAGGTACTAGAGAAAAGGTTAGATCAAAAAGAATTAACCTAGAAGGTAACACCCACGCACAGGAAATCAATGAGAGTCAATGCCCTGTGTAGCTATCCTTATCTCAACCAGCAAAACCCCTTGTTCCTTCCTATTACTGCTTATACTCTCTCTACAACAAAATTAGAGATAAGGGCAAAATAGTTTCTGCTGGGTATTGAGGGGGGGGAGCGGGAGGGGGTGGAGTGGGTGGTAAGGGAGGGGGTGGGGGCAGGGGGGAGAAATGAACCAAGCCTTGTATGCACATATGAATAATAAAAGAAAAATGAAAAAAAAAAAAGAATCTAAATAACCCCCCCAAAAAAAATAAAAAATAAAACCATACTGGATTTTAGTAAAAAAAAAAAAAAAGAAGAAGAGAGAGGGAGGGGAAGGGAGAGGAGAGAAAGAGAGAGAAAAGGAGAGGACAGAGAATTTAAGAATTCTAAAGCAAGGCATGCTGGGGCACACCTGCACACCTGTAATTCCAGCACTTTGGGAGGCCAAGGCAGGAGGATTGTGAGTTTGAGTTTAGCCTGGGCTACATAGTGAGACCCTGTTGATAGATAGATAGATAGAATTCATTCCATTTGTAACTTCTAATTGTTGATTTTAAATTTTACTTTCATCATTTTTTGTGCATTTTTATCTTCCCTTTTTCTGTTTTCTTATACATTTGTTTCTTCTTTCCAACTTTCAGACTCCTCAGATTTTTCTCGTTCCATTTTCCCCTCTACAAGCTTAGAAGTTTATATTCTGTTTTTATCATGGTTAATCTAGAAAATTTAACATGCATAGTAAATTTAAATTTAGAGCTGCTCCAAATATGGAAAGGATTATAGGGTTACCTTTGATGATCCTGTTGCTCAGGATTTTGCCTGTTCCTTGTTTCTCTTGGCCCCATGATGCAGGGCTATTGCTACAATTCTACATCACTGATGCGTGTTTACAATCCATAGTGGAGCTGTTCCCCTGCTCATTGTCCTTCCATTTCAGACCTTCCTTTGGTCATTATTTTTATTCCTTTAGAAGTAATTCTAGAGTGGGAAGCTCTACTAGTTTTTATTTATCTGAAAATGCGTGTCATACTTGTTCTTGAGAGAAGATTTCATTAGCTACTTTTCTCAAAGTTGACAGTTATTTTTCTGGAAAACGTTAGTTGTGTCTCATCTGCTAGCTGTCAGTTTAATCACCATCCCTGGGTAAATAGGTAATCTAGCTTGTCTCTCTGCTCCTTCCCTCCTCCTCCAGTACTGGGGTTTGAATCCAGAGTCTCATGTTTGCTAGGCAAGCTCTTTACACTCGAGTTACTCATCCAGCCCTTATTTGTTTTTAAGACCTGCAGCTTATTTTTGACAGTTTCATTAGGATTGTTTCATTTTTATTTAATTTGATTGGAATTTGTGTACTTTCTAAATTTGAGTGTGTCTTTCATTGATTGTGGAAAATTTTCAGCTTTTAATGCATTGACTATGAACTCTGCATTTTCTCCTGAAATTCCAAATGTGGTATGTGTTTTCTATACTCTGTGTCTTGCACCCTCTTTCCCAAATTTTCTATTCTTTCGACTCTGTGCTATGCTTTCTATTTAATTGGGAAATTTTTTCAATTCATAGCTATTAGTAAGGTAAGATTGGGACATACTCCCTAATCTTATTATATTTTCTTTCATTTTTTTTTGCCACTAAAACCCAGGTCCTAATCTTATATTTTCTGACTTGTTTTTCTTGCATGTTTCTTTCCTACCCCACCCATTTTGTTTTGTTTTGTTTTGAGACAGGGTCTCACTACATTGCCTAGTCTGGTTTTGAACTCCTGGGCTCAAGCAATCATCCAGCCCTAGCCTCCCAAGTAGCTGGCTACTGCCTAATTAAATTTTAAATTGCGTAATTAGACATGTGTGTCTACCACCATCTAGAATTACACGGTATCTACAACATTCCTGCATACTTCTCCCTGACTTGCTGGCCCTAATTCTCCCTGATGTTCAGCCAAAAACCTGATGGTTTCCCCGGCTACTCACACCTGCCCTCTCTAAACCACATCCAATTTCTGCATGCATTTTGAGCTGTAGTTTCTTCCTTTCTTTCCACCCTACATGTCTGCTGTCTGCCAGGGGCTCCTCCTCAGGTTTCTTTTCAACCAAGGGATTCATGTTTTCCCAATTTATCACATTTTATAAATAAACTAATTTATTAAATTAAATCTATTTATTAAATAAATTTAATGTACCCAGTCTACCACTTTGATCAATTATCTATCTCATGCATAGATATCTGATCTCTTATCTCCTTGACCAGAGCATCTATTACTGGTGGATAGAGTGTTCTAGATGTTCCTGTTTTGGGGTACAACATCTAAGATTAGGATGTTGCTCTAGGTACAGCAAAGAACCATGAAGAGTAGGAATATAACAAAGAGAGGTTTATTTGGAAGATAGCAAAGAGTAATTTATTAGCAAGTGAAATTACAGTACTTTTGATATTTGAGGTGCACAGTTCAGAGAAGGGGTGACTGCCTTAAAGTTGTAGGGGGCTTTAGGTTTTATTATCCAATAGAGTGAGGTTACTAGGTATCATGAAATTATGGTCCTCCCCAAATAGTTTGACTACTGTGTGGTGGCTGTCCCAGTGTAGGAAGTCATTCTGAGAAAATTTCAAGAGAATGAAGGCAAGTGTGCATTTGATCTTCTTTTGTCTCTCCTGGTTTAGCTCCACCTGTGAAAGATCACGTAACAGTCATTACACCCTCAAGACACATGCTCCACCTTGACACAGGGAATGTGTTCCTAAGAGGATATAAGGCCATCATCTTTTTTTTTCTTTTATTATTCATATGTGCATACAAGGCTTGGGTCATTTCTCCCCCCTGCCCCCACCCCCTCCCTTACCACTCACTCTGCCCCCTCCCTCTCCCCCCCACTCCCTCAATACCCAGCAGAAACTATTTTGCCCTTATTTCTAATTTTGTTGTAGAGAGAGTATAAGCCATAATAGGAAGGAACAAGGGTTTTTGCTGGTTGAGATAAGGATAGCTATACAGGGCATTAACTCACATTGATTTCCTGTGCGTGGGTGTTACCTTCTAGGTTAATTCTTTTTGATCTAACCTTTTCTCTAGTTCCTGGTCCCCTTTTCTTATTGGCCTCAGTTGCTTTTAAGGTATCTGCTTTAGTTTCTCTGCGTTAAGGGCAACAAATGCTAGATAATTTTTTAGGTGTCTTACCTATCCTCATCCCTCCCTTGTGTGCTCTTGCTTTTATCATGTGCTCATAGTCCAATCCCATTGTTGTGTTTGCCCTTGATCTAATGTCCACATATGAGAGAGAACATACGATTTTTGGTCTTTTGGGCCAGGCTAACCTCACTCAGAATGATGTTCTCCAATTCCATCCATTTACCAGAGAATGATAACATTTTATTCTTCTTCATGGCTGCATAAAATTCCATTGTGTATAGATACCACATTTTCTTAATCCATTCGTCAGTGGTGGGGCATCTTGGCTGTTTCCATAACTTGGCTATTGTGAATAGTGCCGCAATAAACATGGGTGTGCAGGTGCCTCTGGAGTAACCTGTGTCAGTCTTTTGGGTATATCCCCAAGAGTGGTATTGCTGGATCAAATGGTAGATCAATGTCTAGCTTTTTAAGTAGCCTCCAAATTTTTTTCCAGAGTGGTTGTACCAGTCTACATTCCCACCAACAGTGTAAGAGGGTTCCTTTTTCCCCGCATCCTCGCCAACACCTGTTGGTGGTGGTGTTGCTGATGATGGCTATTCTAACAGGGGTGAGGTGGAATCTTAGTGTGGTTTTAATTTGCATTTCCTTTATTGCTAGAGATGGTGAGCATTTTTTCATGTGTTTTTTGGTAAGGCCATCATCTTAACGATTGGTCCAGGATGTGAGCCCTCTGGGATTTTAGACTGGAACTTCATAGTGCAATGCATTTGCTCATTTGTGTGCATGTCTGTCTAGGTGCGTTTGCCAACAATTTCATTTCTTGAGTTCAGAACAATACTGCCTTGGCCAGAGTCAATCTGTGTTCATTAATTCACTAAAGAGAGTAAGACTTCCTAGGAGTCTCCGATATCCTCTTGCACTTCTTTTGATGTGACTCGACTTTTAGGAATGTGTTGTGTTCAACTAGTGAACTTGTCCTGGGAAAGATGAAAACATCAGATTGCCCAGACAGAACAGAAAGTAGCTTTGATGTCAAGGGTACAATTCCACCACCAGGTGACAGTGTTGACCATTTTTATAATTTCTTAAAATCAGGGCTGTAAGAAATTTGGTTGATGATATTAGTTCCTTGTCAATAAATACACATCCTTCTGGGTCCCCAGCTGGTATCTTCAAGATGGTGTCAAAAACCAGCTGGTTGGGGTCCTTCTGCTCTATCCAGAGATAAATCCTCCAGTTATTTTGGGCTCTTGCTGGGGTTTTGTAGTCCTGGCCAGCAGCAGCAGATAAAAAGGAGCAGTAACATGTGGTAGGGGCAGTGGAATGGTGTTCGAACCTTGGGGATCAGTCAAGATCCTTGACTGCTGTACTTCTGTGTCTGAGACTGAGAAGGAGGTTTGGAAGCCAGGGCAATCAACAGCCCTAAAGGGGGTGTATAAGTGTTTGATCAAGATTTAGGTTCAGAGCTTTTGACAGCCTTTGGCAAGGAGTGTGTCATGGCTCTTGTATTGTACTGATGTCAGGTTTACCTTTGCTGCTCTTTTCTCCTATTAGCTGCCAATATCAGTTTCACTCTTGGGACAGCTTCAAGTGCCCCTTGGCTGCTTTTGCCTCTGCCATTGTGGCCCCATTTATCACTGAGGCAAACCCTCCTTCTTTTGCCATGGGTGGTCATGACCACCTGCTATATTCCTGCTAGGGGAGCGCTCATTGGGCCTCAATGGCACTCTTGCCCATGGCTTTCATTACTCTGGAAACTGTTTTGCTGCCACCCCAACCTGCTGCCGCCACCACTTCCACTGCCTCCACTCCAGAAGTCTTTATTTGGATGTAATATTACTATTCCAGGGGGCAGCACAAGAGGGTATCTCCCAGCTGCACCCAAAGTGAGGTGAGCAGTCTGCTTACATAGCCAGAAAAAGGGGGAGGGGATGTGAGACAAGGGTACCTGCACTAATCATGGCAGTTCCTTCACAAAAATGAAGGATTATGTTTGCACAGCCCCTGTCACCAACCTTCTGCTGGGCCACCAGAGGAAGAAAGTGCTTTCCCTCTGACCTGGATGGAAGTAGGGCAGTGCCTTCTAGAGCCCGAGTCGTGTTTTGGATTCAAAGTGGTTGGTGCTGGCATATGGGCAGTCTGGCTGCCTGGCTAGCAGTCTTTTATTCAAGGCAGCCAGGACCCTGGGAAAGGATCTAGCAGCTTTTGATTAGGGAGATAAGTTTCCCCAGCTCCCAACACCCCAGCACATTTAAAGGAAAAATAAACTTTCAAAAGGATGCTTACAACAAAGGCTTATCAGTAACAGAGCTTAAACTATATTAAACACTGCACTAACCATACTTAACTTCTGCCCCAGTGCCCAAGGGAGAGTTGGGTCCCTACCATCTATTTCAGTCGGGCCATATTTAATCTCTTGCTGGGACCCACAGGGACTGGCTCCAGAGAAATTAGCATCCAGCCCAGGTGATCAGCACATGCTCACTGACTAATCTTTGCTTGTTGTCTGTCTTCAAGTTGTGCCCATATGATAGTACTACAAACCCTCACATTGGACTTGAGCTGAGAGGCTGGGAAGCCCACTCAGGGACTCTGAGAAGTTCCTGAGGCTATATGTAGAGATGGGGGTGGCAGTTTTAGCTGCTTTTGCCACCTGGGAACAGGGCAATGTGGCTGACAGCTCAGATCTGTCCAAATGACATTCTCTGGCCTACCCCTCCCCCCACCTGTGGCCTCTTATGGAGGAGCAAAAACCCAGGATATTTGCTGCAAAAACAAGCCTCCAAACATCCAAACAGTATCTGCTTGATGGGCTGAACAGTGTACTTGGCTCCAAGACCACTTAGGGTATAGGGTGGAGTTCCAGTGAGCATCAGGACCTTTGGCTCTAAGAGGATGAGCTGGTACAGACTGCTGAACAATGCACCCACAGGGAAAAACCACCAGGGCCTTTAGTGACAGCAGGTTGTGTTGCTATCACAACAAGGGAGTCATTCAGGGAAGCAGCTCTTGGTACTCAAGAGGAGGCACAGCTTTTTCTTTTCTTTTCTTTTTAACACTTATGGAAGACTAGAGGGAGTTACCATTCACTGGGAACAGGCTGGGAACATGGCTTAAGTGGCAGAGCATCTGCCTAGAGAGTGCAAGGCTATGCCTTCAACTCCCAGTAGCATACATACAAAAAAATTGCAAGGTAGCTCGAGTGTAACACAGTGGTAGATGGTGAGTTTAACTTGTGTGATGCCCTGTGTTCCATCCCCAGCACTGCAAATAAAGAGTTACCATGATTTGGTGTGGAGGGGCTTTAGTTAGCATGTAGCTGGAGCAACTGGGAGCTAAGCCAATATAAAAGTTGGCTGCTTTGCATTCTCAGTGCTCCCCAGAACACCACAGAGCACAACTGTAGGAAGACGGGCATCCCATAGATCTAGGAAGCGTGGGTCCTGGTTTTCATTTCCTGTCTCTTCCTGCTCTTGATGGTCAACCTGTGTAGTCCTGTGCATGGCTATGCACTGCTGGGCTATCACTGCAGAGTGGGAGTGGCTCATGCACATCCACAGTGTTACATAGTGAGACCCTGGGCCTGTTGCAGGCTTCTACTGCTGAAGTGGATGTTTACATAGACTGCCACCTTTCATGGTTACCACTGAGCTCATGGGAAGCCAGAAGGGAAGGAGAACCATTTTACTTTATGAAGTTACTCTCAGACCGCCACTTACTGGTTTTCTTCTCCCCTAGGCCCTCTTCAATGCTATTATGGAGCTTTTTGTTTGTTTGTTTTGCTTTGTGTTCCAGTTATCTGAACTGGTGTGTGTTGTGTCCCCTCCCCCGCCCCGCCACATTGTGACCTAGTTGTGCTCAGACTGTAATTGGCCAGTTCTTGTCAGGTTGATGATGCTCAGCTCTGGGTCGTGTGCACAGGAGTCCCCCCCACCCCCAGTGTTATTGGAAAGAAGTAGGGGGATGGGGAACAGGGGGATGAAGAGAACAGGAAGACATGCAGGAAGGAGGAGGAACTGGGTGTTCTGTAGAGTCTTTAGAGGCCACTAGCTTCACAGTGAATGGATTTGGTGACTCCACACTAGGCCTTGCTATGGGAGGGAATTTGTGGGGAGAGTGGTTATGTATCTTCAAGGGATTCCTTATCAACTAAGATTGTTTTTTATGTTAAATAAACATCGCAGGGACCATTGTTTGGGACTGAGCTTTGCATTGGCCCCAATAGACCAGACTAAAATTCAAAATGGAGTCACTCATACTAAAGTTCTTGAAAATTAGGCTGTTTATCTGACTATCAGAGGAAGCAGAATTATAGAGGGAACAGTCAAGCTTCCCAAACAGGCCAGTTTCCGGTGGCCTGGTGATGAAGTTCCCTCTGCTTTCATCTTTACACAAAAAAGGAAACCTGAGGAGCCTAGGGGAGCCACCAGTCATTTTCCTATTGTTCTGTCTCCCTGCCCCCACCTTATAAGGAAAGTGACATTGAAACAACCAATCCACTTTCTGCTCTTTGTTCCTACTTTCTTCAGCCCTTCTCTATCTTTTGAAACCAACCCCTCTGCTGAGCCCGCAGGAACACTTGGTCTACTTTATGGGATGAAGTTTTCCTTAGTTCTAGAATTGAAAATAAAGACAATTGAAAGCTTTTAATTGTTGTGATTTTGTCCTTTGACATTTGGGAGCATCTGTGTGCTCCAGCTCTCCAAGAACTGCGGGTGGTAGGTGCTATGAAGGTAAACAGCAGAGGTATTGGTGGACTGGCCCATTGATGCTGATCAGTAAGCTCTGGAGGCTAGGGTTATGGCTCAGCTGCCTGTTTCTGGGGGTTTCCATCCTTTCTGAGTTTGCTTGCACACAGGTGAAGTGAGGACAAGAGCATCCATCTCCCAGGCTTGCAAAGGTCATGAATCATCCCTGACAGTTAACAGTACTGAGTGATGAGTCCTGGATTCCCACAGAGACCCAAGCCTCCTCCCCCTGCAGCCTGTGCCCCATGGCTTCCAGCACTGGGGCTGGCTAAAGTCAAAGAGAAGGCTTCTTGGGGACAGAGTGTGACCAGCACTGTCCAGTTTGCTCACAGCATTCTCAGAACTGAGGTCCCCAGGGAAGCAACTATGTATAGACTTAGGACCAGGTAGAGCTCACCTTTCTTCTAGTTTTCAGAGAGCTGATTGCTGGCTGCCAGCTGAAAGGCAGCAGGGACAATCTTGGCTTCAGGCTGTGACACTCAGAAGGAAAGTTCCCCACATGGCCTGTTGGGTAAGTTGGGCAGCGGAAAGTATAATTCTGCATCATTTGGTTTGTTCTGCAATGTTCAATGTACACATATTTACTTCTCTTTATCCAGTCTGAAGAGGAAACAGTAACTGCCTAGTGTTTCTTTATTTTAAAATAGAGTTAGGTTCTGGGGGTGTAGCTGGGTGGTAGAGCATGCACTTAGCATGCAGGAGACCCTGGATTAGAACAAATGAAAGAAAGAAAGAAAGAAGGAAAGAAGGGAAGGAAGGGAAGGAGGGAGGAAAGAAATCATTCTATGTATGTTTACCATTCTAAAAGTATAGAAATTTAGAAAACAAAGGTGATGGGAAGAGAGCTATCACCCACACATCTCATGGCTATTGTATAGGTGTTTTTGTGTATTCTTTCTTATTTATTCAACAAATGTCTACCGAGCCAGGATGGTTCTAAGTGCTAGTGACATGGCCACAAGCACACATAGGCATCTGCTCATAGAGTTCCCTCCTACTAGGATGAGGGAGAATATAAACAACGAGATAATATATGTGCACTATGGAAAAAATGAAGTCAGAGGTTGAGACTAGGGCATGAGGGTTGAGGTGGTAATCACCCATGTAGGTGAGAGAGAAGAACTTGTGGACAAATGGAAGTGTGAAGAGACCTGAAGGAAGTTGGGGGTGGTGGTCTATGTGGACTTCTGGAGGAAAAGCATTCCCAGCAGGAGGGACAGCATGTGCAAGGGTCCTGGGGCAGGAACTGCCTGATGGTTGGAGGGATGGGAAGAGGCCAGCGTGGCTGAGTCTGAGTGAATGAGGCAGAGGAGGAGGTGGGATCCTGGAACAGGTGAGGCTAGATCAGGCAGGGCAATGTTTTTTCTTTTCTTTCTCCTTCCCCTTTTTGAGATGGAGTCTTGCTATGTTGTCCATTCTGGCTTCAAACTCTTGAGCTTAAGTGATCCTCCTGCCTCAGGCTCCTGAGTAGCTGGGACTACAGGCACATAAAACTGTACCTGGCCAAGGTGGTATTTCTCAGACTTGAATGCGCACAGAGGTCTCCTGGGGATGTATTAGAATGCAGATTTTGCTGCAGCAAGTCTGATGGGCCTGGCACTTTGCATTCGCAGGTGCCCAGGTGATGCCAATGCTGCTGGTCCATGGACCACCCTTTGAGTGGCAAGGATGCAGCCCTGTGGGCCCGGGTAACTATGTGGCCTTTCTCTGAGGGAACTGAGGAGTCTTTGGATTGTTCTGAGCTGCAGATCAATTTCATCGGATGCTTGTTTTCTTTATTTTGTTTGTGGTGCTGGGGATGGAACCCAGGGCCTTGTGCATGCTAGGCAAGTGCGCAACAACTGAGCTACCTCCTCAGCCTTTGACCTTTGTTTCAAAGGAATTGTACCAGCTGCTGGTTAGACTACAGTGGTCAAGGATGGAAGCAATTAGCAGCCGACTGAATAATCCAAAAAAGAGAAGGGTGTGGTTTGGATGGAGGAGGAAAGGGTGATGGGGAATATTCTGAAGGCCAGTCTTCCCCACCCAGGGGTTGCCTACAAGGGTATACACTTGAACAAAAGAAAATATGTTTTCCATTCCCTGACCTGGAAGATCAGTGTTTGAAGAAATAATTCACAGGATATGATGTGCTTGGGATGTTAATTAGACATTTGAATGTGGGACTGAAATTTGGCGCATAGGTCCTGGCCATAGGAGAGACAGAGAATAGAGCTGGCCTCTGACTCAAAGGCAGGAGGGAAGCAGGAAGGGCGGGAACTTAACTCTGGGACCTCCCCTCCCCCTAACACTTTGAAGGTGAGGAGATTAAGAGTCATGCATTTTTGGTTGCGGTTGTATCAGCTATCTCTGGCTGGGAAACAAAGCACTCCCACATTTAATGATTTAAGGCAACCATAAATTACGTCTCAGTCCTCTGAATTGACTGGGAGACTCTTTTGTACCAAGGATGAAGCTCCCATGCCTTGGTGAGCTTCACCATCCAAGGTGGACTCATGAGTTGGATGGGGATTGGTCCAGGCTGTGGGCTGCAGTCTGTTCTCTTCACGGGGTCTCTGCCTCCAGAAAGGAGACCACAGCATGGCAGCTGGGAGCCAAAACAGGAGCTGGAACTGTGGGGCCTCTCTGGGTCAAGGTCAGAACATCACTCTGCCAGGTCTTTATGATCAAAGCAAGTGGAGGCTCACCCAGACTCAAGGGGAGGAAACCAGGCTCCTCATCTTTTAACAGGGAAAGGGCTGAGGATTAAATCCAAGACCTGTGCACGCTAAACATGTACCCTATCACTAAGTCACACCCCCAGCCCATCATGGTCTCAATGAGCAGCAAGCCATCAAGTACACAAGAGGGAGGAAGGTGTGTTCCATTATGATCTTTCTCTATTTCTAATTCTATCCATATGGTAAGAGGGGAATTTAGTGGTATAATTGGGGTGCCGGCTTTCCTCTTCCATTAGCCAACCATGTCCTCTTTAGTAAGTCTTTTTATTTGTTTGGACTGTCTCTTTATTTGTTCCACTAGGGGGATGATGATCATTTGATAGCACTAGATAACTTTTTGTTTTCCTTTTTCTGTTGAGACTTGCCAGTTTGGGCCCTAGCCAGACTTTTGTTTTATTTGGCTTAGTTTTGTTTGTTGAGATGAGGTCTTGCTATGTTACCCAGACTAAAACCGGTGGGCTCCAGTGATCCTTCTGCCTTAGTCTCCTGAGTAGCCGGGACTATAGGTGTGCACAGTTTAAATAACTTTTAAGCTAAGTAGAAAATGCAGGTCAAGCCGGAGCTTGTGTTGTGTTAGCTATTGCCACTGCCTTACAGCTTTCTATCCTCTGGCAGGAAGCAGCATTCCCCACATAGGGGCTGGCAGCTGACCCCATCGCAGACCCTCACGTGGGCAGACTCTTTCCCTCTACAGTTTTCACTTCTAAGAGCAAGGACTCTATCAGCCCAAAGAACCCAACAAACCAGTTATCCACCCCTCCCCCCATTCTCTTCATTATTATGTGTTTACTTCTTGGGTGTTGAAATATTTAAGAACCCGGTAGAGACAAGTTTTTTCCCTACCTTTCTTGGCTTCTCATCAACAAAAACACCTTCTTCACCATGGCGCTTACTATGCACCATGCCAACCAGAGGCAGACATTTCACAGACATCTAATTTATTCCTTACCACAGCCTACAAGAGAGAGAGTACTCCAGTTTTCCAGAAAAGGAAAATGAGGCACACAGAAGTTAAGGAATATGCCCAAGGTCACAGAACTAGAAATGCCAGAGTTGGGACCCAAGCCACAGACGCTGGAGCAGAGAAAAACCCTTATCGCCCCCCCACCCCGCCCCCGAATCAGCCAAGGTTTAGCAAGAGCCTTAGTTTCCCTGTTACACTTTTTCCCTGGGCAGGAATGACCCTGCCAGGGCCAAGGTCAGCAGGTGGTTGACATGAACATCAGGCCTTGGACCAGAAACTCAGGCCTGCACAGCTCCCTGGCTTGAACCTCCCACCTTCGCCAGCTCATTCAGACCATTAGCTTACAGCCGCAGGCAGGTAACTTAGGTGTGCGTCGGGATGGGGTACAGGCCAGGACTGCCAGGGAAGGGGTTCACTCTCAAGGGAGCGTCAAAGAAATAAAACTTTAGCGTCAGCCTCCGTGATGTTAAACTGATCGACCTGTGGTCTTCAGACCCATCTGTGAGCGCCCATCGCTCCATCCGTTTATTATTCCATTCCCTCTCTTTCCCACTCCGGGTCGGGAGCCTGCGCCCGACGCACCTGCCTCTCTGCTGTTGCCCCGCGTGGAGAAGCTGGCTGTTTTTGGCGCGCAGAAACCCAAACAGCCCGACGCCCAGGCGTCTAGAGCGCAGAGCAGCCCCGCGCATCGCGGATCAGCCGGGCTCAGGGTCCCTGCTCCGTCCGGCTCTCCCTTGCGTCCCTTCTCCAGGCTGCTCCCCTTTTCCCTCGCAGGCCCCTGTTCCCCGGCGGGCTCAAGGAAGCAGCTTCAGACCAGCGAGGAGTGGGTGGCGGCCGGAGGGCGGAGCCGGGGCGGGGCCCGCGGAGACTCCAAGCGGTGCCCCGGGCCCCCGGCACCCGCAGTAGGGTGTCGAACGAGATGGCGGTGCGCAGCCTGGGCCGCGGCGTCGGACGGCTGCTGGGCAGTCTGCGCGGGCGCTGGGGGCAGCTGGGGTGGCCACAGTGTTCGGTGAGCGCTCAGCTCCGGGCGGCCTCCGGGCCCTCGGGCAGCGCCCCCACCGCCGCCGCAGCCACCACGCCGCCCGGCTCGTACCCCGCGCTGAGCGCGCAGGCGGCCCACGAGCCCGCCGCCTTCTGGGGGCCGCTGGCGCGCGACACGCTTGTGTGGGACACTCCCTACCACACCGTCTGGGATTGTGACTTCAGCACGGGCAAGATTGGCTGGTTCCTGGGAGGCCAGTTAAATGTGTCCGGTGAGTTGGCTGCAGGGATCCGGGACGCCCCCAACTCAGACTTCCCGAGGAGACTCAAGGAGCCCCACGATCCTTGAGAATTGCATTTGGTGTTGGCACCTTACGGGAGCCCCTTCCCGATATTCTGCCCCACCCAACTCTAAGCTCTGAGCCACATCACCCAGGTCCCGCATTCCACCCGGGGCCAGAGACTTCAGCACCCGGACGCGCCAGCTGAGCGCCCTGAATCCGCTTTTCCTGCTCTGGCCAGTGTCGGTAGAGACTCGGCCAGCTGTTAGATTGGCCTCACCTCAGAGCAGCTTCCCGATGGGCTCTCTCTAGATTTAATTACTGGGGTTCACAGGCCGCGGGGCGCAAGTCTGCAGGGAGCAGTGGTGACACCCAGGCCAGGATGGGGTGCAGAGAGCGGTGCACCTGGAGCCTGGCCTTCCCTGCACCTGTCCCGTGACTGGCAGTATAAACCAAAAGGTGGGTGGTTGTCACCACCAGCTGCCGCACCCGCGACTTCCCTGGGGGCAAACCCTGAAGCGTAAACAGAGCTGTGGGGGTGGCCCAGCGGCTGGTTATCAAATTGCTCTGAGGAGTGTGGGCGGGAAGTTCTCAGCCTCAAAGAACTGCGCGGCAAAGACACACTTCCTGCCTTAGACTTGGTGACTTGGTGGAGCTGGACAGCCCAGAAACCAACGCCACCAACAGGTAGTCTGATTTCTGTCCAGCCCGGATCCCCTACTGTTGGTCTAAGATCTGGGAGCTGCCCCCTCACCTTAATCACCTGAAACACTGAGAAGGCAGAAAGGGGAGAAGGCTTAGGAGCTACTTGCCCCTGCTAGACACGTAGGCCCGGATGAGGAGAGGCTGGTAGCTGGTGGGGTGGCCAGAGTGGCTGCTGTCCTGCCGGTGGGGATAATGGGGTCTGGAGGATGTTTAAGAAATGAACTGCAGGTCTCCATGGCAAGGTTGTGCCTTGCACCAGGCCCAAACTTAGAGGTGGGAGCTGGTGTCTCCCTAATTCCACCATCCCAGTTCTATTTCTGAGAGTTGTCGCCTCATTTGTAAAATGGGGCAGTAATGCTCACCTGTTAGGCTGTCTGTGGGAACAGAGGGCTGGAAGGCATGGAATAGACACAGTACTTATTGTTGATCAATTAGAAGTAGCAATTTTGATTTATTATATCCGGGAATAGCCATGATATTACAGGTCATGTCTATTTTTCAAACTCAGAATCTTAAAGGAACTTTGGACCAGCTTTCCCCCTTCCTATCGCATTTTACTTTGTGGGTTTAATCAAAATGAGTCACTTACTAGATAAATGTTTTCTTTAAGATTGAGTCAGCAAGTATTCTTCAACTAAATGGGGGAATGAAAAGAAACCCTGAGGTTTGCAGAGTTGATGGAATGTGCCCTTGAAGGGAGAAAGTGATTTGCAGAAGGGCAAGTGCAGCTCATTAGGAAACCGCCCCTGGACTCAGGAAGCCAAGGTCATAGGGGAAGTCCATGGTTGGCTCCTGCAGTTACAGCTGATAAGGCCTCAGGGATGACAGTGAAGACCTCATCCTGAGCCAGAGGCAGGTGTGGTCAACAAAGAATTCTTCTGCTCCCCTTTTCCTTCAGGTATTGCCCCTGAAGATGTGGCCTTTATAGCTACGGAAGGCAGATGCTGAGCTTCCTAAAACTTGACTTTTAGAAAAATAGCTTTTCTGAAGCTTTCTTACCCTGAATGATTAAATCTATCTGCATATCTGTTACAACTGCCCTTTGTCAGTGTCTCCAAACTAGACTGGTGATGAGGCATTCACGGCTGTCCTGGGAGACACCTAGAAAGCTGTGGAAGTGGTGGAAATGTTTTGCTTTGATCCACTTGTCTTGTGTGATGAAGCCAGTATGACAACAGTTTTTCCAAAAAAGCATCACTTTGGAAACTTCTATCACCCCATTCAGGAGTAGCTAGACTGTTGATTTTCAAAGTTGTTCCTGGGTCAGCAGCATTACCTGAGAACTTTTCAGAAATGCAAAGTCTGGGGCCCACTGTCAGATTTAGAAACCTAGGGGTTGGGGACCTGCCATCTGTGATTAACAAGTCCTACAGGAGATTGGATGTGCTTTCAGGTCTGAGAACCACTGTCTTGTATGCCCCAAACAAGGCCAAAGAAGGCCCTCCTAAAACAGGCAGTATTGTGATTAATGTGACAGAGATGGCGTTGACAAACACACACACAATGGTACATGGGAGGTACAGTATAGTTTAGTGGTTTCATCTGTGTCTTTTGAGTCACTTCCATGTTTCAATTGTTGCTTTCCCTTTACTGTGCTTTGCATTTTTCCTTATCTGTAGAATAAGGAGAGTGTGGCTGAATTCTGTTGTTATTACCATTGTTGTATACCAAATCACTCTGAGCTTAGAAGCTCAAGACCACCAGCATTTTATTATTCTTACAGATCCTGTGGGTCAGGACTCTGGACAGGGCCTGATGAGGCTGGCTTACTTCTGTTCCTGAAGTCTGGACCTGGAGTGTCTGGGGCCTGGGTTGGTACTATGGTTAGAATATGGCTTGTATCCCAAAGCTTGTGCAGGAGTTTAATCCCTACTGTGAGGTAGTAATAGGGTGGAACCTTAATTTGACTATGGTGTTTAGAGATGGGATATTTAGGAGATGATTAGGATTTGATAAGATCATCAGGGTGAAAGCCACAGATTGAATACTGGTGGCTTTATAATAAGGGAGAGAGAGCAGGAGACACACACCCACACCCACATGCTCCCAGTCTCCTGTCATGTGGTGCCAGGCACCACCTTGGACTCTGACATCAAGAAGGCCATCGCCAGATGCGGGCCCTTGACCTGCTAGAACCGTGAGTTAAATGAACCTTTTTTTTTTCCCCACATTTTCCTTTGTTAGTGAATATTAATTGTACGATGTGTGTATGGGGTTGTTGTGATATTTCCATACATTCATATAATATACATTGTTCATATTCACCTCCTCTATTACCCTTCCTTATTCCCCCAACTCCCCCTTTAAAAAATCTTTCTTGTGGCTGGAGGCATGGCTCAAGTGATTGGAATACCTGCTTAGTAAGCATGAGACCTGAATTCAAACTCCAGTACTCCTCCAAACAAAAACTTTCTTGCAGGTTTAAAAAGTGGATTTCATTAGGATTTTGTCATACAATGTACTTGATCTCTTTTCTTTGTAAAGATTTCCAGCCTCCTGTGTTTTGTTATATTGATAGAAAATGGACAAATACAGTTGGATGACTTTTGGGGCCCAGCTAAATTTGGCCCCAAAACTATACAGAGTTTTACACAGCATGATGGCTTGGCTCAGGGAATGCCCTGTGTCCAGAGGCCTGTGAGATAAATGCAGAAATTGTTAGGCTTTTTCTGACCAGCCTATTTGAGCTGGGAAGGGTTACCTGGTCTCCTTATCAGATGTAGTTATCAGCACACCCAGCTCAGGGCTCTTTTAGGATTAGATGAGATAAGACTTCTAAAGCACTCAACTATCCTTAGCATGTAATAGCCCCAGTGACTGACAGTGTTAATTATTAATGAAGCATACGGGTAGGCCTTGACCTTGAGTTTGGCCTGCAGCAATGCTGCTGAGTGCTGCCTTGGATTTGCCACTGATCAGTCTGGGATGGGTAGGAAGCAGGCTTTGAAAGATGCACAGGTCCTGAAATGGCTCTCCATACAGAGTAGGCACTCTGCCCACTCCAAGCTCTGATAGCCAGGTGGGGTGATGGTGTCAGAGGTCCTTGGGAGGGCAGGCAGAGTCTCATCTCCCTTGCCGTTGTTGACTTTATGTGACACAGCTTTGTGGAAGGTTCTTTGGAAAGCCAGATTCCAAAAAGAATTCTTTCCAGCCTTTGAAATTTGGCTCTGTTCTTCATAGGGCGCTGCAGATATTTTTACCTTGTGCCATATAAGCTCAAGATGTCAGAAGGTGGCAAATGCAGAACCAGAGGGCAGTGATTGTGTGTGCTTTCAAAACATACAACTAAACTGTTTTAAAAACCCCAAATTTTGAATCTGACTTATTTTTAAAGTGTGTATTCTTTTTATTTATTTACTTATTTGTTTTTATTTACTTATTTTGGAGTACTTGGGTTTGAACTCTTCAGCCACTCTACCAGTCCTTTTTTGTGATGGATTTTTTTTTAGAGATAGGATCTCACGAACTATTTGCTTGAGCTAGCTTGGAACCTCGATCCTCTTGATCTCTTCCTCCTGAGTAGCTAGGATTATAGGCGTGAGCCACTAGGTGCCTGGCTAAAAGCATGTGTATTCTTAACTACTGAGCACTGAAATGTTTCTTGGGGGCTTTTTATCTTTTTCTTTTCTTGCAGTGATGGGAATGGAAACCAGGGCATGACACACTCTAGGCAAGTACCCTCCCACTGATTTGCTTTTTGCAACATTAATAAATAAAAATTATGTTACTGACACTGTCTCCTTTGTGCCGTGTCCCTGCAACTCAGAGTCAGATGCAGTGATAATGGTACATACTGTATGCCTGTGCTTCATTTTCTGTTGAGTGGTTAAAAAGCTTTCCTCTCCATATCCTTTGAAGCTAGCCTGTAGAGTGCCTGCCTGGTAAGCATGAGACACTGAGTTCAAACCCCAGTACCACCAAAAACCAAAAGACCAAACAGCCAAACAAACAAAAGCTTGTGAAAGGTTTTTAATGAACTCTAAATGAAAATGAAAACCCAATCTTAGGAGGCAGATCCTCTGGAACAGCCTCAGAGTTCTTCACAGTTGTCAGAGATATGGCTTACTTTAAATAGCAGATGCTTCTGGAAAGTTGGCAAATAGAATTTTTGTGAGTGATGCAATATCTCACAGTGTGCCAGGGAAGTTTGCTATTTAAAGACAACCATTGTGAATCCTTTGGCGAATATTAACTCCCTTGTTTCTTTGGATTAGGGTTGTAGTTTTGTGTGCTGGGTTCACTTAAAGTTGGGTTGTGTATGAGAGGCATATATTTAACTAACCAATCAGCACTTGTGGGCTCAGGGTGCAGCTTGGTGGTAGAACGCTTGCCTAGCATGTGGGAGGCCCTGAGTTCCATCCCTGACACTTCAAAGAGAAAAAAAAGTTTTTGAAAATTCTTACATTAATATGTGTCATCTTCATAAAGGAAGTAATAGCTGCCCCCCTCCCCACCACACATACTTGGGATTGACTCCAGGACCTCACACATGCTAAGCAAGTACTGTATCACTTGAGCCATGACTCCCAGCTCTTTTTTTTTTTTTTTGTATTTTGTCTGTTTTGAGATAGACAAATTTGCTAATTTTGCCTAGGCTAGCTTGGAATTTGTAATCTAGTGATTATTCTGCCTCCACCTGGGAGCAGCTGGGATTACAGGCTTCTGTCACCACCTGCAGCATTATTCTGGGTTTTTTTTTTGGTTGTTGTTGTTGTTAATGAAACTTAAAACTCATGACCCATCAACAGGCATTAGCTTACTTGCTTACTTCTTTTGGTGGTACTGGGGTTTGAACTCAGGGCTTCATGCTTGCAAAGCAGAGTCTCTACTGCTTAAACCATACCTCCAATCTATTTTGCTCTGGTTATTTTGGAGATGGGGTCTCTTGAACTATTTGGTTGGCTGGACTTGAACTATGATCCTCCTGATTTCAGTCTCCCAAGTAGCTAGGATTACAGGTATGAGCCATTGGTGCTTGGCTGACTTGCTTACTGTTAAGGGTGTGTTAGGCTGAGGGTAGGGGGCAGGGAGTTGGAGATGGGACTGTGCTCCAGTGAACACCAAGGATGGGCCGGTACTCTGCTCTCAGGGGGCCTCATCCCAGCCTTATGACACCAATGTGGAGTGCTTGGTGGTCCCACTGTATAGATGTAGAAATAAGGGCTAGGCAAGTCTCTATACAGTGATGAGTAATCAAGAAAATACTCAGTGCCACAGCATGTACATTCTAAATCAGTTGTCAAAGGAGAAAATTACAATTTAGTTTAACAATAGCAGTTGGCTCCCTCTCATCTCCTCTCTAGAACTGAGTAACATTTCATTCCATAAAATAGATCACCTGTTCCCATGGGCTGAGCAGAAGGTGTTGGTTTTGTAGGCAGAGAAGGGCTACAGAAAGCAGAAACAAAAACAAAAATTGGGTTGGTCATTTCAGAATTATTTTCCTTGTAAGGTGGGAGCAGGGAGATAGAACAGTAGAGAAATAACTAATGGTTCACAACAGGTTCCTTCAGGTTACCTTTTTTTTTGTGTGTTTGCAAAGATCAAGGCAAGTAGGTATGGTATACACCTACAATCCCAGCACTCAGGAGGCTGAGGCAGGAAAATTGGGAGTTTGAGGCCAGCCTGCACTACATAGTAAGATCCTGTCTCAAAAAAAGAAAGGAAGGAAGGAAGGAAGGAGGGAGGGAGGGAGGGAGAAAGAGAGGGAGACAAGAAGGAAGGAAAAAAGAAAAAATGACACAGAGGCAGAGGAAACTTCTCCATGTTCTTTGAAGCTAGCCTGTTTGGGAGATTTGACTGTTCTCTCTCTAATCCTGATTTCTCTGAAGGTCAAACAGCTTAGTTTCAGCTTGGTGACATGAACTTTAATGTGAGTGACTCTGTTTTGATTTTTGGTCTGGTCTATGTAAGAACGCAGACCAAAGCAATAACCTCCTGTGATCTTAATACAGTAAATGAACAAATCCATACTGGGACAGTTGTTCAAGATTTTTACAGCTGCTAGGGGGAGAATTGTGATATAAACTCTACCCCAGTTCCCATGATAAAGGAGCCTTAGGGTCCCTGTCCTCAGAGCCCTTGTGATCCAGAATGGGGACAACTGAGCAGAATAAAGAAGTGTTACATGATGTAGGCTAACTGGGAGGACAGATCGTTGTGTGCTGGGAGATTTGGACGGCTTGAAATAGAAGGTGGGGTTTGAGATACGCCTTAAATTGTGCTGGGCCCTGGCCCAACTCTTCTTGGAAATGGAATTTTCTTGTCCCACTGCCTAGTTCCTTAGATTGAGATGTGTGTGTGTGTGTGTGTGTGTGTCGTGTTGTTGTTGTTGCTGTTTTCAATGGGGAAATGTAAGAATTTCCTCCCTCCCTTCCTTTCTCCCTTCTGTTCTTCCTTCTTTCCCTTCTCTCCCTGCCTCCTTCCTCTCTCTTCTTTCCTTCTTTTCCTCCCGGGAATTGAGACAGTAGCAGGAACCATAAATATGTGAAATATGTGCTAAGATCCAGCATGTACGTGGTACTTTAGGCCCACTGTTTCTCCCCTGCCCCCCACGCAATGCTCCGCACTGTAGTGGCTGTGAGCAGAGGGGTTTATTCTGATTGTGTTTCCCTTGGGAAACACTCAAAGAGCCTAATTCTTAGTCACACCAGAGTCAGGGGTCATTACACTACCCTACAGATTAGGAAGCTGACACTTCAAGGACATGGTCCATGGTTAGTGGGTGGCTGGCCAGGTGCCATACTTAACTGAGGGTTTTCAGGTGTGACTCCAGGCAGCCAGTCAGTGAGGCTTGGCCTGGTGTCTCACAGGGCTGGCAAGTGTGTTTATCTGCTCTATTCCCAAAAGGAAAAAGAATCTGGAATTCACATATAAAGTAGATTTATATAGACCCATGTCACCATGTAGCCCTGGGCAGCACTAGGATCATCTAGCATATGATCACTTAGGGGTTAGGGTGGCCCACCTAGGGCCAGGCCACCCCTGTGCTAACAAGCTCTTGGGGGGATTCTAACCCCACTCAAGGGTGAAAAGCACCAATTCTAGCCAGAAAAGAGACCTATTGTGAGGGACAGTCACAAAGATAAGAAGAGGTCTATTTCCTTCCCTGGGCATGGGGGACAACCTGACTATTGTGGGAGCAGGCAATGTGGTGAGATGAACACAGGCAAGGTGTCAAATGCAGTCTTTGCCCTTCCCAATGCTTCCTGGCTGGGGGCTGAAGCAGGTCACTGGGATCACTCTGAGGCTGTTTCCTATCTGCAGCTGGCCAGGCCATGCTCAAGATGCCCAAGGATCAGAGTGTGTCAGAGCAGAGCTTCCCAGATAACAATGTGGGCACACATCTCCTGGGGGCTTCTTAGCAGTCTGGGTGGAGGAAGAACTTGCACTTGTCACCAGTTCTCATGTGGTGGCTGCAGCAGCCCAGGGCTAATGGAAACCCACATCCAATGTGGGCAGTGCCCTCATCTGCTGGGCTGCCTTCTCAGTCTGCCTCACGCAGTCTGATTTTGGCTTTTCTCTGGGCCTTTCAGCAACATCGATCCTCAGGTCAGCCTTACCTTCAGAGCCAGGCAATAGAGGACAGGACTCCATGCCAGGGTGACCTTTTTGCTGATTGCTCAGAAACTAGAATTCCATGGTTTTAGTGTGAAACCTCTTGATTTTTGGACCAGATACACACACACACACACACACACACACACACACACACACACAGCACATTTGTAAGCTAGACTCAGCCTGTGGGCATAGTCATAGTTGGCTAATATGTGCCAAACTAGTTCACTATTTTTTCCCTTAACAGCCTTTTTCTTCCATCTACTTCAGGGTTCACATGCTCTGCCTACTTGAATTGCCTTGCTGTCTTGACTATTTTAAGGCTTACCTGTCTGTAAGATCCTGCCCCTTCACAGCTTCTCTTCCTTCCTCCTGCAAGCTGGGCTCACCTTTCTCCCACCTGTTGCACAGAGCAGTTCTTTGCTGCCCAATTGGACTATTACAAGGTGACATTGGAGGACAGGGTAGCAGGATGAAGTCTGGAGCTAATCTGCTTGCTTCAAATCCAGCTCTGGTACTGTGTGACCTTGAGCAGGCTACTTAAGCTCTCTGTGCCCCTGTTTCCCATTGGTAATGATACTGGTAGTCCCTCCTTCTGGGACATGGGGGTACTGTCTATGTGGAAGCTCTTGCTGTTACTGTTTCAATTCCGGGCTGCTCTTAGCTTCTGTGGGTTTGCCTGGTCTGGGTAAATTCAGCTCCTTTGTTCTGTTTAGGCCACAGTCCACCATGGGGTTTTGGCTACTTTCAAATGTTTCTTGGGTTTATATCTGTTACTTGTCTGCATGGCTGGTGTTGAGTGTATCTGTCCCTGTATTTCCTTCTGCACTCAGCATGGTGCCTGGATCAGAATTGGTGCTCTGGAGGCTGGTTGAATTGAACCATCTCAGGTTTTATATGCTTTTCTCCTATCCTTGCTCCTAAAAGACCCCTGTACAGAGAAACATTTGTGGAAAGTGGGGAGGCTTCCAAGGGGTGGAATGGGAATTCTGGGGTTTTTAATATCCTAAACCATTTTGTGCTGAAACAGAGACACCCTGCAGCCTGTTGGACGTCAGCTGGGGTCTCAGTGCTTGAGACTACTGGACACTCCAGGGTTTTGGCTGAGTAACACCAGAACCAGTGGGGTAGGGAGTGCTTCACAGAGGATTAGTGGTTTTCTCTGCTCAGTGAAAATGAGTGTATGCCAATTAGTATTAGTAATGTTTTCTCTTCATCTGAATTTGTTAAAATTGTTGAGGTATATTTTACAAATGGGACTCTGAGTTGACCTTGAGAGTTCAGCCTGTGCCCTACAAAGCTATTTAGAGTACTGATTTCCTTCAAATACCTGGGGCCATTGGTGGGAAAGTGAGTAATGAGGAGGCACCTTTGAGGGCTGGTTGGAAAGGGCTGAATTAAACTCACCTTTGAAATTAAATGATTAGTGAACAGGATGTCAGCAAACGAACTGATTGTACTAATCCTCAGTTTTTTGTAAACCAGCACACTGACCTTCTGTTTTGTGGGCAAGTCATGTGATTTGAGATTGTGTAATAGAGGGGGAGGGTCAGAGCTTTCTGGAAAATCAGCATGGCATTTCCCTACCCTTCAGTCCCTTCTTGCAGCAGAGGCAGATTTATAGAGTGCTGGTTAGGTAACTGGGAATGGGTTTAGATCCTCATCCTTTAGATCCACCCCACGGGGACCAGATCAACACTGGAGACAAGAGAGATTACATGAGGACACTGACAACGAGGGAGTCCTCTTGCATTAAAAGCCATCTAGGGAATCCAGCCCAGAGCCTATAGGTAGGGAGTCCAGGGATGGTAAGGCCAAAATGCAACCAGGGTTGGTACCACTGGTGTGACATGGCTGCTTTGTGGGAAGTCTTGCACCTTGGAGATCATGCTTGTGTGGTCGCCATCTTTGTTTTTGCAGCTCTGACAGTTACCTCGTTACAGGGAGGTAGAATCTCACCTTGGATTAGGGCAGGGTTCACCCCCCCCCTTTCTCACTCTAAAGGCATCAAGATTAATGTGTGCAAAACCTGTTTTTGTACAGTCAACTGCTTGGATCAGCATGTTCAGAAGTCCCCCGAGAGTGTTGCTTTGATCTGGGAGCGTGATGAGCCTGGAACTGAAGTGAGAATCACCTACAGGTATTGCGTGTCCCTGGTGGATCTCAGCATCCAGCAGTGTAACCTTGGTCTTCCTGCAGCTTTGGGGTAGATGAATGACTGCTGGCATTAACACTCTGCCAAGGCCATTAATAGTTGAAGGACTCCTCAGCTTAGAAGGGGGCTGACCTTTCTGATCACTTTGGCAATCTTGAATGCCTTTAGATTTTCATAGTTATTGAACCTTTTGAAACAAACGCATGGATATTCAAGATGTAGGAGGGCATCTGGCCCAGTCCTGCTGCTGTATCTGGCTCTGGGGGAGAGGAACATGTTTCAGCTTTGGAAATGTTCTTGTCCTAGGAAAACAAGACATGGACACAGCTGAATAAAATATACACCAGTGTCATAAATGCTACATACTCCACCTCTTGCTCCCTGCACCATTACTTATACTGTGACAATAAATAACAGTCTCTGAAAGAGTTTTTTTTAAACCTGGTATTTTTATTCTTTGATTCCTTAAGTGCATTCTTGTATATCCTGTGTGCTGAGCACATGTGCATGAGGGGGTTAGGTTGAGCCCTTTTATAACCAGCCTCCCTCAAGCTACTTCCTCTGGGGCTGCCTTGCTCAAAGGCTTGTGGTCAGGACATTGGCTGTCCATTAAAGCCCCGTTGGCTCAGGCTGGGGATGTGACCCAGTGGTATAGAGCTTGCCTAGCACGCACGAGGCCCTGGGCTCCATCCCCAGCACTTATAAATAAACAAACAAATAATGTTTTAATGAATAAAAGCCTCTTTAACTCAAGGCACAATTTACCTTTACAACAATGTCTCAGAACTGCTGTATATCTAGTCTTTGTGTCCATTTTCCCCACACCTCCCTCTTTGGGTCTGTTTGTGTGATTATTCTCCTGAGTATCTTTATATTAGTCAGGACAAGCTAGAGTACATTGTAATAACAAACAATCCCCAAATGCATAGCAGAGTGGTTACTGACTTATTTAGTTATTTATGTATTTATTTATTTTAAGACAAGGATTCACTATGCAGCCCAGGCTGGGCTGGAACTCACTATGTAGCTCATGCTGACCTCAAACCCATGAGCCTCTTGCCTCCATCTCCTGAGTGCTGGCTTGAGCCACCATGCCTGGCTTAAGTGGCCACTTTTGATTAAATAGTCAGAGAAGTCTTCTCTGAGGATATTTAAGGCTGAGGTCCAATTGGTAAAGGGAATAAGGTGTCCTGGGAGCAGAAAGAAGGTGCACGTGGTGGAGACCTGGGAACTTGGGGAACATAGAAGTAGTGTTCAGAGAAACAGGTCCAGCATAGGGGTCTGAGCGCAGCAATTACTCCCACTCAGGCAACTTGCAGGCAGTTGGATACTCCTTTCCCATTTGTTTCTGGAATTCCTTTTTTATTCCAGACTAAGTAAAAACTTGCTCAAGTTGACTTTTGCATGCAGCAGGATGACATTCGTTGATCTGCTGCAGTTCTTGGTGGACACTGGCCTGTTTGGCCTTACAACCCCAGTAGCCCTCATCACTGCAACTGTGGGTCCTGAGCTCCTTTGCTGGCTTACCTACTCCATCGTGCTGAATTCAGGCCTGTGTTAGTTGCTGATCTCTGGTCGGTGGCTGTAGACTCTGTGTGGCCCACAGGCCAGCAGCATCTTGTTGCCAGGAGCCTGAGGTTCCACCAGACCACTGAACAGACCCCCAGGCAGCCTGTGCACAGGGAAGTCTGGAAAGTTGCTCAGATAAAGGTGCTGATTCAACTGCTTCTGAACTCAGGGCCTCACTTGAGCCACATCCCCAGTCCTTTTGCTTTTAGTGTGTTTTTCAGATAGGGTCTTTCACTTTTTCCCAGGCTGGTCTTGGACTGTGATCCTCTGACCTCTGTTTCCCAAGTAGCTGGGGTTACAAATTTGTGCCACCATGCCCAGTTCCACATTGTTTTTAAGATAGAGTATGCTAACTTTTATCTGGGCTGGCTTCAAATCTTCTGTCCCTGTCTCCCAACCTGGAATTACAGGCATAAGCCACCATACCTGGCATCAGTCCAGCTCCATTTGTGCATGAACAAATTTCCTTTTAAAAGGGGACTTGAGGCAGCTGCCTTAGGAATTGTGTCTCTGTAAAAGATGAAAACTTTATTGGGGTGGGGGTGGGGCAGAGGCATTAATTGTATGCTTAGAGATCCAGCCTGGAGCAAGCAGGTCCAGCCCTGGCACTCCCTGGAGGACGTATCACCCCCATCACTGTCTGGGCTCCATGGGTGGGTGGACTCAGCAGTCTTTTGGCAGTCTGTGAGCTGGGCTCACTGGCCTGCTGAGATGTGTGGTTAAACGTAAACCATGTGGGAATGTTCAGGACTGCAGCCAGCATCTTGAAGCTAACAGCCCTGGGCCAGAGACATATTTATAAGTACAAGCAAAGTATTTATTATTCTGTCCCTCTGAAACTAAGCAGACTTAGTGCAATATGGTTTTGAGGACCTTAACCAGGCTTAGTACTGTTAGAGTAAAAAGTGTACATACAGTATCTGTTATTGCAGCAAATATTTGAAGGACTCCAGTTAACCATTTTCCTAGCCATTTTAGGTATTACACACGAGATTTTCTTTCTCCTGTCTCTGGCCCCCTCACCCTCACTTGCTGCTGGTTGTCCTGTCAATACACACACACACACACACACACATAGAGCCACCAAAATGAAGAATGCCTTGTGTGGTGGCACCCAAATTGCCTCAGGATGGTCACAGTTCTTATGTGTTTAAAATCAAGTTCCAAGCTCTCAGCCTGGCCTTTTAAATTTATTTATTTTTTTGTGTGCTGGGGATTGAACTTGTTCATGTCAGGCAAGTACTCTACCACTGAGCCTATACCCCTAGCCTACTGGCCTTTTAAAGAAACCCTGAGAAGCCAGGTATATGCCTGCATTCTGCAGAAGCAAGAGGATCTTAAGTTCAAGGGAGTCTGCAAGACCCTGTGGCGGGGGGGGAAGCTGGGGCTGTAGCTTAGAAGTAGAGCCTAGCATGTACCAGGTGCTGGATTGGATCCCCAGCACCATACACACACAAACACACACACACACACACACAACACACACACACACACACACACACACACACACACACACATACACACACACACACACACACCAAAAATCAGTCAAATTCCATTGTGCTTTGGCTTTCATGGGCTAGGATGTCAGTAGTGCAGTTAGTTTCCTGGTATCAGGAAGCTTGCAGGTGGCCTGGAAATCTGCCATGCTTAAAGGCCCCAGGGAGAGTCCCAGGTGACCTAGAGAAATAATCCCCCACCTCTTTGCTGTGACCTCAGGCACAGACCTTCAGCACCTACAGACACCCTGGGACAAACACCAGTAACCTTTGCCCTGGAGGAATTTATTTTTAATTTTTAAATTTTTATTAGTATGATTAATTGTACAAGGAGATTTCGCTGTGATTTCCACAGATGTGTACAATGTACTTAGATTAAGTTTGTAACCTCTATTATACTCTTAGCGTTCCTTACCTCTCTCCTCCTCTTCAAACAGCATTTAGTGGGTTTTATGTTTTGTTATACTATCTACAAATATGTATGTAAAATGTACTTGATAAAGTTCTCTTTATCAAGCACTTTCTCTTTTCCCCCTCACCACTGGATCACTCATGTCCCATTATTATTATTATTATTATTATTATTATTATTATTATTATAATTACTATCATTTGTCTAGATTCTACATATGAGCAAAAACATGTGCTATTTGGCATATTTTTGTTGTTATTGGCACTGGGGTTTGAACTCAGGGCCTAACACTTGCTAGGCAGGTGCCCTAACACTTGAGCCACTCTGTCAACTCAATATTTGGCTTTTTGAGCTTGACTTACCTCGTTCAACCTGATGATCTTCAATTCCATCCATTTTCCTGCCAATGACATCATTTCATTCTTCGTTGCAGCTGAATTATAGAGGAATTTGGAGCCTGTGTTTTCTCCAGTCCTCATGGGTTGGGAACAGCAAAAAGACGCACCTTTTGTTCCAGAGCCATGTCTGCTGGCTGATGGCTCCTCTCTGGCCATGACATTTGCATTTGTAAAGTGGGGGCAGGAATTACAACTGAAATGACTCTTCCATGTCATACAAGGAGATGAGTGAATGTGTTGAAGCACAAATACTATCAAGTAATTAGTGAGGATTATGATAGTATTCTTCAGTGAGCACTTACAATGGTCCAGTACTGTTTAAGTACCATGACTGAACTTTTTAATTGAAGGACTATAATTTGGTTAGGTAAGAATAATATTGTTAATTATTATTATTTCCAACATTTTTTAATGAAAAAATTGAAACAGTGCCTGTTCCATCTATCCATCACCTACACTTAACAGTGCTGGTTTTACTGTGTGGTGTTTCAATCCATCTGTCTATCTATCCCACCAAGGTTTTGGTGCATCTCAAAGTAAGTTGCAGATACCAGTTCACTTCTCCTAAGTACTAGAGCATTGCACGTGCTTAACCGGAGACTAGTATGTGTTTATTTACCTGCATGAAGTGCACAAATGTGCCTTTGCTGGGTTTTGACCAATACGTACACCTGTGTGTATAATACAATCCATCATTGCACCAGAAAGTTCTGTGGTCCTTCTCATTTAATCACCACTCCCTCCAAGCAACTGCTGATCTAACTTTTTTCTGAATATGTATTGTTTTTAATCCGGTCTTACAGATAAGAAGACAGACTCAGAGAGGTGGAATGGTTTGTCCAGGGACAAATGCTTGGTGTCAGGGGGAGCCATGGCTTAGCGCTACGTCAGTAAGATCAGAGCCATGAACCCACATCACATGTTATGGAATCATCACATGAATGGGCCACCTCAGCAGGCAGTGCTGGGATTGATGGATTCTGGGGTAGAGCCCTTCAAAATGGGCCACATCCGCATCTTCTGGGATTTAGCTCATTAGGGATGGTCACTAATGTGTGTCCTTCCTCAGGTGCTCAGGGCCTCTCACTCCTGGGTCTGCTAAACATTTCTGAAGAATTTTGTGTGGTGAAACGACAATTCCTTTGCCCAATACTATAGGGCCTGGCTCTTAAAAACACCTCTATCCTGGAAACCCACAAGAATCACCGCCATTTGCCATATGTGTAGGCAGACATGGACATGCACCCTGTCCCCCACCTCCCCGACCCACACACCTTTAAAACTTGCTCCCACAGTATGGGTACAGCTCTTCTCCTGCTCTATGAGGACTGTGTCACCTCCTGTGATAGCTGCGCACTGAGTTTCTAAACCATTGCCTGTGGGCAGACATTCCTGTGGCTTTCAGGTGCGAGCTATTCTGTGTCCTGGCATCTAAAACCGCTTCACTTGGCCTTGCCTCTGCAGTTGTAAATCCACAGCATTAGTAGCTGCTGCTCCCAAGCACACCGTGCCCAAGGGCACTGTGAGGCTGGGGCTCAGCCTGGATTGTCTGTGCCCACCTCCCAGGAAGAGGACTATGTGACCTGAGCTTGAACCAACCCCTTTGTAGCTTTTCTCTGCCAGAGCCCCACATCCCAGGGCAGCAGCTGCTCCCCAGGCAGGGTGGCCAGGAACAGCTGCTCCTTCCCAGGATCTTCATGTCCCTCTTTCGGAAGACAGTCCTTCATATCTTACCTCAGGAGGGCAGATCCTAGAGACCCTTGGGGCTGCACTTGTGGAGAAACCCCAGTGCCTTCCATGTAGGAAGGTTATGTGGGTCTGGTATCTTGATCAGCTTTCAAGATCACTGCCTGCTTGACTGGTGTTCACTCTCACTGTTGAGCCTGGAAATCTGGGCCTGGAATTTCCAAGCTGGAATGGACTTGGGGTCTGGATAGCTGACCCAGGCCCTGCAGCTGCTCTCAGGTCCTCTCAGCCTGTGTGGTGTTCCCTGAAACAGGAGAGAGCAGGTTGTAGATGCCAGGCTGAGGGTGTTTACCAAGCCTCTGAACCAGCACATGTCTCCTCTGAGGCTCACTCAGGAAGGTCTCAGCTTGAGTCCAAAGAAAGCATTTTAAGCCATTAGACCAGATTTTATCCCTCTCTGGCTAGCTCTGTGGCCTTGGGGCCCATCCCTCTGGACCTCAGCGTTCTCATCTGTAAAATGAGGGTTTAGATGACACCAGTGCATTCAACTGTGGTGGACGTGGCCCAGCATCATGAAGCAAAGTGGCATAGAGTGCCTGTGCCATGGGCTGAGTAGCTTTTACTAATAATTTCTATGGTTGTTCCATCTGGGCTTTTTTTTTCCTATCAGGTGGGGAGTTATGCACAGTGAAAAGCTCTGTCCAGAGGAGCAGAAGGGACATCAGGATCCCCAACTGTGCCTGCCTGAAAATCCTCAGTGGGAATCTAGAGGGATGGCTTTCACCCTGGCGTGATGGGCTGGGCATTGGGTGTTAACATGGAGGGTCTTAGGGGAAGTACAAGATGGGGTCTGGCCTGTGGGGGGAGAGGGGGCTGCCATACACCACTTGCTGCAGCTGGGGTGGAGATAGGGGTAGGGGGACCTACAGCTTGGAACTATGTCTCTGAGACCTTTCTTCTATCCTGGGTCCTGGGTGTCTTCAAATGTGGCCACTTAGGAAGGTTGCACAAGGGGCATGTTCCTTTGGGTTCAAGTGGTAGGAAGCAGGAAGTCACACTTAGGACAACATCTGGCTGGAGAAGGCTTTTGGGGAAGCTTGAGTTTTGAGAGGCAGAGGAAGGTAGCATGAGGGTGAAGGCTAGGAAGGGTGAAGGGGCCAGGAAAGGTGAGCATGTGGCCAGGGTAAGAACCAGACGATAGAGCTTGTGCTCCATGTCCACTCTCCCCTGGCTGTGTGTGACCCAGAGCCAGTCATCTCTCTGACCCTCAGTTTTCTCATTTGCAAAATGGAATCACACTTCTTTGACTATTGAGTAGGACATCCAGATTGGTGTCTGGGAAAGGAAAGGTCATTGAAAGACAGGTCAGTTGAAAGCAGGTCAGCAGCGGATTCCAGAGTCCAGGAATGGTAGGGCCTGTGGGGTGGGGGGCTATTTTCAGGGGTGAGGACATGTAGTGGGACTTTGCCTCATGAGAACCAGTGTGTCATCTAAAAGGCAGCACCTGTCTCACTATCCTGACCCATGCACCTTGCCCCCCCACCCCCCACTGTGATTACTTTAGTGAGGGAACTCCCCTATTAAGACATGGGGCAGTTGAAGGAGGCTCATTAACTGACTGAGGTTGGTGAGTGGAGTGCTGTGCGTGATGACCCATGAGTAATACAAGAGTCTGCTGTCCTGCAGGGCAGAGCTGGTGTGTCCAGAGAACCCCAGGCGGGGATGAGGGGCTGGCAGCTCCTGCCTTGCATGCGATGCACAGACCTGGCTTCTCCATCTGCGGGAGGTGGTATCCTGGGCACTCAGAGTTACCTCTGAGTAACTTCGGTTGAGAAACTTGTTCTGGAATCCATTTCTTCAATCTAATAGAAACCCGTGTTACTTGGAACACATGACTCTAACACTTTTTCTTAAGAGTTTGGATCCAGATGTTGAAGCTGAGAAATGTTTTGAATTTTCTCATTTATAACTGCAGTTTTTGGAATTTTCTATTTTAGAGTGGACGGATCTTTGGAATGCAGCAATAATGAGTGACAGTGTTTTTATGTCACAGGAAACCACTGAGGGGGGCCTTCCTGAGAATTCTCTGGGCAGATCCTGGCAGAGATTCAATTTGAGGAGTGCACACACAAGCAAACGCCTTCCTTATAGCTGGATGCCCGCCTTTGTGAACCTCCTCCTGCCATGCAGGGGCTGTTTGGGTATCCAGATTGTGGGAAGTGAAGGGGTGCTGACCCAGGCAGGGAATGAGGAAAAGGTGGAGCTTGGGCTCCCTAGGGGAGGGGCACCGCCTCTGACTGGGCTGCTCTATGAACTTGTGAGAAGGTCAGAGCCTCATTGTTCCTGTTTTGTTTCTCTTCCTGCTTCCGTGGGCTCTAGTCTGCAGAGTTTGGGGTTTGCCTGACTCAACTTTTCTATAGGCTGTGCTGTGGCTACCTGCAGCCCTGTGAGGAATCCAGTCCTCATTAAGACAGAGTGGCAGGCACACAGAGGTCAGAAGGTTGAACCTTCTTTCCTGCCTGGAAATGCACACCCTCCCCCTGGCTCATGGCCCTGTCTCCTGTCAGGGGCCACATTTTTATTCCCTTGCCCTTGCTCCCCTCCATGTCTTCTCTCTAGGGGGACACAACATGCCCAGTGCAGTGAGGTACCCATTGCAGTCCCTTGGGAAGGTAAATATGGATCATAAGGGTCTCTGCCCCCTCCAGACCTCTGACCTCCTGAAATCAGTTGGCATCTTCTGTGTGTTACATCTCTGGCTTTGTCACCCTCATTCTGCTGCCTTGTACCCCATCAGAGCCATGCTCCCTGCTTCATGTGAGCAGGAGCTGACATGGATGAATTTGGTTCATATTCCTGTTTACTGCCCTGACTCCCAGAGAGCATCAGGAACTGGGGTGAGGTGTTCATATAGCTGGAAAGTTCAGAATTGGGATTTGAGCTCAGTTTTGGCTCTGGCAGATGCGTGGAGAAATTGGAGTCTCAGGTCCTGTGCAGTCAGGTAAAGCTACATGTGGCCAGTATAGCTCTGTATCCAGGCCTTCCTTATCTCCACAGACCTTTCAGGGAACATGGGTCTTAGTGATGCGTGCAGACAATGCGTCTTCTCACCGAAAGGACATCTTCAGATGGTTGTGGGCCCTGGAGGACTGGCAGCACACAGGAGGCACTGCCACCAGCTGGGGAGGAGCTGGTGCCAGGGAGCTCTGGGCCCACTGTGAAGGGACAGAGAGCTAGCTGTAGGAGAAGTTGGGCCAAAGGCTGTGGAGTTGTGGGAGAGTGTGACAGGGTTGCTTGCTGTCTGGGAGGATCAGAGAGCTGGTGGTGCCAGGGGAGGGCTCGGGTTCAGGTGCTGGCTCCTCAAAATGGGCTACCTCCTGGCACTGCCTCACCTTTGTTCCTTTTCTTCACTCTCCCATCGCTGTCTACACCCCATCTGAACTTGGTGGCTAGAGTGGGTTGGGATGGGTAAGGGGCTTGAGAATTCCTCATCAAGTTCTCTCTGAGAAGCCTGGAGAAGGGTTTCTGGGGAGCTGGCAAATGTGGTAGAGGATTCATTTGCTTCCTGTTTGGATCAACACAGTTCCATCGTCCCTTCTCATTCTGCTTGAACAGGCTTTGAGTGATAAAAGCCTTGACCAAGGTAGGAGGTAATGTGGGCTTGGGATTTAGTGACACTCACTCTAGTAGGGATTAAAGTAGTGATGTCAGGGTGGCGTGTGACTCAGTGGTAGAGCACTTGCCCAGCATGCCTGAGGTCCGGAGTTGGGTCCTGAGCATTGCACAAAAACAAAACAGTGAAAAACTCCACCCTGCCCCTCCCAGCCTCACAAAATACAAAGCAGTGGTTTTCAGATATAGGCTGAGGGCTGGTGGGGTGGCTCAAGTGGTGGAGGACCTGCCTAGCAAGTATGAGGCCCTGAGTTCAAACCCCAATACTGACAGAAAAAAAAAAAAAGACAGACACAAGCTGTCTCAGAGGCCCCTAGAAGTTTTCTTAGGCCCTGTGAAATCAGTGGAACTGAGGAAGTAGTGCTGCTGAGTGTCCCTTGGGATTTGTATCTGTCATAATTAGCTGCAGAAGGAGGAATCACTGCAGCTCTTTTAAGCAGAAAGGGAGTCTCCACAGGGTGCTCACCAAGTCACTGGGAAGGGAAGGAGTAGACTCCAGACAGATATTCAGCCCCTACTTCTGGTAAATCTGAAGGAACTCAGGAAACCCCATAGGTGCTGCTGTGTTTGGTCCAAGGGCCAGAAAGCCACTGTTGCTGCAGCTTCTGCTGCCTCTTGGCACCCTCAGAGTCCATGAGACTCCAGAAAAGCAGTACAACTTGCAGCCCTCTAAGTGCAGCTACCTGCCTCAGCTTGGTTTAGTTGCAGAGCTCCTGATGCAAGGGCTTCATAAGAGGATGTGTCCTGGGAAAGCTGGAATGGATGCTGAGACAAAAATGCCATGGTGACCATGGGCAGGTAGAGTCTAGCAGGCAGGGGAGGATGAGGGATTGTGGAACCTGATCCTTGTTGATGCCTGTATGGGTGACTGGTAGAGAGTGAGGACCCCATCTGTGGCTTTCCTGGTCCCAGGCCACTCAGAATCATTCCTCTGTGCAAAGACCTTCTGCCACCACAAGCTGTTGAAGTTGGCTGTAGTTAATAGGCTCTGATCTTTAGAACTTCCAAATTCCATCCAGTATGGGCTCCTCAGACATGGATTCATGGCAGGCCAGCCATGTCATGCTGCCTGTTTTCAAAAATGATAGTCTTCTATTTTGACATCACAAACTAATTAGTTTTCTGGGCTTTATGAGTAACTTGTCTGACTTGGTGGGATTTGGAAATGGATGTAGTTTTGAACTTTCTAAAAGCATTCACTTTTCCCTGTGGTTGAAAATAAATAAGCCACAGTATGTTTGTCAAGCCCTACTCCAGGTTTCTGTATCCCCTGTGCCACCAGTTTGGTGTCTCTAAGGTCATTCTGAGTAAATCCATTAGGCTGCAACAGCAAGGGCAAAACATGGGGAAATTCATGCAGGAAGTTCTGACCAAGGTGTAAGTCAGGAGTCATTCTGTGTCTAGGTTTTACTGTGAGTCCACAGGACATTCCAAATTAACACCTGCAGGAAAATGGGCAGGGAAAGGTTTGCTCTAGCAGACACAGTCACCCAGGTGACATCCAGAGGACATCAAAGGCTGGTGCAACTGCTCTCCTTGCGTCAATAGCAGCTTGGAGAAGCATGTGATTATTTTCAAAAGCAGTAGGTTCAGGTAACCCAGTGTGATGTTGGCAAATATTCAACAGTTTTCTCAGGGGAAAAAAAGAAAAAAAAAGCCCTAAATTGTAGCACTTGCCAATTATGGTATAAATACTTCCACCATGGCTGACTTTGAACTACTACTGCAACTCACTGAAGGAGGTGCTGGGAAGATAGTATGACTGAGGAGCCCACTCAATGCCACTGACCCCATGAGCCTCAGGAACCACCTCCCCTCTTCTGCCTTCTCCTAACAGCCATACCACAAAGAATGCCTGAGGCCCTCCCCTTAGATCCCCCTGAAACTATCCTTAAAGTTCACTTAAACTAATTTTTTCTTCATAAAGACAGTATTCATAGCCAAGCATGGTGGTGCCACATAGCAACTTGGGAGTCCGAGAAAGGAGGAAGTTCAAGGAAAGTCTAGACAAAATTAGCAAGACCTTATCTCAAAAAAAAGGGGGGCTGGAAGTGTGATTCAAGTTGTAGAGTGCTTGTGAAGCCCTGGGTTCAATTCCCTGTCTGAAAAATAGCAATGGTAATAATAATAATAATAACAATGAGAGTTAATAATTTTTAATTCACTCCTTTTACTTACTAATTTACTCATTTAATAAATATTGCTAATACAAATTTAAATTGTGAATTTGAAAGGAAGAGGAAAAGCAACTGCAATCCTTTTTTTATTGCAGTTCACATCCAGGCCGCAGTTCCTCTGCCATGAGTCTCTGATGGCACTGTTCTGCATGAGCTCAGATGTAGGACTTCCAGGCTCTTCTGCACTCCTGGGCACAGGGTTGAGGGCAGAAAGCATACTCACCTATTCTCCTTGGGTATCACCAAAGCTACTGCGTGGTCACGCAACTCATTCTTGCACAGAGACACTAACCAAAGAACACTGGGACCCACACCAGGCCATGTACCCTTCTAACTGCAATTCCACAAAGCCTCCTCATTTGCACCAGGAGTAAACATACCCATTTCCCCTGAGAAAACTGTTGAATATTTGCCAACATCACGCTGGGTTACCTGAACCTCCTGCTTTTGAAAATAATCACATGCTTCTCCAAGCTGCTATTGACGCAAGGAGAGCAGTTGCACCAGCCTTTGATGTCCTCTGGATGTCACCTGGGTGACTGTGTCTTCTAGAGCAAACCTTTCCCTGCCCATTTTCCTGCAGGTGTTAATTTGGAATGTCCTGTGGACTCACAGTAAAACCTAGACACAGAATGACTCCTGACTTACGCCTTGGTCAGAACTTCCTGCATGAATTTCCCCATGTTTTGCCCTTGCTGTTGCAGCCTAATGGATTTACTCAGAATGACCTTAGAGACACCAAACTGGTGGCACAGGGGACACAGAAACCTGGAGTAGGGCTTGGCAAACATACTGTGGCTTATTTATTTTCAACCACAGGGAAAAGTGAATGCTTTTAGAAAGTTCAAAACTACATCCATTTCCAAATCCCACCAAGGAGAGAACTTGGCTTGTGTGGCTTTTGGGAGATAAACAAGTCTGTTCAGCCAGGGGTGAATGTTCTGCCAGGGCCCAGCTGCTTTCAGGGCTGGCTTCTAGGCTCTGGAGTTCTTAATGTGTTGGCACCTGGCTCTCGCAGTGATGGGAGCTGCACTTTGTGACTGGAAGGAAAAGAAGTTCTTTTCTGGAGGCAAGACTCCAGCCAAAGCCAAGTGCTCAGTTCTAAAAGGAAATCAGGCATTAATGAGCACAGAGCTCTTTCTGAGTCTGCTGGTTACTTCCATTCCACAGGGTGTCTTTAGTGGCTGAAGGCATGCTGGGCTCTGGTTAGAGAACAGAAAAATGTAGGATGTGAGATTTGACCTGTGCATATCTGGAAGACACTCTGGAGCATGGGGTCTTGAGTGTGGAGCCCCATGGTCACCCCCCACCACACACACATTCTGATGACAAGAAGAAAGGCTCAACTTAACCCTCATAAATAAGTGGGCTTTTAGTAATTCTTTTGCTAATTTCCTTTTTTGAACAAGGGTCAGCCTTAGGCTCTTTAAAAAAAAAAATCTTTTTTTTTTTGGTGCTGAGGATTGAACCCAGAACCTTGTGCATGTGCTATCACGGAAATATACTCTTAGTGTAGTTCATCCTTAAAATTTATAGCAAAAAGTACACCACGGGGTGAGGTGAGTGGAAAACAAAGCAAAACAAACAAACAAAAAGTAACCAACCCAAGGACAAATGCTAATAAATAGCAAAAGCATTTGCAGATGGCAAAAATCAGAAAGTCTGAGAAGCTTGACAATGGAAAGCAAGTTGTCCCAACATTGAGGTTTATGATAACTGGGTAAGAGCAAGGTCCTTGGAGCCCAGGCCTGGATTTGAATCTTTTTTTTTTATTCATATGTGCATACAATGTTTGGGTAATTTCTCCCCCGTTCCCCTTACCCCGTCCCCCCCTCGCTACTATTCTTCCCTTATCTCTAAATTTGTTGAAGAGAGAATATAAGCAATAATAGGAGGGACCAAGGGTTTTTGCTAGTTGAGCTAAGGATAGCTATACAGGGAGTTGACTCACATTGATTTCCTATGCGTGTGTGTTACCTTCTAGGTTAATTCTTTTTGATCTAACCTTTTCTCTAGTTCCTGGTCCCCTTTTCCTATTGGCCTCAGTTGCTTTTAAGGTATCTGCTTTAGTTTCTCTGTGTTGAGGGCAACAAATGCTATCTAGTTTTTTAGGTGTCTTACCTAGCCTCACCCCTCCCTTGTGTGCTCTCGCTTTATCATGTGCTCAAAGTCCAATCCCCTTGTTGTGTTTGCCCTTGATCTAATGTCCGCATATGAGGGAGAACATATGATTTTTGGTCTTTTGGGCCAGGCTAACCTCACTCAGAATGATGTTCTCCAATTCCATCCATTTACCAGTGAATGATAACATTTCGTTCTTCTTCATAGCTGCATAAAATTCCATTGTGTATAGATACCACATTTTCTTGATCCATTCATCAGTAGTGGTGCATCTTGGCTGTTTCCATAACTTGGCTACTGTGAATAGTGCTGCAATAAACATGGGTGTGCAGGTGCCTCTGGAGTAACCTGTGTCACAGTCTTTTGGGTATATCCCCAAGAGTGGTACTGCTGGATCAAATGGTAGATCAATGCTTAGCTTTTTAAGTAGCCTCCATATTTTTTTCCAGAGTGGTTGTACTAGCTTACATTCCCACCAACAGTGTAAGAGGGTTCCTTTTTTTGGGGAGACTCTTGATTGCTGCTTCAATTTCATTTTGTGTTATAGATCTATTCAGGTGATTAATATCCTCTTGGTTCAATTTTGGATGATCATATGTATCTAGAAATCTGTCCATTTCTTTAAGATTTTCAAATTTATTTGAATATATGTTCTCAAAGTAGTCTCTGATGATTTCCTGGACTTCCATGGTGTTTGTTGTTATCTCCCCTTTTTGCATTCCTGATTCTACTAATTTGGGTTCTTTCTCTCCTCATTTTAGTCAGGTTTGCCAGGGGTCTGTTGATCTTGTTTATTTTTTCAAAGAACCAACTTTTTGTTTCATTAATTCTTTGTATGGTTTTTTTTGGTTTCTATTTCATTGATTTCAGCCCTTATTTTTATTATTTCTCTCCTTCTCTTTGTTTTGGGATTTGCTTGTTCTTGTTTTTCTAGGAGTTTGAGATGTATCATTAGGTCATTGATTTGGGATCTTTCAGTCTTTTTAATATATCTGGATTTGAATCTTGCCTTAACTCATTCAGTTGAATAGGTTTGAGAAAGTGGCTTAATTTTTCTGTGCCTCAGTTTCCTCACATGAAAAAAAAGGAGAGGAAAGGAAGCTCAGATCCCATAGGCTGCTTAATAGTTGAATGGTGCTATTGTGTGGAGTGTTCCCCAAAGGCCCATGAGTTTGAGGCTTGGTGACCAGCCTGTGGGAGGTTATGGTACTTTTAAGAGCTAAGTTCTTTAGGGTATTGGGGGCATGCCCCTGAAGGAGATATTGGGACTCTGGTTCTTTCTCATGGTGTATGTCTCTTGAATCTTGGCTACCATGAGGTAAGCAGACTCCTCTACCACATACTCCCACTGTGAGGTACTCATAGTGTTTTTGGCCACCACAGGCCCCAAACAGTAGGACCAAGCAACCATGGACTGAAACTTCTGAAACTATGAGCCAGAATAAACACTTTTCCTTTGTTAAGTTGATTATCTAAGGTATTTTGTCATAGCTATAGAAAGCTGGCTGACACAAATGGCTTTTTCCATGTGAAGGATCTGTAATAGTCCTGGGTACAGGATACTTGCTCTGTTACCGTTGTCATGCCAGGGGAGGGAACTGGAAACTGGGGATGGAGTGAAGGAAAGCAGGAGGAGAGACCTTGGGAGAGAATCAGACCCTTGGGGCTGAGGAGATCAGATATAATGGGTCAAAGGTGGCCTTGGCTATTGTAGAGAGAAGGTTCCTTGTGCTCCCAGTGAGAGGCAAGTGCAAAGAAGGTCGGGTGGCACATTACATGTGACCAGTGTTCAGAGTGGAGCTGCCTTCCCCTTGGCTCTCTGAACCCCAGGCTCCCCCAGGCTGGCAGCAGCTCTGCCTGTGGGGACCCTATGTCCTCCTCATATCCATTCCTGTTGTTGGCACTGGCCACCAGGCACAGAGCAGGCAGGCTGTGCAGGTGATTGCTGCATGCAAGGCCTCTGCACACATTGTGTCACACTCTGTGCTGTGACTTATGTAAAACAAACATTTTCCTGGGGCAGAGGCATATAACCTGCCATCTCTGCTGTAGAGCTCCCAACTCTCATTCTTAGCCTGTCATTCTCTGCAGTGATTATAGCTGCTGTATATGAGGTGCCTTTAAAGGTGTCTGAGACTTCATATTTGGACCTCACAATCCCCTTGGTGTAGTGGGTTCTATTATCAGGCATTTTACAGATGAGAACAGTTGAGGCCCCAGGGCTGTGGGGAGCTGGGGTATGTGTTGAGGCATTTCTTAGCTTCCAGTGAGACACCTTCTTAGGGGATGAACTTTCTGAATTCAGTACTTTCCACAGAGTGTTGCAAAACCTCAAGGAAAACATATCTATTTTCTGTGAGAAATTTAGGAAACACAGCTTAGCGATCACAAGTTGACTGGTTGATCTGGCGTCACCATTAGCAACTTAGCTCTTGTCTCCTGGGAAACCCAACTGTCTTGGACTTCCTTGACAAACAGCAGCTTTGGGAATCTTTTCACGTTTAAGTGTGGCTCCTGCTTTATATTTTCAGGGCAGCTTCTCTCTGCAAAATCAAATAATGACATGCTAGATGTTTCAGACTTGGTTTGTGAGCCTATTCAGTCAATTTCCTGAGCTTCTTTTCTCTCAGAGTGAGCAAATTTCATCACCATTATATCAGACTTTGTGGCTCCAGTAACAGAGGAGTCTACCAGGAGGGAAGGTGTTTTCTCCCTAGAGCTGGTTCTGTGAGACACAATTCAGTAGTTACCAGCTCCTCACTGGAAGAGAAGAGGACTGTTTCGCCATGTTCCCATTCCCCAAAAGCCCATCCTATCTTCTCTTGTCACCAATATCTTCCAGAAGCAGCACACTGAAAAAAAGTTAAATTAGAGACAGACAGCGTAGGAGAATCCTTTCAAGTTCTGCATCTAGACTATGGAGTTGGTCTTCTTGTGACTTAGAGGACAGAAGTGGCTGTGACCATGAAAGTGCTTCCTGCTTAGTGTAAGTGCAAGAAGATACAGGTGAGCTCAGCTTGGGCCTGCTGGGCTCTTGTGTCGTGCTCACCTGTGCCCTTTTGTTTAACAAATATTTATCAAGCATCTTTTATGAGCTAGGCTTTGTTCTAAATACTGGGAAAAAGGCAATGAATGAAACTCCGTACAAGTAGACCTTGTACTGTGGTGGGACAGATGGACAATAAAGAAGATAAGTCTGCAGCTAGTGTTTATTTCACGAGCCAGAGTAATTGTAGGAAATGAACAAACCATGCATTCTCAATTTGTTCTTTTCTTTAAAAAAATTTTTTTTGAGGTAGTACCAGGGTTTGAACTCAGGGCTTCATGCTTGCTAGGCAGGTGCTCTACCACATGGGTCATTCTGCCAGCCATTTCTTGGTTGGGTATTTTTTTGAGATAGGGTCACAAGAACTCTTTGCCTGGGTTGGCTTCGAACCATGTTCCTCCTGCTACTGAGTAGCTAGGATTGCAGGGGTGAGTCACTATCGCCTTGCTCAATTTGTTTATTTCTTAAATACAAAACACACAGACATCTTTCTTCCCTGGGCTGGCATCAGGAAGTGGCCAGGAGAGAAAGACACTTACAAATATTAACTGTGAAAAAAAAACCCAGCTTTGACTGGAAGATAGATGAATACATAAATACCAGTGTGTTTCTTCTCTTTCCGCTGAACTCTTTTTCCAGCTGTTTCCTGTTTTGGGCTAATCTTAGATTCTGAGGCTGGGGGCAGGAGTGCATTTGTACTGTCTGACTTCAAGCAGGAGTCTGTTAGATTATGTCTTTAGCACTGAACACAAGTTATTCCTGGAGATGTTCTGAGTTGTCTGAAAAAGGTCTTCTTCCTTTCCCCAAGGCCAGTCAGCAACATGTTTCTGTCACTAGACAGAAGTGACTGTGAACTCAAGTCCACCAGTACCTCAAGGCCAAATTTCTGTATTCATGCAGCATCATTTGCCTATGTCTACACTGAAGACTGAACCATGAATAACCTATGTTGCAAACAAACTTATATATCCTGCTCAGTACCGGAACAACTGTTATATTGCTGTCTGTACTTAAATTCTAACTCATTTACTGGAATCATTTCTTAGAAAGTTGCATGTTGCTATGCCTTGGAATGTGCCCTGGGTACAAAATAGAGTATCTGGCAAGCAGTGAGGAAGCCCAATGTTTCCTGTAGCTGTGGCCCAAATGCAGCCGTGTAGCTGCATTATCTTTTTTTACTTTTTTCCTTACTGGTGATCAAATACTCTACCACTGAGCTACAGTCTCAGCCCTTCATTATCATTTTGTTGTTTTATTTTAGTTTCTCTAACGTTATTTTTGAGACAGGGTCTTGCTATGTAGCCCAGGCTGACCTTGAACTCACAATCCTCTTGCCTCTGCCTCCTGAGTGCTGGGGTTATAGGCATGAGCCATGGCCTGCTCCTGTACTATCATTTTTTTTTTTTGGTGGGAGTGGAGTTTGAATTCAGGGCTTTGCACTTGCAAGGCAGGCACTCTTTGAGCCATACCTCCAATCCATGTTGCTTTGACTATTTTGGAGATAGGTTCTTATGAAGTATTTGCCCAGGCTGGCCTGGAGCTGTGATCTCCCAAGTAGCTAGGATTACAGGCATGAGCCTGTGTGCCTGACTCCCTACATTATCTTTTAATATAGAAGGAACAGCATGGTCAAGTCTTGAGAAATCACGAATATCCAACTTCATGCTTTTGAGCAGTTTCTGAGTACTTAGAATGAGAAGATTGCTTGGACAACATTCATTTTTCAATGATTTCAAGACCTAGGTTTGCTGACCGTATTTTCCAGTCATATAAGTTGGAGAAGATTGCTGATGAAAAATGCAAGTTGAAAATGAAAAGTTCTGGTTTAAAAAGATGTAAACATAAGTAGAAACTGAGGTAGAATTAGATAGAGATAAATTAAAGGTCTGCTGCAAAAAGAAGTCCTGGTTAAAGAGTATCTGCCATGTATGTTAGGAGTGGGAGGGTGCAGGTTGGTGACTTTATGTGTCAGAGAGTAAAAAATCATTGTTTTGAGCTGGGAGTATAACTCAGTGGCACAGCATGTGCTTAGCGTACATGAGGCCCTGGATTCTATCCCTAGTATAGCAAAAATTAATGTGTTCTTAATTTACATGATTAGATACAGAGTTGAGGTCAAGGGTCTGGGTAACCATATTCGGCTCTGAGCCGAAACTATGGAAACATGAAGGTACATTTGGCAATCTGGGTGTCCAGAAAGAGTAAGCTGGGTCATGGAGGACTGGAGGAGAGAACCTGGGCGAGGAAAGGCTTTCAGGAGGCTGAGGGGTGGGGAGTATTTAAGAATTTGAATGACTGTCATTGAATGACAGATGTAGCTTTATTTTGAGCAACTTTAAAGGGCTGAGCTAGGACTAAGGAGTGGAGTTTGAAAAGTTGCAAATCTTGGTCTAATTTTAGGTGGATTATTTCCTGTGAAAGTGACACAGAAAGAGGCAGCCCTGTGAAGTGACCTCTGATAGACTGATGTTTCACTAGAGTCTGTATTGTTGTGGGCTGGAGGCTGCTACCTTACATCTGAACTTCAAGGGTCCCTTCCACCCCAAGATTTATGGCCTTGGCGGAATGAACAGGAAGTGGAAGAGATCTGAGATTTACCTAGATCTATTTATTTATGAGAAGCCCATTCTCTGGATGCAGCAGCAAGATTATGGCACTCATCAGACCCAGTCGGGTCCTGGGCACATATCAAGGGCCTTGGTCTTTCCAGGAACACCCATGTTGAGGTCCTCACTAGATCCTTCCTTAGCCTCTGAGTGCATGCTGAGGCTCTCCATCCTCCAGACAACACACGATCAGCGTCAGCTGGTCTGTACACCCTCCCTTGGGTTTCACTTCAGCTGCTCAGCTCTAATGGTTGGGCCACTTTTGCCCCTGTAGGGAGAACCCACTCATTCCTTTCTGGTTCAATCCTCCTCCCTACAGCCAAACTGTTCTGAAAGCTATCTCTGCCTTCTGTGACTATACCACCAAGCTGAGAAGCTGAGTGCCCTGCACATGTTAGAGGTATGCTTTCATTTCCTGAGTCAGAACTGTGCTTCTGGGGACACTGTCCCTCTTGTTTCCTTTGTCCAGTGCCAACACCCTCAACCATCCTCAGGGTGCCTAGAATGGGATTTTTAACACCTTAGGAAATCATTTTAGAAAATGATTTAGAAATCTGGGAGTTTCCATCTGTTGGGAAAGAGAATGCCTCCTGAACATTCATCAGGGTCCTGCTTCTCATTAATACTTGTGACAGTTACACAAAATGGATAGAGCTTACTTTTTCTGACAATCACATGTAAGTTGACGTTTGTAAGCTTCCATGCCAATATACCACTAAAGAAAGCTAACCCAGGTCTTTCTATATGGACTTTCCTTGGTCCTTCCTTGATTTCAAACTGCTGACTCAGGTTGCAGAATAAGTGCTGAATTTCAATACCTCTGATTGGTGGGCACTCAAGCCTTCATCTCCCCCAACACTGCTCTGAAGCTATGAAAATGGAGCCTGTGGTAAGGGTCCCATTTACTCTTTTGTGTTACCAACCATAGTTGCTTCTTTAGCACTGTAGGGGGCCTTCGCAGCCTTCTTCTCAGTAGTAGGAGTGTTTCTGGGCCCTAGAGTCTGTGGATTTTGGTCGGGGGCTATTGGGAGTGTTCTTTTATTGTCATTTAGGCAAGGGGTGGGCTGAGTGCTGCTGAATGGTGCCTTTGTTCTCTTTCTGAAAGCTTTAAGGAGAAAAGATAAAATCCCTTCAGAGGCGTTGGAGCCAGCTTGGGCAGGAGTTGCCCCAGCTGGACCAACTGCAGTCTGGGCTTGGGATCAGTTCTCATCTGGTCTCCTTTGCAGGATAGTTTTGGGAAGAAACAAAGGGCTACTTGAGGTTCCTGCCTGAGATGGGGACTGTTTGTTTTCATTCTGCTGTGGTTGCCTGGGCTTCTCCTTTCTTGGGAGCCCTTTCCATGACATCCTTTTGAACAGAGAACTGTGCAGAGCTGGTGCTGCCCCACTAGTGGCCTCTTGCTGCAATGCATAGGGCAATGTAGCCACAATCCAAAGAGAAGGGACCTTGGTTTTCCCCTTCTTATTCTATCTATCCGGTGTTACTTCTTTTTACTGCAAATAATTTAAATCAAACAATGTACAGTAAAAGTGGGAGAATGATTGATTAATGCAATAGCCAAGTCCAAGTTCAGCAAGATAAGATGTGGAACAATAATGAAGAGATGGATGGGCTTGCTTCTGCTCCCGGCTTAGCTTTTCTCCATTAAGCCTGACTACTAAGCCTCCACTAAGCCTGACCACCCACTCTTGGGCAGTGATTACTCACTCTTGGTTTTCTCAGAGTTGGGTGTCATGGACTTCGATTGGGCTGGGCTGGGCTGGATCACTTGTCAATAAAGCTAATCCAGCTTGTCCTGGAATGCTGTGTTCTGATTAGCTGATGAAACCTTGCTATAAAGCAAGGAGGGGGGGTACTCCTACCACGATGGATGAAGGGAAAGGACAGCCCATCTCTGTCCCCTGTGTCCATTCAGGGCCTAGCACAGTCACTGCCTGCCAACTCTGCCTTGGGGCTGCAAGCAAAGTGGCCATCTGCATGTTGCCTTCCCTCTCCTGAATCCCTGTGTCTCTGCAGAGTTGGGGTCAGTCCTACCAGGATCTGGGTCCTTCGCTGGCAAGAAGGTTTCTTGGTGCCCCGGCCTGTATTAATTCAGAAAACTGGATCTCCCTTTCCCCCACTGAATGCCCTATTAAATATTTCTTTTGGAGGCAAATGTTTTCAGAAGTTTGAGGAATATCATCTATACTTCAGATACGTGTATTCTCTGAGAAATTACTTGAAATCTGCAGAGACGGTCTTATCGCCTTGGCGATGTGGCGGTGAATGAACAAATATTAAAATAATTTCTTTCTGGAAAACAATTTGCCATGTAACGTGTTCTCAAGTGCCTGCTGTCCTTTCTGCAGTAAGCTGGGTGTGCAGTACTTACAGTTTATGAAACTATTTTGCACATTAGCCCTTCCCTAGTTCTCATGTCCTTCTCTTTCCTGTGATGCAGGGAATTGCTGGAGACCACATGTCGCCTGGCCAACACGCTGAAGAGGCATGGAGTCCACCGAGGGGACCGTGTGGCCATCTACATGCCCGTGTCCCCACTTGCTGTGGCAGCAATGCTGGCCTGTGCAAGAATTGGAGCTGTACACACCGTTGTCTTTGCTGGATTCAGTGCAGAGTCCTTGGCTGGGAGAATCAATGATGGTGAGCACAGGAGAAGTCGGAGGGGAGGGCCTTGGGAGTCTCCAGGTTCTTGTTCCTGGAGATCTGGCCATCAGGATGGAGACATTAGAGTGGAGCTAGATACGAATAAAAAGTCATATAGACAAGTAACGGATACTACCAGGGACATGCACATGGACCAAAATGAGCATTTGTTTCATGAGCTGAAATCTGAGTGTGTTGCATTTGACCAGATGAGGAAGATAGCTCCAAGTAGAGAAAACAGCAGAGGCACCGGCTAGACAGTGGGAGGAGCACATTCTGTGTGAGGTGCAGGAGGGAGCTGGCAGGGCTACAAGGCCGGGAGAGAGCATGGAGGCCAGATGAGGCTGGAGATGTATTGAAGGTGCCACAGGTGTAAGGAGCAAAGCTGGATGTGTCTGGAAGCTTGGATGCAGGGGAAGGGGCATGTGGTGTATATTAAAGGCTTTCTGACTGCAGGTGGGTCAGAGTCTCTGGAAAGATCAGAACAGCAGTGTCTCCTTGCTCTTGCTGTCTAGCTGGTGGCCCAAAGTCTGGATGGTGGCCTGGTGCCTGTGCAATCTGATCTCTGCCCTCTCCTTCACAGTCCCTTGAACTGCCTCCCCAAGGAAGATACCAGCTTCTGAGATCCCCTAAGAGTTCTTATGTTTCATGTTCTCTTTATTTCCTTTGCAGGTTATTCATTGCTAGATAGAAATATAGCTTATTTTTTTGGGGATCCTCAGGAATCTAACCCAGGGCCTTATGCATATTAGGTAAGGGTTTGGCCACTGAGCTACATCCACAGCCACTGGTTTTTTGAAACAGGGTCTCACTGTGTAGTCCAAGCTGCCCTCTAACTTTTGCTCCTCCTGCTTCCATCTCTGAGTGCTGGGATTATAGGTATGCCCCACCAATTCTGGAAAATACAACTAATTTTTGCATGTTGATCTTGTATCCTTTAACTTTGCTGATAACTTTAATAGTTTTTGTAGATTTACCTGTAGAACTGTCCCATCTGTGAAGAGATAGTTTTATTTCTTCCTTTTCACTTTGGATGTTGTTTTACTTCTTTTTCCTGACTGATTGCTCTGGCTAGAACTTCTGTTACAATGCTGAATGGCAGTGATGTAAGCAGGCATCCTTGTCTGTTTCCTGATCCTAAAGGGAAGGCTTTGGTCTTTCACTGTTGAGTATGTTGGCTGTGGATTTTCAGGGATGCCCTTTATCAGATTGAGGGAGTTCCTGGTTTGTTAACTGTGTTTTTGTTTTTTATCATGAAAGGTGTAGAATTTTGTCAAACACTGCATTAATTGAGATATGGGCTTTTCTATGGCTCTGTTAGTATTACATTGTTGAGTTTTGCATATTCAACCAACCTTGCTTTCTTGGGAAAAAATTCCACTTGGTCCTAGGATATAATTCTGTTAATAGTGTTGTGTTGAGAATTTTTGCATCATTGTTTATTAGGGATATTGGTCTGTAGTTTTCTTTTCCTTTAGTGTCTTTGCCTGGCTTTGGTATCAGAGTGATGATGACCTCATAGAATGAGTTTGGAAATATCCTCTGCCTCAGTTTTTTTTGGAAGAGTGTGAGAAGGGTTTGTGTTAATTCTATAAATGCTAATTTTTCACTCACCAGTGAAGCTGTCCGGTCCTGGTCTTTTATTTGGAGTACCATTCCATTTTTAATGATAAGACACAGATAGGTTAAGTGACTTACCCAGAGCCACACAGCTGGTAAGTGGGAAAACAAAAGATTTTCTACCAGTATTCATGCTTTTAGCATCACACAGGCTGTGCCTTTCCTCTCTTGCTGGTGTGGCCATAGTTACCAAGTGTGTCTGCTAAGATTCTCTGAGACAAGCAATAGTAGTAAATCTAGATGGCTGCAGCATGTAGGGACTTAGTAACCGGGTGCGGGGGCAGCTCCCAGAACCCTAGGACTTCGGAATAACTAGAGATTCAGGCCAGCTCTGAGGCTGCAGCAGGAACCTCTCCCTTCAGCTTGTGGGTGAAGTGATTCTAGGAAGCAGCACAGGCAGTGGAAAGTGGGGTCAGGATGAGGAATTCACTGGGTGGCCAGTTTCATCCATAGAGAAGAGTGGATGATAATGTAGCCTCTGTGTATCAGAATGAACCCACATGCCAGGCAGGGAGTTGAGGTATTTATTGTCTCGAGAGCCACTGGTTGAGGACAGCTGGGGGTGGGAGCAAGTCCCCAGCACTTTTGCTCCCGGTGCTGGTAGAGGCCTTTGATAGAGAGTGATTAAAAGGCCTCAAGGATGTAGGTGAGACCTGCTAGGCAATACTACAAGTGCTGCAGGTTCTTCCTTAGGGGCTGACTGGATAACCCACCACAGCTGAGACTTTCTGGGTGATCCCACATCTAGGCACAGTGTGGAGGGTAATTCCTTTGCCCTGTGGTGCTCAGGCCGTGTATGTGTGTGTGTGTGTTCCTTATGCCTGGTGCTGGCCCTCACTCTGGTTTGGTTGTGAAGCTCAGGTTCCCCAGCAAAGTCTCAGGCCTGGCCAAGCCTGGGTGGGTCACTGAAGAGCAGGTATGGAGCTGGGAGAGTGTTCCTGAAGGTGAGGGCACCCTCCTGGGTGAGGGCTCTATTCGCTGGACAGTGAAGTGTTTTGGCCTACACTTATCACCCTGGAGGGACTCTTTGGGGCTTGGTGTCTGTCTTTTGCTGTTGCTTTGGTATCATAGTTGGTGCAAATGCTGCAATAGCCGTTTATCTGTGGAGAGCTCCTGGGACAGATAAGAGAGAGGAGTGAAGGTCAAGTTAGGAAACTGTCTTCATGTACCCACCGGAGGCAGAAGAGTTGAACTTCAAGGAGATTTGTCCCTGGTTCTTTCTGCTCATCCTCAGAGTTAGGGAGAGTCCTGGTACTTCTGAATGGCACACTGAGGTCGAAAAGCAGGGAGACCTGCACTCTTTTTTTTTTTTTTTTTAGTGGTACTGGGATTTGAACTCAGGGCCTCGTGCTTGCTAGGCAGGTGCTCTGCCACTTGAGCCACTTCACCAGCTCTTGTTTTTTCACTTTTACTCAAGATTGGACTTTCTCTATCTCACTGTTAAGCTTGGAATTAATGGCTGCAAATGCAGCTGTGAGAGTCAGAGAGGGAAGGAAACTGATCAGACTTGTCCATGTTGTCTCCCTCAGCCAAGTGCAAGGTGGTTATCACCTTCAACCAAGGACTCCGGGGAGGGCGTGTGGTGGAGCTGAAGAAAATAGTGGACGAGGCTGTAAAGAATTGCCCAACCATCCAGCACGTCCTGGTGGCTCACAGGACGGACAACAAGGTCCACATGGGGGATCTGGACGTCCACCTTGAGCAGGTGGGTTTGCTTCACTTTCTGTAGCTCGAGGAGGTTAACTGGGCCTGGTCTTGTTGGGTTATGGTTCTCAATCTGGGTTCCTTAGAGTGTCCAGGGTTCCCTGGTAGTAGTTACCACTTTTTTTCTCCCTGGGGATTTAACCTTTCACATGCTAAGCACAAGCTCTACCACTGGGCTATGTGCCAGCCTGATCTATATTTTTATTTTGTGTGCTTTCTGCATTTGAAGTTGAACCTGGGCAGGCCAGAGAAGGTGAACTCTGAATCTAGTCTGTACAGTCCTGCAGCAGCTGGGACAGTGATGTTCTCAGGGAGGCCAAAGGGAGAGGCTACATGCTCTGAATAGCCTGTATGCTTCTCCCTTTCAGGAGATGGACAAGGAAGCCCCTGTGTGCGCCCCAGAGAGCATGGGCAGCGAGGATATGCTCTTCATGCTGTATACCTCAGGGAGCACTGGGTCTCCCAAGGGACTCGTCCACACCCAGGCGGGCTACCTGCTCTATGCTGCCCTGACACACAAGGTAGGGTCTGCGGAGGGGCAGGGATTGGGTGGTGGTGTGCCCCTGGCAGGCTCTGAGAAGTATGGGGAGGGGCTACAGTTAGGACCAGAACTCTTCCTGTGGCAGAATAATGCCCGTTGGGGTGCAGTGCCTATGTTTACTTATGGTGTATTCAGGAGCAGGCTGCTGTGAGTGCAGAGCAGGTGTACATACATGTGCAAAGAGTCTGGGTTCTGCATCTGAGCCAAAAGTGCATTCCTGGATACTATAGCTTACTCTTGCCCATTGCAAGTTTTTTGTCTACTACATTTTTTTTAAACTTATGAGTTCCTCTCCATCCCTTACATTTCCTTAGACTTTGTTTGTTGTAGTATCTGGCCATTTGCCCTGGGGTCTCTGTTCTGTGTCTCCTGCAGATGGGCAGTCTGATCCTGAGATAGATCAGGCTTTGGTTGGACCCTTTGGCAAGAAGGAAGAAGAGGGAAATGTCTCCTCTTATGCTTTTAGCAGCTGATGATGCTTAATGCAATTTTTGGCTTTTATTTTTTTAAAGTTTTTGAAGGATTAAAAGTAGCGCATAAAGTAATTCAGAAAGGTGCCCATATTTTCCCCTCTTCTTTTTGGTGCTGGAGAGTGAACCCTGGGCCTCATGCATGCTAAGCATGTGCTCTACCACTGAGTCATACCAACAATTCAGGTATACAACCAGATAGAGTTTGCCTCTGGGTGCACATTTGTTTCAGGACATGGGACATCTCCAGCTTTGGAAGGCTCCCATGTGTTCCTACAGGTGATCTCCAGATCACCTAGATCAGTTTTGTCTGGCTTTGAGTTTCTCTCTAGGGACTTACGCAGTGTGCACTCATTTGTACCTGGCTTCTTTTGCCCACTTATATCTGCAAGGGTCAGAGTGCTGTTACCTGAATCAGGAATTCTGCCTCTTCCCTGCTGTGTGCTGCGTGAGGTCTCTGTAGTGTACTCACTCATCCTGCTGCTGGTGGCCATGGTGGCTGTGGCTCACTATTCACACATGGCCATGTCTTAGTGATATGCAGGAACTTGGTGGTGTGGAGAGGACAAGCTCCTGATTGTCCCCTCCTTGTCTGCAGCTCGTGTTTGACTACCAGCCTGGTGATGTCTTTGGCTGTGTGGCTGATATCGGCTGGATCACTGGTCACAGCTATGTGGTATATGGTCCCCTCTGCAATGGAGCCACTAGTGTTCTTTTTGAGAGCACCCCAGTTTATCCTGATGCTGGTGAGAATGGAGGACCTTGTTTGGGACCTGCACTGGGGTGGCAGAGGAGGGAGTTTGAGGCTGGAGAAAAGATCCTCAGTAGGGTAGAGGATAGCCTTGGATGACTACATCTACATGGGGTACCCCACATGAGCAAACCAGGAATTAGTTCAAAGGGTATCACTGAAAATTTTTTTTAATGACTTTGGCTCAGTCATGATTGAATAGCCTCTAAAGGGATGATTGGTCTTCCCGTAGTAATAGTGCAGCTACTGCTTGAGTGCAGGACAAGCCACTAGGCTCTGGTGAGGCTGTGGTTCTTGTGGTCCTATTGATAAGATGCCAGCTAGACACCAGAGCTTCTGGGCATTGAGCCCTGCTGGGTAGACCAGGCATTGAGCCAGTGCTGTGTGAGGATGATCTCATGAGCAGTAGGAGGGAGTTGATTAGGAGCCAGAAGACATCTCACTTCCAAGTGACCCATTCCAGCATTCCTGTCCCTCTAACCTGAGCTGCCTCCTTAGGTCATCACTTTAGCATTGCCCTTTCACCTCTGTAGCCACCTCACCTGACCAGATCTGGCCTTTCATCAAAGTCCAGGCCAGCTGTCTACCTTCCCTACCTACTCCAGCCCTGCTGCCAGAGTCTTGTGAGGCCTGGAGTCACCTCTATTAAATTGAGGTCAGTTTGAGGACATGGTCAGGTCCTTTGGCTTCTATTATACAATACAGTGTCCCCAAGTATTTGCTTTAATGCAATTAAATAGTGGTGGCTCTTCCCGCCTGCTCTTGACTGAGAATTCCACAGTGCTGACTGTCAGGTGTGTAGGCTTCTTCCTTACCTGCCTCCTTGCTCTTCTCAACTGCCAAATGAGGCTGTGTACACTCAAGGGAGAGGGTGTAAGGGCAATGCAAGGGATGGATGGCTAGGTTCAGGTGTGGTCTTATTTGTGTCACTTCACTAATAAGTGTGAATGGGGTGACTTAGGGGACTTTGCAGAGTTAAGGATGTGTGTGTGTGTGTGTGTGTGTGTGTGCTGGGCATGTGGCCTTTGTCCCACACACAAGCAGTAGCTGCACTATTACCAGGGGAAGACCAGTCATCCCTTTAGAAGCTATTCAATCATGACTGAGCCAAAGTTCTATGTCATTAAAAAAAATTTGCAGTGATACCCTTTGAACTAATTCCTGGCTAGCTCATGTGGGGTACCCTGTGTAGATGTAGTCATCCAAGGCCAGGTGCAGACTGTTCCCACACATGCCCACTTGGATTTGGGGGACGCTGGGAAAAGGCTGCCTTTGGGACTCCATCCTCTTGGGGCTCCCTTCTGAATCAAGGACTAGTATGGGCTCCTTTTCTATGATGACGTGCAGATGGATACACATACCCAGCCCTCAGTAACTCTAAGCTTGCCTCCAAATGTGTGTGAAGCAGATGGTGTTTGGTGGGCTCTCTTACTGACCACAGGCTTGGGCCCTGTTGTAGGTCGGTACTGGGAGACAGTGCAGAGGTTAAAGATCAGTCAGTTCTACGGTGCCCCAACAGCCATCCGGCTGCTGCTGAAGTATGGTGATGACTGGGTGAAGAAGTATGACCGCTCCTCTCTGCGCACTCTGGGGTCAGGTGAGCACGGCGCTGTGGCAGGAGAGGGTGTGCTTGTGCAGGTGGACCTGGGGGCTCTGCCAGGATGAGTGTTGATGGGGTGGTTCTGAGCAGGAGGCAGCCAGCAGGTGAGGTTTTCATTGCTTCAGCCATAGTGGGTCTAAACTGGTGAGCACAAGTCACATACCAGCTTTGGGGGCATTCTTGTTAGGATAGACACTGAGAGGTGGGATCCCAGAGCAAAAGCACTTCTTTTCCTTTCTGTTAAGGGTAAAATGCACAGATGTTGGTGCTCAGTTTCATGAGTGCTTTCTTCAGTAATAGAGAGATGACCACCATCCAGATCAGGCTGTAGAAATGAAAGAATATGGATGTAGACTACAACATAGAAGGCTTCCTTCAGTAGTCCCTAGCCGAGATCACTATTTGACCCCTCTCACTGTGGGTTAATTTGCATGTTTTGAACTTTGTGTAGATGGGATCGCACAGCATGTTGGGGTAGCAGTGGTTTTGGTTTATTTTTGTAGTAATATGGTATTCCATTGCATGAATGTCCTATCACTTACCCATTTCATTCTTGAGGAGCAGTTTGTAGTTTCTGGCTGTTAGGAACAGAGCTGCTTGGGTCCATATTTTTCATGGCCATTTTTGGGAAGCATCTTTATCAGTTCTGTAGAGCATATGTCAGGAGTCAAATTTTGAGGTGGTAGAGTAAACATATCTTTGGCTTTAATGGATTTTGCCTCTAATAGTTATATGCAGTTTTTGCACTTTTTTTTTTTTGTGGGACTAAGGTTTGAACTCAGAGCTTCATGCTCGAAAACCAGGTGCCCTACCAATTGAGCCTCATCTTCAGTCTATTTTGCTTTGGTTATTTTGGAGATGGAGTCTCATGAACTGTTTGCATGGATTGGCCTTGAACTGCAATCCTCTTGATCTCAGCCTCCCAAGTATCTAGGATTATGGATGTGAGCCACTGGCATCTGGCCTACACTCTTCTTTTTTTTTTTTTTTTTTTTTGCCATATTCGGGCTTGAACTCAGGGCCTACAACTTGAACCACTCCACCAGTCCTTTTTTGTTATGGGTTGCTTTTTTTTTTTTTTCTTTTCCAAGATAGGGTCTTGAGAACTTTTGCCTGGGCTGGCTTTGATCTGCTATCTTCCTGATCTCTGCCTCCGGAGTAGCTAGGATTACAGGCATGAGCCACTGGCACCTGGCTGCAGCCTGCACTCTTAAATTAACTGGGACATTAAGAGAAATGTCCCAGTTGCCCCTCAAAATTTCTGTGCCAAATTATACTTCTACAATGTGTGGTGACATCCTGTTTGCCCACATTCTTGCCAGCGCTTTGTCTTTTGACCTCCCAATGTTGAAAGTACCTTGTTGTAATTTGCATTTCTCCCATGCATGATGAGCTGACAGCCTCTGCAGTTTTCCTCATATGTCCTTTAGAGAAATGATGGAGTTGTTTCCTGCTAACAATCTGTTCCTTTTGGCTTTAGGTTTATTTGAGGTCTATTAATTTCTTTTTCCTCTTTGTGTGGTTTCAGTGGGAGAGCCTATTAACCACGAGGCCTGGGAGTGGCTCCACCGTGTAGTGGGGGACAGCAGATGCACACTGGTGGACACCTGGTGGCAGACAGGTGAGCGTGTCCCTGAGGAGGAGTCAGGACAAGCCTGGGAACTGGTGTCTAGCCTAATGCTGAGACTGGAGGGGCTCATGTAAGACTGAGGCCAAGATTTGAACTCTCAGCAAACCTTTGGACATTGGTGCTGAGTGAGAGAGCTCAGAGGTACAACCTGGCCATCATTTTTCAACTGGACAAAGATGTGTAATGACTTCTTGGTTTCCTTGCTTGTAAAGTGAGGGCACCCCCTCCAACCTTGGGTAAAGATCAAATAAGGTAACACCAACTAAGGCAAGTGGTCAAGGTCTGGTGTATAGTAAAAATTCTCAGGGTACACTTTTCTCTGTAGCCTGCCTTCCTTCCTTCCTTCCTCCCTCCCTCCCTCCCTCCCTCCCTCCCTCCCTCCCTCCCTCCCTCCCTTCCTTCCTTCCTTCCTTCCTTCCTTCCTCCCTCCCTTCCTCCTTTTCCTCCTCTCTCCCTCCTTCCCTCTAAACTTTCCTCCCCTTTCTTTCGTTTTTCATTTACTTTTTTGTAGTGCTGGGGATCAAGCCCTAGGTCCTCTGCATGTTGGGCAAGTGCTTTACCACTGAGTTAAATCTCCAGCCCCTTTCTGAACACAGCTGTATCTGATAAGATAGGTCAAGGGACAATGAGTCAAAATTTGAATTTTAGAGGGGAAAAGGGAGTTTTTCTGTGGCATCTTGTTTTTATTTGTCCCTTCCCCTCTTGAGTATTTGAGTTACTGGAATATTTGGGGTAAGAGACCATCACTGATAGAATAATATAGCTATCTAAGGTTTTATCCTTCAAGTTGCCAGCAAGCAAGATGTTCCAAATAGCACACCTTTATCCATGCAGGAAGGCACTGGATAGAGAAACTTTTACAGCTGAGTCTCATGACACATTTCTATACAGATTGACAGAGTGAGTACCAGAGAAATGACAGGGAGACAGGTCCTCATGGTCATCTCTTTCATTGTTGGATCTGCACTGAGTGGGCACTGGCCCAGAGCAATTCTTTTCCTTCATCATCCTGTATGAGTGCGTGGACTCTGCCCTTTCCTACCTCAAACAAGGAGGACCACACTGAGTGAAGGGAGGCACCTACACCCAGCTGCCAAATGCAGAGCTTCTGGAACCTGCCTTAGGGTCCCTTTGGTGTCCAAAGTGGAGAAGACCAGAACCCATGCCCAGTTGGCCTTGGATAAGTGATCCCATGCCATGCCACAGGGGCTGTTTCCTTGTCCCAGACAGGGATGGTCCCACCCACGCCCCGCTCTGGTAGATGCAATGGGTGAGTACACAGTCTGGACACATCTGTCACTGGCTCCCATGCTTTTCTTCTTGTACTCTCCACAGAAACAGGTGGTATCTGCATTGCACCTCGGCCCTCAGAAGAAGGAGCGGAGATCCTCCCCGGCATGGCAATGAGGCCCTTTTTTGGCATTGTCCCTGCTCTCATGGATGAGAAGGTGTGTGGTGCCCTGTAGAGGCTGTCCCTTGCACATGTGCCTTGCTGTGCTCACTTGGCAAGTCTCCCACCATCCCTGCCCACTCCCTCATCATGTACATGCAGGGCCTGGTGTCAGAGGAAAGACCAGGTCTTCAGACACTCACAGCAGCCTCCTCTCAGAGAGACACAGCTGATGGCATCACTGTGTGGGACAAGCTTGTGCTCTCCTTCTCTTGGGAGGACAGCTCTGGACAGGTCCATTAGGGCCCTACTTGTCACTTTATTCCTCAGTCCAAGCAGTTAGGAGGACGATGCTGCTTGACAGCTCTTTGCCTCTCACCTAGAACCTGCCCACTCTCACGTGTGCCTCCCTGTGTCTGCAGGGCAACATTGTGGAGGGCAGCGATGTCTCCGGGGCCCTGTGCATCTCCCAGGCCTGGCCGGGCATGGCCAGGACCATCTATGGAGATCACCAGAGGTTCATAGATGCCTACTTCAGGGTGTATCCAGGTGAGTTGCTTTAGTGGTCCCTTCTGCCTTTCCCATAGATTACTGGAATCGTGTTTCTGGAGACTGGGGAAAGTTAATGGTAACTGAGTGCAGTGCAACATAGTGATGTAGAACAGGCACTTTGGAGGCTCGGTTTTTACTCCAGCCCCTTTCCTCTTCTGCCCTGACTTTCCTTATCTTGACTGAGAGCCAGTCCCACTACAGGGGCCGCTGTGGGGCTGGGTGGACACACAGGTGCAGCCATAGCACAGCACCAGCCTGTGGTGGCTGTCCTGTTCTCTATTAGGAAAGAAACGTGTAGAAACCACCTTGGAAAACTGTCATGAAGACCAGAAGTTTTCTCGCAGTTTACATTGATTTTTTTTTTCCTTTCCTGGTTTGCTTTTGTCTCATTGAGTTGGAAGTTTGTATGAATGCCATCTACTCTAGTGTGTTGGAACCAGTAATTTTTAGTCTGAAGTTTGGAGCTGAGACTCATTTTGTGAAGGCTTCTTGAATGTGCTGCTTGTCTGTGCTCTGCTCCCTGGATATTTGCAGCCTTGATGTCAGCAGTGTTTTGCTGGTTTGGCCCTACCTATTCATCGACCAGAACGCAGTGCAGGGGCGCCATTTAGAGCAGAGTCTGCTTTAGGAGCTTCAGGGAGAGCCAGCAGGCTAGCAACACAGCCAGCCAGCTTCAGAGTTAGTCTGTAGACTGAGGTTAGGACATGGCACCGATGGTGTCCCTCATAGAAGGCTAGGAGCCCTGCTGGGGCCCGATTCAAACTTACTCATACTAAATTCCTCTTGCTCCTTACATGGTGCAGGCTACTACTTCACTGGAGATGGGGCTTACCGAACTGAACATGGCTATTATCAGATCACAGGGCGTATGGACGATGTCATCAACATCAGTGGCCACCGCCTAGGGACTGCGGAGATTGAGGATGCGATGGTGAGCTTAGCCTGGGCCTCTCCTTTGCCCCACACCTCCACAGTGCCTCTGTTGACCTTAGAGTTGGGGTGGGAATGTGCACCCTGAGTCACCTCAGGGTCCTTTTTGTTCTCTGCTGTGCACAGGCTGACCACCCTTCAGTGCCGGAAACTGCTGTCATTGGCTACCCCCATGCCATCAAGGGAGAAGGTGAGCGTCCACAGGAGGCCCTCATCTCTGATTCCTGGCTTATGCCCAGCATGGTGTCTCCATAGAAGGGATAGTCTCAGGAAGTGTGGTGATATGGGTTCTTATGGGCCAAACTATTGCTTTTTTTCTCCCTCAAGTAGAGATTTTGGGTGAGGAAGCCAGATAACATGTATGTCAGGTTAGGGTCAGTTCTCAAATGTCCAGGCTTCACTGTTCTTAGGACTTTCATCCACAAGAAGCCATGACCTATTTGGCCCCTGGCTGAGCATGGTTGGTTTTCTCCTCTGTCCTTGGAGCATCTGACTGGGGCACTGTCCAGTCCCCATTACAGTTTATAAGAAACATCCAGCCACACATGTCCTCCCCCACTCACTTGCTCAGTTATAGCACTTGTGCCAGCTCTGTAGCCACCAATACTGCATGTCAGGATATGCCCTGGAGCAGACTGTTTGCTGCACTGGGACTCTGAAGAAATATGACCTGCGATTCTCACTGCACAGTGGCATGCAGGGGGAAGGCAGAATGAATGATTAGAATAGTCTTCTTAACCAAGGACATACTTTGTTCCAAAGCCAGCCAACTAATAAGTGACTATGTCTGGGAAGGAGCAAGAGCACTGAGTGTTGTAATATCAGGTTCACAGCTGCCACAGAGGCTTGGCCTGGTGTGACCAGACACACCTTGACCCTGTGGGAGGTCACTCTTCTGTCCTGCCCAATGGCCTGGGATTGAGTGTTCTCTCTCGCAACTGTGTGATAACTTGCTCAAATGTCACCTGCCTGTCTGTGCCACATTTGTATGCCACCCTTTCATTATTTACTCAAACACTTTCTTTAATTTTTTGGATGCTGGGGATTGAAGCCAGGGCCTTGTGCATACTAAGCATGCACTGTACTAGTGAGCTACAGCCCCAGCCCCTCAAATACTTTCTTTTAATTGACCCATGGTAAAATTTAAAATTCATTTAAAAACAGTATTTTTTAGGACTGGAGGTGTGGATCAAGTGGTAGAGGACTTGCCTAGCAAGCACTGAGTTCAAAACCCCAGTATTGCTCCCTCTCCCATAAAAATAGGGAGCCAGGTGTAGTGTCACATGCCTGTAATCTCAGCCCTTGGGAGGCTGAGGCAGGAAGATCTCAAGTTCAAGGACAGCCTGGGCTACATGGTGAGATAGTATTTTCAGTTGCCATGAAACAGATATCTTAATAAGGCAGCTTTGACTTTGTGAATGGAGATGGGGGGTAGGAGAGAGCTGTTAGGGGTAGCACCCAGCAGAAGGGTTGTCTGGATATAACTGGTATGGGAAGTGGATGGAGACAGGAACCATTCCTCATGGATGACTCGGGGTAACTTTTTGTCCCATCTGGACCCCACTTTTGGGGAACCTTGCATTTTACAACGCTGTAGTTTGAGGGTTCATGGGGTGGTTAGTGTGTTCCCAGGGTTTGGAATCCATGGGAGCTTAGTGCATCTGAGTCCTGCGGCTGAGCCAGTGCTTCTGGCTCAGAACCTGGGTCTTTGAGAGGTCAAGGGACTGCTAAAAGAGATTTACAACCACAGATATCTTCTACTCTGTCTTGGGGGCCCACTAGTACCTGGATGAATCCCAAAAAATATGACCAAGATCAACTGAGGCCCACTGTAAAGTGAACTTTCAACAAATAGGGGGAGTGACAGTCACTGCCTTTCGCAGAGCAGCTTTAGGTATGGTAGATCATGTTGTGCTTTGCTAGGAGCTATGCTGCCCAGGATGTTCTGCCTGTGTGTGAGCTTCTTTGGGCTCTTCTGTGTAACACTTAGGCACCTGGTTCTCTCAGGGCCCTTGGACCATTTTCTGATCCATTGGCAGCTCTCAACAATTTTCTTCATCTTAAGCAAGTCTGTATTGCCAGACCTTTAATGCCTAGAAGCTTGTGGGCGAGAATTTACATGTCATGGATATGGTGATAGACATATTCCTGGTTTCTAACAAAATTGAGTGTCTACTTGTAATTCATTAGTAACCCATTAACAGTTCTTGGTTAGTCCTAAAGCTATCTGAAACTTATGTGTTTGCCCCCATTCCATTTTGCACTTGATCTAAGTGAGGGGAGCCTGTGGGTCTGGGTTTTTTTTTTTTTTTAAAAGGAGTAAGATTTTATTTTGGCTCATGTTTCAGAGATTTCACCCTGTAGTCCTTAGCTCCACTGAGTCTGGGCCTGTGTTGAGGCAGAACATGATGGTGGCACAGGCATGTAGAGGATGAGGAGATTATTCCCCTCATGGCAGATAGGAACCAGAGAGAAATGAAATACAGGAAGAGGTCAGGGCAAGATGTATCTCCAAAGAACACCACCCCCACCCGTGATCTTCTTCCAATTTGGCCCTGCCTCTAAAGTTTCCAGAACCTCCCAAAATAGTGTTACTAAGTGGGGAATAAGTGTGTAACACATGAGCCTGTGGGGGACAGTTCATATTCAAACCATAACATTCTAACCCTGGCCTCCAAAGGCTATAGATGTCTTATAATGCAAAATGCATATAATCCATCTCTAAGAAGACCTAGAGTCTTACCAGTTCCAACATTGTTCAAAAGCCCAAGTTAGAAGTCTTCTCAGAGGCTTAGCTGTGAACTCTGTAGAATCAAAAACAAATGCATACTTCCAAGATACAATGGTGGAATGCACATTCCCATTCCAAAAGGAAGGAATAGGAGCACAGAAAAGAGGAATGGGACCAAAGCAAGAACAAAACCCAGCGGACATTAAATCCTTGTAGCTCCATGTATTACATTTGGGTCACATGGTGTTATGATGTGAGTTCCAACATGCATGGACAGCCACCGCTGCTATGGCCTGCCATTTGTAGCCCACATGGCCTCTCTGTAGGGCTAGTTCCATTCATTGCCTGCAATGTTCCACATTCCTGGCAATTCCAACATCTTGGGGTTTCCACTGCAACTTAGGCTTCACTGTCACAGCTTTCTGCATTACCTGCAAGAATTTGGACCTGGTCACACATTGTCTAACCTACCAGCCCTTCCTTTGACATAAGGGTGGAAGCTTCCATGACCTTGTAACTCTTGCACTTTACATGCCTGCAAAACCAGCATTAGATGGATGACATCAAGGTCTGTTGCCTGCTCGAGCAGTAGCTGGGCCTTGTTGAACTATATCTCTGTTGGCCTCAGAGGGCTTGAGTGAGCATGTTGAATTGAATCCTGGGGGAACGACATCCTAGGAAGCCACTTAGAAGCAGGGTGCCCTGAAGGTGCTCTGTTCTCAAGGGTATTTCAAATGAGTTTACTTTTTCATACCCTTCAGTGTGATCTGGCCAATTCCTGAGATGCTCTCAAGACGTATCTCCTAATGTCTCTGTGCAAAGTTCTTGGCTTCTTTTCAATTGTGCTAATGTCTTCAGAAACCCTTCCTTCCTGAGCCCCAACTTTTAACTGGCTTTTCTGAACAAACTGCAGAAATTTTTAAGTCTTTCTGCTCTGCTTTTTTGCTCCCAATTCTTACTGTAACCTGGATAAAAGCAGCTAGCAATAACCATGCCACAGCCTGAATGCTAGAATGCCTTGGAATTTCCTTTGCAAGATTAGTCCATCACCTCTAAACTCAGCCTCTCTCAAAGTCTTAGGACACAGACAAATTGTAGCCAAGGTTCTTTGCCAGAATGTAACAGGAATGGCCCCTAGTCCAATTCCCACCAGAGTACTTGTTCCCATCTGAAATATGAACACCATCTTTACTGTCCACATTTCTATTGGCATTCTGGTCTTCTAAGCTCCCACAAGAATGACTCATTAAGCTCTGCTTATAACATTCCTAGGGCTGGCTTCTCTAGCCATCATCTCCAAACTTCCAAGTTCCTCCTGGAAACCTGTGCCAAAGGCTTAATAACCACCTGGTCAGGGTTAGCCACAGCAATGACAATGACCCCCTCTATGGTGCCAGTTTTCTGTGTTAGTTTCTTTTCTTGTCACTGTGACAAAGTTCCTCTGACTCATGGTTGCAGAGATCTCAGTCTACAATCCTTGGCTGTGTTAATTCTGGGCCTGTATTAAGGCAGAACATCATGGTGGCAGGAGTATGTGGAGGAGGAGGCTGCTTACCTCAGGGTGGAAGCAGAGAAAGAAGGCCTGAGTCTAGTTTGATTAGGACCCGGCCCTTGTAGCCTCTGACAGGCTCTTGTCCTTCTGGTCTCTGACATCCTGGACCTTGAACACATTTGTCTGGCTCTTAACTTACTCTCATTCCATGTGGTTTCCTTCTTTTATCTCTGCCTTAGAAACCAATGGTCCCAGCCTACTTCCAATGTTACCTCAACCACCAAAAAACCCCAAAAATATGTTTTTTTCCATCAAAGAACTCACAGTCTGGTGGGGTGGGGGTGATGGGACCAACAGACCACACTAGATTCATGGACAGAGTCAGAAAAGGCTTCACAGATTGTAAAGTGACTGAACTGGGTCCTGAGAGATTAATAGGAGTCTGCCAGGTGGCTATAGTGTAGGTGGGCATTTTGAGGCAAAAGCTGTAGGGCGCTATAGACCGTTGCTTATTCAGGAGACAACCATTCATTGATCCTAATAAGCTTTGGTTGAGCACCTTCTATACTCCAGGCATAGTTTTAGATGTTAGGAACACAGCAGTGGTTGTGAAATACACAAAGTCTGTCTTCTCATGGAGCTACCATGCTGTATCAGGGGATAGAGGGGGAGAGACAGACATGAACAGACATGAGGTAGGTAAGATGTGTTAGGAGAAGAAGGAATTAGATGAAGGGAGTTGGTTTAGGGGTAAACAGGCAAATGAATAATAAATGCACATATGTATAAAGAAACTTAGCAGGGGCCTGGTAGCTCATGCCCATAGTCCTAGCTATTTGGGAGGCTGAGATCAGGAGGATCGCAGTTGAGACCAGCCCAGGCAAATAGTTCACAAGACCCCATCTCCAAAATAACCAGGCCAGATGTTTGACTCAAGCAGTAGACTGCCTACATTGCAAGTGTGAAGCCCTGAGTTCAGACTTCAGTCCTACCAAATAAAAGAAACTGAGTGTGTGAGGGAAGGGGAGAGATGGGTTGTCAGACATGATTTCTCATAGGGCAAACAGTAAGATTAGATCCTTGTATGACAGTGGCATCCAGTGTGCATCCTTTCTGGACCTTGCCATGCTATAGACACATATACTGTTTGCTGGTGTAAGGATTGGCCAGGGCTGGCCTGTGGAACTTTCTGCCCTGATAGAACTGTTCCCTGTCTGTGCTGTCTAACACAGCAGCCTCTAACATACATGGTGTTGACTAGTACTTGAAATGTGGCCTGTGCAACAAAGAAATGGATTTTTAATTTAACTTAAATAGCCACAGTGTCAATGACTGCCATGTTATGCTGGCCATCCACCTAAGAGACGATCATTAGATGGGTGTGTGCACCAACTGTTAGCCCACGTCATGGGCTCTTTTATAGCTAAGGAAACAGAGTGTAAGTCACATGTCCTGGATCACACACAGCTATCAGCACTGGAGCTGTGGTGCCAAGCTCTCAACCACATGACTCCCCACCCAGGATGCTTGTGTAGACATTGGGACTGCTGCCACTTGACCTTCAGTGGAAATGTATCTTTAGGGCTGCAATAAAAGGAACAAACTGCCACTGTGTAACCAACATAGTATTTAAAAATTCTTTGGATTTATGGCACTTTGTGGACAACACTGCCTTGGGCAGTGACTGACAACGAATGTTGGACCAATATTCCTAACCCTTTGCTTTCCTTCCAGCTGCATTTGCCTTCATCGTGTTGAAAGATGACACAGGTGACGCAGATGTGGTGGTAAATGAACTCAAGTCAGCAGTGGCCACCAAGATTGCCAAATACGCTGTGCCTGACCAGATTCTTGTGAGTAGACCCTTCTAGTTGGGATTGTACCATTCTTTTAAAGCCTCCTTCTCTGCCTTCTTTAGTTATCAAGCCATGATGATATTTTATAAATATGTTGCTTCTTTCTGATCACTATCAGAACTAATATTAGCTGTATGGTTTTCCTGGGTAGTGGGTGAGGATGGTGGGATAAGGGACCTAAAGTTTGCCACACTCACCTGGTAGGAGATAGCTCTCCTGATTAGGTGCTCTTGTATTCTGGCTTATGGAGGCTGGCTACTGGCATAGGACTGGGTGGTGAGAGAACTAGGGGTTTTATTTTTAATTTTCTTTTGTGGTGGTGGGAATCTATGTGAATTAGCTTTCTGTTCCTCCTTAAAAGGAGGAAAAGTGTTCTTTTGGCTCATAGTTTCAGAGGTTTCAGTCCATAATTGGTTGACTACTGTTTTGAAACCTGTGGCAGCACAGTACATCATGGCATGGAGTACAAAGCTGCTCACTTCGTTGTGGTTAGGAAGCAAAGAGAGAGAGAGGAAGGGGCTGGGGTCCCAATATCCTCTTTAAAGGCACGCCCCTAATGACCTAACTTCCTCCCACTAGTTCCACCTCCTAAAGGTTTGACCACCTCCCAGTAGCACTACAGGCTGGAAATCAAGCCTTCAGCACGTGGGCTGTGGGGAGCATTTAAAATCCAAATTATAGTAGTATCAGACTCAGGGTCTTGCATATGCTAGGCAAGTACTCTACCACTGAACTACACTAAATTATGGATTTTAAATAGACATGTGGGAAGTACCAGAGTTCTGCAGCCTCATGGGGATTCTGAACCCATTTCTGGTTGCCAGCCAGAGAGATTGCCCACCTGATGCAGTTGGGGATACTGGGCCACCTCTTCAGCCCATTTTGGTTTTTTATTCCTTCTTTCATTAACATTTCCCCCACAGCGATTCTTAGGATCTATTCGCATTACTTAGTGACTGGAGTGTTTAGGTGAAGTGAACTATTTCCAAAGACAGAGTCACTATTAAAGATCTCACACTTGGAAGGCCCTGGGTTCAATCCTCAGCACCAAACAAACAAATTCCCAAACACAGCTCTTAATGTATTGATGGCTATGGTTATTGCTATTCTTTTGTTAAGTGGCTTTTGCCTCTTATATAAGACAAAGGCAACTAAGTTACAGCCAGGGATGAGGTGCCAGGCATGTGGTTGGCTCTGTTGCTTTCTGAGAGCCCTCATGTGGGTAGCTGACAGGACAAAAACAAAGGTGTCATGTGAGGTAAACCAGGCACAACAGGCCCTGCCTGTGGAAGCTTCAGTAAAGCCCTGACTCACAGTGGGTCCTGCCCTTTGGGTTGATTTTACCTTCAGTAGGAGGATAAAGCCAGAGACCCCATGTGGACCCCGTTCTCTGGGGAGGGCCCTACACATCAGTCAGCCACTGCTGAGTCCCAGTGATGGCGTCAACCCTGAGCAAAGCCCTCATCTCAGTGCAGTCAGATGGTGGTGTGGGTGCTGAGTGCCACTCCAGGTCCTTATGCTGCACCTGTTCTTGCTAGGTGGTGAAGCGTCTTCCAAAAACTCGGTCTGGAAAAGTCATGCGGCGGCTCCTGAAGAGGATCATTACCAGCAGAGCCCAGGACCTGGGAGATACCACCACCCTGGAAGACCCCAGTGTCGTCACGGAAATCCTGAGTGCCTTCCAAAAGCACAAAGACAAGCAGGCTGCTGCTAAGTGAGAAGCTGCAGCCTCTGCCTGGGCACTTGTACTAAGACCGAGCGCTCAGAACCCTGACTTGTTCTCTCAGCATGGAGCCCCAAAGGTGGCTTACTCCTGTCCCTGCACACACCCACACACACCATCCCAATGTGAAGTCGGGCTGAAGCCCTTCCAACCTTCTGGGGGGGGGGACCCAGAAGTGTAACCTGTGGAGAGGTTCTGTTACACATGGACACGTGGATAGGGCTGTTCCAATTGTCCTGGATTTGGTTTCCAGGATTGAAGTCACTGTCCTCTGAGCTCTGTGTCCTCTTGACAGGGAGGTCAGAAGCCTGATAGAGGGGTCTGCTTAATCAAATTAGGGCTGGAAGCAATCATGTTCTCTCCAGATATTTCTAGATACTAAAGGTAGATATTTTATTTTTTATACTTTTATATTTGGGAGAACAATGTTCAAATGTAATGTGATAATTTACTTGTACACACACTTTGTAAAACTTACAGCTATAAAAATCTCCCTTTTTGCCTCCACTGACAGGGAAATTTGATGACCAGAGGGTACGCTTTTCATTATTGTTCAGCATATTTTGAAAGTTTGAATCAGAGATATTTGTACCTCTTTGTGAACATAGCTGTCCTGAGAACTTGCCAGCCTGCAGTATGGCCCATTTTCCTGCTGCTTCTCTTGCACTTGGTTTGTGTTATGATGGAACTAACTCCTAACTCCAAAGTAACAGGTGACTATGCCCACCTTTAGTTATGAAGCTACTCCAGTTGGGTTTGTTTCACCAAAATGTGATCTGAAAAGATGTTCTTTCTCCTTACATGCCTCTTGGTAGGATGTCAACATACTCCAGATATGTGGGGTTGTTTCTGGAAGCCAGTGAAAACTCAGGTGATTTGTTAGAGGTCTAGTTCAGTCTGTACTTGGTTCCTGGAGACTCTGCCTACCCTTTCCTCTGTGACTGTGGTAATAAGAATCACTATTGCCTAGTGATGAGACCTGGAGCTCCAAGTCAAGTCTCTCTTTTTCAATGTGCCTTAAGTCCTCTGAATGTTAGCAAGATGTTGTAAATCGCGAAGTCACTAAGTGCTTATTTCATAGCTAAGTGTTTGAAGCATGTACGGGCTAAGGGTGTGGTGACATGTGAAGGTAGCCCCCTTAGCAGGGTTCTTGAGGGCAGGGAACGGTCACTCTGTCTGACGCTCAGTGCCTTGTAGCTGTGTAGGTGTTCAAGGGGTGTTTGGGGTACTGCATACTTACTATGGGCCTTAGCTATGCTGACCTCTTAGGTGATCAGGTGAGTATGCCATGGTCCCCAGGGGGTGTCAGCGGCTGTGGCATGTGCACATACTGAGTAATAGTCTTTTGTTACCACTAGAAATAAAGGACTATGCACTGGACTTGGTGGACTGTAGTTATGGCGCCATTTATGAAATGGCTTAGGTTTCCTCATTGCTGATAGAAATTCTCAGAATGATCTATAGGAGTGTTCAAATAAAGCTTTATTTTGTTCATTCTCTGTTCATGGAGATGTTTTTGGTTGATGCTATTCTCTCCCCTCCCCTAGTGCTGGGGGTGGAAACCAGGACCTTACACATGCGAGGCAGGTACTCTACCACTGAACCACACCCCAGCCCTCAATGCTTGTCTTTTTTGCTGAATGAAATCCTAATAACAGAACTGGAAGGAGCCTGTCCATTTAAGAGGTAACTCAAAAAACCTAATCCTCTTACAGGGAGGAAATACACACTAACCCCTCACTCATCTTAGACTGTTATTTGACAGATTTACCTGTATCTGGACTACTGAGCTGTCCATTGCACTAGCTACATGTGGCTATTTAGCTGTAAATTAAATGAAATTGAATAAAAATTCACTTCCTCATACATTGTAGTCTCATTTCAAATGTTCAATAGCCACACATGACCAGGAGCTACCACACTGGGGAACACAGACATGAATGTTCGGTCACAACAAGGGGCTGTGGGCAGTTCTGGTCTAGGGAGTAGATGGACACAAGGAAGCAAGCAAGATTGTGGGTGTCCAGGAACAGTGTCAGACTACAAAGGTGAGAAGCACAGCCCACACTCAGTGTTGTCCAGCTCTAGGTGTAGGTGGGTGAGGCTTTCTACCTCCTATACTGAATGTGACAGTAGATCTTTTTGATCTGAATTGGTGCCATAAGAGATGGAATGTGGAAGGCCTGAGACAGCTCCTATAAGGCCTGGACCACCTGCTGCCTCCAAAGCAAGAACTAGGGATGATGCTCCCAAGGGAGATATTTTCTTATGCTGCCGAGCTGAGTTGGCTCAGAGATGGGGCTCAGGGAGACTTATTTGAGGTACACTGTTGAGTGCACAGAAGGGCAAATCACTGGGAGAAAACATTTTTGCACATCTGGATCCTGTGGGAGTTTTTAGTAGAATTTGTGCTTAAAAGAATAAATAGTCTAGACACACATCTTTTCCTGGGCAAGACATCATGAGACGGTTACATGCAATTTCAAGAAGTTAAGCTATACCCCTCTTTTGGTAAAGGTGCCCTAATTTCTATGGGGGACTATTATTCCCTTCAACTTTGTTAGTGACCCAACCCCGGCAGCAAGGCTTGGTTTATCATGGTCATTCCCGCTCATCACATTCCCTGGTATAAGTGACAGGTCAAGGCATGGCCATGTGACATTGTTAGGACCACTGAGAAACACACAGACACCATGGGTAAGGGGACTACTGTCTACTACTTGCTGGCCACTGAGATGTGGCCACCTCAGGGAGGGACTGCTTGAGAGAGACACACACCCAGAAGGAATGGGGCCTGGAGGGTAAACGAAGGACCCACAAGCTGCCTGGACTGCCTCTCCCTGGGCTCCCTTCTTCTTTCTTTTCCCCTTCCCTTCCCTCCCTTCCCCCTTCCCTTCCCTTCCCTTTTTTCCTTCCCACCCTCTGCTCCCACTGTTTTCTCTCTCTCTCTCTGAAGATGCAGATTGGCCATGGAACATAAAGAGATTAGCTGGAGGTGTGGGAGTTCTCCAGAGCTGATTTGCTGCGACACCCATCCTCACAATACCCCATATCAGAACAATGACAGAAACTTCATTGAGCACAGTGTGCAAAGGAGGCCCTGTGACAGGCTGTAGATCTCATGACCCTGTCTCACCCTCATGCCGCCTCCTCAGGCAGACACTGTTCTCCCCACTTCCCAGAAGAGCTGGTTTTGGCTGGAGTGTGTCTGACCTTTGCTCTCTTGACCCTCACACTCAACCACATGTACAGTCTCTTCCTGGGGAGCTTTGGCGAGACCATGGCAGCCCCCCGCCCCCATCTTACTGTTAAACTTTGAGGAGCTCTCTATGAAATTGGTTATTTTGGAGTAAAAAAGCCTAAATCTAGACAAGATGATGCCTTCCTGAGACAGTGATTTCTTTTTTTGGTAGAAGATATGCCAATGAGTTTAATGATTTCTTTTTTTGGTAGAAGATATGCCGATGAGTTTTGTGACTGCTAATATGAATTATATAATTCACCCCCCATCTTGTTTAGGAACTTCCTGTATAACAGCATTAAGCCAAATAAAGATAGTATTCTTGAGTCTAAATATGAGGGTTTTTTTTCTTTTAACGCTAGGGATTGAGCCCAAGTCCTCACATATGTTTAGCATTGTTCCACCATTGAGCTGCACCTCGGCCCCACCATTTTTTCCATGTTATCAAACACAGGTAGAAACAACTTTTGCTATGGACTGAATGTTTGTGTCTTGTCCCCTACCCAAATTCCTGTGTTGAAATCCTAGCCCCCAAAATGATGGTATTAGGAAGTACAGCATGTGGGAGGTCATCAGGTCATGAGGGTGGAACCCTGAATGGAATTAGTGCCCTTATAAAAAGACACCAAAGAGCTTGCTTCCACACTCTGCTCCCTGACATGTGAGGGCACAACAGGAAGATGGACATCTGCAAACTAGGATGTAAGTCTTTACCAGATACCACATCTACTTGTGCCTTGGTCTTAGACTTCTAGTCTCCAGAACTGGAGAAACAAATGTTTATTGTTTAAGCCTCCCATTCTATGGTATTTTGTTATAGCAACCCAAATGAAGACACCTTTCCTATTTCATATTGTACTGAAAAAAAGGGGAGTGGGATTCTGAACTCTATTGCCAGATACATTACTAACAGAGTCTGGGGGGTAAGCTGCCTCCCTCTAACCACATATGTGGGCTGTAAAATGAACACACCGTGAAAACTACCAGGCCATCTACTTACCTACTTTGATGCTTACTTATATTCTGTGTGGACTGCAACATAGCTCAGAAATCATTAACAAACACAGTGGTTCTGGGGGTTCTAGGAAAGACTATCTTTGCCTACTTCCAGGATTCCTCTTCTGTGTTTATTTGGTATTGATGTAACACCGCTGCTCCTTTCCACAGAGAAATTGCTGCAGTACAAATGGACTGGCCATCTAGCAGCCCCCATGGCATGGTTTTGTCAGCAGAGTTACTCTGACCTTTCCGGAGTGCAGTTCTGGATGTCCTACTTAGCAGTGTGATTTCTTTACCCCATGGGTTGTTTAAAAGGACATTTAAAAAATTTACAAACACATGGGTATTTTCCAGTTTTGTTTGATTTTGGCTTTTTGAGACTGTCTCCATATCTAGCTCAGACTGGCTTTGAACTTAAGACCTTCCTGCCTCAGTCTCCCAAGTGTTGGGATTATAGGTATGAAATGTCAAGCCCAGCTATTTTCCAGTTTTTGTTACTGGTGTTTAGTTCATTGGTACATGGGTTAGAGAACATACTGCTGTGGTTTCAGTCCTCTGAAATTGGTTGAGGCTTGCTTCATGCTTAGCCGTTCACCATTTTTTTTTGAGACGGGATCTTGCTATGTTTGCCAAGCTATCCAGGAACTCCTGGTCTCAAGCCATTTTCTTACTTCAGCCTCCCAAGTAACTGGGACTCCAGGAACATGCTACCACATTCTGACTTCTATTTTCAACTTTTATAATGAGCCCATCTGAGATGGGATCTGCAGTCACTGGGTAGAATATTCTCTACACATGTGCTAGATGATGTTTGCTGACCATTTTGTTCAAGTCTATGCCTTTTCTTACTTTTACCTGCACGCATCTGGTGAAGCATGTTACAATCTCCTACCCTGAGTATGGGTGTGTCTCCTTCCAGTTGTGTCCTTGTTTTGCTTTGAAACTATGCGTATTTATTTATATATTTATGTAACAATTATTTATATACCTGTCAACATCTATGTTGTGTATTAGATGCTATGTAAAATTGCTCTTGAAGTATCTGGGAAACTTTTAAATTTCTCAATGCTCAAGCCACATGTCAGATCAATGATATTGCAATTTGGGGGTGGGGCATAGGCTTTCCAGATGATTCCAAAGGACATCTAAAGTTAAGCACTGTTTCAAAGTTTAGTTCTTTAGGATGACACAATCAACCACAGCTATGGGTTACAGTTTCTAGTGGAATCATTTGCCACTGCTGCCTGACACACTCATTTCCCTTTCTCTTCCCAGTAGTGCTAACTGCCAAGGCCACAGGCCTCTTATTACACAGCATAATATTTGATGGCCCTTGAGGCACAGGGGACTCCAGAAGAAGCAAACTGGAAAAGAAGAACAGAGTGCAGGGAGTAGAAGGCTCTTGTTTACTTAGTGCTATCTTGCTGGGTGAGAATGTTAAGCAGAGAGGACAGGAAACTGTGCCTTTGAGAAAACACAACTATTAGAAATCAGTCAATGAATTCAACAGGACTTGCTTCTGTGAGTTTATAAATACTTGTGCTCCACACTTGCTTTCCTGTAAGGACTTAGGAGCTCAGCAGTCACCTCCAGGAATGGTGAGGCTGTTAGGAGCTTGCAGGCACCTGCTGATAAGCAATGCAAACACCACCAACAAATAGCCTGCTATAAATTACTCTCCCACCTCAGGCCTCCCTGGGTTGTTAACAGCCTGTGCTGCTCAGTCTGTTAATATCTGAGTGTCGGTTGCTTCTACCTTTACCACCTGTCTAAGTCCATTTTCTGCTGCCATAATAAGATATCTGAGACCAGATCACTTATAATGAACAGAAACTTACTTGGTTCATGCTTCTGGTCCTGAGCATTCACTGTGCATCAGGCACCAATTGTAAGCATTGGGTACTGGAAGGTGAGTTTTGCACTCAAGGAGCTTACCCTCAAGTGAGAAAGACAAATAGTAAATGCACACACACTTCACAAATAGGGTAAGAGGGGAAGTTTGGGGGGCTTTTATTTTGCATTAGGTGGTAGCTATGGTTTGAGTGTATCCTCCAAAGTTCATGTGTTGGAAGCTTAATCCCCAGAAGCTGGGGCCTAATGAGGTAATTAGATTAAGACTCATATTCATAAATGGATTAATGTTGGTATCACTGCTGTGGGAATCTTGGACAGAGACATGGGACACAGAGGCAATTCAGCAGGAAGCAACATTTTATTGTGCTGGCACAGACTCAGTGAACTTAAGTCCTAAACTCAAGTCCAAAGGCTGAAACCCAAGAACAAAGGGGGCTTTATTTATATACCATGTAGAGCAGGTTACAGAAATGGGGGTATAGCTTGTTCCATACACAGTCACATACTATTTCATTGGTCATTATAACCTCTGGGGCAAGGTGACCTTTCTCTGGTCTCACCCCAGGTGCTATTTGACATTCCTCATCTGTTTTTTGTTTTATTGTTTCACTGTTTCACTCATTATTTCTCATTATCTCCCTTCCCCTTCCCTGCCTTCCTGTCACATCATAAGAGTGGGTTGTTTATTTTGATAGTGTGTTGTTACAAGAGCAAGTTCAGCAACCCCACCCCTTGTTTTCCCTTCCCTCTGCCTTCTGCCATAGGATGACATAGTGCTGAAGAACCTTGCCAGACATGCTCTTGGACTTCCCTGCATTGTTGAATGAATGAATAAACAAATCACATTTGCCAAGCCAAGGTGTGTAAAGAATGGGGCTTTGGCCAGGCATCTGTGCCTCATGCCTGTAATCCTAGCTACTTGGAGAGGCTGATATCAGGAGGATCATGATTTGAGGTTAGCCAGGGCAAATAGTTCTCGAGACTCCATCTCCAAAATAACCAGAGAAAAATGGACTGGAAGTGTGGCTCATGTGGCAGAGCACATGCTTTGTAAGCAAGAAGCCCTGAGTTCAAACCTCAGTCCCACCAAAATTTTTTTTAAAAATTGGGGCTTTGGACTGTGTGGTAGAGAAAGGCACTGCTCAGAGACAGGAATTATAAGGCATCATGAGGGAAGGAGACCCTGTGAAAGGATAGAGTAGAACTGTGACGAGCACAATAATTTGGACCAAAGCCCTGTGGCTACCTCTGTGACACAAAAGTCCTTCTGCCTCCTGAATCTGTCTATAAGTAGCAGAGTGGAGAATCATTTTGTCTCTGGAGAGTAATGAGAGGGAGGAAACAGAGAAGCCCCATTTATACATCTGGAGTAGATGTAGAAAATCTTCTGCTTGTTTTTTTCCAGCGTCCTCTTCTCCCTTTATTAAGGATCCTGGGAGAGTTGGGGATACCGCTATCTGTTTCCCTACCACACTAGCTAGAGAGATGCTAATACCCTCCACACCAGCCACGTGCAGGTATCTGAATCATAGTGTTGCCGGATGGGTGATCTCTAAACGTTCTGGTCAGAAGACTCCTCAGCACTTTCTTTTTGTGTGAGAAGAATCCAGGCAAGACATGAAAATCTAATAAAGTTTATTGAAAATGAGGGAAGGTTACCACCCACAGCAGTGGTGGCCCCTGACCAAGTGGATAGAAGTACATGAGCCAGTCTTTGTTCAAAGGACCTTTATAAATTGAAAGGGCAAACAGTGGGAAAAAATCTGGGCAGTCTTTGCAGGATGGGCTAGGGTAGTTGATGGGTTTGATTGACAAGGTCTTGTCATACAACATGGAGCACTCTGTGCATGCACTTAAGCTAGCTCTCAGATATTAATTACATGTATAAAGTGTGATCAACATTCAAGTTTTAGCAAAGGGCTTTTACCTGAGAGTTGATTGAGGGCAGGGCAGGATTTCTTCTAGGCTCCTGTCTTGCAACCACAGGGGATTTACAATTGAAAAGGGCTCTGCATATTTGCAGACGATATGATCCTATACCTTAAAGCCCCAAAAAACTCTACTCAGAAGCTCCTAGACACCATCAACAGCTATAGCAAGGTAGCAGGATATAAAATCAACATAGAAAAATCCTTAGCATTTCTATACACTAATAATGAGCAAACTGAGAAAGAATATATGAAAACAATTCCATTTACAATAGCCTCAAAAAAAAATCAAATACCTAGGGGTAAACCTAACAAAGGATGTGAATGATCTCTACAAGGAAAACTATAAACTTCTGAAGAAAGAGATTGAGGAAGACTATAGAAAATGGAGAGATCTCCCATGCTCATGAATTGGTAGAATCAACATAGTAAAAATGTTTATACTCCCAAAAGTAATCTACATGTTTAATGCAATTCCCATCAAAATTCCAATGACATTCAACAAAGAGATTGAAAAATCTACCATTAAACTTATATGGAAACACAAGAGGCCACGAATAGCCAAGGCAATACTCAGTCAAAAGAACAATGCAGGAGGTATCACAATACCTGACTTCAAACTATATTACAAAGCAATAACAATAAAAACAGCATGGTACTGGCACAAAAACAGACATGAGGACTCGGATATGAAGCCACACAACTAAAACCAACTTGTCTTTGACAAAGGAGCTAAAAATATACGATGGAGAAAAGACAGCCTCTTTAACAAAAACTGCTGGGAAAACTGGTTAGCAGTCTGCAAAAAACTGAAACTAGATCCATGTATATCACCCTATACCAAGATTAACTCAAAATGGATCAAGGATCTTAATATCAGTCCACAAACTCTAAAGTTGATACAGGAAAGAGTAGGAAATACTCTGGAGTTAGTAGGTATAGGTAAGAACTTTCTCAACAAAATCCCAGCAGCGTAGCAACTAAGAGATAGCATAGATAAATGGGACCTCATAAAACTAAAAAGCTTCTGTTCATCAAAAGAAATGGTCTCTAAACTGAAGAGGACACCCACAGAGTGGGAGAAAATATTTGCCAGCTATACATCAGACAAAGGACTGATAACCAGAATATATAGGGAACTTACAAAACTAAATTCTCCCAAAACTAATGAACCAATAAAGAAATGGGCAAGTGAACTAAACAGAACTTTCTCAAAAGAAGAAATTCAAATGGCCAAAAAACACATGAAAAAATGCTCACCATCTCTTGCAATAAAGGAAATGCAAATTAAAATCACACTAAGATTCCACCTCACCCCTGTTAGAATAGCCATCATTAGCAACACCACTAACAACAGGTGTTGGTGAGGATGCAAGGAAAAAGGAACCCTCTTACACTGCTGGTTGGAATGTAAACTAGTACAACCACTCTGGAAAAAAATTTAGAGGCTACTTAAAAAGCTAAACATTGATCTACCATATGATCCAGCAATACCACTCTTGGGGATATACCCAAAAGACTGTGACACAGGTTACTCCAGAGGCACCTGCCCACCCATGTTTATTGCAGCACTATTCACAATAGCCAAGTTATGGAAACAGCCAAGATACCCCACTACTGATGAATGGATTAAGAAAATGTGGTATTTATACACAATGGAATTTTATGCAGCCATGAAGAAGAATGAAACGTTATCATTTGCTGGTAAATGGATGGAATTGGAGAACATCATTCAGAGTGAGGTTAGCCTGGCCCAAAAGACCAAAAATCATAAGTTCTCCCTCATATGTGGACATTAGATCAAGGGCAAACACAACAAAGGGATTGGACTTTGAGCACATGATAAAGCAGAGCACACTAGGGAGGTATGGGGATAGGTAAGACACCTAAAAAACTAGATAACATTTGTTACCCTCAACGCAGAGAAACTAAAGCAGATACTTTAAAGCAACTGAGGCCAAAAGGAGAAGGGGACCAGGAACTAGAGAAAAGGTTAGTTCAAGAAGAATTAACTTAGAAGGTAACACACACGCACAGGAAATCAATGTGAGTCTACTCCCTGTATAGCTATCCTTATCTCAACCGGCAAAAACCCTTGTTCCTTCCTATTATTGCTTATACTGTCTCTTCAACAAAATTAGAGATAAGGGCAAAATAGTTTCTGCTGGGTAGCGAGGGGGTAGAGGGGGAGAGGGAGGGGGTGGGGGGTAATAGAGGGGCTGGGGGAAGGGGAGGAGAAATGACCCAAACGTTGTATGCACATATGAATAAAATAAAAATTTTTTAAAAATAAAAGAAAAGAGCTCTGCAACTGCTAAATTTTTACAATTAAAAAGAAATTTACAACTGTGAATGATAGCATTGAGTTGAGAGGAGGGCTTTAACATGAAATGCACTGGGAAAAGTGACATGGTACCTGAAAGTCCCATGGCTTCTTTCCCTATTTCTTAGCCTGACTCAACAGTGGCTATTGGTAAATGCAAAATTGCAGCTTCTGCTTGTATCAGTCTTTATTCCATATGCTAGAGATATTGGCTTGATCCTGGAACCTGGACCATAGGGCACCAACCTTGGCCAATGAGGTGACAATTTAGAGGGCAAGAATCCTTAGTACATTAATAAACCTGAAAGGACTTGAAGGAGTTTAGGGAGTTGTTGAAATAACTAGCACTGACAATTTCTCTTGCAAGTGGGTGGAGAATTTTCTTAGTAAGAGATGCTGGTTAGGTAATCTTGATCTTTTTCTCTCTGTTCCTATAGATTCAAACTTCTGCCACATAGCTGAGTGCACAGACACACCTTGGGCAATTTCTTTCCTAAGAATGACATCACTACACCCAAACCACACACTTCTTTATTACTGATGGTCAAAAACCTGAACTCTTCCAAGTGTGAGTAAGTTTGTGCAACCAAAGGAAAAGAGGCAGGACAGTAATCATCAAAATAAAAATGATAAATTGCTTTTAGGTAATGGTTTCCTGGTGTAATTAAACATGATTAGAGTGTGACCTATGCCAATCACGAAACACTGAGGCCAGTGACTTCAGTTTTCAAGATAACAAATATGAATATCTGTGGCAGAAAAGCAGGGCGGGGAAGGGAGATAATGAGAGATAATGAGTGCAACAGTGAAACAAAAGAAAAAAAAAAGGATTTGAAGAATGTCACGTAGCACCTGGGGCAAGACCTGAGAAGGGTCACCTCATCCCAGAGGTTAAAATAGCCAATGAAATAGTGTGTGACCATGTATGGGACAAGCTGTACCCCCATTTCTGTAACCTGCTCTAAATGGTATATAAGGAAAACCCCTTTGTTCTTGGGGCTCAACCTTTGGATATGAATCTACTGAGTTGCTACCAGCCTGCTTAATAAACTTGCTTCCTGAAAGCTTTGGTGCCCCATCTCTCTGTCTGAGATGACCTGCAATATTTCTCGGGGCTCGTCCAGGATTCAGAGGGCAGTATTTTCATCTCCTTGTCACTGGTTTAGCATCCCTGGGCTGCTGATCTTGGAGAGGCAAAAACAAAACCAGAGTAAGTATAAATAAAAACATGGACATACGCTGTTGTCCAAAAGATGGAATGTGAGTAACACCCATCTGCCATAATGTTAGAGAATGAAGACAAGTGTTAACTCCCTCAGCAGGCACAGGCAAATGAGGTGCACATTTTGAACATGACTTATCAATCTGATGAGCTTGTTCTCGGGTGATATGAAAATGTTTACGAAGAGTTCTGGAGTTATGGTGGAATTGAGAATGACTTTGTATGGCCTGGTTTACTGGTGATGAGTTATCCACCTGTAAAATTAATGGATAAACCAAGGCATTGGCCAGGCAATTGCCCTCTGCCAATGGCCCAGGAAGGCCAGTGTCAGACCGGAGATGGCCCACAAAATAGGGATGTTGGCATTGTTGTAATAAAGCCCTTAACTCATGGATGAGATGAAAAAGCTGTTCGGAACCAGACAAGGATGCCCGCTATCTCCACTCCTATTCAACATAGTACTGGAATTCCTAGCCAGAGCAATTAGACAAGAAGAAGGAATAAAAGGAATACAAAAAGGTAAAGAAACTGTCAAAATATCCCTATTTGCAGATGACATGATCCTATACCTTAAAGACCCAAAAAACTCTACTCAGAAGCTTCTGGACATCATCAATAGCTATAGCAAGGTAGCAGGGTATAAAATCAACATAGAAAAATCATTAGCATTTCTATACACTAACAATGAGCAAACTGAAAAAGAATGTATGAAAACAATTCCATTTACAATAGCCTCAAAAAAAAAAATCAAATACCTAGGGGTAAACCTAACAAAAGATGTGAACAACCTCTTCAAGGAAAACTATAAACTTCTGAAGAAAGAGATTGAGGAAGACTATAGAAAGTGGAGAGATCTCCCATGCTCATGGATTGGTAGAATCAACATAGTAAAAATGTTTATACTCCCAAAGTAATCCACATGTTTAATGCAATTCCCATCAAAATTCCAATGACATTCATTAAAGAGATTGAAAAATCTACTGTTAAATTTATATGGAAACACAAGAGGCCACGAATAGCCAAGACAATACTCAGTCAAAAGAACAATGCTGGAGGTATCACAATACCTGACTTCAAACTATATTACAAAGCAATAGCAACAAAAACAGCATGGTACTGGCACAAAAACAGATATGAAAACCAGTGGAACAGAATAGAGGACCCAGATATGAAGCCAGACAACTATAACCAACTTGTCTTTGACAAAGGAGCTAAAAATATATGATGGAGAAATAGCCTCTTCAACAAAAACTGGTGGGAAAACTGGTTAGCTGTCTGCAAAAAACTGAAACTAGATCCATGTATATCACCCTATACCAATATTAACTCAAAATGGGTCAAGGATCTTAATATCAGACCACAAACTCTAAAGTTGATACAAGAAAGAGTAGGAAATACTCCGGAGTTAGTAGGTATAGGCAAGAACTTTCTCAATGGAACCCCAGCAGCACAGCAACTAAGAGATAGCATAGATAAATGGGACTTCATAAAACTAAAAAGCTTCTGCTCAACAAAAGAAATGGTCTATACACTGAAGAGGACACCCACAGAGTGGGAGAAAATATTTGCCAGCTACACATCAGACAAAGGACTGATAACCAGAATATATAGGGAACTTACAAAACTAAATTCTCCCAAAACTAATGAACCAATAAAGAAATGGGCAAGTGAACTAAACAGAACTTTCTCAAAAGAAGAAATTCAAATGGCCAAAAAACACATGAAAAAATGCTCACCATCTCTTGCAATAAAGGAAATGCAAATTAAAATCACACTAAGATTCCACCTCACCCCTGTTAGAATAGCCATCATTAACAACACCATGAACAACAGGTGTTGGCGAGGATGCGGGGAAAAGGAACCCTCTTACACTGCTGGTGGGAATGTAAACTAGTACAACCACTCTGGAAAAAATTTGGTGGCTACTTAAACAGCTAAACATTGATCTACCATATGATCCAGCAATACCACTCTTGGGGATATACCCAAAAGACTGTGACACAGGTTACTCCAGAGGCACCTGCCCACCCATGTTTATTGCAGCACTATTCACAATAGCCAAGTTATGGAAACAGCCAAGATGCCCCACTACTGATGAATGGATTAAGAAAATGTGGTATTTATACACAATGGAATTTTATGCAGCCATGAAGAAGAACGAAATGTTATCATTCGCTGGTAAATGGATGGAATTGGAGAACATCATTCAGAGTGAGGTTAGCCTGGCCCAAAAGACCAAAAATCTTATGTTCTCCCTCACATGTGGACGTTAGATCAAGGGCAAATGTAGCCACTCTAGTACTCCGAGTCTGCCAAAGAACTCCTGTGGGTAGACTTGCAGTAGGGATTGGACTTTGAGCACATGGTAAAAGCGAGAGCACACAAGGGAGGGGTGAGGATAGGTAAGACACCTAAAAATATTAGCTAGCATTTGTTGCCCTTAATGCAGAGAAACTAAAGCAGATACCTTAAAAGCAACTGAGGCCAATAGGAAAAGGGGACCAGAAACTAGAGAAAAGGGTAGATCAAAAAGAATTAACCTAGAAGGTAACACACATGCACAGGAAATTAATGTGAGTCAACTCCCTGTATAGCTATCCTTATCTCAACCAGCAAAAACCCTTGTTCCTTTCTATTATTGCTTATACTCTCTCTACAACAAAATTAGAAATAAGGGCAAAATAGTTTCTGCTGGGTATTGAGGGGGTGGGGGGGAGAGGGAGGGGGCAGAGTGGGTGGTAAGGGAGGGGGTGGGGGCAGGGGGGAGAAATGACCCAAGCCTTGTATGCACATATGAATAATAAAATAAAAAAAAAAGAAAAAGCTGTTCATCATTAGTAGGTCCTATTAAGCAGTTTCAGTAGTCTTAAGTACACCATAAACATATGAACTATCTGTATACAAATTAAAAGGAACATGAGCAAAGTCCTGACAAGCCAATATAACTGCCTGAAGCTCAGCACACTGAGCAGTGGAAAAACCTGTTTGTACAACCTTTTGTCCTTGAGAGGAAAAGTAAGCAGCGTTTCCAGAACCTGAAGCATCAGTAAAAATCACAAGAGCCTGAGGCATGGGATCCTCTCAGATATTGTGAGGAAAAATATAAAAGCATGTTGAGAAGCAAAGTTAAGACGTTTAGAGGAAGTCAAATGTTCTCCAAGTTGTCTTGTAAAGTTTGCCAATGCATTTTGCCACATGGTATCAGTACGCCATAACCAAGCCTGTTGTTCCTTTGTAAATGGGACAATAATAAGGGATGGGTATAGTCCTAGCAGTTGTATAGTGTGAGAAAGTCCCATGGCTATTAATTTTGCTACCATTTTATGGTAAGAAGTGATGACTCCAGCAGGGGGTGAGGTAAATGTAGCCACTCTAGTACTCCGAGTCTGCCAAAGAACTCCTGTGGGTAGACTTGCAGTAGGTAAAACAAGAAGTTGTGTTGTTTGAGAATAATCAACACGAGTTCTCTGAGAATTATGAATATCTTGCTCAACCTTAGACAGGGCCATACAACCCTCCAGTGTGAGATATCTAGGACATAACGGTTGAGTGTCTCCCTGTAAAATTTTAAAGAGAGGAGACAGTTCACAGGTAGTAAGTTTTAAGGCAGGATGTAGCCAATTTATATCACCTAATAATTTTTGAAAATCATTTAAGGTTTTTAAATTATCTTTATGGATTTCTATTTTTGGGGGGCAGATAGCACATCCCTCAATAAGCTGTCCCAAATATGAAAAGGGAGATTGTTTTTGATCCTTATCTGGAGCTACAATAAGCCCATTTGGCCAAATTATAAACAACAAAAGAAGTTTAGAAGAAGTGGGCTTACCTGGCATCCATTTTTAGTTCTGTCTGGACTATAGATGATGTACTGACAACTTAAAAATGCTACAGAATGTCAACAGACAACAGTTAAAGGCTTTGAAAAGAGCCAAGAAAGGTATATATTTAGAAGTCTGAACTCAATTGAAAAACAGGTACTGGGTAATTGTAAATGCTTTGAAGAAGGACCCAGACTGAGAATGAAAAGACTTAGAATAGCCATGGTTAAAATACTGAAAAGTAGTTTGGGTATTGTCAGAACATTTAGTTATTTCCATTGCATACTGCATTTTTAGGGAAATAAGTGTGACTGATAGTATTAAAACAGCAGCACTAAATGCTCCTTCTTACAATTAGGAATACATGTACACAAGCTTGTAAAAGTCTAGCATCATTAACTTAAAATCTGTTTAAGTTAGGGGGCCAATGCCTGTGATCTCAAATAGCCTTAATTTTTGATGTACAAGTACATTTCATACATATACAGTAACACTTATTTGACTAAAACTAATATAGGCCAGGTTTTAAGCAGCAGGATTGTTAAAATGGCAAGGTTTCTCTGAATGTTACTGATTACAAATAGCACACCTGCCAAAAGTTTTATTAACCATTTTATATGTCAAAGTTTTAGATGTAACACTTTTGGATAAACAACTTTAGCTGGTCAGTTAGATGAAACACTTTTGGATAAAAGAACTTTAGTTTGTCATTTTACATAAACTGAAACTTTTAACTTTGTAATGTTTGTACCATATTTAGATAAAGTCTAGACACAGAACACAATTATAAGGTGGACATTTAAGAGAACTTTGCATGAGCAAATAAGTAAATGAATTCTGATTTACTATTACTTAAAGCTTGACAAGATCAACAGAAAACACAAGTAATTACTTTGATAAAATCTTTCCCTATAGCAATTTTTTGTAGATGTTACTCAGAGCAGAATAATAAGATAGCCTTATTATTTTATGGACACAGAGAATTAAAGTTTAGTCTGCCATGACCCAAAAAAATTCTTTTAGGCAACTCTTAGATTATAGTCAACTTTAACTTTATCACACATTGAAACTTTTATTATACACACTTTTAAGACTTACTCAGAACCTTTATATAATGTACGAAACCCTCTGATGGTTTGTCCTTATCCCTCCTCTCCATATTTGGAACAATCTTTAAGACAAACACTTCTTTATAAAATCCTTTCTCATCTAAAAACAGTTCTTTTTTCCTTTAACTTTTCCCCAAAAATACATTCAATACCTATCTATATCCATTCTACTTGTTCACTTTGACTCTTGTATTTTAAAATAACTTTTATAAGAATTTTAAATTTAAATAAAATTGTTTTTTCAATTAGCTTTATTTTTAAAGACACCTTTTGTTAATAGATCTAATTATAAAAGAACTGAATATAAATTATACCTGTGACAAAATGAAACAGATTAAAGTCACTGTCGATAAAATAATGCCTATAATTTAGTTAGACCTGATTGTGACATAACCTTTGAAAAACTGGTTTTTCTTAAAATTAACAGCAGAAGAGGTAGGGGACAGAAGAGAATAGAAGCCTTGTATTTCTTCACAATAACTTTATAAAAAATCCTCCTAAAGATGTTTAAATATATGTGTATGTAAAAAAGATTTTAAATTAGACATGCCATTAATGTCAATTTAAGTGTGCATAGATTTGAGAGCTCAAGAACATGTAAAAATTAACTAAGTGGCCACAAGTACATTGATTACTTATTTTTTAAACTTTTTAGGAGCAGATTGAGAAGTGTCCCATTCTTTTCCTTTTTTTCAGAACTAGTTACTATTTATTTTTTATTTATTTATTTTAATTCCTTTATTCACATGTACATACATTGTTTGTGTCATTTCTCCCCCCTGCCCCCTCCCTCTCCCTCTCCCTCTCACCCCACTTTGCTTCCAGGAAGAACCTGTTCTGCCTTATCTATAATTTTGTTGAAGAGAAAACATAAGCAATAATAAGAAGGACAAAGCATTTTTACTAGTTGAGATAAGGATAGCTATACAGAGAGATTCCTAGCATTGCTTCCATGTACAAATGTGTTACAACCCAAGTCGATTTATCTGTAACTGACCTTTTCACTAGTTCCTAATCCCCTTCCCATATTGACCTCTGTCACTTTAAGATTTATGTATTAGTTCCTCTGCAGTGGGAACATCAAACACTTTCATGTTTCAGTTTCTAACCTATCCCCATACCTCCGGTATGTGCTCTTCCCTTATCATGACCCAAGTCCAACCACATTGCTGTATTTGGCTTAGATGTAAAGTCCACATATGAAGGAGAACATAACAATTTTTGGCCTTCTGAGCCTGGCTAACCTCGCTCAGAATGATGTTCTCCAGTTCCACTCATTACTTGCGAATGATAAGATTTCATTGTTCTTCATTGCTGAGTAAAATTCCATTGTGTATAGATACCACATTTTCTTAATCCATTCATTAGTAGTGGGGCATCTTGGCTGTTTCCATAACTTGGCTATTGTGAATAGTGCTGCAATAAGCATGGGTATGCAGGTGCCTCTGGAGTAACCTGAGTCACATTCCTTTGGGTGTATCCCTAGGAGTGGGATTGCTGTATCATATGGCAGATCTATGTTTAGATTTTTAAAGAAGTCTCCAAATTTTTTTCCAGCGTGGTTGCACTAGTTTACATTCCCACCAGCAGTGTATGAGGGTTCCTTTTTCCCCACATCCTCGCCAACACCTGTTGTTAGTGGTGTTTTTGATGATGGCTATTCTAACAGGGGCACGGTGGAAACTTAGTGTGGTTTTGATTGCATTTCCTTTATGGCAAGAGATGGTGAGAATTTTTTCATGTGTTTTTTTTGACCATTTGAATTTCTTCTTTTGAGAAAGCTCTGTTTAGTTCAGTTGCCCATTTCTTTATTGGTTCATTGATTTTGGGAGAGTTTAGTTTTTTAAGTTCCCTGTATATTCTGGTTATCAGTCCTTTGTCTGATGTATAACTGGCAAATATTTTCTCCCACTCTGTGGGTGGTCTCTTCAGTTTAGAGACCATATCTTTTGTTGTGTAGAAGCTTTTTAGTTTTATGAAGTCCCATTTGTCCATACTTTCTCTTAACTGCTGAGCTGCTGGGGTTCTATTGAGGAAGTCCTTGCTTATACCTATAGTGTTTCCTGCTCTTTCCTGTTACTCTCTACTTTCTTGCCTTTTCTTCTTCTGTGGTTTGGTACTGCCTGTCCTTTCATGGTTTTGTATGCTTTCACTTTATGTGTGCAGAATTCCTTGAAGATCTTTTGTAGTGGTGGTGCTTATCATGTAAGACTTTTATTGTTCCATCCATTTTGAATGATAGTTTTGCTGGGTAGAGTATCCTAGGGTTGAAGTTATTTTCATTCAGTGCCTGGAATACCTCATTCCATGCTCTTCTTGCTTTTAAGGTTTCCGTTGAGAAATCTGCTGTGATTTTGATGGGTTTACCTTTATATGTTATTTGTTTTTTCTCTCTTACAGCCGTCAATATTCTTTCTCTATTCTCTGGGCTTGTTGTTTTAATGATATATGTTGTGGGGTAGTTTTATTTTGGTCAAGTCTGTTTGGAGTCCTGGAGTCTTCTTGTACCTGAATGGGCATAGTTTTCTGTGGGAAATTATCTGTTACTATTTTCTTGAATATATTACGAATTCCTTTTACTTGCACCTCTTCTCCTTCTTCAATGCCCATGATTCTCAGGTTTGGAATTTGATGGACTTGGTGAGTTCTTGCATATTCCTTTCACAGGTCTTGAGTTATTTGGTAATAGCTTTTCAGTTTTTCCTTTAATTTCCATTTCATCTTCAAGTTCCGAGATTCTGTCTTCTGCTTGTTCTAATCTGCTGGAGTGGCCTTCCATTGTGTTTGGTATTTCTGTTTCGTTCATTTTTCTGAGGTTTTCCATATCATGGGTCACTTCCTTCCTTAATTCATTTATTTCTCTATTTATGGTGTTCTCTGTTTCACTTTGATATTTATTTAGGGCTCCTATGAATTCATTTTTTTTCTGTCTTCTCATATTCTTTATTTTTGTTGTCTTGGAGTTTCTTGTGTGCCTCCTGTACATTTTTGTTGACCTTGTCAAAATCTCCATGAAATTCTCAGTGATTTTTTGTAGAATTTCTTCTTTCAGGGTGTTCTTGTGGGTTTCGTTTGGTTCCTTGGGATAGTTTTTCTTTGTTTGGTTGGTGTCTGAAACTGGGTATCCATTTTCTTCAATTCCCTCTGAATCCTGTACTAATTTATTTTTGAGGGGAGAATGGTTTTCATCCCTTTTTCATCTTGCCATTGTTCCACTTGGTGCTGTTTCTGTTCCTGATCTGTGTGTAATTTAGTATTTGCTAACTTACAATGGTAAAACTAATGAAACCAAGAAAGAAAGAGAAAAAAGAAAAAGAAAGAAAAAAATAGAGAACCAAAGAAATCAACAGGGAGAGATGGTGGACAAGCAAACAGCGAATAAGACAAACAAACACTTAGAGAGAAAGAAAAAAAAATTCCAGGGTCAGAAACAATAGAATTTCATTCTTAGTAGTTCTGGTGTATCCCCTTCAACATCCAGTCCTGGTGTTGGTATTTAAGCAGAAGCTCTATCTTAGTCTTGCCAGGTCGTTGGGGAGACTGGTCAGTTGGGGAGGCTGGTCAGTTTTTTTCCCCTGTCTTTCAGTGGCAGCTGCTTAGTCAGCTCCTCCCTCAGTGAGGTGTGGCTTGTTCTCAGGTTCCAGAGATCAGCTCTGTGACCCACTAGCCATCCTGCTTTGGAGTTGGGTTCTTGTTGTGTTGGTTTATTGGGGGCTTGTTACTTTGCCTCATGCCCTTTCTCTAGGGCAAGCTCAGAGATCTATCAGCCAGCTCTCTGCTGTCAGCATTTTATGCTGGTTTGTTGACTGTTTTTCAATTTTGTGACATTGTTTGATTGTGGATGTAGCTCACTGGTTCAGGAGATGAGCTTTGTGAACCGCTATCTGCCTTATTTCAGGCAGTGTCTCATCACCTGCTTACTGTCAGCCTGTCTGCCATTCCAGGCTTTGTTTACTGAAAGTTCCCATGGGGATCAGCTCCTTACCTCTTCCCACTTCTCCAGTGCACTCAGTGCCTCCTGCCCCCTCTGCTTCATGTACCTTTTCAGTTCCTTGTTTATTATCCAGTTTTTTTTTTTTTTTTTTTGTGGGAAGGGGTCAGTCTGTCTAGAGGGATATGCTGGTTTATCCCAGGGCTAACTGTGGGAATACAGTGCACCACTTATTTGCTCACCTGTTGGTCTGTGTCTCCCAAGCAGGAGACAACAGGAGCCCTCCTGTTTTCTTAGTGTAACATGGTGTGGAGAAGCTTTGTACGGGGTGGGAGTTCAGGGTGTCAGAGTTTTGCTTCTTTTTGGTGGTTTCTTTCTGCCAAGTTTGGCTCCAGTGTCTCAGCAAAATTTTTGATTTATAGAGCACATGCTGTCTGCTTCCTCCCCCTAGTTGCCATCTTGGATTCCTCAGAACTTTTTCACTTCCTTCTTTTACTTTCCCCATCTTCTGTGTGACCTTCCCTTAACATGACCTGCTTTTCATAGCATTGCTGTATTTGTATTAAGTCTGTATTCCACATATGAGAGAAAACATGTGGCTTTTGGCCTTCTAAACCTGGCTAAGTAATTAATATGATGTTCTCCAGTTCCATCCATTTACTTTGTCAAATTGAATGGAAGAGAGATCTTAAAGTCCAGTGAAAGAGCTGGGAACCACAGGTTTAATTAGGGCCAGGCTGATGGCTTATTCAGTAGGCTTTAGCAAGTAATTTGAATTTTGAATCCATGCAACTTCCTCCAGGTAATGCTGAGGCTGGTGGTCTATGAGTGATGCTTTGAGTAACACTGACTTCACACTGCTTCCTGCAGGTCAACAGCACTACCAGGGATGAGATGCTGGAGAATGAAGAAGGACTGGGACACTTTCTGGGAGGAGACAAACATGGCTCTGCATATCAGGTACCACGTGGAGTCAATCTGAGCTGCTCACTTCTCCTGCTGGAGGCTGGGAGACAGCACAGAAATGTGCACCCCAGGAAAGAGAAGAGAAAAAAAAATCCCATTCTGTTCTTTTAAGACTTATTTTGGGCAGCTTAACAGCTGAGACAAGAGTCAATTTTAGGAAAGTGTTTTAGGTCAGTCTCAGTTTTTAATAAGACTGTTATCATAGCTATGAGATTTTTGTCTCTAATAAGTTCATCATACAATAGACATACACAAAATTCACAATGAAACACAAAACAAATACATTAATATACACAAAGAAACACAAAACAATTACATTAATTTCAAGTGCATCCTTAGACACTGAAGACTTTAGATTTTTACTTTAGTTTTAAGCATATGTACATAGAGATCTCTTTCTTTACATCTACTTTGTTCCATATTTAATACTCCCAACTATATTAGGATTGCTCTCTCCCCTTACCTTATTTTCCTTGTGGATGCATCCTTCAGAGAGTGTTCTCTCACCTTCTCCAATGAGTTCTCCTGTAGTCAGGCCCCAGGGTTGGGTGCCACTTGCCTGTGACCTGCGTGGGTATGCTGAGTGAACCTAAGAGTGTTGGGGATTGAGAAATAAGACACACACAGACATACAGACATAAAACATAAAACAGAAAGCTGGGATCGGGAGGACTGCATGTTCCTGATGGGATACATGAGCACATACCTAAGCCAGAGTGTTTACTTTATAGGTCAGTACAAGGAAAAGATTCAAGTAAAAATCAAGCTTCAGCAATTCTTTTATACAAGGTAAAAGGAGTGAGGTTTGGTGGGCTAATTTTCCTAAGACTATAGAAGCTTAACTACAACATATCTGTTCTGGAATCATAAAGGCATGCAAGACACCTTATCTAAGGTATTGATTAATCTGGCATCAGGGAGTCTTCTAACGGTTCTTGTATTTTATCTAGTTTTGCATTGGGGGCTGGTATGCAGACACAACAGGTTGTATTCTTCAAGGAGATGTGAGAACAAAGGTCAAGACACCAGGTGCTGGGAAGAATGAGAGTAGGAGAGACTGTGCAAGGTCTTACCATGGAGAGTCTGTGCAAGCTCCATTATTTCCCAGTCTAGGGTACATGCCTGGTCTCCAACAGGAAATCCTGCCCATCAGACTAGTAAGAACCTGGGTTCAAATTTAGGCCTGCCTTAGGAGGCAGAAGAGGAATCTCATCAACTCCCAGCAGAGACATCCAAGTAATTGCCTTTTGGGTGAAACCATGTCTCTCAGGTTCAGGGAGCATGGTGGAAGTATTGTGCTTTGTGAGAGTGTGTGAAAGTGCGAGCCTCAGACACAGCCCAGCCATGAAGCAAGTACTGAGTTCTGATCTACAGGTCTGTGGCCAACTCATATGGTCTGTGGTAAGCCCCAACAGGGCCTCTGATCTGGGGTTTATATGGACTCACTACAGCTAAGAGATGCCTGAAACCCCACAAGGGGAGTGGCTAGAAATAGATGAAGCAAGTGGTATTATTTGTCTTCCCTGCCAGAGGCGAGGATTCCTTACTTCCTTTCCACAACTTTCATCCCTTCTGTTTCTATTTCTGTCTTGACATCTGGTAACAGGAAGAATGGGAGGAGGTCAGAGTAAGAACACCCCCGTGGGGTGCATGCTTAAGAACTTTAAAAGGGGATTTAATGAAGATTATAGAGTCAAGCTGACTCCTGGCAAGTTTAGGACCTTCTGTGAAATAGACTGGTCTGCTTTTGGTGTAGGATGGCCCTTGGAGGGGGTCATTAGATTAAAGTCATAGTCGATAGAGTTTTTGAAGTGGTTGTAGGGGAGACTGGACACCCAGAGCAGATTCCTTATATTGACAGGTGGCAGGATGCAGTCCTCAGTTGGCTCTTGTGGCTAAATCCCCACCTAAAGGGAGCATGTAGGGTCATGGTAGCCTGGGTGGCAGTACCTTCCAAATGCAGGGAAAAATGTAAAAGCCCAGAGAAACCCATATTAGGAGGCAACCCCAAGGAGACCCCACCTCCTTATGTGCTACTATACTCATCTTTGCCACTGCTTTCTGCCATTTTGCCTCCACCCTCAGATGGGGAAGCAACATCAGATGGGGAAGCCCAGCAGTAAATATGCCTACAAGGCTGGGCCCAAGAGTCTTTGAAACTGTAACAACCCTACCTTCCTCAGGCCCCATGAACCTCATGCTCACTCTGAGCCTATCAGTCCTTACTCTGCAGCTCCCTGTGAGACTTGCCCCTAAGTCCAACCAGGAACCTTTGAACAGTCCCAATACAGGCCTATCTTCCCCCTGGGACTCACCGTCATGCAGATGCCCCTGAGAGAGGTCCAGGGCCCAATATATTATGAACAGCATGGTCAGATACAAGGAGGAAGGTGAACATTCATCTACCAGCCCTTCACCACCACAGACCTCTTAAGTTGGAAGCACCATACCCTTCCTTCACATAAAAGCCTCAGGCTCTGATTGAGCTAATGCAGTCCATCATCCAAACTCATAATCCCACCTGGACAGACTGCTGACAGCATCTTCTGACTCTAAATACAATCTTGGAAAGCATGAAGTAAGACATGAGTATCTTTACCTTCCTGATTGCCCTGTGGACTTGATGGGCAGAGACTTGTGCAAACTAAGGGCACAGATAACTTTTGACCCTGATGGCATGGCAGCCTTAAAGCTGAGAGGGCCTAAAGCCAAGATTCTAACTCTCACAGTTGCACAGGAGGAGGTATGACAACTCTATGCCTTCAAGAAAGAGGTTCCTGAGATGCTTAAAAGTCCCTTTAATATTCTCAGGAGTATGAGCTGAAGACAACCCCCAGACTGGCTCAGAACATACTTCTGGTAGTGGTAGAATTAAAGCTGGGAGCCATTTCTGTTAGCTAGAGGCAATACTACATTCCTTGCAAAGCCCAAATTGAGATCCCAAAGTATCTTGACAGACTATCTCTGTGCGGTCAACTCAGCAACTGTTACTTTATACCCTGTGGTCCTAAACCTGTACATGATTTTGGACCTTATTCCAGCTGAGGTAAAGTTCTTTACCTGCTGGGACCTTAAGGGTGCATTTTTCTGCATCTGCTTGGTCCCACAGAGCCAACCCATCATTGCCTTCCAATGGGAAATTTCTAGTACTGGAGAGAAGGGACAATTGACTTGGACTCTGTTGCCACAAGGCTTCAAAAATTCTCCCACTATCTTTGGGACTGCCTTGGCATCCAATCTAAAGGCTTTCTTGGCTGGTCAGCATAGCTGTACACTCCTTCAGTATGTATATGACCTTCTATTGGCTGGACCAACTCAGGAGAATTGTATGGAAGGAACTCACTTCTCTCCCTTTTGTGTAAGGCAGGATATAAGGTTTCCCAAAAGAAAGCTCAGATTTGCCAGGATACTGCCAAATACCTTGGGTTTCACCTGTCACAAGGACAGCTTAGACTGTCCTTGACAGTTGCCCTGAGAGGAAACATGCTGTCTGTTCCATTCCAGCCCCCATGACCTGTTGACAGATTTTCTAGGGGCTGCAGGTTTCCGCTGGATCTGGATTCCCAATTACTCTCTTGGCAAAACCCCTTTATGAAGTCAGAAAGTGGGGAGAACAGGAACCCATGGTATGGGGAGAAGAGCAAGAAAAGGCCTTTAAAGAAATTAAGAGGGCACTCACAAACTCCCCTGTTCTGGGCTTGCCAGATGTGGTGAAGCCCTCCTTCATATATGTACATGAGCGACTGGGGACAGCTGTAGGAGTCTTGACCCAGCTGCTAGATTCCTGGCACCACTCAGTGGCCTATTTATCAAAGTTACTTGATACAGTTTCCTGAGGCTGGCTACCCTGCCTGCATGCCCTGGTGGCCACTGCTGTCTTGGTGACTGAAACAGACAAATTTACTTTGGGACAAGAACTCACAGTCCAAGTTCCCCACTCTGTTATGACTCTTATGAAATATAAAGGAAATTACTGGCTGAAAAACTCCCAAATGGTCAGATATTAAAAGCATGTTATGTGAAAACCCATGTATCTGACTAGAGTTTGTTAAGACTCTAAACCCGGCCACACTACTGCCACTTGATTCAGGCCCCCTGGAGCATACCTGTTTAGAGGTTATGGTTGAAGTGTTCTCCAGCCAGCCGGACTTGACTGATCAGACTATTAGTCATTTGGATGTTGAATATTTCACAGATGGGAGCAACTTTGTCTGGGACAATACATATTTTGCCAGATATGCAGTAGTGACTCTGGATGCTGTCACTGAAGCACGTCCATTGCCAGTGGGGATCTCTGCATAAACAGCTGAGCTCATCACTCTCATGTGGGTGCTCCAGCTTGCTGCAGGAGTGTGGGTAAACATCTATACAGACTCTAAATATGCCTTTATTATTCATGTCCATGGAGCCCTATGTAAATAAAAGGGGCTCATTATCTTGGGAGAAAAAAGTATTAAGTATGGGCAGGAAATTCTGAAATTGCTAAAAGCTGTATGGGCCTCTAAGCAAGTAGCAGTCATACACTGCAGAGGGCAACAAAAGGGAGATGTAACAATTGCTCAGAGAAACTGGAAAGCTGACAGGAAGGTCAAATAAGTGACCCTCATGAGGGGACCAACCCCAACTGTGCTGATGTTTACCTTGTTCCCATGCCCCTTAGTTCAATGGGACCCATGGTACATACCACAAGAACAGGCTTGGTTTAAGACTGAGGGGGGAAATTTTCTACCAGGTGGATGGTGGAAATTTGCCAATGGCTATATTTGTAATCCCAGAATCGCTGGCTCCTACATTTGTCAAACAGTTCCATGAAGGAACTCACTCAGGACAAACAGCTCTTGAGACCACCTTGGCCCAGCATTTTTATATCCCCAAGCTCTCCAGCATAAGTATGACAGTATATAAAAGTACAGTCTGTGTGCCAAAAACAATCCCTGATGAAGGCCAACTGAAGCAAGAACGTCCCATCACAACTTTGTTGGGTCTGGGGGCTCAGAAGACAAATGAGCCAGTGCCCCCATCTCCCATGAGAGCACTGTGAGCCCTACATCCTATAAAGGGACACCCAGTTTCACAACTTATGGCCTCCTGGGGATGCCTCAAAATGACACAAGGGTGACAAGCAGACTTTCACAGAACTGTGTATATGATCCTGCAGAGATATGTTAAGAGATTACTCCACTTCTAACTCCTATACCTCCCCTCCCCAACAGAGTGCGTTTCTACAAAGATACATCAAAAGGCCATTCCACCCCTGGCTCTTAACTCCCCTTCCCAACCAAAAGGACCAAATAAAAGCCCCCTCTATGTAAACAACAAGGAGCCACTGGTTTCTGGGCTCTGCTGCACTGATCTAGCTGTAGCCTTTCCATTCTTTCTAATAAATCTTACTTGAGTGTTGACCTTGTCATCTCGTGAAGTCAGTTTGCTGCCTCACTGGCCAATTCTTTGGTCCTATGACACCTTGAAGCCCTTTTCCCAGTAGGCCATTGATTCTTCCTATTTTCTTGTACTTGTGGGAAGAGGAGAGAGCTCAGCCTACTTCTTGCCTTTCTTTGACCTTTTTGGACTATTCTTCCTTGATTGCTCAGTAACCTTTAAGTCTACCCACAGTCATCACCTTCTTGTTTACCAATCCCAGGCACCCCACTCTTTCCTCCTGGTCTGTCTATTGTCCTTCTCTGCTCCCTAGTTCATTGATAATCTCATTTATCCCAGGCTTGGTGCACACAAGCCACTTCCTCCAAGAAGTCTTCTCTAGCCACACCCACCTGTTGGCATTTGTTCTCTTTCAAGGTTCCAGAGCATGTTGCTGCCAGGTTTTTCTGTGGAAGTCCTTTATAATGATTATTAGGCTTATCTCTCCACCCAGATTATATAGGTTGAATTCCCTTAGTCCCTCCCCCTCCCTTTTTTTTTTTAAAGACCTGGCACCTGGTAGGTTTTCAGGAGATACCTATGCAGGGGATTGAAAAGCATGGGATTAGGAAACTGATTGTGGGGTCCCACCCCCCCTCCAGTTATGTGTGGAGGCAGAGAATTAGGTCTGTTGCTGGCCTCAGGCAAAAAGCAAGACTTACCAGAAAATAACTACAACTAGATGGGCTGGGAGTGTGGCTAAAGTGGCAGCGCACTTATCAAGTTCAAAGCCCTAAGTTCATCCCCCAATAAAGCCCTGGAGTTTAGAAGTCCAGTTGTTTCTAGTTTCAGTTTTGAGGTACATGGCTGGTTGCCTGCCTAGGATCATGGGCTTCTTCTTCCATTTTGGCACAGCCCTGATTTTTTTGAGATAAATAATGTCTATATGGGCCATGTTTCAATGGAAATGATCCTCATCCTAGTCCTAGGGTGGATAGTGGCTCAATCCAGTGGTCCTTCATTAAGGGCTATTTTATTCCTTTGGGGATACTTGGCAACGTCTGGGGACATTTTTGATTACCACAACGTGTTCGTAAGCTTTCTGTCACTATAACAAATACTTAGATGATCAACTTATACAGAGAAATGATTTATATTGGCTTAGGTTTTGACGTTTCAGTCCATGGTCAATTGATCATTGCTTATGTGCTGTGGGAGCAAACAATGGTGGGAGTGTGTGGTGGAGCAAACTGCTCACCTTACCTTATGACTGGGAAGTGAGAAAGTAGAGAAAAAGGGGTGGGGAAAGAGAAACTGAGAAAGAGAAAGGGGTGGGGTCCTAAATTCCCTACAAGGGCATGTTCCTAATGACCTAAAGTTCTTTCACTAGGCCCCACTTAAGGGTTTCACCACCTCCTAACAGTACCACATGCTGAGTACCAGTCTTACCACATGGGCCTTTGGAGTTTCAGATTCAAACTGTAACACACAATTAGTAGGTGGGATGCTACTGGTCTTTCTAGTGGGTGTAAGCCAGGGATGCTACTGAACATTCTATTATGTACAGTGTTGGAATTAATAACCTTCCAGTGCCAAAAACAGACACACAAGAGACAGAAAATCTTGACAAGGCAATTTCTCTTGATCAAGAGGGTGCAAGCATGTGCTAACTCTAGCTAAGGAAACACGCAAGCACAAAAGGGCTGACAGTGGCTCCTCCTTATATCCCTGATGGCAGTTGTACCTGCCCCTCACCTGGGATTTGTTCAGGTCAAAGGTTCACAACCTTTCCCAGTTGGCTAAAAGGCTTGGAGGATGGGTTAGGACATGCAGTTTGGTGGGCAATGGAGTTGAACAAGGAATCTGAAAGAAGATGCAAGGACGCTTTCAACATGTAATTCACCTAAAATGGTGACCTGAGGAATTTTTAAGTAATCTAGGAGGGTAACAAATACTTTGATAGAAAAGATAATTTGCTTACAACAGGACATGCCTTCTTCTAACTCCCCAACAAAGGACTATCTAGGCCAAATGTTAGCAGTGCTGAAGTTTGGAAACCTGAGGCAATAAATCGTAGTGATCCCATTCCTCAGCAAATAACTGGCACAATGAGAAAATGAAGTTGGTCTGATTGGTAACTGGGCTGTAGGGTGGGTGTCATGGTGAGACTGAGAGCTAAAACAAGACACAAGTAAAATGGATTTCACTATGGCTTACAAACAGAAAGACTGGACTAAACTGTGTTATGCAACACAAATGATCTAAGTTCAAATCATTTTAATAGCAGCTCATTCAGACTCATGTGATTCAAAATAAGACAATGAGTTAATCTCAGTAACTCCACATATATTCTATTCACGTGTTCCACAGATAAGAGCATTGGCTCCTTCATCCACTCTCCTAGTTTACATGCTCTGACCAATCCATGCCAAGACCATCTATGACTAACTTCAGCCCCAACCTCATGAGAAGCTTTCCATAACTGCCCCTTTTTGAAGAGACTTTTTTTTTTCCGCAGCAAGTTCAATGAATCCAACTTTTTATTATTTTAAAGGGTGTGTTCCTGGCTATTTTTGGGCTTTCACACTGGGCATGGACTACAAATAACTTCAGTGAGCTGGGCTTATGGCTACAGACAGGGAATGTTCAAAGTGCCTTAGAAAGTAAGAGGAAAATATTCTGTTGGGGAATTTGGGGAAGGGATTTTCAGCATTGATACTGGAATTAGGTCTTGAATGAGAAAAATGGTTTTAGTCACGTGGAGGTGAAGGAAAATATATCACAAGGAAGAAGGAATAACATGGACAAGGGCAGGGAGTCACGGATTTAGAAAAGGCAAGCAATCATGAGCATCTGAAACAGGGAATTCAAGACTAAGAAAGACAATCCAGAGGCAAGAGGGGCCAGATCACCCAACACTTCACTTTGTTAAAATTGTCTCTGTTATAATAGCTACACCTGCTGTGTTCAATGACTGGAAGTAAAATGTTTCCAAGGCTTGAATTACAACCTGGGATCTCTGCAGTAGGGGATTTGTGGAACTCTCCTTCTAAGTTGGTTCTTTAATTCTGAATGAATGAGAACATTTATGTGGAATTCTAGTGCCATCTAGCACTAAAAAAGATCATGGCAAGTGCAATAAGAAAATTCTTAACTGCATTTTGAACATGTTTTTTTCCAGAGACCATTCCTCCTGCAGTATGAAACAGGACTTGGTTTTCTGGGAATCCCTCTCCCTGTCTTTTCCTCCCAATTCTGTCATCATTCAGTCCCTTCACCTATCAAATGCTTTCACAGGATCAAGTTCACTCCCTTTAAAGCAGTTACTGCATTTAAAAATTCACATTTATTACGGATACGGATTAATCTCTTCCATTAGCTTAATTTCCAATATGGAGGGACCCTGTGATTTTTGCTGACCATCATCTCTCAGCACCTGGAAATATACTTGATTTGGCTATAATACTGTTGATAAATCGACACTTTTTTATTTTTATTTTTTTAAAATTTTTTTATTCATATGTGCATACAAGGCTTGTCATTTCTCCCCCCTGCCCCCACCCCCTCCCTTACCACCCACTCTGCCCCCTCCCTCTCCCCCCTACCCCCTCATTACCCAGCAGAAACTATTTTGCCCTTATTTCTAATTTTGTTGTAGAGAGAGTATAAGCCATAATAGGAAGGAACAAGGGTTTTTGCTGGTTGAGATAAGGACAGCTATACAGGGAGTTGACTCACATTGATTTCCTGTGCGTGTGTGTTACCTTCTAGGTTAATTCTTTTTGATCTCACCTTTTCTCTAGTTCCTGATCCCCTTTTCCTATTGGCCTCAGTTGCTTTTAAGGTATCTGCTTTAGTTTCTCTGCGTTAAGGGCAACATATGCTAGCTAATTTTTCAGGTGTCTTACCTATCCTCACCCCTCCCTTGTGTGCTCTTGCTTTTATCATGTGCTCAAAGTCCAATCCCCTTGTTGTGTTTGCCCTTGATCTAATGTCCACATATGAGGGAGAACATACGATTTTTGGTCTTTTGGGCCAGGCTAACCTCACTCAGAATGATGTTCTCCAATTCCATCCATTTACCAGCGAATGATAACATTTCGTTCTTCTTCATGGCTGCATAAAATTCCATTGTGTATAGATACCACATTTTCTTAATCCATTCGTCAGTGCTGGGGCATCTTGGCTGTTTCCATAACTTGGCTGTTGTGAATAGTGCCGCAATAAACATGGGTGTGCAGGTGCCTCTGGAGTAACCTGTCCACACTTGTTAAACTTTGTTATTAGTGACGATTTCTGTTTATACCCTGCCTTTACTTATGGGTAACCTTCTTCAAAACTTAATCAAATGCCTGTTGTAACCTTTAAAGATATAGTAATCAACATCTAATCGTAACTAAAGGGAATTATTTTGCCTATTTCCCCCTTATTCTTATTGGTTCAGAAAAGATAATTTTCGGTAGTGGGGGGGTGGGAGTGGCGGGGGTACGTGTACTGCGGTCCAAGAGCATGAAAGCGTTACTTTCATTCTGCATGAAAAAATCTAGACCATTGTCATTTAATAAACAGCGCCATCCTATCTAAGGGCAAAACCGGCCACCATCGCAGTCCAGCACGGTCGATGTGCACATTGATTATTGCTGTGGCCTCATCGTTGCAAATAAAGCGCCGCAAACGCGGTGAGCATTAGGACCGTCGCTAGGCCATCTGCGTTCCAGTCCCAAGGGACAATGGCCAGCCCGGGCCTCCGCAGACCTTTGCGTTACCTCTGGACCTCCAGGTGGCGCCGCGCACCGCGGGCTTAAATTCCCCTGTAAGAGCTAAAGGTAAAGCTCTCCAGACCGCCACCGGAAGGGGCGGGGCAGACAGTGATTGGCCAATGGGCTCTGTGTCATTTCCGCGCGCCGTGGGATGGGACGGGACGGGGCGGGGCGCTCCTAGACCCCAATCCTGCGCTGCTAAGAGCGGGTACGATTAATTAGCAGGGTGGCGTGGCGGTGCAATGAGCGAGGCTGACGGGCTGCGGCAGCGCCGGCCACTGCGGCCGCAAGTTGTCACGGACGATGGCCAGGCTCCTGAGGCCAAGGACGGCAGGTAGGCGGGACCTTCAGACCCGGTCGCTGGAGCCTAGGGCGGGGTGCGGGGGCGACCCTCCTTGTGAACCGCAACTTGCATTAACAGCGACAGGGTGAATAAACGTGATGACAAGCGCGTTGCAAAAGCCCGCTTGTTTAATCCTCACGCAGGACTCGTTTTAAAGAGAAGGAAACAGGTCCGATAAATCGGATGCACCTGCCAGGTCATTCAGGCTTCGAGTACACCCTTGTGGGCGCCCAACCAGCGACGCTTTTCCTGGCTCTCCTGGTCCTCATGCTGCATCTGTCCTTTCTTGCCCCTAACTCCTGCCCCTCCTCCAGAACCGGAGCTTCTTCGTCTTTCCTTCTGTGCACTCAACTCTCCGCTCTGCCCCTGCTGGCTCACCCGATACTTGGGATCAGCCACCTGTCCACCGCCCTTCGTCTTTCGTGTTTTTTCACGCTTTTCTGATTGGAGGTCCAAAAAAGATACTGGGCTCCTATCGCGATCCAGCGAAGAGCTGCCTTCTACACCTGCTCTTTTGCTCCTGTCACTCTCACGCTGAGTGCAGTTCTCATCGCTGTTTTCTGAGAGTAGAGACCAGAAGGGACATTGTAGGCAACATTGTTATTATTTTTGGGTGCTGGTGATGGAACCCAGGGCCGTGCACCTTAGAAGGCAAGCGCTCGACAGCTGGGCTACATCCTCAGCTCTTTTATGTATCTTTTTTTTTGAGACAGGGTCTCTCTATGTAGCCCAGGCTGGTCTTGAACGCTCATCGTCCTGCCTCCGCATCCCTAGAGCTGGGGAAGTGCTTCGAGCTGGCACTCCCAGCTTGAAGGCAATTTTTTATGAGAATCAGTTTTGCAGGTTTTTATGTAGAGATGGAGAAGCAAAGGAAATTGTAGTTGTTGATGCCTAATAAATCTTAGGCTTTTGGGTATTGCTTCCTTTCCCAGTCTTCCAGAATTTACCTATGCCATGTTTTGTTAGCTAAAAACTGAACCGTGATCCTTAAAATTCACTTTTCAGTTTTGTGTCTTGAATTTTATAATTTTGAATTTCTAGGGAGAACCCAAGAAATTTGGAATTTGGATTTTGGCCCCACAGACCAAATCCAAAACCGTGGAATTATTAACCTATATGTTGGTAGAAATATTAGAAGTACTTATTGATCAACAGTGTGCTGAGGAGTGTGGGACCTACTGAATGAGGCAGTTTTTGCCAAAGATACATCAAATTTATTCACTGATGATTATAAGAATACATTTGAAGGAGAATGATAGCAGAAAGGAGTGTTTTGATTCTAGAAAGGCAATTCGGAGAGAAGATTATTTGGTTGTAATTGAGTTCCTGGGTCTGTGGAAGAATGAGGAAGTTGCAGCCATATACCCAGACAGTGGGGTGACCAGCCATCCTGGGTTGCCAGGAATTCACATTTCCAAGCACTACTTGCTAAACCTGGGACAAGTTGGTCATCTTACTTATTGTGGCTATTGTGAATTAATTATCTGCTGATGACTGATGAGTCCCATAGAATTCATATGCAAAGGCTAGCCATGGTTTACTACAGAAACTATGAAAATAAGGCACTTTGACATGAGGAATGAAAGCAGCCAAGGTGCTGCTCAGGTGTTGGATAAGCTGTTTTTCTTTTCTTTTTTTGCGGTACTGGAGCTTGAACTTAGTGCCTCACACTTGCCAGGCAGGCAGTCAACCACTTGAACCATTGCCAGCCCTTGGGTGCTGTATAAAGTGCAGTGAGCATACAGTACCTGAGGGTACTTGTCAGATGGGTCCAATTTTCTGGATAGCTGCTGTGACACTCCTGGCCTCAGGGCAGAGGGCAGACTTAATTAAATTTTTTTTCAGGTTCTCTGTGGGGATTTCTTCCCTAATAATAAAGTAAATTGGATGTAACATAGACATCTTTTGCCACCTGATCTTTTCCAGTGTGCCTTTTACATTGTGTTTTTTTTTTTTTTTAATTTTTTTCCTTTATTGTGCTGGGTGGGGGTACAGTGTGGCATTTACAAAGTTTCTTACAATGTATCAAATATATCACACTTGAATTCACCCCCTCCACCACTCTCATAAATCCCCTGTCCTCATTTTTTTTTTTCATTTTTCTTTTATTATTCATATGTGCATACAAGGCTTGGTTTATTTCTCCCCCCTGCCCCCACCCCCTCCCTTACCACCCACTCCACCCCCTCCCGCTCCCCCCCTCAATACCCAGCAGTAACTATTTTGCCCTTATCTCTAATTTTGTTGTAGAGAGAGTATAAGCAATAATAGGAAGGAACAAGGGGTTTTGCTGGTTGAGATAAGGATAGCTATACAGGGCATTGACTCACATTGATTTCCTGTGCGTGGGTGTTACCTTCTAGGTTAATTCTTTTTAATCTAACCTTTTCTCTAGTTCCTGGTCTCCTTTTCCTATTGGCCTCAGTTGCTTTAAGGTATCTGCTTTAGTTTCTCTGCATTAAGGGCAACAAATGCTAGCTAGTTTTTTAGGTGTCTTACCTATCCTCACCCCTCCCTTGTGTGCTCTCGCTTTTATCATGTGCTCATAGTCCAATCCCCTTGTTGTGTTTGCCCTTGATCTAATGTCCACATATGAGGGAGAACATACGATTTTTGGTCTTTTGAGCCAGGCTAACCTCACTCAGAATGATGTTCTCCAATTCCATCCATTTACCAGCGAATGATAACATTTCGTTCTTCTTCATGGCTGCATAAAATTCCATTGTGTATAGATACCACATTTTCTTAATCCATTCGTCAGTGCTGGGGCATCTTGGCTGTTTCCATAACTTGGCTATTGTGAATAGTGCCGCAATAAACATGGATGTGCAGGTGCCTCTGGAGTAACAGTCTTTTGGGTATATCCCCAAGAGTGGTATTGCTGGATCAAATGGTAGATCGATGTCCAGCTTTTTAAGTAGCCTCCACATTTTTTTCCAGAGTGGTTGTACTAGTCTGCATTCCCACCAACAGTGTAAGAGGGTTCCTTTTTCCCCGCATCCTCGCCAACACCTGTTGTTGGTGGTGTTGCTGATGATGGCTATTCTAACAGGGGTGAGGTGGAATCTTAGTGTGGTTTTAATTTGCATTTCCTTTATTGCTAGAGATGGTGAGCATTTTTTCATGTGTTTTCTGGCCATTTGAATTTCTTCTTTTGAGAAAGTTCTGTTTAGTTCACCTGCCCATTTCTTTATTGGTTCATTAGTTTTGGGAGAATTTAGTTTTTTAAGTTCCCTGTATATTCTGGTTATCAGTCCTTTGTCTGATGTATAGTTGGCAAATATTTTCTCCCACTCTGTGGGTGTTCTCTTCAGTTTAGAGACCATTTCTTTTGATGAACAGAAGCTTTTTAGTTTTATGAGGTCCCATTTATCTATGCTATCTCTTAGTTGCTGTGCTGCTGGGGTTTCATTGAGAAAGTTCTTACCTATACCTACTAACTCCAGAGTATTTCCTACTCTTTCTTGTATCAACTTAAGAGTTTGGGGTCTGATATTAAGATCCTTGATCCATTTTGAGTTAATCTTGGTATAGGGTGATATACATGGATCTAGTTTCAGTTTTTTGCAGACTGCTAACCAGTTTTCCCAGCAGTTTTTGTTGAAGAGGCTGCTATTTCTCCATCGTATATTTTTAGCTCCTTTGTCAAAGATAAGTTGCTTATAGTTGTGTGGCTTCATATCTGGATCCTCTATTCTGTTCCACTGGTCTTCATGTCTGTTTTTGTGCCAGTACCATGCTGTTTTTATTGTTATTGCTTTGTAATATAGTTTGAAGTCAGGTATTGTGATACCTCCTGCATTGTTCTTTTGACTGAGTATTGCCTTGGCTATTCGTGGCCTCTTGTGTTTCCATATAAATTTAACAGTAGATTTTTCAATCTCTTTGATGAATGTCATTGGAATTTTGATGGGAATTGCATTAAACATGTAGATTACTTTGGGGAGTATCGACATTTTTACTATGTTGATTCTACCAATCCATGAGCATGGGAGATCTCTCCACTTTCTATAGTCTTCCTCAATCTCTTTCTTCAGAAGTGTATAGTTTTCCTTGTAGAGGTCTTTCACATCTTTTGTTAGGTTTACACCTAGGTATTTGATTTTGTTTGAGGCTATTGTAAATGGAATTGTTTTCATACATTCTTTTTCCGTTTGCTCATTGTTAGTGTATAGAAATGCTAATGATTTTTCTATGTTGATTTTATATCCTGCTACCTTGCTATAGCTATTGATGATGTCTAGAAGCTTCTGAGTAGAGTTTTTTGGGTCTTTAAGGTATAGGATCATGTCGTCTGCAAATAGGGATATTTTGACAGTTTCTTTACCTATTTGTATTCCTTTTATTCCTTCTTCTTGCCTAATTGCTCTGGCTAGGATTTCCAGTACTATGTTGAATAGGAGTGGAGATAGTGGGCATCCTTGTCTGGTTCCTGATTTTAGAGGGAATGGTTTTAATTTTTCTCCGTTAAGTATAATGCTGGCTGTAGGTTTGTCATATATAGCTTTTATAATGTTGAGGAACTTTCCTTCTATTCCTAGTTTTCTTAGAGCTTTTATCATGAAATGATGTTGGATCTTATCAAAGGCTTTTTCTGCATCTATTGAGATGATCAAGTGGTTTTTGTCTTTGCTTCTGTTAATGTGGTTTATTACGTTTATTGATTTTCGTATGTTGAACCACCCCTGCATCCCTGGGATGAAGCCTACCTGGTCGTGGTGAATAATCTTTTTGATGTGTTGCTGAATTCGATTTGCCATTATTTTGTTGAGGATTTTTGAATCTATGTTCATTAAGGAGATTGGCCTATAGTTCTCCTTTTTGGAGGTGTCTTTGCCTGGTTTTGGGATAAGTGTAATAGTGGCTTCATAAAATGTGTTTGGCAGTTTTCCTTCCCTTTCTATTTCATGGAACAGTTTAAGGAGGGTTGGTATCAGTTCTTCTTTAAAGGTCTGATAGAATTCAGCAGAGAATCCATCAGGTCCTGGACTTTTCTTTTTGGGGAGACTCTTGATTGCTGCTTCAATTTCATTTTGTGTTATAGGTCTATTCAGGTGATTAATTTCCTCTTGGTTCAGTTTTGGATGATCATATGCATCTAGAAATCTGTCCATTTCTTTTAGATTTTCAAATTTATTTGAATATAGGTTCTCAAAGTAGTCTCTGATGATTTCCTGGACTTCCATGGTGTTTGTTGTTATCTCCCCTTTTGCATTCCTGATTCTACTAATTTGGGTTTTTTCTCTCCTCATTTTAGTCAGGTTTGCCAGGGGTCTATCGATCTTGTTTATTTTTTCAAAGAACCAACTTTTTGTTTCATTAATTCTTTGTATGGTTTTTTTGGTTTCTATTTCGTTGATTTCAGCTCTTATTTTTATTATTTCTCTCCTTCTATTTGTTTTGGGATTTGCTTGTTCTTGTTTTTCTAGGAGTTTGAGATGTATCATTAGGTCATTGATTTGGGATCTTTCAATCTTTTTAATATATGCACTCATGGCTATAAACTTTCCTCTCAAGACTGCCTTAGCTGTGTCCCATAGGTTCTGGTAGGTTGTGTTTTCATTTTCATTGACTTCTAGGAACTTTTTAATTTCCTCTTTTATTGCATCGATGATCCATTCTTCATTAAGTAATGAGTTATTTAGTTTCCAGCTGTTTGCATGTTTTTTGTCTTTACTTTTGTTGTTGAGTTCTACTTTTACTGCATTGTGGTCAGATAGTATGCATGGTATTATTTCTATTTTCTTATATTTGCTGAGGCTTGCTTTGTGCCCTAGGATATGATCTTACATTGTGTTTAAGATGTTGTCTTTCTTGTTCATGATCGTGTTATTAGTATCCTGTATTTTTATGTTTCTCTTATTGATACCTTTTGTGTATATCTGTAACCATGTTTTTCAGAGTGAATTCTTATCCACTTTCCACATTTGTTATTGTAACATTTATAGCTGTTCTTGTTTTTTGTGAGCAGTTCTATATTCATGAATTTTAATATCTTTTGTGATATTTCTAGTAGTTTGTTTAATTATATTCTTGGCTACCTTAAAGGGTGAAGGTTCCACACAAAACCAAGAAAGCCTTCTGTATGGTAGGTGAAGTAAAGGAATCTGAAGGAAATAGAAACATAAAACTGTTAGAATAAACTTTACATATGTTAAATGGAATAAAGGAAGCCTCAAAAGACATACTATTGAATTATCAGAATAGAAGAAGGAAAATGGATTTTAGCAATGGAAAAGATACCTACCAGTACTTTAGCTTGGCACAAAAGGGCACATTTGCTGTGTTTTACTAACAAGGTCATTGGGGTCTGTGTGAATAAGGTGGTTTATGTAGAGTTACAGAGGTATAGAGTTAAAAGAGAAATGAAAGTGAAGGAAGAAGGATAGAGCTTGCAACTGCACAGTGACTGAGAAGCATATTTTAAGAATTATACTTTGGAAATAGGATTTTGTGTGAAGTGCAGTGGCTCAAGTGGTAGAGCGCCTGCCTAGCAAGTGTGAGGCCTTGAGTTCAAACGCCAGTATTGCAAAACAAAACAAAACAAAACAAAGAAAAGAAAAAAAAAAGAAAGATTTTGTGCTAAAGTTTTTGAGTTTCTGTATTTGAGAATTTGATTGTTAAATCCTTTTATCAGTGTGGAATGTAGATGAGTTAAGCACTTTAACATACTAGTGCAAGCTTATTATTATTTGGCATCAGTTTATCCAAATGCTTTAGAAACTTTATTGAAAGAATAATTGTGCTCTGTGAAACTATTTCTTCCCTTTTGGAACACAGTTCTGTCTAGTAAGCAAACTGTTTAATTATTCAGGAGTGAAGAATGCATGTGTTGAGAATTTAAAAGCTGCTTTTCCAACAATCTCTGAAAGCTTTTAGGCTAGTTAAAAGTCTTTGCTTGTTCTACTTCTCTTTTTCCATTTTAAGACAAAAGAGTAGAGGAGGCAGTGTGGAGATACAGATAGGCATTCATGAATTCATGAGGAGTCAGAAGTCTGGAATTTTCAACTCAGCTCTGCCCAGCATTTGTGTTTTCAAATGGCTCTTTTAACTTGTTTAATTAGAAAAGTAGCTTTTTAATTTTTTTCAAGAAAAAATATTTGTAGCAGATCTGGCTTAAAAGAGTATGAAAAATGAGCAAATTAAAGGTGTAGTCACTTAAAAAGGTAGAACTTGTTGCTCTTTGACTTCCTCCGGTTCCAGGGATCACCTTGACACCCAAGATTGCTGGTACCTCTGTGGATTTGGGACTAACAGAAATTGCAGTTCATTTTTGGACTTTTGAAGTCTGTTCATCAAGACTTCAATCTATGATTCAAAGCCCTGTGGCCCCCCCAGGCCCTAAGGTCTGGTGTGTAGAAAGAATTAGAGAATACCCTTCAGATTTGGCTGGTGCAATTACAGAGGATTTTGTGAAATGTGACTGTCAGAACATGTTGCACCACTGTGATTGCGTTCTTTCCCTTAGAGGCTAGGAAATTTCAGGGTGAACAGTCCTCAAGGAGGTGAGTATTGCTTCAGGCTCTGCAGGAGAGATTGGGACAAAGAAGTTGATTTCCCAGACTGCACCTGGGAAGTAAGTTGCCAAGCCTTCCTTGTTGTGGTGCTCTGTCAGTCAAAATGGATAGGGATGAAGATAGTGTCCTTTATTTAAGTTAAGATAATGTAGGTATACAGAGACAAACATGAGAAAAGGTGGAGGAATTGTAGTTGACTAAGGGTTTCTAAGAACCAGCAGCAAGAAGCACCTGTTAAAAAGTGAATCTTGGATGAAAGTAAGTGTTCTGCCCAGAGCAGGGGCACAGGAGCCATGTTTGCCTCATTTATGTAACAAGCTCTCTCTGTTTTAAGTGCTCAGTAACCACACATAGCTACTGTTGTTTCCATTATCGTAGGAAGTCCTATTGGACAGCACTGCTCATCAGAGTTTTGTTTAGATTTAAGCTAGTATTTCTAAAACTTGACCACAAAACTTTCCAGTAGAGATTGGACGATGCTCAAATGGAGGGTAGGAGCTATTAATGAATATTCGCTGAGGATGGAGTTAGATAAGATTTGTGATGTCTAGCTGGACATCAGGGACAACTGATGGAAAAAATAAAGACTCAGGCCCCTGTGGACCTCCCAAACCAGAATCTCCAGGCCTTTCTTAAAGCTGCCCGATGTGGTCTTGGTGTAGGTGATCTAGGGGCTACTGCCATAGGGACCCCTAGACTGTTGGCCTCTAAATCCTTCTCCAGCTTTCTGTCCTCTGTACCTGTAAGATGTAGCCAGCAAGGATGGCTGATGGGACACATGTTGTTCCTGGACTTTGACCATCTTCTTGTTGTAAGTTCTTTCACTTTGAGTCCTCACTGGACCTTTTGTTTTGGGTGAAACTGAACCTTTTGCCATTATGTGAAGGTACTCAAGTAGGGTGTCACAAACTCTGAATCAGATTTCTAAATTAAGACTCTTTTTTTTTTTTTTTAGTGGGATTGGAGTTTAAACTCAGGGCTTCTTGCTTACAAAGCAGATGCTCTACCACTTGAGTCATCCTCCAGTCCCTTTTGCTCTGGTTATTTTGTAGATGAGGGTCTCACAAACTATTTGCCTGAGCTGGCCTCCAACCGTGATCCTCCTTATCTCTGCCTCACAAATAGCTAGGATTGGAAGCATGAATTACCAGTGCCCACCCAAAATTAAGGTTTTTAAAGTGTGAGGTGCTGGGGTTGGGTGTGTAGTTCAGTGGTAGAGTGCATACTTAGTATGTGTGAGGCTCTGGGCTGCATCCCTAGTTCTCCTTCCCCAAAAAACATAAGGTTCGTTATGGTAAAGGAAGAATTTGTTTTGATAAGTAAGGAAAAAAGAAAGCTGCAATTTGGCTAGGTTTCACTGCTTGTTTTGTTGATGACAACCCAAGGTGACAGATGACACAACTTTTCTGCTTCTGCAGGGGTTAGGGAGGGGTAGACAATCACATCCACATCTGTTAAAGCAGGGACTATCTTGGTTGGACTGTACAGAATCCCCTTGAAGTCAGTGCTTGCAGCCAGTGTCCACACATCTTCCCTAGGAACCTTAGAATGTGTTTGTCTCCCTTTGGGACTCTTGTTTTAAAAAGAACCACACTACCCAAAAGCCTTTCTGCTACTTGTACTTGTAGCCAGTCCTACTTTACTGAACATATATGTTGTTATTCTCATTGTGGTGCTAGGCTTTAGGCCATTTCAAGAAAATCACTTGGGTTACAGTGTCCCAGCCTGTGGTGTGGCAGTTTGCCTAGGAGAACTTTTGGCTTTGTTTTTCTTTTCTTTCTTTCTTTCTTTTTTTTTTTTTAAAGCATTTTTGTTAAGAGGTAATTCATATAACACTAAGTTCACTAATTTGAAGTCTTCAATTCAATGCTTTTCAGTATAATGAAGGAGTTTTCTAACAATCACCATCGTCTAAGTTTAGAACTCTTTTTTTAGTTGAGGTGAAATTCATATAACATACAGTTAACCATTTTAACTGAGATGTTTAGTGTTTTCAAAGTATTGGGCAGCTACCAGCTCTTTCTAGGTTCAAAACTTTTTTCATCACCCCATTAAAATACCTTGTATACATTAAGTAATCATTGAGTAACACCCAGTGGAAGAAGTCATTTCCCCCTCACACACAGATGGCCATCAGTGGATTGATTAGTGGATGAACAAAGTTTGGTATACATGTACAACCAGTAAAAAGAACAATTACTGATGCATTTACATGAAGTATTAATTAGGTTCACCACCATGACCTTTTTTACAGCATTTGCAGACCCTGACTGAGGGCTCTAGGTCCAGACATCCTCTGCTCTCTCCCTATGTACTTGGCGGTCACTATTGCTAATGGTGATGGCAGGCTAGCTTGTGTCTCACTGGTGCTCTTCTAGTTATTCTAGTGCTCTTCTGTGGACAGGCCACTCAGCCTCTTGCCACCTACGTTCTTCATTAGTAAAGCATAGAGATCACAGCTCCACCTAGTTACCCAGGTAAAGCACATTGCATGACATTTTCTTATTTTTACTGTTTTTCCATTCCTCTTTTTGTGGCCCTACTCCTTTTCCTGCTGCAGACCTCTTAGGTTGCATTAGCCTGCTGCCAAGTCTGGCCATAGATGATCTGTGGTTTATTGACATTTTTGTGCCTGTTGTTCTTGTACTGTTACTGGCATGTCAGTAGTATTAGAAGCTTGTATGACCCATCATAGTGATGGCCCCAACGTTCAATGAGATTTTCAGGTAGCCTTTGCTCTAAGGCAGTAAGTTTAAAATCTGATACACTGTGAGCTGTAGGAGAACAAACAGTTTTATTAGTCTCCTTGGCTGTCTCCAGTATTAGATTAAATACTGTTATCCCCTGTAAAAATAAAACCAGGATTATAATCAGTGATTGATGCATTGTGAGGGGGCATATTCAGTTGCTAAAGTAAGAGGGCAAGAGTTAAAATACAACCCAGGAGTGAGAGGAAATAGGGGTTAAATATTCCCAAAATGATTAATTAGTCACCAGGTTGGTACAAAGATCAACAATGATTGTGTAGAATGTCACTAGAAGTGCACAGGTTAAATGGCTCTTCCTTAGTTTATTAGGGTGAATCCTTCCTTTTCTTGAAGAGGAATTTTAAGTCATGTAGTGGGTCACAGGTAGAGGAATCTTTAGTTCTTTAGTTTCTTCTTTAGTTTCAGATGAACCTGGAAGCTGAGATAAAAGTTTTATTCCAGAGATATGAACCTATGAAGAAATGCCAGCCAGCTTAACAGCTGTAGGAGTGCTGAAAAGAACTGTGTATGGTCCTTTCCATCTGGAAAGAAACTGAGGGTCTGAGGGGAATCCTCTTTCCAGATTTTGTCTTTGGATTTACAGTGCTCTTATCTTCTGGAGCAGGAAGAATATAATTTCTAAATTCCTGTAGAGCTTGCTGTACCTAGCCTACATTAATTCCATATTTCGAGAGGCTCTGTATTTTAGAATCTAATAGAAAATCAGAGCTTAAGGAAGGGTGTCCATACAATATTTCAAATACACTCAACTGTATTTGAAATATACACTCAATTGAAGAGAGCTCTTTAGGAGCCATTCTAATTGTTAGTTAAGCAATGGGTAATAGTTTTATCCAGGATTTAGCTTAACCAGTGTAGTTTTAAGTTGAAATTTGCTCTTTTAATTTTACCAGAGGATTAAGGGTGCCAAGAAGCATGCAGATGGTAAGTAGTTCCCAGAGCCTTGCAAATTTCCTCAGTTACTTGTGAAATAAAGGAAGGCCCAGGTCATTGGAAGAATATAGACAGCCCAAACCTGGGTACTATTTCTTTTAGTAATGTCTCAACTACTTAGACTTTCTCTGTACTGGTTGGAAAAGCTTCAATACACCTTGAAAATGTGTCCACATATCACAGTAAGTACTTTTGTCTTGGCATTTTGAGACTTGAGTAAAACCTAATTGTCAGTCTTCATCTGGAAAAGCATCCTTTCCTTGAAGTGATTTTAAGGAGATGGGGTGGTTTTCTGTTATCTCCAGGATTCTTTTGCAAACATGTAGGGTAAGCTCCAGTTGCTTCTTGAATATGGTAGATACCTCCCAATCACTTGGGAGAGCAGTGTTGTAAGGGCATCTTAGGCTAAGTGTCTGGAGTCTTGAAGACCTTTTTATAATTTTCCATTGATCTGCCCGAAGTATTATGATTATCCTCTCTCATCCACCAACCACTTTCTCCTAATTTATAACCCTTTCTAATTCCCCGTTCTTTACCCACCTCCAAGTATTATGGATCATCAGGTAGTTTTGGCATGATGGGAATCAAAGCCATTTGTAAGCAGTTAATGCAGCTTGCTTTGCACTTCCGTCTACAAAAGCATTACCTTGGCTAGTTAGGAGAACTGACTTCTGATGACCTCTGCAGTGCATGACAGCTACCTGTGAGGGTTTCCAAACAGCCTTTAATAGAGATGAGAGTTCTACCCCATGTTTTATAGGAAGTTTTTAAAGCAGTCAATAGACCTTGCTCTTTCCAAATGGCTTCATGAGCGTATAAAACCCGAAATGCATAGTTAGAATCAATATAGTCATTAAGCCTCTTATCTTTCCCTAACTGCAGCACTCAAGTTAAAGCAGTTATTTCAGCTTTCTGTGCTGAGGTATTACAAAAAAGAGGCTTTGCTTCTATTACAGTCCTGTGGCTAACAACTGTATATCCTGGAATCCCTTTTCCTTCCTTGACAAAAGTGCTTCCATGTGTAAAACATTCTTCACCAGGGTTTTTCTAATGGCTGGTTCTTTAAGTCAGGTTGACTAGAATAGACCTGATCAGTAGTTTCTACATAAGAATGTGTTAATTCTCCATCTGATGAGGGCAGGAAGGTGGCTGGGTTTAAAGTATTACAAGTTTTTAAAGGGCTTGATATTTAGTAAGCCTTCCATCTGTCAGATATTGGTGTCTTTTAACATCTAATACACTCTGGACTTGCTGAGAGGTTTTTATTTCCAGAGGTCTTCCCAAAGTTAATTTTTGAAGCTTCTAGTAGAAGAGCAGTTACTGCAACTGCCTATAGACAGCTGCTCCCCCATATGAAACAGTGTGTGGTTGCTTAGAGAAGTAGGCAGACAGGTCTGGATGTGTCACATAGTCTCTGGGTTAAGACTCCAGAGCTAGTACTTATCTTTTGATTACATGTAAAGTGAACGGTTTGCTTAAATCAGGGACTCCCAATGCAGGAGTAAAGTTAAAAGCTCCTTTAAGTCCTTAAAGGCCCTTTCCTGTTCTCCAGTTCAATCTAGAGGCTGAATCTGGATCCCTAACTGTGTCACATAAGGGTTTTGCTACTAAGTCAAACCCTGGTATCCAGATTCTACAAAATTTGGCAATTCACAGGAACATTAGTTGCCTTTTTGTGGGAGCCCAACTTGGAGAATGGCTCTTTGTCTTTCTGGAGCTAATTTTATTTCTCCAGGGTTAATGTATGGCCCAAGTATTTAACCTTTTGCTTTGAAATTTGAGCCTTTTTGGGACATGCTCAGGTATCCTGCTTCTTCCAGGAAATTAAGCCCTTGAATAGTATATTTTTTTGAGTCCTGTTTTGTAGGTCTGCATATTAACAAATCATTCACATATTGTATTGGAGCTCCACGGCTAAGTATCAGAGTTCATAGTTCCTTAGCCAGACCATTCCCAAATAAGGGTCAGCTGTCAGTGAACCTTGGGGTAGCACATTCCAGTGCATTGAGTTGTTTAAAAAGTATCAGGACTTTTCCATTTAGAAGCAAACAGAAATTGAGACTTAGGGTCAAGAGGTATATATCAAGAACAGTAAACCAACATGTTCCTGTAGGTATCTGAACTAAGGTATTATAGGGATTTGGAACTATGGGATGGATAGGCACAATTGTCTCATTAATTTCTCTTTTAAGTCTTATAGAAGCCTTTATTCTCCATTTGGTTTAAAACACGTAGAGTAGGAGACTGGCATTATATAGTCCAAACTAAGTAATTAAGCCGAGTACCACTGGCTCACGCCTATAATCCTAGCTACTTAGGAGGCAGAGACCAGGAGGATCATGGTTCAAACCCATCCTGGGCGAATAGTTCACAAGCTCCTATCTCAGAAAAACTCATCACAAAAAAAAAAAGGGCTTGTAGAGTGGCCATTGAACCTAAGGTGTAGGTCCTGAGTTCAAGCCCCAGTACAGCAAAACCAACCAACCAACCAACCAAACAACAATAACAACAAAACCCAACCAAACAAAAGCAAAGCCAAACAAAAACTTAGTAACTAAGGATTGCAACCCATGTCTGGCCTTGGATTTGATCTTTTTACGAGAGTATTTGGAAGAATTTTTTTTTTTTTTTTGGTGGGACTGAGATTGACTAGTGAAACAGGTGCTCTATCAGTTGAGCCATACCTCCAGTTCATTTTTGCTCTGGTTATTTTGTAGACCAGTTCTCACACACTATTTGCCCAGGCTGGCCTTGTACTGCTATTCTCCCAATCTTAGCCTCCCATGTAGCTAGGATTATAGGTGTGAGCCACTGGCACTTGGCTGGGAAGGAGTCTTTAAATGAATAACAACAGGTTGAGCCTGTCTAGGCATTTCCGTATCTCAGACTTGTAGGATAAAATCTTGCTGATAAAATCTCCTAAGGAATATTATTCTCTTTATGTTGGTGGGTCTATTAAGGCTCCCAGGAATGGCATACAGTTACTAATATTAAACTGTTGATGCTCCTAAAGCAGTTATAATATCTCTGCCAGTCTTGGAGTTGGGCATTTTGGTGAAACAAGAAATCTTTGAGAGAAAATAAAATCCTCATATCTGCAATCCAGAAGAGGAGTGAATCTTTAGATCTTTGGGGATCCATCAATACCTGTTACCATGCAGCTCCATTTAGAAAGAGATCTAGGGAAGTCAGTCAAGGCAGAATATTGAACCCCACTATCCACTTGCAGAGGACATTGGTAGTTGATTATTGGTTGGGGTTCAAATAGTGGGAACCCTTGGGCATCTTCAGTTGTCAAGGACTGCCATTTCAGAAGCAGATGTTCCCCTCTCTCTCTGGAGAGAGGAACAGTCCTTTCTCTGTTGTTTTTCCTCGTGGCAGAGGGGCCATGTTCCTGGATATTGTGGCCCCTTTTTGGTGTACTTACTTTTCCAATGCCCTATGTCTCCACATTTATAACATCTCCCTGCGAGTTTCTGGAATTAACCTGTGTTTAGAGTTTTCCCAAGTTACTTATTTCTCAAGGAGATATTCCTTTAGAGGAATATTTCCCACTCATAATCACAGCCAATATTCTACCTTGCTTTTCAGCAAATAATTGGGCCTGCCTCTCTGCCTGTAACTGACCTCACTTAATCTTTACATTTCTCCATTAAACCTGGTTGATGAAAATCTCAAAGGCCAAATTTACTAATTCTTTAAGTGGGGTCTGGAGACCTGTCTTGTTTGTGTAGCTTATTATGGATATTTGGTGCTGACTGGCTAATAAAATACATCCCCTGGGCTGGAGATGTGGCTTACAAGGTAGAGTGCCTCTTTGCAAGTCTGAAGCCCTGCTTTCAAACCCCAGTCCCACCAAAAAAAAAAAGATAGAAAGACATCCCCCAAAGTGTTTGCCCTTCTGTTGAATCTGGGCTGATACCAGTGTATTTTCTCAGGACCCCTGTTAATCGTCCTAAATACAGTTTAGGGTATTCATCCTTTCCCTGAGTGATATCCCTTGATTTGTCATAATTAACAGCCTTATGCATTTATTGCTTTATTCCTTCAATTAAACAATTAATCATGTAATTTCTACTTGGCATTTCTGATGTGGTAACTCCAATTTGGTTCATCACTGTAAGTGGCAACATTTTCCACTGGTTTACTTTCATCCCTGACATGAGTATCATCAACACAAGCCCAAGCTGCTGTCCAAATGCTGTGCTTCTCTTCAGGATTACAACAAACTGACAGGAGAACATGAAAGTCCTTCCAGGTTAGGTACAAAAGTGGCAGTGAGCTGGGCACCTATGACTCATGTCTGTACTTCCTTCCTTCCTCCTTCCCTCCCTTCCTTCCTCTCTCCTATTGGGGTTTGAACTCAGGGCCTCATGCCTGCTAGGCATGAGTCAGGCACATTTTACTGCTTTAGCCACTCTACTAGCACTGGTTCATGCCTGTAATCCTAGCTACTTGGGAGGCTGAGATCAGTAGGATTGAGGTTTGAGGTAAGCCCAGGCAAACAATTCTTGAGACCCCCATCTCCAAAATAAACAGAGCAAGTTGGACTGAAGATGTGGCTCAAGCGATAAGAGTGTCTGCTTTGCTGGCATGAAGCCCTGAGTTCAAACCTCAGTCCACCAAAAAAAAAAAAAAGGCAGTGATAGCATTAAATTCATCAAAGAATTTCCTAGGGTCCTTGGAAAAGCACCCTAGTTTCTCTTCACATTGAGACACTTCATTTATTGAGAAAGGGACATGTACCTACATCCTACATGGTGCCCTCATCTACAACTGCCACTTCTCTCTCTCTCTCTCTCTGTCCTGTACTGGGATTTGAACTCAGGGCCTCATGCTTGCCAGGCAGGAAAGAGATCTACCACTTGAGCCACTCTGCCCGCTCTGTTTTGTGTTGGGTATTTTCAACACTATTTGCTTGAACCGCTTCAAACTGTGATCCTCCTGGTATGTCCCTCCTGATTAGGTAGAATTACAGGCATGAGCAACTGTTGCCTGGCTGCCACTTCTCTTAAGGGAAGCATTGCAGCTGGTTCTGGGTGATATGAAGCAGCACTGCCAGTAGTGCCTACAGGACTTATTTCTGCCAAAGAGGGGTATAGGGATTCTTGTTGAGGTAAGGGATAACTCAGGTAGGGAAAGAATTAGATGCCCTAGATGGCATAGTTAGAGACCTTCAGAGCAGAGAGTATGAGTGAAGCAGAGGAACTAGTTACCTCCTGATGTTCTCTTGCCTCTGGAGCAGTAGGAGGAGCCTAATAAGGGGGTCTCCTAGCAACCCCTCAAAAACCATCCTCTAGTGGATCTGCTAGGTTGGATGCTGGAACATACAAAATCCTACATTTTTCTCTAACTTTTGGTTCTCTATGTACCATCAGAAACAGCTGTGCATAGAGAATTTGAGACCATTTTCCTTTTGCAAAATTAATCTAGCTGGAGAACAGTATTAAAATCAAAGCTCCAAGTTTTTTTGCTACCCAACTGATATTGAGTTCATATTGTATTACAATAACAAATTTTCCTTTAATCCCCTTTTGATGAATTTCCAATTCTCTAAAATACATCCTAATGGAGAGTTACCAGGAATACTAATGATGGTTCCCATCTTCATTTTCTGTGCCTGGGGAGAAAGATAGAAGGAGGAAAATGAAAGGAATAGAGAGGTGCATTGCTGCTCTTGATTCTCCTGGTGATCTAGGAACTCTCCCTTTGTAAATTCCCTTACTTAGAACTATTAATCTATACTCTTAAGGATGGATGGTTCTGTACACCTTAATGAGTAAGATTAATAAACCTACAATGGTTTTGCAGGGAGGTGCCCCCCTCTAATCTTTATACTTCCCAGTCTTTTATTATTGGCATCTTCTGAACTTCCTTGCTGGCTAAAACAAGGATTAGATGGAACTGGGTCTGAATTCTTAGTAAATGACCTTTTGTTATACATCAGAAATTAACTTTTTATGATTAATTTGAAGAGCCTGATTTCTGAAATCAGAATCTGCATGTTAAGCAGGAAGGGAAGAGATAAGACTAACAGTCTCCAGTTAAAGGGAATACATCTCTGTTAAAATGGATGGATATCTGCTGATCTTAGTAAGCTGGAAAAGCTGCCAATCTTAGTAAGCAGTAAAAAGTCAGTAGTTAATTTTAGGGGGCAAGGCCTCCTAATCCCTAAACCCCAAATGCCTTATTAAATCCATAGCAATACCCAAGGAGGGCTGTCCTTGTGCCTTTTAGCTGCTGTCCTAACCCAGAATTCTGGGGCATTTGTAGGAGTTAAAGGAAAGCTTGGATGGGAAAATTGAAATTTCCTTTTTAGTCCTTACAGTGTGTGCCTGTGTCTGGGGACCCCACATAGACACTGTTAAGAAAAACACTGCTAACAAAGCTCATGAGAAAAGTCTCATGTCCAAAAGCAAAGTTTAATGGCAGGCCCAAACTGCCAGGCTGGCCAGGGGAAAGATGGCGCAGCACAAACTCTGGGCCAGGCATGGCTTTTATAGAAGGGAGAGGTTAAGGAAGTTAGTGCGTGTGCAGCAGTCTCTGGTAGGGGTGGGGCTGTCTTAGAGTGTGGGAATTTCTGTTAAGGGCAGGGTTGTCCTTGGGAGTTTCTCAAGTGAGGTCTGAGGATAAAATGGCCACTGATTTACAAATGGTGACGTTATTGTTCTATCATTCCCCCATTTTTTCTTTAATAATGATGAGGGTAGGGGCTGAGGATCGGGAACTGGGGCGAAGTGTTGGTCTCTTAGCTGCTTCCTGCGGGCAGGGGACATTGTATGGGGTGAGATCCTCAGACTCCTGTGTCCTGGTGGGGGCCCTCATAGCAGTCTCTGGATGGTACCTGGAGGTACAACTAGTTAAACTTTTGATTAGCAATAGCAGACATGCAGTCCAAAAGAAATCTTTGTACTGTTTTTATGATACAAGGGAGGAAGCTTAAGAATATGAGAGCAAGAAATACAGGCATTAGGATGGGCGTTATCCAGGAGAACCACTGTGAAATGTTATTCCCTGGAGGATTCCAAGAGTCTTCCAACTCCCTTCATTTTTCTAACTGTTCCTTGAGAGGGGCCGCCACTGGGGGATCCCATTGAGCTTGACAGCAGTGGGTGTTGTGAGAATGACCAGATGGGGGATGGTCCACCGAAGTCCCAATGGAGAGGGTAGAAGATCCTTTAGGAGAGCAATATCCCCTGGTTTAACAGAAATTGTTATAGGGTGGGGCAGGATCTGGTCTGCATGCTCTCTGAGAAGTTCCCTGAGAAGGTTAAGATAAGGTAGGTAGTCAGTCAGAAGAGCAGAGTCTGTTGGAAGCAAGTTTTCTAAGAGAAATAGGTGGCCATATATTATTTAAGACCCAAATAGGAATATTAGGAGGAGCATAAAAAGGTGTCTGCTAAGGGACTACATACCTAGGGATCTAAATTCTGCAAAATCCTCTAACTCCCAAGAAAGCTGTAAGCTGCTTTATGGTATGGGGGGAGGGAAACGGAAGATTGGGTTGGTTCACTCATGACTCAGGGAGTGAGTCTGTCCCTTTAAGGCCACACCTAGGTAGGTGACCTGTGGGAGGCAGGGGATGGCAGGATTTAAATTTAACACTCTTGGATAAAAGAGAGCTCTAGCTCATTTTTTATATAACATTGTAAATGTTTGTACCATATTTAGATAAAGTATAGACACAACACTGTTGCAAAGTGGTCATTTAAGACACATAAGCAAATATGTAAATGAACTCTGATTTAGTAGTACTTAAGCTTGACAAGATCAGCAGAAAACAAATAATTTCTTTGATAAAATCTTTCCCTATAGCAGTTTTCTGTAGATGTTACTCAGAGCAGAACAATATTAAGATAACCTTGTTATTTTATAGACGTAGAGAATTTGATTTTAGTTTGACATGACCCTAAAAATCTTAGGCAACTTTTAGATTATACTCAACTTTAACTTTATTACACACTGAAGCTTTTTATTATACACTTTTAAAACTTACTTAGACCTTTATATAACATACTAAACCCTTTGATGGCTTGTCCTTATCCCTCCTATTTGAAACAATCTTTAGGACAAACCCTTCTTTACATAGTCCTTTCTCATCTAAAAACATTCATTTTTCCTTTAACTTCTCAAAAAATACATTCACTACCCATCTGTATCCTTTCCAGTTGTTTACTTTGTAACTTGTATTTTAAAATTAACTTTTATAAGAATTTTGGATTTATTATAGGGGCTGAAGCAACTAATTAGTAGCCCTTGTTGTTTTAAGGAATTTGTGATAGGCATAGGGCCTCATCATCCCTCAGGCTGGAGGGGATATTGTTTTAGGTGTGGAAACTGTGAGGGATTTTTGAGTTTTATTTGAATAGGGAGGGCCAGCCTGGCTCGCCCTACACTCATCTCATCAGTCCACACTGTGGAATCTATTTGTCCCTTAAGGAAGGGGCAGCAGAAATAGCTGCCTGAGGGGAAGAGAATTTGAGCGTTTAGTTTGGAGTTTCAGGAACTATGAGGAAAGAATGACAGAAGAGGAGGTCTCCTCAAGAGCAGGCCAGAGGCTGGGTAAACTAGTGCTGTAGGGGCTGGCCAGATTTGCCTCGAATGATAACTTTTGTCATTGGACCGGGAACCGGGAGAGAAAGAAAGGTAAAACAGAGAAATAAGCTCCACTGTCTAGTCAAAAAATGATCTTTTGTTTTTTCTGCCACAATGGCTACCATGAGGCTCCTCAACATTGATGCCAAGAAGTGGAGCATGGACAGGGGGCCAGGACCCATCAATCCATAGGAGGTAGCACCTTGCCTTCCATCTGGAGATGGGGGGATGGAGCACTTAGACCTCCAGTGGTTACCTTTGCAGAGAGGGCAGGGTCCTGTTTGGGGACTGGGCTGTCTCCCGTGCTGTTCCCCCAATTTGAGCATCCTCTGCAGAAGTGCCCCTCTTGTCCACCATGGTACCAAGTTCAAGATGCAGGCCCCATTTGGGTGGGGGCAGCAATAAGGTCATGATGTTTCTTATCTTTCTCTCTGTTAGTAATGTCCCAGTTATAGTACACAGACATGGCTAGCTATATTAGTTGATCCAGTGACTTTTCTCCTTCAGCCACAGACTGAGTTTTCTACAAATATCTGGGGCTGACTGTTAGAAATTTATCTTTGAGGAGAACCTCTCTCATCTGTGACTCTGGGTCCACTGTGGTATGCTTTCTGATAGCATCCTTAAGATGCTGCAGAAAGGTAAGGGGATTTTCTTCAGAGCATTGCTATAAAGTAAAGTTGTTATTTTACATTGACACCTGATACTCTGTAGAGCAGGTCTCTGAACTGTTCTGGGCCTCAGTTTCCTCACTTGAAGAATGAGGGATCTGATCTAGATTAAACTACCTTCTTCCACTATTAGATGGCTGAAGTGACATTAATGCCACTTATCTTTCTTACCATTTTTTTTTGATTTAACAATGCTGAGGAATTTTTTTTTCTTTCATTTTTCTTTTATTATTCATATGTGCATACAAGGATTGGTTCATTTCTCCCCACTGCCCCCACCCCCTCCCTTACCACCCACTCTGCCCCCTCCCTCTCCCCCACCTCAATACCCAGCAGAAACTATTTTGCCCTTATTTCTAATTTTGTTGTAGAGAGAGTATAAGCAATAATAGGAGGGAACAAGGGTTTTTGCTGGTTGAGATAAGGATAGCTATACAGGGCATTGACTCACATTGATTTCCTGTGCGCGGGTGTTACCTTCTAGGTTAATTCTTTTTGATCTAACCTTTTCTCTAGTACCTGTTCCCCTTTTCCTATTGGCCTCAGTTGCTTTAAGGTATCTGCTTTAGTTTCTCTGCGTTAAGGGCAACAAATGCTAATGCTGAGGAATTGAACCCAGGGCCTTGCACATGCTGGGCAGACACTCTCCCACTGAGCTATGTCCTTATCCCCAAATATTTTTTTCTTTTTCCTTTGGCTATACTGGGGCTTGAACTCAGGACTTTATGCCTTCAAAGTGGCACTCTTCTGCTTGAGCCATATCACCAGGCCCTTTTGGTGTGGATCTGTCAAGGGGAGTGCCTGTGCCCCTGTAGGTAGGCACATTTATTCCTTTATTTCTGGGTGCCACTAGTATTGGGGCTCATTGTAAATGCTAATCATTTCCAACCTGAGTGGCCTGGGCCAGAACCCATTGCATTTGTAATGAGGAAAGAGTCTGGTCCAGGAGAAGCATAATATCCTTCCATGTCAATTGAAAGGTTTGGATTACAGAGATAAAGGCTTGAATGTATTTGTCTGGGCATCACTATAGCTGTCCAGATGTTTTTAAATTTCCCTTAGATCTGATAGCTGGAAGGGGACATAGACTTGCCTTCTTCCTACCATTACCTGTTGAAAGGGGAAGCACCCATTAGGAGGTTCTGAATATTAGGGTGGCTTAGAAGGTAGAAATTTGTATAGGGGACCTCAGTTCACTTTTTTCCCTTTTATAGAATAGGTCTAATTGGAGTATGGTATTGTAATTTAATGAACACTATGAAGGCCACTTCTCTTGGCCACCCAAAGCATACTGAGGCCAGGCCTCAGTACAAAGTTTCCAACATCTACAAGCCAGAAAACTGGAAGGTTCAGGTCCCATCTAGAAAGAACAAAATGCTAGCATCTTGTCTTTTAGTTAACAGCAGGCAGCCTCTTTAATAAAGGCTACCTTTTTAACAAAGGAATAAATCATCTGTAAAGTTAGAGAAGGGCATTTAGAGGGCATCCCAGGCCAATAACAGTACTATACGGGACAACTAGTGTTAATGTTTGAAGGGAAAAATTTGTGCTGAGGCTGAAAGTGTAGAAAATTTTAAATGAGATTAGAGACCACAGTAATAGCTATTTCTGGGACTATAACCTTGAGCTAAAAATTGGCTTACAAGGGCTGGGTTTGGTGCCCCGAGGTGTGAGGTGGGACTAGGAGCAGGGCGTGTGCAAGGCACCGACACCCTCCACACACACCTGGGACAAGTGAGCCTGACTGCCTAGGACTGGTCCTGTGGCCTGTTGCCCCTCCCCCCTTCCTGTGTATCTGCATGTGTTTTATTCTAGGGGAAGTGGTGGCAGGCCACAGCCACCGCCATGTGCGCCTGGCAGCCTAGGATGTGTGTTGGGTTGGCCTATGGATTCTCTTAGCTATGGTAGGTGTTCCTGCTGTGCATGAGCGCGCCTATTTGCTTTCCTTCCTCCCCTTGTGGGGGCAAAGTTATGGCATTAGCGTGGCAGCTGCAGTTTTTTGTAAGCACTTTTGCCTAGCAGCTGATTTAAAGTTACTTTAGACTGAGAGGCCTGGCAAACTAGTTGGAATAACTTAAGTCATAAGGTACCATGCTACAAGTTTTTCACGGGAGGCAGGGTCCCATAAGCACTGGGAGGAGAAGGCAGACAGAGACAAAGGACATGTGGTGAGACCATGGAGGAGGCAGAAAGGTGAGCTGACATCTTATGTAAGGAAGGGGAAGGCAGAGCCTGGAGGCATGACACCTGCCTGAGGGATTAGCCATCACCTGTGCCTCTAGGTCGCTCCCATTGACTGGTACTGGAACACTTTCAGCAACACGAAACCTCCACTCTCTGGTTGCTGTCTCAGGAAAAAGAGGCATCAGACTGGGGGTGGGGTGGGGTGGGAGAAGAGAAGCAATGGTCAGATGCCATAATCAAATAGGACTCCCCCAACGTAGCGTGAGGCATACCTAAATAAACTCCAGGCTTGGTCTCAGCCCACAGGGAGGGAGCATACGGTCTCCCAGAGCTGGAACCGCCTTGAGGCCAGAGTTGGCAAGGAGCGGCTGGCTTGACACCATGATGGGAAGGTCCTTCAGGAAGATAGGAAGAGACAGGCAGCGTGAGCAGCACAAGAAGTCTGCTTACATGGGGAAGGAGGTGGTTCGGGAGAGAATTTGGTTCATTTAGAAGCTGGTTTAGAGGCTAATAGAACCTGTGCAGGGGGACAGGAAGTACAGAGGGAGGGTTTGATGTGGAGATAAGAAAAGGATTGGGCGTAGGGTATTTCCTTCCTTTTACCAGCACGCTCACAGAAATTGTATAAGTCCCTTAAAATATTGGGATTGAAAGTGCCATTCAGTGGCCATTTGGAGACATTGTCTAATGGGTATTGGGGCCATGCCTGATTACAGAGAAAAATAAGTTTTCATGGCTTAAGATCAGGCATTAGGAGAGGGGCCCATTCTTGGCCAGGAGACATCCCAGTGGGGAGTCTGAAGGAATTTGGGATGGTCCAATCTCCATGGTGAGGCCTGAACTGAGGAGAGATATGGTGGGTGTCCCTGAAATATCAGTTCCTCAGGAGAGAATAGATGTGGGACACCCGGGGGGAATGTCTTCACCACAGGGACCCACAGTCCTAGGAAACCCGGTTCCCAGGGACGGGAGTGAGCCGAGACCTAGCGCTAGGATTTTGAGGAAAGAGAAAGAGATCACGGCTCTTTGTGCAAGAAGGACTCCGTGCATGCGTGATAGTCTCTGGTAGGCGTGGAGATTGTCTTAGAGCGGGAATTTCTGTTTAAGGGCTGTCCTTGGGAGTTTCTCAAGTGAGGTCTGAAGATAAAATGACAGCTGATTTACAAATGGCGACATTATTGTTCTATCAGACACGTGTGCTACAGTCCTTTGAGGGGCTCTTGAGGTCATGGGTGACTCATGTGAACTAAATGAACGAGTGGGAAGAGGGAGGGCATGGGTTCATAACCTCTGACTGAGTGGTGCCTTGGCCAGAAAAGGGGATGGGGTGGCCCAGTGTTGGCTCCTGCTGTGACCTGAACATGACCTGTTCACTCCTCTTGTCTGTGGCAGGATAATGGCCCATCTCGAAAGCAAGACTTAAAGGAAAAAACTGTTGATAGGGAATTTAGGCAGATGTAGAGTAGAGGCTTAGCATTAGGTGGAAAAAACCTAGGAGACTGGGACAGAGAAGCAGCTCCAATCATCAGCTACATGCCATTTAGCAACCAAATTGATTTTATGTTTTCAATCCTGGGACCTTGTGAGTCACTTTGGAGGCTGAGAGAACTGGCTGGAGCCACAAAATAACTGGAATAGGACCTCTTTCCCTTTCTCCTAGTTCATCTTTGCCTCTTACTCAGGTAGCCAGTCTAGGAGAGGAGATGGGCAGGCTATGGAGTAGGAGAGGTGAAAGAAAACTCCTCCATAGCTAAGAGACAGATTTAGAGAAAGTTCCAAAGCTAAATGGTTTTCATACCTTGTGAGAGTGAGCCCCTCCCTGGCTCGCCCACAACTTCTCAGTTTCCATGCAGAATCACAGGTCTAGAGATTCACATGTGAAAAGAATTTCAAGGTGCTCACAAAAAGGGAGTTTCACAAGGTGGAAGTTTTAGCAAGGATTTATTTTAGTTTAACAGGATAAAGTAGGGAAAAATTTAAAGAGGGGAAAAAAAGTACCTCTTGCTAGAAGTGCGGGAGTGGGGGTGGAGACAAGCTGAAAAATGGTGGCCCTTTCAAGGTTCTTTATGTTGAGTTGGGGAAACACACATCATCCTGTCAAGTCTATCAACTCTAAGCATTAGATAGTGGTTCTGAGTGTCAGTAGGGGTACTGTGTATTATTTTTAAACATGGTGAGATTATCTAGGCCTACCCAAAACACAGGGACAGTAGGTGAGTTTGCCAGACATGCCTTTCCCTCTCCCCATTTAAGGAGCCCTGAAACTTGTTAACATCTCGAAGGAGAAAGCAGATGCTCTTTTGAGTCTCCTTTGTTACTTAGCATCTAAACAGAGATGGGTGGGGGTGGTTAGCTGCCCTGGCTTTTTAGTTTTTACTTCTTCATTCCAATGTCTGAGTCTGACACTTTTAATGTTTAAATAATTTATTAAAATAATGAACACATTTATTAAAATAGTGTAATGTATTAATAAAATAATGTAATTTCTCTGTGTTCTCATCTGTTCTGCTTCAGTTAGCACTGTCCCTATGCCTGACCTGCTATGGAAGAGTTAGCAACAGGAAGAAACCAGGCTATACCTTCAACATTCTGCTTAGAAATCTCCTCACCATCTTTATAAGTTTGGTTTTCATGTAGGACATGATTCAGCCATATTATAAGGATTTGCTTCCTGTGTGTTTTTTATGCTTTTCTCCTTTTCCTATATGTTACCATTAACATGTCTCTGACTTCTTTCTAAACCTTTACCAGCAGTGCCTTTTATGTCTACATTTTTGCTAAGTGTGTCCATAATGAGTTAGGCATTCTCTAAGATGACATGTATCTTTTTTTTGTTGGTAGTGGGGATTGAATTCAGATCCTTATGATGTATATCTTTTCTACCATTTCCGTACTTCTTTCTGAGACCTCTATAGCAGAATCTATGACATTCATATTTCTATTAACAATCTTCTCAAGGAAACAGAAGCCTTTTCTGTCCTGTTCAAAATTTTTCCATCCTTCACCAGCAGCCCAATTCAGAAGCTATTTCTACATTTTTTAGGTATTTGGTGCAGCAGCATCTTACTTCCAGTGCTAGAAATTAATTTATTCAAAAAACCATATTCATGAAGCTGGGCATGGGAGCTCAGGCCTGTAATCTCAGCATTTGGGAGCCTCAGCAGGAGGATCATGAGTTTGAGGCCAGCCTGGGCTACATAGTAAGATCCTATCGCAGAAAAAAAACTATATTCATTTTCTATAGCTGCCATAACAAATTGCCACATACTTAGTAGCATAAATAACACAACTTTATTATCTAACAGTTCTGTAAGTCAGAAGTCCTGGACAGGTCTCACTGTGCTTAAGTCAAGGTATTGACATGGCTATGTTCTTTTCTAGAGGCTCCAGGGAAGAATCTGATTCCTGTCCACTCGTGGTGCTGCCAGAACCCAAGTGCTCTTAAATTGTGCTGTCCAATGTGTTTGCAAGGGGCATTTTTATGAAGCTACTCTCTGTCCTTGCCCTTTGTCTTTCTTTCCCTTTGTCTTTTTCCTTTTTCCCTACCCTAATGGAAATAGAAGAACCAATTTCATTTTCTGCTTTATTCATTTATTGTAGTCATGCCTGTTCAAAACTGGGCAGGACATTGAGATTCCCCTCCCACCACCCCATTCACTGGGAATTTGTGGTCTTTTGGAGTGAAGAAACTGGCCTATAGTTGCTTGGCTGGTTGTTGGGAAATTCAGGACTGGCACAGGTCTCCATTTCTACCCTTTACTTGGAGCAGACTTAACATGGCAGAATCCTGTCCTTCTGTCAAAAATCAAAACACTGAGCTATTTGGGAGACTGAGATAAGGAGAATTGAGGTTTCAGGCCAGCCCAGGCAAAAAGTTCTAAAGATCCCATCTCAACCAGTATGTGGGCATGGTGGCACATACTTGTCCTCACAGCTATGGCAGGAAGTATAAAATAGGAGGCTCACAGTCCAGGAAGGCATGGACAAAACACTATCTCAAAAATAACCAGAGCAAAAAGAGCAAATAACCAGACAAGGTGCAGACAGTAATGTGCCTGCCTGGCACGTACAAATCCTTGAGTTCTAACCCCAGTACCAAGAAAAAAAATACCAAAACACTACCCTCAAATCAAGACTTTTCTGTTAATTGTGAATTTTGACTTTTTTTAAGTCAACATTAAAAAATTTTTTTGATAGCAAAAAACATTCTCTAGTCTCTAGCCAGGTATGGTAGTGCACACCTGTAATCCCAGCACTCAGGAAGCTGAGGCAGGAGGATCCAGACTTCAAGGCCAGCCTGGGCTATGTATTGAGACTCAGTGTCAAAATAACCAAAACAATGAACAACAATAACAAAAAGATTCTAGGAAAAAAAAAATCACATTATACCTTAGAAGCTGGAGATTTTATTTGCTTTGAGTTAATCTTAATATCAAGTGTTTAGTGAATTCAAATACACTTTATATAAACAGATAATGATTCTGTGAGGTTTATTTAGTAGCAAGGGGCTAAATGTTATCAGTTGTTTACCAGATGAGAAATAATGTATGTGAGGATTGGTTGAGACACATTTTATTCACAACTGGTCATTTGAAAACTTTACCCAAGACTCCCAAGGCTGCTTTCAGATCTTCCCAAGGCTTCAAAGTGATAAGCTGGAGTTTTAATTTTGTAGAATCTTTGTGACCCGTGAGTATATGTCATACTTGCTCCACCAAGTGGAAGAGCTGAGGTTTCCTTTTGATTCCTAGAGGTGAGATCTGCAAAGTGATTGGGGAGTTAGAGGGTCAAGGAGTTTGCCTTCTTTTGCTTCATGAAATTTCTCTCTCTCTGTCTTTGTCTCTCTCTCTCTTTTTCTCTGTCTCTTTCTTTTGTGGTGCTGGGGGTAGAACCCCATGCCTTTCCCATGCTAGGCAGGTGCTGAACCTCTGAGTCACCCCAGCCCTGTCTCTTTTATCTTAAGACACAGTACCAAGTGTCACTGCTTTGAATCCACGCAGCAGGAACTCGTGGCTTTTGAGAAGTGTCAGTCTCAAATGGTCAGTGTGTATTCCTCACATTGTTGGAATTCTTTTCTCCCTTTACTTTGTGCATTCATCAATTCTTGATGAACTCTGCTAGAAGGTTTAAGATATGGAAAATAACTGATCGTATCTCACATAGCTGGAAGACTTAAAAAATAAAACAAGTCATGTTTGTGAATTCCGGCAAATAGTGCTAAAGTTTAATCACAAGCCACAAAGGTCGACAGCCTTGCAGTGGGGAAACTGGGGGTGTGGCCCTGCCTCTGGGGAAAGGGCCTGAGACCAGCTGAGGTTGTCACTGTGAGGCTCTGCTGATTGCCTTTGTATGTGTTATCTCTGGCAGCTCCTTTAGTGGCAGAGTTTTCCGAATGACCTTCTTGATGCTGGCTGTTTCCCTCACTGTTCCCCTGCTTGGAGCCACGATGCTGCTGGAGTCTCCTATAGATCCCCAGCCTCTCAGGTGAGCCACCCACAGTCCTCTGAAGGGATTGCTTAATGAAATGTATCAGGCTGATGTAATTTCTAGGAAAAGGAGGACAATTAAATCAGTCTGGAATGAAGGTAAGTTATGAGAAATAGAGCTCTGTCATTTCTAAAGAAAGGTACTAAAATACTTGAGTTTTCATGTTGAATTAGATATTACTTAGAATACATGTGTGGAATTGTCTCTGTCCTTGTTTCAAAAACTACAAAACAAGTACAAAAATCAAAATAAGAGAAGCTTAGGAGTTAGAAGTTGAAGTGCCAAAAGCACATGCAAGTAAAGTTAAGGCTACCTTGTTTAAATTTTGTAAGTAATTGATTTTTAAGAAAACCTGTAATTAGGGTTCTGTTTTTGCTAAGTTATCTTTCACCAGTAAAGATCTATGAGGAATATAGTCCATTATTGTTGCAGAAAGGCTCAACGGTGACTGAGAGGGCACCAAAGCTTTCGGGAAGCAAGTTTATTAAGCAAGCTGGCAGCAACTCAGCAGACTCTAGTCCAAAGGCTGAGCCCTGAGAACAAAGGGGGATTTCCTTATATACCATTTAGAGCAGGTTACAGAAATGGGTGGGCGGGGTACAGCTTGTCCCATACATAATCACATGTTATTTCATTGGCTGCCCTAACCTCTGGGGCAAGGTAACCCTTCTCTGGTCTCCAGGTAACATTCCCCAACTCTGTTTTTCCTTTGTTTCACTGTAGCACTCATTAATCTCTCTTCCCCCTCTCTGCCTTCCTTCCACATTATAACTTAAAAAAATTTTCCCCTTGAAATATTTTCATGTTTGTGATTATAGTAAGGCAAGGTTCTTATTGGTGTGATGGCTTTTGACATGGAGACTAAGCTGGTGGCAAGAGGGCTGTGCAGTTTGGTTCAGGAAGTTCCTGGTTCTTCTTGAAATAACTGATGGAGGTGAAGTTGCCTAAAGTTTTTTGTAAATGAGTTAGTCTATGTAAGACTGAACACTTCAGACAAGAACCATGTCTAACTCTACAGCAAATATAACATACAAAGTTGAATAATGTGTTGGTGTTTTATACATAAAAATTAAGGTTTTATATTGGATTCAATGCACTAAAAATGTGTTCACTATCTAGTATGCCTGAGTAGATACAGAGATTAAAGGGGGCTTGATTCTGATCTTAGATTGACATCTGCATACAAGAGTCAACTTGTTGTTGGATTTAGAATTAGTGGAGAGGTTGGGGATGTACCTTAGTGGGAGAACACTTGTAACTGCAAGGCTGTGGGTTTGACCTCCCCAGCACCACAAAAGAAAAAAAAAAAAGAAAAGAAAACCAAAATAATCACTAGAATTAGTAAAGATATGATGTACACTAAAAGCACAATTAACTTCCATAAGATGGAGAATGGATGAAGACCTACTCAGTCACAGAGTGTTGGCTCTAAGTCCTGGTGTGTTGATGGCTTACATGTGTTTCCTCCCTGAGCCAGGCATGAAGACATTCAGGGAATCCTCTCAGAGGTGCCTCTCTTGCTAACCCTTGTCAACATGTAGAGTGATGACTCAGTCCACCCCAAGTAGACCTGATCTGGGCCTTACTGGATAATTCTGAGGCAAAGGCAGGAGAGTGAACAGCGTCCAGAGCTGGGGATCAGAAGCACAGATTTGGATTAGCCTTGGAAAGTGGGGAGCAGCAGCGCAGGTGATGATGGAGATGGAGGATGGAGCTTCAGTGACTGAAATCCACTGATCTCAGAGAAGACCAATTTGTGTGTGGAAGGAGTGGTGATGAAATGCAGCAGGAAGAGGGGTGTGTAGCCCTGCCAAAAACAGAGGAATGTAGTCATACAAAGTTAGTTCTTTCCGTGGAGTAGGTCTGCTTCATGAGGCAAGAAGGCTTAAACCAGAGTGGCCGACAGGGGTCCTCTGATCTGCTCAGATTTGGGGCTGATGTGCTCAGGAATTGGGAGTAAGACACAGAGCAAAAGCAGAAGACTGGCAGAGAGTTCCAAGAATAGCAGTGAGGCAAAAGTTGCTAATGACAATAGCTAAAAAGGTTTCTTTAAAGTTCCATTCAGAGCAAAACAAGCAAGGATAGAGAGGAGATGGGTGGCAGCTCTTCCAGACTTGAAGATGATATACTTGGTGTCACTACTTAGGGAAAAATGTCACCTGGAAGGTTTCAGGACCACTCAAAGCCTAAGCCACAAAGCTTCCTTCCTTTTCTTTTGTGGAAGATCAGAGGGGTGTCCTAGACACATCATATTTGATATCCTGTTGACAGGGTCTTTGAAGATCCACTTGACAGCATGCTGAAATGTGAGCAGGATGATAGGGCTGTCATATATAGTTGGCATAATGAAGAAAGCTGGTATCAACTCAGCAATGCTTGCCACAGAGAAGTGAGCCAGCCGTGGTACCAGAATCAGTCTGGATTGCACAAAACTTCTCTTAAGCACTTCTGAGCATCAGCTCTCTTAGATTCCAGGTTGCTTTTCCTACTGCAGGAGGTTAGGGTGTAAGGGACACCATTTCTGCTTTTCCCATGCAAGTCTCTCCATGTTTGTATTTTCTTACTTATTTTGTATTGTGACCTACTCTAATATCCCTGAACATTTCTTTTACCTTAACCTTTGTTTCTGGCAACTAAGGATGTTATTGGAATGTGCTTTGTTTATTAAAGAACAGATGATGGTAGTAGGTTGTGAGTAAACATTTTACTTCATGTATATTTTTATACACAAATCCCTATTATTGCATTATTTTACAGCTTCAAAGAACCCCCTTTCTTGCTTGGTGTTCTGCAACCAAATACGAAGTTGCGACAGGCAGAAAGGCTGTTTGAAAATCAACTTACTGGGCCAGAATCCATAGCAAATATTGGTGGTAAGTAGCATCTTCCCACCACCCCCAACTGTGGAGTGTGACTTGGATGCCTTCCAGGCCTGGTTGCTCAAGGGGATGGGTTCTGTGGGAGCAGCTGCAGTGGCATGCTGCTGCCAAGTGAGGAGCCCTGGGCATACTTTTAGCTGTGGACATCCCATAGTAGTGGCCCAAGGGAAATAGCTCTTTCTGCCTGTCTTCATGTCCAGGTTTAATGCCACCATGCCACTATGCTGTGGGGCGAGTTCAAGTCCATCCTTCCTTCCTTCCCTCCCTCTTTCCTCCTTCCCTCCCTCCCTTTCTCCCTGCCTGCCTCCCCACCCCTTCTCCTTTACCCCATCTCTTTTCCACCTACCCCCCTTTCTCTTGCCCCAGGATTGTACCTAGGGCCTCATGCATGAGGCAAGCATTCTACCACTTGAGCTATGCTCCCACCCCTTTTATTTTTATTTTTGCTTTTGAGACAGAGTCTCACTATCTTTTTGTTCCAGCTGGCCTCAAACTTGCCATCTTCCTGTCTCTACCTCCTGAGTAGTTGGGATTTCAGTCTTGTGCCACCATGCCTGGCTTCAAGTTCATCTCTGCAGAGCACTTTACTGTGCTCAAAGTTTTGTGAAGGGGCAAAAGGCAAAATGCAGACAATGATATTTAATTCATTTGTCAAAGTTAGGCAGATGTTCCTTGACAGCACATTGTTTCTTTTCTCATTTTGTCTTTGCTTAGGTTTCATTTTGAAATGTATTTCCACTGAACAAGAATTGGATCTGGTTCAAAGGCTTTTATATCTAGCAACCTGGACCTAGGCATTTTCTGTGTGTTAAAATGAGAATTAAGCTTAGGATTGAAAAGACACAGTTAATGAAAAGATTGACAAATTAACTGGTGTGAGGATTTCTGAACTGCTTCTTTTGAAGTGACATTAGTCACTCAGAAGTCCAGTGTTTTACCTGGCAATGGCTGGGGATATGTATATAGAGTGCACTTTTGTTTTGTTTCTCAGACTGATCAGCAACTGATCCCTGGGTGTTTGAGCATCTTCCCTTGTCCTGCCTCTGCTGTTGACCAGGGAACCAAAGGCTGACCCATTTCAGCAACTGTTGGTTTGTTTTTTATTTGGTGAAGTCAAAATTGTTTCAAGAATAACAGGTACTTCATGATAGAACTTCATGTTCCTCTTAAAAACATTGATATTAGTAAATTTCATGAATTTTGGTGAAAAAAATCAAATGTTGCAGTTTAAAACTGGAACTTACAGGAGTTAAAGTGCAAGTCAGTGGTCTTCCCTTACCTCTCAAAGAGAGTGCTTGCTCTGCCTTTTCCCTTTCTCCACATTGAGAAGCTGGTTATTATCCACTGGTGACATTTCTGGTTAGGCCCACTGGGGACCTCTCTTGTTATGTCTCTGTGGAGATCTGGGCTACCATAGTCTTATTTGAAGGTTGTCCTGGGGATGGCTGGCAGGTGCTAATAGCCTCAGGAGGGTGCTGGTGGAGAGTAACCACCAATTAACATGCTTTATTTTATTTGTTTTTAAGTAGACTTATTTTTAAAGAGTAGTTTTAAGGTTACAACAAAATTGAGCAGATGGTACAGAGATTTTTCTGAAAATTTTTTTTTATTATGAATGGGTATTGGTTCTGGCTATATATGTACGGCCTACCCCATTGTCATCCTTCTCCCCAGAGTGGTACTCTTTTTTTTTTTTTGTTTTAAACAATTGATGAACCCACTTTGACTTGTCATTAGGGTTCACTTTTGGTATACATTCTCTGGGCTTGGATAGAATTGTAATGACATATATCTACCATTACAGTATCATACAGGATATTTTACCTACCCTGAAAATCCCCTGTGCTTTCCTTTCGCTTTTAACCCTTAGCAACCACTGATATTTTTTATTATCTCCATGGTTTTGCCATTTCCAGAATGTCATATAGTTGGAGTCATACAATATTCAGCCTTTTCAGATTGATTTGTTTCACCTAGTAATGTGCATTTAAAGTTCCTCCATGTCTTTTCATGGCTTGATAGTTCATTTCTTTTAAATACTGAATCATATTCCAGTGACTGGATGTACCATAGTTTATTTATCTCTTTGCTTACTGATGGACATTTTTTTCCAAGTTTTGACAATTATTAATAAGGTTGCTGTAAATAACCAGTGTGAGATTTTTGTGTAAACATAAGTCATTTGGGTAAATACCAAGGAGCATGAAGAGTGAATTATAAGGTAAAGAAAAAGTTTAGTTTTGTTTTAAAAAACAATAAAGAAGACAAAACAAAAGCCTTCAAACTGTCTTTCAAAGTGGCTATATCATTTGGCATTCCCATTAGCAAAAAATGAGAGTTCCTCGTGCTCCTAGTCCTTGTCAGCATTTGTTTTCAGTGTTTAGGGTTTTGGCCTTTCTCATAGGTGTGCAGAAGTATTTCAGGGTTGTTTTGATTTGCACTTTTCTCATAACACATGATAATGGAGCATCTTTTCATATGTAGACTTGAGGTATCTGTTCATGTCCTTTGCCCATTGGGTTGTTCATTTTTTTATTTAGTTTTTAAGAGTTCTTTGTATATTTTGTACAACAGTCCTTTATTGCACATATCTTTTGCAAATATCTTTTCCTAGTCTGTGGCTTGTCTTCTGTCCCTCCCCGCCCCCTCAGTGGCAGGTACCCCTTCTCAGTTTCTTGGTAGGTTCTTTCACAGGGTTTTAAATTTTAATGATGTCCAGCTTGTCATTTATTTCTTCATGAATCATTTCTTTGATATTGTATCTATGAACATTATTGTCATGCTCAAGGTCACCTAAATTTTCTCCTGTGTTACCTTCTAGGAATTTTATTTTATTTTTTTTTGTTTTTTACATTTACTCACATGTGTATACATTGTTTGGGCCACCCTCCCCCTCCCCGCAAAACCTGTTCCGCCCTCTTGTTCTCTGATTTTGTTGAAGAGAAAACATAAGCGATAATAAGAAACACATAGCGTTTTTCCTAGTTTGAGATAAAGATAGCTATACAGAGACATCCCTAGCATTGCTTCCATGTACTTGTGTATTGCAACCCACATTGGTTCATCTCTACCACACATCCTTAATACGTCCTGGTCCCCTCTAGGGACCAGGCAGTGTCTGCCAGTTTAAGACTACTATATTTGGTCCTCAACCACATTCAAGTTTTAGGTTTCCTTCCCTTTCTCTTTTCCTCCTGTGTGCATTTTCCCCTTAGTGTGTGACCCATGTCATAAATATTACTGCATTTGTTTTAGGTCTATAATCTGCATATGAGGGAGAATATGTGATTTTTGGCCTTCTGAGCTAGCTAATGTCACTTAAGTTTAAGTTCTCCAGTTCCATCCATTTGCGAATGACAAAATTTCATTTTTCTTTGTGGCTGAACTAAATTCCATTGTGTATAAATACCACATTTTCTTAATACATTCTTCCATAGTGGGGCATTTTGGCTGTTTCCATAGCTTGCCTATTGTGACTAATAATAAACATGGGTGTGCAGGTGCCTTTGTAATAACCCGAGTTGCATTCCTTTGGGTATATCCCTAGGAGTGGGATTGCTGGATCATATGGCAGATCTATGTTTAGTTTTTTGAGAAGCCTCCATATTGTTTTCCAAAGTGGTTTTACTAGCTTACATTCACACCAGCAGAGTATGAGGGTTGCTTTTCCCTGCATCCTTGCTAACATTTGTTGTTGGTGGTGTTCTTGATGCTAGCTATTCTAACAGGAGTGAGGTGGAATCTTAGTGTGGTCTTAATTTTCATTTCCTTTATGGCCAAGGATGGTGAGGATTTCTTCATGTGTTTTTTGGCCATTGGACTTCTTCCTTTGAAAAAGTTCTATTTAGTTCAGTTGCCCACTTCTTTATTGGTTCACTGATTTTGGAGGAGTTTAGTTTTTTGAGCTCCCTGTATATTCTGGTTATCAGTCCTTTGTTGGATATAAGCTAGCAAATATTTTCTCCTCTGTGGGTGGTCTCTTCAATTTAGAGACCATTTCTTTTGTTGTGCAGAAGCTTTTTAATTTCATGTAGTCCCATTTATCCATCCTTTCTCCTAGTTGCTGGGCTGCTGGAGTTCTATTGAGGAAGTCCTTACCTATACCTGTTGCTTCCAGAGTATTTCCTGTACTAACTGCAAGGTTTTGGGTCTGATTTTAAGGTCCTTACTTCACTTTGAGTTGATACTAGTACAGGGTGACAGGCATGGATCTAGTTCCAGTTTTCTACAGGCAGATAACCACTTTTCCCAGCAACATTTGTTGAAGAGGCTGTCTTTTCTCCATCATATGTTTTTGGCAACTTTGTCAAAAATAAGGTGGGCGTAGCCATGGGGATTCATATCCGGGTTCTGTATTCTGTCCCACTGGTCTTCATATCTGTTTTTGTGCCAGTACTATGCTGTTTTTATTGCTGTGGCTCTGTAATATAGTTTGAAGTCAGGTATTGTGATACCTCCAGCATTGCTCTTTTTGCTCAGAATTGCCTTGGCTATTTATAGTCTTTTGTGTTTCCAAAGGAACTTTAAGGGTAGATTTTTCAGTCTCTGTGATGAATGTCATTGGGATTTTGATGGGAGTTGCACTGAACATGTAGATTGGTAGAATAGCCATTTTTACTATGTTGGTTTTGCCAGTCCATGAGCATGGGAGATCTTTCCACCTTCTGTAGTTTTCTTTGATCTCTTTCTTCAGTGGTTTGTATTCTCCTTGTAGGAATTGTTAGTTTTGTATTTTACATGTAGGTTTTTGATCAACTTGGAATTAATTTTTGTGAGTGGTATAAAGTCTATATCTAGATTCTTTTTTTTTTTTTTTGCATGTCAGTTTTAGTACCATTATGGTAAACACTATGTTTTCTCCAGTGTGTTGCTTTGGCTTCTGTGTCAAAGACCAGTTGACTATTTATGTGGGTCTGTTTCTGAGCTCATTATTCTGTTCCTTTGGCCTGTTTGTTCTTTTGCTAGTAACAGATTGTCTGGATTACTGTAGTTTTATATTTAGTCTTGAAGTTGAGAATTGTCAGTCCTCTAAATTCATTCTTCTTTAATATTATGTTGGTGCTTTTGGGTCTTTTGCCTTTCCATGTAAACTTTAGGATCAGTTTGTTGATATAAACAAAATACTTTGCTGGGATTGATTGGAACTGCATTGAATTTGTAGACCATTTTGGAAAGGTGTGACATCTTGACAATATTTAGTCTTCTTATCCATGAAAGTAGAGTATTTTCTCATTTATTTAGTTATTTGATTTCATTAATCAGTTTTGTAGCTTTCCTCATAGAACTTGTGCTAATATCATTCTTTTGGGTGCTAATATAAATGGATTATGTTTTAATTTCAGATTCTACTTGTTCATTGCTGGTATATAGGACTGTGATTGACTTTTGTATCTGCATCCTGTAACCTTGCTATGATTGTATATTACTTCAGGAGTTTATTTTGTTGATTCTTTTAGATTTTCTATATAGATGATTGTGTTGTCTGTGAGCAAAGACAGTTTTATTTCTCCCAGTCTGTATCACTTTTATTTCCTTTTCTGTCTTATTGCATTAGTTAGGACTTCCAATATGATGTTAAAACAAGTGGATATCCTTTCCTTGTTCCTAAGCAGAGCAGCTTTGTGTCCTCAGAGCTAATGTTAACTGTAAGTGTTTGTAGATGTTCTTTATTAGGTTGTGAATGCTCCCCTGTTCTTAACTTTTCTCTCTATGAACAGCTGTTGCATTTTTGTTAGAGACCCTTTCTATATCTTTTGATACAATCATGATTTTTCTTTTAATCTGTTAATGTGGTAGAGTACATTAATTGAATTTTGAATGTGAATGAGCCTTATGTAGCTGGAATAAATCCTACTTGGTTGTGTGATATAGTTCTTTTTGTACTTTGTTGGATTTGATCTACTAATATTTTGTTGAGGGCTTTGCATGTATGTTTCTGAGAGATATCGGTTTGTAGTTTTCTTACAATAATTTGTGTGGTTGTAGTATTAGATTTCAAAGAATGAATTAGGAAGTATTTACTTCTGTCTCCTGAAGGAGACAATTGGATATAATTTCTTAAATGTTTGGTAAAATTCACCAATAAACCCATCTGGACCTGATGCTGTCTGTCTTGCAGGATTTATTGATTCAATTTTTTTAATACATATGTGGCTATTCATATTGTCTTTTTCTTCTTGTGTACTTTTGGCAGAGTGCGGTCTTTTTAAAATTGAGTGCATTTAATCTAGTTTGTAGACACAGCGTTGTTCAGAGTATTCCTTTATTATTCTTTCAGTATCCATAGGATCTTTAGTGATGTTCCCTGTTTTGTTTCTAAGGTTAGTAATTTGTATCTTCTTTAATCTTTTTTTTCTGCCTAGATATTTATCAATTTTGTTGATATTTTCAAAGATTAGCTTTTGGTTTTAATTATTTTTTTCTTTATCAATTTCCTGGTTTTTTGTTTGTTTGCTTGTTTTGTTTTTGGTGGGACTGGGGTTTGAACTTAGGGCTTCACATTTGCAAAGCAGGTGCTCTACCACTTGAGCCACACCTGCAATTCATTTTGCCCTGGTTATTTTGGAGATGGGGTCTCACATACTGTGCTCTTGCTAGTCTTGAGCTGCAATCCTTCCAATCTCAGACTCCCAAGTAGCTAGAATTACAAGTGTGGGCCCTGTTCTTTGTTTCTATTTTTGACTTCCACTTTCCCCCCCTTCCTTTTGTAGTTTTAAATTGAATATTTTAGGGTTTTTGTTTTTTTAGTGCTGGGGATTGAGTCCAGGGCATTGCCTGCGTTAGGCAAGCTCTGTACCACTGAGTTACATGTTCAGCCCCCAAACTGAGCATTTTATATAATTTTATTCATTCTGTTTCTTAGCATATGTATATATATATAACTATCTATCTATCTGACTATCTATTTTTACTTTTTGTAGTGGTTACCCTAGAGTTTGTGGTACATATTTTAAAGATTATGGAACATTCATGAATTTGTGTATCTTCCTTGCTTCAGGGCTATGCTAATTAATCTTCTATGTCTTGGTCTAATTTTAGTACATGTGCTGCTAAAGTGAACAGTTTATGGGGTTTGATTTTATCCTGGAGTATTCCTAGCACCTCTAACCCTTTAGCAGGATGTAATCAGTGCTAGCAGCAGACATTGATGTAAGGTGAATGTGAACTTATGCCTGTCTGAGAGTCTTAGGACTAGAGAAAAGCCCCAAGGTTCTTATCACTGACTCATGTCTGCTACACCCTTGCTCCAGAATCAGCTTCAGGTCCATCACTGGTTCCTGACTTTCTCCCCCCACCCTTTCCCAGATATCACTTCTTCATTCTCTGAGCTGCCATTTCCTCTGTGGAAATGAAAAACATAACCAAGCCCCCTCTTTTGTAGAAGAAGGTGGTATGGTCATAGATCTTAAGCCAAATCCTTAAAGATCTTTTTTCCTTTTTTTTCCAAACAGATGTGATGTTTACTGGTACAGCAGATGGCCGGCTTGTAAAACTTGAAAACGGGGAAGTGGAGACCATCGCCCGGTTTGGTTCAGGCCCATGCAGTAAGTTGGTGACAAATCATTTAGCAGGTGCTGTTATGGAACTGCTTTCACCTTTGAAGATGAAGAACCCCCGACCATCTGGCAGACATAGCTTGCTGTGGTGTGACCCTGAGCTCCATGTTTGCCAGGTGGTCACTGAATCTCACAGTGTCTGGTAGTCCCTCTGCAATCCTACTTCCCAGTTGGGCAGTGGCCATGGTACCTATTCAGTATGTTGTGTGGCCACAGCCCTTCACCATTCCATTCAGGTCCTCAGTCACTTTTGTGGTCCTCAAAGTTTAGTGAGCGTTGTTGGAATACTGCTATGAAAAAGTAGGTGCCTTTGCCATTGCTTAGATACTTCAATATAATTCCTGCATTACTTTCTTAAGAATATCAGCAGTGTTATTCCAAGTTCAAATACCCACCTGGCATGGTGGTGCATACCTGTAATCCTAGTACTTGGAAGGATGAGACAGGAGGATTGCAAGTTTGAGGCTAGCCTGGGTTGACTTGTGAGACCTTGTGAAAAATATCCCCAAAACCCAAAACAACAGCGACAAGGCTTAGAGTAGAAGAATATCACTATTAAAAAATTTGGCATTTCACAGACTTCTTATTAGTTGTTATGTTAATTTTAAATTTAATTAATTTAATTAATTTTTAATAGTGCTGGGAAGGGAACCCAGGGTCCTGTGCGTGTCATGCATGTGTTTTACTGCTGAGCCACATCCCCGGTCCTAATTATCATTTTTAATAGCTGGAATGTTTTTTCTTTTGCATTTTCATTGTGAAATGGAAACAATACAAAACAATACAAATACAGAAAAAGCAAAATCAAAACCACCTTTCAGGTGTAACAGTTATTGACATTTTAGCAACTTCAGGCATCTTTTTATTCATGGACACCCACACTTCCAGTTTTCTGTGATAGAATTATACTCTACATTTGGTTTTTTCACCACCTCTTTCTACTCCATTTTGGCAGTAAGCAGCCCACAGTGAGCACCCAGCAGCGAGCACCCTTTGTGGGCACCTACAGTACTTGCAGTGAGTACCCCATATTAAGCACCCCATAGTGAACACCTTCAGTGAGAACTCAGTAAGTTCCTGCAGTCAGCACCCCTTAGTGAACACCCACAATAAGCACCTGTGCTGAGCCCTGCAAGGGCAGCTCTAGCTTTAATGCCATGGTCTTTTTTGCTCTATACTGCATGATGTCTGTTTAGGGAGGGATGGATGAGATACTCAGACACTGAAGACACTTGGAACAACCGCTGATTCCTGTCCTTTGTCTTCCTAGAAACCCGAGACGATGAACCTGCTTGTGGTAGACCCCTAGGCATCCGGGCAGGGCCCAATGGGACTCTTTTTGTGGCCGATGCATATAAGGGACTGTTTGAAGTAAATCCTAGGAAACGTATGTGACAATAATTTGTTTCTTTCTATGATTTTTTCAGCTCTTTAAACAATATGTGCATAAGACGATAGTATATGTTAAATACAGTCTGCTTGGAGTCTAATTTTTTTACTCACTGAATAGTACTGAAAGCATTGACTATATATGTATCTTTATATCTCTCTACATCATTCTGTTTTTTCTTTCTCTTTCTTCAGCTCCTTGTCCTCCCTTTCTTGCCCTTGACTAATTTTACAATATTTGCTGTGTATACTTTCTTGATGGATGTTTATGTGTGGAGGAGTCTGGCGGGGCCTGACCATAGGCACTGCAGACTGGTTGCTTGGGTAGCCCCAGCTGTGCTGTCTGCTGGCTATGTAACTATTTAGGTTATTTGCCCTCTCTGAGCCTAGTTTCCTTGAGAATAAGTTAGGGGTAATAGTAGGACCTGCCTCATAGGCTTCCATGAAGATCTACATGAGATTATATGTGGAAAGAGCTTAGTACTCAATAAATGTCTTATTTGTTATTTTGTTTTATGTTTGAGGTAGGGTCTTGTTGTATTGCTCAGGCTGGCATCAAATTCCTGGGTTTAAGTGATTCTCCTGCCTCTACCTCTCAAGTAGCTGGGATTGCAGGTACATGCCCCAGTGTGCCTGGCTGTTTTTTAAAACTTGTCTCTGCTACTTCTGAACTTAAATGCAGATGAGTAGAACATTTTATATTTCTCTCAAGCAAATAGAACTAAATCTTTTTACTTCACATTTTTAATAGATTTTAAAAAATCTGTTGGCCTCAGTGAAAGAGTTTCTTATCTTTACAGAAAGGAGTCTACCTTTGATAAATTTAGTCTAAAAAAATTTCATTACCTGCTAGGTACCATTGGCTTACAACTGTAATTCTAGCTACTTTGGAGGCTGAGATCAGGAGGATCACAGTTCAAGGCCATCCTAGACAAATAGTTTGTGAGACTGCCCCATCTCGAAAATAACCAGAGCAAAATGGACTGGAGGTGTAACTCAAGTGGCAGAGCATGTGCTTTGCAAGCATGAAGCCCTGAGTTCAAACTCCAGTCTCCCCCATGCCTCCCCCCCACCTCCTCCCCACCGCCAACAAAAAAAAAAAAATTATCACCTAACAGCTAATACACTGTTCTGACTGTAAGAAGGAACAAATCTTCTGACATATGGCATAGAAACTCATTTTAGTTTTTTTCTTTCATATCAGCTAGGCTGATTAATATTTTAAAATTATTGAGAAACCAGTTCCTAGAGTGAAAGTACATCTTTCTTTTTTCTAACTTCAGGTGAAGTAAAACTACTGCTATCCTCTGACACACCCATTGAGGGAAAGAAAATGTCCTTTGTGAATGATCTTACCATCACTCGTGATGGGAGGAAGATTTATTTCACAGATTCTAGCAGCAAATGGCAAAGACGAGATTACCTGCTTCTGGTTATGGAGGGCACTGATGATGGGCGGCAAGTGTTCATTTCAAGTCTTCCATTCCATTAATTGGCACCCAGCAGGTGACTGCAGCAAAGTTGTTACTTCAAGGAGCTATTTGGGTATTTCTGAGCATAATTTAGCTCCTAGGATAGGTAGGATCTCACTTGTTTCTGGAGTCAGGCGAGAGCAGGATACTCTCACTTCCTCTTTGAGGAAATAAAATGAAACAAACCAGTCCGTCCACAAGGGTAGTTCTAGACAGACTGGCAAAGTCCCACAGCAGGGCTGGACTTCAGTTGTGTTCCTCCCTGCTGCCCACCCCCCCCACTCTCCCCCACGTGCCCCCCTGTGCTGACCTCACTCCCAGCTCGGTGAGAACACTGAGCATGGGCGGGGGTGGGGGGTGGGCTCTGGAAGAGGACACTATGGATCTGCTATGGATGGGGAAGGCCCCCACTGGCCAGCCCGGGACAAGGTCTAAGCAGAGAACCCCTGGGCCTGGTCACTCCAGTGTGAGCCTAAATCACCTTCTATACCCTATACCCCAAAAACCCAGAACAAGGGACAAAGAAAGCTCCAAGCCCCAGAGAAGCATAGACTCTTCCCCTGCATGACCATCCACTTTTGGCCTTCCATAGCCTGCTGGAATATGATACTGTGACCAAGGAAGTGAAAGTTTTATTGGACCAGTTGCAGTTCCCTAATGGGGTCCAGCTTTCTCCTGAGGAAGACTTTGTCCTGGTGGCAGAAATGACCATGGCCAGGATACGAAGGTACATGTGATGTTAGCCAGCTGTCAGTTGTTTGCTAGAGCTTGCCACGGCCTTTGATGGGATGGAAGCAGGTTGACAGGAGTTTGAGGTATATAGCAGGTGCCTCTCCTTTGTATAATAATGTTGATAGTAAAGTTGAAGGATGGGTTTCCTTCCTCAGTTCTTAGCCTTCTTGAGAGTCATAGTCTGGGAGAGCAACTTAATTTAATGCCAGCTGTACAGCCTGGGTCTCATTTCCCTGTTGGGTGGGAGTTGGTTCATCTCACCTGTTTCTTTGGTCAAGCTGCACGCAGGGCCCTCGGGTGTCATCTCCACAGCTGTGTCAGTGTTATGATGGACACATTTCCAGTAGTTTCTATACATATATTTGGACTAAGGCCAGTTTTGAATTTGGCTGATTTTTTCCTAAAATTGGGGCGGAGGTGTTACTGCTCACTACCTGCTTGGATATTTTTCAGAGTCTACGTGTCTGGCCTGATGAAGGGAGGAGCTGATATGTTCGTGGAGAACATGCCTGGATTTCCTGACAACATCCGACCTAGCAGTTCCGGAGGTTACTGGGTCGCTATGTCAACCATTCGCCCTAACCCTGGGTTTTCCATGTTGGATTTCTTATCTGAGAAACCTTATATTAAAAGAATGATTTTTAAGGTAATTATAAAAACTATAGTTCCAAAAAGCAAAATAAAAACGTATCTAATTAATGATTTTTGTTTTTGCTTTTATAGCCTTAAAAGTTCTAGTTCTACTTATGATAATAATGACTACCTATAAACAGATTTTATTCTTCACCCTGAAATATAAAATTTAAGCCCTTTGAGTTATTTTCCCTTTTCCTTGTGGTTTCTGTTTCTGGGTATTTTTGTTACCTCACCATTGTGACTGCTGGGTCCTCCTTCCTGCCTGTCAGTCTCATTCCTCCCTCTCTGCCATGGCTATTTTAGACCTCCTTTGCCCTCCTCTGGACCCTGTGACTTTGCCTTCCACCCTGCCCTCTTCACAGAGAAAACAGTCATCGGTGCATCTTCCTTTCCTTCCTGTGGCCACATGGATAAACCCTCTTACCTCCACTTCCATTCTGACTGCTGTCTTCTGCCTTCTCCATAGGATTCTGCCCTTTGGCCTCTTGACACATCAGACTCTTTTGCATTAACAAAAACTACCCATCCCCACCAATGGCCAGTCACAGCCCCTTTGACATGGCCTTTAAACATGTGTCATCCTACCATTTCCCTAGTGCCTTCCACAAAACACCTCATTGCAGGTCAGCACGTTTACACTGTGGAGAAGTAACTTGCTGACTTAGTTGCTTGTATAATGCAGAAACCTTTTTCAACAAACTGAGGAGGTATTTGAAATTGATACTGAATATTTGAACAGATAGAAAAATTTGTAAGGTAGGGTTCTGGAGGTAGCAGGCAGCAGTTACTGAAAATCCACAGTGCTGGTGTATGCATAGACCCACTGAGGGGCTGCATGCACATTCTTAGTGAGGCTGGCCCATGGCCTTTAGTGATGCAAGTTCAGTCTCTGTGGAAAAAACTGTCAGAAGTCTGGTCCTCCTGTGCCTTATTGGCTCCAGAGTCAGCCTCTGTCCCTGCTGAGAACATATAATGATGCATGTGATGCCCCTTAGCCAAGCATACTGAGTACTCGATTTCTATAATTGTCAGTGTTCTACAGCAGGAGTGAAATTGTCACCTGTTGTCTATTGTGGGGCGGGGGGTTGTATCTCTACTTCCTAAAGAACATGAACCTCATCAGAGTAGGTTTGTTTTTTTCCTTCTTTTTTTTTACTAGTTTTTATTCAGCACCTCCAACAGAGCCTGTACATAGCATTCACCATCTGTGAGTCACCAGGAGTGAGTGATTAGAGTGCTCAGGTAGTAAGTGTGGCCAGGAACCAGCTGTCCCCAACTTGGCGGAATGTTTTCTGGAGATGTGAGAGCACTGATGGTTGGGGGTCCCTGGGGCAGGAGAGAGTGTAGTGTCTTTTGTGGCCTGGAGAGATCATGGGAGAGGGAGGAGAGGACCACAGGTCGCTAGATTTGGAAAGGTTAGATTTTATTTAAAATGTAATCTAAGGCACTGGAGATTTTTAAAAAATTACTTTTGAAATAATATTAAAGTTACAGAAAAGGAGCAGAAGGGTATGAAGAACCTTTTTCCTTGAACTGTCTGCAGGCAATTGTTGACCTGATTCCCCATCTCTCTCAGATACTGTAGTGGTTTTTTCCTATAGCAAGGACATTCTTCTTCATTACCACCAACCCAAACCAGAAAACTCAAGTGAATATCTTAGGACTGTCCAATTCACATGCCACTTCAGGTTTTGCCAGTTGCCCTGTTGTCCTTGATTAACCCAGGATCAAGCATGTTGTTTGTCACAGCTCTTTATTCTCCTTTAGTTTGGAGCAGTTTTTTTTTTTCTTTTTTAACTGGACTTTGAATTCAGGGCCTCCCACTTGCTAGTCAGGCACTTGAGCCACTCCACCTGCCCAGTCTTGCTTTGACTTTTAGACATTGATTGTTTGGGAAGCTGACAAGTCACTTGTGTAGCAGAATGTCTCTCCCTGTGGGTTTGTGATGTTGGCTCATGATTAGATTCAGGCTCTACATTGCTGGCAGGAACAGCAAGAAAGTGCAGAGTTGGGGGTGTGTCATGTCAGTGGCCCTGTTAGTGGTGGTGGCAACTTTGATTCCTGATTCAACAGAGAATGCCGGGCTTCCACTGTGAAGTCACTTTTTCCACTTGTAGTTAATGAGTATCTTGTGGGAGCATTTACAGCTAATCAGTGCCATCTTGTGGTTTCCTATAATATTACTGCCTTTATTTATCTTAATGCTCTTACTGGCCAGCTGTGGGCAATGGTAGCCCCTTCATTGTGACTTCTGACCTTTGGACACATCCCATGTCCTCACTGTCTAGCACATAGATTATTTCAGGTTCATGTTGTATTTTCCCTGCCCCCAGCTCTGGAATTGGCCATTTCTCCAAGGAGCACTGGTTCCTTCTGGAAGAGGTCTGGGTGCCAAGTATACATATGTATTTGTCTGTGAGCTGCTCCCAGTTCCCCTCATGGACAAAGCTAGGGAATGTAAACATGCACTTATACCTACATTTATTTATCATGTTTGTTTAAATTAAAAACCATAGTTCATGCAGATACAGCCTAGCACCATAAGGTTTATCCTAGTTTTCTCTATTTCTCCTTATATTTGTCTTCTCTTCTTTCTCTTTTTTTTTAAAGACAGGGTCTATGGTAGCTCAGGCTGGCCTCAAACTTGCAATCCTCCTGCCTTCACTTCCCAAGTACTAGGATTATAGCCACTCCAGTGAACCACATATTTACCTATTTAATCAATTCTGCCAAGTGTAACCAGTCTGTAACCACTGCATACCTCTCTGATGTGGCCCTTGCTGGGCTCTAGGCCAATCCTTCCCTGACCATTTGCTAGAGCCTGCCTTTCCCTTCAAGGACTCTGTTAGTCTGCACCAAGCTGTCCCTTCCTCACTCCATATGGCTCTGACAGCTTGTGCATGGCCACCCTACCCCATTGCAGGGACACTTCATTATCCTAGGTGTGCCCTGACAACCTGGTTTGAGTCACTGTCCTCTGCACATATCTGCCCTGCTCAGCCACACAAGCAGCTTCCTGTCTGGGTTGTTCAGGTTAGGAGTGATGTAGCACAAAGAAGGTCTTAGAAGATAACTGTAGCTGCAGAGAACAGCTTGTAGCAGGGCTTGGTTAGCTGTGGGGGGACTAATGGGGAGTTGTTCCAGTAACCAGGGAGAGGTTGGTGGTAGCACACATGTGGCAAATTGCAAGGCTCTGAGGGGCAGGGCTTGGTCTCCCTGGCCTGATCTCCATTGGCTTGGGGGTGGGGGTGGCAGAGCATGATTCCTGTCTCCAGAGGTACCAGGTCACTCCTTGATAGTGAGGGGCCATGTTGTCTGTCTTCTCACAGCATTCTCTTGGTCAGAAGGTAATTCTCCACTGTGCTTCTCTTCCAGCTGTTCAGTCAGGAGACAGTGATGAAGTTTGTGCCACGGTATAGCCTGGTCCTGGAACTTAGTGACAGTGGTGCCTTCCGGAGAAGTCTTCATGATCCTGATGGGCTGGTGGCTACCTACATCAGTGAGGTGCACGAGCATGATGGGCATCTGTACATGGGCTCCTTCAGGTCCCCCTTCATTTGCAGACTCAGCCTCCAGTCAGTTTAGCCAGCTCAGCAACTGACCCCACCATGCGTGCTAGGAATTGCCACACTCGGCCACCATATCTTGTCCGGGAGTAGCTGTGGACATAGCTCTGTCCTGTGTACCTTTCAGCCCTCAGAGGTGTGGTGGGAATAGCTGCTGCAACCCCAACGATGTGCAGACTCTGAGGTGTACTCCTCACCTGGGCTTGACTTCACCTGTAGAGTGAAGTATAACATATCTGCCACAGGGAAGACAAATTCATGTAAAGCCATTTTCTCTTAAGAGAAAAAAAAAAAAAACTCTCAAGTACAGTAATTGTGTGGAACTTGATAAACTCCATGCACTTTTAACAGGGCTCAGGGTTTGGTAGATAGAGCAGGAGATGAGCTGCCCAGGGATCTTATTGTTGCTACTGGTTCTGTCCTGCCAACCTCAGTCTTTCTTCTGAAATGGGATCTTTTGTTTTGTGTGTGTATATGGGCTGGGGAGCCTTGTACAAGTATGTTGAGGTCAGCTGGTAGATGCTGCACAAACCAAGACCTAGATTGTGCTCTCAGTTATTGTGTGAAACACTGATCCTTGGGCCCTGGGTATTTCCTGCCACAGTAGAGGGGCATCTGCCCACACTCCACCTTCTGTGGCCTAGTGCTTCTTCATATCAGAGGTTTGCAGGACTCCTGAGAAGGTGACTAGGAGAAGCAGGCCAATTTGAGCGGCCCTTGAGAAGACTTGGAGGGGCTTTTTTTCTGTGAATACCTGACTCACTGGAATTGAATGATTGAGCGATTCACTACCTACACTGGGAAGCATTTAGAAATGTCATTTTTAGGCCTTTGTTCTTCACCTCTAGACCCACAGATGTGAGTAGTGCACGTGTTGATGTCATACTTGTGCTAATGTAATAAGCCTTGCAAACTCGCTGTATTTCTTTAAGTATGTTTGCATGCTGGTCTTAATTTTGATAATAATAAATAATGTTAAATCCACTTTTCTGTTGTTTAACCTTTTTGATGGTGTGTTCTGGGAGTTTCTTCTCTTTCTTAATTATTTTTCTACTTTAATTATTTAACAGTGTTGATAAGAGGATTATTTTGGAGAAGGTGTTTTAGGGCCAAGCAGCCCATCTGGTGTGCTCAGAATGGAAGCTACAGGACCTCTTGGCACTCAGCTGTGCTTAGCTGTCTGCCTCCCAGCATTGATTCATCTTGGCTAAGTTCATAGTAGAAGTTTTTTCTGTTTACCATCCTACACCATGGGGTTAGCACTTGTTCCTTTTCTTCCTGGATATTTGTGAGAACACACGAGATTCTGTCTCTGGAAGCATTTGAAATAACTTGACAGACAATATTTTAAATAGGTAATGATACAGAAATTCAAAGAGAATAGATAGCTGTGGTAAGTGGAAGCCATGTGTGTTGTTAACCATGCTGGCCCTGGCCCTTCCCCCAGTACTGCTCAGTTCATGTTGGGGAAGTGCAGGGGTTTGGTGAGGGGCTGGTCTTGCCTAATCTTGTTGTGTCATCTCCCTAGAACTGGTGTTGTGTGGAATAGAGCAGCAGCAGAATAGTGGCAAGATGGGCTTCAGTCCAGTTGATGCAACCCATGTTTTATCACAACAACTGTCAATATTATTCATATAACTTTTTAGGAAAGAAAATTGAATAGCCATTATTAAATACTTCTTAATAACTAATGCTTTGCCTCATATATTAGGTATAAAAGAATAATGTAATACTCAATTATTCTGTCATTAAAAACAATTTAAATGTGCTGGGCCTGTAAGTTGACTTCTCAATTCTTTGAGAACAGAGAGCTTTGCATTTAGTGCTAAATTCTCGATGGTGAAAAAAAGCTGGTAAATTGTTTTTCACAGTTTTCAGCAAAGGAATCTTGATTTTTGACTCAGATGTTGATTTTGTCTCCAAGTGTCATTTCCTGTGTTTTATCTGGTAATTTGGCATGATGAGGTACAAAAGATAGTCTTATTGGGTTTAAATATGTGAATACTTTTGCTGTAAACATAAAAGGAATTTCCTTTAATGTGAATTAACACATGCCTCTTTATCTATTACAAAAACTCCATTGGTATTCAGTTATTACCTTTCATAGGAATGAAATCCCCTTTGAGACTTTTATTCTCAAAATACACTTGCAGAGTGGTGTACACTTTTGAAAGTTTTTCCCATACACTAACTTTTTTTTTTCTTTTTGAGATGTGGGTCAAGTGATCCTCTTCCCTCAGCCTCCTGAGTAGTTGGGCCTGCAGGCATCTGTACCATGCCCCTTTCTGTATGCTAACTCTTAGTAATGCAAGGAGGTGTGGCCTCATACAGATGGAAACTGAGACTCCAGGGGTTACCAACTGCCCAAAATTCACAGCGAGCACGTGACTGAAGCAGGGGCCCCCTGGATCATAACTGAGGAATGATCCATGAAACTGGACAAGAAACAGGCAGCCCAGGACTGGAGGCGTAGCTCAAGTGGTAGAGTGCCTGCCTAGCCAGCGTGCGGCCCTGAGTTCAAACCCCACTACCGCAAAATAAACAAAAAAACCCATGTAGCCCTTCCTAGGCCTATATGGACACTGGCTGCTGCTGTAGCCTTTGGGTTACAGCCGAGTTTGGGGTGCTCAGGTTGTGCAGTTGCATGGGCATCAGTGTGGTTTGAAGCTTCACAGGTGTTTTGCATAAGCAGTGGTGAGAGTGACAGTTTACAGAACATTAATTATAGCCTGAGCCCATCTACCACCTGCAGGGGTTGTTAAGCTGAGCCTGGCCATGAAGCTGGCTCTGTGTGAGTCTGCACAGCTGGCAAGGATATGTGCCAGTGGCATGGCTAGAGAAAGCTCTGGAACACTTAGGGGAGGGCTCTGTCAGGTTTTGGTCAGTTTGAGATATTGGCCAATGTGCTTTTTAGGAGGTCATAATCCTGCTATATCTTAGAAGCCTGGGTACTGAACCTTATGTTTTCTTAGTGACAGTAACATTAGATAACAGCTCAGCTTCTCTTTGGTGTTAAAATAGTTACACTTGGCAGTCAGGTCAAAGGTGTGAGTAAGGCAGATATTGTATATTTGGCAGTATGTCCTTGGGTTGAGCTGGTGGATGTGGCTTTGATAAGCCAGAGGCATACTAACTTCTTGCTCCTGATAGTCAAGGTAGCATCTTACTGCTAGCCCAGCTTCTTTCCTTCTTGCATCACTATGACTGGTTTAAGGGAGAACATTTTCTTTTGTAATGTGGAATACATGCAACAGATTAGGAATAACTGAAATCATGGTGTATTTTAAGTAAAGCCTTCACTTTGGAGTTCAGGGCCTGAGGGCTCTCTGTGGAGAGGCCTCTGTTATGACTGGTCTGCCTAAGTTATAAGACATGGGATAAATCCTGTCCCAAAGTAATGGATTGCAAGTCTTGGGTGTAGGCGAGAGTTCAAACCTGGAGGGTTCGGTTAAGGTTTGAAGCCTCCTCCTCAAGTAGCTAGGGAGGTTGGGCAGATCCATCTTGATGGAGGCCTGACCAGGGCAGGGAGCTCTGCTGTAGCTCAGAACAGGGATGCTGTCCCTCTCCACACCTGTACACACACATGCTCTTTTCTGACCTGTGAGGAGGTAGTGGGGAAGCTAGACCTTTATGTGCTCTGGTAGGATGGACTGAGGGTGAGGGCATGGGGCCTCTTCCTGTTGCTTCATCTTGAGAATCTCCCTCTGGCTCTGTGACTCCCTGCTTGGTTATATGCAGGATCAACAGGACCTTTTTGAAAGGACTGCCTTCAGGGCGCTCAAGAGGGCCAAATAAGGTAAATGTCTTCTGGCATTTGCTGCACCGCTGTCCCTGAATTAAATACCTAGGAGCTGTTTCAGGACAGCAAAAGTGAATGAAGATTTGGAATTATAATAACTCACATCACTAAAGGAAGTCAGAGGGTATTTCTTTGGTTGTTACCTTGGTGAAATCTGCAGCAGAGAGCTACATTGCCATGCAGATGTGATGCAGACTTTCCTATTTAATTATCAAGTACATATTGCTTCAAGGTACCAAGAGGCCTTCTGCTGTGTGTGCCCTGCTCTGCAGTCATAGTTTGAAGATTTCCTAGACAGAAGCCCAGCAAGTGGTCCTTGTGTCCACACTGGGGCTCCTTGGTATAGGTTTGAAGTTACCTTCCCTCAGAATGAAGGCTCAGAGGCCCCGGCTGCCAGCCCTCTCTGGTCCAGCCCCACACTTGTTTCAGTTCAAGACCTGTCTTTTCCCAGGACCCAGTGTCCTGTGGCCCACAGTCAACTCTTCCCTTTCCCAGGTCTCTGCACAGCCTGTCTATCTCCAGCCCATCTTCAGCACCTGGCGCTGTGGGGGTTGTCCCAGCACCTGCCCCAGTCAACTTGCCCAGGTGCAGCTTTTCATGTACTGGGTATTTCCAAACCCTCAGGGCTCAAAGGCAGCAGAGAACTTGGGTGGAGGCGCCCTAACCCTGAAGAAACATGGCTGGAGGCAGGACTGCTGCCCTGCCTGTTCATGACAAGGACAGTCCTGCTTGGTTTTGGCGGCTTAGGTCTTAAGCATAATTTTGCTAGCAGCTAATTATTCTGAGGGGTTTTATGGAAGATCAGACCACTCAGTGAGGGAACCCCTGGCAATGCTCCCCTCACCTCCCTGACCTCTGGTAAAAGATGATCCATTTCAAAGCACCCAGCTGTGGCTTTGAGATAATCAGCTCTTAGTTCGTAACTTTAATCCTCTATGGAAGGTCAAGTGATCAGTAGCACACTTGGTCCCCAACAGTGTTGTGACATGAATGACTGAGACCAAGAGATGGATGCAGGCTTTCATGGAGCCAGGGGCCCACTGGCCCTTAGGTTGGCCCCCATCTTACCTTGCCCCCTATTCCAATAATGCCCATTGCAGGACTCAGTCCTATGTGCTCAGATCCTGAATCTAGGTGCACAGCATCAAAAATACTAGTTTTAGAAGAAAATATGATGTATTTAATCAGGCCAAAAGGCACTGTCATTCTCCCATTTTAGCCACTGTGTATGGCCCCCTGGTACTTCCGTCCTTCCATTCAGGAGAAGGCCTGAGAGGGTCTTTGGTGGTTGGGCATACGGGGCCGGGGCTGAAGGTAACGGAGACACACACATTGTGTATTTGTTGAAGTTGCGGTCTTGCTGCAGAGGCAGGAGTCAGAGGCAGTGGAGAACAAGCACCTCGTAAGTGTGCAGCCAGGGAATAACCCAGACCTCAGAGTAGCAGCTCAGAATCTGAAACAAAGAATGGCTCACCTGAAAATCCTGACTGCTACAGAGGTTGCTACCCACTTAGGGCACCTTTCCTTATCACCCCAGAACTAGCCTGGGTGGTCAGGAGTTCTGTGTAAGAGTGTGTATGTGTGTTCCTCACTGGGGTCTTCCCTTGCCCCCAGTTTTTATTTTGAAAAATCCCAGCTATGCAGGAAGCATAAATACAAGGATTGAAGTCCAGTCCAGCCTGGCATACATACATGTATGACCCTATCTCAGTAATCATATCAAAAAGACTGGGGGCGTAGCTCAAGTAGTAGAGCACCTACCTAGCAAGTGTGAGGCCTTGAGTTCAAACCCCAGTACCACTAATACTGTGTGTGTGTGTACTTTTCATTTATATAATTTGTTAAAATTTGCCATATTTCTTTCTCTCTCTTGCTATCTCTGCAGTTATATATACACACATATATATGTATATATATATACATATACATATATATTAAGATACATGTCATACCATACATGATACATTTATCATACCATATATGACATATATCATGTCATATATCATGTCATGGCATAGATGATATATGTGATTACATATAGATACCGATATCTATATATACCTCATCTGTATAATTTCTGAATTATTCAAAGCTTTTCTTCTCTAATCTTACACCCCAAGTCCAGAGCCTTTCTCTTTTGAGATGTGCCTCTCAGGGAGTGAAGAGCAGGTTGTGCCGGTCACGCAGATCCTGTGAGGGGTAGGAAGATGCTGCCTTTCACGCCGTGTCCCTGAGAAGGTCTCTACTCATGTTCTCGTATCTGTGTGCTGTGTGGGAATACTGGTGGCCTGACCTCAGGAATGACGTTTGGAAGCACCCCACCAGTCCTGGGGGGAGAATGGTGGGGGGTGGTGAGGAAGTGCCTTACCCGCTTTAAGGTGGGGTTGGTTTGGAAGTTACAGCTCTCCAGAGGAGGGTGCATGTTTTTCCTGCATATGGTTCTGCCAATTTCCACCTCCAACATGTATTTTAGGCCTTTCACGACCTGAAGAGAACAAAGGGTCAGGGTCCTGGATTACTCAGCACAGGATGGAAAGGTGGCAGCTCCCTGCTGATGAGGGGTGGGGCAGGTGGGAGAGGTGGAGCTGCGGGGTAGGGAGGAAAATTCAGGACTTGCCAGAAGAGCTGCTGGAAAGGAAGTGTGCCTGGACTCCTGTCTTCTCTCTCCCTTCCCTCTGCCTACTCGAAGGGCTGGCTATGATAAGGGCTTTATGTCTCAGAAAGGATGGCTCCTTTCTGCCCTGTATTCTGCATTCATTAGGGACCTCACACTGGGGTTGTCCTGGCCCCCCAGACAAAGGCAGTATCTGTCATCGGAACCCACCCTGCAGCCCCCATGAGCCTGCAGTGCTGCAAGCCTTCCCTGCTCCTGTTTTGAGTTTCAAAAAGCCCTTCTCCACTGGGATATGGCAGCAACCTAGTTTTTTCTCCTCATTTGTGGTCTCTGAGTAGTTGGGGTCTCTGGGTAGTCTCAGTCCCACCAAATACTACCTGAATGAAGTCCCCAATGAAGATCCTCTGAGGTACAAAGGATCAGTGTTCCATCCCCCTCATGGAGGACCTTGGGCACTCAGGTCCATATCATTGCACTAGGCTCCCTAGACAAGGCAGTGCCTCGCCCAGGCAAGATCCCCAGCCCTGAAGAAGACTGTAATGATCATCCCTAGCCCTGTGACCCAGAGTAACTACAAATGCTATGAAGCCATCAGCCTTAGAGCAGGCTACTACCACCTTCTTCCTCTTCCTCCAAGCACCCCACCCCCACACACACACGGATGTCATCTAAAGCCAGCTTCCCATAACAGCAAATGGTGTCCCTGGATTTAGCAAATGACAGAGATCACCTGCCAGCCACCTGCTGGTGCTGTCTCCTCACTATTCTGCATCCTCTCATCCACATTGACGTGTTCTTGGGACACTGCAAGGATGGCTGTGCCCTGTCAGGTCCCCTCTGGGAAGGAGAGTGCTCAATAGTTGCTGTAGGTCACTAAGAAGAGTGATGGCCTTGCAGGGTGTGACATTCAAACAGGCTGGAGGCAGAGTGGGTTTGTCAGTCAGGGAAGGAAGTGGCTTGGGCTTAGCTCAGGGATGTGAATGAACACATCTGGTGGACAAAGGCAAGAAGGCCCTTGGGGCTACAGATGAAAGGTGAGGCTGGGACAGGGATTCCAGGACCCTGATGAGGGCAGCTCTGACTTGCAGTGCAGTGGTCCATGCCGCAGGGCCATCAGCTTCAGCTCGCTCAGCTCTAGGAGCCTCATTATGGCCTGTGCCTCCTTACTCCCACTGAGTAAGCTCTGGCCCAGAGGCTTGGTAGTTTGAGTAAATTGTGCTTAGCTCTGGGTGACACTGGTTTTAGTGCTGTCCTCAGACTCCCATGCTTGTGTATGCTCTAGGTGGTTGGGGTGCTGTAGCTTGGCTCCCCAGAGCTGTCCCTGAAATGCTGGTGACCAGACCCCCACTCCGCACCTGCACCATGGCTTTGCTGATATGGAATTCCTTGAACAAGAAGATGTCATTTGTGCAGTTGTTAAACTTCTCCACACTGTGCCTGGCTGCTTTGAGGACTTCTGGGTTGTTCGTCTTTATTGTTTGGGGAAATCCTGGCTTTGCACCTGAGCTTTTAAGGTCCTGGGAACAAAAATCTGAAAGCAACAAAGAACCAGACAAGAACATTGGCACTAGTGAGATACTTGGTCCAGGGGTCAGGCCTTATGCTCAGTGATGCCCAGTGCTCCTCTCTGTCCATGTGACCCCTGGCCCCTTCTTCACTCTCACTGCATACACATCACCTGTTCACTTCCATCATGCATGTGCTGTGCATCCCCTCATATGCTCCATATTTGAAGTTGAGGACAGGTGCTGTGGGTGGTACAATGGTAGAGTCCCTGTCCTCCAGCCCCTGCCCACATAGCCCTTTTCAGAACCCAGGGTTATTTTCAGCATGTGACCTCCAGGCAGCAGGACCTCAGGGTAGGATGTGACCTTAAGGTATAAGGAGAAGTCAGCCTGGCCCCTGAGGCCACCGTGCACTGTCTACCCTCTACCTGCTCTGCTTGTCCCATCCAAGGATGCCACATTTCAGTGTTGTTTGACCCAGTCCTGCCTCCCACTGGTAAGGAGGCCTCCCCACCAGCGACCCTCCTGTACTCTTGCACCCTCCTTAGCACCACTCTCAGGCTCTGGCTCAGTCCCACTCAAGGGCTCCCATTCCCAGCAGCCTGCAGCACCTTCCTGTGCCACTTCTGTGGTTGCCTGGGTCCAAGCTGTTATACTCTTGTGAGTGAATGTTATCTCATGAACTTTGGCTGTGGAGCCTGGAGTGGAGGTGAGTGAGGCCAGCCAGGCAGGCTGGATTTCTTCCACCTTTTCCTGCTCTTCCTATGTGAAAGATGGGGGGAGCAGTATGAGGGGGCTTCTGCCCCAGCCAGGCTCCTGCTTATGCCAGACAGAACTCAGTACCTGCCTCCTTCGTTACCCATGCTTTGCTGCTACCAGAGAAGTGGACTGAGAGACTCCAGGGTTCCCTGATGGCTCTACTTAAGTCTGGCTCACTAGAGAACCTGAGCCATTTGTTCCTTTCAACTTAGCTCACCCATGGTACTCATGACACCTGCCAAGCCCCTTCCTGAGCGCTCCTCCTCCTGCCAGCGCTGGGCATGGATGCAGAAGTGTAATGTTTTCCAGATAAACAAGATCAACATCAGAGCAGCAAGAGAAAGGTGGGGAAGTGGGAGTGCAGGGGCCTGAGTGTGGGGAGCCAAGACTGGGAAGCCACTGGTCAATATAGCCCATCTGTGGGGTCTCCTCTCTGTGGCACAAGGGGTGGGTGGTATATTAGAGAAGACATGGGTGGTTGGAATTCTGTGACTTTGGGGTATCCCATGGGCTCTGAGGGAGTTCAACATTGCCTGACCAAGCAGAGCCCCACCTGGCAAATGGGCCTCCCCATTTGGCTCCAAGGTCAGGAACACAGCACCCCGATAAGCCTACAGTTACTGTGCCAGGTTTGCTAGGCTTTGGCTCCCAAAGAACCTGACCTCCCCTTAGAACTTTGTGACTGGGTGCTGGTTTGTGGGTTGTTCACAGCTGTGTCCTGCTCAAGTATCCTCAAGGGCTCTCTATCACAGTACACACTCCAGCTCCTTGTGACATCCTCACAGAGGCCTTGTGGAAGGCCCCTGAGGTCCAGAAAAACACTATCTGCACCTGTTCTTGAGTGTTAGCTGCTGGACTTGGTTGGCCTGGGTGAGACCCTGGAAGCTTCATCCCTTGGCTCCTGGAACAAGTAGTGACAGTGGAGGTCTCCTGGGCTCTGTCAAAGTTGATGTCAACCTATGAAGGGATTGGCAGGATCTGAATGACAGAGATTGCTTTCAGAGAACCTGTGCTTACCAACCACTCAAAATTCAGTGTGCTTTTAGTAATGACAAAGAACTGTTGTTTTTTAGCTGGCTTGATATTTGTTAATCACTGTAGTTCAAATAGCAGAGAGGCAGACGGACACTTTTTTGGGGGAAGATAGCATTTTCAGTGTATCTGTGCCATCAGAGATTAGTGTTTTTTTTTTTTCCTCAAGGTAAATTCATGTGGCTGTTTTGTTCTTTGCAAAAACATTTGTGGCTTTTTTTGGATATAAACTTACCTATTTTGGCAGGAAATTTGAAATTTTGAGAAGAGTGTAGCAAAAAATGACGATCTTTCTTGATATCTGGAAGGTAACTTTTATGAACTGTTTTTCAAATAAAATACATGAGGTGGAATGCATGGGCAATGCACTAGAGAGGGAGGAAACTTCCAGAACACACTGAGAGGGAGGTGGGGCAGGGGAGGGCAACTGAGGGAGAATCTGGCACCACCCACCCAGACAGTTTTCCCTAAGGGGCGAGGGATTAGAGAGAAGATTAGTGCCAGGTCCTGATGGGCACCATGTGCCCCCCCAGGTGCTGCCACAGGGCAGTCAGCACTATGAAGAGCAGAGAGTTGAGCATCCAGGGTGCAGATGCAACATGCTGGAGAGAGGATGCGAGAGTCTATGCCCATAGTATTAGGATATCAGCCTCTGACATCTGGTGTAGGCTTCTTCCTGGGCAGTACATGAGGCCAGGCTCCCAGAGGGAGCTTCAGGGCTGGGAATCCATGGCTCACAGAGTCTAGGGTGGGGCGGAGGGCGGTCCTTCTGCTCCCAGGTGGTGAGGATCAGAATGAGAGGGAAGCTTAAAGATATAAATTTTCTGTATATATCACAAAGGACTCGGATACCAATGTTCCGGTTCCTATTTCTGTTCCCATTCCCTCCCCCCCACCCCTGCCTTCAGAATCCTAACACTGACATTGGATTTGGTCTTCATATGTCAGGCTCTTCAGTCCTGTGTGGGTGTCAGCTCCCTACACTAGCCTGAACATACTTTATGTACATATATTGACTCTTCACAAAGACATCCAAGAGTTTAAATGAAAGCAGAAGTCAAACAAGTGACCCTGAACTTGGGGGCCATTGTGGGGATGCAGTTGGCTGCAGCAATGGTTCACTGTTTCCAGATGACAGAGACCAGAATTGCTCTGGAATTACCACCCACAGAGTGGCCAGGATCCTAAAGGCCTTCCAAAGTAGCTGCTAAAACAACCCAGTAGTCATCCCTTACACTGGTCACATGTCCCTGTAGGTGGGCAATAGAATTTGATACATGCCACCTTCCAAGTACTGAAGCTTAGTGGGAGATGTGCCCTTTGGACAGCTCCCCTTTTCCCTGCCTGCAGTCAGGGAGGGGAGGTGTTCAGGGGATGCTTGCCTTGCCTACCACCTTCCTCTTTCAGGAGTGTTCTAGGTGTGGTTCAAGAGTTGGAAGAACCCCACTTTGTGAACCATCTCTGAGAAGGGAACTCAGGTGTCCCAGGGCCAAATGCAGATGGTCCCTGCTGGTGCCCGTGCCATGTGTTGACTTGGGGACTCTTTTCTTAGGGCTGGTGTTAGGACCCTTGGGGAGGGCCCTCATCTCTTAGAGCTTCAGTCTAGGGGCTGGCCTGAGGACTGGGGCCTGGAAAGTGAATGTCCAGCTCTGCCACCTGGGGGTGAGTCACCAGCACTCTGCGCTCTCTGCTTCTTTCACCCCATGCCATCAAACTTCCTTGAGTCTGAGTTCTTGCTGGAAAGTCCATAAATTCAATGGGCCACACCTGGCTGTTCTCAGTTCCTGAGTGATGAGGAATGAGGTTGAATGTGCCCCCCGACCCCGGCACACTTGGGATGCTGGTCTCTCCTAGGATTAGTCCTGGCTTTATCCTACCGGGATACACTCAGTGTTGGAATCCCTGCTCACTTTCTGTGAAGCTGGAGGCAAGCTACTTAACCTCTGAGCCTCCATGTTTCAGCTGTAAATGAGGATGATGATGGCACTGACCTCTCAGTGAGGTCAGAATACACATGAAACAATTATATAATTATTATCCAGTGTATCAAATGGAATGTAGCCACAGCAGGGGACCTGTAAGTGCAAACAGATGTGCCCTATTGGAAGCAAGAACTCTCAGTACACAGGGAGACAGTATTCCCCTCAAGGTCCAACCCAGGCAGCAGTAGCTCCCAGGGCTCCTGTGGGAGGCCCTCTCACCCCCAGGATGTCTCTGTGGCCTGGCATAGTCCTCTAGCTCTAGCTGTAGTGGAGAGCATGTGGCTCTTGACCATGGTTTCCCTGTCCAAGCTTAACCGGAGGGGGTGGGGGGTGGGGCAGAGTGACATGACTGCCAGGGTGCTTCCTGGAAGAGGGGACAGGTTGAGAAAGAAGGGCTTTCCATTTTCAACCAACGGTGAGAGGACCGAGGAAACCAATGTGGCAACTTCCTACGTTTTGAAGGGCTCAGTGTGCCTGGGGCCCAGTGTGTGAGTCACTGTGGATTAGCTCATGGCATACAGAAACTAGATACCCAGAGAATGCACCCCTGGTGTCCCTGTGCCCCTTCCCTGAAACCTTCAGAAGGTTCTGGAATCTGTTCTGAGGAAGCAAGAGAGAGGCTGTAGAGGTCATGGCATGGGTGGGGCAGATTTCTGGCTCTGTTTGACCCCAAAGGGGCATCCAGGCACTCTCACTATACAGACAAGGACCTGAGGCCCTTGCTGGAAGCACCAGGAAAGATTGAAACTTGAGGGGTTGCGGGGAGGGGGTGGTCACCAGGACAACAGAGGAAGGGCCTGACCCCACAGCTTCAGGAGCAAGGGATGATGCTGCTAAGGGCACCATGACCCACCACACACCTTGTGGTGCCACCCCTGAAGCAATCAACTACAGCTCCCCAGGATAGAGTGGCAAGTGCAAGGGTCTATATCTAGTAGGCAGGTGCCCCCAGGTGCCCTGTGTGTGAGGTGGTCTCTGGGTGCTCATCCTGGCCCAATGGCAGAGAATAGAGAATAGGTTTGAGGTGGCAGTTCCAGGTCAGCTCAGGGGGCTGTAGCAGGGAGAAGCCCACCTCTTGCAGCTGTAATGCAGCCCTGGCAGTCTGACATGGGGGGAGGCCTGGGGAAGGGCTCCGTCCAGCTTCACACACCAGCCTAAAGGACAATAGCATGGTCGATAACAAGGCACTAACAGCAGTCTAGCATCTTGGGTCTCAAGGATTCCCCCAGGAAATCCTGTTACAACCCTGACCCTACCCTGTTGGATGAGGTCACCAAGGCAAGCAGAACTTATGCAAATCATGAACAGAGAGTATAAATAATTAAAAGCTGGGACAGGTGAGACATCAGGCTCAGTGTTCCCTCAAGGAGATCTATCACTGAGGCTGAGAAGGGCTTGTTCTCTGGTGTTAATATCCAGCTTCTGCCCCAGGATCTCCCCCTGTCCCCATGGCATCAAGAGGGTGGGGAACAGGAAGCCAGTGTGTATCAGGAAAGGGCCAGGAGGAGAGGCCAAGAGGCAGGGGTCTGGCCTCACCCTGTGAGCTAAGAAGGCAGGGAGTCAGCAGGAGGCAGGGTTTGAGGCTCTGAGTTCAGCCCCACTGCTGTCTCTAGCCTTCTGCTTAGCAATGTGCTAACCATCTGTTGGCTGAGTACCTCCCTACCCAGCTGCTGTGGCTTGTCCCCTTGAGCACGGAAGCTGTCCTCCTCTCACTCCTGCTCTGCATGGTCCCCAAGTTACAGCATCCATGCTATGTCAGGTCTAGAAGCCTGGGACTGTGCCCCTACCTCAAAGTCCCCCTGCCTGGTCACCTATGGCCACGCTCCAGCCCCCTCCGAGAGGAAGGAGGGCAAAGCCAGTTGCTGCCTTGGGGGCTGTCTCTGTCTACTGGGTGGTGGGCTGTGGCCAGCTTCGTTGTTGGTTAAATGAAGCAGGGCCCTCTAAGTCTCCATCTATCTAGGGGCTGATTCTGTGTGCTGGGGAGGATATTGGCCCAACTCCAACTCCAGGAGCAGGCAGTCCTTGCTGTGTGACTTGGGCAAGTCACCTAACCTGGCTATGCCTCAGTTTCCCAGTGTAGGCAGTGTCCTCCTGGCTCCTCCCCCAGTGGCTATCACCATGCCAATTGCAGGAAGGAGGAGAGTATCTGATGTTATCCTTAGGGTACCTGGAGGTAACTCACAGGACAGCACCCACAGGCAGGCAGGAAGGACAAAATGAGTCCGGTCATAGATAGAAGTGGCTTGACCACAGTGCATCTCCTATTCTGTGCCCCTCAGCTCTCAGAAGCAGCAGGGAACAGAAGAACTTCCCCTATCCCGGCAGGGGCAGCCTATACAGCTTCATCCTGAAGTCTGCTCCCCCTGCCAACCCCAGCAGCTGCTGCCAGGACCCAGAGCCCTGCACAGTGGGGCTCCAAGCCAGGAGAGTGCCCTGGGGAAGACCTTAGCCAGGGAGGAAGCCCAGGGCATCCTGTACTACTGCCATTGGCAGTCTCAGGAACAGCATGCAGGTGAATGGCTGGGAAACCCTCCTCTTACCTGGGGCAGGGTCCCCGCAGGTTCTTGATGCAAGGCAGCAGAAGGTGAAAAGTGCCCAGGCCAGCCACATGGTTGCCTTGGAGGAAGGTAGTGCAGGACAGTGGGCTGAGTACTGACTGGGCTGGGGAGGTGGAGGGGGCTGCCTTTTTGAGGCTGGGGAGGGGCGTGGTTTCTTGCTGAATCATTTTGACCAGAAGCCCTTCATCTCCAGATCTATTGGCCACAAAGGCAACCGCTTCCTTTATAAAAGTTTCCAAGCAGCGATCACTTGCTGGGGGAGGAGGAAGAGAACAGACCTGTGAACAGCCTGGTGCAATGTTCTACCCCAGGACCACACGTGGGAGAGATGCTGCCGTAAAACAATGTGGAGACTTTCATAAGCAGAGTCACTTGACTTCCCTTCCTCAAATTATACACCCCTCTCTCACCTTATCAGGGAGTTCTGAGTGGCCCTTGGCAGGAGACTCTGGTCTCCTGATGTGAGTGGCCATTTTTTCTTGAGCAGGAAAACAGGATCCAGACTGCAGAATCAGAGCATGAACATCGTCAGACATGCATGCACCCTCTGAATGATTTTTGCACCCGGAAATCAGGAAGATTTCCAGTGCAGAGTTTGCCAACTGCACTGTTTTCATGTTCCATTTTTGGGTTCAAAGCTGGTAAAGGAGAGGAAAGAAGAGTGTGTGTCTCAGAGGTTCTGGTGCCCTGGCAATCCTCCCTTTACATGCCCAGCCCAAGGGTTAACAGTGAGCCTCAGAAACTGGGAGGCCTGAGTGGAATTCTGGCTCTGCTTCTTAACACCTATTGATGTTAGACTAGGAACAACATATCTGTGCCTCAGTTTCCTTCTGGGAAGGATGTGGTCAGGATTTAGAAGCTTCCTCAATATGAATACTCAGGGCTGGAATAGCTTCAGAGAATTCTATGTGCCCCTGAGAACGGGGCTGTGCAGGTAGTAGGAAGATGTGACCATGCCATTGTCACCTAGGCTGACTGCATACACACACTCTGAAACAGATCCCAGGGAATCTGTACCAGATGGGTCTGGCTGTGTCATACTGAGTTTTAGGCAGGGAGATTTGAGTTTGTGGGACTGGGATGAGCCACATAATCTCAGGGGCCCTGAGGGCCCTGGTTGCTCTGAAATTTGTTGTGAGGACTGCTATCTAGGTATTTGTCACCAAGCATGGGGGCAGTGCTCAGTATATGGTGGCTGCCATGACTGCCCCCATGGCCCTGCTTGCCCTGACACACTTGGCCCTGGGATCCTCATCTTTTGGCTGTCACATGAGATTTCCAGGATATATTGGGTTTAGTACCATCCTCAGTTTCAAGCATCCACTGGGGAGTCTTGGAATATATACTTCATGGATAGGAGAGAAATAACTGTATAACATTGATAGTCGATGGAGTGATCTGGTAATAGAAATATGCAAAATATCTCTACTGGATACTTCAACCACTTATAGGAAGCAGTTGTCAAGTGACTGTACAAATGATACTTTTGATCATTTTTGGAAATCTAACAAATCTTATGAGTTTGGCTGGTAGATCCTAATGTTGCTGGACAAAGTGGTGAAATAAAAGGATTTGAATTCTTAGCTCAACACTACATAAATGATCCAAAAGCTTCTATGTAGGACTCGAAGGAGACCCTTATCTCCTCTAGCTGTAAAGCTGAGATTGCTGAAAATCAAATACAGAATCTCATCCTTCAATTGCCTGTATGTAAGTTGACCTTCCAGCCTGGCTGAGATCTACTGTTAAAAGAGGGCACTGACTGGGAAGAATGGGATCCTGTAAGTTGGGATGTCCTCATTCTAATTCCAACTTGCAGGATTCCAAGGAAGGTGGGGATATTGACCTCCTATGTTCTGATGGGTGTTCTTTACCAGAGGAAGAGGTGTCCTCACCTTCAGTTGAAGAGTTATCCCTATCTCTGCCTAAGGGGATTCACCAAGGAAGCTGCAATTGTCTCCCCTGAGGCAGTTGCCATGCAAGAAAATGCAAATCCTCTTTAGGGCTCCCTACCATCTCCTTTTGCTTCTAGGCCTATAGTAAAACTCAAGGTAAGGTACAAAGTATGACACACAAGGAGTTGCATTTAACACTGAAAGAAGTGCTTCAGTTTTCCTCTTCTTTTTAAAGGACTTGCACTTGCTAGGTAGGTGCTCTACCACTTGAGCCACACTCAGTCTTTTTTTATTGTAGTTATTTTTTAGATAAGGTCTTGAGTTTTTGTTCAGGGCCAGCCTAAGCCTGCAATTCTCCTACATCTGCCTTCCTTATAGTTGGATTGTAGGTATGTATCACTACACCCAGATTGTTTTTTGAAATAGGGTCTTGATAACTTTTTTGCCCAGTCTTTCCTCAAACAATGATCCTCTTATCTCTTCCTCCTGAGTAGTTGGGATTAGAGATGTATGCCATCACACCTGGCTCAAGTACTTGAGTTTCCTAATTTATACAGAGAGAGGTCTGTGGAACATGTGTGGGAATGGATATTAAAAGGTTTGGGAAAATGGTGGGATAAAGTAGGATCAGGCTGAATTTATGACATGTGCTCAATAAGCAGAGATTCTGCATTTGAGTTGCATCTCAGGGAGTTAGAAAGAATTTTGTAAATTTGACTGAATTGTGGACCAAAAGATGGCCCATAGTAAGCAAATTGGAAATGCTGCACCTGCCTTGGGTTAATGTAGGGGAAGGGATTCAGAGTTGCAGGAAGATTAAAGTATTAAGAGCGTATTTGTCATTTGATATCTACCTACCCACACTGGGAGGGGCTAGAAGATAGAACTTTCACCTACTACTTCGAGAAATAAATTTGTGAGGGGAGCCCTAGCACTCTTGGAGGCTCTGTAATTGCTCTTCTCTGTAGGTCAGACTTTGCTGTAGGAATGACAGCCTAGTGGACACATAGCATGCCACAGTCCCGCACCTGCAATACTCTCCTACTCCTACAGCCTCATGGGGAATTTCCTACCATCATGTGAGAGGAAGAGAAAATCTGTGCCTGGTGTACAGATGGTTCTGTATGACATGCAGGCACCACTCCAAATGAACAGTTGCAACATTGTATCTTCTTTCTGGGACATCCTCTTTCTGGGATAGCCCCTTTCTGGGAAAGTGGTGAAGGGACATCACCTCTGTAGACACAACTTTGGGCAGTGTACTTGGCATCAAGAGAGAAATGGCCAGATAAGCAATTATATACCAATTCATGGAGTATGGCCAATGGTTTAACTGGTACATCAAAGAATGGAAGGAATATGAATAGAAAATTGGTGACAAGGAAATTTGAGGAGGAGATGTTGTGTAGACCTCTCCAAATGGGCCAAGATGTAAAGACATTTGTGTCCCATATGAATTCGTATCACAGGATGACCTCAGAAGAAAGAAGAGTGGATGGGAGGACCTGCTTTGTGGATATCAGCCAGACTCCTCCTCCTGCCACCCCTGTAATCACCCCATGGTCTTCTGAACAAAATGGCTATGGTGGCAGGGATAGAGGTTATGTATGGGGTAAGCAACATGGGGTTCCCCTCACCAAGGTCTTTTGGAGTCTCTGGACACTGGCTCTGAACTGACACTAATTCCAGGGATTCAAAATTGCATTATGGTCCACCAATCAGAGCAGAGGATTATGAAGGCCAGGTGATCAGTGTAGTTGTAGCTCAAGTCCATCTCACTGTGGGACTAGTGGGCTCCTGAACCCATTCAGTGATTGCTTCTCTAGCTCTGGAATGCATAACTGGTATATGTGCATTTAGTACCTGGCAGAATCCCACATCAGCCCCTGTAGAGTGGGGCTATTTTGGGGGGGTAGGTCAAATGGAAGCCACCAGAACCTGTCTTTATCTAGAAAGATAATAAGCCCAAAGCAACCCTGCACACTTGGAGGGACTGCAGAGTTAGTGCCACTATCAAGGGCTCAAAGGATGCAGACCTGGAGATTCCCACTATGTCCCATGCACCTCTCATATCGGGACGTGCAGCAGAAAGCTAGATTTTAGAGAATGACAGTGGATTACATGGTTGACCAGGTGGTAACTCCAATTGCAGCTGCTGTATCAGATGTGGTTTTGTTGCTTGAGCAAATCAATCAAACCTCTGGTATCTATAATGCAATTATTGACCTGGCAAATGCTTTTTTTTTTTTCTTGATTCTTGTTAATAAAGACCACCAGAAGCAGTTTGCTAAACTAGGAATACACCTTCAGGGTCCTCCCCCAGGGCATATCAGTAATTCGGTCCTGTATCCTTACTTAGTTTGCAGGGTTACCTTTCCCTTCCATAAGACCTCACACTGCTCCGTTACATTGATGACATTTTGCTAATTGGCCCTAGTTGGCAAGAAGTAGCAACTACTGTAGACTTTCTAGTGGGACATTTATATGCCACAGGGTGGGAAATAAATCCAATAAAAATTCAGATGTTTACTACCTCAGTGACATTTCTAGGGGTTCAGTGGTGAGGGGTAGGTTGAGATAATATCTGTTGCAGGTGAAGATAAGTTATAACACTCAGCCCCTCCTACAACCGAGACAGAGGCACGATGTCACGTGGACCTCTTTGGATTTTGGAGGCAGCATAGTCTCCATGTGAGTGTGTTACTCTGGCTTATTTCCTGGGGAGACAAAACTGCTGACTTTGAGTGGGACCTGGGACAGGAGAAGGCTCATCCCCAGGTCCAGGCTGCTCTGAGCTTGGACCATCTGATTCAGTAGCTCCAATGGCACTCCCTGTCACTGGCACACAGGGACTTAGGCCCTAAGAGGTGAACCACTGTGTGGCCCTTAGCAGGCTGGCGCAGAGCCCTGCCATCTTCCTCAGATGAACACTCTGACTTTTTTTGTTTTTTGGTTATTTTTAGTAAGATATAGTTCACACACGATGAAATTCACCTATTAATTTTACTATTCAATGACTTAAAAATACATACAATTGTAAAACAGCCACCATAATCATAATATAGGTCTCATCACCCAGATAGTCCACTTTGACACTTTGTGGTGAATATCCTCCCAAATATCCAGCCCCTGGCAAATATGGCTCTCACTTTCTTTTTGCTATTTTCTAATGTTTTGTGGAAATGAAATCACAGAATATAAAATACTTCATATCTGCTTTGCTTTTTTTCCCCATTAATGCTTTTGAGATCCATCCATGTAAATGGAAAAACAATTCTTTTCTTCATAGACTAAATTTAACTTTGGGAGGGAGAAAAATTGTAGGAGACCCAGAGGTAACAGACACTCTGTGTCTTGGTGTCAGGTCTCCCCATAAACTGGCCATTTTATTGATTAGAGTCAGCCAATTTGGACTATATTAACATGTAATTGACCAGGCAGAACTTGGGGTGATTGATTATACTGCCGTTTTTTCTTTTTCTTTTTTTCTGTTATTTATAACACTCTGGCTTTGAGAACAGCCAGGGACCACCTACTGGGCCTTAGCACTTAACTGTGGAGCACCCAGTGGTCAAGGCCGGCCTGGCTGAGCACTCTAGCTTCAGAGAATCCTGATTGACACATGTCAGGGACACGTCTCTTTGTGTGCAAATGTGTATTGTTGTGTTTGTGTCTGTGTGTCTATGTGTTTGTATGTGCATACATCTGTGAGTCTTGGTGAAAGAAGGCTGTGCATATGTGTATATTTTGTGAGCAAGTATGTTTAATGCATGTGTCTATGTCTCTGCACATGTGTTTGCATGTATGTGTGTTAAGTGCCATATTTCTGGGCTTTGAGTGAGAGTTCAGGAGTGCTTCAGGGGTGGTGGGCTCTGTACTGAGGCTCAGGCATTAATTAATTAATTAATTAACTCACTCAGCTTTCTTTAACCTCTTGTTTTGGCTAGCAGAATCAGCACTTCCTGGGAACTGATGGAAATGCAGATTCTCAGGCCCCATCCTAGTCTCTGTGGGTGGGGCCCACTCTGTTTTCTCACATCTTGGCCTCTCATGTTTGGGGAGCTCAGATTCAACCCATCTGTCCTTTCTCCCATCCTCTTTTCTCACCAACATGTGTGGTGCTCTGATCTCCATGGTTTGCCCAGTGCTGACCTTGGCCAGTTGTTCTGCCATGCAAAGAATGTGTCTTTGCACACATGTGTCTTTGTCATGAATCAGGACACCTGCAGGAGAAACCTGGTCCTTATGGTGTGAATGGATGTGGGAGGGATGAGGGGCAGGCCAGGAACACCTGGTTTAGCAAAGCCAAGGCACATGGCTTTCCTCCCCAGTGGATGTGGCACACCAGTAGGATTCATTTCTCAGCCAACTGTGAAGCTGTCTGGTGTGGTTTTATCAGACCTTCCCTGCAGGTTTAGGACCGGGATCCTCTCTCCTGCTCAGGATGGCAGGAAGTGCTGTCCATCTAATTTGAGGAGATCTGGAATTCCAGACCTTGGTAGTGACAGTGTGTTTTGGGTTCTTCTTCTCTCCTGGGTGGATCTCCTGGGAGCTCTGCCGTGTGTCTCCACAGAATGAAAGAGAGAAAGGTTCAGCTGAGGTGGCCTGGTCTCCCCCACTCTCCTCTACCACATCTTTTTTGGCTTTACTGGGGTTTGAACTCCAGGTGTCACACTTGCTAGGAAGGCACTCTACCACTTAAACCATGCCCCAATCCTTTCCTACTTTAGTTATTTTCCAGATAGGGTCTCATGTTTTTCCATGGCGCTGGCCTCGGATCTCCCATGTAGATTGACAGGCGCCAGCTTATTTGTTGAGGGGTCCTCAATAACTTTTTGCACAGGCTGGTCTCAAACAGAGATCCTGCAGATCTGTCTCCCTAGTAGCTAGAATTTGAGGTATGAACCACTGTGCCTAGAGCTCTCGTTGGTTCAGATGCATTGGATTTATTCCAGGGGCCTGTCTTGCACAGACAGCATTGCTCTGTGTGCCCCTGGACAGGCCCTGCCCTCAGGGTCACTTTTGCAACTTGTAAAGAAATCCCACAGAAGTGTGCCCAGTTATCATGTTGGTTTTCTATTGCTGCATAGAAACCACACACCTAGCAGCTTGAATAACGTGCATCTTTATCTCAAGGACTTGGCTGGGCTGGGTCATCTGCTCAAGGGATCATGAAGAAGGCTCCACATCCAAGCTCCTTGCTGGTAGCTGGCAGTTCCTTGAGGGTTGTCACATTGAGGGTCTCAGTTTTTTTCTGGCTGCTGACTTGAAGCCACTTCAGTTCCTAGCTTCCTGGGACTTTCTAATGTGGCAACACTTCCTTAAAGTCAGCTGGGGAAAGCATCTTAGAAAAATGAGTTACAATCTTATAGGATGCTGTTACAGAGGTGACCTCTGGTTGCCTTCATCATATGCTGTTGGTTAGAAGCAAGCCACAGGACTCAGCCTTGCTCCCCGGGAGGGAAGGACTGAGACTGGGGTCATGGGACCTCAGTACAGCTTGTTGCCATACTTACCACAGTTCAGGACAAAAGCTCATTGACTCTCTCCATGGAAAAGGCCACCAAAAAATGGTCACCCTGAGTATAGTTTCTCAGTAAAGGGCTGAAGCTAACTTAAGACAGGACAGGACAGGAAATGGGCCAAATTAGTCAAGAATCTGTCCTTTTCCCAGGGAACATGGTGACTATCAGAGTTCCCGGGGTCACATCAGAAGAGTTCAGGAGCCAAACAGGCTCTCACTGCTGAGCACCATTGAGCACCAGTGACAATAATAACTAGATGGCAACAAAGCGCACCACATTTTCAACCCGTGAGTTTACACACGAAACTAACAATGATCACAATGGTCATTGTGATTCCAACATCCTCTGTAGGCTGTGGGCCAGTCCCTGTTCTCTCTCCCCACGTGGCAGCAAGCATTCTTTTCAGCTTCAGAAAGCACCAAGAGGGCAGCATCAACTCTGCAGTCCTCCTGATCTGCAGGGGCCACAAAAGACAGGGGTTGCTGGTGTGGACTGTGATGTGAGTGGGTTATCTGATATCTCCCAACTCTAGACTCCTTGTCTGTTACAAAATGAAAGAAAGAAAAGGAAGGAGAGAAGGAAAGGAAGGAAGGAGATATGACTGTGTTCACCTTTGAGACTTGAGAGGGATGGGTGGGGTATAATTGATACTCATAGAGAGTGTCAATTACAGTGAATGATTTTTGTTGACATTCTTATAATTGGACTGGCATCACCCAAATCATCACATATCAGATGCTATGTATGAGAATCCTGAAGTAAAGAAAATTTTGCATTCTCTTTCTGCGGGGCTTCTCAGAGCCTTAAGAAGGCAGATATAGTGTATAGGTGCCTATGTTTATTTACAACAGAAAAATGCAGCCACCTCTGCCCTGAGTATCTTCTGACTGCTGCCTACAACTTGGGTTTGAGGTCCCTTGTGTGAGGCAGGTGGGGAGCCACAGAGACGAGGGGTGGGACAGGGCTGAGAGCTGTGCAGGAGATGTGAGCACAGCCTGTAGCTGCTAGTCTGGGGTTCTGACAGTGTGTGGGGTTGCAGACTTGATCTGATGAGGTGTTTCTGCACAGGGTCACCAAAGGACTCCTGCCATGTGGCATTCCCAGCCATGACCCATCACTAAGGCAGCAGGAGGCTGAGGCAGTCTGCCCAGCAGGATGGGTGCAGGCCTGGCTGTCAGGCAACAGAGGCCTAAGCCCCAGCTCAACTGCTTTGGTAATTTCAAGCAAGCAAGCAGGCTCTGTGGGGACCCAATGTCAGTGTATGCTGGCCCTGGCCCTGCTGTCTCATCTGAGGATAAACAGGAATGAAACACCCACCTCCTAGAGTCCTGTAAGGATTAGACATGGCCACATCTATCGGAGCTTAGAACCATCCCTGACACATAACATTTAAGAAGTGGTTGCATTGATTATTTTTTTGGTGATTATAAAAAGCTTCAGTCCCTGAAAGACACAGGAAAGGTCCTCCTGCAGTAGTGAGGGTGACACTGGCTGGACTGTACCTGCCCCTTGGCAGCCAGCCTCCCTGGCACAGCCTCCAGAGCTGCTCTGGAGGCCCAAAAGCACAGGGTGGCCTGAAGCTGGTGAGGCAGGGTAGATGGAGGTGATCAGAATAGTTGTCTGTTACTCACTGCCTCCTACATGCACACTAACTGCTGAGGTGGGTGTGAGTGTCCCCACTCACAGACAAACAACATATGACATGCATAGACTCCCAGATCTTTCCGACACCTGGGCAGTAACCTGGATCCTCTGCCCTACTGTCCCCAGCAGAGCCATCTCTTTCCAAACACATCTGCCCAGGGAAACATATGGGAGCCCTGGCATTTGAGTAGACACAGGGTCCTGAGGGAAAAGCCTGGCAGGTGACATCCTCTAAAAGCCTATTGTTTCTATGGAGGCGGGGATGAGCATGGGGGTCAGAAGACCTGCTTGGGTGGGATTTGAGCAGGTGGGTTCAGTCTTAGGAAGGATGATCCTTCTGTCTCCCATTCAGCAAATCCATCAACACCATGCCCAGCATAGGGGACAGTGAGGCCTAGATGCAACCACTGAGGACCCTGCTGGGAGGGAGGGCACAGCCTACTGGGTTCTTTGCTCTCTGGAGCCTTTGGGCAGAGCAGAGAGAGGCTATTTGCTTGCAGTGCAGCTCTGTGGGCTGGGTGGGGGCATGCAGAACCCTCACAGGACCCTAGGACATGTGATTATTTGGGGACATTCTTGTCCTGGGACCTGGCACACATTTGACCATGTAGGGTGTTGGGTTGACTGGAATCCTTCAGGGCTCACAGTGGCCCTACTGGCTCTTTCCCCAGCAGCCCAGCTATACAGTGAGAATTACACAGGATCCCTGAGAAGACCCATCACGTCCAGACCAGAGCTCAAGCTTTCATGGGCCTTATTGCCACCCAACTGCATGGCTTCATCAATTACAAATATGAAAATGATAATGAGAGCAATAATGAGTGTACAGTACCTGCCAAGTACCTGGCATTTCCCTAAGCACATTATGACCATTTCCTCCCTCCCTCCCTCCCTTCTTTCTTTCTTTTCTTTCTTCTCCTTTTTGGTTTTTTGAGACAGGTTCTTGCTATGTAGCCTAGGCTGGTTTCAGACTTGATCTTCCTGACTCAGGCTCCCAAGATCAGAAATTATAGGTGTGTGATAACACACATAGCCAAGTATTTCTTTCTTTTTCTTTTCAAAAACCTTATTTCAATTGATGAATTTAAATCATATATATTTATGATGTACAAATGCTATTTTAAAAGATGCATACCCTGCAGCATGGCTGACTTGAGCTAGCTAACACATGCATCCCATCCCACATTTATTCGTGGTGAGAACACTTATAATCCTCTCCTAGCAAATTCTGAGTTTGCAATATGCCATTATTAACTGTATTCACCGTGTTGTACAATACATCTCTTGAATGGACTATGTCTTCATCTTATAGATGAGGAAACTGAGGCACACAGAGGGTGAGAGGTTGCCTGGAGTTATGCAAAGCTGGGGTTCAGGCTAGCAGGGTGGCCCTGGCTCCTGAGTCCTCTCCACTGACCTCTTGCAGGAACAGATATTGACTGCCTGGACCCTCTGCTGGGCCCTGTGCCTCTGGATAGGGTGAGAGGGGCTGCAGGCTTCTCAGCCTGCAGATTCAGCTTGGAAAGGGGTGGGGTCTCTGATAGCATCCCTGTGTTCAGGGAGAGCAAGAGGGGCAGGCAGCACTGATCTCCAGAAATGTCCACAACCCTGACTGTTCAGAGAGAGATGGCCTTGAAGGAATCTTAATGTGCACACAAGATTTTCTCTGTACATAAACAAGGTGTGAAAGAAACACAAAGCCCCAGGGAGGTTACCAGAGGTGCTGGGAGTGGGAGGGGCTTCAACTTCCTTTATGATCTGTTTGGACTTCTAGCTGGGTTAGAAGACTTTTTTTTTTTTTTTTTTTTGGTTTGTCTTTCTATTTCTCTGTGCAGAATTTAACTTCACATTTCTCCAGAGCTGTTGGGCCTGTAAGGAGAACACATCCACAAGGTGGCGCGGTGACCTAAGATATGACTTTGTGTGTTTCTTTTGAAGAGACAGTGTCTCACTGTGGTCCAGTCCTTTAATTCCTGGGCTCAAGTGATCCTCCAGCATCGGCCTCCCGAGTACCCCGTTACTACTGGCATGCACCACCCCACCTGTCTGCATTTCTCACCTTTTCACTCAAGAGTTCCTGGGACATCTGACAGCTGCATTCTGGGCCAGTCTCTTCAGATGTGTGTCATGGTGCCTCCCCTCTCCCTTGCACTTGGACCTGGTGCAGCCCCCACATCTGCTCTGCAGCAGTGGCAAGGACGAAAACATCTTGGTCCTCTGTGGGGAAACACAGCTCTGCCCATAATGAACAAAGCTCTCTGCAATTCCACCCTCAGCCAGTGGGGGCACCCTGCACACAAAAATCTCTGGCTTGCAGGCCCTTTGCACTACATTCTTCACAGAGATAGAAAAATCAATCCTAAAATCATATGAAAACAAAAGAGACCTCGAAAAGCCAAAGATATTCTGAGCAAAAAGTCAAATGCTGGAGTTGTCATAATTCTTGACTTCAAACTATACTACACAGTCATAACAATAAAAGCAGCATGATATTGACACAAAACCAGTGGAACAGAAGACCCAGATATGAATCTGTGCAGCTACAGCCACAAAGGAGCTCAAAGCACAAGAGGGAGAAAAAACACCTTTTCAACAAATGCTGCTGGGAAAACTGGATATCCACATGTAAAAGACTGAAACTAGATCCCTATCTCTCACCCTGAACCAATATCAACTCAAAGTGGATAAAAACCTTAATATGAAATCCAAAACTTTGAATTAACTACAGGAAGCAGTAGAAAATACACTGAAATATATAGCATAGGGAACGGCTTCCTAAATAGAATGCAAATGGCTAAGCAACTAAGAGAAAGAATGAACAAATGGGACGGCATCAAACTAAAAAGCTTCTGCAGAGCAAAAGAAACAGTCACTAGACTTAGGAGACTTCCCACAGAATGGGAGAAAATCTTTGCCAGCTATTCGTCCAATAACAGATGTACAGGGAACTCAAAAACTCAACACCCAGAGAATCGATATCCCAATGAAGAAATGGGCACATGAATTGAAAAGGGAATTTTCAAAGGAAGAGGTACAAATGGCCGATAAATACATGAAGAAGTGTTCAATTTCCCTAGTTATAAAAGAGAGGCAAATCAAAAGTACATTAAGAGTTTGTCTCACCCCAGTTAGAATGGCCATCATCAAGGGCAATAACAGCAACAAATGCTGGCAAGGATGCAGTGAATCAGGAACCCTTATACACTGTTGGTGGAAATGCGAATTAGTAAATTAGTACAACCATTATGGAGAGTCCTCCACAAGCTAAAGATAGCCAGGTGCTGATGGCTCACGCCTGTAATCCTAGCTACTCAGGAGGCAGAGGTCAGGAGGATCGCAGTTCAAAGCCAGCCCAGGCAAATAGTTTGCATGACCCTATCTTGAAAAACCCTTCACAAAAATAGGGCTGGTGGAGTGGCTCAAGGTGAAGGCCTTGAGTTCAAGCCCCAGCACCACAAAAATATACCTAAAGATAGAACTGCCATATGAGCCAGTGATACCGCTCCTGGGCATCTATCCAAAGGAAGGTCAGTCAGGATACAATAGAGACACCTGCACACCCATGTTAATTGCAGCACTGTCCACAACAGCTAAGCTATGGAAACAACCCAGATGCCCTACAACTGATGAATGGATCAAGAAAATGTGGTATCTATACACAATGGAGTTTTACTCAGCCATAGGAAGAATGACACCATATGGTTTGAAGGTAAATGGATGCAATTGGAGGACATCATGTTAAGTGAAGTAAGCCAGACTTAGAAAGACAAAGGCTGCATGTTTTCTCCTATATGTGGGAGATCCAAAAAATAAACATATACACAAAAATAAGCATGATTATATAGAAACTAATATGTAGAACATATTTTTTCTATTTGTGATAGTGGAACTACTTTATAGAACTCGGGGAAGGAGGGAAAGGAAAAGAGAATGACAGAGCATCAGTAATATCATAAAAGATTACATCTGTGAAGGTAGAGGATATAATATGTATTGAAAGCTGTTGAAAAAGGGGGGTGAGTGGGAAGAAGTAAGGGAGAGTAATGGAAAGGCTTGAATGGATCAAAGTAAACTATACTCATAGTGGGGATATGTCAAGAAACCCCTTTGAACATTGATTTAGAAATTAAAATGAAAGACGGGACTGTAAAATTGGTACATTGCATGTATGTAATTGTGGGAAGGGGAGGGTGAACTAAGAGATTAAGGTGATGAAACATTGTTGATGGACTTTACATAACTCTATGAAATAGAACACTGAAACCTCTTGTGATTGATTGAAGTGGGGCGGGGTGGGGGGGGTGGGTCCAGGGGGAGAGTTGGTGGGGGTGCTGTAACCAGTGTACAATATAAGCCTATTTGGAATTGTCACAATGAATCCCCCCTGTACAGTGGTAGTACCCTTTGCACTACCACCCCCTTTCCCTTTACATCTTGGGTTGTGAGTGGCTCTACTCTGCTCCACTGTTGAGCTTAGTGGTCTGTCATCCTCACACTCTGCAGGCCAGGAGTGCAGAGTGCGCATGGTGGAGATACCTGTTTACAGGAGGCTTGGCAGAAGGTCTAAGGGCAAGGCTGAAATCATGGAAGTCTTGTTCACTCATGTGTCTCAAGTTGACACTGGCTGTAATATGGATGACCCCTCCATGCTGACAGCCCATGAGGCTCCCTCATAGATTCCTCATAGCATGGTGATTGAGTTCTGGGTGTCCCCTGGAGCAGAGGTGGAAGCCCATCATCTTTAGTGACTTAGCCTTGAAAGTCACATAGTGTCACTTCTGTAATAATCACAGATCCATCAGGTTCAAGAGATGGGGAAATATGGCAGGTCCCTTTCTTGCTAGGACAGTGTCATTGTTACATGGTAAGGAAAGTAGGAAGCATTGGACTATCGTTTCATCTTTGGGAAGTAAACTGCTACAAGTGGTCCAGAAAGAATTACAATCTAGCCCTCCTGGGAAGGGACCCTGTGTCCCCCGAGTTCACCCACCCAGTGCAGTGGCTGTCACAGCTGGGGCAGGAGGTGGGGCCTGCATTCTTGGGCTTAGGAGGGGCTGGGCCCATCCCAGCTGATGAAGAAGAGAATTGTAGAGATTTAGCTATGATGGAGCCCTGGATCAAACCCATCCTGAATTTTACTTACTGCTAGATTTCGCAGGTAAGAGTTACCCCAAGTTTTCTTTACTATTTAAGACCATTGGAGCTGGCTTTTCCTGTTCTGTTTTTTTGGCATGAAAGGGCCTGCTGACAGACATAGAAAGCGAGTTTCTGGGGGGTGGGGGGGGCCTCAGGGCTATAAGTTGCTAGCGGCCAGAAAATGAGGGAGATGGAGAAGACAGAAATGGAATTTACCAGGATAGCCAAGCTTTCCAGAGTGGCAGGAGCCTAGAAACACAGGTAGGGCTCATGAAGGTGCCACAGGCATGGTCTGTTTTTGGCAGGCGGTAGTGGAGTTGGCTCTTGGAGGTGAAAATATTCTTTGCCTGGCCCCACTGCTGTGACATCTATGCAAAGGTGAATTCAAGCCCAATGTGGCTTTCAACAACCCCACTACCTAAGGAAGCCAAGTGAAAATGCTAGATTTAAACCTCAGATAATATATACATCTCTAGCATAAGTATGTCCTAATGTTGCATGGGATATACTTACACTAAAAATTACTTGTTTTTGGAAATTCATATTGAGCTGGGTACTGCGTGTTTTTGTCTGCTAATTCTAGCAGATGACCTTTGGTGGCCTGGAGAAATCGAGAGCTGGAGGGGTTGCCAGCTCTTGATGGCTCTACCATGAGGTCAGCCCCTGGGTTGGAGCTTGGTCACCAAAGCAAGGGCCACACCCACAATCCCCAAGACAGGATGAGTTTCCTGACTTCTCTGCCCATCATGGTTTGTGGGTACAAAATGCCCCCAGAAGCCCCGATGTCATTCTGTCCCCTGTGGGTACTCAATTTTGGACTGATCAGGTGGGCTCACTTGACAGTCATTTTAGGCTGGTTGTCCTGTATTTCTGCTGTGTTTGCCAGCAATGATGACTAACAACATTATGTTATTTAGGGGATTTGTGAGGGATGCAGCAGCCTCCTACCAGCCTCTGCATGGGTGACAGGAGGTGAGAGCTCTCTCAGCAAGCTCCCTGTGCCTACCCTGATTGGGGACCTAGCTCCAGGCTGGGCCCAAGAGGTTCAGACAGGAGTGGTGTCTTGCAGGGAGCTGAGGCCAGACTTGCTGTTTGCCTGGGGCTGCTTGGTGGGCTTGTAGCATCACCTGGCTCTATATTCCTCTATTAGAAGCTTGGTGCCTGTCCAGAGTCTCTGGGCTGAAGAGAGCTTCCTGGCTCACAGCTCAAGGTCATGCCCTTTCTGGGGCTGCCCAATCTCCCTGATTACCCTGCCCTCTTCATGGCAGGACATCTCTGCAGGCATATTGCAGCCCCACAGTTGTTTGCTTCTCAGGAATTCATCTGCAACAAGTGGGATGCACAGGCTCCCTAGAGGGGTTTTGATGATTAGGTAGGAGTTTTCTTGAAAGGAAAGAAAAGAGGTGAAGGCAGAGGGAGCAACAAAAGTGGGGCATGGCATGCAGGTGTCAGGGTGCTTTTCTTAGAACAATTGTGATGTTCCACGTGACTGGAGCTGGAGATTGGTCTATCAGGCCTCTCATATGGCCCTGGATCTTTGGGTCAATGGTTGAGCTGCCTAGCTCTGGACAGTTCACTAGAGGTTGAACAAACAATGAAACAGTAAACTACTTTGCAGTCATCAGTGGGGCCAAATGTCAAATAGCTTCCCTGTATATAGACATGTGACCTATGGCCTACTGGGGAGAACCAAGAGATGTGTGTAGATGTGGACTCTGTGTATCCTAAAATAGCTCTCCACTATCCTGCCGAGACACCTCCCATCTACCTGTGGTGCAGGGAGTGGCTGGGCCCCTGGAGCTGGTGTGGTCTCAGGCAGGGGCTCCAGGGGGCCCATGAGTGCCAAGGAAAGCATCTCTCTGCCCCTTCTGCCCTCCTTCTGCCTTCTAGTCAAATCTGGGAATGGTGCTCCACCTTTAAGATCTCAGGTGACTGCATTCAGTCCCTCCTCCAGTACCCACTCCAGTTTAATCCTCCACCTCAAGATACTGAAACCCATATGTAAAGTTCCTTTTCTTTGTGTTGACATATTCACAGGCTCCGTGTTAGGACATAGACATCTCGGGCCACAGGATGAGTGGAAGAAGGAAGCAGTTCCTTTGCTGCCAGGTTGCTCAGAGATGGCCTCGCCTGGACCTCTACTCTTGGAGGAGGTTGGTGAGGCCTCTAGAGACTTTGTTTACAGCCTGCGAAGCTCTATTTTCAGTCTTGGGAAGGGAGCAGAGTTGAGTGCTCAAGACAGACCCTGAGATGCTGTTTGGAGTACATGTGACACATGGTGGGGGCTCCCGGTGAGAGATGTAATCTACCAGTGGACTATGGCTAGATCCTGAAGGATGTCATACTCCAACCCACAGCCTAGAGCCAGTTGCCCAGGCAGCCAGATGCCTTCTGGCCCATAGCTGTCAGCTTCACTTGCTTTTGTACAACTTAGAATACACTGGAGAAGAAAGTCACATTGTTCCCCTGTTCAGTCCACCTTTGGTAGCCTCACCCAGACTCCCCAGGTAGGCCACCTCCAGTCATAGCATCCCCCAGAAACTCCTCTTCCCACCCTGAAGCTTCCCTGGATTCCTGGCCTGCATGTAAATCTCTGCCAAAAGCCCCATTTGGAGGCTGACTGCTGGGCAAGGTAGTCTTTGCTTATTTTTTGTCAGGATGCACAGGTGGAGGACTGAGGGAGTGAGGCAAGCAGGGATGGCAATCTGAGCAGGTTCCGACCATGGGCAGCTAGGCTCAGTCACCCTGGGGCCTCATAGTGGGACCACAGTGATGGTGAGGAAGGTGCTGGCCAAGGGCTGAGGGCAGGGGCTCTGGTCTGTCCCTCCTGTAGACAACAGGGGCAGAACTTATGTGGCCCCTTCGTGAAACCTGGACCTGGCAAGGCACTGGGATGTGGGCAGAACCCAAGAGTACTGTGTCAGGGTCCAGGTAACTTTCCTGGTGGGATTCTTGGTTCTTACAGTAACTGCACATCAGGATGGCTAACAAACTCTGCAACATGCAGGTTCTCGGTGTTCCCTGACCCCACATGGGGCTTGGGGACAGCATTTCCAAAGCTCTCTGGGGGACCAGGTAGCACCTTGTACATTGTTCACCTACATACCCATCTTGGGCTCTCCTCTACCTTCCCTCCATGGTCCCCTTCTGTCTTTTCACAGAATGTGTGAAGATGGCATTTCTGCCTCAGCCTCCTTCTGTGCCTGAGGATCCGTTTATTACCACAGTGTTAATTAAGCACTGGGTGAGTCCTCCTGGCACATATCATAACTCCTGGGTGTCATTCATTTGGCTCAATTGCTGATACAGAACCAAGGATAAATGTATCGTCCATCATCAGCATCTTGAGCTTTTGAGTGAAATTTCCAGCTTGCATCTTTTTTTTTTTCATTTTTCTTTTATTATTCATATGTGCATACAAGGCTTGGTTCATTTCTCCCCCCTGCCCCCACCCCCTCCCTTACCACCCACTCCGCCCCCTCCCTCTCCCCCCCCAATACCCAGCAGAAACTATTTTGCCCTTATTTCTAATTTTGTTGTAGAGAGAGTATAAGCAATAATAGGAAGGAACAAGGGTTTTTGCTGGTTGAGATAAGGATAGCTATACAGGGCATTGACTCACATTGATTTCCTGTGCTTGGGTGTTACCTTCTAGGTTAATTCTTTTTGATCTAACTTTTCTCTAGTACCTGTTCCCCTTTTCCTATTGGCCTCAGTTGCTTTAAGGTATCTGCTTTAGTTTCTCTGCGTTGAGGGCAACAAATGCTAGCTAGTTTTTTAGGTGTCTTACCTATCCTCACCCCTCCCTTGTGTGCTCTCGCTTTTATCATGTGCTCATAGTCCAATCCCCTTGTTGTGTTTGCCCTTGATCTAATGTCCACATATGAGGGAGAACATACGATTTTTGGTTTTTTGAGCCAGGCTAACCTCACTCAGAATGATGTTCTCCAATTCCATCCATTTACCAGCGAATGATAACATTTCGTTCTTCTTCATGGCTGCATAAAATTCCATTGTGTATAGATACCACATTTTCTTAATCCATTTGTCAGTGCTGGGGCATCTTGGCTGTTTCCATAACTTGGCTATTGTGAATAGTGCTGCAATAAACATGGATGTGCAGGTGCCTCTGGAGTAACAGTCTTTTGGGTATATCCCCAAGAGTGGTATTGCTGGATCAAATGGTAGATCGATGTCCAGCTTTTTAAGTAGCCTCCAAATTTTTTTCCAGAGTGGTTGTACTAGTCTACATTCCCACCAACAGTGTAAGAGGGTTCCTTTTTCCCCGCATCCTCGCCAACACCTGTTGTTGTTGGTGTTGTCCAGCTTGCATCTTTAAGGACATGGTTGGTCTTTCTTGAGCACAGCTTCTCTCTGCATGGATGTGTTGAGGATGGATTTCAGGGCCTGTGTGCCATCCCCAGTGGCCTTATTTAGTCTTGAGGTAACCTACTTTGTGTATGCACCCAATTGCAGGGCTGGCTCAGGTGGCTGGGGTTGCAGTTACTATTTAATATCTGAGGACCCCTCAGCCAGGATCAGAATGGATGCTCACCCACCTCAGTTCTTCATTTGGTTTCTTCGTGCAACATTTTATTATAAAATTTTTCAAACTTTTTCAGAAAAGTTGGAAGAATTGTTCAGTAAACACTCATTTATTCACCGCCCCCAGGTCCTACTATTAGCTTGTTCATTTGTTTAATCACATATTGATCCAGGAACCAAAACCTTTTGCTCTTGTGGTACACTTCAAAACAAGTTGCCCTTCTGTTGGAGCTGAGTCCCAGTAATGCCCACTCTGCCCAATAATTGCTTCATTTCCATTTAAACTTCCCCAGAAAAGGGAACTCACTACCTACTCTGGCTCCCTATTCCATCTTCTGCTACTGGCCCTGTTTGGGGCTAGAGGTTCAATGAGGGTCTCATTGCTCCCAGACTTAGCACTGAAGGCAACTGCCTGGGAGTCAGTGGTTCCTACTTTGCATTCAAACACCCTGGAGGAGTCATTAGTGCCCAAAGGCAGGCCCGGTCCCAGGATTCTGACCCCAGGTTTCCTGCAGCTCTGAGAACTTGCCTTCTATCTCCCAGGGAAGCCCTTGAAGGTTAGTGTGTGTGTGTGTGTGTGTGTGTGTGTACAATTATCCCTAAAATGACTGGATGACCTAAAGTGGTAGTCAGTCTTGGGCTTCCTTTTGGAGTAAGTCTGGGTACATAGTTCCTGGCCTGTGGATGCCATAGCATTTACCCCCGAGAAAGACCATCACCATCCTTCTCCAGGTAGCCTCATGCACCTGGTTGCTGGCCGTGTGAAGCAGGCAGCTGACAGGAATGTTACTTGTGTTCTATGCATGTTTCCTTCCCAGGTGGTAGTTATCTCCACAGAGGCTGGCTCAGGTCACTCAGAGGTCTCTTGGTGGCTTTCCTCTGTACTTGAGTGTCACCATCTCTGCTGATCATTAGGGGATGGAATCCTTACTAAGTCCCTGGAGAGAGATGTCATCATGAGAATTTGTCAAACTGTCATATCCAGCAACCTTTCTTTGCCCAATTTCTTCTTTTCCAAAGCTAAAATGTTCAGTTAAAAAAAAAAGTGTGTGTCTCCAGTAATGCTTTTTTTCTGCAGATTGGGAAACAAATTTCACACTCTGCTTTTGTAAATTAAGTCATTAAAAACAGGGTAAATGTGTGTTAATGGTAGATGGCTTATTAGTACCTATGTAGATAAGAGAAAGGGTGTGAATTTCATTAATTTCTCTCTGCTTTGGGGTTTGGCTTGAGTTCAATGGCCCTCCTTGAATGAACTCTTGTAAAAGCTTTAATTAACTCTTGCAAGTGTCAATATGTTTTTATCACTTTCTGCAGCCCAGCATTCTCCTGTTGACCGATTTACTTGGATGTTCCTGGACTTCCAGAAAGAAAGGAGGTGGGTTCAGTTGCTTTATAGGCTGTGGCTTGAGGTGATTCCTTCCCATCAGAAATGATGATGGGACTTCCAAGATGGCGGCTAGAGGTAGGAAGCAAAAAGCGACCCTCCTATAGTGAAATCTTGGAGAGATGCTGGAGACACACTTTGCAGGCATAATCACCGAGAAAAGGCATAACTTTGACCCCTCCACATCTCCAGCCGGTGCAGAGAATCTCCACTTCACGTTAAACGGAGAAACGAGGAGGGCCCCTGGGGCCGCCAGTGGCCGGCGCCCATACGGCTTGGGAAGACGTGGACCAGGTGAGCTTCACGGTACTGCGGTAGCCCCACAGACAAGCCTGGGCCAGAGCAGCATAGCCCCCTGGACAGACTGACCTCCACCCGGGAAAAAAAAAAGTGAAACTGAGCAATAAGCAATAAGAACAGTTAAGACACGCTGGAAAGAGGGTGGGGCGCCCTGAGAGCTGAAGATTGGGGGAAGGGAATCCTTCCTGGGACTGTAAATAAACAGGCCAGGCGGGCCGGAGAGCCTCTGGCGGGAGCGGGGCGCGCGCCCAGCAACCAGGAGCGGGAAAGCTTGTGAGAGGAGGGAAGACCCACTTTCCACGTGAACTGTAAACAAACATGGTGGCTGGCAGGAGCAGCAGCACCGCCCAGTAAGCAGGAGCAGGAAAGCTTCTGAAAGTGGCAGTGGGAGGAAAACTTCAGAGGAGAGGGGGGAAGACCCACCTCCCACATGAACTGTAAATAAACACGCAGGCCTGACAACGCGGGGGCAGTGTCACCTTTCCCAGTGCTTGGGAAGGGGAAAGCCTGTAGCAGAGGCTCCCGCACAGGAGAACTCTGAGCAAACAAAGCCTGTGGGACCAGGTGAGTGCTAGCTCACCCCAGAGATCTGCATAAATAATGCCGCCAGCTACAGGCTGAGAGCAGCAGGCAGGCAAGCCACAGTTGCAGATACCACTCTCAGAACTGTCTCCAGACGCTTTTTTTTTCTTTTTCTCCCTACCTTTGATGAGAGAACAACCGAATTACACCTGCAAGCCGAAAAACTTACTGAAACTGTATTGCATTTGAACTGGGGACACTTGGTGGGGCTTTTTTTTGTTTGTTTTTTGTTTTTTGTTTTTTTTGTGTGTGTGTGTGTGTAGTTTTGTTCTACTTTATGCATCCCCTTTCATGAGACAACTGCAGAACAACATCTGAGGCACCAACTCCAGGACTGGAGATTGAGACGGACACCAAAATTACTAAGACTGAAACTGCATTGCATATAAACTTGGAAGTTTTTTGGTTTTTTTTTTTTAATTTTCTATTTTCCATTTTATTTTAATTCATTTTTATATATAGATATTACTTTCATTTACTTATTTTTTATTTTTTTATCTTTGATTTTCAATCCTCTCTCTGTCTCTCTAATGTCTGTTCAGCTTACTGTCGATTAGTACACTAACACTCCCTGTTTATACCTTTGAAACTCTCTTGTCTGATACCTTGTTCTGCTTTCTCCCTCTTGTCTGTATATTTGTTTTCCCCTTTTCTTTAACTTCTTGCTTTCCATCTCAGCTCACTCTTCCATTCTAAATATTACCATTGTTATTATTACAAGCTAGAAAATACTTAATTACACACAGTACAGGGACAGTAACAACACCAAGGACAATGACAGGAAGACAAAAAAACCAGGGAAACCAGTTTCCCCACAGCAAAAAATTAGTACAGGAACCAGAGGGGAATGAAGAGAACAGAAACTCAGATCCAGACTCCAACAAAATGAAGATAAACTATGCCAAAGGACCCAATGAAGACTACAAGAATAATTTAAAAGAAGACATACTACAGGTACTCAATGAGAATTTTATAGAGATGATACTGGATAGGGTCAACCAAAATGTACAGGAGACACTCAAGAAATTCCAAGACAATAAAAATAGAGAATTTGAAAAAGCAAAAGAAGAAATAAAGGAAACCATAGAAGCACTGTATAAACACCAAAGTGAAAGAGAGAACACAATGAATAAATGGATAAATGAACTCAGGACAAAAATAGACAACAATAAAGAAGAAAACTGCCAGGATATGGAAAACCTCAGAAAAAAGAATGAAACAGAACTGCAAAACAAAACGGACGGCCAATCCAGCAGAATAGAACAAACAGAAGACAGAATCTCAGAACTTGAAGATGAAATGGTAATTAAAGGAAAAACTGAAGAACTATTAATTAAACAACTCAAGACCTGTGAAAAGAAAATGCAAGAACTCACTGACTCCATCAAAAGACCAAACTTGAGAATCATGGGCATCGAAGAAGGAGAAGAGGTGCAAGCGAAGGGAATGCGTAATATATTCAACAAAATAATAATGGAAAATTTCCCAAATCTAGAGAAAGATATTCCCATACAAATGCAAGAGGCCTCCAGGACACCAAACAGACCAGATCAAAATAGAACTCCTCCACGACATATCATCATTAAAACAACAAGTTCAGAAACTAAGGAAAGAATATTGAAGGCTGTAAGAGAGAAAAAACAAGTAACATACAAAGGTAAACCCATCAAAATCACAGCAGACTTCTCAACAGCAACATTAAAAGCAAGAAGAGCGTGGGGTGAGATCTTCCGGGCACTGAATGAAAATAACTTCAACCCCAGGATACTCTACCCAGCAAAGCTATCATTCAAAATAGATGGAGCAATAAAAGTCTTCCATGATAAGCAGAAACTAAAACAATATGTGACCACAAAGCCACCATTACAAAAGATTCTGCAAGGGATCCTGCACACAGAAAGTGACATCCAACTTAACCATGAAAAGGCAGGCAGCACCAAACCACAGGATAAGAAAAAGCAAGACAGTAGAGAGTAACATCAAGTTAGGTACACACAATCAAACCTTCAAACAACTAAGACAACTAAATGGCAGGAATCACCACATACCTATCAGTACTAACGCTTAATGGACTTAATTCACCCATCAAAAGACACCGTTTGACAAAATGGATTAAAAAAGAAGATCCAACAATTTGTTGCTTACAGGAGACTCATCTCACCGACAGAAATAAGCATATGCTTAGGATGAAAGGCTGGAAGAAGATTTACCAAGCCAATGGCCCCCAAAAACAAGCAGGAGTAGCAATACCTATCTCTGACAAAGTAGACTTCAAACCTACATTGATCAAACGAGATAAAGAAGGACATTCCATACTAATAAAAGGGGAAATAGACCAAAAGGAAATAATAATCATCAATCTGTACGCACCCAATGTCAACGCACCCAATTTCATCAAACATACCCTGAAAGACCTAAAAGCATATATAAACGCCAACACAGTGGTTGTGGGAGACTTTAACACTCCATTATCATCAATAGATAGGTCATCCAAACAAAAACTCAAGAAAGAAATCCTAGATCTAAAATATGCAATAGATCAAGTGGACCTAGTAGATGTCTACAGAACATTTCATCCAACCTCTACACAATATACATTCTTCTCAGCAGCCCATGGAACCTTCTCCAAAATAGATCATATCCTAGGGCACAAAGCAAGCCTCAGCAAATATAAGAAAATAGAAATAATACCGTGCATACTATCTGACCACAATGCAGTAAAAGTAGAACTCAACAACAAAAGTAAAGACAAAAAACATGCAAACAGCTGGAAACTAAATAACTCATTACTTAATGAAGAGTGGATCATCGATGCAATAAAAGAGGAAATTAAAAAGTTCCTGGAAGTCAATGAAAATGAAAACACAACCTACCGGAACCTATGGGACACAGCTAAGGCAGTCTTGAGAGGAAAGTTTATAGCCATGAGTGCATATATTAAAAAGATTGAAAGATCCCAAATCAATGACCTAATGATACATCTCAAACTCCTAGAAAAACAAGAACAAGCAAATCCCAAAACAAATAGAAGGAGAGAAATAATTAAAAATAAGAGCTGAAATCAACGAAATAGAAACCAAAAAAACCATACAAAGAATTAATGAAACAAAAAGTTGGTTCTTTGAAAAAATAAACAAGATCGATAGACCCCTGGCAAACCTGACTAAAATGAGGAGAGAAAAAACCCAAATTAGCAGAATTAGGAATGCAAAAGGGGAGATAACAACAAACACCATGGAAGTCCAGGAAATCATCAGAGACTACTTTGAGAACCTATATTCAAATAAATTTGAAAATCTAAAAGAAATGGACAGATTTCTAGATACATATGATCATCCAAAACTGAACCAAGAAGAAATTAATCACCTGAATAGACCTATAACACAAAATGAAATTGAAGCAGCAATCAAGAGTCTCCCCAAAAAGAAAAGTCCAGGACCTGATGGATTCTCTGCTGAATTCTATCAGACCTTTAAAGAAGAACTGATACCAACCCTCCTTAAACTGTTCCATGAAATAGAAAGGGAAGGAAAACTGCCAAACACATTTTATGAAGCCAGTATTACACTTATCCCAAAACCAGGCAAAGACACCTCCAAAAAGGAGAACTATAGGCCAATCTCCTTAATGAACATTGATGCAAAAATCCTCAACAAAATAATGGCAAACCGAATTCAGCAACACATCAAAAAGATTATTCACCACGACCAAGTAGGCTTCATCCCAGGGATGCAGGGGTGGTTCAACATACGAAAATCAATAAATGTAATAAACCACATTAACAGAAGCAAAGACAAAAACCACTTGATCATCTCAATAGATGCAGAAAAAGCCTTTGATAAGATCCAACATCATTTCATGATAAAAGCTCTAAGAAAACTAGGAATAGAAGGAAAGTAGCTCAACATTATAAAAGCTATATATGACAAACCTACAGCCAGCATTATACTTAATGGAGAAAAATTAAGACCATTCCCTCTAAAATCAGGAACCAGACAAGGATGCCCACTATCTCCACTCCTATTCAACATAGTACTGGAATTCCTAGCCAGAGCAATTAGGCAAGAAGAAGGAATAAAAGGAATACAAATAGGTAAAGAAACTGTCAAAATATCCCTATTTGCAGACGACATGATCCTATACCTTAAAGACCCAAAAAACTCTACTCAGAAGCTTCTAGACATCATCAATAGCTATAGCAAGGTAGCAGGATATAAAATCAACATAGAAAAATCATTAGCATTTCTATACACTAACAATGAGCAAATGGAAAAAGAATGTATGAAAACAATTCCATTTACAATAGCCTCAAACAAAATCAAATACCTAGGTGTAAACCTAACAAAAGATGTGAAAGACCTCTACAAGGAAAACTATACACTTCTGAAGAAAGAGACTGAGGAAGACTATAGAAAGTGGAGAGATCTCCCATGCTCATGGATTGGTAGAATCAACATAGTAAAAATGTCGATACTCCCCAAAGTAATCTACATGTTTAATGCAATTCCCATCAAAATTCCAATGACATTCATTAAAGAGATTGAAAAATCTACTGTTAAATTTATATGGAAACACAAGAGGCCACGAATAGCCAAGGCAATACTCAGTCAAAAGAACAATGCAGGAGGTATCACAATACCTGACTTCAAACTATATTACAAAGCAATAACAATAAAAACAGCATGGTACTGGCACAAAAACAGACATGAAGACCAGTGGAACAGAATAGAGGATCCAGATATGAAGCCACACAACTATAAGCAACTTATCTTTGACAAAGGAGCTAAAAATATACGATGGAGAAATAGCAGCCTCTTCAACAAAAACTGCTGGGAAAACTGGTTAGCAGTCTGCAAGAAACTGAAACTAGATCCATGTATATCACCCTATACCAAGATTAACTCAAAATGGATCAAGGATCTAAATATCAGACCCCAAACTCTTAAGTTGATACAAGAAAGAGTAGGAAATACTCTGGAGTTAGTAGGTATAGGTAAGAACTTTCTCAACGAAACCCCAGCAGCACAGCAACTAAGAGATAGCATAGATAAATGGGACCTCATAAAACTGAAAAGCTTCTGTTCATCAAAAGAAATGGTCTCTAAACTGAAGAGAACACCCACAGAGTGGGAGAAAATATTTGCCAACTATACATCAGACAAAGGACTGATAACCAGAATATACAGGGAACTTACAAAACTAAATTCTCCCAAAACTAATGAACCAATAAAGAAATGGGCATGTGAACTAAACAGAACTTTCTCAAAAGAAGAAATTCAAATGGCCAGAAAACACATGAAAAAATGCTCACTATCTCTAGCAATAAAGGAAATGCAAATTAAAACCACGCTAAAATTCAACCTCACCCGTTAGAATAGCCATCATCAGCAACACCACCAACAACAGGTGTTGGCGAGGATGCGGGGAAAAAGGAACCCTCTTACACTGTTGGTGGGAATGTAGACTAGTACAACCACTCTGGAAAAAAATTTGGAGGCTACTTAAAAAGCTGGACATCGATCTACCATTTGATCCAGCAATACCACTCTTGGGGATATACCCAAAAGACTGTTACTCCAGAGGCACCTGCACACCCATGTTTATTGCGGCACTATTCACAATAGCCAAGTTATGGAAACAGCCAAGATGCCCCAGCACTGACAAATGGATTAAGAAAATGTGGTATCTATACACAATGGAATTTTATGCAGCCATGAAGAAGAACGAAATGTTATCATTCGCTGGTAAATGGATGGAATTGGAGAACATCATTCTGAGTGAGGTTAGCCTGGCCCAAAAGACCAAAAATCGTATGTTCTCCCTCATATGTGGACATTAGATCAAGGGCAAACACAACAAGGGGATTGGACTATGAGCACATGATAAAAGCGAGAGCACACAAGGGAGGGGTGAGGATAGGTAAGACACCTAAAAAACTAGCTAGCATTTGTTGCCCTTAACGCAGAGAAACTAAAGCAGATACCTTAAAGCAACTGAGGCCAATAGGAAAAGGGGAACAGGAACTAGAGAAAAGTTAGATCAAAAAGAATTAACCTAGAAGGTAACACCCAAGCACAGGAAATCAATGTGAGTCAATGCCCTGTATAGCTATCCTTATCTCAACCAGCAAAAACCCTTGTTCCTTCCTATTATTGCTTATACTCTCTCTACAACAAAATTAGAAATAAGGGCAAAATAGTTTCTGCTGGGTATTGCGGGGGGATTGGGAGGGGGCATAGTGGGTGGTAAGGGAGGGGGTGGGGGCAGAGGGGAGAAATGAACCAAGCCTTGTATGCACATATGAATAATAAAAGAAAAATTAAAAAAAATATATATGTATATTTAAAAAAAAAGAAAAAAAAAAGAAATGATGATGGATCGTTACTCTTCTGTGGGGAATGCCCAGAGTTCCCATCTGAATTTGCTGCATCAAGTTCAATGGAGGGACTGAGCTTGGAAATATGATCTTGGTTGTGGCCCTCAAGGACACAGACATAAGGTTTGAAGACTCACTGTGGACTTTTTATCCTGCCTCAGCTTCCTAGTGCTGAGATTACAGGTGTGCACCACCATGCGTGGTTCAGATACATTTTTCTATTAACTCATTAAAATAATTTGTAAAACTTGATGATTTTTTTGTACAGAAATTTTATTTATTTATTTATTCATTTATTTATTTATTATTCATATGTGCATACAATGCTTGGGTCATTTCTCCCCCCTCCGCCCCCACCTGAAATTTTTTTTCTTTAATAAAATCCAGTGTGGCTCCATCCATTGGCATACTTTCTTTCCTCCTTTTCACTTCTCAAATGATACATTTCAAGCATTTGTTAAGCACTTTTGTGGGAGATACTAGTTCTCATTCAGATAGTTTTCAATTTTTACATGGATTCTGATTCTCTCCACATGTGGTTTCCTCCTGTGCCTGGGTCCTGTGTAATGGTGCTGTGAGCCATGTTGGTGAATTCCCTCAGCATGCTGGCAGGTTTCTAGATAAGATTTTCATCACAGCTTGCTTTATGGGATGTCCTGAACATGAGTTCTTTTTAGAAACTCATTCCCAGCTGGATCAAATGCATCCCTCTGATAACTCTCAGCTGGTTTCCTTTTCTTTCTTTTTAAAGTATTATTTTATTTGACACATAATAATTATACATATTTAGGGGTACATTGTGATGTTTTGATACACGTATACATTGTGTAATGATCAATTTTGGGTATTTAGTGGCAATAGTCACTTAAACATTTATTTCTTTGTGGCAAGAACATTCAAAATCCAATAAAAAGTGGGCAAAAGACTTTTATAGACATTTCTTGATAGGAGACATATAAATGCCAATAAGTATAGGAAAAAATGATTACCATCACTAATTATCAGGGAAATGCAAATCTAATCCATAAATACATATCCTCTCACCCCAATCAGAATGGCCATTGTGAAAAAGACAAAAACAAAACAGAAACAAATGTCACCAGGGTTGATAAGGGTTCCAAAGAGGTCCCCAAGACAGAGGGATCCTCTATATGGCCCATGTAGATCTAGCTCTGATTCAGAAAAGAATATCAGGATGAGACACAGGGAAGAGATTAGCAGAGTTTTATTTAGCAAGCAAAGTGAAAGAGGACGCTCCAAAGGGTGAGTGTGGGCATTAACAGGCTGGATGCAGTAATTGTTTTTATATCAGGGTATATACACTAACACAGAGTAGGATAGGGGCTTGTCTTAAAAATTCCTCTGGATAAGGGTTTTCTTTGTTCTGAGCATCTACTGTACTCAATTATTTTTATAGGTACGAAGTTTGATGTTATCAGTCAGGCCTAGAGACATTAAGTCTGGTCACTTGTACTAAATCTGGGTGCTTCTGACATAGATGTCTGCTCTCCTTTAACAAGAATCCCTTTTTAATCAAGGGATAAATTTTGTCAGATGTGCTTATCCAAAACATGGGACAAATTATTAGGGACATATTGAAAGCACTGCTTTTCTGTGCTTATAGCTTAGTGTGTGCTATAGCTTAGTATGGAAGTGGAGTCTAAGAGAAAAATGCAGGTTTTTTTTGTCATGTTATTTAGCAATGCAGTGTTTCTTTTAGCTCCCGGTTCTTTGTTCCCATGTCCACATTCCCTAATCCATCCCAATTTTCCCCCTTAAATAGCATCATGAAGTCTGTTAAATTTGGCCCAGATTTATCTTATATCTTAAGAGGCCATTGTTTAGAGGGCCTCTAAAGATTGGGGGTTTAGAATTGGCTGTCCATGTAGCATTTCAAATGAGCTTAGTTGAAGCATGACTTTTGGTAATGGTCCTAATGTGTAACAAGGCAATTGGCAATATTTTTAACGAAGATTCAGAAGTTTCTTGCCATAATTTATTGAGAGTGCTTTTGAGTTGTAAGTTAGCTCTTTCTACTTTGCCTTATGACTAGGGATACCAGGAGGTATGGAAAAGTTAGTTTAGTACTAGGGCTTTGGAAAGACCCTGAGCTATTTGTGAGAAAAAAGGTGAGTCATTATAACCTTGTAATGACAAGGGTAACTCAAACCCAGGAATTAATCTTTTAATAAAGTCTAAGCTACCTCTTGGGCCTTTTCTGTTCATATTGTAAAGGCTTCTATCCATCCAGAGGGTGTCCACACATACTAAAAAATATTTACATCATGGACATTTAGGTTCTTGAGTGAACTCCAATGGCCAATCTTCTCTCCTTAAGATGGTCACTGGAAAGCCAGTCCCCTGACCTCAATGCCAATTTACAGTTTACAAATAATGAGAACAAGGGTTTTGAAGAAAAGAAAATAAGGTTTATTATTCATTAGGCGAAGAGGAGGACAGGGAGAGTCACCCTCTCAAAGCTCTGTCATTCCACTTCTGAGAGAAAATGCTACTTTTTAAAGGGGAGTTCAGGGGCTCAGCTTGACTACGTGACAAAACACATGTCTAGAGTGGCTGCTGGCCTTGGTTCTCCAGATGTCTGGGAGCTACATCTCAGAATCTGTATGTGTTGGCTGACAGATTTACTTCTCTGGTGATCAGAGACAGATAAGGAGTAGAAAACTGCCTGGTTCAATTGAACAGTAAAAGGAGTTAACTTTGGACTCTCCAGCATATAGACAAAGAGAGAAAAAATGTCAGTTTAATTAACAAATGGAGTAAACTGGCCAGCATGTAAGCTGGCTACACCAAAAGTTTTTCCCTTTTATAGTTCCTGTTACAAGACTGTTGGGCAATGTTAAAAGGAAGAGGGGTTTAAAATTACCTCCTGGGTTATTTTGTACATATGCAGAGCAGGCTCTAGATATCTCTTTTACGGCCATAGAGAGTACTTTTCTTCCTAGTGACTGAGAGACCAGCATTGTAAGTGCACCTTGGCCTTGGTGACAGGAGTTATAAAGGCTTTTTGAAATTTTCCATTGATCAGCCTGGAGTTATTCATATCTTAAGATCATCTTCTTTGATCCACATTCCATGTTCCCCTAACCCATAATCATTTTGTTTATTTTTTTTTGCAGTACTGAAGTTTGAACTCAGGTCCTACACCTTGAGCCACTCTGCCAGCCCTTTTTTGTGTTGGGTATTTTTGAGATAGGGTCTTGTGAGCAATTTGTCTGAGCTGGCTTTGAACTGTGATCCTCCTGATCTCTGTCTCCTGAGTAGCTAGGACGACAGGTGTGAGCCACTGGTGCCTGGCTTATAATCATTTTTAATTTCAGATTTTTTTTGTCTACTTCTGAGTAATAGCGATTATCACATAATTTAGGCATAGAGGTAATTAAAGCCATCTCTACACAGCTGGTCAATTAGTGTCTCAGTAGTGAAGGCATTTCTGTGGTTGATTAGGGAACTTGACTTTTGGTGGCCTTTACAATGAATAGGAACTAGTGAAGGTTCCCATGTGGCCTTTAATAAGGACAAAATTTCAGGCCTCTGTCGTTTTGGGGAATTATCAGTGGTTGGTAAACTTCATTCTTTCTAAATAGTCATATGAGCATAAAGGAAACTTAGAATCAGTTGGATAATAAGTCTCTTATTTCCCCTAGTGATGACTGAGTTAGGGCAATTATCTCAGCCTTTTGTACCAAAGTGTTGGGGGGACAGTCTTGGTTTCTCTTACTTTCTGTTGACTAGCTATTGCATATTCTACCAGTCTCTTTCCTTCCTTCATAAAACTACTTCCATCTGAAAACCATTGTTCCTTAGGATTTTCTCATGGCTCATCTTTTAAGTCTGGCCTGCTAGAGTACTCTTGACCAATGGTTTTTATGCCAGAATGTGTTAGTTTCTCATCTGGGATAGGTTGGCAGAGCTGAAAATATTATGTTTTTTTTAAAGTTGCCTCGGGAGTTTCTAGCAACAGAGCCTGATATTTAGTAATTCTTGTAACAGGTACTTAAAAGTGCCTTTGCTGAAAAGCACTGGGTTTTTACTTGGGCCCATGAATTAGGTAAAAGCAGGAGAAAAGGTTGGCATCCTGGCCTCCACTTTGTATCTATGTTCTCTTCTCTGAGTTCTCTATGCAGTCACTCCACAAACCCCTTGGAATCCTGGAAGGACAGAACATGCTTACAAGAAGGGATGGAGAAAATTGTCCCCAAGGAAAAGAACATCAAGGCCTCCTCAGGACAGACCATCCTCCAGGCAACAGTGACTTGTACATCCTGTCCAGATTGTTTCTCTAAGTGATGATAACCTCTCCCAATCCTCTCCTCAAACCAGGACTGAGATAATGATCAACCAGGCCACACCATACTGGAGCTGTTTAACTAGATATACCTTTCACCCTCTGCCCAAATTCGTTGTCTATTTAAACCCAAAGCTCATGTCTATACCCCAAAGATGGCTGAAGATGGGCTGAAGGGCTTACTTCGCCTTTTCCAGTGGCGGCCATGATCCTTTTACCATTGTCATCTCTTTATTTGGTGTGTTGGAGCAAATGGACAGACCTGACATGTGGAAGTGAAATAGGCTAGTAACAGAAAACAAAAACAAAACAAAAGCAAAATAACGTCATGGACTCAACCCAACCCTCCTCAACAAGGGGTCACTCCATGATGGAATCCTCCTTGTCCCTGCCCAGTACTGTCCTTGGACATCACCTCTTGTGGTCATTTTATGGTCAGGATTGTAGTTGTAAATTCCCCAAAAAGATAAGGGAGTCTCTTGGTCGGTTCAGACCTGAAAATGCTGCACGTATTTTCTGACTTCTGAATATGACCTCTCATGTAAAGCTCTCAACTTAAGATCTCATGACTATTCATCTTATCTTATATACACAATTAAGAACCTAGGAACCAGAATAAGCACATGTGCAGAATGCCCCATGTTATATAATGACCATGTTAATCAAACCTATTATCCTAGTCCTGCCTCCAAAGACCACCCAGCTTGTTCCCACTGTTTGCCCTTACAATTTATAAGTTTCTCATTTGACAAAATTTGGGGCTCCTGAACTATCTGCCAGAGCCCACTCCATCCTCATAGTGTATCTTTCCATATCTGATTTCCCTGCTCAATAAAACTTTGCTCCTGCTTTGCAATCTGTGTCCCTGTCTAAATATTTGGTCCTGAAACTTAAGACATGAAATTTTCTTGACCAGGGTCTTCTGAGATTACCCAGTGGTAACAGAACCCTTGGGGTTTGGACCTGGGGTTTAAAACTCTAGTTTGAAGCTGAACTTCTGGTAATCATGGATGACCTTTTATTTTTAATATGCTCTTAAATTAATGAGGAGTTTGTACTTGTAAGTGGGCTCCCCAAAGTTAACTTGGCAGTTTCTACCAAGAGAGCAGTAGCTGCTATTGCTCATAGTCAACTGGGCCATCCACAGGAAACAGAGTAGAGTTGTTTAGAAAATAGGCTACAGGTTGGGGTTTGCCACATAACTTTTGGGTTAAAACTTCTAAGGCTCCTTGTCTTTTTGCTACATATAAGGTGGGAGGTTTATCCAAATCTGGAAGTCCCAGGGCCAGAGCAAAGGTCATAAGTCCTTTTAGCTTATCAAAGACCTGATGTTGTTTACTAGTCTAGTCTAGTGGTTCATATCAGATACTTGAGTGGCCTCATAAAGAAGTTTTGCTATAAGGCCAAATCCCAGCATCCAGATGCTACAAAATTCTGCTATTTCTAAAAAAAACACCCTCAACTGTTTCTTTGTCTGGGAATGGGGAGTGATTTGTAAAATTGGCCATTTTCCATCCAGGAGCCAAATTCTGTATATTTGTGTCTTTTGGGGGACCCTTGAAAATTAAGCACTTGAATGGTATTTTTATCTGAATCTATCTTTGCTATCTACAAACTAATAAACCATTTATATATTGGAATCAGTTCCTTGACTAAACTTCACAGTTCACAATTCCTTCATAATTCTTTACTGCAAAAAACAGGGGTGGCGGAGCCATCTCTAAATCCTTGAGGCAATACAATCCAAATATACTGAGGTTTTCCCAGAGTAGCTGGTTCAGTCTATTCAAAGGCAAACAAACATGGAGATTTTGGGTCTAGGGGAATAAAAAGAAAGTGTCTTTCAAGTCAATAACAGTGAACCAGGACACTTGTGGGCATTATGTGGCTTTGAAGCTAAAGGGTGAATAAGTATTATAGCTTCATTTGTTTCCCTAGGTCTCTTACTAACTAGTATTCTCCATCTGGCTTTCAAACAGGTAGAATGGGAGAGTTACAGGAGGATTGACATTGTACTAGAGGTTCAAGTTAATAAACTTAGTGATTAGAGGCTGAAGTCCTTGATGGGCCCCAGGCTTAATAGGATATTAGATTTTATGAGGAAAATGAGCTGAGTCTTTTAAGTGGATTATGACTGGCTGTGCATTTACAGTTTGCCAGGTGTTTCTCTGTCTCATTCTTAAAGATCTACTGCCAATAAAATTTTCTCAGGTATATCATGAAAATCTTTAGGAGGAATTACATAGGCCCCTAAGAATGGCAAAGGACAGTCAGTATTCATCTGTACAGTGGGCCCTAATTTAGGCAAAACATCCATGAAAGTGGAGTCGGGCATTCTGGTACCACTAGAAATCTTTGAGAAAAAATAAAATTCTCATATCTGCAAGTCAGCGAGGTGGGGAGGGGTGAATAAATCTTTTGATCTTTGGGGTTGATCAACACCAGTCACCATGTAGCTTTTCTTAGAAAGAGGGTCATGGAATTTAGTCAAGGTGGAGTATCAAGCCCCAAAAGGAAGCCTATCACTTTACCTGCTGTGTCAAGAATTACTCAGAACTGTTATCAGTAGTTGACTGGTTAGAACTCAGTCAGAGAGAGGCCTTGTTCATCTTCATTCTTTAAGGGATGCTAATTCAGAGGTGATTTGCATTTTCTCTCTCTGGAGCTCAGGAAATTCTTTCCTCCAAAGTTTCCTCAGGCAAAACCTGGTTTGTTTGGTCACATCTTGGGACAGCTGGTGCTGCAATGCCCTTGCTCTTCACATTGGCAACATTTCCCTTTTGGGTTTCTGAAGTCAGGTCATTTGTCTGAAGACAAATGGATTTTGGATCTTGGATTTTGGCGGCAGGTTCTTTAGGCGGTAATTTTCCTCTCATAGCTAAAGCCATTAGTTGGGACCACTCTTACCTGTTAACTGCTTTCTCTTAACTTTTTGCTGTCCTTCTATCATATCTTGGTTGTTGAAAATCCCAAAGGCCAAATTGAGTAATTGATCTATCAGGGTTTGTGGCCCCATCACTTGTTTTTGTAATTTGTACTTAATATCTGGAGCCAATTGCCTAAAAAAAGAGGTCCCCAAAAGCATTAGTCCCTTAAGGGACTCAGGCTTAATGTTAGTATATCTTCTCAAGGTCTCAGTTAAACCAGTTTAACAACAAAGCAGGGTTTTTATTCCTTGACTTATAACTCACAAGTTTATTCATTGATTTTTCTCATTCCTTCAAAAAGACAAATGATCATATGGTTGCTTTGATTTTAGACCATGACTCCCAGGCTTATAGCCCTATTTAGGGTTCTAGTTTTGTATCATTCATGCCATGTATTCCATCTGCATAAACCTGAGCTAGATTTTTTTTTTCTGGAGTGCAACAGGCTGATAGTACAACATGCAAATTCATTCTAATTAGATCAAAAGTAATAGAGACTGAAATTTATCCATGAACTTTCTGGGAACCCTGGAAACTCATCCAAGTGTAGATTTGTATTGTGCTAAGTCTTCTGTATAAAAAGGCACAGGAACTCTTATTATTTCTTCTCCCCCTCCCCCAGCCTCTTCCCTCAGGGGACACATATTATTTGGCCCTGGATGGTAGGGGTTCCACTTCTGGTGATCCCTGTAGTCCTTCATTCCTGATGGAGAGCATATTTAGGCTGATAAGCTAGGGTCTGGGGAAGTGGGGGAGAAATGGTTGAAGAGGAGTTTGAAACAGGTGACTTGGGGGTTGACAGAATAGCTGGTGAAATAGGCCCTTCTCCTTCCATCTCCAAGACTGCATGTGGGGCCTACTGGGGAGTCACTGCCTATGGTGCACTGAACAAAGTGTCTTCAAGTGAGGGTGAGTGTTCAGGTAATGAGTCTTGGATATAATAAATCTTGAACTGCCCTTTAAGTTTGGGTTCTTGGTAGAAGGACATGAAAGTTGGACATTTGGGATTTCAGACCATTTTCTTTCCCTTTAAAAAAATTAGTCTAATTGAAGCATAGTATTGAAGTTTCAAGTTCCATTTTTAGGACAGATTCACCCACTTTGTAATCTATATCGGTGCAATGCTCTATCACAAAATAAATGTAACTTCTTTTTCTTTAATCAATCTTCCTTGAAATTATTCCAATTCTCTAAAATGCTAAGGGATACTAATTGTGCTACCCATATCATTATATCCTGGTTTTGAGCCTAGAGGGGAAAAGAAAAGAAAGGGAAGATATAATCCATCTTTTTTATGAGTCCCACATTTTAGGATACTCATATGAATTATGAGTTTTTCCAGTTGGTAAAACCTAGAAAGGGGGTGTGTATACCTTCCAAGTGTCTCTGGTCCTTATTTATCCTGCTTTTTTTTTTTTTTTTTTTTTACAAATTTCTATTATCATATTATTGTACTAGGAGTACATTGTGACATTTACAAAAGTGATCACAATATATCTTAGTTTAATTCACACCCTCCATCATTCTCCCATATCTCTCTTCCCCCTATTCTTAGAATCGTTCAACAGGTCTCATTTTCCATTTTCATACATGAGTACCTAGTGTTTCCAGCATATTTACCCTCCTACAACCTTTTCTTATACCCTATCCCCTCCCACTGGTACCAACCTCCAGAAAAGTTGTTTTACCTTCCTGTCCTCCATATTTGAAAAAAACAGACACTTTTGTTTGTTTAAGATATCTATAGAGAGTTTCATTACGGCATTTACACGTGTATATATATGTATTATATCCTGAATTGGTTCATTCCCTCTATTTCTCTCCTCTATCCCCTCAAAAGTATCCTTCACCTACCTCCTTAACTAGAATTCTCCTTAAATAATTTCCCAGTCTTGACTCTTTTAAGAAGCTGGGAGCTCACACTGTCAGGAGTTCAGCCTCCAGGTTCCAGCTGAGAGCACAGGTCAACACACAGCTACAGTTGCTGCCCTATGGTTCCCGCCCTCTCACAAACGATGTGGGCCTTTCCTAAGGCTGGAATTCGTTGGTTCAAATCTTGGCACAAACAACTATATGTACCTGCAAGACAAAAGCACATTCTGGAGGTGCTAATTTTGGCCCAGGTGCTCCATTTCTCATGGCTGCCCCCTTGCAGGGCACACCCTAGCAGTTTAGCACCAAGGGCTGGTTTCAGATGATTCCCTTTTAAGACAGGTGTCAAAATATTTTCCCCTTAAATTCTCAAATATTAAAGATCTGACTGCTTCCCTCACTTTAAAGATGAGGCTTCCAAACAACTGTCTGAAAGAAAAAGGCCTCAGTGCTTCTGGAAAAGTTGTATTCATTACTCAGGTGGATTCTAACATGATTTTTTAAAAACCATATTTCTTTATGGTAAAATGAAAAAAAAAAAAGGTTGGGGAAGCAGAGAACCAGGACTGGTAGGATATCTATGTATCTATTAAGGTGCATAGAGTCATGTATTGCATAGTAATCTTTTGGTCAAAAAAGGACAACACAGATCATGGTGATCCCATAGATGATATCATAGATGATGTCACAGCAGTCTTAGTTTGGGTAAGGACAATCTAGGATGTACTCGTGTAAACAAAATCACCTAATAACACATTTCACAGAATGTTTCTTGTCAGTTAGCAATGTGTGTATGTCTGTGTATGTTTGTCTATATATACATGAAATTGGCTCACACAAATAATGGAGGCTAAGAAATCCTTCAATCTACTGCTTGTAAACTAGAGTCCCAGGAGTTCAGTCTGTGACTAAGGCCTGAGATGCAAGAGAGCTGGCGGTGTAATTTTCACTCCAAGTGCAGAAGGTTGATTTTCCAGTTGGAAAGAGGGCAGATTCTCACTTCCCTCATGCCTCTTCTATTCAGGCCCACCTCCATAGGTGAGGAAAATATGCTTTACTCAGTCCACTGATTCAGATGTTAACCTCATCCTGAAACACTCTCACAGACAGATCTAGAGTAAAGTTTAAGCAAGTGTCTGGACACTTGTGACAAGTCATGTTGACAAATAAAATTAGTCATTGCACCTGGCTAGGTCAATTTTGTGCAGTTATTATTGGCTATTCTTGTTGTTGTCGGTGGTTATAATCTCCTGTGAGAAACATGGACAGATATATTTGGAATAATTGAGATGTTCAAGTTCTATGTCTATGGCTGCATTTGCAGAATATTGAATTCTGTAACTATTTTAAATTTTAGGCATCTGACTTTTTTTTTTTTTTTTTGGTGGTATGAGGGTTTAAACTCAGGTCCTCACACTTGATGGGAAGGTGTCTACTACTTGATCCAGTCTGCCAGGCCTTTTTTGTGTTGGGTTCTTTTTACATAGGGTCTCGTGAACTATTTACCTGGGCTGGCTTTGAACCGTGCAACGGTCCTCGTTTCAGCCTCCTGCTGAAGAGCCACTGGTACCTGGCCTAACCCATTTCTTTATGGATTCCTTTTACATATTCTGGGATTTTTACGTATTCTAGGAGAGAGAAGATATTCCTCAAATACATGATCTATATAAAATCACAAGCAAAGTTTGCTTTGCATTTGCCTAGTTCTTTAAATATGTACCCAATAATAACATGCATAGAATTAGGCCTAATAGATGCATATCTTCATTCACATACATGTACATACAAACACAATAGGAATGAAGTAAACCTCATTAAAACAAAGAACTTTAATGATAGATTCAGACTAATTTGAATGTGGGGATGGGGAATTCCTTTTTGTATTAATCTAAGGTCTAATCTGTTTGAAATATTGTGTCCTTTCCTTTATGTACATGTTAAGAACATTTTATTCCTTTTGTTGAATTGAAGTTTGAAATATATTTGCAATATATCTAATGGAGCCTTAGTATTGGAGTTAAAGGGAAACTATGCCTAAAGTTTAGAAAAGAAAAAAGAAAAAGTATTTTCACATTTGAAAGAGAAAACAGCAATAAAGATACTTTAAAGGAACAACCATGGGAGGTTGTGTGTATGTGTGCATGTGTCTGTGTGTGCTTGCATGCATGCGTGTGTGCATGTATGAGTTTGCATGTGTGAGAGCGAGTGCAAGCATGTGTGAGTGTGCATGTGTGAATGTGTGTGTGAGCATGTGTGTATAGTGTCAGAATGTGTGCATGAGTGAGTGTGCATGTGTGTGCTTCTATGTGTGCCTGTGTGTGAATTGTGTGTTTGCACATTGTGTGTGCATGTGTGTTAGTGTGAACACACGTGTCTATGTGTGGGCCTACAAGTGCACCTTGTGTGTGTATGCATGTGTGTGTGTGAAGTGTGTGCCCATGTGTGTCTGGCTATACATGAAAAACATAACAGCAGAAAAGAAAGACTGAATTTTAAAACTACAAAATGTTACTACAACAAACTACAAAACGTTCCAGTTCTCTGCTGAATGCCACATGTACACGAACGTGAATCTGGACTCTGCCTTCTCCTGGCCTATGGTTAGTCAGGACTGCCTGGAGAATGCTGCCTGGCCAATCCAGCCCCAAAGGGCCTCTAAGAAGATGGGAGGAGGATATTTTTCAGGAACAGAAGTTTAAAAATGAAGACTCCGTCATTGCAACGATGGTAAAGGGGTCTGCAGCTGTTCATGCACCCTTGTAAAACGGGTTTGATATTGCTACTGGAAAAGGTTACTGGGAAGAAGTAGCAGGGACAGGGTGGCAGGGACTGGGGTGGGGCAGAGATCCAACTCACTTCTCCAGGGTTGGCTTGTTAGATCAGCATGAGCCTCACCCCCTCATTCTGAGAAGAAGGGGATGCACAGGTTTCCCAAGCCTTCATGCTCCTATGGGTCTGGGTCTCAGGCAGCATATCCTGTGTGGGCTCTACAACTTTAGTGAGGCTTACCTCTTGAAAGTTGCTCTGCTGTGCCTTTGGCACTGTCCTCTCATTTTTATAGAGGGTAATGGACTCTATCATGGTGTTCATGTCTCTGGACAGCTGGACATAGAAATGTTCTAGCTCCTTCAACTCCTTCCTGAACTCCAGCTTCTCCTGCAAGACTTCCAGGAAACAGCCCTGCAGCTTCTCCATGGGCACCTGTAGGGCCTGGTGACTCTGCCCACACACACACGCAATTGCCCTCACTCCTAGGATCCAGGCCTGCCAGCTGAGGCAGGCCCCCACAGAGTACAATCTGCTTCCTCACCTGCCCCTGCAGCTGGGCCTTCTCTTCCTCAGTTTGGATAACAGTGGCACTAAGAAATGCCACCATGACTTCTGGGCTGTCTATGTCCTCTGGGATGGTGAGATGGGCCTGAGGCATCTCCTCAATATTTTTCACATCATTCACCCCACCTCCTTCATCAGGGACAGCCAGGAGGCTCAGCTGGGCCTGTAACTGCTGGTTTTGCTGACTGTTGGCTTCTAGCCACTCCTGGGTCTCCATCAACTCCTGGCAGGCCATCTCCAAAGCCATCATGCCTTGTACCTCCTTGTTCCACAGCTACTACAGGAGCTGGGTCTGCCTCAGCAGCTGCTGGTGCTATGCCTCCTTCTTGGAGGCCAGCTGTTGATAGGCAGCTGTGTGCTGCTGTAGGTGGCTAGGCACTGGTCTTGCTGCTCCTGCAGACTCCAAGCCTCTTGGCTCTTCAGCTTCACCATCTACTCCATGTCTCCCAGCATCTCCTGCAGCTGGCCCACCTTCTTCTTGATGTGTTGCGCTGACTGCAGGGCACAGGTGAGCTCCATGATGCTGTTTGTCATCTTAATGAAGCCATCCTGCAGGCCAGCCAGCTGCTTCTTGAGCTTGTGGCTTTGCAAGAGAGCACAGCTGATTGTTGTTTGGTCATTCTCTAGTTACGTTCCAGGATCTTCTTTCAGTTTTCTGCCCGCTGGTTTCAGATCTCTGCTTCCAGCAGCCGCTCCTCCTGCTCCTAGTTCAGGAGACAAAGGCTCTCATTCTCTTGCATCTGGGTGTGCAGCTGTTCTACATATTTTCCAGCTCCTCCTGCAGCCGCTGGGCCTCCTCCTGCAGCTGCTCTTCTGCCTCAGATGGCCCTTCTGGGGGTTGTGGTGTTGGTGGCTCCACTAGCTGGCTCCTGAGTTTAGCCACTTGCTCTCCAACTCTGACACCTGATGCAGGCTATGCTCCTTCTCTGCCCAAGGTGTGCACCTGCTCCAAAGCTTTCTCCATCTTCTGCTCCACAGGACACTCTCTCCTTTCAGAGTCTCCTTGTACTGGTCTCTTTCCAGTTGTAGCCATTTCAGCAACTTGGTCAGTGTCCCCACTTGTGTCCCCAGCTGTGCCGCTCCTCCAGGACCTGTTGTAACTGCTGGTTACTAGAAATGTAGCAGCAGCTCTGACGTCTCCACCTTCTTCTGCAGCTCCTCTATTTCATGCTGCATGGCCACTTTCTCCATCTTACCACTCCAAGCCTCTCCTCAAGTTCAGAGTTCTTCTGGGTCAGGTCCTGTGTTCCTGGTTCTTGTACTGTTCCTGTTTCAGGGAATCTTGCTGTTTGATGAGCTCCTTATTGTACCTTTTCCCTGCTTCTTCTGTGTGGACATGGCACATCGCTGTTGGGCTGACAGGAGGCAGCTGGCAAGAGCCTCGACTCTACTCTCTACCTGGCTTCCTGCTGCATGAGGGCCAGAGCTGTTCTCAGCGCCAGGATCTCTATGCTGTGCGTGTGAACTGCAGCTGCTTGCATAGATCTTCCTGCTTCTCAGCACCTTCTGCTGGCTCTCATTTTCTTTTTCCAGTTGATGTAGGTTCTGCTGCTTCAATTTCTCAATCTCATTACTCTGTTGGATTTTTAGATAGCTGGAGTCCAGGCTACTGCTAGCTCTTATTCTCCAGATCCTTCGAGTTGGCATTAGAGGCAAGGCCCTCCCTGTTTACATCGGGTGTAGACTCAGACACAAGACTGTTATCATTGAGTTGCTGAGAATCTTGCAGCAGGCTCTTAATCTGTGGTAAAGTCTTGGCCTCATCCATAAAATTGAGCCCACCATGCTTCTGAAGTGACGCCTGAGTGGTAATAGAGAAGTCAGGGGAAGGGACACTGGTAGGCACCCCAGTGTCATCCCCAGATAGTGGTACAGGAGCAGCACGTTCTTTGGTAGCATCCTCAGGAGAGTTATAATTCCCAGCAGTGGTTGTCTCAGAGTTATGGCCTTTTTTCCTTTTCCTCCTTGGGGAACACCAGGGCTGTTTCTGTGCTGGTACACCCTCAGCTTTTTCTTGGCTGCAGTCAATTTTCTCTGTCTTGTTTCTTAGGGCTTATCAGAGCTGGGCAAAGGAAGGCTGGGGGTGCGTGCACATTGCCACAATCCCTGAAATCACTTAATGGACCTCAGTTATCACCACGAACTGCCTTTGATAGCAACTGGGGGAGGTGTATCCAGGGCGTCAGAATATGGGTGTGGTCGAAATTCTCCCACCTCATTGGTTGGTGAGAAAGAAGAAAGGGGGCGGGGCGAACTCTATTCGAGGCTGGAGGAATGGGTGAAGTCACAATGGAGCTGCCCAGTGCAGACGCTGACCCAATCCCCACCCACGTCAGAGAGCCATGGGGAAGGGGGAAGATGATGTGGGTGGAGAGATAGGGGGGAGAGGGGAGTGGCTCCTATCTGTTCATGTGTGCAAGTGCCATACTTGCCCGTTTTAGAAATCATCTCCTGGGTATCCTCCGTCCAGTCCTCCAGACCTCATTCCACAAGCCCCCATCTTGGAGGATCTCCAATCCTGGGAGGGAATGCGCCCCCTCCCAGCTGGAGTCCAGGTGCTCTATTTCTCAGCTGTTTCTCCTTCTGCACCGCATGGCACACTATTCCTCTTAGAGCAGCTCTTGGCCCAACCAGCCTTTCTCTACTGGATTTTTCTCCAGGACTGAACCAGGAGGGAACTAAAGTCACCATGGGGGCCTTCTGATACCTCGTGACTAGATCTGTGCGGCTCTGCACACTACCTCTCCATCCCAACAGCTGCTCATCCACTTCAAAGTCTTCCCTTAGTGGACTTGTTTTGAGTAACCTCAGGTCATTTATTAATCCCTCCCCTCCCCTTTCCCTTCTTCTTGCTCTCCGTTCTTCAGAAGTGTTGTCAGGTCCTGGAACTCCCAGATGTCTTTACTCCTCTCCTTCTCAGACACCTCTTGCGACTGGTTTTCCCTCATCCATCTCTAATTTTATCAGTTTGGGTCTACTCCCTCTTTCTTTTGGTTAGTTTGGCTAAGGGTTTGTCAATCTTTTTGCTCCTTTCAAAGAGCCATCTTTTTGTTCCATTGATTCTTTGTAATTTTTAAGGTGCAGTTTCATTAATTTCTGTTATGATTTTTTAATTTCTGCATTCTATCTGGGTTTAGCTTGTTCTTTAAGTTGCTCAGTTTTATTAATTGGATTGTTTTCCATTTTCTAAAGCTAGGTGACACCACAAAATCAATTTTCTATCTTTTTTAAATTTAATTTTATTCTTTATTTTATTATTTTGTTGTACTGGGGGTACATTGTGACATTTGCAAAAGTGCTTATATTATATCTTCCTTAAATTGACCCCTTCCATCATTCTCCTTTAACTCCTTCCCCTCATTCTTAGAATAGTTTCATCAGGTCTCATTTTTCCATTTTCATACATGAGTACATAATATTTCCACTATATTCACCCTCCTTCACCCTTTCCTTATATCCTCCCCTCTCTCATTGGTACCAACCTCCAGATGAGACTGGTTTTACCCTCCTGTCCTCCTGTTTGAAAAAAGATATTTTTCTTTAAGATAGGTATAAAGAGAGTTTCATTGTGACATTTCCATGTATATACGTATTATATCTTGAATAAATTTATCTCCTCCATTTTTCTCCTTTCTACCTTAGTCGTCTTCTTTTCAACAGGTTTAGAAATTCTATATTCATTCCTGTATAGAAAGTATATCCACCATATTCACCTTCTTTATTTCCTTCTTTTACCCTCCACCTCCCTTTAGAGCCCTCCTGGTAGTGTGACCTGTTTTTCATTCATATCCTTCATTGTTTAGGTGTTTGTGCATTGTTCATTGGAAATTTTTGCCTTGGTATTATACCTGTGCACGCACTGTACTTAACCCAATGTAACTTCCCTCTAGTGCACTTCCTCAGCTTTTCCCTCTGTTCTGTGTTGTTGAACAGTGTTCAATGTGTTTCCTCGTGTTTTGTTCCTACACAGATGAGCCATACTTCTTTATTAATCACTACCTTATGTTCCTTCTATTCCTCCACCCTTGGTCTCCTTTACTAGTCCTACTTTGGATACATGTTTGGTATATATTTCTATGTATGTATAATATTAATATTTGTACTGAGCCTATATTCCATATATGAGAAAAAACATGCAGCCTTTGACTTTCTGAACCTGGTTAATGTCACTTAAGATGATGTTCTCCAGTCTCATCCATTTACCTGCAAGCAACAAAACGTTATTCTTCTCTATGGCTGAATAAAATTCCATTGAATATGAATATCACATTTCCTTAATCCATTCATCAGTTGTGTGGCATCTTAGCTCTTTCCATAGCTTGGCTATTGTGAATAAAGCTGCAATAAACGTGGTATGCAGGTGAGTTACGAATATAAGTAACCTGACTTACATTCATTTGGGTATATCCCTAGGAGTGGTATTGCTGTTTCACATGGCAGTGCTGTTTTAGTGTTTTGAGGTTTCCTTTTGGTTATACTAGTTTACATTCCCACTAACAGTGTATGAGGGTTTCTTTTTCCCCATATCCTTGCCCACATTTGTTGTTTTTTGTGTTCTTGATGACAGCCATTCAATAGAAGTGAGGCGGAATCTCAACATGGTTTTGATTTGCATTTCCTTTATGGCCAGGGATGTTGAGCATTTCCTCATGTATTTTTTAGCCATTTGGGTTTCTTTCTTTGAAAGAGCTCTGTTCAGTTCATTTGCCCAGTCCTTCATTGGATCATTTGTTTTTTTAGAGTTTAGTTTTTTTAGCTCCCTGTGAATTCTGGGTTTTAATCCATTGTCAGATGTATAGCTGGCAAAGATTTTCTACCATTCTGTAGGCTGCCTCTTCAATCCGGTGACCATTTCTTTTGTTGTGCAGAAGCTTTTTAGTTTTCGGTAGTCTCATTTATCAATCATTTCTCTTAGTTGCTGAGCCACTTAAGTTCGATTTAGGAAGTTGTTACCTATGTTTTTAAGTTCCATTGTATTTCCTAGACTTTCCCACACTAGCTTCAATGTTTTTGGCCTGATATTAAGGTCCTTCATCCACTTTGAGTTGGTATTTGTACTGGGTGAAGAACACATACCTAGTTCCATTTTTCTGCAGGCAGACGTCCAGCTCCCTAGCAACATTTGTTGAAGAGGCTGTCGTTTGTCCATCATATATTTTGAGCTCCTTGGTAGAAATCAAGTGGGCATAGCTGCCTAGAATCATATGTGGGTCTTCCATTCTGTTCCACTGGTCGCCATGTCTGTTCTGTGCCAGTACCATGCTATGGGTCTATAGTGTAGTTTGAAGTCGGGTATTGTGATACCTCCAGTGCTGCTCTTTTTGTTCAGTATTGCCTTGGCTATTCATGGTCTTCATGCTTACGTATGAAATTTTGGGTTGATTTTTCAATCTCTGTGATGCAAGTTATTGGAATTTTGATGGGAATTGCATTGAACGTGTAGATTGCTTTCGGTAACATAACCATTTTCACAATATAGATTCTGCCAATCCATGAGCATGGGAGATCTTTCCATCTTCTGTATTTTCTTTGATTTCTTTCTTCAATGTTTTCATTGTAAAGGTTTTCATTTTACTTCCTTTGTCAAGTTTATTCTGAGGTATTTTATTTTTTATGCTATTGTAAATGTAATTGTTTTCCTATATTCTTTCTTAATCTGTTCATTGTTGGTATATAGATTTTTGTGCATTGATTTTGTATCTGGCTACTTTCCTGAACATGTTGATGATATCTAGGAGTTTTTTGGTGGAGTGACTGACTGGTTCTTTTAGGTATAAGATCATGCCATTTGTAAATGAGGATTGACTTCCTTTCCTATTTGAATTCCTTTTATTTCATCTTCTTGCCTTATTGCTGTCTGGCTAGGAATTCTAAGATTATGTGAAGAAGAGTGGAGAGCGTGGACACCCTTTTCTCATTCCTGACTTTAGAAGAAATGGTTTCAGTTTTTCCTCATTAAGTATGATGTTGGCTATAGGCTTGTCATATATAACTTTTATTATGTTGACGTGCATTCCTTCTATTCCTTGTTTCATCACAGCTGTTATAGTGAAAGGCTGTTGAATTTTGTCAAAGGCTTCTCTGCATTTATTGACATGATCATGTGTTTTTCTTCTTTGCTTCTGTTAATATGCTGTATTACATTTAATGATTTTCATATGTTGAACCATTCATGCATCTTTGGGATAAAACTTACTTGATTGTAGTTTATAATCTTTTTGATATGTTGTTGAATTTTCTTTGTCAGTATTTCATTGAGAAATTTTGCAACTAAGTTCATGAAAGAGATTGGCCTAAAATTCTCTTTTTGGTTGTATCCTTGTTTGTTTTTGGGAAGAGTGTAATACTGGCTTCACGGAATGACTATGGTGGTCTTATATCCTAGAAGTGTTTGAGAAGTGTTGGTATTGGTTCTTTTTTAATGGTCTGGTAGAATTCAGAGGTAAATATGTTGGGTCCTGGAATTTTCTTTTTTGGGAGACTCTGTTGCTGCTTTAGTTTCAATACTTGTTGTAGATCTACTTAGGTGATTTGTGGCTTCTTGGTTCAATTTTGGTTGGTCCTATTTGTTTAGAAATTTGTCCATTTCTTCTAGAATTTCCAATTTATTTGTATATAAGTTTTCAAAGTAATCCCTAATGATTCCCTGGATTTTGTTGGTACTTGTTCTGATCTCCATTTGTGTCCTTCCTCATTTTAATCAAGTTTTCTAGGTGTTTAGCAATCTTATTTATCTTTTCAAAGAACCAACTTTTTGTATTGATTTTTTTGTATGCTTTTTTTTTTGCTATTTTGTTGATTTTGGCCCTTATTTTTATTATACCTCTCTTTCTGCTGGTTTTGGGTTTAGCTTATTTTTGTTTTTGTAGGAGTCATGTGCATTCCTGGTTATAAACTTTCCCCTTAGTACTGCTTTTGCTATGTTCCATAATTCCTGGCAGTTTGTGCTTTCATTTTCATTACATTCCAGGAACTTTTTGATTTTGTACCTTATTTCTTCAGTGCTCCATTGATAATGGAAATCCAGATGTTTGAGTATTTTCTGCTGTTTCTTTTGTTGTTGATTTCTAGTTTTATTCCATTGTGGTAAGACAGTATGGAGGACGATATTTCAGTTTTCTTATATTTATTAAGACTTGCCTTGTGACCTCAAATATGACCTTCTTTGGAGAAAGTGCTAGGGGATGCTGAGAAGAATGTGTATCCTGTTGCTGAATGGAATATTATGTAGACATCTGTCAGGTCCATTTGATCTATGGGATCATTCAATTCTAACATTTCTTTGTTGATGTTTTTGTATGGATGCCCTATGTATTGGTGATTGTGGAGTACTGAAATCTCTCACTAACACTGTGTTGGGGGCTGTTTTTAAGTCTAGTAGTATATTTGTACACCAACATTGAGCCCATATTACTTCACAATTATTATTCCTTTTCATGTATTGCTCCTTTTATTAGTATGAAGTGACCTTCTTTATTTCTTTTGACCAATTAGGTTTGAATTCTACTTTGTCTGATATAAATACAGCTACACCTACCTTTTTTGGGGGGCCATTAGCTTGGTCCCCAAATATTTTTCCACCATTTACCCTAAGGCAATATTTGACTCTGTCTCTGAGATGGCTTTCTTATAAACAACAAATTTTCAGGTCTCCTTTTTTAAAATCCAGTTTGCCAGTTGATGTCTTTTGATGGGACATTAAGGCCATTTACATTCATTGTTCATATTAAGAGGTATTGGTGATTCCTGTCATATAATTGTTTTTGTTGTATAAGGGTTTGTGTATGCACAATTATTTGCTAAACTCATTTATCTTTTTTTATTTTATTTTTTCTTTCTTTATTTATTCATATGTGCATACATTGTTTGGGCCATTTCTCTCCCCTGCCCACCGTCGCCTCCCTCTCCCCCTCCACCCCCCTTGCTTCCAGGCAGAACCTGTTCCGGCCTTTTCTCCAATTTTGTTGAAGAGTACACATAGGCAATAATAAGAAAGACAAAGCGTTTTTGCTAGTTGAGCATTTATCTCTTTTTTGAAGTCATTTACTTGGTTTCATTCTGATGTTTGTTTAAATCCTTTTTGAGTTCATTTAGTTGTTTCTGTCTTCTTGAGGTTTTTTTTAAATCTGTATTCTCTTTGGCTTCATTGAATTGTTTTTGTATGTCATCTTTAAATTTTTTAAACATTTTTTTTAGCATTCTTGTGACCTTAGCAACTGAGCATTCATCACCTTCACTGTCCACCAAATCATCTATTGTTTGACTGTTAATCTTTTGAGAAGTCATATTCCTCTACTTTCTTTTGCTCACCCTATTTTTATTTTGAGATTTGCTCAGTGTTGATTAGTTGCTTGGAGGTTTTAATCACCTGTTGTCTTTCCCTTGACTTAATTTCTATGCTCTGGTAGCTTAGTTGTTAGGCAGGTTGTTGTAAGGTTTCTCTTCATGGCCTGAGTTATAACTTAGCAATAACAAATTCATGGATTCAATTCCAAACCAGTTATTTACATAATATATAAAATCCTTGGTAGTATTATCTATAAACAATGGGTATGGGGGAGATAAGTTATTTGCATATAAATTAATACTTAGGTAAGAAAAATGATGGGGATAGAAGAGTAAGTGAGGAAAGGGGGTGGGAGAAGGAAGAATGGGCCAAAAGGGAGAAGAGGTATGATGTGTGGCGGCTGTGGGGTAATAAGGTAATAAGGATATGTGTAAAGGTGTAGCTCATTCGTTGTGGAGGAAGGTTTTATTGTCAGGGATTGAAGAAGAATAGGAAGGATGGGAGTAATGTGTATTGTTGGTATAATAGGTTACTTGGTGAGTGGTTAGTGTGTAGGAGATAGGGATAGTGGGAGGAAATGAAGGGGAGGACTCAAAGAAAAGGAGAGGGAAAGAAGAAAAAAGAAGGAAAAAAAGCGGGGAGCAAAAAGTAAGTGGAACAAGGGAGGATAAGCAAATTAAAATATCAACATAATGGAAAGAAAGATAAGTAAAAAAAATTTAAAAATACTTTTATTGTCCAAATTTCTTCCTTGTTGTAGAGAGGAGTGTGTTTCCTCTAAGTTCAGTAAGTGTACTGTGTGCTCCCTTCCAATTTCTAATCTGGGTGCTGTCCCTTGTGACAGGGGCTTTCTCTGGGTCCCTGCTTCTCCTTTGGGTTGATATGCTGGGCTGGGTGGCAATTGGTGGTGTCCCTTTACTGGAGAGATTTATACTCAGTATGCTGAAGCCCAGGCTCTTCATGAGGGGTTGAGTTGCTTGTTTGAGTAAGGGAGTTCTCCAAAGAAGTCTTACAAGTAGCTGATGTGTGAGCAGTGTACAGGCCCTTCCACCCACTGGAAAAGTGTGGGAGCTGGAGTTGAGCTGTTTGGAGGAAAACTCTTCTCTTGAAAGGCTGTTAGTTTTAGCTTGCTTCCAGTTTCTCCAAGGTGGTGTAAAATGCATTATTTTCCCCAGGCTGTACAGGGTGATCTGCCCCTCCCCCACACAGACTAGATCAATCCAGTAATTTATAAAGAGAGTTGAGGGCTGGGCTGCCTCTCCCCCATTAGGCAGAGCAGGTGATTCATTCTGTCTATTAGGTCAATAGCTTTGTCCATGAGGGGTGCAATCTGCCCCCTGGACTATGCCATTTCCTCCAGGGATGATAGTTCCTGAGTGGGTTGTGATTTCTCTTGGTGGTCTCAGGCGTCAGTGGCTTGGTTCACAGGTAGGTGGCAGTCAGAGGTTCTGTGCCAATAAATCTTGTTGGGTCATGACTACACAGGTGCTTTCAGAACTCGTTATGCAGTTCTCTGCATTGAGGCTTTGCTTTTTTGGAGAAAGAGAGGAGAAAAGAAAAAAGTGAAAAAAAAAGAGAAAAAAAGAAGAAACCACTTTTGGTGGTCCTATGTGGAGGCTGGCAGCCTAGTGTCTGGGCGTCTGGGGTTGTTTTGCATTGTAAAAAGCTAATTTAAAGGTAAGTTGTTGTACATTGTTCTGCCTAAGTGTTGGCACTATCTCTCTTGGCTGAGTAGCCAGGTTCTCTTATCCTTGCTACCAAGAACCTGAAGTTTTCTTTCAGACTTGTGAGAACTCAGTGTTCCAGGGTCTGCCATCTATCTGTCATTTTGGTCCCTCCCATTTATCCTGCTTTGCTGAGCTTAGTGAAGATACTTTGGAATAGGCATTAAGGGCACATTTGTATTGCAATGAGATTAAATGCAAATCAAGTTGTAATTCATGGTACTTTGTTTTCTTTGTAATGGTTGACAATATTGATATTAAACAGAATTTTTGAAGAGTCAACTTTAGAGGGTGTTCTCTATCTGGCCTCATGTGTGGTTCCTGAACTTTACTGCGAATAGAGTTAAAATTGCATTCCCTTCTCTTTTTAATGTGGTACTGGGGATCAAACCTAGGGTCTTGTGATTTCTAGGCAACTATACTACCACTTGAGCTATGCTCCCAGCCCCATTCCCTTTGTACAATAGAAAGCCAAACCATTTGAGACAATACCACAGTTGAGTTTGTTCTCAACGGTGGTAAGAATTTTGCTTTGTTGGAACTTATGATAACTACCTTCCTAACTACAGTGGAGAGAATTGAATAAATGCATACGTCCTGGAGAGACAATTTTAAGGGAATCTGGGTATGGCACCTACTTCATTGTCTTCTGTCATCTAAAATTATAGGGCAAATAGATTTTCATTAAAAGTGGCTACAATCCATTCCCCTGTTTTGTTTTGTTTTTTCCTTAAGGTACAGATTCCATAGTGAAGGATTGGGGCTAGGTTTCCTAATGTAATCTCAAAGAAGTAGGTGTCTTATTAGAGCAATGGCAGATCCTAAAGGAAGAGAGGTCTCCTTTTTCCTAAATGAAACTAGAATAAAGAATAGTTTTTATATTTTGAGCATAAGGGAAATTGTCTCTTTGGACTATTTCTGTGTGGGATATAAAAGAACTTGGACAAATATTCCATAATCTCATTCCAAAAACAAGACTTAAAAAGAAAGAAAGTACACAAATTAATAAACCAAAAAAAAGGAGAAAGAAAGGTAGGAAAGGTGGTTGCTTAGGTCAATTTAGAGAAAGACCTTTCAAGGGTGTTGATGACATCTGTAAGATATGTTGCTTAATGAGGATTCCTTCTCATCTTTGGGCCAGAAAACCCTTTTTAGGCCTAAGGAGATAGCTCAAGATATGAGGAGATCAGCGCCTTATTTTGCAATTTCTGCATGAGGTTCAGATGTTCCTTCCAACCTAGGAATGGAGTATGAACTTCCTACTGGGGTACCCTATCTCTGAAGTTCATTGTCTGGAAAGTCACATATTCTGAGTGAGACAGGCTTCAAATTTTAGTCAGCAATATAATATAGCAGAAAGCAGATGAAATCAAAACCTTGCATAAACCTTAAACCATGAAAAGCCATGGGGATTGGGCATGGATGATTTTTCACATGTTTCTGTGTCATTGCATGGCGATTGTCTTGTGGAAGGTAGGGAGATCTGATGTCTGCCTATCCCTTTCTGTGGTTCTCTCATCTTACTGCAGCAGTCTTTAGCAGCAGATATCCTAACAACATTTAAATGTCTGCCTTGTACTCATAGTATGCAGCAGTTTTGGCTTTGATTTCAGGAAGGATATGAAGGCAGGCCTGAGCACACAGAGGGAAAAAGAAGAGTAGAGCTAAATCACTTAGAGATGGAGGAAGAATGCCATCTCCTGGCTGGCTTGCCAAAATGACTGTCACTGGGTTCAGTGAGGGTCCAAGGAGGTCTCCAAAGGGGAGGAAATCTCTACATGAACTTTGTAGGTCCTTGTCTCTGACACAGAAAATAATTTCAGGATGAGAAACTAGAAGAGATTATCAAAGTTTTATTCAGCAAGCAAAGTAAAAGATAAGGACACACTCAAAAGGTTGAGTGTGGGTATTGAGAGGAACACAATAATTTACTTTTATACCATGGGTATATATTCTAAAGTTAAGTAGGGTAGAGGTTTGGTTTAAGCATCCCTGGATAAGGGTTTTCTTTTTTCTGAGCATCTGATGTACTCAACTACCCCTGTAGTGACGATGTTTGACATTATCAATCAGGTCCAGAGACATTAAGTCTGGTCAGCATACTAAATCTGGGTCCTTATGACATAGATGTCTGTTCTCCTTTAGCAAGCATTCCTTTTAATCAAGGAATGAGTTTCACTAGATATTTTTTCTTAAGATCTGTGTCTAGAATGTGCTAATCAAGAACTTGGGGGGAAATAATTCGGGGCAAGATTAAAGGCACTGGTTTTTTTTTTCACTGTCTGCTACAGTTTAGTGGAGAAGTAGGAATCTAAAAGAAAAATGCAGACGTGCTCCTTGACAAGTTATCTATTGATGCAATATTTCTATAAGCTCATGGGGCTTTGTTCCCAAGTCCATAGTGCTTAATCTTTCCTGCCTCATACTATGTATGTGGAGAAATGGGAACTCTTATGCATTGTTGGTGGGAATGTAAATTGGTATAGCCATTATGGAAAACAGTATGGAGATTCCCCAAAAAGTTAAAAATAGAACTACTGTATGATCCAGCTATTCCACTACCAGGTATGTATCCAAAGGAGATGAAATGAGTCTGCTAAAGAGACATCTATATTCCCATGTTTATTACAGGCAGCCCATAGACTAGGAGAAAATCTTTGCCATCTATACATCTGGCAATGGACTAATAACCAGAATATACAGGGAGCTGAAAAAAACTAAACTGCTAAAAAAAAATCAATGACCCAATGAAGAAATGGGCAAATTAACTGAATAGAGGTCTTTCAAAGGAAGAAACCCAAATGGCTAAAAATATATAAGGAAATGCTCAATATCCCTGGCCATAAAGAAAATGCAAATCAAAGCCATGTTAAGATGGTAGCTTAGAATAGCTACCATCAAGAACACAAACAACAACAAATGCTGGCAAATATGTGGAAAAAGGAACCTTCATACACTGCTGGTGGGAATAGAAATTAGTATAACCACTAAGGAAAAAATATGGAGGCTCCTCAAAAAACTCAAAATAACACTGCCATATTATCCAGCAATGCCACTCCTAGGGCTATACCCAAAGGAGTATAAGTCAGGTTACTTTAAAGTCACCTGCACACTCATGTTTTTGCAGCATTATACATAATAGCCAAGATATGAAAATAGCCAAGATGCCCCACTACTGATGAGTGGATTAAGAAAGTATGGTATTTATATTCAATGGAATTTCAGCCATAAAGAATGAAATTTTATTGTTTGCAAGTAAATGCATGGGACTAGAGTTCATCATCTTAAGTGAAGTTACCCAGGTTCAGAAAACCAAAGGTGGCATGTTTTCTCTCATATATGGAATATAGACCCAATACAAACACAAATGATATTATACATACATAGAAATATATATAAAACATATATCCAAAAGTGGGACCAGTAGAAGAAACCAAGGGTGGAGGAAAAGAAGGAAATAAAGATAGTAAATAATATTGAAGTACATCACATCTTAAGGGCCAAGAAACAAGGAACTATAACTTTAAACTTGAACAACACAGGATGGGGAAAAGGGTGAGAAAGAGCAGTGGAAGGGGGCTAAACTGACTTAAGCACAATGTACTTCCAGGTAAAATACCAAGGCAAAATTCCCAAGGAACAATGAACAGATACCTAAGTAATAAAGGACAGAAATGTAAAATAGGTCATGTTAAGGGGAGGATACTAGTGGGAGGGGGAAGGTAAATGAAGAAAGTAAAGAAGATGTAGTTTCTATGCAAGTAGAAATATGGAACATTGAAACCTGCTGAAGTCACCACAAGAAAGGAAATGTGGTAGGAGGGAGAATGGAGGAAGTGACCAATTTGGGATGTAATACATGTATATATGGAAATGTCCTAACAAAGTCCCTGTATAACTATCATAAAGTAACAAAAATGTTGCACTTTAATAAATGAAGGACAGGAAGGTAAAATAGATCCTGTCCAGGGGCAGGTACAGTGGGATGAGGGAGGGCATAAAGAAAGGGTGAAGGAGGGTGATTAAGGTGGAAGTGTATTTTATTGGTGTATACAAAGAACAATGAAACCTGCTGAAATTGCTCTAAGAAGGGGGGAGGGGAGATAAAGAAGAAAGAAAGAGGGGATAAATCTAAGATATATTGTATGCACTTATATAAATGTCACAATGTACCCCCTGCACAGCTCTAATATTCCAACAATAAAAACCTCAAAAAAATTCTGCTGGGTACTAGTTGCTCATGTCTATAATCCTAGCTACTTGGAGACTGAGATTGGGAGGATCTCAGTTCAAGGGCAGCCCCAGCAAATAGTTCGTGAGACTCCCACCTCCAAAATAACCAGAACAAAATGGACTGAAGGTGTGGCTCAGGTGGTAGGGCACCTGCTTTGCAAGCGTAAAGCTTTGAGTTCAAACCCCAGTACCACCAACAACAACAAAAAAAGGGGATTCTGCCATCTCCCACAAAATGGGTGGACCCAGAGGATATTATTCTAAACAAAACAAGCCATACCAAAAGAAAAATAATACATGTGTTGAATCTAAAAATAAAAATCAAACATATAGAGGTAAAGAATCAAAATGGGGAGATGTAGGCCAATGGATACAAAGTAGCAAATATGCAGGATGAACAAATCTAGAGCTCTAATGTCCAGCAAGAAGACTTATTAATTATACTGCATTTTTTCAGAACTTCGGCTAAATGAGTAGATTATAGCTGCTCTTGTCACATGGGACAAATGGGTAATTATCTGAGATGACGATAATATTGATTTCTTCCACTATTGTAACCATTTTACCATATATATGAACATCATGTAATACACCTTAACTATGTACAATAACGTTTATTCAAAAGAAAAAAATCACACTTGTATTACAAAGTGATTTATGGCACGTAACTTATTTGTCCAGCCCACTGTATGTAATTTTTCAGAGTGATGAACAGTTCTGTGATGGATGTACTTGTGCACAACCCTGCATGCATCTCGACTGGCTGATTTTCTTTTCTTTTGATTTCTTGTCATTCTTAAAAGAAAATTTGTATTTTTATATAGAAATAAATTATACAAAATTGATTTTCTTCACTAAAATAACAACAATCTTTTCCATATTATGTCTAGATAAACCAGAAAACATTTATTTTTGTAGGTTTTGCTAGTAAGTCAAGATGAGGCAGTAGATAAAATCATGGAAAAAAAGACAGAACAAAACAGACATAAGTTCTGTCTTGACCATGAGGCAAAAGGATCCAACATTTACTTGCTGAAAAGCTTACGAAAATGTAGGCTCAACAAAGAATGTAAGAGTAACAACCAGGTGTGGAGCAACAATGCCAGGGTCTTCCACTCCAACTTTAACTGTACCTTGTTCCTTTAAATTCATTGGGTAAAGACAAAGTCTACACTGAAATCTTTGGTGAGCTCACAATCCTCTCTCTGGTAATTCCTTTAACTGTCCATTACAGATTATGTTTTACTTTATTTTTCATTGCTGGAATGGACTGGCTGGCTGATTTTCAATCAGACACACATGATAACTGAGAACAGATGTCACTGTGCTTTCAAGTCTGAGAATCAGGATCCAGGTCTTTACACAAGGAGCCACATTCACTTGCACGTTCTGCAGGATTTAGATGATGTCACCGTTGTGAAGGGAATGCAGTGATAACGAGCTCCCTCAGAGTGACTGTCATCTTAGGGAGTAGCCTTCTCTCTGTCTTTTTATTTGGGAATCAGTGTCTTTGCCTTGCTGGCAAAGAATTAACCTAGAAGGTAACACCCATGCACAGGAAATCAATGTGAGTCAATGCCCTGTATAGCTATCTTTATCTCAACCAGCAAAACCTCTTGTTCCTTCCTATTATTGCTTATACTCTCTCTACAACAAAATTAGAGATAAGGGCAAAATAGGTTCTGCTGGGTATTGAGGGGGGGAGCGGGAGGGGGCGGAGTGGGTGGTAAGGGAGGGGTGGGGGCAGGGGGGGAGAAATGAACCAAGCCTTGTATGCACATATGAATAATAAAAGAAAAATGAAAAAAAAAAAAAGAAAAACAATTGAGCTCTGTATGTTAATTTTTTATCCTGCTACTTTGTCAAAAGAGTTTATGATTTCTAATAGATTTTTAGTAGAGTTTTTGGGGTCTTTTAGGTATAGGATCTGCAAATAGGGTTAGTTCAACTTCTTCCTTCCCCATTTGAATCCTTTTTATTTCTTGCTCTTGTCTTATTGCTCTGGCTAGAAATTCCAAAACCATATTGAATAGAAATGTAGAAAGGAGACTGCCCTTTCTCATTTCTGACTTTAAGGGGAACGATTTCAGTTGTTCTCTATTTGGTATAATGTTGGCTCTAAGTTTGTCATATGTAGCCATTAATATGTTGAAGAACATTCCTTCTATTCATAGTTTCTTCAGAGCTTTTATAATAAAAGGGTGTTGGATTTTCTCAAAGGCTTTTTCTGCATTTATTGAGAGGATCATGTGAGTTTTGTCCTTGCTTCTGCTTATATTCTGTATTATGTTTATGGACTTATGTATGTTGAGTCATCCTTGCATCCATGGAATGAAAGAGACTTAGTCATGGTGTATGATCTTTTTCACATGTTGTTGAATTCTGTTTGCTGGTATTTTGTTGAGAATCTTTGCATCTATACTCATTAAAGATATTGGTCTATAATTCTCTTTTCTGTTTACGTCTTCATTGGGTTTTGGAATGAGTGTGAAGCAGGCTTCATAGGATAAATTTGGTAGAGTTTCTTCCCTTTCTATTTCCTGGAAAAGTTTGAGGAGTATTGGTGTTAGTTGTTCTTTAAAAGTTTGGTAAAATTCAGCCATGTATCTATTAGGTCGTGGCTCTTCTTTGTAGGGGAACTCTTAATTACTGCCTAAATTTCATTTCGTGTAATAGGACTATTTAGGTGGTTAATATCTTCTTGGTTTAACTTTGTTTGGCTATATGCATCTAGAAATTTATCCATTTCATCTAGATTTTCCAGTTTACTTGAATATAAGTTTTCAAAGTACTCTATAATGATTCTCTGGAGTTTGTTAGAATTTGTGGTTATGTCTATTTTTCATCCCTGATTTTATTATTTTGGGTCATTTCCCTCCTCTGTTTATTCATGTTGGCTAAGGGTTCATTAATCTTGTTAATTTTTTTGAAGAACAAACATTTTCTTTAATTGATTCTTTGTATTATTTGTTTGGTTTCAATATCATTTTTTTTGTTTTGTTTTTCTTTTTTTTAATTTTTTTTCATTTTTCTTTTATTATTCATATGTCCATACAAGGGCTAGGTTCATTTCTCCCCCCTGCACCCACCCCCTCCCTTACCACCCACTCCGCCCCCTCCCTCTCCCCCCCCAATACCCAGCAGAAACTATTTTGCCCTTATTTCTAATTTTGTTGTAGAGAGAGTATAAGCAATAATAGGAAGGAACAAGGGTTTTTGCTGGTTGAGATAAGGATAGCTATACAGGGCATTGACTCACATTGATTTCCTGTGCGTGGGTGTTACCTTCTAGGTTAATTCTTTTTTTTTTTATTTTTTTTTCATTTTTCTTTTATTGTTCATATGTGCATACAAGGCTTAGTTCAATTCTACCTCCTGCCCCCACCCCTTCCCTTACCACCCACTCCGCCCCCTCCCGCTCCCCCCCTCAATACCCAGCAGAAACTATTTTGCCCTTATTTCTAATTTTGTTGTAGAGAGAGTATAAGCAATAATAGGAAGAAACAAGGGTTTTTGCTGGTTGAGATAAAGATAGCTATACAGGGCATTGACTCACATTGATTTCCTGTACGTGGGTGTTACCTTCTAGGTTAATTCTTTTTGATCTAACCTTTTCTCTAGTACCTGTTCCCCTTTTCCTATTGGCCTCAGTTGCTTTAAGGTATCTGCTTTAGTTTCTCTGCGTTAAGGGCAACAAATGCTAGCTAGTTTTTCAGGTGTCTTACCTATCCTCACCCCTCCCTTGTGTGCTCTCGCTTTTATCATGTGCTCATAGTCCAATCCCCTTGTTATGTTTGCCTTTGATCTAATGTCCACATATGAGGGAGAACATACGATTTTTGGTCTTTTGGGCCAGGCTAACCTCACTCAGAATGATGTTCTCCAATTCCATCCATTTACCAGTGAATGATAACATTTCGTTCTTCTTCATGGCTGCATAAAATTCCATTGTGTATAGATACCACATTTTCTTAATCCATTTGTCAGTGCTGGGGCATCTTGGCTGTTTCCATAACTTGGCTATTGTGAATAGTGCCGCAATAAACATGGATGTGCAGGTGCCTCTGGAGTAACAGTCTTTTGGGTATATCCCCAAGAGTGGTATTGCTGGATCAAATGGTAGATCGATGTCCAGCTTTTTAAGTAGCCTCCAAATTTTTTTTCATAGTGGTTTTACTAGTCTACATTCCCACCAACAGTGTAAGAGGGTTCTTTTTTCCCCGCATCCTCGCCAACACCTGTTGTTGGTGGTGTTGCTGATGATGGCTATTCTAACAGGGGTGAGGTGGAATCTTAGCATGGTTTTAATTTGCATTTCCTTTATTGCTAGAGATGGTGAGCATTTTTTCATGTGCTTTCTGGCCATTTGAATTTCTTCTTTTGAGAAAGTTCTGTTTAGTTCACGTGCCCATTTTTTTATTGGTTCATTAGTTTTGGGAGAATTTAGTTTTTTAAGTTCCCTGTATATTCTGGTTATCAGTCCTTTGTCTGATGTATAGTTGGCAAATATTTTCTCCCACTCTGTGGGTGTTCTCTTCAGTTTAGAGACCATTTCTTTTGATGAACAGAAGCTTTTCAGTTTTATGAGGTCCCATTTATCTATGCTATCTCTTAGTTGCTGTGCTGCTGGGGTTTCGTTGAGAAAGTTCTTACCTATACCTACTAACTCCAGAGTATTTCCTACTCTTTCTTGTATCAACTTAAGAGTTTGGGGTCTGATATTTAGATCCTTGATCCATTTTGAGTTAATCTTGGTATAGGGTGATATACATGGATCTAGTTTCAGTTTCTTGCAGACTGCTAACCAGTTTTCCCAGCAGTTTTTGTTGAAGAGGCTGCTATTTCTCCATCGTATATTTTTAGCTCCTTTGTCAAAGATAAGTTGCTTATAGTTGTGTGGCTTCATATCTGGATCCTCTATTCTGTTCCACTGGTCTTCATGTCTGTTTTTGTGCCAGTACCATGCTGTTTTTATTGTTATTGCTTTGTAATATAGTTTGAAGTCAGGTATTGTGATACCTCCTGCATTGTTCTTTTGACTGAGTATTGCCTTGGCTATTCGTGGCCTCTTGTGTTTCCATATAAATTTAACAGTAGATTTTTCAATCTCTTTAATGAATGTCATTGGAATTTTGATGGGAATTGCATTAAACATGTAGATTACTTTGGGGAGTATCGACATTTTTACTATGTTGATTCTACCAATCCATGAGCATGGGAGATCTCTCCACTTTCTATAGTCTTCCTCAATCTCTTTCTTCAGAAGTGTATAGTTTTCCTTGTAGAGGTCTTTCACATCTTTTGTTAGGTTTACACCTAGGTATTTGATTTTGTTTGAGGCTATTGTAAATGGAATTGTTTTCATACATTCTTTTTCTGTTTGCTCATTGTTAGTGTATAAAAATGCTAATGATTTTTCTATGTTGGTTTTATGTCCTGCTACCTTGCTATAGCTATTGATGATGTCTAGAAGCTTCTGAGTAGAGTTTTTTGGGTCTTTAAGGTATAGGATCATGTTGTCTGCAAATAGGGACATTTTGACAGTTTCTTTACCTATTTGTATTCCTTTTATTCCTTCTTCTTGCCTAATTGCTCTGGCTAGGAATTCCAGTACTATGTTGAATAGGAGTGGAGATAGTGGGCATCCTTGTCTGGTTCTTAGAGCTTTTATCATGAAATGATGTTGGATCTTATCAAAGGCTTTTTCTGCATCTATTGAGATGATCAAGTGGTTTTTGTCTTTGCTTCTGTTAAAGTGGTTTATTATGTTTATTGATTTTCATATGTTGAACCACTCCTGCATCCCTGGGATGAAGCCTACTTGGTCGTGGTGAATAATCTTTTTGATGTGTTGCTGAATTTGGCTTGCCATTATTTTGTTGAGGATTTTTGCACCAATGTTCATTAAGGAGATTGGCCTATAGTTCTCCTTTTTGGAGGTGTCTTTGCCTGGTTTTGGAATAAGTGTAATACTGGCTTCATAAAATGTGTTAGGCAGTTTTCCTTCCCTTTCTATTTCATGGAACAGTTTAAGGAGGGTTGGTATCAGTTCTTCTTTAAAGGTCTGATAGAATTCAGTAGAGAATCCATCAGGTCCTGGACTTTTCTATTTGGGGAGACTCTTGATTGCTGCTTCAATTTCATTTTGTGTTATAGGTCTATTCAGGTGATGAATTTCCTCTTGGTTCAGTTTTGGATGATCATATGTATCTAGAAATCTGTCCATTTCTTTTAGATTTTCAAGTTTTTTGAGTATAGTTTCTCAAAGTAGTCTCTGATGATTTCCTGGACTTCCATGGTGTTTGTTGTTATCTCCCCTTTTGCATTCCTAATTCTACTAATTTGGGTTTTTTCTCTCCTCATTTTAGTCAGGTTTGCCAGGGGTCTATCGATCATGTTTACTTTTTCAAAGAACCAACTTTTTGTTTCATTAATTCTTTGTATGGTTTTTTTGGTTTCTATTTTGTTGATTTCAGCTTTTATTTTTATTATTTCTCTCCTTCTATTTGTTTTGGGATTTACTTGTTCTTGTTTTTCTAGGAGTTTGAGATGTATCATTAGGTCATTGATTTGGGATCTTTCAATCTTTTTAATATATGCACTCATGGCTATAAACTTTCCTCTCAAGACTGCCTTAGCTGTGTCCCATAGGTTCCGGTAGGTTGTGTTTTCATTTTCATTGACTTCCAGGAACTTTTTAATTTCCTCTTTTATTGCATCGATGATCCACTCTTCATTAAGTAATGTGTTACTTAGTTTCCAGCTGTTTGCATATTTTTTGTCTTTACTTTTGTTGTTGAGTTCTACTTTTACTGCATTGTGGTCAGATAGTATGCACGGTATAATTTCTATTTTCTTATATTTGCTGAGGCTTTCTTTGTGCCCTAGGATATGATCTATTTTGGAGAAGGTTCCATGGGCTGCTGAGAAGAATGTATATTGTGTAGAGGTTGGATGAAATGTTCTGTAGACATCTACTAGGTCCATTTGATCTATTGCATATTTTACATCTTGGATTTCTTTATTGAGTTTTTGTTTTGATGACCTATCTATTGATGATAATGGAGTGTTAAAGTCTCCCACAATCACTGTGTTGGCGTTTATATATGCTTTTAGGTCTTTCAGAGTATGTTTGATGAAATTGGGTGCGTTGACATTGGGTGCGTACAGATTGATGGTTATTATTTCCTTTTGGTCTATTTCCCCTTTTATTAGTATGGAATGTCCTTCTTTATCTCATTTGATCAATGTAGGTTTGAAGTCTACTTTGTCAGAGATAAGTATTGCTACTCCTGCTTGTTTTCGGGGGCATTGGCTTGGTAAATCTTCTTCCAGCCTTTCATCCTAAGCATATGCTTATTTCTGTCAGTGAAATCAGTCTCCTGTAAGCAACAAATTGTTGGATCTTCTTTTTTAATCCATTTTGTCAAACGGTGTCTTTTGATGGGTGAATTAAGTCCATTAACATTAAGCGTTAGTACTGATAGGTATGTGGTGATTCCTGCCATTTAGTTGTCTTAGTTGTTTGAAGGTTTGATTGTGTGTACCTAAATTGATGTTACTCTCTACTGTCTTGCTTTTTCTTATCCTGTGGTTTGGTGCTGCCTGCCTTTTCATGGTTAAGTTGGATGTCACTTTCTGTGTGCAGGATCCCTTGCAGAATCTTTTGTAATGGTGGCTTTGTGGTCACATATTGTTTTAGTTTCTGCTTATCATGGAAGTCTTTTATTGCTCCATCTATTTTGAATGATAGCTTTGCTGGGTAGAGTATCCTGGGGTTGAAGTTATTTTCATTCAGTGCCTGGAAGATCTCACCCCACGCTCTTCTTGCTTTTAATGTTTCTGTTGAGAAGTCTTCTGTGATTTTGATGGGTTTACCTTTGTATGTTACTTGTTTTTTCTCTCTTACAGCCTTCAATATTCTTTCCTTAGTTTCTGAACTTGTTGTTTTAATGATGATATGTCGTGGAGTAGTTCTATTTTGATCTGGTCTGTTTGGTGTCCTGGAGGCCTCTTGCATTTGTATGGGAATATCTTTCTGTGGATTTGGGAAATTTTCGTTATTATTTTGTTAAATATATTACGCATTCCCTTCGCTTGTACCTCTTCTCCTTCTTCGATGCCCATGATTCTCAAGTTTGGTCTTTTGATGGAGTCAGTGAGTTCTTGCATTTTCTTTTCACAGGTCTTGAGTTGTTTAATTAATAGTTCTTTGGTTTTCCTTTAATTACCATTTCATCTTCAAGTTCTGAGATTCTGTCTTCTGTTTGTTCTATTCTGCTGGATTGGCCTTCCATTTTGTTTTGCAGTTCTGTTTTGTTCCTTTTTCTGAGGTTTTCCATATCCTGGCAGTTTTCTTCTTTATTGTTGTCTATTTTTGTCCTGAGTTCATTTATCCATTTATTCATTGTATTCTCTCTTTCACTTTGGTGTTTATACAGTGCTTCTATGGTTTCCTTTATTTCTTCTTTTGCTTTTTCAAATTCTCTATTTTTATTGTCTTGGAATTTCTTGAGTGTCTCCTGTACATTTTGGTTGACCCTATCCAGTATCATCTCTATAAAATTCTCATTGAGTAGTTGTAGTATGTCTTCTTTTAAATTATTCTTGTGGGCTTCATTGGGTCCTTTGGCATAGTTTATCTTCATTTTGTTGGAGTCTGGATCTGAGTTTCTGTTCTCTTCATTCCCCTCTGGTTCCTGTACTAATTTTTTGCTGTGGGGAAACTGGTTTCCCTGGTTTTTTTGTCTTCCCGTCATTGTCCTTGGTGCTGTTACTGTCCCTGTACTGTGTGTAATTAAGTATTTTCTAGCTTGTAATAATAACAATGGTAATATTTAGAATGGAAGAGTGAGCTGAGATGGAAAGCAAGAGGTTAAAGAAAAGGGGAAAACAAATATACAGACAAGAGGGAGAAAGCAGAACAAGGTATCAGACAAGAGAGTTTCAAAGGTATAAACAGGGAGTGTTAGTGTACTAATCAACAGTAAGCTGAACAGACATTAGAGAGACAGAGAGGATTGAAAATCAAAGATAAAAAAATAAAAAATAAGTAAATGAAAGTAATATATATATATAGAAATGAATTAAAATAAAATGGAAAATAGAAAATTAAAAAAAAAAAACCAAAAAACTTCCAAGTTTATATGCAATGCAGTTTCAGTCTTAATAATTTGGGTGTCCGTCTCAATCTCCAGTCCTGGAGTTGGTGCCTCAGATGTTGTTCTGTAGTTGTCTCATCAAAGGGTATGCATAAAGTAGAACAAAACTACACACTGACACTCACACACACACACACACACACACACACACACACAAAGCCCCACCAAGTGTCCCCAGTTCAAATGCAATACAGTTTCAGTAAGTTTTTTGGCTTGCAGGTGTAATTCGGTTGTTCTCTCATCAAAGGTAGGGAGAAAAAGAAAAAAAAGCATCTGGAGACAGTTCTGAGAGTGGTATCTGCAACTGTGGCTTGCCTGCCTGCTGCTCTCAGCCTGTAGCTGGCGGTGTTATTTATGCAGATCTCTGGGGTGAGCTAGCACTCACCTGGTCCCGCAGGCTTTGTTTGCTCAGAGTTCTCCTGTGCGGGAGCCTCTGCTACAGGCTTTCCCCTTCCCAAGCACTGGGAAAGGTGACACTGCCCCCGCATTGTCAGGCCTGCGTGTTTATTTACAGTTCATGTGGGAGGTGGATCTTCCCCCCCTCCTCTGAAGTTTTCCTCCCACTGCCACTTTCAGAAGCTTTCCTGCTCCTGCTTACTGGGCGGTGCTGCTGCTCCTGCCAGCCACCATGTTTGTTTACAGTTCACGTGGAAAGTGGGTCTTCCCTCCTCTCACAAGCTTTCCCGCTCCTGGTTGCTGGGCGCGCGCCCCACTCCCGCCAGAGGCTCTCCGGCCCGCCTGGCCTGTTTATTTACAGTCCCAGGAAGGATTCCCTTCCCCCAATCTTCAGCTCTCAGGGCGCCCCACCCTCTTTCCAGTGTGTCTTAACTGTTCTTATTGCTTATTGCTCAGTTTCACTTTTTTTTTTTTCCCGGGTGGAGGTCAGTCTGTCCAGGGGGCTATGCTGCTCTGGCCCAGGCTTGTCTGTGGGGCTACCGCGGTAACGCGAAGCTCACCTGGTCCGCATCTTCCCAAGCCATATGGGCGCCGGCCACTGGCGGTCCCGGGGGCCCTCCTCGTTTCTCCGTTCAGCATGAGGTGGAGATTCTCTGCACCGGCTGGAGATGTGGAGGGGTCAAAGTTATGCCTTTTCTCAGTGATTATGCCTGCAAAGTGTGTCTCCAGCGTCTCTCCAAGATTTCACTATAGGAGGGTCGCTTTCTGCTTCCTACCTCTAGCCGCCATCTTGGAATCCTCTCAATATCATTAATCCTCTCCATCTTCTGGTTTTGGGTTTGGTTTATTCTGGCTTTTCTAGATACTTAAGGTTGATCATTAGGTTGTTTATTTCAGAGGTCTCTGTTTTTAATGTAGGCACTTATAGCCTTCCCCTTAGCATGGCTTTTGCTGTTCCCACAGTTTCTGGTAGGTTGGTTTTGGTTTGTTTTTTGGGGGGTCTTTTTTTTTTTTTTTGGATTCTAGGAATTTTTTTATTTCTTCCCTTCTTTCTTCAGTCAACCACTGGTTTTTCAGCAATGTTTTGCTCAATTTCCATATGTTTGAGCATTTTCTGTTGTTTCTTTTGTTGTTGAAGTCTCATTTTATTCTTTTGTGATCTGATATGATGAAGGGGTTATTTGATTTTCTTGAATTTGTTGAGACTTGTTTTTTGTCCTAAAATATGATCTATTTTAGAGGCAGTTACATGAGTTGCAGGAAAGAATATGTATTGCCTGGTTGTTGGGTGGAATACTCTGTAGACATCAACCATGTCTATTTGGTCTAATGTTTGGAGTAGTTCTGAAGTTTTTTTGTTGTTCTTTTGCCTAGATGACCTATCTATTGGTGACAGTGGTCTATTCAGGTCTACCACTATCACTGTGTTAAGGAATATCTGTTCTTTTAGGTCCATTAGAGGTTTGTTTGTTTTTTAATGTGGATGGGTGCTCCTCTGTTTGGTGCATATGTGTTAAGGGTTGATATTTACTCTTGATGAATTGTTCCTTTCATTAATATGAAGTGACTGTCATTGCCTCTCCTGACTGATTTTAGTCTGAAGTCTACTTTGTCAGTAATGAGTATAGCTATTCCTGCCTGTTTATGGGGTCCTCCATTTGCTGGGAAAACTTTTTCCACTCTTTGACTCTAAGCCAGTGGTTTTTTTTTCTTTTTAGAGAGATGAGTCTCTTGTAAGAAACAAATGGTTGGGTCTTGGTTTTTAATCCAATTTGCTATTCTATGTCTCTGGATTAGGGCATTGAGGCCATTTACATTCAGTGTTAATATTGAGAGGTGCCTGTTGTTTCCAGACAGTTTTCATTCCCTGTTGTTTAATTTTACCTATTCCTTGTTTAATGGTCTGCTTGTCTATTTCTGGAGTCTTCCAGTCTCACTCTAGTTTCTTCTTCTATATGTAAAAGTCCTTTAAGTATCTTCCATGGTGTTGGCTTGGTAGTTGTGAATTCCTTTAGTTTTCCTTGTTAGGGAAGGTTTTAGTTTCTCCTTCAATCAGGAAGGATAGTTTTGCTGGATTGACTAGTCTAGGTTGACAGTTGCTTTCTTTCTGGGCCTAAATTATGTCTTTCCATGGCCTTCTTATTTTTAGAGTTTGAGTTGAGAACTCTGCTGTTGTTCTAATTGGTTTGTCTTTATATATGAGTTTTCTTTTCTCTTTTGCAGCTTTCAGCATTCTTCCTTTGTTCTGGGTACTGAGTGTTTTGATTATGATGTCTGAGGGTGTTTCTCTTTTGGTCCTGATGGTTTGTTGTTCTGTAAGCTTCCTGCACTTGGGTGACTCTTTCTTGAGGTTAGGGAAGCTTTCAGGTATTGTTGTATTGAATAGGTTATCAATGCCTTTAGTTTGTATCTCCTCTCCCTCTTCTACAGTCATGATTCATAGGTTTGGTCTTTTCATGGTGTCCCAGATATCCTGTATGTTCCATTCATATTTTCTTAGCATTCTTTCATGATCTTTTACTGTTTGATCTAATTCCTCTACATTGTCTTCCGTTCCTGATGCTCTATTTTCAGTTTGCTCCACTCTGTTTGCCAAACTTTCAATTGTGATATTTATTAGGAATATTGGAGGGTTTTTACAGATTGATTATTTTTCAGGGTTTCCATATCTTTATTGATTTCCTCTTTCATATCCTGGATAGTCTTCTTAATTTCATTCATCCATTTGTGGCATTCTCTTTGAACTCATTTTATTGTTTATTCACATCCTCTTGGAAGTCAAATACTAGTTTTTGTGTTTCTTCTTTAAGGTTGTTAATCGATTCCAACATGGTGGCTAGAGTGAGGAAGCAGAAAGCATGCTTCCTAAAGTAAAATCTTGGAGAGACGCTGGAGATACACCTTACAGGAAAAACCACCGAGAAGAGGCAAAACTTTGACTCCTCCACACCTCCAGCCTGCACATAGCATCTCCTCTTCACGTTAAATGGAGAAACCAGGAGGGCTCCCATGCCACTGCCAGATGTCAGCACCCAGATGGCTTGGGAAGATGCAGACCACAAGGTGAGCTAAGCGGCACATGGTACTCCCACAGACAACCGTGGGCCAGATCAGCATAGCCCCCTGGACAGACCAACACCCACCCAGGGAAAAAAGAAAAAAAACACTGAATAATAAGCAATAACAACAGAAAAGACATGTAGCAAAGAGGGTAGGGTGCCCTGAACACCGAATGGGGGGGAGGGGAAATCCCTCACAACAAGCCAGCTGGAGAAGGCAGGAGTGGTTGCACATGTCCAGCAATCAGCAGCAGGAAAGCTTGTAAAAGTGGCAGTGGGAGGAAAATTCCACAGGAGAGGGGGGAAGACCCACTTCCCATGTGAACTGTAAATTAACACACAGGCCTGAGAAAGCTGGTGCAGTGTCACCACCCCAGTGTGCTTGGAAAGGTGAGAGCTTGTAGCAGTGGCAGTTGCACCCAGGAGAACTCTAAGTAAACAAAGTCTGAGGGGCTAGGTGAGTGTTATGCTCACTCCTGAGATCTGCATAAATAAAGCCTCCAGCAACAGCAGGCTAACAGCAGCGGGCAGGTGAGCCACAGCCTCAGATAGCCATTCACAGAACTGTCTCCAGACTTTTTTTTTCTCTCTTCCTTTGATGAGACAACAACCAAACTACACCTGCATGCTGAAAAACCTACTGAAACTGTATTGCATTTGAACGTGGGACACTTTGTGGTGTTTCTTTGTTTGTTTGTTTTGTGTTGTTTTGTTTTTTTTTTTTTCCCCTTTGATAAGACAACAACAAAACTACTTCTGAGACACCATTTCCAGGATTGGAGGCTGTGGGACTAACACCAAAATTATTAAGACTAAAACTTTATTGCATTTGAACTTGGAGATTTTTTTTCACTTATTTTTTTTCAATCCTCTCTCTGTCTCTCTAATGCCTGCTCAGCTTACTGTATATTAGTAAGCTATCTCTCCCTGTTTATATCTTTGAAAAATTTGTTCGTTCGTTTGTTTTGTTTTTTCTACTTTTTTATTTGTTTTTCCCTTTTTCTTCAACTTCTTTGCTTTCCATCTCCTCTCACCCTTCCATTCTAAATATCACCATTGTTATTATCATGAGCTAGAAAATACTTAATTGCACACAGTACAGGGACAATAACAACACCAAGGGCAATGACAGGAAGACAGAAAAAACAGGGAAACAAGTTTCCCAACAGCAAAAAATTAGTACAGAAACCAGAGAGAAATGAAGAAAACAGATACTCAGATCCAGACTACAACAAAATGAAGATAAGCTATGCCAAAGAACCCAATGAAGCCCACAAGAACAATCTAAAAGAAGAAATACTACAGGTAACCAATGAGAATTTTATAGAGATGATACTGGATATGGTCAACCAAATTGTACAGGAGACACTCAAGAAATTCCAAGACAACAAAAATAGAGAATTTGAAAAAGCACAAGAAGAAATAAAGGAAACCATAGAAGCACTGTATAAACACCAAAGTGAAACACAGAACATGATTAATAAAGAGATAAATGAACTCAGGTCAAAAACAGACAACATTAAAGACAAAAGGACTCAGGATATAGAAAACATCAGAAAAAAGAACGAAACAGAATTGCAAAACAAAATGGAAGGCCAATCCAGCAGCAGAATACAACAAACAGAAGACAGAATCTCAGAACTAGAAGATGAAATGGTAATTAAAGGAAAAACCAAAGAACTATTAGTTAAACAACTCAAGACCTGTGAAAAGAAAATAAAGAACTCACTGACTCCATCAAAAGACCAAACCTGAGAATCATGGGCATTGAAGAAGAAGAAGAGGTACAAGCAAAGGGAATGTGTAATATTGTCAACAAAATAATAACAGAAAATTTCCCAAACCTAGAGAAATCTATTCCCATACAAATGCAAGAGGCCTCCAGAACACCAAACACCAGATCAAAATAGAACTACCCCATGGCATATTATCATTAAAACAACAAGTACAGAAACTACAGAAAGAATATTGAAGGCTGTAAGAGAGAAAAAACAAATAACATACAAAGATAAACCCATCAAAATCACAGCAGACTTCTCAACAGAAACATTAAAAGCAAGAAGAGCTTGGGGTGAGATCATCCAGGGACTTAATGAAAATAACCCCAGGATACTCTACCCAGCAAAACTATCATTCAAAATAGATAGAGCAATAAAAGTCTTCAATGATAAGCAGAAACTAAAACAATATGTGACCACAAAGCCACCACTACAAAAGATTCTTCAAGGGATTCTGCACACAGAAAGCAAAACCCAACATAACCATGAAAGGGCAGGCAGCAATAAACTACAGGAAAAGAAAAAGCAAGAAAGTAAAAAGTAACCTCAACTTAGGTACACACAATCAAACCTTCAAACATCTAAGACAACCAAATGACAGGAATCACCACATATCAATCAGTACTAACACTTAATATTAATGGACTTAATTTCCCCATCAAAAGGCACTGTTTGATGAAATGGATGAAAAAGGAATATCCAACAATTTGTTGCTTACAGGAGACCCATCTCACTGACAGAAATAAGCATAGGCTTAGGATGAAAGGCTGGAAGAAGATTTGCCAAGCCAATGGTCCCCCAAAACAGGCAGGAGTACCAATACTTATCTCTGACAAAATAGACTTCAAACCTACATTGATCAAATGAGATAAAGAAGGACATTCCATACTAATAAAAGGGGAAATAGACCAAAAGGAAATAACAATTATCAAACTATATGCACCCAATGTCAATGCACCCAATTTCATCAAACATACCCTGAAGGACCTAAAAGCATATATTAACTCCAACACAGTGATTGTGGGAGACTTTAACACCCCATTATCATCAATAGATAGGTCATCCAAACAAAAAATCAAGAAAGAAATCCTAGATCTAAAATATGCAATAGATCAAATGGACCTATTTGATATCTACAGAACATTTCATCCAACTTCTACACAATATACATTCTTCTCAGCAGCCCACACAACCTTCTCCAAAATAGACCATAACTTAGGGCACAAAGCAAGCCTAAGCAAATATAAGAAAATAGAAATGATACCATGCATTCTATCTAATCACAATGCGATAAAACTAGAACTCAACAACAAAAATAAAGACAAAAACCATGCAAACAGCTGGAAACTGAATAACTCATTGCTTAATGAGCAATGGGTCATTGATGCAATAAAAGAGGAAATTAAAAAGTTCATGGAAGTCAATGAAAATGAAAATACAACCTACAGAACACAGCAAAGGCAGTCCTGAGAGGAAAGTTTATAGCCATAAGTGCATATATTAAAAAGACTGAAAGATCCCAAATCAATGACCTAATGATACATCTCAAACTCCAGAAAAAGCAGAACAAGCAAATCCCAAAACAAATAGAAGGAGAGAAATAATAAAAATAAGAGCTGAAATCAATGGAATAGAAACCAAAAAAACCATATGAAGAATTAATGAAACAAAAAGTTGGTTCTTTGAAAAAATAAACAAGATCGACAGACCCCTGGCAAACCTGACTAAAATGAGGAGAGAAAAAACCCAAATTAGTAGAATCAGGAATGTAAAAGGGGAGATAACAACAAACACCATGGAAGTCCAGGAAATCATCAGAAACTACTTTGAGAAACTATATTCAAAAAACTTGAAAATCTAAAAGAAATGGACAGATTTCTAGATACATATGATCATCCAAAACTGAACCAAGAGGAAATTCATCACCTGAATTGATCTATAACACAAAAAAATTGAAGCAGCAATCAAGAGTCTCCCCAAATAGAAAAGTCCAGGACCTGATGGATTCTCTGCTGAATTCTATCAGACCTTTAAAGAAGAATGGACACCAACCCTCCTTAAACTGTTCCATGAAATAGAAAGGGAAGGAAAACTGCCTAACACATTTTATGAAGCCAGTATTACACTTATCCCAAAACCAGGCAAAGACACCTCCAAAAAGGAGAACTATAGGCCAATCTCCTTAATGAACATAGATTCAAAAATCCTCAATAACATAATGGCAAGCCAAATTCAACAACACATCAAAAAGATCATTCACCACGACCAAGTAGGCTTCATCCCAGGAATGCAGGGGTGGTTCAACATACAAAAATCAATAAATGTAAAACAAAAACAAAAACCACTTGATCATCTCAATAGATGCAGGAAAAAGCCTTTGATAAAATCCAACACCATTTCATGATAAAAGCTCTAAGAAAACTAGGAATAGAAGGAAAGCACCTCAACATTATAAATGCTATATATGACAAACCTACAGCCAGCATTATACTTAATGGAGAAAAACTGAAACCATTCCCTCTAAAATCAGGAACGAGACAAGGATTCCCACTATCTCCACTCCTACTCAACATAGTACTTGATTCCTAGCCAGAGCAATTAGGCAAGAAGAAGAAATGAAAGGAATACAAATAGGTAAAGAAACTGTCAAAATGTCCCTATTTGCAGATGACATGATCCTATACCTTAAAGACCCAAAAAAACTCTACTCAGAAGTTCCTAGACACCATCAATAGCTATAGCAAGGTAGCAGGATATAAAATCAACATAGAAAAATCATTAGCATTTCTATACACTAATAATGAACAAACTGAGAAAGAATATATGAAAACAATTCCATTTCCAATAGCTTCAAAAAAATCAAATACCTAGGTATAAACCTAACAAAATATGTGAACGACCTCTGCAAGGAAAAGTATAAACTTCTGAAGAAAGAGATTGAGGAAGACTATAGAAAGTGGAGAGATCTCCATGCTCATGGATTGGTAGAATCAACATAGTAAAAATGTCGATACTCCCAAAAGTAATCTACATGTTTAATGCAATTCCCATCAAAATCCCAATGACATTCATCAAAGAGATTGAAAAATCTACCGTTAAATTTATATGGAAACACAAGAGGCTATGAACAGCCAAGGCAATATTCAGTAAAAAGAACAACACTGGAGGTTTCATGATACCCGACTTCAAACTATATTACAAAGCAATAATGATAAAAACAGCATGGTACTGGCAGAAAAACAGACATGAAGACCAGTGGAACAGAACAGAGGACTAGGATATTGGATATGAAGCCACACAACTAAACCAACTTTTCTCTGACAAAGGCTTAAAAATATACGATGGAGAAAAGACAGCCTCTTTAACAAATACTGCTGGGAAAACTGGTTCGCAGTCTGCAAAAAACTGAAACTAGATCCACGTTTATCAGCCTATACCAGTATTAACTCAAAATGGATCAAGCACCTTAATATCAAACCCCAAACTCTAAAGTTGGTACAGGAAAGAGTAGGAAATACTTTGGAATTTATAGGTATAGGCAAGAACTTTCTCAGTGGAACCCCAGCAGCTCAGCAACTAAGAGATAGCATAAATAAATTGGACTTCATAAAGCTAAAAAGCTTCTGCTCCACAAAAGAAATGGCCTCTAAACTGAAGAGACCACCCACAGAGTGGGAGAACATATTTGCCAGCTACACATCAGACAAAGGATTGATAACCAGAATATATAGGGAACTCAAAAAACTAAATTCTCCCAAAATTAATGAACCAATAAAGAAATGGGCAAGTGAACTAAACAGAACTTTCTCAAAAGAAGAAATTCTAATGGCCAAAAAACACATGAAAAAATGCTCACCATATCTAGCAATACAGAAAATGCAAATTAAATGTGACCACAAAACCACCACTACAAAGGATTCTTCAAGGGATTCTGCACACAGAAAGTGAAACCCAACTTAACCATGAAAAGACAGGCAGCACCAAACCACAGGAAAAGAAAAACCAAGACAGTAGAGAGTAACATCAACTTAGGTACACACAATCAAACCTTCAAACAACTAAGACAACTAAATGACAGGAATCACCACATACCTATCAGTACTAACACTTAATGTTAACGGACTTAATTCACCCATCAAAAGGCACCGCTTGATGAAATGGATTAAAAAGGAAGATCCAACAATTTGTTGCTTACAGGAGACCCATCTCACCGACAGATAAGCATAGGCTAAGGATGAAAGGCTGGAAGAAGATTTACCAAGCCAATGGCCCCCGAAAATACACAGGAGTAGCAATACTTATCTCTGACAAAGTAGACTTCAAACCTACATTGATCAAATGAGATAAAGAAGGACATTCCATACTAATAAAAGGGGAAATAGACCAAAAGGAAATAATAATTATCAACGTGTATGCACCCAATGTTAACGTACCAAATTTCATCAAACATACCCTGAAAGATCTAAAAGAATATATAAAAACGCCAACACAGTGGTTGTGGGAGACTTTAGCACCCCATTATCATCAAAGATAGGTCATCAAAACAAAAAATCAATAAAGAAATCCAAGATGTAAAATATGCAGTAGATCAAATGGACCTAGTAGATGTCTACAGAACATTTCATCCAACTTCTACACAACATACATTCTTCTCAGCAGCCCATGGAACCTTCTCCAAAATAGATCATATCCTAGGGCACAAAGCAAGCCTCAGCAAATATAAGAAAATAGAAATTATACCGCGCATACTATCTGATCACAATGCAGTAAAAGTAGAACTCAACAACAAAAGTAAAGACAAAAAATATGCAAACAGCTAGAAACTAAATACCTCATTACTTAATGAAGAATGGATCATCTATGAAATAAAAGAGGAAATTAAAAAGTTTCTGGAAGTCAATGAAAATGAAAACACAACCTACCAGAACCTATGGGACACAGCAAAGGCAGTCCTGAGAGGAAAGTTTATAGCCATAAGTGCATATATTAAAAAGACTGAAAGATCCCAAATCAATGACCTAATGATACACCTCAAACTCCTAGAAAAACAAGAACAAGCAAATCCCAACACAAATAGAAGGAGAGAAATAATAAAAATAAGAGCTGAAATTAACGAAATAGAAACCAAAAAAACCATACAAAGAATTAATGAAACAAAAAGTTGGTTCTTTGAAAAAATAAATGAGATCGACAGACCCCTGGCAAACCAGACTAAAATGAGGAGAGAAAAATCCAAATTAGTAGAATCAGGAATGCAAAAGGGGAGATAACAATAAACACCATGGAAGTCCAGGAAATCATCAGAGACTACTTTGAGAACCTATATTCAAATAAATTTGAAAATCTTAAAGAAATGGACAGATTTCTAGATACATATGACCATCCAAAACTGAACCAAGAGGAAATTCATCACCTGAATAGATCTATAACACAAAATGAAACTGAAGCAGCAATCAAGAGTCTCCCCAAATAGAAAAGTCCAGGACCTGATGGATTCTCTGCTGAATTCTATCAGACCTTTAAAGAAGAATGGACACCAACCCTCCTTAAACTGTTCCATGAAATAGAAAGGGAAGGAAAACTGCCTAACACATTTTATGAAGCCAGTATTACACTTATCCAAAACCAGGCAAAGACACCTCCAAAAAGGAGAACTATAGGCCAATCTCCTTAATGAACATTGACACAAAAATCCTCAATAACATAATGGCAAACCGAATTCAACAACACATCAAAAAGATCATTCACCACGACCAAGTAGGCTTCATCCCAGGGATGCAGGGGTGGTTCAACATACGAAAATCAATAAACGTAATAAACCACTTTAACAGAAGCAAAGACAAAAACCACTTGATCATCTCAATAGATGCAGAAAAAGCCTTTGATAAGATCCAACACCATTTCATGATAAAAGCTCTAAGAAAACTAGGAATAGAAGGAAAGCACCTCAACATTATAAAAGCTATATATGACAAACCTACAGCCAGCATTATACTTAACGGAGAAAAACTGAAACCATTCCCTCTAAAATCAGGAACCAGACAAGGATGCCCACTATCTCCACTCCTATTCAACATAGTACTGGAATTCCTAGCCAGAGCAATTAGGCAAGAAGAAGGAATAAAAGGAATACAAATAGGTAAAGAAACTGTCAAAATGTCCCTATTTGCAGATGACATTATCCTATACCTTAAAGACCCAACAAACTCTACTCAGAAGCTTCTAGACATCATCAATAGCTATAGCAAGGTAGCAGGATATAAAATCAACATAGAAAAATCATTAGCATTTCTATACACTAACAATGACCAAACTGAAAAAAGAATGTATTAAAACAATTCCATTTACAATAGCCTCAAAAAAAATCAAATACCCAGGTGTAAACCTAACAAAAGATGTGAAAGACCTCTACAAGGAAAACTATACACTTCTGAAGAAAGAGATTGAGGAAGACTATAGAAAGTGGAGAGATCTCCCATGCTCATGGATTGGTAGAATCAACATAGTAAAAATGTCGATACTCCCCAAAGTAATCTACATGTTTAATGCAATTCCCATCAAAATCCCAATGACATTCATTAAAGAGATGGAAAAATCTACTGTGAAATTTATATGGAAACACAGGAAGCCATGAATAGCCAAGGCAATACTCAGTCAAAAGAACAATGCAGGAGGTATCACAATACCTGACTTCAAACTATATTACAAAGCAATAACAATAAAAACAGCATGGTACTGGCACAAAAACAGATATGAAGACCAGTGGAACAGAATAGAGGACCCAGATATGAAGCCACACAACTATAACCAACTTGTCTTTGACAAAGGAGCTAAAAATATACGATGGAGAAATAGCAGCCTCTTCAACAAAAACTGCTGGAACAACTGGTTAGCAGTCTACAAAAAACTGAAACTAGATCCATGTATATCACCCTATACCAATATTAACTCAAAATGGATCAAGGATCTTAATATCAGTCCACAAACTCTAAAGTTGATACAAGAAAGAGTAGGAAATGCTCTGGAGTTAGTAGGTATAGGTAAGAACTTTCTCAACAAAATCCCAGCAGCATAGCAACTAAGAGCTAGCATAGATAAATGGGACCTCATAAAACTAAAAAGCTTCTGCTCATCAAAAGAAATGGTCTCTAAACTGAAGAGAACACCCACAGAGTGGGAGAAAATATTTGCCAGCTATACATCAAAGGACTGATAACCAGAATATATAGGGAACTTAAAAAACTAAATTCTTCCAAAACTAATGAACCATTAAAGAAATGGGCACGTGAACTAAACAGAACTTTCTCAAAAGAAGAAATTCAAATGGCCAAAAAACACATGAAAAAATGCTCACCATCTCTAGCAATAAAGGAAATGCAAATTAAAACCACACTAAGATTCCACCTCACCCCTGTTAGAATAGCCATCATTAGCAACACCACCAACAACAGGTGTTGGTGAGGATGCGGGGAAAAAGGAACCCTCTTACACTGTTGGTGGGAATGTAAACTAGTACAACCACTCTGGAAAAAAATTTGGAGGCTACTTAAAAAGCTAGACATTGATCTGCCATTTGATCCAGCAATACCACTCCTGGGGATATACCCAAAAGGCTGTGACACAGGTTACTCCAGAGGCACCTGCACACCCATGTTTATTGTGGCACTATTCACAATAGCCAAGCATTGTATGCACATATGAATAGATCCTTAGTGGAGGCATTGGTTTTTTTGGAGAGTGGTGGTCTTGCTCTTTCATTCTGTGTTGAGATTTACACATCTGGAGTTGCTTTTGGTTATGGTTTTAATCTCTTGTGAAAAAAATCTCTTTTTTTTTCCTGGACCTCCAGCAGTGTTCCTCCAAGAGGGTGTGCTGGGATATGTTACCTCTTGCAGAGTTCTTGTTGTGTTGCCTATTATCTCTTTTCTCCCCTCAGTGAGCGGGCTGGAGTTCTCATTTTTTGATGGGGATGCAGGGGCTCTCCTGCAGTCACAGTTGGGAGTGCTATGTCTCTATGCACTGTGGGAGGCAGGCCTTCTAGCACCTGCAGAGTATTGAGTTGCCACTCAGTGGAGGAGTTGGGGTTCTAGCTCTTAGAGAGGAGAGAACTTCCAGATGGGAAGTTCTGGGCCTCTGTACTCTTTGGGGAAGCAGGCGTTCTGGTGCTATCCACAGAGTAGCAGGTTACAGCTTTCCTCCCTTCAGTGGGGAACCTGGCATTCTCACTCTTTGATGGGGGATGTGGGGGCTCTCCAGCTATCAGGCACAGTGGGGATGCTGAGCCTCTGTGCACTTCTGGTTCCACTCACTGAGTAGTAGGTTATAGCTTTCCTCCCTTCAGTGGGGAATCTAGCATTTTTTGTCTTAAATGAAGAAGTAGGGGCTCTCCCAAGGTTGAGCACAGTGGGAAGCACTGAGCCTTTTCGTGCCTTAGGGAAGCAGGTCTCCTAGTCCCCACCGAATGGCAAATTACCACTCATTGGAGGAGCTGTGTTCCTGCTCTTTGATGGGGTAGCAGGGGTTCTCCCAAGGAACAGTTTTCTCATATTTGATCTATGACAAGTTTCATTTTTCATGCACTGAACATTTTTCTTTGGTAACCACAAAAGAAAGGATAATTAGTGAATAGACATGACCGTAAGTTAATAGAGTATGTACTAGATAGGGTCAATTCTTTGTAGAGGACCTGTTGCATTTGGCACTTGCATAGACAGCCCCAGGTCTAAGAACAGCAGGTTCAGTTTCCCTGGATGGTAAATCATGACCCATTCCCAGATTCCAGCTCTTCCTGACTTCTTCTGGTCAGGAAGAGCTGGAATCTGGAAGTGAAGTACCATCCATGTACGAAGGAGGTCCCCAGAGGGAGAGGTCCTCAGCTGTCTCAAACTTGGGTACTGGATTCATGGTATTGCTGCAGAAGAGAAATTTAGGATATATTGAGGTAGAGACCAGGAAAGTTTGTTAGTAAAACAAAGCAAAGAACAGGACACTACACCCCCAGACATGGGTGCGGGCACAAGAAGATAAGCGTATGGTATTTATGCTAGGAAAATAGTGTTTTCCTTTTGGATGAATGTCTTCTCTGTTCTGAGCACCGGTACATCTCAGTCATTCTTTCTCCTACACTGTTTTGACACTATCAGTTAGGCCCAGAAATATGAAGTCTGGTCAGTAAACTTGCATCTTAATGTCATAGATGTCTATTCTCCTTGAGCAAGCCTTTAAACAAAGGATGGGTTTCATCAGATGTGCCTTTCAAGACAGGTGTCTCTCCTTAAAATAAGTATTTTTTCTTTCACAAGCTTTCCTGTGATCAAAGGAGTCATTTTACCAAATGTATTTCCCTCTCCCCCTCCCCAAAAGGAGGAGAAAACCTTGCCTGGTTTTTGTATAATAATTATCTAGGCAAGGTCAGAGGAGGAAATGCTGCTTTTCCATTTTTTGTTGCAGTTTAGTGAGGAAGCGTGAGACCAAAGAGAAAAGCATGTATGCTCTCAAGCAAATTACTCATTAACACAGTCTTTCTCTTAGTTTGTGGCTTTTGATTCCCATGGCTCTTTTTTCATAATCTACCTGCCTTGGTAGCACATTTCCATCACCATCAACAGGACCTCAAACCAGCCAGCCCAGCCACTTAGAGAAATCCTTTGTCCAAACCAGGCCAGCCAGTCCAGCCTGGTCCAAACCACAGTAGGCCAACCTGCAAAACCTAGGGACAGGAAAGTTGTGTGAGCTCCAAGCTCTAAAGGTACTTCAGAACTAGAGGGATTCTGGGAGAAGGAAAAAAGAAAACCTCATTTCCCAGTCTGTGTCAGGAAAGAGGGCTAGGCAGGGCTGGGCACAGGAACAAAGCTGGCTAGCAAGGCTGAGCAGATCGCAAAGTTCAAAACCCAGAAGGGGTCTTACAGCCCTGGCTGCATGCTAAAATCCCCTGGGGACTTTTCCAAATATCCCCAATATCCAGGCCTCACTCCAGACCAATGAAATCAGGATCTCTGGGACTAAGACCATAAGTCAGTGTGGTTTTAAGTCCCCAGGTGATTGCAATGTCCAGCGAAGGCTGGACAAGAGACCAGAGACCAGAGATAGCAACATTTCCCTACCCAGGATGGATGGTAACTATTAGAAGCATGTGAGCCTCGTGGTCCCTGTCACAATGCTGTGCCACTGACATGTGGAAAGCAGCCACAGACACGTGGCTGAACACATGGTGAGCTGCGCTCTGGGAAAACTTTATTTACAGCACAGGCTGAGGTAGGCTGGGCCCAGGGCCTAGCTTGCCACCCCTTGGTCTACAGCAGAGGTTCTCAGTGGTATGCAACAGTGGGAATCCCTGGGAGAGCTGATTACCTTTGAGTGTTCAGAAGTCCTGGGGAGGGCTGGGGATGTGCACTTTTGACAAAGTCCTAGGAGCTGCCATGCTTATCTGTAGTCGCTGTAAATTGTATTTGACCCCAGAACCTGTGGCCACTCCCAGAGCACCTGACCCATGGTGTTACTTGGAAGAACTAGGTTGGGGGGCTCAGCCCAGCCTGTCCCCCACAGGCTCCACCCCAAAGCAGTGGAAAGGCCTACCAAGGAAGCAGGGGCTGACAGCTCACAGCATTCCAGACCAGTCCCAGAAAGACTTGTTACAGTTGAAATGAGTTTTGGCTCAAACCACTCAACTCAGCAGCCCCATTTCAGCCTCTTCTGAAGTGGGGATGCAGCCCCTGCCAGCCTGTAGCCCTCTTCCTGAGCTTCCTGCCCACCTCAGACATCCCCAGCACCTCTGGAGGTTTTCAGGAAGTGAGTTTCATCCTCCAGGGTGGGGGTGAGAGGAAAGGCACTGTGAAGAACCCATAAACATCATGACAAGTGTGCATATAACAGGGTTATTATTGGGGACCGCTTAAGCCTGGGTGATCCTGCTTTCAAGCAGCCCCAAGTCCTTGCTCTTCCTGGCCTTCCAATTGTGGCATCCCAGCTACCCCTACATAGATGGCCCTCACAGATATGAAACACGCCTGGGACCTCCACAGAACCAGCTTCAGTGGGGCCCAGGATCCACATGCACACTAAAGTTTGAGAGCCATGGGTCAAAGGTGCTCTCTGCCTCTAATATAATAGGTTTCCAGTCCTCAGCCTTTGGAGCCTGAGCTGTTGCTGGACTCCCAGTCTCAGAACCAGTGAGGCTGCAAGGCCAGCAACCTGGACCACATCACAGCTCTGCACTTAGCAGGGTGTGACCCGGAACTCCCTCACTGGCTCCCAGAACTCAGCTGCTGATCTCTGGAAAGCAGAGTGAGGATGCCCACCTGCACTGAAGATAAAAGTGAAGTGGTGTGCAGGAGTTGCATTCACATACTAGGTGGTCCAAAACTATCAACCCTGGTGGTGGCCACAATGGCCCAAGTACCCTTGAGTCTACACAGGGAAGAGCAGAGAGCTGTCACTCTTCTCAGGGACCCAAGGATCTTGAGAACTGAGGGAAGATTCTGAGAGGCCACTCTAAGCTTGGGGTCCCTCCCCTCTGGAGGGAGCACCTGGGATAGAAGGTGCCATGGGGATGTTTTCAACCCCAGTGAAGTACACTCAGGATGCAGAAACTCTGAGAAAGGAAGAACCACGAGGGAGCCCTGGTTATTATCTGGGAACCTGTGAGAACAACTACAAGGGTCCACAGGATTGTACATGCACAATGGGATCCTAACTCCAGTCACCAGCCTCCAGGTGTGCCCAAGTACCATGAAGGGAAACAGTGGCCCAGAATGCAGAAACACACAATGGACCTGACCTATTTGTCCATGATTGCCTAGGTGTCCTGGGTGTAGGCCTCTGACCTAGGCAGAGCCAGGAATAGAAAACTGAGATTCCTGGGGAGTCCATTGGGAGCCCAGCTGGGAAGGTAGAGTGGACAGGGGACATTTAAGCCCATTAGCCCCAGTGCAGTGTCCTGACTCCTGAACAGCAATCCAAGAACCAGAGACCATTTTCCAGTCTCCTCCATCACCAGCCCCAGTACCTGCACTGTGTGCTTGGCTTCATGGGTCATCTGGGTCTCCAATATGCCATATAATTTACATCTGGATGACACCTCACACATTCACACACCCAGACACACAGACATTTAGACCTACGGACACACAACCTCTCTCTCTCTCTCTCTCCCTCACTCCTTCTCTCTATCTCTCTCTTTCTTCAAGTGCTTGTGTTCACAATTGATTTTACTAAATATTTTGGAGAAATTGACAGTATTTACATTTCAAAACAAGGTAACTTCATATTTTGTGTCAGGCTTCCCCTCTAGAAAGTATCAGTGTCCCCTCCATCTCTGACTCCTTCCTTCCGTCTACCCCATCAGAGTCATGGCCATTCCACATACAGTGAGCTCTTTTATCTTTGTCTTCTTTTTCCCACCCACACACTCCAGACTTCACTCCCACCTCAGCCTACTGACTGTTCTCTTCCTTCACAGAAGCGACTGTAGAGCCAGCTTGTGAAAGGGTTCTCCCACTCTGCTGCGCTGCATGCAGGCAAATGCAGGCTGAGGCAGGCTGAGGAGGGAGCTGTCCTCTGATGGGAACCAGTATGAAGCCTGAGGCAGATGTCGGCAGGGACTAGAGAAGCAGCTGGTACCAGAGAATGCAGGACTCCTTGCATGGTGGGGGTCAGGGAAAATGCTGATGGAAAAACTATGCAGCACCCTCATCTGAGAGTGAGGGCTGTTCTCTGGACAGCCCCTGGTGCCCTGCCAAGCTCCCAACTATTAAAGGACCTAGAGATTCTCAAGGGCATTTTGAAGAGGAAGTCAGCTTCCTCTTGACCTGGACTCCAGTACCCACTCACCCTATTGTGCTGCCCTTAACATGGCTCCTCCCAGGAAAGGCCAAGCAATGACTCCTCTGGCACCTGGCAGGCTACTGCTTTTGCTTTGAGGTAGTTTGGGAAAGGCCAGGCATCTCTGTGGCCCTCTTAAGCTACAACATAGAGTCCACAGAGAGGCTGGAATCACATGCAGAGAAAGAGGAGGCTTCAGGTTGACCCATTTGACTACAATACAAGAGACTAGGAAGTACCTAGAACCAGGACTGCCCCTGTGCCCTATCCACCCAGTCCAGAGAGGAGCCATAGGTGACATTCACTGTCTTTGGCCACTGGTTGGGGAGGTCAGTAACAGGATTACAGATCATCTGAACACTTGCTTTTTTACTTCTTTCTGCAAATCTGTTTTCTGGTGTCCATGAGAGATGATGCTTCCATTGACTAAGGGAGGGGGAGGACCAGAAAGAGAGACAAAGACAGACAAACAGAAAGGTGTAAAGAAAAGAAATGACCACTGAACTGGATAATTCCCCAAACCCTTGCATCAGCCCCCTCTGTGTTTGGGGGAAAGGGGGATGAGCACTGTCTGAGGCAGATACCCAAAATTATGGCTAGGAGCCCCATCTTCCTCACTGAGGTTGGAGCCTCCCTGTCCTGTCAGGAGAAAAGTTCACCTGAGATCAAGGCCCTGCCCAAGTTCCCACCACCCAACACCTCAGCTGCCCCATGTACTGGTCTCAGAAGGGTAGGCTAGTGTTAACTTCACCCTTGACAAGCAAGGCAAAGACACTGATTCCCAAATAAAAAGACAGAGAGAAGGCTACTCCCTAAGATGACAGTCACTCTGAGGGAGCTCGTTATCACTGCATTCCCTTCACAACGGTGACATCATCTAAATCCTGCAGAACGTGCAAGTGAATGTGGCTCCTTGTGTAAAGACCTGGATCCTGATTCTCAGACTTGAAAGCACAGTGACATCTGTTCTCAGTTATCATGTGTGTCTGATTGAAAATCAGCCAGCCAGTCCATTCCAGCAATGAAAAATAAAGTAAAACATAATCTGTAATGGACAGTTAAAGGAATTACCAGAGAGAGGATTGTGAGCTCACCAAAGATTTCAGTGTAGACTTTGTCTTTACCCAATGAATTTAAAGGAACAAGGTACAGTTAAAGTTGGAGTGGAAGACCCTGGCATTGTTGCTCCACACCTGGTTGTTACTCTTACATTCTTTGTTGAGCCTACATTTTCGTAAGCTTTTCAGCAAGTAAATGTTGGATCCTTTTGCCTCATGGTCAAGACAGAACTTATGTCTGTTTTGTTCTGTCTTTTTTTCCATGATTTTATCTACTGCCTCATCTTGACTTACTAGCAAAACCTACAAAAATAAATGTTTTCTGGTTTATCTAGACATAATATGGAAAAGATTGTTGTTATTTTAGTGAAGAAAATCAATTTTGTATAATTTATTTCTATATAAAAATACAAATTTTCTTTTAAGAATGACAAGAAATCAAAAGAAAAGAAAATCAGCCAGTCGAGATGCATGCAGGGTTGTGCACAAGTACATCCATCACAGAACTGTTCATCACTCTGAAAAATTACATACAGTGGGCTGGACAAATAAGTTACGTGCCATAAATCACTTTGTAATACAAGTGTGATTTTTTTCTTTTGAATAAACGTTATTGTACATAGTTAAGGTGTATTACATGATGTTCATATATATGGTAAAATGGTTACAATAGTGGAAGAAATCAATATTATCGTCATCTCAGATAATTACCCATTTGTCCCATGTGACAAGAGCAGCTATAATCTACTCATTTAGCCGAAGTTCTGAAAAAATGCAGTATAATTAATAAGTCTTCTTGCTGGACATTAGAGCTCTAGATTTGTTCATCCTGCATATTTGCTACTTTGTATCCATTGGCCTACATCTCCCCATTTTGATTCTTTACCTCTATATGTTTGATTTTTATTTTTAGATTCAACACATGTATTATTTTTCTTTTGGTATGGCTTGTTTTGTTTAGAATAATATCCTCTGGGTCCACCCATTTTGTGGGAGATGGCAGAATCCCCTTTTTTTGTTGTTGTTGGTGGTACTGGGGTTTGAACTCAAAGCTTTACGCTTGCAAAGCAGGTGCCCTACCACCTGAGCCACACCTTCAGTCCATTTTGTTCTGGTTATTTTGGAGGTGGGAGTCTCACGAACTATTTGCTGGGGCTGCCCTTGAACTGAGATCCTCCCAATCTCAGTCTCCAAGTAGCTAGGATTATAGACATGAGCAACTAGTACCCAGCAGAATTTTTTTGAGGTTTTTATTGTTGGAATATTAGAGCTGTGCAGGGGGTACATTGTGACATTTATATAAGTGCATACAATATATCTTAGATTTATCCCCTCTTTCTTTCTTCTTTATCTCCCCTCCCCCCTTCTTAGAGCAATTTCAGCAGGTTTCATTGTTCTTTGTATACACCAATAAAATACACTTCCACCTTAATCACCCTCCTTCACCCTTTCTTTATGCCCTCCCTCATCCCACTGTACCTGCCCCTGGACAGGATCTATTTTACCTTCCTGTCCTTCATTTATTAAAGTGCAACATTTTTGTTACTTTATGATAGTTATACAGGGACTTTGTTAGGACATTTCCATATATACATGTATTACATCCCAAATTGGTCACTTCCTCCATTCTCCCTCCTACCACATTTCCTTTCTTGTGGTGACTTCAGCAGGTTTCAATGTTCCATATTTCTACTTGCATAGAAACTACATCTTCTTTACTTTCTTCATTTACCTTCCCCCTCCCACTAGTATCCTCCCCTTAACATGACCTATTTTACATTTCTGTCCTTTATTACTTAGGTATCTGTTCATTGTTCCTTGGGAATTTTGCCTTGGTATTTTACCTGGAAGTACATTGTGCTTAAGTCAGTTTAGCCCCCTTCCACTGCTCTTTCTCACCCTTTTCCCCATCCTGTGTTGTTCAAGTTTAAAGTTATAGTTCCTTGTTTCTTGGCCCTTAAGATGTGATGTACTTCAATATTATTTACTATCTTTATTTCCTTCTTTTCCTCCACCCTTGGTTTCTTCTACTGGTCCCACTTTTGGATATATGTTTTATATATATTTCTATGTATGTATAATATCATTTGTGTTTGTATTGGGTCTATATTCCATATATGAGAGAAAACATGCCACCTTTGGTTTTCTGAACCTGGGTAACTTCACTTAAGATGATGAACTCTAGTCCCATGCATTTACTTGCAAACAATAAAATTTCATTCTTTATGGCTGAAATTCCATTGAATATAAATACCATACTTTCTTAATCCACTCATCAGTAGTGGGGCATCTTGGCTATTTTCATATCTTGGCTATTATGTATAATGCTGCAAAAACATGAGTGTGCAGGTGACTTTAAAGTAACCTGACTTATACTCCTTTGGGTATAGCCCTAGGAGTGGCATTGCTGGATAATATGGCAGTGTTATTTTGAGTTTTTTGAGGAGCCTCCATATTTTTTCCTTAGTGGTTATACTAATTTCTATTCCCACCAGCAGTGTATGAAGGTTCCTTTTTCCACATATTTGCCAGCATTTGTTGTTGTTTGTGTTCTTGATGGTAGCTATTCTAAGCTACCATCTTAACATGGCTTTGATTTGCATTTTCTTTATGGCCAGGGATATTGAGCATTTCCTTATATATTTTTAGCCATTTGGGTTTCTTCCTTTGAAAGACCTCTATTCAGTTAATTTGCCCATTTCTTCATTGGGTCATTGATTTTTTTTTAGCAGTTTAGTTTTTTTCAGCTCCCTGTATATTCTGGTTATTAGTCCATTGCCAGATGTATAGATGGCAAAGATTTTCTCCTAGTCTATGGGCTGCCTGTAATAAACATGGGAATATAGATGTCTCTTTAGCAGACTCATTTCATCTCCTTTGGATACATACCTGGTAGTGGAATAGCTGGATCATACAGTAGTTCTATTTTTAACTTTTTGGGGAATCTCCATACTGTTTTCCATAATGGCTATACCAATTTACATTCCCACCAACAATGCATAAGAGTTCCCATTTCTCCACATACATAGTATGAGGCAGGAAAGATTAAGCACTATGGACTTGGGAACAAAGCCCCATGAGCTTATAGAAATATTGCATCAATAGATAACTTGTCAAGGAGCACGTCTGCATTTTTCTTTTAGATTCCTACTTCTCCACTAAACTGTAGCAGACAGTGAAAAAAAAAACCAGTGCCTTTAATCTTGCCCCGAATTATTTCCCCCCAAGTTCTTGATTAGCACATTCTAGACACAGATCTTAAGAAAAAATATCTAGTGAAACTCATTCCTTGATTAAAAGGAATGCTTGCTAAAGGAGAACAGACATCTATGTCATAAGGACCCAGATTTAGTATGCTGACCAGACTTAATGTCTCTGGACCTGATTGATAATGTCAAACATCGTCACTACAGGGGTAGTTGAGTACATCAGATGCTCAGAAAAAAGAAAACCCTTATCCAGGGATGCTTAAACCAAACCTCTACCCTACTTAACTTTAGAATATATACCCATGGTATAAAAGTAAATTATTGTGTTCCTCTCAATACCCACACTCAACCTTTTGAGTGTGTCCTTATCTTTTACTTTGCTTGCTGAATAAAACTTTGATAATCTCTTCTAGTTTCTCATCCTGAAATTATTTTCTGTGTCAGAGACAAGGACCTACAAAGTTCATGTAGAGATTTCCTCCCCTTTGGAGACCTCCTTGGACCCTCACTGAACCCAGTGACAGTCATTTTGGCAAGCCAGCCAGGAGATGGCATTCTTCCTCCATCTCTAAGTGATTTAGCTCTACTCTTCTTTTTCCCTCTGTGTGCTCAGGCCTGCCTTCATATCCTTCCTGAAATCAAAGCCAAAACTGCTGCATACTATGAGTACAAGGCAGACATTTAAATGTTGTTAGGATATCTGCTGCTAAAGACTGCTGCAGTAAGATGAGAGAACCACAGAAAGGGATAGGCAGACATCAGATCTCCCTACCTTCCACAAGACAATCGCCATGCAATGACACAGAAACATGTGAAAAATCATCCATGCCCAATCCCCATGGCTTTCCATGGTTTAAGGTTTATGCAAGGTTTTGATTTCATCTGCTTTCTGCTATATTATATTGCTGACTAAAATTTGAAGCCTGTCTCACTCAGAATATGTGACTTTCCAGACAATGAACTTCAGAGATAGGGTACCCCAGTAGGAAGTTCATACTCCATTCCTAGGTTGGAAGGAACATCTGAACCTCATGCAGAAATTGCAAAATAAGGCGCTGATCTCCTCATATCTTGAGCTATCTCCTTAGGCCTAAAAAGGGTTTTCTGGCCCAAAGATGAGAAGGAATCCTCATTAAGCAACATATCTTACAGATGTCATCAACACCCTTGAAAGGTCTTTCTCTAAATTGACCTAAGCAACCACCTTTCCTACCTTTCTTTCTCCTTTTTTTTGGTTTATTAATTTGTGTACTTTCTTTCTTTTTAAGTCTTGTTTTTGGAATGAGATTATGGAATATTTGTCCAAGTTCTTTTATATCCCACACAGAAATAGTCCAAAGAGACAATTTCCCTTATGCTCAAAATATAAAAACTATTCTTTATTCTAGTTTCATTTAGGAAAAAGGAGACCTCTCTTCCTTTAGGATCTGCCATTGCTCTAATAAGACACCTACTTCTTTGAGATTACATTAGGAAACCTAGCCCCAATCCTTCACTATGGAATCTGTACCTTAAGGAAAAAACAAAACAAAACAGGGGAATGGATTGTAGCCACTTTTAATGAAAATCTATTTGCCCTATAATTTTAGATGACAGAAGACAATGAAGTAGGTGCCATACCCAGATTCCCTTAAAATTGTCTCTCCAGGACGTATGCATTTATTCAATTCTCTCCACTGTAGTTAGGAAGGTAGTTATCATAAGTTCCAACAAAGCAAAATTCTTACCACCGTTGAGAACAAACTCAACTGTGGTATTGTCTCAAATGGTTTGGCTTTCTATTGTACAAAGGGAATGGGGCTGGGAGCATAGCTCAAGTGGTAGTATAGTTGCCTAGAAATCACAAGACCCTAGGTTTGATCCCCAGTACCACATTAAAAAGAGAAGGGAATGCAATTTTAACTCTATTCGCAGTAAAGTTCAGGAACCACACATGAGGCCAGATAGAGAACACCCTCTAAAGTTGACTCTTCAAAAATTCTGTTTAATATCAATATTGTCAACCATTACAAAGAAAACAAAGTACCATGAATTACAACTTGATTTGCATTTAATCTCATTGCAATACAAATGTGCCCTTAATGCCTATTCCAAAGTATCTTCACTAAGCTCAGCAAAGCAGGATAAATGGGAGGGACCAAAATGACAGATAGATGGCAGACCCTGGAACACTGAGTTCTCACAAGTCTGAAAGAAAACTTCAGGTTCTTGGTAGCAAGGATAAGAGAACCTGGCTACTCAGCCAAGAGAGATAGTGCCAACACTTAGGCAGAACAATGTACAACAACTTACCTTTAAATTAGTTTTTTACAATGCAAAACAACCCCAGACGCCCAGACACTAGGCTGCCAGCCTCCACATAGGACCACCAAAAGTGGTTTCTTCTTTTTTTCTCTTTTTTTTTCACTTTTTTCTTTTCTCCTCTCTTTCTCCAAAAAAGCAAAGCCTCAATGCAGAGAACTGCATAACGAGTTCTGAAAGCACCTGTGTAGTCATGACCCAACAAGATTTATTGGCACAGAACCTCTGACTGCCACCTACCTGTGAACCAAGCCACTGACGCCTGAGACCACCAAGAGAAATCACAACCCACTCAGGAACTATCATCCCTGGAGGAAATGGCATAGTCCAGGGGGCAGATTGCACCCCTCATGGACAAAGCTATTGACCTAATAGACAGAATGAATCACCTGCTCTGCCTAATGGGGGAGAGGCAGCCCAGCCCTCAACTCTCTTTATAAATTACTGGATTGATCTAGTCTGTGTGGGGGAGGGGCAGATCACCCTGTACAGCCTGGGGAAAATAATGCATTTTACACCACCTTGGAGAAACTGGAAGCAAGCTAAAACTAACAGCCTTTCAAGAGAAGAGTTTTCCTCCAAACAGCTCAACTCCAGCTCCCACACTTTTCCAGTGGGTGGAAGGGCCTGTACACTGCTCACACATCAGCTACTTGTAAGACTTCTTTGGAGAACTCCCTTACTCAAACAAGCAACTCAACCCCTCATGAAGAGCCTGGGCTTCAGCATACTGAGTATAAATCTCTCCAGTAAAGGGACACCACCAATTGCCACCCAGCCCAGCATATCAACCCAAAGGAGAAGCAGGGACCCAGAGAAAGCCCCTGTCACAAGGGACAGCACCCAGATTAGAAATTGGAAGGGAGCACACAGTACACTTACTGAACTTAGAGGAAACACACTCCTCTCTACAACAAGGAAGAAATTTGGACAATAAAAGTATTTTTAAATTTTTTTTACTTATCTTTCTTTCCATTATGTTGATATTTTAATTTGCTTATCCTCCCTTGTTCCACTTACTTTTTGCTCCCCGCTTTTTTTCCTTCTTTTTTCTTCTTTCCCTCTCCTTTTCTTTGAGTCCTCCCCTTCATTTCCTCCCACTATCCCTATCTCCTACACACTAACCACTCACCAAGTAACCTATTATACCAACAATACACATTACTCCCATCCTTCCTATTCTTCTTCAATCCCTGACAATAAAACCTTCCTCCACAACGAATGAGCTACACCTTTACACATATCCTTATTACCTTATTACCCCACAGCCACCACACATCATACCTCTTCTCCCTTTTGGCCCATTCTTCCTTCTCCCACCCCCTTTCCTCACTTACTCTTCTATCCCCATCATTTTTCTTACCTAAGTATTAATTTATATGCAAATAACTTATCTCCCCCATACCCATTGTTTATAGATAATACTACCAAGGATTTTATATATTATGTAAATAACTGGTTTGGAATTGAATCCATGAATTTGTTATTGCTAAGTTATAACTCAGGCCATGAAGAGAAACCTTACAACAACCTGCCTAACAACTAAGCTACCAGAGCATAGAAATTAAGTCAAGGGAAAGACAACAGGTGATTAAAACCTCCAAGCAACTAATCAACACTGAGCAAATCTCAAAATAAAAATAGGGTGAGCAAAAGAAAGTAGAGGAATATGACTTCTCAAAAGATTAACAGTCAAACAATAGATGATTTGGTGGACAGTGAAGGTGATGAATGCTCAGTTGCTAAGGTCACAAGAATGCTAAAAAAAATGTTTAAAAAATTTAAAGATGACATACAAAAACAATTCAATGAAGCCAAAGAGAATACAGATTTAAAAAAAACCTCAAGAAGACAGAAACAACTAAATGAACTCAAAAAGGATTTAAACAAACATCAGAATGAAACCAAGTAAATGACTTCAAAAAAGAGATAAATGCTCAACTAGCAAAAACGCTTTGTCTTTCTTATTATTGCCTATGTGTACTCTTCAACAAAATTGGAGAAAAGGCCGGAACAGGTTCTGCCTGGAAGCAAGGGGGGTGGAGGGGGAGAGGGAGGCGACGGTGGGCAGGGGAGAGAAATGGCCCAAACAATGTATGCACATATGAATAAATAAAGAAAGAAAAAATAAAATAAAAAAAGATAAATGAGTTTAGCAAATAATTGTGCATACACAAACCCTTATACAACAAAAACAATTATATGACAGGAATCACCAATACCTCTTAATATGAACAATGAATGTAAATGGCCTTAATGTCCCATCAAAAGACATCAACTGGCAAACTGGATTTTAAAAAAGGAGACCTGAAAATTTGTTGTTTATAAGAAAGCCATCTCAGAGACAGAGTCAAATATTGCCTTAGGGTAAATGGTGGAAAAATATTTGGGGACCAAGCTAATGGCCCCCCAAAAAAGGTAGGTGTAGCTGTATTTATATCAGACAAAGTAGAATTCAAACCTAATTGGTCAAAAGAAATAAAGAAGGTCACTTCATACTAATAAAAGGAGCAATACATGAAAAGGAATAATAATTGTGAAGTAATATGGGCTCAATGTTGGTGTACAAATATACTACTAGACTTAAAAACAGCCCCCAACACAGTGTTAGTGAGAGATTTCAGTACTCCACAATCACCAATACATAGGGCATCCATACAAAAACATCAACAAAGAAATGTTAGAATTGAATGATCCCATAGATCAAATGGACCTGACAGATGTCTACATAATATTCCATTCAGCAACAGGATACACATTCTTCTCAGCATCCCCTAGCACTTTCTCCAAAGAAGGTCATATTTGAGGTCACAAGGCAAGTCTTAATAAATATAAGAAAACTGAAATATCGTCCTCCATACTGTCTTACCACAATGGAATAAAACTAGAAATCAACAACAAAAGAAACAGCAGAAAATACTCAAACATCTGGATTTCCATTATCAATGGAGCACTGAAGAAATAAGGTACAAAATCAAAAAGTTCCTGGAATGTAATGAAAATGAAAGCACAAACTGCCAGGAATTATGGAACATAGCAAAAGCAGTACTAAGGGGAAAGTTTATAACCAGGAATGCACATGACTCCTACAAAAACAAAAATAAGCTAAACCCAAAACCAGCAGAAAGAGAGGTATAATAAAAATAAGGGCCAAAATCAACAAAATAGCAAAAAAAAAAGCATACAAAAAAATCAATACAAAAAGTTGGTTCTTTGAAAAGATAAATAAGATTGCTAAACACCTAGAAAACTTGATTAAAATGAGGAAGGACACAAATGGAGATCAGAACAAGTACCAACAAAATCCAGGGAATCATTAGGGATTACTTTGAAAACTTATATACAAATAAATTGGAAATTCTAGAAGAAATGGACAAATTTCTAAACAAATAGGACCAACCAAAATTGAACCAAGAAGCCACAAATCACCTAAGTAGATCTACAACAAGTATTGAAACTAAAGCAGCAACAGAGTCTCCCAAAAAAGAAAATTCCAGGACCCAACATATTTACCTCTGAATTCTACCAGACCATTAAAAAAGAACCAATACCAACACTTCTCAAACACTTCTAGGATATAAGACCACCATAGTCATTCCGTGAAGCCAGTATTACACTCTTCCCAAAAACAAACAAGGATACAACCAAAAAGAGAATTTTAGGCCAATCTCTTTCATGAACTTAGTTGCAAAATTTCTCAATGAAATACTGACAAAGAAAATTCAACAACATATCAAAAAGATTATAAACTACAATCAAGTAAGTTTTATCCCAAAGATGCATGAATGGTTCAACATATGAAAATCATTAAATGTAATACAGCATATTAACAGAAGCAAAGAAGAAAAACACATGATCATGTCAATAAATGCAGAGAAGCCTTTGACAAAATTCAACAGCCTTTCACTATAACAGCTGTGATGAAACAAGGAATAGAAGGAATGCACGTCAACATAATAAAAGTTATATATGACAAGCCTATAGCCAACATCATACTTAATGAGGAAAAACTGAAACCATTTCTTCTAAAGTCAGGAATGAGAAAAGGGTGTCCACGCTCTCCACTCTTCTTCACATAATCTTAGAATTCCTAGCCAGACAGCAATAAGGCAAGAAGATGAAATAAAAGGAATTCAAATAGGAAAGGAAGTCAATCCTCATTTACAAATGGCATGATCTTATACCTAAAAGAACCAGTCAGTCACTCCACCAAAAAACTCCTAGATATCATCAACATGTTCAGGAAAGTAGCCAGATACAAAATCAATGCACAAAAATCTATATACCAACAATGAACAGATTAAGAAAGAATATAGGAAAACAATTACATTTACAATAGCATAAAAAATAAAATACCTCAGAATAAACTTGACAAAGGAAGTAAAATGAAAACCTTTACAATGAAAACATTGAAGAAAGAAATCAAAGAAAATACAGAAGATGGAAAGATCTCCCATGCTCATGGATTGGCAGAATCTATATTGTGAAAATGGTTATGTTACCGAAAGCAATCTACACGTTCAATGCAATTCCCATCAAAATTCCAATAACTTGCATCACAGAGATTGAAAAATCAACCCAAAATTTCATACGTAAGCATGAAGACCATGAATAGCCAAGGCAATACTGAACAAAAAGAGCAGCACTGGAGGTATCACAATACCCGACTTCAAACTACACTATAGACCCATAGCATGGTACTGGCACAGAACAGACATGGCGACCAGTGGAACAGAATGGAAGACCCACATATGATTCTAGGCAGCTATGCCCACTTGATTTCTACCAAGGAGCTCAAAATATATGATGGACAAACGACAGCCTCTTCAACAAATGTTGCTAGGGAGCTGGACGTCTGCCTGCAGAAAAATGGAACTAGGTATGTGTTCTTCACCCAGTACAAATACCAACTCAAAGTGGATGAAGGACCTTAATATCAGGCCAAAAACATTGAAGCTAGTGTGGGAAAGTCTAGGAAATACAATGGAACTTAAAAACATAGGTAACAACTTCCTAAATCGAACTTAAGTGGCTCAGCAACTAAGAGAAATGATTGATAAATGAGACTACCGAAAACTAAAAAGCTTCTGCACAACAAAAGAAATGGTCACCGGATTGAAGAGGCAGCCTACAGAATGGTAGAAAATCTTTGCCAGCTATACATCTGACAATGGATTAAAACCCAGAATTCACAGGGAGCTAAAAAAACTAAACTCTAAAAAAACAAATGATCCAATGAAGGACTGGGCAAATGAACTGAACAGAGCTCTTTCAAAGAAAGAAACCCAAATGGCTAAAAAATACATGAGGAAATGCTCAACATCCCTGGCCATAAAGGAAATGCAAATCAAAACCATGTTGAGATTCCGCCTCACTTCTATTGAATGGCTGTCATCAAGAACACAAAAAACAACAAATGTGGGCAAGGATATGGGGAAAAAGAAACCCTCATACACTGTTAGTGGGAATGTAAACTAGTATAACCAAAAGGAAACCTCAAAACACTAAAACAGCACTGCCATGTGAAACAGCAATACCACTCCTAGGGATATACCCAAATGAATGTAAGTCAGGTTACTTATATTCGTAACTCACCTGCATACCACGTTTATTGCAGCTTTATTCACAATAGCCAAGCTATGGAAAGAGCTAAGATGCCACACAACTGATGAATGGATTAAGGAAATGTGATATTCATATTCAATGGAATTTTATTCAGCCATAGAGAAGAATAACGTTTTGTTGCTTGCAGGTAAATGGATGAGACTGGAGAACATCATCTTAAGTGACATTAACCAGGTTCAGAAAGTCAAAGGCTGCATGTTTTTTCTCATATATGGAATATAGGCTCAGTACAAATATTAATATTATACATACATAGAAATATATACCAAACATGTATCCAAAGTAGGACTAGTAAAGGAGACCAAGGGTGGAGGAATAGAAGGAACATAAGGTAGTGATTAATAAAGAAGTATGGCTCATCTGTGTAGGAACAAAACACGAGGAAACACATTGAACACTGTTCAACAACACAGAACAGAGGGAAAAGCTGAGGAAGTGCACTAGAGGGAAGTTACATTGGGTTAAGTACAGTGCGTGCACAGGTATAATACCAAGGCAAAAATTTCCAATGAACAATGCACAAACACCTAAACAATGAAGGATATGAATGAAAAACAGGTCACACTACCAGGAGGGCTCTAAAGGGAGGTGGAGGGTAAAAGAAGGAAATAAAGAAGGTGAATATGGTGGATATACTTTCTATACAGGAATGAATATAGAATTTCTAAACCTGTTGAAAAGAAGACGACTAAGGTAGAAAGGAGAAAAATGGAGGAGATAAATTTATTCAAGATATAATACGTATATACATGGAAATGTCACAATGAAACTCTCTTTATACCTATCTTAAAGAAAAATATCTTTTTTCAAACAGGAGGACAGGAGGGTAAAACCAGTCTCATCTGGAGGTTGGTACCAATGAGAGAGGGGAGGATATAAGGAAAGGGTGAAGGAGGGTGAATATAGTGGAAATATTATGTACTCATGTATGAAAATGGAAAAATGAGACCTGATGAAACTATTCTAAGAATGAGGGGAAGGAGTTAAAGGAGAATGATGGAAGGGGTCAATTTAAGGAAGATATAATATAAGCACTTTTGCAAATGTCACAATGTACCCCCAGTACAACAAAATAATAAAATAAAGAATAAAATTAAATTTAAAAAAGATAGAAAATTGATTTTGTGGTGTCACCTAGCTTTAGAAAATGGAAAACAATCCAATTAATAAAACTGAGCAACTTAAAGAACAAGCTAAACCCAGATAGAATGCAGAAATTAAAAAATCATAACAGAAATTAATGAAACTGCACCTTAAAAATTACAAAGAATCAATGGAACAAAAAGATGGCTCTTTGAAAGGAGCAAAAAGATTGACAAACCCTTAGCCAAACTAACCAAAAGAAAGAGGGAGTAGACCCAAACTGGTAAAATTAGAGATGGATGAGGGAAAACCAGTCGCAAGAGGTGTCTGAGAAGGAGAGGAGTAAAGACATCTGGGAGTTCCAGGACCTGACAACACTTCTGAAGAACGGAGAGCAAGAAGAAGGGAAAGGGGAGGGGAGGGATTAATAAATGACCTGAGGTTACTCAAAACAAGTCCACTAAGGGAAGACTTTGAAGTGGATGAGCAGCTGTTGGGATGGAGAGGTAGTGTGCAGAGCCGCACAGATCTAGTCACGAGGTATCAGAAGGCCCCCATGGTGACTTTAGTTCCCTCCTGGTTCAGTCCTGGAGAAAAATCCAGTAGAGAAAGGCTGGTTGGGCCAAGAGCTGCTCTAAGAGGAATAGTGTGCCATGCGGTGCAGAAGGAGAAACAGCTGAGAAATAGAGCACCTGGACTCCAGCTGGGAGGGGGCGCATTCCCTCCCAGGATTGGAGATCCTCCAAGATGGGGGCTTGTGGAATGAGGTCTGGAGGACTGGACGGAGGATACCCAGGAGATGATTTCTAAAACGGGCAAGTATGGCACTTGCACACATGAACAGATAGGAGCCACTCCCCTCTCCCCCCTATCTCTCCACCCACATCATCTTCCCCCTTCCCCATGGCTCTCTGACGTGGGTGGGGATTGGGTCAGCGTCTGCACTGGGCAGCTCCATTGTGACTTCACCCATTCCTCCAGCCTCGAATAGAGTTCGCCCCGCCCCCTTTCTTCTTTCTCACCAACCAATGAGGTGGGAGAATTTCGACCACACCCATATTCTGACGCCCTGGATACACCTCCCCCAGTTGCTATCAAAGGCAGTTCGTGGTGATAACTGAGGTCCATTAAGTGATTTCAGGGATTGTGGCAATGTGCACGCACCCCCAGCCTTCCTTTGCCCAGCTCTGATAAGCCCTAAGAAACAAGACAGAGAAAATTGACTGCAGCCAAGAAAAAGCTGAGGGTGTACCAGCACAGAAACAGCCCTGGTGTTCCCCAAGGAGGAAAAGGAAAAAAGGCCATAACTCTGAGACAACCACTGCTGGGAATTATAACTCTCCTGAGGATGCTACCAAAGAACGTGCTGCTCCTGTACCACTATCTGGGGATGACACTGGGGTGCCTACCAGTGTCCCTTCCCCTGACTTCTCTATTACCACTCAGGCGTCACTTCAGAAGCATGGTGGGCTCAATTTTATGGATGAGGCCAAGACTTTACCACAGATTAAGAGCCTGCTGCAAGATTCTCAGCAACTCAATGATAACAGTCTTGTGTCTGAGTCTACACCCGATGTAAACAGGGAGGGCCTTGCCTCTAATGCCAACTCGAAGGATCTGGAGAATAAGAGCTAGCAGTAGCCTGGACTCCAGCTATCTAAAAATCCAACAGAGTAATGAGATTGAGAAATTGAAGCAGCAGAACCTACATCAACTGGAAAAAGAAAATGAGAGCCAGCAGAAGGTGCTGAGAAGCAGGAAGATCTATGCAAGCAGCTGCAGTTCACACGCACAGCATAGAGATCCTGGCGCTGAGAACAGCTCTGGCCCTCATGCAGCAGGAAGCCAGGTAGAGAGTAGAGTCGAGGCTCTTGCCAGCTGCCTCCTGTCAGCCCAACAGCGATGTGCCATGTCCACACAGAAGAAGCAGGGAAAAGGTACAATAAGGAGCTCATCAAACAGCAAGATTCCCTGAAACAGGAACAGTACAAGAACCAGGAACACAGGACCTGACCCAGAAGAACTCTGAACTTGAGGAGAGGCTTGGAGTGGTAAGATGGAGAAAGTGGCCATGCAGCATGAAATAGAGGAGCTGCAGAAGAAGGTGGAGACGTCAGAGCTGCTGCTACATTTCTAGTAACCAGCAGTTACAACAGGTCCTGGAGGAGCGGCACAGCTGGGGACACAAGTGGGGACACTGACCAAGTTGCTGAAATGGCTACAACTGGAAAGAGACCAGTACAAGGAGACTCTGAAAGGAGAGAGTGTCCTGTGGAGCAGAAGATGGAGAAAGCTTTGGAGCAGGTGCACACCTTGGGCAGAGAAGGAGCATAGCCTGCATCAGGTGTCAGAGTTGGAGAGCAAGTGGCTAAACTCAGGAGCCAGCTAGTGGAGCCACCAACACCACAACCCCCAGAAGGGCCATCTGAGGCAGAAGAGCAGCTGCAGGAGGAGGCCCAGCGGCTGCAGGAGGAGCTGGAAAATATGTAGAACAGCTGCACACCCAGATGCAAGAGAATGAGAGCCTTTGTCTCCTGAACTAGGAGCAGGAGGAGCGGCTGCTGGAAGCAGAGATCTGAAACCAGCGGGCAGAAAACTGAAAGAAGATCCTGGAACGTAACTAGAGAATGACCAAACAACAATCAGCTGTGCTCTCTTGCAAAGCCACAAGCTCAAGAAGCAGCTGGCTGGCCTGCAGGATGGCTTCATTAAGATGACAAACAGCATCATGGAGCTCACCTGTGCCCTGCAGTCAGCGCAACACATCAAGAAGAAGGTGGGCCAGCTGCAGGAGATGCTGGGAGACATGGAGTAGATGGTGAAGCTGAAGAGCCAAGAGGCTTGGAGTCTGCAGGAGCAGCAAGACCAGTGCCTAGCCACCTACAGCAGCACACAGCTGCCTATCAACAGCTGGCCTCCAAGAAGGAGGCATAGCACCAGCAGCTGCTGAGGCAGACCCAGCTCCTGTAGTAGCTGTGGAACAAGGAGGTACAAGGCATGATGGCTTTGGAGATGGCCTGCCAGGAGTTGATGGAGACCCAGGAGTGGCTAGAAGCCAACAGTCAGCAAAACCAGCAGTTACAGGCCCAGCTGAGCCTCCTGGCTGTCCCTGATGAAGGAGGTGGGGTGAATGATGTGAAAAATATTGAGGAGATGCCTCAGGCCCATCTCACCATCCCAGAGGACATAGACAGCCCAGAAGTCATGGTGGCATTTCTTAGTGCCACTGTTATCCAAACTGAGGAAGAGAAGGCCCAGCTGCAGGGGCAGGTGAGGAAGCAGATTGTACTCTGTGGGGGCCTGCCTCAGCTGGCAGGCCTGGATCCTAGGAGTGAGGGCAATTGCGTGTGTGTGTGGGCAGAGTCACCAGGCCCTACAGGTGCCCATGGAGAAGCTGCAGGGCTGTTTCCTGGAAGTCTTGCAGGAGAAGCTGGAGTTCAGGAAGGAGTTGAAGGAGCTAGAACATTTCTATGTCCAGCTGTCCAGAGACATGAACACCATGATAGAGTCCATTACCCTCTATAAAAATGAGAGGACAGTGCCAAAGGCACAGCAGAGCAACTTTCAAGAGGTAAGCCTCACTAAAGTTGTAGAGCCCACACAGGATATGCTGCCTGAGACCCAGACCCATAGGAGCATGAAGGCTTGGGAAACCTGTGCATCCCCTTCTTCTCAGAATGAGGGGGTGAGGCTCATGCTGATCTAACAAGCCAACCCTGGAGAAGTGAGTTGGATCTCTGCCCCACCCCAGTCCCTGCCACCCTGTCCCTGCTACTTCTTCCCAGTAACCTTTTCCAGTAGCAATATCAAACCCGTTTTACAAGGGTGCATGAACAGCTGCAGACCCCTTTACCATCGTTGCAATGACGGAGTCTTCATTTTTAAACTTCTGTTCCTGAAAAATATCCTCCTCCCATCTTCTTAGAGGCCCTTTGGGGCTGGATTGGCCAGGCAGCATTCTCCAGGCAGTCCTGACTAACCATAGGCCAGGAGAAGGCAGAGTCCAGATTCACGTTCGTGTACATGTGGCATTCAGCAGAGAACTGGAACGTTTTGTAGTTTGTTGTAGTAACATTTTGTAGTTTTAAAATTCAGTCTTTCTTTTCTGCTGTTATGTTTTTCATGTATAGCCAGACACACATGGGCACACACTTCACACACACACATGCATACACACACAAGGTGCACTTGTAGGCCCACACATAGACATGTGTGTTCACACTAACACACATGCACACACAATGTGCAAACACACAATTCACACACAGGCACACATAGAAGCACACACATGCACACTCACTCATGCACACATTCTGACACTATACACACATGCTCACACACACATTCACACATGCACACTCACACATGCTTGCACTCGCTCTCACACATGCAAACTCATACATGCACACACGCATGCATGCAAGCACACACAGACACATGCACACATACACACAACCTCCCATGGTTGTTCCTTTAAAGTATCTTTATTGCTGTTTTCTCTTTCAAATGTGAAAATACTTTTTCTTTTTTCTTTTCTAAACTTTAGGCATAGTTTCCCTTTAACTCCAATACTAAGGCTCCATTAGATATATTGCAAATATATTTCAAACTTCAATTCAACAAAAGGAATAAAATGTTCTTAACATGTACATAAAGGAAAGGACACAATATTTCAAACAGATTAGACCTTAGATTAATACAAAAAGGAATTCCCCATCCCCACATTCAAATTAGTCTGAATCTATCATTAAAGTTCTTTGTTTTAATGAGGTTTACTTCATTCCTATTGTGTTTGTATGTACATGTATGTGAATGAAGATATGCATCTATTAGGCCTAATTCTATGCATGTTATTATTGGGTACATATTTAAAGAACTAGGCAAATGCAAAGCAAACTTTGCTTGTGATTTTATATAGATCATGTATTTGAGGAATATCTTCTCTCTCCTAGAATACGTAAAAATCCCAGAATATGTAAAAGGAATCCATAAAGAAATGGGTTAGGCCAGGTACCAGTGGCTCTTCAGCAGGAGGCTGAAACGAGGACCGTTGCACGGTTCAAAGCCAGCCCAGGTAAATAGTTCACGAGACCCTATGTAAAAAGAACCCAACACAAAAAAGGCCTGGCAGACTGGATCAAGTAGTAGACACCTTCCCATCAAGTGTGAGGACCTGAGTTTAAACCCTCATACCACCAAAAAAAAAAAAAAAAAGTCAGATGCCTAAAATTTAAAATAGTTACAGAATTCAATATTCTGCAAATGCAGCCATAGACATAGAACTTGAACATCTCAATTATTCCAAATATATCTGTCCATGTTTCTCACAGGAGATTATAACCACCGACAACAACAAGAATAGCCAATAATAACTGCACAAAATTGACCTAGCCAGGTGCAATGACTAATTTTATTTGTCAACATGACTTGTCACAAGTGTCCAGACACTTGCTTAAACTTTACTCTAGATCTGTCTGTGAGAGTGTTTCAGGATGAGGTTAACATCTGAATCAGTGGACTGAGTAAAGCATATTTTCCTCACCTATGGAGGTGGGCCTGAATAGAAGAGGCATGAGGGAAGTGAGAATCTGCCCTCTTTCCAACTGGAAAATCAACCTTCTGCACTTGGAGTGAAAATTACACCGCCAGCTCTCTTGCATCTCAGGCCTTAGTCACAGACTGAACTCCTGGGACTCTAGTTTACAAGCAGTAGATTGAAGGATTTCTTAGCCTCCATTATTTGTGTGAGCCAATTTCATGTATATATAGACAAACATACACAGACATACACACATTGCTAACTGACAAGAAACATTCTGTGAAATGTGTTATTAGGTGATTTTGTTTACACGAGTACATCCTAGATTGTCCTTACCCAAACTAAGACTGCTGTGACATCATCTATGATATCATCTATGGGATCACCATGATCTGTGTTGTCCTTTTTTGACCAAAAGATTACTATGCAATACATGACTCTATGCACCTTAATAGATACATAGATATCCTACCAGTCCTGGTTCTCTGCTTCCCCAACCTTTTTTTTTTTTCATTTTACCATAAAGAAATATGGTTTTTAAAAAATCATGTTAGAATCCACCTGAGTAATGAATACAACTTTTCCAGAAGCACTGAGGCCTTTTTCTTTCAGACAGTTGTTTGGAAGCCTCATCTTTAAAGTGAGGGAAGCAGTCAGATCTTTAATATTTGAGAATTTAAGGGGAAAATATTTTGACACCTGTCTTAAAAGGGAATCATCTGAAACCAGCCCTTGGTGCTAAACTGCTAGGGTGTGCCCTGCAAGGGGGCAGCCATGAGAAATGGAGCACCTGGGCCAAAATTAGCACCTCCAGAATGTGCTTTTGTCTTGCAGGTACATATAGTTGTTTGTGCCAAGATTTGAACCAACGAATTCCAGCCTTAGGAAAGGCCCACATCGTTTGTGAGAGGGCGGGAACCATAGGGCAGCAACTGTAGCTGTGTGTTGACCTGTGCTCTCAGCTGGAACCTGGAGGCTGAACTCCTGACAGTGTGAGCTCCCAGCTTCTTAAAAGAGTCAAGACTGGGAAATTATTTAAGGAGAATTCTAGTTAAGGAGGTAGGTGAAGGATACTTTTGAGGGGATAGAGGAGAGAAATAGAGGGAATGAACCAATTCAGGATATAATACATATATATACACGTGTAAATGCCGTAATGAAACTCTCTATAGATATCTTAAACAAACAAAAGTGTCTGTTTTTTTCAAATATGGAGGACAGGAAGGTAAAACAACTTTTCTGGAGGTTGGTACCAGTGGGAGGGGATAGGGTATAAGAAAAGGTTGTAGGAGGGTAAATATGCTGGAAACACTAGGTACTCATGTATGAAAATGGAAAATGAGACCTGTTGAACGATTCTAAGAATAGGGGGAAGAGAGATATGGGAGAATGATGGAGGGTGTGAATTAAACTAAGATATATTGTGATCACTTTTGTAAATGTCACAATGTACTCCTAGTACAATAATATGATAATAGAAATTTGTAAAAAAAAAAAAAAAAAAAAGCAGGATAAATAAGGACCAGAGACACTTGGAAGGTATACACACCCCCTTTCTAGGTTTTACCAACTGGAAAAACTCATAATTCATATGAGTATCCTAAAATGTGGGACTCATAAAAAAGATGGATTATATCTTCCCTTTCTTTTCTTTTCCCCTCTAGGCTCAAAACCAGGATATAATGATATGGGTAGCACAATTAGTATCCCTTAGCATTTTAGAGAATTGGAATAATTTCAAGGAAGATTGATTAAAGAAAAAGAAGTTACATTTATTTTGTGATAGAGCATTGCACCGATATAGATTACAAAGTGGGTGAATCTGTCCTAAAAATGGAACTTGAAACTTCAATACTATGCTTCAATTAGACTAATTTTTTTAAAGGGAAAGAAAATGGTCTGAAATCCCAAATGTCCAACTTTCATGTCCTTCTACCAAGAACCCAAACTTAAAGGGCAGTTCAAGATTTATTATATCCAAGACTCATTACCTGAACACTCACCCTCACTTGAAGACACTTTGTTCAGTGCACCATAGGCAGTGACTCCCCAGTAGGCCCCACATGCAGTCTTGGAGATGGAAGGAGAAGGGCCTATTTCACCAGCTATTCTGTCAACCCCCAAGTCACCTGTTTCAAACTCCTCTTCAACCATTTCTCCCCCACTTCCCCAGACCCTAGCTTATCAGCCTAAATATGCTCTCCATCAGGAATGAAGGACTACAGGGATCACCAGAAGTGGAACCCCTACCATCCAGGGCCAAATAATATGTGTCCCCTGAGGGAAGAGGCTGGGGGAGGGGGAGAAGAAATAATAAGAGTTCCTGTGCCTTTTTATACAGAAGACTTAGCACAATACAAATCTACACTTGGATGAGTTTCCAGGGTTCCCAGAAAGTTCATGGATAAATTTCAGTCTCTATTACTTTTGATCTAATTAGAATGAATTTGCATGTTGTACTATCAGCCTGTTGCACTCCAGAAAAAAAAAATCTAGCTCAGGTTTATGCAGATGGAATACATGGCATGAATGATACAAAACTAGAACCCTAAATAGGGCTATAAGCCTGGGAGTCATGGTCTAAAATCAAAGCAACCATATGATCATTTGTCTTTTTGAAGGAATGAGAAAAATCAATGAATAAACTTGTGAGTTATAAGTCAAGGAATAAAAACCCTGCTTTGTTGTTAAACTGGTTTAACTGAGACCTTGAGAAGATATACTAACATTAAGCCTGAGTCCCTTAAGGGACTAATGCTTTTGGGGACCTCTTTTTTTAGGCAATTGGCTCCAGATATTAAGTACAAATTACAAAAACAAGTGATGGGGCCACAAACCCTGATAGATCAATTACTCAATTTGGCCTTTGGGATTTTCAACAACCAAGATATGATAGAAGGACAGCAAAAAGTTAAGAGAAAGCAGTTAACAGGTAAGAGTGGTCCCAACTAATGGCTTTAGCTATGAGAGGAAAATTACCGCCTAAAGAACCTGCCGCCAAAATCCAAGATCCAAAATCCATTTGTCTTCAGACAAATGACCTGACTTCAGAAACCCAAAAGGGAAATGTTGCCAATGTGAAGAGCAAGGGCATTGCAGCACCAGCTGTCCCAAGATGTGACCAAACAAACCAGGTTTTGCCTGAGGAAACTTTGGAGGAAAGAATTTCCTGAGCTCCAGAGAGAGAAAATGCAAATCACCTCTGAATTAGCATCCCTTAAAGAATGAAGATGAACAAGGCCTCTCTCTGACTGAGTTCTAACCAGTCAACTACTGATAACAGTTCTGAGTAATTCTTGACACAGCAGGTAAAGTGATAGGCTTCCTTTTGGGGCTTGATACTCCACCTTGACTAAATTCCATGACCCTCTTTCTAAGAAAAGCTACATGGTGACTGGTGTTGATCAACCCCAAAGATCAAAAGATTTATTCACCCCTCCCCACCTCGCTGACTTGCAGATATGAGAATTTTATTTTTTCTCAAAGATTTCTAGTGGTACCAGAATGCCCGACTCCACTTTCATGGATGTTTTGCCTAAATTAGGGCCCACTGTACAGATGAATACTGACTGTCCTTTGCCATTCTTAGGGGCCTATGTAATTCCTCCTAAAGATTTTCATGATATACCTGAGAAAATTTTATTGGCAGTAGATCTTTAAGAATGAGACAGAGAAACACCTGGCAAACTGTAAATGCACAGCCAGTCATAATCCACTTAAAAGACTCAGCTCATTTTCCTCATAAAATCTAATATCCTATTAAGCCTGGGGCCCATCAAGGACTTCAGCCTCTAATCACTAAGTTTATTAACTTGAACCTCTAGTACAATGTCAATCCTCCTGTAACTCTCCCATTCTACCTGTTTGAAAGCCAGATGGAGAATACTAGTTAGTAAGAGACCTAGGGAAACAAATGAAGCTATAATACTTATTCACCCTTTAGCTTCAAAGCCACATAATGCCCACAAGTGTCCTGGTTCACTGTTATTGACTTGAAAGACACTTTCTTTTTATTCCCCTAGACCCAAAATCTCCATGTTTGTTTGCCTTTGAATAGACTGAACCAGCTACTCTGGGAAAACCTCAGTATATTTGGATTGTATTGCCTCAAGGATTTAGAGATGGCTCCGCCACCCCTGTTTTTTGCAGTAAAGAATTATGAAGGAATTGTGAACTGTGAAGTTTAGTCAAGGAACTGATTCCAATATATAAATGGTTTATTAGTTTGTAGATAGCAAAGATAGATTCAGATAAAAATACCATTCAAGTGCTTAATTTTCAAGGGTCCCCCAAAAGACACAAATATACAGAATTTGGCTCCTGGATGGAAAATGGCCAATTTTACAAATCACTCCCCATTCCCAGACAAAGAAACAGTTGAGGGTGTTTTTTTTAGAAATAGCAGAATTTTGTAGCATCTGGATGCTGGGATTTGGCCTTATAGCAAAACTTCTTTATGAGGCCACTCAAGTATCTGATATGAACCACTAGACTAGACTAGTAAACAACATCAGGTCTTTGATAAGCTAAAAGGACTTATGACCTTTGCTCTGGCCCTGGGACTTCCAGATTTGGATAAACCTCCCACCTTATATGTAGCAAAAAGACAAGGAGCCTTAGAAGTTTTAACCCAAAAGTTATGTGGCAAACCCCAACCTGTAGCCTATTTTCTAAACAACTCTACTCTGTTTCCTGTGGATGGCCCAGTTGACTATGAGCAATAGCAGCTACTGCTCTCTTGGTAGAAACTGCCAAGTTAACTTTGGGGAGCCCACTTACAAGTACAAACTCCTCATTAATTTAAGAGCATATTAAAAATAAAAGGTCATCCATGATTACCAGAAGTTCAGCTTCAAACTAGAGTTTTAAACCCCAGGTCCAAACCCCAAGGGTTCTGTTACCACTGGGTAATCTCAGAAGACCCTGGTCAAGAAAATTTCATGTCTTAAGTTTCAGGACCAAATATTTAGACAGGGACACAGATTGCAAAGCAGGAGCAAAGTTTTATTGAGCAGGGAAATCAGATATGGAAAGATACACTATGAGGATGGAGTGGGCTCTGGCAGATAGTTCAGGAGCCCCAAATTTTGTCAAATGAGAAACTTATAAATTGTAAGGGCAAACAGTGGGAACAAGCTGGGTGGTCTTTGGAGGCAGGACTAGGATAATAGGTTTGATTAACATGGTCATTATATAACATGGGGCATTCTGCACATGTGCTTATTCTGGTTCCTAGGTTCTTAATTGTGTATATAAGATAAGATGAATAGTCATGAGATCTTAAGTTGAGAGCTTTACATGAGAGGTCATATTCAGAAGTCAGAAAATACGTGCAGCATTTTCAGGTCTGAACCGACCAAGAGACTCCCTTATCTTTTTGGGGAATTTACAACTACAATCCTGACCATAAAATGACCACAAGAGGTGATGTCCAAGGACAGTACTGGGCAGGGACAAGGAGGATTCCATCATGGAGTGACCCCTTGTTGAGGAGGGTTGGGTTGAGTCCATGACGTTATTTTGCTTTTGTTTTGTTTTTGTTTTCTGTTACTAGCCTATTTCACTTCCACATGTCAGGTCTGTCCATTTGCTCCAACACACCAAATAAAGAGATGACAATGGTAAAAGGATCATGGCCGCCACTGGAAAAGGCGAAGTAAGCCCTTCAGCCCATCTTCAGCCATCTTTGGGGTATAGACATGAGCTTTGGGTTTAAATAGACAACGAATTTGGGCAGAGGGTGAAAGGTATATCTAGTTAAACAGCTCCAGTATGGTGTGGCCTGGTTGATCATTATCTCAGTCCTGGTTTGAGGAGAGGATTGGGAGAGGTTATCATCACTTAGAGAAACAATCTGGACAGGATGTACAAGTCACTGTTGCCTGGAGGATGGTCTGTCCTGAGGAGGCCTTGATGTTCTTTTCCTTGGGGACAATTTTCTCCATCCCTTCTTGTAAGCATGTTCTGTCCTTCCAGGATTCCAAGGGGTTTGTGGAGTGACTGCATAGAGAACTCAGAGAAGAGAACATAGATACAAAGTGGAGGCCAGGATGCCAACCTTTTCTCCTGCTTTTACCTAATTCATGGGCCCAAGTAAAAACCCAGTGCTTTTCAGCAAAGGCACTTTTAAGTACCTGTTACAAGAATTACTAAATATCAGGCTCTGTTGCTAGAAACTCCCGAGGCAACTTTAAAAAAAACATAATATTTTCAGCTCTGCCAACCTATCCCAGATGAGAAACTAACACATTCTGGCATAAAAACCATTGGTCAAGAGTACTCTAGCAGGCCAGACTTAAAAGATGAGCCATGAGAAAATCCTAAGGAACAATGGTTTTCAGATGGAAGTAGTTTTATGAAGGAAGGAAAGAGACTGGTAGAATATGCAATAGCTAGTCAACAGAAAGTAAGAGAAACCAAGACTGTCCCCCCAACACTTTGGTACAAAAGGCTGAGATAATTGCCCTAACTCAGTCATCACTAGGGGAAATAAGAGACTTATTATCCAACTGATTCTAAGTTTCCTTTATGCTCATATGACTATTTAGAAAGAATGAAGTTTACCAACCACTGATAATTCCCCAAAACGACAGAGGCCTGAAATTTTGTCCTTATTAAAGGCCACATGGGAACCTTCACTAGTTCCTATTCATTGTAAAGGCCACCAAAAGTCAAGTTCCCTAATCAACCACAGAAATGCCTTCACTACTGAGACACTAATTGACCAGCTGTGTAGAGATGGCTTTAATTACCTCTATGCCTAAATTATGTGATAATCGCTATTACTCAGAAGTAGACAAAAAAAATCTGAAATTAAAAATGATTATAAGCCAGGCACCAGTGGCTCACACCTGTCGTCCTAGCTACTCAGGAGACAGAGATCAGGAGGATCACAGTTCAAAGCCAGCTCAGACAAATTGCTCACAAGACCCTATCTCAAAAATACCCAACACAAAAAAGGGCTGGCAGAGTGGCTCAAGGTGTAGGACCTGAGTTCAAACTTCAGTACTGCAAAAAAAAATAAACAAAATGATTATGGGTTAGGGGAACATGGAATGTGGATCAAAGAAGATGATCTTAAGATATGAATAACTCCAGGCTGATCAATGGAAAATTTCAAAAAGCCTTTATAACTCCTGTCACCAAGGCCAAGGTGCACTTACAATGCTGGTCTCTCAGTCACTAGGAAGAAAAGTACTCTCTATGGCCGTAAAAGAGATATCTAGAGCCTGCTCTGCATATGTACAAAATAACCCAGGAGGTAATTTTAAACCCCTCTTCCTTTTAACATTGCCCAACAGTCTTGTAACAGGAACTATAAAAGGGAAAAACTTTTGGTGTAGCCAGCTTACATGCTGGCCAGTTTACTCCATTTGTTAATTAAACTGACATTTTTTCTCTCTTTGTCTATATGCTGGAGAGTCCAAAGTTAACTCCTTTTACTGTTCAATTGAACCAGGCAGTTTTCTACTCCTTATCTGTCTCTGATCACCAGAGAAGTAAATCTGTCAGCCAACACATACAGATTCTGAGATGTAGCTCCCAGACATCTGGAGAACCAAGGCCAGCAGCCACTCTAGACATGTGTTTTGTCACGTAGTCAAGCTGAGCCCCTGAACTCCCCTTTAAAAAGTAGCATTTTCTCTCAGAAGTGGAATGACAGAGCTTTGAGAGGGTGACTCTCCCTGTCCTCCTCTTCGCCTAATGAATAATAAACCTTATTTTCTTTTCTTCAAAACCCTTGTTCTCATTATTTGTAAACTGTAAATTGGCATTGAGGTCAGGGGACTGGCTTTCCAGTGACCATCTTAAGGAGAGAAGATTGGCCATTGGAGTTCACTCAAGAACCTAAATGTCCATGATGTAAATATTTTTTAGTATGTGTGGACACCCTCTGGATGGATAGAAGCCTTTACAATATGAACAGAAAAGGCCCAAGAGGTAGCTTAGACTTTATTAAAAGATTAATTCCTGGGTTTGAGTTACCCTTGTCATTACAAGGTTATAATGACTCACCTTTTTTCTCACAAATAGCTCAGGGTCTTTCCAAAGCCCTAGTACTAAACTAACTTTTCCATACCTCCTGGTATCCCTAGTCATAAGGCAAAGTAGAAAGAGCTAACTTACAACTCAAAAGCACTCTCAATAAATTATGGCAAGAAACTTCTGAATCTTCGTTAAAAATATTGCCAATTGCCTTGTTACACATTAGGACCATTACCAAAAGTCATGCTTCAACTAAGCTCATTTGAAATGCTACATGGACAGCCAATTCTAAACCCCCAATCTTTAGAGGCCCTCTAAACAATGGCCTCTTAAGATATAAGATAAATCTGGGCCAAATTTAACAGACTTCATGATGCTATTTAAGGGGGAAAATTGGGATGGATTAGGGAATGTGGACATGGGAACAAAGAACCGGGAGCTAAAAGAAACACTGCATTGCTAAATAACATGACAAAAAAAACCTGCATTTTTCTCTTAGACTCCACTTCCATACTAAGCTATAGCACACACTAAGCTATAAGCACAGAAAAGCAGTGCTTTCAATATGTCCCTAATAATTTGTCCCATGTTTTGGATAAGCACATCTGACAAAATTTATCCCTTGATTAAAAAGGGATTCTTGTTAAAGGAGAGCAGACATCTATGTCAGAAGCACCCAGATTTAGTACAAGTGACCAGACTTAATGTCTCTAGGCCTGACTGATAACATCAAACTTCGTAACTATAAAAATAATTGAGTACAGTAGATGCTCAGAACAAAGAAAACCCTTATCCAGAGGAATTTTTAAGACAAGCCCCTATCCTACTCTGTGTTAGTGTATATACCCTGATATAAAAACAATTACTGCATCCAGCCTGTTAATGCCCACACTCACCCTTTGGAGCGTCCTCTTTCACTTTGCTTGCTAAATAAAACTCTGCTAATCTCTTCCCTGTGTCTCATCCTGATATTCTTTTCTGAATCAGAGCTAGATCTACATGGGCCATATAGAGGATCCCTCTGTCTTGGGGACCTCTTTGGAACCCTTATCAACCCTGGTGACATTTGTTTCTGTTTTGTTTTTGTCTTTTTCACAATGGCCATTCTGATTGGGGTGAGAGGATATGTATTTATGGATTAGATTTGCATTTCCCTGATAATTAGTGATGGTAATCATTTTTTCCTATACTTATTGGCATTTATATGTCTCCTATCAAGAAATGTCTATAAAAGTCTTTTGCCCACTTTTTATTAGATTTTGAATGTTCTTGCCACAAAGAAATAAATGTTTAAGTGACTATTGCCACTAAATACCCAAAATTGATCATTACACAATGTATACGTGTATCAAAACATCACAATGTACCCCTAAATATGTATAATTATTATGTGTCAAATAAAATAATACTTTAAAAAGAAAGAAAAGGAAACCAGCTGAGAGTTATCAGAGGGATGCATTTGATCCAGCTGGGAATGAGTTTCTAAAAAGAACTCATGTTCAGGACATCCCATAAAGCAAGCTGTGATGAAAATCTTATCTAGAAACCTGCCAGCATGCTGAGGGAATTCACCAACATGGCTCACAGCACCATTACACAGGACCCAGGCACAGGAGGAAACCACATGTGGAGAGAATCAGAATCCATGTAAAAATTGAAAACTATCTGAATGAGAACTAGTATCTCCCACAAAAGTGCTTAACAAATGCTTGAAATGTATCATTTGAGAAGTGAAAAGGAGGAAAGAAAGTATGCCAATGGATGGAGCCACACTGGATTTTATTAAAGAAAAAAAATTTCAGGTGGGGGCGGAGGGGGGAGAAATGACCCAAGCATTGTATGCACATATGAATAATAAATAAATAAATGAATAAATAAATAAAATTTCTGTACAAAAAAATCATCAAGTTTTACAAATTATTTTAATGAGTTAATAGAAAAATGTATCTGAACCACGCATGGTGGTGCACACCTGTAATCTCAGCACTAGGAAGCTGAGGCAGGATAAAAAGTCCACAGTGAGTCTTCAAACCTTATGTCTGTGTCCTTGAGGGCCACAACCAAGATCATATTTCCAAGCTCAGTCCCTCCATTGAACTTGATGCAGCAAATTCAGATGGGAACTCTGGGCATTCCCCACAGAAGAGTAACGATCCATCATCATTTCTTTTTTTTTAAATATACATATATATTTTTTTTAATTTTTCTTTTATTATTCATATGTGCATACAAGGCTTGGTTCATTTCTCCCCCCTGCCCCCACCCCCTCCCTTACCACCCACTCCGCCCCCTCCCAATCCCCCCGCAATACCCAGCAGAAACTATTTTGCCCTTATTTCTAATTTTGTTGTAGAGAGAGTATAAGCAATAATAGGAAGGAACAAGGGTTTTTGCTGGTTGAGATAAGGATAGCTATACAGGGCATTGACTCACATTGATTTCCTGTGCTTGGGTGTTACCTTCTAGGTTAATTCTTTTTGATCTAACTTTTCTCTAGTTCCTGTTCCCCTTTTCCTATTGGCCTCAGTTGCTTTAAGGTATCTGCTTTAGTTTCTCTGCGTTAAGGGCAACAAATGCTAGCTAGTTTTTTAGGTGTCTTACCTATCCTCACCCCTCCCTTGTGTGCTCTCGCTTTTATCATGTGCTCATAGTCCAATCCCCTTGTTGTGTTTGCCCTTGATCTAATGTCCACATATGAGGGAGAACATACGATTTTTGGTCTTTTGGGCCAGGCTAACCTCACTCAGAATGATGTTCTCCAATTCCATCCATTTACCAGCGAATGATAACATTTCGTTCTTCTTCATGGCTGCATAAAATTCCATTGTGTATAGATACCACATTTTCTTAATCCATTTGTCAGTGCTGGGGCATCTTGGCTGTTTCCATAACTTGGCTATTGTGAATAGTGCCGCAATAAACATGGGTGTGCAGGTGCCTCTGGAGTAACAGTCTTTTGGGTATATCCCCAAGAGTGGTATTGCTGGATCAAATGGTAGATCGATGTCCAGCTTTTTAAGTAGCCTCCAAATTTTTTTCCAGAGTGGTTGTACTAGTCTACATTCCCACCAACAGTGTAAGAGGGTTCCTTTTTCCCCGCATCCTCGCCAACACCTGTTGTTGGTGGTGTTGCTGATGATGGCTATTCTAACGGGTGAGGTGGAATTTTAGCGTGGTTTTAATTTGCATTTCCTTTATTGCTAGAGATAGTGAGCATTTTTTCATGTGTTTTCTGGCCATTTGAATTTCTTCTTTTGAGAAAGTTCTGTTTAGTTCACATGCCCATTTCTTTATTGGTTCATTAGTTTTGGGAGAATTTAGTTTTGTAAGTTCCCTGTATATTCTGGTTATCAGTCCTTTGTCTGATGTATAGTTGACAAATATTTTCTCCCACTCTGTGGGTGTTCTCTTCAGTTTAGAGACCATTTCTTTTGATGAACAGAAGCTTTTCAGTTTTATGAGGTCCCATTTATCTATGCTATCTCTTAGTTGCTGTGCTGCTGGGGTTTCGTTGAGAAAGTTCTTACCTATACCTACTAACTCCAGAGTATTTCCTACTCTTTCTTGTATCAACTTAAGAGTTTGGGGTCTGATATTTAGATCCTTGATCCATTTTGAGTTAATCTTGGTATAGGGTGATATACATGGATCTAGTTTCAGTTTCTTGCAGACTGCTAACCAGTTTTCCCAGCAGTTTTTGTTGAAGAGGCTGCTATTTCTCCATTGTATATTTTTAGCTCCTTTGTCAAAGATAAGTTGCTTATAGTTGTGTGGCTTCATATCTGGATCCTCTATTCTGTTCCACTGGTCTTCATGTCTGTTTTTGTGCCAGTACCATGCTGTTTTTATTGTTATTGCTTTGTAATATAGTTTGAAGTCAGGTATTGTGATACCTCCTGCATTGTTCTTTTGACTGAGTATTGCCTTGGCTATTCGTGGCCTCTTGTGTTTCCATATAAATTTAACAGTAGATTTTTCAATCTCTTTAATGAATGTCATTGGAATTTTGATGGGAATTGCATTAAACATGTAGATTACTTTGGGGAGTATCGACATTTTTACTATGTTGATTCTACCAATCCATGAGCATGGGAGATCTCTCCACTTTCTATAGTCTTCCTCAGTCTCTTTCTTCAGAAGTGTATAGTTTTCCTTGTAGAGGTCTTTCACATCTTTTGTTAGGTTTACACCTAGGTATTTGATTTTGTTTGAGGCTATTGTAAATGGAATTGTTTTCATACATTCTTTTTCCATTTGCTCATTGTTAGTGTATAGAAATGCTAATGATTTTTCTATGTTGATTTTATATCCTGCTACCTTGCTATAGCTATTGATGATGTCTAGAAGCTTCTGAGTAGAGTTTTTTGGGTCTTTAAGGTATAGGATCATGTCGTCTGCAAATAGGGATATTTTGACAGTTTCTTTACCTATTTGTATTCCTTTTATTCCTTCTTCTTGCCTAATTGCTCTGGCTAGGAATTCCAGTACTATGTTGAATAGGAGTGGAGATAGTGGGCATCCTTGTCTGGTTCCTGATTTTAGAGGGAATGGTCTTAATTTTTCTCCATTAAGTATAATGCTGGCTGTAGGTTTGTCATATATAGCTTTTATAATGTTGAGCTACTTTCCTTCTATTCCTAGTTTTCTTAGAGCTTTTATCATGAAATGATGTTGGATCTTATCAAAGGCTTTTTCTGCATCTATTGAGATGATCAAGTGGTTTTTGTCTTTGCTTCTGTTAATGTGGTTTATTACATTTATTGATTTTCGTATGTTGAACCACCCCTGCATCCCTGGGATGAAGCCTACTTGGTCGTGGTGAATAATCTTTTTGATGTGTTGCTGAATTCGGTTTGCCATTATTTTGTTGAGGATTTTTGCATCAATGTTCATTAAGGAGATTGGCCTATAGTTCTCCTTTTTGGAGGTGTCTTTGCCTGGTTTTGGGATAAGTGTAATACTGGCTTCATAAAATGTGTTTGGCAGTTTTCCTTCCCTTTCTATTTCATGGAACAGTTTAAGGAGGGTTGGTATCAGTTCTTCTTTAAAGGTCTGATAGAATTCAGCAGAGAATCCATCAGGTCCTGGACTTTTCTTTTTGGGGAGACTCTTGATTGCTGCTTCAATTTCATTTTGTGTTATAGGTCTATTCAGGTGATTAATTTCCTCTTGGTTCAGTTTTGGATGATCATATGTATCTAGAAATCTGTCCATTTCTTTTAGATTTTTAAATTTATTTGAATATAGGTTCTCAAAGTAGTCTCTGATGATTTCCTGGACTTCCATGGTGTTTGTTGTTATCTCCCCTTTTGCATTCCTAATTCTGCTAATTTGGGTTTTTTCTCTCCTCATTTTAGTCAGGTTTGCCAGGGGTCTATCGATCTTGTTTATTTTTTCAAAGAACCAACTTTTTGTTTCATTAATTCTTTGTATGGTTTTTTTGGTTTCTATTTCGTTGATTTCAGCTCTTATTTTTAATTATTTCTCTCCTTCTATTTGTTTTGGGATTTGCTTGTTCTTGTTTTTCTAGGAGTTTGAGATGTATCATTAGGTCATTGATTTGGGATCTTTCAATCTTTTTAATATATGCACTCATGGCTATAAACTTTCCTCTCAAGACTGCCTTAGCTGTGTCCCATAGGTTCCGGTAGGTTGTGTTTTCATTTTCATTGACTTCCAGGAACTTTTTAATTTCCTCTTTTATTGCATCGATGATCCACTCTTCATTAAGTAATGAGTTATTTAGTTTCCAGCTGTTTGCATGTTTTTTGTCTTTACTTTTGTTGTTGAGTTCTACTTTTACTGCATTGTGGTCAGATAGTATGCACGGTATTATTTCTATTTTCTTATATTTGCTGAGGCTTGCTTTGTGCCCTAGGATATGATCTATTTTGGAGAAGGTTCCATGGGCTGCTGAGAAGAATGTATATTGTGTAGAGGTTGGATGAAATGTTCTGTAGACATCTACTAGGTCCACTTGATCTATTGCATATTTTAGATCTAGGATTTCTTTCTTGAGTTTTTGTTTGGATGACCTATCTATTGATGATAATGGAGTGTTAAAGTCTCCCACAACCACTGTGTTGGCGTTTATATATGCTTTTAGGTCTTTCAGGGTATGTTTGATGAAATTGGGTGCGTTGACATTGGGTGCGTACAGATTGATGATTATTATTTCCTTTTGGTCTATTTCCCCTTTTATTAGTATGGAATGTCCTTCTTTATCTCGTTTGATCAATGTAGGTTTGAAGTCTACTTTGTCAGAGATAGGTATTGCTACTCCTGCTTGTTTTTGGGGGCCATTGGCTTGGTAAATCTTCTTCCAGCCTTTCATCCTAAGCATATGCTTATTTCTGTCGGTGAGATGAGTCTCCTGTAAGCAACAAATTGTTGGATCTTCTTTTTTAATCCATTTTGTCAAACGGTGTCTTTTGATGGGTGAATTAAGTCCATTAAGCGTTAGTACTGATAGGTATGTGGTGATTCCTGCCATTTAGTTGTCTTAGTTGTTTGAAGGTTTGATTGTGTGTACCTAACTTGATGTTACTCTCTACTGTCTTGCTTTTTCTTATCCTGTGGTTTGGTGCTGCCTGCCTTTTCATGGTTAAGTTGGATGTCACTTTCTGTGTGCAGGATCCCTTGCAGAATCTTTTGTAATGGTGGCTTTGTGGTCACATATTGTTTTAGTTTCTGCTTATCATGGAAGACTTTTATTGCTCCATCTATTTTGAATGATAGCTTTGCTGGGTAGAGTATCCTGGGGTTGAAGTTATTTTCATTCAGTGCCCGGAAGATCTCACCCCACGCTCTTCTTGCTTTTAATGTTGCTGTTGAGAAGTCTGCTGTGATTTTGATGGGTTTACCTTTGTATGTTACTTGTTTTTTCTCTCTTACAGCCTTCAATATTCTTTCCTTAGTTTCTGAACTTGTTGTTTTAATGATGATATGTCGTGGAGGAGTTCTATTTTGATCTGGTCTGTTTGGTGTCCTGGAGGCCTCTTGCATTTGTATGGGAATATCTTTCTCTAGATTTGGGAAATTTTCCATTATTATTTTGTTGAATATATTACGCATTCCCTTCGCTTGCACCTCTTCTCCTTCTTCGATGCCCATGATTCTCAAGTTTGGTCTTTTGATGGAGTCAGTGAGTTCTTGCATTTTCTTTTCACAGGTCTTGAGTTGTTTAATTAATAGTTCTTCAGTTTTTCCTTTAATTACCATTTCATCTTCAAGTTCTGAGATTCTGTCTTCTGTTTGTTCTATTCTGCTGGATTGGCCGTCCGTTTTGTTTTGCAGTTCTGTTTCATTCTTTTTTCTGAGGTTTTCCATATCCTGGCAGTTTTCTTCTTTATTGTTGTCTATTTTTGTCCTGAGTTCATTTATCCATTTATTCATTGTGTTCTCTCTTTCACTTTGGTGTTTATACAGTGCTTCTATGGTTTCCTTTATTTCTTCTTTTGCTTTTTCAAATTCTCTATTTTTATTGTCTTGGAATTTCTTGAGTGTCTCCTGTACATTTTGGTTGACCCTATCCAGTATCATCTCTATAAAATTCTCATTGAGTAGTTGTAGTATGTCTTCTTTTAAATTATTCTTGTGGGCTTCATTGGGTCCTTTGGCATAGTTTATCTTCATTTTGTTGGAGTCTGGATCTGAGTTTCTGTTCTCTTCATTCCCCTCTGGTTCCTGTACTAATTTTTTGCTGTGGGGAAACTGGTTTCCCTGGTTTTTTTGTCTTCCCGTCATTGTCCTTGGTGCTGTTACTGTCCCTGTACTGTGTGTAATTAAGTATTTTCTAGCTTGTAATAATAACAATGGTAATATTTAGAATGGAAGAGTGAGCTGAGATGGAAAGCAAGAGGTTAAAGAAAAGGGGAAAACAAATATACAGACAAGAGGGAGAAAGCAGAACAAGGTATCAGACAAGAGAGTTTCAAAGGTATAAACAGGGAGTGTTAGTGTACTAATCGACAGTAAGCTGAACAGACATTAGAGAGACAGAGAGAGGATTGAAAATCAAAGATAAAAAAATAAAAAATAAGTAAATGAAAGTAATATCTATATATAAAAATGAATTAAAATAAAATGGAAAATAGAAAATTAAAAAAAAAAAAACCAAAAAACTTCCAAGTTTATATGCAATGCATATAAAGCTATCGATTTCATTCTGTTGTTGTCTATCTACTGAAGATATTAATGGTGATTTATTGATTTTTTAAAGAGAAAAATGCTTCATTTATTTCTATGATCTTCACTTCAGGACACTGTTCACATTTCTTATTGAATGAGAAATCCAACTGGATGGAATGGATAATGGGATCCATTGTATTCCCTGTATCACAAGAGTCACTCAAGGAAACAGAAATTGGACATTGCTCTGCTCATACAGCCCTGTACAAAGGAGGCTGGCCCATACTGCATCTAGCTAGAGAACAATTGAGAGAATTATCATTGACATACACAGGATGCTTGTCCAGAAGTGGGTCCTAGAGTTAGGGGGGGTGGGACTCATGGAACTACAGCACTGACACCCATTGACTGGCCAAATTCTGTGTGCCAGCAGCAGCTCCCACAGGTTGAGCCATGGAGAGATTGAAATTCACCATGTCACACAGCATAGAAGCAGCAAAGCCAGGATGTTGTGACTAAGACTTGCTGGTCTTACATACAGCCCTGAAGCCACAAGCTGTACTGCTGCCCACATGTTCCATGTACCGATTCCATCAGCAACTGCCATGGGTGTTAGATACCTCCAAATCAAGTGACAGGGAACAGTCAGAGTACCTGGAGAAGAGAGTTTTTCTTTGCTCTAGTTTCTACATTTGACCAATAGTGAAGAATAAGGCACAATTGATGGTGCCAACACCAAGCTGAGGTCCTTGGTGGCCTAGTGCGTATCCACTACCTTCTCATGGTTCTGCCAGGGCACAAGAACATGCACAGTCCAGCTTCTGGAGCATGGAAGAAAGGTACAGCAGAGATACTCAACCACCAGTGACCTGTCAGCCCACAGGGGCATGGCTTTGGAGCTCTTGATTATGCAGCAGGAGTTGACAGGCTGAACAGTCATTCCGTCACTCGAGGTGGCTATCTATGTGTCACACTCTCATTGTACATTTGAGGAAGCTGAGGCTTGGAGGTACCCAAGATCATATAAGTTGCATGCAATGGGACTTGGAATCAAACACAGGTGGTCTGACTCCTATTAGAGGAGACAAAAGAGGAGACACTGCTCCCTCCTTATCATCCTTCCTGGAATCAAGCCAAAGTACCTTATATCATGTTGGTCCAGACAGTGACCTATCCAGGCAGGGCTTTCCATTTCTGTTTCTGTTTTGCAGATTCTGTGCACTGAATGTCCTGGTTTCTACTAAAAGCCAACACATTGTGATGAAAGGATAAAAATCTCTGAAACTGAATTGGGCCTTTTTTAAAAGGATGTGACTGTCAGCTCTGCATATCAGACTGGGGTTTAATTGTCCTCTTTGTTGACAGGTCTTCATGGAAATGTACTGACTCAGAGTCTCCAACTTCCCAGCTAAACATGTGCACAAATATCTGAAAAATCGTGCTAACACTTTAAATTTTTAATACCAGCTATGAACTTAAGGAGACAATAGGAGAAATCATCTATGGACTTTGAAAGAAGACATTTTTTTCTTCTATAATAAAACTCCAGTCTCCCCCACTCTTCTCTCCAGTCTATCAACTTGCTTTGTACTTTTTAAATCTTGTCTTTGAACATGATAGTGTGGGAAGATAGTAGAGAAAAACAAAACCTGGTGATGAGGCAGCCAACTTGGAATCATGAAACAACAAACCTGAAGACCAAAGTCCAACAGTTTGAAAATGACAGAAAGGAAAAACAGAGCCTGGATCCTGAATGACAATGATGAGTCATGCATCAACTCTGACATTGCCTCTCTCTTCTTCATATAATATGAAGTAACTATGTAATGTCTTAAGTCATTATTAATCTGGTAATTGAGTCCTTGCAATTAAAAGCAACAGAACCTTGAATCTCAAATTCTAAGAGGACATTTTGAAAATAGAAAATTAGAGGTTAATCTTTCTCATGAGCACAAATAAAAAAAATCTTAAAGAAAATCAAGTCCAGCAATATATGAAAAGGTGATACAATGTTCAAGTTGGGCTTCTTCCAGAAATTCAGGGTTGACCTATCATTTGGAAATCATTTATTGTATTTCAGGACACTAAGAGGGTAAGGGAGAAAATACATGATAATTTCAATAGGTACAGACAAGAATTTGATCCAACATCCACACACAGGTGTAGCCATAAGGGCTGATCTGGATGGCAGGTACACAGCTGTGTTCACAGTGAAAATTCCTCAGGCTGTCACTTTCATTTGACACATTTCCATATTTATGTTATCCTCCATTTGGAAAGTATACATAAAAACCATGGTCCAAATTTTCTCATAACAAGTAAATTTGAACTTGAATAGGAAGTTAAAACCTTCCTCACAGAAAGCACTGTTAACAGAACAGGCAATGCTCCAGGGAGGAAAGGGAAAAGTCCTCCTCCTGGCCCTCGGGGACCCACTATGTGTTGTTGCAGAAAGGAATTTTAGGACACATCAAAGTAGAGATCAAGGAAGTTTATTAGTAAAACAAAGCAAAGGAAAGATAAAATGATAGTATGTGGGGAGTGGATTATGAGACAGGTTGAGTTTGGCATGGCCCCAGCTGCAGAAAAGTGCAAAATGCAGCACAGCTGCTTTTCCTAAGTTGTTTACTTTCAGAGAAGTAGGAACACATGTTTCTGTTACAAATTGAGAACTGTTGCTCCACCTCCTTGTTTACCACTGGATATAAAAGATTTACTGAAGGAGGATGTGGGGGTTTTTTTGATGGGGGATTTTTTTTCATCAGTATTTTTTTATTATTCATATGTGCATACAAGGCTTGGGTCATTTCTCCCCCCTGCCCCCACCCCCTCCCTTACCACCCACTCAGCCCCCTTCCTCTCCCCCCCACCCCCTCAATACCCAGCAGAAACTATTTTGCCCTTATTTCTAATTTTGTTGTAGAGAGAGTATAAGCCATAATAGGAAGGAACAAGGGTTTTTGCTGGTTGAGATAAGGATAGCTATACAGGGAGTTGACTCACATTAATTTCCTGTGTGTGTGTGTGTTACCTTCTAGGTTAATTCTTTTTGATCTCACCTTTTCTCTAGTTCCTGGTCTCCTTTTCCTATTGGCCTCAGTTGCTTTCAGGGTATCTGCTTTAGTTTCTCTGCGTTAAGGGCAACAAATGCTAGCTAATTTTTTAGGTGTCTTACCTATCCTCACCCCTCCCTTGTGTGCTAAAGCTTTTATCATGTGCTCAAAGTCCAATCCCATTGTTGTGTTTGCCCTTGATCTAATGTCCACATATGAGGGAGAACATACGATTTTTGGTCTTTTGGGCCAGGCTAACCTCACTCAGAATGATGTTCTCCAATTCCATCCATTTACCAGCGAATGATAACATTTCGTTCTTCTTCATGGCTGCATAAAATTCCATCGTGTATAGATACCACATTTTCTTAATCTTGATGGGGGATTTTGATTGGCTGGCCACTGCTGCTGCTGCTGGCTGCTGTGTGTCTCTACCAGAGCAGCTTTCTGCACCGAGAACTTTATACATAGGCTTTAGAAAAGCTAAGCTAAAGAAAAGCTAAAGAGAACATGGGTCAGTGCAAGTCTAAGGACTGAGACTTTAAGAGTTATGCGAATGCAGTTTTTAGACACAGCTGCTGTAGTGTGTTTGAAAATCTGAGCACTGAGACTTTAAAGGGAACATGGGACAGTGCAAGTCTGAGGGCAAAGACTTTAAGAGAGTTTATGCTAAAGAAAAGCTAAGAGAAAACATGGGACAGAGTGAGTCTAAGGAAAGAGACTTTAAAGAATAGAAAATAAGACTTTAGAAGTAAGTTTTTAAAGAATAAGAGAAAAGAAGCAAAGTAAAAGAAGAGTTAATAGAGAAAAGAAGCAATGAGGCTGTTATGTGTCTCCATCTGAGCACCCAGAACACCTGGTCCCAACTTTATGCATGTCTGTCTTCTATTGTTTGTCCTTTCTGCATCTCCAGTCACCGCCAGTTAGGTCAGGAGACCAGGGACTCAAGAAAACTCTCGAGAATAGTACATGACTCATACATGGGTGTTGGTACATCTGATAACAGGAATAATGTGTGCTCTAATATCAAGGGTATTTAGGGTGAAAAAGTGAGGTGGGGGTTTGGCTTAAATTTACTCTGGAATAAATGCTCCCTTTTGTTCTGACACTTAATGTATTTTATCATTTTGTTGTTACACTGTTTTATCAATTGGATCCAGAGACTTCTAAGGAGCTACCTTTAAGACTGTTGTCCATCTTTGTAAACTCTTCTTGTACCCAGAGGAGTTACTTTCCAGAATAAGTGTATTTTAAGGTATCCTTAGTCAGTTCCCAGAGCAGACAGTTGGAGGAAGGGGATCACCTTAGAAAAATGATAAGGACTAAGCAGGGAGTTAGGAAACCTGATACATGAGAACCATGGCTTGGATATTGATAAGGAATCACATCCTAGACAGCTGACATTAACAATGACTCGGGATACTGAGCAGGGTCTTGTTAACCTGCAGCCCCTGGAGCTCACAGAAGATAATAGCCCCATCCAAGGCCAAAACTCCCCTTGCCCAACATGTGGAAGGAGTTGATGAGAGTAGCCCAGTGTCAGATTTAATTATACATTAACTGACCAGTTTTCTAGGACTGACACCCCATCTCTACAGACCCCAGTAAAAGCTTGAGGTCTTGGGGCCCCTAGCCCAGTACTGCTTTTTGAGTCTCCCACATCCAATGATGGTGCATCTTTGCTTTGCTTTCACTTTGCTTTACACAAATTAACCTGCCCAACCCTTACATCTGTTTTTTTCTGTATTACTAACTTCACCATCACTATTTTCTTATCCCTATTCTTACCCCCACTTACCCTCCTTTTCCTGTGCTACAATCCATTGTTCTCCTTCCCAACTACTCTTTCTGCCACTTCTCATTCACTCTGTCCCTCTGTCTTCACCTCCCCCTCTTACTCCCTAACCTGTCACCACATTACACCTTCCTTCTACACACTCACCACCCACTGACTAGCCTACTGTACCAACTATACAAAACACAGTGGAAAGCCACTCCAGCAGACTAGAACAAGTGGAAGACAGAATCTCAGAGCTCAAAGATAAAATAGAAATTAAAGCAAAAACAGAAGAAATCTTAGTCAAACAACTCAACAGCTGTGAAAGGAATATGTAAGAATTCAGCAACTCCATCAAAAGACCAAAGGGATATATAATATATTCAGAACATTTCCCAAACATTGAGAGAGTTTTGCCCTTCAGGTACAGGAAGCCCCCAGGACAGCAAACAGACCTGACCAAAATAGGACCTCCCAAAGGTATATTATCACAATAAGCATAGAGAACAGAGAAAGAATATCTAAGGCTGTAAGAGAGAAAAAAATAATGTATAAAGGTAAACCCATCAAAATAACAGTAGATTTCTCAATGGAAACCTTAAAAGGAGGAAAGCCATGCAGTGAAGTATTTCAGGCACAGAATGAAAATAATTTCAGCCCTAGAATACTCTACCCAGGAAAACTATTATTCAAAATTGACAGCAATAAAAATCTTCTGTGATAAAGAGAAACTAAAACAACAAATGACCACCAAGCTACCACTACAGAAGATTCTACAAGGAATTCTGCACAGAGAAGATGAAAGCAAACAAAAGCTCGAGAGGATGGGAAGCATCAAACCACAGGAAAAGAAAAGACAAATAATCAGAGAGTAGCATTGATTCAGCTGCACACAATTAAAACCTTAAACACAAAAACAACTAAATGGCAGAAATCACCACATACCTATCAATATTAGTGCAGAATGTCAATAGATTCAACTCCCCCATCAAAAGACAGCATTTGGCAAATTGGATTAAAAAGGAAGATCTGACAATCTGTTGTTTGCAAGAGACCCTTCTATTGACAGAAATAAACACTGGCTTAGGGTGAAAGGCTGGGAGATTTACCAACCCAATGGCCCATGAAAACAGGCAGGAGTAGCAATACTTATATCAGGCAAAGTAGACTTCAAACTTACATTGGTCAAATGTGACAAACAAGGACACTTCATACTAATAAAAGGGGCAATACATCAAAAGGAAATAACAATTATCAACCTATATGCATTCAATGTCATTGCACCAACTTTCATCAAAAATACATACAGTAAAGGACCTAAAAGCACATATAAACCCCAACACAGTCATAGTGGGAAATTTTAATACCCATCTATCACCAACAGATAGGTCATCCAAACAAAAAAAAAATCAACAAAGAAATCCTAGCACTAAATGACACCATAGATCAAACAGACCTAACTGATGTCTACAGAATATTTCATCTGACAATTCCACCATATGTTCTTCTCAGCAGCCCATGGAACTTTTTCCAAAATAGATTATATCTTAGGGCAGAAAGCAAGCCTCAGCAAATATAAGAAAATAGAATTAACCTGCTGCATTCTATCTGATCACAATGCAATAAAACTAGAACTCAACAACAAAAACAACAGCAGAAAATATGCAAACAATTGGAGACTGAATAACACATTGCTCAACAATCAGTACATCATAGAAGAAATAAGAGAAGAAATTGAAAGTTTCCTGGGGGTTAAGGAAAATGAAAACACCACCTACCAGAACCTATGGGATACAGCAATGTATCCTAAGAGGAAAGTTTGTAGCCATGAGTGCATATGTTAAAAGGACAGAAAGATCTCAGATAAATGACCTAATACTACATCTCAAACTCCTAGAAAAACAAGAACAAGCAAAACCCAAAACAAGCAGAAGGAGAGAAACAACAAAAATAAGGGGTGAAATTAACAAAATGGAGATGAAACAAAATACAAAGAATCAATGAAACAAAATCTGGTTCTTTGAAAAAATAAACAAGATTTACAATCCCCTGGCAAATCTGAATAAAATGAGGAGGGAAAAGACCCAAATCAGTAAAATCAGAAATGCAAAAGGAGAGATAACAACAAACACCAAGGAAATCCAGAGAATACAAAAACCACTTCATCATCTCAATAGATGCAGAAAAAGTCTTTGCTAAGATTCAACATTATTTCATGATAAAACTCAAACTAGGAATAGAAAGAATATATCTCAAAATTATAAAGGCTATATATGACAAATCTATAGCCAACATCATACTTTTTTTTATTTTATTATTTATATGTGCATACAAGGCTTGGGTCATTTCTCCCCCCTGCCCCCACCCCCTCCCTTACCACCCACTTTGCCCCCTCCCTCTCCTCCCCATCCCTTCAATACTCAGCAGAAACTATTTTGCCCTTATTTCTAATTTTGTTGTAGAGAGAGTATAAGCCATAATAGGAAGGAACAAGGTTTTTGCTGGTTGAGATAAGGATAGCTATACAGGGAGTTGACTCACATTAATTTCCCGTGTGTGTGTGTTACTTTCTAGGTTAATTCTTTTTGATCTCACCTTTTCTCTAGTTCCTGGTCCCCTTTTCCTATTGGTCTAAGTTGCTTTTAAGGTATCTGCTTTAGTTTCTCTGTGTTAAGGGCAACAAATGCTAGCTAATTTTTTAGGTGTCTTACCTATCCTCACCCTTCCCTTGTGTGCTAAAGCTTTTATCATGTGCTCAAAGTCTAATCCCATTGCCAACATCATACTTAATGGGGAAAAACTTAAACCATTTTTCCTAAAGTCAGGAACCAGAAAAGGGTGCCCTTTCTCCCCACACCTATTCAACATAGTCCTGGAATGCCTAGCCATAGCAATAAGGCAAGAAGAAATAAAAGGAATACAAACAGGTAAAGAAATAGCCAATGTATCCCTGTTTGCAGACAACATGATCCTGTACATCAAAGACCCAAAAACCTCCACCCCCAAACTCCTAGACACCATAAACAGCTTCAACAATGTTGCAGGATATGATATCAACTTACTAAAATCACCAACAATGAACAAATTGAGAAAGAATATAGGAAAATAATTCAATTTACAATAGTCTCAAAAAATCAAATACATAGAAATAAATTTAATAAAGGATTAAATCATCTCTACAAGGAGAACTACAAACTACTGAAGAAAGAGATTGAAGAAGACTACAAAAGGTGGAAAGATCTCCCATGCTCATGGATTGGCAGAATCAACATAGTAAAAATGGCTATACTACCTAAAGCAATCTATATGTTCAATGCAATTCCCATCAAAATCCCAATGACATTCATCACAGAGATTGAAAATCTACTTTAAAGTTCATTTGGAAACACAAAAGACCACGAATAGCTTAGGCAATACTGAACCAAAAGAGCTATGCTGGAGATACCACAATACCTGACTTTAAACTATACTACAGAGCCATAGCAATAAAAATGACATGGTACTCGAACAAAAACAGATATGAAGACCAGTGGGACAGAACAGAGTACCCAGATATGAATCCACACAGCTATGCTCAACTTATTTTTGACAAAGTTCCCAAAAAATACAATGGAGAAAAGACAGCCTCTTCAACAATTGTTGCTGGGAAAAGTGGCTATCTGCCTGCAGAAAACTGAAACTAGATCCATGCTAGTGCAAGAAAGAGCAGGGAATGCACTCGAATTAATACACATAGGCAATGACTTCCTCAATAGAACTCAAATAACTCAGCAACTAAGAGAATGGATAGACAAGTGGGACTACATGAAATTAAAAGGCTTCTGCACAACAAAAAGAAATGGTCTATAAACTGAAGAGGCTGCCCACAGAATGGGAGGAGAATATTTGCCAGATATACATCTGACAAGGGTTTGATAACCAGAATACACAGGGAGCTTAGAAACCTAAACTCCCCCAAATTCAATGACCCAGTGAAGAAATGTGCAAAAGAACTGAACAGAACTTTCTCAAAGGAAGAAATCCAAATGGCTAAAAAAATATGAAGAAATGCTCAGCATCCTGGCCATAAATGAAATGCAAATCAAAACCATGTTAAGATTCCACCTCACTCCTGTCAGAATGGTTACCATCACCAATACAAACAACAAGAAATGTTGGTGAGGATGTGGAGAAAAAGGAACCTTCATACACTGCGGGTAAGAATTAGTACAACCACTATGCAAAATAGTATGGAGACTCCTCAAAAAACTAAAAATAGAACTGCCATATGATTCAGTAATTCCACTCTTAGGTATATACCTACAATAATGCAAGTCAGGTTACAACCAAGGCACCTGTACACCCATGTTTATTGCTGCGTTATTAACAATAGCTAAGCTATGGCAACAGCCAAGATGCCCCAATACTGATGGATCAATTAAGAAAATGTGGCATTTATATACAATGGAATTCTATTCAGCCACAAAGAAGATTGAAATTTTGTCGGTTACAGGTAAGTGAATGGAACTGGAGAAACATAATCTTAAGTGAAGTTAGCCAAGTTCAGAAAGCCAAAAGCAGCATATTTCCTCTCACATGTGGAATACAGACCTAATACAAATGTAACAATAAGATGAAAAACAGGACGTGCCGAGGGAAGGTCACACATGTGAGGGGGAGAGTAAAAGAAGGACGTTAAGGTGAATATGGTTGATGTACTCTCTATACAAGAATGAATATAGAATATTTAAACTTGGTGAAGCAACCATAAGAAAGGGACTAAAGTAGAAAGAAGAAAAATAGAAGAAATGAACCAAATCAGGCTATATATATACGTATACTTGGAAATGCCACAAGGAAATTCCTTGTGTAGCTGTCTTAAACAGCAAAAATGTCATTTCTTTTCTTTTCTTTTGCAAAATCAGAGAACAGGAGGGAAGAACAAGTACTGCCTGAGGGGTGGGTTGATAACAGTGAGGGGGGAGGAGGTGGGGAAAGAGTGTAAAAGGGTGAATATGGTGCAAATATTATGTACACATGATTGTAAATGGAAAAAAGTTACCTGTTGAAACTTTTTTTGAATGGAGTTTAAGGGGGTAAAATCTTCTCCTCATCAAAAGAAGTGGTCTCTAAACTGAAGAGACCACTCACAGAGTGGGAGAAAATATTTGTCAGCTACACATCAGACAAAGGACTGATAACCAGAATATATAGGGAACTTAAAAAACTAAATTCTCCCAAAATTAATGAACCAATAAAGAAATGGGCAAGTGAACTAAACAGAACTTTCTCAAAAGAAGAAATTCAAATGGCCAAAAAGCACATGAAAAAATGCTCACCATTTCTAGCAATAAAGGAAATACAAATTAAAACCACACTAAGATTCCACCTCACCCCTGTTAGAATAGCCATCATCAGCAACACCACCAAAAACAGGTTTTGGCGAGGATGTGGGGAAAAGGAACCCTCTTACACTGTTGGTGGGAATGTAGACTAGTACAACCACTCTGGAAAAAAATTTGGAGGCTACTTAAAAAGCTAAACATTGATCTGCCATATGATCCAGCAATACCACTCTTGGGGATATACTCAAAAGACTGTGACACAGGTTACTCCAGAGGCACCTGCACACTCATGTTTATTGCAGCACTATTCACAATAGCCAAGTTATGGAAACAGCCAAGATGCCCCACTACTGATGAATGAATTAAGAAAATGTGGTATTTATACACAATGGAATTTTACACAGCCCTGAAGAAGAATGAAATGTTATCATTTGCAGGTAAATGGGTGGAACTGGAGAATATCATTCTGAGGGAAGTTAGCCTGGCCCAAAAGACCAAATATCATATGTTCTCCCTCATATGTGGACTCTAGATCAAGGACAAACACAACAAGGGGATTGGACTTTGATCACATGATGAGGTGAGAGCACACAAGGGAGGTATGAGGATAGGCAAGAAACCCCCCCACCCAAAAACAAAGCAAGCTAGCATTTGATGTCCTCAATGCAAAGGAACTAATGCAGAAACTTTAAAGTGACAGAGGCCAATAGGAGAATCGGACCAGGAACTAGAGAAAAGGTTAGATAAAGAAGAATTAACCTAGAAGATAACACACATGCACAGGAAATCAATGTGAGTCAACTCCCTCTATAGCTATCCTTATCTCAACCAGCAAAAACCTTTGTTCCTTCCTATTATTGCTTATATGCTCTCTTCAACAAAATTAGAGATAAGAGCAAAATAGTTTCTGCCTGGTAGAGAGGTGGTGAGGGGGAGAGGGAGGGAGCGGGGAGAAGGGGGGGAAGAAATGACCTAAACATTGTATGAACATATGAATAAAAGAAAATAAAAAAAAGGAGAATGGTAGAGGGGGTGAGTTCAAGTATATTTGACATATTGTAAAAGCCTTTGTATATGCCACAATGTACCCCTACCCAGCACAACAATAAAATAAAACAAAATAAATAAATAAAATCTAAAATGAAACCAAAAAGAAATAATGGAGTGAAAAGTATAATCACTAAAATGAACATTTCAGTAGTAAATTCAAAGGCAGATTTGCAGGCAGAAGAAAAAATTGGCAGTCTCAAAGACAGAAAATGGAAATTAACAAGTATAAAAAGCAGTAGAAGAATGAACATAGCCTAAGGGACCTGATGGACACCATCAAGAGGACCTCAGTATCCCTTTTTGCAGTCACAGAAGGAGGAGAAAGAGAAAGGGGCAAAGGGAAGATTTGAAAAACACTGGATAAAAATATCCTAAATTTGATGAAATATATGAATATAAACACCTGTTAAGCTCAATGAAATCTAAGTATGATGAACTCAAGGAGACCCACACTGAAACACATTATAATCAAACTGTCAAAAGACAAAGACAAAGAGAGAATTTTTGAAAGCAGCAAGGGAGAAACTAGCCATCTCATACATGGGAACCTTAGGAAGATCATCAGAAGATTTCTCATTGGAAACTTTAGAGGTCACAGAGCAGTGTGCTAACATTTTCAACGTGCTGAAAGACAAAAAACAAAATTGTGAGTCAATAATCCCACACTGGCACAGCTGTTCTTCAAAAGTAAGGGAGAACTTAAGATATTCAAGATAAACAAATGCTGAAGATGTTTGGTAACCAGTAGACATTTCCTATAAGAAATGCTAAACGGAACCCAGCAGGTTGAAACAGAAATACATTAGACAGTAACTTGAAAGCATGGGGAGAAGAAAACATCCCAGTAAAGGTAAATGCATGAGCAATTACCAAAGCTAGAGTCACCAGAAAAATAGAGTGTGACTTCACTTTTTGTTTTCCACATGATATGAAAGTAATACATTTTTATTCAAAAAATAATCATCTAAAAACTATTACTGTAAAAATAGTATTGTAACATAGGTTTATAACTCCGTATTTGCCTTCTATATGAGACATATCCCCTGTTGTTGCTTGTTTACTATTTGCATAGAATATGCAAGAAAATCCTGAAAAAGAAAAATAGAGTCAGAGGACTCACATTTCCTAATTTCAAAGCTTACTGCATAGTTACAATAATCATAACATCTGTGGTAACAGAGAGGGTGAAGAAGGGTGAATATGGTGCATGTATTTTGTATTCCTACATGAAAAGAGAATAATGAAACTTGTTGAAATGGTTCTAAGGAGGAGGAGAAAGGGAAATAAGGGAGAACAATGGAGGGGTGAATCTACTTAAGATATATTGTAAGCACATATGTAAATATTACAATGTATCCCCCTGTACAACCATTACATACAAATAAAATAATAAATAAAAACATCTGTGTGTCTAGGCCAGTAGAATAGAATAAAGCATCTACATATAAACCCACAGAAATATGATCAAAAATTTTCAACAAGGGTGCCAATTCCATTCAAAGGGAAAAGACAGTCTTTTCAGTAAATATTGCTGGAAAAATCAGATAACCACATTCAAAAGAAAGACGTTAGACCCCTATCTGATTCCCTAGACCTAAATTAACTCAAAATAAATCAAAGACCTAGATGTAAAAAGTACAACCATATAACTTGTAAAAGAAAACATGGTGAAAAAACTTCACAAAATTGGATTTAGTGATTTTTTTTAAGATATGGCATCAAAGGCACAAGCAACAAAAAATAGACAAATTGGGCTTCATGAAAAAATTTTAATTTTGTACAACAAAGATGCTAACAACAAAGTAAAAGGGCAACCCACTGAATGCAAGAAAATTTGCAAATCATATGTATACAATAAGGAATTATTATCCAGAATACAGCAAGAATTTCTAAAATTCAATAAGAAAAGAAAAAAAATGTAAACATGGGTAAAAAATTCTCCATAGACATTTATCCAAAAAAGGTATAAAAATGAACAGATGAAAAAATGCTCAACATCACTAATCATTAGAAAAATACAAACCCAAACTGCAGTGAGATAACACCTCAAATGCTACTACCAAAAAATAAAACAGAACAGAAAGTGTTGGTGAGAATGTAGGAAAATTGGAATGCTGTGCACTGTTAATGGGAATGTGAAATGGTACATCCTCTATGGAAAACAGCATGGCTGTTTTTTAAAATAATAATAATAATAATAATAATAATACATAGAATTGTATGGTCTACCAATTCCATTTCAGTGTGTATTTTCAAAAGAATTAAAAACAGGATCTCAAAGAAATATTAGTATACCTGTATTCCTACTGGCATTATTCACAGCAGCTAAAATGTGCAACAATTCCAAGTATCAGTTCATGGGTGAATGGATAAGCAAAATTTGCATGCACAAAAAGTGAAATATTATTTGACCTTTTAAAAGAAGGAAATCCTAACACAGGCTACAACATGGATGAATTGTGAGGATATTACACTAGGTGAAGTAAACCAGTCACAAAAGAAATATTGATTTCATTTTGGGCAAGTGAACTAAACAGAACTTTCTCAAAAGAAGAAATTCAAATGGCCAAAAAACACATGAAAAAATGCTCACCATCTCTAGCAATAAAGGAAATGCAAATTAAAACCACACTAAGATTCCACCTCACCCCTGTTAGAATAGCCATGATTAGCAACACCACCAACAACAGGTGTTGGCAAGGATGCAGGGAAAAAGGAACCCTCTTACACTGTTGGTGGGAATGTAAACTAGTACAACCACTCTGGAAAAAAATTTGGAGGCTACTCAAAAAGCTAAACATTGATCTACCATTTGATCCAGCAATATCACTCTTGAGGATATACCCAAAAGACTGTGACACAGGTTACTCCAGAGGCACCTGCACACCCATGTTTATTGCAGCACTATTCACAATAGCCAAGTTATGGAAACAGCCAAGATGCCCCACTACTGACGAATGGATTAAGAAAATGTGGTATCTATACACAATGGAATTTTATGCAGCCATGAAGGAGAACAAAATGTTATAATTCGCTGGTAAATGGATGGAATTGGAGAACATCATTCTGAGTGAGGTTAGCCTGGCCCAAAAGACCAAAAATCGTATGTTCTCCCTCACATGTGGACATTAGATCAAGGGCAAACACAACAATGGGATTGGACTTTGAGCACATGATAAAAGCTTTAGCACACAAGGGAGGGGTGAGGATAGGTAAGACACCTAAAAAACTAGCTAGCATTTGTTGCCCTTAACGCAGAGAAACTAAAGCAGATACCTTGAAAGCAACTGAGGCCAATGGGAAAAGGAGACCAAGAACTAGAGAAAAGGTTAGATCAAAAAGAATTAACCTAGAAGGTAACACACACACACGGGAAATAATGTGAGTCAACTCCCTGTATAGCTATACTTATCTCAACCAGTAAAAACCCTTGTTCCTTTCTATTATTGCTTATACTCTCTCTATAACAAAATTAGAAATAAGGGCAAAATAGTTTCTGCTGGGTATTGAGGGGATGGGGAGGAGAAGAAGGGGGTGGAGTGGGTGGTAAGGGAGGGGGTGGGGGCAGGGGGAGAAATGACCCAAGCCTTGTATGCACATATAAATAATAAAAGAAAAAAAAAAGAAATATTGATTTCATTATATGAAGCATAGAGAGTTGTCAGAATCACAGAGACAGAACTTAGAATGGTGGTTATCAAGGACAGGGCAGAGGATGTAATGGAGAGTTAGTGTCTAATGGGTACAAAATTTCCATTGTACACAATAAGAGATTTCTGGAGATGGGTGATGGTGCACACTTAGAAATAGTTAAGCTAGTAAATTTTTATGTTAAGTATATTTTACAAAAATTTAAAAAATCTGAAAAAACACTTTTAATAAAAATGTTTTTAAAACTCTTAGCAAATTAGGAATATAAAGGCACTTACTCAATCTAATCAGGTTAGGTCAACCTAATATATGAAAAGATTTGAGCAAACCACAAACACAATACAAATTTGTTAAAATCTGAACATGACAAGAACTTCTGCATTCACAACTCCTATTCAACATCATGTTGGGAATATTTAGCCAGAACAGGAAGACAAGTAAAATTATTTTTAAAGTAAGTAAGAATTGGAGAGGAGGAAACAATGTGTCACTTATAATTGATTTAATTGTCTACATAGAAAATCCAAGAAAAAAAGAGAAGTGACAGGTAAATTACTAGAATAAGACTTTAACAACTCCATAGAAAATATGATCATTTTCAAAAATCAATTGCATTTCAAGAAACCAGAAAAGATTATAAAATTTTAAAAATAATAATTATGATGATAAGAAAATTAAATTATTTAAAGGAACATTGAAATAAGCCTAAGCATAGACACAAAACTTTACAAAAGAGGGTTGTATAAAACTGATCAAGAGATATTAAAGGAGGTCTAAATACATGAAAAAGTATGGGTAGGAGCACTAGCTATGTAACAATTTTAGTCTCTCACAACCATCAACTGGCTTAATATAATCCAATCAAAGTGTCCATAAGATTGCTTGTGGAAACTGACACTGACTAAAATGCACATGGAGGAACAAAGGGGCTTTGTAAAGGCCAGACATTCCTGAGGAGGAAAATCCCTTGGCAGAACTTGCTTTACTTGATATCAGAACTTACTATAAAAGTACAGTAATTAGCACAGGGATAAACAATAGGCAACAGAAGAGAATATGGAGCCCAGAAACTGCCTCCATTTACATGCAACTTAGTGTAAGGCAAAGTCAGAGTTTCAGACCAGTGGAGAGAGAAGCAAGCCCAGAGCAATTGGTGAGTACCATGAAAAAGAGTGGACATGGATCCTTACCTCACACCATATTAAAAAAAAATCCAGATTGATAGAGATCCAAATGGGAATGGTAGCACCATGAAGAGGTAAGGAACTAACATAAGAAAAATCTTTATGTGTCTGTAGAAGAGGGCAGCTCATTAAACAAGGTAGGAGATGAGATTACATACTAGTGCATTTGTTGCAGTTATTTAAAAACTGTTCATCAACAGTTGTCCTACAGAATAGGACACAGAAGTCATGAACTAGATTTGAAAGGTATATTTTTTAGAAGAATTTGAAATCAATATATACAGAACACCTTAAAAATCTGAAAATGACATGCAATTAAGTAGAAAAATACATTAATTCCTATTTTACTAAAAAGGAAAACCCAAAGATCAGCAATTGTTTTCAGAGTAATACCAAATACAGCCATTAAGAGGTATAATATCACATCAACTAGACTGGAGGGAAAAAACAAAAGTGTTATATCTGAAAATCCCAAGAATGTTCAGGAATGTGGAGTTAAGGGCACTTTTGCTTATAGGAATGGTGACCAGGTACAACTGAAACCCAGAGGAAGCCTGTATAGACCCTCCAGCTTCACTTGCTTTTAGTTAGTTGCTGTGTCACTAATTTTAGAGGTCACCAACCAAGTGTGTACTCCCATCAGCTTTGCTATAGATAATACTTCTGACATGTGGTTCACGATGGTCACAGTTACCTGAGTTGTTTCTTGAGAACTTGGAGGCAGCTCAAACTGGGTGAGCCAGTGACATGGGTCTGTGCAGGTGTCCTGTGGGTGACCCTTTGACAACAGAAGACCAAAACTCAATCCTCAGAGCATGCTAAAGTCAACATTTTCTGAACATACATCCTATAAAGAACCACAACATTTGATTACACATGCACAGTCATCAATTACGTCACTTTTCCCTGCCTCCAATCACCTTTCCCCATACTTCAAATCATCCTGTTTCTTTATCCCATAAATATTCCTAAATCCTAGCCCCACAGAGGCACAGTGGAATCTTGCAGCTCCTACTTCCTCACATTTACCAATAAACTTTCTTTTTTACAAAATTCATTCTTTCACTGACTGGCATACTTTGTGGTGGGCAAAACAGGCCTGGTTTGTTAACAAAACCAATGTGGAAACCATTGCCCTTGGCTAGCCAGGTTTCTGGTTCTCATTTCCTTCACCCAGAAATTCTGATTCCTAGAAATACCCTTGAGTACCTCACCTGTGCACACGAGGACCTCGGTTAGAGATCTGATTCTAGACATGGAAGATTGCAAATACATAGGACTGGAGAGTATTGCCAGGTGGCCACACAATGAATTAGATGTATGACTATGGGAAGATTTTAAAAATAAATTTTTATTAGGATATATTCATTATACAGTGTGGAGTCATAGTGACAATTCTGATTAGCCTTATAGTGTACATTATTTACATTGCCCCCATTGTCTCTCCCCCTCAACTCCTTCCCCATCCCACTTAAAGCAATTGCAAGAGGTTTCTTAGTTCTGTTTCATATATGAAGCCCATCTACCATATACCATCACCTTAATCTTCTTTCTTCACCATCCCCCCCACATACACTACCTATTTTACAGTCCTGTTTTTCATTACTAATATTTAAGTTGATGTTCAAAGGAGTGTCTCAATATATGCCCACTGGGGATATACTTAACTTTCTTCCTTTAAACACCTTCCACTTCTTTCCCTTACCCCTTTACCTCTCTCACCCTCCATTTTTTTAAACAGTTTTCAGTACACATCCTTATATCCTCCACCTTCCCATCTTATGGTATGTGATATTACTGATGCTCTATCATTCTCTTTTCTTTTCCTCTTTCCCCCAGTTCCATAGAGTAGTTCCACTGTTAAAAACATGTTCTGGATCTGAGTTTGTATATGATTATGCTTGTTTTTGTGTATATGTTTATCTTTGGATCTATCTTCCACATATGAGAGAAAACATGCAGATTTTGTGTTTCTGATCCTGGCTTACTTCACTTAACACGATGTTCTCCAGTTGCATCCATTTACCTTCAAACTACATGTCATTATTCCTTATGGCTGAGTAATACTCCACACTGTGTATATACTACAATTTCTTGATCCATCAGTCATAAGGCATCTGGATTGTTTCCAGAGTTTGGTATTGAGAGTAGTGCTGTGATGAACATCGGTTTACAGGTGTCTCAGCTGTATCCTGTCTCACGTTCCTTTGGGTAGATCCCCAGGAGCAGTATCACTGGATCATATGGTAGTTCTACCTCTAGTTTTTTGAGGAATCTCCATACTACTTTTTGTAGTGGCTGTACTAATTTACATTCCCACCAGCAGTGTATAAGGGTTCCTGTTTTGCCACATCCTCACCAACATTTGTTGTTCTTATCACCCTTGATTTTGGCCATTCTAACTTTGGTGAGATGAAATCTAAGTGTTGTTTTGATTTGTATATCTTTTATAACCAGGGAAGTTGAACACTTCTTCATGTATTTACTGGCCATTTGTACCTCTTCCTTTGAGAATTCCCTGTTTAATTCATGTGCCCATTTCTTCATTGGGGGCTGAGTTTTTTGAACTCCCTGTATATTCTGGATATTAGTCCCTTAGCAGATGTGTAGCTGACAAAGATTTTGTCCCATTCTGTGGGCTGTCTCTTGAGTTTGGTGACTATTTCCTTTGCTGTGTAGAAGCTCTTTAGTTTGATGCAGTCCCGTTTGTTTATTCTTTCTCTTAGATGCTGAGCCTTTTGAGTTCTGTTTAGGAAGTCATTCCCTATATCTTATCTGTTCCAGTGAATTTCCTACTGCTTCCTGGAGTTTCAAAGTTTCAGAGCCTTATATTAAGGTCATTGATCATCTTTGAATTAATTTTTTACAGGGTGAAAGAGATGTAGTTCCAGTCTTAAATATGTGGATACCCAGTTTTCCCAGCAACATTTGTTGAAGAGGCTGTTTTTTCTTCATTGTGTGTTGTAGGCTGCTTTTCAAAGATCAGTTTGCTATAGATGCATGGGTGCATGGATTTATGGCTGGATCTTCTATTCTGATCCATTGGTCTTCCTGTCAGTTTTTGTTCCAATACCATGCTGTTTTAATTGTTATGGATCTATAGTATATTTTGAAGTTGCCTCCAGCATTGGATTTTTTGCTCAGAATTGCTTTGGTGATTCAAGGTCTTTTGTGTTTCCATATATATTTGACAATTGCTTTTCCTATTTCTGTGAGAGTGTCATTGGAATTTTGATAGGGATTGCATTGAAAATATTGATTGCTTTTGGTAGTATGACCATTTTCACAATGTTTATTCTACCAATCTACAAGCACAGAAGGTCTTTCCATTTTCTGATGTCTTCTTTGATTTTTCTCTTCAGTGGTTTATAGTTTTCATTAAAAAGGTCTTTGGTTTCTTTTGTTAAATTTATTTCAAGTTACTTTATTATTTTGAGGCTATTGTAAGTGGGATTGTTTCCTTGATTTTTTTCTCAGTCTGTTCTTTGTTGGTATATAGAAGAGCTATTGAGTTCTGTATGTTAATTTTGTATCCTGCTACTTTGCCAAAAGTGTTTATGATTTCTAATAGTTTTTTTAGTAAAGGTTTTGGGGTCTTTTAGGTATAGGATCATGTCATCTGGAAATAGGGGATAGTTTGACTTCTTCCTCCCTTATTTGAATCTCTTTTATTTCTTGCTCTTGTCTTATTGCTCTGGCTAGAAATTCCAAAACTATATTGAATTGGAGTGGAGAAAGCAGGTAACACTGTCTTATTCCTGACTTTAAGAGGAACAGTTTCAGTTGTTCTCCATTTAGTATGATGTTGGCTCTAAGTTTGTTGTATAGAGCCTTTATTATGTTGAAGAACATTCCTTTTATTCCTAGTTTCTTCAGAGCTTTTATCTGAAAAGGTGTTGGATTTTGTCAAGGGCTTTTTCTGCATCTATTGAGAGGATCATGTGAGTTTTGTTCTTGCTTCTGTTTATATTCTGCATTATGTTTATGGATTTATGTATGTTGAACCATCCTTGCATCTGTGGAATGAAAGAGACTTAGTCATGGTGTATGATCTTTTTGATGTGTTGTTGAATTCTGTTTGCTGGTATTTTGTTGAGAATATTTATACCTATATTCATTAAAGATATTGGTCTATAATTCTCTTTTCTGGTTACGTCTTCATTAGTTTTTGGAATGAGTGTGAAGCTGGCTTCATGGATTTGGTGGAGTTCCTTCCCTTTCTATTTCCTGGAAAAGTTTGAGGAGTATTGGTGTTTTTCTTTAAAAGTTTGGTAAAATTCAGCCATATATCCATGAGGTCCTAGCTATTCTTTGAAGGGAGACTCTTATTACCTCTTCAATTTCATTGCATGTAATTGGACTATTTAGGTGGCTAATATCCTCTTGGTTCAATTTTGGTTGGCTATGCACCTAGGAATTTGTCCATGTCATCTAGATTTTCCAGTTTACTTGAATATAAGTTTTCAAGCTACTGTATAATGATTGTCTGGATTTCATTAGTATTTGTGATTGTGTCCTCTTTTTATTCTCTGATTTTATTAAATTGGGTCTTTTCCCTCCTCTGCTTTTCATGTTGGCTAAGGGTTCATTGATCTTGTTAATTTTTTCAGAGAACAACTTTTTGTTTCATTGATTATTAGTTTGGTATTGATTTCATTTATCTCAGTCCTGAATTTTGTTATTATTTCTTTCTATCTGCTGGTTTTGGATTGATTTGTCCTTGTTTTTCTAGGTGCTTAAGATTCATGATTAGGTTGTTTGTCAGGGGTTTCTCTCTCTTTTTTTTTTATATAGACACTTATAACTATAAACTTTCCCCTTAGCACAGCCTTTGCTGTGTCCCAGAGATTCTGGTAGGTTGTATTTTCATTTTTTGGATTCTAGGAACTTTTTGATTTATTCCCTTCTTTCTTCAGTCAACCATTGGTTTTTCAGCAGTGTGTTGTTCGATTTCCATGTACTTGAATACTTTCTGTGATTTCTTTTGTTGTTGAGGTCTTGTTTTATTCTGTTGTGATCTAATATATTGCAGGGGGTTATTCAGTGCTCTTGAATTTGTTGAGACTTGCTTCATGTCCTAAAATATGATCTATTTTGGAGAAAGTTCTGTGAGTTGCAAGAAAGAATATGTATTGCCTTGCTTCTGAGTGAAATGTTCTGTAGACATCAACCATGTCTATTTGGTCTACTATTTAGAGAAGCTTTGAAGTTTCTTTGTTACTCTTTTGTCTGGATGACCTATCTATTGGTGACAGTGGTGCATTCAGGTCTCCAACTATCACTGTGTAGGATCTATCTGTGCTTTTAGGTTCATTAGAGTTTGTTTGTTTTTTTTTTTTAATGTAGATGGGTGCCCCTGTGTTTGGTGCATATATACTAAGGATTGATATTTCCTTTTGATAAACTGTTCCTTTCATTAACATGAAGTGACCTTCATTGTCTCTTCTGATTGATTTTAGTCTGAAGTCTACTTTGTTAGATATAAGTATAGCTCTTCCTGCCTATTTGTGGGGTCCATTTGCTTGGAAAACTTTTTCCACTCTTTGACTCTAAGCTAGTGTTTAGTTTTTCAGGGAGCTGAGTCTCTTGTAAGCAACATTATGGTTGGGTCTTGGTTTTTTAATCCAATTTGCTATTCTATGTCCCTTGATTGGGGCATTGAGGCTATTTACATTCAGTGTTAATATTGAGAGGTACCTGTTGTTTCCAGTCATTTTTTTCCCTGTTGTTTAGTTTTACTTATTTCTTATTTGCTGGTTTGCTTGTGAAAAAGGGTTTATTCTTTCTTGAATCTTCCTGTCTCACTCTAGTTTCTTCTTCTATTTGTAAAAGTCCTTTAATTATCTTCTGTGGTGTTGACTTGATAGCTGTGAATTCCTTTAGTTTTCCTTCAATCAGGTTTTAGTTTCTCCTTCAATCAAGAAGGATAGTTTTGTTGGATTGACTAGTCTAGGTTGATAGTTGCTTTTTTTCAGGGCCTAAATTATGTCTTTCCATGGCCTTCTTATGTTTAGAGTTTGAGTTGAGAACTTTGCTGTTGTTCTAATCAGTTTGCCTTTATATGTGACTTTTCTCTTTTGCAACTTTCAGCATTCTTTCTTTGTTCTGGGTGCTGAGTGTTTTGATTATGATGGGTCTGGGGGTGTTTCTCTTTTAGTCCTGATGGTTTGTTGTTCTGTAAGCTTCCTGCACTTGGGTGACTCTTTCTTGAGGTCAGGGAAGGTTTCAGGTATTGTTTTATTGAATAGGTTATCAATGTCTTTAGTTTGTATCTCCTCTCCTTCTTCTACAGTCATGATTCAAAGTTTGGTTTTTTCATGGTGTCCCAGGTATCTTACATGTTCCATTCATATTTTCTTAGCATTCTTTCATGATTTTTTACTGTGTGGTCTAATTCCTCTACTTTGTCTTCCATTCCTGATACTCTATTTTCAAGTTGCCCCACTCTGTTTGCCTAGCTTTCGATTGTGATATTTATTTAGGATATTGAGTTGTTTATTTCAGATTGATTATTTTTCAGGGTTTCCTTATATTTATTGCTTTCCTCTTTCATATCCTGAGTAGTCTTCTTAATTTTATTCATCTGTTTGTTTCTGTTCTCTTTGAGCTCATTTTATTGTTTAATCACATCCTCTTTGAGGTCAAATACTAGCTTTTGTGTTTCTTCTTTGAGGTTGTTAATTTTTTCTATTGTTTTTTGGAATTCATTGTTTGATAGCTCTTTTTCTACACAGGTGTTTGGATCCTTAGTGGCGCAATTGGCTTTTGATGGAGAGTGGTTGTCTTGCTGTTCCATTCTGCATTGAGATTTACACATCTGGAGCATTTTGGTTATGATTTTAATCTCTTGCGCCCCTGTAGTTGGTGTTTTGAGTTTTTTTTTCCTGGACCTCCAGCAGTGTTCCTCAGAGAGGGGTATGCTGCCATATGGTACCCCTTGCAGAGGTTTTGTTGTCTTGCTGATTACCTCTTTTCTCCCTTCAGTGAGGGTTCTGGAGTTCTTGCTCTTTGATGGGGGCAGAGGGGCTCTCCTGCAGTCACAGTGGGAAGTGCTAGATCTCTGTGCACTTTAGGGGGTAGGCCTTTTGGCACCAGGTTCCTTGGTGGAGGAGCTGAGATTCAGCTCTTGGACAGTAGAGATGTGACTCTCCTGCAGGTATGTGCAGTGTGAAGTTCTGGGCTTCTGTGCACTTTGGGGGAACAGGGCTTCTGTTGCTACCTGCAGAGTAGCAGGTTATAGCTTTCCTCCCCTCAGTGGGGAATGTGGCATGCTTGCTCTTTGATGAGGGTGTGGTGGGTGGAGGGGTGGGGGTGGATGGGGGTGGGGGGATGGAGTGAGAGCTCTCTTGTTGTCAAGGACAGTGGAGAGTGCTGGGCCTCTGCAATTTGTGGGGAGGGAAGCCTCCTGGTACCAGCAGAATAGCAAGGCCTGGAGCCTGGTGTTCATTTGGGTAATGTGATGGCAGGCTCCTGGCTGGCACTGTAGCAAGTTATAGGTACCTGTGGGGCAGCATGGCCAGCGAGCTTGAATTGTCTTGTGCCCACAAGACAGTAGAGGCTCTGGGATCTACTTATGTTGGGGTGTGGGCTTCCAGGAACCATGGCAGCTGCTGAAGGTGTGAGAAAACAAAGCCATTTTGGGCAGCAGGAGTTCCAGGGCCTGATTTTTCCTGGGCCTCTGGCAGCACAGTTCTGTGGCTCTGCTGCTAGTCCCACACAGGCTTCAGGGAGTGCAGTCCCTTGACTCTGCTACTGGTTCAGGAGAATAAAGCCTATGGGCTGTGCTAGTTCTGGGGCCTGATTTCCTACATGGGCCTCGGAGCGTGGTTCTGTGGCTCTGCTGCTCACTTAGGAGAGCAAAGCCTGTGGACAGCGGGAGTTTTGGGGCCTGATTTCCTTTATGGGATTTAGGGAGCTCAATTCTCTGGTGCTGCTGCTGGGAGAACTGAGTCTGCTGGCTTGCGTCTTCTGATACCAGCAGAGCAGTGGGAGCCTTGGGACCTCCTTACACAGGGTGCCAGTTTTCCTGGTGTTTCAGGGTGAAGGTAGCAGGTCATGCATTAGGGAGAAGGGTGGAGCTCCGAGTTCCTGTGTGTGCCTGGGAGTGGGACTTACTCCTGAGTAATGGAGCCTGGAGCCTAGCGGCAACTTCAGGGGTGGCAGCATCATAAGTATGGAGCTGTGAGTTGTTCTTCCCATTCTTCCTATGGTTAGTTGTTTCTCTATTTGTGAATTCAGAGAGGGTTTTGCTTCTTGCTTGTTATGGGACCCCGTGGGTGCCTTTTGGGGTTTTCTGATCTTCCTTTCTTGGGGTAGTTGGTCACTGCTGGGTACAGGAAGGTCAACACTCTGCCATCTTCCTGCATTTCCTTTATGGTGGTCAGGGATATGAACATTTTTCCTTGTGTTTTTTGGCCATTTGGACTTCTACTTTGGGAAAAGCTCTGTTCAGTTCATTTTCCCATTTCTTCAATGGGTCATTGGTTTTTTGGAAGTTTAGTTTTTGGAGCTTCCTGTATATTATGGTTATTAATCCCTTGTCAAATGTATAGCTGGCAAAGATTTTCTCCCATTATGTCAGCTGCCTCTTCAATATCATGACCATTTGTTTTGTTGTGCAGAAGCTTTTTCATTTCATGTAGTTCCATTTTTTGATCCTTTTTCTTAGTTGCTGAGCCATTGGAGGTCTATATAGGAAGTTATTGCCTATGTTCATAAGTCCCAGTGTATTTCCTAGTCTTTCCTGCACTAGCTTCACAGTTTCAGGTCTTTCATCCACTTTGAGTTGATATTTCAACAAGGTTAAGGACATGGATCTAGTTGCAGTTTTTTGCATGCAGGTATCAGTTTTCAGATTGTCTTTTCTTCATTGTGTGTTTTGTTCACCTTTTTCAAAAATCAGGTGGGTATAGTTGCATGTATTCATATCTGGGTCATTGATATGAAAGAGATTTCTGGTGTGACAGAACTGTTTTCTATCTTGATTTTGTAGTGGTTACATGATTTCATGAATGTTTTCAAGCTGATATAATGGTACACAAAATTTTGAAATTCATGTTTAATGTATGATATTTTACAAATTAATTTCATTTATTTTTTAAAAGTATAATTCAATACCACTGCACACCTTAGAATACTCACTGTACACCTAGTAGAATAGTTAGTTAATAGGACTCATCATACTACAGTGCTGCTGAGGATGTGGAGGACCCATAATTCTCACACCCTGCTGATGAGGATGTAGAGTGTGGGTCAGTGATTTTGGAAAATGCTTTGGCCATTTCTAAAAGCAATGCTATCTCAGGCCTAGGTGTTCACCCATGAGTTGAAAAAGCACATGTCCATAAAAAATGTGAAAGCAAATGTTCATAGCACCATTGTATGTAGTCACTAAACCTATACACAGCCTAAATGCACCCAGTTGTTTGTTCATTAGATAATGCACAAATAAATCTTTCTATGGCCATTCAAGGAACACTACTCAACAATGAAGAGGAATGAACTATGATATACTTAATGGCATGGAAGAATCTTAGTCATGCTTAGTAAAATATGTCACACAAGCAGAGCACAACTTGCATAATTATAATATATAAAATTCAAGGATATCTTAATGAAAGTATATTGGCGGAAATCCAATAGGAAAGCCATGGTCACCTGAGAATGAGGTGGAGGACAAAAGTGGATGAATAACAGAAGTGGATTTGAAAACTTTGGGAGCAATACATATGCTCATTATCTTGCTTGAGGTGTTGGTTTCAAAGTATGTAGAAATATGTTATAAAAGTTTGTGCAGTTGTCAATTATACCTCAATGGCTGTCGTACAAAACATAAGTGAAATAGATCATGTCTTATTGAGTTAATAGTGAATGATTATACTCCACATTCCAAAGAATGAGGTTTACCTGCACATTCTCTTTAATCTTCTAGGTAAGATGAGTTCCAGGTTTTATAACTATCACTAACATATGAATAATTCAGAAATTAAAATACATTAATCATATTAAGTAACATGACAGAAATATTACATTGCTTTTACAAATTATTTAGGTACAATTAACACTCTGCATGTTAGGAGTTGTTTTTCTGTCCTCAGGTCAGAACTAGTGGGCTTCTATCTATACCACAGTGCTTTTTTTGTGGTTTCAGAATATGTTAAAATAGCAAATACTGGAGCAAAATAACATGGTAAAGTCAGAACTGATTTGCTGGTACTTCAAATTCTGGTATTCTTCTCCCTTCTTCCTACTGACATTGATTTTTCAGACTCTGCATATAGTCTCCCAAACTACTTTGTTGATGTTGTACAGTTGTTATCAAATGGAAGTGAAGGTAAGTAAGCATGCTTATTCTATCTTATTCAGAACTGGAGCATGATGTTCCATTTTCATTTGTTAGATAAGCAGTTTTGTTTATTTGTCTAACCAGGGCTCATAAGAGCACAAAAAATAGACAGACTGACATTCTGAATAGAAATTAGCAAAAATTCTGAAATGATTTTTTATTATGAAACAAAAATCTTAAAGATGTTTATAGCATACCTATCCTGTAGCTGCAGGGGAGGAAAAGTGAGTTTCCCTTTACCCTTCTAGGACTCCTGTAATAGACAAATGAACAAAAGAAACAGACAAGTTTATTTGCACGTATGTTTCTCAGGGAATGAGTAACTCTCAAAGAGGAAGTTTAGAACGCATTGTCCTATTTAGCATCTACAATGAAGACACTTTCAGAGAAGCAACAATGCCAAAGGAAAGAACCTTGAGTCTCTAGAGGTAGCAAATTCTAGAAAGGTAAACCTTTGGGAATCCAAAGGTATAGATAAAGGCTAGTTGGTCAGGTTTGTTAGGTGGACTCCTTGGCTACTTTTTCCAGGCAGTGTCTAACTAGCTTAAAGTCTTTCTCCACTATTAATTTTTGTTCTTCCTGCTAGGTAGGAGACAAGGGACAGTTTTGGAAACATGTGCACTGCTTTTAGGTAAACAGAAGAGGGCACAGAACTTTCCTTGCAGCTGCTACTCCTCCAGTTGCCTCAGCTCAAAACAAGCCTTACGCAAAAGCAGCATACTTTGGAATGGCAAGTTCTTCTACCCTTGGACCTCTTAAGCAAGAGATGCCTGTGTTCCCCTGATATCACTTCCATTACCATTGATACAAACAGATCCTCATGTTCTTTATCTTCCTCCACCATGATTTGAATATAAACCTTACTATGAAAAGTGTTATTTCTATCTTTTCTGTGTAAAACTAATTAAACTATTATTTACATGTTGGTAGTCTTACAATTCTATTCTTCATAGAAAAATTATGATTATAAGGCCATATTATAATTAGGTGTTGGTGGCTCACGCCTGTAATTCTAGCTACTCAGGAGGCAGAGATCAGGAGGATCACCATTCAAAACTGGGCAAATAGTCTGGGAGACCCTATCTTGAAAAAACCCATCACAAAAAAAAGATTGGAGGAGTGGCGTAAGGTGTAGGCCCTGAGTTCAAGCCCCAGTTCGGGGAAAAAAAAAAGGCAATCTTGGTAACTGACTCTATTCATCGTATCCTGGGGATGAATCACCCAAAGTTTATGTAAGATTACAAAGAAACATTGCTTTACCATAGGTTGTGTCTTCATGACACCATGTCATACTGTTGACCATAATGTAAAATTTTAGCAACCTAGCCTTAGGAATATTTTTTCTCAGTAAGCCAGGCATGAATTTTTATTATCATGAACAGATCATTGGATAGATATCACTTTGAAATCAATAAACTTTTTTTAAAAATACGTGTCACTAGAAAAACAGAATATGATACTTTGGTTTCATTCTTAGTTGAAACAGTAGCTGACAACAGGGGACATGGGAGTTCTGTGTAGAAATTTAGCTGTGTTTCACTTTTCATGACAGGATGCTTTTGGCCTATTATCATGAAAAATTGCTGATATCTATCTGTATTGTTTATAAACACTGACAATTAAAAAAAGAAAAGGAGAAAATTCTTTACATTGTGATGGAAAGAAACGATAGGGAGTTTTCTAGATTATGCACAGGCTGTTCCTCAGTATGAAAATAAGGCATTCTCAAGTGAAGGTGATTAGATTTTTGTTGCTTATTTGGTTTTTGTTTTGCTTATTTTAGCTTAAGTATTTTTATTTCATTTCCTTTCTTATTCTTGTTAGTCTGCTTGCTTACTTCCATAATTCTTTTCCTCAAAATAGTCAGTCATCAAACCCAAGAAAATCCGAGAATCCATCATAGCCAAGAAGGGCCTAAAGGAGCCAGATGTAATGCAATGCAGTACCCCGGGTGGGATCTTGAAATAGAACAAAGCTATTGGATGAAAATTCAGGACATCTGTGCTGGCAATGTAGCCCAGTGGTAGAGGACTCATCTAGTATGTGTGACACCCTGAATTCAATCTCCAGCACTGCAAAAAACAAAAACAGGAAACAAGTACATCTCAATAAGCTAAGTACTTATTTAAAAGTAATACATCGCTGGGTTCATAATTATGACAAATATTGTCATTTTACTGTGTTTTACATTTTAAACACTGCAATAAAATATCTGAGGAAAAGAACTTATAGGAATAAAGATTTATTTTGGCTTAGTTTCAGAGGCTTCAGTCCATTGTTGCCTGACTGTTGTTTCAGGGCTGGTGAGGCAGAACATTATGGCAGGAAGCATGTGCTGGAGGAAAGCAGCTCACCTCATGTCCAGGAAGCAGAGAAAGAAAAGGACCAGGATTAGTATAGACCCCTCAAAGGCACACCCCTGGTGACCTACTTCCTCCAACTCTGCCCCACCTCTGGATAGCCCAGTAAGCTGCACGCTCATCCATGACTGAACCCATTGATGAGGTTAGAGCACTCATGATGCAATCATCTCAGTGACTTCCCTCTGAACCCTGTTGCCCTGAGGACAAAGCAGTTAACTCATGGGAGTCTGGGGGCATTCCAGATCCAAACCAGAGCAAATTATAAACTATAAATAAGAGTAGAAAGCACCTGGGGACTGAATGGCAAGTATCTGTACTGTCTTCTCAGAAATATTCTAAAATGAAGATTATTTTAATATTGATTTATTTTTCTTTCTTTCTTTTTTTTTTTTTTTTGGTGGTACTTGGGTGTGAACTCAGGGCCTACACCTTGAGCCACTCCATCAGCCCTTTTTTGTGATGGTTTTTTTTCAAGATAGGATCTCATGAACTATTTGCCTGGGCTGGCTTTTAACCGTGATCCTCCTGATCTCTGCCTCCTGAGTAGCTGGGATTATAGGTGTGAGCCACAGGCACTTGGTTCAGTACTATTTTCTTTTACCTAAAGTTTCATACAAAATAATCTGAAATTTTATTCTTATATCTTTGTTCATATGTTAATAAAATTATCTCATACCCATTCAAAGCTGCATATTTCCACCATTTCTTTCTTAATTCCATTTTACCAACTCTGTCTTATTTCCTGACCTATATTATAACATGACCAAGAAAAAAATAAGCTCTCAGTATGTTCCTCAATATTTCACTATACATCCACAAACACATGTATTTTCACTTCTTTCTCTTCTAATGAAAGATACTTGTCTCCATGTAACCTCTTTCTTTCATTATTATTTCTGTCTCTGAACAGAGATGGATAAATGATAGGTAGATAGATATATAGATAGATGGATGGATGACAGTTAGATAGATTTCATACATGTAGACTTTTGCTTCAAGGCTCCCTATCTTTAAAATATTGGCATTATTATCATTTTCTATCTACTATCCTCTTCCTCTTTCACTTCAGGCTTATAGTTGCTTTATACTTTATTATTCTCACTTCTAACTCACTCCTTGATTTTTTTTTTTATTCCCATCTTCAGTAGCACCACTGAAATGCCTGGAGGATCCCTTGCTACTAAGTCAAATGTGTGTCCCCAGTCCACGTTCTCTGGAAGACACTGGCAGAGTTGAACAATCTCTGTTTCATAGACTACATCTTCCTTTCACAGCTCCAGCATCAGACTCTTGTGGTTTTTCTTCACTTAAATAGTAGTGACTTTCTTCTTGGACAATTTGCTACTCTGTCTTCTGTCACGACCCTTGAATTTGAGATTGGGACTCTTCAAGGCTTAATCAAGGCTGTCTTTTCTTCTTAGTATATTTTCATTCCTGAAACAGGTCATGTAATTCCATTCTTCCAGCAGCTCTCAAGTTTATGTTTGAGTTTAGGCCTCTCTTCTTACTTTCCCAATCTTGGCCAGGCTCAAGGAAGTGGGACCTGGGCTGGCCCAGTGTTCAGAGGGCCCCATGCGTGCTTTGGTGCTTTGTGTTCTCCGTCTTGCAATTCTCAAAGACTTTTGAACATGCATTTTCATTTTGTACTTGGGCCTCAAAAATATATAGTTGGCCCTGTCTTTAGATGGACAATTTTCCAGGTAAATCAGACTTAAAACCTGAAAGAATTTCATGGTCTTCTCCACATCTGCTTCTATGTTATTGCATAGCTCAGTGAGCAGAACATAATCAAGCCCATTAAGTTTAAAACCAGAGATCCCTGACATCAGCTGCCTGCTCATCATAAATATTCATTTATCACCATTCCTCAGCACAAGTTAAATCTACTTGCTGTCCTACATCGTCTCTATCATGATCAAATTCTCCTGCTGGAAATCTTAGAAGCCACTTTTTTTTTGTCTCACCATAACCTAATTTGCAACTCTCTAATCCATTTTCCATTCTAATCTAATCCACACGTGAATGTATTTTGAGGATATAAATGCTGTCCTACTACCAAGCTAGAAATAATACTGACACAGATCTGCATAGGAATACTTTTTTAAAATATTGATTTTGTTGACACAGAATCATTGATCTAACACATCCATTCTTGGTTACATCTCACAATCTCTGATCACCACTCTCTAAGACACTACTTAAATTAGAAGTCACCCAGTAAATAAGCACTCCTAAAACCTGAATAAAATAAGTATGACTCTTACTAAAACCAGGCTGCACACTGAAAATGAACCAACTCATTTTTAAATGCAGTTTCAGATGTTTCTAACAAAAATTGAGAATGATTTCAATAGGATAATGAAAATCATTGTGGAATTAATCCATGTAAAGAATTCAAGACTGTTAGTAGATCTGAATGTTATAGAACATACTGGTGGTGATGGTTTTGATAAAATGTCTTGTTTTATTTTGCATAGCATCGTTCATGAATCTATGAGCCTTTGGGTCTTTGTTATGTTCTGTCAAAATTTTAATGTATTTACATACGTAACACATAATACAAATACATAATCACATACAAACACATGTACATATAAAAATACATAAATTTATATATCAGAGATGCAAACAGAAGTATAAAATTTATAAAGCAATTTATCCTTTCCCCCCTGCAAAAATTTATGTATTCTATTTCATAATTCTTTTCTAGAATAGAGGTACTTCTTAATTTCCCAAATAACAAACAATCAGAAAGAGCCTACAACTAGATATCATCACTGTCCATTATTTCAATCATAAAAGATAAAACATGATTGCCTTCTCCCAGGAAAGCAGAGGTGAAATTTAACTGTGGTCAAAACTGTCTTTGTTCTAGAAAGAGTTTCTTATTTAGTCTCTATTGAGGAGATGTTTGAAAATCTTAGAAATGAATAGTATGTAGACTAACAAGCTCATGAAAATTTATATGCTAGAAAAAGCTAACTTACTCTGGTTTACCATCAATAATTCATGCCTCGAATAGTTCTAGCTTTTCACTCAAGAAATGAAAGTCAAATACGTGTTGGAAAGTTGGTGCTAGATTGGCATTAATTCCTCTTTCAAATTAGATACTTCAAAGTACCCTAAAATAATAAAGTTTTGATTAAAATTCCTTCTTCTTTGTGTCTTCCTTTGATTTTTGGTTTTCATGGAAATCCAGAAAACAAGTTGAAATGAACTATATACAAGTGTGTTTACTATTTAGACACTTGCTTTGTGGTTATGGGGAACAATGGCATGAGTGGTGTTTGAGAATTTAAAGTCACTTAAAGAGAAAACATTTTAAAATGTATGTGTTTAATAAAAGTATTTGTAAACTGGTGGAATTTCAGTTGACTTATATGTTTTATACTTTGAAAATCATATGACTGGGCTGTATGTTTTATGACTTGTTTTTGAAAAATATTACTCAAATACTGCATTTTTAATTGTCCTTTTTGTGGTATTACTGGAGTTTGAACTGTAGGGCCTCACACTTGTTAGGTGTGCACTCTTATTATTTAAGTTACACACCATCTCTTTTGGTTGTGTCTTAAATTTTGTAACCTAAATCTACTATGGTGACTTGGATATACTGCTCTACAAACTCAGGATGCAGAGGTTTAAATTTTTAGGAGCATGGGGTGGGCTGGAAATGGAACTTAGGAATTCATATGTGCTAAGCACATGTGAAACTATTGAACTATTACCCTATACCCTCAAAAGTATCTTTGCCTGCCTCCTTTAGAGTTCTCCTTGGATAATTCCACAGTCTTCACTCATGATGAAGACAGGGAACTCACACTGTCAGTGAATTCAGCCTCCATGTTCCAGCTGAGAGTATAGGTCACCACACAGCTACAGTTGCTGCCTGGTGGTTCCCACTCTCTCACACACGATGTGGGCCTTCCCTACAGCTAGAATTCTTTGGTTCAGATCTTGGCACAAATAACCATATGTGTCTGCAATGCAAAAGCACATTCTGTGGATGTTAATTTTGGCCCCAGGGGCTCCATGTCTGGGCCACCTTGCAGGGCACACCCTAGCAATTTAACACCAAGGGCTGGTTTCATACGATTTCCTTTTAAGACAGGGGTCAAAATATTTTCCCCTTAAATTCTCAAATATTAAAGATCTGACTGCTTCCCTCACTTGGAAGATGAGACTCCCAACAGTTCTCTGAAAGCTGATGGGCACAATGCTTCTAGAAAAGATTGTATTCATCAGTCAGGTGGATTCTAACATAATGTTTTTGACCCTATTTCTTTCTGTTAAAATGAAAAAGAAATCAGGTAAACAGAGAAACAGAACCGGTAGAATATCTGTGTGTCTATTAAGGTGCATGCAGTCATGTACTACATAGAAATCTTCTGGTCAAAAAAATGACAATACAGATGATGGTGATCCCATAGTGATCCCTTCTCACCTGGTGATGTCATAGCAGTCTTAGTTTTTATAAGTATAATCTAGAAAGTAGTTGTATAAACAAAATCACCTAATAACACATTTCTCAGAATGCCTCCTGTCATTTAACAATATATGACTCTGTGTGTGTTTGTGTGTTAGACGAAATTTGCTCACACAACTATGGAGATGGAGAACTCCCACAATCTTCTCCTTGCAAACTAGAGATCCAGGAGAGTCAGGGTAAGTTTCAGTCTGTGTCTGAAGGCCTGAGATACAAGAGAGCTGGTGGTGTAAGTTCCACTCCAAGGGCAGAAGGCTGATGTTCCAGTTAGAAAACAGGCAGTCAAACAGTAGATTCTCACTTCCCTCAAATTCTCTTCTATTCAAGCTCCCATAGATTGGATGAGGCCCACCTCCATAGGTGAGGACAATATGCTTTACTCAGTCCACTGATTCAGATGTTAATCTCATTCTGAAACACTCTCACAGACAGATCTAGAGTAAAGTTTAAGCAAGCATCTTTGCACTTGTGACCAAGTCATGTTGACAAATAGTAATTGTATCTGGTTAGGTCAATTTCATGCTAGTATTATTGGCTATTCTTATTGTTGTTGGTGGTCGTGGTTACAATCTCCTGTGAGAGACAGTGACAGGTGTGGTTATCTTTTTTTTTTTTTTTGGTGGTACTGGGCTTTGAACTCAGGGCCTCTCAGTTGCTAGCCAGGTGCTCTATCATTTGAGCCAGCCCTCTAGGTATTTTTTTGTGTTGGATGTTTTCTAGATAGGGTGTCATGAAATATTCGCCTGTGTTGGCTTCGAACCTCGTGATGCTCCTGGTTTCAACCTCCCGAATAAATAGGATTACAGGAGTGAGTCATCTGTGCCTGGCCTGAGTCATTTCTTTATGGGTGAGTTTTACATATTCTTTCTAGGAGTTTTACATATTCTAGGAGAGAGAAGATCCTCCTTCTCAAATACAAGGTCTATATAAAATCACAAACAAAGTTTGCTGAGAATTTGCCTACTTCTTTAAATATGTACACAATTGACATTTGTAGGATTAGGCTTAACACATTCATATTTACCTTCACCTATACCACATATAAACACAACAGATGCAAAGAAAAACTGATTAAAACAAAGAACTTTAATGATATATTCATTTGCACATGGGGGTGGGGAATTCCTGATGGTATATCTAAGGCCTAATCTGTTGGGAATGTAGGGACCTTTCTTTATGTCCATGTTAAGAACATTTTATTATTTTTGATTGACTTGAGGTTTGAAATATATGTAAGTATCTTATTGATACTTAATATTGGAGTTAAAGGGAAACTATGCCCAAACTAACAATATCTGGGTTAGAAGAGAAGAAAGAAAAAATATTTTCACATTTGAAAGTGAGCACAGCAATAAAGATACTTTTCTTTTAAGGAACAAGCATGGGAGGTTGTATGTGTGCGTGTGTGTGTGCTGCCACTGTGTGTGCACATGTGTGAGTGTTTGCATGTGAGAGTGTGTACCAGTGTGTGTGAGTGTATGGCTTTGTGTGCATATTGTGGGTGTGTATGCGTGTGTATGAGTGTATGCGTGTGTATGAGTGTGTGTGTGTGTTTGTTTATATATGAAAGAAGTAATAGTAGAAAATAAAAGTTGAATTTTGAAACTACAAAATGTTACTATGACTTAAATTCAACACTTCCCAGTTCTGAGTTGAATGCCACATGTACATGAACACGAACGTGGACTCTGCCCTCTCCTGGCCTGTGCTTAGCCAGGACTGCCTGCAGGCCCCTGAGGATGCTGCTTGGCTAATCCAGCCCCAAAGGCCCTCTAAGATGGAAGGAAGATTTTTTGCAGGAACAGAAGTTTAAAAATGAAGAGTCAGCCTTTGCCGTGATGGCACAGGGTCTGCGGCTGTTTGTGCACCCTGTTAAGACAGGGGGCTTGATATTGCTACTCTAAAGATAAAGGGATGACTGGAAAGGAGTGGCTGGGACTGGAGTGTGGCAGAGACCCAGCCCCACTTCTCCAGGATTGGGCTGTTAGGGTTTTGCATCAGCTTGAGCCTCACTCATTTTCAGGAGCTGGGTAGAAGAGGGAATGTACAGGTTGCCCAAGCCTTCCTGCTCCTGGGGGTCCTAAATCTCATGTAGTACATCAGTGGGGTTCTCTGGGTGTGGGGGAGCTTCTCTACCCTCTCCTTGTGCTTTCTCTGCAATTTCAGTGAGGCTCACTTCTTGAAAGTCACTGCTGTGCCTTCAGTACTGTTCTCTTATTTTCCTAGATGGCAATGGACTCTAACGGGGACACTGCCAGAAGCACCTTCAAGTGTTTCCATGATGCCAGCTTCTCCTGTTTGACCTCCAGGAAGTGGCTCTGCAGCTTCTCCATGGGTACCTGTAGGGCCTACTGACTCTGCCCCCCCCCCCCCACACACACAGTTGCTCTCACTCCTGGGGGCCAGGCGTGCCAGTTGAGCCAGGCACAGACAGTGTGCCATTTGGTTCTTCAGCTGCCCTTGAAGCTGGGTCTTCTCTTCCTCATCTTGGGCAAGAGTGGCACTGAGAAATGCCACCATGACTTCTGGGCTATCTATGTCCTCCAGGATGGTGAGATGGGGCTGAGGAGTTGCCTCATCGTTTTCCACCCTGCCCACTCCATCTCCTTCCTTAGGGACAGCCAGGAGGCTCAGCTGGGCCTGCAGCTGCTGCTTCTGCTGGCTGGTGGCTCCATCAACTCCTGGTGGGCCATCTCCAAGGTCATCCTGCCTTGCACCTCCTCTTGCTGCAGCTGCTCCAGGAGCTGGGTCTGCCTCAGCAGCTGCTGGTGCCATGCCTCCTTCTTGGAGGTCAGCTGTCGATAGGTAGCTGTGTGCTGCTTGCAGGTGGGCCAGGCACTGGTCTCGCTGCTCCTGCAGACTCCGAGCCTCTTTGGCTCTTCACCTTCACCATCTCCTGCATGTCTCCCAGTGTCTCCTGAAACTGGCCCTCCTTCTTGGCCAGCTTCTTCTTGATGTGTGCTCAGACTGCAGAGTACTGGTGAGCTCCAGGATGTCATTTGTCATCTTAATGAAGCCATCCTGCAGGTCAGCCAGCTGCTCCTTGAACTTGTGGCTTTGCAAGAGAGCACAGCTGATTGTTGTTCATTCATTCCCAATAGGTTCCAGGATCTTCTTTTGGTCTTCTGCCTACTGGTTCCAGACGTCTACTGCCCAGTGTAGTGCCAGCAGCCACTCCTCCTGCTCATGGTTCAGGAGACAAAGGCTGTCATTCTTTTGCACCTGACTGTGCAGCTGTTCTGCAGGTTCTCTAGCTCCTTGTGCAGCCACTGGGCCTACTGCTTCAGCAGCATTTCTGCCTTGGATGGCCCTGTTGGGGGAAGTGGGGTCAGTGGCTCCACTAGCTGGCTCTTGAGTTCAGCAAACTTGCTCTCCAGCTGTGACACCTAGCATATGGTGTGCTCCTTCTCTAGAGCTTTCTCCATCTTCTGTTCCTCAGGACACTCTCTCCTTTCAGAGTCTCCCTGTATTGGTCTCTTTCAGGCTGCAGCTGTTTCAGTAACTTGGTCAGTTTCCCCACTTATGTCCTCAGCTGTGCTGGCTCTCCATGACCTGTTGTAACTGCTGGTTCTGTCGGGGGACTGAGATCCACGGGAGAACTGTAGCAGCAGTTCCAACATCTTCACCTTCTTCTGCAGCTCCTCTATTTCATGCCACATGGCCACTTCAGTGTGTTCCTGGTTCTCATACAGTTCCTATCTCAGGGCATCTTGCTGTTTGATGATCTCCTTATTGTAGCTGTTGCCTGCTTCTTCTGTGTGGACATGGCACACACAGTCAGCTCCAGTTCGCTCATGCTGTTTGTTAGGCAGACTGGAGGCGGCTGGCAAGAGCCTCAACACTCCACACTCTGCCTGGCTTCCTGCCGCAGGAGGAACAGAGCTGCGTGCAAATCTGAGTTCTCAGTGCCAGGATCTCTATGGTGTGCACGTGAAGCTGCAGCTGCTTGCATAGATCTTCCTGCTCCTCAGCACCTTTTGGTGGCCCTTGTTTTCTTTTTCCAGTTGATGCAGGTTTTCCTGCTTCAATTTCTCGATCTCATTGCTCAGTTGTTGGATTTTTAGATAGCTGGAGTCCAGGCTACTGCTAGCTCTTGTTCTCCAGATCCTTCTGGTTGGCATTAGAGGCAAGGCCCTGTGGTCATTGGGTGTAGACTCAGACACAAGACTGTAACCATTGAGTTGTTGAGAATCTTGTAGCAGGCTCTTGGTCTGTGGTAAAGTCTTGGCCTCATCACTAAAACGAAGCCCACCATGCTTCTGAGGTGACGCCTGGGTGGTAATAAGAGGAAAGGACATGGGCAGGCACCCCAGTGTCATCCCCAGTTGGTGTTGTAGGAGCAGTGCATTCTTTGGTTACAATCCCCAGCAGTGGTTGTCTCAGAGATATGGCCTTTTTTCCTGTTTTTTTTTTTTTTGCTTCTGGGGAACACCAGAGCTGTTTCTTTGCCGGTACACCCTCAGCAACTGGCAGAAGTGTATCCAGGGTATTAGTATGCCCTACAGAATATGGCTTGCTTATTGTGAGTAATGCTGGAATAAACGTGGTGTGCAGGTGAGTTACGAATATAAGTAACCTGACTTACATTCATTTGGGTATATCCCTAGGAGTGGTATTGCTGTTTCACATGGCAGTGCTGTTTTAGTGTTTTGAGGTTTCCTTTTGGTTATACTAGTTTACATTCCCACTAACAGTGTATGAGGGTTTCTTTTTCCCCATATCCTTGCCTACATTTGTTGTTTTTTGTGTTCTTGATGACAGCCATTCAATAGAAGTGAGGAGGAATCTCAACATGGTTTTGATTTGCATTTCCTTTATGGCCAGGGATGTTGAGCATTTCCTCATGTATTTTTTAGCCATTTGGGTTTCTTTCTTTGAAAGAGCTCTGTTCAGTTCATTTGCCCAGTCCTTCATTGGATCATTTGTTTTTTTAGAGTTTAGTTTTTTTAGCTCCCTGTGAATTCTGGGTTTTAATCCATTGTCAGATGTATAGCTGGCAAAGATTTTCTACCATTCTGTAGGCTGCCTCTTCAATCCGGTGACCATTTCTTTTGTTGTGCAGAAGCTTTTTAGTTTTCGGTAGTCTCATTTATCAATCATTTCTCTTAGTTGCTGAGCCACTTAAGTTCGATTTAGGAAGTTGTTACCTATGTTTTTAAGTTCCATTGTATTTCCTAGACTTTCCCACACTAGCTTCAATGTTTTTGGCCTGATATTAAGGTCCTTCATCCACTTTGAGTTGGTATTTGTACTGGGTGAAGAACACATACCTAGTTCCATTTTTCTGCAGGCAGACGTCCAGCTCCCTAGCAACATTTGTTGAAGAGGCTGTCGTTTGTCCATCATATATTTTGAGCTCCTTGGTAGAAATCAAGTGGGCATAGCTGCCTAGAATCATATGTGGGTCTTCCATTCTGTTCCACTGGTCGCCATGTCTGTTCTGTGCCAGTACCATGCTATGGGTCTATAGTGTAGTTTGAAGTCGGATATTGTGATACCTCCAGTGCTGCTCTTTTTGTTCAGTATTGCCTTGGCTATTCATGGTCTTCATGCTTACGTATGAAATTTTGGGTTGATTTTTCAATCTCTGTGATGCAAGTTATTGGAATTTTGATGGGAATTGCATTGAACGTGTAGATTGCTTTCGGTAACATAACCATTTTCACAATATAGATTCTGCCAATCCATGAGCATGGGAGATCTTTCCATCTTCTGTATTTTCTTTGATTTCTTTCTTCAATGTTTTCATTGTAAAGGTCTTTTACTTCCTTTGTCAAGTTTATTCTGAGGTATTTTATTTTTTATGCTATTGTAAGTGTAATTGTTTTCCTATATTCTTTCTTAATCTGTTCATTGTTGGTATATAGATTTTTGTGCATTGATTTTTGTATCCGGCTACTTTCCTGAACATGTTGATAATATCTAAGAGTTTTTTGGTGGAGTGACTGACTGGTTCTTTTAGGTATAAGATCATGCCATTTGTAAATGAGGATTGACTTCCTTTCCTATTTGAATTCCTTTTATTTCATCTTCTTGTCTTATTGCTGTCTGGCTAGGAATTCTAAGATTATGTGAAGAAGAGTGGAGAGCATGGACACCCTTTTCTCATTCCTGACTTTAGAAGAAATGGTTTCAGTTTTTCCTCATTTAGTATGATGTTGGCTATAGGCTTGTCATATATAACTTTTATTATGTTGACGTGCATTCCTTCTATTCCTTGTTTCATCACAGCTGTTATAGTGAAAGGCTGTTGAATTTTGTCAAAGGCTTCTCTGCATGTATTGACATGATCATGTGTTTTTCTTCTTTGCTTCTGTTAATATGCTGTATTACGTTTAATGATTTTCATATGTTGAACCATTCATGCATCTTTGGGATAAAACTTACTTGATTGTAGTTTATAATCTTTTTGATATGTTGTTGAATTTTCTTTGCCAGTATTTCATTGAGAAATTTTGCAACTAAGTTCATGAAAGAGATTGGCCTAAAATTCTCTTTTTGGTTGTATCTTTGTTTGGTTTTGGAAAGAGTGTAATACTGGCTTCACAGAATGACTTTGGCAGTGTTACATTCCAGAAGTGTTTGAGAAGTGTTGGTATTGGTTCTTTTTTAATGGTCTGGTAGAATTCAGAAGTAAATATGTCGGGTCCTGGAATTTTCTTTTTTGGGAGGCTATTGCTGCTTTAGTTTCAATACTTGTTGTAGATCTATTTAGGTGATTTGTGGCTTCTTGGTTCAATTTTGGTTGGTCCTATGTGTCTAGAAATTTATCCATTTCTTCTCAACTTTCTAATTTATTTGAATATAAGTTTTCAAAATAATTCCTAATGATTCCTTGGATTTTGTTGGTGTTTGTTTTGATTTTCCATTTTTTGTTTCTAATTTTATTAATTTGTGTCTTTCCTCATTTTAGTCAGGTTTGCTAGGTGTTTATCAATTCTATTTATCTTTTCAAAGAACCAAAGTTCTTTGTTGTTTTGGTCTCTATTTGTTGATTTTGGTCCTTATTTTTATCATCTCTTTCTGCTGGTTTTGGGTTTAGCTTATTCTTGTTTTTGTAGGAGTTATGTGCATTCCTGGCTATAAACTTTCCCCTTACTACTGCCTTTGTTATGTTCCATAGTTCCTGGTAGTTTTGTGTTTTCATTTTCATTACATTCCAGGTACATTTTGATTTCCCATCTTATTTCTTCAATACTGCATTGATAATGGAAGTCATGTTTAGTCTCCAGGTGTTTGAGTATTTTCTGTTGTTTCTTTTGTGGTTGAGTTCTAGTTTTATTCCATTGTGGTCAGATAGTATGGAGGAGGATATTTCAGTTTTCTTATATTTGTTAAGACTTGCTTTGTGACCTCAAATATGATCTACTTTGGGGAATGTTCTATGGGCTGCTAAGAAGAATGTGTATTTGTTCTGTTGCTGGATGGAACATTCTTTATATGTCTTTCAGGTCCATTTGATCTTTGGGGTCTGTCAATTCTAAAGTTTCTTTGTTGTTTTTTTTTTGTCTGGATGCCCTATGTATTTTGATTGTGGATTATTGAAGTCTCCAACTAACACTGTGTTGGGGGTCTGTATTTAAGTCCAGTACTGTATGTGGTGCACCAATATTGAGCCCATATGGCTTAACAATTATTATTCCTTTTCATGTATTGCTCCTTTTTTAAGTATGATGTGACCTTTGTTTCTTTTGACTAACTTAGGTTTGAATTCTACTTTATCTGATATAAATACAGCTACTCCGATCTGTTTTGGGGGGCCATTAACTTGGTAAATATTTTTCCACCATCCACCCTAAGGCAATGTTTACTCTGTCTCTGAGGTGGGTTTCTTATAAACAACAAATTATTAGGCCTCTTTTTTTTTACTCCAGTTTGCCTATTGATGTCTTTTGGTGGTAGTGTTGAGGCCATTAACATTCTGTTTCAAATTAAGAGGTATGTGGTGATTCCTGTCATGTAGTTGTTTTTGTTGTATAAAGGTTTGTGTTTGCATAATTAATTATATACTACACTCATTTATCTCTTTTTAAAAGTCATATTCTTAGTTTCATTCTGATGTTTGTTTAAATCCTTTTTGAGTTCATTTTGTTGTTTCTGTGTCTTCTCTAGTTTTTTTTAATCTGTATTCTCTTTGGATTCATTGAATTATTTTTGTATGTCATCTTTAAATTTCTTAAACATTCTTTTTAGCATTCTTCTGACCTCAACAACTGAGGTCCATCCCCTTCACAGTCCACCAAATGTTATTCTTTTGAGAAGTCATATTCCTTTGCCTTCTTAGTCACCATGTTTCTATTTTGAGATTTACTCAGTGTTGTTGATTAGTTGATTGGAGATTTTAATCATCTGTTGTCTTTCCCTTGACTTAATTTCTATGTTGTGGTAGCCTAGTTGTTAGCTAGGTTGTTGTAACGTTCCTGTTCATGACCTGAAGTTGTAACTTAGCAATAACAAATTCATGGATTCAATTCCAAACCAGTTATTTACATAATATATAAAATCCTTGGCAGTATTATTAATAGTGGGTATTGGGGAGATAACAGTTATTTGCATGTAGATTAATACTTTGGTAATAAAAATGATGGGGATAGAAGAGTAGCTGGGGAAGGGGGTGCGAGATGGAGGAATGAGACAATGTGGAGAAGAGGTATAATATGTTGGGGCTGTGGGGAAATAAGGTAATAAGGATATGTGTATAGGTGTAGTTCATTCATTGTGGAGGAGGGTGTTTTTGTCAGGGATTGAAGAGATAGGAAGGATAGGAGTAATGTGTATTATTGATATAATAGATTACTTGGTGAGTGGTTAGTGTGGAGGAGATGGTGATAGTGGGAGGAAATGGAGGGGTAGGAGTCAAAGAAAAGGAGAGGGAAAGAAGAAAAGAGAAGGAAAAAGCAGGGAGAGAAAAGTAAGTGGAACAAGAGAGGATAAGCAAATTAAAATAGCAACATAATGGAAAGAAAGATAAGTAAAAAAATTTTTAAAAATACTTTTATTGTCCAAATTTCTTCCTTGTTATGGAGAGGAGTGTGTTTCTTCTCAGTTCAGTAAGTGTACTGTGTGCTCCCTTCCAATTTCTAATCTGGGTGCTGGCCCATGTGACAGGGCTTTCTTTGGGTCCCTGCCTCTTCTTTGGGTTGATATGCTGGGCTGGGTGGCAATTGGTGTGTCCCTCTACTGGACAGTTTGTGGGGTGCTTCTGCACAGGATGCTTAAGCCCAGGCTCCTCAAGGGAGATTGGGCAGTCAGGGTCAGCTTGTTTTTGTAAGTGGGTTCTCTGAATTGATCCCACAAGAAGTTGATGTGTGAGCAGTGTACAGGCCCTCCCACCTACTGGAAAAGTGTGGGAGTTGGAGTTGAGCTATTTGGAGGAAAGATCTCCTCTTGAAAGTCTATTAGCCAAGATGCCCCACCACTGACAAATGGATTAAGAAAATGTGGTATCTATACACAATGGAATTTTATGCAGCCATGAAGAAGAACAAAATGTTATAATTCGCTGGTAAATGGATGGAATTGGAGAACATCATTCTGAGTGAGGTTAGCCTGGCCCAAAAGACCAAAAATCGTATGTTCTCCCTCATATGTGGACATTAGATCAAGGGCAAACACAACAATGGGATTGGACTATGAGCACATGATAAAAGCGGAGCACACAAGGGAGGGGTGAGGATAGGTAAGACACCTAAAAAATTAGCTGGCATATGTTGCCCTTAACGCAGAGAAACTAAAGCAGATACCTTAAAAGCAACTGAGGCCAATAGGAAAAGGGGAACAGGAACTAGAGAAAAGGTTAGATCAAAAAGAATTAACCTAGAAGGTAACACACATGCACAGGAAATCAATGGGAGTCAATGCCCTGTATAGCTATCCTTATCTCAACCAGTAAAAACCCTTGTTCCTTCCTATTATCGCTTATACTCTCTCTACAACAAATTAGAAATAAGGGCAAAATAGTTTCTGCTGGGTATTGAGGGGGTGGGGGGGAGAGGGAGGGGGCGGAGTGGGTGGTAAGGGAGGGGGTGGGGGCAGGGGGGAGAAATGAACCAAGCCTTGTATGCACATATGAATAATAAAAAAAATAAAAAGTAATTTGTTTTGTATGAAAAAAAAAAAGAAAGTCTGTTAGTTTCAGCTTGCTTCCAAGGTGGTGTAAAAGGCATTATTTTCCCCAGGCTGTGCAGGCTGATCTGTCTGTCCTCCACACAGACTGAATCAATCCAGTACTTTAAAAAGAGAGTTGAAGGCTGGGCTGCCTCTCCCCCACCAGGCAGAGCAGGTGATTCACTCTGTTTATTAGGCCAATAGCTTTGTCCATGAGGGGTGCAATCTGCCCGTAAGCTGTGCTGGACTATGCCATTCCTCCAGGGTTAATAGTACAGTACTCTGATCTGAATGTGTTGTAATTTTTCTTGGTGGTCTCTGGGGTCAGTGGCTTGGGTTACAGGTAGGTGGCAGTCAAAGGTTCTGTGTCTATGAAACTTGGTGGGTCTATAACAACCCAGGTGCTTTCAGAACTTGTTCTGCAGTTCTCTGTATTGAGGATTTGCTCTTTGGAGAAAGAGAGGAGAATAGAAAAGAAAAAAGAAAAAAGAGAAATAAAAGAGAGAAAAAATGGAGAAACCACTCTCTGGTGGTCTGATGTGGAAGCTGATAGCCACAGTGTCTGGGCTTCTGGGGCTCTTTTGTGGTGTAAAAAGCTAATTTAAAGTTAAGTTGTTGTACATTGTTCTGCCTAAGTGTTGGCACTACCTATCTTGGCTGAGTAGCCTGGTTCCCTTATCTTTGCTACCAAGAACCTGAAGTTTTCTTTCAGACTTGTGAGAACTCAGTGTTTCAAGGTCTGTCAGCTATCTGCCATCTTAGTCCTTCCCATTTATCCTGCTTTGACGAGCTTAGTGAAGATACTTTGGAATAGGCAATAAGGGCACATTTGTATTGCAATGATATAAATACAAATCAAATTGTAATTCATGGTACTTTGTATTCTTTATAATGGTTGACAATATTGATATTAAACCAAATTTTTAAAGAGTCAACTTTAGAAGTTGTTCTATCTGGCTTCATGTGTGGTTCCTGAACTTTACTGGGAATAGAGTTAACATTTCATTCCCTTCTCCTTTTATGTGGTACTGGTGATTAAACCTAGGGTCTTGTGATTTCTAGACAACTGTCCTACCACTTGAGCTATGCTCCTAGCCCCATTCCCTTTGTGTAATAGGAAACTAAAACCATTTGAGACAACACCACAGACAAGTTTGTTCTCAATGGTGGTAAAAATTTTGCTTTATTGGAACTCATGATAACTAGCTTCTTAAGAACAATGCAGAGAATTGAATAAATGCTTAGGACTTAGACAATTTTAAGGGGCATCTGGGTATTGCACCTGCTTCATTGACTCCTTACATCTAAAATTGTAGAGCAAATAACTTTTCATTAAAAGTGGCTACAACCCATTCCCTTGGCTTTTTTTGGAAACAGATTCCATTGAGAAGGCTTGGAGTTAGGTTTCCTAATGTAATCTCAAAGAAGTGGGTGTCTTATTAGAGCAATGGCAGAGAAGTCTTCTCTCTCCTAAATGAAACTAGAATAAAGAATAGTTTCTGTATTTTGAGCATAAGGGACATTATCCCTTTGCACTGTTTTATGTACTGGTCTCTTTCTAGCTGCAGCTGTTTCAGTAACTTGGCCAGTTTCCCCACTTGTGTCCCCAGCTGTTCTGACTCTCCATGACATATTGTAACTGCTGGTTACTGTTGGGGGACTGAGACCCACAGGAGAACTGCAGCAGCAGTTCCGATATATTCACCTTCTTCTGCAGCTCCTCTATTTCGTGGCGCATGGCCACTTTCTCTGTCTGTACCACACCAAGCCTCTCCTCCAGTTTGGAATTCTGCTGGGTCAGGTCTTCAGTGTGTTCCTGGTTTTTGTACAGTTCCTATCTCAGGGTATCTTGCTGTTTGATGATCTCCTTATTGTAGCTGTTGCCTGCTTCTTCTGTGTGGACATGACACACACAGTCAGCTCCAGCTCTCTAACGCTGTTGGGCAGACTGGAGGTGGCTGGCAAGAGCCTCGACTCTCCAATGTCTGCCTGGCTTCCTGCCGCAGGAGGGACAGAGCTGCGTGCAAGTCTGAGTTCTCAGCGTCAGGATCTCTTTGCTGTGCATGTGAAGCTGCAGCGGCTTGCGTAGACCTTCCTGTTCCTCAGCACCTTCTGCTGGCCCTTGTTTTCTTTTTCCAGTTGATGCAGGTTTTCCTGCTTCAATTTCTCGATCTCATTGCTCAGTTGTTGGATTTTTAGATAGCTGGAGTCCAGGCTACTGCTAGCTCTTGTTCTCCAGATCCTTCTGGTTGGCATTAGAGGCAAGGCCCTGTGGTCATTGGGTGTAGACTCAGACACAAGACTGTTACCGTTGAGTTGTTGAGAATCTTGCAGCAGGCTCTTGGTTGTGGTAAAGTCTTGGCCTTATCCATAAAATTGAGCCCACCATGCTTCAGAGGTGCTGCCTGATAGGGGAAGGGACACTGGCAGGCACCCCAGTGTCATCCCCATTTCGTGGTGTAGGAGCAGTGCATTCTTTGGGTGCATCCTCAGGTGAGTTATAATCCCCAGCAGTGGTTGTCTCAGAGTTACTATCTTTTTCCCTCTTTTTCTTCTTGCTCTTAGGGGAACACCAGAGCTGTTCCTTTGCTTTTTCTTGGCTACAGAGAAGTTTCTTTGTCTTATTTCTTTGGACATGTCAGGACTGAGTTCAGGGAAGGGGAAGGGTACATCTCCACAGTCCCTTCAGTAGCTTCAGTGGACCTCAGCTATCACCATTGGAACTACCTTGGATAGCAACTGGCTGTGTTGTGAGCCAGAAAAGGCATATCCAGGACTTAGTAGGCACCATGGATTGTAGGCGTGGTCAAAATTCTCTCACCTATTGGTTGGTGAGAAAGATGAAAGAGAAAAGGGGTGGGACATGCTCCCCTTAAGCCAAGAGAAATGAATGTAGTCATAATGGAGCTTCACAGTGAAGGCCCTGACCAACCCCCACTCGCCTCAGAGAGCCATTGGGGAGGGGTAGCTGGAAGAGGGGAAGGGGAGGGGAGAGGAGGGTATGTGTGTAGTGCCATACTTGCATATTTTCTTTCTTCCTTTTATCATTTTTACATTTGCTTACATGTGTATGCATTGTTTGGGCCACTTCCCCACTCCCCCCCACTGCTTCCCCTGCTCTCAGGCAGAACCTATTCCACCCTCTTGTTTTCTGATTTTGTTCAAGAGAAAACATAAGAGATATTAAGAAAAACATAGCGTTTTTGCTAGTTTGAGATAAAAATAGCTATGTAGAGAGATTCCTGCTGTGCTTCCACGCACATGTGTATTGCAACCCACATTGGTCCATCTCTACTAGTCCTCTTCACTACTTCCTGGTCCCCTTCCCATAATGGCCTTTGTCAGTTTAAGATTACTTTATTCACTCTTCTACAGTGAGCACATCTACCACATTCAAGTTTTAGTTTTCCTTCCCTTTCCCTATTCTGCCCATGCATGTTCTCCTCTTAATATGTGACCCATATCCATTAATATTACTGAGTTTGTTTTGGGTCTGTAATCTGCATATGAGGGAGAACATGCGATTTTTGGTCTTCTGAGCCTGGTTAACTTCACTTAAGTTGAAGTTCTCCAGTTCCATCCATTTATTTGCGAATGACAAAATTTCATTCTTCTTTGCGGCTGAGTAAAATTCCATTGTGCATAAATATCACATTTTCTTAATCCAGTGCATCTTGGCTCTTTCCATATCTTGGCTTCATAAATAGCTTGCACGTTTTAAAAATCACCATCTGGGTATCCCCCATCCAGTTCTCCAGACAGACCTCATTCCATAACACTCCTTGAGTATCCCTAATCCGGATAGTGTTATGTGCCCCCTTCCCAGCTGGATACTTCCCAGCAACTTCTGTTTCTGTATGGCTTGGTACAGGATTCCTGATCCAATGTGAGTAGGTCTTACACCATGACCTACTCATGGTGGTCTTCCCCCAATGTCTCCATCTCAACACCTGCCCACTCACTGTAGTACTCTTCAAAGACTTCCCCTACTGGATCTGTTCTGAGTAACCTCAGGCCAGTTCTTAATTCCTCCTCTTTTCCTTCGCTTCCTCTTGTACTCCATTCTTCAGAAGGGTTGTCAGGTCCTGGAGCTCCTGCCTCCCAGATGTCTTTACTCTTCTCCTTCTCAGGTACCTCCTGTTGACTGGTTTCCCCTCATTCATTTCTAATTTTATCAATTTGGGTCTTCTCCCTCTTTCTTTTGTTTAGTTTGGCTAAGGTTTTGTCAGTCTTGTCAAAGAAACAACTTTTTGTTTCATTGATTCTTTGCATTTTTTTAGTCTTCATTTCATTAATTTCTGCCCTGATTTTTTAAATTTCTTTCTGCCTTCCAACTGGGTTTAGCTTGTTCTTGTTTATTTAAGATGCACAGTTTTATTAATTGTATTGTCCATTTTAAAAGCTGGATGACACCACAAAATCAATTATCTTTCTGTTTAAAATTTTATTTTTATTATCGTATTATTGTTATACTGTCACTTTTGTGACATATACAAAAGTGCTTACAATATATCTTAGTTAAACTCAACCCCTCCATCATTTTCCTTTATCCTCTCCCTTCCTTAGAATAGTTCCAACAAGTCTCATTTTTCCATTTCCATACATGAGTACATAATATATCCACCATATTCACCTCCTACACCCTTTTCTTATATCCTCCCCCCTCCCACTGGCTCCAATTCACAGACAGGAACTGCTTTACCTTCTTGTCCTTCATTTTTTGAAAACAGAGATTTTTGTTTGTTTAAGGTAGCTATGCAGGGTGTTTCATTATGGTATTTCACTGTGTGTAGGTTTTATATCCCCACATGGTTCATCCCCTCCATTTTCTCCTTTTTATATTAGTTTCCTTCTTATGGTGATTTCAACAGGTTTAAGAATTCTGTATTCATTCTTGTATAGAAAGTAGATCAACTATATTCACCTTCTTAACTTTCATCTTTTATCATCCATCTCTGGTTAGTAATTTCCTTTTAGCGTGACTTGTTTTTTGTTCTTGTTTCTTGTTTAGGTGTCTGTTCGTTGTTCAGTGGGATTTTGTCTTGGCATTATAGCTGTACATACATTGTGCATGTAACTATGCTCCACTGTACTTGACTCAAACTTTTCTCCCGTTCTGTGTTGTTTAACGTTTTTCAGCGTGTTTCCTTGTTCATACATAGATTTGATATTCTTTATTACTTGCTGTCTTTTTTCCCCTCTTTTCCTCCTCCCTTGGTCTCCTCTACCAGTCCCAGTCTTGGATACATGTTCTGTATTTATTTCTTTCCCTTCATTTTTATTAGGATACATTTGTTGTACAGGGTGGATTCATTGTGACAGTTCCGAATAGGCTTACATTGTACATTGGTTAGATCATCCCCACCACCTCTCCCACCTTGGCCCCCTCCTGGCCCCACATAAATCTATTGCAAGAGGTTTCATTGTTCTTTTTCATATAGGTATGTCAAATCCATCAACCATATTCCTTCACCTTCATCTCCTCCATTCACCCTCCTCTCTCCTACAAGTATCCGCCCTACTGCATATTTTACAGTCCTGTCTTTTGTTATTAGTTCCTAAGTCAGTGTTCAAAGGAGTTTCTAAATGTATCTTGACTGTGAGTATACTTTACCGTGGTTGCTTCAACCACTTCCATTACTCTCCTTTACCCCTTCCCTCCAATCCCCAATTATTCAACTGCTTTCAATACATATCATTATATCCTCTACATTCACAGATGTAATATATTTCAATTTTGTTGATACTCTATCATTCTTTTTCCTTTCCCTCCTCCCCAACATGTCATAGAGTAGTTCCACTGTTACAAACACATTCTGCTTATAAATTTGTGTATAATCATGTTTGTTTTTATGTATATGTTTATCTTTTGGATCTATCTTCCAAAACGTGCATGTCATTATAATTTGCTACCTTTCTTTTCTTCTTTTCCTCCTATCTTGGTTTCCTCTACCAGTCCCACTTTTGGATACATTTTCTGTATATATTTATATGTATATATGACAACACTTGTATTTGTATTGGGCTTATATCCCACATATGAGAGAAAATATTCAGCCTTTGGCTTTCTGAACCTGACTAACTTCACCTAAGATGATATTCTCCGTTTCTATCCATATACCTGCAAGGACAAAATTTTATTCTTCTTTATGGATGATAAAATCCCATTGTATATAAATACCACATTTTCTTAAGCCATTCATTAGTTGTGGGGCATCTTGGCTGTTTCCATAGCTTGGCTGTTGTGAATAATGCTGTGATAAACATAGGTGTACAGGTGTCTTTATTGTAACCTGACTTACATCCCTTCAGGTATATCCCCAGGAGTAGTATTGCTGGATCATATCGTAGTTCTATTTTTAGTTTTTTGAGGAGTCACCATACTGTTTTGTATAGTGGTAATACTAATTTGCACTCCCACCAACAGTGTATGAAGGTTCTTTTTTCCCTGCCTCCTTGCCAATATTTGTTACTAATTTTGTTCTTGAAGATGGCTATTCTAACAAGGGTGAGGGTGGAGTCTTAATGTGGTTTTGATTTGCATTTCCTGTATGGCCAGGGAGGTTGAACATTTATTCATGTGTGTTTTGGTCATTTGTACTTCTTCCTTTGAAAAAGTTTTGCTCAGTTCATGTGCCCATTTCTACGTTGGGTCACTGATTTTTTTTTGGAGTCTAGTTTTTTGAGTTTCCTGTATATTCTGGTTACTAGTTCCTTGTCAAATGTATATAGCTAGCAAAAACTTTCTCCCATTAAGTAGGCAGTCTCTTAAATCTAGTGACTGTTTCTTTTGCTGTGTGGGAGCTTTTTATTTTGATGCACTCCCATTTGTTCATTCTTTCTCTTAGTTTCTGAGTCATTGGAATTCTACTGAGGAAGCCATTGCCTATGCCTATTTGTTCTAGTGTATTTTCTACTACTTCTTGTACTAGCTTCACAGTTTCAGGCCTAATATTAGGTCCTTAATCTGCTTGAGTTGATTTCTGTACAGGGTGTAAGATATAGATCTACTTTCAGTTTTCTGCATGCAGATATTCAGTTCTCCCAGCAACATTTGTTGAAGAGGCTGTCTTTTCTCTATCTTCTGTTTTGGGTGTCTTTGTCAAAACTCAGGTGAGGGTAGTTGCACAGATTCATATCTTGGTTTCTGTTCCATTGGTCTTCATGTCTGTTTTTGTGCCAGTACCAGGCTGTTTTTTATTTCTATATATCTATAGTATAGATTGCAGTTGGGTGTTGTGATACCTCCAGAGTTATTCTTTTTACTCAGTATTGTCTTGGCTACTACTGGTCTTTTCTGCTTCCAAATGAACTTTAGGGTTGATTTTTCAGTCTCTGTAATGAATGTCATTGGACTTTTGATGAGAATTGCATTGAACATATAGATTGCTTTTGGTAACATAGCCATTTTCACATTATTGATTTTGCTAATCCATGAGCATGGGAGATCTTTCCATCTTCTGTAGTAGAGGTTTTTCCACTTCCTTTGTTAAGTTTATTTGCAGGTATTTTGTTTTTTGAGGCTATTGTGAATGGAATCGTTTTCCTATAGTCTTTTAATCTGTTCATTGTTGGTAAATAGAAAGGCTACCAAGTTTTGTAAATTGATTATGTGTCCTGCTACATTGCTGTATCTGTTTATGATGTCTAGGATTTTTTAGTGGAGTTTTCCAGGTCTTTTAGGTATAAGATCATGTCATCTGCAAATAGGGATAGTTTGACTTCCTTCTTTCCTATTGTAATTCTTTTTATTTCTTCTTCCTGTCTTATTACTCTGGCTATGTATTCTAAGACTATTTGAATAAAAGTGGAGCAAGTGGAAACCCTTGTCTTGTGTCTGAGTTTAGAGGAAATGATTTTAGTTTTTCCCCATTTAGTATGATGTTGGCTATAAACTTATCACATGTAGATTTTATTATGTTGAGGTACATTTCTTCTATTCCTAGTTTCATCAGAGTTTTTATCATGAAAAGATGTTGAATTTTGGCCATGCCTTTTTCTGTATCTATTGAGATGATCATGTGGTTTTTGTCTTTGCTTCTGATAATATGCCATATCACATTTAATGATCTTTGTATGTTGAATCATTCCTGCATCTCTGGGATGAAATTGACTTAATTGTGGTATATGATTTTTTTATATGTTGCTGAATTCAGTTTGCTAGTATTTTATTGAGAATTTTTGCATCTAAGTTCATTAAAGAGATTGGCCTATAATTTTCTTTTTTTTGTTGTGTCCTTGTTTGGTTTTGGGATGAGTGTAATACTGGCTTCATAGAATGATTATGGCAGTGTTACTTCCCGAAAATGTTTGAGGAGTGTTGGTATTAGCTCTTCTTTAACCATCTGGTAGAATTCTGCAGTGATTCTGTCAGGTCCTAGACTTTTCTTTATTGCTGTTTCAATTTCATTACTTGTTATTCGTTCAATTTTTTTGGTCATATATGTGTATAAATTTATTCATTTCTTCCAGATTTTCCATTTTATTTGAATATAGGTTTTCAAAATAATCCCTAGTGATTTCCTTGGTGTTGGTTGTGATCTCTTATTTTTCATTTATAATTTTATTAATTTGTGTATTTTCTGTCCTAATTTTAGTCAGGTTTGCTAGGAGTTTATCAGTTTTATTTATCCTTTCAAAGAACCAACTCTGCTTCATTGATTCTTTTGGTATCTATTTTTTTGATTTCAGTCTTTATTTTTATTATCTCTCTCCTGCTGGTGTTATGTTTAGCTTGTTCTTGTTTTTCTAGAAGTTTGAGATGTAACATTAAGTCACTTATTTGAGATCTTTCTGTGTTTTTAATATATGCATTCATGGCTATAAACTTTCCCCTTAGAACTGCCTTTTCTGTGTCTCATAGGTTCTGGTAGTTTGTGCTTTCATTTTTATTAAATTCCAAGAACTTTTTGATTTCCTCCCTTATTTCTTCAATGATCCACTGATCATGGAGCAATGTGTTGTTCAATCTCTAGGTGTTTGAACATTTTTCGCTGTTTTTTGTTGTTGTTGAGTTCTAGTTTTATTTCCTTGTGGTCAGACAGTATGAAGGGGATTATTTCAATTTTTGTATATTTGCTAAGACTTGCTTTATGACTTCAAATGTGATCTATTTTGGAGAAAGTTCCATGCTGCTGAGAAGAATGTATATTGTATTGTTGCAGGATGGTATACTCTGTAGACATCTGTCAAGGTCATTTAGTCCATGGTGTCATGGAATTCTGAAGTTTCTTGGTTGATTTTTTTGTCTGAATGACCTATCTATTGTGCTAGAGGAATATTCAAATCTTCCACTATCACTGTACTGGGGGGGTCTACCTGTGTTTTTAAGTCCACTAGTATATATTTAATGAAGTTGGGTACACCAACATTAGGCACATATAAATTAACAATTGTTATTTCCTCTTGATGTATTAGTCCTTTTATTAGTATGGAGTGACCTTCTTTGTCTCTTTTGACTAATTTAGGTTTGAAGTCTACATTTTCTGGTATAAGTATAGCTCCTCTTGCCTCTTTTTAAGTTCTCTGAAATGTTCTCTTGAGAAGCTGATGTGTGAGCAGTAGCCAGCTCCTGCTGCCTGCCAGGCAAGCCTCAGAATCGAAGTTGAAGCTGTTTTGTCCAAAAGGTCTTCTCTGCATAGGCACAGTTAGTTTGAGCTCCCTACCACTTTCACCAATGTGGTTGTTATTTTCCTCACACTGTGAAGGCTCTTGCCCCTTCCTTCCATAGGCTTTATCAGCCCCAGCAGTTTGTATGAAGTGTCCTGAGCTGTGCTGCCTCTCCCCCACCAGGCAGGGCAGGAGATTTCATTCTGTTTATTACACCAACTGCTTTGTCCAGGAAGGGTGCAGTAAATGCCCACCAGTTGCACTGGACCATATAGTGTCCTCCAGAGTGGAAGATGGGGCAAGCTCTCCTGAAATAGGTTGTAGTTTCTCTTGGTGGCATCAGGGGTTGGTGGCCCAGGTCACAAGCAGCAGTTAGAGGTTCTGTGTCCATGATTCTTAATGGGTCCAGGACAACCCAGGTGCTTTTAGAACTTGTTCTGTAGTCCTCTGCATTGATGTTTTGCTTTCTGGAGAGAGCGAGGACAAAAGAAAAAAGGAAGGAAAAAAAAAAAAAAAGAAACAGCTCCCCAGCAGTCTGGCATGACAGCCACAGTGCCCAGGCTTCCGGGGCTGTTTTGTGCTATAAAAAGATAATTTAAAGGTCTGTCCATGTATTGGTGATATCTTACTTGGGGGAGTAGCCAGGTTCTCCTACCCTTGCTACCATGAACCTGAAATTTTCTTTCAGGCTGGGGAGCTCAGTGTTCTGGGGTCTACCAGCTACACTCACCTTGTTTTATTAGCTTCCTACCTCTGTTTCATCTGTTTTCTGTCTTCTAGAAATCAATTAAAATTTCATGCCAACTTGCCATGTAACTGCTTTCTTTTAAATGCATTTGTTAGCTCAGGAGGAAAGAGAAAAAAATGTGTGGCAAACCTCAGACGAGATGGTCTCCTTTTAGAAGACAAATGCACAGAAAGGAGGCTAGACAGTCATTTACATTCTACTATGAATGAGATTGAGAAGAATGCCAGAACTTGATATGGGGAGAGAGCTGCATAAGAAAGATATAGGAACATTTCCTTTGGTCCAGGTGTGAGCCCTCAGGAGTTTAGAATGGCATTTTGTAGCCTGGTGTATTTCCTTGTTCCTGTGCATGCCTACCTACAACAACATTTCCCTCTCAGGAGTTCAGGAATAATTTTAGATTGCAGAAGATTTGAAGGGACAATATAGTGTGTGTGTGTGTGTGTGTGTGTGTGTGTGTAAATATATATACATATATCTCATCCAGTTTCTTCTCTTACTAAATTACCATGCCACATTTGTCTAAATTAAGACCATGATGTACATGCAACTACAGTGAGCACTGGTGCATTGCTGTTAATTAAACCCTTGACTTCATCTGGATTTCAAGGGTTTCCCAGTAGGGTCTGTTTTCTGTCTTCTGTCCCAGGGTTCCAGCCAGAATCCCACAAAGTATTTAGTCGACATGTCTTAGTTTAAGAACTGTCAGCAGCAGCTCTCAGGCTTCCCCCTTGTTTTCCATGACCTGGACAGTGAGAAGAGATAGGCATTCTGCCTCATGCCCCTCAGTTTCAGGTAGTCTGAGGCTTTTTCATGATTAGGCTGTGAGCACAGAGGTGAGATGCTGTTAGTACATCATGCTGGTGCATCTGACATCTACAGGGTGTTGCTGGGCTACTGGGCTGTTGACCTCCAACTGGCCAACATAGTGTCTGTCAGCTCTCCATACCATGGGGTTACTTTCTTTTTTTATTATTATTATTCATATGTGCATACAAGGCTTGGGTCATTTCTCCCCCCTGCCCCCACCCCCTCCCTTACCACCCACTCCGCCCCCTCCCTCTCACTCCTACCCCCTCAATACCCAGCAGAAACTATTTTGCCCTTATTTCTAGTTTTGTTGTAGAAAGAGTATAAGCCATAATAGGAAGGAACAAGTGTTTTGCTGGTTGAGATAAGGATAGCTATACAGGGAGTTGACTCACATTAATTTCCTGTGCGTGATAGTTGCCTTCTAGGTTAATTCTTTTTGATCTCACCTTTTCTCTAGTTCCTGGTCCCCTTTTCCTATTGGCCTCAGTTGCTTTTAAGGTATCTGCTTTAGTTTCTCTGCGTTAGGGGCAACAAAGGTTAGCTAATTTTTTAGGTGTCTTACCTATCCTCACCCCTCCCTTGTGTGCTAAAGCTTTTATCATGTGCTCAAAGTCCAATCTCATTGTTGTGTTTGCCCTTGATCTAATGTCCACATATGAGGGAGAACATACGATTTTTGGTCTTTTGGGCCAGGCTAACCTCACTCAGAATGATGTTCTCCAATTCTATCCATTTACCAGCAAATGATAACATTTCGTTCTTCTTCATGGCTGCATAAAGTTCCATTGTGTATAGATACCACATTTTCTTAATCCACTCATCAGTGGTGGGGCATCTTGGCTGTTTCTATAACTTGGCTATTGTGAATAGTGCCACAACAAACATAGGTGTACAGGTGCCTCTGGAGTAACCTGTGTCACAGTCTTTTGGGTATATCCATGGGGTTACTTTCTTTCTATCTTTTCCCCTTCTTTGGAGATAGTCACTAAGACCAGTCTGTGTTCAATGTTGGGCAGATGGGATTAAATCCCACCTCCAGAAGGAGGTAATAGCAACACAAATTATATTCTTTGTAGAGAAAATTCATCTTTTTACCCCCATATAACCTTTTAAAATTTAAATTTATTTTTATTTATTCTTTTTTTAATTTAAACATTATATTAGCATTAGCGTTATTGGCATTAATTGTACAAAATAAATGGTATCTGTGACATTTCTATACATGCACATATAGTTTTGATTGTATTAACCCCTTCATTAGTCTTTATTATCCTCCCGTCCAACCTCACTTTAAATAAACTTTCTTACAAATTTTTTCTTTTATTATAATCATTTTAAAAACATTTTTATTGGCATATATTAATCATACAAGGGGTTTAATTGTGATGTTCCATATATGCTTACAATGAACCTTGGTAAGTTGTACCTCCACCATCATTCTCCCTCATCCTCCTCTGCCCCTACTTAAAATGATTTAAACAGTTTCATCATTCTATTTTCATACAAGCATATGAAGTACATCAGCTATATTCACCCTCCCTCATCCTCTCCATTCTCCGTCCTCCCTCATGCTAGTACTGTCTCCCCAACATGACCCGTTATACATTCCTGTTCTTCATTTTTTAAGTGCATTGTCATTGTTCTAAGGGTTTTTGCCATGGTATTTCACCAGTGAGCATATTGCACTTTAATCAGACTAATCCCTCCATTGCTCTCCCCTACACTTTCCTCCATCCCCTACTATTCAACAGCTTTCAGTGTATTTTGTTATGCCTTCCTCCTACACAGATGCAATGTATTTCAGTATTATTCACTCTCTATCATTCTCTTTTCTCTCTCTCCTCCCCTTAGTCTCATCAAATAGTCCCACTATTGAAAACATGTTCTCTCTCTCTATGTATATATGATAATATTTGCATTTATGTATATGTTTATCTTTTTGATCTATCTTCCACATATGAGAGAAAATATGTGAACTTTGTCTTTCTGAACCTGGCTTACTTCTCTTAACATGATGATCTCCAGTTCTGTCTCCTGCAAGCAGCATAATTTCATTCTTTATGACTGAATAATATGCCATTGTGTGTGTATATACACACATTTTCCTAATCCATTCATCAGTTGTAGGGTATTTGGGCTATTTCCATAACTTGGCTATTGTGAACAGTGCTGCAATAAATATGGGTGTGCAAGTAACTTTATTGTATCCTTATATTCCTTTGGGTACAGATGTAGGGGTGGTATCTCTGGATCATATGGTAGTGGTAGTTCTACTTGTAGTTTTTTGAGGAATCTCCATACTGCTTTCCACAGTGGTTGTATTAATTTATATTCCCACCAGCAGTGGATAAGGGTCTCCCACATCCTCACCAACAGTTGTTCCTGTTCTTATTGGTACCATCCTGATGGGAGCGAGGTAAAATCTTAATGTAGTTTTGATTTGCATTTCCCTTATAGACAAGGATGTTGAGCATTTCATATATTTATTGGCCACTTTCTTCCTTTGAAAATTGTTCAGTTCATTTGCCCATTTCTTTACTGGTCTGTTGATTCTTGAGGAGTTTAGTTTTCTGAGTTCCTTGTAAATTCTGATTAAAATCCCTTATCAGATGTATAGCTGTCAAAGATTTTCTCCCATTCTGTGAGCTGTTTCTTCAGCCTAGTGACTTTCCTTTGCTGTGCAGAAGCTTTTTAGTTTGATGCAGTCCCACTTGTCAATCCTATCTCTTAATTGCTGAGGTATTGAAATTTTATTTAGGAAGTTATGCCAATATGTTCCAGTGCTTTCCATATTCTTTCCTGTAGTAGTTTCACAGTTTCAGGTCTTACATTAAGGTCTTTGATTCACTTGGAGTTGATGTTAATTCAGGGTAAAACACAGGTATCTAGTTTCAGTCTTCTACATGTGGTTATCCAGTTTTTGCAGCACCATTTGTTGAAGAGGCTGTCTTTTCTCCAATGTATGTTTTGTGTTTCTTTGTCAAAAATCAGATTACCCCCATTTAATTTTTTTTTGGATAGTACTTGAATTTGAACTCAGAACCTCATGCTTGGTAGGCAGTCACTCTACACTTGAGTCATTCTTTCAGCCCTTTTTTGTGTTGGGTATTTTTGAGATTAAGTATTGTTTTCTGTCTGAGCTTGTTTTGAACTGTGATCCTCTGCCTCCCAAGTAGCTAGGATTACAGGAGTGAGCCACCAGCACCTGGCCCCCTGTTTAATCTTATTGTGAGTATATCCCCTTTGGCCCCTGGCCAAGAATCAGGGGCATTGTCCACTTGCATTGTCCTGGTTCAAAGGCCTACTTTACCCCACTTAAGCTTTTGTAGTATCATCATGCCTTCCTTCCTTCTCTACCCCAATTCTTGCTGGGCTCTTTTCAGAGTGATCTGCCTATGGTAGGGCTCTGATCACGTGACCCTAGCTCATGTGGGGTTCTTTTGTTCTGACACCCAATGCTGTGGATGTCACAGTGACCTGAGATTTAGAGACATTTTGTTTGGTTTGCATAGATGTAAACACTTGAAAAGTTAGTTCCACATTCATAAATGAAGAAGTTGCACGTAAAAATATGAATGTCCAATTTCAATTAAAAAGAGCCCACATTCCTTCATAACAACTATGGGTTGACAGCAGAAAGTGTCTTTTTAGATAGATCTGGGCCACAGACCCAGTTCACTGCCATCCTTGCCCTCCTTGCATATCCCAATGCTGCCACCTTTTTCCTTCCTTGGCTGCCTGGCACCTGTTGGAACAAGTTTGCAGCTGGAGGCCCTGTGCTTTCCTAGATGGAGCTATGGCCACTGTAGAAGGAGTGGTGGAGGTGGCAGAGTGGTCAGGTCTGATCTCTTTCTCCCTGGACCAGTCCTAAGACTTATCTCCCTAAGTGTATACCACCCTGTGGCTCTCGCCATGCCCTTCTCTGTTCTTGCTCCTCCCTAGGTCTTTCTCTTCTTCCCATCCCCTGTCTGCCCTTGCACTCAGGCCCTGTGCACTTACTTTCCCACCCGAGTGACTTCAGCTTCCTTTGCTGAGTTAGGTCTTGTCCTCAGTTCTCATTTTAGTTGTTCCTTAGGAAGCTGGTCTGACCCACAGTTGGGCACAAGGCCTTGCCTTCTTAGCAAGCACTCCTGTGTGTGGCATGAGCTAGTGATCATATGATACAAATCTGAAGGCTGTGTGGGCCTGATAGACTCCCACACTCACCTCAGTGCTGATAGGTTAGTGTCTGCTATGGTTTGAATGTCCATGTCTTCCAAAATTCATACGTTAAAATCCCCATCCCCAAGACATGGTATTAGGAGATGGAGCCTTTTGGAGATGACTAACACTAACAGCCTTATAAAAGAGACCTCAGAGAGCTTTCTCATGTCTTCCACCACTTGAGGACACAGCGAGAAGGCATCATTCAGAAGATAGGAAGTAAACCCTTACCAGATACAACAATGACCTTGAACTTTCCAGCTTCCAGAACTGAGAATAAATTTTTGTTGTTCATAAGCCATTCAGCTTACAGATTTTGTTTTAGCAGCCTGAATGGACTAAGACGACGCGATCTGATAGGTTTCTGCCCAATGACCAAATACACAAAGCATGGTGTCTTATATGATTTCTGGTGCAGTCTGAAAATTCTCAGCAAGTTATACTTTTTACAATTTAAAAATGTCTTCTGCAAACATCCAAAACTAATACAGAAGTGCAGATGTGAAAATTCCTCACCTCCCAACTCTGCAGGCCCTATCTACATTCCCAGAGTCAACTTCTCTCTTCCTGATGAAGCCCATTTCAACATTCCCTCTCTCCAGACTCTATTTCAAGTAACAAAAATGAGATAATAGTCTGAAAATTTCCTTTTTTTCACTTAATCATATACTGTGTAAATCTTTCCTTTGTGTGCAAGGGTCAAGACCAGTTTTTAATAGCTCCCTGGTATTTTATTGTTTGGTGAGTTAGTCTATGACCAAATACCTGAGGGAAACAATTTAAAGGGAGGAATTATTTATTTTGGTTCACAGTTTCAGAGGTTTCAGTCCATAGTCCTTGGCTCTTGCTGATTCTGGGCCTGGGGAGGTAGAGTGTCATGGCAGAGGAGCATGTGGCAGGCCAGTCAGCTCACCTCATGATGGACAGGATATAGAAGGATAGAAACAGAAAGGGGCCAGGGACAAGATACCTCCAGGGACTCAGCTCCACTGATCTGCTTCCTCTAGCTAGGCCCCACCTTCTAAAATTTCCAGCATCTCCCCAATTTACATTAGCAGTTGGGGACTAAGCCTTAATATATTGAAGCCTTGGGGGGAATACTTCATATCTATGAGCCTTTTAGGGGACACTTAATATCCCAATGAATATTTGGGTATGTTCTGCTTGTTTAGCTAGGTTAGAATGAGATGTAGGCTGTTTCCAATATTGTCTCTACAAAGAATGCTTCAGAGCACATCTTTTTATATGCACCCTTGCTGTGAGATTACTTCTGCTCATAAACACAACGCTTAACAATTACAGGTACTCAGTATGCCTTGGTGCTGTGTTGTGTCTTAAATGATGATCTCCTTACCTGGCAGAGCAACCTAGGTTTACAGATAACAAACATGAGGCCCAGAACAGTCAGGAAATATCCCAAGGCACATATACTGCAAGCAGTATAAGTAAGATTAAAAACAACTGCTGTGCATTTAAAATTTGAAGACTTACTGCCAAATTCCCCCTAAAAATACTGCATAGATTTGTAAACTGCTCCCAAGTGCATAATACAGTCTAGTTCCTTACCCTCTTGCCATTGCTGGGTGTTAGATATCTTTGTCAACATGATGGGAAAAAAATAATGCTTAAGTGTTTAAACTTGTATTTGGTAGGCAATTCCTCTTATCATTCAGCTTCTTTGTTTCACAATTATTCTCACACATTTCCCCTTGATTTAGAATTACTGTATGTTTTGAAACATTTGTTGAAATTTTTATTGAAGCCACATAGAATTATAGAGTTATTTAGATAGAATTGGCATTAAAATATCAATGTTGGGGTTGGGGACAGAGCTCTATGGTAAGTGGTTGCCTGGTATTTATGAGGGCCTGGTTTCCACCCCCAGAGCCACTCCCCCATCAATTGATATCATTCTACCCAAGATCTAGGACTATGATCCACATATTTACCTACTCTTCTCCATCAGAAGGACTTGGGGTTTGTCTCTGAATACATCCTGCTAGGCTGCAGGTTCCCTGGTTCATTGTCAAGGGATTAACATTGTTAAGCATATAGAACTATAGCCCTCTAAGCAGAAGTCTCTCCTCCCCCATCCCTGCTGGAGAGCTGACATCTTCACCTTAAGGCAAGCAGGTCTTTGCTTCCAAACAGACTTTCTGTTTCCTTGATTTCCAGGAAGTCATTCTAGAACACTTCTGCCAAGTGCCACCCAGCACAGGTAGAAGTGGACAAAGAATGCACACTTCCCTTTGGTATATAATGTCTCCATGATTTAGGACTTGAACATATGGTGAGGTCTTAAAGCTTTCTCTTTTTCTGCCTTTTTATTTTATTATTATTATTTTTATTATTATTTATATGTGCATACAAGGCTTGGGTCATTTCTCCCCCCTGCCCCCACCCCCTCCCTTACCACCCACTCCACCCCCTCCCTCTCCCCCCTACCCCCTCAATACCCAGCAGAAACTATTTTGCCCTTATTTCTAATTTTGCTGTAGAGAGAGTATAAGCAATAATAGGAAGGAACAAGGGTTTTTGCTGGTTGAGATAAGGATAGCTATACAGGGGATTGACTCACATTGATTTCCTGTGTTTTCTGCCTTTTTAAAAGTGTCTCCATAATTTACTACATTCAAAGGTCTCTTTTAATGTCTGAAAGCTTGTTTTTATGGCACTGGTAACCACCCCAGTTTGACAAGAAAAGTACAGCTTTCTGCTTAATTAAATGTAGGTAACTTTGGGTTTCCCAAGGTCAGTTTTATGGAGATATAACTCATACACATAAAAAATCAACAATGTTGTATACATAACTGGGTGAGTTTTGACAACTATATAAAGTTGTATAACCACTACCAAGAACAAGGGGTAGTGAACTATATATAGTGTGGGCCAAATCCACCTACTACTTGCTTTTATAAATAAAGTTCCATCAGAACATACAGCATCCATCTTTTTATATATTGTCTATGATTATTTTCTAGCTCCAATGGCAGAGTAGAATTTAGTGACAGATTTTGTATGTCCTACAAAGTTGAAAATATTTACTATTTGGCCTTTATGGGAAAAGTTTGGTGATCTCTGATACAGAACATTTCTATCATCCCCATTGTTGGCAATAATGGCGCCGATGGGTTTCGGTTCTTACTGCACCCTTAAACTTCTGTTTCCCAGGGTCATGGACCTGCCTCAAGTCTAGCTTGAATTCTCCTTCTGCCCCAACCTCCAATCAGTATGAACCATAAAATCCTAACCAATCAGATCATGCTGAGTCTTACTGAGGGATATTTAAGCCCCTGCCCCTCTCTCTCTCTCCCTCTCTCTTGACTTTCTCCCTCTCCCACCTGGCAATAAAGAATCTCTTGGCCAGATCACTCCTCTCCGCATGGTCACTTTTGGGGTCTATACTTGGTGCCTTGACTCGGATCCCGTATGGCACTGTTATTAGCTTGAAATGCCCTCTGAATGCCCTTCTCTAACTTTACAAATGATTTCTTTGTTAAAAAGGTAGCCTTTATTAAAGAGGCTGCCTGCTGTTAGCTAAAAGACAGGATCCTAACGTTTTGTTCTTTCTAGATGGGACCTGCATCTTCCAGTCTTCTGGCTGGTAGATGTTGGAAGCTTTGTACTGAGGTCGGCCTCAGTATGCCTTGGGTGACCAAGAGAAGTGGCCTTCACAGGGTTCCTTAAATTACAATACCATACTCCAATTAGACCTTTTCTATAAAAGTAAAAGTAAACTGAGGTCCCCTACACAAATTTCTACCTTCTAAGCCACCCCAGTACTCAGAACCTCTTAATGAGTGCTTCCCTCTTCAACAGGCAATGGTCATATGTCCCCTTCCAGTTATCAGATCTAAGGGATATTTAGAAACATCTAAACAGCTGTACTGATGCCAAGACAAATACATTAAAGCCTTTATCTCTGTGATCCAAACCTTTCAACTGACATGAAACGATATTATGCTTCTTCTAGACCAGACTCTTATCTCATTAGAAAATCAATGGGTTCTGGCCCAGGCCACTCAGGTTGGAAATGATTATATGGCTCAAGCAGTAGAGTGCTGCTTTACAAGCATAAAGTCCTGAGTTCAAGCCCAGTACAGCCAAAGTAAAAAAAAAAATAATATTTGGGGCTGAGGAAGTAGCTCAATGAGAGAATGTCTGCTCAGCATGTGCAAAGCCCTGGGTTCAATTCCCCAGTATTATTAAAAAAATAAAAAATGGTAAAGAAGATAAGTGGCATTAATGTCACTTCAGCCATCTCATAGTAGAAAAATATAGTTTAACCTAGACCAGATCCCTCATTTTTCAAGTGAGGAAACTGAGGCCTAGAACAGTTCAGAAACTTGCTCTCCAGAGTGTCAGGTGTCAATGTAAAATAACAACTTTACTTTACAGCAACAACCAAAAAAAAAAAAAAATCCTCTTACCTTTCTACAGCATCTTAAGGACTCTATCAGAAAGCATACCACGGTGGACTCAAAGTCACAGGTGAGAGAGGTTCTCCTCAAAGATAAATTTCTAACAGTCAGCCCCAGATACTCGTAAAAACTCAGCCTGTGGCTGAAGGGAAGTCATTGAACAAGTAATACAGCAGCCATGTCTGTATTTATGGCTACGTCTGTATGTCTGGGACCTTACTAACAGGAGAGAAAAAGATAAGAGACACCATGGCCTCATTGCTGCTCTCAGAGAGGGCCCCACCCGACTGGGGCCTGTACCCTGAACCTGCTACCATGTTGGACAGGAGGGGCACTTCTGCAGAGAACGCTTAAGGGCGACAGCCCGAGAGACAGCCCCGCCCCCACCCAGGACCCTGCCCTCTGCAAGGGTAACCACTGGAGGTCTAAGTGCCCCTGTCACCAGATGGAAGGCGAGGTGCCTCCCCCTATGGGTTGATAGGTGATGGGTCACAGCCTCCTGTCCATATGCCACTTCTTGGCATCAATGTTGAGGAGCCATAATGGCAGAAAAACAAAAGGTCATTTTCCTCCTAAACAGTGGAGCCCATTTCTCTGTTTTACTTTTTTTTCCTGGTCCCTGGTCCAATGACAAAAGTCATTGTTTGGGGCAAATCTGGCCAGCCCCTAGAGCACTAGCTTACCTGGCCTCTGGCCTGCTCTTGGGGAAACCTCCTCTTCTGTCACTCTTTCCTCATAGTACCTAAAACTCCAGTGTCCCTGCTGGGATGGGATTTACTATCTCAACTAAAAGCTCAAATTCTCCTCCCCCTAGGCAGCTATCTCTGCTGCCCCCTCCTTCAGGAACAAAGAAGATTCCACAGTGTGGACTGATAAGACGAGTGTAAGGTGAGCCAGGATGGCCCTCTCTATTCAAATAAAACTCAAAAATCCCTCACAGTTTCCACACCTAAAACAATATCCCCTCAAGCCTGAGGGATGATGAGGCTGTATGCCTATTCCTTAAAACAGTAAGGGCTACTAATTAGTTGCTCCAGCCCCTGTAATAAATTTTAAATTCTTATAAAAGTCAATTTTAAAATACAAGTTACAAAGTAAACAACTGGAAAGGATATAGATAGGTAATAAATGTATTTTTTGAGAAGTTAAAGGAAAAAGGAATGGTTTTTTGGATGAGAAGGGATTTTGTAAAGAAGGGGTTTGTCCTAAAGATTATTTCAAATAGGAAGGATAAGGACAAACCATCAAAGGGTTTAGTATGTTGTATGAAGGTCTGAATAAGTTTGAAAAGTGTATAATAAAAGTTTTGGTGTGTGATAAAGTTAAAGTTGAATATAATCTAAGAGTTGCCTAAAAGATTTTTAGGGTCATGTCAAACTAAAATCAAATCCTCTATGTCTATGAAGTAACAAGGTTATCTTAATATTCTGCTTTGAGTAACATCTACAAAAAAACATTACAGAGAAAGATTTTATCAAAGAAATTGTGTTTTCTGCTGATCTTGTGAAGCTTTAAGTACTACTAAATCAGAGTTCATTTACATATTTGCTTATGTGTCTTAAATGACCACCTTGTAACAGTGTTATGTTATACTTTATCTAAATATGGTACAAACATTTAAAAGGTTAAAAGCATCAATTTATATAAAATAATGAGCTAAAGCTCTCTTTTATCCAAGAGTGTTACATTTAAATCCTGACAGCCCCTGCCTCCCACAGGTCACCTACCTAGGTGTGGCCTTAAAGGGACAGACTCACTCCCTGAGTCATAAATGCATCAACCCAATCTTCCGTTTCCCAACCCACATACCATAAGGCAGCTTACAGCTTTCCTGGCAGTTATAGGATTTTGCAGAATTTAGATCCCTAGGTATGTAGTCCCTGAACAGACACCTTTTTATGCTCCTCCTAATATTCCTATTTGGGTCTTAGATAATGTATGGCTACCCATTTCTCTTAGAAAACTTGCCTCCAACAGACTCTGCTCCTCTGGCTGACTACCTGCCTTCTTAGGGAACTTCTCAGAGAGCATGCAAACCAGATCCTACCCACCCTATAACAATTTCTGTTAAACCAGGGCATCTTGTTCTACAAAAAGGATCTTCTACCCTCTCCATTGGGACTTTGATGGACCAGCCCTCATCTGGTCATTCTCATGATACCCACTGCTGTCAAGCTCAATGGGTTCCCCCAATGGCGGCACCTCTCAAGAAATAATTACAAAAGTGGAGAAGGGAATTGGAGGACTTTTGAAATTGTCTAGGGAACAACATTTCACAGTGGTTCTCCTGGCCAATGCCCATCCTAATGCCTATGTTCTTGCTCTCCTATTTTTAAGCTTCCTCCCTTGTATCACACTACATGTCTGCTATTGCTAATCAAAAATTTAACCAGTTGTACCTCCAGGGATACCAACCTCTCCAAAACGTGAAGATAATTGGCTGATACCCACCATGCAGAGTTGGAGGATTGGCTCGAGACTTTTTATGACCTATGGCTACAAGGGACCTTCATCAACTTCAGGGAAGAAGAAATTTTCATTTTCGGAGCCTGGGTGTACACCATCATGAGGCTCACCACCCCAACATTGTTTGCCAACTAACCCTCCCTTCCCCTACGCCGCCCCTTGCCAGCTCGAAGAAGCCAGAGTGAACACAATGCCCCCCTTCCTTAACAAACAAAAAAGGGAGGAATGTTGGCAATAATGGCGCCGATGGGTTTCGGTTCTTACTGCACCCTTAAACTTCTGTTTCCCAGGTTCACGGTCCTGCCTCAAGTCTAGCTTGAATTCTCCTTCTGCCCCAACCTCCAATCAACATGTACCATAAGATCCTAACCAATCAGATCATGCCGAGACTCACTGAGGGGTATTTAAGCCCCTGCCCCTCTCTCTCTCCCTCTCTCTTGGCTCTCTCTCTCTCTCACCTGGCAATAAAAAAATCTCTTGGCCAGATCACTCCTCTCCGCATGGTCACTTTTGGGGCCTATACCCATAAGCTTCCTTGTACCCCTTTGCAGCCAATTTATTCTTCCTACTCCTAGATTTAGTTACTCACTGATGTGATTTATGTCATTACTGTTTTGTCTCTTTTAGACTTTTACAAATTGAATCATATTATGTGAAGGTTTTGTTTCTGTCATCTTTGAGTTAAATGTTTTTTCTATTTATCCATGTTGTTGCCTGTATCAATTGCTCAATAATTGTCACTGTTCAATAGTATTCCATTGTATGATGAATTATAGTTTTTGCATTCAGCAGTTGATAGACTTTTGAGTTGTATGCAGTTTTTTGCTATTAGAAATAAAACTGCTATGAATATTTTAGTACAAGACTTTGTGTGGACATATGATTTCACATAGAGGTAAATATTAGCCATGGAATGACTTGGTTGTTTAAGAATATGCTTAACCACATATCAACTGTCAGCCTGCTTTCAGAGTGACCTCACCATGCTGCATCCTCATCAACAGTGGCGGAGCGTTCCAGTTGTTCCATATCCTTGTCAGTACTTGGTCTTGTCAGTACTTGGTCTTGTCAGTCATTTTAACAAGTGTGTAGTTGTATCTTGTGGATTTAATTGGGTTTTCCTGATAATGCGTGATGGTGAATGTCTCTTCAGAAGTTTATTGGTCATTAAGATGTCTTCTTTTGTGAACTCTATGTTCAGCTATTTTATCCAGTTTATGATTTATCATGTAAGTAAGGGATGGAGCATCTTGAAATGAGGTCATCCTTGATTTGGAATATCCTCAGGCAAGAAAGACCTGGGGAATGGAGTGTCTTCATTGTCTGCCATGATGGGCCACCACTACCCACTACACTCAACTACCTTGATAGTACCAAGTGCTGACAAGTATAGAGAGCAACAGGAACTTTTTATGATGCTGCTGAGAGAGTGCCAGTTACTCTGGAATAAGGTGAGTGGTTTTGTATGAGGTTAGGCAAAACCCCCTTTCTTTTTGCTTTTTTGGGTCATTTATAATGGTGATGGAAAGGACAGAAGTGGGAGATTAGCTGATGTTGTTTTGATATTTGCAACTATTAAAGTCTTTGTGATAACTACAATGGATGTAGACAGGCTCGGACTGTGGAAAAATGTTAGCTATTAAAATAAACATCTGCAGATATTTTTTCCTCACTCTGGGTTCTTGGTCTTTATTTTTAGCCACTCCAGTATGAGGGGACCACTGTTTTGGGTGCTTCCTGGACAAGCTCCTTAAGTTGCCTGAGCCTCTTGTTCTCTCACATAAAAAGTAGCAATAATAAGCTGGATGTGGCTCATGCCTGAAATCCTAGCTACTCGGGAGGCAGAGATAGGGAGGATTGTGGTTTGTAAGACTCCATTATAGCCAGGACTGGGTATGGAAGCATATGCCTGTCATCCTAGTTACAAGTAGGAGGATCACAGTCCAGAACAGCTTGGGCATAAAGCAAGACCCAATCTCAAAAATAACCCATGCAAAAAGGACTGGTGAAGTAGCTCAAATGGTAGAGTACCTGCCTAACAAGCGTGGGGCCTCAGGTTCAAATCCCAGTACTGCTAAGAAAAAGAAAAGTGGCAATAATGATGGAAGAACCTCCTGTGACCATAATGAAGTTGAAACACAAATTCAAGCCCCATTACATTTGAGAAGTCAAACCCTTACGACAGGCAATTACTGGGGGTAAATGGGGAATGGACTGGGTCATGGCGAAGGGAGTCTTTAGCTTAATTTATGACCCAGTCTTTCTTTTTGGGACCCCCACCAATGGAGATTCAGCACTGGTTTGGACCACCAAGGTGAAAAACTGTGATCAGGTGTCTGGGGTACAGGATGCTAGCCTTGGAGGGTCTGTCACAAAGAGACTACCTCCTTTCCCCAGGAAATAGGGTATGATTCAGAAGCCTTGTTGTACTGAGCCTCTAGCTCAAAGGTAGTGCAGGAATGGTTTTAAGACCAGAGCAAGGATGGGCAGTTCATTCAACCCTGAACTCTGGTAGGTCAAGGTGGGGCTTCAGGAAATTGAATTGAGGCCAAAAGAGAATCGTTTGCCAGCTACTGGCAATTCTGTAACCGCTTTAGCATGGAGCCAGAAAAGGAAAATCACACAGCTTGAACAGGCACAAAATCATCTCTGACTGCTCCTGACCAGGGCTTATGGAAACAGCTTCCAAATGTGTTCTCTCTAGGCGAGAAGGAGGCACATGAGGCATTCATGAGGTGTTATGTTAGGACCCTCAAGCTCCAGAAATTAGAACTTAGGCCTGATGGATGTCTTTCAGGCTTCTCTGTTTCTTCCTGGGCCTGTGGTCCCCTTCCCTCTTTTCAGGGTCATTAGTTTATTCACTTTCTGAAAATTGGAAGTGTAACACAATTTGACAGGTGCATACATAATTGTATAAATTCACAAAAAATGAAAAATTTTCCACAACACTGGAAACGTACAGTTTATGTTCTGGATATTTGGTAACAGCCATTACTGGGGGTAAATGGGGATGGGACTGGGTCATGGCAAAGGGAGTCTTTAGCTTAATTTATGATATTTTTATTTTGCTTTTAGTGAAAATGTTTCGATTTCTTACTTATGGAATGAGCAATGTAAATGAATATAACTTCCCTTCCCAGAATTCAATCCCCCCAGTATGGGAAACAGCAACCAGGAATTCAGAGATAAGCACTATATTAGTGAATAGCTTGCTGAAAAGCAAACAGGCACTATTTTCTTTGCTTAAAGCCTTATACCCCCTCAAAAAGCTGCAATATTTGGTTAAAAGACAGAAAAAAGGATAAAAGAGCAGCTTTTTCCTCTGAGCTTGACCACTTGCCCAAGTGATTAGTACATTCAGGGAAATGAGCAACAATATCTTAAAAAAAGACACTTGGATTGAAAAAAAAGCTAAAAAAAAGTATAAAACACTTGGAAGAATGGCTCATTTGATCACAAAAGTTTGCAAAGGAAAGTATTGATCTCAAGGATGGACAACCAAGTTAAAGGGAGCATCTGACAGAACCTGCCCTTTGTTTAAAAGGTTGCTTAAGCATTCATGTCATTATGTCTCAAAATTCAATAAACAGACCAACCTTGAAATTTCTGAACACTTTTGATAAAAGAGTGTAATATGAAGAATGACTAAATGCCAGAACAAAGGGGAACACTGCTCCCAGGGTGCATGAAGGTCAAACCCCTTTTTACAAGTCCCTCTGATACCTAGATAGCCCAGTCTGTCTCTCTCAGGTCATCCACATTCTACCTACTAGAGTGAGCCTTTGCTTTCTGCTTGGTTGCTTAATAAAGCTCTGCCAAATTTTCTTACCTTTGTGGCTTTTCTGGAAATTCATATTTTTTGACTAAAGTCAAGGACCTAGACAAAACCCTGAGTGGAGAGTTCCTGACTTTAGAAGGAGGTCTTTGCAGTCCCTCTGGCGACCAGTGACAGTTTACATCTTCAGGCTGGCCTTGAACTCACTATGTTGCCCTTGTTGGCCTGGAACTTGTGATTCTCCTGCCTCAGCTCCCCAGTACTGGGATTATAGGCTTGTACCACTACTCCCAGCAATTTTTTTCCTGTTTGCAGTCTTGGCTATTTGAATCCAGGTCCCCAGGAATGCTAGGCAAGTACTCTGCTTCTGACTCATACCTTCAGCCCTTGCCTGGCATTACTAATGCTGCATCAGCATTCTTTCAGCATCTTCGTGGTAAGTTTTTCTGATCATTTTTGTTTCAACCATTCTATGAAGCTTTATTTTAGATGTGTGCCTGCTATTCCATTCTTGGATTCAGTATTTGACTGTTTTCACTCACTAAACCTTCACCGATGACTGCCCTGCAGATGTGTGCTTGTGAGAGTGGAGAAGACCAGCTGGAGCATCCCTCCCTGCTGAGGGCCTGCCCTGTGTCTGCCATGTCACAATGCACTGCCCTCTCTGAGTACGTCATCTCTTACCGGGGACAGTATTATCAGCCTTGAAGTTTGTGTAAGAGCCAAGTTAAATGGAATTCCTGTGTAAACCATCCAACATGGTGTCGGACTCTCAGGAGAGGATGACAACTTGGCTTGTTGTCACCTGGAGAGTCTCAGAGTGTGGTTTCCACCCAGCAGCACCAGCACTACCTGGGATGCAGCATTTAGAGTTTATCTGTGCTGATTCTTTATGGTTTGCTGTGTTAGTCAGTTTTTTTTTTAAATTTTAGCACAATACCTGAAATAATAAACTTAAAAATAGGAAAGTGTTATTTTGGTTCACAGTATCGGAGGTTTCAGTTGGCCCTGTTGCTTTGGGCCTGTGCTGAGGCAGCACATCATGGCACAGGCACATGGCGTAGCAAGTACTTAACTCACAGTGGCCGGTAAGTAAAAGAAGCAGGAAGGTCTAGAGTTCTAATATCTCCTTCAAAGGCATCCTCCCAGTGACATAACTTCCTCTAACTAGGCTCTAGAAAGAGGCCAGGTGTGGTGGCTCATGCCTGTAATCCCAGCTACGTGGGAGGTAGAGATAGAAGGATTGAAGTCTAAGGCTCAAATGGTACAGTACTTGCCTAGCAAGTGCAAGACCCTGAGTTTAAGCACCAGTACCACAAACCAAAGCAAACCAGCCAACCAAACCTCCAGACAGGATGTAGGTGCTTGGAGACTATGAATCCAGGTCTCCTTTAACTTGGATCTTCAGCTTTCACCACTGCACAGGCCATGTGCTTTCCAGCCCCTAAGTGCACAGTGCTATCTTCTCAGGGGAGGTCCTTTCTTTTCTAAATTTCTAAGGTTTCTCTTCAGCATCAGAACTTTCCCAGTCCCTTCTGCTGGAGAGCAAAGCCTCTGGCCTCGATCTCTGGCAGGTCCTGGTATTAGACAAACTCCTTGTCTCCTTCATAGTGCTAGTGGACTGTGTTCTGCCTAAACAAGATTCTAGAGCCCACTTCCTCACCATGTGGGTCTGGCAACTGTTTTCCTCCCTTGTCAATCCTCCTCACTCATCTTGGATGTACAGTTATCCTGGCTTGCCTTCTGGTCTCATGACTTAATACCCATGTGACTTTGACTGTTGTTTTTAAAAACTTTGAATCTCAGGTTTCCTCATCTGTAAAATGGCCACTTATGGCAGTTAAATGTTGTTCTCTCTCCTTTCTTTGTTATCCATTTTCCCTCACTCAGAGTGACTGTTAAAGCAAGGCCATTAGAAATCTGAACTGTGAATTAAATTAGATGAAAGCTTGACTTACAATATCTTAAAGGCTTCTTTGGAAATATTTCACCTTTTGATTCATTCTGCTTTTGTCTTATTATTGCTCTGATTTTGCAAGAGGACTGACAGCAAAACAAAAGGCCCTAACAGAAAAAATGTGTCTTGCTGGCTGGTGTAATAAATCTTCAACCAGAATCCAAGTATCTCTTGCCTTTGAGTCATTATGAGAGATAAGTAAATAGCATGCAAAAATGACAACCCACACAAATGCAGCCCTTTGAAGGCATTCTGAATGTCAGCTTTTAAACGCTGCTAGGATGTCTGCAGATACCTGGAATCTTCCCAAGACCTGGGTGTCATGTCCTTTAAATGTTTCTCAAAAGGTAAAAACCCACTGATTGACCATATATTTTGAGTCCTATACATGTAATGAATGCCCTGCTTCTATCTCCAGATGCTTTGAAAGGGGATAAGATTTTAATTAGTAGTCAATAAAATTCCATCCCATTTTTCAATGTAATGGACCTGCAAGCTGCTCGTGCTACCTGCTCATTATGAAGCATGGCTCAGAATGTCACTGGTTGCTTGGCAGCCACAGGCTAAGAAAAGTTCAGGGAGCTTTTTTTCTGCCTCTGCTAGGTGCCTGGTTCCCTCGCTCTGATTTTCCTCCAAGACATTTTTTCCCCACAAGAGACAGTGATATGACAACTTCTCTGTTCCTGAGGACTTCCTTCAGGAACTCATCTGTGGCTCATATACCCACCAAGAAAAGATCTCTCCTCTGTCTGGCAAAATTGGTGTCATGACTTCCAGAAGTAGCTTATTAGGAGGCAGACTTGGTGTGCCCTGGAGCCCTCTGCCTCATGAATCTGATTAGAGACACATGTCACAGTTATGCTTACACCCTGATGAGCAGTCCCTACTGCTATAAAAGCTACAGTGGAAGATGCTGGAGTGAGACTTAGCCAGAGCAGGCAAGATGGGGCAATGTAGTATTCACAAGAATGGAAGGTGCATCCTATTCACCCATATCTCCATCCATCCATCTATCTCTTCATCCACCCAAACTTTCAACCATCCATGCATCTACACATCCAAACCTCCATTCACTCAAACTTCCATCCATTTATCCATCCCTCTGTCTTAGTCTGCGCTTTTTTTTTTTTTTTTTGCTAAAACACAGTACCAGAGACTGGGAAAATTTTAAAGAAAAGAAGTTTCTTTTGGTTCATGGCTCTGATCTAAGGTCAAATGTCCATATCTGGTGATGGTCTTCTTGCTGGCAGAGTTCTGAGGGCACAGGACATAACATGGCAAGAGACAAGAAGCATGTGTGCTTGTTCCTTTTGCTCTGCCTCCCTCTTCCTATAAAGCTACAGTATTCAATCATGGGGGCCCCACCCTGATTACTTTATCTAATCCCAATCTCCTCTTAAAGGCTCCACCTCTAAACACCATTAAGTTTCCACCCTCCTAATACTTCAGTTATTAAATGTCAACATGCATTTTCCAGAGGGAACAAACCATAGCGTCATCCATCCATCTATCCATCCATCCATTTAGCCTTTAATTAATCCATTCATTTCTTTAGCAAGAATTGAAGACTCTATCCTGGGTTTGAGATTCTAAAAAAAAAACATGGTCTTGCCCTCAAGTGGCCCACTCTTGTGGCAGGACTAGCATGGAAATGGAGACTCATAGAGTGTGACAGGCATCATAACAGAAGTACAGTCAAGTGGTAACATACTGTTGGAGTAGGGACAGGGTGATGAGGAAACTGCTCTGAGAGGAGGGGTGGGTATTTACCAAGTGGACCAGAATTGGACTGGAATGGCCATTCCTACTTATGATCTGTCATGGAGCCATGAGTGAACGTTCTCCATGGACTGATGGGGCAGGTGGTGTGGGAGAAGCTTGTAGACATTGGGCCATGAGGGACTGGAGAGCCTTTGCTATGGGTTTTGTGCTTCATTCTGCTGGAGGTGAGGAATGTTGAGAAGAAGTATGATAGCAATCTGGATTGCATTCTGGATTCTCTTTAGTGAATGACTGGAGGAAGTGAAAAGAAGAAAAAAGAGCAGATGAGAGGTTGTTTCCGTTGTCCAGGCAGGAAGTACTGATGGCTGGAGCCAAAGTGGGCAGCAGAGGTCAGCAGAGGATACTCTGTAGGAGGTCGCATTGGTAGAAGGTAAAGAAGAGAAACAGGGAGGGATGTGAGGCAAGGTTTTAGTCTTTAACCTGAGGGCTGTGCTAATGGTGGAGCTACCTGGACACTTGGGAAATGGTGGTTGCAAGTTGACAGGTATGGTGTGAGAGTGGAGAGTGGATAATGGATATTGGTTTGTATAGTGTTCAGTTTTAGAGGTCTGTGGGATGTTCAGGTGGACAGATTCCATAGTCAGATTGAAACAGTCTGAAGCTTGGAAGGGTAGTATGAGCTGCATAAGTACATGGAGAATGTCAAGAGAGACATGAGGGAGATGGGGGCAGAAACATGGAGGTGATCACTGGCAGAGCCATGGAAGTTACTGAAGGTAGGATGACAGAGGTGATAAAGGAAGACAGAGAAAGCAAGGTGACAGGCAGGGGAGACATGAAGGTGATGGGAGCAGAGACAGATATGATAGACATTCTTTGGGCATCCTCTGAAGATGTCCTAGCTTATGAATTAATAGTTCTCGTTGCCAAGTCATAGTGTGGTTCATATTAAGCTTGTGGGGAGCTAAAAATGTAGGACTTCTTCACAGGAACTGCTGACTATTTGAATCACTTCCATCTCATTTCTGGGTGATTTAGTCTTTGCGTTCCATGTAGGACCTCATTGCTTACAAGGTCCTCTCTGATTTGCTGCCCCTCAAACATGCCATCCCTTCCCAGTACTTTGGTCATATGGGGTATCTGGCTGGGGTGCCATACAGTGGTCTATGTGCAGGTTAATGATAAATGTTGAGTAGGGCAGGGTCCAGGACCAGGAATATGTGAGGCTGGACCAGCTCACTGTAGGACGCTGTGAGTTTCCTCTGAGTGTGGTCCCTGCCCCTGGGGAATTTTCTGTATTGTGACTGGTCCTCCAACTCCTAGCCAGAGTAATGCCATCTTGCAGCCTACACGACAGACTGCAGCACAAGCCCTCCTTCCCAGGTCGGATAGTGTCTGCCCTGGTCATCAAGACCCTTGATAAGAACAAAGATGGAGCATGCATAAATGTAGTTTCCTCAGAGTCTGTGTCTTATATTTGACCAGGAGTTACTGCTGCTGTTTTTGACCTTAGGTGGCACTGTAGTTTAGATTTCTGCTATAGTCTTAGAGCCATATGAAAGAGGCTATTTGGTTGGCAGCTTTGGGAGTTTGGGAGGGTCTGGGTGACAGCTCTTTGGAACATATGGGTCAGGTTAGATAAATGCAGTTCCCTGTAGTTGTCCACTGCTCTGGAAGTAACAACCTTATTATAACTCATTTTACTCACTCAAAGTTAGACTTGCTTGAGTCATTCTTTGGGCTGTCGGCATCACCCCAGTTTGGAGGCACATTGTTCTTCAGGCCGCCCCAGGAGATTCATCCAACATTTGCCTACCTGTCTCTAGCATCTCCTGGCTCTATACTCTGGGCACAAAGATGCTATGATGGCTTCTATGTTGTCGTGATAGTTCCTGAACACATTGCGTGGCAAAGACTGTAGTTGGTGTGCTAGCAACTTCCTTGATGCATATGTCTAACTTGTGATTTTGCTCCTAGTTCCTGCTGCCTGATGGATTTTAAGGTTGGAGGGAAGTTTAGATGACCCACTTCCTTTAGGAGAACACAGAAGTGTAGGAAAGCCTATTCGGTATGTGAGGGTCTGTCTAAACCCTTCATAAGAAACTTCACTTTGTTATTTGTGGAAGAATGATGGAGAATTTAGAAAAACTGGATAAGTGGTTAAAATATTTTATTTCATTTTTCTTAAACATCAGAATTTCAAAAACAGAAGTATTAACAGAGGAGTGTGTGTGTGTGTGTGTGTGTGTGTGTGTGTGTGAGAGAGAGAGAGAGAGAGAGAGAGAGAGAGTTCCAAGTTGAACAATGCAACTTCTGAGTCCCACAATGGCATACCATGGTTTCAGGTTATCAGGACACTTGAAAGACTCGCCCACCAGTTGGGGAAGAAAAGAAGGTGTTCTGGGTTCTTCTGGAACTGGTTCTGATCTGGTAGTACAGGAGTGATGATGGAATTGGCTCAGATATTTGTGTGTCCAGAATGGCTGGTAGAAGTAAGATGGGTCAATTGTTTCATGTTAGCAAGTAGCAAGTACAATATTTGTTGACAAGAAATATTTTCTGAGCTATGTATCAGGCCTAAGTAATTTTTTCTGTCCTGTGAATCACTAGAAACATAAGAGTTGTATTTTTTTTTTCCACTGGGACTGGGGTTTGATCTCAGAACTTTGTGCTTGCGAAGCAGGTACGCTACCATTTGAGCCTTGCCTCAAGTCTGTTTTTCTCCAGTTATTTTGGATGGGGTCTCCTGAACTATTTACCCTGCTTGGTCTAGAACCACGATTCTGCTGATCTCAGCCTCCCAAGTAGCTAGGATTACAGGTATCAGCCATCGATGTCTGGCTAGAAACATAAGATTTGGAGATATGGTTAAATTCAGGCAGAGACTCGATGTAGGTGGCCTTGCCTAATGTCCTCAGCCTGTAATTTCTGGGATCTTACCACCTGCCTCCTCTCATTTCCTCTACATGTTCAGACACAGCATCTTGTTCTGCTCACTAGGACCTGGGTAAGGGAATTAGAGTCTAGAAATGCAGTGCCTCTCCCACACCCTGTGGAAAAGCCACATTCATTCTCTTTCTAGGTGTGAGGGTAGAGATAATGGCAGCTCCCCCTCCTGACTGGCCTGTGGGTGACACCATTAATTCTAGAACTTGTAACATGGTGTGCTGGTTACCACATGGAAGGCCACTTCTCTCAGGGCTGCCATTTTGAGGGGCTTCACAGCTGGAAGTTAGTTGCCCAGTGAGTTCTTTATGGCCATTTTAACTCCAGTGTGCAGTGTGCAGGCAGGGAGGGACCATGGAGAGGCTCTTCCTGGAGTTCAGGAGGCCCAGGAATGAGCACTCTGCTGGTATTTAAAGGGCAGTTCTGGGAGGGAGGTGCAGATAGAGAGGAAAATATGTGTGTGTCCCTGCTGGCTGTGGACTGTTCTTCAGGGGTATAAGTGAAGGTCTCCATTTCACATACCATTCCTCTTCCCACCCTCATCCCGTGGAGGTCTTTAATGAGAGATGGAATCCAAGCAAAGAACTCTAAAGCAAATCCTGGCTACTTGGGAGACAGAGATGAGGAGGATCGGGGTTCAGAGCCAGCCTGGGCAAATAGTTTGCGAGACCCTAACTCGAAAAAACCCATCACAAAAAAAGAGTGTAGTGGCTCAAGGTGTAGTCTCTGAGTTTGAGCCCTAGAACTGCAAAACAAAACAAAACAACAACAACAAAAACCAAAACAAAACAAAAGCAAAACTCCAAAGCAACTTTCTGTTTGGAATATGGTCATCTTATCCTGGTCTTCAGTTCTGTGAGACATACAAATCAAAATGATCTTGACTTTTTGAAAATTCAAGCCTCTCAGACTGGAGGTGTGGCTCAAGCAGTAGAACACTTGTTTTGCAAATGTGAAACCCTAAGTTCAAACTCCAGTGCCAACAAACAAACAAACAAAAAATTCAAGCCTCTCATTGACAACACAGAGTAATTTGCACTACCATAGGGCCCTGGGGCTCCTAGCTGACTTGAAGTAAAGAGGGGATGGACACCAGGGGCTGATGTGGGAGTCTTTTCTAAAGGAAATGGAGGAAGTTGCTTGCCCAGAGGCAAAGCCTGGGATCTCAGTGTGAAGGAAGGTCAGCTCCCTCTCTCTGGGTTTCAGTGAAACCAAAACAGGTGTGCTGTGCTGTGACAGCCATGAAGAAGGGGCTTGCCTGTAAAAATTTTTATAATGATAATAAAATGCTTGAAATCTGTTTGCTTTTTATTATGATCAGGTACTGGCAACAGTATAAATAATGCCAGTGATAAAATATGGCTTCTTGAAAAACAGCCCTCCAAAACTCTTGTTGGTCTATGTTCTAAATAATTTCTTTGATTATTGTTGAGTCTCAATGACACACACACACACACACACACACACACACACACACACACACACACACGAGTCATAATGGAACCTAAGATGTCATACATGGATTAAGTTTTGTTATGTTATATTTGTACCTATACAGTACCTATCCAGTATGATTCAAATTTGCAGCTATTTATCACTTAGTCTTTCAAAAATATTGTGTCTATGTGGCAGTTAATTGGAGACGTCTCATTTCCAGATGTAACCCCAACATATCTAGATTTACCTATATGCTTTTGGTTTTTTTGCTTTTTAAACATAATTAATTTTTTTCCTTTTCTTTTTGCAGTGCTGGGGATGGGACCTGGGGTGTGGCCATGGCAGGTAAATGCTGTACAACTGAGCTATGCCTCGTTCACTCACAAATGTTCAGAGCCCTTTGAGCTTGCTTCACATTGTCTTTGCAGGCATATCTCCAGCTCCCTGGTCCTCTGCAATCCTGTGCTTTAGTAGTTGGCTCTGAATAAAACATGATTGCAAAGCGCAAATACAATGAACAAAATTTGAGGTATGTCAATTCTGTCATTCTGTCATTTTATGTGACCACTTGGAGCTTTAATTGATGCTTAAAATGTAAAGCAGTGAAAGAGAATGATGTTTGAGCTTTTTCTTCTTTTTTGGTAAGAGCAAATTTTAGTTCTTATATGAAAAAATTTGTTAACTTTTAGTTTGAGTAATGTCTTTATAGCAGAAATGTCTGCTTTTATCAAAACTGCTAATCAGCATAAGTCTAAAGAATAAATCAAGAAAATAGTGCCTGATATTGATTATTTCATGATTGTTTACTTTTAAAGTAAAGTGTATTGAGATGTAACTTACACAAAGTGAAACTTAGCTGTGTTAGGTGATTAGTTTGATGATTTTTCTTGGGTAAGTATTTAGGAATCTGGCTGCTCGGTTACATGGTAACTATGTGCTTAACATTTTTTCAAGATACATTTTTATTGTGCAGAATATATATAAAACATAAAATCTTATCTTAACAATTTTTAAATGTATAGTGCAATAACAATAAGAACATTTGAAATGTTGTGAGGCTATTCACTCCATCTGTTTCTAGGACTTTTTCATCACCTCACCAGAAACCCTACACCATTATATGACTTCCTATTCCTCTCTATCTTAAACTTTATAGTTGCTATTCTATTTTTAAACTATATTTAAATTTTTTTCTTTGGTAGTACTGGGGTTTGAACTCAGTGCCTCATGCTTATTAGGTATGCACTCTACCACTTGAGTATATTTTTATTCTTAATTAACACATATTGATTGTATTTATTTATGGGATACAATGTGACATTTCAATCCATATGCAAAATATGTCATGATCAGATGAGAGTAATTAGCATATCTATCACCTTAGACATTTATCATTGCCTTGTGTGGGGGCATCCAAAATCATCTCTACTAGCTATTTTGAAATATTAGATTAGTCGTTATCAATCATAGTTATCCTACTGTGCTGTAGAACAAAGAAGTTATTCCTCCTACACAACCATACCTCTGTCCCCAGGAACCATCCTGTCTCTACCTTTCCCTTCCTCCCACCATTCCCAAATTCTGGTAACCACTCGTGTACTCTGATAGATAGAAAGAACATTTGAAAGTCAATACCTGTTCATGATAAAAATCTCAAACAAATTAGGCTAGAAGGGTTGTACCTCAGCACAGTAATGGCAATATGTGACAAACCCATATTCTATGTCATACTGAATGAGAAAAGCTGAAATTGTTTCTTCTAAAGTCAGCAATAAGACAAAGATGTCTTCTTTTACCACACTTATTCAATATAGCATTAGATGACTTTGCCAGAGCAGTAAGGCAAGAGAGAAATACATCAAGGGCATCCATGATTTTTGTATGTTGATTTGTACCCTACAACAATACTAAATTTATCAGTTCTAACAGTTTTTTGTGGAGCTTTTAGATTTTTCTGTATATAAAGTCATGTCATCTAAAAACAGAGATAATTCAAACTCCTTTTATATTTGAATGCTTAATTTGTTGGAGTTTTTTTTTTTAATCATGAAGAGGTGTTGAATTTTATCAAATGCTCCTCCTACATTGGTCAAAATGATCATATGACTTTTTCCTTTCATTCTGTTGATGGGCCACATATTATGTTTATTGATTTGCATATGTTGAATATCTTTGCATTTCTGGGCTAAATAGCATTTGGCCATGTTGAATAATCTATTTTATTTGTTGTTGGATTTGATTTGCTAGTACTTTGTTCAGAATCTTGCATCTATGTTCATTGGGGATATTGATGTACAGTTTTTTTCCTCTTCTTTTTGTGTTCTTATCTGGTTTTTGTATCAAAGTAATAATGATGTCATAGCATGAGTTTGAAAGGGTTTCTTCCCTCTCAATACTCTGGAGTAGTTTTGGGAAAGACTGGCATTAGTTCTTCTTCAAATACTGTAAAATTTAGCAGTGGAACCCTCCAGCCTGGGCTTGTCTTCGTTAGAAGGCTTTTTATTACTGATTCAATACCATTAGTTGTTATTGGTTTGTTCTGGTTTCCAATGTCCTCATTTTGGTAGGCTGTATATATCTAGAAATTTGACTATTTCTTTTAGGGTTTCTACTTTGTTGGTATGTAGTTGTTTATAATAGTCTTCAATAATCTTTTTGTATTTCTGTGATATTAGTTGTAATTTTTTTTTCATATCTGATTTTATTTATTTGTATCTTCTCTTTCTTGGTTAGTCTAGCTAAAGGCTTGTTAGTTTTTTTTTTTTTTTTGGTAAAAAACCAATTCTTCATTTCATTGACTTTTTTTTTTTTGCAGTACTGGGATTTGACGTCAGAGGTTTATATTTACTAAGCAGCCACTCTACCACTTACGTGATGCCCTAGCCCTTTTGCTTTAGTGAATGTTTGCATAGGGTCTCACGTTTTTGCCCAAGCCAGCATGGCCAGCAATCTTTCTACCTATGTGTCCCACATAGTCGTGATAACAAACCTGCAGTATCACGCCTGCTTGATCCTCCCAATCTCTGCCTCCTAGTATCTGGGATTACAGATGTGAACTACCATGTTTAGCCTCATTGATCTTTTATACTTTTTATTCTCTCTTTCATTTATTTCTGCTCTGATCATTATTATTTCTTTCTTTATACTAATTTGGTTTGGTTTTTTATTTTTTATTTTTTTTATTTTTTTTTCATTTTTCTTTTATTATTCATATGTGCATACAAGGCTTGGTTTATTTCTCCCCCCTGCCCCCACCCCCTCCCTTACCACCCACTCCACCCCCTCCCGCTCCCCCCCTCAATACCCAGCAGAAACTATTTTGCCCTTATCTCTAATTTTGTTGTAGAGAGAGTATAAGCAATAATAGGAAGGAACAAGGGGTTTTGCTGGTTGAGATAAGGATAGCTATACAGGGCATTGACTCACATTGATTTCCTGTGCGTTTTTTAAAAAATGTTTTTCTAGTTCATTGAATGGCACCATTAGATTGTTTATTTTTTGATATAGGCACTTACTGACCTTTCCTCTTACTACTGCTTTTGCTGTATCCCACAGGTTTTGGTATATCATATTTTCAACTTCATTTTTTTCAAGACATTTAAAATTTTTTCTTTTGATTTCTTCATTGACCCACTGGTCATTCAGGAGAACATTACTTAATTTCCATATATTTGTATAATTGCTAACACTCCTCTTATTGACTTCCAGTTTTATTCCATTGTGGTCAGAGAAGATACATGCTGTAATTTTGGTTTTTAAAAATTTGTTGAGGCTTGTTTTGTGGTCTAACATATAGAGCAGATCCTGTCTTGGTCACTGGTTCTTGGTGCTGGAAAGACCTAGGGAAGCTATGGTACCTTTTGAGAGAGACCATGCTGGAGTTTTAGCCACATGGAAGAGATGCTCCATGCAACGTTTCCTGCCATGAAGCTGGTGGAAGATCAGGGTTTCCATGAACTTTGGGATGAGCCTTCTGTTCCTATTCATAGATGAGCTTTTTCTGCTTTCAGGCTCTGCTATTGGCTTCAAAAGGCACTGGCCTGAGGCAGTGGACAGTAAATCAATAGCTCAACTTGGTCCAACGTCCTGTAATTAGCTTGTGGACACAGTGAGGAGGGAGATTCTTCTGGGCTTCTGAGGCACTTGGCTTGAAAGACAGCTCTGAGGAGTACCTTATGATTCTCTTCAATCTATTTGCAGACCCTGGGATTCCTGCATTGTTGCACATCTGGGAACTGAACATAGTCAACAAATTGCACAGCTGCAGGCTCCAATGGCTAGAGCAAGGGACCGATGCAGCAACGGCCAGGTTTACATTCCTAGAATGTCCATCAGAAGAGCTGACTTTTCCCCAATGAACTATGGTCTGCTGACTTACCAATGCACTTACCAATGATTTACCAAAGACCAGTTATTCCAGGTCATAAAGCTTGGTTCTGGGTCCAATACTCACCCCCATTAAGAGAAAAAGACATAATACATATGAAAATTGAAAGATAAACTTATTTATAGTTTTGGCCAAAACTGGGGAGATATTTTCTCAATCTGTTTCCACCTTGCCCACAGCAGTGTTATAGCTTATAGAAGAGATGAAACAAAACCCAGTAAATATGCATATATAGATTTATCTGTGAGCCCTCGATACCAGAACTGAGAGATAGCATTTCGGCTGGGAGATAAGTCTTTCTCCTGGGAAATGAGACTTCCTTCTGACCTCAGAGCTCTTGGGGGTAGTCTATTTTCACTTCTAGCATGGCATTTCCTCCAGAGATCCTCATTTCTAGGGCCTCCATCATAATCTCACCCCCACCTTCTTGTCCACTCCTCAGTCTTGAGGAATTTGGGACCCTGTGTCATCTGGTTGACCTTCTACCACTGAATTAGCATGTGGTTTCCATTCAAGGGCACCTGAAGCATGTAAGTAAAAATAAAGATGAGACATATGCCAGGAAGAAATACCATAAACAGAATACAAGTAGGAGCCAGGTTTGGAAGACACCTTAGAGTTCCCCAGTGGAAGGATAGGTAATATGCATAAGAACCCTCTTTCAATGAACCTTTCAGCTCTGGTTACTGCTTTTGGTAGAGCATTCTGATCTTGACAATTTTCCCTCTAGTCTCTAAATGAACTTTTTTCTTTGAAGTCACCACAAATTAATTATTCTGTGCTTTGGTCCCTTGTGGTGGGGGTGGGAGTGGGCATGCCCCCAAGGTCAATCTGATCCCATGTAGGGAGGGTGGGGGAGTCAGTGTAAAGGATCCCCCTTTTTTCTTTGCCAAATTTGAGTAACAAAAGAATTTTAGAGAGAGTGGCCCTTAGACTAAGTTTACTGCAGTCCACTATTAAAGTAGTAACTAGCATCTTGAAAAAAAGTTGTACTCATGTAGAATTTTGACAGGCCATAGTTACAAAGTTAAAACTGATTTGTCTGTAAAACAAGCTTAGTTCTGCCAAAAGATAGAGAGTATTCAGTTAGGTTACCATCTGGGAAGACAGCACATTTATTTTAAATTTAACAAATTGTAAAAACAAGTAGAAAAGAGTGTTATGAACCATCTCAAAAGCTCTAAGTTAATTCTTTCCTAGAATTTTCTCTTGATATTTTAAGCATATAGACTACAAAAGTTACATTTCAATAATAAAACTGCATTTGTGTTTATTCTATTTATAGTGATAGCATCTTTAGAATTTCTTAAGCACATGCCGCACAACTGCAGACTTTGAATACAGACTATAAGAATTCCTGTTTATTTAGCAGTTAAGAACACACATCTATAAGTGGTCACAACTTGAGTGTACTTTATAATACAACTTAGTTTTTAGGTGTTTGCAAACAGTACATTAGAGACTGGCTCTTTAAAATAGCCAGTCTTACAGATATCTTCATTTTAAATATGAATAAAGCAAGATTATCCCTTACTGATTTACAGAGACATGGCTTATGTTATCTAACATTACTGTATTAATATGTACAGAAAGAGTGTTTAGTAACTAAGCATATCAATTTTAGTTATTTTTGTAGCATGTTAAGACAATAATCATAAGAGAAAGCAATACATTAAGACCATCAGGGTTTTTAAATTTTAGAAAAATTTTACCGGTAAAATATTATCAGATATTATAAGAATAATAGTAGCTTGTTTAACCAGTTATAAATCAAACTTCATTCAGACCTAAAAACAGACAGAAGCTTAAATCAACTTTAATTTTCTTGAGATTTAATTTCCCTAATCAATCAAAAACCCTAACAGCTGAAAACATAGAATATATCTTGTTATAATAAAAAACTTTATTCTTTATATTTGGTTATTTTGTAAGTTTTACTAACAGCAGATCGATATTTTAAGAAAACCTATTCTAAACATAAAGAGCTAGATTCTAGTTTATATCTGTGCATTAAAGTTTAATCTTAGAAAACCTTAAAAATGGCCTTGTGGTTATAGCCAACATAACTACATATAAATCTTCTCTCATAAAACATAACTTTTATATACCTCCTGTAATGGCTTAGAACTGGTTTGATCTTTAATTACAGCAAAAGCATAGTTCTTAGCTCATTAGAAGGATGATGCCATTCTAGGAATCAGAAACCTCTTATGTGCTATCAGCACTTTAAAAAATCATCTGTTACTTCTCTTCATTTAGGCTTTTGATAGGGAAAAGAAAGACCAAATAAAATTAGATTTCTTGAGTTTAAGAATTCTCATAATATCTTAAATAACACCTAATAATGAACTCTTTAGAATTCAGTTTATATCTACACTTAGTATATGGCCTCATTTGTAGATTTCTAAGTGTTCTCTGCCCGATTAGCATTCATATATGCTCATATTTATACTCTAGACAAACTATGGATGTCACTTACAGATGCAAGCACTGCACATGCACTAAAAGTATAACATAGCTGGAGTATGAAAAGCTTCAGGTTTTTGTTTTCAAATATTAACAGGTTTTCCTGAAAAATTTTTAAAAAAAATTGCATATTTAAGAATCTTATTGAGAACTAGATAGGAAAACAACAGCAGCCCACTTCTGACAGAGAAACAGAAAAGTCCATTTAGTCTCTGTTGACACTATTGGTATAAGGTCACATAAACAAACACATTTTACTAACAGGCTAGGTAAGCCACAGCTACTAACTCACCTTGAAATAGTCTTAATTAATGGGCCTTGGTAGCAAAAAAAAATGTCTTTCTGGAACTGAGTGCTACCTAAAATAGATATTTATTACTTCATAACTCTATTATCAACTGAATTACCTGTGTATGTATTACATGCTCTAGGGTATTTTAAGTTGATGCACAAATATGACCCTTAATCATATTAAAGCTTTACTGATTAATGTTTATTCCCTCCAAACCATTAGCCTATATTAGATGAAAATGTACCTAAGGCAGTTTGTATTTCCAGATACTTATCTCCTAAAATACTTGTTCTCAAACTAATTAAAAGGTCAGATATTTCTTCTGGTGTATCAACTTCTTTTTGTGGTACTGGTGTTTGAACTTAGGGCTTTGTGCTTGCTAGGCGGAGGCTCTACTGCTTGAGCCATTCCTCCAGGAATTTCTGCTTTGGTTATTTTTGGGATAGGATCTTGTGTATTGCATGGGACTGCCTGGACTGTGACCCTCCTCTTTGTATTTCCCACAGTAATTAGGATGATAGGTGAAATATATCTTGCCCACCTTTTCTGTTGAGATGGGATCTTGTGAACTTTTTGCCTACTCTGGGCCTTGAACCATGATCCTTCTGCTCTTCACCTCCTGAGTAGTTAGGATTATAGGTGTGAACCACTGGCACCCAGGCAAAGTATTTTTATTATATCAACAACTTATGAAGCATATTGAATCTACTCAAATAAATTATGTTTTCATAGATTTCAAGAAGCCAAGAGTACTTGAAGTCACACTTAGCAAATGTTTCAGTATTTTACTAAATGACATGTTTTACAAATGACATGAATTTTTACTTCTATCATAGCCATTGATAAACCTTTATAACATCTTATATTTATTTTCTTCCCTTTATTCTGTTTTTATTAGTGCATATTGACTATGGGGTTTCATTGTGATATCTCCATATGTGCATATAATGTATGTTAATAAAATTAACCCCTCTATAATTCTTTCCTATCCCCTCCCCCTTTAAGAACAATTTTAATGGATTTCGTTATTCCATTTTCATACATGTGCATGAAGTACTTCAATCATGTTCAACCCACCTCACTTTCCTCCTCTCACTCCCACCAGTTCCCACTCCCAAAAGTCTCTGTTTTATACTGTTTTACAGGAAGTGGTTTCAATTTTTCCCATTTAGTAATTTTTTTATTGTTTTATTATTCATATGTGCATACAAGGCTTGGGTCCCTTCTCCCCCCTACCCCCACCCCCTCTCTTACCACCCACTCTGCCCCCTCCCTCTCCCCACCACCCCCTCAATACCCAGCAGAAACTATTTTCCCCTTATCTCTATTTTTGTTGAAGAGAGAGTATAAGCAATAATAGGAAGGAACAAGTGTTTTTGCTGGTTGAGATAAGGATAGCTATACAGGGAGTTGACTCACATTAATTTCCTGTGCTTGTGTGTTACCTTCTAGGTTAATTCTTTTTTTTTTTTTTTAATTTTCTTTTTTTTTCTTTTATTGTTTCATATGTGCATACAAGGCTTGGGTCATTTCTCCCCCCTGCCCCCACCCCCTCCCTTACCATCCACTCCACCCCCTCCCTCTTCCCCCCACTCCCTCAATACCCAGCAGAAACTATTTTGCCCTTATTTCTAATTTTGTTGTAGAGAGAGTATAAGCAATAATAGGAAGGAACAAGGGTTTTTGCTGGTTGAGATAAGGATAGCTATACAGGGAGTTGACTCACATTGATTTCCTGTGCGTGTGTGTTACCTTCTAGGTGAATTCTTTTTGATCTAACCTTTTCTCTAGTTCCTGGTCCCCTTTTCCTATTGGCCTCAGTTGCTTTTAAGGTATCTGCTTTAGTTTCTCTGCGTTAAGGGCAACAAATACTAGCTAATTTTTTAGGTGTCTTACCAATCCTCACCCCTCCCTTGTGTGCTCTTGCTTTTATCATGTGCTCAAAGTCCAATGCCCTTGTTGTGTTTGCCCTTGATCTAATGTCCACATATGAGGGAGAACATACGATTTTTGGTCTTTTGGGCCAGGCTAACCTCACTCAGAATGATGTTCTCCAATTCCATCCATTTACCAGCAAATGATAACATTTAGTATGATGCTGGCTATAGGTTTATCAGATGTAGGGTTTATTATGTTGAGGTATGTTTTTTTCTATTATTGATTTGTTCAGGAATTTTATCATAAAATGATAATTAAAAATTTTATCATAAATATTTACTTAATCAAGTAGATAAAATCAGATTTGCATTAGTGAAAAATCTCTGCACAAAGTCTTTGAAAAGCAAAATAACACTGCCTTTTAAACAATTTGTATCCTTCTGAAAGAAGTGGGCTGTGAAAATAAAGCAGCACATTTAACACACACACAAGAAGATATCTGCAGCATGTTTTCCACAGTCATTTCCACCTATAGTCTGAAAGAGGTAGATTTTTCTGCAATACCTGAGAATTGAATTCTGATAATCAAGCCCAATAAAGGCAGTTGCATACATAACTAAAAAAATACTGGTCAAGACCAAGAAATGTACTGGAGGATGAAATGGCCCACTATCTAGGACCCAAGGTTTCACTACACCTTGGGGGTTTACTGTTACCATAAATAACATACAACAAGATTATATGATGGTGCAATGAATACAACTGAAGTGAATTCAGCTTTTTATCCTTTTCTGGACCAGCTTACGTAGAATTACAGTGTTCTAGAATACAGTAGATACCCTGGTAAGGTGATTGCTTTAAGGAAAGGTGTTCTTCTCAGAGACAGGGTCCCATTTGCTTTTATTCACAGGGTAATAGGAAGAGAGATTATGAATGCAAGGGAGGTGAAGTTTTGTCAAAGGCATTTTTCCTTATCTATCAAGATGATCATGTGGTTTTTATCTTTGATTCTGTTTATATGCTGTATTACATTTATTGATTTGTGTATGTTGAACCATCCTTGCATCCCTGGAATGAAATCAACTTGATCATGGTGTATGATCTTTTTAATGTAGTGTGAATTCAGTCTGCAGGTTTTTTTATTGAGAATTTTTGTGTCTATGTTCATTAAGATTATTGGTCTGTGATTTTCCTTTTTTGTCATATCCTTATCTCGTTTATCAGGGTAATACTGGTTTTATTGAATGAGTTTGGTAGTGTTCCCTCCCTTTTTCTTTTATGGAATAGTTTGAGGTGCATTGGTGTTAGTTTTTCTTAAATTCTGGTAGAATTCAGCAGTTAATTCATCCAGTCATGGACTTCCTTTTTTTGGGAGACTATTACTTCTTCACTTTCATTGGCTGTTATAGATCTGTGTAGGTGGTTTATATCCTCATGGTTCAATTTTGGTAGGTCTAATACAACTAGAACTTTATCAAATTCTTCTAGATTTTCCAGTTTGTTAGTATGTAAGTTTCTTAAGGTAGTCCCTAATAATCCCATGAATTTCATTGGTATTTATTGTGATATCCTCTTTTTCATTTCTAATTTTATTAATTTGGTCTTCTCCCTCTTTCCTTTGGCTAATTTGGCTTAGAGTTTGTCAATTATGTTTGTCTTTTCAAAGAACCAACTTTTGGTTCTTTGTATTGTTCTTTTAGTCTTCATTTCATTAATTTCTGCCTTGATCTTTATTATTTCTTTCTTGTTCTTGTTTTTCTAAGAGTTTGAAGTACATCACTAGATTATTTATTTGAAATCTCTCTAATTTTTTAAATAAAGGCACTCGTATCCATAAATTTCCTTCTTATCACTGCCTGTCCCATGTCCCAAAAGCTCTGGTAAATTCTGTTTTGTTTTTGTTTGATTCTAGAAAATTGTTTAATTCTCCTCCTTATTTTTTCAATGAGTCTCTGATCACTCAAGAGTGAATTGCTCAGTCTCTGTGTGTTTGAATACTTTTTGTAGTTTCTCTTGTTATTGATTTCTAGTTTTATTCCATTGTTATCTGATAAGTTACAGGAAATTATTTCAGTTTTCTTGTATTTGTTAAGACTTAATTTATGTCCTATGATATGATCTATTTTTGAGAAAGTTCTTTGGGCTGCTGAGAATAATATGTATTTATGGATGTTGGGTGGAATATTTGTAGATGTCTTAAGTACATTTGACCTATAGTGTCATTTAATTCTCAAGTTTTCTTATTGATTTTTGCTGGATGATCTGTGTTTTGTAAGAGTGGCATATTAAAGTCATCCATTATTATTGCATCAGGATCTATCTGTGTTTTTACACCCAGCAGTGTTTACTTTATGAAATTGAGTGCACTGATGTTCAGTGAATATGTGTTTACAATTGTTATCCCCTCTGCGTAGATTGTCTCCTTCATAAATAGGAAGTGACCTTCTTTGTATCTTCTGAATAATTTTGGCTTGAAATCTACTTCATTAGCTCTGTGTATATCTACTGAGACTTGCTTTTGGATTCTATATGCTTAGAAAATCTTTTTCATTATTTTGTTCTAAGCCTATGTTTGTCTTTGCCAATGAAGTTCTTTCTTTGTAGGCAATAGTTAGGTCATGTTTTTTTAGTTCAATTGACTTATGTCTTTTTATTGGAGTATTGAAATCATTAACATTCAGAGTTATTACTGAAAGGTATGTAATTCCTGCCATTTTACTGGTTTTGTAGTTCTTGGTTCTTCCTCACTCACCATTTGCTTACTATGTCCTCTACTTGCCTGCCCCACCCCATTACCCTCTAGAAGCCTCATTCTGTGCAGTTCCAACTAATCCTTTTTTGGGTGTCATACCATACATATGTGGTTCTGATGTTCAGGCATGTCAGCCAAGAATAAATTCACCCTCTTCAAGAACAATGAAAATCACACTTATTTGTGGCCAATTTGGACTGTAATAGGGGAGACATAGATTCAAGTAGCCTTGAATTGTGTTCTGAAGCTTAAAGAACATGGTGGCTATATATAAAACCTAAAACCACAAGGGGCTGGTAGTTTCATCATTGATTATTCAGGGGTTGTGGTTGGTACTGCCAAAAGTTAAGCTGTCCTTCAGAGGAAGGGGTCCTTTCAGATGGTCATCGGGGGAGCAAGCAGTGTTTCAGGAAAGCATGCTTTGGCCCAGTGCAAAAGTCAGCTCACATATGAGGATGGACATGCCTGTAGCCCAGTGCAAAGGTCAGCTCAAACATGAGGGTAAACTAGAGTATTAGTACTAGAATATTAGTAAATACTCTAGTGGCAAAAATAAAATAAAATTCACACAGCACAGAGACAAGTGCAAAGCAAGTATGGCCCGTGAGTTGCCAGCTCTCATGTGAGTGTGGACACTCCTGTAGCCAGTTCAAAGGTTTAGAATAGATGGATGTGATGGTACACACCTGCAATCCCAGCTTTTGGCAGGTAAAAACAGAGGGATCATGAGCTTGAGGCCAGAAAGGGCTACATAACTAAACCTTGTCTCAAAAACAAATGAATAACCCAATCTACTTTGGAGGCAGAGATTAGGAGAACCATAGTTCAGTACCAGCCTGGGTAAAACAGTGAGCAAGACCCCTGTCTTAACCAATAAGCTGGGTGTGGTGGCACATGCCTGTGGTCCCAGCTATGCAGGTGGCATAGGCAGGAGGAGCACGAGCTGGCTCTTGGCAAAAATGCAAAATTATTGAAACCTTAGAAAGGAGACAAAAATTTAAACTTCCCTAATGCATCACCTGCCTCTAAAAGGACATTTTCTTTCCAGAGTTCCTGCCCAGGTTCTGAGGGCCTGGAGTGTAGGGCCCAGGTGAGGCCTTCAGGCCCCATCAGGAATGGTAGAGATGCCCGGGGACACTGAGATTAAAATAGTGTGATCGCAGATAGAGGACACTTCAATCAAGATGTGAAAGGAAGAAGCCATAAACAGAGAAATTTGGCTCCACAAATACTGAAATCTCTGAACATCAAAACATCTTAAACAAAACTGAAAGGCAAATGACATACTAGGAAAAACATTTACAATGAATGGCAGATGGCTACATGTGCCATCTTGCCATCTCATCACTTTGATTTGCTCCAGGGAGTCAGGCTTACACCTGTTGTCCTGAATAATTATTCACTGTAACACTTTTACTCTCAATGATGCACTGATTTGGACAATAAGTTACATAGCTATCATAAAATATGGTTATTATCTGTAGTATATCAATAGTGATTACATGTTAAAAAGAAAACAGAAAAATGTGTTAAGGCCACAAATATTATGTATAAATTAAAAAAGTCTGTACTTATAAAAATATTTACTATTAATAAAAAAATGGAGGCCACAATAAGGTAGGGTTTTTGTTTGTTTAATAATTGGTACGCTTTGTGAACCAACAGACACACACTGCCCAGGTGTGCCCTGCTGGTTGTAACGTAACTTGGAAGATCTCTTCTGGAGGACAGCTTTGCCCAACTTGCATGAGAAGGTTTTCCACTGCTAGGTGTGCTGGTCAGCTTTCCATCATGGTAACAAATGCCTGAGATATCAGCTCATAAAGGGAAAAGATTTGTTTTGGCTCAGAGTTTTGGAGATTTCAATCCATGACTGATTGACTCCATTGTTTTTGGGCATCTGATGAGACAGAACATCATGGCAGGCTTTGCTTGGCCCCAAGCCACGAAACTCACATGGTCCAAGAAGTGAAAGAGAGAGGGGAAGAGACCAGGGCTGTACATTCATTCCCCTGTGAGGGTACTCCTCCAACGACCATCACCTTTCACTAGGCCTTCGCTACCTTGAAAGTTCCACCACTTCCCAACAGTGCTCCTGGGGACCAGGCCTTTAACACTGCTGTACACTCAGATCCTAGAGCAGCACGTGGCTAAAATAAACGATTACACAATAATGAAGACTTGATCAGATACATTTTACCATCAGCTGTGGAACGTGAGAGTTCCCCACAATTCCGATTATTATTACTGCTTTGATACTGTGAACATAAAGTAAATATATACTTCTTAAGTTTCAGTTTGATGAGTTTGGGTAATTTTATACATCTGTGTAAATGTCATCCAAATGCCAAGGAAGAAAGTCAAAACGGACTAGCAATTGGTTGTCAGACACATTCATAACTGAAACTTTGATCCAGACTGCCTGCACAAGGACCTGGATGCATATTGACTTTAAACAGGACCAAACGGCAATTTGCTACCTTTTTTTTCACCATTTGTAAAACCTCCTAATTCCCCCACTTTTTGTAGAGATTGAAACAATGTCCAGCACCTTCTTCTTTTATTTCTTACAAGACAGTTTGACTTTTACTAGTACCAATCACAGTTTCTGACAGGCAAATGATGGAACCACAACTCCCCTGAGATTTTACACTTTAAATACGGCTGCCATTTTGTAAAACCTTAGAGCGCATTTTCAAGGCTGCTTGATACATTTTCTTTATTTAAAAATTAGCATATATTAATTGTACAAAGCGGTTTCACTGTGATATTTCCATACATGCATATAATGTGCTTTGATCAAATTCACCCCTTCTATTGCTCCTTCTTGTCTTCTCTTCCCGTCCTTTTAAACCATTTTTAACAAGATAATTATTCTATTTTCATATGTAGCTCAATGATATTCGCCATCCTATCACCCTCATCTTTCATTCTTCCACTGGTTCCCCTCTACAAATAGTTCCCATTTTACACTTATGTCATTTTTGTTTTGGATTAGATTCTGCATATAAAAGAGAGAACATACAATATTTGTTTTCTTGGTCTAGCTTATTTTGCTTAACATGTTAATCTCAATTTCATTCTTCTTTATGGTTGAATAACACTCCATTTTGTGTGTGTGTGTGTTTCACATTTTCTTTATGTATTCATTCGTTGATGGGCACTTAGGCCGATTTCACAGTTTGGCTGTTGTGAATAGTGTGGCCATAAACATGGGTGTGCAAGTGTCTTTATTTTATTATGACTCACATTCCTTTAGATAATTGCTCAAGAATGCTATTAGGATCATATGGCAGTTCTGTTTTTAGTTTCTTGAGGAAACCCCATACTGGTATATCCATCATGGCTGCACTAATTTACATTCCCACCAATAAAGTGTTAGGATCCTTTCTCCTCTGCATCCTTGCCAACATTTGTTGTTATTATTGTTTTCTTGATGATAGCCACTCTGCCTGGTATGAGATGGAATATCAGTGTAGTTTTGATTTGCATTCATTTTGTGGCTAAAGATAGTGAACATTTCTTCATGTATTTATTGGTTATTTGTGCTTCTTTTGAGAACTGTCTGTTCAATTAATTTGCCCCTATATTAATTGGATTATTTGTTCTTTTAGTGTTTTAATTTTTGGAGCTTTTTATATATTCTGGATATTAATCCTTTCTCCCATGAACAGCTGGCAAAATTTTTCTCTTATGCTGTCGGCTATCTCTTGATTTTGGTAATTATTTCCTTAGCTGTGCAGAAGCTTTTTAATTTGATGTAATTCCATTTGTCATTTCTAACTCTTATTTCTTGAGCATTTGGCATCTTATTTAGAAAATAGTTTCCTGTGATTATATCTTCTAGTGTTTTCCTGTAGTAGTTTCAGATTTTCTGGTCTCACATTAAGATCTTTGACCCATTTCAGTTTTTTTCTGTGAGACTGGGATTTGAACTCAGGGCTTTACACTTGCAAAGCAGGCATTTTACTACTTGAGCCACATCTCTAGTCCATTTTGCTCTGGCTATTTTGGAGATGGGGTCTTGTAAACTATTTGCCTGGGCTGCTCTCAAACCATGGTACTCCCAATGTCAGCCTCTCAAGTAGCTAGGATTACAGATGTGAGTCACTGGCATAGGGCCTTGAGTTGATTTTTGTATAGGGTGAAATACAGGGATCGAATTTTAGTCTTCTACATACAGATGTCCAGTTTTCCCAATATAATTTGTTGAAGAGGTTCTCTTTTTTCCAATGCGTGTTGTTGGCTCCTTTATCAAAAATCAGATGACTGTAGCTGTGTGGGTTTATTTTTGGGTCTTCTATTCTATTCTATTGGTCTGTGTTGGTTTTTGTGACAGTACCATGCTGTTTTCATTGCTATGGGCCTATAGTGCAGTGTGAAGTAAGGTATGGTAATACCTCCAGCATTGCTCTTTTTCACTCAGGATTGTTTTGGTTATTCAAGGTCTTCTGTGCTTCCAAATGAATTTTAGGATAGATTTTTCTTTTTCTATGAAAAATTACATTAGGGTTTTGGTAGAATTGCATTGAGCCTGCAGATTGCTTTTGAAAATATAGTCATTCTTGATGATCCATGAACATGGGAGGTCTTTTCATCTTCTTCTGTCTCTTTCAGTTTCTTTCTTCAAAATTTTATAATTTTCATTGTAGAAGTCTTTTATGTCCTAGGTTAGGTTTATTGCTAAGTGTTCAATTGCTTTTGGAGCTATGTGAATAAGATCATTTTCCTGATTTCTTTTTCTTTTTAAATGTAATTTTCTTTTGTTCTACTAGGTTGATTTTATTTTCGTTCAACACAAACAACATAGGGAACTTTTCTTTTTTTTTTGACATTCCAGAAATTTTTCTTGTGACCCTTTCTAGTCAGTTCCCCAAAGCATCCCTCTATTCCAAGTAAACTCATTTTGAATTCTTTCTGCAAGGAATAATTTTGTCTGTTCTGGAACTTCACAAATAGTGTGCATTGTTTGTGTTTGCCCCTGTTTTGGGTCTGCATAATGTTTTGGAGACACCCATGTTGGTATCTCTATTAGTATCTACTCCTTTCTATTTCTGAATAGAATTCCATGGTATGAACAGGCCGTAATTTGTTTATTCATCTTGATGGACAGTTGGGTCATTCCAACTTTTGTAGTTATGAATAAGCATTTGTGAACCTTTGAGCAAGTCTGCTTGTAGGCATGTCTTCATTTTTTCTTGTGTAAATGCACAGCTGGGGAGTTGTTAGGTCTGAGCTTAGGCATAGGTTTGGCTATGTAAGAAAGTGCACAATAGTTTGGCACTATTACTCACTATTTACTGAGTGCTGGTGGCTCACTCTTGTAATTCTAGCTACTCAGGAGGCAGAGATCAGAAGGATTGTGGTTCAAAGCCAGGCTGGGCAAATAGTTTGTGAGACTTTATCATGAAAAACAAAAACAAAAACATATCACAAAAAAGAGCTGGTGGAGTGGCTCAAGATGAAGGCCCTGAGTTCAAGCCCCAGAACAGCAAAAAAAAAAAAAAAAAAGTGCACAATAGTTTCCAACATGTTTTTTTTTGTCACATGCCTCTACTTGCATATTCTCCCCTCATGTGCAGCCTTGGCAGCATATAGCCATGTCAGTTTTTTAGTTCTTGCAGGCCTTGTGGTACAGGTTTTCATTTACATTTGATTTTAATTGACATTTCCCTGATAACTGATAACATTGGGCTTTTCTTCTAGTAAATATTGGCCATTTTTATTAATCTTTTGCAAAAAGTCTGCTCAAATCTTTGCCATTTCTTAAGCATTCACATTTAATTCTAGATTTGGTAACTGTTCTCATTTAGTGAGATAGATGGGAGCAAAACAATTAGTGATATATTTGTACTGACAACAAGGTAAGTTTAGAAAAATATTGATTTAGGAGTTAGAGAAATTCTGTTCATAACAAACATAATCTACATTTATTTAACTGTTTCTGATTTTCTAAGGCTGGAACAGTTGTTCTCTCTTCTTTGACCTGTGGCTGCTCTTGGGTGCTTCTAAACTATCACTTGTGGGACTACTGTCTATTTGTCTGCTCATCCATCCACCAGTCTTCCCATGTACCCATCCATCCATCCATTTACCCATCATTTCATCCACTTATCTACTCACCCACCCACCCATCAGCCTGCTAGGTGAAAGGCAATGCCAGAACCATCGCCTTTCTCCATATCCACTCCCCATTCCCTGCTAGATCTCTGGATTGGACACACTTGAGCACCACTCAGGCCCTCTTAACCCTCTCTCTGACTCTAGCATTACCCAAGGTAACTAGTCACATTCAGGCTTCCATCAGCCTTGTGGAATCTGACATTCCTTGCTGCTTTTTATTTGTTGCTGGGCCTCCTCTGATGCTTCAGTGTGGGACATGATAAACCCACCTGGCAGCCGCATATCTCACCTGATGGCTGAGGCAGTCAACTTCTGAGGGAACTGATAGGTAAATATCCTCCTCCTGAGGTTGAGAGGGGGGCTGTGAGATTTCTCACTCAGTGCTCTAAGAACTATTGACAGTGGCTTTAGTTTCAGTCAGTCCAATAAGGTATCCTTGTGTAGACTTCACCCCTTTCCCTTCCTCACTCCCTGCCATTCACTCCACACAGATCCTAGGATCACAGCTCCCACATGACCTTGACCTAATTTCTAGGCTAAGAGTCTTGACAATACGTACCTAATCCCACATCCATGTTTAAAGCCCTATAATGACTGAGCTTTGTCTTTAGAACAAGGTGCCAGAATTCTAGCATGCTGCATAGGCAAGCTCCCTCCTCCCTCACTCCCTCCATCATTATCCTTGCCTTCTTCATCATCCCTCTCTCTGTCTCTCTGGATCCTCCATCACCACTGATTCCTCTCTCACTCTTGGCACCTCCATCCTCACCTTGGCTCTTCTATTACTTGTAGCCCTAACATGCCCTCTGCCTCTCTCCATCATCTCCCTGGCATCTCTCCTACACTAGTGGGTTGATGTTCAAAACTCATGAACATGGAACATTAAGTTTACAGACTGAATAATTTTAGATGCTTGAATCTGTGAGTCCCAGTATAGCTCTCTACCCTCAATCCTCCTTAATAAAAGTACTATTTTGCAGAACACTCCTTTCCAGGACTTGGAGAACTTTATTGACTACACCTTTGGCAAGAGATGGAATTGTAATCGAAGTCAGCAACATAAAACTCAAGTTTTATTTTAAAAATTCTAGAGTGTATCACAGGACCCAATGCTACTGAGTCTCCAACCAAATAAAATAAATCTGGAAGCGGGGATGGAAACTCCATTGACCTTCTTTCTCACTATGGGTCTTCTTGTTCTATTTCAATATTGGCTTCATTCTCCATCTGGAAGACATTTTCTCCATGAGGCAGGACACTTGTCCACTGAATGCAACACCTGTTACATCTGTGGTTTCAGCTGCCTAGAGAATCCAATGATTTCTGGAGGAGTAACTGTTGACCCACCTGGACATGTATGTGTATGTGTGTGCATGTATACACATGTCATATGAACACAAGAATACATGCCACATGGTACAGGGAATGTTTCAGAGGAGGGGGTGTAGGAAAGACAAAGCTAGACAATTGTATCCCGGTTCTTTAATGTTCTCACACTCAGAATCCCAGAGAAGGAAGACATGAATGCATCAAAGGTCCCTTGTGGGGTGCATCCTTTAAACAAGGGCTTAGGAAAAGATTTGGTGGTCAGCCAGGCAAGGGGCTGTGGATACACAGATGAGACACTATCAGTAAAGTACTCATTCTCAGGGTCAGGCTTCTTCAGGAAGAAGACGGGAGCCATGAAGTGTGAACTATGCTCTACCTCTCTGTAGAACCCAGGAGAAGCACTATTCTGGGGGTTGTGAGCACAGAGACTTCTTTCTCAGCTATCTCTCTTCAGGGTCTTCCCAGACGTGGCACAGACAGCCACTTCCTTCGCCACAAGGAAGGCTGCTGGTACTGATTTTCTTCCCCTGTGTTTTTAGGGGTCATTGTGCAAAAATGAAATATCATTTTTCTAGTGATGTGCACATTTTAGAAACACATCTAACTTCTCTAAGGTCATTGTATGTATGAGAACTGACAGCACATCATAGCTTTTCCAGTGGAAGAATTTTGTTTTTACCAGTACATAAAATAGTGTTCTTATACCAGTGATATCTTAAATCCAATGAAGCATGAGAGGTGCAAGGCAAATTTCCTTGAAAACAAGGAAAGCAAAGAACATGGTATAGTGGACTGACCTGATGGATTAGGGCTGGAAGCTCTCACCTTTTTGGTAGCTAGGGTGGGTTTTATGAGTTGAAGCAAATGGGTTTCAGAATATTAGTAAGGAGAGTGATCTAAGCTTGTCTCCAGAAGCTCATGACAGATTTGGGATAGACATAAAGAAAGTCCCATTTTGCTGTCTTTCTCAGAATTGAAACCAATCTTAACACATGATAGTGAAGTTCCATTTTAAAGTGACTCTAAAGACAAAGTAGACTCTCCATTGCCTGGGATAAGAGAGTGTCTGCGAACAATAGGAGGTGCATTAGTTGACTTTCAATCAGGTTGACTTTGGCTGCAAGTAACTGAAAATGCTAATTCAAATTGGCATTAAAAGGGAGGATATTTATTATCTCACATAAAAGGAAGACAGAAAGACTGATTCCAGAAATTCTCATTAAACTGTTGAGCTTTCCCAGTTAGTTCTAATTAAATGGTTTTAATTTTCTTAGGGTAAAACAAAAGAAAAGCCACTGTGTCCCTTTTTAAAAAGAGAAGTGATCGTGTTAACTCTTCTTGTCCAGGGCTAGAGCCTAGACAAGGACCAGAGTCTCTCTCACCTCCCATGTGAGTGGCATTTGACCCTGCGGCAGTCCTTCTTGATGTCTGAAGCGCTTGCTGGTTGCAGACATCATGCTTATGCACAGCAACACCTAGAGATAGAAAGGGAATGTTCTTTCCCAATGTTAACATTTTAGAAGCAAGAGAGAATTATGAGACTCCAGCATCCCTTGTTTTCTGTCCTACTGATTACAAATAGGTTAAATCCCAAGGGGATGGGATCACGAGATCCATTTGGTCCATCAGACGTTATCACTATAGCTGATGATGAGGTGTAGATCAGGGGTCTTCCAGTGAAGAAGGGATTGTTTCCCAAACAGTGTCTGCCTTGGGGACTTTCCAAGGTCCCCTATAGACCTGAGGGGTCTGTTGACACTCTACAGTGCTGAAGGGAGGCATGTGGTGTCTTGGCCTTTCAGTGCTGGACAAGGCAAGTCTATATGTCCAACCATGTGATCATTTGAGCCCAACTGCACAGAAGTCATGGGACAGTCATAGATAAGGCCAACTATCAGGTAAATGACATACTGGAGAATTACTCAGGGAACATCTTGTTCATGTCTTAAGAAAGCAGAATAGACAAATTGGAGGGAACAGGAAAAGGAGGAGACTCTACAGTTTAATGGAAATTTCTGGAGACTAAAGCAAGAAATTCAAGTGCTGGCTGCTGTTGGGAGAAGTTGTCTCTCAGGGAGAAGAATCCAAGGGCAGGCAGCCAGCAGTGTAGAAAGTCCTTTGGGTGTGGCAGGACTGACTTCACACTTAGTCTGGAGGTCATGATGGTTGGGGGGTAAGTCACAGGAAAATTCCAATATTCTCTCATCTTTGACTTACAAAAGTGTCCATTTTTCGTGAAGAAAGAGGAAAAACACCATTGAAAGTGAGTATTATTAAATTCTTTATATTTAAAGGATTCTAGGCAGAGGGGTGTTTCTATGTAAAAGACCTTCCTAACCCCCACTCCTGCCCTCTATTCTACTCTGTCCATCTCCATCACCTCATATTTAGATCAGGAGCAGGACTGGGACAGCCTATAGTGGTTGGGACAGTGGAGCAGTGATTCCTGACCACAAACTGTGGCACAGGCTGAAGTTCCATAGTAGGTCAGCTCTGTGCCTTTCTTCCTGGGATTGGTTCTTAGAGACCCAGCAGGCCCTTCCAGGGGCTTGGTTGGTGCTCAGTTCCCGGTAGCAGATACTTTCCTGTTCCAGGTAACTGCAGAGGGTGGTGATATGTATGTCCAATCCTGACTAAGAACAAGAGAATGAAAGAATCTTTCATCTCCCTTTTCCTGTAAGGCAAGCTTCACCTGCCACAGATTCCGAATGCTGCACTGAAACTCAATAAGCAGAGAGCAGAATAAACCTTGAAAGAGGGAAGAGGATGGACAGAGGATGGTTAATGGATGCAAGGGTGCAACTGGATGGGGGAATAACTTCTAACATTCTACAACATAGTAGGGTAACCATGGGTGACAAGAATTAATTGTGTATTTCAACAAAGGTAGGAAAGAGGATCTTGAGTGCTTTCAACACAAAGAAACAATAAATATGTGAGTGAGGGGTATGCCAATTACCCTGATGTGATCATTACACATTGTTTACAGGTATTGAAATAGTGCACCCTGTAAATATAAACAATTATTATGTGCCAATTAAGAATAAGAAATTTAAGAATAAAATGAAACAAAACTGAGAAGTCCCGTAAACTAAAATTCTCATCCAGGAAAAATACATCTATTGTGTTGTAATATAACCATGTACCAAAATTCTTAATTTTAAAAAGAAACTCATCCTAGCAGCATCAATTAACCAGCTCAAATAACATGTGATGGTTTCCTATATGTAGTGCTCACCGTCTCAGGAATATTTATTGAATAAATTGATGCACACGGTGTTGCCTATGAGAAACTTGACAAAATGGTGGTTTGTTGGAGAGAGTCACTGATGTTCACAAAAGGAATATTTGGGCAAATCAATAGAGAACCAACAGTAACAACCACATCCCTCAGGCTGAGGAACTGTACTGATGTTGCTATGACTGGACCTGACAGGTACTGTTGTGAGGTTTTACATGAATTTTCTTATATAATCTTATCAACAATCCCTCCATAAAGAAATGAACATAGAGAAGTCAAGTGACTTGCCCACAGTCACACAGCTTGCAAGGAATATAGCTGGGATTGGAATCCTGGGTGACAGATGTGATACTTAGCCTCATGTTTGACCACTAGTTGTTCTTGCTGTGACAGGAGTGCCATGTATAATCTTTTCTAATCCTCTCAACTGTGTTGTAGGATCCCTGAGGACTAAACATCTAGACTGCTTTCCACTTCCTGCCTCCCTTATTGATCCCTGGCTGTTCTTTCAAGATGGGAATCTTGAAACTTACTATATTATGTTTACTTGAATTTTAGAGAAATGGAGGTCCTCTACAGGGCCATTGGCCATGGATCCTCCTGAGGGCGCAGCAGTCCTGCAGTGTCCCATCCCCTCAGCTTACTCAAGTAGGTTATTCTGTTTTCTTCACAGCTTCCTTAACTTAGACACCCAAAGTTTTCATAGATATTTGAGGTTGCCCTTCTACAATCCATCTTTCTTTGCAATATGTTCATGTTCACTTTCCTCGGGCAGAGGTCAGCACTCCCTCCTCATTCTCAGTGTCCTGCCTTTGTCCCTTCATGACATTGACCATATTATCCAGTCATTATTTTTCTGCTTGCCTGTCATGCCCACTATACTGTAAGCTCCAGGGTACTCAAGAAGTGTTTGCTAACATGAATTTAATTATTTCACTCCAGCCTGTAAACTTGGCATAGGAGGTGGATAGGGAGAGAAGTTGAGCCTCAGCAATGTATAGTGGCTTGCATGTAAGTATCATGGCACTGGGTGACAGAGCTGAGATTTGGATTGGCATCTCCAGGCTCCTAGGTTTTAAGTACTGGGCAAATTTCTCATTGTTCTTTGGATCAACTGACCAAATTATACCTGTCCTTTGATACTGGGCTATGTGCTTTTAGGAGGCTGGCTACTATACTATCCATACTTACTTGAAGAAGTTTCCAACACACCTTAAGGAAATTGATAGTCAGGTGAAGGAGCACTTCCTGTTCCACAGCTATACATGAGCTGTCAAACTTCCAACCTTGGGGTATGTTGATGAGTCCTTCATGCTCAGGAGAAAGATTCCATCCCTGGAAGCCTCTCCAGGTCGGGGACCAGACCCTTCCTTCCTCTGGTCCCACAGCTGAGGGTGATTGGTTACTATGACAACTCCTTCCCACATGACAGTCTCAAGTCACAGTCCTACTGCATCTCAAAGGCCAAGCCCAAGTGATTGAGAAGTGTAGGACTTGGGAGTAATGTCAGCAACTTGAGGGATCAGAGGTGGGCAAAGACAATGTCCATTGTACTTGGAGTCTTTCTCCTTCTCCTTCATCTTTTAAAGAAAGTTGAGGATTTTGTAGGATGTAGTTACAATTGGTCTCAGGTTGTCTCTGATGTACTGCATTGGGCACTGAGTAGGAGAGGAGTGAGGATTTCTGGACTCCAGGCCCAGCTTTTGGGAAAACTCAGCTTCTCAGGTACTGATGTGCCAGAGCCAGCTGTCTTGGATCCCAGGTGCCATGGAAAGGTAGGAAGACACCATTGGACACCAGGGCTCATCAGCAAATCTTCCTGCTTGGTGTAGGATGCCAGTGATTTGGAATTAAAAAGTAAATGCAGGTAAGTCTACATTTTGTGGAGATTAACTTCTGTAAACTAGATTGCTGTCCTGGTCAGAGTGAAGTCTGTCCAAGTCAGCTCAGGCTGATAAAATGAAATGTAGCTTGATTAAACCACCTAGATTTAGTTCTCATGGTCTGGAGGCTGCAAGTCCAAGACCAAGGTGCTGAAATTGGGGACAGAGCTTTGTGTTGTCCCATAACTGGACAAGAACTCGAGAGAACAAATGGTTGAGAGAGAGTCAAAGTCACTTTTTTCATGGACTTACCCTTACTGTATCAATCGCTATGGCCTCCTCTACCTTCACAGCTGGCAATGTCATGTGGCAGCCATAAGGCTTAGAATCTCCCTGACTTCCACTTGCACCAGCTGGAGAAAATTCTCTGCTTTTCAAGGGTTCTTGTGGCTAGGTCAAGGCTAGTTGGATAATCACTCTTTTGTCATGTCACTGAGCACATTCGCAGGAGCATCAACTCTTCTCCTCCAGAGGTCACCTAAGTACTCTGTCCATCCCAGGGGCTCATCAGCACATCCAAATCCATTTCTGACTCATTCCACATCAGGTCCCAATGCTGGACCCTTCCCCTCCACATAGATTAAGTTCTGACTGGGGATGCTAGACGATTAAGAGAAAAGATCTGACCCCATGTGTGTACAAATGGTAAACAGACTCCATGACCTATGGAGTTAAAAGGTGGTTTCCTGAACATGTGGATTTTCCTAGCACATTTCTGGGACTGGAAGTCAGGAATCTCAAAATCCTTTTCATAGTGCTTCCAAGTCTACATTTCACCTGTTCAAAAAGTTTGCTTAGTCTTCAGTAGAGTTTTCTAGCTTTATGACTGTGGGTGGGCAAGAGATCTAAGCACTCTGTGGCTCAGTTTCCCTCTGGTAAAATAAGGATGATCACTGTATCTACCTCCTGGGGAGGTTAAGGGTTAGAATTAACGCAGCAAATGCTGAGGACACATAAACATTGCCAAGCAGGTAAAAGAAATAACAGCACATGTACAAAGCAAAGGTCATAAAGCATTCAGATTTCAGATGCAGCTATAGTGTTACAAATTTATGGAATAGAATGGATCGTTTGCTGTGAAAGCAAGCTAAGTGTCTTTAATGACTGGGACTATTCAGGCAAATCCTGAATATTGCCAACAGTGACAACCCCATCACCCAGGTTGAATAGCTGTCCTGAGGTTGCTATGACTGGAGCTCTTTAGTACCCAGGGTGAAGGTGGGCTCATGTTAGTGGGTGAATATGAGGCCTGATCACCCACAGCACTTGGGGGAAGGTGATTAGGGCACTTTGCCAACTATCCCTGGTTAACCCCATGGAGGCAAAGAAAATATGGAGTTTTATGCTTTGGATCTGAAATTTCCCTCAAGAGCTCATGTTTCCAAGGTTTGGTCCCTATTGTAGCAGTGTTCAGAGGTGGGGTCTTTCAGTGGTATTGGATCATGAGGGCTCTGTTCTCATGAATGGATCAATCCATTGATGGAGTCATAACTTAATGGGCTATTGGGAGGTGGTAGAAACTTCAGGAGGTGGGGATTAGTTAGAATAAGTAGGTCACTGGAGGTGTGCCTTGAAGGTTTACCTCGTCCCCAACCCCTACCTTCTTTGTGTCTGCTTCCTAGCCACCATGAGGTCAGCAACTCTGCCATTGTCATCCCCACTTAGCCATGAGGGTCTGCCCTACCACTGGCCTAGAAATAACGGAGCCAGCTGACCATGAATTGCAACCTCTCAAACAGTGGAACAAAATAAATCTTTCCTTCTTTAAGTTGGGTTTGTCAGGTGGCCTGAGGTCATCCACACCCATCCAGACTTCCCAGTAATGGACTTGTTCTTTTCCCTTGTAATTCACTGGGACTGTTCAGGATTTCTTAGGCTCCCTGTAATTTTTACTGAGAGTTTTAGAGTTTTCCAGCAGTTTATTTGGATTGCTTCATTGGCAGTTATATCTCTCAAAAGCAGGTAATTGTGTTACTTCATTATAGAGATGCTTCTATTACTGGGATCAGTGAATGCCCATTTTGTTTTGAATCATTTTTGCACTATATTTTTTTTGGTCTATGTTGGAAAGTGGAGAAATTATAAACATGAGTGCTTATATACTGAAACAAGAATTGTAATGTGTGTTTATATGTGTGTAGATGAGTGTGTGTGTGTATATATGTATGTATGAGTACACACACATATCACATACACACATTTGAATTTATATTTTTGTATTTGTGTTTTTATGAGTATGTGTGCATCTGAATGTGTACGTTATGTGTACGTGTGCACATACGTAATTGTGCATATGTGACTGATATGCACATATTTGTGGTATGGATATGTGTATTTATACATGCATATCTATATACATGTACATGTTTACAGATAGTATACACATATATTTGCATGTGTGTGTTTATGAGTATATACATACATATATCTATGTATATATTTGTGTCTATGTGTTTGTGTATATGTGTGCACATTTGTATAGACATATCTATATGTGTGCATGTATGAATATGTTTGTATATATGTGTGTGTGTGTGTGTGTGTGTGTGTGTGTGTGTGTGTGCAAGCCTGGTCCCACCTCTACTAAGGGTGAATTTGCCGGGCAAGGGCCTTGGTCAGCCTTGTTCATTTTTTTATTTTAACTTTTTTGGTGGACTGGGGTTTGAACTCAGAGCTTTGTGCTTTCAAAGCACGTGCTCTACCACTTGAGCCACAGCTCCTATCCATTTTGGTCTGGTTATTTTGGAGATGGGGTTTCTCAAGCTATTTGCCTAAGCTGGCCTTGAAACCGGAGGTTTGGACCCTTGCCCAAACTCCTGAGATTCCATATGCCAGGCCTGGTCACCCACATCTAAGTGCCAAATAAAGAGGCATGATGAAGGTGGAGAAAGGAGATTTATTGCACAGCTCGGGACATGCTGTGGGAAGAGGCAGAGTAAGTACTCTGGTCATCTTTAGCTATCTTTGGGGTAAAGACATGAGCTATAGGTCTAAATAGACAAAAGAACTGGAGGCAGGGGCATAGGTAAACAGTCCCAGTCACAAGTGTGTTCTGGTTGACCATTATCTCAGTCCAAGAGTTCCCAGAGGGGTTCCAGAGAAGATGTTATCACTGTCTCACTTGAGGGGAGCATTCTGGTTCCCATGAGATGATTACTTCTGCTCCAGGATGCAGCCTCATCATTTTAGGTAATGGTCCTTATTTGGAGGGGTGGTCTGTCCTGCACATTCCATTGTTCCTTATGGGAAGTTTTAGTCCCTTATCATAAAGATGTTATCAGCTCTGTCCTTTTTGGAATCTAAAGTGATCACAAAGTGACAGCAAAGAGAATGGTTTAGAGCAAAAACAGATACAAAACAGATGCCAAGCTTCTCCTGTTTATAGTTAATTTGTGGGACCAAGTAAGGAGTCAGTGCTTTTCAGCAAAACTATTTTGAGCACCTCTTATAGTTTTAAACCACGATCCTCCTGATCTCAGCTTTCCAATTAGCTAGGATTACAGGTATAAGCCATCAGTGCCTGGCTAGCCTTTCCTATTCTATTCTATTCTATTCCATTCTATGACATCAGAGAGAGAATACCTGCCCATAAGGTCCTGGTCAGAGATGAGAACTTGAACAGTTCAGTGTCAGTTGTTCACTTTGGTGGAGAGGAAGGGTCTGTGGAAGGTGTTGGAAGGACATACAGAGCTCCGTCTTTGGTGTGTATTGGGCTGAGTATCTGGAATTTTGAAGTTGCATTCATGGACCACTGTGAATCAGAGCTCACTCAACTGTGCTTGGTTCTGTGCTGGGCTCTGTTCACACTGAGACCTCATAAAAGTGTCCTGAGACCTCAGGCCTGCATTTGCCTTAAGAAAACTGCTGAGGGGTTTCCACTATGACAATCACTGTCCCTTCTTTGTGCAGCTCATAAAAAAAATTGTTTTCTAGCTCTCAGTGTTGGGAGAAGCTTTGCTTCTAAAGATCTGGCATGTTATTCATTTGCATAATTTTGTAACTGAGACCAGCTGTTAGTAGTTGAGCAGAGGACCAGTAATAAGGGTGGATATCACCATCACCATCACCATCACCATCACCATCACCATAACCATCACCATACCAATTACTGAAATCAGAAAATCCAGAAACTGTAACCAAATGTAAGGTGGGGGGAAGCTGAGAAGGGAGCTGGCTTTTTGCATGTATTAAGTGTTACTGTGTGTGGCAGATAGAATTCTGAGATGGCTTCCCAACATTTCCCACCCTAATCCCAAAAACTGAATGTGACAGGTGTAGTCTTATGATGCTGGAGCGTTAGATGGTGGAAAGGATTTTTTCCAATGCAGGCAAAGTTAGGGTTTCTGTTTGGTCTACATGTATCTGCCAGTAGGATAATTTAATGAGGGGGCCTTTAGGAGGTGATTAAGCTATGAGGAGGAGCCCTCATGCATGGGACTAGCACCCTCATAAAAGAGGATGAAGGGAAGACCTGTGGTCCCTTCCCCCCATCTGCCTTCCACCACAAAATGACCTGGCATTTGACCTCTTTGAAAGACATAGCAATGAAACACTAAGAACAGCCTCACAGATGCTGTACTTTCTGACGTCTTGGTTTTGAACTTCCCAGCCTCCAGAACTGTGAGAAATAAATTTCTCTTGTTTATAAATGGTCCAGTCTCAGAGGTATTTTGCTATAATAGCAGGAATGGACTATAGTAGATAGTTACTAATACTTTAACTTTAAAATAAGAGACTATTCAGGTGGTCCTGACCTAATCCCATGAACCTTTCAAAGCAGAGAATATTTTCCAATTGACGGTGGAAGTGGAAGTCAGAGAAAGACAGAGGTGACAGGGTACCCGATGCTGGGGATTTTCTGCTTTCTGGATTTGACAAGGATCTGAGAGCAACCCCTAGGAGTGAGGATAGTGCCAGGCCACATCCAGGGAAACCAAAACAAGGACCTCAGTGGAAAACATTGAGGAACTTCAGGCTCAGGAGTCACAGGAGAGTGTTCCCTGGAGCCTGTGGGGAAAGCACAGCATGGCTGGGCTGACTCTTGGTTTTAGTCTGTGAGGGCTGAGTCCAGGCAGAGAAGCCAGCTGAGCCCTCAGGTCCTCAGGGCTATAGACTTGTATGATCGAAATGGGTGTTGTCCAAAGTTGTAGTTTGTTGTGCCACAAATAACTAACACATGGGTCAGTTTCACATGAGGATTGAGCACCTCCCAGACACTACCAAAGGGGCTGCTGGGCAGGGCAGGGCACTATCCAGGGGCTTCTTGTCTCTGGGGCACTGTTGATGGCTGTCCCCCCTGCATCTGTGAGCAGACCACACAGGGGTAGTTGCTATGGTTTGGATATGTTTTGAGTGTGTACCCCAAGCTTCATGTGTTGGAAACTTGGTCCCCCGTGTGGTGATGTTGAGGTGTGGGGTCTTTAAGAGGTGGGCATGATTGCAAGGTCATTAGGTCATGGGGGCATGCGATCAGGAGGAAGTAACATTGACCTCTTTGAGTTACTTCTTTCGAGAGCAGACTGTTAGAAAGTGAGGCCACCTTATGTACTTGATCCTGCTTCTGACTAGTTCCCTTTCTACTTCTATGCCATGTTATGACACAGCCAGGGGACTAGCACCATGCTGTTTGAATCCTCCACCCACTAGAATCATGAGCCAAATAAATGTCTTTACCTTATAAAGTGTTCAGCCTCAGATATTTTTGTTATAGCAACATAAAACAGACTAAGACAGTGCTCCTTCCTGTTGTACTGATGTAGGGACTGGAGGCTCCCCAGCTCAGGGGCTCACAGGTGCAGACCCCACCAGCAGAGATGAGCACATGCTGAGGCTATGGTGGGACACACTCGGATAAGGACTGTGTCTCATTGTCTTCCTTCTTCCTGGAGGACAGATGTGACCGTGAGGGTAGCAAAAGTAGCCGTCTCTAGGGATATAAGGACCTTGTAACATCTCTTTAATTCAGCTTTCACTTTGATGGGTGAGGCTTTTCTGATGAAATGTGCGTGGCTTAAATCTGAAACTGTAAACCTAATAGGAATTTTGTTCGCTTCATGAGTCAAGATAATTGTGCTTTGAAAAATGTTTTCAACATAACATTAATTTTGACCTTTACACAAACAGTGACATCAGTGTTTGTAAAATGAATGTTCATGCATGACACAGTCCCCATTATCACCTTATCAGCTTTCCTAGCTGCTGCTGCAGTAGAGGCTGTGGGTGTTTAAAATAAGCATCACTTATTTTCATGCTCTTGCACGACCTGGGCTGGCAATTGAATGAAAGTTTCTTTTTTCTTTTCTTTTTCATCCTCTGTAGGAGCCTCAAGAACAAAGGCATTGGGCAGCCATTTCGAAGAGTTTGTTCTCACATATGGAACTCAGCCATTGTGGAAGTGTGTTAAAAAGGGAGAGCAAGCCTGGCCTGGGGCCTCTCCTTCTCCACCCCAACAGCTGCCTGGTACTTATTCTTGGTGGGATTCATGAGAAGAACTGACAACCCCTTTCTACATCCTTGTTTATGATCTTTAATGTGAAATATTTTGAAAACAGGTTGAAGACTCATGCATATTTTCTGGTTGGATCTGTTGCCTTCTTGAAATGATTTGGTACATTCTCTGTCTACCTGTAAGCAGGTTTTCAGGTTACCCTCCTAATCTGGCTCAGGTCATTCTGGGGAAGAAGCCCTGGACAGATGTGGTCCATGTAGAATTTAAAAGAGAGAGTTTTTTTTTTTTAAGTTCAGGCAAAACTCACATAACACAAAATTTATCAGTGAAACTATTTTGAAGTATACAGCACAATGACTTTTAGTGTATGAACAATATGGCAGAATCGTTACTGCTATCTATCTTCAGAACATTTTCATCACCTCAGAAAGAAACTACGCAGTAGCTGTCACATTCCCCACCCCAAACACACTGGCAATCAGTCACTAACCTGCTTTCTGTCTCTATGGATTCACCTATTCTGGGCATTTCATATAAATGGATGATTTGGATTTGTCTTTTTTTTTAATTTGGCTTCTTCACTTATATAATATTTTCGAGGTTCATTCATATGTAGCATGGGTCCTAATGTTCTTCCTTTTTCATATTCCAGTAGTAATATTCCAGTGTATGGATATACCACATTTTCCCTATTCATTCATCCATGAATGGCCGTCTGTTGGCCATTATGAGTAAAACTGCTGTGGACATCTGTGTACAGGTTTGTTCTTGAACCCCATGGTGAGCTGACTGTTGGGTCTTACTGAAGCAGTGGATCAAGCTTCCTTTGGTGAGTGCCTGTGATTGAGACTTTAATTCATTAATTCACTGTCCTTGGATTTGTTTTTTTTTTTTTTCTCAGAGAAGACCATCTCTTTTTTTGTTAAATACAATGGATTACTTAATGGTATTCTGGAAGGAGCATAATACTGTAATCTTCATTGCCTGAAAGCCTTCCTAAGTTTCGTCTTGTCAAGAAGGCCTCCATGTGCAGGTGTGTGTGTGGGTCTCTCTTTCCCTCTCCCTCACCTTCTCTCTCTACTTTCTCTCTCCTCTGTCTTTACTCTGCCTCTCTCCCTTTCCCTCTCTCCATCATCTTTTTCAAAGGATTCTTTGATGATACTTTCTGACTTCTGGTATCTTTGTATCCCTAAAAATCTACCCACTATTCTCTGACTTATTGAGTCTTTGAAGACCATATATGTTTATGGGATGAGATTGACTCCATTACCATCTTAAAGATGGAAATAAAGGCATCAGATCCTTCTCTGAGAACTCTGCTTTTCTCTCATAGCAATCATGGGTTTCTCAAAGTGAGGAATGTACCCAGATACATGGGAATGGGTTGTGGCTTCATGCCAGGGTGCTGAATAAGTCTGATCTTCTGTGTGGGTGGCATTTGCTGTTAGGAAGATGGGCTTAGGGTTGAGGTGATTTGGAACTAAATGTGGGGTTGGAGGAAGTTGATGGCTCCCTGTCCAGCCTGGCTCTGGACCATTGCCTCTGTTCAGGGTAAGCTCTCTCCCTGAGAAGGCAAACAGGACTCTGAAGAGATTATAAAGCATGGCACACATAGCTCACTAAGAGCAATACCTAAGAGCAGAACAGAGCTGAACTGGATTATAGCCGCCACCTCTCTTCATCTGGGGTGAAGTGTTGAAGTCCTTGCATGTGGCAGACACCCAGAATCATTCAAAGTCTTGGCTGCTCAAGGCTTCTGTGCTTTGTTCTTTGTGCTACACTCCACACTGTGTCAGGCTGATGATGGCCCCAAACCGCATGTCTGCAAACAATAAAGCCTCAGCTTAGCAAAATAGCTTTTTAATAGAGACCCCAGAACCTGCTCAGTGTGACTGAGGTATCTGCAGAATTTATGTTTCAAGCTCTCCTAAGGGCTTGATCTTGTGGAGTGGGTCTTTGGGTAACATTGGCTACCCTGTTTAAATGGCTATTTTTTCTGGGCTTTTCTTTTTAAAATTTTGACCGTGATACACCTTTGAATTCAGGTGCATAACAGGTACATACAATAAGTACATGCATCGGCTTTCTCTGATTCTCTATCTGTGGTGTTTGCACTTCAGTGGGGAATGGTGGCAGTTCCTGAGAGCTGAGAGCACATGCTCTTGCTTATTTTGGCAGCTCTGGGCTCTGCCTTCTGTCCCTTGCGTGTCTTGTCCGGTAGAGTCTAGCACACTGTCACTGTAGTCCTTAACACCTTTTCCTGCTCATGGGACCTGAAATACTTTCATACTTATGTATTTATGATATGTGTGTGTGTTTTTGTGCATGTGTGAAAGAAGCCACTTGGTGCTGCTATAGGGAGATCTGTCATCACCTCATCCTTGCTCTGCATTCTTTAAAAAATGCAATTTACCCAGTGCCTCTGGGAAAGTCTATAAAATTCAAAGAAGATAAGCAAAACTGTGGCTAATTAAATGTTTCATGCTTATCATCATTAGCATATTAATGAGCTAGAATAAATGCAATACTTGGTTAAGCAGAAGTGTATATGTGCCCTGCATCTTTTTTTATGGTGTGTTTTCCCATGTATCATTCTGTTTACAGTACATTTGCTTCATGTTTATAGGGCTATTATATGGAGCAATGTGGCCTGGCAGAAGAGGATGCTGGTTGAGACAGATCAGGAATCCACAGTGTAGTTCAGACCTCTGGCCCACTGACTTGGAGAAAGTCAGGCTCTTGAGTGTAACTCCACCGGGGAGCATAACTCCTTTGGGGGCAGAGGGGCAGTTTCTAACATGTGACAGCTCAGACCCAGGGAGGAAATAATTCCTTTCCCTGAAATTATTGCAGAATATCAGTGGTATTGTTGGCGGCAAAATGGTGTTTTCAGAAGACATTGGTTCTTGTGTTCCAGCATGGAAGAATCCAAGCAGAATGCATGGGTATAAATGGGGTTTATTAAAAGTTAGGGAAAGGGAAATACAAAGGGAGCATGGTGGGTGCAGATGGAGTTTGCTGGCAGAGACAGCATATTTTCCTCTTCATGTGCTTTTAAAACCTACACTAACCCATGGTGGGGGCTGACCCAGGTGATTCCCACCCAATAATGAACAAATGGGGAGGGGCATGGGCAGTTCCCAGCCAGGTGAGGGTGGTTTAGACCATCCCTGGGCAAACCTACATGAGTGCCAAACATTTTCTACTTCTAGCCTGCCTCAAATTCCTTCTGAGAGACAATATACCAAAGATTTCTTTTTTGGAGGTTACTGAAGGGGGCAGTCCATCTTCAGTATCTGCTTCGAGCTGACAAGGGGCAGCAGATCCTACCTATAAAGGGAAATTGTCTCTCCTATTTCTTTCCCTTGGGGCTCATTTGGACACAAGGTGTCTGAACTATTGTCCAGCAGAGTTCACTTTTCTCCTCATGGAGATCTCATTTGTTTGTAGAGATTAATAGCCTTGTTGTCTCATGATTTGGGTCCTATTTTATTCTGGAAGAGTTAAATCTGATTTAGAAGACATGACTCAAACACTAACAATGATAGGAGCATCAAAAGGGGTCCTGCCAGGTGTGGCAGGAATGATAAAGTAATTTTGAAAAGTGATAGAGAGTCTTATGATTACTTTGCCTATAGGTGTTTATACCTGTAGCTATTTATAAACTCTTAGATGGCCCTCTATTTTGAACTATGACTATAGTGGGCAGTTAAAGGCTGACTACATGAGGGGTCAGGTATACTAGAGGGCAGGTGTTAGTCTAGTGAGACAGTAAACATTAATGAGTTAGTTTTGTACAAGAACAAGTCCCACGGTGTTCCAAAGCAGAATTCAGAGACCATTGAAAGTTATATTGCCTTTGTTTAAATAGAAGGCCTTGGCCAAAGACATGAATCTGCCTTTTGTCAAAAGCCTATCACGTGGGTAAGAACCCTCTTTTTAAAATCTCTTGACTTTGGTTACTTTTAGAGGTCTGGCATAATTGACTCCATCTGCATCTGGAGAAGTCCCTTCATTTGTCCTTTTGAACTGTCTTGGTGACTCAATGCCACTTGTTCCTCTAAGAAGTTGGAGGACATGACTGCTCATGTCCTCTTGAACTGTTTTTCTGAACAGCTGTCTCTGAAGATTTTGCCAATTTGATAGTTTTGTCCCTTGGAGCAGGAATGCTTCTCCTGGAAATTCCAGAAAGTCAGAAGGTGGGTCAACACATCAAACAGATCAGAAGATCAAGGGCAAACACAACAAGGGGATTGGACTATGAGCACATGATAAAAGTGAGAGCACACAAGGAAGGGGTGAGGATAGGTAAGACACCTAAGAAACTAGCTAGCATTTGTTGCCCTTAACGCAGAGAAACTAAAGCAGATACCTTAAAGCAACTGAGGCCAATAGGAAAAGGGGAACAGGTACTAGAGAAAAGGTTAGATCAAAAAGAATTAACCTAGAAGGTAACACCCACGCACAGGAAATCAATGTGAGTCAATGCCCTGTATAGCTATTCTTATCTCAACCAGCAAAAACCCTTGTTCCTTCCTATTATTGCTTATACTTTCTCTACAACAAAATTAGAAATAAGGGCAAAATAGTTTCTGCTGGGTATTGGGGGGGGGGAGAGGGAGGGGGTGGAGTGGGTGATAAGGGAGGGGGTGGGGGCAGGGGGAAGAAATGAACCAAGCCTTGTATGTACATATGAATAATAAAAGAAAAATGAAAAAAAAAAACAAAACAAAAATGATGCAAAGTAAAAAAAAAAAAGATCAGAAATCAATGCCAACGGGACCTTTTTGGGCAGATTAAGCAATAAAGATTTATTTAAAAAATGTATTTAATTAGGCTGGGCCTAATTAAATCTAACTGTTTGTCCAATAGGGGATGTACTGACACCTTTAAATTGCTGTAAAGTGTTAGCAGGTAACAATTATAAAGTTTCTATAAGGAAAATACAAAATGATCCCAATACTTAAGTCCTGGTTGATAGATAAGCACTTGTCAGAGTCATTTTTCATGGGCTTGCCTGTAAATTTTCTGGAAGGATCAGAATTGTAATGACAACACTTAAAGTGACCATGGCTAATCACAATTTAAACCTTGAATTTTCGTTAGGTAAAGTACCAAGTTAATGGTTGTCAGTACTGTCAATACAGTGCTGACAATTTAAAACCTTAACTTTTCCAGTGGTTAGGGGAAAGCAGTGCTAGTAATTTTAAATAGCCCCTGTGTTGATGCTCAATTGTATATTATATATATTATTTAGTTAGTGTCACATAAACCAATGTTTCTCTGACAAACAGATGTCAGGTGAACCAATGTTTATATGACAGACATTTGTCAGACCTAAATGGTAGAACATTTAGCATTTGTTATAAAGAGTATAAATGTGGAAGACCTTATTAAATAGAATGTACCTTAGATAAAAGAACTATAGCTGTTTACAGTATACATTTTTAACTTTGTAAATGATTTATAATATTTAGATACACGTACAAGGCACTAACAGTATTAGAACAATTTAAAAGAATTTTTACTTAGTTTAAATTTAGTTTTACTGTGTTACCAGAAAAATACCTTAGGGTTTTGGCAGGATGTAAAGCATAGTAAATAATTGTAAATGGGCTGTATAGAGAGCTAGTTTTCTTATTTTTGGTTAGCAGGATCAAAGCATCTCCCAGTACTTAAGAATACAGCCAAGTGGATATGCTGGTTGGTGGGAAGAGAGAGAGGGAAGGGAAGGGGGAAAATCCATTCAACTCTCCATCTCGCATGAGAGCTCCTAAATGGAATTCCCTATACTGGTTGGTGGAGAATGAGAGAGAGGAAAAGGAAAGGAGGAAAGTTGCCCTTTCAGACACAGAAAAATGAGAACTTTCTAGATCTGCAAAGCATCCTTTTTGAACATTTTGAAAGCCTGAACACAGGTCCCTCCAACCTGTTTCCATCAGATGTCTCTGGAGCAGTGAGTAGCAGAGTACTTTGTCTTTTGAGCCATCTGTTCTCCCAAGGGCCTGTGTCTTCCACCCCAGCATGAGGGTTTTTTAGATGGGATGCTGGTCCTGGATGTTGACCCAACTGTTAAAACAGCAGCACTATTATGCACTGGGCAAAGAGGCTGATACCAAAACAACATGTAAAATGAAAAGATAACAATATGTAGGAAGACAATCTGTTGATTGTTACAAGGGAACCATCTTAATATGAACTTTTTGTACAACCAGTACAAAATTAACTATCAAATCTAAACAGCACCAAGGTAAGCTTAGCCGATACAAGCCTATTGCTCATGATTAGTTTTCATATCAGGCCATGGGGATGTAGTTAGCTTGTAAACTGAGAAAAATGGGAGAACATGCATATTTTAAAATAATAAACCAATTAGGATTAATGTCTCAAATAATTAGATACAGAAACAAAGATAAGGAGTAAACATAAAGTTAGGTGACCCAATAACTGAGGGCCATGACTTATATGTTGTTAAGAAATTATATCCTAGACTGTTGATGTTAACTACCAGAATGAGTTGGGATACATAGCAGGGTTGTTGTTGACCTTCATGTAGCCCCTGGAGCCCAAAAATAACAGGCTCAGTCACTGGGAGTTAATGATGCACATAACTTGGTATTTTTGGATTAATTGCCTTTTTGTAGACTCCTAAAAACTTAAGGTTTTATTATCCCATTTGGAGGATGAGCTTTTGTTTGGTTTTGGTAAAATTTTGTATCAGTCTACATCACCAAAAGATATTGATAATTATTTTGATAAAACAGAGACCCATTTTAAAATATACATTAGTACCTTAAATTCTGACCTTAGAAAACTCTCTAGGCAAACTTTAGACTATAGCCAACCCAATCACACATATGTAAACTTATAAGTTATAGGACCTTAATTTGTATCTTGAAACAACCTTTGTAAAAACCTGAATTTAGATAACACTGTTTTAAATAAAACACTTAGTAATCTTATACCTTAAAAGACTTTGGAAGAAAATTGAATTAAACCACGTTTTTAATAATGGCAACCTTCAAGAACACATGGGTCAATAAACCTAATTATAAGAGTTAAATGTAAATTACACTCATGATAGAATGAAACAGAGATTATTGTTTATATATATATATATATAATTTTATATATATATAAAATTATATTTATATATATATATAAAATTATATATATATATATATAATTTTAGTTTTAAGGCAGAGACTAGTTAGGCCTGTTTGGGATTAGAACTTTTGATATCTTTTGAGACAGTTATATACATTAACTTTATAAAAGCAGCTTGAGAACCATCCTGAAGACACACACACACACACACACACACACACACACACACACACACAGATATTTTATCTAGGTATTCCAAAGAATGTAAGTGTGCATAATGAGCTCAAAAAAAGTAAAAATTAAGTGGTCACAATTTATATGAGACAAAGGCATTGACAGAAAACACACACAATGAAACACAAAGCAATCACATTAATTTGGAGTTTACTCTTACTAAACAAACCACTTCTTGTCAATATTTTTAATAGAACAGTCAGCTAGATTCCTAAGTAGCTCATAACAGATCTCCAGTACACTCTACCCTTCGTCCCATCCTTAGTGGACCAATGCAGTAAAAACAACATGTATAGAACTGTATTATTTTAACCACAAGTTAGTTATAATTTTCCTAGAGGATGGCAAGATGGCATCTCCATGAGTTTCCTTTTCACAGGGAGTGGCAAGATGGTGCTGGACACGTGGTGGCTTCATCATGGAGGCAGCATTCCCTGTGACCACGTGGTCTCTCCAAAGGATCTCTCAAATGGAACACAAGGACATGTTACATGTAAATATAGACTCAAAATAGCAATCTGCTATAGGAATAAAAGGAATCCCCCCTTTCATGTGGACAGTTGTCCATATGAGTTAGTCGTCCTAATGAAAAAGGCCAAATAAATCAAAGCAAGCTAAGGTGGGATTTAAAAGTTTCCTTAGCCTCCTTGTATGTGACGTCACTTGGAGAATTAGTCATAGGTTGTAGAACTTTTTTTCTTTGAATTAATGTCCTGTCTTTTAGTTTTAAAGCCTTATCTAAATTTAGGATTACTAGGGCTAGGGCAAATGGCAGTAAACCTTTAAGCTTTGTTGTTGTCCAGTTTACTCCAGGTGTTTGTAATTAGATGCTGGGTTTTCTCACAAAGGGGCTTTGTTATTACCAAGAAAGCCAAGAATTGAAGTCCTGTGGAATGCAGCCATTGGCAGATCTACAGTTTAGAAAGGACCTTAAATAAACTTAAAACCTGACACATTACACTGAGCTATAGAGAACAAAGACTTACTAATTTTAAAACAAAAATAATTAATTGTTAAGAATAAAACCTCTAATTAAATTGCCTATTTAAAATTCCCATACATAGGACACATTCTTTTTAACTTCTTGGTTGTAAGTAAGCCTAATTTTATCAGCAGAGAACAGTTAAATTAGAAGGTTTTTAAATGTTGATTGGATATTGCATTCTAGAATAATAATTATGATGGACAGCATTAATTAGTACTATTAAGTTTTTTATCTCAAGTATATATTTAAAACTCATATTTTAGTGTAAAAATGACATCTTATGAACAGAATAAATTTCCCCTTTAAATTTTGCCTTTAGAGTAAATGAATTTTAAGTGTTACAATTTTTTAAAAATTAAGGGTATACTTTATGGGTGACCAGTGTCAAATCCTTAATTAAATGACACTTTTTAATTTTAGAAAACATACTTAAGAGAATTTCAATATAGTTAACACTTAAAGACAGTACCAATTAACTTCACAGCTACACAGATGTAGGTGTGCAGCAGTAGGAGAAAGCAAAGCTTTTAGAATTCTTACAAGCTTATGAAGGTGGTGCCAGTTCCCCCAGAGTTGTTTTTTATTGACCAAGTGATAGTCACTTTGTATTAAAAATATAACTTTAGCCCTGAGACAAGGAAGTGTGACCTCAGGGTGAGTGTTTCCTCAACCTTTGTAGGCTAGGGGACAAGAAAACATGGGCAAGAATTGGGATCTAGTGGCCAGGGGAAACAGAGGTGTGGCAGGGAAGGGACCAGTTTAGAGGAGGAAGAGGGAGAAGGCTACGGACCATGGTAAACAGAATAAAGAGTAGTCCTGGCCTTGGGCCCAGGGCAGTGTCTGCTAGGGGTGATGCCTTTAATATTTCAAAGAAGGCAGCTGCGGAACTCAGCCTTGTAGGCACTGGTTCCTGGGGCGTGCAGTTGTGCACACCATTGCTAAGGCTGTGCGCCCTACTTGCCCTTGCTGTACCCCACTGCCCCACTGTGCCCTGCCACTGCCGGCACCGCACATTGCCACATGCTACGCACTCCATCTGCCATTTTCCGTGTGACCCGCTCTGAAAGTGGCAGTCTGGACTGGAACTTTTGGGCAGGGGTGGTACTGAGCACTGGCCTGCTGAGGAGTGATGCGTTTGTGCCCTTCCCCCTTGCTGGAGTGCAGGCGGCTTGCACTCACAAGTCCTGGAGGTAGCGACTCTAGTTGCCCTCTTAAACCAGTGGTTAGAGGGAAGAGAGAAAAGAAGAGAAAGAAGGAGGGATGGAGAAACTGAGCCTGAATGGCCAGGGCGTTCCTAATTGTCCCCCACAATGTTCGGGTTAGAGACCTTGGAGTATGATCTCCCATGGTGTGACCATTATCACCAAAGGAAAGGACAGGGGAGAGGGTTAAGGGTTAGGGAGGAAGAAGGGAAAGCATGGCACTGGCCTGCTCATTCTCTGGGAGCCCCAAGCTATGGGGAGAGTGCACTTTGGGCAGACAGACACTACCACCTGCCTCTGCAATGTGACCTGCAGGGAGACCCTTCTGTTGCACTAGACTGGCATTGCTAGCTACTTTCCCTGAGGACAGATCTCAGCCCATTCCCCTGGCAGTGCAGAAGGAAAAATAATGAAAAGATTAAGAGTGACCCTCTAAAGTGTAGAGTCTGGGGGCTCACCATTTCTCCTGGTTTGCTCACCAAGTGTTGATGGCAAAATGGTGTTTTCAGAAGACCTTGGTTCTTATGTTCCAGCATGGAGGAATCCAAGCAGAACACATGGGTGTAAATGGAATTTATTAAAAATTAGGGAAAGGGAAATAAAAAGGGAGCATGGCGGGGTGCAGGTGGAGTTCACTGGCAGAGAGAGCATGCTTTTCCTTTTCAGGTGCTTTTAAAACCTGGGGGCTGAGCCAGGAGATTCCCACCCAATAATGGTGAGGGACATGGGCAGTTCGCAGCCAGGTGAGGGTGGTCTGGGCCATCCCTGGGCAACCTACATGAGCCCCAAACTTTTCCTACTTCTAGCCTGCCTCAGTATTAGCACTTGTACTTTTTTAAAAAGCACATGTTGGGTTTCTGTTATTATTGCTAAAAATGAGCCTTCAAACTTAACAAAAGCCATTAAAATCATGCTGTGCTCATGATTCTGTGGATGAGGAACTGGGGTGGCACAGTCTGTGCTGAGTCCTCTGGGCCTTCTGTCATGGCCGCTTGATTGGGGCTCCAGGGAGAGCGTGTAGCACACAATACATGGTTCATGTTTCCTTTGCTGGCCCAGGCTCTGCCACACTGAATCATCTGTCCCCAGCAGTTCCTGGACCACCTTTTCCCCAGGGCTGCTTCTCTGTTTCTTAAGGTCACTTGCCATATTTTGCCCTTTCAGCCTTCTAGGTATTTGTCCTAGAGTGTGTGCTTATAGAGAGGTCTTAAGTGCAGAACTGAAGCACTCCACCTTGTGCAATAGGGACTTCCAGCCACTAGGATGGAGGAGTAAGTTCAAGTAAAATGAATCAGAGTGGAGTCTGGTGCCAGGTGTGTTCTCTATAAATAGCTATAATTGCTTCCCATGTACGAGCTGTGTACAAGCTCTTCCAGGCAGCTGTATGCCATGCATATCTGTCCTGCCTCTTCTGTATGACTTCTAAGCACCTGAGTTCCTCCTGCCTGGGGAGTCCTGCCTGGGTCTTACTCTTGTCCTCAAGTCTCAGGACAGCACCCACAAAGGGTATCATGGCCCCCACGTTGCTTTCCTTTTGTTCGTGCACTTAGCACTGATGAAAATATTTCCCTCCCTGCTTGTTTCTATTGGACCAGGATGTGAGCTTCATAAGGACTGGATTTAGGTTGAACTCTTTTCCAGCTGTGTCCTCAGGGCCTGGCTTAATAGAGGAAGGGGAAAATTATCACTTTATGATAATATCAGAACATGCTGCTGAGAAAACTGGTGACACAGAAGAAAAATTCTGAGAGGTCCCAGATTTCACTCCAATGGTCAGAGGACAGGGGAAGCAGACAAGCTAACCATTGCAGGAAAAACCAATAAAAAGATGGTTTATGTTGAAATCTTAACTTAAGTCCTATGATAACCAACCAGGAGAGCTGCCCTAAAACTTCCAACCTATCTGGAAACAATTGCTTCTCCTTTTGGACTGTCATCTTGACCCAAAGCTTTCCCCACCTCCAATAATCCCACATTTCTTGTCTATAGCCAAAGTTTAATGTAGACAACTTATACTTTCCTGCCCTAAATTATCATCATAAAACAGTGGTCTTTCTGGTCTAGCCAGCATGTTTTCAACTGCCACCTCGCCCTGCTACTGGTGGTTGTGGGAACTTATCCCGTCCCCTGATCCTTTCCTGGCCAGAATCTGTAACTATAAGCAAACATAATAGGTTCACATATTGGAGAAGCCAAAAAGCAAAACCAAGTGATTAAAGAGTGGAGAAAGATTTCTTATGTACAGCAGGTAGGCAGAGCACTGGGGTTATTTGCCAAGCAATGCTCTTTCTGAACAAAGGAAGTGTGGGAGCTTTATTTGGGGGAGCCTATATGTAATCATATAGGAAAGCACATGCTGGGGAGGGCACATTTTGAGCATGCTCACTTTAGGGTCATTGATGACATGTTCAAAGAAGGAAAATAGTGGATACATTCCTGGGTATGTTTAGCTCAACATCACAGAGCACATGTTCAAAAAGATGGTGGACATGCTTCCGGGCATGCTCAGTTCAGTATTATACCAAGCTAAGTTGGCTTGAGATTGTATGAAAGAAGGAAACAGAGTGACTCGGTGATCTTGGCTGGTTCCTCCCTAGTTTCTCTAAAGAGTTTTTACTTGAAACGTAAAAAAATAACATATTTGAAGGTGTTAATAATATTTTAAAGGACAAAAGCTTTCTCTCCTGTAAGCATAGGAGTTTGCCTCTCAATTAGGTGCTTGCTGCACTTAGTGGCTATTGTAATGGCTCAATGAATCCTCTTACTTCAGAGGTCTTTCAGTCTTGAGTTTTGGCTTAACAACAGTCATACATCAGACTAGAATTTGCTTCTTTTTTATGCACTTAAAAAAATCTCAAAGATTTTACTGAATTTAGGTAAAATTCTTTCATACTAAAAATAAAATGATATCCTCCCAAGAACAACTTCTACCAAAAATCTTTTGTGTGGGTCTTTGCATACAAAGAAATACAAACATTTGTCTCCTTTTGGCTGGCCCTGTGCCTTGGTTCTATCCTGAGTGTGACATCCTCCTTGCTGGGACTTGTGACTCTTGATGGAGTTACTTGGAGCTGAATTACTTTCTGGGTTATTACTCGGTCACCTTTTCCTTAAGCCCTCAGTTATTATTACTGAGGGAAAACCTAGACAAGCCTTCTAGCTTTGCTTGCTTGCAGCAAACTAACGGTTGGACAATACACTATTCATCTCCCAGTAGTTTTCCTATAGGTAGCTTCTCTGCTGTGTGGGTCACAATGATAACAGTTGCCTAGGCTACTTTTCAGGGATGTGGTAACCACTTTGCTGAAAACACTGACTCCTCACTTAGACTTCCAGATGTGTGATAGGGTGATTGGAACAAGACAAAAAATGTTTGACATCTATCTTCATATTTTGTCTGTCTCTTTTGTGGCCTTAACGTTTGGACTAAAGTCACCTCCCAGCCACCATGACTGGAAATACCATCATAAAGGAGAAAGAGAGTCAGTGTCTGAGATTTTCTTGCAAGATTTCTGCCTATTCCCAGAAAAGACATGGATGGTCCTCCCCTTTTAATAAAGACATTTCTATCATTTATCTGTAACTCCTTAACTCCCTGGAGTGGAGAGGCTGACTTGTGAGCAGAGACTCCCACTTCTCTAATCTTTGGTCACTAAATAAAGCTCTTCCTTCTTCCACCACTCTGTCTCTTGAGTCATTGACTTTACCAAGTGACAGTAGAATGCACCTTTTCCCCAGTCACATTATGAGGCTGTGATGATCCAGAACAAGCCTGACAGAGCAGGCAAACCTCTTAGAACCAGAATGGGGGAGAAGATGGACTCCTGTTCATTTTAAGAAATAGGGCCTGGGCTGGTCCTTGGTTCTTCTTCATGTCTCAGCTGAGTTGAGGGCAGCATCTCAGCAGTTTAGAGCATTCTGGATAAAGTCTTGGGATATGGGAATTATTTCTTAGTTTTAAACATAAGTTGTATTTATTTTAAATGTAAAAATGCTATGCTCAGTTTGGTAACCATATGCACCCCTTAGTATGGTGATTCTTGATTCTATTGTTGTATAATGTACACTCTAAGTGTGGCTCTGGGAAAAAATGAAAATCCTTATGTGAACTGTGCAGCTGAGGACATCTTCTGAGCCAAAGGACCTCATAAAAGGCTGTAGACATGAGGTTTGAAGGACTGTGAGTAGGGGGGCAGGGATGGGCTGTATCATGGCACATCTGTGTGGGGTGCTTCCTCCCAAGCTGAGCTGCAGTCATGCCATGGCATTGCAGTAGGGGCCACAGAATGTGACATCACAGTTCTTATTCCTCAACAGGGAGAGGTAAGTAGGGCGCACAGCCTTAGCAATGGTGTGCACAACTGCACGCCCCAGGAACCAGTGCCTACAAGGCTGAGTTCCGCAGCTGCCTTCTTTGAAATATTAAAGGCATCACCCCTAGCAGACACTGCCCTGGGCCCACATGACATTGTACCATGAGGTGAGGGTCAAATGTTAGTCATATTACTGTGATTTTAGTGACCATATTGGGCACCCAGCAGCCACCTTAGATCTTGCTTGGAGACCAAGGGGACATGTGAAAAAATATGACTGATAGGCACACTTTAACCACCTACAGTAGGGGTTTTGGTGTGTGGCTGCTCATTGGAATTACCTGGGAGCTTCAGGAAACCCTGAAGCTGGGCACTCCCTCCCCAGAAGTGGGACTTAACTCAGTTAGAGTGTGAAAGTCACCCTGGTGTTAAGGCTGTGCAGAAGACACTCAGTAGAGCCAGGTGGGGTCTCCTTGATTGTCCAGTGGAAACCGGTGCTTGGGGCTTTGCAAGGGGGAGTGAGTAGCAGACAGGACCACAGGCCCCTGTCACAGAGCCTGCTTCTGAGCCAGCATCCTTTCTGGGATGAAAATGTGGGTAATAAATTGGATTTTTAGCTGAAAAAGATGTCAATATGGAAAAGAGTTGCTGTGATTGGATGGCAGTGTTTACACGTAACCATGGGTAGAGCTGGCTGTCAGAATGTGTTAGAATATACAACAGTCTCACTTTATCAACCATGTGTGTGAAGTATGTTGCTTTCTTGTTTATGACTTTAGGTCACAAACCTAAAGAGATTGGGAAGGGTATCAAAAAAGAGTGGATGATACACACATCCCTAGTTGGCACATCATTTACTGCAAGGCATTTGGGGTGATGTGGAAAACTGCTCAGGAGGTGACCAGACCTGTGTGGATAAGGATTCACCTCACTTCAGCTGCCCTGCTTCTGAGTGGAAAGTTGTGTCCTCTGAGCTTTGTTCTTTCTAGCATTTTCTAATGGGTCTGCCTCAACCTTAGAAATGCTCTAAGCCCCCAATTCCTAACCCTTCCTGCTCATTCCCACCTCTGTGCCTGGCCTTTGTCATGGCATGGCTCAACTCTGTTGATTCCTCACTCCGACCTCACAGTGTCACTGCCATCTGCACATAGGGTCATACGTCCACCTGCAGGATGAGGAGGCACAGAGATGCATGAAGCCCTTGTCAGAGTCCTCTCTCATGATTACCAGGAAGAGAGCCTGGGGATTGAACATGTGGTGATCTCTAACCCTGTCTGTGACAGCCTCAAGATTATCCGTGTCTCTGCCCCTCCCAGTACCCTGAGGTTGTGTGGGTGGAGCACACTGAGGACCTCATGGGACCTTCTGGGACTTAGTGTGGATCCAGAGGGTTCTAGGAGCTTTTGTTCTCCACCCATCTCTCTGGTCCACCTGCCTAGTAGAGGGCAGTAAAGATAGTATAGAAATGACAGTCACTTTTAGAGGCACCGTAAATTTTGGGGGGAACATTTTTACTTAGAGGCAAGAAATAAACTCCTATTCTGGGAAGAACATTGGTAAACTTTCCAGAGAATAACAATCTCAACAATATGTGTTACAGGTGAACCTTTCATGACTCTTTGGAAAAAAACTGTGAAGTCTTTGGGACTTTGAGGGCACTGGAAAAGTGGCCATCCTTATAACTGGGAAAATCCTGGAGTAGCACAGGGATTCTTGGGGATATCTGATGGAAAGGAATTGCTGGCTTGGGGTCATTCATCCTGAGAGGAGGGGAAAGGCCCTCTACTGTGCCATGTCACCCTTGGGCTTCCATTGGATGATATCAGAAATGGCTTTGTGTTGCTAAAGTGACTGTGTGACCCTCAAGTCACAGGCCAGAGAGAGCAAAGGCAGAACATGGAGAAGGTATGGACCTCTGTTCACAGAAAAATTGTTATTTTCTGCCTGCAGATCAGTTGTACCTGGTTTCCATCCTGGCCCTTGCGCTGTGAGGAGTCCACAGCTGGGTTATGAGGAGATGCTAATGCTCAGCCCCTCCTCACCACCTTGCTAGGACCACCTGAAGGACCCGAGAAAGACTGAGGGCTCTAGCCACAGGGGGGTCCTCCCAAGGCTGGCTGCCTAAGAGCCTGCATGGAGTCTCCTGCCAGGAAGAACTACCCAGGGGCCACCTCCTCCTGGGCCTTGGGATCCTAAAACATCTCTGCTTTGTGGTTGATAGCCTCTCACCGCCTTTAGCCTCACTGTATGGTCAACTCAGTCTGAAGGAAGCCCCAACATCCTGCACCTATCTGAGATTTCTACCTCTCCCCTCTTCCCTGGGCTTGGAATTTTGGAAAACAGAAACCAAGAAGTATCTATGATGATGTCATTGTCCTCCCCTGCCACATGCCTCCCTTCAGACACCATGAACACTACTTGTCTGATCAGGGAAAGGAAAATGAGAGGAAAATCCAAAGAGGAACATCACAAGGCATCAGCAAGCCCCTGGAAAGGTAATATGCATCTTCTCTTAATTGAGAAGTGTTTGGGGAACATTGTTTGGTCTAGATAAGAGTTAAACTAATGTTGGCCAGAGATGGTCAATGCTCCTGGCTTTGGGTGAACTAAACTTGGATCCAGGAGCTCAAGTCCAGCAGGATGTAGTTTGGTTTCAGTGGACACAGGCAGGAACCAGGCTCTCCTGTCTCAGGTCAAGATGGTGGGAGGTGAATGGAGAACCTAGTCACCTCTAGGGACAGTTAGTCTGGAATCACAGAGATAGTAATTTTCTTATGTGCTTGGGTTCTGACTCCCCAAGGAGGAAGTGAGGAAGAACCCTAAGAATGAGCTCCCATGCCTCTTCTCCATGCAGAGAGTCTAAACTTTCTGCATCAAGGCCTAGATCAAGGGCCACCTCTGTTAAAAAGAGCTCTCTGCTCTTGGCTACTTGTATTTTTCATTCTCTGAGTGACATTATGAAACTCTTCAGGCACTGGTCCTTGATGTCTTGTTTTGTAGGGATTGGATGGCATCTCCATATTCCTAAGCCCCAAGGACAGGAGCTATATCTGAATCTGGATTCCTCCCACTGAATGGCAGAGTACTCACATGCATTGCTGTCTCTTATTAGATCTCAGGGTAGAAGATCAACACAGTGATCATGGCAAGGATGCTGCCATTTACTGAGGACCCAGAATTTTTATGTTGTATGTAACAGGAAGCCTCACTTTTATAGTCTTAAACCGGTGGATATGTAGTGAGTCATTCAACTAAACAGTACATTGACACCTCAGGTAAAGTTTGCTCCAGGGTTCAGACAATGGGACCAGGGTTCAATAGATCTCAAGACATTTCCTGCTTCATTTCCAGGCAACCTCTCCCTATTATGGTCCCAACAGAGCTGCCAGCACCTCCTAAGCTATCAGCCTTCATTCATGTCAACCAGAAAAGAACAAGTGCCATCTGAACTCTCATGGAAGAAAATGTAAACTTCTTTTCCTCACAAGCTCTCCTCCGTGGCTCAGTGTCTCTGACTGAGTACTGTGTATACCCTCAGTCCACTTGGGGGGCTAGGGCCAAGACAATAGATTGCTTTCCATCCCTGGACCCATAGGGAGTGGGAAAGGAGAGGGATCATCAAGGAGGTGAATCCCACAAAAGAAGTCAGTGTGTTTGATGACAGAATGGGATGAATTCTGGAAACACCTGGCAGAGGGCCACTGTGTGATGTAGGTGCTGTTTCACTTAGTGCCTATTACTGTCCCATGATGTAGATGCTGTTGTCCAAGACAGAACCCAGAATAAAAGAGGTAAAGTGTGAAGGTCTGTGCCTCTGCCTCATGACTTCCTTTTCCCCCCTCAAGTTTTAAAAAATTTTTTATTATTGTTGAACTTGGGGTACATTGTGACATTTACAAAAGTTCTTACAATATATCATAGTTGAATTCACCCCCTCCATCATTCTCCTTTATCCTTCCATCCACATTTCTGGAATAGTTTCAACATATTTTGATATAGGTACACATTTATTAAATGGTTTAATCAAGCTATTAAGATATTCGTCACCTTACATATTGTGTTAGTTAGCTTCAGTCTTTGTGACCTTTAAGTCTTTGTGACAAAATACCTGAGAAAACAATTTAAAAGGAGGGAAGACTTGTTTTGGCTGACATTTTCAGAGGTTTCAGTCTATGGCCAGCTGGCTCCATGGCTATAAGTCTGTGGTGAGGCAGAATATCATCATGACAGAGTGTGTGGCAGAGCAAAAGTGCCACACAAAACTCCTCATGGCAGCCAGGAGAAAGAAAGGGAGACACCAGGGCAAGATATGCCCCCAGTGAGCTACTCTTTCAACTAGGTCATCTCATCTTCTGTGGACTCATCAAGGGATTGCTCCATTGATGAGGTTATCATCCTTATGATCCAATCACCTCTCAATAGAGTCACCAGCTGGGGACTAAGACTTCAACATTTTGGGTGGACATTTTGTATCCAAGCCATAACATATACTTATTTTTATGGTGAGATGATTTAAGATCTATTCTTCTAGCAATTTTCAAGTATTCAATACATTATTATCAACTATACTATGCAATAGACCTCAGAACTTATTCTTTCTGTCTACTTTGTTCCCTTTCACCCATCTTTCCCCACTTCTCTGTTACCCCTCCCACCCTAGCCTCTGGTAACCATTGTTCCACTCTCTACTTGTATGAGTTTAACTTTTTTAGATTCCACATGTAAGCAGTGTAATGCAGTATTTGTCTTTCTGTGCCTGGATTATTTCATGTAACCTAATGAGCCTCCAGGCTCATTATGCTGCCACGAGTGGCAGGATTTCCTTCTTTTTATGACTGAATGGCTTTCCATTGTGCTGTGTACCTCATTTTCTTTATTCATCATTTGGTGAGTACTTGGTTGATCCATATCTTGGCTGTTATAAATACTGCTGCAATGAACACAGGAGTGCAGATGTCTTTTTTACATACTGATTTCAATTTCCTTTGGGTATCTACTCAGTAGTAGGACTGCTGGATCATGTGGCTGTTCTATTTTTCATATTTTAGGAACCTCCATACTGCTCTTCATAATAACTGCACTAATTTACATTTTCATCAACAGTGTGTAAGGGTTCCCTTTTCTCCACATCCTATTCTGAACATGTTATCTTCTATCTTTTTGACAATAGCCATTCTGATAGGTATGCGATAAAACTCATAATGGTTTGCCTTTACCCCTTCGAAAAGGAAATGAGGCAGCCATAAGAGGTTCATTTGGTCACCTACAGTCCATGACTCAGTCATGACAGGTCTATCCAGATTGGAACTCATTTTCTGCTCCTATATCAGAGTTTTGCCATTTGAAAATTCCTTTCTAAAAATTTTCCAGTTGTTAATATGTGTTAATGTAATGAAGTGTATTATTTTTACAAATCATTAAAGTAGAACTCACTCTTTCTGGTGTACAGTTCTATGACTTTTGGCCAAGATCTAGAATCATGATACTAACTCCACAATCAAGCTACATATCCGTTCTCTCACTCCTAAATTCCCTTGCCATGTTGACCCCTCCTTTGTCCTCAACTGGTAACAGAGATCTGTTCTCCACCTTGTTGCTTTGCTTTATGCGGATAACCTTTTAAACATCAAGAAAAGTCATGAACACAACATGGTAGTGCTTTGCATTTCTAGATAACAGTGACTCAAATCTATCATGGATGAAGGCATGCTTTAGTATGAGTTTGCATTAATCAGCAGTCACACCGTCGACATCCTCTGAAAAATGGCTCCATTGAGGGTGTGAGGCACATTGTTCTTTTGTTTATGGGTCTTTTCTAGAACACTATTGATCTAAAATCCCCCTGCAGTAACTCACAGCCCCCAGGTCAGCAGCCACTGTGAGTCCACTAAGCCAGGGCATTGTACAGGCAGTGAAGACAGCAAGAAGGGCCTCATCGTTCTCTTCTTCTATCCTGACAAGCTGGCCCCCAAAGGTAGAGCAGCTTTTATGGCCATGTGTGCACTTATTCTATGTGTAAGTAGCGTAGAAAGAAGAGAGAGAAGAAAGAATTAAGTTTTATCCCCCATTCACATTTTACTTTTCTGATCAAGTGTTGCTCTATTTTCACAAGGAATCTAAAAATCAATTTCACGTCATATTTGTGGGACATCTATGGGCTGTTCGTTCTGTTTGTGTTTACCTTAATGGTAAAATAGTTTTGAGCTTATCAAGAAGAATAAACTCTGGAGAAAGAGTAGTATTAACATATATCAATGGAGAATAAAATCAACCTCACTGAGAACAAAGAAAATAAAGATTACATTTATTTGGAGCTAATTAGGATTCAATCTGGGGTAACACAAATTCAAGCATTCTGGAAATGTGCTGGGAGTTTTTATAAGATGGCAGCTGTGTTTCTGCAAGTGGGTTGGGAAAACATCTTTAGTCAGGAGTTATTGTCAGGACTTATGTGGTCTTATAAGGAAGTGATGAGTACAGTCTAATTTCTGGGTAGTTTTGGGAAGGAGTCTGTTGCACTGAGGTCAGAAGTAGTCAACATGGGTTCAGGAAAGTGCAGTTTGGCCTAGTCCAAAGGTCAGCTCAGCTGTGGTTAGAGTGGTGGTTGTAAGTCTACAGCCTGGTTCTAAGCTTCAGCTGTGGGTTGCCTGAGACCTGACCTAACAAGGTCTCTGACCCCATTTTAACTTCCCAAACCAGCGCTTCATTTCTTTCCTTGACACATACGTGTCCATTGGTATGCAATGTTGCAGTTATGTCTTCTGGGGCTGCAGTGATGGCCATGGTGACATGCACCAGTTAGCAAACTCCTGGTGACAGGGGGTAGCAGTCTATGACCATTTGCCAGTCCTGTCATTGCTGGGAGCTCCTCTGGCTGGGTAGAGAGAAAAACCCATTTTTTAAATGAAGAGAGGAAGTTTTCATTTCTCCTTTGTCATTGTACATCAAAGAGATAGAGTGTAGTGTATGACACAGAAGAACTCCATCCACTTGCTTCTTTGTGATCTGGTCTTGAAGGATCCATCTGTCTGTGTCTGTCTGTCTGTGTCTCTCACATACCCCTCCACTCCATATCACTGCCTTCATCCTGATTTTTCACTCTTGCTCTGATGCCCCTAAGTACCTTGTCCCCCAGGAGGGGAGGTTGTTAAAAGCAGATTCCAAGATTCTGCTCTGGAAATTTTGAGTGGCTGAGCCTGTCTTTGTACCTGATCATGTTAACCCTCGGTTCTGCAGCACTAGAGGAGGCTGTTCAAAGTGAAGGTCATGGGTGCTGGTCCTAGAATTCAGGGAGTACAGAGCACTTTAACATGGCACTGAGATGTGCCTTAGGGGCTAAGGTCCAGGATGGGGGAGGGATGAACGGTCCTCACTCAGAGGCTGCAGTCCTGGCACTTGCTAGAAACTTTGACTTATGACACCTATGTGTACTGCTGTATGACTCTGGGCACTGAAGGAATCCAGGGAATGTCACCATAAAATGTGGCTCCTAGTGTGCTGAGTTTGGAAGTAAGGATCCATGGAGATCTGCAGATACTGGGAGAGGCTTGAGTCTGATAGCCCTTTTTTTCTTTTTGCATTTTTATTATTGTTGTACTGGGGGTATATTGTGACATTTACAAAAGTTCTTACAATATATTGTAGCTGAATTCACCCTCTCCATTACTCTCTATCCCTCTTCCTCCTTTCCTGGAATAGTTTCAACAGACCCACTTTTTTCATTTACATACATGTGTACATATTCCTTTATCTTCATGAAGACAAGACCCACCAAAAAGAGCACAACTGACTTCCTTACACCCTGAATCTCATCTGCTGCAGAAAGGAAGATGAGGGATCCAGCCAAACCATAATGGACGTTTGTCACAAGATGTCATCGGTCTCTCTGGTTCTTTCAAGTGGCAAAGAAAATAATTTACAAGTCCTTTTCTGTCTCCCAGGTCCACTAGTTCTTCCTAATAATCATTTACTGTCCCTTAGAACTGTCCACACCCCCATTCTTCTATGAAGAAGGATGTGGAAATGCATACACCCCACTGGGCTATGGGGCAACCATCCTCTGATTCTCTCTGGCACAGTCAATCTGTTCTGTGTCTTTCCTCCTGATCATTTGTCTGTCATCAGCTCATCCCAGTGAGCCTAAGAGGTGAGAGGGACTTTCTCTGTCCTTTCAGCATACTCTACCCTGTGCTCATCTCCCTTGCTCTGCCATGAAGTGGGGATGATGCAGTCTGTCCTTGCCACTCTGCAACCTAGTGAGTGGAATATTCCACAGAGGGCTGGAATATGAGGAAGTCCTGGATTAAAGCACAAGGTTTGGGGCTAGATCACTTACTCACTGCCTCATATTTATGGTGACTTTGGTCCCCTCCCCGAGTGAAAGTTCTGTATGTCCCAACCTAAACCATCTTATGTCCTTGGAGCCCTGTGAATGGGCTCCTGACACCCCCAACTTTTTTTTCTGTACTGGGGTTTTATCTCAAGGCCTTGTGCTTGCTAGGCAGGTGCTCTGCTTCTTGAATCAGCCCTTTTTGTTTGGTTTCCTTTTTCTTTTTGCTCTGGTTATTTTTGAGATAAGCTCTTGCTTTTTGCCTGTCAGCCAGCCTGGACCACAGTCCTCCTATTTAAGCTTCCCCAGGTAGTGGAGATAACAGGCACATGCTAACACACACAGTGTTTTTCTGTTGAGATGGGGGTCTCAAGTATTTTTTTGTCCCAACTGGTTAGGATTATAGGTGTGAACCACTGTGTCTGTCAACACCCCAACTTCTTACAAGATGCATTTCCTCTGTGAGTCAGAACAGCCCCCTTATTTCTCTAGCACCTCATATCCTATGCCGGTCAGAATGGGACCAGGATCCTCCTGAATTATGGTGACCCCTCAGATCTACCCACCTCCCTCTTATACGGATCTGGGTTCTGTGGTTCACTGGCACCACTCTCTGCTCCTCATTCTCCTTACTCCCTCCTCTTTCATGGACAATGTTGTTACAGTCCCCACTCTCCCCATTAGTCATCCCATGACACTTCAGTGTCCATGTGGAGAACCTCGAGTTCCTACTTGCTCAACTTTAGTAACCATCTTTACTCCTTCTACTTCCATTCCCTGCTTAGACCTCCTGAGAAGCTTGTCCTCTGAGCTACCCAGGATGTCTCTGTCACATAGCCTGCTCTATTGGATGGCCCCATGGCGATCCACAACCTTAGGCACATCTGTTTTCTTCAAACCCATCAACCTCCTGTTTTCAGGAGAACAGAGACACTACACCAGTTCCACTGCCTACACTGTGAGTCCTGGACAAGTCATGCAAACTTTTGTGCCTTGGTTTCCTCTTTTTCAGTAAAATGGGGATGATGATAAAGCCTGATGGACACATATAAGCAGTGTCACAAAATACTTGCCCTGCCTGGGGCATTGCCAAAGCTCAGTGTTGGAGATGTCGGTCACTTGTGTCCTTCTCACTAATGGTTTACCTAGGTCTCCACACCAGGGACCTTTGCGTGAGTGAGCACAAATGTCTGCTTCAAGAAGAGCCCATTCATAGGGTTGACTGGTCATTTATGACAAATCTGGTTGAGCAAACCTGAGTTCTCAGATAGTTCTGAAAGTAAGACTTGCAGAGGGAAAGGCAGGGGAATTTTCTTTCTTATGATTTGGTAAGAAAATGGCACAGTTTAGTCTTGCTAAATAAAAATTACATGAGAGCATTGTTTTGCTTAAACACCTGCCTCAGGCCTCAAAGGACCAGGCTAAAATCAAAGCGGACCAGGCTAAAATCAAAACTCATGTTAAAGTTCATGTTACAAACGAAGCTGTTTATCTGAAATTCCTAGACAGCAAAATGAGAGGAAAACAAATGTCCTGTTTCAATTAACATGGTAATGAAACAGGCTAAAATCAAAACTCATGTTAAAGTTCATGTTACAAACGAAGCTGTTTATCTGAAATTCCTAGACAGCAAAATGAGAGGAAAACAAATGTCCTGTTTCAATTAACATGGTAATGACATTCCCTGTCCCTTCCTCCTTATACACACACACACACACACACACACACACACACACACACACACACACACACTGACCTGATATCGGACTGGGAATGTAGCTCAGAGGCAGAGCATTTTCCTGTCATGTGCCAGGCAGGCCCTGGGTTCCATCTCCAGTGCTGCCAAAAAAAAAAAAAAAAAAAAAAAAAAAAAAAAAAGGGAAAGGGCTTTAAAAAATAACCTGATATTAACCAATCAATTATTTCTCTATTGTTCTGTCCCCATCCTCTCCTGACAAGGAAAGAGACTTCGAAGTGAATGATCTGCTTTTTGCTTTTGTTCTACTTTGTTTAGCCCTTCTCTGTCTAAAGCCTTTGTAACACTGAATTTATTTTATGGGATAAGGGGTTATCTGATTTTAGAATAAAAAGTAAAGCCAATTAAGATCTTTAAGGTGTTATAATTTTGTCCCTTGATAGGCTTAACTTTCTTTTGTGTGTGCATGTGCTACAAAAGTGACCTTTTCAGACCACTTTATTTTTTAAAAATTATTTAAAGTTTTGATTTATTGTATTTTAATGAGGGGATTTCATTGTCATAATTTCCACACATGCGTACAGTGTACCTTAAGCAAGTTCACCCTCTCCATTATATTCCTATCCCCCTCTCCCTCTTCCCCTCTCTTTTAGACAGAGTTGGTGGGTTTCACTGCTGTCTTGATGTGTATGTATGCGGCATACTTCCCTACTCTTTACCTCTTCATATCCTTTCCTCCCCACTTACTGATTCCCCAGACTGTCCCCCATATGCATTCATGTCCTATTGTCATCATCACTACCACCATCACCACCATCATCATTTAGGTCTAAGTTCCACCAATGAGTGAGAACATGCGATATTTGGACTTTTGAGCTTTTATATACACCAAATTTTCTTTATTCATTCATCAGTTGTTGGGTACCTCTGCTGATTCCACAGATTGGCTATTGTGAAGAGAGCTGCAGTACACATGAGTGTTCAGGTGTCTTTGTTATATGCTGGTTCACACCCCTTTGGATAAATACCCAAGAAAACAAGTTCACGCTACCTCCAATGACAGGAGTCACTGACTTCTTTTGTTAAACAGTGACCCCACTCTCCCCCATTACATCATGAGCATTTTCCAACTGAATTCCTCTGCGCCTTTTTCCTTTCATGCCTCTACTGGGTGCAGAAGCACTGTATGTTTGGAATCACAGAGGCAGAGGCTCCAGGTGGCCTGTCCCTGCAGGGAGTGCCGCTGGGCTGGCCTCTCGCAGACTCACAAGTGGAGGCAGTGAGACCCTGCATCCCTGCTGCTCCTATTGCCCTGTACCCTGGGGAAGGGATGCTACCAGTTTCTTTAGTGGGCATGCCAGGGGTATGTGAACAAAATGGTCATTTGTAGATGGATGGCTCATTTTTTTATCCATTTCATTCTGGATTGGGTAGTAGTTATAGTATAGAGACTAACTTAATGCTAAAAAAATTAAAACCCAAACCAGATTCAACCCCCCCCCGCCACAACACACCCTATTTGGGCACATAGGGCAATGTAGGGGGCATTGGACCTGGAGGTATAACAAATGTGACGTTGGGATCGTTTCCTTCTTTAAAGAACCCTGCAAATGCTTTGCTGTGATCACAAAGGTGGCCAGCACATTCTTCTCCCAGGTTCCATGGCATCTTTGTGCAGAGTTCCAATACCTCAGTTGGTGGCTGGATTTCTAGGAGCCATGCCTTCCTTTCTTCCTTGCTCAGGAAACCCTGCTTTGAGCCATGAACTAACTGCGAGTCTCAGAGGTGGCCATGGCACATAATTAAGTCCCCCATGCCAAAGCCATGGGAAGTCTGAATGCAAAAGGAAGGAGTCTCTTCTCACTGGATGCATGCTCACTAGCTCTTTGGGGGTGATAGAGAAGATGCTCATGGTCCAGCAGCTCAAGAGACTTGTGTACCTCTTCCATCTGGGGAAGAGGAAAATCTTCCCCTGCAGCCTTCCTTACAGGACTCCAGGGCTCTGAGGCTGTGGATTCAATGGTTGACTTAATACCCCGAAAGGTGGTAAAACCTCAGTCCCTAAACCAAGAGCTTGTACTCCAGCTGAAGGCTTTTTTGGGGAAAGTGCAAATTTTATTAGTTATGTTGATTTTGACCAATATATTGAAGCCATAAAGGAAAATTTATTTTGGTTCTAGTGTCCCATCAAAGTCATTTAGTGCTCCAGATGCATGCTCGGGGAAGGGGCAGAGTGGGGATGAGAGGCAGTCATAAGGAAGAGCAAGGCCAGAGCTCTGTGGGGAGCCAGAGCCCACAGGAGGCTTCAAGATGGAGGGGCAGTGCCTCTCCCCAGGAATACCTAGGCCAGAACATCTTCAGTGGTTGAAGGTCCTGGCTTTCCCCTCAGGGACTCTTGGGTCAGTCCAGATACCACGTAACACCTGTCCTCACCAACATTTTAGATGGCAGACAGGGTTGAACTTGAAAAGGACAGGCTCTATCACCAGCCTAGTGTCAGTGGGAGGTAGTGTGGATGACCACTGCCTCTGACATGCAGGACTGGCCTTTCTGCACCAGTGGAGTTTCACCTTGGTGAGATGGAGACCTCCTGCAGGGAGGGCAGATGGAGGGCTCCAGACTCCTTACAGCAACCAAAGTCACCCTTATGATAGCTTTAATCTTGAGTGTCCCCAAAGGTCCATGTGTTGAAGCTTGGTAGTCAGCCTGTGGTACTATTGGCAGATAGTGGAGCCTTTAGCAGGAGGTTAAGTCATTGGGGGTGTGCCTTTGAAGGGGACATTGGTCTTTTCCTCTCTCTTTTTTGCTTCTTAGCCACCATAAGATAAACAGGCCTCCTCTGCCACAATGTACTGTCACCACAAGCCCAAAGTGATGGGGCCAAGTGACCAGGATTGAAACTTCTGTAGCTGTGAGCCAAAATAACCTTTCTCCTCCTTATAAGTTGATTATCTCATGTATTTTGTCACAGTAATGAACCATTGACTAACACAACCCTCATCCAATTTTCATAGGGGAACTATGTATAAAAGTTCACTAGAAAGAAGGGTCCCCTTGAAAAAACCACTCACCGCATTGTGGAAACACAGGTATTCCAGGGTTTCAGTGGGTGTGTTTTATACCCAAATCACGTCTTGTGTGTACATGTGAAAGAAGACATCTTTTGTTGGACCAGGGTTGGCTTGACAAATATTATCATTTTAGGATTTCCTTTCAGCTGACAAGAAAAATGGATGCACCCTAGGGGAGCCTGGGACCTCTGACGCCATGGCTGAGAGATGGTTTGACTGCATTAGTTGAAGGGTGCAATAGAACACACGTACATTCATTCTTTCTATTCTTCATGGCTTCCCCACTCCAGCATTTTGTTATAAAGACAGAAAGCATGCAGAACAGTAGAAAATGAGCTTCCCAGGATCTGGGGGCAGCTCTCTTAATTCCTCTTCCTGCATTCCAATCCCCCCATTGCCTGGGGTATGTCAATAACAGAAGCATCGTTTTCTGTTACTTAGAGGCCTCTGTGTTTTCCTTCCCCTCCTCTCACCAAATCAGCCCTAGAGAACTGAGGGAAGATGTGGGCCCAGCTTCCATCAGCATCCTTCACACTGCTGGAGAAAGAGGCCCATGGGACCAGACACGGGTGAGCAGGCTGGATATGGTGGGCCATAGAGGTTCTTAGTGGACACCCCATTGGATGTGGCCTGGGATTTTCTTCATCTTGGAGTCACATGGCACAGCCTTGTCCACTCAGTGCAGTTGTAGGAGATAAGCCCAAGAGTGCAGACTATGGTCTCAATTCTCTGAGTTTTATGAGTGTGTGTGGGGTCACATTCACCCCAGCTTTCTTTGGAGCTCTCCCTGCTCCCTGGTCTGCCTTCCTGACTTCTGCTGAGCACCCTGGGTGTGGCTCAGCCTTGCAGAACTGTCACTGGTAGGGCCTTTTCCATCAGGTGTCAAAACACCTTAGGCCAAGCTCTGTGAGGCTGCTGGTTTATGGGTCAAAGTTTATGGGTCAAAGTAATGGCAAGTTCATATGGCCAAATACATAAGCCATCTTCCAAAGATTTACCAAACCTCAGAGAGACAATGTCTGGGGGGGAAAACTGTGTCTGTACTGGATACATACAAACTTGCTTTTCCTGTCACTGTTCCTTAAACAACACAGCATAACAACTACTTGCACAGCATTGCATTGTATTAGGCGATGTCCTGGTCCTGTCCTGCAACACTTTGTCATGCAAGGATCCCAACAGCATGTGCAGCCATAGGCATAGAAGACATGAGACCACCTAGCTAACAGACACACCAAATTCTGAGGTGGCAGAAAGGCACAAATGTGCAGGGTGGCACGTATTGAAACTGAATAACTTTAACCAGCCTCTGAACTTGAGTTTGACCCAAATAGGCCTCTGTATGTAGTGAACTACAACCTAGCTTGATGTATACACAGGTTGAGACCTTACCTAAGCATAAACTCTGGTAACTAAGCAACTGATTCTCAGCCAATCCCAGCAGCTGACCCCTCAGCCAATCCCAGGCTGGAGGCTGCCAGCTTATGCCCAAATAAAGCAAATGACAGAATGCACCAGTCAGGTGATTCTATATGTCAATTCCTGCCTTTCTGGTGATAAAAGTAGCTCACCCCTTGCAAGAGGGTGTGACATTGGGAATCATCTTTGGTCTGGAATTTTACCTGGTACTAGAACTGCCCTTAAGTAAACTTTGTTAAATTAAACTAGTCTCATGTTTTCTTTTAACACAGGTGCTAAATTTTGAATCTTTAGTGTCACCCCAAAGTCCATGTGTTAAAGTCTTACTTCTCAGGATGGTGCTATTGGGAGATAGAAGAACTTGTGAGAGGTGGGTCCTAGGGTGAGGTCTTTAGGTCACTGGAGATGTGTGGGGCTGTGGCACCCCAGCCCGTTTTGAACTCTCTCTACTTACTGGCTCTTGGTGAGGTGTTTTGTTCCACCAAAATTCCCCTCATAATGTGCTGCCTCACCACAGACCCAACCCAATGGGGCCAACTGACCATGGACTGGAACCTCCAAAAATGTGAGCCAAATAAATCTTTTCTCATTTTAAGTTGATTATCTCAGGTATTTTGTTATAGTATAACAAAAGTTAACATAATAAGGATAAAGTTGTTCCCCCTGCCCCAGTGTAAACTCTCAGTCAATTTTTATAACATTAGATTTCAAAAGTCTGGGGCCACAGTGATAAGGAAAACCAGGGCTGAAAAACACATCAGAGACTGGCCCCATCTGTTCACTTTCCTTCCTGTGCCTAAAACCACACACAAAAAGCTTTTACCCAAACAAAAGAAACGAGGTCAAAGGCTCCCAGAGCAATATGGAGACACAGGAGTGATTCATCTTCAGAACTTTTTGCAGGGAGTTAAAGAGTGTGAGCCGAGGGAGGACTTTCATTCACTGGCAGAAGCTGAGAACCAAGGGGAAACACAGTCCCTCACCTTGATCCTGGACCAAGTTCCCTTGTTAATGAGCCCAGATATAAAAAGGGGTGAAACCAGGCTATAAATTTTCCCTGATCCTAAAACCTCCTAGGACCTGACCTAAAATGAGGTCAGCCTGGCAGAATCAAAACTCTCCAACAGGTAGACCTGAGGACAAGAGCAGAGCCTGGGGAGTTGGATTAGAAGCAAGTGACGATGTCACGGTTGCAGAACCCACAAGTTCCAGCTGGACAGGTGTGTGGAGTGTAAACTATTCCACCAAGACTCTGAGCTACAACCCATCAGTCCTGTATTTTCTCTACTCGGGCTGCTTAAATTCCTTCACTACTAGTCCATCAGGGAGACAGGTGTGAGCCACTCTGTCTCCTTGTCTGTCGGCCTGCAATTAAGTTCTTTTCTAAGAACTTTTAGGAGTTCTTTTAAAATTAATTCTTATTAGGATATATTCATTATACATGGGGGATTTGTAGTGACAATTCCGATTAGACTTAAATTGTATATTATTTACATTGCTCCACCATCTCTCCCCCTCAACCCCCACCCCACTAAAAGCAATTGCAAGAGGCTTCTTAGTTCTGTCTCATATAGGTATATGAAGTCCATCTATCATATAGAGTCCCCTTAATCTGCTTCCTTCATTCTCCCTCCTCCTACTAGTACCCCCACACACTGTACCTATTTTATAGTCCTGTCTTTCATTATTAATATTTAAGTTGATGTTCAAAGGGGTGTCTCAGTGTATGCTTACTGTAGCTATTCTTTACTTTGGTCCATTTAACACCTTCCATTACTCTCCCTTTATCCCTTTACCTCCCACCCTCCATTTTTCAACAGCTTTCAATACACATTCTTATATCCTCTACCTTCACATCTTATGTTATGGGATATTACTGATGCCTTATCATTCTCTTTTCCTTTCCCTCTTTCCCTGAGTTCCACTGTTACAAACATGTTCTATATCTGAGTTTGTGTATGATCATGCTTGTTTTTGTGTACATGTTTATTTTTGGACCTGTCTTCCATTAAAAAACCAGGAGTTCTTTTTGCTGGACCTTCACCCAGCAAGAATTAGGGAAGATTTTTCTGAAAAATTTCACTGGCAATAACATCTCAACCCATATCAATTATTTTCTGCCTGCTCTTTTATCTGAATGAAAGACTATTATAAAGTTAAAAATGTCAAGGGCATGAGATGGGGGGAAAAACCTGAGCTCTTGTCTAATTAGGACTTTCCTAGGGGCTCTAGGCAAAAAGACAGTAAATGGGGACTGGGGTTTACTGACTTTGAACAAGTGACACTCCCTCCCTTCACTCCTCCAGGATCTGGACCAGCGGGGGCTCTCTATAAGAAAACACCTTCTGAGGAGCACACACTTTGGAGGTACAGGGTTGGCATCATTATTACTGAGTTGATCCTTTAATTAGAGCTGCTTGTTAATTTGCTCCAACTGCTGACCTGCTTTGCACCAGGCTGGCTAATGAAGTGAACTTTGGGGTCTCTTGTGTGCAATTATCAAGGCTCTCTTACCCAATTATTGACTTATTCCAGGAGCATCCATGGAAGCCCTGGGCATCATGTGAACAGGCTTTTGGAGCACGTCCCAATTAAGTGGTAGTGGAAGATGTTAAATGCATTTTATGGGCTTTGGGAAGTCAGCAGAGGCTAATGAGTTTCAGTCCGTGACTCAGTGAGCAGACACTGAGAGCCGTTCATGACCACTGAGAGCCCAGGATGTGGCAGCACTGAGCTGTCAGTACAGTTGTGTGTGTGTAGGTTTGTGAGGGTGGGAAGGGAGGTACAGTGGGAACCACATAGGTGGAGCATCACACAGATACTCTGCTTCATGACAACCAGATCTGAGGGTGTTTGTGACAATGCAGATTCCTGTGCCCTGCCCTAGATGTGGGTGCAGGGCCTTGGAATTTGCTAAGTGTGGCTGGCTTTGGGTGAATGGAACACATGGGGACGGTGATAACCAACGTGGAGCAAAGCTGGCCCCTGTCAGACCTGCACAATGACTCCTTAGAGTGATGCCATCTGCCTGCTGACGTGGTCCCAGTGCACCACCACTGAAAGGTGGAGGCTGCTTTGGTCCACTTCTGCTCCTAGGTAGGTATGGGTGGAGGTGCAAGGACTGAGGTCTCGTTGGCAGGCCATGGTCACCTGGTGTTGGAGGAGCCAACCTGGAGCACAGCCCTCATTCTCCTTCCTGACTCCCTGGCTCTGGTCCACCCCTCCAGGAGCAGTATCTCATGTCTGCTTGAACATGGCTCAAACCCAGGCACAGTGAAACTCTAGAACCATTCTGGGGCTTAGAGAGACCTCAGCATTTCCATGAATGGGAGGTTTGAGTAGATGGCGGGCATGGAAGATGATGTAGGAAAAGGAAACTTAGAGCAATGCCAAGGCTTTGCATTGTGTCTCACGTGTACTCTCACCCCTTCTGTGTTCCTTGAGGCTGGGTGTGGCCATATGAACCAGTTCTAGCTAATGAAATATAAAGAGAAAGGTTTTGTGGGAGTGTCAGAGAACCATTTGGGAGGCTTGTCTTTATGCTGTCTTCTTTCTGCTTCCTGGAATGCAGATGGAGATTAAGCAGCCATCTGGCCCAATATGCGACATGCAAAGGATGTAGAACAACAGCAAGGAAGATGGGTGCCTAATTCTTTGGACTTGTTAGCTCAGAGGAATCTTTGCTCTTCCCTTATAAAGAGAGACATGTTTATCTTGTGTAAGCCACTGTTGCTTGGTGCACTTGAATTGATTGTAACCAATTTAACCTGATAAATATTGTCATCAGGGAAATCCAAGAATGAGTGTCTAGGTGTCAGGAACCAGAGGAAGATGGCCTTGCTGAGTTAAGGAAGAGCCAAGACCCTGGCTGAACTGATACAAGGCAGGGACTCCTCAAAAGGCATAAGGAAAGTGTTCTTCTCTGGACCTGGGGTGTGCTGTTAGAGCAGGCTGGGTGGCATATGGCTGTGCTAAGCCTGGTGTGGTTTGCTGTCTATTGCTAGGTTCACGTGGAAAGTGAGATCAAGCTGTCATTAGGTTTCCTGCTTCCCTTTTCCAGGATTCCTGTTCCACCTGTTCTATAGTTGGTTAATTCCTGTGCATACCCCACATGACAGAAATCCGAAGTCAGGACAAAAACAACTGGTATGGACCAAGTTTGCTGGCCAGCTCCCTAGAGGGCTGGGCTGTTCAGAAGCAGGTCCTGAGGTCTCTGGTTAAACACACCCCAAAAAAGTGTTGTGAGGGTGGCTCTACCTGCCAGGTAATAGGAGGGAGACAGAGCTGGCTCAGTATTGATGGACAGTGCAATAGCCGCGTTTGTACAAGTCCTAATAAGCCAGGGACCATTTACATGCAACCTTTACCTTGTTTAACTGGATCCCTTCTTGATGCTGTAATGAAGATGGTCTCACTGCAGTCTGAGATCTTTTCCTATGTTACTTTGTGTTGGGATCTCATTTAGCTCTGCCACCAACTCACCTAGGGAGCTTAACTGAGCACCTCTATGTTTCAGTGTTCTCTTTAAAGGAGATGTATTACTCCATTTCTACTGCTATAATAACGTACCTGAGGCTGGGGAACTTATGAAGAAGAGGTTTATTTAGCTAACAGTTTTGAAGGTTACAAGCTCAAGATTGGGAGGTCTCATTAGTTTGATCTTTGGTAAGGGGACCCCAGCTGTGTCACATAATGGTGAATGTTATCATGGCAGAATCATGTGTGATAGGAGAGATCATATAGCAAGGTAAGAAGCAAGAGACTGGGCAGGGGTCAGCCTTGCTCTTTTTATAGTAACCCTCTCATTGGAGCTAACCAGGGTCCATGAGAACTACAGGAACTCCTTCCAAGGGGATGTCCCCAAGGATCCAGTTACCTCCCAGTAAGAGGTCCCACCTCTTAAAGGTCCCACCACTTCCCTACATCATCAGTGAAAACCAAGCTTCTGTGAACCTTTGGGGGACACACTCAAACTGTGTCCAAACCATAGCAGGAGAGGACAGGACTGGGGGATTAATGAAGCTTCCACACTCTGGGTCAGGAGGTTGAATTCTACCCCTGTTCCAGTACCCTTCCCCTACCACACACCTGTTAGAGGGTTTGGGATGTATCCTTACTCTCCGGCTGGTGTTAAGTATCTGTTATTCCAGTTGGACAGCACCCTTCAGTTCTTGTATTATGGGCACAAATGCTGGGATCAGGGGTGTGCATGCAGTCACTACTCTGATTCTGGATCTTCTACTGGGAGGACTCCAGTGGCTGGTAGTCAGAATCATCTGGGACTGAAGACTTCCAAGGGAGCTGCTTCCCTTCCATGCGTGGGAAACCCAAAGCTGGGCTTGGCTGAGCTGTGAGGCCCCTCCTGTGGCCTCTCCATGGGGCTGGCCTTTTAGCCAGCATGTGATGGACTGGAAGAGGAGGTGTGCTGCTGTGAATGTCCCAGAAAAGCCAGGCAGAAGCTGTGTGGCCTCTTTTGACCCAGTCTTGGAAGTCACAGAGTATCACGTCTGCCATGCTCTGTTGATCAAAGCAGTCACAGTCTGATAGATTAAAGCAGAGGGATGCTGGTCCACCTGCTGCTGGGGGGAAGGTCATAGAATTTGGAGTTGGGCTACAATGAAGCCATAGGCCACACCTCACTGACATCACTGTGGGTTATCCGTTTCTGAAGGTGGGGCATTCACATGAGCTGAAGGCATCTCTGGTCACATGGTCACACTGGCACATTTGCCTCAGTGTTGAATGGTGTTGCATGTGTATGAACTTGGCCTTGGGACTGTACAGTGCAGAGGTTCTCCAGTAGGGAGAACCCTGGGGGGCTTGTTGATGTGGACTCCTGGATTCCACCTCCAGAATGTCTGTTCCTGGAGAAAGCCTGAGAATTTGTGTTTTTGAGAAATTCCAGGAGAATTCCAGGATGCTTCTGGACCAGGGGCCTCACTTTGAGAACCATGGCTAGCGAGTGGTCATCCCATGCCAGCCAGGCCTGTGGATTTCAGAGGCTCCAGTGGTTCCATCCATTTTGAGTCTGACTCATCAGTAACAATCGCAGAAGAGTCAGTTGTGCCAGTCAGCTCTCTGTCTCTGGGACAAAATCCCTGAGGTAATGAACTTCAAGGAATATTTATATTAGCTGATGATTTCTGAGGAGTGCGTGATGGAGCAAACTGCTTACTTCATGGTGCAGAGAGAGAGAGTAAGAGAGAGAAGGAGAGGAGGGAAGGAGGGAAGAAGGGGAAGGAAGGAGGGAAGGAGGGAGAGAGAGAGAGAGAGATGCAAGCACTGGGTTCCACAAGGCCCTACCTCTTAAAGGTTCCCCATCTCCAGGGACACCACAGGCTAGAGATCAAGCCTTTAACATGTGGATCTTGGAGTGATGTTTAAGATTCAAATGGTAGCACAAGTGTTCCCTAGATATATATGTTTTAAAATAGTACATATATGCTACAGCAATCACATACTAAATATTAGGGAAACCTAACCCATATCTTCTGTATCCAGCTTAAATATCTTTAAAAAAGAGTTCCAGTCTTTACCTCTGGCATCCCAAAGGATGGTTTGGAAGCCTGTGGGGATGTCCTGTACGGAGTCTCCAGGGGGCAGATGATGGCAAGGACACTCACACGAGAGGATTCCTTATTGCTCAGCCATGGCATTTGTTACTGTTGTTCACGAATATTCATTGAACCCTGATTCCATGCAAGCACTATAAACCATTCAAAGGAAGCAAAAAAATGAAACTTACCACTTAGCTGGTACTTTTTCTATCTTGTTCCAGTGAAGATTTCAAGTAGCAGAATCAATAGATGAATGGGTAAAGAAATTGTGGTATATATATATATATATATATAAAATCTACATACATTCAGCCTTGAAAAAGAAGGAAATCCTGTCATTTGTCATAATGTGGATAAACCAGGGGGCATTATGCTAAGTGAAGTAAGCTTGGTACAGAAAGACAAAGACTACATGATCTCACTGATGTGTGGGATCTAAAACAGAGTTCAAATACATAGAGACAGCAAATAAAACAGTGGTTCCCAGGCATTGAGGGTGAGGTAGACAGGTAGAATGAGCACCGAGAGATCTGACACACCACATAAGGGCTATAGGTAATGAACTGCATTTGAGATTTCTGCTAAATGTATAGATTTTACCTTCTCTTGCCACAAAAACAACCGTAAAAATGAGTAGCTGTGTGAGATGATGGGTATGTTAATTTACTCCACTGTTTTAGCCATTTTGCTGTCCATGTGTTCTATACTTTCAATACAGACAATCAGATTTATTTCTTAAAAAGTTCCACTCCAGCCCACATGGGTCTTCCTTTGGTCTAAATTCCTGTGACACCAGGTTACTCCAGAGGCACCTGCACATCCATGTTTATTGCGGCACTATTCACAATAGCCAAGTTATGGAAACAGCCAAGATGCCCCACCACTGACGAATGGATTAAGAAAATGTGGTATCTATACACAATGGAATTTTATGCAGCTATGAAGAAGAACGAAATGTTATCATTTGCTGGTAAATGGATGGAATTGGAGAACACCATTCTGAGTGAGGTTAGCCTGGCCCAAAAGACCAAAAATCATATGTTCTCCCTCATATGTGGACATTAGATCAAGGGCAAACACAACAAGGGGATTGGACTTTGAGTACATGATAAAAGCTTTAGCACATAAGGGAGGGGTAAGGATAGGTAAGACACCTAAAAAATTAGTTAGCATTTGTTGCCCTTAATGCAGAGAAACTAAAGCAGATACCTTAAAAGCAACTGAGGCCAATAGGAAAAGGGGACCAGGAACTAGAGAAAAGGTTAGATCAAAAATAATTAACCTAGAAGGTAGCACACATGCACAGGAAATTAATGTGAGTCAACTCCCTGTATAGCTATCCTTATCTCAACCAGCAAAAACCCTTGTTCCTTCCTATTATGGCTTATACTCTCTCTACAACAAAATTAGAAATAAAGGCAAAATAGTTTCTGCTGGGTATTGAGGGGGGAGGGGGGAGAGAGAGGGGGCGGAGTGGGTGGTGAGAGAGGGGATGGGGGCAGGGGGGAGAAAAAAAAGAAAAAAAAAGAAAAAGAAAAAAAATAAATAAATTCCTGTGACACTGAGATGGTGTTTCAAACTGCTTTCAACCACATGGGCTGATCTCTTCCTGTCTGGCGTGGAGTGCATCCATCTTCCATGAGCCTCCAGCTCTATGGAGAGATGTCCTTGGAGGCTTCAGTGAGAGGCTGAGCCTGAGGCTGGAAGTGTTAAAGCAGTGCTAGAACCCACAGTGCCTCCAGAGACCAATCCAACTGAGACTCTCAGATTGGCATGGGACGGGAAGGGGAAAGGAAACTTTTTGAAAATCTGATGAAAATGATGTAGTTTCTACCCAGAAATAAGTACCCACAAATTCTGTATCTAATTTCTAAGGCTTCAGCGGTCCCCTAGGCAAGGGCCCTTCTAGGATCATGAAAAACAAACTGGTGCTTCTATGTGTGGCTATAGGGTTGGGCGAGAGGGATTGAAGAAGAGCTTGAAGTCCCAAGTAGAGGGGGACTGGAACCTTGGCCTCTTGTTTCCAGTCCGCTATCTTTGCTTGGCTTTTCCATGGAGTGCTTTAAACCAGCTCCTGATGTTGGATGTGATCCTGGGCCAAGTAAGTAATGGAGAGTGGAGCTTTGTACAGGTGGCTTTTGTTATTCAAGGACACCCTACAGGAATCAAAATCCATAGCTACTGAAGTCCCTGACATGCACTGGTGTGGTGTTTGCATGGCACTTATGCATGTGCCCATGCACTTTAAATCACCCCGATGACTTCTAATACCGGGTGTAATGGAAGTGGTGGGTCAACAGTTGTTATACCTATTATTCAAGAAAAAAAGTCTCGTACATATTTAGCACAGATGCATTTTTTTTTTGTAGTAAAGGGGCTTGAATTCAGGGCATACACCTTGAGCCACTCCACTAGCCCTTTTTTGTGATGGGTTTTTCATGATAGGGTCTCACAAACTATTTTTCTGGGCTGGCTTCAAACAACTATCCTCCTGATCTCTGCTTCCTGAGTCAGTAGGATTACATGCCACTGGCATCTGGCCAGATGCAATTTTTTTCTAACTATTTTTTAACTTTTTATTTATTTATTTATTGACAGTGCTGGGGGTTTGAACATAGGGTCTTATGCCTGCTATACAGGCCCCAGCCCTATTTTTTCCCCCAAATATTTTTGATTCTTGGTTTGTTGCATCCAAGGGTGTAGAGAGGGTAGGCATGGAAAACAGCTGTATAGCCACAGTTTTTGCACCTTCTGATATCTAAATTCACACTATGTAAGCCTTGTTCATTGACAGTTCAAGAGACACAATACCTTCCCTGTTAAAATAAATTAGATTTTTAATCTCTTTTTTTTTAGGAAAAATGCTGCTCACAAAGAAAGCTCATGAGAAAATCTCACATCCAAGAGCAGGGTTTAATGACAGGCACCAGATGCCTGGCTGACCCAGGAAAGATGGCTCAGGAAGAGAGCGAGCCTGGGCTAGGCATGTCTTTTTATAGAAGAGGGAGGGTAAGAGGTTGGCGCATGCGCAGGGGTCCCTGACGGGGGTGGAGCTTGTCGTGGAGCACAGGATATTTTGCTAAAGGGCAAGGTTGTTACTGGGAATGGCTCCATTTTCCAAGAGGTGAGGCCTGAGGATAAAATGGCCACAGATTTATAAAATGGCGGCATTATTGTTCTATCATTCCCCCATTTTTTCTTTAGTAATGATGAGGGTAGGGGCTGAGGATCAGGAATTGGGGTGAAGTGTTGGTCTTTTAGCTGCTTCCTGCTGGCAAGGGGTGTTATATGGGGCAGGATCCTCAGGCTCCTGTGGCGTCTTGGATGGGGACTTCACAGTAGTTTTTCCAGGTGGTTTTGGAGAGGTTGATATCCCTGGAGGTACAACTGGTTAAATTTTTGATTAGCAATAGCAGACTTAGTCTAAAAGAAATCTTTGTATCATTCTTATGATACAAGGGAGGAAGCTTAAGAATATGAGAGCAAGAAATATAGGCATTAGGATGGGCATTGGCCAGGAGAACCACTGTGAAATGTTATTCCCTAGAGGACTCCAAGAGTCCTCCAATTCCCTTCTCCATTTTTCTAATTGTTCCTGGGGTTGTCTAATTTTGTTTTTTACTACCCCTGACTGGTTAACATAGAAGCAACACTCTTCTTGTAAAAATAGGTAGAGACCACCCTTCCCTGCAGTGAGCAGGTCATGGCCTCATCAGTTTTGGAGTACAACTGAGGCTAGAGAGTTAAGTTGTTTCTGTAAGGTTAGGATAGATTCGGCCACCGTTTGAAGATTACTTATCAGTTGATTAGAGAGTTTTGTGTAGTAGTGGACAGAGGTTCCTATTCCCACAGCCCCTGTTCCCATGGCAGCTGTTATTCCCAGGGTAGCTAACAAGAGAATAGCCTGGACTGCCCTTTTAGATCGAAAGCGTGCAGTGAGGGGGATGGGGAGATCTGGTCTTCTGTAATAATATCCATGTCAGGAACCAAAAATATCAGAGTGCAGATACCCTTCCAGGCTTGGGGTAAACAGGGGTATACACTCTGACCACACAGAAAGAGAGTCCTGGGAATGAGGGGGCAGCAGATATTGTTTCTGGTTTTGTTGGCCATCCTAGTGGTGTGGCATTTTTTGGCCACCAGGGAGCCTACCTCAACTATCCCTGAGGAACTCTGCAGGCAAAGAGAAGGAAACTGGGGAAAGAGTGGAGGCAGTGGGCCTTTTGGTGAAGGAACAGCTTAAGGTAAAGAGTGTGGAAATGTTTATGGGGCTGGAAATGACCTGAGAAGGTCTTGCCTGCTGACACATCCAACAACCATGGGCTAGAGTAGGATTGGTGTGGTTAAGTAGTAGACGAGTGGTATTTATGACCTGGAGGAGAAGGGTTTCAGAAAGGTACAGCATGTGTAAAGGAATTTTGAGAGGCTTTCTGGTGGGAAAGAATAAGTCATTTAATCTTTGAGGTACCTGGGTGTGGAGACCTCCCGAGGGCCTTATCCTGGACTCCACCTCCATCAGATATGCCAAGCTGTGAGAGGTAAGTCCAGCATACCTGTTGCCCCCTCCTCCCATGGCAGCAGTAGCCAACATGGTCGCCTTTGCTGATACCCGTCCAATATTTTTGATTAAGATGTTGGCATAAAGTGGCGGTGTTATAGCATGCCTTTTGCATGATGGTATATGCTGTAAATGGCCCGCATGGATTGGGGGGAGAGGCCCCAGCTTGCAAAGGTCCAAGTCATAATAAAGAAGAGAGCACAAGGAGTAAGTCCCACAGGGCAAGCTATCCAAAACAGAATGCTGCATGATGGGGCCATCTCCACTCAGGGGGAGAAGTTGCCCACAGGCCGATACTTAGGAGAGAGGGGATGAGGGCAAGAATTACTCACAGAAAGGGATGGAGTGAAAGCATAGGTGGTGTAGTTACAATAAGGCAAAGAGAATGTTGGAAAATAAATAAATTTCTTCAGGAGTAAAGTCTGAGAGAGTACCTTGGAGGTGAAGGTCGGCTATCCACTCTATGAAGCACGGGTAAAGAAGGTATGAGAAAGGAGGGAGGCTGATTGTGTTGGGAGGTGGGAAGAGTAAAATCTCAGAGTAGAGTGTATATAGGAAAGAGTAAAAGTGTGGGTAGGCACTGACAGGAAAGAATGAGAGGGGGGAAATATAAAGAGTGAGGAGGCGAGATGCCAGGTCCCTAGTCATAGGGCTCCTGCCTATACCCCAGGAGTCTCCGTGGGTGTGTCTCCATCTTCTAGGATCTTGGGGAAGCAGGAGATCTTTATTTTTGTTGGTCCTGTAAGAAGAGATTAGTAGGTCTTTTGTGGGGCTGCAGATTTTAGATTTTGAACATGTACCCAGGAAGGAAATCTGCTAGCTTAGCAGCCATAGGGGTGGTGAGGATTACCTTAAATGGCCTCTCCACTTTTCCTGCAGGTAGCCAGGTGTGGCTGTACTTTTTAGATAGACCAGATCTCCCATTTGGAGGGAGGGAGTTATTTTGGTAGTGTCAGAGGGCTGTGGCAACTGATCATGATCATGAGACCAAGGGAGAGAGTGAAGAAAAGTGAGGAGAGGATAGAGGAGAATGGGGAGAATGTTAGGGGGTTCTGGCTGAACCGTGATAGGGGGGAGTGGACAGCCATAGAGGAGCTCACAGGGGCTGAGCATAAGTGGTCATTTTGGAGGGACCTGGATGCGGAGAAGGACTAAGGGTAGGAGCTTTGTTTAGTCTAGGTGGAGCTTGAGGGAGAGTTTGGTGAGAGTATTTTTTAGTGTGTGATTGGCATGCTCAACTTTACCTGAAGATTGGGAGTGATAGGGAATGTGAAATCTCCAGTGAATATTTAAGGCTTGTGCCAATTTTTGGGAAATAGAGAAACAAATTCAGGCCTGTTGTCTGACTGAATGGAGGCTGGGAGACCAAATTGTGGGATGATATCATGACCAAAATCATTGTTACTGTGGAGGCCTTTTTATTGGTCATAGGGAAGGCTTCCACCCATTCCGTGAAGGTGTCTACCAATACCAGGAGGTACATAATCCTCTTTACTGGAGGCATACGTGTGAAGTCCACCAGCCAATCCACAGCAGGGAGACATCCCCTGGCTTGGTGGGTAGGAAAGGGAGGGGGCCTAATATTGGAGTTGGGGTTTGTGCACTGGCAAATTGAGCAGGATTGGCTAATCTGTTTAAGGTGTTGTATGTCTCCTGGAGATAGGGAAAGGGATTGGCGGAGAAAGGTGTAAAGTGCATGAAGATTAGGATGAAAAAGCATATGTAAATAGGAGAGAAGAGATTTAACTTCAGAAGGGGGGATAGAGAGTTTAGTGGGGAGGAAGAAGTTGGGGTAAGGGGGTACGTGGCCAATTGGGGTGCAGTACAGAGGGCCGCCCGCTTGGCCTCTGTATCCGCTCAGTTGTTTCCTCTGGTAATTATGGAAGAATCAGTTTGGTGGGCTTTGCAATGAGTAATGCCTACCTGGGAAGGGAGGCATGAAGCCTCTAAGACCTGGGCTATTAAGGCAGCATTGATAATGGGAGTTCCTCCTGTAGTTAGGAATCCCCTTTCCTTCCAGATAGCAGAGTGGGACAATAAAGTGTGAAATGCATATTTAGAGTCAGTGTAAATGTTGACAGTTTTGTCTTTTGTCAGGGTTAGAGCTCTGGCTAGGGCAGTCAATTCTGCCTTCTAGGAAGTAGTACCCAAAGGGAGAGGGTGTGCCTCAATGATGGCAGAATCAGACACAATAGAATATCCAGCTCTTTGCTGTCCATTGTGAATGAAGGGGCTGCCATCAATGAACCAGGTGTAGTCAGCCTGAGAAAGGGTGCCCTCCTGAATGTAGTCTGGGCAGAGGAGGAAGTCCCCAAGGATCTCAGGGCAGGAGTGAACAAGGGGTGTTGAAGAGAGAGGAAGAAGAGCAGCTGGGTTAAGTGGGGGACACAAGACAAAAATTAGGGTGGGATCCTCGACCAAGGCCACCTGGAGGGATAGGATACAGGAGGGGGGCATAGAGTAAAGTCCCTTATATGTGAGGAGTTCTGAGCAGTTATGGGGAGAGTAAACAGTAAGGGGGACCCAAAGGCAAGCTTTTTGCTTTCCTGGATCAAGAGGGAGGTGGCTGCTAGGGTCCTAAGGCATGGGACCCATCCCCTGGTTGTGGGGTCTAACTGTTTGGAGAGGTATCCTACTGGAGTGAAAGAGGGCCCTATGTGTGTCCCAGAACTCTTAGGGCAAACCCTTGCCTCTCAGAAACGTAAAGGAAAAAAGGGGCGAGTGAGGTCCGGCAGGTGAAGTGCCATGGCTTGTAACAAGGCTTGTAAGAGGGTTTCGAAATGACCTGACACAGGCTGAGAGGAGTCCAGGGGCTCTTGGATGGGACCCCTGGATGCCCCATATAGAGGCTTGGCCATTAGACTGAAGTTGGGCACCCAGGCTCTGAGATAGCCAACCAGGCTGAGGAAGGAGAGAATTTCAGCCTTGGTGGTGGGGGCAGGGAGAGAGGCTAACAAGGCCTTATGATTGAGAGCGACAGCCTTATGAGTAGGGGAGATAGATAGGCCCAGGTAAGTCATCTAGGTGAGAGACAGTTGAGCCTTGTTAGGGAATACATGGTATCCCTTTTTTCCCAGAAAATTGAGCAGGAGGGCAGTGTGTTGTTGGCTATCCTCAGAAAGGGGCTGCAGAGCAGGAGGTCATCTACATACTGGAAAAGTTTACTCTGGGAGAGATGGAGGGTAAAGAACTCCCTAGCCAGAGTTTGGCCAAAGAAGTGGGGACTGTCCCGGAACCCCTGAGGCAAAACAGTCCAGGTCAATTGTTGGGAAGTATGAGAATCTGGATCAGTCCAGGTGAAGGCATAGAGGTTTTGGGACCGTGTGTGGACAGGGATAGTTAAGAAAGTGTCTTTTAGGTCCAGGACTATGAAATGGCTGGTGGTACTGGGGATGAGAGACAGGAGAGTGTAGGGGTTGGGCACCACCATGTGTATAGGAGTCACTGCTGCATTGACTAAGCAGAGGTCCTGTACCAACAAGTAAGACCCATTGGGCTTTTTTATAGGCAGAATATGAGTGTTATAGGGGGAGTGGTTGGGCGAAGCAGGCCCTTAGTGAGAAGCTCTGAGATGATAGGCTTTAATCCCTGTAAGTGGATTAGAGAAATGTGATATTGAGGTTGGTTTGAGAAAACAGAGGAATCCCTGAGAGTAATAACAATTGGCTCATGATGTGTAGCGACTGCAGGGTTTTGGAGGTCCCACACAATGGACCACCAGCATAGTGGGTAAAGGCAAGGGGTCAGGAGGGGCTTGTGGAAGCAGGGCACCCATAACGGCAAGGACAGGCCATGAGGATGGAGACAAGGGATTAATGGGTCACTGCTTAGGAGGGAGTGAGTGTAAGGTGAGAGTGGCCTGGAATTTTGACAAAATGTCCCTTCCCAAGAGTGGGGTAGGGCAATTAGGGAGGACTAGGAAGGAGTGAGTAAAAAGTGAATCTCCCAGTATGCAGGTTAAAGGAAAAGTCATTAAAGGCTGGGTAAGAGTTCCCTCCACCCTGACTATGGAGGTTAAAGAAGGATTGGTAGGTCCCCAGAACTCCGGCAAGGCAGAAAAAGTGGTGCTGGTGTCTATGAGGAGAGAGATAGGCCCATCGTCAATGACAGCCATTACCCTGAGCTCCCGTGAAGTTATGGTTGTCGGGCCTGGGAGTCCTGGGCTCCATCAGTCATCAGCTGTAGTTGCCAGTGCTAAAAGATCAGTTAGGGAGGAGGGACGGTGGGTGGCTTAGACCCTCTGCCTTGAGGGGTGGAGGGGCCTTCCATCACCCAGTGGCCCTCCTGTTTGCACTTAGGACATGACCTCAGGGGGTGGCATGGTTTAGGACATGCACGGACCCAGTGTCCCTCAAGGCTACACCGAAAACATGGGCTGAGAGGTGTTCGGGATTTTTCCTGGCCTCAGGAGTTAGAGGTTGGAGGCCTTTGTCAGAGGGCTTATGCCAACATCTGGAATTTAGTCCTATCTCTCCTTTCCTTATCAGCCCTTTTTTGTTCTCAGTAATTATAGACCTTAAAGGCCACGTTTAAAATTTCAGCCGGTGGAGTCTGAGGGACATTTTCCAGACTTTTAAGTTTTTTTCTTATATCTGGGGCTGACTGGGAGATAAAGTGGGTCATGAGAATGATTGTCCCGTCCTGAGTTTCAGGGTCAATTTTGTATGGTGTTGTAGTGCCTCTGTGAGCTGGGACAAGAAACTAGCTGAATTTTCATCTTTTTCTTGTTGAATTTCTCTGAGTTTATCAAAATTAGCAACCTTTTGGTCTGACTTTTTTAGTCCTGCCATTAAACAAGTAACCATCTGATCCCTAAGTGTTCTACCATTGGTTTGGTAATCCCAATGAGGCTCCTCAGTAGGGATCGCTGTAGCCCCTACAGGATGGGTGGGAGTGGTGCGATAGACCTCATCTGAATGTGCCCTAGCCACGTCCCAGACCCTGCGTCTCTCATCTGGAAGGTGGGTGGAGGAAAGAATGAGATAGATGTCATGCCAAGTAAGGTCATAGGATTGAGCCAAGTATTGGAACTCTTTAACATAAGAATCTGGGTCAGTGGTGAAAGAGCCAAGGTGCTTTTCTATCTGAGAGAGGTCAGCCAGGGAAAAGGAGACATGGACCCTCACAATGCCTTCTGCTCTGGCCACTTCCTGGAGAGGGTAGATGGAAACTGGCTGACTGGGGGGTCTGTGAGAGTGAGTGTGTGGGGCACTCATGGGATCCTGTGATTGTGGGTGGGCAGAAGGATGGGTGGAAGGGTCAGCAGAAGAGGGGCAGAAGGAGGGGCAGAGGGAAGGGCGGAAGGAGGAGTAGGGGCCGATGGTTGAGCAATGGAATCTCGTCTCTGATAAGGTGGAGGCTTGTTAGCAGGGTCGAAAGTAGGGAAAGTTTCAGAGTCAGGAGGGGGTTCAGAAGAGGATTTGGTTGTTTTTGAGACTGGTTGAGAGGCTAATAGAACCTGCTCAGGGGAACAGGAAGTACAGAGGGAGGGTTTGATGTGGAGATAAGAAAAGGATTGGACATAGGGAAGTTCCTTCCATTTACCAGTGCACTCACAGAAATTGTATGAATTCATTAAAATATTGGGATCAAAAGTGCCATTAAATGGCCGTTTGGAGGCATTGTCTAATGGTTATTCTCTGTAATCAGGCTTGATTACAGAGAAAACTGAGCTTTGGGGGCTTAAGATCAGGTGTGAGGTGTAGAGGCCCAAGATTGGCCAGAAGACATCCCAATGGGGAGTGTGAAGGAATTTTGGATGGTCCAACTCCCATGGTGAGGCCTGACCTGAGGAGGGATATGGCAGGCATCCCCGAAATATCAGGTCCTTGGGAGAGAGAGAGAGAGATGTGGAGCACCCAGAGGGAACATCTTCACCATGGGGGTGTCCACAGTTTGGGAGCAAGCTGAGACCTAGCACTAGGATTTTGAGGAAATGAGAGAGAGAACATAGCTCTGTGTGCGAGGAGGACTCACCAAGAGAGGATCTTGAGGGAAGATTGGCTGGTGGTGGATGGCGGTTGGAGGCATGCTGGAGGGGGAGGAATTTCCCTGTGAGCTAGTGAGGGAGCAGCACTTTCTAGGATTGGGGGTTCCAGCAAAGCAAAGCAGCTCTGGTCCTGGAGGAAGAGAATGGGAGGGGAGAGAGAGAGAGAGAGAGAGAGAGAGAGAGAGAGAGAGAGAGAGCAGGATGGGGTGGGGGAGGCTGGGAGAGCAAGGTCAGTGCTGGGAGTGCACCCGATCCCGGGTTTTGGCACCAAATGTTAGGAAAAATGCTGCTCACAAAGAAAACTCATGAGAAAATCTCACGTCCAAGAGCAGGGTTTAATGACAGGCATGAGCCATCTGGCTGACCCGGGAAAGATGGTGCAGGAAGAGAGCGAGTCCGGGCTAGGCATGACTTTTTATAGAAGAGGGAGGGTAAGAGGTTGGCACATGCGCAGGGGTCCCTGATGGGGATGGAGCTTGGGTGGAGCTTGTCTTGAAGCATGGGAAATTTTGCCAAAGAGTGGGGCTGTTATTGGGAATGGCTCCATTTTCCAAGAGGTGAGGCCTGAGGATAAAATGGCTGCTGACTTATAAAATGGTGGCATTATTGTTCTATCACTTTTTACCTTCACAATTTTTTTTTCTTTTTTGCATGGCTGGGTATGGAACCCAAGGCTTCAGGGATGCTATGCAAGTGCTCTGCCTCTATTACTGTCCAGTCACCTTCACAATTTTCAAAGAGAAAATATATCTTCACTTAAAACTCACATACTTCTCCTTGAGAGCTGAGTTGTCACTCCCAAAGGTGAGGCAAGAAGCCTGGTCAGGGACTCTGCTGGGCCAGATAGGCATTGAGCTGTGTTTGAGGCTGCCATGCTCAGCAAGCTTCTTCTCCATCTCTGGCCACTGGCAAAACCCAGAGCTGACCACCATCTGTGCCATGAACTGGCACATGGGAAAGAGCGATGTAATGACGGAGTCCCAGGCTTGGCCTACTGAAAGTGTGGCTCAGAGTAGAGAGAATTCTACCACGCTTTATTCAACCTAGATTCACTTACTGACACCCTACTTTGGTCCAAAACTTCAACTAGTGTTGAGCAGACAGAGGACAGAAGTTGTGTCTGTCTTATGAAACTTCTAGTTCTTAAAAAGGATTAGTTCTCCCTCCATCTCCCCATTAGTTCTCCCTCCATCTCCCCATCAAAATAAAGAATGTTGAAATAAGAGTGGAGCATTACAGATCCAGGTTAACTGAGAGAGCCCATGGGGAAGCACTCAGCTCACTGGAAAGCCTGTCACAAATGCTGTCACTGTTGCCAGAGCACTGAAGTCTCTACAGCCACTGGAACAACTTCCTCCTCCTACATCTCCCCAAGAGCCTTCCAGAAGAAGGCTGAATGCTACTCCACAAGGACTGGGTATGAAAAGGAGTCAAAGCCAAGGCTGAATGCTACTCCACAAGGACTGGGTATGAAAAGGAGTCAAAGCCAAGGACTCAAAATTCCAACACTCAGTTACACAATCATCCACAGACCTACATACACACATACAAGTTTATCTTCTCTGCATTGTGGCTTTGGCTAAGGGTTTGCCTTTTGGATGGTTCATCCTGCTTCACCAGCCTCATCCTTTCACTGATCTGGATTGATCTACTTTATTGCTTTGTAATACATTTCTAAGCATTTCTTCTACACTAAAAATGTTTAGGATACTTTGAGTTATGTTATCACTGATTTTCCTCTATACTACTCCATGGTTATGTTTGAATCGTAGCTGCAGAGGGCAGTGGCTTTAACCTTATACCCAAGCCAGCATCCTGACAGAGGTATTGGTGTTTCTGTTCAAATGTTTAGGTCTCCTTATGCAAGTGGTTTTGAAATTAAAAATTTTAGAGTAATTCTGGTCAAGTTTCTTCTCCTGGCTTTTAAAAAAAATCACTTTTTAGTGACTTTTAATTGTTCACTGAACAACATGTTTTAATTGCAGGAAATTTTGATAAGCCCAGAGAAGAAATAATAAACATTCTAATGAACAATTAATCCCAGCACTCAGAGATGAGAAGTATGAAAGTTTTTGTGTGCTATCTTTATTTTATATGAATATATTCTTTTGGGAAATACAGAATTTTCAACATTCTTTCCCCACTTAAATTTATATTGTGAACATCTTTCATCATCGTTAACTCTTCTTGTAATTGGCAATGTACTTGCAGGTCCCTGTACCATCCTTATCTTCATCTACTGGTTACCAAATCCCTCCCTCCATAAATTACAACAGGTGTTAGTTTCTTCTGTATCCTTTCAGAATTTCCCTATGTATACATAAGCCCATAAGTTTCTTACGTCTCCCTTATGTACACAAAAGATAGGTTATAACATTAAAAAAGGAAGTTTCATGACTCTGATTCCTGGGAGTTTCAGGGATGGATCCAGAGGTAGCAACATTTAGGGGTGCAAAGATCTTGTCAGCCCCCTTTCTGCCCCCCCCCCCCCCGTACTTAGCTTCCTTTTAGGTCCGGTGGTTTTCCCACCTTTTTCTAAACAGTTTTTCCCCAACTGCTGCATCCATACTGAGGAAGGTTCTGACTGGTTCAGCTCAGGAGTGATTACAGTGTGAGGGTGGTGGGTCACAGATGGTCCAGGCCCAGGTGCTGAGGCTGGAGGAGTCAAGGTGTGCACCTGTCATGGAAAAACCCTCAGAGGAGGGACACAGCAGACAGAACCAACATAGGACCATGACAATGATGACTTTGGCAAAGGAAAGGAATCTATATTATTTGGTAATTAAATCTTATTTGATAATTAAGAGCCATATGGATCACAGTGCAAGGCAAGCCTCTAATTTTTCAATTACTGGCTTCATTTTTCCGATGGCCTCCTGTGCTTTTGCAAGGATTTAATAAGCGCTACTTACGGGAAAGGGCTCCATGGCGAAATAGGTTTAGGAGACATCTTTTAGCCTGCATTCCTGGAATCTCAGAATGAGTGGTTCCAAATTAAAGATCCCAAGAAATCCAGCTTTTTAATTTTATTTTTGGTAGTACTGTAGATGGAATTCAGGGCCCTTGTGCTTGCTAGGCAAGTGCTCTACCACTTGAGCCACAGTCCTGTTTTGCTTTTAGTTTGTTTTTCAGAAAGGATCTTTCACTTTTGTGTGGGTTGGCCTCAGACCATGGTCTTTCCACCTCTGCTTCCTGAGCAGATAAGATTACAGGCATGTGCCACCACAATTGGAGCTTTCAAGACATCTCTTTAACACATTTAGTCCTATGTTTACCAAATTTGTGTGACCAAGAGCCTCTGTACCCATTCTGGAAATCGGACCCCAGTGTGTTGGAACAGTGTGGGAGGTAGTTTGGAAATGTGGCCTTGCTTTAGTAGGGTGATGTAGGCCTTAGATGCTTGTAGAGTTCATTTGATCTTCCTCACTGTCATGGGCACAAGGGGCCTTTTCTGTCTCAGAAATGTGGGACTGAGGCCAATGGAGTCAGCTGCTCAGACTTCCCAGCTGGTGAGGCCCACAGCCAAGTTCAAACCCAACTGTGTCAGACTAGCAGACAACTGCACTCTTTCCAGGAATCCTCTTACAAACCACAGCTTTCAGTGAGGCTCCCCTCTTTCTTAACTGGGCCAAGGAGGAGTCCCCAGTGGCTGGCTGTGACCTGGGCCTGGTTGTCAACAAATAAGAGCAGAAGGAGCCATGAAGATTCAGCTGGAAGGGCCAGTTAGCACACATCTGGTCATGGAAGAGGCAAGGTGGCTTAGCATCTACTTCCTGGACACCTGGAAGTTCTTGGGGTCTTCTCGATGAAGGCTGATATCTCTCCTTTAATTTGTACACATCACTTGGAGGTTCCAGAAATTCTACAAGACTTATCAAGCACTCTAGATCCCCCAGTGACGAACAGAGTCCATGGGGTTTTCTGGAGTTTCTGGAGTTTGTTGACCTGTGAGGGCCACAGGTAGTAAACAACCATGCTAACCTCAGGTCCACTGTGTGATGGATAGTTATGGTGATTTGTGACTGGGACAGGGGCAGGTTTGGAGGTCTCTGTACATGCTTTGGGGGAAATTTGAATTTCACATTTTTACAGGCTCCTGGTCAGTAGGATGTTGGGTCTGTTGAGATAATGCATCCCAAAGCATCTTCCTTTTGTGTTGCCTCCAAGATCTGTGAGTTGTGGTCAGAAGCCCCAATTGGCATGATGTGCAGAAGTGTGAATTTCAACCCCTTTGTCTCAATATTTTTTCCCTCCCCATATTTTTACTAGTTGGTGTGGTCATTCCTGCTTTAGGATTCTGAGATGTTCTTCCCTCTCTCCCTGTATGAGGGATGGGACCTCGGAGCTCTGATTCTCCCCAGCTATAATTCATGGGGCTCCTGACGGGATAAGCACTACATTTCTCAGGTCCGACATTTCCCCTTAACCTCAAGATGAAGCAGCTGTAAACCTCAAGCTGTAAACTCCTGCGTCCTTGTCTCCGTGATGAGAATGTCCCATGAGCTGGCCTGCTGAGAAGGCCTGGGTGATCACTGCCTCTGCCTTTCAGGTCCATTTGGTTCTTGGGTATGGTATGGAAGGTTCCCAGGGTCCTCTCTATGATACTGCCAGAACCTTCCAATGGCAGTTCTTCTGTCACTCCACATCAGACATTCTTTGGAGTGAATGTTGTGGGTTTTGGAATTAACATGCATGTTGTGAGGATGTGTTGTCAAATGCTAAGGCCCTAGGCATGTTAATGTGTCATATAGCCACAGGGTCTGGGGGTCCCTTCCCTGTGCACATCACTTGATTAGAGCTAGGATCAGCTGAGCCTCTATATGGAGGCTCTGGACTGGGTCTTGGCAAGTCGTGGTGGGGAGGTGACCCTGTGCTTACCTTGAATCTGCAGTATCAGAGTTGACCTATGCAAGCTCCCCAAAAGCAACCACTGTTCTTTGTCCCAGCTGGAAGGGCTTCTGTGGCCTTGGGAGAGCAGATCCCCCAATGTGGCAGCTTATTTGAGGAGTCAGTTGGCATCAGAGGGGCCAGAGCCTAAGCCTGGTTTCAGAATGGAGAGACCAGGGGTCCTTGATCCCTAGTCAGGAGGGATGAGGCCCAGATTCTGCTTCGACCAGGAGAAGGTGAGTGTTGTACGGTACCTGCTTGTGTGGTGGTTTGCTAAGAGGTCTCACAGGACACAGCACATAGTTGTACTCAGGGCTGAAGCTTATCACAGTACAAGGACACAGAGCAAAACCAACAAAGGGAAAAGGTACATGGGTGCAGTCCAGGAGAAGACAGCCAGAAGCTTCCAGCATCCTCTCCCAGGGCAGCCACATGGGATGTACTTAATCCTCAGCAGCAACCAGTGAGGGCACCTGTGAAATGCAGAGCCCCGGGAATGCATTAGAGACTCAGTGCCAAGGGCTTTTGTTGGGCTGATCACAGAGGCACCTCTGGCTGGCACATGCCACATTCCAGACTCTGGAAGGAGAGAGGTGTATAAAGGGTTTAGGCTCAGGTATAAAAGATATACCTCCTTGCTGATATAAAGGGTTTAGACTCAGGGAGCCACTCTTATCCATGCTAGGAATGGTGGGAATCACATAGAGATCCTAGTGTCAGGACAGCCCAGGGCTCACACGCTCGCCAGTAGTCTTGTCAGCAGAGCACCCTCAGACTGGTTCTGCGAACTTCTTTCTGCACACCCAAAGGGCAGAGGATGCTCTTCCTGGCAAATTCAAAGTGATGGGTGGAAATGCAAACTGACACACTGAAGGGCTGCTATGCTTCACTCTGGGGAGACGGGGAGGGGGGACTGGTGTGTTGCCTTACTCTTTTCTTACCAGGTGATCCCACTCACTCCGTGCTCCCCAGTGTGGACAGAACCCAGGTCAGATTTCTCTCCAACTGCCGAGGGTCTTTGCATCTCAGGACCTGCCTGACCCTCCCTAGATGCTGCCACCCATGCAGGATATTAGACTGCACAGGGACTGGTCTTTAGAGCTCTAGTTCTCCCCAGTGTAACTCATCAGTCACCTGAAGGAAGACTGCATTTCTCAGGTCTGATGTCATCCCCTCCCCACCAATCAAGATGCAAACCCAGCTACCTATGACCTTCCCCATGATTCAGATGTTCCCATCTACCTGGCCCACTAGAAAGATCTGGGTGGTTGCTGCCTCCTCTCCCCTCTGCTCACAGCCCTCCATGTTACTGATGTCTCCTCAATGTGGTCCAACTGCCCTGTCTGTGAGGGCTTCTAATCTGGCTTGCTGTTTCCAGCTGCAGCCCACACCTCTTCCCGAATGTTGCCACCCACCAACGCACCCGCTCCCAGCAGCCTCTGGATGAAGCCCTTGTCTGCAGCTGGGGTGCTGGTCCACTGGGGAGATGCATGGCTCTCCCCGCTGAGGGTCCCACACTTGGCCATGTCTCTAGATCCAGATTCTTATGGAAGAGAAAATGTTTTCTTTCCTTTTAAATTCATAGAGTTGTAAAAGGTTTTCAGAGACTTTGGGATCACACCCAGACCTTACTATTTCTTGTCAGGCTTCTAAAAGGTTCCTGAGGAGATGGTTTCTGGGGAGTAGAGGCCTTATGGCTGGCAGAAAGATGGCCCATTGGTACCTCCCAGACCCACTGTGGCTCCAGACCACAATTTGAAGAAAGAGGTTTCTCACTTTCCCATGCTGCAGAGGCCATTCCAAGTTCACAGAGTCCTTTTGGTTAAATCTGAAAGGAAGATTCAGGTATCTGGGAATACTGACTGGGTAAAGCTGTGAAGTGACTGTGCATAGAACCCAGGGCTTTGAGAAATACACTCTGTTGTTAATGCTAGCCACAGAGATGATTTCATCTTTAAAAAGACTCCGGTGTCCATGGACTGAAAAGGCAGAATCAGCATGAGAGATATAGCAGCCAACAGCATCCTTTGTGCTGCTGCCCACCTGTGGGCTCCCAGCAACTCTTAGCCCTCTCAGCCAGGGCCACAACCTGCAGCTGCCTTTCAATTTTACAGCCAGAGTAGCCTCTCACCTCATGGCCTGAGGGTGTCTGTCTAAACCCTGAGCCTAGAGCTGACAGCAAACAACACATGATAGCTATTAATGAACAAGTTTGTAGTATGGGCTTGTTGACTAAGTGACAGTCAGATCTGAGGTCATTTACTCCTATCAGTGTGAAATAACTGGTTTCAGCTTCCCGTGGCAGTCACTCATGATACAGAGGGAGGACACAAGGGTCTGGAAAGCTGGCTGGCCACCTGGCTGATCCCAGGAAGGCCTACTTTCATCATGGTCCAATGGCTGTCCTGCAGATTTCCAGTCTGTTTGGATTTCTAGAGTTAATCAGAATTAGGAGTGCTGACCTGAATTAGCAAAACTCGTAAGAGACTGGTGTATAAACTGGAGTCAGTTTGCCAGTTTCTAGGTGAAGCAGGGAATTCTCAATGGACCAAACTTTTGTGTAAGATCCTGTCTGTCAGCACCTTCTTACCATGGGCAAATAATGCAGGAAGCCAAATTATGAATCAAAATCTTTTTAGTATGGATAAAATCAGAGGGGGAACAGATCTGTTTAGTAGTAGCCATATAACAATCAGGTGTTGTCTGCCATCCCAACGCATCCCTCTCCATAACAAGGTCTGCCCACCAACATGTAAGACAGTAATTCTCAAAGTTATAGCTTTCTGGTTTTCTATGCTGCATAACTGTCTGATCCAGAAATTGAACTGCTCCTCGTCATTCATTTTTCCCACTTTCCCTTTTAATAATGGAAGCCACTGAGCTTTTGCCCATGGGGTGGCCAAAAGCTAGAGGTATTTCCCAGCCTCCCTTGCACTCAGCTGTGGCCATGTGACTAGCTTCTGGCCAATGGAATGTGAACAGGCTTGCGAATCTGGGTCTTTGGCACTGCAAAAGGAAATTGTGAATTCTATGCCTTTTCTCCTCTCCCACCAACTTAACTGTCACTGGGGTGATGAGGACAGCTTTGCTGCTTTGATGATGACACAGAAATATGGGTCATGGTGTTTTTCAAGCACACACATTGAGTACACATGTGTGCACATTGGTATTCCCACTTTGAACATGCGTACCCCAAGAAGCCACACCCTGTCTCCTTAGTGTTTTTCTCTTCTGCTGCAAGGATGTCCTCTCTGCTTGTTTCCTCTGTGCCAATTTTATGCTTCTTCCACTTTTCTCCCCAATACACCAGCTCACTGGACATGTAGGGTGCAATGACAACTCTGACCTTGGTGTGACTGCCTATCCCAGGACACAGCACAGTTGAGTTGGGCAAGTCCTAGGGTGGTGGGTGTGCTCTGGAAGTGGCTCCCCGTGGCAGATCCTGGAGGTACCTAGGAAGCAGTGCTGAGGGTCTGGCCACAATCCCCTTGGATTCCCATCTGGCCTAGAGCCTGGTCTAGTCCACCTGTTCACCCAGTTCAGCCTGCCTGGCTTGCCCTGGGAGGGGGTTGCTCGTGTGCCCACACTCCTACCTCAGGCACTGAGGGAGAAAAGGACTGTGAGAATTTCTTTCCACAGGCATGTAACAGTACAATTCAGAGTGGTCATAGGGGCATGGGTGCCCTGTCCCCTAGCTCTGAGATGACTGAGCTCCAGGTCCAGGTCTCTGAGTAACTAAGGCAACATGGCGGTAATTAATTCTCTTTGGCATTCTCAGTGCCCGGCTTGTGACAAATCCCTTTTCTTCCTCCTTCCACTGCCCCTTTCCTTTATTTTTATTCCTGTTCCTTATTACCAGGTCAAGCATAGATTTTTTTTTTAAAAGCCGGCTATGCTTCCTAGTTTCATAAATATGAGGCCAAACTAGGTCATTCACTTTTCAAATTCCTTTATGTGGGTCAAGAGTCCATGAAAACTGACTTGAAAATAACAAAAATAAACTGCTCAATTGGCTTTTATTTCTTTCTTTTTCTCTGCTCTCCTCTCCTCCCCTTTCTCTTCCCCTTCCCTCCCCTCTTTTTTTCTTTTTCTAGTGGGAAGGTAGAGTTGAAGGGAAAGGAAGCATGCCTAATCACTTGGACCCTGGCTGCTCATCTCAATCTTCTTTCTCTCTGACATTGGTCTAGGACATGCAGAAGAACTACTCTAGCTGAAGGCTCCTGATTCTCAATGTTTTCCATCTGCCACAGCCGCATAGGTGGAGGCATCTAGAACCTAGAGGAGAGCAAGATGCTCAGAGGCACCAAGACGCTACCACAATCCCACAGCAGAAGAGGCTGAGTGGGTACTTGGTGGGCGGTCCCCAAAGCACAACTGCAGACCCTGCAGATAGCTGCAGACAGGACTCTGCAGGATGGCTCTAAGAAGGAGCCATGAAGGCCCAGATCCAGTGACAATCAGTCCTAGACTCATGGCAGATAGGTCCACTTTCTTTCCTCCACTGCCTCCTGTATAAAACATAGCCACATAGCCCTTGGTTCAAGGTCCTGATCTGTCACTGAATGGCTGTTGGGCTTGGACAGAGTGTGGACCATTTTGTTCTTAACTTCCAGGAGAATATGTACTTTGAGGATGAAGGGGGAAAATGTATATGAAATGCCCAGTGGGTCTGTAGTGCTTGTATACTTAAAACACAGTAAAAGTTAGGAAGATGATGTTCCTACCACTTCATTTTCCTCCTCTTCCCCTTCTTCCTGCCCTTTCTGTCTTCCTCAACTCCATTCTCCCCCATCTCTCTCTACCATTCTCTCTCCTCTACCTTCCTCTTCCCTTCTTTCTCCCCCTCCCTTTTTCCCTCCCTTCCCTCCTTCTGCCTATCACCTCCTTTTCCACTCCTCTCTTAGTTCTTGGCTGAAGGAAGAAGAGAAGCTCCCCCATGCCACAGAGCCCCCTCAACCTCCCCTCCAGGTCACTGAGCCTTCCCTTCCTCACAGGGAAGGCTCCTTGCTGAACACAGCAGAACCTTGAGGCTTCCAGACAACTCTGGCTCCATATTGCTTTCCTTGGTCCAAACTCAGCAGCCCCTAATGATGGTAAAGCATTCCCAGGCCCCTCATTTTGGACAGCTCCCTTCCCTCAGCTCAGCCTCATCTCTCCCAAGGCTGGAAGACAGACCCTTTGCTTCCTCCACCAGCTCAGCCACCACTACATCATTTTATAGGACAGGCTCTGGACTACTTTTAAGGAGTACTAGCAAGGTACATTGTATAGAAATCATGCATGGGACTTACACAACCACAGAGCTGCAAGGTTGGGACTCCCATCCTGCCTTTCTGGGTCTCTGCTAGCCTTTGACTTCTGTGAGTCTTCAGGGGCTTTCTCCCACCCTGAGGAGCTAAAACTAAAGTCTGCTCACCCATGTTTCCTGAGTGTGAATAGCACCTGTGCCTTGCTTTTAGCTGTTAGAGCAGGTATATATGATGGGATGTTTTCTATAACTGTCTGGCCATTCTCTTTCTGTCTCTCCATCTCCCTCTCTTTTTCTCTATATTTGGGGAAGCAGTCTTCCATAGACCTATGGAGAGGGCTTCATAGTGAGAAACTGCTGTCAGGCTTCGTGGAGCTGCGGCTAAGGACCTCAGTCCTACACCTGTAAGGAAATGAATTCTGTCAATGACTCAGAGGAGCTAGGAAGTAGGTTCTTCTCCAGTTGAGCCTTTGATAACACTTTAACTCTGGTTGGCCTCTGGGTTGCAGCCTGGTGGGATCCTGAGCACAGGACCCAGCTGAGCTCTGGCCCAGCTGTGAGATGAAAATGTGTGTTCTTTTAAGTGACTTAGCTGGAGGTTCTTTGCTGTGCCACTGTGGTTAAGTGAAAGGACTATATGAGCAGATACAGGAAGATTCCTGGCAGCTAAATGTTTCTGTGCTCCTGTGAAGGGAAAAGCAAGGAGGACAGAAGGAGGGAGACAGGGAACAGAGCTCACTGGCTCCAAGATTTTGCTCACGTCTGCCAGAGGTAGCCCAAATGGATGGCTGCTGGGGCTGGAGCAGGCCTGGGCTGTAGGTGTTTGACTCTGTTTCTTGTGGCACCAGAGTTTCCATTATTCACAATATATTCTTTGGGCTCTTAACATTTTCTTCATTTTAAGGTCCACCATCACTTTTTAGAAGTGGTAGAATTTTAAGTCAGGAGTGCTTTATTACACAGTTTTATGATACACATTCAGTGCCAGGTAGTATGCAGATGCAACATGAGTGAAGTGCTCATCCTCATCTCTGAGGCTTGTACATCAGCTTCAGAGACAGACTTGGGAATCACCAACTGTGATTCACTGGGTGAGGCAGGAGGCAAAGCATGCCAAGATCAGAGGGGCCCTAGAAGCAGGATCCACAGCAGGGCCAATTTGCAGCACATAAGATCATACAACGTGCTTTGCATTCTAGAGATAACAAAGTGCCCTGTGTAGAGGGAAACAAGAGAGTGCAAGCTGATTGCTCAAGCATGCCCTGGTCTGAGCCTGACTCCTTGGCTCAGTGAGGCCTCATCTGGTGGGAGTCAAGCATCAGGACTGAAGCGCCCATGATATGGTGTTGGGGCCCAGTTTACTGTCTCTGAGACTGTGCTGGCCCATGGGGGACTCTGCAGCTACCAAGAGAACACCTTCCCTCATATCCTGTTTCAGGATATCCTAATCCAGGTCAGTCTCTCTCAATAGAGTCCTGGCCTCTTCTAGACAGGCTGGCTCAGAATCAAGGGCTGTGAGATGGATCTCAGGCAGGGAGATGGATCTTAGGACATTGCAACGAAGTTGAGATTTCAGTTGAGCTTAATTTCAATTTATTAGTCAGGAAGAAATGGGAGTTTGTGCTCTTGCAACCTTGTCCTTAACAGGCAGGTAAGGGGACAGGAGTAGACTAGTGCCCTGATTTGAAGCAACACAGCCAGTTTCTGGGGAAATAAACACAAGTGGATGAAAAATAGATGCCTGTTCTATTGGTGTAATGGAAGAAAACAGGCTGGGAATTTTATAAAGAATGAAAGTTTACTTGACTTACTGTCCTAGAGGGGGGGAAGGCCAAGGGCATGGCTCCAACAGCTGGTGAGGGCCTCTCTACTGTAGCACTCGTGGTGGAAAGTGAAAGAGCATGCGAACATGCAAGGCAGAGAGAGCACTGGGGGAGAACTTCATCGTTTCACCATAAGCCCATTTCAGTGACAACTGCATCAATCCATTCCCGTGGGATCTAAATACCTCATAAAGGGCCAACCTCCCAATACCATCACGATGAGTATCAATTTCAATGTGGGTTTTAGAGGGGACATTTAAACCATAGCAATGCCCTCTCAACTAGTCTGAACTAGTGGAGAATCTTTGATTAGCTTGCTCCAAAGGAACAAGAGAAGGGGACCGTAGGGACAAGTCTGAACTAGTGGAGAATCTTTGATTAGCTTGCTCCAAAGGAACAAGAGAAGGGGACCGTAGGGACAAGCTAAGCCCTGGTGACAAGATGAGCCAAAATCCAGGAGAGGCCAAGCCTATGTCTAACTGCATGGCAGATGGGAAAGATGGATGACTCTGTTGGTCAGAAGAAGAAAGAGATGAAATGTGGGCTTATTAGAATGACATAGCACCTTGCTGCTGTGGTTGGCAGTCTCTATACAAACACATGCATGTTTCCATTTACCTTCTCTTTTTCTGCTTTTTATATGTCAGGGATTGCTCATTTGGTGAATTTGGGATTTTCTTGATGATCCTGTTTTCCTTCTGCTCAGTGGTTTCCTGGGCATCTTTTGGAAGGATGAATATCTCACCACACTATCTGATCTGGCTCAGAAATCATGTTAATGGCTTTTTTTTTAAAGAAAAGAGTAAAGGAAGGTGTGTTGTGATGTGGGAGGGGTAAAGAAAATTAGGACTGGGAGCAGGAGAGAGAGTGCTCTGTGGGAAGGGTCCTCTACTAGCATGGAGATGATGGCTATCTATCAACCCACTTAAAAGTGGGTAAAGCCTTTTGTTTGAGAGGGGATGTGGTCATGGTCCAAGGCATCAGAAGATGACTTCCAATCTTTCTACAAGCTTACAAGTAATTGCCATTTTTATGCATTCATGTGGGTATGATACTACAGAGTCTCAAGTCTCTTTGCTTGTGAATGGGGATCAATAACAACCTCCAGAGATTTATTTTGAGGTGAAAGAAGATAGTAAATGTGAACAATGCTTTGAACAGGTTAAAGGAGCCATGATGACCTGCTTTAATATTTATTCCTGTTGAACGTATCAGCTGGCAAGTCAGGCATGAAGGCTGTCTCAGACTGGGTACAGCATCCTGAGCAGTTTGAGTTCTTCATGCACATCTGAGATCCCTGTCCTTGCTCACCAGGCTCCCCTCTTAACTGGAGATTCACCCCCACCTCCCTTTGCTGACTGGTTCAGCTTGGTCACTGTCCCCCAGCAGAGGGCATTGGCTTCCCTGTAATGTGATACTCTGCACAGCTTCCTTGGACCATTTCAGTTTATTACGTTGGAATTATCTGGAGTTATGGCAAAGGACACTGTCCCAATGTCAGTGCTCGATGAGGTGAGCAGAGATGCCCTTTTGCGGGCTCAGAAGCTAGGAATGTACTCAAGAAATCTGTCTTCCTGCTTTTCCTCATGGTGTGACTCTGAGGGACTAAAAAGCCCCTTTCACCATTTGAGCTCCACAGTATCTTCTTTCCTACACATCATCAGTCCATCCATCCATCCATCCCTCCACCCTCACTGTACAGTGAGGCTGCAAGTCAGGAGTGGGAGGGAGGAGCAAAGGTGGGGAGAATAAAAAAAAGAATGTAACTAACCAACATGCAACTCACTGAATGTTCAGTAAGTGCTTGTAGGATTTCTGAGCTTCTGTTAAAATCACTTGTAAGTAACTAATCAGAATCCTGAGATGGTTACCGTCTGACGTTGAAGATGAGGGATGGACAAATGGACTTGGAAGGCACCCAGAGTGACTCAAAGCCTGCTCTCTTGGCCTCAGGGAGCAGCACTACTTGGAGAAGGAGCTGGGAGCAGGTTCCAAAGGGGTGTGAGGGAGAACACATCCGTTCCTTGCCTTTGTCCTGTGGTCCCTTTTCCAGTGCCTACCCCTGTCAATTATCCTCACCAGAGAAGGACACCTGAAATGGTGATTTGGTTGGGGCTGAGGAAAAGGAGTTTTTATCCCCAAGGATGTGATGGACCAATCTTCCCTTCCAGGGAGCAACAGGGCAGGTTCTTGTTGATTGGGTTCTTGTTGATTGTTCTGCTCCAAGTGATGTCTAATTTTGGTGATGCACACCCTAGGAAGGAGAGACTTGAGTGTGGTTAGTGCAAAGTATGAGCTTACACTGGAGACTGTACTGAAAAAAGCACTATGTTCTCATGGAAGCTCCTCAAGAGAACTGTGTACAAGATGATGGCTTTCTAAGGGAGAAATGGTAGGTGCAGGAGAGAAGCATCAGGGGCTTGGGAAAAGCTTTATTTTGATGCATCAGTAGTTCCAATAAAAGCAGCACATTTGATTGAGATTTAGGCTAGAAGGGGGAGCAACAGGAACTATCTTAAGAAGACACAGCCAGTTGAAAAACTCTAACAAATTAGATCTGACAAGAAAAGCCTGATCCAAAAGAACCAACAATTACAGTGATGTTGACTCAGGCAGAGAAGCAAGCACCTGCCCCAGGCAGCAGAAAGGCTGGGTGGAAGCTGCACACAGGGCCAGGTGTCTGGGATGTGTGAGATTCTGGGCAAGGGTCTGGAGAAGTCTGCAGAGTGTGAAGACCAGACAGATTTCCCCTGGGCCATGGAGCTCTGGGACTGTCCAGTGTGCACCTCCTCTCCTTGTGACTCAGACACCAGTACTATCCACAACACCCTGCTGAGTTGAAGGTCTCTTATGGCCACACCAGAGGATCCAGTTAGTTCTTGGCCAAAGTGCTTTCTTCAGTGGCTTCTGCTATATCACTGGCAGGCTCTCAAACAAGGTGCAGCTTTGAGCCTAAGAAAGCCCAAAGCTAGTTCCCAAGAGGGTTGTTCAGGGTTCCAAGAAGATTCTGAGGCAGGGGAAGAGCAGGGTCCTAGGGTTGGTGAAGTAATCCTCATACAAGGTGGCTTGTTTGTGGTCTGCCATCTTCAGCCATGCTGTGACATGGGGTCAGTCCTGTCCCTTCTAGTTTGCTCCGGGTTGGTGGGTCCCAGTTTCTCACCCATAGTTTCTTTTTGACAGGTTTTGAGGCCCACACATCTCCTCATTCCCTACAGGCAAGGTTCACACATCAATTTTAGGCATTTGGAGGGATCAGGAGCCACCTATACCTTCCACTGTTGCATCTGAAAATTGCTGCTTTTTCTTCTGCAAAGGTGCACTGTGGGAACTCCAGCTTTCCGAACCAAGGGCATGGCCTGTAGCACGTTTGTGCACTCTGCACACCTCACTTTGTGGCATAAGTAGCATCTTAGTGTTTTGTCTGGCTGCCCATTCCACCCATCACTGGGCTGTCCTCCAAGGACAGGAGAGGGCAGAGCCACAGGAATCCAGCAACAGAGATCAGCAGGGCAGCAGAACTTTGGACAGCTGAACTTTCACAGAGGAGACTGGCAAGTACTGACTGTGAGTCTAGAAGGCCATATGGTGCACAGAACAGAACAGTGAACAGCAAGATCACTGCTGAGAGCTGAGTGCAGCATTCAGAGGGAACAGATGTGTCCCCACCATGTATGTGGTCAGGGCTGTGTTACACAGGTAAGGTCTGTATTAATCATATATCTAGACAATTAGGTGAAGGTCTGTCTGTGTAAGATTCTGGAAGCAGAAGGTGTCAGAGACTTGAAGAAGGGCTCTCTCATCATGGGGTGAGAGTGTAGTTTATATCCTGCCTCTCAGAGCTAAGCCTGTGGTGCTAGACTGCCCCCAGTTTTCTTTCCCAGGGTTCAGGGGAACAGGTTCCCAGCTGGCCACATCTCTTGGGACTCTGTTGGTTCAGGAGGCAGCTGTTTCAATGAAAACACCATAGACTTTAACCCAGGCATCCTCATGCACCTGCTGTCTAACAGGCTTTCCTTCCCTGACTATGAGGACAGTCCGGGGCTCCCAGCCCTCTCTGAAACGTGGAAGGTCTGGCTATAAGCCTCACCCACTGAATACAGAAGCTGATGCGCATGGCACCTCTGCCACGTCAGGCTCTCAGTCCATAGAATGAGTGCCCCTGCCTTGTCATGACAGATGTGGGGGGCAGGGATGAGACTGCAGCTTGCTGTGCCCCTAGAAGGCAAGTCTGGTTCAGGAAGTTAGCTAGCTCATGTCTGGTCTCTGAGATGCCTTGGTTTGCTCAGTCAAGATCTTGGAGGATGGTCCAGGCAGATCTGATGCCACTCTGTCTTTGTGCCCCATGGTGCCACAGCTTGGCAGACATACATCAACTGAATGCACAGAGGTGAAAACTGATGGTTACCATCATCAGTTGATGATCGTTCTTGAGATGATGCAGCCAGCAGAATCCCATAGTTTGTCTGTTGGAATCCCTTAGTTTGTGTTTGCTTGAGGAGGGTTCTGGGGATCTGGCAGGCATTTGCAGGGGCTGGGGTATGGGTGAGGCGAATACTGACTCACAGCAGGCATTCAGTGATGCCTCAGCTTCACAGGAAGAATCCACTGCTCTCAGAGTCCTCACATTGTCCCCACAGCTGTGCAGGACCCTCTGTGCATGGGATGATTACTGTGCTTACTTTTCCTCCACTCTGGATGTGGTTTAGACTGGAGGGTCAGGTTGGGTGGGGTCACGCTAGAATGAATGCACATTTCCCTCTCCTCATGTCCTCTGGCTGTGTCTGAGAGCTGGGCAGCTTCCTCTCTAGGAGTCGTGCTCCTGTGGAATTTACCTCTACCCTGGGTGTGTGTCTCACCAGCCCTTCAGTGGCCAGTGAGCTAAAGGCCTCACCCTAGACCAATAGCAAGCCTTTTGGAAGTTCAGTCCTGTATGAATTTTAATTCCTTGGATTCTTGGGTTCATATAATGGTCATTTCACCCTTCTTCTCTTGGAAATCACCCAAAGCAGAGGAGAGAAAGAAGTCAAGTAAGCACCCTCTTGATGACCTAGAAGCCCTCCCCAACCCCTAGCCCCCAAGCACATGGTTCTATATTTGAACCAGCCACCTGGTTACAGCCTCAGGGCCTTGGAACCTGCTATTTCTTCTCTCTTTATCACACTTTCTACAGTTATCCATGTCCTTGTCCCCTTCTCTGTCATGTTTCATTTGTCATAGATAGCATCCCTCACATGCTACTAAATGAGCAGCCTTGTCACAGCATCCTGCCTGTGTCCTCATTATTCTGCAGTATTGTGTGTTGAACTGTGTACTTTTTCAATGTGTGCTAGTGCATAGGACAGCAGCAGGCTCACGGTGAGCACTGTGTGTGTGCTACGATATTAATAATGGCCATTAATCTGGTTATCATTATGTCACTGGGGGGCTGTGGCACAGAGGCCGAATAGCACCATATGAAGGCAGAGTGGACAGTGAGTTCTTCCTGCCTGGAAGGCCTGCCTTATATGAGCATCCCTCCAAGGATGCTTTCAGGCCATTCTCATGGAAGATCGCCATGGGTTGCTCTGCTTTGTCCTGACAAATTGTGATAGATTTGAGATCCATCTGCGTTGGATCAAGTACATAGATTTAGATATAGATGTGAACATTCAAGGAGAGCTAAAGCTAGTGAGATCAAGGTTTGTCACAGTGGACACACACAAATACAGACAGACACACAAACGTGAACATATATACACAGACACAAATGCACACATGCAAACATACACAGAGACCCACAGACACAGAGACAAAGAGGCACAAATATGCATAGACACACAAACGCACATAGATACATACAGTCACACAAACGCATAAACACACACTCACGCACACACTAGACTTGGAGACATTCATCTGGATCTTTCATACAATCTTTGAAACACTTCAGATAGATGCCATCCCCTTCCCTGCTGCCTGGCCTCAGGGCCTCTGTCTGTCTTGGGAGCAGAGCCAACTTTCTGGATCCTTGGGCAGGCAGGGTTGCTGCTGCCTGGCAGCTGTCATCCTGCAAGTCCCAGCTCCTTCATGCAGGCTTTGCTTTTCCTTCTGGTACCTTCTGCAGCCTCTCTCCTGACTCTCAGCATCTCATTTGGTGGTAGTGAACTTAAGTCAGGTTGTGATTTGAAAACTAAGTCCTTTTGACCTCAGGGACAGGACTCTCTGCAGCCCGGACCCCCTCCCCTGGAGCTTGAGTATATATGTGATGTGAAAGAGCTTGCAAACAAAGATGGAGCTCGCCTGCTGGCCCACCCTTGAGTGCTGCATCATTTACCTTTGGTGACCGTGTATTATGAGCAGGCACGAGTTGCCCCAGAATTATCATCCTATGCAGATGATAATTTGTTCACATTTGTTTTTATCTTTTAGTAACCGAGGCTCAGAAAGATTAATTGATTCACTTACAATTATTAGAACTATCTTTATGATATTGGGGTGTCACAAGAGAGATGGCACAATGCAGAAGTCAACAAGCAAGGCAAAATTTACTTCTGCAGGAGGGGGCTCCACAAAGAGCAAGCAGATTCAGCGGGTTGTCTGCTGGGCTTTATCTCTAATGCAATGCTGCCCCTCCCTCAAACTGGGCAGGTTTTGGGTTCATAGTCTACACAGTTGGCTAATTGGAAAGAAGATATCAGGAAGAAGCTTTGAAGACAAAGAAGTTTCAAAGCTCAGGGAAGCAATAACTATTACGTTATCAGCTCCAGAACCAGGACATCTAGCGGAATTTTGTCCAGTTGAGGATAACAACCCTTTGTTCTTAATAGAAACTTTTATCACGTTAAGCAGAGTCCATGAAGCAAGCATATGGGAAGCGAGTTAGTGAGACTAACATTTGTAACAGCGGTGGTTACTGCTTAAATCCTTTGATAGAAAACACCCAACCTAAGTTGATTCTCACACAATCACACACAGAGTTGCAACGTGAAATAGACTCCTGGACCCCAAATTCTATGCTTTTCATCCCTTTGTTATGACTTCCAAGTTGTTGGGAAGAAAACACATGAAACCAGCAAGAGTTGGAGAGGGAGTACAGTTGATAGAGATCTGGGGTCCAGTTCTGCTATCTTCCAACCACATAACTGCAGGTGGGTTTATTTAACCCAGTGTGCCTGTGGAAGGGAAGTGATACCTGCTGAGGCTGCCCTGCAAAGCTGGTGGCTGCCGGGCTGTGATGGAAACAGACATGCTCTGAAAACTGCTGACACCATACATTAGTCGCTATTACCTTCAGTGGTAATAAGATGTACTAGCATTAAGTACTGATTGCAATTGTTCAGGAAATCCTCTAAAATAATGTTTTTCCATGAGACAAATAACCAGTAATGTGATTTATACATACACTTTCCTGTGATGAAGCTCCCTGCAGTTACCCTTCACTGTAGCCATGTTTCTAATTCCTCAGGCCTTGCTAAGTAAGGCAGGAAATGGGACCATGCTGCCCAGAGGAGTCAGAAAAGGCAGTTAAGCTCCTACAGCACACATTGAGGGACCCCAGCTGAGTCTGAGCTGTGGCTTCCTTACTGAAGAACTAATAAGTAAGGACTGGGGATGTAGCTTTGTAGTAGAGCACTTGCCTAGCTTGCATGAGGCTCTGGGTTCCATCCCAGCACCATACACACACACACACACACACACACACACACACAAAATCAGAGAATTGGCAGTTTTTACTTCCAAGAGACCTGAGACATGATAGCACCATGAAAACAGAAGCTATCCCTCTGCTGAGTAAAAGGAGAGGAAGAGAAATACAGCCCAGACCTGGCTCAATGCAGGCACTGTATTTTATAATAAATCTTCCTGTGGGATCCCAGCAATAAGAGTAAGACTCAGAAGACAATCCTTTCTTCGGTCCGCAGGCTCACTACTGGTGCCCAAGAGATATCATGCAAGGAGAAGGAACACTAGCAGTAGTTTCCTTGACCCCCCTCATGCCAGGGATGATAACTATATGATGTGGCCAGTCGCAGTGGAGGGCTTGCTGATTAGACAGCAAGGAACTCTGGTAGTATTTTGCTGTTTGAATCCTCAATAAAACTCAAGGGTCTGGCATAGAAACATACTGTGCTAATGAGGCCCAGGCAGGAAGCTGGAGGAAGACACTTGGATGGAACTGGATAAAGTCACTTGATTCCACATCTCCACTGCCAGCTGAAAATGTCCTAGCTTTAGCATTGAACTCGCCATTTTTATAAAGAAGCCAGTTTGCCCCATGGAACAAGCTCAGACTCCCAATGGGTGTCTGTCAAAGGGACAAGGTACTCCTCCCTGCTTCTTCCTCTCCTGCTCCCTGTCACATCTCCCAAACTTCATCAATCACCCATTCAAGCATTGTCATGTGCACACTTCACCCCTGGTTCTCATGCCAACCTCTCCTCTTGCCTCTGGTCTGTGTTCTGATTATGTCCTCTGTGGAGGTCTCCTATTCCTTTTCTCTCCTCCAGCCTTCCTTATCCTCTGCCAGCAGATCTGTCTTACCAAAATCCAGCTCGGGTGCATCCTCCTGTGCTCAGAAGCCTGTGATGGCATCCCCTTGCCTTCTCAGTCAAGGTCTCCCAGTGGAGTTTCCTCTGATTTCCTACCAGTACAGACATCCCAACCTGAGTACATGATGCCTGAAGCCCCCACGGTAGTAAGAGTGACCTGCCCTCAGTCCATGCTTGAGGAGACAGAGTCTACTGTCCTGGGGGGAGTGCCACTAGGCCAGAGGGATACCTATCCACGTTGCCTGCATAAGGGCTCCAGCCACTGGAGGTATGGGTCAGTTTATCAGGCTCTTTACAGCCCTCCTGCCTTGGAGAGTGGGCCTGACAGTAGCAGAAGGGAATGGAACAAAATTCCAGCAGAAAGAAGAGGACTGGGAGGGGCTGGGACCATTCACCATCACCTAAGGAAGCCTGTTTGAACTTTCCTCTTCATTAGGGGAATCTGAGTACCTGATAATGCCATTCTAGAACCTTTTTCTTGGGGTTCCTGGCTCTGCCCTGTCAGAGAGCACCAGCCTGGAGTGGTCCACTGGAATCCTGGGCTGTGGCTGTACAGGTGGAAAGGATGCAGATTTTGCTTAAAACCCAGCCTGGACCTATGCACTGTGCATCAGTGAATCTCTGGCTTTAGTTACTTCTGGGCAGTAAGGATCCAGTGAAGGGGTGGTTGGGAAGACTCATCCAAGCATGGGAAGAGCTCTGGTTCAGGTCCAGGAAGTCCGCTGTGCTCACAGAGGCTGCTTTAACCAGAGGAGGGCAGGTGTTAGGACCAAAAGCAAGAGGACAACCCACATTCCTGTCCACAAACTGCAGCTCTGAAGGAGTAAAGCAAAAAATATGCTGTTCAAAAATGCCACCTCACGCATTCCTGAGCAATGAGGTGTCTTCATCCCTGTGGTGGCATGGATGGATAGTTGGGCAGGAGCTTTCTGGGGAATGTCCAGCTTACTTGTCTGGACTCAACCTATTAGCCATGCCATTTCCCTGTGAGAGTTAGGAGAACAGGGAAGTAATTGGAGGGCAGCAGGGCAGCAGTGGCATACCATGTGTCACATAAAACAGCAGACAATGCCACCAGTCATTCCTGGTGCAATAGGCACCTTCTGAAAAATGCATGTTGGCCTTGTTCAAGGAGTGTGAGTGCCTGATAATTAGAATTTCTACTTCAAGGTAATTTATTTGGATTTTCCATCTATGTGAATGCAGTAATTTAGCTGGAAACTTTAGATAATCCAAGCAAAAATTCAGTAAGTGACCCCCCAAGACTTAGCTAATTATAGATCAGGAGCTCTTCAGGGAAAGACTTGGGAAAATTTATGAATCTGGGAAAAGGGAAAAAAGGAAGGCAAAGGCAGATAGGAAACAGGGTTGCCTGCTCTTGCTGATTGCTGGTTGCTTTCCTGCCTCGGTATGCCCCTCAACCCTCTTTCTCTTTCTTTCCCACACATGCACACTGGATCCAACCCAGTAGTCAACTGGCAGTGAGCCAAGGACTGTGTTGGAGAGGATGGGCCCCTGCCACAGGTGTACTGGGATCAAGTGCACAAATATGTGGAATCCTATAACATTGAACATATATGATCATTATCTGACGAGAAGGGAGATGCATGTGCTGGTTGGTGGGGGCTTCTTCTGTCCCCTGTGGTTCTCTGCAAATTGAGTGTCTATACTTTGTCCCTGAATGGGGGGTCTTGGCAGTGGGAGGTGAAGTGGGGTAGGTCCTGATGGGAGGGTAAGGTCCACAGTGGCATGAGAGACAGCTGTCTCTCATGGGTTTGTTGGGGGTCCACACAATGGGGCAGGAGGAGCCCCCACAGGAGGTGAGCCTTGAATAGGAGTGGTTCTGGTATTGGAGGCCCCAAAACTTCAGGCCATCAGGTAGTTCTGGGGATGTCCTTCAGCAGGTACCAGGACACCCCCATTCACCTCTACTCCCTGAGGGAGCGTCAGAAACAATGTAGATGCTGGTCATAACACCTAAGCCAGGTGTTTGAACCTGAGGACGCCAGCCTGTGTCTCACAGGACCCTGTTTACTCCAGGCATGCTTGTGTGTGACCATCACACAGACCCTGGGGGCAGAGAGAACAGGCCCAGGAGGGCAAGGAACTCGCCCAGGGTCCCTCAGTGATGACAGGGTCAGGTCTGACTGATGCCTTCTCTGTTCCTTGTATAACACACTCCACATAGCCCTCATCTGCAGCAGAGCCAGGAGAAGCCAGTGCCCCACTTTTGCAGGACTCCATCATCCCTAACCCTAGACATAGAAGCTGGCGGAGTATCTAATTTTAGATTGCTGTCCTATGTCATGTGACTCCCTCAGCTGCATTTCTTATATTCCATTTTGCCTAATGACTGGCAGGGCCCAAAGTCCAGATGGGCTCAGTCTGCAGGGGTTCAGCAGTCCCAGTCAGGGGCAGAAGGGAGGCCAGGCCCACGGCCCTTCTCCTGCCTGGCACTTATCCAGGTTTTTTCTCAATGTCAAAAGACAAGCATCCAGATGAAAGCTACCTTTGAGCTGTGCATAACCAACCCATTGCTTTGGCTCCATGCTGTTAATTGCTGTGAGTTCTACTCTCTCACAGCAGTGGTGAACTGAGGGGCTGTTTCGAGGTTCATAGCCTCTGGCCTTCAGAATCAGTATCTTTGATTGGTGGCCAAGGCTAAAGTGAATGGCCCAGTGATCTGTCAAGCTGACTGAAAAATTTGCCTGAGTGACTGGAAGTGGGTCTCTACCTTAATGCTTATTTCCAGGGTACCAAGGAGATAACTTGGAGATGACTTCAGCTCTAGGAAAGCACAAATTTTTTGAAGCATTTTACCTAGTCCAGGGAGGACGTAAAAGTCTGGTGGCCCTAAAAGAGGCACAAGCCCTTTTAGATTTCCTAGTCAGGGTGATAACAGGCTGAGATGGCAGTCTTCCCTAATATGCATTCTTTCACAAGAATAGAGCTCATATACTTTAGCCCTGATTTTAGAAGGCTGCCTAGTGTAAAGATGATGCAGAGAGCCTACTTTATAGCTAGGAGCAAATATGACTAAATTCAAGTCAATGAGGCAAGAATTGAAGCTTTTTTGTACCTTCCTTAGAAGATGTGCATTCCTTGAGAGGATGCAGATGAGATGGCTGTAAAACTGGAGCAGTCATTCTGGACCATGAGGTAATCAAATGATTAAAGATGGAAAAGGAGAAAAGGAGCTGAGAACCTTCTTAGACTTCTCTTGTCTCTATCACTTCTTCCCGTCTTCCATTATGGTGTTCATCCTCAGGCTCCCCAGGGTGGGCCCAGCAAGTCTAGATCTATTGGCAGCTACTACTAATGTAGAGGAAGGTGTTAGTCCTACAGAGCTCAAGCCAATACAGAACTGACTCCTACTGTCCCCTTGTGGCCTCCACTGGGTCCTGAGCCAGTCCTTGAATCAATCACTATAAGGTGTTAAAAGTCTTGCATGCTGTGCTTGTTACCACATGGAGGAACATTCTAGTATGTATTCACAATTCTTATTTGTGTCTTTTAAACCAGCTTTAGATTTACTCACTGTGTGTAATAGCTACTGATTCATTATCAACTTCATTTGATGTAAGGATCAGAGGTCTTCGGACATCAGGTAGCCTTCCCCAGAATGTGAGAGGCTATGTATCACTTTTTTGGCACCAAGCTCCCATTCTATTTGGGGGAAACTTTGATGAAAACAAAGGTGATCAGAGATACAGACTCCCTCTGGCACATGAGGTGTGGACAGTGGGCAGGGCTCATACATGCACCACAGCTTCTCATTCTTAGCATCCATCAGAGTATCGGCCAAGATCTGGGGACCCCAGACTTTTTAGGCTTGGTGTTCTGGATGTTGTACTTGTTTCCTGACCTCTGAGCCCTGGCAAATTTGAGAGGCAACTTGACAAGCTGATGGTTTTCAACCCATGAACTTGGCCTTGGACTCAGCTGAGGAAATTAATGCTGTTGGAACATAGCCTTTGAGAAGGTCTTTCCACCCTGTGAACCTTCTCCAACCACTAGCATTACATGAGAATGGAGAGCTTCCTACTGGAAGAAAATGGAACTTTGTGGTGAACTGTTTCTTTCCCTGATCATTGTTTCTGTGCATGCAGTGTAGACCTTCTTGATATGAGGAGCTGCCAAGGTGTGCTCAGTTCTGGTTAAAGAAGCTTGCAGACTGAGGTCCTTAAGTGAGTGGGTCATGAGACTGCTAGAGATTCTGCAGTTTCTGCAAAGTCCTCCCAATCCTCCATGGACACCACCCTCACAGAAGCCTCTGGAGTGGGATGTCTGAGCACCAGTAGCAGGACACACTGCTCTGCTGAGGCTCTTTCTGGCTGGGGACAGCAGCCCCTCTCGGGCACTCTGTAGAAGTAGGCCTCACCCAGAGCTGCAGAGGAGGGCATGGACCTTGCCCCTCAGCCTCATTCCCATTCTCTGTCCCATCTTCCCTGATCTGTTGGTGTTAAACTTTACCCCACAGCTCAGCTTCTTGGCCCAGAGGCAGCCTTGGTGATCACACTAGGAGAGTGGGCTGTCTCATCTTGTGTTTGGAGAAATGATTCTGGAATGTTCAGAACAATGTTAGGGTTGTCTAGGAGAGAGGAGAAAGGAGGACCAGGAAGCTTCACATTTTCTCCTGTGCCCCTGAGACTGCTTCCCTTGTCCACTAGGGATACCTTGAGGTAGAGTTCAGGACCTGCTCCCTTACAGACAGGAGCAGCCCTGACTCTCCCAGCTATCAGCACCAATACACACACACACACACACACACACACACACACACACACACACACACACACACACACAAGAGCAGTGGAGTGCACCAGGAACAGAGGACTGGAGTTACATCACTGGGGAGTGGGGGAAGATAGAGGACCTGGGGGACATTTGGTTCTTATTGTGAGTGAAGTTTGTTGGACCTTCCTAGAAACACAGCAGGGTTGCAAGCTTGAGATTCCATATGGAGTTATGTGTGAGTCACCTTGTTGCTGATCATGGCGTCTACAGCTACATACTCAACTCCATCTTTGTCTTTCCTTCTTTTAATGAATACATGTTTATTTTTTCTACATCTATTTATATAAACACATGTATTTTGCAAACAACTCAAGTGCAAATATACGGGGCAAACATTCATTACTTGTTATGTTACATATGAGCGCAAGTACACATACACAGAGAACGTTAATTACTCTCAGGTTTCATAGACATTGAACAGCCCACATCTCCACTGAACCTAGCAAGCAGGTAGCAAATGCCTGCAGAATGCCAGGCATAGATGTTGGTGGCATACTGCCTCAGAACCTTTCACTTAGGCTCCCTTATAGGTGTCGTACTTGACTTATGGGTCCAGGAGGAAAGGGTAATTTTAAGCAAGAGCATAGTCATGTGAGGGAGCCCATTCCAAAGAGAGTCTGCTGGACACTGCTCTGGAGGTCCACACTTAGTGACTTCCCTAGGAGGCCCTGAGGACCTTGCCTCTCTTTCGCCATAGAAAGTCCTCCTCAGGTCTAGCCAAGGTGGCTTCTGAGTTTGCCCACGTGTGTTGAGTCTCTGCTGTGCTAGGACTGGAGAAGCAGGTTATCCAGACAGATCAACAGTCTGGGTAGGGGGGAATTAAATAAAGACACATATTTGGGGCCAAGATGCCCACAATCAAGAGGGGTCAGAGGGATTTGGTTTGGGCTGTGGGTGAGAAGGAAGAGCTCTTGTCAAAACCATTCTGGGCTCTGATCTCCAGTTCTGTGCCTCCTGAAGCTCACAGGCTGAGCCAACTCACCCCTGTCTGCTGCAGCTGTCACTCACAGCTGGAACTACCTGGGAAATCACCTGAAGACTGGAGTGCACAGACAGCTTCCAGTCACACAGCCACCTCTGTGCTGATTTAGTGGGAAGTAACAGAGCAGGTTTGCCCAGCACTGCATGAGCCTTCTGAGCAGATGTGCTGAGTGAACTCAGAGATGCACTTTTAAAGTTTAATTCTTAAGAATAGACTGGTTTTTAGAGTAATTTCAGGTTTACAGCAAAACTGATGAGACTATTCAGAGATTTCCTGTGTTACCCTTCCCCTGTGCACACAAATAGCCTCCCCCATTCTCAACCTCTCCCACCAGAGTGGTGTGTTTATTACAACTGATAAACTTACTTGGACAAGTCATTACCACCTAAAGCCCATAGTGTACATCAGGCTTCCTTCTTGTGTGATATCTTCTAGGGATTTGGACAAATGTTACATTTCCAACATTACAGTGTCATATAGAATAGTTTCACTGCTCTAAAAATCTTGTTCGTTCCCCCCATTCATGTTCCCACTCCCAGCCCCCGGAAACCAATCATCCTCTTTCTGTCTCTATGGTTTTTGTCTTTTCTAGAATGTCGCATGGTTGGAATCATACAGTAGGCAGACTTCTTAGTTTGGCTTCTTTCACATAGTGATATGAATTTAAGATTCCTAAATGGCTTTTTGTGGCTTGATAGCTCGTTGCATTTTAGCTCTGAGTAACACACTGTTGTCTGGAGTACCACAGTTTATTTACTTGCTCACATGCTAAAGAGCATCTTGGTTGCTTCAGAGTTTTGGTAATGATGAAGAAAGTTGCTATAAACATCCATGTGCAGGTTTTTGTGTGGACATATGTTTTCAGCTCATTTGAGTAAATATAAAGGTGTACAATTCCTTGATCATTTGGTAAGAAGATATTTATCTTTGTGAGAAACTGCTAACCTGTCTTCCAAAGTGGCTGTCCTATTTTGTATTCCCATGAGCAGGAAAGAAGAATTCTGATGCTCCATACACTCACCTATTTGCATTTTGGCCCTTCTAAGAAGCTTTAGTGGTTTTTCACTATTGTTTTAATTTGTCATTCCCTAATGACACATGATGTTGAGCATATTTTCCCACACTTGTTTGTCATCTTTATCTCTGGCAAAGTGCCTCTTCAAAGTCTTTCATTCATGTTTTAAATGGGGTATTCATTTTCTTATTGTTGAGTTTTAAGATCTCTTTGTGTATTGTGAATAATAGTCCTTTACACTTAAGTGTTTGACAAACATTTTCTTTCAGTCTCTGGTTTGCCTTCTCATTTTCCTGATAGTGCCTTTTGGAGAACATAAGTTTTAAATTTAAAAAAAATCTCAGCTTATCACTGTTTTCTTTCATGTGTAATGCCTATGATGATGATGACTAAGTCATCAAACCCTAAGTCATTTAGGTTTTCTACTATGCCATCTTCTTGTTTCATAGTTTTGTATTTTATATTTAGATCTATGACCCATTTTGAGTTAATTTTTGTGGAAGGTATAAGTCTGTGTCTAGATTCTTTTTTTTTTTTCATGTAGATGTCCAATTGTTCCAGCATCTCTTGTTAAAAAAACCAATTTTTGCTCCATAGTACTCTTTGCTTGTTTATCAAAGACCAGTGGCTGTATTTGTGGGGGACTTTTTCTTGACTATTTGTCCTTTTCTGATGATTTACTGGTCTGTCTTTTCACTGGTAGCACACTGTATTGGCTAATGTAACTTTATAGTAAGTCTGAACTTGGTTGGTATCAGTATTCTAACTTTGCTCTTCCTTTTTAAAATTGTGTTAATTATGATCCATTTTCATAAAAACGTTAGAATCAGTTTGTCAATGTTCACAAAAAAACTTGCTCAGGTTTTTATTGGAATTGCATTGAATTTCTAAATAAAGTTTGGAAGACCTGACATTTTGCTAATGTTCAGTCTTTTATCCATGAAAATGGAACACCTCTCCATTTATTTAGTTCTTTTTGGGTATCTTTCATTAGAATTTTGTAGGTTTCCTTGTATGGATCTTATGCATATCTTGTTACACTTACATTTGACTATTTCATTTCTTTAGGCATTAGTTAGTATATATATGGTATTATGTTTTTAAATGTGAAATTCCAGTTGTTCATTGTTGGTATAGGAAAGTGATTAGATTTTGTATAATAACCTTATATCCCACGACTTCTTAGAATTGTTTCTTAGTTTCAGGAGATTTTTAAAATCATATCTTTCATACTTTCTTCATAAATAACTGCCATTTGTGAACAAAGACACTTTTACTTATTCCTTCCAAATATGTATATCATTTATTTCTTTTTCTTTTTCTCATTGCATTAGCTAGGACTTCCAGTCTAATGTTTGTAAATCATTGGCAAGATACTTTACTCCTGATTTTAAATGAAAAGCTTCCAGTTCCTCACCATTAAATACGATGTTAACTATAGGGTTTCCACAGATGTTCTTAATCAAACTAAGAAAGTTCCCTATATTCAAAGTTTTCTGAGAGATTTCATCATGAGTGGGTATGGGTTTTGTCAAATGCCTTTCTTTATCTACTAATATCACCATTTGACTTGTCTTCTTTTGTCTGTGGATGGATACATTATCTTAATTGACTTTTTTATTGTTTTATTATTCATATGTGCATACAAGGCTTGGGTCATTTCTCCCCCATGCCCCCACCCCCTCCCTTACCACCCACTCCACCCTCTCCCTCTCTCCCCCACCCCCTCAATACCCAGCAGAAACTATTTTGCCCTTATCTCTATTTTGTTGAAGAGAGAGTATAAGCCATAATAGGAAAGAACAAGGGTTTTTGCTAGTTGAGATAAGGATAGCTATACAGGGAGTTGACTCACATTAATTTCCTGTGCGTGTGTGTTACCTTCTAGGTTAATTCTTCTTGATCTAACCTTTTCTCTAGTTCCTGGTCCCCTTTTCCTATTGGCCTCAGTTGCTTTTAAGGTATCTGCTTTAGTTTCTCTGTGTTGAGGGCAACAAATGCTAGCTAAGTTTTTAGGTGTCTTACAAAGCCTCATCCCTACCTTGTGTGCTCTCACTTTTATCATGTGCTCAAAGTCCAATCCCCTTGTTGTGTTTGCCCTTGATCTAATGTCCGCATAAGAGGGAGAACATACGATTTTTGGTCTTTTGGGCCAGGCTAACCTCACTCAGAATGATGTTCTCCAATTCCATCTATTTACCAGCAAATGATAAAATTTTGTTCCTCTTCATGGCTGCACAAAATTCCATTGTGTATAGATACATTTTCTTGATCCATTCGTCAGTAGTGGGGCATCTTGGCTGTTTCCATAACTTGAGTGCCGCAATAAACATGGGTGTGCACCTAAAAAATTAGCTAGCATTTGTTGCCCTCAATGCAGAGAAACTAAAGCAGATACTTTAAAAGCAACTGAGGCCAATAGGAGAAGTGGACCAGGAACTAGAGAAAAGATTTGATCAAAAAGAATTAACCTAGAAGGTAACACACACGAACAGGAAATTAATGTGAGTCAACTCCCTGTATAGCTAACCTTATCTCAACTAGCAAAAACTCTTGTTCCTTCCTATTATTGCTTATAATCTCTCTTCAACAAAATTAGAGATAAGGGCAAAATAGTTTCTGCTGGGTATTGAGGGGGTGGGGGGGAGAGGGAGGGGTCAGAGTGGGTGGTAAGGGAGGGAGTGGGAGCGGGGGGGGGAAATGACCCAAGCCTTGTATGCACATATGAATAATAAAACAATAAAAAAAAGAAACGCACACACACACAAAACATGGGTGTGCAGGTGCCTGTGGAGTAACCTGTGTCACATTCTTTTGGGTATATTCCCAAGAATGGTATTGCTGGATCAAATGGTAGATCAATGTTTAGATTTTTAAGTAGCCTCCAATTTTTTTTTCCAGAGTGATTGTACTAGTTTACATTCCCACCAACAGTGTAAGAGGGTTCATTTTTCCCCACATTCTCACCAACACCTGCTGTTCATGGTGTTGCTAATGATGGCTATTCTAACAGGGGTGAGGTGGAATCTTAGTGTGGTTTTAATTTGCATTTCCTTTATTGCTAGAGATGGTGAGCATTTTTTCATGTATGCCCATTTCTTTATTGATTCATTAGTTTTGGGAGAATTCAGTTTTTTAAGTTCCCTATATATTCTGGTTATCAGTCCTTTGTCTGATGTGTAGCTGGCAAATATTTTCTGCCACTCTATGGATGTTCTCTTCAGTTTAGAGACCATTTCTTTTGATGAACAGAAGCTTTTTAGTTTTATGAGGTCCCATTTATCTATGCTATCTCTTAGTTGCTGTGCTGCTGGGGTTTCATTGAGAAAGTTCTTACCTATACCTACTAACTCCAGAGTATTTCCTACTCTTTCCTGTATCAACTTTATTTTTTTTTGTTTAATTTTTATTTTTTTTATTATTCATATGTGCACACAATGCTTGGGTCATTTCTCCCCCCCTGCCCCCACCTCCTCCCTTACCACCCACTCCGCCCCCTCCCTCTCCCTCCATCCCCTCGATACCTGGCAGAAACTATTTTGCCCTTATCTCTAATTTTGTTGAAGAGAGAGTATAAGCAATAATAGGAAGAAACAAGGGGTTTTGCTAGTTGAAATAAGGATAGCTATACAGGGAGTTTATTCCTAAAGCAATACTGCCCCTTTTTTTTTTTTTTTCATTTTTCTTTTATTATTCATATGTGCATACAAGGCTTGGTTCATTTCTCCCCCCTGCCCCCACCCCCTCCCTTACCACCCACTCCACTCCCTCCCGCTCCCCCCCCTCAATACCCAGCAGAAACTATTTTGCCCTTATTTCTAATTTTGTTGTAGAGAGAGTATAAGCAATAATAGGAAGGAACAAGGGGTTTTGCTGGTTGAGATAAGGATAGCTATACAGGGCATTGACTCACATTGATTTCCTGTGCGTGGGTGTTACCTTCTAGGTTAATTCTTTTTGATCTAACCTTTTCTCTAGTTCCTGGTCCCCTTTTCCTATTGGCCTCAGTTGCTTTAAGGTATCTGCTTTAGTTTCTCTGCATTAAGGGCAACAAATGCTAGCTAGTTTTTTAGGTGTCTTACCTATCCTCACCCCTCCCTTGTGTGCTCTCGCTTTTATCATGTGCTCATAGTCCAATCCCATTGTTGTGTTTGCCCTTGATCTAATGTCCACATATGAGGGAGAACATACGATTTTTGGTCTTTTGGGCCAGGCTAACCTCACTCAGAATGATGTTCTCCAATTCCATCCATTTACCAGTGAATGATAACATTTCGTTCTTCTTCATGGCTGCATAAAATTCCATTGTGTATAGATACCACATTTTCTTAATCCATTCGTCAGTGCTGGGGCATCTTGGCTGTTTCCATAACTTGGCTATTGTGAATAGTGCCGCAATAAACATGGATGTGCAGGTGCCTCTGGAGTAACAGTCTTTTGGGTATATCCCCAAGAGTGGTATTGCTGGATCAAATGGTAGATCGATGTCCAGCTTTTTAAGTAGCCTCCAAATTTTTTTCCAGAGTGGTTGTACTAGTCTACATTCCCACCAACAGTGTAAGAGGGTTCCTTTTTCCCCGCATCCTCACCAACACCTGTTGTTGTTGGTGTTGCTGATGATGGCTATTCTAACAGGGGTGAGGTGGAATTTTAGTGTGGTTTTAATTTGCATTTCCTTTATTGCTAGAGATGGTGAGCATTTTTTCATGTGTTTTCTGGCCATTTGAATTTCTTCTTTTGAGAAAGTTCTGTTTAGTTCACTTGCCCATTTCTTTATTGGTTCATTAGTTTTGGGAGAATTTAGTTTTTTAAGTTCCATGTATATTCTGGTAATCAGTCCTTTGTCTGATGTATAATTGGCAAATATTTTCTCCCGCTCTGTGGGTGTTCTCTTCAGTTTAGAGACCATTTCTTTTGATGAACAGAAGCTTTTTAGTTTTATGAGGTCCCATTTATCTATGCTATCTCTTAGTTGCTGTGTTGCTGGGGTTTCATTGAGAAAGTTCTTACCTATACCTACTAACTCCAGAGTATTTCCTACTCTTTCCTGTATCAGCTTAAGAGTTTGGGGTCTGATATTAAGATCCTTGATCCATTTTGAGTTAATCTTGGTATAGGGTGATATACATGGATCTAGTTTCAGTTTTTTTCAGACTGCTAACCAGTTTTCCCAGCAGTTTTTGTTGAACAGGCTGCTATTTCTCCATCGTATATTTTTAGCTCCTTTGTCAAAGATAAGTTGCTCATAGTTGTGTGGCTTCATATCTGGATCCTCTATTCTGTTCCACTGGTCTTCATGTCTGTTTTTGTGCCAGTACCATGCTGTTTTTATTGTTATTGCTTTGTAATATAGTTTGAAGTCAGGTATTGTGATACCTCCTGCATTGTTCTTTTGACTGAGTATTGCCTTGGCTATTCGTGGCCTCTTGTGTTTCCATATAAATTTAACAGTAGATTTTTCAATCTCTTTAATGAATGTCATTGGAATTTTGATGGGAATTGCATTAAACATGTAGATTACTTTGGGGAGTATCGACATTTTTACTATGTTGATTCTACCAATCCATGAGCATGGGAGATCTCTCCACTTTCTATAGTCTTCCTCAATCTCTTTCTTCAGAAGTGTATAATTTTCCTTATAGAGGTCTTTCACATCTTTTGTTAGGTTTACACCTAGGTATTTGATTTTGTTTGAGGCTATTGTAAATGGAATTGTTTTCATACATTCTTTTTCCATTTGCTCATTGTTAGTGTATAGAAATGCTAATGATTTTTCTATGTTGATTTTATATCCTGCTACCTTGCTATAGCTATTGATGATGTCTAGAAGCTTCTGAGTAGAGTTTTTTGGGTCTTTAAGGTATAGGATCATGTCGTCTGCAAATAGGGATATTTTGACAGTTTCTTTACCTATTTGTATTCCTTTTATTCCTTCTTCTTGCCTAATTGCTCTGGCTAGGAATTCCAGTACTATGTTGAATAGGAGTGGAGATAGTGGGCATCCTTGTCTGGTTCCTGATTTTAGAGGGAATGGTTTTAATTTTTCTCTGTTAAGTATAATGCTGGCTGTAGGTTTGTCATATATAGCTTTTATAATGTTGAGGAACTTTCCTTCTATTCCTAGTTTTCTTAGAGCTTTTATCATGAAATGATGTTGGATCTTATCAAAGGCTTTTTCTGCATCTATTGAGATGATCAAGTGGTTTTTGTCTTTGCTTCTGTTAATGTGGTTTATTACGTTTATTGATTTTCGTATGTTGAACCACCCCTGCATCCCTGGGATGAAGCCTACCTGGTCGTGCTGAATAATCTTTTTGATGTATCAACTTTAGAGTTTGTGGTCTGGTATTAAGATCCTTGATCCATTTTGAGTTAATATTGGTATAGGGTGATATACATGAATCTAGTTTCAGTTTTTTGCAGAATGCTAACCAGTTTCCCAGCAGTTTTTGTTGAAGAGACTGCTATTTCTCCATCATGTATTTTTAGCTCCTTTGTCAAAGATAAGTTGGTTATAGTTGTGTGGCTTCATGTCTGGGTCCTCTATTCTGTTCCACTGGTCTTCATGTCTGTTTTTGTGCCAGTACCATGCTGTTTTTATTGTTATTGCTTTGTAATATAGTTTGAAGTCAGGTATTGTGATACCTCCTGCATTGTTCTTTTGACTGAGTATTGCCTTGGCTATTCGTGGCCTCTTGTGTTTCCATATAAATTTAACAGTAGATTTTTCAATCTCTTTAATGAATGTCATTGGAATTTTGATGGGAATTGCATTAAACATGTAGTTCTAGTTTTATTGCATTGTGATCAGATAGTATGCACGGTATAATTTCTATTTTCTTATATTTGCTGAGGCTTGCTTTGTGCCCTAGGGTATGATCTATTTTGGAGAAGGTTCCACGGGCTGCTGAGAAGAATGTAGATTGTGTAGAAGTTGGATGAAATGTTCTGTAGACATCAAGTAGGTCCATTTGATCTTTTGTATATTTTAGATCTTGGATTTCTTTATTGATTTTTTGTTTGGATGACCTATCTATTAATGATAATGGAGTGTTAAAGTCTCCCACAACCACTGTGTTGGAGTTAATATATGCTTTTAGGTCTTTCAGGGTATGTTTGATGAAATTGGGTGCGTTTACATTGGGTGCATATAGGTTGATAATTGTTATTTCTTTTCATCTATTTCCCCTTCTATTCTTTAATAATAAAAGAATGTCCTTCTTTATCTAGTTTGATCAATGTAGGTTTGAAGTCTACTTTGTGAGCGATCAGTATTGCTACTCCTACCTGTTTTCGGGGGCCATTGGCTTGGTAAATCTTTTTCCCACCTTTCATCCTAAGCCTATGCTTATTTCTGTCGGTGAGATGGGTCTCCTGTAAGCAACAAATTGTTGGATCTTCTTTTTTAATCCATTTCTTCAAGCGGTGCCTTTTGATGGGTGAATTAAGTCCATTAACATTAAGTGTTAGTACTGATAGGTATGTGGTGATTCCTGTCATTTATTGTCTTAGTTGTTTGAAGGTTTGATTGTGTGTACCTAAGTTGAGGTTACTCTCTACTGTCTTGCTTTTTCTTTTCCTGTGGTTTGGTGCTGCCTGTCTTTTCATGGTTAAGTTGGGTGTCACTTTCTGTGTGCAGAATCCCTTGAAGAATCTTTTGTAGTGGTGGCTTTGTGGTCACATATTGTTTTAGTTTCTGCTTATCATGGAAGACTTTTATTGCTCCATCTATTTTGAATGATAGTTTTGCTGGGTAGAGTATCCTGGGGTTGAAGTTATTTTCATTCAGTGCCCAGAAGATTTCACCTCATTCTCTTCTTGCTTTTAATGTTTCTGTTGAGAAATCTTCTGTGATTTTGATGGGTTTACCTTTGTATGTTATTTGTTTTTTCTCTCTTACAACCTTCTATGTTTTTCCCCTGGTTTCTGAACTTGTTGTTTTAATGATGCTATGTCGTGGGGTAGTTCTATTTTGATCTGGTCGGTTTGGTGTCCTGGAGGCCTCTTGCATCTGTATGGGAATATCTTTCTCTAGATTTGGGAAATTTTCTTTTATAATTTTGTTGACTATATTACGCATTCCCTTTGCTTGCACCTCTTCTCCTTCTTCGATGCCCATGATTCTCAAGTTTGGTCTTTTGATGGAGTCGGTGAGTTCTTGCATTTTCTTTTCACAGGTCTTGAGTTGTTTAATTAATAGTTCTTCAGTTTTTCCTTTAATTACCATTTCATCTTCAAGTTCTAAGATTCTGTCTTCTGTTTGTTCTATTCTGCTGGATTGGCCTTCCGTTTTGTTTTGCATTTCTGTTTCATTCTTTTTGCTGAGGTTTTCCATATCCTGGGTAGTTTCCTCTTTAATGTTGTCTATTTTTGTCCTGAGTTTACTTATCTCTTTATTAAACTTGTTCTCTGTTTCACTTTGGTGATTATACAGTGCTTCTATGGTTTCCTTCATTTCTTCTTTTGCTTTTTCAAATTCTCTATTTTTGTTGTCTTGGAATTTCTTGAGTGTCTCCTGTACATTTTGGTTGACCCTATCTAGTATCATCTCTATAAAATTCTCATTGAGTACTTGTAGTATATCTTCTTTTAAATTATTCTTGTGGGCTTCATTGGGTTCTTTGGCATAGTTTATTCATTTTGTTAGAGTCTGGATCTGAGTATCTGTTTTCTTCATTTTCCCTCTGGTTCCTGTACTAATTTTTTGCTGTGGGGAAACTGGTTTCCCTGTTTTTTCTGTCTTTCCATCATTGCCCTTGGTGTTGTTATTGTCCCTGTACTGTGTGCAAGTAAGTATTTTCTGTCTTATAATAACAGCACTAGCGATACTTAGAATGGAAGGGTGAGAGGGGATGGAAAGCAAAGAAGTTAAAGGAAAAGGGAAAAATAAATAATCAAGTAGAAAGAAAAAAAAACAAAACAAAGAAATGAACAAAAAAAGTTTCAAAGATATAAACAGGGAGAGACAGTGTACTAATCAACCATAAGATGAAAAGGCATTAGAGAGACAGAGAGAGGATTGAAAATAAAAAATAAAAATAAAGATAAGAATAAAAATAAAAAATAAGTAAATGAAAGAAAAAAAATATATAAATAAAATAAAATAAAACAAAATGAAAAATAGAAAAAAAAACCCTCCAAGTTCAAATGTAATGAAGTTTCATTCTTAATAATTTCGGTGTCCGTCTCAGCCTCCTATCCTGGAAATGGTGCCTCAGATGTTGTTCTGTAGTTGTCTCATCAAAGGGGACACATAAAGTAGAACAAAACTGCACACACACATACACAAACACACAAACCCACAAAGCATCCCAAGTTATAATGCAATACAGTTTCAGTAAGTTTTTCAGTATGCAGGTGTAGTTTGGTTGCTTTCTCATCAAAGGTAGGGAGAGAGAAAAAAAAGAGTCTGGAGACAGTTCTGTGAATGGCTATCTGTGGCTGTGGTTCACCTGCCCGCTGCTGTTAGCCTGCTGTTGCTGGCAGCTTTATTTATGCAGATCTCAGGGGTGAGCTTAGCACTCACCTGGCCCTGCAGGCTTTGTTTACTCAGAGTTCTCTTGTCTGGGATGCCACTGCTACAAGCTTTCCCCTTTCCAAGCACACCGGGGGAGGTGACACTGCACCCGCTTTCTCAGGCCTGCATGTTTGTTTACAGCTCACGTGGGAAGTGGGTCTTCCCCCCTCTCCTGTGGAGTTTTCCTCCCATAGCCGCTTTTACAAGCTTTCCCACTCCTGATTGCTGGGCGTGTGCTGCTGCTCCTGCCAGCCGGTGTGTTTGTTTACAGTTCACGTGGAAGGTGGGTCTTCCCCCTTCTCCTGTGGAGTTTTCCTCCCTCTGCCACTCTCACAAGCTTTCCTGCTCCTGGTTGCTGGGCATGCCCCCCCGCTCCCCCTGGAGCCTCTCTGGCCAGGCCCAGCTTGTTTATTTACAGTTCCGGGAAGGATTCCCCTCCCCCCCTTCGGAGCTCAGGGCACCCCACCCTCTTTGCCACAGGTGGGTGTCGGTCTGTCCAGGGGGCTATGCTGTTCTGGCCCAGGGTTGTCTGTGGGAGTACTGCGTACCGCTTAGCTCACCTTGTCCGTGTCTTCTCAAGCCATCTGGACACAGGCGTCTGGCAGCCCGGGGGCCCTCCTGGTTTCTCCCTTTAACGTGAAGTGGAGATTCTCTGCACAGGCTGGAGGTGTGGAGGGGTCAAGGTTTTGCCTGCAAAGTGTGTCTCCAGTGTCTCTCCAAGATTTCAATATAGGAGGCTCGCTTTCTGCTTTCTCCCTCTAGCCACCATCTTGGAATCAATCCTTAATTGACTTTTGAATGCTGAACCAGCCTTGTATATTTGGACTAAATCTTACTGGCTTTTGATATACAGTTCTTTTTATACACTATTGAATTTGATTTGCTAATATTTTATTAAGAATTTTCCATCTATAATAATGAGAAATACTGATAGTTTTATTTTCTTAAAATATCTTTGTCCAATTTTGAAATTAGGATATTACTGGCCTCTGAGAATGAATTAGGAAGCATTACCTCTGCTTCTATGATCTGGAAGAGACTTATATAAATTTCTCCTTGAATATTCAGTAGAATTTACCAGTGAGCCCATTTGGGCCTGGTGCTTCCAGCTTTAGAAAGTTACCAATTATTGGTTCAACTTCTTTAATAGATGTAAGTGTATACAAGTTGTGTGTTTCTGTCTGTATTTGGCAGAATGTATCTTTCAAGGAGTTGGTCCACTTCACCTATGCTATCAGATTTGATGGCATAGAGTTGTTCATAATATATTCTCTCTCTCTGTCTCTGTCTCTCTCTCTCTCTCTGCATTTATTAGTTACTGGGGATTGAACTCAGGGCCTTGTGTCTGCTGCTTGAGCTGTGCCCCTAGTCATTTTGGTTTTAGTATGTTTTACAGATAGCATCTCATGCTAACTTTGCCTGGGCTGGCATCAAACCATGATCCTCCTACCTCAGCCTCCTGAATAGCTGGGATTACAGGCATGCACTACCCTACCTAGCCATAATAATCCTTTATTGTCCATTTAATTTCCAGGGGTTGTGTGGTTATATTCTTTCTGCCATTTCTTATATTATTGATGTGTCCCTTCTTTTCTTCCTTAGTTGGCCTAGCTAGAGGCTTATCAATTTTATTGAGATTTTCAAGCAACTATCTTAGTTTCATTGATTTTTCTCTATAGAGTTCCTGTTTGCAATTTCATTTCTTGCTCCTCTAATATCTATTATTTCTTTTTTTCTGACTACTTTGGACTTAATTTGCTCTTCTTTTTCTAGTTCCTCAATGTGAAAGCTTAGATTATCAATTTTAGACTTTTCTTCTTTTCTGACATGCTAATTCAATGCTATAAATTTCCCTCTAAGCACTGCTTTCACTGCATACCACATATTTTGAAGGGCTGTATCTTTATTTTCATTTATGTCAATATTTAAATGATATTTTAATATCTCTTATTTTTTTGGTAGTACTGGGGTTTGAACTCAGGGCTTTGCTTTCGTAAAGGAGGCACTCTACTGCTTGAGCCGTGCCTCCAGCCCCTTTTTACTCTGGTTATTTTGGAGAAAGGGCCTTGCTTTTTGCTCATACTGGTCTGGACTGCAATCCTCCTATTTATGCTTCTTGCCATTGCTGGGATGACAGGCTTGTGCCACCATGCCCAGCTGTTTTCCTTTAGATCGGGGGCAAGGGAATCTTACAAACATTTTTTGCCCAGGCTGGCCTAGAATCACAATCTTCCTGATCTCAGACTCCTGAATAGCTTGAGATGACATGTCTGTTAGTGATTTTAATGCCTGTGAAGTTTCTTATTTGATCCCTGTGTTATTTAATTTCCAAGTGTTTTTAAAATTTTTCTAGTTATCTCTCTATTTTGATTTCTATTGTATTCCATATGGTCTGTAGCACATGCTTTACATAGGTTTATTTTGTGCCCCGGAACATGATCCATCTTGGCTCCACATGATCTTGAGAGTCATGTGTATTTTCCTGTTGCTGGATGAAGTAGTTGATAGATGTTAACCATATCCAGTTTACTATGCTGCTGTTCTGTTCAACTATGTCCTTATTGGTCTTCTGTCTGCTGAATATGTTCATTGCTGGTTGAGCAGTAGCGAAGTCTCCAACCACAATAGGATTATTCTATTTCTTCTTGTATTTCTGTCAGTTTTTATGTCTTCTTGAAGAAATTATCAGTTCATCATTATATAATGCACTTTTTTTATACCAGATAACCAGATAGCTTTCCTTTCTCTGAAAGTCTTCTCTGTCTAAAGTTAATAAAGCTATTCCCACTTTTTTTTCAGTTGGTTTTAGCATAGTATACTTTCTTTATTTACTTTGAGTCCCTTTTAATCGCATATAGTTATATATTAAAAGTGGATGTCTTGTAGGCAACATGTATTTGAGTCCTTTTTTTTGTCTCACCTGGAAGTCTATGTTTTAACTGGTGTATTTAGATAATCGACTTTACAGTGGTGATTGGTAAAATTTGATTAGTGTATACTATGTTTCTTTCTGTTTTCTGTTCCTTGCCTTTGTTCTTATTTCAGTCTTCTACTCTTATTTTTCTGTTTATGGTTATAATTGAGTGTTTCATATGATTTTATCTTCTTTCTTAGTATATCAGTTAAACCTTGTTTTTAACTTGTTTTGAGAGATTGTTCTAAATATACATTTACAACTAATCCAAGTGGTCCATTTTCTTTTTTATTGTGGTACTAGGGCTTGATCTCTGGGTCTACACCTTGAGCCACTCCACCAGACTTTCTTTTGTGATGTTTTTTTTTTCCAGATATGGTCTCTTGAACTATTTGCCCAGGCTGGCTTTGAACTGCAATCTTCCTCATCTATGCCTTCTGAGTAGCTAGAATTAGAGGCATGAGCCACTGGTGCCCAGCTTTCATTTTTAGATAACACTATGTACTACTTGACAGGTTGTCCATATAACTTAAAATAACAAAATGATTCTAATTCTACTTACTTGCCCAAATTTTCACATTTATTTAACTGGCCTATCCCCTGTGGGAGTTTGTGTTCATTAAAGTCTACATGATCTTATGAAAAAGATTGTTCAGAGTACAATATGTGTACTTCTTTCTCTCAGTGGCATTTGCATTTTAAATGAGAATGTTCGTTGACTCAAAAGGAATGACTCTCTAATGACTAAATTTTAGAGAGGTTGGTTGGGGCAGAGATTTTTGAGTTGGGTTTTTCTGTTGCCATATCTTAGGTCAGACTATCCCTCCTGAGCTATGCTCTGGTCCCGTGCACTGCCCAGATTGCTGCACAAAAGCTAGATGAAGCATGCTGGGGCTGGCTTTCTGTTCCTTCTCATACACCCTTCAAGGCTTTTCTGTTAGTGAAAGGAGGGCTCATGGATGAGGAGAGAGTGTTCTGGCTTTGTTCTTCAGAATGAAGCTGGTTAATTCATGAATAACTTATTTCCTCTGTCTTGTCACATCTGCGATGCCCTGTTGAGAATAGGGCTGAGTTCCTAGGGGTTTAACTCTGTCTAGATGTAATGTTTAAATTCAATCAGGAATTCTCAAATAGCGACCCTGCCACCTGATGCATCAGGATGACCTGGGAGGATTAAAGCAAAGAAAACATCAATCACTACTACCTTTTTTGGAGACAACTTTTAGAGCTTTAGACATCTGAGTAATACATAAGAACCAGTGTATTTTATTTAAACAGCCAGGAGACTAAACACATTTTTTAGGTGGCTGTTTAAAATTGAGACACATTTCCACCCCAAAGCTCCTCCCTGCACACTAGGAATTTTGAAACCTGTCCCAGGAATCTCATCATGACACTGATAAGCATTCCAATGTGCATCCCCCCAAAGGAGTGCTTTTAACACGATCCACAATGATAGCATTAACATGCTGAACAATCAGCAATAATTCCTTAGGATCAAATATCTAGTCAGGCTGAGTTTTTTAGCTGTTGGTTCATACAACTCAGGAACCAAGCCAAGTCTGCCATTGCATTTTATTGATCTATGCTAAGTAAATGTTCTACCACTGAGCCATAACCCCAGGCCTGTTTCATCTCTTTTAATCCATAGATTTCTCTTCTCTCTCTTCTTTTCCTTAACTACTTATATATTGAAGAAACTGGGTCTATGGTCCCTTAGTGCTTCTCAAATTTTATTATCCACATAAATCACCTGAGAATTTTGTTTAAATGCAATTTCCAATCCAGGAAGTCTGAGATGGGATTTGGTGTTTCTGATCTGCTCCCAAGTAATGCTGAAGATATTGGTTCTCAGAACACACTTGGGGTAATGAGGCCACTAAAAAAGAAGACTGCAGAGGTGGTAATACTCCTTCCCCTATGCTCCCTGTAAATTGGAGTCAGACCCTGGGCCCTGGTCAGGTTCAAGTCCAACACTAGGTAAACACATTTGCAGGTGGTGTGTGCCTCCCTATCACATCGAGGGGGTCTGCACATTAGAGTATCGAATCTCAGGGGCTGGCTGCTCTCCAAGTCCTCCTAGTTCTCATCTTCTGCAGTCTCACTTGAGCTCTCTGGGCTGGTGTAACGTACCTTAGCCTGGTGGCTTCAATGACAGGCATTTATTCCCCATAGTTCTGGAGTCTGGAAAGTTCAAGATGAAAGAGCCGATAGATCCCAGGTCTGGAGAGGAGCTGATTGCTGGATTCCAGGCACCGTTTTCTCAATGTGACCTCACAGGGCAGAGAGAACAGTAAGAGGAAGCAATCTCCCTTGATCTCTTCTATTTTTTTTTTATTTTTTCCAGTTTATTTCTTTAATTTTTAAAATTTTATTGTTTTCACATTTACTCACATGTGTATGCATTGTTTCGACCTTGATCTCTTCTTATAGAGGCTCCCCCTTCATGAGTAAATGCCTTCTCAATGGCCTCACCTCCTAATACCACCCCTTTGGGGGAGAGAGTTTCAACATATGATCGTGGGGGAAACCCTAATATGCAGTCCACAATAAGCCTATAGTTGAAAGTTTTGGGTGGGAAGTTTGAATTTTGCACTGGCTTAGCTGGTAGGCATTCCTGCTTAGGTGATGTAGGTTGTCTGGGTCCAGAGGATTCCACCTACCTTTACTTTTACTGAGGCTTCACATGAGAAGGTTCACCAGAATGTCTTCATCACATTTTGCTAGTCATCGCAGGAAGGATTTAAGTAGTAAAATGATTAGAACTAATATTGCTCATAGAAAATCACTATCTTGGAAAGAAAAAAGATACAAGGAACATGAACAAAATAGACACTTTGGTTTAAATGATGTCAACCTTCCAACCTTGGTAAGTATAGTTCTTGTTAACATAGATGAGACATTGCAAGACCTCGTTCCAGAAAAGACCAATACCAAGCCAAAACTTGAAGATGAATATTACATAGGAGTTGTAAAGATAGGAGTTGTAAATATCTTTCTCGTCATACTGACTTAAAGAGGAATGCTGCCAATGTTTCACCAAGAATTCATTGGCAACACATCTGCACTATGAGAAGGATTAAAGGAACTTCATCAGGGAGGAGGAAAACAACACCAGATGGCAATTCAGATCTGCACAGGAACAAAGCAGGCTATCCAGAGTAAACTATAGAAGACTTTCCCTCCATGCTTTAAATTTCTTTAATGATGATTGATTAAAGGAAAAAGCAATATATTATAGAATATATGATGAAAATAGGATAAAGAATGGAAAATGAAAGTGATAGAAATATACAATTGTAGCATTCCTAAGCTGTATGTTTAATGTTATTTGAAGATACACAATGAGTTTATGGTGTACATTGTAACCTACAGACCAAGCAGAAAAAAGGCAGAGGAGCATACATAAATAAGCCAAAATGAATATAAAATGGATGATAAAAAATACTGAATCCAAAAATAGCAAAGAGAATATATAACAGGTGGATAAGACAAAAAACAGATGAAAAGATGGAATATTTAAATGCGATGACACAGCAAAGATATGAATGATCTAAACACAATAGTTAAAAAGCAAATATTTTCATATTGAAAAACAAGTGAGACAGCTACAGCTTCTCTTCAAGAACCCGTTTCATGTATAAAGTCACAGATAGTTTAAATGTAAAAGGCTAGAAATGATGTCCCATGCAAAGGTAACGTGGAATGGCTATATTATTATCACATAGAGTAAATGGCAGAGGAAAAAACAGTCAGATTACATGAGATAAAGGGGACACTTGATAACACTTAAAAGATCAGTTTGTCAAGTGACTGCAACAAACTAAATGCAAATGGACCCATTTGCAGGGCTTCACAGCACACAAACTAAAAACTAGTAGAAGTGAAAGGAAAAATAGAAAAATTCACAATTGCAGTTGGAGATTTTCATACTCCTTTCTCAGAATTGTTAAGTAGAAATTGGTAATGCTCTAAATACTTGACAATGCTGTTTAACCAACTTAGAGAACAGTCCACCCAATGGTGGGGTGGAAAATTCTTTTAAAGGTCACAGCAATCATTCATGATGATTGTTAATCTAGAGTCAAATTCTGGATCATAAAACAAGTCTCAATACATCTGGAAGGAAAGAAACCATACAGACTGGGTTGAATTGAACAAAGTAAAATATACTCACAGCTGGATACATCAGGAAACCCCTTTGAACATTGACTTTGGAATTCAAAATTAAAGATAGGATTGTAAAATAGATACAGTGTGGGGTAGATACTTGTGGGATAGGGGAGAGTGAATGAAGGAGGTGAAGGTGAAGGAATATGGTTGATGGACTTCATATACATACATGAAATAGAACGATGAAACCTCTTGCAAGTGATTTGAATAGGGAGAGAGGGTTCGGGAGATGGTGAGAGCGGTCTAAGCAATGTACAATGTAAGGCTGTTAGGAATTAACACAATGATTCCCCCCTGTACAATGATACATCCTAATAAAGTGAAAACAAGAAGAACATATGAAAGGTAGAATAATGAAAAGGAAAGTCTCTCTTCAGCATTTTGAGGAAGTACCAATGGAACCAGTCTGATGGCAGCAGACAAATTGTGTTGTGGTGCAAGGGCAATTAAAACTGGCATGATAGGTGTGAATAAACTGACTTGTCTGCAATGAAATCTACATGCAGATTCAGTAATAAAGAATGGTAACTTCTCCCCCCCCAATAGTATTTTTCTTAGGCTCTATCTGTGAGGGTTCCTAGGTGAGCTTTAGGACATCTGTGATGTCCCTGTCCATTTTATGAAAGACAATGCCTACTCCTGGCCAAGGTCTGGCCAGTACCATATAAATCTCCCCTGTGGGTGGGGTAAACTGCACATTAACCAACACCCCCCCCCACTCCACAGTGGTCTGCTCTGGTGTCAGTGTTCTAGGCAGAACTTTGAGTGTTTGTTGTCTTTTGAGGCTCAGCCTGGCCTTAGCAACCGCCAAAGCAGCCTTGAAGCTATGGATGTGCTCAAAGCTGTCCCGCCAATGCACTTGGGGCTGGTCCTGCAGGAATTTGGCAGGGTTATGACAACAGACCCTGCAGAACTGAGACAAAAGCCCCATGATTTCCCATGGGAACTAGTGATATGTGTAACTATTATTGGACTTTTCTCTATACCATTGTTTTTGTGGAGAAGTTTTCAATCGGTTAGAAGCTGGCTTTATGCTCAAAGAGAAAAACAGCTTGCTCTAAAGCTTTCTACACTGATTGAAGAAAAATGTGAGCTACTTGAAAAACTTAGCCTTGTTGAGAAGCACCAAGAAGCAGCCTGTGGAAAGCTGGACATCTCCAAGTGTAAACTGGAGGAAGTACTCCTGCTGGAAACAGAGCTGATAGAAGAGAAATGTAAGCATTATACACAAGTTGAATTGAATGTGGAAATGTCAGAAACCATACAGTCCCTAGAAAATGAACTAAAATCTCTCAAACCCAAAGTAGCTACAGCCAAAACAACCTTAAGAACACTTCAAGTCAGTGAAGCGAATCTTAAGGACTCAACAGCATAGGCTTTGAATGAAAATTTTCAGCTTCAGAAGAGCTGCAAACAGCTACTCCAAGAAGCTGAAGAGTGGAAGGAACAAGTAAGTGGACTTAATAAACACAAAGTAACACTTGAGGAGCCTGGGACATCTGCAGCACAAATTCTAAAAGACAAAGACGATCACCTCAGGTGGCTAACTGAAGGCATTCAAAAGCTGAAAGTCTGGGCCTTTGTTCTGGAAGAACATGGAACACATGACAGTGACTTGGAAACAGCGATGAACCTTGGCCCAGAAAATCCTGCTCACTTAGATACTCAGACCAAAGGAGCTCTGCAGCACCTGACGAACGCTGTGAGTTAAATGCTTCTTTAAAATCCTTGGAACGAGAAAGAGACCAAGTTTACACTCAGCTGCGTGAAGTCGAGAGAGCAAGCAAAGACCTGACAGAACGCATTAAAAATGTCCAGAGTGAACAAGTCATTTTACAGTCTGAACATGCACAGTTTGAAATTGAGAAGAACCTTTGGCAAAAAGCTAAAATAATTCCTGAACTGTTTGAAGAAGGAATGAAATTCTACAGGAAATTAATGGTAGAGGATCACCACCAGCAAGATGCAGAGGAGAAACTTTCCAAAGTAAAAGAAAACATCAGCCGCAAAACTGCAGAGCTGCAGACCTATACAGAGAGCTCGAAGAAAAATTGGAGAGAACCAAACTTAATCACCAAAGGGAGATTATTTCCTATGAGAAGAAAGCTCACTTTAATTGGTTGGAGGCCCAGGGTGCTGAAGAACAGCTGCAGTATCTTAGGCAAGTCAACGCCAACAGCAGACAAAAGTTAATGGAAATGGAGTTGGAACTGAAATGTTTAGAAGAAGATCCAAATGCATTTGAGATTTCAAATGCAGCATGTGGCAGGGAGCATTTTCCACGTGGTCCCTCACCAGTGGCTTAACCTTCATGTGAAAGGAGAGCGTTCCTCTCTCCTATTATGTTGGAAGGTCCACTCAGAACTCCACCTTTGCTTCAGCAGGGAGGAGGAAAAGACTCAAGAAGCCCCGATAATCCACTGGAGCATCACACTGGCAAGGAAAGAGGGGACTCAAGCTGTGATGGGTTGACTGGACATCATGGAGCACCTCCTGAGAATGGGTCCCCGTGTCCCCCGTGCAAACAGGAGGGAAGGGTGACAATCCCTCCATCAGGACAACCACTTACTGACCCAGCTCCTCCTCCACACAATTCAAACGTGCCTGTTGAAAGCAAGGAAGTGGGCCCTGATTTTGTTCCTCCAGTCTGAGATCCCTTGTACCCAATAAGAAATGTCTGTTGACTGAGTGGTTTCCCCAGTCATCTTCCCCCCAAGAGCTGGATGCCCCCCCACTGTATCCACATGATCAAAGTGGAAGTGAGTATTCTGCAGGTTGATTCCACCTTCAAATGATCCTGCTACTGAACTTCTAAAACCAGGAGAAGAAACCTGGCAACATTAGGATTTTCTTCCAAAGTACTTCGGACTGCTTTCTCGTTTTCAATTTAAATTCCTGCTATTACCTACTTGTTATTCTTTACCTTAAATTGAAGATTAATAGAATTATAATTATCAGAATAGTATTGTGTAGATGATTTAACTATGAATCCTATTATATTATTTCCATTATATTTTATTTAGATGGTATATTTTATTTTCATTTAAATCTAGATAGTATAAGTATTTTAATTTGATTATTTAATCCTCTATTACATAAACATTAATTGCAGTCTTATGTATGTAACTTGCAGTGGGGATATTTTAAACCCCAGCCACTTTGCCTTCATGCCAAGAATTATATTTACGACTTCCGTCTCAGTTTCAGTTTAAATTACTACTGTTTTTAGTCATTACATTTTACCTCAAAAAAAAAAAAAACACACTTCACCTCAAACTGAAGGTTAATAGAATTATAATTGTCAAGATGGTATTTTATAAATTTATGATTTAAATACAAATCTTTTTGCATATGATGAAGCAAATCAGTATGAATAAAGTCATGATACTGTATACGCTTTCTAAAATATGTAAGAATCTTTTCATTTCAATTCTACTTTATTTTCATTTAATTTGGACAGTATAACTATTTTAACTTGCTTATTTAATCCACTGTTGCAGAAATAATAATTGGAGTTTTATGGATGTAATCTTGTAGTGGGGATAGTTTAAACTCCAAAGTCTGTGTCTTTATGCCAAAAAATCTGTTTATTGTATTGTAGACCAATGTGAAAGTGATATCTCTTTTTAAGGTATTTTGACTCTCTTTCATTTTCAGTTTAAATTAACTACTGTTATTTAGTCATTATACTTTATGTGAAATTGAAGCTTAATTGAATTATAACACACAAGATACTATTTTATACATATATAATTTAAATATGAATTTTATGTGATACATTTTATTATCATTTATTCTAGATTGTATAACTATTCTAATTTGATTATTTAATCCACTATGCAAAAAAAATTGGAGTTTTATGTATGTAATCTTATAGTGGGATATTTTAAATCCAAAGGCTCTGTCTTTATTCCAGGAAATGCATTTTTTCTAATTGTAGACAAATGTGAAAATAAAATCTTCTTTCAAAGTTAAAAAAAAAAAAAGGAAGTTTTACTCTGACAACAGCTTGGGTTGCCTCCTATCCATCATAGTGGGGAAGGCGAGGCTGGATTGAGAGCCTGTGGCTTCTTTTTTGCCTCCTAGGCAGAGTTGGTGGCACATCCCTAAATATCCACTTGAGTTATGTTTGGAAGAGCAAATATTATAATAATGGTTAACAATAAAGGATACTCTCCAGAATCTTCAGTCTTCATATGCTGACCCTGGGCTTGGCATGTAATTTGCTTTGGCCAGTGGCTTGATAAGGACTTATTTACAGGGTTTGGATGGCTACTCCAGCACCTAAGGAAGTCAGACTATCAGGTGATGGGAGGCTACATGGAGAAAGGCTCACTGACAGTCAGCCCCAAAGCTCAGGCATGGAGCTGAGGTCATCTTAGGCACCCCCAGCCCCAGCTTAGTGGAATGCTGCTACATAAGTGGTCATCCACTGAGACCAGTTGACTCATAAAATCAGAAGAAATAATGGATCATTATTGTTTCAGGCCATCAGTTGTTGTTTTGTTACACAGCACAAGCAAAATGAAAGACAGAATATACCAAGACTCCCTGGGTGTGTGGGAGCTGGTGCTCTCTGAGACATGGCCCTTTGAGCCCTTTTCCACACCAACACACAGCAACCATGGAAACTCCTGATGCCTGGAGAGGCTTCAAGAAAGGAACTAGCTCTATTTATCTGCCTTTGACTTTAAGTCAAAAAGAGGTACCCAGTGAAGTACTCATGATACCATTCCTGAGAAAGCACAGGGTGTGACTCTGAATGTTTCTCTATTCCTGGCTGCTCTCCTTGCAAAATGACTCTGTTTTCTCAGCTTTTGTGGATTCATGTTTCAAAGGCCTAAAAAAAGTCGATTTTCAGGCCATTGTGAGAATTAAACAAATTTAGGAATTTAGCGCAGAATCCAGGACATAGTGGCTAAGCCAAAGGCTTAGCGGGTCATCCACCTGCTCTCTCCCTCTTTCACACAATTTGCAGTCCATAGACTGGGAGCATTAGTTCTGCCTGGTAGGAAAATAATCTCTCAGGGCCTTAGTCGGATCTATTGCATCAGAAACTCTAGGGGTTGGTGCCAAATGCATAAGCTCTCTAGGTGGTTCTAGTCTTTTCTATTATAAAATGAAACTTAGGTACAGAAACCCCCATAAACATAAGGCTTACTGAATTATTTTGGGCAAATATCCTCATAGCCACCATGCCAATGAAGAGGTAGATCTGATAATTGCCTCTTGTGTGCCTATGCTGTGTGTGTGCTTCTTCACAGCTTTAGTGTTGAGGTACACTCCCTGGATCCTGTAGCTTCATCTTCCTTTTTAAAAAATCTGATGTGTCTCTTATTTGAATTGTTTTTTTGGGGGGAGGGTAGTACTGGAGTTTGAACTCACAGCCTCATGCTTTGCTAGGCATGTGCTCTAGGTGGGTGCTCATTCTATCACCAGCCTGATGTGCCTCTTACTTCATGGGTTCCCTGTCCACATGTCTCTTTTCCTTTCTGTTGCTGGGCATTCCTGGTTGACCTAGTTGCCTGTCTGGGTTTGACAACTGTGCACAGATGGTGGAGTTCAAGGCCTGTGCTGTCCTGTTTCCTGCAGCTGGACCCAGGACTGGATCAGACCCAGTGCCATCATGAAGATGCCTTTCCTCATCTACTACTGGATTACTCAGAAGTATAGTTCAGAAAGGAAAAGGATAGATGCCTGATACTTTCTCTTTATTTAAAAACATTGATTTCATGTTGTCATCAAAAGCTGACCAATTGATTCAAAAAATATTATTGTGAATTTTTAACTTATATTTAATGGGTTTTTAATATATTACAATTATTGTATTTGAAGTTCAGCTTATGTCATAGTGCAAGCCTCTTCAGATTGGCTCCTTAGTCTTTTGATGTGACCCTCATTGTCTCTGAGGGCATCCTTGCTCTCTTCTAGGAAAGATGTTCCAGGTTCATCTTCTGCATTTTCTCTCTCAGATATGAGGCAGGTTACAAAGCCCTAAAAGCTCTAATTTCTTTTAGTGGGAAACAGACTACAAAACCACATTCCAGATGCTGGATACCCTCAGTGCTACTGTGTTGGCTATTGTTTCTGCATATGTATGTATGAGTGTGTGTACTATATGTATGTCTATACGTATGTATGTATCTATCTATCTACCTATCTACTATCTATATTCATTAAAGGAAAAATTTATATTCATATTGATTTTTTAATCCACATTTTGAATGTACAGAATTTTACTTCCAACTTTTAAATTTCATCTAGATTTGTTGTCTTCCACAAGGAGAATTCCAATTCTTAAGGACATAGCAGGTGATAGAATTAGACTATGCATTTATTACTTATTTTATTCCATACTCTAAGTCAATTAAAAACCCTTCTACTTTCAATTAGATTATAAAATGTAAAAAAGAGTTCCCTCTGTTCTCTCCATTTACCTGGAATTTTTATGGTTGTGTGTTAGTTTTAACATTTCTGTGACCAAATATCTGACAGAAACAACTTAAGGTAGGACAGATTTATTTTGCTCACAATTTCAGAGATTTTAGTTCATCATGGCAGGGAGGGTGTGGCAGAGAAGAGCAGCTCACATTATGGTAGGCAGGAAGCAGAGTAGAGCAGCAACAGGAAGGGGTCAGGGCAAGATATAGCCCCCAAGAGTACTCCACCAGTGACTTCATTCCTCTAATCAGGCTCCACCTTTCACACTTCTATCACCTCCCAATAGTCTATCCACATTTTGAATTCATCAGTGGATTAAACCATTCATTAAGTCAGAGTCCTCATGATAAAATTGTCTTGTAAACACCCAGACACACTCAGAAATGTGCTTTACTAATCTCCTAGACAACTCTCGATCCAATTAAGTTGACAATCAAAATTGACCACCATAGATTGTATGATGTCTAGGCTGCCTGAGCACTGGACCCACTCCCTCAGTCATCTCTCAGCCTCAGTTCTATGGGCAATCCTATGTTTAATACTCACCACCAGTTTGGAAGCTGATGACTCTCTAGATGGCTCAGTTATCTGAGGCTTAGTCTTCAGCAGATTCCTCAAGAAAGGTTTCCGTATATAAGCTTTCCAAAGCTGTTATATACTGATTATAGTTGCATGTGGTCATTTTATAATTAAAGTCAGTTTTGCTAGGTATAAAACCCTTGACTCACCTTTTTCCCCCTGAATATTGTAGAAATATATTGTTCTCTATCACTTTCCCTCTCCATCACTACCTCCTTTCCGTTACAAAGTGCTACTATTGAAAAGTTTGATAATTTATTTTTCTTTCTATTTTAACTCTCTTTTTTTTGACCTACCACCTAAAGAATTTTTTCTTTAAAGTTTAGTAATTTTTCTAGAATATATTTCATTACTGTTTATCTAGGTCAACATTCTTTATTCTTTCTTTTATTTTCTTGCTCATGTTCTTATTTTCTTTATATTAGGTCTGGTTTTGTCCACCTTCTATATTTGTTACTTTCTCTCAAATCTTTTTGATATCTTTGTTCATGTTTTACTTATTTGTGGTTCTGGAGTTTGAAATCAGGGTCTGCACCTTGATCCACTTCACTAGCTGTGAAGTGATGGGTTTTCTCAAGATAAGGCCTTGCAAACTGTTTTCTGGGGCTGGCTTTAAACAGTGATTCTCTTGATCTCTGCATCCTGAGTAGCTAGGATTATAAGCATGCTGTTTTTTTTTTTTTAATTTCTCTTTTCTCATAGCTCTCTAAGGTACTATATGTTCTGTTTCCATGATATGGTCCTTCTGGTTTATTCTTCACTTCTGCAACTTTTATTTCTGACTTTCTTTGACTTTATCATCTTATTTATGTGTTTTTCCCATTATTTATGGGCATTTATGTGACACAATGTTTTTAATGCCTTTTAGTTTCTATTGAAAATATAATTTATAGATTTGATTTTGTGGTCTTTTGGCATGCTCTGATTGTCAGTTATTATACACCTTTCTCTTTTTTTTCTTGTACTAATTCTTTGTGATATTGGGACTCAGTGCATTTCTGTTGCTTACTTTTTATGTGAATTTTTATTTCAGAAGGAGATGTGACGCAGGAGGGCATTTCTCACATTACTAAGCTCTCTATTCTGTTGTTTTCTTATAGTACTAAAAGTCAAGGTGGCAGCCAGACATGGTGGTACATACTTGTAATCTCAGCACTTGAGATGGAGTCAGGAGGATCACAAGTTTGATGCTAGTGCAGGTTACTCATAGTGAGTTTGAGGCCATTCAGGGCTACATAGGGAGACCCAGCTCAAAAGATAAGGCAAAGTAGATTGTTTTTCGAGATTTCTGAGATGCAGTTCCCTCTTCCACTCCATGTCTGTTGTGGATATCTTTTCAGTTTTTATTTTTCTTGTATAGTTTCCTCATAGTGCCTGGAAGAGAGCCCAAGCGGGCCAGTTTTAAGATTCCCTGGAGCCCTTCTGCTCACCCCGTGTACTCCCTGTTGCATTACACAAATGTTTGGTTTCAGGGGCTGTTTTCAATCACTATGGGATGCTTTCTGACTTGTTCTGCTCTTGAGCCTGATGGTTGTCTACGTGTCCCTCTGTTCCTCTGTCTAGGGCTTTCATTGCTACTTCCCACTTGGTATGTTGGGTTGGCATGTTGGGGTTATCTTACTATCTAGTTTTGTTGTGTTGCTGTGGGTTTTTGGTTTCTCTGTGTAGTTGCTCTGTGTATTAATTTGCTTGAGCTGTCATAACAAAATACCAACAGAAACCAACAAACCCAGGTCCTGGAAGAGCCTGGAATTCAACGCACATCTCATAATTTCTAGGATGACTGTGCTCCACTGGGCAATACTATTTCCTTCCTGCATATTTCTTACATGACTATGTAGTGAGCACCTGTTGCTGTGGATGCAGTGGTGACATGACAGTCCAAGTCCTGGTGTAACCAACAAAAATGTACTTTCTCATAGGGCTTGAGGCTGAAGTTCAAGATGGAAGTGTGGGCAGGCCTGGTTTGCCTTGAGGACTCTCTCCTTAAGTTGTAGCTGGCTGCCTTCTTGCTGTGAACTCACATGGTCTTTCACATCTCTGGTGTCTCTCCTGTGTTCAAATTTTCTCTTCTTACAAGGACACATATCAGATTGAACCAGGCCTTCTCTAATGTCGCAAACTTTTTTTATTCATATATTCATATGTGCATACATTGTTTGGGCCATTTCTCCCCCTGGTCCCTGCCTGCTCCCTCTTCCCTCCCACCCCCTTGCTTCCAGACAGAACCTGTTCTGCCCTCTTCTCCAATTCTGTTGAAGAGAAGACATAAGCAATAATAAGAAAAACATAGCATTTTTGTTAGTTTGAGATAAGGATAGCTATCCAGAGAGATTCCTAGCATTGCTTCCATGCATACATGTATTACAAACAGAATTGATTCATCTCTACCAGACCTCTTCACTACTTCCAGGTCACCTTCCCATAGTGACCTCCTTCAGTTTAAGATTACTGTATTAGCTCCTCTATAGTGTGCACATCAAACATTTTCAAGCTTTGGGTTTCTTACCTTTCCTTATTCCTCCTGTATGTGTTCTCCCCTTAGCGTGTGACCCATGTCCAATGTGCATTTGTTTTAGGTCTAAAGTCCACAGATGAGGGAGAACATATGATTTTTGGCCTTCTGAACCTGGCTAACTTCACTTAAGATGATGTTCTCCAGTTCCATCCACTTGCTTGTGAATGACAAGAGTTCATTCTTCATGACTGAGTAAAATTCCATTGCATATAAATACCACATTTTCTTAATCTAATGGCCCTAACTTAATCACCTCTTTCAAGGCCCTATCCAAATACAGTCACATTCTGAGGTCCTGAGAGTTAGAGCTCCAACCTATAGATTTTGGAGGGAAATGACAGAGTCTATTTTTTTTTAATGTTTGGATTTGGGGAGATTAAGCACTGTCTCTCTTCCTAGAATCTTCTTTTCCTTCAATGATTCTCATGCCTAAAGTGAGCCAGAGAAGCACTGGTCACCCCATCTTGGGCATGGTGGTCTCTATAGCACCTGCTTTCACATGTCTGTTGTACCTCAGTAGTCTGTCTGTTCCATGACTACAGAGTTAGCCTGTGGTATTGTTGCTGTGTCCACAGCAGTAGTGCTGTCCCCCAGCAGATTCTTGGTAAACAGTTGTGAGATAAATATGCAGAAAGTAGTGCAGTATTACCCAATGGAGCAAATACAGCCAGAGTTATAAGTTGTGCATTCAAGTCTAGGCTCTGCCAGTCCTGGGTTTGTGCCTTTGAGAAAGTCACTTGAAGTCTTTAAGTACCACTCTGTCCCCCATGAAGGCCAAGAGGACTGAACAGGTTTCCTCCAAGGCCCCCCTCAGCTCTTGTGCTCCACCTATGTGCACACTGCCTAAATGTGGACTTCTGTAATACCATTTAGTCTGTAAAGCAACAATCTGTTTGTTTTACTTTCTCTGAAATTAAAGTGACAGTGGAAGTCAACCCCACACTGAAGTTTAAGAAGGCCACTGCTTTTACCAACACCAGAGTGCTTCTGACAGGGGCATGGGCTGTCCCCAGGTTACTGATTGAGAAAGAGTCTTTGGCTGAGTGAGGACTCTGGGGGATATTTTGGAGAAATAGTTTTCAGGAAAGAATGGAGATATTGTAAGAAGCAGATCCCAGGGAGACAGCTGAGGATAAGGAAAATTTTCTGGGAAGGTGAAAGTGAGTGGTCTTTTCTATGCCATTCATTTTGGTCTGTCCTTGCAACCATCATTTATTTTTCATCCTGGCCCTCTGTGTATGCAAAGTCTTGTTGCTCTTAGAACTTGTTCTGTATAAACTTCATATCTGATTTTATAAAAACAACTTAAATAAGTATAAACTGAGGTTCAGTTCAATTTAACACTAATATGTTAAGAAAAAGTGTATCTAAACTGTGGCTATATCATGAATTGAAGCAGAGATCTGATTTCCCAAATTCAAGATGATTTGTTCAAAGTTCACAATATTGCATGATCTCCACCCTAGAACAAAGGGCAGAAATGTTAAGAATCATCCAGCTAGGTGGCCTGTCTGCCCTCAGAGCCTCAGATGAAAGAGATATGGGCCATTCCCCATCCATCCATCCACTTATAGAGCACCTGTTGAGCCGCCACGTATAGAAGAGTATAGAATGGGGCATTAAGAGAATAAGCTAAAGCAACAATGAGCATTTATTCACTTATGGGGATGATATAATCAAAAAGCAAAAGAGAAAGGCACAAGTCTGGAGTGGCCTTCTCACTACACTATGCCAGGCCCTGAATGGGAGTTGGGCTGGTATACTGAGGGTCCAGACATGAACTGACCACTGTGAATTGACACTTAACCCTGACCTTGCTATGGAGGAATGCGCAAACATGGTGGAATTGTAGGTTGCCCACTCTTGCTGAATATCACTAGGAGAAATTGCAAGGTTTTCATCTCCATCCCCTATGGGACCCACCTTCTTTGCTCCATTTATATGTATCTAAGAGTGATGATCAGTGTGTCTGCCTACAGTTTTGAAGGCTTCCCTCCAAAGGTTTTTGTTTTGGTTTATTTTTCTTGGCTTCTAACCCTCATGCCAAGTTTTTAAGCTTAGTGGCACAAGAAAATCCTAGGGGAGCTTTAAAAAAAGAATTCATTACTCTGGTCCCTACCCTGGAGGTTTCTGCCTTGGAAGTCTTGATGTGAGTCTGCCTGAAGCCCTGGGGGACTGGAATGTGCAGTCAGGTGGCTCCATGCTCTAAAGGAAGGCATACCTGTTTTCATGGGGTTTCAGAACAGGCAAGGTAGAGGGACTGAGATTGGGGTTAGAGCAGCCCTAGTTGCAATTTGGGGAATAAAACAATTGATTCTCCTGTGAAAAACTGGAAAGAGAACAGCCCTGAAATATGACTGAGGTGCCTGGCCAATAAGTACTGGGTTTTGTTCAGTCCGGAAAGTGAAGGTGTGGAGCAGGCAGAGGCTGTGAGCCTTGAAAAGGGACAATTCCTGCTTCTCACAATTGCTGGGCTGGCCTCTTGTCTTTGCCAGGCCCAGCATCAAAATGCTTCTGGAAATGAACCCAATTGATGTCACCCAAAAATGCTATTCATGGTCAGAAAACTAAGGCCAAGAGCAAGTTCAAAGTCTAGGAATGGGAGGAGAGGTACCAAGATGGTAGATAGCTGGTAGAGCCTGGAACTCTGAGCTCTCACAAGCCTGAAATAAAACTTCAGGTTTGTGGTAGCAAGGGTAGGGGAACCTGGCTACTCCACCAAGTAAGATATTGCCAACACTTAGACAGACCAAATGTATAATGACTAATCTTTAAATTAGCTTTTTATAGTATAAAACAGCTCCAGAAGCCCAGGTGCTGTGGCTGTCAGATGCAACACTGGACCACTAGGGAACAGTTTCTTTTCTTTCTTTATTTTTTTCCTTTGCTCCTTTCTCTCTCTGAAGAGCAAAAAATCAATGCAGAGAACTGCAGAATTAATTCTGAAAGTGACTGGGTTATCCTGGACCCACCAAGATTTGCAGACATGGGACCTCTCACTGCTGTTTGTGACCTGGACTGCTCACCCCCAATACAAAGGAGAGAAACAACCCATTTAGAGAAGAGCTTTCCACCAAACAGTTCAACTCCAGTGACTTGTGCAACCTCTTTGGAGAACAGCTTACTCAAACAAGCTGACCTGGACTGCCTACCCCCACAAGAGGAGAGTGGGCTTAAACATCCTGAGTGGAAAACCCCAAACCTGTCTGGTAGAAAGGGACATCATCGATTTCCATGTAGTCCAGCATATCAACCCAAAGGAGTGGCAAGCACACAGCAGAGGCAGTGCTAAGTGGGAAGTTTATAGCCATGAACGCATATATTAGAAGTACAGAAAAATCTCAGATAAATGACCTAATGCTGTATCTCAAACTCCTAGAAAACAAGAACAAGTTAAACCCAAAAACAGTGGAAGGAGAGAGATTAAACAGTGCCCAAATCAATGAAATGGAGATTAAAAGAAAACATACAAAGAATCAATGAAGCAAAAAAGTCAGTTCTTTGAAAAGATAAAACTGGTAAACCTCTAGCAAACTTCACTTAAATGAGGAAGGAGAAGACCCAAATTAATAAAATTAGAAATGAAAGAGTGGAGATTACAACAAACACCAAAGAAATCAAGGGAATCATCAGGGATGACTTTGAAAATCTACATTTAAATAAATTGCAAAATCTAGAAGAAATGGAAAAATTTCTAGCTACATATAACCAACGAACATTGAACCAAGAAGATATAAATTGCCTAAATAGTTTTAGAAGAAGTAACAAAATTAAAGCAGCAATAAAGAGTCTCCCCCCCAAAAGAAAAAAGTTCAGGACCTGACATGTTCACTGCTGAATTCTACCAAACCTTTAAAGAACTAATACCAATACTCCTCAAACTTTTCCATAAAACAGAAAGGGAAGGAACACTACCAAAATCATTCTATGAAGCCAGTATTACACTCATCCTAAGACCAAACATGGATACAACAACAGAAAGAGAGAAGTACAGGTGAATCTCGTTAATGAATTTAGATGCAAAAATTCCCAATAAAATACTGGCAAACTGAATTCAACAACATTTCATAGAGATCATATATCATGATCAAGTCAGTTTCATTCCTGAGATGCAAAGATGGGTCAACATACGAAAATCATTAAATGTAATACACCATATTGACAGAAGCAAAGACAAAAACCACTTGATCACCTCAATAGATGCAGAAAGTCTTGGACAAAATTCAACATTCTTTCATGATAAAAGCTCTGATGAAACTAGGAATAGCAGGAATGTAGCTTCACATAATAAAGGCTATGTATGACAAACCTAGAGCCAACATCATTCTAAATGGGGAAAAACTAAGAGTATTTTCTCTATGCTTGGAAATGAGACAAGGATATCCTCTCGCTCCACTTTTATTCAACACAGTCGTGGAATTCCTAGCATTTAGACAGGAAGAAGAAACAAAAAGAATTCAAATAGGAAAGGAAGTCGTCAAACTAACCCTATTTGCAGATGACATGATTTTATTCCTAAAAGTCCTGGAAAATGCCACCAAAAAAAAAAATCCTAGATATCATGAATAGCTTCAGCAAAGTAGCAGGATACAAAATCAATTTATAAAAATTGGTAGACTTTCTATATACCTAGAATGAACAGATTGAGAAAGAAAATAGGGAAACAATTCTATTCACAATAGTCTCAAAAAATACTTGCTAAGTACTTTTGTAAATGTCACAATGTACCTCCAAGTATAACAATAATATGACAATAAAAATAAAATAAATTAAAAACAAAGATAATTGATTTTGTGGTGTCATCTAGCTTTAAAAAATGAACAATGCAATTAATAAAACTGCACAACTTAAACAAGAACAAGCTAAACCCAGTTAGAAAGCAAAAAGAAATAAAAATCTGGGCAGAAATTCTTGAAATGAAGACAAGAAAAATACAAAGAATCAGTAAAACACAAAGATAGTTCTTTGACAAGACTGATAAACCCTTAGCCTAAGTAAAAGAAAGAGGGAGAAGACCCAAATCCATAAAATTAGAGATGAATGAGGGGAAAACACTAGTGGGTGCCTGAGAAGGAGATGGGGTAAAGAAATATGGGAGGCAGGAGCTCCAGGACCTGACAACACTTCTGAAGAATGGAGGACAAGAAGAAGGGAAGGGGGAGAGGAGGGATGAAGAAATGACCTGATGTTACTCAGAACAGGTCAGCTAGGGGAAGACGACTTTGAAGAGTACTGAAGTGGGTGGGCGGCTGCTGCAATGGGAGGTCGTGTGTGGAAGGCACAGACCTACTCACAGAGGATCAGAAGGCCTCATGGTGACTTTAGTTCATTCCTTGTTCAGTCCCAGAGAAAAATATGACAGAGAAAGGCTAATTGGGCCACGCGCTGCTCTGAGAGGAACAGAGTACCAAGCGGCGCACAAGGAGAAGCAGCTGGGAAGTAGGGGATTTAGACAGTATCCAGCTGGGAGGGGGGCACATACACTACCAGGATTAGGGATCCGCAAGGAGGGGTGTTATGGAATGGGGTCTGTCGGGAGGACTGGATGGGGGAAACCCAGAAGGTGATTTCTAAAATGTGCAGGTACTGCACCTGCACATATGCCCAGATAGAGCCACCCTCTTTCTTCCCCCTTCCCCGTCCCTATCCTCATCCATCTACCCTTCTCAACATGGCTCTCCCTCCCCTAAGGGTGAAGGTTGGGTCAGAGGCTTCGGTGTGCAGCTCCATTGTGACTCCATACATTCCTCCTGACTCAAGGGGAGCTTGTCCAGTCCCTTTTCTCCTTCATCTTTCTCACTAACCAATGGGATGGGAGAATTTCAGCCACGCCCACATTCTATGGTGCTAAGCCCTGGATACAACTCTTCTGGCTCAAACCACCATTAGTGACTGTTAAAGGCAGTTTTTGGTGATAGCTGAGGTGAAGTGGATTGTGTTGATTTCAGGGATTGTGGAGATGTGGCCCTACATTTTCCCCATCCCAGTCCTGATATGCCAGAAGAAATAAGACAGAGAAAATTGGATGCATCCAAGAAAAAGTTGAGGGAGTACCAGCAAAGGAACAGCCCTGGTGTTCCCCTAGAAGCAAGAAGAAAAAGAGGAAAAGGGCAGTAACCCTGTGCCAACCACTCCTGGGGATTGTAAATCACCTGAGGATGTGCTGCTCCTGCACCAACATCTGAAGATGACACTGGGGTGCCTGCCAGTGTCTCTTCCCCTGACACAAGCATTAACACCCAGGTGTCACCTCAGAAGCATGGTGGACTCAATTTTATGGATGAGGACAGGACTTCACCACAGACCAAGAGCCTGCTGCAAGATTCTCAACAACTCAATGGTAACAGTCTTGTTTCTGAGTCTACACCCAACATACACAGGGAGGCCCTTGCCTCTAATGCCAACCAGAAGGATCTGGAGAACAAGAGCTAGCAGTAGCCTGGACTCCAACTACCTAAAAATCCAACAACTGAGCAATGAGCTCGAGAAATTGAAGGAGAAAAACCTGCATCAACTGGAAAAAGAAAACAAGGGCTAGCAGAAGGTGCTGAGGAGCAGGAAGATCTATGCAAGCGGCTGCAGCTTCACGTGCACACCATAGAGATCCTGCCACTGAGAACTCAAACTTGCACACAGCTCTGTGCCTCCTGTGGCAGGAAGCCAGGCAGAGAGTGGAGAGTCGAGGCTCTTGCCAGCCGCCTCCAGTCTGCCTAACAGCGTGAGCGAACTGGAGCTGACTGTGTGCCATGTCCACACAGAAGAAGCGGGGGACAGGTGCAATAAGAAGATCATCAAACAGCAAGATGCTCGGAGATAGGAACTGTACAAGAATCTGGAACACACTGAGGACCTGACCCAGCAGAACTCCAAACTGGAGGAGAGGCTTGGAGTGGTAAGATGGAGAAAGTGGCCATACATCCTGAAATAGAGGAGCTGCAGAAGGTGGAGATGTCAGAGCTGCTGCTACAGTTCTCCAGTGGGTCTCAGTCCTCTGACAGTAACCAGGAGTTATAACAGGTCATGGAGAAGCAGGCTCAGCTAGGGACACAAGTGGGGACACTGACCAAATTACTGAAATAGCTGCAGCTGGAAAGAGACCAGTACAAGGAGACTCTGAAAGGAGAGAGTGTCCTGTGGAGCAAAGATGGAGAAAGTTTTGGAGCAGGTGCACATATTAAGGGCTAAGAAGGAGCACAGCCTGCATCAGGTGTCAGAGTTGAAGGGCAAGTTCCTGAACTCAGGAGCCAGCTAGTGGAGCCACAGCCACCACAGTCCCCAGCAGGTTCATCCAAGGCAAAAGAGTGGCTGAAGGAGGAGCTGGAGAACCTGCAGAACAGCTTCATGCACAGGTGCAGGAGAATGAGAGCCTTTGTCTCCAACAGGAACAGGAGGGAGCGGCTGCTGGTACTGCAGAAGGTGACAGAAGTCTGGAACCAGCAGGCAGAAGACCAAAAGAAGATTCTGGAAACTATGGAGAATGACTGAACAACAAATCAGCCATGCACTCCTGCAATACCACGAGCTCAAGGAGCAGATGGCCAGGCTGCAAGATGGCTTCATAAAGATGACAAACGACATTGTGGTGCTCACCAGTGCTCTGCAGTCAGAGCAGCATGTCAAGAAAGAGCTAGCCAGGAAGGTGGAAAGGCTGCAGGAGATGCTGGGAGACATGGAGTAGATGGTGAAGGTGAAGAGCCAAGAAGCTCGGGGTCTGCAGGAGAAGCCAGACCAGTGCCTGGCCCACCTGCAGCAGCACACAGCTGACCTCTGAGAAGGAGGCACAGCTGCTGAGGCAGACACAGCTCCTGGAGTAGCTGCGGAACGAGGAGGTGCAAGGCAAGATGGCTTTGGAGATGGCCCACCAGGAGTTGATGGAGACCCAGGAGTGGCTAGAAGCCACCAGTCAGCAAAACCAGCAGCTGCAGGAACAGCTGATCCTCCTGGCTGTCCCTGAGGAAGGAGTTGGGGTGAACGATGTGAAAAATGATGAGGAGGCTCCTGCTCTCCTCTCTACTCTCCACCGTCATGCTGTGGGAGCTACTCCCCAGAAGACATGGTAGCATTTTTTAGTGCTATTCTTGCCCATGCCAAAGCAGAGCAGGTAAGGCTGCAGGGAACTCTGAGGAAGCAGAAAGCACACTGCTGATGCCTGGCTCAGCTGGCAGTCTGGGCCCCCTAGGAGCAGGGTGACTCTGTGTGTGTGTGCAGAATAACCAAGCCCTTCAGGTGCCCATGGAGAAGCTGCAGAGCTGCTTCCTAGAGGTCGGGAGGAGAAGCTGGAGTTCAGGAATCAGTTCACGGAGCCAGAACATTGCTATGTCCAACTTTCTGAAGACACGGACACCATGGCAGAGTCTTCTATGAAAGAGCAGTGCCAAAGGCACAGCAGGGCAACTTTCAAGAGGTCCGCTGCACTGAGATTGTGGAATCCACACAGGGAGAGGCTGGGGCGGCTTCCTCTCTGGAGACCCCCACTGATGTGACATGTGAGATTTAGACCTCCCAGGGGCATGAAGGCTTGGGCAAACTGTGTGTCCTCTTCTTCTACTAGGCTCCTGAGAAGGAGGGGGTGAGACTCATGCTGATCTAACACACTAACAGCCAATCCTGGGGAAGTGGGGCTTAGTCTCTGACCCACCCCAGTTCCTGCCACCCTGTCCTGCCACTCCTTCCCAGTCACTCTTTTATATTTAGAGTACAATATCAACCCCCTTGGTTTAACAGGGTGCACAAACAGCTGCACTTTGGCGATGGCTGAATCTTCATTTTTGGACTTCTTTTCCTGAGAAATAATCAGTTTCCATCTTCTTTGAGGCTGGATTGGCCAGGCACCATTCTCAAGGGCTTCCAGGCAGTTGTGGCTAAGCACAGGCCAGGAGAGGGCAGAGTCCACGTTGGTGTTCATGTACATGTGGCATTCAACTCAGAACTGGAAAGTTTTCAATTTAAGTCACAGTAACATTTTGTAGTTTTGAAATTCAACTTTTATCTTCTACTGTTATGTCTTTCATATATAGACACATACACTCACACAGGAACACACACATATGCACACACATTCACACATGCACAGAGGCACACACACAATGCATACACAAGGGCATGCACACACACACACACACACACACACACACACACACACACACACTTCCCATGCTTGTTTCTTAAAAGTATCTTTTGCTGTGCTCACTTTCAGATGTGAAAATATTTTTTTCTTTTTTCTCTTCTAACCCAAATATTACTAGTTGTGACATAGTTTCCCTTTAACTACAAAATTAAGTATCCTTAAGATACATAGCTATATTTCAAACCTCAATTAAACCAAAAATAATAAGATGTTCTTAACATGGACATAAAGGAAAGGTCACTATGTTCTAAACAGAATAGGCCTTAGATATACAAAGAAGAATTCTCTACCCCACATGTTCAAATGAATCTATCTTAAAGTTCTTTGTTTTAATCAGTTTTGTGTTGTTCCTGCTGTGTTTATATGTATCTGTATGTGAAGGTAGATATGAAAATGTTAGACCCAATTCTACAAATGTCATTTGTGTGCATACTTAAAGAACTAGGCAAATTCTCAGCAAATTTTGGTTATGGTTTTATTTATATCATGTATTTGAGTAGGAGTATCTTCTTTCTCCTAGAATATATGTAACTGCTAGAATATGTAAAATACAGCCATCAAGAAATAAATCAGGCCAGGAGCTGATGACTCATGCCTATAATCCTAGCTACTCTGGAGGCTGAGACCAGGAATATTGCATGGTTCAGTTTTCTCAGGCAAATAGTTCATGAGACCCTATCTAGAAAACACCGAACACAAAAAACTCCAAAAGGCCTGGTGGAGTGGCTCAAATGGTAGAGTGCCTGCCTAGCAAGTGTGAGCCTTGAGCTCAAACCCCAGTACTGCCAATATATATAAAAAAAGTACACACATACATCCCCTGTCTTAAAGGGTAATTATCCAAGCCAAAACCAACCCTTGGTGGTAAACTGCTGGAGTGTGTCCTGCAAGGTGGCAGCCATGAGAACTAGAGCCCAAATACGGATCCCCTGGGGCCAAAATTAGCAACACAGAATGTGTTTTTGCATTGCAGACACATGTAGTTGTTTGTGCCAATATTTGGACCAAATAATTCTCGTCTTAGGGAAGGCCCACATCATTTATGAGAGAGCAGGAACCATTGGGCAGGAACTGTAGCTATGTGCTGACTGGTGTTCTCAGCTGGAATGTGAAGGCTGAACTCACTGACAGTGTGAGTTCCCAGGCTTCTTGAAGAGTCAAGACTATGGAATTATCTAAGGAGAATTCTGGTTAAGGAGGTAAATGAAGGATACTTTTAATGGGATGGGCGTATAGCTCAGTAATATTGCATGTGCTTAGCATGCATGAATCCATAGTTCTATTCCCAGCCCCAGCCCATGCTCCTAAAAATCAAACTTTTGCGTTTGAGTTTGTAGAACAGTACATCCAAGCTAACCATAGTAGGTTTAGATTACAAAATTTAAAACAATCAAAAGGGTTATAGTCTGACTTAAGTAATAGAGTCCTTGCCTAGCAAGTGTGAGGCCCTAGAGGTCAAACCACAGTAACACCAGAAAAAATAACGCAATTAAAAAAGCTGTATTTGAGTAATCTTTGAGAAAAGCAAGTCATAAAACATACAACCCAGTCATATGATTTTTAAGGTCTAAAGCACATAAGTCAACTGAAATAATGGTTGGTTACAAATCCTTTTATTAAACACACACACACACACACACACACACACACACACACACATACACACACGTTAAAATGTTTTCTCTTAAAGTCATTTTAAATTCTCAAACATTATTCCTGATACTGTTCTCCAGGACTATGAAGTGTCTGAATAGTAAATAGTGTTGTTTATAGTTCATTCATAGTTGTCTGGCTTTCCATGAAAACCAAAAATCAAGGAAAGATACAAAGAAGAAAGAATTTTAATTGAGACTTTATTTTAGAATACTTTGATGTATCTAGTTTGAATGAGGAATTAATGCTAATCTAGCACCAATCTTCCAACAGGTGTTTGACTGATTTCTTGAGTGAAAAGCTAGAACTATTCAAGGCATGGATGACTAATGATAAATCAGACTAAAGTAAACCAGAGTAAGTTAGCATTTTATAGCATATAAATTTTCATAAGCTTGCTAGTCTAAATACTGTTCATTTCAAGGATTTCCAAAGTCAACTTAACAGACACTGAACATTTAACTTTCTAGGACAAAGTCAGTCTTAACCACAGTTAAATTTCATCTCTGCTTTCCTGGGACAAGATAGTCATGTTCTATCTTTTATGATTGAAATAATGGACAGTGATGATGTCTAGTTATAGGCTCTTTCTGATTGTTAGTTGGGAAATTTAGAAGTATCTCTGTTCTAAAAGAATTATGAGATAGTATACATAAATTTTACAGGCAGAAAAAGGATAAAATTGCTTTGTAAATATTGTACTCTTGTTAGCATCCTTGATATATAGGTTTATGTATTACACGTATAAGTACATGTATAAGCACATGTATTTGTATGTGATTATTTATGTGTCATATATGTAAATGTATGAAAACTTTTGGTATAAGATGGCCAAGACCCAAAGACACATATCTTCATGGATGATGCAATAAAAAATAAGACATTTTATTAAAGTCATCACGACCAATATGTTCTGGAAAATTCAGATCTACTAATAGTCTCATATTCTTTACTTAGATTATTCCACACTATTTTATAACTTTCTTTCTATTGAAATCCTCAATTTTTATTACAAACATTTGAAATTGTATTTAAAAAGGAGTTGGTTTATTTTCATTGTGCAGCCTGTTTTAGTAAGAGTCATATCTATTTTATTTAGGATTTAGAAATGTTTATTTATTGGGTTACTTTTAATTTAAGAATTGTCTTAGGGAAATGGGCAAGTGAACTAAACAGAACTTTCTCAAAAGAAGAAATTCAAATGGCCAGAAAACACATGAAAAAATGCTCACCATCTCTAGCAATAAAGGAAATGCAAATTAAAACCACGCTAAGATTCCACCTCACCCCTGTTAGAATAGCCATCATCAGCAACACCGCCAACAACAGGTGTTGGCGAGGATGCGGGGAAAAAGGAACCCTCTTACACTGTTGGTGGGAATGTAAACTAGTACAACCACTCTGGAAAAAAATTTGGAGGCTACTTAAAAAGCTGGACATCGATCTACCATTTGATCCAGTAATACCACTCTTGGGGATATACCCAAAAGACTGTTACTCCAGAGGCACCTGCACATCCATGTTTATTGCGGCACTATTCACAATAGCCAAGTTATGGAAACAGCCAAGATGCCCCACCACTGACGAATGGATTAAGAAAATGTGGTATCTATACACAATGGAATTCTATGCAGCCATGAAGAAGAACGAAATGTTATCATTCACTGGTAAATGGATGGAACTGGAGAACATCATTCTGAGTGAGGTTAGCCTGGCCCAAAAGACCAAAAATCGTATGTTCTCCCTCATATGTGGACATTAGATCAAAGGCAAACACAACAAGTGGATTGGACTATGAGCACATGATAAAAGCGAGAGCACACAAGGGAGGGGTGAGGATAGGTAAGACACCTAAAAAACTAGCTAGCATTTGTTGCCCTTAATGCAGAGAAACTAAAGCAGATACCTTAAAAGCAACTGAGGCCAATAGGAAAAGGGGAACAGGTACTAGAGAAAAGGTTAGATCAAAAAGAATTAACCTAGAAGGTAACACCCACGCACAGGAAATCAATGTGAGTCAATGCCCTGTATAGCTATCCTTATCTCAACCAGCAAAACCCCTTGTTCCTTCCTATTAATGCTTATACTGTCTCTACAACAAAATTAGAGATAAGGGGAAAATAGTTTCTGCTGGGTATTGAGGGGGGGGGAGCGGGAGGGGGTGGAGTGGGTGGTAAGGGAGGGGGTGGGGGCAGGGGGGAGAAATGAACCAAGCCTTGTATGCACATATGAATAATAAAAGAAAAAAAAAAAAAGAATTGTCTTAGGGAGTGTTTATCAGAGCTATAACCAAGGATGGATGTGTTAGATCAATGATTCTGTGTCAACAAAACAAGTATTTTAACAAAAGTATCCCTATGCAAATCTGTGTCTAGCTTGTTAGTGTGATAGCACTTATATCCTCAAAATATGTTAATATGTGGACTAGATTAGAATGGAAAATGGATTGGAAAAGTGCAAATTTGGTTATGGGGAGACAAAAAAAGTGGTTTCTATGATTTCCATCAGGAGAATTTGATCATGAAGGAGGCAACACAGGACAGCAGATAGATTTAACTTGTGTTTAGGAGTTGTGATAAATGGTACTTGGGGATTAAATGAATATTTAAGATGAGCAGGCAGCTGATGTCAGGGATCTCTGGTTTTAAGCATAACAAGCTTAATTATATTCTGCTCATAGAGTTATGCAATAACAGAGGAGCAAATGTGGAGAAAACCATGATTTTTTTGTGTGTTTTAAGTCTGATTTACCTGGAAAGACGTCCATCTAAAGACAGGGACAACTACAAATTTCTGAAGTCCAAGTAAAAAATGGGAATGAAGGGTCCGTGTTCAAAAGTCATTGAGAATTTCAAGATGGTGAACACAAAGCACCAAAGCACACACAGGGCCTTCTGAACACTGGGCCAGCCCAGATCCCACTCCTTTGAGCCTGGCCAGGACTGCAAAAGTAGGAAGAGAGGCCTAAACTCAATATAAACATGGGAGTTGTTGAAAGAATGGAATTATATGAATTGTTTCAGGAAAGAAGATATACTCAGATGAAAAGATAGCCTTGGGTAAAGCCTTGAAGAGTCCTGATACCAAATTTGAGGGTCACAACAGAAGACAGAGTAGTAAATTGTCCAAGAAGAAAGTCACTACTATTTAAGTGAAGATAAATCAGAAAAGTCTGATGCTGGAGCTGTCAAAGGAAGATGTACTCTATGGAACAGGGATTGTTCAACCCTGCCAGTGTCTGCCAGAGAATGTGGACTGGGGGCACACTTTTGACTTAGCAGCAAGGGATTTCTGGTGATCCTACAGGCATTTCAGTGGTGCAATTGGAAATGGGAATAAAAATATCAAGAGCAAGGAGTGAGTTAAAAGTGAGAATAATAAAATATAAAGCAGTTATAAGTCTGAAGTGAAAGAGGAAAAGGATAGTAGATAGAATATAATAGTGTCAAACTTTTTTAAGATAGGGAGCCTTAAAGCATAAATCTACATGTATGATATCTATCTACTGTCATCTATCTTTCTATCTATCTATCTATCTATCTATCTATCTATCTATCATCTATCTACCTACGTTCTATTCATTTCTGTCCAGAAACAGAGATAGAATGAGAGAAAAAGGTTAATTGGAGACAAATACTTTCATTAGAAGAAAAAGAAGTGAAAATACATATGTGCTTATAGATGTATAATGAAATATTGAGGAACATACTGAGAGCTTATTTTTTTCTTGGTCATGTTATAATATAAGTCAGAAAATAAAACAAAGGTGGTAAAATGGAATTAAGAAAGAAATGGTGTCAGAAGGCCAAAAGCCACATATTTTCTCTCTTACACAGATTATAAACCTCATACAAATGCAGCAATAATATGAAAGACAGACATGCCATAGGGAAGTCACAAGTGGGCATGGGTAAAAGAAGGAAGTTCTTTTGGTTGATGTCCTCTCTATACAAGAATAGGTATAGAACTTTTAAACTGGTTGAAACAACCATAAGAAAGGGACTAAGAAAGAAGAAAAATAGAGGAAATGAACAAAATTGGGTGATAATACATACATAAGTAGAAGTGCCACAAGAAGACTCCCTGTGTAACTATTTTAAACAAGTAAAAATGACACTTCTTTTTCCTTTACTTCACAAAATTGGAGAATGGAGGGAAGAACAGGCTCTGCCTGATTGTGGTGGGGAGGTTGATACCAGTCAGAGAGGAGAGGTGGTGGAGAAAGGGTGTAAGAGGGTGAATATGGTGCAAATACTGCATACACATGAATGGAAACAGAAAAAAGATACCTGTTGAAACTATTTCTTGGATGGGAGATGTGGGAATAAAGGAGAATGGTGGAGAGTGTGAATTCAAGTATGACATAGTTGATATATTGTAAGAAACTTTGTAAATGCCACAATGAATCTCTATCCAGAACAGCAACAAAATAAAATAAAAAAGAAATGGTGGAAATATGCAGCTTTGTCTGAATGGGTATAAGATAATTTTATGGGGGGATCCAAGATGGCAACTAGGGTATGGAAGAAGAAAGCCTAACCTCCATGACTCCAAAACCTCCTTGAGAAGTTGGAGCAACACCTGGGTAACTCTGACTGCCTCTAGCCAAAATAATAACCGCCATCACACTAGGTGCAGGAAAAAACTCAAACACTGACCCACAAATCAGCCTTTAATTGCACCTAACAGCTGCGACCCACTGCACAGCCAGCAAGGTGGGTCCAGCCCTAGGGAAACCCTCCTTCCCCACAGCCATTTTTTTCTTTCCTCTTCTTTTTTCTTTCCTTCACTTCTCCTCTTCCATCAAAAGGAAATAAAGCAACAACCAGAATCCAACCTTTCACACCCTGAACCCCTAGACCAGGGAAAGCTTCTTCACAACATGCTACACTGAGAAAATTTGGGGGCTGCCACCACCACTGCAACTGCAGTTGCCACAGCCAGCTCCAAACCTGCCTGCAAGACATTTGACAGAACAAACAGGTGAGGGCCACATGTCATGCAGTACTCCCCCCAACCCCCATAAACCAGCACAGCCCTTGGGCAGACTGACCCTCCCCCCAAAAATCTGAATAAAAACCAGAAAACTGTAATCTAGCACATCAGAGGGGGTGGGAACACTGAAAGTGCACCAGAGAAAGGGGGAAGGCAAGGAGCTAATCTCAGTGCAAACTATCAATCAACAAATACTGGAAAGGCAGGAAGGTGGACAGCAGGTGGGCAATAAGCCACTCCCTGAAGCAGGGCAGATAGTGGATAACAGAGCTCATCTCGTGAGCCAGTGAGTAGCACGCAAAGCCAAACTGCCCTGCAAAACCGAAAAGTAAACAACAAACAGTCATAACACACTGACAGCAGAGGGGGCTGATGGAACACTGAACCTGCCCCAGAGAAAGGGGACAAGACAAAGAAATAAGCCCCCAGCCCAGAAATCCCAGTAAACAAGCACAGTGAAAAGCCATCTCCAAAGCAGGGAAAGCAGTGGACTACATGATTGATCTCCTGAACCAGAGGGCAGCATTCAAACTGAACTGCCCCACCTTGCTGGGGGAGGAGCTGATCAAGCAGCTGCAGCTAAAGGGTAACACAGCTATCAGCTGGGGAAATCAATAGCTCTGACCACACTGCATGATCTGGCAAAGCTACCTCACCTCACAATTTCAATTTAACTGGTAGAAGAACAAAATACTACTCATAAGCCAATCACCTGGTGAGAACAAGTCAGAGCTTCTGCATATATGCCAATACCAGGACTGGATGCTGGAGGAGTAACTCCAGAACTTAAATTAAGACTGAACTTGTATTGTTCCTGAACATGGTGCTTTTCTTTTCTTTTTTTGTTTTTTGTTTGTTTGTTCAGTTATTGTGGGTTTTCAATTTTTATTTCTATTACTATTATCTTTTTTCCCCTTTCTATACTATCAACTTCACCATCATCATCTTCTCATCCTTACTCTCACTCCCTTCACTCTCCCTCATTCTCCAGTGCAAAAATGCATTGCTCTCCTCCCCAACAATTCATTCTGCCTCTTCTCACTCACTCTCTTCCCCTGCCCTCACCTTCCCTTCCCATTCTCCCTGAACCTGTCAGCAGACTATCCCTCTCTCCTATACACTCATCACCTGCTGACCAACCTACTATATCAACTTTACAAAACCTCAAACCCCTTCAATTCCTGACACAAGCATCCTCCACTACAACAGAAATATACCCAAATACACACAAAGACCACAAAACCAGCAGCTCCCACACTGCTTCCCGCACTCACCCACCCTACTTCCCACCTCCCCCTTTAGTGTTTGGGGAGTATCTAACTCCCCAAATTTCTATAACTAGCCTTACAAACATTAACCTCCCAACTCCCACTGCTTATAGATATTACTACCAAGGAGTCTTCTATATAACATATAAATTACTGGTCAGGTATTAAAACTGTGAATTAGTTATTACTAAATTACACCCAGACCAAGGACAGAAGTAGCACACCAACCTAGCTAAAATCCTAAGACAGCAACAAAACAAAAAATTAAATGAAGGGAAAGAAAACAGGTGACTAAAACCACCAACTAGCTTATCAAGAACATATTTGCACAGTACCAAGTGGAACAATGGGAAGAAGAAAAATGGATGGAAACCACTCTCCCCCAAAAAATAATTTAATACAGGATTCAGAGGGAAATGAAGAAAATGGATACCCAGTCCCTGACTCCAACAAAACAAAGATAAATGACACCAAGGAACCCAGCTATGCCCACAAAAACAAACTCAAAGAAGAAATTCTGCAAGTAATCACTGAGAATTTCATGGAGATGATACTAGACACAGTTAACCAAAGATGCACTCAAAAAATTTCAAGAGACCAAAAATAATGAATACAAGAAGACACAGAAACTAATAAATGAAATCATAGGAGCCTTAAATAAACACCAAAGTGAAACAGAGAACACTATAAATAGAGAGATAAATTAATTAAAGATGAAAATAGAAAATGTTAAAAAGGAAGTGACCCATGATATGGAAAAACCTCAGAAAAAAGAATCAAACAGAAACACAAAACACACTGGAAGGCCACTCCAGAAGACTAGAACAAGCAGAAGACAGAATCTCAGAACTTGAAGATAAAATAGAAATTAAAGGAAGAACTGAAGAACTGTTAGTCAAACAACACAAAACCTGGGAAAGGAATATGAAAGAACTCACCAACACAATCAAAAGACCAAACCTGAGAATCATGGGCATTGAAGAAGGAGAATAGGTCCAAACAAAAAGGATCCATAATATATGCAATAAAATAATAGCACAAAATGTCCTAAATCTAGAGAAAGTTACGCCCATTCAGGTTCAGGAAGCCACAGGACACCAAATACACTTGACCAAAATAGAACTTCCCCATGACATATTATCATTAAAACAACAAACACAGAGAATAGAGAAAGACTATTGAAAGCTGTAAGAGAGAAAAAACAGATAACATATAAAGGTAAGCCCATCAAAATCACAGTAGATTTCTCAACAGAAACCTTAAAAGCAAGAAAGGCATGGGATGAGGTATTCCAGGCACTTAATGAAAATAACTTCAATCCTAGGATACTCTACCCAACAAAACTATATTTCAAAATAGGTGGAGCAATAAAAATCTTCCGTGACAAGCAGAAACTAAAACAATATGTGACTACCAAGCCACCACTACAAAAGATTCTCCAAGGAATTCTGCACCCAGAAAATGAAAGCAAACAAAACCGTGAGAAGACAGGCAGTATAAAACCACAGGAGAAAAAACACAAGGAATCTGAGAATAACATTGATTCAGCTGCACACAATCATATACTTAAACAGCAGGAATCACTACATACCTATCAATATTAACACTGAGTGTCAATGGACTCAACTCCCCCATCAAAAGACACCATTTAGCAAACTGTATTAAAAAGGAAGATCCAACAATCTGTTGTTTACAGGAAGACTCATCTCATTGACTGAAACAAACACTGACTTAGGGTGAAAGGCTAGAAGAAGATTTACTAAGCCAGTGGCCCTCAAAAATAGGCGGGAGTAGCAACACTTATCTCTGACAAAGTAGACTTCAAACTTACATTGATCAAACAAAATAAAGAAGGACAATTCATACTAACAAAATGGAAATACACCAAAAGGAAATAACAATTATCAACCTATATACACCCAACAAAAATGCACCCAATTTCATTAAACATACACTGAAGGACCTAAAAACATATATAAACTCCAACACAGTGGTAGTGGGAGACTTTAATACCCCCATTCACCAATAGATAGGTCATACAAACAAAAAATCAATAAATAAATTCTAGAACTAAATCACACCATAGATCAAAAGGACCTAGCTGATGTCTACAGAATATTTCATCCAACATCCACACAATATATATTCTTCTCAGCACTCCATGGAACTTTCTCCAAAATTGATCATATCTTAGGGCACAAAGCAAGCCTCGGCAAATATAGGAAAACAGAAATAATCCTGCGCATTCAATCTGATCACAATGTATTAAAACTAGAACTCAACAACCAAAACAATAGCAGAAAATATGCAAACGATTGTAAGCTGAACAACACATTGCTTAATGAACAATGCATCATTGATGAAATAAAAGAGGAAATTAAAAGTTTCCTGGCTGTTAATGAAAATGAAAACACAACCTATCAGAACCTATGGGACACAGCAAAGGCAGTCCTAAGAGGAAAGTTTATAGCCATGAGTGCATATATTAAAAGGGGCAGAAAGATCTCCAATAAATAACCTAATGCTACATCTCAAACTCCTAGAAAAACAGGATCAAGCAAAATCCAAAACAAGCAGGAGAGAAATAATAAAATAAGGGCCGAAATTAATGAAACAGAGACAAAAACAAAAAAACCAAAGAGTCAGTGAAAACAAAAGGCTGGTTCTTTGAAAAAATAAACAGGATTGACAGACCCTTGGCAAATCTCACTAAAACGAGGAGGGAAAAAGCCCAAATCATAAGATAAGAAACACACAAACACCAAGTAAATCTAGGGAATCATCAGAGACTACTTGAGAACCTATATTCCAATAAATTTGAAAATTTTGAAGAAATGGACAAATTTCTAGATGCTATGACCATCCAAAACTGAACCAAGAGGATATTAACCACCTAAATAGATCTATAACATGAAATGAAATTGAAGCAGCAATGGAGTGTCCCAAAAAAGAAAAGTCCAGGATCTCATGGATTCTCTTCTGAATACAATCAGACCTTTAAAAAAGAACTAATACCAACTCTCCTTAAACTTTTCCACTAAATAGAAAGGGAAGAAATACTGCCTAACTCATTCTATGAAGCCAGTATTACACTCATACCAAAACCAGACAAAAACACATCCAAAAAGGAGAACTATAGGTCAATCTCCTTAATGAGCATCAGTGCAAAAATCCTCAATAAAATAATGGCAAACTGAATCCAACAATTTATCAGAAAGATTATTCACCACTGCATTCACCCTGCATCCCAGGGATGCAGAGTTGGTTCAACATATGCAAATCTATAAATGTAACACAGCACATTAATAGAAGCAAAGACAAAAACCACTTGATCATCTCAATAGATGCAAAAAAAGCCTTTGATAAGATTCAACACCACTTCATGATGAAAGCTCTAAGAAAACTAACAATAGAAGTAGTGTACCTCAACATTATAAAACATTATGAAAAATCTATAGTCAATATCATACTTAATGGAGAAAAATGACACCATTTCCCCTAAAACCAGGAATGAGACAAGGGTGCCCACTCTCCCCACTCCTATTCAACATAGTCTTGGAGTTTCTAGCCAGAGCAGTAAGGCAAGAAGAAGAAATAAAAGGAATATAAATAGGTAAAGAAACTGTCAAAGTATCCCTATTTGCATATGACATAATCCTATACCTCAAAGTCCCAAAAAACTCTACCCAAAAACTCCTAGACACCATAAACAACTTCAGCAATGTGGCAGGATAAAAAATGAACTTACAAAAATCATTAGCTTTTCAATCAACAACATGAATAAATCGAGAAAGAGTATATGAAAACAATTCCATTTACAATAGCCCCCCAAAAATATCAAATATGTAGGAGTAACCTTAACAAAGGATGTGAATGACCTCTACAAGGAGAACTACAAACTGCTGAAGAAAGAGATCAAGGAAGATTACAGAAGGTGGAAAGATCTCGCATGCTCATGGATTGGTAGAATCAACAGAGTAAAAATGGCTATACTACCAAAAGCAATCCATATGTTCAATGTGAATCCCATCAAAATCCCAATGACATTCATCACAGAGATTGAAAAATCTACCCTACAGTTCAATTGGAAACACAAGAGACCACAAATATCCAAGGCATTACTCAGCAAAAAAGAGCAATGCTGGAGGCATCACAATACCCGACTTCAAACTATATTACAAAGCAATAGCAGTAAAAACAGCATGGTACTGGCATGATCCATTTTTATCACCCTGTACTAGTATCAACTCAAAATGGATCAAAGACTTTAATATTAGACCTGAAACTCTGAAGCTAGTACAGAAAAGAGCAGCGAATACTCTGGATGAAACAGGTATAGGCAATGATTTCCTCAACAGAACCCCAGCACCTCATCAACTAAGAGAAAGGATGGACAAATGGGACTACATGAAATTTAAAAGCTTCTGCATAACAAAAGAAATGGTCTTTAAACTGAAGAGACCACCCACAGAGTGGGAGAAAATATTTGCTAATTACACATCAGGCAAAGGACTGATAACCAGAATATACAGGGGGCTCAAAACACTAAACTACCCCAAAATCAATGAACCAATAAAGAAACGGGCAACTGAACTAAACAGAAGTTTTTCAAAGGAAGAAATCAAAATGCCCAAAAAACACATGAAAAAATGCTTATCATCTCTGGCCATAAACGAAATGCAAATCAAAGCCACACTAAGATTCCACCTTACCCCTGTTAGAACAGCCATCATCAAAAACACCACCAACAACGAATGTTGGTGAGGATGTGGGGAAAAGGAACCCTCATTCTTTTCTTTTCTTTTTTAATTTCTTTTATTCATATGTGCATACAATGTTTGGGTCATTTCTCCCCCCTTCCTCCTGCCCCCTCTCTTCTCCCCACCCCCTCTCTCTTCCTTACTACCTCCTTGCTACCAGGCAGAAACTATTTTGCCATTATCTCTAATTTTGCTGAAGAGAGAGTATAGGCAATAATAGGAAGGACCAAGGGTTTTTGATAGTTGAGATAAGGATGGCTATTCAGGGAGTTGACTCGCATTGCTTTCCTGTGCATGTGTGTTACATTCTAAATTAGTTCTTCTCGAACTAACCTTTTCTCTAGTTCCTGGTACCCTTCTCCTATTGTCTCTGCATTAGTTCCTTTAAAGTCTCTGCATTAGTTCCTTTGCACTGAGGACATCAAATGCTATCCTTTTTTGGGGGGATGGGGTTTCTTGCCTATCCTGATACCTCCCTTGTGTGCTCTTGCCTCATCATGTGATCAAAGTCCAATCCCCTTGTTTTGTTTGCCCTTGATCTAATGTCCGAATATGAGGGAGAGCATACGATTTTTGGTCTTCTGGACCTGGCTAACCTTGCTCAGGATGATGTTCTCCAGTTCCATCCATTTACCTGCAAATGATAACATTTCATTCTTCTTCCTGGCTGAGTAGTATTCCATTGTGTATAAATACCACATTTTCTTTTTTTTTCCTTTTATTATTCATATGTGCATACAAGGCTTGGTTCATTTCTCCCCCCTACCTGCACCCCCTCCCTTACCACCTACTCTGTCCCCTCCCTCTCCCCCCCCTCAATACCCAGCAGAAACTATTTTGCCCTTATTTCTAATTTTGTTGAAGAGAGAGTATAAGCAATAATAGGAAGGAACAAGGGTTTTTGCTGGTTGAGATAAGGATAGCTATACAGGGCATTGACTCACATTGATTTCCTGTGCGTGGGTGTTACCTTCTAGGTTAATTCTTTTTGATCTAACCTTTTCTCTAGTACCTGTTCCCCTTTTCCTATTGGCCTCAGTTGCTTTAAGGTATCTGCTTTAGTTTCTCTGCATTAAGGGCAACAAATGCTAGCTAGTTTTTTAGGTGTCTTACCTATCCTCACCCCTCCCTTGTGTGCTCTCGCTTTTATCATGTGCTCATAGTCCAATCCCCTTGTTGTGTTTACCCTTGATCTAATGTCCACATATGAGGGAGAACATACGATTTTTGGTCTTTTGGGCCAGGCTAACCTCACTCAGAATGATGTTCTCCAATTCCATCCATTTACCAGCGAATGATAACATTTCGTTCTTCTTCATGGCTGCATAAAATTCCATTGTGTATAGATACCACATTTTCTTAATCCATTCGTCAGTGGTGGGGCATCTTGGCTGTTTCCATAACTTGGCTATTGTGAATAGTGCCGCAATAAACATGGGTGTGCAGGTGCCTCTGGAGTAACAGTCTTTTGGGTATATCCCCAAGAGTGGTATTACTGGATCAAATGGTAGATCGATGTCTAGCTTTTTAAGTAGCCTCCAAATTTTTTTCCAGAGTGGTTGTACTAGTCTACATTCCCACCAACAGTGTAAGAGGGTTCCTTTTTCCCCACATCCTTGCCAACACCTGTTGTTGGCGGTGTTGCTGATGATGGCTATTCTAACAGGGGTGAGGTGGAATCTTAGCATGGTTTTAATTTGCATTTCCTTTATTGCTAGAGATGGTGAGCATTTTTTCATGTGTTTTCTGGCCATTTGAATTTCTTCTTTTGAGAAAGTTCTGTTTAGTTCACATGCCCATTTCTTTATTGGTTCATTAGTTTTGGGAGAATTTAGTTTTGTAAGTTCCCTGTATATTCTGGTTATCAGTCCTTTGTCTGATGTATAGTTGGCAAATATTTTCTCCCACTCTGTGGGTGTTCTCTTCAGTTTAGAGACCATTTCTTTTGATGAACAGAAGCTTTTTAGCTTTATGAGGTCCCATTTATCTATGCTATCTCTTAGTTGCTGTGTTGCTGGGGTTTCATTGAGAAAGTTCTTACCTATACATATTAATTCCAGAGTGTTTCCTAATGTTTCCTGTATCAACTTTAGAGTTTGGGGTCTGATATTAAGATCCTTAATCCATTTTGAGTTAATCTTGGTATAGGGTGATAAAAATGGATCTAGTTTCAGTTTTTTTCAGACTGCTAACCAGTTTTCCCAGCAGTTTTTGTTGAAGAGGCTGCCATTTCTCCATCGTATATTTTTAGCACCTTTGTCAAAGATAAGTTGCTTATAATTGTGTGACTTCATATCTGGGTCCTCTATTCTGTTCCACTGGTCTTCATGTCTGTTTTTGTGCCAGTACCATGCTGTTTTTATTGTTATTGCTTTGTAATATAGTTTGAAGTCAGGTATTGTGATACCTCCTGCATTGTTCTTTTGACTGAGTATTGCCTTGGCTATTCGTAAATACCACATTTTCTTAATCCCTTCATTGACAGTGGGGCATCTTGGCTGTTTTCATGTCTTGGCTGTTGTGAATAGTGCTGCAATAAACATGGGTGTGCAGGTGCTGCTGGAGTAACCTGTGTCACATTCTTTTGGGTATATCCCCAAGAGTGGGATTGCTGGATCATATGGTAGATCAATATTTAGCTGTTTAAGTAGCCACCAAATTTTTTCCAGAGTGGTTGTACTAGTTTACATTCCCACCAGCAGTGTGAGAGGGTTCCTTTTCCCCGCATCCTCGCCAACACCTGTTGTTCGTGTTGTTGTTAATGATGGCTATTAACAACATAATGATGGAATCTTAGTGTGATTTTAATTTGCATTTCCTTTATTGCTAGAGATGGTGAGCATTTTTTCATGTGTTTTTTGGCCATTTGAATTTCTTCTTTTGAGAAAGTTCTGTTTAGTTCACTTGCGCATTCTTTATTGGTTCATTAACTTTGGGAGAATTTAGTTTTTGAGTTCCCTATATATTCTGGTTATCAGAACTTTGTCTGATGTGTAGCTGACAAATATTTTCTCCCACTCTGTGGGTGTTCTCTTCAGTTTAGAGACCATTTATTTTGATGAACAGAAGCTTTTTAGCTTTATGAGGTCCCATTTATCTATGCTTCTCTTAGTTGCTGAGCTGCTGGGGTTCCATTGAGAAAGTTCTTGCCTATACCTATCAATTCCAAAGTATTTCCTACTCTTTCCTGTACCAACTTTAGAGTTGGGGATCTCATATTAAGGTCATTGATCCATTTTGAGTTAATATTGTTATAGGGTGATAAACATGGATCTAGTTTCATTTTTTTGCAGACTGCTAACCAGTTTTCCCAGCAGTTTTTGTTGGAGGCTGTCTTTTCTCCATCACATATTTTTAGCACCTTTGTCAAAGATAAGTTGGTTATAGTTGTGTGGCTTCATATCTGGGTCCTCTATTCTGTTCCACTGGTCTTCTTGTCTGTTTTTGTGCCAGCACCATGCTGTTTTTATTGCTATGGGATTGTAATATCGTTTGAAGTCGGGTATTGTGATACACTCCAGTGTTGTTCTTTTTACTGAGTATTGCCTTGGCTGTTCGTGGCTCTTGTGTTTCCATATAAATTTGACAGTAGATTTTTCAATCTCTTTGATGAATGTCATTGGTATTTTCATGGGAATTGCATTAAACATGTAGATTGCTTTTGGGAGTATAGCCATTTTACTGTGTTGATTCTACCAATCAATGTTCATGGGAGATATCTCCACTTTCTATAGTCTTCCTCAAGCTCTTTCTTCAGAAGTTTATAGTTTTCCTTGTAGAGGTCATTCACATCCTTTGTTAAGTTTACTCTTAGGTATGTGATTTTTTTGAGGCTATTGTAAATGGAATTGTTTTCATATATTCTTTCTCAGTTTGTTCATTATTAGTGTATAGAAATGCTAACGATTTTTCTATGTTGCTTTTATATCCTGCTACCTTGCTATAGCTGTTGATTGTGTCTAGGAACTTTTGAGTAGAGTTTTTTGGGTCTTTAAGGTATAGGATCATATCATCTGCAAATAGGGATATTTTAACAGTTTCTTTATCTATTTGTATTCCTTTTATTCCCTCTTCTTGTCTAATTGCTCTGGCTAGGAATTCCAGTACTATGTTGAATAAGAGTGGGGATAGTGGACATCCTTCTCTAGTTCCTGATTGTAGAGGGAATGGTTTCAGTTTTTCTCTGTTAAGTATAATGCTGGCTGTAGGTTTGTCATATATAGCTTTTATAATGTTGAGGTACTTTCCTTCTATTCCTAGTTTTCTTAGAGCTTTTATCATGAAATGGTGTTGGGTCTTATCAAAGACTTTTTCTGCATCTATTGAGATGATCAAGTGGTTTTTGTCTTTGCTTCTGTTAATGTGGTGTATTACATTTATTGATTTGCATATGTTGAACCACCCCTGCATTAAAAAGAACCCTCGTACACTGCTGGTGGGAATGTAGGCTAGTGAAACCACTCTGGAAAACAATGTGGAGACTTCTTAAAAAAACTAAACGTAGATCTGTCATATGATCCAGCAATCCCACTCCTAGGGATATACCCAAAGGAATGCAACTCAGGTTATTCCATAGTCACCTGCACACCCGTGTTTATTGCAGCGCTATTCACAAGTTATGGAAACAGTGAAGATACCCCACTATTGACGAATGGATTAAGAAAATGTATTTATACACAATGGAATTTTACTCAGCCATGAAGAATAATGAAATCTTGTCATTTGCAAGTAAATGAATGGAACTGGAGAACATCATCTTAAGCAAAGTTAGCCAGGCTCAGAAGGCCAAAAATAGTATGTTCTCCCTCATATGTGGACTTTAGATTTAAAATAAATGCAGTAATACTATTGGAAATAGGTCACATGCCAAGTGGAGAACACGTACAGGAGGAATTGGGAAAGGTAGGAAACCCAAAACTTGAAAGTGTTTGATGTGCCCACTGTAGAGGAGCTAATATAGTAATCTTAAACTGACAGAGGTCACTGTGGGAAGGTGACCTGGAAGTAGTGAAAAGGTCTGATAGTGATGACTTGATTTGGGTTGTAATACACGTGTGCATGGAAGCAATGCTAGGAATTTCTCTGTATATTTATCCTTATCTCAAACTAGCAAATATGCTATGTCTTTTCTTGTTATTGCTTATGTCTTCTCTTCAACAAAATTGGAGAAGAGGGCAGAGCAGGTTCTGCCTGGAAACAAGGGACTAGGGGGAGAGGGACGGGGCAGGTGACAGGGGGAAGAGATGCCTAAACAATATATACACATATGAGCAAATGAACAAAAAAAGAGCTACAGATGGGAAAAAGTATAATTTTATTAACATATGAATAAGCTACAAGAACAAAATTTCAGAATATTTTACATGAAATTTAGGTAAAAGAAGGTAATAGTAAAATAATCTTAATTTTTGAATATTGTTAGACTTAAAGCAATCTGGGAAGACAGTACATATACCTCCCATTCACTCCCCAGTTGACTTCTACTCTTAATGATAGTTTATAATTTGGTATGATTTGGATCTAGAATGCCCCCAAAGTCTTATAAGTTGACTCTGTGGTCCCCAGGGCAGCAGTGCTCAGAGGTGGAATCATTGAGAAGTGAATGAATCATGAGGGCACTAACTTCCTCAATGCATTAATTCATGGATGAGCACAAAGCTTAATGGGCTATCCAGAGGTTGGGTGGAGTTGGCAGACGTAGTCACTGGGGGTGTGTCTTTGAGGGGTCTATGCTGATCCTGGTCCCTTTTTTTCTCTGCTTCCTGGACATGAGGTGAGCAGCTTTCCTGCAGCACATGCTTCCTGCCATAATGTTCTGCCTCACCAGCCCTGAAACAACAGTCAGGCAACAATGGACTGAAGCCTCTGAAATGGTGAGCCAAAATAAATCTTTCTTCTTTTAAATTGTTTTCCACAGATATTTTGTCACAGTGTTGAAAAAGTGACTAACACACATTAGAAAGATGACAACATTTGTCATAATTCTTGAACCAAGTTTGGTGCATTACTATTAACTAAAGTACTTAGCTTACTGAGATGTACTTGTTTTCTGTTTTTGTTTTTCGCGGTTCTAAAAATTGAACTCTGGGCCTCACAAATGCCAAGTAAGTCCTGTACCACTGAGCTATATTTCCAGCCTAGATGTCCTGAATTTTCATCTAATACCATTTTTCTATTTCAGGATCCTACCCAAAGTACTGCATTATATTAAGTTTTGCTCCTTAGGCCTTTCTTGGCTGTGACAGACTCTCAGGCTTTCTTGTTCTTGATGACTAACTATTTTGAGGAAAACAAGGTAATTGTGTAAATGAGCAGGAAGATCAACAAGAACGAGAAAGGACATTAAAGCAAAAATATGTAGGCTAAAATAAACAAAACAAAGCAAAACAAAAACCAAACAAGCAACAAAAATCTAATTACCTTCACTTGGGACTGCCTTATTTTCATACTGAGGAACATCCTGTGAATAATATAGAAGACTCCCTGTTGTTTCTTTCCATCATAATACTGGAAATTTCCACCCTCCTTTTTTTATTTTCAGTGTTTATAAAAATACAGATAGATATCAGAAATTTTTTATGCCAATAGGCAAAAAGCATCCTGTTATGGTAAATGAAACATAGCTAAATTTCTACCCAGAAATCCTGTCTCTGTTGTCAGCTATTGCTCCAACTAAGAACAAAACCAAAGTATCATATACTGGTTTTTTATTTGCATGTATTAAAAAAGACTCATTTATTTCAAAGTGATATCTATATAATGATCTGTTCATGATTGTAAGAATTCATGTTTGGCTTACAGAGAAAAAATATTCCCAAGGCTAGATTGCTAAAATTTTGCATTATGGTCTAATAGTGTGACATGGTGTCATGGGCACACAGCCTATGGGAAAGAATGTTAGTTTGTAATTTTACATAAGCTTTATGTGAGTCATATTCAGGATATGATGAATAGAGCCAGTGGCCAAGATTGCCTTATAATGATAAATTTTTCCTAGAATAACAGAATTGTAAAAAATAGTTTAATTAATTTTATACGGAAAAGAGAAAAATAATGTCTTTCATAGTAAGCTTAATAAACAAATCATGGTTGAAGAAGAAGATAAAGAACATAAGGATATGGTTTATGTCAACTATAATATAAGTCAAATAAGGGCAATATAGATATCTCTTGTTTAAGAAGTTGAAGGGTAGAATAACATGCCATTCCAAAGTAGGTCACTTTGATGTAAGGTCATTTTGAGCTGAAGCAAATAGGGTAGAAGCAGATGCAAGGAAAGGTCTCTGCCAGCCTTCATTTATCTAAAAGCAGTGCATGCATTTCCAAAGGTGGCCTTCATCTCCTGTCTACCAGGAAGAACAAAAGTTAATAGTGGAGACAAACTTTAGACCAGTTAGACACTGCTTGGAGACAGCGGCCAAGGATTCCACATAAAAAAAACCTGACCAACTAGCCTGTATCTACCCTTTTGGGTTCCTACGGATTTGCCTTCCCAGAGTTTACTACCTCTAGAGCCTCAAGGTCCTTTCCCTTTGTCTGGTTGCTTCTCTAAAGGAGTTCTTTGTTGTAGCAAATAATGTCTAAAGCAAATAAGCTCTAAACCATCTCTTTGAGAGTTACTCATTCCGTGAGAAATATTCATGCAAACAAACTTGTTTGTTTTCCCTTGTTATTTGTCTATTACAGTAGTCCCAGAAAGGTAAAGGAAACTTTCTTTTCCTCCCCTACAGCCTATTGGATATCTATGATATAAACATCTTTAAGATTCTTGTTTCTTAATAAAAAAATCATTTCAGAATTTTTGCCAATTTCTGTTCAGAATATCAATCTACCCATTTTAAAAAATTTTTTAATTCTTATGAGCCCTGGCTGGACATTGCATTACTCAATTAAAAAGCAAACAAAACTTTGCTAATCTGACAAATGAAAATGGAATATCATGCTCCAGTTCTAAATAAGATGGAGTAAGCATGCTTACTTTCCTTGGTAACAACTATACAATATCAGCAAAATAGATTTGGGAGACTATTTGTAGAGTCTGGAAAGTCAATGTCAGAAGGAAGAAGGGAGAAGAACACCAGAATTTTAAGTACCAGCAAACTAGTTGTGAGTTTTATTTTCCTCCAGTATTTACTAGTTTAATATATCCTGAACCCATAAAAAAGCACTGTGGTGTAGACAGAAGCCAGTTCTGGCCTGAGGACCTGGAAAAGCAACTCATAGCAAGCAGTGTGTTAAATTCACATAAATAATTTGTAAAACAATGGAATATTATTATCATTTTACTTAATACCAATTAATGTACTTCAGTTTCTGAATTATTTTAGTTTAGAAATAGCTACAGATAACATAATGTGATAAAAGCTGGAACTCAGAGCCTACCTAAAAGATTAAAGAGAATATGCAGGTGAACCTTATTCTCTGAAATCTGTAATATCATTGTTTACTATTAACTCAATAAGACATGATCTATTTCACTTATTCATGTTTTATATCTGTTGAGATATAATTAACAATTGCACAAACTGCTATGACACAGGTCTAGGCACTTGAAACTGACACCACAAGCAAGATAATGAGCATATACCTTTCTCCCAAAGGTTTCTAGTCTATTTCTCCCTACACTTCCTGTGTCCTCCTTTTCTTTCTCAGGTGATCATGGCTTTCCTATTGGATTTTTGCCATTATACTTTTATTTACTTTTTTTGAATTTTATATAATTATAATTATGCAGTCTGTGATCTTGTGTGTGTGACTTTTTCAGTCAGCATGATGAAGGTTCTTCTATGTTGTTGTGTATATCATAGTTCATTCTTCTTTATTGCTGAGTAGTGTTCTTTGAATGGCTATTGGAAGATTTATTTGTGCATTGATCTGATGGACACACAAATGGGTGCATTTAGGTTGGTTGCAGCTTTTAGAGATGACATATAATGGTGCTATGAACATTTGTTTTCACATTTTTTATGGACCTTTGCTTTCTTTACTCTTATGTGAACACCTAGGATTGAGATAGCATTGTTTTTAGGGACTGGCCAAAGTGTTTTCTAAAATCACTGTACCTACGCTCTACATCCCCACCAGTGGTGTGTGAGAATTTCAGGTCCCCACATCCTCAGCAACACTTTAGTGTGATGAGTTCTATTAACTAGCCATTCTAATAGCCATGCAGTAGTATTCAATTATGTTTTAAAAATAAATGAAGTAAATTTGTAAAATTATCATACTTTAAAAATGACTTTCAAAATTTTGAGTACCATTATATCAGCTTAAACACATTCATAAAATCATGTAACTACCACAAAATCAAGATGGAGAACAGTTCTATCATACCAAAAAGCTCTTTCATATGAATGATCTAGACCTGAATCCTCACAGGTATGCCCACCTGCATACCTGCATACAAGTTTTGCTGCACCCGAAACTTGATGGAAAAAAGACAGCCTATTCAACAAATGCTGCTAGGAAAACTGGATATCTGCATGCAGACAACTTGAAAGTAGATCCATGTCTTTAGTCCTGTACAAATGTCAACTCAAAATGGATCAAGGACCTTAATTTAAGACCTGAAACTTTGATATTAATGCTGAAAAGAGTAGGGAATACACTGGAATTTATATGCATAGGCAATAACTTCTTAAATAGAACTCAAATGGCTCAGCAACTGAAAGGAAGGACTGACAAATGAGACTATATGAAACTAAAAAGCTTCTACTGAACAAAAGAAATGGTCACCAGATTGAAGAGGCAGCCCACAGAATGGAAGAATATCTTTGCCAGCTGTACATCTGACAAGGAATTAATAACCAGAATATATAAGTAGCTAAAAAACTAAACTCCCCCCCAAATCAACAACCCAATGAAGAAATGGGCAAATAAACTGAACAGAGCTTTTTCCAAAGGAAGAAGTCCAAATGGCCAAAAACACATGAAGGAAGTGCTCAAAAGTCCTGGCCATAAAGGAAATGCAAATCAAAGCCACGTTAAGATTCCATCTCACTCCTAGAAGAATGGATTTCTTCAAGAACACAAACAACAAATGTTGGTGAGGATGTTAGGTAAAAGGAACCCTCATAAGCTGTTGATAGGAATGTAACTTAGTACAACCACAATGGACAACGGTATGGAGGCTCTTTTAAAAACTGAAAATAGAACTGCTATATGATCCAGCAATACCACTCCTAGGAATATACTGGAAGGAATGTAAGTCAGGCTACAATAAAGACACCTGCACACCCACGTTTATTGTAGCACTATTCACAATAGCCAAGCTAAGGAAACATCCAAGATGCCCCAAAACTGATGAATTGATTAAGAAAATGTTGTATCTATATACAGTGGAATTTTATTCAGCCATAAAGAATGAAATTTTGCTGTTTGCAGGTAAATGGATGGAATTGGAGAACATCATTTAGGTGAGGTTAGCTAGGCTCAGAAAGCCAAAGGCAACATGTTTTCTCTAATATGTGGAATATAGTCCCAACATAAATACAAGCAATATTATAAAAACCTGGAAGTATATATAGAACTTGTATTCAAAAGTGAGGTTGATAGAGGAGACCAAAAGAGGAGGAAAAGAAGGAAATAAAGATAACAAATAACAATGGATACACCAGATTTGTGTAGGAACCAGACATGAAGAAACACATTGAAAACTTAAATAACTCAGGATAGGTAGAAAAGGGTAAGGAAGTGCAGTGGAGGGGAGATATATTGACTTAAGCACAATGCACATACAGGTCTAATACCAAGTCAAAAATCCCACTGAACAACTGAACAGACACCTAAACAATGAAGGACAAGAATGAAAACCAGGTGCTACTAAGGGAGGCCACTAACAGGAGACAGAGGGTAAAAGAAGAAAGTAAAGAAGGTGAATATGGTTGATATACAACCATTTCTATACAAGAATGAATATAGAATTTTTAAACCTGTCAAAATCACCATAACAAAGGGACTAATGTAGAAAGGAGAAAAATGGAGAGGATGAACCAATTTGGGATATAAGACATATATACACAGAGATGTCATAATGAAACTCCCTGTATAACTATCTTTAAAAAAATCTCTTGTTTCAAAATTGAAGGACAGGAATGTCAATAAGGTTTGGTCTGGGGGCTTGTACCAGAGGAGGGAGGGAGGATATAAGGAAAGTGTGTAGGAGGGTGAATATGGTAGAAATATTAAGAATTTGTGTATGAAAATGGAAAAATGAGACCTGTTGGAACTATTTTAAGAATTGGGAAGGGGGCAGATAAAAGAGAATGATGGAGTGAATGGATTTAACTAAATATACCATAAGCACTTTTGTAAATGTGACAATGTACCTCCAGTATAAAAATAATATAGTAAAAATTTAAAAATAAATTAGAAAAACAAAGCCTAGGAAGGGAATTCTGGCTTGGCCATATTCCAGAGCCTTTTATCTTGAGAGTCACACCAAGGACCTCTTGTTGGAATTCATAGTATCAAATTAGGAGGGCTACCTGCACTCCATCCCAGTCCTGACCTCAGCCCCTGCGTCCTCTCTGGAATCCATTAAGAATCCACACATTGTTTGAAATATCTTGTTGTTCCTAATTTCATATTTCACACAAGATCAGTAGTGAAAAATTCACCACTCCAGAGACACACCTGCCTTTGTCCTAGCCATCCTCCACTTGTCACATTCCAAAGAGGACACAGAAGCTATGTCAACATAGCCTATAGGGAATGCTTTTGAGTTAGTAGAATCTTATTTTTGTTTTATAAGGATGCGGGGCTCCCCCGAATTGGGGTATCACTCAATTTGGTTACCATGTTCAGCCCTCCTGTACCCCTGTGCATAGGGAGAAGGGGCCACTGATACCTTGGACCATCTTTCCACCCATGTGGCCCTAAGTCAGGTGAGCTGACTACCTAAATCAGGGGATCAGACACATTGCCTTCCACAGTGGTCACAAACTTTCATCAAAGATACTTGTGTCAGAAAGTAGTGAGGGAGGCTTAGTCTTCATAACTCAGAGAAATTTCTATATATATTCAATAATTTTTCTATGTACAAATAGCTTGTTAAATACTATGAAAAACACTTCAGTTATAATAGCATTTGGGTGAGATAATAAGATGTAGTTTTTTAAACTATTAACTAACTCAATTAAATCTTTCTATAATGTATGCATAGATCAAAATATTGTGTTAGACTGTCTAAATGTACACAATGACTATTTGTCAATTAAAAATAAGATATATTGATTCATGCCTGCAATCCCAGCCCTTGGGAGACTGAGGCAGATGTTGAGTTGGAGGTCAGCCAGGGCTACATAGTGAGACCCTGTCTTAAATAAATAAGTTTAAAAAATTTTTTAAAATGTATAAGACGTATTTATTGAAAATTTACTTAGATCAGATTAAAATTTTCTGAAATGAAGAGATAAACAAAAGGGAACTCATTCGGTAAAATGAGTCAGGGCTTTGAAGAAGACTATTAACCTTAAACATTCATAATGCACATGTAATACCAATTCAAATACTGACATAATAATATGGGGGAAATTTACATGGAAAAATGAACAGGGAAATTCAGAACAGAAAATCCTGAGGAGAGAATAGCACTATTAAGTATAAAATGCATTGGGAAAGTCCAATGGCTAAGTCAGATTGATGCTGAATGTTTTCCTGGAGCAGACAGATGGCTCCATACTATATATAAGAGAAGAATTACTGAATAAATGGCTTAGAGGCAATTGACTACTTGGGATAAAATACCAAATCCTGACCCACTGTCTCACAACTCCACAAAAAACTGCAGATGTATCACAGATTTTAATGCATAGAAGAAAAACTCAAACACTCTGATAGAGAAAAGGTGGCCACTGTCAATGGGAAATACCCTTTTTACATGGGATTTATGTTTAGCAACTTGATGAAAAATGTTGATATTCTGTTTGACTCAAAGTAAAAAAATAACATCAGCAAGGGAAAAAAATTGCAAGCAAGGAAAAAGTGAACAATGAGCTGAAGAAAATATTTGCAGCCCAATTGGCAAAGAGCTTATATGCTTCATTGAGTAGCAAATTTTACAAAGAGCTCTCATCGATCAATAAGAAAAATGTTTACACACCCTATTGAAAAATGGGAAGTTTGCAGAAATATAAATGAAATTGGCCAGGACATATATCAAAAGGAAGCTTGTTCAATTTCTCTAGAATTAAAGATATGAACATTTATAGAAAAAAAAGGGGAAATTTAGTTTTTCCCCAAAGTAGCAAAAGGCTCCCTTAAGCTATGTTGCCTGTGTCCAGAAATGATGGAATTGCTTCAGAGACAGAGAGAGAGAGAGGGGGGAGGTTTCAGTGTCTTCCCATTAGGAGTGGGCAGGACCCAGGTCTAGAAAGAATGGTAGGATTGCAGAGGGGTAAGATTTTTTTTCTTTTGTGGTAGTGGGATTTGAACTCAAGTCTACACCTTGAGCTGCTCCACCAGCCCTTTCATATAACAAGTTTTTTTGAGACAGGGTCACAGGAACTTTTTGCTGGTACTGGCTTTGAACCATGATCCTCCTGATCTCTGCCTTCTAAGTAGCTAGGATTACAGGCATGGCCACCAGCCCCCAAAGTGGCTCCAGTAGTTGGTAGAATGCCTGCCTAGCAAGGCTATGATTTTTATGACTTCTGCTAAGGCTCAACAAGAGCAGACTCCTGAGGAAAATGCAGAGCATGTTCTGAAGCTGCTCAAGGCATCTAAGGTCATCTCCAGACCTTCTGGAACCCACCCCCTGTGCAAGGCAACATTCTCTTTCCTATCTCAGGTGAAAGGATTTGCTTCTCCTGGAGAGGGATCAAGACTGCTTCTTCCTTACTCCCCTTGCTCACCCACACTGGGAGCATCTTCCTTGTCTCACCAGGTCCCCTGTCAGGAAGAAAAAGGCTCTATTCAATGGGAACTGGAAGATGGCTTGGTTGGACACCAAGACGTGGACAAAGAAGAACAAGGGTTTGAGGATCATGGTTTATCTGGAAAGTAATCTTGGGAAGTGCAGTAGAGGCACTAGTGGGAGGAAGACAGTGAGAAGCCAAACAGAGGCTTTGACCTCCAATAGCCATAAGCGTTGGGGGAAAAGGGTGTCATTCTTGCTGAGGTGCCAGAAGCTGGGCCATTCACCGTCCAACTCCCATTAATAATCAGCTAAGGTATCCTGACCCCAAGGTGCCAGGACAGTTCACAGGCAGTGTCCACAATGAGTGCTGGAGGGCTTAAGGGCAGTCACACATAATGTCAGTTCCATTGAAGACTCCAGGGCCACCATTTTTCTTGGATGATTTGGAAATAGGTGACCAGTGTAAAATCTTTAGAAATTACTAATGGATCAGAATCTATTTAAATGAGAAAAAAAGTATATTTTTGTCTTCTAGTTAATTGGACCACTCAGAGACTCGGGGATTGGAATAAAGCCGTTATGATCTGGGTTTCTGTTTAATAAAACAAGCACAAGCATGGCATTACTGTAGCCATTGGTGTTTATCTTTCAAAGTCACTTGGCAGCACTAATATCTCTAATTGCTAAACACGTGTGGTTAACTGAAAAATCTAAAATAACACAGTATGTTGAGCAGCCAAAGAATGTGTGCTAATATGAGCTTGGAGAAAATTAGCAATCTTTTATCTTTTTTATTCATATGTACATACAATGTTTGGGTTATTTCTCCCCCCTACCCCCCACCCCCTCCCTTATCCCCCCCTGCTCCCTCCCTTACCCCCCTTACCCCTGGCTACCTGGCAGAAACTATTTTGCCGTTATCTCTAATTTTGTTGAAGAGAGAATATAAGCAATAATAGGAGGGACCAAGGGTTTTTGCTAGTTGAGATAAGGATGGCTATACAGGGAGTTGACATGCATTGATCTCCTGTGTGTGTGTGTTACCTTCTAGGTTAATTATTCTTGATCTAACCTTTTCTCTAGCTCCTGGTCTCCTTCTCCTATTGGCCTCTGTTGCTTTAAAGTATCTGCTTTAGTTTCTCTGCATTGAGGGCAAAAATGCTATCTAGACTTTTTAGGTGTCTTATCTATATGTGTTTGCTTAAGAGAAGGGAGCTCCTGGAGAACTATTTTCTGTTTGCTAGTCTACCTCAGGGTCTCTGAGGAGTGCCTCTGAAGGAGATTGTGGGACCCTGGACCCTTTCTCTGTTTCCTGGCCACCATGAGGTGAGTAGCTTTGTTCTGCCTCTCCACAGTCCCAACATGATCAGGGATTGAAGCCTCTGAAATCATGAGCCAAAAAATGTATTTTCTCCTTATCAGTTGATTATATCGGTATTTTGTTATGGTGACAGAAAGCTGATTAACATGCTGGGCCTGGCCTGATGTGAGGCCTTTTGGGGCATGTTGGAAAAGCACAGAATTTAGCATTAAAATATAATTCTTACCATTCCATTGTTCTGTGAGTTTGCTACTGTTAGCCAGCACCTACTTCCCATCCTATCCACACCCCAATTTTCCTTTCAGGGGTTATGTGTTCTCCTTTGGGTTTGGTCTGGTGGGGCCAGTTCCTACCCTAGCCCAGAGCCATGCATGAGCCAACTCAGGCCATTCCACCAGCTACCCTTCTCTATGAGATACTTGAATCCTGAGTAGAGCAAGGAGGAGGTGAGCAGTCATTGAATTCATTCTCCACAGCAATGGCAAACTGGAGGGACCCTATACAGTAGCTCATTTAGTTCTGGTCCTGGCCTACAAGAGATCCTGCTTCCAGTTTACATCCTGTGCCTTGTCATTGAATATGTGACCTTCTGATATCTTCTCAGTGAATTCTGCTGGGTCTGAGTAGATTCTGTTGCATACAACCACAGCATTCTGGCTGATGCAATTTGCTGCAGAAAACTGCTCTGGTGCTAGTCAACTATGTCATATCCTTTCCAGCCTTCTCGAGTCTTTTTAATGTAATATGCATGGTCTATAGTGTAGTTTTGTGGACTCCCATTACAGCAGACATACTGCCAGTGGCCTGTTCTGTGCCCTTGTCCCTGCAGCTTGGCCTTGCATTTACATTTCTCTTCTCACCTGTACTCTGGAGCCCTGTATACAGTGTCCCCGCAGTGCTCCTTCTGCTGTCCTGACCTACATTGTCTCCAAGCAGAATGAATGGTGTTTTCTACAATTATGTTTGGGCTGTTTTGTTGTGTTGCTTTAGTAGCTAGAATAGGTGGAAACAGAGCTCAGGAGCAGGGAGAATGAATCCTGGCCAAGGTTCAGAAGGAGCAAATGTGATGGTGAGGCCTAGGAGGTTTGGGGCCAGAGCAGGGAAAGTTGGGCAGAAATAGTCAGGTTGAAAGCACAGCCTGTAGCCACCCCAGAGATCCTGAACTTTTCTTAGTCATTTTTTGCAGTGCAGGGTAGGCAGGGGAAGTTGGCAGCTAGCCTATGTGGCTGCGCTATGCATTATTTACTACAAAAAGGCCAAAGTAAACAGCTGCACCCAAGGTTTTGTGTTATCCCCTTGTTAACTGGGGTTGAAGTGCTTTTCCTTCCAGCATCTATGAGGGTCACTTGGCTAGTTGATACAAGGTATGTTTCCAAGGCAAAGTGCTTATTTGTTCATTGCACAAGGGAGATGCTGAATGACTTGCCCCTAAAGGACAACTCCCTCTGGGCTGGGGCAGGTATGGAAATGCATCCTTAAAATCTCCTCTTTAGGGCTAAAATGCCAGCCTTTAATAACATGTAACTTAAGTTTTTTCAGTCATTCGACAAATGTATCTGTAGCAGCTACTCAGCCCTCAGAACATTTCTGGGTGTTTGGGGACAAAGTGGTGAGACAAACAGACAAAAATCTGCTCATGAAGAGTCTCATTCCAGTGAAGGAGAAAGCCTGTAGGCAAGACAAAGAAGCAAAAAACCACATGGGATGTTAGGTGCTGATGAGTTCTAAGGAAAAGGATGTGTAAGAAGGGGAGTGGAAGTGCATGCTTGCAACTTTAGTTAGGAGAGCCTGGAAGTACTTGAATCAAAGAACTGAAGGAGGTGATGGCCCAAGAAAGGATGATGGAGTGGAGATTGTGAAGGAGGGATGATGGAGGAGGGATGATGGAGGAGGGCAAGATGGAGGTATAAATGTCCTAGCTCTCAGACATGTTGCTATGGCCATGGAGGAAGCAGGGGAGACATGCAGCTTTCCAGCCTAGGGTCAGGGCCTCTCTCACTTACACCACCACAAGTGTCAAAGGAACAGGAAATGTACCCTGTTACCATAAAGAGTTCTCTATGCTTTAACACTACCATCACAATCAGAATCACAAAATGCGTGTGTAACAACCATGAGACATCTCCCATCTCTGTCTCTCTCTAAGTGGGCAGTGACTTATGTGGTTTAAATTGTCCTCCCACTGACTTCTCCTGGTGTCAGCATATCTACTGTGCAACATGGATTGCTTTGGGCATTTCTCAAGTAGGTCAGCTCTAGGCTATAGGGAGCAACACAAGGATTAAGTGCTGTGAGGCAGAGCTGACTGTTAGAGGTGGAACTTCCATAATGGGCTCAGGGCATCATCCCTCACTCATGATTTTTCCTTCCATAGAAGTACCTCTTCAGGTTCCTTGCAGCTCCTGTTCTCCCTCCCCAGGGAACAGAGTGAGTTACTAGACAGGGAGTGTCAGGAGAAAGAATTAAGAATGTGGAATTCAGCTCCTTTCTGACTTTATTTTAAGGCAACATATCCTTGCAGGGGGGGGTCACTGGTGAGCATAGTAGACCTTGTTCCAAGGGTGAAGGTGTGGTCCAGGACCTCTTGTGCCCACTGAGTGAGGTGCATCATGTTTCCGGGCACCTTGACCACTTGTGCAGTGTCTCCTGTGCTGGGTATAAAGCATGCCTTTGATTTCTGGGAACTTTAATGTAGGTGGTATGTCTCACTTGGTTTTGAAACTGGTAACTAGTATCATGGTCTATTTATTGCTGCTAGAGCTCAGCACTGCAGACTGGATGATTTATAATGAATAGAGATGAATTTGGCTCATGGTTATGGAGGCAAGAGAGTATAAAAATATCTGCTCTGCTGGTGATGACCCTCTTTTTGAGTCATAGCATGGCCAAGGGCACCATGTGGTGAGACATAGTAGCCTTTATAACAAAGCCACTCCTGTGATAACCATTAATCCAAGAATGGATTAATCCAATCCACTCTCACTTTTCAAATGCCATAAACTTAAGGTTTTGGGGATTAAGTTTCTAACAGGTGAGATTTAGGGGACACATTAGAAGCATAGCAATGAATATGTCTCAGTTGGGTCTGCACTTGAACGTGAAACAAAGGGATATGATCAATGGATCCTTTTAAAACATAACCCCAAAGCTGGTTTCTTTCCCAGCTTTTCTATGGCTTTTGACATATGGCGGTGGCCTGACTGGCTTCTGAGTGAGGCCAGCTTGTGGACTGGAGAACAGAGCAGAGCTGGCAATGATGAGGGATGTGAGCCATGACCTTCATTTCCACGGGTAACGTGCACTAAGCTGGAAGTGGTGGCAGCAGCGCAGTCTGCTGGAGCCAGGGGCCCTGGATCCATGGCCTGAATCTGGACTCTTTCAAGCTCCACCAACAACAGTATGGCATTCCCCCATCCTGACCCATTGGCCAGCTGCAAGGAGGACTCTTCTGGTCTGGATGAGCTGTGTCTTACATCCACCAGCATTCCTTGAAGTTTTTCTGAGAAATGGCCTCAGGGAGTACAGAATGTTTCCCAGTCAAGGTGGCTGGAGTTGCTCTGAACAAGTGGTCAACATTGCCAGTGTGACTCAGGAACAAGTATCAATGCGTCCTTGTTCTCAGCCAGCTCTGCTAAGATTATGCTTTAATAATGGGGAGAAACTCATCAAAGGCAATCAAAATTTTGATGTAAATGCCATTTTGGAGAACTGATTAATACGTCGAAATATTCAACTCCAAGGTATGATAAAAATAACCAGAGTTCTCTGTAATTTCATGCTTTAGCATGCAAATGACTGATTTAAATTCCACTTCATAAAATCCTATTTAGCATGTCCCCTTTTCCCATGGGTTTGGAAACCTTCTTTGCTGGGCCCTGAATTTGTATGATCCAGAAGTCATAGCAGCCAACCACAGGTTGTTGCAAGACTGGGACAGAGGACTTGAGGGTTAGAGTGACAATAGCACCTTGTAAGGTGACTTGGCATTTGAGTTACAGCAGAGGAAGCCAGAGTCAGGTTTGATGGACACTCACAGCCTACGTGGTAAGTTTTGGAGAACAAATGAACAGATAAGGAGAGATTTTTTTAAATTAATTTTTTGTATGTTTTTCTTTTTTGAGGGTCTCACTATGTAGACCAGGCTGCCCTGGAACATGTGATCATTCTATCTCAGCCTCTTGGATACTGGGCTTACAGGCATGTACCACCATGCTCAGCTGGAGAGGCTTATTTGAGCACAGCGTTGCACAGTATGCTTATTTTCTCTGTCTATAGTGATAAACCAGTAGTGTTCATTTCTTCCTATCAGTTTTTTTTATGCTGGTTCTGGAGATCTAACTCAAGGCTTTGCTGTAAGCTCTGAGATACAGGTTCCTGTGCTTGCTAGGCAGGTGCTCTACCACTTAAGCCATGTCTCCAGCCCTTTTTGCCCTAGTTATTTTTCAGATAGTTTTCTTGTCAAAAAAATCTTTTCAGATTTTCCTGCTTTTCATGGTCTGGGCCCAGCTTCAGACCATGAGCCTCCTATGTATGCCTCTTGCATTGCTAGAATTACAGGTTTGTACTACTCTGCTTGGCTTGTCCTTTGAGATAGGGCCTTGCTAATATTTTTGCCCTGCTAGCTTCAAGCCCCTATCTTCCTATCACTGTCTCCTTAGTAGCTGGGATCATGGGCATAAGACCCCATGCTCAACCTCCTCTTCCTATCTGTTCTTAATGCCATTCATCCTAGCCCAGATTCCTTAGAAAACAACCTGAGGTGAAGCCTTTGCACTCACCCTTATTTAGAGTGCAAACCCAGGGAAGCAAGAGGAAGGGACAAGATGAGTGAGGAAGGCAAGTCAGGGAAGCAAAGCATAGGAGGAGCATGGCAAGCTGAGGGCTGGTATTCCCTTATTCCATGAACTTAGTCCATGGGTCAGGATCTCCCTCTTCCTCCACATGCATTGCCACATGACCCTTTCAGATGGCATCAGGTGACTGCAGTGGTGCCTCTTGCCTTGCAGCACAGGGAAATCCAGGCATTAGGTGAGGGAGAAAGGAGTGGGTAGGGTGAGATGCTGCTCTTTGTGCCCACAGGGAAAGGAAGGACAGTGAGCCACTGCTGCATCCTGTGGCAACAGGGACCCTGAATCATGACTCTAGGATCAACACAGGCTGGTGCCAGTTTCTGAGCAGACAGGCAGTGGGACAAGGCCAGGTCTGGGGACATACAGCCACAAGCTGACTCAGGGTGTGTGCACACAAGGCTTTAGAGAGAAATCCATGAGGGTTAGTTAAGGAATGCTCAGTCCTCATGGTGGAATGCACTACTGGATCGGTCATTAGTGGGCATGGAGATCAAGGGCATTGCACACATCTAGTTAGTGGTGTAAACTTGACCAGTTCTGCTTCCGGGAAGCCTGTGTGTTGCAAAACCTTGCCTGGGTCAGTTTCTGTCATGTGTAAAATGAGAGGTGAGTTTAAGGCTGAGGACAGACAGACAGACACACACACACACACACTCACACATCCATATACACTTTCATACTCTACATGTGCTCACTTTCAGTAATATCAAGCTGGATTCCTTATCTAATTAGCCAGAGGTACACCATCTTCTCGTGGGCAGGCAGGGTGCACACTGCACACATACTTGTAGCTTTCCATGGACCCCGATGTCCCTCATAGGCACACACTGCAGTGACTCTCCAGTTACAAAAATGTCTTGCCAGATCTGGTTCTAGCTAGCTCTGTTCTTTTTTCTCTTGCAACTTTTTTCTAAGCTTTATTGGGTTGTAATTGTATACAAGCCAGCCCACCTTTAGCATGTACACACTGATGAGTTTGTATCTGCAATGCTGTTACATGACTGAGGCAGTGAATGCATCCTACACACACCCAAGTCTCTTGTATTCCTTTGACTTTTTATTTATTTTTGGTGGTGAGAACATTTAGCATGACATGTGCACTCAACATTTTTTGTCATTTTATTGAGGTATAATAGACAAAATTTTTGTATAAAATAATATTATATATGCACACAGAAAATGATGATTGGGTAAAATAAAACCAATTGGGGAATGGGGATAAAGAATATGGAGAAAGCTTTGTCTGAAGTCTGCAACTTTTTTAAAAAAATGTTTTTATGAGAATATGATAGTTGTAAAAGGGGTTTCATTGTGTCATTTCCATGTATACATATATTGTTCATGGTTTGGTTCATCCCCTCCATTATTCTCCCTCTTCCCCAACTCTCATTCTTATAATGACTTTGACATGTTTCAGTGTTCCATACTGATGCATTTATAGAAAGTACCTCAACATATTCACCCTCCTTTACCATCTTCATTTGCCCTCTCCCTCCCACTAGTACCCTCTGCTTAACATGACGTGTTCTACGTTCCTGTCCTTCAGTGTTTAAGTGTCTGTTCATTGGGGGTTTTGCTTAGTGTTTCACCTTAAATATATTGTACTTGAACCAGTCTAACCCCCCCTCTATTATTCTCTTGTATCCTTTTCTCCTCACTACATCTCCAGCCTGTCTGTGAGTTTTAAATAGTGTCAAAATTAAAGGCTACAAAATAAATTGTACTTGTTACAATTAATTATATAAATACTATTATTACAATTGACCTTATGCATTATTTACTTTGTAGCTTTTTGTATTGACTCAATTTCCTTATATACTCTTTACTCCTACTCACTGATTGTATACATTTTTCCTGTCACCACTGTGTGCATATCTCATGCTATTTTTTCTGACCCACTGAGACAAAGCTGGTCATTGTGCCCTTTATTCTACTATTTCAGTATATCTCCTAGACACATTCTTACATAGTCACAGCACAATTGTCAAACCAGGAAGTCTAATATCAATACTATTGTCTAGTCATATTTATCATTTCCTCTACAATGCCTATTTTCAGTCTTTCTTTCCCATGTAGGATCCAAATATGAATCATGTGTGACCTTCATTTGTCACCTCACTTTATTTTTATTACTTTGGGGAAATTTCTCAATCTTCCTTTGTCTATATTGCCTTGACATTTTTAAGAGAATGGGCCAGTTCTTTGGACTTGATAAGACTGAGATGCCGCATGTGTCAGGGACACCAGGAAGGACAGCTCAAGGGGACAGTGCCATTGAGTTTGTATTAACTAGCTGTACAGGCAGTTATTGGGCTCTTCATAAGCTCCTGTCTCTTACAGTTCTAAAAGCAAACCAAGATCTGGAAGGCAAACTCTTAGTGGGCAGTGGGGTGGAGAGAAGCATAGCCAGTCTCCAGGGGTGTGCCTCTACCCTGACACCCATGTTCTAGTCTCCCAGAAAGTGTTCCTCCTTAGAGTCTATCCTCCACCTCCAACTAAACTCTTCTTATTGATGCTGGAACTGAAATAACTCCAATGACCATAAGTAAAATCCAGTTATCTGTAGCTCATAGCTACTTACTTGGGACTACTTACCGGCTTGGTCAGTTTTGACTAAGAATCCCCTTTCCATGACTGTTCACACTCTAAAGGGCTGAGTCTTCCTCAGTTATCTTCAGAAAGTTCGAGATCTTTCCACTCATAATTGCTACTGTAGAGAGCTGTGTGAATGCAGAAACGTCTAGAGACAAGACATCCTGCATGAGCTCACTCTGTGCAGTATTTTTTCTCTCCATGTTGAAGTCACCCTTTGAATGGAAAAAGAATTCTTCCTGTGTGGACATGTTGTCACAATCTCACTCTTCATTACTTGGATGTCCTTCATTTGATGTCCACATTTGTCACATTATGTCCTCTTCCTTGTCAACCAAAAATAAAACCAGCCTGGTTGAAAATAAAGAAAATTACATCTATTTGAGGTTAATTAGGATTGCATTCTGGCAGACACAAATTCCAAGTAGCCTTGACTTGTGCTCTGAGGTTTTACAAATTGTGTTTTTATAGCTGTATTTAAAAAACTGTCTTTATAGCTTTAAACTGTGAGTGGGACTAGTAATTACATCACTTCTCAGGTATTCTGATTGGTACCAGCAAGAATTAAACTGCCTTGTAAGAATGGGATCAGACAGAAGCCCTTCTTAGTCTCCAGGCAGTGTTGGGAAAGGGACCCATTGTAATAATGGTCTGCAGGCATTAGCAAATAGTTCCAGAAAGCTGTGATTTGGCCTGATCAGGTTAGCGTGCATCCAGGTATGGATCTGCAGACAGCCCAGTCCACAAACTCATCTTGCCCATGGATGAGCTTGAAACCTGATCCCAGCAGTGGCCTCTTGACTCCTCAGTAAATGCCTCTGCACCAGTGCTGCTCCATGTTGCCTTCCTCCTCTCCCTCCCCATGCTGGGACCCACAGGAGGATGGACCTGTCCATCCATTTGCGTCTCTGTCCTTCTTCCCCAAGTCCAGACTTTCTAAATTTCAGTTTGGCCTCACTGACTATAATGTGACTTTATCATTTGTTTTAAGTGCCCTTCTCTTTGGGAAGAGTAGGTATTTTTAAGTGTTTTCATACTCATTGGCTTTCTCAATTTACAGGAGGTGGAAATCCTTGCTCCCACTCCCCAGGAAGGAAACTAAAGCTGGAGAAGCCAAAATATGGCAAGTTTCACAGAACGTGTTAAAGGCAGGGAGGGGGCGAGCTCTAAGCCAAAACCTAGAATCTTTTCCTCTCAAGTGAGTCACTACTATGAATAAAGTGAAAATGCTAAGGAGAGGAAACAATCTGTAGAGGTCTGGTCCTGAGAGTCTGAGGGATCACACCCTTCCTGGGCTCCCCTCTGAGCCCAGTGTGTTTCAGGGAAGTGTTGTTTAGTTAATTTATTCCCTGTAAGCTGTGAGCTTTGTGTCACATTCACCCTTGTCTCCAAGGCTCCCAGAGCCATGCTCAGCTCATAACAGGGCCAGGCTGCTAAATGATGCTGAGCAATGTCCATGACCAGCTCTGTGCTCCTTGACCTTTAACACTTGGCCAAAGATTCTGCATGACAAAAACTCATCTAGATAGGTACCCTTCCAGAGGCCAGACTTTCTGGAGTCACACACTTTTCTCTGAGTGCTGCACTTCCCCATCTGAGGTTCCTCCTAATGACCCAGAAGCTTCTTGCAGTCATTCACCAAAGCAGCATCAAGTCTTTCACTTGCCTTGCTGGTGCCCCCTTGTGGTGGGGGCTGGCATTGGCGCCTCATCTCAACATTCACAGGGTTTTGGAACTGGAATGGTCCTGGAGAATCATGGAATCCTTACTGGTTACTGTCATCACTGGGATGTGACTTTGGTTGATTTGCCATGGCTGCCTGGGGTTCTGGATGTGTTGCTCAGGCTGTATGTATTAAGAGTACCTGGACTAATTAGTGATATTTGCCTTGAGCAGAGCCAAACAGTGGAAAGATAAAGGTCACATTTGACAATTCTAACCTGATTGCCAGTCCTTTATAGTGAAGATTAGGGACCTCTCATCTAGAAAAAGCCTGCATTCCTTCTGAAAATGTTTAGTGAACACCTAGCAGGTGCTAAGGAGATGGCAGTGAACAAAGCCAAGACCCTCTATCTTGAAGCTTACTCTGTAGTGAGAGCTCAGGGGGCTCATAGTTCAGAGCTGGCCAGGGTGTGTTTAAAGGCAGGTGTCTGGGCTTGTCTTGGATGTGTCCCAGCATTTTTGCCTTTGCAGTGACTTCAAATGGAATTCCAATGGTGTGAGAGGGGCAGCTTGAAGTCACAAATGGAGGTAGTACTAAGTGAAGAAGTCTGAGGGTAGAACAGGGTCATATTTGTGGGGATCTTTAAACTCCAGGCTAAAGAATGCCATCACTCTACTTTCAATCCAGTCTGCCAACAGACGTCTCACCCAATCCACAGACAGAGGTACACATTGTTAATTTATCCCTCTATTTTATTTTTTTGGCCATACAGCCAGCCTCAGAGTCTTTCCTAACAGTGTTTCAGGCAGCTGTGACAGCTGGCTGGTGCTGGTAAGGACTGTCATTACTGTATTACTATTCCTGCCCTAGAGTAGCTCAGCATGGGGTCCTCATTGGTTTCTCAGCCAAGAGGAAAAAAAAAAGCAGAAAAAGCATCCATGATCCAGAAATAGAAATTGAGACCATTAAGAAAATGTCTAATTATCTTTTGAGGTGGCGCCCAAAAGTCCTGTCTGGCTGCTTCTCTGCACCATTCAGAGTGGGCCTCTGACTGCCTTTGGAAGTTGACTTCATGAGAATGGCTACTGGTGTGTAGGCTACAACAAGTTTTCCTTTAGTGAGTCTATAATTTTTAATATGTCAATAAGAATGAAGTGTGCTTGCATGCACTGTAAAAGACATTTTATCAGGGGCAGGAAACCCCAATCCCTCCATCCTGCACACTGCCGCAGGCATGTGCTCAACTCTGATGATTGCTCCTCTCCCCCAGGCACAGCCATTAAACTGCCATCTTGCAGGGAGGATGTTTTCTTTTAGGAAGGTGAGCAGCAGAAAATAGGAAGCAATATCCTCACTACATTTGCAAGATGGAAGAGGTGATGGGGTGGTCTGGGCAGGCCCAGGTAGAGGGTGGAATAGCCAGGCAGGGACTTGGGGAAATCAGCTGTTATTTGCCAGGTGATTTTGTTGGAAAAGTATGAATATTTAGCCCTTGGTGTACCCATTGGCTGGCTTTGCAACATCAAGGACTTTGGTTTCCATTATCATTTGTGCCAGAAGGGTTCCCTCACTTCCCCAACTCTGGAAGAAGCCCCTCAGCTCGTTATAGCACAACTCTTGCCCGTGTCGACTATCACAATAGTCACATCCACATGTGAGAGACACCCCAAGGAATTCAAATCTTCTGCCATTTTCTCATACTAACTTTGGAGCATGTTCTCACAAAGAATGTCTGTGTTATTTCTCAGTTCCAGATGCTAGCTGGATTTCAAAATAGTGGATTAGAATTTCTAAAGGAGTAAAATAGAATATTTAACATTAGATCTGTTTTTAAAAGTCTGAGCTAATTGCTGCTATACATACATGATCTATGTCTAGTATCCTAATAAATAATTAGTATAGCTAGTAGCCAATATTTATTTAGCAAACATGGACTCACCTGGGTTAGGTAACTGGCTGTCATAACCACATTTAGTCTTATCAAATAGCTCTCTGCAAGAGATGCACCCTCTTTATAGATGTTGAGGCCAAATCTTGGAGGGGCTTAGCCTCAATTCAAGTTCAACCAGCCATGAGAAGAGGACCTGGGGTTTTAATCCATCTCTGGCTCTAGTGCCCAGATTCCTCACCAGCACGTTATATCTTGCCCTTCCTTCCAAGATTTAAACCCTTAATCATTCTTCACTTCTGCTTTTTCCTTTATCCCTTCAGTTCTTGTTTTGTTGTTTTAAATTTTTAGAAAGTATTTTTTTGATAGTACTGGGTTTGAACTCAGGGTTTTGGGATTGCAAGGAAGATGTTCTAGTACTTGAGCTATACCTCCTTTTTTTGCTCTGGTTATTTTGGAGTTAGGATCGTGGTTTCTGCCCATGCCGCCCCGGACCACGATCCTCCTATTTTATGCTTTCTGCCTTTGCTGGGATGACAGCATGCCACCACATCAAGCTATTGGTTGAAATGGGGTCTTGCAAACATTTTTTGCCCTGCCTGACTTTGAACTGTGATTCTCCCAATCTCAGCTTCCCAAGTAGTTAGGACTGCAGACATGAGCCATCAGTGCCAGGCTGTAAGAAAAATAATATGAGGTATAGCCAGTGAGTGGTTGAGTCAACTTGTCCTGGCTTCTTGAAACCTGATTGTTAAATCTTCAGAAATCTTAGGATCCAGATGTTAATATCATTAAAAATTAAGCTATCGAAACTTTTAAGTAAATAAATTTAAAACAGTGCTTATCACTTCCTAGCCATTCATCACAAGGTTGCTTACATCTCTTACTCACTTTTCTTCCTAAATCTACGTTCACGGACATCACATCTATAGCTTGGATGTGACTATAGGTGGGAATATTTATGATACAGAATTTGATAAACTTTGTAAATTTGAAAACTGAACATTTACCAGCACACCACAGGATATGACAAACACAAGGTCTATAAAACTTGAGTGTCACATCCCATGAAATTACCACCCTCTCTAGCTGAATCTCTCATGTCTCTTCTAGGTGTATGCAAGGTATCACATTGTGATGTTTCTTACCATAGGGAAGGTTTTCCTAGTCTTTGACTTCATATAAATCTTGCCTGGATCTCCAGCTGGCTGTCTCACTCCTAGGATAGTGGACTTGAGTATTTCGGCCTTCACAATCACATGATTCATTTCTTTAAAATAAATATTTTTCTTTCTCTATATACATCCTATTGGTTCTGTTTCTCTGAAGAGCCCTGATTAATGTAGTTACCTCACCCATATCTACTTGCACACATATTTATCATGACCTCAGAATCTAAGTCCTGGACAGCAAAAGAAAATTGGATTGATCCAGAAAGGGCCCTACAGAATCTCTCTTTCCACAATAAACCCAAGAGCCAAAAAACATCTATAAATTAGGGCAATACCTCCTACAAATCATGCCTGAAAGATCTCTAATAAAAGCCTATTGGACTATAAGTATGTCATGCAAATAAAGGAAAGATTCAAATATAGAAAATTTTAGGGATAAGCTAGAATATGTATTGCATCAAGACTTGAGGGTTACAATGAAGAAATGGACAAATTAATTGAACAGAGATTTTTCAAAGAAAGAAGAACAAATGGCCAAAAAATACAGGAAGAAATGCTCAGCATCCCTGACCATAAAGGAAATATAAATCAAACTACATTAGGACTCCATCTCACTCCTGTTATAATGGCTATCATCAAGAACACTACTTACAATAAATGTTGACAAGGATGTAGTAAGGGGTGAAAGGAATCCTCATACACTGCTGGTGGGATTGTAAGCTAGTACAACCACTATGGAAAACAGTATAGAGGTTCTCAAGAAAACTAAAAACAGAGCTACCACATGATCCAGCAATATGACTCCTGTGTATATATCCAAAAGAATGTAAGTCAGGATGCAAAAAAAGCACATGCACACTCATGTTTACTCCAGCGTTTCACAACAGCTGAGCTACAGAAATAGTCCAGATGTCCTGCAAGGGTCAAGAAAATGCAATAAACAATAGATACGCTATGGAAACAGCCAAGATGCTTCGATACTGACAAATGGATTAAGAAGATGTGGAATTTATGTACAATGGAATTTTACTTAGCCACAAAGAAGAATGAAATTTTGTCATTGGCAGGTAAATGGATGGAACTGGAGAGCATCATCTTAAGTGAAGTTAGCCAGGTTCAGAAAGCCAGAGGCTGCATGTTTTCTCTCATATGTGGAATATAGGGCCAATAAAAATACAACAATATTATGAAAAACCAATTTCGCACTAAGGAGAGCTCACGTATGAAAGGAGTAGGGTAAAAAATATATACTTGGAGGTATCAGAAGAAAACTCCCTATGTAGCTACCTTTATCTCAAACAAGCACAATGGCATTTTTTTCTTTTTTCTTCTACAAAGTCAGAGAGCAGGACCTGTCCTGCCCAGGGCGGGGTGGTACCAGTGGAAGGAAGGGAGGTGGTGGGAAAGAGGGTAGGAGGATGAATACAGCACAAAAAGTGTGTACATGTGTATGTAAATGGACAAATGATACCTGTTGAAACCATTTCAGAAATGGGGAAGGGGTAGGAGGATAAAGGAGAGTGGTAGAGGGAGCGAATTCAAGTATGATATTTTTGATACATTAGAAGAACTTTCATAAATGCAACAATGTATCCCTACCCAGCGCATGTTTTTCAAAAAAAATCTACAGTTTGGGAAGAAAAGCCAATTTTTAAAGAAGCCAAAATATATAATGTACAATGGAATGTTATTCAGCAATAAAGAATGAAATTATGTCATTTGTAGGTAAATGGATAGAACTGGAGATCATAATGTTAAGTGAAATAAGCCAGTTTTAGAAAGACAAAGTTGCATGTTTTCTCTCATATGTAGAAGACAGATAGAAATGATAAACATATTACACAAAAATACCAGCATGATCATATATATATATGATCATATATATATATATATATATATATATATATATATATATATCTCGCAGAACATGTTTTCAGTAGTGAGTCTGTTTGAGATTAGTGGGTAGAAGGAAAGGAAAAGGGAATGATAATGAATAATAATGAAGTAAATCTCAGCTGTGTAGGAACATGGCTCAACAAAATGCACTGAAAGATGTTGAACAATACCAGGTAGGGGGAAAGGGTAAGGAAGAGTAACAGAGAGGGAGAGACTGATTAAAGTAAAATATATTCACAGATGAAATACCAAGGCAAAACCCATTTGAATAATGAACATAAACAGCCAAGGGCAGGAGTGTAAAACAGGTCATATTTGGGGGAGAGTACTAGTGACAGGGGGAGGGTGAATGAAGATGGTGAAGGAGGGTGTCATTGTACTTTGTATATGGCATGTTGAAGGCACGTTTTTGTGTTGTAGTTGTTGCCTTTACTTAACTTCTTCCTTGGAATAAATAAAGCATATGAGTGGTCGATATTTCAAATAACCCAGAGATTTGGGGGATGTTGAATTCCTGAATTGTATGTAACCCCCTTTTTTCCTGCTCTATCCCTCTTCTGCACATTTGTTAAGGGAGGACTTACCTTGCAAACAGAGCAGTTCTCCCCAGAGGAACTGTTTCCTGGGGTCCCAGAGGACATCTCAGTTTGTGGTTCAGCTGTGTCTGCTCAAACTGCACCTTTGTCCTCTCCATCCTGTACAATGCAGAGCCCAGATAAAGATCTTGATACTTTATTTGAACTCTGTAGGCTAAAAGTTCCACTAACATATGGAAACTGATTTGAGTAGAACCTATTAAAATTCAGAGAAATCCTTCCAAACAGTTGCCCAAATTCCCCCAGTATCCAGTAAAGCTAGTAACAAAGGCAAGGTTCTGACCTCTTGTGAAAGCCATATAGACAAAGGTCTTTGCATGCCCTGTGTTAGCCTGACCAGAAATGAAGCAATGAGAATACAGCTGTGCTCAGGACCTCTGGGCATTAACAAAATTGTTACCCCTACCTTCCCAGTAATTCCCAACCCCAATGCCATCTTGTTATCAGTTCCTCCTGGAGCCACTTGCTTTACAGGAGTGGATCTTAGCTCTGTGTTCTGCAGTATATCACCAGACCGAGTCAGTACAACATCATGCCTGGAAGGTCAAGCCCCAGGGGGTCAGTGAAGGCCCCTTCTACTTGCCACAGATTCTCAGTCATAAAGTAAAGACCTAAATTTGCCTTCTGATTCATGCTGATACCAAATGTGGTTAACCTTTTGTTTTGTCCAGCTAACACAGAAACTTGTAAAAACAATTCCACTGACTCCTTGAAGCCTGGCAGAAAAGTACACAATTGTCAAAAGATCGATAATAATGCTGCCAGCAGAGTATCCATGATTAAGGCATAAATTGCCTACAGAGGCAGAAGCACATTCTCCAATTATAAAGGCTGGCCAGACTCACCCTACATCTCTTACAGATGACAACTGAGAAGGTTCTTAGGTTTGGCTGGATATTGGGGACAATGGCTACCAAGTTTGCCCAAGATTTCAATACCACTTTATAAGCCAAGTCTCTAGAAGTAGCTCCTCTCCTGTGGGAAGTCACCTGAGCTGACTGTCTGGGTTCTGAAGAGGGTTCCCCAGTGTCCTTAACCATAGAAAGATATACCCTCTATTTGTGCTTGAGAGAGCTGGACAAGCCCTTGGGGGATTGACTTAACTTCATAGAAACCATTAAAACTGATCCGGTGGCCATGTGTGTCCTGTACACATATTGGTTTTCCTCTTGGCTCCCTGAATGACCTCATGGCATCTCATATAGGACAGATGTTACCGCTGAGAGCACATCACTTCCCAGCCTCCCGGCCAACCTTTCATGACATTCTCTTACTCTCTGCCCCTCTCAGTGCCATTTAAGGCTACAACACATATATCCTGCCCCTCTACTGCCAAGAGAGAGGGTAAGTTCATGACTGCTGGACTCGGCTGGGAATTCTCCGTACCTCATACACAGGTATCAGAGCTTCTCAGGGAGAACCCTGGGCTCAAAGGGTTTGCTGATTAGACCTCAGACCTCAGAACAGAGCTGTCTAGTAGGTTAACATTGTCATTGGGCTAAGGTCTCTGTTGGAGTAGAGTCCTCTACCTGAGGTAAAAGCAGCCCACTCAGCAGGACGTGTTTGGCCCACTGGAGATTGTCAACCAGCAAAGCCACAGAGCACATGTTCTTAGGTAGTACGGGGCTTTGGAAATAAGGAGTTTCCCGCACTTGCAATCAAGAATCCCAGCTCCTTCACTCAGAGCTGAGTTCACCTCCCTTTCAAATCACTCCCACAGCATTGTGCCTGTCATTTATTCCTTTAGAGCTATATTTTCTAAGTCTGAAGTAATGATTCGTTTTAACAAAAGGTTTCTTCTCCTGACCTCTAAATTCTATTATAGGAAAAGTCTTATCAAGGTATAAATTTCAAAAATTACACTTAGTAGTATATTAAAGTTTCACTTTTAGACCCAAACACATAATTTCCTGATTTCCTTAACTCAGCCATGATGATAGTCATTGTTGCTCTTTCTTCCTTCTCTGGGGACCTCTGTGCATGTGTCATTCTATCTACTAGTTACAGACATGAAGAGGGGGCTTTTATCTGATGCACTTTTATGCCTCTCAAGTGGTCAGCTCTATGTAAGGTTGAACTTCAGTAAATGTTGATATTCAAACATGAATGAGTTCTCTGGGAATATCTCTTAAATCACCAAATCCTACGAAATTAGTGGATTTTCTTATCTGCTTCAGACCCTAGAAACCCAGCAACTTGAGCACAAAGGGTAGAGTTCCTGCTTCCCCAGTGGGTGGAAGCACGACTTGGTTAATGTAAACATTTGGTTTGGAGCCAAAAGCATTAACCTCTAATTACATTGTATCCTCCTGACACCTATAATGTTAGGATGATAATGTATGAGGGTCTTAATTATACCTAATTATTCAATTAAAGAATAACAAATACCAGTGGGGATGAAAATTTGCGAGTGATTTATGAGAAAAGTCATTTGACAAACTTGGAGTCCTAGAAAAAGAGGACTTTTGAGGGCACCAAGCAGCTTCTGGGAGGATACTGTCTGGATTTTCTGACACTCACAGCCTAGATAGCAGCAGTTCTGTTGGAGGTTGCTAGTTATGGGTTCAATATGGTTTGTCCCATCCAAAACTCAGGTTGAAATTTAAGCCCCATTATGAGATATTAAGAGGTGGGATCAGATGGGATCCTTAGGAGGTCTCCACCCTCATGGATGAATTAATCAATCCATCCAATCAGTGGTTTAATGGGATAATGCATTATTTACACAGCAGGTCTTCTGTGAAAGCCCTTTCAGCTAGATCTCTCCCACACACTCTGTTCTCATCGTGTGTTGCCCCTGGACTCTGCTAACAGCAAAGCTGTCACCAGATACAGCCTCCTTGACCTTACACCACATCCATGAGCCAAAATAAACCTGTGGTACTGTGTTATTAGCAACAGAGAATGGACTAATAGCTTGTGCCTGGGTCAGGCTGGGCTGGCCAGAGAACATGCCAGACAAGGACATACTATCCTTCTCTTCCCTAGAGCAGAGGCAACTCCAGGTCCCAATTCCAGATCTCTGTCTGTGGCTGGATGAGGCTTTCTTGGCCTCTTTGCAAGTGGTGACTTGTTTCATGCATATCACCACTCATTTCTTGAATACTGACTGGTTTCTGGGTAAGCTCAAAGCCAGGGAAAGGATCAAAGACAAGTAAAGCCCTTCCCCTTAGCCGGGGCCCCTGCATCCAGCTATCCTCCTAGAAACTGTGGACGGCCTAAAAAACTAACTGCCAAGTCTGCTTCTGTACTCCCTGCTTGCTTGCTGCTGCTTTTCTGGATATAAAAACCCTAACCACCCTGAGCCCGGGGCCAGCACCATTTTGGAGATATCCAGGTGCTGGCCTGCTAGTGTAATAAACTTCCTTTCCTCCATCCACCTGAGTTTGAGTCTTGTTCTCACTGGTCTGGTGATTCTCCCGCAACAATATTGAGAAATTTGTGGCCTGCAGGGAAGCAGGGATTCCATGTTAACTTGGAAAGAAGCAGGAGAGATGTGGATTGTGTCATGGATCCACTTGACTCCTGGGCTACTCGGATTTCCCAGAGGTTTCTTTGCAAAAGCAGAGGTTTCAGATCACCAGCTTCCATATGCTGGCATCTGTAAATCTGCCTGTCTGGTGATCACTTCAGAGACATGACTCCTTCCTGCTGCTTTTTAATGTGGCCTGAAAACCTCTCATACATCTTGTCCAAACAATAGGACCATTCAAAGGCCTAACTCAGGGAGCCCAGCCCAGCCAGCTTTGCTCTGCATCAAACCTTGTTGTTAGGGATGAGGCATAGGGATGCGGTCAGTCAAGAACCCAGGAGAAGAGCAGAGGGGTGACAAACTTGTCATTCAGTGGCCATGCCTCCTCCACAACCAGATGATTGCCCATGGCCATACCGCTCTTGGGAGAGAGGCCTCAAGAGCAAAGCTGAGGAAACATTGGTGAGAAACACGGATGAATGTATTTAAGGTAGCAACTGCCCATGCTCCTTGCCATGCTTGTCACTGGGATATGAACAGCTGAAGTGGTATGGGCCAAAGCTTATGATTGTAAATGCAAGTGTAATTTTGAGAGAGGGCATCACTAATTTCTTCCACAAGCTAAAATTTGCTGATCAAAATTTTGTATGCATTATTCCAAAGAAAGTTAAAACCCACCTATCACACTGCAGTGACCTGTGCATCCCAACTGTCGTCAGTTCTCATCTTCAAGGTACACATTTACTACCTCCTTCTTGCTGATAAAAAATAAATGTGTGTGCAAGCACCACACTCCTTAGTACTTTAGCACGCTTACCTATTGTTTTTTTAAATACAAATAAAACTTTGATTGCTGTGCCCCGTGAAGTTGATGGAGCTATTTATTTATTTGTTTGTTTATTTATTTATTTTTGCAATACAGGGGATTGAGCTCAGAGTCTCACATCTGCTAGGAAAGCTCTCTATCACTTGAACAACACCTCTAACACTTTCACTTATAATTTATTTTCTAGATAGGAGATTGAGATTTTGCCCAGGCTGGCCTTGAAGCATGATCATCCTATCTATGCCTCCCAAGTAGCTGGGATTTCAGGTGTGCCCTACCATGCCTGGCCCTATTTGTGATTTTTGGGGGAGTAGTTTAGGGGGGCTACACTCTGAGCTTTGTGTTTGCTAGGCAGGTGTTCAACCTCCTGAATCATGTCCTCATCCCTTTTTCCTTTAGTTATTTTTTAGATATGGTCTTTTTTTTAATGAAGGGCTGTCCTCAGACGTCAATCTTGTGATATATATTCTACATAGTTTAGATTGCAGGCATGCATCGCCATGCTCATCATGTTTTTTGAGATACAGTCTTGCTAACATTTTTTCCTGGGCAGAACTGAGATCCTTCAGATCTCCACCTTTTGAGCAGGTGGGATTACATGTGTGCACTTTCATGCCTGGGCCCCTATTTATGACTTTAATAGGTGACTTTTGATTATTACCAAAAATAGATCAGACAACCCAAAACATCAAGAAATGTACTTTTGCCAAAAATTCACTAAGGGTTCTATCAGATACTTTATTTTAAAAGTAATAATTTGACTACATATGACATTACAACAACTTCAATAATGAAAAACACTATTTACTTATCTTGTTTTTCATCTAGTATAAAATAAATATGAGCCAGAGATCATCATGTTGAGCAAGACAAGCCAAGACCACAAAGTCAAGCATTACATGCTTTCATTCATTTGTGGAATGTAGGCTGAAAAATGGTAATAACAATAGTAATGGGACATAAACATACAAGGAGGACTGTCTGCCAGTGAATCAGTGGTGGGGGGTGTGGTGGAAAACAGGGTAATGGAGGGTGAACATGGCTGAAGTACATTATATATGTGCGTTTGTGTATGTGTGTAAGTATGTATGTATACATACACATATATGTATATATATGAAGATAATATAATGAAACCCCCTAACTACTGTTTGAAAGGGGGGGATCAGGGAGGGAGCTAAAGGAGTAAAAGACAATAGGGAGTGAATTTGATCAAAGTACATTCTACACATCTATGGAAGTATCACAATGAAACCTCTTTGTGCAATTAATGCATGCTAATAAAATTATATGAATTAATTGCATTAGGTTTATATCATTTTAGCCATTTTAATAATCCTTATAAGATGTATTTCACAACTTACCTTGGCGTTTTGACTCACATAATTTGCACACTTACTAGAGCTGAGAAACAGTGCACATCTTCACCCAGCAAGAAGCCTCATCTGGCATCTGACTTGAGCGGCAGAAGTTGCAGAGCCTGGACCTCCAGGCTCACCATCAGCTGCATGCTCATCCTGTGGATGCTCATAAACTTCAGTGTCAAGTTTTCATCAAAACATTCAAAGCAGGTGATAAAACAAGATCCAACCTTTCTTAGTGGTTTGAATAGGTGGAAGCAAGAGGAAAGGCCAGCATGATGGTCCTCTGAGGGTCTTGTAATGAGGCCTTCTGGGTAGACCTCCAGGAGGTTGAGCAAGAATGACTCGAATGATTGGATAACAAATCCCAGACCAAGGTAGGTGGTTTCCAATTCTTTGCTTTTAATAAATTTCAAAGCAGATCTGGTTCCTATAACTCAGAAGGTGTCCTTAGAACTGAAAGATGATGTTATAACAAAATCCTCACCTACTCACAGATATGAAGGAAGATTCTCAGTGTTTGCAGGAATAAAGGCAAGCACTGAAAACAAAAGTGGAAGATAAAATTGATGCCACATCATCCTTACTTAATTCTAGAAATAAGTACTATTCACCCAAGGCAAGGCTCTCATTGAAAACACAATTTACAGAACCCCCAGCAAAGGGGGATTCCTACCAACATAAAGTTCAGGAATGGGTGGGGGTCTCCACGCTCTCTCTGGACAACTGTCCCAGCCATTGTTACCTGCTATGTCTGCTGATTCCTTCTCAATCCAGGGGACAGACACATGAGACCCTCAGTAAACAGCAATAACTATGAAATCATATCAGCAAGAGAATTCCCCATATAATCTTATTTTTATAATAATAATTTATTGAATTTTCTCTGTCAGTATCTTGAATTGCTCCATTATGTATCAAAAATCACTGTAGTGCTAACTCAATCTAGAGAAAAAGATCATTTAGAACTTTTGGGAAATAAGAAATTTAAAAATTCTATTTTTATGCATGCTTTGGTTGCAAAATCCTATGTGAGCTTTCAAGCATTAAGTTCTATGACATTAGGATGAAATTCTATGAGGGATGTAGAATGAAACTAAGTTCCAGCAAAATAAATAAAGGACTGGTGAAATTTCTGATTGTTACCATGGAGATTGCTCATGCATTTTTTTCAATGGAGAATGGTGAGTTTTAAGAACGTGTGACATTCATTTTCCATTGCATAAATCCTAAAGAAAGATCTAGCAGTTTTATTTAAAAAAATACTGGAATTTGAAATATATGAGATATTATGTATTCATGTGAAAAACTTATCCACTACCATAAAATATATGAGGGAAGTTTCACAAGTTTGTCAAAGTTCTGAAGGAAGTGACTGAGGAACAGTGGCTAAGGGAATGGATACTGTAGGTGAGGAGCAGCCCTGCAGACAGCGGATGGACAGAGCCCACTATTTCTAGGAAGCTGCAGTAAATTTTTGCCTTTTAGATCTGGTGGAGGAGCTGCGTGGGGAAAGGGGAGAAGTAAGGAGTCTGGCAAGTGGGATGATGTCTAATCACAAAAGGCCTTGAGTAATAAGCCAAGGAAGAGTCTGGAGTTCCAGGGAGTATTTAAACAGCAGACTAGAGGTGGCAAAGGCCTTTGGAAAGTGTGTATAGTGCTGTGGCAATGCACCAGCTGACATATGGAGAGGGCAGAGGGACAGGAAGCAGGGGTGTGAGAAATTAGAATCTGAGAAATGAGAAGACAGAAATGAGGCAGGAGAGGCAGCAGGGAGGAACGGAGGAGGCTAGGCGTATATCTGCCAAGTAGAACTGACAGGTGTTGGTGACTCATGGGCATGAGGCATGGAGGGAGGAAGAGGTGTCCAGCCTCACATGTCTGACTGATGCTCTGGACATGGATATTGTGGAGATGGTCAAAGAAACCTGATGGACAGACAAAACATGACCTACCCATACAATGAAATGTTATTCCTGTATAAAAAGGAAAGAAGTATCAGCACATGCTACAACATGGATAAACCTTGAAAACATGTGAAGTGAAAGAAGGCAGAACAAAAGGCCACTATCATATGCTCCCTTTTATATGAAATGTCTACAACGGCAAAGTCCATAATGACAATAGAAAAGTAGTGGTTGCCAGGCACTGTGAGTAGGAAAGAATTAGAAGTGAGGAGTAATGGGTATGGGTTTCTTCATGAGATGATGGAAATGTTCTGGTAATGGCTGCATAATTTGTGAATGTAGCAACCCTCCTGAAGTTTACCTTTAAGAAAGTGAATTTTATGTTGTGTGAGACTATGTGAATTATAGCTCAGAAAATCCTCTGCAGGTTGAGATGATGCCACATTATCAGTAAGGATAATTTCCCAGCAAGGAGCTTGGCTTGTTTAGGCACCAGAAATATGTATAATATGCCAATTTACAGACATTTTCTTTCACCATATGGAGTTTTCTTATCAGAGAGCTCAAAGCCCTGTGCTGGGAAATTCTCCTATCCTCTGTGAGTGAAACATCTTCTCTAGTCTTAATTTAGTGATCTTTACTGTGACAAAGTGGGTGTGGCCCCCTGTCTCCTTCAGTTAGTCCTCAGCTGAGGATTTGGCACAAATCATAGTAGATAATAGCAGGTGTCTTCACAGCATTCCTTCATTTACTCGTTTGCTCATCCCTCCCTCTGCACACATTTCGCATTTTAACAAGCATTGTGTGCCAAGTGCTGCCACTTCACTTCAGCGAGCATTTGTTAAAGCACTGTATTTCACATGTCATGTGAGGAGGTCAGGGGGATCAATGAAAGGTGAGATGAATCCTTTACCCTCCAATGGCCCAAGCTGTTTTAAACCAAGGCTAAAGTGAATACAGCCCCTGGTAGGCATATAAGCTAAGCACCACAGGACTTGGGAAAATGTAGGTCAAGTAATATTTGGGTGACTGTGAAGGAGAGATTTCAGAAGAATTCCTGATTCCATGCCCTTGGAATGCATGCATGCACTGATAGTGACTGACTGGCTGCTGTAGATTCTGATCTCCTGAGTTCAGTGTTCTGTGCATAGAGGTGGAGTTTCACATTCAATCTTTACCAAACAGGCAGGGATAGGAGTGGTGTCCTTTGCTAACAGGGGGAAGGGTAGGGAGTGCACACATCTTCCCCTTCACCACCACCTCCAGCATCCTACAAGGAAGACACTGTTGTCTATCCTCGCTGTACAAGTGAATGTTGGACACTCATGGTGAGAAGTGGACCTTCACTTCACAAGGGAACCCAGACACAGTGGGGAGTCCCAATGCAGCAAACAGCACTGGTTGTTGTGGTGCCAAACAGAGGAAAATACCACCAAAGCTTGCCAACATTACTTTTCCTAACACCCAAGCTGATTCTTCCCAAGAGTGCCTGAAACACCACCACTGAGTACCCTCTTAATTAGCAGAGGGCAGATCCCTTTTGGGAGATGTCTGGAGCATTTATTCAAAGATTACAACATGGTGTTCCCATCTCAAGTGAAATCATCAATTCTTTTGAAGTTTAAAACTTATTATTTATGCTATAGTGTATAGTATGTATAGTATGATGTATAGTATGTATAGTATGATGTATAGTGGCATACATCTACAATCCCAGTACCTGGGATATTGAAGCACAATGATTGTAAATTCAAGGCCAGCCTGGGTTATGTAGCAAGACTCTGCCTTAAAACTAAAACACACACACACACACACACACACAGACACACACACACACACACACACACACACACTTTATACCTGACTTGCTTCTTGCAGGCAGGTTTCAAGTGGCATATGAAGAGATTTCAAGTAGAAATCTGTATTATGGAAAAACATTGAAAGAAGGACACTGGAGAGCTAACATAAAAAAACTGGTCACTAAAATTGACATTTACATTTTATTTTGGGTTCCTAAGAGCTACATCCCCAAAAGGAAATAGTAACTTATAGAAGCACAGTACTTTTGCACTAAATTTCCAAGAAAATTAAAATTTTTCTTTTTTAAAAAATTTCTTGCACTAAATTACCATGGATTTAAAGAACCATGGTGATAGTGATTTTAATACCAGTTTTCTGGATCCCAGTGGAACATAGCACATAAAGTTGTTTAAACTCTATTACCAAGTATCAAAGTTAATTTACTGTTGTGATCTAATCAACTAATCTAATTTATTAGGAAAGAAGTGTATTTGGGCTCACAGTTCTGGAGGCTGGGAAGCCTGAGAGTAGGGTTCGACCATCTGCTTAGCTTCTGGTGAGGATCTCGTGCTGCTCTGACTCATGACAGGAATTGAAGGACAAGCAGGAAGGTGCCGAAGAGGTGAAACAAGAGGGCAGCTTTGATTCATCATAGCCTACTCTTTCGGTGACCCAGTCTTTCAAGGGTGAGAACTCATTCCTGCAAGAAAAATGTTAATCTCTCTTAATACCCTCTTAAAGGCCCTACCTTCCATGACTATCACAAAGGCAATCAAATTTCAACATGAGTTTTGGAGGGACTAAACCCTATTTAAGGCACAGTCCTTGCCAACCCCAAACAACCAAAAGTAATAAAAAAATGAAGAAAAAAACTCTGCATTCAACTAAACTAGAGAAAAAAAAACATTACCTCAAACCATGCAATGTGAAGAACAGTTGGCAAATAAAGTGAAATTATGATCAAACAGGAAAAAAAGAATGCACAGAGCAAAGATGACCCTCTGGGTCTCTCATGAATGGTGAATGCTAGAGTTGTCAAAAAAGAGTTAAGCAGCTATAACCTCCATTCAGTCACCTAACACATGCCATTACAATGTCTGAGGCATGGAAAGGCCTGGTTACAGCCTCCAAGCCTTTCCACACTGTGCTGACACAGGTAAAGGGTGGGGCGTAGGAGAGGCTGTGCAGAAAAGCTAACTTGCAAGAGGCAGATGGCAGTGAGAGTGGGACAGAGTGAGAGTTCTCAGAGCAATCGGCTGATCTGATGAGCTGAAGGAAGAGCCAAGTGACCACAGCCTGCAGCAACAGCCCCTGTGGGTGCTCCACCACTCCAGCTGGCACCCTTCCCTCTCTGGTGTTCACCTTCTCCTGCATGGGTAGCACTCAGAAAGGAACCAGCAACTAATGCACATACTTCAACAGGAGGAAAGAGTGTAGCAAACAAGGCTGAGGAAGGGCACATGTCAGAAATTGAGCTATAAAGCAGAAGGGAATTTTGCATGAACACTTTGCAAGTATGCTGGTTATTAAGCCGTGTCCCCTGAACTGCATGCTCACCCTTATGCTCTGTAGTCACATTTTTGACCTGTTGGCTCCTCTCCATGGGGCTCTGGTAAGAGAGGGTACTGGGGGGGAACTTTAAGACTATTGGAGGGACAGGAACCTGCTCCTTCTCTCCTGGGGACTTCACTTCTTGGTAATGCTTCTCTACCTCAGCACTGGCAATTGCTTCATGCAGTAACAGCATAATTCTCTTTCCAGTTTTCTTATACCTGTATTGGTCTTCTACCTGTAAGACCAATAATTTCATGCTACTGAGAGACAGAGGATTGTCTCTACAATCCTCAGTTGGGATCCTGCTCCTATCCCAGGTCCTGGTCCTCCTGGGGCTCTTGATTCACCAGGACCAGCTGAGCATTGTCTCTTCTGCATCTTGGTCTTGGCTCTCAGTTTAGAGATGCTAGCTCCTGATGAGAAGTGTCCCATCCTCAGAGGTCCAGTCCCAGTCCCCTCCTCTCAATTCCTGGGTATCAGCACCAGTCAGCAGTCTCATTCTCAGGCTCTTAGGATCCTTCCTCAGAGCTTGGAGACACCAGCATTAGGTGAGCAGCAACCCCATGATCAGGAGTCCAGGATGCTCCTCTGTCAGTTACTGAGGTTAACATTTCAACCTCTTTATTTCTCTGGCTCCAGCATGGTAGTAACTCCCATCAGTTGACTGTACACCTCAGGGTTCCCCATTTCTTGTTCAAGTCTCCAAAATTGATTGATAATATTTTATATTAAATTCTTTCCATTACACTGCTTGATGTGGTTTGTTTTTCCTACTGGACACAAACTGATACAATATGCTGAAAGGAAAATGAATGCAAAGAAAATATACTAGAAATCAAACAGAAACAGAACACCAGAGGGATTTGGTATTGGTCAGGGTGAGATAAGAAAAGAAATACAAATTAAAAGTGAAATCATAATAAAATGAAAGTCCTATTGGATGCACATGACTTAACAAAAAAAGACAACTCAAATATAGTCAGGAGTATGGATGACACACACACTTAGAAAAGAACAGAGGTAAAAATGATTTAAAAAATGTTACTTAAAGATCCAAGGGGGGCAATAAAGGAGAATGATGGAGAGGGTGAATTCAACTGTGGTATATTGTAAGAACTTTTGTAAATGTCACAATGTACCCCCAGTACAACAATGAGATGATAATTTAAAAATTCTAAAAAAAAAGAAGATTCAACTATATATACATATATCATGGTTGAGAACAAGAAAATATAGGAAGTGAAAGAAAAATGTATATTACAAATATAATAAAATACTCCTAGAACAAAGCAGCCTGAGTGAACAGAATGAGAAGGAATGCTGGAATATAGGGAAAACTACAATCAGAATGAATATTACCAAGAAATCTCTTGAACATTTCAGACTTTTTTGGCAGTACTGGGGATTGAAATCAGGACCTTGATCTAGGCAAGCGCTCTACCACTTTGAACTATGCCTCCATCTCTCTTTGCTTTAGTTATTTTTCGGATAGAATCTTGCACTTTTTGCCTAGGCTGGCTCAGACTACAATCCTCCTAACAATGTCTCACCCACAGCTGGGATTACAGATGTACACCACCATGCCCAGCTTGATGGTTGAGATAGGGTCTCACTAACTTTTTCTCTCCTGGGGGGGCCTCAAACTGTGATCCTCTTATATGTACCCCCCCAAGTAGCTGGAATTATTGGCATAGGCCATAGCCAGCCAGCCAAGATTTCTGAATTTTAAGATATATATCTCACAGAAAGGAGAAAATCAGTTTGGTTTCAGGTTTCTCTACAGCAGTATTGACTGTAATAAGCAAGCAAAACAACATGTTTGAGTTTAATAGAGAGAAACAATCCAATAAATAAATTGCTGGAAAACTATTTTAATATATAAGCAAAACAATATATTTTCAAATATTCTAGAACTTAAAACAACATCCATGGACTGGAGGTGTGGCTCAAGTGGTAGTTACTGCTTTGCAAGTACAAAACCCTGAGTTCAAATTTTAGTACCACCACCATAAAAAAAAATACAAAACCCCCCCAGCATCTATAAAGCAACCCTTTCTACAAAATGACCTTCAAATAAAATTGGGGGGAGTGTCATTAAAATGATTAAACACAAAACAAGACAAGACAACATGAATGAAATATAACAGTAATAACAGCATCAATGTACTACAATAGAAACAGACCCTCACAGGATTCAGATGCTGGGGTAATTGGACACAGACTTTAAATCAAATTTGCTTTCTGAGCTAAAGGAAAGAAGAACACACTGAGACTTTTACCCTCAAAATTCTTTTCTATGAAAAGAATCAAATATAAATTTTATAACTGGAAAATAACTAAAATTATGTACTCAATGAATGAGCTTAATGGCAGATTAGACACTTGAAAGTTGAAGAAAATATCTGGATTGAAACATAGAGAGAAAAAATTAAAAATAGAAACCTTAAATGACAGAGTACATATTGAAAAGATCCAATATGTGTAATTAGATTCTAAAAAGACAAGGAATAAGAAGTATGGCAGCAGTGATGTTTAAAGAAATGATTGTTAAAAAACTTTGCCACCTGTGTTAAAGACAAAAGGTGGTAAGGGAGGGGGTGGGGGCAGGGAGGAGAAATGACCCAAGCCTTGTATGCACATATGAATAATAAAACAATAAAAAAAAAGTCCATTAACAGAAAAAAAAAAAGACATGAATCCATAGATCCAAGAAACACAAATTCTGAGTACAAAGAAAACCACATTTAGGCACAACATAGAAAAACTTATACAAAAAATTGAAGTCTTCAGAGAAAAAAAAGATATGCTTCAATTTGACTTGTCAACAGAAGCAACTGAAGTAGAATATAATACAACAATATCTTCAAAGTGTGAAAAGAAAATAAAGCCCCACATAGGTTTCTATAGCCAATGAAAATATCATTCAAAAAATGAAGTTGAACAGAGATACATCCAGAAACACATATACACACAATCCTGAGAGAACTAATCAAGTGTAGCTCTACCATAAAATAGATGCCAAAAGGAAGAGAAAATGATAGCTGGTGCAAGTGAATGAATTTGATGAAGAATGAACACAAATTAGGTAAATATGTAGAAATTTAAGTAAGTATTGACTTACAAGAGTATCTTTGGGGTCAGTATACATGACATTTGAAGATTTAAAGTGTTCAGGTTCCTAAAATTTTCTGTGAAGAAGCAAAAGTAACAAAACTGTGAGGCTTCGACTTCAGTTATTATAATGCTGTACAATGCAATCTTTCTGGTAGTCATTAGCAAACATAGTTAAAAGTGTGTAGCTAGCAAGCTAGTAAGAATGGAAGAGTGGGAAGATGAAAATAGTATAAACAGACAAGAAATGAATATAGAAATATAACAGGAAATATAGAAACTAGAAATATGGTAGATTAAACTCAAATACAAAAATTATTCATTAAATATAAATGGATAAAATTCTCTAATTAAAGGACAAAAAAACTTCAGGTTGCATAGGAAAATAAAGCACATGTTGCTTATAAGAGACCCATGTTCAACTTAGAAGAAGAGAAAGTTTGAAAGCAAAAGGATAAAAAAGTATTTAAAAAAAACTGTAACCAGGTGAAGTCACATACAGGTATATTAATATACTTAAGGCACAAAACACTTATTAAAGAGGAACATTTAACAATAATTAAGGATTTAATAATAAAGGATATATAATAATTCTAAATTTATGTAAACCTAATAATAAAACTTCAAAATATAGGGCCAAAATTGATAGAATTAAAAAGCAAAATATCCAAATCCACAATGTAGTAGGAGACTATAACTCACTTTTCTCAATTATTGATAGAATAAGCAGACAAAAAGTTCATATGGAAATAGAAAGTTTGAACAAGACCAAGAAATTGACCCAATTGATATTGAAAACAACTAACTTCTGCAGAATGCCCCACAATGAACATCAGAATGAAGTGTTGAGCATAAAGTCTCAGTAAATTTCAAATGACTGGGATCACCCAGATATGTTCTGTGACAACAGTTAGGATAGAAAACTACAAAACCACTAGCAAATCTCCACATATTTGGAAGTTAGTTAAATAACATATAGGAATAAGAAGAAATTATTATATGAATCAGGAAATATTTTGAAATTAATAATTTAAAATGTTAACATATTGAAACATATGAGTTGAAGGTAAAACTGTGTCTGGAAGGAAATTCATAGCTCTAATTGGATAGGTTAGAAAAAATGAAAGGCTGAAATTCAAGACATAAATATCCACTTCAAAGAAATTATAAAAAGAATAGCAAATTAAGCTGAAAATAAGTGAAAGTGTCAAAACAGTTAAGGATGCTGTAATAATACAGCATAAAACATACATACAATAGAAATAATCAACAAAATGAAAGGTCATTTCCTTAGAAGATCAATAACCCCTTGCAGAACTGATCCAAAAGAAGAAGGACGAGGATGAAGAAGAAAAGGAAGAGGAGAAAAAAGAGGAAGAGGAGAAGAAAAGATAGACAGGCCAAGCAAGCAGTATTGGGAATGGAAAATGATGGCACTGCAGATTTGTAAAACTCAATTGCTCACAAAGCATTTACACAAACTGTATTTAGTGTACATAACACTATTAGGAAAAGCAGTATAAGTAGGGAACAGATTTTTCCTTCTTTAAAAAAATATCAAATACCACATCTGTGACCATGACACAATAAAAATAAACTTTGATATTTATCTAGAAAATAAAAATTATGTCATGTAGCTGCAGCTGTGCTTAAATTAAAAGAATTAGTTTTTAATAGATATCTTGTTCATAGGAGTAAAGAAAAATAAATGAAGCACTCAATTTGGCAAAAAGAAAATGGTAAGTTTAGCCTTAGAAAAGATAAGAAATTGAGCATAATAAAGTCAGATGTTGTAGATTTTAGTAACAGAAAATGGGAAGTGAAAAATAACTTTCAGAGCTGATGTGAAGATTCATATATAAGTGCACACAGAAACTCACATGCATACAAATGGTACACGTGTACATCTGCACACTTACAAACACATTACAAAATTAATAGCATCCAAAAAAGAGGACAATTCAAAAGTGGTTTACAGAAGAAATAAGTCAAAGAATTTCAAGTTCTAACTCAAAAGGATACTCTGCTTAGATTTATGTAAGTAAATTTGAAAACTCATATGGCCTTGAAGATTTTCAGGGAATATGTAAACCAATGAAATTGATTCTAAAAAATCCACAGAGACTTATTAAACAGCTCAAGGTCAGAAGTTGAGAAATTGTTCAGGTGATCCTAACAAAGCATCAGAGCTAATGGAGGTGACCATGTACAGGAAGAGGTGATGTATATGGTCACCTGAAAGGAGCTCCCATGTGCTCTGCCAAGTTGGAGGACAAGGACATCTTGGTGCCTATCCACATGCAGGCTGTGCTGTCACTGGTAAAAGATTGTCTATCTGTGCATAAAATGCACAGTTCCTTATAGGTGCTCATACATTTTGTGGGTATGTGAGATACAGCTCACTCTGGAATGCTGAGGTTGGTGCGCTGGCATGTGGGATAGGAAGAAACTATTTTTTTCATTGTTCATTCTTTTGATCTGTCTAAGTCATTTTTACCATGCTCTTATCATTTTTAAATTGAGAAGAGACAACAGAATTTTATGGAAAATGCCAAGATGGTCCTCCTACGCCTATTTCTTATAAACAAGCCCAAATACAAGCTGCAGGAGCAACTTTGAAATGTGAGCTGGTGACACCCAAGGTGCTGATGACTGGTGCTGTAGCCCCCTAGAGTCTCCTGCAGTGGCTGGAATAGGGGATGCTAAAATCCCCAGGGTGAGGATAGAGCTCCCAGCCCCTTCATGACCCTGTGTGGGTAATGATAACCTCAGCTTTGTGGCTCAAATTCTCTTTGTTTCAGGGGCAGCTAAGCCATTCCTTCACCATAAAATTATAATAAAATTGGACTGGGAGAATGATTCCTGAGATGAGAGCAATGATCAATACCCACAACTGTTGGTCTTTAACAGAATTTGTCATATTATTCAAAGAATTAAATTCCTCCTCCATTAAAAATATGACTAAAAGAATTCATTAATTTTCAATGTAATAGCTTCAGCAAGCAAGTCTTGCATGACAATGAGAGTTTCTGAACTTTTAATGAACTATTTCCTTGAAAATGTTCTAATGAAGTTGAATTCAGAAAGCAGTTCTCTGATAATTACTAAGACTGAGACTCTAAATGAGCTATTAGGGGAAATAATTTCCAAGAGAACTGAGCTTGAGATAAGGACAAAGAAATAAACACTGGTGTGGGAATCAGAGATCAGAGGCCTTGGTACACAGTGAACCTATAACCCCAATGAACCACCTCTCTATCTGGCATTCTTGCCCTTAAGTTGCCTCTTCCCTATTGACTCTGGGTTTGGATGTGACTTGTTTAGGATAGGATATTAGCAAGTGTGATGCAAGGAGAGTCATTTGCACACTGAGGTTTGTCTTCCTGAAATGGTCCCTTATGGAAGCCAGCTGCCTTGTAGGAGTCCAACTGGCCAGATGCTGCCATGCTATAAGGAAGCCTAAGCTAACCAGGTGGTAAGATCACAAGTGAGGGGTGGGGGTAGGTCAAAGCTAAAATGCTTAGCTGTTTTAGCTTTCTAGTGAGGCATCAGACGTGAAAACATTGGGCGCTGCAACCCTAACATGCATTACCTGGAGGGGAAGAACTATTCAACTGAGCCACAGCCCAAGTTCTTTGTTGTTATGTAAGCAGATAGTTTTTAAGTGTTTCTTTATGCAGCAATAAATGAGTGAATGGATGGTCAGGGGCCCTAGCTGAGACGCACCTTGATGAAGGTAGCAGGTACCAGAAGCAAATATAGAAGGAGTAACAATCCTTCCATCTGTAATGATGTGGGAACTCTCACTTCCTCTTCTACAGGATTCCATGAGAGTAGTGGAGCATCAGTCCTGAATCCTCAAAGCACAGTTCCTGGACGAATAGCACCGTGTCTCCAGGGGGCTTGGTAAGTTTTTAGTCTCAGACCCGCTGAATTAGATATGCCTTTTAACAAGATTCCTGGGTGTTTTCTGTGCCTGTTGGTCTGGATGAAAGAGTGGGGATCAGAGTCTGGGGACTGTTTTTGTAAGCTCCAGGGGTATCAGCGCTACTGGTCCAAGACCATACAGCAGGAATGGGAGGGTTGTGACTCTATGCATACACCCTGTAAGTGGAAAGTCTGTGAGTTCCTTTGGTGACCCTCATCTGCTGAGGGTACATACAAAATATGCATGTACCTTTGATACTTTAAGCTTAAAACAGTGAGTTACTAGGCCAGTGTGGCATCCTAGAAAAAGTCAGAAAACAGAACTCTTTGTTAAAGAGTCAAATCAGTGACACTTTATTCAGAAATGGAAGAGGAAAGAAAATGCCTCACCTGAGAGGTGACCTGTAGCTTTGGGAAAGGGTAATGGTCATGGGTTCCAGAGGCCTCTGAGGTCCTGGACTCTGGGTACCTGAAAGTCTGGGCCAGGGTTAATATTAACATGCATAAAACCAATCAACTTCCCTAGTCAATGCCATGTTCAGCTTTGGAGCTTCTACTTCAGGATGTCTGGGATGGGACCTGAGACCTGTGTTACCAGAACACTGTAGAGGAGATTCTAGGATAACTGCCTCTAACTTACTTTGAAACCAAAGAAATTGAGAGTGCAGTGTTAATACACCAGCAATCCGAAGGGAAAAACCACCCTCCTTCTGATTTCTGTGGTGGTGTTGGGGGAGTTTTCTAGCTGAGATAAGAGACTCTGAGGCAATTAGCAGGAAGCAACGTTTTATTATGGCAGCACAGACCCAGTGAACTTGTGTCCAAAGGCTGAGCCCTGAGAACAAAGGAGTCTCACCTTATATACCATTGCAAGCAGGTTACGGAGGCAATAAAATTAAAAAACAAGGTTTAACCCATATATGGTTATATGCAATTCTATAGGCTACTTCAGCCTAGTGCTAAGTGTCCTTCTACCCCTAGTGCTATGTGACCTTCTTCACCTTTGAATTCTTTAGGTTTTCTCTCTGTGCTATGCCATCCTTATCTCCCTGCCATGTTATCAGAACTCAGGCCTAGTCTGTTTTTCTCTGGTCCTCCTCCCTGCTACATCATTCCCCACTTTGATGCTTGTCCTCACCTGGGTCAAACAGCATCATCTTAATTTAGGAGTTTGTGTTTCTATAGTATCATTACACGTGAGGCCATTTTCCTTTCTATAATGGCCTCCATAATAGTCTTGATAGAGCGCAGTGCCAGCGGGGCAGACAGGGCAGTATTAAGCATGCTGTTAGGATTAGGCCTATTGCCCCATCAAAGTTTTAAATCCACCAAAGGCAGAAAACTACCCTCCAAACAGGTCATTGGGATCCTATCCTTTCCAGGTCTGGATGGGGACATGGGCAAGCTTTCTCATTCTGTCTGTGATCCCGTCTATGGCTTTTCCTTCATCATCAATCTGCAAGCAGCAGTTGCTTACATCAAAATTTCCACAAACTCCTCCCTCAGAGGCCAGCAAATAGTCTAAAGCCAAGCAGTTCTGATAGATGGCATTGTGCATCTTAATGTTTTGTTTTGCCAACAAATTGAAGCTCTTGCAGTTTCATTAGTTATAATTCCAACAACAGCCTGCAGCCTGATGATGCAGTTGAGCATATATGTAGGGATACCATAGCCCCGGGGCTATCTTTTGCCCAGGTGGTGGGACCATAGTACTGGAAGATTTACTCAGGAGGCCACCTGCCATCTTTTTCTCAAGCCCAGTGGTCTCCTAGGTTGGCCCCCCCACAAACATAGCACGAAGTGACATTCAGTGTCTGGGCTATAGACTCAGCCAGTGAGAGGAACAAGTTTTTAGCTTTGGCAGAGATGGAAAATTTACTCCTCATCTCCTCATAAAAGGACTGAAAAACTTTGTATGAGGAACTGTCATGGGTAACAGTTACTAATTTGAGGTGTATCAGACTCTCAGGGGCAAGACCCTATTTATCTATTTTTATATTGATTACTTTTCCCCATGTCCAATCAGATGGCTTAAGTACAGTGAAATTTACAGGGTTACCAGTGCCATGCATGCAGTCAAGGGCAGCCGTCCCCCTTGTGACGGAGGGCTGCATGCTTAGCCCTCTGTCATGTGGCCCATGAAACACAACTCCAATAAGGACAATAATAAGAACCCACATCATCACATGGCCAAAAGTTGTCTCCCCAGCACATATTCTTATAATTTGATGTATAGGCTCTTTCCCAAGCGAGGCCCCCACAGCCACAGCCTGTACCTCCACATCCACCTTGGTCTATGGCCACACATGCATCAAAGAGCATTGACACTGGTTTATCAGGACTAAACTCCTGGCTGTGGCTGACGAGGTCCCCAGGGTGGTGGACGCTCCTGGTCTCCAACCATTGCTCTGAGGGCAGTAAGTGGGGTTGAAGCAGATATGCTGATTAGCATGGGAGCACACTAGATAGGTGTGTGATTGTGAGTGCATGACCCAATGTCAGAGCCTACACAGGAATAGTGAATATGGAAAAGCAGAGTCCTAGTGACAACACTTCCTGCCTGGGTAGTACACATACACAGGTCACAGGACAAGGGCTCTGGGCCTGCAAAGAGAAACCACATTAGTAACAATAAATAGTAAATATGCATCCTGCCCAAAAGAGATAGAAGAGAGCAAATAAAAACCTTTCATTGTGAGACCAATCAGCGGGGGTGTTTTCTGCCTGCCTCTGGTGAAGACCAGGGTGAGAACTACAGCAGCAGATACAGACATGAAATGCTGGTGTGAAAAACAATCTGTTTGTCCCATTGGAGTGTTTACTCCTCAAGCTTCTGTCGTGTGTAGACTAGTCAGTTTCCTGGGTGACTAGTGCAGGGCTGTCATCCCATCTTCATGGTCCCCTGTTGTTTCCTGGGAAGCAGAGTTCTGCTGAGGGAGAGTGCTCAGGTTCCAGAGGGTGATCTTACACTGTGAAGCTGGATCAGGGATGCACTCCCACTCGAGAGAAGCTGGCTTGACTCGACTGTGGTGGATCCAAGGAGCAATCTCTGCTACTTTAACTGCGGTGGGAGTAGTAGACAAGATAACAACAAAAGGGCCCCTACACTGGGGTTTTAATGGGTGGACATTTTAATTTTTTTTTACCTAGACATTGTCTTTTGTTTTTGTTTGTTTTTTTTTTAAACTGAGTAGAATTACCATGGCAACAATATATTATCAGTATATATGTCCAAGAAAACACATTGTTTTTTTAAAAAGTTAAAACCACCATCTTTAAGTATCACAGGACATGTTTAGAGCCAGCAAAAATAGTTATTTTGTCTCTATTTAAGTAGAAGACCCTGTCTAAAAATATGAGTTAGTGTCTGGAATGGCTTTAATGCCAGATAGCCACACATGCACAAGAGCCATTTCCTTAATTCTCTCGGCTTTGGTTAATTTTGAGAGGTCTGGCACCAGTGACTCCATTTGAACTTTGATGGCATTCCCCCTTTGTCTCCAAATTGTTTGTCTCTGAGCAGTCTGTCTTGAAGATCTGTCTTTCATCCAAGTAGTAAATAGGCCTGACCCTGCTTAGCTTTCGAGATCAGATGAGATTGGGCACATTCAGGGTGATATGGCCTCAGACTGAAGATCTTTCTTGATTGGTTGCTCTTTTCTGGATTTTGTTTGTTTGGTTGGTTTTGGTCCCATGGCTGGGGGTGGGAAATAATGAACAGATCAGGTGGGAGTCAGTGCCAAATAGACTCTTTTGGCCAAATTTAAGCAACAAAGAGGCTTAGAAGGAGTGGCTCTGCGAGAGCACGCAAGGGAGGGGTGAGGATAGGTAAGATACCTAAAAAACTAGCTAGAATTTGTTGCCCTTAACACAGAGAAACTAAAGCAGATACCTTAAAGCAACTGAGGCCAATAGGAAAAGGGGACCAGGAACTAGAGAAAAGGTTAGATCAAAAAGAATTAACCTAGAAGGTAACACACACGCACAGGATATCAATGTGAGTCAATGCCCTGTATAGCTATCCTTATCTCAACCAGCAAAAACCCTTGTTCCTTCCTATTATTGCTTATACTCTCTCTACAACAAAATTAGAGATAAGGGCAAAATAGTTTCTGCTGGGTACTGAGGGGGTAGGGGGTAGAGGGAGGGGGCGGAGTGGGTGGTAAGGGAGGTGGTGGGGAAAGGGGGGAGAAATGACCCAAGCCTTGTATGTACATATGAATAATAAAATTAAAAAAATAAAAATAAATAAAGGACATTAGACAGAAAGTAAGGAAATGTGGGGCTGGGGATGTAACTCAAGCAAAGTCCTAGGTTCAATCCCCAGTACTAAAAAAAAAAAAGAGGAAGTAAGGAAATGTAAATAAAGTATGCACTTCAGTTAACAATGAAAAAAAAAAAAAGAAGGAGTGGCTCTTAGGCAGGGGGCTTCTAAACAAGGACAATACAAAACAAAATCTAACAAAAGCAGTGTCTACAAAGCTAACCTGGTTGACACATAAGTAGTTATTAGAGTCATTTTTTATGGACTTGATTGTAAATGCCCCAGAAGGATCAGAACTGTAATGACAAAAACTTGAGTCATGGTTAAAATTTTGATGGACAATTTAGCAACTAATAGAACAGTATATCAGTACCACTAACTTTCTGTTACCATGTTTATCTAAATTTTGTATTTTATTCTAAAATACAAGCTTGATGTACTTAATATATAGGAACCAGCAAGAGCATCACAACTCTATAGAGTTTATATATGCATGTTTAGTTGTTCTTGAAGTAAAACCTTAGATTTTTATCAGTTGTAGGGGAAAAGAACAGTTTTAGTAAATCCAAATAGCCCAGTCACAGACATAAATAGGGTACCAACTGTATTAAAGTCACCCAAAACAACAGTTGTTTAACCATGAGGTCATCTAGAAAGTTTTATATAAACTGTTAGAAAACAAGAGGCATGGAAGAGGCAGAGAGATGCCTCAAACCCCAGCACAGGATTTGTTGTTCAGGCAGGAGCCCTGTGGAGGGAGACCCCAGCAAGAGAGCTAGAGCCCATTGCCATACACAGGCTTGGGCTAGATATAGGGGGCTAGTGGAAAAGTACCAGGAAGGTCACTAAGGGATATTGTTCCTGGGCAACCAAGAAGGATAAGTTGTAGTTAGGTCACTGTCTGCCCAACTTTCCTTGGCATCTATCCAGGAAGGTAAAGGTAAGCTATCTGCAAGGGGGAGGAGGCTAGTCCTAACATGGCTTTCCTAATTGTTAACCCCAACATAAACTAACTCTTAAATGAACATGACTCAGTTACCTCAGTAGTTAAAACTCCAACAAAAATCACCAGAGAACACAGGTAAATATTTATGGGGACTAAATGTGGAGTTAGGAAACACAGTAGCCAAGAATCATGGCTCAGATGTTGATAAGGGATCACATCCCAGGTTGCTGACATTAAGGTATGGCTCATGACGTAAGCAGGATCCCACCAACCGGTAGTCAATGGAGCCCTTTTAAAACAACATGTCCAATCTGGACATCCCATGGCAAAAATTCCCTCCATCCAACATGTGGAAGGAATAGGACTAACACCTCCACTCTGTTGAGCCCAGTAAAAACTGGAGGGCTTGACTTCCAGTGTAGTGCTCTTTTTTGAGTTTTTATTTATTTATTATCCTATCTGGAGGGTGCACTTTGGCTTTACATAAGAAAATGTGTCTTGACCCTCATATCAGTGCAGCATTACTCCCTGTGCTCAGCTGCCTCTTGTCTTTTTGTGATTTAATAAACTCTTGGTGTCTTGACAAATTTGTAGATTAACCTGAAGCATCAAAAATTCCTGAAAGTTTATCTTGACACAACAAAAACTATTTTTAAGACAATTTTTTGTAAACATTATCAAGAACTATACAATATTTTAAAGATCATCTTCTTTATTTTATTTTTTTTTTATTGTTTTCTTATTCATATGTGCATACAAAGCTTGGGTCATTTCTCCTTCCTACCCCCACCCCCTCCCTTACCACCCACACTACCCCCTCCCTTTCCCCCCCACCCCCTCAATACCCAGCAGAAACTATTTTGCCCTTATCTCTAATTTTGTTGAAGAGAGAATATAAGCAATAATAGGAAGGAACAAGTGTTTTTGCTGGTTGAGATAAGGATAGCTATACAGGGAGTTGACTCACATTGATTTCCTGTGCTTGTGTGTTACCTTCTAGGTTAATTCTTTTTGATCTAACCTTTTCTCTAGTTCCTGGTCCCCTTTTCCTATTGGCCTCAGTTGCTTTTAAGATATCTGCTTTAGTTTCTCTGCATTAAGGGCAACAAATGCCAGCTAATTTTTTAGGTGTCTTACCTATCCTCACCCCTCCCTTGTGTGCTCTTGCTTTTATCATGTGCTCAAAGTCCAATCCCCTTGTTGTGTTTGCCCTTGATAAAGATCGTCTTCTTGTTATGGGCTTAGAGAATTAAGTTTCATTTTCACATTAAATTTTGACCTTATGAAACCTTTAATGTAACTCTTAGATTTTAGTCAACTTAATCACTTACATAAGCATCTATAATCTCCATCTTTTTATGACAACTTACTCTGTGCCTTTATGATAACTTATTCTGTATCCTCTATGGGAGCTTGTCTTTATCTTTTTTTTTTTTTCTTCCTCTGGTCTGAGCTGGAGTGTTAACACCTGAATGCATACATCTTAGTGAGACCTGATTGAAATAAGTTTGAAAACTGATTTTCTTAAAAAGTAGCAGTAGAACGGAGTAATAATTTTTTACATTGACTCCATAATAAGAACTGTCCTCAAGATTTTTATATATTTATGTGTAAAAAGCCTAAGCAGTTTATAACAGAGATCTTTAAAATAAATACCCCAGTTTTTTGTCACCTTAAGTATCATATTAACCTTATAGCAGCAGTTTAAGAACCATTTTGAAGATGCTTACACATCCACACACACTGTGAACGCACCATCAGATGGATGCATAATCTGACCAGCCATTAGCAAGGGATACGTAAGCATTTCATGACTGTCTCAATACAAGACCAAGCCTACTGTACTAACTTTTTGGAACAGTTTTTTTTTTTTACTAGCAACAGCCAAAGTTGCTTCTTTTTTTTCTCACCCTTTTAGGTAGGTTCTCCCTGTTTGTATTCCCTAGAAGTAAAGGTGCCAGCAAGTTTAGCATTTCTGGCATATTTTAATAATTCTAAATTATTTTCTATTTACTTTTAATCTTTAAGACATAAAAACTCAACTGAAGGAGTGTACTAAACCTTTCATCTTTTTCTGTCTCCAAACATTTTATAACACTTTTCTTTCCTCTCTCTCACCCCTTTCTCAATTTTCCTCTATCTCTCTTTCCCTCCTCACTTCATTTATGAAGACCTCATCCCAATTTTGTTTCCATTCCTCCACTATTCCCTCTCCACATTCACAATCCTTCTGCAACATTCCTTTTCTTTCAAGTCATACAAGACCTTATGTATCAGAGTAAGTTCATCCTTCATGTATTAATTTTTGTAAGAACTCAGTGCTGAGCCTCAGTCCTCCTTCAGGATGCCCATTTTGGGTGAAGATACGCAAACCGGAGCACCAAAGCTACCCATCAAGACTGAAAGACTGATTTCTCCTTGGTTCACCCAGTAAATTGCTACCTGAATTTAAATAAACAACAAAGTCTGGTTTTTGAAGACCAATTTTAGCCTCTTGGCTTTTCCCATTCTTCTGGATGTTAGTTTTTTGTTTTGTTTTTACAATTACTCTGTAAACTTCATTAACCACAGTTTTATTTATTTACCCATCCAGGGGCCATCCTACACCAAAAGCAAGCCAATCTACTTCACAAAGGACCTTAAGCTTGTTAGGAGTTAACTTAACTCCATAATCTCCATTAAATCTCCTTTTAAAGTTTTTAACTATACACTCCAAGGTAGTGTTCTTGCTCTGGCCTCTGCCCGTCTCCTCCCTTTACCAGTCTACCAGACAGACACAGAGGGGGAGGGGTTTTGGAAAAGCAGCTGCTTCTTCCATCTCCTGCCACTCCCCTTGCGGGGATTTAATCATCTCTCTGGCCTAAACCCCAGACCGGAGGCCTGTTGGGGCTCACCCTTGATCCTATGAGTTCACCCAGAACTGGGGATCAGGACTCCTTACTTTGCAGCTGGGCTGCATCTGAGGCTTGGAGTTTCACACACTCTCATACAACACAGTACTTCCACCCTGCTCCCTGAACCTGAGAGACATGGTTTCACCCCAAAAAAAGGCAGTTACTCACTTGTCTCATTAGGAAGTGATCAAGCTCCCCTTCTGCCTCATGGGGCAGGCCTGAATTTGAAGCCAGGTTCTTACCATTCTGATGAGTGGTGCTCCCCTCTCCTCGCTGGTTCCTGCACCTCACTGGGTTCCATTGTGCATCCGAGGCCCTCACCCCAACCAACCGGGAGGAGGAATCCCCCTTTTGGATCAACCTGTCCATTGGCACCTGGTAGGGTCTCCTCCGGGCGGTCCAGTCTGATGCACCCCGGTGACAATGGAGGTGATAACTCACCATCTCCGTAATCCCAGACCAGCGCCCAAGAAATGTTGTGGGAGATTGCTGGCTGAGATAAGAGACTCTGAGGCAATTAGCAAGAAGCTACGTTTTATTGTGCCAGCACAGACCCAGAGGACTCCTGTCCAAAGACTGAGTCCTGAGAACAAAGGGGTCCCACCTTATATACCCTTGCAAGCAGGTTATAGAGGCAATAAAATTAAAAAACAAGGTTTAACCCATATATGGTTACATGCAATTCTATAGGCTACTTTAGCCTAGTGCTAAGTGACCTTCTACCTCTAGTGCTACGTGACCTTCTTCTCCTTTGAATTCTTTAGGTTTTATCTCTCTGCTATGCCATCCCTACCTCCCTGCCACGTTATCAGAACTCAGGCCTTGTCTGTTTTCTTCTGATCTTCCTCCCTGCTACAGTGGAAACCCTTTCCTTACTGCAGACTTCAGACTCCCAACAGTTTAACAACTGACTACCCAGATTGCTGTGCATCTGATATTGGGTCTATTGAACTTTTATGAGCCAAGTGCACCACACACAGGAAGCAGTTTTTCCTGTGCAATGCTGATGCTAATGGTACAACCAAGGCTACCAACCAAGAGAACATTGAGTGCTTAGGGTATCCTGGGTAACTTATGTATGTAGTACCACACCTTGCCCTGGCAACAAACTGTAAGGCAGGTAGGAGGAAGGAAGTTGAGGCTTCACAGGTGATCTCAATGGCCAAGTGTTCAGCAGCTGAGTGACGGAGACCAATGTCTTATTTTTCTGCCCTGTGTTTCTGATGACCTTCAGGAAGGCCACTACCTCCTACATCATTTGTAGAACTAGGGCAGACGGTTCTCTCAGGAGCTCTATCACCATCTGGTGGCAGGGGCTACTGTAGCCTTGTTGCTTGCTGCTCTGGTGGCTTATGTCTAAGAGGTGTAGATGCTTCTTAGAATCTTTCCCTGAGTTGCTCAGGATGGACAGATGGGGTATTCTAGAAGCATGAATGAGCTTCTATATTATGGGATGAATTTCGAACAAAGATAGATTGCAATGGGTGATCTCTCTTTTCCTCTGGGTCTGTTGACCTCTGTGAAATGTTCTAAGACATAGCAGACGCTTCAGTCTTACTGAAGAGATTTGGCAAGACCTACGACCTATTTTACCCCCATCATGCTCCCTTTTGGTCTTTGTCTCTTCGTTTCTCTCATTCTCCTGACCTCCCAATCTTACTTTCTTGAGGTTATATGTCCCAGCAATGTGTTAACACAAATGTTTTTGCCTTAGGTTCTGTTCTGTAGGGAACCAAAATTAAGTTTGATTCTAAATCAAACTCAGGACCATTTTGTTGAGGGAATGACTTGGATTAAACAGAAATCATGAGCTGTGTGCCTCTGCTCTGGTCAGGGTGTCTGAGGATAGAAGGGATTGAACACTTTGTTCATCAGCTGCCCCTGCTTCAGGGCAGGACTAAACATCAGAATCCAGGACAACAGCAGTCCTGCTGTCTCCTGAGTCCTGGTGTTGCTGGAAGACTAACCAATCATGAGATCTTTCTTTCTGAGAGACTTTAATATCTTTATAAACTCCAAACTTTTCAAAAAAAAATCTTATATATAAAAGGATGTTTTCTATAATTTTTCCCAGAACCACCATTAATAGCTTAGTACGTACTTGTCTACAACTTCTCTTTATAATACACATATATGTATACATAAATCTGCATAATACAGGGTCATGTGATGTTTGCAGCCTCAGCTGTCCATTCTTGGGTAGCTTTCCAGAGGTGTCCCTTCACATATACCTTGGAACAAAGTGCCAGTGAATGCAGGTGCCACCATTTACTTAGAATTTGTCCAATTGATAGGCCTTTTCTATTGAAGTTCTCATTTTCACATGCTCTCTGGAATTCCAAATCCAGAAGTCCCCGGGGGTGAAAAGCAAGCTGTTCCAGGGCTGTCAACACTGTCCCAAGGGCAAACCTCCTCCTAGACATTTTCAGGGAGAGCACATTTGTTCAAGCTTCTTCCCCTTATTTGCTATAAGCCAGGAATGAAATGCCATGCATTTCTTTTTCAGTGTTTATACATTTGCTGTTTTGCTTTTACTGACTTACAGACTCTAAGACAAGCCAGAGAAAAAGCCAGAGTTCCATTTGGACTAGGAAACGTAAAATAACAAGGACAAACAAAGCTTCCCAAGAGGAATGAGCTGCCACCTCCTTTCATGTTATAATTGACCATAATCACATCCTTGTTCATGGCCCAGGGCTTCCCACAGACTGCACACCCAAGCAAATATGTCCTTGGAGAAATACAAATTGTTTTAGTCACTATAGCTGCATAACAACCCATCCTAAAACTTAACAGCTTTAAACAATGATATTTATTGCACTTATGTGTCTGTGAGTCAGGAATTTGAACTGTACACGGTGTGACAGTTCATCTCAGCTCCACAGTGTCTGGGGCTCCAGCTGGAAAGCTGACCATTTGGTCTCTGTGGCATCTGAAGCTCTGTGTTTCCTACACATGATACACAACAGAGCACATGAGGATGGCCAGACTGTCATGTGGTTCTGGGCCCCAAGTGACACAATGCCCAGGAGAGAAACAGCTCAGCCTTAGAAGCCAGTGTTACTTCCACTGATGGATTGATTGGACTGGTTACAAAGTCCACTGGGGACATAGACACCACTCACACAGAGGCAGGGCAACACCACATCGTGAGAAGAAATGGACATATCTTGGTGCATTTCCTTTAGAAATTCATTGTCCAGTTCATTCTTTGGCAAAGGCAACCTCGAGGCAATGCCAACTGGACGCACAGGGTCAATGTCACTGGGCCAGGAGAATCAGCTGGGAGGGGAAGAGTGCCAGGAAAGAGGGTTTCCCCAACAGGTGTCTGGCCCACCATTACAGGGTGTCAGGGAGGGCCGGTGGCCCACTGACCCCATCAATATTCAGGACTGGAGTGGGAAGCAGGAGGTTCAAGGTAACAGATGAAGTGGATTTGGGCAGTCACCCCATACTGCTGTGGGTTCACTGGGTAGCACAGACCAGGAACCGGCCAGTGGAAGAAGACAAAGAAGTAAGTGCAGGGTGAGCAACATGGCTCTGGGCATAAGGGTGGGTCTTACAGCTGGGCCCTAGCAAGGTTGACCCCTTCTCTTAACCAGGAAACCTCTCCTGTCCCAAGGGCCCTGGCCCTCCAGCAGTGGGTCTGATTCCAGTTCTGGCCACTTCAGGGAGATGAACTCCTCTTTTGGTCTGTCGGCCCCAGGGAAGAGGAGCCAGGAGCTCTGGATGGAGTCTTGGTGGGTAAGGCCTGCTCTTTTAGTGTGTGAAGAGCGAGATGTACTAGGGCTCAATAGATGATCATGAGGAGAAGGGGAGTGAGAATGTGTGGCTGCCAGTCTCATATCATGGGGCTGAAGTTCAGGCTCTCCTGGGGGTGGTTCTGCAGGGTCCCCTGAGCCAGTATGTAAATATAGGCATGGAGGTGGTGCACCTTGCTTTTCAGACTCTGTGCTTCTGGGATCCCCCTATCTCCATTTTCCCTTCCTTCTGGAAGCCTGCAGTGACTTTCTGCAACCAGGTCTAACACAATTGTTCTCACAGCTGAGTGAGAATGGGGCCAGTGGCAGGTCCTGTCTGCTTACCTGACATGCTGTCCCAGGACACTCCAGGCATTTCTGCCCATGCCAAAGGTAGCCAAGCACTTACCACCTCGCCAGCCAGCATACCTGGAAAGGTAGCCCAGAGGGTGTGTGGATTCCATCATGGACCTGGGCTGAGAAGGGGCTTGCTCCCCTTTACCAGTCCCAAGGAAAATAGAGGTTGGAAGTTCGAGGGGAATGCACAGGAAGCAGTGGCATGTTTGGTACCCATGAAGGTAGCTGGCTGTCAGTCCTACTGGGCTCTGGAGTGGGCTCCTCATGTCCTCTGGACTTAGGGAAACAGTACTAGAAAGTTGAGCAGTATCTTTAGGAAATAGAAGAGTAAGTGGCCAGAGCAGGTCACAGCAGGGTGACATGCAGGCTGAAGGCCAGAGTTGGAAGGAAATTTTGTGTGGCTTAGAACCACAGGTGGACGAACTTCTGAGGGGAGAAGCCACAGTTTGGAACCCTGGAGGAGGGCTGCACCATGCCTGTTCTCATGGCACATCCCCCACATCAGTGAATGCGCCTTACTTGCCCAGGGTATTCCAGCCAGGGTCCTGCCATCTGCACCTATTCTCCACAAAGAATTACTCTACTAAAGCCCATGAGGCTTCCTGGGCAAGACCCTAGGGTCTGAGGTGTTTCTAGGAAAGCCTGGCTCAGTTAGTGGCCTCTGAACCTTTTCTCCATGCTGTCTTCTGTCTCTAGGTCCCGGGGTCCCAGCACACCAAGCTCACTGAGGTTGTTTGGGCAATGTCTCTGGGACTTGGCTTTTGCTCTCACTTCCAGGATGTCACATGTTCTTGCATGACTTGAAGAGACTGTATTTTTGCACTTCAGATAATTTGGATTCAAACAAAAGAGCGGCTATGGTTGATGATGATGTAGGTGGCTGGGAAATGAGTCTTTTGGCCATAGTCTGTAGGTAACACAGGTGGGTGGTATGGGTACAGGAAAACCGACTGCTCACCTGGGAGGCTGAAAGACTGGGAGGGAGGGAGAGAAGAAGAGAGGGAGGAAGATGTTCATGTAGGAAGTTCTGGAGACACTGGGAACAGAGCCAGACTTTGCCTGCAGGCCAGCCTCCCAATGCCAGCCTCCCAGGAGCCCTGTCCAAAGCCAAGTCAAGGATACCAAAGGCTGGAGAGAGGCTTGTGTAGGTCATGTCCCTTCCTGGAGGAAGGAGATATGTGAATTCTTAATTAATGCAAATGTGTCTTAATCATTCTCAAATGGAGCTCCTGATGAGGGTTGCCATGGCCACAGGGCTCTGTCCTTCCACGTCAACCCCACCCGTCTTCATCTAATTCAGGCAGCATGTGCTTTAGCACTGAGCACCTTACAGCTGTTATCACAAGTTACCCAGGCACCTCTTCCTCTTGCCATATCCCAAGAGTCCCTGGCTAGGGATCAGTGATTATGATGAATGGTCTGGTGGGTTTGGTATCTAGCTTCAAAGTTGCCTATGTATCTTGGAGAAAAACCAGTGGGACAGGCAGGGAAGAGGCCATTCTATTATCTGGCAGAAGAGAAAAGAGGTTCATAGAGGGCCAGTGACTTACACAAGCTCATTTATTATTTGTCCAGCCTTCATGATGCTGATGATACTGGGTGGTTCTAGGACATCAGGCACTGAGCTGGGACATCCTTTGTCTCACCTAGTGTAAGGAGGTAAGTGGGGAGAGAGGTTCAGAGATGGTGGGTAAGTTGCCTCAGGTCTCAGAGCAAAGGAGTGGCTGAGTGGGGACTGCAGTTCTCCTGCAGTGTGTGTGTGAGAGCAGAGGCAGGCCCCAGGGTTTGCTCACATTTCCTATCTGGCCCTGCATTAGCAGGTTGCCACAGCAGAGGTGCTCTGTGCTTGCTCTGCAGTATGCTGAGGGCCCTGTAGTATGGAGCAGGGAGCAGGGGGAGGTCAGAGGATCCCACTGAGGTGCATGCATGGGGCAAGCATGTTTTTTATTATAGCTGGAGCAGTCTCAGTAAGTAAAAACACCACAGTTAAACATGTCCTATCACAGGGACTGGATCCACACAGAAGTAAATCTTGCTGGCCTCTGTCACCACTCAGGGATGACATGGGAAGCAGACCAGATGTGCAATTTGTCTGTACCAGCAGCAGATGTGGTGGGGGCACATTGGACCACAGTGAGCACCAATCCTCTCAGAAGGGGCACCAGCAGCTGGGTCTTGGTAATTAATGTCACTTACTCAGCTGTTCCTGTCCTCCTAATTAAAACAAGACGTGGGTTTCTCTGTGGGCTTTTCAGATTCTTTCCATTAGGCTAAGTAGGGCTGTTAGCCCTAATCATATTAGAGATTACACGTATACATGGTCAGACGTTCATTCTTGGAAACTGGGTCATCTGAAAGTAGACCACTGGTTCATCGTAATGCCTTTTTTCCCCCTTGTGGTATACTGGCATTTGAGCTCTGAGCCTTGCACTTGCTCAGCAGACACTCCACCACTTGAGTCACACAGTCCCACCACGATGCCTTTGGGTTCTGGGCTGAAGGGAGAGTCCTGAGCCCAGGGCTGGGAACTGCATGCCTGGGCCTTCTTTCCTTGCTTGAAGCATGTGCTTTTAGTGGGACTTGACCAGGTCCTAGGAACAGAGCGCTTTCTTTCTTTAATCTGCTTGCTTCATTCAGACAGACCTTCCTGAAAATGCTTGCCTTGTAAGAAGTTCTGTGACCTTTTGAGCCCATCTCCATTGGGGTACTTCTGGCTGCTCTAGCAAAGGGATCTTGGAGGTCTAAATTCTCAAATACAGAAGGTTATTGCTTATTCATTGAAGGGTACCAAAGTGTGAGTTTCTGGCTTTCCTCCACCTCAAGATATTTTGCAAAAATCCTTTCTCAGCATGCGAGCTCCATTCCCCTGGGACTCATTGCCCATGCTGGGATCCAATCTGCAGAGGGGGGAAGAGCACAGAAGAGGCTCAGCCCCTTCTTAAAAGCATTTCCTAGGAAATGGGTTGTCTCCCTCTCTCACATTCTATTGGCTAGCAGTCACTCGGGCGCATCTACCTTCAAAGGAGCTCTTCTTCCTGGGTGTTTAGGAGAAGGAATAACGTGACGTGACTGCCATAGTGACAAGCTTGTTCTTTGCTCTTTGACCTGCATAACCCCTGCAGGAAGGAACTTATAATGCCGCTTTATCCATGGGAAACTATAAATCTCAGAGAACTGCCTAGGATTTAAGCAGAGATCTGAATATAAACAGCAACCTTCAGTGACTGAGGCATTTGTCCACATGGGGACAGGACAGTTCATTTACTTAACCTAAAACTAAAAGTCTGAATCACCCAAAGTTAACCAAAACCCAGTTTTCTACTTTCTAGTGCCTAAATTACTCAAAATAAGCAGATTAAGATCCTCCAGATGACCCATTGGGAGCCCGTAGGAACAACCTATAAACAGGATATCAGATGTGGACTGAAGGGCTGAGTCGTCCCATGCTGGAAGGCACATGGACCTGGCTTCTTCTCTGAATACAGTTGTCCCCTCTATCTATTAGTTTCTGTTGCTTGAAGTTAACCAGTCTGAATACTATTAATTGGAAAATTTCAGAAATAAGCAATTCATAGCTTCTCAACTGTGCACTGTCTGAGTATTGTGATGAACTCTCATGCTACCCTGCCCTGGGTGCAAGTCATCCTTGTACAGTGTATCCACTCTGGATATGCTACTCAACCATTAGTCACTTATCTCAGTGATCAGCTCTGCTGCCCTAGCATTGTAGTACTTGTGTTCATGCTAATATTTGATAAGTGCCCAAAACACAGAGCTGTTGATGACAATAATTCAGACTCTCCAAAGCAGAGTCATCCATCACTTAAGTGAAAGTGTGAAAGTTCTCCACGTAAGAAAAAATTCATTTTCTCAGGTTGCTAACATTCATTGTAAGAATGTATCTTCTATCTGTCAAACTGTGAAGAAGAAGAAAAGAAATTTGTTCTAGCTTGCTAGTTACCTCAAAAGTTGTAACCCACAGTGGGTGGTAGGTACTTAACTAAGCACTTAAGAAAGAAAATTCATGAAGCTATAGGATTCAGTACTCTCTGAGGCTTCTGGCACCAGTGAACTGGGTGTCTTGGAACATGTTCCCTAAGATGGAGGAGTGGGTGCTACCGTATTTTAGACACCTCTGCAGAAGGTCTTAGTGAAGTCACGAGGCTCTGTTTGGCCAAGGCAGTGCCCCGAGCACTTTGTCTTCTCTGTTTGGATTCTCAGTCCTGTCTTAGCTCACTGGAACATCCACCTTGCTTCTTACCATGTTTTTGCCTCCAGTCCCTCCCCAGTAGGCCACAAGACTCCGAGGTGCCTGAGCACTGCCAATACCACCATTCCTCTCTGTTAAACCAACAGCCAGGGGCCCCTTCGCCTTTTTAAGGTCAAGTGCAGTGTCCTTAGTTTTCTCCTCAAAGCCTGTGATGTCCAGCTCTAATCTCCTTCCCACTTAACTGTATCTCCTTTTTCCCTGCTGGGCTTATTCCATGGTTTTCTCCCTGGCAAGTGCCCCACCTGACTCACCCCACTACTCACCAAATTCTCTTCTTCCCTTCTCTATGAAGCCAGCCCTATACTTACCTCCTGAAAGGGCTTCCCAGCCCTTTCAAATGTCTTAGCCCTTTATCTGTCCTCTCTTGGGGGCCTTGCCACTTCTCCAGCTGGTAGTGATTCAGGGCCATCTTTCTCCTGGTGTTGTATTTGGCTGCATGGACTCTTGAACCCCAGCACCAACCCCTACCAACCACTCAGCAAATACAAGAGTCACAGTTTCACTAATGACATCTTCACCAAACCACATCCCAGAGTCTGTGCCAAGGTCCTTCAGGAGAGAATGAGGGGTCATGGGGAAAGCTGAGCTTGGAGGGCTGGTAGCAGTTAGGGATGGATGCTGTCTCACTTTCCTTTTCCCACCCTGCTTTGGGCACATGAGGGGACTTCCTATGGTTGGTAGACCTGTCTTTGCCTTGGAGGCTGCTCAGAGACCTTTAGAAATGCTTTCCCAGGAAGCATTTTAAGAAACATTTCTTAAGGCAAAGAAAGTTTTGTATGTGAATAAATAAAACTATATATACATATATACATAGTCACATATATACGTATATATAACTAAATAATTCATATATAATCACACACACACACAAACACACACACACACACACACACACACACACACACACCCCACACACAAAACACTTTCAATTTCTTTTCTTCTCTCTGGTGGAGTTTACCCAGCCCAGTGTTTGGTTCATGGGAGCTGTTCAGTGGTGTTTGTTGGATAAATCACTCCAAGAGTGAGTGAATGGATGAATGAATGAATATACTAAACCAAGAGTTTGTGTGTTTTTAATTCTATTTTGTTACCCAACTGAGGCTCAGCATTCACAGGCATATTTAACACATCATTTGCTATCTGCATTGTAAATTTACCTTTGCTTGGCTCCAGTAGAATCCAGAGGGAAAATAACAGTGTTGGCTATTGAGTTGGCAACTGTGTGATAAGTCATGCCACAGACAACAAAGCATCATTTCTGATGGTACCCACTACCAGCTTCACAGTGTGAAGTGAGTCTGATGCTGCTTGTGGAACTATGTCAAGTAGGCAGTACAAGGAAATTTTATGGAAACCAGAAAGAAAAATGGATTCAGAAAGCCCTGGAGCATGTGCTCGAATGAATAAAGTTTGCTAGGCCTTGGTGCTGCCCAGGAAGAGGGTGGAGTTACCAGCACCTCAGGAAGCAGCAGCCTATCTGGAAAGCCAGAGTGGCCAAAAGCTGGTGGTGGCTGGCAGAGAAGGAAGAAGATGCTGCTATGGGACACTGCAGATTTATACCTATCTCCCCAAAGGAAGCCTGGCTGGGAACCAAAATGAAAATTATCTTCTGTAATGCTTCATTTCTTTGAATTTATGGTTGCAATAACTCCTTGGGTTTTCACTGCCCCAGTCTGCAGACTCAGCAGGTAGAGGCTAAGCATGAAGAAGGCCTCCTGGGTGCTCCTGGGATGGGCACAGGACAGCACTTCTTTCAGAACAATCAAGGACTAAGCATCTGGCTTGTGTCCCAGAGGCTGAAGCCTTGATGTATTCTTGTCTGGAAGTTTCTAAACCTGGGTTCTCATTAGAACCATCTTGGGGCTTAAAAACATGGGTTCTTGGGCTCCAACCCTAAGGATGCTGATTCTTAAGTCCAAGGTAGGACCTGAGAGCTGCATTTCGTGGCCTGCTCTCCAGGTCTGGACATTACAGGGAATGTCCGCTGATTCTCCACCTCAGGTGATAGAGAAGCACATGCCACTCATGTGGAGACACAGCAAAGCCATATGGGAAAGGACAGGGATAATTTGTCCACCACGGGGCACCACCTTCTTCTTGACAGCACTCAGGGTGTCTCACTGCACCCCAGGATACCCTTGGGTGTTTGACTGCAACTCTGTTGGGGGTTCTTCTCCTTAGGTGAGCCATTTTCAGGAATGCCCTCTGCCTTGCTCTCTGGTGAGGCCACTACACCTGCCTGCCAACCTGGCTGGGCTTCTGCCCCTCAGCTTTGTTCATCATCTCACTGCGGACCTCCTGTGGATGTTCTTGTCTTCTACATCAGTCTTTCCATGTGCCCACCTGACCTCCCACCACCATTGACACCCACTGGAAATGGATCTGTCTTTGTTCCAAGAAGCACTGTGTTCTGGCAGGGGTTGGAAATGGTCTCAGTGACAGATAAGGTGTGTAGCTTGGCTTACCAAGGGAATAAGGGACATTAGTGGCTTTGATATCAGCAGGGTCAGGAAGTGCTGGAAATTGAATTCTGAAGGCATCCTGACTCTTCCTATAATAGGGGCCACCTGGCCTCTGAGTCTGCATTCATTAATCAAATATTCACTGACATAGATGAAGTGCCCTTTCCTGAGTTGAGGAGGAGGGTGATGGGGCACTCAGGAACCTGGGGTCTGGAAGCTGGCAGCCACTGTTGGCCTCCATGTACTGACTCTTGGAGGATCTTGAGGCTGTGTGTGTCTACCCCAGTGTCCACTCAGGCAGCAGGGAACCTAGGCTTCTGGACCCAGAAGCAAAGTTCAGCCTCCCTGGCACACACTTTGTGGGACAAGATGAGGTCCTATACAGCAGCTCTGCTCACTACTCTGAGGTCTTGGAGTCACATTGTTAGAGGATGCAGCTGTCACATCCTCTTCTGCCTTCTGCAGGTCCCACAATAAACAAGCCTATTGGGCTCCAAATCTCAGAGCTTTCCTCTGCCTCTGAAGTTAAGAGCAGTTGGTAGTTCTTTTTAATATTCTTATTCACTGAGGAAGGTGCTGTTATCACTCCAGTTGGATACTTGGGGAAACAGAGCTGGTCACCAGATGAGATTGAACCCAGAAAGTTTGCCTCAATGGCCACCCCCTTACTCACTCAGTACACAAGTCCCAAGCCTTAGCCAGCTGCTACCTTCAGAAGACTGGCTTCTTGGTCACTATGTCAGCAATATCCCCTCCACCTGGCTTCTAGCTTAGGCCTTTGCTGTCTTTTCACCACAGTGGTGTGCTGAACTGGGTAATCCTCCCAGGCTTTCTGGGTCCCCACCTATCTAAGAGCTGCTGCTGTAACAACCTTCCTGGACCATGGCTCTTTTTGTCCTGCTTCCCTGAGTTCTCATGGATCCTGAGGAAAGACCCAGTTCTCACATTGCCTTCTACTGCCCTTTCTGCCAAAGGCCCAGGCTGCCTTACCTGGCTGCTCCTGGCTGGTGTGCCACCACACCTGCTCCTCAGCTTCCCTGCTTTCATGTGGTCACACAGGCCATTCCTTGCTGGAGCCCAGACTGTCCCTCTCCAATGCCCTGTGGAACAAATTCATTTGTCCTTTCTGCCCCAAGAGACTAGGGATGCCTCCATTATGCCTCTCTCTCCTTGGCCATGCTAGCTAGTTGTCCCACTAAGCCAAAACCTTTATTGATACAGGAGGGGTCTTGAGGTCTCTGCACTTCAATTCATGACATTTTTGCTGTTTCCACCCAAGGATTGGATCCCCCACCAATTTCTCAACTCTGATTTCAAATCCTTGCTCACGAGCTCTTTGTGTGTTTACTTGGGAGTAAAGTCTGTGGATTTCGGGGAAAGGTGCTCTGGGTGTCCCCCACACCACTGGCCAGGCTTATGTGCTTCTTGGCCAATATCTGAAATTCTCTCCTGGTGTCCTTGGCTGTCTCTGACTCTCCATATTCCACGGCCTTTCCTGATTCTCATCCTCAGCCTGTTCTGGGTCTCTGTAGCTTGTTTCTTGTTGTATCTCTGCTGCCCAAGATGTAAACCTGTCTCTGAGAACATGGGCACCAGGAGGGACCTCAGCTAGGCGCATCATAACCAAAACTCAGAACTTTCCAAATTGGTTTGCATACTCTCCCCATCAGACCCTGGACAGTTGGTTAAATTCTCCCCATTTCTGTGCCACCTGCAAACTTACAAAAATTCACAGTGTTTTGGGGTGGAGTGCAAGAACTAGATTTAAAAAATAAACATTTTATTTTGGAAGATTTTAGATTTGCAGAAAAGCTGCACAGTTAGCACAGAACACTCCTTGATGCCCTTGCCCAGTTTTCTTCCTCTAATGTTATCTTACAGGATGAAGGAGCATTTGCCAAAACTGAAAAACCAATGCCCTTGTATTATCATTAGTTAGTGACAGCATTTCTTCAGATTTCATCAGTTTTTCCATTAATATTCACCTTTTGTTTCAGGATCAAGTCAAATATAGCAGGAACTGGATTTTAAACAAGCACTGTGTGCCATCTTCAGGCTCACTGGTGTTTGGGAAGTCTGATTGGTCTGTGGATCATAATTTTGCAGACTAAACCGAGGGCCAAAGAGGGCCAGGAACTGCCAGAGATCCCTCTCTAGAGGTGGTGCTGGAGGATTTGGGGTCACTTCCTTCCCACCACACCAGTTGCCTTTAATCTAATATAGAGCCCTCTGTCCCTGGCTCCACGTTGTGCACCTCCTTCTTCCTCCTGACACTGGATCCAGTGTGGATAGCACAGCAGATAATTATTTCACTAGGTAACTCTTCTGCTAGGCCTTGGACAGAGTGAGGTCTTGTAGCATCATGGCAATGACTTATGATGCTAAAGATACCTGGTGGGGCTCCTGTGCCGTAGCCAAAATGAACAACACAGCATGGAAAGTACTGCCATCAAGAGGCACCCTCCATCTCAATTTTCTGAGCTTGGACTTGGGATCTGAATCTGTCCTCAGGCCCCAGAAAATGACTCGTGTAGGTTACATGAGAAAGTCATTGGGCCCCTTTGCCATGGATTTTATAACTCAACTGCTTCCTTGGAAAACAAACCAGTTTTTTATTTATTTTTTATTTTTTTATTTTTTTTTTAATTTTATTTTTCATATGTGCATACAAGGCTTGGTTCATTTCTCCCCCCTGCCCCCACCCCCTCCCTTACCACCCACTCCACCCCCTCCCTCTCCCCCCCCCCCAATACCCAGCAGAAACTATTTTGCCCTTATTTCTAATTTTGTTGTAGAGAGAGTATAAGCAATAACAGGAAGGGACAAGGGTTTTTGCTGGTTGAGATAAGGATAGCTATATAGGGCATTGACTCACATTGATTTCCTGTGCGTGGGTGTTACCTTCTAGGTTAATTCTTTTTGATCTAACCTTTTCTCTAGTACCTGTTCCCCTTTTCCTATTGGCCTCAGTTGCTTTTAAGGTATCTGCTTTAGTTTCTCTGCGTTAAGGGCAACAAATACTAGCTAGTTTTTAGGTGTCTTACCTATCCTCACCCCTTCCTTGTGTGCTCTCGCTTTTATCATGTGCTCATAGTCCAATCCCCTTGTTGTGTTTGCCCTTGATCTAATGTCCACATATGAGGGAGAACATAGGATTTTTGGTCTTTTGGGCCAGGCTAACCTCACTCAGAATGATGTTCTCCAATTCCATCCATTTACCAGCGAATGATAACATTTCGTTCTTCTTCATGGCTGCATAAAATTCTATTGTGTATAGATTCCACATTTTCTTAATCCATTCATTAATTCATTAGTTCAGAGGAGGGTGGCTGACCTGGTTCTAGTTCAGTTGGGTCAGAGGAGAAGCTGCCCAGAGCAACTGCAAAAACTCACTAGACTTGGCCCTGTCACTCATGCTCCCTCCTCAACCTTCACACCTTCTCCCCAACCTCCAAGGGTGTGTTGAGTTACAAATTTAGAACAACCCATGCTGATGTGGAGGATACTTTCCTCCCTTCCTGGGCTTATCTACACTGATGAGTGGGCTCCTGGCTTTGTATATATTTCTTTCCCTTCCTGGATGCCTTTCCCCACCCTCCTGTCTAGACTTGTCCTGTCCTACACTTTACCAAGTAGCAGCATATGAACAAAACATTCAGCTCCTCAGGTGTATGAGCTACAGTTTAAGTGACTGCTGTATTGGTCAGTGGAGGTGGAGAGTGTCTGGTCCTAGTAGAACCCCCTCTTGGAGCTCACATACAGATGTACATGGCCACGGAGACTACAGGCAAGAAGTCGGGGCTGCCTTGGGGGACAGTGCTGCCTGATTCACCATAGCTGAGTTTAGGGCTCTGCTGCTGCAACTGTGTGGCTCAGACACTGCAGAAATAGCTGCACAGCTTAGGCAAGGGTATAACAAGACCATTCTCTCTGAACACAGAGAACTTGGTGTTCAGAGAGAATGTTCAGAGAACCCAAGCTAAGGCATAGAGCAATTGTTACTGGGAAGGGGTGGGGTTTCATTACTAGGACACCATGGATTGTTGGCTGGCAGAGATGAAACCCTTGCACCTGCTGGAAAAAGTCAGTCTGTGAAATGGGTTTTCCACTAGCATGGAAATTGGCAGTTTCCCCTTAGGATTCTACCTGAGGGAACTTATTGATTTGACTACTGTAGGGAAATAAGACACTTATGTGTTCATCTCCCCTTTAATGAATAAGGCAATCTTGGAAAGCACAGAAGGACAAATTGTAGATGTCAAAGTGCTTTTGTACCATTGCAAGGATAGAGATGGTCTCTATGGATTGGATGAGGAGAAAATGTCTGTGATTTATTTACTATTATAAAATTCAAAATACATGCATAGAAAACATCTGGGCAGGCCTGAGAACAGCTGTCAATGGAAGTTATCTTTCAGAGCAGGATTGTGAGGAATTTTCACATTTCAACACAACAAGGGGATTGGACTATGAGCACATGATAAAAGCGAGAGCACACAAGGGAGGGGTGAGGATAAAAAATTAGCTAGCATTTGTTGCCCTCAACGCAGAGAAACTAAAGCAGATACCTTAAAAGCAACTGAGGCCAATAGGAAAAGGGGAACAGGTACTATAGAAAAGGTTAGTTCAAGAAGAATTAACCTAGAAGGTAACACCCACGCACAGGAAATCAATGTGAGTCAACTCCCTGTATAGCTATCCTTATCTCAACCAGCAAAAACCCTTGTTCCTTCCTATTATTGCTTATACTCTCTCTACAACAAAATTAGAAATAAGGGCAAAATAGTTTCTGCTGAGTATTAGGGTGGGAGAGGGAGGGGGTGGAGTGGGTGGTAAGGGAGGGGGTGGGGGCAGGGGGGGAGAAATGAACCAAGCCTTGTATGCACATATGAATAATAAAAGAAAAAGAAAAAAAATGCATTGTTCAAATAAATAAGGTGAAAAAAGCAACTTACAAAGGTTGGGGCCACTTGTTCTCTAGCAGAGGCCCAGAAATTCTGTGTGAGAATTTCTCTGTGCAAAATGGTCAGGTTGCTGCAGATAGTCAGTGGCTGCTGGAACTCCAAGACTTCTTCTTTTTTCTGGGAAATCGTGAGTCTGGGCTCTGCACAGAATTTATCTGCTCCAGAATCACAGATGTGGCACAGCCTCACAGTGTCTTATCTTACCTGACTTCCACTTATATGGAAGGTCACATGTTAAGGTGGATCCCTCAAAAGCAGACCTAAGACAAGACCTTGGGGGAAGTGATTCCAGGAAGTACATATGAAGAAATGGGAATGTGGGATGGGTAAACGATGCAAACCAGTTACAAAGGTGTCAATAATCCACTCCTGCGCATTTGCCTCAATGAAGAGGGAACGTATGTTCCCACAAAACCCTGCACACAGTTGTTCATAAGAATTTTGCTCATTATTTCATCAAACCAGAAATAATACAAAAGTCCTTCAAGTGGTGAATGCATGAGAGAACTGCTGATTTTTTCCATGGGACACTTCTCAGCAATAGAAAGGAAGAAACTATTGACAACAGCAATGACCCAGATGCATCTCAAAAGGCTTTATGCTGAGGGACAGCATCCAGACATAAAAGCCTACAGTCTCTGACTCTATTCATGTGACACTCTGGAAGAGGCAAAACCAGTGTTTACTCTGGAAGAGGTGAACAGGTCAATCAGTGGCCACCATGGGCTGCGGGTGGAGCTAGGATGACACCAAGGGGCTTATGGGGGTTGAGGGGTGATGAACCTTTTCGGTTGTTTTGTGTGTGTTTGGTGCCAGCAATAGAACCCCAGACCTTGTGCACGCTAGGCAGTTACATCCCACTGAGTTACATCCCCAGCCTGAAACTTCTGTTTGTGTGTATTTGTATAAACTCCTGGAATTATACACTGTTGTTAACTGGGTTTTAGGCTCAAAATAAATCAACAGAAACAGGTTTTACACCTATTGTACACACGAGGACATTGGGGCAGGAGGCTTGTCAGGGGTTGAAGTTGGACAGAAGCACTGGGTCACCCGAGCCAAGCAGGCACTGCCCTGGCATGGCCCTGAGGTGAGGCATGCAGTGTGGACTTCCATGTTCACTGTGGGGAAGGAGCTCCCACTGCCCATTGTGGGGAGCCGGCAAATCCCAAAGAGATAAGAAAGTTGCACAGGGTTGTGAAGACTCCTCTACCTTCGGGGAGCACACATGTAAATAAGGATGGCCCTAGGGTAGATTCAGAAGGGCCTCATGTTGGCAAAGGCAGGAAGGCTCATGTCTCAGACCTCCTAACCCTAAAGAAGCCAGGGAGCAGTGGCTTATTTGGGAGGTGATGCCAGGAAGTCTGGTAGGGGGTGGGAGAGTGAGATGAGAAGGGTCAGGAACCACTAGAGGCTGCATTACAGAGCAGGTAATAGCTGTGGACATCTGAAGCTCAACCCCAACAGGACCCTGGAGAGTACAGACTACACCTGGGAGTTGCCCTCTGAAACCTCAAGGAAGCTAAGGTGTTTGTCATAGATTCCTATCACCACAGGCTGTGGCTCTCTAGAGAGGAATCGCGTCCTATGTCTTATGGCTGACCTACTGTTTCACCCTTCACAGAGGTACAGGTTGGCCCCTTAGGCAGAGGCAAGGGTCCATCAGACCTCTAGGAAACATGAGCCTGAGAAGAATAGACAGAGCACCAATGTTGCCCACTGCTATAGCTATCAATGAAATTGACCTGTATGAAGAAGTCTTATTATCAGAAAGCAAACATTTTATACTGTCTGTTTTCTGTTTTTTTCTCATCAGTACCCACATAAAAGAGTGAGCAGAAGATGACCTTTCTTGTCCCCCTTTCCCCATCATCCTCATCAAAATCAAGCACGCAGACACAGAATAGTTGGGCCATTTGAAGAAGCCTACACTTCAGCTGTGAGGAGCGCTGAGTTGGGACCAGATCTCCCTCAACAACTCTCTTCTGAATCCATTCCCCACTTCCTGTTTGCACGGTGAAATCACACAGGATCCCTTCCCTCTGGGAACAGACATTGTAACACCCTTCCACAACTACCTACTTTTTCTCTTTCTTGATGACCAAAGGAAGAAGTTTCTTATGGCCATGTCTCAAACCAAAGCACCTCCACGGAGATTTTCCTTTTCAATTTCTAAGCACACTGTTTTCTAAGCAATACAGATGTCTCCAGCTCTCCTTTCTTGTAAGAGATTCTGAGATCTCAAAGGGTGCTGATGGTCCAGTGGCTGTGATTGGCCTTCTTTCTCTGACTCTTTTTTAAATCCATTTCTTTTTTAAATTCACAGTTAAAATCTCCGATGAGGAAAGCAGGCTTTATAAGAAGGGAGATTGCCTTGTTTGCAGAAGGGAAATCTCCTTTTGAACTCTCTGAGCCTCAGTTTCTCAACTTGTCAGTTAAAGAAATAGTGCCCCACCTACCTAATTCACAAGGGCATTTCTTGAGAGGATCAAATTTAACCAGATTCAAATATGTTTGCATAATATTGTTTCCCAAATAACTAATGATGAGGGAAATCAATACATAAATAATATTTCTGCTTTAGAAAAAATTAATCTTAAAATACAGGGAGAGTTACTGTCATGTCAAGAGCTGTGATACAGAACTGAATTGGGAATTGTAAAGACATGGTGACTCTCACGGCTGTTCACGGGGAGCACTGTGTTGAGCCAGTCCCCTGCGTTTCCTCACTCAGTTTTTATAAAAGTTCTGGGTCTGCCCCTCACCTTGCTTTGAAGATTAGGAAAGTGAAACTGAGATGTTCAATACCATGCTAGTGAATTGGCAAAAGGATTTCTAGCCCTTGTCTGCAAACTCTAAAGCCTTGATTGGAGCAACTCCAGTGCACTGAAATGAAAAGACATGGAGATAGCCTGCTTTCAGGTACAGGGTTATGCCTTCTTAATCTTTTTTATTCCTCTAAACCCAGCAGTGGTTTTATGATAATTTTTGGCTTTTACAAAAGACCATGAACCATATCAGGCACAAACAATCAAAACATCAAACAATATGTCTGATGTATACAAACAGTTTAAGAATAGTAGAAAGGCCATGTACCCCACCTCGCCTGAGTGATGGACATTTCTAGTGCTCCATGAACCCCTCTGCTGCCTACCACTCCTGTCCCTCCCTTTCCTCCAAGGGAAAAGCCACTGTGACATTCAACAACTTCGTATCATTGCTTTCTCATACATATGTGCTTCATAGTTTAGTGTGTTTTGCTTTAAAACCTATCTAAATGGATCACAACCCTGAACCACTTGTGATTTGCTCTTTTTTGGCTCACTGTTGCATTTTTTGAGCCTCATTTAGTTAATGTCAACTCATTTTCAGCACTTCTGAGTTTTTACAGGTAGGATTAGTGGTAGTGGGTCTGCAATAAATGTTATGGATAAAATGAATGAATACCCCTGTGGGCCTGGGCATAGGGGACAAGAAGGGAGCTATGAGTGTGGAGGCAGTCTGGAGGCCAGGCTTCAGGAGGTGTCTGCAATCACTCAGGTCTTTGGGGATGCACTTGCTTGCCCTGTACCTGCAGGGTGGTGTAGCTAGGGAACAGAATAAAGCCAGGCATTGCACATTTGAGGAGTCAGCACAGCCAAGGCAAGGAGGGTAAATGTGCAGATAGAGTCCACACATCATGGCAGGAAATTAATCTCACTGCATAGTGCTCACATCTCATCTACCTCCTCCATAATTATATGAAGTGTTCTCCCTAGTTGTGTGTGTGTGTGTCTCTGTGTGTGTGTGTGTGTGAGAGAGAGAGAGAGAGATGTGTACACAAGGAACTCACCTTGAAGGGTCTTTCAGATGGGCCAGCTTTTGTCAGTGATCCACACAGATTCCCTAAGACTTTCTCATGGAGTCTAAAATGGAACTCCTAGCAGTTTTAGAATTCACAATAAGTTCACTTTATTTGTAATCACAAGGTTTGGAAGGATCCTAGTCCAAACTTGGAGAAACCAAGGCTGAAGGCAGGACCCTAAGGACCCCAAAATATGGGGGTATCCAATGACTCCAACTGTTGTCACAGGGGCAAAGGAGAGGGCTGCTGAAACATCAGTCCTCATGATTAATAATTGAATGACATTTCACTCAGTCCTTGGTTACCAGGACCTATGACCTTCATTTCCCAGCTCCTTGCTCTTTCTCACTTTAAGATGGGTCTCTCATTTCAGTTTGAATAGAGCATATCACTCACTGTTCACCTGGAGAGTACAGGCAACCCATAAAATTACAAATTCAATTTAATTAAAGGCAACAAACATTAAATGAAGGTCTTTCCTTCACATCATTCTAGATATTTCAGCAGAGTTCCACCATAAATGTATTTCATTGACCTGCAGTCCATGGATGCAGAGAAGCAGCTCTGGCAACAGGGAGGGCAGAAGGGACACGGTTTAAATGGGTGCCTCAATCAATGAGCATTTATCCAGAGGCAACAAATACAATCAAGCTGCAAGAAAATCAATGTATTTTAAGCAAACTCATGGAAAGAACACATGAGTGATTTTACAGTTTTTCTGCCATTGACTAGGGAGTGGAAGGGACTGCTGAGGGGAATGGGAGCCCCTACTTGATGGCTCCTTCAGTACGCTCAAGGAAGAATCAAAGAAGTCAGTCACTGGTGTCCCAACAGACAGATTGGCAAGGGGACATTTGGAAGTCTTAATGTACTGTCTCCAGAGGATAAAATGATGACCAATAGGAAAAGCCAGCTAGCTGGCTGGAATGTCCATGAACTTGTTGTGGTGTGACCAGTGGCAAAATGCATTGAGATTCCCTTGTGGAAAGGACTCTTCTGTGCAATATATAAACTGAGCTGTTATTTTGCATCTGACCATGGAACATATCATCACATAGACTTGCCCATCCCAAATCAGGTATGCTGGTGCTTGATATTGATTAAATGAATGTACTCCTTTCATGTTACCTTCTTTTTTTCAGCATTTTCATACTTTACAGAATGACAGAGTTCACTTTGACCATAGGATATTTTTAAACTTATGATGTTTACAAAATGTTTCCTTATTGAGATGCATCATCTAAGATCTCATAACACCCAAATATGATCCTCTTCATCATCTACATCATCTATTAACACTGTCGGAACCGGTGTTGTCACTGCTCTGGTATGACGACCTGAATGCACCTGTCATTCTGGCTACCTCTATAAGCTCCTCATCTTCTCTGCTGATGGCTACACAGAGGGAGACATGGGCAATGAGTTCTGCCCATGACTTTGTTAGGCATCTAACAAAGGACAGCATCTTAGTGCTGAGCATGTGTCATGAGCAGCAAACTTGGGCTGGCCTCAGGCACATCCCTGTGACAATGACCACACTGATGGGTACTGAGCACATGAGGCATCATAGTCTGTATTTCTCACTCTACAGAGTTTTTGTGTCCACGACTTCTGAGTTGACATCATAATATCCGAAGGTCACTCCCTTGACTTGACTCTTCATGAACTGTCTCCAGTTCAGCCATACCCATTCTGCCCCTACCTCGGTTTCTTCATGACCTCCCGCACTCTGTGGTGACTTTATGAGCTATCAGATTATAAAAACTGGGGTTTTTCTCACTCATCACCATGACTTCTGAGTGCAGAGCAGCATCAGGCACTGAGTACATCTAAACAAAAGTGTGTTGCAGATAGGAGAGAAAGAGTCCTGCCCCCAATCCATGGGGATGAATGGCAGGTGGGGTGAATGGCAACTGCTCTGGAATTCAGATGGGGCAGAGTTCTTGTAGGCTGTGGCAGTGGTCAAAGAAAACTTTCCGGAGAAGGGGGACCTTGGCTGGCCTTGAAGACTGGGCAGGGTATGGCAAGGGTATCAGATAAGCTGAGGAGGGCTCCAAGCTGTGTTTGAGGATAGTGTGCTTGGACGGTCATTGAACACTTCCCAATGGTGGGACTGCTGAGAAGATTCCAAATTGACCTTCGACAATGCAGGATACAGGTGCTTCTTACCAAACAAAAATCTTTTGTTTTATTAGCATGACAAGAGCACAAGATGTTTACTGGAAGCTTGAGTCTGGAAGGCCCTGAACGGATTCCAAGGATTGGTTACTGGGAAGACCTCAACTGTGAGCATGGGAGAGCAGAGAGGATGGGAATGACGTTGAATTCTCTGAATCTCTGGTGCCTGGCTCTGGGCGCCAAAAAATGCTTCCATGCTACTGGAAAGGGGAGGGGAGCTCACCCCAGAAAAGTCTACCTACTCAGTCTTGCTTTGCCATTTTATATCTTCCTGGGACTATTCTCTAGTAGTTGTGATTTCACTGTGAGTGAGAGACCTGCCTTGGACGTTTTCTGATGGGCCAAACTTGCTTTTCTAACTTTCCAACTGAAAAATATGTTTGTTTTCTTCTTTTGTGCATAAGTTAGAAGCAACAGGAGTTTTCTCAGCTGTACCATCATAAGCAGTTTTGCTTCTAGAACAACCGAGCTGAGTCTAGAAGCTCACATGTGATCGGCAGGCAAATAGTGAGAAAGTTTAATTGCACAGGGAATCACAGAATGAGATATAGCATGAGCTGCCTTGGTGCTATTCAGATCTTGGCTCTGCAAATATGCTAAACATTAACTACGCCCTTTCATGGCACTTTGCTAATAGGGCCCTTCTGCAAACAACAGAAGCCATTCTCTTTTACAGGGAGAGAGACAAAAGTTTGCACTCTGCTGTGGCTTCTGAGTAAATTTGCTAAGCCTGTCACACTTATCTTCATCCAAATGAGTCAGTGTAGGGTGAACATAGAGATTGTGGGGAGAACAAAGAAATAGCAACATACTCACCTTTGCTTGCAAACCTCCATCAAAATTAGGAGCTTCTTGTGCTGAGAAGGGGGGAAGAGAACAGATGAATAATGTGGGAAAAGATGGCCCCATAGGGGAGGCCCAGGGGAGGCAAAGCACTCAGTAGAAGGCCTCATGCAGCCAGCCAATGGGGAAGTGGGAGTTCTCAACCCTGAGAAGGGAGGTTGAGTGGGATCAAGGTGAGTTGTGTGAAAGTGCTTCACAATTGCTAGATGGATTGCTGTTTTTGACCATGGTAGCATGGGACTGGTCTCTATCTGTTCAGGAATTCTGGGCATGTATGTCTGTTCACTTCTTTGAACCTCAACTTGCTAAATCCTGAATCCTCATTCCCTTATCCCTCACCAATGGGGACTGTACAACTGGATTCCTCAGAAAAACAATGCTGAGAGGACAATAAATGGGCATAGTGGGGAGAGTGGTAAGGTCTAGGAACCCAGAAGTGGGGAGATCATTTGGGGGAGATGGGGAGCCACTCAGGTTCTCTGGAGAAGCCTTCCTTTGGGGGTAATGCCCAGGCCCTGTGCTGCCCCCACCTCCCACCTGCTCTCTCATTGGCCATGGCTGCCTCAGGAAGAGTATGGCTAGATCTGAAATGCCAAAGGTTACCATTGGGCACACTGTTCACAGCTGAAAGCACTCTAAGCAGAACTCTAGGCCACAGCAACACTAGTGAACAGACTTTGTTAGCTCAGGTACAATTAGATGGGGCCTCATAAGTCTGAAAAATTTCCCTACCAGGGATTTCTGGAGATTCCTTAGGGACTCTTGTGAGATTAGAAATGCATGATTCAGCTAACACTATTCTTTCCAATTTTCTCTGCTCACACCTGGGGGTTGCTCGTGTCTAGCCAGCAGCTGTCAAATGTCCTGAAGTCTGTGTCCTGGTGGATGCCATTAACTCTCACCCTACCTGAGGCATTCCAGTTCCCTGGGGGCTCCCTTGTGGATGAGAAAAACTCCAGGCTAGTGATTATACTTCTCTGGGTTTCATTGGGAGGCCCTCAATCTCTCAGGACTCAGGTATGGTTGAGGTAAGGCAAGCTGGGTGAGAAATGCGTGGTGGCCTCCAACCTGGAGGGCTTCTTGACTTCACCACATGTCAAGCCTGGATCCTTGTCTCAGAGGCTGATAGGTCCTTTGTTTGCAGGATTCTGGAAGGTGGCCTCACCAGGTCAGCTTACACAACCATGTCTGGATCTCCCATGGTTACCATGACAGGAAGAAGAGGGTATGGGTATCTAGCACCCACTGCCCATGTATGGGTAACTTGAACTCTTTATGGATCAGACCCAGCTTTAGTTTGGGACAATAGATGCAGGTGTACAGAAAAATGGAACATAGGCAGGGCTGAGGGCATCATTGCTGGGGTGGTTTGGGACTCTGGTGACCACAGTGTATGTGTGAAAGGGGAGATGTCATGAGGCAAGAGATTCATCAGCTTGGGTGGTGTTATGGGCTGAGTGGTGTCTCCCCAAAATGCATATGTTACTCACATTTCAGAATGTGACTATATTTGAAGACAGGACCCTTAAAGAAGTGATTAAGTAGAAGTGAGGTCTCTAGGGTGTTCATAATCCAATATGATTGGTGTCCTCATTAATACAGAGCATTAGGACACAGATACACACATGTGAAAACACAGGAAGAAGGCAGGCACCTATAAGCCAAGAGAGAGGGCCCAGGAGAAAACAACCTAGCCAATATCTTGATCTCAGTCTTCCAGCCTCCAGAACAGTGAGAAATATATTTATGTTGTTTAAGCTTCCCAGCCTGTGGTACTTTGTTATGGCAGCCCCAGCTGACTAGTACAGGCAGGACTTTTTCATGCTCCCTAACACATGGTTTTGGCCTTGCACATGTGCCTTGTCTGATGCCTTGTTCATCCAATGCTTCTTTGACTCTGTGGGCCTTCACACACCCCTGGCATGGCTAGGGCGTATATGAAGTGCCCATAGTTTCTTCTTTAACTGACATGCAGCAGCAAGCCATGGAGAGAAGACAGGGGCTCTTGGAGGGGCTGCACAGACCTGAACTTCTACTCTGGCTCATTGTGGACCAGTTCTGTCTACAAGACAAATCACTTGTCCACTGAGCCTCAATTTCCCCATCTATAAAATGGCAATGTTAAACAACATGCTCACCTGGCTCGACTGTGAGATTTCAGAGGGAGGGTCATATGACAGTGTCTCCTACAGTGCTGGGCATGCAGCTGGCCTTCTGGATACTTGGGCTGCCCATTCTCCCTTTCTTAGGGCCACTCACCATCACTACCATAGATGTGGGATGTAGATTTGATTCTCCCATGCTTACAATAAAACCTGTCTCTTTCTATCCAGATTAGTGAAGAGGGATCAGAAATCTTCACTGTAGGCCAGTGAAGAGAGCAGGCAAGGCCTCCTTAGACCCAGTTCTTCACACCTGACACTTGACACCATTGCAGAACTAGAAAGAACATCCTTCTATTTCTTTTGAAGACTAGCATTGAGCAAACCTAGTTAAGCCATAAGGCATACAGATGAGTCGATAGCTGGTGATATGGTCAACTTTGGATTCAGATGGAAGTGAAGTTACTCAGTTTGTACTAGCCGTGTGACTGGGGCAAATTCCTCACCTCTCTAAGCTTTAGTCTTAGATATTAGACTCCAACATTGACAGAGATGACACCATGCAGAGCTCAGCGATTGGCAGCTGCCCCATGTTCACTTGTCATGCTTATTGTTATAATTACGTTGTGATGTATTACTTGGAACTAAAGGGGGAGGGCACCAAATGGATTCTTCAGCCACCAACTTATTGTTTCCAAGGTGGCTTGTTGGTCCATTAGAAATGAAGTCTCACTTTACAATACACACACTAGGCAGGTACTCAGTAGTGACCCTCTGAGTGAGTGGATAAGAATACTATGGTGCTCAGTGACCAGCCTGGGGAAGTGAAACCACTTCCCAATTTTGCGGGGAGCCTGCATCCATTTCCCAAAGCTGACTGAGCAGGAGCACACAGGTAACTCTACCTGCACAGTCATGGTATGTGCAGGCATATCGTGTGATATGGTAATATAGGCACAGCATCCTGCATGTGAAGCCAGGGAAGGTGGGAAAACTGAAGGAATCTGCCGGGTCTGAAAGACCCCCCAAAAACTACCAAGATGAAGGAGAAATTGAGTTTTCTTTAAAGGTGCCTCTCCAGCCTGAGGAGCATCCTCCACCTAAAAGCATGCTTTTGAACATGTGTAGTCTTCAGCCTTGACTCTTCCCTTCTCAAGTCCTGAGCACACTTCTGTACGTACTAGTACCATAGTCTGGCATACATGCCTGCACTCTCTCTGAGGTTCTGTGTTTTTCCAGATTGGATATCTTCCTTGACTTTTTCTCCTGAGGGCCCATCATAGCCTTTGTACCATAGGAAATGCTCAGCAATGATTGATGAACTGCTTTGATGTAGAATGGGTTGTCCCACTCCTTGGAACCTCTTGTTCTATTCCACAGTGATGTCAAAGGACTTAGAATAGATAAATTCTGTGCATAACTAAAGCCTAAATCTCACTGTGGACTCTGATAAACCTTGTTCAACTTTAATTTTTAAACTCAGTCTGCTCCTTTGTTGGGATCTTTTTGTGACCAGCTCTGGCCTTGTGGATCTGGTTTCCTGACCATGAGGTCTCCCGGTAGAGCTCATAAGACCCTTGGAGACATCTGGACCAGAACCATGGAAAGGAAAGCAAGTCTACTGGCAAGGTAAGTGTCTCATGTGTAGTGATCCACACCCTGGCTCAGGCTTCAACAAAGTATCTGGGGAAGAAAGCTTGGCTACCAAAAAGGAGCCCTGAGTCTCTGTTTACCCTAACTGGCTGCTGGGGGCAAGTCACCTCACATGGAAACCCGACTCTGTCAAGGGACCTCAGCCCCTTCTGAACTGGAGAGTTTCTAGGACTACCTGATTAGATGGAAATGAAGGCTTTCTTACAAAGCCTCGTGTCATAGCCAGTGTGAGGGATGCAATTATTTTAGTGCTCCTGTTCTGTGGAATTACCATGTAGAAAGCTGGCTTAGGATGCTGAACTGCTGGATTTTTCTTTGGGAATAAAAATGAGGAGAGTTTCATTTTTGAGCCTTCCATATCTAATTCCCATTTTTACTTTATGGACTAGAAAAATGGGTGAAGAAAGCTGAAGTGGGCCTGATCTCCTTTCTAAATTAAAGATGGTTGCTGGCAGTGACCATCTCTTGCTTGTAATTACACAAGGGCCTCTTGAGAGAATAAACGGAAGACTTGCTCATTGTGCTAAGTGGGAGACATTTTACATCTCTTTATGAACCCTTCAACTATTTAGCCCTTAGTAAGTGCACAGCCACTCTCAGTAGATTCTTTCTACTCATCAGGAACACTTCACAGGCCTATTCAAACAAAAAAATAGATATTGTTTAAAATGTGCAGTGGCCATATCCAGGGAATGAAGATGTTAGTTCATGCAACTTAGAGGAATCTTAACTATCTCATTCAACCTACTCATCATGATTGGTTTAATAAAATAATTTGAACCTAAAAAGGGTGTGGTAGAAACAGAGCTGACTCACTAAACAGTCAGTTCAGTTATGTGTTGGGTTCAGCTATTGTGAGGTGTCGTACACAAAGTCCTATGAAAATGGAGGACAAGCCATTACAGTTGTATGTGAGGCTGATGGTCCTGCTTTTGTGAAGTCATCTCTGTTCAATACACAGATGTATACATATCTTATTGATCTCCGTCCATCCCTCTATATTTAAATTGATCCCAAATGACCTGATTGCAGTGTAAAACACAACATAGTGCCCTGGAGGCAATCAGGGTTGCCACTCTCTGGCATTCATATGGTGCCTTCACAAGCATCTTGTACTCATTTATCTTTGTTCCCTGATGCATGCCTGAGTGCTGGGCAGGCATGTGAGCCTCTCTTTCTGGCCTGGGTAAAAGTGTAGTCCCCAGCTCACTCTACACTGGAACAATAGGCTTTGGGTAAAAGAAGAAACTGTCAGCAGTGCTCAGTTCCAGGAACAGTAATCTCAGCGCCTGGGCTGTATACTCCATGGCCCCTGTATTGTGGATATAGGTGCAACAGCAATGGTAAGCTATGGCCCGATGGACACAGCAGTCACAGTGCTAATCCTGACCTGAAGGGAGGCAGAAAGCCAGAGGCAACACTTCTGAGGTAAGTCTGGGAACTGTATCTCTGTGCTGTGGCCTGTGCCTCTCAGCTCTGATACTCAGGCACACTTGGTAAAGGCAGAGGCACATGAGGCAATGGAGGGGCCCACAAGGAAAGTCAGTGAAGCTCTCTTGATCAGTCAAGATAAGGCTCCTGCCCATGTCACTCTTCACCAGTGGCTTTAGCACTATGGCAGTGAAAGTCTGATAGTGGACATGCAAAGCATCCCAGAGCTTATGGATGCACACAGCTCACTCTGTGGGTTCAGATCTCAGCAATTCCCATTTTCTCCTATGGAGCCTCCAGTGCGTGTGGTCATGGGCAGTTATAGTGGATCCCGGAGCTTTCAGTGAACAGAAGAGTACTGTCAAAAGTGCCTTAGCAGGGCACCGTCATACCCCTGTGCCAGCCCTCACCCAGTGTGGAAAAGAGTCTCACAGAGGGCATCCAGAGAGGGAAGGAGGTAGCCACGTGACAATGGCACCAGGGACTCATCCCTGCCTCCATCTAGCTGTCACCAGGCCTTCCACAGCTATCTTCAAGAAATCTGTCCTACTCCATGGGTTTTCACAAACAAAGCACAATTAATTACAGCAGTACCAGCAGCAGCAGCAGCAATGACAAAACCCCAAGGAATTAGCCCTCGACCTTCCTCCTGGAACAGAAGCTTGCTTGGCATCTTTTAGCTCAAGCAAATACAGGTGCCACCTATAGCCCTGGGTTGCTCCTCTCACCATTTTGGGGGTTTGGAAAGCACAGGCCAGCAGCACTGCCTGGGAATGTCTTCAGCCTAGAGCTTCTCCTGGGAGGCACCACATTCTACTCCATTACCTTTCATCACCCTTAAGGTCTCTCTGCCCTGTGGATCACTGTTACACAAACCTGTATGGAGCTCTACTCTCAGGTGTCTGTGTGGGCAGTTGCACTTGCCCTTATTTTTCTGGGGCCTGTCCCAGGTAGTGCCCCATCCTATTTCCCTGCAGTGACACACAGCCACCCACCCTATGATCCTGAGCCCTGCTGTGCCTTTAACTCAAGGTTAGTAGCTCCTATCCCTTCTGCCCTCACTCTGCATGGAGCTTTGACTCCTCCTGCAGGGCTCAGCGGCTGACAAATCCATTACTAGAGTTACAAGCTTGTTTGGCATGGAGCCAGCAGACTGCAGGCCCCATGTGTCTGTGGTTTGGTGTCCATTGTTGCTTTGCAGAGATGAGCAGAATCTTCAGATAAGAAGCTCTGGAAACCAGGGGCTCTGTCCTTCTGCCTCTTGGGCGGCTGAGGTCATTCTGAAGACCAGGGAGGAGCTTTCAAGGGGTGGAACATCACAGCCATTCTGGTTCATCAGAAACTCCCAATGTATGGGAGTAGTGCAGAGGCCCAGCCTTATCTCACAGCAGGAGATGCACAGCTGTGCATTATCGGGAGTCAGTGTGGCCTCAGGCGCTTAAAGGTTTATTGGTATACTGTGTCAACAAATGTCAATACTCACAGCAAATAATGTAGGTGGAAACCCAATAGTGTCCTCATGGGGCTGGCATTTCAACCAGTCTCTCAAAGAGACTCCAAAAATCCTCAAGGGTGAGGGCCCAAAATCTTGGCTGGGGCCTCTGAAAAGGCAGGGTTGGCTGAGCTAGTGTGGTACAGAAACTTTGTCCTTGGTACAGGGATGGGGAGAAGCAATAGCACTCTGACACCTGTGGGGAGCCAGGCTGGATCTGTGCAGATGAGGCTGTGTCTGCCCACTACACCTGGCTCCTTCTGTGGTGCTGGGTGCCTTCCCTTATCTGAACTGCAGTTCTCTCACCTCCTCATTTAGATTATATGAGATCATGTATGCAAGTGCCCAGGGCAGGGGATGCTCAGGCCAGGGCAATGGTGGGTACAGTCACCATGCTAGTGCAGTCCAGGGAGGTGCAGGCTGCAAGGAGATTGCTCTGATTTGCAGCAGACACTAACAGAGTCACTGAGGATGAGATTCAGTCACTTCCCCTGCAATTGCCAAGGCCAAGCTGGTCATAGGATCTCCCTATCCTGTTATCTGCCCTCCAAGTGAGCTGTTGTGTCACACAGCTCCATTTACTTGGTCCTGAGTGCACAAACTTGTGATCGTTCCCATCGATATGAAATGGCAAATGGTCTTGGTGCCTGGCCCTGGAGAGAGACTAGGCAGAACCTGAGAAACTATAGGGAGGGCAGATTCTTCAGGTAAGATTCTGAAACTCTTCCCTGTGGAAAGACAGTGTTGGGATAAAATGGCCAGTTGGTATAATAGGAGTTAACTTGTCTGGCACAGAAAGTTTGGATTAGGACAAGTGTGATGGTGCTAATGAAGGTGGTGGGTGAGGATATAAAGACTTATTCTGTTTCTTCAAACCCAAAGAGATGTAACTTTGGACACCCTTTGAATTTGAAATGGGACATTTCAGAACAAATACAGAAAAGCACATTTTATACAATGGCTCATGATGAATAAACCCAGATATTGGAATGCAGAGGGAAAGGTACAAATAAGCTTTGATATGTCCTGTCACCTATAGGGACACCTAAGGTAACCACAACCACCCCATCTACAGTGCATATGCCAGGCACTATGTGTGTGGTTTCCTTCCCAGGAATTCCCTAGCAATCATATGAAGTGAGCCTTACCATTTATCTTGTCACAGAGGTGAGGTTCAGAGAGGTGCAGGCATCTGTCCAAGATCACAGAACTAGAAAGTAGTGCAATTGGATTCAAGCCCAAGTTATTGTGACTCCAGTCCTATATACTCTGGCTTTCATGGAGATGATTGGGTGTCTATATAGTCTTCATAGGGATAAGATCTTAGAGTATGCTTTTGGACTATCAAAGACAAATGCTGGGTGAGTCTCAGATTTGACTCACAAAGATGGTGTTAATAATTTTCAAAACATTAAATGTTTAAGGTCAAGGGAGAGAGTGGCAGGTGGGGGAGATCAAGCTGTAGTCCTTATTCCAGGACAGTGGTTCTCACCTTTGCTGAATATTGGAATGACCAAGTTGTACCCCTGACCAATCTAATCAAGATTTCTGGGATACCAGGATTCCAGACATAGGGAATTTTTTTTTTTTGGTGGTATTGGGTTTTTGAACTCAGGGCTTCATGCTTGCTGGGCAGATGCTCCATTTAACCCACTCTGCCAGCCCTTTTTTTGTGCTGGGCATTTTCAAGATAGGGTCTATTTCCCTAGGCTGGCTTTGAACCATGATCCTCTTGATCTCTGCCTTCAGATTAGCTAGGATTACAAGCTTGAGCCGCAGGTATAACCGCTGTTAGAGGGTTGCTGCATTCTCGGGATCAGGATGGCAGCATTTATTAACTATGTTCAAGGTGGATATGTGATTCTTGCCCTGGGAGATGACCATACCACTGCTTCAGCAGCTGAGTCCTGTGTGCTCTGCAGTCATTTAAACACCAAATAAATCATCAAAATTAAACCCAACCATTGCTATTCATCAGAAAGAACAGTCATAAGCAAACAAGCTAAAAGATAACTTTTGTTAAATAATGAACACTCGTAAAACAGCAATGAAATGGTATTAAAACATCTGTGATTACTTATTTCTCAGCATTCATCTGATAACTTAAGCAGCATGAAGCAAGAGTTACACTTTAAAAAATGACAAGAAAATAGCTATTCATTTAGTCTACAGAGTAAGGCCCATCCCATTTCTCGGATCTCTTTGTCATTGTCCATGACCAGGGTGAGCGTCCACAGGGTGACTGTTTCAGAAGCACCCTGGGTGTCTTCATAGCTCTTTTGCCTCAGGTCCCCAACAAACACTGGGTTCTTTCTTCACATGCTGCGGGAGGAGCTGCGGCCTGCCTCCCATCTACCCAAAGAGGCCCCAAGACTGCGCATTGCCATGATAACTGCTGAGTGACACGGTCCAGCATTCTTAACTGGGGCAGCACAGCAGGAAGGAACAGGGCCTGGGGACAGATGTTATGTTATTCTGACTTTGCCTTCTCTGGGTGGGACCACCTCCAGACAGTGCCAGCTGGGTCCTTCCTGAAGATGTGCCCTTTCTTCCTTCTCGGCTCCATTTACTTCTGGCAAGGAAGCCATGTAGACTGGGGGAACGCAGAAGAGTCAAGCGGGCCACAGACAGCAGAGTGACCGTGTCCCCTGCCCTCTGCCTATTGCACCGTATTCCATAAAAAATAAATACTTTTTAAAATTTTACTGTTTGTATATTGCTAATGCAGGGGCATTCCAGGCACTGACAGGCTGCAGAGAAAGCCACATTGTCATTAATCCACCAGAATCCATCCAGAGATAGCCTCTTGGGCTGGGATCTTTGGAAGAATTAGCAGTGCCCATCTGTCTGGTGGTCTATACTGTGCTGTGAAATGAAATGGACGGATAAAAACAAAAGGAATCCAGGGGTAGAAAATTCCAGGTCATCATGGAGTCATTCCGCAATCACTTGTATTGTACAGCATCTCACAAGTGTGTCTACCCCTGGCCAGCTCTACCCACTTGGTGCCCACAGACCTGGCCCAGGTCCTTCCCCTCCATGCCTGCCTGCAGGAAGCTCATAGGTGGTTGTTCTTGGAGAGGTAGGCGATGAGGGCGACGGCCACGCCCACGTAGATGCCAGTTCCAATGGTGATGGACAGCACCGCAAGGAATAGAGCTCGCCGGGAGCTGGTGCTGGCCTGGTGAAAGTCCCCCTTGGCTACGGCTTTGTTTGTCTGCAGAATAAGGGAAGAAAAAGGAAGTGAGAGTGAGCAAGTCAGAAGGAACAGGGAGTGGAGAGTGTGTCTGTGGCTCTGTCCCAATGTGAAACTTCAGTTGATTCCAGAGAGAACCTGTCAATATAGGAATGGCCAAAAAGGAAGTGGCATTTGTCCTCCACCATGAGGGCTCTCTAACTGGAAGGTACATGGCTGGTGTTTATCACTGCTCCTCACACTTCTAGGGACAAAAAGTAAGGCTTGAAGTAGCTGAGTGACTACCACGGGTATGGGGTGTGAGGTCTCAGTTATGGATGAAGCTTCTTATCTCCAGGGCCACCCTTCCTACACAAGAACAACAGTGTTTTTTTTTTTTTCCTCATTTGACTGACACTTAACTTTCTAAAGCATGTTCACACTTACCTTATTTAATCTCTATAACCCAGTAGGGTTATGGGGAAGGAAATTATAGTTCTCATTTCCCAGAAAGGAAACTATGGCATCAGATTATTAAACTAACCCCAGAATACTTGGGGCTTCACTTTTTAGTAGTTAGCCATCATATGGCCATCCATTGATTTTCTGACAGTCCCTTACCCCTGCCAGAGTGGCATTGTCAAAATAATTGTCCATTGTCAGAATAATTTCATGTAAGATCACTACCTATACTTTGGAGCACTCAGTTACATGACAAGGTGTTGGTTTAATAAGATTCTCATTTCTTAGGGTCCTGAGGAAAACAGGAACATGGAAGTGGGATGTGGTGTCAGATATGGTATTTCATAGCAGGACTTTAAGTCCATTCCCAACTTCTTCCTTCCTTGCCCTTCTCCACACCCTGGGGGGTAGCAAGTATAGATTAGGGAGATTGCAGTGGGTGTCTCTAGGAGAACTTTGGGAAGGGTAAGATGTGGGACTCATGTGGATGACACCGCCCTCCTTCTTGCCTGGGGATGCAGATGTGGAGCCTGGAACTGCTGTGGGCACGGATCCAGGAGAGAAGCTGAGAGAAGGTTACAAAAGTCTGTGTTGATGCTCAGGAACCTCTGAAACAACACCAGAGCCTCCTGGTCCAGATTTGCTGTGTGAGGAACATGAGCATTTATCTGTTCAGACTCTGCTTGCCGACTTGTGCTGTGACACGCCATTCTTTAATGCCAAAACTGTGGGCTGTTGTGTGCTTCAGTCACCGCCATCATGACCTGAACACCCAAGTCAAACAGCTCACATGGCAGATGGAGAGGGATACTCCCAAGGAGTGAGGAGTAATGCTGAGAAGGGCTAATCCAGGCCTGTGGAGGGGCCTCTTTAGTCAGGGTAAAGGCAAAGCCCACTTAACTAGGGAATGTCCTAACTTGCTCTCATGGGCCATCACTGGAAAACTAGATTTTTCTTACCAGACCTATCATTTATGAGTCATCTGTGATATTTCTACATCTCATGGGCCAGTATTGGAAGACAGGCTGTTCACTCCATGCTACGGATCACAGAGGGTCAAACTCAGAGAGAACTTAGGAAGTGGCTTTTCCTCTTCCACAATCTCTTGACCCTGTTTTGATGAGATTGGAAATCTGTGATGTGTTCAGAGGGACCTCTATCTGCCACCTGGCCCCTTCTCTTTTCCCTAACTTCTGAATCTTGAAAGCTAGATTTTATTTTTAACTCCCTTAGTTTTTGCCTTGGAACTGAGCTTGGGAGCTCACTGGGAATAAGTTTTGATGTAGCACAGCTGAGGGAATGCAAATTGAGAAGCCTCCTAGGACAACAGTAATTAATTAATTAGGTCATAATTAGCTGGGTTTCATTTTATCTAGCAGCACTCCCAATGTCCTGTAACATAATTTACTGTAATTGCCCTTCTTGGCATTATCTCTAAACAGTCCTTGTTCATCAGAAGCATGGTTTTGTTGCTGCCACTGTCATTATCCTCACTCTTAGCACAGTTTCTTAGCAAGGCTGGGGGAAAGTAGGTGAAGGGAAGCCAAGAGGAGGGTGGAGGTTCCTATAGCTGATCAGGCACTTTTCCACAAGAATCCTGCATGAAACTTCCCTATTTCGTCAGTGTTCACACATTTGGGTGCTGACTTTTGGAGCAGGGTCCAAATCTCCCTTGTCCACTGTGGTCTTCCTAAGGCCTGGACTCGTGTCCTGGTGGTATAAAGGAGCAATGACAGAGGTGGCTCCATTTTGGATGAGGGAAACACTTCAGAAACAGACTTCCAAAGGGGCATGGGAAAAACAGGTTTCTCAGAGAAATAACAAGTCTCTCACCAAAATAACAAAATGCAGTTGTTAGATGTAGGCAGTGGGCCGCAAGGCCAGAAAAACTGACCAGACTTTCCCAGAATGTTCTGGTCGATAAGGATGGGGACGGGCAAGTGGCTGGGTTCAACAGAGAGTTGACTAGGCTCCAACCAATCACAAATAGAGTTTCAAGGTAGAATAGTTGGACCTAAGCCAGGCAGAGCCCTATATTACTCCTAGACTTCAGCCATACTATGGCTGAAGCTTTCCTAAGCCCCTTCCATGTGGGAGCTTTTGCATCCTTGTGCTTGCTTTACTCTTAACTCCTAGTCTGGCATCTTCATTCATCAGCTTCACCAGGACATGAACTTGGGATCAATAATCCAGTATTAGTTGGAGGTCAACAGCTAATGATGAATGACCAAGTGTGTCAGCCATACAAGATCACCTCCTTCAAATGCCTCCACGTGTTTTTCCCTAGGAGCTGTTTAGGAGGGAGTAGTAGTCTTCCTGTCCCTTGAGCTGAACTTTGGCCCAATACTGAGGATTCTGAACACACACACAGCACCAGAAAGAGCTCTCACCCCAAAACCTACGTGTCTGAGAATCATACAAACTTTTTTCATTCATACTAGGGGACCTCTGTCTGCATTTTTATGCTTAGTTCTAAGGTATCTGTTCCTACAGGAGTACCAGGGAATGTGTTGTCAAGGCACTACCATGGAAGACAGTCAGGACAGCAAAGGCCTAACGAGCAGGCTGCTCTTCAGCAAAGCTACTTGATGTTTGGATTTCACAGAAGTAGAGTAACTGGGCTCCAAGATACCAAAGGTACAGTTGTTGTTTGCACAGGCCATAGACTAAGGAAAGTGACTTGACACTAACCTTTGTTTTAGAAAATGAGTAACTACCTACAAAACAGCTTGCTTGTCCCTTTGAGACAAAGAAGGGACCGGAAGGAAGGCTTCCAACCTGGTCACTTCTGGACTAAAGCTGCAGAGTCCTTGGCATGTTTTCTTACTATTCACAAGAGATTCCTGACCTGGCTCCCTGGGTCTGTAAACCACAGGCACGGAAGTCGTTATTAGGTGGAAGTATTACGGGAAGACAGCTCAGCCAAGCTCAGTGGATTCTGTAAGCAGCCCCTGTTCCCAGCTGTTCCTACCTACTGTGTTATAGGAGAGGAAGGAGAGGATGGCAAAGGAACAAAACTTATTGGCACCTCCTAGGGGCAGGTAACACCAGGTGGTTCTTGGCTGGAATGACCAGGTGCTATGTACTTGTCCTGTGAGCCTAGACTTGTCTACACCCTGGTCTACATATGAATTTCATGTGGCATAAGTGAGTGTTTGTCAAAAACCTCAAGAAAACTGATCTCAGGCTATGACATGACCACACCACTTATGAACTGACCACTTGCTTGCAGCAGCTTCCTTCAGGTCTGGTGTCCAGCTCCCCTTGGGCAGCCTGACTTTTTGTCTTCTGGGAGAGTCCTCAGCCATCCCAGCCTGGAAGACTCCTTGTTGCTTTATACATGTGTGTGTTCATCTGTTGTTGAAATATAACATCATCACCAAACTTTGCAGCTGGAAGCAAAAGTAATCACTTACTCTTGTCTCTTGTTTTCATCAGGGGCCTGGTGGGTGATTCTGACTTGGGACTGGATTATGATAACCTCTGGTAGATGTCTGCCTCCTGGGATGGGGATACTTGAAGCATAGTTCCTCCATATCTCTCTACCTGCCTTGGTTTCTACCATGGATTGGCTTTTCATGCTACCTCAGAAGTCAGGGGCCCAGGTCCCACAGTGCCTCCTGTCTGCACCCTTCCTACTCCTTCTTCATGGCCCTGCTTGCCTCCAGCAAAGTCCAGAATCACCTCCTAGATAGACCATCTGTCCTCATTGTAGGTGTGCTCTAGGAAGCCCAAATCAAAGGAATTCCCTTCAGAGGCCCCTAAGAAAACTCTTTTAAGAAGCCCCTGAGAGAAGGTTAATTATAAAACCTCAGAGACACACATGGGATTTCTACCTGGGGGCTCTTCTTGCCACAGCAGAATCAAATTTGGGCCAGGCCTTGGGGAAAAGATCCAATTTAGGTTTCCGGGCCTTGGCTAAGAGGCTGTACCTCTGAAGGTCATCCACAGGTTGCTTTCTCTCAGTTCTGCCTCTGCCATCCCTGGATGACAAGAGCTGTGAAAAGGGAGGTGATGGTATATGGCATGAGCCACCCCTACCTGGCCCATCTGCATACAGCCCTTCCTGACTGCACAGAGATGCTTCTAGTTACAGGATCATCTGAGGCTGCTTCCGCATCTGCCCTCCAATATGCTGTGACAATCATGCCTGCCTGCCCTTGAGTTGGGAGCTTTCTCCCTTATGGGTGGTTTCTGCCCTGTCCTTTTACCAACAGGTCAAGTGAAGTGTCTTACTTTCATTTTGTGGGCCTCTTGTCATAAAACACAAAGTGCAGGGGGCTGCCCCAATCTGCAAATTGGTGGGGGCACAATCTGGGTGCCAGTGTGTTGAGGCACAAGTGCTCAAGGGACCCAGGGGTGTAGTTTCTGCACTCGTGAAGGTTACTCAGGTGGAGTTTCAGCTCTCAGATAAATGTCTCAAGGGAATGAGAGAGAACCTTAAAAGCCAAAAGTGAGAAGAATAAGCAATCAGAGCCCAGGAAGGTATACTGGGCTGTTAGGCACAGTTGGGCATAGGGTGTCAGACACAGCCCAGAGGGAGACATCCTTTAAGCCTGGGCTCATGCACCACTCACTGGACCATTTCATGTTGAAGCACTGCATGCAAACTCTGGTTCCTGAACTAAAGAGCCACCTTCACTTTCCTAGTTGTAAAGATATAAGGAATATCCGATTTTTACATTGAAGAACAAAAGTAAAACAAGTGATAAGCCTTATGAAAACAACTAATGTCTTCTCCATGAGTGAAGCACTATTCAAACTGAGACAATAAAGGCTAAGGGTAGCAGAGTGCTTCCCCAGGATGCCTTAGGCATGGGTTCTATTTCCAGTACCACAAAGAAAAAAAATACCCAAACCGAGCAAAGTAAAAATCCTATAAAGAGAATACCCACCGAGGACAAATGTGCTTTGGCTAAAACGGCCAGTACTGTGTCATGTTTCCTTAGGCTGAAATGACGGCCATGAAAAACCAGGTCAAAAGAACATGCCGTCAAGGCCCTAAAGCTTTTGATACACATTCCGAGATCATTTTCATGATAAGAAATGGCCAGTCTGCAGAGGAAAGAAGTCACATTTTCATTCTTTGGATGATATTTTTAATAGCTAGCTGCATTTACCCAGTGACAACTCTCTCCGTTGGTGGTAGTACCCACCTGATAGAACTGGTTCTATCTAGAGGGAGTGGCTTCTTCTGGTGGTATAGCACAGTGCTGTCTGGATTCCAGCCCAGCCTCTTTTTGACACTCCCAGGGGACACAGAAGTAAGGAGAGCAATGAGCAATCATGAGCTATGAGTGTCCTCACTTAGTTGGTGTCATGTCTCCCTTTCTTGCTGCCCATCTGAGGTCCCTAGGTTATCATAAAGATTTGTCTTGCATATGTTGGCCTTCCTTCTTCCCTTCCTCCCTTCCTTCTCTCCTTCCTTCCCTCTCTCCTTTCTTTACTCTCTCCCTCCCTCTGCTCCTTCCTTCTTTGTCTCTCTTGCTCTGCAACTGGAGGCTCAGCTGGAAGTTCCTGCCAGGGTCAATGTTACAAGACATGGCCTTGGATGGCCCCACATTTGAAGAATGAAATAGCTGCAGGATGAATGGAAAGCCCCTAGACATCTACTGAAACTTGGAGAGGCCTTTCCTTTTACATAGGGCATGGCCACATCTCAAGGGTTCACAGGCCTGCAGCTCTCCTTTGGAATCGGTCACTGACAGATCCCAGTCCCCCACTGTGGGACAACCAGAGGACATTCAAAGTCTCTCAGAGGGCCAGTGACCTTAGGCCAACATTTCCTTTAGCTCCAGATTGAGTTTCTGACAAGCTTTTGCTAAAGTGTTCATTACCTTTGGCTGGAAAATAACTCGGTGTTTGAGGTTTTGGAAAAATCACAATTTGCTCTCAGGGACAGTCCTGCTGCTCTGCTTTTCCTTTAGTCACCATCCTTAAGGGTAGCAACCAGAGAGCTCAGATGCTTCCACACCGCACATTGTCCACTGACACACTTGCCATGTTCATGGAGAGAAGCTGGGTCAGGCACAACACGAGGACCGTGGCAGCAAATGCCATTGCCTCCTGAAATTTGTTGACAGACTCCTGCAACATACTCACTGCCTCTTAAATCACTTCTCTGGAAATTGATAGCACTGTGGGTACTTCATGCCCATTTTTCCTCTAGTACCAATATCTGTCTGACTAGATTATACTTCTTTGCATTATTACAAAGGTTATTTCCATTATTTATTACCATTTGACACTCACTGAGCAATGACGAGGTACTGAGAGCTGTACTTAGAGAACAGGCATTCTCCATCTAATATTCTGAATGTGGAAGATGGCCAACCATAAACATAAACCACAGGATGGAGTGGCTCGCAGAGGCAACAACCCCACACTCCAACCTCAGCATGCATTTTCTCCTATGTGTTTAGTTTCAGCTGCATTTTATGACCCCCCCATACCATTTTAGTAACTCTTGTATTTTAAGCTATTAAAACAAACTCAGCTGGTTTGAGATCTTCCTACTGGGTTCTTCTCCTTGCAGCCCACCTGCAGCTGGTTGCCATGCCATCCTTCCCTCTCCCACATGCTGGCCCTGTGCAGAGGACACATGCTTGGTTCTCCATAAACTAGGGCCAGTTTGCATGTGAGGGGAGGCTGTGAGGGGAGGCTATGAGGGTCGCCATTCTTCATGGAAAGCACAGGAAACTCCGAAGGGCCAAGCAGAGACGTGCCTCTGTAAGGGGTGAGGGGCCATGGGCTCTGTCTCAGGGGTTGTGACCCTCATTTAGATGTGTTTGCCTCATTCCTGCATCCTGCTCTCTCTCATTGCTTCACCTCCGCCTGTCCAGGCCAAGAATCAGGCTCTGTGGCCAGCTATCCAGAACCCAATCGTGCTTCTCTCTGATCAGAATGTCACATATATGCAAAATTCAGTTTTTTAAGGAATAAAGATGATCAAAGACTACAAAGAGTCTCATTGTTGGCTCAGAATTAGAGGGACTTGAAGGAACAGACAATTGTTACAGTTGTGTTCTCTCAGACTGAAGCAGTAATAAATGGCCCAACATTTGCTCATGGGCTTTTCCTGTGTCCTTCAATCTCCAGCACTCATCCCCAGCAGAGACCACAGTCCTGACCTACAGCTGCCAAATCAGCTTCTTCTGCTTTGGAATGTCCCAGCAATAGATCCCACAGTATCTATGCTACTGTGTATGGCTCCTCACCTCTTTGTGAGGTTCCTGCTTACTGTGTGAGGTGATAGTATCCTACTGCAAGAATATACAGTTAGCCCACCTTATTCTTGGTTTATTACACGTGGTTTTGACCAAGAACAGTCAAAAAATAAATTAAAAAAAAGAAATTTCAAAACAAAAAGTATTTAAATTCTTGTGTGTGCATTACACAGCTCAGTTGATATGGTGCAGATCTCAGTCAATCCAACATTATCATCAATTGTGTTCAAATCATTGTGTGATCTAAATATTTCCCTGCCCTTAATTTTGTGAAAACACCCCCCAAAGCAAGAGAAAAGTGGATGTACTTAATTTATGTGGTAAAGTGAAAATTTTAGATTGACAGATGGCCCGTCTTTAGTGGAAGTGGGGGGTGTTATGGAAAAAATGAATCAAGCCTCTGCTGTACAGTACTGAATCCTTTGCATCTTGAGCATGTGTGGATTTTTTCAGTTGCACTCTCGTTGGAACTATAGATACTGAGGATCTACTTATTGCAATTTATTGCTCACTCACCTGTGCAAAAGCATTTGGAGTTTAGAAATTGCGTTTATGGATAGAGCTGCTATGAACATTCTAGTCTACTTTTTCTTATGAGCATATACAATTATTTCTGTTGGCTATATAGTTAGAAGTAAAATTTCTAATAATAGGGTAAACATATATTCAGTTTTTAAAATAGTTGTTATAATCAAAGCAACATGCATACAGGGCTTTATAAAATAACATATCAGCAAAACCATCTTGGGTACTTCCCTGTCTCTGAGGCTTTTCCTCAGACAAGTTTTAAACTTTGTTACTGGTTCTGTCAGGTGTTTGTATTTATTTCTAGGCTTATCAATTTGTCAACTGTTTATCACTGGCCAATTATTGTTGTGGATGAATAGTTAATTTCCTTAAAATCCACCTCTGTCTCTTCCTTATCCCATTGTTTCCTTTCCCTTCCCCCATTCTCCTAAATGCATTTAGTTAAGGCATTATTTCAACTAAGTGCATTCTAGTCTTTGCTAAGCCAAGTGCACTCCTATTGTGTTTTTCATTCTTCTGGACTTAATTACTGTAGTTTTTACATCTGTCCCATGGATTTATCTTCTTTTTTACCATACACACCAGAACCATCTCAATATAACCTTTTCCCAATATGATCAAACATATCAGTAATCTATTAATTCCTTATTTCTTGGAGACCATTCTCCTCCTATCCTTCTACTGCTTGAAAGTGGTTGCTCTTTGATGTAGCCCTTTAACCTCATCAAAGAAATTCCTTTTCCTTCCCTATTATGCTATAGTTCTTGTTTTCTGGACTTTAGGCTCATTTCAGGAAGACTTATCTGTGTAACACATGCTTCTGAATCTCCCTGGAAATCAGTGCATGGGTGGTATGCATTTGAGTCTTTGCATGTCTGTAAATGAACATATACTATTCCAATACCTGATTGACAGTTTGGCTAGGAATAAAATTCTATATGGGAAATGATTCTTTCCTTGGATTTCTCACAGCCTCACTCCATAGTCTTCTCATTACCACCTCTCTCAATGGTCTAGTATAATCCTTGTACCCTGTTCATTGCTGTGGACTGTTCCTTCTCTCTGTACAGAACACCCACTATCCATGGTGTTTTAAAATATTTATGTAAAAGTCCTTGTTCAATCTCTGAATTAATCCTTTGCTCATTTCCTTTTTTGTACTATTGTCCACCCCTTCCCCTTTGTTATATTTTATGGGTGATTACCTCAACTGTCCTCCAAGCATTATATGGGATTTTGTCTTGGGTGCTGTATTATTTAATATCCATGGACCCTTGGCTTCCTCACTTTTTGTTTTCTTGTGAGTTCCTGTTTTTGCTGCATAAAATTAATTTCATTTCTAATCTGTCTGAAAACATTAATTGGATAGATTTTTGAGATATTTTCCACTTTCTACATTGTGTCTATATCCAAGTCCCTCTCTGAGACCTGTCCAGGTCTCGTTTTTTCAGGATAGAGGCTTTCTCAAATGTCAGGCAATCACTGGCTGTTATTTAACATTTAAGAGAACCAAAGAGCCAATTAGATGCTCCACATGCACATATGGGGCTGAAAAACTGGAGAGATTTCCTATAGTATTGATTAGGCACCAAGCTGCCTTTTTCATTTGGTAGTTTCTGCATGGTGGCATATATTGGTCTTTCCTTTGGGTACTGTTAACAGTCTGGACTGTGCTCCTCTAAAATTTGCATGCTGAATCCCTAACCTCTTGAATGTGACTGTATTTGGAGATAAGACTTTTAAAGAAGAAATGAAGTTTAACTGGAGTTGTTAGGGTGGGCCTAATCCAATGACTGATGTCCATATAAGAAGAGATTAGGACACAGACATACACAAAGGAAGGACCATGTGAAGACACAGCAAGAAGGCACCATCTACAAGCCTAGGAGGCAGCCTCAGAAGAAATAAAGCCTGCTGACACCTTCATATTTGCAGCCTCTAGAATTGTGAGCAAATAAATTTCTGTTTTTTAAGTCACACAGTCTGTAGTATTGTGATATGGAAGCCCTAGCAGACTAGTGACATTCAGCACCTCAAGGGAGAAATCCTCCAACCTCCTGCCAAAAGATGGATGATGATGATTACGACGATGCCAAAAGAGCCTAATGAGGTAACGTCCTCTGGAGATTGGACCATAGAGAGATACTGTTTGTCTTGCTGAGGTTTCGAGTCTGGATCTCACCTCTTCCCATCATTGTGCCTGGGGTTGTCAAGACTGGATGAAGCCTGAGTGAATTTGTTTGGAGTATATGACTGTCTCCAACTGGGATAAAGAAACGTTTGCTGCTAAGCTGTGGAGCCAGGAGACAGGACTGGGTTGTTTACTCCCCAGTGAAATAAAAACATCTCACTGTTTTTAGGTTAATGCCTTCTCCAGATTGTGTCTTACTGGAGCTTCCTAGGTTTGCATCTGTGAGGTGATGATGGAGTGAATTGGCTGATTCCCACTGGTAGTTTCTTGGAAGGCTCTCCAACTCTGTTGCCCTGCATGGCACACTCACCACTCCTCCATCTGCTCACATCTTTCACAATGTGCTGCCATCTTTGTTACCTGCAGCTCCATGTACATTGTCTTTTCTCTTTGTAGTCTTACATTATTTATCTTTTTTGCTGAAGTCTAAATAAAGTTTTTAGGAAAGAGTAGAGATAACGGGAATGTTCTATTACATGTGTCACTGGAAATCTATCCTTTTATTCTAAATGTCATTCTAGCTCAGGTTACCCCTACCCCACCAGAGTGGCTCTGAGAGGACCCACTTTTTAGAAGGTGATCTTGGAAGGATCATTGAGAAGTTAGAAATGCAGAGAAGCAGAGGGGCCAGTGCAGGACAGGTTAAGGAGCAGGGGACAGTTGTATTGGTCCCACAGTAGACATCTGGAAAGTATCTCAAGGTGTTCTCCTCAAGGGGCTAAGAATCTGAGGTATTTAGCTGCAACCCCTCCACCCTCATCACTAAGGATTTAGCTACTCAGAAAAGCTAACTTTCCCATATTCCTGGTCCTCCCCTGCCTATGGCTGAGCACTCTGTGGTGAGTAGAGGAAGATTTCCAGCAAAGAGTCACAAGTCTGTGCAATAATAACCATGAGTGCCAAGGTTTGTGGATGTGGTATCACCTGTTCTATGTACAAAAAATTGCATTGTAATATATCCATTATTTACCAAACCCCAATCATTTTACTGATAAATTGCATGAGGTCACTTTGGATTACTAAAGAAAGTGCAGATAAAACTGACTAAGGCCTAGTCAGGTCCTAGGGTATGAAGTGAGAAACCTCTTCTGATGTCCCTTCTGGTCTGTAGGATACTGTGGTGATGAAGGGGTCAGAACTATGAGGAAACAGCAAAATAGCACAGTGAAGGAGTTTTGTCACCAGTCCTCAGTGGATCCTGGTAACTGCAAATAAAAAGTAAGAGGGTTCCAGACAGGAGAAGTTAATTGTAAGCAGCAGCTAAGAACCAGGTGTTACCTCAATCTCACCATTTGTCTTATTTGAGGGGGGAGAGGGGGATCCCAAGTCATTAATTCTTTCCACTTCCTTGGACTCTGCCTGGCTTCTCATCAATCACCTGTTTCCAGGATGTAACCTGAGTACTGGGCTACCTGCCCAGGCTTCACTCTTCACTGATGGCCTCCCTGTGGGGAGTGGTGACTGCTCTAATTATCTACTGCTGGGTAATAAATGACTCCAAGCTTAGTGGTATGAACCACAGTCATTTTATTATAGCTCATGAGTTTTGGGTCAGGAATTCAGGTCAGACCTGCTGGGTGATTCTTCTACTTCAAATGGCATTAACTGAGGTCACTTGAATATCTAGCTGGTGGCACAAGTGCTCTAGAGGGTCCAAGGTAAGTTCACTCATACCTGGCTTTAAGGACACTCCAGAATGGTGGTTACTGGTAGTTGGACTTCTTGTGTAGCAGCCCACAGCTCTGAGTGACTGTGCTAAGACACCAGGTGGAAATTCCACAAAAGACTTGAAACACCCCTGTGCAGTCTGTGGAGCCTTTGCCTATGAAGAAGTGTTCCTAGCTCATTGTTTATTAGTCTGTTAGTTTGTGCAGCTGAGTAAATTTCTTTTGTTTTAAGTATATGTCAGAACAACTGCAGGTCCAGGCATGGTAGTACACCCCTGTAATTCCAGCTACTCTGAAGGCAGAGATATGAGGATCTCAGTCTGAGGCTGAGGCATGGCTGAAGTGGTAGACCAGTTACCCAGCAAGTTCAAGACAATGACCCCCAAAAACCTGCAAACATGATAAATGAATATGTGGAAATCCAATAGTGAAACTCATTAATATGCACAATTAATATGCATTAATAATTATAATAAAAAATCAAAAAGCAACTCCAATATGTGTTTGTTCTCATTTTATCATAAACATGGTGCACATGGGCTTAATTTTTTTTTACCTTTTGTCACTCTGGGAGCAGGGTTTAGGACACTTAAATAGACTCCTGATGGGACAAGATTCTGAATATTAGCTGACAGTCTTTTGTCCCATCACCTTTGTGACTTTTAGTGCACCCTGTGGTCCTGGTTCCAACATGATATTTGGGGTGTCAAGGCTGAGAGATAGCCTCTCTGTGGGGAACCAAAACAGACAAATTCAAGAGGACTTGTCTTTTGAATAAACACATGTGAACACATACAAAGAAGCTAAAGTGATAACGAAACACTAATAAAATAATATATGAATTGCAATAACAAGGAAAAGAAATGAAGAGTCACTACATGGTAGAAGGGTAGGCTCATGTTGCTCACTGGGGGCCAGCCTAGTTATAGGTGAGGGCTTTCAGAGGTGCAAGATGTATTGCAGTTTCAAAGAACATATATTTGTTTTCATATTGTGAAGGAGTGAATTTAAATAGGAGCCTCAAGCTGATTACAGTTGACAACAGCAACCAAGGAGGACACTAATCCCAAATGGGCAGGCTGAACTAGTCTTCTGAGTCCTAAGACTTAAATGCTTATGGGAAAGGGCAGGGCTTTTTCCTCACTTGGAGAATTTGTACAACATACAAGCCTGAATTTTCTATAATTCAAACATAAAAAGAATAGCCCCAAACCATTTGGTGGCCCTTAGACTTCTTCTGTGGCAGCTCATTGCTCTGAGTGAGTATTCTAAGAAACCACACAGGAACTCTACAGAACTTGGAACATTTCTTCTGCTATGAGCTGTTGGTTACTGTGAGTCACTGGAACCACGCTACTGACTTGGACCAAACCATTTGTTTCATTTGGCCCCATGGTGCTGTTTATGTACATAAAAAAGCTAGTCAGATGCTGCATAGCACCAGATGAACCCCAAATGCAGGAGGCCATAATGGAGACACAGATATGGTCCTTATGAATTTTTGGTGGGCAGTCAAATATGGCCAGAGGAACCCAGTAGACCTTGAATACACCATACATATCTAGTGCAGCTGACAAATTTGCATCATTCTGTTTATAAAAGTGATGTCCCCTGGGAGACATACTATACAGATGGCTCACTTTTTATAAGCCCAATTTCATAATCAACTTTGGGGCTAGTCAGGATGGCATGTTACAGGCTGGGAAAGGCACATGGTCACAGGGTTAGCAAAGTTCAGAGAGTGGAACTTGCTTTTCTGAATAATATTTGTTCCTATTGCTTTTGTGCATGCTGCCTCATTGTGATTTAATCCAAACCAAGACCATGAGGCCTGGTTCACATGAGGGAGCTCTATCTGGTAGTCTTTCCATGCCAATAAGAGCCCCAACTACTCTAATCTTTTCCTGTTTTAAATTCTTTTACTTTGGTTACTGTCACTGGCATTTATCTGTGGAATGGATATGTCCTGCACTCTGGCAAGATAGCAAACTGGGATTCCTCCAACTGAAAAGGTACAGAAGAACCATATAGCCCCTGGATAATATACTTCCATGAGACAGGTAAGGGGCTGTGGCTGGGTTTCTGATGGTCTGAAGTGAGTGAGGACTTGGTGTTTGGCCAGGGGTGTGGCCATGCACAAGTTCCAAGCCTTAGAGTGTCCATTCTAAGCAAGGGGCTAGAAACTACTCTGCCAGTCTTGAGAAATCAAGAGTATGTTCTGTGTTTGTCCTGGACCTTGAGTCAGCAATCAAACTCTAAGGCCAGGCTAATCATAGCTGTGGGCTCTGTGTTTATTATATGCATGATACAAGAGCCCTGATTAAAATTAAAATATAAATGGATTCAGTACTCAAACAAAAGAGAACAAAAAGATGGCCTCAAAAGATAATGACAATTTCACAAGCTAGAGCTCATGGGTTTCCAGCAAGAAAAAAACAATAATTGTAGTTCAAGATAGACCCACAATAGAACACTAGAAGCTGCATGAGAGGGGTCAGTTTGTTTGCCATCCAAAACATTACTATTATTTCCAGAAGTAAATCATTTCAGAACAATTCTATTTTAATCTCTTTGAGATTGTTTTGGAATTCTATGAGAGCAAAGTTGTAAGGTTCTCATAAACTCTTGTAGAGCTCTATGACAATCTCAGATTTCAAAACAATTGAAATAATTTCAGTGATTAGGAAGGACAAGAAATCCATAGTGAACAAGAGGCCACATTAAAATTATCCAGACTTGGAAAATTACACAGCTAGAATTTTCAGAAGTGAAAACAAACAAAATAAAAAAGCCCAAGTTTGTGGATTGCAGAGCAAATTATTCACTAGGAGCAACTGAAGATAATATTTGTGTGTTACAAGACAGATGCAGATGAAACAACTAGGTAAGCACGGAAAGATAAAGAGATGGAAAAATACTACAGAACTACAACTGATAGAAAGAGAAGAGCCAACATACAACCCACAGGAGTTCCAGAAGGAGAGAAAAAAAAGGGTGGGACAAACACAATATCAAAATGGTAACGGCTGGGCACAGTACAAACTGAAGATGGATATTCGTCTTGAAAGTGAAGTAGTTCATTGAGTCCTGAACAGATATATTAAAAGTAAATACAAATAAAGACACAGCACAGTGGACCTACAGAGCACAAGTTAGAAGACTCAGTTCCAAGCCCTTTATATCCCCATTTTGTTCTTGATGAGTACATAAAGTGAACTTCTTATTCATAACTCCAGCCCATCTACAGACGTACAACTTGTTTTCTTTACTTGGCTATCTCAATAGGAACCTCAAATCCAGTGCCCAAAGCTAAACTTTTCATCACCCTTACTGGCCACTGCCCCTTCGACCCTTCACTCACTGACCGTGAAGCTAGTCTCCCTCATTTTCTGGTGATCTCTCAGGATGGCAGGTTTTGCCTAACAGCCCTAAATCCAGATTTTCTTTTATTTCTCTGATACCATCTTTGACTAAACTACTCTTCTGTCTCCTGTCCTCACCTTGGCTAGTTTGGAAAACATTGTGCAAATGCACATCCCACAATTTTTTCCATTTTACTTATCTTCCCTTTCTTGAAACAGCCCTTAAGAAAAGTCCCAGCTAAGGGGACCTCCAAGGCCTACATGGTCTGGTCTCTTCCACCTCTCTGTTCTTGCTGTTTTTGCTCCAGTCTCACTGAATGTATCTCTCTGTACTTTAGTCTCAGCCTGTAGTGCCCCAACCCAAGCTATCTCCTCAGTAGGATGTCTCCCAATCTCCATAAAAGTCTGGGGAAGGCTTTCCTGGCTTCTGCTACCAGTGATGGCTATGCTTCTCTGTACCATGTTTTTATAGGACTGTGACATTTTTGTTCATGATACTGACTAAGTGATGCTCAGTTCCCTGCTAGACTATAAGCTCCAAGAGAGCAGAGGCCACCTTTTTGCTCTTTTAATGTTCAACAATTAACACAGTATCCTGCTCATGGATGACACTAAACCTTATTCCTTTAATGAAGGAAAAATTTTCACAGGCTCTTATTTTGCACTTGTGTTCAAAACACTTGGCTGAACCAGTACCTTTCCACCCTGAATTCAAACAGCATGCCAACTGTGAAAAGAACGATACACAGTGTAGACACTGGCCTCCACCAGCTGTAACATCACAATGTTGACTGTGGAAATTGAGTCTGGCTCCAGCCGCTTGGCTTCTACTTTGCTGTACTTGGTTTGGATGCTCATTTTGAACATTCAGTTCTTCCTTTTTTGATGGCTTGCTTAGCAAAGCCATTGCATCTGAACTTCCTAAAATCATTTTACATCTGCAGCTGGAAAATAGCCATGCTGAGCTGGTGCTGGGCTCCCTCTTGACCCATCTGGTCTCCTTGCTGGAGCCTTGTTGCTTTCTGATTGGCAGCCAAGTCTGCCAGCTGGGCTCATGCCCCTCCTTCTTCCACTCTCTCAGGGACCTGATGTTTGTCTATTTTCCTGCAACAAAAGTGTGCCTTAGCTACCCCAAAGGTGTGATGACACAATGGCAAAGGCAGGATCAGGAGTAAGAATTTTACACTTAAGTGAAATGAAACCAAGGTGGCTCCGGTCAACAGCACCAGGAAGGTGCCACTTACTCTATGTGTCCTCATATCCCTAGTGATGTGGGTACACACCCCAAGGGGACCCACTGTAGATCACAAACCTCTTTTAATAGAAAGTGTCCACTTAGAGAGAGAAGATTCAGTTAAGTTGATTTTGCTTCCCCCTGCCCTGTCTCCAGAGGCATGAGTCAGACTACTATGGCCAAATGCTTGTGTTCTCCCAAATTTATTCATCAAAGCCTAATACCCAAGGGGACGGTGGTAGGAGGAGGGTCAATAGATTTTGGAGGCTAAGTGGGTTCCTAGGGGTCATGAGGGTGGAGCCCCCATGATGGGATTTGTGCCCTTATTAGAAGAGAAGACATGTGAGGACACAGGGAAAAAGTGACTGTCACCTGGACTTGGCCTTCCAGCCTCTAGAACTGTGAACAATAGATGTGCATTGCCTAAGCTACTCAGTCTACAGTGTCCTGCTAGAGTAGCCTGATCTGACCAACACACAAACCTCCTCCACCTCCCATAGGCCTCCTTTGCAAGCACCTAATTACTAGTATAAAGCATCCGTTTCCTGAGGCACTGGGGTTTGAATGCAGAGCCTTGCACTTGCTACACAGGTGCTCTACCACTTGAGGTACACCTGCAGCCCTTTTGTACTTTAGTTATTTTTCAGATAGGGTCTCATGCTTTTTTTTATTTATTTATTTTTGCCCAAGGCCAGCCCCAGACCATGATCCTCCTTCCTTTACTTTCAGCATAGCTGGGATTATAATGTGCACCACCATGCCCAACTTGTTTGTTTAATAGGGTTCTCACTAACTTCTTTGCCCAGGCTTGCTTTGAAATGTGTTCCTCGATATCTCTGCCACCAAGCAGCAGGGATTATTTTCTGAAATGGTTTGAAGTGTTTCCTTCTCCTTCTTAATTCCTTGACAGCTGCTACGTGAGGAGCATTCAGATATCTCAGCCCTCTATTGAAAGGTCCCTCTTCTTCACACAGATACCCATGGACCACAATCTCTGTGCCACAATGGGATATATACCATTACCCCTTCCCAGAGAAAGTGTTTGATTTACAGAAAATGATCTTGTAGTATTGCTTTTTTGATGTGTGCCTGTTGAGAGGAACCTTGCCTCTGAGGCACAATTTGATGCGATATGTATGTGACACAAACAGATTCTCCTTGGTTCTGCCATATGCACACATTTCTGCTTGGGTGAATGAATGTCAAGCTATCCAGAAAGCACCTCCATGTGCTCTGCCTAGGTGCACACACACTCTTCCACTGTTTAGTGCCCTGGGTCCCCTGCCTGGAGACCAGAATGCAAAGTCACATTGATTTCTTTATTAGACTATCTAATGAAGTGCTGATTGGAATGAATTCAAAATCAAGCACAGGAAATTTCCTTTTACTGGACTCAAAAGAATAAGATCCAAACAAATAAGTTAGGGTCCCCTCCCCCTGGAGCAGTACTGTGTGTATGAGCAGTGCTGCCTGCAGTGCTGCCCGCAGCTTGTTGGAGTGTGCACACTTTGTGGTCTGTCCTTGGGTCCTCCTGGTATTAGAGGGATACCCAAGAGTTCCTCGGAACTCTATTTGGGGCTTCCAAATGAAAAGCTGGATTTGAAAGGGCAGATCTCCTCTCCCATATCTCATTGACTGGAGAGGAGCTCAGATGTGGATGTGAGAGCTTCCCAACGCAGGGCACAGTCCCACTCCCTTCTCTCCAGGTGGACAGAAGTAGCTCTATGCAGAACAACGTTGTATGTTAGGATCCTTAAATAATTGGCTTCTGTCTAGGTGAAAGAGGGCACCTTGATTTCTGCAGACTTGTAGGAGCTGGCCAGAACCAGCTGCCACTGAAGAACTCACAGCTGGATGCTTTGTTACTGGGTCTGTAGAGAAGCGCACCTTCAGCCTTGAATACAAGTTAAACGATAGCCACATGTAGTTAGATGTGTGAGGTTCTCCTGGCCTGACTCATGCTGCTTTTGGCTCAGGTGTGGATCTGGGTTGAAGTTGGGAAGAAGATCATCTGCTAGTTCAGATGGTTGAGGAGCCCAGAGAGTTCAAGGCTGAGAGCTGGCCTCACACAATGGAAGACCTTTCCCCTGTCACTCCCTTCCCTCCAGGCTCCATCTCTCCCTCTTTCCTTCCTTGCTCTGGAGCCTGGGATGATTTTCCTTGCTGAGCTGCATCAGTGGGAGCTGCAGTCACAGGAACAAACGGTACCCATTCAGCCATCGGCATCCTGACCGGACGCGTGGGCCTCTTGGGTAGCAGTTGAAAGCCAGCTATTTGGTCTACTCATCCCATGTTTTGGGTAAATGGGTTGCTGTTCCTATTCAGATGATCTCCATCCAACCGGGTGCAGATGCTTTCAATTGAAATAATGATGATTAAAGTAATTAACAAGGGTGTTTTGCCTGGAATGGTGGCAATATCCTTAAGGACAGTTCGTTTGGCATCCTCATCCTAACAGGAAGCTCAATTCACCAGTCAGGAGAGAGCAGTGATGACAGTGTTGTCCATCTGGCTATAGTTTGATCACAGAGGCAGGGCTGGTAACCTCAATTTTTCTAATGTTTTCTTTCCAAAGTGCCTCCCAAGCATTTCCTGAACATTTTTTCCCAATGGAAGACCATTTTTCCAGAGTCAGATTGGTAGGGTTCAAATCCATTGCTTATTGTGGCTTTCAACAAGTTTGTTTGAATTTCTGTGCTTCAATTTTATCATCTGTCAACTGAAGATAATGAGTCACTATCTAATGGGTCTCTGAGAGCATTAAAATGTTAACGTATGCATGCCGGTCTTTAGAACAGTAGCTAGGACACAGTGGTGAGTGTTCTGGTGAACTATAACTATGTACGTAAGTACACTGGTGGTTTAAGACAATAGCCATTAGATGCTCATGGATTCTGGGGTGAGGCATCCAGGCAGGGCTCACAGGGGGACTTCTTAATAGTATCCACCTGGAGAGTGGGTGTGCCTAATGGATCAATTTGGCTTTTCTCAGATATCTGGTACCTGGGGTGAGATGACTTAGAGATCAGGACTGTCACCTAGAGCACCTACAAGTGTTGTTTCTATGTGGCTTGAGTTTTCTCAAAGCATGGTGGTCTCTGGGAGAGGACTTCCTTATACAGCACCTCAGGATTCCAAGAGTGAGTGTCCTAGTGGATAAGGAAGAAGTGGCAGGGCCTTGATGAACCTCAGCCTTGGAAGTCACACAGGTCCCTTGTTCGTGCATTCTGTTGGTGACAAATAAGGCATTAAGTGCATCTTGGGAACATGAAGAGGAGATGTGAGCTCTGCCCTGGGATGGAGCAAGGGAAAGGCTGCACTGCAGAAGAGCATGTGCAATGGGAATCCCGTCATGGCCATCTTAGCAAGGTACAACTTGCCACGATAAGCAAAATATTTTCACATAGCTTCTACTATCATCTGTGTGGTCAAGAGGAGACTGAGGTTTAACATTGGCCTTGCTTGAGGGATGAGCACATGGACGTTAAGTAGAGTAGATAATTTGCTCAGAGTCGTGCACTTAAATGAGAGTGTGTTAAGAACCCAAAGTGTCCTGAATTCTGAACCATCCATTGATGTCCCCTCTAAATGTCCTGTTGGCATTTGGACGTAGCTTGTTTTCATGATTGTCTTTTCTTCCATAGCATAGAAAATCTAATTTTTACATTTTAAAATGCATGAAGCTGCAATGATTAATCACCACTAGGACTCAATATTTATTTTTTTTTTCAGTGCTGGAGATCAAACCCTGGACTTCTCATTTGATGCCTGATTTTCTGTTGAGAAATCTGGTGAGTTGTGGGGCAAAAGGGAGAAATTAGCCTCACACAATTAGGTTGAAAACATATTTTTAACACTCTTTACCCAAAGCTGTATTTCTTCTTCTTGTCAAAAGTGAGTAATTTTCTGTAATACTGTAATGGTGGGCACATAGCACTATGCATTTTTCAAAATCCATGGAACTTATAGTACAAAAAGTGGATCTTAATGTATATAAATAAAAATGTTTAGGTCAAAGGATGCCAGAACGGAATGCAGATTACAACAAGATTTATTACAAATTTATGAAACAATCTCACTGGGCGGGGAGGTTGACCTAAGTAGCTCTAGGAATGAGAGGAGACTGTGGACTAGAGACCAAGTAAGTTCTGCTCTTCAGCTGATAAAGTTCTTTTCCGTGAAGACACAAGTCAACAATTTTGAAACTACTCATTTAAGATCAAATTGAACAACTGAATAGATGGATAGTGAATGGTTGAGGCCAGGTTTCTTACTGTAAAAGCAGCAGGTCACAGGGAAGTAAGGGAAGATGGCTACAATTATGTGTGGTTGAGATTAGCATTGGAAACATCAGGATGAACATATGTTTAGCTTAATTTAGCTACAAGTGGATATATATATAAATGTACACATAATTAAAAGATTATGAATACAGAAATATTTCTACATATTTAAATGCACAAATACCCTATATATAGAACTAGCAACATGAGTGAGTATACACATGCTTATTTCCTAGCTCCATCACTGGGACAGCCAAGAATCAATGATACTCTGGTAGAAGCAGGCACACACAGTGGCCAGATCTTGATTTCTAACATTGTTATTTAAAAAAAGAAACCAGGGTTCCATGGGCAAACAGCTGTTTCTAGGAATTCAACAGGAATTATGAAAAAAGAACTTGGAGCAGCATCTTGTAGAACAAAAAAGCCAAGAAGTGCTTCTAAAACAAAAGGGTGTCAATTAGACACAGACCAATGTGAAAAGCTCCCACTAGCCACAAAATATATAATCTGGCTTTGGTCTATAAGGCAAAGAACAAAAATAAATGTTCAAGCATCCACGAAAATGCTTCTGAAGTTTTTCTGGTTTTTTTTTTTTCATGATTTATTGCACTGTCCAAAACCTTAATGGTGGTAAACAGAATCAAACAAACAATGAAAAAAGTCATACTAAGACTTCAGGGTGCCAAATTTGTCTTAGTCAATGGTAGGCTGATGTCTCAACTTTTTTATTTCTCTAAGTGTGAGAGCCTGAGTCTCCCTGTCTCTCAGACCAGTGATCTGAAGTACAGGTGCACCAAACTGCCTTCCTGCCAATAGATGCTGGAACCTCTTTAGAAATCTTGGGCTTGGCTCTTGAGCATTTGTGTAGAGAAACCATGCCTTGGACTTACTGTCCTTGTGGCTTTAATGTGCAGTGTAGGTACAGCTGTCTCTGAAGACTAATAGATGATCACTGTCACTGTACAATGCACCCTGTAACATTTGAGCTGCAGGACATAGGCATCAGTCCAGATCTCTGTTGGGATACATGTCCTTTGTTGGCCACCTAATAACCCTGTCCTGAGCCAGGTCATATTTTCCCTGGTCACCTCTCTCCTGGCATCTCTCCTTTCCCCATGTTTCCTGGCATCTCTCCTTTCCCCAATGTTCTGTGCTGCACTTAATGGTTGGCATTGATCTTCCTCCTGAGACAGCAGCTGCACCTACCACCATGATGGAAAGGACTGCAGGGCGATCGGGCCCAGGTGATGACATCTTGGTATAGGTTCTAGATGTTCTGGACCTTGACACTCCTGGGCAGCCTCTGCATGTATTTCACAAATAAGACTGTGTGCTCACAGTGATGGAAAGCGTTTTATATCACAGCCCCAACCTCTGGTATCCACTTTACTACGTCATTCATCTTGACTATTGCTGCTCCTTTTTTTTTCTGTTGGTTGGTTTTCAGTAGTAATCACACCCACTGATACTCATCTGGAGGCACATTTAAAAGCATACAAAATCTACTTTTACCTGCCACCATATTGCTGCTCTCAATATATTTGCACTTTTGTTCATTACTGTCCCTTCTTTGAAAAATCCAATTTCACACTTGCTAGGGAATGATTCAGAATGATGGTGCAGCTCCTGGACTCAAGAGGCAAGGAGTTGTTCTGTACCCTCCTCCACATTTGCCCTCATATGGTGGCCACACTGGGATCTCCTCCCCCAGTGGAGATCTCTTTGGCCCCTTTCCTTTTCTACTCTTCCATAGGTGGAGAGGGCAAGTGTCTGATACAGTGTCATCAGAACAATGTAGGACCTTTGCAAACACTCGGGGACTCCCCTCAACTTCTGTGTTGTAGGAGAAGTGAGGTTGGTTTTTACCTTCCAGAGCACAGGAAGTCTCTCCCTTGGGCACTCACTGCTCTTGGTGGGCAGCTGTACTCTCGGTGGCTGGTTCAGTGTTTGGAACTCAGTGTGGACTCTCTAGCCAGAACCAAGGACATTTACCCTGGTTTTCTCTCCCATCCCATCTTCTCCCTTTCCCTTACCACTGCTTGCTCTTCCTGGCTGTGTGTGGGTTCCTCTGTCCACGACAGCCATGCACAATCACAAATGCACTTGGCTTTGGGACTCATTGACAGGGCTGGTGTGTGCTGGCTGCTTTTCCTCTGCAAGTGAGGGGTGACTAGTGCTTGTTTTGCTCAGGTGGCACACTCGCCTCCACCTTTCACGCCTGCTTGAGGCTAGGCAATGTGCTGAATGTAGTCCTGACGTGGCCATTGACTAGTTGTGGCTTCAGTTAAAGCTTTTAACCCCTCTGAGTCTCAGCAGATTTGAGGTGGTTTATGATCATCCCAGGTTGCATCCATGCAGTCCTGACTATGGGGAGTGGTAATGGGGAGCCAGGTGATGTCCACAGTCAGCCTGGTGGATAGACAGCTGTAACTGGCTACCACTATCTCTGTTCTAGTGTCACCTGTAACCAATGATACTTGCACACCCCCTGATTCTGGACCTTTGCCTGCTACCAGCTGGCCGAGCACCTGTTCTGCTCTTTGCTTGTTTGTCTTGTTCCTGGGACATCTGCCTCTTTTTTCATCCATTTAAGCCTAGGACTTCAGCTACTTGATGTGTACCACAGGCAGGGACATCAGCACTGGGCAAGGCTGTCTTCTGTGACAGAAATCTGGGGAGCCCACACCATGTTGGAGTTTCCTAGGACAGCAACAGGCTCCATGGAGAGGATCCCATGACCAGATGAGACCTCTGAGGACAGAAACTTTAGAAGGGAAGGGTCATTTTGTAGTCCCATTTCCCTTCTCTCCATAGTCTTTGCTTTTCACAGAGAAGAGCTGTTAGAATGAAGGGAAGGAGGCAGATGAAACCCTGCTCTAGGTGGAAGCAATGTGAAATTGCCATGAGCTATATCCAGGGCATGTTTCTTCTGCTGCTATTCATTCATGGATATCCCTCTTCAAGGCCAACATCTCCATCCCAGCTGCAGGGAGGATGAGGTCGCAGTCAGATTTCTCACAGGGCATTGTCCCAGGCTGCAGGTACTTCCTACTCAACAGTTTCCCAGGGGAATGTCACAGCAATGACTGCTGCTGTTGGGGTCAAATTCCCAATAGTGTCCTGAATGGTCTGCTGAGGGCTCTATTGCAATTTATGATTTCCACCTGCATTCTAGGGCATGAAGTGTCTTTACCTGATCAATATAGGTTTCCAACTATGACACTACACTAAAATCACTTCCAAAATGGGTATATGAAAAGAAGTGGAAAATTTTTCCACAAATAAGTATCTCATTTGCAGTATAGTCTTATATGAGAGTGAATATTAACTTTCCTCAAAACTACATTCAATTGGACTATTGTTTGTAGAGTCTTGAAAGTCAAACAATAGTGAACACATAGTGAAGGGAGGATAAATGGATAAACAAGTCATCTTTATATGGGTCATTTCATGGATGTAATAAATGTAATAGGGGCTCCATACACCTGTAATCTCAGGTACTGTGGAGGCAGACGTAGAAGGATTGAGGCTCAAGGCCAGCCCAGGGAAAATTAGTGAGAGAAAATCTATGAAAATCAAACTAAAAGCAAGACAGCTGCAGGTGTGGTTCAAGTGGTAGACTGCTTACTTAGTAAATTCAATCTCTGGTGTTACAAAACAAATAAGGAAAGGAACAAAAACCAGTAATAGGAGTTGTTATAGGTTGGATCTGAAATGTCCCCCAAAGGCACATGTATTAAAGCTTATGGTACTATTGGTAGATGGTGGAACCTTTAAGAGGTGGGACCTAGTGGGAGTAAATTAGTTCATTGGGGTGTGCTCTGGAATGGGATATTCAGATCCTAGCTTCTTCTTTCTGTTTTTTATACTTGGCCATGAAGTGAATAGGCCTTTTCTGCCTGTGCTCCTGCCATAATGTACTGTGTTGCTATATGCCCAAAACAAAGGGGCCAATTATTTATGGATATGAACCTCTAAAACTATGAACCAAAATAAACCTTTTCTCTTTAAAAATTGATTGTCTCAGGTATTTGTCACATAATGGAAAGCTGGCTAACACATGAGTTAACTATTAAAAGTTAAGAATATTGGAAAGTTTCGTCAGTGAAAATACTGAGATGCAAAAAGTGGAAATGAAAATGAGACGGTGACAGGACCCTACAGAGACAGACATGCAAGATGCATGTGTATCATGCACAGATGTGCATACACAAATGGTCAGTTACAGAGGCAGCAGAAGTATGGTCAAGCCTGTGGGCAACACAGATTACCTGGGGAGGGCACTCACATAAGGGCAGCAGGACCCATGCACAACACAGAGGGGAGAAAAGTTTGCACTAAAAATAAGAGGCATATATGAATAATTACATTGCCAATTGTGTAAAATTATGTGTCATATGAGTGTAATAAAAATAAAGTTTATGAAAACTCCTTATGGCCTCCTTTGTTTGGCCTCCTCCCTAAGATGTGTTTCCATTTTAGAAACTTAAATGTTTAACAGGAAAAATGAAAACTGAGGGAAAGGCCCATCCGGCAGAGAGAGGGTACCCTCCTCATTGTTGGATGAGGAAGATGTGTTGAGTCTCCAGCCAGCATTTTCTATTCCAACAGTTCCCATTCTTTAGCATTACAGTGGGAACTTACACATGCCAATGAGAGAATGAAGAAGCCATTCAGAAAAGCAGACTGTTACGACATCATCAAATAATAAAATAAAGTTGCTTTGGTGGGAGGCTCTGGGAAGCATGTGAGCCATGGGATTTGTGTTAAGACACGGGATCTGCACAACACAATTTTCTCCTCCTCTGCCTTCTTGTCCTGGCAGGAAGACAGCACACTTGGTACTTGTGTTTTCATAAATCACGAGGTCAAGTCAGTGCTGGGCCCACAACCTGGCATCCACAAGGGAGGTTGCTACTGGCTTCTGTTCCTGTATCTTGGAAGGATTGGTGCTGGCAGGGTGATGGGTGGTTGGAATCCTAGGCTTTATTCCCAACTGGGGATGGCTGGCAGGAGCAGGGAGGGACTGAGAGCAGCCAGGCTGCCTGGTGGGAGTGGCTTATGCAGATGGAGTCTGCAAGACACCAGCATAAGCTTCTACTTTGTTAAGTCACTGTAAGATGCTGCACAGTTAGCTCACATCCACTGTTAAGTGCCATGTGAAGTTTCCTTTCAACAATTGCACAAGAGATTCCAGGACTCCTCTGCATGGCAAATGGCAACTTTGACAGACAGGTTCACCAGGAGAAAATGTGGGTGACTAAGCTCATGGACAATAGGCTAATAGCTGTAATATAAAAGTGTCTTCAAATCAATACAATATAAAGAGAAGAAAAATGAATACATAGAAAGATGTTTAACTTTATAGAACCAAAGAAATGCCAGTAGAAAAGCAATCAGATCTCTGTTTTTATCTATCAGTTTGTTAAAAAATGAGCACAAGCCCGGGTAGAGAAAATAAGCACCCACATTTTTGTTAATGGGAATAAAAACTGGTATAGATATGTGGAGGGCAATTTACAGTATCTAACTAAATTTACATGTGAATAAACTTGATTCAGTAGAATCTCACTTGTGGATATAGTTGTAAAAGGGGAAGTTGAGAACAACTTCATGTTAGTTTTAAGGGAAAAGATTGATTATGCACATTCATACATCATAATGCTACAAAATCACTAAAACTATCAATACTAATTTCTATGTACTAACAACAAAAATACATTATGTAAAAAAGCAAATTGCAATGGATTTTGATGCTTTTATTTGTGAATCAAAATTGCACTAATGCACACATTTGTAAATGCTTGGAAAGAGGTGGTCCCCTGGGAGGGGTGACTTTAAGGGACTTGGAGAAGGTCTTTCACTTTTAATCCTTTTTCCATTCTACTCCTCTTTTGCTTATTGATTATGGAAGTGCCACTTACAGAATTTGAAAGGCAATGAATGAATGGAGATGTATGTCCATGTCTCCACTGATAAATAAGGGAATATAAGGCAGACTCTGACAGATGCTAGTGAACTGGAAAGGATAAGTCCTAAACAAGACAAGGATGGAGGCCTTCTTCCCCCTGTATTCCTGAACCCTATCCTTCGTTGGGCACTGTGGTTCATAACAAAGACCCTGGTTCATCGGGAAAAGACTGACCTTAACATCCTTTAGTTCAGTAGGTCTCAAATGTTACCTGAACCAAAATCCTGTGATGGGCTTGTTAACACAGATTCCTGTGCCTCATTTTGGAGTGTTCAGCTCAGAAGATATTGGGCAGAGCCCAGGTATTTGCATTCTTAAGTTCCTAGCTGATACTGATGCTGCTGTTCCAGGGAACCATCCTTGGAGACAGTGAAACAGGAGCATCTTATTGAATTTTTTTCCTTCCTCCAAGATGATAAATTAGAATTAATGGGAGATCAACTTAAAGTTATGTGGAAAATCCACCTCTGTGAACATAAATTCTGGCAATCAGTCAATATTGAGCTCCCCTCTGAGCCTGCTCCTGTGCTGGTCGATAGTGACTCTGCTAGGAGTGGAGTAGCCACGTGGGGTGCCCCACAGTTATCACACACTGCAGTGTGGGTGTCAAAGCTGGAACAATGATTGGAAGAAGGCAGGCTCCAGAAGGGTGGCAGAGCATGGGGGTGGGCAGCCACCTGTGAACAGTGGGGGGCTGCAAGCCTATGTTTGCACTTAGGACTGTAACATCTGCCCTGACAGTGAGGCAAGGACATTCCAGGTCTGGAAGAATTTTGACCAGTGGGAGAAAGCTTCCAAACATGCCTCCTCACCAAGTGTTTATGAATATTTATAATGGCATTAAGCTTGCTGCAGGCCACCAACCACATCATGTTCGCATTAAACACAATCCATTCATTGCTTCTGATTTTCTTGGGGAATGAAGACACAAATAACCCAGGACACGATGGGGAAGAGTATTCTGTACTGCAGAAGCTGACGGTAACTCTACAGACCAAAAAGAAAAGAGAAAACTTCACATAATCCATGGTAGAGCAGTGTTCACCAGGGCCTTCATAAATACCAGTTTCTTTCAAGTTTTGTTTTGACTTCTCACAAATTTATTCCAGAAGGAAGGAGAACACTGTGTCTGGAAGCCTGACTGGCTTTCCATAACCTTCACAGCACGAGGAGTCATGTCATGATCACTTGTGCCCTCTTTATCTTTAGATATGCACTAGATATCTGAAGGAAAAGAGCTTTCTGTTCACTTTCTCTGCGCACCCCCCAGCAGCCAAATTACCATCTCCAGCACAAGAGGGAACCTTCTTAGGTCTGGGGCAGTTTTGACAAAATCTCATAGAAATATTCAAAATCCCCTTTACTATTTCATAAACATACAAGGAGATGATAAATATTTGGGGTGAAGAATAGGTCAATTACCCTGACCTGATCATTAGATGTTGCATATGTGTACAGAAATGTCATGACATATCCTATACTATGCACAGTTATTATGTGACAGTTAAAAATAAAAACATATTTCAAAAGAACATTTGCATCTACAAGCATCTACTAGTACTTCTTAATCAATGGAAATTACCATTAATTAATAGGGTCAAGTTAAAAAAAAACCAAAGAGTTGTCAAGAAGATGCAGACTGTATATTTTCACTTGTGTTATAATTAAATTAGGTGTTAAATCCAAGCAGGAAAGGATCCCACATGACCGGAAAGGCTTAAAATGAACCATACTCTATGCTACTCACTGCCCTCACCTCCCACCTCTTGCTAACAGTCCCCACCGAGACAGTTTCACACTTGGAAAATGGATAACTATTCCTATTTAGTCTGAGGACAGCTATGGAGGATAAGATCAGAGAGACATGTGTAGCTGGGCAGTAGTGACTCTGTTCAATTTTTGACAGTCCTGGTTGATGTAACTATAAATAATTTATGTTCTCACCAAAATTTGGGGTCCTTGGTTTCTGAAATCATCAACCTGCAAGTTGGCTATTTTTAAAAGTGTCACATGATTATGGTGTACACTATACCCACCTATGGTGATTTCGGTTCACACTAGCCATGATCTGATTTCTCCATCACTCCAGCTGAGCTGTGGAAGATGCCTTGCTATGGTTTCCAGCATGAGCCCAGAACTATCAGGAATTCTATGAGCCTGCTTTCTAATTTCTCTGTTTTTATTCAAAGCCACCTGCAGCACAGCCTCTTCCTTGACCTGATGTTTTCCTTGTACTTTGCACAAAGTGGAGGTGCATGTGGGAGTATTAATATTGCATCATCACCCTAGGTAGCAGTCACAGCCTGTGTATAAACCACAGAGATCCAAAAGTTTTGGAAACCTCTCTTACTTTACATCAGCAGCCAAGCTAGCTTATCTCCCAGACCTGAACCTTGCTGGATCTTGGTCATTGTTCTTTTCTTTATACAGTGTTTTTCCTCACTCTTAAAGCAGTTACCTTAGTTTTTGTCTCATATGAGCATCGTAGCTGGTTTCCAATATTGCTTGCCTTCTGAGACAGGAAACTTTGCAACCTGGGAACCATAGCATGGAGAACTCTTGCTTGCCAATGAACCAGATAGGACTGGTCCTGGACGACACTCAAGGGCTTCTAGAACCCAAGACCTCAGGAGCAAGGATGCTGCTTCAGCCATGTAAGAGATTATGTTGTCTGAAATTGAGAGGGACAGGCCTGCCCACTATATTTACCTGCCTGGCAAGCCACTCTGGAGTGGAAGGCTTCCTTAGATCAACTCTGCACTGTCTCTCTCTTTCCTGGGTCATTTCCAGCATGGGACCATGGTGAATCCTGCTGCCTGTGGTGGATACATGGGCTCACTTCTCTTGGGTAAATATCTAGGTGTGAAAGAGGGAGATGGAAGAAGTTTATAAGAAGACTCTAGTCCATTTTCCACCATGGCTGTAGCATGTTATGCTCTCACCAGCAGTGGGTGAACATTCCTGTCTGAGGCATCCCAGCACCTACTCGGTCTCTATTGTAATATTAACCATTTGGGTGGCTGTGCAGTGCATCCCGTGTGGTTTGCACTTGACCTTCCCTGAGAGACCATGCTTCTGGATTTTTCCTATGCCTTCCTTTGTGAATTAACTATACAGGTGTGTGTCTTTTCTCATTGGGTTGCTGTGGGTGTCATCACCAGTGGTAGAATCTCCTGTTTTCTAAAGGAAGCAACTCCATGCAGCCACACAGTTGGCCCATGCCTGTTTGGGTTTGGAACCCAACTTCTAACTCCAGGCACTTGTGCAGGGCCTCAAAGTACAAAAATATCCTAAGTGTCAGCACAGCACCTGTTGCAGAGGGATAGAGACACTGCCACTCTCCTGTGTCTCTAAGCAGTTCCATGTCTTCCTCCATTGCTGACATTTTCTCAGCTCCTCAATCTCATCTACCCTCCCTGCAATGGTGCTTTAAAATGGTTTTGCCAAACCTGCATTATGGATGTATCCATTTCTCTTTGCTGGCAGTCTACTGTAGTTAGCCTTATAAATCATTTTTGGTTCAGATGCCTCAGTGCTTTATAAATATGTGGAGGGGCCCCAAATTCTGTGTATTCCCACAGTGCACATGGTAGACATCAAAGAGCTTCCTTTCCTTGGCATATTTATATGGCATTGACACAGCAAAGCTGTTGAATGGTAGAATGAGTGAATGTTGATACCTTTCTCTGTGATTTCTCATTTTCCTTTCCATCTTTTTCATTTCTCCTCTTCTGCCCTCCTCCTCTCTCTTTGATGTATTGTCATTTTAAAACTTGCCATCATGCTCTGAAAGGTGCTGATGTTAAAGTCTTAATTTTTTCAATTCTCTTGCCCAATATCTTCCACATAGTACCTTCTCTGTCCCAAGACACTGCTGAGGGAGGCAGCAGGTACCATTCATGGAGTCCTGGGAGGATGCTTGTATTGCTCTTGGGGTGTTTTTCTGGAGTCAGTAGGAGCAAGTGTGTAGAGGCTGAGTCGGCCCCTGCTCCTGCCCTTGGCATGGCTCCTTCAACGCAGGCTGGAGTTGCTCTTCCTTGCTAGACATTCTACCTGCATCACCTCAGCTGCATGTTCACTGCTGTCACTCAATCACAGCTTTCACTCAGCTCAAATGGAACCATCTGTTTGGTGCTTCCATGGACAAGTGCAGTGTATCTGTGGTACAGCTTTGTGTGTTCCCTGGGGTCCTGCTCTGCAGCTGCATATTTGTCTTCTGAATCTCTGAATTCCAATGCAGTTCTATGAGGGGTGGCAGGGGCTTCCTTAACCTGATAGGACTTTATTTCTAAAGTGAATAATATTCCCATTTCTCTGCCCTGTGGACACTACCTCACTACTTGTCAACTGATGTCCCCAGTATTCTGAACATGAGGCCAAAGCAGAGCAGGTGCTGTGCAAAGCTGCTCTGGAAATGTGGCCTTGGGCTTGTCAGTAAGGTCACCAGCCTCAGTTTCTCCATCCATACAATGGATATGAAGTCCCTGTCTCAGGGGCTCTTGCCAGCTGGCTGGACACATGTGATCTCTAGGCAAGAGAGCACTCAGAGGCACAGGACAGGGGCTGCCTTTCTCACAAGGACCACCAAGCCCTCCAGATCACCATCTTCCTGCCATTTGGGATCTAAATCTTATACAAGCTGCTTGGGGCTTTGGATAGTGGACAAACTCAGCTTGACTTCCTCCTGACAAGCTCTGTGGCATGGAGGCTGGCAAGCCCAGGCTGGTTCTCACTGCTGTCCCAGAGGGTCAAGGGAAGGTGTGGGAGTTGGCTTCAGATGGCTGTCAGAATCCTGGAGAAGCATGGGCAGCAGACTGAAGAGGGTGGTATAATAAGCCTCCTCCTTTGTACACTTAATATATGCTAAGATAAAAGGAGGATGGAGTAGTGGGTGTGTTCTCTACAAGGATGGCTACCTTACTGCCACCCATACTTGGGCCTGCTGCCACCTACAGCTGTACCCTACTGCTAGTCAGATCTGTGCCCTGCTGCTACCCACACCTATAGCTGCTACTACCCACTCCTAAATGGCTGAGCTGTGCACTGTCCAGGTCTCTCTTGTCTCCAGTAAATAATCATGACCCTCTTTACTTGGAAATCTTTTCTTTTCTCTGCTGTGACACTGTAGGCCCTTGAGTGAGGCCACCCCACTGTCAGCCCCATCCCCTCACCCAAGCCCTTCAGGGGAGAGACAGCAGCACAGTTGGAAGGAATGGAGAGCTGAGCTACATGTATTACAGTCAGTTGGAGGCTGCAGAAAAGCATTTTGGTATAGAATTCCAAGTTTCTGGGCTCCCTGGTGTCCTTTCAGAAGAGTGAACTTAAGGCCATTCAGCCTCTGGCAGTGTCAGAAGGCTTCCCATGTGCCTTCCTGCAGCCAGTGCTAACTTTTCCTGTTTCTTCCCAGAGAATTTCTACCTAAGGAGGGGCCAGAGCCTGCTAAGGACACCCAGAGAGGAGTTGTGCTGACATCTCACCAGTGCCCCCTCCCAACTTTCCTCTCTGATTTGTTTCCTTATTCCTGGCTGGGGACCATTCAGCTCTCATCTCAGAGTACCATAAGTGCAATCGATCAAAAATGACTTCACATCCACTGCACACCCATGACACGAATAAAGGATTTAAAGATACTGTCACAGCCAAAAGAGCTTCTCTTCAACTTTTTGTGGCTGTCCTGCTGTCCAGTCCTGATGCTCTCTACCAGGCAGCTGTGAGCACTTGATTATGTACGGCCACATTTATAATGTTATAAAGAAACCTGCTCTCAAGGTGGTGTGAGGAGGGAAATAGTGCTCATTCTTTTAGGGTTCCTTCACCCCTCTTCTCAGAGACAGAAATGATGTCCTCAAAACAAGCTCATGAAAGTGTTTCCTATAGTTTGGAAGCAGAGTATTTTGTAGTTGAGAATTGATTGTTCACTAAAACTAAATTTAAACCAGTGTTAGTCCTAGAACTAAGGGAAGGATTCAGGGTTCCTGTATATTAAAAGATACACTAAGAAAAAAATGAAATAATCTTTTCTTTTTCCTGAATGGGGAGTTAAAACTTAGGACCTTGTGCTTGACAGGCAAGAGCTCCACCACTTCAGCCTTATCTCCAGCCCTTTTTGCTTTAGTTATTTTTTCAGATAGGGTCTTGCTTTTTCCCTGAGTCTGGCCTCAGACTATAATCCTCCCACTAAAGCCTCCCACATAGCTGGGAACACAAACATGTAATACCATGTTCAGCCAACTTATTTTGTTGAGACGGGGGCTCTGGCTAACTTTTTGCCAGGCTGGCCTCAAACCATAATCCCCACTTTCTGTGTAGCTAAGATGACAGGTGTGAGCCACTGTACCTGGGCCTAAGAGCGATTCTTAAGTGTAGGTGAAGAAACATGCTTTCATTACATCAGAATTAACTACAGTTAATCTGTGCATGAGACTCAGGCAGGAGATTTAAAAACCTGAGTGCCCAGGCCAACTAAATAAAAATTGCTAGGAGTGGGACTCAGGCATCCACAGCCTTTAACATTTTCCAGATGATTCCATTTGTGGACAAGATTGAGGACCACTGTCTCCCAGTTATAAGGTGATTTGGGTTATTGTCTTCTTTTGAGTTTGGATAGTCTGTGTTGTCAAGGAATCAGTCAATTTCATCTGAGTTAATTTGCTTATGGCCATGGAGTTGTTCGTGGCACCCTTTCATTCATTTCTTTATGCCCAGGGGATCAGTAGTGATGGCCCCTCTTTTGTTTCTGATACTGACCATCTGCATAGTCTCTTTATCATATGGTTAGCCTGGCTAGAGGTTAATTAATTATATTGATCTTTTCAAATTTTGTTGATTTTTCTTTTCAAATCTTTTCAAAGAACTGACATTTGATTTTGTTGACTTTTCTATACCTTTTTCCTATTTTTGGCATTATTGAAGCCTTTGCCTGGCTTTGAGCCTACCTTATATACTATTCCTTAAACATTGTGTAGGTCTTCCAACTCTCCCAGTTCAAATCTGTATTACAGTGCAGGCTTATTCATATGGTGGTAGGGCATAGATGAAGGGGATGTTCTTGGATCTTCTGGTCAAGTCTCCCACAGTGGCTTTGAGGTACATTCCAGAAAGAGGTATGACTTCAAAAATCTTTCTGTCCCTTCTCCAGAGTAGAGTTTCTCTTTACCAAAATCATGCCAAAGATCACCTTGCTTCAGATATGAATGGAGAGGAACAAATGAGATGCAAGTAGACACATCAACCCAGGGGCTTGGGAACAAATGGCAAAAGAATTACTAAAATATGAATGAACAGGTCCAAACTTAAGAGTATCTCAGCCACCCTGAGGCAATGCATTTTGTAAATGCTCACTTATGCCAGAGTGATGTTAACCTGCTGCTAAACTAGCCCACTCAATCCTTCGAAGTACATGCACTTACGATGCAATAAATTATTTACTTAAATGCAAAAGTAAATACAATAAGCTTTGCCAGCTCTTTGCTTTTAGAATAACAACTGGGATGGATGTTGAATATTAACAAATGCCGCTGGGTGGCTTCTTTTGTTGACATGGTTTCTGTTCCATTCCTGCCCACACACATGGCATCAAGCCATAGATATTTGAAGGAATATACTACCCTCGCTTATTTTTAAAATTACTTATGATATTTTAATGTTGTTGTTCAGCCTTATTGGCATGTTTGCTTTACTGATTGAAGAGTCACAGGATTCTCATGAGGCAGTGTGCTATCATCACTGGTGTGTGTGTGTCAGTGAGCTTTTGATAGATAGCCTTGCTTTTGAGTAAAAATTCCCTTTTGACTGTAATAATGCCACAAACTCATGAACTGAAAGGCTTTTTACGTCTCAGAAGTTGTTAATTTGATAGATATTCTTTCTGGATAAAACATACAGGAAAGGAAATTTTTCTATCATTCACTTTACTATGAACCTAATAATATGAATATGTTTTATGTACAGTTTCTTTTACCCTTGAAAATGTAGCTGTGTTTATATGTGTCCAAAAGGGCTGCTACAATATTTCTCATCTCTCAAAATCTCCTAGTATCCTGATGTCTTTGTCCCATTCCACAAATGCCTTGACCAGCTGCATCCAGCAGAAGTGATGCTGCGTGTCTTTGGAAGCTGAAACTTAACTAGATCCTGTGTCACACTTTGATTATCTGAGACATTCATTCTTGGGACCCAGCTGCTATAATGTGAGGAGGCTCAAATTAGTAGAGTGGAAAGACCACATGGAAAAGTGATGGGGTGGGTTTAACGTACCAGCCAACAGAAAGCACTGATCATCAGATATGAGAATGAAGACACCTCTGACATTTCTCCATCCCTAGTCCTGTCTTCAAAGCTAAGTTCTCTGACATCACAGAGTAGAGAAAAACCATCCCCATGGTTCTCCTGCAACTCCCAACACACAGAAACCATGAGCATAATAAGAATGGTTTTATGCTACTGGGTGAAGCCAGCTTTCTGTCACTTCTGGTTACTACTGAACCTGACTGGGGCTAACTGGGGGCAACGGGAGATGCAGAAAGGACAAAGGATAGATAGACAGACATGCAGAAAGTGAGGTCAGGTGTGCTGGGTGCTCAGGTAGAGACACACAACAGCCTTGTTGTTTCTTTTCTCTTATAACCCTTCTTTTCTCTTATAACTCTTAACTTTGCTTCTTTTCTCTATCTTTATTCTTTAAGGACTTAATCCTTTACAATTCTTTAAAACCTTCCTTTTAAAGTATTCTTTTCTATTCTTTAAAGTCTCTTTCCTTAAACTCGCTCTATCCCATATTTTCTCTTGGCTTTTCTTTAGCTTAGCTTTTCTATAGCCTATGTATAAAGTTCTCAGTGCAGACTTGCACTGTCCCATATACTCTATCTAGCTTTCTTAAAGCTTTGGTTCTTAGACTTGCAGACACACAACAGCAGCTGCATCATTCAGTGGTGGTCCCCTTCGCAAGCTGCCAACCAATTCTATCAACCCCTCTTTAGCAATTCCCCTTCAGCAATTCTTTTCCCTTCAGCAATCCTCCCTTCAGCAATTCATTTTCCACCTTCTGCAATTTCCTTTCAGCCCAAATCCCCCCATCAAAAAGTCTCCCCCATCCAAAAAGCCTTGCGCGGGGAGGGGCACATTGTAACAAGAGGAACCTGCCTTCCTGCTTCTCTGAATGTAAACAACTTAGGTAAAGCAGCTGAGCTGCATCTTGCCTTTTCACTCTCTTCTGCAGTGGGGACTGTGCCAAATCTCAGCCTACAGATTATTTGACATAAACATTTTAGGAAAAGCAGCTGCTCTGCATCTTACTCTCACTTTCTGCAGCTGAGGCTGTGCTGAACTCAGCCTGCAGAATATTGAGTGCAACTGTGCCTATGTCCTCATAGGCTTTTCCTACTCCACTCCCCACAACCAGGTATGGGAGGGTTGGTTTTGCAGCAATAACTGGATCAGTGTCCTAAACAAAACTGGGGGTAGGTGTTGTATGTAAATCATTTTCCCTATGAAATAAATATGAATTATACACAGATTATTGCTGAAATTTGATGTAAGATTGCCCTGATGTAGAATTCACTTCCTTCTGTAGAGTCTTAGGGGACTTAGGGGAGAGCTTAGAGTCTAAGCTCTCTGTGGGGCCACGGTTACAAGCCTTTTATCAATTGGTCATTTTGGGGTCTATATGTAGACTCTGTTCCAGTTTCATCATATACAAAACTTGACAAGAACCTTGTCTCATGTAGGGCTTGAACTTAGAAGGCTTAGTTTCAACTCTTCTCTCCCCTGATGATGCTCAACTAAAAAATACTGAATTCTGTGATTTTACACCAGAATGTTATGCTGGGTCATGTCTCGTTGGTGTTCAAGATACATGTGCTGGTCACAGTGTAGGAGATGACCTCTCTGTTATCAGCAGAGATTTGCAATCTAATAAGATAAAATGAAAATATTGCAGTCAATATGAGACAGATTAGAGGGAAATACTCTCTCTGAGTCACTGGGCAGGAGTTAAGCACTGTTTAATACTGTTAATGTTAAAAATAATAACTTCTTTATATGTCAATCTCTAATTGACACCTTCCCTGCTGCCCTGCTGCCTTGAGCAAAGGACCATCAGCCAGGAGCCAACTGGGCTGCCCTCATGCCAGCACTGGCTGCTTTGAACACTCCATAGATGACTTCTGGACACTACATGGCAACCATAGCTGCTTGATGTTGAAGCACAACTCCAGCTCCTAAAGGCACTGTCCTAGTCATGACTGGGACAAACAGCTTGTGCCAGACTTTTTGCCATCACAAGCCTTCAGGAACTCAAGAAAACTCTGTAGGCATTTCCATTCAGGTGGAGGGGGAGCACTTCCCTTGGTAGCTCAGCAAAGACTTGTGACTTGTGCAAACCAAGTCCTTCATTTGAATGAAGGATTGGAACTTCTGTGATTAGTGCAGACAGCCTTGCCACACTCCCTTTCTGGCTATAGAAGGGGGCTGTTTAGCTCATTTTGTGAGCCAGCTGGGAGACACCCTCCTGTGCTGCCTCCTTGTGTTGCAACATTAGTCCCAAAAAAAGGCTTACCTAGAGTGTTTTTTTCTTGAATAATTCTGAATTTTATCATCAGTAGAGCAGGCTGAGCTGCTAACATGAAGAAAGGAGGGTAGTAGCAGTGGCAAAGGTGGCAGCAATGGTAAAGTTGGGAGAGGTAAAGGTGGCAAAAGTAGCAGTGAGAAATCAGCTGAAGAGTTGAAGAGAGTTGTCACGTAAGAAATGATGAGGACTAGAGGAAATGAAGACAATGAAGCTCATGAAGAGCTGAAGATGAAAAAGTGCAGGCTCTGGTCATTGGAAAAGTTCCAGGGATGTGCCAAAGGACCAAGGGTCTCAAACACCCAAGGTTTAAGAATTGTAACACTTGCTGCTGTCAAGGGCTGAGGGTCCTAACACCCAAGGCCTATATGAAAGATGTAACACTAGAAGGCACCACCTGCTGCTTTTGGCTCTGTCTGCTGCTCACTGCTGCCAGAAGTAAAGATTACAAAAGCTGTGCCAAGGGAACTGGTGGTTTAAGCCCAGAGGAAAAAGCCTCCAACCTGAGAGCCTATAGTCATAATTCCCTGGCTTCTAATGACTGGAGTTCTTAGGGGTTGGAGCTGAAAGCCTCTGGGTCCACAGGCCAGCCCCAACTCTTGGGCACTCAAGGGCCTGGGACTGTCAGCATTGGAAGAACTTCTCCTTGTCTACCCACAATTCCTATCTAGGTAGAGAAAAAGAACCCCAGCCAGCTGATTGATAAGAAGTAGGGCTACACTATTGGCTTAGTCCGTATTGTCTTGCTATATCAAAATATATTGAGAAGAGATAATTTATAAAGAATAGAAATTTGTTTGTCTTTCAGTTCTGGAGACTGGGAAATCCAAGAGCATGGTGCCAGCATCAGCTGCCTGATAACAAGGTGGAGGGCATCACATGGTGAGACAGAGCAAGCTTGCTAGTTGTGTTTTTCTTCCTCTAACAAATCCATCATGGGGGCTTCATCTACAGGACCTCATCTAACTAATTATCCCCCAAAAGCCCCACCTCCAAATACTATTAACATATGACAGTGAGTATTGAGTTCCCAACTTAGGAACTTTGAGGAGACACAGTCAAATCATAGCAACTAGTATACAGTGACAATACTACATTCAGCTGAATTATAAATGTAGACCTTGGTAAGATGCTTAAATTATGCATGCATGCACATGCGTGTGCACACACAGGTGCATGGAATGCATGCTTTTGTTGATGACAAGTCAATTTCTGCTCCAAGAGAAGTGCCAAAGAAGAGGAATGTATGGATGAAGATATAGGGGAAGGCAGTGGAAAAAAGAAGGCAGTATTGTGGTATCTTGACCCCATCAGACTCTCTCTGCTTTTCCTTTTATTGCATGGTTACCCCTGTGGAAATCTCAAAGTTCCTGCTACTCTCTTCCTCATTGTAAGAAACAAGCAAAATACCTAGAAGAAAAGTGCTTTTGTGACTAAGAAATGAATAACAACAGAACTTGTGCTGACTTCTGCCCCACACCTCCAAACAGTTCCTTTTGGCAAGTTCCACTTTAGGTCAGGTATAACAGGCTGACCTCTGTCCTTTTTCTTATCACTTCCTAAATGTTGGGGAATAAAATGGGATCTGATTAATGCCCTGCAAGTGATTCATTGCCCTCTGATTCCTTTTATAACAGCAACATTTAAAGAGAAGGGACTGAACTATGACAGTGACAGTCCACAAGGGCCTTAGGTCATGGTTCTGCCCAGCAGGTATAGTACAGGGTGTGGGGGCCACACAGACACATGGCTCCATCCAGGACCAGATCTTTCTTCCATCCTCAGATTAAAGGATCCCTAGAAGCTACAGGGTCAAATTCCACTGAAGGCCCCATGAGTCAATTTCCAGGCTTAATACAGACTTTTTCACCTTTTCATCATCAAAACCTCCCTTTAACCCTTTTGGCAGTTCTAAATTATAAGAGGCTTCAAACTAAAGTACCCCACATCTGCCATCTGGGTCTGTGGGGGTGAACAGTACCTCATAGCTACTCCCCAAGATCTCAATCTCCTCATCAAAGAATCTGAGATTTTGCAGAGGCCATAGCTGGAGGAAAATAAGTGCATTTGATTTCCTCCATATTATTTCACAAATTCTTATTTTTGTTGTTGCTTCAATTAAGGAGACTCATCATAAAAAGTGTCCTAGGCACTTAGGTTGCAAGAATTGATACCTGAGGCGCCAGGGGAAAAAGAGCAAGGTGGGTAGAAGAAGTAAGAGAAAAAATAAGCGACTCTTCCAGAAAGAAGAAAAGGTCACTGTGGCTATTTCCAGTGTGGAAAATATTCCATTAGCATTATTATGTGGAGGGCATTAGCATTGTGCACAACGGGAAGGAGCATTTTAATACAGAACATTTTTTTCGAGTTTCAAAGATGAGAATAAAATACGAAGGTAATGAAACTGCTGTTGGGATGGTGCCTTTTTCTCCTTGGGGGCTTTGCACATTGGCAGAGTAACAGGCCAGAAGAAAAACAGTTTGTGTGGCTCCTGGCAAGAGCAGAAAGAAGAGAGACAGGATGAACCCTATTGTGCATGGAGCGCTTGGGACAACGCCTGGTGCTCTGACTCCCAGAGATGCTGCAGGCCCACCCGTCCTGGGGCATCTCACTAGATGAGTATCTTCCCTTGTGACCAGGCCTGCTGGAAAAGGAGGTAGTTGGATCAAAGCTGACTCCTTAGTTAGAACACCAAGCATTGTCTGTGAGCACATTAATCCTATCCTACAGATGTTGGTGTTGCTGTCCTGCCAAAGAATGAACCCATGATGTTCCATGAATTCAAAAGAGGTCCTTGTCTCTGTGTTCCCTGAGTCAACTGAGTTGGGAGGCTAGACAGGATTGCTAATCAGAGTGAACTGCCTCACTTTCATCAGGTGGAGAATGTGACCTTTGCTTCAGGTAGTGGGCAGAGGTTCTCCTGGGCTCCAGGAAGGTGAACTGAGAACCAGCAAACGATCTTTGCTCCAGAAGAGAAATGAGCACTGATGCAAACAGAGGTTTAAACACCTGTTGGGGGTACTGCTTTTGGGAGATAAAGGAGAAGAAAGATGGAAAGGGACAGATGGGAGGATTATGAGCCTATTCTTGAGACAGGGCTCTGGTGTGTGCTCTGAGATGCAGGAGAGCCACAGGGAAGCTGCAGTGGTCCTAGCAGGGGCACCACTTCTTTCCTGCCCACTGTCACATTGGCTGTATCTCATGTACATTTTCCATAAGCCTCAAGTGCATGCTCTGGCCAGGCACTGGATGGTGGGAAGACAATATCAACAGCCCTGTAAGTGAAGAGTCTGCCCTGACTTGGAGGAGGGGAACAAGCTGGAGGATCTCAACAGACTAGAGGAGAGGAGGCCTGAGGGGCAAGGAGGGCTGTTATCTCCAGAATGCATCTTCTCTGGCAGCACTCTGAACTTGCTGGACTGTGTGATTTTCTTTCTGGAATAATGTCTGAATTCCTACAAGTATGGGGACTTTGTTCTATTCTCTGCTGAGTCCCCAACACCTGGCATGGGACTGGCACAGAGTAGGTACTCAGATTTCTGAAGTGTGCATTTTGCAGAGAAGAACAGGGGGATTCTGACAGCCAACAGACATACTATGAAGTGAGTTTCTCTCCCATAAGCTCTAGCTGGCTGCAGTCACACCCTCAACTGCCTTGTTTTCCTCCTACATGGTGCCCTTTGTGGCTCTAACTTGTGGTGAGGCCTTGTCATGTCTTCTCTCCAGAGGAACCTGCTGGTCTCCACAAGTCAGCTCCAACACTTCTGCTGAACCCAGAGTCTTGGGTCCTGGGTGTGCTGAATGAGAAGAAGGAAGTCCTTCTGGTTGTTCAGAGGAAGACAAGAGGTGTAGGTCACATGTTTACATGGTGACCTCAGTCCTGTGTGAAATAGGGAGCTTCAGATTTTTCTGGGTTAAAAATCTCCAAAGATAGAGCTGAGGGGATGTAAGTAAGGAGGTGGGTCCCACAAGAAGCCCAGGTGGGAACAAGAGAGGCAGGATGGAGCTGGGTGGGAAGGAGGTACTGGAAGGATGGACAAGCTCATCATAACAACTGGCATAAGTTCTATTTTTTTAGTGCCCTGGACCGGTCTCAGAATCATGTTTTTATTTTATTTTATTTTTAGTTGTCATTATTGTTATTATTACTTTTTCTGAGGTTGAGTGCTAGGTATATACTCAAACACTGAGCTATACCCTCAGCCTCAGACAAATTCTTTTAAAGGTACAAAATAAAAATAGAGGTTTAAAATAGGATCCAAGTATATTGAAATTGAGCTCTGGAAGTATTTAAAATCATAATTGAGGCAAATTAATAGCTGGACACTTTATTAGTGCGCTGAATAAAAGCATTCGGGTTTGTGTTTTCAAAACAGTGATGGACATAAACAATATCTTAAGATAACTTCACCATCTGCCATGTGATGTGAAGACATCTATGGTTTCCATTGATGAAAAAGTCGTAACAGACTCTGTGGTTTGCTGCCTAGGTTTATACTTGCAGAATAGGCTAAATTTCAGTTAGGCATTGTTGAAAATAATGATGCAACTCATTTTGCATTCTAAGCCACACTTGCATGTTCTAAATGACTGTCAGGGACCCCTTAGGAGCCCAAGGACCTTCCCCTACAGGGGGAAGAGAGAGGGAGAAGGAAGAACCTCCAGTTCTCTTAGCTGAGGAAGGATGTTAAGGACTCTGGAGAAGGAAGTGAAGGATCAAAGACTGTGCTGACTATCTGTTGGGTACCTGTTTCTGGAACAGTAGTGTCAGGTAAATTGAGGACCTGAGTTTCCTCTGCAAATGTGCTTGTGAAAGAGGCTACCTGGACAGGATGTGGGGTGGGATCTGGACCAGGAAGAAGGAAAGAAGCTGCTCAGCCCTAGATCCATGGGGAGGATGAGGTGGGTGCAGCATAGGATTCTCATCTGCCCATTCTCCCACAATCCCCCAGGACCCCACAGTAGGGGCAATTAGAGCAAGGTGGTCTTTCACATTAGTGAAACTTCCCTGGTGCTGGAAGTTCAGTGGAGACAGCAGAGATGGATGGGGAGAAGGCCTGGGGAGAGTCCAGGTTGCACCTCATCACCTCTGGGTTTTCCAATGGGTGGTGGGAAATTGGGATCTGTTCAAACACCAGCACAGATTTTGCCTAACCTACTTAGGGTATGGATGTCTTTAAGAATTTTGATAGGGAGAGGGAGGGGGTGGGGAGTAGGGGAGAATAATGGACCAAACATTGTATGCATATATGAATAAATAAAAAAATGAATTTTGATAAACTGGTATAAATCGGTTATTAATTTCAACTCTAAGCTTTCATTTACTAAAATAGGGCACTGAAACAACCCCTTGAAGTATAAAGTAGCTAACTGCAAGGTAAAAGAAATGCTTGAAAGCAATAATGTTGAATTAAAAATATTTGGTAATTCAGATTGTTTTAGAACTTTCCCCAGCACTTGGTCCAAACTACAAGATATTTTTAAGCTCAGTTCATTTCATTTCCCAACTTACCAAGTACATTAATTTATGCATAATAAATATTCTAAATATATTCTGAGCACTTAAATACGTGAAAAAAAACTTACCTTTGACAGAAGGTTGTTAATGGTTAGTTCTTTAATCATATTTACGTCTGACAAGCTTCCAAAAGATGTGAGCCGAGAGTTAGCTTATTTCGTCCGTGTAAGTGACCCTCTGTTTTTGTTTTGCTGGTTACATTTTCTCAGTCTCAGTTCTAAGATTTAAGTTGATTGCTTCAATCTCCTCTCAGTTTTAAAATAGGAACTTTAAGTTGGTTCCTCTCAGATTGTGTTTTTCCAGCAAATGAGAGCAGAATCTTTGGAGGAAAAAGTGCTTTTGCAAGTTCTAACAACCCACCCATCAAACTAACCAACCCAAATGGTATATATCTTCTATTCCTTTATCAAGCCACAAATCACAGGAATAGTAAAAAGTCTAATAACACATATTAAAGCTTTAGGTGAGCATACTCTCACTGCTGACCAGCAGGTCCTCCTTCATGAACTCACATCAGCATGTATACACAGCCCTCTGTCCTGCATCTGGGAGTCAGTACAGTGCAGCAGCCACTCTGTTCCTGCTCCTGGGAAAGCCCTGGATTCCCATCCTCTACCAATCCCAAATCCTACTTACCATCATTTACATCCTTGTCCCTTGGGAGTCATGATTTTAACCGGAAATTTTCTGAGTTCCTTCATTATAACTAGAGAACAGATACTCCAGGCTGCAGGGTATAGCACTAAGTAAAACTTCGTAGTCTAGATGGGCTCTGAGGAGATGCCACAGGGAGGTTAGGGTAGAAGGGTGAGTGCAAAAGGAAGAGCTCCCAGGTCGGCGGGGTGCGGGGGGGCGGGGTGGCTATGTGTGTTGGGAGTCACATGGTGTAGGTACGCAGGATGCAGGGTGCAGGCTGGATGCCTGATGAGTAAGCTGCAGGCAGTCATCATGGACCCAGGAATCCTGGGGGCCATGGGCTGGCTGGTGTCATAGGAAGCTGACCATGGGGCCAGCAAGATGATTGCCCTGGGCCTAGGGAATACAAGTGTGCTCAGGGACACAGACAAGGACAGGGAAAGGTTGTGCAGGTATGAGATGGTGCCATCCCTCTCATTTGCAGGGCATGCTCACTTGGTCTCATCCAGTGCACACAGTGGATTCACCATGTGCCAGATAGCAGCATCAGCCTTCTCACAGCTTGTCTTGCCTTATTGCATCTTGAGGCTCTGGAAGCTGATTAACTGGCTCAGGGTCTCCCAGCTGGGAGCAGATGTCAACAGGATGGATTTCAGTGTCCTAGCCCCAAGCACCAAGGCCCTGTGTCTGAATAACAGGGACTCCAGTATATTCTGGATGGTTTTACAGAGACTGTGTTCTACAGCTAGATCTTCTGCTGGCTTTGCATCCTTCTCGCACTCCTCTGTGTCCATGGAGTCACCTCCCTGAGACTCAGTTTCCTTATTTGTAAAGCATTTTCCGTCTCATCTCAGAGTTGTGGACAAAGCAGCTCATAAAGTACTTAGCATAGTGCATGACCCCTATAAGTGTTCATCTGTGGCCACAGTGAATGCTTGAGGAAATGTCCAGTTGCCCAGGTGTCATCCTCAGGTGACACATCCTCGATCCTGAGTGGCAGAAATGGTGTGTCTAGATCAATAGTGTCTAAAACAGGGAACCTTCCTAGACCCTAAGTTCTTGATTCTTAAATTTCTGTTGGTGGACTACCAAGAGCTAAAGCCATGCATGCTTTTTGCTCATGAATAACTATTATTACAATTCTATGCAGGAGCTGAGGGGGAACATTTCTGAGTTAAGATATATTTAGAAACATGTCTAAGGGTGACTCTGCTTTAAGCCTTTCCCCTTAGCATTCCAGTTCTGTGAAGTTACTGAGAAATAAAATTAATCCTTCTGCAGATTAATGAAAGGTTGTGCCAAAAGCTGTTTTAAGCCCTGCTGCCAAAGTCTGTTCTACAGCTTGGGATGTCACATGCCGTGAATAATGGTTGATACTTCTCTTTTCTCCTGACTTAAGACCGGGACACCAGGATGTTTATGTGAGCAGGGACTGTCACAATATTCCCAACTGGATGTAGGGTTTCTGTTCTGACACTGAAAAGTCATGTCTAAAAAGGAAAGACATCAAAACCATCTCTCACATTCAACCAGGGTTGGATTGTCCCTTTCTAGGAGAAAGGACCACTTCGATGAAATATACAGACTCATCTGTGGCCCCCATGTCCCCAGTGTGGTGATGAGGAATAATAAAGAGGTTTTAGAAAGACTGGCCACTCTCATGCAAATAATGGAGGTGGGTCAAATTGTCTGATTTGACCAAGTATGGGCTTACAGGATATGATAGGTAAGTTAATGCCACATTCACCAGGGTAGTATTTTTCTTGCTCTTACCATGAAGTGGTTATGTCATGTTTCACAGTTATGCTATGGAACGGAATGAGCAAAGAGCACTGTCATTAAGATGTGTAATTATAAGATGGCAGTGAGGGCTTTGTGTGTTCCCTTATTTTATCTTAGAACACTTGATTTACAGGGCTTTCCCATCCTTAGGGATCACATCTCACCCTGATGTGAAGATGGGTCTGGTCTGAGTTCCTGTAACTGGTCAGCTGAGGATGCTCCCTACATGTGTGAGACTGGCGCCATGGGAGAAAACAGAACAAAGGGGCCAGGTTCTCTTGGGGGAGGTCACACACTGCCTGAGGGGTGAAGCCTGTGCTATGGTTGGATACATGTTCCCCAAAGGCCCATGTGGTAAAGGCTTGGTCCTAGCTCATGGTGCTACTTGAAGGTGCTGGAACCTTGAAGAAGTTTGGGCTAGTAGGAGGTCTTCAGGGTCATTGGAACCATGCTCTAGAAGGGATGGGGACTCAAGTCCCTTCCTCTCCCTCTCTCTTTTGCTCTTGGTCATTAGGTAAATTGTCCTGCCACCTTGCCATGATCTGTTGCATCACAGGCCTAAAAGCAACAAGCCAATGGATCATGGACTGAAACCTCCAAAACTGTGAGCACAAATAAACCTGTCTTCTCTTAAAGTTGATTACCTCAGGTATTTTGTTGTAGAAACAGAAAGCTGACTAGCACAGTCTGGATCTCAGAGGAAGAGGCTGGGGGCTAGGGGGAGCACTTGGCAGAGGCTTCAGTGGATAAGGTGGAAATGTCCAGGCAGGAGAGCCTATATTAAGAGCAGAGACGGACTCCTGCTGTGGTGGCCCAGGCCATGGTGTGAGAAGTGAGGGGGGACAAAGGTACAAGGGAGACACAGATGACAAGGGAATGGGATAAGGAGTGTGGCCACATTGGAGCCCATGTACAGGTGGGTTGGACTGTGGAGAGGAGGAGTCCCTGACTGGTGGTGCCTGGAGTCTGTTCTTCAGACCAGCAGGAGCTGCTGATGTCTGTGTTTTGGGAGCTGGAAGGAGCTTCTTCTCTGCTTTAGGAATATTAACTTGGGGACTCTGGGAGACACTGCAGAAAGGGAGGGAGTACTGGAAACAAGGTCATGAGCTGGAACCGTAATTCAATGGTTCTGAAAAGAGGCCAGTCATGAGGACCTAGAGTCATATAAAAAGACTGGAGAGAGGAAATGGGATGACAAGGCCAGTGGTTTGGAGCCATATCTGTGGGCAAATATCGGTTCCATAAACACCAGTGTCAGGTATAGGAGCAGATTTCAGATTCCTCAAGGAATCATGCCCAGGACAGAAAATGGTCTTCTGACTGGAAGGAGATGCTCTTCTAACTCATTTCATTCCACTTCAGTGGGTAGAAGGACCCCCAAGTGAGACATGAACTTTGTCTAGGAGGCAATGGTACTTAAAGTAGCTTCACTTCACCCTGTGAGAGGCCCCCTCCCTGGAAAGAGACAAGGGGAACTTTTGGTGAGGACACCTACCCACACTTGAACAAATACACAGTGCCAAGCTCAGAGGGAGAAGGTCAGGGGACTTCCCAAGGTCTCTGCCTTCCTCAGGCTCATCAGCTTATCAGCAGAGTTTGGACAACTCCCTTTCTCATCATTCAACATCTGTGAATAATAGATTGGGCCTTGCTGTGCCAGTTACTTATGAGATACATTTCCAATTACCTAAAAACCAGCTTAAGGGCCAAGGCAATCAGGCACTGCATAAATCTGAGCTGTTTCTGTAGGTGGTGCACATGACTCAGGGACCCTGCTGTGGAATCAGAGCTGGGGCTATGACCCGCAGTCCGGCTGATTAGGCCCGCTCTCTTGTGTGGTACATGCATAAACATGCTTCACAGCACCGACGGCCAGGATATTCTGAGTCATTACATCGACACAGGGGGCTCTGGAATGAAGGTTTGTTGCTTAGAGGATTCATTTTATTTTTCAAGCTTTGGGTGGCATTTCCAAAAGAACGCAATGTACTTCATACACTTAACACTGAATGGGCCTAAGTTGTTCCACATTGTCTCAGGAATGCAGTGAATGATTTTCAAGTTGAACTCAGGGACAGGGCCTCAAGATAACCCTGTTTTTCCACCCACCAGTATCAGTTAGGGATTCCTGGGATCACCTCAAAATATTGCCATTGTCTTCTTGGGGTTTTTCCTGTGCCCATAAGCCACCTCAGGGTGGCCTGGAAGCTCCCATGGCTTTCCTGGTGACCAAGAAGAGATGACCAGTGTGCAAGTTGTCAGAATTAAGACAGAATTGTTTATGGCAATGCTCACAAAAGTAAATGAATGAACCTGGGAGGTTATGAAGGAAGGGTTCTTACACGATTGTCAGAAACACACTTGTACAAAGATTTTTGCCACCTTATACAAAGAAAACTTCTACAAGATTGTTGCTTCCCAGCAACAGTCTCTTCAACCTCAGACTGGCCTCACTCTTATTATTGTTATGGCCACAGATGGTTGTTTGAAAATATCTAATGTAATCTCCCCATTTTTGCTTGTAAAAGCCTCCCTTTGCCTCAACCCCTTTGGATACATCCATAATTTCCTATGGCACACCTTATTCCTATTGCAAAGCTCTGTTACTCTCAGTGCAATGTTCTTTCAAAATGAACTCGGTTTTGCTTTGATTTTAACCTCTTTGTTTCTCTTGGTCTATAACAAAGACCACATCTGGTAGGGCAGGGCACTGGGAAGTGGCAAGTTAGCTGGAGACTGCTGGGTAATTGAAGAATGAGGGTCTCGGGGAAGCCTTGTGGTTCAGACTTGCCTAAAAAGTGCAAAATCAGTTTGAGTACAGTGGGCTCCTAAGGGGTGATACTGTCCCTGTGGAGGCTGGGTCTTGCAGGGGGACTGGGAGAAGAATGATGATACAGTCCCAAGGCAAAGCTTTCTACAGAACCAGAGGGGGATGCGAAGGGTCCATAGCGAGGAAGGTGAATGGTCCCCAGAACTGCTGATTTATAGTCACACCTTCCCCTTTCATTTAACTAGATCCCAGTGCAGGGCCAGTTCTAAAAGATACCTCCCTTTGCATGGTTTGCTGTTTCCAAGTCCTCTGAGCATTCTGCACTTGTGTTGCTTCATCATTTATCTCTGAATTAATTTTGCAGTGTCCACCCTCACAGCTCTCATTTATAAGCTCAGAGGCTGAGTATCCCAGGAGCCCACTATCCTCTTGGTTCCTGTGTGTGCTTGAATATTGTCACACAGTGCAAAGCTTAGATGGACATTTAAAGATACCAATGTAAATAAATTCTACAGTGTGCCTTGAGTGTCCATTGCTACTTTGTATGCAATCTAGATGGGTTAAGAATAAAGAATATCCTGTCTTAAGGACAGAAAAAAAATGAAATCAAGGAGCTTAACAGCGTGCTCTCAGGTCACAGCACATGCTCAAGGTGCTCTCTTCAGCTGCAAATTCAGCATCTGGGTCAAGGATTCACATAACTTTCAGAGTTCCAGAAGATGGTAAAGCCAAGCAAGGAGCAAAAGAGGTGGCTTATGCTTATAATCTTAGCTACTCAGTAGGCTGAGACCAGGAGGACTGCTATTCAAAGTCAGCCCAAGCAAATAGTTCACAAGACCCTATCTCGAAAAAATAAGGACTGGTGGAGTGGCTAAGGTGTAGGCCTTGAGTTCAAGCCCCAGTACTGAGAGAGAGAGAGAAAGAGAGAGAGTGAGAGAGAGGAGGGATCGTACAGCAGCCACTGAGAGAGTACTGAGCCTGGGTCCTATACCCTCTTGCTGTGCTATGTTTCATGGTGGAGGCAGTGACATTATCTAAACCCATAAAATGCCCAGGTGTGGTTGGGCTGATGGGTCAGGCATCAAGTGAAGTGTCTTTGAGATGCAGTTGCCTTCCACTGATGTCAAATCAAAATTTCAGAGATAATGGCTTCTGATTCCCATGAGATTTTGAGAATGCACCAGCCAACCAATGACTCAGCCATCACCAGCATTCTTGAGTTTATGGTTGGCTTGAACCAACACACAAGTGAGTCAAGAGATGAAGTTGTTATCTTCCCTGAAAAGCAGTATTTATGGGATTTTTCTGAACATTATCTAAGTTTTCCCTTTTTACTTATTTGCTTTCTTTTTCTTTCCGATGATGATGTGTAATGTGCCAACAAGTAACAAGATTTGAGGGAGGCACATCTCTCAGGGGTGTGAAAACTCAATCATTATGCAGAAGGATCTAGCCTTAAGCTTTAATTCAAAGATTCAGAGCTTGCAGAAGAGAGTTGGGCTTATGTTACCACTATCATTGACACCATATTCATCTCCTATCTCACATCTCAGTCCCAGTTCTACAGGCGGTTATCTGTCTGAGAGATACATTGGTACCTACTGCCTTCTGTGTGCCTGAAAGAGTTCCCTTACCATGAAGCAAGGTGGTTTCCATGGCTTTCTAATTATTGGCTGATCCTGAGTTCTGCATCTTCCTCCTAACTATCCTGTCTGTGCACATGCCTCTTTTCCTAGGTTTACAAGCTCCAGTGGAGTCTCCTGAATTTTCAGCACACAGCAAAATGTTTCCATTTCCACTTGGAGTGGATCTTTTGGTGGAAGATGGATCATCCACTGAAAGGTAGCTTCTGCAGTATTTGTAGTGGGATAAAATATTTGAGAAAACAGGGCTGGAGCCTGGTCCAAGTAGTAGAGTGCCTGCCTTGAAAGTGCAAGGCCCCTGATTTCAAACCCTAGTACCATCCAAACAGATATATTATAAATATTTGAGAAAACATTGATAGGTCAACTAAACCTAAGATTGTAATTTTATGATAAAACACTCTGGGCTTGTTCTCTACTACATATCCATTGGAATTCAGTGAAGTAGCTGGCCAGGAATGGATGTTAATGAGTTGATGATTGTAGCAAGATGGATCAGTCTCTCTGGCCACCCCAGTTCAAGAGACAGGAATGTCTACTTATCATAGCCTCACAGGAATGTCCACTCACCACAGCATCACAATCATATTCCTGAGACCTGGTTTGAGTCCATCTAAACCTGGCATAGCCTGTCCATATGGCTATGCACCAATTTGTGGTGACACTTGGTGCCTCTGTGACCAATCAGGGAACTCCAGGCTGAAAGTGTGTCCCAGGCTATATGAGGTATTCACAGAAGCAACCACAGAGAGTGGTCCACAGCTGAAGGCCACAGCCCCAAACCAGGAGCTCCAGCACTGCACTTTCATGGTGCTATAGGACCCATACAGAAGGTCTCAGTCTTTGAAGAGACACAAAAGAAAAATTCACATAACGCAATATTGGAGGGCATGCCATACCCCAATTAACAGATCAGGTAACATCACTTACAGAAAATGATCTCAACATTGGAAATATGCTTAGTGCTGAGCCATAAGTACAGACAGAAGAATGTACCATGTGATACTCTGTGATTTCAACCCTGGATTCCAAACAAGCTGGCAGAGCACAGATTCTACCTTGAACAAGCAGCACAACATGTATGATTTGTCTGCTACAGTCAAGGAATAACAAAATCAAGATGCTATTTACCAAGACAGACATCACTTGTAGTTGAAAGTATCTGTCCAATATACAGCAGGGAACAAAACAGACATGAAGCATTTGTTCATTTATTCATTCAGGAAAAAAATAGATCAAAAATCTGATTTGTCTTGGCTGTACCCAATCATTAATATTTATGTAGAACTGTTTAAGCCCAGAAGTGGCAAAACAGCTCTCAGAAGCTATGATCAGCATATTAAATATGCATATGGAGACAAAGATAGAGAAAGGAGAGGGGAGGGAAGAAAAAGGAGGGAGATACATTGAGAAAGAGAGAGAGAGAGAGAGAGAGAGATTCTTATATCTTGGAGCTGTCCCTCTGCTATGTTTTCAGTCCACATGCTTACAGAACCAACACTGTTCTTGTGTCTTGCTGGTTGTCACCCCCAAAGTTCTCTCACTGTCACCTTTATTTACATCACTAACCTTGGAAGGCTGAGTTGTTCCAAGTCCTTCCTGCACATTCTATCCCTTAGCAGTTCCTTTCCTATGTATGGCCACCATCCCTGCTGCTTCTCCACAACACCTCTCAAGATTAGGATGTTCTTCTCAGGTTTTTCTCCCTGGCTCCAACAAACCTTACAGCATTAGCCAGATTCCCTCCAACTACCAGCCTGTTACCTAGGATGAGCTGTGACTCTCAAGTGAAGAGTTAGACCTGTTTCTAATACTGATCCAACAAGTACCTAACAGATGCATTCAACTTGCTACAAACATGGGAACATTCCAGAATAAGAAATTTGAGGACTAAAAGGGAGAGGGTGGGGTACATAGGACATTGCCCCCCAAGACTTGTGGATAATTATAAATACCATACAATATGTAGAATATGTGGGGTCCCAATGATATGTACGTTCTAACCATGTAACTGTGAAAAATAAAGAATGAAAATTTCAAAAGTTTGTCTTTGTGACCAGGTTTAGAGAAGCAAACATGAAAATGGTGGCTTATTTAAGAGAGAGAAATGCTTAGAAAGATGGGAAAGTTAGTATTTTGTTTCAGTTGATTAAGAAAGTCCTAGGTCAATGATCCTGTAGTCAAAGGTGTACCATGAAGGGTGTTTATGAGGATGGGGGATGAGCTGCCCCAGGTCAATCTCCCTCCAGATAATCTTATCTCCATCCATCTCCAGCGGGCCCCAGGGTGTACAGCAGATATGCACTATGACCCCACAGTGACTAATGAAGGTGTCTGCTCATTTCCTTGTGATAAAGGCTAAGTCAAATTTGGATAATACTGCTCTGTACACTGCTTTCTTTCTTTTCTCTTTTCTTTTTCTTTCTTTCTTTTTTTTGAAGTACTTGAGGCTGAATGCAGGGTTTTGCATTTCCTAGACAGGCACATTACTACTTCAGCCATTCTACCAACCCTTTTGCTTTGGTTATTTGTGAGATGGGGGTTATGCTTTATGTCAAGTCTGACCTGGATTGTGATTTTATTGTTTGTGTTTCCCCATGTAGCTTGGGATGACATGTATATACCATCATGCCTAGCCATTGGTTGAGATGGGGGTCTTGTGAATATTTTTGCCCAGGCTGGCCTCAAACCACAATCCTCCTGATCTCTGCCCCCTGTGTAGCTAGGATTATGGGCATGAGTCACTGTGCTCCATACATTGCTTTCTAAAGCTTCACTTTTAGTATGATACTCCATGGTTTTAAATGCTCTAAATAACAAAGGACAGACTCCAGTTTGCACTCCAGGCTCCCTAGCTCTAGCCTGTCTTCCCAGTTATAGGTGAATTTTCTCCCTTCTGTCACACAAAGTTTAAACCAGAGGGATTTGTTTCTTTCCCAAAGCAGGGCATTCTCAGGTCATTTTGTTGTTTCCACATGGGACAAAGGAATGAGTCAGGAGTCCAAGGATCTCACACTTCTGGAGAGCAGCCTTAACCTATGACTGAAAGCCAGACTGACAGTAACTTGTTCCCTTCTCAGCTCAGATGACTGATACTGGCTCTTCCTTCCAGAAGCCCCAGTGGCATTAGTGCTAGCTGCCCACAGCTCTGTATGAGGCCTGTGCTCACAGTATTTGGTAGCCTGATTTGCTCCTAACCATGGCCAGCCCCTCCCAACTCTGTCTGGACACCATTAGGTGAAAATCCTCTTAGAAGCCACATATTTCACCTCTACAGAACTACCAAGAAGGTGTGGGTGTGCAGATCTCTGCAATAGACATACATGCAGCCAGAATTTCGTGAGCACTTGCAAGGTGCCGGACTCTGTGCCCTGTGGTTCTTTATATTATTGAAACAGAGATTGTTTCTTTCTCTGCTTTTGAGTGAGAAGCACATAGGTTTTATCCCATTTCTTCATATACTTTGTCAGCCTCAGTGGTAATGTACTTGGTTGCTCATGTAGTGCAAAGAACCAGCTCAAGTTTCAATTAGAGTCAGAAGGAATGGCAATTCAAGGAACAGATAATCAAATCCCTCAACCAAGACTTCAATATTCTAAGTGAAAATATATTCTCTGCTAAACAACTAAGGAACGGAAATGCAAATTTAGACTTATAATAATGCCAGATTAGTAGTCTCTCTGTAGAAGATACCCTAAAACTCTGAAGAGACATTAAAGAATATTTCAGCAAGTATCAAAGAAATAAGGTGAGGTTTTATTAAGTAAAGACCTGGGATAGAGCAAAACTCTGGAAGGGTGAGCCAGGCACATGGGGATACTTTTACTTGGTATGTTTGTTGACTTATAGGAGATACCCAAGAGGGAAAGTTTTTGTTACTGGGATAGTGCTGATTGAAATATGGGTGTGTAGCTCACCATGGAGGGAGAACCTGGTAAACCAACCTCTGCCATAGTATGGAATAATTAAGAGCTAAAGTATAGGAGGAAAAGTAAAGCAGAAATGCATTGGTCCTCTCATGGGTTGCAGCCAGCTTAGCATCAACACAAAACATGAGTGTGATCTTGAAGTTGTGCCCTCAGTCCTGGAAAAGCAAAGAAAGAACCTCCCTTAAGGAAGGCATATCATTCTAATCTCCAAAACATTAGTATGAACTTTCTCAGAAATAATGATGAATGTAGTCAAGAATATCTAAGAAAATATGTTTTGAAAATAAGGAAAAACAAGAAAAAGCAGACTCCTGGTCTATAATATTGTAATTATCTGGCATAGGCTATAAAACACCTTGGCTTACTGTGTTTGAGAAATGAAACACAGCTTGGAAATCTTGGCAGGTAATTGGAACATAGGAAAAAGATTGTTTCAGATCTGAACAAGAAGAAACATAGAAATCCTGAAAGTGATAAACAAAAAACAATATTATCCACTTATTGAATGGGCTTGCCAGAAGTTGAGACACACTGACTAGGGAACTGTCAACCAAAATTCCACACCAGGGAACACACCTTCAAGGATAAAAGTGACAGGAAGACATTTCTTTCTTTTTTTTTTTATCAACTTCAGGGCTTTATTCTTCAGTATGGAGGGCCACACCTTTGCCCACCCACCCCCCAAACTTTAAAATTTTTATGACTCTGAGATCCTCCCACAGTCCTCTTCAGGACCTCCATGTGAGATTTTGCCAACAGCTCAAACTGAGAAATTCTTACATGTTCAGGAAGAAATTTCTACTGACACAACTGAGAGGGTAGCATAGACCACAGGGTCTTTACTAGGGGAGATCTGAAAGGCTGTTCTTTAGATAGAAGGTGATTATCAAGGTGACGGTTAAAGATTCAGGGAGGAACGAGAATCACAAAGTCAGCAGAATATGTGGGTTAACAGACAATGCTGACAATATAAAACAATAATGACACTGTCTTTTTGGAGGTATCTGTGTCTTTCTACCCATCCATCCACCCACACATCCATCTATATCCAAAAAAGAAGATAAGAAAGGCCCGGATTCATACCCTAAAAAGATAAATGAAATTGATGATTTTGATGATGAAAATTCTAGAAAAACACAACTTGTCAAAACTTATGTGAGAAACAATAGAAAATCTAATTAGACTTCTCAATATTAAAGAAATTAAATCATTACTTTAAACTCTTCCTAGGAACAAAGCTCTTAGCAGAGCCAGCTCTATGGGTAAATGCTACCAAAGATTTTTAAAATCAATAATTTCCGTTTTAAACAGAGTTTCAGAGAACAAGAAAAAAGAGAACTCTTTATTAAGTGGCCCAACATTGATGCCAAAACTTAATGAAGAAATCACCACAAAGGATAAGATATTAAATCTCTCTCCTGAACACAAATGCAGTGCTTCCAAGTGAAGAAGCAGCACACAACTTCTGCAACACATGAACATTGTGACCAATTAGGACTTACTCCATGAAGGCACTGTGGGCTTAAACTTTTCAAATCAAGCAACATACTTTCTCATAGCACTAAAGGGAAGAAAAACACTTGTGAATTTTTTCACTTGCCCAAAGTTTTTTGATGAATCCAGCATCCATCCATAATTTTAAAGCAAGATATCTAAAGATGCTACTTAACTGTGAAATGTTGGAAAATTTTCCTTAGAGACCTGAGCCAAGATAAGGATGTCATTTATATTCCATACGGCATTTACAAGAGTGGTAGGGAAATACAAAGAAATGAAGGTGTAGGGATGCAAACGTTGGTGGCAAAATAATAAAAACATGAAAGGTAGTGAACCCTGTAGAAGTCACTATGGCCATTGCTTGGATAATCCAGAAGTGAAGAAAGCCAGGCTAGTTCTGTCCTAAGGCTCCTGGGACATTCTATTTCTTGAACCTGATGATGGTTACTTGGGTGTTGGCTTTAAAATAATTTTGTAAGCTGTACAATTACGCTTGTGTACTGTTCTGATTGCTATCTTCAAATGAGAAAAGTTTGAAAATCCCTTTCACGTTAGTGGTTTTAAAACCAACAAGCACATAAACACATAGCCACATGTAAAAAGGAAGAGAAAACTCACCCATTGCCTATATTTGGGGTGATTTTCTTTCAGCCCCTTTTCCTTTTTCTCTAATTTCCAAAAATACACAGTAACATGTCATACTTGGAGTGCTCAGTGTTTTTTAAAGAAGACATAGAAATGAAATCATTCAATTTTCCCAACAAGTGACTGGATACTATAGCATAATTTTTGAAGCCACAAAACTGATCCTTTGTGGGAAGGATAAATGAGGATTAACTGTTAAAAAGTAGCAAGTAAAATAATATTCCATGGGAAAAGTAATAAACCCAAGCCAAACAATACTAAACTGAGGAGACAATGTGAACTTGAATAAGACTGGTCTAGAATACCTAGGAGCCAAGTGCAAGCATCCACAGAGGGTATCTCTGGAGATCCATGTATGCTTCACTCCCTGTGGACCCTAGTTGTGGTGATTCAGATAATCTGCCGTGTGATCCTGAGCAAGTGAAACAACCTTGCTGGGTGTGTGGCCCAACAATGATGCCCAATATTGGTTGCCTCACTTGTCAAGAGAACCTGCCTCTCTTTCAGTGATCACTCGAGGATGAAATAAAATCTGCTGTAAGTTTATTCTGAACAGCAGCTCTGGAAGTATCCAAGAGATTTTAAACAGACCTGGATTCTGGTTGATACAGACCTGGATTTAAATTTGTAAAATTTATCACCTGTAAATGGTGACAATGCCATAGTACCAATTTCACAGGGCTGCTGGGGAATTTAGTACAACTGTATATTATAAAGCAATTCAAATATTACCTTGACCCTGTTTAGTATGGTAACATTACCAACATTTTGTCTATGACTATCCTTTGACTGTGATCCTACCTTCACCTCTGAAGTAGCTGGGACCACAGATGTGTACCTCCACGGCCAACTTGTTGGCTGGACCCTTTCACTGCCAGGACAAGGGAGGTTCAGTGCCCACTCAGTAGCCTGCTGGGCTTAAAACATGGCTGCTTTGGTGAGAATTCCCCTCCAGGTTCACAAGCACTTGCAGATGAGGGTCTTGAGGCTCCTTTTTATGCCTTAGTGTCTCTCAGCCTCATCTGAAACTATGACAGCTTAATCTGCTCTGGAACTCTCCTCAAGGATCAACTCCATGCAGGCCACTTACCACCATTGGGGTTTCCGCTTTTCCACTCACTCCCAACCCAGAACCCATGCCCAAGAGTGTGGCTTCTGGCCACCAGGGCAGTTCTAGAGGAGCCAAGTGAGGCAACCTGGGAGCACAGGGCAAGTAGTTCCCTTGGGGACAGACCGTGGCAGTGAAGTAGCTGTTGTTAGTCTGGGACTATATGTCCAAATAAAGCATTAGCTCTTCAACTGTGCTGCATGTTGTATTCTGGGCAGCCCAGGGACTTGGAGACCTTCCTGCCCAGGGCTCACGGTGCTAAGTGCATCATCACACAGTCCAACCTTAAGGGTCGCTTAGTGCTCCCAGAGAGGTTGAGTTCCAGCACTTACCTCTGAGGACTCAGTGACTTTGAGGGCAAGTGAAACCTCCACCCCGCCTCACCTCTTTTCCAGCACAAGGTGAAATGGATCGTTGGAAGAAAAACAATGGAAGAAATGTTATACTATTTAATAACTGTAGCTCTTGACAAAGAAACACAAGATGGAAGCAGTCAGCCCCACCTGAGGAAGCAAGTTATACCCAGAGATATTAGAACAGGAACAAGGAAAAGCACATGCAGCTCTTTCTAGAACATACAGCTAGAAAGTCTTCCAAACTTACTACTCCTTCCCTCCCAAATGGCACTTTTCTGTGCAGACAAATGCAAAGTGCATGGTGTCACTTGTCTCCTGGAGGTGTTGCAAGCTGCCCCTCCAAATGCATGCTGGAAGAGTACCAGGAAGAAGGGCATGGGGTGTGGGCTAGGGTAAGGAAGGAGGGAGGGGAATCCAGAAAGAAATCTCTCCCCTACTCTCCACATGGAGTGCAGGATCATTGGCCATCAGTACAGCTGTGAGGCTGTGTTGTGTCCCCATGGCTCTCTGGAGCTCTCTGCCTCCCAGTGACAAGAGCTGGGCCACCCTTCTGCTCTTGCATGGGCTGCACAGCCAGGCAGAGGGGAGATGTGTGACCAGTGACATCCTGGTGAGTCCATATAGACACCAAACATGGAAACGAGACAGTCGTGTAGTGACTGGCCACTGAATCAAGCCAAAAACGGGCTGGGGGTGTATCAGGGACCCAGAAGTACATGTCCAGATGCTGACTCTCAAACTGCTGAACTCTCTGAATGATGGCAAAGGGAGGAGGGAGTGGGAGGAGTGGGGATGAGAAATCATACTCTGAAGCTGGGTGTGGGGGGCACACCTGTAATCTGAGCACTTGGTGGCTGAGTCAGGAGTATTGTTGAGTTTGAGGCCAGCCTGATCTACATATTGAGTTCCAGGCTCTTGCCTGGGCTGGGTAGTGAGAACCTGTCTTAAAAAAGAAAAAAGAAAAGAAAAGAAGTCATATTCTGGGTGGGTGTTGTAAGAAAAGCATTGGGAAGTTTTACATTTGATCATCTTTCAAAGGCTCTTGACAAAATAAACATAAAAAAATCTGAGTTTTTCCAGCTGCAGGAGGCCAGAGTCTGGGAAATGAAGCAAGGTCCCCAGTGATTTCCTGTACCCTATGCTCAAATTATTTGACCAACTTTGTATGTTTCCAAGGGCAAATCAATTTATTCTTTCCATATGAAAAAACTGGAAGATGAGGTATATCATCCAAATCTCCATAAGCTTATTGGATGGTTCATCAGTTGCATGGCAGCTCAAGAATTAATGTCATGTCCAACGAACGACAACACACAAGGTGCCATGCCCCACTCTCCGAGCACTGTCTTGACAGTAGATATAAACAAACTAGTCATAAAGAACTAATATTAATGCCTACAGTAAATAGAGAAGGAAAATACTTATTTCCCTTTGGAACAGGGATGGAATCCCTTATATGTTCTACTAGGGTATAACTGAGTGACATGCTTTCACACCCAAATCTCATAATCATTTCCCTTCCTTCTGCCTTTGCAGAATTTGCAGAACTTCTTATTTAGAGAGAGGAGGGCAAGCATGCACTTGACTTATATTTCTACACTGCTGGAAACCATCAAGTTCAGGAGCAATAATAAGCACCGTCAGTCCGTATCATTATCCAGAATGCCTTGGTCGCTCCTGTAATTTACTACGATGCAGTTCTGATGGAGTCGGATGGGGAAGGACACACACATTCCTGAGAGCTACACTTAGGGCTGTTATTTCACTGGGAATATGAGGGAAGGACTGTAGATTATATAGTTCTCCTCTCTAAGTGCAGTCAGTACTGAGCCTAACCCAGTTGGCTAGAGAAGTTGGTGACAGGATCCTGAGCCACTTGACTTTTCCCAATTTGTTCCCTGATATGATTCCCTGTAAGGAGAGAGAGAGGTGTTCTAAGGAAGGCAGCCCCTTCCACTGCCCATGGCCACTCCTGTGCTTGACATCTCTCCAGAAATCCTCTCCCGCCAGCACCTGGCCTATAACATCGATTCTCCACTCTGTTGGATCTCTTTCATCACATTTCATCTCTCTCTCTCTCTCTCTCTCTCTCTCTCTCTCTTACGCACACACCACACACACACACACACAAAATGATTTCTCCCACTCAAAACAAATAAATGGGCTGAGGGTGTAGCTCAGTGGTAGAGTGCTTGCCTAGCACGCCTGAGGCCCTCGGTTCACTCAGCTCTCCTTATCTTACATCCATGTTCTCAGCCTAGATTTTCCCCCAAAACTCCAAACACACACATTGAGCCACCTGTCCCATGCATCTGCTCCCTGACAGCAGGCACTGTGGTCTTGACAATGCCCGAACTGAGCAGGGTGGACCCTGCTCCTTCTGCACACATCCTTCCCGCTGTTGGAAACCCCATCTTCCCATGCACCTACCACAACCAAAACCCATGGGTCATTCTTCCAAAAGACATTCAAGTCTCTCCATTATTAAGTTCCCAGTGATGACTACAGTTCAGACCCCACTGTCTCTCTCCAGGATTGTGACAGCAATACCTCCAGTGTTGAATCCCTGCTGCTGCCCTGCCCTCTGCCCAAATACTGCAGGCATGGCTTCTCATCTCAGAGTGAGAGTCCAATTCATGGTCCCAGATGAAGGGTCATGGAGGTTGTCCCCACTCACCCTTGCCTTATTCCCTGTGTCTCCTCATTTCCTCCTTCCACATCAATAGTCACTCTGTTCCAGCCATGTCTACCTGTCTTCATTAGAGCATCAGTTCTGTGAACGGGAAGGTTTGCCTATTTTGTTCACTGCTGCATCTCCCAGAGTAGAGCCTCGCACATCGTAAGTGCTCAGTAAATGCGGGGTATGTGGATGACTACTGGCTCCATGGGTCTCTTGCTCTGCTAGATTTTAGTACCACACAGAGGTTCCCTTTGCCCCTTCATTTGCCAAATTCCCTTTGCTGACACTATTCATAAAAATCATAATCTGGTTCTGAATACCCTTTTTTCCCATTTAATTATTGTTATAATGTCGCAGTTAGTAAAGGAAAGAAACATTTTATGAAATGAAATTAAATCAAGACACAATAAATGTCTAAATGCAGAAGATTCTACTAGAGAACTCAGGGCATGCAAGCCTGGGTCCTACCAGTGCCATTCCAGACCCAAGGCCCTCTGGGCAGGATGTCCCTGTCCAGTTTCAGGCTTTTCTCTATCCCAGCAGACTGAGTACAGGGCCACAATGGCAAATGCTTAGCCATGTTTCTTCTGAGCTTTTGGTTTCTGCTAGCAGTAGATTTGGGAGCAGTACTGTGGTCCTATTTTTGTTTGCAAACAGATAAACACCAGAGTTATATTGCAGAAAATTTGGTTTTAAAGGACAAGCCTATAGGTATTTGGCTCATGCACTTGTAACTCACTACCTCTGTGACTCTTGCAAGTTGTTCAATCCTTGAGACTTCATTTGTTTAATTTAAATGGAGATAATATTTTTTCACATTTCAGACTCATTGGAGAGATTTAAAAAGACAAAGTGTGGGCATTAACTGGCTTACAACAGCAAGTAAGCAAATTATGGGTTTTATTTCTACTCTCAGCATCATTTGGAAACACCAGCTCCTAAATGATCGATACACCAAGAGTGCACACATCCACGCCTTCCTTTATATGCTGGTTTACACAGTTGTACTTGCACTGGGGGCTGGATCAAACTGGGAACACAGCTGGGGCAAAACGAATCTGTGGGCAACATGCATCCATGCATTGGCCCTCACTCTGCTGAGTCCCTCATCATAGCTTGGTGCAGAACCAGCAGATTCCTTGCCTAGACATGCTAGAGGTGGCAGGCTTCTCTGCAGTTTTTAGAGTCCTGACACCTGCCAAGCAGCTCTGGCTGTAGGCATACTATTCAACATCACTGAGCTGGACTGCAGCACCCACAGTGTGGTGTGACCACAGTTCCCATGTTCCTGAGTTCCCACAAGGCTATCCAGGTAGGGTAGCAGTACTCAGTTGTGAATGCTGTGGAATCAGCTAGTGGGCTTGTTGAAATGTGAATTCCTGGGCCTAACTCCACAGACTCTGGGAGACAATGTGTTTTCCTAACATTCCTAACACATCCCAGGGGATGCTGCTGCTGCAGGGCCAGGACAACACCTGAGAAGCAAGGTGTATAGTACTTGACATGGCATCTGGTGAGTAGTTACTGTTCAAAGGTGTCCTGTTACATTGTCGCAACTTTATGAACACCTTTTTAGAATACCTGAAATCTGTCTCCTTCCAGGCACTCCTCTGCCTTCGGATCCACAGGGCATGGACAGTCCGGGTTTCCAGCAAAACACTATGTGTTTTTGGCCTCAAAACACTGACCTGTACTCTAAGCAATGGGAAGTATCTGAGCACCATATTATGGATCAGGGGTCTGAGGCAGGGAAGAGCTGCCTGTTGACCAGGATCTGGCTAGAAGAGGACAGAACCTAAAACATCCAGGGTGTATAGGCGGAGAGATGCTATTAATTCTTTTCACCACTGACCGGCTTAATCAAACCACCATGGCTTGTTTTGTTTTGCTATGTTTTCCCGGAATGGCCTCACATGTTTCTTTGACTTCACTGAACGCTTATTTTGACAATAAACAGACACAGTATAATTGTCAGTGAGCACATTGAGATAGGATCTGTGATAAATGGAAAATATCCAAAAGTCACATGTGGATGTCAAAGATTTCCTGCACAGTGGCCTTAGGGAGCCCTGGCTTCAAAGAGTGCTTTGCTGCACTGTTGCTTCCCCTCCCCCCAAAAAACTTAGAGCCATGAGGGTCATTGGCAGCCACCCAAATTGCCCCCCCATCCAGTCCCTGGGTTTAGAACTCCCAGCTGGTCTTGTCTAGGGCAGCACTGATTCAATTTAGAGCCATGATTCTCAGAGTGTCTGTTCTATTTTGTGCCACACACCCTCCCTTTGGCAGCTGCCCGTTCCCCTCAAATGGCCTGCTGGAGATTTCACATCTGCAGTTTGGACAGAATGCACAGCAGCCTCATGGCCAGGCTGAGGCGTTGTGTGTAGGGGCCCATGGAGGCCTAGATCTGCAGCAAAGCACAGGCCTCCACAGCTACAGACTAACTGGGAGAACCTACCTAGGAAGCAGCTGTAGTGTGGGAGTCCTTATTTTCTGAGCGACTTGGACACAGGTCCTGTGAAGGGGACTCACTTTCAGAATTTATGCAAATGCCAGCATCTCTTCTTTATTGAGGCTCCACTGAAGGGAATTCATTCTCCAACCACAACAAAAAAGGAGGCCAGGGATCCTGGTCCCAAGAGCACCTCTTCTGACCCCAACAAGACAGGCAACCCTTACCCTCTGCAAAAGTGTCTGAGGTTCACCTCCAAAATGTGGGTCAGAACCTTGCACAGAAACTGCAGGTCATATTTGCTGCTAATAAAATAATAAATATCCCCTTAACCACTGAGGATATTAAATGTCTTGAGACACAAGTTTTAGTGTGTTAAGCATAAAATTGCTTTCTGAGCAAGAGAAACTAAACACTATTGTCTGCAATGGTAGCCTTGATTTTACTATAATTAAAATCTTTTGGACAGAGGTGCTACCCTCAGCCTGCCCTGCTCCAAAGAGAGGCTTAAACTCCAGGCATGTGGAACAGAGAGACCACTGGTGATCTGGGGTCCTTAGTAAGCTGATGATGGTCTGGTCTCTCATGTGGACACACAGGCCACTTCTCCCTGTGGCTTCACCATTTATCCAGAGTTCATGCTCCCTGGGACCATGCTGACAGGTGTCTACATGGATGGATGTTTATCTGGAACATCTGCTCTCATCAGCAGGAATAGGTCCCACCTCTCCCAGGGGAATTCAAGATAACACCAGATGCACTCCGAACTCTGGAATTAAAGTATAGCTTTGTGGTTGAAGGTATTTCCCTTGGGCAGTTGGGCCAAGGAAGGCCCATTTGTGGATGACCCAGGGATGTGGTACAGGGTGGGGGCAGATTTGGGTGCAGCTGAGGTTACCCACTTAGCTCATGGAAAAACCCCACAAAGCTCACAACAGCTCTCTTCGCTCCTCCATCCTCCTGACCTCCCCTTTTGTGGTGAGACTGCTCCTGCTAATTCACTTAACCCAGACTTCCAGTTGCAGCTCACACAGGCAGGAACAGGCTCCACCCACTGCAGGCATCTGACCATCCATGTACCTCTCTCCAGCTCCTCATGCATCCCTATCTGCAGTGTCCACAGTGCCTTGACTTGAAGTCCAGGGTCACTAGGACCTGCCTCCTTCCACAGCTGCCCATGCCCTGTCAGACCCAGGTAGGCTGGCTTGTCACCTGTGCTTGTGCTGCTGGAGATAGAGATCTGTGGCATTCTTAGGACAAATTCACAAAAGAGAAGACCACATAGATTCTTGAGGCCTAGCTGGGCCTGTAATAATTGCTCAGTCTAACCTCAGAGGGGCAGGATTCTCCACTACTGTCCATTGTCCTCCAGAACCAGGACCACAGAAATGGCCTCTGAACCCCACCCCTCCCTACTTTCCCGGCCCCATCTGAAAGTGATTTTTTTGCCTCACAAGTCACTTCTAAGAGGTGCTTGCCACAAGTCCATGGCTCTACCTTGCACCTCCTTTGACCATCAGGAAAGAAGGTTAGTCATCACCTGAGATGTGCAGATGACACAAACAGAACCTCCTAATGTTTTTCTTCTCACCAGCAAACTGAACCCACCAATTCAGAAGCCAGCAAGAAGCAACTTGCTCACCCTTGGAAGTCATTTTCAAGGCAAGAGAGAGAAATATTTTAAGCATAGGCCCTGACAGAGCTGGCTATTTGCAGCTTCAGTCCCACACTCATAGAAGACAGAGAAGGAACTGCAAGAACCCTCAGGAACCATCTATCCAACAAGGTGGCAGGCCCACACGCACCCTGCATCAGCATTGGGCTGCCTTTCTCTGATTTATTTGAGAAGATGGTAGTAAGTCATGGTGATGCCACAATTTCATGTCTTAATTGGCATGTATAAATGCCTTTGTTTAATTAATGAAGAGGATGAAAACATGATTTCAGAATGAATGCTCTTCCTTTGCTATGGAAAAATATTTCAAAACATGGGCTTCTTAAGGGATGCTATGTAATAAAAAGGACTAGGAATTTGTACCTTTACAAATTCTAGAAGTCCCATCTAGAAGGAAAAGCACAATTGCACAGTGAGAGGTGCTGTTTCTACTAACAGGGCATTCATTTGAGATGGGTTCACACAGGCAGTTTCGGAACCAAAAGCTCTTACATGAACCATAAAACCCTCATCTGCTCCTTTTTTACTAGGCTCAGTGTTTTTAGGCATGTCCTCAAGCTGGGCCAGGAACTTCCCAGCACTGGGGTTGGCCCCATTAGCATGACCTCAGGGCCTGTGTGAAGGTCAGGCTATCAAAGGCCTTTACCAAGGGGACACCTGCCTCTGTCATGCAGGTCTCTTCTGGAAGGTAGTCCTGCATCTGTAAGAATAAAGAGGTGAGGCAGGCTGAACGACCCTGCCCAGCCTGCTGGGTATCCGACTTCTTCTGGCTTGTTTTCCAATCCCTTACATGCTGATACCCCCCACCCCCACCCCATGCAGTGGATGTTTAATGAACTTCCTTGGCTGTCCTCCCCCTGGGCCCGATGCACCTGTGCCAACATGGCCATGTAGTATGTCTTGTCCGACCAGCTGATAGGGAGAGGCCTTACCTCATGGGACAAGTAGAAGGCTGCGATGCCCAAAGGCCAGAAGCAGCAGAGCATGGAGAAGACACTGAGCCCCAGGTGGTCCCGCGGGGGCATCATGAGGAAGTTGTCCTCACTCTCTGTGTCACTTGAGTAGTCACTCTGCAGAGACGGAGGGAAGGGAGAGATTAATAATGCAATTGTTTCAGAGCTTCCCAGGGACAAGGGTGCCATGCCTGGCTGGAGCAGCTGCTACTGCTGACATAGTTTATGTCATCATTGTTGCCAGCAAGTATGCAGCCAAAAGACAAAGCTGCATCATCTGAGAAACTATGACAGAGAACAGGAAGATGAAAACCCCCAAGTACAGGGCCCTTAGGTGATTCAACAGTAGGTAAAATCTTACAAAAACCAATTACAGTATGTATGGTCCCTAACTTACAATGGTTTATCTTAGGATTTTTTGGCTTTATGATGGGTTTCTCCAGGTATTAACTGCATTTTACCTTAGGATGTTTTTTACTTCTCATGGGTATATTGGAAGGTAACTCCACTGTGATTGAGGAGTATTCATGTTTCAAAAATCTTTGGGATCTTAGTGCTGGGCCAGAGGGGATAAAAGTGTAATCTCACACAGTTGCACAGGGAACTTCCAGAAGGCATGCCCCATGTGCATTTTAATTTTGTTCTCAGGCTTCTGCCCAATTTACAGGATGAGGCAAGGCTGGTGTAGAGGAAGGAAGCTGTCCCTCCACTACTCCTTCAAGTTTCCTTTGACTCTGATTGGAATCGGAACGTGGGAGGGCTGGTAAGCACCCACATGCACAGACTCCCTCCTGAGGGTCTCATACGGTTTTTCATGAGCAGCTAACTGGTTGTGACAGTTACACAGTGGGGCTCTCACAGGTCTGACCAAGACTCTCCTGGGGATTCTAATGTAGAAGGTCTGGGGTAGTGGAGGAGGTGCAGGGGATAGTCATTTTTTTAAAGTTTTAGTTAAAGATTTATTTTAGTATAATAGAATAAAGCATAGACAAGGTGGCGGGAAGAGAAAAAGAAAAGAGAGAAACATTTCCTGTTCCCTACATAGGAAATGGGAGCAAAGACTCTGAGGATAGTGATTGTTAAGAAGCAGCTGGGATGAGCCACTACCCAACCTCCCTCAGGGTTCCCTGGTGCCTCCCAGATGCTGAATGGCTGGTGTCCTGCACTTTCTCTCACCCTCGGTGCCGGCATGGAGAAGATGCTCATGTTCTACTTGGTTGCACCTCTTGCTGTCCCCCATTGTGAGTTTTGTTTTCCTCATGTGAGCATATTTCATTCGGACTAACTCATCAGAAGACAAGGGGTGCTCTCTACACCTGCTTATTTTGCACAAAGATGGAGTCCTAGCTTAGTCCACACATTGCTTCCTAAAAAAGAAATGATGCTTTTCATCTTGAGGGCAGGTCATTAGCTTCCTAATCCCCTTTGCCAGTGTCTGGCAGAGGACCCTGCCACAGGCTGGAGATGCTCAGGAATGCACAGTAGAACTCGTCTGTGAGGGCAGTCCTGCACCCACACAGATGTAGAGAGACCTCCAAGTGACAAAGGTGTCCTTTGCGTTTTTGCAAACTAAGTGCATATAAAACTGCTGGAGCTTCTAACCACATGCAGACTGCAGAAGTGCTGTAGTAAGCTGAAGGAGCCCTGCCAGGACTTTATGAAAGTGTGGTTCACCAAATAAAACAGGCACATGTTGAAGGACTTCCCCAAGTGAGCTTGGGATGGGAGTTGGTGACTCACTGGCCACACAAGGCAGATCCATCCCACTACACACAGACAGACCTAAAGGTCAGGGAGTCTAGGGCCTCACTCCACAGAGAGTAGAAGTGATCCACTGCAGGCCACAGGTCACTCCTCACCATGTCACCAGTGCCACAAGGGTACTGTTTGCTGTCTACCTGGGTGTGAGTCACTGCTTTCTGGTCTCAGTGTCTCCTCCACGTGAGACTGCACAGCATCCCCTCCACAGAGCTACATCTATGAAATTTCAATTCTTTTTACTCTGTACATCGTCTCCCATATGGTCTTTGGAACAGTTAAAAGGAAATGAAAATTACCATCATTATGGCTATCAGAGATGGAAATTGAAACAGCCCACAGGGATGTATAATTCATGGGGAAATATGAGGACTGGAGGCTGCCCAGGTGGAGACACGTGTCCCAGCCAGGGAAAGACAGAACCATCCACCAGAACCAAGGATGTGCAGCCTTCATGTCCTCACCTCTTCTCTCTTTCTCTCTCTCTCTCTCACATACACACACACACATATAGTCCTGTCACCTCAGTGTTTTCAGAAGGAGGCAAATTGGGGTATTGGGGGACCACTGGTGTATGTACTGCTGAGCTGCAGTCCAGAAGGGCTGAGTGGTATTGTGTGAAGTGCTAGGCAGGTCTAGCCTGATACAAACCTACCCAAAGTGTCCAAAGATCACAGAGGGACAGAGAGTGAGGTTGAAGGACTTCTCTTGGTCCTCAACTCAGACCTTGAACTGCATAAGCTTCACATCATGGGCTGAGCCAATTCAGATGGTGATCATTGCACACAAGAAACAGATCTGCTGTGCACATTTCTTTGGGTTTTTCATCTTTGTTTTTTAGTTTACAAAGACTTTAATGTACCTGAGCTCTTACCAATAGCAACTCTAGAAATGATCGCAATTTTTATTATCACTTCCACTTTACAAAGGATAAAGCTAAAGCTGAGATAGGCTGAAACACTTGCCAAATGACAGCCCTGCCCAGTGGGAGGTAGCTGGAGTCTTGGATCCTTGTCACCTCTTTGCTGAGTGCCACACATCAAATCCAATTTGTCTTAATTACTTCTATGTGTTCCTCTTTCTGGGTCCCCAGGAGTTCTGATGACTTTGCTTCTTGACTTGTCTGTTCCATGGTGGCAGCAGGAGGCTAGTGGACATAGTGGTTGACTGAGATTTTTTCCAGACACTCAGGGCTTAAAACTGATGCCTCCAGCAGCCAGGCGGGAAGCAAGACAAATTACACTATAGTCTCCAAGCAGCACAGAAACAGTTTCAGGTCCCTCTCCCCAAAATCCTCGCAGATTTGTACCTAAAAGCATAAAGAAGCCATGAGCTAAGACTGCAAACTTATAGTTTCATGGCACCAAAATAATCAAGTTTGATTAAAATGGATTTTCAAAGCTCACAAACTAGAATAGATAAAAGAGCCTAGCTCTTTCATTCCTTCACTCTTCCATCAGTAGGTGTTCTGTGGGTATGAGTGGCTGTGGCCATCCTGCCACCAAACAGAGAGGAAAAGGAAAGCCAGCCCAAGATTAGTCAAGTAGAGGAACCACTCACAATCAACACAAGAAAAACTCTGCAGAGCAGCCCTTTCTACAAATCCCCTCCATGGGTCATTGATGAACATCCACAGGATAGATGCAAAGCTTTTCACAGGAATTCACAGTGTATAAGGAGGTCCCCTTTTGAGCCACAGCTCTGAAAGAAGCAAAGTAGAAGACAGGCAACAGCTGGTTGGGCTCCTGGGCCCCTCAGTTGGTGCCTTACTGCTTGGTTGCTACCCACAATCCTCTGCCTGTTCACATCATCTCACTTAGAGAGATGATGCCTGTCAATTCCCATGACGTTTTCTTCAGTGACTCTTCTATTAAGTAATCACAAGGTCAGGCCCAGGGTGTTGCCCATTACAACATTCCACATTACTGCAGCTCAGTGAGCTTTGAGGTGTTTCTGGGTGCAATGTTGGGCTCAGTTGTGTTACTTGGTCTCCCTTGGGGTCTCATGAACAGTCTCTGGATCTTATGGTGTCTTCCTTCCTGTCTCTGGCCCTCTGTGCTTGCTTATCTTGGTGGCATGTCAGTAGGTGGTCCTAGGGGAGGCAGCCTGGGATGACCACATCTGCACTGTGCACAGTAGCTGCTGGCCACATGGAGTTATTTAAAACTAAAGTACTTAAAATTAAATACAACTGATAGCCTGTTCCTTAGTCTCACTACACATCCCAAGGGGTCATAAGCCATAAGCGTTCAGCCACAAGTGTCACATCAGACAGCACAGATGCAGAACATTCCCATCATTTCAGAAAATCCGAATGGGTTGTGTTGTCTTCTGAGCTATGACCCCTATGAACTCTGACCTCAACTCTTTCATTTATGGGAGCTCTCTGTTGTCCTTCTAAAATTCCCCAGGGCCTTTGCACTTGCTGTGCTCTGGCCTGGAACACTTTCCCCACACAATATGGCTTGGCTCACTATGGGGCTTTGCTCAAATACCACTTCTCATCAGAGCCTTCCTTGGACACCTGAAAGACTGTTGCCATCTCCCCCAACACCTTTATTACCTTACTTGCTCAGGGCTTCTCTGCACCCTAGGTGGCTCTGGCTTGTTTAGTGTCTGACTCCCTTCTTCTAAGCATCAAGAGGGCAGAGACCTGATCCTGTTTTGTTCACAGCTATAATATAAGGACCCAGAACAGCATGTGGTACACAACAGGACTCAAGGTACCTACCTGTGTGAATGAATGAAGAATTTACTTATTGCTTTAGCCAATGTGAACAACACTAACCAAATGTCAAGGCCCCTAAAATTTGTTCAGGGTACACTAGGGTGACCAGTGGATTGACCTTCACTTGAGTCTGTCATTGCCCATGAACATGCAGCATTCAGCTTGCTGCCTGACCCCTGCTCCCATCCTATCCTGAAATGACCTCCTGGGCTCTGTATTACCCACACAGGTGAGCCCACCAAGGGGAGTTTAGGTTTCTGGAAGGGCCAGAACTATGTTTTGGTCAGGTTTAAGACTGCCTTACTTAGGGTAGCTCTAGAGCAGTTGACAGACAACCAAGGTTAAAACACATCAAGAACATAGGAAGTGGTGCCAGCTCATGTGTTCTGTGTACCCAATGTTCTCTGTTCTTGCAGCCAGCATGGAGCAGACCTGTCTGCATCAGAAGATCGTGGAAGTGTGGGTGGACTGCCTCTGATGCTACCAGATAGAGCTCCACAGCCACTAGTGAGCCACATAGGTGGGAGCCACTGATGATCTTGTATGGCCAGTGCTGGGACCATCTTCCCTCACTTGCACTGCCGCGGTAACTTCTACGGGTCCTCTTGCATCCACTTAGGGGTTTTCTTTAGCAGCTCGGTTATGAAAGACCTGATTTCTACTGCACTCCATCAAACAACCCTCCCTGTACCAGGCTTTTCCCTAATTTTGAAGCCCATGGATCACTTTAAAAAGCACAGACAGCTCCTGAAGCTCCATTATGTGGGATGCATGCATGGCTGAGAGGTCTGGAGCTCAGAAACATGGAACAGTGGGAAAGCATAGGATCTGAACAGAATTGTCCTAAATAATTTGCTAATCATTTTGGGCATATACACTTAGTTTCTCCTGTAACTTTGTCTGTAGATAGGAGCTGAATCATATGCTGGTGAGATAGAAGTTAAATGAAGCGCAAACCTCTCATCTGGAAAGCTGACCCTCCCTCCTGTGTGCAGGCTGCTGAGCATGCCGACACATGTGGAAGACTTGTTGCAAGAACAGAGCTGGGAAGAGCTCTTTGGGAAGAGCCCAGACAAATGAGGATTTGGGAATCCTTAGGGAAATCTGTGTGGGACTGAGAAATAGGAAGTCAGGAGGAGGGGGCGGAAGGTGTCCTGGGCCTGAAGCACTGTGAGCCTAACTAGCCACAAAGAGCTCAGGCTATTGCTATTCTCTCCTGTGTGGGTAGAAAGCATTTTAGAAAGAATTCCAAGTTCATGTCTGCTAGTCCCTTTCCTATCTAAACCCAGGGCTCAGTGAGGGGTTTGTGAGTTCAGAACTATGACAAGGAGCAAAGGAAATAAGGGGCCAGACCTGCCTAGGTCCCAGCCTTTTCCATGTATGTGCTGCAGGGGACATGCACACCTGGATCAGCTCTCCTCATGCATATCACAATGGCCCAAGGCAGAAACAAGCAGCATCACCACAGAAATGCCCCATAACTATCACCCCCAGGCTGGAGCTCCAGATTACCCATGGAAGATGACATTATGTGTAGTGTTAATAAAATGTCAAACTATGTCACTCTTTATTCTAATTCCTAAACTCTGGGAATTCAGTTATTCTTTGTTCATCCATTCACTATTAACCAAGCAATCAAACTAACGGAAATCCAGATTTTGTCATAAATATGGATTTCTAAATGCAACATGTGCTATTTTTCTCTTGGAATGTGATCTATGCACCTCTGCACTCCTGGAAATGAGAGAAATGTTCTCCGTCCTCACTTGGTCTTGGTTGTTTTTTGCAGGGACAGTCCAAGCCCATCACTAGGAGGGTGTGATTTGCTATTTAATGAGAGGGGCTTTCACGCTTTAGTTCATGCAGGAATCCCTGTGTTCCTCAGGACCTGAAGGGACATGTGGTAATGGTGGGGGCTGGGGCCAGCCCCAAATTGCGTGGACTCAAGCAGCTTGACCTTTTCCTGTTTTGAATTTTTGGGTTTCCAGGGAAACTTTCATAAAATAAGTGGCATTCAGTTAATAAATGCAATTTGAAAATAAGTAAGCAATGCATCACTCAGAAGTGGACATTTTTCCCTCCTCATAGTATCTAATCCAATATTATTCCCTAAATGGTTTTACATTCCTTGAGGAGAGAGTTACTCTATTTTTAGAAGACACTAATCTGATTAAGAGTCTAAAATATGAAAACTTTCTGAAGATGGAGGAAAAAATAAAGTTAGCTCATAAGGAAAATGAAATAAAACACAAGTGTCCTGCATATTCTACAAGGAATGAGATGAAATCCCCACTGTCTATAGTCTGGGCCATGTTGCAGGGCTCTGTCCCCTCCTGCTTACAACTGACCTTGCTCCTTTCCTTTGGAGGCTCCTAATTTGATTACAGGGACAGGGGGCATGCTTACAAATATATGAAGATTGCTTACTAACAGACTGTGTGGAATAAATGCAGTGTGTGTTTGGTCCGTGTGGAAGAGGGCACAGCTGAAGCACAACTGACATGCACCTGTGTGGATTGTCACTAAGAACAATGCTCTCTGTTCTAGTTCTTGTCATTTTGTTTTCTGTGCGGTGGAGTTTTCCTCTTAGATTGGGGCTTCCAATAATAGCTCCTACCATATCCCCAAGAGGACTATACTCCCATGATCCATTGATGTGATGTAGGAGAGGACGTTAATTCCCTTTCAAAAACATTCAGGCCTTTGGAGCAGGCATTAGCTTGTAAAGAGCCATGTATGTTTGCCTCTGCATCCACTTGCATCAGAGAACAAATTCCTGCAAAGTAACTGAACCAGGCTGAGAGTATACCTCATAGTTCCTGTGGGGAATGGCTGCACTGTGCCATGAGACAGGTGCTCCTTCATACAGCACAGTTTTTAAGGGAGAAACTTCTGCTAATGAGTGCTTGTCTTGGGCAAGGTGCAAACTTATCTCCCATCTGAGAAGTCTCTAATTAGAAACATAAGGGTGGTTGTGGCCTTCTGGGTTCATAATATTCTGGAAGCAGGAGCTAAATGAAGCAAAATGCATTAAGATTTGCCCATGTTTGCAGCCTGAGGTGCATCTTTCTTTGTGACGGTGGAGCATGATGATAAAATACACAATTATATTACAGCACAGTCACTCCATATTCCCACAATAATTTAAATACTTGTTTTCTACATAGCTATAGGTAGTGCATCTAGTGGTTAGATTAGGATAAGAAGTTCCCGCAACTCTACCTGTCAGGTTATGCTCTTCCTCTGCTTCCAATGCTCAGTGCTTGGGGTTGGCAAATTTAGCAAATGCTTCCTTGAAACCCATCTTAGTTTGGGTTCCCTTGGCAGCAGCTCTTCGGTAAAGGATTCAGGTGCAAAAGTTTTCTTGGGAGGTTGCTATGGTTGCATGTGCTCCCCAGAATCAGTGTGTTAGAAAACTAATCCCTCAAATCTTATGGAAATAGGAGTAATAGGAGTAAGTCAATCAATAAAACTTGATTGACTATGGTGTTTAGGGGTGGGGACTTTGAGAGGTATTTAGGATTAGATAAGGTCATGTTGGTGGAGCCCCACTGAATCCTAGTGGCTTTATAAAAAGAGGGAGACCAGAAGAGATCCACATGCTTCCTGTCTCTTGCCATATGCTGCCAAGGGACTCTGCTAGCAAAAGCACCATTGCCAGATGGGGCCCCTCAGCCTTGCACCTTCAGAACTATGAGCCAAAATAAACCTCTTTCCATTAAAATTTCCCCACTCTGTGCTGTTATTAGCAACACTCTTGCTGTTATTAGCAACAGAAAATGAACTAACATAGAGTCACTCTCAGGAAATATGGTGGAAAGAGAAATGGGACCAAGCAGGGAACACAGCTAGGAGAAGAGTACTGCCAAGTTGGTCAGTTCTGTGAGCACCTAGACCTGCTCCTTCAGGGAACCACAAGAGTTAAGTCCCCGAGTCAGTCAGGTGGAATAAGCCACCTCCATCAGTATCAGGAGAAAGCCTCTCTGGGGGCAGAGACTCCTCTACACTTTACAGGGGAGATGTCAGGGTTTCAGAGGAAGTCCTCAGGTAGGTGGACATCAGGTTTAGGGGGTCATCACATGCAAAAGTAATACCTAAGAGGGATGAGCAGCAGAGAGCTCTGCTGTAGAACCTGCAAAGGATTGGGCAGGCAGGTGATGGATGCCTCCACAGCATCCATTGAGGAATGGAATGAGACCATCACACTCAAGGAGCATTTGAGAGGAGATGAGAGGATGAACACACAAGGAACGTGATCAGGCAGGATGAGAAATCTCATCACTGCCACCAAGTAAATGGTACAAAGAGTACATACACATAACATGTCTTCAAAGGCAGAATTGGCCCAAGGCTTCTAAGACTCTGTATAGAAGAACACTAGGTGATTCAGATAAAAGTGGTATAGAAAGAAATCAGGGTATGATGGCAATTATATCATTTTATTCAGTCTCATCGGTTTTTTATTTCATATCATGGATATAATAGTACAGTACACTGCATAAGCCAGATTTTTGCCACTATAGCAAAATACCTGAGATGATAAACTTACAAAAAAGAAAGGTTTATTTTGGCTCACAGTTTCAGAGGTTTCAGCCCATGGTGGGTTGGTCCTGTGCTTTAGGCCTGTGCAAAGCAGCACATCAAGGCAGGAATGGGTGACAGAGCAAATTCATATCACAAGCCAGGAAGCAAAAGAGAGGAAGAGGCCAAGGCTCCATTGTCCCCTCCAAATACCTAACAGTTTCCTTCTAGGCTCAACTCTAAAATGTTCCACCATCTCTCAGTAGCACCATCCTGGGGATCAAGCCTTTAACATATGGGTCTTTGTGGGGGAGGGCATTCAACATTCAAATTATAGTATAGTAGACTTTGCATTTTATGAGGACATTGAAACTCTGTCTGATGGCCCCTGGCTAAATAAAGGACCTGTTTGCAGAGGAAGCACCATGTGCAAAGGCCCTATGTCAGCAGTGGGCATGGTACACACAGGGTTGTGGACTGGGAGGGGATTCATGGTATGAGGTAGGTTAGAGAGGTGCCTGCAGCCAGCCCATACAATCAGCTGACTACTTCTATTGCTTGAGAAAACCAGAGTGTGACTCACATCAACCTACATGGTAGGGAAATAAACTGGGACACAGCAGTTTATCATCAACCCAGAGGGTTGGTTTCACAACTGAATGTTGAATTATCACTGTTGATCTAGTTTCTAAACACACATTCCTGCTTAAAATTCACATTATTCTTACAACATGAAAGAGCTACATGTATGTTTTATAAGAGTTTCTTCCCCCTAATTTATATTTGTTCACCTGATGAACTCAGCACATAATCCTCCCTGTTCCTTACTGTTTTCAGGTATCAAGTCCCTGGATTTGGACTGGCTTAAAGGTAAAGATGGAAACTAGTCATTATAGACTGTCTGTCTCTCAGAGCTCTGCAGGTGCAAGGCAGGTGCTGGAGCTTTACACTTCATGTCCGGGTGGAAATAATGCCCAAACTCAATTCTCAGGGAAAGGAAAGTGAAAACTTTAGTAAGATAGCATTTCTCACTTCTCAAGTTGTCAAAAATTAAAAAAGCACAACCAAACAAATTGTTATTGAGACTGCAAGGAGATGGGCTGACGGGGATGCAAATTGGTGCAATATTTAGATAGCAAAATTGTTAATATATAACAAAATCGAAGTTTTTTAAGCAAAGCTTTTTTTTTTTTTTTTTTTGTGGCAGTACTGGGGTTTGACTCAGGGCCTCACACTTGCTAGGCAGGTGTTCTACCACTTGAGCCACTCCACCAGCTGCAGGTTTTTTTTTTTTTTTTTCGGTATAGCAATCCCAGTTATGGAAATTTATTCTGAAAATTCACCTTCAAAAATATAAAAATGCATATACACAAGATTTTTCATTGCAGTATTATAAGTGCAAAATATTAGAAATAAGCTAACCATTCATTGAAAGGAGAGTGTTAAATAAGCTGTCATACACCCCCACAGTGGAATACAAGTCAGCTTAAAAAATAAGAGATGTCAAAGTGAAATTATTGGACTGGAGTTGCACGTGGATAGAGAGATGTATACTGTATCACTAGATAAATAAGAAAATATATATTGCATAATGATATTGCAATCAACGATAGAGCCCATATACGATGGTGGTCTCATAAGAATGTATCATCTAGTGACTTCTATGAAGTCATCTTAATTTGTATAAGTCTACTTTAGGATGTTTGTACAATGACAAAATTGCCTAATGATGCATTTCTCAGAATTTATCCTGGTTATTAAGTGGTACATGACTATAATGTGTATATGTATACATGCTTGTTATATAGATGTGCTTATGTACAAATAAACATCATACATTTTCTTGTTCAGTCTGCTGAGAAACTGTGACCTCCAAGCAGCAATGAGCAAACCGTGTCCCCAGGTCTTGTTTCCTAAATATCATGCTCCAGGGAAAGGAACCAGGGCTCCTGGGAGAAATGGTTGATTTCAGGACTAGGGCTTGTAATGTACTCATATGCACTTGGTGGTTTTTCTTGCCAGTACTGGGGTTTGAAAGCAGGATCTCATGCTTGCTAGGCAAGCACTCTACCACTTGAGTTATACCTCCAACTCAGATGCACTTAGAACAGCTTGTTGTATCAGGAAATGATCATAAGAAATGACTAAAGAAGGATCCTCTATGTCCAAAGGTCACAGAAGCTAACTTGAAGGGGATCCTGCTGTCAAATTTCGAACAGACTAAGCATTATAATCAATGAACAATAAATACTAATAATAAACCCTTGAATAAATAAGAGTTGATGGTCCAACCTGAAATAAAGCAATAAATAGGTAAAATAAACGCAGAAGGGAAAATTCTTGCCCATAGTGCAATGCTTACTAACAAATATAAGAAGGAAGTATGAATTAGACGTTTGTCAAAAGATGCTAACATGATTGGTGAATGACTAATGTGCACAGGGTTTTGTTACAGTCTCACAGTACTTCCTAAAAGACACATTAATTACAAAGCAACATTGTCACGTGGCCAGTGATTAACTTGGCAGGCACAGAAGCAAGTGATCAAAGTTACCCTCTCTGGCTTAGGGCAAGTAGATGGCTTGGGCCTCCTGACTGGATTCACTGTGGCATTTCTGACAAAAATGTAGTAACCTGAATCCAATCATATGAAATCATCAAACAAACCCAAGCTGATGACTGGCCTGTAACAAAACTGACCAGAATTCTGCAAAAAGTCAAGGTCATAAAAGACAAGGAAACACAGAGGAACTCTTACAGATTAAAGAACACAATAGAGGTATGACAAGAAAAAAGTCAATGTGGGATCCTGAATGGGTTCCTGTACCTGAATCTCTTTTCCTTTTTCTATAAAGAATAATAAAGAAAGAATGGCAATCATTTGAATACAGTTTATGGATTAGATTATAATATTAAAACAATGTTATTTCCCTGATTTTTAATCATTGACTCTCTAGAAAATATGGTTCACTTATGGATAAAGCAACAACATGTCTGCAACTTACTTGCAAGCAGCAGAGGAAACATATGTATATAAATACAGAGAATGATAAAATACCGTTAACTCTTAAGATTGAGGGGAATTGGAGATAAGAACCAGAGATTTTCTGTATTATTCTTGCAAGTTTTCTATAAGCCTGAAATTATCTGAAAAATAAAAAGTCAAAAAATGTTCCATCTTAGCAGTAAAAATTCTACTTTAAATTTAATTCTTTTTCTTTGGGGAGTAAGCATGGCATACATTTTTTTCTTTTTTTCCGGTTGTGCTTTAATGGAAATACTGTGAGCATTGCTGGAAAAAATGAAAAGATATTGAATTCTCTTTTTATGACACATGAATAATTCATTTAGCACTGCAATTTGGTATTTCATCAAGTTTGTCCTTTTCATGTTTTCACAGGGAAGCTACTTAGTGGTCTTTGGTACCACACACTTGCCCACAGGAACACAGCATGTCAACACTTCAAAGAGATGTGCTTGAGCCAAAGGCAGCTTCTGTCTTCCCTTCCAGAAAGAGGACCCTGTGGAGTCAGAGGCAGCTTCTCAAAGGACAAAGCCACCAAGTTCCCATTGCCAAGGGCCCACAGTGCAAATGGTTCCTGGGTGCATCTGGCAGAGGACAGACTATTTGTGGCATAGTGAGGCTACTCACAGGAAGCCCAATCTTGGAAAGTGAACACCCCATGGCTGTAAGCTAAAGGAAACTCACAGCAGAAAAATGAGTGAAACGGCAGGTAGACAAGGGTGGGAAGGGCAGGCTGAGAGGTGGAGGAGCCTAGTAGAATGCTAATACTCCCAGGAACACAGGGCAAGCTTGGAGGAACCTGACACCCTCTACCCAAAATCCCTCTACCCAATAAATTGCTCTGAGCCTCTAGGAAGTGCAAGGATTGTTTTAGATGTTGTGGGGGGACAGATGAGTACCACAGTGTCCTTCCCTTTAAGAAACCAGTGATCATCTTTAACACCATATCCTGCCCAACACTGTCCTTTACTCTAGGGTACCAGCCTCATTGGTTTGAGTGAGGATCACATTGATTTTGCTCCTCCCACCAGAGCAGTCCAATGTCTCTCCATCCTCTCAGAGTTCCAGGTAGTGGTCATTGACATCAGGTCTATGTAGCTTTAGAACTTCAGATCTACATCTTCTCTCTCTGCAACAAGGAGAAAAGCCAGTACCCAAAACATGGGAGCAAGAGAGTCCTGTGCTCAGATGATCCCAAGTCACCTGTGCAGTTTCTTTTAACCCCTCCAGCTGAACCATGGGCCACAGCCATACAGGCTTTCTAGTTTGTAAGAGTTAGAGTAATTTCTAAATCAAGTGGAAAATCCAATATGGTAAACCTCTGTGATTACCAATAGATACAGAGTTGGAGTATTAGGATATGAGCCATTTTTAAAAATAATTAATTTTTTTCTTCAGTATTTGAAAATGTTCAATTTTAGATCATATATTTAAGTTGTACTTTCAGTTACAATTAGAAGACTATAAAAAAGAATATTAAAATTCATTAACAATTAATATATGTATACATGTACATATATTCATATATTATCAACCATTAATATCAACATTAGTATTAATAATTAATACTATTGATAATTAATATTATGAATGTTAATATCAATTGTCAACTCAATTGGATTGAGAAATGTCTATATTAGTGAAGCACATCTCCAGGTGTGTCTGTGAAGGCGTTTCCAGAGACAGTTACGTCTTTTACCTAATGAGCATGTTAATCTCTTGATAGATACAAGACGATGGCATTATTGGGGGACAGTGAAAAGCAGGATGTGGGGCATACTTGGAGGAAGTAAGTTACTGGGATGTGGCCTTGGGCCGTACCTTGCCCTGGCCGCTTTCTGTAAGCCCCTTTGTTCTCTACTTCTTGGTCAACATGATAAGAACTGCTCTACTCTGCTACGTCATGCATGACGGACTGACACCTCTGAAATCAGGAGGCAAAACAAATCCTTCCTCCCTTAAGTTGTTAGGTATTCTGTCACAGCGAAAGGTAACTAATACAGTACGTGTGTGTATATGTGTATGCACATTTACTATATTCCACACAACAGTAAATTATTTCAAGGTGTATGTACTGTATGGAATACAGTGAAATAATACATAGAAATATACACACTTGGAAAGAGAAATATACACACACATATATATACATCTTGAAATAACATATATATATACTCACTTTTAAATAATTTTAGACTCACATAAAGATTTCAAAAATAGAACAGAGTTCCTGAAGAAATTGCAAAGATAGAACATAGTTCCTATGTGCCCTTGCCTTACTTCTTATATAAGCATAGTGCAGGGATCAAAACCAGGCAAGTGACAATGGGACAACACTTCTAACTAAACTACAGACCTTAATTGCATTTTACCAGCAGATCTTGTAAAAACACAAGAGAGTGCTTGTGGTGTACAGTTCTATGGATTTTGTCATGTGTATAGATTCATATAACCAGTATAGCAATCAGGAGACAGAAATCTTCCATCACCATTGGGTCTGGTGAAGCACACCTGTTGTAATGACAGCACTCAGGAATAGAGGCAGGAGTGTCTTGAGTTTGAGGCAGCTTGGACTAAACAGAGACAACCCTGGGCTATGAGATACTATCTCACAATGCCCTTTCCCCCAAATGAAAGGTTCTGACTTTTTCACCTCTCCAAATCCCCCTCATGTGCCTCTTCACAGTCACATCCTTCCCCTACCTTAACTCCTGGCAACCACTGAACTGGTGTCTGTTGTGATAGTGTTGAATTTTGAGAATGTCATAGTAATGGGATCATACAGCACATAATATTGTGAGATTGGCCTTTTTCATTAAGTGTAACACTCCTGAGATACAAGCAGGTGTCATTAGTACATTCCTTTCTTCTTTCTGAGCAACATTCCATGATAAGGAAGTACCAAAATGCATTTATCCATTCACCCACTACAAGACATTCTTCTGGATTTTCGTTACTAAAAATAAACGTTAGACAGGTGCAGTGGCTCACACCTATAACCCTAATTACAAGGAGGCTAACATTGGGAGGCTTGCAGTTTAAGGCCAGTCCAGTCAAAAAAAGTTCACAAGACTCCATCTCAACAGAAAAGGCTGGGTGTGATGGCATCCACCTGTCATCCCAGCTACAACATGAAGCATAACATATGAGCATCACTATCCAGGTTGGCCTAGGCAAAAAGTGAGACCCTATCTCAAAACTCATCAAAGCAAAAAAGACAAAGGTGTGACTCAAGTGTTAAAGAGCTTGCCTAGCAAGTATAAAGCCCAGAGTTCAAATTCTAGCACTGCTCCCTGCACCCCCAAATTATGGACATACTTGTACAGGCTTTTGTATGAATGCAAGTACCCAGATATGGGATTACTGAGTAAAAGAGTGCTTGTTTAACTTCATAAGAAGCTGACCAACTACTTTCCATAGTGCTGTGTATTCTGCATTCCCACCAGCAGCATGTGAGTTTTATTTGCTTTGCATCCTTGCTAGCACTTGGCATTGTCAGTTTTTGGATTCTGCCATTCTAAAAGGTGTGCACTGGTATCTAATCCTGGATCAGTCTGGGATTCCCTGGGGGTTAAGGCTGTGGGACAACTTTTGTGTGTGCTATTTGTTATCTGTATATGTTATTTGTCCAAGTGTCTGTTCAAAGCTTTTGTAAATCTGTAAATTGGACTATTTGATTACTTACATTTGAGTTTAGAGGCACCTTTATATATTCTGCATATAATTGTTTTGGTCAGATATGTGATTTGCAAATATTTCTCTCCCATTCTGCAGCTTGTCTTTACGTCATCTTGACAGTCTTTTGCAGCGCAAAAGTTCTTATTGTTGATGAATTCAAAGGTATCTGCTCTTTCTCCTATGGATTGTGTTTCAGGCACCATGGCTAAGCCATTGTCACCTAACCAATAGGTAACAGAAATGTTCTGTTTTCTTCTGACAGCTGTAGAGTAACACACTTTACATTGAGACATGATGGTTTATTTTCTTTTTTCAGAGCAATGTTGCTACCCATTCATTCAATAAATTACTTCCACTAAAAGAATATATTTTCTAATCCATATAAATACTACAATATGAAATATAGCACTGAAATTGGTGTATGACAATTTTAAAACATTGAGTTAAAATGCATTAGTTAATAAATGATGTAGAGACCCTTTTTTTATTCTTTGCACCAATATGCATCTCAAATAGATAAAACTCACAGTTTTATCAAATAGATAAAACTCACATAGAAAATGCTCATGTATCCACTGCTTGGATTCTACTATTTGCACCTTTACTGTAAAGATTTTATCATGTATTTACCCATCTGTTCATCTTTCTATCTACCCCTGTCTTCATCTTTTTTTTTTGATACGCTGCAAAGTGAGTGAGCTATAGACATCAGTACTTTTTGTGAACTCTTTAGTATTCACTAAGCACTAACTGGGGTTCAGTTGTTGTTTATACTTTTCTTTTTTTTGGAGTAAATCTACAATTACTGATTTCAATAGGAAGCTGGAGTCTTTATACTGATTTATATAATTTAGACCAGCATTTCTTTAAGATACAAGTCAGTCAATACAGTGGAGTAGAAAAGGCATGGGATTTGGACTAGAAGTTGGATCTGTCATTTTTGAACTGTGGGACTCATGGTGAGTCACCATGTCCTCAGTGTGAGCTATCCCTGGGTTCAAGACTTCCGATGTTTTGGGTCCCAGGGACTTTACACGTGATTTACGTGTGAGTTTCATATGCAGAGTAGATGGAAAACCAGTAGCTGCAACCTCCACTTCATCCTCTGTAGAACAGGGATGACAACAACTTCAAGGTGAAAAGCACAAGACACGGACATGAGTCTCCTCCCACCACATGTGGCCTGATGTGGACTGTTTTCTTTGTGCCAGTGTGCCCCATATAGAAACTCTCCTCACGTGCTGGAGTCATTGCTAAGGGTAAGGAGGGGGAGAGTTATCAGTTTGCATAAATTCCAGCAACTCCTAAGTAAAAATTTACCTAGTTTATATTTGTGACACCAATAGATGTCCATGTCACTTTCAACAAGTTGGCATTCACAGGACTTTGTTTCCTGACAGAGGGAAAGGTCATTTCCATAAGTGGGTTTGTGCTGAGCCAGCAGATATGAAGTCTGCTGTGCACCCTCTACCCAAAGGCTCTTGGGTCTCCAGAACTGGTCATGGATTCACATGACCTCATAAAACTCCAGTTTGTCACATGGTGTGGGTGGTGAGTTGTGACACTGCTGAGGGGGAAGTGTGGACAGTAGGGATGGAACCACCCCCTGTTCGGGTGAACATGGCTATGAAGAAGTGCATCTCTGAAAGACGATGGCAAGAAAATACAGCTGCTGTCTTTCTCAGCCCTTACTATTATACTACATTGCCTTTGGTGTGTGAAGCACATTTTCAGTGCTTATGGACATGCAGAAATTCCTTCTATATGATTGGTTCATTTTCCATTGATATAACAAAATATTTGAGGTTGGGTAATTTAAATAAAAGAAGTTTATTTAACTAACAGTTTTGGAGGATAAAAGTTAAGCAGCATGGCACCAGTTCTGGTAATGGCCCCTTGGCATATCACATCATGGTGGACGGCATTATGGTGGGAGCACTTCTGAGAGGATGAGATGACATGGGGGGCTGGTAAGTCAGAGAGCAGAGAAGGGTCAATCTTGCTCTTTTCTAACAATTCTCTCTTAAGAACTAACCAGAGTTCCATGATAATGACCTAAATCACTCTCTCTCTCTTTCTGGGAAGTACTGGGGTTTGAATTCAGGGCCTCATGCTTGCTACGCATGTGCTTTACCACTTGAGTCACTCTGCCAGCCCTTTTTTCTGTTGAGTAGTTTTGAGATAGGGTCTCACATTTTGCTGGGCTGGCATCGAACTGTAGTCCTCCTGATCTCTGCCTCCTGAGTAGCTAGGATTACTTTCTCTTATGAAAGTAATGCTCTCAATGACCTAATCAATTACAGTAGGCCCCTTCTCTTAAAGGTTTTCTTTGCTTTTCACATAAGCACCCTGGGGATCAAGCTTCCAACACGTGAACCTTGGGGGACAAACCACATCCAAACCATAGCTATCTACTGTTTCTACATCCTTGGGGATTATTGAGAAAACACTTGCCTTTCAATTGCTTGGCAGCCTGTACTTTTAAAACTCTCCTCCAAGTCCCTATCATGTTTATCTCTGGTTTTGACCTCCTAAAACTGAAGTCCTGCACAGCCAGGGGTGACTGAAGGTGTTGTGGGAAGGATCTCACACCACATAGCCTCCTGAGGTCCCCCAACCCCAGGAGTCTCACACCTCTCCCAGTCCATGCTAAAGACAAAGGAGCGGTTGTTACAGGGGGCAATACCAGCTGATACAAAATGGCCCAATCAGCTAACCAAGGAAAGAGCTGTGCAGGTCCCTTTTAGGAGAACATTTTTATCTTTCAGGTCATTTGCTGAAGAAAAAACAAGACACATGCCTGCAGCAGCTGCCGTGGAAGCATCTCATACCTACATCTTCCACAAAACTGGACCAGTTGCTGCATTTCCAGAAGCTCCAACAGGTACTGTGTGAAGGATTTTACTGCCCCATTATACCCCATAACTGAACCCCAAGGCTGAGTGTGAAAAGTGTGTGGTGACAGTGTCTCTGGCCCTCCCACTGTGGGAGGAGCCTTTGTGAGTTTGCAGACAGGCTGTGTGAGGCAGGCGCCATCCGTTGGGCATAAGGCCATGTTGAGCTGACACACATGGGGAAGTGCTCCTGCCCCCAGCCCCAAAACTGAGAGGAGGCAGGAAGCTCCACTCCAGAGCAATTTTGCACTATCATTTTTCAGCTCACTCCAAGGGGGATCCAGAGTGGCAGTGATAGCACTGTCCTACAGGGCATGGCACCCTATGGCAGAAGTACAGTTTATGGAAGTTGTCTTAACCTGCAAGCTCCATCCTTAGAAGAGGACAGGTACAGATACATACAGGGCTTCCTAAATGCACTCTGAGAGGCAGGCCATGTTGCCAGAGAAGGACAGTGTTCTCAGTCATGGTCAGCCTTGCACCTCCTCAGTCCCCAAATGGTGTTGGAAGGCCTATGACCTCAATGCTCAGCCTGTGGTCCACAGGTAAGCAGCGTTAACATCCCCAGGAATCTGTGGGAAATGCAGATGCTCAGGCCCTAACTGGCCCTTTAACAAGACTCCATGTGGGAGATTCCAAGATGGCAGCTACAGGGAGGAAGCAGAAAGCGACCCTCCTATAGTGAAATCTTGGAGAGACGCTGGAGACACACTTTGCAGGCATAATCACTGAGAAAAGGCATAACTTTGACCCCTCCACATCTCCAGCCGGTGCAGAGAATCTCCACCTCACGCTAAATGGAGAAACGAGGAGGGCCCCCGGGGCCACCAGTGGCCGGCGCCCATACGGCTTGGGAAGACGCGGACCAGGTGAGCTTTGCGGTACCGCGGTACCCCCACAGACAAGCCTGGGCCAGAGCAGCATAGCCCCCTGGACAGACTGACCTCCACCCGGGAAAAAAAGAGAAACTGAGTAATAAGCAATAAGAACAGTCCAGACACGCTGGAAAGAGGGTGGGGCGCCCTGAGCGCTGAAGATTGGGGGAAGGGAATCCTTCCCGGGACTGTAAATAAACAAGCCGGGCGGGCCGGAGAGCTTCTGGGGGGAGCGGGGCGCGCGCACAGCAACCAGGAGCGGGGAAGCTTGTGAGAGTGGCGGAGGGAGGAAAACTCCACAGGAGAGCGGGGAAGACCCACTTCCCACGTGAGCTGTAAATAAACATGCAGGCCTGACAACGCGGGGGCAGTGTCACCTTTCCCAGTGCTTGGAAAGGGGAAAGCCTGTAGCAGAGGCTCCCTCACAGGAGAACTCTGAGCAAACAAAGCCTGTGGGACCAGGTGAGTGCTAGCTCACCCCAGAGATCTGCATAAATAACGCCACCAGCTACAGGCTGAGAGCAGCAGGCAGGCAAGCCACAGTTGCAGATACCATTCTCAGAACTGTTTCCAGATGCTTTTTTTTCTTTTTCTCCCTACCTTTGATGAGAGAACAACCGAATTATACCTGCAAGCCGAAAAACGTACTGAAACTGTATTGCATTTGAACTTGGGACACTTGGTGGGTTTGTGTGTGTGTGTGTGTGTGTGTGTGTGTGTGTGTGAGTGAGTGTGTAGTTTTGTTCTACTTTATGCATCCCCTTTCATAAGACAACTGCAGAACAACATCTGAGGCACCAACTCCAGGACTGGAGATTGAGACGGACACCCAAATTATTAAGACTGAAACTGCATTGCATATAAACTTGGAAGTTTTTTGGTTTTTTTTTTTAATTTTCTATTTTCCATTTTATTTTAATTCATTTTTATATATAGATATTACTTTCATTTACTTATTTTTTATTTTTTTATCTTTGATTTTCAATCCTCTCTGTCAATCTAATGTCTGTTCAGCTTACTGTCGATTAGTACACTAACACTCCCTGTTTATACCTATGAAACTCTCTTGTCTGATACCTTGTTCTGCTTTCTCCCTCTTGTCTGTATATTTGTTTTCCCCTTTTCTTTAACTTCTTGCTCTCCATCTCAGCTCACCCTTCCATTCTAAATATTACCATTGTTATTATTACAAGCTAGAAAATACTTAATTGCACACAGTACAGGGACAGTAACAACACCAAGGACAATGACGGGAAGACAGAAAAAACAGGGAAACCAGTTTCCCCACAGCAGAAAATTAGTACAGGAACCAGAGGGGAATGAAGAGAACAGAAACTCAGATCCAGACTCCAACAAAATGAAGATAAACTATGCCAAAGGACCCAATGAAGCCCAAAGAATAATTTAAAAGAAGACATACTACAAGTACTCAATGAGAATTTTATAGAGATGATACTGGATAGGGTCAACCAAAATGTATAGGAGACACTCAAGAAATTCCAAGACAATAAAAATAGAGAATTTGAAAAAGCAAAAGAAGAAATAAAGTAAACCATAGAAGCACTGTATAAACACCAAAATGAAAGAGAGAATACAATGAATAAATGGATAAATGAACTCAGGACAAAAATAGGCAACATTAAAGAAGAAAACTGCCAGGATATGGAAAACCTCAGAAAAAAGAACGAAACAGAACTGCAAAACAAAACAGAAGGCCAATCCAGCAGAATAGAACAAACAGAAGTCAGAATCTCAGAACTTGAAGATGAAATGGTAATTAAAGGAAAAACCAAAGAACTATTAATTAAACAACTCAAGACCTGTGAAAAGAAAATGCAAGAACTCACTGACTGCATCAAAAGACCAAACTTGAGAATCATGGGCATCGAAGAAGAAGAGGTGCAAGCGAAGGGAATGCGTAATCTATTCAACAAAATAATAACGGAAAATTTCCCAAATCTAGAGAAAGATATTCCCATATAGATGCAAGAGGCCTCCAGGACACCAAACAGACCAGATCAAAATAGAACTCCTCCACGACATATCATCATTAAAACAACAAGTTCAGAAACTAAGGAAAGAATATTGAAGGCTGTAAGAGAGAAAAAACAAGTAACATACAAAGGTAAACCCATCAAAATCACAGCAGACTTCTCAACAGAAACATTAAAAGCAAGAAGAGCGTGGGGTGAGATCTTCCGGGCACTGAATGAAAATAACTTCAACCACAGGATACTCTACCCAGCAAAGCTATCATTCAAAATAGACGGAGCAATAAAAGTCTTCCATGATAAGCAGAAACTAAAACAATATGTGACCACAAAGCCACCATTACAAAAGATTCTGCAAGGGATCCTGCACACAGAAAGTGACACCCAACTTAACCATGAAAAGGCAGGCAGCACCAAACCACAGGATAAGAAAAAGCAAGACAGTAGAGAGTAACATCAAGTTAGGTACACACAATCAAACCTTCAAACAACTAAGACAACTAAGTGGCAGGAATCATCGCATACCTATCAGTACTAACGCTTAATGTTAATGGACTTAATTCACCCATCAAAAGACACCATTTGACAAAATGGATTAAAAAAGAAGATCCAACAATTTGTTGCTTACAGGAGACTCATCTCACCGACAGAAATAAGCATATGCTTAGGATGAAAGGCTGGAAGAAGATTTACCAAGCCAATGGCCCCCGAAAACAGGCAGGAGTAGCAATACTTATCTCTGACAAAGTAGACTTCAAACCTACATTGATCAAACGAGATAAAGAAGGACATTCCATACTAATAAATGGGGAAATAGACCAAAAGGAAATAATAATCATCAATCTGTACGCACCCAATGTCAACGCACCCAATTTCATCAAACATACCCTGAAAGACCTAAAAGCATATATAAACGCCAACACAGTGGTTGTGGGAGACTTTAACACTCCATTATCATCAATAGATAGGTCATCCAAACAAAAACTCAATAAAGAAATCCAAGATCTAAAATATGCAATAGATTAAATGGACCTAGTAGATGTCTACAGAACATTTCATCCAACCTCTACACAATATACATTCTTCTCAGCAGCCCATGGAACGTTCTCCAAAATAGATCATATCCTAGGGCACAAAGCAAGCCTCAGCAAATATAAGAAAATAGAAATAATACCGTGCATACTATCTGAACACAATGCAGTAAAAGTAGAACTCAACAACAAAAGTAAAGACAAAAAACATGCAAACAGCTGGAAACTAAATAACTCATTTCTTAATGAAGAATGGATCATCGATGCAATAAAAGAGGAAATTAAAAAGTTCCTGGAAGTCAATGAAAATGAAAACACAACCTACCGGAACCTATGGGACACAGCTAAGGCAGTCTTGAGAGGAAAGTTTATAGCCATGAGTGCATATATTAAAAAGATTGAAAGATCCCAAATCAATGACCTAATGATACATCTCAAACTCCTAGAAAAACAAGAACAAGCAAATCCCAAAACAAATAGAAGGAGAGAAATAATAAAAATAAGAGCTGAAATCAATGAAATAGAAACCAAAAAAAAACATACAAAGAATTAATGAAACAAAAAGTTAGTTCTTTAAAAAAATAAACAAGATTGACAGACCCCTGGCAAACCTGACTAAAATGAGGAGAGAAAAAACCCAAATTAGTAGAATCAGGAATGCAAAAGGGGAGATAACAACAAACACCATGGAAGTCCAGGAAATCATCAGAGACTACTTTGAGAACCTATATTCAAATAAATTTGAAAATCTAAAAGAAATGGACAGATTTCTAGATACATATGATCATCCAAAACTGAACCAAGAGGAAATTAATCACCTGAATAGATCTATAACACAAAATGAAATTGAAGCAGCAATCAAGAGTCTCCCCAAAAAGAAAAGTCCAGGACCTGATGGATTCTCTGCTGAATTCTATCAGACCTTTAAAGAAGAACTGATACCAACCCTCCTTAAACTGTTCCACGAAATAGAAAGGGAAGGAAAACTGCCAAACACATTTTATGAAGCCAGTATAACACTTATCCCAAAACCAGGCAAAGACACCTCCAAAAAGGAGAACTATAGGCCAATCTCCTTAATGAACATTGATGCAAAAATCCTCAACAAAATAATGGCAAACCGAATTCAGCAACACTTCAAAAAGCTTATTCACCACGACCAAGTAGGCTTCATCCCAGGGATGCAGGGGTGGTTCAACATATGAAAATCAATAAATGTAATAAACCACATTAACAGAAGCAAAGACAAAAACCACTTGATCATCTCAATAGATGCAGAAAAAGCCTTTGATAAGATCCAACATCATTTCATGATAAAAGCTCTAAGAAAACTAGGAATAGAAGGAAAGTTCCTCAACATTATAAAAGCTATATATGACAAACCTACAGCCAGCATTATACTTAATGGAGAAAAACTGAAACCATTCCCTCTAAAATCAGGAACCAGACAAGGATGCCCACTATCTTCACTCCTATTCAACATAGTACTGGAATTCCTAGCCAGAGCAATTAGGCAAGAAGAAGGAATAAAAGGAATACAAATAGGTAAAGAAACTGTCAAAATATCCCTATTTGCAGACGACATGATCCTATACCTTAAAGACCCAAAAACCTCTACTCAGAAGCTTCTAGACATCATCAATAGCTATAGCAAGGTAGCAGGATATAAAATCAACATAGAAAAATCATTAGCATTTCTATACACTAACAATGAGCAAATGGAAAAAGAATGTATGAAAACAATTCCATTTACAATAGCCTCAAAAAAAATCAAATACCTAGGTGTAAACCTAACAAAAGATGTGAAAGACCTCTACAAGGAAAACTATAAACTTCTGAAGAAAGAGATTGAGGAAGACTATAGAAAGTGGAGAGATCTCCCATGCTCATGGATTAGTAGAATCAACATAGTAAAAATGTCGATATTCCCAAAAGTAATCTACGTGTTTACTGCAATTCCCATCAAAATTCCAATGACATTCATTAAAGAGATTGAAAAATCTACTGTTAAATTTATATGGAAACACAAGAGGCCACGAATAGCCAAGGCAATACTCAGTCAAAAGAACAATGCAGGAGGTATCACGATACCTGACTTCAAACTATATTACAAAGCAATAACAATAAAAACAGCATGGTACTGGCACAAAAACAGACATGAAGACCAGTGGAACAGAATAGAGGACCCAGATATGAAGACACACAACTATAACCAACTTATCTTTGACAAAGGAGCTAAAAATATACGATGGAGAAATAGCAGCCTGTTCAACAAAAACTGCTGGAAAAACTGGTTATGATATACATGAAACTATGTCCATGTATATCACCCTATACCAAGACTCCATGTGCTGCCTGTGCCCTGTCAAATGTGGCAGACCTGAGACAGGTGTTGGGACGAGATGTCCCTGGGATAACTCCTTCACTCCAAGTTCTCTTCACTATGGTCTACCAGGAGCAGGTAGACCTCTTACCTGTTTGTGAGACTTTCACTTCCACAAACAAACAGCAATATATCTCCTTTATTATCTGTTCTTAGCTCAGACTCTGTCTTTCTTCCAGGTTGCATAGGGATTGGGATCACTAGCTTCCTCCAGGCACTACCAGCTTCCAAGGATAAGTCTTCACCACAGCAGAGTGGCCCTCTTAAGCGCGTCCGCAGGAAGTCATCATGCTCCAACTTCTTCCCTTTGCCTTCACCCAAGGTCCTCTGCAGAGGCAGGGGCACCCTTGGTCACCTAGAGCTGTGCCCCTTCCACCTCATCCAGCATGGAATCAGCTAGTTTGTCACAACGTCATCAGTAAAAGTATTCCCCAAGTCCACACTGTGACATGCTGGTTCAGGAAAACAAAAAAGGTTCAGGGTCAAATCAATCCAAGAGTCACTGAGTTCATCAAACAAGTGCAATTCGTCTCGCTTTCCCTTGTAGGACACTTGGGGTCATGTGTGAGTCAGCTTTGTATTACTATATTGAAACACCTGAGGCAATTAACTTGGAAAGCAAAAAGGCTTATTTCAGGTCACAGTTGTAGATGTTTCAATCCAAGTCAGGCAGTGTTTCACTTTGGGTCCTAGGCAAGGGAGATACATCATGGTAGGAGTGGATGGCAGAGCAAACTATTTACATTTTGAGTCAGGAAACAGAGAGAGACAGACAGACAGACAGACAGACTAGGGAGCCACAATTCCTTTCAAAGGAATGTTTGTAATGTTCTAAGGACCTCCCACTGGGCTACCTCCTAAAGGTCCCACTCCCAAGAGTGCCATCCTGGGAACCAAGTCTTTTACTTGCGAACATTGGGGAACACATCCAGTTACAACAGTCTGTAACCTTCTGGTGACTTTCCAAGACCCTGGAGGGGAAAGGTACCTGGTGTTCTTCAAGTTGTTCGCTTTCCACAAGATGAGTGCTCTGTGGCACAGACTTAGGGAACCTGTGCAAAGGTTACAGATCTGATCCAAATTTATTGAGAACAGGCTCAACAAGTCATACGGTAAGAAAACTTCCAGAGCAACTGATCTTAAGATCATGGCAGAGACTAACGCCTCAGACCAGTGAGTCTTAAAGTAGAATTCCCTGCAGGAGCTTAAGAAAAGTTCTGACTCCAGAGATACTGGTTTTGGTGTGCCCACTGCATCAATTTAAAAAAGAGAAGGGGAGGGGAGATGTGGACATGGCACTGAGGACTGAGTTCAGGAATGAGGGTGGATCCAGGAACAGTTGGAGTGACTGTTGACCCAGGCCACTCACTACTCTGCATTGCTCTGTCTCGTCTTCTACTTCTTTATTTCTGCTCCCAAAGTAAAATCTAGTCTGGCTACAATGACTGTGTAATCACTTTTTAAAATGAAATGCCAATGTTTGTCATTCATAATATTCTTCATGTCATGCTTTATTTATTTGAGATCTTTGTCTTTAAAATAGGTTGTTAACCATATAATCCCCAAGATTTGCAGATGCTACTACAAAGCTCATAAGAGTTATGTGCCTGGAGGCTGACTTTTCATTCTTGCTTCTTGAATTTGACTTAAGAAGAATTTAAGCACTTTACTAAACAGAGTCAAGGATCCTTAGGATTTCCACTGAGAAGGCTTCTTTTTCCCCTGGTGGTACTGGGGTTTGAACTCAAGGTTTTGTGCTTGCTACACAGGCCCATAGTTACTGCTTAAGCCACACTTCTAACCCTTTTTGCTCTGATTATTTTGGAGAGAGGGTCTTGCTTTTTGCCCAGGCTGGCATGGACTGTGACACTCCTATTTGTGCTTCCTGCTGTCACTGGAATGACAGGCACACACCACCAAGCATAGCTTTTATTGGTTGAGATGAAGTCTTGAAATCTTTTTGCCTGAGCTTACTTCAAATCATGATCTCCCTGATCTCAGCCTCACAAATAGCTAGGGCGACAGGCGTGAGCCACCGCACCTAGCTGACTCTTGAGATGTAGCTAGGAGTTTGCCTCTGCTCCTCTCATTGTATGACTTCTTGGTGTTGGCAGTGGTCATAGAACAACAGAGTCAAAACTCGACTGCAGTGTCCCCTAGGGGATCACACTCTCTGTGAACATCTGCTTGAATCATTCCCTTGCTTGAATTCTTTGCCCTCTTTATTTTACTCTCCTCCTCTACCCCTTGCCACACACACACACATACACAACTTCTGGTTTCCCCTGGGAGCACAGAATCCATAAACCACTTGCTCACCAGTCCTGCCATCTGTCTGCTTCTGGGAAACTCAGCTTAAGGCAGCTGTGTCCAGCAAGACAGGAAATAAATAAGTAAACAAACAAACAAACGTGTAAATAATAACAATTAAATTGGGACTGGATGCTGAGAAGTAGTCAACTAAAGGGAGGGCAAAGGGAAGAACATTCTAGGCATAAGGAAGGCTGTGAAGGCTCTGATAGGCAAAAGCTTGTGTGGTGACTTAGATATTGAAAGAAGCTACTGAAAACTGAGGATGTGGGGAGGCAGCGCAAGTACGCCAGGCCATCCTTGGTATCTGAATTTCATTGAACTGTTTGGTGATCCACTACCTAATGACATTTTTAAAAGGATAAAAACAAAAGCAAAATGGCAGACCCAACATTTGACTAATTTATCCCAGTGTTTTTCTTTTTGGGGGGAGGTACTGGGGTTTGAACTCAGGGCTTCCACTTGCCAGGCAAGCACTATACTCCTTGAGCCATGCTCCAGCCCTTTTTGGTTTAGTTTACTTTTTAAGTAGGATCTCATGTTTTTTGTCCAGGGTTGGCTTAGCACCACAATTCAAATACCTCCACCTCCTGAGTAGCTGAGACCACAGGCATGTGACAACATGTCTGGCTAATTTTGTTAGATAGGATCTTCCTAACAACTTCTGCCCAGGCTATCCTTGAAGCCTTCTCCCATCTCTGCCTCTCAAGTAGTTGGGGTGACATGCATGCACCACTGCATCCAGCTTCTTCTTCCATTTTCTATTAGAAATATTTGGGTGAAATTCCAGATAATCTACCATATTGAAACACAAGCAAATTTCACCCATCCTGTGCCAGTACAGTCCAGATGTTTTGCTAGAATGATAGCTGTGTTCTATGACTTAACTGGAGTTAGACATGGCCCATCCACCTTGTCCCCACACCTTCATCACCAGCCTCCTGGAAACCTCTGTGAATTTCTTCAATCTCCGTTTTACAGTATACATCTCTGCAGGTAATGCTACATGGAAAGGTGTAAGAGTCCAAACAATGGAATCAACTCCAATGACTGTTCCCTCACTTCCTTTATTCCGTTTGTTTTATGGTTGTATAGACTTCCATCACATCCCCTGATAGTCCTCACCTTTCCAATAACAATTTCTAATTACTTGTTCTCTAACACATGGCATCACCAATCATTGGCTGACTTTTTTGCTTACAGATGCACTTGAGGTACAATGTGAAAACCTACTGAGGACTCTGGGGACGTTTTTCGATTAACACCAAGACATGACAGCATGTACTTCTTGTTCTAAGGATGTGTTTTTTTTTTAAATAAGACAGAGTCTGTTTTTATTAACACTATCTAACATTCCTCTGGTGACCACATGTGGGACACAATGAGGTCTTCATCCTCTAAGGGGGAAAACATCTTTTCGTTTGCGATCTTTGGGAACTCCAACTCTCAGCTGTGAACAACCAAATTCACAGCTATTCCTCTTTCTTCCACTGGTGAGTGGGAACATTCCCCATTAAAGATGGGCCCATATAAAAATCATTCAGCACCTTTTTCACAGTGAGAGTCCCTGTCTCACCTCCTTCCATTCTTCCCTGTTTCTTTCAAATGAATAAAAGCACCAGCCACATATATTACTCTACTGGTTCCATTGACAATTGATGTTTATTCTTAATCCATAAAGATGGAGTTCTCTCACCTTTCAAATGATTTTTTAGCAGAGACAGCTTCCCAAACAAATGAAATGCCTCTTTTTATTATTTCAGAAATCAAACTTTTAAAAGCTCAGCACACCAAGCACTAGGCCTGCATGATCTATCACCTTCTATAGTTTCTTTCAGTACATGAGAGTTTGTGACATACCCTGAGCCATCTACATTATCTAAGCTTCAGATGCTTTTGGGTTTTTTTTATGCTTTTAGGAGATACTGTGAAATGAGTTGATAGAGGGAAAAAATGACGAATATCGGCTAAAACAAAGTTAGGCTCATCTTTGGGTTTTAATGGTGGATTCTGTCATTTTTCTTCAGTAGCATGACCAGGAAATATGTGAACTGTGTTGTAATTACCTCTTCAAGTCAACACTTTTTTTTATTACCAATGATTCTTTGAATTCTTCTATTTCATCCTAGTGTTTATCATCCCTTTTATTCCTCTAATGATTTTATGATATTATACGTAAGAGAGGAAGTTTTCAACAACATTGGTCAACTTGATTGGAATTCCCAATGTGTCAAAGCTAGTCACTAAAGAAATATGTTTTCTGTACACACTAGAGAGCTAGACTGAAGAGAGTGGCAGGCTTATGGAGAGGGCTGTTTTCATCAACCACTGAGAAATCTACAGTATAGGGACTGCCAAAGGATCCTTGACCCCACTGGATTTTGTTTAAATGAATACTACTTGATACAAAAGGACGTCAACCATGTTTGGGGAAACTTACTAAACTACAATTTCATTTAAAGGAAGAATTCTACTAATACTTGCTCAAAACTGAGTATTGAAGAGATTTATTGAGGTTCTGGGCCTTCTTTTCATTTTATTCAAACTACATTTGTCACAATTACCATACTAAAAAGCACACAGCTAATAGCTACATGCAAATGCAGAAAACCCAGATTTCATTACAATAACTATAATCTGAAAACAAAAGGAGACTCTGGTTCTCTGGCAGTGGTTCTTTCTCCACATTTATATCTCTCCATAGGCATGGCAAGGCTCTAGCCACCAAAAACTTTGACTAGCTGTATAAAAGCCACAGTGAAGACAGCTGATGGCACACTATTACAAAGTATCTTCTTATTTCAGCACATATACTTGCTTTGAGGTGCCTATTTCTTTGCTTAACAAAAAGTATTTCAAAGAATATGAAGAATGAACCCCTGCGTTAGTAAGATGGATGGATTTACTGCCTAGGACAGTCTCTCATCTTCATCAAATAGCTACATTATACACACCAAGGCCTTTTATCAACACAGATAAGAATGTGTAAGATAATAATGTAAAGATCTTGATTTTTATTCTTTGAGAAACATGTCTTAAGTTACACACCTAAAAGAGTTATACTTGATACAGAAAATTAAAACACTAGATATCATACTATTATTCTATTCATGTTCATATATTACAAAATTTTTTCTTAAATTTTTCTTTGGAAGTTGTATATGGCATGCCCCAAAGAGTGACAAGTACTTATTTCATGAAAACATTTAACTTCTAGACAAGCCAAAGTAATCTGTAGAGTGTCTCTTCACAGAATAAGGTAGGTATGCAGTTTGGGCAAAAGAAAATGAGATGAGTCATGAGGATGTAAAATGATTGCCCTGTCTGTGTGAGCCAACATAGATCCAGAAGAAACTAAAATACCTAAATATAATTTCTCTATTAATAGGGAGGAAAATGAGTAATTTAATTTTCTGATGCCATAAGCAACTATTTGTCATATTATTTAAAGATAACTAATTTGATTAAGATTCTTACTGTAACCACAAGCCATCTGTGAACATCTGAACACATTCTTTGTTCATATCCAGTGCATGCTGAGTGAGATATGCATCTTTGTACTTCAGATAATGTCCTACAGTCTTCTTGGATAGCAAGGAGGGAAGAAGGCAAATCTTGTCACCAGAAACAACTGAACAAATGATCAAAAACAACGCTGTCAGGGCTCTCAAGGTGACCAACGGCAACACTATGTTAAAGACATTTATGTATGAAAAAAATGACTGCATTTTGAGTAAGAAAGTTGGACTCTGTGTTGCTCTTGCTGTGAGCTGCTCCAAGCCTACCGTAGCTTGGTCTGTGAAGCATTTCTACTGGAATGGAACTGGTCATGGAAACCAGAAACTTCACCGCTAGGAGGGACTGAATTGATTAAAAGAAGGTAGAAAATCTGTGCCCAATTGTGAACGGGGAAATCTTGAGGCTCTCCTAGCCTAAGGTTACAGCCTTGGCTGGGTCAAATGACAAAGTGGCGAATAAGTAAGGAATTTAACACAGAGCTCCTGGAAATGAGGAAACCACATAAGGGCTCAGTAAGCTCTCCTCCATCCCTGGCTGACCTGGAGCAATGTAAGGGCACGAAGGAGGCAGAGAAGAACCAGACAGACAGTAAAACCTGGAACAGATTGAAAACTGCCTGCACCTAGAGTGTGTTCCCCAAACTACTTATCTGCTTGAGGTATTGGGGTTCAATCCCTAATCAATAATCAACTGGCTGACCTTGAAGTTGGGTTCATAGGATGAATCCCAAGAAGTGAGCCTTAATGGTTGAAATAAATAAAAAGCTAAAAAATAAAAACCCAAACAAACAAAACCACAGAAAAGAACGATTCTGCAGATTTAGTCAGGAAAATCACTAAAAAACAGAAACAAAACAAAACAACAAGAGAAAAAAAGACCAAATAACTATCACAACCTCAAGGAGAAAAATCAGAATCTCAGGTTGCTACAATATATCATTCAAAAGGTCTAGTTTCATGACTATAATTGTGGCATTGTTGGAGGCGGGGGAAGGCAAGAGGAAGGTGGGAGAGAAAAAGAGAAAATGAGGGTGAATACTAGAAAAAATGCATCATGTCTATGTATGAAGATGGCTTAAGGAAACCCACTTAAAGCTTCTGAAAAATGAGGGGACAGAGCTAGAGGCTTGGCTCAGATGGCAGAGCTCCTGCCTAGGAAGTGGGAGACTCTGAGTTCAAACCTCAATACCACCAAAAACAAAAAAGAAAAATAAGGGAGGAGGAGGTGGAGAAATGAAAGAGCATTAGAGGGGGTTAATTTGATCAAAGTACTGTATATGCATGTGTGAAATACCCTTTGCACAATTAATGTAAAATAATAAAAAAATTTTTTAAATGAAAAAATTATATGAAAAAAGCCAAAATGTCTAGTTTCTAATCACACATACACACCGCACACACAGAGACACATGTGTGGGGTGTGTGTGTGTGTCTCAAATAAAGAGAAGGAAAGCAGCACCTATAATCAGGAAAAAAAAGCAGTCAAGAGAAACTGTTTCTGAGTGGGCACAGATGTTGAATTTAGCAGAAAAAAAAAGTATAAGTACATCGGATGTCTAACTTTTTGTCTGACTTTGCAGCTGCTACAAATATAGTCCCCGACCAAAGGAAACCATATTTAAGAGTAACAGGAAGAAATGATGTCAATGATTCAACCTATATTTATAAAGGGATAGAAAGTATTTTTAAAAAAAGAAACTGAATAGAAATTATGGGCTTGAGAGTATAATCCAAAATCAAAATTCACAAGAAAGTCTCAACAGCGGAAAACAACCAGTGTGAAGCCCTGAGTTCAAACCCAAGTCCCACAAAAAAGGAAAGAAATAAAATGATTGCAACTTAACATCTATGGGAAAAATTAAGTGAACCAGCATATTTATATATTTGTTATGGAAGGAAAGAAGAGAGAAGGCAAAAGAGAAAAAATATTGGCCCAAAGTTTATGGAATATGCAGAGAAAAAATAATCTGCTGATTCAAGGAGCCCAATGAACTCCAACTGGGAAAAATGCAGAAAAGGCCCACACTATGACACACTTATCAAATTGTTGAAAGACAAAAAGACAATATTGATAGTTACAAGAGAAAAGCAATTTTTCTGTACATGGAGATATCAACACAATGGATGTCTACCATTTTGTATGAAACAAGGGAGGCCAGAAGGTAACATGCAGAGGGAAAAAGCAGCTGTCGACCAAGAATTCTAGTCAACAGAGCTATCCCTCAAAAATGAGGGGAAAGTACAGACCTTCTCAGGTAAAAAAAGATTGGGAGAATTTATTTCTAACAGATCTGCTGGACAAGATACTAAAGGAAGTCTTGAAGCTGAAAGTAAATGAGAACAGATGGTAACTTGAACCCACAGCAAAAAACAGAGAACACTGGAAACTAAATATGAGTGAGGAACTATACAATGTTATACAAACATATGTATTTCTCTTTTTCTGTCATATTTTCTTTAAAGGACATAATTGTATAAATCAATAATAATAACACTCATGTTGGGTTTATAACATATACATGAATTGTACACATGACAATATGAACAAAATAGGGGGAGAAAATGGAGCTATATTGAGCATAATATCTAATAGTGTTAATGTGAAATAAATTGGATAAATTAAGGTGTTATTGTGATCTGCAAATACCTCAAAAATGCAGCTAAAATATCAACAGAACAAATGAAATGGCACCCTAAATACATGAGTCTAACACACAGAAAAAGCTGATTAGTAGAAATAAAAACAGTAACAACAAAGCCAAGATAGGTAGAAAATAAAAGTGGTAAACATAATTCAAAGCATATCCAAAACTACATTTAATGCAAATATTAATATCAAAGAACACAGACTGCAGAACTGAATTAAAAAGACAAGATTGAACTATGTACTTTCTATAAGAGACACACTTAAAATTCAGAGACTAAATACAATCTAAGCAAAAGAATGGAAAAGATACATCATACGAACAGTAATAATGAGAAAGCTGGAGTGCCTATGTTGTTATCATTATTTTATCAGTGTTAGAAGATAAGAAATAAAACTGGCAAGTGTTCAGCAAGACATAACAATTATTAATGTAAATATACCTAACAAGGGAGCTCCAAAATGCTGGCTAAATGGAAGGGAGAAATAGAAAATTCACAAAAGTAAATACACATTTTCAATATTCCTCTCTCAACTGGAACAACTAGGCAGATAAACAAGGATAAAAGACAGGTCAACAATGGTTGAACAACTTGACCTAATAAATATTTACAAAGTAATTCACAAACAGTATAACATGTATTATTTCCAAGTACAAGTGGCACAATTCCCCGGAACACATTATTTATTAAGCCTATATCAAGTCTCAATCTATATTTAAAAGAAATTAGCACATTGTATATTAAGCCTATATCAAGTTTCAATCTATTTAAAAGAAACTATATAAACTGTATCCTTTAATCACATTGAAATTTAATTGGGAAAAAAATTATTAAAAATGTGAAAATCCCTGAATACCTGGAACTCAACAACACATCTATAAGTAACTCATTAGTAGAATAAGAAATCACAATATTTTCTGTATCCAGAAAATTTAGAACTTAATAAAAATGCAAAGATAACATGTCAAAATTTATAGGCTATAGTTTAGACAGTCTTTAAGAGAAAGCTTTGCAGCTATATATAATATATATAGTTAAAACTATATATATTATAAAACATATATATTATTTTTAAAAACTTCAATAAATAAAACTAGTTCCTACCTAAAAAACTTAGATAAAGAGGAACAAATTTAAGTAAAGGAAACAGAGGGAAGGCTATCATACACATCCAAGTTAAAACTAGTAGAATGGAAAATTGAAAAATAAGAGGGCAAAATCAATGGAACCATAAGACAGCCATTTGAAAAGATCAGTAAAAGTGATAAACTATTAGCCAGATTAACCAAAGAAGAAATATAAAAGCTAAAATCATCAAAATAAGGTATGAAAGAGAAGACATTATTACCTACCCTACAGAAAATAAGGTTTGTTATAAACATACTATAACAAATTAGAAAACTTAGATAAGAGGATCATAAATTATTAAAATTGAGTCATGAAGAAAAAAAAATTCAGATTTGCTTTAGAGCAATAGATAAGACAATAAAGAAAAAATCAGATCTATAACTGAGAGCCCAAGCCCATATGACTTCACTAGTGATTTTTAAAAAGCATTTCTAAAGAAATCATGCCCATACTATGCAAAATTTCCAGAAAACAGAGGAGGGAATGGTTCCCAGCTTATTTTATGAGGGCAATATTATTCTGATACCAAAACCAGAAAATTATACCACAAGAAAAGAAAACTACACACCAATATCCCTCATGGACAAAGACATAAAAGTCCTTAACAAATTACTCAGAAAAGCAAACCCAGCAACTTTATGGAGGACTATATACCATAAGAAAGTGGGACTTATCCCCAAATGCATGGAGGATCCAATACCTACAAAACCACTAATGCAACACACCATAACACGGGGGAAAAACATGGTAATTTAAGTAGAGAGAAAAGCATCTGACAAACTAAACACCCATTTTTAGTTAAAAATGAATTGTTCAACAAAGTAGTGAAAAGGGAACTTCCTATATCTCATTAAGAACATTTTAAAAACTACAGCTATCATCATCCTGAATCATGAAAGCCATAAATCCCCTCCTCATGAGGAGCACAGTGAGACATTAATACTGAACCACTTCTATTCAACACTGCATACGAGGTTCTAGCCAGTTCAATGAGGTAAACAAACAAACTCTGTCCCTAACGTAGCCCCTCTACCCAAATTAGCCCCTCAAACATCTCCCTACCAAAAGTCATCCTCTTTTATCTGGAGCTATGAAAAATAATTTTTCAAAAATGTTGTTTATTATTTTCTGAGTTCTTTCCGCTTCCTCTGGGTCAACTGCTCTGTTTGTTGTTGTTCAGTCTCATGCATGCTTTTGGGTTTTCTTCAAATGTTTGTTGAGGCTGCCTCCCTTTCACCATATTTATGGATGAGGGTACATAATGGTTCCATTGCAGTTGTGAAATTCTGCGTCCTCCATTATGTGCTAAGTCTTTGAGCGGGAACAGCAGACTTGAAGGTCTTGGAGAATGCTGACTGAGAAGTGAAGAAGTGGCCTAGAACAACTCCAGCTCTGTCTTTTCTTCTTCTTTTTTCTTGGTGGCACTGGAATTTGAACTCAGAGCTTCCTGGTTTCTAAGCAGTCTTTCCTTTAGCCCTTCCTGTTCTCATTATTTTCGGGATAGGGTCTTGCTTTTTGCACACACAGGCCTGGACCTCAATCCTCCTATTTATTCTTCCTGCTGTAAATGACAGACTCATGCCACCATATCCAGTTTTTTTCTGTTGAGATGGGGTCATGAACATTCTTCCCCTCTGAGCTGGCCTGGAACTGAGATCTTCCCTATCTCAGCCTCCAGTGTAGCTTGGAATGACAGGGGTGTGCCAATGTGTTCAGCTATTGATTGAGATGGACTCTTGCAACCTTTTTTGCCTGGTCTTGCCTTGAACTGTGATCCTCCTGATCTCAGCCTCCCAATTAGCTAGGATTATAGGCGTGAGCCACCAGTGCCTACTTAGCTGTCTATTTATGCAGCATTTGTGAACTCTGGCATAATGCTGAAATGGAAGTTCACTTAATACACATTTTCCCCCTAATACAGAAAGAACAGCATACTCAATATGAGACAAGAGCCTGAAGTCAGAAGGTTTGCTTCAGCTCCAAAGGCCACCAGCAAAGCCAACTCTGTGATCTTTGAAATACTCCAAGCATCCCTATCCCCTTGTGTAGGATGGGGACCACAATATTATCTTCCCCCAAAGTAGTGAAGATTGAATGACACATGTGCAAAGTGCCCAGCATGGAGAAGGTGCTCTATAATTATGTGTTTCCCTTCCCCTTTTTTCTGTGAAGAAAAGGCTCAGCCTCATGGGTACAGTTTTTAGATGACAATGGTCCAGGGTCCCAACAGTCTTGTATTTTCACAAGAAGTGAGTGATGATGTGACTTTCAACATTTGGTCAGCATCTCTGATGGTGGGAGGGCTGTGAGGCCTCTCTAGCTATGGGCTCCAAACACTTCCTTTCAAAGCTTTAAACTCCTACTGTATATTTTGTAGAATTGCTTTATTATTTGTCTCCAAAATCTCTCTGTTTGAGTTTACTTGTGTGAAAAAGAGAAGTGGCTTCCTGCCGTTGGTGTTCCTGGAGGCTGTAGTTTTTAGCTATTGTCTGTGAATTGGGATAAAGCAGTGGTCACAATCCAGGGAGAAGGTCCTGGGCTGTGGGACACCAGACCCAATTATTACCACCCAGAGTATCCTAGGATACCAGTGGGTGAGACGTCTGTCAGGTCAGGCTTGTAACAGGCAGTCTTAAAAATCTCTAAGAGACCCCCTCAGAACTCTCCTCTAATACCCAGTCACCACCTGCTCTATTGCAGCATACCTGTCTTAGGTAGTACAGGTGAGATCCCAAACATCTGTTGAATCATTGGGAACCTTCTATTAGTATTCTTGAAATTGACTATGTAGGTTATATACTGTGCCATTTTATATAAGAGATTTGAGCATCCATGGATTTTAGTATCCACAGGGGCTCTGGAACCACCCCTGTGAATAGAGGGACAACTGTGGTAGGACCCTAAACAATGCCTCCTACCTTGACTCTGGGCTTGGCTATGATTTGCTTTGGCCAATAAGATAATAACATATGTGACACAGGAAAAGATTTAAAATGCCCTTGGATACTGGGCCTCAACCCTCTCTTGCTACTCTTGGGACCCCTGGCATGACAGCCATGTGATGAATCCTCTGGAATAGCCTGGTGGATGATGAGAGAAATGTGGTTTAGTCACCTCAGTCACTGCAGCCAACAGCCGGCCAACACTCTCAAGCAGTTACCAAACCACCTACAGACAAATGAGTGCATCCAGGGGAGACCGGCAGAACAATCATTGGCTGAGCTCAACTCAGAATCATAAGCTTAATAAATAAATGTTTTAAGTCACTAAGTTTGGGGATGATTTGTTACATAGAAAACACTAACTGACACATGTCACTTTATTATTTCATGGAATGGAGGAAAAAGTAAACCACAGAACAGTTATTGTATATATGATAACATTTTTAATCAGTCATTAGTTTCTTTATTTGTAGAAAAAAATGGAATAAAAAGCACCATAGCAATACTGTAAGTATGCTTATGAGAAAAAAAAATCTTTGTTTTCATAGAGTCACAAAACACCACATTAACCACTAAAGCCCTCCCCTAAAATCCTCCATTGGCATCTTAAACAACAGTGGAAGAGCAAGAGCAGCCACAACATGTCCTGCCTTCTTCCCCTCAGAGCATGTGCGGGAATAATTTCTTGGTCTGGAGGTCAACCAGAATGTCTCCTTAAGTGCCCAAAAAAGTAGTCTAGTTTTTAAATAACTTGCTATTCCATCAATGCAGCTGGAAAGTACCTTTTCTGCCCAAGGTATAAATGCCAACATGCTGCATCTTACTATTACAATTGAAAGTCAGGGCTGGGGGTGTGCCTCAAGTGGTAGAGTGCCTGCCCAGCAAGCATAAGGTCCTGAGTTCAAACCCAGTATCACCGCCACCAAAAAAAGAAAAGCAAAAAGAAAAAATCAAAAGCTACTAAAAATATTAATATAGAGTAAGTATTATTACTAAATATTCCTACATTTGATCTTAGTCTAAAGGCCAAGAGGCAATTTTATTACAAAACATTCCTGATGCTTTATTATTAAAAGGAATGTTTCTGGAGGCTACCACTGCCATTCCTGGATCAGAGCAAAGAAATTGGGCAGTAGAGTTCATATCCTCAGATGCCTCACCTGTCAAAACCTTGGGCCTATCAGGATGGACAAGCCACCACCTCCTACAATAATGTAAGAGAATGGCTCTGGGTAGATGTCAGGTCTCTGGAGAGTTTCAAATTCCAAACCAACTGGCTGAGGTGTTGTCTGAAAAACTGTTGCAATAAATTAGAGTCAGAAATGCATTGCCAAAAATGTGGGCTCAGACATACTATGAATAAAAACAAATTGCATTTAAATATTAACTGAGTTTATTTTCAAGCTCAATCAGAAATCCATACAAGTGTTAAAAAGAAAGGGGAATCAAATTTGAAGCAGCAGGAGGGAAGGTGACTGAGCCTAAGAAGACATGCTGATCACCTGTCATTTCTCACTGACCTTGACATAGTGTGTTATTCAAGGAAAGCCTATGGATATGCCAAAAGGAGGAACTGGAATCAAGCCCCCATGAGTGAGAAAGGAATGGTGGACTCATTCAGAAATTTCTTTTACGTTTTCAATCTAGCAACTATCTCAAGCCTCAAATTGCAGAGACACAGTACACCTTGGAGCTGATTTTTTTAAAACTCACAACAAAACTAAAAATCCTCTGCTAATCGCTCTTCTCTCTTCATCTTCAATCAATGACAAATTTCATTTTTTAAATATTTCTTTCCCATTTCTAATGCTATCCTGATTTTTTTCTCTAACCATCCCTTATGACAAAAGAGCTCTGGGCATTCGGTTTGTTCCTAGCTCTATGCATCCTCCATCTCTTTCACATTCTTGTCCCACTCTGAAGCCAGACCAGCTTCACAAAACACAAATCTGGCCACAGACCTCCTGCCTGGAACCCTTCCATGGTTCTCTATGGCCAAGGGCAGAGGTCAAGGCCTGTGACCTACAGCTCCTCCATACAGAGTCCTGTTCTCTTTGCATTGTCTCGTGAGTTAAACTTTGGAATATTCTGACCCTCAGCTACCCTTAGCTCTCGTTGAGTATATCTTCCAGCATGGCCAGGAGGGGTGACCCAGCAGCCAGGCTGGAGCCAGTTAGGGCAATGGCTCCTGATGGGCCTGGGCTCTCTAGTACCCAGTCCACTGCACCTAAAGGTTCCTATGGGCTGGTCACCTCTCCTTTCTGTCTCATAAGCATCTGAGCATATGACCTTCCTGAATTCAGTCTCTCTTAGATAGCTAAATTCTTGATGGCAGGACCCCACTCCCCTTGGGGTAGATCTTCCCAACTCTCACCATGACCCAGAGGTCTTAGCATTCCCAACCAGTTCTGCTCCCTACAGACCTCTTGGGTATCTGTATTTATCGTGTCTCTTTGGACTGGAGGTCTCCCACCACCACCCCTCAAATCTCTTCATGCTTGTCCTGGAGATGCAGTGCAGGGGTGCTGCTCCTACACTGACCTCTGGCCTTACACTGACCTTGGGGTACTTTTAGGTACCTGCCTCCCAGATTTTCAGAGGCCTGGAAGCACTCAGATACTTGCTTTCAGCCAGATAATCCAAACTTTGAGAATCACAGACATTTGACTCAGGCTTTGGCATAGAAGCTAAAGTACCCTCCTGACTTCCTGAAGGCCCCAACTGACCTCATGTCCCTCTTCCCTTTCATAGTGTTATCGCATGGTGTTGGTCTCCTGAGATGTCAGGGATAAGCACTCAGGACCTAACAGTCCAGTCGGGTCTCCCAGGTGCCCTTCCCTGGGATTGCTCCCACATCCAGTTTTCCCGTTACTAAAGCCATCTCCCTCTGGCTGCATCTGGTCCTCCCTGGGCCCTCTAGTCCTGACCCACCTCAGAGCTTCACTGGTTTCTTAACTATGGGGTCCCATGTGTGGGCGGGCTGATTTTCTACAATCCTCCCTCATCTTGTTTTCTCCACCTCCTTCCATCTTATAAGCAGAAGGCCCACATCAAACCTTATCAGGAGCATCACCCACAAAAGATGGCTGGGGAAAGTCACAGACCCCAGGGTCAGAACATATCTTTCCAGATTTCCACTGTAGCTTGGCAGTTTCTTTATAGTCTCCACTAGAATGTTCATTTCCTCATCAACCTGTGTTCTGAAGCAATTTCCATTCCCACACACCCCTTTCTAACATGCATCCTGCTGTCCTCCCGAGAGGCACAGTGCTGTCTACTGCCTCCCCAGGAACGCGCCCCAGCCGCAGCCCTCCATCCGAATACTCTGCCGTGGACATCTCCTCTCCACCTCCATAACGTCCTTGCCCACTTGAACTGCACGTGCCCTTTCCCTTTGACCACACACTGCCTCATAAAGGCTTGCAGTTTGCTTCTCACTCCCATTGGGGGTGGGGAGTGCGGCTCAAACAATGTATACACATGTGAATAAATGTAAAAATGATACAATAAGAAAACAGAATTAAAAAAAAAAAAGAGTGGCCCCCTCTCCTGCACTCACATCCTGGCAGGACACCTGAGACCCTGACTCCCACGTGAGCAATGATTTCTTAAGCTTAGGCAATGGCCTGCCAGCTGACACCCCTGCAGCACGCACCCTCTCAGCCTCCCTCCTTGTATTGCTTAGAAGGGACAGACGTGCTGCACCACCAGTGACCACTGTGCCTATCTATCACTCCATGTCCAGTGTACATGTAATTTAAATGCCCTTACCTACTTAAGTCTACTAAGGAAACAATTCTTCTTGGGACTGAGAATGTAGCTTAGTGCTTGACTAGTACGCATGAGGCCTCGGGTTTGATCCTCAGCACCGCAAGTAAAAAAAAAAAAAACTGTATTAATTCAACACATCTTCCCTTTTCAACTTCTACTATTTGCTCCAGCAGGTTTTAATGATAGCAAAGTCTCTTAGTTGAAACCTTGGAATGCCGAATTAAAAGACCCACATGTGACATCAAAACCACTTCCCTAAATATGTCCTCCAGCCTCAGTTGGCTCTAGGATCACGTGTTCCTCTGTCATCTTGCTCATTTTTGCCAATGACTTCTTTCTCACATTGAATGTTCAGCAGTACAATCCCTAAGTGATGTGGCAGTGCTGGTGTCTGTCATTCCCTTTCCCATCACCCTGGGTCTTCTCTGACCAAATCACTTCTAAAGTTCCCTGGCTTTTCACCCATCTCATCTTTCTTCACTCTTCCCAGACTCCACAAATACTCAGAAGTGAAGAGTCACAGCATATGCCTCCACTTTCTCTGCACTTTTGCACACTCACCTCATTCCCTGACTTTTGCTAGGCACCCACAGGACCCCCTCAAACCCTGCTTTCCCATGTCCCAACAAGCACATTCTCTGACCTCCAGCTCCTGTAATTCTTCCTCCTCCTCCACATCATAGGACAGGGTGTGGATTTTGATGTCATCAGATGAGAGGTCAATGAACTTCCCTTCAGGGTACTCCAGGCTGTCTTTGGTGGGTGACCGGTCCTCGATAAAGGTGGTCTCACAGCAATCAGCGGCCACACCATCCCCCCAGGAGCGCAGCACACCCTCTGAGTAGAGGATGATGTTAGGACGATAGTGGGACTCCACTGACTGCTGCAGGGTGTTGGGGTCCAGCAATTGCTGCACTGGCTCCTTCCTGCTGCTGTCCAGGCCGGCTGGTGTTGTGTTGCCCACCACCCGGTGACTCTGATACTGGGGTGCTGGGTAAACAGACACCAAACCATCTCTGCTCTCGGCCATGAAGTTTCTGGTGTTAATCAAACCATTTCTCTTGCCAGTGTCACTGATCTTACTGTGTACCAGCATGCTCTTCTGTTCAATGATGCCATCCATGGTAGTCTCCCTCTGCTGGGTGTCAGACTGGTGGGCTGGACTCGTAGGTCACACTTGCCTCATGGGACCCATTTCCCCTGGAGGAGAAGGAAACAGAAATTAAATGGAAATCATATTCAAAACAAGGCTCATCACCAGACCCATGCTGTTTCAGATTGTACAGTTGACTGATAGACATGGTAGCTATAGTGTAAGATAAATATGCTATCCCTACCTGGTCTGTGAATTTCTAAAAGGCTCGATCAGGGAAGACAGCCAGAGTGAGCCAGAAATTGATTGCCTGCATCTCTATGAAGCCTTTCCTTCCAAATGAAGGAAACTGCAGGAATTAGATCTATTTCAGCCCTACAGAAACCTCTGATTGTCAGTGGCCATCCTGAAACCCACGGGTGAACTCAATCACATTGGCAACCCACTTGTCCATGGGGAAATAAGATTGCAAATCTATAATGGGGATTGACTCTTCCAGGTACATGGCTATTCACTCAAACAGGAAAACATAGCCAAGGAAAAGAAGGTTTAAGCCAATGTCCCACACAGATTTAGAAGATAAATGACAGGAAAGCCCACACTGCTAGTACTGAACATTGATAAAATCCCCCACTGGGGAAATAAATGCATGTACACATGCATACATTCTTCTGTGCCTATTAGCATGAGCTCAGTACCTACACATGCCTATTGGACTTCCAGCATGGCCCAGATCTTACACTAGAAACTTCTGTGCTTTGGTTTACCTGATTTAGTAAAACATCTACATATTTGAGATTCCATTAAGAACTCCAGCAATTCCAGTCTTAAGGAAATACTTGAAGGAATGTAAGTCAGGTTACAACAAAGGCACCTGCACGCCCAGGTTTATTCCAATAGTATCACAATAGCTAAGCAATGGAAACAGCCAAAATGCCCCACTAGTGATGAATTGATTGAAGAAAGGTGGTATTTATACACAATGGAATTTTATTCAGCCACAAAGGAGAATTAAATTTTGTCATCTGCAGGTAAATGGATGGAACTGGAGAGCATCATCTTAAGTGAAGTTAGCCAGGTTCAGAAGGCCAAAAGCCACATGTTTTCTCTCATATGTAGCATATAGGGCCAATAAAAATACAAGCAATGTTATGAAAAACAGGTCATGCTAAGGGGAGGTCACATACGAGAGGGGGAGGGCAAAAGAAGGAAGTTAAGTGTATACGGTTGATGTACTCTCTATACAAGAATGAATATACATTTTTTAAACTGAGTGAGACATCCACAATAAAGGACTAAGGTAGAAAGAAGAAGAATTGAGGAAATGAACCATATCAGGCTATATATAATACATATGTACACAGGAGTGCCACAAGGAAACTCCCTGTGTTGCTATCTTAAACAAGCAAAATTGTCATTTCTCCCTTTGTTTCACAAAGTCCAAGAACAGGAAAGCAGAACAGGTCCTAACTGGGGTGGGGGGGTGTTGATACCAGTGGGAGGGGGAAGGAGGTGGAGAAAAGGTATAGGAGGGTGAATTTGGTGCAAACATTGTGTCCACATGTATGTAAATGAAAGTTGAAACTATGCCAGGAATGGGGGCGGGGGAAGGAGAATGGTGGAAAGGGTGAATTCAAGTATAATATATCTGACATATTGTAAGAACCTTTATAAATGCCATAATGTACTCCTACCCAGCACAACAAGAATAATAATAATAATAAAAACTCCAAATGATTTCCTCCTTAGATCATTTTCTTATCTAGGCTTGCAATTGTTAAACAAAATAAGGAAAGGAAAGGAGAGAAGAGGAGGGACAGGAAGGGATGAACAAGGCGGGTGGGGGAGGGCATTAGGGGAGAGGAATGGAAGGGAAGGACCCAGAGGCTGTGATTTTAGGAAAGATAAAGAATAAATTTCCTTAGTTAATGACGATTATGCATAAAAAGATGCAGTCTCTAGTGCTGTGGCTTTCTATACAATTTAAGGGTTTTCTTAATTATAACTGCTCTACTTGATGGTAGATACAATAATCTAGAATTGCTGACCAACCAAAGGAAGAAAGAGAGGACACCTTTGCTAACTGAAAAATCTGAGAGAACATATTCAAATGGCTAGCTCAGACTACAGTTTATGCATTAAGACATAATGGGTAATAGTAATATAACACTGTGTGCAATTTAAGAGAGGTCAGAAATATACCATCATCTCTACTTACATGATTTTGAAATGTCTATGTCTGAAGGCATATTTACAATCTGGGAACTAAATACATTAATCAAACTATTTGATCAAAGTCTTTTGGCTGCCTACAACACACCAAGCATAACATGCTTGAGGATTACTTCTGTGTTAGATGATCTTCCATGTTAGCAAATGGGTTTAACAGTATATTTCTGGTCCATGCACTTCCTCCTTCTACAGAGAAGTCACTGAATTGCTTTCCAAATTGGGTCCCTCATATCATTTGTGATCTGTTGGATATGCCAGCAAGTCTAGAAGAATGTTGAAGCATCTCAAACTGAGCTCCCTCCTCCAACGTCAGTTGCATATATCCTACAGAGATATGTGATTGCACTGGTTCAATTCCACCTCCTCCATTATGTTGTACACCTTGTTCAACTGGAAGTTCTGTTCACTATCTGTTGCTGCACTCACATCCTCTCTTCTTTTTTTTTTAATTTTAATAATGCCTGTTGCATCCTTCCCTGTCAATGTGACAGCATTTGAGGTTAGCATCCTTCTCCTACCCCTAACAGGAGCTCTTTGAGACCAAGAAATCAGTGGTCTCAAAGTGGTCTTTCCCTTTCTTGTACCCAGTATGCAACAGTTAATCAACGGACATATGTTGAAATAAAGACTCCAGTTATATGATAAGAATAATCTCTATTTAATGTGATCTCCATTAGCTGTCCATATACCAAAAGTGAACCACACTGAGGCACGTGGAGGCCGGCAAGGCACAGCTTAGTCTGTTGCACACTTGCCACAGCTTACTGCTCCAAGTGCCTCTGAGACCCAGCTGCTTCAGCACCATCCAGGAACTTGTTAGAAATGCAAAAGGACTGGGGTAGGGCTCAGTGGTATAGTCCATGCCTAGTACTTATGAAATTCATCCTCAGCACCATGGAAAAAGAAAAGGAAAGAGAGAGAGAGAGAGAGAGAGAGAGAGAGAGAAAATAGGAGACACCCCTCTTGAATCAGCATCTGTATTTGAACATGACCCCTGTGGCTTAGTCTGCACATTAAAACTTGAGGGGCACTGTTCTATAGTGTAGAGTGCAAATGTTCCTAGTGAACAAGTTGCTTGATTTTACAGTTGATAACTTACTATCTTTTTAAAAATACCCTAATGTATACAGCAGGTTTATCCTTAATCTGAAAATGCTCCAAAGGTTGAAACTTTCAAGTGCCAAGAGACACAAGTAGAAAATTCCACACCTGACCTCATGTGAGGAATCCCTGTCAAAATGCAAGTCACTGACAATATTGTATATAATACCTCTAGGTTATATTTGCAAGGAGTATATATGCAAATATTCTAAAATCTAAAAAAACATGAAATGTAAAACACTTCTGGTCTCAAGAATTTTATTTCTTCTAACATTTTTATTAGCATATATTAGTTGTAGATTGGGGGTTATTGTGACATTTACATATGTGCTTACAATATATCTTAATTAGATTTATTCCCTTGGTCTCAAGGATTTTAGGTAAGGGATAGTCAACATGCATATCAAGCGATTTATGTTCTTAAATAACAATGTTTTTGTTATTGAAGAGAATTTTTCTAGGATTGAGTATCATAAATTAAGTAAATAAAAAGGCTGAAGTTGGTGAACTTTTATTTTTGTTATGGCAGCATCCTTTGATATCTCTTTCAGCATGGGCCTGTCATGTGGAGTGACTTTAACTTTATGGTTGGTTCATGGATCATGGTCTGAGGCCAGCCTGGGCAAAGGTGTAAGATCCTACCTGAAAAACAAACTAAAAGCAAAAAGACGGGAGGTATGGCTCAAGGGGCTGTGAAGCCCTAAGTTCAATCCTTAGTACTACCGAAAAAATTTACACATTACCATCAGTTTTAGTCCAAACAATTGGAAAAAGGTCCTGCTTTTCACCGCCCACCCTTTTTTTATAGTGCTGGAGATGGAACCCATCGTGCATGCTAGACAAGCATGCTACCACTGAGCTACATCCCCAGCCTGAAAAGGGGGTCCTGAAGAGATACCTGTGTATCCACACTCAAAGCAGCATTATTGATAACAGTTAAAATAAGGAAGTGCCCATGTATGGATAACCAAAATGTGACATGTACGTATAACAAAATATTGTTCAGACTTTAAAAAGGAAGGAAATTCTGACACATGCTACAACATGGATGAACCGAGGACACCATGCAAAAGGAAGTAACGAACTTCAGTAGAAAAAGACAAACACTGTGAGATTCCACTTATGTGAGCTATAGATAGGAGTCCAGAACACAGAGACAGAAAGTAAAATGGAAGTTGCCAGGGGCTAAGGACAAAGAAAAATGGGGAGTTACTATTTAATGGGTATAGATTCTCAGTTTGTAAGAATGTGCACAGAGAAAACAGAGGTGATGGTTATGCAACATTAGGAATACACACGATAAGACCAAACTGGACATTTAAAAATGGATAAGAAGTTAATTTTATTCTAGGTATATATTATCACAATTTTTTAAAGGGGAAAATCAAATTAAGCTAAAATGGAGACACACACACAGAGAGAGAGAGAGAGAGAGAGAGAGAGAGAGAGAGAGAATTACCTACTTTTTCAGAGATTCATACTAAAGTATTTAAGATGGGACTGCTTTTAAAACCATCTGGATGGAAAAGAGTGGACAGCCCACAGAGAAATTAAGACTGGCCATTGACTGACAATCACTGAAGTTGGTTGATCAGGAAATGTGGTCACCATCAACAATTCTCTCTAGTTTCATGAATGTCTGAAATTTTCTACAATAAAGACTTTTTAAAAAATCGACTGGCAAGGATGTATATAAGGTATTCCATACAGAGGGAGTAGAATTAATCAAAGGCCAGGAGGCAAGGTGGTGAGGTGACACTGGGCAAGCAGAGGGAAGACTAGGAGATACAGCAGAAAAAGATTCCTTAATGGGAGTTTTTTCCCCCCAATGCTGGGATTGATCCCATGACCTTCAGCATGTCAGAGCCTCCCACACATCACGAACACAAGCACTCTACCCCTGAGCTGCACCCCAGCCCTGCTTGGAAGCTCTCGAATTCCAGTGCAGAGGTACTCAATGGGCATAGTGCAGAAAGGCTTTTGAGAGAGTTGTCACCATCGTGCACACAATTGGGGTAGGTGGACATGGGTGAATCTTGAGGACACTATGCTAAAGGAAATAAAGAGCCATTAGCAAAAAATAAATACTGTGTGGTTCCATTTATGTGAGCCATGGAGAGTACAGCTCACACAGAGAGAAAATAGAATGAGGAATGAGTACATGGAAAAGTGCATACACATGGAGATCTGGTATTGGACAGTGATATCATCCTCTACTGTCCAGCTGGCTTCAGGGCAGTGAGAAGGACCTGATGCTCTGTAAGACGCTTTGGGAATGGTGCCTGTGTTGTGCAAGGCCCCTCTGTTTGAAAGGTCATGACAAGGCAAATGTGTAGTCTCAATTGGTGCCTGAAGGGCTCCGGATCATACCTCTGGGATGTCCTCAAAGCAGCCAGAAGCCAGCTCCTCCTTGAGGGACACACGTGCCTATTGGCACAACCTGGTTTAGCACTCTAAGTCCTTTCCTATTGCTGATGGGTCCTTGGAGGCAGGCAGTGATGAAAGCAGGACCACTACCCTGGCTTCTCCTCACTCGAGGACAATCATAGCTGTGCAGTTTTCCATCTACCTGGACAGACCAGGTTCTTAACATGGAGGTGGCTGTGTGGCCTGAGGCTGTCTCCAAAAAGCCTAGGGAGAGTCATGGCCAGGTGCATGGTTGCTGCAGAGACTCAGAGAGCTGGCACAGTACACTCAGTCAGTTTTTCTTGCTTGGGAATCCCAGAAGGTGTGAACACACCTGAGTGCTGTGGGTGTGAGCCTTCACCTTTTCTCAGGACTTCTCACTATGACTCTTCTGAAGGCCCACAGGGCCACCATCCACAGTCTGGGCTTCAGATTAGGCTACAAGGCACACGTCCCACCTCACTTTCTATCCAACTGTACCTCCCAGGCTCCAAGACTCAGGATGCCCAATTTCTCACTCTTCCTGGAGACAAATGCCCATTTTCAGCTGGCCTTTGAGTGTGTTGACCCCCAAGACATTAGCCACACTGTCTTTCCTCTCTCTCTTTGCTGCTCACTAATTCACATATGACCACCCTCACACATCACTTCCCCTTGGAGCAGAGCTGGTTTCTGGCACCCAGTGTCCAGTTTGGGGCTTCATAGTCTGCTGACTTACCTATGGACATGGCCTTCCTCACCTGGACAGAAAGTTCCCAGGTTAGAACCACCCTCCCAGTCTTCTTTGGACCTCTGATGATGAGCCTGACATCTGCTCTACAATGCTGATAAGTATCTAAGAGATGTTTCCCTCATACAGAAGCCAAAATCTGGGTCAAGAACTTCACTGATGAAAGCAAAACATGACTCTCCATCACTGAAGAAAATATTTTCCTCCATCAATAACTATCTCAAACTGAATTAAATGCTAGTGGCTTTTTAAAATTTATAAATAATGCTTCCATGTAAGAAGCTATTCTAACCAGAAATTCAGTATTATTTCAGGGGAAGCACATGATTCTATTTTTAGTGATAAAGGTTGGACGTTCATCAAATGATCTCCTAAAACTTCCCTTTGGCACTGAAATATGTCATTCTGTTTTCATCTACAAGGAGTCAGCACAGATGCCAGTAGAGGACATCAGCAATCACTATGATCCTGCTTAGCAAAGGTAATGATTCTCATCTGTCTTAGCCTGTTTTGTGTTGCTTTGCAAAATACACGAGATAGGGAGAGTTAAAAAGTAAAGAGGTTTAGATAAGTGGATTAGATTCTCATGTTTGGAGGGTCCAAACAGTACCGCACCAGCCTCCTGGTGAAGTGGGAGGAATGAAGTGGAATGGGAACCAGCCACAGGCAGAAGGGCCAAGGACATGTGTGGCCTCTCTAACAACCTGCCCTTGAGAAAACTAATCCAGTCCCATGAAACCCAATCCATTCCCAAGAGACGACATTAATCCACTTGTGACTTAATTACCTTCCTCCAAAATCCACCTCTTAAAGGTTCCACCACCTCCACACTGCCACACTGGGAACGTAGCTTCTAGTACTTTTGGGCACAAACCATTTCCAAGTCATAGTACCATCTCATCCTTATTTTATTTAAAGACAATAGTAATAATATATGAATTTTTTAAGAGTCTGGTTATTGGAAACTTTCTAAACTTGAACCAAGGTATTTCTCCCCACCTCTAAATAACAGTCATCTGTCAGTTTAAGTATAGTTGGAGACAAAAGGCTTCAGGTGAACAAAAGTTAGCTCCTTGGAGCAGAGAAACCTCAACTCTCAATGAAAATTCACCTTTAAAAGTTTCAAAATGGGGAATTCAAACTCCCTCCCTTAAAACCAGGTACAGAAAGGAAGCTATCATGCATCAAACACCTAATATTTCTATGCATCCAGTAGGCACTCCTATGCTGACAGCACTTAGTGGACACCAATGTGCCAAGTGAATGACCAATGTGCTAAACAAAGGGGACTGAGACATCCACTGGCCAGGACGCTGCCCACAGCATAGAAGAAAGACAGTCTTTGAATTAGCACTGAAATGTGGCGAGGGCTTATGGACAAGGAGAAGCAGGTCTGGAGGGAAGAAGCATAGGATGCAATCACCTAGTTTGGGGAAAAAGCATGGCTCTCTTGCGGAGTGGCCATTTAAGGAAAGCCCTGAAGGATGGAATGGAGTTAGTTAGGCTAAGAAAAAGGGGAAAATGGTCCAGGCTGAGAAAAGCAGGCCACATGCTTAGGGCTCTCAGGCAGGGAATAGACAGGACGAAGGCTAGAAGAGTTGGACCATGCAGTAACTAGGGAGAGGCAAGAAGGTGGGGATGGGGGTAAGAGCTGTGACAAACTCAGGAGAAGAGGAGGCGTTGACAGTGAATTCCTTCACATGAGTGCTTCTTTGTTGTGTAATGAGGGAAGGAGAGGTGGGGTAGGGTGGTGAGCACCCTGCTTCTGGCTCATGCCCCTTCACTGGGAAAGGTGGAGCCATGAAGATAAATTCATCCATGCCAGGTGAGGTGACCCCATGGACAGTGTACTCCGGGCCCCGGCCCCCATCAGTCTGGGTTCATCCAGGCCAGACCAGTGCTGTCAAAGTACATGGGACAGCTTTAGCCAGTGTCATCTGAGCAGCTGAGAGATAAATGTTCCAGTATCTCTCCCTGGGATGGGATAACTGTGATGCCAGGGTACTCTCCCATAGGCCTCCAGCTGGCCTGCACCCCAGCTCCCCAGAAATCAACTCACTGTGTCTCTCCTCACTTCCCTGATCCCAACTGGTACTTCCTGGGACCTCTCCCAAATTCTTAACTTAGGGAACTGTAGTTTCTGTATCCCTTCTGAAACTCATGCTGAAATTTAACCCCCATTCTGAGGTAATAAGAGGACCATGAACATGGTGTTTATAGGTGGGGTCAAATTAGATAAAGTCATTAGGGTAGAGCCCCCATGATTGAGTCATGATGGCTTTATAAGATTCTAGGACACACACACACACACACACACACACACACACACACACACACATGCACACTCACTCCTTCTCTGTCTCTTGCTGTGTGATGCCCTGGGTGCCACTTTAGGACTCTGCAAGAATTCCATCATGGGGTCCCTCAACCTTGGGTCAGAATTGTGAGCTTAAATTAGCCTTTTCTCCTTATAACTTACCCAGACTGTAGTATTGTGTCATTGGCAACAGAAAATGGACTAATACACGGAGCCTACTTCTTGGTGCAAGCACAGGCATCAAACTACTATTCTATAAGCCTGTCAGGTGTCAACGCAACTTCTATAGGGAACAGAAAACCAACCTGTATGTCCGTAAGCTCACAACTCTGAAAATATTACCAAATGACTGCTTTTATGGTCAGGATTTGAAAAAGAAGCACGTATCTGCCTTCACATACCCCAACAGGAAACCCCTAGAGAGGTAGATGGCCTCCCAGTCTGCAAGATGGAAGGGTACCATATCAGTATGGATGAATACATTCTTATAATAAAAATTTAAAACAGGCCTGCAAAACAACTAATTCTTTCTGCAAATTCATAAGCTGCATGGTAATAGGGAGAGGGTGTGTGGGGTCACACAGTCTTTTTGTTCTCAGTCCCCAAGAGAATAATTTCTCATTGCTAATTGAAAAATTAGCATTCTTGTTCCACAGAGCAGTCTCAGAGGTGGGATAATTAAGCCTGTCCCAAAAGACAGATTCTATCACAGTGCAGTTGGTTTTCTGACCTCTAAAGCTTGGGAGAAAACCCAGATCATGGACTCTTTGCTGAAATAATGGAGGCCCCAGCAAGTGGCAGGCCTCAATCTTATGTCTATGGTGGTGTCTTTTAGAGTCAACAAAGCCTGAAATACAACAGTGGTTGATCTAAATGCAAACAGAAAAGATTCTTCAGCCAGCAAGAGGAATAGCTGGAATTTGAACCCAGGTATCCCTGACTCTAAGGTTTTGTCTACCTCCTGGACTGAAGAACCAATATCCACCACAAGGCCTGGGAATGTCTCAATTTGTGAAGCTATTTGCTCTATCAGCCTCACAACTGAAAGGCCTGTGGGTTGAGAGTAGACCCAACTCTTCTGCTTTTGTGTCTTTTAGTTAGTGCTATGGTTTGCCCTCTAAGGTTATGTGTTGGGAGCTTGGTTCCCAGAGAGACAGCTGGGAACTGGTGTGGAACCTTTAAGAGGTGGAGCCTAACAGAGGTCTTCAGGTTAGTAGAAGGAGGGGCGTGTCCTCAGGAAAAATTAAGGTAGTTCTGGTGGAACCCTGGTTAGTTCTAGAGAGAGGGCTGTTATAAAAGCCTGAGCATCACCCACCAGCCTCTCGATATGACACTTCTCTCTTTCTTTCATGAGCTTCCACTATTGCCATCTACCATGAGGTGACATAGCCAAGGGTGGCCTTTGCAAGAACCTGTGACAGTTGTTTAGACTTTCAGCCTCCAAAACTGAGACCTAAACAAATCTTCTTTCTTTATAAAGCTAGCCTGCCTTAGAGATTTCATTACAGTAACAAAAATGAATTAATACAATTAGTAACTTCATTCTCTCTCTTTTTTTGCAGTGCTGAGATGCTAAGCATGTACTGTACCACTGAGCTACATCCACAGCCCTCATTTTTTTAAGTAACAGCTTTATCAAGAGAGTTCATGTACCATAAATCCTAGTAAATTTTAAAGTGCACAATTAAGTGGGACACAGAATATTCACAGTTACACAAACCTCTCCAGAAAGTTTACATCACTTTATACTCATGAACAGTCCCCATTTTCCCTTCCTCAACTTGGGGCAACTATTAATCTACTATTTTGTCTTTATGGATTTGCATTTGCTTATTCTGGACATTTCATATAAATGGAACCATACAAGCTCTTTGTGTCTGGGTTCTTTCATTTAGCAGAATGTTTCTAGTTTTATCCATGTTATCTCAGCACTTTGTCCTTGTTTATGACTGAATAACATGCCATTGTAGAGATACACTGCATTTCCTTTATTACTTTCATTTGGGGGAGAAGTAGTCATTGCTATTATTCAGCCCTTGAAAGATGCTGGGTTAATTTTAATTTCATCTCTTTTGTTGAATGATTGATAAAATAGTGCATTCCTTCTGGCAGATATACAGTGAGAATAAAACAATCTTAAAAATAAAACAAAGTCCTCAGTGGGCACATTTGGAATGAAGGACTGACATTTGATACATGGCCTAGAACAAGGGCAACAGACATCCTAGGTAATCAGATAATCATGTGAGTATGTGTGTTGTGTCGGGGGCGGGGGGGGGGGGAGTGGAGTGTGTGTGGGAGTGGTCTCTGAAACACTGGCAGGACTAGAGAAACCCCATACTGAAATTAGAAAGTCCCATATGCTGGGCCTGCTTCCTCGCTATGGGCAGAAAACCTCAGAGCCCAAATGCAGCAGATGCTTTTTCTTAGCTGAGAACAAAGCATGGGCCTCTGCCTCCCCATCCAAAGCAGGACCTGAGCAGTTTCAGGCCTGTCTTCTTGTAAACCACACAATATGCACCCTTTGAAAAGAATTCCAGCCTCTTCCAGCAGGAATTATGTTGATGGATATGTATATGGACTCATCCACTTAGAAATAAGGATTATACATTACAGGTTGTAATGTTTTCTCAGACATGTCTATAACATTTAATAAAATGTTTTTGCTCTGAAGAAAGAATGAAAGTTTTGAGAACCAGTGTTGTGAGTACAATTGTTTTCAAACAAATGCATGAATATGAAGTAAAGACCAATTGAATCACCAAAACTTTCTCCTATTACTTCCCTTTGGTTCTGAGCCTGTTGATACTTCTAAGTTTAAAAACACCTGTGTAGCTGGACACTAGTGGCTTACATCTGTAATCCTAGCTAGTTGGAGGCTGAGATCAGGAGGATCATGGTTTGAGGCCAGCACAGGCAAGTAGTTCATGAAATCCTAGCTCCAAAATAACCAGAGCAAAATGAACTGGAGGTGTGGCTCAAACCATAGAGCACTTGCTTTGCAAGTGTGAAGCTCTGAGTTCGAACTCCAGTCCCACCAAAAAACAAACCAAAAGCAAACAAACAAAGCACAGGAATCTACTGGGCATAGTGGCACATGCTCCAGCTATTCAGAAGGCAGAGAGCAGTAAGAATGGGATTCAAGGCCAGCCCAGGCCAAAAAAAAAAAAAGTAAAGAGACCCTATCTCATGGTAGGGGTATGGTAGGGCCCCTGAACTGTGATCCCAGCTACAAGGAAGGTATAGATAGGAGGATCATGGTCCAAGGCCAGTCTTCGGCAAAAATGTAAGACCCTATCTGAAAAATAACTAAAACAAAACAGAACTGGGGGTGTGGCTCAAGTGACAGAGTATCTGCCTAGACAGTGCAACGCCCTGAATTCAAACCCTAGTACCACCAAACAAACAAGCAAACAAACAGAAAAACCCTTCTGTCTTTCCCACTCCACCATCCCCTCTCCCAGCCTTCACAGAGACTCAAAAGATCTACAGCATTAAGCTTGTGATTCATGTACAGATGAGGTGGAAGGAACTTTACAAAGCTGTATCTAATGCCCATATCTCTGCTGCTGAAAGGAACCTTATGTGCAGAACAGACCTCTGGAGCAGCGGCTCCAAGTGGAAGCTGGGCAATGAAAACAATTCATGTAACCAGAGAAAAAAATTAAACTAATTGCAGATTTGCTGATCCAGGGCACTTGGGGTGTGTGGCAGGCACCTCTAATCCCTTCTCATACAGCTCAATTAAGCAAAGCATTAGGCAGACACCAGGTGCCAGGTCTTCCCTAAACCCCAACACTGTTAGGAGCCTTTTGTGCAAGTAGCAATACTTCCCTCCTGCTAAGCAAATGATATGTGTTTCCACCCATGCCCAAGTATCAAGAGGGAAGAGCTGCTTGCACATCCTCATGAAACCAATTAAAATTTGCCTTTAGTACAAACACTCACAAAAGCCTTCGATTTGGCAGTAGAGATAGTAAATGAGGCATTCGGAATCAGATGAGTTATTATTATTTAGCATTTAAGTAGCACATGGCAATTGTAAAATACATCACAGTATGTATCACTTTTGGTGGCCTGGGGCCTCCCCTTTCAAAGCCAATCCAAATTTCTACAGGAGGGTGAGGATTTTTTGTAGCACCATTGGGACAACATCTATAGAAATTCTAAATTTGATTTATTAAAAGAAAAGTACAGCAGGTATGATGTGATTCTGAAAGTAAGAAAACCTGCATATTCTGGCCATTGCTGCCTTTAAAGTTGTGCCAAACTGGGAATCAGTGGCTCATGCCAGTAATCTTAGCTACTTGGGAGACTGAGATGAGGAGGATTCCAGTTAGAGGCCAGCTAGGGCAGATCCCATCTCCAAAATAACCAGAAGAAAATGGACTGGAGGCATGGTTTAAGTGGTAGAGCACCTGCTTTGCAAGTGTGAAGCCCTGAGTTCAAACCCCAGTCCCACCAAAAAAAAAAAAAAGCTGTGTCAACTCCCTGTAGCTTTGTGCCTCCATTTTTTCAACTCCTTAAGCATTTTTTAAAAGTACATTAGCACATATATTTATAAAGTACAGTGTGATGTTTCAATATATGTATACAATATATACTGATCAAATCAGAGTGGTTCACAGTTCCATTTCAATTTTTAAAGAAGTTGGAGGCTTCTTCACCAGTAGTACCACCATGTCCACCAGTACCAGCTCTACCACCCTCACTCATTGCCATCAGCACAGTATTCCACCACCACCACCACCACCACCACCACAATCCCCACCATTAATACCACACAAGGGGTACTACCATTATCACCACCAACCACCACTAACACCACCACCACCATCCCCACCATTAGGGGTACCACCACCATTATTACCACTACCATCAGCACCACCATTAGCACTAGGGTAGCTATTATTGCTATTACTCCCATCACCAGCACTAACACCATACCAGGATTTGACAAACTATAGCCAACACCTGTGCTTGTAAAGCCCAAAGCTGAGGTTGATTTTCACATTTTTAAGTGGCCGAAGAGAAGAATTATCAATGCACATGAAAATTACATGAAATGCAAACATTAGTGTCATATATAAAGTTTTGTTAGACTCTATTCACAACACTTCATTCACATTTATCTACAGCTGTTTTCTCACTATAAGAACAGATGTGAGCAATTGTGACAGAAACCATGTCATTCACAAAGTCTAAAATATTTGTTATTTGACTATTTACAGGAAAACTTTACTGATTCATGACAATCACCCCACAACCAGCACCACAACCATGATTAAGTCAGCACTATTGACAACAACACAGTCACTACAAGAAAGGCCACCACTACCATTAACACCACACCATCAACATCAATGACACTCCCCACATACACACACCACCGTATGGTTGGAGAGGCAGAGGCTCCCATCTGTCACAGATTTAAATGTCAAGACTAAACATGGACACAGACTCAAGCAAGACGTCTTCCTCCTTACCCATTGAGGGAGAGAGATAGTAAACCTTCAAAGTCCTCTTGTTTCTATAATTCTCATAGGTAAAGCTGCTTTTTGGAAGAGGGTCAAGGAGCTTCATCTCTGAGAATTTCTAACTACAAACCTGCAGTCTCATATGCTGAAGTTTTCACACTCTCAGTGTGTCTTGAGAAACACAGTTGAACACTTAGCTTGCAGTGTTTGGGCTGGGAATTCCCCACCCTGGTGTTTGGCAGGAGCAAATGCAAATGTTCTCTAGGAGAATATATGTTAGAGACAGGCCTTAGAAAATCTCGAGATAATGTTAGAAGGAGTATGAGTTGGGAGTTAAAGGGAGATAAATAAATACTGCTACAGTTTGAACATATGTTTCCTTTCAAAATTCATACTTTAGAACATGTGAGTGGGTCTTAAATGTGTGCATGCATTGGAGGGTTTGTTAAGGTGTATATTGCTGGGCTCCAGAGTTTCTCATTCAGCATGGAGAAAGACTCCAAAATGTTCATTTCTAGGGGGTTCTAGGGGACACATTTTGAAAATCACATTTCCATAGATTCCAGCATAGTGTATGCAAACAAAGAGTTGGCTGATTTTAAGACCCTTTTAATATTCCAGAAGTGTGTTAAAACATTGCTTTAGACTTAGTTAAGTCCAATTCCCAGTACCACAAAGGGAAAAAATGAATTTGACTTACTAAATATGCACATTTAAACTTCAAGTAAATAGAAATAGTTGTATATATTCCAAAGCACGAGAGAGAAAAAAAATGTGTAAGAGTGACATTAAAAAGGAAGAAAAGCAAAACCTTGATCAAATGAAAGAGTCAAGAAAAGAAATACAAACTCCCAAAATGAGGCCAGCTACAAATATCCAATTAGAATGAGAGCAAATCCAAATATATCAGTATCTACAATAAATATAAATTATTCAAATTAAAATACTCTGGGTTTAAAATAACACCCCAGACATTGCTATTTATAGGAGACATGCTTAAAGCATAAGACTTGGGAGCATTGAAAGTAATAGGATGGAAAATAAATATACAAGGAAAATCCTAAGCAAAAGACAAGAAATCTGACCCAGTCTGGTGAATGGAGAGCACAGTCGGCATAGTAACATAGTCACCACCTACAGCAGGCCAGTCACTAGGAAGATACTATAATTCTCAGTCTTTATATATGTAAATCACAAATTTTCTAAAGCAAAATTTATAGAATGAAAGGGATGATGTGATAGCTTCACTACTCTGTGGTACAAGTGAATTCAAAATTTCTCTCTTAATTCTGTTAAGAAATAAACAGGCCCCTCAAAAGAAAGGCATGAACTATGAGAATAACAGGGCTTTTTTAAAGTGTAAAGATATGAGGTTTAGATAGAAGTTCCTGCAGGGTGAGAAGGAACCTGACAGAGGATTGCTTAAGAATAATAGTTTTGAACAAAAAGCATATATAAACCTTGGTATCAAGAATTAGAGAATACAGATTCTTCAAGGCTCTCTCTCTCTCTTTCTTTCCACCCCTCTCTTCCTCCTACCTTCCCTACTTTCCCTTCTCTCCTTCTTTGCAAAAATTAAGTACTGGACCATGAAGGAGGTATCACCAAGTTTCAAATAATTAGAAATAATAGACTAGTTTCTTTGACCAAACACAATTAATACAAAATTGATAGTTAATTTTAAAAAAATCATTTGGAAATGAGATAAAAAAGAAATGCTTTCTTAGTAATCATCAAATGAAAGAGGCAACATGGCAAATGGTAAGATTACTTGGGATGGAGTCATATTGAAAACTATCTGTCAAAACCTAGAGGTGAAGGGGAGCAATAGTTAGAGGTAAATAGATAGCCTTGTATGCATATACTGGGGGAAAGAGGTTAAAAGTAATGAGTCAACATCAAAAGTAATAAGTTAACCAAAAACAACAATATGGACAAAGAATATATGACAGATGGTAATAAAGGTAAAAACAAAAACTAGTGAAATTGAAACCAAAGGTAGAACAGAGGTTTAACAAGGCCAAAAGAGCCATGGAGCCATGCTTTTGAGTCAAGATGGAGGACTGGGTAAGTATTTTGTTTTGTTTTTCTCCTCTCTTCAATATCTCATTAAAATGCTTGTGAAATGGATCAAACAGATCTTAATGGGAGTACAAATGGGAAGAAATCCTTTAAAAAAATAAAGAATTTTAAAGAGCTATGGTGGGGGAGGAGCTCAACCAATGCGTACGAGGCGGGAAGTGGTGGCAATAGCTGCTCAGAACCCCTGCTCAGCAGACAGCAGTCAGAGGACACCCGCATGCAGCCTGGCATTGTGCTTCCCATTAGAACGCCACAGCCTACAAAGACAATGGGCCATGCCTGTAAAGTAGAGAGAAAGAGCTTTTTAAATTATGTACCCAACCAAGCAATCATTCAAGAATGAAAGAAAAACAAGAATGGAAGCAAAAAAAGAAGTACAATAGATATTTTCTGGAGTCAGAAATTTATTTCACACACAGCCTCTCTGAATAAGTCAGTTACATATTTACTCCAGGAAAAAAAATGATAGTGAAAACCAAGAAGGGGATAATCAGGAATAAGAGAAACAGGGATCACTCAAGAAATGAATAAAAAGAAATCCCCGCATGGCAGCCATCCAGCGGCAATCTTGTCCTATTTATAATAAACATCAGTGAGCTTCAAAGACTGTCTTTGCAAACAAGAATGATGGAGCACACACAGAACTAGGAGTATTAGTGAGTCTGTTAAAAGGCATAGTTTTCTTTCCTCAATATGAAAAAATTACTTACAAATTCCAGGAAGCAGAAAGAGAGAGAGAGAGAGAGAATACAAGAATGCCATGGATTCAGATACAAGGCAAAACAAAACTTCCCATTATTTTTGATCAGTTGTGGAATTTAAGAAGATAGAGTTCACATGATCTAGACACTAAGAATATTTTCCTCCTTCTGGTATAGGGTTATGATCCTGGAAACAAATACAGAAACAATATTATTTTATCATCACGATTTAGGTTTAATAGTCATAATGTTTACAGACTCATAATAAGTGTTTAATAGTTGAACATTTAGAGTCTACATCTACATATAGACCAAACATAATTAAAAAAAAAACCAGATTTTAAAGCTTCTCAGTCCTGGCAACGTTACCTTCATCGTTGTCCTTGTTATCGCCATCATCACCATTTTGGTACAGAAGATTGGACACTTCCTAAATGACAAGCACTGTGCCAACACCTTCAGTCTTCACAATGAACCCTTTAAGTGGGCATTGCTGTTGTCCTCGTTTTGTAGAGTCGGAAACTGAGGCAGCAAGAATTTAAGGAGCTCGCTCAAAGTCTTTCACGTATAAGCCACAGAGCTGGTTTCACACTCAGGAAGTTAGACTTTAGGATCTGACTCACAGACACCAGGAGGAACTCATTTTAAAGAAAAGTGAGGACAGTGGGAAGCAGACAGGAAGGAGAGGAGGAGAGAGGGCAGGCATGCTCACCACAGCCTCCCGCAGAACAGAACACAGGAGATGAAGGCCTAATGATGTCCATTTGAAGATAGGACAGGAACCAAGGGAAGAACTCAAAATAGTTCAAACCTTAAGCAAGTTAACTCCCGCTTTTTCAAAGCAGAGTTCACTGGATAGATCTAAAGTCAAATGATCAAGAAATACCCAGATGAACTTCACAGCAGTCAAAGGGAAGTTATAACTGCCAGAGAAGGGGAAACAGAAGTTGCCTCTAAGAAGTAGGTTCAGAATATAGAATGAAGTGCTGGGAGCCCAGGGGAGAGGTTTGGAATTTTCATGACTATTTTTGTGTACTATTTAGTTTTGTTAAAATACCTTTATTATTCAAGCCAAAATAGCCACACAAAAATACATTTAAAAAAATCCCTTCATCATGGAAAAATTGGAACTCCTATGCATTGTTGGTAAGAAAGTAATAAGGAACAGTTTAAGTGGAAAACAGTCTGAAGGTTCCTCAAAAATTAAACATAGCATTTTCATATGATTCTGTAACTTCACTGCTGGATATTAGCGAACCAAATTATTGAAAGAATTGAAGGACAGACTTCATTAGACACTTGGGGACACCAAAGTGAACAGTGGCATTATTCACAGAGGTCACAGGTTGAAACAATCAAATGTCCATTGATGGATGAATGGACAAACAAAATAAGGCATTTAGTGCGATGGGATTACCTTAAAAAGTGAAAGAAATACTCATATGTGCTACAACATGGATGAACTTTGAAGACATTCTGCTTAGTGAAAAAAGCCAGTCACAAACCAGCAACTACTATATGCTTATACTTATTCAAAGTGCCTAGAATAGTCAAATTCATAGAGACAGAAAGTAGAGTGGTGTGGCCAGTGATGGAGACCAGGGTCATGGGGAACTGTTATTTAATGGATGCAAAGTTTGAGCCTGGAAAAATGAAAAGTTGTAGAGATGGGATGGAGGGTAATTAAATCATTGCATACAATGAGAATGTATTTACTGTTGCTGAACTGCATGCTTAAAAATAATTAAAATACTAAATTTTATGTTACATACATATATGTATATATTTAATACATATATACATACATATATATATATGTTATATGTCATAACAAGAAAACCACTGTCCTCAAAAAGAAAAAAAAAGTAGAGGCACTGTCATACAAGCCTGACACGGCATCTCTGTGTACACTGGGGTTTATATAATACTAGTTTCTGGAAAATATGGGAACTTTAAAACACATCAGTTCCGATTATACTCTCCCACTTTAGTATTATTGCTGTCCTTATTTTAAATTATATATGAAGGGCTGGGGTGTTGTTCCACGGTAGTGTGTTGGCCTAACAAGTAGGAGGTGACACATTTTATCTCCAACAGCACAAAAAATTACATATAAATATTACAAATTTAGATGTATTATAAATATTATATATAACATATACAATATTGTTCATATTATTTACATATATAATATGTAATATTTATAGTATATTTAATTTGATATAAAAGCAGAAACTGATATATACTAAATCCCACATTATTATATGTAGTCAATATTCATTTTGACTTACCCACATATATGAAAATATGCTCAGGGGAAAACTTGATTATGTTTCTTTAGGTCAGAAGCCACCAGTTGTGAGATACATCCTGAGTTAAGAATTTTAGAAATGTTAAAATGTGAAAAGAATGTACTCTTAGAATGGGAGAAATGCAATATTAATCAGAAATTAAGTTAAAAGACAAAGAGAATCATGGACTGTAACCTTTTACCCAGAAAACTCCTTAACCTGGGTCAATGTTCAGTGATCACATTCTATGTTTTTGGTGGTGGTGAGAGAGAGAGAGAGAAAGGCAGACAGACAGAGAGACAAGGAGAGGGAGAAAGATAGACAGAAATCCACTGAGCAGAGAGAGTCTCTAGTAGGCCAAGAGTTTCATGAGGAAAATAAATTATCAAAAGATCAAAGGAGCCAAGCAGCTGCTGCTCTCTGAATCAACAGGAGAGAACATAGTACAGACAGACCTGGGATGTGTATTGGCTATTGTTACGATCCACATCATAGAAAGGGGTAAAAAGAAAGCTACAAGATCACGTGCTTCTTCCTGAGTTCACAGAAATAAATGCAGAGGTGAGAACATGATCGGCTCATCATTCATATCACAAATGATCTCTCAAAAGACATGGAGGGGGCTGGAGGTGTAGCTGAGTAATAGAGAACATGTGTAGCGCACACAGAGCTCTGGATTCAATTCCCATACCCCAAAAATGCTAGGATGCAACATGAGGTCTCAAGAGTGATCAGAAAAACAAGATGGCACAGTGACTTGCTTTTTCCTTTGCTGTGCCACAGACTTTTCTTGAACCTCAGATTTGCTTAAACACACACACACACACAAAAGCTAAAACTTGTTGCTCTTCTGTTTTTCTTAAAACTAAGTACTTATTCACAGCAAAAATATGATTTCTTTTCTACAAAGATTCATAAATGAATACACAATCTCATGGACTAGGACTGTATACACCTAATGAACATAATATTAACATAATAAACTCACCAGTGCTTCCTGGACCTTCACATGGAAACAAGGATCAGCTCAGTCTGAGACAAATGAAAAAAATCAGTAGCTAAAATTAGTTCATCAGAGTTCTGACTGATGAAAAAAATTAGTCACATTGCAATCCAACACTCCTATGCTAATACCTCACCCATTCCTGTAGTTACTTATTCTTCAGTTATTCTCTGCAGCCCGTGATAGGCTTTAAAGACCTAGTGAAGGCCAGGGGACACAAATAGGAATAAAGTACACACTGCAGGGAACTTGTCTCAGTCCACTTGGGGTGTGTCTGTGACCTGGCAAAGAGAAAGGACTTTGGGTAGACTGGAGTAAGCATGGTCTCCATGGCAGGTCCCCAGTCTGCTTCCTTAATTTCATCACAGAAAGTGCCAGGGATTGGTTTCTTCTTAGGTAGATTCCTTAATGTGCTATTAAGAGTGAAGACAGAGCTGAGAGGTATGCTCCAGTAGTGATAGAGAGATGAGTCATATCTCTGACAACAGTAAGGCCCCTGTGAATCAGAACTTGGCAAGAGGCCAGAGTCTGGGACATGGGCAGAGTCAGTCAGGCAGCTTCTGCCATCTCCTGCTGCCTGGAGCCTCATAGGAATTGAGCTTTCTTTTGAAATGAGGAATTTCTTTAAACAAAAAAATTTCTTTGGAAGGTTGGTTAAGCCCTAAGAAATGTGAAAATGGAAAGTCAGACTGGCTGATGACACAATGTTCCAGCAGGTCCTGGATGATCCCTATGTACCCTGTTTTTGCACAAGAAAGGTACTGGAGCTGCAGAATGACCTCCATGCCTACTTTTGACCAACGGCAGCCCCAGACCTTCTTGGTCCCCTACCTCCTGAGCAGAGGTGACTGAGATACACAACTGCTGACCTCTCTATGCTGCTCCATAGAACCAGAAACAGAGTTGCTCTCTTCCCCATTTCTCCTGAGAATCCTTTGCACAGGTTTACACACTTGAACCTTCTCCTGCCTACTGAGCATGCTCCCAAGATCTCATACAGCCAAGTTACTGGTTGCAGCAGCTAAATTCAACCAATTTAATTTGACTATAGGTGTGCTCCTAGTGGGCTCTGAGCCTCAAAGTGAACCTCAAAGTAATTTAAAAATAGGATATCATAGATACCAACAGAGAGGTAAGAATTAGAACTGAAGAGAAAGCACAAGCCTCCAACCAAGTTTCCAGCCTATTTTAGTCCTGCTGAAATGCAGACATAGTGTTGCCAGATCTTCACATCTCTCAGGAGAAATCAGCTTAAACACTGTGCCAAACTAGATGCTCTGAAAACCCTTCTGCAACAAAGCATTTACATGTGCTGCATAATATAGCAAGGATTTCCTTAAAGGCACAGTTGAGGGCAAGAAAGCAAGGAAAATCTTCAGGGAAAGGAAACACAGAGTCTTAAAGCCAAGTTGATGCTGCTGCACCTCTGGAGAGAAAGAATAGTCTTGGTAGGAAAGCTAGGGTTTTCCTGGTCATGTGCAGAGAAGAAACAGGGCCTGAGGAGGAGCCTCAAAGGACAACACATCCACTACACATGCTAATTAGGGTTACTCTGCTCATCAGTGCAGGGAGGGGAAAAGCAAGTGATAGTCCACTTGGCCTGGCCTGGGAAAGTTCCATGCTGGAAACTCCATACCATGTGGTTCTGGGGTCTCAACTTTTAGTGTTTGCACGGTCAGGAAACCCTACACTGAGGAACTCATAAAAAGTGGTCTTGAGTGAGTAATTTTTAGGGGTACCTGTCAGACATACCCTTTCTTCAGAGAATCACAGGTGACAATTTTTAATTACAGTTCCACCGAGGAGAGTCATAATTCAAAATTTTTACATTTATTAAGATGCAATCCTATATCTGAGTCAACAGATACAAGAGCTTTCCAAGAACTTCAGATAATGGGTAAAATGAGTCTCTTAAGATGCTCAAGACATACAAGAAGGAACCAATTCCAAATGGGTGAAAATACACTATCAAAAGAGACAAAGCACATTGGAATTTCCTCAAATAAAAATAAACATTGAATTTAAAACATGGGAATGATTTAAGCAAACTGGAAATAGCTGATGAAGGATTTAATGATCTGAAATGTGGAACTCATAATAATTCATAGATTTTGCATAAGATGGAAACTATGAAAGGGGCATTAAAAAGTCAAATGATAAAAATTCTAGAACAGACTGGAGATTGCAGAATGTGAGAATACTGAGGATGGGGAAGAGACAATGTCTGAATACATCTGAGAAATTATCAGAACTAATAAAGGATGTGCATTTGTCAGTTCAGATACTCCTAAAACAAGGTAAATGAAAACTATTCTACCTTTTACATAGTATGCTAACTATACAAAACAAAAGATGATCATAACCAGAGGAAAAATGTAGAATCCCTCCCTATAGGGAGAAAAGGCAAACCAAGAGTGCATTTCTCAACAACAGAAAACATAAGGAAAATCATTTCAAAGATTTTGAAAAAATACTTTAAATATGGAATTCTATAGGTAGCATTCACAAATGAAAACAAAAAGCCTTTGTCCAGAGACTGAGAAAGTAGCCACTAACAGACTGTTGTTAGAAGGATTACTACAGGATGTGCCCCAGACAAAAGTGATCACAGAAAGTATAAGTTAGAGGTAAGATGGAAAGGAAGTGAAGAACATGAGTATCTTTAAGAAACATGGATAGAAAACAGCAACAGTGACAGTAATTGAGATGAATTCTGTTCACATAAAAGTGAGAAGGAACAGCAATACTGAACATTAATGAAGACTGTGTAAACTCTAAAATTTATACATTTAAGAAGAATACATCTTAAAAATTTAAGCATAACATTACATTCAATGATATGAACAAAAATTATAAATTCTGAACTATAAACAGTTCAAGAGAAACTAGAGCTCCACAATTATTTTATAATGACAAATAACTGAAACACACACACACATACACCTAGACATATGTGTATGTTCACTGACTGCCTCTGTTAATAAAACCTGTCCAAAGCCCATCAGGTTGTCAACTCTGAATGTTATGTGTCTATACCAGGGACCCAGGACATTACATAGTAAATCAATGCTCACTCCAGAGAGATTTGTGTCCTAGATTGTTGTTTTACTTATGGCTTTTTCCCTTCATGTCATGCTCTGGGCCACTATGAATGTATTCTGTGGTAGGACTCATCACCTATGCCCCTACTTCTACTTCTTAACTGACCCGCCACCAGCCACACTGTTGAGTCGGCAGTCTCCTTACTTCTTCCTCTATTTATCTCCCTTTCTTTCACTGCTCATGATTATTCCAGGACATGCTGTGGGGGAGGTGGGAGTGGGAGCTGTGCGGTCTCATCTTATTTTTTTTATCATTTTGAAAAACTATATTTATTTCATTTCCAATCCCTAGTCTTAACTTTTTGCATGCTCATTTGGATTTTATTTTTGCTTTAAAATAGTCTTCAGCCAGGCATAGTGATATGTGCCTGTAATTCTAGCACATGGGAGGTAGAGGCAGGAGAACTGTGACTTGGAGGCCATCCTGGGCTACATAGTGAGACCCTATCTCAAAGAAAAGAAAAGTACAGCCTGTAACTTCTAGGCTTTTCTCTTAATTTTGTCTGCTCTAGGTTTTTGTTGTACATTTTAGTACTTAGTTTGAATGTCTTTTATTTAACTTATGTCTTATCTTCACAGGTGCCTTCAGTTTTTCTGACAGTTCAACATTATCTGCTTCAATATTAATTTTCCATTTGCACCATGATTACCATTTTGTGTTAACCTCTTAGCATTTTCCCTCTCTTAGTTATGTTCTATCCCTTCTTTCCTTAGGTACCTTCTTTCTCTTTTTTATTGGATTTTGCTTTTAATAGCATGTTATGTAACCTGGGAAGGTCCAAACACTTGTCTAGTTCTGCCTACGGTGGTCCCCCTACGCTCCAGCTCTTCTGAGGAACCACCACTGAGATCATAGGGTGCCTGGGTTTGTGAGACAGTGAGTCTCCCAGGTCCAGCTAGCCCTTCTTGGAGATGAGGTACTTGGGTGAATTCTGGGCAAACTGTGTCCACAGTGTGTCTTAGACAGGAGGAAACAGATGCCACAGAAGGCTCCACTGACTGCTTCCTACTAGGTTGGATGGCAGCCTTGGCTCAGCTTGGGCATCTTACTTATACCCCTCCTGCTCACTTGCTAAAAAAATTAGCGGTGTATAGTTAAGGGATACAACACATTATAAAATAAACATAGGTAATAAAATCATTAGTATAATGGAGCAAATGAACTTGTCTATCATCCCACATAGTGGCCTACCCCCTCTCTCCCATATGGCAAGAGTAACTATGATCTACTCATTTACCAAAAATCTTTGCTATGCTATTTTATTATTATCTTTTTGTGTGTGTGCTAGAGATCAAACCTGGGGCCTTGTACATGCTAGGAAATCACTCTGCACTGAGCTACAACCTTCAATTCGCTATTGTTAACTCTAGTCCTCTGTTGTATAATGGAGCTTTCTACTTGCTCATCCTACAAATTTGCTATTTTTTATACTTTAATCTATATCTCCCTATTTCCTGTCCCCCACCACATCCCTGTTAAGGAGTTTTACTCTTTACCCTGTTTTTTTAAGATTCCATATCATATAAATGATTTCATGCAACGTTTTTCTTTCTGTGTCCAACTTACTTCAATTAGAATAACATCCTCCAGAACTCTTCTGTTTATAAGGCTGGGTAATATTCCATTACAACAGTTTCACAGTTTCTTAATTCTTTCATCTTCTTTCTTGTCCCTAGTAGGAAGGCCCCTATACCCACTGGTGACCTGCAGCAACAGGTCTGCATGCTGAGGAGGCACAGGGAAGGGGCCCTTCCTGCCTTCTGCCCAATGGCAATGGCCACTCCCAGCTCCATGCTTGCAAGGCTGGGTTCTTGGAGGTACAGAGAGAAGGTCTGGGAACAGGGCCTCAGACAGAGGAGGCTCCCACAGTGAGCCACACACAGCTTCTCTCAGAAAACCCGTCTCTCAACCCAGGCTCAAAATGATGCCTAGTCTCATTTGCTTCTCTCTCAGGAACTACATGGGAGCAAGGAAGGTGGATCCGAAGCAGTTCAGACACTCCCCACGTTGCAGATGCTGTCAGCCCCCTGCCTATGCCTAGGTCCTCACTACAGCATGCTGACTGATTCCTACTGCAAGCAATCCAACACACTCTGTCAGCCCCAGGCTTGACAAGCAAGAAAATCCATGCACCAGGAGTGACCATGCCACAGTGGTCTGAGAGGGCAGATGAGCTCACCAAACCCGAGGTCCAGACTAGTCACTCTGAAGAGTTTTCACTTTATCTGTCCTGTCCCAGGATCAAATTCAGTTGCCCTTGGGGGTGTCTCTTTACAACAGGTCTTGCATTGGGCATCCTCCCTTCCCTGCCCACAGCTCACTCCACTTTTAGGGCTTTCTGGAGGCATTTCCCAGTAGGAGGCATGCACCAAATCTTGATTCCAGGTAGCTTTCGGGATAACGGGGTTCAACTAGTCCTCTAGCAAAATCTCTCCTTTATTCTTATAACCCTTTCCACTGAATGAGCACCTGGGCTGCAGGCTACCTGGCCCATGGCCGGCCTTCTCTCCTTATTTGTCTGAGTCCAACCTGCCCTTCACATGGACAAAAGTCCACAAGGTCCAAACCTCTGCTGATTCTGGGAACTGAGATGGTTTGTTTTGAATCACACTAACATGGCCTCTCAGGTCTAAGAAGAGCCCCAGGAGTCACTGCATCAGCAGAATTCAAATAAATCCTAGTGAAACCAAATGACACTTTTACTTCAAGTATGGACAGTTCCTGGACTGAGCCCAAAAAGGACTCTGTTCTTCTCCAGCAGTTGGGCCAGTATGGGGCTGCCAGGGAAGGACCTTTCCTGGCAGGTCCCCTTCCTATACTTTTGCCCTGAATATGAACTTGAGACAGGCTGTAGTCTGAGAGCTATGTCTTTAGTTTTCAAGGGAAAATATGAGTGCTGACATATCAGAACACTGGCCACCCTTAAGTCTGGTGGCTCAGTGAGGATTAAGGTCAGGCTCTGCATCTTTCAGGAGGAAGTTCTTTCTCCTGCACCTGGCTTGCTTTCCTGAAAATTCAGACAAACCATCATACTTGCCTTTTCTCTTTCTGGGTATGGGGATACTGGGCATATTTTACAGGTTTAGTTTTATCTTATTTTATATGCCCTTGGTCTTACAACTCACTAAGGCTACAGAAGCCTACACTGACAGACCCCAGTCAGGGCAATGGAAGGCTCCCGATACAGCTGTGCTGTAATGTAATAGAAATTCCTCCCTAAAGTTGTTCTGAGCAGACTCTGATAGCACTAAGTAAAGCACTTGGAATAAACTGGGAGCAGGGGTTGGGGGGTAGAAATCAGGGCTTGTAGAGGGGGAAATCATCTCCTGTGGTCAGCATTTGAGATTATATCAAGGCCCTGTTTCTTTTCTGCCATCTTGGAACATGTACTGTGATCTGTTAAACTACTTCCCTTGGCAATACTGTTCTGGGGACTGCCTCTGGTAACCACTGAACCACAGAATGTGGCAGAACAGGGAGCGTGAAACAGTTGAGAAGCCTGAAACTCTCTTATTGACATGTCACTATCTATACAGTGTTTTAATCCATTGCTTAAAGGGTCACAAGGGTGAAGTCTAGCCTCTCACCTCCAGTGTTTGGACTTAGGATCTCTTAAAATAAGCTGATCCCCACTATACCCTGATGTCCAAGGCCCAGTCTTCTAAGGAGAGCCTGGGAAGGATCTAATCCACAGAATGTGAGAACCAGGTTAGTGGTCAACTTTGAAACAATAGATATGAATGGAGGTCACCTCAGAATATATTATGCTTAAGTTTCATTGAAATATGTGGAATCATTAAAATACAAACCTGAAGTAGGGCACTGATGGCTCATGCCTATAATCCTAGCTACTTGGGAGGCTGAGGTCAGATCACAGCTGAAGGTCAGCCCAGACAAAAAAGTTAGTGAGACCCCCATCTCAACAGAAAAATGCTGGGTGTGGTATGCACACCTGTTATTCCAGCAGTGGTAGAAAACTTAAAATAGAAGGATCAAGGCTGGCCTTGGCAAAAAGCAAGACCCTATCTCCAAAATAACAAGAGCAAAAAGGGCTGGAGGCATGGTTCAAGAAGTAGAGTGCCTGCCCAGCACACAGGTTAAACATGAGTTTAAACCTCAGTACCACAAAAAAAATAATGTCTGGGTTGTAAGAAATCTATGTGGATTACTGGAATCCACCCAAACCTAGCTGCCAGGGTAAGTTAGAGGGGTTGATCAGGTTGTGTATACAAAGGAGGCAATCTGGTACTTTCCTCTTATCCTATTGAAGGGACTCTACACAGCAAGAGGATTCGCTTCAGCCATCATGCTTGACTTTTTAGAAACACATGATCTATAGGATCATTCCTACCATTATTTCCCTGACTGTACCCGTTCCTGGTTCTCCTGGTCCTCTAATCTCATCCTGTCTGCCTTTGCCAGGTTCTCTATACTGTGTTTCTGTGTAAGGTTTAAATACTTTTCTAATTCATAATCTCCCTGTAGCCCATGGTAGCAATCCCACCCATGTGTCCTTGACCACAAGACGATCAAAGTTAACATTCACCAGACCCTCTGCTGGTTCCTCACCTCACCCTATGTTGGTGAACTGCCCTACCACCTGTCTACCTGCCCAAGCCCCAAACCTGGGAGCATATTTTGCCAGCACTTACACTTCAGCAAAATCAATCATTGACCAGTCTGACCTTCTTCTCCTTGGTCACCCTAGATCACTCAAGCATCATCCCTCACCCAGGCCACATCAATAACCTTTTAGTGCCTTCCCACATCCATATTTGGCTAGAGCAGCAGCTGCAGGGGTCTCTCAAAAATAGAATTGACCTGTGTCATCCCTGAGTAAATTTCTGCAGTGACATTGCTCCTTGGACAGGACTAAATGCCACAGTATCGCTTATGAAGTGCAGCATAGCCAACACCTTTCTAATTTTCCATCTCAGCTCTTGACAGGTCCCTAACTTTCTATGCTCCAGCCTCACTGATCCCTTCTGACTTTTTTTCCTCTTGAGATAGGGTCTTGCTATGTTGGCTAGGCTTATCTCATATTTCTGGGCTCAACTGATCCTCCTACCTCAGACTCCTGAGTAGTTGAGACTGCTTTGATTTTGACTTCTTTGACTCTTTTTGAAATAAGAACTATTCTTCATGACCTGCAGGTTTAAAAGTTCAGATCATGTCCCATTCTGAAAAGAACTGAAAACTAAAAACTTCCATTTCTTCATTACAGTGACAATATAGCCCTGGGACTCAACCCTCCAAGTAGTTTCATGGCCATAAATGGAGACCACGAGCAAAGGTTAGGATGGATGGCAGCCCACAGATGGCCAGAGGGTGACAGTCTAGCTTGCCTAAGTTTTGCTCACTTTGTCTCAAATACCACCATTCCCTACTTTCCTTCAACAGACTTCCAAAAGCATTTTTGTCATTTGCATAGCCCCTTTATTTATGTGCATCTGTATTTGCACTCTGAACTAGATATGCCACAATCTATGCTTCCTGGAAAGCAGCCATCCAGATCAATAGGCAAGAGCATCTGCAGAGCATGAAACTGCTCTCCTATGATCCATGGATCTACTTGATAAGGAAGGGTCCTCATGCAACTCCAGCAACCCAATCACTCAACAAATATGCACTGAGACTCCTCTTTCATCTGGCACAGTTCTCTGTGCTGGGGTACACCAGCCAGAAGCAGCCTGTAGCTTTTTTTTTTTATACTCCATATAAGGCTGGGAGGCAGATGATGAATTCAATCAGGGAGTGATGTAGGTACAAGTTGTATAAAAACCTGCAGAGGGTGAGGGGGACTGGAGACCCACAGGGATGGAGGAGGATTTCCAGCGGGTGCTTCTGGGAATGATGTTCGTTGCTTCTATGAGAACTTTGTGCCTCATATCAGGAGAGAAGTAGACGACCTTCTCATGAGCCTCTAGTCTATTTTTACTGCTTGGACACTGTGAGTCATGCTCCTGATTGTGTCTCTCTCAGTGCTGCTGAGCTCACAGCCAGCTCTGGACATCAAAATATGTATTTGGGTTCTGACTTCCTCCTAGTTGTTTCCCTCTGTCTTGTTAGCATCATCTATGCATTGAGTTAGCTGGTTAGCCAATCTTGTCATATCACATACCTGTGCCCTGCCCTAGGTGACAAATACCAGATGTTAAGCAGCCTATTCCCCAGCTGTATTTCCACCCACCAGCAAACCTTCTTCAGGTGAAAGAAGCCAGTCTGTCTCTACAGTCCTCAGGAAAAGGCAGCTGAGAGATGAGTTGGTTTGCTACACGGCCTCAGTTAAAGACCTTGAATCTCACTTTTGATGTATCAGGATCAAGGATCCTTGAATCCTAAAAATCACACACAATAAGTTTAATGCTATGACATCTTGAATAATCATTGAATATAATTTTGTCCAAGTTCATGTCCAGTAAAGATCTAACCTTGTCTAAGTTTGAAATAGAATACATATCAATGCAAACACATCCTTCCCTTAAATGTGCTTTCCAGATACATCAGAGGCACACATTTGACAACACCATTTCAACATGGCTCTCTTATCTTACTTGAATGACCTTTGCATTTCATTACCTTCAATGGAGAAGACAGTGCCACAGACCTGCACACGTTCCTAACCAGGAGCCAAGTGGCTAAGCACTGCAGAGTAGATGCATTTGATCTGGAGAAGTGAATTACTATGTTCCTAAAGGAAGATTTGGATGACACGTCCACAGAATGATGCTTATTCTTAAAATTCACTTTCAAATAGCTGCCAGTCTCAAAGAAATGATTGTTTCAAAGTCATGTTCTTTCCCAGAAAGAGGGTCTGAAGAGAAAGATTCACTGGGAGATGTGGCTTATTTGGGACTCATCCCTGCTCTGCCCAGGTGTGATTCATCCTGAACAGGCTGGGAAGCTCTGAATCACAGTAGCAATAGCCATGAGCAGCAAAGTCATCGTCAAATGACATTGCCTCTCAGCATGACACTTCAACTCCCACTCTGTGCCATCCTGGGACACAATTTACTTAGAGACAGGGAAGAAGCAAGGATGCAAATCAGGCCACCTTTTCAGCAAAGCACAATTCCTATGCCCCAGGTGACGCCCAAGACTTCCCAGAAGTTGTCCCTTAGTATCCCTGGTGGGTATGGGGGGGTGACTCCAGGACTCCCACAGGTAACTAATATAATGTAAGTGCTATGTAAACAGGTATATATTGTTTGGGGAATAATGACAAGGAAAAAGTCTACATAGGTTAGCAACAGACACAATTTTTCTCTGAATATTTATGATCTATGGTTGATTAAATTCATAGATGTGGAACTCACAGACACAAAGGGCCAAGTGTAATTTACTTGGGAGATAGTTTTAGAAAGCACTAGACAGGTAGTGGTGAGTAAGATGGGGAATACAGGGAATCCAAGAAAGTGTGCTGTTAAGCCAGTTCCTGCTGCCAGCAGCTGGGGCTCAGTTCTACCAGGAAAGCTGGGAGAGTGTGCAGGACAAGTACTCAATCATTCCACCAAGGGGGAGACAGCTGAGGCCTTTATCCAACTCTCTTGCCCACTGCTGATCAAGGGCTGCTTATGGGACATTCACCTTCTGGCCCTGGAAGCTCACCTGGTATGGGCAAAGTAGTCTCCACCATTGGAAAAGAGTCTACAGGAAGAAAGTCACAGGGGGCAGTGGTAAGAAGCACTGGGTGTGTGGAGGTAAGTGCCTAAAATTTACAACTGGGGCACTGGCTTTATCTGCTCTGGTACATAAAACTCTCCTGGATCAGACACGCCAGGAGTGAATTTTCCTTTAACTCTGTACAATACAGCTTATTGTGTGATGGATGGATGATATCAGAGGCACTAAGCCCCTCACAATTAAGTATGTGATGATCAGTCTGTAAAGGGAACATTGTTACTACTACCACCACTTTCAGAAGCAGGAGCTGAGGTTCAGAGAGGTAAAGGAAGTTGCTGATGGCTAAACATCTAGACAGTGGCAAAGCTGAGATGAACCCAGCCAGTCTGGCCTCAGAGCCACTGGCCCCTCCCTATAGACTCCCCTTAGAATGTAGCTGGTTGAAATGAACAGTGCACACCATAGCTTAGGGTCTAGAGTAAACTTAAGGATGACCAATGGAACCCAGTAAACCAGCTATAGCTTCACATATACCATATGTTAACCTTGACACAGCCATGACCCAAGACTCAAATGATGCAAAGCATACAGAATTCACAGACATGATGTTTTAGTTCCCAATGAAACAGTCATTCCAGCCATTTTCAGGAGTTCAAAGTAAAGCACATACTACATATATAAAGCATAAAACAAACTACAATATAGATAGACAAACTATATAAATATATTCTTTTCATAGCTAAAAATGGATAGACTGCTTTCCTAAAAGCTTATAATTATTTTAGTATGCTTGGTAGCTTAGGGAAATCTCATCTTTTTTCATTTCATGTGTGTATGTGTTTATATGGTAGAGTTAGTAAGCTACCACACTTCCATTTTCAATTTTTCTTTACTAATTAAAAAATTCCCCTAAGGCTGGAGTTGCATACACCATGACTGTCAATGTTGGATCATGAGGGAAATTTGTCTTGCTTTATGGGAAATGTATCTTCCATGGCTCAGGTTTGAGAGTACAAATCCCACATTCTGCAACTCTCTTTCTAGTCAGGCTGGTCACTGACATTCAAACAGGCACAGTGGTAGGATCAGCATTTGTAAGCTGAGCGTTAACTGATCACGTTGAGGCACCAGACATGGAAGTCAAGTCAAGTGGAGATTGCCATGGCAGCTGACATGGGAGTGCATTTGGGTTTTATGTTCTCTAATCCTTTGAGTTAAGACACAGGGAAAAAGAAAAGTATAGGCTATAAGTTTGGACCTTGAATGTCCCCCAAAGGCCCATGTTCTGAAGGCTTTTTTCCCAGTCTCTGTGCTACTAGAAGGTGGTGGAATCTTTAGGAGGTGAGGCCTAGTAAAAAGAAGTTAGGTAATTTGGGGAGGGTGCCCTGTCCTATCTCTCTCTCTTTGCCTCTCAGGTGCTATGAAGTGAGTAGCCTCCTCATCCATGTGCTCTCATTATGACGTGCTGCCTTGCATAGGATCAAAAGTAACAGGGCCAAGTGATCATGAATTGATACCTCTGAAACCATGAGACAAAATAAATATTTCCTCCCTTAAGTTTATCTCAAGCATTTTGTCACAGAAACAGGAAGCTGACTAACATGGTCTCAGCCTTTGTTTCTATTAGATTCTCCTAAGTTGATACTGAAATACCTCCAAACACCCATGTTCCCTGGAAACTATGGAAAAATGATAAAACCAGAACTCAATAGAAAGAAAGATACTCTGACCTTTCTTTTGTAGTATCTGAGGTCTTTATATTTTTTTTCTGCCACTTTCTATCAATAGCATCTTCCAACCATGTTTGTACATTTTAAAAGACTTAAGAGTCACAGTCAGCATCATTTTACATGCCATTTGTGACATAACTGAGCGAATCAAACACCCTGTGAAGAATCAGGGATGTGAGAATGACATTTTTGCCTGCACAGAAGCAGACACGGGCTCCCAAGGGTTTGGCAGTCACCCCACACCTGGAGAATGCCTGGATGGCCTCTTGGTTTCCCCTTCCTAATGTCCACTTTTTGGCCATTTTACTTCCCACTAAAAGTCTGGGGAGAGAAGTGAGTATGGGGACAGAGTGATTGTAGCTCCTCTAGAGCAGGTATCTGTATTAGAAATATGCCTTGATCAGAATCATGGCATGACTTATAGGCCATCTATTATCTCTTGGCTGATAATCAGGAATCCATTTTACATGTACTTCTTCAATTATTCGTAAAGATATTCACTATGTCTTATAGAATTTTCAAATGACAGGCCAGTGGATACTCCTTGCTCTACCACAAAAGCTTCTCATCCTTTCCTGGTCTCCCACCTATGAGCCACCTCTGCTTGGACAAGGCACAAAGAGCTAGTATTAGCACAGTTGGGATCCTCTGCAAAACTAGTAAGTCTGGATGGAGACCAGCCCACCCCATACATGTCACACCTAATCAACATTAAGTGCAATAAATGTTTAGCCACACTGGCTGGTACACCTTGGCAGTTCTCCAGTGTGCATGGGTAAACATCGTAACTGTCATTTATAAATAGCATGTGGTGCAGCCTTGCTGAGCCACAGAGGTGGATGGTGGTAAATGTGAACCAATTACCTTTCATGCTGCTTGATACAACTGCATGCAAGCAGGCATGATAATAAGAGAACAGAAAGCCTTGCTTCCTGTTTCTCTGACCACTCAGGGCTACATGAGATGAGAGAAAATTTCCGTCTCCCCTTAAACCAGTGACACTTATGCCTATCAAGAATCCACTGACTGGTAGAGCCATTGTGGAAAACAGTATGGAGTTCCTCAAAAACTTAAAAACAGAACTACTGTAAGATCATAAAGTCCCTCTACCGGGTATATATCCAAAATGAAATCCAGATCTGGAAAGAGATGTCTGCCCTCCACATTCACTGCTTCACCATTTAGAACAGTAAGGACATGGAAACAACCTACATATCTATCATCAGATAAACAGATAAAGAAAATGTGGTACAGACATACACAATGGTATTATTCAGTTTGTAAAAAAGAAAATCCCACCTTCTGTGATATGAATGAACCCAGGGGATGTGAAATAAGCAGACTCAGGACAAATACCATACACACGATGTGAAGAATCTAAAATGATCCAGTTCATAGAAACCAAAAGTAGAATGGTGGCTGCAAGGGGGGAGTGGGGAGGAGAAAATGGGGAGATGTTGGTCAATGAGTACAATGTTTTACTTATACAAAATGAGGAAGTCCTAGAGATGTACTATACTGGTGTCTATAGTTAACAATACTGTGCTGTATTTTTAAGGATTAACAAGGAGGGTAGATCTTATGTTAAGTGCACTTATCACAAACAATAACAAAGAGGGCAGGAGGAAACTTTAGAAATGATTGACAGGCTTATGGCATAGGCTGTGTTAATGGTTTTAGGTGTGTACACTTATGTCTAAACTCAAGTCGAATAGATGAAATACATAGGCGTTATGGATCAGTCTTGCCTTGATAAAAGTGTACTGCTTTGAGTTTCTTTTTCAGAGCCTACTGACTGGGGGCTTCCTTAACGCCAGGCTTCAATATCACATGAGGAAACCACCCTGGAGGGAGGACCTTGAGAGCTTCAAGTGTTCATTTTAATAACACTGTCAATGCATTAGGCTCAGAGCAAAGTGTGCTTTGTATGAGAGTTGTGCTCAGTTTTAAGTGTAAAATATAGATTTGGACCATCAAGGTTGGGAAAATCATTTATTGTTATTATTTAGCCAACATTTTCCACCTAGCTCTAGCAGGAATGAATCCATATACTACATGTAGAATCAAAACAGTATATGATCTTCAGATATCTGTCAGACTCATCAACTAAATTCTGCTTTTTGGCCCCTGTTGAGACTCTTCTCCAGCTCCTGTTTTTGTTATGTTATTGTTTTAACAGGAATGATCCCCAGAGTTGTCTAAGAACCCTTCCTTGCATCTGTTTAACTTTAAGCAGAGACTCAACTACCTGAAGAAATTTTGCTTTTAGGAGACCATCCAGACTTATTTTCACCTAGGCATGGTGCATGTGGTATGGTGCACAGGGGAAGACGAGCCTGTTCCTTTCCAGGCCTGGTGGTCCCTCGGTATCCTTTGAATCGTGAATAAGATATACAAATCTTATTCATGATTCTAAAAAATTGATTAAAAGATAACTTTGTTTGACTTACAGACCTGGGGACCAGTCACCTCAACAGATATTTCATATTTAAGAACAGAGGAATAAAATTCCACACTCATAAGAAAATATGAGCCAGCAGTGAGCTAGCAAATAAAATGAACTGTGTTGGTGGTACTTTGAATATACTATGAAAGTCTTGAATAAACTCACTAAGGCTGGATCTAGTTGGAAGAAAGTCAAAAGTACCAAAACTTTTTATGGAAGAGGGAAGTGACTAGAACTTGAGAATTAGAAGTAAATACAAATACTACCACTGAAGACAATATAAGGGTGAAAATATTTGAGATATATTAATATGAATCAAACTAATCTCCCCCCACCAACTCTGTGGGGTACTTTGATTTAGTATCAAGATAAGATGATGTATGTGGAAAAAGTCATCGTTTTACTACAGATCCAAAAAAAGGAGGGACTAAACTATCTGCTAGCACTGAGCTGTGTACTTTCACACGCTCCCTCCCAGGTGGTCACCTTGCCAGCCACGGCAAGGTTGGATTTGGTGCCCATTTCAAAGATGAAGAAGTAGATAGTCAGAGAAGATCACAAACCTGATAACATAGCCAAAGCCCACATTGATTCAATCTACTACATAAAACAACTTATTTTTAAGATCAAAAAGGAATGAAATATTTAAGAATAAGTTTAACTAAACAGATTTGTACACTGAAAACTGCAAGACATCATTGGACAAAATCACAGGGGACCTAAATAAATGGAGAGATATCTGTACTCAGGAACCAGAAAACTTCTCTTATTACGATGGCAATGTCTCTCAATTAATCCACAGATTCAGTGCAATCCTGCCAACATTCCAGCTGGCTTGCTGGCAGAAAACTGACAAGTATATCCTAAAATTCACACAAAACAGCCAGGCACAGGGTCATTCTCCTGCTGTCCTGAGTCATGCAGTACCTTAGCAAGTTTTGCAGGTAAAAATAATAGCAATCTCCATTTATTAGGCCTTTACTGTTTGCGTAGCATAGTGGTAGTGGATTGGGATACTTTACCAACATGATCTTCTTTGAATCCTCAATAACATCACGGCAGCAGTATGTGGTAGAGTATACCCATTCACCCCATGGTGGCCAGGAAGCAAATGGAAATACAGAAAGGAGTTAGCCCCTCTTCAAGGGACTGGGGGAGTAGCTCAAATGGTAGAGCGCCTGAACAGCAAGCATGAGGCCCTGAGTTCAAGCCCCAGTACCTCCAAAAATAGATAAATATCCTCTTCAAGGTCATGCCCCCAATGACCTAACTTCTTCCCACTAACCTAGCACTATGGACTGGGGACCAGGCCTTTAACATATGGTATTTAGAAAATGTTTAGGATCCAAACCATAATACCTAGATAACATTCCTGGCCTCCCTACCATCACCCAACAGAAAACTGGTTGACTCAGTAACTCAGAATCAGATTCAGATTAGAAATGGGCTGTAGCTGAGATATAAACCAGGGTGGGAGAGGGAGGTGGATAGTAATAAAGGCTGAGTGTCCTTCCTGGAAAAAACAAAAAAAGCAGTGACCAGGAAGGGAATCCTCTCAAAGTGGCCTAGTGCTGGTCTGAGGTAAGTGAAGTGCTATATCAAGTGTCTGTCTGGTCACCTGAAACTTTTGAGAAGAATTACACCCACCTTGTGATGTCTCTGAGAATGTTGAATGTTGTAAAGTCAGCACCATTAAATGTAACTGGAAGATCCCCTCCTAGTAGGAAAACAAGTCTGTCCTCTGAGAACATGACGATACTCCAGTCTAACTTTAACTCTATACAGTGCTATCATAAATACAGCTGTTAATAACCATAACTCTAGTAGATGTCGTAGTGATTCTCTGTATAACTGAAAACTATTATTTAAATGTCTAGAGCAAGTGTTATGTAACAAATGAAAATTGTCAAAAATCAGTGTTTCCAGAACTTTGGGTTAAAGAGTGCAAATTGTTCCTAACGAAACATAGTGAGAGCAAGCCCTCCTTGAGGGTCCTCACACAATGCTGGGAATAGATGAATTTGTAAGTCTTCTACAGAGGGGGTGTACAAGGCTTACCAAGTTCTCACTTAGGGTCACCATGAAAGTCAGAACTACATGGTGTCTGCCACTTCTGAGATCCCCTCTGCCTGCAGAGGGGTTACTCTGGACAGCCAATTCACCTTCTGCCTGGCAAAGAGGCAGGAGTGAGAAGGCTGGTTCCTTAGGGCCCCAGGTTTACTCTAGCCAATCCTGCCTACTCCTTCTGGTTGGTCCTGCTTCATTCTTCCTGTCCCTATCTCTCCTTCAGGGCTCAATCTCAAGGATGTTAGGAGTACGAGCCTTGAAGAAAGGATGATGTCAGCATCTGGTCATTTGTCTCTACTCACTGTGTCTTATGCCACTTTTTGTGATATCAATGTTCACACAACAGGCTGGCTTCTCAAGGTCTTCACTTCCCACTGCTAATGGCCTCTTCATCTGTTCCTCCTCAGCTGTCCATGACATGTCACACTGCTAATCTTGTCAATGCCTCCAGCTAGAAAATCCAAAACCTATGTTGTCAGCACCCTCTCTGATATTTCTTATTTAATTAGCATATATTAACTGTACAAGTAAGGGGCTTCATTATGACATGTTCATACATGCACATATTTGTTCATATTCATCCTATTACCCTTATCCCCTTTCCTCCTCTCCTTTTTCCCTCTCCCCTCCCACATCTCTTATTTTCATGTCTTTTTTTGTCCCCTAATCCACATATGAGAGAAAACAGGTGATACTTGTATTTGTGGGAAAGGCTTGGATCACTGATAATGATGATCTTCAGTTCTATAAATTTGCCTGCAAATTACATAATTTTATTCTTTATGGTTCAGTAAAACTCCTTTGTGTAGACAGACCACATTTTTCTAAATCATTCATCCTTTTTTTGTTTGTTTGTTTGCAGTACTGGGGCTTGAATTCAGGGTGTACACGTTGAGCCACCTGACCAACCCTTATTTGTGATGGGTTTTTTCAAGATAGGGTCTCTTGAACTATTTACCAGGGATGGCTTCAAACAGTGATCCTCTTCATCTCTGCCTCCTGTGTAGCTTGGATTATAGACATTAATCCTTTGATAGGTACTTAGGCTGATTGCATAATTTGACTATTGTGCACAGAGATAAACATGGGTATGCATACATCTTTAGAGTAAGGTGACTTTGGTTCTTTTGGGTATATAACCAGACATAGTATGGTTGGATCATAGAGAAGTTCTATTTTTACCTTCTTAGGAACCTCCATACTGATTTCCATACAGACAGCACTAATTAACATTCCCACAGTGTATAAGTGTTCCTTTCCAAGTGTTTGTTGTTATTTTTCTTGATGATTGCCATTCTGACTGGGGTGAGGTAGAATCTCAATGTAGTTTGGATCTGCATTCATCTGATGGCTAAGGATATTCAATAATTTTTCACGTATCAGTTGGCATTTGTATTTCTTCCTATGAACAGTGTCTCTTCAGTTCATTTGCCCATTTATTGATGTATAATTTGCTTTTTGTTGTCCATGTTTTTAGTTCTTTATATATTTCAGACATTAGCTGACAAAGATTTTCTCCCAGTCTGCAGGCTGACTCTTCACTCTGTCGATTTTTTTCTTTTGCTGTGTGGAACCTTTTTAATTTGGTGAAATCCCATTTGTCAAGTCTTGCTCTTATTTCCTAAGGTATTACAGTACTATTCAGAAAGTAATTGCTTATACATGACTTGAAGTGTTTCCACTAGTAGTTTTAGGTTTTAAGATCTTTGATCCACTTTGGTTCATTTTTGTACGGGTGAGAGACAGGTATCTAGGTTCAGTCTTCTATATGTGGATATCCAATTATCCCATCACCACTTATTTAAAAAAAATCTGTCTTTTTTTCCAATGTATACTTGTGGTCCCTTTGTCAAGGATCAGATGGCTGAAGCTGCTTAGCTATGGGCAGTCAAGCACTCTACCATTTAAGCCATGTCTTCAGCCTTTTCTTGTGTATTATATTTATTTTTTTATTTTTTTGTTTTATTATTCATATGTACATACAAGGCTTGGGTCATTCCTCCCCGCTGCCCCCACCCCCTCCCTTACCACCCACTCTGCCCCCTCCCTCTCCCCCCCACCCCCTCAATACCCAGCAGAAACTATTTTGCCCTTATCTCTAATTTTGTTGAAGAGAGAGTATAAGCAATAATAGGAAGGAACAAGGGTTTTTGCTGGTTGAGATAAGGATAGCTATACAGGGAGTTGACTTCCATTAATTTCCTGTGCGTGTGTGTTACCTTCTAGGTTAATTCTTTTTGATCTAACCTTTTCTCTAGTTCCTGGTCCCCTTTTCCTATTGGCCTCAGTTGCTTTTAAGGTATCTGCTTTAGTTTCTCTGTGTTAAGGGCAACAAATGCTAGCTAGTTTTTTAGGTGTCTTACCTATCCTCACCCCTCCCTTGTGTGCTCTCGCTTTTATCATGTGCTCAAAGTCCAATCCCCTTGTTGTGTTTGCCTTTGATCTAATGTCCACATATGAGGGAGAACATACGATTTTTGGTCTTTTGGGCCAGGCTAACCTCACTCAGAATGATGTTCTCCAATTCCATTCATTTACCAGCGAATGATAAAATTTCGTTCTTCTTCATGGCTGCATAAAATTCCATTGTGTATAGATACCACATTTTCTTAATCCATTCATCAGTGGTGGGACATCCTGGCTGTTTCCATAACTTGGCTATTGTGAATAGTGCCGCAATAAACATGGGTGTGCAGGTGCCTCTGGAGTAATCTGTGTCACAGTCTTTTGGGTATATCCCCAAGAGTGGGATTGTTGGATCAAGTGGTAGGTCAATGTTTAGCTTTTTAAGTAGCCTCCAAATTTTTTTCCAGAGTGGTTGTACTAGTTTACATTCCCACCAACAGTGTATGAGGGTTCCTTTTTCCCCGCCTCCTAGCCAACACCTGTTGTTCCTGGTGTTGCTAATGATGGCTATTCTAACAGGGGTGAGGTGGAATCTTAGTGTGGTTTTAATTTGCATTTCCTTTATTGCTAGAGATGGTGAGCATTTTTTCATGTGATTTTTGGCCATTTGAATTTCTTCTTTTGAGAAAGTTCTGTTTAGTTCACTTGCCCATTTCTTTATTGGTTCATTAGTTTTGGGAGAATTTAGTTTTTAAAGTTCCGTATCTATATATTCTGGTTATCAGTCCTTTGTAGCTGGCAAATATTTTCTCCCACTCTGTGGGTGTTCTCTTCAGTTTAGAGACCATTTCTTTTGATTAGCAGAAGTTTTTTAGTTTTATGAGGTCCCATTTATCTATGCTATCTCTTAGTTGTTGTGCTGCTGGGATTTCATTGAGAAAGTTCTTACCTATACCTACTAACTCCAGAGTATTTCCTACTCTTTCCTGCATCAACTTTAGAGTTTGTGGATATTAAGATCCTTGATCCATTTTGAGTTAATATTGGTATAGGGTGATATACATGGACATAGTTTCAGTTTTTTGCAGACTGCTAACCAGTTTTCCCAGCAGTTTTTGTTGAAGAGGCTGCTATTTCTCCATTGTATATTTTTAGCTCCTTTGTCAAAGACAAGTTGGTTATAGTTGTGTGGCTTCATATCTGGGTCCTCTATTCTGTTCCACTGGTCTTCATGTCTGTTTTTGTGCCAGTACCATGCTGTTTTTATTGTTATTGCTCTGTAATATAGTTTGAAGTCAGGTATTGTGATACCTCCAGCATTGTTCTTTTGACTGAGTATTGCCTTGGCTATTCGTGGCCTCTTGTGTTTCCATGTAAATTTAACAGTAGATTTTTCAGTCTCTTTAATGAATGTCATTAGAATTTTGATGGGAATTGCATTAAACATGTAGATTACTTTTGGGAGTATCGACATTTTTACTATGTTGATTCTACCAATTCATGAGCATGGGAGATCTCTCCACTTTCTATAGTCTTCCTCAATCTCTTTCTTCAGAAGTGTATAGTTTTCCTTGTAGAGGTCTGTCACATCTTTTGTTAGGTTTACACCTAGGTATTTGATTTTTTTTGAGGCTATTGTAAATAGAATTGTTTTCGTATATTCTTTTTCACTTTGCTCATTGTTAGTGTATAGAAATGCTAATGATTTTTCTATGTTGATTTTATATCCTGCTACTTTGTTGTAGCTATTGATGATGTCTAGAAGCTTCTGAGTAAAGCTTTTTGGGTCTTTAATGTATAGGATCATGTTGTCTGCAAATAGGGATATTTTGACAGTTTCTTTACCTATTTGTATTCCTTTTATTCCTTCTTCTTGACTAATTGCTCTGGCTAGGAATTCCAGTACTATGTTGAATAGGAGTGGAGATAGTGGGCATCCTTGTTTGGTTCCTGATTTTAGAGGGAATGGTTTCAGTTTTTCTCCATTAAGTATAATGCTGGCTGTAGGTTTGTCATATATAGCTTTTATAATGTTGAGGTACTTTCCTTCTATTCCTAGTTTTCTTAGAGCTTTTATCATGAAATGGTGTTGGATCTTATCAAAGGCTTTTTCTGCATCTATTGAGATGATCAAGTGGTTTTTGTCTTTGCTTCTGTTAATGTGGTTTATTACGTTTATTGATTTTCGTATGTTGAACCACCCCTGCATCCCTGGGATGAAGCCTACTTGGTCATGGAGAATAATCTTTTTGATGTGTTGCTGAATTCAGTTTGCCATTATTTTGTTGAGGATTTTTGCATCAATGTTCATTAAGGAGATTGGCCTATAGTTCTCCTTTTTGGAGGTGTCTTTGCCTGGTTTTGGATAAGTGTAATACTGGCTTCATAAAATGTGTTAGGCAGTTTTCCTTCCCTTTCTATTTCGTGGAACAGTTTAAGGAGGGTTGGTATCAGTTCTTCTTTAAAGGTCTGATAGAATTCAGCAGAGAATCCATCAGGTCCTGGACTTTTCTTTTTGGGGAGACTCTTGATTGCTGCTTCAATTTCATTTTGTGTTATAGATCTATTCAGGTGATTAATTTCCTCTTGGTTCAGTTTTAGATGATCATATGTCTCTAGAAATCTGTCCATTTCTTTTAGATTTTCAAATTTATTTGAATATAGGTTCTCGAAGTAGTCTCTGATGATTTCCTGGACTTCCATGGTGTTTGCTGTTATCTCCCCTTTTGCATTCCTGATTCTACTAATTTGGGTTTTTTCTCTGCTCATTTTAGTCAGGTTTTCCAGGGGTCTATCAATCTTGTTTATTTTTTCAAAGAACCAACTTTTTGTTTCATTAATTCTTTGTATGGTTTTTTTGGTTTCTATTTCGTTGATTTCAGCTCTTATTTTTATTATTTCTCTCCTTCTATTTGTTTTGGGATTTGCTTATTCTTGTTTTTCTAGGAGTTTGAGATGTTGTGTATTTTATTTTTTGAGAAACGGTCTTGATAACTTTGCTTGAACTGACCACAAACTTACAATCCTCCTTCCCTGCCTTCCCAAATAGTTGGGATTGCAGGAATGAACCACTATGCTCAACTCCTGGGCTCCTTCCTTCCTTCCTTTCTTCCTGGTGGTACTAAGGGTTGAATTTAGAACCACACACTTGCTAGGTACAAGCTCTACCACTTGAGCCACTGCGTCAACCCTCTTTTGTGTTGGGTGTTTTCAAGATATGGTCTCTCAACTATTTGCTTGGGCCAGCTTTGAACCATGAATCTCCTGATCTCTGCCTCCTGAGCAGCTAGGATTACAGGTGTGAACCTCTGGCACCCAGCTCTGGGCTTATTTCTTGATCGTCTATGCTATTCAACTCTTCTACCTGTCTGTTTTTTAGTCAGCAACATGTTTTTGCTACCATGGCACTTTAGTATAGTCTGAAGTCAAGTGATACCTCCAGCACTGGTTTTTTGGTGAAGATTGCTTTGGCTCTTCAGGGTCTTTTGTGCTTCCATATAGATTTTAGAATCGGTTCTTCTATTTCTATGAAGAATATCATGGAATTTTGATAAAGATTGCATTAAATCCATATATTGCTTTGGGTAATATGTCAATATTAATTCTACTGATCTAAGAATATGAGAGGTTTCTCATCTTCTAGTGTCTTCTCCAGTTCCTTTCTTCAGTGTTTTATAGTATTCATTGTAAAAGTCATTAACATGTTGGTTAAGTTATGCCAAAGTATTTTTTGAGGCTATGGTGAATGGGATTGTTTTCCTGACTTCTTTTTCAGTTTGTTGGTGGTGGTGGTGTTCTGGTTTTCATATGTTGATTTTGTGTCCTGATACTTTGTTGGAAGTGCTTATCAGAATAAAAGTTTTATGCTGGAGCCTTTCAGGTATTTTATAATCATCTCTTGAACAGATGATTATTGACTTCTTCTTTTCCTATTCCTATCCCTTTTTTCTTTCCCTTGCCTTATTGCTTTGGCTAATATTGCAAACACTATATTAAGTAACAGTGGTGATTGTGGACAACCTTGTTGTTCTTGATTTTAGAGAAAATGCTTTCAATTTTTTTCCTTACTGTTGGCTATAGATCTAGTATGTATAGCCACTATTATGTTGAGGTATGATCCTTCTATTCCCAGTTTCTTCGAGGCTTTTATCATAAAGAGCTGTTGGATTTGTCTAAGAGTTTTCTGGATCTATTGAAAAGACTGTGATTCTTGTCCTTAGTTCTGTGTACATGCTATATGTTTCTTGATTTGTGCATGTTGAATCATCACTGCATTCCTGGAATAAATCCAACTTGATCATTGTAGCTATGTTTATCAAGGTAATTGGCCTATAGTGTTCTCGTGTGTTGTGTGTGTGTATGTGTATGTGTGTGTGTGTGAGAGAAAGAGAGAGAGAGAGAGAGAGAGAGAGAGAATTTGATATAAGGGTAATACAGGCTTCATAGATTGAGTTTGATAGTATTCCTTTTCTTTCTATTTTAAGGAATATTTTGAAGAGCCTTATGTTAGTTCTTCTTTAGAATTCTCATAGAATTCACAATGAATCTGTCTGTCCCCGGACTATTCTTTGTTGCGAAAAGTTTTAATTACTTTCAATCTCATTGCTCATTATTTATCTATTTATATTTTTATATCTACTTGGTTCAATTTTTGTAGGTCATATGTGTCTGGAAATTTATCCATTTATTCTAGATTTTCCAATTTGTTGAAGTGTAACTTTTCAAATTATTAGCTACCAATTCTCTGGATTTCACTGGTGTCTATTCTTAATATCATCCTTTTGTCTGTAATTTTATTAATTTTTCTCTGTCTGTTAGTTTGCCTAAAAGTGGTAAATCTTCTTTAGTCTTTCAAAAAACCAACCCTTTTTTTAAATTGATTCTCTGTATTCTTTTCATTTCCATTTTATTCACTTTAGCTCTGATCTTTATTATTTCTTTCCTTCTACTAAATTTGGAATTGGTTTGTTTTTATGTTTTATAAGACCTTGAGGTACACCATTAGGTTATTTATTTTTTATCTCTCTCATTTTTTATGTACTCACTTATGGCTATAAACTCCTTCTTAGAACTGCTTTCATTATATCACACAAATTCTGGTATGTTGTGTTTTCATATGGGAGGTTATCATTCTCAAAGGATATTTAATATTAGAGGGAAATCCAATTAATATAAATCCACTTAAACCAAGGAAAACCTTTACAATTGTGGTGTGTGTGTGTGTGTGTGTGCACATGAAAGGGTTAATAGAGGTTTGTGCCTGAAAAGAAAACCTGCAGGTATGAAAGTGAGTTCATTTAATCTCTATCAAGATTCAGATTCTGATTACAAATGTGTGCTGTCAGAGCAAAGAATGATTCAGTTTCATTGAGGTTTACTGATGTAATTCTTCCAAAGAAATTGGCTGACAGCAACCAGAAAGAGAAAGATTTTCTAAACAATATCCAAAGGCTTTCCCGTATTTTCTAAGGACATCACAATACTTTGATAGCCTCGTATTTCAAAGTGCCTAAACAGCCCAAAGTCTTACAAATTTTCTCTTCTTCATTTATCAATGGGGTTAGCACAGTAGGATTATCAAAACCAATGTCTTAATCCCATCTAAAACCATGCCCCAACATTGCTTGCATTAACACCTTGAATTCCTACTACTCTGCAAACTGTGTGGTTTCCCTTTGTTTAGAGGATGGGTTTACAGGTGGGAGTAGCCAAACTTGGTAGGGAGAGGGCAGGAAAGGCTGCTGGAGGAGGCTGGGCTCACGGGCACTGAGGTGAGTAGTGAGTCCTTTCCCAGTGCTGCCAAGGCTGGGAGGATTTGTGCTTAATGATCCTATCTTATGCCATTCCTACACAGTGTAGAAATCAGGACTGTGAAAACCTAGCTCATTCCATCCTCCAAAGAAACCAGAAGGCATTTCTGTCCTCCATCCTGTGCTATGGTTTGAATGTTGTCTGTCCTCCAAAGGTATACCTGTTGGAAGCTTGGGTGTTAGTATAGTGATGGTATGGGGAGGGATCTTTATCACATTGAAGTGTAACCTTGGAAGGATTGTGGGACCCCCAGTTTCTCCTCTTTGTCTTTCTTTTTTGTGACCTTCCCACCACACACACACACTCACTTCTGACATTTGCCATAGGACTCTTGCCAGAGCCTGTACCTTGCTGTGTGGACTTTCAGCCTCCAAAACTATAAGCTATATAGTGCTCTTTTCTTTTTAAAGTTAGTCTGCCTCAGTTATTTTGTTACAGCAACATAAAGTAGACTAATTCATTCTATGACAGGACTTCTGAGGTTTTGTTTTTTGCTTTGGAACTTCAAGATTTATTTAAGTCTCTTTCAAGATAGGATGGAAATGGTCCTTAAGGCACCTAACCTCAGATCAAATGACAGTGTGGTGTCTTGGCCAAAGCCAAAGCTTGGTGGAGCCCATCCTCAACCCTTCTCTGTCAGTCCCTCTAGTCAGGAGTGTACGCTTGCTTTAGTGATTCTCATGGAAGGCAGAGCTGGGGCTGCTTCCTGTATTCAGTGTTACTGCTTAGTGAGGTTCCAGGCCTGACAAGAAATCATAAGCCTGCCAGGAACCAACAAAAAGGACCACCCCTTTCTGAGGGAGCACAGACAGCAGAGGCTCCATTCAGGTAACTGTGGGTGCCCAGAGGCTCACCAGGCATGACAGGCAGACCAGACCAGAGCTACCAGCATAGCCCTCTCGTCAGACAGAACTGGGGTACATCCCAGCAGAGGCACCTGTCAGCTTGGTGTCTCCAGCAAACATGCACTTCACTCATCCTTAAGTCCCCCATCTGTTAAACAAAAGCAATAGTATCTCACACACAGCTCCAGGGGTATCAGAGTAGGATATGCTCCAAGACCCTCAATGGATGCCCAAAACTTAGGAAAGTATCTTAAGTGTCTTCCAAAGGCCCATGTGTAAAGACTTGGTCCCCAGAGTGACACAATAAGGAAGTGAAAGGCAAGGCTTAGTGGAAGGTCCCTGGGTTATGGGGGGCATCCAGAAGGTAGTGTAGGACCCTGGACTCTTCCTCTTTGCTTGATGGCCATGGTGTGTAGGGGAGAAGTGCTCTGCTATGAACTCCCACCATGGTATGCTGCCTTACCACAGGCCCAAAGCAATGGGTCAAACTTATCATGGCCTGGAACCTCCAAAAATTGTTAGCTTAAATAAAACTTCTCTCTTTATAAGCTGATTTTATCTCAAGTATGTTATTATAGAAATGTAAAGCCTACTAACACAGTACTGAAGTCTACATATGCTGCTTTTTCCTATCCATACACACCTACAGTAAAGTTTAATTAATAAATTAGGCACAGTAGGAAATAATAGCTAATATTAGAATAGAACCATTATAACACTATACTGTAATAAGAATCATGTGAATGTGTTTTCTCTCTCTCTCTCTTTCTCTCTCTCTCTCTCTCTCTCTCTCTCTCAAAATATCTTATTGTACTGTACTCACCCAGCTACTTGTAAGTAATGGATAGGTAGCATATGTAGTGTGGATATACTGATGATTCACATCCTAGACAGGATAGAACAAGATTTCACCAAGATACCCAGAATTGCACACAATTTAAAACTTATAAATTGTTTATTTCTGGAACTTTCCATTTAATATTTCCAGTGGATGCCCATGGGTTAACTGAAACCATGGAAAGCAAATAGAAAATAACTGCATCTATTTTAGCTCTACTTTTGTTCCCCTCCACTCATCCTCAGCACCTTTTTTTCTTGTGCCTTCACACTGCTTTGGTTTTGTTCTGTTTCCCAAGTGCACTTGCTTTGAAGGAAGCCATCAGCTTGCTAAGGAAGGTGCCTGTCTTCTGTTGTCTGGTGCTTCCAGGAAGCACATAGCACAAATCCTGCCATGTAGAGGTGCCCAGTGGCTTGTGAGTCACTACACTGTCTTCAATCATAATCACTCTTTCAATCTTCTTCTTCAGCACTCTAAAGTGCTGTCATGTAGGTGTTATTTGCTGAAGTCAAGATTGAGGTTTCTGTTTCATCATTTGACTCTAAGGTCAGTGTTAATGCCAGGTCTGCACTTGGAAGCTACCTGGAGACGTACATGTCTGCATTGCTAGGTTTTAGGAATCCTAATTGACCTTGTCCTGGGTCTGCAATGGGGACAATGACAAAGTGCTTCCCTCTCACAGCCGCGTGCCTCCAGCCCTGCATGTGGTTCTACCACGAGACAGTCTGTGCAATGAGTGTACCTCTGTCAGAATTAGGTGCTAAAAATGTCAAGATGACAGAATCTGAGTCTCTCCACTCTTTAACCTGCTGTACCTGTCAACCTGTGGTGAGTGAGTCACCTTGTTCTGATGTGATGGTCCTACACAGAGACTCAACAACTGTCCTGTTCTCTCCAGGTTGTCCCCCACAGTATCCTCCCTGCTTTGCAGATCTCTGTTCTCCAGGATCATCCATTACTTTGCTTTCTTTAATGTTCCACTAGTCACCACTTGTACCTTCAAAGAATTCTCAGAGCAGGTTGCAGTGACCTCACACTCACTGATACCAATTAGCATCTTAAGGACCCAGCCAGTGAGCCTTGTAGAATATACTGGGCCCAGGAACACATAGGTTTTGTGAGTTTTAATATCTCAGTCTCATGAGCCACTCTCCTGCACTGGATCTAAACCTCCAACCCTTGCCTGCCATTGCAATCAGGTGTCACAACCCCATGGCTCTTCCCTGTGGGCTTGCCCTTCCTGCTGGGTTCTGGAAGGTTGGTCCAGAACACTTCCTCTGAGTTTTGCTTCTTCCCCAGCTCTTCCCTCTCTCAGACTGTGAGGCTTGGGTCATTGGCCTGGCATTTTCTTCCTCCCCTCTATGTCCCCCTGGAACCTAGAGCTCCCAGTTTCACCTGTCATCCAAAGGATTCTGGAACCCACTGCCCTAGAGCAGGCTTGGCCCAGGCCCCAAAGAAGGTAGTCCTTGCCACAGACAGCATTCTTTCAGCCCTCCTGCTGAGTACTGTTTGTTTCTGACTTCACCATGACAAGCCCATGCAATGACCACTGGTACCTCCTCTTCATGGGGAAACTGAGGCACCAAGAGACTGAATAACTTCCCAAAGAATGAGTGGTAAGCCAGGATCAAGTTCAAGCAGACACTGCAAAAACACCAGGCCCCTCATTTCCTCTACTCCCCAATTAGCCTCAACTGACCCTTCCCATACTGACTATGACTCAGTTTCCCCTCCTCTTGGTCTGTTTTCCCAAAATGCCACAAGCAAATCCTATCCTTGTGGGCTCAAAAAAAAAAACCAAAAAACCCCAGCAAACTGCTATTTTAGGTGTAATAACTTTCTATAAATAATAATAAGGAATTGTGATCTGAGTGTTCATTCAGGCCTTGACACAAACTGAGACCCCAAAAAGAGCAAAGCCACACAGAAGCATCCCCTCAGACTCCCACACTGTACTCTAGCCATTGTCCAGCAGTGCAGGATGGAAGGGGAAGCAGCCACTCACACAAAAACCCACAGCCCCAAGTTCACTCTAGGGCTCCTCACAGGTAGCTCTGCTCCCTCTGGTTCTTGACTGCCATCTCTATTGTCCTCCTCTGTTATTTGTGGACACAGATGCAGTGGCCTCAGAGTCAGAGGGTCATACACAGATGGTACCCCACCCCCAGACCAAGGGTTCAGACACTCGAACCATCTCTAAACCATAGTGTGGGTAAGCCAGTTTTTAAATATTCCCAACTGCAATGACCATGTAGCAAAGTTTGAGAACTCTGGAACTGAGCTACTCAAAGTACAGTCTATGGATGTTAGTCTAGGTCCTCAGCTTGCTCTGCTGCCCAAGCACAGGGGAAACATCTGCACTTGAACCTTCCACCTGCCATCCCGTGGCAGGATTATGACTACAGTCACAATTTCATAGTCACCAGCAAACCACAGAATGTTCTCTTTTTGCATTCACAAACACATCCATCTTCCCTTCCAACCTCTGCCCAATGCTATAGCCTTGGTATAGCTCTCATTGAGAGATAGGATGGCATTCACTGGCTGAGTACAGGAACCACCACTGAATGCAAGCCCTTTACCTTGCCCATCTTTACCCTAGAGACTGGAAAAGTTAAATAAACCCTCACCTTCATGCCATACTTTCCCATAATCAAAGTTGACAATGTGTCTGATTAAAGAAGTCTCCTGGGGATCTGTCTACTTTTCCTACTTCTTGCCTTGATCCCAGATGTGACGTCTGGGGTAGTAGTAGCCATATGGGAGCCAGAACGGAAAGGTCACGAGAGAGTAGAGATGCAGCCTTGATTTGCTGAACTGCTGAGTCAGCACCTTCTGCTTCTAGACTTAGGTCATGTAGGAAAAAGAAACCTAATTGTTTAGCTCCTCAACAGTGTGCTCGCAGCTCTCCATCATTCTGATGTATCATTTGTATACTGCATTTTCACATTTGTTTAAAGAGCTCTTGTTTTAAAGGAGACATCACTACACAAAATGCATAAAAACAGGAAGAAAAGAAGGAAAAAGGCAGACAATCTAGATCTAGTTACTTTTGACACTAACTCCTGCATGATTCTGGAGAAGTCACTAGATCTACGAAGATCTGAAACTTCCAATTTTTTCTTACCTTTTCCTTCCACCATTTCAGTGAAAACATTAGGGAATAGTGAAATTGAACAAAATTTCTAAGACCTGAAATTCTCTATATAATGACTAATGCATCCATATAGCATGTAAAATTGATGCCACTAATCTATGTCCCAGTTTCTGGCTTAGGGACCCAACTATAGCATCACAGTCTAGAACATACCTTTTAACAACAATTTGACATACAAGAATTTTTACTGACATTGGAAAATAATTAAGACTAGGACAAATCTAAATTTTTTTTAAATGGATCTAGGTGTTTTTCAGATGAAAAAGGGTTCCACTTTTTATTTACTTGTGACTTAAAGGTTTACTGTGTTATAGAGCAAGGAATTTGAGTATTTTCTTTTTTAGTGTTTGTCCAATCATATTTTCTAAAGGTAGATACAATATTCCCTTCACATATCTATCCCTTCATGTGCCTGGTGCTCCTCTTCGGTGGCGGGGGAGTAGGTCTCTGCTCCTTCCCCTTGAGTCTAGGTGTACTTGGGACTCATAGTAACAGAAAGAATTCAGCACCAATGAAGTTAGGCTACTCCTGAGATGAAGAAAAGTTCATGCAGCTCACATCTTTCACTGGAAATTTCAATCTGGAGCCCTGAGCTGTCATTTAAGAAATCCAGTATCTCAAGGTCGCCACGTGGTGGGGAAGCCCAGCGAAGCCTATCAGGAGAGATCACATGGAAGGCTCCTGAGGTGATAGGTTATGGGCTGGTCCCTAACTGCCTCAGTTCCCCTTCTTCTGACTCCACATATCTTTGGACAGCACCCATATAAAAGACTGCAACTGAAAGGAGTCCAGAGACCCCTCTAAAGTTCCCAGTCTTCCAAAATAGTTCATGCTGTAAGTTTTGGGGCCATTTGAACACAGCAGTACAGAAACCACAATGGTGTGTGAATTCGCTGACTCCATTTTCTGTTTTTCACATGATTCCCTAGATCTGAGTAACACCATTGGTGCAGCCTGAGTTTTGAAGTCACCCCAAAATTCTACATCCTAGCTGCCCCCAAGTCTCTTCTAGCCTCTGACCCTTATCCTGCACTCTTTGCCTGGAAGACCCTTCTTTCTCCTTCTGTCTAATGCCTTCTTATTTGGGGTCTTGGCTGAGTCTTGCCATGACATCCTGACCATGCACTCTGACCATAGGACTCTAAGCTCACTCATCCCATCACGCCTGCATTTGTGTCAAGCAGGGGCAGCCACACCCCAGGCACAGACCTCACAGGCATGAGGAGTCCCACAGCCTTCTCATTTTTGGGTCTCTGAGGCATAACACCACACCAGCAAATGGCAGGCCCTCCACCCAAGTTGAGTAAACTACTTATAGAAGTGCATCCACCACTGTAGAGCTTGCAGCCAAGACTGTCAGCTACAGAAAAGAGAACATCCTTGCTTGCTCAGAGCAGAGGGCCTTCCTCAGATAGCAAGTCCTGGTGAGAATGCAGACAGACCCTTTCAGGAAGAGGGGGGCAGTCAAGGTAGTCTAGAAACAGCAAACACTGACTGAGCATGTAATGTGTACTGGCTCTAAGCGCAGGATGTAGAAATATAAAACATGATTAAGAAAGGGTTTCAGGGATCTGGGTATGGTGGTACACTCCTGTAATCCCAGAGCTGAGGCGGTGGAAGCAGGAGGACCTCAGTTCGATCAGTCTGGGCAGACCCTGCCCTCACATTAAAAAAAAAAACAAAAAAAACTGGGTGGAGCAAGGAGTTGTTCATGTGTTGCATACATTTATTTCCATCTTATTATATTCTTCTACATTTTGCTTACAGTTTTTTGACAGAATTTGTAACATATATTTAGTTTATCTTTATCAATCTTGTTCTTACTTATAACTACCAAGATATTCAGTAGCTGCAGAGTGAATTATACCTGCTTCTTTTTACATTTATTTACTGGTGCTTCTTGTATTTAGAAATTCAGAAATTGTTATAGCATGGGAAGCTGTAATTTGACTTTATATCCTACCGTCTCTTTCACAGTGCTCTGTTCACTCATCCAATTCTTCCCCTGTTTATCCTGCTGCTGGCACCACTCTGAGCTCCTGGATGGGAATCTTTTTCAAAGTGCTCTCTCCATCCTACCTGTTGGCAGGACAGATTGACCATGGACGTGCTTCCTCCAAAATTTGGGTCTAATTTGCCTCTTCTTGATTGTGGGGTGACTTAGGAACTTACTTGTAATAGACATGATGGAACTGACATGGTGATCAGAAGAAGCCTCCATCCTCCTCCTGTTCTTAGATGCTACTGAGACTCAACACAAGAAGTCTGACCTCCTTGAGGCTGCTCTGCTGGAGAAAGCTAGGAAGAAGCCATGTGCAGGAGCTGGGTCCCTGCTTCACATGACCCCAGGCCTGGTCCATATGAGGGAAGGAAGACGCCAACACAGCTTCAATGCATTCACCTGAGTCTACCTAGCAGAGGCCCCAGAGGGCATGAGCCATCTTCACTGTCCCCTGTTCACATTCCTGACCACAGACCCATGAGTACTGAGTCTGGAGGACAGTTTATTATGCAGCAGTATATAACCAGAATAGCTAGTCAACTATTTACTAGAAACTAGAATCTTACAGTTGCATCTAACACAGCTTTTATTTTTCTGATAAGGAACACTCTACAAAATTTAGCATCTTACACATTTCTTACTGTGTAGTGTAGCAGTGTTGATCACAGTCACATTGTGTGCAACAGACCTCTGGAACCTTTCCATTTTGCAGTTCTGAAACTCTATACCCACTAAACAATAACTCCCTATTTCCCCTTCCATCAGTTCCTGACAACCATCATTCTACTTTCTGCTGCTATGATTTTGAGCACTCTTAAGTACGTCAAATATGTGGAATCATGCAATATTTGTCTGTTTGTGTCTGGTTTATTTCATGCAGCATAATTCCAGAAGGTTCATCCTTGTTGTAACATATGTCAGAATTCCCTTCCTTTTTAAGGCTCAATAGTATTTCATTGTATGGGCATGCCACATTTTTATCTATCAATAGCTTCCACATTTTAGTTGTGAGTACTGCTGCTATAAACATGAGTATGCAAATATCTCAAGACTCTGCTTTTAATTCTCTTGGACACATACCCTGAAAGAGGATTGCTAGACTATATAGTAGTTACATTTAATGTTTTTAGGACCCTCCATAGTATCTGTTCCACTTTGCAATCTCAATTTCTCCATGTTCTTGGCAACACTTTTTTTTTGGTTTTTGTTTTTTAACTTGTGGCAACCATCCTAATGACTGGGAGGTCAACTAATGTAATTTTACCAGTTGGTGTTATTATCTGGTAGGGTAATTCTTCATTTAAAGACATGCTTAGCATTCTAGAGGAAAACACTTGAAGATATAGGCAATGGCAATGACTTTCTGAACAGGATGCCAAGGCTCAGAAAATAATAGTAAGAGTTGACAAATGGGATTGCATCAAATTAAAAAGCTTCTGCACAGCAAAGGGAACAATGACCAAAGTGAAGAGACAGTCTACAGAAGGGGAGAAAATCCTTTCCAGTTACTTATCTGATGGGGAATTAATATCCAGAATATATGAAGAACTCAAAAAATTAAACACCAAAAGAACAAATAATCTAGTCAACAAGTGGGCAAGTGAATTAAAAGGACAGTTCTCAAAAGAAGTACAGATGGCCAACAAACACCTGAAAACATACTCAACATCTTTTAGCCATCAGGGAAATGCAAATCGAAATGACACTGAGATTCCATCTCACCCCATCAGAATGGCTGTCATCAAGAAAATAAACAACAACAAATTATGCCAAGATGTGGGGTGGGGGGAAGGAACTCTTACTGTGGGTAGGAATGTAAATTGTGCAGCTACAATTGATCAGTATAAAGGTTCATCAAAAAACTAAAAATACTGCTACAATATGAGGCAGCTATACCACTCCTGGGCATATATCTGAAGGAATGTAAGTCAGCATACAGTAAGGATACCTGAAACCCATGTTCATTGCAGCACAATTCACAAGTCATAGAATCAGCCTAGGTGTGCACCAATGGATGAAGACACAAAGAACATGTGACATATGTATATGCACACAATGGAGTAGTAGTCAGCTATAAAGAAGAATGCAGTCAGGCTCCAGTGGCTCAGGAGCTCCAGTAGCTACTCCAGAGGCAGAGATCAGGAAGATTGAGGTTAGGCAGCCAAGGCAAATAGTTTGCAAGACCCTATCTGGAAGAACACATTACAAAAAAGGGCTGGCAGAGTAGCTCAAGGTGTAGGCCCTGAGTTCAAACCCCAGTACCACAAAAAAGAAGAAGAAGAAGAATGCAATTATGTTAGAAAATGAATGGAACTGGAGATCATCATGCTAAGTGAAATAAGCCAGACTCAGAAAGACAAATATTGCCTGTTTTCTCTCATTTGAAGAATCTAGTTTTTTTTTTAAGACATGAAAGTAGAAGGGGGACTATTTGGGAAGAGAAAGGGGACCAGTGGGGAGGGGCAAGAGAGGGTAATGAGAAGGGCGAGTATGATCAAAGTACATTTCATACATGTATGAAAATGTCAAAATGAAGCCTGTACAATGAAAAGAAATTTTTAGCATTGCAGTCTGATTATTCTTTCACGAACTTTTGAATAATGATGTCAAGCTCAAAAGGCAATAGAGAATTGACATTCTGATTAGACAGCCTCAGTCCTATAAATTGACATGGAGCAATAGTGAGACCGTGTCACTATGAAGTGTTCTATCCAGAACCGTGGTGCTTCTCTCTGATTATTCAAACATTTTCTTATTCCATGAGCAAATTCATGTGGATATTACTTTGTATGGATATTACTTCATGCCAGAGTTATTTCCAGATATCTCATACTTTGGTTGTTCTCCTAATGTCATACCAGAGCTGGGATCAGAGGTGAGGATGCTGAACTTAAAGGAAAGACATGGGAAGGGGTGAGGACCAAGTTAAGCTTTGAAGGTTAGCGAGAGTCAGGCAACCAAGGCTGGGGGTGAAGGTGGGAGCAGATGGTATGTATGTGTGAGTACATGTACGTATTTGTGTATATGTGTGTGCATGCATGTGCATGGTAAGAGTGGGAGAAGCCTGGTGTTCTTATCACAGAGACGAGTGGTGATGAGGCTGGAAAGGGGCAGAATCTGTTAGAACAATCTCATGTCCTCCCCAAGCAACCTGTTCTGTGTGGCTGGGGATGGAGCACTTGAGGAGGAGCTGGAGGTGGACGTTCATTTAAGCAGGTTCACTCTGGAAAGTCCTGGAAGGGTGGAGGGTTAATAAGAAGAAGGTAGTCGCTGAGATTGCCTGGCAAGAGATGAGGGTCTAGCTGGGACCAGTAGGAAGATGTGAGGCAGCAGTGAGGAATAGTTAAATCTGGGGAGGAGAGAGGGGTGCCAGCCCAGAAAGAGGTTTCTGGTGTGAATTTCTAGGTTACCAGTATCATTCTCAGAGGAAGGGGCATGGGAGGAAGTGATGGAGGGAAACTACAGAGAAAAAGCTCATTTCAGTTGCAGGTCCAGGGAATGGCTCATGGAGAGGCCAGGGGGCTGAGCCTCAGGTAGGATTTAGGGATAGGGAAGTCCACCTGGGAACCAGCTGCACATACAGATGATCTCTGACTTGAGGATGGTTCCACTTAGGATTTTCCAATTTCATGATAGTACAAAATGATAAGCATTCAATAGAAACTGCACTTCAAATTTTGAATCTGGATCTTATCTGAGCTAGTGTCACGTGGTCCAATCCTCTCTCACCATGCTGCGTGGGGCTGAGAGCTGTAACTTCCCGTCAACCCCCAATGATGAATGGTCATAGCCAAGACTCTACAGTGTGCTAAACTAGGATGTTCCAGGTTAGATGGGCTTTGTCAACCTACAATGTGTTTATCAAGGCATAACGCCATCATGAATTAAGGGACATCTGTAAATCACAACCAAAATCAAGATGACAGGACAGCTCAGTGAAGGGCATGAGGACTGAGTGGGAACACATCCACCAAGTGTCAAGTGCCCCTGGCGGGCTTCCCTACCCTGGCAGAGTCCTGGCCAGCACAAGCCAGAGGGCTCTCCGGGGGTTGGGGAGGAAGGATCTGGGGGAAGGATGCACATGCCAACACTATGCTCCCAAGATGCTCTCCAAGACTAAGCCAGACGCTAGTGGGGACAGAGGCTCCCTGATTTGGACCCCAGAAACAACTGGGTTCATCTTTGCTTTATACTCTGCAAAGGCTCCAGATTAAGGAAAGACTTGGACAGTGAGCAGAGTTGAACTCACCAAAATACAGTTCTGAGCAAATTCCAGGAAGACCAGCCTTTCTGGGCAATGTCTACAGAGAAGGAATATTTCCATCTTCTGGGAAAAGCCTTCTGCTGAGAACAAGATAAGAACATGAGTTGACATCCTGTCCTACTTAGTTTATGTTGGTGTTCTTTCTCAATGTCCAGGACCTGTGGCATTACCTAAAAGAAGTGCCTCCCCCTGCCATCCTGACTGCCTGGATGTTCTGTGGGAGGTTCCTACTCTCCTGGACTTTTCTGGGTGCATGAGTCCTAGCCTGACCTACAAACCTGTTCTCCCCTCACGCCTGGGTCAGTTTGCTGACTTGCTGTGAGTGCTCTCCTGAGAGAGCCATCCAAGAGGTACAGATGAAGTGACCTAAATACATTTTGTGCTAATTGGGGTTTATTGTACAATGGAATTGTCCACATCTGTTTATCCAACTGTTGTGCAGAATGTGTAACTGTCCTAAACATTATGCTAGGTTTTAGCAATGCCAAGAAAATTGAACAACTTAGCATAGTGGGGTGAAAAAACATGAATGTTAATGAATGGCAGACACAAAAGCAAGCAAGCCCTAAAGACAGGCTCCTGCTCCATAGCCTCTTCTGATAGCATAAGGTTAGAAAGCAGGTTGGGGGATCCCTCCCAGTCTCTTGGTTGTACAAAGTGTGAAATGGGGAATCTTGGGAGTTTGCCAAAAGAACCAAATAGGATCAGACACACTCCAATCTCCCCTCCTCCTCTAGCTCTCCCCTGTTGCTTCTTGGCACTGCCATTCTGAACCAGGAGGGGTACCACTAGCAATAAGGCACTAAGAGTTGAAGCTGTTGTTGGTTTTTCTGAATCATCCTCATGGCAAGATGCAAGCAAGTGATACAAGCTTTAGTCTGGCCCTCAGGTCTGAGCTGCCTTCTCTTCATTAGCTCACCTCTATGTCATCCAGGAATCAGAAGAATGGGTCCACTCCTTACAGACAGCTGGGCAGGCTTTGTGGTGAAACACCAGGCTTGAGTATGTCTACTCAAGACTGGGTAGAAGATGGAGTCTGCCACTTCTATCTTCCACTAAAGTGCTAAAGCTCCTCAGAGCCCATTATTCTCCCATCCCACCCCTATGGCACTTGGCCTAGCCTTCTGTACAATTCCTGGGACACACTGGAGCCAAGAAACAGTAAAGATACTTGATAAGTTCCATCACCACTCACTGTCTCCTTCTCTTTCTGCCATGGCATCTCTCAGCCCTCCCGCTTCCCAATGCTGCACCTGTTTCCAACAGAGGGCATTCCACTTCCTTGACTCACCAATCCCTAAGTCCCTTCACACACAGAGGCCTCATCCCTCACACATGATGGAGACACTTGTCTGAGTTGGAGGGTAATGTTTAGAAAAGTGTCACTTTTTCCCAGGAGGAGACCATCATCTCATCAAGCCACCCTTTCATTGTGCAGAGGAAGTCCAATGCGATAGGGTCCGGGGCTAGAGGCAGAATCTCCAAGTCAGTAAGGAGCTATAGGGAGACCATGGAGGTGGGGAGGCTGGAAGGATCTACAAGGAGCATCTGAGTGCCTGAGGTAACACAAGGGCCATCAGCTAAAGAATAGCTAATGGCCTCTTTCCTCCATCCCCTCTTCCTCCTGGTCCTGATGTAGGAGGACTGAGCACATGGGACTATGAAAGGGCAGACCATGAACCACACACACACACACACACACACATACACACACACTCCACAAACACATGCTAGCAGTTTGTCCAGTCCTGGGAGAGGTGAGCTCTAAGTTTGTTGTAACTTGCAACTCCTAATCAGACTAGGAAATTTTCTATCTGAAGGTCACCAGAAACTTCTACAAGACAAGATGAAGAGGAGTCAGGGAGTGTTACATGCATCACAGCTCAGTTGACTGGGGGCACCAGAAGCCCCTGGACAGCCTTGTCTGTGTGCTTGGATACTATAGGCCTCTGTGTACCTGGGGAAGGCTACAACAGCAGGGCAGACAGCTGAAAAAAGACACTGAGGAACTGTGAGGGGGCCACGGAAGGGGGTCAATGTTTCTAGAACAGACTGTGATGTTGCAAACTACATCCAAGGTTCTCAATCACAGCCAAGACATTGGACATGAAGAACATTCAGGTTAACAGTCGTGCCAACCAATATTATGCCAGAGGACCTGGATAAGTCGGGTGAAAGAGGTCAAGGGACTAGGATGCAGCTGCATAAATGGTCCCCCTGTCCTGAGCCACTCCCGTAGGACAGCTGTATTGCTCAATAACCACATGGCCCTTACTGAGTCTAGATGTCATTAGGAGAGGGTTCCAACAAAAGCCTTGATAATGTCATTCTGAATAAAGTGAGAGCAATGGGTGGTTACCCCCATGAAAAGGTAGGACATTTGGACCACAACTGTTAAAAACTGAGGATTTGGAAGAGAATGAACTTAGAAAAAACAGGACAGATTATTTCCTTTTACTTAAAATGAGCTTTTAGCAAAACCCATCTCTGTCAGGAAATTTAGAAAATTGTATTCTATCAAAGTACTGAAAGGAGCAAACCAAATCCCTGGATTTAGTACACAAACCAACAAACCAAAACATAAAATAATGTGCAGATTGATCAGTCAGCTCCTAGCCCTGTGTATGGGAAAAGAAAGAAACAAGGACAGAAAAATGAAGACTGGACCACACACAGGCAGATATTTGCAAGTAATTCAAGGCTGGGATACAAGTGGAGAGGTGGCCTGGTGCAGGTCCTCTCTGCATTCATGCACATGAGGAGGGGACTTCCTTGGTCCATCTGGGGCAGATGTTACTCTTAAAATCAACCTATGAAGGTCTGAGTTACCAGCACAGGCCAGCCATCTCAGAAACAGAACACGCCGCTCAACTCTCCCCACCACCATGTAGGTGCCGCACCATTATCCTATGGTGCTCACTGGTAGGTACAGGGTCTCTTATGAAGGGGGCACATGGATGATAGGCTGAGGCTAAGCACTCAGACATGAAGGGTGGCTACAGAAATGCTTGATTTATAAAATGAACTTTAGACATTACAGATAAATCAACAGTGGAATTAGGTCCAATCTTTCATAGGATGAGTTGGGTGTCCTCAGGGTCCACTAAAGTTCAACTCTAAGCCCCTTCCTCAGCATGCCTATGGCATTTCCCAATCCTGTCCCAAAGCGGAACCCCACTATGATCTTCAGAAATAAACCCAGTTATTTCAAACGTGCACCAGCTAAGAGTCTGCTCCACTGTCTTATGATGGCCAAGATCATAGGAATAAGTTTAAAAGTAATCATTGGGTTCACAATAAAAGAGTAAGTTTATATGACATTTTGTTTCTGTGCTTTACTAAGGGGGAAAGAACGTGGATCCTCAGATGTATTTGAGGTAAGAACACTGCATCTTGCTTTCAGAAATTGCCTTAAAGTTGAGCAATAGAACTCAACTATTGTGGTTCTAATTGTCTAACATGTGCTTGCTTTTTGGTTGTTTCAGACATACAGTTGTTCAAAAAAAAAAAAAGGAAGGAACAGATGGAAACAAATTGGAAAGTGGTAATCAAATGAGGTCAAATGATAGATTACAACTGAACTTGTTGGATGTAAGATAATTGTTCAAAATGTGAATTCAAACAGTGAGCTCTTTTTACAATACCCATTTTACAATCTAAGTTCTTTCTGTCTCTCAGAGTTGTTATCATCTAAACGATAGTACTATTGCTGAGAATCAGGAACTAAAAACAACAAAATGATTTCACACTGAACACTGGCTGAAACTTCAATAGCAAAATGTCTCTGTAATTCCTATATCAATTATTTTTATGCAAAAAAGTATCCAAATTGTCTCTGGATTTGCTTTCAGAACAGCTTTTAATTTTATTGTTTTCTACATGTGCGTAATGTTTCTTGGTTATGGTATTTAGGGTTCTAACAGCTATTTCAGGTCCTAATGTTCACGTGTTGTTTTCTTTAGTGCCGTATTCTATTTTACTTTATCTTAGGTAATTTAACACATTACTTGTGATACAATGGTTTAAGATTTAGAACTTTCTGAGCTAAACAATGTAGCTTAAGTCATCATGTATTAAACATGGTGCTTGGTGGTTTGTTGATGCCTTAAAATGTTTTTATCTTGAACAATACATCATAAAACTTGTAAAATATGATATGAAGCTAAATTTAGTTATGCTAAAGATACATTTCAAAAGCTTTGTTCACATACCTCTCCTACACGTTCCCCCAGTCATTAGCAGACATGACTGTTGATAGGACTCACACACATTCCCATGCACGAATTGGTTTGCCTCATGTGAGTGTGTAGAAACTGTCCCTATTCTGATGGCTGCCAGCAAGTAGTTATATTTTGAAGACACAAGGAAAGGCCTGGCTTTCTGTTTTCTCAGAAAGCCACATGAATGCAGAAACATTCAGTTAAGACATGAATTTGTCCTCTAATTCAGAGTCTCCTTCCTTAAATATCTTGTTTTCAAACATCTTGGAAAGAATGTGGTTGAAAAGAAACAGAATCTCAGAAAAGTTAAGAGATTTGTCTTAGATCAGTCAACTAGTAAGTGGCAGGGCCCAGAGTCTGAAATGTAAGTCTTCTCATATGCATTCCAGAAGGTACCAAGGAGATAGAAGACAAGCCACAAGTGTGTGTCTCCCCATTCATCTCTCTACCTGACAGTAAATAAAAAACAGGAGGGCACTGGACTATAGCCTGTGCCTGAGCACCTGCTGACCCTCTTGAAAACACACCTTTTTGAGCACTCAGCAGTCGTTTGAAACATGCAACTATCTTGCATAGGAAATGTTGGAAAATCACCCAGATATCTCCATTATTCTAATTCTGGTGGCATGGATAGACTGGCCAGCCTATCTTTAATGCTTTGAATACTTTTGGGTTTTTTTTTTTTACATTTTGGCACAATGTCCCCAGTGCAGTGAAGTTGGTCAAAAGCTATGGCCAGAAACATCTCTGTCCAGTTCATTTCCACAAAATAGTCTTATGTGATGCTCCATTGAAAGGGCAGATTGCTCTGCTATTCATTCTACCTCCCTCTGTGTGCTGATGCTGACAAACATCCCATCCTTAGATCTTTGCCACCTTCACCCTTCTTATTCAAAGAATTCGGCTAATGTCATGCATGTCCAAACTCATCATAACGTTACATACAGTTGCTATTGTCCCTGAGAATCTACATTTTCCAATTTGCGTGGAGACCCTGCAAAGTCCAAAGTGAGAGGCACAAGGCTACACTGCCATCATGAAAAAACAGGGTTTTATTTGGGGGTGAGGTGGAGGGAACATAAGACTGCTGGCCTGCAAGAGGGTTATTCACCTAACAAAAGATTAATTAAGGATGACTTTAAATAGTGCACCTTATAAAGGTATTCAAGTCTGACTCGAAGAATATTATTGACAATTTTTAGGAACAGTTTTATCTAAAGAAAAGTGCAGAGGTGTTCAGGGTGGGAGGGGTTCTGGGGGGGAGGACATCCCTTCCTGTTGACTCTAGAGTCCTTCTTGTGCATACTACACCTATCCAGATAACAAAAATCACTCTGGACATCAAATCCCAGCAAGCAGAGAGCCCCCTCGGAGGGCACAGTGCGTGTAACAGGTGTGTTCTGTTCTCTCACTGAGCCCCAGACTAGCACAGACTAGCGTCTCAGTTAGAAAACTTACATAAGGAAATACCTCTTTATTGTCTTATAATAGTAACTCCCTGGAAAATAGGAGTTAAAGTTAATGAGAAAGATGAGTCAAATTTAGTGTAACACTTCTGTGTCAGTGCTAAATATGGAGATTAAATGCTTATGATTTATGAACTGAGTTTTAAAGTTTTGACCAAAAAGATAAAGTTCTTTGCCTACCATACTTCAGATGGAATCTTGCTCATGCCTTGCACATATTGACTGGTATAAATCAAATCCAATAGTTTAAAATGTCTTTTATCTTAAGTATCTAGATTCATCTTTCCTCCGTCAACAGCCCCCTCCCCCATTCCTCCAGGAAAGTTGCAAGTTTGCTTTATCTGCTCTAAAATATAAATTGGTGGTGGTGGGGTGCTTTCATCTACCTACATTTTAATGGAATTTTCAAGAAGTTATTTCTGGAGCTAGCCAATGTTTAACATCTGCTGTGAGGCCCCAGGTTCGATCCCCAGCACACACACAAAAAAATGTAATTTCTGATGATTAAGGGACCATAAAATGAACTGTCATTCCTGGAGAGACAGGAAGATGTATTCAGGTGAAGTGAGCTAGGAAGGTTTTTTTTTTTTTTTTTTTAGGTCTAAAATAATGTAATTTATTTTTTTTTAAATTGTATATTGGATATTGACAATAATTATATATAAATTTGAGGCATAAAGAGATGTTATGATCTATGTATATAATGTGGAATGATCAAGTAATGCTAATTAATGTCTTCCTCACCTCATATTGTTATCATTTTTGGAAAGAGTTTTGAAACCCTCCATCAAGCATGGCCTCCACAACTCTAAGGAGTACAGTGACTGAGCCAGGGACACACAAAGGTCCCTCTAACTTTCTGTCTCTCTGCCTTTCCGTGCAGTTGAAATTTTCAATAACAGAAAAGTTTAAAAATAGGTCTTTCCCTTTTTTTCTTTAATGAGCAAAGCCCGCTTGATCAGGAGGATTGCTTTCCATGAAGGCAGCTAGGGCAGGGTGGGAGGCAGCACCTGGTTAGTGGCTACATGCCAAGCTTTGCTCCTAGACAAGAGGCTAGGGTGCTGGAGAAAGGAAAAGAGGTTGAAAGGTTAGGACTGAGGTGCAGTGTGCTTCCTAAGACATCCACAGGCCCTGCACCTGTAGTCTGAATTTCCCAAAAAAGACAATCAACAACAGCGCACAGCATGCAATTCATTTGAAAATTTGGCTCCAGCCTCTTAAGGTCCTCGCCAAAACCGACATGAGACTGCTGCTGCCACAGTGGCTACTCGTTTTCACTCTAGCTGGTTTCCCCCTCTTTGAGGACCAATTCTCTGCACCAACAGTGGCTGCTCCAGCAGTGGCACCAGAGCAAGGGAAAGTTGGCTCGCTCTGGGATTTGTTATGAGGCTAGTCACCCCCACAGGCTGCAGGTCTGCGCAGCATGCCGCCTTTTCTGTTTTGGCTCAACCCTAACCCACTGGCCTGTAGGAAGGAGATGCTTGCGTCCCACCGCAGGATTCCAACCAGAAAAGGAAGTCATCCGATAATGCCCAGGCCCCCCACCCCCTCCTCGGCCAGTGTCTGCTGCACTGAACATCAGGACATGACTGAGAAAGGCACAGGCATCCAGTCCCGACCAGCGCAGAGGCTCCAATGCATCTGACGCCGCAGGACGATTGGGCGCACCTTTAGTGTGGCTGCCACGTGCCCAAGCTTCCGCATGCTAGGGGACCCCATAATAAATGATGGTTACCAGAAGGTCCCTTCTTCTTGTCCGTCAGATAAGCCAAACAACCCCTCCGGGCCGCCTACCAAAAGCTCAGTGGCGGGAGTCCACATCACTGGGGTCTTGCACCAAGCGCGCAATCTAAAGCCCCTTCCCTAAGAAAAGTGCCCAACTCTGCAGGTGACCTATTCCTCTCTCTCTCTCCACTCATCGGAGAGAGCACATGAAGAGGCAGAAATCACGCCAGGAGAAAACGAGACTAGAATTTGAACCCCAAAGAGCATCTGCTTACTCCCATCTCCCCATCTCCGCTCAGGAGCTGGCGGCTCCCAGAGCTGCAGGATGTCTCGCGGCCGGGGACCAAACAGATCTCAAAAGCGGTCTTGCTCTGGCCCGGGGCGACGGACTCCAGAAGTCCCATCCTCCGGCCCGGTAGCCAGTTCAGATCCCCCTATCCCAAGCGCGCTTGCATCCTCATGTTGCTTATCACCTCCGCTGGAAGAATCAAAGTCCGCTTCCTTTCCTGGTCCCATGTAGATCTCAGTCCCCAGCGCCGCGACTGCCCCGCTCACCAGCCCAGTTGGACTCCTCTGGGTGGCTCCAGAGGGTCGCTCCAACCCCCAAAACCAAAGCCCGCTGCAATCCCCCACGGCCCTGGGCAGCCTGGCTGTGCTGCGCTCGTAGGACTGAATCTCAGCAGCTCCCGCCGACTTTGCGCAGCAGCCCCTACACGTCGCCGGGATGCCAGAGGTGGCGAGGCGCCAAGGTGCAGCCCTGGCCGGCAGCACCCAGTCTCGTCCTCCACATCTTCCGCACCAGCCCCCATCTGCCCTCTCGCCTGGAGACCCCCCAACTCCCAGGTCCCGTCGCCACAACCATTGGGACTTACCGAGGGCGCCACGCCGCCTCCGGGTCTGCGCGCTCCAAGGCGGAGCCAGGAAGCCCGCCCGCGCCAGGGCAGCCTCTGGCGTCCACAACCAGCTAGTAGCTCCCACCCCACCCCCGCCGGGCTATCAACACGCCCGCGCCGCCAGAGCGGTCCGGACTTACCTCCGGGACAAGGTGACCCGGCTGTTGCGCCCAAGCGGCCGCCCGCACGTCTCCGGAGGAAGCGAGCATGCGGGGCGGTGCGGCACCCGCCTCTTCTTCTCAGCTCCCTGGCTCTCTCCTCTTCTGCCCTCCCCTCCGCTCGGCTCCCCTCCGCACGGCGCGGCTCTTCTCCACTCGCGGATCCCCGCCCTGTGCTCGCCGCCAACGCCCCCGGCTGCCCCGCGCGCTCTGGAGCGCTGGGCGCGGGGCAACGGCGGCTGCCCGGGCGGCGAAGAACCGAGAGCGGTGGCACCGGGGTGGAGCCGAATCTTTTCGTCCCTTGGGAAAGGAAAGGGTGCGGGGAGACTCCCGTGGCGCGGCTGGCTGGCGCGTTGGGCGAGGGGATCCCGGGGGTCCACCGCTTCGCTAGCCCGCGCCTGCGGGAGGCAGTGTCCGCGGGTACCCCAGGGAGGATGGCCAAGAGGAGAGGGAGCGGCCCGCGAGAAGGTAGCCGCCAACTTTGCCCTAGGCCAGTGGAGCCCTCGCGGATGATAGCGTCTGGTTAGTGGCCTGGGGCCAGTGTCTGGATTTGTGAGGGCGACGGAGGCTGGGGGATGGGGGACTGTCTCTGGGGACTAGAAGGACAGGAATTTGCAGCCCGACTCCGGGAAACGATGGCTCCCCTCGGTCCTAAAGGCCTCCCCAGGCTCGGGTTCGTTTTTGAAGTTCAGAAGAACCCACTCTATAGGTACAGTGAATGATAAACTCCTGACCCGTTAAGCCAGGATAAAGGCAAAAGCAGGCGCGGAGCCCGCACTCTGAGACCCTTCGGCTCATAACCAGCCTGTAGTTGGCGCATAGCGGGCCCACAGCAGTTGGAAATGCAAGGAAAGTAGGGCGTAGCCGGGCGAGGGGCTTGGAGGTGGGTATAGTGGTGGTGTGGGGAGTAGGTAGAAGGTACAGGGGAGCCGAGGAAAGGCCACCTACCAAAGACAGTCTGCATTTCAAACGTTGGGGGAGGCTGAAATAAGGGTCTTTTTATTTTAAGTTTCAGAGGACAAACTGTGAAAGATTCACCCTTTCTTTGAGGATCAAAAGTTATTTAGAAAAAAAAAAAAAAAACTCTGCCACCCTCTTTGAACAGCAGGTGGAAACTCGCTGCATTGAGCCCCAGTCAGGCCAACCCAGGCTGGCGCCTTGGTGGTCAAGACTAGTTAATGCCCCAGGGTTCCAAGGTCCGTAGCTCTCCTAGGTGCAGAGCTCTCACCACCACATACACACTGCCTGAAAACCAAGCTTTTGCCCCTCAGAAGCCCTGCGTCTTGCCCAGGTTTCCTCTGATGAGGTTTGCACCAGGCAGGAGTTGGAAATGATGCGGGGTCCCTCCTGCATTCCCTGAGGTTCTGTGGAAGCCCTGCATCCAATGTGAATGCTAAAATTCAGAGTGCCACCAGAAGGAGGCATTGGTGGTGAAGGAGGAGCACATCCGTGAATCCTGCAAATACTTGCATAGCTCTTTGCTTGGACACAATCTGAGAGAATCCTCACTTACACCTGAATATTATCCTCATCTGCATCCCAGCAGCATCTAGGCATACCTGGAGTTCCTTCCTCTGGATCCTCAAACAGTCAGAAAAGGGTATTGTGCATTTCTCCTGTCTAGCAGAAAGTTTTTCTTTGGAGGAAAATGCCACTAAAGCAGCTTACTGTTCCTAGGTCCTTTCCTGAACAGAACATTCTCTCATCCAAACTGCTAGGCTGAGCAAATATTGTTAGACCCATTTGAGGTAGAGAATTAATATCCCAATTTACCAGGTGAAGAAATTGAGGTTTAAACAGGCTCACTGAGATTCCCATAGTTACCCAATATTTGGGAGTCACCTGAAACTGTTGTTCCCTACCTCTAGGGCAGTGCTATTTTCATACTCCAGTCTCTGGGTTGGTTTTGGAGGCAGGTATTGTTTTGCCAGCAGAACACCTGTCTGGATTACAGCCAGGATTTGCCTTTCCTCTAAGGTACTGTTTGAACTTTAAAATTGAGCTTTTTCTAATATAGCAGGCAAGTACATTGTGGGGAGGGGGAGGGAGCATAAAACATAACCACAGGTCCCTGCTGGTTCTTCTCTCTCCAAAAATGAGGGTGGCAGAAGTTAAAGGAAGAAAATACCTTTGGATTTGCCTCCAGAATTGAGTTCATGTCTTAGGTACTTTGAAAGCTTTCCTGTGGTTTCTTTGGAACTCTGCATCCAGGCCTTCCCAGGGGATGTGTTGAGCATAGAATTCTTTCTATCCACAGAGAGATACCTTTATCCAACCTTGTATTGGCTGGATACATAATAGATAGATAGATAGATAGATAGATAGATTTTTTTTAAGTGGGCTTGTATTTCTGAGAAAACTTCTAAGGTGTAGTACTCTTAATCTCTATCATCCAATTTGCCATTTAAACCTCCACATCTTCTTACTTAATTGTGGAATGAATATGCAACTTCCAGCTGAAGGATGCCCTCCTCTAGTTGCTGTATTTTATACCTGCATAGATTTTGCATGGGTATATCCCAAGTTGAGCAAATGCTTACTGATGGATAACTATTGGAGACAATAACCCACTGGGCTGAGGTGTCAAAAAATAGATGTCTCCTGACAAATGAAAGTAGTTCGAAAAAAATGAAAAAAAAAACCACTTTTTTTAATGGCATCCCCTTCACCTTCCCTATACAGTTTTATATTTCTGCAATCTAAATGGGCCTTCCATTTCATTGCAAAAGAAACTTGATTCCTATGATGCTGGAGATCATGTGTAAACAGGGAGATACTGCATGCTGCTGTAGATGAGGCAGCTCAGGAAAGAGATTTGGGCTCCCAGTAGGCTCTCCAGTTGATCTGGAATAGTAGCAGCACCCCTGGGCCAGTTTCTCACAACACAGGAATGTGAGGAACCCTAGTTGTTGCTCAGAATGTGATCATAACTATTTTGCTGATATCACACTGAAATAAAGGTTTCAAGAAAGCCAATGAAGAGCTGTTGCATATCAGGCAGCAACAGCAGCCAGTAGAAACTGCAAAATCTTCTGGAAATTGGCTAACCTTCTCAACAATGCTTATCTCTTAAAAGAAATTACAGAACTCTCAGAGCTGAAAGAGGTCAGTGGGGCCAATTCCTGTGTTGTGAGGAACTGTCACTCAGGCGCTGAGCAAGCTGTCAAGCCTTTGGCCAGCTTTCAGGAGAAGCCGCTACAAGCTCAGAGATTGGTGATGTGATAAGGAAAAACACAGATTTAAGAATTTTTCAAATAGGAAATATTCCCCATATGTCTTAAACTAAAAAGTTTTAGACTTTGAGATTACAAAAAGTATCAGATTGCTATGAATAGTGTTTGTGGGTCAACAGTGCCCAGTAAGAAACCATCTTTAGATCACAGCCTCCAATGTTGATTGTAATACCAAAGGGGAAAAAAAGTACATGATTTTAAAGCTACCCTATTAACCTAGCTTCGTTTTTTTCTCCTCTGGTCTGTTATTAAATTGTTTGTCTTAAGTTTATGAGATCCAAGAACTGAAAATTGTGCTGACTTGTTAAAGTTGAATCTTGTTGACTTAAAGGGTAGAAAGATGATCATTCTAATGTTCAGTATGGACATGGTGGGGGGAGGCTCTGAGGAAAATATGAATGATTGTCAAAAACAAAGCAAAAAAGTTTTAAAATCGAAAAAAGTGATAATATGTTGACACAAATTTAGAAGAGGAAAAACAAAAGACATAATCAAATGTCTGACTATTAGATAACCTTGGCAACCACCACCTAATCCAAACCTTTGATGTCACGGGTAAGGAAACGGTTCTAGAGGGGCTGGGGCTGGGAGTCACTCCATGTCCAGTTTACTGACTGCCATCAGCAGTCTCCACATCCATTATTATCTCTTTGGAAAGAATCACGGAAGAAAGACAGTATGTTCTAAGCAACTGCTACAGTGCAAGTATATCAGTTATCTATTGCTGCATAACAAACTACACCAAACTCAGTGGGTTCGAAATGACAGCCATTTATTTGTTTGTTCTCAGGGTTAGCAATCAGGGCTGAACCAGCTGAGATGGATTACCTGTGCTCTGCATGCTGGCTCTGTGGTCAGCTGGCTATCAGTGGCCTCACATGCCTGGTGGTTGGTTGGGTATGTCTTCAATAGGTCAGCCCCAAGTCCTTCAGAACACTCTGGCTACAATGTGCCCAAAGCAGCAAGGTAAGGTCAGTCACCATGCACATAAATTTTTAGGCTGACATTGCATTGTCTCACTGGCAATTGAAGCCAAGCAAGTAGCCAGCCTAGATTTAGGAGATGGGGAAAATGGGCTATGCCTTCTGATGGGTGAAGCCATAAAGTCACATTGAAAATGGGCATAAGATAAAGAATGAGGAATGTATGGCCATTGTTTGCAATCAACTACATCTGGCAATGAGGTAAGTTCTTTATAAACATAACCTGATTGAATCTTGATCAGAACTCTGTAGAGTCAGCCGGGATGATCCCAGAGAATTAAGAAGCTATACATTGGGGAATCTTACCTGTCCCCACCTAGCTAGGTAGTGGTGAGCAGGGCTCAGTCTAGGCCTGTCTTCAACTTTCCTCCAATGATCAGTGTGAATAGAGGGCACCAATGAGAGGTCAGCTAAGTGCTTATTGGGGAGGTTCAAAACTCTGACCTTGGAGCCATCACTTTCTGTCACTCTGTCCTGACTGATAGAACTGAGCATCCTCATATCTAAAATAAGCATAATTAGGATATTTGCTGCCTGGCATTGTACTAGGCAGGGATGTGTGTAGAGCGATCAGAGTGTTTTTCTAAGCAGAGTTGACTGGTTATTGTTCTCACAGACAGTTGACAATATGGGTTGCTGGATGCTTTTTCCAAGAAAGAAAAAGGAATGGAAAACCCATTCCTCTTTTCTTTTGGCACAAAGAAGATGCTGACATTGAAGGTTTTCCATCAAAAAGTCCTTTCTACTTTTTTTGTGGCACTGGGGTTTAAACTCAGAGCCTCAAGCTTGCTAGGTGGGAGCTCTACCACTTGAGCCACTTGGCCAACCCCCATAAAAGGTCTTTTCATTCTGTCCCCTTCTTGTTTCAAGGAGGGCAGAGGCTGTGTGTGGCACACATTGTTGTGTCAGCTCAGATGTCCCCAGGTTCCCTTGAATGATTCCATGTGCCTGCTCCCAGCTTCTCTGCTCTTTGCTGCTGATGGTTCCAACCTGCAGGTACCTTTAGCATTCCTCTCACTCCTGGGACTGCTGTAATTTCTCTTATAAAAGCAGGAAAATGTTGGTGATCTGTTTTTCTCAGTTCTAGACCTTTACATTCAGAGCCTGAGAGATACATTGGGCCTGCCTAGGATGATGGGAAACGCAGCATGGTACAGTGACAGGAGACAGATCCCTGAGTCAGGCCAGACCAGGTTCAACTCCAGCTTATCTGTCCTTTACCTGGGTGACACTCAGCAAGCTCCTCAAATACCAAGCAAGGTCCTATAAATATCAGTCTTTCTATAGAACTGGCATAATTGCATTGACCATGGAGGGCTGGTCCAACCACCTGACAGCAGTGTCCATGTTGAATAGGAGCGGTGATTATTGTGGGCATTGAGGGTAGATATACTGGTGAAGAAACCCTTCAAAGGTCTCTCTCATTCCTCAGGACCCAATTGGAGCCAAAACAGCAGGTTTTGCTGACTGTTCTGTTTCCTATGCCCCGCCCCCACTTGCTGGAATGGTGTCCTCCAGTGGAACTGGCAGTTTCACAAACCTTAATTGGATGAGCTTTGCCACACTTCTGGAAAGCACAAGTGCTAAAATATCCAGAAAGAGGTGACACCTGACCTGTGTCTCTTTTCCTGAAACCAGAGATAGAGGACTCAGGCAGATCATTTATTTGGGGCATAATCCCAGGGAGAGGTAGTGAGGAGCCAGTAAGTAGTTAGGGGATGAGGTCAGTACATGGAAGAATGCCTGAGCTGGTCACCACCATGGGTAAAAACTGGTTCCCCACCCCCTGGGAACATCTATAGAATGAAGAGTCACCCAGCCAAGGAGAAAAAAGGAAATGCAACTCCCTCAGCCTCTATCAGGGCCGAGGAAGCAGTGCCTGAAAGTGTGTCAAGCAGGTTCCCTCTGGCATAAGAGAGATGTCTAACTAAGAACCAGGGAAGTTTGCCATGGATTACTGCCTGAAATTCCTGCATCCCCCAATCCTACCCTAAAGTTCTGGTGTGCATTCTGGGCTGGGAAGGAAGAAAGGAAAGAAGGGAGAGAAAAAGAGAGCAAAGGGGAGAGAGAGAGAGAGAGAGGAAAAGAAAGGAAGAAAGTGAGAGAAAGAAAGGAAGGAAGGAAGAAAAACAGCAAAGAAAAAAAGAAGAAAGAAAGTCTACAAGACTTTAGGTATCAAATTGATCTTTCTCTGAAGGCGTCCCTGTGTTGAGACGGGGCCACAAGTCACTCATATCTTGCAGCTTACATCCGATAAACATGCAGGAAAGAAGTTTTGTAGTTTTGTTTATGTTTTATCCAAGTGGGGTAGATCTTGGGCCTTTGTCATTAAACAGCTCCTCACACATGAAGCAACCAGAAATTAGGTAAGAAAGATCCAAGTTCAAGTGCCCTCATCACATTCCATACAAGCTTTGTGGATCCCTTCGTCTGTGGTCCTGCTTAGCTTTAACCTTTCACCAGCTCTTCTGCTTTCTCCAGACCTTAATAATTCACTTCCTCATTCTAGATTGTCACTTGACCTGAACACATTTGATTCCCATTTTCCTGAACATTTCTGGCTATGCAGATGACAATCAGCTTATCTACACAGAGCCTCTAGCACCCAACTCCTATGTTACCAGGGTGGCCAATCCACATATGCCCCAGACACCTGTCACCTCTGTCTTGCCTGGGCAGATGGCTTCTCTTTGCATTTCACCTAGTTAACAATTTCTATGATACAATTAAATACCCAATAATATGTATCTGTTATGATGACAAAATTAAATATCATAATAATAAGCATCTCTTAAGATTTTTTAATTTACTTGAAAGTTGTAAAATGGAATTGTTTCCAATGACTTTTGGAGAAAGAAGAAAAGAAGAGAAAAAAAAAACAGATCAGCTGTGAGATCAGAATTTGTAGCATGTGCTCAAAAACACTTGCCTCAAAAAATACATACAGACATTCACTGCAATCCATGCACCAAACTACAGAGAGACATGCCGGTTCATCAAATGAAAGAAGACAGCATTTTCCTTGCTGTACAAAAGAACTACATGCATGACAATGGCTCCAACATAATAAAAATCTGAAAGGTTGGGATTCTTAAAAACACTGTTGGAGTAGAACTAACCATTTAAACATGCCATTAATTATTAGCGTGATTTCTGGCACTTCTTCCTAAAAAGGCCTAAGAACTCAGTTTTGGCTCAAGAAGATGTATTTTTTGCTGCCTTTGCTTTTTTTTTTTCTACAAAAAAGTTCTATTGCAAAAATAACCACTTCTGTGATTTTGCAGGATGTGGAGCTAGAAGGAAAAACACAAAGGTAAGCAATTTCCTTTCTGTGATTCCCAGTTTATCACTCATGCTTTAAAGAAAGAATGGCTCTTAAACAAAGGGACTTAGGCAGGTGTCTGGGCCCAACCCTGGCTCTCTCCCACCCCACTTGTACTCCTGGGTTATTTATCCTGCAGATCAGCATCAGCACCAGAGGACTCCTGACTGCATGACCACAACTGGCCTGGAAACCTTACCTCCAGGAGTCCCTTTAACATGGTTTGCTAGATTTTGGCACCCACATCTCATGAAGGTCACATCCCATACCAGCAACTAAACGTGGCTAGGCAGAATCTCTCCGCTCTGGCTGGCAAAAGATAGAGTCCCTTTGATTCAAGAACCACCTAAAAACCCAGGATTTATCAGAAGGGTTGTCACCAGCTTGTCAGATGTGCTGAAATCATAACCCCATTTGCAGTCATGGGGGAATAACAGGAGAAAAATGATATAACAAAGAATGGAAAAGCTGTCATATCCACAATGGCAGAGCCATCCACTTTGAGAGACCAAGTCACTAGATGCCCTCTTTGCTTGCCTGTGAGTCTGTTAGCTTGCTGAGCAAGCTTTTGCAGGTATCCACTGCCGGGCAGGTAATGAAGGGGGAAAGTGAGCGTGCCAAGTGTGTCCCTGCCTGTGTGTGCCAGTGAACAACAATGACAACAGGTAGGTGACTGAAGGGGAGATGTGAAGGTCCCAGTGGACAGAGAAGGAGGGAATGACTGAGATGACTGAGATCTGGGCGGTAAGCAGGGAGTCTGGCCTGTGTGGTGGTGCTTTTGTACATTGGGGAGTGGGAGAAGGTGGTATACCTAGGAACTGAGTTGCTCTTGTGGGCTTTTAAGTCTGAAGAAGAATGGAGTACCAGGTTGTGTGAAGTGAGGGTGGAGAAGTGGACAGTGGGCTGATTACTAAAGGTCTCAAATCAAGTTTAAGGAGGTGGGGCATCATCCTAGGCAATGATCAGCCTCTGACTAGAAGAATGGCAGAATCAGATTTGTGTAGGAAAGCCTTGAATAAATCTTCCACAGGCAGCAGGGAGATGAATCCATGTTGAAGATTCTTGTTACGGCTTTGAAATAATCACATTCCATTAGCCACACTCTTTGCAATGTGTTTCTCTTACAAAATCTCCTGAAAACAAGTGTCCTGACTGTGCTTAGGGCAAACCCTGGAATTTCCATTTCTCCTTCTGGACTCTTGGGCAGGCATGCTTTTCCACCTCCCCCTGGTCTGCCCCACCCTGGCTGCATGGCCATCTTATGTACCCACAGGCCCATCTCCAACATCACCATGTCCTCATCCTCAGAACATAGAATTAGGGCCTCTCCTTTTTTTTTTTTTCCTTTTATTATTCATATGTGCATACAAGGCTTGGGTCATTTCTCCCCCCGCCCCCACCCCCTCCCTTACCACCCACTCCGCCCCCTCCCTCTCCCCCCCACCCCCTCAATGCCCAGCAGAAACTATTTTGCCCTTATTTCTAATTTTGTTGTAGAGAGAGTATAAGCAATAATAGGAAGGAACAAGGGGTTTTGCTGGTTGAGATAAGGATAGCTATACAGGGAGTTGACTCACATTGATTTCCTGTGCGTGGGTGTTACCTTCTAGGTTAATTCTTTTTGATCTAACCTTTTCTCTAGTTCCTGGTCCCCTTTTCCTATTGAGGGCCTCTCCTTCTTTAGGATGAAAGTCCTCCTCCTTGTCTCTCTGTAGGCCATGGTGCTTCTTGCCTGGAGCACTGTTAGGCAATCAACAACAGACCACATTTATAATGGTGCACCTGTGAAATTATAAAGGAACTGAAAAATTTCTATAGCCTGCAATGTGTTTGTGTTTTAAGCTAAGTATTATTACAAAGAGTCAAAAAAATTAAAAATTAAAAGTTTGTAAAGTTACATTAGGCTACAGTTAATTTATCATTGAAGGAAGAAAACATTTTTAATACATTTACTATAGCCTGAGTGCAGTGTTTGTAAATGTACAGCAGTGGACAGTGTGTCCTAGGCCTTCACACTCTCTCCCCACTCACAGACTCACCCATGGCGCTCTTCAGACTTGCACTGGAGTCTCTGTAGGTATACTGTTTTTAAATCTTTTATATCATACTTTTACTTTACTTTTTTATATGTTTAGACATTCAAATACTTAACAGTGTGTTACAGTTACCCACAATTCACCACAGTAACATGCCATATGGTTTGTAGTGTAAGAGAGCTAGAATGTACCATATAGCCTGGGTGTATAGCCAGCTGTACCATCTAGTTGTACATAAATACACTTTGTGATGTTGGTACAATGACAACATCACCTAAACAACATATTTCTCAGAATATGTCAGGGTTGCTAAGTGATGCATGCCTGTATCTTCATAGTGTTATTGACTGGAAGACATTGGAGCATAAGGACACATGTGTGCACAAGAGGGGCATTCGAAGTGGCTCTGATGACCTGTGGCTGCATCTCATCCATGGCAGACTCACTCCAAGCTAAAAGGCATCAGAGAGCTGAATGTGGCACAGCTCAATTATTTGGGAACATTTGTGTGTATTTTGTGACTTTTTTCCTCCTATACAAATGTATTTGGCAATTAAAAACTTGAATTATCTGTAATAATAATGTACATTGTCTTGTCAAGAAACCCTAGTTAAGCACCTAAAAAACTCAACAGGTAGAAAAATACTTTATTTTTAAATAATAGGAATTTCATTCTTACAGTTCTGGAGGCAGGAAATCCAAGATCAAGGTGCTGCCACAAGGTGAGGGCTCTCTTCCTGGCTTGCAAACAGCCAAGTTCTCACTGTGTCCTCAGTAGGTGGAAAGCTACAGAGCTGAGGCATCTCTTCTTATAAGAACACCAGTCCCATCCTGGGGGCCCCACCCTCAGGATTTCATCTAACTCTCAGTACCTTCCAAAGGTCCCATCTCCAAATACTATTACATTGAGGTTCAGGGATTCAACATATGAATTTGGAGGGAGATAAGAATCATTCAACTCATAAATAGTGTAAAATAATCATAATTGCTGCACTAAGAGGGAAAACAATTTCCAAAAGCACATGCCTTTTTTTCTGCAAACCTCAGAACTATCACCCTAATTATCAGGACAAAGGCAAATACAACCAGGGAACCCATAACTTCCAGAGGTGGCACTTAATCCTTGCATCTGCTTCTATTCTCAGGGAAGTATCTGAGCCAGGGGCCACAGGAGGGGGCCTGCATGGCTGAACCTGAACAGCCTCCCAGCACAGACTCCAAGACACAGCCTAGGGTGTCCAGAGGCCAGAGTGTGTGATGCAGACAAAGCAGCTTTGCCCCTTCGCTGCTCCCACTCTACCAAATCAGCGGCAATTTGTGCTTAGCCAGTGTGTTCTGACCAGCCTCCCTCCGGAATTTCCTGATTGCTTCTGCCTGGTCTCCCTCACTCCAACCTCTCCAGATCAAGTCCACCTGCCTTCCCTGCTGACCAGTTCAAGCAGACATTCAAAGAAGGTCAGAATAAGTCAAGGAGCCACAAATGTTCTAAGGTGACAAAATAGGCTGACCTACCAGCTTAAAGGAATAGAACCAATAATACTTTTCTGCTGAGAAGAAAGGGAGCCTGTGTCTTGCTTTTATTTGAGTCCATAACCATCTTCAGGCCTGTGAATCCTCATTGCCCTGTAAACAGCCTGTAAACCAAAATCAAAATAGCAAAATAAGAATGAGCTGACTTGCACTCTCATTTCAAAAGAAGGCTCTGATGGCAGTCCCTTTGCAACCTTGAAGAGAGAGGACAGAGCCGGGGCACATGCACGTGCTGTGCAGGAGCAAGGGGACTGGTCCCAGGCCTGGGGCTCCCATCTGCTGCACCTTCTGCTGTAGCCACCTTGGGCCAGGTCCTTCCCTTACAGGGCCATATCCTGCACTGTCTTGAAGAGAAAGTGAATTAGCATGTGAGGAAAATGTGAGGCGGCATGAAGCCCAGCATAGACATCGGTTCTCAGTGTACACACATCTGCTGTTCATGGTACAGAAGAAGCCATTGGTGACCACAGGAGAGGGAGGGGAGAGTCTGAGGACTCAGACCTGCTGGGCATTTGGGACCCTCAGCCTAGGCCTGGCACCTATGGAGTCTCCTTCACTGGTACTGGCTGTCCTAAGTGATGATAGCATTACTGCACAGGCGGCAGATAAGGCCACAAGACTCCCAGGGACTGGTCATGTGTGCAGGGGATACATGGGCTCACACTCACAAAAAGCAGGTGTGCTCTGAACCATATTCCTAAGCCTGTACTTCCCCTCATTCCATCTGATTTTCCACTCTCTAAGGACTGATCTCTCACTTATTTTCAATTTTCTTTTGACTTTGGACTTGGTGCCATTTTCCTGGCTCAGACCTCAGTTTCTCTCAACAGCAATTCTGGTGCTTCACTAACTGCGTGGCCCTGGAAAACGCCTCTTGGCAGGGAATAGGATCCTGCCATGTGTGAGCAGGGGAAGGGGCAGCACTGGGAGCTCACGTGGCCTTCAGGACTCAGAGGTGGGGTACTCACATGTGGAAAGTGGCAGAAATGATAGTTGCCTTGAGGCCCCTGATTCTGGGTTTTCTCCTGTCCACAGCCGCAGTTAGGACCACAGCAGGCATCTGCCCTCACTGACCTTGGAGTGTGCTCCATCTGCAGGCTGTGTGCAACAGTGAGCAGATGACAACTCCCAGCAGTTAGTGCCACACTGGTACCCAAAGAGCTGGCTGGGCAGGTGTCAATGTGTACAGTCTGTTCTGCTTTACACATCTCTTTCTCTGCTTGTGGAAAGTGGCTGGGGTATGCAAACCACAGCATAATATTGGGTTCTGGACATAGGTAGCCCCCACCCATTCTGAGATTTCCATACCTTTCTGAAAGCTCATTTGTACTGTCAAAGAAAGAGCCATTCATTTTTTCAGAAAGGAAGGGAGAGAGCAAGAGAGGGAGAGAAAGAGAGAGAGACCAGAAGGCAGGGAGGGAGATGAAGTGCGCTGAAGGTTTGGCTCATGTGGAATATGAGCCTAAGATCCTAAGGAAGGAAACATGCAACAAAACCTACTTTTGTTCTGGGTCTGGGAAGTGGCAACTTAATCAGTTTGTCAATTTTCCAACTGCCAAAAGGAGATGCTAATTTCCAGATTTTACCTTTGGGAGAATGAATGGGCAAGCTTGCACAGCACTTGCATGATGGAAAGTGCTATGTCAATAGCTGGGGGAATTATAAATAGTACAAGCTGCCTCGTCAGAATGCTTGGGGTATCCCATGATGGTGATAACAACAAAAATCCCCAGAGCCATTCTAGTTGGTGTTTCCTGATTCTGTCTCTGGCTCAGTGGCAAAAGCTCTGAGTGTGTCCAGATCCATGGACCACACTGTGCACCTACTGAGGTAGGGACAACAGCACTGCCATTGTTCACGCGAGGAAGTAGATACAAAAGAGGTTGAACATTGTCCTAAAGGCACTCAGCTAGACAGGGTTATAACCTGGAGCAATATGATACTGGGGTCCCCTTTTAAAGATGAACTACGTCCTCTGCCCTAACATAGGGCCAAGGGGAGCTGGCAGATGTACTCATCTGGTTTTGTTTGATCTTCCTCTCTCTATGGACTTCTGTCCTCAAACCTTCATACTCCAGAGTCACTCAGGAAATGTCCTTGATGCCATGCTTTATCTGTCACAGCAACTCATTTCAGAAGGGACCTGGGAAACTCTGTAATGCAACTTCCCAGGTATAGAGACAAACACCCCTCCTTGGAGTCTCCTGAGGGCTGCCATTCATTGTCATGCTAGTCTTTTCTATGTCTTCCCTGCTCGCTTAGTCATGGAACGAACCATTGTTCTCTTTGTAATAAGTCTTTCTTTACTTGCTCAGTTACTGACTCACTACTTAGTCTTCTCTTGGAGCTAAATATTCTAATTCTGACTACATTCCTTTCAGAATTTACTTCCCCAACTCTACCAATTTTACTTACTGTACACGTGTAGATGCCTCCCAGGCCCCTATCCCTTCTGATGAGTGACAAAGCAGACTAGGTTCTGTCTGTGTGGGTGTTGAACTAGTCACTGGGGCCCATCATAGTGCACCCTGACAGTCTGACCTGTGCTCAGTCCCTGCAGCTTCTGCAGGCTTATCTCCTAACTCCAGCATATGCACTGCCTTCAGAGGGCCAGTGCAGCTACTAGCTCAGAGAGCTGGGAGTGCCCATGGACTTCTGTTCTCTCTGGTGGCTGGTAACCAGGAGCTGACAGGCTGGAGCAGGAAAGGCCAACTCCTTGGCTTCAGGGCAGGACAAACTCAGGCCTCCCTTGCATTCCAGAGCCCTCTGTAAGGCTGGGTTGAAGCTCTGCCAGCAGGATTTTCCCTGAAATTATTCCTTATTTGACTTCATCAGCTCCCTGTCTCTTCTCTTCCTTCCTTGGGCTTTTTTTTTTTTTTTCCTATCATCAATCACTTGTTCTTATACTTGGATTTGTTAACTGAACAAGTTATAACTTCCTAAGACTCTATAGCTAAGGTGCATAAAGGTAAAGTGCTCTAGGGAGCCAGTACAATGTCCTGCTCATAAGTTAGATCACCTGGAGCCAAAAGGCTGCTCTGCCACTTATCAACTCTGTGTGCTTGAGAGAGAGAGAGACTGGTGACTCTGGGCAGGTTACTTAACCTGAACCTGTAAACTTGGGACAATAATAACTGCTTCATTTTAGACCAGCTTGGATTAAGTGGAGCCCTGCATGTGCTTGGAATGGCGCCTGGTGCTAGTGTTCAAAATATTTTAAATATGTTATAAATCAAATGATCTCTGTCCTGTACACTTTTTCCATTGAAATCAGAACTCTGAAGGCATCTTGGGATGTTCCTAGGGGAATCCAATCCCTATCAGGGATGTAAAAATCCCCTTTCTTGCTGTCTGAAATTGAGAACAGGTGGGGAGTCCCACACATCAGGATAACGTCCTTGACATCCTGCAAAGGAACATGGGAAGCTGGGAGAGGTGAAAAGAATCAGGCACCCCAGCTTCTAGACTATGGGGCACAGAATGACAAGGACAAGGACCAGTACCCACCTTTGCTAAGGGTCAGCTCACCCCATGGAGTGGGGAAGGCGGGGTGAGCAGGCATTCATCCCTGGACTAAAGGGTGAGAACAAAAATGAAGTAATTTACTTTTCCCTTTGACTCATGCGGCAAACACTGCTTTATAATTAGAGGATTTTTCCAGGGAGGGAACATCAGAAATTTATGGCACCAGAGCCTGCTTATTGGATGCCCGCACATAGGAGAAAAAAAGGACGAAACACTTAGGGAAATTACAAGCCATTTAGAAAATAAATCCCCAGGGAACCTTTTGAATTTCAATAGGCAGAGGACAACTGCTATTTTTCTACTCTATTTTCCTGTCTCCGTTTTTGGCCCCCAGTCAGTCCACACTGGCAGTGTTCTTTGATTATTCATGAGCAGGATTGCCTGAGCACTCTCAAAACTGCCTAGAAAAGGTGGAATCTGACTACACAGAAAGCACCTTGCCTTCAGATGAGTAGTCAGGCAAGAGACTCAGTTCACTCCTTTCGTAAGCGCAAGATGTTTTCTTAGTTGTTGCACAGGATAAAGCAAGGATTAAAATAGCCTGTCTGGTGAGGGTTCACAACCCAGGAGTGGGGAAAAGATAAAGAGAAGTATTTTCAAAGCAAACAGAGAGAGTATTGGGAAGGAATTGCAGAGCTGCAGGAGACTGCAGGGTGGGGGTGGGGGGCGGGTGTCAAAAAAGGAAAATTTTGCCTGATCCTAAGGGTTGGGGCCACACACAGCCCCACCCCAAGGGGCCAAAGGATGGTCTCTACCCAGTCAGCTGGTTGCTAGACAACTGAAAAGAGCCCCTGGGGTCACATCTCTTGTCTCCAGAGGAGGTCTTTGTCATTAAGCATTTAGTGTAAAAAAACTTTGTAACTATCTACACTGGGGTATTGCTCATTGGTAGAGCACTTCCCTAGCATTTGCAAGGCTGTGCCTTCAATCCCTAGCATGCTTCCAGATACTGTGTTTTATTATATTGTCATATAACTTTGAGATCAATTTAGGATTTTTTTTTATATAAAACATCTTCCCAGAAAGAAAATTCTAGTTTATTACACCACAAATGGAGACCGTGAGGATAAAACTCGGGCCAGCTCAAGGAAATGGTTGGTTAGCTGTAGCTGGGTTTGATTTGGAAGAAGTGTTGTGAACATTTCCCTACGAGCCTTTGAGTTGGGATGTGACATGTGGATCTTTCTGGTGAGAGATGTGCTGATATGAACTTGGCTCAAGACCCCTCTCTTCTTACTAAGTGCTTTGTTGACAAAGCACTATTCTAAACAAGTTCCCATGCTCTTTTCTAGTCCCACCACTGGTTATGTAGCTAATAAAATCAGCATTTTGGGGGATGGTGGTGGTTACTGGAGTTTAAACTCAGGGTACTGGAGTTTGCCTGATGTTTGCTAGGTACATGCTCTACCACTTGAGTTACTCCCCCAGCCCTTTTTCTTTGGTTATTTTTGAGATAAGTTCTTACACTTTTGCTCAGGCCTGTCTGGACTATGATCCTCCTACTTATACTTCCCATGTAACTAGACCATCATGACCAGCTTTTTTTTGTTGTTGAGATAGTGGTCTTGATCACTTTTAATCAAGGTTACCTGACTGGCCTGGAACCTTGATCCTCCTGACCTCTACCTCCCAAGTAGCTGGGATTTCAGCTGTGAGTCACCACAACCAGACAAAATCAGCATTTTTCATGATTGTCTATGATCAGTTTCCTGGTTTTAATTTCTAATTGGATGCAGCATCACTATGTTGCATTATTAAGAATAAATCATTTGATTCACTAATTCATATTCTTAATGCATCTCATTCTTTGCAAAAATTTTTGGCTGATTCATTAAACTGTGCTTAATAGATTGAGTTCTAATATTAATTATGCAATGGTCTCACATTAAAATAAAAATGAGTAGCTAATTTGGAGGGACCAGAGAGCTTTCAGATTCTACTTCCCTGGCTGGCTGTAAGGCAGCTGCAGAGTAATCATGTGTATTTTCATTTGACTTTTCTGAATGTTCTTCTTCTTTTTTTTTTAGACAGGGTCTTTCTATTTACCCTAGCATGGCCTCATACTTTTCATTCTCCTCTCCTCAGTCTCCCAAATGTTGGCATTATAGATGTATGCCACCATGCCTGGCTCTGAATTTACCTCTTTTTGCATGGATTCAAACTTGCTTCTACAACTATCTTCTGATTAATGCTGAGAGAGAAAATCAACATGCTTTCCTGTTTCTATGTTAAATAGTACTGGGACCAAGCAAAAGTAAACAATCAGACACAGCAACAACTTGGTTGGATGCTGTAAGCAATCCCTATCCCTGGAAGATAAGACCCAACAGAAGATTCTACTCATCAGAGTTCAGTTAAATCTCCTCCTTTTGCCATCCCCACAGATCCAAAACTATTTAATCATAGACTCTGCCAAGTGCCACTGGTTCCTCACTTTTTAAGAATTACCTTAATAATCACTGACCTACCAATAAACAGAGTTCCCTGTCTTTGTCCTGTGCATTGCTAATCCCATCAGGGAGTGGTCATCAGATGATTGTCCTTTTGAGGAATTGGGGGTCAACAAGTATCCCAATCACTACAACTTTTCTCAGGGCTGAAATCTGCACTCAAGATAAGTGGAAAGTCCCTTGGCATCACATTTGATTCATATTAGTAGATTTAACAAACACTGATTTTAAATCAGAAATTCTGGGTATGATACATTGGTATTCTTTAAAGCTCATATGCGATGCTTATGTGCCTCCAAGGTTGAGAACCACTGGAAGAGAAGGTTGACAGTTGCCACTTGATTATTCAATATTCATTTTCATTAACTATATATTGCCTGTCTTATACATTGACCCAAAAGTGCCAGGCACTTTTGGAAATAAAATATGCACAGGATTGGCTTGATCCCTGTACTCAACAACTTCTATTGGGAGAAGAAAGAGAGAAATCACAAGGTCAAGGTATGTTTTGGGAAGACGATGAAGACAGGACAATGTGAGGAGGAGACAGTTTGGACAGTTATCCCACATTACATTGATGGTCAGAGGAGACCTAAAAAAGGTGACCTGAGGGCTGAGATTGAGTGACAAGAAGGGGCAGCCATGTGAGTGTCTGGGAGCAAGCACACCAGGTGGAGGGAAGAGCAGGACTTGGGCCTGGAGTCAGGCAAGAGCTTGGGTTATTTGAAGCATAGAAAGCAAAAGATGGTGCAGCTAGGCTGCTCTGGGCAGGAGGAGAGTGGCATAAATACAGCTAAAAAGTGAGCGGGCCCATGGTATGGGTTGGGTAGGGCCCATGGTATGGGTTGGGTATGGCCCATGGTATTGGTTGGTTCCCAAGCATGTGGGAAGCCTTGGCTGAGATGCAGAACCAGGGAGGGCTCTCAACAGGGCAGTCTCCTGATCAGACTTATCCAACAAGACCAAGAGCTAGGGCTGGGCTGTGCCCCAAATAGTGCATTGCATGGAGAGGAAAGGCAGCTGGAGGACATATGGTGAGGCTATGGCAAAAGCCAGGAGAGAGAGGATGGTGACTCACTAAAGGTGGGAAGAACTGGACATGGCCAACCACATTCAAAGCAGAGCCAAGGGAATAATCTGGTGGGGAAGGATGGCATGAGGAATTGGATCCCTTAAGAGTGACTCTGCTTTATGACTGAAGCCTTGGGTGCTGCCCATGGCCTTGACCATCAACACTGAGGACCAGGGGGACATGAAAGCTGAGGAGCTCAGATCAATGTGGTATCTGAACACATGACTTTCACATGACTGCCCCATATCCATATCCAGGCAATGATTCAGGGAGATGGGTGCATTTATAAGAATGTAGCCAGCATTTAGAACCAAATGGGTGTGGGAGGTGTGGGTGTCGTGCACATGATCTGCAGTCTGGTAGTGATGGAATCACCTCAGTTAGAGATAAAAACAGCAACTGAAAAGGGCCAGGGGCCTCCCCATGTCCAGGGGAGGATAGTGAAGCAGACCCACAAAGGGTGGGTGGCCATAGTTGAAGATGGTGCCATCCTAACAACCAAGTGGACAGACATGGAAAATGAATACCATCGATGGAGGGGAGACCCCTGATCTGAGAGGTTGAAGCCCCTGCCTTGCCAAACTTTGCCAGGCACCATCTCACCAGGCAGCCATGACTCCATAGTGACAAAGTAGCTCTGAGAGCCTTGAGGGCTTGGTGTTGGCCTGGACAGGAGAGTGTTGGGCATCTGTGGGGGGCGGGGGGGTTGTGTAGGTTGGGGGGTAACAGGGTGAATGCAGCCACTACCCAGAAGGAAATAAGGGCATCACCCAAAAGCAGCTAGAGGCCTGTCATATACCTCACTCTGGAAAAGTGGCTTGGAGGTTGGGCTCTTTTCAGGATAAGTCAGGAGCACAGGAAACAGAAAATCCAGGATAAGCACTCTGATGAGGAGCTTAATCAGTGCATGTGGAAGCAGTGTGTGTGAGAGTATGTCAGTGCCTGTGAGTGTAAGTGTGTGTGTAGGTTTGGGTGTGTGTATATATGTGTGTAAGTGTATGTATGTATGTGAATGTGTACTGGTGAGAGTGTGTGTATATATCTGTAGGTGTGTGGCTGTGTGAATGTGTGTGTCTATGTGCAGCTCTGTGTACATGTATGAGTATTTGTGTGTCTGGTGCCTGAACATGAGACTGTGAGTGTGTATGTAGGTGGCAGTAGTAGTTGCTAACCCAACTGGCAGTGGAATCTCTTTGGTGTCATGCCACAGCTCGGTTCTTGCTCTACCAAGGACACTGTTTTTACTCACAACTGGCAGGAGACAAAGAAAGGATATTTAGTTAGACACAAACACAAACTTGGGGGATGGAGGAAAAGGAATCTATGGCTGATTTTCTCTGCAAACTTGCAGGATTTGAAATGGTCTTCAAAAGCCAAAAGTTGGTCCTAAATCGAGAAAAACAAATTTAGCAAGGGAAACCTGGCCACCCGGTGTTGAAAGGGATCCTGATACATTAGAGACAAAGTAGAGAGGGTGCTCGATCCAGGAAGGATGCCTAAGTGTGCACTGTGGGGAGGGAACAATGCCTGGGGTGATTAGCTCAAAAAGAGAGAGAATTAGGGGAGCTAGACAGGGTCACACAAGTGAAGAACTGAAGGACGGACTGTGGGAGGTCCCAAAAGGCGATAAGTGGTCAAGGAGACACTTCTCCTCCCTAGGAAACTCCTGTTTGCATCTGAAAGGCATCTCTGCCATCAGGCAATGCAAATAGGCTATAAAACCCCACTCCCCAACCTGACCCAGGGGATCACCGGTTTCTGGGTCCCCCTGCATTCTCCAATATGCAGTCTTTCTCTTCTCTTTTCTCCAACTAAATTCTCTATAAATAAAATCTTTCCGACCTCTGCTGTTGGAGTCTGCCTGTGCTTTCATTCTCAGAGCAGGCTCAAGAACCCTGAGCATCTGAAATTCCTGCGCGTGTCATCCGTGCATCACAAGCACGTGGCTCTCAATAGTGTCTGTCCTATGCTTCTGACACAGTCAGAGCCACTGTGAGTATGGTGGGGGAGCTCAGCAACAGGATGGCAGCCCAGTAAAGTTCTGGAAGCAGCAGCATGACTACAGGTTCAGGGGGCCCATACCCCTCAGTCAAAATCATATATGAAACTTATTAGGGGTTAATATTCAGAATTCATAGAGTTCCTGCCATGCAACAAGAAAACAAACAACCCAATTCTAATTACTTCCCAAAGGCACCACCCCTAAATACATTAGCATATGAATCTAGCTATTGAGTTTCCAACACATGAACTTTTTAAAAACATTTTTAAAATTTTATTCATATGTGCATACAATGTTTGGGTCATTTCCCCGCCCTTCCCCCTACCTCCTTCCTTACCCCCCTGCCCCCTCCCTTACACCCCCCAACCCATCGCTACCAGGCAGAAACTATTTTGCCCTTATCTCTAATTTTATTGAAGAGAGAGTATAAGTAATAATAGGAAGGACCAAGGGTTTTTGCTAGTTGAGATAAGGATAGTTATACAGGGAGTTGATTCGCATTGCTTTTCTGTACATGTGACAACACATGAACTTTTGGAGGACACAGTCAAACCATTGCAGGTTTGATTTTTCAGTTAACTTAAAAACATATGGAAATCTCCTAGTAAGTGTCATAGAGACATTTGAAGACATGTAACTTCTTATCAGACACACTTGTGGTTGACAGGACAGGTAAGGCTTTTAGTAAGAGGAATGCTGGATGCTTAAGAAATGGTAGCAACCACAACTGTTAGGACCCGGAATCCTATTCCCCCCGAGAGACAGAGAGCCAGGCGTGAATGCAATCAACAAAGCAGAGTTTATTGGGCTGGCTAGCCAGGGTCGAGCTCCCACACGGACACGCAGGACCGGTTAGGAAAACACGACCCTGAGCCTCTTTAGGGGAAATCTTATATAGACCGCGGTGGCATGCATATTTTCGTTATCAACATTGGGCAAGCAGGCAGAGCACATCTTGCGCGTACCTCACATCTTGCACGTACTTCACATCTTGCATGTACCCCCCCCGCTCACATTCCCCACATTCTATATGCCCTAACTGAGCCCTGCCGCATTGCTTATCTTATCTACATGGGATGTTTGGTACTGGTTTCTCCAACAAGGGGGTTGGGGCCCGCTGAGACCTCCTATTCCTTTCATTCCCCCCTTTTCTTATGGCCTAAATTGAGGAATCATTCTCAAGGGGATGAAGAGCCTGATATTGTTGGCGGAGGACCAGAAGTTGGATAGTATTAATTCGACTTTTGACAAAAGTCATAAGTCGGTTTAGAATCCAGGGTCCTATGGTAACAAGTAATAGGATGATTATTATTGGCCCTGCCAATGCAGATAAAAGGGTAGCCAACCATGGGGACTGGTTAAACCAAGACTCGAACCAGCTTTCCCCGGCCTCTCTTTCTCGTTTTCTTTGTTCCAGGCTCTTTCAAAGTTTAGACATGGAGTCACGAACAACTCCGGTATGGTCAGCGTAAAAACAACATTCTTCCCCTAGAGCAACACATAGTCCCCCCTTTTGGAGGAACAACAAGTCCAGACCTCGTCGGTTTTGAAGTACTACCTCAGACAGGGAAGTGAGGGATTTTTCTAGGTGGCTAATGGAGGTTTCTATTCTCTCTATATCTTCGTCTATGGCTGCACGCAGCGAAGACATCCCTTTCTGCTGGGTGGCCAAAGAAGCTATGCCGGTTCCTGCTCCCGCTAACCCTAGGCTGAGTAGGGTAGCAATAGTTACTGTGGAAATAGGTTCTCTCTTTTTCCTTTTTTCAACCATTTTTGTATTCCAGTATGAATATAGACTCTCTTCCGAATGATAGAGGATGCGGGGCAGCACAGTCACTATAACACAGAATTCTTTAGAGCTGTTAAACACCTTAGTTGATAGGCACGGGGTGAGTCCAGACCGCGAGCATAGCCACCACCCATTGTCCTTTGGAATTACCCATTTAATAGCATTTTCCCAGGTAGAACTGGCGTTAATAACAGTACATAAGTCCCGTCTGTTCTTTGGCACTTTTCCTAAGCAGGTTCCTTGGCCGCTTACCTGCTGTATGGTCAGACCTCTCTTACGGTCTCCCCAGGAACATTGAGTAGGGTTTTCCTCAGATGAGGTATCGTGAGTGGTGTTTAGCCCTATTGCCTCATAGAATGGGGGCCTCACATCATAACATAACCAACAGGAGTTAGTCATGTTAGGGTTAGTGTGGTTTAACGTCAGGAAGGCAGCACCCACTAGCTCCCAGAGGGGGTCTTTAGATGCGGTCATGAGACTGGGCCTCACCAGGGGAGGGCTGGTTTCTGATGGTCTTGGAGTTGTAACATTAGCCCGGGCTATGGTTGAGGGAAGGTGATGAGCTGTGGAAGGTCGGGGAGGTGGCTTTACATAGGGTGGCCTAAGTACCTTATTAGGGCCTATTGTTAGAGTAGAGACTGGTTGTTGCACACGCCGCAAAGTAAAAAGGGCTTCTGGATGATTTGTTTTGTAGAGTCTGACTCCCCAGGATTTACCCAATTCCCAATTCGTTGCCTTTTTTCCTAAATCAGTGAAATTTATCATAATGGGATTACAATTGGGGGGAGTTGGGCATCCCTTATTTATAGGTCTAGGTTGGTGGTATGTAATGCCAGATTGAGAGACTCTACTTAATTGAATAAGGTCCCCCTGTTCGGGGGGTGGCCACCATATATCCCCTGAGCTCTCACAACCCCATGACTTACAATAATAGTCTGCGATTCCTCCACATTTTTTTCTGTGGTTGGGTTGGGGAGCGGGGCAGACATAGAAGTAACTTTGGCGCAAATCCCATGGTCCCCTGCCAGTGAATAAGGCCCTTAAGTCAAAGTATAATTCTGGGAACCAGGTGCTGGGAGGGGTCACCTTGGAGGTCTGGTTAAGAATGTCTCCTGTGGACACATCTACAATCATCCAGGTCAGGTTAAAAGGTTGATGTGGATTTGTATGCCCCCAGCAAGTGGTGGACAGGGTTAGAAAAAGGAATAAAGTTACCGAGGTCCAGTATGAAGTTTGAGTTTGAAAAAATTTTCCTTGTGGTGGGACACCCTTCTTGTTGGCAGGAAGCCTTTCTTCAAAGCTACCGGATCTGCCGGTCTGATGTGGGTGTAGTGGACCCAGGTGATAATCCCATTCTAGGAGGGCTGCGGAGCATCTGGAGTGTTCTCGTTTTTCGGAGCATCCCGTATCAGCCGGAGCTTGAGTGGGTTTGTTGGATGCTTCCGTGCAGACCAATTTTCCTGTTTTTTCTCCGGAGGGTGAGCCCGTCTTACATGGGAATGGTGTAACCATGCTGCAATCCCGTCGACCTTGAGGGCGGTAGGGGTAGTAAACAGTACAACATAAGGTCCTTTCCATCTAGGCTCTAGGGTTTTGGACTGATGCCTTTTAACCCATACCATGTCACCCGGGACTATGCCATGTTCCGGAGCCGGGTCCCTCTTAACAGCGTGGTATGCTTGAATTAAGGGCCAAATCCGTTGTTGCACTTTAGCTAAAGCCTGCAACATGGTCAGGTAATTTGGGGCCAGATCACCTAGTTCTGGGCTTAAGGTCCTCTGAATGATGGGGGGTGGAGCCCCATACAGGATCTCAAAGGGAGTTAGCCCATGGACATAGGGAGAGTTCTGGACTCGGAAGATGGCCAAGGGAAGGAGCGTCACCCAATCACCGCCAGTCTCCAGGGCCAATTTGGCTAAAGTCTCCTTTAGTGTCCTATTCATCCTTTCTACTTGCCCTGAGCTCTGGGGGTTATATTCACAATGTAGCTTCCAATTGGCCCCCATAGTCTGGGCTAGTCCATGCAGGACTTTACTAACAAAAGCCGGACCATTATCTGACCCAATTGCCTCGGGCACCCCATATCTGGGTATGATTTCCTCTAGCAAAGCCTTTGCCACTACCTGACTCGTCTCCTTCTTTGTAGGAAAAGCCTCCACCCAGCCTGAAAAGGTATCTATGAATACCAGCAAATATTTGTACCCAAACTTTCCCGGTTTTACCTCAGTAAAATCCACTTCCCAACTTCTTCCCGGAGCCCTCCCCCGTTCCCGAGTACCTGTATGGTGCCCCTCCCTTCGTCCTGGTTTCATGATTGTGCAGCTGGCACAATCTTCCACAATTTGGCGGACTGCTATGGTCTGGTTCGGAAATTGGAGCTGCGCAGATGTCAACAAGTCTAGTAATTTTCTCCGCCCCAAATGGGTGGACTTATGTAAGTTAGCCAACAGGAATCGTCCGAGTTTTTCAGGCAGAATTAACTTGCCTTCCAAGTCGCTTTTCCATCCGTCTTCCCCTTCTCTAAAGGGGGAGTGGGCTCTCATCCAAGTGAAATCCTCTGTGGAGTATTCTGGTCGGGGGGGTAGCGGAGGGAGCTCTGGGACCGGCACGTCTATCGCCGCAACCGTGGAAGGTTGCCCTGTCTCCATGGGAGGACTCACCATTGCTACTCTCTTTGCTTCTTGATCTGCTCTGTTGTTACCGACAGCTTCCGGCGTCTTGGCAGACTGGTGGCCTGGGACATACATCACTGCCACTGCCTTCGGTTTTTCCACTGCCATTAATAGACGCTGGACTTCAGCTAGGTTCTTTAGATGTTTTCCTTCTGCTGTGCGGAATCCTCTTTCGCGATAGATGGCCCCGTGGACATGGATGGTACCGAAAGCATAGCGGCTATCGGTGTAGATATTGACTCACTTTCCTTTTGCCCTCTCCAGGGCCTCTGCCAGGGCAATTAATTCCGCTTTTTGGGCTGATGTTCTGGGTGGGAGGGTGCTGCTCCATACCGTATTTCCTTCTTGGTCGACTACAGCTGCCCCTGCCCTTCAGGCTCCATCTTGGAAAAAACTGCTTCCATCCGTGTACCAGTTTAATTTGCAGCCGGACAGGGGGGTATCCTTTAGGTCAGCCCGTACCTGTGTAACTTCGGAGAGGAATTCTTTGCAGTTATGGACAGGTGTCTGCAGTTCTGGGTTAGGCAACAAGGTGGCAGGGTTCAGGATTATGGGATCTGTGAATGTGATCCGAGGGGAATTCAACAAGAGCCCCTGGTAGTGGGTGAGCCTGGCATTCGTCATCCATTTCCCAGGGGGTTGTTTAAGGATTCCCTCCACCGGGTGAGGGGCCGTTACCCAGAGGGCCTGTCCAAAGGTTAGTTTATCGGCTTCTCTCACCAGCCCGGCAATGGCCGCTATGATGCGGAGGCAGGGGGGCCATCCTGCCGCTACTGCGTCTAATTTCTTGGAAAAGTATGCCACTGGTCTCTTCCAGGGACCTAGCTGTTGGGTCAAGACTCCTTTGGCTACCCCCTTTTTCTCATCTACAAACAGAGTGAATGGTCTTGTAGGATCTGGCAAGGCTAAGGCAGGGGCCTGCAAAAGAGCGTCTTTTAGCTGATCAAAGGCCTGTTGTTCTCTCTCTCCCCAACTCCAGTCTGGAGCTTCTTTGGTGGCCTCATATAGGGGTCTGGCTATTTCCGCAAATCCTGGAATCCAGAGTCTACAGAACCCCGCGGAGCCCAGGAATTCTCTCACCCCCCTAGTGGATGTCGGGGATGGGATAGCCAGAATAGTCTGTTTCATGGCATCAGTCAGCCATCTTGCCCCATCTGCAATCCGATAACCCAAATATGTCACTGACCTTTTACAGATGTGAGTTTTCTTGGCACTTGCCCGATACCCCAGCTCACCTAATTCTGTTAGCAGGTGTTCAGTAGCCTTGATGCACTCCTCTCGGGTTTCTGCCGCTAACAGTAAGTCATCAACATACTGTAATAGAGTGACTCGTGGGTGGCTCTGACGAAAAGGTTCCAGGTCCTGGCTCAGGGCCTCATTAAACAGGGTGGGAGAGTTTTTAAATCCTTGCGGCAGTCTGGTCCAAGTGAGCTGTCCGGATTGGCCCCCATCTTCTTGCCATTCGAAAGCAAATAGCGGCTGACTAATTTCTGACAATGGAATGCTGAAGAAAGCATCTTTCAAATCAAGGGTTGTATACCATACTTGCAAGGGGGGTAGGTGGCTGAGCAAGGTATAGGGATTCGGAACGGTGGGATGAATGTCCTCCGTCCGCTCGTTTACCTTTCGTAGGTCTTGCACAGGCCTATAGTCCCCGCTTCCCGGCTTTCGGACGGGGAGCAGAGGAGTATTCCAGGCAGACTGACAAGGCCGCAGTACTCCTTCCTTTATTAGCCTGTGGATATGAGGGGCTATGCCTCTTCGGGCCTCCTCAGGCATAGGATACTGTTTCACCCGAATGGGGAGAGCAGAAGCCTTCAATTGTATAACTACGGGCAGGAGGTGTTTGGCGAGGCCGGTTCCCGCAGTCTCCGCCCAGGCCGTGGGAAATCTTTTTACCCAATGAGTCATGTCCCCTCCTGGTTCCTGTTGACTCTCAAACAGACGATGCTCGTCAGCCAATGATAGGGACAAGACATGAATCGGGCTCCCTTCTCGATCAGTCACAATTATTCCATCTGGTTCAAAATGGATATGGGCCCCTATTTTGGTGAGTAGGTCCCGTCCGAGCAGGGGAGCGGGGCTCTCAGGGACGACCAAGAAGGAGTGTGTGACCTGGTGTTTTCCTAAGTTCACCTTTCTTTTGGTAGTCCATGTACATAACTGCGTACCGGTGGCCCCCTGAACAACACTTGTTCGTGCCTTGTTCAAAGGTCCATGTGCCTTGTTTAAAACCGAATATTGGGCACCGGTATCCACCATGAACCCCATCGGCTTCCCCTCCACATGCATTGTTACCCAGGACTCGGGGAGGGGGTCTGAGCCCCGTCTCCTTCAGTCCTCTTCTCCGGCTAGGAGGACTCTGGCCTGCTCTACTGCTCGTTCCCTTTCCCTGTTTTCCCCCGGTCTCCTTCCAAACCCTCTTCTTCCCTTTAACTTAGGACATTCTCTCTTCCAATGCCCCGTTTCCTTACAGTAAAAACAGTGTTCCTTATCCGGGGTCCTGGCGTGGCCCCCTCCCCTGGGTTGGTCCCGGACACCCGCTAGGAAAATACGAGCCATTTCTCTCTGTTGCTTTCGGTTTTCCTTAGCCTGGAACTCCCGGTCCTCCTTTCTCAATTTCTCCTGGGCCTCCCTGTCTTCCTTTCTCTGTCTTTCCTCCCTTTCTTCTGGAGTTTCCCTAGCGGTAAAGACCTTTTCCGCTACCTGCAGCATTTCCCTTATAGTCATCTCCCCTAAGTTTTCCTGTTTATTGAGTTTTCTCCTAATGTCTGGAGCTGCCTGATTAATGAATGAGAGTACCACAGCAGACCGGTGGAGGTCCGCCTCAGGGTCAATAGGGGTGTACTGACGGTATGCCTCATAGAGGCGCTCTAAGAAACCGGCTGGGCTTTCGTTTTCCCTTTGAACAACTGCTTTCACTTTTGCAAAATTGGTGGGCCTTCTGGCGGCCGCTCGGAGACCGGCCATAAGAGTCTGGCGGTAGATCCGAAGACGCTCCCTACCTTCTGCGGTCCCGAAATCCCAATTAGGGCGGCGTAGGGGAAAAGCCTCGTCTATGGCCGGTTGGAGAGTTGTGGGTCTCCCATTATCCCCCAAGACGTTCTTCCTCGCTTTGTTGAGGATGCGCTCTCGTTCCTCCGTCGTAAAAAGAGTATTGAGCAGCTGATGACAGTCATCCCAAGTGGGGCGGTGTGTATGCATGATGGACTCCAGAAGATCTATGAGACACTTGGGGTCTTCAGAAAAGGGCGGGTTCTGCGTCCTCCAGTTATATAGATCACTGGAGGAGAAGGGCCAGTACTGAAACTGTTGCCCTCCTCCCGGTCCCCCTTGGCCCACCATCTGGTCTGGAAATGTAGGGACAGTTTCCTCCCCCTGTGTTGATGAGGGGGGCCCGTCTTCCCCCTCCCTTTCCCAGATCCCTCCGGGGCGAAGTCTTTGACCCACTCCTCCTCCTGCTGCCAGTCCTGTTGAGGAGGATGAGGAAATTTCCTCCTCCGGGGCACTGGCTTGGCCAGGGGGAGTCACGTATGGAGGTGGCCAATCTTCCTCTGCCCCTGCGAGGGATGGGTAAAGGGGGGAACTCTCTGGTAAGACCGGAGATGGTGAAGGAGATGCCCTAATTTGAGGACCGGTCAAGGTGGGAAGAGGAAGTTTTTCCTCCTCCTTTATGACCAAGGCGGGCGTGACTGGGGTTTTAGCCCCGGGGGCCGAACTGGAGGGGTGGGTCAGAAAAACTGTTAACCAAGGGGGAGGGTTCCTCACCAGATCCTCCCAAACCAAAATGTAAGGAACTTGGTCTGGATGGCCTCGATTGTCTGGCTGAAAAATGACTGCTTTAACCTTAGTGATCAGGTCTAGGGAGAGGGAACCTTGAATGGGCCACCCGACTCCAAAGGTGGGCCACTCTGCAGAACAAAAGGTGTCGAACTTACCTTTCTTGATGACCAGACCCGCATTTAAGGCCCTTTCTTTAACTTCTGGAAAGTGAGAAAGGATCAGAGACTTTGGGGTTGTTTGTCCCTGTCCCATTGTGGAAGGAGACTCAAACACCAAGAGAGATAGAACAAAAAGGGTAAAGGCAACAATAATTCCACACACACACAACATTCTCCAGCACTCGCTCGGACCGGTCCTTCTCTCACACTGGTGCGCACCCCATTCAACCTCCTCACCGTCCAACTGGGATATCAGGCCGAAAGGCGTCCACTTGACGGGTGGTCGGTCGACTAGCTCAATTAGTTCTTCACCTGGCGCCAGGGTTCCTAAAATGCTCGAGCCCAAATGAGAGGAAAGCCTCTCCCAATAGGACCCTGTGGTCCTCCTTGCGAGATTCCCAGAATGAATCTCCCTGGGGATTGGCCGAATCCCCGCCGCGGCCCAAATGGAACACTCAAGTTCCTCCAAATGAGGGTCTGGGATCCCCTCCCAACGCCTAGGACTTGGGATCGCCCCTGCTTTCTCGCAGGCAGGTTCTGTCTCTCGAGAAAATGAAATCTCGCTGGGGCCTCCAAATGTTAGGACCCGGAATCCTATTCCCCCCGAGAGACAGAGAGCCAGGCATGAATGCAATCAACAAAGCAGAGTTTATTGGGCTGGCTAGCCAGGGTCGAGCTCCCACACGGACACGCAGGACCGGTTAGGAAAACACGACCCTGAGCCTCTTTAGGGGAAATCTTATATAGACCGCGGTGGCATGCATATTTTCGTTATCAACATTGGGCAAGCAGGCAGAGCACATCTTGCGCGTACCTCACATCTTGCACGTACTTCACATCTTGCATGTACCCCCCGCTCACATTCCCCACATTCTATATGCCCTAACTGAGCCCTGCCGCATTGCTTATCTTATCTACATGGGATGTTTGGTACTGGTTTCTCCAACAAGGGGGTTGGGGCCCGCTGAGACCTCCTATTCCTTTCACAACTAATCCAGATGGTTAAGGTCCCAAAGGCCTCAGGTGTGTGCTGCAGAAAGTGACTGGAGAAGGGCTTCACCAACCCCGTCACCAGGCACAGAAATGTGCCAGATGGCAGAGTTTTAGAAAACACCGGACATCAGACACAAGAAGCATAGGCTATAAAAGAAAAAATATTTGAAAATCACATATTATTAGGGGTTAATATTCAGAATTCATAGAGTTCCTGGCATGCAACAAGAAAACAAACAAACCAATTAAAAAAAAAAACTGACAAAGAGCTGGGTGTGGTGGTTCACACCTATAATGCCAGTTACTTGGGAGGCTGAGATTGGGAAGATAGATGGCAATGATGGTTGCACAATTTGTGAATGTACTTAATGTCTTTTAGTTGTATACTTATAAGTGATTTAAAATAATAAAATGTACATACATATTTTAGTGCAATAAATAAAATCATAGCAAGATCCTATCTCAATAAATAAGCTGGGCTGTGGTGGTGCATGCCTGTCATCCTGGTTAGGGATGGAGGCTGTAGGTAGGAGGCTGTAGGAAGGAGGATTGAGGTCCAAGGTTGGCCCTAGGCAAAAAAATAACTAAAAGGCAAAAACAGACTGAGAACATGTTCAAGTGGTAGAACCCCTGACTAGCAAGCACAAAGCCCTGAATTCAAACCCCAGAATTTCCCAAACAAAAACAAAGAAGATATTTCTTCACAGAAGAAAAATGAGTGCAAATAAGCACATGTGCTCAACATCACTAATAATTAGGGAAATGCAAATCAAAGCCAAAATGAGGTACCACTGTGTACTGATTAGGACAGTTATTACAAACACAACAAAACATATAGAACAGAACAAGTGTGGGCAAGAATGTGAAGAAATTGAAATTAGATCTTTGTTTATTTTTGGTGGGAAAGTGAGATGGTGCAGTCAATGTGGAAAACAGTACAGCTATTCTTCAGTAAATTAAAAATAGAATTACTGTAAGATCCAGCAATTCTACTTTTGGGTGTAGGCCCAAAATAATTGCAACCTGGGATTTGAGCAAATATTGGAACATCCAAAATCATAGCAGTATTAGTCAAAATAGCCAAAAGGGAAAAGCAGTTAAATGTTTACCACCAGGTGAATGATAAATAAAATGTGGTATGTACATAGAATAGAATATTATATACCCACAAGAAAGAAGGAAATTCTGACACATGCTACAACATGGATGAACCTTGAAGACATTATGTTAAATGAAATAAGCCAGTCACAAAAATACAAATACTGTATGATTCTATTTATATGATGCACACAGAGAAATCAAATTCATAGAACCAGAAATTAGAATGGTGGATCCCAGTGGCTGGATGGGAGTTGGAGGGGTGGAAGTTAATGATTAATGGATATAGAGTTTCAGTTTGGGAAGCTGAAATAGTTCTTAAGATGAATGGTAGTGATGGTTGCACAATTGGTGAATGTACTTAACATCACTGAGTTGTATACTGTTAAGTGATTAAAATAATAAAATGTATATACATATTTTAGTCCAATAAAAAAAAGCATAGCATTAGAACTTCCAACCTGTATTACTTTTTCTTTCTTCTTGACTTTTTCCCCTTTTGAAATCATAGTCCTGGGGGGAGATGAAAGTATTCCCCTCCTTGCTTCCCCTGGATGTTCAGGATTCCAGCCTTCTTAGACTAAAAGTCCTGTCCACAGTGAATCATGAGAGGCTCACTGGGGCTCTTCCCAGGGATAGCTGTTTTAAATGCTGACCCAGAATAGTGGAAATGACTAATTCTTTGAAGACTGTCAAGTGGTAGCCAACATGAGCTGCCTGTGGCCTCATAAAGTTGTCAGAGAAATAAGGCATGTTCTGGGATTCTGCTGAAAGACTTCTGCCCCTGGGAGAACACCCTCTCTGGAGGCACATCCTGCTTCTGCTCTTGCTGCATTCCCTCACCAGTTCTTCCATGAGGCAGTCTTCAATCAACCATACCTCTTTCTCCCTCCTGGAGGATGGAGCTCTCCCAGCAATTTCTCTTTCTACTCTGACCCTCTTTTCCCCTGCTGCTGTTTCTAACTCTAAGCGGTCTTCATATTTTATGCCAGGCAGCTGGGTGGCCAGGCAGTCTAAATCCTCAGACCCCTGAACCACCTAGTTATAGGAGGCCCTTTAAGTTCCTGGAACTGCATGGGTGAGAGGTGGGACTGGAGACCACAATGACCCCTTTCCTCCCATCAGCCCTGTCCTGTGGAAACAACTCACTTCCCTGCTGAGACAGGGACTTAAGAAGGTAGCATGGGGACATGAGTGTGCCTGGAAAGGTGAGAGTTCCTCCTGCTGGGGCCAGAATCCAGGCTGGAGGACTCTGCCTTACTGCAGGTTGGGGTGACCAGTATTGGGTAGAAGCTTCCAGCTCCAGACTTCCTGTTGAGCTCACCATACAGAAGAGGAAGGAGGTTATAGAAGGCCCATGGTGGGACCTTTGCTTGGTCAGCCACATGGATGGATGGTCAGCAGGGAACAGTATGTTAACACAGTCAAGCAGGGTTGTCTCTTAAGCTAGAACTTGCAGGGCAGAAGAGCAGAGAAGTTTTTGGAGGAAAGAGATGTTAATTAGCTAAAATTTGACTTGAGAGATTCTATGGTTTAAATATAGTCTTTTCCCCCAAACTCATGTTTCAATTTAATCACCATTGTGAGGTCATAAAAGTGTATTAATTTAGTCCCACTGTGGTGGGTAGAGGTGGGTCTTCAGGAGGTGATTTGGATTAGATAAGATTATTGGGGTGGAACCCCCATGCCTGGAGACTATGGCTTTATAAGAAGAGGCAGAGATTGGAAGAGATGCAGGCTTCCTGTCTCTCACCATGTGATGTCCTGTGTCACCTCAGGACTCTGCAAGCAAGAAGGCCATCATGAGATGTGGATCAGGACCTTGAACTAGAACTGTGAGGCCAATAGCCCTCTTTTCTTTATAACTTACCCAGTGTGTGGTATCATGTTTCTGGCAAAAGAAAGTAGACTAAATGGGAAGTGCTGGTAAGTTTGGGGTAAGAGATGAGAAGGTGGGCTGAAACTGTAGGCAACAGTAGTAAGGAGAGAGAGAGAGAGAGAGGTGATATGGGAGCTGCCAGGACAGGAAAGGGGGCACAACAGGGTAAAGGGGGCACAACAGGGTGAAGGGGGGACCATATGGAGAATCATCAGAAACCTGAGTTTGCACAGAGTCAACTCTCCTAGATGTGAAGAGCAGACTCCCTAGAAGGCAATTCAATTCATGCTATAGGATATAGGTATCAACTGCATGTTTTGATATGCATTCTTGTGCATCCTTCTAGACAGAGAGTAAATTAAAAATGAAAACCAATACAGGTGACAGAATGTTATCTTTTGAGAGCTGCAATGTGAGAGAACCCACATGAAATATGCACTATGGAACAGCAATTGTCATTCTGTGGGTTTAGTCATTTAAAGATGACTGTTGAAGTCTCTACAGGAATTTCTTTTTTATTGCAATTGGAAGCATAAATCTGACAATCTGGTGTGACTCCAAAGGCAGATCATGTTTACATGCAAGCATTTTGGCTTCCTCATTTCAATATGAGCTTGTGTGTGCATCATTTTCCCCACTAAGTGGAGTGTGGAGGTGATTAATAGCACTGAGGGTGCATGGCAAGTTAGGGCTCTCTGAGACCCATGGCTGCTTCAAGGGGCTTGAGGAGAGATCATGGAAAAGGATGGGAGCTGGTCAGCTGCTAGAGCATAGGTTGAGACAAGAACCCTGAGAGCTTCTCTCTTCTTCTCATGCTATTTCCAGGGCTGTTACTCCTTGGAGGCCAAGAAGACAGCAAGCTCTGCAAAGTGGATACTGTAGCCAAATGTACCATTTGCCTAGGAAATGAGCTTGAAGTATTCAGGGCAGTTAATTCTAGGACAGGAACCAAAGGTAGGGAGTGGGGGCTACTTGTCAAGACTCAGAAAGCAAGACTCAGTGAAGCAGGAATGTCCTTTTGGGACCACCATTGCTCTTGGTCTCTTTCTCCAAATATGAATCTCAGTTCAAGGTCTGGAACATTGGGTGAGGGGACATGGAAAGTTGGGTCAGTGACATCCTTGTCAGCTCACTGATGGCTTTGCCCACTACCTTGGCAGGTCAGGGGATGCAGGGCTGGTGTTGTGCAGCTTTGTGTCTGCTTTGCCATAGTTATCACTGAACAGGATGGTGTAGACTCAGTCACCAGCTTCTCTATGATACTCAAGTTGTCCAATGGCAGGGAAAAGTAGTGGTTTATGGTACAGGAGGCATTGCTGAGTCTGTGTGTTGTGTGTGTGGAGGTATGCTCTCATTGGTTGACTTCTATCACAAGATGCATGGGCATCACAGGAGGGGCAGAGACCATGCCCTGTGGTTCCTTCATTCAAATGATACTTTCCTTTTGTAAGGTGGTGACAGCAGCAACAGACAGCATGGCACTCATTGCAGGTCCTGCTCCTGGAAGATGGAGATGGGTCTAATTGAACACAAGCTTCCTGTCCTCAGCTGTAAGGAACTCTTAAATTTGCCATGGGTATGATAGTCCTAGAGCATGAAGACTGTGTAGTCGAGGCCAGTGTAAAGGTCATCAATTGCTGCACTATCCCTATCACTGAGTGCCCAAGCTGAGTCTCACACGTCATGGCCATTTTTCCAAGCTCAGGAAGCTCTAAACTTCCCTTCTGTCTGGTCTATACCCACTGATCTTCTAGAAAACAGAAGGAAGGGTGGGTCTCTCCTGGGTGCCCGGCAACTGCAACTGCAGCTCAGCAACAGAGTCCTGTCCATTTCCCACCATCCCAGGAAAGGAGCTCCAAACTATCTTGGGAGGAGGAGAGACAGTGCAGGAATCACCGGCACTCAGAAGAAGACATGACTTAGCATTTCAATAACACTTGACTCCCAGAGTGTTTATCAAATCTTATTAGTAATGACCTTAGTTACCCAACCCCAGGATGAACAGCCGCTGGTCCTGTTAGATAGCTAAGAAGGGCTTAGCAGCAGAAAGCATCCCAGATGTGAGTTCTGGTGTTTACTTCAGTCACTAAATGTTGGCTGCTTAATGAGGATGTGGCCTGATGTGCTTAGAGAAATGAGAAGCGTGGGACCAAGCATACCCTGGCATTTATAATCTTCCAGCTTTCCTTTGATTGCAGTGAGGTGTTGTATGGCTTGGTGCTTTCACACGCTGGCCTTCAGTGATTATGGACTCTCAGAGTTATTTATGTACCTGTCTGCCCTAGGATGAGCCTTTGGCTGCTAAGGGCAGGGCCATCTCTCAGAACTTGGCTCTGTAAATGTCTTCTAACTGAATAAATGCAGTATATGTTGACTACTCTGTGATTTCCCCCTTCAATTAGCTCACAAATTGTCCTGATGTTGATGCACCATACTGGCATTATTAAAAATAATTGCCATGCCTATTAACAATACAGGAAACAGTCCTTTCTAATTCCTCTTCTGGAAGAAGTAACAATTTCTACCTCCCTTCCCAGATCCATTATTTTCTTGGGTGGCATCCTTAATCCATTGACAAAGTGTGGGTCCAAGATGCCTGATTTGGGGTCCATGGATTTCCTACAGGAGGACCTCTGTGGTGAGGCTGCTTTTTTATTGCCTACCTGGCAAATTCTCCAGATGCAAGGGTCAGTTCAGACGAAGCCTGCAGGAGAAACTGCTCCTTGGTGCTTTCAGAACTGCCCAAAGAGAAGCCTATTAGATGCCAGAACATTCTATTCCCTTTCCCCAGACTATCAAACCAGAATCCCTGTGCTAAGAAATCTATATTTGAAAGGGGAACTCAGTGGTTCCCAGGAAATCTGCCTTGAACTGTGGTGTGTTGGAAATCCTGGTCTCCAGAAAAGACACAATTTAAGTTTCTTGTGGAGAAAATGTAACTTGATCCCTTTCAGTCCCTTTACAAATATTTGCTGAATTGATTTTGTGCACTATAGCAACTGAGTTCTAAGAGTGTAGATGGAATTGTAGGTCCCTGGTGCTTGCTTTCTCTCAGACACTGAAAAAACATGAATGAAGGAGACGGTGTCGTAGGGGAATTCCACAGAAGTAATTGAGATCTCACAGCAATTGCTCTAAGACAGGGTCTCCTCCACCAAGCCTAGCCTAACCACAAGGGTCCTTTCAGTCTATCTACAGGTCACAGCTAGGGATGTCAAGGACTCAGAACTTGAAGCAAATTCAACAGGAGGGAAGTTCTCCTCTGAAGATGGAAGACCATAGCAGGAGGCTGGGCCTGGCCTTTAGAAGCCAAGAGAGGTCCCTGGGCCCAGCTAGGAAGTGGACCTCAGTCCTAGAGCTGCCAGAAAATGAAGTCAACCCTGAACTGGAGTGGGCTTGGAAGCAGATTCCTTCCCAGACAGTCTTTAGTCCTTCTGAGACCCTGAGCAGAGAATCCAGGCAAGACAGTGGCCCAATGGCCCAGACTTCTGACCAGCAGAGAGGGTGACTAGTAAATGGGTACTGTTTTCACGCAGGGTTGGTGGGAATTGCTTCACACTATAGGAAACCTGTGCAGTTGTCACTCACAGTATTCTGACTTGTAGGCAATGAACAACCATCCTACTTGAAAGTGCTGAAAAACTTCGGAGGGAAGAGAGACCACCAAGAAATCACCCCAAATTTGTAGAAATTGCTACAGCAGAGACAAGTGCAAGGCCCACAAGGAGTGAATTAGGTGTTCAGAAACCAGAATCAAGAGAGTATTGATGAAATACCCAAGGTGACAGCAAACTTTTGGGGAGATTACTTCAGCACTCACTTGCCTACTTCAACACTGATGCTGCTGTGTGGACTTGCTCATCCCATGCTGTAGCCTTCAGGATGTGAGTAAGGAAACAGATGGAACTTTCTAGGAAGTTCTGCCACATCCAGGTTTGACTCTAGGAAAATGTTCTACATGAAGCAAGTACAGTTTTGTTCTGCTCAGTGCAAAAGGCAGCTTGCCCACCATGCTGTAGTTATGATGGTTCACGAATGTGCCTGGATGACACCACCACCTGCCAGCCTTACGGGCATTATGTTTACATCACCCCTATGATCACTACTAGTTTCCCAAAGCATCTTTCATGCATGCAATCTCATTCATGCACATTTCCCGAGAGGAAGCTCCTACTGAAAGGTGCATTTGTGGTTGAGGACATAAGGCTCAGAGAAGTCAAGTTACTCATTCAAGGTGGCACAGCTGCTATGATGCAGAAATGGGCTCAAGTCTAGTGACTCTGACATCACCTTCTGATGCTCTCTTCTCTCTGGTTGTCTAGCTTCTCCTGTATAGAACGCCTACTCCAGCAGGGATGGGCCAGCACATGGCTGGGAGCTTCTCTTCTGCTCTTTGCCTCTCACTACTTCTTTAGTTCAGACAGGACAGTCGATTTCTTCATTAATGGGCAATGGACACACAGCATATGGACAGAGAGGAAGTCCAGATTGTGACAGTGAACACAGTCATTGGGTTTATTAGCTCCTAACAGATGGAAGAGGCCCTGTCTTCCATGCAGAGTAAGACACCCACCCAGAGATGCCCCGGGCACACTGATCATTCAGAATGCTCACTGCACTGTGTGTTTACCACAATTGAAGCTCTGCAGTTGGCGTCTGATGGATGGCCTCTCATCAGAGCTGGTTTGCCTGGAGAACAACTGCACCTGAATCCACAAAGTCAGCTCTGTGATTCTCTCAATGTTGGCATGGAAAAAAGATTAGGAAGACTCTGTTCTGACTCACAGATGCAACTCTTTGCCCTGGAATATGTGAGTGGGTGGCAGAGAACAGGCCACCAAGGAAAGGGGCTTTTTGGTGCCAAAACAACAACAGGAAGAAGAGACATTTTGGAACTTAGTTGTTTTTCACACTGTCTTCCTTCATGGATGGCAATGAGCTTTATAATACTTGTGACTGAGTAACTTAAAGGTAGGGCTTTTGCTACGCAGATGGAAATATTGAACTATTGAACCCAATTATTCAAACTGAATGCTGTTTAGGATCTCTCTAGGCTTTTGCAGAAAGCAACCTTTGTTTTTGTGGTACTGGAGTTTGAACTCAGGGCTTCACACTTGCTAACCAGTCCTTTTTGCTCAGGTTATTTTGGAGATAGGGTCTTATTTTTGGCCCTGGTTGGCCTGGATTGCCACCATGCCCAGTTTTTTTATTGAGATGAGAGCTTGCAAACTTTTTTGCCTGGGCTGGCCTGGAACCATGATTCTCCCGATCTCAGCCTCCTGTATAGATTGGAATGACAGGCATTCATAACTTCACCCAGCTATTGGTTGAGATGGGGTCTCTCAAACTATTTGCCTAGACTGGCCTTGAACCACAATCCTCAGGATCTCAGCCTCCTAGTAGGTAGGATAACAGATGTGAGCCACTGGTAACTGGCTATAGAAAGCAACTTTTATTGACTCCAAGTTACTAACACCCATGAACTTACAGGGCAAATGTAGGTTTTGGTTTTCACTGATGAGGAAGTGGCTCTTTTTTCAGGTAAAGTGACCCAGGTGTTCCAGTTAGAGATGCTGTGCAGCCTGGGATAGGAGCCTCAGTGAACAGGTGTGCTGGGAAAAGGTTCAGGAGACATTGTCCAGGGTTCACATTAAATCCATCTCTGGGGAACCTGCACAGCATAAGTGACATCAAAACTTTCAGTGAGTCCCTGCTGGGGAGGTTGGGCACAAAGGACTTTCAGGCAGCTCTTTAGTGATGAGCACCGTGCTGGCCAGATTGCTTCCCATAGCACAGCAAGGAGCCTTTCCTAATGGGGGGACACTGTGTCCTTTCTTGCCTTGTGCTTTCTGTTCTTCAGCTGGTTCATTGAACAGACCATAAGTTCAACATCCAGAGCGGGACAGAATCCTGGTGCTCTGTGCATGATGTTTGGCAACAGGTAGGTTTTCCCTGTTTCAGTTCCTACATCTGAAGAGCAGGGACCCTCCATGGACAATGTTTTAAGAGTAATCAGAATGGCCACCATAACTGGAATCTCATGAAAATGCATGGTACATAGTTTATTGATTTTTATAATATAGCAGATGATAAAATATCCATATCTCTCCTTTCAGATTTATGTCCATACTATTCTCTCCGTCTTGATTAAATGAGTAGAGAAACAAAACTAATCATTAGTTGGTTTTAATTGCAAATAACATTGTATTCAAGGGAATCAGTGGAAAGAGGCTCAGCTTCTGCAGATTCTTCTGGGGCTGAGGTTAGTCAAGGACTCATACCCACTACAAGTGGCCTGGCTTCCCTCTGGGGTCTGGGCCTGTAAAAGACTATGGAAAAAAGTATGCAATGTCCAGCCCCCCAACACCCATGTACTGCTGGGAATGAGAGACAAGCTACCCTAGCTGTTAGATGACACCAGCACCCCTAGTCTGTATCCCCAGTCACTTCCATAAGCATCTCCTAACCCTCTTGTGGCTATACCCTTTGACATCCATCAGCAGCAACTCTGTGCAATAGTCTTGGAGGAAACACTTCACAGCTGCTGTAGAAGGTTATAATTTCTAAAGCTGTGGCACCAGTATCTTCCCCACCCTTCTCTGTAAACCATGGCTGCTCCTCCCTTCGAGTATAGGTGAGACTGTGATGACAAGGATCCTCCCAGGCAAAAGCATCAAAGATGATGAAGCTTCTGCCTAGACACTTGGATACTCACTCTTAGAGCAACCACCATGCAGTGAGGAAGCCAAGAAATCACACAGTGAGATACAGCTGTATCTTTTGTTCAAAGGGACAGAGGGCTTATCTGTTCCAAGTATATTGGCTTATTGGGCAAAGAATAATCAGAAACTCAATGTTTTCTGCTACAGTTTGAACCTGGAAGATCCTCCAAAGGCCTGTGTGTTAAAGGATAGGTCCCCAGCCTCTAGGACTATTGAGAGGAAGTGGAAGTTTTAAAGACGTGGGGTCTGGTGGAAGGTTATAAGCCAGGCCCTTGGAGGGGATTGTGGGGTGCTAGTCTCTTCTTTTTTCCTTTCACTTTCAGCCATGAAATGAACAGCCCCTCTCTGCCACTTGCTTCCATCAAGTACACTGTGCTGACACAGGCCCAAAGCAACAGGACCAATCATAATGAGCTGAAATCATCAAACTGTGATCCAAAACAAACTTTTCCTCTTTCTAAATCGATCATCTCAGGCATTTGTTACAGTCATGGAAAAGTTGACAACCAAGAAATGGTAGCATCTTAGAGGACATTATGGTGCTGCCTTCTAAAGAGTCATTTTAAAGTGTAGGGAACGAATGTGGGCTTTAGAAGTCACCAGAGGAAAGGTAAACTCTGAGGTGATTCTCTAACAAGCTGGTGGTTGGCAGCTTCACTTCTAGTCCATCTCCTTCTCCATAAAATACAAAGGCATGTGGGGGGAGGTTAAGCACAGCTCTGGCACAATGTAGACTCTCAGAAAATGATAGCTATTATTTTTTGAACTCTGAGTGGTTTCAATAAAATTCAACTGTGTCTCAAATTTCTTAATGGATGTAAAGATGGCCTTTTTGCTTCCATAGCTCTGTTGTGATACCATGGCCTCAGGAAAAGCAGAGATCTCTTGCCTCTGGCACAAGTTTCCTTTGGACCATGGTGCTTCAGTTTTTGTGACTTTTTTTGTCTTTTTTGGTGGTATTGGAGTTTGAACTCAGGGCCTAGCACTTGCTAGGCAGTCACTCTACTACTTGAGTCACACTCCCAGCCCTTCTTTGCTTTAGTTATTTTTCTGATAGGTCTCATGTTTCTGCCCACGTTGTTCTCAGACTGAGAGCCTCCTACCTATGCCACTTGTATAGCTGGGATTGTAGATGTGACCTACCATGCCTGCCCAAAGAGTTGTAGTTTTTTTTATCATGGTTTCATTCCAAATGTGGTATGGTTTCTAATTTTTTTCTGTACTGATTGGCTTCCAAGAAGTGTCTTCTTTTCTCTCTCTCTTTTTAAAAATTTTTGTGGTATTGGGGTTTGTACTCAGGGCTTCATGCTTGTCAAGTAGAGGCCCTACCACTTGAGTTACACCTCTGGTCCATTTTGCTGTGGTTATTTTGGAGATGGAGTCTCAAGAAGTATTTGTCTGGGCTGTCATCGAACCATGATTCTCCTGAGTAGCTAGGATTACAGGCAAGAATGACCAATGCCCCATGCATCTTCTTTTTGTATGCAGGTGGTAAGTTTTATATGTTCTGTCCTGCTCACTTCCTTTCTACCCTGGTTTTCTAAAGAGCATCTTGTGGCTATGTTATGCTGACAATACTTTACCAAAAACTTATTAAATATTCAAAATAAAGAATAGTTTTGAGGATGAAAAATAAACAGAAAAAATGGCTCACTGAATGATCTCAGTGGTTAGTTTTCAAGGTGTGGTTTGCCCATGTCATCCTAGAATAGTGAAAGCCTCAGTTGATGAGCAGAGGAGACATGTGTTCATGCCAAGGACTGAACTTCCTCTGAGGCTGTTCCAAACCAGTGGCCTCAATTTAATCAGAGAAGAGACAGGAGTTGGCAAGCATAGTCATCAAAACCAATTTCCTATTATGAAATGACCTCACCTACGCAATGAGAGCCACTTTCAGGCCCTTCAGTTCCTCTAACTCTGAGGATCACATACCACATGGCTAGTAAGTCAGCTTTCTGCATCTACAAATTCAACCAACTGAAGGTCAGAACATTCTGAAGGTAAAAATGTAGGCTGAATGTTGTCTTGTTGCTAATCCTTAAGCAGTACAGTATAACAACTATCAAATTAGCTTTACAATGCATTAGGTGCTAACAGTAGCTTGAAGTGATTTAAATATATAGGAGGATTGTGTGCAAATACTGCACCATTTTATATAAGGGACTTGAACTTAGTACCTAAGGGGGCCCTGAATCATCCCTCCCAGAAACCAAGGATGACCGGAAGTTGCTTTATAAATCTTGCAGTAGGTCTTTGGCCAAAATCAATGAAAGTCTCATTTACAAATAAACCAATGTTCAAAGTATGCCCTATTACAATTGTTGGAAGAGGCTGGATTGAAAGGAACAAGTGAATCTTGGTTAAGGACGATCAGGGCACACCTCTTTCCAGCTGGACAGTGAGAAGTGGGGACTTTTTGTTTTGGATGCCATTGTTTGGTGAGGAACCCTCTCATTTCAGGAGAATGGGCAGAGAAGATACAAAACAGCACAAAGAGGCTGCCTAAGCTCTATCCACAGGCACCTGATTGTCATCTCCTTATGGTCATTGAATTAGCTACTAGAAACCATCTTTGCAAATGCTACTTGAACAGAGCTTTCAAGGTGTAGCTTTGCAAATCCCACCTCAGAATATTGAAAGCCTCACTTGACAAAGAGAGGAGGTTCATGCTAAGGACTGAACAACCTCTGAGTTTGCTTCACTTCCAAATAGAGACAGCAGGGACAGACAGCAAAGGCATCACCCAGAAGGAGGACTCCCAGATTCATAATCCACTGGATCCTGATGTCTACACTTAGGCTAGTCACTGTGGAAGTGAGCATTGTTTGTCTCCCAGCAGACATTCCAAAAGACTGTCTCAGTTTGCTCATCTGTAGAACCTGAAAAACAACAAAGAAACAGACAACTCAGGAACTCATTTCCCAGCATCCTTAGCAGTTAGGAGGGTTCACGGTGATTTGACCAGTGGGAGGTATCCTGAACATCTTCTGCAGAGTTTCTGGGGGATAAATGGAGAGAGATAAGGAGGAGGAGCAATGTCTGCTAATGTCATTTACCCCCCACCACCCTACTTCCTGTCTCTGGACATGGCTGTTTGGAATGGAACATGAGGCATAAGGAATTTGGATGAAAATCACAAACACTAAGGATAGCCTAGAAGAAGGATGAAAAGAACAGGTGATGCCAATGATATAAAGGTTGCAACCTTTGGACAGCTGAGCAACCTCCACCTCTGTATGTCTGACCAAGTGAGATGAACCAGACTGCAATGTCTAGTTGCAATCAAACAGATCCTATTGGATAACATATGCCTTATCTAAAACTTCCCATTTAAGAATATGTAGAAAGATTCTGGATCTTTCTTCTAATGAAAGATTCATGAAATATAAAACACATGGAAATCCAGCTTATTATCATCTATGCACAAGCTTTTTTTCTATAGAAAAAGATTTAGATGAAGTTGAATGTATAATTAGCAATAGAAATATAAAGAAGGCCCTTATTCACAAATATGCATGCATAATTTGGAAAGTATTTCCTTCTTTGCATGTCCAATTGTTTTATGACAAAGGGGAGCAGAAAAGAGAGATAACAGAACCATTACATAGTCCAGGGACTTTTTCTTAAAGGGCTAGAGAGCAAATATTCTTAGGCTTTGTTGTAGGTACTCAGCTCTGCTGCCATTGAGAACAAAAGCAACCACAGAGAACACATAGCAAGCACGTCTGGCTGTTCTTCAATGACATTTTAGTTATAAAACAGGTGGTGGGCTAGTTTGCAGACTCCAGAGATAGATTCCAGAAAAGAAAAGACAACAAACATTTGTCAAGCGTTAGGCATCATTGAATGTTTTACACGTATTTACCTTAGTCCTCATAAAACCACCGTAGAATAGCAAGCGAAGATTCAGAAAATAAATAAATAAATATAAAAAGGAGCTGGGGGTAGCTCCATAGTAGAGTACTCTCTCAGCCTGTCTCTTTTTCTAATTCTTTTTTGTCCCCTGAAAAAAAATTTTACTTTTATTTTTTGAAGTCAGATGTATGCTTCTGAAATTTATGTGTTGCTTACAGGGCTTTCCCCACTTCAAATACATATGTACATAATGTTATATATGTTTTATAACATAATATATAATAAACATATTTTATTATATATAAATAAATATATAAATAGATTTCTGTATCTATTCTAAGGTTTTTCGTATCCCTGCCCTCATCTTACAAATTGTGTCTGTATGTGTCAGTATGTATGGTGGTGTTGTGTTGATTGAGAGAAACACAGAGGTTAAAACCAAAGTCAAACCAAGTTTTCTTGAGAATAGTATTTTAATGGAAACACATGCCACAGTAAACCCTAGGCTTATTGAAAGAGATGGAGGCCAAGGGGAAGTTATGAAGGCAAAACTGAGGAGGTTTATACAAGATATTTTTGAAGCAATAATCTTTTGTCTCATAGATTAATAACACAGTGACATCAGTCTGAGATTGAGCAGTTGCTGGGCAGATGACCTTGTAGAAGTACTTTTTTTTTGTAAGGTTGTGGTGGCCTTGTACAAGCTGTGGTTCTGTGACCATCAGGTGGCAATCCTAAGTGAGAATGCTTCCTTCATAACCTCCTGGATTTATTCACTTATTTTTTTGTTAGGATTGACATAAGTTACTCTATTTTGAATCTGACAGTTTTCATGGTGAAACTACCTAACCAAGTTTTTGTTTGCACTTGACTTATTTTCTTTACCCCCAAATTTTTGGTTGTATGTAACATGAAGTAAAAATCTTACTTTTTTCCTTCAAAGTTGTATTAGTTTTCATTGCTATTATAACAAATCACCAAAACCTTTGTGACATAAATCAATATAATTGTTTTAAGACAGTTCTGTAGATTGGAAAGAAGACTAAAATGGGCCTCAGTGGATCGAAATCAAGGTGTTCACAGGGCTGCATGCCTGCCTGGAGGCTCTGAGGGGAGGCTCTGTTTTCTTGTCTTTTCTGGCTCCTGGAGGCTACCCACATTCTCTGCCTCATTACTGTCCTCAAAGTCAGCATCATCTCATCTTTCTGACCCTCCTTTGAACTAGATCACAGGAAGCCTCTGCTTTTAAGGACTTATGTAATTGGTATGGGTGTGCTCACTAACCAGGATCACTTCACTATTTTGAGATCCACAATCTTAATCACATCTGCAAAGTCATTTTACCATATAAAGTATATATTCTAGTATTAGAATATCTCTGGAGACTGTTATTCTGCCTATCACAAAATGGAGTGGAATTTTCCTGATGGACTCCATTTCCCCCCACTGTTTCAACGGATCATGCATGTATCTTATGTGGATCTGTTCTTAAACTCCATCCTACTGTTTAGCCCTGTATCAGTGCTAAGAAGATTTAATTACTCTAACTTTTTTCATATTTAATAGGGCAAGTCTCTCATCAGGACTAACATTTACAAAATTATTTTTTATTCTTTTATGTTTCTTCTTTCATATTAACCGTATGAGTACCTTGCCAAGGTTCATTACAAATGAACCCAAGATTAGGAGACAGATTATTTTACTTTTACTGATTAATTTAAGAGGATTTACATTTTCAGGGTACTGGAACTTTGCTTTCAGAACAGATTGCAACTTTTGTTAGATGGCATTCTATAAAATCACATGAGAGTGAATTTTTAAATCCATATTCTGCACATTTCCTTATTTTTCTATTCTAGAGTGTTTTGTCACATAATCTTTTGACAGTGATTTGTCGTTTTTCTCCCTGATCATTGCCACTGAGTAGAAGAATAGTTGATTTTTACAGTTAAATTGGTGTCAAGCACCTCGTTCTATCCCTTATTAGTTCCAATATTTGGTTAGTTGATTCTATTGGAGGTTTTAAGTAGACAAATGTTTGGCATTAGAATTTCAGAAGCACAAATTAAGGTTGTTAATCATTTTCTTTCCATTAAACAATTTTTTCTGAAGGTTCTTTCATTGTGGGAAGAAAAAGCTCAGATAAGTAATTGCTTTAAAAGAATGTGTGTTTACCCCACTCTCAGTGGGGAGCTCCCCACTATGAAGTGGTGCTTCTTGGCATGGGGTGCTGAGATGCAACAGGAAATCCCCAAGGGACACCCCAAGAAGGTGCCTCTTGGTGGAGTGACTTGATCCTGGGATTACTCCTCTGATTTCCTAGTCCTCCTGTTAAGAGCCTGGAGCATCTATGCCAGTTTAAGACTTAGTAGAACCTGACCTCCCCATGCATTTGGAGTTCGCTTACATTTTCTCTCCATTTTTGTTATACCAAGAAGTGGTATAACTTGGGTATAATTTGGTATAATTATGAAACACATGGACATTGTTTGTGTGTTGTAACATAGTAACAGTTGTTCCACTATGGTGGCCTCCTGCACCTCAGCCTGTGCACACTGGTGTGTTGAGGACTTGGGACTTGGGGTGGGTAGTCAGAATGGATTGTCTGTTTTCAGCATCAGCAAATCCTCAAAAGGAAAAGTTACCACGTGATCTTGAGAAGAAGGAATAAGACAAAGCTTCAAGCCAGCTGGATGCAAGGAAGTTAGATGGACCACTCTGCCTACCACACAAAGCATTTCTTTCTTTTTCTCTTCTTTCTAGAAGAATGTCTCCTGGTAGCATCTTTATGTCTGTCATGGTTTATTCTGCTCTTTCATATATAGGTACATACAAACATTCCTATGTGTGTGTATAATATTAGCAAGAATTTTTTACTGTTTCCGTTCTCTTTCTGTGCTGTGAAATCTCTTTTTTTCTTTTCAATCTGTTTTATCTGTACAATGTCCTCATTATTCTCATTGATCATAGGGAAGAAGTGTTTTTAAGTGATCTGCTGTTACTTTCAATGTAATTTCAGTGTGTCCATTTAATTCAGCTTGATCCCTCTCTTCCAACAACTAGCTCTTGTGCTTATAAATTCTTTCATGTATAATATAGATTATACTTATATTAAGTTCATATGCACAACTATATGACTGATGCTCTTGTATCTATGTAAATATATAATTATATTTATAGCTGTAAATGTTTAAGTATATATAACTTTATATAAATTTATTAAACTTATCTATTTTAACCAATGTGACTAATTGGTTCATTTTACTATTGGCTCCTATATTTTTTATTTCTTTTTTTCTCCTTTCCCAGTCAATTTCCTTTGAGGTAATAAAAATTATCATTATTTAATTTTGTCCATTATCATTTACTTTCTGTGGGTTTTCTAAGAATTTCAAAGTGCATTTTATTTGGCTTGTCTGCAAATAAATGATTAACATTTTACATTTTGTATGAAATATTCAAATCAAAACAGACTAATTTCTTTTATCTCAGTGATTCATACTTTTTTATTACATATATTTTTGTAAATATATTATAACCCCAGCATTGTATTATTAGATTTTCTTTAAAAATTTTAGTATCTTTTAAGGAAGAAAAAATATAATCCTTAATATTTACCCATTTATTTAACACTTCTAATGCCTCTGTTCCTTCCATGGATTCACTTATCCATCTGTTCCTTCAGCCTGAGGAAATTTCTTTAGTACTTATTGTTATGAAGGTCTTTTGGTGACAGCTTCTCTAGATCTCATACAGTGTGATTTCAGATAAACAACATTCTGGAAAAGGTAAAACTAGGAGGCCAAGAGTACCAGGAATTAGGATGTAGGGAGACATAAATAGACAGAACACAAATGATTCTGGTACTCTATGTTATGTGGTACTACAGTGGTGGATCATGTCATTATCAATCTGTCCAAACCCATGGAATGCACAATACAGACAGTGAACCCTGATGTAAACTGTGGACATTTAAGAGGTGGGGCCTAGTGGGAGATCTTTACATCATTTGGGGTGTGTCCTTGATGGGGATTATGGGAGCCTGGTACCCTCCTCACTCTTTTTTGCATTCTTGCCATTAGGTGAGTGGTTTTGCTCTGCCATGAGCTCCTACTATGATGTGCTGCTTCATCACAAGCTCAAAACATTGAGGAAAAACAAACATGGACTGAAACCTTCTAAACTGTGAGCCAAAATAAGCATTATTTTTTTTAAAATAAGAAGGAAGTAAATTGATTATCTCAGGTATGTTATTAGAGCAATGGAAGCTGACTATCACAGTTTCTTTCCTGTCTTTCCATGGCTTGATAATTGATTTCATTTTAGCTTGGCTAATGCTGCTTGAGTGTACCACAGCATATTTATTTATTTAGTTACTGAAAGACATTTTGATTGCTTCCAAGTTTTGGCAATGATGAATAAAGCTGCTATAGTCATCCATGTGGAGGGGGTTGTATGTACATGAGTGTTCAATGTCTTTGTTTAAACAACAAAGAGCATGATTGCTGAATCATAATGTTTAGTTTTATAAAAATAATCATACTCTTTGCCAAAGTGACTATACCAATTTGCATTTCTACCAGCATCAAATAAGAGTTCTTCTTGTTCCATATTCTCACCAGCATTTGGTTGGTGACTGTCCTGCATTTTTGGCCATTCTAATAGATGGGCGGTGCTAGTTCATTGTTGTTTTAATTTGCATTTCTCTGATGATGTATGACTGCTTATTTGCTATCCATATACCTTCTTTGGAGAGGTGTATGTTTAAGTCTTGGGGACATTTTAAAGTTGGATTATTTGTTTTCTTATTGTTGGGCTTTAGGAGTTCTTCATATATTTTGGATATAGCATTCCTGTATCAGAAATGTTCCCAGACATTTTCTCCTACTCTGTAACTTGTCTTTTCATTCTGTTCACATTTTCTTTCACAGACAAAAAAAAAATTTTAATTAAACTCAGATTACCAGTTTGTTTTCCATGAATCATGTTTTTGGTGCCGTATCAGAAGAATCATTGCTAAACTTAAGGTAATCTATATTTTCTTGTAAGTTATCTTCCAGGGGTTTTATAGATTTTCATTGCACATTCAGGTCTCTGTCTAGAGTCTCTCTCTCTCTCTCTTTTTTTTTTCTTTGCATGTGAGTGTTTATTGTTCCAGCACCACTTGTAAAAAAGACTATCTTTCTCCTATTCTGTTGTCTTTGTCCACATTGTCAAAAAACAGTTGACTACATGTATGTGGGTCTATTTCTTTCTTCTCCTTATAATATTCTCATAATATATAGGGTAAACCTTAAGTAGTTGTCCTATGTTATATTCTGGTATGTTTCTTCTAGTCTTAGTTCTCTTTGCTTTTCAGTTTTGGGATTGTTTATTGAGGTATTCTTTAGCTCACCAATTCTTTTCTCAGCTATACCCAGTCTACAAAGAAGCCTATCAAAGATGGTCTTCACTTCTGTTACAGTGTTTTTGATCTCTAACATTTCTTTTTGGCTCTTCTTTGGGATTCACATCTTTTTGGGTATATACTCTATCTATACTCAAAACCCATTTATCCATTGGAACATTTAGTGTATTAGTCACAATTGCTTTTAATTCCTTGTTTGATAATTCTAACATCTGTGCCACTTCTGATTCTGTTGTTTGCTCTGTTTCTTCAAACTCTTTTTTGCTTTCTAGTATGGCTTGTAATTTTGTTGTTGTTGTTGAATGGTGGATACAGGGTTAAAAGAACTTGCTAATATAGACCTTCAGTACTGCCTAGTAAGTTGTGGCAGGAGAGTTCAATATTCCTATAACCAGGTATCATTCTTTTCCTGTGTGATGGGAACTTCACAAGTGTTTCTTAGGTTTTTTTTTTCTCATACATTATAGATCACTTTCCATTTTTTTTTGTTTGACTAGTAATTTTTAAGTGTATGCTAGCTATTGTGAATTGAATATTGTAGAAATCTGTATTATAAACTCTTACTTTGAAAGATGTTGGTCTTTACTGTGACAAACAATTAGATTCTAAGTTACATGTGCTATTGGTATAATTACCAAAGGTGCCCTTCCCTTGTGGGTCTGTCCCGGTTGGAGCTACAACATGCTGCTCACACTTTTCACCAAATATACTCAAAGTGCAGTGAGAGGTCCCTGTGCAAAGAACAAAAGTATTTTGGATCCAAGAATGTAAAATTCTCTTGCTAATTTTCTTGAATAAAAATTCATGTTTCATGTTTATTTATACAGAATTTGCTGACAAGCTTAAAAGGCCTGGTTATTTTATGTGCTTGTTAATTGGGCTCTAGGACATGAAAAGGAACAGAAGCTCAGAATGTAGCATCAATATGATCCTACTCTCTATACAAGAGGAAACATATCACCTTGAAAATGAAAATGACTTCTTTCAAAAGCACTTTTATCTATTCTTTGAAGTCCATTAAACTATTATACACTGTAGAGAAAGGGACTAGAATATTCTCTAATTACGAAATGAAGGTGGGGGTAATTAGGACCTTTCTTTGTAAGACACAGGACAAAGAAGATCTATAAGTGAAAAGTATGCATGACAAATAGTGACACACACAGTTTATAGCAAATTGCCATATCTGGGTACACAGCAACAGAAGGTGACACAGTATAAGCAGCAGAAAGTTACACCCACAAATGCCACCAGCATACTAGAAGAAGCACTGTGTGACAATAGAGCCCTCTAGCTCATGTTGGAGATGACTCCTGATGACTGGAGAAATATAGATTGAAAACGAAATCACTCTTCAAGAAAGAATCCCATAGGATATCATTACTCAATAGCACAGGTTTCACTCTGCATATTATAGCCACATTATGAGTGGATAAATTGAATTAGTTACCACTCCATTACATGGTTTTTAGAGAGACAACACAGGCCTGGCATACAGAGTGTGGTATGAAATAAAGACATCTTTAAGTATGACTATTTTTCATCTCAGAATTTAAAACTCGTATATCAGGAAAAATTTTAACAAAATTTCTTTACCTATGCCAAGATACTAAGCAAAACAAAAAGAGGGTGGTTAATTGGAGGAGCAAAATATTCTGATTTGAGATCTAAACTTTTAATTTGACAACAGTACAGCTCTGAAAAACTCATTTCACATGTTGACCATCCCTTTTCTAAATATTTAAATGGATCAAGTTCAAGGCAATCCTTATCAAAATTCCTACAGCATTCTTCCCAGAAGTAGAAAAAACAATCATAAAATTCATTTGGAAGCACACACACACAAAAAAAGCCTAAATAGACTAAGTAATTCTGAGCAGAAAGAGCAATGCTGAAAGTATCACAATACCTGATTCCAAATTATACTATAGAGCAACAGAAACAAAAACAGCATGTTACTGGCACAAAAACAGACATGTAGACCAAATGGATAAGACAGAGGATCCAGAAATAAACCCGTGCAGTTACAGCCATCTGATTCCCAACAAAGGTGCCAAAAAGATATGTTGGAGAAAAGACAGCCTCTTCAACAAATGGTTCTGAGAAAACTGAATATCCACATGTAGAAGACTGAAATTAAATCCCTATCTCTCGCCCTGTACAAAAATCAATTCAAAATAGATGATAGACCTTAATGTCAGACCTGAAAAATTTAAATTACTAGGGGAAAACACATCAAGTTGCAGGCATAAGCAATGATTTTCTGAATAGGACTCCAATAGCTCAGGAAATAAGAGCAAGGATTAACAAAAAGAATTGTATCAAATTAAAAAGCTTCTGCACAACAACGGAAACAACTACCAGAGTGAAGAGACAGCTGATAGAATGGGAGAAAATCTTTGCCAACTCTTCATCTGACATAGGATTAATATCCAGAATATATAAGGAAATAAAAAATTAAACACCAAAAGAGGAATGAATAAAAGGAAAAAATTAACTAAACACATAGTTCTCAAAAGAAGTAAAAATGACTAATATGAAGAAATATTAAGAAGTATTCAATATCCCTAGCCATAAAGGAAATGCAAATTAAAATGATTGAAATTCCAGTCAGAATGGCTATCATTAAGAAAACAAATAACAACAAATGCTGGCTAAGATGCTGGAAAAAGGAACCTTATACACTGTTGGTAAGAATGTAAATTAGTCCAGGCACTATGAAAATCAATGTGGAGGGTTCTCAGAATAAATACATAAATAAAGCCATCATATAATCCAGCTATACCATTCCTGAGTATATACTGGAAGGAATCAAAGTTAGCAGGCAACACAGACATCTGCACACTTATATTTATTGCATCACTCTTAGCAGTAGCCCAGTTATGAAATTGGCCCAGGTATTTATCAGTCAATGAAGGGATATTCTATCCAGTAGAGCATTATTCAGTTACATAAAGAAGAATTAAATTATATCATTTACAAGAAAATGTGTAGAACTGGAGATCATCATATTAAGTGAAATAAGCCAGACCCAGAAAGACAAATATTGCATATTTTTTTCATATACAGAACCTATATTTTAAAAAAGATATGAAAGTGGAAAGGTGATTATTTGGTAAGAGAAAGAACATCAGCAGAAGGGAAGTGGTACAAGAGAAGGTAATGGGTGGGCAAATGTCATCAAAGTACATTATATGCACTTATGAAAATGTCATAATAAAACACATTTTGTACAATAAAAAGAATGATGAGTTGATTTAAAAATAAATAAATGGAATAGGAATGAATACCCTTAAGACTCAGCATATTGCCTGGAAGACAGCAGGTGCTAAGTAAAAGTTGACTGATATAAATATTGACTGAGACTTTGTGGCCTACCCCAGCTATACCCTTTCTTTCTGGGCACAGAGGGAGGCTTTGCCTTTTTGTCTCCTTCATGTGGGTTGAGGTCACATCACTGACTTCTGACCAATGGACTGAGCCGAAACAATGTGGCCCTTCCAGAATGGGCCTATAGCATAATCTGCCCTATCATTCTTCTGCTCTTCCTTCCACATTGTCTTGGGGCCCATGCTCCAGATTAAGCGCTGCCACTGGACAGTAAGGACCCACTCTTCATCCAATGATGATGTGACTAGTTAACCTGCTGACATATTGAGGTTTGTGACTGTAATACAGCCTGGTGCATTCTGCCTAATATAACCATCCTGTAAGTAGTTCTGCGAATTAAAAGAGACAATGCATGACTTTGCGGTGAAAGCAATAGTCCAGCACTATTAAAAGATAACATGATAAAAATCAACACATTTAAATGAAGTATTCCCGTGGAGGGTCTTTCCTTTGGTTCAGAAAATATAACTAACACAACATAGTAAAAGACATCTCGTGGGAATGCTGCACTGAAAACATAGCTCACTGTTGCATCCTAGAGACTTAGTGTGGTGAAGATCACTAAACACGTCCGAGTACCACCAAAAATCCATTGTAAAGGGTTGTGATTTTAGTTACAACTTCACTGTTACTCCTCAGAGTAATGATAGTTTTCAAAGGCTTTGTCTGACCTTGCCTACAAAGCCTGATTCTGTGGGAGGAGGGGCACATGTGCCACCTGCGTGAGTCATGAATCAGACAAAAGTTCTGTTATCTGGAAAGATGAGATTCAAGACCCATGTTGTACAACATGGTGAATTTAGGTAATCATAAAGTATTACACTGTTGAGAATCACCACAAAAAATAATAAACAAGGACAGTAATGTGCATGTTAATTGGCTTGATTTAGCCAATATCTACACATTTCAAAACACCATGAGGTACATGATACATATATACATACATGTATATATTGACAAAAAGATAAATAATAATAAAAAGAACTATACAGGATAACTGTTAAAGGAGAAGGAAAGCCCTTCTTAATTCATTAAAAACAAGCACAGCTGAATTGAACACATTTCTTTTTTAATAATGATGCCTTGGTCACAAAACAAATACACACAGTTGCCTGTACATTCCTTATTAGCATTGTAATAAAATAATAGCACTGTCCCCATTTATTCCTAGGCTGAGGATTGCACTGTGGAAAGGAGTTTCTTTTCTTATTACTCAAAAGCTATTTATTTCTGTTGTTCCTCATGCCCTTCTCTAATTCTTCAGGTCTCTACTTCCCCAAATAACCACACACTGGCTAGAATCTATGTTTTGGGCTGGGGATGTAGCTCAGTAGTTCAGTGTTTGCCTAGCATACACAAGGCCCTGGGTTCCATCGCCAGCACCACAAAAAAAAAAATGATGAGTTCTTTTTTTTGACCTCTGAATTCCTTGCTCTGAATATTCCTCACATTTCTGATAGAAGTATATTAAGATGATCACTGTGTCTTCAGAATGTGTTTGCCAACTTTTTCTTTTCTTTTTTTGTTTGCCAACTTTGAGTTTATAAAAAGAAAAGCTGAATGGCCAGTAGTAAAGGAAATTCCCTGGTCAGTCAATGTTGGGTTTATATAGGAAATAAAAAACAGAGAAAGAAACACTAAAAATTAATAATCATCTTACAGAGGATGTTCCATTCATCTGCTGTACCTGTTTGCATTTTTAAATATAAGACTAAGGAAATCAGTCAAGAGGACTTTGTTATTTAAAATTTTCATTTATTTATTTTTTTGAGATAGGTTTTCATTATGTAGTCCGGTCCGGCCTGGAACTTCAGATCTCCCTGTCTTGGTTTCTCCAGTGTTAGGATTACAGGTGTGCACTACCACACCTGGCAAGAGAACCTTTTGTGACCCACTTTTCACTTATCCTGAGATAACAGGTTAGTCAGAGAAGATGTGGCATGGGGACCTGGAAAATTTTAACCTTACTCTGTGTATATGCAGCTTGCAACCAGCGTGATCCACTGGCCTTAATATCTGGTGCTCTTGAACGAAATTTTAACTCCCATCCTTTATCTTATTTCAGCTGCGTCATGAAACCAGTGATTTTCCCATTATTTCAGGGTTGCATGTGTTAAATATATATAACAGATGTGCACACAGTACTGTGATGAGATAAAAATGGGGGAGTGGGAGAAAGCCACTAGAAATGCAGGAGGGAAAGTGTGGACAAATATAAAGGCCCATTTTCTGCAGAGCAATTGAGCATCATTCCTCAGGGATGAACCTGTTCCCAAGGTGGAGGTGTTTGCACAATGATTTTTGCATCCCAATATCTGAGGACAGCACACTGTGGTCACACTTCACAGTCCTCAAGGCTGCTTAGAGACCTCTGCTCTCCCTACACCCTCTACGGCCCCCGTCAGCTCAGGTTCTAAGTGGAGGCTGGTGCTTGTGAGGGGCCAGCATTGAGATGTTGCAGTTCTGAACATGTCTTTAATATGAAGAGAGGCTCTTCGTCCATTGGATTAAAGTGACTCAATTCTGGCTGTTGACATCTTCCTCTCATTTGGTCTTGAGATATCTAAGAGAGTTGCTTCAACCCCCAGATGTAAATCTGCAGAATTTGGCTGTGGATGTTAACAGAGTGCCTTTCATGACATCCTTCTTCATCCATGGGCAGTAATGCTTGGTCTGACCCATGACTTAGTGTCTCTCTCACAGGAATTTTGTTTGTACTGTCAGATTCCCTGTTGGTTGTTATCTGAGTTGCATCCAGCTTTGTCCTACTAAGACATCTACTGTCTGGGTTCTCCCTGACCAGGAGAAGCATAAGCCTCAGGTTTGTGGTCAGGTGAGACCCAGAGGAGGCAGCACAACAGAATGCATGAGGCACCAGAAGCATTTTTATCAGAGTGTAGGTATGGCTTAAGTGGTACAGTGCCTGTTTTGCAAGTGCAAAGCCTGAGTTCAAACCCCAGTAACACCAAAAAAAAAAAAGTATTTTTATCACTTGCAGATCCCAGAGAGAGGAAGGCAATGTGCCTCACAAGGCCAAGGGAAGATGTCCATCCCTTCAAACACACATTGATGTTGAGCAAGAGAGGGACCTGTGACCAGTTTCACTGGAGTGCAGCTTGTCACCCAAGCAGGCTTCCTAGTGAGTGGATATTCAGCAATCACATATGAGCTCTGTGGAGCCTCACTGGGACTGAGAGAGGTCACTGGCAAATCTGCCCAGTTTATGTGGGATGTGAGGGTCAGTGAGACCAGTCCATAGATTGCATCTAGTTGTCCCATTAGGAGATGGCGTCAGGAGGAAGTCATATAAGACAGAATGTCTGGATCAACTGCCTTAAGGAACTGGAGGGAGGGGGACAATTAGAAACGGCATCAGAAGTGACCGAGTCCTGCTTTAGTATGAGAAAGTTCAACTTCTATTCAAAATTGATCTGAGGCAACATAAAATTATAAGAATTTACTACCGTGATTTTTTTTTGTGAGAAAAATCTCACTCTTTCCAAACCTGAGAGTGTATTTAATATACACAGTAAATGCCAGCATCCCTTCTTCCCCTTTCTCATCCTTCCTGTGGCTTCTCCTTAGCTTGCTAATAAATGGGCTATTCACTAAAAATAATGATAAGTATTAACTTATTTGAGGAAACTATTTCCTCTGAGGGATTAGCAATGGCAAGTGAATCTTATTTTTTTTTCTATTATGGTACTGGAGTTTGAACTCAGGCTTTGTGCTTCTTTAGGCAGAACTTCTACCACATGAGCCACTCTGCCAGCCCATTTTTGTAATGGATTTTTCAAGATAAGGTCTCGCTAACTTATTTGCCTGGCAGGCTTCGAACCACAGTCCTCTTGCTCTCTGTCTCCTGAGTAGCTAGGATTACAGGAATAAGCCATAGGCACCCTTCACAACTGAATCTTGAGCCCCAAGTTTTCTCTTTCTTCTTCTCTCTCCTTCCCTCCCTCCTTCCTTCCTTCCTTCCCTCTTTTCTTCCCTCCTTTTCTTCCTTCTTTCCTTCCTCCCTCCTCCTCCTCCTCCTCTTCTTCTCTCTCTCTTTCTCCTTCTCTCTATCCCTACCTTTATCCCTCCCTCTTCTTTTTGGTTCTGGAACTCAAGATCCTCTTGCCTCTTCCTATCTAGTGCTGGGATTACAGATGTATGCTACCATGCCTAGCTTTTGAGTCCCAAATTCTAATTTCAATTCTTTCATTCTTCTATCAGGTCTGAGATCCCCTAATCAAGCAGGTTTCTGAATTTGTTTCAACAATGTATCTCCTGTAACTGTAGCAATGAATAAATATTTTGCCATCCTCTTACAGTGAGGGTTAAAATAGATACATTTCATTTTTCATTTTGCAAAAAAGAAAGAAAGGAAGCAAGGAGGAAGGAAGAGAAGAAGGAATGGAACATCAATTCTGAATGAGTAAAATGTATTTTCAATCTATATCATTTCTTATTTAGACACTTTGATACTTAGAGCCCCATTTACTTTGAAACGTTATGTAGGAAATAGAATTTTTATTAATTTAATTCATAATTTAAGGCAGGAAAATAAAGGCCCATAAGGAGGAAATTGCATCCCTCAGGACTCAGTGGAGCTGCATCCCCTGTCCAGGGCCCACATGTGGATACAGAGGAAGGCTCGTACTTCTGGGCCATAATGAATGAGAAGTGAGGCTATGAATCAAGTCTCTTTGTGGGGAGAAGAAGGTGACATTTCTAACTAACCTCAGTGGTATCACAATAAACCATAAGCAAATGCTGAAGAAGGGCTGAATGTGGTGGCTTCTGTCTGTAATCCCAGCTACTTGGGAGATGGAGATAAGAGGATAGTGGTTCAAGGCCAGTCCAGGATAAAAACGTTAGCAAGACTCAACCAACAAGTAAGGTGGCACGTGTCTGTAGTCCCAGCTACGTGGGAAGTGTAGGTTGGGGGATCATGGTCTAAGGCTGGCCCAGGCAAAAAGTGTGAGACCCTATCTGAAAAACACTGAAACAAAAGGGCTGGAGGCATGGCACATGGTAGTGTTTGGGCAGCAAGCATAGACCCTAGTTCAAATCACTGTACAGAAAGAAAAGGATGCCGGGAGAATGGAGAATTCCTATACATTATTGGTGGGAATGTAAATGAAAACAGTATAGAGCTTATATTATATGAAATAAATCAGACATAGAGACAGATTCTCTTATGTGGATGCTTAAAAAAAAAAGTCAGTGGATAGAAAGTACATCAACCATATTCACCTTCTTAACTTCCTTCTTTTACCCCCCCTCTCCCATTACTGACCTCACTTCAGCATAACCTATTTTTCATAATACTTGCTGATTTGTATTGGGTCTATATTCCACATATGAGAGAAAACATGTGGCCTTTGGCTTTCTGAACCTGGCTAACTTCACTTAAGATGATGTTCTTCAGTTCCACCCATTTACCTGCAAATGACAGAATTTTATTTTTCTTTATGGCTGAATAAAGTTCCATTGTATATAAGTACTACATTTTCTTAATCCATTCATCAGTAGTGGGGCATCTTGGCTGTTTTCATAGCTTAGCTGTTGTGAATAGTGCTGCAATAAACATGGCTGTTCAGGTGCCTTTATTGTAATCTGACTTACATTCCTTTGATGTACTTTCTATACAAGAATGAATATAGAATTTTTGAACCTGTTGAAATCACCAAAAGAAGGGGACTAAGGTAGAGAGGAGAAAAAATAGAGGGGATGAACCAATTTGGGTTATAATACATATATACATGGAAATGTTACAGTGAAACTCCCTGTATAGCTATCTTAAACAAACAAAAATGTCTTTCAAAAACAGAGAACAGAAAGGCAAAATAGGCCCTGTCTGGGGGTTGGTACTAGTGGGAGAGGGGGGGATATAAGGAGTGGAGGAGGTGAATATGGTGGAAATATTACATACACTCACGTATGAAAATGGAAAAAAATGAGACCTGTTGAAACTATTCCAGGAATTGGGGTAGAGAAGACTAAGGAGAATGATGGATGGGGTGAATTAAACTATGATATTTTGAAATAACTTTTGTAAATGTCACAATGTACCCCCAGTACAACACTAATAATAAAAAAGCCAGTGGAATAGTGATTACCAGAGGATGGAAAGTGGAGGAGGGGAGGTTGGGTCACAGGTACCCAAACACAGTAAGATAGAAGTAACAAGTCCCAGTGTTCTGCTGCACAGTGGGGTTCATGAGAACCTGTTATGAAGAACTAGAAGAGAGGAGTGTGAAATCTCCGAACAAGTAATGGCAAGGAGGTGGAAACAGTGATCACCCTGACTTAATCAGTATATACTGCATATCTGTATTGGAATACCACACTGTGCCCCACAAATGTGCAAATCATTGTGTGTTAATCAAAAACTTCCAAATGTTTAAGAGAAATAAATGATGTATCCTTGTACATATTTATGCAATGCAGCATGGTATTTTAATACATGTACACATTGTGCAATGATCAGATCATGGTAATTAGCCTATTGTTTATCTCATTTATCATGATAATTAGCATATCTATTATCTCATTTATCATGGTAATTAGCATATCCATTACATCAAACATTTATCATTTCTTTGCTGTGAGAAATTAAAAATTCTGTTTTCCAATTATTTTGAGCTATGCAATGTATTATTGCTAACTGCAGTTACCCTACTGAGCTATGGGACATCAGAACCTATTCCTTCCCAGCTAACTGACTTTGTACCTATACCAGTCTTCTCATTGTCCCCTCTTTCCCCGCCCCAGCCTCTAATAACCATGATTCTCTTCTGTGCTTCTATAAGATCAGTTAGATTCCACAGGTGCCTGAGATCATGTGGTCTTTGTCTTTTTTGCCTGGCTTATTTTACTTAATACAATGTTTTCTAAATTCATCCATGTTGCTGAGAATGACAAGATGTCATTCTTTTTTATGGCCGAATTATATTCTGTTGCACAGATATGCCACACTTTCTTTAACCATTCATCTGTCAGTGGGCACTTAGATTGATTGCATATCTTGGCCATCATAAATAGACAAAATGAACATGGAAGGGCAGACATCGCTTTACATGCTGGTTTCATTTCCTTTCGGTGCATACCCAGCAATGGGATTGTAGTCAACTACTGTTTAAAGTGGGTCAAATTAAGCCACACCATTCATGAGCTTTCCTGGCCCTCTGCCATATTGAACCTTTGTCAGCAGAGTTATGTGGGTCATATGGGTCCTGATTTAAATGATGATCCTGCTTCCTTCCCTTGTCTACACTTGCTCAGTGACTCCCTATGGCCAATTAGGCTCCAGGCCAGGCCCTGTCAGACTTCTGTCATGGAGGGGCAGCTCTAGTCCACTCTGAATGATTCTCTCTTCTTCCTGTCTCAGGGCCTTTGCACTCATTGTCCTGCCCTGCACATTCACCCACATCACTATGGGTTCTATTCAGCTCCATGTGTTGCTTTTCTTATTCTGTTCTGCCTCCCTACAGCCAGGTCAGGGCAAAATGTTTCACCTTTGCACACTTTTCTGCATGGTCCTTGTCACAGAGTTTATGTGTGTTCTGTGTGGCTTTTGGTTATGGTCAAGTTTCCCCAATGGATTGTAAATTCCATGAGGGTAGGCCATGACTGTCTTCACCCTCCGCTCCAGTATGTAACCGAGTCATAGCCTGTGAAAGAGGTTTAATAAACCTTTGTAAAAAGAAAAGCAAATGTACCCATGTGATTCTGAGGATGAAGTGCAATATGCGTAGAGCACCCAGCCTTCATTTGTTTTAGGGCAGAGTGGTCACCACGTGCATTGTGATGGCCACCTGTGACTACCCTTTCATGGAGCTGTGACAAGTACAGACCATATTTTGGCTTTATGCCAAGAGGACAACCTTAGACTCTCAAAACCCATACTAGGACTCCTCAGCACATCAGGCTCCAGTTCCAGCAGGTGGAGCAGAGCAATGAAGGGTTCACCTGGGACCCCGTGGCCGTGGCCTTGAGGACTGTGGAGGTACAGTTCCTAGGCCAGTTCTGCTCAGACATGGGAATCACTGTCAGAGTATTTGAGGACAATTGTAATGAGTGAGAATGGAAAAATTGAACTGAGGGAAAACCTTAAAGATTTGACCTGAAATTCAGGAGAAGAAGGAAGACATCTGTCAACTGAATCTTAGAATGGGTTCCCAAAGAAAAGCAGAGATTGACCGTGAAGAATTCAATACAAGTATTGTAAGCTCAGGTCACCACTTCCCCAACAGAGATTTATTTTTCTTATCTGCAATGCCTAGAGCATATCTGGTTTGATTCTCCCTCAGCTGTGCAATGTGATAAATGCTCAAAAGGAGGCTGAGAAGGTTAAGGAGCTTCCTAAAATACACAATTGAAGGAGGAGTTAGGAGAAGCCCCGGGACTGCCTCTGTGTGTGGTTCGTTGTCTGTTGGGCGATTTTCAGCCCATACCCAGCACCGCACAGTGCAGGAGAGGAGGCAGGATGTGTTAAGTCTAAATTTCAAGGTTCCTATTTCTGCAGCAGGCATCTTTTCAACCCTATTTTAAACTCAAGCTAACTCCCTCTGGAACAGTGCTGCTCTAGTTTAGATGGACAAGTAGAATCAGGAGAGATGGGTGGAAATGCATCTTGCTAGGATCCCAGCCCAAGAAACTGGCCACAGACGCCCATGTGCAGACGAGATATTTATGACAAATGAGGAGAACTGCCACCAGGAACTGCAAGAGCGAGGCACATAAATCAACATAGAAGCACTCAGTGGAACTGCGCCTGGCTCTGAAGATAAACGCCCTTGGACTCCTGTGCCTGGTACAGAAAATAAAAAAGGTGGAAGTCCTCAGAAGCCTGCGTTCTCATACTTCTCAGGTCATACCAAAAACAGGGACACTTTATCACATATGGAAAAGCCCACAGCTTGCTTGTGGGTCTTCAAAGACACATGTGCAATCGTGTTTGCTGAATGGTGACCTTCTCTGACCATGTCACCTCCAGGGAGTGGTGGGAGGTTCAACTTGTCTCTCTGTGCCCTTGGCACACTGGGATTTGTAGGTGTCAGTTTAACTGCTATGATATTTCATGTAGTAGAATGCCTTTTGTTTTCATGTTAGTATAAAAAGGGATGTAGAGCAATGATACTTTAGAATACAATCCCTTCTATTCCATTACAGTGTGTAGCTAGCTTCCTACTAAAGAGCCAACACTTAAAGCTGGGAGACAACATGTCACGTAAAGGTTAGCCAGATTCAAGTCCTAGGTCTAACACTTAGTTGTGGGAATTTGGGTAAATTGCTTAATCTGGAATATTAATAATAATAGGTACTAATGCACATGCAAGCTTTTCACTGAGAAGATAAAATGAGGTGTTTGTTAGAGTAAATGTCTGGGATTGTCTTAGGTCAGGTTCCCTCCAAGCAGAGCCTGGGCACATAATTTATGGAGGGATAGTTCTCAGGCAGACCTGTAAGGCAGTGAGAGAAGCAGGCTAGAGAAAGAGAAGGAACTGGGGAAAGATGTGGTTTAGGAGAAGTTGAACTTGTGTGTGTATCTTAGTCAATTTTTTATTGCTATAACAAAATACCTGAGGGTGGGTACTTTATAAAGAAAAGAGGTTTATTTAGCTCACAGTTCTGGAGGTTTAAGAGCACGGTGTCAGATCTAATGAGATCTCCCCTGGCGATTTATGGTGGATGTAGTTATGGAAGGAGTGTATGTTTGTGTGTGTGTGTGTGTGTGTGTGTGTGTGTGTGTGTGCGCATGTGTGTGTGTGAAGAGAAAGAGAGAGAGAGAGATGTGTAAGACAGAGATGTGTGAGAGGTGTCACCTTGTGAGACACAAAGCCAGAGAGGGATTCAGGTGTACTGTTTTATAATAACTCATTCTCCATACCAACTCACTCTGCAAGACCATCATTGATACTTCCCAAGACTGTGCCCATTGTGGCCTAACCATCCTCTACTAAGCCCCACATCTTAAAGGTAACACCACATTCCACATGGCCACATTGGAGACCAAGCATACAGAATGTGAACCTTTGAGGAATGTAATCAAACCATATGTAAACCACAGCAGTGCTCCCACGGGGTGCTCTGCCCTGTGTCACGTGTGCCAGACATTCCTCCAGAACCAAGGAGCCAAGCTGCTAGCCCATGGATCAGATACTGGCTCCTCCTGGAGAGGGAAACTTCCCATATGTCCAGGTGAGGGGTTCCCATTAGCTGAGGCAAATCCAGGGAGGGGTCTGGACTTGCTAAACAGTCAATGTGCAAAACTAGAGTTTAGTAGCTGTCAGCTTCAACCTGAGAGCAACAGTAACAATAGAGTTAGTCACCCCAGGATGCTGAGATCATCACGGGTCCTAAGTTAACTAGCGAGATTAGCATGAACCACATTACAAAACTTCCCCAAACGTGCTTCCATTTGAGTTACCTGCTGATGAATACAAAGGGCTTGAGTAAATAAAATAGGTAAATAAAAATAGCTCCACTGTGAATTTGGATCATGCTTTAAAGTTTATTTACTATGTTCATGGCTCATTTGTTATGAAAGCAAAACCCAGTGCATCAGTGCATCATGCATTTTCCTCTGAGAAATAGGAGCCCAAGAAAGGCTGGAGGGAAAGAATTCAGACTTAAAAGATGAGTGGGTCATGAGTACTGTTCCCTTCCTGGTTTTTTACCTGCATGGTCTATCCCTCCCACCCCCACATCTTCATGACCTGATGCTTGTCAGCTGGCACAGCTGGGTGTACCTTTGTATTTGACTGCCAACCCTCTGTCTTCCTGGCTTTTCAGATAAATCTTTGATGCATTTTCCACGGTGAGAAGCCTTTAGTTTTCCCCCTCTGACAGATAGCACTACACAGAGATACAGTAGAGAAACCCAGGGCTCCTCTCTAGCTGGAAACTCGTCTCCCAGGCCAGAGTCCCTTCCTCCCCTAGAGATCCCCAGAGTCCAGGACCCTGAGTGACAAGCAGAGTGATGTTGGCAGAAGCTTGCAGCATACACAAAGAGCCCCATGGCCATGGTCTACAGTCAGATGCAGCCTCAACTGGTCTCCTTCTGGTTACCCCTAAATTCAGTTAAGGTTTTCAAAATTTCACAATTGCCTTTAAGTTTGCAGGTTCACCCAGAGAATTCCCAATTATGTTCTCACCCATGACAGAACCTCACTACTGTTGGATTCTGGGGCCTTGTTAGCCTCAGGGTGTAACCTGGCCAGGGATATGAGCCATGTTGGGGAAAAGCAGAGTCTCAGCTCCACCTCACACCTGTATCTCCACCAGTCAGAACTCCAGGAGGCACATGTGCTCATCAGGTTTTAGAAGAACTGCTCTGTGTCACAAGTTTTCCATTTCATTTGTTAATGACCACATCTGGTCATGTGGCACTTTCTTCAAGTGGAATTTGGAAGGGGAATGTGCAGGGGGAATGAAATGAAAGCAGATGTACCGTGGTAGAAGCTCATCCCCTCTTTCTTGATAGGGTGGGGCTGTTGAATCTCAGTAGCACCCTGTGTGAACCAGGAGGATCTGGCTTTTATTTCTCTGAAATTCTCAAAGCATCCAACAGCCAACGTCTAATCCTCAGTGTCAATAATGCCAGCAGGCTGAACAAAGACAGACATGTGGGGCTCCTTCTTCTTCAGAATTGTTCATTAGGGCTACAAACAAATACTGTTGGACATGGCTTTGTCTGTCTGAGGTCAGCTTTGCCTGGGATGGGATGGACTTCAGCTATGACACATAACAGAGCCTGGCATGGTGGTGCCTACCTGTAGTCTGACTTCTTCAGGAGGCTGAATAATCCATGAATTAGGGGATGGGAGGATAAAGCAGAATGATGGAGGAAGTGACTCCAAAGATGATATATTTGAAATATTGTAAGACCTTTTGTAATGCCACAATGTACCCCTAGCACAACAATAAAAGGAAAAAAAAAAAAGATGATTGCTTAAGCCTGGGAGTTCAAGGCTGAGGTGTGCTATGCTGACCTCTGGGATTGGGGAACCACCAGGTTGCATTAGGTAGTGGACTCATGCCTGTGAATAGCCATGGCAGTCCAACCTGGGTAACATAGCAAGAACCTGTCTCTTAAAAATATCTAAGATAAAATGTAGATAATTAGAGGAGATAAACCAGTTGGGGGAATAACACATATATACGTGGAAATGTTACAAGGAACCTCCCTGTATAACTACTTTTATATCTCAAACAAGAAAAAATGTTGTGTTTTTCTTTTTATCTTTTATCTTTTCTCCTCTGCAAAATTGAAGAACAGGAGGGCAGAACAGGTCCTGCCCAGGGGGAATTGTTGGCACCAATGGGAGAGGGGAGGTGATAGAGAAAGGAGGTAGGAGGGTGAATATGGTGCAAAAAACTGTACATATATGCATGAAAATGCAAAAATGATAACTGTTGAAACCAGTCCATGAATCGGGGGGAAGTGGGGATGAAGAGAAGCAGGAGGGGGTGAACTCAAGTATGATATAGTTGATACATTGTAAGAACCTTTGTAAATGCCACAATGTATCCCTCCCAGCACAACAATAAAGGAAAAAACCCTCAAATTTCAAAGGAAAAAAAAAATGAACCACCTAACTACCTAATCACCTAAGTAAACAAATCAAAGAGGTAACAGAGCAGGCCTGGCCCATCTCTGCCCGTGAACTGGTATGCAGGATCCCAGCAGGGAGAGGCTGGGTCTGAGTGTGGCGTGTGCTCTATGAATAATGTAATTATATCCCACATGTGTTTGGCACTCTGCCAGCACGTTACAGGTCGCCTTTCATTTAATCCTCATAGCAGCTCAATGACATAAATCCCATTGTCCTCTCCATTTGCCAAGGAGCACACTGCAGCTGGAGAGGCTATGCTACCTGTCCAGGGCCGCACAGTATGTGCCAGACTTATCTTCAGGCTTAGGTCCCGCTCCAGAGCCCTGGCTCTCAGTCACCTTCCACATGCTTTAGATCTAAATACCTCCAAAGACCTGTATTTTGCAACAGGCATTTGGTGATTGCAGAGGTTCTCCATGCCTGTGCCATGAACAGAAAATGAGTTGGAGAAATTCCAGTCTTCCATTGGCTGAAAACAAATAATGAAGGAGGCTCAGAATGAATCTCCCATCATGATGTCCAGAAGGGAAACTAAACAGTCATAAGAGAGGAGTGTCCTTCAAACTCAGATGTGGATAACTCTTGACTGGCAACACCCACAGGGCAGGCTTGTCAACCAGCTGAAGTTAGGCTGTGGAGAACTCTCCAAAACCCCCAAATGACCTTGTGGATTGGGCGAAAATTCAGGCTTTTGAGAATTGCCTGCTCCAAGTAAGGATGCTGGTGGAGAGCTCAGTTTTGGGTTTTGTGTCATTCAGAAGCCTGTGATCCACCTGCAGACTGGTCCAAACCTCTCTGCTCCCAGTATTGCACAAGTGGCTCATACTGAGGGCCAGTGGCAAAGGCAGAAGGGACTTTTTAAAACATGTCCAGTCCTTATATTTCACAGGCACATTGAAAGAGGGCTCAGAGGTCAGGACACACCAGGGATTGGGACTTACCAGGGGTAGAGCTGGTCTTGAGCTCAGGTCTTCTGACTCCTAACCCCATGTGCTCCTAGGACACCAAGTGGCCCCTCAAAGAAGGAAGGGTAAAAAGCAACTCAGCTTTAGTTGTGCAGTTCAACTGATGTGAGTAAGAAGTGCCCTGGGAAGTACATGAGGTCCTTCTTTTTCATCACAGTGTATGAATGTGTATGCTGCTTGCTGAGAAAAGGAAGGAAGAGAGGGAAAAGCCTCATATTCTTTTTTTTTTCTGTCCATTCCTTTTTTAAAAAATTTTCTTTCATTCATATGTGCATACAATGTTTGCATCATTTCTCCCCCCTTCCCCCCACGCCCTCCTTTAATTCCCCCATACCCTCCCTCTTCCCTCCACCCCCTCATTTCCAGGCAGAAACTACTTTGCCCTTATCTCTAATTTTGTTGAAGAGAGAGTATAAGCAATAATAGGAAGGAACAAGTGTTTTTGTTAGTTGAGATGAGGATAGCTATACAGGGAGTTAACTCACATTAATTTCCTGTGCATGTGTGTTACCTTCTAGGTTAATTCTTTTTGATCTAACCTTTTCTCTAGTTCCTGGTCCCCTTCTCCTATTGAAAGCCTCACATTCTTGACCTTGTCTGGGGCAATGGTTCTCAACCTTGACTCCATACTGAAGTCCTTTGGGGAGTTTTAAAAAGCCTGAGCACCTCACAGACCCATAGAATTGGAATGCATTGGAGAGAATCCCAGGCCTCTTGGATTCAACCCCCCCAGGGGGCCACTAGGGTAGAAATCACTAACCTTTGTAGAATTTCCCTTCCATTCCATCCTGGAGCAGTGATGCTCATGCATTGCTGTACTGTGGTCTCTTGATGGCCTTGTCCAGGTAATGGCAGGGTGGGCATCCAAGCTGGACTGGTAGGTAAGTAGGGTGCAGGCAAGAAGACAAGAGCATGACAGGGTACCACTGCTGGCAGGAGTGAGACTGAATTCTATCAAGCAAGAGGAACATTTGGGCCAAAGTAGGTCCAGCTCGGTAAGTTCAGAGAAGGGCCTGGCAATCTTACATAGTGATTTAGGGCCAGAGCCTGAGGTCTGGATATACCAGGGCAACTCCTTGATATGTGTAGCAGAAACTGGGCTGTATTTTTTAGTATAATTGAAGTCTGGTCTGCCTCCCTAGCTTTCTCCTATTCCAATAGGTTCCTTTAGATAGCTCTGGAGCTGAGCTCACATGCAGATCTGACATCAGTTTCTCTTTTTTCCCCAGATAAAGCCTCTACAGCAATCCTGTTAGCTAAGAACTTGGCTGGGGCCCAGGTGTCTCCAGCTGCTGTTCATTCCTTCATTGTTGAATGCAGTAAGCTTCGCCTATCCTTCCGCTTCTTTTCAATCACGTCTGAAGAAGCAGATTTCATCAGAAGGAGCTTGAGTTTCTTGTGCATGAACTTTTCTCTAAAATAGTTAATGTTTCAATTTTTTAAAAAATAGAAAAGCAGCCAAGTAGAGCTGCCAAAAATCATGAATATTCTGCTTTTAAGATTGGTAAGAAAATCCCATACAGCATGCATAGGAAAAATACTCACATTATTGGTTGACATTAAAAATTGTCAGCCTAGGAGTGTACAGTTTAGGGCAGAAGTCCTTCCTTTTACCTGTCACAGGTAAGTGTGAGGGAAACTGTTGATTTCTGGCACAGAATTGCAAGCTCAAATGTGTTTTGGGGTGATATTCAATGTGGGTAGCTGGAGTGAGGAGTAGGCTAGGGTGCCGGCTGGGGCACAGATGCTTTCTGAACAAATATATATAAGATGACTAAAGACTTGGGAAGCAGAATGCTGGCTTTCTTGATTTGTTCCAGAGTAATTTGGTTGAATCAGTGGGATGTGTGAGTGAGGCATTTCTTTACCATATGGCTTCAGCAGCTTCAATGGGTGTTTTCTACTCCAAGCTGTGCACATGAGTTGGGTATTGATGTGTATGTTAGCATTGGTATGCTCAGGTGAGAGGCTTGTGCCTGAACTTGTATCCCATTGGCTCACCTCTGAGTTCTGTAGCTGCTGTAGTCTATTCCAGGTATGCTGACATCACCTGCACATGCACCTGCATCACCATTGTCTCTGCCCAAGGGGTTTGTGCTGCACTGGAGCAGTCTGCTCAGCTGTCTGCAGGGGATGCTGGAAGTGCTAATGACTTAGTAACTCCTTGCACAACCCTCAACCAATGAGGGTTAAGTCACTAGTAATACCCCAGGTTCTTTCTCCTTCAGAAAGAAAATTCTGAGGGTTGGAGCCTCAATTCCCCTCACTATAACTCATATTAACTCCTTTTGTTGGCTTTCAAACTTTCCTTCTCCCTTCTCAGACTTTCTTTCCGATAAATGCTTGTCCTAAATTCATCTCTGAGGGTTTGCTTCTGAAGGGAATCTTAGGCTAAGATAAAGCTCTATCTGAAATTGAAAAGATGAATGAGAAAGCTTGTTCATTTGTGGTGTTAGGGCCAATTGGAAAACTCAATATTTCAAGGCAAAAGTCCAGAGATTTTATAATCTGAATGGATCATGGTTGAAGGAGGGGGAAACTGGTTAAGTTTCATTTATCTCTAACAAGCAACCTGGAGGAAGGAAGGAAGGTTGGGTTAAAGGATAAGTAAGGGAGTCTTGGTTTTCATGAAAAACTCAATCAAGCTGGGTCATATAGGTAAAAGGCAAGAAATCATGTGCATTTCTAGAAAGAGCTAGTATAACAATATCCTTCTCTAGTGCATGTAGAAGGAGCCAGTATAACAATGTCCTTTCATGCATTTACTGTCCAAATGATATATTAGAAAAAGAGCTGGAAGGGTCCCATTTATTGCTAAAAAGTGGTTCACACTTTTAACATGATGATAGTTGGTGGTTTATTTCCAAATCTGCCAATGTATATTCTGGATGGATGGTTTTAAACTGAATGCATTTAGTGCCTTTGATTCTTCAAGATTCTCCCTCCCAGGAGTTTACCTGACTTCTCATGCGTGGAAGTATGGAGCCTAGAGGTTGTTACTTCTGACATTGTCCAGGGTTCAGTAATTCACCATGATATGGCCTGTTTGATGATTTTTCCCACATATGAAATGGACCAAGTAAAGAAGGTATATTGTTCCTAAAATATAGCAAAACAGTAAAAGTCAATAAAATTCAGGCAAAGAGCAAAAGCAGAATCTAGTATGCAAGAAAAATTGTAAGCTTCAAAACCACTATAATTTGTAAGGCTCAAAATAACAAACTATTATTTCTGGCTATGCAAAAAGGAGGGAGGTGTCTACCTGTAGGTGTGAAGGAAGGCAGCTGCCTGGTTTATGCTTAGGCAAGGGTAGGTGTTGAAGGTCATAAAGAATTTCTTATCAGCCAAATAAAAGATGGCTTTCCTTATATACCATAAAATTATAATATATGGATTTTCCAAGACAGATATCTTATCTTTATTTAAAAATTAATTATTGAATTCATGATTAGATATGATTTAGTTGATGAATTTCACAAATTTTTTCTGATATATTTAATACAATACTAATATGTACATATATTCACTAATATCTTTTCTAATTAAAGGGATCAAACACATTTTTTCAAGCTTTCTATTGATATGCAATATATATAAACTGAAAGTGCATAGATCATAAGTGTATAGCTGATATATTTTCACAAATAAATCATAGCTGTATAATCAACACCTGAATAGAAAACAACACCCTCAACATCTTTTTCCACATTGTGAAACAGACCAAGTAAGGACAGGATAATGTTCTTAGAGTCTAATGAAACAGCTTTCTACTGGCAAAATAAACAATGGCCTGCCCTGTGTACCATAAAATTTACACCTGGATTTTCCAGGTCAGGTCTTTTAACAAACTGATTATTGAATTCATGGTTAAATATGACTTAACCATGTCCTCTTTCCAACTTTCTTTGCTTCGGAAAAGTGGGCCACTACCCTAACTTCAACAGCACAAATTTGTTTTTCTATAAATACAATCATACAGCATCTACTGTGGAATCTCACAATGCATACTCATTTTTATTTAACTTCTTTTGCTCAACACTTAATATTTACTCATTTAGAAAATGTGTTTTCTGTACCCAGATCCTATGATTCTCACCACGTTAGTTGAACTCTCCCCTCCACACCTGGCCTTGATGGCCAGGGCTGGAAGGAGCACTTATGACTTCCCAGAAGCTGTGGCTCCAACATAACTGCAAGGGAGGATGGGGAATGACTTTATTGTGAGTCTACAAGGAACATGAAACTGATTTGGTGAATTTCAGCATTGTCGGCCACACCCATTTTATGAATGAGAAAACTGAGGCTCAGCTAAGTCAAATAACTCGTCCAAGTTTATGCAACAAGAAGTGGCAGATTTAAGATTTGCGCCATGCTCCATTTGACTCCAGACCTGAGCCTTTTCTCATGATGTATTGCCTCTCAGTTTCCAACCTTTTCTCTTCTCTGTTCCCCCATTGCTGGGAGAGAAAAACACATTGACTGCACAGGGACTCATTGCAAAGGAGACTGGGGCACGATGCACAGAAGTTCAGTAAAGTCTCAGGACTCCACTGCACTTTCTCTACAATGTGATCAGAAGAATTAATGACAACCATTTTTATATTGACAATTGTGGCTCATGAAGATCATTCACAGGCATCAGCTTCTCTAATTTTAACAACAGTCCTGTAACATTGTTATTTTCTCAGCAAACTGATGTGAAAATGACATTCAAACCTTAGCTAGCAAGGGGTGGAGGTGGGACTGGGACTCATCCATGCCTTTCAAGTAAAAGTTCAGTGTCTTTCTATTAAAAACAAACAAAAAGAAAATTATTGATAAAATGAGAACTTTGGAAAGACCTGGGAAGTGGTCCAAAATATGTAGAGAACACACAGTGGATTATTTATGTCTTTGCCAGGCTCTCTAGATAGATATCTGTGAATTGGAAGGACCTACTGTATTGTAAAATCTTTTCAAAAAACTTTTACATCCTGAAATACAAGTTTAGATAAAAGAAATGTCAAATAAGCCCTAGGGAAGATATCCTGACCAAGGTGGATTGAGGTATTCCTTAACAGAGGAACCATATCCAGATGGTTAAAGAGATCATGCTGTACACAGCAGCAAGGCATTTCAGGAGAAGCCCTAGAGATTGGTATGCGCCCCATAGGGTGCAGGGGGCAGGGGATGTGTGGGAATGGGAATGAGGGGATGGGGCCTCCACTCAGGGGTGTGACCCATCCAGGTAAGTGGCTGGGATATGGCTCAATGCTGGACAGAGTGTAGCCTGTTCATACCCTCCCAGATTCCCAATTCATCTTCATGAGTCATCCTCCAGCGATCTAAAGGTCTCAACCCTCCCTCCTTCCTTCTGCTCCTACCTCTTTCCTTTCCCCCCTCTCTACTCTCTGTCTTTCCTTTCCCCCTCTACTCTCTGTCTTTCCTTTCCCCCTCTCTACTCTCTGTCTTTTCTTCCTTCCTTCCTTCCTTTCTCTCTCTCTCACTCTTTCTGTGTCTTTTTCCTCTCTCTGTCTTTCTGTCTCTCTGTTTCCTCTTCTGTCTATCTCTTTCCCCCACCCAAACTCAGATCTTCAGCTGATGTGAAGGGAGAAAAGATGAGGATGAGTGAAAATCTCATTGTTTTACATTTTATTATCACAGTGTAGACCAGTATAATAAAAAGCAACTTAGATCAACTACTAGGTACCGATAATATGGAAAATGATCAAATCAGGCTCATAAGTGTGTTAGTAATTTATTTGCTTAATAAATTCTTGGCTGCCTCTCGTGTGAAAGTTCAAACCCCATAAAATGAATGAATGGTGTTAACCATCGAGGCTTGGTTACTGAGTTGTATTCATAATATGTCACCCCATTTCAATGGGAATATCTTAGAAAGGAAAAGGAAGCAAACTCACCACAAGTAGAAGAAGATACACAAAGTAAGAAAGAAGCACTAACCAAAGACATTTGAAAGAATGTAGAGAAGCCTCATACCTGCCCTATTGTCATATCTGCCCTATTCCTGGAGAATCTTCCTGCAAATAAAGCCCAAGAAATAGCAGTTGGCTTTATAAAACTTTGGGAAAAAAAGACTATTCACCCATGAATCACAATTTATTAATACCATGTTGTCCTTCAAAGTTGAATCTTTCACAAGCCAATTCACAATTGCAAATTTAATTATTGTGTGACATTCTTCTTTGAAAATTTAGTTCATGATTACTGAATTGAGCAAGAGGACTCAGGGTCCTTCAGTCCATTCTTAAGCAGAGGGTTTTGAAATGTTTTGCCATGTTATCTTGCAGTAAAAAGAGATGAAACTATCAGGTAGAGCATTCACGAGAATGAGACAGAGAGAGAGAAGGGGGATGTTCAAGCTTAAATATATGTTTTCAGAGCTGAGCAAGGCTGTACTTGCTAGATCAAAAGGACCAACTGAGTGTTGTGGTATGATAGTAGAATCCCTTGTTAAGGATTTTAGAAAAAAAACTGAGCAAAATCCCAAGAGCTTTCAGGTGGGGGTGGAGGTAACAAAGAGATGACTGAGAATCTGATTGGCACCAGGATACTTCTTATCAGCAAGAAAGGCAGAAATATGTTCAAATGAAGTTTGAAGTGGAAAAAAAAGATTATGAATCTGAGATTCTATATTCAGTTAAAGTGGTTTTTCTAATGGAATAGTGAACTTATTTTTAAAATAAAAAATTAAAAACTTGACCACCTTTTTACTCTAAAAGACTTCTTTGGAAAAGAAGCTTTCTTTAACATCTGCAAAGATGTATGCTGGAAAGAGGAAAATTAAACTCAAAACTGAAAAAAGGGACATGGGAGCAATGATAAAAGCACAGACAATCTAGTTTTTGGTGCAATTGAAATAAATTTTCTTATATAAATCTAAGAAGAGCAAATGATAATTTGTGATTAAAATCAACAAACAAAAGAGAAAAGAGAATTGTCTCAACTTGATAGGGAACCACCAAGAGAGACCACATGATATTTAATGTTGAAAGACTGAGTGCTCTCTCCCTAGGATCAGGAACGAGGTGGACATATCAGTTCTCATCTCTTTTTACAACATTGTTCTGGAGGTTCTTTGCAGGAAAATCAGGGGAAAACAGCAGCAATAAAACAGAAAAGAATTAGAAGACATCTATAATAGAAAAGAAGTGAAACTGTCTTTATTCACTGTTGTATCATCTTGTGGTCCTGTATATGGAAAATCCTAAGGAATCCACACACATTAAAAAATGCCCTGGAACTGATGGGTGAGTTTAGCAAGTTTGCAAGATACAAGATCAACATGAAGTGCTGGATGTGGAGGTTCAGGCCTGTAATCATTGGGAGGTGGAGATGGGGAGGTTCACAGTTCAAGGTCAGCCAGGGCAAAAAAAGTTAACAAGACCCCAATCTCAATGAAGAAGCTGGGTGGTGGGTGCCTGTTATTCCAGGTATTTGGAGAAATAAAGCAGGAAGATTGCAGTTCAGTCCAGCTGGGGCAAGAAAACTGAGACCCTACCTGAAAAATAGCTAAAGCAAGAAGGACTGGTTGGGGGGTAGTAAACACCTTACCTAGCAAGTGGGAAGCCATTTACACCAGTGCTGCCCCCCTAAAAAACTCCAAAGTCAACATGCTCAATTGTACTTCTATACACTAGCCTTGAACAGCCTATAATGAAAATATGTAACTAACTCTATTCACAATAGCAACAAAAAGAATAAAATATATAGGAACACATGTAACAAAAGATACAGGATTTGTACACTGAAAAGTATAAAATGTTGCTAAGAAAAATTTAAAAGTTCCAAATACATATATTCCATGTCCATGGGTAGGATGACTCAATATTGTTAATATTATTAAAATGTAGATTCTCATCAAATTGATCTACACCTTCAATGATATTGCTATCCTGATTATGCTACTGAAAGAAGATAGACACAAAAACCTATATGCTGCAGGATTTCATTTATACAAAATGTCTAACAAAGGGAGATTAGCGATTGCCTGAGGTTTGGGGTAGAAATGGTTATTGACTGAAAATGATCATAAGAGGTCTTTTGGTGACAAAAACACTCTCAAAATTAATTATGGTTATGGTTGCACCACTCTAAAAATGCAGTAGAAGTCACTGAATTGTACTTTTCTAAAGATAAATTTTATGGTATATAAATTATAACTCAATAAATCTGCGTAAAACAAAGGCAAAGTTCTATGTGTGAAAAAGTATGTGCAATGCATACAACAAGCAATATTATTCTAAAACACAAAAATCTAAAAATTGATAGAAGAAAGACACTTAACAATACAATAACACATGCAAAGGATATCAATGCGCAAAACACAGAAAAAATACCAAATAGTCAAGAACAATATGAAAATATCCTCAACCTCACAATCATCAGAACAATAGCAACAGCAGTGAAGTGCTATGAGAGTGGTAAAATACAAAAAACTTAACAACTATTGATGTTGGTAATTGACTCTGAGAATTGGGTGCTCTATCCACAGCCAGAAGGACTATATGTGTGTGTACAGATACAAGCACCTTACACACCTACACATACAAATACACTCATACTATTAAAAGGTAGGGGTGTAGACACTTTTGAGGTACCTTGGTTTGGATATGGTTTGTTCATCAAAAGTCCAAGTGCTGGAAGCTTAGTTCCCAATGTAATAGTATTGAAAAGTGGTGGAACATTAAGAGGTGGAGCCTAGTGGAAGATTGAGTTGTAACCCAAAAATCTCAAAAGCCCCAAAGAGCAGGTTGATATGAGAATGGTCCTGGACCTTCCCCTCTTTCTTGTTTCTTTTCTTGCCATGTGAATGCTCCCCGTTTCATTATCGCCATGATGCCATCTGCCATGTTGCCATCAGCCATGTTATGTAGCTAGGGGACCTCCACCAAATGTCAGGTCCATGCTGTTTGGACATTCCGGCCACCAGAATTGTGAAACAAACATATCTTTTATAAAGTACCCAACCAAAGGTATTTTGCTAGCCACCCAAAATGAAGTAAGATAGGAAGCAAGTGGTCACCAGCACATTACTGGAAGGAATGTTGTCCTGGGGTAACCCTTTCCCCACCACAGAGTTCTAACAGATGATGAGCCCCAAATATCTGTTGCTTTCTAGCAGCAGATCTTGTGCCATAGCAAACGTGCCAGGGCTATGTGCCAGAACTCCAGGTCCTGGGATCCCAAGGATCCAAACTGGTGGGATAATTGTGTTCTTACTTTTGTAACAGGTGTTAAAACAGGATTGCTCCTCTGCCAGAGTCAACTGGGTGACCAAGTAGATAGATAGAATCCCGCTTATTAAAGCAGGCCCTATGTATGAGTAGATGGTCATTTGTGCAAAAGACATGCTGCCCCCACTGGCTCCCTCAGGAGTGTGTCCAAAGGGCCCTAAGACAGATGTGTGGTTCTATTTGTATTATTCTATTCATTATAAGAGGCACATTTTTTTCATCACTATGAATTGCTTTATGTTGAAAATAATAGAAAAAAATTGAAGAACACTACAATAAAAAGATTGCATTGGCAGGAGTAACAGAATTGTAAAATGTTAGTATTAATCCCACTAAAATTCACAAATCTTATATGTAGAAAACTGCAGAACTTTTCTGCATAGTATTCAAGAAGGTCTGAAAAAATGAAGTCATTCATCATGTACTAGAAAAAACACTTAATATTTTCACAAGATAATTTCTTCCAAAATTAGTTCATAAAATCATTGCAATCTCAATCAAAATGCAGTAGTAATTATCATGAACTTGACAAGTTAATTATAAAATTTATATGGAAAAAAGTACACAAGAATATTCATAATTTTCAAATTGTACACAATAAATGTGGACTTGACCTACTAAACTTCATAAAAATAATTTTGGGATAATTTGCTCCCATTTTGTTACAGTCCTACTTAACACCACTTGTGAAAACAAATTCCAAATGCATTAAAGTAAAAACAAACATAACAAATTCAACCAACTCGGGAATGTAGACTAGTACAACCACTCTGGAAAAAAATTTGGAGGCTACTTAAAAAGCTGGACATCGATCTACCATTTGATCCAGCAATACCACTCTTGGGGATATACCCAAAAGACTGTTACTCCAGAAGCACCTGCACATCCATGTTTATTGCAGCACTATTCACAATAGCCAAGTTATGGAAACAGCCAAGATGCCCCAGCACTGACAAATGGATTAAGAAAATGTGGTATCTATACACAATGGAATTTTACGCAGCCATGAAGAAGAACGAAATGTTATCATTCGCTGGTAAGTGGATGGAATTGGAGAACATCATTCTGAGTGAGGTTAGCCTGGCCCAAAAGACCAAAAATCATATGTTCTCCCTCATATGTGGACATTAGATCAAGGGCAAACACAACAAGGGGATTGGACTATGAGCACATGATAAAAGTGAGAGCACACAAGGAAGGGGTGAGGATAGGTAAGACACCTAAAAAACTAGCTAGCATTTGTTGCCCTTAACACAGAGAAACTAAAGCAGATACCTTAAAGCAACTGAGGCCAATAGGAAAAGGGGACCAGGAACTAGAGAAAAGGTTAGATCAAAAAGAATTAACCTAGAAGGTAACACCCACACACAGGAAATCAATGTGAGTCAATGCCCTGTATAGCTATCCTTATCTCAACCAGCAAAAACCCTTGTTCCTTCCTATTATTGCTTATACTCTCTCTACAACAAAATTAGAGATAAGGGCAAAATAGTTTCTGCTGGGTATTGCGGGGGGATTGGGAGGGGGCAGAGTGGGTGGTAAGGGAGGGGGTGGGGGCAGGGGGGAGAAATGAACCAAGCCTTGTATGCACATATGAATAATAAAAGAAAAATGAAAACAAAAAAACAAAAAAACAAAAAAAAAAACCAAATTCAACCAACTCTAAACCAAAAAAAATTATAAAATCAGTAAATATAAAGTAAGAGATCATTTATATCATTGGGGTAAGACAAAGCTGTTTAAAAATTATACTTGAAACATTTGTTATAAAAAGGCAATTAATAAAATTTTCCTGCATCAAAGGTTTTCTCTATTGGATTATGAGAAGCCTATGAGAACTGAACACAACACAGCTGTGCCCAATAATTGGCAGGCTGAGTTTGGCATGGCTCCAGCCACAGAAGACAGCAAAGTGCAAAATGCAGCTCAGGTGATTTTCCTAAGTTGTTTTGGTTGAGTGAAGTAAGAATGCATGTTTCTCTTGTTACAATGTCATGCCCTTCCCTGAGAACTGTTGTCTACCTCCTTGTTTACCACTGTATATAAAAGACTGTCTGAAGCAGGATGTGAGGTTTTTTGATAGAAGGTTTTTTGATGGGGGATTTTGATTGGCTGACACTGCTGCTGGCTGTTTTTCTCCACCAGAGCAGCTTTCTGCACCAAGAACCTTATACATATGCTTTAGAAAAGCTAAGCTAAAGAAAAGCTAAAGAAAGAACGTGCGACAGTGCAGGTCTAAGCACCAAGACTAAGAGTTATGTTAATACAGTTTTTAGATACTGCTGTTGTTGTTTGTCTGCAAGTCTGAGTTCCAAGACTTTAAAGGGAACATGGGACAATGCAAATCTGAGGGCAAAGATTTTAAGGGAGATTATTCTAAAGAAAAGCTAAGAGAAAACATGGAACAGAGTGAGTCTAAGAAAAGAGACCTTAAAGAACAGAAGAGAAGACTTTAGAAGTAAGGTTTTAAAAATAGAGAAAAGAAGCTGAGTAAAGAGAAGAGAAGTAAAAAAGCAATGAGGCTGTTATGCATCTCCATCTGAGCTCCCAGCACACCTGGCCCCAACTTTATGCATGCTTGTCTATGTTTGTCCTTTCTGCATCTCCAGTTGCCCCCAGTTAGGCCAGTTGGATCAGAGAAAGCTTGCTCAACTGTATAAATAAAATCAGCACAAATAATCCTAAAAGATGAGAGAAAGTGCATAAAACCTCTATGACATACATCACAAAATGTTAATGCCCAGAATGTAGAAAGAAATTCTATAAATTCATTTGAAAGAAAATAATCTAAACAACCAATGACAGAAAGATAACCACAGACAATTCATAGTAGAGGAGATGGGACCAAATCTGCCAACTGAGAGATGAATAGAAAACTGTGTAAAAGGAGAGAAAGAGAGAGAGAAGAAGAGAAAAGAAGAAGAGGAAGAAGAAGAAGAAGAAGAAGAAGAAGAAGAAGAAGAAGAAGAAGAAGAAGAAGAAGAAGAAGAAGAAGAAGAAGAAGAAGAAGAAGAAGAAGAAGAAAGTATTTTTGGGTAAGAAGCTTCCTCTGTGTAACTCTGTGAATGAGAAGAGTCAGAGCAATGAAAGCCAGACTGTATTCTGAAGAGGGAGAGAGAGAGAGAGGAGAGAGAGAGAGAGAAAGAGAGAGAGAGAGAGAGAGAGAGAGAGAGAGAGAGAGAGAGAGAGAGAGAATCACTGGGAATCATGGAACAGGGAGATTTCATAGGGCAGCTGAAAAGCAGAGAAATGGAAAGTCTATGCAGGAAAAAGTGGGTAATAGCATGCAGCTCCAACCCTGGGCCCAGGGAGGGGAATACAAAGAGAGGCTGCAGCTGCAAGATAACCCAGGCATCCCTGGTGACAACAGATTGGTGATTCTGTAGAATAAGGCTACAGTTCTCACAAGCCCTAAATTCAGCATGGGTAGGAGGTGGGGTGGGTAGGAGGGGGTTAGTTTGACCTCAAGTCTCTCTGTGTGTCAGGCTGGCATTGGAGAAGAACTCCATTGCCTTGCTCCCCATACCTTGGAGTGCTATAGTCACTTGCCATCTTGAGAGAAGGCTTATTGTTTGACACTGAGCTACCCGAAAACAACATTCAGGAAGACTGCAGCTACCTTGTCACAATGTCTGGTGGGAGAGGACACTGCTCAGACAGGCACCTGATGAGAAGTTTAACCAGCAGGTGGCTCTGACTGTGGAGGGTGAGGTGGTTGGTGCTCTATCCTCTGACAGAAGCAAGCCCAAAAGCCTGTGGATTACTGTGAAAACCAAGAGCCCTCAGCCTAAGCCTGTGACCTTTGGGTTGCTAGGGTTCCTGATCTGCCTCTCTGCCAAGATATAGTTTGTTGCTGGACAGAACTGAGAGCTCTAAAACCAAAACTAGTTGATCATACTATTTACCCAATCTCCTCCCTCCCACAGAATGGTTTACTGCTGGGCAGGATCTGAAAGTGTTAAGACTGGCAGGCATAGTGCAGGTTCCTTTGATTTCCCCCCTCTAGTTCAGAACTCAGTGCTCTGTTTTCTTCTACCACTCTCCAATGCACTCAGGGGACAACCCCATGGCTTGGACATCTGCTATCCATGGGTACACAATGTCAGGGTCTCTGAAATGAATGAGAACCTGCCTGACCCACAGGCCACAAATCTCATTGAGACCAGCAGCAACTTCTGGTACACAAAGAAGGAAAGCTTCTAAACTGAATGCAGCCTGGAAGTTGACAACAGACCCTTCACCAGACTGGCCCTCAGCCCACAGACAGCAGCAGCAGCCAGAACAGAGGACACTGTACTAGACTGTAGCCATGACTGACTGCCACCTCCCCCCACACCCAAACCTGGCAGATTCTAATAGAGGATGCAGAAAGCAGCTTTTCCAGTTCTTAGCAAGTTTCTAAACCTTGTTTTCTTTTTAAACTTTCTTTCTTATTACTGTATTTTTAGTATTGTTTTACTTTTTTATTTGATTTTTCTTCATCTTCTTACTTTTACCTAATATTTAGCCAGTTTTTATATTGTAATCATATGTTTTATCTGTTGCTCTTTCCTTTTCCTATTCCTCACACATTCTCATTTTCTTTTCATTTATTTAACCTTGATCCCTCATTCTTTTTCCTTTTTTCTTCTTTGTTTTATTCACTTAGAATTATTACTTCTACCTTCACTAATTATTAACTTCATAGTTTTTCTTGCATATTCTTGCCATTTGGAGTAGTAGTTAGCTTTAATTGATTTTGATTATATTTCTATACTGGTTTGTTTTAGTGTTGTTGCTGTTATAGCAATTCATTTTCTCCCCTCTGGGTGTTACTGGAAGGTAATTCCCTTGGGAGAAGGCTGCTCACTGAGAAGATCCCAAATAAAACCAGAAGGTATATCCACAAATCACAATTTAAAAACACAAACCAAATGAAAAAGCAATGTAACATGATTGCTGTAAAACTTCACAACTCTCCCATAAGTGGATTCAAAGATACTGAAATAGTTAAAATTCCAGATGAAGTGTTCAGAAGTCTAGTTTTAAAACTGATAACCTCAAAGAGGATTTAAATGAACAGATGAATGAAGAAAAAAAAGTCATTTTAAGACTTGGATGAAAAATTTAGCAACTTTCACAAGGAACTCAGCAAAAAGAAACTTTTTTTTTTTAAAAGAAAACAAATGGAAATGTAGGAGATGAAAAACTCAATAAATCAACCAAAGACTCAATGGAGAGCACCACCAATAGACTAGACCAGGTGGAAGAAAGAATACCAAGGATAAAAGATCAGGTTGAGGAATTATTACTCTCAAATAGTAATAAAGAAAAAAAAATCATAACCACAACATTCAAGACCTCTATGGCATGATTAGGACACCAAACCTACAAATCTGTGGCATAGAAGATGGACCCAAGATATAGTCTTAAGGCATAGAGAAATTATTCAATGAAAATAATTTTCCAAATCAAAGAAACATCTCAGTACATGAGGCATTTAGAACCCCAATAGACATGACCAGAAAGGAAACTTTCTACATTATATTGTAATTAATATGCCAAGAGTACAGAACAAAGTAGAAGTGCCAAGTTATTTATGAAGGAAAACCTACCAGAACAACAGTAGACCTCTCATCAGAAATTCTAAAAGTTGGGAGGCCATGGAATGACATCTTTCAAGTCCTCAAGCAGATAATTACCAACCAAGATTACTACATTCAGCAAACTTATCCTTTAAAAATCAGAGGAGAAATAAAGACCTTCCATGATATGCATAAACTAAAGCAATTTGTGACTACTAAGCCAGCATTACAGGAGATACTTAAAGTAATTCTACACACTAAATAGAAAGAAAGATATACAACAAGCATGATAGCTCAGAAAGAATAACTCTCACTAGGAAAAGGGATAGGAAGTAGGAAATAATCAAACATTATTAACTCAGTAAACCAGAAAACCTCTCTGATTAAGGAGAGAGACATTAGTACATACTACTCAATAATAACTCTAAATGTAAATGGTCTTAACTATCCAATTAAAAGACACAGACTGGCTAAAGGTATTAAAAAACAAGATTCAACTGATTCATGTCTATAAGAAACTCACCTCACTGGCAAAGATACACACAGACTCAAAATGAAAGGATACAAAATGATATTCTAAGCAAAATTAATCTGAAAGGAAGCAGGAGTAACTATACTCATATCTGAAAAAGTAGACTTCAAGCCAAAATTAATCAGAAAGGATAAGAAAGTCATTACATATTAATAAGGGAGTACTCCATGAAGAAGATGTAATGATTGTAATATATATGCATCAAGTATTGTTGCACTCAATTTCATGAAACAAATATTACTAAACATAAAGGGACAGATAGGCCTAGATAGAATAATAGTGGGTGGGTTCTTTCCCCACTCTGACAATACATAGGTCACCCAAAGAAAAAACCAAGCAAACTTCAGAGTTAAACTGTACTACCATAGACCAGACATGTGATCTATAGACTACTCCATCCAACAACTGCAGGATACATATTCTTCTCAGAATCCAGTGGAATGTTTTTCAAAATAAATCACATTTTAGGCCATAAAGTCTTAACAAATACAAAAATTTGAAACAATTTCTTGCATCTTATCAGATCATAATGAAATAAATTAGAGATTATCTGCAAGGGAAACTATAGAAACATATAAAGACTGAACAATGCATTTTGAAACAGAGAAGAAATAAAAAAATTTCTAGAAACAAATGAAAATGAAAACACAAATCACCAGTACCTTTGAATTGCAACAATGGCAATTCTAAGAGGGAGGTTTATAGCTATGATTGCCTGTATTAAAAAAAAATGTTAGAGAGATTTTAATAAAAGAAAAACAGGGATACACAGCAGGGTCTTAGAAAAAAAGAATGAGTCAAACCCAAAATTAGTGGAGAGAAGGAAATAATAAATATCAGTTTGGAAATTAATGAAATGGAGCCAAGAAAAATACAAAGAATCAATGAAATAAAGTTGTTTCCTTGAAAAGATAAACAAGATTGACAACCCTTAGCCAAACTAGCTAAAAGAAAGGGAACAAATTAATAAAATTGGATATGAAAAGGTGAATATTACAACAGATACCCCTGAAATCCAGAGGATCATAGAAAGTATTTAAAAAGCTTAAATAACTTGGAAAATCTAGCAGAAATAGATGTATTTCTCAACACATGTTACCTACCAAAATTGAACCAAGAGGGTATAAACAACCTATTATTGAGGCAATAATAAAGAATGTTTCAATAAAGAAAAGTCCAGGACTGTATGGATCCATCCTGGTATCCATATATACAAGACTATATATATACATACATATATATATATATATATATATATATATTTTTTTTTTTTTTTTTCATACTGAGGTTTTAGTTCAAGGCCTTGCACTTACTAGGCAGGTGCTATACACTTGAGGCTATGCCACCACCTCTAGTCCTTTCCTGCTTTTAGCTATTTTTTCAGATAGAGTCTTGTGTTTGTGCACTGGGGCCAACCTTGGACCATGTTTCTCCTATGTTTGCCTCTTGCTCAGCTGAGATTACAGATGAGAGCAACCATGCCCAGCTTGTTGGTTGAGATGGTTTGTTGCTAACTTTTGCCTGGGCTGGACTCAAACCATGAACTTCTCCATTTCTGCCTGACCTTTAAAGAAGAACTAACATCAACCCTCCTCAAACTATTCCATAAAATAGAAAAGAAAGGAATGCTTCCAAAATAATTTTGTGGAGCCAGTAATATGCTGATACCAGAACTGGGTACGAACAAAACAAAAGAAAGAAAACTATAGTCCAGTTTGATGAACATGGATGTAAAACCTGCAATAAAACTGTTGGAAACTGAATTCAGCAGCACATCTAAAAGCACCATGATCAAGTTGGTTTCATTCCGGGAATATAAAGATGGCTCAACATATGCAAATCAATAAATGCAATACAGCATATAAAGAGAATCAAGACAAAAATCACACAATTGTCTCAATAGATGCAGAAAAAGCTTTTGAAAAAATCAACATCCCTTCATGATAAAATACCTGAAGATTCATCTAGAAATGGAAGAATCATACCACAACATAATAAAAGCTATATCTGACAAACTTACAGCCAACATTCTACTGAATGTGGAAATACTGAAAGTGTTTCCTCTAAAATCAGGAAGGAGACAAGGATGTCCACTCTCTCCACTCCTATTCAATATAGTGCTTTAATTCTTAGCCAGTGCAATAAGGTAAGAGAAAGAAATAAAAGGGATACAAATAGGAAAAAGAGAAGTCTATTATCCCTAGTTTCAGATTATGTGATCCTATATTTTAAAGACCCCATCAGAAAACTCTGATAAACACTTTAAGCAAAGTAAAGGATACAGAATCAATAGTTTTTCTATATCCCAATAATGAACAGGCTGAGAAAGAAATCAGAAAAGGTATTCCATTCATGATAACCTCAAAAAGTACCAAGGAATAAACCTAGCCAATGCAGTGAAAGATATCTACAATGAAAATGACAAAACACTGAGGAAATAAATTGAAGAAGACACTAGAAGATGAAAAGACCTCCCATGTTCATGGATTAGCAGGATTAATATTGTGAAAATGGCTGTATTATGGAAGGGAATCTACAAATTGAGTGCAATATCCATTAAAACTTCAATGACATTCTTCACAGAAATAGAAGAAATAATTCTAAAATTCATATGGAAGTACAAAAGAGTCCAAATAGCCAAAACAATCATGAGCAAAAAGAGCAAGGTTGAAGGTATCAGGATACCTGATTTCAAATTACATTATAGAGCCATAGTAACAAAAAAAAAAACCATGGTACCAGGACAAAATAGACATATAGAACAATGGAATAGACCCAGAAATAAACCCACACAGGTATAGACATCTGTTTCTTGATAAAAGTATGAAAAACATACATTGGAGAAAAGACAGCTTCTTGAAGAAATGATGCAGAGAAAGCTGGATATCCACATGTAAGGGACTTAAACTAAACCGCTGTCTCTCACCCTTTACAAAAGTCAATTCAAAATAGATCAAAGACCTTAATGTAGGGCCAAAACCTTTGAAACTACTAGAGGAAACAGAGAAAAAACATTTAGATATAGGCTTAAGTAATGACTTCCTGAGTAGCACTTCACTGGTTCAGGAAATGAAAGCAAGAATTGACACATGAATTGCATCAAATTAAGAAGTTTCTGCACAGGAAAGGACACACCAATGAAGAGACAGCTGATAGAATGGGAGAAAATCTTTACCCACTGTTCATTTGACAGAGATTAATCTCTAGAATACATAAAAAGCTAAACAATTAAAATGCCTAAACAACAAAAAGTCAAATCCCAAATGAGCAAATGAATTGAACAGAGCTTCTCAAAAGAAGTACAAATGACTAATAAATATGTGAATAAAATGTTCAATATCTTTAAACATCAAGGAAATGCAAATAAAAATTATCTTGAGATTCCATCTCACCCCAGCAACAAATGCTGACAAGAATTGGGGAAAAAGGAACCTTTTACAGTGTTTGCTAGGATGTAAACTAGTGCAGCCACCAGGAAGTTAGCATGGAGGCTCCTCAAAAAACTAAAAGTAGAACTGCCACATGGTCCCGCTACATACCCGACAGAATTAAATACAGTATACAATAGAGATTCCTGCATAACCACTTTCATTATAGCACTATTCACAAAAGTCAATGCAATGTGGTATATCTACACATTACCGTATTGCTTAGTCTAAAAAAGAACAAAATTATGTCGTTTGTTAGAAAATGGATGGAACTGCAGATCACCCTGTTATTTGAAATAAGCCAGACTCAGAAAGATAAATATCACCTGGTTTTTCAATCATATGTGGAATCTGGTTAAAAACAAAACCAAAAAGACATGGAAAGAGAAGGGGGGCTTTTTGGAGAGATATAGGAGGACCAGCAGGATGGGGAGGGTGGAAAGAGAAAGTAATGGGGTGTTTAATATGATCAAAGTACTTTATATGAATGCATGAAAATGTTATAATGAAACCCATTATTTTGTGCAATTAATATATACTAATAGTAAAAAGAGAAAAAAGTTGGCTATGGTGGCACACACTTGTAATTTCAGCACTCTGGAGATGGAGGCAGGAGGATTGTAAGTTTGAGGCCAGCCTGTGCTACATAGAAAGACCATTTCTTAATCCATTCTTCATTAGTGGGGCATCTTGGCTGTTTCCATAGCTTGGCTATTATGAATAGTGCTACAATAAACATGGGTGTGCAGGTGCTTTGTAGTAACCTGAATAATATGCCTTCAGGTATACCCTAGGAGTGGCATTGCTGGATCATATGGCAGATCTGTTTAGTTTCTTTTTTTTTTATTGTTTTATTATTCATATGTGCATACAGGCTTGGGTCATTTCTCCCCCATGCCCCCACCCCCTCCCTTAACACCCACTCCACCCCCATCCTTCTCTCCCCCACCCCCTCAATACCCAGCAGAAACTATTTTGCCCTTATCTCTAATTTTGTTGAAGAGAGAATATAAGCAATAATAGGAAGGAACAAGTGTTTTTGCTGGTTGAGATAAGGATAGCCAAATAGGTAGCTGACTCACATTAATTTCCTCTGTGTGTGTGTTACCTTCTAGGTTAATTCTTCTTGAACTAACCTTTTCTATAGTTCCTGGTCCCCTTTTCCTATTGGCCTCAGTTGCTTTTAAGGTATCTGCTTTAGTTTCTCTGCGTTAAGGGCAACAAATGCTAGCTAATTTTTTAGGTGTCTTACCTATCCTCACCCCTCCCTTGTGTGCTCTCGCTTTTATCATGTGCTCAAAGTCCAATCCCCTTGTTGTGTTTGCCCTTGATCTAATGTCCACATATGAGGGAGAACATACGATTTTTGGTCTTTTGGGCCAGGCTAACCTCACTCAGAATGATGTTCTCCAATTCCATCCATTTACCAGCGAATGATAACATTTCGTTCTTCTTCATGGCTACATAGAATTCCATTGTGTATAAATACCACATTTTCTTAATCCATTTGTTAGTGGTGGGGTATCTTGGCTGTTTCCATAACTTGGCTATTGTGAATAGTGCTGCAATAAACATGGGTGTGCAGGTGCCTCTGGAGTAACCTGTGTCACAGTCTTTTGGGTATATCCCCAAGAGTGGGATTGTTGGATGAAATGGTAGATCAATGTTTAGCTTTTTAAGTAGCCTCCAAATTTTTTTCCAGAATGGCTGTACTAGTTTACATTCCCACCAACAGTGTATGAGGGTTCTTTTTCCCCACATCCTCGCCAACACCTGTTGTTGGTGGTGTTGCTGATGATGGCTATTCTAACAGGGGTGAGGTGGAATCTTAGTGTGGTTTTAATTTGCATTTCCTTTATTGCTAGAGATGGTGAGCATTTTTTCATGTGTTTTTTGGCCATTTGAATTTCTTCTTTTGAGAAAGTTCTGTTTAGTTCACTTGCCCATTTCTTTATTGGTTCATTAGTTTTGGGAGAATTTAGTTTTTTTAAATTCCCTATATATTCTGGTTATCAGTCCTTTGTCTGATGTGTAGCTGGCAAATATTTTCTCCCACTCCGTGGGTGTTCTCTTCAGTTTAGAGACCATTTCTTTTGATGAACAGAAGCTTTTTAGTTTTATGAGGTCCCATTTATCTAAGCTATCTCTTAGTTGCTGTGCTGCTGGGGTTTCATTGAGAAAGTTCTTACCTATACCTACTAACTCCAGAGTATTTCCTACTCTTTCCTGTATCAATTTTAGAGTTTGTGGTCTGGTATTAAGATCCTTGATCCATTTTGAGTTAATATTGGTATAGGGTGATATACATGGATCTAGTTTCAGCTTTTTGCAGACTGCTAACCAGTTTTCCCAGCAGTTTTTGTTGAACAGGCTGCTATTTCTCCATCGTTTATTTTTAGCTCCTTTGTCAAAGACAAGTTGGTTATAGTTGTGTGGCTTCATATCTGGGTCCTCTATTCTGTTCCACTGGTCTTCATGTCTGTTTTTGTGCCAGTACCATGCTGTTTTTATTGTTATTGCTTTGTAATATAGTTTGAAGTCAGGTATCGTGATACCTCCAGCATTGTTCTTTTGACTGAGTATTGCCTTGGCTATTCGTGGCCTCTTGTGTTTCCATATAAATTTAACAGTAGATTTTTCAATCTCTTTAATGAATGTCATTGGAATTTTGATGGGAATTGCTTTAAACATGTAGATTACTTTTGGGAGTATCGACATTTTTACTATGTTGATTCTACCAATCCATGAGCATGGGAGATCTCTCCACTTTCTATAGTCTTCCTCAATCTATTTCTTCAGAAGTTTATAGTTTTCCTTATAGAGGTCATTCACATCTTTTGTTAGGTTTACACCTAGGTATTTGATTTTTTTTGAGGCTATTGTAAATGGAATTGTTTTCGTATATTCTTTCTCTGTTTGTTCATTATTAGTGTATAGAAATGCTAAGGATTTTTCTATGTTGATTTTATATCCTGCTACCTTGCTGTAGCTATTGATGATGTCTAGAAGCTTCTGAGTAGAGTTTTTTGGGTCTTTAAGGTATAAGATCATGTCATCTGCAAATAGGGCTATTTTGACAGTTTCTTTACCTATTTGTATTCCTTTATTCCTTTTTCTTGCCTAATTGCTCTGGCTAGGAATTCCAGGACTATGTTGAATAGGAGTGGAGATAGTGGGCATCCTTGTCTGGTTCCTGATTTTAGAGGGAATGGTTTTAGTTTTTCTCCATTAAGTATAATGCTGGCTGTAGGTTTGTCATATATAGCTTTTATAATGTTGAGGTACTTTCCTTCTATTCCTAGTTTTCTTAGAGCTTTTATCATGAAATGGTGTTGGATCTTATCAAAGACTTTTTCTGCATCTATTGAGATGATCAAGTGGTTTTTGTCTTTGCTTCTGTTAATGTGGTTTATTACGTTTATTGATTTTCATATGTTGAACCACCCCTGCATTCCTGGGATGAAGCCTACTTGGTTGTGGTGAATAAGCTTTTTGATGTGTTGCTGAATTCGGTTTGCTATTATTTTGTTGAGGATTTTTGCATCAATGTTCATTAAGGAGATTGGCCTATAGTTCTCCTTTTTGGAGGTGTCTTTGCCTGGTTTTGGGATAAGTGTAATACTGGCTTCATAAAAGGTGTTTGACAGTTTTCCTTCCCCTTCTATTTCATGGAACAGTTTAAGGAGGGTTGGTATCAGTTCTTCTTTAAAGGTCTGATAGAATTCAGCAGAGAATCCATCAGGTCCTGGACTTTTCTTTTTGGGGAGACTCTTGATTGCTGCTTCAATTTCATTTTGTGTTATAGATCTATTCAGGTGATTAATTTCCTCTTGGTTCAGTTTTGGATGATCATATTTCTCTAGAACTCTGTCCATTTCTTTAAGATTTTCAAAGTTATTTGAATATAGGTTCTCGAAGTAGTCTCTGATGATTTCCTGGACTTCCATGGTGTTTGTTGTTATCTCCCCTTTTGCATTCCTGATTCTACTAATTTGGGTTTTTTCTCTCCTCATTTTAGTCAGGTTTTCCAGGGGTCTATCAATCTTGTTTATTTTTTTAAAGAACTAACTTTTTGTTTCATTAATTCTTTGTATGGTTTTTTGGTTTCTATTTCATTGATTTCAGCTCTTATTTTTATTATTTCTCTCCTTCTATTTGTTTTGGGATTTGCTTGTTCTTGTTTTTCTAGGAGTTTGAGATGTATCATTAGGTCATTGATTTGGGATCTTTCAGTCTTTTTAATATATGCACTCATGGCTGTAAACTTTCCTCTCAGGACTGCCTTTGCTATGTCCCAGAGATTCCGGTAGGTTGTGTTTTCATTTTCATTGACTTTCAGGAACTTTTTAATTTCCTCTTTTATTTCATCGATAATCCATTGTTCATTAAGTAGTGAGTTATTTAGTTTCCAGCCGTTTGCATGTTTTTTGTCTTTACTTTTGCTGTTGAGTTCTACTTTTACTGCATTGTGATCAGATAGTATGCTCGGTATAATTTCTATTTTCTTATATTTGCTGAGGCTTGCTTTGTGCCCTAGGATATGATCTATTTTGACGAAGGTTCCATGGGCTGCTGAGAAGAATGTATATTGTGTAGAAGTTCGATGAAATGTTCTGTTGACATTAAGTAGGTCCATTTGATCGATTGTATATTTTAGATCTTGGATATCTTTATTGATTTTTTGTTTGGATGACCTATCTATTAATGATAATGGAGTGTTAAAGTCTCCCACAACCACTGTGTTGGAGTTATTATATGCTTTTAGGTCTTAAGGAGCCTCCATATTGTTTTCCAAAGTGGTTGTACTAGCTTAAATTCCCACCAGCAGTGTATGAGGGTCCCTTTTTCCCCACATCCTTACCAACATTTGTTGGTGGTGTTCTTGATGATAGCCATTCTAACAGGAGTGATTATTCAGTCACAAAGAAGAATGAAATTTTGTCATTTGCAAGTAAATACATGGAACTGGAAAACATCATCTTCAGTGACATTAGCCAGGCTCAGAGGCCAAAAATCACATGTTCTCCCTCATATGCGGATTACAGACCTAAAACAAATGCAGTAATATTATTGGATGTGTGTCACATACTAAGGGAGTACGCACATGGGAGGAATAGGGAAAGGGAAGGAAACCTAAAACTTGAATGTGGTTGATGTGCTCACTGTAGAGGAGTGAATATAGTAATCTTAAACTGTCTGATGCCACTATGGGAGGGGACCAGAAAGTAGTGAAGAGGTGTAGTAGAGATGTATCAATGTGGGCTGCAACACACATGTGCATGGAAGAAACACTAGGAATCTCTCTGTATAGCTAGCTTTATCTCAAACTAGCTAAAATGCTATGTCTTTCTTATTATCTCTTAGGTTTTTCTCTTCAACAAAATCGGAGAACCAAGAGGGTGGAAGAGGTTCTGCCTGGAAGTGGGTGAGGGGTGGGAGATGGGGGGAGGGTGGGACGTGGTCAAAACAATGTATACACATGTGAGTAAATGTAAAAAGAGGTATAGGAAGACCATTTCTCAAAACACCAGGAGGAAGAGGGAGAAGAAAAAGGAGAGAGAGATAGTTTGAGGTCAAAATACGTGCTTGAAGGGCATGTTCCCAGCCAGCTACTTCCTCCAGCGAGGCCTTAATTCCTAAAGTTTCCATTAACTCCCAACAGACCGTTAAGTCATGAATCCATCAATGAATTAACCCACTGATTAGAGTGGGGCCTTCTTGACAGAATCACCTCCCCAAATCCTCACCTCTGAACATTGCAACACATGAGGTTTTGGGGAACATTAAGATCCAAGACATCTCATGTACTGATGTGGGTGATATTTCTAAAGATGAAGAAATGAAAAGACCCAATCAGAAATGGTAAGTTGGTGTGATAAACAAACCAACCAAACTCCAATGTTCCCAAGAAGAACATGTGTCAGTGCATAGAAAAATGTCTAGAAGACAAGTCAACAATTGGCTACTTTAATACATTTCTGGCTTTTCCCTTGTAATTTTACAAAGGTAAGAACTGTTCTATTTTTGAGTTCCTCTGGATGACAGGAGGGCTATAGCTCTCAGTCATGCACCTGTTTTCCCACCTGTTCAAGGCATGTACCAAACTTGCTTTGTCCTCATCAGGGAAGTATTGTGGGAAGTTGTTTGGAGGGAGCTTTTCTTAAGATGCAATTCCCATGATCATCACATCAGCCATTTCAGAGTAAGAGCCTGCTTTGCTTGTTAGGAGTGAGAAATCAAAGTGCTGCCATACTTATTCCCCACCCAGGGGTTCTTTGTCTCCTTGCCAGTCCATCTTGTTAGGTGAAAATATCAAAGAGCTCTGCAAAACTCTCATCGTAGGCAATTAGATGAATCCTCAGTGGGAACAGGCTTTGTGTGGAGGGAACATCTCCTCTCATATGACAAAAGAAAATCATTCTTCCACTATTCCAGGACCCATGGGAATATAAACTGCAAATACAATTGACCGACTGACTTACAACAAATAAAATACCTCCTCAGGTGTCAGGAATAAAGTCCTCACCAGGCTGCTGACTGCATTAACAAGAGACAATTGTTTACTTTGGCCCAAACTGAATGAAGAAATTCTTCCATATTACAATGATGCATTTGCCTTATGAATGTGAAAACTTGCTTTTCTTCCCTATATAGTCACTGTGCAGATACAATCAACTAAAACAATGCAGTATAAACATCTTAGACTCAGGGTAACAGCCCTTTGCTTTCCAAGAGCACTGCAGAATTCATCAGGCATTTGCTATAACCCTCAACTTTCATCTTCACTACCTCCCTAAGAGGAAGAAAACTTTAGGAAATGAATAAAAATTTAGAATCCCAGTGAGAATTTGCCCAAAGGCACAAACCTTGGAAGCATCAACTCAGGAACTCAGATGTGGTGTGACTTCATCACCTTCCAGGGCCCCTCCTGTTGCATTGAGTTGACCTTTCTTTGCTCCTTTGGAATGCCTGGGAGAAAACAATGGAGCATAAAAAAGAGGAGAAATTCCATCTGAGCACATCTGTGTGCCTTCACATGCTGTAGCATGAGAGGCCGCCAGCAGCACAGTATGGAATCTGTGCCTGCAGCAATCTTCCAGTCCAGCTGGGCTGAGACTGACTATAGCAAGTGCTGGCCATGTGCCACCCCCACTCCTCCCCAGTCTCCCTGACCCTGAAACTCAAGGACATGCAACATATTTACAACTCAGGTACCAGAGCTTCTTTGTTTTCTCTGGCACCACACAAGTCTACTCAGCTTACTGCAGAGTTTAACACCCCAGGGGGGATCTCTAAGTAGTAGGGATTCAGAGTCAGTGTGTTTTGGTGGCACAATCCTCATGTGTAATCTACATGCCTCCTAGAAGTCTCAGTGGAAGTGAGGCCCATGATCCATTACAGGGACTACTTATTAAAGCTTTTATCCTTTTGAGGCAGGAGGATAGGAAGGTATATGTTGGCCAAGAAGGGGTAAATGAGTGCTAATCCAAGTTCTGCCATAGGACATGCTCCAAACCCCTCCTAGAAAACACCTGGCTAGGAATTCCCACATTATGGTCAAGGCAATAACTGTTATATCCAGATAAAGGAGAATGTTTTCCCAGAAGGGAAAACCCCAAAACTAGGGCATGGAGATGACCTTTTGAAACACCCCCTCTCTATTTAAATCTTCATCCATATGGACTGCATCTCATGCATGTAATTTTAACAATGCATTATGGGTAGGGACATGCACAATAAAAATAAGTTATATAACATCCTCCTGTAGATCATAGCTGTCACTCATAAGACAGACACCCCTCTTGGACCCCTTACAGCTCCTCCTCAGTGTCAGCTTCACTTTGAATTACAACACAAACAGAAGAATTGGGGCTTTGAATTTTTTCGCTCAGGTTCACCTTCTGTTCTCTGTGGGAGTGTATTTCCACATGCAATAAATTTATGTTTTGCTTGCTCCTCTGTCCATTTTGTCCAATTCTTTGTTCAATTTGCCAAGAATCTGAATATCACAAGTGAGAGGTGCCAGAACCCCTTTCTCTATTCTTCTCTTGTCTCCTAGGACCATTTCCCAAACAAATTGCATGTACTCAAGTCCTTCTCAAGCTCTGCTTACATAGAACTAAAATTAATGCAATGCATGTGTTTGGCTAGTTTTCATGCTTGGGGTCAAACCCAGGGCCTCAAGCACACTAGGGTGATGAGCAAGTACTCCATCACTGAACCACATTCCCAGCCCAATGATGTATTTTCATCTTGTTCTTGTTTGAGTCTCCAGGTGTCTGGAATAGAGTGGGTATTTGTTGAATGACTTTTAATGGACAGCAATTTCACCTCTGTATGTTTTCTTAAGCAGCAGTCAAAGTCAGGTTAAACAACAACTTTAAAAAATGATGGATAATATCTATTTCTTTCCCTGCTCATGGGCTAGCTTTGCTAAAACAAGAGAGGATGAGCTAGACTTTGAAATTTTGGTTTCAATTCTTTTGAATTGAATATTGAATTGAATTGAATTGAATATAACTGTAAAAGGTATTTAAGCTACTTTTGCTGAAAAGCACTGATTCCTTCATTGTGCCCAAGAATTAACTAAAAATAAGAGAAAAGCTTGGCATCTCTGTCTCCATTTTATACCTGTTGTCCTTTGTTCTGACTCACTTTCTCCTGCAGCCACCTTGGAATCCAGGTGACTGATGACATCTTTATGGTAAGGAACTAAAACTACCTCTAAGGAAGAGCAAAGCCTTGCAGGAAGATCACCCTTCAAATGAGGACAATTACGTATAACGACAAGGCTGCACCATGGAGCCGAAGTAATCATCTCAAGAGAACAAGATTGCTTCCCTCAAGTGATGACAGTGGTAACAATGTGTCTGGAAGTCTGGAACCCTCAAACAGTAAGGACAGGGATAATAGTCAACCAGACCCCACCTGACAAATCCTGAGACAATGAGCTGCTTGACCACCTTCCTGCTGCCACCTCTGACCACCAGAACACACCTGTCACTGGGACTGTTTAACTATATATACATACCTTTTGCTGCTGACCCTAATTCTCTCTCTATTTAATGCTAATGCTCACGTCTGTACCTGAAGGTGACTGAAGATGGGCTGAAGTGCTTCCTTTGCCTTTTCTGTGGCTGCCCATGCCACATAACAAACCTCCTTTCTCTACCTTTCGCCCTGACTCTTTATTGGTGCATAGTGTAGATGTCTGGTCCTAACGTGAAATCCTAGGAGTTTGGGGCTGGGATCTATAAACTCCAGTTTCAGCACCACCTCCATACTATGTTCAAGTGCAGTACCTGAAAAGAACATCCGATTTGTTTTTCTTTTTTCACAGATTGTCTGTCATGCATCTCCTGAGTCACTTTGATAAAGATCATCTTTCTGACATACCTCTTCCCATTCCTCAGGGCAGGATCCACAGCTGAAGATCCACTTCAGGGTGCGGGCAAATGTGTGGCCAAGGAAAGGAGCACTGTCTTTGTGCATAAAGCACTTACCTTTATGAAAGGCTTGGGGAGTTGTATTCCATGCCTGAGGCAATGCTCTGCACAAATTGTCCAACATTTTACAGGGACAGCAGGCTGCCATGGAAAAGCACAAACCAAACCCCCAGGGCAAATGATGCTCAGGAATCAGGACAGCCTAGTGCTACTTCAAGTCCATCACTCACTATTATTGCTACAACTGCTGCAAGTGCTCCTATAACCATCAAGTAGGTCCTGTGCTAAGTGCTTCATGCACCTTTTCTCATCTCACTCTTAGAAAACCCCTGTGAGATGAGCACTGTCATAATACAATGGGGGAATTTTTTTTTTTAAGCTGCTCTGAAATTGACAGCTGGGACCCAAAAATCCACCATGTACTCAACTTCTCAGAGAGAATTCTGGGGACAGTATTTGCTAATCTGAGGTTTGAAAGAAGGGAGTTAGCTGACTATGCTATGTCTAACCATTACTAGCTCCCCCTTTCCTTGAAGCAACATTGGGAAGGAGGGAGATCAGAGAGGGACCAGGCTCCTTGTCTGATGTCTTTTCTGGGAACCACTGTGGTTACTTTCTCACCAAGGGATGCCCACATGACAGGAACAGAAAACAATGGAGACTGAAGACAGGGGATCCTGGACAGTGAACAGTGGTCATGGTGAGGATGAAGTGAGGGCCCCTTCAGGAAAGAACAGTTTGGAACTATTTGGTGACACCCCAACTAGGAGTCAGGCTGCCAGGCTTGACCAGCAGGAGGGTTGGAAGAGGTGAACCATGATCCAGTGTAAGGAATTGTTTCATATCCCATCTCACTATAACAAAATAACCTCCCCATTTGTCAATGAGGGTTATTGGTACATGAGTGCTCCTTTGAAATTATGCACATATTTTATATTTAGTTCTCTATTATAATCTATTTTACAATTAAGTTTTAAAAGGAAGGTTAACAGGGGAAAAGACTCTTAGGTACTGCCTTTACATTCGATAAAGCTATGGCTGGCAGCTTTCCTTCCTTGTGCCCTCTTGTTCTTCTCTTTTCTCTTTCCCTCCCCTTCACTTTCCTGCTTTCTTCCCCCCCACTCCCCACCCCCACGCTTCTCTCTTTTGTCTTCCTTCAGCACATTATGCTGCTAGTTGAAGACAAGAAGACTGCATGTGACTGGACTCCTGGAAGAAAGAGGCCCTTTCTGTAGAGACCCCTGACCTGGGTGCTTGGTCTCATCTACTAGGCTTGGAAGGTATCAAGTCTGGACATGCTCAGCAGACAATGATGGAACATGTTATTTCTGTGGGTCATTAGCCTTGGGTTTTCATCCTCATCTGTGTATTGTTGGGGATGTGATCTGGGGTTTGCTTAGGAGAGGACAGAGGCTGTGGAACATCTCTTAGCCATCATGCCATAATATCTAGGACAATTGAAGAATCGGTTGCTACAGTTTGAAACTTGGGTGTCCCCAAAGGCCTATGTGTCAAAGGCTTATTCCCCAACCTGTAGTGCTATTGGGAGGTGGTGGAATCTTTAGGAGGTGGGGCCTAGTGGAAAGAAGTTAGGTTATTGGGGGCATGTCCTTAAAGGGGAGTCTGGTAGCCTTCTCTCTTTGCATCCTGGCTACCATGAAGTGAGCAGCTTCCTTTACCCCAGGCTTCTGCCATGATGTTCTGTTGTACCACAGGAACAAAAACAGTGGGACCAAGCAATCATGGACTGAAGCCTCTGAAACTGAGCCAAAATAAACCTTTCCTCCTTATAAGATGATTTACCTCTGGTATCTTGTCACAGTGATGAAAGCTGGCTAATACACAGAGGCAACAGGGATCAATGAAAGACCATATTTAGAGTATTGCTGATGTCCTAGTCCACAAAGTTAGCTTGTCCTCCTAGGCTCCTGATTGAGCCTCCAATAGCTTCCATTTTGCCACTGATTCTGAGCTGGGAACTCACATATAAATGTCTAGACAACAAAGGTGAAGCTTCCAGAAGGGCATAAGATGCTCCAGGCTCCCAGTGATTGATCAAAGTGTCCAGTGCTTTGGGGATATTTGCATCTTTCTAGCAGCCGGGGCTGTGACTGACCATTCTTTTGTGAGGGTTTGTACAATCTCAAGGTTTAGGAGGCTCCCTGCTCAGCGCAGGAAGGGAGGGAAGATGAAAGGTGCATCTCAGAATGTCTTGTTTCTCCCTTTCTTCAGTGGCCCCTATTGTCATGTCACAAGCCATTTACTGGGGATAAGGTTGAGATGGATATGTTACAGTCACCTGCAGGGCCCAAGAGCCCTGATGGCCAGGAAGCATCCAGCCTTGCTGAGCTACCTGCCCAAGATCTTGATATAGCAAGCTCAAGTTATTGAAAATACAATAAAACAACTCATAAAACAGGATTGTGCTAGTCTGGATCCACTGTCATTCCTTTCAATGCATTCAAAGTCCTGGCAAGAAGGAAGCAGTACTTAATGGTGCAGAGCTAGTGCTGGATGTCAAGCAGATAGGATTCCTCATGCATCATGGACTATGTCACCTTCTGCCTGAATCTAGCCTCACTCTGCAAATTCAAGCAGAGTATGTCATGGCCAGCAATTCCTGCAGGTGGAGGTCCCATGTTTGTGCTATGTTCCTAGCAAAGTTCTTCCATTTGCTTGAAGAAAAAATATTGGCTCATTTTGAGCTGGCAAATGAGGGAGTTTTGGAGGACTGAGGGTGGTTTGCTAATAGGAAAATCCTGGGTGGGGGATATGCTGTTCAAGGTGGCAATAAATGTATGATCAGATATTTCCACCAGGCAGGTAGTTCTTTGTATTTTACAAATAAACAGAGGGTGGTCCAGGGACATTGAGGTACTATCCAGAATCATCAGCTTGTAAGAAGTGAAACTGGAGTTTTGGACCCAAGGCCCAAACTCCTGAGATTCCATATATTTATGGGTCTGGCCACCCACCCCTAAATACCAAATAAAGAGACATGGTGAAGGCAGAGAAAGGACACTTATTACATGGTTCAGGACATGCCACAGCAAGAGGCAGAGTAAGCACTCAGCTCATCTTCAACCATCTTTTGAGTATAGACATGAGCTATAGGTTTAAGTAGACAGAAGTGGGGGCAGGGGACAAAGGTATGCATAGCTAAACACTCCCAATAATAGGTGTGCTCTTGTTGGTCATTATCTCAGTCTTTGTTTTGGGAAGGGTTCTGGAGTTGTTATCTGGAGCCAGGCAGGTGGTTTATCCTGAGGAAGGTCTACTATTTGGTGTAGTTTCTGTCCCTTGTCATGAAGATGTTATCTGTCTTTCTTGGAATCCAAGGTGATCACAAAGTGACTGCAAAGAGAGTGGCTTAGAGTCAAGGCAGATACAAAATGGAGGCAGGGATGCCATGCTTTTCTCCTGCTATTAGTTAATTTGTGGGCCTAAGAAGGAATCAGTGCTTTTCAGCAAAAGGAGTTTGAGTACCTCTTACAGAGGCACAGGTGGGATCAGCCTAGACCAGAGGATGATCCTCATGCCTGCTACCTCCTATTGTAAGGCTGTGATGCTTAGAAGATGTATAGGTGACTTACACTGAATTAGGTCAGGAGTCCACAGCTGCCAGGTGTGGAAATATAAAGGTGTCTCCTGGGGATGACAGGTCCCTTAAGCCAGGAGCCCTCTCCAGGAGGAAATAGAACTCTCCTTATAATGCCTCTAAGTCTTGTTCTAAGGAGGTGACTGTGTGAGCATAGCTACAGAAGAACTGTGTGGTCACAAAATGCTTTTCCTTCCAATCTTTCTCCCATTAGATCTGGACAATCTCCAAAGTGGGGAGCCCTCTGAAAGAAATGGGAGCAGTACTACAAATAAGGCCAAGATTTCCCCATGGTAACTTCTTGTTTGGCTCATGCCTGATGGGTGTCCTTACTGTCCAGTGCCTGCCATCTCTGTATCACACAATCATGTCTACAAATCCTTTCACTCCAACCTACTGCAAGGGTCTCTTTTTATAGCTGCCCAGGCTGGCATGGTGATGCATCTCTGGTTTCCACTCTAAAATTAGCTGACTCTTGAGAATAAGGCAGTCAGTGGGGTTTTGAGATGAAAGTGGAAAACATTTCTTCACAACACAGGCAAGGCTAATAAGGAGAATTTATTATCTCAAGTGCCTGGTTGAGTGGTATACACTAGCTATGGATTCTGCTCCTGAGTTGAAGCCAATGCTTTAGGGATGAATTACACAGAGTTTTGATATTAAGAAAAAGGATTTCTCAAGGAGTCTGAATGATTTAATACCTAAGATTTTAACTCTTTCAAAACACTGGAAAATGTCTTCAATTGCTGAAGAAGAAAATTGATAAAGTATAAAATCATTGCAAAAGCATAAGAAATGCTTCCCCAAGCTAATGACAATCAAAGAATCCATTTGCAGCTCTCTTCCAAAGTGAAACACTTTCTATCTTAGAGTCCAGCTAAGCACTCAAAGTAGACTTAGTGCACATCTTTCCAAATTTCTGCTGAAAGAGTCCTTGTGACAGAATCAGAATTTTCAGTTACCTAGAAACTGCTACTAATTTAATAAAAATAAAGAATAACAATTTGATTTGGGATTTCACCTCTGAATTAAATTAACCATTATTAAGCTGGACATTTGTTCTTTGGTTAACTAACACAAATAACATCATCCTATTAAGATTGGATGATTGTTTTTAGTGATTTAAAATAATATCTTTAAAAATCACAACCCGGACCAGTTTCCCTTCTCTCTCTTCTTTTCTCTTCTCTTCTTCTGTCCTCTTCTCTCCTCTCCTCTCCTCTCTCCTCCTTCCTTCCCTCCCTCACCTAAAATTGGTACTTCTTTGAGTTATATGTATCCATTCAATGATATGTTATGTATAACTTTCAAGAAATAGAAATTTTAATTTCATCTGCCATGGAATGGCAGGGTTGAAAGAAATAGCTAGGCTGTAGAATAAGACAGGACCAGAATCTCCGTTCTTCCCAGTATAACCGTCTTGGCCACGTATTCACATCTCTGGGAGCAAAACCATCTCTATCCCATGACACGCCCCCAGACAGCTTGATGAACTGGCTATTAGGGGCCCAGAGTCTGGCTATTTCCACTGCTTTGTAGGTGATACTCAAGTATTTCCAGGGTCCAGAGCTAGTACCACTCTAAACTGTTTTTCCTTCCTTCTATTGTCGTTGACTACTTTTGGGACTCACTTTTCTGTTAGGTTGTGAGCACTCGCATCACTGCCCCTGAAGGATTCTGAAATAGAAGCAGTATTGTTGAAGAGTTTATGTAAAAATGAGTCGTGTTGCATGCACAAAATCTCTGGTTCTCATTTGCTGACTGAGGGAAGATGTGGAACTCAGCCCCATATGGCTATCACCCTTTGTTCTCTAGTTTGTGCACAGGAGCTCTCTGCAAAGTCATCCTTCTGCAGTGTCTTATTGTCTTTGTCACTTGAAGAAGCTCCAGGAGCCCAGGCAGCTCTACCTCCCACCTTTGTAGCTGTGACGATCACTCATGGTGACTTAACTGCACTTGATATTTGCAGCCAAATCATTGAGCTGCCACGTAGCAGCATGTCCAGGTAAGTCAATGGGTTGTCAGTTCTTTTTCCCTCCCTTATGTCAGCAAACCATCCCTAGGAGAGCCTGAGGACATTTTCCTGTCTTCAGGAAACTCAAGAAAATGAAGTCTGACTTTGGGTATGGTTGATGGGAGGTTTGGGAAAGTCAAAGTTGGAAGATATCAGGAGCAAAAATGAGTGGGTAGTATTTGTTTTCCTGTGCACCTGATCTGACAGAAACAGAAAATTGACATTACTATCGCCATAGCTTTTTTTTTTTATTATTCATATGTTCATACAAGGCTTGGGTCATTTCTCCCCCCTGCCCCCACCCCCTCCCTTAACACCCACTCTGCCCCCTCCCTCTCCCCCCCACCCCCTCAATACCCAGCAGAAACTATTTTGCCCTTATTTCTAATTTTGTTGTAGAGAGAGTATAAGCAATAATAGGAAGGAACAAGGGTTTTTGCTAGTTGAGATAAGGATAGGTATACAGGGAGTTGACTCACATTAATTTCCTGTGCGTGTGTGTTACCTTATAGGTTAATTCTTTTTGATCTCACCTTTTCTCTAGTTCCTGGTCCCCTTTTCCTATTGGCCTCAGTTGCTTTTAAGGTATCTGCTTTAGTTTCTCTGCGTATGCGGGGAAAAAGGAACCCTCTTACACTGTTGGTGGGAATGCAAACTAGTACAACCACTCTGGAAAAAAATTTGGAGGCTACTTAAAAAGCTAGACATTGATCTACCATTTGATCCAGCAATACCACTCTTGGGGATATACCCAAAAGACTGTGACACAGGTTACTCCAGAGGCACCTGCACACCCATGTTTATTGCGGCACTATTCACAATAGCTAAGTTATGGAAATAGCCAAGATGCCCCACCACCGACAAATGGATTAAGAAAATGTGGTATCTATACACAATGGACTTTTATGCCCCCTCCCTCTCCCCCCCACCCCCTCAATACCCAGCAGAAACTATTTTGCCCTTATTTCTAATTTTGTTGTAGAGAGAGTATAAGCCATAATAGGAAAGAACAAGGGTTTTTGCTGGTTGAGATAAGGATAGCTATACAGGGAGTTAACTCACATTGATTTCCTGTGAGTGGGTGTTACCTTCTAGGTTAATTCTTTTTGATCTAACCTTTTCTCTAGTTCCTGGTCCCCTTTTCCTATTGGCCTCAGTTGCTTTTAAGGTATCTGCTTTAGTTTCTCTGCGTTAAGGGCAACAAATGCTAGCTAGTTTTTTAGGTGTCTTACCTATCCTCACCCCTCCCTTGTGTGCTCTCGCTTTTATCATGTGCTCAAAGTCCAATCCCATTGTTGTGTTTGCCCTTGATCTAATGTCCACATATGAGGGAGAACATACGATTTTTGGTCTTTTGGGCCAGGCTAACCTCACTCAGAATGATGTTCTCCAATTCCATCCATTTACCAGAGAGTGATAACATTTCGTTCTTCTTCATGGCTGCACAAAATTCCATTGTGTATAGATACCACATTTTCTTAATCCATTTGTCAGTGGTGGGGCATCTTGGCTGCTTCCCTAACTTGGCTATTGTGAATAGTGCTGCAATAAACATGGATGTGCAGGTGCCTCTGGAGTAACCTCCACATTTTATTTTATTCTGTTTTATTTATGAACTGCTTCCTTCACCACAGTGTGAGGTGTTTACCTTCCCTGTAGCTTTATAGCCCCCTGTAGCTATTTAAAATCCCAGGTAGAAGTGGAGAGTTTTCAAGTGCCCAGGAAGATCTACAGAACTTTTCACCAGGGACACAGGGCATCTCAGTATCTGAAGAAAAAAGAACCAACATTTAATGATCACTTAAGGATCACTTAATCATTTAATGATCACATGCAAATGCCCATCCATCCAGTCTCAATTTAACTTGCACAACAATATTCTGAGTGAGATATAATTTTCTCATTTAACTGAAAAGGAAAAGGAGCCTTGCAAAATTAGCTTAATGAATGCCTGGGGTGGATTCCCAGGCAGTTTTCCCTGGCTTCTGGACCTAATACTACTCATCAGTACTTAACAGAACATGGTACAGGTGGCCTGTGCACCTGGAGCAGCATTCTATGAATTTCCCAAGGTGTGACAACCTTTGGCATGTATCTGCCAGTTGGAGTGTTTGTGTTGTAAACATACAATTCACTAAGTCTGGAGTAAGGCTCAGAAAATTTTGCTTCTAACAAGTAGCCTCTTCCTTAATTTTTCCTGAACTTTAAGTGTTAAAACTTCTAGCTTAGAGAATATTTGTGAGCAAGATTGTTACTGAACTTTGCCAAAATTGAATATGTATCATAGCAAGATTCATTTTAGGAGTTAAGCCAAAGCGGATGCATCCTTTGTGCTAGTCAAAGAGTCATGCCAACTCAATTCAATTGAGTATAATTTCAAAAATCCTATCAGGAGCAACTAGTGCCTTCACAATCCGTTGCTATGAAATCCAGTGGGCTTAGGAAACATAAGAGGAAGGGCACCCTCCACTCCCTGTGGATTCTAAGAGAAAAGAGCTGCTCCTACCCGCCATTCCAGTGGAAGGGCTTGTCACCCCAGACAGCAAGGCAGATTGTTACTTTGAAGGCTTTTGTCCATCCACACTTGTAATTTGAGAACGAGCTCCATTAAACCATCCTCAGATGCTGAGAAAGGATTTTTGAAACTAAGAATTTCTTTTTGGTTTTGAGGTTGAGAAGCTAAATTTCATGTCAGGAGAGTCTAGAAAATTCTATTTAAAAGACAAGTTCAGTGATTCCATTGCCAAAGCATCTGTTGATAATGAGCAATCACTCATTCTAGTGGAGCAATCTCATTGAACCAGCTTCCTCCAGTTATGTCATTATCATGCTCTATGTGGAGCAAAAGGTAGCAAAATTGGTTCACATCAGATGGGTTAGAAATGTACTGGATCTTACTGAAGAACAGAAACTTTGTGTAACACAGATGAGAGAGACTTTCCCCTGTGGGAATCACAAGGGCAGGACCAGAAATGGAACTGCCCTGATCTAGAAGTACAAGTGGAAGGGTCAAGAATGGTTGGGCATCCAGGTGGCTTTTGAAAGACGTGCAGGCTCTCCCTGCAGCTTCTTCCTAGGGCTGAGGCTGTAGCAGAATTATGAATCTGTAGGAAAAAGTCTGTGAATACCCAGTCCATTTCCTCTGACCCATTACAGAGGATTTGCTTTGCAGGAATCCTACCCTTCCTTCCAACACAAACCTCACAGTCTTGGAAAATTTGGCTGTTCAAGTTTGTCAGCTTTCTTCTGACGTTTTTGGCTGCTTCTACAGTTAAAGGAAGGACATGCTCAGCGTCCTTCACCATAGCCTTTCCCACTGAGGTCCAGCTGCAAACCAATTCTCCCATGTGGCCAGACTTGGTTTAGTCGTCAGGCATGACCTGAATGAAATGTCTCCTTAAGGTCATTTGCTAGAAGCTTTATCTTCAGTTGGTGGCACAATTGGGAAGTGGTGGAAGTAGGTCACTGGGGGTATGTCCTGGAAGGGTATTTCTTGTCTCCATTCCCTTTCTTATATGTTCTCTCTCTCTGCTTCACAACTACATTAAGGTGACTAACTTTGCTCCACCATGTGCTCCTACCATGATATTTTGCCTCACCACAGGACTGGAAATAATGGAGTCAAGTGATCATGGACTGAAACCTCTAGAACTGTGAGATAAAGTAAAGTTTTCTTCCTTTAACTTGACTTTCTCAGCTTTTTGTTACAGTGATGAAAAGCTGACTAATACAGTAAGTTTCTTTTCAATGCTGATACTTAAGGTAACACAATAGGCCTGGAAAGCCCACCTCTAAGTCATATACTATTCTGGGCATGGCTTCTTTTTTGAAATTACTTTGTCTATTTTGTTGCTGGTCACTGCATCCACATCAGTTTGGTATCCTCAGCCTACACCCATTAGCCTTAGGCCTTTGAAATCCAAGGATAATGTAAGGAAAGATATATCAGATTGTCCCACGACATTTAGAAGACCAAGCAGAAGTCTGCCTTGTTTCCATAGTAATGTGACAGAAAATAGAACTCTGGGTCAAGACTGGCTCACAGATAGTGACAGCATCAATGACACTAACTCATCTCCCACTTTTATTGCTTCCCAAACACCAGCAAGGTACCAAGACACCCAATGAAGATGCCCATAATCTGCTCTGGGTACTCCATGTTCTCTAATGTTAAACATGAGTTACTCAGATGCTTGCTTTGCGCTTTGGAGATCCCACACCATCTACAATTTTTATATCTGAAGACTAGCTTTGCCTGTGAGTGATGAAGGAAAAACAAGCCAGTTCCACACCAATTTAGGTGAGGCAACAGCAAGAGCTTAAGATATCAGAAAGTTCCCCTGCAAAGATATGGCTGCCATGGGGCAAACAATTCCTACCCTGCGGCATATGGGATCCAGGCCAAGACTGTGCTATGCTATGTCTTGTCTGAATTTGGGCAAGTGGAATGGTCCTAGTAAAGCTTAACTTGAGAACCACAAGGGTGCAACTGGGTTCTTTCTTCACCATTGGATAGTCATAAGGACCACATTTAAAAATGCACACAAAATATTTACCACAATACCTGAAATGAAGTAACCACTTAAAAATCATTAAATCTCATGGGTTGTGAAACAGGTGACAGGTAGATGCACAAATGTCCTGTTTAGTTTAGCTTGATAGGATAGACTGGAGTCTCTGTGGCATCAGGCCTCCTGAAGCCCCTCCCTGGCCAATGATCCTTTTTTGTGTGTGGTACTGGAGACTGAACTCACATAGCCTTGGGCATGCTAGCCAAGTGCTCTACTGCTACCTTTGCCCAGGTTGGACTCTAAGTAGGATCCTCCTGTTTCTGCCTCTTGAGTAGCTGATATTCAGGTTTGCACTACCATGCCTGGCTTGGTAATGCTCCTTGACAGAGGTGAACAAGGGATGTCTGTCCCAAGGAGTGTGAGCCAGAGACAAATGTCCTGGCAGATATAACTGGAGAAGTAGAAGCCTGAGCAATATCTGGGGTGGAGGAGGAGCAATGCCAACCTCAGGTACCACCTGAGTGTTTCCTGGGAGTGATGTTGGTTCAGACTCCTACACCTCTCAGTGAAAGAAGTAAGAAGTCTAGAGGATCAATGAATCAAAGCAGATGCCATCCTAAAGACCTAGGCAACATCATCTGAAGAGAAGGAAAGATAGACTGGCACTAAGTCAGTGCAGAATTTGACATCAGGCACTAATATAGCACTAATAAATGGTGCTAGTCAGTAAAGAGAGGCAGAAGAGTTGGTTAGCAGAAAATATGTAAACATCAAATCAGGAGTTACAGAAGATGTTGCAAGAATCCACCTGTGAACCTGCACATGGATGGATGGGAAGACCTTGACTTTGCCTCTTCTGTATGATCCAGCCCTTTTTTTTTTCCTGATTTCATGCCCTCCTGAGCATGCTTCACATGATGATTTTGTTCTCTTTTGTGTGTAGGAATAGTGTTTGCTAGGGATACCAGGGTGAACTATTGGATCAACCTGAGGCGTATATTTTTGATTATGCCTTCCTCAACTGCATCCTTGTTGAGACATCTGAACCATGTAAGCTTAGTGAGTGTGGACCTCTACCTGAGGCATAGGTTTATACTCTAAGAGTAGATGAGATCAGATTTCTGAGCCTACAAAACTGTTGAACACAGGCACAGTGAAATATCATTTGGCAGACTTTTTGGCAGGCTGCCTGCTGGGAAAAACAGACTAGCCCCACTTTCATTCAAATTATAGGTCGAGATAGAAGATCCTCACAGATGCTCAAATCATTCTCTGAAATCATCATCAAAAATCCACAATGAATGATTCTCCCTTTGCTTTGTCCTACAGGGTGCATAGTCTTCATTCCTATGTATTAAGTAGATGATTACAGTCTGTCTTGTCTCCACCTCACCCCAATGCCATAGCATCTGTAAGCAAGCAACACTATAGTCTTGCTGAAGAAAAATAAATAAGAAGCTCTCAATCTATAAATCACATGGAAAACTGGCATGGCAGAGCTTACCCAACCAAACAGAAAGTATCAATCACTCTTTTGGAGGTGGCATGTATCTATTACTGCCTGAAAACATCCTATGCTGTCAGATATAAATTCATAACTTTGTGCTCCACAGTTATGGCATCACTCAGGAGCTCAAGCCAGCTAGCACTCAGGCCACCAATGTAGCTCCTCACAACCTTTCCCAGCCTTGGGGTAGAGGGAACTCAGCCAGCATGGTTTCTGTCGATGGTAAACAAGTGGGTGACCAATATGGATGTGTGTGGGGGTCAATAATAAAGATGGGTCCAATTATTTTTTAAGAAAGCAGCTTTTAGTAGGAGACTGAAAATGTTTTCAAATTAAAGTGCCTAATGGGACAACTAAGTTGACAACAACTAATTATTTCAAAATAGCTAGTGGAGAAGATTTTGAATATTCTCAACAAAAAGAAATGAGAAATTTTTGATGTGATGGGCATGCCAGTTACCCTGATCAATTAAACATCATTCACACATAATGAAATGTCATGTTGTGTGAACTAAATATTACTACTTGTCAAATAAAAATAAACATATATTTTAGAAAAGAAAATGCCTAAGAATACTTACCATGTGATTCTGTATTTAATCGTGTACTTGTCTCAGCAAGACATGCCATCAAAAAATCCAAGTCATCTACAGAGTTTTGAAATAGTTTAGGGAAAGCAGGCAATCAGCCCAGAGGATGTCAGAAGCAGGAAAGAGATAAAGCAAGAGTCCTGAAACAGTATGGAGCCCCTTGTGTCTCTTCTTCCCACACTCTGGGAACTACTTGGCTGTCATGGTTTTTATCTCATGGGGGCTTAGAAATCCTGTGAGGTGCTTCACTTCAAGGATCTTCTCCTTCTGAAAGCATCCTCCTCTTTCTACCCATTTGAGCCTTGGAGAGGAAGATGGCAAGGCAGAAAGAGCTGAGCCCAAGAGATTCCTGGCTCTTGTGTCCACAAGCCTACACTCATGGGGATTTCACAAGACAGGTTAGGGGAAGTAGAGGGACAGGAATTATGTAGTGGAATGCAAGTGTCTTGGAAGAAATAGTATGGAGCCAGGAGGGAAGGGGAGAGAGAGAGAGAAGGGGAGGAGAGGAGAGGAGAGATATTTTTCCTGGGCTGTGTGGGGAGGGAGAGCTTCCCAGAAGGCAAGGGAGGTCTCCTTCACTCAGGGCAGTGGAGAAGCTGATTAGGTTCTGCTGAAAGTCCGCTTGACCCCAGAAAGATGCCTCAAGAAGGACATGGTCCCTCACAGATTTCTTCCCCCTGCCACGACAATGGATGTGAATGGATCACAAAGATGGGGGCAAGGCCTTCTGGTGAAACCTGAACAAGTGAGTAACCATGCATCATATCCATGCACTTCTTCTAGATGTTTTGCATATCATGACCCTGGAAACAGGATACCTTCCAGCTATTTGTCACCCCAAGATTCAATGGGATGCATTTTCAGCCAAACCATTGGGATAAGATTCAAAGGTAAAAATTAAGTTGGAGGGTGTAGATCAAGAGTTCCTCTTACCAAGACCTCCTAAGAGATCATATTTTTTAGGTCCAGGAAGAGAGTGCCTCTTTTTGGTTTGTTTCCCTGACAGATGAGGAGGGATTAGTGTGTAGGGGCTTAAGTGGATCCCAGGGGCTGTAACAAGAGCCCCAGTGTGCTTTCTCCCATACAAAGTGATATGGCAGATAGCCAGGAACTGGGAGAGGTGTAGGGAGCAGTACTATATCAGAGTTCACTAGATGGTTTAAGTGAAGATGCTTTAATGAAAGGACCATTTAGAGATAAGAAGCAGGGCCATGGGAGCAAACTAGATATGGTTAAGGCACCTGAAGCCAGAACGAGTTGTCTTATTGTCCTTAAATATGTGTGGATAGAGACTGGAAGTAAGGTCACTGTAGCCCAATTAGATGTGAGTGGTTGCAGAGAGGTCACCAGGTGGGAGCTGCAGTTGCAAATGATAGGGACAAGGCACTAGAACCGGGAGGTATTGGGGAAGAAATGCCAGTTTCTCTCTACAAACACCCTTCATTCTCCTGCTGATGCCTTCTATTGGACAGCCAGAAACTACAACCCTGGAGTCAGCCTCCTGGTCTGTAGGTCTGTGTCTCTTGGGGCATACAGCATGGCAGAGAAGGCTGGGGAAGGAAACTGGGGTGGAGGGAGAGACAATACTGATGAAGGCAGAGGCCAAGGGCTAAGCCAGGTGCATTGTTCAAGTCAACATCTCCTGTCTGAGTGAATAGTTCACAAAAGAGAACCAGGCCATGGGACTGAAATAGTGCTCCACAGAGCAGGAAAGCAGATGGAGAGGAAGGGTTTCTGGAGCAATTTCAGGATGGGTATGAGAGCTATAATCCTAGACTGCACTTGTGGGATACAATTATACTTGCAGGGAAGCAGTATATTTTCAGAGAAGTTGGACCGTTTAGTTCTTATGTGTTGAATTCACAATAGCTGCATCTGAATCTGTTAACAAGCCACTGGTAGGATGCTGTAGTTTTGATCTTGAATGTCCCCAAAGGCCCATGTGTTAAAGGCTAAGTCTCAACTTGGTGCTATTGGGAGGTGGTAGAACCTTTAAGAGATGGGGCCTAATGGGAGGTCTATAGTTCATTGGGGAGTGTGGCTTTGAAGTGGATTGTGAGACCCAGCCCCCTTTTCTTTCATTTGCTTCCTTATCAGGGGCAAGTGGGTTGATATGCCAAATGCTCCTTCCAAGATGAACCCCCACAGACCCAAAACAACAAGGCCAACTGGCCAGGAACTGAAACCTCCAAAACTGTGAACCAAGCTAAACGTTCTCTCTATAAGTTTATTATCTCAGATATTTGCTACCATAACAGGAAGCTGACTAGTAAACAGCTATGGAGTCCAAAGTTCTGCAGGCCATGTCTCTGCCCTCGCTGAGCTGGGGTTTGTCTTCTGCACCCTGAGCTTGCCTTTTTCTTCTGGTGAGTGGAAATGGTGGGATGAAGATTTAACACAAGGTGAAGGAAAAGAATGGGAGGGGTTCAACCTTAAAACACAGGCACTGGGGGCCCTGCTCTGGCCTTTCCCATATGACCAGGAGCTGAGGGATCCCGAGACTTCCCACCTGGAGTCCCTCTTCACCAACAAAGCACATCCTAGAAGCTGACAGAAATGCTCTTCCCCCCAGAGCTTGCTCATGGGACCCATGTGGGTATCTAAGGTTGTCATAAAAGCTCTTCGATATTGGGTGTGGGTCTAAAAGAGATCAACAAGGTAGAATGAGAATGTGGAAACATGACATTGGAAATTCAACTGAGAAGAAGAACTTGTGGAATTAGGTTCTAAACTTTTCCAGGTGGAGCCCCCATCCCACTGTTGCTCTTCAAGTCCATCCTCTCCTCTAGGCTGACGGGTAGAGCAGTGGATGGGGCAGAACCCTTGAAGATGGGTCTACTGCATCTTGGCTGAGTTTAGAATGGCGACAACATCTGACTCTCTAGGGAGAAACCAGGGTACTTGTCTAAGGATAAAGGATAGATGGAAACTGAAGCTAGGAATATGTGCATGTGTGTTTCTTTAGTGGAGAGTTGCAATTTGAAAGCAGCAAACAAGAAAGCTGTGTAGGTCAGAAGTAGGTGTTGCCTTTTGCACACCAAGGAACTCAGGGGCAGTGAACCTGGAATCTGTAGGAGGATTTCAAAGGTGTGTAAACGCATCTCTCTTCCTTAGGTGATGACGATAGTTTCGCCCTCTACAACATGCAGGATTGTGGCCCAGTGGTGAATGTCCCTATCTCGCCAAAACTCAGGGTGAAGCTGAACTTCATCAGCTGTCGGTGCTGCTAAGCTAGCTGCTGCTTTCTTGCCTTAAAAAGAGGTGGTTCCAACCAAGCTTGATCCTTTTTGATACTGAGCAGGCTGGAAAGAACCGGATCCAGCCTGTTTGTGCCTGTACCAGTGGGCAGCATGACCCTGTGCCTCTCACAGAAGCACAGGATGAATCCAAAATGAATTCAGACAGGTCAGGAGTGGGCAGATGCCCTGGTGGGAGCAGGATTCAACGAAAAGAGGCCACTTCACAATTCATGATCTCATCACTCAGGACCGAGGTCACGCACATTACAGTCTCTGAGACTCCAAGGACTGCTTTTGCAAATGGGGAATGACAGTACATTACAGCAGCAGAATGGACAAGTGACCAAATACTGAATGCCTGAGTCATGCTGGATGCAGTTCTGGCTTGTGGGGATGTGACAGATGACTGGGCAACTGGGTCTTGTCTTTGTGGCACATTTCCTATGACTTTACATCAGGGAGAAATGTGAGAACACACAGGAAAGGTGGTGGCATACAGCACCCAAACTGTGATTGGATTTGGGGACTTGAGAAGACTGAGAGCACCTGGCCAGGTACACACCTAGGTCAAGAACTTTAGGAGGGTCCATTTTAGGAACTGGCCAGTGATTCATGTAAGCACAAAGCCAGTGAGGGGAAGCAATGTGGCTCAGCTTCCTTGTCCTAGGGTAAATAAAAGTCAGCGAAAGCAACTCCCTTCTGGGGATCCTGGCAGTGGCTCAGGGCCTGCCATCATTCCTCAATTGTTAGCCCTGGTTGACCTCTACCTTTAACTTTGTCTCATTTCTAAGGACAATCAGAAGGGAGTTTGGGTAATCTGTAAATGCATAAAATGACTCAGGGAACCAAAGAGAAGAAATGGATCTGAATAGGTGAGATCCTATGTCACAGAAATGTGAGGGACTCAGACCTGGCAATGTCTTCAGGGACTCAAGACCAGGCAATGTATTTGGAGTGTTTGGTGCCACCTTAGCATATGGCCAATTGTGCAGAGCTGCTGAGACAGGAAGTAGGGCACCCCCAGGAGTAACGGTGCTGCAGATCCCACAGCTATGCAGCCTTACTTATGTCTCTCCCCGGGATTTCTCAGGGATGGCATGTCCCCCTTTCACAAAGTTCTCTTTTGCCTATTTCCCTCCCAAGTACTTCATGGCAAGAAGGTCACCACTCCAGGAGAAATCAGGACCTTGAATCCTATATCAACATAACCTGTGCTCTGGCTAACTGTAGCAGTGTAATAAACTACTCAAACTCAGTCGCAAGGTATGAACCCTTAGGAAACCAAGCAGGGGTTGACCAGATGATTCTGTTCAACACAGTACCTACTGGGCTTGCCTGGTATAGTTCTGCTTGAGATTGGGCTGCCCCGATGGTCCAGTGGCTCCATTCACATGCTTGTGCTTTGTAGGGGACATCTGGAAGTGAGGCTTGGCTGGCACCTCCCGGCATCAACCCTTGTCTTTCCTTCAGGGTGGTTGGCCTTCTTATCCTAAGATGGACTGCTCTTAGGGGAAGAGACAGAATCTGCAGCTTCACATATTCTAGCCCCAGGAGTCCTAGAACATCATTTCCACTACATTTTATTGATCAAGCAAGCTGCACAGATTGAGGGAAAGGGTGGAAGATTCTATCTCTCAACAGGGGACTGCCATGCATATTCTCAGAGGGATTGGGTCCATGGGTTGTCCTGGAGACAAACTGACATCCTAGAGTTTCAGCAAGTGGAATTTAGGACCAGGAAGGTCTGGGGTCAAGTCCTAGCTCCTTCACTTACTTTGGGAATCTGGGACAAGTTAAACAATTCTCTTAAGACTGTTTCATCATCAGTAAACCAGGAATAATGACATCACATGCTTCACAGGGCTGTTTAATGGGCATTAAAACAATTCACTTGTCTATTGTTGAGGGGATTGGGCCAGTGGGTTTGCGTGTGAGATCCTGTGAGGAGGAGAGGGCTGCTTTTCTGCTCCACAGAGCCAGCCAGGCATGGTTAGCAGGATAAGTAGTGGGCTTGATGCTCGCTCCACTGTTTTTGAAGTGTCTTGACTTCTCAGTTTCCTCATCTGTACAGTGTAGATAACAATAGCACTGGCTTCATGGGCACACTATGGGGACCGAATGAGGGAAAGTCTAAGAGCTCTTTGCAGTGCTAGAATATCATGACTGCTCAATAGATGTTAGCAGCAATTATTATTCATATGAGTTGCTTTTAATCCACACAACAAAAATGCAAGATTGACATTTTCTCTTCATTTGGTGCATAAGCAAACAGAGGCTCAGGGAAAAATTTAAGTGCCTTCTCCAAGGTTACAATGACAGTAAGATGTACAATTAAACTCAGGTCAAGATGACAGGAGGGAATAGCAGAGAATAGGTGATAAAGGGGCAGAGCACAGGTTATGAATATGTTGGTAAAAGAAAGACAGGAGAGTTTGGGAAGAGGAGAGAATGAAGCAGGAGAACCTAGGAGAGTGTTGTTGCAAGCAAGATAGGCATGGAGAGGTACAGATAGAGTGAAGGGATAAAACTCAGAGAGAAAAAAAAAGGTGACAAACTTAAAAGTGAGGTTCCAGGGTACAAAGAAAAGAAAAGACAAGAATACTGAGGCAAAAGAGCTGGGGGTAGGATAGGAAATGGCAGAGAGAGAGAGAGAGACAGAGAGAGAGAGAGAGAGAGATTAAAAGAGATGTTCATAATTTGATGTTTCTATAAAGCAAATATTTAGCATAGGTTCCTTGGGGAAATGCATGCAATTGTAACTCACATACAGTAAGTTAACATTTATTTACTCAGAAATGTTGCAGCTTGGGGATGAATATAATTTCTTTAGAGAACTCAAGCAATAAAGAGTTGGATTCTCCAGGAAATAATTAGGACAATAACAAGGTTTTTAAAAACTCATGCACCAAATTGACCCAGAATTAGAATAACAATGTGGGATCAGATGGCGCCACAGTTGGATGTGACTCCAGTCTCATCTATTTAGCTGTCTGCCTCTGAGGCAGCTGGTGGCACATAAGGCTCTGAGCTCAGGGCAACCAAAGGAGGTAACTCACAAACATGATTGAATGTGAGTTAGGGGAGGTCTTCACATCCCCAGAAACACAGATATCCTTGCTGGGTCACAGAGTTGCCAACTCCAATATGTGTGTGTGTGTGTGTGTCCATATACATACATACATACATATGTATATACACAGCCACACAAATATACAAAAAATTATTAAGAAGAAGACAGACAACTAAATACAAAGATGAACACAAATTTTGGAGAAGCATTTGCTAAAAGAAAATCAGAGTAGCCAAAAAGCATATGGAAAGATACACTGCTACATTGGCCCACAGGAAATGTGAACATATATGTGAATATAAGAAATGTGAATACATTTACATATATAGTACACTCATGCACATATGTTTGCATTGGTGACTATATTTTGGCAACTGTTGAAAAGGATGTGAAGCAAGTTCTGTCTAGACGTCCAATGCACTATCACTTTGCCATAGAGCCATGTAGGAAGAAAATTTTGATACATGCCCACATAAACTTAAGTCTGTGAAACTACCTGGAAAAATGCTTGAGAGTCTACCAAGCTGGAACATAAGAATGATCCATGACACAGCAGATCCATTCCAGAAACATGTACCTGCTTTCACTAAAGACATGTAAAAGAATGTTTACAGTGGCATTTTTGTGATCATAAGACATTGGAAGCAATGGAAATGTGTATCCATACTAGAATGGATACATGCAGTGTGCATATTTTTACAGTGGAATACTATATAATAAGGACAAACACCTCACTGCCAATGCAACAAGATGGATTAATCTCACAGGTAAAATATTAGTGAAAAGGAACAGGCACAAAGGTGTATATGATGTGTAATTCTATTCTTGTAAAGTCAGGAGACAAAATGAATTTCTGATGACAGGGCCCAAGTAGGAGGCGTCTAGGGAAGCCTTTTGAAGTCTTTATCCAGGTGAAAGTTACACAGTGAGAATTTCACCCAACTGTGTGCATGCCCTCTCCTTTTTGTATGTTAGACTGGCTATAGTTTAGCTCTCAAGTAGTCCCCTTCCTCCAAGGTTCATGTGTTAAAGCCTTGCTTTCCAGGGTGGTACTAAGGAACCCTTTAGAGGGAGGGGTCAGGGGGAGATCCTTAAGGGAGGGACAGTGGGACCCCAGGCTCTTCTTTTTCTTTTTTGCTTTCCAGCCATGAGGTAAGGAGTGTTGTTAAGCCATGAAGTGCTGTTTCGCCACAGGCCCAAAGCAACAGGATCAAACAAGGACTGGAACCTCCAAAACTGTGAGCCAAAATAATCCTTTTCTCTTCATAAATTGCTCTTCTCAGGCATTTGTCATAGTAAGGGAAAGCTAATTAATGCACATTTTGATCCAAAGTTTACTTAAGACCAAAACAATAGAACTGATAAATTTTCTGTAATGCAAGTATTCCAATTAGGTTTTGTACTTCTGTCACGATTACCACAGAAGTATTCTAATTTTCCCAGGTAATGTCTGGATGGATACATAGATAAAGCAGCACTGTAATGTCTCATGCTTACCTTGATCATTTGGTTTGGACATGTCTTCTAGGTTTATCTACTGTAAAGTTATCATTTTCTCCTTTGTAATTAATGAATATCTTCCAGAGAGGTATCTTGAAAATATGCAAATACCTTCTTTCTCATAGTTCTGCTCATTTATATTCAAACTGGTTTTTGTATAAAAAAATCATAGCATCTATTATCTCTTAATTATCAGAAAGGTATATCCAAAGGTAAAATTCTGTCAATATAATTCAAATAGAAAAGCAAAAGAAGCATTCATCTTAGCTAGTCACTATGGCATTTGGTGGTGAAGGCATCGTTTATAGAGGGTCCCTGATTTTGATGGTTCAAATTATGATTTTTGACATTATGATAGTGCCACTATGTTATTGTATTCATTAGAAACCTTACCTGGGATTTAGGATTTTGATCTTTTCCTAGGCTGGCAATTTGTAGGACAATGCTCTTGCCATGCTTGGCAGTGGCAGCTATGTGATCAGAAGGGGAAATGATCAAAACTCTCTTGTGAACAGTGTTGCTAAGCTAGGATGTTTGGTAGGTTAGGTGGATTCAATGAGGTTTTGACCTGTGATCTTTTCAGCTTGCTGTGGCTTATTGAGATGTATCCCCTCTGCAGGTCAAGGAGCACCTTGTTTAAGATTCCTTATAGATGCCTTTACTCCATTTTGGGCACTTGGAATCTTCAGGTGGGAAAGTACTGAATTTACCTTTTTCTTTTCTAATTCAATTCTAAGTGAAGAAGAAAGCTGTTAAAACCTACCAAGGACTGTCTTTTCTCAGACAGTTCTCAAAATTGACAACCATTAAACAATTCCAGGTTTCTAAGACCATGTTTGCTCCATAGGCCCTGTTTTCCAAGCACACAGAGTCTAACTACATCTCATTTTCCTTTAAGTGTTGACCATAACTTCTCTGACCTGTGATTTCACTTCATCTGGACTCAGGCCTAGCATGGGCAAGCAAAAAGATGAATCTTTGAAAAGATTTGTAAAATTTCTAAAACAATGTTGACTGGAAAAGTGAAAATGATTATAACTCTCATCTGGATGCTAGATAAGTTTAAGTGTCATAAGATCGCCTCTTCCTTTTTGTTCCACACTCATCATTACCCTGAGCCCTAAGACTTGGCATATGCAAAGTCTTCTCCCCCTTCTTCTAGGATGTGAAGAATGGGTACAAATACATGCAATTTAAACAAATAGAATTTGAGGGCTGGGGGCATGCCTTACGTGGTAGAGTGTTTGCATACCAAGTGTGAGGCACTGGGTTTAAACCCCAGTACTGCTAAAAAAATAAGTAAATGCAATTTTACCAAACACACCAGTGAAATGATAAAATTTTCCAAATTAGACAGCAAAATAAATCAGATTTATGGTGTTTTCAAGAGGTACCCGTAGGACACAATTCTATGAAAGAGATGAGAGCAAAGTAATGAGATAAGTCATATCAAGCAATTACTAACCAAAACAAAGCTGGAGCAGCTACAGCAAGACCAGGCAAAACACGCTTAAGGAAAAATATTAGCAGAGATAGAATGGGGCAAGACGTAATGGTAAAAGATTTAGACAAAAATACATATGTGCCTAATAAAGTAGCCTCAAGATGTATAAAGGAAAATGGATAGAATGTCAAGAAAGAACCCATTGTTAGTCTGTGAGATTCCAATGAATTCCTTTACATTAATTATAGGTCAGGCAGACAACCTAATTAGCAAGAATATGCAACTTGAACAAGAGAGAGAGTCTGCAACCTTGACTTACTGCCCTTCACCTAGGTAAAATTTCACTTTGTCTTTAAATTCTTTCATGTCCACATGATATAGATCTGACTCTTGTTATGCAATAATTTAGCTTAAAATAATTAGCAACTTGAGTTCAGTCATTTATAAAGAAGTAATTAAATTGAGTTTCTCCCAGGTATGAAATGAAGATTTAATATTAGAAAACTTACAAAAAGTAATTTAGCTCATTAAAATCATAAGAAAAAATATCATTGGTATAATGGTTAAGTTTGAAACATAAACAGAGAAGCATTCTATGGCACTTCAATTAATCTAGGATACAGGTGAGAGTTATTTTCATTTTTCCGATCAACACAAATAAATAAATGAAGAAAAATTGACAATATTTAATAGCTATTCACCATAAAAACTTATTTTAAAGTAGAAATACAAGGTAAAATTGTAATCTAATAAGTCTTTATTAGGATAAAAACTAGAAACAATATCATCACCCTAAATGGGAGAATGTGAAAAGAATATACTTGAACATTGGGAACAATTTAAGGATACCCATGTATAACAAAGCTGTTGATAAAAGGAAATTTGCCACACCTCAGTCTCTAAAGGGCTGGAATATACTGGTGCTGATATCCCATACATTGGGATATCAATATGACCTAGCTACCCACTGGTAGCTATCTGTACCAATACAGATACCTCACAACTATGCAGCACTGAGTATAACAGGGTTAGTCACAGAAGCAGGTATGCACATCTGGATTCAGGGTGAGAAGGAGGAAGAAAATGCCAGTGGAGGAGAGCCACTTCTAGAATGGTGGCGTAAAGAGCTCCATGGAATGGTTCCTCTGTGAAATGATCATAACTTATAAAAATTATCTTAAAAACAACTATTCAAAGTCTCTGGAAATTGTCTGAAGGATATCTAGTGAATAAAGAAACATTCATTCAGGAAAATCTACTGAAATTAGGTGAGACTGAAACTAGGTGAGAACAGTGAGTCTGTGACACTTGAGATAACCCTGGGTCTTCCCTCCACACCTTGTGCTGTTCCCACCAGATGACAGAAACTCTGTGGTGGTACAGACAAAAGCACTGACTTCTTTAACTCAGCAAATCAAGGTGGGTTTCACCTGCTCTTACCGTGTGCATCAACAATTCTTTCCTTTGTATTACCGACTGATATCTTGTTGTCTGGAAATACCATGATTTCAGCCCTAATATTTTCCTGCGTCTGTCTTATCTGGGCATGAACTATCAGATAGAAATTTTAGATGACTTGCCCTCCAGAGCCACATGCACTCAATGCCAGGACTGGTCTTGGCCTGAGGGGCAGTGAAACATGGTCCAGGGAGAACTGGGACTCCTGGCACATCTCCCACCTGCACAATGTTTACTCTGATTTTGAAAACAAGGAAAAACCTGAATAATCCCTCTAGCTTTACTTACCTTTAGTTGACATTAAAATCACTAACATTGAGCATGGTGCAGTGGCTCATACCTGTGATCCCAGCTACTTGGGAGATCGAGATCAATAGTGTCACAGTTTGAGGCTAGCCTGGGGAAAATGTTTATAAGATCCCATCTCAACCAATAGCTTGGTATGGTGGTGCATGCCTGCCATCCCAGCTATGTGGAAAGCATAAGTAGAAGGATCACAGTCCAGGCTTGCTTGAACACAAAATCAAACACTATCGCAAAAATGACTAAAGCAAAAAGGCTTGGGAGATCAAGTGGTATAGTGCCTGCCTGTACTGGGGGTACAGTTCAATCCCCCGTAACACACACACACACACACACACACACACACACACACACAAAAGTAGAAAAAAGAAAAGAAAAGGGAAAAAATCTTATTGCTGGAGTTCTTGCAACTTACCTATATATTAGTCTTCTACAGACTTTGCTGTAGATAACACCTCTTTGTGATAATGGTTGACTAGGTTACTTTCCAGGGACTTGAGGGACACCTTTGTTGAAACCACCAAGTCTTCACTTGTGCTTATGAGGGTGTCCCATGGGTGACCTTTGGACATCAGAGAGCCAATAACTCCACCCTCAGATCATGCTAAAGCTGCCATTTTCTGAACATGCATCCCATGAAGAGCCATAAAGATTGATCATACGTGCACAGACCATGGATTACTTCACCACCGTCACGGTTCCTAAGCCTTAAGTCATGTTGCTACTTTATCCCATAAATGCTCTCCAGTCTCCACACTTGGTCACCTTGTGGATAAACATCTTTAAAGTTCGTCTTTTCAGTGATTATCATACTGTCACACAGGCGAAAATGGCCTGGCTTGGTAACAATTTCCATTGAATGAAAGTACAGTTCAATGTTTGCTACAAAAATTAAAAATAAAAGGTTTTCCTTGTGGAGCTGTGATGATGCTCTTCTCCACCGTAACAGTGATGGATTTAGGAAGCCACCCCTCTGTGTAAGTGAACTGCTAATGGATGTGGCCTGTGATGTATTGGCCTCTTGTACCTTGTGTTTTAAATATCAATGATTAAGGGTAACCTGCAGAAATGTTACTAATGCAAGAACTAATTATTTAAGCTGAGTTATATTTTCACTGTTTTTTTTTCAAGTAATTACAGACTGCCCTTATGAATTGATTACAGTAATTTATTGTAAGCCAGATTCCCAGTAGCACCAACGCAGTACTATGAACAATTGTGAAAGTTTCAATTGTTCCAATTGTCAAAATGATCTTTGGGTTTTGGGGCTTTGTTTTCCAGTTAGGACTCATCACTTTATGTCTTATGAAAATAAAGACATACATCAACTCTGAGAAGTCTTCACACTCTCTAAATACCTTTGACCAAGATATTCCATTGCTCTAAAGCAAATGCCATGGACAGCTCTTCATCCTGGCAGGTCCAGGGTGATGCCTCAGGAAAGATGGTTCACATCCCAAGACAAGGCCCTATGAGTATCATTTACCTTCATCCCTTGGGACTCCACCCATCAGAAACATGGATTGTAGGGAGAAATACCGCAAAAAGAAGGAAAATCTATACCAGGGAGTCACTAGTGACAAGCAGGCTAATGAGTGTTAGCAATTTAAACATTCACATGCATTAAAGTACATGGATCTTAGTTAAATCTCAACTAGTTAAGATTAGTTACTACATAAAAAAGGTAAAAGTACCCTAAATTGTATAGCTGGTATATAAAGAACTTGGTTAACATCTTCAAATACTTGACAATAATACTAAAAATGTATATGATGCCATCAATTATGAGTTGTGAAGTTAAGAGAAATGTTTGAAAACATCTAGAAACAGAAAAAATTTAATCAACCACATCAGGAAGACCAGGGACTTACCTTTGTATTTTCTAAGTAGAGAATGGTATAAAATCATTTTCAAGTGAGGAGGCAACCAACAGGTAGGAATCCAAAGAAAGTGAATTAGAAATGTTGCCAGTCCTTGGTTAATAGAAATACTATGGTATTTTCCCAAAATTTGTGATGGAAGTAGTATCTGTTGGCTTTTAAGATACACAAATTGTTGTGGTTTCTGTTTTTTATTCTAAATAGACTCTTCTTAAAGAGGACGTGGAAATTAGAGGCATGTCAGGTCCCTTAAAATCCAGGCCCTGTTCTAGTTTCAGACTTGTTATTTTGCTAATTAATGACATTAGAAATGAAATCAAACTCAATCAAAGTAACCTATTGTCGACTCCTATCATCATTTCATAAAATAATTTATATTTTAGCATGAAAAATAGAAAAACAGTGCTATTTGACTAAAAGCAGATTTTAACATAAAATTCACAAAAAAAATGGATATTGCTCTCATTTCCCCCTTATTTTCCTGGGGAACCTGCAAACAGAGATGTCTTCATATCCAGGAAAAGCCCATGCTGAGCATCCATTACTGCCTGTGAAGCAGAAGGTGGCATCACCTGAGGTGACCTGCCATATGCCCCCCACAACTGCAAACCCAGCATCTGATAGGCCTGAGGCCAGAGATCCAACTGGACTCAACACCTCCCCTCCTCAAGCTGCCATCAACTACTTCCTATTAGGGTGATCCAAGTGGTAGGACCCTGGTGAACTTGGAGGATCTCAGATAGGTAGTAGTCTAGAGCATGGCGGAGACCATTGCCTGCATCTTCACAAATGTGGTCTGCAAACTACTGGTCCTGAGGCTGCACAGATGGTCCTGATTTGCCCTGGTGCAACCATCACAGGAGGATTCTTGGTCTCTGGACTCCTACAGGTGATGAGCCATATCTCCCATTGGGACATACAGTCAGCTCTCTGTATCCATTGGTTTTGCATCCATAGATTCAATCAACCGTGCTTTGAAAGTATCTGAAAAAAGTTACATTTGTACTTAACAGGTACAGACATTTTTCTTTGTAATTATTCCCTAAACAATATAGTAAAACAACTCTTAACATAGCATTTATATTGTGTTAGGTGTTATAATCACTTGGAGATGATGTGAAGTGTACTGGAAGATGTGCATAGACCATATGCAAATACTGAGCCATTTTGTATAAGAAACTTGAGCATCCACAAATTTCAGTGTCTTCAGGGGTCCTGGAAACCATTTCTGCAGACACCAAAGGACAACTGTAGTTGTATTGTCTCAGGTGGATTTTTCATCCAGAATGTTTTCAGAGTACTACAGAAGGCAAAAGCTATGACAGTGCGTCATGCTTCCATGCCTGTGTGAGTGTAGCCTTTCTGCCAGATGTTGGCCTTAGTCACAGATGACAACAGACTGAGGGAAAAAGTGGATTTAATATTCCAACTGTCTTCCACTAAGATGGACACTAGATGAAATGATTTATAAAATTATAAAATAAAACCACTCTTCTCCCTTTTTAATTCTGGAAAAAAATATAGCTATTTTTCATTAAAACAGACCTTTTATGTTATCACGTAATGGATCTGCTATTGCTATGTTAAGATGGATTTATAAATACTTAAGGCATTGCTCATTTTTGTGAGTATGGTAAATATTGGTCAATATTTTGAGCAGTATTTACCTAGGCTCCTAGGGGTTCTCAGTGATTTTGATCAGTGCCATTGGTACTGATCTGGAATGTCTGAGTGTTGCTGCCCTGTGTTCTGAGCTCACTGTGTACCTGGTTTGCTGACCTTCACCTCAGAGGTTTCAGAAGCAGGTAAAGGTAGTGAAACTCAGTACATCTCAGCTATTATTATTGCCCACTGCTTGTATTACTTACCAATGAAGTGGTTATTTTATTACATCAAACAGAAGAGGAAACTGAGTCACAGAGAATGGAGAAAATGTGCAGAGTCATTAACATAAGTGATGGAGATGAGATTCTAACTAGAGTTTATCTTTCTCCAAAGGCAATGTCAAGTCACAATTCTATAATTTATGTCTCCCTGATCTGTGTATCTTAGCAGAGAAATGTTGAATTATCTATACACTGTGCAGTATGATGTTTCACCACATACACACAGGCACTCAGTAAATAATATGAAGCTGAGATCTAATTAAAGAGAACATCTTAAATTATTCTGGGAACTTAAGCATATCCTAAGTGGTATTTTTTTATCATGCAATTTAGTTAGCTATTTATAAGATATTTAAAATCAGGGCTGAGCGATGGAGGATTCTGACTGTGAACTGAGGGCGAGAGATTAGATTTGTGCTCTGCCAAATGAAATATGAAATTGAAAAGTTATTTAAGGACGTGGAACCTCTGCAGAATAGAATAACATAGGATAACAAAGTCAATATTGGATGGCAATACCAAGTTTTTGCTACAAAAATGTGGACGGATGAGAAGCAAACCATAGAATGAAATATCTACATTTTATCACAAAGGCAATATCGTTGCTTATAGAGTAAAGGATAGTGCCCTTGTGTAGAAATTGGCTTAAGTGGTATCTAGTTCACGGACTGTAGTGAGGATTCCATCCACTTACGCCTCTGAATTTCTCCTCATGTGTTTCCTGGTGGGTAGATGATAAATAATCACAATTATTACTGGTCCACATGGCATTTATGTGAATGTGCACAACTCTACCAAGCTGCTCACCTGAACATACTTCTTCTAACCTATATGTAGATACACAAACAAACATTTCAATGTGTTTGTTAATTAGACTTTAACATTTCAGGTGACATGAGCGGATGCCACCCTGACTACTCCAGTGGGCTAGAAGGGCCAGCATCCTTCAGGACTTCCTTGTTTAGTCCTTAGGGAAAAATGTTGTTTAGGGATGCAGCTCAGTGGCATAGCAATTGCTTAGCATCCACAAGACCCAGGTTCAGTCCCCAGAACTGCAAAAAACAAGGCAAAACAAACGTGAGCTGGATGGTCTGTGTGGTGCTAGAGATTCAATCTTGATTGAGATACACATGGTCATGATTTCTGCTCTTATGGACCCCATCACCTGATGAATGTCCTCAAAGTGTGACAAGCTCTAGGGACAAAAAGTGGTGAGATTAGTGCAGGGTCCTACAGTAAGTAAGGATGCTTTTTGATTTTTTTTAATGGCTATTCATACTAACTACTTGAAGTGCATGTTCACGGAAAGATGGGACATCACTGCTAATGTGCAGCATCAGTCCTGGACCAGAAGTATCATCTCTTCACATTTACTCACAAAGCCAGAGATTTTTAGACCCCAGGCCCAAACTCCTGGCTTCTACATATCAGGTATACACACTCACCCCTGTATACCAAATAAAAAGACATGGTGAAGGGCAGAGAAAGATTTATTACATGACCTTGGACTGCTGTGGGAAGAGGCACTTCAAGCCATCTTCAGCCATCTTCAGGATACAGACATGAGCTATAGTTTTAAACAGACAAAGAACTAAGGAAAGAGGGGCAGAGTCCTGGTCAAAGTATGGCCATGATTTCAGTCCTTATTGTTTGAGGATTCTGCAGAAGTTGTTTCTGATGTCATCACTTGAGGGGAACTATCTGGTTCCCATGAGATGATAATTCTTGCTCTAGGGTACAACTTCATCATTGCAAGTAATTGCCCTCTTTTGGGAGGGGGGGTGTCTTTTGCAAGGCTCTGCTGTTCCTTAGGGGTAGTTTTGGTACCTTGTCATAAAGACATTATTGATCAGTCCTGTCCTTCCTGGGATCTAAGTTAATATAAATGGCTTAGGCAAAGACAGATGTAAAATGGAGGCAGGGATGCCAAGCTTTTCTCTTGTCTTTAACTAACTTGTGGACCCAAGTAAGGAGTCTGTGTTTTTCAGCAAAAGCAGTTAAGTTCCTGTTACATTCAGACATACCAGACCTCCCTGCCACTGTGCTTTCACATGGAGCAGGATGGGAAGGACACGGAGCCCATTCAGATGGGTATCCTTGACTCTCTCTCAGTCCCTCACCTATCTGGGGTTCTCTCCTTGCATGACCTTCCTCTCCTCTCCTGGAGGCAGTCCAAGGATAGTCATGGTACCAGGACCCTCAGGGACCTTGCCAGGTTTTCTCCCACCTCTCTCCTGTGAGCGAACCTTTCTTTTTCATCCTCACCAGGAAGGAGCCTCTATTTGCAAGTTTTTTCTTATGTCACGCTTTAGGTTCTCTCTGTGGCTTTTCTAGGCTCTAGAGATTTAGAAAGCCTTTTGTTCATGGTTTTGCCTTCAATTCTATGGTCTCAGTAGACTAGAAATACTTAAAAAATTAGCCAATTTCACAGCCAAAGCTGATCAATGACTACTGTTTTGACTGGATCTATCTGTATCCTGCAGCAATAGAGCACATTATAAAGCAAGGCAGATGAAAATGGTACAGCCATTAACAGTTTTGTCAATAGTGTAGCTGTTGCATTACTATAAGAACTAAAATAACAGAAAATGAAAGTAAATAAAACTCAAAGGAAAATGGAAAATCATATAGAAACAGATTTAACACATGATGGAAGAAAAAATGGCAACCAAAGCTGCAGGATTAGCTTACAAAGCTTTAGAGGATAAATGTGGAAATGGCTTTAGAAAAGTACAGAACAAAGCAGTATACCCCTACAAACAATGTATACACATGTAAATAAATGTAAAAATGATAAAATAAAATTTAAAAAAGCACTATACCCCACAAATAGTAAACAAAATATGCTTTCAGAACAAGTCCCCCGAAGATTAGGGTTCCAAAAGATATCCTCTCTTGCCTGCCAGGATTTTGACACCAGACAAAGAAGGAAGGCGCCAGGGCGTTTGTGAGCAACAGAATAGCTCCTTTGTTATGGTAAGGTTTTGTGAATAAGAAAGAATGCGTTCTCTAGTCACCTAAGATTATAGAATTTTTTTTTTTGGTAGGATTTGGCTGCCAAATAGCTAAGTACTAGGTGTCTACTAGTAGAGGCCAGGGCTTTGGATGAAGCACTGTGGGCCGTTATTCAGAGCCTTGGGGTCCAGTCTTGGCTTCATCACTTGGAATCACAGTGGAGTAGTCTCTCCTCCCCTCCCCTCTGAGATGCCACATCCCTATCTATGCATATGTAAAATAGGGACAATATGCATGCCTAGCTCAAGATGCTTGGCCTGGTGTTGAACTGAGACCGGGAGAAAATGCTTTGCAAATTCCACGTATATACAGGCAATCAAAGCTTCAAGCTTGTGAAACATGTCACAAAGGACTAAGATATACAGGTCAAGCATCTCTAATTAAAAAATGTAGAATCTGAAATGCTCCAGAATCCAAAAATTTTTAACCACTAACATGACACTACAAGTGGAAGATTCTATACCTGCTTTTATGTGATTGGTCATGGTCAAAACACAGACACATGGAAAATATTGTATAAAATTACCTTCAGGTATATATAGAAGGTGCTTATGAAAAAAATGAATTTTGTGTTTAAATTTGTGTTTTATCTCTAAGATATCTTGTTAATGGCAGTGGTGCAGTCTGTGATCAGAAGACTTCCAAATTCTTTGTGTTCTGTGCGGAAAAATTCATGGCAGGACATGTGGGTATATGTGGAGTTTATTAAAAGTTAGGGAAGTAAAATATAGGTGGAAGCCAGGAAGCAGGAGAGTGTGCTTCTCTTCTCCAGGTGCTTTTAAAACTTACACTAAACCTATGGGAAGGGAGGATACAGGTAATTCCCATCCAATAATCAATGAGTGAGGAGAGGCATGCATGGTTCCCAGGCTAGGTGAGGATGATCAAGCCATCCCTGGGTCAGGTGTGGACAACCTACACACACATACAATATTAAGTCATATATTTTCTATGAGTCCTGAACTTTTCCTAATTCTAGACTGCCTCAGTCTTACTACATGTAATTCCAATATTCCAGAATCTGAAAAAAAAAATCTGAGATCAGAAGCTCTTCTGGTCCCATGCACTTTGGATATGGGATATTTCACCTGTATTCAACTAAGATGGAGGAAAGGTGTTTGGTGGTCTTGTCTGGGTTTTTTCTTTAGTACCATACAGTGAAGTGCAGTTTGTTTTGCTGCTGAGATGTGTAGGGCCTATGTGCACTGACAGGAGGAGTGAAGGGGCAACCAAGGTTACAGTTGAGAAAAAGCTATGATTGTCACTGGGCCTTTGTTCAGGAATGCTGGAAGGTGTTAATTCTATAAAGGAAGAAATAGATCTTAAAAATAAAAGAGAAAGCTAATAGCAGCTGAGAGGACAACAATTTAGAATCAAGAGATGGTGATAAAAAGAGCAGAGACTCAAGGTGCGGAGGCTGGTGTGCTCCTCTGACAGAGTCACAGCCTGGGAGTCAAAAACTGAGTTGGCCTGAGGACTGGAATACATGATCCAGTGAGTGATCAGAAACAAAGGGCTGGAGAAACGTCATCATGAGTGTGTTGCATTTATGAGAAGTCCATGTGCAGGACTTATCAAAATGGATGGTCTTGGCAGTAGGAACAATAAACATGGAAATACTTTTAGTGTGTGAAAATGTAGGAACAATAAACATGGAAATACTTTTAGTGTGTGAAAATCCTTGCCATTTTTTGGAAACTCTGTCATCAAGTAAGAAATTATATATATATATATATATATATATATATATATATATATAAACAAAACTATAAAGGGCTACAAAAACAAAACAACCCACGAACTCCAACATGGCACCACTAATGATTTTGCTGATAACGTTTGGAGGCTTTTTGTGTACAAGCCATTATTCAAGGTTCTGGCTGCAGTTGAGTTGGTATGAGACATTCAGGCTTTACAAAAGCTACATCTCTGATTTTAAATGCTCCCTGAATGATAAGTATACAAAAAAAGACCCAATGCATCAATTTGATATGCATGAGCATACAAGGTTACTAATTAAAATAATTTCTTTGTGTAGTGTTCCATATTCTATTGCACTGTTCCGGGGACTTGTGATAACTGGAATTCAGTGAAGGCAGAGAGAAGCCAGGCTAGAAGCTAGCTCTCCTGTACTCTCCTTGTAACCACTGGCTCATTGGGTATAAGCAGAGTATATATTTCTATTTGTCTTCTACTTAATCTGAGTTAGCTTCCTAGTTAATCATTTATAATCAACATTATTGATCTCTAGATAGCATACTTCTCAGGAAATCAGTGAGGATTTTTTTGGCACAGATAATGACCAAAAAAAAAATGACCTGTATGTGCATTGTCAACAGAGTTTTGGACTATCTGGGACAATGAGAAACGCATGGCAAGATTCTTTCACTGTGACTATGCTGTCACAAATCAGCATAGCTCTTCAAAGTGCTCTGTTTGTTTTATTTTTCAAGAGCCTTTTTTATATAGCACTAAGTCAGAAGCATGCTTGTACATGTTTAAAAAGCATCAGCTTTTTGAACTCTTGAACACAGGTGCCTGTTATGAAGAGTAGAGTCAAAGGGGACCACTTGATGTGGAATGTAAGAGCATCATGAGCACAGGGATGGCAGCCCTAAAGCCCAGGGTGTTCATACCTGTGGAAGCTGCTGGTGATGACTTCTGTTCCCTGAGTGTAGGGTCAGTCTCATATGTCATTACTATTCTGCGTCCAGTCAACACTTTCTGTTCCATGTTTCCCCTGGTTGTGTTTGAGCTGTCCTCTGGAGCTGGCAAAACTCCCTCACATCTCCTTGATGGTGCTGGCTCATTGATGTCTTCTCTTGGAGTTTACATTGAAAGGATATGCATAATCTCCCTATCTCTGTGAGACTGTCCCAACTTCAGTTTACTAAGGTAGGGCAGAAGAGTTACAGCATGTTTGTGTCATGGATTGTCAGTAATCCAAGGATGTATCTTAGCCAAGAAAGTGAATCTAAACATAAAAGCTAAAATGTGATGTTTTAGTGGTATGGGAGAATATATTTGTAAGCTTTGAAGAGCAAAGGATTCAGTAAACAAGTTGCAAAAAGAGCAAGCCATAGAAAAATATCAATGAGTTGATAGAGGAAGTTGAAATTAAAAACATCTTTCTTCCACACACCCAATAAACAAAGGCAGGGGCCCTGTCCTCAGGAAGTTCATATTCTTTAGGATAAGAGACAAACATACAGTGTAAAAAAATGAATGAATTATCATCATACACAACTGATAAGTACCGTGTAGAACATGAAACAGGATAGCAGTACAGACAGGGCTGGATAGAGGGAAATTCATACCCCTGGATAAAATGCTGCAGGTTCTCTTTCACTATAACCTCTCACATTGTCTCTTCCATTTGAATCATTCTGGGGGTTCAGGCTTACTCTGAATGTTGACATTAAATCAGAAAACCTTCTTATTTGGTGATGTTACCACTGGGGCTTAGAGCAACTGCATATATGCTTGTCTTTTTCAATTACTTTCTGAGCTTAAACCTCCTGATTTAAGCTCCTAGTTGGTTTGCTAAGACACTAAGTCTTGTTGTTCTCCACCCTTCCTCCCTGACCAACGTCATCATTGTTCTGGCCTTCTTTCCTGTAGATTAGAGTTCATATAAGTCACAAAAATGGAATCATTTCATGTATTTTCTTTTGAACCTGGTTTCATTATCAGTGATGATGATCTAGTTGCTGCATATGGAGATTTTTTTTTATTTGTTCTATGAGCATTTCATTGTTGGAATAAACTGTACTTATTAATCCATTCCATACTGATGTATGGGTGACTTTTCTTATTTTCTTGCCAATGAGCATATCTATGTATGTCAACAACACCTAAAAATAAGTTGCATCATGAAGTGTAGGTATGGTTAGGTTAGATAAATAGTACTGAACAATTCTTTCCCCCAAAAGTTGTCCCATTTACATTGGCAAGCAGTATGAAAGTCATGGTTGCCTTCTTTCTCACAAACACTTGGTAACATCAGGACCTTGCTGTGTTTTGTTTTGGTAGATGTCTACAGTATATAGCAACACCTCATTTTTATTTGAGGCATTTCTTAAAAGATTAATGATTATTAATCACCTCTTAATAAGAATATTGGCACTCTGGATAATTTATCAATGCTGGTTCAAGTCTTCTGTCTTTTTTCCCATTAGGCTTCTGTCTTTTTGTTGATATAAAGGAGTTCTTAACAGGTCCCCTTTATTGTACTTTCTTCCCCCACTCTGCAGATCGTCTCTTTACTCATTTAATGGTGTCTTCTGAAGAGCAGATTGCTAGCACACTAGTCCTATTTAACAGATTTTCCCTTTATTACAACATGTGTTTGTTCATGTTTAAGAAATCCTTTCTTCCATGAAAGTGATAAACATATCTACTAAATCATACTCTAGAAGTTTCTTGTTTTTTAAAGGTACTCTTTTGAAGGAGGGAATTCTGTCTTTCCCTTCTATACACATTTACCCACATCTTGAATTGAAGTAGGCAGAAGAATTAAAGGAAACAACTGTGCTCTGTGTTGACACAGCCCTGCACACTCCAGCTGGCTCCACTGAGCTCCCATATCAGCCACTGTCCAGAAAACCCTAGAACACCAAAGCAGAGATGTATTAGGATGCAGAGAAGTCTCAGTAGTTCACAAAAAAATAGCAGTGGAGTAAGTTCCCTTGGAAGGGGAAAAAACTAATCAGCATATCACCAAGCTAATCTCTAGGCAACCAGAGTCATGTCAACTTAAAGCATGACTTACATAAAAAAAATCGAGAGCTTTTCTTATCAGAACTAAACAGCCCTCTTGGGCATGTGGGGAACTTGTGGAAGAAACAGTTTCCAAAAAAATGTAAGTATATGTACATGAATGTATTTCTATATGTGTACAGAAATATATAAACACATGCATATGCACATGAATGTATACATACATATACACACATGTATTTGTATATATCCATACCCACCCATACATGTATAAACATGCATAAGACATATATATACACATACTTATATATTCACGCATATACACATATTTACATATACATGCATATGCATACACATACGTGTACATACAAACACACATTGCTCTACTATCACCTTGGTCTATTACCAGGATTTGTTTTTTTTGGTCACACTAAAGAGAGGGAGGTAGATCAGACTAAGAGCTTGCTTTCTATTTCAACATTCCTGCCTGCACTCCACACCTGACATCTGAATCTAAGGGTCTTGTTTTCCTCCTGCAGTGGATCTTGAGGCCAGGATTTGGTTGCAAGGAGATCATGTGAGAGGCCATCCCCAGAAGTTCCTGCAGGGGAATTCGGAAGTGATAAAGAGAAGGAAGCCTGCCAATGAAGGTGGGCCATATAGAAAGTTATGCTGTGGGCCAAGGCAGCTTGCATCCTCTTGGGAGATTTCAGAGTCAGTGTGGCACATGAATCTCAGAGTGATCTTGTTCAAGGAGCATGGTGCTGTCCACCATGTTTGGCAGCAACCAGGAGGACTGCTAGAGGCTTATGGGTCTTCCTTCACTTTTTTACATGAGCAGAGCCAACTTTGGACATCAGAGTGAATCTGGCTGCTTGAGGTCTGACTACTACATTGGAATGGGGAAGGCCGTAAGGAACAGGGTTTGCCCACAGCCTTTTCTGGAGCTAAGGACTGTGGAGAGCTGGCCAGCACCCATGCAAGGATGTCCTCACCCACAGCCTGTGGTAGTGTTGGTAGAGCTCCATCCCACCTGCATAAACTTGCTGCACAAAGAACAAGATCATGGCTGTGGCTGTAATGTTAGACAGAACTCATGCAACCAAGGGTGCCTCTAGACACTCTAGGGTGTCTTCTGTGATCCCAACTGCATGTAAAACCTGAGAAATCCAGGGCTTCACCACAAAGAGTGTGAAGGTGTAATCCCACAGGGAATTCTATATAATGGTAAACAATTCTTCCATACATCTAAAGGAAATCAAAGTATTTCTATACCAAAATAAAGATAATTGAACTGAAGATAATCAAAATGTAAAACACAAAAGAGATATCTGCACACTGTGTTTATTGTGGCAGTATTCACAATAGTCAAGTTATGGAATCAGACTAGGCAGCCATCAATGGAAGAATGGATAAAGAAAATGTGGCAAATCCACACAATGTACTAGCGTTCAGTCATAAAGAAGGACGAAATCATGTCTTTTGCAGTCAAATGGAAGGAATTGAAAATCAGTGTGTTAAGCTAAAGTAGTCAGACTTGGAAAGATAAATATTGCATATTTCCTTTCATGGGTAGAATCTAAATTTTTTAAGAAAGACATGAAGGCAAAAGAGGGACTATTTGGGAAGAAGAAGGGCACCAGCAGGAGTGGGAAGGGGGACAAGAGAGGGCAATTAGGGTGAATATGATCAAAATACGTTCTATACATGTATGAAAATGTCACAATGAAACCCATTATTTCATATAATTAATATATGCTAATAAAAAAATGCACTGTTTCATCTGTGGCCCACAAAACAAACAAACAAGTCATGCAGGGGAATTCTGTCTTCTCTTTTTTGCCTAAAATCAGGACAGAGATTCACAAAGAAAAATGGTATATCTGCCTTCCTTCCCTCTGTCCCCACCTAATGCCTAGATGTAAATTCTTCTTTATATCACCCACTTAACAGCTCAGAGATGGTGGCCTAGAGAAATTTTTCTATAGACTTTTCTCCTAATAGACCTTCTATAGTTCTCCTGCCTCTGAAGCTTGGAATTGCTTTTCCATTATCTTGTCACATCTCTGAAATTTATTCTTCTTTGGTAAAATACTATTTAAGGCAGGTGTAAGCTACTACCTTGATTAATTTGAACTAAAGTTTCTCCCATGTGGTGTGCACTGCACATTAATAAGCTTGCTTATTTTTTCTCTTGTTTTTCTTTTTCTTTTCTTTTTTTATTGTCATACGAGGGGTGCATTGTGACATTTACAAAAGTTCTTCCATAGTTGAATTCACCCCCTCCACCATTCTCTTTTACCCCTCCTATGCCCTTTCCTGGAATTTCTTTAATTTAAAAAAAATTGCACAACAGGGGTTTATTGTGATGTCTCCATGCATGCATATAATGTACTTTGACCATATTGTCTTTTGTCACAGTATTCTGACTCAGCTATGAACTGATGAACATTAAGGAAAAATTAAACTTCTCCCCTTCACACCAACTGGATTAATGTGAGAGACAAAATGTTTAAGTGATACCAGTTCAGACACCAAGTAAATGAAGTCAAGTGAGTGGTCCCATATGAAGAAGAACTGCACAGGCAAGCCCTGTCTGGACTTCTGACCCAAAGCATCATGGGAATTAACAGACTTGCTGTTTTAGGACAAGCTCTATAACAGCTTGGTTTTCAGCCAATGGAAGCTGAAAGGTTGACAAAATATACAGGCAAACTATATATCCATGTCTTCTTGTACATAAAACTTCGGTTTGGGTTCTTTCCAGCTTGCTTTGGTACACTCCCTTGTTGGCCTTCAGGCCTTTGCAGTTCATTCATCCCCAGTTCTTCCCCAGCTGTGCTCAATGGTTCTTGACCACTTCCCGAAGATTGTCTCTTTGCTGAGCCTCCCAGTGTCCCAAGCTCTCTTCTGCCCACTGCTCCAATGGCTCTTCAACCACCTGTGGGCAGATCTGACTCCTCTCCCTGGACTCTCCACCATTCCTAAAATGAAGGTCCTGTGTGAATGAAACTTCAAGCCACCATCAGCTCTTGTGCCTTGTAGTTTGATTCCGTGAGTCTTCATTTGCTTACTCACTGAGCTTGTATCCAGGGCTGGAGGCTCAGAGAAGGCAAGCTCTGTCTGTGACTGAATGAGTAGTCTCTGAAAAACTCTGGTCAGATTTCAGCTACTATTATCCCATGTGGGAAGAATCCAAGCAGGCCAATGAAATGTAGTAAAGTTTATTAGAAGTGAGGGAAAGTTGTCATAGAGAAAAGTAGTAATAGCCCCTGGCTAGGTGGGGTAGAATCACATGCTAGTCTTTGTTTAAAGGGCCTTTTATAAATTAAAAAGGAAAAAGGCTGTAAAAATCTGGGTGGTCTCTGAGGGACAATGGGCTAGGGTGATTGACAAGTTAGAGTCACTCTGCACACACACTTGAGCTAGCTCTCAGGTATTTTAATTACACCCAAGAGGTGTGATCAATATTCATGTTTTAAGCAAAGGACTTTTTACCTGAAAGGCAAATGGGGCAATTGCCTCAAGACTTTTTTATCTTAAAATCTTTATAATTTACAACTGCAAAGGATAACATAGGGCTGAGATGAGGAGTTTAGCATGAAATGAGCTGAGAAAAGCCATGCCTCATGGCCAGAGTCCCCACAGGAAGGGAAGGGTCCCGAGTAGGTTGCCAGAGAAGTGAAGTTCTGAGGTTTTTATCTATTTTCTCTAGGGCATTGCTCAATCTCTATGCTAATTAGGTGAGCAGAAAGCAGGATTCTGGTTGGCTGTGCCTTCAACTCTCTGATTGGTTGTGCTCTAATCCTCAAAATGTAGCAGGATGGCTCAGACAGGAAGACAGAGTATCAAAGCTCTCAGGAAGCAAGTTTATCAAGCAAGCCGGCAGCGACTTGAGTCTAAAGGCTGAGCCCCGAGAACAAAAGGGGCTTTCCTTATATACCATTTAGAGCAGGTTACAGAAATGGAGGGGCAGCTTGTCCCATACATGGTCACATATTATTTCATTGGCCATTTTAACCTCTGGGGCAAGGTGACCCTTCTCAGGTCTTGTCCCAGGTGCTACTTGACGTTCCTCAAATCTGGTTTTTTCATTTGTTTTACTGATGCACTCATTATCTGTCATTATCTCCCTTTCCCCTCCCTGCCATCCTGCCACAATACTGTTCCTATTCTGGTCTGCCCTGCTGTTTCTTTTTTCATCCTTTAAGGTTACAGGAGGTCATAATGGAGGTTTCCAGGGACCCTTCTGTCTCATTTCTGTTTGTGAAGCCATGTGTATGCTGGTGTCTGGCTCTGAAATGCTGTTCCTTGTTTCCTGTATGTGTCCTATATAAGAAGTACTCATGCCCTAAACTGGAGCTAGGATGACCCTTGTCTAAAGCTGTCTGTAAATTTTCCAGCCGGAGGTTATCGGCAGACCTCCAAGCTCCTGAAGTGAGCTTGTGCCTGCACTGTTAACACTTCCCATTTGTGTTTTTCTTCCTTCAGGCATCTGGTGCTTTAATTCTCCTGTTCACTCATTCCACACATACTTATTAAGTGCTTAACATGTGCCAGGGACTCCCATGCAGTCACTTTTCAATACATGCAGATTTTTAAAGAAGAGGCTTTTGTTAGAACTCCAAAACTTTAAAAAATTCACTAAAGACTGACCTGAAAAATGTCAGCATTCTGTACCCCAACCACTCAAGGATACCCTGAGCAACTCAAATACGTAGGGCACTTTTGAGTTTCAGCTTGGTTGCTCTGAGGGCTCTTGTCGCACAGCACACTACCTCCTGAGAAGTTTCTCTTTCAAGGCCCATGTTAAATGCCATATCCTCTGTGAGGCTCTTTTTTCATTGGTAGGGGGAATGGGTCAGGGTCTTGTTATGCAGCCCAGGCTGGCCTCAAACTTGTGATCCTCCTGCCTCCTCTTCCTGAATACAGAGATTACAGGAATGTACAACCACACCTGTCTTTCTGTGAGGTCTTTCTTAGTGCCTAATGTCAGAGCTAAAAGCTCCCTCTGTCTCTACTTACCACGAAGTGCACTGTGAACTGTTATTCTGCTCTGCTGTCTCCAGAAACATGTTACTTTTTCTACCTGGATCTTTAGATTCTTAGAGGGGAGTGGGTCTCTTAGCTTTGTATTTGCTCCTTTGTTTGCCTCTAGCAGGTACTTTTAGGGACAATCACTTATGCTTGAGGGGTGAGAAGAGCTGCCACCTTTTTAGGTGACTGTTAATGCTCCTTCAAAGCTGTTTTTTGGTTTCAGATAAAGCCCTTCTAAGAAACCTACAAAGAGCTAGCCAAAATCTCCAAGTCCCTGGAACCCACCATTTTCAGATGACCAAGAGTAGACCTTGCTTTTATAATACTAAATTCTCCACTCAGGTGTTCTGGTCCACCACTTTTCTCAACATGCAATGATGACCTTACACTGGACATGCTCAGGTATGTGCCTGCCTCTCCTTGTGATGGGAGTCTGTCCTATATGAATATGTGAATTTTTTCAAATAAAAGTCCCTTGATTTCTTTTTTCAGGGAGAGGAACTGCTTTGAGAATCATTTGCAGTGTCTCCCTACCTGCTGTAATTAATAAACCTCTCCTCACAATTTCATCTTCTGGTTGTTTTTATTGGCTTTGAGATCATCAAGGGTCGGATCCACTGTGCATGGTCACACTTTTGCCAGATTACAGCAAGAAAATGCAAGATATAAGATTTCAAAATCACTAAAACTTGAAGAGATGCAAGAATCCATTGTATACCCACTGGAAAAGCAAAAACTAAAAATCTCAACCACACTAAATGTTGACAGGAGTGCAGAGCAACTGGCACTGTCCCTTACATTGCCAATGAGAATACAGAATTACATTTGCTTTGGGAAACAGGTCAGCTGTTTCTTATAAAGCTAATCGTATACCTACCATATGACTCAGCTATTCTTCCCTTTGGTGTTTATGAAGGGAAATGAAAACACATTCATATAAAGGCTCATGAGCACAAACATTCATAGCAGTGTTTTTTGTTTTGTTTTGTTTTAACAGCTTCAAACTGGAGACAATTCAAATGTCCATCAACCGATGAAAAAGCAAACACATTGTTTATGCACACAACCGAATCCTACTTAGCGGTAAAAAGAGGCAAACTACTGATGAAGACAAAAATACAGAAGTGAATATGTTATATATTCTCTGTATATATGAGATTCTGGAAGATGTAAATCTAATCTGTAGGTAAAGAAAGCAGATCTTCTGCAATCTGGGGGTGGTGGGGGTGGATGGAAAGGACTGACCACAAGGGGGCATGAGAACATTTTGAGGTCATGAAAATGATCCATACTTGCTTTTGGTGGGTAGGAGGACAACCATTTAGTTTAAACTCACCAAGTTTTGCATTAGAACGGGTGCCTTTTGGTTTACGTAAATGATATCTCAATAAAGTTGATTTAAAAGAAAATGCCTAGGGCTGCTGTTTTGCTGAATTTCTTTCTGCTGAATTTCCTATGACTTAACGGAACTCTGGAGATCCTGGGATTTGGGGGAGAAACAGAAAGACTCATATACTGATCCAGACCTATCACATCTTCATTTATCTTTAGAAATGTCTTTGGAGGTGTTTTACATAGCTGACTCCGAGATGAAGAGGTCATCCACCCCACATCATCTGGACAAGTAGTACATCCAGAATCCACACTAAGAGCCTGCCCTAACCCAGATATCTTTCATTTAGCTGTTTCCAAAGTCCCTGGAGGAGGATGGCAAGCTAAGCCTACAGATGGATCTATCAGAAAATGTCTTTACTGCTTCCTCTGCAGTTACCTTGAGGGAATGTGCATGAAGCATGAACTTCTTGTTTTTTTTATTTTCTTTTCCTTTTTGGTGGTACTGGGGTTTGAATTCAGTGCCTTGTGCTTGCTAGACAGGCACTCTTCCCTTGAGCCATTCCACCAGCAAGAATCAACTTTAGAAAACTGGAATTGTTGACCTTGGCTTTGCTCCAAGGCCCCAGCTTTCTGTCCTGGGACCTGGAATCAGGCAGGTTGGTATTGTAGGAGTTTTCAGAAGAACAATTTTTCTACATGGGAGCCATTGCAAGGTATTTCTACATGGAGGCTGTTGGAATATTAGGTACTAAATAAACTGAATGAACAAGTGATCTGAGCAGAATGCAGCAGACTTGTAGCAGGTGCTTAAACTGCTTTTGCTGAAAAACACTGACTTGGGCCCACAGATTGACTAAAAGCCAAAGAAAAGCTTGGCGTCTGTGCCTCCATTTTGTATCTGCTGTCCTTTGCTCTGAGCCATTCTCTCCTGCAGCTATCCAGGAAGGATTAACCAGATAACTCATTTACAAGGAGGGATGAAAAATAAGACTACCCCCAAGAAAAGAAATAGCAAAGATCAACAGAACAGATCACCTGCCAGACAACAATGATTTGTTCATTTTAACCAGTGACGACAGTAATAACATCTTCTGTGGAACTTCTTCTGTGGATAATGATCCACCAGAACACACCTGTGACCAGGACTGTTTAATTATGCATACCTCTCTCTCCTTGCCTCCAATTCTTTGTTGTTTCAAACCTAAAGCTCCTGTCTATATACTGGAAAATGGACTGAGTGCTTAGTTTGCCTCTTCCTATGACTGTCCATGCTGTGTAACGCATTTCCTTTCTCTGCCCTTTACCATGTCTCTTTATTTGATGTACAGGAATGAGTGGCCCAAAGTGACATGGAACCCCTGGAGTTTGGACCTAGGGCAAAAAACTCCAGTTTCAGTCTCAGTGGACTTATGGAAACTTTGAGGAGAGAAGCCACCTTTCTGCTACAGAGTTCAAAGATTTGTGGGGCTCTGCTGCATATGGGTCAGAGAGCAAGGCTCTGCAAGGACACAACACTGCTGAGGTACTGCAGAAAAGAGTGTTGAAAGGATGATAAAACTTGCCTGCTGTTAGAATGTGCATGTGGTTTGCCCCCAGTGTGTTGGGAGCTTGGTCCCAAGAGTGGTGGTGTGAAGAGGTATTAAAAGTCGAAACTTTAAGAGGAGGAGCTAGTGGGAGGATGCTATCGGTCCTTACCCTGTCTCATTTTGACTTCTTGTCTCGCATCTGATCTCTCCCTCTTGCATGATATGATGTCATCTGCCATGACATGATGGTTATCCAGGGGCCTCTTGCCAGAGCTGGTGCCGTGCTATTTGGACGCTGCCTCCTCTGTGAGCTAAATCAGTGTCTTTCCTTCATAAGTTACTTAGTCTCAGGTATTTTGTTACAATAAAGGAGAACAAACTAACCCCTCACACCCTATATTGTTATTCTTAAATTCAATCAAAACTATCACACATAAATTCCATAACAAATTTTTGGAAATGGAAACTGCATTTATCCTTCAGTTTCTAAAGCCCTATCCATACTTTCATAATGACCTTGTCTGCCCACAGCACTAGCTGAGGATGGCTGATGATTACTGTATATTTTAGCTGTCAGATATGTCAAATGTCACATCCTTTCTTTTAACCACAGACATCCCATGAATTATACACAAAAGTATATTATAAGAATCAACCTGTAGTCTATAAAAATTGGTTATTTTTCTGAAAAGCAGGATGGTATCAAAGTAACCATGTATCCCACACTGCCTGGGGGAAACAGCATTTTCACAGAGAAAAAGTGGCATGCTTCCACATTTGAAATAGATCCTCTCTTTTCTTGTGTTTTGCTTTTAGGACATGTCTTACTGTTGATCTGTGACTTGTCTCTCTCTCTATTTCTGTCTCTCATCTTTATCCACTTGTTGCCCCCTCCAAAGCTGTCAGGCTCTTGGATTGGTGGTGACTGAGAACTGAGGACATAAGCTCTGCAGGGGCTGTGTGCACCATCTGAGAAGTCCCTCATGCCTCCCCTCCCCCCTTCCCTGACTCTCCCTCCAGAACCCTCACCCTTGCCCTTTCCTGCCTCTCCCTCCCTCTCCTGCTTCTTCACCCCCCCCTCCCCAACCCTCCCCCTTCCTGTTTTCTTCCTTCTCCAACTTTCTGCAGGGGCAGAATATAAGACATCATGTTTATATATTTAAAAAAAAAAGCTTCTTGAAAGACTTATTTCATTGCAAGGCAAGGTGGAAAAATAAATTTCAGGTGCAAGACTTTTTTATTTGATTTTAATTCTTGGAAAGCACTTTAAGAGCCTTGGTTGTGCAGAGCAAGTTGAGGGCCTGGCCTGATGAGGAAGTTTGTCTCCAGACAGAGTACAACTACCCTGCATAATTAGCTCACAGTGAACTTTTTTTGGGGGGTGATATTGTATTTTTAACTTGTGTTTTACCCCCACCCCAGTAGGGAAGGTGTCCTTGGAGGAAGAAGAGAAGCCCAGCATAAAAGACCTGGGCACAAAGGAACCCATATCCTCAGGTAAGATATCTGGGAGGGGGTAGCCAAGGAGCTATGGCATCAATGGTTTTATCCATGAAAAGTATGTTTCTTTATCTTAAAATGCCCAAACAATATATGAATAAAGTCATGCTGTTTATGTGTAAAGGACAGGGACCTATTCAGGTCAACATTTGAAAGTGCTGTTTATAGAATGTAAAGTGAATGAATGAATAGGTGAAGACATGGGACCATATAGGCTCAGGGGACACACGTCCACAGTGGGCTCAGGGGAAACACATATCACATTAGGCTCCAGAGACCATTCATCCACAGTGTGCTCAGAAAAGGGGTCATGTTTTTTGACACAGCTGAAGAACACCTGTAAGCAAGTGGAAGGCTTGAGAAGATGGGCTATATTGAAAAGAATTCAAAGTTTACTTTATTTGCATTATCATTTGAGTGTAGTATTCTGATACTGAGCTTCCATGTGAGTGGGTTTGATCAAATTTTATCAATAAACTCCTCTGCATGTTATTTCAATGAACTATTAATTAATTTATTTCATAAATATTTATTAAGGCTCTCTCCTGCATGCCAGACAGTATTCTAGAATTTGGGATATCTTAGTACATAAAACACTAAGACTCCTGTGGTCATAAAGCATTCCTTCAAATTCAGAGAGACAGGCAAATAAAAAATAGATTGTGAGTTATGCTGAAAAGTAGTAGGTGTTATTGAAAAAAGATAAAATAGAGTAGTATAAGGGGAATTAAATTTTACAGAGGGAAAGGCAGTGGAAATTTTCAGTATAGTGGTTAAGGTGGGTGGCATTAGGAAGATGCGGTGTAAAAACTGAAGGATATAAGAGAATGAACCAAACAGATAACCGAGGACAGAATATTCCAGAAAATGGCAGCAGTCTATGGCAGGAGTCTGAGACAGGCTCCTGTCTGAGGAGGTCATGGTGATTGGAGATGAGAGGAGGGCAGTGGATGAAGAAAGGATCAGAGATAGAGGGGCCCAGCTCATGTGGAGGCCAGAGGGCTGAAAGTACTTTGGCTTTCATTCTGTGGAGTCCTGTGATGAGAGGGAGCAAAGGTGGAAGAAAGAAGCTTTGTGGTAAGGCTATGTAGTCATATCAGAGGGGTCATGGCTCAAGCCAGGGTGAACAGTGAGGGTATGAGAAAGTAAGGATCCAAAGAATCTTGAAGACTGGGAAGCAGGGTTTCTGTTTTCCTAACCCATATTCAGAAAACGGGTGCAAGATCAATGTGCAGAGAACACTGTGGGAAATGGGTAGATGACATCACATGGGATATTTCTGTGAATGGGGATAAGGAAAGGACATCTTAAAGAAAAGACTGAAAGCACAAACTATCAGATGAAATCTGATGGATTTGACAACACTAAACAATGATTTTGGATTGATAAAATTGCTAGAGATAAAGTTACAATATATATAGAGAATATTAGAAGATAGTTACAAATCCAAAAATAATGGTGATAGGGGCTCTTATTTTAAAGATAGAGGTAAAAACTCTATTTCCTTGTTTTATTTATGGAAAACGTCCAAAAAAGCAGCAAGTAGAATGACAAACAGAAACATAAACTCCCCTATCTGCCGAAGGAGGAGGAACTTAACCCTTCCCCAATTCCAGATGGCAGAAGGGCTGCTGGAAGCAGTGGATATGACACAGGGTTTCATCTGGGGAATACTGAGAGAGGTTGCTTGGCTGCATGCTTCACATCAGCAAGAAAAGTAAGTTTCTTTAAGCTGTGGAGCAAGGCTTGAGATTCAAATCACATATTCCTCAATTATTCCAGTTAAACCTGAGAACACTGCTAATTGCTCGGGACCTCTGACCCCAACTTGATTCCAAGAAACAGCCCAGGGGTCACTGAATGAGGAAATCCGTAGTTGCAGGAAGCAGTCTTCCTCTGAAGTCCCTCTATTGTGACTCAGTTGTCTTCACTGATCTTTTGTGAGAAGCAAATTCAACAGACTCTCACAAAATCTTTGGTTATAAGAAAAACTACAACTGTCTTGCCAGTTATTTCCATGACTTTCAATATTTAAATTATTTTCTAATAAATGGTCTGGAAAAAAATTCACCTGATTCAAACTTGAGTCATTATAGCAAAATAAAGCAGCAATGGTAAAATAGATAAGAATAATGAGGAGAGGAGTAGTGGGGAAAAGTGTATTGCAAATGAAGAAAATGTACAGAAAAAAGCCTCCTATGGAAAGATGTTTGAAACCAGTAATTATCTATCAATTATCTATCTATCTTTCTATATATCTATCTATCTGTCTATCTATCTATCTACAGTAGACTCTTGGTGTCCATGGTTCAAGGAGATCATTGTTGAGGAGAAACTATGAATGCTCAGGATATGTAGAGTTCAGTGCTGCATTGGGATGCTCGATTCATTTTGCCCATAATGTCACGCAATTTCCACTAAAAAGCAGGCTACATTTTGACAAATCTCAAATTTTTTACTTTATCATTTCAATTAAGCACATTCCATGCCCTTTTTTGGCATGGGAGGATTATCATAACTTTTACCTTGCTTATGGGGAGACATATTTTCACAAAATTAAGGACAAGGAAATACTCAGCAAATCACACAATGATTTAACACAACTGAGAATAACATAGGACTGGGTATGAACTTCTCCACATCAACTGAGGTATGTAATGTCATGAATGCATGTGTGAGATTGTCAAATTTTTTTGCTTTGAAATTCTTTTGTTTTTTTAATTTATTATGTTTTGACAGAGCTTGGTCAAAACCACGTGCTAAATCCAGAAATAAGGCAGGATTACTGTATAAACAAAACAAGCAAACAAAGCAAAATCTGTAAAGTAGACTTCATCCATACTGAATAAGAACACAAAGACATGTGCTCCAGAAATATAGTACTTGAGGAAAGAAATGAGCAATCTAGAAGAGAGAAGTGAGAATAAATGGAGTTGTTAGAGTATAGCAGAGCCAGGAAAATAAGCCAGGAACCTTCCTCCCTGAATAGGTTGGAGGGAGTGCAAGGAAAGCCTACAGTGCTGAAACAGTGCCCAAGAGGCAGGAAGGAGAAAACAAATAGTTTGAAGTGATGAGGAAATCAACAGTTAAAAGTAGCATCAGCATAAGGCAAGGAAGATAGGTCACGTGGTACACCAAGTATCACTGTGCCTGAGAAGAAGAAATACAAAATAGTGAAACACAGGAATGTTTAAAGCCATGATGCAAGAAAATTTTCCCAAAGCAAACAAAAAGAGATTGATAGCTGGGCAGGTGATTTACATTTGTAATTCCAGCTACTTTGGAGGCTGAGATTGGGAGGAAAACTGTTTGAGGTCAGCCAAGGTAAACAGTTTGAGAGATCCCATCAAAAAGGTGTGCATGGTGGCTCATACCTGTGGTCCCAGCTATGCAGGAAGGATAGGTAGGAGGATCTCAATTCAGACCATCTCCCAGCAAGAAGTGTGGGATCCTATCTAAGAAATATCTAAAGCATGAAAGACTGGAGGTAGGAGAGTACCTGCCTACCAAGCACAAAGCCCTGATTTCAAATCCCAGTACTGTCCCTGGAAAGAGAGGGAGAGAGAGAGAGAAAGAGAGAGATTTTATATTGAATGGACTTGCAGTGTACTAATAAAGATTGATCCAGAACAGCTAAAACCAGGCTTATCTTAGTATGTTTAATGAATGTCTAAAATGAAGGGTGTACATTCTGCGGCAGACTGGTAAGCATAGTAAGCAATGTACAAGGAGCCAAATTCAGCCTGCCCTCAGAATTCTTCATGACAGTACAGAACAAGACAACAGAGTGCTAAAAGAAAAGATCCTTCTATAAGTAAGAACCACTTAAGTCTGATTATGCAGCCATGTTGCTGTCCAGAAAAAGGACAACACGTGTCACAGGGAAGCTGTGGTCACTCTAAGAAGATTTTTCCCTTGAGTGATTTTTGAGGGACCCACCTAGAGAAGAACTTTAGCCAAGTAAGAAAATAAGTAATCAAGGAGAGGCTTTTTCATGAAAATCAAGTTTATTTAGCCATGAAAACAAAATTGAAACAAAGGTGGAGTGACATTAGAATGGAGATATTGTGGAGTCTCCCAATGAAATAACAGCATAATTGTGTGTTTGTGGAGGGGGAACTGAAAGTTGATGGGTGTGCTATATCCTCATGTTCAACTGTGTGTAGAGGAAATTCAAGGATATCTAAAGCTGAAAATAAAGAATATATGTACGTGTTTTTTTTTTTAACCAACTCATTTATAAAATTTCTTAAATTCTTGATATTACAGAACTAACTGAAATTTGTTAACATTCTACTCCTATGTTTCTTATCAATAACTAAGAATAAAATTTATAAGGTATAAAACTGAAAAGTAAAAGACAGAGAAAAGTTTACAGAACTAAATATGGATCCCAACATTAATGTCTGAACAAACAATGTGATTTTTTTCAATTCTTAGCAGATGATAAAGTGTAGAAATCGAACACTTACAAATTATTTAAAACATGGAATTACTGACTAGAAATTGTACATTTGGGTTATGGGAAAACAGCAGAAGGGGGTATGAGTGAATCTACACTGTTGTGGCTGCACCCCATGCCCTTCTCCAAGGAAAGCTGGCATTGATTAGATCCTGAACAGACTAATACTGGCAGCTGGGCCAGTGATAGTTACCTGCCTACCAGAAGAGCCTTCTACTGGGCTCCACTGGGTTGGCAGTTTTGATCTGAGCTCTGGACATCTGGTGGATCTCATTGATGTTGGTGCCTTAGTGCCTGATTATGCAGCCAACTAAGATTCTTGGAATGGTGATTTCATGGGTGATATGAGTAGATGCACACAAACGTGCCCTATAAGACCTAGAGTCTATTCTAGTGAATCAGTCCTGCGGTTCATCATGGCAAAGTAAGGCTGTTGTCTTGCCACCTGGTTCAGCTTGGCCAGATCCATCACAGAAATTGTATGTTGTCCTTGAATTGAGTTGGCATGTAAAGGTGGTCCTTCTAGGTCATGGGTGGCGTGGGGGTGGCCTACAGTGTCGCTGCTTGGATCCTGGTCACCTGAGTAGATGATGGAGAGCTGACTGGCATAGGCTGGAAAGGAGTGGTCACATGACTCTTCCTTGTGGAGACTGGGAGAGGGACCCCAGCATGACCAGGCAGAGCTGTATAACATACTCCATGACAGACTACACCACAGACAGTGATGGTAATAGCCTGCTCTGTGGAGTTGGGCGGCAACCTCTGCCACCCCATTCAGCCACCCAAATCTGGACCCCTAAGCTCTTCCATCTTCCAGCCTCCTTTCCCAATTGGGGAGCCACACTGGGTATCTGGCACCATCAACCTTAGGGTTGAGGCAGGCTAAATTAGGGACATTTGGGCATGGTAAGCAAGAGCCAGGAACTAAGATAAATGCTGTATTAATTGGTAACTTGAAGTCTCTCACTTCCCGTTAGGCAGCTGACTGTGCTCTTAATCTTGCACTAATGATTTTTGTCAGAGCTCTGGATAAGCAAGACTTAGGTGGATAGCTCAAGAAAAACATCTGGCAAAACTTACCTTTGGGACTAAAAAAGGGACCTTGTTAAGGGAAAATAAGTATCTCCAACAATGGGCTTCTCTGCCCTAAATAAAAATCTTCCAAAAGAAAGTACTTGGTAGATTATCGAACATATATCACCAATACAATTAGGAGACTTGAACTCTGGGAATCTCAAATTTGTCAGTTCTGAGAGAACATATGCTATAAATAAAAGAGGGTTGTCATAGCAAATGATTAACATGCCAGATGATTGAAACAAAGAAGTATACACAGAAATAAGGACTTACAGATCCACAGGCTGACTTGAGCCTCATAAATACACCTCACACACAAGTCTCTGTGTGCTTCCTCTGTGCCCACATCTCCAGCCTACTCAGCTGTGCTTTTCTGTTTTGCTAATTAAAACATTGTATCTAATTAGACTCTTTCTTAAATCTTTTTTCTGTGACAGTGTCAAGAAGTTGGTGGCATCATGCCCTGAACATGGTACACCATGTCACAAGCTGAGAATCCTTGGTTGAGGTTGATGCTCTCTGGGAACCTCCCTGGATTTCAGCAGGTCCTGGTTCTAGAGACAGGGTGACTGGGGAATTGGCTAAACATTGGCTTTTGATCATGGAGGTAAATCTTAAATGTGAAAGAGATTGAAACCAGTTAAAATCAGATGCAGGGACAGGAAGATGAAAGTGGGGGAAGAAGGAATATGCTTATTATATGATAGCTACCATTGACAATTGTGAGATGTGCAAAAAATATTTAAAGGTATTATGTAAAGTCATGTTTATAGTCACCCCACTGAAATGGAAACATGAATCTTCTTTGTAATTGGAAAAAATGTGTACTGAAAATAAACCATAGGGAAATAAGTTTAAGCAATAAAAATAGAAAACATAATATAAAATAACAGCTAAAACAAAACATAATTGCCATTTCAGAAGTGCAAGTGGGCTGAAATGATTTACTAAAATGAAAACCCAGATTTATTCTATGTCTAGAGACATGGATAAAAATCCAAATATGGAAGAATGTGCAACATTGTAGGCTAACATGTGTATGCAAAAGAAAGCAGATAATCAATCTCAGCATCAGATTAAATCGAATCCATGCCAAAAATCATTAAACAAGACAGAGGAGAACATGTTAAGTGGCTGAGGGAGGAAGCACACAGTTAACACCCACAGAATAACATAGCAACCATATTAATAATAGGAAAATTACAGGAGGTTAAATGTGAGCTGGATGCTGCAATGGGAGTCTCCAAATTACACCAGAAATATAAGGCAGACATGAAATCTTAAATATAATAATTAATAAGAGGAGCTTGGCACAGTGGCCTGTATTGCACCTAGCTCAGAAGAAGAAGTAGGAGGATGGAGGTCTGAGATTGTCCCTGGAGAAAAAAAGCATAAGACTCTATTTGAAAAATAAAGCAAAAAGGGCTGGAGCATGGCTCAAGTGGCAGAGCACTTGCCTACCAAGCACATGGCCTTGAGTTCAAGACCTCAGTAGCAAAACAAACAAACACTTAAAAATCAATAAGGGTAATCTACTTATTATTTTAAAATGTGTACCTTGAGCCAGGTGCTAGGGGCTCATGCCTGTAATTCTAACTACTTGAAAGGTAGAGATTGGGAGGATCACATTTCAAGGTCAGCCTGGGCAAATAGCTCATGAGATCCCATCTCCAAAATAATCAGAGCAAAATGAACTGGAGATGTGGCTCAAGCAGTAGAGTTCCTCCTGTGTTAAGTGTGAAGCCCTGAATTCAAGCCCCAATCCCATCAAACAAAAAAACTTTGTACCTTAAAATCAAGAAATAAATCTTTTCCAGTGCCCATAAATAGTCACAAGAGGTGATGATACAATGGGTCAAAAAAGAGCAAGAGAACCTCCATAAATTGTAAAAATCAGAAATTTAGTCATTATCTGGTCATAAGTAAGAAAACTGGAGTTTAATAGTATAATAAAAAAGCAAAAAGTACTTAAAACCTAGATTTTAACGTGTACTCAAACAATTATTGGGTGAAAAAGAAAATCAAATAAAAAGATCAAAGTAATCACAGTATTACCAAATCACAGTGACAGATCTACATATTAAATGATTATAATGAGGATATTAAAAAGTCCTCTCTTGAAGCAGGCATGATAGCTTATGCCAGTAATCCCAGCACGTGGGAGGCTAAGGCAGGAGTATATCAAGCTCCAGCCAACCTGGGCTAAAAAGACCCTGTCTCAAAAAAAACTCTCCTTCTAACTATTTTGATTTATATATTACATTATTGTAAACTATAATCACTCTTTGATGTAAAGAACACCAGGACTTATTCCTTCTCTTCTAGAAAATCTAGAGGATACAGAAAGGAGACATCACTAGAGAAGAAATTAAGAGGTATCTTAATGGCTACTCAACCTCTAGAAAGTAACGAAGAGTTCCGTCAATTCTGTCATTTAAAGATCAGCTCATTCCAAAGATATGTAAAATATTCAGACCATTACAATTTTTTTTCAAAATATTTCAAAATAAGCATGATATGGAGATACCAAAACGTGACAATCATTGTGTTACATTGGAACAAATTGGAAATTACAGATCCATCTTTTCCTTCTTATAAGGAACTCTTGACCTCCCTGAGGTATGTGCCAATTTCCCAAGGGCATGGTTTGTTTTATTATTTTTAAATTGATTTTCTTTCTCTAATGCCAACACCTAAGAATAAGAAATGGATGACTCCTATTGACCAATAAGCATATGATCTAGACATTCCCAAACTTAACACATTACCATGACCTGGATATTAAAAATCATTCTGAAAACAGAATCAACCCCAAGAGAAATTAATTCAGAGTCTTAAAGGAGTTTCAGACAATTGTGAATATTTGTGGTATAATCTCATGTGGGGGAAAGGGGAGAGATCTCTGGTCCTGAGATCTCTGTTAACAAGACAGCCATCAGCTACAGTTGGAAGCTTCAATAATGGGGAACACATTCCTGAACTGGGATGCCCAAAGCATGCTTTGGTTCTCTGTTGTCTCGTACATTAAGCAGCTGGCAGAACTAGCTAGTTCAGCTCCCAAAAGTATCCTACCAAATAGGAAAAGAAGTGCAGGAGCATTAAATGATGGGGAATGGCATAGTCAGAACGTGCTTACTCCACAGGCCTAGAAAGGCTTTGCTGCTGTGGTGGTGGCTGCTGTGTGCCTTTTTGTCTTGCTTTGATTTTTACTTTTATGAGAAATTTTAAATTCAGCTTTGTCCCTGTCTTGTGAAATGGGAATATAATTTCTAATGAAGGTGACATTTTTAAGAACATTTCATTTCTACAAATGACTTATTCTGAATAGATTTCACTATGAAATCTGTTGTGCAATTTTTTTCTAACGGAAGAAAACCTCAAGAGGCCTGTATAAGCTCTGGAGGGAGTCTCATACTGGAGTAGTAGCTGTGTCATATGTGATGGGTGCTAGATAGGTCTGAGAGGTCACATCCTACAGACAAGGCCATTTCAAGGGCTGCCAACTTAATCAGTTATTCTGGCATGAACACGACTGGCAGGGCCTCCTCTTCCTTCATCACCTGAGGAATCGGCTTAGCTTCATCCCTTGTCCTTGTCACTTGGATGTGAGTGATGTGTCTGCCAGGCCAGGATGGGAAATTACTCAGTGACCCAGGGTGCCAAGATGTTCTGACTGATGTGGGCCTTGGGGTTGGCCTCCTGGAAGGGCAGTTTTAAAAGATTCTTCTCTGTCTTTGATTTGAAGATTATCTCACCTAAATTGCCTGGTCCTCATCTTCAAACTGGTCTCATTCCAAAATTTTCTGTTTGGGGGCCAGAATTTCAGATTACTCAGACTTTTCGTAGTCTAGACTCTAGATTAACTGTGACTCTTTACTGTTCAATAAAGCATCCTTGTTTTTCACACAGTTGGTAGACTGCTTTGTGGGGGTGGGGGATAGGAAACAGACAGGAGAGACTGCTGGTGGGGACCTGGGGAGCAGCAGGCAATTTCTAGTTAATTTTCAATTTCTCTTTGTAATACATATTGCACATAGAATTCATAATGATTCTGATACATAGATTGAATCAGTCTTTGCTACCCTTTTGTAGTTCTACAACATTACTTTCTCAAATGCTAATTAAATGGGTGTCTGGCTGCTGCAGGTGGAGCAGCTGGCCTTTGCCAAGAGCTTAGTAATATGCAGTCTGGAAGCTAGGCCTGCCTTGGTGGTGGTGATGGAGTGGGGAGAAGCTACCTTGCTGACTCACAGGAGTCCTACAGACTTGTCTTCATGGCAGAGCATGCCAAGAGAAGAGGGTCTGATGTCCTCTACCTTCCTTTGGTTAATGAGAACCTCCTCTACCTTGCCTCACCCTCAGGACCAATCATATAACCTTTATTCACCTCCATCTTCCCACACTTCCAATCCCATATCTTAGGGGATAGCCTGCTTTGGCCACCTTACTCTGCAACCAATGCATTCCACACACCCTCCTCCCAACACTGGTGAATTCCCCCTCAGGCAGAAATACAACAGGTGTAAGAGGCAGATGGTATTGGTGCCCCCACACATCCCCTTGGCCTCTCTGCTTTGTTGGACCACTCCCCTCCACACTGATAACTGTGCACCTCCAACACAGCACCTTATTTTTCTGCTGGGTGTTTTCTCTGGCCAAGGAAGCTGACTCAGCCTGCATGACAGAGATATTAATGTCCCCAGCTCAATTCTCAGCTCATAAGAGTGAACACCACAGGTTCCTTGCATCTTGGTAATACTACCTGATTCTTGGTCCATGGTCTCTCAGAGATTCTCAGGTATATCCTATTTAAGAAAAATTCCCTATGTGATTTTAATTTGGAGCCAGGTTCCTCAAAATTTGACCAGATAATGCACAGGTGTCCTTTAAGGGTTACAATGATCAAACACATATAAGAGATTTGTCAAGTTACAGAGTCTGTCTCAATAATATGTACAATCTACAGTGGGAATGTTCATTTGGAAAGAACTGAAATTCCCCTTGACAATGAAATTGTACAGCAGTGGTTCTGAAACATTAGTCTGCAGAAGAGGCCCTGTGCCTTCTGACACCGTGCATTTGCCCTTCTACCATGTGATACTTTCTGTTAATGTTGCAGCAAGAAGGCCCTTGCCAGGTACCAGAAACTTGAGCTTGGACTTCCCAGCCTTCAGAACTGTGAGTTAATAACTTTTGTTTGTTATAAATGATCCTGTCTGTGGTAATCTGTTGCAATAGCTTAACTAGATTTAAACAAGCTACATTGGGACCATCTGTACAGCTTATTGAAATGCAGACTCCTGGATCTGCCTGGGGGAGTCACAGCTCTAGAGATAGGTATGGAACAGGCAGGCAAGGTGAGGAAGGGCACTGAAGGTCCAGGGCACAATGGTTCCATATGATTGAATTAAAGGATGAAATTGTGAACATCTGGAAAAGACCAGCTTATAAGGAGTCTTCCCTACCAGTGCAATTCAAAGTGTGGTCCATGAGCCCACAACAGCAGCCTCTTCATGATAGCATTTGTCAGAACTGTAAGTTTTGGGGGCCACCCAGACCTAGATCCAAATCTGAGGCTTGACTACCTACAAAATCTCTGAGGGACTCCTTTCCTTACCCCTGACTGCCAGGAAGATTGCAGAATATCTTATTTCTCAGAGGAACCCAGAGTTTCTGACAGTCACTGGCCATAGTTTTCATTGATATGGCAACTTTGCATTTTCTGCTTTCTGCATTGATTTCTCTCTCCTTATGCCAACTGTAGAATAAGGGCGTAAATACATGAAGATACTCGTCTATAGTAATGACTGCTTACTCTGTAGGAAGGCAACTCTTTTGTGATGATTTCATGATTTCTTAGCTGTGGGACAATGGGCAAGCCACTTAATCCTTCTGTGCCTGCTCCATCATCACTAATAAGTGGGACATATTGCTTTCAGAAGTAAATGAGGTAATGGGAATAAGATGCCCAGCATAGAATAAGATCTCCTTAATTTTTCCTTCTATGGTCAACACAACTGTTACTTTCATTTCTGTCTATACTTTTTGTGTTAGCTTTCTATTGCTGTGACAAAATATGAAAATAAGCAAGATTTACTTTGGTTTCAGAGGTTTCAGTCCACGGTCACTTGGATCTATTGCTCTGGGTCTGTGGTGAGGCAGCACATCATGGTTAGGAGCACAAGGTGAATCATGGAAGCCAGAAAGAACAGTATGGGGCCTGGGCCCCCATTGGGCATGCCACCAATGAGCTCATTTCCTTCTACTAGGCTCCTGCTATTGGAAGGTTCTAATACTTCCCAATAGCACCATCAGCCTGAGGACCAATCCTTTGACACATACCTTTGGGGGACATTTGATACCCAAACCATGACAAATTTCAGCCTCAACTCATCAAGGTCAGACTTCATCCACTCAGTTTTTATCAGCATGGACAAAGGGACCAAACGTGTTGGAAATATCAGTTAATTTCCTGCAGGAAGACAGAAAGACAGTGTTGGAGAAGATTTACTCAAGGTTAGGTCTCTCAGAGCTCCCTATTCTCCTACTCCTAGGTAAAAGTTAATCTCTGGTTATTACTGCACTAAAAGATGTCATATTACCCCAAGAGAGGCACAGCCACTGGATTCATTACACATGAATTGTCTCCTGAGAGACAAGTGTCCTGTCTGCTTTGGTATTGAGAGTGCAGCCTTGGACTCACACTCCTGCACCTGTCTTATGAGGAGGTGTGATTGGCAGGTACTGGAGGTCCTTAGAAACAATCCCATGCTCTATGAAATAAACTTCTCTGTTGAATCTTAAGTACTTCATGCAGAAATCTATCCAAGAGGCACTGCAAGATGAAGTAATGTTAGGGAAGTGTGGCACTATTTGCCACACACACATTAATGACATATCTGAAACCAGATTGTGTTCAGTATCTCCAAAAAGTTATTTTTTAATTCTGACTTTTTATAGTGCTTGGGAATTAACCCTGGGCCTTGTACATGCTAGCAAGCATTTTCAACTGAGCTACCTTCCCAGCCCCCAAACAGTTGTTTGACTGTTAGAACTATGCATTTAGAAAGTTGGTAATATTGATTTGGAACAAGAAACTATAATTTCTTTTTGCTTCAAGCATGATATATAAAGAAAAAGTATATATTTAAAAAATAAGTCATCTCCCTCGATTCATGAAAAACAAATTAAAATCTATATCATGCTCTATCAAAACTCAGGTGTTACTTTTAGAGATTTTGCAGATTAATGAGATGACATTCTTTAAAGACCATAAAATCTCATGTATTAGAGAGGCAACCAAAATGCAGATTGGTCAAATTCATCTTGAAGGAGGATGTGACAGATGCTGTGTAAGGTCAATCTTCTCGATCAGCACTGTGCAAGAGACATCTAAGCTACATCGAATGAAGTCTTTAAAGAATGAAATTAATTTTTGAGAGTATATTTTATTTAATGCATAATATCCAAAACATTATTGTTTCAATGAACTCAACCTAAAAATATTAGTGAGCTATTATACATGCTCATTTTACATTATTAATTCTTCAGAATCTTATGTTCACTTCACAGTACAGCATATTGTGACAGCCTGTCCCAAGAGGTCAGCAATTATGTGAGGCCTATGGCTACTGCATTAGACAGCAAAGTTATAACAAGTAATTAGGAGTCCCTTGCTCCTTTCTTTAGCACTTTTGTTTGTTGCTTGCTCCCATTGGGTTCTCTAGACCCAATGTTGCTTCAGGTAGCTATGAGTTGAAATTTATGCTCCATCTTTCTGGAACATTTTCTCTACTACCATCCTTCCCCTTCCTGTCCCTATGATAGACCTTCAACTTCCTAACCAAGAGTCAGCAGTTCTGGGAAGAATTTTAATACCCCGATATCCTTAAACAATTGATTTAGTGTTTTTTGTACTATTGACATTTTTCTGTTATATATATTTATTTGTTTTTCCCTGTTGTGTGCATTTTGAAGGCATGAATATGTGTATTGCACTCATACCCTCAGTGGAGTATGCAAATGTACTTTATGTGCTGAATAAATGACTCTAGATCTTAATTTTAAAATCAGTCCTAAAGAAGCTTCCAGGGCTGCCCTTCACCCTTCATGTAGTCTGTTTACAAGTATTGTTGGAAAGGCTGAATTACATACTGATTGCACTCATTGTAACATAATCGTATTGATAAATCATAATAACCAATAACAATGTATTTTCTTATTTTTATCCTTCTTCTTCTTAGATATACCTGCTAATGAGTCAGTGATCACTCAACTAAGAAACACCATGAATTTGTCTGAAACTAAATGTAGCTTTCAGAAAGTATAGTCAGATTCTGTTAAGAAAGAAGAAAAGATAATATGCAGATGGACACCATCTTATTTAGACTATGGGAGAGACAAGGAGATAGGATAGGATAGACCATTGAGTTAATACTCACTATTATGAATGTTCTAGCTTTCATGTTGAGTGGTAGGTTCACGAGTATTGTTTATAAAACAATTGTGATGAAAGTATAAAAAGTCTCCGTATACCACATGGCCATTACTCTTAAAATTATCCTATTACCTTAGTGTGGTATATTTGTTATAATTAATGAACTAATAGTAATACATTATTATGAAGCAAAGTGAATATTTTATTCAGATTTCCTTACTTTTTATCTGATGCTTTTTCTTCTCTTCCAGGACCCCATTAAAATGTTGTCATGACTCCTGAGCTCCTCTGGGCTGTGATATTTTCATGAGCTCTTTGACACTTCTCCAATCCAGAGATGGGGTCTGTTCTCTCCCTTGAGTCTGGCAGGCTTGTGACTAGAGTACAAGTGATTGCTGTATCTTCTAATGCTGGGTCACAAAAGGCGTACCTGTTTCTTGAGGACAATGGCTCTTAGAACCCAGCAATGCTTTTATGAAGCTCAAACCAGATTACATGAAGACACCACATGGAGAAACCACCCTGTGAAAACATTGCTACTGACAACCCAGCTGTGGTTCCTTCCACTTATCCTGCCACTTATACACCAGATGTGGGCCTAAATATGCTTCCAGGTAATTTCAGCCTTCAGTTATTGAGTCACTGTAGCATCAAGTCTTCATCTGACACACCATACATCACAGAGCAGAGACCAGCCAACCAGTCTGACCTTTGACTGAGTCCAGAAGGATAATGCAGGGATTATTTTATGACATAAATATTGGTTGTTACAAAGACACAGTAGTTAGAGCACTTGGTATTTCACAAATTGGTGCAAATTCTGATTGTTGTATTATAAATGAGAGGTGGTGGCGGAGAAGAGCACCTGGTGCTAAAGTCAATCACAACTACTACATGCTTGACTCTTCTTTTCCTTGCTCCTTTGACTTAACGATGATCTGATTCATTTGTGAATAAATGCTTATTGAGTGTCTATCATAGTCCAGGTGTTGTCATATTTGCCAGGGTTACACCAATGAACAAAACAAAGATCCTTACCCTCATGGAGTTTTCATTTCAACAGAAGAAGATAGAAAGCAACAAACATCATAAATGAGTAAAAACATGCCAGACTGAAAGTTGCAAAATGCAATACAATAAAGAAGGAAAAATTGCAGCAGGATCAAGGGGACCAGAGTGCTGTGGGCATCATGCAGTATTAAACACAGCAGTTGGGATGGTCCTTTTTGAGTTAAGACATTAGGAACCTGAGGCAAGAATAAAGACAGGATCACTTAGAGATGTAATCCCAGGACAGAGATGTGAGCAAAAGAGAAATGAGGTCAGGAAGAGTTCAAAACACTGGAAAAAAGTGACTCACTGAGGAGAAACCATTATATCTGCCTCAGAGAGAAGTTGCAGATGGCTCTGCAGTGTGTTCACACAGTACATCCTCAGGACAAGAGCACATGGAAGCATCCAGGGAATGGCAAATAGCATGTGCTTACTAGTTCCCTATTGCCATTGTTGTCTGAGTGGCACACATGAACTAGTGATAGGTACTTCCGAGCACTCAAGGTTTCACCCTCCTGGGGCACTCAGGAGTTCAGACCAATAGCCCACACTGCATCTCATCCTAGTCCAGACCCACAGCCCACAATATGCATCTCATCTTTCTCCAAAGGAAAGACTTAGCCCAGAGTTTGGATTTGGGCATGAGATTGTGTCCTGGGAATGTGTATGGAATCCTTGCTAGCACAGAGCCTGTTAAGGACTCTAGTAAATGCATTTGAACAGCAGCAATGTACATGCTATGTTCCCTGAGAAAGAAGGGGCAATGCAGAGAGTCTCAGAAGGGGCTTCATACCCATGTCCTCTGTAGGTTAGGGATCTGGCCATGAAGAAATCTGAGGCCATAGTACTATGAGCAGTGAGACTAACTGAATAAGGCCCAATGGCCCAGGAGGACTGGCCTACTGGAAAACAGCAAGAAGTCCAGTATATCATGGATATAGGAGGAAAGGGGCCATGGGGAAAAGGAATCTGAGAGGAACAGGGCCCTCATGGGGCAGGGTCTGCAGTGTGTAAGGTCCATGGCCTTCCCTCTGAATAAAACTATTTGGTAGATGATTTGAGGGGAGGATTGGAATGGCTTAACTTATATTTTGATGATGAGTCTGATTGCTAGACTGCACATACTCAATGCTGGGAATTAAGCATCAAATGAGATCAGAGAAGCATAGAGAGCAATTAGTGGTCTACTAAGGTCATAAAGCAGAAACAGGAAGGGGGCTCATGTCCAAGTGGTGGGGCAGAGGGTCATTCCTAAATCTCATTAAGGTAGAGTAAGTACGTGGGCTTACCTAATGGTTCTGCTTCTGGGTGTGAAAGAAAGAATTTGATCATGGAGAATCCCAAGCTCCTTGTATGCCAGGATGGATGGAATTGATATTTGGATATATGGAATCGAGCCATTCAAAGAAGAGAAACTGAATACACAATTAGATAGATGAGTAAGATAGGGAGCTATGGATGGATGCTATTTAGCTCAATGCAGGATTGACACTGGGATAAGAAAGATTAAAAGGCTGTGCCTCACCAAAGGCCACTTTGCTCTAAGAGGAGGACTCAGAGTGTTGTCCACTGCACCATTTGCCCGGGAGAATGGGGATCAGCGAGGCTGGGAGACTGCAGTGTAGGCTAGAGAGCCATGAAATGAATTTAGTAGTTTGGAAATGAATTGAACCACTTAATTTCAGTCTGTGAAAATGAACTCCGAGAGTATGTCTGGACTTGTGGTCTTCATCTGTTTCAAGCCTCCCATTAGTGAGCTGGTAAAGTTAGTAGCTAGTTATCAAGGGCTAGGCAGAAGGTAAGAAAGAGAAGCTGATTGATTTGTTTTAGTGTCCTGTTTCACAGTGTAGAGCTCTGTGATCTTGAGGAATTTTCTGACCCTCTTTACACCTTTGTTTCCTCATGTAAAGTGGTAACAATGGTAGTACCTAGCTCACAGCACTGCTTGAGGACCAGTGAGTCCAGAGCAGACTCACTGCTCTGGTTATTATTATTATTATTATTTTTATTTTCATAGCTAATATGTAAACAATTTCAAAAACTGGGAGCTGTCTCATTATATGACTTCTTGTGGTGCTTGTAGGTAGATTTGTTTGCAAGAATTTGGTGATTTTGATGGTTGAAGACACTTGATGGCTTTCAGTTGATAATCACATGTTAGCAAACATTTCTTTGAGGCATCAACTACTCCTAGCACTGTCTAAAACACCAGCCAAAAGGATAAAAAATTGTGGTATTGTATTATTTGGGACTTGACAGGCTGAGAAAATAATTAAAAATGTATGCATGATCAAGACCTCAAGTGCCCAGTTAAGGGACACAGGTGAATTTACAACAAGTGGAGTGGGAGGTGTGAAGCATTTCTGAGCACCTGCTTCAGGCCAGGATTTGTGCTAAGCATCTCTGATGATTCACTGAAATCTTTAAGGAATGCATCAGCATCCCCATTTTATTGTCAAGGGATCTGAGACTGAGATACTGGTAAGTTTTGAATATGGCTTAAGTGTGTCCCCAAAAGAAGGCAACAGAACCTTATAGAGGAGGAGCCTAGTGAGAAGTAATTAGGTCACTATAGGTACTGCACTTGGAAGCCACTCTCTATGTCTTCCTGTGTCACCACGTGATCTCTTCTTATTTGTGCTTCAACCATGATGCCATTCACCATGTAATGCAGCCAAAGAGACTTCACCATATCTGAGCTGATGCCAGCATCATACCCTTGAACCTCCAGAATGGTGAGCTAGATAAACCTCTTTTCTGTATAAAGAATGGAAGATGGATTAATACGGAGATCTTTAGTTATGTGAGAAGGGTCATAGACTTCGTGGAGGACCAGCTGGGACTTGAGTCAACTGGCCAGTCATTGCTGTCCCTTTGACCTGACTGGAAGGCTGAACAGTGGGTGACGTGGGTCACCAGCAGCATTGGCCAGGCTTCCAACAGTGGGCAAGAGTTGTTCGTCTTCCTACACCCCAGTTATAGCTGATGAGAAATTCACTACTGGGATTGTAGTGTGCAGTCTGGGAATGGAAAAAAGTGAGTCTGTGTCATTATGGGGGAGAAGTCTTCAAGACTGGGAAAGGGATAGGATTTTGGTTCTTCAATGTAGAAATAAAAACACTCTATTTTTGCACCTTCTTTCAGTAGCTTTATTTTTAAATGCATCCTCCTGTGCATTAAAACTTTCTCTTCAGGAGCTATTTGTTCCCCATTAACCCTCCTTTGTGCTTTGTGAGATCCAACTGTTTTAATACCATCTAGCTTAAGGAAATGGGGCATCCTGCAGCCTTGCCTGCAGCAGCTCTATTGAAATACTTTCCAGTCCTCAGTTCCAGCTCGATGTTGAGTCAAGTCTCCTGGCTTTTGGTGATGCTGGTATGCTACTGTCATTCCATCCTCCTCATGTGCTTCTCCTTTGCCCAGGCTCCCTGCAAGACACTAACTCTGAACAGAAAGTCCATTTTCTTTTAGCTGAGGGAATAAACAATAGGCAGAAACAATCTCATCACTCCTTTAAACCAGGGGCTTAACACACCAAAGCTGTTGAGGATATGCTGCAGAACTAACTCAGAGCCTTCCTGTAAGTGTGCCTTGAAAGCATATATTCTAAACAGATTTAATGCAGAAAACCAGCTACATAACTGCTTACAGCTTTCACTTACCCGATGACCTGTGAGTCTTTAAAGTTAACCTTACAAAAATCTTCTAGGGTTTGGAGGTGCTGTCTCTTTTGTTCCTTTCAAGATAGCAATTTGGACCTTATCTCTATAAAGCTGTATTAATTAATCCTTACTTTATGTAGCCCTTCTCTCCAAGCACTCTATTTTAAACTAATTTTAGATTTACAAAAATAATCTACTTTCAAAGATAATAGAGAAGGTTCTCATGTAACCCTCACCCTGTTTTCCATATCATTAACAACTTACATTAGTATGGTAAGTTAATTACAATTAATGAACCAATGTTGATACATTAGTATTAACTGAAGTTTCTACTTTATTCAGATCGTTACCTTATTTTTCTGTTCCAGGATCCTCTCCAGGATACCATATGACATTTTGTGATCATGTATCCTTAGGCTTGTCTTGGCTATAACATGTACTCAGAATTTGTTTTTGACAACCCTGGAAACTTTGAGAGCTATTATTTTGTAGAATTTGTTTCTATTGGAACTTCTCATGATTGGACTGTAATTTTGAGTTTAGAAGAGGAAGACCACAGAAGTGAAGGGCCACTCTCATTACATCATAGCAATGATCTATAGCATCATGGAGACTCTATTTGTTTCTCCTTTTCCAGCTTCTAGAGGCTGCCTGTGCCCTTGATTTCTGGTCCTCTTTGTCTTCAAAGCCCCAGGGGGTGGGTGAGTCTTTGTCACATTGCATCCCTCATCTCTGACTCTTCTTCTGCCTCCCTCTTCTACTTGTCATTTCTTTGGGCCACCCAGATGATCAAAGATAATTTCCTTATTCCAAGACCATCTGATCAGTGAATTTAATTCCATCTGTGACCTTAATTCCTCTTAGCTATGTAACCTAACAGATTCCTAGGCTTCTAAGGACAGGACATCTTGAGGGAAAGTTAATCTACCCAGCACAGAATCCAAAATATGCATGTTAGATGTGCTTGTTGCTATTAAGGTGTCATTGTTTATAGGTCCTTTTAGTAGAGCAATAGATATTTATGTATCTATCTAATCTCCTATCTCTCCTTTTGTATCTATATTAAACTAAACATAAATTCGTACTGAGGTTCCCACCTGTAATCCAGTATCCTATGGATATTCTATCTTTGGTTGCTTCCATCCCTTCAATCTGGCTCCTACCCCACCTCCATCAATTTGTTCAGTTATTAAATTCGGTGAACATGTATAATAGTTTCAGAATCATTTTCCTCTACCTTAATAAGGGACAACTTTATCAACTAGACTACAGTGTTTATGTCTTTTTGCTTCAGTCTTACAGATTCTCTTCTCTGAAGCTACTTAGTTCTGAAACTTTCACCTCTACAACTTTCATTTTCTATCAGATAAGCTTGTTAATATTCTTTAATATATTTTTAATAAAACTTTTTAAGGTCATAATCTGATCCCACTCTGGGATTCCCAGCTTCTTTAAATATGAAGAACTGAAATAGGAGTGCAGGGTGAGCAGCCAGAGTATAAGAGTGCACAAGGGCAAAGACATGTCATTAGTAAAAATTGTCCAACAACCCAGACAATACACCTGCCAAGAATGCCCACCATCATCCTCACTGCCCCACGAATGCCTCATCATCTATGAAATCCTGTTGTGAAGGCAACTCTTTCCTCAATGTCTTAGTCTTCAATTTCTTTCCAGGCTAAACAAAGCCATATTGTTCCAGCCCTGAGATTACTCTCTTTTTAAGTCTATGGTAAATAGATATTTATGTGACTTCTTCTGCTCTTCATAAATGAATTGTACTGTTTTTTTTAATGCTTTCAGCATACCTATCTTGTAACTCTTAATAGAATTTGTTCCTATGCCTATCTGACCCATTAGATCAATGCAACTTGAGAACATGCTCTTTCTTCTTAGTAATGGAGGTCTTGCAAAAGATAGTGCTAAGGAAATGTGTGCCAAAATATAACAAATGTAAGAACAAATGTCTGACCTTCCTGCTTTAGACTCACAATGTCCTCATTCACTTCTTCATACACTATTTGTATGATTAGTACTGATCTCTACATGTTGGAGGTAATATATCCATCTCAGTGTACCCCCTGGAGAGGTGATTCCTAGATAGAATGGCCAGATTCTAACCCATTCATTTTGAGTGAAGGTGGGGAAATATTCTTCAAAATTCTGGCATTAGTATTTCTTAGTATTGGTTAGGAGCCTATTCATTTCTCAGAGTCAAGTTCAAATTTCATATATTTTATGATATAATTCCTTTCAACCCTAGTTGCCATTAATATACCCCATCCATGAATCCTTATAGGACTGCCTACTTGTGCCAAACACTCGGGTCTTTTGAATACTGTGTCACCATGTGGGTCACATTTCCATGTTTTATCATATTTTCTCAAAAACATAGTAACTACTGGTAGTGGGATCCATTTATCTTCCTCTCTACCTTTCTCTCACAGTGCTCATCATGAAATTTTACATGTAGTAGTGATCAGTAAATTTGTTAAGCTTGAGAATGGAAAGTTACTTGTGGAAATCAATTCACCATCAGGTGAATGGTACTCTTATTTTAGGAATACGCACTCTGTAGCCTTAACCAGCATAGACGTAACACAAACTCATCACTTCACAACATGGAAAATTGAACACATGGGTTATCACATTTCCATAGGTGTTAGGTAATCCAGTGTCTCCATCTGGGATTTTCTAAAAGCAGAGCATGAATTTTTACTTTTGGTCAGGTTCTATATTTGAGAGGTGATCCCAGCAAGGATAATAGGGGATGATGAAATAGGAACAGACAGGAAATCAATAGTGTCCATTACTGAGCTTGTTATTGCTGTGGGCAGTGGGTCTTTGTCTCACTAAGGACATGTTGAGGAACCTTATAAAATTCACCTAAGATCTGTTCCTTTAAGGATGGGAGACTCGATATTTATTCACAGGGTATTTAGTCCTCATTGTTGTGATTGTCCCTAGGAATCTTAACAACACTACCCCCAAGCTCCCAGGCTATACTCTTGGGTGGGCTGAGGGAGTTTCTTTGGCTTTAGAGAAAGCCTGGAGGATGAAATGCAGAAAGCCCTTTGATAAACCCTTGTAGTGGCACCTGGCAGTGTCCACAGGCCCAAGCTGAACAGTTGCACTGAAATCACAAACTGAGATCTACAGAGTGGGAGATAAATAGTGTTTGCTACATAAAGCATTGCTTGATTTTCAGAAAGGTAGGCTAGACACAAAAAGATTGTTTAAATTCTTCCTTGAGCTCTCAACCTAGAAGAGATTTGGGATTAGACTTTCATTTTAGAAATGTTATCCCAAGCATTAGTCTGAAGTGTGTACTATTCTGAAATTGGTTTTTATGATATCAGATTGATATAGTTCTTGCAATATGATACTTAGGCAGCAAATCACAAGGAGTTTTGAACTTAAGAATTAGAGCACCTAACAAATGTCAGTTTCTTGACTGTCAAGTTTACTTTTGAGTCAGTAATGCACTAGTCTGCAAATAGTGTATGTTTCAGCAAAGTAAGTGGTAGACTAGATTTTTCATTCAGGTCTGATAACTCACCCTGGGAAGATTCAGAAAATGTGCCTTTCACAATGACTGCAGGACATAAGTCTGTGAGAGGACCTTTGGCAACTTTAGAGGGGCTCTCTGACTATAATTTTCTCTAAAAGATTAACCCTACATTGGGAGCCACAGCCCCCAAAGTGCAATGGGAGTAATTGAGTCCTAGAGTGGCAGGGCCCAAGTGGTGACACTCAACCACCAAAGAGAAGACAAGGGATCATGGCTACTATAGTACACTAAGAAAGTGTATTCTGCTGGTATTTCTTCTAGACTTCCCCCAAGAGACCTATGTCACCTTTATCAGCGTAACTGAGAGTTGGGGCATGGAAATAGAACTTTCAGAGGCTACTAAACACTGGCTCTGAGCTAAGACTAATTCCAGGAAGCCCAAAATATCATTATGGCCCACCAGTCAGAAATGGGTTCATGGGGCCAGATGATCAATGGTGCTTTAGATCAAATCTGTGTCACCATGGGACTGGAATGCATGGTTGGAACAGATCTATAGCTTCTGTAGTCCCCATGTTGAGGGTGGAATGAGGTTTATTGCTATAGAAAAAGCCAAGTGAAAGCTAATAGAACTGCCTGTACTGAAGAAGATAGTAAACCCAAAACACCATCACATTCTTGGAGGGATTGCAGGGATTAGTGCCATCATCAGGGATTTTTAAGGATGTAACAGTGATGATTTCTACCATATCCATATTCTCTGACTGATTTGATATGCAGAAGACACGAGATCTTGGTTAGTGACAGTGGATTATCATAAGATAAATCAGGTAGTAGTTTCAGCTGCAGCTGTGGTACCAGATGTGTCTGCAGTGCTTAAGCTAATTACCACATCCCCTGGCTCCTGGTATGCAGCTGTTGATTTGGCAAATGTCATTTCCCCCACACTATCCGTAAGTCTCACCAGAAGCAGTTTGCTTTTATTTGTCAAGGTCAACAATTTGCCTTCATTGCCCTAGCTCAAGGGCATGTCAGCTTTCTAGCCCTGTGCCAACATTTAATTTGTAGGGATCCTGGTTGCCTTCCTTTCCATGAGATATTACATTAGTCTTTTACTTTGATGACTTTGTGAAGATTAGAACTAGTGAGCAAAAGTAGCAACTTCTCTAGACTTACTGATATTTGCATGTTACAGAGTAGGGGTTATATCTTACAAAAATAAATGGGCCTTCTACCTCAGTGACGTTTCCAGTGTGTGAGGCAGGTTAAGATATCCTTTCTAAGGTAAAGGATAAGGTGATGTATATGGCCCCTTCTATAACCAAAAAACGGAGTGCTATACCTTTTTTGCTTCTTTGGATTTTTGAGAAATGCACTACTCATCTGAATGTATTGCTCAGTCCATTTATCTGATCACCCAAAAACTTGCAGTTTTGAGTGGTTCCCAGAATAAAAAAAGACACTGTAGTGCATTCAGGCTGCTATTCAAGCTGCCCTGCCACTCAGTGCACACAGACTAGCATATCCAGTGGTGCTTGAAATGGCTGTGGCAGGTAGATGAGTTGTTTGGAGCTGTTTTCAGGCATTCTCCAAATGCCCTTAGCATTTTGGAGAAAAAAGCCTCACTGTATTCTATAGATAACTACTTTCCTTTTGGAAAAAAGAAGTTTTGGGCTTGCAAGCAGAGCCTGAACATTTAGCCATGGTCCATCAAGTTACCAAGCAACCTGAGCTGCTCATCATGAACTGGGTATTATCTGACCCACTAAGCTGTAAAATTGGGCATGTACAGCAGTACTCCATCACTAGTAAGAATGGTGTATGTGAGATTGGACCCATGCAGGTGCCCAAGCACAAGTAAGCTATATGAATAAGTGGCCCAAATGCCCCTGGTCCCTACTCTTGTTGCTTTCTCTGTCCCAGGCTGCAGAGATGGTCTCATGGGGAGTTCCCTATACTCAGTTCACAATAGCCAATGGTTTTGACTGCATGGACAGAGACTTGGAAGAAAACAATTAGAAAATCAGTGACAAGGAAATTTGGGGTAGTATATGGATGCATCTCTTTGGGAAAATAATGCAAAAATGTTTGTGTCCTGTGTGAGTGTTCATCAAAGGTGACCTTAGCAGAGGAAGATTTTAATAATCAAGTGGATAGGAGGCTTGTTCTGTGGATACCAGGTGGCTTCTTTCCCTAGCTGCTCTGTCATTGCTTGATGGGCTCACAAAGCTGCAATGGTGGCAGGGATGGAGATTATGCATGGCTCAGCAACATAGATTTCCAATCATGAAGGCAGACCTGGCTATAGCCACTGTTGAGGGCCCTGTATGCCAGTGTCAGAGACCAACACTGTGCCACTGATATGCAACCGTTCTCAGGGTGACCAGCCAGCATCTAGTGGCAGGTTGATCACATTGAACTTCTTTCATTATGGAATGGCTAGTACTTTGTTCCTACTGAAACAGACACTTATTCTGGATATAGATTTTCCTTCCTTGTACACAATGTTTCTGGAAAACTCCCATCCTTATATTTACAGAATGTCTTATCTACCATCATAATATTGCACATTAATTGATGATTAAGGAATTCACTTCACAGCAAAAGTTGAAGCAATGGGCCCCTGTTCATGGAATTTTCTGATTGTGTCAGGTTCCTGCCTTTCTAAAGAAACTGGCTTGATAGACAAGTGGGATGCCATTTTGAAGACTTGGTTACACCATAAACTGAGTGGCAATCCCTCGGGACTGGGGCAATGTCATCCAGGCAGCTGTACATGCTCTGAATCAGCATCATATATATGGTGCTCATTCTCCTGTAGTAAAGATGCATGGGTCCAGGAATTAAGAGGTGGAAGTGGGAGTGGCACCATTTACTATTATCTTCAGTGGCCCTCTAGCAATTTTTTAAAATTTCCTGTTTCCATGATTTAATGCTCTGCTCAATTGGAGGTCTGAGTTCCAAAGAGAGGAATGCTTCCACTAGGAAATACAGTAACACTTCCACTGAAGTAACAGGTACCACTCACTTTGGACTTCTTGGGCCTCTGAATCAGCAAGAAAAGAGAGGTATGATTGGACTGGCTGGGTGATTGATCCTGAACATCAAGGTGGAAATTGAACTACTTCTCCATCACGGAGGTAAGGATGAGTATGTCTGAAACACAAGGGCTCTTGTAGGGTCTTTTAGTATTATCACGCCCTGTGACTAAAGTCAATGGAAACTATCCAGTTCAGGCAGGACTAATCATCCCTTGGGTGAAGGTTTGAGATGCTCCACTCATTTAAAAATCATGATCAGCTGAAGAGCTTGCTAGAGCCCAAGGGAATAAATATCAGCTATGGGCGCATGCCAGGTATAGAAAGAGGAACTATAGTTGTCATTTTCTCATGAGCCATGTGGGCCCTGGCACAATTAAGCCTTGTTGCCCACAACAGTAAATGGCTTAGCAACTCCTACTTCCTTGGCTTCGTTCTCTGCCCTGTCTTGCTTTCCTACGTTGTTTCTGTTAAGGATGTTTCCTTTGTCCCCTGAGTAAATAGACTGCTTCCAGGGGAAACAACATTAATACTGGCAGTCTGCGGAGAGGTAAGTACGAGCATTCTTGTGTCCCGTTAGACTTAGAGGCTAAGGTCTACAAAGTGAGGATACTGTAGCCCCCAACACTCAAATTGCTGCTTTACCTGAATTTAGCAATATGCGTGACAATAATAGTGGCACTTATTGTGAGTTTACTACCTGTCAGGTCTGGCTTAATCCCTAATCCACATGGCAATGGAGCAAATTGAGAATACGTATATGGTTTTCACTTCAGAAGGGTTAACTAACTCAAGTTCTTACCTTGAGTTAGTCAAAAGTTGTTTGGATAGATTGAAATTCAGATGTAACTTAAAGTTGCTAAAAGATTGTTTAAATTTACTTCCTCCTTCTTGAAGTCATAGTTTGAGATTACACTTAAGCATTAGTATTAGACTCATTAAGGACAGTGGGGATCAAATGAAGCCATTTCACGGAGCTGGACGAGATGATGAAAATGCACTGATGTACACAATCAGTTCTGGTGGTTGGTGAGCTCACCCCTAGTGTGAAAATCACTAAGTATGATGGATATTATGTGCAGAAAGCTCCATCTAGAAGGATAATAATTGTAACATAATTTATAAAGGGAAAAATTGGACACAACCCAAGTGCTATATATTTGGAGATTAGATATATAAGCTTTCCAAACTCAGCAATATAATACAATACTAAGCAACTAGTAAAATCATATCCTATAAAATATCTAATGGTGAGGGGAAATAAACATCACATACTAAGTGGAAAAAAGCTGCAAAAGCACTAATTATGATATGATTATGTATTGACAAAAAGGTAGTATGGGTATGTACAACAAAAAGTGTCAGCAGTCTCTTGGGTCATGAGATATTTGAAGACTTTCATTTTCCTATTTGGTTTTCTATGGATTTCTTATGATGACCAAACAACTGTATACTTATACTTTTCAATATATTCTCCATCACCAAACCAGAACTCAAATATAATGACTGAGAGATGGTTCATTGAGGCAGAACCTTTGAAGGAAGAGCTGTGTGAGGTCACATCATGAAGAGAGACAGGAAATATAATGACATTCCTTAATGTCTCATACTGAGTTCAATGTTCTGCATAAATGACCTTTTCTCAAGTACAAAGTGTGAAATGATTCACTCAGAGCTCAGCAGGTAGCTGACACAGGTGCTGTACCTACTTCCCACTGACCTTCCCCAAATCCACATTGGTCTCCTTACATCCAAACTTGCATTACAAATCTTCGATCTTCTCAGATTATTTGCAGGTATTCATACAAGAGAAAACTAATTCCTGTTCTAAGAGAATGGGGAATGCTTCAGGTCCTAAATGTTCACCAATTTGACCACTCTATCTGGAGACATCACTCCAGACGGTTCCTTGGGATGTTTCTTAGTATGACCTCAACAGGAGCAAAGGATCTTGGCTGCTCCAGTCTACAGCCTCCCATATTGATTTTATTGTGTAGGGTAGGGTACTATCAAGTTCACATGGATGGCTTATGAACAGAGAAAGAACTCAGCAAAATGTAATAGCTTTTAAGAAACTTAGTGATGGAGAAGTAATGAAAACAGTAGAGGGCTGGCAGTGTGACTCAAGTGATAGAGTGCTTGCCTAGCAAGCTGGAGGTGAGGAGTTCAAACCCCAGTACTCACCTCCCCCACATCTCACAGAAAAACAGTAAAGTAGAGGATCACAGGTTTAGGGATTCAGGTCTCTGTGTTCCTGAAAGCTTACCTGCCATTTACCCTGCAGCTGGATCCAGGTCAAAATGCCCAATAGGAAGAAGGTTCAGCAAAATAAAGAGACTTCCTCATCTACATGCTCAACATTTTCTGTTACTAATACCTCTCCTCCTAATGCTTGGACTTGGACCATGAAGAGTGGACCATGCTTCTATAAACTCTAAATCCACATTGTAAATTAATCTTTTGGGAATGTTCTTAGGGTGCAGGCAGGAGCATGGCAGGACCTTGTCAATAGCTGAAGATCATGGTAAAGACTATATCATCCCCATGATAGATTCTCCCACCACTCCAATATGGCTCAATATATATTGTCTTTCAAAGACATAATCCACTGAATATTTTGGACAAAGAAAATCTGCTCTAATTTCAGCAAGGTCACCACTCCCACTCTGACCCTTCTGGCAACTTTTAATTCATGTCAGCTTTGATTCAAAGAAATGTGGATAAATCTGCTCTTTCAAAGATTCATAAATGGAGTGTCTCCACAACTGTCAAAGGAAAAGGATAATGTCACTTAGGCTGAAGATTGGTAAGAGATGAAGAGTGGGAACAACATAAAGAACTTGAACTTTCTGAGGACAGTGGGGCTCAAGGATGAGATGAGAGAAATCAATCCATTCATGCCTCTCAGCAGGTTGTTCGGAAGATTAAGGTTGTTCCTATAGTGGGGTAAAACTAAAGCACGGGATGTGAAATGGTTCCCTTGAAGCCACATATGTTGCTATTGAAAGTGAGCTGGGGACTGATGCAGATTCAATGATCCCAACCATTTTCTTTCCTCCCCACCACACTGGTCTTCTCACATCTAGACAGCTTCACAAAACTTTGGTCTTGTTAGATTTTGCACTAGCAGCAAGGTGGTTAGCAAGCCTGAGAAAAATGCTTCTGGTCAGCCTATGAAATAGATACTCAAGCAATGGTGTCTTAGTAAAAGGCATCGTGCGGCAGATGAGTATTCTGTAAATCTCACAGTCTGAACAGATATTGTGCTTAGCTTAGCACCTCTTTATTTTTTAGAAACATGCACCATTATTATTACTTAAAAGTATAAATTAAGAAAACAGGAATCAAAATGAGCAGACTTTCTCCTTATGGATACTTTGTTATTTAGCTTATAATTCACAACATCCTTTGCAAATCAAGTAACTCATTCATTTGATGGGTGACTGTCAAATTTTCTGTGAATATGTCCCAGAGGTATTTGGAAGAAACTATGGCTGCCCTCTATTTCTAAGATAACAACACTATAAGTGGCCTCTTTGTTCTGATTTCTAGGACTTGGCAGAGGAGAAAGCAAGCAACCAGCTGTATAACTCCCTTGAGTTTCAGAACACAGTGTTGGAATTGTTGAGGACATCTAATCACATCATTTACAGATGAGGAAGTTGGAGGCTGGATAAGAGGTGAGTGGTCTGAGGTCAATAAATAAATTCATTATGAAAAGAGTTCCATATCCAGGACCCCAACTCCTTTCTTCCTACATTAGTGCTCATTCCTCGCTGCTGTGTTCACTGCTACCTGGATGACAGACATTCACACACACTGAGGGGCACTGGGCAAGCTACTGAACTGTTGGCTGGCTGCTCTGTGTGCAATGGCAGTCCAGACAGAAATGATTAAAAATGTTCCATGTGTTTCCCAATATGGCCCTGAAGCACTTGCTCTTTTGTTGCATCAAATGATCAGTTCTGAGATCAGAAGTATACCTCTCACTTTGGGGCAGAAATATTTAAGAGCTTTTGCACACTCCTTCAGCTGTCTCCTGCCCAGTGACCCTGATGCTACAAGCTTACATATTGATGCTACACGATAGAGGGATAGAAGACAGTCTCACTGGCCTGTCTTAGACTTCAAGTGAACAAGAGAAAAGAAAAAAATTGGCTGTACTAAGCTCCTGAGGTTCAGGATTTACTTGTTACTGTAGCATGACTGGGTGCTCCTGTCCAATATAACAGCATTGTCCTTTATGTTATAAAGACATAAGATGTTTCATTCTTGCCATCAGAAAGCTTACAATGTGATCTATAATAGTTGCTCTCAATGTGTGACTCCTGGAACAGTAGCATCAGCATCACCAAGGGAAACATCAGACATGCAGGTTTTCCAGCTCCAGCCCAGACCTATGGAATCACATGTTGTGGGGGTGGTGCCAAAAAGGTGTCCTACAACAAGCACTTGGTGATTCTGATGCAGGCTGGACTCTGAGAACTATTGATCTAAAAGTTGTCATATGCATAGCTCTTTGGAGTTTTGCAGGAAACTATATTTGTAATAAACATCTCAGGAGATTAGGGGCTTTCTCACTGAATTCATTGGCCTTTTCAATAATTCATTTTCTTCTTATCCATGAAAACCTCTGAATGTAACAATATCATTCCACTTTCTCTCTAAAAAACCTCATCCATTGGTCTTGAGTCAAACCTTATACCAATGGGCCCTTTACAATTCTTCTTTTATATGGTAGGCCTGGATACATTTCAGAGTAGTTCCCAGGGTCTCTCTATCACCATTTTCATCTCTTCTGCAGGTTAGAGACTCTAGTCCTCAAGATTAGACATGCTACATTTTAGAAGGAGTTGGAGGTATTTTCTTTCCAAGGAAGGCCCATAATTTGGGTACTTGGGGTCAAAATTTTAAAAATGACTCAAAGAAATACATGGGAAGATGCCCATGATGCCATGTCATTGAACCCAGGAAATCTCTAACCCTCTTCTCAACATGGTCATAGTGGAGGGCCACACAGGTCTACAGGCAGAGGTAAATGGAGCCTCCTCTTGATATGGAGGATCCATTAAGACCAATAATTCTTCGAGTTTTGATTTTTTTCCCTTGAAATGGGAAATTTTTTGTTTATCACATAACAGGAAAGTACCAACTACTATTGCATGCAGAAGAAATATTCTGTTGTCAAATCAAAGCAAACCTTCTACCAGTAAGTGTTATGTTTGTAGTAAAGAATACCAAGGCTGGGATGCCAATACTGGTCCAACCTCCTGTAGCTAACTAAATAATTTCAAGAGGTCAATGTCTTGTTTGGGTCTTTGTCTTTTAAAAAGAAATTGGTATGGGAAAGAGGTGGGGACTGGAGCGAGGATTAAGAGAGGAACAAAACAACTGATTAAAAGCAGTCTGACAATTATGGGGAAAGGTTAATGGAGTTGAGGCCACTTCTGCTGCTGAAAGCATCCAGGAGGCAGATTAGAAATGGTCTTTGAGTGCATGAAAGGTTATGATGAGGACACTTCACAGTGATTTGCTTCCTCCCTAGAGGCACAAACAGGGAGAAGTGAACTGGCATTGAAACAACAGCAGCAAAAAAAAAAAAAAAAAAAAAAAAAATTCAGTTAAGAAAGAGAAGACAACTAATCCCATTTTAATCATTCAACAGGCTCCAGAGAGAAGCTTCTAAAACTTGGAGAGAAAACAATGTATCTTGGACTCTAGGACCACAATGTTAATGACCCAGGCACATCCCCAGAAGCTTCTGGTATTTTATGTACAATCAAGTCTTTGGGCACCTTAACACCCAAGAGCCTGGTCTCCGGATCACAGGGGCTGCACCATTTTAGGAGTAAAGCCATATGTGCTTATACCACAAGAGCTGGAAGTGCCTAGAAATGCATACTTTCCAAACTTAGCCAATGATTGACAGTGTAGAAACAACACAGGCGCTCCCTCATTCCTGATTGGTACAACTCTGGGGTGTGAAATAACCTGTCCACAGAGGTTCCTGCAAAGTTAAGCCTTTTGTGAACTTTGATTAACATCTTACTCATGCTAGACTTCCTCCCCTTTCTGGGTCCTGGTTCCTTACCCATCACTGACTTTCAGTCTCTCATGTAAATCCTATCTCTGCATGCATACCTGTGGAACTGAAGCTAAGGCAAAGGATCAGTTAACTTTTGATAGATAACAAATGACTCCAAAACACAGGGCTCAAAATAATCACCATTATGGAATTCATGATCAATAATTGGCTTAGTGGGAAGGTTTCTTGGTTTGGTAGATTGTGGTACACTGCAAAAATGGATGTGACAGTGTAAATGGAGCAATGACATAGGAGACTCCATTTTGGATGAGGGAGACACTTTAGAAGCAGACATCTAAAGGGTGCAGAAAACATCAGGCTTCTCAGAGAAATAACAAGGCCCTTACCAAAATAACAAATGCAGCTACAAGATGTGGGCCTCAAGACCAGGACAAGCTAACTAGACCTTCTAGAAGTGTTCTGTTTGAGCAGGAAGGCTATGGACAGGTGGCTGGGTTCAGTGAGAAGATGACTAGGTGCCGACCAATCACAAATATAGTTTCAAGGTAAAATAGTTGGACCTAAGCCAGGTAAAGCCCTATATCACTTCTAGGCTCCAGCTATATTATGCTTTAGCCTTTTCCACTAAGCCCCTCCTATGCAGGGAGATTTGCTATAATTTCAATAAACTTTGAGCTTGCTGTACTCTTAACTCTTGGTCCAGTGTCTTCAATCATCGACTTTGCCAGGACGAAAACTCAAGATCAACGATTCAGTTTTAGTAGTGCATCTCTTCCAGGAACAAGTGGAATCTATTTTCCTATCCCTTTAATTTGGGCTGGCTATGTGACCTGTTTTGACCAGTAAATGTAACAGAAGGACATTGTGTGTATTTTAAGCTTAGAACTTGGGAGACTTGCAGTTTCTACCTGTGCTATTGGAATCTTACCATCACTTGATCACACCCTAGCTAACCTGCTGGAAAATGAGAGATCCCACAGACAGGCGCCATTTATCCCTTCCATTCCAGCTCTGGTTGTCCTAAATCACAAGCCTTAGCCAACTGATCAGATAACCACAGATTTATAAGCAAGCCAAGAGGGCTATGGACAGGTGGCTGGGTTCAGTGAGAACTGAGTTGTCCAGCTCAACTGAGTTGAGCATGGCCTGGAAGAACCACCTTACTGTCCATTCCACATGCCCTCTTATAGAATAGCAAGTTGATAGATGACTGTCATTTTGGAGCCATTCTAGTTTGGGTGGTTTGTCATGTCACAAAACCTGACAAATACAAGCATCTAATTTCAGTCTTTAAGTCTGTGAGGCTTAAAAGCCAGATAGTAGATATTTGTGACATGGGTTTTCTGGTGGGTTGTCATTATTATTATTGTTGTTGCTATTAGAGAAAGGATATCACTATGTAACCCAGGCTAGCCTCAAACTCAAGGCAATCCTCTCACCTCCACGTCATGAGTGCTGGGATTACAGGTTTGCACCACCATGCTGAGCTCTGGGTGGGCTGTTTTACTGGGGTGGTTCTCTAGGCAGGGCTGGGGTGGGCAGCTGGCTGGTTGCAGCTTTGAATGAGGTGCTGGAGTTCAGCATGGGCTTCTACATCTGGCAGGAAATGGATAACAGAATTGGAAACCTATTCTATAATTTCATTCTGACCTGGTACTACTGTGTGGAAGAAGACAACTTGGGGAGCAATGAGATGTCCAGGGACACAAAATGCTAGTACTGGATGAAAAATGAAGGTAGGGAACAGACTCCTTCTTTCTGGGACAGGTGAACAGAGGGGTCTTTTTTTGTATTTCTTAATAATGCTTTTTAGATATTTTATTTTGTTTGTTAAAAAAGTAAACTTTATTTTATAGCATCTATGTTATAATAGAATAGTTTTAGGTTTACAGAAAAATTGAGGGGTTAATACAGAGAATACCCATATACCTCTCACCTGGTCTTCTTTATTATTGGTATATTGTAATACAGTACAAACAATAAGCCAATATTGACACACTATTATGCACTCATGTTCCCACTGTATTAATATTTCTTTAGTATTTATCTAGTTCCAGGATTCTATCATGTTGTCATGTTTCTTTGGACTCTTGTTGACTATGACAAATTTCTTAGACTTTTTTTTGTTTTTGATGACCTTTGGCAGTTTGAGGTGCACTGGTTGGATGTTTTATAGAATCTCTCTCTATTGGAGTTTGTATGATGAAGCAAACAGAGGATTTAAGCTTTGCCAGTGGCCCAGGAGGGAAGTATCTGACACCCACACACTGAAGCCACCCCACTGCACCTGCTTACCCCTCCCCTACACTGTGGGGAGGCAGGCAGGACAGAGTAGGGCAGCAAAGGCAGAATGACAGTGCTGCTCTCCTGGGTGCTATCTCCTGAAGTGTTGCTCTGCTTGCTCAGCAGAGCCACCCAAGTGTCTACCTGTGACTGGACAAGGACTTCAGATGGTTCTGATGGGCAAGTGTGCAACACAAGGCCTGGAAACAGAAGGGTCCTGTGCCAAGAGAAGCCAGGGTAAAAGCAGAGGAAGAGGGAGATGATCAAAGACACTGCTGTTTACAGAAAGGAAAAGTAAATCAAAGGAGGTTAGGAATGGAAATGAGGGACAAAAAAAACCAAGGTGCAAGAAGTCTCATGCCATGGTAAGACTGGCCATGACTGGAGAGCAGCTGGAATGATCTGGGCCAGGTACAGCCCTGGGACCCAATCTCACTATGTATGAATTTAGGATATAGCCTAATCCTTTATTCTATAAAAAAGAGGAAAAGAAGAGCCTCACATAAATGCCTCACAGGACAATGTGAGTCTCTTTTCTTCTCCATAATTAGTGTGCTTTTAAAGTCTTCCCAGGTAACACCTAGTAACCTGCTAAGGAGAGTAGATGCTCACAGGGGTGAGGAGAGAACATGATGAATGGTCAGCTGGGCTTAACATTTATTGAAAGCTGACGCAGTCCCTCTCAGAACATGTGCTGTCATTGCCACTGTTTTTCTAATCTAATAATAAGTCTGTGTCCTAAGAGCTGACATTTGCCCAAGCCCAGCAATTAGAAAACGTCACTTTGCATCTGATATGATTTATGGGGATGGTGGTTTCCCACAGCCTTCATTTAAAATGCTATGCACTGCTCAGGTGGATAAACAATCAGCTGTGGCATTTTCCACTCGCAGCTCTGCCTGTGATGGTTGCCTTGATCTTCTTCTGGGCATCAGCTGAGTGGGCTGTGATGGCCCCTCAGTGGATCTGTGTGTATCTGTGAACCTAGTGGGGATCCGAACTCCCTGTACAGGAAAGTCCCTATTCCTGATTCTCTGCTGTCTCACGCTGGTATTCAGACCTTTGGAACCACTTGGAGTGGAGCATATCCATGTGACCTGGGAGCTCTCTCTGTCTCTCTCCTTCACACACACACACACACACACACACACACACACTCATAGACTCACACATAAATTCAGGAGCAATTTTATTATTATTGTGCTCTCCTGAAATCCACCGTGAATGCCAAATGGTGCAATCTGAGGTGGCAGGTTGATGTCAGCAACCATCATGCTTGCACATAGGAGTATGAGTGAGTGGCAGCTGAGAACATCTGCTTTGGAAGTAGCCAAGATGAGGTCAACATTGGATCAGCTACAGTATGTGACCTCTTTAATTATACTGGGTTTGCTATATAATGAGGAACATCTAAGTACTTATTTCCTAAAGTGTTAGGGGCTAGAAAGTGAGAGAAGTGGGACATGTTGGTCCAAGGGGACAAACTGTCAGCTATAAAATGATTAAGTTCTGAATAGCTAATATACAACATGGGCGGTGATAGATGTGTTAATTTGATTGTGATAACCATTACACAATGTGTATGTATATCATGCATTGTCTTATTCATTTTTCATGCTGGACATAAGCCATGAATGGGTCATAAATTTCATCTGCTGCATTGTGGCTAATATTTTTAAAAGGTGACAGACAAAATAGAAAATATCACAGTACATTGAATATAACTAGGCTAAGTATTTATAGCATGTTCTATTTTCAAAAATAGGCACAACTATCTCTCCTCATTTCATGTGCTCTTCTAGAATGGAACGTTCCTGCTCTGCCATCCAGAAGTGAGGTCTATTTCTTCTATTTCTTTTCCTCTTCAATCTGGGAAGTCCTAGGATTTCTAGGAGCAATAGAATGTGACAGAAGTGAAGCTGTGATTTCTTAGGTTGTTATAAAAACTACGTGGCATTTGTTTTGCCAACTAGAGCCCTCGAACTTGTATCCCTGAGCTGTCTTATAGCAAGATAAAATGACTCGAGGCTGCCATTGTGTGAGGAAGCTCAAGCCATGTGGAGAGGCCATACATCAGTGTTAAGGTCAGTAGACAGTTCTAGACCTTGAGTCAGCCCAGCCAGGCACCAGACAGATGGATGGAACCATCTTGAGATTCTTCTAATTCACCTACATGGAGACGGATTAGTATCCATTGGATGGATTTAGGTGATACCACAAGGAGCAAAATTATTGCCTAACTAGATCCTGTCTGAATCCTCACCCACAGAATCAATCCATTAGTAAAACTCGTAAAATACAGTGGTAAATGTTTTAACCCTATCAATCCTTTTTGGATAGCTTGTTACATAATTACAGCCAGTTCAGTGTCATTTGTGAAATTCTTATTTAGGTATGTTTACTGGGTTACAAACTAAAATTGTTTTCATTGGGTCTGCTACTTAAAAAAATGCATGGCTCAAGTGGTAGTGCACCTGTTTAGCAAGCATGAGACCCTGAGTTCAAACCCCAGTACTGCCAAAAGAGAGAGGGGGAGAGGAGGGAGAAAGAGAGAGAGAGAAGTATTCTGTGGCCATTACATGTTTTCTCCCTTATCCCAGTCATATGCATAAACCTGGGCAAGTTACTTAACCTCTCTGTACCTCTGTTCTTAATTTGCACCTTGGGGATAGTAAGACCTACCTTACAGTGATGTTGCAGAGTATAAACAAGTCACCTTTTGCAAAGTTCTCAGAACTGTGCCCAGAATCAGGCAACCCCTGTGTAAGTGTCCTTTAAATAGAATATGCAAGTCACAAGATGGGAATTATCTTTACAGTACAGTTAAGGGGGCTGGGGTGAGAAAAAGTAACTGACTTTGCTGGAGCAGGGTTAGTAGTAGAAGCAGCAAGACATAAGGCTGATGTTCAGTGAGTGTTCTTTGTTGCAGTTCTTTAATGTCAGTAGGCGCCTGAAGCCCTGTATTCAACATTGTAAAATTGGCACCAGTGCATTCTATAATGGCCCGTCACAGTCTGAGGGGCCCAGCTCAAAAGAGCTGTTTCAGGTCATTTGCATCTCTGGTTGTCAACAAGTGGCTTATTCTGCTATCAGGAACCCGAAGGTCTCTGCACTGTTGTTATTAATTGGGTGGTTCCTGCCTAAGAAATTCTTGGCAACCCAACTCCCACTATCACCGCACCTCCAGAGCAGGGTGAAGAGTGGCTTTGTGGGGATGCCTTCTCTTCACTGTTCTTCTCTTTGGTAGCAGTAACTCCTGTTGCAGTCAAGAGATGTTGTCCTGGTAGGTTTCTCTGTCTCACTGAAACAAGTGTCTAAGCCAAACTGTGTCAGGGAAATTGGAACTGGATTAAATGTAAAAAATGAATTTCCTCTTAATATCAGCAAATACCTACAGCATATTGACCCTGTCTGAAGTGACTTCAGTACCATCAGACTCAGATGCTACAACAGCACTCATTTGGGAACTGCATGTCTAGTTGTCAAACGAGAAACTTAAAATCCAAGACTTACACACTTGAGGCAGCAAGTGTGTAATTATTCTGCAAATAGGATGAGCAGAAACATCTTATCTGTGACTATCCTCTCCCCACCAGGTTAGTCCAAGTATCCATTTAGCCCAGTCATTAAGGTGGCACTCTGAGTCAGTTGCCACTCACTTTTCAGACACATGACAGGGATGTGCATCAATTTCAGTACCTAGAGAGCAATGACAAAAGGTCCCTGCTGTATTGACACAACAAAATTCTAGAAAGGATAAGAAGATGAATTTTTTTAGCAGAGACATGAGTGTGTGCACAGAGGCCTCCCTCTGAGCTTCATTCACACAGGTCTCTGGACATTGCAGAGTTTGGGGAGAGGAAGAGAGAAGGGCAGGGTGGGATTTATCAGACCACATCAAAGAAGAGAAGCAAATGTCACTGAGAAGGCCAGGTGATCCCAGGAGCCCATCAGCCAAGTGAGCTTAAACAGGCAAGTCCATTCCCCACGTCTGACTTGGGAAAACAAGGTGGCAGTTACTTGGCTTTGGGTAGAGGCTGACTGAGAAGGTAGTCACCTTTTGGGCTCCATCTCCAGGGCAGAGCAGCTTGCTGTTCTACATGGTATGCTTTGGGCTCCACATCCTTTCCTGGAGGTGCAGCCTGTTGCATTGCAATCACATTTATTGATGTGCAGACCTCCAATATATGCCTAAAAATCCCCTGGGGGTTGTTTTGAAATGTGAACCATCAAATCAATAAACAAGTTTGTCCTCTGCTTTGTGTTGATACAGAGAAAATCTGAGACATCCCTCTTGCTTTTGAAGTCTTGTAAGTTTAATACAATAAACCAGGAGAAAATGATAGAAAGGAAAAGCTATGGTATTTAGGGAAGATCTGATGAACAGAAGGCTTGAGCAAGACTTTGTAATTTTCCACTTATTAAAATTCAAAGTAGGAACCATAAGAACAGCCAAGCAAAGCCTCCTGCCAGAGACTGGAAATCTTTCTTCCTTAGTTGGAAGCCTTGGGCTCATCTTGCCCTTTGCTATGAGTAAAGTTGTCAGCAGAGGTTTAATATCTTTGCTTATGAGTTCACAGTCTTGGCTTTTGATAGCTTTAAATCAAGGCTGCTAGAAAACCTTACAAAGTGCAAGAAAATGTTTGCTAAATTCACCTACAGAGGAGGAAAGTAGACCCGCGGAAGGAAAATCTGTGTTCCACCATGACAGCTCTTTGGCTTGGGAAAGGGAATAGGGATACTTGCTCTTCCTCAGCAGGGGAAAGGGTATCTTTATGAAATGCTTGAGGGTCCCCTGGAGGAAGGGGTGTCATTAGCACCTGGAGCCTACCAGTAGGGGAGACGGTTTGGCTCTGGAGCTGTGTATTACACTGGAGCTACCCGGAGACATCAATTATCAAGGCGAGTCATTAACATATATCACGAGGATGCTCAGCCTTGGCAATCACCATAATTAAGTGTGCACACTGAATCGGTGCTGATTAAGTGGCTTCAGTTTATGGGTATGACGCCTAATGATTGCTCTCTTCAGTGAGTAAGATGTGTTGAGCTTCAGAGGGAATTCCTGGACTCTTGACAGGAAGTACACTGAAGCCACACCATCTGGGGAGGAAGCTCCCCCTTTAGTTATCTTCCAAGAGCAAAGGAAAGTTTTCTAAGCTAGGTTTATGCCCAAAGGTGCCCAGGTGCCAGGCAAGAGGTGACTGCTAGCAAGTCCAGCCTGACTTCTGTAATCTGATGACACCAGCATTTGTTTTCCTGAAAAAGTATCAAAGGAAGGTTTCAAATTTTTCTAAACAACTCCATAGGATGCTAGAGCTAACTATTCACCAGAAGAGGTAAGAGAAACAAATGACCCACGAAGTGAAAAGTAGCACTGTGCTACTGCCCCTTGTCCCTATCCCCAGTCTTGTCACTGCACACTGCATTAAGCTGACTCCATGATTACCAATAGACATCCACTTGTTCCCCCTGACTTTACCTTGTAGACTTGAAAATGAAGCCCTATGAATTCCCTTTTTTCTCTCTCTCTTTCTTTCTGTCATAACCATTCCTTTTGCTCAAAGAGAGGACCACCACTCTGTAAGACACCAGCCTGGAAGCAGGAAGTCATCACTATGAGCACTTCCTGGTTTCTCACTGCCCCACCTCCTTCCCAAGGCCAAGTCTTTCATTACTGTCTTTCTGACAAATCTACTTCCCTCTGTCTTCACTGCTAGGACTTTAGCAGGATCCTTGTCTTGAATCTCAACTGCTTAATTTTCTCTTTGGAGACTCCTTTTATTCTTTTGAAGTCACAATTCAATTTGTTCAGCCACCACAATGAATTTGTCTTATACAAATATGATTCATCTCTTGTTTAAAATCAGTGTCTTTCAATTCCTTGGGTATAAAACAAAAATGTAGTTGATTAGCTTAAAGTTCTTCCATGATCAGCACATGTCTGCATGTGCTCCAACCATAGAGGAGATCTTGAATGTCTCAACTCTCTTTAACTTTTGTGTTCCTGGCAAGGGAATACAGAGAGGATTATGTTGATTGATGAAAGTCTTCAGAGGCTTCCCATTGCTCTTAGAATAAATTTCCATACATTTTTGCTTTGAAGACTTAAAGCACAGCTGTAAAAGTTTGTATTTTTTGTGTGTGTTCTTTGATTCCTCTGCTAAGTATAGTTCTTACGAGGGCAACAGTTTTGTTTTTCTGTTTGTTGGTTTGAATCTTTCTCCAGTCTTTCTGTTTGTTAGTTTGACTCTTTCTCCACTGTTTTCCCCTAATATTAATATATTATCTGGCTGATATTAGAAGCTCAATAAGTCATTGTTTAATGAACTCAGGCATTTTGCATCCTTTTAGACTTTTATTAGTATGCAGGTATAGCATCAATGTTTGATGAAAAATGAAATAGCCATGGTATCTGGTTAGATACTGAGGTATGGAGGCTTGTCTAAGCCAGACTCTGTCTATGCTGGCTTATTTTATTCAACATTCATTCTGATTTGGTGTAAATGCAATTTACACCAAATTTCCTCTTTGTTCTGTGCAATTTCCTATCTCAGGGACAACTGAGAAAGGAGTGAAATGGCCAAATCTAGAATATTTTAACAACACTTGTGGGTGTGCCCTCTCTACTTGTTTTCCTTTTCCTCCCAGACCTAGCTTTAGCCAGCTGCCTGATCTCTGTGCCTTTGTGTATCCAACCACCCACCTGATTAGCTGAGATGAGGTGAGACAAGCCAGGAGAAGCCAAAATCAGAAGAGAAGATTTAAGAGCTTCAGAATGCAGAGTTCTCTGAGCAGTCATTTCTGTTTCAAAAGAATGTGGGTTCAACCTTCATTCCCTCTTGAGTATTGCAAATTGACCATGCAGCAGTGGCAGATATCACAGCCAAACACTTAAGTCATATACTTTGTGTCATCCTGGTGAGGATGATTTGAGGAAATTCTGTACAGCAGTAGACCCTTGGCAGGCTATAGCTATGGTTCCTGGGGACTTTTGTGCAAGTCTGAGCATTGTAACAATTGCTCATTGCTCTTATTCAAAAGTTTTTAAATTTTATTTTTGTTGCTCCTTGGATGTACTGTAGAAATAAATAGCATTTGTTCCTTCTCCCTATAGTTTAATATATCATCAATTCTCCTTGGCTGATTAATAATCTTTAGTTAACATCTTATCTAGTAACCATGGATCAGCCACCTGCTCCTTTCTCCTCCTAACTCCCCTTTCCATCACTTATTCTGCAGCTTGTATCTTTGACATCTGTCTGTCCCATGCTAGAAACTTTAATCTTGGTCTGTGTTTCATTCCACATCCTGTCAATCATTCTACCCCTTGATAATTCCTGGACCATGCACCTTTTGCCAGATCCTCAAGAGCACTTACTATATTCATGGCAATAGGTCCTAACTTGACTGCTTTCTGCAAGCCAGGAACATTGCCTATCTCACTTATGATGCACTCCTGGTTTCCAGTCCATTGTCTTGTATAGTTTAACCACTCAGCATATTTGATTTTCTTTTAAAATGTGATCTCTGTATGTTATCCAAGTTTGTCTTGGTTTCCTGTATTTAAGTGATCCTCCTGCCTCATTCTCTCTAGTATTAGGATAAGAGGTATGTACCACCATGCCCTGCTTTAATGTGTATCATTTGATGATGGATAAGTGTTCCTTGTACTGGGATCTGTACCTCCAGCTTATCCCCTCACTGTCTGTTCCACAGCCTCCGATGACTCCCTATCACCCACAGAATAAAATACAGACTCATTACATGGATATGCAGGCTTTCAGTCTTTTGACTTGGTTAATTTTACACTGTCATCACTTACCACTTTTCTGCATAAATTCTCCATGCTGGACACTGAAAACGCCTGTTCTTCCCTGAGCACAGAACAGAATACACTATTTCCTCTCCTCTTGGCAGATGCTATGTGCATTGCCACTTTTCTATTTCCAAGTCCCTTATTTCTTCCTCTTTTGAAATTCTGATCATTTTTGAAGATCTAGTTCAGTTGTCCTTTTGCTGATCAAACTTTCCATGAACCATCCTTCCAGGCATACTCAAGAGTTGTTTTCACTAAAATCTACCTCTCTTTTAGAAGTTACCACAGAACTTCATTAGTATTATTACTAATCATTAGTACAATTTCTACCGATTTGTCTCTTTGAAAACATTCTGATGAATAATTGGTGTATAGCCTATATTATTCTTCCCTAATTATTAAAGTTGTCTTGCTACTCCTCTCTTCCATATTATGATAATATTTTGCAGTCTAGTTTTCTTTCTCTATCACTCCCTAGTGACAGAGAATTCAGTGTTTTGTGGCAGAGGCACTAACAGGATATTAGATCTGTGTATTTAAATTTCATTTCATACCTCCAAATCCTTGCTTGTTAGTACAAGACAGTCTAATAACCCTACATTCTAAAGTGATGTGTGTCTTAGATCTCTGAAGAGATTGCAAGGTGGTTTATTGATTAAAGCCCAGCATTGAAATATGTATATGAAGAAGAGGCAGAGGGATAGGACTACTTTTGACATCATGTGTTACATACATACCTCAAACCCAAAAATAGGAAGTGGAGGTGAGTTTCTGATTTTCACTTCAACAGGACCAGGCAGAGAACCTTATGGAAGTCCTCTGGAGTGTGCATAGGCACAGGGATAGAATGTGACTCACACAAGGAGGAATCAAAAGGTGAAGGGTGTGGAAATGTTCTTACCTTTGAGTGAACAAAGGTGGCTTTGCAGGGGACAGCTGGATGTCCATGATGGCAGGGGAAGTAGACTATGTTTCAATACTTAATGGAGACATTCTGGGATCCCATCCAAGAAAAATACAGGGACAAAGGGATGTTAGAAAGATAACCTGCAGAAGCCAGGAGGAAAGAAAGGTGTCAAAAGGGGCCCAGTTACAGGATGTATACGTGAAAGACTACAAAATTTCAATGACAAATTAAAGATCTAAATATACGGAAAGATGTTCAACATTAATGAATCAGAAGACTCAAAATCACTAAAATGTCAATTTTTTCAAACTTGATCTACAAATCCAACATAATCCCAATGAAAACCCCAGTAAGGTATTGTGTCACTATTGACAAACCAATTCCAAAGTTTATATAGAAACTCAAAAAACTCTGAATAGCCATACTGAATGAAGAAGAGTGACAAAGTCCCACAGTCAGATTACCTGACTCCAAGACTCCAGTGATTAGAATGGATTAGATTAGCATGGTACTGGTGAAATTATAGACACAGATGAGTAGAACAGAGATCGAAAATAGATGCACAAATATTTTCAGCTGATCTCTGGTAACAACAGCAAAGGAAATTCAATGAAGAAAGGAGACTAAAAAATGCTTTTGGGAAACTTGGACATCCATATTTTTAAAAAAATGTTGAACCCAGACATAGAACCTTTACCTTTGACAAACATTAACTTAAAAATCAATCATTAACATAAATGTAAATTAAAAAAAATTTTTATTACATTATTGTTGTACAGGGGGTACATTGTGACATTCACAAAAGTTCTTACAATATATCATAGATATCATAGTTGAATTCACCCCTCCTTTATCCTCCTTCCCCTAAATGTAAAATTTAAAAATATAAAACTTAGAAGAAACACTAACAGAAAATTTATACGTTGTGTTCAATGATGAGTTTTTAGGTACGATACCAAAAGCATGATGTGTGAAAAAAAATTGATAAATTAGACTTTATTAAAATTAAAAAGTTGTGTGGGATGGTGATGTCTATAATCCAAGCTCTTATAAGACTGAGGCAGGAGGATTGTGAATTTCAGGCCAGCCTGGGCTACAAAAAAATCAATACATCTGTTCCATGAAAGATTAAAAAATAGACAAATGGTTCTTCTGAGGCAAGTGTTGTACACTTCCATACCCCCATCCATTTGCTTTTAGTTTGTTTTTCAGATAGGGTCTTCTGCTAAATTTTCTCAGGCCAGCATTGAAATGTGATCTTCCTATTCCTCTGGAGCAACGAGGATTACAGGTGTACATCACCTGGCTCAGCCTAGGCCCTACTCTTAAAGGATCCTCCACTTTAGTAGTGCCACTCTGGGACCAAGACTCTAGCACATGAAACTTTGGGTGACACACATCATATTCAAACCATAGCATCATGAAAAGACATGTATGAATCTTAATTGGATGCTGCTAAATGAAAAAAAGACAGCCTGAAAAAAGCACATTCTATATAAATCCAGTTGTATGACTTTTTAGAAAGGCAAAACTATAAAGATAGTAAAAAGATCAGTGGTCACCAGGGACTTGGGAAAGGATTAAATAGTTGGAGGATGGCATTTTGTATAGTGGAGAAAAGTAAGACATGGTAATGGTGAATATTACTGGAAAGTTTAGTGCTGTTGTATATCTTGGTACTTGCACTCAGCAAGAGAATTCAGGCAAGATGTGAAAAGTAGTAAAAGTAATAGTAGAATTTATTAGGAAAAGAATTTAGTAGAATAGGATAAAAGTGAGAAGTGGGAAAAAAGGGAGAAACATTTCCTGTTTCCCACACTGGAAATGGGAGCAAAGACTCAACATGGTGGTCCACATCTCTTAGTCTTGTACTTTCAGAGCTAGAGGAATATGCATGGTCATTAAGATATTGGATCTGGGTGGCCAAGATGGCTACCAAAACGGGGAGGTGTCCTTGAGGCCTACTTAAATGACAGGGTCAAAAAGTGTGCATTAGGACTTCCACTTGCTAGATGCTTTCATCCTTTTTCCTCCCTTCACCCATCCAAGGAGGCTTGGAGCTTGTTAATATCTCAAAGAGAAAATCAAAGTCCTGTTGTTGTATCTTAAACATCTGATAGGAGATGTGAGGAAGTGGCTAATTGCTCTGTTTTTTTAGGTTTTGCTTTCTAGTTTCAATGTCTGAGTCTGGTCCTTTTACTATTTATTAAAAAAATATAATTTTTCTGTCTCCTCATCTATCTATCCTGCCTCATCCATTACTCATGGATCACTGCTACTTAACAGTGAAGACAGAACATACGCATTTTTCAACATTTTTTATCTTTACAGTGCAAAAAGCAAACCTCAATATATGTATATTTTAAAAAGAGAGAAAGAAAACATCATATTACAGATTCAGAATCTTATGTTAGAATGCACAACATGACAAAAAGATCTAAAAAAAATTAAAGTGGTTTATATGGGGGAGACTTGACTGATATAATTGGAAATATACTAGTGATTCCTGGTTTTAGGAAGGTACCCACAACATTCTCCATGAATGACAAAGACACTGGGTACAAGTTAAGTAGGAGTCTTCCTCCTCCCTGATTTCAACTCTGAGGGCCGTAAATATCTATTTTTGATTGCAGGTCTGAGTTGGAGCTAGGAAATATCAGAAAAGCCAACAGTGTAAGCTCCTCAATCCTGGGCATTCAAGTTTGGCTCAAGGCAAAGTTGGGAGGAGCTAGGAAATATCAGAAAAGCCAACAGTGTAAGCTCCTCAATCCTGGGCATTCAAGTTTGGCTCAAGGCAAAGTTGGGAGTTGATGGAAGCTGACACACACTGGTTAGTGGCTACTGGTATTGGGTCTGGAGACCTAAAGGGCTGATGAGTGAGTTTTCCATCCCCCATGGAAAGCACTATGATTCCTGCATCCTGAGAAGGAGTTGTAAATCTGCATTCCTGCATCCTGAAGAGGAGATACAGGGTCTCATAGATCTGCCACAGTGTTGAGCAAAATGCTTTCAAGATTGTTTCCCAGTCCCCAATAACGGGCAAACAGATCAGCTCATCTAAGAGAGCTTGGGAATACTTGGCCAATGAAAAGAGCCCACCTAACCCTTACCCAAACCCAGAGTTAAAACATCCATAAAAGCCCGAGCCTTTACCTGAGCAGGGAGCCATCAGTTTCTGGGCTCTGCTGTGCTACTCTAGCTGTAGCCTTTTCTTTCTCTCTAATAAATCCTACTTTGTGAATCTGCCTTGCCTTGCAAGTCAAACAGCTGCCTCACGAACTAGTTCTCTGCCCTGTGAAGGTAAGAATCCTCGACACCAGCCTGCAACATTTCACACAGGCAAGTAACAATGGTAAGCAGCTGAGGCTATGGAAGAAAAGCCCTCCCAGGCAGAGGGAACAGCCATTGTAAACACCTGAGATGTGATGGAAAGTCTGCATTTGAGGAGAAGTTGGAAAACTGAAAGCTGGGGCTAGACTAATCTAGGGGACAGAAGGATGAGCTGTAAGAATTGGGCCTGCCAAGTGGCCAGCATGAGGTTCAGAAAGCATGCTGGAAGCATGAGATGGTTTTGAACTTTGTCCCACCAGTGATGGGAGGTCACTGGAGATAGGAGTTGAAGGGATAAGTTTCCTAAATCAAAATTAAATCCCAACTTTGACTTTCCCCAAATAAAGACCAATTTATTAGCACTTTACAATATTCATTGAAAGTATAGGATGGAATCATTTTTTAATCATTAAAACTGATCTCAGATTTGCATGTCTTACCAGGATCAGCCAGCTCTTAGGTGGATTTAAACATGATGTTCATATAGGAATTGGTGGTCCTCAGGCTGAGAACGATAGCCTTGAGGCAGGCTAGAGTTAGGGAAAGTTCAGGATTCATAGAAAATATATGACTTAATATTGTCTGTGTACAGGTTGCCTACTACACCTGTCCCAGGGATGGCTTCACCTGGATTGGGAACCACCCATGCCCCTCCACACAGATTGATTATTGGATGGGAAACACCTGATCCTTCCCTTCCCATAGGTTAGCATAGGTTTCAAATGTATCTGGAGAAGAGAACCATGTGCTCTCTGCTTCCTGGCTTCCATATGTATTTTCCTTCCCTAACTTTTAATAAACCCCAGTTACACCCACGTGTCCTGCTATGGATTCTTACACACAGGACACAGGACTTTGGAAATCTTTTGATCACAGACTCCATCAAAGTTGTTAACAACCACAAGTGCTATTATAGGACAGGTGGATATCTGGCTATTGGCAAGTTCAGGGCTGTGGGTGGCTCTGTCTGCCCTGCACTCTGCCCTAAGTCCCAGGTACAGAAGCCATGCTAGCATAATATTCCATGGACACATTTACCCTATATTAGCAGCAGCCCCAGAAATTGCCTTGCACTGATTCCTATGTTTTCTTCTATGGAGATCACCCTTTAGATGAAGGCTCCAAGATCAGTATGCCCTCAGGACCTACTGTTGCTCTCTCCCACCCCCATTTCAGCCTCCAAATTTGTAGGCCCACATTGATATGCAAAGCTGGTGATTCTTGCAGCCAAGCTCCTTTATTGTAAAATCACAAGGAGAGTGAATTTGAGCATAGAATGACAAAGATTATTCAAGGCACCCTGCTTAAGTGCTGATAGCCCCGTCTCTGCCAATCCCATTCAAGAGTCATCTTGGTCCTGCTCCTCCTTTTTCCTTTTGTCCCACAGAGTTACTGTTCACTGACTACCTACTTTCTAAGGAGGATTTCTGGTGGTCACAGAACTGAGCAGCTAGACACTCAGAAGGAGAGGAGAAAGTAACCTGACCTTCAATAAGGAAGTCTGACCATCTCCTGTGACTCATTGCCTAGAATTTAGGTAATATGAAGCTCTTGGAGGCTCTCAGGAGGGAAAGAAGCAAAATTCAGGCTCCTTCAGTGAAGATGGATAGATGTTCCCTTTTAAGCACAATGTAGTCTCAAAACAAAGGAACAGAGTCCACATGCTCCCTGAGACCCTTCTTTTCCATGAGGGTCCAGGAAGAGGAATCTCATTTTCTGCCAAAACAAGCTCATCCCTCACAGCAGTAAAATGTGTTTAATACAGTGAGCCTATTGATCTACGTACACAGACACAAATTCAGCCCTTGCCTCAGTCCAGGCTCAGTCATAATAATAATAATTTGTGAATACAACAGTTGGAATTAAAGTCCCTCCAGTGGCAAAAACAGACACACAAGAGACAGAAAATCTTGATAAGGCAATTTTCTCTTAATCAAGATGGTACAAGCATATGCTCACTCCTTCTAAGCAAACAGGCAAACACAAAATGGCTGACAGTGGCACCTCTTATATCCCTGATGCAGTTGTACCTGCCCATTATCTGGGATTTGTCCAGGTCAAAAGTTTACAATGGCTCCCGATTGGCTAAAAGGGTTGAGGGATGGGTTAGGGCATACAGCTTGGTAGGCAACAGAGTCATACAGGAATCCAGAAGAAGAAGAAGCAAGGACCCTTTAAACATGTAAGTCATCTAAGATGGTGACTTGAGGAATTTTTAAGTAATCTAAGAGGGTAACAAATACTTTGATAGAAAAGATCATTTTTCTTACAATTTCTTTTCTTCAAACTCATTTAGGAGCCATTGGCTCTCATGTTCCTAAGTTTTTAATAGAAACAAGTTATTTTAGTAGGGCGGGGTGATTATTTGGTGAGGGCTGTCTCAATTAACTGCTGTATTAGTCCTTAGATAAGGAATTTTGTGGCATCCTACTAAAATTAAAACTCTGGCCACTACAATCAAGTTGGTTAAAATTGAGGTCATCTAGCCCTTTCATCATCCAAACTATTTTTCCTTTAAGTCAGTGAAGGATCATTTATACTTGAGTTTTCAGCTAGCTTGTTAGATAGAGAAGTTAATCCTTGTAGGGTCTTAGTAATAGTTCCATCAGGGGCTGTATTATTTGGTATATATGTGCAACACAAAACTGCAATCATTATGCAAACTTCTCTCTTTTTGGTCAACATCATGTCTAATGCTAGCCTGTTCTCCCAAGCCATCTGGCTAGTTGGTACCAATTGCTCTGCTATTCCTTTGATAGCATCCCTGGTATAGTTGACAAACTTTGTTGGTTGTAATAAATATAATTAATCCAGTCAATGTTTTTATTTATAGTGAACCACTAGAAGAGTACTGATTCAAATCCAGCTTCAATTTGATTTCTGGCTTTAAATTCATTTGGCACCCTCTAGGAACCCCAGTGGCATCAATGTAAGCATGGGGATCAAAGGAGCCACTGTGGTTGGCTGCAGTGTCTATGTCTATGTCTCTCTTTTTTGTAGATGTTGTGGCATGGGCTGGGGATATAAATACTAGGGTGAAAAAGATTGCCAGCTGCACCAAAGTACAGGTGCCTGCCCAGTTACATGGGAGAGTCTCTAGGAAAGGTCCTCTGCCATACCACCAGACATCAGCTCTGCCCACTGAGAGTTGGACTGGTTTGTGAGGCTTTTGAAGTACTGCCTTTCACTGCATCCCATCAGGTTTCCCATATTTGCCAATCATCCCCCCTGTCTGGTGAGACATGAAGTATAATTGACATCTAGGGTGGGTGGCCTAATACTCCTTGGGGCTGACCTGCAGGACCTCTGGCCTCTGGGAACAGTAGTGATAGCAACTGGCAGGATTTGTTGCCCCAAGCCTTGGCATCCTGAAACACAGCCAACGTGCAATTCATTCTATCTGGGTCTAAGGATGGCCCTAATAAAAACAGGACCACCTGAGATTCTGGTCTCCCAGTAGTACAAACATAGCAATCACTCTTATTTAATGTGTGGACAAAATATTTTCTCCATTCCACCCAAGCATTTGCATCCCCATACCTGATTTTAATAGCCTCAGTGTGTCTTAGGTCCTTGACTTCTACTACGGTTACCTGAGTTCGACACTTGTATAAACATGGAAGTAACATTGGAGCAGAGGTAGAACTGGTTGTCCTGAGAGGGTCTGGGAGCTAGATGGAGCTCAAGGTACCTTAAAGGGTTTGTTCCTGAGACATATGCCCCCAACCCATATTTATGAAATGGATGTTTCTTTTGACATACTCCAAGAGCTTTTTATGACCAATCTAAGTGGGTCACACTGTTTATCTTTGCAAGGAGAGGGGTGTGTCCAAAACAGCTGTAATTTTGACTGTAGTCTTTTAAAATACTGTCAATTATTTTGTATGGTGGAAATCAGTCTTTCCAGTGCCTTGGGGTCTAGTCTGGCCCTTAGGATTTTCATAAAAGGGAGAAGTGTTTTCTTTGTACCCAGTGTTCCACCCCACATCTGTCCACTCTAGATAGATACCAGGCTTCCCTGTGGGTCTCGGGATGTGATACATATAAAGGAAGTATCCTTGGAGTTGAAGTTGGGACATATGGTCTCCACAAGGAAGGATCTGGCATGCATTGAATTTAACAATTAAAGGAAAAGTAATCTGAGTTACATTAATAATAAGGATACCATTTCCCAAATGAAAGACTATAGTCTTTTAAAAGTCACTTTGGTATTACCTGGTTGAGTGGGGGTGTCTTCTTTACTCGTGTGTGATGAGTCCACCCCCACTCTATGGTCTGGATGGCTGTTTCTGTGGTCAGCAGAACCAGGAAGGGTCCTTCCCAAGTTGGTTCATGCTTATTTTCTTTTGAGGTCTTGATCAGTGCATAATCACCAGGCTGGTGCAGGTGAACAGGAAAGTCAAGTGGAGGAGCCTGTGCTAACAACCCCTTTTTCCTAAGAGAAAGTAAGGTAGAGACAATCCAAGTATATAATTTTTGAGGAAATAGTCTTTGATTTCAAAGGTAGGCACATCAGCAACAGAGCTAAGGTAAAGAAGACCATAAAGCACTTCATAAGGGTGCTGGTCAATGTCCTTTGAGAGGCCATCCTTATCCTGAGTAGTGCTATGCTAAGGCATTTAATTCAAGGTAATCTGGTCTCTAAGACTAATTTAGAGGGCTGATGTTTAAGAGTCTGATTTAGAGCAAACAATGCACAAGTCTGTGCTGACCAATTGTTAGGAAGTCAGCCTGATTCTGTTATTGTCAAGGCCTACTCATTATGTCTTTTTCCCTTATTTACCTGAGAGGATTCACTCACAAAGAAATGGAACCCAGACCAGAAAGGAGTTTCCCCAATGTCTGGCCTTACTTTTGTCTGGTATTCAGTAATAGCTAAGCACTTATGTGTGGGGCTCCTCCTTCTTGCTTTCCTTTCCAAGAAAGTGGCTGGATTTGGGGCCTCATCAGTAGTAAGAGTCAGATTATCCTTTTATAAAAGCAAGATAACCTCATACTTTAGGATCCCAGAATCTGTCAGCCATCTACCCAACTTCTGGTTTAAGATTGTCCTAACTTGATGGGTAGTGATAATAATTAGGTTTCCCCCAAAGGTGATTTTCCTACTTTCTTTGGTTAAAAGGGCTGTAGATGCTACTGGCTGAATGTACTCAGGCCAACCTCAGATGACAGGATCTAGGAATTTAGATAAGAAGGCCACATGTTGACACTGACACCCATGTTTTTAGGTTAGCACCCCAAGGGCAACTCCCTTCTTTACACTTACAAAGAGGTGAAAAGACTTTTCAAGAGAGGGCAAGGCTAGCCTCAGGACTGTAATAAGGGCTTGTTTCAGCTCATCTACTTGTTTTATCTCCTTAGGGGTCCAAAGAAGGGAGTCTGGTCCCCCTTGGGTCAATTTGAGATATAAAGATTTAGTTTTAAGGGCATATGAGTCTATCCACAAACAGCAATATCTAACTAAACCAAGGAACTTTCTCAATTCTTGTTTTGTTCCTGGGAGAGGGAGACCAATGATTCCTTCTCTTCTTTCTGGACCAATCCTTCATGTGCCCTTACTGATCAAATGTCCCAGATATTTTACTTCAGTCTCAGCAAATTATAACTTATTCTCTGAAATATGAAGTCCCTGGTTTCCCAGGAAATTTATAAAGCCAATGGTTGGGTTAAATCACCTCCTCCTGATTTTCCCCTCATTAGTAAATCTCTCAAGTCTCATATTTTCTCAGTGCTCTGGGGTGTTGTTATCCCATCAGGTGTTTTGATCAAGAGGCTTACAACATCAGCCACCAGAATACCTTGTCCCAGGGGATGTTCGCCCTCCCAGATAGCCATTGCCGCTCTGTGGATCATGGCTCTTTCCTTCCCTGAGAAGAGAATTCCCAAAATAGACATTAACTCAGTCCAAGTATATATCTGTGGTCCCAGAAGTTGATCAGCCTGTTCTGAGACCCTTCAGGGGTCACAACTCCTTTTTAAAATTTCAGACCTCAGAGCTGATAAGAGGGGCATTTACAAACTCAATTTCACCTCCTCTTAGGGAAACCTCCTGAGAGAAAAGAGGGAGTGGAGTTTTTCTTCTTCAGACTGAGGAAAAGGTAGATTCTCAATGTCTTTAAGACAGTGTTCTAACTACCTTTGAAGACGCAGTATGGAGGCATTTTGGGTAGGGAGGGAAAGGAGTGGAGATGGAAGGATTAGGAGGGGGAGGTGGAGAGGCAGAAGCCTGGTGTGGCAGTGCAGGGCCAGCTCTGGCACCTAAGCTGGAGGAACAGCAGGGTTATGGGGGGTGGGGGGAGGAGAGTAAATCCCAGTTAGAAAGGATTTTGAGTTTTTTTTTTCATTTTGTCCTTTGTCCTTTTATTTAAGTGGAAACAGGACTACAAGACTCTGTCTCCAACAGAGGGCATATTCCATCTCCTCTTGAGTGACTGGGTTTTTGTTGTTTACATGTTCAATTAATAGTTGACAGATCCAGTCTTCATCAGACCCAAATTTTGGCTAAAAAAACCCAAAGGCTTTAGGATTGGTTCTTGGGTCCAGATAAAACAACAGTATTTAACCATTCTTTGTTTCTTTTTCCCTTTAGTGGGAAGAGGTGTTATCATTCCAATATTTTAACATCTTCCCTAGGGGGCTCTCAAAGGGTATTTTATTCTGGGTCTTTGTTTTCTGTTCCCCCTCTTTGCTGCCCTTATTTACCATTTCTCTCTTCTGGTCAACTGTGCTCTATCAGGAGCTTAACCCCCCTGCCCCCCAACCTTGCTTCGGAGATTTCTTGTGCTCTGATTCTCTTTTGCTCTGTCTGTCTCCAGCTGCATCCCTTGTGGGAGCTTGAGGCACCTCTTGGTAGCTGGCAGGTCAGTATAAATTGTTGACCTGGATTAGATTCAAGAATTTAATCCCTTCATGTCACCTGACTCATCTCATTCACATATCACACAGCCTCCAGTATCCTGACTACCAAGACATTACTTGGTCACCCATGTGACATTTCTTGTCTTGGTTTGTGCACAAAACTTTGATGGTCACCGCGGTCCCTGTCTTTGGAGCTTTTTTACCTGTGTTGTCAAGAAATTCTGAAGTCTGAGTTCATTCACAAATCTGGAAAGTTGTCACCCTCAGCTAAACCTCTGGGCCACCACAACCAGGCAGCAGGACACATCTCCCCTGGGAAGGGCCGGGACCCCCTTCCTGGATGGAATGTAAAATTCTGGATCAAGCCTCCAAATTGTTGGAATTAATAACTCTCTGGTGCTGAAAATAGACATATGAGACAGAAAATCTTGACAAGGTAATTTCTCTTGATCAGGAGGGTGCAAGCATGTGCTCACTCCTGCTAAGCAAACAAGCAAACAAAATGGCTGACAGTGGCTCTTCCTTATATCCTTGATGCAGTTGTACCTGCCCCTCATCTGGGATTTGTCCAGGTCAAAGGTTGACAGTCTTTCCCAATTGGCCAAAAGGTTTAGGGGATGGGTTAGGGCATACAGTTTGGAAGGCAATGGAGTTGTACAGGAATCCGGAAGAAGAAGCAAGGACCCTTTAAATATGCAAGTCACCTAAGATGGTAACTTGAGGAATTTTTAAGTAGTCTAAGAGAGTATACTTTGATACTTTTCTTACAACATCAGCAACCATGTCAATAATAATGTCAATCATAACATTGACATTTCTGGAGCTTTTGTTTGTGCAGACATCACATTCTGTACTTCATGAAGTTATCTCTGTGTATCCCCAGAGCAACACAGTGAGGCTAGATGTCAGAGTGTCACCTTTCAGACAGAATTAACAAAGGCTCCTGGAGGTTAAGCAACCTTGTCAAAGGCACATAACAGGTGACTGTGGAAGCAGATTCCTAGTCTTGTGTGTCTGCTCTGAAGCTCCTAACCACCAGACCACATGGAACCCCAGCCCCAATGCCCACCTGTCTATATTTGTAGACAGAGAGCTGGCAGTAACCATTGCTACGAAGACCAGGAAAAAGCAGAAAGGACTGATAGGTAGCACTTAGATATAAGTGGTGGCCACAAGATGAAGAAAAAAATCATAGCAATTCAATTTTCCAACTCCATTAATATCTATTTAAGATCAGGTAGCCAGAGCCCAGGGTCTATCACAGGATGCTTTGAGATTAGCCATTATCCTAAAGCTTAAACCACTCTTTACCCAAAATTAATAAACATCAACTAGGTCTGGGGCAGGGAAGTTTTCACAAATAAATTTAACAAAACAAAAACTCAAGCCTAAGAGTTAGATAGAGCAAAGGTTAGGAATTTCAAACAAAATTTCCCCATCAATTAGAGCAGTAACTAATAGATTACACAATGTCTCTCTTAACAAGACAACAACCCAAATCTAGGAAATCACCCCAGGGGCCAAAAGAATCCAAAGTTGAGTTTCTCAATAAATATTCCAATTAAAAATCTGATGCTTGAGATGACCTGCTTTCAGGCTATTGAAAGTGTGTTCCTTTACTAATAAATGTTACTGTTTCTTTTACTACATCTTTTACATCTTGCTTAAATCCTTCTCCTGCCAGGCATAAGAACTGAGGTAATTATCAATGCTATTTTTCCAGTAACAACTCTGCTAAGACAAACCCAGGTTCATTTTCCATTGTTGTCTGGCCTTGGAGCAATGTCTTGGTCTGAATATGGGAACAAGAATGTTATCTCCCTTATAGTACTCTTAAAAGTATTAAAAGGCACATGTGTATGAAGCGCTTAGCACAGCATCTGGAAAATAGTAAATTGCCAATTAAAAGAAGAATTAGTGGCCTTTATTAAAGCTGGTTTCATAAGTAACTTTTTTTCTGTGAGAGGAAGAGGTTTCATGCCCCTCCCCAGCCCCAGGAGGAGTAGCAGGCTCCTGCAGTGAATAAAGCAATGTCCTGTATTGTCTGGTGTCATTCCCAGCTCTGAGCAATGCTACTGTGTGCAAAGCCACTTCAGTCCTCCTCCTCCATCCCAACCTCTTCCACCCTTGCAACTTGGAAGCACTGAGTTTCAACAGCACTGCTGGAACTGAGCTGGCTGCTCTCAAGGCTTCATTTGGACTTAGAGTTTCTTTGTCAAGTGTTGCTCCCCTTGCCTAAGGCCCTCAAGTTTGTATTCCTCATCACCTCCCAAAATACTCCCAGTCTGCTGTTAATAGTTTCTCAGTTTACTTCACTCCCAGCATGGGCAATGACTGGAAGCATCACTCTGGAACTGGTGCAGAGCTTGTGCATACCATGTCAGCAATTTTACTGAATCACTGCACACTCAGAAAAAAATGTAATTCTGGTTATTAATGGCATTGGTTCTTTCATTCAAAAACATTTTGTTTATGGAGTTTCTGAATTATCTAGAAGCCAGGATTTAGTATTTCTAAATAAAGCTATTACTGGCCCCTCTTGCATGGAAACAGACAGGTAGCTGTAGCCTTTCACTCTTGTTGAAAAGGCTCTGGCTCCTATTCTGAGACTTGAGGATTTCCAAAGTGCTTATGGGGTCTTGTGTAATACAGGGGTGAGGATCACAGTCTTTATTTCTCCTTTGAATTTCCTTCTCCTAACACGATCTTCTGTTTCCCACCATCCATACAGGCTTGACTCACTGCCTTCCAGGTTCTCTAAAAAAACAAAAACAAAAAAACAGAACAGGACCAAAACAAATCAGAGCAGAACTGAAACAGGCACACATGGGCATATAGTGTCCAGTGAGAATGGGAGAAATCAGTTTAGATTTCAGAATGTCTAACTCTAAATTGGAAGTCAAACATATACATAATAAAAATATTGTACACAAAATATATAGAGAACTCTTAGAACTTAACAGCAAAAACCCCTAACAAATTAAAAATTGGCAAAGATTTGAATAGGCTGTTCTATAAATAATATAACATACACACATATATGTATATTTCCAAAAAGAACATGGAAAGATGTCCATCTGTTGGGAATTGGTGACTTACTGGGTCTCAAACACTTGTTGGGAATTGGTGACTTATTGGATCTCAAACAATAGAACTTGGTACAGGCCCTAGGGGGAGGGTGGCCCTGTTGGTCCATTTCTCAGTTAAGCTGTTTTACAAGTTGAGCTGTTTTACAAGTTAAGCTGTTTCACAAGTGGGCTGCAGGAGCACCAAGATGAAAAACACCAAAGTGAAAAACAGGATATTGCAGCTGACAGGTGCTGACCTGTTGCCACCGATAGGCTGCTGATGGGTGCTGACCACATAGATGGGGGAAGAAGAAAACCTCCACCCCCACTTCTGACAGAAGATAAAAGAACCCCTCTGCTGTTATTGCAGGGAGCTCCCTGTTTCTGGGCTCCACTGCACTACTTTAGTTACAGCCTTTTCTATCCCTAATAAATCTACCTGTGTGTGCACTCTTTGTATCTTGTGAGTTTATTCCTAAACCCAGCAAAGACAAGAGCCCCTGGAGCACCACCCCCCAACAGTGTCTTGTTTGGCTCCTTCAGGACAAGCTTCAGGTCTCTTGACCTGGATGTACCCAGGGGTCCTGGGACCTACATATAATACCCCACACAGCAAATGCCCCACAGCATATCCTAAAAATACAATATGATTTGCTACACACTTACTTTTAGACCTAAACTCATCTTCAACTGTTGGAATACACTTAAATGGACTTTGTTATAATTTAAAACATAATAGTTCTTAGCATTTCTGTGTAAATCAAAGCATTTTTTGCCACATATACACCAGGATACTTCCAAAGATATGATAACTCCTCACAGTGTTCACAGGTCAGAAAATACTGCACGAAAAAGATGGAATCTCTTGCTGGGACATTAGGGGCTCCCAAGTTTCTTCCTTAATTCCACATGGGTTTATCATGTGCCTGGCTGCACTTGTCAGTTTGGGTCAGAAGCAATTGCAAATAACTTCATTTCCACCTGTAGAAATGTTCCCCACTGAATGAAAAATTCCCCTTGTGCTTGCAGATCTCGCTTAGGAGCAGGGGTTTTTACATGCTCCCAGCAGACTCAGCCCAGGGTTGTTTTTCCACAAGGTGAAAAGGTCTGCAAGCCCTAGAAAAGCCAGATCTGTCTCTTTATGCTTATGCTATATCAGCACAGACACTCTTAGGTTAATTACCCAAACCCATTTATTTAGCTGTGGAATGTATGTCAGCCTCTACTGCAGAAAGCCAAGAGAAATGACTGATAGCAATTCCATTCTATAAAGAGCTTCAGTGAGTCTTGTCCAAAGCAGAGGCTAACCATGTTTCCATGGCAACCAGAATCCATCTGAAAGGAGCGAAGAGCCCAAACAATTGTGTCATGGACCAAGTCTTACAGAAGCAAGGGTGGCAGAGGCACAGTGGAGATCTGAAGCATGGAGTTCATGTGATTAGGTAAACAGTACTTCTATTCAAGGAAAGGGCACTGTATGGCTGAGAGAGAAGTTTGTTTCTTTAGACTCAGATTTAAGGGGACGGCTGCTTTTTGGTTAGTATTATTGCAGGTAGCTATGGGTGATTAACAAAGGCTGCTAACACCATAAAAACTTCATGGTAGCCTTTACCAGAGACACAAGAGGGAAAAGGACCCTGTGCTCCCATTCTAGAGCTACATTGTTCTTTCTAGTTCCCAACATCCTGGCACAGTGCCATGGATGGACATTACATTGATACAGGTAGAGCATCTCAACCTGGACAGACAGACTTAGGTCTTTACGGAACAATGAGAAGACTTTATATTTTTTGGAAAATGTCCCCATGGAGACTCTTGATCAGCACTCACAGCAGTCTTCAATTCTTAACCTCTTCTTGATAGTTGATCTTTTTTAGAATCACTTAGTAATGTTACAGTCATAACAATTGGGAAATGCAGATAAATATTTCTTGGATGAGATGGAATGTATTCATGTCAGTGTTTATGGGTTTTCTTGCTGCATGCTTAAACATGAATGCTCATAGAGTGATGTTGCTGTTGGCTATGAGAGCATGCTCACTGACTGTCAGCAGGGTAGGCCATGCCAAGCATCCACATGTGGAGAATCTATACTGACTGGGACCAAGAGCCCATGCATTTGGCTGTGACTCTGTAACACCCAGGGGGCATTAATATTTCAGTCCAATGGACAGAATCATCATTCCATAACCGATGCTGATAGATTCTGTAATCTATTTTTAAAAGACTCGATAAAATGATTTTAAAATAAGACCAAGGAGTGCATAACTACCATTTTCTACTCATTACTCATGTTGCCTGACTTTCTGAGGTTGATTTAGAATTTTGCCAATTTTCCAGGGAAAGTGTTGATTATAATTGGTGAAATGAGTCATAGTTTGTGTGAATGGAGGAGACTCAATGAAAGGGCAATTTTTAATATGACAATATAGGAAATCACAGGAAACAGTTTAGTTTTATAAAGACCAGGGGAAGGGTATCTGTTGAAAGTGTCATCATTGTGAGTAAAAATGGTCACTTCTTTTCTTTTTTAAAAATGACTTGTAACCTTAATTGTTGAGGTTAGTCAGATAGAAAGTTGGATGAATAAACAGGGATAATATATCTGGGGTAAACAAAAATACCAAAATCTCATACTGGATGGTGTGGAAATGGGGCCATGAAAGAAGATGGTAGAGAGCAGTCCAGTAGAAAGAAGGTTGGTCATTAGGTTTGAGACTCTGCTAGAGAAAATCAACATATTATACATTTTGAGAAACAGAATGGCTTTGTTCTGGTGACACTTGAATTACTTGGTTGTCCTGATCTGTCATGACTGGTCTCACTCAGCCTGGGTCTGGTCCTGCCTGGCTCAGTCCACTGAGGGTCCTCAGTGCCCAGTGCTGGTTCTGGCCTCCCTGTCTCTAACTCCTTTTCTAAGGGACCATCAAAGTTAGATGAAGATAGGATGTGAATGATCCTCAGTCAGTTTCTCAGTTACACTAGCTGTTCCTGGACTTGTAAGCAGGGTACATATTTGATATTTGTCCAGTAAATCCCTGCAATCACATATGCAGAGAGTATCAACCATGATACTCAAGTCCCACAGTACTCAACTGCTATGTATGGTTACCAGGTGGAACAGGAAAGCAAAGCCAAGTGAATCCCACACATAATCAGAAGCTGTGCTTCAGTTTGTATAATGTGAGCATCTTCTTTCTCAGGTCCATTTGCCTGAACTCTGAGCAAGAAGCTGATAAGTCTTGAATTTGTTTCTTTTACTTGTGCTATGGTACCATTTGATGGAGGTGTAAATGTGCTAAGGAACAGACAGGGTACGCTGGGGAATGCAGGAAGAAGGTATAATCTTTGTAAACTTCCACTTATAATACAACTTTTTTTGTAAGTACATGACACTAATCAGGAAATTGATGTATATGGAAATGTGTCATGGATGTGTCTGTGAACAGAAATATGTGCATAGCCTGAAAAAGAAAACAAAGTTGATCATTGTCTGTTTAGTTGGGTTTGCATTTGTACTTGCATTGCTTGGAAGATAAAGAATTATTTTCAAGAAAATAGTCATAAGAATGCTTTTCCAGATTCACAGGGAAGCTTAATGCTTCAAGTGAAATCCTAGGAAGGCTTGATCTTTTTTGTTTTATGCATAAGACTCAGATTTACTGTGTTGACTTTCATATATTTACACTAGAAACATGCATTTTTCAAGTATTGCTTCCTCCATCTACTTTTTAGAAAAAAGAATCAACTATTAATGATGTTACTTCATACTACAGTGCATTGGATGTATGAATGCCCCAATGCTAAAGTTATAAGTACCATTTTCCAAGGTAAATCTGAAGTGATGGTCTTCTCCAAATTATATCTTCCAGTAACCTAATTTCTTATCCTACATAAAAGGTCATTCAAGCCACCATCTGTTCTCTTTCTGTCCTAGTGTTACCATTATACAGGTAACATTGTCTATTTTAAAACACATACAAATGTACAATACAACATGTTCATATATAATATTAAATACTGGAGCTGGGTGTCAGTGGCTCATCCCTATAATCCTAGCTACTCAGGAGGCAGAGATCAGGAGGATTGCTGTTTGAAGCCAGTCCTGGCAAATAGTTTGCAAGACCCTATCTTGAAAAAACCCACCACATAAAAGGACTGATGGAGTGGCTCAAGGTGAAGGCCCTAAGTTCAAACCCCAGTACCATGCACACACAAAAATACTTGAGCATTAATTCTATTGAATTTTTTAGAACGAATTCATTGAATAGATCTAATGTCTTGCTTGAAGTGTGATCTCTGTCATAATGATATTTGCGTCCCAAGGTTGAGTGAGGATTAAACAGAATTGAATATAAAAGAGCACAGGGCAATTGCTTGGTTCACAAAGTTCTCTAAAATAGTTAATACATGCCAGCACAGTTGTAAATTGAGCAGGTATGTGGCCAGTGTATTGAAAATAATAGAGTATCAAGTGACTTCCACCAAGGCTATCTAGCTCACATTCACAAGTATGACAGAATATTGCTCCTTGCATGATCCTTCTTCTACACTTCTCCCTACTTAACTGCTTAGTGGTGGTTCCCATGCAGTAATTAGCTACCTTTTCCCTTGGGAAACTAAAGAAGTCACTAGCAACCTAAGGGAGCAGCCACAGGATGCTGGGCTTTCATGAGCAAGTTTTGACTATTTTTAAAATTCTCTCACAAAGTTTTCTCATCCAGACACCCACCCCAACTGTGGTGCATGCAAATGACACTCTGATGTACTGAAATGAACTCAGTAAGAGCCTGAGATTTTCTGTGGAGGGCACCTCCCCAGGAGGGCAGGCAGTCAAACTGCCTTGAGTGGTTGTGTTATTCTTGGGAAAGCTAAAGCAATCTTTTTTCAGCCTGTAAATCTACTCATGGCTTAGCTCCAAGAGCCATGAAGAATGTTTTTTTTTTTTTTTCTGCCTTAATTTCAACTTCTTCTCCTGTTCACTTTAAATATAGTGAATGATAAGCTCATGTTTCTTCCTCTGTGGGTTGCTTGGAACGTATATTCAGAATGAAGAGTTTACTCTCTATTAGTGTCTACTCCTGGAAGGGCACACTTTCAGCCCTTTCAAAAAGGGGACTCACATATCCAGCCTGATTTCCAGGCACAGGAGACAAAAAAAAATGCTGTTTTGAAAGGCTCTGGGAATATTTACTTTATCTATGTTTCTCAAACCAGGGACATTAAAACTTAAGAAGCAGGATAGTAGAACAATGAGACTGTAAAACCCACACTCTGCGCACATAGGTGGAGAATCTCATCTGTTTATCAACTTCCACTTGTAGGTTTCCTCTAAGAATACAATGCCAGTTGCAATGCCCAACGTCTTTGCAAGTACTGAATGGGTGACTCCTCACTTGGGAATGACTTTTGAAAATGGCATGAGCCATTTGGAAAACCCTTTGGAAAAGCTTGCATTTTTATGTCATTAAGTTTCTTCAAATGGATCAATGAAATCAATATACTTTAAAAAGAAATGCTGGTTAAAACAAGTCCCACCGATAATTACACAGGGAGAAGAGAAACAACACAGACATATAGTTATAGGCTCTGTTGACATGGCAGGTAATGAGGCTACATTCAGATCCCAATCTCTGTTCTGTGTTCTGTGACTGTCTGGAAGAATAGGCTTCCCCTGCATTTCTCTATGTCTTAATGTACTTCGCACAGTGTTCATTCTCTCTCCCTCCCCTTCCTTCTCTCTCTCTCTCTTCTCTGTTGGTGAAAATGGAGGGGGGGGGGCACCACAGCATATTCTGTCCCCCAATATAAGATAGAAGACATCATATGTGCATGTTACACATAATATATATATACATTTGTGTTTCGTTTCTTCTTGGGTTAATGTTATTTTTATGTGCATAAACTGGCCAGTTACAAGCTGCAATTGAATTAAAGTTGGTGTATTTCTCCGGCATTGTAAAACTTCTTGTCACTTTATGATCAGATGAGGAACAGTTGTATGATTTTTCTGTGGATTTGTAGTTATGGAGATAGAAAGAGCATGGATGCTGTGACTCATTTGTGATTCTCCTACTTTATCTCAAATCTGCCACAGCATGTTTTCCTCCCAGACATATACCATGTTTTTCCTGAGTTGCATGTCTTAAAGGATGGAAATGTACACCTGAGCTTTTGCATGAAGGAAGACTCAGAGAGAGAGGGGGAGAGAGTGCTCTGGTTCTACCACAGGGTGAAGATGTGTGTCAGAGCTTACTCTGTCCAGTTAGTGCCCACTTACATACAGCATTATTTCCAGATATGTTCTGTGCCTCTCGGATGAAGTCAAAGACATAGCTTGAGTGTGTGGTTGAATGTCAGATGGATTGGTGGCACCTAACAGGAGCTTTCACATGTCTGTGTTAACCTGAAACAAACAATGCTTCCAGTCATAATCTATCAAGCCCAACTTGCTTCCAGTGGAAAGATGCTCCACTCAGTTCAGTCTTTTAAAGTGTGTGTGCGTGTGTGTGTGCTGGCTTAATCCACTTGTACATGCTTTGATTCCACCTCTAAAATTATAAAAGAAGCAGGCAGAGGGTCTATATTGAACTCCAGGGGACCCTGCCTCAGGGTCAGAAAGTTAGCTCACACAGTGAGATTCCTGAGATTTCCTAGTAGTCAGGCTGCTGGAGGATAGAAAAAAGAACAAGCCTTGGATGGGAGACTGAGGGAATGAGAGAAGTTTGAAAAGAAAGTGGACTGATCTTGAGAGGCAGAATGGTTGCAAATGAAATAGAGTTTTAGTCCAAATAACCTATCTGTGTTTTTTACTAGTGATAAAGACCCAGGTCCTGCTAATATTTTAGGTTTTCTTCCTTTGTGGATAATAATTATAGTAGAAGGAAGTTCTAATTTTCAGTTAGAAGCAAGTGATACTCACCGAATTCTATTCATGTTCATGGAATCTCTGAATTCTGTTCGTAGGTTCCCTTAGGAACTCTGAGGTCTGTGATCCCAGGTGAGGGTTGATAGTGCTCTCCACAAAACCAGTGATGGTAGGTAGAGAATGCTGAGGGCCTTGTAAAGCAAAGCCAGTCTAAATGTTTCTTTAGTGTCCTTTGGGGAGACCCCAGTCTGACCCAACCATGGAAAACCTTTGAGCAAGCAGATGTTTGGACAGGAATCGTATTAAGTGAGGGGCGTAGGGTGAGGACCATGGACAAATGTAAATAATTCTAACTCTGGCTCTTTCATGCCATGCTAAGCCTCACTACAGAGCTGCCAAGAGAAAGTTCTATTCTCAGTAGGTAAAATTAGAAGCCAGGGATCAAGGAGACAAATTCCTCAACCCAGGATACTCATTGTCTTCAACAAAGCCTCCTTCTCCATCTGCCCAGCATTTGATCTCAGACATCATGATTTGTGTCTCACAGTTAGGAACATTAAGTAACCTGGATTTTATTGCCATCATTTTAGAGGAGAAAAATAGAAGCCTAAATGGCCCCAGGAAATGAAATCTACCTCTTGGAGTCATTTATTGTTAGAAAGGTGTGTGGAGATAAATAAAATCATTCTAACACCGAACTTGCTCAAAACAGACTTCTTAGTTCTCCTCAAACCTGCTGCCTCTGCATTCCTTCCTATATCTTTTAATGAGATCCTTTTCCTCCAGTTGCTCAGGTCAAACCCAGAATCATCCTTGATTCTTTATAAAATTTACAACCAATGCAAAAGTCGTCAGCAAATGTTCTTGGTTCTGCTGTCAAAACTTATCAAGAAGCCAACTATTTCTACACTCTCCACCCTGTTTCAAACTGAAAAGACCTGCCTGCCCACCTCTGATCACACCTTTCCTGACTTTATCCATACCCCCTACCCTCCTCCCCTCTTCCTTCCCATGTCCATAGGTGTTGATCCTAAAAGTCCCTCTAAGAAACATCCCACACATTAATCTTCACCCTAGAGTTTGTTTGTGACCTGAAACAACAGTTGACAGAAAATGGGGAGGAAGAAAGAGGAAGACAGATAGAAAGAAGTATGTGCATATCAATATCCCCATGACAAAGTAGAATGTCAGCAGTTACCCCCCCAGCTCAAGGAAAAAGAGCATGGTTTTTACTTGACTTCATGACAAAAGAACTATGCTTTGTACTTTTCCTGCTCCTTAAGCTCTGGAAAACCCTCCCATCCCCCTCTGCTCCAGAAACTTCTTTCTCTGTCCTGCGGATACTTGTAGTCATGTGATTTTTATCTCAGTAGCTATAGCTACCCCCACCTCAGTCTGCACTCATCCTCACAGGGGCATTCCCTGTACCTCCAAGGTGAGAAAACAGCCTGAAAAGTCAGTTATGAGGGTCTCTTCCTCTGTGTAGTTTCCATGCCACTCTACGCATGTACCAGTGTGACCTCTCTCAGTAAGACACCATCCTCTTACCCTCCATTCAGAAGCTGGTGACTTCTGTAACACACCTGACCTATGATCTTATAATGACCCTCCGAGCTGGAAACACCCTGGCAGGAAGTTCACTGCCTTGAACGTTGCCAGTGAATTGCCTAAACTCTCCATTTTTTGAGAAGTTATTTGACCCACCTCTCCATCTTATAGTAAAAGAATGATGGAAATTTGTGAGGGAGAGACATATAAGCAGCCCGGGATTTTGTGAGCCTGTGCACATTGTAGCTCTTGTGTCCTGTATCCTTATTCATTAACAATGTCTACTCTAATAGTACTTTCTCATCAATTTAGAAACTTACCAAACACTCTTGTATTTACTAAGCACCTTTATTTCCATTATCCACACGGAAAGCCTTCTCTTTATTTTTTGTTTTCTGTCTCTGACTTTGTGCTACGTTTGTTCAATCACTTACCTATATGGGTATGATCTTAGGATGCTCAATGTGGCAGACAATGAGCTCCATCTTCATTGACCCGTTTAGTTCTCAACTCAGGAAAATTTGGTTTAATATGCCCCAAGCACTGACTTGAGCAGTTTATATCTACTCACTTAGCAGTGGTATAGCCCCGTGAGTTAGATACCTTTATTCACCATTTTATAGATGAAGTAGCCAAGACACAGAGGAAGTAAGTACCCTGAATGAAGTTCCCAAACTGAGTATGGAATTAGGCTGCTTGGCCACATTATGGCTCTGACCCCTTCTGGGCACTGATCCAGTGTAGGGGTCAATTTTGAGGAAGTAAAGGTCAGTTAACCTCCCCTAAGTGCAAGAGGGAAAAAAGAATATCCTTTACTTCATTGCTTCTCTTGTTTCTCAAATTATTGGAATTATAGAGTAGCTGAATGTTCTTTTTGGGCATTATTTAGTGGCCCCTGGGTCTTTCAGATCTAGTTCAGGGCATTTTCCTTTTCTATGACTTCTTCCCAACTTCTAATTTTCTCCCAGACCTGACCTCTTGAAGCCTTGTGAGACTCAACTATACAATCTAACTTAATCAGTTTTCTATTCCTATAACAAAACACCTGAAGCTAGGTACTTTATGAAGAAAGGGGTTTGGTTCACAGTTCTGATAGGTAGTATGTGCAGCAGCCTAGTGGGGCCCCTGGCAGTGTCATAACATGGTAGAGAAGCAGAAAGGGAACTGGCTAAATGTCAGGAAGCAAGAGAGAGGGCCAGGAGAGGCCAGAATTGCTGTTTTTAGCAATTTATTCTTATGGGACTGATTGTGAGAATCCATTTTAAAGACCTAATCATCTCCCATTAGGCTCCACCTCTTACAGACCCACCATCTCTCAACACTAGCCACACTGGCACAGTACTTCCAACACTTGATCCTTTGGCTTGGGGTACAAACCATATTCAAACCATACCCCTATCTATTAGTAATGACCTCAAATAGTGACAACAAAATTTCACCTGGCTTTTCTGCCAACTTGATTCAATACCTTTAGAGTTTATATTTCCCTGTCCCCATGATGCCCAGAACATGGCAGAACAGGTGGTTGGCCTGTCTTACTGGCTTGCTAACTGATAGACTGATTAATAATCTAACTGGAGCCTTAACTTGTTTCCACAGGCATCCCTGGAAGGAATGCCTCTATATCGGGGGAACATCTGAGCTCACTTCTTGACATCTTCTCTGAATAGCACCTTGTGTTGTGCAAGCTTCAGGAGGTCACTGGGAATTATTTGAGTTATTCATTTTACTTTTAAATTATCCTACAGCATGCAGGGATAATTTTTTTCCCAGTGGAAACTGTCTGCTTGCATTCACACCTTCCTGAACACATTGGCCCCAGGCCCTAACCACAGGCACCTTTATTATATCATACTCAGGTGACCAAAGAGTTCTGTTTTCATACTCTATTTTTCAAATAACAGAAAGTTAACTTGTGCCAAATATCTTTTCATAACAATAAAACCTGTAGACTGAGGAAGGCAGATAAGTCTTGCTTCTCTGCACAGAGGCCCACTAATGAAGACTGCAGGATCACATTCCAATTATTTGCATCTGAGAGGCTGCCTTACCTCTTAATATCTTCCTTTTGCACACCAAGGATAGATGGTCCCATCTGAGACAAAGGCAGGGGCCAAGCTTTTGCAGAAGTTAGGCTCTTATTAATGTTTCATTATGGTTATCTTTGGCTTCTAGGTGTGACTTCCTCCCCCTGGACCAAACATTAGGAAGATTAATTGGTTGTTGGACATTAGCAGAGAGAAAGAAGAGTAGCTGACGCAAATCTCACTGCAGCATATTTGCTCTCTAAGTTCCAGCCCAGCAGCTGTGGGAGGCAGAAAGGATGCAAGATGTGGATTCTGTGATTTCTGCTCAAGGCTGCTTAGAGCTGGGTGACCTTCCCACCTCATGGGCTATTATTTTCCATCTATAGGGTTGTTATAAGAATTAAATAACATGCCATTTGAGAACTGTGTTGTGATTTTCTAAGCAAGGTGTTACTGTGTGTTACTGTCAGTTATGGTTTTTTCAGAGTAACAGGGTTTTTGTATTGTGGTTGGCAGTTTCTCTTAACCTGCTCGTGTTCCCTCATGGAGACAGACAATGTTCTTCAACTGTCACTAATAGGCCTCTGAGGACTTACCCAGGAAGGCATGAATAACTTCACTTCATGTGTTCTCTGGTCTGCTTGCTGGATTTTATGGACTCTGAGTAGAACTTTTAGCTTCTGGAATTGTCCAAATCAGTACTCTTTGCCTCATGAAAAGAAAGCTATCACTCATAGACTGGGGCATCAGGCCTAATCTGGGACATTTGTCCTCCTACAAAGATGGGGCTACTGCCATCATCAGAGAAAAACAAATAAGATGTCCGTGGTCTGCAATGTACAAGTAACATATCCCAAAACTGTCCAATATCTTACTCTCCTGGCCATCTCCTTCAGTCCTGTTGTATTTGCCTTCCAACAGGAGACTCTTGTGGGGAACCCATAGGATTGGCAGGCTAAGGATAGATCTAGAGAAAGGATTCTGGGACAGAGGGAAGAATAATCCACGGGTCTTGACAATCATCCCAGAGGTAGTTGTCACTTTTTGACCATCTCCTTTCTTGTATTTGAGCCCTATCACATGTCCAAGAGCATGGAATCTGTCCTACTGGTGGGAATGCTGGTTGCATTTTACATTTTGCTTTTTTTTAAAGTGTGAAATGTTTTTGACCCCATCTCTGGCTTCAGGAACTGCATGGATTGTGGGCAGATGAGCAGAGAGTGGACTGATTGCTCCCAAATCAGCACACAGCAGTTATTTTCCCAAAGATCCCACATGTTGAGTCGTCTTTCTGTACTCACAGAGATCTATCCTCTTATCAACTCTTTGTGGATTCTTCTGTCATTTCCTCTTTGGTTAAATTAAACACCATCAAGCTGGGAAAGCCAGATGGCTTAGATTTATTGGGGCTACTTAGTTCCATTTATTAGCTCTGTCATTGCAACAATCCACAGAAGATGTGGAGTCTGCAGGAAGTATTTTTACTTATTTTAATTGCAGTTTTCTTTTTCCTTTTTAGGATTTTTTTTTGGTGGTACTGGGGTTTGAACTCAGGACTTCATGCTTGCAAAGTAGTCATCCTACCACTTGAGCCATACCTCCAGTCCTTTTTTTCCTTTTCATGTGTCTATGAGTGTCAAACAATAGTCAACCATATTTTATGGGAATCTCCTTTTTTGATCATGTATTTTTTTCTTTCAGTTCATACATCCAATCTCTTGCACAAGGTTGTGCTCCCTCCTTTTTGAGTCGAGGATCACATCCTGCATCCCCCTTCCCATTGTCCCTTCTGGCTCGGAGGGCAGGTGCTGATGCTAAATGCTGATGTTCAACTGGAGTCATGAAGTGGGCCTGCTTCATGGAGAAATCCTGACAGTGACTCCAATGAGAGCATGAGCAGCTAGTAGGAAAGGTTAATGAGGGTCACTCAGTGCCTTAAAAAAAGGAGGTATCCCAACACCAAACCAGGGTGACTCAGATAGGCTTTGTGGTATGATAGGGCTCTCACATGCACACACCCATGCCTCCTCACTCCACACACCAAATGTAAATGTGTTGATACATTAAAACCTAGGAGTAAGGGCATATGGAAAAGTCACATATGATTTCTCATACAATGCACCATTAAGCCACCAGAAACATATGAAACTAGATAACTTCACAGTATTTTAAACCAAAGAAAAATGGACAAAAATGAAGAAATTATCTGTGTCCTTGTGACTGAAATAATTTTTCAGTGTAAAAGAAAGAAAGAAGAACAAACAAATAAAAATGGAAGAACCTGGCTTAAAAAATGTAGAGAAATGAAAAGAGTAAAAATAATCTCAAATCCCTTCATGTACATTTTTGTCCAGGGCTGAAGGTCTATCAGAAATAGACAAAAGGAGAAACAAATGGAGATGAAAGAAATATGGGTCAGCCCTCAGAGCCAGAGAGTGTTTGAGAGCAAAATAATGTGAAAACATCTAAAGGATGCAAGGATAAAGAGAGCTGCTGTAGCAAGGTAAGAAAAAAGTCACTTTATTAAAGTGCTGCACTCTGGAACTGGAGGAAGGCACAATTTCTAAGTAAGCTGAGGGGCGAGTGATACCAAGTCTATGGTCAAATATTTAAGTATATTTTGTTTTAATTCAAAAATGTTAAATAACAAACAGCAAACGAAAGGGGTCCAGAAATCACAACTGGAAGCAGAGAATCTACACGCACTGAGTCCAAAGGAAGCCACATATAGAAATGACAAATAAAGGAATGGAACTAAGGAAAGGGGATGTCACATAGATTGTGTGACACTTACCTCAGAACTTACTAATTGAACTAGGAGAAGATAGAACGATTGAGCTGATACTTTTAAGAAAATTAACAACTTCTTCATAAAGATTTTTAACTAAGATGTGCATGGATGAATTGGATATATTAATGTGTTCAATGAACCTAAAGAAACATGTCACAAGAGAACTCACATTCAGTGGAATGTCCTAAGGAGGCCTCTGCATGGCAGGGTATTTGTTTCATCTACTTAAGAATTTCTAGCACCTATGACAGCTCCTACATATGGTAGGTACTCAATAATAGTTCTTTAATGAGGGTCTTTTATAAACATAGTCATAAGTAATGAAGAAAGAGGTTGCAAAGTTAATAGTAAAAAACTGTATTTTACAAAGGGAATGTAGAGAATTAATTAGCACTGATTTAAAAAATAATTTATGATGTGAATCATAAGGGTTTAGTTACAAATGGGTCAATTATCATAGCTAATTCAACAAGAAATGATATGTAGCTCATATTAGAAAAATGAAAAATTAAAATGAGAAGTCAAAACACAAAAAATGAAAGAAAAGAAAAGAGGATAAGGAAAGAGAGTACAACAATAAGAATGATAACAATAATTTTAAGTTGTGAAATGTCTCAATCACACATAGAAATTTCAGAGTAATGTCATATTCCTAGGTACCCTCTACCCAGATTTCTCAGGTATTCTCCCTTTCTATACATTCTATTTCACTCTGTGTCTCTTTCTTTTCTTGTTTTTCTTCTAGTTCTTCTCCTTCTTCTTCTTCTTCTTCTTCTTCTTCTTCTTCTTCTTCTTCTTCTTCTTCTTCTTCTTCTTCTTCTTCTTCTTCTTCTTCTAGTTCTTCTTCTAGTTCTTCTTCTTCTAGTTCTTCTTCTTCTTCTTCTTCTTCTTCTTCTTCTTCTTCTTCTTCTTCTTCTTCTTCTTCTTCTTCATCTAGTTCTTCTTCTTTCTTTCTTTTTCTCTCTCTCCCTCTCTGAGAATGAAATCTAAATAGAGCTAAATTTTCATGCTTGCCTAAAAAGTCAGTTGTGACATTGGAGTGTGAATCTAGGCAAGTATCTATACATTTTCTACATATGTTTATGTTCATGGACCATACAGAATATATATTATTTCCTCATGGATCTAAGATGTTTTATAAACATCATCACATTGTATTTAACTTTTCCCCTTTGCTTTCTGAATAGCAAACTTTCATATTTGTCAAAAAGAACACACAGAGGTCTAATGTGTGTATTTTGCTTTCTACATGTATTTAATTAGATGGATAAGCAGTTTAATTTTAGGGTTCTCTATGTGGGGTAGTTTATATGCTTTCCATATTTTTTTCTAATGTGAATAGTTCTGCAACAAACATTTGCATGCTTGCCTCTGAGTGCATAAGACTCACAAGGGAGATATTAGAAGTAGAAATAGTGACTGTGAGCACCTTCACCTTGAAGTTATTGGCAGTGGCTTAAAAAAGGTACCAGCTTCCACCCCAGTCTGCCATGTGTAAGAGTCCTTCCCCTGACTCTTGAGTAGATAAGCTTTAATGTGTGAGCTAGTTTCTTGAGTATTAGGATACAGTCTCCTAGAGTGTCTTTACTGTGCATTTATTGGTCACCCAGAATCCTCTTCTGTTGTAATTGTAAAAGTTTATGGTATGTTCTTTATGAAAGTTTTGAATGATTGCCCTTTTGCATTAAAGGATTTCAAAAACCTCTAGGCTGTTGAACTTTTACTCTCCAAAATTAATTTTAGAATGATTGTGCTAAAAAAATTAATAGAAATAGCCATCATTAGCAACACCACAAACAACAGGTGTTGGTGAGGATGCGGGGAAAAAGGAACCCTCATACAGTGTTGGTGGGAATGTAAACTAGTACAACCACTCTGGAAAAAAATTTGGAGGCTACTTAAAACACTAAACATTGATCTACCATTTGATCCAGCAATACCACTCTTGGGGATATACCCAAAAGACTGTGACACAGGTTACTCCAGAGGCACCTGCACACCCATGTTTATTGCAGCACTATTCATAATAGCCAAGTTATGGAAACAACCAAGATGCCCCACCACTGACGAATGGATTAAGAAAATGTGGTATCTATACACAATGGAATTTTATGCAGCCATGAAGAAGAACGAAATGTTATCATTCGCTGGTAAATGGATGGAATTGGAGAACATCATTCTGAGTGAGGTTAGCCTGGCCCAAAAGACCAAAAATCGTATGTTCTCTCTCATATGCGGACATTAGATCAAGGACAAACACAACAATGGGATTGGACTTTGAGCACATGATAAAAGCGAGAGCACACAAGGGAGGGGTGAGGATAGGTAAGACACCTAAAACATTAGCTAGCATTTGTTGCCCTTAACGCAGAGAAACTAAAGCAGATACCTTAAAAGCAACTGAGGCCAACAGGAAAAGGGGACCAGGAACTAGAGAAAAGTACCAGATGCTTGAGAGAGGACTCTCAACTGAGCTCTTCAAAACAAAGCTAAGGGAATGAGAATTTAGAATTTTCCAGCAACAAGTATAGATTATTCTCTTAGCACCAACTCTAGAGAAGAAAAGAAAACAGTAGTAACATCTGACTATGGAAATCAGTATGGAGAGTCCTTTAAAAAAACTAAACTAAAAATATCTGTGAGTAGTAGTGTATACCTGTGATCCCAGCACTTAGGAGGGAAGGCTGAAGCTGGAGGATTATGAGTTCAGGCTATATAGCAAGACCTGTCTCAAAACAACAAAAATAACATAACTACCATATCTCCCAGCAATTCCACTACTAGGATATATATATATCCAAAGGGAATGTAATCGTTATGCCAAAGTCATCTACACTCCCATGTTGATTGCAGTAATATTCACAAGAGACAAGATATGTTATCAACCAACAGATGAGTAGATAAAGAAAATATAGTACATATACACAGTAGAATATTATTCAGTTGGAAAAATAATGAAATCCTGTCATTTGCAGCAACACAGTTGGAACTGGTGGACCTTACGTTGAATGAAGTAATCCAGGTACAGAAGGACAAAAATTGCATGTTCTCACTCATTTCTGAAACCCAAAAGGGTCAATGTCATAGAAGAAGAGGGTAGAATAGTGATCACTGGAGACTAGGGAAGGTGGGGGAAGAGGGCTTATAGGGAGAGGTTAGAAAACAGGCACCAAACACAGACAAGAGGTGTTACAGGTTGAAGTATTTCTACTTTTGAAATATTTGCATAGACTTTGCCAGTTCATCATCCCCAATCTGCACATGGGAAATCTGAAGTGCTTTGTAAGATGCAATAATAAAGTCATTGCTTTCTTTTCACAGTGGAATAAAGACAACATTCTGGCATTCTAAATATATTTTAAAACTTTAGCTTTAAAATTCAATATTTTGGGTGGGGGAAGGGGGAAGAAATGACCCAAACATTGTATGAATAAAATAAAAATTTTTTTAAAAATAAAAATAAAATAAAATTCAATATTTTAACCTACCTGAGACTTATTATAGTATTATGTTCTAGCTTGTGTTTTCCATATTTTATTACCATTTTATTATCTGAGGAACATTTATAAAATAATGGCTGTTATGCCAGTGCTTTGCAGTAGTTAATTTGATATGTATTGTATTTATATTCACCTTCAAAAGTTTATGTTTGAGTCATAATCTCTCGAGTACCATTTTGTATCATTCTAATTATTGTAAGACCTAAATAAAAGTAAGGATATATTATGTGTAAGTATAGCATGTGTATTTCTACCCTAAGTGTTGTGAGACTGTAAACACACCTTTTTTTGAGACAGTGTCTAAGTATATAGCTCAAACTAACCTCCCAAATTCTAAGATTAAGGCATAATCATACCACCACATCTTGCTTGAAAATTCACTTAAAATCAATAAATTCAAATTTGAATAAATTCAAAGTTTCTAAGCAAAATCTCCATTAGTTTTTAATTAACACATAATTACTAATAGCCACATAATATCATGTATCTATTAGTTTTTTTTTGGTTTTTTTATTGTTTTATTATTCATATGTGCATACAAGGCTTGGGTCATTTCTCCCCCCTGCCCCCACCCCCTCCCTTACCACCCACTCCACCCCCTCCCTCTCCCCCCCACCCCCTCAATACCCAGCAGAAACTATTTTGCCCTTATCTCTAATTTTGTTGAAGAGAGAGTATAGGCAATAATAGGAAGGAACAAGTGTTCCTGGTTGAGATAAGGATAGCTATACAGGGAGTTGACTCACATTAATTTCCTGTGCATGTGTGTTGCCTTCTAGGTTAATTCTTTTTGATCTAACCTTTTCTCTAGTTCCTGGTCCCCTTTTCCTATTGGCCTCAGTTGCTTTTAAGGTATCTGCTTTAGTTTCTCTGCATTAAGGGCAACAAATTCTAGCTAATTTTTTAGGTGTCTTACCTATCCTCACCCCTCCCTTGTGTGCTCTCGCTTTTATCATGTGCTCAAAGTCCAATCCCCTTGTTGTGTTTGCCCTTTATCTAATGTCCACATATGAGAGAGAACATATGATTTTTGGTCTTTTGGGCCAGGCAGGTGGCCAACCCTGTGCACTAAGGTGATGCCTGGCTGTTGCTCAGATGGAGAACTTCCTAGATACATAGCTCTGCTTCCTAAACCAAACTATGATTCAGTGTGGTGTCCCAAATCTGTACCACTGTCTGCAAAGGAGGATGAAATGATGGGTCTTTCTAGCTGAGGGGAGCTACCTACACTAAAGGATGACAGATAAGAAGGACACTGATAAGTACTGAGCCTTATCCAGTAGAGCTAAACTGTGTTGAACTAGATAGAAAAGGCTTCAAATTAAGTGCTGAAGAGATCCTGCTGCCTCAGCTTGTTTGTCTCTCTAGATCAAGAACTAGAGAAAAAGTGAAATGCTTTACAGAGTCAATAAGGGAAAATAATTGTGCCAGCACTGGCTAGGTTTTCTGATTTGCTGTTGCTGAGGTACAGACACCCCAGAGATGCACACAGTCTTTCCTCAAGGAAACCTGGTGGCAATATAAATGGGCAGGCTTAGAAATAAAGGGGCACATTGGGTCTGACACACAGCAGCAATCTCTGAGATGATCAGCTCCCTTCAAGACATGGCAGCTTCCATCCTAAGAAGGACATTACTAAGCCTTCAGAAATTATTCACATATCTAGATGGAAAGTGGAAGGCAGGTTTAGTGGATGGACCTTTCCATGAGCCCTGGTGCATGTGTATGTGTGAACATGTTCAAACTTCTAACTCAATTTTCACTCTCTCTGAGGGGCATTTTCATATCCCAAGCACAATTAATTATTGCACAATGCTGCAAACCTCTCAGTCATGTCTGGAAAACTTTATCTCTAATTCAGAGCTTCTCTAAATGAAAAATGTAGAGGAGGATCAAGTGGGTTTTGAGCTAAGGGGGTAGAAACATTCAGGTACCCGACATTCCTTAAGCAAAGAATGATGAGCAATGAATAAGAATTCTCTGGAATTTACCTGAATCCTTTCAAGCTGTAACACCAGTGACCTATTTCCTCCAACTAGGCCTCCTCTCCTAAAGTTTCCAGAACTTTCCAAAATAGCACCACCATCTGGGGAGTAAGCATTCAACACATGAACCTATGGGAGACACTTCCTATTCAAGTTGTAACATCCAAAATTTTCCCACTTTTAACACTGTAAGCTCTCATTCCCAGGAAATTCCAGAGTCCCTAACAAACTGGAGTAATTGCTATTCTCCAACATGACAAGATTACAGGATCAAATTGTTCCCAGTTTGGGGAGGCAGTCTTTGCCTTAGACTGTGGAGGCATGGGAAGGCCTTGAGCAGCATCAGACATTTTGCTCATTTCCAGCCTTTGCCTCTTCAGGGTGTCATCACCCATTGTTAACCTACTCCCCACATTGCCTGAACCAGCTGCACAGACTCTGCTAAGCCTCTCTCAGTCTCTGCCGTCCTGTGTGTCAATGGTCTCTATCAGTCCTTCAGTGCTACTTTCAAACAATAATAGCAGCTGGTATCTTAAATGGGCTAAACTTGGTAGTGTGAATAGAAAACAACCTTGTCTCTGTACCAGCCTCCACTGTGTCCTAAACTAAGAGTCAGCAACTTATTCTGTACCAAAGTCAAGCTTTCCAGGCCACATGGTCTGAGTGCTTACTGGAATGAGTAGAGCCCTGGTTATTCATAAGCCAAAGGATGAAAGAGATTTAACCTGTCAAGGATGGGCTTGCAAACTTATGTGGTGGTGCTTATCTATAATCTCAGCTACTCAGGTGGCAGAGAAAGGCAGATGGTAAGCTCAAGGCCAGTTCTGGCAGAGGTAGTGAGAACTATATAAAAAACAAAATAAAAATAAAATGACTGGGGACATAGTTCAAATATTAGAATGCTTGCCTAGCAAATAGGTGGTCCTGGGTTCAATTCCCAGTGTAGTAGGAAAAACAAAAGGTGAACTTGGGCATCTTGAGACCAGCCAGTTAGGACACTGGCTGCTCTTGGTCGAACCTCCCCAAGGTTCTGACGTAACACCAGATAGATGAATGGTGTTGATTTGTGTTTAACTTCAGAAGGACTGCAGTGTGAAATGACCCAGTATCCCCGGAGAAGGAGCATGTTTCTATACATCTTCAATGCTTGTGGAAGTGTTGTAATTTAGAAGTTGTTGCCTGACTGTAAGGATAGAATCACAGCTACTGTGAAGGAAGCTCAGAGAACAGTCTAGTGCCCAGGATAACTTTGTTGTAATCCTCCCTGCGTGTCACCTCAGGGCCCTCAGCTCCCTCCCTCTGCAACACCACCTCTGCTGAGGTAGAAACTACCACAGAGGCCTCCACCTAAGATGAATCTTCTAATCCTTATTTCTGCTATATGTTAGACAAAGTCAAAACCTACACATAAGCTCGGGGCCCCACACTGGGCACAGCTGTAGGCAGCTCTGCCATATTCCAGTTGTTGAATCCACATTGTCTTGTGGCGAGTGTCTGTTTCCCCTTGGTATTCATGGAACAGTAACTACAGGTAAGCATGTTACACCTGCTATAGGTAGTGCTGGATCAGTTGAGGTGCTGCACATGTGGCTAGTCTTTCATGGGACTTGAGGTTTGTAGTTCTCTCTTGGGCTATTTTTCACTTTGGGGGACTCCAGGGACCAGGTACTGATTCTTTAAGGTATCAGAAGCTGGAACCTGTGTCTTCTACCCTGGAGGCCTTTTTTTTGGACTGGCTGATTGCCTTCCATCACATGACTTTTACCTGCTGGTAAGCTTCATCTTCCCTAATCATGGGGTTTCTAAAGTCAATTCTCTGGAACTGGTGGCTTTTCCTGCAGCAATACTGGCCCAAATTGGCTATTGTGGCCCACAGGGCTCCTGGTCTGGCTATGCAGAGCAATTCCTGTGCCTGGACAGTGTCCTCCTAGGCACCAAGTGACAGTCTCTCTGTTTAGTGCCTTGGTATTTATCTGAAGCCTGTTCAGTGAGGGGAGAAGTAAAGTAGTGATAAATACCATCTCTCTAAGGAACACATCTGTGAGGAATTCTGGAGGCTGAGCCCTTGCTTTCTGGTCAGGTCAGCAATAGCCCACTTCAGGTGGCTTTTCCTCCTCCATTTCACTCTCACACTCCCTCACTTTTGCTTCCTGGGAGCCCCTCTCCCAATCCCTGCCTCCACCCAGGACTCAGGCTCTGCTGTGGGGGTGAAGCAGCCACGGAAACCCCAGGTTATTACACTGCTTTTCGCAGGATCCTTCTGACCCCAGAATCAGAGGCAACAGGACTGGCTCACTTGGGGGACAAGGCTGCAGTTTTGTCTGAGGAGGTACTGTTAACAAGGCGTCTACCTGAGAAGGGAAGCTGTCAGTGAGGGAAGCAAGCTAAGATGCAGTGAGAAGGTGCAGATTGAGGAGAGCGAGGGCCTCTGTATGATACAGGTTTTTTGTTTTGTCCTGCCTGAGACCAGATGCTCTGCTACTCCTACAGGATGACTGATTATAAGAGCTAATAAATTCCTGTTCTAGCCTTGGCTACTTCACTGGCTGCTTATTAAAGAGTAGCAAAAGCAGCCACAGCACTAGGAAGCCTCTCCCTTTAGGTACTTTCCCACTTCTGTTTGCCTTTGGGCTGGGGCTGGGTCTGAGTATCCCCAGCCCTCTTCCTAGGTCTCACTGTTCCCTTCTACCCCCACAAGGGCTTTATCAACCAAGCCTCTTCTTGCCCAGCCTCACCTGCCTTCTGTTCTCTGAAGTTCAGTCCGTGAAGCTCCTGGATAAGCAGTGACTAGCAGAGACTTGTGAAATAATTCAGTTTTACAAATAAGCTAAGATCAATCTAGAATGACAACTAATATTCTTTTCTTTGGATTCATACTGACTTGATTTCTGCCTTGTCTCATTTCTTATGTTTCCCTCCATGTTGTTTAACAAAGTTATGACTGTGTGTAACTTTGAGTTTCCCTTGGTGGTAGTTGCTGAATCCTCTTTATTACGGTACCTTGGCCAAGGTCCCTAGGACCTGGTCTGTTTCTTTTCTTCCTCTGCCTTTACATCCTCTTTATTCCCTTTAATCAACTGAATGAAAACCAAAGTGTCTCCACTCTACTTTCTAAATAACCATATCAATAGCAATAAATAAAGTCAGAAATAATTAGCATAAGAAGAGATGTTAACATCATAAATTCCAACTTCTTTTGTTTTCCATATGATTTGGAATTAGACCCATAAGTGTTAAGTGGTATTCAAGAGCAAAACTACAACTGATGATCCTGGGTGAACCCACAGTAAAGGGGACTTTTCCAAAGAGTGTCTCCCCACTGCTTTCCTAACATCTGGGACTGCACTCCAAAAGAGGAAACAGTAGTGGACTGAGGCCCTACCATCAGTATCTTCTGGACCATAGATTCACTAATACTTGGGCTACAAATACTGGAGTATCTTTCTCTCTGATAGTTTTTTTGTTTCACTATTTTCAGAAAATCTGCCATAAACTGTGAACCACAAGAGGCCGGTCTTACATCTGCAATGATTTTCCTCTATCTGATTTGCTCTGACAAGACTCAGTACAGACTAAGGTGATGTTTCCACCCTGCTGAAAAAGTTGGCTGATGAAGCAAGGAGCCAGACCTGCTAGAAATTGGCTTAGAAACACCTTTAAAAAGGATGCCGCCATGCTTTTTCCTGTGTGTTACATGGCTTTGACTTGCCTTTCTGGAAGGAGTGGAAATGACATTTCCTTCTGCCTTCCTTTCTTTTCCTTTCATGAATGTGCACCAGCATCTCTGGCTCAATGGCTGTGGACACATCATTCTAAGTGAGGAAAAAGAGGAAGGCAATGCTTGGTTATATAGTGATGTGACTTTCCTCTCTCAGGGACAGTATCTGGTTCCAACAAGAATGTCCCAAATTATTTCCCTTAGATAATTCTCAGGGCATCTTTCCCTTGTGCTAGCTAATTATTCTGAGAACAGAAGTAGTATGCAGGCCATGCCAGGTACTTTGATGAAAACAAGCCAATGTCTTTCAGTCAAGTCGGCAACAGATGTGCAGTTGTGGGCCAGGCAGACATCAGAGGAACCCTTGGATGGAGTCACACATGTCCATATCCATCCAGGGATCCACACATGTTGTATCTTGGTTATAATTTGCTGACTTGCAGTTTAGCATCATATAGCAGGTCTGTGAAAGCCTGGGGACATCCTCTGGCTCCCCCTGTGGTCATCTTTTTTGGATTCTATACAGCAGTGAGATCTTATGATATTTGTTTTTCTATGCCTTCAGAACCTACAGCCTGATGCCTTTCTTTAGAATAAAAATTAAATTAAAATTTGTTTTTTAAAGTTTTATTTTTATTTTCAATTGGCAAATAATAATTGTGTTTATTTACGCTGCATAATGGTTTCATTGTAGAATGATCAAATCAAGATAATTAACATAACCCTCACCTTACCTCAGATACTTATCATTGCTTTGTAAGAATATTTAAAATCCTATCTTTTAGCTATTTTGAAGTGTATAAATACATTATTATTAACCATTGTTACCATGCTGTTCAATAAATTACCAGAACATATTCCTCCATTCTAACAGTATCATCATACCTGGTGATTAGCACCTTCCCTTCCTTCATCTACCTACTACTTACTCTGGTAACCACAATTCTGCTCTCCACTTCTATGAGTTTGACATTTTTTTTTCTTTTTTTTTTTGGTGGCACTGGGGTTTGAACACAGGGCCTCACACTTGCTAGGCAGGAGCTCTTATCACTTGAGCCACTCTACCAGCCCGTTTGACTTTTTTTGTACTCCATATAGCAGTGAGGTCTTATGGTATTTGCCTTTTCTATGCCTGGCTTACTTCACTTTATATAGAGTTTCCTCTATGTTCTTCTAGGTTCATTGATATTGTTGCAGATAGCAAATTTTTCTGTTTTTTTATGGCTAAGTAGCATTCCATTGGATATTTATATAACACTTTAAAATCCACTTATCCATTTGTGGACTCTTAGCTCATTTCCTTCTCTAGGCCACTGTGAATAAAGCTACAATGAACATGGGAATGCTGACATCTCTTCAGCATACTGATTTCAATTCCTTTGAGTGTGGTCCAGTAGAGGGATTGCTGGGTTTGTATGGGGTTGGCAAGAAATTCTGGGAGTTAAAGCCCAGCAAGCAACCCCCAACTTATGGACAGGAGATGGTAGGCAGATGCCCCGGCTTCCTCCCTTCTTAGAAGGATACATCAGGCATTTCTGCACGGGTTCTTATAAGGTCTGCAGTCGCCGAGCATCAGCTGCCAGCAGTGGTAACCATCCAGAATACACTGAAATAGCCATTGTTTCAAATCTGAAAAAAGAGAAACAATCAGGTTGCCTTCCACAGTGGAGGTTATTATAAAGCTGTGGTAGAATCCCCAGACATGTAGAGAGGTGCAATTGTCTTGTTTTCTTTCCCAATGCCTCTGTTGGTACATTTTCTGTGATTGACAAGGCAAATATGGCAGCTGTCTATCTCCCACTATAGGGTATCCCTAATGGCCAGTCTTGGCCTACTTGCCAATCTCTGGTCCAATGAAAATTGGAGAATTTTAGTGGTGCCTTGGGTTGTAGTCACTTTTGTTCCTTAATCTAGTACAAACCCCTTTTCTTCTTTTTTCGTGATATAGCAAGCTCTTTGAAAACACAGAGTTGGTTATTGTGTAGAAAATCTTACATCAAATTTATCTGATTATTTCCTTATGGTACCATTTAATTTATTCTGCTTTTCCCTTTATTTCCTGTAAGCTAGAAGTTGGTCTAAAGGTTTGGTTAGACTCAGTCCGAATATCTTTGGCAAGAAAGTGTTGTGAGTGATATGATTTGTTTAATTCTGTACCCAATAGTTGCTGGTGTTGTTTAATCATGTGATATCACTTGGTTCACTGAGTGACAGCCAGAACTCTCTATTACAAAATTAATTTTCCCCTTGAAAACGACAATTTATCTGTTATGAGTCATGTTATCATTACTTGTAACTGAGATTTAGTGTCCATTGGTAATCCTGGCTAGAATCAATAATATCACTAATGGTCACAATTTTTTGTCTTCCATTTCTGTTCTTTGTTGTTTTTCTAGGAAGAATTTGTCCTTGTCCACTCTGGCTGTCTAAACTCTATTGTCTAAATGATTGTTAGAATAAGTGCTTGTTTGGTCATATCTCTCTTTGTATGCCTGTATATTTGAGCTTATTTGTTTTCAGTTTTCATATGTATTCTCTTTTCTTTTGTTCTTTCAATAATGTTAGAAATTTACATAGTTCAAATGTAAAACTCTATAAACATGTACTTCAAACTGGAACCCTTCTTCTCTATATTCTACCCCTTTGCCTAGAAATGACTATTTTTGACAGTATTCTCTCAACATATTTTCTGAAACAAAATAAAATCAAATAAACACGTCATATGTATAAATGTATGTACTTTTATCTCCATGTTTAGTTTACTTATAACAAGACGGTTGTTTACATGCCTTGACCTGACTTTTTTTGCCTGTCTCTCTCCCTCCCTCCCTCCCTCCTTCCCTCCCTCCCTCCCTCCCTTCCTTCCTTCTCACTCTCTCTCTTTCCTTTTTTCATTTCCTGGACATTACTTCTTACCCTAAGTCCTTCCTTGCTTCGTCCTTCCTTCCTTCTTTCCTTCCTACTCTTTTTTTTTTCCCTTTTTCACTTTCCAGACTTCTTGTTCTCAGTGCTGAACATGGAATGTCTGCCATCATGGTGATTCAGTGTGTTGCTATCTTATTTTTCCCAGGTTATCCTCTATGGCTAGCCTTTTGGATTATTCCCAATATTTTGGTGTTATGCATAATGCCACAAAGAATACACATGCACACTCTTACTAGTTTTTTTTAGTGTATATGAATTGTACAAGACAATGAAAGTCATTATGACACTTACACACACACACACACACACACACACACACACACATAATGTATTTTGATCATATTCATCATTCCTCTCTTGTCCTCCCTCCCATCCTACTGGCCCCTTCCTCTTTCTAATAGCTCCTCTGCTACTTTCAAGTCCTTTAAAAATTAATTAATTAATCAGTTTATTTATTCATTTATGATGCTCTATGGATTGAACCCAGGGCTTTATTCTTGCTAAGCAAGAATGCTACCACTTGAACCATGTCCCAAGACCTTTTGCTTTTAGTTTGTTTTTCATATAGGTCTTTCACTAACTTCACCCAGGCTGGCCTTTGTCCATGATCCTCTTACTTCTGCCTCTTGAGTAACTAGGATTAGTGGTGTGTGCCACAAGAAACAGCTTATTTTTGAGGTAGGATTTGCCTCAAACTGTGATGCTTCTGTCTCTGCCTCTCAAGAGGCTGTGATTACATAAATGTGGCACCATGCCTGGCTTTGTGTCCTTTTAAAAAATATATAAATTCCTCATATGAGAGAAACACATGCTATATTAGTCTTTCTACCTTATTTTGCTTAATGTGATGATCTCCAGTTCCATTCACTTTCCTGTGAATGACATGATTCTTGTTCTTCATTTTCATTGAATAAAACTCCATTGCATATATATAGCATGTTTTTTTTATTCATTCTTCTGTTGATGGACACCTAGATTGATTCCATAACTTGGCTATTGTGAATAATGCTGCCATGAGCAAGAGTGTGTAGCAATCCTTATTGTATACTGACTTTGATTCCTTCAGGTATATACCCAGAAGAAGTATAGTAGAATCATATAGTAGTTCTATCTTTAGTTTTTTGAGGAACCTCCACACTGGTTTCTGTAGTGGCTACACTAATTTACATTCCCACGAACAGTGTTCTGTTGAGTTGTTTTTATCCCACATCCTCACCAGCATTTGATGTATTCTGATTTCTTGATGGTTGCCATTCTGATTGGGGTCAGATGGAATCTCCATGTAGTTAAGATTTCCCTGATGGCTAAAAATGCTGAATATTTTTTTCATTTTTATTGACAATTTGTAGTTCTTCTTTTTTGAGAACTGTATGTTAAATTTATTTGTTCATTTATTGATTAGAATATTTGTTCTGTTGGTGCTTAATTTTTTGGGTTCTTTATATATTCTTGATATTAATTCCTTGTTAGATGACTAGTTGGTGAAGACTCTCTCCTATTCTGTATGCTGTCTTTTCACTCTGGTAATTGTTTCCTTTGCTTTGTAGAAGCTTTTTAATTTAATACAATTCCATGTGCCAATTCTTGCTAGTATTTCTTGAGCTGTTGGGGTTCTATTCAGAAAATCATTTGTCTATGCCTATATCTTGAAGTATTTTCCCCTAGTAGTTTCAAATTTTCAGGTTTTACATTCAGGTCTTTGACAGATTTTGGATTGATTTTTGGACAAGGTGAGAGATTTGGTTCTAGTCTTCTACATGTGGATATCTAGTTTTTACAGCTACATTTGTTGAAGAAGCTCTTTTTTTCTCTAACCTAACTTTTTGGCACTTTTGTCAAGAATCAGTTGACTGTAGCTGCATGGGCTTATTCCTGTACTCTCTATTCTAGTCCATTGATCTACCTGTCTGTTTTTGTGCCAATACAATGCTGTTTTTACTACTATGGCCTTGAAGTATAATTTTAAATCAGGTTGGTTTTACTTCCAGCATTACTCTTTTTTGTTTGTACATTTTAATGGGTTTCATTTTGACATTTCCATACATGTCTACAATGTATTTTGGTCATATTTGCCACCCTATTATGTGCTTTTGTCCCTTTTCCCCTTCCTGCTGGTTCTCTTCCTTTTCCCAGTCACTCTTCTACTTTAATGTCTTCTTTTTTAAAAATCCAGATTCTGCATATGAAAGAAAATGTGCTATTTGTCTTTCTGAGTCTGGCTTACTTCACTTAACATCATGGTCTCCAGTTTTATTCATTTTCCTACAAATGATATAATTTCATTATTCATTATGGCTAAATAATACTCTACTGTATGTATAACATTTTCTTTATCTATTCATCTGTTATAGGCACCTAGGCTGATTCCATAACTTGGTTGTTGTGAATAATGGTGCACTGAACATGACTGTGTAGTTATCTCTATTGTACACCATCTTAAATTTAGTTTAGCATATACCCAAAAGTGGAATAGCTAGATCATATGTTAAGTCTATTTTTAGCTTTCTGAGGAACCTCCATACTTATTTCCACAGTAGTTGGTCTAATTTACAATCCAATCAACTGTTTTTTTTTTTGAATAGTGCCAAGACTTTATTGATATTTGAAACACTTATATTTGCTTTACAGACAAATCGATTGTCCTGTAACCACCAACACTCTGAAGTCTTTCTTTGCCAACCGCTGGTATTGGTATCCTACTGCCATGAAAATTCCACCAATATACAAAAGAATTTTTCTTTTTTCCCCACTTGTTTCCTTGTTTTCTCATCATTATTAAGAATACTAATTCTAATAACATCTAATTTAACCTACAGAAGACAGATTATCTCTCAACTATGACAACATTATCAAAATTTTATTTTTTATCCTTAGAGTATTTTATGCTGTCAAGTAGATGTGTAATATTAAATTAATGTTGCTTAGATAGTTTCATGCTTTAGAGATGTATCAGACTTGATCAACACATTGGTAATCTTACCCAGAAATTCAAGATGAGCTCTGTGTTGATCAACTGTCTTTAAAGTATCTTTACCCTCATATCCTCATCAGTATTTGTTGTGTGCTTTCTTGATGGCAACCATTCAGGTTGTGTAAGATGGAAAATCAAAGTAGTTTTGATTTTTGTTTTGCTGATGACTAAAGATGTTGAACATTTTTTATGTATTTGTATTTCTTCTTTTGAGTACTGTCTGGTCAATTCATTTGCCCATTTGTTGATTGGATTATTTATTCTTTTGGTACTTAACTTTTTCAGTTTTTATGAAAATATTTTTGATATTAATACCATGTTAGATGGATGTCTAGCAAAGATTTTCTCCAAGGTTTAGGTCTTACATTCAGGTCTTTTATGCATGTCGGATTGATTTTTCTACTAGATGAGAGATAGGAATCTAATTTCAGTCTTCACATGTGGATATTCAGTTTTCCTGGCACCATTTGTTGAAAAAGCTGTCTTTTCTCCAACATATGTTTTTCACACTTTTGTCAAGAACCAGATGGCTGTAGCTTCATGGGTTTATTTCTGGTTCCTCTGTTCTATTCTATTTGTCGATGTGTATGTTTGGGGCCAGTACCATTCTGATTTTGCTACTATAGACCTATGATATAATTCAAAGTCAGCTATTGTGATAGCTCCAGAATTGCTCTTTTTGTCTATGAATTTTCTTTTTTGCTATTTGGGGTCTTTTGTGCTTCCATATGAATTTTACAATGGAGTTTTCTATTTCTGTGAAGAGTGTGGTATTGGGATTTGATGGGTATTGCATTGAATCTATAGATTGCTTTTTATAATACAGCCATTTTTGCAATATGAATTCTGACAATCCATGAATGTATGAGGTCTTTGAATCTTCTAATATCTTCTTTAACTCCTTTTTCAATGTTTTATAATTTCAAAGTAGAGGTCTTTCACCTTCCTTGGTTAGGTTTATTCCTAGGTATTTCTCTTAAGGCAATTGTGAATAGAATTATTTTCTTGATTTCTTTCTGAGCATATTCATTATTAGTATATAACAAAGGTACTGATTTTTGTATGTTAATTTTGTGTTTTGCTACTTTGCCAAAAGTATTTATCAAATTTAATAATTTTCTGATGGAGTCTTTTGGGTTATTTAAGTATAGTATCATATGCAAATAGCAATAATTTGAGTCTGCCTTTCTTATATGCATCCTTTATGCTAATTTTGCTTGCCTTATCGCAAGGGCTAATAATTCAATCACCACATTGAGTAAGAGTAGAGAGAGTAGACATCCTTGCCTGGTCCCTGATTTTAGAGAAACTGTAGGTTTGTTGTACATAGCCTTTATTATGTTGAGGCATGATCTTTCTATCCCTAGTTTCTTCAGAGCTTTCATTATGAAGGGCTATTGAAGTTTTTCAAAGGATTTGAGGCATGTATGAGATGATCATGAAACATGTTGTTTTATATTTGTAGAGGTGGATCTTCAGGGTAAAGTCCTAGAAATAGGATTGCTGAGTAAAAGTGTAGATGGTGCTAATTTCTTCTCTGTAAGTGTTCTAATTTTGCCTCCACAAGTCAGTGCAAGATTTGTTGTACTTTTTTTGAAACATTGTGGATAAAAATAGCATCTCAGAGATGTTAGATTTTTGCTTGGTACTATCATGTTTATTTTTTTGGTATCCATATTCATAAGTGATATCTGTATTTCCTGTTTTGTACCAAATTATATTTGCTTCATTAAAAAATGTAGTATATTCTTTTCTTTGTCTATAACCAAGAACAACTCACATTGTGTAGTAATATTTGCCCCCAGTTTTAGTATTAACCATTATGGCCTTCATTTACCTATATTCATCTCTACTGACTATCTGAACTCAGGCTTTGTGAGGGTGCTGGTGAAGTGGGATGTAGGATCATTGAAGATATTCTCTATATTGTCTATGAAGATTGGCCTCTTTAGATTTCATATCATTACTGTGATTGGTTTGGGAAATGATTGTTTTCCTAATTTGTGTGAATTGTGTGTGTAGAGATGAGAGTGGAGTCTCCTTTGATTTTTTATTTTTCTTCTAACAGTTTATTTTTCTGTTATCATTTCTTTCTTCTTTTCCTTCTTCCCTCCCACCCTTCAGCTTTCCCCCTTTTTCCTGTCTTTCCTTCTGTTCTTCCTGATTTTTATTTATTTTTGTGGTAGAGATTGAACCAAGGGCCTTGCACATGCTAGGCAAACACTCTACCACTGATCTACATCCCTGGCCTTATTATCACTTCTTATTTGTTTTATTGTTGCTTTTCCCCAGGGTAACAAGTAGCTAATATATTTTACTGATTTTCTAAAAGACAGCTTTTAATTTACATGTTAGTTCTACTAAAGTTATAACCTTATCTATTGAATTCTGCTTTTAATATCTTGGCTCCAAAGTCTATAAAATCTGATATTAACATGGTCACTCCTGCTTTGCCTTGATTAATACTTCTATGACACATCATTTTTTATCCTGTAATGTAGATTTAGTAGATTCTTCATCAAGTTGAGGATGTTTTGCTTTCTTCTAGTATCTTATGAGAGTTATTATCATGAATAATGTTCAAGTTTGTCAAATGCTTTGTCTGCATTGAATGATGTGGTCATGTAAGGCTCTTCTTTGATCTATTGATGTGCTGTATTACATTGATGGATTTTTTTTGATTATTTAACAAGATTACATTCTTGAAATCTACCCCACAACAATCTTTATTGTTTTTTGTTAAATATTTTTCTGTCTGACTTCATAAAGGACATAAAGGATATTGATCTGTAGTTTTCCCTTTCTTTCTTTTCTTTTTTCTTTCTTTCCTTCTCTCAGTACTAACTTTGTCTGGTTTTTGTATTATGTTAATAAATAAAGTGAATTAAGTAGTGTTCCCTTTTCCCTTAAAATTATAAGGCTATGTAATTTTTCTGTTTAATATTGAGCTATTTGTTTTTGGAGGAGCTGTTGCCTTTATCTAAGTTGTAAAGTTTTGAGTGTAAAGTTGTTCCTGGGACTGTCTCATTGTCCTTTTGATATCTCAGAAGTTTGCACTAAATGCCTCTGCTTCTTTCCTGATACTGGTAATTTGAGTTTTGTTTTTTTTTCTTTGTTGTTCTTGCTAGAAATTTGTTGGCTTCATTGGTCTTTTTTAATCAATGAAGTTTTTGCTTCATTGATTTTCTTTTATTCTTCTTTTTCACTATTTTTTCTTTTTACTTTATTCTCTTTATGTAGTCACTTTGGATTTTTATTCATCTTCTTTTTCTTTTCTTGAGGTAAGAGTTTGGATCAACTTGAGTCTTTTCTTTTCTAATACCTGCACTCAGTGCCAGGAAGCTCCTCTTGGCACTGTAGCTATGTCCCACAAATATGGATATACTGTATTCTCATTTTCATGTACTTCAGTTTGCTTTTCACTTCCTTTGATGTTTTTAAAAATTATTTTCTTTTAGTGTTAAATTTATTTTTAGCTACTACATAAACAGGCTGACACATGATATATATATACATATATATAATATAATATAATATATGCTGCATAATATTTAAATCAGTTTAAGCATATTCATCATTTTCTTATGGAATAAACCTGAAAAATCTTTCTTCTGGCTTTTTGAACTTCTTTGATAATTTAGAAATGTGTTGCTCAATTTCCTAATGATTGAAGATTTTCTTACTGCAGTCCTATTACTGATTTTCAGTTTACTTACCTTGTAAAAGAAGTACACAATGTATGACTTTGATTCTTCCAAAGTTTTTGAGGTTTACTTTATTGTCCAGGATATGGTTTAACTTGATCAGTGTTCTGCAAGCACTTGTAAAGAAGTGTCTCGGCTCTGTTGGGAGAAGTGTTCTGGAACCATTGATTGGAACCTCTTTACTGGTGGTGCTATTGAATTCTTTCTTAATGATTTTTCATTTATCTAGTTGATCAATTGTTCAGGGATGGGCTTTGAAGTCTCCTACTATATGTGAATTTTTCTATTTCCCCTTTAAGTTATATCAGTTTTGCTTCACCTACTTTTATCCTTTTTGTTTGGTGCACACACATTTAGGACTGTTAGGTCTTCTTGCTAAATTTACACTTGCTTTTAGTAACATAGTATTTTTCCATATCTCTGGTCATTTTCATTGCTCCGACATAGACTTACCTGACAGTCACATAACTATTCCTGTATTCCATTGATTGCTGTTTGCGTAATATATTATTACTCTTCTTTTTGTTTTCAACTTGCCTATATGTTTATATCAGATATGTTTAGACAGCATATAGTTGGTAGCATTTTGTATTTTTTAATGTACTCTGTCACTCTTTGTCTTTTAATTGGTATATTTAGATGGTTTCCATTTAATAACATTATTGACATGTTGAGCTTAAATCTGACATTTTAGTTTTATTTTCTGTTTCTTCTATTTTTTGTTTCTCCTTTTATTTCTGCTTTCCTGTCAATTACATGAACATTTTTAGAATTCCATATTTATTTATTCCAGTTATTTTTAGTGTATGTTTTTTGTGTGATTTTATTAATTCTTTAATGTTTGCTGCAGTATTACATTATGTTTACACAATGTCAGTATCTCCTGCTATTATCATTCTGTCAGCTCTAAGAAAGGGAATCCTCCTACACCTTTACTCTCCCCAATTTATAATTTATAAATTTATAATTGTTTTCAGTATTTAGTTTATATATTTGGGACTACTTTAGATAATGTTATAATTTGTACTTTAGCCATCTAACATAATATAGCAAATACACTAGTATAGGAAAGATTATTGTAGCTGTCCATATTTTTGCTTACTATGTTCTTCCTTCCTTCCTTATATTCCGAGTCTCCTTTTATTTCTTCTTTCTGTTTATAGAACACCCCTTAGCTGTTGTTTTATGGGAGGTCTTCTGATGACAAATATTTGAATTTCTCTTCATCTGGGAATGTCTTTATTTCTTCTTCATCTCTGCCAGATGTGGATATTGGGTGGACAGTTCTTTGATTTCAACAATTAGAAGAAGCCATTTCATTTCCTTCTGGTCTTCATAGGTTTTGATGAGAAATCTCTCAAATGAATTATTTTTCAGCATTGTTATTGTGTCATTTATCTCTCACTACTTTCAAGATTTTCCCATTGCCTCCAGTTTTCAGAAATTTGACTATTAAATGTCTTAATGTAGACGAGGGAGGTTTCTTGTTTGAGGTTCACTCAGCTTTTTCAGTCTGTAGGTTTATGTAATTTATAAAATGTTAGAAGTTTTCAGCATTATTTCCTCAAGTAGCTATCAGAAAGTCTGTGAAGCACATGATGAAATGGGTAGAAAGTGGTAACCTAAACCTTGGGAATAGTCTGGATGTGGGAAAGAGTCTAGAAGAAAAGAGGGAGCTAGGAGGATATGAGCTATTTGGGATGTGAAAGAGCTTGAGAAGGGGGAGCATTCCTGGGGGTTTTTGACGTCGCCCATGAATAAAGAATGTTCTACTCTATGTGGTAAGAGACTGGAAACATGTTATAATTGTTTCTGCTGTGTGTCTTGGTGCTGTGGAATTTGTTTGAATTTTAGCTGCCTGAGGAGAAGACTACTGCTGAAGGCCTATTGAGTTGACTAGAGGAGTAGGCCTGGGGTCTGGAATTGGGCAAATCTCTGTGAGATTTGAGATATTTTCCATACATATTGGTCCTCCCATATTTTGTTTATTTCAAAACAATGTAGAAGAAACCCAGGGATCTATGGGGTTGGGCATGACCTTCTGCCTTAGAGATGACCCTTTTGTCAGGAAACCTGAGTGCTTGAGGGTGCTTGGGATGTACTTTCTCTTTGAGGTCATGTTCTTGATTTTAGGGAAGGGATAGTTGAGAGCTCAAGTTTAGGTTTTTGGTGGAGGATACTCAAGGTATGTTATTTTGCCAGTGCCAGAGTCTCACTAGGAACTTGAGGTAGCAGTGTGATAGTGGAGACCCTTATTTCAGAACCTCATCTCTTAGAAGAGATGATGATCCCCTTCTGAGAACTCACAGGCTGGACAGTGAAAAGGCAGGCCTTTCATGGAGTGTGTGTCTGCAGGTACACTCTGGGTGTCCAATTTGGGAATTGACACAAGGAGCCTATGGTGAGTCCAAAGAACTTCCTGAGGATCCATCTGGGAAATATGCCAATAGCAGACTGAGGGACCTGACTGAATCTTCTGAACAGAGCATCTACTAAGAGATCAGACTGAGAAGCACACAATCCTGTCAGAGGCAGCAGGATAAAGAAGATAGGCCCTCAGGAACCCTCATTCCTTGCCTTAAGATTCCATGATCCCCTCTCTCCATGACCTGCAGAGTCATAACTCTTAGGGAATGAGGACCTTGAGCTACAAAATGCACTTTACTCTTAAAATGTTCTTTTTCAAGTCCTGCTTTGAATTAAGCAGGAGGAGGATTCTAACCAGTTAATATATTCCCTACCTACCAACACATACTGCTATACTTTAATAATTTGATTCCATTTTAGTTTTATCTATTATTTCTCTCCAAAAACAAACTGACTTTTTCTCCATATTAAAAATAAGAGAGAAGCATATTATAAAAAGACTGGCACATTTGATACTTTTCCTACAGAATTGGGGTAATTGAAAGATAGTACATGAGTAGAGTTTAACATATGACTAGATTCTTAGAAGTTGTGATTTCAGAGCTCAGGGATTTTTTAAAGGCATTCCTTGACAAGGTCACTAGGTTACAGTTTTGCAGAGCAATTTCTGACTAAATAAAACCTCCAGGATAATTAGTGTGTGAAATAGATCTGAAAAGATGTGTCATTTTCTTGAACTGCACTTGCTTTAGGAAATTAAAGATTGCAAAAGGAAAAGCTTCAGATCTTTCCCTTGTTCTCAAATTGAGAGCAGGGTACTCATGCATTAGTCAAAGCAAAGAGCACTTCACATATCTGATGAAGATCAAAGTAAAACAAGGAAGGGATGCCTTAATCTTGATGAGGGCTTATGGAAATAATACATACTGAAGTGTCTTGGAAAATATAATACACAATGGTTCCTGAAAATCAGGCAGTATGATAATAGTTGACTAGGTCTCATAATTGTTCATAGACTTGTGGTGTGTTTACTGACCTTTAGATTAATGGATGGAGGCAATAGAATCTAGTTGCCCCAAATAATTTTTTATTCTTAAATTCAAATTTGATTTCTCATAGTTTGTCTGTCTGACACTTTGCAAATGAATGATAATGTAACTCAAAATATTAATCTAACTAGCCACAGTTGTTTCAATCAATACATTTTGCTATGTTGTGAATTTGGGAATTTTTATTTTATATTATTTGAAGATAGAAACCCTAGATATTTGAAAAACACATATCCCTGTAAGAACTACAGCTGTGTTCTTTGGGTTCTCAAAAGCCCCTGAGAATAGAGGGATGGTTTTGCAGAGAGCAAGTTCTTGATTATTAGAGGATGAGAGAATCCTAAAGATGGTAGAAACAACCCTTTGGCAAGAAAACCACAAAAAATAGACTGATGGAGTGGAAGGATTGATTCTGAAACATTGGTCAGGAGAGGGATGTGGCACAGAAGAGGAAGGAAAATGCAAGGAGGAGTGGCTTCCTCTAGAATCTTGAATTCCAAAGGCCTCCCCTCCCTGAACTGAGATTCCTACTTGGAAGAAGCCTGTAGCAAGGTACCTTGCTCTACAGAAACTTCTAACAAAAAGCTGATAATGGAGGAATATTTTAGGGATGTGTACACCTCTATAGGAAATGCGTAAGTTAAATCAAGGAAGATATTTGGAGGGAAATTAAAGAAGGGAGTAATAGAAATTGAGTGGGGAAGTTTAACCAGGAAAACCAGCACTAAGACCATGATATCATTATGGGTGACTGTAAGCAAGAGTTACCTCCCTATCCTTTGGCTTTCTATCTTAGTAATGGAGATAACTGGTAAAGGAGTGATGGCTCCAAGGATGGCAGGAATAGACATCAGTCTGCAGGTTCATACTGGTTTGGTTAAAGCTTTGATGAATACATCACACAACAGGCGTGATCAGGCAGGGCAGCGGCAGGTGGTTGAAGGTCTTTATGTATCCTCACAGACTTTCTGGTTATTCCTTTGCTTGTTTTTTGACAATTGCATTTCTTAAAATGCAAGAAAGAAAGGATTGATTAGAGACCTGGAGTCTGAAAGTTTGAGATAGAGTAGCCATGCTTCTGTAGATGGATGATAAGGAAAGGAAGAGGACTATCTGGTCTGAACCCTGGACTTTCATCAAACAGGTCCAGAAACATGTGAAACTCTCAGTGTAGGAGTCCAGAGGAGAAGACTGGCAAATGGACTTCAGCTGTTTGTTAGAGGACTCATCCAATTCAAGCAAGAGGAATCCATCCTGAGCCTTTAAAAAAGGTTCAACATTAGTAAATCTGTGTCTATAAACCACTTGGCCTGAGAGGTCAAAGGAGAAGGGGTACATAATTATGCAAAACACTGCAAGCCATAGGGAAAGGGGCTCACAGGGACATAGGGATGGATTATTAACATACTGATCCATAGTTATGCCTCATTATATATATGTCCCTCTAAGGACAAGTCAAACCCATGTTCCCTATAAACACTCTTCTCCTTAAAGAGAGAACAAACCTGGAATATCTATAGCTATTTCTTTTATTGTTATTGCTCTGGAAACAAGAAAAAGGAAAAAATGTCTAACAAGTGGAAAGGAGAAGGCAAAATTATGGTCATTTTGCAAAATAAAATTATGTGTTTTAAATATCAAAAGAATTAGTCAAAATGTTTAGAAAAAAGTGATTTTAAAAAATTCACTAGACAAAGTTTGAAAACAATTTTTTAGAAAAATGACGTAGCTCAATAGTGTGCCAGTTTTATATAACCTCGAAAGAGCAGTTGGCTATATCTTACTAAATTTAAAATGAGCCACACTCTGTCCCAGCCATTTCTAGTCTGGAAATTTAACAAGCAAATATGGTCACTACCTTTCAAAAGTAAATGTACAAGAATGATTTTGTAAGAGTAAGTCTGAACCTCAGCAAATGTGAATCAATAGGGAACTAGTTAAGTAATTAAAGGCAGTTCTTAGAAAAATATTATGCATTTTTAGAAAAAAATTAAGTATTTATTTTTGATACTATGGAATTATCTCCAAAATGTAATTTAAAGTATAAAAAACTTTAGAATATAATATACATATATATTTTTATTTGTGTAGAAGCATAGAATGCTTATTTTTGAATAACAGGTTTACTTTTGCATACCAAAATACTATCTTAAAAATTTGCATAGCAAAAACTTGTATTTGCATATATTATTTATCAAAAGACAAGCAAACAAAGCAAAACAAAACAAAATTAAAAACAAAGTTGATAGGTTTTAGTGTCCATCTCTGGGGGAGGAAACCCAGCACCTTATAACCATGGTGGAGCTTGATTACATTTCATTGTATGCACTTTGTCTCTATTTGATATTTTGAGAAATCTCTCATATTTATATCTTTGCTTTTAATAAAATAGCAGCACCTTTTAAAATTTTTGATTTTGAGATAGGGTTGCATAAACTTTGTCTCGGCTGGCCTTGAACTCACCTTCCTCCTGCTGATGCTTCCCAAATAACTGAGATTATAGGCATATAGCACTATGCCTAGCTGCAATAAAACCACTTTTTAAGATTAAATGTTAACTATGAATGAAATCATTAACCACATGCTTAAAAGCACTATAACTCACATGGAAAATAAACTGTGAAATTTAAAATTTGGTCAAGGAGACCATGACTAATTCCACTGAAAAAGAAAAGACCAATATGGCCAACCAGGTTGCTGGGCCCTTGGCTCAGGTTGTTGAAGTCCTCAAACAAAGCACAGAAATGCAGTTGAGCCCTTGTCTGCTTCTGTCTCCTCTGACTAGAAGGGCTTTCAGATGGGAAAACAAACTGACCAGGTGAGAGGGCTGGAAAGTTGGCAGCTGTAGGTAGGAGGGCAGTGTCCCAGGCAGGTACACCATGGTGTGTGTGAGCTGCTCATGCACTTGAGTGGTCTTTACAAGCAGGAAAGTGGGTAGCCAAAGACACAATAAAATATGCTCCACCTTTAAAAGCAAACAACAAATGGACTTCAGACAAAGTGCCAGATAAGAGAAAGGTAGAGAGGGATAGGGGTTGGAGGAAAATGATAATAATAAAATCATCAACTTGAAGTCCCATCAAGTCCCTTGTGGATTAGTCTCAAACAGGACACTGTCCTCCCAGTCCCCACAAAGGCACCTTCCTACTGAGGTCCTGCTATTGTGTTGTTCGCAACCCTGTGAGTTGAATTCTGAAAGCTGCTAAGAAGAGTACTGGAATAGTATGTTGAATGATTAAAAGCAACTAGCATTCTCAATCTCCTGGTAATTTCAAAAGTCCTGACAAGACAGGCATTTAAATTGCTCTATAGTTATATCATAGCACTGGAAATTACAGAATTAAAGCATACATGATTACTCAACTGTGTATGAGAGAGCTGCTGTGATCAGAGACCACACTGTTAATAATAATAAAAAATTAGCATAATATGATTCATTTTTCTGAAGTAATCATTATAATTAACAACCATTTTTTATCACTAGTTGCCTCAAATACATAAATATTTCAGGATTAACTGCTAATTGGGATAAAAAATTCTTCACAAGAGTGATAATACAACATAAAGCAGTGTTTTATGTATCAACTTAGGTCTAAGGAATCATCAGTGGTGTGAAGATGGTGCTGGGCTGCATTCCCACCCTCAGGAGCTAGGAGGGCATAGGAAAATGACAACATAGCACACAGTGACTTCCTCTGCATTATCTCACTGTGGTTTTCAGCTTGTGCTCTGCATGTTTTGGTGGACAGCAATGACACAGCTAAGAAATTGCCTTGTTATCTATGTCCCAGCATGACTCCCACTCTGTCTCCTCTGCCAGCCATTCTTCATGAGTGAATGAAGGCCAATGTCCCAAGGAGTGCAGCATAGGCAATGGGTTCATTCATCATTATGCACCTGCACTGCTATACTTCTGTACCTTGCTTGACATAATTGAGTCAATATTCACTCAGCTTGTTTCTACAGGGCCTGATTCACATGTAGAACTCAAGTGAGAAAAGCTTTTCTAGCAGACGAATGTACACAGGACCAGAGGCAGTTCAGAAAACTCATGACTCTTGTGATGGATCCACTTTTGCCCTACTAGATGTACGTTACATACTTTTTTGGACTCAACAACGCAGGACATATGTATATCTTCTGACTGTTATATTTTATGATATCGTTATGTGGCTAATTTCTGCTCTGCTTGATTTATGATTTCTTAGAGAATTTTTTAAAGCCTACAGGAAGGAGCAATTTGTTTCTACACATAATTGTTACAATTATTTTTAAAATTAGTTTCATAATGTGCATTGTGGGGGAAGGTATTGGGCTGATTATAGAATCTTCATACTATGACACCCAGTTCATCATTATGAACTTCTCTTAGGTCAGCAATGACCTTTGGTTATTTGTCTTGATATGTGGGGAATGCTTACCTATGAAGTTGTATTTTTCCTGTTCTGAAATTTCATATAAATGGAATCTTATGATATAAATGATTCTGTGTCTCACGTCTTTTATACAATATTATCTTTGTGATTTTACCCTTGTTTTTGGCACATATGTCAAGTTCACCTATGTCATTTTCATTGATATAGTATTCCATGGTATAGTTTTTTAAATGAAATATATTTATGCATGTAAAAAGTACAGTGTATTTCTTGACGGGGAACACAAATGATTTTGGGAGCACAACTTGGTGTTGAGGACTTATGTAACATACACTGGCAGAAACAAAAATTGATTTCTACTCAACCAGACTCCTTATAGAAACAAAAATTGCCCATTGATAAGCAAATGCATTAGCAAAACAAGCCTTTCCCATGGTTTCTCCATTTGTAAATCTTTTGAGTTATATTTAGTAAACTTCCTGATGCTTTTTTTATTTTTGGATTGACAGAATGAAACAAGTTACTTGATTAGCTGATTCAGGCACATGATGGTATGTTCTCAATTCATGCTAGAGGTTCATGAACAGGGTCAGTGTGAGCTCCACAATGCTGCTGAGCCATCTAGATGAAAGGGAGCCCAGAGTTCCCATTAAAAGATAGATTCTAGGTATGTGATTTCTCAGCCGAGAAGACTGACAGATGCTCCCCGGTCAGAGTTTTCTGACAAATATAATAGGATCTCTGGTGTCAGATTTCTGCATCTCTGCCTTTATTACACATGTACTGCTTGCTTAAATCCAAAGTACATACTTCCCAGAGTCTCAAAGCCTCTCCACCCTTGCTCATGTCTCAGAAAGTTCCTGAGGACTCTGTTGAGTCCTGAGTCCTCAACCTGAGGACTCTGGGTTGAGGCTGAGTGCTATGCAGGGATCAACAAGGAGCTAGATCAAGGTTTGCACTCACAAGCTTTCTCCTGAACCTTCTCAGGCCAGGGACTTGGCAGGTCACTGTGGAGTCTTTTCAGGGCCCTACGCTTATTTTGAAGATCTACTAATAGGGAAATGCATGAAGCTTTTTCAACCCAGAGACTTTTCGTTCTTTGAACCACTTCTCACTGGACAATGAATATCCTTTTACCAAAAGCCCATATATATCTATAACTACAACAATTATATATGCATTTATAATTCCTGTTTTGTCCAGATTATTCATACATTCCCAGTGTTAGGACCACAATGAAGTGATGACCAGAAGAAGCACTTAATGTACAATGCTAAAGAAAGTTGAATTTGGGCATATTTACCTTATTAGCACAAGTTCCATTTACCACTTGGAGTTTCATAAGCTCTTGCTCTTCACATTGTTTAGGAAAAGCAGAAAGTAAGGAGAAAGGACAAGGTATTCACTTTCCAACTTCAGAGCAACTGAATCAGCACTGCTGGACTCTTTAATAAGGACCATAGGTCCCATGCTGAATTAGGAAGGCTTCACAAATAGGAGTCAGGGCAAATCTAGGTGGGGCTCAATGGAATCAAAGGACTCTTCCCAGTTAACTTTAGAGGGTGAAGGAGGGTTAGAGGGAAGGTTTCAGGAGCCAGCTCAATGGGGCAGCCTCTCATCATATTAGTTTTCAGAGTGGGACTGAGGGTGGGGGAAGACCTGGAAACCGTGTTTTAATTTTTCAATAAGCTTTAGTAAATGGCAGATAAGATCGCCAGTTATTTCAGGAGAAGGAAGGTATTTGTCAGGACACCCTGGAATTGGGAACACAGAAAATTCTTTCCTGTGCTTTTACCTGCCACGTACCTTGGATAGACTGCTTCATCTTTCTTTCTGTGGTGCATCTCCTGAAGTCAGAAAACCGGACTGTCTGTCTGGGAGGGGTGCAAAGATGCCTGCTATGAATTCAACATGACTCGTCCCCACGGAAACTCATGTGAAGGCTTGGTCCCAAGGTAGCGGCATTGGGAGGTGGTGCCATTCTGAAGCCTGACTAATAGATGTTAAGTGGGATCGATGCTTTCTTTGTAAGGATGAGTTCTTACTTTCTAGACTAGAACTGTGTGAGGGCAGGCTGTTATAAAGTGAGTCTTTACACATGTATTGAATAGAGGTGGTAAAAGTGAGCATCTTTGTCTCATTCTTTATCTGAGAGAAAAAGCTTTCAGTCTTCCAGCATTGACTGTTATAATCATATATTGTCTTTGTTCTGTTGAAGTAGTTTTCTTCTGCAACTTAGTTTGTTGAGTGTTTTTTGTCACAAAAGCATTTGAATTTTGTCAAAATCTTTTTTTCTGCATCAGTTGTTGTGACAATCATGTGGTTTATTCCTTCCTTCCCTTAATGTGGTATACTATATTGACTGAATTTCAAATGTTGGAACCATTCTTGCATTCATCCCAAGAGTACATGCCACTTGGCCATGGTGTTTAAACCTTGTTTTGTTTTTGTTATTTGCTTGTTTAATAGAATTAATGTTTCAGAGAAGTTTGGGTTCATAGCCAAATTAAATAGAATGTCCAGTGATTTTTTCCATATATCTTCTCTCCCTACTAACTTTCCCCATTATCAACTTCAAAACCAGAGTGTTAATTTATCACAATTGATACATCAACATATTATTATCACCCAAAGCCCATTGTTCACATCAGATTCATCTTGGTTTTGCATATCCTGTGGGTTTGGATACAGTTATGACATATATTCACCATTTACAGTATCAGACAGTATTTACACTGCCCTAAAATCATCTTGGATCTTTATTCAGTTTTCCTCTCCCAACACCTGGCAACCACTGATCTTTATTACTGTCTCCAGTTTTGCCTTTTCTATTGTGTAAAAGAGTTGGAATCCTACAAATGTAGCCTTTTCTGGTTGGTTTCTCTCACTGAGTAATATGCATCTAAGGTTCCTTCATGTCTTTTCATAGCTTGATAGTTCACTTATATTTGAAGGTAATAATATTCTATTTGACAATAAATTAAAAATGATCGATTGCTTTTATACTTCTGAGCTTAAGGAGTTCAGTGTATATTTTGAATAATAGTTCTTTACCAAAAGTATCTTCTGCTAATAATTTCTCCCACTCTGGTGCTTATCTTTTTATTCTTCTGATAGTGTCTTTCACAGAGAAGAAATTTTTATTTGTATATTTCTTTTTTTAATGCAGTACTGGTGATCATAAGGAATTGTCCATGATAGGTAAGCACTCTACCTCTGAGCTACATTCCCAGCCATTTTTTTTTTTGACAGAATTTTGCTTTGTAGCCCAAACTGGCCTTGAATGTGCAGTCCTCCTGTCTCCACCTATTGAGTGCTGGGATTATAGGCATGTGCCACCAACTTGAAAATTTTATTTTAAATAAGGTTCAGTTTATCAACTGTTTCTTTCATAGATAAAGAATGCCTTTGGTGTTGTATATAAAAAGTCAGCACCAAAGATTTTCTCATATGCTATCTTCTAAGATAGCATATTTATAGTTTTTCTTGCTGCATTTAGCTCTATGATCCATTTTAATTTTACTTTTGAGAAGAACATTATATCTGTGTCTAAATTTTTTTTGCATGTGACTATCTAGTTGTCCCAGAACATTTTTTGAAAAGATTATCTTTTTTCTGTTGTATTATATTTCTCCATTGTCTATTTCTGAGCTCCTTAATCTGTTCTATTGGTCTTGTCTCTCTGTCTGTTCTTTCACCAGTATCACCATGTCTTAATTACTGTGCCTTATAGCAAGCTAGGAAGTAAGGTAGTATCAATTCCTCAACTTCTTTGTTCTTCAATATCGTGTCAGCTATTCTGGGTCTTTTTTTCTCTATATAAACTTTACAATTAGTTTGTTGATATCCAGAAACTTGATGGATTTTGAAGGGGTGCCTTGAGTCTACAGATGAAGTTAGGAAGACTGACATCATGACAGTATAGAGTCTTCTTCTTCATAAGCACAGGATGTTTATTTTAAGTAAATATTTACATTTGTTTAGTTCTTCCTTTGGTTCCTTCATCAGACATTTTAAAAGTTTTTCTTATATAGTCTTTGTACCTATTTTGTCAGATTTATGACTAAGTATTTCATTTTCTGGGTGCTAATATAAGGTATCTGTGCTTCTAGTTATAAATTCCACTTATTAATTAGTATAGGAACGTGATTGACTTCTGTATATTGTCTTTCTGAAACCTTGGTATAATTTCTTATTAGTTTTTTGTTTTGTTTTAGTTGTTTGCTTGCTTGTTTTGGTGATACTGGTGTTTGAACTCAGGGTTTTTGGCTTGCTAAGCAGGTGCTCTTATACCTTGAACCATGTCTCCAGCCCTTTGCTCTGGTTTTTTTTTGGGGATAGGGTCTCACTTTTTGCCCAGGCCAGCCTCTTATTTTATGCTTCCCACCATGCCAAGCTTTTTTCCATTGAGATGGGGGTCTCAGAAACTTTTTTTCCTGGGCTGATCTAGAACTACAATCCTGATCTCAGCCTCCTGTATAGCTTGGGATGACAGGTGCACAGCACCTTTCTCTTTTATGTTACATGCATTCAGTAATATAAGTTTCCCCCTAAGCACTGTTTTTTACTGCATCCCACAATTTTATTAAGTTGCATTTTCATTTTCACTTATTTTACAGTATATTGAATTTGTCATGAGATTTCTATTTCACCTGTGTTGTATTTAGAAGTTCATTGTTTAATCTGCAAATATTTAGGATTTTCCATTTTCAATTTCTAGTTTGATACCTTTTGGGTATAAGAGCAGACATTTTATTCTGTCTGTTTCTCTAAATCTTTAAAGCTGTGTTTCGTGGTCTAGAATAGTCAATCTTATGAATGTTCTATGAGAGCTTGAGAAGAATGTGTATTCTGTAGTTGGATGAAGTAGTCTATAGACATCAATTATATTCAGTTTGTACTGCTGAATTCAGCTATGTACTCTGTGACTATCTGCCTGCTGAATCTATCTACTTGTAATAGAATGGTGTGGAAGTATGCAACTATAGATATGGATTCTATTACTCCCTGGACTTACATCAATTTTTGCATCATATATTTTGGCACTATGTTGCCAGGTACATATGTATGAAAGATTGCTATTTCTTAGAGAACTGACTACCTTATCATTTCAAAATGCCTATCTTTATAGATGATAATTTTGCTCTGAAGTCAGTTCTGAAATTAATACAGCTACTTTTACTTGGTTTTGACTAGTGTTAGGATGATATGTCTTTCTCCATCCATTTACTTTAAGTCTGTGTGTGTCTTTGCAGTTAAGGTGAGTATTTTAGATGGCTGTAGATGAGCCATTTTTAAATTCATTATGACAAGCTGTCTGGTCTGTTAACTGGTTCATGTAGAACATTGATACTCAAAATAATGGCCAAGAAAGCCAGACTAATAATATATTATATTTGTTATTGTATTTTATTTGCTGGTTTTATTTTTTTCTATTTTTTTTTGTCTTCAAACTTTTTCTCTTTTGTGGTTTTAACTGAGCATTTTATATTTTTTTATTTTCTCTCCTTTCCTAGAATATCTGTTGTATTTATTTATTAGTCTATTTCATTTTGATATTTCCAAACATGTATATAATGTACTTTGATAAACTTAAATCCCATTTAAAACAATTTTAATAGGCATCATTATTCTATTTTCATGCATGTGTATGAAGTACTTCTATCATATTCATTCCCTCTACCCTCCCTTTTTACCTTCACCCTCTTGCTGATTTACACCCTCAAATAGTCCCCCCATTTTATAATCATGTCATTCTTTTAGGTCTAGAATCTATATATGAGAGAAAACATGTGATATTTGTTTTTCTCAGTCTGGCTTATTTTGCTTAATATGGTGATGTCTAGTTCCATACATTTCCTGAAAATAACATGATTTCATTCTTCTTTATGACTGAACAACACTCCATTGTGTTTATATGTACCACATATTCTTTATCCAGTCATTGCTTTATGGACACCTAGGCTGATTCCATTATGTGCCTTTTGTGAATAGTGCTGGTATAAACATCACTGAACAGGTTTATCTATTGTATGCTGACTTGCATTCCTTCAGATATATGCCCAGGAATGGTATAGCAGGATAATATGGTAGTTTTGTTTGTTTATAGATTTTTGAGGACCTGCCATACTAATTTCCATGGGGGCTGCACTAATTTTTATTCCTACTAACAATGTATAAGGGTTCCTTTTCCCCGACACCCTAGCCAGCATTCAATGTTGTTTGTTTTTGTGATTGCCATTCTGACTGAGGTGGGATAGCATCTCGATGTAGTTTTGATTTGCATTTCCTTTATGCCTAAGGATATTGAACATTTCTTCATGTAGTAATTGGCCATTTATACTTTTTCTTTTGGTACTATCTTTTTGATTCGCTTGTCCATTTATTAATTGGATCATTTGTTCTTTTGGTGTTTAATTTTTGGAGCTCTTTATACTTCCTGGATAATAATCCCTTATCTGATAAATAGCTTGCAAATATTTTTCTCATTTTGCTGATTCTCTCATTTATTTTTCTGAACCTTATTTTATTTTTAATTGGCATATATTGATAGTACAAAGATGTTTCATTGTGATAATTCCATAAATGTGTACAGCATACTTTAAACAAGTTTACTCTCTCTATTATATTACTGTGCCCCCTCCCTTCTTTTTCAAACAGTATTTTGTGTGTTTCATTATGCTGTTTTATGCAGTTTTGATTTACATTTCTCTTTTATGGTTAAGGATAGTGAACATTTCTTCATGTACTTATCAACCTTTTGTACTTCTGAGAACTGTCTGTTCAATTCCTTTGCCCATTCTATTATTTGTTCTTTTACTGTTTAATTTTTTCAGCCCTTTGTTTATTCTGGATATGAATCCTTTATCTGTTGAATAGCAAGTTAAGATTTTCTCCCATTTTGTGAGTTGTCTCCTGATTCTGGTAATTGTTTCCATTGATGTGCAAAACCTTTTTAATGTGATGACTTCTCATTTGCCAATTTTTGCTATTATTTGTTAGGCAATTAGAGTCTTATTTATAAATAATTACTTATGCCTATATCTTCTGAATTTTTCCATATGTTTTCCTATAATAGTTTCACATTTTACAGTAATATCTTTGATCCACTTTTTTTTTTTCAGACCTGGAGTTTGAACTCAGGACTCATGCTTGCAAGGCAGATGTTCTATCACTTGAGCCTAGTCCCTAGCTTCTCCTCCCCCCATTTATTGTGCTTTTAATTATTTTCTGAATAGTGTTCTGAGTTTTTGCCCTGGTTAACCTTTTACTTCAATCTTCCATGTATCCAGAGTAGCTGGGATTACAGCTGTTCCCCACCACACTCAGCTTATTTGTTGTGATAAGAATCTCACTACCTTTGTGCTTAGGTTGGCTTCAAACTGTGATCATTCCAATCTCGGCCTCCTAAGTAGTTGGGATTATGCCCAGATATAGGTTTTCCCTTGATTCTGTTTTTTTAGCTGTGCTGAGGCTTTTTAATTTGATGCAATCCTGTTTGTCAATTCTTGCTCTTATTTCCTGAGCAATTTGAGTCCTATTTCAGAAAAGCATTACTTATACCTCTATCTTTAAGGTTTTTCCCTATGTTTACTCCGCTAGTTTCAAAGTTTAGAATTTACATTTAGATCTTTGATCCATTTGAATAAATTTTTCTACAGGGCTTAGTTTTAGTCTTTTATTTGTGGACATCCTGTTTTCTAAGCACCATTTGTTGAAGAGGCTATCTTTCTCCAGCACATGTTTTTGCTGCCTTTGCTGAAAATCAGATAGCACTAAGTATATGGGGTTATTTCTGGACCTTCTATTCTGTTTCATTGACCTTTGTGTCTATTTTTGTGCTACTACCATTCTGTTCTTGTTATTATGACTCTGTAGTATAATTTGAAGACTGGTGTTGTGATACCTCCAACATTGCTCTCTTTTGTTCAGGATTGCTTTGGCTATTCATGGTCATTTGTTCTTCCAAATGACTTTTACTATTGATTTTAACATTTCAGTAAAAAATGACGTTGGAATTTTGATGAGGATTGCATTGAATCTGTAGTATAGCAAGTTTCATAATATTGATTCTGTCAGTCCATGAATATGAGAGATATTTTCATATTCTAGCGTATTCTTTAACTTTTTTCTAAAAATTTTTTAGTTTTCTTTGTAGTGGTCTTTCTCCTCCTTAGTTAGGTTTATTCCTCAGTATTCATGGTCATTTGTTTTTCCAAATGAATTTTAGTATTGAGGCTATTGTGAATGGGTCAGTTTTCCTGATTTCTTTCTTATCATGTTTGTCATTGGTATAAAGAAAAGCTACTGATTTTTGTATTCTGTTATTTTACCAAAGATATTTATCAGATCTAAGAGGGTTTTTGGTGGAATATTTAGAATCATGTAATTATATGATTATATCATCTTCAACTAGAGATAATTTGACTTCTCCCTTTTCTATGTGTATGTCTTTTATTTCTTTATCTTGCTTTACTGATCTGGCTAAGAATTCAAGTACCACATTGAATAAAAGTGGAGAAATCCAGGCACTGGTGGCTCATGCCTGTAATCCTAGGTTTTCAGGTGACTGAGATCATGAGGATTACAGTTTGAGTCCTGCTCAGAACAAAGAATAAGTTTGTGAGAACCCATCTTCACCAGTATGTAGGTGCAGTGATGCATACCTGACATACCAACTATTATAGAAAGCATAAAAACAGGAAAATTGTGGTCCAGACTGGCTTGAGAAAAAAGCAATTCCTTATCTCTCAAAAATAACCAGAGCAAAAAGGGCTGGAGGTGTGGCTGAAGTTGTAGAGCACCTGCCTAGCAAGCATGAAGTCCTAAATTCAAATTCCAGTATCACAAAAAAACAAAACAAAACAAAAACCAATCAACCAAACAAAAAAACAGCGTGGAGCATAGACACCCTTGTCTCATTCCTGATTTTAGAAGAAATGCTTTTAGTTTTCAACCCTTTAGTATGATATTAGGTATGAGTTTGTTGTATGTGGCCCTTATTATGTTGAGGTATTATCTTTCTATTTAGTTTTTCAGGGCTTTTTAAATGAAGGGATGTTGAATTTTGTCAAAGATTTTTTTTTTCTGCCTCTATTTCTGCATTTGACTTCTGTCCTTGATTTTGTTTATGGACTGTATTGCATTTACTGCTTTGTGTATTTTGAACCATCCTTGCATCCCTGGAATGAGAGAAACTTTCTCATGGTCTATGATCTTTTTAATGTGTAATTGAAATCAGTTTGCAAATTGAGAATTTTTGCAATTATGTTCATTAAGGAAATTGTCTATAATTTTTTATGGTGTTGTGCCCTTATCCAGTTTTGGTATCTGTCTGTGTGTTTATGTTCAGGAGTGTTTCCTTTATGATATTGAGTATGCCAGTGTTCAGTGCTCATCTGTTTATAATTGTTACATTGTCCAGATGCATTCCCTTTATCAACATGAAGTGACTCTCTTCATCACATCTGAATAATTTTGATTTTAAGTCTGTTTTGTCAGACACTCCTGCTTGTTTTGGGACTGTGTTTGCTTGGAAAAACTTTTTCTACCCTTTCACTTCAAGCATATGTTTTTTAGTGAGGTACATTTCCTATAGGTAACAAATGGTTAGGTCTGGTTTGTTAATCCAATCTGCCATTCTGTGTCTTTTGATTGGAGTATTGAGGTCATTAATATTCAGTTATTATTGAAATGCATGTAGTAATGCCTGACGTTTTATCATTTTTGTAGTGTTTGATTCTTCCTTACTTCTCATTTGCCTATCTACTTATCTAGTCAGATTTATTTTTTCCATATTTTCATAGTTACATTTATCTTCCATGTCTCTGCGTAGGATTTCCGTACCTTCTGCAGCACTAGTTTAGTGGTTGTTAATTGCTTTAGTTATTTATTATCTTCAAAAGATTTTATTTCTCCTTCATAATTGAAGGAATGCTTTGCTGGGCACAGTAATGTAGGTTTGTAGTTATTTTATTTCAGGGCTTGAAATACATAATTATACACCCTCCTTGATTTTAAAGTTTCTGTTGAGAAATCTTTTGTTGTTCTTATGAGTTTGCCTTTACAGATGATTAGTGATTCTCACTGGCAGCTTTCAATATTCTTTCTTTGTTCTGTATTTTTTAACTATAACATGCCTTGGAAAGGTTCTATCCTGGTCTTATCTGTCCTGTACCTGGATGAATGTCTCTTTGTCAAGTTTTGGGAAATTTTCTCTTATTATCCCATTTAATATGTTTTCTATGACTTTAGTTTGCACCTCTTCCATTCTTCTGTATCCATTGATACATATTTGATCTTTTAGTGGTGTCCAAGTGTTCTTGCACGTTCCATTTGTACTTTTTTTTCTTTATATTCATCTGTACATTCTATTACATCTAGCTTGTCTTCAAGCCCTGATACTGTCTTCAATTTTTATAGTCAGTGGTAAAATTTTTAACTGAGTTTTTATTTGACTTATTGAGCTTTTCATTTCTAGAATTTCATTTAGATTTTTTCCAGAATTTCTATATCTTTATTGAATTCCTTTTTTATTTGTCCTGTGCTATCTTCTTTACTTCATTTAGCTCTTTATTTGAACTTCCTTAGAATTCATTTAGGCATTTATTCTTGTCCTCTTTAGCTTTAGTGATTATTCTTATCATTTTTTAAACTTTTTGTCTGAGATTTCATCCATTTCACTATTGTTGGTATTTGTTACTGTTGAGTTCTTGAGTTTTGGAGAGTGATGGTGCCTTCTTTTTATCATTTTTTGTTTGTGCTTCTACATCTGGATTTGTGCATCTAAGGACAATTCATTGGCTGGAAATTTTAATCACCTGTAGTCTTCAGCGTAAATATTCTCAATATTGAGAGAGAACATTGTAGTGGCAGAGTGGACATATAATGTCTCATCACTGGAGTGGGAATATGACTCAGTAGCCAAACATTTGTCCATGTGTTCAGGGTACCAGGCCTGATTGCCAGAATGGCTCAAATGGAGGAAAACTAGCTGGAATCTTTGGTAGAAGGGTCAGTTGTTTGCTTCTGTGTTGCTTTCACTCTAGAAGCTTCCCTTTCTTATGTAATAGAAGCATCAGAAGCAGCAAGCATCCAAACCTAAGGGTGACTCCCAAATGCATCAGAGAATTGTGGGAACAGAAAAAACACTGACTTCTGCACTGGCAGGGAGATAACTGGAGGACATAGATACTCTGCCTTCTGGTCTCAATGCTTTCAAACTCTTCCCAGCAGTTCACCTCCCCATGTGGGGTGAGAGTGTGGAGGTCATGAGATTCAGAGGTCAGGACTCAAGGCCCTTATTCTGCCAGGCAGCCAAACACATACCTGTTGAACTTCCTGGAGCGGTCCTAAGTGCTTTCAGACTTTGCCCAGCAGTTCACTTCCCCACTGGGGAGGGGGTGGACATAGAAATTACATGATTCAGAGGCCTGGACTCAGGACTCTTAATCCCCTCTGGTAGCTAATACACATAGCCAGGAGGCAGGGCTGGAGCCCAAATATCATGCCAGCCACATGCTCTGTTTTTTGTTTCCTCTGTAATGAGGAAGACCCTTAGGTAATAGGACTCACTCTTTGCCAGGGAAGCTGAAGCCTGGCCATCATGCCCTTAACAGAGTTCCTTACTGCTTGAACTACTCCACAGGACATGTAAGATCCTCTCCCTCTCCATGACCACCGCTCATAGACATCTCCCCCTATACACTGTGGCAGGCTTTCCAAGACTCCATGAGCCATGATTGTTCCTTTTATTCTAGCCCTCAGATTATCTCAGTCTCATAGGCCCCTCTCTCAAGTTGACACTTTGTTACAGTCCTCCTCGACAAGGGGAATGACAGATATCTTTTTAGACTGAGGCTAGTCTTCTACACCACAGCATTCACTGTCTCACCAAACCCCCATATTGGGTTTAACACTTGCAGGGGGTATAGGATTATCCTGCAGTTAGAATTGCCTGTCTGTCACCAGGACCATCTGACTTACCTTGTGATTGCATCTTTGGCTTTCCCTTTCCCTTCCAGGAAGTTGAGGATGGCACTTGGAACTGTTTGCTGTGTTTCTCTGTTGCTTCTATTTCTCCATGCTTTTCTATGGTCCTGCTGCCTCTTTTCTGAATCCCGATGCTCATCCTTTCTTTCTTTCTTCACAATATAGTCTCTCCTTTGTTACCTGACACTTCTCATTCAAGGAGTCAAGATGGAGGACACTTCTAATTCACCTTCTTGCCCCACCTCCATCATTTGTATTTTCTTTTGTCACTTTTTTTCTAATGATTGCTCTAGAGTTTTCAATTTACAACTAAACCAAGCCCACTTTGAAATAACACTATAGCACTATAGCACTAATTTAGTACTAACACTAATCTCTCCCTTTCCTTTCCTTAGTATCACTCCAATCATTCATAGTTACACATTTATGTAACTATATCTGTATATATGTATATGATGAAATACATTGTTGATATTTATTAGATCAATTGGGAAGGAAAATAAAAGTTTTACTTTACCTTCCCATTATTCCTTGTTTGTGCTCTTCCTTTATTTGTGTAAATCTGTTTTTTCTGGTCCATGACATTTTCATTTTCTCTAAAGAACTTCTAATATTTTTTATAAGGCAGTATTACTGCAAAAAATTCCCTCAATTTTTGTCTGAGAAAGTTTTTTTCATGCCTTCACTTTTGCAGAATAATTTTACATGGTACAGAATTCTAGGTTGTTTTATGTTTTCTCTCTCAATACTTTAAATATTTCAATCAACTTTATTTTTGCTTATGTGGTTTCTTGGGAGAGGGTAGGTGTAACTCTTATCTTTTCTTCTACATAGTTAAGGAGAGGAAAAGAATTTGTTTCTTTTGACTTCTTTCAGGATTTTTTTCTTTTCTTTCCTTTTATCACTTTTACATTTACTTACATGTCTATACACTGTTTGTGCCACCTCTTCACCCCCCTCCCTCCCCACTACCCCTTCCAGCAGAGCCTGTTCTACCCTCTTGTTCCCTGATTTTGTTGAAGAGAAAGCATAGGAGATAATAAGAAAGGCATAGTGTTTTTGGTAGTTTGAGATAAAGACAGCTATACAGAGAGATTCCTAGTGTTGCTTCCATGTACTTGTGTATTGCAATCCACATTGGTTTGTCTCTACCAGACCTCTTCACTACTTCCTGATCCCATTCCTATAGTGGCTCTGCCAGTTTAAGATTACTATTTTTTGCTCCTCTACAGTGAGCACGTCAACCACATTCAAGTTTTAGGTTTCACTAGAAGGTAACACCCACGCACAGGAAATCAATGTGAGTCAATGCCCTGTATAGCTATCCTTATCTCAACCAGCAAAACCCCTTGTTCCTTCCTATTATTGCTTATACTCTCTCTACAACAAAATTAGAGATAAGGGCAAAATAGTTTCTGCTGGGTGTTGAGGGGGGGGGAGCGGGAGGGGGTGGAGTGGGTGGTAAGGGAGGGGGTGGGGGCAGGGGGGAGAAATGAACCAAGCCTTGTATGCACATATGAATAATAAAATAAAAATAAAAAAAAAAAAAGTTTTAGGTTTCCTTTCCTTTCCCTATTTCTCCTGTGCGCATTCTCCCCTTATTGTGTGACCCATGTCCAATAATATTACTGCATTTGTTTTGGTTCTATAATCTGCATGAGAGGGAGAAAATGTGATTTTTGGCTTTCTGAGCCTGGCTAACTTTGCTTAAGATGATGCTCTCTAGTGCCATCTATTTACTTGCAAACGACAAAATTTCATTCTTCTTTGTGGCTGAGTAAAATTCCATTGTGTATAAATACCACATTTTCCTGATACATTCATTGGTAGTGGGGCATTTTGGCTATTTCAATAGCTTGGCTATTGTAAATAGTGCTGCAATAAACATGGGTGTGCAGGTGCTTTTGTAATAACTTGAGTCGCATTCCTTTGGTTATATCCCTAGGAGTGGTATTGCTGGATCATATGACAGATCTATGTTTAGTTTTTTTAAGGAGCCTCCATATTGTCTATCAGAGTGGTTGTACTAGATTATATTCCCACCAGCAGTGTATAAGGGTTCCTTTTTCCCCACATCCTCTCCAACATTTATTGTTGTTGGTGTTCTTGATGTTAACTATTCTAATAGGGTGAGGTGGAATCTTAGTGTGGTTTTGATTTGCATTTCTTTTATGGCCAGGGATGGTGAGAATTTTTTCATGTGTTTTTTAGTCATTTAGACTTCTTTCTTTGAAAAAATTCTGTTTAGTTCAGTTGCCCACTTTTTATTGGTTCATTGATTTTAGGAGAGTTTAGTTTTTTGAGCTCCTTGTATATTCTGGTTATCAGGATTTTTTTCTTTATCTTTAATTTCTGTAGTGTGAAAATTTTATGCAGTGGTATAGTACTCTGTCACTTTCCCTGATTGGTCTTCTCTGAGTTTCCTGGATGTGTGATTTTGTGTCAAGGTATTAGTTTGGGGAAATTAGCAATCATTTTTAATTCAAGTATCATTCTTTTTCTCCTTATTCTTCTTGAGTTCCCATCACAAGTATGTTACACATTTTGTAGTTGCCCCATGGATTTCAGCTATTTCATTCTTTTTTCTCCTTAATTTCAGTCTTTTTTTTTTCCTCTTTAATTTCAGCTTTGGTGTTTTATTAAGATGTCCTAAAGCTCAGAGATTCTTTCCTCAGCTGTATGCAGTCTACTAATGAACCCATCAAAGGTAGTCCCATTTCGGTTACAGTCATTCTTGTTATTGTTTTTATTTGTTTGTTTGTTTTGTTTTATCTCTAGCATTTATTTCTGGTTCCTTCTTAAAATTTTCATCACTAATTCTACTGTTTATCTGTTCTTTTATGCCATATACTTTGTTGATTGGAGCCTGTCACATATTAATCATATGTGGTTTTAATTTCTGGTTTAATAATTGCTATATCCCTGTCATTTCTCATTATGGTTTTGATGCTTTCTATTGTCTCTTCCAACTATGCCTTTTGTCTTTAAAATTTTTTTATATTAGCCATAAATGAAGTACTAGCTAAAAGGAACTGTTTTAAGTAGGGCCTCTATAATGTGATAGTATACAGTGTCAAGGGAGGGAGCACAGTCTGTATTCCTGTGATTAGATGAGTGTTAGTCTTAGTGTTTTAGTCTTAGTGTTTCAGTACACCTATGGTGTGAATTTCCCATGCTTTTTTCAGTATCTCCTTTTCTATGAAGTGGAACAGGATGGTTAGCTGGGTGTTTTCCTTCCCTCTAAGGTGAGTTAAGGTCACAGGCAAGTCAGGTTCCACTTAAAGAGTTGTTCCTGAGGACAGATCTTGCTAACAGAACAAAATTCTCTGGCATGATTGGAAATAATTTCTTTTCCTCCTGCCCCTGCCAGAAGCATGGAGGCATCTTTTTCCAGTATTCACCATGAGAATCTCATAGGTTTCTCCAGAGGTAAAACTCACAGTAGGGTAGGTAGCATCTTAGTCTGTGCTACTAAAACAGAATATAAGCAACTGGGTAATTTATAAGGAGAAGAAACGTAGGTTTCACAGTTCTGGAGACTGGAGGTCCAAGATCAAGGTTGGACTTTGCTTCTAAGATGAGGTTTGAATGATGCATCTTCCAAGGAGAGGTACACTGTGTGCCCACATGGCAAAAAAGCAAAAGGGCAAGTGCAACTAACACTGTATGCAGCCTCTTTTCTAATACCCTTAACCCATTCATGAGGGTGGACCCCTCAAGACATAATGACCAATCAATACATTGGTAACACCAGCATTTTGAAAAGGAGACATTAAAATCACAGCAGGTAGGTGACTAGGTCACCTTGGTATTGTCATATATCTCAGACTCCAGCAATCTGTCAATTACAATTTAGGTTTTTCTAACCCAGAACTGGTTTCTGTGAGGGGTGTTGTATACAGGTTTCTTATCTGGTAAGTTGTTTTTCTCTGAATTTGTCTTTTTAGTTTCTCTTCTGTAATTGATTTTTAGTTTCATTCCATTGTAAACTGAAAATATATTTTGTATGTTTCAACCTTTTCAAAGGTATTAAGCCTTATTTTGTGGCATACCATAAGTTCTATTATAGAGAATGTTTCATGTTCCCTTGAGAAAAATGTGTATTCTGCTTATAATGGATGCAGTGGTCTATACGTGTCTGTTACGTTCAATTGGGTACTGTTCAAGTCCTGTTTTCTTATTGATCTTCTATATAGTGGTTCTACCTGTTACTGAGAGGGTTATTGAAATCTTTTGCTATTATTATAGAGCTGTCTTTCTTCAATTCTATCAATATTTGTTTCTTTTGTTTAGGAGTTCTGGTGTTTGGTGCACATGTGTTTATATTTGTCATAGTTTCTTGGTAAATTCGCTCTTTTACTTAGGCATAATATCTTCTGTCTCTTGCAGCAGTTTTTTAACATAAATATATCTTGTTTCGTGTTAATAGAGCCATACCTTCTCTCTTTGATAACTATTTGCATGATTCATCAGGGACCAATTATTCAACTTTATTTTTTTCCTCAAATGAGTTATATGTTCTTATTTATTTCTGTTTTATGAATTTTTGTTGATAATTGCTAATTTTTAAAAAAAGTTAGTTCCCATAATTTTTGCTGACTGGCTATGAAATGGGAAAGATCTTCATTAATTAGCAGGGTATGCTCTGAGCTTTGGAGATGGCCCAAGGAGTAGCATAAGGTATTTTCAGGTCTTTTTTTTTTTTTTTTGATTATACACCTTATCTGTGCCTGTTTGTGGTATTTATAATTTCTCAGTATACATCACTGCTTTAAAATGTCTGAACCTCCCCAAAGAGTCTCAACCTGGCCTCTTCTTGTGGTCTTATATGGACTATAGCAGGTCTCCACTTATAATTCCTTGTTCCAGGCGTTTTGGTTCCTATACTTTCCCTGAAGCTTCTAAAAGCAATTCTTGCTGCTTTCCACAGCCTTTTTTTCACACTGCAATTTGAATTAAGTTGTGCCTCCCATTCTGACCAGAGTTGAAGGAAAAAGAGATTAATCCTTTAAGCAGCCTCCAGACAGGTTAGATCATTGCAAATAATATCTGCTGTGCTCACTGGAGTTAGAAGAAAGGAACTAGAGGTTAGGATGCTGCCTAGTCCAGAGTAAGACTTCACTGGGGGTAGAGGGAAGTAAAAATGCGACATTTCCTAGGCTTTTGAACATGTTGTTTCTTAAATGGGTCTTTACTTGGTTCAGTAGTTTCCTATGAAACTATTTTAGTCAGTCTCTAGTTGTATAAAAATATTTCTATGGGTTATGAAGGAGCTCCCTAGTCTGCCATCTTGCTAATGCCATTCCATCACCCCTTTTATAAAATGTGAAAGAGGAACATCAGAGAAATGGTCAAGACCACACAGCTGGGGAAAAGGAAAAGCAGAGCTAGGATTTGGACAAAGTACTATGCTTTGTCTACACCACCTTGCTAGGCCTGGCAATTCCTTTTATTACCATGGATTTACGCTGGGCCTCCAGGGTTCAGGCCACTTGTACTCTTAAATTCTGTGGGCTTATCTTAGACCAAATTTCTTAGAAATCAGAGACTAAATGTGTCCCTGCCATTCAGTCAGTGTTGAAACTGAATGGCCAGTGTGATTGGATGAAGAGGAAGGAAATTTAGAGATTATTAGGTCATGAGGGCTCCTCTCTCTTGCATAAGATCCCAAGCCTTTTTGAAAGAGGCTTCCTATAGCATTTTGCTACTTGATCTTATGCCTTCTTCCATGTGAGGACCCAGCATTTCTGTTTTCCAAAGGACACAACAAGAAGGCTCCATCCTGAAAGCAGAGAGCAGTTTTCATCAGACAATCAAACATATTGGTGCCTTGATCTTGAACTTTCCATTTTCCAAAACTGTGAGAAAATTAATTTTTATTCTTTTTAAATTACTTAGTCAATAGCATTTGCTATGGTACCATGACACATAGTGAGACTCCCTCATGGAGGCAGGAAATCTTATGGCAGCAAAAATGAGGAGAAGGGGGAGGGTGTTCCTTAGTTGGCACTAGTTTTATAGGAAACATAACTGATTGCTGAGTTTTTAAGTGTGGGATACTTACTAACAGACCATGCAGAAAAATCTGCCAGAGGAAAGTAAAGGAAGGAATTTACCTGCTTATTCCCTCTTGGCTCCTGCAATCATAAGATAAAATTTCTCCTCACGGAGTATTATCTTCCCAACACTCTTCCAGCCACTCCCATAGCTGTCAGAAAAGCCAGTCTGACTCCCATAGCATAGGGAGCTCATGTGTGTCCTTAAGCAGGGTGAGAAAATAGAACTTCTATAATCTACTGGCTTGTGCAAAGGCACTGGGCCTGCTGTGGTCTTTGCTATCCTTTGTACAATGGAGGCTATGCCAGAGCCCTACTCTGACCCAAGGACTGGAAGGGTGGTGTTGTGAGAAGAAGCCATAAATGTGGCAAAAACATGGGCTCTCAGTTAAATAAGCAGCATTGGAGTAGGTGGACCTTGGGAGGTAAGTGAACCTGATCCAATACCACTCTTACTTGGCCTGGATTGCTTTGCTATGTTTACTTGACTGTCCCTGCCCTTTTCAGGAATAGAGTTTGATTTATCTCCAGATCCAAGTTCCAAGTTGACTTAAAAATCTGAGAGTCATTCTTCATTCTGCCCATTTTTTCAACTTTCTTGTAAGAATTTGTTTTAATACTTGTTGTGTACCTTTTGGTTTTTGTTAGATATTGCTAGAAGTATTTCTATTAATTTTTTAAAATTTCTCTCTGTAAGCTATGACAGCATATAATCCCTAGCCACATTACATGATGGGTAAATGAAGCTTCAAGAAGCTAAGTTTCTAACCTAAGATGTTGGTGTTAGCTACCCTTGACTGGCTCTTTAGTCCTTCAGAGGAGAGACTAGGAAAGAGGGTCTCCTGCTCTGAAGCAGGGCTGAGTGGTTCAGTTGACACCCCAGAGTGCCATGTGAGAAAAATTGCCAGAAAAACAGAAAACCTGATTTCACTAACAGACCATTTGATCCTTCTCAATGACTAGCAATTGTCTGGGAAATCTGGCTGGCTGTGGTCACCTCACCCTATCCATAGGAATAGAAACAGGACAGAGCTGCATGTTATTCAGTAGAAGGTGACAATGACTCACACTTATTGCTTATGGAGAGAGCTGAAATATCACCCCAGTGGGTGGCCAAGGATTAGTAGCTTCACAGGGGAGCTGCTGTTTTCTTTTTCTTTTCCTAGAGGATAAAGGCAGTTCAGGGACATATTAACATCAGGAGGATCATGCAGCAGAATGATGTGGCTAATGAATGCATTCTCATTAAATCACACAGCTCTTGTGTGAAAGGTGCAGGAAGGACCTGGGGTTTTACTTGGGATTACTTAATCAAGGACCAGTAAAACCTGGAACCTATTCTGACTATCAATTTGAATATCAATTGTCCTTATTGCCACAGCAATATAACTGATCATGCCAGAGCTCCGTGACAAAACAATACATGCTACTGGTTTATGGGTCCATGGGTAGTTCTGCTGGTCCAGGATAGTTTCCCTGGGGCTGTTAGGTGAACTTGGCAGTGGCCCTTAGTTATGTGAGATCTCACTGGGACAACATGGGTTGACATGGCTCTGGTCCTTATCGACTCTCATCTTCCAACAAGACAGTCTTGTCATGGCGGAGCAGGGATTCAGGGGCTATTGTGCAGGTGGTACAGCCTTGCTTTTCTCACATTCTATTGGCCAAAGAGAATCACAAGAAAGCCCAGATTGGAGGGGTGGACTCAACATCTATATGGGAAGAGCTGCAGAAGGCAGCAGTGGAGACTTGGGGCAATTTTGCCATCGATCTACCAGGGAGTATGTTGGCAGAGTTTATATGGCAGCTATAGGAAATGGTGGTGGTTCTCTCAGAAACTGGAAATCCCCCAGTCTTCTTGCCCTTTTCTACTATCTCAATGGGATCATGTGGACTCCATTTCTGTGTGGTCATCTTGTCATCTGTGTTCTCACTTTGGGCCCATGTTCCTCTAAAGACCCTACATTTACACCTTTTATTAGGTTAGTGCTCATCTATCTCTAGTGTGTTCCATGTCAACAGTAGCTCCAAGTGGACACAACTGCATGGTCAGTGGATCTGATTGCCTCAGGTCCCCTCCATTTTTGTGCTCTTTACTCAGGTTTATTAGTTAGGTTTTTCTAGAGAATTGATAGGATATATACACACAGAGGAAGAGGGTGGATTCTCCCTTACTTCGCCTTTTGGTTCTATTCATACCCTTGACAGATAAGGGCCATTCATATTGAGGATGTTCTGCTTTACTCAATTTAAAATGTTGATCTCATCCCAAAAGACCGTCACAGAAACTCCCAGAATAGTATCTGACTAAATTCTCATGGCTCAATCAAACTGACACATAAAATTATTGATGACACCAGATGATTATACAAAATACAATATTTTGTTATCCCAGTGGTTCTGCAGGAGCTGAGGTTGAATGGAAATTTGGGGGTATTCAAGAAGACATTTCAGACATGCGGGTGTGTATGCTGTGCCCAACACATCACTTTTGTGTAACCTGGAGCAGGTGCCAGGTTGCTCTTATGCCCATATATTTTTATAAAATTGGGAGGCATTATTCCAAAGAAATATCTTAGGAGAGCTCCATATTTGAATTTTCAGATCCTGGAGGGATTCAAATAACTCCACATTTATATTTTAGATTTTCAGGTGGTAAATGGATTTTTTTTCTCTTTTCTCTTTCTCTCTCTCTCTCTTTTTTTTTTTTTGGTCTCCAGCATCTATCAGCAAATGCAAAATTGGGTCAGCCTCATGGAGAAGCAGTGGTGGAGCTGCTGAACACAGTCATGGATAATCAAGTACTGAGCATTGCTATGAGGATTGAACAGGAGGAGCTGGCTTCTTTTCCCAGTGATGGACAGCCCGAAAGAAACCATGGTCAGAAAGAAGCTTTGGTAAGTAAGCCTTCTGATCTGAATGTCTAGCAGAGTGTTCGTTTTTCTATCATAGAATTACTGTTGGGTTCTGGCACACCTTTTGTGCCCAGCCATCACACAGTTAACACAATTCTGTTCACAGCTCTGCCTTTCTGCTAAGCGAGCACATGGAAGTGTAGAGTGAGTTCCACGGGCACTTACGGTCTGAAAAGACCCAAAAGAAAGCCAAGATTTCACTCTTCACCCAGGAAATATGTACTGAGCGCTGACCACATGCAGACCTGCCATGTGTGTGAGGATTGAAGGATGAGCAGACTCACCCAGGCCTGCTCAGTGAGAAGCTTATATTCTAGGTCTGGCTACCCAGAGTATGGCCCACAGATCTTAACAGGAAGCAAATTCTCAGCCCCATCACAGATGAACTGAATCAGGGACTGTCTCCAGAGTGGGTCTAGGATTCTGTGTATCACTGTCTAGGACATTCTCAACACGTTTAAGAAGTATTGGACTAGTGAAAATCTCTCAGGGAATACAAATGTAAGCAAATGAACAAATACGATCATTTCAGATAATGATTAGGTGTGAATAAAATAATAAGGGTAAAGTGAGGGAGCAGTGAGAGGAGGCTCAACAATGGGTAGGGTGAGGAAGACATCCACTGAGAAAGAAGAACCCAAGCTGTCACTGGAACACAGAGCAACCATTCACCATGTGACTATCTAGGGTGCAGACATCCTAGGCAGAAGGGAGGGCAAATGCAAACGCCAGCTTCATTACTGAACTTAGCTTGATGGAAATGCTTTTAGACATCTAGAGGGACTGGAGCTACAGATGAGAGAAGCAAGGTATGGGTGGGGTAGGGCAAGCTGCTGGAAAGCCTTCTGAAGGAGGCAGTCTTTTAGACTGAGTTCTGCTTGATGTGAATGCCCATAGAAGGGTTTTAAACAGGAAACTGACATCATCTGACTTAAATTTAAAGTGCATTCCTATTACAAGGTGGTGGACAGACAAGTTGTTCTGCTACTATCATTCTTATACTATACGACTAACTTAAATCTGCTTTGCTCTGGGTCTTTTCTGACCCGTGTTCTCATCTGCAAGAGCTGCCATCTTTCTGTGCCTGGATTTTTGGCAGCTTGGGCTCTCTTTTTGTTGTGACTTGTTGCCCTCTCTGGGTGTATCTTCACACCACTATGAGTTTGTTGTACAACAACAAACTTCCAATACTCCTTAACTGGAAAAACTTAAAATTTCATCCAGGAAGTTGAGACCTGTACCAGGGCATTTAGCGATGTTTACTTTCCAATACTTTCTAGGGTGTGTCTCATTCTCTCATCTGCCTTCCAACTGCCCTGCCCAGACCAAACAGCTTCCCAATATACTGTGCCACTTAGTGTTCATCCCTAACTCCAAATAACCAGTCAGGTAGGGTTAAGGATACTCTTCCAGCATGTGTGTTCAGGCTGCAGCTCCCTAGAGGATTTGAGCTGTCCCAGACCTCATGGAGCACAGAGTTACAGAGACAGAGGCTGTGAGAAGGTGATGACCTTTAACTCATTGACTTTGTCCAGAGCATAAATGTGGTCCCTGTGTTAGAGAGAATCTGATCACATGGCCACTCAGAGAGGCACTTCCTCATTACCCAAGAAGCCCCTAGGTAGGTGGAGAAAAGTTAGAACTACAGAACTTCTGAGAAATAGATGTTTTATGGGCTGAAGAGGAGCGGGAAGGACTGTCTTTCCCAAGCATGTTTACCCTGTTCTTGTCAGATAGCTTCTCCTTTCTCCTGCCTGTTCACCAAAAATTTTGCTGCTTCAAAGACTAGCTCAAATAGCACTCAGACTTCATGGTGACTGTGTTTGTATTGGAATGAATACCTTTATCAAAGTCCTTCTTGTATCTCCTCTAGCAGACTGTGGGGTCCCTGCGGACAGTTCTACTCTCTGCACCTGCCAGTGGCTTTCAATTTCCTAAATCCCAGCACATGCCTGTTGGAATGGTTTCTTGATGAAATAGGATGCTGTAATTAAACCTCTAAAGGGAAGCAATTACCAAGCTCTGCTTTGGCCTGCCACGTTCTTTTTGTTTGTTTTTTGGCTGTATCAGGGCTTCCAGCTTACTAAGCAAACACTCTACCATTTCAGCCATATCCCCAGTCCTTTTTGCTTTGGTTTTTAGATGAGGCTTATGTTTTGCCTGGGTGCACCTTGAACCATTATCCTTCTACCTCCACCTCCCAAGTAGCTGGGATTATGAGCAAATACTACAACGCCCCACCCTGGCATTTCTTTTAACCAAACTTCCCCATCTTCTTGCTCTGCCCTCTTTGCTTGTCTTTTTCTTTCAAAGACTGCTGAAGACAGACTGACCTTTTCGGATTTCAGTGCATTAAAAATACAATCCCTGATCATTTAAGTGTGAAGAAGCCAAGGGCATCCTCTCACCTTGGAGCACAGCACTGGACTCTCAGCCAGACCTGAGCTGAGCTCCTGAGGACTTAGCCGAACAATTTTGCTAGAGCTTGGAGGCTAATATGTTCTGACTTAACTAAACTCTTGAGCTCTTGGCTGTCATCAGGCTGTCTCAGTCCTGTGAAATCCATTCTTTGCTGATCTACTGGTCTTTTCTTTCTAGTGATTAATTTTCATTAGAACCAAAGCCCTATAGAAAGTTCAAGGCCCATCAAGACTGGGAATCCATACAGATGACAAGAAGAGATGCTACAACATGAAGAGTTTTTATGCTTGCCACGCCTGGAGGATGAGTGCCTGTCAGAGAGTGTGGTCAGGACAAGGCAGCAGCTTCAAGTCCTGGCATAGGTTGCAGAATGATTAATATGTTTTTTCCTTTATTTCCAGAGGGGAGGTTAAGAGTCCCTGATGCCGCAGTACTTAGAATCTTACTAGATAGCCTTGCTACTAGATCACCTTCTTTTCCATTTTTATGGTCTTTGGTCATCATGTTTGGTTCCACTCTGATTACCTCTGCTATTGTCTTCAGTTTCTCTGTCTTTAATCCTTAGACCTAAAGGGCTGAGCAGCTTGGCCTTATATTTGCATTGCCTCAGCTGCAAATTTCCTGGGCTGCACACAGAGAAAAGAAAGGCATAGGAATCAAAGCTTCCTTGAAATCCATTTCAGCTGTATAATCCATACATTTCCTGGCTACAGAGTTTGCTGCTACTGCTATTACTATAGTGGGCCTGTGGTTTCCATTGGTCTGTCCTAAGTTATTCTAGACACATCAAAGGAAAAAAAATACTGACTTGTATTCAAATAATTTGGGATTCAGAAGGTACTTATCTGCTTTCTATCTTGATGTCCAAATCAACAAGAATACAGTTCTTGGTTATCCTCCATCAAAGCCACAGGATTTTTAATATTAAAATCACTTACATTATGCAGAGCTTAAAAAAATGTACTAGGAACAAATGTTGATTTTCCTCATCATATTTAGCATTGCATATTTGCAGAGTGTTGTACAGCCTGCCATTATCTAATAGCCAGGGCCTCTGTGTGAGAACAGTAGCAATAAGCACCCATTAGTTAGAGAAAATAAAGACAGAGCCTGAATATTAACTATCCACTCCTGCAGGATTGTCATTTCCCATCTGCCTGAGGGGCTTGTTAATATGGCTGCCTGTGACAGCTGATCTCTACCTTCAAGAAGTCTTCTTTAAAAGAAGCCATAGAAAAAGAGCTTCTTGTGAATCAATTTTATCAGTGAGAATGACAAGTGTTAACAGACTGGAGTGGAGTTTATTATTTATTGTGAATGTAGTTCAATGACCAGATCTGCTCATATTTTGGGAATACCTTTATGTGGCCATTTGACTCATATACTGTACTATCACTGACTTCCAGTGAGATGTGTTGTGAGTTCTGTTGCACCTTCTTGCCATGCACCCCACAGATATGTTTGTGTGAGTGTGCCAGCCTCCTGCATCAGAGGACCTGGCCCAAGTCAAATCTGTGTTTATTCTAGGATTTCTGCAAGCCTGGAATGTCTGTAAGAAGTGTGCGTGTGTGTGGCGGGGGGGAGGGACAGGCAGTAGATTTAGTTGAAACGAAGAAATTTAGGGCAAATACAAGAAATTTAGACCAGATCTCAGGGAAGTTACAAAGTTGAGGAAGTCTGTGAAGATACCATCTTCATTGGTTGCAGTAGTGGTAAGTGATGTTGTAAAAAAATCAGCACAGTGCTACACACAGATATGTCACATTTTGTGACTTTATAGCAGTTGTCTACATTATCATTTCCCCAGATCCTGCAGAAAGAACACAGAAAAAGTAGTCACAATGAAACACATGTGATTCAGCATACCTCACAAAGTGTATTTTATCCTCGCTTCCCATGTGGATGGAGACAAAACAGGAGGTGACTCTAAAGGAAAACTGAAAGTGAGGTTCCAGGAAGGAGAATGGAAAATGGAAGCAGACTCAGAACTTCCTGAGGGCCCAAAAGTTCATTCAGGGTGGAATACTTGGCAGGGGTGGGCTGGAACCTCTGACATGGATGGCCTGAAACAGCCCAGTATGAGGAGTGGTCCAGGATGAGGGTGGAGGAAGGAAATGACCTCTGAGTTGAGGGTGCTTTGAGAGATGATTCTGTTTTTGAGAGGGGCATATGGGAAGCAGCTGAGCCCTGGGAAGGGAGTAATGCTGTGAGCCAGGTCATCATGCCAGGACCTGGATGGTGTCAAAGGACCTCAGGTCTGGGGGACTTGGCTTGGGGTTGGAGAGAGTGAATTTGCATGTCCTAGGAGGTGCTGCCATGGGCTTACTTTAAAAAGAACCATCTGCAAAGCTGATTTTCTCCAACTGGATAATCCTCTTGAGCAATTAGAAAATTTCTGTTAGCATCTTCATTAATAAAAAGCCAAGCATACTTGTGGGACAGGAAAGCTCAGACTGCCTCAGGGCTTAGAGCCTTGTTCTTCCATACCTTACCTTGTCACAAAGTCTGGCCTAAGCTTAGAGGATGAAAAGCAGGACAAAAGGCTATATCCAATTTCTTCAGTTGTCTAAAATGTATCCTTACACTAGTTATTACAGACAGCCACCTGAAAGGGAGTGTGTTGACTTCAGAATGAAATATAGAAGGAAAAATTGGGGTATCATTCTTGAAGGTGTGATGGTGGTACTCATCAGATTTTCAGAATGGATGGTGCTAGCTTGGTGTCATCATTTTAACTGAGAGTGTGTACATCTCCATTGTTTTCACAGACCACTGGACCAAAGTGAAAATCCTACATATCTCTTGGCTCTTAGGAAAAAATGTGCTTCTTTTGGGCTCAGAATCTGTGTTCCGCAATGCTGGGGGCCTCAAGCAAAGCTAGAATTGGCTTGATCTACAGGAATTATTCCTTGGCAGGTGGCTCTAGGGCTGTGTAGAGAAGGCTTGGGTCTGGCAGGGAAATCTGCATGCAAATAGGGTCCCTTAGCATATGGAGAAAGAGCTTGCTGTTCCTGGAGGGCTCAGAGCACTATGGGTCAGCTGTAGGATCAGGATAGAAAGGGACAAAGAGGACTTACTGGCTCCTTGCTCTACCCCTACCTCTAGATTGGCAGAAACATGCTCCTCTGATACCCAGCAAGTTCAAGAGGAAATAAAAATGTGTATTTAGGTGGCTGGTTCCTCTATGCAGATCCATTGCTATTTGAAACCGTGCAGGGAAATGTTTCTGGGGTAAAAGGTGATCTAATGTTTGAAGTTCAGATCCAGTCTTTGATCTCCACCTGTAATCACCATTTATTCCTCTTTTAATGGGTTTTTTGTAGTCCTAGGACTAAAAGTTCAATGACAGCCATTGACTGATATTCTACTCTAAGTCCTAGTCCATTGGAAGTAAATTGCTGAAAATCTTGTCTGGTTACTCATAACAAGTGCTTTCAATTACCTATGGGTTAGCCCCTGAACCATGTCTTATTTCTAATGTCTGTGCCTTTGTGTGTCATTGGATGACCAGCAAGCCCCTTCAATCACTTGTCACAGGGAAAGGAAAGAGAAGGGGAGATGATGCTAGAATAAGATGTATCTTTCAGGGAGAAGGAATGATCCAGTAGACCTTATGGTGGCAAAGTGAGAGTCAAGCAGGTTGAATAAGCTAAGATTTTGGCTTTCCCTGTGAGATTTCTTGTATTTCTTCTAGATGTGTAAAATCCTAAGAAATCCTTTCCCTGTGGTTTTACTAATCATACAAAAATTAACTATGAATTCTCTGGTTGTTGGGATAACTGTTTTTACTAGGAAGGGCAGAAATATAGATTCTCTAACCTGGTTCCCATTCTTTTTTTTTTTAATTTTTTTATTATTCATATGTGCATACAATGCTTGGGTCATTTCTTCCCCCTGCTCCCAACCCCTCCCTTACCACCCACTCCGCTCCCTCCCTCTCCCCCTCACTCCCTTGATACCCAGCAGAAACTATTTTGCCCTTATCTCTAATTTTGTTGAAGAGAGAGTATAAGCAATAATAGGAAGGAAGAAGGGTTTTTGCTAGTTGAGATAAGGATAGCTATACAGGGAGTTGACTCACATTAATTTCCTGTGCATGTGTGTTACCTTCTAGGTTAATTCTTTTTGATCTCACTTTTTCTCTAGTTCCTGGTCCCCTTCTCCTATTGGCCTCAGTTGCTTTTAAGGTATCTGCTTTAGTTTCTCTGTGTTGAGGGCAACAAATGCTAGCTAATATTTTAGGTGTCTTACCCATCCTCATATCTCCCTTGTGTGCTCTCGCTTTTATCTTGTGATCAAAGTTCAATCCCCTTGTTGTGTTTGCCCTTAATCTAATGTCTGCATATGAGGGAGAACATATGATTTTTGGTCTTTTGGGCCAGGCTAACCTCACTCAGAATGATGTTCTCCAATTCCATCCATTTCCTGGTTCCCATTCTATAGAAGTAGTGCAGCAGTGAGGTTTGGGAATTTTTGAAAATTAAGGCATCCATGCTGAAGCAAGAACTAATTGCTCTGCAGGTCAGCAGAGAAGAGGTCCCGACATCCTAAGGGATGCTGTGTTCTTGGAAAACAGAGACTGCTATCCCAGGGGCATGTGAATGCCCAACAAGATGATAAAATCATCATTTTTATCCAGAAAAAAAGCCTACTAAGATCTCCTAGGACACCAGCATCCACAGGAGTGGAATCTCAGGTAGAAACCCTACCCTAAGACTCTCTTCTTGTCTAATCATCTATTGAAGAGAAGACTAAGGTTGAAACAGGTTGTTCCCCTGGAAGCTCATTTTAAGGTAGGGGATGGGCCTGCCAATGTAAACATTTCCTTTAACCATTCAAATAGGCCCTCATACAAGAGTCCATGGTATTCCTATTTACCTTCTGCTCTAAGAGAAGGGAAGGGCTAGGCAGTAGATGGTTTGGTCTCCAAGTTTGTGACTGCCTTGTTTTTTTCTCTATTCCCAGAAAACTACATGAATTCCAGACCTCAAATTCCATCTGATGCAAGTTCTCTGACCAAACTGATTACCAATTGCATGAAAAGAAGCAGTATTTCCCAAATAATCTCACCCACAGTCCACTAACCTAGCCTATTCCAATGCTTTTTCATCTATTATCAAGAAAGGAGTCACAGCAATTCACTGTACAGACTAGGCAACAAGTTAGTGTGTGCCTGTTTAAGTGAAGTCACCTTCATAGTCCATTGAGTGTCCATGACCCCAGTGACAGCATATTGTTCCAAGGGGTGACCCATCTCCCTTGGAGCTTGTCATTGGCAGAGCTTGCTGATGCCCCTTTCCGTACCCACTCCCCTTTTTTTTTTTCCACAGTATTAGTTCAAGCTGGTAACCAACACATGACTGTCCTCAATAAAGGCTACATTTCCTGTCCTCCCTTGCTGGTAGACTAAGCATAAAATAGCAAGGAAGTAATATTCAAGGGTTTCCCAAAAGACAAGTTGATGTAGGCCTTGGTGGTTCTTTTGCTATTGTGTACTCCACCCATCCTACTGCCTGGTATTTGGAAGGTAGAGTTGAGAAATAGGATAGGGAATCCTGGTTATCTTGCAAGGTGGAGTGCCTTGCCCACGTTGGGCTTTCAGGTGAGAGTGGCATACACTCATGTCTTGTTTAAGTCTGTTAATCTGGGACTGCTCCCTTGTAACTGAACCCCACCATGACTGATTCATTCACTACTTCCTATTTTGGGAAAGTGGACTTCTAATTCCTTTCAGAGCTACATTCCTTCTAAACCTCAGGTCCTAGGATTAGGCTGCCTATGTTCTGGCACCAGGATTGCAGTGTGGCAAGGACAAACAGCCTTGGTACTAGAAGACTGCATTTCAAAGCTTGTTTATTTACTACTGACCTCCTGGCAACTTGTCCTTAAGGAATCAGCTTACTTGTTCCTAAAAGAGGACACATCAGACCTTGCTGGGCATTGTAAGGTCTTGAGAGTATAAGCACAAAGTCTCCAGCATGATGACCAGGCCATCAGGGCCACTCAGTGATGTGCACTGTATTTGAGAAACATACCCCTGCATGTCTTCACCAGGGAGCTGTCATTCCACGTACCAGTCTCCCATGGTTGTCCCTCAACCAGGCTGCCAATACCTGTGATGGATGCACTGAACTTATCTTTACTTGACAGGAAAGCAGCCAACAGAAGAACCTGGGGTTTATCACTGACAGCAAGATCCACAGCGGATTTCAGATTGCTATACCACTGTGGACAGAGAAAATGGAAGTCCTATCATTTGAGTGACAGTGTTATTTCTCAGGTGTTTGCCATCTGTGTTCACTTTCAGAGTTTACCTGAGAGATGTGGCAGCTTCATCTGATGTAATGGGAAAACAGCATGCACTTAGTGTTTTGGGTCTATGCATAGTGTCAGATTTTGTTGTCATAAACACATTATGAAGTTTAAAAGCACTAAATGAAAGTTGATATTCAAATTAATAATGTGTGAGGTTGACAAATTATGTGAGAATTGGATGAGCAGTCTCATAAGAAACAAATCTAAAAATAGTTGCCAACAGGGCCTCGTACCTAACAGTGGCAGTATCATCCTGCCTTCTGTTACTATGCTCTTATGTGGGTCTTTTATCCTGGTTAGCAGTGCAGTGGGCAATAACATCAACAGAGCACAATTCTGCTTCACTGAAAACTGAACACCCTTTCCTGGCTTGTTCAGTTTTCCTCATAAAGAATCTGTCCTACTGATGAAGTCATTTTGCGTTGCTCTCCTTGGATGATAGGTCAGAACATATTGCTGCCAACCTCTAGCAGGTGAGAGTGTCTTTAATGTTGTTCATAGTGAAATGTCAGGAGGGAGAAGCAGGCCACTCCAAAATGCAGAGAGATGGCTCTGGGAAACCTTGAAGTCCCTAAGATCAGATGCCTGACAGCCAATGCATCGTTTTTCCTGGCCAAAATGAATTGATTCTGTCACCAGCAAACTAAATGTAATCAGGATCTTGACTTGAATCATAAATTGTATTTAAATTACAGCTAGCAGGGCATTGAGGTTAGACATCAATGAGAAGGAGTTTACAGAAACACATGAGGGAGCAGTCACCTGGTTTCTGAGGATTCTGAGGGGTTTCTATCCCCTGGTAGAGATATAGCTGCCTGTTAAAACTGCATATATTTTGAAAGACAGAGAGAGCCCAAAGTGACTCTTTGGTGGTCGTGTTTAGTTAAACCGGAACCTATTGTGGACCCTCCAAACACCACTGAGGATCAAGACTGAAAAGATTCTCTCTTTTCAGGAGGAGGGGTGGTTCAGGAGAGGACAGTCAATTGTTTAGTGGAGAAAGTTTCAACAATGGTTAACTATTCCACCAGCAAAATAAAGAGACCACTCCATTCTTGGCTATGAGCTTGGCAGATATTAATCAGTTACTTTGCAAGAAGAACACATTATTGTTCTGGCAATCCTTTCTTAAATGGTGCCTGTGAATGAACACAGGTGCTTTGCTAATTAGATGTTTCAAAATGTACTAGCCCTCAGAAAGACAGAACTCAAGGAGTTCTTTTTAATAGAAGTTCTTGATAATCTCAGAGAAAAGGGACTAGTGATTTGGGTGAACATGACCTCTGCCATGACTATGAATTCTGCAGGGGAAGCTGAAAGAGAAACAGACTAGAAATAAATATTGCTAATAAGGCCTGATGATGGGAGCAGGGACACCAAGCCCTCCTGGTATGGTTGTGTTACTATACACCTATTCTATGGGAAGGGTATTTTTTTCTATAAATCAAAAATATATTTTTTTCAAAAGGCATACATTGACAAAGTAAATTAAAAAAAATTGTATGCACTGTGTATAGGTAGTATACTTTACATTGAATGATACATGTAAGATGGAATTAAAAGTATAAAAAGATCATATCATCCAATCAGCACGCACAAAGTAGATGGAGTGGCTATATTAATAGATAATATGTACTTTTAGACCAAAAAAACACAACTAAAGAGGAATTGATTTTTTCTTTCCAAGATAGGGCATTACTATGTAGTCTATGCTGGCCTTGAACTCACTATCTAGCCCAGGTTGACCTTGAACTCAGGATCCTCCTGCCTTGGCCTCTCATGTACTGAAATTATAGGTGTGCATCATCACACCCAGCAGAAGAGAGATATTTTAAATTAAAAAAGTAAATCCATATGCAAATTATTGTAATTAGAAACACATCTGAACCTAAAATAGAACCTCCAAATACAAAGAGCAACAACTCAGAATTGAAGGAACTAAGAGAAAAGTCAAAATTAGTTATGAATTCAGTATCCTTCTTTTAAGAACTGATAGAATAATTTGGCAGATAGATAAAAACCCCAGCAAATTAAAGCACTATAAACAAACTATAACTAATAGATACACATAGAATATTTGAGCAAATAACAAAAGAACACATATACTTCTCAAGTGCATATAGAAAGAACATTTTCCAAAGAAAACTACATAGTAGGTCACTTAAGAAGCTTTAGTAAATTTAAAAGATTTAAATAATGCAAAATGTATTCTCCAATCACAATGGGAATAATTAGCAATCAATTAGGCAAAACAAAAAGTGTGGAAAGTAAATAACACTCTTCTAAAGAACAAATTGAAAAAACAGCCAAAGAAAAAATAAAAAAGTAAACAAGATGAATGAAAGTGAAGATGTAACACAATAAAACTTATCAGAAAGGGGTGAAGGACTACTTAGGTAGAAATTTATGCTGTGAATTCCTGCATTACAAAGAAGAAAAATCTCAAATCAATGAAAACCATTAGAAAGTTGAACATAGCAAAAGAAGAGCAAACTAGATGAAAGACAAGAAAAAGGAAAGAAGAAAGGATTAGGAGCATAAATTAATGAAATAGAATATAAAATATAGGAAGTGAGCAAGGCAGCAGCATTTGTTTGCAATGATCAATAGCAGTGCCATCCCCCTGTCCTATCAAGCCAGCTACTTCACAGTGGTGAGGAACATGTTAAGACCAATGTATTCCATGAGCACAAGTCATTGCCACAGTTCATTTGCACTGAAGTGTGTTCCTTCATCACAAGCACTGCTGTATGGAGTACCATGGTAGGGATAAGGCATTCTGTAAATCCACCATGGTAGTTTTGTCAGAAGTTCTCATGCAGGGAAGGCAAGTGTATATCCAGAGTATGGTCTTTCCAGAAAGACCAAAATGCTTCCCCTTCCATGATGGAAGAAGCCCAGTGTAAACTACTTGCCTCCAGGTAATAGACTAATCAACCCAGGGAACAGTGTCATACCAAGGACTCAGTGTTGGTTTTTGCTTCTGGCATGGGGACACTCAGTAGTAGCTATAGAGAGGCTGGTCTTGATGGAACTCATGCATGGAAGTCTAAATATTGCTTAACCTCCATCGCTACCACCATAGCCATTTTGTTCATGAGCCCATTGAGTGACAATGGGGGTGACTGAGGAAGGAGACTACTGCTATCCAGAGAGGAAGTCATCCTATTCTTCTTATTAAAACATTCTTCTGCTGATGTCATCCTTGGGGAAGTTTTCCTGTGGAATAGCAATATCTTAGACTTTTTGCCCACTCAGGAGGCCTATTTACAAACTACTTCCCCAAATTTCCTGTCACAAATTTCCAATTCATGCTCCTTGAAAGTCCTTGACCATTCTGCTGAACCATTGGCTATAGTCCATGAATCTATAATTACATCTGGCAATTCTCTTCACAAGCCAAATGAACAACCAGGTACACTGCTTAACGTTCTGCCCATGGGAAGATTTCCCTTTGCCACTATCCTCAATGATGTTACGGAAAAGTTACTGCCTGCCTCTCAGGCGGAACAATCCAGACCAGGCCCAGGTCTTCTCTTCTTTTGTCTTCTGATTGTAAGGAAGCACCCATGGGGTCACAGGTGCAGAGTGGGAGAGAGAAGGCAGTGCAGCAGGAGTGGGAACTATAGGCATTTGGGCCACTTCTTTAAGCCTTCAGGGCCTTCATTGATCAATTCTCATGTACACAACTTCTGTAGTGATAGAGTGCTGCCCAACTTTATGGCGTGGTGGGTCCAATAACATCTAGTTGGTAATGACAGGCTCAGATGACACAGTAACTTGGTGGTGTATAGCTAAGGATACAATCTCTACTGAAGCCCAGTTATAGTCCAAAAATTGATTTCAAAAGGTGAGTAGTTATCCATATTTGATTGCAAACCTTTTCTCCAAAATCCTAATTGTCTGTACTATGATTCACCTAAAGTGACTCACCAAAGGCTCTCAATATTCTTGTGTGACACTAACTCTTTAAGCACCGTTGTATCTTCTGAATCATATGGCTCAAGTGGCACAGCAGCAGTCTTCCTGGATTGCTGGGTCACCTTCTGTTATGGGGCCCACTGAAAGCTAGTAGGTTTTAAGGGCACTTTGTAGATGGGCTGGATTAACATACCCAAGTGAGGAATATGTTGGCTCCAAAGTTCAAAGAAGCCCACGAGGCATCATGCCTCCTTTTTAGCTATAGGAGGGTCCAGATGCAACAACTTATCCTTCACCTTGGAAGGAATATCTCAACATGCCCTACACCACTGAACCCTTAGAAATTTCACTGAGTTAGGAGGCCTCTGAATTTCTGTTAGACTTATTTTCACCCTTTGACATGCAAATAAGTCTAGAGCAGTGGTTATATTTTGTTCATCAGTTCTAATCAGTATAATGTCATCCATGTTGTAGATCAGTGTAATATCTTGTGGAAGGGCAAGTGATGAAGATTCCTGAGATCTAAGATATGACGTAGGGCTGGAGACTTGATATATCCCTGAGGATGAATGGGTACTGGGTAATGCTAGTCTTTCCAGCTGAAAGCAAATTGCTTCTTATGGTCTTTATTAAGAAGGATGAACAAAATTGCTTTTTCCTGATCAATAGCTGCATACCAGTTTTCAGAGGATGTGTTAATTTTCTCAAGTAGTGAAAACACATCTGGTACAGCAGTTATAATTGGAGTCTCCACATAATTAAGCTTACAGTAATCCACTGTTACTCCCCAAGTTCCATTTGCTTTCGACACAGGCCCAACAGATGAGTTGTAGGTGTGGTGGAAAGCACCACACCTGCATCTTTCAAGTCCTGATGGTGGTGCCAATCCTGAGATGACTCCAGAATTGCTTTTAGTTTGCCATTTTTCTGGATAGAATAGATTTTAGTGGTTCCCATGATTTTTCCACACCATAATTGTCCTCCCTTCACAAGTGAGGGAATTAATTGTGAATTTTGCCAATTGCTGGGTATGTCTGCTACGTGTGTACATTACAAAACTGGGGAAAGAATCATAGGATAGGTCCATGGACTCAGAGATTCCAGGGCTCAACTCAACTGCTGCATGGATTACCAGAGTGATTCTGTGTCTGTTCAGACAGCTTATCTGGGATTTTTGAAAATAGCTGCAGGGCTGAGGTTTTTGAAACTGAAACTTAGAATCTCACTCTGTAAGTATCTGATTTATAGCAGAAATTAAATTTCTAGTATTGCAGGTGTCTACTTTTAAAGTAAATGCAATCTTTCCTTTCCTCGTTAGTCCAGTGACATTAAGAGTGACCAGCCAGTCTCATTCCACTGGCTAGTTTGATAAGAAATGTCTGAACATGTCATATACATAGTCATTCAGATCCTTGTTTCTTATCAGTGTTTGATCAAGAATGGTGGTAATTATGCCATGGACTCTCAGTGCTCTCTTTACTACTGGAAATGATGACATTAGCGTCTTTGAATCTAATCAGATTAGAGAGCCAATTCCAGAAACCCCAGAATCAGTTCAGAAAATTCATCTTTAAGATTGCATTCTACTCTTGGTAGCAAACTCCTTATTAATCCTCAGTTTCCATTACTATGGACACAAGGGAATGTACACTTATACAAAGAAGTTTAGTCTAAGGAGTTGGCCCAAGGGTTATGGAAGTTGGCAAATCCAAAATCTTCAGGGTGGCTGGCAGGCTTGACACTCAGGGTTGCTGGTGGCAAAGTTCCAGTTCAAAGGCCAACTGGTAGAGACCCAGGACAGGCAACGAGGCATATGATATCTGTAGGTGGTCTTCTAGAGAATTCCCTCTTGCTCAGAGAGGTGCTTTTTTTTTTTTTTTTTTTAGGCCTTCAACTGATTGGGTTAGGCTCACTCACATTATAGAGGGCAATCACTTCACTCAAAATTCATCAATTTAAGTGTTAGTCTCATCCAAAAACATCTGCCAAGTTAATATGTGAAATTATCACACCCCCATTCTGTTCATGTGGTTATAACATTAATACATGCATACATTTATTTGTTACATCAATAAATACAAAATATATCCTTCATATTTATGGTAAATTGATTTTCAACATTGGTGCCAAAACAATTTAATAGGGCAAAGAAAATTCTCTTTTATAAATGCTGCTGAGGCAACTGGTTATCCACATGAAAAGAATGATGAGACTGGGTGTAGTGACACACACCTGTAATACCAGTACTTGGGAAGCTGAGGCAGCCTAAGCTACATAGCAAGACCCTATCTCAAAAAAAAAAAAAAAAAAAAAGAGAGATCATTCTCCTCCTCCTATCACACATGGAACTGGTTAGATTCTGAGCAACCAGTGTCTCCTCGGCAGCCTGGATTCTGTACCTACCAATAACAGAATGGGATGCGGGCAAATCAGACGCCCTACCTCATGCTACACATAGAAATTAATTGCAAATATATAGGCCTAAATATAAGATCTAAACCTATAAATTAATAAGAGAAAATGTAAGACTGAATCTCACCATCTTGGCTTAAAAAATGTCTTCTTAGATATGACAATAAAAACACAAACAACAAAAGAAGAAAAAAGATAAATTGCTTTTTTATCAAACCTTAAAACTTGTGTGCTTCAAAGAATAGCATGAAGGATGTGAAAAAATACCCACCAGATGGGAGAAACTCTCTGCAAGTCATACTTGTGTGGCTTCATTTCATAAAGTCTCCACAAGACTGAATTAATGAGTATTGAATCACTGCACCAAGAGGAAACACAGGACTCTGGTTACACCATCTTTTGTCAATTAGTCAATACATAGCTTCGTTTTATGGATGTTACCGTTTAGAAATGCCTTATTTAACATGTGATGATTCATTAACACTGAATTCTCAGCCAACAGTAGTCTAACTCAGACTTGAATGAATCAGTGGAACACATAAAAATTCGGAAATGGGATTCTGTTTTATATGTGGTAAAGATAGGGTTGCAAAGCACCAAATAGGATTTAAAGGTATCATATTACTCAATAGCAATCTGTGGGACAAGTGGTTAACTTTGAAAAAAATTATTACTGATCAAGCAATTGATCGCAACAAATTCTAGATGATGACATCAGTTTGTTTATAAAAATAACAACTAGAAAATTATTTGTATTAGAAAGTAAAACAAACATCCTAAGTGCCCAATAAACAGCTTAGCTTAGGACATTGCCATACTGTGAGAGGTGCCCTGTATGTTCTGTATGGCTGTAGGAGCAGGTTTGTATGCTGTGGCCAGTCAGTTTGGTCTTTATCACCCATGGTGATGCTAAATTTTGAGTGAGGACCTTACCCCATGCTGTGAGTTTATAGAGTAAGACACACGTTCTAAGAAGTTAATTCACTTGCCCTAGTTTATCACTAATTAGAAATAGACTCAAAATGAGGATGAAATTTTTCTCAGTAATTTTAATGACAGTCATATTAGAAAGGAGTTGCTTATTGTATAAGAAGATACTACAGAGTGTTTTTTAAACATGCATTCCTTGGACTGAGGTTGTAGCTCAGTGGTAGAGCATTTACCTAGCATGTGCAATGTCCTGGATTCAGTTCTCAGCACAGGGGAAAACAATTGTTTTTGTATCATGAGTTCAGGGTCGGCCTGGGGTACATAGAGAGATCCTGTCTCAAAAAACATAGATACTTTTCTACAAAATTTCAAAGAGGATTATGGCTGTAACCTGATAAAGAGGGAATTTCACCAGAACACAATTGCTCTTGTATGTTCTTTTTACAGGTACAAACACAGCAGCAGCATGTAGTTACTTTTCTTTCTAGACTTTCCAATATAATCATCAAGATGACTAAAGAAATGTATAATTATATAGCATTTACAACTTAACTGCAGACTCTTTTAAGTAAGAAGGAACCCTTTCTCCAGAAAAGGGACCTTGTCTTCAGAATGAATGAGAAGCTTAGTATTTTTAAACTCAAGAGCCTATAATCCAAGGGATTTCTTCTGAATTCTGCTGAGGAGACTCACCTCATTGCCATGACCATCCCAGCCTCAGGGTAAGTGTTAGGCTGAGGCCATGGTGAGAGCAGCTGCCTTCCTTGCTCTGTGTCCCAGTGGGATGGTGATGTGGTGATGCTGCTTTTATAGATCATCCTGCCCTGATGGGTATGCATTGCTCTGTGTCTTGTTCTTTCTCCTACAGAGAAGACAAAGAGGGTCTGTCATATCTTTCTGTATCACTTACCTAGAAGGTAGAGCTCCTGGCTGGTAGACTCCTTCACTGGCCAAGCTGTCTCTAGAGGCTTCCTTGGCTTCAGAGTTGAATAGGTAAAGCACAGGTGAAATTTTAGGGGAGCGAAGCTATTTGGTGAGACTAGACACTTATTTGGATACATAATACAACACATTTGGCAAAATCTTAGAGCTTTGTAACACAAAGTTCAAATTAATATTTTAAAATGCTTGTACATTTTTAAAAACATGTATTTAGGAATTGGGGAAGCCCTGAGATAGATAGAAGGCAGGTGTAGCAAAAGACTAAAAGTGTTACAAATATCTGATACAAAGGGATGGTGGGGAAAGGTGCTGGCCTCAGCAACTTTGTAAGAAGAGTCTACCCATTGAAGGAGTTTCATTTAAGCACTGTACTCCGGTTGATAAAGTTAGCTCCCTTTGGAACAGACTTTGACAATTCTGATACAATGATACATGTGTACTGGAGTAAAACAATTTAGAAAATAGATGGTGAATGATGGAAGGCAGGGCTCTTAGTTTTAGGGTATGACTTTATAGATAAGCAAGGGTAGGATGCTAGAGTGATCCACTTGGCAGTGCATTCAGTTGAAAACATCAGTACTAACTTACAGTTAGCTTAATATAGATGCAAATGGTCACATAATATATTTATAGGTGTGTGTGAGTTACATACAGACATATGTTTCCTTGCTCTATCAGCTGAGGAAATGATATCCCAGGAGCAATGAGCACACTTAGATGACAGATCTTGGTTTCAAATACCTTTTTCAAAACAAAACAACACTTCTTGGAAGAATAATTGATTCTAAGGCAGGGTCAGGAAAGATATGAGACTAGACCATCTTGTGTTGCAAGAAAGTAAGAAAGTGGTAAAATATGCAAAACCATGGCTGCCAAAAGACATGCACCAACCAAAAGAGCACTCAATGGCCAAAGCTGTAACAGTCAATAATAACATAATCTAGTGTTGTATTATAACCCAGAATACCAAAAAATAAAAATAAAAAAAATCCATGAGTCCATGGGAGGCATGATTGATAAAAAGAAGGAGGTATGACAAGTCTTTTATGCAGAAAGATTCCAAACAACATATGTAGGTGTTCCACTCTCAAAGAGATAGAGCAAGACTCTTGATTCCTTAAGTATAAGCTGTGCATTATGACTTCCTTCTGAACAGTACCATATGAAAGGGGAGGAAAAAAATCAGCTTTACAGTACAGAGACTTGACAGACAATACCTTAGCCACATCAGCATCAAGAGTGACATGTCATGTTGAAAATAGGTACCCTTACTTGATATAATGTGATGAAAATGTCATTTTTTCCCTCTGTAGTCTTCCTGGCAAAGACCAATAATGCCTAATATAATCATGAGAAAAACATCAGACAAATCTCAGTAGATAGAATTTCTTCAAAATACCTGACCGGTATTCCTGATCAGGAGCACAGACTTGCAGAGAATAGAAAAAGGTATTTCAGGCAAGTAGTAAACAAATGGAAGTGTCACTGTCATACCACCATTAACAAAAGAGAATTTTTTTAAAAATATGGGTTAAAAATTGTGGCAAATAATAATAAAAGGTTTTAAAAATAAGAAATAGATTATAAATCAAAATTTCACATACCTATAAAATAGCTTAAAATATATACTTTAATATTTGGCAGGTCTCCAGGGGTAAAAGGGCAAATTACTAACACAGTGGATTATAGTAACATGTATCTGTTAAGTATTAAGAGCTCAACTAGAAAGAATTATTAAAGATTAAGATTTGAAAATAACCAAACCATTATAGGTATAGAGAATATACACTTCTTTCATGTAAAATTTAAATTTTTTAAAAAGTTAAGCATAGATTAGACTGAAAGGATGCTCAAGAATTTTAAAGTTTCAGTATCACAGAGTCACTGTCTGACCACAAAGCAATTAAGTTAGAAATCAATTGCAAAAGAGAAATGAAATGCTACACACTTGGTAATTAAATAGCATTCTTCTAAATAACCCATGAGGCAAAGACAAAGTAAAAATGAAGCTTTCAAATTAATTACAACTAAACATAATAAAAGTTCTACATTTCAAAACTTTTTAGAAAAAAAGTAAGAATGAAGGAAAGCTGCATATGTAGTAAAGTGGAAAGATAAAATACAATTTCCCTCTCTACCAATAAAATTTAGACACATGGAAAAAAAATCTAGAAAAATAAACTTTCCAAAATAGATTCAAGAATGAACAGGAAATCTGAAAAATCCTTAAGTGAAATTCAGTATTTTAAAATCTTCCTGCCATAGGAAGTGCCAGACTATTTTGCATAAAAGTTAAATCAAACTTTCAAAGAACAGGTCATTCTAACATTAAAACAACAACAACAACAACATCAAAAAACTCCCCTAGAGGAGAGAAAAAAAGGGTCAGTACTGAACAATGGAAACCTTAATATCAAAATCTTGAAAAGAAAATGTAAGAACAAGAAATGACTGATTAGTCATACTCATGATCATAGGTGCAAAATCCTTAAACAAAATACATGACATAACCAAATAGAGCAACTTATTACAAAGTTGAACTGTTATGATGAAATTGAAGCTTATTTTTAAAATGCAAGAAATTAACACAGAAATTTATAAGTGAAATTCACCACATTATCATATTACAAAAGGAAATTCTGATAATCACCTTAAAATATATTGAAAAAGCACTTGACAGAATTTGACATCTCTTCATGATAAAAACTTTCAGCAGTCAAAAAACAGAAAACTTGCTCTACTGATAAGAAGTATTTCCCCAAAGCCCCCAACAAACACCAGTTCCAACAGAGAAACTTGTAATCCTCATAACATAAACAGCATCTTAAGGATGCCCATTATCACCTTCAGTTAGCACTATGCTGAAGTTTGCAGACAGAGTAATGAAGTTATAGATTGGAACCAAGGAAAGAAAACTAATTAAATATAAAAAATTTACAATATTGAGTAATAGTTATCAAAATGCTAAAGAATGCTAAACATAGAGTAAAAATACTGCATTTCTATACACCAGTATTCAACAGTTAAAAATAGTGAATGGTTAACCTATCAATTATCAAGATTTATTATAATGTTATGTTAATTAAGACAGTATGAATTAGCAGGTCCGTATATGCAACGATCAAAGGAATGTAACAAAGCCCAGGGGAAGGTAATACAAGACAGAAATGACAGAGTGTATTTGTAAAGAAAGGAGGGACTGTTATTCGGGGGAATTACACATGTGGAGGGGGAGAGTAAACTGTAACCCATCTCACGTTAGAGAAAACATAAATGGTAGTTGAATAAAACATATGAATGCCTAGGGTTAATTTTAAACACTTTTAGAAGAAAAATAGAGAGTATCATTAAGATCTGGGGATAGGGAAGGCTTTCTTAAAAAAGTATACACACGTACTCATGAAGTGCTAGCCATCAAAGAAAATTTGATAATTAAGTTAAATTGAAATTAACCACTTCTGTTTCCTAAAAGGTATCATGAAGAAAGTAAACATGGAAGCTACAAACTGCACAATGAAATTTGAACCATGCAGTAAGTAAGGAATTAATATCCAGAAACCAGGAGGAATTTCCACAGGGCAGTAAGACAAAAATCAGCATAAATAAAACACATGAACTAGATTTTTTGAAAACTGGATGCAGAGATAGTGAAACAAATGGCAAGATGGTGAAAGAAACAGTCTACACTGCTACACTGAGGTCCCCAGTGATACCCACAAGGTGGGCCCAGATCTTGTGAAGGTGATAGGAAGAACAGAGGCTGCCTTTCTTTTCAATTTTTGTTTTTTACATTTTTTAGTATATATTAGTTGTATAAGGGGTTTCCTTGTGACAGTTCCATATATGCTTTTGGTTAAATTTATCCCTTCTGTCATTCTTCCCCATCCCTCCCATCCCTTCTTCCTCTTCTTAAAACAACTTCTATGGGTTTCATTGTTCTGTTTTCATACAAGTATATAAAATACATGAACAATATTTCTCCTGTTTCACCCTCCCCTGAAGAGGACCTGTTTTAACTTCTTATCCTTCATTTTCTTAAGTGTATATTAATGATTCAAAGGGATTTTGCCATGGAATTTCAGACATGCATATATTGTACTTTAATCAGGTCAACCCCCTCTATTACTCTCTTTCTCTGCACTCCTTCCTCCCTATTATTTAACAGCTTTCAGTGCATTTTGTTATGCCACATTTCCTACACATATGCATGTGTTTGTGTGTGTGTGAATGGTAATATACTTACATATACATTTATCTTTTAGGTCTACCTTCCACATATGAGGGAAAACGTGTGCTTTTGTCCTTCTGAACCTGGCTTACTTCACTTAATATGATGATCTCCAGTTCCATCCATTTACCTGCAAGCAACATTTCATTCTTCTTTATGGCTGAGAAATATTCTATTGTGTATGCATAGTATCTTATTAATCCATTCTTCAGTTGTAGGTCATCTTGACTATTTCCATATCTTGGCTATTAGAAATATTGCTGCCATAAATATGGGTGCAATAAATATGCAATAAATATCATTTGGATAAATGCCCAGGAGTGGTATCATTGGATCATATGCTAGCTCTGTTTTTAGTTTTTTGAGGAATCTTCACACGTTTTCCATACTGTTTGCACTAATTTACATTTCTGCCAACAAAGACTGGATAAAGTTTCCTTCCCCCACCCCCATCCTAAACAGAATTTTTCTTCTTTTTGTTATTGATGATAACCATTTGTACTGGGGTGAGGTGAAATCTCAATGTCATTTTGATTTATTTTGATTTGCATTTCCTTTGTGTTGGTGGGGGGGGGAGGTGCGTGAGGGGTGGGGTTGGGGTGTAGCTCAGTGGTTGAGCATTTGTCTAGCATGCATGAGGCCCTGGGATGGATTCCCAATACCATAAAAAAAACCCTGAAATGCTCCTTTATGGTCAGGTATGTTGAGCATTTCTTCTTGTATTTATTGCCATTTGTACTTCTTTTGAGAATTTTCTGTTCAGTGCATTTGCTATTTCTTCATTGGGTTGTTTATTTTTTGGGAGTTTAGATTTTTTGAGCTCCCTGTATATTATGGTTATTAATCCCTTGTCATATGTATAGCTGGTAAAGATTTTCTCCCATTCTGTAGGCTGTCTAGTGACTCTCTCCTTTGCTGTGCAGAAGCTTTTCAGTTTGATGCAGTTCCATTTGTCAATCCTTTGTCTTAATTGCTGAGTTATTGGAGTTCTGTTCAGGAAGTTATTGAGGCTGCCATTCTTACTCAGTGCTGCCAGGGGTACATAATGAGCAGGAAGTTTGCAAAAACACTTGGGACTTGTTTTCTAAGTTGTATATGTGCATATCCCAAAACTCAGCAAATACATTGCAACTACATATTCGAGAAAAACTCTTCCAGGTGCATCAGGACAGAAGACCAGAATCTTCCTAGCAATATGATTTATGGGATGTTGCAAAACTAGTTGTTTTACTATTGTAAAATTAGTTCCCCAAAACTAATTAAAAAGTAATAATTTAGTAAATGTAAGATGTGCTTTTCTTATTATATATAATTGTCTCAAGTACTTCTCCTTTAAAAAAATTTCAAAAACTCACTGAAATTTCAAGCACAAATTCTACAGGGTTTTTGTAAATGAAAATTTGTCCCATTGTTTGGTCTTCAGAGGCCTAGTTTTGTACAAAGCAAACACTTGACTCAGAGAATTTTGGTAGGAACTTTCCCCTTCAGGTATGGGTAGCTAAACTATCACTTTCACCTTTAAAACTACACTATGATGTGAGTTTTTTTCTCCTATTTCCTCTTAGATTTTCTTCATGCTCTCTAGAGATTTTGCATATGGATTGAATTACTAAAGAATGTCATGGTAACTGAAAGATCAATCCCTAGACTCCTTGCTAATTTGCACATAACAAGAGGAGGGGTTTGAAAAAAGGAAAATTAAGGTTTTTATTAATTTGCCAGGTAAATGAAGGGGGACAATTAGATGAGTCTCAAAGTCTGCTTCTGAGAGAAAATGTCTGGTTTTTAAGGGAATACTCAGGGGCTCAGTTCTGGAGCATGTGATGAAGTCCCTGAGACCAGGTGGTGGCCTTGGTTCTTCTTATCTCTGAGTTTATTGGCATTTCATCGCTGGTGTCACATCTCTGAAGTTGTATGTCTTGTTTGACAGAGGTTTGTTAGAGAGAGATGCTCCTCCCTCTAAGATATATAACAATATCTTGGCTATTGTGAATAGTGCTGCAGCGAAAAATGGGTGTTAGGTATCATTTTGGTATAAATATTTCATTTCCTTTGGAATGTAAGGCCCCAACTCAAATTAGCCTAATCTATTCCATTTTGTAAAGGACGCCATTTTATCTGTCAGGAAGACTGTTTTACAGAAACTGCTCTTCTGAACTCAAGCAGAACACCATCTGCATCCTGCTAACAACATATTCTGACTACATTATGTCCTAGAAAAGATGGCACAAGCTAACAAACAACTGCCTTGACAAAACTTTGAGAAGCTGACCACCTCAGGGGCTTCCTGGAACAGCTAGCAGAACCAAAAACACAATGTTGGCAATGCATTCCTTCTACATCCTAAATGCTTATAAACCTCAGCCTTAACCTCAGTTAGAGCTGATATGTCCACTGGTATCTGGCCCCTTTTCTCTCTTGGAAAGTGAACAAACTGTTTCTGCCTCAATTTCCGTTTTTCTGTAAAATCCTCCACATCCCATGTACCAGCTTTACAAACAAGGACCTAATAGGGAAGATCATCCAGTTTGTTTAATCTTGAGCTTCCAAGCATGGTGCAGAGAAAGAAAGAAAAAAAAAAATATCTGTCTGAGATTCTGTATAAGCATAACAACACATCACCCAGCAAAGAAAGCTGGCTACAACCAAAAAATATTTTGTCAGTCCCCATTACACCATGACTTCTCTCTATGTTTCTCAAAGAACTGACTTTGATTATTTTTGACTTTACACAAATACTGTATTAATGGGATCCAAGAAGGTGCTGTCTCAAGGAGTGGGGTGCGCCAGTGTGAGATACCCATAGAATTGAATAGGCCTTATTTCTCCATCCAGTCTCCTTCCCACTCCTGTAGGTAGAAAGTCAAGTGTAGGGTCTCACAGCCTTTGCCATGAGAGGGCAGAAAACAAAATATGATACAACTCACTATGATACAATTTACCTCTCAACAGACAGGTGAAAATCACTATTATGAAAACTCTGTGAGACTATAAATTTCCTAATTGCATCATGATGGCTTTTAAAAATTGTTATTGTTACTTCATACTTAGTTGGTGTAAGGTACTGCTGAATAAAGACCATGCCACGTGTGGAAAAGAAAGATTTATTGGGAACCAGATTGCAGTGCTGTCACTCTTTGGGTTCAGAGTGGAACAGCTTGGCTGAAAATGGGTAGTGGGTTTTATAGGAGGGGCCAAGCCATGGGGGAGGGAGAAAATCTCTGGTCTCTGATTATCTGTGATCACCAGACGGAACAGGTCAACATGCCTGGCTAGTTGAGTAACTGGAAGTTCCTGAGTTGTTTTGCAAGCTGAGAAACAATCAGAGAAACAAGCAGAGGGGGGTTGGCAAGCAGTCATAAATCAGGGGGTTTGGTTTCAGTGCTAGCCTCAGGACCTTCCGCCCACCCCAAGAAGGCCAGGGACCTAATATTCCAGCCTTTTGTTGGTATTATGGGCACCAATCAATCTAGCTGCTTTGTACTGAGTGGGGTCATCATTAATGGGGGTTCGGCTGGGATTTGGAAATTTGTGAGGTTCCCAGGAGTGGAGGCTGATGGTTTTTCCCAGGTTTCATTTGCAGACAAGGCCAATTGTTGGTAAGTTCACCTATGGCAGAATATTGAGAACCAGATGAGGACTGAGAACTTATGTAGGAGAGGAAGATGAGAGAGTTTGTGGAGAGGCATAGCTGCATGGGGCCCAGTGGTACACAAGAGTACTCATCCTTTGCTGTAGTGGAAAAGTCTGAAGTTAGTGGGCAATGTTTTATCCTTGAAAGGTGCTTCCATTGAGCTTGACAGCAGTGGGTGGTGTGAGGATGATCAGATGAGGGCCAGTCCACCAAGGTCCCAGAGGAGAGGGTAGAAGATCCTTGAGGAGAACAAGATCCTCTGGTTTAACAGAAGTTGTTATGGGACCCTCTGAGGGGTGGGGCAGGATCTGGTCTGCATGTTGTCTGAGAAGTTCTCTGAGAAGGTTAAGGTAAGGCAGATAGTCAGCCAAAGGAGCAGAGTCTGTTGGAGGCAAGTTTCCTAAGAGAAATGGGCAGCCATACATTATTTCAAAGGGGCTCAAGAAGGAAGGGCTTCAGGGGGTGGCTCTGATGCGAGCCAAAGCTAGGGGCAAGAGCTGAGTCCAGGGTAAGTGGAGCTCAGTAGAGAGCTTTTTTAGATGGTTTTTTATTATTCCATTTACTTTCTCCACTTTTCCAGATGATTGAGGTTGATAAGGGATATGTAGGTTCCAGGCCACTCCCGGGGTAGAGGAGAAAATTTAGGTCACCTTTGAGATGAAGGCTGGACCATTATCAGATTGTAAAGTCCGAGGCAATCCAAAGCAGGGGATAATGTTATTGATTAAGTGGGTAGACACTATGTCTGCTGACTCGCCTGTAGTAGGAAAAGCCTCAACCCATCCAGAAAAGGTGTCAACCAAGGTTAATAAATATTTAAGTTTTTTATGAGCTGGCATATGGGTAAAATCAACCTGCCAGTCTTCCCCTGGTAGGAAGCCCCAGAGCTGGTGAGCAGAGAAGGAAGGAGGTGGTCTCAGGCACCCTGGGGGGAAACCTGGACACAGGTGGGCACTCTTGGGTAACCTTTTTTATGAAAGAAGGGAGGGAAGGATGAAAGAATAAGGGTTGAAGAAAGTGGACAAGGGGCTTAGTGCCAATATGAAGGGTTTTGTGAATGGCCCTTAGAACCCCCTCTGCTTGTGTGTTGGGGAGAACATGTTTTCCATTTAAAAGGAAGCATCCTTGTGAACCTGGTGTGGTTCCTAGATTTATAAGTCTATTTTGCTCTTCTGATGTATAAATAGGGTTTATCTTAGGGATAGTTATGAAAAGTGCTGTGGGGGGAGGCTGAGCACTAGCTCTTTTTGCCTTTCTGTCAGCAAAGGCGTTGCCCTGGGCAGTCTCTGTAGTTTCTGGATGGTGTCCCTTGCAAGGGATTACTGCTACTTTTGTGGGAAGGTAAGAATTAGGGACCCGTTGGTGATGGGTGTGCCCTTTGTGGTGAGAAAGCCCCTTTCCTCCCAGAGGGCAGCATGATGGTGTATAATGTGGTAAGCATATTTAGAGTCAGTAAAGATGTTGGTTGTCTTACCCTCAGCTAAGGTAAGGGCTCTGGTTAGAGTGATCAGTTCTGCCTTTTGAGAGGTGGTACTCCATGGGAGAGGATTCAGTAACATCTGTGAGGGACACTATAGCATAGCCTACTCGCCTCCTGCCTGTGGAATCCAGCTAGGAACTGCCATCTATAAACCAAGAAATATCTGGGTTGGGCAGAGGTGAGCTTGACATATGGGGTTGACAGTAAGTTAGAGTCTCTGAGGATTCCAGGCAAGAGTGTTCCAGGGGTGTGACATCAGGAAGTAGGGTGGCAGGATTAAGGGGAGGGTAGGCTTGTAAGGTAACACTGGGGTTTTCTATAAAAGCAAGGTGGAAGAGTTGTAGTCTCAAGGGAGACAAGTTGGAAAGGCAGTGGTGAGACAAGAGGTCAGTCAGCCTGTGTGTGTGTGGGGGGGGGGACAGGACAGTGGTGGACTTCCCAAAAGTGAGTTTGGAGGCTTCCTGAGTTAATAGGGTTGCCACAGCCAAAGCATGCAGGCAAGGCTGCCAGCCCTTGACAACAGGGTCAAGCTGTTTGGATAAGTAGGCTGCAGGGGCAAAGGTGGGACCCTTCATCTGTCCTAACACTCCCAATGCCATTCTTCCTCTCTCAGTGACATATAGCTTGAGAGGGTCATCTAAGCTTGGGAGAAAGAGAGAGCAGGAGCCTAGAGGAGGGCTTGTGAAGTTTGAGGAAGGGAGTTTTAATGGGCTTGGCTGGGTCGAGAGGCTCAGTTGAGGGCCCCTTGCAGCCTCATATAGGGGCTGGGTCAAGAGGGCAAAGTTGGGAATCAATGTCCTGAGGTCACCAGCCAGTCCCAGGAAGGAAGGTTCTTCCCCTTAGTAGAGGGGACCATCAATGACCTGATATGGGCCTTCTGGTCTACTGTAATCTGTCTGGAGGTTGGTGTTAGAAGGACCCCCACCAGGTATTTAACCTGTGGTAGGGAAAGCTGAGCCTTGGAGGGTGAAACTCAATAGCCCTTCTGTGCTAGAAAGTTGAGTAGTAATGAGGTGTGGTCCTGAGAGTAGGTAACGGTGGGGCTACAGAGAAGATCATCAACATTTTGGAGCAGAGTACTGGGTTGAAGTTTAAGTGAGGATAAGTCCTGTGCCAGAGCCTGGCCAAAGAAGTGGGGGCTATCCCTGAAGCCCTGGGGAAGGACTGACCAGGTGAGTTGTTGTGCTGTCCCTGAGGCTGGGTCCTCCCACATAAATGCAAGGAGAATGTGACAATCAGGGTGAAGGGGGATAGTGAAGAAAGCATCCTTAAGATCAAGGACAGGAAAAAAAGAGGTGTCTGAAGGGATACGAGATAATAGTGTATATGGGTTGGGTACCACAGGATGGGTAGGAAGCACAGCCAAGTTAACAACTCTCAGATCCTGAACCAGTCTGTATGAGCCATCAGGTTTTAGGACAAGTAGAATGAGGGTGTTACATGGGGAGTGGGTGGGTTGAAGAATCTTCTTGACTAGGAGTTTGTCAAGGAGGGGCTTTAGTCCCCACCTATGTTTTAGGGAGATGAGATATTGTGGCCTGTTTGGGTGAGATTTAGGGTCTTTTAGATATATTTTAATTGGTGAGTGATGGGAAGTGACAGAAGGGAAGGAGATATCCCAGACTATTAGATTTACTATGTCAGGAGGCAGAAGGAGAGAGTTTGGAGCTGACAAGGGAGGGCAATTAGTAAGTACCATTAGGAAAAGGAATGGGATTGGTCTTGAATAGTGACTGGGGGTGTAAAGGAGAAGGTGAAATGAAGTTTGGAGAGAAGATCCCTTCCCAACAGCAGAGTGGGGCAAGAGGGCAGGATAAGGAATGAGTGTGTAAAGGGGACACCTGATCAGTAGCAAGAAAGGGGCCCAGTTGTTTTTGGCCAGTGGAGGACACTGTGTATTCCCACCACAGAGATCTTCAAGGGATAAAGCTTACACGGAAAGTTGGGTAGCACTGAATTAATGCTCCCTGCGTTCAGCAGGAATGAGATTAGCCTACCTGCTACTTGGATAGTTACCCTGGGGTCCTCCGAAGTGGCCTTGAAGGGGGCTGAGATCCCAGGGATGCATCAGTCTTCTGCCGCCAGGCCCAAGAGGTCCATGAGGCCTTCACTTTGTCGAGAGTGAGAATGGGAGACTGATCCACCTTGCAGAGACAAAGAGGCAGTCGTCCTTCCAGTGTCCATTCTGACCACATCATGGACAGAGTCCTGGTGGTGGGTGAGGTGAAAGGCAGTGTTTTGCCCAGTGTCCCATCCAGTTGCACTGTAGCAGTCCTCTGTAGGTGTGCGTTGTTGTCCGGCCCTTCTCGAACTTGGAGGAGGTAGCCTCAGGGCAGCCATCAAGAGCTGGGCCTTTCGCTGGGATCAGGCCACATCTCAGCTATTAAATACCTTAAATGCCATTTTCACAAGATCTTCTTGGGAAGTTTAAGTTTTCTTCGAATATCAGGGAAGAACTGGGAAATAAAATGAGAGTTGAGAATAATTACTCCATCCTTGGAAGATGGGTCTCATGCCAAGTCATGTCATATGCTTAGGTTAAGTATTTTTAAATTCTTTAATATAGGAGTCTGAGTCATTAGAGAAGGAGCCAAGTCTCTTTTCAGTTTGGAAGAGGTCAGTCATGGAAAAGGGTACATGAACTCTGATAATGCTATCATCTCCTGCCACCTCATAGAGTGGGTAGAGATGGGCTGGATGTGCTTGGGAGGAGGTATGGGAGCAGGTATGGAATGCAGGTGGGGAGGAGAAGGGTGAGGGTGCAAGAAGGCTGGCGGTATTGGCTCTTGAGGAGCAAATGGCTCAGGGTCAATTGTGACCACTGTAGAAGGGGAATAGGGTGGCGGATGTTTGGAAGAGCCAGCGGGGGTGGAAGAAGGGGAGTCTGAGTCAAGGGAGGATGGGGTGGGAGAAGATATTGAAGTAGAGGACTGGTGGGAGGAGTTGAGTAGATGGAGTCTGTGAGGTCACAAGTAAGAGAAGAGTCTTCAGGAGAGGGGTCAGGAGGAGTTTTGGACTTTGAGGGGGGTTTGTTCCTAGCAAGGAGGATTTGAATAGCATTGCAAGATTGGAGCAGGGAGGGTCGAGAGTGGAGAGAAAAAAAAGCTTGGACGTATGGAATCTCGGATCACCCGCCATTGCAATGGCAGAAATTGTCAAGATCTAGAAGTGTGTGAAGATCAAAAGTACAGTTTTCAGGCCATTGTGATTGATTGTCTAGCTTGTACTGAGGCCAAATGGTGTTGCAGTAATAGGTCAGTCTCTTAGGTTTTATATTGTCTTGGAGACCAAGTTTCCAGAGGGAGCAGAGAAGGCATCCCAGGGGTGTGGACATGTATAATTTAGAGTATGTGGTTCCCATAATGTAGAAGGAGAGAGAGAGAGAGAGAGAGAGAGAGAGAGAGAGTGAGAGAGAGAGAGAGAGAGGCAGGTGCCTTGGTGAGTTTACTCTTCAGGCCAATATAGATCTAGGTCAAGATCTAGCCTCCCTTATGTGACTCAGGCAAGGAGAGCAGAATCGTCTGGTTGCCATTTGGTCACAGTAAGCTGGAGGGGATGTTGAGCTCTCACCCTAGGCAGAGGAAAGGAAAACAGGCAGGGAAAGCAAGAGAGAGAGAGAGTGAGAAAGAGTGGGAATGTCACCGGAATGGGTTCCCAAGGGTGGGTGTCCCCGGCCTGGGTTGCCTTCCAATGGAAAATGTTGCAACCGGTTAGCCAGGTGTCCCTGTGCTAAGCGGTGGGCACACCAGCGGGCGGAGAGAGGCATATCTGGCATAGCACTATGACTTCTGGACCAGGAAGAGTGGTAGCCCTGGCAGAAGAGTGACACTTATGGAGTCTGAGGAGTAGGTCAGGTGGAGAGCAGTGGAAGAGAAAGGCTAATGATGGATGGGAAAGCCTGCAAGGCAGTGAGGTCCAAAAGCCTCAGTCCAGAGGCATGTGGGGTCAATTCAGCAGTCTGGGTCCAGGAGAGGGCAGGACACAGAGGCCAAGGGACCAGCCCTGGGCTGTAGTGTCCTATTAACCTCTCCTGGGTTTTCCACTTGTGGAAAAGAAAGATTTATTGGGACCAGACCGCAGGGCTGTCACTCTTTTCAGGTTCAGAGTGGAGCAGCTTGGCTGAAAATGGGTAGTGGGCTTTATAGGAGGGGCCAAGCCATGGGGGAAGGAGAGAGTCTCTGGTCTCTGATTATCTGTGATCAACAGATGGAATGGGTCAACATGCCTGGCTAGTTGAGTAACTGGAAGTTCCTGAGTTGTTTTGCAAGCCGAGAAACAATCAGAGAAACAAGCAGCGGGGCTTGGCAAGCAGTCATAAATCAGGGGGTTTTGTTTCAGTGCCAGCCTCTGGACCTTCTGCTCACCCCAAGAATGCCAGGGACCTAACAGTTGGTAATATTTGTACATAGTATGGAATATAGTATGATAAATTATATGTATTATATATAAATAAATTATGTGTATGTATATATATATATATATATATATATATATATATAATGTTTCATTGAGCAAGTAGGCTAGGCTACTTAGAATACTTTTTAGCGTATCTCATGAACAGATTTCATTTTCCTCTGTACCAATCATAATGAAACCAGAATCTTCTTGTGAGATTAGGGTCTGTTGCACTGACTAGGTCACAGCTCTTTTTAGCAAAGCACTAGAGGGCTCCAGATTCACACCTAATTTTTTGTCTCATGAATGTGAAGAATACAGTCCATGGACAAAGGAGAGGGTGAGTGTATAGGCAAGATATTTATTTAAAAAAAGGATGTATCTCCCACAGAGACAGGGAGGGGTCCCAAAGAGGTTACCAGAGAAATGATGTAGTCTAAAGTTTTATCTGTTTTCTCCAGAAAGTTGCTTTCTGCTAATTAGGTGTGCAGAAAGCAGCATTCTGGTTGGCTGTGCTCTCAACATTCTGACTGGTTGTATCCTTTAAACTGAGGGGCTTTGAAATTCCTACCAGTCCTCATAGCATCCTTATTCTGGGGCAGCCTGCTTTTCCTTCTTTCTACCCTTTAAGGTTACAGGGAGGTTATAATGGAGTTCTCCAGGGGCACATTTGTCCTAGCTATCCTGTCTAATTTTAGCTAACTGCCTAGCCTACTTGCTCAATAAGCTCCTGACATTTAAAGAATAGTGCATGCCCCCTCACCCTGCCCCCCCACTCAAGAGTAGTAAACCAAATGTTCTTTGGGTGGGAGAAAAAAATAAAAAGAACGTCATTTGGATTCTCCCTATATGTTTCAGTTAGTTCTTAATATAGCACAAATTCATTTTAATTTAATGGATTTGTTACAAATTTCCTGAAAAGCTTTTCCAGAAAGAGGTTATGAATTAGCAGCTTACCGTCCTACTGAGGAAGTCATTATGCAGCAAGCTCCAAGCCGAGATAATCAAATAATAACTGACAATTTATAACTTCCAGAGTAATATTCTTAAATGTGGAATTGTGAAAGGGAACATTTGCCAGTGGAGATGATTAGTTTTTAAAACAACAAACTACCTCTTTCCTTGGTGATCACCTACCCTTGTCTTTGAGATATTTGGGTATCAGGCATTGGTTTCTATATGTTTTTAGCTTCCTCTACTGGGTGATGCAGCATGAGACACAACCTAAGGGACCCTGCAGGTATATTTTATTTCCTTAATTTGTGAAGAAAACTAGGAAAGAGATGGGCTAATGTGAATAATGCCAGAGTGGGTGAGGTGTTAAGAATGCCTCATGTTTAGGGTATGAGATATGCCTTGAGAATGTTTGTTTTGGGCGGAATCAACACAGTAATTGTGTTGATTCACTTCATTATAGGGAAATATTTTGAGGTTTGTGGTTTAAAGTCTAAGTTTTTCACATTGACATTGATAAGATAGCACATTATAAGGATGATTTTCTGAAAAGGTTCTACACTGAAGCATATTTTAACAAACAAAAAGTGCAATCTTGGGATTTGCCTGGGGTCCCAAATTCTCATTACTTTCTGATAAATATTTTGAGATTTGTAGTTTAAAACCTAACTTTTTCACATCAACATTGGTGATCAGATGTCATATCTGATAGACTATGTATGATTGAGTGTGGAAGGAACTTTCTTCTGTGGAGGACAGCTCCTTGACTCAAGAAGCTTCTTCTTTATCAAGGTTGCTATTGTTTAATTGGACCTTATAGCAAGTCTTCCTTTTATAACCAGTTTCATCTCCATCAGTTCTAGATACATCTGCAATTTGCTAATATACACACATCTTTAATTATGAGTGAGAATGTAGATTCCCTGAGAATAGGCATGGCAGAGGCAGTGTTTTGGAAGGCAGGTATGCTCACCACTATACCACCAATGCAGGGGCAGTGTTTTGAATCTTAGTTTTTGGTCCACCTTTTGGTCCTAGATTTGCAGTGGGGTCCTCATGCACACAGCAGCTTGGATAAGGGCATCTCTATGGATTGGCCATCTTGTTTAATACTTAGATCATTGGCCTTAAAGCCTAGCTCAGCTACATATTCTTGGGCAGATTGTACGACTTGTGCCTCAGATTTTCCATTTGTTCCCTGTGGATAATTATTGCACAAAGATCATAAATTTGTGTGGGAAGATCAAGTTATTTAATAAGGGCAGAATACTTGGAACAGGTCTGAGCATGTTCTGTCATGCTCATTACATTAGTAATGTAATTACTAATTACAATTAGTACATGCCATCTCACAGAAATACCAGGTTGTTCACCTTCATTGGGAGATTCGATGTCTAGGATTCTGAAGGACTCTTTGCTACTAAATACCTCCTGCATCTGCCTGATTTGATGTCTTAAATGTAAATCATTTCATTTTCTCCTTTAGATTAAGTAGCAACAGCACAAATATCTGTGGGGAAGAACACTTAAATTCTTGTGTACTAATCCACTGAGGTTCATTTCATAAGCCTGTTGCTTGGGATGGTCTCAACAGCAAGTGCAATGGGAACCTCACACTTCACATGATATAAGTTCCCTACACCTTCCCTGTGATGGGACCAGGCCCTGTGGAAAGGGGACCTTAGTTTAAATGGGGAGAGGAGGGAACGAGCTGAGCAGGAAAGTATCGGGGGTAGGAAATCATAAAGAGGTAGTACCTGGGGAGAAGGGAAGACAGAAAAGGAATGTGGAATGCTTGCCTCTTGTTAGGTTTTTCAGGGGTGCAAATAAAATGTAAGAACAAATGAATGTATTAGTAAAAAAAAATAATTAGCTAGCATTTAAGTTAGGATGTTCCCACCAGTGAAGTAGGAAAGGGTTTGTAGGGAACTGATATGACTTCATCATCAAATCAGGATTTTTTTAGAAGTCACAAAAGCCAATTGTTACAAAGTTGCAGGCCAGGTGTTTTTTGGCTGCCAGGTTCAGGAAGTTTCTGGCTGGCTGTCCTCTCCTTTCCATTATAATCCTCTCCGGCTGAGATTAGATAATTACAGTTGGAGGACAGGTTCTATGGACATTGTCACATGACAAAGAAGTTCTTACCTACTTCAGTTTCCTCCACTGCCACATCTGATAATTCAGGAAGGAAGCAATGAATTTTGGGGATCCTGATGACAGATCTCTGATGATTGACCTATGTTTTAGTAAACTCTGCCTGTGACTGGTGTCTGTTTTTCTCAAAGATCAAGGGTGCTAATAATTCATGCCTCCACTCATTTGCTCCTACATTCAGTTTACATTTTCAGAGATTATTTCATTTCTAGGATCAGAGAAGAAACAGGAGTAGTGAAGCCTTTTCCTCATCCTCAAGAATTTACAACTTTACTGTGGATGCATTACCCAGAACAACTGTTTTCAGAAGCAAGGTTTTATGCACCAGACGGACAGGGCTGAGATGGGGTCAGAGACCTGATTATTCTGGCCCTTCTAATGTCACACCTGCCTGTATTCTTTCACATCTTTAAGATTCATTTTTCCTTACCTGAGTGAGGGGCAGTGACCAGTGGGTGGAGGATGGGGACAGAGAGGGAAATCTTAATGAAGACTTATGGATAAATATGAGGAGAAACAGAATAGATTGTGAGCTCTGAGACCAGCCAGACTTGGAGTGCTTTCTAGATGACTGATTGTCAATAAATTAATCTTGAGAAGACTTTTCTCAGCAAAATGAGGGAAATTACAATAGTTCTTCAAAGTTATCACAAGGATTAGACACAGCTCACGTTTATTGACTTGTAGAATTGCCAGTTTCATAAATGCAGTAGCTGTTTTGCTTTCTTTTAGTTAACATATACTTAGCTTTCCAGGTGGTATTTTGTATGAATGGGAATTTGGTAAATTGTGCTTAAATTGCTAAAGTAGGTAAGTGTCTAGCATGTAGTTTGACATTTAAAAGTAGTAGATATTTTATTATCATATTTTATTATGTACCTTACTTCTAGCTCTGAAATTATATGACTTATTGATAAAGTTAAAATAAAAACTAACAATAAAGAAATGCCTTTGTTTGCTCACTCATTATCCATTAGTTATTATGCCAGGAGATCGAACTACAGAGTGAATCAGGGAGAGGGTACGATCTTCTGAATGGGCTCAGTGGGGGGCAATGAGCCTTACAATCATGGAACAGACTAGTGTTTCCCTGGAAGCCAATCCTGAGTCAGTCATCCAGCCAGGAGTGATTTACAAAGGATGTGCTCTCAGGAGAAGCTGGAGATGAGATTACTTAGGAAAATGGAGAAAAGCAGCAATACCCTTGGAAGCTGAGATAAAAGAGCTATGGCACACCTCCAACAGGTAATCCTGAAGGGCAGGATTTCTAATGAAGTCAAAGGAAGCCTTTTACCTCAACCAAAGAACATCTTTAACTTTAAAGATCTTGGTGGAGGCAAAATCAATCCTTAAAGTGGCAATTTAAATTAAGAAAACTGAATTTTGAATGCCAATTCGCATTTTATTTTTTAGGTAATTTCTAATAGCAAAAGTAGAAACAATTCAAATCCTGACATGGGTTTGAGTTTTTTGGTGGGGCTCAATGATAAGCATTTTGTTGTTGTTGTTGTTGTTTGTTAGTTTGAGACAGAGTTTTACTCTGTAGTCCAAGCTGGTCTTGAACTCTTCTGTCTCAGCCTTCTGTCTTCTGAGTGTTAGGATGGACAGGCAATTGTCACCATGCCCAGGATCAATGATATATGTACTAAAGTGTGTGGTCTCAACTCAGCAGCCAGGAAAATACGGCACTTTCCTGGAGCAGCTAATTTGTGTATATCAGATAAGAGTTGGTAGTACATAGGATCATGTCTCACTGACTGATGAATCTAATGTGTTGCTTATTTGTAGCCAGTAGACAGAACTTCGCAGTGTGTTCTTTATATATTAACATCGTCCCAGGCTGTGTCTGACATTTTATCTTTGACTTGTTCTTTCATCTAATGATTATTTGTTTTCCAGTTTCAACCATTAATTATAGATAATTAATATCATTTAGCCAGGATGTTCTAATTCTAACAATGCCAAGAGCAACAATCAATCCTTGTTCACCCTTTTGTTAACTAGGACATATTTTTATTAGTGCTTTTATCATAGTAAGATAAAATCCTTTTAATGTAGCCTGTGTTTTCCCATGGATTCTGCAGCCCTTTGATAGCAGGAGCCAGATTTTATGCACATCTACCTCCCTTTATGTTACATTGCAGAGTGCTGCCTAAATAGCTGTTGTTGAGTACACAAACTGGCACTTGGCTCAGGACACCTAGTCAGCCCAGCACAGGCATGACTGTGGATAACATCTTGGACAAATTATCCTTGTGATTGAAAATCCACGTTGAATTGTTTTGGTGTATGATAGAGTAAGTGTGTATTTCTTAAGTGGAAAAATAATCACAGTAAAATCCAGTAATGCTGTCCCTTTATATAAGGGACAGTATAAGACAACACAGATAGTCTTACACTGTTTAAGAGGAAAGATCAGATATACATGAGTAGACATAGAAAGATAAGAAGAAAAAATGTTAATTGTGGTTAGCATTATGTGCTAGAATTATAGATTAATCTTACTTTCTTTACCACACCAATTTCCAACATTTCTCACAATAAAAGTGCCAAGAGTACAGCAAAATATAAAAATGGTATGTTGTTTAAAATAAAAGGAAAGACATTCTTAAAAAATAAAAAAGAAAGAGGAACAAAACTTAACTTGCGAAGGCATATCTCCATCTGGAAAAATGTGTCTCCACAGCGGATGCTGTTGCTCTGGTTGTCTGATTTTAATTAAATATATCATCTCTCTAGAGGTACATGTACTATATTAAATTTTTACATTAGTCATTAAAGATTTAGTTTTAAATTCTCACTTTTGGCAGAACAATCTTCCAAGTATTAGATTTTATTTCTCAGTTTACATTATTCTCTCTTCTTTTCTTTTCCAATTTAAGTCACTTATTTGCAACAAAACACTCAGTGAAATGTAACCATTTAAATGAATAAAGCATGAACTCCTCCTGCTGTGCTTGTAATGAAATCTATTTCTCTTTGATGATCTCAATTAAAAGAAGTTAAGAATTAGGGGTGTGACTTTAATTATTTCTTGATGTATTGGTTTTTTTTCCAGGTAGGAAAAGCAAGCAATGTCTTCTATCAGGATTTCTAGGGTTCCCTTGGCAGTTGGTCCCTGGAATGGAGGATGGGGACATTTCAGGTCAAGCACCAGGCACTGATCTTCACAATGATCTTAACTCTTTGTTCTTGTCTCCTATTGTTTTTTTACTAATAACACAAAACCAGAGTCAAAATTACAATTGCTCTATTTGGCCTATCACCAGTGGTCACGAATTCTGGCTTGGCTCACCTGGGTGGTTCCTCTGCTCCATATGATGTTGGTCAGGGTTACTGGATGGTATTTAGCTGGCAGCTGGTTTGGTCTGTAGAAGGCCAAGGCTGATAATAGTAGTTTCTTATGACTCACGTGCTCTATGGCCAAGCATCCAGGAAGTGGCTCAGCTGAGCCATTCTGGCTCTGATTCTCTGGTGAGGCTATAGCCATAGGCTGGTGGGGGTACCATCACCCGAATGTTTTATGAGGACCCACTGCTGAGGGACTTTCCTCACATGGGTCAGGAGTTTGTGTTAGCTTTTGGCTGTGGGCCTCCCTTGCTCACAATATGGTAGCTGAGTTCTAAAGGTAAGGAGAAAGATAGAGAGAGAGAGAAAATTCATATATTTAGTATCCTTGTGTGACCCAGCCGTAGAAGTCTAGCAATGTGAGTTCTGCTATAGTGTCCTGGTCACAGCCCAGACCAGTGAGACCAGACAGACCACTCCTCAGGGGAGGGAGGAGAGTCAGTGCTCATTGAGAGAGCTTGTAGAAGGGATAAACGTGTGGAAAATGCAATCTGCTCCAGGTGGCTACATGATTTAGGGTTTCATGGGCCACAGTAAAAAGTCAGGATTTCAGTACAAGTGCAACAGGAATCCTTGGAAGGTGATAGATAGGGAAGTAGCAATCATCACATTTATACTTTTAGACGTTCACTGTGGATGATGTTTGAAATTAAATGCAAATTGCAAAATCAAAGATAAGAGGCTACTAATATTGTCCAGGAAATAAAAGATGATGAATCTGCCTGAGTTATGCTGCAGATATATCAAAAGATTGCAGGGCAGGGTATGTTGGCGCTTGCCTGCAATCCCAGCTACTCAAGAGGCAAAGATAGGAAAATGCTGGTTTGATGTTGGCCCTGGGAAAATGCAAGAGACCTTATCTGAAAACAACAAACTATAGAAAAAGGACTGACGGTGTGGTTCAAGTTGTAGAGTGCTTGATTTGCTCCCTTATCCAAGAAAAGGGGACTCCAATTTGGGAAATATTTTGAAGTTTGAGCCACTATGACTAGCTTTTATATTGGATTTGATTTGAATATAGAAATTAAAGACTATTCCTAGGACTTGGGCAGCAACAAATGGGTGAATGCTGCATCCTTTATTGAAATGGAGAAGTCTGGGTAAGGAGTTGATTAAAGAGTCATGTGGGGATTAAAATTCCCACCTGGGACATGCCCACTTTATGCCTGTTGAATGCAACGAGCTTCTTCAGTAGTCAGTGTGATGACAACTCACTGGTGACTCTGACATAACCTTGAAGAAGCCTTGATTGGATTGGTCAAAGAGAGAATAGCTAAGTGTGGAGAGCCAACATTCACGTTACATATAATTAAAAATAAAATTCAATTGAGAAAAGTATAGAATTCTATTGAAGGATTACTAATATTCAAGGATTTAAAATGATGCAATCAGCATGTCATGCTTTGAGCCGAAGAGGCAACTCAATAATTTTCTAAGTCACTATTGGTATTAATACCTATTTTAGCAGTCTATCTGCAGCAAGCACACACACACACACACACACACACACACACACGTGTCATAGAATTCACATCTTACAGATGGAGATGCCTTTAGGCATCCTTGAAGGAGGACCTTGCAACTACAGGCAGGAAAATCAGAGGATGTGCTAAGATGCTGCTTGCACATACACCAGTTTGAAATCATAGGGATTCATGTGTGTGCACATACACATCTGAGAATCATGGTTGTATTATTCTGCTCTGTAAAAGGTGATTGAGCACATGATTGTTGCCATAAAATCATATCTAGGCTTTAGGGAGTTATGACTGTCCAGCACATTTTAGCTTTATTATAGTAGCTCAAAAGGCTCTTACTCTAGTATGTTCTATTTCTTAGTTGTATATTGGTTCCACTTATTTATTGTTGTTATCCTTGATCTAAGTTTATAATGGAAATAGGCTGTCTCCTCTCACTGTATTGACACAACCAACTTAAGTTTATCGAGTACTTACTACATGCCAGGTACTGCTAAATGCTGGCAATTAGTACTGACATTGGAGGCATAGACCATGTCTGGCACAGAGAGGAAGATATGCAAAGGAGAGCACAGAGCCCAGGATTATTCACTAGATATAAAAGGAAGGTCTCATATGTAATATGTTATATCTTTTCAATTTGCTGTAAACAGGCTAGTCCTGGATGGGTGAGTGAATGGAACATCACAGTGGCAGCTTTTCTAATAGAAGGAGCCTGAGCATCCAGGAAGTCACTTATGAACACCAGCTAGGAGTTGAAATTGAGTACCAGGCAGATATGAGCACACCACAGACTCCAATAGCAAAGGTATCTCTATGCAGGCCAGATTTCAGATTGGAAATTCTTCTCATGTCTTTGACTGTCTCCAAAAAAAAGAAGGCCCCACATTTACAGGAAACAGCAGACACACATGCTTTGTGCCCCAGATTCCATGAGACATTTTCCCAGGTCCAAATCGTGATGAGTTACAGCTGCAAACTTTACTATGGTGGCCTCAGCTGAAACCCTGACTCCTTGTTTAATTGTCTTCGTCTCAGCATTTACTGCCAAAAAGCAGATCTGCCCTTATCCCTTGCTTATTCCTTCTGTCTCTGAGCTCTGTGTCACTATCCAGACCTCAAAAATTCTTGCTTCTTCATGGATGGTAGCATCAAGAAAGGTTTATCTATGGAACAAGAATTCAATTTTAGGGAAGACAAAGTCTGCTCCCATTTACTTTAGAATAACACTGACATTTTAGATATAGGTAGATAGTTACCAAAATCAAACTTTTGTTAATAATGAAATCTGATTTTTAAGGCTTCATAAAATGTTCAAACAGTGCAACTGTGTGTTGCTGGGCTCTATAACTGCAGGATCATTAGATGAGTGAATAACATCAGGGCTGCTACCTGACAGAACTGTCTACCTTGCACAGATCATCAGGTGACCTGAAGACAAGTTCAAGTTCTCTCTGAAATAACAAAGGCTAAAACAATTCTTAATGTGATTACTTTCCCATGTCCTTTGTTTTTCCCTTGCCTTCACCATGCAAGCACTAAAATGTAGCTACTAAACTCTTCTCATTAATATCCTCACTTCATAGTGGTATAGCTGTGCTCTAGAGCACACACATAGCCTTCCCAGGTCACATCTCAAGCTTGAGACAGAGTCAGGGGTGGGTGGGGCAACTCTTCACCCACCTCAAGTGGTCATCAGTGCTGCAACTTGGAAATTGGTGGTTACTTTTAATACTACTTCAAATCTTTTGAGTTTCATTCATTCATTAATTCAATATTCACTGATGGGCTGGATACCATGCTGGGTGCTGGTAATCCAAGAAGGATAAGACCCATAAAAAAACACAGTGGACTGTGTCTGCAAGTTGAGTCACTAACTTCCAATGTAGTAGTATTAGGAAGAGGGACTTTGGAAGGTACTTATATTTACATGAGGCCATGAGGGTAGAGATAATGCCATGGAATTAGTACCATTACAGGAAGAGAAAAAGGAGGAGGAAGAGACAGCAGAGTTCTCTTTCTCTCCACCAGGTGAGGACACAGTGAGAAGGCAGCCACCTATAAGCCAGAAAGAGGGCCTTCATTGGAAACCAGCCATGCTGGCACCCTGATCACAGACTTTCCAACCTCCAGAAGTGCAAGAAGCAAGTATCTCCTGTTTAAGCCACCCAGGCCATGGTATCTTGTTGCAGCAACTCAAGATAATTAAGACAGTAACTTTCTTGAAGAACCTCACATTTTAGTGCAATGAGCAGCCCTTAAGTGATAAAAATCCACTTGAGCAAATGATCTATACCTATATGGTCCACATGAACCATAGGGTCTTGTGAAGACTTTAAGATGGTAAAGGTAGGACTCTCAGCATTGAATATGGTTTTGTTTGTTTCTGTATGATTGCTGGCCACCTTTTTGTAGCAAATATTCAATGAACATCAGCTAACAGCAGCAGCAGCTGTTGGTTCAGCTGTAGTGCCTGACCAGCAGTATGAGAATCCCTTATTTGTTCTGCCTCTAAGACCTTCAAAGCAGGATGCTTCATATCAGTGTGCCTTGGAATGTCATCTCCAATGCATGCCTTTCTTATGTCTAGACAAATATTTGGAAGCTCCTGGATTTTCATAAGAATTCAGACTATGTTTTTTAGCTATGTTCATGCTAAAATGTTTAATAAAAATAATTTAAAAAAAAATTAGGACTACTAGGCTAGCCATGTGGATGAAAATGAGATTATGACATTAAAGATGGGCAAGGATTCTTTGCCATTGAGAAGTGGGGTTCAATTACCATAGGCTTGAATACAGGTTGATGTAAGTAGTTGACCACTTAAATGTTCACATATGTGAGAAGAGATGTTCTGGATTTCTGTGACTTGGTTATGAGAAGCTTGCAGCTTCTATTTGAGTTTCCAAGGATACTTGTTCATGGATACCTGAGAAGTCCAAACACTCTTCTGGGGAGATCTGAAGAAGGGGCCTTGGGAAGAAGAGAGGAACTGAGATGACCTTGACCTTCCTGACATGTGCACCAAGTAGATGGACATGTGAGCAAACCTTTCTTGGACCCTTTACACCAGCCAGTTGACTAGCTGAGTACCACCCAGAGCCCCAGTTCCTTCACATGCAGCAGAAGAATCTTAGCTGAGCTGTGCCTGAATTCCTGACTCACAAAATTGTGAGGAACATTAAGATGGTTATTAGAAGCTATTAGTTTGAGTTTAGTGTAACGAGAGATAACTGACCAGTACCTTGAGATGAATCATTTCTGTTGTTGAGTTCTTAGCTCAGGCTTTCAGCCATTTGACTGAGATATATAAGGGACATTTTGAGATACTTTCATATATCAGAGAAGGTTCTGTTTTTAATTCCATGTACCAAAGCACTGGGATCTACAACTATTCATTTTTCTACATTACCTGTCCTGTTGTTCAAGACCACTTTGTTTTGAAAGCAGTGATCTGATGGGAAACTTAATAAATTCTGAATCTAGGAATGACTCCACTTAAAATCAAGTGCTGGACTTTTAGTGGCTGCTGTCTTACAGAAAAACAAATGCAGAGATCGTTCACATTAGCCCCGCAGGAATAAGAGTTAAGCCACTCTAGATTTTGTATTTTTTATGTTTTATCTTTTCAGAAGAAATGAAGCAAGACAAACTATAAAGATTTGGTTTTATTTTCATCTTTTGCTTGGAGCCAGACACTTGTTTATTTGAACTATTTTAAAACCTATTGCTTTATAGTTTTGTAGTGAAATCCCACCCAAGAAGATAGGCAAATTTTTTATGGTTCAATAATATTTCAAATTGTTTTATAGTATCCTCAGAAACTGTATTTTTCAGTTGAGGAGTTCTTTTCCTCTTTATAAATTCATATGAATTTTATGGAAAAGGGTCTATAAATTCAGGATTTATTTATACTTACTGTCCTTCAAATGGAAGATTTTTCACTTAGAGTAAATTTCATTGGTGACTAGAAAAATGTGTGGTAGGTTAGAGGAAGTTCTGAATTCAGCTAATACCCTCTTTCCTATTTCTCTTCCAGGGTCTTTGTACATTGGTAGAGAAACATGAGGCCCTACTTCCATTCTGTAGGGAAACCCAGCACTTTTCCTAAAGATAAGCAACAAAATGAAGGAAAGTGTTTAAATTTTATGAAGTGTTTAAAAGTCAGTAAAATTTATGGCTCTAAGTAGTCTAGGAGAATCTTGAAAGAATTTATCCCCTGTCAATTCTGAAGGCCACAGTCCAATAAGATACTTGCGTCAGTGGCTTTGAATTCAACACACGTGAAGGGTTATGAGATACTCATCAAACAGTATTAGCTTGTGAAGTGAAGATTTGTAAATAATGGAAGGAGAAAGTTACAATCCTTTTATAAATAAATTGCCTTTCTTCAAATAAAGAGCTTCAAAACAATTAAGAATGCAAATCCTCAAAAGTAAAAATATATATGTGCTTTGGATGAAAAAGGAAGAAAATCTTGTCTGATTTAGCAGCAACTCAGATTTTTTAGCAGTTTTTAAAATATCAACATTTTTCGAAAGAAGTAGTATACTTGTTATAAACCAAAATAGAAATCAGTTATAGCACTTCTACTTCCTGGAAGATAGAGTAGATGTATTTGGTTATATTTCTCCCAATAAATACCACTAAAATCTTGTAAATTATATATGAAACAAGTAGAGACAGATATGGTGGCTTGTGTCTGTGATCAAAGTACTCTGGGGACTTAGGCAGGAGGATTGTAAATTCAGGTACAGCCTAGAGCACCTAGTGAGACCCTGCTCCAAAAAACAAAAGCAAAACAACAGCATCAAAAAGTATATAGGTGATAGACTGATAAAATAAATATAGGGAATTTGAAAAAGTGAAAAGAAGAACACAGTCTGGCAAGGGACCCTGAGGACCAAAAGTAATGACAGGGTAGTGAGTTTTGTTGGTTTCCTTTTTGCCTCACATATCTCAGACTTAGATAGGAAAATGCCAGTCAGTACAGACAAGAAAATAAAAAGTAAAACAAAGTCTGCCCTCTGTCTACTGATGAATTACTGGATGAATAAAATGTAGTTTATAAATAAAATGAAACATTACCATGACACTGCAATATGAGTGAATACTGAAGACTTATGCTAAATGATGTAAGAAAAGCACAAAAAGACAAATGGTGCATAATTATATTTATATGAAGTTCCTTCATAAAAGACAGAAAGTAGGATGGTGATTGCCTGGATCTTGGTGGAGGGAAAAATGGAGAGTTGTTTAAATAAGAATAGAGTCTGAGTTTTACAAGTTCTGGAAACTTTTTGCACAACAATGTAAATATATTTAACATTATTGAACTGTACACTTAAGTTGATTAAGATGGGCTTGCAATCTGAAAAATATACTTCTAAATAATTCAGGATGAAAGAGAAATTCTCCAAGTAAATAAAACAGACATTGAACTAAACAAATAGAATACAGCATACCAAGACATGAGAAATATAGCTAAAGTAGTGATGAAAATGAAATTTCTAGCACTAAATCACATACTAAAAAAGTAGAAAAGTCTCAAATCAATAATCTAACCTCCCAAATCAAATATCAAGAAAGACAAGAATGAAATAAACCCAAAGCAAGTGGTAGGAAGTAAATATTCAGGGTAACAGCAGGATTAGATGCATATAAGACCAGAAACACAAGAAACAGTAGAGAAAAAATCAATGAAACAAAAATCAAGTTATTTGGAAAGACTAGCAAATTTGATAAACCTGTAGCAAGAATTACAAGGACAAAAAGAGACACAATTAACCAACAGAGGGAATGAAATGAGATTATCACTACAGACTCTGCAGTCATCCAAAAGATAATAATAGAATACTATGAAGAGTGCTGCACATAAAACTTCAACAAATAGAAGAAACCAATTCCTTGAGAAACAAAAACTATATCTCACCCAATAGGAAGTAGAGAATTTATATGGCTCCATAACTATTAAGAAAATTGAATTAATAATTTAACATCTCCTCTGAAAGTAATCTTCAGGCCCAAGTTGTTTCATTGCAGAATTCTTTTTTTGGTCCTTTTAGTACTTGGGGTTTAACTCAAGCTTCACACATGCCAGGAAGGTGCTCTACCACTTGAGTGACTCTACCAGCTTTGAGATAGGGTCTCACTTTATTCTCAGGCCAGCTTTGACTGTGATCCTACTATTCATGCATCCCACATCACTGGGCTATCCAGACATTGGTTTACCTGGGTTGGTCTTGAACCATGATCCTCCCAATCTCTGCCTCTCAAGTAGCTAAGCGTCAGCAAACACACCCAGCCTTCATTGAAGAATTCTACCCCATGTTTATAGGAGAATCAACAATGTTTCTAAGAAAAGAAGGAATACTTCCCAACCCACTGAATGAAGCTAGTATTATAGTGATGTGAAGATCAACGGCATCAAAAAAAGAAGAAAAATATGTTCTATTATTCCTTTTGATATTAAAAATTCTTAGCAAAATGTTAGCAAATAAAATTCAGTAACATAAAAGAATGACACACCATGGCCAAGTGAGGCTTAATCCAAAAATAAGGCTGGTTAATTTTCAAAATTAAATTAACTGGCTAAAGAGTGAAAAATTTTATTTAGAAAAATCACTTGACAAAATTTAATACCTAGTCACAATTAAAAAATCAGAGAAAAAAAATAAGAGTACTAGAAAAGTTCCCCAACTTCAGAAAGAGCATCTACTAAATCTACAGTTAGCATTACACTGAATGATGGAGACCAGGAACTTTTCTCCTAAGATCAGGAGCAAGGTGGAGGTTTGCTTTCACTACTGTTATTCAATACAGAGCTGGAGGGTCTAGCCAGTGCAATAAGGCAAGAAGAGAAATAAAGACATATAGATCAGAAAGAGTGAATAAACTCTCCTTAATTGCTTTATATTTAAAACCCCTCCTGTTCCCACAACTAGTAAATGAGTTCAGCAAGGTCACATAATAGAAGATGACATTTTAAAAATAAGTTTTACTTTGACATACTGTCAATGAACACATGGAGACAGAAATAAAAAATAACATGTTAACTATAATCACTCAAAAATTAAATACTTAGATGTAAATTTAACAGAATCTGTAAAGGACCTGAAATCCTAAAATTCTGGTGTAAGTAAATGGGGAGACATTGCATATTCATGAATTGGAGTCAGCATCATTCTACTAATTCTCCTCAAACTGATACTCTTAACTTGTTACAGTTCCTATAAGAATTCTGGAAATATTTTTGTAGACATAAACAATATTACTTAAAAATTTATATGGAAAGGATAAATAAGATCGTAAAATGTGTATAGAAAGGCAAAGCTAAAACTATTTTGAAAAAGAAGTGGGAGGTATTTAGCTATTATAAATGTGTATATGTGTATATATGCAGTAATAAAAACTTTGTAGTATTAGTAAAAGGACAGAATGAGCAGAACAGAATGGAGAACTCAGAAACAATCCACATAAATAAGTTTAACTGCTTTTTGACAAAGGTGCAAAGTAATTCAATGAAGGATGGTGTCTCCCAACAAATGGTGTTAAGTCCCTACCCACCCCATAAAAAACATCATCAATCCCAGTTTCACATTTTATACAAAAATTAACTCAAAATGTTTCATGGACTTAAATGTAAAAGGTAAAACTATAAATAAAACTATAAAACTTTTGGAAAAACATCACAGATTATGTTCTGGATGTAAGACTAGGAAAAGTAGCTCTTAGATTTGACACCAAACACCAGACCAAAAATCAAAGAAAGTAAAAATTGAACTTCATTAAAATTAGGAACTTTTGTTCTTCCAAGACCCTGTCAGGATCATGAAAAGGGACACTGTAGAATAAAAGGAAGTATTTACAAATCACATGTTCAAGAAAGTACAGTATTTGTTGAGAAAGTATTCAGAGGTCAATGTTAAAAAATTACCAGTTAGAAAATGGACAAAAGCTCAATATCAGAAGTGATGTTCAATGTCATCAGACATTAGGAAAATTATTAAAGCACACAAGAAGATATCAGCACACAACTATCAGATCAGTCAAAATAAAAAATAGCGATAACACCAAATGCTGGTGTCAGTGCAAAGAAACCACATCACTCACACATGGCTGATGGGAAGGTAAGGTGGTGCGGTCATGCTGGTAAACAGCTTGGCAGTTTCTTTAAGAAAAACTAAGCAGCTGGGCCTAGTGGCTCACACCTGTAATTCCAGACTTAGGAGGTCGGAGGTAGAGATCAAGAAGATTGAGTTTGGAGGCCAGCCCAGGCAAAAAAAGTCCATAAGACCTCATTTCAACTAGTAAGTCAGGCATGGTGGTGGGTATATGTAATCCCGCCTACACAGAAGGCTACAGATAGGAAGACTGTGGTCCAAGGTTAGCCCAGGCAAAAACATGAGACCTTATCTGAAAAATAACTAAAGCAAAACAGGGCTGGGGGCATGGCTCAAATGGTAAAGCTCCTTCTAGCAAGTGTGAGGCCACTCCTCTCAAAAAAAAAAAAAAAAAAAAGAAAAGAAAGAAAGGAAGAGCAGAAAAACTAAGCTTTCAGACACTATGTTATACAGCAATAGGAGCCTGGGGCATTTACCTTGGAAAAATGAAAATTTATGTTTACACAAAAAACTTGTTAATGTAAATGCGTATGCCAACTTTTATGCTAATGACCCCAGTTTGGAAATAACCCAGAAGACCTTTAATGGGTGAATGGTTAAACTCTGGTACATCCATACCATGAAGTACTATAGTTCTCAGCACTCAGAAGGAACAAACTATTGGCGTATGAAACAACTCTGGGTGAATCTCTAGAGAATTCACTGAGTGAAAATGACAATCCCTGGTATTTCATATTGCACACTTTATTTACATAACATTCTTTTTTTTCTTTTATTCATATGTGCATATAATGTTTGGGTCATTTCTCCCCCCTTCCCCCACCACCTCCCTTACCTCCTTCCTGCCCCCCCTCCCCACCCCCTCCACCCTTCACCCCCTCACTGCCAGGCAGAAACTATTTTGCCCTTATCTCTGATTTTGTTGAAGAGAGCGTATAAGCAGTAATAGGAAGGAACAAGGGTTTTTGCTAGTTGAGATAAGGATAGCTATACAGGGAATTGACTCACATTAATTTCCTGTGCATGTGTGTTACCTTCTAAATTAATTCTTCTCGAACTAACCTTTTCTCTAGTTCCTGGTCCCCTTCTCCTATTGGCCTCTGTCGCTTTAAAGTTTCTGCATTGGTTTCTCTGCATTGAGGGCAACAAATGCTATCTAGTTTTTTAGGTGTCTCTTACCTATCTTCACCCCTCCCTTGTGTGCTCTCCCTTTATCATGTGATCAAAGTCCAATCCCCTTGTTGTGTTTGCTTTTGATCTAATGTCCGCATATGAGGGAGAACATATGATTTTTGGTTTTTTGGGCCAGGCTAACCTAGCTCAGTATGATGTTCTCCAATTCCATCCATTTACCTGTGAATGATAAGATTTCATTCTTCTTCATGGCTGCATAAAATTCCATTGTGTATAAATACCACATTTTCTTAATCCATTCGTCAGTGGTGGGGCATCTTGGCTGTTTCCATAACTTGGCTATTGTGAATAGTGCTGCAATAAACATGGGTGTGCAGGTGCCTCTGGAGTAACCTGTGTCACATTCTTTTGGGTGTATTCCCAAGAGTGGTATTGCTGGATCAAATGGTAGATCAATGTTTAGTTTTTTAAGAAGCCTCCAAATTTTTTTCCAGAGTGGTTGTACTAGTTTACATTCCCACCAACAGTGTAAGAGGGTTCCTTTTTCCCCACATCCTCCCCAACACCTGTTGTTGGTGGTGTTGCTAATGATGGCTATTCTAACAGGGATGAGGTGGATGAGGTGGAATCTTAGCATGGTTTTAATTTGGATTTCCTTTATGGCTAGAGATGGTGAGCATTTTTTTCATGTGTTTTTTGGCCATTTGAATTTCTTCTTTTGAGAAAGTTCTGTTTAGTTCACTTGCCCATGTCTTTATTGGTTCATTAATTTTGGGAGAATTTAGTTTTTTGAGTTCCCTATATATTCTGGTTATCTGTTCTTTGACTGATATGTAGCTGGCAAATATTTTCTCCCTCTCTGTGGGTGGTCTCTTCAGTTTAGAGACCATTTCTTTGGTTGAGAAGAAGCTTTTTAGTTTTATGAAGTCCCATTTATCTATGCTATCTCTTAGTTGCTGAGCTGCTGGTTCCATTGAGAAAGTCCTTGCCTATACCTATTAGTTCCAAAGTATTTCCTACTTTTTCCTGTATGAACGTTAGAGTTTGGGGTCTGAAATTAAGCTCCTTGATCCATTTTGAGTTAATATTGGTATAGGGTGATAAACATGGATCTAGTTTCAGTTTTTTGCAGACTGCTAACCAGTTTTCCCAGCAGTTTTTGCTGAAGAAGCTGTCTTTTCTCCATCAAATATTTTTAACAACTTTGTCAAAGACAAGTTGATTATAGTTGTGTGGCTTCATGTCTGGGTTCTCTATTCTGTTCCACTGGTCTTCATGTCTGTTTTTGTGCCAGTACCATGCTGTTTTTATTGTTATTGCTTTGTAATATAGTTTGAAGTTGGGTATTGTGATACCTCCAACGTTGTTTTTTTTTTTACTGAGTATTGCCTTGGCTATTCATGGTCTTTTGTGTTTGCAAATAAATTTAACAGTTGATTTTTCAATCTCTTTGAGGAAAGTCATTGGGATTTTGATGGGAATTGCATTAAACATGTATATTGGTTTTGGGAGTATAGACGTTTTTACTATGTTGATTCTACCAATCCATGAGCATGGGAGAGCTCTCCACTTTCTATTGTCTTCCTCAATCTCTTTCTTCAGAAGCTCATAGTTTTCCTTGTAGAGGTCATTTCACATCCTTTGTTAAGTTTACACCTAGGTATTTGATTTTTTTTGAGGCTATTGTAAATGAAATTGTTTCCATATATTCTTTCTCAGTTTGTTCATTATTAGTGTATAGAAATGCTAATGATTTTTCTATGTTGATTTTATATCCTGCTACCTTGCTGTAGCTATTGATGGTGTCTAGAAGCTTCTGAGTAGAGTTTTTTGGGTCTTTAAGATATAGGATCATGTCGTCTGCAAATAGGGCTATTTTGACAGTTTCTTTACCTATTTGTATTCCTTTTATTCCTTCTTCTTGCCTGATTTATCTGGCTAGGAATTCCAGTACTATGTTGAATAGGAGTGGAGATAGTGGGCATCCTTGTCTAGTTCCTGATTTTAGAGGGAATGGTTTTAGTTTTTCACCATTAAGTATCATGCTAGATGTAGGTTTGTCATATATAGCTTTTATAATGTTGAGGTACTTTCCTTCTATTCCTAGTTTTCTTAGGGCTTTTATCATGAAATGGTGTTGGATCTTATCAAAGGCTTTTTCTGCATCTATTGAGATGATCAAGTGATTTTTGTCTTTGCTTCTGTTAATGTGGTGTATTACATTTATTGATTTTCATATGTTGAACCACCTCTGCATTCCTGGGATGTAGCCTACTTGGTCGTGGTGAATGATCTTTTTGATGTGTTGTTGAATTTGGTTTGCTATTATTTTATTGAGGATTTTAGCATCAATATTCATTAAGGAGATTGGCCTATAGTTCTCCTTTTGGGAGGTTTCTTTGCCTGGTTTTGGGATAAGTGTAATGCTGGCTTCATAAAATGTGTTAGTCAGTTTTCCTTCCCTTTCTATTTCATGGAACAGCTTAAGGAGGGTTGGTATCAGTTCTTCTTTAAAGGTCTGATAGAATTCAGCAGAAAATCCATCAGGTCCTGGACTTTTCTTTTTTGGGAGACTCTTGATTGCTACTTCAATTTCATTTTGTGTTATAGTTCTAGTCAGGTGATTAATGTCCTCTTGCTTCAGTTTTGTATGATCATAAGTATCTAGAAATTTGTCCATTTCTTCAAGATTATGTAACATTCTTGAAATAACAAAATTATAGAACTGGAGATCAGGCTGGTGGTAAGGGGTGGAGAAGGGTCTTGGTGAGATGGCAGTAGAGGTGGTTTTACACAAAGGCAATACTGGTGGTCCTTGTGGATGGATGTCTTGTTTCCTGATAGCATCTATGTCTACATCCTGGTTTTGATAGTGTACTATAGTTTCACAACATGGACCCATTTGGGGAAACTGAGTAAAGGGTATGTGGAAAAGGGCACTGATATCTTGTTGCAAGGCCCAGGTTGTGAAAAGATGAGAAATGAACAATGAACAATGAACAATTTTGTCACTGAGTTAACAGAGAGCTGGTTAAAAAACAAACAAGCAAACAAAATACCAGGGGTTCCACATGTAGGTGATGGAATGGAGGCCCTGTGCTCTAGAGGTGTGGGGGCTGGCATGACCAACTCATGTTTGGAGATGAGCAATTGGTGGGTTCTTGAGCATGAATGGGGGCCCAAGAGAGCCATGTCTTGGAGGGCGGAGCAGAATGCTGGATGAACAGAACAAGGCTAGGAGAGGGTGGAGGCTGAAGGGAGGCTGGGAAAGGACCCTGTGATCACACTCAAGAAACTGGTAATACCATGCTCCAGTTTGGCCTTGTGGACAAAATAGCTTCAACAAACAAAATTTATTTTCTTACAGTTCTGGAGGCTGGAAATCCAAGATCAAAGTCTGGTAGGATTATTTCCTAGTGGGGGCCTCTTCTTGACTTGCAGGTGGCTCCCTTCTCACTGTGTCCTCACGTGGTAGAGAGATTTTTTTTGAGCTCTTTGGTGTCTCTTTATATCTAAGGAAACTAGTGTTACCAGATCATGCCTTACCCATATGTCCTCATCTAATCTTAATTGCTTTCTTAGAGACCCCATCCCCAAATGCATGCACACTGGGTACCAGGGATTCAACATGTGAATTTGGGGGAGACAGAAACATTCAGCACATGACAGAAACTAAGGTCCCTCTTGCCCTTCGAGAGTGTTGACCATGAAGTTAACCCCTAGGCCACCACACTGAGGCCAGAGACGATCCGTACTGATGGAGTGAAGCTGTGGGGACAGGGTTCAAGGAAAAGGGGCAGGTGACTTGAAAAGACCTGGGGATCAGCTGATTGTGAGGAATGACTAGGAGGGACATGTCTAAATTCACTCTGGGGTCTCAACCTCATGGAGGCTCAGGGGAAGAGCAGGGAAGGGGAGCATGAGCTTAGATGTGGCTCACTGGGTGAGCAGAGCATACAGCTGCCAAGCTAGACACAGCAAGATGCAGATTTGTGAATTTGCTCCCCGGGATCCCTGGGTGCTGCTGTGGACTGCCTGAAATCTCCCAAAAGAAGGCCTAGTGGGGTGAAAGGAGAAGGGAAGGTGACTGCCTGACGTTTTGGCACAAATAATTCCCTAATCAACCCACTGCATGGAATGCAGGTCTTTATTGATGCCCAGACCAGAACTCTGAGGCACAAAGCTTCAGTTTCCTGCTTAAGGAAGAAGTCAGGTCAGGAATCCAACTGGAGACCACATTCCACCCACCTGACTGCACCATCACGGGTAGCAGACAACAGCTGGAGAGTGAAGGGAAGGTCTGGAGGGAAAACAAAGGAAGGATCAGCAAAACTTCCCAGGAAAACAGAACATAGAGAATGGTACCGGGGCAGGAGCCAAAACAACAACAGAAATAACCACCGCACAGACTCAGAGCAGGTGAGTGTAGCCAAGTAGTTTGATGTGGAAACTAGACGCTCACAGACCTCACTTCTTGGCCACAGGTTAAAGGAATCAGCTTTGTACCCTTGAACCTCTGCTTTCTCCAACCAAAGTCCCTTCTGGTGGCATGTGCTCCGTGCTTGGGCCTGGCTGAAATGTGAGGTGCAGCCTCCTGTTGGGACTGGGAACCTGCTGATTGGAGCTCCAGTGATGGAAAAGTTTAGAACTCCATAGGCAACAACACCAGGCCCTCTATGGCTGGCTTTTCCAGGCAGTCACGCTCCTGCCTCTGTCTCTAGGAGAACTGCTCCTTCAGGATTCCTTTTTCCTGGGGCAAAGGTTAGTGGTGTGAGTCATAAACCTGGGAGGCTTAGGCAGGACGAGGGAGAGGGGGTGTTCTAGGAGAGGTAAGATGGGAACAGCGAGGTAGCAGTAGGACAGAAAGGGTTGGGAAGTTCTCAAAGGCAGACCTTTTCCATTTGCGCTTAGTTCAGTATCACATGGCTTAGGACTCCTGCAGCCAAGAGCTTGTTTACTAAAGTAAGATTCATTGCATTCTTCCATTTTTTTAAGATGTCCATATGAGAAACTGGCCATGGAGAATCCTATTTGCTTAACCATTAGTTAGTTAGCATATTTTATCATGCCCGTCCTGTGTCAGGTCCTTTTATACAGAGTGGTCCCAATGGGCATACAGACCCCTGCCCCCTGGGCCTTCCATTGGAATCCCTTCATCTCCTTATATTTGAGTCTCTGCGCCAGGCCCTGGTAGAGACACCCCATACTGTGCCAAATCTAGGTGATTCTGAGCATCCAGAGAAGCCTCCAGGAACACACAACGTCCCAGGTGTTATAGAAAATGAAGCTCAATGATGCTTGTTGAAGCACAGCCAGGAGGCTTTACTAGACCATCGTGATAAGCACAGGGACCAAGGCAATGGGGCTTGCAGTGAGGGACAGAGGCAGGGCTCAATTCTGAACACAGCATGGGCAAGTAGGAATGTATAGCCAAGGAGCAGCATGGAAGTCAGTGAGGGGGAAAATCACTAAGAGGAAACATCAGAGGGTTGTGAGATTCTGGCTAAGCCATCCTGAAGGATGCTAGCAGGCCAGGTGATCAGACATCACCAGGGCATGGTGAAGGCTAAGGGACCTGATCGGATGTCAAGGAGGGGTTTGGTAAATTGACTAACAGGGATTGTTAAAACTGGAAGTGCATGGAGTCTAGGAGAAATTTCTGGAGCAGACTAACATTTAGTCAAACACAGAATTTTTTTTTTTTTTTGGTGATACTTGGGTTTGAACTTGGGGCCTCACCCTTGGTAGGCAGGTGCTCTACAACTTGAGCTATGCTCCCAGCCCTTTTGACTTTAGTTATTTTCCAAATAGGGTGTCACAATTTTTGCCTGAGCTAGCCTTGGACCACAATCCTCCTACTTATACCTCCCTCATATCTGAGATTACAGCCACCATATAAGCTACCATACCTGGCTTATTTGTTGAGATGGGGTATTGTTAATTTTTTGCTCAGATTGGCCTCAAACCACCATCCACCTGATCTCTGCTTCCCAAGAAGCAGAGAAACTTTGTCAAGGGTGCTCCTTCAAACTCAATACCCAGGTCAGTTTGCCAATGTGTGTGTACCTACTTCTTTATAAACAATGGCCACAAACTCCTGTACCCTGCATACAAAAGATATGCAATACACTAGACTATTTTAACAGGATGAGATAAAAATATAAATAATGTTCTATTATTTTGAAGTACTTAATTGATCAACACAGGTCACCACTTTGGAGACCCTATTGTAAGAACCTGAGCCAGCTGGTAGACCTCCAGGATCTGCCTCATCTAGGGAAGAATACCAGAAACATAGGCTGTACCTCAGGACTGGTGGAGCTCTCATCTCTGGGAACTGAATTTCTTTCCTTTCTCTCTTTTTTTTCTTTATCTTGCTTTCCCCTTTTTAATTTTTTTGGCTTATTTCTTTTGTTTGTTTTCCATTCTGGCAAGTTTTGAAACAAAACAACAGAGGATAAGAATATATCCTAGGGAAATGTCAAGATGAAAAGCAATCTTCTCAAGCTTTCCTTTTCCAGGCAAAATAAACTCTCTGATAGTGACACATTCCTCCTTCCTTGCCCAGCAACTTTTCAGCCTTGCTGGGTGACCAAGGACAGCTTCTTATGGATTAGGCTTCCTGGAGATTTACCAATTCCCCTGGGTTTCCTTTGGCCCCAGTCTGTGATGACAGAAAAATTGCAACATTTATAATTCTTGCTGATCCTTGCTTTCCTAAGAAACCCACTGCTGCTCTTCTGTCCATCTGAAATCCTAGAGTGAAGCGGACTTTGTGCAAGACCTGTGTCTCCCTGACTTTGCCAGCAGTGGGTATACCTTTATACCCAATTATGTTACATTTATTTTTCTGAAATCCAAGGAAAGTCAAAATGTCAGAGAGCAAAACACTCATGTGATTTTTAGGCTCTGTAAACTTCTGATGAGACAGAGTGAATTGTGAACACCCAAACCCAAACCAGGTGGCCTTGCTGGGTGTCCCCACAGGGCTGGTTTGTGGAGCATACAGCATGAAGCTGTTTCCTGAGGGTGACTTTGTGTTAAGTTCTTCTAACATATGAGGAAAAAAAAATGTACATAAGTGACATTGAGAATAACTTTGCTTTCTGTCTTTATTTTGCCTCGCATTTATTCATAAAATGCTGTAAAACATAACAAAGCAAGGTGATCATCATCTCGGTCTACTCTTCACAAAGTGTGCTGCTGCTCAGGAGTTGATTTCCCTTTTTGCAAAGCCTCCTGTACCCTGGCAGAGAATGCACTAATAGCATTTCAACAGCGGGGGGCGCCAGAGCCATAGTCGTGTTTCCTAGGAGTCCCAGGAGCACTGCCTTGGCTGCAGCCCCATCAAACCCTGTTTAAAGATTGGACTAATGCACTGTCTGCTGCAATTCAAAGCCCACTATTCTGGGTTAGAACAGGTGGCCTCTTCAAGCCCTTTCCAGGTTGTGGGGAACACACTTAAATACAGGTAGTGGCGAAAACCACTGTTAACGTGATGTGGTCATCTCTCATGGCCACTGTACTAAGAAACCAGCAGCCAAGCAGAATGGAAAGCCTAATGCTCACCAGCATCACTGCAGTGGGGGGTTTGGTAACACACACTTAGAAACATGCAGGAATGCACAAAATCTCTTTCATTAGGCTTGTGCCTTTTCATTCATTATGGTCAGACATTCTAATCTACTACTTGCCACACAACCAGTAGTTTGTTTCTCTCTTATAGGATTCAGTTGCTTTGTTAGAAAGTCAAAATAAAGTTAAGAAATGTCAGCCTTTCATTCTGAGCAGCAGAAACTTTCTTCAGAGAAATGTCCCCTGCCAGGATGCCCAATATTTAAAACTAACACAAGTGGGGTGGCATTGCTTGCAAAACAACTTGGTTGTCACCATCTTATCATATCCAGTGCTAACTGCTCCCTGGCCCTGACTTGGAGGCAGCCTCTTGGAGAAGGGTTTGATCGCCACTTTACTGGAGCCTCCAGTTTGGTCAATGAAGCTATCTTTAATGTGGCCCTTCATTCAGGAAGAGGATGGGATTTTGCACAGGGAGCAAAACAGAATTGGCATCTACCATTTGCCTCTTTCAGGTCGCCCACAGGCCATTTTTCTGACACGTGGCTTCAGGTGACCACAACAGCCACAGCTCAGTGCCTCTCATTGCCATGGTGGATTCTCTTCATCCTATCGTCATTCCTGGCACATACATCTATGCTTCTAGGCTTAGAGAACAGTTCCAGTGTTTGGCGCCTCACTCCATTTTTCTCCCTGGTTAACAGACCTGTGATGTCATTTCCTGGCAACACCAGTGAGTTTTTGCTGACATGGGGGATAGACTTTGAAGCAAATACATTGACTTTGAAGATCTCACAACTTGACAATAAATATTCATTAGTTTACTGTATTAGCATGAAATATTGATGGACAGGTGTTGAATATTAAAGTGAGGCTCTGTACCAGAATATTCTAGCCCAGTTTTAGAAATAAGCATTCTTCTTTGCAAACACTTTACCATCTCTTATTCCACTGAGGGACACATGGAGTGGTGCCCACGGGTTCTCTGCAGGGCGGCAAATGGGCAGTAGATGCTCCACATAGAACACATGCTTTGGAAACATTGCCTCACCTGAGATGCTCAGCGTGGGACTCAGAAGTGAATTCATTGACTAGGAGGCTTATCTCCAAGGCCTTTACTTGCTCAATATCAGACTTACCCATTGTTTTTGCTCACAACTGTTTATTTAAAAAGCTATGGCCAGTGCCTGAGTAGATGGATGACAGAATCCTAAAATTGCAGGGCAAGAAAGGACTTGACATTGGCTGATCTAATGCCCTTATTTTCAGATGTGAACCGATCACTGGAGTGGTACCACAGTGATTGGCTAGAGGCAGCAGCACCATGGTGGCCAGGAGCACAGTGGCCCTACTCTGGGTTCTGTGATCTAGAGGCCCTGTGTGACTGCCACACCCAACAAGTTATGAAACCCAAGCATCCAAAAGAGCCTGTACCCACATTCTAGGCACCCAGAATTCCCTCTCAGTACTTATATTCACTATTGCCTGTTCTCCTAGGCCAAGGTGTGGTGGTTTGGGCAGGTGTGGATGATCAGAGTATAGATGTGTCAGTGCAGTTCCCTTCATATTGCAGAGTGGGGCTAGAGCCAGGGCATGGAAGGGTGGGGGTTTGAGTTACAGTTCAGAATCCACAACCCCCTCACACTACCTGCTCTGCCTGGAAACTACAAGGCATCTGAGAAGTCTAATTAAACTTGACTTCCCAGAGCCTTGTGAAGATATATTTAGCCAGGTGAGATGATAGAATATATTTTTATCCCAATTCATTAGCTTTACTTATAATTTTAGTGCATTTGGACCCATGGTATGTGGGCTTCTATTTGTACTCTTGGTCCTGCACATATTAAGGGCTGCCCTGATCAGAGCCCAACTTCCTGGATGGAAACCATGTGACTATTGCCTTGTATGGAGTGGCCCACGTGATGAGTCACGGAAAGCATGTGGAGGATTGAAACAGAAACTGATTTAGAAGAGGATCTGAACTTGAGTCTTTGTTCCACCATTGTCAACTTGTATGACTGTGGACAAGTGATTTATCTAAACTGATGATCTACTTACTAATCAGCAAAGAGGAGTCACACCTGACTGCCTTGGGGCAGTTTCCCTAGCAGCATTACCTGAGATGGGGCCCCTAGGCAGTGGCTTACTGAGGGAAGGCTCTCACCGGAAACCTGTATAGTAGTAAGAGAAGCAGGCAAGATGGGGAAAAAAACTGGACAAAGATGTGGTATCTGCTGGAGTTCAGCTTCAGCATGGCTGTGTCTGGAGCTCTGGAGCTCCAACTGAGCCATCAATCCGGTTCTGCCTTGAGGCCTCAGGACTGGGTTCTCACAAACTGTGTCCATCAGCATGACCCAAAGATGGACCTCAGCACTTATTTTGAAACAGTGTCCAGACAAAACAACTATTGGAGAAATAATGGCAGGGTGGCTTCACTCACACATCCAAGTGTCCTCTCTACCTTATATCCTATTCATACCTGCTGCACATACACAGAGAAAAAGCATCACCCACTTTTCAAAGCACAGCACTACAAACAAGATGTGGCACTGTCTGGCAGTAGTTTCTGAGATTTATCAAGCATAAAGTAACCAGACAAAACTAGGAAGAAGGTCCTGAAACATGGCTGTATGCTGCTAAAGGGAGACTTGCTACTGATTCAAAAGAAAATGCAAAATAACCACACAAAAAGCCTGCGTCTTTGTTCATTTTAGGTTACTATATTAGAATACTGTAGACTGGGTAATTTATAAACAATCTTTATTTCTCGCAGTTCTGGAAGCTGGAAAGTCCAAAAGCAAGGCACTGGCGTCTGCCAGGGGCCTTCCTCGTGCCTGACACAGCTTCTGGCATCACATGGAGAGCAGGGCAAGTGTGCTTGCACAGGTCTCTCTTCCTGCCCTTACAAAGCCACTAATGCCATTATGTGGGTGCCATTCTTATGACCCCATCTAATCCTAATTGTTTCCTAACCCCACCTCAAAATACTATTTACATGTGAATTTGGAAATTAAATTTCTAGCACATGAACTTTGGAGTTCTCATTCAAATCACAGCATACTATTTGTTTTGATTGTATTTAATTTTTTTCAGTGTTTTGCAGCTCATTCTTTAGGTATGTGAGTTCACCTTGCTTTACCTTGAACATCTTTTCTCAGTGGTAGCCATGAATTGTGGCCAAGAGACAAGGGAATGGAAGTGGGGCATGAAGCAAAGTAAGTAGCAGACAGTCATTGCCCAGGCCCCTGCCAGCAGAGGGCCAGGTTCCTCACTTTACTTTCCAACACAGTCCCCTCTCCTGATCTTCACACTAGGGCAAAAAGCTCCATATACAAATGGCCAGGAAAGCACATGAATTTAACCCATTAAAGGCCAACTAGATTGCAGCAACTGCTCAGATAGCCAGAGCAGGTGTTACCCACCCTGTTTGACCTATTTCACTTTAGCTCCTGTCCAGAGCAGCTTCTTTCCACCATTTCCCAGACCAGAAGGGCAGAGAAGACCTTGCTTCAGCAGCTGAGAGTCTTGGGAAGATGCTAGCTCCCTGGGGATAAGGAGTTGTCACACTGGGTTTATAGAGGATGTTTGAATGTAGGGCCAGTTCAGAGGAGTTTTTTGCCCTAAGTCCCAGAAAACAGACTAGTAATCAGTAACTTGGGTTGAGGTAGATGGCTAGAATCCAGGGAAAGATACGAATGCAAATATAAAGGGTGACCTGGGACCAGAGCAGAATGTTGCAGGAGAATAGTGACACAACGAAGCTCATTAAATAATTACACTATTGGTTCTGATTCTATACTTCCCCTTTTATCCATGGCTCTTTGCCATGTGCCATTAAAGTTTCTCCTGCTAAGGAGACAGAGCATATTTCTCACCCCTGGGTGTTGTGTTCTCCATGTGACTCTTCATCCAAAGGGAGGTAGGAAGTGATTATGTGCCTGCCCACCAGGAAACTCACACAGCCAATGGGAAGTCCCTCAGAGCAAACACCTTGTTTTAGTTCATTCTGTGCTGCCATAACAGAATACCTGAAACTGAGTAACTTATAAAGAACAAAGATTTATTTTCTCACAGTTCTGGAGGCTAGGAAGTCCAAAGTCAAGGTTCTGGTGGCTGAGGAGAGCCTTGTTGCTGTGTCATCTTATAGCAAAAGGTGGAATGGCAAAGGGGCAAACACTGCCCTTCTGTGGCAGAAGAACACAGGAGGGAGATCCTCCTGCCAGCCCTGTTTATATTAGTGTTAATCCATTCATGGGTGGCACTCTCATGACCTAAACACCTCCTTGAAGGCCCCAGCTCCTGTTAGCACTGTCCTTGAGATCAAATTTCCAACACCTGAATTTTAGAGGATACATTGAGACATAGCCCCCCTGAAATTTTAGCAATGCCAGATCCAGCTGATCACTGGCTGCTAAGGAGACCAGAAGGTCCCAAGATAGAAAGGAGTGCAGGCTGTCCCCAGGAATTCATGAAGGAACAACATCAAAGGGGCAGTTGTGAAATGGCCAGTTACCACAACACCTGCAATTTGCCCTGGGTCCCCATCTCAACACACCCTATTTCTACATAATGGTCCCCTCTTTTATATATCTGTAAACATTTCACCTTTACTGGAACTTCCTCCTGAGAACATAAACCTGCTCCATCCTTTCCCTTGAGTCACACATGTACCCATGTGCATGGTGCAGGCAGAAACACAGATGTGCCCAGAAACCACCACTCGTCAAGCTGCTACCTGCCTTCTGTAGCTCTTGGCAGCTCGTTAACTTTGCTTGACAGGTATCATCCCCTACCTAGAGCACCCCAAGAGCTCACCTCCTTCCCCAATATCTTGAGCAGTCCTTTAAATAAGAGTAACAATGTGGCAGCCCTGTCTTCAGGGTTTGGGTCCTTATTGGTTGGCTAAATTATGTCCCCAAATTGGCACTCTCAATCATAGTTTCATTTGAAACCATCACAAATCAGTAGGAGAGAGAGAGAGAGAGAGAGAGAGAAGAGATTTACAGAAATCTGTTCATTATGCTTTGTACGATTGAGGCTCAAGAATATCATCTGTGCAACCTTGGCACATTAACAATGAGACAAGGAAGGAGCCCTGGGTACACAGATAGGTCTTCTGTGAGGATGGACCTGCACTTGCCAGTCACTCCTGAGCAAAGAGGCCAAATGTACTTACCTAGATCAACACAAACAAAACCACGGCATGTTCTCAGACTGGCTCCAGTTAAGAAGTCACACAAGATACCACTTTTTGAAGAACTATTTACGTTCCTGGATTTTTCTCCCAATATTTTATACAATTGTTCCGTGGTCTCATTGTGTTATCTGATTACCTGATATCTTGGATTTTTTTCTTCTTCAAAAGCTCCAGTACTTTTTTGTTCTTTTACCTGGGCTAGAATACATGATCAGTTATTTAAATTAATAAGCACTGTTGGTTCCTTGATGTCATTTTCCTTCTGCCCAAGAAACTCCATTCCCTGCATTATGGCCACTAATTCTGAAGAAAGTCCAACAACTGCAGATTAAAGCCACAAAAATTACCCCCAACTCCAGGTGGTCCCTTAAACCTATCTGTTTATTCATTTTTCTGTATTTGGATATCTTCGTATGTCTAACTATTCATTTCTTCTTCTAGCATGCTGCTAACCAGGATCAATTAATTTCCAGGGGTCAATTCTGACTCTGAATTTACCAAGGAGTCAAGATACCCAGTGATTAACTCCTTCAACTTTCTAAATCTTCTGCCTGAACTCTTACCTAGTCTGTCCATGCTTGTGTCCTTTCCTCTGGTTTGGGAGGATGGGGGTTTCCCACTGTATCAGACCATTTTCTGTTACTAACATTAGATACCTGAAGCTGGGTGCTTTATAAAGAAAAGAGGTTGCTTTGGCTCACTACTTTGAAGGTCAAGGGCATGACACTGGCATTTGCTCAGCTCTAATGAGGACCCATGTGAATGTCATCGCAGTGGCAGGGTTATATGTGTGAGGGAGAGGTAACATGGTGGGACTGGAAACCAGAGAGAGCAAAAGAACTGGTAACAACCTCCCACAAGGGCCTACCCCTATCCTACTGCCTGCACATCACCACCTCAGGGACCAAATTTCCAACACATGAAACTTTGGGGGACAAACCACATCCAAATCCAAGCTAAAACACCCTCATTTTCTGAATATCAATCAAAATGACTGTCCTTGGTGTCTGTCTGTCTGTTCCAATGTAATTCCAAACATATTGAAGGTCAAAGGCTACTTGGAGGGGTTCAAACACCAGCTGATTGTCAGTTGCCTGCCACATGAGTTCCAGACAGTATAGAGTGGATACAACTCTTAATTTTCTTTCTGACTCCAGACAACACTTTGATCAGGTTCCTGTGTTAGCCAGTTTTCTAGTACTGTGACAAAATACCTGAAATGATCAATTCAGAAGAGGGAAGGTTTATTTTGACTCAGGATTTCAGTTCATGGTTTCCCATTGCCTTTGGACTTGTGACAAGGAAGCACATTATGGTGATAGCATGTCATGGAGGAAGCTGTTCACTTCATGGAGGCCAGAAAGCAAAAAGAGAGAAAGAGGAGGGACTGGGGTCCTAATACCCCTTTGAGCTAATTTCATCCCACTAGGCTCTGCCACCTCCCAATAGCATCAAGCTGGGAACTAAGCCTTTAACAAATCAACCTTTGGGGGACATTTAAGACCTATGACATAGCAGCTCTGTAAATCAAAATTTCACAGTCCCCAGGAAAGGCAGGATGCAAGAAACCTGTGTGTCACACAGGAGCTCACCACAAAATGTTCTACTGTGGAAACATTTCTTCCATTTCTGAGGGTCTTCTCTCACACTCTTCCCACTTCATCTTTGGAAGGCATTTTATACCTGGCTCTGCCTTTTTCATGGGAATGAGTTTCAAGAACACCTATAAATTGTAGGCAATATTTTCAGTATATGTGGATAGTTTTCAGGGCTGTTGGTTTGTGGCTTTCCTTAGATTCCATAAGGAGATGAGGCCCAAACAAGATTAAACACCACTAAAGCATATTATGCCTAAGCAAACTACTAGTTCATTGATACTTAACTTAATGGAAGACCATAGAAGAGGGACATTTGATATTCTTATACACACCAAACCCATAAAAACTGGCTATTTAGATGCAAACTATTCATGGGATAAATAGTCACACAATTCTAATATGGCCATATTAAAATTTACATGGGTGAAAGTCTCAGTCTGTTTTCTACTGTTTTAAAAGAGTACCTGATATGGGGAAAGTTATAAAGAAGAGAGATTGATTTAGTTTAGAGTTCTGGAGTTTTCAGAGCATGGTGCTAACATCTGCTGGCTATGGTGAGGGCTCGTGGTGGATGCGAGGAGTGCAGGTGGAAGAGAGCAAGGTACCCAGGACACCTTGCTTTATAAACACCTTCCTGGTATTGCAGTATTTAGCCAGACCCCAGAGACCCAACTCACCTAACTCAACCTCTTGAAGACATTAAACCATTCATAGTGTTGTTGGCATGGTGGTGTCTGTGATCAGAAGACTTCTAAATTATTTGTGCCTCCTAGGGAAGAATGCATAGGAGGACGCCTGGGTATAAATGGAGTTTACTAAAAGTTAGGGAAGGGAAATACAAACTAGAGCATGCTTCTCTTCTCCAGGTGCTTTTAAAACCTAAGCAAATCTATGGGAAGGGAGGAACCAGGTGATTCCCATCCAATAATCAATGACTAGGGAGGGGCATGGGTGGTTCCTGTGCCAGGTGAGGGAGGTCCTGAGCCAGAGCATGGTCAATCTGAAATGTAATATTTTTCTATTAGTCCCCAACTTTCTCTAATCCTAGCCTGCCTCATTTTCCCTGAGAGACAAGATCCCTAAAAAATGTTTTTGAGGTTGCTGAGGGACTGGAGTTTTCTTTTTCTTCTGGATCTTCCTTGAGCTGACAAGGGACAGCAGGGCTGCTTTGGGGCCAGTACAGCAGGAGAACATGAACGGAGACTTTGGGACCCTATATTCCTCCATCCAGCGGTCATGGGTGCTGGGGCTCAGCTCCTCTGAGCCCTGCATTGACTGCCACATGTCCTGGAATGAGTCCTCCCTTTCTAGTCTATTTTATTTTTTTTTCTCAGTGTTGAAGGTGGAACCCAGGGCCTTGCATCCTCAGTCCTTGTAGTTTTTTTCTTAATGTTGTTTTATTTTAATTAGTTTACATTAATAGTGCAAGGAGATTTTATTGTGGTCATTCCATAGATACATGCAGTGTACTTTGAAGAAGTTCACCCCCTCCATTATATTCCCATTCCTCCCACCTTTCCCTCCATTTCAAATAGTGTTTAATGGATTTCAAACAGTATGTTATATGTGTAACTACTTAAATCCTCCTTACCCCTAAGTATCCTTTCCTTTCCCCAGCCCCTCCTGTTGGCCCCTGCAACAGCCCCCCTTTTATGTTTATGTTTTATTATTATTATTTTTACCATTGTCATCATCTTCCTCATTATAGGTCTAGATTCCACAGGTGAAACTGGTTTCTCCTATGTAGACCAGGCTGGCCTTGAACTTGAGATCCTTCTGCCTCTGCTTCCTGAGTGCTGGGATTACAGCTGTGCACCATCCCACCTGGCTCCCCGGCCTGTTTTTAATTCTGCAAAATGGAGATAGGCTCTGCCAAAAAGATGTAAAAATGGCACAAGATACCAACAGAGGAAGACACAAAAGTAGGTCAGTATGATAATTATTATCCAACAGAGTAACTAATATTTCCACAGCTCTTTATACTTTTCATGAATTTTTCACACCTTCCCTCCTTTGATCAAGGCACAAACAAAGACGACACACACAGGTATGCCCACAGTGGCTCAGCACACTCCCTTGCTCATTAGTCATCACACCAGCTCTGAGAGCAGATGGCCAAGGACTGGTTAGCTCTGCTGCCTCCTGCAGAACCAAACAGATGCTGGGTTTTCAGGAACTAGTCCCAGGATGCCAAGGCAATGTCCCAGAAAGAATCAAACTGAGTGCTGTATGCACCCCTTTCTCTGCATTCCACCAGCTAGGCTTGCAGTGTCCAACTGGGTAGCCACTACCCAGGTGACTTTTAAATTTAAAAGCGAATTGGTTCAAATTAAATTCATCCCCTCAGTGCACTAACTATACCACAAGTACTCCATAGCTTGTGGAGCTGATGGTCACTGTTCTGGACAGCACCAGTAAACACAATGGGAAATGAGGCAGTGTGGTCCCCTCACTGCACTTCAGTCACCAGGGTTCTTCCCTGTAAGTTCTAGAGGTTACAAAGAGGAAGTCTACAGCTAGTAGTGTCAGCTCCTGTGTAACCCTTTTCTGCCTGGCCTAAAGCTGTGGAAGCAGCAAGACGCCAGCTTGCTGGGCACTGTGCCAAACGATGAGAGGTGACTTATTGGCACCTCCTGTGAACCCCTCAGTGTCCTCAGAGCAAGGTGCCACTGTCTTCTTTAGAGTTTAGAAAACACAATGCCACTGGGTGCCATAGTCTCTGTCCCCTCCCTGAGCCTTGTGAAATAATGTGAATAATGCTCTCATCCCTGAATATCGATTCTGTCCCCAATAATTCCACGCAAACTGGGTTAGGACAGTAGCTGAGATAGGACAGGGACAAATGCCACTGGTCTTTTGTGGAGCAGCTGGCACACAGCCAGGTTTGCAGTTAGAGTCGATGCTGTCTACTTCTGGGTAATTCAGTTTAGTTCACTCCCTGGCTAACTGTTTGGCTCTGGGTTAGATATTTTATATTTCTGTCATTTAATTTCCCCAGTGATACTGGGTGTGAGTTTAGATTTCTCACAATAAAGGATCCAGATGTATAAATGAGTTCTTTAATGTTCTGAGCAAATCTGTTTATTATAGAGATTGCCCAAGCTTCTACCAAAGTCACAATGCCCTGACTGTAGAGGCTGAGGAAAGCCAGAAAAAAAGAGATCAGAAGTACAAAATAGAAGCACTGTCCATCCCTAGGTCAATGAATTCTTCCAAAGGTCACAGAATAACTCATAGCTCCTGCCTAGAGCACCCAGGTTGGCTCTGCCCAACACCACCAACTGATGCACTGAGGCTCATGGACCTCCCAAGGGGCTTCTGGGGACAGCTATAGATTTGGAGTTGCTCACATGTCTTGGGAACACTGTTTATTTCTCTGAGCCTGAGTTTTCATATATGTGCAATGGGGAGAAAATCCTGTATGGGGCTCTAATTCAGAATGAGGAAGATATAGGCATGGGTCTGACCCATGAACTCACTCATGCACAGCTGTTACCTCTTTACCTGTGAGGACCAGTGACCTGATGAGCACATGGCTGGCCTCTGAGTTTATAGAGACTCTTTCCCAGGCTTTGCTGGCCCAGCTTCCCTATGCCCATGGACTCTAACTAAAGTGCTAATAAATGTATCAGCTTTGATGCAAGCCACCCCAAGTCCATGTTTCAAGGCCTCAGCTGGGGATTCTTTTCAGCAGAGACATCTTCGTCCAGCCTTAGAAGAGACCTAGACAGAAAAAGATGCAATGATAGCCAGGAGTGGATCACCACCCTGAATTAGGCCACACTGGCTGAGGACCTGCACTGGGATTGGACCAGCAAATCACCTTCCAGATCTGCTCACCTAGTTCTGTGCCAGTTGCCCCCTCTCCCCACTCCACTGCTCCAGACTGGGCTCCACATACTTTTATTCATTCTTTCTTTCTTTCTTTCTTTCTTTCTTTCTTTCTTTCTTTCTTTCTTTCTTTCTTCCTTCCTTCCTTCCTTCCTTCCTTCCTTCCCTCCTTCTCTCCCTCGCTCCTTCCCTCCCTCCCTTTCCTTCCTTCCTTCCTTCCTTTCTGTCTTTCTTTTCTTTCCCTCCCTCTCTCTCTCCCTCCCTCCCTTCCTCACTTCTCCCCTCCCTCCCCCCTTCCTCAGTTCCTCCCTCCTACATCTCTCCCTCTTCCTTCCCTCCCTCTGTCCCTTTCTTCCTTCTTTTCTTGGTAAATTTCAAAAGATTTGTTTTCAATGGAGTTAAAAATTATCTTGGTTTTTTGTATGTTCAGGTTTCTATGAAATCAGCACTAATTTATACCCTGATTACACTTCCATTGTCTAAAACAGGACTCAGAAAACAATGACCTGTAGCAAACAGGGAGAGCCCTTATATCATCTCCTAGACTTCAGCCATTCTTTGACTTAGTTCTTTCACTAAGTCCTTCCTGACAGGGGGCTTTACTATTCTTTCAATAAACTTTGTGTGCTTTATTCTTAACTCCTGGTTCAGGGTTTTCAACCATGTCACATATCCTCTTATCCCACCCTTCCCCCAGACATTGCTGAATTGATCTACTTTGCAAAGGATGCCCTGATAGAGCCCACTTCCCTGGAACCCTGCATTGTTTGTTCTGTACAGCAGGGCAAGTGTTACCTATAGAACTCACCTGGCACTGACATGTGTGCTACCTAGCAGTACATGGAGGGAGGTGGCACCCAGGGACATCCTTGATGAGTTGGTGTGTGTCATGGAGGGGGGTACTCCTCTCTTCTAGTCCTCTTGTGGCTGGGGGCTTGGGATGTAGCTCAGTGGCAGAGCTCTTGCCTAGCACATGTGAGGCCCTGGGTTCAATCCTCAACACCAAAAAAGAAAATAAAAGGTGGGAAGACAACAAATGGCAGGAATACAGAAGTAGAAGTGGTATGGCCAGGCCTCAGCCTTATGCCTCCTTGAGGGAGTGAAGAGGAGCCCATGTTCCTTCTCCCTTGGCAAAAGTTGTCACAGACGAAGATGTCGAAGATGTCTCCTCATTAGTCTGCATAGTAAAAGGAAAAGAGCTGCAGCCACAGGAATACTGAGTTTCAATCATTTTTAACACTGACTGGGCCTTTTTGAATCCGTCTTAACAGGTTGAGTAAAGAACAGAATGAAGCAGACAATGACGAATAAGTTTGAAACAAAAATTTCTGAGTTTTTCATGTTTTAGAATGACATCTAGGTTCTGGCACATCTGTGGAAATGATAATCAATCATTTTAAATGGAGAAAAATTCAAAGCAGTAAAGGAAAGTGAGGCAGACTGATTTCTCTATTACATTGTGCTGACTCTAAACATAGATTCAATGGGGGCAGTATTTCAAATTGTATCTTTAATGTCACCTTACAAATCTGCCTCTCTTAGGTGGGTAACTACAAAATTTAGAAAAGTAGCCTGTCTTGCTCCTTGTTTTCTTATTTTGTTTATATTCCTGAAATGATGTTTGAATTGCATATGATTATAAGTGAGAGAAAACCTGACACATGCCCTAAAAAAAAACCAAAAGAATTTGTTTATCTTCATATAACAAAGCAGAGGTGAGAAATTGTTGCAATTGTATCAGTGCCTCAGGAAATTCAAAGCTGATGGTGCTTGTGTTCTCTCAATACATCCTTTACATTTGCAAAATGACTGCTACAGTTCTAATAATCACAATAATATGTTAGGTAAAAGAGAGTGGGCAAGAGAAGGAAAGCATCAGCTGGATTTTTTTCATTTTGTCGAGAAAGCAAACAATTTTTGAGAAGCCCCACCAGAGAATTCCTTGGCTCTCATTGGCCAGAATTGATCATGTGATTCTCCTGCTGCAAAAGAAGTTGGGAAACTCAGAAACAGAATAATTGGTTGCCAAGGATGATATCAATAAGCCTTAATAAAATTATGGTTCTTTTTTTTTTTTTGGCAGTACTGGGATTTAAACTCAAAGCCTCTTGCTTGCTATGCAGGTGATTGACCACTTGAGCCTTTTAAAAGTTATTTTTCTTATGTTCTTGGCCAAGGCCAGCCTTAGGCCACAATTCTACTTATGGCCTCCTGCATAACTAGAATCATAGGCATGAACCACAAAACCTAGCTTATTGAATGAGATGGGATCTGGCTAACTCTGCTGGGATTGGCTTTAAACTGATCCTCCTGATTTCTACCTCTCAGGTAGCTGGGATTATAGGCGTGAGTCAAAATTGTGGTTCTGATAGCAAGGAGGATGAAGAATGGACATTAGATTGATTTTTTTTTTTAGTACCTAAAATCTGAGATGGGGTTTCTTGAGAAGTGATTTATTGAAGGAGGCTTCCTCTAAGGAGAAGATTACAAGAAAGTGACAGAATCTGAGTGGGCCAGGCCATGATTGAGTTCCTCAGAGGTCTAGCCTGAGCTTCTATGATGGGTCCTATTCTTTGATGCCTCTCCACTTGGGTTGGGTGTGCTTGGGTCCACTTTGACAGAGAATATGATGGAAATGAGGCTAAGCTGGTTTCCAAACTCTGGCCCTGAGTGACTGGCAGCTTCACTCCTGTTCCTTGGAACACTGGCTCTTGGAGCCTGGAGCTGTCATGAAAGAAGCCAACTGTCCTGCTGGAGAGACCACACATAGAGCATAGGATGTGGAGAGGGAGAGGTCCCTTCCTCAGATATCCCTTCTGATTGTTCCCCCAAAATTTCAGGTTCACAAGAGAATTGTCTGGGGCTCTCTGTACCCATCCAGCTGCCAGCAAAACCTGGAAGCCAAAGTTAATAAGCACCATGAGTTACAGAATTGTCTGGCTGAGCCCTGCCAAACCATCCCCTGTAGATCAGGACATGGGATAGTATGTTCGTTGAGTTAAGCTATTTGTATGGGAGTGGCTGTTGTGCCACATAGATAACTGGAATCTGTGGAGAATTCTACAGCCCAAATGATATCTGAGAGTTGTCCTCCCTGAGGCTGGAGGCCAGGCCCTTCTGCAATAGGGTAAGTCTCTTTAACTAGAAGACAAGGGATGGGGGAGTGTTTTTAGGTGAGGCATTTCCCATCACCCAGGGCAATTTTCCATCACCACAGCAGTTTCTAGGGAGGTTGTGGCTGAAGACTTAGCAGTGAACTTCCAGCACCTCTCACCTGGGTGGAGGCACACCTCATCTTGATGAGGGTCAATGATAAATACTCCACAGCAGACAACTCAGTGTCAGCCAGGGATCATGCATACACAGATATACAAACACATGTGTGCTCACATGTACACACAACACAAGCATGCATACTTGTGTACTACTTCCTAAACAGAATGCAAAAGGCTCAGCAGTTAAGAGAAACAATGAACAAATGGGACTGCATCAAACAAAAGAGCTTCTGTACAGCCAAGGAAACAGACTGAAAAGACAGCCCACAGAATGGGAGAAAATCTTTGCCAGCTACTCATCCAATAAGGAACTAATATCCAAAATCTACAGGAAACTAAAAAAAACTCAGCCCCCAAAGAATTAACACCCCAATGAAGAAATGGGCACAAGAATTAAACAGGGAATTCTCAAAGGATGATGTACAATTGACCAGAAAATAAATGAAGAAGTGTTCAATTTCCCTGGTTATAAAAGAGATGCAAATCAAAATAACAGATTTCATCTCACTCCAGTTAGAATGGCCAAAATCAAGGGTAATAACAATAACAATATTTTACACTGCTTGTGGGAATGCAACTTAGTACAACCACTATGGAAATCAGTATGGAGATTCCTCAAAAAACTAGAGATAGAACTGAAATGTGATTCAGTGATACTGCTCCTGGTCATCTACCCAAAGGATCATAAAACAGGGTACAGTAGAAACACTTGTACACTGATGTTCATTGCAGCACTATTCACAATAGCCAAGCTTTGGAAACAACCCAGGTGCCCTACAAAAAAAAAAAACAATACAAACACAGCATGCACATGCACACACCTGTGCATGCACAGTGAGTACAATGCATGCATACACATGTGCATACATACACACACTGTGCACACATAAATATATTTAGACAAACATATAAGTGGGTATCAAATTCCAATGTAAATGCTTCATTACATTTTCTTTCAATTGTGAAAATCAAACAGCGTATTTCAGTCTTCATTTATTTTGCTATTCTATTGCATTGTGCACTTCTGTCTCTTCCCCCTGCCCTTCTTCTCCCTCTCACTTTCTTTTCTTACTCCCTCTGTTTCTTCCTCTCCTTTGCTTTCCCTCCATTGACTATGGCTGCATTCTAGCTAGGGGGTGGTGCTTGTCCCTGAGGAGCCAGCCACATTGGCTAATGATGCCTCTACTTGTTGAACAGATATGGATTTTGAAATGTGTGGTTCTTGTCACAAAGCCTGGGCCAACGTATTAACAGAAAGGAGAGCTCCAGCAACCCTGATGAATGGTCACAATGTGCAACTGACCGTGTGACTGCACTCAAAAGACATATATATTGTGAGAATAGCTAGATGGGCTACAGTCTAATAATTAGGTTACTTGAAGATTCAGCTACTCATAGGCTCATTTATTCACTCAGAGAGTTTTACCGAGTGCTTTCCTGGTACTAAAGACCTTCAGGGGCTGAGGACAGTGTCGGGTTGGATACAGAGGGAACCATGTTAAAGTTGAATGTTAGCAGGTACTGAGTGCCAGGTCTGATGTAGAGAGACCAAGGCCCACAGGTCACCTCTGCTGCTCTCATGCTGTGTGACTTGACTTTTCTCTGCCTTGCAGAGTTTTGTGCAGATTTAAGACAATGTGCATGTGGTGCACAGTACAGTGTCTCAGTGGCTTCCTTGGTCTTTCTTGCTAATTTTATTACTTTGTGTAATGCTAGTGCAGACAGAAAGGATGGCTAAAGGTCACAGCAGGAGTCTTCTTGCCATTTCCATGATTGGTGGCAAATCACTTCAAAAATAGAAAGATCAACATTGCTTCTACATTTTATACCAGACAAACACTGTTGCATAAAAGTAGGAAAAAAAGGTGAAACAATAGAGCAGATCAGTAAACAGCTCATAAAAGTAAAATTTACTGTACCAAAAAGGGTGTCAAGGTGTTCATGGTCTTGGGATATTTAAGTGTGAATTTGGAGCTAAGCCCTTTGCTTTATCTTCAGAGCATTTTCTGAGTTTAAATAAAAGACATTTGCTTTTCACAAGAGGAGAGGTTCCATGTGGCATGGACAGTTGAATTCTGGGTGTTCCTTTCAGAGCACCACATCTGCCACTTGGATGCCCCTCTTAGGTTGACCAGAATAATTTACCTAAGGCACAAGGCATTGATGAAGACTCTCACCTGGAATTCCTCTCTCAGGTACTTACTGTGACAAGCCTACCTCTCTTTACAGACAGGTTCTCATAGAGAGCAAAGGCCAAAGACCAAGGAATGGTTCTATGTGACCAATCTTTATTCTCATGTGTGTGTTCTGCTCTGTTCTTATTTCCCAGGGGAGAGCTCAGCATCTCTTAGGAAGTCCAGTGTTGGTCACCATGGTAACACAGACTTGGTCAATGCTTTGTACCAGTTAATCCAGCTCCAAGGATATTCAAGAGTCATGTGTCAGAACATACACAGCACCAGAGTAATAAAATAAATAAGTAAATATTAAAAACAACTAACTCCTGGGTGTGAAGGAAAACCACTCTGGGGGTTCCCCTTTCCTGATCCCTTTTTTCTAGTTCTCTCCCCTGTTTTCAGCATGTGCCACCAATGTTCCATTAAAGTCATGAGCTGATGGTACTGTTCTTACATAATCAGGTCTGCATAAATTTGGGTCTGGGCCTTACACACATATCCAGCATGCTACTGCCTTTTCTGATAACAACAGAGACTGATTCTCTTTTCTCACTTGAAAAAAAAATACCATGCTACCACATTTATCATATGTAGTTACATATCTCACAATTTCTCCCCGAGTTGTTAAAAAGACTTTCTACTCACCCTTTCACCTCTCCTTGCCTTGCCTCCTTTTCCAGGTTGGATATGAATGTGAATTCTTCTCCAAGTGTTCAGCACCTACTTCATAACCTCTAGACCACCCACAATTGCAACAAGCCTTTGACTTAGCTCATTTGAAAAATTAAGAGTTAAAAACTTTTAATTTTTAACCCAAATGGACATCTGGGTGTTGCCTCAGTGGAAAAGTTCCCCTTTTCTTTGTCCCCTATGTCATACCTCCAATGACATTTTAGAGTCATGTAAATCAGCCAGCAGGGATAGATCCTAGAAATCTTTTGGCTTGTTAATCCAGCAGCCGGGAATTTCATCATCCTTGCTCCTAGAATTGGCAGAGCAATCACAATTGGTGGCAGCATAATCTCTTCAAGAAACCCCTGTCGTCCACTTTCCATCACGCAAGTGACAGACTTACTAGGCTCCTCAAAATGTGGTGTGGACTCCATATTTTCTTTAGGACTACATTCCAGTTCTGTTTCTATAAAAACTAGTGCTTTTTATCCAAGTAACTCATACCCTCTAAGGTGGTGTTATTTGATATTACCTTTGCTTTGGGAAAATCTATTAGGAAGAAAACTCAACCCCCATAAGAAAAGAAAAAGGTCAAGTTCTGTGATCAGATCCAACTACTTACCTGAAGGCCAAGGTTATAATTGGATTGTTAAGCTTTAAAAGAGATCTTCCCTTTTGAGACAAAGTGATTGGACACCAACTTCCATTTAAGAATCTGATAGTAAGGAAAGTGAACTTCTGCTTGAAACCTAATGAATCTCTTTTGGCATGTGCAGCTCACCTCCTGTACTTCATATTGATGAATGCTTTCCCTTTCCTGTCTCCCCAGTCTCTGAAATATAGATATCTAGAGCTGCTGTCTCCTCCTTTTCTGAGTAGAGTGAGGAGCCAGTGAATAAAACATCATTTATGAAGCTTGTGTTCTGCATGCCAGAGACAGAGTTGGCTCCTTATTCAGGTGTCATTTGTTGTTGGAGGCTGGTTTGTAGCATAAGTGGCCTCTCAAAGGCAATCATAGTTTAAGCAAAATATATGTGTGTAATATACCGAGTAAAGAGAGTATAAGACAGGTTGATTTTGGCTCATGTTAAAATTTAGGTTTTTTTATACCCATGATTTACTTTATACGATGAATAAATCATGATTCAAGAATGGATGGGGATGTGGGGGATGATTTCTTTTCCCAAAAATAATGAATCTGCCCAGCACAAACCCTTTACCTTCTGCTGAATTCCCACAGCCCTACCCAAAGGACAGAAATCTAGGTCTTCTAGGTAGAAGGCAGATTCCAGGAGCTGCTCTTATTCCATTCACAATTGAGTAGCTCTCTTCTGAAGACTGCTGAGTTGTCAATCTTAGCAAGATTCCCTCCTTTTGACCTGCTAGGTATAACTCTGCTGGAGCCAATGCTGGGCTGCTCTCTGGCCCAGTGGAGTTTCAGCAGCTTTCTGCAGCTCTTCAAAGTAGACACTTTCAATTTTGTAGTTGATTTGCATTTTCCTTGATTTATCCCACCTTCACAGCTATCAGAGAGATGCTGATAAAAATATTAGGAGGTAGATATGAGTGTTAGTAGATCAGTGAATTAGTAAAGGTAGATGTATGGGTTTAGAATTGAGATGTCTGGACAATTAGATTTCAGCTCATGGGTCAATATTTTCATGCCTGATGCTGCCTTATAAAACCACATAATTGGGGTATCAGAAAATGTCACTCACATATTGAAGGCTTCTTGAAGAGAACAACATGCAGAACCCATTGATACTATATAGAACAAAGACTGAGGTTCAGAGGTAAAAACAAAAAAACAAAAAACTAACCTCTACAAATTTTCCCTGCTCACCAGGACCACATGGCCAGAGTCGAAAATTAGTCCTTTCTCCTTTTTTTTTTTTGTGTTCCCTTTCTTTCTATCACTGAGCACTCAATCCCATACACCCCACCCAGCTCACTCAATTAATCTCCATGTCAATATAATCAATCTTACTGAGCCCAAAGACCTGAAGGAACACTGCCACATGAATCATCATGGCCAAATCATCCCAAGTCACAGATGTTCCAAATGATAATAAACACTCCCCTAAAATAAACACCCAACACAGGTCCTTCCATTTCTTTCTTTAATCAGATGGCACCAACATTTACCCAAATGCCTGACCTAGGACCCCAAAGCCTTCCTGGTCCTCCCTAAGCCAGTCAATTCCATACCAAATCTCATGGTTATAGCTTTATGTTTTCTCTCCAATCTATTCCTTTCCCTCCAACACTATCTTCACCCTCCTAATCCAAGCCAGCACCATGTCTTACCTGGAAAATTGGTTTACCATATATAGTCATTCAGCATGTCTTGAATCTGACACATCTCAAAAAGTCATCCATTAAAATACAAATCTGATCACTTGCTATTAAACTCCTCAGTGACTCTCCATCATGGAATATAGAAACCAAACTCCTGGACAAAGTACAAACCTTTCACTTCTTGCCCCAGCCCTACCATGTAAGTCCCCTCTCACACACCAGATCATAACTCTTGAGAGAGCCATCCCACTGCCCAGAGTACCCAGAGTGTCAGTACAGGACTACGACAGCCTAAGGCTCCTAAGCCAGTGATCCCAGGGACACAACTGATAAAGTTAGATTTATTACCTGCTTTAGCTCAAGAGGTCACAGACCTTGAAAACCTGATGTGTCCCAGTGGGAGGTGCTTGGGAAGCTGTGGTGGGGTACAGAGGTTAAGGAAGCAGGGGTTGTTGTCAATTGGATGTTATCACAGGGCAGGATAGTAAATACTGGTTATCTAATGATTTTTATCTAAGGGGCGAGAAGAACATGGGAGGATTCAAACTCTGATAGGAGCAACAATCTCTCCTGCTGTATTGGAGGAGGGATGGATGGCTATGATTATGGTTTGCAGTGTTCCTGTGTTTGTACTCAGACATTGGATAGACAGGTCTTCCTTTTACTCTTTCCATCATGGCTGCAGAAAGGCTTTTCCTAATGTCGGTTTCTTGTTGCATGGCTGGGTACATCAGGAGTTCTTCTCTTGAAGCCCTTGAAGGCCCTACATAGCTGAATGATAAAGAGGGCTTTTCTTTATCTTCCCCCTGCTCATTATCCTTCTGAGCAATCTCTGGGTAGCCTCAGTGGCATGAGCAAAGGACAGGTCAGAATTCAAGTGGTCATGTGCTCCCGACAAACACAATTGGGGCTGTAGTGGCATGTTCCTACAGCCCTTCTGGGGCAGACTCTGGGAGAGTCAGGCCAAATTCTGTTAATATGCTGATGTACCAATTCCCATTTGACTCTCTTGTTTATTAATTAGGTTCCTTGGTGCCAAAATGCCAAACCAAGGGTAAGCCATTGGAGGTAGAACCAAACTCTACACCGAAGCCCTAACCATGACCCACAATGAGTCTCATGTAGACATCTAATATTTATGTTCTCATTTCTTACTCACAATAGCTAAGCAGGTCCTCATTACCCCACTTAAAAAAGTCGTCAAGGATCAGTAGCACAGTGATTTGACCATGGCTATTTGGCTGAGAAGTGGCAGGTCTAGAATGTCAAAGCCCATGACAATGACACTGTGCTGGCTTACCTGTCATCTCAGCCTTCTATCACTATGGTCATTAGCCAACATGACCCTCCAGTTCAGTTGCTGCACCCTTGTCCTGCCCAGTGACCTAGGTCTCAACTCTGCATGAACTGTCTTTAGACCTTCCGTTTAGAATTTCTCTCTTTCCAAGATGTAAACTCACCTTCAACCATGGACCAATATTTGCTGACACTTAGGTGAAGTTGGGGCAAGGCCATGCCTGGGAATGTTGTTATTCATCCTTTGTCCTGGAAGAGTGATAGGAGCACATGGCCACTTGAAATTTGACTGAAGTGCAGGAGGCACTGGATCTGGGTTTGCTTCCCACTTAATTTCCCACTCAACTCCATTCACATCTCTTTCTCTTTCTACCTGTTGTCTTCATTACTGCCAGAACACTGTTCTTAAAGAAACAAAATCAAGCAAGAAACAGACTAAATCTCCCTGTGATGCTCATGACCAACCTCCACCATCAATAATACTGGTCACTCATATAGCACTTCCCGTGTGCAGGGTTTACAAGTATTAACTCAGTGAATCCTCTGAACAGCACCCCTGGTTAAGTGCTACTATGTGCATCATTTTCACACATGAGGAAACTGAGGCACAGAGAGGCTCTATAACTTGCTCATGTTTACACAACATCAGAACAGAAAACAGGTGATCTAGCTGAAGAGCTTCAGCTCTAACCATATCAGCACCTACTAACTTGAGGACCAGTCAGATGATGGCTGGCCCTCACCAACTTTCCCAGGTTACCACTGCCATGAAACAGTTTCTGCTCCATTGCCGCAAATTCCTCCATCCCCAGAACAAACAAGGCCCTTTAGGAGTATCATTCTTTTGCACAAGATGTTTCCTTTGTTGACATGGTGACTCCCTTTCCTGGACTTGGTATGTGCCCTCCTCCTACTCAATGGCTGGACTTGAGCCTTCTCTCCCTAACTGTTGATGTTGGTCCTCCCGTGTCATGACCAAGGCTCCTTAACTTTAATGGGCACAGGTATCACCCAGTGAGCATGTCAAGATGTAAGATATGACCTGACTGGTCTTCAGTATCCAGGTTTTTGCATTTTAAAAAAGATCTCAGGTGAAACTGGCACAGCTAGTCCAGGGAACACATCTGGAGCAATGGGGTCATAGGTGCTCCTCTCTCACCCAGTGCTTGGCCCTCTGCAGGATAATGCTCCACGTGGCTGCCTGTTGCCCTCTAACCCTGGGGGACTTACTGGCAGGTGTCATGTCCTGCAATCACTTATCTCATTTTCTGGCATATCAGAGAAGAAAAAGATCCTTCAATGAGTTTTTCAATTAATTCTAAAGGACAACCTAATGCCAAAAGTTGAGTATAGTCCAAATGATATGTAAGTAAGGAGTGAGCATAAGTGATTTGCATTTGAGTTCATGTTTTTAATGAGAACATAAAATAAGAGAAGACAGATGTCTGGGAGACACCATCAATCAAGAATCATTGAAGCTCAGGAAAGTAACAGCAAACTTTCAGTTGAATAAAGTCCGAATCCACACATCTGTCCACAATTATCTTAGCCAGCAGCCCATGAAATAAAAACCCTGTGGCTGCTAATTTATCCTATTTGTTTAACTTAAAGGCCTCTGTACAGACACCAGAATGTTTGATGTGCTGAGCAGCCTGAACTGATAAAAAGGTTACACATGAATTGTGACTACTTAAGCTGAAGAACCAATTTTATCTAACTGTGTTTTACCTGGCATAAAAATTGTCTCTCTGGTTTCTCCTTGAGATTCCCTCAAACAGGGTGAGGGCCAGGTGGAACCTGGTAGTGAGTGTGCCAAGCATGTCATCAGAAGGAGAAAGCAGGAGACAGCATGCTGTATCTTAACCCAGAGATCTGATACCCTCCTGATGGAGGGGCTGACAAGCAAAGGCTAGGAGCTCAAAGCTTCAGTGGCCACAGTGTCCTCTGAAGCAAAGGCTGCAGGGATGATGGTGTTGTGGACAGAAAGAACCCAAGATGTCAGAGAGAACTTCCGTGATCATGGTGGTTATCACAAACTGCTTTGAAAATGTTGAAGCTGCAGACATCTGTTCACAAATCACTTCTATTTTCTTATGTAGGGATGAACTTGTCAATTGCAGAAATCTGAGAATTTACCCCTGATGTTGTGGATCACATTTTAGCTTCCTGGAATCATAGCATGTCAGAAATAGAAAGGATCAATATTTTTTTTTCAAATGAGAAAACAAATCCTCAGAAGGATTAAGTCTTGTCCCCAAGGCCACATACTACATAGTTAAAGGTGAAATCAAAGGGGATCTAGCTTTCTAAATTAATCTCTATTATCTTCCTCCTATCATGAGAAACCAGACAGTTAACAATGTTGGAAAGGAACAGAGCTGCAAAGGTTTGGAAGTGGCCCTTTACCTGTTAACAGTTTCCTAGGACCGCTCAGGCAGCCGGCCTCTGCCCTTGCTTCCATTTCCTTTCACAATCACAGAATTTGGATTCTGGTGTTTATCTAATTAATCCATTAATTACACAGATGAGGTCATCATGAGTGTCATACACAGAGATCCAGGATACCTAACTATGTTTAGACAGACCTAAGACTCAGAAACAAATACTGAAACTAGGACACGTCTCATGGATTCAGTGTCACTAAGTTAAAAAAAGTATTGATAAAGTAGGAAATGTATTTTTTTAAAGAACATGGCTCTACTCCTTTGCTGGTATCCTGTTCCATCATTGCAGGACCCTGTGACACAGTACCAAGTTGCCCCAGGCAGCTTAATGCATGGTCTATGCACTTGGAAGCTGCCCCTTAGGTGTCACATGTGTAAACGTTATGGAAATACTGTATTAAGAAATTAAAACTACTTTGGCTGATGTGATACAGCTGTATTTTATTAGCGAAAGTTAAATTAAATTCCAACCTTTTATCAGAATGCTACTTTGCTTCACAAGGACAAAAACAAACAGAAGATAGGTAATTAATACCTGAAAGAAGCCCATAAAGGCTGTTGTGTGTGCATACACATGTGTGTATATGTAGGTGGGAACAGGAAAGGGGAAGTGAATGTATATATTGTCAGCTTTCAATATCTTAAGAGATCTATTTGAGCTCATAGTTTCAGATGTTGCAATCTGTGATCACTTGGCTCCATTGTGTTTGGACAGTGATGAGGCAGAGCATCATGGTAGGAAGCAAGTAGTAGAGCAAAGCTGCTTACCTCATGGTAACCAGGAAGCAGACAGAGGACAGGGCTACCTTGAAGGCTATCCCCTTCAAGGGCATAACTTCCAACCACTAGGTGCCACTTCCTAAAGGTTTTGCCAGAGACTGGAGACCAAGCCTGTAACACATGAGCCTTTGTGGAACACTTCAGACCCAAACTATAGCAATGTGTAAGGATGAGGGAGGCAGGGTACGCATGCCTTTTACCTTTCTCCAAACCCTACTTGAAGCAATCCTGAATTTACAAAATTCACACAGTTCCCACATCAATTCCTTGAATTTACAAAATGTAGACAGCTGTGCAGCTCAGTTCCCTCCTTTCATCTAAATCTTTTCCCTTCCTCTCAGCATCACAAAAATCAATAGTGTCTTTTGAGCACTATAAATGTCTACTGTTTTGTTCCAGGCAAAAAAGCATTAAATGTCTCCAGAAGTGAACATTTCTTAGCCTGAATTTAGCACAAGTGAAATGTTTTGAGGTAGTCCTGTATTATTAACAATGATGTCAAGCTTCTATTAGAGCCTATCACGTGACAAGTTCTTAATTTTGAGCCCTCTCTTCCTCTGTTCTTTGCAATACCCCAACATGTGGACCAAATCATCGACATTTGTCCACGTTAGGATGTTAAGATGGGTTGACAAGAGGTCAGGTTGAGTCTAAAACCTGATTTTCAAAACCACTGCTACAGTGGAAATAGTTGGACAGACCTGAGTTAAATTCCTGCCCTCCCCCTGCCCGTAACCCTCCCCGCCAGGGTCAACCCTCTTCTTGGCAAGATGCTCTCGAGAATATGGTGGAAACTTCTCTGAGTTCTGAACTCATTCATGCGAAAATGACCCCAAAGAGCCAGTTCTGAGTTCTCCACGTTAGATACATATTGGAGTCACTTGTGGAGTTTCAAGTCTGAAAACTCCATGCTTCCCAGGCATGTGGGTTTGATACAACTGTACAGGTAAACCTGTTAGACAGCAAAGACTCAGTATGCCTGACCCACAACAGTGGTCCACGTGGCTTTCCAGCTTGAGTGGGAATGGGAATTGCCCAGAGAGCTTGCTAAGTCTAGAGCTTCTGATGGAGCTGGCCTGAGAATGTGCATTCCTAAAAAGGTGACTACCAATGGTCTGCGAGCTGTTGCTATATTACAGGGCTTAAATAAGAAAGAGCAAGTAATAGTTGAATGCACCTTATTGGAAATGCTTAGGACCAGAAGTGCTTTGCATTTTTTTTTAAGATTTGTAATATTTCTCTCTATACATAAACATGAAACTTACTGTGTTTCATATATTCCTCATAATCATAGTCCAAAGGTAATTTTATACAAAACTTTTAGTGATTTTATTCATGAAGCAAAGCTTCAGGATTTGGAATTTTCCAGTTGTGGCATCATGTTGGCACTCAAAACAGTTTCAGATTTTGAAGGATTTTGGATTAGGGATGCAACCTATTGAATACCAGCTCAGAATCTGAAAGTGTCAGTGATGCCCCTGGGGACTTGGTCCACTGTGGGAGGTACAGGCACTCTCCCTACACAAACCCAAGCAAAGTCAATCACTGTAGGACGGACAAGACACCGTCCTGAGCCCCATGTATTCACTCCACATTGAAGAGAATTTCAAGCCATTGGTTCATTCGGACAATCTCATGAATATTTCAGCCCATAGAATATTTGTGTGCACACATCAGGTTTGCTTATTTTGAGTGACTGTTTTAATCTAGGAGAAATGAAGAGAGCTAGTTAGGGCAGAGATATACGACCCAACCCTTGTAGTTTCTACTTCTCTGGCTTAGTGAATGTGATGCCCTTGGTACCTGGCTGTATGGATGCAGACAGCAGAGGGATGTCTGCCTCCTCCTGTTGGACAGGGCTCAGAGGCTGGACAGGCCAGGTGTGAGTATACTTTCCCCTCATGTAGACAGGAGTATGAACACCAAATGCAACTCACTATCAGTGGTAACCAATTCAGGTGACTTTAGGAGTGGGGAGGGCACACACTGTCTTCTCAGCTCTCCCTTCCCCTCCTGCTCTTCAGCCCCACCTGCACCCCTCCTTCCATGCTTATGCTGGGCGAGAGCGGAATCCAGAGTCACACATTTGTGCTTGACAAGGCCAACTCCAATCTGCTTAATTCACTCTCAAGCCACCCTCCCCATAATGGTGTCTCTACTTCCCCTCCATCTGTCTCTGCCCACGCTTCAATTTAGACTGCCCTGAGATGTCTTGTCTGAGCCTGTCTGACCAATTTGCTAGTGATTACTTTTGCACCTAATCCACTGACCCCATGGATGTAAGACCTGTTAGTTTGATTAGAAATCAAAAGGCAGCCATGGAGTCATATGATTGAAGAGAGGTTTCAGGAACACACAGAACACCCCCAAAAGTGACCAGGTCCAGGAAAGGGGCAGTTAGCTACTAAGCACAGGGAAGTGGAGGAAATAGGTATGCTGATGCCCTGCAAGACTAAAGGGAGGGGAAATGGTAGTGCTTCACAGAGGGGATGTGCAGCCCTTCTGTGTTACTTTCTGGGGACAGGACCAACTCCCTTGAGATTTACTCTTGGACTTATGCTTTCCAGTTCCTCCCTTCCCTGCTGGAGTATGGGCTTCTGGTGACAGAGGTGGATGCCTTGGAGGTACAAATTCAGGAAGGTGCGATTGCTCTAGTCCAGCAATGCTTTCACATGCTCCATTGCCTCCCTGAGCCTCAGTTTCCTGAGATGAGCTGCTCAGTTCATTGCTGAGGGACCCCAGTGCAGTTTGAGGGGATGAAGTTGGGGCATGTGGTGCAGCAGCTCTCCAAATGGAAGGGACAGCACTGGGCAGAGCAAGATCACTCCATCTCTCTCAAAGGTGGACCCTCCCAGGGTGTACCCTGGGTGAGCATTCCATGAATTTCAGATGGAAAGGAGACACTCGTAGAGAGGCCAAGGGGCTAAATAGGTCAGAGGTACTCTGAACTCATGCCACAGTGCCCCGCTAGCTTTCCTCTGAAGATGGAGCCAGGACTGCCATTGGCTTTCCACCTTCATTTCATCCTCACAGCACTCCAATGGGTGTTGGACACTCTCATTTTGTGAGAGAAGACATTGAAGCAGGGAAAATTTAGTTGTGTGTTTCAGCTAAGGAGAAAATTCATCTTTTTTCTCCACAGTTAGCAAGGAGAATACAAGGATATCTTTGCCTTGATTATGAGAGAATGTTCTGGCTGAGGGGAAGCACAAAGGAATCTAGTCTGCCCTTACCCTAGGAAAAAGGCAGTTTCTTCATGGGAGCAATAAAATGGTCCGAGCAATGAAAGGGATGTTTGTGGGTGTCTTCTGCACATGCCTGTGTATGATTGGGAGATGTGGTTGGAGGTTGTGCTTCCCAGGCAGACAATGCTTACTGTGCTGCAAGCTTCTTTGGTTGGTGAGTAGCTGAGAGGTGGGGGTTTTTCCATCAGGGCACCTGGAAGTGGCCACGGGCCAGTTAAAGTATATCTAGCATTGAGGTAAGCAGGGAGAAAATAGCTCTTCCAGGTCCCTTACCCTTTACACAGTTGCCCTGTGAAAAGCCCTGGTGAAGTTTTGATGGAATTGTACTCAAGTGAATGGTCTTTCTGGGGATATTTGAATACTCTAGAATATTGAAAATTTCTACTCACAAACATGGTATGTCTTTCCACCTATCTAAAAATTTTATAGTATCTTGTGTCATACATTAATCAATTGTCTTAAAAATGTCACACATTTTCATGTTAAGGTCTTACATTAAAAAAGTTTATCACTGATTTCCATATATTTTTGAGCCATTTTTGTTTCTGAATAATGCTAGGGCTTGAAAGTGGCAGCCCATTGAAGGACAGGAGGCTTTGGAAGGAGAATTACAGGCCTTTCTAGCTTGGCCCAGGATAGTTTTGCTCTTGTGAGCCATTTTAGATAAGATATTTTCATTATATTTTTCAAGTCTGAGTACAAAATACTATGGATTTTAATATTCAGTCCTCACATTAAATGATGTTACTTTCTATTGTTATTTCTTGTGACTTGCCTATAGAGTCTTTGACTCTTTTATGTTAGCAATCACAGTATCTTCAAATAATAACAGCTTGCTGCTTCCCCTTTTTGGAGTTCATAGGAATTTGAGCATTGGAGGTGGCATTTTTCAGGGAGAAGTCCTCATCATCTCCTGGCCCCACAGTGGGTAGCCCTTGCTCCTTCCAGGGCCACCTCTATAATCATGTCATTGCTTCCCATTTACTTCCTCCTCTCTCTTTTCTGCTTCCTTTCTCATCTGCCTGCCTTCTGTCCACTTACCCTCCCTGAAAGCAGGACTCTTGTTGGGTCACTAGGCTACCATCCAACTGCTGTGACTGGACAGAACTTTTACAACAATCAGCTCTTACAAAGCTATTGGTCTCTCTGTCCTGGCTATGAAGTCTGTCACCTTTGACATGTTCTCCTTCTCTGGCTTCTATAAGAAGGTAAACTGTCTGATCATAGGGCACAGAGACCCTATCTCTGCCTGCAAGGGGCTCCTCACCTGTAGGGGGAAAAGTGTTAGTAGCTCAAATTACTATTCTTAAATCAGAGCAGAAAGTATCTGAAATGTTTCACCTCTGTAGAACAAAATAACTAGGAAATTGGAGCATGGAGTGTTTGGGTTTTCAGTTGTAAGAGAGGAGAATGAAAGAGGCAGACCACATGACTCTATTTAATAGAGATATAGACTCTCTTTCCTCCCCAACTTCAGCATCCCACAACCTTTTTCTCTAATACTGCTCTGAGGAATGGACACAGTCCTGGGGAGTGCAAGTATATGGTTCCTGCCTTCCAGACAGCAGGGACTTCCTTACTGTTCTATTGACTGGTGCTTTCACAAGTGCTACCTGCTGGGGAAACTCAAGTTTTGCACCTAGAAATTGAGTCACAGTGCCACTTGCCATCAGAATCAAACAGAAAAACTAAAGGACATCATCTGCTTTGAAAAATTCCTCACTGTCATATCAGCCTGACCTTTTCATCTTGAAAAAGCTGTGCACCATCTTGCAAGAAATGGTGTGAGAAGGAGAGACTGAATTATTATCCCAGAGATTTGGATTTCCCTGTAGCATTCAGTTCAGGATGGGTCATTCTTAGGCAAAATTTAATAAGCTGTTATTTCTGGGCTGAAATGACTTCATCTCCAGATAAAGGGAAGAAAATAAATTTTGGGGGGAAGTTATTTTTCTTTGGGGGTAATCTATGTTGTTCATTGTCATTTCATCAATGGACCAAAGTGTCCATTTCAGCTTCAAAATACCGCTTTCCTACACTTCATCTCACAAGGTATTAAGGAAGAGTGATTTTCTTTTCTTGTATTTAACTAATTGATTTAGGAGAATATTTGATAATCACATTGAGATTATTTTCTGAAATTATTGCTTGTCATGAAGTTACAGCACCAAGACCCATCTTCCATCTTATTAACATTGTTGACAAAATATTTCAATACAGAGTTATATCTATGGTTAATGACTAAAAAAATACAGTCCAGCTCGTATTATCTCTCCAACTTTGGGGAAAGCACCCCCGTCTTTGGGTTGTAAAAGAGAAGAGAAACGCTAATGACATTCTGTTGTCAGGAGCAGGATCTTCTGGGGACTGAGCAGAAATGAACTTGGCAATAATCAATATTGCAACTCAGGATGAGACTAGGTTTGAATTAATCGCTGGGGAATTATTTGATCATTGCTGGCATCTTACAGAGAAGATCTAATCCCATTAGCAAAGTGCTTTCTGCCTGGGAGGAACAGGAAGCCAAGCTGAAGTGGAAACAGGAAACCTCAATGCCTAATTAAGAAAAGTGGAGACAAACAGCCACAGAGCAACACCCCTTGCTCTCACTAATTGATCAGAGAGCTGCAGTGAAGCACAGGGAAAGCAGACCTATGTGTTCATAGTTTTGCTTATCAAATACATTTTAAAGAGATTTAAAAGTCAACTTTATTAAGGCAAAATATATGACATATGATATATATATATATAAATTGATAATGAAAAGTCTATGTTTCAAAAGCAAAAAGACTGGGTGACAGTATCCCAGGTACAGCCCAGGTGAAAGGAAGGAGGTGCCCTTCATGAAAATGAGTAGCTGAAAGAATTTTCCTTCTATGATTTCTATAGTAGCATCTTTATTACATAGAGAGAAAAAAATGAATGTGAAAAAATGTGACTTAACTGGAACATGAAATATTACTAGTACATAACATGTCCTTTCTTTCTTTTTTTGACAGTCTTGCTATGTAGTGCAGGCTGACCTTGAACTTGCTAGGTAGCCCACATTGTCCTCAAATTTGCAATCCTTCTGCCTCACCCTCCCATTTTGACAAGCATGTGTCAAAATGCCTAACTGTATGTAGCATGCCTTTTAAAACACTAATTATTATTTAAAAGGAGTTATAGTTTTATTCTGAGATTAATTCTTCAACTCTGAGAAAGAGATGTTCATAGGCTATTCATACAAATAAAATGTTGAGTTGCCATCAGTCCACTCATGGTTTTTGTACAAGTTCTGGTCAGAAGACAAAATTATGCACAGGGAAGTATGCAAAGTGTTGTGGGTTTGGTGGAGTGACTGAGAGGAGCATAGGGTTTCTGTTCTCAGGGCACACTTGCAGGGGCCATGGCTGTACCTCCATGAGCGCCTGAGGCCACCCAACCTCCTCCCTGCCGCATTGGCCATTTAACATGGCCAGCAGTCATGCTCCTTCATATTACTGTGTCGTGTCTCCCCACTTCCTTGTTTAACATATCAGTTGCTACAATTACTTTCCTGTGCCAATTGTTTTGCCTATTCATTGTTTGACTCTCTCCCTTTATTACACACACTAGAAAATAAACTTCATGAGAACAGGCAGAACATGAGAACAGAGGACCTACAGCATGTCCTAGAAGAGGAGTGGAGGTGGAGAATGCCTTCCACTTTGGGATCCTCCAAGGAGAGGTGAGAGACATGATGTTGGGACGGAGATGGAAAATATGAGAATCTTACCAGGTGAGACTCAAGGGAACACAAAGCAAGCCCAGTTGTTCTTGTAAAGGAATCTGGATTCTTTCTTAGAACATTGGAGAGTTTGAAAGGCTTCACGCGTGGAAATGTGCCATTCGATCTGTGCATTTTCAAGTGCTATCTGCTGAGGAGAGAACTGGAGGGCCAGCTGGGGATCTCCCATGTCCAGGGTGGCAAATGGCCACTGGGACCAAGAGGGGGATCAGGGGGATATCCCAAGTACTACACAGCCCTTCAGGTCCTCGGCTTCTTTTCTGTACCATTGTACTGAGAGCATGGAATTCCTTTTTATTGTCAAAAAACTCCTTATTTCTGTCTTGGAAGAAAAGAACCACCTTCCCCTAGCAGTTTTGACAGGAGGATGACCATAGGCACAGAAGCAAACCCTTTCTCCCCAGCAGAATGTTCACTGCAGCACCTGAAGCAGCAATTTCCCCCATGTTCCAGATCAGGTGTATTGTCTGTGGCTCCAGGCATGTGTGTCCAACTGGCAGAGACTGAGACTGGGAAGAACCTCTGTGGCTGGCCACACATCTCTCAGTTAGCACACCTAGACTCCCTTGATCTGCTGCTCCCCCCTCATCTATGAACTGTCCAACAGCCAGACAACTCCTAGCTTGAGCAAGCCTCCTCAACATCTTCATTATAGTCCTGGCAGAATCGGCTTTATCTTATTTAACTTTTACTCTCTCAGGTCCTTGATGGCCTGAATACAGTTTGATGATGACTGAGTGGTTGGCACCATTCCTGGAAGGTAACATATTTTAGGTACAAATTCTCTAAATCCATCACCCACTCTCCCTGGTGCCATAATTTCTATTGGAATTGTGGATTTTTCTGTAATGAGAGTATATTTAAAAGACTGATCTTAGTAAACATATAAAAAAATAGAAAGAATGAAGGGGGAATGGAGAAAAATATTCAGTAGTATGAACCAAAACCTTTTCAAGCATGTGGACCAGGCTGTGTCCCTGTGGTATCAGCTGAGAAATCTCCTGGATGGCATCTCCTTCATCAAGAACAAAGAACTAGCATAGATTGGAAGTTCACTCAACACACGGAGGCATTTCATTTTGATTATGCATCAGAATTTCATACTCACATTTGCTTATGAAAGAACTGCAACAAAGAAATAGCAAGAAAATTTATCTTCACTTATAAATAATGAAGAAAATTGTGAACAGACTTTAGATGTCAAGGCCTACCTTGAAGGCACCAATAATTTCAGTTGAACCAGTGGGAAGGGGAAGGTATTTCAGTCTGATAAAGTCACCACATAGAGGGATCTCTGGGCTTAAGGGAATCTCAGGGAACATTTTTCTCTTCTTTTCTAGAATTCCCTCTTTCATATCCTTACTGGGTGTTTAAATGATTGATATACTAACATGTTGCAAGGTTTTGAGACAACCTGCCACAAAATGTGGAATAATGTAAAAACAATGGTAATAATATTCAAACCACAAAACACAAATACTTGACAATTGCCAGAGTGATGATCTGCAGAGAAGGTGAAATGTAGGCAAGTATCCATCAGAGGTTTCCTGGCAACCACATCAGGGCTGGGGACATGGCTTCTGTTACAGAGGGAAGGGTACTGGCTTTTTCCAGGGTCAGGCATTCCTCTCACTAGATCCTGGCGGACTTAAGGGGAGAGCAATGAGTACCTCTGCAGTGTCTTTCCTCAGCAGCATTTCCAGATCAAATGGTACATGAGATCTATGCCAGGGCTCTCATTCAATCATGCCTGGAATCACTGCTTAGTGAAGGAAATTCATCAAGGACAGAAGAGATAGTCTGGCTTAGAATTTCTGAAGGGACAGATGAACTGCATGGTTTCTATAAGGACCTCCCTGAAATATCTTTTCAATCAGGCCTTACAGGTGTATTTCCAAACAATGATTTGAGGTTGATCTCCTTGGAAAGATGGAGTTTGCCCTGAGTATTGGAGTCTGATTTATATGCTTTAAGACACAGAATATAGGGTGGGGAGGCTGAAGTTCAGGTACCAGAGGGGCTTCTCTGGGCCCCTCTGTAGTCTCCTCATGGAAGTGGGGTTTTGCCGAAAACAGACTATTTTCTTACAACTTGCTCATTGCCTTCTCCAACGCTCATGCCCCATCACACAGAACCATCAGTAAGTCTCCACAGAGCGTGAGTGTGATTATGATGGTCTAGAAACTTTTGAGTAGGTTCTTTCATGTGCCACAGAAAAATCTCATGGACAATTCCACTGAGAGTTGAATTTGGAGGATGTCACGTCACTTCCTGACAGAACAAGGTTATGACCAGTCATGTACATTTTCCAGCTAACTAGACAAACCTGCATTCTGGAGCTAGTCTATGTGGACCAATGAAATTTGGGACATGTGGGAAAGGATTGCCTCTGCTTTGGAATTTCTGGTTTTGATATACTTTGTGGCACTTCAGAGATTGTAGGTTCTCCTGCCAAGAACATATTTTCAACAGGCAAATGTGAACTGTTCAGCTCACTGCAGCAAGGACATTTAAATAATGTTCTGAGAAAACTGAATTCTAAACTACACTGTTCTTAATGAAATTGTTTAGATTCTTTACAAATAATATATGAAGTTGTTCATTATTCATTGTGTCCCACAGATGTTGAATATGGGTACCAAATGAATGTGCATTTGCCATACCTCTTAGAACTTTAATGACCTGTGAGTTCTGTGGAACTATGTGTTCAATCATCGTTGGGACAAAGAAAATTTCCCAGAGATAGCACTTGCTCATAATAATTCCTCTGACGAAAAATGCTAGATGCATCTGCTTGGACAACTGTTATGAGGGGATTACATTTGTAAGTCCCAAATAAAAGGACAATTGCTCCAGTTCATCCAGCAACTTTTTTTTGTTTTTCAGCAGTACTGGTGTTTGAACTCAGGGTCTCATTCTTACTAGATATATGCTTACCACACCCCAGCCTTTTCTTTGCTTTAGTTAGTTTTCAGATAGGGTTTCATGATCCTCCACCTACATCTTCTGTGCAGTTGCTGCCACACTTGTGCCCCACTTTGACCAGCCTGTTTTTTGAGGTGTGTGTGGGGGTCTTGCTAATTTCTTTTGATACAGGCTGGCCTTGAAATGTGATCCTCCTGATCTCCATGTCCTGAGTAGCTGGGATTATAGGTATGAGACACAGCATTCTAGCTGCATGTTGATTGGATTGACTAGCTTCTCTTAAAGGGTTTTCATGCAGGAAAATAAAGTTCCACTTAGTAAACCACTTCCCTACAGTTATAATTCATTTCATTGCTCATTTTTTTTAGTAGAATGTACTATGAAATAGTGTTCACCAAGCTCTTTTCCTCTGGAACTGACAGTAGTCATTTGCGTGGTGTAGCTGGGATACAACCAACAAGGCACTCAGGACAACTTTTCTTCCCATCGGAGCCAGGATTCACACCACAAATGAACTATTAAATAGTATGATGTCTGTGATCACCTCCTATTTTAAAAATAAACACTTAGGAGTATGAGGTATTATTGAACAAACACTAACTTAGAACCATCTCTGTATTAGACACTGTCTTAATAATTTCATAATTTTATTTTGTTATTTCATCTTTCCAATAACCCTCTGAGAACAAGAAAGGTCAGATAACTCATCTCAAATCCCATACCTGGAGTGAAGAGCATCTTGTCTCCATCTGTGCCCTTGGCTGCCATGTTTTTTGTTACTGTGATAACAATAGGATTTCAAGCTGATTTTTCTACCCTACTGAAAGGGGACAAATAATCATAAATGTGGAATAAGTCCCAACATGTGCCAAAGGCAATTTTTGCTGCCTCAAAAGTTTATCATCAATAGTGAAGTAGAAAACACACATGGGTCACTGGTCAAGAAAGAATAGGACCAAGGGTTCAAAACTTTGATTTATTTTCTGTGCAAATGATGGGTGTCAGTTTCTCTTCTGTAAAATTACATTAGATTTTTTTCCATACTCCTTCACCAGTCCTAAACCTCTGAATCTTATAATCACCCTCCTCTTAGTTTCCTAAGCATTTCTTTCCACTTATCTTTATTCTCTGCTCTTTGTTCTAATCTACAATAAAATGAATTACAGGAACACGATAGGAATATCAATCTCTCTTTGATAATTCAGAAGACACTTCAGAGTTTCCCAGTGCTCTGGGTTATCATTTAAGCATTAATTATCCTTGCTTGGTTGCTAAGCAGAAGACTTCATTAATGGAAAGCTGTTTAATAGATGCCAAATGGCAGAGAGTTTTTCCATAATTGAATGGGTCACACACTAGCAACATTTGAATCACTGTGTGCCTCATGTACTTGGTCCCTTGCAGTCAGAACATGGGAGGGCCAGGTGTGAGAACCAGGTGGACTTTAGTATTTGTGGCCACATGAGGCTCTATTGACCCTAAGAATGGATGCTCCATCCACATATGCAGAAGATGAGGAAAGTCCTAAGGCTCTCCCCTGCCTTGTTATTGCGGGTCACAGGTTCACGGTACAGAGGAACCCATGCATAGGTTCAAGTGAGAGGTTTGTGTGTATAAATGTGCATATTTGAAAGTACAGGGACAGCAGAGACAGGACTAGAAGGGTGATGAAGAAGTTGTATATACTCTTTTTTTCATTGTTGTGCTGGGGGTATATCACAGCATTTACAAAAATTCTTACAATATATCAAATATATCACACTTGAATTCACTCCCTCCACCATTCCCCTTTGTCTCTCCCTCCTCCCATTCCTGAAATAGTTTCAACAGGTCTCATTTTTCCATTTACATACATGTGTATACAGTATTTGCACCCTCCCACACCCTTTCCCCACATCCTCTCCCCTCCCACTGGGGGTACCAACCCCCCAGATTGGACCTGTTCAGCTTCCTGTTCTCCAATTTTGTAAAAGACAAAAATGACGTTTTTGTTTGTTTAAGATATCTACACAGGGAGTTTCTTTGTGACATTTCCATGTATGTATGTATGTATGTATTATGACCTGAATTGGTTAATTTAAGTGAAATTGGGCGTATTTCTTGGCAAACAAAATGTCTTTGCCCTACTGGGTGCTTCTGGCCATGCCCTGGCTACAAATATCACCTACATTAGCCATACCCAGTGTAGCCAAGGCTGGAAAAAGGATAACAGTGACAGAACATCATGGAGCATGCATACCATCATGGATCTGTGTGCCAGGCAACCATGACCCACAGTCAGTGTGTACAGCATTAGCCATAGAACACTCAGATCCTCAGACCTCACAGGATCTCACAGTCTTCCTCATAGGAAGCAAGGAAGCTTGTTCTGGGGCACCATACATAAAAGGGCTCGGTACATACAGACACTTGCCATTCTCAGTTCAGCTTTGTATGAATTCTATAAATTACCATGAGATGGAATATTCTCTGTCCTCAAAGTTCTGTGGAAAAAATGCTAAGTATATATGAAAACCCATTTTACTTAAGCAAAGAGGAATCAGATGAGAGTTATTTCCTTATTTCTGGAAAGTGATATTTACTTGCCTAAAAACCCAGTGAAAACTCCCCCTGGAGTTTTCATCACCACCTGTCACAACACAATTTGATCAAACCACATGCTGAAGCTTGTTCACTCACCAAGTAGTTTCCCAACACTTCATCTTCTTCAAACCTAAAGACAATGTTCATTTTTTGACTTCATGTAACTTATTAATCATTTCTTCCTCCCTGTTATTTAGGCATTTCATAGAAACTGATAAAATGTTCTCTGAGCAAGAACTCACAGTGAGCAGCCAGCAATATTTCTGTAGGTGTCTCTTCTCATAGCTCAGCTGTTACTGCTCCCTGGGGCCTCTGTGCACATCCATTACCTGCCTGTCCAGGCAGTTATAATGATACACCAATTTCCCACAGAGACCTGGAGCTGCTCCCAGCACTGGAGGGGGTGGTGGTGAAGAAATCAATTCAAGACTGAACATTTTATGGAGCAGGATCTATGCTATACTCTGCTCTGTGCAGAATCCGTGGTGGACAGGTGCAGCCTTATTCTCCAACAAGAGAGAAACAGATTAAAAAAAAAATCACAATTCAGTATCCCACACAGGTAGGAGAGAAGACTTAGATCAATTCACACACATGAATAAACCAGAGAAAAACTAAAACAAACCATAAGCCATCATGGACACTCAGAGTTGGAGCTCAGTGGAGAGATTTGAATTTGTGGTAGACACAATATACCACCTTCCTGAAGGTTATGGCCCAGTCCAGGAAGTCAGCCTCTGTGGGGATGCCTGACCTGTTCACAGCCCAGATCTAAGGACTCAGTGATAAGGAATTGTGAAGATCTGGTCACAGAACCCAACCACAAGGACTCTATAATGCAGGGGTGTGGAGACTCTCACTGCCTAAACCCAGCTCAGCTCTGCCCAGAAGGGCCATTCCAGTTTCAGAACACCCTGCTGTTTCAGCCAACATCAGACTCCATAACTTCCTCTGCCCAGTCCAGCTTCCATCCCATAATTCCATATAAACCAGTGCTACAGGTGCTCCATAGCAAATAATTTGCAGCAGAATCAAAACCAAGGTTGTTGAACTCTAGGCCAGAAACAAGGGTAGGAAGAACACTCACAGCTGCTTAAGTGTTAGAGAAATGTAAAGCTAAGGGGGCAGATTAATCATTAAAAAAATTTTATTAGCATGCATTTGTTGTACATGTCCAAACATAGTTATTATGTTCTTTGGTTATGTTCATTCCCACCATCATTCTCCCTCCCCCTCTCCTCCCTATTTAAAATGATTTCAACAGGTTTCATTTTTCTATTTTCACACAAGTATGTAAAGTACATCAATCATATTCACCCTCCTTTATCCTCTTCTCCCTAACAAGGTCTGTTTTACATTCCTGTCCTTCATTTTTTAAGTGTATATTCATTGTTCAAAGGGAGTATGCCATGGTAATTCACCCATGAATATACTGCACTTTAGTCACATTAACCCTCTCCATTATTCCTTGCCTGTCCTCTTACCCCCTATAATTTCACAGCTTTCAGTGAGTTTCATTATGCCATCTTCCTACTTGGATGCAATGCATTTTGAGATCATTCACTCTCTATCATCCTCTTTTCTAATCCCTCTTTTGACAGGAGCAAGATTATTTCTGGGCAGAATCAGGCCCAAGGAAATCTCAGAGTGGGGAAATGTGACCCCTACCTTTTCTGTTCTACAGTCAAATCTACTGTTAGCATCACTGGGGAGTTTCAGCAAGTTCAGTCTTCAAAGATGCTTGTGGCCTGATTTGGAGCACAGATTCTTTTCTTTTTTCTTTTAAGCATAACTGACCCATTGTTTGTCAAATGTTAATTTGGGATTTATTGTTCCTTCTCAAGGGCAACCTCCATGCCAGCCCCATTATGTGTCATTTCTCTTGTTTTGGACCCTGCATTGCTCTCTCACTGGGGGACTGTGAAAGCCAGCTCAAATCTCCAAACTATCAGTCATCACAGCCAAATTGCTTCTACCTAAAAATTTCATAAAAAGATTTCAACTTTATTGTTCAGACCATTCATAAAAACACAGTTATATCTCTACGGAAAGTATCCTGGGAGTCGGTCTAATTTGATATAGTATCTAGAGTGGTCTAATCTCCATTTGAGACTGATTACTTTACAGTTTTGAGCCCATTCTTACTTGCTAATTTCAAACTTTTCTTGGAATTTTAATAACCTGTCATTTGACTTACCCATATCTGCTACCATTCTCAAAGGATTTATCTCGACAAATGTAGTTTTTAATTTATTTTTTAAGTTAGTGAAAATTAAAATTAACCTTGATCTAAAAAATTTTGCAATAATCATTTACTTATTCCTGGATTTTCCTAATCTCAGGATAGAAATTTTTGGTAAAAACCTTCATTTATCAAAAAATATGGTACCCTTTCTCAGTTTTTAGCCCCCTGGCCTTCTCTGAGAAAACTCCTTTGACCAAGCTTCTGTCAACCCCTCTGAGGTCCTTCTCAGCAAAGCCTCCCTTCAGCCAGATCAGTTCCAGCAAAGAATCCTCCTCAGACATCTTATCAGGAATTTCCCATCCTTGATATCTGACCAAGTTTCTCATCTGCCACCCTTGATATCATTGTTCTTGACCTGCTTTTAGCAAGAATTCTGTTAAGCCAGTTTAGCAAGAATCCTGAAACCATTAATATTGATTCAAGTTCTTAGTAATTTTCCCATTCATCCCCTTACTCTGCTCATTGATATAAATTCCCAGCTGTCTTTGCTATACCTAGAATTAAGTTCAATTACTTGCTCCTATTGCATTATTCTTGAATAATAATGTCTTTCTTGTCATTTTTAACAAGTGTCTGGTGAATAACTTCTCTTTAACACTTCTTTGCTCAAACCAATGGTCTCAGAGTCTGGGAGATGCAGACCACACACAGATGCATTTGTGTTTATCCACATACCTCCATAGCTTTCCACACCTGGAACATGCTACTTACGTGCTTAAGGATCATCATTGCTGAGCTGCAGTATAGAAAACAAACCTCCCAGATGGGGAGAATTTGGTACTGATGGGGTTCTGCATGACCCCAAATCACTTCTCATTCCACCTATTGATATGCTTTTATACAATTCTTTACTTGCTTTGGTACTTCACGTAATAGGTCCCAAACTGAAGGACCCATTAGCATTTTAAGAGCTCTTGATAATGAATCTAAGTGAAAATAAAGAAGCCTCACAAAGGAATTTCAGTCAAAAACACACTGCTGCTCTGCTTTCTACCAGGAAGTCACACAATTGGTAGAAACTCTTCCAATAGGCATGTTTCAAATGGCAGACAAGTATCTTGACAAATCACAATGACCAAATATTAATGCTAAAAATACTGTTCCTCACTCTTCATATAATTCAATTAAAATGATCTCTTTGGTTCTCAGCATTAAAAGGAGATTAGCACTGACCTAAAGACAATGATGCTACAAACAAAATTCCCTAGCTAACTGCTTGGATGCTCTGACTGTATCATGTTATAACTATACTATTCTTTCCTGATTTCATCTTCATTTAAGTGGTGCCATCGACTTCCCACATAGCTTATCCAAACCCCAAGAAACATAGAAACTGGAGCCCTCTGCATAATGTCCACTAAGAGAATATGGTCATGTCTCTAGAAAATTTATGTGAAAATCCTCCTCAGGGATCAGTAAATGAGATCATAGAAAAAAAAATCAAATTGTCCAGACAAAGAACCTTGAAAGCAGAAAAAGAGAACTGATTCACCATGTGTAGGCAGTCCTCAGTAAGGTTAGTACCTGAGTTTACAACAGAAACCATGAATGCTGGATGCCAGTGAAATGCAATTTCAAAATACTCAAAGGTTATTAAAAAAATAACCACTGTCTATCAAAATTTCTACACCAGGAAAGCTATCCTTCAAACATGAATGAGAAGTTGAAATGGTCATATTTATTTTGAAAACAGAGACTTGTCACTAGCAGACATAGTTTATAAGAAATACTAAAAACATACCTTTATGATTAAATTAAATGGCACATAAAGAAATTAAGAGCACTGGGAAAGGTAAAACAGATAAATATGAAAGACAGTACAAAAGCAATTTTGCTTATAACACTTTTTTCCATTTGATTTAAAATACAACATAAGATGATAATTATAAAGTTGTATGATAATTATAAAATTTAAAATTATATAATTACAAAATCACAATTATAAAACTGAATATAATTATTAAACTGTGGGCTTATAACATATAAAGATGTAATTTCCATGACAATAATAGCATCAATCAGGGGAGAAGGAATGGAACTATTTAGGTTAAAATTTTTATTTGTTATTAAAATTAAGTTGGCATTAATCCAAACTAGATTGTTATAGAATTAGATGTTAATTATAGTTTCCACACTAATCATTAAGAAAATACCTCATAGTTTTGTAAACTAACAAAATTGACATACTACACTAAAAATATATCTATTCAAGGCAAAAGAGGTCAATAATAGATGAATTAGAAGAACAAAAAAATGAGACATTAAGAAAACAAAGCAAAATGAGAGATGTAAATCTCACCTTATCAGTAATTACATTAGATATAAATGTTTAACCATTCTAATGAAAAAGAAAAATTAGAAAAAATAAATGAAAAAAACCCCAGGATCCAATTACATGCTGGCTCCAAAAGATGTACTTTAAGTTCAAGTAAACAATTTGAAAATAAAGGAATGGCAAAAGATTTATAAACAGAAGTTAAAGGAAACTAGGAGAATTTATACTAATATGAAAAATATACTTTAAGACAAGATCTTGTCACTAGAGACAAAGTCTGATGTTTTATGAAGATGAAAGTGTCAACCAGGCAGGAAGACACACAGCAATCATAAAAACATGCACCAAAGAACACAGGTCCAAAACTGAAAGCGAAAGCAGATTTTATTGAAGGGAGAAACACAACTTAAAATTAATAGTGGAAGACTTTGATATGCCACTTTCTGTAATAGATAGAAATAATACAGAAGAGGAAAGTTTTATGACTTACTTCTCAATTGCAAAACATACTAGAAAGTTACAGTAATCGTCACAGTGTGGGACTGGCATAAGGGCAGACATACAGATCAACAAGATGAAATTGAGAATTCAGAAATAAACCCTTACCTATGTTTATTTAATTTTTGACACGGTGCCAACACAACAAAGTAAGAAATGTCTTTTCAAAAAAAAAAAGATAGCATTTGATGTCTTCAATGCAAAGGAACTAATGCAGAAACTTTAAAGCAACAGAGGCCAATAGAAGGGAACCAGGAACTAGAGAAAAGGTTAGTTTGAGAAGAATCAATTTAGAAAGTAACACATATGTACATGGAAGCAATACTAGGAATCTCCCTATATAGCTATCCTTACCTCAACTAGCAAAAACCCCTGGTCCTCCTTATTAATGTTTATACTCTCTCTTCAACAAAATTTAGATAAGGGCAAAAGAGTTTCTGCCTGGAAGCGAGGGGGTGGAGGGAATAATGACCCAATCATTGTATGCACATATGAATAAAGGAAATTAAAAAAAAAGAAATGTCTTTTCAACAAGTCACCCTGTGATAAATGGAAGTCCACATTCAGAATACCCTACCTTGCACTGTGTGAAAAGTAACTCAAAAGATAACTCAAATTATAAGGGAAGTATAAGCATTAAAGTTATAAAACTCTTAAAATATAATAAAGCATAGGTGTAAATCTGCATAAGAGTGGACTAGACAATATGTTCTGAGATATGATACCAAAATCCCAAACAACAAAAGAAAAAAAAAGATGAACCACATTTTTAAAAACCTATATACATCACAATATACCATTGTGAAAGTGAAAATACTGCATACAAGGTGGGAGAAATTTTTGCAAACTACATATCTCAAGGAACTTGTATCCAGAATAATTAAGGAATAAACCTCAATTACAAAAAGTCAACTAAGCCAATTTTAACATGAGCAAGATATTTCAATAGACATTTCACCCTAAGAGATATACAAATGGCCAATAAGCACATGCAAATGAAACCAACAATGAGATACTATACCATAGCCACCAACACAAAGTAGAGGAATGAGTTATATAGGGGCAAAATTTTAGTATGTTATAAAAATTAAGTTGTTATTAGTCTAAGCTAGATTGTTATAAAATTGAACTGTTACAAAATTGGGCATAAGACAAAATATCTGAAAAACTACAAGTGTTGAGTGGAGAAATAACCACTCCCCCAACGTTGTGGGTGGAAATGTAAAAGATGCTTAGGAAAATAGATTTCCAGTTCCTAAAAATGTTAGACATACAGTTATGGCATTTCCATTCCTAGATGTAGACCTAAGTGATTTGAAATCTAAACTGCCAGAAAAACATGTAGACAAATATTCATAGGTACTTTATTCATCATGAGCTAAAATTGTGAACAATACAAATGTCTATCAGTTGGTGATGGATAGAAAATATGTACAACAGAATATCATATACAATAGAGTGTTATTCAACCCTAAAACACAATGAAGTATGAAAACATGCTACAACATGTTTGAATCCTGAAAACATCATGTTAAATAAAATAAGATTGACACAGAAGGGCACATGTTGTATGATTCCTTTTATGGAATATCCAGAATAGTACAATCACTAGAAACAGAAGTAGATTGGTGATTGCCGTGGGTTGGTATGAGAATGGGATGGAGAATGGGTGCTAATGGGCATGGGGTTGCATTTGTGATAAAAATGTTTAGGGATTAGATGATGTTGGTGGATCACAAATTTTTGAGTAAGTTAAAAGTTACCTACTTTAGGACATTAAAGCTCATCTTTTAAAAAAGAGTAAGTAAATAAAAATTATGTCATAAGTGGGCATAACTCAGCAGTAAGATCATTAAGCAATTCTAAATGTATATGGCATATGTAAATATGAAATTTAATTTTGATATTGTCACGTTTTTAGAATTCACAAGAGTGAAGGGTCTGGGACTGTGGCTCAAGCAGTAGAGCACTTGCTTAGCAAGCACAAGGTCTTGAGCTCAATCACCAGAACCAATACCCCCCAACACACATCAACAATCATCAGAAGCTTGAGATTATATAATAGGAACTAAGACACTGCTTATATATGTAAAAAAGCACTGACTCCTCACTTGGGTCCACATGATAACTAAAAGCAAATGGCAAAAGTTAATGAAAAATTAATTGAAAGCATGGCATTGCTGACTTCATTTTGCATCTGTCTTCTTTGTCTTAAAACTTTGGGTCAGATTCCTGCTTAAGTCTGCACATAATCATGCTAACCAGTTAAGAAGTATCTGTTTAGAAACTGGTGATACTTACCTACCTCATCCCTTTTCAGGGGCTGAAGGCACAAAGGAAACTGCGGCATCTCACTGTCAGCTTTTCCAATGTCCTGTTCCAGAATCCCCCAAAGCACTGTCTGGCAGTCTCCAGTCACTCTCCTAGACCTGAAGTCATCATGGATTCCAGGAACAGCAGAGTTCCAGAGACAGATCACCCCATGATGAGAACTCCCCCAACCAGGAGCAATCATCTCATGGGAACCAGATTTTCACCTTAAGCAATGAGGACTTCTGCAGGTGGCCTTGAAGGACCAGAACTGAGATAATGATCATCCGGCCACATTTTGACCATGACTGCTTAATCGTGCACACCTCTTGCTCTCTACCCTAATTTTTCCTCTGTTTAAACCTAAAATTATGTTAGTACCCCAAAGATGGACCAAAATGCTTACTTTTCATCTTCCCAGCATAGTTAGGTTTATGAAAATCCTTTTCTACCTTTTCACCATTAGTTCCATTTGCTTTTATTGCAGCAAGCTTCTAGACTTGATGTGTTGGAACTATTTATTAGGCAACTTAGGTTAAGATGCCTACAAATTATGTATATGACATTCTGGAGAAGGGAAGACCATAGCTACAGAAACAAAATCCCTGGATGCCACTTTGAGTTGGAGGTGGGAAGATGAATTGACTTCACAGGAGCCCACGGAAACTCTCAAGGTGGTAGTCTGTTCTGCACTTGATTGTGCAGGTGCAGGATGGTGTTAATTTGTCAGAACTCACAGAACCTCACACCCAAAAGTCTAAGTGCTACTGTATGTAAATTATATCTCAAAAATCTGACATTGAAAATCAGTTTGATAAACAACATCCTTGTCTCACTTGTGGGTGAGAGATGGAGGATAAAGGCAACCCATGCCAGCTGTCAGAATAAGATACACAAAATCCCAAAGCCCAGGACTCACTGCCATGCGGATGCCCTCACAGGTCCACATACAGCATCTTTCCTCTTCATGCCTACATCCTCCCAGCAGCACAGGGCAGCTCCTTGCCACTCATATGGACTGAGACCTTCAATACCATGGAGCTTTGACATGAAAATCAGCCCTCTTAAATATAATTTCTCCAGTAAGTATGCAATAAATCCTTTTAGAAACTGTTCTTTTCAGTGGCTTTCCACTTCAAGAGAAGAAAGGAAATCTAAAGAAAGATAAATTAATAGCATATATTTAGCAAGAAATGTCACATTGGTGCCTTGTGAGATGAGAAGTCATGACTATTACCACACACACAGAAAGCTTCATCTCTTTTTTATGTGGGTACCAAAGTACAGTTTATAGTCAGTAGATTCAGAAAGCCAGGAAAAGAGATGGTAGGTTGTCAGACCTTATCTCAGAGGACCCAGGAATGAAATTCTGGCTGGTCGACCAAAACTTTTAGATGCTCAGGTATAATCACAGAGATCTGTCTACAGATACCATAGGAAATGAGTCAATCTAGGCTGGATCTTCCCTCCAGCAAAACACAAGTCCCTCACTGAATACACAAACAGAAAAGTATGAGTCAAAAACATATGAATAGTTGAAGAAGGGCAGATAATTGAAATTAGGCAGGTAGTCACCATGTTCTGACTATATACATCTCAAGACCTGATTTTTAAATTAGCATTTTAGTAAATATCATTACAATTTTTATGTGCCTGGTACCATATCTTGTGTTTACAGCTATCAAGCCTTAGTCTGTTGAAAACAATATTGGTGGAGTAGGTATTATAATTATTTCCATAATGAAATTATTTCCTATTGAAACATAGGTGAATAAATGACTTTTGTAAAATCACAAAGCTGGTAAGTAGCAACATCAAAATTTGAAATTAGTCAGTCCAAGTCCATCACCCTCTTCTTTATTACTATGCTGCCTTCACATGTTTACATTAAAATGTTTTGCATACTTATGCTTATGTGCACATAGATAGGTAAAAGTATTAATGATCAAGATCTATAGATGAAAAGAGGGATAGATGAATAAATAATTGAAGTAATGGAGAAAAGGTCAAAAGAAAGAGTAAGGAAGTGGATGAGTGGATGAAAAGAAGGAAAGTGGGGAAGAATGAATTAGTAAATATACATATGGATGGAGGGACAGAGGGAAGAATGGAGGATAAAAGAGGTTAGTAGGTACATAAATGGATGGATGAATTGATTGATGGGCTGGTGAATGGATATGAATGGAGGAAGATTCAGAAGGAGGGAATGAAAGGGGATGGTTGGAGGGAAGCATACAAGGAAGGAGGGAATGAGAAGTAAATTGGATCAACAGAGGAAGAGAAGAAATGGGGGAAGAAAAAGGAAGGTAGCAATTGAATAAAAGAGGATAGGTGCCAGAATTGAGATAGGACGGGCTGAATGAATGGATGGTTGACACAAAGGTAGATATATGAGTTAAATATTTACTGCTAATATGTTTTTTGACTTAAAAGTATGAAAACAAGGGAGTAGTGCAACAAATAAAAACCACAAAACTCTCAATTTAGAGCAACTAACAATACTAAGCACTTAAAATCAGACATTATTCTTAATGCAGTATCACTGAGTTTTGAAGTCAACAAAACAAAGCCCTGATTAACCCACAGTTTTAAGAGAAAGAGGGAAAGTGAAGGAGAAAAAGGAGTAGGTGCCAACCAAAAGAATTGTTACCACAGAGTCTATTGTTTGCTTCAACAAATAATCCTTGCCTCCCAGATCAAAATAATGAGTTGTGGGCATCAAAGTAGTGCTGAAACATCACCAAAGCTAAGAGAAAGATCTAGGGTCAGAGAGGAAATGGCCAAGCCAGTAGGAAGGAGTTAGCCTTGGCTTTTAGAGCTGCAGTTACTATCAAGGAAGGTCCTACTCCAATAAGATCTGGGGGAGCACAGTAAGGGGATGGATACTGAGATTAGGAAAAGTGCTTAGATTAAGCATTGTATAGCCAGTACGACAGTTGCAAAATGTTACAGAACTGATGTTCAATCATGAGTGGACATCTAGGAACAGTGATTACTATTTGACATCCCAGTTGTAGATGTATACATTCATATAAAAAAGCCCCAAAGCACATTATTCTTGTTTTAGTAGGAAGCCATGTTACCCTTGGATGCTCAAACAAATTAGCCATACTGCTACAGTCACTAAAGACAATTTGAAGGAATGCTGTACCTGTATCTTTAGGATACTCAGAGAGAAGATGATGCACAGTCTAACAAAAATAACGATAATTGAAATTTTGTGTAATATTAAGCTAACTGTTGCATCAGTTAGCTTTTGCTGCTTAACAAGTTTCCCCCAAATAGACCAGCTTTGCAAGACAATGATTATTAACTTGTGATTGCAGGGATTAATTGGATGGGTCTTTTGGTCTAATCTGGCTCAGTTGACCTCTGTTGGGCTTGCTCATGTGTCTGTAGTCAGCTAGTGGGCTGATTAATCACTCGGTAATACAGAGGCCTTTCTAATATAACTGGTACTCTGTTTGCCAGGCAATAGAGGTGACCAGGCCATATGTCTCTCCCCATCCAACAAGCTAGCCCAGACTTGTTCAAATGGCAGTGGTTGAAAGAGTCCAAAAATTGCAAGATAATAAGCCTCAGATTATGTCATGTTTGCTTATGTTCCATTGGCCAAAGCAGGTCACATGGCCAATACAGACTTAAGTCACAGAGAGAAATAAAGTCTGGCTTTTGAGGAGAAAGAGCTGCTGGGTCACATAACAAGGGAGGCACAGAGGAGAATCTGTGGTCGTTTTTCTAATCTGCCACTTATATGGGTGATATGGTATTTATCATTTATGCATGTAGATCCACTAATTAAGATGCAAAGTAAATCCAACTGTTTGTAAGCACATTCAACTATTCTCTGTTCTAGTGTATTTTAACAGTTTGATTTTTATAAAACCCATCTGAGAGTTGATGATCTCTATACCTTCTCTTTTAAAGATGCACATGCATATTGGCAAACTTCTTCCTCAAATGCAGGTTTACAAAACATGTTGTGAAATAACCAGTCTGTACTCCTCAAAAATGTTGTAGAGATTCAACTTGATATGACTACAGCCATGTTATGTTCTAACAGCCATTATGACCCTGAGTAATCCTTGTCAGTTTTTCCTGATATCTCCAGCAAACCACAAGTAGACAAAACTATTAGAGTAGTATGTGGAGCTTTCCAGCCACACCTGGCTACTGGGATGGGTCTGACCTTGATATTATCCTAGGACAAACCAGGTGCATTCCAGCCAGGATGAAGTCACTTTTGTTCTAACCCATAAACATGCCTCTCCTTTGGACCCAGATTATGGGAATCCAGTTGTTCTTTCTGCTAACCAGGAGCACACTTCTGTCAGGTAGTGCCCCCCAAAATTGCACTTGGTTGCCATTCTGTGTCTGCCTGCCTCTTTCTAGAGTCCCAGGTCACCTTGGGACTGACTGGTTCTCCTACTTTAGGAACAGAGTGTTCTGTAACAAACATCAAAGTTGAAAGACAGAAAGAAAGACTAAGAAAGTATTCTAGATTAAAAGAGACTGAAGAGATACCTCAACTAAATGCGGCACAGGATCCTAGATTGTGCTCTGGACTGTGAAGAAAGAAATAACTCCAAGTTGCCTAACACATTAAGTCCCTGGGTTTAATACTCAGCACCACAATAAGTAAGTTAATTAATTAATAAAATGATGTAAGCGATATTGATATTGTGTAGGCTGCATAATGATGCTACTAAGATATTTACATCTTTATCCAAGGTTGCATGAACATGATAACCTTATAAAGCAAAAGAGGTTTGCAGATGTGATTAAATAAGGTTCTTGAGGAAGGATGTTATCTGGGATTTGGGAGGAATGGGGCTAAACATAATTGAAGAGTCCTTGTAAGAGGGAAGCCACAAGCAGGTGCCAGTTGCTCATGCCTGTAATTCTAGCTTCTCAGGAGGCAGAGATAGGAGGATTGAGGTATGAAGCCAGTCCTGGGCAAATAGTTCATGAGACCCTAACTTGAAAAATCCCATCACAAAAAAGTGCTAGTGGTTTGGCTCAGAGTGTAGGCTCTAAGTTCAAACCCCAGTACAAAAAAAAAAAAAAAAGAGGCAAGCCACAGTGTCTAAGGAGGGGAAAGGTGATGGGTGAAGGAAGCAAGAGATTGGACTGTTGTGAGGATGAGAACAAGAGCTAGGGAATGTGGAAGGTCCTGGAAACCGAAACAGGTGCCAAATGGATCTATGTGAGCCAGCAGAAGGATCTGAGACCTGCCAATGCTTTGAGTTTAAGTTTCTGATGTCCAGAACTATAATAGCATAATTATTGCTTTAAACAACTAGATTTGTACTGACATTCTATAGTGCCACTGGGAAACTCACACAGATGGTAACAGTAATTGGCAAAAGTGCATATGAGCTGTGGATGAGATAATTATACCAATATCAGATTTTCTGGTTTTGGTAACTATACTGTATGTAAGGAGAAGTCCTTGTTTTTAAATACTGCACTGTAAAGTCAATAAATGTGAATAGGCACAAAGTCTCTAATTTTCTTTCTAATGGTTCAGGGAAAAATACATGAGTACATGGATGTACATATATATATACATATATACCTTTAATGATATAAGTTATATGTATGTGCATATATGATACCTTGCATATAACATACAAATATATGTGTGTAGATGCCCATCTATGTATTTTTGGGACATAAATACATATTCACATCTTCTACATAGATATCCAAAATATGCATGTATGTTATTCACGTGACATACCTAAAATTCAAATTATATGTTGCACAAGATATTTAAAACCAAAACATATGTGTAAATATTTTTTGAGAGAGAATGATAAAGCAAATGGAGCAAAATGTAAACAAGTAGTAAATTTCAGTAAGTATATAATGGAAGTTCTTTTTTATTGTTCTTGCAACTTTTATGAAAATTTCAATTACATTAAAATATAATATTATCCACAAAACCAATTTGGAAACCTTGGGAAAGTAGAAAAATCAATTACAGGACTTATGAGTAGCCTGAGGTCTAGCTCTGAACCCCAAGTCAAGCATGCCTGGCCTTCATGTCATATTCAGAAGTGATGAGTAGGGATCAGTTTAACAACCAGCATTTTTCCATACATTTCTGTGGGTCTGAAGGGATATTATTATGTCTGGATGTACAGTTACATGGACATTCCTCATGCTTCTTTCCCAGGGTGTATTAAGCTTCAATTCACTCCAGTGAGCACTTCCTTCAAAAAACTCAATGAGCTTTGTTAAGTCCATTTGCCAGAGGGTAGGATGGGACCTGATGGTGTTGAGAAAAATGTAGTGTGCCCCCATCCCTGGGCAAAGGCACCACTCTTGTCTCTGAAATGTGTTTGTTCCCTGGCTTATGTGATGTTCTGTTATATCTGGACTATGTGGGGTGGGCACTAGGGAATTGCAGCTATGCAGGTGTGCTAGAGCTGGGGTGGGAAGGATATAATTGTTTGAACCTAAGATGATTGCTAGATTTTTGCAATACTGGGGATTAATCACAGGACTTCCAGCATGCTAGGCAAATGTATCCAGCCCTTTTGTTTATATTTTGTTTTGGAAATAGGGTCTCACTGACTTTGCCCAGGCTGGTCTTGAATTAAGGGTTCTCCTACCTCCACCTCCAAAGTAGCTGGGATTACAGGAAGGTACCACTATGCTAGTTTAATTACTAAATATTGATTACGAATTTTTCCCTTTCCAATATTTAACTTCTTCAAGGAAAAGGCAAAATCTTAAACTTTCTTTGCATATCTTATTCAACTGACATGATATAAAATATCAGCAAATATTTGTGCATGACACTAGACACTTAAGAAATCATGCATACAAAATATACAAACCCTTAAAATCCATAGAAGATAAAAAAGTCAATATTGTGCTGTAGGAATATTAATATTGTATCATATTTTGTACTTGGAATAATGAAAATATGCCTCTGAGAACATTATCACAAATGTGACTGTTTTCTAGTTATAACTTTTGGTTTTATTTTTGGAATTTATAAATTCAGATCAAGTGTTTCAAGAGAAACACTACATTTCCTGGCATAATCACTACCTCTACATTTTCAAATCATAGCCTTTCTCACATGTACCATGATTTTTTATGTCCCTGTAGCTCCATCTCCCCATCTTTAAATAACATATTTGACAATTAGTGACAATTATTCTAGATGGTTGTTACCCATAGCAAGGAAAAAGTAACAGCAGAAGGAAATAAAAGCTTGTTAGATATAAGTAAATATAAAAAAGTGGCTGTTTCCAAGCTATAGAGGTTTTCTGTTTTGTTATATATTTTCAGACAATTGCCTTCTAAATTCCTTGGCACATTTAGATATTCTCAGTCTAAGGCAGAAGATTCTTGGGTCCTGCCTTCTGAGAAGCGCTGTGTTTCCTAGGTCATACAGGCTTGTTTCTATCCAATTTCCTAATCTGTGCTTGCTCATCATAGTTCTCTGACCAGGAACGTACACCTGAGAAGCTGGCCTTTGGTTATGCAGTCATTTAAATGATTTCCCTATGACCTTAATCCACACAGGTAGATCTGATACTCCAACTGATCCTATTACCTTCTCATAACTCCCCCAACGGTAATCAGGCTTGCTGTCTTCCTTTGCTTTGAGCACAAAGTTGGTTCCACCGAATGGATAGGTATGGCCCAGCATCATGCTCCAGTTATTCACCAACCTTGTACTTCTCTCACCTTTTATTTAATAGAGATGTTATAGTCAGCTTTCCATCACTGTGACAAATATTGGAGAGAATCAATGTATAAAGACAAAGGATTAATCTGGCTCACAGTTTCAGAGATTTCAGTTCAGATCATTCAGCATTGTTGCCTTTGGGCCCGTGGTGAAGCAGCACATCATTGCAGAACACATCGCAGAGGAACTCACTCATCTCATGGCAGCCAGGAAGCAATGACAGAGAGAGGAAGAGATTTAGGTCCCAATAGCCACCAAGTGCATGCCCTTGTGGGCTTAACTTCCTCTCACTGGTACCAACCTCTTAAAGTTTCCACCAACTTCCAGGAGTCCCACAGGCTAGAGACCAAAGTAATAACAAATAGGCCTTTGCGATTGATAACTAGATTATATAGGGAACTTAAAAAACTAAATTCTCCCAAAATTAATGAACCAATAAAGAAATAGGCAAGTGAACTAAACAGAAATTTCTCAAAAGAAGAAATTCAAATGGCCAAAAAACACATGAAAAAATGCTCACCATCTCTAGCAATAAAGGAAATACAAAGTAAAACCACACTAAGATTCCACCTCATCCCTGTTAGAATAGCCATCATTAGCAACACCTCCAACAACAGGTGTTGGTGAGGATGCGGGGAAAAAGGAACCCTCTTACACTGTTGGTGGGAATGTAAACTAGTACAACCACTCTGGAAAAAAATTTGGAGGCTACTGAAAAATCTAAACATTGATCTACCATATGATACAGCAATCCCACTCTTAGGGATATACCCAAAAGAATGTGACACAGGTTACTCCAGAGGCACCTGCACACCCATGTTTATTGCAGCACTATTCACAATAGCCAAGTTATGGAAACAGTCAAGATGCCCCATTACTGATGAATGGATCAAGAAAATGTGGTATTTATACACAATGGAATTTTATGCAGCCATGAAGAAGAATGAAATGTTATCATTCGCTGGTAAATGGATGGAATTGGAGAACATCATTCTGAGTGAGGTTAGCCTGGCCCAAAAGACCAAAAATCATATGTTCTCCCTCATATGTGGACTTTAGATCAAGGGCAAACACAATAAGGAGATTGGACTTTGATCACATGATAAAGCGAGAGCACACAAAGGAGGTATGAGGATAGGTAAGACACCTAAAAAATTAAATAGCATTTGTTGCCCTCAATGCAGAGAAACTAAAGCAGATACTTTAAAGCAACTGAGGCCATAGGAGAAGGGGACCAGGAACTAGAGAAAAGGTTAGATCAAGAAGAATTAACCTAGAAGGTAACACACATGTACAGGAAATTAATGTGAGTCAACTCCCTGTATAGCTATCCTTATCTCAACCAGCAAAAACACTTATTCCTTCCTATTATTGCTTATACTTTCTCTTCAACAAAATTAGAGATAAGGGCAAAATAGTTTCTGCTGGATAGTGAGGGAATGGGGGGGAGAGGGAGGGGGCGGGGGAGTATGGAAGGGGGTGGGGGAAGGGGGGAGAAATGACCCAAACCTTGTATGCACATATGAATTAAATAAATAAATAAATAAAACAAAAAACAAACAAAAAAACCCCAAATAGACCTTTGCAGGACATTCAAAATCCAAACTATAAGAGATGGTTATGGTCAGGTCTGTCTTTCCCAGAGGATTTGGTCTTGAGAAGAAGGACTCAGTTATGCACTCTGGTGCTCCTTTTCTCACATGTTGGGCAAACACAGGGACGCTGCTCTGTCTCCTGCACCACCCAGGCAGCACAAAGCCCTGTCTCTATTCGTAGGAACCAATTGTAGACATCTACTGTTTATTCTCCAAAAGCCCAGACTGACCTTAATCTGCAAGGCAAAACAAACCAAGTCCTCTTAGCAACCTCTCTACTCAGTCAAGAAAACTGTCAATATGGAGACAGTTATTACAGAAATCCACAGTAGGGGGAAAACCAACCCTTGATTGGACTGTGCACGTGCTTCCTCGACTCCATCATTAAAAGAAAAATGCTTCTTATTTGACATTTTAATTTATGAAATCAATTCAAATTTTCATAGTAAATGAAACAAAGCCAATGGTGTATTTTAAATCATGTTCTACCCACCCTTCCCCCGCATCCCATCCTTCCATACACATATTCCCTCTCCAAGCCCCTTTCCCAGTTCAAATATATGCACACACCCGAGCACATGTCTCTGAGGCATTGTCTTTATTTTTATTGGGACAAAATATGTTTGACATAGGATTTACCATCTTAACCATTTTAAGTGTACAGTTTAGTGGCACTGAATTCATTCACATTATTGTACAACCATCATCATCATCCATCTCCCAAAACTGTTTAACTATAACCACTTAACTACAATGCCTCCTGTCCCCTCGTCTCAGCCCCTGAAAACCATTATTCTCCTTTACTCTGTATGAATTTGACTACTATAAGTACCTCATATAAGTAGAATCACATATTTTTATTCTTTTTTTTTTTTGGACTTACTGCCATTTGAACTCAGTGCTTCACACTTGCTAGGTAAGCATTCTACTATTTTAGCCACATCTCTAGCACTTTTTATTCTGACTATTTTGGAGCTACAATCTCCCTTTTTGCCCAGACCAGCCTGTACCACAATCCTCCTATTTTAGGTTTCTTGTCTTGTTGGGATGACAGTTTTTGTCCAGCTTTATTGGTTGAGAAGGGGTCTTCCAGGCCCATGCCGGCCCAGAAATATATCCTTCTGATCTCAGCTTCCCACCATAATTGGGATGACAGATGTGTGTCATCAGTACCCAGTACTTGCTTGAGATGGGGTCTCACTAACTAAGAGAGACAGTTCAGGCTAAGCCTGAACTATGATCCTCTCAGTCTCAGTTTCTCAAGTAGCTAGGAATACAGGCATGAGTCCCCATCACCTGAATTAATTTCTATGTTTTTGGGTGAATCATTTCACTTAGCATAATGTTCCCAGGTTCTCTTATGTAGTAGCATTTATGAGAATTCCATTCTTTTTTAGACTGAATAATATTCCATTGTTTGGATAACATATTTGGCTTATCCATTTAAGAACACTTCAGTCAATTCTGTATCTTGGCTATTGCTGTCATGAACTTGGTATGCAAGTGTCTGTCCTAATTCAAATCTTTTTTTGTATATGCTCCCAAGTGGAATTGCTTTGCTGACTCATCTCTGTACTTATTCAGAGTGAATGGAGAAAGTTCATAAATATGTTGGTTTTATTGTCTAGTGATATACCTGTGAAATTACATATCACAATGCAGTGATTTGTAAAATGGTACATCCAATGGAGAGTGGATGATATGGAAAAGAGAAAGTTTGGAACTTTAAAAATTCTAGACCCCCTGAATGTAAGGCAATCAAAGGAGACCCCTTTGGAGGCAGGAGAGGCCAGAGGAGAAACTACATCTCAGCTACATTATCACCAGAAAATATAGTGCTTGGGGATACATATGAATTCATTTATCCAGTGACCCAGTCATTTAGTAAGTAATTTTTTTAACCCTCACTAGGAAAGGGGTGCATTTAGAGGATGGACAGCATGAGGGAAGGGTTCTTTGAGTGTTCCTCCCTTCCTTATGGCAGATAATACCAGTCAGTAATGACACACCTTCCCATTTACCTCACTGATGAAATGACCCATGATTCACACTGACTTTCAATACAAGAAGACTATTTCAGCCTCAGGGTGTTGATAAAGACTCACAGTCATGAATGGTGAAGCAAATTCACCAGGACACAGGTCATCATCAAACTGTTCCAAGAGGCATCACATGTCTTCTCTAGGCTGGATTCATTAGAACAGGATCACAGCACAGTTGATTCAAAGGAGAGTGGATGTCAATAACCCAGATTTCATATGAGACCAAGTCATGTTTGCAGATTTGTAGTGTTTAACAAATTAGGAATTGCCTTCCTTGAGCATTACAAATTGTGTGCTTGCATCACGTAGGAGCTGAGTCAATGCCCATGAGCAGAGAATGAGGCACATGTTCCAAGCAGAGAGGAGAAAGTATCCATTAGCAGCTTCTGCTTCTGCTAAGGATGCTCCCATCTGCTTTCCTTCGTTAGAATCACAAACTCATTATTTTAATTACTGGAATGTGCTTTAAAGGAGAAGAAGATGGATAATGTAAATGCATGATAGTCCATGTGGGGAAACAATGAGGAGTTGGGTGCTTGCATGGAGAATGAATGAACTCACAAGTCCTGCTTCATCTCATAGGGGAGAGGCAAACAGGAAGAAAGACAGAGAGGAGACAGTGCAGACATCTTCCTTACCCCAAGTGATGGGAAAGAGAACTGCCATCTTTAAATATCATCAACCTGTAGGTCCTTGGTTGATGACTGCTTCTTGGTACCTGGCCCCCTCCTGCCTCAAGTGGTCCTCACCTGCCTTTCACAGGACACCAAGGAAGTCAGCAACAAGGATTGTCATGAAGCTGTGCACACAAAAGATAATTTCCTAATGCTGAGGGTAATGCTTCAGATAGCTGGCTTTGTACCTCAATATACCCATTCACCCTGTTTAACAGAATATGAAAATGCTATCCTGTTGGACACATATTCGCTCATTTAATAATTAGGGTTAAATAAGGTGTCATCCACTACTAACCAGGTGCAGCATAAATAAATGGGAAGGAAAGAAACTAGAACAATTTAAACTGCTTGAGGAGAGTGTGGAGAGGAAAGGTTTTGGGGTCAGGTAGATATGGATTGGACACTCAAGTCTGTTTTTTATTAGCTGTGTGAATTTGGGTAACCCTACACCTTCATCCTTATCTGAAAGCCACATGCAGGTTATAGAGTTATTTGGAAGAGGAAGTAAGGTAAAGCCTATACCTGCTCAGCCCAGCACCTGGCCCAGCTTAAGTTTTCTCAGGCATCAATCCCTACACTCACAGAAGTATCTGTCAGAGACCAAGCTGGGTAAGAAGTGCTTATATGCAAGAGAAATAGTTTTCCATTTAACAAAGGGAAGTCAAATATCTCCCCCAAAAATGTTATTCCTGTGATACTCAGAGCTAGGGGACGTGCAAAAGGGCATAGACATCAGATCTGGTCCTGACGCACAGGAAATCAATGTGAGTCAATGCCCTGTATAGCTATCCTTATCTCAACCAGCAAAACCCCTTGTTCCTTCCTATTATTGCTTATACTCTCTCTACAACAAAATTAGAGATAAGGGCAAAATAGTTTCTGCTGGGTATTGAGGGGGTGGGGGAGAGGGAGGGGGCGGAGTGGGTGGTAAGGGAGGAGGTGGGGACAGGGGGGAGAAATGAACGAAGCCTTGAAAAAAAATAAAGAAAAAAAAAGATATTTACCTTGCAATTGAAACAGTGGTTTGCATAGATAGTTGGTCATAGGATTAGTCATGGATAGTGACGTATTAAACCACATAATCAAGGATGGAGAGAATAAGATCTGGGAAGGTTTTCAGAACCATGGAAAAGAGTTGCTACAGTTTGGAAGAGTTAAAGAGCAAGGACTCCTTTCAATTCCTCTCCTCCTCCTCCTTCTTCTTCATTCTCTCTCTCTCTCTCTCTTTCTCTCTGTTGTTCTCCTTCCTTCCTTTTTTGTAATAGGTTTTTTTGAGATGGGGTCTCACAAACTATTTGCCTGGTCTGGCCCTGAACTGTGATCTTCCTGATCTCTGACTCCTGAGTGGCCAGGATTACAGGCATGAGCCACCTGCATCCAGATCTCCTCTTCCTTTTTGTAGAAAGGTGCCTACCATGTTGCCTAGTCTATCCTCTAACTCCTGAGCCCAAGCAGTCCTCTTGCCTTAGCCTCTCAAGTAGCTGAGACTGTATGTTCTGCCATTGTGCCTAACTTCAAATTTCTAATAACAGTGACTACACAAAAAGAGACATGACTGTCAGAAGCTAGGATGGAAGCTAAAGACAAGGTGACTAAAGAAACTGCTTTTATTATTTTTGTATTATCCTTGGAAACTTTTTATTAGCATTTATTAATTGTACAAAGGGGTTTCATTGTGATAATTGTATACATGCATATAGTAGACTTTGATCAATTTTACCCTATTACTTAAAACTGTTAATTGGGGCTCAAGCACAGAGTTAAGCTGTTCTCAGCGGCTCCTTGAACTAAGAAAGCATTAGTGAATACAGCACCAGCCCTAAAATAAGTCCTGAGTTATTGCAGTACATCATCAAACCACATGTCTTAGCTGTAGCAGAGGAGTCCACAATGAAATGTACATTTGGCTTCTCCTATCTGGCTGGAATCATTGCTGTGAAGTATTGGGTTGTTTTATTTCTCAATGTTCTCAGTGTTCAAGTGCCTCAGAGAGAGAAGCTACATTATGTAAGTGTTTTAATTGCTTGGGAATGTGTCTCCAAATAAAACCTAAAATCCTCAGTCTAAGTTAGAAACAGAGGGCAAATGAAGTACCAGTTTCAGTGGGAAACCAGGAATTGGGAAAAGTGCCAAGAAAGTTCTATGCAATTCATCTATAGAGTGGTGTGTATCCAGGGCCAGCATGGAAGAAGCTGATGGACTTATGTGCTCATATGGCTTCTCTCCTACTGTCTTCTTTGATGGTAAGGGCATGCATTTAAGAGCCAGGATACAGGGTGTGATGTGAAGAGAACAATCTAGGAAACACTCACAGCTCTGAAGAGCCAGTTATGAAAGGGTTAGTGGCAGCAGGACTATCCCTGTGTCTGAGATCCAAGAAGAATCTGGACTCTAGGGACTATAAGACATTCCTGTGCATCCTGGGAAATGTGTCCAAGGGCTCAGTGTTCAAACTGAAGGGATGTGAGTCACTAGGGTGTTGTGATAAGTGATAATTTTGGAAGAAAGATCAAACTCTGACATAAAACAAATACTCAGCAAAACTTCTGATTATACATAGCACACAGTCTTTCATTGATTCCATAGGGGATTGAGAAAGCTCAGTCCTTCATCTAAACTCGTGTAGCACCTGCATATAATTTAGGCACATGTCCAGTACACCTTAAGTCAACTCTAGACTATTTATAATACAGTATAAACATTATGTAAATAATTTTATACTCTAGTTTTTATGGAATAACGACAACAAAGAAGACTGTACTTATTCAGTTCAGGCAGTTTTTGTTTTTTTTACTTGCAATACTGGGGATTGAACCCAGGGCCTTTGGTATACTAGACAAGCACTGTACCACTTAAGCCACACCTTCAGCCCTTTTCTTTGCATTTTTTTTGAGCTAAGGTCTCCTTAACTTTGCTTGGGCTTGTCTTGAAATTTTGATTCTCCTGCCTCTACCTCCCAAGTAGATGGGATTACAGGCATGTGCCCAGTTCAGTCATAATCTTGTTAAAAGACATTATTGATCTGAGGTTGGTCGAATCTGCAAATATGAAGTCCACACATTTGGAGGGCCAACTGTACTTAACAGTGTGGATGCTTTGGGTCCTGAGTAGAAAATTCCTTTACTTCTCTCTATCTTCTGCCTTTCCACATGCTTGTGGTCCTCTTTCTCCTCTCTTGACTAAAATTCAAGAAGATTCAGTAGTTTTTCTTCTTACTTTCTGTTATTGCATCAGACTCCTTTTTAGGTCCAAAATGTCCAGTCCAAGCTAACTCAAATCCACAGCCTTTCATTCATTCGAAGCTTTCTTCTGTCTTCATCTTGAGAAAGCCAGAAAAGGGAAGTGAACAGTATGAGGAGCTGGGATGCAGGGCAGATGCTCCCCAGAACTTTGGCCATCCCCACAGCACTGGGGATAGGAGCAAGAGCCTCAGAGACTTGCACACATTCAGTAGGGCCGTGGATATCTGCACTTCTTGCAATCTCCCCAGCACTGGTGGTGATCTTTTGTTATTAAGCAGAAAAGTGCTGTAAATTTTTGGGACCATGAGCTGTCAGCAATGTCCCCACTTGAAGATTTACACATACAGGCTCCATCCCTTCCAGGTGAATGTAGCGCTTTGATAATGCTTGAGAAATTTTCAGTTATTTTTCAAAGAAACTCATTGTACAGAAAAAACATTGTGAAAATGAATGTCAAGTCATTCATGAAAATAACAGGGAAGATGGGAAATAACAGCAAAATAAAGGATGGCATCATTATAGTTGGGTTGAAAATTAATATTAGGATTAATGTTCATAATCACTGATGTTTATAAGCAACATCTTATATCTGAGATGGCTTTGCTATTGCCATGAAAGTCTTTGAAAGTAAATATCAGAATAAATCAATGTAAAGTATGTTCCCAAATTTTTATATTATCGAATGTTAAACTACAATTTTCAAAGTTTTGAAGAACATTTGATCTTAATTTCCTTCACTAAAATATTACCATTGGTAAAAATTTTTGTACCACTTGCAAACTAAATGTTCAACATATCCTCATATTACATTCATAAACTATTTCTGCGTATTTTAAAATGTAGATAAGATATTAATGAAGTCATGCATGCACACATGACACATAAGAAGATTTATAAACCCACTCATGTACTCACAATTTTAATCCACAAGGTTAAGATATCATAAGATTTGGAAATACTAGAATTCTACAGTTGAAAATAAGAGGTCAAAGACTTGCACACCTGACAGATTATCTTGGCACTGATATCAGGACCTGTGCAGTTCTCCTCTGCCCATCTGGTTCTTTATCTTCTCACATGAGGTCCTGACACAGGAGCAACCTCTACCAGTTGCCTCCTACAATTTATCCTTTCCTTTCCAGAGAAGATACAAAATTTTGGGGTTAAGACTAGAATTCAGGGAGTTTGAATTCATTAAAATGAAGCAGGAAATACAACTCTGACTTTTGAGTACAAATGTGGATCCAACTCTGTTCATCAATCCTCTGCTTCACCCCTGTGTGAGCTCAGGTTCCTCAGATGCAGCAGTGAAGGTGAATTTTGGATTGCAACAAACATTTGATTATGGCACAGCCCTGTGAGGATCCAGGAAGAGGTGGTGAGAAAGTAGGATAGACAAGTACAAGCACAATAACAGGCAACATTGGGCAGAGTCTGTGGCTCAGCCTGATGGTCCTGGGAGCTCTGGAGCATCACTTATGCCTTATCCTTCATAAGGAAGGGCTTTCTCACATCTGCACTGTCACGCAGGGACCAATGGCCACCTTGGGCATGTGATCTCCAAGCCACTCTGGCTCTTGTTATGAAGTAGACTGATGACAAACCTCCAAGGCTGCTAGTAGTGATGCTGTTAGAATCAAAACCGGGACCGAGCACACAGTACCTGTGGGAGAGTTCCCAGGAATTACACTAGGATATTTCCACGTTCAGTCACCTGCTGTACCAGAAGACTTTGACTCTTCTGTGTCCAACATTAGAACATAGAGTAAGTCCACTTCCACTAGTCTGTCCTCCAAGGAGCCGACTCCAGCCACATTGTCACACAGAGAAGAATGGACACCAGAAGTCATCAGTGTAGTTTCTGTTTTATTAAGAATGAAGTTGAAAAATTAGAAATAAGAGCAAAATAGTTTCTGCTGGGTATTGAGGGGGTGGGGGGGAGAGGGAGGGGGCAGAGTGGGTGGTAAGGGAGGGGGTGGGGGCACAGGGGAGAAATGACCCAAGCCTTGTATGCACATATGAATAATAAAATAAAAAAAAGAATGAAGTTGAAGTATGAAAAATTACATCCAGTATCAGCAGAGAACTAAAGGCTCTAGAAGATGTAAGCATAGTTTTTGATGACAAAACTGTATGCAGAAAGTAGGCATGGTGGTAGAGGCTCACAATCCCAGCACTTAGAAGGCAGAGGCAGAAGGATTACGAGTTTGAGGCCAGACTGAGCTACACAGGGAGACTCTATCTCAAAGAAATAAGAACTGTGTGTGTAGCTTAGTGGTAGAGTTCTTACCTAGCATACATATGGCCCTGGGTTCAAACCTCAGCACTGGGGGGTGGGGGAAGGAAAGAAAAACAGAAGACTGTATTTAAAACAGTTAAATGAAAATTTTTCTAAAATATGTAATACCCTATATACTTACTCAAGCAATGTTTTCTGAGTATAGTCAATGCCTTCCTAAGAACTTGAAACCATGACTATAAACATCAAGAGCTGTGCAGTATTTTCATAGGGCAACACACTTAGAGTCTATAAAGATAGTAAGAGATGCTGCATCTTGGGCCCACAGTCCTATTATTACTGTACTTGTTCATTCTTAAAGTGGTTTCTACCATTTTCTGGCATCTCTGCATCCTGCACTGTCAACATGTGCTGCTAGTGGTGTGTTTCTTTGCTAGTAGCTTCAAGCTTATGTTCTAAGAATGATGATAAATTTCTAATTGGTCTTTTTTTTTTTTGAGGCAGGGTCTTCCTGTGTGCTATGTGGTCCAGACTGGCCTGGAGCTACTATATATCCCAGGATGGCTTCAAACTCATCCTTCCAAGTGCTGGTATTGCAGGCATGTGCCACCATACTGGGTAGTCCTAGACTGTCTTTGAATTAAAAGTTGCCCCTACTTGAGCAAGGGATAATTTGATGGGTAAACTGCATTATCAGCAATGCATGACATTCAAGCCAGCTTCCTCTGGCTTGAAGTCTGATCAGATTTCAATTCCTTATTCTGGTTTATGCTTCAATCTGAAGTTTTAGACTTGAGAATTAAATTTTAGACATGAGGATGCTGATGCCAGATGTAATTTTTATACCGAGAACTGCAGTTGAGGCCCAAGACCTAGATCTTCCCTCAGTTAATGGATCTTATCATTCAGGACAAGAAATTGGAAAGGAAGGATATTTATTCTATAATGTGACAAATAAAAAAGAAATAGGAAAGACCTTCAGTCTACAGATAAAACTAGCTAGAAACAGAGCTCATCTGTCAAGTTTTTAAACTAAAATGACTTTTATAAGTGTTTCTGTTAGATAACAATGTATTTTCAGTGTCTAAGATGAAATTCTACCACCTGAGAACAAAAAAACAAGGAAAAATCTTAACATTAAAATTCAGCTCTTTCATTCAGTTGATAAGACAGACCTGTCAGCTGGAACATCTACCCTGAATCCAGCAGATTTGTGTGTTTATGTGTTTGTTGTTTAGCACTGAGTGAAGCCCTTACTTAACAAGAATTGGGACCCAGGCAAGAAGTGCGACCAGCAGTCTGAGGCTGGTCTATGTCATCACAGTCCAATAAGCTATGGCCAGAAACATGATCACAGAATATCATGGGTTTCCTGAAGACAGGACTCACCACCAGAGTGTGTTCTTGTTTTCCTCTGATGAAGCAGAGACAAAATGAAACAAAACAAAACCAAAGCCAATTTTGGATTTACTATAAAATTTCTCCTCTGGCTTTGATAGCTCTCATTCTACATATTTCTCTAATGCATATTTTCCTGATTTCTTACCATGTTTCCCTCTTGTTTTAGCATTGATGTGTTACTCACAATTCTTTAAACCCATGGTTCTCAAAACTCATTCAGCCTGTTCAGCCTTTAAAAGGAAATATAGCATGCATTTTACTTTTCTGACGTGGCTGTCATGGATAACATATTTGCCCTATATGGAAGTTTTTTTTAATGATTCTATCACTAGAATATAAAAGATGAGTAACAACACAGACATACCTCATTTTATTGTACCTTGCTTAGTATGCTTTGTAGATACTGCACTGTTTACAAATTCAAAGTTGTGTCAACTGTGCATCCAGCAATTCTATCCCCTCAATGTTTTGCAATAGTTTATGCTCATTTGGCTCTTGGCACATTTTGATAATTCTTGCAATAGTTCAAACTTTTTAATGTTAGTGTATTGCTTATGTTGATTTGTAATGAGTTTTTTGTTTTGTTAGTTTTTTGAGATAGGGTCACTATATAGCCCAGGCTGGCCTTGAACTCATGATCCTCTTGCCTCAGCTTTCAGTGTGCTAGGATTACACCTAGCTCCATCATGCCCACCTAGATTGTGATTGGTAAACTTGGGTGTCGCTATTGTAATTATTTGGGGAGTTCCATGAACCACACTCAAATTGGACTATGAACTCAATAATGTTGTGGAATTCTCACTGCTCCCCAGATCAGTTGCTCCCCCTATCTATCTCCCTCCAGTTAAGCCTCCCTACTCCCTGATGAACAACAATGTTGAAATTAGGCTAGTTAATAGACCTACAGTGGCCTCAAAGTGTTCCAGTGGAAGAAAGGGTAGTATATCTCTCACTTCAAATCAGAAGGTAGCAGTGGTCAGTGAACAAGACATCTGAAAATACAGACAGACCAGAAGGTGGGCCTCATGTACCTGTTAATCAAGTTGTGAATGCAAAGGAAAATTCCTGAATGAAATTAAATATTCAATTCCAGTGAACACACAAATTCTGGGAAAGAAAAACAGTCCTATTGCTGATAGAAAGTTCTAGTAGTCTGGATAGAAGATTAAATCAAACTCAGAATAACCTTAAAACCTAGTCCACAGCAAAGCCCTAACTCTCTTCAACACTATAAAGAGAGTTGAGGAAGCTGCAGAAGAAAAGTTTGAAATCAGCACAGTATTTTTCATGAAGTTTAAGAAAAGAAGCCAACTCTGTAACACAGAGGTGCAGGTGAAGCACTAGGCACTGACATAGGATACACAGCAAGTTATGCAGAAAATGTAGCTGACAGTATTGTGAAGGTGGCTCTAGTGAGCCACAGCTTTTCAATATTCACTAAACAGGCTTACATCAGGAGAAGAAGTAATCCAGGACTTTCATAGCTGGAGAGAATGCAATGCCTTACTTCAAATGACAGCCTGACTCTCTTACAAGAACTTAATGTAGCTGGTGACTTTAAGCTGAGGCCAATACTCCTTTACCATGCTAAAAATGCTAAGGTCCTTAAGAGTTACACCAGTTATTTTTGCCTGTGTTATATAACAGGTTCAACACACCCTGGGTTAGAAAACAACTTATTGCAACATGGTTCACTGAATATTTTAAGCCCTCCATTGAGACATACTAATTGGAAATGGTTTGTTTTCAAAATATTACTTTTTATTGGCAAGGAGCTTGGTCATCCCAGAGCTCTAATGGAGATGGACCAGAAGATGAATGCCATTTTCATGCCTGTTAACACAGTGCCCATTTGTAGCCATGGATGAATGAAAAATTTCAACTTAATACTTAAGAAATACATGTTGTAAGGCTATAGTTTCTATACGCAGTGATCTAGCTGATGGATCTAGTAAAAGTCAAGTGAAAACCTTCTGAGAGGGATGCAGCATTTTACATGCCATTAAGAACACTCAATACAGGCTGAGGGTGCAGCTCAAGTGGTAAAGTTCTTGCCTAACAAGCATGAGGCCCTGGGTTTGACTGCTAGTAGCTCAAAGCAAAGAGGATATTCAAAATGCAAGGGAGGAGGTACAAATGACAACATTAACAGAACTGTGGGAGAAGTGGAGTCTAACTTCTAGGGATAACTAGGGGAAGGGGGGCGTCTAAGACCTCAGTGGAGGAAGTCATTACAGATATGGTAAAAGTGTCAGGGGCTCTAGAATTAGCAGTGGAACTTCAAGACGAACTGAGACTGAATTATTGCAATTTCATGATAAGCATTTTTTTGTTGATTTATTTTTTAAACATTATTCCTGGAGGTAGTGCAATACCAAGTTAAAGTGTAGAGTGAGTGGAAAACCAATATTCTACTCAAGAGCTCCCTGCTAAAAACAAAATATTGTTCTTACATAGAGGATGCATTAGATATTAAACTGATGAAGAACAGGCACAAAACAATCTAGCCAGAAGGCCAAAAGTTGGTAACCATAGAACAGGAACAGATGAAGAGTTGTTTCTTCTGGATGAGCAAAGAAGTGAATTCTTGAGATGGAATCTCCTGGTGAAGATGCTGTGAACACTGTTAGGACAACAGACAATAGAGAATGATATGTGCCATAAACTTAGCTGGTGAAGCTGCAGCAGAGTTTGAGAAGACTGACTCCAAATCTGAAAAACCTTCTACTGTGGGTAAAATTGTATCAAACTACATTCCATGTTACAGAGTAATATTTCAGGAAAGACAAAACCAATGAATGGGACATATGTCATTGTTGTCTTATTTTAGGAAATTTCCATAGCCACCCCAACCTTCAATAACCATCACCCTGATCAGTCAAAAGCCATCAACATCCAGGAAAAACCCTTCATCTATAAAAGTTACAACTCTCCAAAGATTCAGATGATAATTAGCAATTTTTAGCAATAAAATATCTTAAATTCAAATTTTATATTGTTTTAAATATTTTTGTGCATTTAATAGGCTACATAGAGTTTTAACATAACTTTTATATGTACTAGTAAACAGAAAATTCATTTATTGTGATATTTGTGTTATTTTCGTGGTGAAGAACCATATCTGCAATATATCTGAATGTACTTTTTAAAATGGCCTAGTAATATTTTACTGTATAGATCTACATTGTTAATCTATTAAACTATTGATGGATATTTGAGTTTTTTTTTAATTTGTTCGTTATTTTGTAGAATAATCCTATGGATAGTCAAGAAACATCATGGGACTGTGCATCTGAGAAGCAAATGAATTTCTGTGTCTTCTCTATCAGGGAGGACAGTGAAGTGTAGGGTGCTAAAAACCCACCTTGGCTTGGCAGAAAAGTGGGATGAGAGGTTATGGCAACCAAGACCACCAGAAGAAGGACTGAGGTCAAGCTTGGTTAGTGCAGGGATTGACATCGTGTAACTGGCTTCTTCTCCCTATTTCTTGACTTCTTTCTCAAATGGTGCAAAGAGCCCAGAGTTCATGTCTTCTCACTTTCATGCCCAGCATGGGCAGTAAGCATTCCGAATCCAACATCCAAAATCGAAAATGCACCAAAACCTGAAGTATTTTCAGCATTGACATAATACTACAAGTACAAAAATCCTATAGCATGAAAGTTTCATTCATAAAATTATTAAAAATATTGTATATAACTTCCTTCAGGTTATGAGTATGAAGTGTAAATGAAATGTGAATGAATTTCTTGTTTAACTTGTGTTCTATCCCCAAGAAATACTATTCTCTAATTACATACATACACATATGTGTGTGTCTCTCTATATATGTATATGTATCTATAAAATCGATAATGCCAAACGGTCTAAACTCTGAAAAATGTTCAGAGTCAATAAGGTTTCTCTACCTGTAGTCAAACAAAATCTCAACATTAAGCCCCATGAGACCCGAGGGACCAGATTTGACACAGGAGCCATCCCAAAACAATGATAGACCTGAGCGGCCAAACCAAGGTCAGTGGTCCCAACTCTGTAGAGTCAGTTTCCTGGACACAAGTGAAAGAAGAGGGGAAGAGTGATTGATTTCCATAGGAAATTGGTTGTTATAAGAAGGTGGGGACCTCACTGAAGTGATTAGACTTTGACAGGGACTCTAACTGGGTTATAGTTGAGCTCTCCTTTGAAGTTACTCTCATAAGATACCACATAAAATAAATTCTATGAGCATTTTGACAGGAGGAATATGCTTTCAATGTCACAAACTTTCATGCACCTCCATGTGCTATGCACCAAGTGTTTCTAGATACCAGCACATTTAGTTCTCAAAAGTCCCACGAGAAAGGAGCTATTACAGTCCCCAATTTATAAATGTGATAAGTGAGGCTCAGAGACTGGGAGGAGGTGTCCCAGTTCTGGGCTATGGTGAGGAAAAATGCATGATAGGGATCATGTTGTAGAGCAGAGCTGGTCCTCTTATTGGGACTAGGAAACAGAGAAAGAGAGAAAGATGCAGAAAGAGATGGAGACAGAGACTGAAGAAGGGGCCAAGGATAAAATGTTGCCCCCAAGTACATACCACCAAGAACTCACTCCCTTCAAGTAGGTTCTTCTTCCTAAGTTTCCATCACTTCACAATAGCCAGTCACCTTAAGAACCTGAAGTGGATTTATCCACTGATGAGGTGAGAGCCCTCAGGATCCAATAAGCCCCCATAGGCCCAACCTGAACACTGCAGCACTGGGGATCAAAGCTTCAGCACTTGAGTGTTTGAGAACTTGACAGATTCAAACCATATATTTAAAAAAAATAAATCCTTTAACATGTTCACAGTGCTGTGGGCCAGGTTTTCAGAAAGGAGCTGGGCAGTTCCTTCTGGGGGGCTCCACATGGTTGCAGTTGAATGACAGTTGCTGCTGCAGTTGCCAGGAAGCTACAATTGAAAGGGACTTCCACAGTGGCTGACTCACTCTGCCAACTCACAATGCCAGCTTTGACAGGGAGTTCGGCTTGTGTTGTCACCTGTACCTCTTACAGCAGCCTCTGAGACACGATGGCCTTGAGGATCTTGAACTGTTCACATGGACCCTTAGGCACAGGGTCCAAGAGAGCTCAGAGGCTACAGGGCCTTTCCTTGCCTTGTCTTGGAGGTCACCACTTCATTTCCTTTATGGTTTAGCTTGAGGCATGTGGAGAGGGGAGAAACTTATGAGAACTGAACATAAGCAAGGTGAGATGTAGCTCAACTGCTTTTTCATAAGATGTTTTTCTGTAGGGCAAGATTGGCACAGCCCCTGGCCACAGAAGAGGAAGATGCAGAACAGCTGCTTCTCCTAAGTTGTTTACATTCAGAAAGGTAGGAATGCAGGTTTCTCCTGTTACAATGTCACGCCTTTCTACAGGAACCACTGCTCCACCCTGTTTACCACTGGATATAAAAGATTCACTGAAGAATAACATGAGGCTTTTGCCTTTGTTTTGAGGCTTTTGCTTTTTGCTTTTGTCTTTTTGATGGGGAAGGCTTTTTGCTGTGGGAGGCTTTTGGAAGGGAAAGGAATTGCTGAAGGGAAAAGATTTCTAAAGGGGGGAAAATGAATTGCTGAAGGAAAATTGCTAAAGGGGAATCGCTAGCAAGTCTGAGGGCTGAGACTTTAAGAAAGCTAAAGAGAGCGCATGGGACAGTGAAAGTCTGCACCAGGAACTTTATACATATGCTTTAGAAAAGCTAAGCTAAAGAAAAGCTAAAGAGGACAATGCAAATCTAAGGACTGGGACTGTAAGAGTTACGCATATGCAGTGTTTAGGCACGGCTGTTGTTGTTTGCTAGTTTGAGCACCCAGGCTTTAAGAAAGCTAAAGAGAGAACATGGGGCAGTGCAAGTCCGGGGCAGAGACTTTAAGAGAGAATATGCTAAGGAAAAGCTAAGAGAAAACATGGGACAGTGTGAGTCTAAGGAAAGAGTTTTTAAAGAATAGTGAAGCAAGCTTTTAAAGAAAACTTTAGAAGCAAGGTTTTAAAGAACTGTAAAGAAGTAAAGGCTTAAAGAATAAAGAGAGAAGAGAAGCAGAGTAAAGTGTAGAGAATAATAGAGAAAAGAAGCAATGAGGGTTGTGTGTCTCCACTTGAGCACTCAACACAATTGATCCCACTTTCTGTCTATCCTTTGTCTTTTCTGCATCTCCAGTTGCCTCCAGATAGCCCCTGTTAGGTTCAGTAATAACCAGGAGCAAAAGAAAGCTCGCTTCAACAAGGGAGTGAGAAAAAACTCACTCCAGAGGCAGTTACAGGCAGATTTGGTACCATGAGGAAGGGACATTGACCCTACTCCTCAATGCCAGGAGTGCAAAAGTATTCCAGGACCATGTTTTAAACCCATCAATGCCAAAAAACATCTACAATATATTGAGTGTTTACTCTGAGCTGGATACTGTACTAAGTCTATATAGATAATCTTACCAAAACTGTATCCTACATCTAACTTTTAAAATAAATAATGTAAAAGTAAAACCATGCAGTGCTTGTGTTTAATCCCCATGGCCTACAGTTACTGGCTCAGCAGCCTCTTATGGAGCCCAGGGTCTAGCACTTACAAGTGGGTGCTCCTGAGGGGACTGAGGTAGAAGTAGCCTGCATCCCTGTGGACCATGGGGCAGGAGGACTCTGGGTAAAGGAAGGGAAAAGGAACAAACATATAGGAAGAAGGTGCCTTAACATAAGGAGCCTTAACACAGCCCCAACTCCACCCCAACTTCCCTCTAATGAAGGGAAGAAGATGGGTCCTAGGGAGATCATTCCATCAGGGATAAATCCATGAGCACCGCCCTGCATAGAGGCCAACCCTAGACCACAACTGCTGTGCCAGGCTGCTCTGTCTGAGGACTTGAACCCTCCTAGGCCAGGATCATTAAATTCACACACCTCACAGTGTCAACAGAGCCTCAGATCTCAGGGGCCCACGGCCTCCGGGTTGGTTCACTTCCCTCACCCCAAAGATGAATTTTTTATAAAGTCAGGGGTTAGAGAGCTCCACCTACAGAGCAGAGAGGAAATGGGGCACAAGGGGAGGAATTCTTCTGCCTGCTTTACTGGGATCTGACTTTGCACCCTTATACACCTGGGATGCTGACCTGAGCTCTCTGAGTGGGTCCCCTTTATATTAAACCTTCAGTGTTCATGGCAGTGGCCCCAGGAGATATTCTGAATGCTGATCTGAGCAGGAAGATGTCTGAGAGTACTGTCTCAGTGACCTAGCCAACAGGGCTCTACCCTTCACCCTGAGTAACATGTGGAAAGTACAGGGGAGGAAAGGGCTGTGAACACATAGAACTGTGACTACCCTCTGAGTCATTAACACATCCCTGTGCTATGCAACAATAGAATACCAGGTGTTGTTATTAGATGAAATATCCTCCTTAAAAATAGAAGAAGCTCCACCTTCTTAAAATGTCTATGTTTTAATGCTACATCCCTCCCATGAAGCTGCACACAAGGAGCTGATTTACATCTAAGGGCAGAGAAAGGCTGGGAACATGTACCTGTAAAATCTCCACATGCACAGCTGCTCAGGGGAGGTTACAGGAGGTGCTGGCCTGGTTCTTTGTTGTGTTATCTGTCTTGGCTTCTTGTTTGTATTTTCCCCCATGAGTTATGCTTGAACATAATTTCAGCCTCTTTGTCATGCAGTTGCTTAATCTTTCATGGATGAAGTAGACATAAGTCACCCTTTATGAAGTCTTTAGGGACTCTCAGGGATGAAAGTTGTTCACTGCAATTGGATCACTTCTGCACAGGTGGTTGAGATTTGTCCTAATTATGAGCAGTGTCCAGCACCTCCATGCTACCTGATTTCTGTTCAAAGCACCTCCCAAGCTTCCAAAGCATCACACCAGGTCCCTGCTCTTCCTTGTTTGTCAGCAGGATACTTGGGTTCCCTCCACCTTTCTTCTCATTATGTGCTCTGAGACCCAGATATCACAAAAGATGGCAGGCTCCACTTGCCCAGATGTGTGTGGTGTGAGCTCCCAGCTCCCATCTGCTCTAATCCCTCTTTCCCTTCTGAGACAACAAACACAGAAAATGCTGATGGTATTCTTTTATTGAGCAGGAAAGAAGCATTCATGTGCACTGTTCACAAGGGGAAGAAAGAAACAGGAGAGAAGCAGGAAAGTGGCTCCTGGAGAAGCAGGAACCCTAGAGGTTTAGGCAGAACACAGATAGATACTCATTGCCACCAAGCTCCATATCCTTTAGCACCTGGACCCATACCTAGAATGTGGTATGGGAAACACACCTGAAAAGCAACGGGGGACTAATAGCAAGGGGAGTCCTGCTCTCCCTAGAGTTTTGATATCACAAGAACAAGCCTAGTCTGGAGAGAGGCTGAGACAATGGTTTCCCCCAAGGGTTTGACCACATATCCACATATAGGCCTCTGATCTGTTCAGTGTGAATGTGGAAAGGGGGATAGGCTGGGATTAATCTAACCTCTTCTCCTACCCAGTATCCCCCCAGCAGCTGCCTCCTCCAGTCCAGCAGGCAGCACCCCAAACCTTGAGGTTTTCTGTGTGTATCTATTTATGAACTACCACTCTCCCCTCACATGTACACACATTCACCTCTCCATACATGTCCACATATGCACCTGTCCACATGTACCAAAACACTTGCACATTTACTCTCTTCACATATGCACATAAGCACACAGGCTATCACACCCATCTCCTGCATGACTGCCCATGGCCCATATCAGGAACATACCTTCTGCTTGCTGATCTAGCTGATCAATGGGGGGACAGTCAGGCAGGTCGGACTGGGACTTGGGAAATGTGGTTTGACATAGCTCAATTTTCATGTAGTAGAGTGTTCCAGCCACCACCTAGAGTGAAAAGAGTGGGATTCACTTACAACAATGTGGTCACATTCACATGCATGCATTTACTTTACATTACAGGGTTAATGCACGTCTAGGGTTCATGTCTGCATTCCTGAGGTGACAGAACTATCACTTATGGAGCACACAACCCATCCCTTCAGAAGGGCTGGCCACAGGTTCCTTTGCAACTTCTTTCCTTCTGAGCAACTCTGACAAGATTTCTCCTGCTGCCAAGTAAGAAGAAAAGCAGGAAAATAGAAGGCAGAAGCCAGGAACTAACATCCTTCACCGGACTTAGGAAGGGAAGACACAGCTCTGGGATTCAGCAGGGTGGAGACAGATAAACAGCTTCCTGTTCCAGGAGAGCAGGACTGGTATGAATGAAAGCCAAGGCTCTGGGTCTCAGCATAGAACTTCTAAATTCTGTGGTCTGTTGCTTAGCGGCAAGGACAATGGCCCATTTTATGAAGGCTGTGGTCTGATGATTTAAAATGCAGCCAATCTCCAATTCCCAGCACACAGCCCATAGAGAACCTATTCCCTCATTTTATGCAGACTTACTACTCATTCATTCCACGGCAGGACATGGGGTGCTTTCCACACGATGGTGTTTCAGGCTCTTAGGGAATTCTGCCCCTCAAATGCTTCCTACTTCAATGTGATTGCTAATGGGACTATTTCTCAAGTGTGTCACAAATATGAGTGTCTTACACTGTGATTAAAGAATACAATTTAACTCTTTTCCTGCACATGACAACCCAGACCTGGCTTTTAAGAACTGTGGACATGCACAGGTTGAAGGACAAGGCCGGGGCTCTAGACCTTGCACCATGGAACCAAGGACAAAAGGTGTTGATTTCTCAGTTGTAGAAGTGAGTCTCATGGACCCAATGACCTGTAATGTCCTATGATTCCCTCCAAGTTAATGTCACACTTGAGAGGTGCATGGGCTGGCAAGCATATAGGAAGTGAATGACATGTCCAAAGGGAGTGATGACAGTTGATGGCTGTAGCAGGAGAAATGAAGCAGGTCCTTATTTATCTGAATTTTGATCAGGAGACAGATATGTCCACGTGGGGTTCTGCACAACATTTTTGGGACTGTGTTGCTATGTGTTGGTCTGCATTGTGACTCTGGCCATCCACTGTAAATTCTAGTTCTCCTTCAGGGTCAACCCTGGGCCTGGCATTCCAGGTTTCAAGCCGCCTGGCTAACTTCCCTCCTTCTCTTTTGAGGGTTAACTCTACAAGGACTGGCAGAGGTGGGGTTCTGTGTTGTCTTTTCTACCCAGCTGGTACTCAACTGCCAAGGGTCACTGGCCACTCATCTCAAGGTGGTAGCCCTTGTAAGTTGCTCCCAAGGTAGCTCCAGGGCTACCGTGCAGAGGGAGCAAGGCTCTTTCAGGAGAGTTGGTGGCTCTTGCTCTGAGGACTCCTAGAGGGGCCCTGCCCCATAACCTGCATCTAATCTTGATGAAACACCAGGTTAATCCAAACTGAGCAACAGTTCACACAATCAGGTGTCACTTAAAGAAAAGCTCAGATTCTTGGAAATGTGTCATTATGGGATTTCATGGTGTGTACAACATAGAGGACATAAACTAAGATGTCTACAATGTCACTAGGTGACATCTTCTTTAGGAGCCCCCTACAGACATGGAGTTCATCCTTGAGAGAGGCTGAGACAGGGGTTTCCCCAGAGGGAAGCAGAATAAAGAGAAGAGAAATAAAGAAGCAATGAGACTGTTGTGTGTCTCCATCAGAGCACTCAACACACCTGGCCCCAGCTTTATGCATGTTTGTCTATCATTTGTCTTTTCTGCATCTCCTGTCATCCCAGTTAGGTTGGGAAAACAAGGGAGCTGGAGAAATCTCGCTCCAGGGAAAGAATTTTACTAATGTTTTACTTAACCTAATATATCAAATGTGATTTTAACATATAGGAATAATTTTCAACCAGATAGTTTATATTCTTTTGTATGTATGTTTGAAGTCTGGAATCCTGTGTTCATTTGTAACATTTGAGGCAGATGTACATTAGACTGGAACTATTTTTAGCCCCCAAGGCTATATATAGTGGTGGCTGTGTACTGCATAGCACAGCTTCAATGAGTGTGTGGAAGTGGAGGAAGGAGGTGTGGCAGGATCAATAACAACATCAATGAATTATATTATATATATAATTATATATAATATAATTATAATTATATTATATTATGCTCTGTTGGAAGTATAATAGAAGTAGCAGGAGAGGCAGATAGAAGCCACTGGACACTGGCTAGAAGGTCATTCGAGGACCTGAAAGGGCAAGAGTTTCTACCTGATTATGGAAGCAGCTCCTAGCAGAGGGAAAAACCAGTTGCTTGTATGTAACACTTGTCCATTTCCTGAGTTGTCCATGGGCTTGATTCTACCTCCCCAGTATGTAAGTAAAGACTCAAAGATCAAGGCATGACCAGATTCTTGGTATTTCTTATTAACTGACAGCACCATTCAAGATAAACAGGCAAAGTTCAGAGGAAGTGTATTGCTAGAAGCTTCTGCACCTGTGATTGCTCAGTCATGAGCCCAGCCTCTGGCTACTACACCAGCACAACAAGGACTTGGGATCTCACCAAGACTGCACAGCTTTTTCAATGTTTCATAGTTGCAAGAAATAGCTAAGGAGTACATAATTTTAAAAACAAAATTTCACAAAAATTGCTCTTGAAGTGGTGCTGAAAAGCTTGAAGGAGACAGTAAAGACAGGCTCAGTAAAGGAGGCACACGGTCAGGATCATGTCCACACTGACCTGGTGGAGACACTTCTGCTGGCTGATGATGAAACTCCAATACTGAATGTTGGGTCCTTATCTTAGAAGTTCAACCACGCACTTACAGACCCTTCATGGGAGCTACCCTGGCTACCACTATCAACATAATGGATTTCAAGTGCAGCTTTCACTTCACATTACTGGTTTCCTATAACTGGAGGGCAGGTACCTGATTGGCAGAGGCCATGTGTCTTGTGACTGTGGGATAGCTACAAAGGAACCAGGAATTCCACACTTTGCATTGGGAACCAGTTTCTGACACTATTGACGCAGGCAGGCTGTAAGGCTAGGCCAGGCAACCTCTACCAGTTACCACCTCCATGTATTTTTTCCTTCTGGAGAAGATACAAAATATTGGGCTTAAGGTTGGTCTTCAGGGAGTTTGAATTCATTAAAATGAAGCAGGAAATAGTACTCTGACTTTTGAATACAAATGTGGATCCAACTCTGTCCATCAATCCTCTGTTTCCCCTGTGTGAGCTCAGGTACTTCAGGTACAGCTGTGAAGACAAACATTGGTTTGCAGGCATTTGATTAGGGCATAGCCCTGTGAGGATCCAGGAAGAGGTGGTGAGAAAGTAGGATAGACAAGTAGAAGCACAATAACAGGCAACATCGGGCAGTCTTAGGCTCCACCTGATGGTGCTGGGAGCTCTGGAGCATCACTTACACTTCATCCTTCACAAGGAAAAGCTTTCCCACATCTGCACTGTCATGCAGGGACCAATGGCCACCTTGGGCATGTGATCTCTAAACCACTTGTAGCACTGAGTTCTTGCTATGCAGTAGACTTATGGCAAACTTCCAGGGCTGCTAATAGTGCACTTGTTAGAGTCAAAGCTGGGACAGTGCACACAGCAGCTGTGGGAGAGTTCCCACGAATTGCATGGGACATTGCTACATTTAACTGCTTGCTGTACCAGAAGACTTTGACTCTTCTGCATCACCACCATTACCAGATTGTCCAACATCTGAACAGAGAGTAAGTCCACACCCACTAGCCCGTCCTCCAAAGAGCCCACTCCAGCCACATAGTCACACAGAGAAGAATGGACACCAGATGCCATCAGGGTAGTTTCTGTTTTATTAAAAATGAAGTTGAAGCATGAAAAATTACATCCAGTATCAGCAGGGAACAAAACACTCTAGAAGATGTAAGCATAGATTTTAATGGCAAAACTGTATGTAAAATGCAGCATGGTGGTACAGGCCTAAAACCTTGCATGTAATAGGCAGAGGCAGAAGGATCACAAGTTTGAGGCCAGCCTCACTACACAGGGAGACACTATCGCAAAGGAACAAAGACTGGGGTTGTGGCTCAGTGGTATACTTCTTGCCTAGCATGCATATGGCCCTGGGTTCAAAACTCAGCACTGTGGGGGGAAACGAAAAGAGAAATAGAAGACTGTATTTAAGCCCATTAAACAAAAGTTTTTCTAGAATATGTAGAATATCTTTATTCAAATATAGCTTTCTGACTATACTCAATGCTTTCCTGAGAACTTGAGACCATGACTATGTACACCAAGTGCTGTTCAGTTTTATCATAGGGGAACATACTTAGAGTCTATAAAGATACTAGGGGATACTGTATCTTGGACTAACACTCCTATTCTTACTGTAGTTGTTCATCCTTGAAGTGGTTTCTATTATTTTCTGGCATCTCCACACCCTGCACTGTCAACACATGCTGCTAATGGTGTCTTCCTTTGCTACTAGGTTCAAGCTTATGTTCTAAGAACTATGATAATTTCTAATCAGTCTTTTGTTTTTGAGACAGGGTGTTGCTGTGTGCAATGTGGTCCAGACTGACCTGGAGCTTACTGTGTATCCCAGGATGACCTGGAACTCATCTTTCCAAGTACTGGTATTATAGGCATGTACCACCATACTGGGTACTCATTCTGAAACTGAATCATCAGCAATGCATGACATTCAAGCCAGCTTCTCACCTCTGCTAGGACTTCAATTCCTTATTCTGGTTTGTGCTTCAATCTAAAGTTTTACACTTGAGAATTAAGTTTTTGACCTGAGGATGCTGGTGCCAGGTATTGTATTTATACTGATAACTGCAGTTAAGGCCCAAAACCTAAATCTTCCCCCAGATAATTAGATCTTATCATTCAGGACAATAAATTGGTTTGGAAAGGAAGGATATTTATTCTATAATGTGGTAAATGGAAAAGAAAAAGAAAAGGCTCTCAGTCCACAGTTCATCATATTAGAAAGAGAGCTCATCTGTCAAATTTTAAACCAAAAAACTTTTATGAGGGTTTTTGGTGCTTCAGGTAACAATATATTTTCAGTCTCTTAAGTACAAATTTGACCACTTGAAACAAAAAAGGTGAAAAACCAAAGAAGAATCTTGTTTATCATTAAAATTCAGCTCTTTCTTTCAGTCAATAAGACAGACCTGTCAGCTGGACAGGTCTGAACATCTGCCTTGAATCCAGCAGATTTGTGTGTTTATGTGTTTGTTGTTTAGCACTGAGTGAAGCCCTTACATAACAAGAATTGGGACCCAGGCAGGAAGTGTGACCAGCAGTCTGAGGCTGATCTATATTGCCACTGTCCAATAATCTATGGCCAGAAACATCATCATAGAATAACGTGAGTTTCCTGAAGCCAGGACTCCCCACCAGAGTGTGCTCTTGTTTTCCTCTGATGAAGCAGAGATAAAATAAAACAAAACAAAACCAGAACAACTTCTGGATTTACTACAAAATTTCTCCTCTGGGTGGCTTTTGTAGCTCTCATTCTATATACTTCTCTAATGTATATTTTTCCTGATTTCTTATCTGTTTTCCCTCTCATTTTAACATTGACATGTTACTCACAATCTTTTAATCCCATGGTTCTCAAACTCATCAGGCTTGTGAAGCCCAAAATGGCAATATAACAGGCATTTTATTCTTCTGACATGGCCTTCCTGGATAACATATTCACCCTTATATGGGAGTTTTTTTTTAATGATTCTATCACTAGAATATCAATGATAAGTAACAACACAGGTGTACCTCATTTTATTGTAGTTTGCTTAATATACTTTGTAGATACTTTATTTTTTAGAAAATCAAAGTTTGCGGCAACTGTGCATTCAGCAATTTTATCCCCACAATGCTTTGCAATAGCTTATGCTCACTTCATGCGTTTCTGTCACATTTTGATAATTCTTTCAATATTTCAAACTTTTAAATATTGGTATATTTCTTATGGTGATTTGTGATGAGTTTTTTGTTTTGTTTGTTAGTTTTTTGAAATAGAGTCATTATATACCCCATGCTGGCCTTGAAATCATGATCCTCCTGCCTCAGTTTACAAAGTACTAGGATTACAGGCTATCACCATCATGTCTACCTAGATTGTGATCAGTAATATTGGATTTTGCTATTGTAATTATTTTGGGAATTCCATGAACCACACCCAAATCAGACTATGAACTCAATAATGTTGTGTGAATTCTCACTGCTTGCAGTGTGAGTTCTCCCCTATCTGTCTCCCTCCAGTTAAGCCTCCATATTCCCTGATGCACAAAAGTATTGGAATTAGGCCAATTTATAGACCTACAGTGGCCTAAAAGTGTTCAAGTGGAAGAAAGGGTAATATATCTCTCACTTCAAATCAGAAGGTAGCAGTGGTCAGGGAACAAGACATCTGAAAATAGACAGACCAGAAGCTTGGCCTCTGGTACCAGTTAGTCAAGTTGTGAATGCCAAGGAAAAGCTCTTGAAGGAAATTACATAATCTCTTCCAGTGAACATACAAATGCTGGGAAAGCAAAAGAGCCTTATTGCTGACAGAGAAAGCGCTAGTCGTCTGGACAGAAAATCAAATCAATCACAGCACTCCCTTAGCTTGAAGCCTAGTAGATGGAAAAGCCCTTACTCTCTTCAACACAATGAAGAGAGATTAGGCAGCTGCAGAAGAGAAGTTTGAAGTCAGCACAGTTTTGTTCATGAGGTTTAAGGAAAGAAGCCATCTCTGTAACACAGAAGTGCAGATGAAGCACCAGGCATTGACATAGAAGCCATAGCAGGTTATGCAGAAGATCTAGCTGACAGCATTGGGAAGATGGTTCCAGTGAGCCACAGATTTTCAATACTTATATTTTGGCTTATACTTGGAGAAGAAGTAACTAGGATGTCATAGCTGGAGAGAAGTCAGTGCCTTGCTTCAAGTGACAGCCTGACTCTCTTACCAGGAGCTAATGTAGCTGGTGACTTTAAGTTTAGGCCGATACTCCTTCACTATTCTGACAATGCTAAAGCCTTTAAGAATTACACTAGTTACTTTCTGCCTGTGTTCTATAACAGGTTCAACACACCCTGGGTGAGAAAACAACTGTTTGCAACATGGTTAACTGAATATTTTAAGCTCATTGTTGAGACATACTACTTAGATTTCTTTCAAAATATTACTGTTTGTTTGCAAGGACTTGTTCACACCTAAGCTCTAGTGGAGATGTATTAGGAGATGAATGCTGTTGTCATGCCTGTTGACACAGCATCCATTCTGTATCTCATGGATGAAGGAGTAATTTCAATTTAATATTTAAAAAATACATTTTGTAAGGCTACAGTTTCTCTAGGCAGTGATTCAGCTGATGGATCTGGAACAAGTCAACTGAAAACCTTCTGGAAGTGATAAACCATTCTAGATTCTGTTAGGAACATTCAAGATGGCTGAGGATGCAGCTCAAGTGTTAATGTGCTAGACCAGCAAGCATGAGGCTCTGTGTTTGACTGCTAGTACCTCAAAGCAAAAAGAACATTCAAAATCCAAGGGGAAGCTACAAATAGCAACCTTAAGAGAAATGTGGGAGAAGTGGACTCTAACTCACAAGAGTAACTGGGGGGAGAAGGGGCCCACGACTTCTGAGGAAGTCACTACAGATGTGGTGGGAGCAGCAGGAGCCCTAGAACTAGCAATGGAGCCTGGAGGTGAACTGAGACTGAGTTGCTGCAATTTTATGATAAATATTTTTTACTAATTTATTTTTTAAACATTATTCCTGGAGGTAGTGCAATACCAAGTTAAAGTGTAGAGTGAGTGGAAAACCAATATTCTACTCAAGAGCTCCCTGCTAAAAACAAACTATTGTTCTTACATAGAGGATGCATCAGATATTAAATTGATGAAGAACAGGCACAAAACAATCTAGCCAAAAGGCTGAAAATTGGTCACTATAGAACAGGAACAGATGAAGAGTTGTTTCTTCTGGATGAGCAAGCAAGTGAATTCTTGAGATGGAATCTCCTGGTGAAGATGCTGTGAACACTATTAGGACAACAGACAACAGAGAATGATATGTGCCATAAACTTAGCTGGTGAAGCTGCAGCAGAGTTTGAGAAGACTGACTCCAAATCTGAAAAACCTTCTACTGTGGGTAAAATTGTATCAAACAGCATTCCATGTTACAGAGTAATATTTCAGGAAAGGCAAAATCAATGAATGGGACATATGTCATTGTTGTCTTATTTTAGGAAATTTCCATAGCCACCCCAACCTTCAACAACCATCACCCTGATCAGTCAAAAGCCATCAACATCCAGGAAAAACCTTCATCTATAAAAGTTACAACTCTCCAAAGATTCAGATGATACTTAGCAATTTTTAGCAATAAAGTATCTTAAATTCAAATTTTGTATTGTTTTTAACAATATTTTTGTACATTTAATAGACTACATGAGAAATATAGCATAACTTTTATATGTACTTGTAAACCAGACACTTCATTTATTGTGATATTTGTGTTATTTTGGTGGTGAAGAACCATATCTGCAATATATCTGAATGTACTTTTTTAAATGGCCTAGTAATATTTTACCATATTGATCTACATTGTTTATCTATTAAACTGTTGATGGATATTTGAGTTTTTTTAATTTGTTCATTATTTTGTACAATAGTCCTATGAATAGTCAAGAAACATCATGGGACTGTGGGTCTGAGAAGCAAATGAGTTTCTGTGTCCTCTCTATCAGGGAGGACAGGGAAGAGTAGGGTGCTAAAAACCCACCTTATGCTAGTAGAAAAGTTGGATGAGAGGTTCTCTTAACCAATAGGACAAGTACAAGGACTGAAGTCAGGCTCTGCTGGTGCAGGGATTGACAACCTTTAACTGGCTTCTTCTCCCTGTCTCTTGGCTTCTTTCTCAAAAGTTGCAAGTGGCCCAGAGCTCATGTCTTCTTGCCTGCATGCCCAGCATGGGCAGTATGCATTCCTAATCCAATATACAAAACACAAAACGCACCAAAATCTGTAAAATTTTCAGCATTGATATAATACTACAAGTGCAAAAATCCCATAGCATGAAAATTTCATTCATAAAATTATTTAAATTATTATTAAAATTCATAAAATTATTAAAAATATTGTATATGATTCCTTCAGATATTTGTACTAAGTATATATTAAACATGAATGAATTTCTTATTTAACTTGAATTCCATCTCCAAGAAATATGTTTCTCTAACACATACACACATATATATATATAGTTGTATGTGTATGCATATATAAAATCCACAATGCCAAAATGTCTAAGCTCTGAAACACATTCAGTCCAAATAAGGGTGCTCTACCTGTCGTGAAATAAAATCTCACCATTAAACCCCATGAGACCTATGGATGAGACTTGGGACAGGTGCCATTTCAAACTAATGACAGACCCGAGTGGCCAAGCCATGGTCAGTGGTCCCAGCTCTGTGGAGTCAGTTTCCCTGGACACAGGTGAAGGGAGAGGGGAAGAGTAGCAGATTCCCATAGGAAAATGGTGTTGTTATAAGAAAGTGGGGCCCTCACTGAAGCAACTGGACTTTGACATGGATTGTAACTGGGTTATAGATGAATTGTTGTTTGAAGTTAGACTCATGAGATACCACATAAAATAGATTCAGTGAGCATTTTGACTGGATGAATATGCTTTCATGTCACAAACTTTGATGCATTGCCATGTGCTATGCACCAAGTGTTTGTAGATACCAGCACATTTAGTTCTTAAAATGCCCATGAGGAAGGAACTATTACAGTCCCCAGTTTATAAATGTGATAATTGAGGCTCAGAGACTGTGAGGACATGGCTCACGTCTGGCCTATGGTGAGAAAGAATGCTGTGGTAGCGATCATGTGGTACGGCAAAGTGGTCATCTTATTGGGGCCAGAAAGCAGAGAAAGAGGGAGAAGAGAGAGAGAGAGAGAGAGAGAGAGAGAGAGAGAGAGAGAGAGAGAGAGAGAGACCCAGGGAGATATGGAGACAGAGATAGAACAAAGGGCCATGGATAAAATATTGCCCCCAAGGACATGCCACAAAGAACTCCCTCCCTTCAACTAGGTTCTGCCTCCTAAGTTTCCATTACTTCCCAATAGTCACCTTAAGAACTCGTAAGTGGATTAATCCATTGATGAGGTGAGAGCCCTCAGGATCCATAAGCTCCCAAAGGCCCAACCTGAACACTGCAGCACTGGGGATCAAATATATTCCATATGAGTTTTTTGGGGAAACATAAACCATGTGATTTGTTAAAGCATATGTTAATGGGTTTACAGTGTTGTGGGCCAGGTTTCCTTCTTGGGGGTCTCCACATGGTTGCAGTTGGAAAGCAGCTGCTGCTGCAGTCACCAGGGAGCTGCAATTGGTGGGGCATCCACAGTGCCCTCTCAATCTACCAACACACATTGCCAGCCTTGGCAGGGAGCTCAGCTTATGCTGTCACCTGTAGCATCTCAGGGTATCCTCTCAGGCATGGTGGCCTTGAGGATGGTGGACTGTTTACACGGACTCTCAGACCCAGAGTCCAAGCCAGCATGGCAGAAGCTACAGATCCTTTCCTGGCCTTGTCTTGGAGGCCACCACTTCATTTCATCTATGATTTGGATTGAGGCAGTTACACGCACATTTGGCACCAAGAAGAAGGGACATAGTCTTGCACCTACCTCAATGCCTGCAATGCAAATAATGCCAGGATCATGTTTTAAAACCACCTCAGTAAATAATGACATCAATGAAAAAAATATATATACTGAGTGTTTACTCTGAGCTGGATACTGTACTAAGTCTATATAGATAATCTTCTATATGTTATAGCCTATATCTAACTATTAAAATGAGCAATGTAAAAGAAAAACCACACAGTGAATGGGATTCATCTCCATGACCCACAGTTGCTGGCTTAGTAACCGTCCCTAGAACTCAGGGTCATGTAGGTGTTTCAAGCCCATAAAGAATTCTGCCCCTCAAATGCCCGTACCTCAATGTGATTGCTAAAGGGATTATTTCTCAACCGTGTCACACACCTGAGTGTCTTATACTGTGATTAAAGAATGCAATTTAATGTTTTTTTCTGCATAGGGTAATCCATACCCAACTTTTAAGAATTGTGGACAAGCACAGGGTGAAGGATGGGGTCAGGGCTCTAGACCTTGCTCCATGGAACCAGAAACAAAAGGTATTGATTTCCTAGCTATAAAGCGAGCCTCATGGACCCAATGGCTGTAATGTCCTATGATTCCCTCCAAGTTAGTGTCACACTTGAGATATGCATGGGCTGACAGCTATAGCATACAGGAAGTGTATAACATGTCTAAGGGGGGTGATGACAACTGATGGCTGCAGTAGGAGAAATGGGGCAGGTACCAATCATCTGAATTTTGATCAGGAGACAGAAAGGAACTCTCTACATGGGGGTGCTGCACAACATTTTTGGGGCTGTGCTGCTTTGTGCTGCTCTACATTAAGACATCTGTTGTAAATTCCAGTCCTCCTTCAGAGTCAAACCTGGGGCCTGGCAGCACAAGTTTCATGCCTCCTGGCTAACTTCCCTCCTTCTCTGTTGAAGGTTAACTCCACAAGGACTAGGAGAGGCAGCATTCTGGGTGGTTCTTTCTACCCAGCAGGTATTCAAGTGCCCGGGGTCACTGTCAACTCTTCTCAAGGTGCTAACTCCTTAAATTTGCTCCCAGGGAGCACTCCTGGATTACTATGTACAGGGAGCATGACTCTTTCAGGACAGGTTGGTGACTCCTGCTCTGAGGACTCCTGGAGGGGACCTGCCCCATGACCTGCTTCTAATCTTGACGAAACACAAGGTCAATCCAAAATGAGCAACAGTTTACACAATCATGTGTCACTTAAGGATGGGGATACATTCTGGGAAAAGTGTCATTATGGGATTTCATGGTGTGAAAGACATAGAGAACATAAACTAAGATACTACAATGTCATCCTCTTATGGGGCTCCCTTCATGCATAAAGTTCATCCCTGACCCACTCCTCATCATGCCACACATTACTATACCAAAACTTGCTTGACCCTTCCAAGCACCAATGTCATAAAAACAGCAGGATGTGCTCCTGATGAAAGGAGGCTGAGGACAAGAGTGGTGACTGCAGCCCATGCAGAGGGTCCACAAGTGAATACCAGTGAATCCAGTGAGTCTGTGGTGAGGTAATTTTGAGTGGTCATGTCTACTTGTGATTTTCACCTGGAATCTTGGGTGTGTAAAGAGGAATGCCCTTGTTTTCTAGAAATGTTTGCAAGAAATTTTAGTCTCAAAGGTTCAGGAAAATGAATGCTTGTAAACATACAGTACCAGATCCACATGTGTGTGGGGAGAGGGAGAATGAGTAAATATGGCCAAATATTAAAGGTGGAGGGATAGGGTGAACAAGATACAAAGATCTGTGAACCACTGCTGCAGCTGCTCTGTAATATTGAACTTGCATCAGTAATAGAACTTAAAGGGAAAAAAGTGCTGAAAGATCACTTACTGAAGGCAGTCCCGTGTGTTCTCTTTCTCCTACTCTGGACAATTAGATAATAGTTTACATAGACACACAAGCCCTAAGCCTGACCTTGACCTGGTGCTTTGGTGCCTCTGATCTGCTGGCTCTTGGAAAGACTAAGGGGCCATATGCCTACCTGCAGTGCCTGGCCTGATTCCAGAAAAATCCAGTGGAGATAGACCCTAGTCCAGGCTTGCCAAGTATGGCAGGGAGACAGGGAATTACCAAGGGCATGGCTTGGGTGAGAAACATGGAAATGTTCACGTCTTGGACTCATCCAATCCATATCATATCATGTTCTTCAAGGTAAGCCCAGTGATGTATTGAAGGAGGCCAAGGAGGTAGGCCAGGGAGAGGTATGAAGGTGGGATAAGGACTGAGCAATATCATAGGACAAATCCACCCACATTGGGTCCCTGGGGTGTGCTCACACCTGCAGCTTGGTGCTCATCACTCACACTGCTTGGCAGGAATACAGGTCATTGTCCTTGTCACTGCAAAATTTGAGGATGAAGTCCACTGCCTGCTGCACCTCCTTGTCGTTGACATTGGTCTCCGCAATGTTGCCCATTATAGAGTATTCGCTGGCCACAGGACTCATGGCCAGGGCTATGGTTAAGGTGGCCAGAAGGAGTCATAGGATCCAGACCATGGTGGGGTGGGAGGCAGGGCTGGAGCTAGAGATGGAGCTGCACTAGGGAAGAGACCTAGTTCAGCACAGCCAGTACTGCCCTGCTTTTATCCTGCTGGAGATATGAGGCCTGAGGGCTTACCCACACCACTCTAGGCTCCTCCTTTCCTGGGCAAAGAACTGCACACACTCCAGTCCTTTCAGATCCTCCTCTCCTGTGGATTTTGGGCACTCCTATCCCCAATCCTGGCCCTTCCTCTTTCATGTGTCTATCTCTCCCTTCCCATTCCCTCAGCTCAGTCCCTCCCCTCAGGTCCCACCTTTCTAAGCTTGGATCACCCTGGTCTCTGCAAAGGTGTCCATTACCTTTCTCTGGTTCTGAAAACCTGTGACCTTGACCTCTATCTCTGCAGAAAAGGGGAAAAGAGAAATTTGTTTTCCTGTGGTCCTTGCAGGTCAGGTGCATCTGTGAACTTGGGTCAAGGTCTAGCAATCCTGTGGGCAGGTGCTATTTCAAGAAAGTTTGGTGGAGTCAAAAGACTTGACTTTTTCTGGGGAAATGAATTTTCATTTTGGTAAACTGAAATGAATTAATATTTATTTGGGAAAAGAAATTTATTTGGGTTACTTTTTCAGGACTCATCATTGTTTATTAAAGAAATATCTCATGGGCTTTCCCCTGGCCAGGCCATCTAGGACCTGGAGATGGAGCATGGTGAGTGAGCCCTGAACTTGATATTGCAGTTACTGCCTATGTATATTTCAAATCGTCCAGTAGACACATTCAAGATGTAAAAAGGAACAGACAAAATAATTTTAATAATGTTTTATTTAACTTAGTGTAACAAATGTCATTTCAACATATAGGAATAATTCTCAACCCAATAATTATATTCTTTTGTATGTATGTACTAAGTCTGGACTCCTGTGCTCACTTGTAACATTTTAGGCAGATGTTCACTAGACTGGCCCTATTTGCAGCACACCAAAGCCACATACAGAGGTGGCTGTGAAGTGCATAGCCCAGCCTCAGGGTGTGTGTGTGGGTGGGGAGAAGAAGGGTGGCAGGATCAATAATAACATTAAACATTTATAGGGGCTCTGTTGGAAGTGTGATAGGAGGGGCAGGAGAGGCAGATAGTTACCACTGGACCCTGGTTTAAAGGTCTTTGGGGACTTCAAAGTGCAAGAGTTCCTTCCTAGACTATGCAAATAGCTTCTGGCAGAGGGACCAACCAGATACTTGTATGTAACACTTGTCCATTTGCTGAGTTGTCCATGGGCTTGGTTCTATACTTTCTGCCATGATGTAAGAAAAGACTCAAAGATCAAGGTATGACCAGATTCTTGGCATTTCTTATGAACTGACAGCATCACTTAAGATAAATAAACAGGCAAAGTTCATAGGAAGTATATTACTAGAAGCTCCTGCACCTATGATTGCTCAATCATGAGTCCAGCCTCTGGCTTTTATACCAGCACAAAGGGGACTTGTGTTACCACCAAGACTCAGTACAGCTTTTTCTAGGTTTCATAATTCCAAGAAATAGCTAATGAGTACATAATTTAATAAACAAATTTTCGCAAAAATTGATCTTGAAATGGTGCTGAAAAGCTTGAACGAGGCAAGAAAGGCAGGCTAGGAGGCCACACAGTCAAGATCATGACCATACTGACCTGATAGAGACACCTCTGCTGGCTGAAGATGAAATTAGAAACTCAACCACACACTTACAGACCTTTCATGGGAGCTGCCCTGGCTACCACCATCAACAAAATGAATTCCAAGGGACTTTGCACTTCACATTACTGGTTTCCTATCCTATAACTTGAGGGCAGGTGTTGATTGGCAGAAGCCATGTGTCTTGTGACAGTGGGTTAGCTACAAAGGAGGCTGGGATTCTACTCTTATGTAATGAGTGGCAAATTCTATCACTATTGACAGAAGATTCTCCAAGAAAAAGATGGTTCAGATATCAGGCAGCCAAAAAGGATGACAACTTCCACTATGAGCACTTGGCAGGTAAAGTCTACTCAGCTCTGTTTTCAGTCCTAAATGACAAGAAGACTCTTTTTTTTCTAGAAAGCAGAATGATGTACAGTGGTATTGCTTGGCCAACCAGGGAGTGAGAGAGCCAGGAAAATAGAAAAGAAAACTTATCAGCCTCATACACCCTAACCTCAAAATCCTTGCCCAAAAATATATAGTAAAAATTATTTAGACTGATTTTTCTTCTTCACTTTTTCTTTTCCAAAGGGAACTTTCCATCACAGTTACCTCAACTGGATCTGAAAGAGCAAACTGAATTCACTTCACGTCTCTGACTCCAGACATCAGACTCCTAGCTACGCACTTGAACTTGTTGCAACTTGATTCTTGAACCAGTAAATTCCCCTTTTTTTAGCAAGCCAGACTTCATTTGATTTCTGTGACTTGCGACCATGTTAGTTATGACTGAGGGGCTAAACAATGTTCCCCTGGGCAGAGTTCCCCTGTACCTGCCAGCAACCTGAGTAAACAGAGGTTTCAGAGCTGATGTTTCAGTTAGGTTTCGTTGCATGAGAAACCACCCCACTTGTACTGATTTAAAAGAATAAGTGTGTTCAAGAGTTTTTGCACTACTGAATATCTGGGCTATTGGACTAGTGTTTGCTGATCTTAGCTGAATTAAATCTGAGGTCTACAATGTCTGAGATCTTAAGCCTCTGAGGTCTTCTGGGAGTACTTTTCTATTGGTGTGCTCACATGTTCAGCTGAGAGTCAGGTGATTCTATAGGAAATACAACACAAGTCTAGTATGACCCCAATCACTTAGGATGCTCAGTTGTAAGAGGACACAGGAGCAAAAAACTTCAAATCTGTTTTCTCTGGAAACAGAATACCATCGATCAGATTAGTTTCTAAACACATCAAATTTCATATACCCCACCCACCTAACTTCATAAATTTTCTGTTGCTATTATGGCCTACATTGAAATTTTTATGAGATTTAGTCTTGTAAAGCTGGTACAAGTATACACTTTATGCAATTGTCTACATTATTTACATATCTATTTTATGTGAATTCAAAGAAAAACTTTAGCGGTGGCAGAGTAAGTGGTAGAGAGCCTGCCTAGTAGGTATGAGGCCCTGAGTTCAAACCCCAGTACCTTAAAACAAACAAAAAAACCCTAAACTTTTTCTCTGAATTTGGTGCTAGAAATCATTGGGATTTCCCAAGAAACTGCTTGCCTTATTTCTCATGATTCCTAAGGCCCATCAAGCCAGCATTACTCCTGTGTATTGTGTACTAGAAAGCTTGTAGTCAAAGTTTTAGCCAGTTTCTAGTAACTGGGAAGGACTTCAGGTCATCTGTGAACAAACCTCACCCTTGCTTTTATATCTGTCTCTCCTCTCCCTTTATCTGCTCTCCTAGATGTTATCAGTTTGGTTCTGTTAGGACAACTATGATATCATGGTCCAGGATTGTTTCTAACTAAAAAGGAAAAAAAGCACTTTGATGTTTTTTATATTTTCTCTCTCTCTCACAGCCACCCCCCATACACACACTTTAGATAACAGGCTACAGACAAATCTTAATGAACTGTAAAAATGTGAAAGGACACAAATCGCATACCATGACTAGATTACTCTTAAAGATTCCAATGTTGTTCAACCTGTATCACTTTCCTATTGCTACTGTAGCATATTACCACAAACTCAGGGCCTTAAAATAACAAATGAATTATCTCACAGTTAGTGGACAAAAGTCCAATAGGGCTCACAAGGATGAAATTGGAGTCAGTAGGGCTGTGGTCCTTTTAGAGGCTCTCTGTAGGATCTGTTTTGTGGCCTCTAGTTTGTAAGATTACCTGCATCATTGGCTTATGGCCACATCACTTTTGCCACTCTTCTCTCATCATACCCTTTTCTCTAATGCTAGCCCTCCCTCCCTTCTACAGGTCCTATATGATTACAATAGCTCCCTGCATAGAAAATTCAATATCATCTCCTCATATCAAGATTTTTAACTTATTCATCCTTGCAAAAACCCTTTGTCCATGTAAGGTAACATATTCACAACATAAGACTGTGCGCATCATTGAGTTTGCTATTCTGCCTAACGTATTCCACCTGTAACTCCATCCAGGCTATGATTAAGAGGAAACATCCTCATTCCCACACCACCTTTTCCTGTATATTGTGGACAGGGTTAGAGGTAGTCAGGGACTCCAGCTCATCCCATCAAACATCTCTTGGGGGTATGAATTGGCACACAGAACTCATCATTGGGCTGTGCAGAATTGAGCCGATTTCTCACAGGGGCTCAGTTTACTAATCTGGGCTATGAACACTGGGGTTATAGGAAAGCAATGGGAGAATGGAGAGGTGTGTCCGCAAATACAAGAAAAGAGGTGTGGAGGTGAGAGAGGGTGTGGCCAAGTGGGGGAGGTAGAAGCCACAGAAGACACTTCTGTTCTCACAGCCCTATGGTGCTACTTCTCTGCTACATTCTGGAGGCTATTTAAGATTCATACAACCATTGCTGAGTGTTTATGTTGTGGGTGAATTTCTATTATGCCCCCCCAATTTCTACAGCTATGTTAAACAAAGCACCATGAATCCAGGGACCTCCTCATTTTCTACCTGCCTCACCCCATTTGTTCCTTTTGGCACCTATCTGCTTCCACGTCCTTTGTGAAAAGAGATAACTCAAGAACATGTGAGACAGTGTCTGTCTGTGATTGTGTCTGTATGCACTAGTAGAATAAAATCTGGCTCCTGGAAAGGAGGGAACACAATTCTCAGCCAAATTTTATCAAGGCAGAGATCATATTCCTATGGAAGGGGATAGGAAGATTCCGACATTTCACAAGTTCTGAAGGAAGAAAATTCTTTATGTTATTTTCTCTCAAGTGATTCAAGTGTAGATATCATGTGCTGGATACATAAAATAATATCTCATCGAGGCCCAGTTAAATACTCTGCAAAACAATGCTCCAAACCCCACAATTTTATAACAAGCTGAATCTGTGTTTGGACAGAATCAGATTCATTTTCTCAAGGGAAATTTAATGGAATTAAGTCTCCCTGTTCCCACTTAAAAGTTCCTACATAACCATAGCATGTTATTACACAGACTCAACACAAATCCAGAGCTGATATGCAATGCAATTTATTTTAACTGTAATGAATTTTCCCCTAGGTGATGGAAGACGGATGTGACAAAAGATACTAAGGGGAATACAGCATCCTTTCACAAAACACTGAACAGCTGTGTCCCCCTTGTGCCAACTACAAAACTAGCAGAAATGTCACTGCTTCATGTTTCTAAGTGGCACATTCACCGATCTCTAATGACATAAAGACAGTGAGTTGTCTCTTCACTTCTGCCAAATTAGCTTATGGGCATTTATTTTTTAAGTTGCAAACTTTTTAATTAGTCTATAAGAGATATTATTCTAAAATTTATTTTTTGTACTTATAAATTTGACAGAAACTATCAGCCCAGAAAATAGGCTAATTTATAAACTTAAGAAAGTCAGGCAAAACATTTGAACTCATCTAATAAGCTCATCATGATAATATTTGTAAAGTTCTGCTTGTAATCAAGGTGGCTGACTCCAATTCCTGTCTCTGCCTCTTTTTACAAGCTCTGACAGTTTGTTTATCATACCTGAATCTTGATTTCATGGACAAAGTGCTTCATACTTGTCTGAGTTTAGTAGGAATACATTGAGGTACTGCATGCATAAGAGTTGAACGGGCCTCAGAAAAAGCAAGTGCCTGTTTCAGGACCCTTCCCCTCTTCTGTGTTTTGTTTATGGGGTTGAATGTTGAGGCTCATCCTGTTAAATACTCTTGTAAATAGACTTCTAATTCCAGATAGTGTCCTGAACTCAAGAAACTCCAGTCTATTGGTCAAAAACATTTTTTCATAATTTAGACCCATGAGAAAGGGGAGATAAAGAACCCAGAGTCCATGATGTGCAGGAAGACGCAAGACCATAAAAATAAGTCTCCCCCAACACAATCCCAATCAAACCTCAGTGGGTGTTTTTGTGCATGTGGTCTTAGGTTTCTAAAACTTACTGGATAAATATAACAAAATCAGATAAGACATCCTGAAGAAGAAGAGGGAAGAGAGAGGATTTCTGTACCAGACTCCATTAAGCTGCATGGTCCAAGAGTGCACAGGATTTTCTCTGAACTGATGAATGACCATAGAGCAGAAGGATCCAGAAACAAGCCACACAACTGCAGGCCTCTGGGGAAGGAAGGACCACTCAATGAGTGGAGATATACAATCAGATATCTATGTAGAAAAATGAAATTGGGTTATCATATCACCTCACACAAAATCATTTCCAACTGGAATAAAAGGAAGGAAAAGGAATGATAGGAAAAGCTCCAAGATGTCATTGACTTAACACAAGAGTTTATTTTTTGCTCAAGCCAGATTTTCAGTAGTTACCACTACTCTCTAGGGCCCTGCCCTCCAAATTGCAGTCCATTACTCTGATCTGGTGACAACACAGTCTCCCCATTCTCACCCTGCAGCACTGTGTGAGCACAAGAATCACATTTTGTTTCCCAAATTCTTCCCAGAAATGACACATGTCCCTTCTGCTCATGTTTTGTTTCCAGAGTAACTTATAGGGCACTGCCCACCTGAAAATAAGCTGTGGCTACATAAACAACAGAGACTAACCATAGAAACTCATTATGAGAGAAGGGGAAAACAGGCAGGTACTGGAAGGAAGATATTTCAATAGCATTTTTATGTTATTAAATAATGTTATTTAAACATGCTTTATGATGGATAAACTTAAATATTTATGTAAGAGAATGTTATAGACATTGTTATCTCTTGGATAGAAAAAGGGAGTGGATGTTAGATTGAAAAGAACAGAGAAATAGATAAATAAAGAGCTCACCATCAGACCAAGTTTATTCAGGAAAATAAACCTGCAGAGGGAGTCTCCAGCAAGAGAGCTAGAGCCCACTGCCGCTTATGGACTTGGGGGGGTTATAGGAAAGGATGGACCTGGTAAAAGGTGGGGGGAATTTTTCCATTGTGACTAGTCCATTATCTATTCCTGGGGGTAGTCTAGGAACTGGGCCTTGTGACATGGTACAGATGCTGAGAAGCAGGACATTTCAGTCATGGACAAATGGCAAGAGTAGGACATTCCTGGGGGTAGTCAATGAGCTAGGTCTTGTGTTCTGGCACAGATGCTGGGAAACAAGATGTTTCCCTTGGAGGACTCATCTCTATCAGAACCAAACAAATCTAGGGTCAAGCAGAGTTTAAGATGGCGTAAGTGAGGTCAAGTTGAGACCACCTAACAGTAAGGAAGGGAAGAAATACACATAGGATATGAGTTGTTGCATTTGTTTTAGTTCTGAAGCACTAGTCCAGAAATTTAACAATTCCAAAGGCAATAAACAAGGTCAATAAAAGTAATGTATTCTATAAGAAATTGAGATAACTCAGAAGAGAAAAAATTTTTAAATTCAATATATCTTCACACATATTTGAGACAGTACATCCATAAGAAAAGTACAGGCTGCTAGGAAAAGAATAGAAGAAGAACAACAAAATTCTTACTAGTCAAAACTATTGTTTCTGATTTGAAAATCAAATCATTAGTAAGACTGGAAGACAAAATCCTCCCAGACTATGAAGAAAAGTTAAGGTGATGGAAAATGTAAAAGAAAAAACAGAAACCATATACAACAAAATACAGGTACACGCAACAGAGAAATGTTCCAAGAATGAAGGGGGGAACATTCATTATAATTTTCCACGCAATGTGTGTTTCTTAGGAAATGCTATGGCCTTAACAGGTGCATTTACAGCTCCTTTTGTAGGATAATTTTGTTTCATTACAGTTTGAAAAATTCATTTCGTAGCTTGAGGATAAACAAATTTACTTTGTCATACTGTAAGAATATTTATTAGCAATGAACTCTTAAATCAACCTACAGTAGAAGTAACTAAAATTAAATTATGGTACAGTTTGTAGAATAAATGTTGTCTTCCTTGACAAACACTCAGTCAGTGGGGGTGTGAGAGTGGGTGTAGAAACAGAGATGCATCATGAGACACTATATAAATTGATAGTGAGAGAAATATGTGTTTAATGGTTATGTTTACAAAGTAACTAATAAAAGTACTGCCTAAAATGGGGAACAGGTGGGTCAGAGAAGGAAATGGTATAAGATAATAACTTTAATAGAACATGTCTGAATATTATTTTAGAACTACAGAAACTCAACAATAGGCAGATGAGTAGGGCACTGGTGGTGACCATGGAACTCAGAATGTTTAGGCAGCATGTAGGAGAAGATGCCTGGAGTGTGTAGGAGATGATGATTTTCCTGGCACACTTGTGTACTTTTTGATTTTTTTATTACATATGCATTGAGTGTGTAGGAGATGATGATTTTCCTGGCACACTTGTGTACTTTTTGATTTTTTTATTACATATGCATTTTATGTTGATAAATATTAAGATGTGATGAATTTAAAATTTATCTCATGAACACAGGTGTATTTCCACTCTACTCTTCACATTTCTCAACATTTGGGTTTCATGATAGTTACCTGTTAGAGTCAGGGAAATATTCAACACCATCTGAGGTATTTTGTGGCAACGATTCCAAATTCCTTTGCCCTAAATCCTTCTCTAGCTGAATATAGTCATATTGACCCCTCAGATCCTAGAAGGATTATAACAAGCATCATTGGCCTGAATCCCTGAAGAGAAGACTAACAAAAATTAGAAAAACTGTTTCTGCTCATGTGACAGTCTTCCAAAATGATTAATGATTTAGAAAAGCCACTATACTATTGCATTTCTAAGAGTCAAGAACTTCTCTACTGCAGGGGTCATAGTGAGGATATTTTGCTTTATCCTCACAAGGGCCCAGTGTCTAAGGATGAATGATAATTTTTTCCCTGCAATTGAATGATACTTTTTTAAAGTACCAACCATGACAGCTAACACAATGTGGCATACAACTTGTAAACTGGGACCAATGAATCACAGCAGCATCACCACTGTGGCTAAGTGTTTATCTCAGTTGCTATCTTCCTGGGTCAGAGCCACTCCCAAGTATCTTCCAAGCACTAGTATCTGCACATGGAAACTATGTCAAATGCCAAAGAACATGCCATGTTGCCTTATTTAAACAGACCCAGAGGGAGGCAAGGCAAAATCCATTGACTGTAATTAATTTGGACAATTAAACAATCCTCATCCTCCCAAGGCAATAAATATATAAATTTGGGTATGTTGGGAAAAAACATTATATCTTCCAAATATGTGGAAAGAAGTAGAGATTAGAGCTAAGAAGCCCTGGCTCTGGCAATTCCTGCAGGCCTGCTTCAGGGGACAGGAATCCCACTGCTCTGTGCTGTCCCAAAAGATACAACTAGACCACAAAGGAAGCCAGCTGAGGAGTTAAAAGATGCTTATGTTTTCCAGTAGTTAAAGGTACTCATGATACTCTTGAGGACTTCCTGTGGAATCAAGTTGACCTTGAGGAAATCAGAAGTGAGACAGAGGCAGGGAATTATTGCTATAGCTCTTCACAGGTCCATCTCACCATCCTGTCTACCAGTGGGTTTCAGAACTGGTGATATTTGAGTTGGGCACTGCCTAGGAGTCAAAGACACCATAGAACTTTCTGAACCTATTTAGACTACATGAGCACCTTTCACCTCTCATACTAACCCCTTTGCCTGGAGCTACCTCATCACCAACTCATATCCCGTGCCCATCTGAACACAGAAGATACTTATGTTTGCTTTATAATGTTAAGCTCAAATTTTACTTTCTATTTAAAAGCTTTCCTGAAAATTTCATGGATGAAGAAAATCTTTAACTCTTGGAACATTTGTGGGTGTATACTTTGAACTATCTTCTCTAGGCCTGAGTTCATCCCTTGAAGCAGGATCTTTATATTCCCAATGCTGGAGCATTACCAGGCACATATATACTAAGTGATTTAGGTGAGCAACTATCTGATAAATATAAAGCTTGTGCTAAGAAGGTGCCACATGTCAATTCTAACTATCTCAACAGTCATCAAATGAGCTCAAAGCAGAGCAAAGATGACTGTGTTGATACTAACATCTATGCCAAAGTCTGAGTGTGAATTAGACGCTAGCTATGCAGATTTAGTCTGAGCAAGAGATTCCTTCCTGAGTTATATAACCAGACAAGAGAAGAGGCCATGCCGATGTGCGATTGGTTGAATATTTGTTTCTATTCATGTAGGTTCAGAAGTGTGATAGACCCCTTCCATTGCTTCCCTTGCCCATCATTCCTGGGAACCTCTTCCTGCCAGAAAACGAGCTGATTGATAGTTGGTGGGAGATTGATTGCTTATTTATTATTCTACTTAATAATGTCGTACACGAGGTGTTTTTGCCCAGGGAGTCAAGAAGCATTTGCACAGCAGAGAAACTGAGAGATCTCTGGAACACTAATAATGCACGTCTTCACCCATTTCCTTGACACTGACTAATCTGGAGCCTAGAATGTCCAAGAGTATAGAAAGCAGCAACTTCTGGCAAGAGTCATGTGCTCCTTCAACTCATATAGAAAAGAGAAAGGGGAAATGGTGGACATGGGCAGAAGAAGAGAAGATGAAGTAAGGGCAATCGTGCTTTAAAAAGCCCTCTCTCACAGTGACTAATCTAGTTCTGAGAAAGTGAGAATTAATTAACTCATTCAAGAAAGGCATTAATCCATTCAAACACTGTTGCATTGAAGAATAAAGGTTCTAATATATGAATTTTGAGAAATACACTTAAACCACAGCAGCACCTAAGTTTCTAATCTTGGGACAGGAGTTGTGAGGAACCATCTTTCTTTAATAGCTATCAGGAAAATCTCTTGTCGTGGTTAAAAAAACATGACCCCAAATTATTGATGCTGTATGGAGCAAGCCATGATTATTTCCAATAACAAACTTAAGAAAACTTTTAGTTTTGATGCCCAATTAACAATAACCATGGAGAGAGGAAGAGTGGATGTGCCATTGGCACTGTGGACAAAGAATAAATTGTCCTCTTTGTACTTCTCCGTCCCTGTTGTCTTTTTCTGCCTCTGTTTCTCTTTGTTCCATTGCTTCTGTCTTGCTCTTAGATCAGCTTCTTCCTTAAAGATAGAACTTCATGCCCCATTTTTCTCTAGCCTATTTCTCCAGGTGACCAGAAAGTAAGTTGGTGATGCTAAACTGTGCCCAGACAGGAGTACGGAGAGTTCCAAGAGGACACACAGGCCTTCCCTTTGAAATATCTTAACTGATTTTTCTCCTAAGGAATGTCTTGTCTGGATCCTTGTCTAAGTGAAGAGGGGTTTGTAGGCTCACCGTTTGCCCCCCATGTCCCAAAACATCACACTGTCAAGGATGTAATTAGTATGTAATTGCTGGGATGAAACCCAAAGAATGAGGAAGAAAGTAAAGAGAAGGACAACTCCCTCATTATTTCAACTTTTCTGCATTGCTCTCAATTATGTAGTAAGACACCCCATTTCACTACTGCTGCAACGTCTGCATGAGCCTGGGAGTTACTTTAATTTCAAGCTACCTTTATTGCCTAATCCTTTGAGGAACAGATATTTACTTTATGCTTACGCAATTTAAAAAGCTAATTTCAATTTTGAAGCACACAGATGTACGCGAGTTAATAGCTTTGCAGCCTTCAGCCTCCAAACAGAATGAGAAGCTTGTTGTTCAGCCTTCATCACCTGTGGGACAAATCAGAGCATTTATATAAATTGGAAGCCTGCTCTTAACTGATTTTTTTCAGACTCTGCTTTCTAATTGGAGGAAATTTATCTTAAATCCTGTTCATGTTCATATGCCTTTTTGTTCCTCATCTGGCTGTGCTGTTTATTTGGGTGTCACAAAAGGAAAATGAGGCAGAAACAGGCTTCTCTTGGGACAGCAAAAGGAACTGAAAACTAGTGCTCACTGGGGCTGTGATAACTGTGCCTCAATGCTATTCTACTCTCCATCTGCCTGGTACTTTGCTTTCCTTGTTCTGGGCACACACATGTGCAGGTAACATCTGGTAGCATTCCTCCATATCAAGTTAATTTGGTCTCTTTCAATTTTCAAGTATTCAGGTGCTCATGCAGGCTTCCTGCACATCTTTTTGCATGCAGGTGGCATATGGATACCAGAACCTGAGAACTGCTGCTGACATCAAATGGCTCCCAACAATGCTGCTTGCTCCTGTCCAGCCTATGCTGGCTACAGGGTTTGGTGAGAGAAAGACACTGCAGTGTCTAAAAGCACAACCTCAGCACCAGTTCTGTGGCTCTGGAAAGGTGACCATCTGCACCAGAGGCACAGCTGAACCAGCTGCTTAGATTCTGCATGGGTCATTTCCTAACATGTCAGTGGCCAGGCTAATTGGATCTGCTTGCATAGTTGAACATAGGAAGCAAAATAGGTATTACCTTAAAACTAACATTTGCCTTAGGCTTATCTCTTTGTAGCTGACCTTGAGAAAAGGATCAGATAGCAAGAAGTTAGTTTGGGGGTGACTGGAGGGGTGGGGAGTGGAAGGCAGGGAAGAACTAGACTTTCTGCTGGAAGGAGGGCATTCCCTGTAAGGACCACCCTTTTCTTTGACATCAGGCAGGCTCTTCCCAGCAGGGCCTACAGTGAATGTGCACAGAGGGATGCTGTGACACAACTCTGTCCACCCGCTGGACATAGACTGTCCTAACAGATTCTGTCACAAGGATGGGGGTGCTTCAGATGGCAACTTAGTGACCCATTCTGACCCTTTCCTTCCACAGGTGTCAGAGCTGAGTTGAACAAGCCCTTCCTTGCTCAGTCTGCTCCTTCCTCCGAGTTTTTTTTATAGCCATTGCTCCAAAACACTGCTTGTCCAGTATTTCCCTCCTTGTGTCTGCTCCCTGGGATTCAAATGAATTGTGAAGAGGTGAAATGGGTAATGAGCAGGTCAATGCTGTGGCCACTCGTGTGCAATTGGGGGATTCAGGAGACTTTGTGGTGGGGAACTTTTCTCAGACTTGCCTAAATGAATGAGAAAGAGGGCAAGTTTTTTCCTTCTCTTCTACTCATCTTAACTGAAGGCAGCTCCTGGATCATCAAGTGCTGATTCCTGCTTATCGCTGAGGACCAATAGTAAGCCCTCAGGAAAGGGTCTTAGTTGTGCTAAGGTAGCGCCTCAGGAGTGGGCTGGAAAACAGTGAATGTCAGGGATTATGGGTGAGGCTGTGAGAGCAGTTGCTACAAAGCTTTATTCTTTGGCAGCTTCTTTCTGGGTCATTGTCAAAGTGAAAGAAAAGGAAGAGCTAAAGGATGCCTAGGTCTGGTGTTCTAAGATATGTCACAATGTCTTCGTATGTACCCCTATGTCCACCGGACTGCCAATCCTTAAAGTGAAGCTCCACCACCAAATGTGGAGTTTACTGAGCTCCTTCCACCTACAAAAGGAGGGATGAAGGGCCTAAGTATCCTACTCCTTTCTTGGGCGGAGGGCTTAAGTTTGAACTGAAGGATTTGCACTTGGAAAGCAGGTGCTCTACCACTTGAGCCACACCTCCAGCCCCCAGTTCCTTTATTGAGACATCTTTCACTTCTATCCTGGAAAGAGTAGGTTTATGAGACAGAGTCATGATAAACCCAGGGCTCCATAAGCTAATTCAGGGAGTACTGTGGTTTGAATGTCCCTGCCAAAACTCCTGTTGAAATTTAATCCTCATTGTGAAGTATTAAAGGGGTATATACTTAATTTGACTACCATATCAAAATGAGACCTTTCGGACATAATTAAGATTAGATGAAGTCTTGAGAGTAGAGCCTCCATTTTGTCCTTGGTGATTTCCTAAGCAGAGGAAGAGACCCACAAAAGCAAGCTTGCTCTGTCTTACCATGTGATGTCCTGCGAGTCTTTAGGACTAAGTAGAGTCCACATTAGTAAAAAGGTTCCAACCAGATAGAACCTCTTGAACTTGCATCTCTAAAACCATGAGCTGAATAAACCTTTATTCTTTATGAATTTCCCAGACTGGTTTACACAGTTATAACAATAGAAAACAGACTAAGCCATGGACCCAGACAAGTAAACCAGCAGTGCTCAGTGCAAACCTCCTAAGAATTGTAGGTCAAAGTCAAGGATAAATCATGGAACTACTAGGCAAGAGCTTTCTTCCTGATGGCAGCTGTGCTTCTGTGCCAATGGTTGGTCTGTGGACCTAATGAATGCAAAGCATCAGAGAGTGGGAAAGGAAACCCAGGCATCCCATATCCATGATCCTGACATTTGTAGACTCCAATGTGGAAACCACTGGAGCAGCATAACACATGGGGGAAATTTAGCAATGGTTGGCTTGGCTCTGCTCCCTTAGCCTTGCACCAAACAACCAGCCCAAAACATGTCTTTGCCCACCAAGGAGCCAGCCAAAAAGGGACAATATTAGATGTTCATGTCTCACACCCATCATTGGAGCAGTTGCTCACCTGTCTCAGCTGCCTGAGTCCTTTGCAACTATTGCTTTGTCTGGGTTCTTTGTCCCAGTTAAATTCATAAATTATTGTTCATTCTTTGGGGCTCTGTAATGAGAATGAACCTCATCTTGGTCCTTCACAATGAGAAGTCCACCAGCCAGAGACCTGGCCTATTTGCCTTGCTCCCACCAGTCCTGTTTTTTCTGACTGAGTTTAAGAACCCTCCTTGCCCCCCAATCTTACCTTGAGCATTATAATGGTCATATTGCCCTGAATGTTCTCTAAGCATCCCTGGCATCTGTTTCTGTTCTTCTGGAAGAAACTTTTCAGATTTAGCATATCCTTAAATTATTATTTTTTTATAAGGCAAGGTCTAAATACTTCAAAGAGGAAAAAAACACACCTACTTTGATTTAGGTTCCATCCGTAGCAAACTCTGAGCTAACAACTTGGTTATTGGTACATAGAGGCAAGGTATCTCAAGGAAGAATGGGTAAGAAAATTTTAAAAAAGGATAGTATATAAAGTGTGATGTTTCCATGCATGTGAATATTATACAGCCTTAAAAAGGAAAGACATTCTGTCACATACCACAGTAAGGTGAAACTTGAAGACATGAAAAGAACAAATACCACAAGACTTCTTTCTTATGAAGTCCCTTTAATAGGTAAAATCATAGACATGAAAAGTAGAATGGTGCTTTGCCAGGTTCTGGAGATGGGGATCTAGTAATTCATGGGTATGGGCAGTTTCAGTTTGGGGTGATGAAATGTGTTCTTGTATATCTAAAAGAGTTTGCAAGAGGCAGAAGTGTACAACACATAAGAAGTGTCCCCAACTTTGCTAACCCCTGACCACAGTAGCTTGCAATCTTTTGGTAATATAGAACAATCAGGGATGGTGTATTCTATACAACCCCATATGACTTTCAAGGAAGAGCACAGGGTCAAATAACAAAGGCCTGGTCCTCAGTTCATCAAGTGACAAAGGACTGAATTCCTTGTTTCATATTACCAGAGGAGTTTCTGAGGAATGTGTAGTGACTATAGTCAGGCTCTGTTCAAGGACTGTTTCCTTTGATTGAGCTGAGAGGCAATGGTGAATGAAGGTGATACTCATTCCTGATCTATTTTTGGATTCCCTCATACATAGATTTTCTAAAGATCAAACTATAGAACACTTAGTCACATAGTCAACCTGACCTGATTTCCATGCAGGTGTGAAGGCACTTCCAGTCCAAATCACTGATGACACATTCTTCATGGTTGCACATTACAAGTCCTCAAAGGAATATGTAAAACGATGCCTTTGACATTTTACTAGGATGTTAGATGTCAAAAGACTGTTTTAAAAAATACAGATTCAGTTATTTCTACCTTTAAATGGAACTACTGACCACGTGCATTAAAATATATTATAATTCATTATCCACTGTGTCTATATTTGGGAACATGTGAAAAAAGGGCGCATACTTTGCATTCATGGGTGACTGCAAAGATTAATACAGCAGTAAAAGTACATGAAGTAGTTTTAGCCATAGTGAGTGATGATAACAACAAAAACAACAAAAGTGATTTTCCCCTGGGTACTCACTTTCATTCCAAACCTAAGGGTAGTTCCCTTGTCCTTATTTGAGCTTCATGATCTCACCTTGAGGGATTCACCAAGCTCTGCAGGGGGTGGGTTAACTAATCTGTTCAGCTCCACCCAGAAAAATGCCTACCAGACCTGGGTCCTAAGGATTAACATCATAGGGTGGCATCTGAGAAGAGCACAGGTGTGGAGTAGGCGCTGAGGTGGCTCCCAGCACCTTACCTGCAACCTGTTCTGTGCAGCACAGAGGGACTGCTGCAAGCAGTGAGTTGTGAGCTTTCCTCCTTTCTGATAGTGTAAGGAATGTCAGGCCCTGCTTCTGTTGGTTCAGAATAGTTTCACATGCTAATAAGCTTGAATTGACTATGGAGAACATCTGGTTGCTTCCGTTGGTTATAGAAAACCAAGCAGTACAGTAGTTAAAGAACGAAAACACATTTGATGTAGTAATTATTCAAGAAAGAAGAGGCCTCAGGACAGAACTAGGGTCCATTCTACATACAACAACAACAAGTGTGGATTGCTAAGAGGAAACATCAGAGGTTTGTGGGAGAATTTTACTAAAGAGACCTGATAAGAATCTGGCTGAGGCAGGCCAGGGATCAGACATCACTTCAGAAGAATAAGTTGATTAACCATGGAGAAGGACCAAATATCAAGGAAGTTCTCACTAAACTGACTTAGGAGGATTGTAGCTATAGATGGGCTGTACAAAGATGAGCATAAAAACCAAAGGTTGAGGTCTAATGGAGAAATGGGACCCAAAGAAACTCATTGAGGTTAGTAAAGGAGAGGATCTCTGTTACCTCATCCTATAAATAGGCAACTAAACTTATTTCCTTTTTCAGCTCAGGGGCGAGGAATGGACTCTATAGTCATTGTTCCAGGCCCATAGCACTAGACAATCCATTCAGAGCGGGCAAAGGAACCACAGGAAGTGAAGAAGCCATCACTACCTGCCACCAATCAAGAGCTAGCCTGAGACTGAAGGTAGGAGACCTGGAGCCCCAGATCAGCAGCAGTTGCCCAGAAGTGGCTTCAGAGCTCAGATGTGACTGAGCCTCTGCACACTGCTGCCTCCATGAAGGAGCACCTGCCTGGGTGTGGTCCCAGATGGCAGGGCAGGTGCACAGCCCCTGACAGAGCCCATGCTTCTCCAGACGGCTCATGTGTTTGGGAGCTCTGGTTTCTTCCTGCTGTCTTCCAGTTCCAGGTCTTCTTCCCCTTTCTGGTCTTCCCTGACTAGACAGAGAGGCAATGTCCTTCCATGCCCTCCTCCCATAGCCAGGTGAAATTGCTATTATGATGGCCACTTCCATGTCACTCAGGGTGACTCTGCTGAGAAGGCTTAATCTGGTTTGTGATTATTATGACACAGGAGGGTCCTTAATTCCGAGATCCTCAGGTCTGTGTTTCATTTTGCCTCTTTAAAGATATGTGACTTTTACTACAAGGAGATTAGTAAAAGGAACATTCAACCAACTTTCTAAGTGATCTGAAACACCCACAGTTGGCATCTCACCAACTACATTGCTGAGCATCTAAAGGAATGTCACAGCTCTCTGCTCTATGCCTCCTGTCCTGCATTTATATCATCAGAAAGAAGGGTGATCCTGTTGACAAGGTCCACACCTAAGGACTTGGGCCTCACACTTTTATCCTAGCCCAGTCAGGGTACCTGTTACAAATAAGACCCCCCCCAAGGCCACCAGAGTCACAATCAAAGATGCAAGAATGGAAAATTGTCTCAGCAAGGCAAAATTGACCTCTGCAGAAGGATGTGCAGGCACGTGGGCACAGCTAGCACAAGGAGTAGACCATAGGTCCACCTTTTATTCCTGATGAAGTGGAACCCTGCTCCCTTTACTCAGATTGCTGAGTTCAGGTGCACAATCTGATCATGAGTGGCTTATGCTACACTTGGAATTGGGGGTGGGGTAGGCTCTGAAAACAGAGCTCAATGAGCAAGAACCTGGAACTGCAAGCAGCTAAGATGGCGACACACTTTGATTAAAAAAAAAAAAAACTGTTTTCCTCACATTTCCCCCCTATTTTTATTTTCCATTCTTTTCTTCAAACTCATTTAGCATTATTCAACTTTCTGTTTTAGCTGTACTCAACAATAATTAGTATGATACAGGAGTTTGTCTGGTTAGGGGAGTTTCTATGAGTCTAAGAATTAGTCCCCATATACATGGTAAACACATCACCCAATTAAAGCCCTTGCCCCAATTACAGCAAGAAGGGATGTTAAGATTGAGGTCAGCACCCCCTTCCATTTCCCAAAGCATTGCTCTACCTAGTTAGTAAGGGGCTCTTTTATCCCTGAATTCGAAACCAGTTCATTTGACAGGGCTATCAGGCCTTGGAAAGCCTTGGATATGGTCCCATTTGGAGCTGTGTTGTGGGGATTAATGTACAGCATTCGCCACCAGTGAGGACACATAATCCACGTTTTTCTGCCAGAATCATGTCTACAGCCATTCGGTTTTCTGATGCCATCTTAATGGTGGGGCCTAGTTGTTCTGCAGTTTCTCTCACTGCGTTCTTAGTATAGTTGACAAATCTCTGCTGGCTATAATAAATATAGTTAATCCAATCCATCTCTTTTTATTAATAGTGAACCACCAGAATAGTGCTGATTCAAATCCTGTTGCTATCTTGTTCCTTGCTTTGAATTCATCCAGGACTCCAATGGCATCCATGTAGACATGGGAGTCAAACGACCCTCCAGGGAAAACAAGATCTTGTTTCTGTCTTTCCTTGGTTAGGGAGGGTTTGGGTTTCTGAAATGCCAGGGTGAAAGGAATATCAAATTGGACTAGAGTGCAAGTGTCACTCCATTTGTGTGAAAGACTCAAGTAAAGTTCCACCACAAAACCACCAGACATATGTTCTAGTAACAGTTAGAAATGCACTCAGATGCATTTCTCAGAACCTCTGGCCCTTCCCCAAATTTAGAGAGGCAAGAGGCAAAGTTAGAACTTCAAGATGGGGGTCTCATTGACCGAGGCGGCTTTAGCCTTTCGCAGTCATTTATCATGTGAAATAGTAGTGACAAGATCCTGTAAGACTCATTGGACAGTTTGTCCTCTCCTGGAAGAGGGCAACCATGTATGCCATACCAGCAGGGTCAGTGGTCCATCCCAAGGGGAAGGAGACAACTTGGGGTTCTGGTCTTCCTGTCACACATGCACAGCAATTGATCTTATTTAAAGTGTGAGCAGAATATTTAATACATTCCAGCCAGGCATTCATTTCCCCATAACCAGTTTCAACAGTTATAGGTCTGTCTTAGGTCTTTGACCTCCATCCACTACAGTTATCCCAGTCTGATTATGACAGAGCTGGAGGAGCAGTGTTGGAGACAAGGCACCAGGGGGCACTGTGGTAACAGGTCTTTGAGTAATTCCAAGAGAAATGAACCTATAGGATCAGTGCTCTCAATAAGATTAGCTCTTAACCCATAGTGCCTTAAAACAGATGGCTCTGTTATCATAGAATGGGGATCATTTATTATGAAAGGGGTTTCTTTGGAGGTGCTGACAACTGAGAGGGGGAGTAACTTTCTTAAGCTGGGTTTTGTCCCTTAATTTCTTTCCCCAATTATCTTTTTCCTGTTCTGGTGGGCGGTGGGGGGGGGGATAGTAATAGACTGGTGAGCTATATACCCCAGGTGTAGTCATTCACCCTATCATGTTCTATGCATAACATGGATGGTAACCACCTTTATAACTATATATATATATAGTCCTAGCCCTAGCCTGGATATAACTCTGATTCTCAAGATCCCTACATGGTATTATAATGCAAATATCAAGTTCAATAGATATAGGGGAAGAGATATGAGCAACACTGATAGTAGTCAGACAGTTTCCCAAGTGGAAAAAGAACAATAGCTCTATTACAGTCTCTTTAAGGTTATTTTGTGTCACTGGTACTTGAAAACATGGTCTATCTAACTTTCCCCCTTGGGAGATCATTTTGTTTGGGTGTAGTGTGTCCATCCTTTCTCAGCAGTACGTACTGCTGTCTTGGTAATGAGTAGCACCTGCTAAGGTCCCACCAGGATGGTTTGAACTTCTCTTCACTCCAAGTCTGCATCAGGACATAATCTCCCAGTCAGTGTGGATGTGCTGGAAATTTGAGCGGTGGAGTCTGGGCCTGCTGTACCTGTTGCCTAAAGGTGATGGAGCTGAAGAAAGACCAAGCACATAATTTTGAAGAAACTGATCTTTGGATTCAAAGGAGGGGAGGTTAGAGGGCTGGCCCAAATAGGATAACCCATACAGCATTTCATAAGGAGAGATTCCTGTGTCTCCCAGAGGGCCATCCTTATCTTGAGTAAGGCTAGAGGTAGGCATTTGGTCCTGGGTCATCTGGTCTCAAGAACTAGCTTAGTCAGTTGCCTTTTCAAAGTCTCATTCATTCTTTCAACTTTTCCTGAAGAGGTGCCATGGAGTATGACTTTTCCACCTGATATTTAATGCCTTCACCAATTCTCTGATTGTGTTAGCTGTAAAGTGACTCCCATTATCTGAATCTATATTTTCAATGTGTCCAAACTGAAGAATTATATTGTCTAAAAGTATCTTAACTATTCCATTAGCGGTGGCACTAGATAGAGGCATAGTCTTGACCCAATTAGTTAGATGGTCCACTATAACCAGTAAATACTTTAGAAGGCCCACCCAGGGTAATTCAGTGTACGCCACCTGAACACTTTGAAAGGCCCTTAGGCCTGGATTTCATCTCCTGAAAGATTGCTCCCTCAAGGCCTGTTTGTTAACCTTCCTATAGGTTAGACAGCCTTTAGTGATCTGTTTTGCTAGAGTATAGATTCTTGGACACACATAAATTCTGAGGATGACATCACAGATAGCCTGGAACCTCCAGTAACCTCTTTGGTGTAATTGCATTAATAGGTTTGGAGAGTACCTCCCTCCCATCTGAGAGGAGCCATTTCCCTTCCAAGGTCTGGTTGGTGCCCAGTTTCCCAAGTTGAGCTTTCTCTTGGGGAGTGAAAATGGGTTAGGGATGGGGTCTGGACAACAAGAGTGAGGTATAGCATTGGTATCTCTGTGTGGAGGGCAGCCACCTTTGCAGCTTCATCAGCTAGGTTGTTTCCCTGTGCCTCAAGGCAGTTGCCTCACTGATGTCCTGGGATATGAACTATTGCAATCTCTTCAGGAAGCATAAGATTCTCCAGCAATCTGATCATCAGCTCCTTGTGTACCAGGTCCTGTCCTTCACTATTAACCAACCATCTTTCAGCCCATATTTTACCAGAAGTTTGTGCAATCCTGAATGCATATTTAGAGTTAATATAGATTGTTTCTTCTTTGTCTTGTATGAATTTTAGTGCTTGATTAATGGTAATAGTTCACAGGTTTGAGGAGAGCAGTTATTGGGTAACTTCCTGATTCAATAACTTTTAATTTGACTCCATCTACCACCAAATATCCATTATGTCTTTTTCCTTGAATAACTCTAGAGGAACCATCCACAAAGAGCTGAAGTCCACCCAGGAAGGGAATTTTTTGAGATTGGGTCTGATTTTAGTTTGGTATTCAATAAGATACAGACAGCAATGTCCCATAGGTTCCTAGGCTTTCCCTCTCAGAAGAAATTCCACTGGGTTTAAATACTTTTGGTGGTGAGGAACAAGTCATCCCTTTCCAGTAGTAGGGCTTCATATTTTAATATTCTGGAGTCAGTCACCTTCCTACTTTTTGATGAAGAATAGTTGTGACCTGGTGGTATGTGCTAACTATCAGGGACCCTCCAAAAGTTAACTTTCAGCTTTCTTCAGTTAATAGGGCTGCAGCAGCAACTCTTGAATACATTCTGGCCACCCTCAAGTTACAGTTTTAATGACTTTGGAAAAATAGGCCACAGGTTGTTTCTTTCCCCTATGCTCCTGAGTGAGGACCCCAAGAGCTGCTACCTTATCTGCATTAAAAAATAAATGGAAAGGTTTCTCTAGGGAAGATTCAGCCAATACAGGGGCCATGATTAAGGACTCTTTACAGTTTTCTATTACCTGTACTTCCTCTGGCTCCCAACATAAAGGATCTAGTTCCCCTTCCACAAGTATGGACTAAAGGGTTTTAGTCCTGAGTGCGTAGGATTCTATCCACAGTCTGCAATATCCATTTAATAATATAAACTTTCAAAGTTCTCTTTTGTTCTCAGGTAAAGGCATATCAGTAATACCCTCTATTCTCCCCAGACCTAATCTGTCCTTTCCCTTGCTAATCAAAGGTATCTGACTTCTTCTTCAACAAATTGTAACCTAGTTTTTGAGATTCTTAATACTTGGTGGCTCAAGAAGTTTAGGAGACTAATTGTCATATCTGTCACCTCTTTCTTGGTAAGACCAGATAATAAAAGATCATCCACATATTTTAATGAATTCATCAGGGAGGGAAGGGCAAATTCCTCCAGCACTTGTTCTAAGACCTGGCCAAATAGGTTAGGCAAGTCAGTGAAACCTTGTGGAAGGACTGCCCATCTGTATTTTTGCTTTATCTCTGTCTGAGTGTCCTCCCATTCAAAGGCAAAGATGTCCCTGCTATCCTCCACCTGGGGCAGGCCCAGAATGTATCCTTTAAATCTATAACACTAAACCATTAATAATCTGGAGGTATTTTACTGAGGACAGTATAGGGGTTTGGGACAACTGGATGCTTGCTGTGAACCATCTGGTTAATGTCCTGAAGATCCTGTACTAGCTGATAAGATCCATCTGGCTTCCTAACTGGCAGGATTGGGGTATTAAAAGGGGATATGCAGGGTTCCAAAAGGCCATCCTTTAGGAGCCCCTTGATTACCAATTTCAGGCCCAGTCTTCCTTCCAGGGATATCGAATCTTGCTTCCTTTGTATTGTCTCACTGGGACTTTCCAGGTCAATATGAATTGGGAGAATCTGTAGCAGTCCCCATTCCCATCCCTGGTCCAGACTTCAGGGAGAATTTGATTTGCACTGTCCTCAAATTTAATGACATCTTAAAATTCTTTTCCCTAACTTTTATTTCTATGCCCAGCTTGGGCATTAAGTCTCTTCCTAGAAGATTGATCCAAGCCTCAGGTATGAAAAAGAGACTAATCCATGCCACCCAATCTTAGAATTTTACTGGGGTGCATTCAAAGAGAGGGACATGAAACTTCTCTCTCTTTACTCCAGAAATTGGGAGCCAACCCAAGGAGAGGGACATGCTTGGGGGGGCGTAGTAAGAGATAACCCTGCTCCTCCAGAGTCAACCAAAATGTGATTTCTTTTTCTTTGGGCACTACTTTAAAATTTATCAAGGCTTCTTGTAGGATCCATCCACATAAAAGAGCCCCTGAACCCCCATTCTTCCTCAAAGGCCATAAGGGGAATTATCTTCTCTTCTTTCTCTCAGGACATTCTCATTTGAAATGTCTTGAAGGCCTTCTGTTCTGAGGTATTTGAGCAGGTCTTGGCCCAGCTTTCTGAAAAGTAGTTTTCTTCTGACTAATCTGCTCTATTTTGGACAAAATGATTTTAGATTTTTGTTTTTGTTTCTTCTCATCTTGTCTCCTATAATCTTTTGGTCCTCTCTTAATAATTACCACAAGTTTTGTCCTTCTACTTTTCTACCTTTTGTAATTTCTTTGTGATGTCTGGCCAACTATTGGTCACAAAATGAAGTTTTAGCTTTCCCTGTCCCAGGGAGTCATCAAAATTTAAACCTGAATATTTTCTCATTTGGTCTTTTACCCTGTGAAGAAAGTCAGCAGGTCCCTCATCCTGTTCTTGTTGTACATCAAAGGCTTTGGCTAGGTTTTAGGATGGGGGCGGGGGACAGATTCCCTGATTCCTTTAATGATCATATTTCTTAAATACCCAATCTCCCTTCTGTTAGTAGGGTCATTATTATTCCAATGAAGGCCCTCAAGGGGAAATTTCCAGAGGCTGAACCTCTGGGCCTGGTGGGTTTTTTTTTCCATGCAGCCATGGCCGTTCTCCTGATCATAGCTGTTTCTTCCCCAGAAAATAAAATCCCTAAAATAGATATAAATTCCACCCAGGTGTAAATTTGTGGGCCTAGGAACTGGTCAAGGTGATCCACAACTCCGTATGGAACTTTTAAAAGGGGCTTTAATTCTGTCTTTAAATTGCAGACCTCTATGCTAGTCAGCAGGACATCAACAAAGCCAAAGTCTCCACCTCCAGTTGGGACCTCTCTGAGTGGGTAAAAGGTCTGAGACTGCATTTTGGGTGATGGGGGAAAGGACAGATTCTGAATATCCCTTTGACATTGTTGGCATTCCCTTCTGAGCCCCCCAAAGGACAAACTGTGACCTGAAGTTGAGGCCTAAGCTGATGGGGAGTCACCTGGAGGCTCAGAAGGGAGCTCAGGTGGGACCTCCAGAGGGTCCTGACTATAGTCTCCATCTCAGTCTTGGGACTCTGCCTGAGAAACCAAGATCTTTGGATTATAAGGGGGAAGTAAACAGGAAAGAGGGTCTCAATTGGAGGAGGTTTCCTTCTACTCAGTTTTGTCCCCCTTTCATAATTTTAAGGGAAAGAGAACCACGGGTACCTGTCTCCAATAAAGGGCATACTCAATTTCTCCCTGACTCCCAGGATTCTTGTCATGAACATATTCAATAAGTAATTGACCCACTCAGTCCTCATCTGATCCAAATTTTGGTGAGAAATTGACTGGTTTGAGAATGGGCTCCTGTGTCCAGATAAAGCAGTGATATTTGATCATTTGCTACTTCTTTTTGCCTCTGGTCCAAAAGTTACCAGGCCAATATTTTAACATCTGTCCTAGAGAACTGTCTGATGAAATTTTGTTTCTAGTTTCATCTTTTTTAGAGAGCTTTTTATTGTTGTTATTCCCCATCCTGGTCTACCTGGTTGGTGAGAATGCCTGGTAGACATTCAACCTCCCTAACTTCCTGGAGGTGTCTTGCACATTAGACACGCACTTCATCTATCTCCAACCAATTCCCTCAGGGAACAAGTTCCAGTTGGTGGTGCTACTTGGCAATAAACTGACAGATATAAGTACCCAACTAAGTCTGTATAGATTGCTGTTAAGCTGTATGTAGTTGCCTGGATATCTATGGAACTGCAGATTGGGATGCACCATATCTCAAACACGTTTCATTCACTCTCACACAACCACTGAGATCATCCCCAATCTCCAGGAATACTTTGCCAGGTGATGGTGTTTCTTACCTTCCTTGGTCTATGCACAGAATTGCCTGGCTGCCATGGTGTTTCCTAAAGCCCTTTCTCCCTGTGTTGCTGACATAATTCAGGCATGGAATGAATTTCCAGTCCAAGGTATTGCCCAATACCTCAGGGCCACCACAATGAGGAGGAGGGAACACATCTCCCTCGAGGAAGAGGCTTCTGAGCCCCTCTCCTGGATGGAGTTATCCCAGAGGAGTCCCCAGACTGTTAGAAATAAGACTCCTAATGACCACCAGAGTCACAATAGAAGACACAGGAACAGAGAATTGTCTTGGCAAGTCAAATTTTACTTCTGTAGCAGGGAGTGCAGGCACATGGTCACAGCAAACACAAAGAGTAGACTATAGATCTGCATTTTTTAAAATTTTTATTTTATTCATATGTGCATACATTGTTTGGGTCATTTCTCCCCCCTTCCCCCCGCCTCCTCCCTTCCCCCCCCACTCCATCCCTTACCCCTTCTTACCCCTCGCTACCAGGCAGAAACTATTCTGCCCTTATCTCTAATTTTGTTGAAGAGAGAGTATAAACAATAATAGGAAGGACCAAGGGTTTTTGCTAGTTGAGATAAGGATAGCTATGATTTCCTGTGCATGTGTGTTACCTTTTAGGTTAATTCTTCTTGATCTAAACTTTTCTCCAGTTCCTGGTCCCCTTCTCCTATTGGCCTTGGTAGCTTTAAAGTATCTGCTTTAGTTTCTCTGCTTTGAGGGCAACAAATGCTATCTAGTTTTTTGGGTGTCTTACCTATTATCATACCTTCCTTGTGTGTTCTCGCTTTATCATGTGATCAAAGTCCAATTCCCTTCTTGTGTTTGCCCTTGATCTAATGTCCGCATATGAGGGAGAACATACAATTTTTGGTCTTTTGGATCAGGCTAATCTCACTCAGAATGATGTTCTCTAATTCCATCCATTTACCAGCGAATGATAACATTTCGTTCTTCTTCATGGCTGCATAAAATTCCATTGTGTATAGATACCACATTTTCTTGATCCATTCATCAGTAGTGGGGCATCTTGGCTGTTTCCATAACTTGGCTATTGTGAATAGTGCTGCAATAAACATGGGTGTGCAGGTGCCTCTGGAGTAACCTGTGTCACAGTCTTTTGGGTATATCCTCAACAGTGGTATTGCTGGATCAAATGGTAGATCGATGTTTAGCTTTTTAAGTAGCCTCCAAATTTTTTTCCAGGGTGGTTGTACTAGTTACATTCCCACCAACAGTGTAAGAGGGTTCCTTTTTCCCCGCATCCTCGCCAACACCTGTTGTTTGTGGTGTTGCTAATGATGGCTATTCTAGCAGGGGTGAGATGGAATCTTAGTGTGGTTTTAATTTGCATTTCCTCTATTGCTAGAGATGGTGAGCATTTTTTCATGTGTCTTTTGGCCATTTGAATTTCTTCTTTTGAGAAAGTTCTGTTTAGTTCACTTGCCCATTTCTTTATTGGTTCATTAGTTTTGGGAGAATTTAGTTTTTTAAGTTCCCTATATATTCCCGTTATCAGTCCTCTGTCTGATGTGTAGCTGGCAAATATTTTCTCCCACTCTGTGGGTGTTCTCTTCAGTTTAGAGACCATTTCTTTTGATGAGCAGAAACTTTTTAGTTTTATGAGGTCCCATTTATCTATGCTATCTCTTAGTTGCTGTGCTGCTGGGATTCCATTGAGAAAGTTCTTACCCATACCTACTAACTCCAGAGTATTTCCTACTCTTTCCTTATCAACTTTAGAGTTTGTGGTCTGATATTAAGATCCTTGATCCATTTTGAGTTAATATTGGTATAGGGTGATATGCATGGATCTAGTTTCAGTTTTATGCAGAATGCTAACCAGTTTTCCCAGCAGTTTTTGTTGACGAGGCTGCTTTTTCTCCATAGTATATTTTTAGCGCCTTTGTCAAAACAAGTTGGTTATAGTTGTGTGGCTTCATATCTGGGTCCTCTATTCTGTTCCACTGGTCTAGATCTACATTTTTGTCCCTGAGGAAATAGGGCCCTGCCCCCATTACTTGGAGTGGTTGAGTTTGGGTGCACAAGCTACTCATGATTGGCTAATGCTACACTTAGAAGTGTGTGTGTGAGGGGTAGGTAGTAATTTCAGAGCTAAAATGGAGCTCAGTGAACAAGAACTCAGAATGGCAAGCAGCTAAGATGGTGATACACTTTGGTAGAAAAGACTGTTTTCCTAACAACTTATCAACTGAGGCTCTGAACCCTCATGCCCAATAAGGCCGTGCCAGCTCAAGTCCTGATCTTGTGCTTTTGAATTCATGAGGGTAAAGCCTGGGTCTTAACTCTCATTCTCAACTCCCAGTGGTGGCCCTTTTGGCTTCAGAAAGCCCAGGTACAAGAGCATAGGGATCTTCCATGATTAATATCTCAGAGATATCTGGTATCAAACCTCCCACAAGACAGGCAGACAAGACTGCCTTTGTGCAGTATCTCCTGGTTACAGATATCAATTAGTTTTAGTTAAACCTCAAATTCAATGGCTTAAACCAATAGCCATTTTCTTTTGTGGCTCAAGACTCTGTAAATTAGCAATTGGGGCTGGGCTCAGCTGAGCAGTGCTTCCGCTGGCCTCAATTGGGGACACTCATTCATCTGCTATCAACAGACATTTAGCTCAACAGCTCTGCCTCTGGATACCTGCTGGTCAGTGGCTGTTGGGAATGACTGGGCTACATTATCACTTATTATTCAAGAAGCTGAACAGGCTTCTTCACACGATGAAGTGAGGGGTCCAGAAAACAGTAGGCAGAGCAAGTCCCAATGTTCTGTTACCCTTCAGTTCCCATCAGAATTGCTATTGTCCCATTGGCCAAAGCAAATTCCAAGGCCCAGTAGAGCCAGTACTGACAGGACCACCCTAGGTGTTGATTCTAGCAGAAATGAATAGGAGCCATTGCCATTACTACACCAGTCCCCAATGGGCTACCATTTGTGCCACTGCTTTATTCAGTGTTTACCATAGACTGCCACCAGCCTGGTCCTCTCAATTGCACCTCCCATCCATTCCCCATTAGTTATTCTAGAGTGGCAGAACATCAGTTTGATACAATTTCTGCCCTGCTTAAAACATGACCTTTCCAGACAAAACCAAGTCCTTCAGCTAGGCATATAAAAAATAGGCGATAACATGACCCATTTCTAAAATCCTATCTTTCCCCACAATTGTCCCCAATATGGGCATACACTAACACACAACACATGTACATGCCACAAATCACACACAGAGACATACATCATATATCACATACATACCTTTACAAATACACGTGTACACACACATTCCCGATCACACAGACACATATGCCATATACCCAATTTTCTAGTACAAACCCCAGTCTTTCCTATAATTGACTTTCAACACAGACCCAGAAACACACATCACAGATCACACACAGGCATAGAATCCTGGTCAACTTGTTGAACACATCACTTACCCCACATAGCACACACGTATGTGCACATTAGTACATATAAATAGTGTGCATTTCAGCCTCCTGAGCTACTCCCTTGTCCCATTCTTCTCTTAGGATGCCTTGAGTTCTTTCTTGACCGATAACTCAGCCAATGTCCAACCAACACATAAACCAAATGAACACCCAATTTTTGGCCTATATTTTAAATGAACATTACTAAAGCATGGGCTGGGAGTGTAACTCAGTCATAATGCATTTGCCTATCATATGCAAAGTTCTGGATCCCCAGTTCTGCAAAATAAAAATGAAAAGAAAAATATTATTAGAACTTACTTCCTTTGCTATTTTTAGATTAAGAACTGAAAATAAGGTTATAATAAATTCTTCCAAAACCTTCATGAATTTTCTTTGAAACCCCCAGGACCACTCCTCTGTGCAAAATACCAAAGAATGAAGGAGAAACTAAAAATCTTGCCTTAAAATTATGTAAATAAGAGCTCATTCCATTAGAACATATTCAGATACAGACACATAGGACAAGAGTGCAAGTTTCATTTTATCTAGCCAATATGTGTAGATCACCTACTGGGGTTAAGTGGTGCCTGCAGAGCTTTCACAACTGAAGGCAAGAGGAACAGGCAATGAGAAACTCTGAAACCAATTAAAGTGAATTTATAGTTTGGTCCAGGACTCATCTGACAGGGTCAGAGATTCAGTAGAGTCAAGTCATCATTGACAAAAATCAAACTACCAGTTCTAAGATTCCAGGTATGTCCTTGAGAGAGCTTAGAATTTCACTTTCTGAACAAATTGAGTCTTGATGCCAAGGGGATTGGTGCTGTGCTAGACAGTTACCCCGCTGCAGCTCTCAAATGATTTGGAAGGAAGGAATGCACAAAATTGTGATTTTACAGCAAGAAATGAGAGTTCAGTGCAAAGTCTATTAGGCCATAGGAGACTCAGCATTGCTAATCCTCAACCCTGCTTCCTACAAAACATACAATGTGTGAAAGCTGTCATCTTGGATAATGAAACATGTTTCCCTAGGAAACTTAGGGAACATTAGCAGCTGCAGAAAATGAGCAAGAAACAGAACAAAGCACTTTTTTTTCTTAAATAGATAGCGTTTGCCACTCCCTTGCCTTCTTGGGGGCATAAGCAGGAATCAGTGTCATCACCAGAAGCCCCTTCACTAAGGTCCTTCCAAAACCTCAGCTCCCTGACCTCATGATATGTGGACAAGAGAAGCAAAGGGTCCAGTGACAACCTCACTTTTCTCACCAGTTAAGCCCCTTTCTTCAGTCATCATTTGGCTAAATGGGATACAATATTCAGGATTTTAGGCCAGTGCATGGGGATATTGTGAGCCCCAAATAAGAGCCAACTGTTTTTCATGTTTTATTTAATCACTCAACTAGCATTCATCATAAAGTGTCTTCTGTGTGTAATACTCCATTCTGGGTGCTAGGATTTTGAATAAAGAGAAACTCCTGCCTAACTTAAACTTACATCCTAGCCAGAAGAAACTGACAATATACATGATCAATAATCCGTGTCTGTTATGACAGTTGCTATGGGAAAAAGGAAATAAGGATGAGGGTAGATGTCCTGGTTGCAGCTCCACATGTGGAATAGGGAACAGGACAAGGTCACGCTAAGAGGATCCCCATTTGAGGGGTGGGAGGAGACTGGAAGAAACAGAAAGAGGGTGGCGAAGAACATTTCAGGTAGAGGGAATAGCATTTGCAGAGGCCCTGAAGCTGAGGCCTGGCATGATGGAAGGGCAGAAAGGGGACTGGAGTGAACAAAGGGAGATTCTTAGAAGTGAGTCATGGAAGAGTGGTAAACAGATGAAGCCCTGTAGGATCCTTCAAAGTTAGAAGCTGTAAGTCATGTGTTTTAGCTTATATTTTTTTTATAATAATAGCAGCATTATAGAGTATTGGATATGTACCATACATGAGTCCAAATTCCAACTGTATCACCACCTCTAAAGGCCCAAAGCTAACAGCAGACACATTTATCAGTCTATAGATGTCTAAGAAGGTTCCCAGAGAACACAGATACTCAGAAGCAGAGAACATTGCCATGTGTTTCTCTAGCTGCAGTGTGGATGACAGAAATAGGGAGACCAGCTCCTGCAGGTAGCCATCTTGGAGGTTTGGAATGGGATAGGTGCCAACAGGGAGTGATGAGCTCGGCCAGATTCTGCACACCTCTTACAGACACAGCCCCTTGTCTTTGCTGAATAACAGGCTTTGGTGTGAGATAAAGAGGGTAGTCAAGGCTGACTCCAAATGTTTCAGCCTGGAGAACAAAACAGGACAGTCACTGTTAACAAGATGGGGACAACAAGGGGAAGAGCAGTTTAGTGTGATGGAGACATTGCATGAACAGGAGCTCTGTTTTGGACATGTTACCTGGAAGCAGTCTACTAGACACTGAAATGGGAAAGCTGAGATTGTAGTCAGAGGCCTCAGTCCTCCAGAGATGAAGCAGAACTGGAAACTCAAGATGAAGAGGTAGAGTTGTCACTGTGGAGATTTTTTGAAGTCACAAGACTAGGTGAGCTCATGGAGGGAGTGAGCTAAGTACAAATGAAAAGAGGTCCAAGAGGTAAGTCTGAGCTAGGCAAGTCCCAGATGTTGAGGGGCCAAGAAGGGAAGAGAATGAAACAGACAGGGAGTGAACCAGCAGATGGTAGAGAGCATGGGACAGAGTAGATGGAGCTTCAGGAAACTAAGTGTGTAGGATGTGGTTACTGAGTTCAGGGAGATGAAAGCTGAGAACTGACCCTTGACTAAGTAACATGGAGGTCACAGTGACCTTGACAAGAGAAGTGTCATCTACTTCGTGATGGGCACTCAAGTCTGGCTGGAATGAATTCCAGCATGAACAAATGAGAAAACTAATTTCTGTTCTGCTGTTATTAACTGCTCCCTGGAGCCCAGCTGCACCTCACTGTGTGACCTATTAACATGTGACCCTGGCAAAAAGCTTACCTTGTCTGTGACAGAATGTCTTCATCTGTAAAGTGCAGAGAATAATAAAACTTATTGTTGGGAGGATTCTGTGAGTTAATGAATGCTAAGTGCTTGAGGCAATGTCAAACTCATGTCAATATCAGCCATGATCTGCTGAGAGAGTTGTTACTACCCATGCCACAGCTGACAGCGTGTGATGAGTTTCCCTAAGGTTCAATGTGTAATGCCAGATGAGGGCAGAAACCAGATCTCTTCTGTCCATATTTCCAATCACAGTTAAGCTCTCCAAAGAGGACAAATAAATGTCAGGTTCTCAGAAACTTACCTCAATTCCTTGTTGACTGGATGTACAGTAATTCACACTGTCAGGACACAGGAAGTGTTTTTCAGTCTAGGCTGCAGATACTATCATTGAAAATCATTATGCTTCTTGCTGAGGGATTCTGAGTGCCAGTATCCTCAGCACAGCAAAGAAACAGGATGGTGTCAGGACAATGTGAGCCCTGTGCCAGTCAGCAGATATACTGCCAGTACCCTGGGAGCACTTACTTGTAATTTTAATTTTTAAAAAAAAGAACAAAACACATGCACTGCAGAAACTGGAAGCAGCTCTCTGGAGCACTGCAGCTGGGGTTTGGCAGCAGGCCTGTGCTGAGTATCAACAACTGGACACCTAATCTTGGCTGCAGCTGCTCAGTGCATCCTGGGAGACTGTTTGGTCTGATGCGTACAGGGGAAATACACCTGGACAGACAGCACTGGGAGCAAAAGCCAAGAAAGGGTTGAAAACTCTCCAGGCTGGTGTGCAGCCAGCAGCTGTCATGTGGCTCAGTTTCACCTCTGCCAATCAGAGATATGTCCCTAAGTTTGCATGAAGTAAGCTCATCCCAGTGGGCTGATGAGTGAAGCTGCTAATGGCTTAACATGACTCAGATGCCACTGAGGAAGGGATGAGATGTCCCAGTGAGCATGGTAAACATTGCCTTCACCTGGTGGAGCAGCCAAGATGTCCAAGCAGAACAGCGGCAGGTTGATCAGATGGTAGCTGCTGTGAAGCTGGCTCCCTGTGAGTCACAGACCCGGTCTCTGTGGAGTAGAAACATGGGAGAGGGTCCTTAATCTTCTTATGTGGGCTCTCTGGGTAGATTAGGAGTCCTATTACTAGAAGAGCTGAACAACTAGACCAAATCATTGAAATATATTAAATTTACCACAATGCTGTTACACTTTTTAGATCCAAGTTGAACAAAGAGTAGGGGCAAATTACATAAAGGGTAGAAATAATAGGACATCATATCTGTCACAGTCCACATGGGTCTCATGGGACCACAGTGTCTCAGTGGCCTGCTCCTGTCTATATAGCCTAGCAGTACCATATTTCTGGTCCTGTGTCAAAAGCAATAGGATGCAGTATGCTGACCCCTCTTGTTTGATACCTACATCCTGCCCAGTCACAAGACTTGCATCCCATGGAGTCTTGACACCAGCCCTGTGAGCCAGGACATCTGGGATACAAGGAAGAGCAGAAAAGTTGAGCTTTGCTCTCAGTGTCCCAATCTGTGCTATTCTGTTGCTACAACAGAACAAACGCCATAGACTGGGTAATTTATGAAGGCCATACATTTATTTTCCCAAGTTCTACCAGGAAGTCCAGTTTTCAAGTGTCATCATCTGGAATGGAACTTCTTGCTGTGTCACCCATGGTGGAAGAAAAAGAGGGGGCGAGGGGAAAGTCATGGAACCCACAGCCTCCAGTCCTTTAATGTCCATCATTAGTTCAACATTAATCCCTTACACTTCTCATTTGTTCTCACCTCCCTGCACTATTGCATGGGGTATTCAGTTTCCAACACTTGTTTTTTGGGAGATACATTCAAGCCATTGTAGTACTCCTACTTGTTTCTAATATGAGATCCACTTGGACAATCAATAAATCCTGTCTTCACTTATACACAGTCTTTTGTTACTCTCTTAATCCATTTTGTTTTATTCACCACTTGAAATGTTTATTATTCACACACAGGGAGATTCCTGAGTCTATCATCCCATGTCACTATATCTTCCCTCATGGCTTTCATATCTCAGTGAGTGTGTCCATGATAATGTAGAATATCTGATTGGTCTCCCATCTGTAAGTTGATTATCAGCCATGGCTGCCTTTCACTTCATCTGTGAAACATTTTCATTTTAGTTGGGAAATTAGTTGTTTAGTTCACTGTTTGGCTCCTAAAAGTAAATGTAGTGCTCTAAGGTCATCTTCTAGGACTTCTCATTAGTGTTTACTTGCTTTTTAATTCTGCCATGCCTTCTCCACCAGTTCAAGAAACCACATGCTATACGCTATTCCCTTGGGCTTCTGTTTCACATGTCCAGTGCTCTGTCAATTTGGAACATTACTCTAACTACTTATTCCAGCGCGTCCTCTCCTCTCCCAGCCCATCAGTATCTTAGGGCCTCTGGATCAGGGGAGGGAATCTCTCTGTGTCCTTAAAGAGGTGCAAGACACACACAGGCAAATAATTACCCTCTTTGGTGACATGGAAAAGAAGTTTCCCTGTTTCTAAGTGCAAACCAGAGTATCCACCCCACCAGAGGGCTGAACACAATCCCACCTGACATTCCTGTCCCTCTTTCTCCATGTGGTAAAGACCAGAGGGGTCTCTCTAAGGTCTCCTCCTGAGGAGATCCACAGGCTTCTGTGTGCCAAACCATGCTGAAGAAGGAGCCACATCCAACACCCCCATATGGTTGTGGTTTAAGTGCATACGTGGCTCTTAAAAAAACATACAGAGCATTCTTCCCTTATATGCTTCTTGCTGCTTTCATATGGGCTGATCTTGTAGAAGCCACAAATAGAGCAATGCACAGAGGTGACTCTCACCAGTTCTAGTCCTAAGTGTCAAGGAGACTGGCACCTCTTGCCTTTGCACTTTGGGGACACCAGAGTTGAAACATGAGGTGCTCAGGAACCTTGGTGGAGAGATCTCATGGAGTGACAGGATCTGAAACTGGCTCTCCCAGCCTCCTCTCTCAGTGTTGCCCCACTGATGACCAGTGCAAGAACAGAACTGCACTGATGGCTCAGGCCAGGTTGCTGAGTTAAAGCAACCATTGTTCTAAATCACTAAGCCTGGAAGTGCCTTGTCACACAGCCATAGATGAGCCTTAAGTTCTGCTACAATCCCATAGGCTCTCCTGTCTGTGAAGTACAAAGGCCTCACCTGCTCTCTCCATGAATTCCCAGAGGTGATGAAAATGTGAGACTGAAGAAGTCACCACTGAACCTCAAATCACCATCTTTCCAGCACCACTGCATCTTTTCCCCCCGCTCTTTCAATCAGTCTGATAATTTTTTTCTGCTATTTTCTCGGTGCAGGAGATTTGCTTTCATCAAGATTTTCTCATTTACTAGTGTATAAGTTTTGAATTATCTACTCAATATTTTGTCTTAATGCCATTCTGTCTGGTGTTGCTTTTCTATACATTTTTTCTTCTTACTTGATGAAACTTGTGAATAGCTTCTTGAAGCTGTCAGGTCCTGGGAACTTCATGAATTATGTTATCATTCATTATTTCCTTTCTTCTGATTTCTCAAAAAATCATTTCACATTTTTCTTTCCAATTTCTTAGTTATATACTTTGTTCATAATACAAATTTGTTTATAAATTTGTACTGATCACATGTTTAACATTATTTAAAGATGGACAGTATTCCTTAATTAGAATTTCATTTCTCCTTTCATTCAATAAATTTATACAATGATTTTTAAATATTTGGTTGTTTTGCAAGTATTGTCTTATGCAGCTTTCTTTTGGTATCCTGTTTTAGATTCTACCTATAGGATCCAAGGCCTTGCCCATGTTAGGCAAGCACGCCACCACTGAGCCATATCCCCATCCTTAAACTTTCATAATATCTTGATTTGGAGTGCGAACAGTGTTTCTGATGAACAAATTTTTGAAAGTTCTAGTTAATGATTTTTTATGAGATTGACAAACACTGCATGTTTCCTTCTGCAAAAGGCAATAGTGACTGAACTGCAGTCTCTTTCTCTATATCTTTATTTGTTCTATGTTCCTGGACCTGGCAAAGTCTCAGACAGCAATATTCCTAAGTCCCATAAAGATCATCTGTCAATTGATCATTTTATCTAGATAAGTTTTAATGCAACATTAATCAGTACATGCATGCTTGTGAATGTTATGTGATTTTTTTTCTTATAAGTGATGTCTTCGTTTTACTTGTATCTTATTTAATGTTTTCTATCTTGAATTCCACTGCTTTGAAAACTACTGCTATGTATGTCATTCTATATTTTATATAAAAATTCATTTTCATATGCTTCCTTTGTCAAGCTATATTAGAATTTAAACACCTGTAGGCAGATTCTATATTTTAAAACAAGAAAGTTTGTCCCATTGTACTTATTGCAATACTTGCTGTGCTTGCCCTTCTATATTTGAAGAAATATAATGAGTATCATATTTCAATTCTTTTTATTTTCTCTTTTGGCTTGTCACATCTATATTCTGGTTCCATTGTTCAGCTAACAATTCTTTATTCAACCACGAAAGTAAACATGTCTTTAAATTGTCTCCCTAATGTGCACAGTATATGGAATTTAGTATCTTTTTCTCATGTTCTACCAAATAGACTTTTAAGAAAAAACCTGGATCTTGGAATTCTCCATGTGATGAGTTTTGCATTCTTTCTGCAGCATTAAATATTAGTTGAGGTATATACTTCTAGATTTGTAAGTATGAAATAATAACTTAAGTAAAATTTACTTTTGTATAGTTTCTGAGTTTGCAATTGATCAGACTTTTACTATCATGACTTTCTCATCCTCTCATCCCAAGGCTCTTCAGTTCTAGGATGCTAACTTCTTTAATTTTTTTAATCAACATGTAGAAATCAAATATATGTATATATACGACAGAATACTTCAACATCTGATGGTGTCATGTTTGGTTGTGAATAAAATTTTTGTGATAATTTCCCCACAAAGAAACCCTTATAAATATTATTTAAAATATAGTGCAGAACTCTGAGTTTGATTTCTGGTTGGTAACTTCTTTTCCTTTCTGGATACTTGGTAGGCGGAGGGATTTCCCCATCCTTCTAATCAAAATGTTGTTCCAGGATATCTAAGTTTTATTCCTTGGAGGTCATTGTCTACACAAAAAACCCTGAATTATTTCAATCTATAGACTGAGGTCCTAGTTCTGAATATTTCTCTTGAATCATACTGACTTAAAAATGAATTTCTTCTTTTATTATGACTGATGCTCCATTTGCCTTCTCAGGGCTCTTATTTTCGTAGTTTGAAGATTATTTTCTCCTTTGTCATCCTTTGTCTTGTAGATTACACCCTTCTGTCCACATTTGTACTCTCACATGGTTTCTCAAGCGCTCCCCCAGCAGTGATGTCACTTCCTGCAGTTCCATGAATGCTCTCTACCACTGTGAAAGTCCTTTGTTCAAAAGTCCTTTTCTGAAATCTTTATTTCAACCAGATGGTTTTCCAACTCATTGTGTTACATTTGCTTCTTGTCCTTACCTTCTTGCCTTTTTATTCCACGTGCTATCTTTTTATATCAGTTTCTTCTTATAGCTTTCTACTGCAGGCTTATAGATTCAAGTATATAGACATGCTATTGAGGACGCCAGTATTTTATAGAAGCATACAGATTCCAGTGTGTGCTCTTACTCTGAATATCTGCTCTGAGATACCCTTTGCTTAGATTTGAATTATGATTTTTTGGTTGTAGGAGGAGGGAATGAGTAGACAGCATTTTTTTTCTTGTATTTACTCATCTTCAAAGGGTTGTAGAGCTGATTTTGTATTTCTCCAAACTGAACCACATGGCTCTCTTATGGTTCCTATCATCACCCACAAAATGGGTCTGAAGAAGAGGCAGGCTGTCTTGCAGTTCTCAGTGTGTCCTGAGCTGGAGTCATGCTGATGTGAGATGTTCATCCATGCACACCTTGTGTTGGACTCTCAGTTCAAAGGAATGTATTACAGTCTGGGCTGCCCACACACCCTGCTTCATGACCATGTCCCTCCCTTTGCTGACCCAGGTCATAGCTTAGTAACACACTGTATATCTCATGGGCTACCATAGGCTTCTACTTGGTCCATCACAATGTGTTCATGTTTGGCCGTAGTGTGAGAGAAGCACTTGCACAGGACGTCTGTGAAGGCTTAGATTTATTACTTCTAAGTTGCCTTAGTCTGCTGGGCAAGGAATCTACTTCATGAGGTAAAGCACAAATATGCCAACAAATTTCCTCTTAATCTAGTTGTGTCTGACCTTACTTTTGATGGAAATTCACCCCCAGTTTGAGAAATACTCTTAGTCAACCTTTGTTTTTAATTTTTTTTTCATGTATCTGCTAGTAGCAATTTGAAAAAAAATGCATTATGAGCCACAAGATTTGATCTTGGGAAGTTTAGAAATTATGGAAACTTCCTCACTTGATTATAATATGAGGAAAATTTCAAGTATTTAAGCAGAATGTGTAAGGACCCCATGGTGTCTCTTCTACATTTCAAATCAAGTCATTGTCCTGGTATTTCTCTTGGTAACTTGCTTTTTATCTCTGGCTGTTGAGGATGAGGGCTCCCTCCTGATTCTTGCCCAGAAAACAGGCAGATATGGCTGGCCACAGCTATAGGATATAGCACTAGTCCTTATCTTTCAGTACCAAGGAGGAAAGTGACTGGGTTACTTCTCTTTAGTCTTTCCATAGAGCTTTTCTGTCCATTTATGGGCTAAAAATGGGCTCAATGTCTCAGTAATATCCACTCAGACCATGAAACAGAATTCCCCGGTTTAGCATTCTATTGTTCACTGCTCTACAAACAAAGACTATGAACCAGATCCCCTGCATGAAGTTGCTTACTGCTATAGGTGGGATCTTTTTTTTTTTTTGGTACTGGGGCTTGGACTCAGGGCTTACAACATGAGCCACTCCACCAGCCCTTTTTTGTGTTAGGTATTTTTGAGATAGGGTCTCACAAAGTATTTTCCTGGGATGTGTTTGGACCATGATACTCCTTATTTCTTCCTTCTGAGCAGCTAGGATTACAGGCATGAGCCAACAACACCTGGCTATCATTGGGATCTTAAACATGCCCCCAAAACCCATGTGTTTAAGGCTTCATTTCCAGCCTGTGGCACTACTGGGAGAGAGTTGTGGAACTTTTAGGAGGTGGGACCAAGTGAGAACAAGGTAGGTCATTGGAGGTGTGCTGCAGCCACAGTCTAGCTGCCCTAGGGCAGTGTGATTGGTTTCTAAGAAAATACCCAGAGATGGCATGTGAGACCTAAGTTTTATCAAAACTTAGTAACAGGCCACTGGCTACATAGGTGCTTTATCAGAAAATCCTGTGGTGGCAGCTGGTACCATAGAACTTATGTCCCCAGTCTCCTTCCTGCCTTGTCACCATGGAGAGAAGGGTTTTATAGGTCAGATGACAGAACACTGGCATCATTAGCTTGCATTGTTACATTGTGTGGTAAGCATTGCAAGGAACCTTGCCATTTGTGTAGGGAAGCAGGTTCTCTTCTAGATAATGTTAGTTTGCCTTGTTTCCTGTGTACATGTGGGGAGTCAGTGTTCCTACAAATACCACTGATCAGATGTTCCATTCTGGCCCCAGCCTACTTTCATGTGTGGTTTCATTGTCTCCTTGACCAGGCAAGAGTCTTGGGAATGGGAAGGAGCATTTCAGGGGCACAATGTTTAACGTTCTCCTTTTCTCAAGGGTCATAACAGCACGCCCTTGAAGGGGATATTGGGAGCCTGGCCCCTTACTGTCTCTCTTTTTGTGTCTTGGCTGCCATGAGGTGAGCAGATCTCTGCTGCATGCTGAGCAAACTTCCATCACAGGTCCAAAACAACAGGGCCCCCAAATTATGGACCGAGACCTCTGACACCATGAGCCTGAATAAACCATCCCTCCTTTCAAGGTGATTACCTCAGTTATTTTGTCATGGTGACAGAAAGCTAACTAGCCTTCTCACTATTTAGAAAGGATTCAAATTGTTACACCTTAATTACAGCAAGAAGTAATTATTTTGCAATACTTTGGTTCAATGAAGGCAACTTTCTAAAGAAGAAAAATGGATGCTAAAGAATGACAAAAATGAAAATACCTATAGCATAGTATTAACACCCTAAAATGACCACCAAGGGGCAGTATTGCCCATGTGAATAATTCAGGAGGGAAAGTTCCAGAACAAAGCAGTGATTATTTTTTAATTACATTTATTTTCTCTCTAATATTACAAATAGGGAATGAATTCCATTTGTTGTACTCTCACCAGCTGAAAGAGCTAATTAAAATTAAAAGGGAAAATTGATCTGGGAGGAACTCAATTAAATCTTTCATTTCATTGGTCAGAGCTAAGGCCAGGAAAGATGTGTGGGCCTAGAATTTTATTGTCCAGGGGAATCATTAGAGTGGGATAGCAGTTACTGCTGTTTTTGGGGTGCACATGAATTTGATCTCTACTTGCAGTAGCTCTAGATACAATTCTGATTCTGATTCTGACGAAGATTCCAGTCCTAGTCATATGGCCACCATCTGGTAGTCTACTTCCTCAGACAAAAATGTAACCAAAGTCCTTGTAATTTCATCTCATCCCTTTTGAAAACTATGTCATTCCAAAAATTTACTTAAATATCTCAAAAGAGCATCATACCAAGTATTCAAAAACAGCAGTGTAAAATATGGAGCAATGGGGATCTACGGTTTTGAGGAAATCCTCTGTGTGTCTCCAGGCACCTCAGGACCCCCAGTGCTGGCCTGTGCACCTCTTTGTTGAACCACTTTTACACTTCTGCTGGAGAGAGACACACTCTGAAAACATGGATCTGACCATAGAAATCATTTGCACTTCTCAATCACCTTCAGCACACAGAAGACTTCACTTCTCCACTCCTGGTGTGCTCCTACTATGTAGTACCCACATCACTGTCACATGGTGCTCCCCCAGACCCACTCTATCCCTTTTCATCAGACCAGCTGCTCCTCCACCACTCCAGGGCAGGGCTTTGCCACCTCTGTCCTATGGATGTATGCAGAAGGATACTTCATTGTTGTGGGTGTTGACATGTGTATTGCAGGGAGTGGTCTCATCCCACTAGTTGTCAGTCCAGCTCTTGGTTGTGACAAACAAAAATGTCTCCAGCTATTGTAAAATGTCACCTGGTGTTTAAAATCACCTATTAAGAACAACTGAGATAAATTTAGAACACAAGTTCTATGAAAAGACTTCCTTGACCTCCACACTTGTATATTCTCTCTCTATAGTGCTATATGCACTTGTGTCTCTCTTCATCCATCCTCCTACAGGAACAATCCCAACAGAATGGGAGTGAAAGGTGCATAACTAATGTGCATGAATGGGTGGATGAGTAAAGGGAGGGTGGGAGGAAGTGTTGATAGATAGGATGAGGAATGGATGTATGAATGGATGATAGATGGATATCTGGATATCTGGATATTGGGTAAAGTAATGGATAGTGAGATGATTCCTAGAAGTAAAAAATATCCCCATTTGTAGGTGACGATTCCAAGCTTTAAATCCAAGAGATTTATCCTCAAGCATAAGGAAGAACCACTGAATATTCAGAGCATGAGAGGATGAATGAAGAATCCACCAGATAATAGCCCTGCCTCAGGATATGGTTCAGACATTTTATCCTCTAAGTCAGGAAGTCACAGAGCTTTGGATTATGATAATTTCTAAACTGAGAAAGAAACCAAGGAATTTAACCAAAGATTTGGCTTAGTGGTAGAGTATTTGCCTAGAAACAAACAAAAACAAACAAAACTAAAAAACAAAAAACTAAGTCTGTTACTGCTATAGTTAATAATACTAATAATTTATAAAATGTTGATAGTTGAAGCCACATTCTACCTTCACAAAAGTGTTATTTATACTTGAAATATCAGCTTCTCTTGAATTCTCTCCATTATGCACAGTTTTGGAAGGCAGCTGTACTCACCACTATACCACCGATGCCCGCCCCCATTATGCATGGTTTCGAACCTTGATGTAGAGAATGGATCACCTCTCTCACTTCTGCCTTTCTCCATGCCTGCAGTCAAGGTCTCCCTCAAGGATGGAATCCAGATGTCTCCTGGTGCTCAGAGTCTCAGAGCTGCTTCGGGGGAACCTGAGCTGAGATAGCAGCATTTCTCTGCATAGCATGGACAGTGACCTCAGGGCAAAAGCATAGAAGCTTCCAGACATTAAGGAAATATTATCTACTCTTCCCAGGCAATAAAATCATTCCAAGAATTCTAGACATGGACCATTGCACTGCCTAAAAGCTTTTAATTTCTGGAAGCCCAAGTATCAGAGATAACATAAACCTCTTTCTAATCCAGTTCCTATTCTCATCAATTCCCTCTCACCATCTATAATTTAGCTTTGACATCTAAATTTTGACTTTTTCAAGGGCTTAGCTCTTGGTCTTCTCTCTTCTATATATACTACCTATATGAGAAAGCTGTTTTTTCAACTTTCAGCATATATTTCAGTAGTAGCAACTATTTGCCAATGATGCCTAAGTGTATAACTCACATCTCAGTTTACCCCCAAATGCTAGGCTTATATTTACCAAGTGCCGCTCAAGTCTCTGCTTTGAAATCAAATACACTTCTCTCAGATAGCATTTCCTAAACCAGTCCTCAACATCTCCCTCCAAAACTGGTCCTACAATTCATCTCAGTGAATAATGAGGCCCGGAGTTCAAGCTTCTACACATGAATGTTTGCATGGATGGAGAAAATTGGCATTCCAAATGAAGGAAAAAGATGCTGTCACTGAGTTCTTCCACAGACCCATAGTCTTCCTTGAAGGAGGAATAATAACATGGGCGTATGCTTGTTCTAAAGTACAAGAGGTGCCAAGATGAAGCCCAGTCAGTGTTGTTAAAAGAATCAGTTTCCCAGAGAATCAGTTACCACCTTGGGGAACTTCCTGTGACAGGTCCTGTTTTAAGGGCTTTACATCCATCACCTAATTTAATCTACATAGACACTAGTGACACAACTATTATTATTTTACAGATGAGGAAACTAAGGCAGAGAGCAATTTTCCCAGCAGCACTGTATGGCAGAGTCAGGACTGAGACGTGGAAGTCTGGTTTCTGGTCTATGCTCTTGCCTACTACATGATACTCTCAGGACCACACTATATCTTTGTATGCAGGCAAACCCTTGCACATAGTGGAGATGGTTTCAAGACGGGACCTACTTAAAGCAGAGTTTTTAGTCCAGCAATTTGGGGAAACATAAGGTTCAACCAAAGGGGACAGAAGTCTTGACTGCAGGAATTCTTGTGCCTTTACAATGTTGACTTGCACATGGGGATCAGGAGAGCATGAGGTGCTGGCCTCAGGAATTTGAAGACAGAACCCTCTTTAGAGGGACACCTGGTGTTTACCCTGAATCCATTCTTGGAAACTGTTCATTAAGAGGACATGACACTTGTCTAAGGCAGCCTCTTAAGCAGAACAGGGACTATGTGTTTTCATTTTTGTCCACCCTGGTCTCCGAAGAGGCCAAAACAAGGCTGTGAGGAAAAGCTGAGACTGGATCCCAGAACAAATGATATAAAATTGTGTTTTCAATTTTTCTTCACTCTCCTGAAGTTACAATGTATGTTTTTTCACTAACAGGGTCTATGTTCACCCAAACTTGGGCAGAGGTTCCAGAATGGACTGTAAAGATTGCCACTGCTTCAGTCCAACACAAAAAGTAGCAGAGGTAGTCTTTAGAATGTAGCTTTAATTGGAAATTTTTTGAAAAAAATAGAATTTACCTCTAGCTAGCTATTGTTGTGCAGTACTTGGGAAGTTAAATCAGAAAAATAGTGAGTTCTAGGCCAGTGTAGGCTATGTTCTATCAAAAAACAAAATCAAACACACACACACACACACACACACACACACACACACACAAAAACAAAAAACCAAAACCTGATTATGTATATCTTCCAATTTACTTGATTTATTTTAAATTGAACCAAATATTTTATGCAGGGCACTTTTCATTATCAGGAAATGGGGTGTATATAATCAACCAAACACACTGGAATGTGCATCACTTGGGAATAATTAAAAGTTTTTACTAGTCCACCTCTACTGCACTAGAAAGCACACTCAAGTTGAGACCATTTCCATTCTAACTTCTCATTCAGTCCCACAGGATAATTTCTGCAGAGAAAATGTTAGAGCAATTTGTTACCTTTCAGGGCTTATGACCCACTAAAGCTTCATTTCCAAAAGTCAGAGGAACAGCCATTGTGCCAGAACCCACTAAGTACCACCCCCTTTACCAGGAAAGAGGAGAAACCTTCTTTGTGAAGATGTTGTCATATTTAAGTTAAGGCCAGAAAAGCATGCTCACAGGACAGATCTGAAGGGCAGTTAAGAAGATAGCCCTTGGGGTTACTAGGGGAGAGTCCATGCCACTGTTTACATACAATGTAAAAATGTGTTCAGGGCCAGTTTCTCTCTTTGTTGCTATCTCTTGACCAACTCTTCACACCTCAAAAGTTCTACAACAGGAAATTCATGTCTTCTTGTTTTAACAACAACAACAACAAGAAGATATAATGCAATTGTCTTATGCAATTCTTTATTGGCTACCAATACCACTCGAAGCCTAATAAGGAATTACTGTGTTTTCCCCAAGCAAAAGTAAATTGAAACCAGAACATTTTGTTGGCCATAAAGTAAGGAAGATCTCAAACAATGATGCGGACTCATTAAGGGATATAGGAGGCAGCTTGAAAGGACAACTGATGAGCAAATCTGTCATCATGAAAGATTTAAATTAATTATGATGAGTATTATGACACATTGAATCTAATAAGCATCCATTGTTCCATGGTATGATGAATAAATGAATGAATAAATGAAAAGGAACAAAAATATATGAGAAGAAGAGCATTTCCTTGTAGAAATGTGAACAAGTAAATTTTACAAATAATGATAAACTTAAAACATCACCAATGGATCCCAAAACTTCTGGGTTATACCTGTTAAAGAGCAAGTATTACATAGTCACAAAATATCACTTTGTTAATTATTTATTGATTACAAATATAAAAATGGTAACATATTTTGGAGAAAACTGCCAGTCCACATTTTAACCCAGTAACTAAGGTTAACATCATCAAAATGCAGACAATTTGTCCATAGGCTCCTGCCTCCAATCTCTAAATCCTTCTTCCTTTTCTAGGAAAGGTAGCCTATAGTACAGATGACTAACTTTCTCAGCTGGATTCCAAACGGAAAAATTTGTCTGGACCAATACAATAGCCTATCTCATTTTGTATTGTCTCCATCCTTTCAGTGCAATTGATTAAGGTTTTTGTCCGATAAAAATTCTTTTAAATTTTATGAATCTCACTGAGGTCTATTACATTAGACAAAAGTAATTGCCTCAAATTGGTTTGAAATAAGCATTTCTCTATCTTTGCCTTTTACTGAGAGATAATATCCTTAGATCTCTTAGCAATGCCTTAATTTAATTGAGGGGATCTGTACCCAAGTCACACCAGTAATTATTTACAGAGGTTTTTGTTTTATTGGGGAAATTTTTCTTTTTTTTTAAAAGATCCAGAACATATTTATTGGGATGCAACACATACACTGAGGATCAAAATATCTGCTAAAATGGAATACACCTGTAAACAGTGGCTCAGGGAGTTGATAGGTGGCCAACTCCACTGTGCAAGTGTGCAGCTGACTCTCTCCTCCTCGAAAGACATTTGTGGTAATGAAAGAAAGATCAGATTTGTGCAAGAAAATATCTCAAAGGGTGTCAATACATTCTTAAGGACTTAAAATGGGCCAAATTACAATTACACACATAGAGTGGCACAATAATTAATTTCACAAAAACACTAGTGAAAAACTATCTCAAGTCTATTTATTAAAAGGAAAAAGGTTTGATTCATGACTTGAAATGGGGGAAATAAATATTTTGGTACAAGTTTCATTCTAAAAGACAACACATTGTTTTCTGGTTCTACAAAAAGATCGGGGCCATGCCCATCCTACTACACTACAGAGTGCTTTGGCACAACCTCCATAAAATCTTATAGGTTTTTATTTGAGCCCTAAGTGTGTCACTCCTTCAAAGGAGTGAAGTTAAGGGTAAAATCCAACCCCTCAATTTCCAACAGTGTATCTTCACAATGATGTTTTCTGAAATCATGTAAGTTAGCAGCACCAATCACTAAGACAATAAAAATTACTCATACTTGAGAAGCAAATTCTACCAAAATAGATGCTATACAACTTATGATTAGTACTAAGGCAGAAATTTAGAGTGGCTAAACTGCTTTAAGATATGAAATTCCAAGTATCCCTGTACTCCTAACATTTATTAAGTTATATACATTATTGAGCTTCTGTTGTAGAAGGGGATAATGCAGTTTTCCTTATGAGAAACTTGGTTTGAATGTATGTTCTCAGCCTAAGTAAGAAGTTATATTTTAATAAATCACAGAATGTTAGTGTCAGAAAGGACTTAGATCACGTAGTCCAATCCTCTATTTTCAGGTGGAGAAACAAGGCCAACAGAGGGGAAATGACCTATTCAAGGTCACAGAGCTGTGGAGGCTGGGCCCTAGCAACCTCAATCCCTACAATAGCACTATGTGCCAGGCAGATCCCCTAAGCTTTTTGGTTTTGTTTGGTCCCATTAATTAAATTACAGAGAATATCAGGTACATAGTGAGATGATAAACATAAGACTTCTACTCCAATTTTAAAAGTTTAAAATTTTAAACTTGCTGTAGTCCTTTAATTTCTTTTCTTTTCTTTCTTTCTTTTATTTATTTGTGGTGCTGGGGATTGAACCAAGAACCTTGCAAATGCTAGGCAAGTGCTCTACCATTTAACTACATCCCAGTTTTTGCTGAGGTTTTGACAAAGAATGTTTCCATCACACTCTTGTCCTCATCTTACTCCATCCTTTCCTGAGAGTGTCCTGAACTAGATCTTTCTTTCAGAGTCATCTTGATTTTACATCATTTGCTTCTGGGAGGGCTGTAAATCTTCATCAGCAAATCCTGACTTCTTTTTTGTCTTCCAATAACTCCTATCTTTCCCCCTGCATATAATTATATCAGATAGCACCTTCAACACTCTAGCTGTTCATTGGGAACATTTTGATCTTGCAAGGTATAGTGTTGCTAAACCTCTTACCACTACCCGACCAGAATTTTGCTTCGTCCAGTTTCCATAAATTTTCTTCACTTTCCTTTCACAGTAAAGGAATTTCAGCTATTCTCTACTGTAAAATTCTCAAAGCTTCTTCCTACTTCTCAGTTCCAGAGTCATTCACATATTGTACATTGTCCGTTACGGCGGGATCCTATTTCCAGGTATCAAATTCTCTGTTAGTGTTCCACCAGTGTATAACAAATCATCACCAAAGCTGTAAGCTTGAAAACAACAAAATAACTCCTGAGTACCAGAATCCTGGGAAAGCTTTAGGTGTTTGATTTCAACACAGGATTTCTCATGAGGCTGCAATTAAAGATGCTTTAGTCACAGACAAATGGCATTAGAAATTGCTTGAGGCTTCATCAGCATTTGTATTACACATTTGGAATATTCTGTGGTTTTCGAATCATTGAAGAACTTTCCTCAGTCAATCTCAGCTGTTTTTGGATATTTAATGAAGACATTTAGAGACCAAGGAGCAGTGGATTTTCCTGTAACAGACTGGACAAATGTTTTCATACTTCACCAGATAAAAAAATAAACAACAATTATATATACATACACATGTATGTGTATGATAGACACACATATATACATATACCTATATATTATATATATAATTATGGCAAGTTCATGGAGTATATCTGACTATAAGTGTATTAAACCATGAAATTCCCATACATTGGAAATTACTCTTTATTGGGGCAGGAATATTTTCATAAATTTAACCAATTATTAGATTTTTTTCCCCAATTATCTCATTGTGAACTTGGATTCTATGTGTTTAGGTGTCATGGAAACTAAACTAACTTCAACAAACTATACTAGAGTCAGAGGAAAACATGTACAGAGGGATGGAATTCTAAACATGACAAAGTTGTCACCATGCTAGTTTCAAATGAACTGGAATTTTAGTAGGTGATGGTGGGATAAACCCCCTAAAAACTTGGATAGCTTCACTTGGCTTCAGATCCTATCTAGGGTTCAGGTATGAAGCAAGAGTTGTTTGGTACTCCATATTCAGGTGCAATCTTGCCACACTTCTTGGTGAGAATTAAGTCTACTTTTTTTGTTATTAGTTTTACACTGTGGCCACATGTGAACTTCTCCTACCTGGGAAACTGGGTGAAGTGAGACAGAATAGGGAAAGGCGTTCACAAAGTGTTCACAAACACCTCCCAGGGTTGCATAATACTACAGAATTATAACCAGACATGTCAAATACCAATCAGGATTACCATGATTTTCTGTAATGATAATGAAACAGTCTTACTATGAACCCATGTGTCAGACAGATAAACTGAAGTTGGATGTGGTAAACAATTCTGACTAATGAGGTGAAAATCTAGTCATTCCAATGATAATAATCCTACTTTTTGCATAATGACTATCTAATTATGAAAAAGCATAGTATCATTTGAATGTAAACAGTACAGAATCCAAAGCATTTCACTGAATACACTAGAGGATACTGAAAAACAAAGTTCATAGTTGCCATCAAAGTCATTGCTAGACCCTGACTACCACCCAGGGACTGATATGGCTACCATGGTGAGGACTTAGCTATCTTACCCCACTATGGCCTCCCACAGCTACTTTATTATTAACCTCAAATTACAACCCTCCATAGTCCAGGTGACAATCTGATCTCCATAGACCCACTACCACATATAGAAAGTTTTTGCCCCCTTGAATGACCTACACAGTAAGTCATTACTGATGTTTTCAAATTTCATATGAAGGTATTCTGTCATCCTATTAAATGTCTAGTTTCCCAGGGGAAGGCATGTCTGATGTCCCTGGTTTCTCTTGAGCTAATGTAACTAAACAGAGCCTATACTATAGTAGGCACTTGATAAGGACTCAGCTGCCTTTGGGTGACTACATGTCGCATGGACCCAACACTTCTCCCAAAGTGAAGTATCCAGGTTAACATGCCTGGCACCAGAAGATACCCTGCTTCCTATCTATTACACAGAAGGGCACATCTCTGACCCAGAGTTCTCAGTCCTAATGAGGATAAGAGGTGGTACTAAGAGTCAGGGTTTGGGCCACTTAAAGTTGAAGTAGCAGGAATCCATGTGGTACTTAGATTGAATAAGAGATACTCCTGGCATCCTTCCTGCATCACACAGCTCACAGCAGCTGCCAGCTCTCATATTTTTCACTTCCACTCTAACTTTTTCTCCTGTAGCCTGGATCATTATTTAGTGACTTAAAACTTCCTTGAATAGGGCAGATGTCCTAGAGCTACAAACAAGGCAAAAAAAGGAAGGAAACAATAAGATCAGGACTCAGAATAAGACCAGCTATCTTCTCTCTGAGTCATGGGCTGAAAGACATGTCAGAGACTTGTGAGGACAGAGTTCTCTTTCTCTGGTGCTTGGATTTGTGAACTTGTGTGAAAGGTCAGGCTTGAATATCATGGGGCAGACAATGCCATGGCCACAGCCCAAATGCAGAATTCATACATCATTGCATAAAGGCTCTTTCCTGCAGCAAAAAAACAAAACAAAACAAAACAAAAAAAAAACGGTGCTTGCATGATTGAATCACTTAATGAGGACATCTGTCCTGTCTCCTGGGTGAAATAAAGAGAATTGACAGCTTCTGAAGCCAGTGAAAAGTGAAATGGATACAGTTTTGAAAGGAAGAAATAAAACTATCCCAATTTGAAGATAACATGATTGGCTGTGAAGAAAATCCTAAGGAATCAAAAAGAATAAAAAGAAAACAAAGCAATGAAAGTAAAAAGGGCAGTGTGATGAATCCTTAATGTGATGGATAAGTCCTGTCTCCTGACTACACAAATGTTAATCTTCTTATTGTGATACTCAACTATTCTATTGCAAGATAATACAGTTTGGGGAAACTTGGGCAATGATAATCTCTAAGTATTATATGTGATAACTGCATTTAATTTTCAATTACCTAAAAGTAAAATGTTTGCATTGGAAGAAAAACATATACGAACTCTTCGTCAGTGACTTTTTGAAATGACCAACTGTCTTCCATTCCATGAACATGGGTTGTCTTCCCTTATTTTTATGTCCTCTTCAATTTCTTTCATCAATGTTTTTAAGTTTTCATTGTAGAGATCTTTCACCTCTCTCATTTAATTTATTCCTTAGTAATTTATTTTTTGTAGCCATTGCAAATGAGATTGCTTTCTGAATTTATATTTCAGATAATGGGCTGCTGACTTACATCAATGCTATTAATATTTGCATGTTGACTTTCTATATCTTTCACTATTGCTCAGTTCCTTTACTAGTTCTAATAGTTTTGTTGGTGAATTCTTTGGAGATCTCTGAAAATAGGATCATGTCCTCTAAAAATAGTGACAATTTGACTACCGCTTTTCTAATTGGATTCCCTTTATTTTTCTCTCATGCCTCGTTGATTAGCTAAGACTTCCAGTTTTATGCTGAGTAAAATTGGTGAATGTTGGCCTCTAGAGCCAATTTTTTAATCAGATCCTATGGGGCTGGAAATTAGCAACTCAAAACACCTGGTTGTTACTAATTTACCAATCTTAATAAGATTCAGCTTGACACATTTGGCTCCAAGTCTGGCATGATTAGTCCAGGCTTTGGAAAAGAAAGTGTGAGAGCCTATGTCCCAATTATTCACACAGCCAGAATGATATTGGACAAAATCCAGCCATGTGTGAGGTGGCAGTGTTGCATGGAGATGATCACATCCAGGTTGGAAGCTGAATCATGTAAGATGAAAGGAAACTAGGTATGTTCAAATGCTTCACAATGTCCAAGTAGAGGGAAACTTTGTTATTTCACTGAGGATGAAAGAGGGAAAAATAGTTGGGCCTGAGAAAGAGATTTCTGAAAACAGTCTATTTTACAGGTGAAGCAACTTTCATTGGCAGGTCTCTGGGCTGAGACTGTTTGCATCATCCAAAGCATCCTCCCAAGAAAGGATATAGTGAATCTCCTAGAAAAAATTGCCCATCTTCAAATGAGTCACAGAACAAATGCCAGGGTAGCTAATAGAGCAAAATATTTTGCATTTTGTGTCCTGGTTTCACCAGTCTCTTAGTTAAGGATCCCTGGAAATAAACCCTGAGACACACATTTGTGGGCAAAAGGTTTATGGCAATGCATGCTGGGGATGCAGAGACACAGGGCTGGGCAGAGGGAGAGGCTGCTCAGCAGTGGCCTTGTCCAGCCCCATGGAAGGCTCTGGATCTGAGTGCCACCTCAGAGTTTATGAGTATTGAGCAAGAAGAGTTGGACCTTTGTAATCACATAAAGACTATGGACAAAGGCAATTCCAAGGGCAGAGTGTGATCTTGGGCAAAGCAGCTTCCTGACTAAGGTCCATGACCACAGAGGGACACAGCAGTTGAGAGAACATGGTCTCACTGGTGAAGAGGAAAATATGTGTGAAGTCTTTTTCTCATTAATCAATTGATATGATCATATGACTTTCATTTGTTGGCCTTAATAGGCCAATGACATGGCATATTACATTGATTGATTTTCTCCCCTGGAGAGAGCAAGTGAATTTTCTTGAGACTCAGTTAACACATCTGTATAATAGAAACAATTATAACTATGATCAATTAGAAATAAATAAAAGAATATTTTAAAAAGGGACTTTGAACTCTGCAAAATGTTATATAACTGTGGCTTATGAAAACATGGATACTGAAAAGGGGATACAAATGGAAAAATAGACATGTTGAAAGTATTCCACGAATGGGAGGAATGGAGGATAAAGGCGAGTGATGGAGGGGGTGAATTCAACTATGATATATTGTAATAACTTTAGTAAATGTCACAGTGTAGCTCAATACAACAATAATAAAAAAATAAATTTTAAAAGGGGAGGAATATAATTGGCAACACATGACAGTATTTAATATGTTTCAGTGGGAGGCACAAAGAAGGGTGAAGCAGGACCTTTGAACCAATTCACAGGCCTCTCCCAGTGCTGCTAAGTCCTGGGAATAAAAAGACAACACAAGGACATGAACCCCTGCAAATACAAACAGAAATATGACTGAGATAGGTAAAAATGGGGGACTGGAAAAGGCAAGATTATTATTTGTAGAAGATTTCCCATGTACTTAGAAAGCTCAGAAAGATCAACTTAAATATTATAAGAATCAATATTAGTGTTGAGCAGCATGGCTGAATCCGGTGTAAAAATGCAAACATCAATAGCTTTCCAACATACTTGCAAAAAACCCTAGAAAGTATAAAGGAAAAATCCAACTGTAGTGGTAACAAAAGACCAGCAGTGTGCTCAAAAGGAAATGTGCTGTGTGCAATAATGCTCAGAGCAGCGTTATTCCCAATAGACAAAGCCCCTCCCCCACCCCCATTTTCCATGAAATGAACAGCATCCTTTTCCATACACTCCCACTACCACGATGTGCTGCCTGGACAACGGCCCAGAGTCAATGGAACCAAGTTCTATGGATGAAACCTCTGAAACTATGAATTAAAATAAATCCTTCCTCCATGAAGTTCTTTCTCTCAGGTTATTTGCACACACTGACAAAAATCTGACTAACACATGCATTCTGTGTCCAGAAGTGAGAGAAGGTAGAGAGGCAATATGACTCAATAAGCATAGGTGAGTCAGTTACTTCTGGAGGAGGGATAAAAGAAAGTAAAGTCAGACTTGATTGAGCACTGAACAGGAAATATTTGAGCCACATATCCTGCTGCAGAACATGAGAGGTTTGTTTTCTGGGAGGGGAGGACATCAAGGATGTGTTCTGGAGTTTGGCCACAAGAGTATGTACACAGCAATGTTGAGGACTCTCTAGTCATCTCTAACCTGTCTGAAGGCTAGGTCTCCTTTCTAAGCAGAACTTGGAAGAACCTTTTCAGAGAAGCTGACCAACAAGAGGAAATTCTAAATATGCTAATCTAAGGATACTAACATCAGGGAATCCACACCAGAATATCCTAGCCAGGTCACTGTACTGTAAAGACCACAGTTTACTACTCTGCTCCATGTCCAGGTCTTCCCATCACCTGTTTCCTCCCTCTTTAAATGAGCACACAACCCCGTCATCAGACATCAATAAAAACTCCTAATATAAAACACAAGCACATAACAATGGGAAGTGAGCCATCTTGACAAATAAGAAAAGCAGTGGAACTCTACATCCACCAGAAAGGCTGCTATTTAAGACCAAAACCCCCAAAGACAAGGAAGGGTCGTATTTATACACAGACGTCCCTCACTATTCATTGTGATTCTCCAAACCCCAGGATGCTCCGTCCCTATACAAAGTGATTAAATGGTGCAGTACTTGCACATGATCAACACACATCATCTTGTGTACTGTATGTACTGGTATCTATTAATTGCACAAAGGAGTCTCATTGTGATACTTCCATACACGCATGTAATGTTCTTTGATCATACTCACCTCCTCTATTACTCTCTATTACCTCCCTTCTGCCTCCTGCTTTCCCTCTTCCACATTCTAATAGTTGCATATCCTTTTCCTACCCACGCCCCCAAACTTCACTGTACATATGAGAGAAAGCTTTATACTTGTCTTTGTGGACAGGCTTATTTCACTTAACATGATAATCTCCAGTTCCATTCATATTCCTGAAAATTACAATCTCATTCTTCTTTTTTCCCCAAAATAAAAATTCAGTGGATAGGTAAATTATGAAACTAATACATTTGTTGGAAAAAAAATAATGATATAGAGGATTAAAAAAGTTCTTCTTCTTTCTTCATAACTTATCCATGGCATATATAATTCCCATCAGTAAAAGTAAAAACTATTAATATTGGTCTTCCTAAGAAAACCCTAGGTTCCATGTGATTGAAACATAGCATATTTAAGTGTCTGAGTTTGGCTTACTTCACTTAACATAATGATCTCCAGTTCCATCCATTTCTCTGAAAATGACAGTTCTGTTTTTCTTTATGGCTGCATAATACTCCATGTAGGTATATACCACATTTTCTTTTTTTTATTGTTTTATTATTCATATGTGCATACAAGGCTTGGGTCATTTCTCCCCCCCCCGCCCCCACCCCCTCCCTTACCACCCACTCCACTCCCTCCCTCTCCCCCCCTACCCCCTCAATACCCGGCAGAAACTATTTTGCCCTTATCTCTAATTTTGTTGAAGAGAGAGTATAAGCAATAATAGGAAGGAATAAGTGTTTTTGCTGGTTGAGATAAGGATAGCTATACAGGGAGTCGACTCACATTAATTTCCTGTGTGTGTGTGTTACCTTCTAGGTTAATTCTTTTTGATCTAACCTTTTCTCTAGTTCCTGGTCCCCTTTTCCTATTGGCCTCAGTTGCTTTGAAGGTATCTGCTTTAGTTTCTCTGCGTTAAGGGCAACAAATGCTAGTAATTTTTTAGGTGTCTTACCTATCCTCACCCCTCCCTTGTGTGCTCTTGCTTTTATCATGTGCTCAAAGTCCAATCCCCTTGTTGTGTTTGCCCTTGATCTAATGTCCGCATACGAGGGAGAACATACGATTTTTGGTCTTTTGGGCCAGGCTAACCTCACTCAGAATGATGTTCTCCAATTCCATCCATTTACCAGTGAATGATAACATTTCGTTCTTCTTCATGGCTGCATAAAATTCCATTGTGTACAGATACCACATTTTCTTAATCCATTCATTGGTGGTGGGGCATCTTGGCTGTTTCCATAACTTGGCTATTGTGAATAGGGCTGCAATAAACATGGGTGTGCAGGTGCCTCTGGAGTAACCTGTGTCACAGTCTTTTGGGTATATCCCCAAGAGTATACCACATTTTCTTTATCTATTCACCTGTTCTTGGGAATCCAGCCTGATTCCATTATTTGGCTGTTGTCAATAATGCAATGATAAACATGGTTATCTGACTTTGATTCTTTTGGGCATCTACAAAGAACTGTAATAGTGAGATTATATGGAAGGTCTATTTAAATTTTTTGAGGAACCTCTGCACTGATTTTCATAGTGGCTGGCCTAACTTACATTCCTCCATATGTTAAAGTTTATGAGGGAATTTGTGGGGTGGTGGGTGTTCAAGCTTGTCATAAAATGAGCCTAATGCTTACTTCCCTTTTATATTTACTGAGTATGTATCTATGCTATAAATGTATTTGGGTGCTGGAGACAAGTCCCTAATCTCAAATGGATTCTCAGTTTAGTACAAATGGTGAGAGGTAGTCAGGCCAGCAGAAATCAGAGAAGAAACAGGGCACTGGAGAGCACAGAGACCTTGAAACCTGCAGAGGGGTGGGGAGAGGAAAGGCTGCCCACACCACCACAGTCCTGACTACATCATTTGGCCAGCTCTGCCTGGAGCACCTGCATTGACTGACCTGAACAAGAAGCACAAGTAAGTGGTAGAGAGAAACAACAGCTCTCAAGCAGTGACTGATCCAGTGACGTGCTACACAGTCTCCTGGAATATTCCAGCAGGATTGAACCTCAGTTTTCCAAAACTATTACTATAGATGATTCACACTCTGTGTGTTGACAGAACTGCCTTTTCTATTTCTCTCACTCCCCCAGTAATTGTTCCAGAGCTATCTCCCAAATAAATCCATTTGAACACACATCCTTATCTCAGGTCTCCTTGTAGGAAGCTGAAACTAGAGTGTCAGGTTCATGGAGACTATAATAAATGTTGAATCACAGGATATGAAGAGGAATCTACCAGATGATATAAGAAGAGGGGAAATCGAAACAGAAGGAGAGTCAGGACCCAGACATACAAGTGTGAATCAGAGTCATGGTCCATATGAGAAGACAGTGACCCTGGGGTTTTAAAGAGCCCCATCCTCCGAGCTCTAGCTCAAGAGCAGTTCACCTGTGACCCACCCAGCAGAGGATCTCCAGGGCAGTCAAAGGATTTTGAAGTATGCAAAGTGCAGGAGACATCTAGCCTCAAATCAGGATCATGAACTTTGGGTCCAAATGAAATGTGCTAACATCCTGGTTCTATTATTCACAAGTGTGTAATGTTGAGCTATGTCCCTAACCCCTCTGTGGCTCATTTTCTTCATCTGTAAAATGGAGATAGCAATAGTAACTACTAAGTACTTATTGTGAGACTATAAAAAATGAGTGACTCACTGGGGATATTGCATAGGGGTAAAGCACTTGTCTAGCCTGTACAAGACTCTGAATTCAATCCCCAATACTGCAAAATAAATAAATAAGGTAAATATATACTGAGTGTTATATGCATTGCTTGGTTGTATTATTACTATTATCATTAGTAATGCTTTGTTTGTTACTACCTAGGTAATATCTGTGAGGAAATCACAGAAAGAAGGAAGCTCCAGTCATGCTCTCCAGGAACCCATGTCCTAGTAGGTGACAGAAATGTACCCCTCAAGTAAGAAAGACCCAAAGAGGAAGATAAGAAATGACTCTAGTGAACACAAAAGTGCTGTGGAAAACCCAAGGAAGAATGACTCAGCCCTTACTATGTGGACAAGGGAGGATTTCACAGCAATGTTCATGTTGACCTGAACTTGAAGACAGGTAAGATTTAGAGAGACAAAAGCTCCAAGTTGAGTAAAAGATACAGGTGAACTTTTAGGGACAAAATCATGTGGGAAAAATTGTGTGTAATAGCATAGTGCCCATTTACAAATGTGAAGGACAGAGGTGAGGGGTCAGGTATCGAGGTGAGAAGCTGGCATTTCATGTGGCAGGAGCTGCAGCAATCTGAACATGCCAGAATCAAGATGCAGACCCGTGAACCAACAAGAATGTCACTGTGAATGCCCAGATCAGAGCATGCTGCAGAAGTGGGCTAAGATATAAGGTGAATCTTCCCTTTCTTTGATTCTTTGCAAGATATTTCTGAGACGATTAAGCAGGTTCTTATAGAATCATCTGACAATACAAACCCAATAACCACCTTCTAATGTACAGAGTCAGCATGGTTATGCAATCAAATAAGGTTGTCAAGAGAGTGGTACAGTGTCTAGTGCAGAGTACCTGCAGCCACCTGGCAGAGGTAGTAATGGTGATTTGGAATGGTGACGGTGATAATGGTTGTGGTGGATGTGATGTGATGATGGTATGGTGGTGATGTTAATGATGGTGATGATGGTAATGGTGATGGTGGCTGTGAAGGTGATGATTATGATATGACAGTCCTGGTGATGGTGGTAATGATGATGGTGGTTGTAATGATGATGGACAAGGTGGTGATATGGTATTTAGCAAGGAAAGACGAAGCTCTCTGAAGGTGAGCAGCATGTTATAGTAAGGAAGTCCTCTGAGCAGATCCACCAGGTCAGAACTCAAATGAATTTTGTCCTCAGTCTGATCCCCTTGGAAAGGAAATTGTCCCTCACGAATGTTCTCTTAATAACCACTGGAATGAAGAAAATATATTTCCCTTGACACTCCCGCCTCTGTCCCCAGAGAAGACAAAGAAAAAAAAAAGAAGTGAGGTAACATGAGAAAGGGAAGAAGGATGAATGAGAGACAACAGAGAAAAGAGGGAGGGAGGAGAGAGTAGGAGAGACAGTAGAACAGAGACAGTTCCACAGGGGTTTCACATATTCATTGTCACCTGCTTTGAGAAAGTAGTCCCTGTCTCCTGTGACAGTAATTCTAGGCCTCTCTCTCCTTCCCAGGGAAGTTGAATTGGGGGCCTTTGTGGGAAGAGAGAATGGAGCTGAAGTAACTGGGAGCTGCTGCCATGCACTGTCTTTTGCTCTGTTCTGTGGTACCCAGTGATCCCAGGTAGCCCACAGCAGTGAGGGTAGAGCTAAGCACATGGAGCTCTCCAGAGCCCATTTCAGCATTGTGGGTGTGTAGTTTGCAAAGCTCCTGCCAAGCAGACACTAAGTCCATCCTGACACGCATCTTCTGAGTTCCTAGGGTGACCTGGTTAGGAGCAGTGCTTGTTATCAATGGGTGATGGCTGCCCTCTGGTGGTCAGTGTATTCAGGTGCACAATATGGGCCTAACCTAGGGATTTTCCTGTAGACTTGACTCAGAAGCACAGATCAGTGGGTTGTGGGTGCTGGAATAGCTCTTAGCCTTGTAATTCATTTGTTGCCTTAAAATGTTTTGTTCTTTTTGTTTTCATCTTCATATCTGATATTTCAACAACATATTAACCTCTCCTTAATTGTGGATGGGCGCTGCCCCTTGTTGGCAATGCCCCTCAGATTTATCAACTCTAACATAATCTTAGGTACCCTCAGATGTCATGGGTGGTAGACTGTTGGCTTCTATAATTAAATATTTTAAAATTAAGAGCTGCTAATGTTATGTTTTTCCAAATAGGAAATTTAAAAAATATCTACTAACCTATTTCATAATTGAAAGTCATTCTGTCTCTTTCTGACGTGAAGATTAAAAAGATGAAAAGCTCTGTCCTTTGCTCCAACAAAATAAACCTGACCTGTAAGTCAGAAGCCACAGGCTAGTTTCCTGAGATCTACATTCCCATGCCTATTCTGTCCCAAGGATCTGAGCATAAGAATCTCTCACTTCCTCCTTAAGCCCTGGACCCAGACCATCTGCTTCTTCTCATGCCTCTTTTGACTAAGTGGTTGTCACCACCATTGGCTCAAGACTGGGCTAAGTTTTGTTCTTTCCTCCCCTCTATGTCACACCCAAGCCCTCAGCACGTCCCATCATACCACCTCTCACATAGCCCCGGGTTTCCTTTCTGCCCTATTTTCCTGCCACCACAGGGTCTAGATCACTGGCCTTGTCACTGCAGCACTCTCACAACTGTTCTTCATGCTTCCATCCATGATGCTCAAACACTAGAACCATCCCTGTGGCAATGCTCAGTATTTAGCAACATGCATGGGATCGTGTGATGTTCCTGCAGTGCCTCTCAAACACCTCACATCATGCTGAGAATAAGAGTCTCTCCTCATGGGCTGCATAAATTTTGGATTAACTGATGTTGGCACCTTCCCTAAACCCAGTGTCCCTGACCTCATCTACCCTATGGGTCCCCTATACTCCAAATAAACAAAGTTCGGAAAGAAATACCAACAGGTAAATGTGGAGGAAGAAAAATGGCCCTGGGAACATGGCTAGAAACACAAGTTGCTCAGAGGCAGAGTCCTGGTATCTCTTCACCCCTGCCAGAGGAACAGTCACTGTCACCACTGTGACCTCTTCTCACATGCTTTAAGGTGCTAAGCAGCTTGTCAAGGACCTCATACATTATCATTTCTTTTTCCAACATGAAAACAATCCTGATTCATGGCAAGCAGACTGTAAACTTCTTTTGCCTGAATGATGGGTAAGTCCAGTCTCAACCTTGAGGAGAGGGCTCACTGGAGATTCTAAGATACCAGGTAGAGCTGGACAGTCATAAGACCCCATTGGGAGTTTGGTGGTCTGTACGTTAATTCTGCCCTAATGCCTCTTGTCTTCTACTCACCTGCTTCATGTGCAACATCTCATGAGTGTAGTAGGAGGATAGGCTTCTTCGTCCCTCTAGTGACTTATTGAGCCCTGTGCTGTGCACAGGCTGGACCTCAGCACTGAGCAGGCAGACAGTGTGCCATGTCTAAGGAGCAAGAAAGTACATGGGAAGATGTGACAGGCAGCCTACTCTCTCTTCAGGGTCTGGTCATCTCAGGAAAGATGGTATGTGGAGCAGGAAGATCCTCTGGGAAAATCCACAGTGCTGCTGAGCCCCTGAAGACCAGAAGAAAAATCAAGTGGCTAAGCTAGAGCCCCTGAAGAAAGGCAAGGAGATAGATGCTCTGGAGGATGCAAGAGCTGCCAAGCAAGGGATAGATGGGCTCCCCAACACACTAGGTATAGCACCTCTCAGATTCTTGTGGAGGGACTGGCACCTGGTCATTTTCCAGCCACACACACAGTCACATACACAATCACAGATAACTACACACACATAATCATATATAACTACAAGCATACACAGTACCACACACATAATCACACACACACAATCACACATTACCAGACACTCAAACATAATCACAAACTTATACAATCTCACATAGTCACACATAATGCTACACATACCACAAACACATAACCATAGATGCAATCACACACAATCACATATAACCACATACATTATCACACATACACATAATCACACATTCCTTTCAGAAATATCACTGCTCATTGACCACGCACCTGTCACCCAAAAGCTCTAAAGGAAATGAACCTGACATGAGTGACATTTTCACATCTGCTAAGAGAAGATCTATTATATAGCCCACAGATCAAAGAGTAATTTGACTTTCATGTCATATTATTTTGAGCAATACATATTGGAAGGCTATTGATGTCAGAGACAAAGATTTCTCTGATGGATTTGGGCAAAGTAAGTTGAAAACATTCTAAAAAGAATTCACAATTCTAGGCACTATTGAGATCATTTGTAATTCATGGGAGGAAAACAAGTGGCAAAGTTAAAAGGAGTTTTGAAGTTGATTCCAACACTCATGGGTGACATGGAGGAAGTCACTGCAGATGTGGAGGGGAACTGCAAGAGCCCTAGAATTACCAGTGGAGCCTGGAGATGGACTGCAATCCATTGCTGCAATCTCACTAGAAAACTTAAGCAGATGAGGACTTGTTTCTTCTGGATAAGCAACAAAATGTGTTCTTGAGATGGAATCTCCAGGTGAGGATGCTCTGGAGACTGTTGGGATGACAACAGAAGATGAGATGTGACATAACCTTAGCTAGTAAAGCAGAAGCAGGATTTGAGAAAACTGACTCCAATTCTGAAAGAAGTTCTGCCATGTGTATGATACTATCAAACACCCTGAAGCCCACAGGAGAGCTCTCAAAACAAAGAATGTTAAGCTTCTCAGGTGGACACAACTAGGAAACACACACAGTTTTACCTTGTGTCATATCTGTTTTTGCATTTTCATCTTTATATTAAAAACTGGGTTTGCATTGACACCATTTCCAGCATAATAAACATCTTTCTAGTGCTTCCCTTCCCAGAACTGAGACAACTAAAAATATAGATCCTGATATCATCAATATCTTTACTTAATTTTTCAATACTGGAATGCACAGAGGGAGGAACATTATTCTAGATAACTGTTATCCAACTGATTTGCAGAGGATGCCATACTGATAGGTGTTATCTCCTCTCCCCCAAAATCAAGAGGATGAGGTTGAAAGAAATCTATGAGAATTAGTTTGGTTTTTATTGCAAGTATTTTGTATGTTTTAAGCCTCCAAGTAAAGGCTTTTACATACTGAAAAAATTTAATGTATTTTATTCAAGGAATCATAAGTTTGAAACATAAGTTAGGTGAATATAATAACTAATAAAACCACATTTATGCTTCATACAACAGTTTGCAGAAGGCTGTTTAGGTCTTTCTTATCCTGAAGAAAGTTGTTTTGGATTTTTCCATGAACATAGTGTTGTACTTTTAGGAAAAATTCAATGTTAGAAAACATCTACAGAGCAGGTTTTCACCATATACTGAGTCTTCGTGTATGAAGAGGCTATATGCATGTATGTGAGACTGTGTGAACTGTATGACTGCGTATGATTCTGTGTGCATGTATTTGATTGTGTGTGCATGTGTATGATTTGGCCTGTGTATGTGTTTAATTGCATGTCTGTATGATATGCGCATTTGTATGATTGCACATGTGCTATTGCGTGTGTGGTTATGACTGTGTATGTGCAGTTATATGTGACTGTGTTAATGTGTGTGGTTATGGGAGGATCTGGCTATGTGTGATTGTGTGTGTGTGTGTGTGTGTGTGTGTGTATGTTGGGTTATGTGTGATTGTGTGTCTAGTTATATGTAACTGTACCACCTCGGCAAATAGCCAGGTACCAATTCTTCCACAGGTGTCTGAGAGGTGCTACTATTAGTGTCTTGAGGAGCCTGTCCCTTACTTGGCAGCTCCTGTGTCCCCCAAGCATGTATTTCCTCTCCTTTCTCCAGGGACTGTCCTTTCACCAGGGGCTCAGTGGCACTGCGGTTTTTTCCAGGTAGCATCATAATTGGGAGCTGCTCACTTTGCCCATATGTTTCTTGCTCCACAGTACCTTCTTTCCTGAGATGCCCAGGCACAGATGGCTGAGGGGGTTGTGTATATTGACACCCTCATAAACCTCAAAGCATGTGAGAGAGGGTCACAGTAGTGACAATGAGTGCTCACCTTGGGCTTGGGGGTTCCAGGACTCTGCCAGTGGACAACCTGTGCTTCTAGCCAAGTCCTCTTGGCCAGTTTTCATCTCTCCCCACTTGCCTTTTGGTGTTTCTTCCCAAGTCTTGTTTTTTCTTTTTTCAAAATTCCCAGAAATAAATTAAAGTCATTGAAAATGACCAAAGAAGAAAGGAAGGAAGGAAGGAAAGAAGGAAAAAGGAGGGAAGGGGTGAGAGATGAGAGGGGAGGGGAAGGGTGAAGAGGGATGGGGGAGGAAAGGCAGGGAAGGGGAAGGGATGGGAAGGGGAAGAGAAGAACCATTAGGAAATAACATTTTGAGGAGACGGAATTTGAGGTGACAGATGAGAAGATAACATTTGAGTTAAACTCTGAAGAAAGAGAAGGAAGTAGCTGTAGAAATATCCAAGATGGGTGTTTCAGATAGAGAACAGCATGCTCTGACCACGACTGTGAGGCAGAAAGGCTCAGACTGCTGAGGGTCATGAATAGAGTGTTAGGGGATGGTAGAATGGGAAAGGTCAGAGAGACTGGCTTGGGGAAGGAGCAGACATCAGTTCATGACAGACCTTATACAGTCCATACGGTGCTCCTTTTCCTTACAGTGCAATGTGAGGCTTTTGAGAGGCTCTGAAGGGACATGGCACCTTCCCCTACATGTTACTAAAAGCTGAGCATCACAACAGTGAGGGGGCTAGTGTTTGTTCAAGGGAGATGGGGACTATCCCAAAGCAGGTGACAATAAATGTATGAAATCTCCCTGGAAAAGTCTTATTTTTGTTGTCTCTCCTCTATCCCTCTTTTCTCTTTGCTGTCTTTCTCTCAACTTTCTCCTCTTTCTGAAGTTACCTAACTCCTTCTTCTTTATGGTCTTCTCTGGGGGAGGGGATACAGAGGAAGGAGTATCAAGGAAACCATATATTCTTCATTCCAGTCTTTACTAAGAGGACATGATCCATTTGTGATGGACAGTTTCTCTTCCAAAGGAATGGGACTGAAACAAGATCATTTGAGTTCTGATCTGGTGAATCTGCTCAGAGGATCCCATTACTATGACCTGCTGCTTACCTTCTGCTTTACAGAACTTCATCATTCCCTATTAAATATCATATCACCACCACTTCATCACCATCACAACCATCATCATCACCATCGTCATTATGACCACATATCATAATCATTGCTATCACAGCCACCATCACCATTATCATAATCACCATCATTATCATGACAACCATATCACCATCATCACACCACATCCACCACCACCATCACCACCACCACCCATCATCACCACCCCAAACATCTCACCATCACTACCATTGCCAGGTGGCAGCAGTTACTCTGCACTAGACATTGTACTATACTTTTTACAGCCTTCTTTGGTTGCATAATCACCCTGACTCTATACATTAGAGTTTGGGTTTGCATCATCAGATAAGAATATAAGAACCTGCTTTCTCTTCTCAGAGATATCTTGCAACCAGCAAAACAAAGAAGTGGGCCAGAAGCTACTTGAGAAGCTGAGATCTGGAAGATCATGGTTTGAGGCCAGCCTGTGAAAATAGTTTGCAAGACCCCATCTCCAAAATAACCAAAGCAAAGTGGAGTGGAGGTGGGACTCAAGCACTAGAGTGCCTAATTTGAAAGCGTGAAACCCTGAGTTCAAATTCCTGTCCCACAAAAAAAAAGAAACAAAGAAAAGAAAGACTTCATATCTCAGCCCACTTATGCAGCTCACTCTCATCTGGACATCCACAGTGACATTCTTCTTGTCTCACAGGTCTGTACCTTGATTCTGAAATGTTCAGAGAGCTGCAGCTCCTGTCACATGAAGTGCCAGAATTTTACCCCCTCACTTCTTTCCTTTCTGGAGCCTGGCATCTCTCAAGCAAATGGACTGTTTGCTATTCTCATACACATACCTGTCCATATGATTTCATCTCTGAAAGTTCACCTGTACTGCCACTCCTCCTGGAATATTTGTCTCCCTAAAACCTACCTGCTGGACAGATGCAGTCTTACAGGAGACTATGCAGCACATGTCACTGACTCAGTCACTGGTTAAGGTGTTACTCTCTGTCATTTACCTGTGCCTCTTGCTCAGGTGAACTAATTCACATATTTGCCACTGGAAATACAGGGCTGGAAGGCAGAAGTACTGAGGACCAAAGGCAAGTGACCCGCTTGTCCTCCTCCCCAACCCTCTATCAAGTTTTGTCTGTGGTCTCCGGTGCCCTGTTCCCTTCTCTGATTTCCGCTGGCCTGTCTACCACTCACCATCTCTGCCAGACTGAATGTTTGCTGAGGGTCAAGGACTTGTCTCCTACTTAATTTCTCCAGCACTAGAACACATATCCTACCCAGATGCATACTCAGTAAATATAGAAAGGAGATAACATTGGCCTAATGTCATTTTATGACAGGCTTGCACCACCCTCATAAATCTCTCCAAGACCTTAATATATGGAGGAATACTCTTAAATTCCTAAAAGACAAAAACTGCAGGAAAAATTAAATTAATTCATGCAATTTGGAAAATTACCCAGAAAAACTTTAAATACATAAAGTGCAGATAGGAAAGTTAGAAAATGTAATCAACAGCATGGAGGCCCAGAAGTAAAATAAAGAGCTAACAAGGAACATGAATTCCAGGTGTTAAGAAATTCATTCTCTTATACTTATCAGGTCAGAGGGGTGTTTTGTTTGAATCTGAAGTGTCCCCCAAAAGCCCACATGTTAGTCTTGATTTCCAGCCTGTGGCACTATTGCATGGTGGTGGAGGCTCCAGTGTCAGGCAGGGCAAGATGGTCACTGAGCATCTGGGTGAACTTGCTGCCTGAAAGGGTGAGCAGTGGAAGCAATCATGCGTGGACTCTATACAGGAGATACTTTTCTACCCAAAGATTAGATTTTTAAGATTCCTCATTTCATCGTACTCCATTTATATGGTTTTAGGACCCATATGTGAAATATGTCAGGTAAGAGAAGATGAGCAGGGACAAAGTAGACTGAGTGCTAATTCTCCTCGCCTCGTGGCCTTGTGCTGCCTGCAGAAACTTCAGACACCTACCTGGTGCAATTAGGTGGACATTTTTCTCTGCATATTTCAGTTTCTTCTCCTGAGTGAAACTTAGATGCCCGTCCCTTCCTTTGAGTTGATGGTAGTCGTGTGACTCACTATGAGCAATATTATGGAAAGGCACTTTTCACAGCTGGTGCTCATGGGCTTCCTGCCTGCTGATGTTGTGAGGTGCATTCTCCAAAAGCCTCTGCCAAAACAGGAGGCTGTTCACAGAACATTAAAAGAGGCTTTTCCTTGAAGACAGTGGTATTAAGTAGGGGTTCCACGCAGACCCTACCAAGGCTTTATGTGGCTGCATGTTTTGGACAACTAAAGACAGATGAGGAAATTCAACTGCAATCAGTTAATATTATCATCTTTTTCTGTTCTGATGTCCCCATCAGAGTGGTGGTGTAAGGAGGACAAGGCATCTGTGGGGGGGTCTGCTTAAGAGGAAGTTGTAGCTTGTGGAGTGGCTCAAGAGGTAAGAGAGCCTACCTAGCAAGTGTGAAGCCCTGAGTTCAAACCCCCCAAAAAGGAGTAAGTTGCATTGGGATGTACTAACTGAGGGTCAGTGGCACAGAGATCTGTGGTCTCAGTTACTCTTTTGCTTAGTAACATTAATTCTTCTGACAGAGTGCAGAATGACCTCCAGACATAGCTGCACCACCCACCTTGGTTTTGACCTAAAGGAGCGGGGACAGTAGTTGAATCTTGATCACTGTCTTCCCTCTAGAGATCACACTGTGAATAGTACAGAGGAGACAAGGTTTGCAATGCAGGGAGCCAGGAACTTGTCTGGGGAAAATTATTACCATCATAAATACTATAGTTTGAATCTTGAATATCATCCAAAAGCTCATATGCTGAAGGTTTTCTACCCGGCCTGGGCTGCTATTGGGTGGTGATGGAAAATTTAGGATGTGGGGCCCAGTGGAAGGAAATTAGGCCATTTGGTTCATCCCCCTAGAAAAGCATATTGAGACTCTGGGCCCTTTCTATCTCTCTTTGATCCACAGCTGCCAACAGGTGTGAAACTTCATCTACTATGTCCCTGTATGATGTGCTCTGCCACCACAGGCCCAAAGCAACAAGGTCAAGTGCCCATGGACTGAAACAGTAAGCCAACATAGAACTTTTATGTTTCAAACTGATTATCTCAAAATGTCACAGTAGCAGAAAGTTGGCTGATACAATAAATATGGAAATATGTGAATGAGGGAGGTTCTTTTTGATACCTAATCAGGAAAGAACTTTTCTTCTACTGGAAATATACTCACCCCTGTGGTATTGCAATAATAGTGCATCATGCACTTATTTAATTTTTCATCAGGTTGGATAAAATAGGATTTGTTGATCTTCCACTTTTGTAGGGCACAGACCTGTGTGCTAATTACCCATATCAAGGACAGAGCATGTGAAGTGGCAGAGGCCCAACATATGGATCTGTCCTCTCACACCTCACCTTGATGAAGTCTCACATTTCCAGTGAGACAGTGAGGCAGGTGTGCAATCATGACTGCAGTTAGTTGGCCTGAAGCTATTCTTGTTTCAGAACAAAATCCTTCTGCAGATTCAATAAGCTGTCAGTATAGCATAAAATTTTATGATTACACACCTTTGAATTCTGTATAGTGGCAATCCAATAGTGCCATGCTCAGTGAGCATTGTCAATACAAACAATCTTTAAGAATAAGAACATCAGTCTCAAATCAAAAAAATTCAGGCAGTACTGATGTCTGAGAGACCCAGTTACAGGGAAACTAAAGAGTTTTCAAATCTGACAACTATCTAAAAGTTGTCCATGCTATTATCAATCCTGATTTTTGATGGAGAACGAAATATTGTACACCATCACTTTTATAGAAAAAAATAATCAGACCTGGCAAGGGAAAGACTGGTCTACTTTTCCTGCACATTTATAGAAATCAATGTTAAAAAATCATGTCTTATGATAAGGTAAATAGCGACTCATTGACTGAATATGGAAATACAGGGGGCAGTTATTAGACAGTCAAGTCAAGTAGTTAATTGATCAAAATATTAAGTAAGTTAAAATAACATGGACTATGAAAGGAAACTCGGCCCTTTTGCCTGCAGGATGGAGGAACAGAAGACAGATGGAGACACACAGACGAGGGAGCATTAACAGCACACAATGGTTATTCAAGCTTGCAGCTTTGTAATGTCAAATGGCCTCCTGGATTGACTTCTGCTTTCTTGTCCAGTGAAGAACCCTGCTCTCTAAAGCTGCAGGGAACTTTGCTCAACAGCAACAACATTCCACTGCCTCAGGACCTCTGTCTACCTCTACACAGAGGCACAGGACTGCAGAGAAGGGGGTTCTGGATGCAGTGCCTTACATTTGGCTCAGCTGTATGAGTCTAAGGAAAAAGGACCAGGGTGCACTGTGCAAGACCTAACATTGGCTACTATGCACCTGGCCCTACTGTGCTCAGATCTGTCCAAATATTGCTTCAAAATCCCTTCCCTAAACCTTAACAACTCTCCTCCCTTCCTTTCCTTGGAGAGTCATATTATGATCCTTTGGAGTGACTTTATTTCCTTTTCAAAAGAAATCAATAAACCTGACTTTGTTAACCACAGATTTATTTCTGGTGGGCTGACTGCCCTAGGACATAGGTTATTTTTCTGGTTTGGTAATATTCATCAGTGTAATAAAATTTATAATTTTCTATAATGTATTCTGTCTTCCTAAGTAAATATTAACTTCTGTGTTATTTTTGCATTGGCAAGATTGTAGTAGTTTTCATAAAGGGAGCTCCCTAAATTACATAAGCCTCAGGACTCTGGGCCCAAATTCAGGCCATTAGCACAGTGTATCCATCTGTCCAAGGACAGAATGTACTTGTCTATGGTTCCCAATTGCTGGTATACTCATCCCTTCTTTGTATGTCATTTGTCAATGCTGAATTGTGACATTTCTAACCTCTGCAGTGTCAATATTTTATCACTGAATTTGACATTCTTGCTAATGAAACTCTTAGAAGAGTTTAAAACACAATATGACAGGTTCCTCCTTTGTACTGCTCCACAGAACAGTCGATTTGAGAGTCAGTCACATATATGCACTTCACATGCCACAACAGATAACCCTGTTTACGCTCAGGCCCCTCAACACTGCTTCTCTCTAGAGCATAGCCCCAGGCCTCAACCACATGGAGTTCCAAGCAGCTCCCAAGTCATCATTGAAGACTTCTGCACCTGCTCTGTCACTTCCTGAATTCAGCTTCCAACGCAGATGTGATCATGTCTATGTCACAGCAGGACAACTATGAAACTCCAATACATTACTGAATTTTGTTCAGTAACATGTCAATTATATGCTGAATGGGAACAGAGGCTCCCATGCCTTCTTTTCTACAATCTGGACTAACCGTGCCTTCTTAGAGTGTAGAATGTCAACCTTGATCTTATTAAGACAGTTGTCAGTTAGAGACCACCTGGAGGTTGGTGAGGTGTTGGGGGAATCTGGCTCGATACTAGGAGAGAGAGCAGAGCCGTCTATGAAGAGATCTGGACTTTGTCAGGTATTTTCTTTTTTTTTGACTTTATTTTTTTAATTGTTGAAAGCATTAAAATTAATCTCTGTACAAAGGCAGTTCCCTGGGAAAAGGTGAGTTTTAACACATTAATATTGTCATATTATTTATCACAAGAGGTCCAACTCTTACACACACACATACACACACACACACACACATACAAATACAGGCATGCATATATGTGAAATACTTATATGAGGAATGCACATATATTTCACACAAGCAGTTCCTATTTTTCTCCTTACTCTTCTGACATGTCCTCTTCTGTAACCTCCTCATTTAAAAAATTATTCATTTATTAACATGTGCATACATTGTTTGGGTCATTTCTACCCACTGACTACCCCCATTCTCTCCCCCTCTCCCACCTTGCTTCCAGGCAGAACCTGTTGTGTGGTTTCCTCCAGCGTCAGATATTTTCTAAAAAGAACATATCATTACTGTGAGAATCATTCTACATCCCATGTATGGTGGTGATATTACTATTGGTAATAACATTAATTTAGGCAGTGTCATAACCTCCATTATCACTTAAGTGTCAGGTGATTGCTGTGTGAGTTTGCTTGTGTTCAGTCAGGCAGTAGTGAGTGGTAGTTGAAGCTTGGACTTGGAACTATGAAGTTAACCCCATGTCACCAAGGCCTCTTGGTCATCCTCTCTAAGCACCAGGTTCTGCATCTATGGAACTGGGACAGTGATGCTGCCTACATCACTAAGAAGAACAGAAGAGGTGACAGAGTCAGAACCTGCTGCATCATGTCAGCCCATCATCCATGCTCACTCAAGGACTGTTGTTATTTTTTACACTTGAAGGATTGGGAGTCTTCACAGCTTGTTTAAACATTCACCTGTTGAAAGACAGTTGTCTGGATTGTTTCCAGTTTGGGGGTACTGTGCATAATGCTGCTGTAAGCATTTGTGGACAGCTATTTCTGTGAACATAAAATTTCATTGGGATGGGGGAATAAATGCTTAAAAGTGCAACTGCTGAATCGCTGGTGAGTTGCATGTTTTATAAAAACTTCAAAGTGTTTTTCAGAGTGGATGAATGGTATCACTTGACACTTCCTCGGCCATGCTTTCATAATCCAGTTTTAATGCTGCTTGTCAGCACTTTACATTGCGTTATTTTAATTTTAACTTTTCTGATATTTGTGTAGTGATATCTCTTTGTGGTTTTAATTGACTTTTTTCTACCATTAATTATGTGGAATATCTTTTCACGTGATTTTTTTGCCGCCTGTACATCCACTTCTGAGTAATGTCTGCTCTTGTTTTTTTCTTTTGCAAATTTTCTAATTTGATTTCTTGTATTTTTTAATAGTTGAGTTTTAGAGTTCATTGTGTATATTCTAGATTATACTCCTTTCAGTGATGGTGGCTCTTGTTATCATTTTTCTCCTCTTACCAGGGTCATTCACAGAGCCAACATTATTTTTTTTATATAGCCCAATCTCCTAAGTTTCCTTTTATGGATTTTGCCTTTTGTGTCAGGTGTGCCTCTGACTAGCTCTGGATCCTAAAGATACATTTATATATTTTTCTAAAAGTTTCATAGTTTTGTTTTATCTTTAAGTTTGTGAACAATTTGAATCAATTTTTGTTAAGATATAAGGTTTATTTTAAAAATATTATTAACATATTAATTATACAAAATGAAGGGTTTTGTTGTGATATTTCTGTACATGCATGAAATATACTTTGGTCATATTCAACCCCTCTATTACTCTTTGTTATTCCTCCTTCCTCCAATCCCGTTTTTAACTTTATTTCAAAATTTTAAATAGGTATCTTTATGAATTATCCATATGTACATACAAAATACTTTGATCATGTTCTCCACCCCCTCACCCTTCCTTGTCCCTTCCCACCTCCCATTGGATTGTCCCACCAGATAAACCCCCTCTTATGTTCATATCATTTTGTTTTAAGATCTAGATTCTACATATGAGAGAAAACACAATATTTGTCAGTATGAGTTTGATTACTTCATACCAAACAATGGTCATAGATCCATACATTTTCCTGAAAATACATAATTTCATTCTTGTTTATAGCTTAATAATACTTCATTGTGTATATGTACAACATTTTCTTTATCCATTCAACTGTTTATAAGCACATAGGCTGATACCAAACTTGGCTATTGTGAATAGTGCTGCAGTAAACATGGGTGTGCAGGTGTTTCCTTTGTATGCAGACTTACATTCCCTCAGGTACATGTTCACGAGTGGAGTGGCACAATGTATGGCAGTTCTATTTTTAGATAAATGTTCTTTTTTCCTTATTCTATTCCTTTAGATAGGCTATCCCACCACCATTTGTGGCAAACACTATCATTATGCCACTAAATTGCTTTTGTACCTGTATTGGATGGCTTTCCATTACTATAATGGATGATTTGTCAAGAAAAAAGGTTTAATTACCTCACAATTTTAGAGGTTGGAAGTCCAAAGTTAGGCAGCTGCATTCATTTGGCCTCTGATGATCTCTAATTGGCCAGTAGGGCTTCATCACACAGTGGATGGCACTACAGAGGGAGATTACTCAAGAATAAGAGCCACATGGTGAGACAGGATTCCATTAATTAGCTCAAGGGTTAGGCTCACTCTTGTAACACCTTGCTCTCACAAGAACTAACTTGGGGTCCAGCAAAAATTGCATCAATTCCTTCTATGACAGCACCATCAATGACCTTATTTCTCCCTCTAGGCCCTACTTTTGAAAGGCTCTATCACCTTTCACATCCCCACAATGAAGATCACTTCCAACACATGAACCCATGAGGATGCAATCAAACCTTACTTTAGTCAGAGCAACAGCAGCTTTGTGAAAGTCAAGTGGGAGAACTGAAGATGGTGGATTGCTGACATTCCTACAGCCCAGCAGCAACTAACTACACTGAAAAAGGAAGATCAGAGGACCCCAAAAGGCACCCAGAAGGTTCCATTAACAGCTAGAAGGAAAGCCCTCTCTGAATCCACAAATAGAGAAGTAACTAAGATTGGGAAGAATGACTCACAGCTGAACACTCCCAATCCCCTGTCCCTGAAGTTGCCATCTGGCTTCAGGCTCCATTACTCAGCACTTGATTGGTGGTGATTCCTGCTTCCCAACGCACATGGGAACTTGGAGCTCTATGCTCCCCCTACTACATGACCTGCTTTCTCACCCTGAAATGTCAAGGAAACTGGCATCCCTGTGTAAGCAGAGTTCCATGGGAAACAGAAGGCGCAAGCCAGCATGCTTGGTTCCCCCAGAAACAGCACCACAGAACTTCATTCTCTGAATCCCATAAGAGAAAACAGACTCCAGAACTGCTGCTGCTCGCAGGCTTGGTTCTCCAGAGCTAAGTTGTCAGCAGAGCCTCTGAACTGTGCACTCTTGAAGCACAGGCAGGAAATCAGGCCCCAGAACTCCTGCTGCTCACAGGTTTGGTTCTCCTGAGCTGAGCCAGCAGCAGAGCCATTGAACTGTGCTCTCTGAAACCCATGTGGGAAATCAGGAGCCGGCTACCACACACCTAAGTGAACCCCAGGCTCTAGGCTTTGCTATTCTGCTGGCTCCAGAAGGCTTCACTCACCACAGAGCATGGAGGTCCAGCATTCCCCACTGTCCCTGACAGCAAGGGAGCCTTTGCTCCCACACCAAAGATCTAGAATGTCAGATTCCCCACTAAGGGGAGGAATGTTCCCCTAACGTACACAGAAGCCCAGAGCTCTCCAAACATTAGACCAAATAGACATGGTTGATATCTACAGAGTATTTTACCCAACAAATAGGCAATGCCCATTCTTTTCTGCAGCTCATGTAACTTTCTCCAAATTAGATAATATTTTAGGACACAAAGCAAGTTTCAACAAATTCAAGAAAGTCAAAATAACCCACTACATCATATCATACCATGACAGAATAAAACTAGACATCAACAACAAAAGAATCCCCAGAAAATATTCAAACACATGGAGGTTGAACAACATACTGCTGAATAACCAATGGGTGACTAAAGTAATAAGGGAAGAAATCAAAAAGTTCTTAGTATCTAATGAAAATGAAAATACAACCTAACAGAATCTGTGGGGCACAGCAATTAGGGGAAAGTTTATAGCTATAAGTACCTACATAAAAAAACAGAGACCTATCAAATAAACAATCTAATTATGCACCATAAGCTCCCAGAAAAACAAGAACAAACCAAACCCCAAACCAGCAGATGGAGAGAAATAGTAAAGGTCAGGGCCAAGAAAAATGAGAGTGAAACCAAACAAACTATACGAAGAATCAATGAAACCAAAAATTGGTTCTTTTAAATGATTAACAAGATCAAAAAACCTTTTGCCATCATGACAAAATGGAGGAGGGGAGAATATCCAAGCTAATTAAATCAGAGAGGAGAATCCAAGATGGCAACTACAGTATGGAAGCAGAAAGCCTGAGCTCCATGACTCCAAAAACCTCTCTGAGACATTGAAGCCATGTTTGGGTAATTCTGACAGCTTCTAGCCAAAATAATAATGGCCATCACATTAGGTACAGGAAAAAATTCAAAGACTGACTCAAATCAGCTTTTAATTGCACCTAACAGCTGTGACCCACAGCACAGCAAACAAGTTGGGTCCAGCCTCAGAGAAACCCTCTTCCCTCGTGGCAATTTTTTTTTCTTTTCTTCTCTTCTGCTTTCTCCATCAAGCAGGAATAAAACATCAACCATAATCAAACTTTTGATTTCATGAACCTCTAGCCTGTGGAAAGCCTCCCCAGACCACGCTGCACTGAGAAAAGTTGGTGACATTTCTTACCACTGCTGGCTCCAAATCTGCCTGCACATCAATTGACAGAATGAACAGGTGATTACCACACACCATTTGGGACTCCCTATCCACCCATGAGAACATAAACCAGCATAGCCCAAGGGCAATCTGATCCCTCTCCAACAAAACTGAAAAACAAAGAGCAACTGTAATCTAGCATGGACAGCAGAGGGGGCAGTTGTGTCATGCTGCTCCAGAGAAAGGTGGTGGGGCAAAGAGCTAAACGCAGCACTGAATTCTCAGTAAATAAACACAGGAACAGCAGTGAAGACTGAGAGGGGGCAGGTGATAAGCCATCCCCCAATGCAGGGCAGGTAGTGGATCACAGAACTGATCTCCTGAGCTAGAGAGCAGCATCTAAAACCAAACTGCCCCTAAAACTGAAAAACAACCAGTGACCTGTAATCTAACATGGACAGTGGAGGGGACGGGTGGCAACCTGAACCTGCCTCAGAGATAGGGGGTGGGGCACAAACTAAACTCTCAGCACCTAACTCTCAGTGAACAAATACAGCAACAAGCCACTTCCAAAGCAGGTCAGGTAGTGGATAGCAGAGCTGATCTCCTGAACCAGAGTGCAGCATTCAAATTTGAATTATCCCACCTCACTGAGGGAGGAGCTGACCAAACAGCTGCAGCTGAAAGATAGCACAGCTGTCAGCTGGAGAAAACAATAGCTCTGACCACCCTGCATGATCTGGCAAACTTACTGCACCTCACAATTTCAATTAAAATGGTAGACAGAAGAACAAAACACTACTCACAAGTCAATCACCTGTGTCAGAGCTTCAGCTTATACACCAATACCAGGACTGGATGCTGGAAGATTAACTCCAGAACTGAAACTAAGAAATTTTATTGCACCTGAACCTGGTGTTTTTTTGTTTGTTATATTATTGTGGGTTTTTTATTTTTATTTTTATTCCTATTTTTTGTTTCTTTCTGTACTATCAACTTTACCATCACTATCTTCTTATCCCTATTTTCACCCTATTCTCTCTCTCTCCCTCCTTCTCCTGTACTAAAATCCATTGCTCTCCTTCCTGGCTACTTTTCCTGCCCCTCTCATCCACTCACTCCTCCTGTCCTCACCTTCCCCTCCCATTCTTCCCCAACTTGTCACCAGACTACCCCCCCCACACACCCACCACCTGCTGACAAACCTAGTATACCAACTTTACACAACTCCAACCCCCTGCAATCCCTGACACAAGAACCCTACACCACCACAACAGAAATACATCTAAACACAAATCAAAGCCACAAACCCCAGCAGCCCCCACATCACTTCCCCTACTCACTCACCCCACTTCCAGGCTCCCCTTTTATTGCCCTAAACTTCTATAACTAGCCTAACAAACATTAACTCCCCCCAACTCCCATTGTTTATAGATATTACCACCAAGGGGTCTTCTATATAATATACAAAAGGTATATTATATTGGTCAGGTATTGAACCTGTGAATTAGTTATTACTAAATTATACCTCCAGACCAGGGACAGAAATAGCATACCAACCTAGATAACAACCAAGATAGCCACAACACACAAATTAAATCAAGGGAAAGAAAACAGGTGACTAAAACCACCAACTAGCCTATCAAGAACATAGTTGCACAGTATCAAGTGGAGCAATGGGAAGAAGAAGAAGGGATGGAAACCACTCTCCTCCAAAAAAAAATTAATATAAGATTCAGAGGGAAATGAAGAAAATAGATACCCAGTTCCTGACTTTAATAAAACAATGCTAAACAACATTAAGGAACCCAGTGATGTCCACAAAAACATCCTCAAAGAAGAAATCTTGCAAGAAATCACAAAGAATTTTATGGAGGAGATACTAGACATGGTTAACCAAAATATACAAGATGCACTCAAGAAATTACAAGACACCAAAAATAAAGAACACGAGAAGACACAGAAACAAATAAATGAACTCAGAGGCACACTAAATAAACATCAAAGTGAAACAGAGGACACTGTAGAGAGATAAATGAATTAAAGGTGAAAATAAAAAAAAATATTAAATAGGAGGTGACCCAAGATATGGAAAACCTTAGAAAAAGAATGAAACAGAAGCACAAAATACAGTGGAAGGCCACTCCAGCAGACTAGAGTAAGTGAAAGACAGAATTTCAGAACTCAAAGATAAAATAGAAATAAAAGAAAAAATTGAAGAAATGTTAGACATACAACTCAAGAGTAGTGAAAGGAATATGTAAGAACTCACCAACTCCATCATAATAACAAACCTGTCAATCATGGGTATTGAAGAAAGAAAAGAGTTCCAAGCAAAAGAGATTTGTAATATATTCAATAACATAATAACAGAAAGTCTCCCAAATCTTGAATGTTTTGCTCATTCAGGTACAGAAAGCCACCAGGACACCAAACAAACTTGACAAAAATAGACCATCCCCATGGCATATTATCATTAAAACAACAAACACAGAGAATGCAGAAAGAATATTGATGGCTGTAAAGAGAGAAAAACAAATAACATATAAAGGTAAACCCATCAAAATCACAGTAGATTTCTCAATGGAAACCTTAAAAGCAAGAAGGGCATGGAGTGAGGTATTCCGGGCACTGAATGTAAACAACTTCAACCCTAGGATACTTTACCCAGCAAAACTATCATTCAAAATAGATGGAGCAATAAAAATCTTCCATGATAAGCAGAAACTAAAAGAACATATGACCATCAAGCCACCACTACAAAAGGTTCTCCAAGGAATTTTGCACACAGAATATGAAAGCAAACAAAATCATGTGAGGATGCTAGTATCAAACCACAGGAGAGAAAAGACAAGTAATCAGAGAGTAACATTGATTCAGAAGCACACAATCAAGCCCTTAAAGAATAAAACCATCTAAATGGCAGGAATCACCACATACCTATCAATATTAACACTGAATGTCAATGGACTTAACTTCCCTATCAAAAGACATCATTTGGCAAACTGGATTAAAATGGAGGATCCAACAGTCCTTGGTTTACAGGAGACTCATCTTATTGATAAAAACAAACATTGGCTTAGGCTGAAAGACTGGAAGAAGATTTACAAAGCCAGTGGCCCTTGACAAAAGGCAGGAGTAGCAATACTTATGTCAGACAAAGAAGACTTCAAACTTACATTGGTCAAACAAGATAAAGAGGGACACTTCGTACTAACAAAAAGGGAAATACACTAAAAGGAAATAACAATTATCAACCTATATGCACCCAATATCAGTGCACCCGATTTCATCAAACATACTCTAAAGGACTTAAAAGCACATATGTACTCCAACACAGTGATAGTGGGAGACTTTAATACCCTCCTATCACCAATAGATAGGTCATTCAAACAAAAAATCAATAAAGAAATTCTAGAACTAAATCACACCATAGATCAAATGGACCTAGTTTATGTCTAAAGAATATCTCATCCAACATCTACACAATGTACATTCTTCTCAGCAGCCCACAGAACTTTCTTCAAAATTGATCATATCTTAGGGCACAAAGCAAACCTCAGCAAATATAAGAAAATAGAAATAATCACCTGCATTCTATTTGATCACAATGCATTAAAACTAGAACTCAACAACAAAAATAACAGTAGAAAATGCACAAACAATTGGAAGCTGAACAACACATTGCTCAATGATCAGTGGGTCATTGATGAAATAAAAAGGAAATTTAAAGGATCCTGGAAGTTAATGAAAATGAAAACACGACCTAACAGAACCTATGGGACACAGCAAAGGCAGTCCTAAGAGGGAAAGTTTATAGCTATGACTCAGGTTATTCCTAAGGCACCTGCACACCCATGTTTATTGCAGCACTATTCACAATAGCCAAGTTATGGAAACAGCCAAGATGCCCCACTACCAATGAATGGATTAAGAAAATGTGGTATTTATTTACAATGGAATTTTACTCAGCCACAAATAAGAATGAAATTTTGTCATTTGCGAATAAATGGATGGAACTGGAGAACATAATTTTAAGAGAAGTTATCCAGGTTTAAAATGCCAAAAATCTTATGCTGTTCCTCATATGCGGAATATAGAACTAAAACAAGTGCTGTAATATTGTTGGACATGTGTCACACTCTAAAGGGAGAGTGCTTATAGGAGGAATAGGGAAAGGGAATGAAGCCTAAAACTTGAAAGTGTTTGATGTTCCCAGTGTAAAGGAGCTAATAAAGTAATCTTAAACTGACAGAGGCTACTATGGGAAGGGGAGCAGGAAGGAGTGAAGAGGTCTGGTAGAGGTAAACCAATTCGAGTTGTAATACACATGTGCACGGAAGCAATGCTAGGAATCTCTCTGTATAGCTATCTTTATCTCAAGCAAGCAAAAATGCTATGTCTTTCTTATTATCTCTTATATTTTTTCTTCAACAAAATTGGAGTGAGGAGGTGGAGGGCGGGGGGTTGAGGGCAAAGGGAGAGATGGCCCAAACAATGTATACACATATGAATAAATGAATAAACAATAAAAAGTTAAATCAGAAATGAAAAAAGGACATAATCACAAATACCAACAAAATGCAGAGAAACATTAAGCGTACTTTGAAAATTTATATTAGAGTAAATGGGAAAATCTAGATGAAATGGATAAATTCCTAGATGCATATAACCAACCACAACTGAACCAAGAAAATATTAACCACCTATATAGTCCCATCATATACAATGAAATTGAAGCAGTAATAGAGTCTCCCTACAAAGAAGAGCCCAGGACCTGATGGATTCAGGGCTGAATTTTACCAAAAATTTAAAGAACTAACACCAATACTCCTCAAACTTCTCCAGAAATAGAAAGGAGAGGAACACTACCAAACTCATTTATGAATCCAGTATTACACTTATTCCAAAACCAAACAAATGTAACCAGAAAAGAGAATTATAGATCGGTATCTTAAATAAATATAGCTGCAAAGATTCTCAACAAAATACTGGCAAACAGAATTAAACAGATGTCAAAAAGATCATATACCATGACCAAGTCAGTTTCATTCCAGGTATATAAGGCTGGTTTAACATACATAAACTCATAAACGTAATACAGCATATAAACAGAAGAAAGGACAAAAACTACACGATCCTCTTAATGGACACAGAAAAAGCCTTTGACCAAACCCAATACCCTTTCATGATAAAAGCAATGAAGAAACTAGGAATAAAAGGAATGTTTCTCAATATAATGAAGGCTATATACAACAAATCTAGAGCACATCACATAATTGGACAACTGAAACAGTTCCCCTTAAAGTCAGGAAGGAGGCAGTACTGTCTACTTTCTCCACTCCTATTCAATATAGTTTTATTTTTTTTGATATTTGATTAGCGATTTTATTTATTTATATATTTATTTTTTGCTTTTATTTTACTTATATGTGCATAACAATGTTTGGGTCATTTCTCCCCCCTTCCCCCCACCCTGTCCCTTACCTCCCTGCCCCTTCCTCTCACCCCCTACCCCCTCACTACCAGGCAGAAACTAATTTGCCCTTATCTCTAATTTTGTTGAAGAGAAAGTATAAGCAATAATAGGAAGGACCAAGTGTTTTTGCTAGTTGAGATAAGGATAGCCATACAGGGAATTGACTTGCATTGCTTTCCTGTGCATGTGTGTTATCTTTTAAATTAATTTTTCTCAAACTAATGTTTTTTTCTAGTTCCTGATTCCCTTCTCCTATTGGCCTCTGTCACTTTAAAGTATCTGTATTAGTTTTTCTGCATAGAGGGCAACAATTGCTATCTAGTTTTTTGGGTGTCTTATCTATCCACATACCTCCAAGTATGCTCTTACTTTATCGTGTGATCGAAGACCAATCCCCTTGTTGTGTTTGCCCTTGATCTAATGTCTGAATATGATGGAGAACATACGATTTTTGGTCTTTTGGGCCAGGCTAACCTCACTCAGTATGATGTTCTCCAGTTCCATCCATTTACCTGAGAATGATAATGTTTCATTCTTCTTCATGGCTTCATAAAATTCCATTGTGTATGGTTACAACATTTTCTTAATCCATTCATCAGTAGTGGGGCATCTTGGCTGTTTCCATAACTTGGCTATTGTGAATAGGGCTGCAATAAACATGGGTGTGCAGATGCCTCTGGAGTAACCTGTGTCACATTCTTTTGGGTATATCCCCAAGAGTGGATTTCAGGATCATATGGTAGATCTATGTTTAGATTTTTAAGTAGCCTCCAAATTTTTTTCCAGAGTGGTTGTACTAGTTTACATTCCTACCAGCAGTGTAAAAGGGTTCCTTTTTCCCTCCATCCTGGCCAACACCTGTTGGTGGTGGTGTTGCTAATGACTGTTATTCTAACAGGGGTGAGGTGGAATCTTAGTGTGGTTTTAATTTGCATTTCCTTTATTGCTAGGGATGGTGAGCATTTTTTCATGTGTTTTTTTTTGCCATTTGAATTTCTTCTTTTGAGAAAGTTCTGTTTAGTTCACTTGCCCATTTTTTTAATTGGTTTATTAATTTTGGGGGAATTTAGTTTTTTGAGTTCCCTATATATTCTGGTTATCAGCCCTTTGTCTGATGTGTAGCTGGCAAATATTTTCTCCCACTCTGTGGGTGGTCTCTTCAGTTTGGAGGCCATTTCTTTTGTTGAGCAGAAGCTTTTTAGTTTTATGAAGTCCCATTTTTCTATGCTATCTCTTAGTTGCTGAGCTGCTGGCATTCCATTGAGAAAGTCTTTGCCTATACCTGTTAGTTCCAAAGTATTTCTTACTTTTTCCTGTACCAACTTTAGAGTTTGGAGTCTGATATTAAGATCCCTGATCCATTTTGAGTTAATATTGGTATAGGGTGATAAACATGGATCTAGTTTTAGTTTTTTGCAGACTGCTAACCAGTTTTCCCAGCAGTTTTGTTGAAGAGGCTGTCTTTTCTTCAGCATATACTTTTAGCACCTTTGTCAAAGACAAGTTGGTTATAGATGTGTGGCTTCATATCTGGGTCCTCTATTCTGTTCCACTGGTCTTCATGTCTGTTTTTGTGCCAGTACCATGCTGTTTTTTTGCTATTGCTTTGTAATATAGTTTGAAGTCAGGTAATGTGATACCTCCAGCATTGTTATTTTTGCTGAGTATTGCCTTGGCTATTCGTGGCCTCTTGTGTTTCCATACAAATTTTAACAGTAGATTTTTCAATCTCTTTGATGAATGTCATTGGGATTTCGATGGTAATTCATTAAACATGTAGATTGCTTTTGGGAGTATAGATATTTTTACTATTTTGATTCTACCAATCCATGAGCATGGGAGATCTCTCCACTTTCTATAGTCTTCTTCAATCTCTTTCTTCAGAAGTTGATAGTTTTCCCTGTAGAGGTCATTCACATCCTCTGTTAAGTTTACACCTAGGTATTTGATTGTTTTGAGGCTATTGTAAATGGTATTGTTTTTATATTTTCTTTTTCAGTTTTTTCACTATTAGTGTATAGAAATGCTAATGATTTTTCTGTGTTGATTTTGTATACTGCTACCTTGCCATAGCTGTTGGTGGTGTCTAGAAGCTTTTGAGTAAAGTTTTTTGGATCATATCATCTGCAAATAGGGATATTTTGACAGTTTCTTTACCTATTTGTATTCCTTTTATTCCTTCTTCTTGCCTAATTGCTCTAGCTAGGAATTCCAGTACTATGTTGAATAGGAGTGGAGATAGTGGGCATCCTTGTCTGGTTCCTGATTTTAGAGGGAATGGTTTTAATTTTTCTCCGTTAAGTATAATGCTGGCTGTAGGTTTGTCATATATAGCTTTTATAATGTTGAGGAACTTTCCTTCTATTCCTAGTTTTCTTAGAGCTTTTATCATGAAATGATGTTGGATCTTATCAAAGGCTTTTTCTGCATCTATTGAGATGATCAAGTGGTTTTTGTCTTTACTTCTGTTAATGTGGTTTATTACGTTTATTGATTTTCGTATGTTGAACCACCCCTGCATCCCTGGGATGAAGCCTACTTGGTCGTGGTGAATAATCTTTTTGATGTGTTGCTGAATTCGGTTTGCCATTATTTTGTTGAGGATTTTTGCATCAATGTTCATTAAGGAGATTGGCCTATAGTTCTCCTTTTTGGAGGTGTCTTTGCCTGGTTTTGGGATAAGTGTAATACTGGCTTCATAAAATGTGTTTGGCAGTTTTCCTTCCCTTTCTATTTCGTGGAAGAGCTTAAGGAGGGTTGGTATCAGTTCTTCTTTAAAGGTCTGATAGAATTCAGCAGAGAATCCATCAGGTCCGGGACTTTTCTTTTTGGGGAGACTCTTGATTGCTGCTTCAATTTCATTTTGTGTTATAGGTCTATTCAGGTGATTAATTTCCTCTTGGTTCAGTTTTGAATGATCATATGTCTCTAGAAATCTGTCCATTTCTTTTAGATTTTCAAATTTATTTGAGTATAGGTTCTCAAAGTAGTCTCTGATGATTTCCTGGACTTCCATGGTGTTTGTTGTTATCTCCCCTTTTGCATTCCTAATTCTACTAATTTGGGTTTTTTCTCTCCTCATTTTAGTCAGGTTAGCCAGGGGTCTATCGATCTTGTTTATTTTTTCAAAGAACCAACTTTTTGTTTCATTAATTCTTTGTATGGTTTTTTTGGTTTCTATTTCATTGATTTCAGCTCTTATTTTTATTATTTCTGTCCTTCTATTTGTTTTGGTATTTGCTTGTTCTTGTTTTTCTAGGAGTTTGAGATGTATCATTAGGTCATTTATTTGGGATCTTTCAATCTTTTTAATATATGCACTCATGGCTATAAGCTTTCCTCTCAAGACTGCCTTAGCTGTGTCCCATAGGATCCGGTAGGTTGTGTTTTCATTTTCATTAACTTCCAAGAACTTTTAAATTTCCTCTTTTATTGCATCGATGATCCACTTTTCATTAAGTAATGAGTTATTTAGTTTCCAGCTGTTTGCATGTTTTTTGTCTTTACTTTTGTTGTTGAGTTCTACTTTTACTGCATTGTGGTCAGATAGTATGCACGGTATTATTTCTATTTTCTTATATTTGCTGAGGCTTGCTTTGTGCCCTAGGATATGATCTATTTTGGAGAAGGTTCCATGGGCTGCTGAGAAGAATGTATATTGTGTAGAGGTTGGATGAAATGTTCTGTAGACATCTACTAGGTCCACTTGATCTATTGCATATTTTAGATCTTGGATTTCTTTATTGAGTTTTTGTTTGGATGACCTATCTATTGATGATAATGGAGTGTTAAAGTCTCCCACAACCACTGTGTTGGCGTTTATACATGCTTTTAGGTCTTTCAGGGTATGTTTGATGAAATTGGGTGTGTACATATTGATGATTATTATTTCCTTTTGGTCTATTTCCCCTTTTATTAGTATGGAATGTCCTTCTTTATCTCGTTTGATCAATGTAGGTTTGAAGTCTACTTTGTCAGAGATAAGTATTGCTCCTCCTGCCTGTTTTTGGGGGCCATTGGCTTGGTAAATCTTCTTCCAGCCTTTCATCCTAAGCATATGCTTATTTCTGTTGGTGAGATGAGTCTCCTGTAAGCAACAAATTGTTGGATCTTCTTTTTTAATCCATTTTGTCAAACGGTGTCTTTTGATGGGTGAATTAAGTCCGTTAACATTAAGCATTAGTACTGATAGGTATGTGGTGATTCCTGCCATTTAGTTGTCTTAGTTGTTTGAAGGTTTGATTGTGTGTACCTAACTTGATGTTACTCTCTACTGCCTTGCTTTTTCTTATCCTGTGGTTTGATGCTGCCTGCCTTTTCATGGTTAAGTTGGGTGTCACTTTCTGTGTGCAGGATCCCTTGCAGAATCTTTTGTAATGGTGGCTTTGTGGTCACATATTGTTTTAGTTTCTGCTTATCATGGAAGACTTTTATTGCTCCATCTATTTTGAATGATAGCTTTGCTGGGTAGAGTATCCTGGGGTTGAAGTTATTTTCATTCAGTGCCCGGAAGATCTCACCCCACGCTCTTCTTGCTTTTAATGTTTCTGTTGAGAAGTCTGCTGTGATTTTGATGGGTTTACCTTTGTATGTTACTTGTTTTTTCTCTCTTACAGCCTTCAATATTCTTTCCTTAGTTTCTGAACTTGTTGTTTTAATGATGATATGTCGTGGAGTAGTTCTATTTTGATCTGGTCTGTTTGGTGTCCTGGAGGCCTCTTGCATTTGTATGGGAATATCTTTCTCTAGATTTGGGAAATTTTCCATTATTATTTTGTTGAATATATTACGCATTCCCTTCGCTTGCACCTCTTCTCCTTCGATGCCCATGATTCTCAAGTTTGGTCTTTTGATGGAGTCAGTGAGTTCTTGCATTTTCTTTTCACAGGTCTTGAGTTGTTTAATTAATAGTTCTTCGGTTTTTCCTTTAATTACCATTTCATCTTCAAGTTCTGAGATTCTGTCTTCTGTTTGTTCTATTCTGCTGGATTGGCCTTCCATTTTGTTTTGCAGTTCTGTTTCGTTCTTTTTTCTGAGGTTTTCCATATCCTGGCAGTTTTCTTCTTTATTGTTGTCTATTTTTGTCCTGAGTTCATTTATCCATTTATTCATTGTGTTCTCTCTTTCACTTTGGTGTTTATACAGTGCTTCTATGGTTTCCTTTATTTCTTCTTTTGCTTTTTCAAATTCTATTTTTATTGTCTTGGAATTTCTTGAGTGTCTCCTGTACATTTTGGTTGACCCTATCCAGTATCATCTCTATAAAATTCTCATTGAGTACTTGTAGTATATCTTCTTTTAAATTGTTCTTGTGGGCTTCATTGGGTCCTTTGGCATAGTTTATCTTCATTTTGTTGGAGTCCGGATTTGAGTTTCTGTTTTCTTCATTCCCCTCTGGTTCCTGTACTAATTTTTTGCTGTGGGGAAACTGGTTTCCCTGTTTTTTCTGTCTTCCCGTCATTGTCCTTGGTGTTGTTACTGTCCCTGTACTGTGTGTAATTAAGTATTTTCTAGCTTGTAATAATAACAATGGTAATATTTAGAATGGAAGAGTGAGCTGAGATGGAAAGCAAGAAGTCAAAGAAAAGGGGAAAACAAATATACAGACAAGAGGGAGAAAGCAGAACAAGGTATCAGACAAGAGAGTTTCAAAGGTATAAACAGGGAGTGTTAGTGTACTAATTGACAGTAAGCTGAACAGACATTAGAGAGACAGAGAGAGGATTGAAAATCAAAGATAAAAAAAATAAAAAATAAGTAAATGAAAGTAATATCTATATATAAAAATGAATTAAAATAAAATGGAAAATAGAAAATTAAAAAAAAACCCAAAAAACTTCCAAGTTTATATGCAATGCAGTTTCAGTCTTAATAATTTGGGTGTCTGTCTCAATCTCAAGTCCTGGAGTTGGTGCCTCAGATGTTGTTCTGTAGTTGTCTCATCAAAGGGGATGCATAAAGTAGAACAAAACTATACACTCACACACACACACACACACACACACACACACACACAAAAGCCCCACCAAGTGTCCCCAGTTCAAATGCAATACAGTTTCAGTAAGTTTTTCAGCTTGCAGGTGTAATTCGGTAGTTCTCTCATCAAAGGTAGGGAGAAAAAGAAAAAAAATCGTCTGGAGACAGTTCTGAGAGTGGTATCTGCAACTGTGGCTTGCCTGCCTGCTGCTCTCAGCCTGTAGCTGGCGGCATTATTTATGCAGATCTCTGGGGTGAGCTAGCACTCACCTGGTCCCACAGGCTTTGTTTGCTCAGAGTTCTCCTGTGCGGGAGCCTCTGCTACAGGCTTTCCCCTTTCCAAGCACTGGGAAAGGTGACACTGCCCCCGCGTTGTCAGGCCTGCATGTTTATTTACAGTTCATGTGGGAGGTGGGTCTTCCCCCCTCTCCTCTGAAGTTTTCCTCCCACTGCCACTTTCAGAAGCTTTCCTGCTCCTGCTTACTGGGCGGTGCTGCTGCTCCTGCTGGCCGCCATGTTTGTTTACAGTTCATGTGGGAAGTGGGTCTTCCCTCCTCTCACAAGCTTCCCCACTCCTGATTGCTGGGCGCGTGCCCTGCTCCCACCAGAGGCTCTCCGGCCCACCCAGCTTGTTTATTTACAGTCCCGGGAAGGATTCCCTTCCCCTGATCTTCAGTGCTCAGCGCGCCCCACCCTTTTTCCAGCGTGTCTTAACTGTTCTTATTGCTTATTACTCAGTTTCTCCTTTTTTTTTCCCAGGTGGAGGTCAGTCTGTCCAGGGGGCTATGCTGCTCTGGCCCAGGCTTGTCTGTGGGGCTACCGTGGTACCGCAAAGCTCACCTGGTCCGCATCTTCCCAAGCCGTATGGGCGCCGGCCACTGGCAGCCCTGGGGGCCCTCCTCGTTTCTCCGTTTAATGTGAAGTGGAGATTCTCTACACCGGCTGAAGATGTGGAGGAGTCAAAATTATGCCTTTTCTTGGTGATTATGCCTGCAAAGTGTGTCTCCAGCGTCTCTCCAAGATTTCACTATAGGAGGGTCGCTTTCTGCTTCCTACCTTTAGCCGCCATCTTGGAATCCTCCCCAAAGACCTTTTTAATGAAAAGTATAAACCACTGAAGAGAGAAATCAAAGAAGACACTAGAAGATGGAAAGACCTACCATGCTTGTGGACAGTAGAATCAACATTGTGAAAATGGTTATACTATCAAAAGCAATGTACATGTTCAACATGATCCCTATCAAAATTCCAATGACATTCTGCACAGAAATAGAGAAAACAATCACGAAACACATATGGAAACACAATAGACATGGGATAGCTAAAGCAATTCTGAGCAAAATTCCCAATGCTGGATCCAGCACAACACCCAATTGAAAAACCATAATTGAAAACTATACTATAGGTCCATAACAATAAAAATAGCATGGTATTGATACAAAACAGATAGGAAGACCAATGGGCCAGAACAGAAGATCTGGCCCAACCCACATATCTATAGCTTACTGATCTTCAACAAAGGAGCCCAAAACGCACAATGGAGAAAAGGCAGCCTTTTCAACATATGCTGCTGGTAAAATTGGATATTTATATGGGAAAGGCTGAAACTAGATTCCTGTTCTTCACCCTATATCAAAATCAACTCAAAGTGTACCAAAGACCTTAATATAAGTCCTGAAAACCTGAAACAACTCCAAGAAGCTGTAGAAAATACACTGGTACATTAGGTATAGGAAATGACTTCCTAAATAGAACTCAAAAGGCTCAGCATCTAAGAGAAAGAATGAACAAATGGGACTGCATCAAACTAAAGAGCTTCTGCACAGCAAAGGTAACAGTCACCAGACTCAGGAGGCAGCTCACAGAATGTGAGAAAATCTTTGTCAGCTACTCATCCAATAAGGGACTAATATGCAGAATCTACAGGGAATTAAAAAAACTCAATCCCCAAAGAATCTACACCCCAATGAAGAAAAGAGCACATGAATTAAACAGGGAATTCTCAAAGGAAGAGGTACAAATGTCTAGTACATACATGAAGTGTGCATCTTTCCTGGTTCTAAAAGAGATGCAATCAAAACAATTAGATTTCATCTCACCCCAGTTAGAATGGCCATAATCAAGGGTAACATAAACAACAAATGCTGGTGAGGATGTGATGAAACAGGAACCCTTATACACTTTTGGTGGGAATGCAAGTTAGTACAATCACTATGGAAAGCAGTAGGGAGATTCCTCAAAAAACTAGAGATAGAACTGCCATATGGTCCAGTGATACCTCTCCTGGGCATCTATGCAAAAGTACATAAGAAAGGATATGATAGACACAACTGTATACTGATGTTCACCACAGTCCTCTTCACAATAGGCAAGTTCTGGTAACAAACCACATGCCCTACAACTGATGAATGGATCAAGTAATATATATATATATACATATATATATACACACATATATATATATATATACATGTATATATCCAATTGAGTACTACTCATCAATAAGGAATAATGACATGGAGTTTGAAGGTAAATGGATGCAATTATAGGATATCATGCTAAGTGAAGTTAGTCAGGATCAGAAACACAAAAGTCACATGTTTTCTCTCGTATGTAGAAGATAGATCCAAAGATAAACATATATACAAAACCAAGCATGATCATATACAAACTCAGTTTTACAACATGTTTGTAGCGGTAAAACTACTCTATGGCACTTGGGGAAAGAGGGAAAGGAAAATAGAATGATTAACATCAGTAAGATCACATACCGTAAGATGTAAAGTTAGAGGATATAAGGATGTGTATTGAAAAGTGTTGAAAAACAGGGGTGGAAGGTAAAGGGGTAAGAGAGAGTATTCGAAGGGGTTGAACAAACCAAAGTAAAGCACATCATCAGTGGGTATACATTGAGACACCCCTTTGAACGTCACTTGAATATTAATAATAAAAATCAGGAGTGAAAAATAGGCACAATTGTGCAAGGGAGTACTAGTGGGAGGGGGGAGGGTGAAGCAAGGAGATTAAGGTGACTGTGTATGGTTGATGGATTTCATACACCTATATGAAACAGAGCTATAAAACCTCTTGTAATTGCTTTAAGTAGTGTATGGAGGGGGTTGGGGGTGACATGATGGGGCAAATAAGTAATGTACAATATAAGTCTAATCAGAATTGTCACTGCAAATCCCTCCATATAATGAATATATCCTAATAAATAACTTGAAATAAAAAAGTTCAAATGGGCATTTTTGTGTTGGTCTCTTTCAGGCTCTTCTGTTAGGTCTTATTAATCTATGTGCCTGTTACCCAGCTAATGCCACACCATCTTGAATACCTTGGTTATACAGTAGGTGTTAATATTGTGTAGATTATTTCTACTTTACTATTGGTGGTCAAGATTGTTTAGTTATTCTGGAGCATATACCATTCCAATGCTTATTTTAAAATTAACATGATTATGTCTACAAAAAATCTGTTTACACTCAGGAAAGCCAAAAGAATTTTTAAAAAAGGACAAAATTGGAAGACTCAACATTTCTTAATTTAAAAACTTACTACAAAACCACAGGAACCAAGTCAGTGTGGTAGCAGCAGAAAGGCATACAAATAGGCCAATGAAATGGAAATGAGTCCAGAATTAAATCTTACATGTATGATTGAATATTTTGGCAGGGGTAGCAAGAAAATTCAAAGGGAAAGAAAAGGTTTTTCAACAAATTTTGTAAGAACAAGTGGATAAACATATGCAAAAGAATGATGTTGTACTCTTTCCATACCTAAAAGATTAAATAAAAATGGATGATAAATCTGAATGTTAGAATTAAAGCTATGAAATTGTTTGGGCAAAACATAGAAGGCCATCTTTGTAACTGTGAGTTAGGCAATACTTTTCAAAATACAATACCAAATCATAAATGACAAAAGGAGAAGTAAACAAACTGAATTCATCAAATTAAAATTTTGTCCTGCAGATAGAAGTTACAAGGAGGGAAAAGAGAATCCACATATTGAAAGAAAGGGACTGCATCAGAACATATAAAGAACTATTACACTGAGATTACAAATGGGCAAGGCATCCAAACAGATGGTTCTCCAAGAGATTTGCAAGTGGCCAGTAGACGTGTAAAAAGGTGCTAAATATATTAGCATTTAGGGAAATGAAAATCCTAATCACAAGTAGATATCCGTATGTGTCATATTAACACAAAGTAAGTTAAAATTTACAGAAAATATGCAGATTATCAAGTATATGTAGAGGTGTGAAGGAATTGGAACACTTTTACATTCATTACTGTGGAACTGTAAGATGGTACAGCTGCTCTGAAAACCAGCTTGCCAGTTCCTCTAAACAAAAGCATTATGTTAATACAAAAAGCTGTACACAAACATTCACTGCAGCTTTATTTGTGATAAACAAAAAATTGTTAATAACACAAATGCCTATCAACTAATGAACACATGAATAATATTTGGCATTTCTATACAATGGAATATTTTTCAGCAGTAAGGAAAGAATGTTATAGATACATGCTACATGTATTTGAAAACATTATACTAAGACAACATAAGCCAGTCATAGAAGAATCACTATTATATGATTTCATACATATGAAATGTCCATCACATGAACAGGCAATTTTAGACACATTAAAAGATTTGTGATCATATTGGACTGGATTCAGGAATAAGGAGAGTGATTGCTGTGATTCCCAGTTCTTCACGGAGTAGTAGAAAGTATCCTAAAATTAGATTGTTGGGAGGGTTGCACAGCTATCTAATAATACAAGGCACTGATACTACACTTTAAATGGGTAAATTGTGCACCGATTGAATTATATCTCAATAAAACTGTTAAAAACTTTCTGATAGTTTGATAGGAACTGCACAAAAACTGCAAATGGATTTGGTCAGAATTGACATTCTTATTCAGCCAAGTCTTCCAATCTATGAACATGGTATATCTCACCATTCATTTCCACATTATTTAATTATTTCATAAGTTTGTAATTTTAAGGGCACAGGCTGTGAACATTTTTTATTCCAAGTATTTGATTTTTTGAAGTGATTCTAAATGCTTATTTTGTTTCTACTTCTGGTTTGCACATTACACACTTTTTTTTGCCATTATGTGATTAGGTTTTGCTCAGTCATTAGATTTAAGAAGTATTATTATGGTTTTAAGAAGTTTTTGTGTTAAGTTTTTTGTTAATGGCTGAGGATTTTTCACTCAGTCATATTATCTTCAAATTATAGTTTTCTTTCAAAGTTGTATTTTTTTATGCCTTATATTTCTTTCCTTTACCTTATTTCAGTAGCTAAAACTTCCATTATTATGCTGACCAGGTATGAAGAGAATGGACATCTTTGACTCAGTCCCAATCTTAGAGGAAAAGCATTTTATCTTTCACGTTTATGCATGATTTCAGTAGTATTTTTGTTGGTTGCTCTTTATCCAGTTAAGGAAGATCTTCCTTGTGATATTTCCATGTATTATTACCAGAATTGGTTCATTTCCTCAATTTTTCTTCTTTCTACCTTAGTCCCCTTTTAATGGTGATATCAACAGGTTAAAAAATTCTATATTCATTCTTGTATGGAGAGTACATAAACTATTTTTACTTTCTTCACTTCCTTCTTTTACCTACTCACTCTCATGGATGACTTCCCCTTAGTATGACCTGCTTTTTAAAATAATATTGCTGTATTTGTATTAGGTGTTTTGGCCTTCTGAATCTGGCTTACTTCACTTAGATGATGTCCTCCAGTTCCAACCATTTTCCTGCAAATAAAAAACTTTGTTCTTCTTTGTGGCTGGATAAAATTCCATTGCATATAAATGCCACGTTTTCTTAATCTATTCATCAGTATTGGGGAATAATGGCTATTCCTATAAGTATAGCTATTGTGAATAATGCTGCAATAAACATTGATATGCAGGTGTCTTTGTTGTAACCTGACTTTCATTCCTTTGGGTATATTCCTAAGAACTGAATTGCTGGATCATATGGCAGTTAAATTTTTAGTGTTTTGAGGAGATTCTGTACTATTTTCTGAAGTGATTGTACAAATTCACATTCCCACCAGCAGTGTACGAGTGTTCCCTTTTTCCCACATCCTAGCCAACATTTGTTGTTGTTTGTGTTGGTGATGGTAGCCATTCTAACAAGAGTGAGGTGGAATCTAATTGTGGTTTTGATTTGCATTTTATTTATGGCCAAGGATGTTGATCATTCTTCATGTATTTTTTTGGCCATTTGGACTTCTTCCTTTGAAAAATCTCTGTTCAGTTCATTTGTGCATTTATTCATTGGGTCATTGATTTTTTGAGAATTTAGTTTTCTGAGCTCCTTGTGTATTCCGGTTATCAGTCCCTTGTCAGATATATAGCTGGCAAAGATTTTCTTCCATTCTGTGGGCATCTCTTCAATTTGGTTGAAAATTAAAGAAAACCATTTCTTTAGTTGTACAGAATCTTTTTAATTTGATTTAGTTCCATTTGTCAATTCTTTCTCTTAGTTGCTGAGCCATTAGAGTTCATTGCCCATGCCTGTTAATTACAGTTAATCCCTTGCTTTTTCTTGTACTAGCTTCAAAGTTTGAAGTCTTATATTAAGCACCTTGAGTTAACACTTGCACAGGGTGATAGACATAGATCTAATTTTAGTTTTCTTCATGCAGATATCCAGTTTTTCCAGGAACATTTGTTGAAGAGGGTATGTTTTCTCCACCATATATTTTTGGCACATTTATCAAAAACCTGTTGGGCATAGTTATGTGGATTCATATCTAGGTCTTCTATTCTGTTCCCTTGGTCTTCATATCTGTCTTTGTGCTGGTACCATGCTGTTTTTAATTCTATGGATCTGTAGTGTAGTTTGAATTCAGGTATTGTGATACCTTCAGCATTGCCTTTTTGCTCAACATTGCCTTGGCTATTTGTTGTCTTTAGTGCTTCCAAATGAACTTCAGGGTTGATTTTACAATTTCTGCCATGAATGTCATTGGAATTTTGATGGGGATTGCCTTGAACATGTAGATTGCTTTTTGGTAGTATAGCCATTTTCACAATATTGATTCTACCAATCCATGAGCATGGGAGGCTCTTCTATCTTCTGTAATTTTCTTCAATTTCTTTCTTCAATGGTTTATAGTTCTCCTTATAGAGGGTGTTCATAACCTTTGTTAAGTTTATTTCTAGGTAGTTTACTTTTTGAAGCTATTGTAAATGGAATTTTTTCTTATATTCTTTCTTAATCTGTTTATTGTTGGTGTATAGGAAGACTACTGATTTTTGCACATTGATTTTTTTATATGGTTACTTTGCTGAACTGTCTATGAAGTCTAGGATTTTTTGGTAGAGATTTTTGGGTCTTTTAGGTATAAGATCATGTCATCAGCAAATAGGCATAGTTTGACTACTTCCTTTCTGATTTTCATCCCTTTCATTTCTTCTTCATGTCTTATTGCTCTAGCTAGGAATCCCAAGTCTATATTGAATAAGAGTGGAGAGAGTGGACATCCTTGTCGCATTCTTAACTTTAGAAGAAATGGTTTCAGATTTTCCCCATTTAGTATGATGTTGGCTATAGGCTTGTCATAGATAGCCTTTATTATGTTGATGTAGATTCCTTTTATTCTTAGTTTCAGCTTTTATTATGAAGGGACGTTGAATTTTATCAAGGGCTTTTCCTGCACCTATAGAGATGATCATGTGGTTTTTGTCCTTGCTTCTGTTAATGTGCAGTATTACATTTAATGATTTATGTACATTGAACTATTCTTATATCTCTTGGATGAAACTGACTTGATCATGTCATATGTTCTTTTTGATATTCTGTTGAATTATGTTTGCCAATATTGTATTGAGGATATTTACATCTAAGTTCATTAAAGAGATTGTCCTATAATTCTCTCTCTCTCTTTTTTTTGTTGTTGTGTCCTTTCCTGATTTGGAGATGAATGTAAAACTGGCTTCATAGAATGGATTTGGCAGTGTTCCTTTCCTTTCTATTTTATGAAAAAGTTTTAGGAGTATTAGTGTTAGCTTTTCTTTAAAGATCTGGTGGAATTCAGCAGTGACTATGTCAGGTCCCGGATTTTTCTTTTTTAGGAGATTTTTTTATTGCTGCTTCAGTTTCATTGCATATTATAGATCTGTTTAAGAGATTAATATATGTGTCTATAAATTTGTCCATTTGTTCTAGATTTTCCAATGTATGTGAATATAGGTGTTCAAAGTAGTCCTTAATGATTTCCTTGGGTTTTTTTTTTTATCTCCACCTTTCCAGTTCAAATTTTATTAATTTGGTCTTTCCCCCCCTCATTTTTGTCAGATTTGCCAGGATTTTTTCAGTCTTATTTATCTTTTCAAAGAACCAGCCTTCTTTTCCATTGAAAGTATAAATATAAAATATAAATAGAACATTGATCTAACATATGATCCAGCAATACCACTCTTGGGGATATACCCAAAAGAATGTGACACAGGTTACTTCAGAGGCACCTGCACACCCATGTTTACTGCAGCACTATTCACAATAGCCAAGTTATGGAAACAGCTAAGATGCCCCACCACTGACGAACGGATTAAGAAAATGTGGTATTTATACACAATGGAATTTTATGCAACCATGAAGAATAATGAAATGTTATCATTTGCAGATAAATGGATGGAATTGGAGAACATCATTCTGAGTGAGTTTAGCCTGGCCCAAAAGACCAAAAATCGTATGTTCTCCCTCACATGCGGACATTAGATCAGGGGCAAACACAACAAGGGGATTGGAGTTTGAGCACATGATAAAGCAGAAGGACACAGGAAGGTATAAGGATTGGTAAGACACCCAAAAAACTAGATAGCATTTGTTGCCATCATTGCAGAGAAACTAAAGCAGATACTTCAAAGCAACTGAGGACAATAGTAGAAGGGAACTGGACACTAGAGAAAAGGTTAGTTCGAGAAGAATTAACTTAGAAGGTAACACACATGCACAGGAAAGCAATGCAAGTCAACTTCCCATATAGCTATCCTTATCTCAACTAGCAAAAACACTTGGTCCTTCCTATTATTGCTTATACTCTCTTTTCAACAAAATTAGAGACATAGGCAAAATAGTTTCTGCCTGGTAGTGAGGGGTAAAGGGGATAAGGGAGGTAGCAGGGGGAGGAGGTAAGGAAGGGGCTAGGGAGAAGGGGGGAGAAATGACCCAAACATTGTATGCACATGTGAATAAAATAAAAATTAAAAAAAAAAAGAAAGTTGTTCTGGCAGTAAGGAGGACAACAGGTAGAAAGAGAAAGAATGGAGTTGAGTGGGAAATTAAGTGGAAAGCAAACCCAGCCCAGCGCCTCCATTACTTCAGTCAAATTTCAAGTGGCCATGTGCTCCTACCACCCTTCCAGGACAAAGGTTGGGTAACAACATTCCCAGACATGGCAAAACATGGCCTTGCCCCAACTTTACCTAATTTTCAGGAGCTTTTGGACTGTGGATAAAGGTGGATTTACATCTTGGAAAGAGAGAAATTCTAAAAGGTCTAAAAATAGTTCATGCAAAGTTGAGAGCTGGGTCACTGGGAAGGACAAGGGGGCAGCAACTAAATGGAGATCTCATGTTGCCAATGACCATGGTGATAGAAGGCCGAGATGACAGGTAAGCCAGCACAGTGTCATTGTACAGACTTTGGCCTTTTAGATCTGTCACTTCTCAGCCACAGAGCCGTAGTCAAATCACTGAGCCAAGGACCCTAGATGTCTTTGTAATGTGACTGCTTAGCTACTATGAGTAAGAAATGAGAGCATGAATATTAGGTGTCTGCATGAGATTCATTTTGGGTCATATTAGGGCTATAGTGTGGATTTTCTGGTGTGGCCTCAACCCACTAGCTGCCAGTTCATCTCCTTTAGTTGTAACAAACAAAAGTGTCTCTAGATACTGCCAAATGTTACCTGGAGGGACAAAATCACTTGTAGTTAAGAAAAATGAGACAGGTCCTGTGAAAAACTTTCTTGACTTCTCCATCTGTGCACTATCCACCCATAGTGCTATATGCACTTGGTTTTTCCCTTTATCCACAGCCCTACAGGAACAGCAGCAACAGAAATCATTACATGTGGTAAATGTGCAACTATCATCCATGTGGTTATGTGCATGGATGGATGGATGGATGAGCACATGGGTGGAAGGAGGGAAGGAGAAAGAGATGGAAAGATGAATAGGTAGGTAGATGAGTGAAGGGAGAGAGGGAAGGAGGGGGAGAGGTTTGGATGTATGGATGGACAGATGAATGAGTGAGTGGATGGAGGAGGGAGTGGAGGGTAGATGGATTTGTGGGTAGAAGAATGGATGGATGGAAGTGTAGATAGAAGGACAGATGAATACATGGATGAATGGATGTATGGATGGGCTGATGGTAGGTAGGTGGATGGATATTGAACTGATTTCTAGAATTGAAGAACAACCCCATTGACAGGTGACAATTCCAGGTAACTACCAAGAGATTTCTCCTCATCACAAAGCAGAAACATTGATCACTGAGGCAGAGAGCAAGAAATGATAGAGAAGTCCTTAGGCAATATACCCCTTCAGGACAGAGTACAGACAATTTTATACTCCTACCCAGGAAGTTTCAAAGGTTGGAATTATAATTGTTTCTGACCTGAGAAAAAAAACAAGAACTTCTGCAGCTACAACAGTTGAGAAGACTCACACTTTAGAATAATGACAATGGCTTAAGCGAAATGCTACCTTGACCAAAGTATTATTTATACTTGAAATATTTATCAGCTTCTCTTGAATTCTCTCCATTATGTACAACTTTGAACTTTGATGTAGAGAGCAAATCACCTCTCCCACCCACCACTGTCTTTCTCCTTGCCTGTAGTCAAGAACTCACACAAGGAAGGAACTTGGATATCTCCAGGTACTCAGATCCTTAGAGCTGCTTTGGGGGAACCTGGGCTGGGAGATCAACATTTCTACATGGTATGGACAGTGATCTCAGGGTAGAAGCATAGAAGCTCCCAGACATTAAGGAAATGCTATCTGCTCTTCCCAGGCAATAAAGTAATTCTAAGAATTCTAGACACAGACCATTGCATTGCCTAATAGCTTTTAATCCTGGAATCCCAAGTGCCAGAGACAACATCAACCTCTTTCCAATCCACTTTCCATTCTTACAGCCTGAAATTCCCTCTCAACATCTATAGCTTAGCTTTGACCAGGGTTGACCTTGGCCTTCTCACTTCTATAAACGTTGCCTACATTGGAAAGCTGCTATCTTGACTTTGAATAACAACTATTTACTGATGACACATAAGCTTATCTCTGTAGTCTTATCTCACACCAAAATGCCAAGTTCGTATTTCCCAAGTGTATGCTCAGTGTCTCTGCTTTGATATCAAATAGAATTCTCTCACATAGCATTTCCTAAAATGGTCCCCAAGATGTCCCCCTAAAGCTGAACCTTACAGTTCATCTCAGCGAACACTGAGCCCTGATGCTCAAACTTTTCCACATGAATGTCTGCACAGATGGAGAAAACTGGCATTCCAAATCAAGGAAGAAGACAGCATTACTGAGTGCTTCCACAGAACCACAATTCCTCCTTGTAAGAGGAAAAACAACAAGGGAGCATACCAGTCCCCTTATTCAAATGTACAAGAGATCAGAGGATTAAGCCCAGCCAGTGTTGTTAAGAATCATATTCCCGAGAATGGGTTACATCAGGGATTTTCCTGTGACAGGCCTTTGCAATAAAGGATTTACATGCATTGCCTCACTTACCCTACACTGACACTTGTGATACAGCTATCATTATTATTGTGCCTCTTTTACAGGTGAGGAAACTGAGGCCCAGAGAGTAACTTTCCAAGCAGCAATGTATGGAAGAGCCATGACTGAGACCTAGCAGTCTGACTGCTAGTCCATGCTCTTGCCCACTGCACAGTGCTCACTGTGTCTTTGTAGGCAAGCCAAGCTTTGCACACAGTGGAGACAGCCCCGAGCTTTCAGTCCAGTAATTGTGGGGAACATAGGGTTCAACCAAAGGGGCCAGAGGCCCTAATTATAGGACTTCTGGGGCCTTTAAAATGCTGACTTCACACAGGGGTCAAGAAGAATGAGGTGCTGCACTCTAAAGAGAGCTGTCAACTATGAGGACATGACACTGGCCAAATTCAGCATTTAAGTACGCCAGGGGCTGTGCATTTTCATTCCTGTCCACCTTGGTCTCTGAAGAAGACGAAGCAAGGCTGTGAGACAAAGCTGAGATTCTGGATCCCAGACCAAATTAAATCAAATTATGTTTTCAATCCTTATTCTCCTGAAAATTACACAAAGTGTGTTTTCTTACTTTCAGGATCCATGTTCACCCACCCTTGGGCAGTAGTTCCAGAATATTGCCACTGCTTCAGTCATGACCAAAGGTAGCAAGGATGGACTTTAAAATATAGCCACATTTGGGACTTTGTTTTTAAATTTTAGAATTAATCATCTCTACCTTCCAATTTTCTTGATTTATTTTAAATTGAGTCAATCCTTGAATTCAAGGCACTTTTAATGATCAGAAAATAGAGAGAATATAATCAACAAAAAATACTAGAATGAGCTTCACTTGGGAATATTTTCTGTCTACCTCTGCTATAGATAAGATGAGACCATTTCTATTTTAACTTCTTATTCTGTCTTTCAGGGAAATTTCATCCAGAGAAAATGTTAGCCTTGCCACCTTGTAGGACCTATGACCCACTGAAGCCTCATTCCCACAAAACAGAGGAGCAGACATAGTGTCAAAGCCTCCTTAGGATCACCTCCTTTATCAGGAGGGATAAGATGCGTTCTTTGCCAAGATACTGAAGAGTTCAGAAATACTCAGAAGAGTTCAGAAATGCATGGTCACAGGACTGATCTGAGGGGCAGTTAAGAAGTGAACCCTTAGGGTTACAAAGGGGGAGGCCATGGCACTGTTCATACACAATGTAAATGTATTTGTGCCCAATTTCTCTCTTTCATGTTCTCTCTTGACTAACTGAAGATTTTCATATCTCAAAGGTCCTACAGCTGGGAATTTGTGTCTTATTGTTTTAACTGTACCAAAAATTAAAGACTTAGAGACATAATTCAAGGGTCTCTGTTTTTTCTTAATTAACTACAAAAACCACTAGAACTCTAATAAGGAATTATTGTTTTGACACAAGTAAATATAAATAGGAACCAGAATATTACATCATGCCATGAAATAAAGAAGATCTCAAGAATGATGAGGACATATCAAGGCATACATACAAGTAGCAGCTTGAAAGGACAACTGATGAATAAAGCTGTGACCATATAAGTATAAAATTAATTATAATTGATGGATATTATAACACATTAAATCAAGTAAGCATCTGTAGGTCCATGCTATGATGAATGAATGAATAAGCAAACACATAAGAAGAGCTTTTCCCTGAAGGAAAGTAAACAGGGAAATAATAGAAATAATGATACACTTAGAACATTTCCAATGGATACTAAAACTACTGGGCTAAACCTGGTAAGGAAGGAGGATATACATGGTCACAAACTAACACTTCATCATTATTTTTTAATTATGAAGATGAAAATGGTAACATTTCTTTGGAAACCCCTGGCAGTCCTCATTTTAACCCATTGACCAAGGTTCACATCACCAACATGGGATCAAATCATCTGAGTATAAGTCTCTGAAAGTAAATGAAATCCCTAAACATAGAAAAATGAAACAGAACAATGACCACATATTGAGGAGGAGAGACATTACCTTTTACTTCATCAGTTTCACTAATTATTATAGTTTTCTCCCTTAATTGCCTCACTGTCAATGTGGAATCTATTTTCGGGTGTCATAAAAAGTAAAATAATTTCAGCACACAAGAAAATCTTCAGATGAAAACATCTACAGGGGAAGGAATTATAAACATGACAATCAAAGATACCATTACTCTAGGCTCCAATAGACTAGACTGGATTTTCTTTTCTGTTTTTTTTTAGATGATGGTGTTATAAGATCTTGAAATGCTTCACTTAGCCTTGAATCACCTATTGATATTTAGATACTACCCCAGTTTCAGAATATGGAGCAACAACTTTTCATCACTCTGTATTCAGGTACAATCCTGCTATTCTTCTTAGTGAGAGTTAAGTCTACTTTCTTTGTTATTAATTATGTACCATAGCCATATGAGAACATTCTTTCTTTCTTTCCACAGGAACATGAGAAAAGAGAGACAGGAAAAGGAGAGGAACTCACCCTTGTGTTCACAAGGCCCACCACATCTCTGCAGGCAAGCTTCCTGAGGCTACACAAAAAGTATAGAATTATGGCCAGAGACATTGGATATCAGTTGGGATAATTAGCATTACCTACTGCAATGATAATGAGACAGTATTATTATGAACCATGTGTTTATAAACTGAAGTTGGATAAAGAATTCTGACTGAGTGAGGCAGAATTCTGATCATTCCAATACTAAGAATACTACTTCTTGCTGTGTAATCACTGCCTACTTGTGAGAATACAGCATCATCTGAACACAAAGAGAATGGATTACAAATCATCTCACTGCATATATTTGAGGACATTAAAACTCAAGGTTCATGGTTGCCATCATGGCCATTGCTAGAGCCTTCCTGTAACCCAGGAATTGATGTAGCTCCCATTGTGAGGTCTTGTCCATTTGATATCACCATGGCCTCCCACTGCTGCTATATTACTGAGCTCAACTTACTAGCCTCTGTAGCTCAGGTCACAGTCTGATCCTCATGGCCTTATCACCACACTTAGCAAGCTGTTGCCATGCTGAACCGAGCGAGATATTACTGATATTTAAAATTTCATTTGCAGGTGTTCTATAGTCCCATTATATTTCTCATTTCCCAGGGAAAGAAGTCTGTTGTGCCTGGCTTCTCTTGAACTAATGTAATTAAAACAGAATCTATGACATAATAGATACCTTGGTAAGGGTTCAGGTACTATTAGAGGAGTACAGATAGCATGGATCCAATACTTCTCCCAAAATGAAATATCCCTGTTAATAGACATGAGAGCAGAAGATGCCCTGTCTTCTACTCATTACACAGTAGGGCACATTTCTGACCCAGAGTTCTCAACCCCAATTAGTATAAAAGCTGGATCTCATAGTCAAGATGGGGACCATGCAAGGTTGAAGTAGCAAGAATCCGTGTGGGACTTAGACTGAATAAGAAACACTCCCAGCATCCCTTCAGCATCACATAGCTTACAACCGCTACCAGTTCTCAGTTTTTCTCCTCTGCCTAATTTTGCTTCTTTGGACTGGACCAGTATTTATAGAATTGGGCAGATATTCTAAAGCACTGAAAAAGATAAGCAAATAAAGGAAAGAGAAGATTAGGCTTCAGAATAAGACCAGCCACCTTCTTCCTGAGTCATGGACTGAAAAACATGTCAGAGAGACTTCTGAGGACAGAGCACCCTCTGGTGTTTAGGCTTGAGACCTCATGTGAAAGGTCAGGGTTGAATATCACTGGGCCTGCAATGCCAGGGATGCTGCCCAAATATAGGATTGCTTTTGGATACACATCATTTCATAAAGGCTGTTTCCTGCAGCCCACAAAGGTCAGCTCTCTTGGGACTGTGTTTATATGAGTGAGCCAATTAGTGAGGGCTGAGATTTAAATAGGTTTTCAGTTCTGTCTGATGGGGGAAAGAGAGAGGATTGACAGCTTGTGAAGCCATGGGCTTCTTGGGGAGAAATGCTCCAGTCTCTGGAAAAATTGGAAGTACAGCTTGAGTTCAGAGAACTCACACCTGTGAGTAAGAATGAACTTTCTGACCAACCTATGGGCATTATAAAAAATTATTCTCAAAGTAAAGTGAGGGATACAACTAGGCAGAGAAACATAAATTATCTATGTACAGAATCATGTATTGAACAGTACTTTAAAGTGCAATATGACACAGATAGGAGATGCCAAGTACATTTAAGGATGTTGTGTCTTTTACTTTCTCTTGATCTCAATCTCAACATACATTTAATGTATATATACACAACATTGGCTATTTTTAAAAATATAGAGAAGTCTAAGATGGTAGATATCTGATAGACCTGAAACCCTGAGCTTTCACAATCCTGGAAGAATACTTCAGATTTCTGGTAGTAAGGATTGGGTAGCCCAGCCTTTAGCCAACTAAGATTCCATTAATACATAGAGTACACATGATGTATGATGATCCACTGACCCTTATGTTAGCTTTTTATAGCACATAACAGCCCCAAAACCTAGGCACTGCATACTGGCAGCTGTGGTCTTGCCTGCTGGAAAGCCATTTTCCCCTTTTCTTTCTTTCTGCTTTTCTCTTTTCTTGGAAGAGCATAAAATGCAGCAAAGAAGATTAGAGAAAGAGTTCTACAACTATCTGGGATGTACTGGACCCACCATAATTTATGGACATGGAACCTGGAGGTTCCATGCATGCCTGTGCAGTCCTGGAGCTGCCCCAATACTACCAAATGAAACTACAACTCTGCCAGGTAAGCATGACACAGACTGCATGCCTGTGCAGTCCTGGAGCTGCCCCAATACTACCAAATGAAACTACAACTCTGCCAGGTAAGCATGACACATCATCTACTTTGGAGGGAACCACAAAGTCCAGTGCAGCTGGTGGGCAGATTGTACCCTCTTAGACATCCTACAGAATAAAACTGGTGGCTAAATAAATGGAGGGAAAATTTCCACTCTGCCTGGTTGGGGGAGTGGTGGGCAGCACAGAGGGCTGAACTGTGGTGCAGCCCAGCCACAGTCTGGAGTAAATAACAACACATTTGACCACCTTGGAAAAACTGGTAATGAGCTGTAACTGACTACCTTCCAAGAGAAAACAAGGTGACCAAAAAGCTCAATTCCAGCTTGCAGGTTTGCCCTGCAGGTAGAAGGGACTGGAGAGTGCTCACATACCAGCTCTTGCAGAACCACTTTAGAAAACTCCCATATAAAAAAAATAAACTGACCATGACGGTCCATCCCCACCAAGAAGATCTGGGGCCCAAGCACCCTGAATGAATCCCATCCCCACCTCGCCAAAAGCTGTCCAGTAGAGAGGGGCACCATCAATTGCCACTTAGCCCAGCATGTCATCTTAAGAAGGAGCAGAGACACAGAGAAAGCCCCTGTCAAAAGTGTCAGCACCATGATTAGAAATCAGAGAAAAGAGTCCTGTGCATGCATTGAACTGAGAAGAAACTCATTCCTCTCCATAGCAAGGAAGAAATTTGGACAATAAATATATTTTTAATTTTTAATTTATTTTTTCATTATTTTAATACTTATTTTTAAATTTTTTATTTGTTGTTGCCTCTCTCTTCCATTTTCTCCAAATTTCAATTATCTTAGCTCTCTCTTGTTCCACTTTCCTTTCTCTCCCTCAATTTTTGTCTTCTTTTCTCTGTTCCTTTATTCTCCTTATCTTCCTTTCCTCTTCCTCCCTTCCCCCCTCTGTCCCAACCTCCTCCAAACTAACCACTCATTGAATAATCTATTATACCAACTGTACACATTATCCCCTTCCTTCCTATCCCTCTACAATCCCTGACAATAGCACCCTCCTCCACAACAACTGAACTACACCTATGCACACATTAAGGCCTTATTACCCTGTAGACCTCACACCTCAGACCTCTTCTTTCCTTGGCCCCATTCCCCCTCCCTACACCTTCTTCTAGCACCATCAATTCAATTACCTAAGTATCAATCTCTATGCAAACAACAGTTATCTCCCCAATACCCTCTGTTTATTGATAATTTCATCAAGGATTCTTTATATACTGTGCAAATAACTGGTTTGACATTAAGTAGGTGAATTTGTTATTATTTTGTTATACCTCCAGGTCAGTGAACAGAAATATTAAAACAACCTAGCTAACAACTAAGCCAGTTAGAGCATAGAAACGTTGATCTTATTTTTCCTAGGAGTTTGAGATATAACATTAGGTCATTTATTTGAGATCTTGCTGTGTTTTTCATATACACATTCATGTGGATAAACTTTCCCCTTAGAACTGCCTTTGCTGTGTCCCATAGGTTTTGATAGTTTGTGCTGTCATTCTCATTAAATTCCAGAAAATTTCTTATTTCTTCCCTTATTTGTTCAATGACCCAGTGATCATGGAGCAATATGTTACTTAGTGTTCAGGTGTTTGAGTACTTTCTGCTGGTTCTTTTGTTGCTGAGTTCTACTTTTATTGTGTCATATCAGACAGTATGCAGAGGGCTATTTCAGATTTCTTATATTTGTTAATACTTGCTTTGTGACCTAAAATATGGTCTATTTTGAAGAAACTTCCATGGATTGCTGGGAAGAATGTGTATTGTGATATTGCAGGATGGAATACTCTGTAAACATCTGTCAGCTCCATTTAATCTATGGTATCATTCAATTCTAGAGTTTCTTTGTTGATTTTTTGTCTGGATGACCTATCTATTGGTGATAGAGAAGTACACATTCTTCCACTGTGTTGGAGTTAATATATGCTTTTAGGTCCTTCAGGGTACGTTTGATGAAATTAGGTGCGTTGACATTGGGTGAATATAAATTGATAATTGTTCTTTCCTTTTGGTCTATTTCCCCTTTTATTAGTATGGAATGTCCTTCTTTAGCTTATTTGATCAATGTAGGTTTGAAGTCTACTTTGCCAGCAATAAGTATTGCTATTCCTGCCTGTTTTCAGGAGCCATTGCCTTGGTAAGTCTTCTTCCAGCCTTTCATCCTAAGCCTATGCTTATTTCTATCAGTGAGATGGGTCTCCTGTAAGCAAGAAATTGTTGGATCTTCTTTTTTAATCCAGTTCATCAAACGGTGCCTTTTGATGGGGGAATTAAGTCCATTAACATTAAGTGTTAGTACTGATAGGTATATGGTGATTCCTGTCATTTAGCTGTCTTAGTTGTTTGAAGGCTTGATTGTGTGTAGCTAAATTGATGTTACTCTCTACTTTCTTGCTTTTTCTTTTCCTGTAGTTTGGTGCTGCCTGCCCTTTCATTGTTATGTTGGGTTTCACTTTCTGTGTGCAGAATCCCTTGAAGAATCTTTTGTAGTGTTGGCTTTGTAGTCACATATTGTTTTAGTTTCTGCTTACTATGGAAGACTTTTATTGCTCCATCTATTCTGAATGATAGTTTTGCTGGGTAGAGTATCCTAGGGTTGAAGTTATTTTCATTCAGTGCCTGGAAGATCTCACCCCAAGCTCTTCTTGCTTTTACTGTTTCTGTTGAGAAGTCTGCTGTGTTTGTGATGGGTTTACCTTTGTATGTTATTTGGTTTTTCTTTCTTACAGCCTTCAATATTCTTTCTCAGGGCTCTGTACTTGTTGTTTTAATGATAATATGCCATGGGGTAGTTCTATTTTGGTCAGGTCTGTTTGGTGTTCTGGAGGCCTCTTTAATCTGCATGGGCCTAGATTTCTCTAGATTTGGGAAATTTTCTGTAATTATTTTGTTGAAAATATTACACATTCATTTTGCTTGTACCTCTTCTCCTTCTTCAATGCCCCTGATTCTCAGGTTTGGTCTTCTGATGGAGTCAGTGAGTTCTTGCATTTTCTTTTCACAGATCTTGAGTTGTTTAACTAATAGTTCTTTGGTTTTCCTTTAATTACCATTTTATCTTCGAGTTCTGAGATTCTGGCTTCTGCTTATTCTTTTCTGCTGGATTGGCCTTCCATTTTGTTTTGCCTTTCTGTTTTGTTCTTTTTTCTGAGGTTTTCCATATCCTGAGTCACTTCCTCTTTTATGTTGTCTATTTTTGGCCTGAGTTCATTTATCTCTTTATTAATCCTGCTCTTTGCTTCACTTTGGTGTTTATACAGTGCTTCTATGGTTTCTTTTATTTCTTCTTGTGCTTTCTCAATTTCTCTATTTTTGTTGTCTTGGAATTTCTTGAGTGTCTCCTGCGCATTTTGGTTGACCATATACAGTATCATCTCTATAAAGTTCTCATTGATTACTTGCAGTATTTCTTCCTCAGATTATTTTTGTGGGCTTCATTGTGTTCTTTGGTATAGTTTATTTTCGTTTTGTTGGAGTCTGGATCTGAGTTCTGTTTTCTTCATTTCCCTCTGTTTCCTGTACTAATTTTTTGCTAGGGGAAAACTTGTTTCCCTGTTTTTTCTGTCTTCCCATCATTGCTCATGCTATTGTTATTGTCCCAGTACTGTGTGCAATTAAGTATTTTCTAGCTTGTGATAATAACAGTGGTGATATTTAGAGTGGAAGGGTGAGAGGAGAGGGAAAGCAAAGAAGGTAAAGAAAAAGGGAAAAGCAAATAAACAAACAAGTAAAAAACCAAAACAATAAAAAACCAGTGTCAAAGAAACAAACAGGGAGAGATAGTGTACTAATCATCAGTAAGCTAAACAGGCATTAGAGTGACAGAGAGAGGATAAAAAAATTTCCAAGTTCAAATACAATAAAGTTTCAGTCTTAATAATTTTGGTGTTATTCCCTCAGCCTCCAATCCTGGAGATGGTGTCTCAGAAGTAGTTCTGTTGTTGTCTCATCAAAGGGGAAAAAACCCCAAAAAACTAAAAAAACAAAACTCAACAAAGTGTCCCAAGTTCAAATGCAATACAGTTTCAGCAAATCTTTAAGCATGCAGGTGTAGTTTGGTTGTTGTCTCATCAAAGGAAGAGAAAAAAAAAGGGTTTGGACACAGTTCTGTGAATGTCTATCTGAGGCTGCAGCTCACCTGCCGCTGCTGTTAGCCAGCTGTTGCTGGAGGCTTTATTGATTGCAGATCTCAGGGATGAGCCTAATACTCACCTAGTCCCTCAGGGTTTGTTTATTTAGAGTTCTCCTGGGTGCAACTGCCACTGTTACAAGCTTTCCCCTTTCCAAGCACACTGGGGGAGGAGGTGCTACACCTGCGTTCTCTGGCTGGTGTGTTTATCAGTTCACATGGGTAGTGTCCCTTCCCCCCCTCCAGTGGATTTTTTCTCCCACTGCCACTTTTACAAGCTTTCCTGCTCCAAGGATGCTGGGTGGGTGACACCACTTCTGCCTTTTCTGGCTGGCTTGCTTATTTACAGTTCCATGGGGGATTGCCCCTCCCTCCCTCTTCGGCACTCAGGGTGCCCCACCCTCTTTGCTATGTGTCTTTTTTGTTGTTGTTTATTATTCAATTTGTTTTCTTTCTCTTATTTCCCTGGGTGGGGGTCAGTCTGTCCAGGGGGCTATGCTAATCTGGCCCCACGTTGTCTGGTTGTCTGTGGAAGTACTGCTTGCCACTTAGCTCACCTGGTGATCTGCATCTCTTGAGCCAGTAGGAAATGGCATCTGGCAGCACGGGAGCCCTCCTGGTTTCTCTGATTAACGTGGAGTGGGGATGTTATGGGTGGGTGGGGGGTGTTGAGGAGTCAGAGTTTTGCCTCTTCTCAGTAGTTTTTCCTGTAAGGTGTATCTCCAGTGTCTCTCCAAGGTTTTATTTCAGGAAGCACGCTTTCTGCTTCCTCCCTCTAGTTGCCATCTTGGAATCCTCCAGAACAACTTTCTTAAAGAAATAAAATCACACAAGATTCAACTAAATCTCTGTATGTTGCTCATGACCAGCCTCAAGTCATAAATAATACTGGTCACTCATATAGCACTTCCTGTGTGCTGTGTTTACAAGTATTAATTCAGTGAATACTCTGAACAGCACCGCTGGTTATGTGCTACTATAAGCATCATTTTCACACATGAGGATATTGAGGCACAGAGAAGCTCTATAACTTATTCATGTTTACACAGCATTAGGACAGAAAACAAGTGATCTAGTTGAAATGCTTCAGCCCCAACCATATCAGCATCTGCTAACTTGAAGACCAGTTAGATGATGGCACCTGCTTACCTCCCTTTCCCAGGGTACCACTGCCATGAAACAGTCTCTGATCCATTGTCCCAAACTCCTCCATCCCCAGAATAAACCAAGCCCATTAGAAGTATAATTCTTTTGCACAAGATGTTTTCTTCACTGATATGGTGACTACCATTCCTGGACTTGGTGAGTGCCTTCCTCCTACTCAATGGCTGGACTTGAACCTCCTCTCCCTAATTATTGATGTTGGTCTTCCTGTGTCAATATCAGGGCTTCTTAACTTTAGTGGGCACAGGTATCACCCAGTGAGTTTGTCAAGATGCACGTTCTGACCCTACTGGTCTTCAGGGTTCAAGTTTCTGCATTTTAAAAAAGATCCCAGGTGAGACTGGCATGGCAGGTCTAGGGACCACATCTGGAGCAATGAGGTCATACTTGCTCATCTCCCACCCATTGCTTTGTCTACAGCAGGGTAATGCTCCACCTGGGTGCCTGTCCACCTTTATCCCTGGGGTCCTTACCCAGAAGTGTTATGTCCTGCAATCACTTATCTCAATTCCTGGCACAGTGGAGTAGGTAAATATCCTTCAATGAAATTTTCAATCGATTCTAAAGGACAACCCAATGCCAAAAGTTGAGTATCATTTAAGTGAAATGTAAGTAAGGAGTGAGCATAAGCAACTTGCATTAGAGTTCATGTTTTTTATGAGAACTTAAAATGTGAGAGGAGACAGGTGTCTGGAAGACACAATCGATCAAGAATCATCAAAGCTCAGGAAATAAACAGCAGACTTTCAGTTAAATAAAGTCCAAACCCACACATCTGCCCACAATTATCTTAGCCAGCAGGCCATGAAATAAAAACTCTGAGGCTGCTCATTTATCCTGTTTGATGTACAACCACCAGAATGTATGATGTGCTGAGCAGCCAGAACTGATAGAATGGTTACACATGAATTGTGACTACTCAAGTTGAAGAACCAATTTTAGCCAACTGTGCTTTACATGGCATAAAAATGGTCCTTCTGGTTTCTCCTTGAAATTCCCCAACCAGGGTGACGGCCAGGTGTAACCTGGTCCTGAGTGTGCCAAACATGTCATCAGAAGGAGAAAGCAGGAGACAGCATGCTGTATCTTAACCCAGAGATCTGACACCCTTCTGCTGGAGGGGCTGACAAGAAAATGTTAGGAGCTCAAAACTTCAGTGGTTATAGTGTTCTCTGAAGCAAAGGCTGCAGGGATGATGGTGTTGTGGACAGAAAGAACCCAAGATATCAGAGAACTTCCATGAGGATGGTGGTTATCACAAACTGCCTTGAAAATGTTGATGAAGCTGCAGACATCTGTTCACAAATCACTTCTATTATCTTAAGTAGGGATGAACCTGTCAATTTTAGGAATCTAAACTTTTACCCTGATGTCCTGGATCACATTTTAGCTTACGGGACTCATAGGATGTCAGATATAGAAAGGATCAATATTTTCTTTTCAAATGAGAAAACAAATCCTCAGAAGGATTAAGTCTTGTCCCCTAGGCAACACACTACATTAGCTAAAGGCAAAATCAAAGGGGAGCTAAGTTTCTAAACTAATCCCTATTGTCTCCTATCTAGCATGAGAAAGCCAAGCAGTTAACAATGGTGGGAAGGAACAGAATTTCAAAGATTTGTAGGTGGCTCTTTACCTGCTAACAGCTTTCTAGGGCTCCCCAGGCAGTGAGCCTCTGTCCTTGCTTCCTTTTCCTCTCACAATCAGAGTATTGATGCTACTGGTTATCTAATTATTCCTTTAATTACACAGATGAAGTCAGCATGAGTGACATACACAAAGATCCAGAATCCCTAATTATGCAAAGTAGGTATGCAAACCTACTTTGGTTGACATGATAGGGAAATAAATAGTATTTTATTAGAGAAAATTAAATTCAGTTCAAACCTTTCTTCAGAATGCTAGTTTCCTTCATGAGGACAAAAACAAAGTGAATATAGGTAATTAATAGCTAAAGAAAACCCAAAGAGGCTGTTGTGTGTGCAAACACATGTGTGCATATGTAGGTGGGAACAGGAATAAGGGAGTGAGTGTATATAGTGTCAGCTTTCCATTACTGTGACATTTCTGATATAATCACCTTAAGAGATTTATTTGGGCTCATAGTTTCAGATGTTTCTGTCCCTGATCACTTGGCTCCAATGTTTCTAGACTACGGTGAGGTAGAGCATCATGGTAGGAAGCAAGTAGTGGAGCAAAGCTGCTCACCTCATGGTAACCAGGAAGCAGACAGAGGAAGAGGGTAGGATCCCATATCCCCTTCAAGGGCACGCCCTCAATGACCTAACTTCTTACCACTAGGTGTCACTTCCTAAAGATTCCATACCTTCCAGCAGCAGAGGCTGGAGACCAAGCCTTTGTCACAAGAGACTGTGTGGGAACTTTTAGGCCCAAACTATAGCAATGTGTACGGATGAGGGAAGTAGGGTTTGCTTGCCTTTTTTCTTTCTCCAAACCTTACCTGAAGCAATCCTGGGACACATCAATTCCCTGAATTTACAAAAAGTATACAGCTGTGCAGTTCTGTTCCCTCCTTTCATCTAAATCTTTTCCCTTCTTCTCAGCTTCACAAAAATCAATAGTGTCCTTTGAGCACTATAAATGTCTACTGCTTTGTTACAGGCAAAAACAAAAACATTAAATGCCTCCTGAAGTGAATATTTCTTAGCCTGAACTTAGCACAAGTGAAATGTTTTGAGGTAGTCCTGTATTATTAACCTTGATGTCAAGCTTCTACAAAAAGCCTATCACGTGACAAATTCTTAATTTTGAATCCTCTCCTCTCTTTGCAGTAGCCCAACATGTGAAAACCAAAACATCCACATTTGTCCACATTAGGATGTTAAGACTTGGGCTGACAAGAAGTCAAGTTGAGTCTAAAACCTAATTTTGAAAACCATTGCTATAGTGGAAATAGTTGGACAGAACTGAGGTCAATTCCTGTCCCCCCCACCCCCTGGGGTCAACCCGCTCCTTGGCAAAATGGTCTCGAGAATGTGGTAGAAGCTTTTCTGAGTTCTGAGCTCATGCATGTGAAAATGACCCCAAAGAGCCAGTTCTGACTTCTCCACATTAAATACATATTGGAGTCAGCTGTGGAGTTTCAAGTCTGTGGGTTTGATACAACTGCACAGGTAAACCTGTTAGACAGCAAAGCCTGAATATGCTGACCCACAACAGTGGTCCATGTGGCTTTCCAGCTTGAGTGGGAATGGGAATCGCCCAGAGAGCTTGCTAAGCCTAGAGCTTCTGATGGAGCTGGCCTGAGAATGTGCATTCCTAACAAGATGACTACTAATGGTCTGCTAGCTGTTGCTATATGACAGGGCTTAAATAAGAAAGAGCAAGTAATAGTTGAATGCGTCTTATTGGAAATGCTTAGGACCAGAAGTGCTTTGCATTTTTTTTAAGATTTATAATATTTCCATAGGATGGACAAGACACTGCCCTGAGCTCCATATATTCAGTACATATTGAAAAGAGAATTTCAAGCCATTATTTCCTTCAGACAATCTCATGAATATTTCAACCATAAAATGTTTGTGCTCAAACACCAGGTTTGCTTATTTCGAGTAACTGTTTCAATCTAGGAGAAATGAAGAGAGCTAGTTAGAGAAGAGATATAGGACCCAACACTCATAGTTTCTACTTCTCTGGCTTAGTGAATGTGATGCCAGGCATCTGAGACCCTTGGTTCCTGGCTGTATGGATGCAGGCAGCAGAGGGTGTCTGCCTTGCTGCTGCTGGACGGGGCTCAGAGGTTGGACAGGCCAGGCATGAATATACTTTCCACTCATTTAGAGAGGAGGGGTGTGAACAACAAATGAAACTCAGTCAGTAGCCACCAATTCAGGTGAGTTTAGGAGTGAGGAGGGCACACACTGTCTCATCAGCTCTTCCTCTTCATCCTTTTCTTCAGCCCCACCTGCACCCCTCCTTCCATGCTTATTCTGGGTCAGAGCAGAATCCAGAGTCACACATTTGTGCATGACACGGCCATTCCCAATGTGCTTAATTCACTCCCAAGCTGCCCTCCCCATGATGGTGTTTCTACTTTCCCTCCATCTGTCTCTGCCCATGCTTTAATTTAGACAAAACTGAGATGTCTTGTCTGAGCCTGTCTGGCCAATTTGCTAGTGATTACTTCTGCCACCTAATCCACTGACCCCATGGTTGTGAGACCTGTTAGTTTGATTAGAAATCAGAGGCAGCCATGGAGTCATATGATTGAAAAGAGGTTTCAGGCACACACAGAACACCCCCAAAGGTGACCAGGCCTAGAAAAGGGGCAGTTAGCTACTTGAGCTCAGGGAAGAGGAGGAAATAGGTTATGCTGATGCCTTGCAAGAGTAAAGGGGAGGTAAAGTGGTGGCATTTCACAGAGGGAATGTGCAACCTTGCTGCGTTACTTTCTGGGGTCATGACCAACTCCTTTGAGATGTGCTCCTGGACTTAGTTTCTCCAGTACCTCCCTGCCCTGCTGGAGTATGGGCTTCTGGTGACAGAGGTAGATGCCTTCTCTGTAAGTCCTGTGAAGCCTTGGAGGTACAAGTTCAGGAAGGTGTTCTTGCTAAAGTCCAGAGATGCCTTCATATGCCCCATTGCCTCCCTAATCCTCAGTTTCCTGAGATGAACTGCTTAGCTCTTTGCTGAGGGACCCCAGTGCAGTTTGAGGTAATGAAACTGGGGTCTTGAGGTACAGAGATCTCCAAATGGAAGGGACAGCACTGGGCAGAGCAAGATCAGTCCATCTCTCTCAAAGATGGACCCTCCCAGGCTGTATCCTGGGTAGTATTCAAAGAAAGTCACCAGATGGAGAAGAGATACTTGTAGGGAGTACAGGGGTTAAATGGGTCAGAGGTGCTCTGAATTCATGCCACAGTGCCCTGCTTGCTTTCCTCTGAAGATGGAGCCAGGACTGCCACTGGTTTTCCACCTTCATTTCACCCTTGAAGCACCCTAGTGTGCTTTGGACACTGCCATTTTGTGAGAGAGGGAATTTAAGCAGGGAGAGTTTAGTTTTGTGTTCCAGCTAAGGAGCAAATTCATCATTTTTGTCTCCACAGTTAACAAGCAAAAAAGGATATCTTTGCCCTTGGTTATGAGAGAATGTTCTGGCTGGGGCCAAGCACAAAGGAATCCAGTCTTCCCTTACCCTAGGTAAAAACCACTTTCCTCATAGGAGCAACAAAATGATCTAAGCAGTGAAACAGTTGTTTGTGGGTGTCTTCTGCACATTCCTGTGTGTGATTGGGAGACGTGGTTGGAGGTTGGGTTTCCCAGGCAGACACTGCGGGTTATGCTGCAAGGTTCTTTGGCAAGTGCATAGCTGAGAGGTGGGGGTTTTTCCATCAGGGCACCTGGAAGTGGGCACTGGCCAACTGAAGTGTGCCTAGCACTTAAGAGGAGGGAGCAGGGAGAAAGTACCTCTTCCAGATCCCTTACTCTTTACACAGTTGCCCTGTGAAATGCCCTGGTGAAGCTTTGATGGAATTGTACTCAAGTGAGTGGTCTTTCTGGGTACATTTGAATACTCTAGAATATTGAGTTTCCACTCACCAACATGGTATCTTTTTCCACTTACCTAAAAATCTTATAATAGCTAATATCATACATCAATCACTTGATGTCAAACATTTTCATGTTAAGGTCTAATATTTAAACAGTCTATTCCTGATTTCCTTACATTTGTGAGCCATTTTTCCTGAATAGTGCTAGGGCCTAAAAAATGGCAGCCCATCGAAAGACAGGAAGCTTCAGAAGGAGAATTATAAGCCTTTCTACCTTGGAACAGGATAGTTCTGCTTTTGTTGTGAGCCATTTTAAATTAGATATTTTTATTACATTTTTCAAAAGTTTGAGTACAAAATTCCATGGATTTTAATATTCAGTCCTTACATTAAATTATGTTACTTTCTATTGTTACTTCTTGTGACTTGCCTGGAGATTCTTTGATTTTTTTTATATTAACATGACAATATCTTCAAATAATGACGTCTTGCTGCTTTTCCTTTATGGAGTTCATAGGAACTTCATCATCAGTGGTAGTATTTTCAGGGAGAAGTCTTCATCTTCTCCTGGCTCCACAGTGAGTGGCCATTGCTCTTTCCAGGCCACCTCCATCATTATGTCATTGCTTCCTGTTTTCTCCTCTCCCATTTCTGCTTCCTCTATCACCTGCCTGCCTTATGGCCACCCACATTCCCTGAAAGCAGGACTCTGGTTGGCTCATTCAAATGCTGTGACTGGGCAGAACTTTTATAACAAACTGCTCTTACAAAGCTGCTGGCTCCCTTTCTGGGCTATAGAGTCTGTCACCTTTGACAAAACCATGTTCTCATTCTCTGGCTTCTACAAAAGGTAAACTGTCAGACCATAAGGCAAAAAGTCCCTATCCCTGCCTTCACAAAACTCCTCACCTATAAGGAAAAAGTGTTATCAGCTCAAATTACTATTCTTAAGTCAGAGGAGAAAGTTTCTGAAGTGTTTCATACCTGTAGAACTAGGAAGTACGACCATGGGGTGTTTGGTTTTCAGTTGTAGGAGAGGAGAATGGGGGAGGCAGACCACATGATTCCATTTAATAGAGATGTAGACTCTCTCCTCTCCCCACTTTCAGCCCCCCCCACTTTCAGCCCCTCTATCCTCTTTCTCTAATACTGGTCTAAGGAATGGACACAGGCCCAGGGAGTGCAAAGATATGGTCCCTGCATTCCAGACAGCAGGGACTTCCTTACTGTTCTATTGATTGGTGCTTTCACAAGTACTACCTGCTGGGGAAACTTAAGTTTTGCAACTGGAAATAGACATCACAGTGCCACTTGGCATCAGAATCAAACAGAAAAAGTATAGGACACCATCTGCTTTAAAAAAGTTCCCCACTGTGATATCAGCCTGATCTTTTCATGTTAAAAAAATTGTGCACCATCTTACAAGAAACAGTGTGAGAAGGAGAGGTTAAATCATTATTCCATGCTATAGGATTTCCCTGTAGCATTCAGTTTAGGATGGGTCATCCTTAGGCAAGACTTAATAAGATGCTATTTCTGGGCTGCAATGACTTCATCATGGGGTCATCTTGTCTCCAGATGAAGGGAAGAATATAAGTTTTAGGGGAAGTTATTTTTCTCTGTGGTGTAATCTGTGTTGTCCACTGTCATTTCATCAATTGACCAATGTGTCTATTTCAGCTTCAAGATATTTCCTTTCTGCACTTCATCAGAAAATGTATTAAGGAAGACTGATTCTCATCTCGTGTATTTAACTAATTGATTTAGTAGAACATATGATAATCAGTTTCTGATTATTTTCTGAAATCATTGCCTTTCATGTAGTTACAGAAGGAAGACCCATGTTTTGTCCTATTAATGTTGTTGACAAAATATTTCAACACAGAACTGTATCTATGGTTAATGGCTAAAAAAATATGGTCCATCCAGCAATATTTCATCAACTTTGGGAAAGCGCTCCTGTCTTTGCATTGTAAAAGAGAACAGAAATGCTAATGACATTCTCTTGTCAGGAACAGGATCTTCTGGGGACTGAGCAGAAATGAACTTGGCAATAATCAATATTGCAACTCAGGATGACACTAGGTTTGATTTAATCACTGGGGAAGTGTTTGATCATTGCTGGCATCTGACAGAGAAGACCTAATCCCATTAGCAAAGTGCTTTCTGCCTAGGAGGAACAGGGAGCCAAGCTGAAGGGGAAACAGAGGAAACCTCAATGCCTAATTAAGAAAAGTGGAGACAGACAGCCACAGAGCAACACCCCTTGCTCTCACTAATTAATCAAAGTGCTGCAGTGGAGCAGAGAGATACCAAACCTATGTCTTCGTAGTTTTCCTTATCAAATGTATTTTCAGGAGATTTAAAAATCAATTTTATTAAGGTAAGGTACAGGATATAATAAATATATATAATATAATAATAATAATAAAATGCATCCATTTTAAGGGCAGAGTCTTATGGGTTTTAACAAATGTATACATAGTGCAATGATCCTCCTAATCAAGGTTTCCAGCATCTTTAGTATCCCCCAAATTCCCTCTGCTCTTTGTAATAGACACCCTCATCCTGGAAGCCCTAGGCAGCCACAGATGTGCCATCTGTCACAATAGTTTAGATGACATTTCTTAGAAAGGTGTTTCTTTTTGGTTGTATCAGTGTTTGAATCAGGCTTCACACTTGCTAAGTAGTCACTCTATCTTGAGCCATACCTCCCCTTTTTTGTTCTGGTTGTTTTGAAATAGTCTCTCACATTTTTGTTCATGCTGGCCCGGACTGTGATTCCTTTATTTTAGGCTTCTTGCCTTAGCTAGAATGACAGGTATGCACCACCATGCCCATCGTTTTTCTGTTAAGATGGACTCTCACTCCCAATCTCAGCCTCTGAGTAACTTGGGATTGTTGGGTCTGGAAAGCTAAATGACAGATGACTATCCCATCACCCATGGAAAGCACTATGAGCCCTGCATCCTGAGAAAGAGTTATAAATCTGCATTCCTGGACCCTGAGGAGGAGATACAGGGTCTCATAAATCTGCCATGGGGCTGATAAACAAAATGCTTTCAAGGTGTTACTCCCTGCCAAATAATGGGCAAACAGGCCAGCTCATCTAAGAGAGCCCATGTGTGCAAATCCACAGCCAGCAGAAAACCCCACCTAACCAATACCTTAACCCAGAGTTAAAGTGTTCATAAAAAGCCCCAGCCTTCACTTGAGCAGGGAGCCAGGTTTCCAGGCTCCACTGCACTGCTGTAGCTGTAGCTTTTCCTTTCTCTAATAAATCCTACTTTGTGTACCGGCCTTGCCTCACAAGTCAATCAGCTGCCTCACAAGCCAGTTCTCTGGCCTGTGAAGGTAAGAACTCTCAGCACTGGCCCTAACATTTCACACCCACACATAACAGGATGACAGGTGTGCACCACTGTGCCTGGGTATTGGTTGAGATGGGGGTCTCATGAACTCTTTGCCTGGGCTGGCCTTAAACGGCAATCCTCCCTCCTGATCATTACCTTCCAAGTAGCTAGGATTACAGTGTCAGCCACCAGCACCCACCATGGCATTTCTTAGAATTTTGTGCAAATAGAATCACATCAACTTTTGAGTATGACTTCTTTTTGCTCAGCATAAGGTTTTTTAACTGTTGTAACCACAGTCAGTCATTTTTCTTTATAGGTGTGTACTTCATTTTTTTCTGAGTTGTCTGTCAAGTGTAAAGTTACTATGAACATTGGTGTACATCTACCTGCGGTGAAATCCTAGGCTTTCATTTCTCTTGGATAAATGTTTATAAATGGAGGGTTGACTTTTATGGAAAGTGCTTGTTAGGCTTCTCTCTAAACTTCCACACAGTTTTCAAAGTATCTGAGTTCCCATTCTTCCAAATCCTACCCAATATTTAGAATTATAATCAGTCTTTAAACATTTTAGCCATTCTTTTGTGTGTATATGTGTGTGTGTGTGTGTATGTGTGTGTGTGTGTGTGTGTGAATTTTGGTATCTCATTGTGATTATAATTTCTTTCCCTAATGACTAATGAACATATTTCATGTGGTCAGTGGTGTATGCTTTTTATGGTATCAGATAAAATCAGGTGTTTGATAGAAGATTACTAATACTCAAAGAGTGAAGATCTCCTTAGCAAATCAATGAGATAGACAGGGGCACCTGCAATGTATTTTATTCATACAAACTATTATATGAAATATATTTTTTAATACGGTCTATAGTATGAAGTCTATCATTCTTAACCTACATTTCTTCAGCCCTAACTTTGATCAGTGTCTCTGCATCAATCTTGCTCATTCGGTAATTCCCCAAACTAAGCCATGCAATCATCAAATCAAGTTTCACTCTACAGATATCAGCTAACAATCAAAGCAGGACTTTTAAGGCGTTATGCTGTATCATGGCTGGTCAATGATGTCATTCATTCTATGGCAATTATTAATCAGTTTGGGACTATAGAAAGCACAAAATACTTTAAATTTTCAAACTATGAAAATTTACCCAGAAGGCTTTGTTTGCAAGTTAAATTGCACATGTAAATTGATAATGAAAGTTCTATGTTGCAAAAACAAAAAGACTGGGTGACCTTACCTCAGGCACAGTCTAGGTGAAAGGAAGGAGGTGTCCTTCAGGAAAATGAGTAACTAGAAGAGTTTTCCTTCTATGATTTCTATAGTAGCATCTTTATTTCATATAGAGAAAAAATGAATGTGAAATAAATTACGATTTAATTGGAACATGAAATGTTACTAGTAGATAACATGCCCTTTCTTTTGTTTCTTTTGACAGAGTCTTGCTATGTAGTGCAGGCTGACCTTGAACTTGCTAAGTAGCCCACACTGCCCTCAAATTTGTATTCTTCTGCTTCAGCCTCCCAAATGTTGGGATTACAAGCATGTGCCAAAAAGCTTAGCTGTAGCATGCCTTTTTAAGAACTAGCTACTATTTAAAAGGAGTTTTATAGTTCTATTCTGAGATTAATTTTTCAATTCTGAGAAAGAGATGTTCATAGGCTATTCATACAAATAAAACGTTGAGTTACCATCAGTCTGTTGGAACTAAAGACACTCTGGTGCTGAAAACAGACACACCGGAGACCGAAAATCTTGACAATGCAATTCCTTTTGATCAAAAGGATGCAAGCATGTATTTATCCAGCTGACCAAACTCCTCCTTTTTCAGCCAACATCATGTCTAATGCTAGCCTGTTTTCCCAAGCTGTCTGGCTAGTTGGTCCCAATTGTTCTGCTATTCCTTTGATGGCATCCCTGGTATAGTTAACAAACCTCTGTTGGTTTTAACAAATATAATTAAGCCAATCGACATTTTTACTTATAGTGGACCACCAAAAGAGTACTGATTCAAACCCTGCTGCAATTTGGTTCCTTATTTTGAATTCGTTTGGCATTCCCCTAGGAACCCCAATGGTATCAATGTAAATATGGGGATCAAAGGAGCCTCTGCAGTTGGCTGCATTGTCTATGTCTACATCTCTCCTTTTTCTAGATGCTGTGGCACAGGGTTGGGGATCTAAATGCTAGGATGAAAGGGATTGCCAAGTGCACCAAAGCACAGGTGCTTGCCCAGTTACCTGGGAGAGTCTCAAGTAAAAGTCCTCAGCAGTACTACTAGACATCGGCTCTGCCCACTGAGAGTGTGCACTGGTTTGTGAGGCTGTTGAAGGACCAGCTTTCACTGCATCTTGTCAGGTTTCCCACATTTGTCAATCATCCCCCTGTCTGTTGAGACATGAGGTAGGGCGTGTGACCTAATAGCCCTTGGGGGTTGATCCGCAGGACCTCTGACCTCTGGGAAAAGTAATGATAGCATCCAGAAGGATTCATTGCCCCTAGCCTTGGCATCCTGAAACAGAGCCAACATGCAATACATTCCATCTGGGTCTGAGGAACATCCTAATGAAAATGGGACCACCTGAGACTCTGGTCTCCCAGTAATACAAACATAGCAATCACTCTTATTTAATGTGTGGACAGAATATTTTATCCATTCCATCCAAGCATTTGTATCCCTATACCTGATTTTAATAGCCACAGTTTGTCTTAGGTCCTTGACTTCTACTATTTCTACTGTTCGATTGTTGTGCAAACGTGGAGGTAATGTTGGAGTGGAGATAGAACTGGGTGTCACCTGGGAGGGGTTGGGAGCTAGATGGAGCTCAAAGGCACCTAATGGGTCTGTCTCTGAGACATCTGCCCCCAACCCATATCTATGAAATATAGATGGTTCTTGTGTCATACTCCAAGGGCTTTCTATGACTAATCTAAGTGGGTTACATTGTTTATCTTTACAAGTAGGAGAGGGGTGTGTCTAAAACAGCTGTAATTTCAACTGTAGTGTGTTAAAAGACTGTTAATTGTTCTGTACGGTGGGAATTGGAGTCTTACCAGTGCCCTGGGGTCTGGTCCAGCCCTTAGGATTGTCATAAAAGAGAGAAGTATATCCTTTATACCCAGTGTTTTACCCCACATCCATCCACTCTCGACAGATACCAAGCTTCCCTGTGGGTCCCAGGATGGGGATATATAAAAGAAATATCCTTGAAGCTGAAGTTGGGACATAAGGCCTCCACAAGGAAGGATCTGGCATACATCGAATACAACAATTAAGGGAAAAATACTCCGAGTTACAATAATAATAACCATACTATTTCCCAAATGAAAGAGAAATGTTTTCACTAATCTTTCTAAGGTTACTTTGCTGTCTCCTGGATGTGAGAGCATGATCCATTGTTCCTTATGGTCAAGTGGAGGCACCTTCTTTACCTATGTGTGATGAGTCTTCCCCCTCTCTGCAGTCTGGAAGCCTGTTTCCATGATCAGCAGGACAAGAAAGGGTCCTTCCAAAGCTGGCAATGATGCAGTTGTACCTGCTCCTAAACCGGGATTTGTTCAGGCCAAAGGTTCACAATCTCCCTCGATTTGCTAAAAGGCTTGGGGGATTTGTTAGGGCATACAGTTTGTCAGGCAATGGAGTTGTCCAGGAATCTGGAAGAAGAAGCAAGGACCCTTTAAACATTCAAGCCACTTAAGATAGCAACCTGGGGAATTTTTAAGTAATCTAAGAGGGTAACAAATACTTTGATAAAAAAGATATCATTTTTTCATATAAGTCCACTCATGGTTTTCATAGAAATTCTGGTCAGAAGACAAAATTATGCACTGGGAAATAGGCAAAGTATTGTGAGTTTCATGGAGTGACTGAGAGGAACATAGGGTTTCTGTTCTCAGGGTGCACTTGCAGGAGGGCCTGGCTGTACCTCCATGAGCGCCTGAGGCCACCCAACATCCTCCCTGCTGCATTGGCCATTTAACATGGCCAGCAGTCATGCTCCTTCATATTACTGTGTCGTGTCTCCCCACTTCCTTGTTTAACATATCAGTTGCTACAATTACTTTCCTGTGCCAATTGTTTTGCCTATTCATTGTTTGACTCTCTCCCTTTATTACACACACTAGAAAATAAACTTCACGAGAACAGGCAGAACATGAGAACAGAGGACCTACAGCATGTCCTAGAAGAGGAGTGGAGGTGGAGAATGCCTTCCACTTTGGGATCCTCCAAGGAGAGGTGAGAGACATGATGTTGGGATGGAGAGAGAAAATATGAGAGTCTTACCAGGTGAGACTCAAGGGAACACAAAGCAAGCCCAGTTGTTCTGGTGAAGGGATTTGGATTCTTTCTTAGAATATTGGAGAGTCCTAAAAGGCTTCAAGTATGGAAGTGTGAAAATTGATCTGTGGTTTTTCAAATTCCACCTGTTGAGGAGAGAACTGGAGGGCAGCTGGGGGTCTCCCTTGTCCAGGGTAGCAAGAGGCCATTGGGACCAGGGGGACATCCTAAGTACCACAGAGCCCTTCTGGTCTTCAGCTTCCTGTCTGCACCTTTGCACTGTAAGTGTGGAATTCTGTGTTGTTTTTTTTGTCAGAAATTCCCATATTTCTGTCTTGGACGAAAAGGACTACCTTCCCCTAGCAGTTTTGACAGGAGGATGACCCATAGGCACAGAAACAAATCCTTTTTATACAGCAGAATGTTCACTGCAGCAACTGAAGCAGCAATTTCCCCCATGTTCCAGCTCAGGTGTATTGTCTGTGGCCCCAGGCATGTGTGTCCAACTGGCAGAGACTGAGACTGGGAAGAACCTCCGTGGCTGGCCAGAATCTGTCACTTAGCAGACCTCAACTCCCTCAATCTTCTGCTCCCCCCCTCATCTATGAACTATGGCCAGACAACTCCCAGCTGGGAGCAAACCTCCTTAACATCTTCATTACCATCCTGGCAGAACCAGATTTATCTTAATTAACTTGTTCTTTCTCAGGTCCTTGAGTCCTAAATACAGCTTGCAATGACTGTGAGTGGTTGGCACCCTTCCTGGAGGATGACATGTTTTAGGTAAAAATTATCTAAATCCATCACCTGCTTCTGCTTGGGTGCCACATTTTCAATTGGAATTGTGTACTTTTCTGTAATGAGAGCACATTTAAAAGACTGATCTTAGTAAACCAAAAAATAGAAAGAATGAAGAGGGAATGGAGAAAGAAATTCCATAGCATAGACAAAACTATTTCCAATTTTTTGAACCAGGCTGTGTCCCTGTGGTATCAGCTGAGAAATCTCCTGGATGGCATCTCCTTCATCAAGAACAAAGAACTAGCATAGATTGGAAGTTCACTCAACACATGGAGACATTTCATTTTGATTATGCATCAGATTTGCATGCTTACATTTGCTTATGAAAGAACTCCAACAACGAAATAGCAAGAAAATTTATCTTCACTTATAAATAATGAAGAAAAATGTGAACAGACTTTAGATGTCAAGGCCTACCTTGAAGACACCAATAATTTCAGTTGAACCAGTGGGAAAGGGAAGGCTTTTCAGTCTGATAAAGTCACCACGCGGAGGGATCTCTGGACTTAAGGGAATCTCAGGAGTCATTTTTCTTTTCTTTTCTAGAATTCCCTCTTTCATATCCTTACTGAGTATTTAAATTATTGATATACTCACTGAGCTTCAAGGTTTTTGAGACAACCTGCCACAAAATGTGCAATAATGTAAAAATAAAGGTAATGATATTCAAACCACAAAACACAAAGACTTGACAAGTGTCATAGTGATGGTTTGCAGAGAAGGCAGAATGGAAGAAAGCATCCATCAGAGGTTTCCTGGCAACCACATCAGGCCTGGGGACATGGCTTCTGTTACAGAGAGAAGGGGACTGGCTTTTCCTAGGGGCAGGCATTTCTCTCACTAGGTCCTGGAGGACTTAAGGGGAGAGCAATGAGTACCTCTGCAGTGTCTTTCCTCGGCAGCATTTCCAGAGCAAATGCTACATGAGATCTATGCCAGGGCTCTCATTTAATTATGCCCAGGGCAGAGCCTAGAATCACTGCTCAGTGAAGGAAATTCATCAAGGACAGAAGAGATAGTATGGCTTAGAATTTCTGAAGAGACAGATGAACTGCACAGTTTCTAAAGGGACCTCCCTGAAATATCTTTTCAATCAGTCCTTATAAGTGTACTTCCAAACAACCATTTGAGGTTGATCTCCTTGGAAAGATGGAGTTTGCCCTGAGTATTGGAGTCTGATTTATATGCTTTAGGAAACAGAAGACAGGGTGGGGAAGCTGAAGTTCAGGTACCAGAGGGGCTTCTCTGGGTAGGGCCTATCTAGCCTCTTCATGAAGGTGGGGTATTGCAGAAAACTGACTTTGCTTAAAACTTGGTCATTGCCTGCTACAACTGCTGAAGAGAACCATCAGTAAGCCTCCACAAAGCATGAATGTGATTATGATGGTCTAGAAACTTTTGAGTAGATGCTTTCATGTGCCACAGAACAATCTCTAGGACATTTCTACTGAGAGTTGAATTTGGAGGATGTCAAGTCACTTTATGACAGAACATTATGGCCAATCATGCACATTTTCCAGCTAACTAGCCAAACCTGCATTTTGGAGCTAGTTGATGTGGACCAATTGAAATTTGGGACAGCTGGGAAAGCATTGCCTCTGCTTTGGAATTTCTGGCTTTGGTATTCTTTGTGGCACTTCAGAGATTGTAGGTTCTCCTGCCAAGGACATATTTCCAACAAGCAAATGTGAACTGTTCATCTCTGCATGAGGTACACTTAAATAATATTCTGGGAAAATTAAACTCCAAATCACACTGTTCTTAATGAAATTGTTTAAATTTTTTACAAACTATATGAAGTTGTTCATTGTTTATTGTGTTCCACAGATATTGAATATGGCTACCAAATGGACATGCATGTGCCATACATCTTAGAACTTCAATGACCTGTGAGTTCTGTGCAAGCACGTGTTCAGTCATCATTGGGACAAAGAAAAATTCCCAGGGATAGCATTGCCCATACAAATCCCTTCAAGGGAAATTGCTAGATTCACCTGCTTGGACAACTGTTATGAGAAGATCATATTTGCAACTCCCAAATAAAAGGACAATTGCTCCAGTTAATTCAGGAACTTTCTTTTTAGCAGTATTCCTGTTTGAACTCAGGGCCTTGTTCTTTCTAGATATATGCTTGACACACCCTTAGCCTTTTCTTTACTTTAGTTATTTTTCAGATGGGGTTTCATGATCATCCTACCTACAACTCCTGTGCAGTTGGTGCCACGCTTGTGCCCCACTTCAACCAGCCTGCTTTTTGAGGTGTGGGGGGGAGTCTTGCTAACTTTTTTGGTATAGGCTGGGCTTGAAATGTGATCCTCCTCATCTCCATCTTCCGAGTAGCTGGGATTACAGGTATGAGACACTGCATCCAGCATTCTAGTTGCATGTTGATTGGATTGACTGGCTTCTCTTAAAGGGTTTTGAAGCAGGAAAATAAAGTTCTACCTAGTAAACTACTTCCTTATATTTACAATTCAATTCACTACTTTTCCTCTTCCATTAAAATGTACTATTAAATAGTGATCACCAAGTTCCTTTCCTCTGCATCTGAAAGTAGTCATTTGTGTGGTGTAGCTGAGATACAACCAACAAGACACTCAGAACAACTTTTTTCCTCACTGGAGTCAGGATTCACACCACAAATGAATCAGTAAATAGTATGATGTCTGTGCTTATCTCCTATTTTGAAAATAAACACTTAGGAGTGTGAGGTATTATTGAACAAATGCTAACCTGGAACCATCTCTGTATTAGGTACTGTCTCAATAATTTCACAATTTTTGTTCTTTCCAATAACCTTCTAAGAACCAGAAAAGTCAGATAACTCATCTCACATCCCATACCTGGAGTGAAGAGCATCTTGTCTCCATCTGTGCCCTTGACTGCCATGTTTTGTGTTGCTGATACTATGATAACAATAGAATTTCAAGCTGATTTTTCTACCCCACTGAAAGGAGATAAATAACCATAAATGTGGAATAAGACCCAGCATGTGTTAAAGGCAATTTTCCCTTCCTCAAAAGTTTATCATAAAGAGTGAAATATAAAACCCACATGGGTCACTGGTCAAGAAAGGATAAGACCAAGTTTTCAAAACTTGAGTTTATTTTCTGTGCAAATTATAGGTGTTAATTTCTCTTCTGTAAAATTACATTAGATTTTTTCCAAGCATCTCCACCATTTCTAAACCTCTGAATCATATAATCACCCTCCTCTTAGTTTCCTAAGGAATTTTTCCACTTATCTTTATTTTCTGCTCTTTGTTCTATTCTACTCAAATGAATTTCAGGGACATGATAAGAATATCAATCTCTCTTTGATAATTCAGAAGACACTTCAGAGTTTCCCAGTGCTCTGGATTATCATTTAACCATCAGTAATCCTTACTGGGTTGCTAAGCAGAAGACTTCATTAATGGAAAGCTGTTTAATAGATGCCAAATGGAAGAGCATTTTTCATAATTGAATGTGTCACACACTTGCAATTTTTGAATCACTGTGTGGCTCATGTATTGGGTCCCTTGCAGTCAGAGCATGTGAGGGCCAGGTGTGAGAACCAGGTGGACTTTAGTTCTTATGGCCATATAGGGTAGTGTTGACCCTAAGAATGTATTGTCCATCCACATATGCAGAAGATAAGGAAAGTCCCAGGGCTTTCCCCAGCCTCATTACTGTGGATCACAAACCCACAGTAAAGAGGAACACATGCATGCATTGACTGGTGTGTACAAGTGAGAGGTTTGTGTGTATAGATGTGCATTCTTGAAAGTACAGGGACAGCAGAGGCAGGACTAGAAAGGTGATGAAGAAATTTTTTGTGTATATTTTTCTTTTTTTATTGTTGTGCTTGGGGTACATTGCAGCATTTACAAAAGTTCTTACAATATATCAGATATATCATACTTGAATTTGCCCCCTGCACCATTTTCCTTTATCTCCCCCTCTCCATTCCTGAAATAGCTTCAACAGGTCTCATTTTTCCTTAACATTCATGTGTACACAGCAGTTGCACTGCACCCACCCTCCTACACCCTTTCCCCACTTCCTCCCCTATCCCACTGGTACCAACCCCAAAGACAGGATCTGTTCTGCCTGCTGTTCACCAAAATTGTAAAAGAAAAGGATGACATTTTTCTTTGTTTAAGATAGTAATACAAAGTACAAAAATAAAACAAAAATGCAAAAAAAGTAATATAAAAATTGCAAGTGTGTGACACATTCAATTATGGAAAACACTCTTCCATTTGGCATCTATTTAATAGCTTTCCATTAATGAATTCTTCTGCTTAGCAACCCAGCAAGGATTATTGATGTTTAAATGATAACCCAGAGTACTGGGAAACTCTGAAGTGTCTTCTGAATTATCAAAGAGAGATTGATATTCCTATCATGTCCTTGAAATTCACTTGTGTATCTTAAAAACAAACTCCCTCTACAGACAGGGAGTTTCTTTGCTACATTTCCATGTATATATGTATTATAATCCGCATCAGTTCATTTAAGTCAAATCAGGTATATCCCTTGACAATGAAAATGTCTTTGCCATACTGTGGTGCTTCGGGCCATGCCTTGGCTGCAAATACCAGCCACTTTGGACGAATACTGTGTAGCCAAGGCTGGAAAAATGATGACAGTGACAGAGCATCATGGAGCATGGATACTATCAAGGATTTTTGTGCCAGGCAACCACAACCCACAGTCAGTGTGTAGGACATTAGCCACGAAACACTCAGATCTCTGGATCTCACAGGATTTCACACCCTTCCTCATGGGGAGGAGGAAGGCTGTTCTGGGGCATGGTACATGGAAGGCAGGGCATGTAGGAGCCTTATTATTCTCAGTCCTGCCTTATATGAATGCCATAAGTTACCATGAGCTGGGATATTCCCTGACCTCAAAACTCTATGGAAAATAGTGCAAAGTATATATCAAAACCCCTTTTATTAAAGCAAAGAGGAATCAGATGAGAGTTATTTTTCTGTTTCTGGAAAGAGAGATTTATTTGCCTAAAAACCTACTGAAAACTGCCCCTGGAGAGCCCATCACCACCTGTCACAACACAATTTGATCAAATCACATGCTGAAGCTTGTTCATTCACCAAGTAGTTTCCCAATACTTTATCTTCTTCAAACCTAAAGGCAGTGTTCATTGTTTTGACTTCATGTAACTTATTAATCATGTCTTCCTTCCTGTTATTCAGGCATTTCAGAGATACTGATAAAATGTTCTCTGAGCAAAGACTCACAGTGAGCAGCCAGCAAGGTGTCTCTTCTCACAGCTCAGCTGTTACTGCTCCCTGGGCCTCTGTGCACATCCATTCCTGCCTGTCCAGGCAGTTTTAATGATACACCAATTTCCCACAGAGACCTGGAGCTGATCCCAGGACTGGAGGTGGGTGGTGGTGAAGAAATGAATTCAGCTATTCTATGCCAGCTCTGTGCTAACTGAAAGAATCCACAGTGGACAAGTTCAGCCTTGTTCTCCAAAGGTATATAGTCCAACAAGAGAGAAATAGACAAGAAAAAAAATCACAATTCAGTATCCCACACAGGTAAGAGAAGAGACTTCGACCAATTCACACTCATAAATAAATCAGAGAAAATTAAAACAAACCTTAGACCACCATGGACATTTAGAGTTGTTGGAGCTCAGTGGAGAGATCTGAATGCTGAGGCCTGCTCACGGCCCAGACCCAGTGTTTCAGTGATACACAATTGTGAAGACCCGGGCAGGGGTGTGGAGATTCTCACTGCTTACACCCAGCTTAGGCCCAGCTCTGCTCAGAAGGGCCATTCCAGTATCAGAACACCCTGCTGTTTCAGCCAGTATCAGGCTCCACAACTTCCTCTGCCCAGTCCAGCTTCTTTCCTGTCCTTCCATATGAGCCAGTGCTACAGGTGCCCCTTAGCAAATAATCTGCAGCAGAGTCAAAACCAAGGATGTTGACACCTAGACCAGAAACAAGAGTAGGTAGAACACTCACACATGTTTAAAGGTTAGAGAAATGTAAAGATAAGGGGGCAGGTTAGTCACTCTTTTAACTTTTTAAACATTTTTATTAGCATATATTAATTGTACATGCCTACATATGCTTACTATGCACCTTGGTGAAGTTCATTCCCACCACCATTCTCCCTCCTCCCTATTCAAAATGATTTCAACAGGTTTTATTTTTCTATTTTCATAAAGTATATAAAGTACATCAATAATATTCACCCTCCTTTATGCTCTCTCTCTAACAGGATCTGTTTTACATTTCTGTCCTTCAATTTTAAATGTATTTTCATTGTTCAAAGGGAGTTTGCCATGGTAATTCACCCATGAATATATTGCACTTTAATCAGATTAACCTTCTCCATTATTCCTTACCTGTTCCCCTAATCCCTGTTATTTCACAGCTTTCACTGAGTTTCATTATGCCATCTTCCTACTTAGATACAATGTATTTCAATATTATTCACTCTCTATCATTCTCTTTTCTAGTATCTCTCATCATGAGCAAGATTATTTCTGGGCAGAGCCAGGTCCTATGAAATCTCAGAATGTGACCCGCACCTGCTCAGTTCCACAGTTTCCTAAGTCAGATCTACTGTTAGCATCACCTGGTTCAGACATCAGAGACACTGGTGGCCTGATTTGGTCCACAGATTCTTTTTTTTGTTTTTCTTCTGAGCATAACTGAGTCATAGTCAAATGTTAGTTTGGGATTTATTGTTCCCTGTCATGAGCAACCCTCCGTGCCAGCCTCATTATGTGTCATTTCTCATGCTCTCTCACTGGGGCACTGTGAAAGCCAGCTCAACTCTCAAAAGTATCAGTCATCACGGCCAAATTGTTTCTACCTAGGAATTTCATAAGATGGTTTTAACTTTACTGTTTAGACCATCCATTAAAACACACAGTTATAGCTCTACAGAACCTGTCTTGGGAGTCAATCTAACTTGATATAGTATCTCTTGTGATCTAATCTCCATTTGAGACTGATTGCTTGACAGTTTTGAGCCCATTCTTATGTGCTAATTTCAAACTTTTCTTGGAATTTTAATAACCTGTCATTTGACTTACCCACATCTGTTATCATTCTCAAAACATTTATCTCAACAAATATAGTTTTTATTTATTTTTTAAGTTAGTGAAAATTAAAATTAACTTTGATCTAAAATTTTTACAATACTCATTTAGTTATTCTTGTACTTTCATAAACTCAGAATCAAATTTTTTGGTAAAGACCCTCATTTATCAAAAAAATATGGTACTCTTTCATAGCTTTTAACCTTCTTGCCTTCTCTGACAAAATGCCTTTGACTAAGCTTCTGCCAGTACCTCTGAGCCCCTTCTCCACAAAGCCTCCCCTCAGCTAGCTCAGTTCCTGCAAAGAGTCCTCTTCAGCCATTTTATCAGGAATCTCCTACCCTTGATATCTGACCAAGATTCTCATCTCCCACCATGATATCTTTGCCCTTTACCTGCTTTACAAGAATTTTGTTAAGCCAGTTTAGCAAGAATCCTGAAACCGTTAATATTGAATCAAGTTCTTAGTCACTTTCCCATTCATCCCCTTCCTCTGTTCATTGCTATTCATCCCCAGCTGTTTTTGCTATTCATCCCCAGCTGTTTTTGCTATATCCAGTGTTAAGTTCAATTACTTGCTCCTATTGCTTTAGTCTTGAATAATAATGACTTCCTTGTCATTTTTAGCAAGTGTATGTTGAATAACTTCTTTTCAATACTTCTTTTCTCAAGCCAATGGTATTCAAAGTCTGGGAGATACAGACCAGACACAGATGCATTTGTGGTTATCCACATACCTCCATGGCTTTCCACACCTGCAACACTGTTCTTACATGCTTAAGGATTTGAGAAACGCAAAATCAAGAAGCCAGACCAACCGTTCTTTGACATAAGGAAGAATATCCTCAAGCAGAAGGAGGCTCAGGGAAACCTCAAAGTTGATTTGTGCGATCCTCTCCCACTTCCCCCTTTTCAGAAGTCTTAAGTATTTCACTTTCTTTATACCTACCTGTCTGCTCTGCTGGACTGCCCATGGGCATACCTGGAGGATGTGATTTCTCTAATCTGAGGTCATTATCCTTCCTTGATTGAGAGACTGCATTAGCAGTAGAAATCGGTATATGAAGCAGAGTTCATGTGTATATGAGTAATGAGTGATGAGCAATGGGTGGGTTGGGAGGAGAGTCTTTCCAGATCACTTAAATTAAGAGGTACAACATATGAGGCCTAGACCAACAGCACCTCACCTGGAATTTATAAAAAATATACATTGTTGGTCCATACCCAGACCTACTATGTGAGAAACCCTGGGTGGGGGCATCGACCTGTATTCTAAGAAGCCCGCAGAGAATTCTGATGTTTGTCAAAGTTTGAGAGGCACTGGATGTGAGTTAACATGGAATGACCATGGATGATGCTGGACCATGGAGAGACTCATTTCCCTGTAACTTGTTCCTTAATTTAGCTCTGTAGAAGTATCATGGTCTTGACAATTTGTTTGCTACAATATGTTTTGTGGTGAGGTCAAGAAGCCAAAATGTCTGTGGAATGTGAGGTAAATTCTTCAGGAAAGATTATTTAGATGTAATATTTTTAGGGAAAAGCATATAAAGAAACTAAAAGACTGGAAAAGGTAAATATAGGTAAATATAAGACAGTACAAAATCAATTTTTATGGTAACACTTTTTTTCCTATTTGATGTAAGACAATAATTATAAAACTGTATTAGTAGGCTTGTAACACATAAAGATGTTATTTCTGTGATAATAATAACATCAAGCAGGAGAGAAGGAATGGAAATATTTAGGATCAAATTTTGATGTCATTACAATTAAGTTGGTATTAATCCAAGCTAGATTGTTACAGAATTAGATGTTAGTTATAGTTTCCAGGTTAATCATTTAGAAAATATCTCATACTATGGTAAACTGAAAAAATTGAAATGTTACACTAAAAATATATCTATGCAAAGCAAAAAAGGCCAGTAGTGGAAGAATAAGAGGAACAAAAAAGTGAGACATTAGGAAAACAGAGCAAAATGGCAGATGTAAATCTCACCTTACCAGTAATTACATTGGATATAAATGTTTAACATTTCTAGTGAAAAAGAAAAATTAGAAAAAATAAATGAAAAAAATCTCCAGAATCCAATGATATGCTAGCTCCAAAAGATGTACTTTAAGTTCAAGTAAACAAATAATTTGAAAATAAAAGAATGGCAAAAGATTTATAAACAGAAGTTAAGGAGAATAGGAGAGTTTATGCTAATATGGAAAATGTACTTTTAAACAAAAAAGTTGTTACTAGAGATGAAGTTGCACACTTTATAAAGATAAATGTGTCAACTCACCAGGAAGACACAGCATTTATAAAAAAATGCACCAAAGAACATAGGCTCCAAACTGAAAGCAAAAGCAAATTTCATTGAAGGGAGAAACCCAATATAAAATTAACAGCTGAAGACTTTGATATGCCACTTTCTGTATAAGAAAGAAATAATAATACTGAAGAAGAAAGTTTCATGACCCACTTCTCAACTGCAAAACTTACTAGGCTGTTACAGTAATTGCCACAGTGTGGGACTGGCATAAAGACAGGCATACAGATCAGCAGGATGAAACTGAGAATCCAGAAATAAACCCTCACCTTTATGATTATCCAATTTTTGACAAGGTGCCAACACAACAACAAGGTAACAAATGTCTTTTCAACCAGCCATCCTTGATAACTGGATGTCTACGTTCAGGACACCCTATCATGCACCATATGAAAAATAACTCAAAATAGATTAAAGAGTGAAATGTAAGCACTAAAGTTATAAATCTTTTAAAAGAGAAGAAAGCATAGATGTGAATTTTCATAAGCATGGGCTAGACAATATTTTCTTTGATAAGATACCAAATTTGCAATTAATAAAAGAAAAAAAAGATGAACATCTTTCCAGCATAGTTAGGTTGATGAAAACCCTTTTCTACCTTTTCACCATTAGTTCCATTTGCTTTTATTGCAGCAAGCTTCTAGACTTGATGTGTTGGAACTATTTATTAAGCAACTTGGCTTAAGATGCCTACAAATTATGTATATGACATTCTGGAGAAGGGAAGACCATAGCTACAGAAACAAAATCCTTGGATGCCACCTTGAGTTGGGAAGATGAATTGACTGCACAGGAGGCCACGGAAACTCTCAAGGTGGTAGTCTATTCTGCACTTGATTGTGCAGGTGCAGGATGGTGTTAATTTGTCAGAACTCACAGAAGTACACACCCAAAAGTGTAAGTGATACTATGTGTAAATTATATCTGAAAAAACCTGACATCGAAAATCAGCTGGATCAACAACATCTTTGTCTCACTTGTGGGTGAAAGATGGAGGATAAAGGCAACCCATGCCAGCTGTCAGAATAAGATATACAATATCCCAAAGCCCAGGACTTACTGTCATGCATATGATCTCGGAGGACCACACAGTACCATCTTTCCTCTCCATGCCTTCATCCTCCCAGAAGCACAGGACAGCTCTTATCTGGACTGAGACCTTCATTACCATGGAGATTGATATGACAATCAGCCCTCTTAAATATAATTTCTCCAGTGAGTTTGCAATGAATCCTTTTAGAAAGTATTCCCTTAGTGGCTTTCTACTTCAAGAGAAGAAAGGAAATCTAAAGACAGATATGTTAATAGTCACATTCTTCAGCAAGAAATGTCACTTTGGTGCCTTGTGAGATTAGAAGTCATGACCGTAAGCACACACACACACACACACACACACACACACACACATAGAAAGCTTCATCTCTATTTTATGTAGGTGGTCCAAGTATAGTTTATAAGAGTCAGCAGATTCAGAGAGCCAGGAAGAGCAATGTTAGGTTATCTGAACATATCTCAGAGGACCCAGGAATGAAATTCCATCTGGTCGACCAAAATTTTTCTGCTCAGGGAAAAATCCAGAGAGATCGGTCTGCAGACACCATAGCAGATTAGTCAGTTTAGGCTGCATCTTCCCTCCAGCAAAACAAGAGACCCTCATTGAATACATAGATAGCAAAATATGAGTCAACAACACATGAGTAGTTGAAGAAGGGCAGATAATTGAAAATAGGCAGGTAGTCACCATGTTATGGCTGTGTACATCTTAAGACTTGATTTTTAAATTAGTGTTTAGCAAATATCATCACACTTGTTTCATGCCTGGCACTGTATCATATGTATACAGCTATCAAGCTTTAGCCTATTGAAAACAACATTATAGGAGTAGGTATTATAATTATTTCCATACTAAAATGGAGGTGAGTAAGTGACTTTTGTAAAATCACAAAGCTGGTAAGTAGCAATGTCAAGCCCCTCCTGCCCCTCATGGCTTCTCCTGTGTCCTCTCCTCCCCTGTGTGTGGGCCTGCTGAGCTGGCCAACCAACCTGGCTCCCTCCCCAGGCCCCAGGGGTGGGCAGACTGCCCTGAGAAGGCAGGGAGGGGAGGGCTGGCCCAGCTGGCGGGTGGGCAACGATGCCAAACTTCTGTGGGGTCCGAACTGCATGTGGAAGAGCACGCAGTCGGACCTGGCCTTCTTTACATTCCTGTGGGAGGAGGCCAGATGCCAGAAGTGGGTGGAGAATTGTAGGAGAGCAGACTTAGAAGATAAAACACCTGTTCAATTGAATAAACATTATTGACTATGTTCCAAATACTTTGAAACATCCATGATCTGTAGAACTGGTCCTTGTAGGGTAGATCTTGGAGATAATGCAATACCAACAATAGTTTATCTTATCCGTCATTTGAACAATCCACATAGTAGACACAGAAAACGAATAGAAAAATTGACTGACGATGCAATCAGGACAGAGAAACAGAAAAAAATTGATGCAACTTCTGAATGGGAACAAAAACATAAAGAAACAAACAACAGCAGTGCTCAGAACCCAGTACAGAGGGAGCTGACCAGCATGATGAAGACGTTTGCCTTTAACCCCTGAAGAGAAAGAAAACAAAGAATACCTAAAGTCTTTATTTGAAACTTTGATTCTTATGGGAAAACAAAACATACCTCAGGATGGGCATGAGGCTGATGAAATCCCAGAAGTTCTCTTTACTCCTGATAACTTTCAGGCACTGTTGGAATTCCGGGTGAATTCTGGTGAAGATGTCCTGAGAAAGCGCTTTGAGACCACAGCAGTTAACACATTGTTCTGCTCTAAAACACAGCAGAAACAGATGCTAGAGATCTATGAGAGCTGCATTCAGGAAGAAATGCTTAGGGAAGTGAGAGACTCATACTTTTTTTCCATTATCACCGATGATGTGGTGGACATAGCAAAGGAAAAGCATCTACCCGTGTTGGTGAGGTTTGTTGATGAATCTCATAACCTGAGAGAGGAATTTGGGAAAAATCTCCAGGGACCAACTTCTGATGTTTGCTTTGCAGCCAGTAGCTTGACTGCCATGCTACATTCTCTCAATGAAGTGATGGAAAATATTAAAGTTTATCATGAATTTTGGTTTGAGGAAGGCACAAATTTGGCAAACAAACTTGATATTCAGATGAAACTTCCTGGAAAATTCCATAGGGCCCAGCAAGGTAACTTGGACTCTCAGCTAAGCTGTGAAAGTTACTACAAAGAAACTCTAAGTGTTCCAACAGTGGAGCACATTATTCAGGAACTTAAAGATATATACGCTGAACAGCACCTCAGAGCTCTTAAATGCTTATCTCTGGTACCTTCAGTCATGGGACAGCTCAAATTCAACACATCAGAAGTGATTTACCCAATCCTGACACATTCTCAGCTGAGCTTCATTGTTGGAGAATCAAGTGGAAACAAGACGAAAAGATATAGAGCTTCTGTCCATCATTTATGAATACTGCCATCTTCCTACATCAAGTTTTTCCCTAATGTGTGTGCCTTGCTAAAAGTGCCGTGTATTCTTCCCATGATGAAGGTTGAGAATGAGCATTATGAAAACGGATGAAAGCATCTCAAAACATACTTGAACACTTTGACAGACCAAAGATCAAGTAATGTGGCTTTATTAACATAAATTTTGATATAAAACACGATCTGGATTTAATGGTGGACACATATATCACACTCTACACCACTAAGTCAGAGTTTCCTACAGATAATTCAGAAACCATTGAAAATACCTAAGAGACTTTTTAAATGGGCTTTGTCTTATGTGGAAGAAAAGCTATAAGATGTTGTGTGCCACTTAATCACTGAATATCTTTGCCTCTAGGCCTCTAGTTGAATATATTAACCATTGATGATCCGCTTATTTAAATGGCCCCAGTTTGAACTCTCTTCTTCCAAAAAATGGCATTGGAAGTGCCATGCTTTACCTGTGAATTATCTCTGCTAGTGGCACTCTGAAATTGCTTTAGTTAAGTCATTCTAGACACAACATGTAGTATCACTGTAGATACAGTTGTTAGGTATTGAGTTACCAGTTTTTTGAAAAAATGAAATTTGAGGAGGTATGGAAGAAAGGAATACATTTTATATAATGTTATAATGAATCCCACTATTGACTTTTGACTAGTAGAAGTTGTAAGTATAGTTTAAAAATCTGTTATAACAGCCATGGGGAGACGGAGGCAGGAGGATCTCAGGTTCAAGCCTGGGCTATCCAGCAAGACCCTGTCTCAAAAAAACCAAGGACTGGGATGGTATCTCAGTGGTAAATGCTTGCCTAGCATACACAAGGCTCTAGTTTCCCTAACAACAATGAAAAAAATTTATAAAATCTGTAAAGAACGATTAAAGGAATTACCAGAGAGTGAATTGTGAGCTCACCAAAGATTCAGTGTAGACCTGGTCTTTATCAAATGAAATTAAAGGAACAAGTTGCAGCTCAAATTGGAGTGGAAGGGCCTGCATTGTAGCTCTATACCTGGTTGTTGCTGTTTACATTCCTTTGTTGAGCCTACATTTTCATAAGGTTTTCATCAGATAAATGTTGGACACTTCTGCTTCAAGACAGAATTTATGCCATCCGTACAGGCAACTGGCTTGTCTGTTCCGTCTTTTTTCCATGATTATACCTACTGCCTCATCTTGACTTGTTAGAAAAACCTACAGAAATAAATACTTTGTGGTTTATTTAGAAATAATACAGAAAGAATTGTTGATATTTTTGGTGAAGAAAATCAATTTTGTATAGTTTATTTCAATCTAAATAAAATGTGAATTTTCATTTAAAAAAGATTTGAAACTAATCAGTCCAGGTCCATCATCCTGCTCTTCACTACTATGCTGCCTTTACATGTTTACATTAAAATGCTTTGCATACTTATGTGCACAAAAATAGGTAAGGGTATTAATAATTAAGATCTATAGATGAAAAGATGGAAAGATGGATGGATGGATGGATAGATGAATAAATAATTGAATTAATGCAAAAATCAAAAGAAAGGAGTAAAAAGGATGTATAAGTGGATGAATGGAAGGAAGGCAGGAAGAATGAATGAGTAAATAGACATATGAATGGAGGGACAGAGAAAGAACAGAGGATAAAAGAGGTTAGTAGATACATGAATGGATGGATGGTTCCATTGAAAAAGGGATGGATGGATGGATGGATGAATAGATGGATGGATTGATGATGATTGGCTACAGATGGAAAAAGTGATTGAAGGAGGCAATAAAAAGGGATGGTTGGAGGGAAGTATACAGGAAGAAGGGAATGAGAGGGAAAATGGATGAATAAAGGAAAGGAACAAATGGAACAAAAAATAGAGGTAGAAATTGAGTAAAAGAGAATAGGTGTCAGAATTGAGACAGGAGGGGCTGAATGAATGGAAGATAGATAAAAAGGTAAATATATGAGCTAAATATTTACTGCTGATATGTTTTTTAACTTGAAAGTATGAAAACAAGGGAATAGTACAACAAATGAAAACCACAAAACTCTAGGTTTAGAGCAACTCACAATACTAAGCACTTAAAATTTGACATTTTTCTTAATGCAGTATCAATGAGTTTTGAAGTCAACAGATCAAGGCCTTGATTAATCCACATTTTTGAAGAAAAAGAGGGAAAGGAGTGGAGAAAAAGGAGTAGGTGCCAACCAAAAGACTGTTACCACAGAATATATTATTTGTCTCAATAAACAATCCTTGCCTCTCAGGTCAAAATAATGAGTGGTGAACATCAAAGTAGTGAAAAAACATCATCAAACCTGGAACAAAGATCTAGGGTCAGAGAGGAAATGGCCAAGCCAGGAAGAACCAGTTAGCCTTGGCTTCTAGAGCTTCAGTTCCTATCAAGGAAGGTCCTACTACAAAAGATCTGGGAGAGCACAGTACAAGGATAGACACTGGAAGTAGAAAAGTGCTTAGATTAAACCTTGCATGGCCGGCACTGCAGATCCAAAATGTTGCAGAGCTGATGTTCACCTATGGGTGGACAGTTAGGAGCAGTGACTACTATTTGATTTCTAAGTTGTAATTTAATATATATTAAGTTGTAGATGTATGCATTCATATACAAAAAAGCCATAAAGCACATTATTCTTGTTGCAGTAGGAAACCATGTTACCCATGGGTGCTCAAACATATCAGCCATACTGCTATATTTGCTAAAGACAATTTGAAGGAATACTGTACCTCTATCTTTAGGATACTCAGAGAGAAGATGATGCACAGTCTAACAAAATAACCATAATTGAAATTTTGTGTAATATTAAGCTATCTGTGTCACATCAGTTAGCTTTTGCTGCTTAACAATCTGCTCCCAAATGAACCAGCTTTGCAAGACAATGATTATTAACTTGTGATTGCAGGGATTAATTGGATGGGTCTTCTGGTCTAATCTGGCTCAGCTGACCTCAGTGGAGCTTGCTTAGGTGTCTGTAGTCAGCTAGTGGGCTGATTAATCACTTGGTAATCCAGAGGCCTTTTTAACATAGCTGGCACTCTGTTTGCCAGGGCAATACAGGTGACCAGGCCATATGTCTCTCTCCATTCAACAAGGTAGCACAGACTTCTTCAAATGGCAGTGGTTGAAAGATTCCAAAAATTGCAAGTAATAAGCCCTAATATATAGCACTGTCCAAGCCTCTGCTTACGTCATGTTTGCTAATGTCCCACTGGCCAAAGCAGGTCACATGGCCAATACAGACTCAAGTCACAGAGAGAAATGAGCTCTGCCTTTTGAGGAGAAAGAGATGCCAGGTCACATTACAAGGGAGGCATGGAGGAGAATCTGTGGTAATTTTTCTTCTTTAAATTTTTTTATTCTTTTTTTTCTTTATTTTTTTAATTTTTATTTTATTCATATGTGCATACAATGTTTGGGTCATTTCTCCCTCCTTCTCTGTGATAATTTTTCTAATCTGCCACTTATACCAGTGATTTGGTATATATCATTTATATGTGTAGAATCACTAATTAAGATACAAAGTAAATCCAACTCTTTGTAAGCACATTCAATTATTCTCTGTTCCAGTGTATTTTTACAGTTTGGTTTTTATAGAACCCATCTGAGATTTGATGATCTCTACACCTTCTCTTTTAAAGATGCACATGCATATTGGCAAATTTCTTCCTCAAATGCAGGTTTACAAAATGAGGAACATGTTGTGAAATAACTGGTCTGTACTCCTCAAAGATGTTATGGAGATTCAACTTGATACAAATACAGCCATGTTATGTTCTAACAGCCATTATGATGACAAGTAATCCTTGTCAGTTTTTCCTGGTATCTCCAGCAAACCATGAGTAGAGAAAACCATTAGGGTAATATGTGGAACTTTCCAGCCAAACCTGGCTGCTGTGATGGGCCTGACGTGATATTATCCTAGGACAAACCAGGTGCCTTCCAGACAGGATGAAGTCACTTTTGTCTTAACGCATATACTTGCCTATCCTTCTGACCCAGATTGTAGGCATCCAGTTAGTCCTGCTGCTACCTAGGAGCACACTTTTGTCTGTTAGTATCCCAATAAATCTCACTTTATTGTCATTATGCGCCTGTCTGCTTCTTTCTTGAGTCTCAGTTCACCTTGGGACTGACTGGTTCTCCCACTCTAGGAGCAGAGTGTTCTGGAACAAATGTTAAAGCCTAAAGACAGAAAGACTAAGAAATTATTCCAGATTAAAAGGGACTGAAGAGATATGTCAACTAAATGTGGCATAGGATCCTAGATTGTGAAGACACAACAACTCTAAGTTGTCCAACATATGGAGTCCCTGGGTTTAATCCTCAGCACCATAATAAGTAAGTAAGTTAATTAACTAATAAAATGATGTAAGTGATATTGATATTGTGTAGGCTGCATAATGATGCTACAAAGATGTTTACATCTTTATCCAAGGTTACATGAACATGATACCTTATAAAGCAAAAGAGGTTTTGCAGATGTGATTAAATAAGGTCCTTGAGGAAGGATGTTATCTGGGATTTGGGAGGGAAGGGGACTAAACATAATTGCAAGATTCCTTGTAAGAGGGAAGCCACAAACGGGGATGGGTGGCTCAGGCCTGTAATCCTAGCTTCTCAGGAGGCAGAGCTAGGAGTACTGAGGTGTGAAACCAGTTCAGGGCAAATAGTTCATGAGACCCTATCTTGAAAAATCCCATCACAAAAAAGTGTGGCTCAAAGTGTTGGCTCTGAGTTCAAATGCTAGCACCACACACACAAAAAAGCCACAGTGTTCAAGGAGGGGAAAGGTGATGGGAGAAGGAAACAAGAGATTGAACTGCTGTGAGGGTTTGAACAGGAGCTAGGGAATGTGGATGGTCCTGGAAGCTGAAACAGGTGCCAGATGAATCTATGTGAGCCAGCAAAAGGATCTGAGACCTGCCAACACTTTGAGTTTTGGTCTCTGATGTCCTGAACTATAATAGAATAAAGCTGTATTGCTTTAAACAACTATATTTGTACGGACATTCTATAGTGCCACCGGGAAACTCACACAGATGTTAACAGTAATGGCAAAAGTGCATATGAGCTGTGGATGAGATACTTATACCAATATTAGATTTTCTTGTTTTGATAACTATACTGTATGTAAGGGTAAGCCCTTGTTTTTAAACACTGCACTGTAAAGTCAATAAGTGTAACTAGGCATAAAGTCTCTAATTCTCTTTCCAACGGTTCAGGGAAAAAATAGATGTACGTGAATGTACTTATTTATACACGTTTAATGACATACATTATACTTGTGTGCATATATGCTATATTGCATATAACATACAAACATATGTGAAAGATGCACATCTATATCTTTTTGGGACATATTCAGATCTTCTACAAAGATATGCAAAATATGCAAATACATAGTTATTCACATGATATACCCATAATTCAGATTTACATATTGCATAAGATATATAAAACCAAAACAAATGTGTACATATTTACTGAAAGAGAATGATAAAGCAAATGGAGAAAAATGTAATTGAGTAATAAATTTCAGTAAACTGTTTAAGGGTAGCTCATTTTTATTATTCTTGCAGTTTTTACGAAAATTTTAATTACATCAAAATACAATGTTTCCAAAAAACAATTTGGAAACCTTGGGAAACTAGAAAAATCAATTACAGGACTTATGAGTAGCCTGAGGTCTAGCTCTGAACCCCAAGTCAAGAATGCCTGGACTTTATGTCATCACAGAAGTTATGAGAAGGAATCAATTTAACAACCAGCATTTGTCTATACATTTCTGTAGGTCTGAAGGGAGATTACCACGTCTGGGTGGACAGTTAGGGAGATATTCCTCATGCTTCATTCCCAGGGTGTATTAAGCTACAATTCACTGCAATGAACACTTCCTTCTAAAAAATGCAGACTCAATGACCTTTGTAAATCCATTTGCCATAGGGTAGGATGGGACCTGATGGGGTTGAGAAAAATGTAGTGTGCCCCCTTCCCTGGGCCAAGTCACCATTCTTGTCTCTAAATGTATCTGTTCCCTGGCTTATGTGATGTTCTGCTCTATCTGGACTATGTGGAGTGGGCACCACAGAAGAGCAACTATGCAGATGTGCTAGAGCTGGGGTTTGAAGGATCCAATTGCTTGAACCTAAGATGATTGCCAGATTTTCGCAGTACTGAGGATTGAACACAGCACCTCCAGCATGGTAGGCAAATGCTCTATCCCTTGACCATGTCCCTAACCTTTTTGTTTATATTTTGTTTTTGAGATAGGGTCTCACTGTCTTTGCTCAGGATGGCTTTGAATCGGAGATTCTCCTGCCTCTGCCTTCAAAGTAGCTGGCATTACAGGAAGGTACCACTATGCCTAGTTTAACTGCTAAATTTTGATTATGAATTTTTCCCTTTCCAATATTTAACTTCTTCAAGGAAAAGGCACAATCTTAAACTTTATTTGCATATCTTATTTCAACTGACATGATATAAAATATCAGCAGATATTTGTGTGTGAAATTAGAAACCTAAGAAATCATGTTGCATATAAAATATACAAACCCTTAAAATCCATAGAAAATACAAATAGTACATATTGTGTTTTAGGAAGATTAGTGTTGTATCTTATTTTGTACTTGGAATAACAAGAGAACATTATCATAAATGTGATTATATTCTAGTTATAACTTTTGATTTCAGTTTTAGAATTTATAAATTCAGATCAAGTGTTTCAAGAGAAACACTATATTTGCTGGCATAATCACCACCTCTACATTTTCAAATCATACCCTTTCTCACATGTACCATGATTTTTTATGTCCCTGTAGCTCCATCTCCCCATATTTAAATAACATATTTGACAATATGTTATTATTATGTTATATGTTGTTATTATGTTATTATGTTATATTTATAATATAACATATTGTTATATTTGACAATATGTTATTATGTTATATGTTGTTATTATGTTATATGTTGTTACCCATAGCAAGGAAAAAGCAACAGCAGAAGGAAATAAAAGCTTGTTAGAAAATAAGTAAATATAAAAAAGTGGCTGCTTCCAAGCTATAGAGGTTTTCTGTTTTGCTATACATTTCAGTCAATCACCTTCTAAACTCCTTCTAAACATTTAGATATTCTCAGTCGAAGAAAAAAGATTCTTTGATTCTGCCTTCCTAGAAGCCCTGTGTTTTCTAGGTCATACAGCCTTGTTTCTATCCAGTTTCCTAACCTGCACTTGCTCATCATAGTTCTCTGACCAGGAACACAGGACCAAGAGGCTGGCCTTTGGTTATGCCGTCATTTAAATGATTTCCTCCTGACCTTAATCCACACAGGTAGATCTGATACGCAACCTGATCCTACTACCTTCTCATTACTCCCCCAACTGTAGTCAGGCTTGCTGTCTTCCTTTGCTTTGAGCACAAAGTTGGTTCCACTGAATGGATAGGTATGGCCCAGCATCATGCTCCAGTTATTCACCAACCTTGTACTTCTCTCACCTTTTATTTAATAGAGATGTTATAGTCAGCTTTCCATCACTGTGACAAATATTTCTACTTACAAATATGAAACAGTTAATTTGGCTCAAAGTGTCAGAGATTTCAGTTCATATCATTTAGCCTTGTTGCCTTTGGGCCTGTGGTGAAGCAGCACATCATTGCAAAGAACATCGCAGAGGAACTCACTCATCTCACGGCAGCCAGGAAGCAATGACAGAGAGAGGAAGAGGTTTGGGTCCTGATAGCCACTAAGTGCATGCCCTTGTGGGCCTAACTTCATCTCACTGGTCCCCACTTCTTAAAGTTTCAAACACCTCCTAAGAGTTCCACAGGCTGGAGACCAACGTTGCAACAAACAGACCCTCTGGGGACATTCAAAATCCAAACTATAATGGGTGGTTGGTCAGGTCTGTCTTTCCCAGAGGATTTGGTCTTGAGAAGAAGGACTCAATTATGCAATCTGGGTCCCCTATTTTTACATGTTGGGCAAACACAGGGGAGCTGCTCTGTCTCCTGTACTACCCATCCAGGCAGCACTAAGTCCTGTCTCTATTCACAGGAACCAAGTGTAGACATCTACTCTTATATTCTCCACAAGCCCAGACTAACCTTAATCTGCAAGGCAAAACAAACCATGTACTCTCAACAACCTCTCTACTGAGTCAAGAAAACTCTCAATGTGGAGCCAGTTATTACAGAAATCCACAGTAGGGGGAAAACAACTTTGATTGGACTGAACACATGCCTCCTTTACCCTGTCATTAAAAGAAAAATGCTTCTTATTTGGTATTTTAACTTATGAAATCAATTCAGATTTTATGGTAAATGAAACAAAGCCAATTGGTGTATTTAAAACAATGCCCCCCTCCAGGCACCTCATCCTCCCACACACATAGTCCCCTTCAAAGACCCTTTCCTGGTTCAAACATATGCACATACGTGAACACATGTCTCTGAGGCATTGTCTCTATTTTTATTGGGATAGAATATATTTGACATAGAATTTATTATCTTAACCATTTTAAGTGTACAGTTTGGTGACATTGAATTCATTCACATTATTGTAAAACCATCACCATCATCCATCCTTGAGAACGGTTTAACTATAATCATATAATGACAACTCCTTCTGTCCCTTTGTCCTAGCCTGTGGAAACCATTGTTCTCCTTTGGGCTCTATGAATTTAATCACTATAGGTACCTTATATAAGTAGAATCATATGTTTTTATTCTCTTTTTCTTTGGCTTTACTGCAGTTTGAACTCAGTGCTTCACATTTGTTAGGTAGGCATTGTACCACTTAAGCCACATCTACGGCCCTTTTGATTCTGATTATTTTAACTTGTTGCTCGGGCTGAATTCAAACTATGATCCTTTCAATCTCAGTCTTTCAAGTAGCTAGTATTATAGTCATGAACCCCCAGCACCCAAATTAATTTCTATCTTTTTGTGTAAATCATTTCACTTAGCATAATGTTCTCACGCTCTCTCACGTTGTAGCATGTATGAGAATTCCATTCCTTTTTTAGCCTGAGTAATAGTCCATTGTTTGGATATAACATTTTGGCTTACCCATTCATCCATTTAAGAACACTTCAGGCAATTCTATATCTTGGCTATTGTGAATAATGCCACCACGAACATGGTATCCAAGTGTCTGCCCCTAATTTCAAATCTTTTTTGTATATACTTCAAAGTAGAATTGCTTTGCTGAGTCATCTTCAGAACAAATGGACAAAATTCACAATTGTGTTGTTTTTATTGTTCAGTAATATAACTGTTAAATTGCATATCACAGTGCAGTGATATGTAAAATAGTATGTCCAGTGGAGGTACCTCAGCTATATTATTCCCAGAAAATATAGTGCTTGGGGATACAAATCAATTCATTTATCCAGTGACTCATTCAGTCAGCAGGTGTCTGATGTCTGATTGGCAGAGGCAACATCTTGTAACTGTGGGACAGCTACAATGGAGACTGGGATTCCACACTTACATAATGGGTGCCAGATTCTACCACAATTGGCAGAGATGGGTTGTAAGGCTAGGCCCCTGCAACCTCTGCCAATTACCTCCTCCAATCTATTCTCTCCTTTCTAGAGAAGATAAAAATATTGGGCTTAAGACTAGTCTTCAGGGAGTTTGAATTCATTAAAATGAAACAGGAACTAGAACTATTCTGACTCTTGAGTACAAAGGTGAATCCAATTCTGTCTATAAATCCTTGTTACCCACTGTGTGAGCTCAGGTTCCTCAGGTGTCGCTGTTAAGGTCAATATTGGTCTATATGCATTTGATTAGGGCAGAGCCCTGTGAGTGTCCAGGAAGAGGTGGTGAGAAAGTAGGATAGACAAGTAGAAGCACAATAACAGGCAACTTTGACCAGTCTCAGTTGATAGCGTTGGGAGCTTTGGAGCACCATTTACATCTCATTCCTCCAAAGGAAAGCCTTTTCTCATGTCTGCACTGTCAGGCAGGGACCAGTGGCCACCTTGGGGATGTGATTGCCAAGCCACTTCTGGTGCTGAGATCTTGCTGTGCAGTTGCCTGATTACAAACCCCTAAGGTGGCTACAAGTATAGTTGTTAGAGTCAAAGCTGGTATAGAATACACAGCAGCATGGGATAGGTCCCAGGAATAGTCATAGATATTGCCACGTTCTGTCACCTGCTGCACTAGAGGACTTTGACTCTTTGTGTCACCATAATTACCAGATGGTTCAGCATCAGAACACAAAGTAAGGCCACTTCCACTAGCCTGCCCTCCAAGGAACCCACTTCATCCAAATAGTCACGCAGAGAATGATGGACACAAGATGACATCAGTGTAGTTTCTGTTTTATTAAGACTGATGTTGAAACATAAAAATTACATCTCGTATCATCAAGGAACTAAATGTTCTTCTAGAAGATATAAGCATAGTTTTTAATTGCAAAACTGTATTTAAAATGCAGGCACAGTGATACAGGTGCACAATTACAGCACTTAGAAGGCAGAGACAGAAGGATCATGAGTTTTAGACTAAGCTGAGCTACACAGGGAGATTTTATTTCAAAGAAAGAAGGCCTGGAGAAGTAACTCAGTGGTAGATTTCTTGATTAGTGTGCATATGGTCCTGGGTGGGTAAACCTACTACTGAGGGCAAAAAAAGAAAGAAAAAAAGAAGATTTTGTATTTAAGCCTATTAAATGAAACTTTGTCTAAACTATATAATACCCTTAGCTCTTTACTCAACTAAAGTTCTCTTAGTATACTCAATGCTTTCCTCAGAACTTGACAGCATGACTGCACATAACACGTGCTAGTCAGTATTATCATAGGGCACATCCTTAGAGTCTATAAAGACACTAAGAGAAACTGCATCTTGGACTCACAGTCCTATTATTACTGTACTTGTTCATCTTTGAAGTGGTTTCTATCATTTTCTGTCATCTCCATACAATGCACTGTCAACACATGCTGCTAGTGGTGTCGTCCTTTGCTAGTAGCTTATGTTCTAAGAATTATGATACATTTCTAATCTGTCATTTTAAGAAAGGGTATTGCTATGTGCTACATGGTCCAGACTGGCCTGGAGCTTTCTGTGTATTTCAGGATGGCCTTGAACTCATCATTCTAAGTGCTAGTATTATAGACATGAACCACCATGTTGGGTACTCCTACTCTGTCTTTGAATTAGAAGTTGACCCTACCTGAGCAAGGGACAATTTGGTAAGTAAACTGCATCATCAGAAATGCCTGACATTCAAGCCAGCTCCTTTCCTCTGCTCAGACTTCAAGTCCTTATTCTGGTTTATCCTTCAATCTGAAGTGTTAAACTTGAGAATTACATTTTAGATATAAGGATGATGATGCTAGATATATTTTCACTGAGAAACACAGTTAAGGCCCAGATAATGAGATCTTATTATTCAGGACAAAAAAATTGGACGGGAAAGGAAGGATATGTATTCTATAATGTAATAAATGAAAAGAAATAGGAATGGCCATCAGCCCACAGTTCAACATATTAGAAACAGATCATCTGTCAAGTTTTAAACTAAAAATGACTTTTATGAGGGCTTCTGGGGCTTCAGGTAACAATATATTTTCATTGTCTATGTTCAAATTCCATCACCTGAGAACTTTAACTTTAAAATTCAGCTCTTCAATTTGGTCGATAAGACAGAACTGTCAGCTAGACAATCTGCCCTGGATACAGCAGGTTTTTTTGTTTATGTGTTTGTTTACTTAACACTGAGTGAAGCCCTTACTTAGTAAGAATTGATACCCAGGCAGGATGTGTCACCAGCAGTCTGAAGCTGGTCTATATCCTCACAGTCCAATAAGCTATGGCCAGAAACATTATTACAGAATATTGTGGCTTTCCTGAAGACAGGACTCACCACCAAAGTATGTTCTTATTTTCCTCTGATGAAGCAGACACAAAATAAAACAAAACAAAACCACAGCCACTTCTGCATTTACTATTAACTTTCTCCTCTGGGTAGCTTTCACAGCTTGCATTCTACATACTTTTCTAAAGCATATTTTTCCTGATTTCTTATCAGGTGTCCCCTCATTTTAACATTGATGTGTTACTCACAATCCTTTAAACCCATGGTTCACAAAACTGATTAGGCCTGTGCAGCCCTTTAATAGAAATAGAGAACTCATTTTCCTCTTCTGACATGGCCTTCCTAAATAACATGTTCACCGTTATTTGGAGTTTTTTAATGAATCGAACACTAGAGTATCAAAGGTAAGTAACAACACAGCCATATCTCATTTCATTGTAGCTTGCTTAGTATACTTTGTGCATACTGCACTTTTTACTAACTGAAAGTTTGTGGCAACCCTGCATCCAGCAATTCTATCCCCACAATGTTTTCTGATAACATGTGCTCACTTCATGCCTCCCTGTCACATTTTGATAATTCTTGCAATATTTCAAACTTTTTACTATATATATATACTAATATATATTTCTTATGGTTATTTATGATCAGTTTTTTGTTTTGTTTGTTTGTTTTTTGAGATAGGATATTCCTGTTTACACTAGGCTGTCCTTGAGCTTGTGATCCTCCTGCTTCAGCTTTTAAGTACTGGGATTACAGTCCAGCACCACCATGCCCACTTCTCTTGTGGTCAGTAACCTTGGATGTTACTACTGTAGTAATTTCAGGAGTTCTGTGAACCACAACCAAATAGGACTATGAAATCAATAATCTTGTGTGAATTCTCAGTGCTCCCAAAATCAGTCACTCCCCTTTCTGTCTCCCTCCTACTAAGCCTCCCTATTCCCTGATGCACAACAATATTGAAATTAGGCCATTTAATAGAACTACAGTGGCCTTGAAGAGTTCAAGTGGAAGAAATGGTCATGTATTTCTCACTTCAAATCAAAAGTCAGAAGTGCTAAATGAATAAAATATGACAGAACCCAGACTGACCAGAAGCTGGGCATATGGTAACAGTTAATCAAGTTGTGAGTGAAAGAAAAAGTTCTTGAAGGAAATTGAATATTCTCTGCCAGCAAACACATAAATGCTGGGAAAGCAAAATAGTCTTATTGCTGATACAGAGAAAGTTCTAGTGGTCTGGAAAGAAGATCAAATCAATCACAACACTCCCTTAGTTGAAGCCTAGTCCTATGTTCTGTAACAGGTTCAACACACCTTAGGTGAGAAAACACTGTTTGCAACATGGTTCATTTTAACATTTTAAACCCACTGTTGAGATGTACTACTTGGATTGCTTTTAAAATATTACTGGTTGTTGGCAAGAAACTTGGTCACCCCAGAGCTAATAGAGAAGTGCTAGGAGATGAATGCTGTTGTTGTGCTTTTTAAAACAGCATCCATTCTGTAGCCCATGGATGAAGTGCAATTTTGACTTAATATTTAAGCAATATATTTTGTTAGGCTATAATTTCTATAAGCAGTGATCCAGCTGATGGATCTGGACAAGGTCAACTGAGAACTTTCTGGAAGGGATTCACCATTCTAGAGGCCATTAAGAACATTCAAGGAGAGAGGGGGCAAGATGGCAGATGGTTGACATTCCTACAATCTAGTGGTGACCAACTACCCCAAAAAAGGAAGATCAGAAGACCCCAAAAGGCACCTACTGGGTACAATAACCATCGAGAAGCAAAGCCCTCTCTGAATCCACAAATAGAGAAACAACTAAACATGAGAAGAATGGGAAGAATCACTAACAACTCAGCACTCAACACTCAATCCCTCACCCATGTAGTTGCCATTCAGCTCCAGGCTCCATTACTCTGTGCTTAGTGCTGCTTCCTCGTACACACAGGTACTCGGAGCTCTACACATCCCTCTAATATAGGACCTGCTACCCTCACCCTGAAACTCCAGGGAAGCCAATTCCCCTGTGTGAACAGGTCCCAATGCTCCTGCTTCACCACAGGTAACAGAAGGTGCAAGACAGCAGGCTGTGTTTCTCCGGCAACAGTGCCTCAGAACTGAGCTCCTGAAGCCCATGTGGGAGATTGGGCAGGGAACCTTTATTGCCTGCAGGCTTTGTTTCCTAAGCTGGAGGCAGCAGCATGGGACTGAGATTCCTGAAGCCCATGCAGGAAATTGGGCCCCAAAACTCCTGCTGCCTGAAGGCTTTGTTCTCTGTCACCTGCAGCAACTGTGTGGGTCCTGGAAGACCACACCCAAACACAAATAGACCCCAGGACCTCCACTGCCTTGTGGGTGCCAGACAATTCAAGCCTCTGGCCTTGCTGCCCCACAGGTACACACAACTTGATACACAGTTCCAGGAGACTACCATCACACACCCAGTTGAACCCCAGGCTCCAGATCTTGCTAATCTGCTGGTGCCAGGAGAATTCCATCCCCATAGAGTACTGATACTCAACATTCTCCACTGTTCCTGAAAGTAACAGAGCTTGTATTCTGTAGTCAAAGGGCAAGAATGCCAAATTGCCCATGGAGGGGAAGAAATCTGGTACTCTGCAGGCAGCACCAGAAGTACTGTTCCCCCAAGATACAGAGAAGCCCAGCACTTCACACTGCATGTCCCTTCAGGAGAGTCACATCTCTCTTGTCCAAGAGCAGGAATCCTAGCTTCTACACCAAGTGGAAATCTGTTGCCCTTCTGGAACTAGGAGGCCTACACCCCAGACTGCAAAGAGACCCAGCACTCCCTACTGCAACTACAGGAGAGCCTCTGGGCTCCCATCAGAGAGAGGGTACTCCAGCCCCCTCACTGAGGGGAGAAAGGAGACAACTGGCATCAGAACAAAAACCCTGCAAGGAATAACATATCCAGCATGCACCTCTCTGAGAAACACTGCTGGAGCTCCAGAAGTAAAAAAATAAACTCAAAACACTATCTACAGGGAAAGGAGAGGTTAAAATCATAACCAATAACAACTGCAGATGCATAAATCTCAATGCAGAATGAAACAGCAAGACAACTGCTTCATCAAAAGCCAATTCCATCAGTAAAGATCCAAACACCTGCACAGACATAGGAAGAGCTATCAAATAATGAATTCCAAAAAACAATAGTAAAAATGACTAACGACCTCAAAGAAGAAACACAAAAGTTAGTATTTGACCTCAAAGAGGATGTGAATAAACAATTTAATGAATTCAAAGAAAATACAAACAGATGAATGAAATCAAGAAGACTATCCAAGACATGAAAGAGGAAATCAATAAAGATATGAAAACCCTGAAAAATAACAAATCTGAAATAAACAACTCAATAACCCAAATAAACATCACAACTGAAAGCCTGGAAAACAGAGTGGAGCAAGCTGAAAATAGAATACTAGGAATGGAAAACAAAGTAGAGGAATTAGACCAAACTGTAACAGATCACAAAAGAATGCTAAGAAATATGAATGGAACTTGCAAGATATGGACACCATGAAAAGACCAAACCTATGAATCATGGGTGAAAAAGAAGAGGAAATACAAATTAAAGGCATTAACAATCTATTCAATCAAATGATAGCAGAGAATTTTCCTAACCTTGAGAAAGAGAGAGTCATCCAGGTACAGGAAGCTTACAAAACACCAAATGGTCAGGATCAAACCAGAAACACACACATTCACATCACAACCAAAAACTCAGCATACAAAACAAAGAAAGAATTCTGAAAGCTGCAAAAGAGAAAAGACACGTCAAATATAATGGAACACACATTAGAATAACAGCCGATTTCTCAACTCAAACTCTAAATGCAAGAAAGTCATGGAAAGACATAATTCAGGCCTTGGAAGCAAGCAACTGTCAACTTAGACTAGTCTACCCAGCAAAACTATCCTTCCTAGATTGGAGGAGAAACCCAAATGTTCCACAAAAATAAACTCCAGCACTACTTAAGGAAGTAGTTGTTAAGTAAGAAGTTCTGTTTTCCTTACAGAAGCAGAAACTAAAATGAGACAGGGAGACTCAAGAAAGAATTAACCTTTTTGAGCAAGCAGGCCACTAAACAAGAAGTAGGTAAAACTGAACAACAGGAAAGCAAAAATGACTGGAAACAACAGGCATTCCTCAGTATTAACACTGAATGTAAATGGCCTCAATGCTCCAATCAAGAGATATAGAATAGAACACTGTATTAAAAATCAAGACCCAACCATATGTGGCTTACAAGAGACTCATCTAACAGAAATAAATACACACTGGCTTAGAGTCAAAGGGTGGACAAAAGTCCTCTAAGCAAATAGACCCCATAAACAAGCAGAAGTAGTTATACACATATCTGACAAGGTAGACTTCAGACTAGAATCAATCAGAAGAGACAATGAAGGTCATTTCATATTAATGAAAGAACATTTTCTCAAGAGGCAATATCTTTAACATATATACACCAAACACAGGTGTGTATAAAATTTCAATAATGTCCAGAAGAGCACAGATAGACACTAACACAGTGATAGTGAGAGATCCAAATACCAGAAGATAGACCATCCAGATAAAAGATAAGAAAGAAACTTCAGAGCTACTTCACACATTAGACCAAATAGACATAGTTGATATCTACAGAGTATTTCACTCAACAACTAGGCAATACACATTTTTTACTACAGCTCATGGAACTTTCTCCAAAATAGGTCATATTTTAGGACAGAAAGCAAGTCTCAACAAATTCAAGAAAACTGAAATAAACTCCCTGCATTACATCAGATCACAACAGAATAAAACGAGACCCCAACAACAAAAGAAACACCAGAAAATATTCAAATACATGCTATAAAAACAATGGGTGATGGAAATAATAAGGGAAGAAAGAAAAATTTCTTTGAATCCAAGGAAAATGAAAATAGAACATACCAGAATCTGTGGGACACAGAAAAGGCCATGCTAAGGGGAAAGTTTATAGCTGTATGTGCCTACATTAAAAAAAAAAACCAGAGACCTATGAAATAAACAAGGGCTGAGATTAATGAAATTGAACCAAACAAACTATAAAAAGAAAAATGTTGGCTCTTTGAAAAGATTAACAAGATCACCAAACCCTTAGATAACATGACAAAACTGAGGAAGGAAAACATCCAAATTAATAAAATAACAGAAAAAAAAGGGACATAACCACAAATAACAATGAAAACTGTAGAATTGTTAGAGAGTACTTTGAAATCTTATATTCAAGTAAACTAGAAAATGTAGACAGAATGGATAAATTTGTACATGCATATAATCAACCAAAATTGAACCAAGAAGATATTAACCACCTAAAAGTCCAATTACATGCAATGACATTGAAGCAGTAATAAAAAAAAAAACTCCCTACAAAGAAGAGGCCAGGACCTGATGGATTAAGGTCTGAATTTTATCAAAGTTTTAAAGAAGAGCTAACACCAATACTCCTCACACTTTTCCAGGAAATAGAAAGGAAAGGAGCACTACCAGACTCATTCTATGAAGCCAGCACTACACTCATTCCAAAACCCAATAAAAACGTAAACAGAAAAGGGAATTATAGACCAATATCTTTAATGAATATTGATGCAAAGATTCTCAACAAAATACTGGCAAACAGAATTCAACAACATGTGAAAAACATCATATACCATGACCAAGTTGGTTTCATTCCAGAGATGCAAGGATGGTTCAACATACATAAATCCATAAACATAATACAGCATATAAACAGAAGCAAGGACATAAACCACGTGAATAGATGCAGAAAAAGTCTTTGACAAAATTCAACACCCTTTCATGACAAAAGCACTGAAAAGACTAGGAATAGAAGGAACATTCTTCAATGTAATGAAGGTTATATATGACAAACATAGAGCAAACATCATACTAAATGGAGAACAACTGAAACAGTTCCCTTTAAAGACAGGAATGAGACAGGGCTGTACACCTTCCTCACTCCCATTCAATACAGTTTTGGAATTCCTAGCCAGAGCAAAAAGACAATAGGAAGAAATAAAAGTGATTCAAGTAGGGAAGAAGTCAAACCATCCCTATTTTCAGATAACATGATCCTATGACTCCAAAAACTCTACCAAAAATACTTAAAATCATAAACTCTTTTGGGAGTGTAGAAGGTTAGAAAATTAATATGCAGAAATCAGTAGCTTTTCTATATACCAACAATGCACAAACTGAGAAAGAAATGCAGGGAAACAATTCTATTTACAATAGCCTCAAAAACAATAAAATACAACATAATACATTTAACAAAAGTTACACAAATCCTTTTTAATGAAACTAAATCACTGAAGAGAGAAATTAAAGAAGACATTAGAAGATGGAAAGACCTTCCATGCTCATGGATTGGTAGAATCAACATAGTGAAAATGGCCATACTACCAAAAGCAATCTACATGTCCAATGCAATCCCTATCAAAATTCCAATGACATTCTGCATAGAAACAGAAAAAGCAATCATGAAATACATATGGAAACACAAAAGACCTTAAATAGCCAAAGCAATTCTGAGCAAAATGTCCAGTGCTAGAGGCATCACAACACCTGACTTCAAACTATAGTACAGAGCCATAACAATAAAAACATCATGGTATTGGCACAAAAACAGACAAGAAGACTGATGGATGAGATAAAAAATCCAGACACAAATCCTCTTATCTACAGACAACTGATCTTTAAGAAAGGAGCCCAAAACACACAATAGAGAAAAGACAGTATCTTTAACAAATGCTGTTGGGAAAACTGGATATCCACATGCAGAAGACCGAAAGTAGATCCTTGTCTTTCACCCTGTATTAAAGTCAATTCAAAGTGGATCAAAGAGCTTACTATATGATCTGAAACTTGAATCAGCTCCAAGAATCAGAAGGAAATATACTGGAACAAATAGGTATAGGGAACAACTTCCTAAACAGAACTCAAATGGCTCAGCATCTAAGAGAAAGAATGAACAAATGGGATTGCATCAAACTAAAAAGCTTCTGCACAGCAAAGAAAACAGTCACCAAATTCAAGACACAGCCCAGAGGACAGTAGAATATCTTTGCCAGCTACTCATCTGACAATGGACTAATATCTAGAATCTACAGGGAACTCTAAAAACTCAGCCCCCAAAGAATCAACATCCCAAATGAAGAAATCAACATATGAATTAAATATGGAATTCTCAAAGGAAGAGGTACAAATGGCCAGTGAATACATGAAGTGTTCAAATTCCCTGGTTATAAGAAAGATGAAAATAAAAACAACACTTAGATTTTATCTCATCCCAGTTAGAATGGCCATCATCAAAGGTAATAACAATGACAAATGCTGGTTATGATATGGCAAAACATGACCTCTTATACACTGTTGGTAGAAATGCAAATTCATACAACCACTATGAAAACAGTATGGAGATTCCTCAAAAGTCTACAGATAGAACTATAGCTCCTGGGCCTCTACCCCCCAAAACATAAAACAGGATACAGTAGAGACACCTATACACACATGTTCATCACAGCACTATTCACAATAGCCAAGCTCTGGAAACAACTCAGATGCCCTACAACTGATGAATTGATCATGAAATTGTGGTATGTATAGTCAGTGGAGTATTACTCAGCCACAAGGAATAAGGACAGGGGGTTGAAGGTAAATGGATGCAATTAGAGGACATCATGTGAAGTGAAGTTAGCCAGGATCAGAAACACAAAAGATGCATGTTTTTTCTCATATGTGGGAGATAGATCCAAAGAGAAACATATATGCAAAAACAAGAATGATCATATACAAACTCAGTTGTACAAAATGTTTGTAACAGTGGAACTACTCTATGGAACTTTGGGAGAGAGAAATGAAAAGAGAATGATAGAGTATCAGTAATATCACGTAGCATAAGATGGGAAGGTAGAGGATATAAGGATGGATATTGAAAATTTATCTCCTACAGGGGGTAGGAGGTAAAGAGGTAAGGTAGAGTATTCAAACTGATTGAACAGAGCAAAGTAAAGCACACCCACAGTGGGCATACATTGAGACATGCCTTCAAACATCAACTCACATATTAATTATGAAAACAAGGACTGTAAAATAAGCACAGTGAATGTGGGGCAGGTAGTAGTGGAGGGGCCATTAAGGTGACAGTATATGGGTGATGGATTTCATAAACATATGAAACAGAATTAAAAACCTCTTGCAATTGCTTTAAGTGGGGTGGGGAGGGGGCTGAGAGGGAGAGATGGTGGGTGCAATGAAAATAATATACAATATAAGACTAATCAGAATTGTCACTACTAATCTCTCCCCTATACAATGAATATATCCTAATAAGAATTTTTAGAATTAAAAAAAAGAACTTTCAAGATGGGCTGAGGGTGCAGCTCAAGTGGTAAAGGGAAGAGTAGGGTGTTAAAAATCCACCTTGGCTTGGCAGAAAAGTGGGAAGAGGTGTTCCCATAACTAAAATGACCAGAAGAAGTTCTGAGATCAGGCTCTGCTGCTGAAAGGATTCACATGATGTAACCAGCTGCTCCTCCCTGTCTCTTGGCTACTTTCTCAAATGGTGCAAGTGGCCCAGAGCTCATGTCTTCTCACCTTCATGCCCAGCATAGGCATTATACATTCCTAATCCAACATCCAAAATCCAAAATTCGCCAAAATCTGAAATATTTTCAGCATTGATGTAATAGTACAAGTGCAAAAATCTGATAGCATGAAAGTTTCATGCATAAAATCATCAAAATTATTGTATATAATTTCGTTCAGGCTATGTGTATGAAGTATATATGAAACATGAATGAATTTCATGTTTAACTTGCATTCCATCCCCAAGAAATACTTTTCTCTAATACATAAATACATATATATATGCCTATATATATATATTTATATATGCCTACATATATATATACACACACACATAGTTACATACAAACATATATACACATATATACATACCTATATGTATACATATATAGACATATCTATGTGTATATGTGTATATATATATATATATATATGCGTCTCTCTCTCTCTCTCTCTCTCTCTCTCTCTATATATATATATATATATATATATATATAATCCACAATGCCAAAATTTCTAAACTCTGAAATGCATTCAGTCCAAATAAGGGTGCTGTACCTGTAGTCAAACAAAATACTACCATTAAACCCCAAGAGACCTGGGGGGCCAGACTTGAGACAGGAGTCATCCCAAACCAATGACTGACCTGGCTGGCCAAGCCATGGTCAGTGGTCCCAGCACTGTAGAGTCAGTTTCCCTGGACACACATGACAGGAGAAGGAAGAGTGGCAGATTTCCATATGAAAATTGTTGTTTTAAGAAGGTGGGGCCCTCACCGAAGTGATTGGACTTTGACAGTTAATATAACTGGGCTATAATTGAGCTGTTGTTTGAAGTTAGACTCATAAGATACCACAAAAAATAAATGTTGTGAGCATTTTGACTGGATGAATATGCTTTCATGTCACAAACTTTAATGAATCACCATGTGCTATGCACCAAGTATTTGTAGACACCAGCATATTTAGTTCTCAAAACTCCCATGAGGAAGGAACTATTACAGTCCCCAATTTATAAATGTGATAAGTGAGTCTCAGAGAATTTATCATCTGAACCATTTTAAGTGTACAGTTTGGTGGTATTGAATTCATTCACATATTGTACAACTATTACCATCATCCGTCTCCCAGAACTATTTAACTACAACCATTTAACTACAACTCCTGTCTCCCTCGTTCCAGCCCCTGGAAACCATTATTCTCCTTTTGTCTCTATGAATTTGACCACTATACATATGTCATGTAAGTAGAATCATATATTTTTATTCTTTTCTTTTTTTGAAGTTCATCATATATGCTAGGCAGGCATTCTACCATTGGAGCCATATCTCCAGCCTTTTTGATTCTATTAATTTGGAGATAACGTCTCCCTTTTTTCCCAGGCTAGCCTATACCACAATCCTCCCATTTTAGGACTTGCCATTGCTGGAATGACAGTTGAATGTGCAGCTTTATTGGTTGAGATGGGGTCTTCCAAGTCCATGCTGGCTGGGTACTAGATATTCTTTATCTCAGCCTCTCACCATAATTGGGATGACAGGCACATGTCACAAGCATCCAGCTATTGTTTGAGATGGAGTCTTACTAACTTGTTGCCCAGGCTGACCTCAAATTATGATTCTCTCAATCTCATTCTCTCAAGTAGCTAGTATTACAGTTGTGAGCCCCCAGCACCCATATTAATTTCAATATTTTTGTGTGACTCATTTCACTTAGCATAATATTCTCAGGTTCTCTCATGTAGTATGAGAATTCCATTCTTTTTTTGACTGAATAATATTCCATTGTTTGGATATAACATATTTGGCTTATCCATTCATCATCAAGTGATAAGAGACTGAATTCCTTGTTTCATATTACCAGAGGAGTTTCTGAGGAATGAGGAATGAGTAGCGACCATAGCCAGGCTCTGTTCAAGGACTGTTTGTTCTGATTGAGCTGAGAGGCAATAGTGAATGAAGGTGACATTTATTTCTTTGCCTATTTTTGGATTCCCTAATACATAGATTTTCTAAAGATAAAATATGGAATAATGTATCCACATAGTCAACCCGACCTGATTTCCATGCAGGTGTGAAGTCACTTCCAGTCCAAATAGCTAATGACACATTCTTCATAGTTGCACACACATTACAAGTCTTCAAAGGAATATGTAAAATTATGCCTGTGAGTTTTTATTAGGATGCAAAATGTTAAAAGACCTCATTTAAAAATGGAGATCTGGTTATTTCTATCTTTAAATCAACAACTTACCATGTGCATTAAAATATATTAAAATACATTATTCATTGTCTTTATGTTTAGGAAGATGTATAAAAAGGGAAAATACTCTTATTCATGGGTGTCTGCAAAGATTAATTCACCAATGAAAATACATGAAATGGTTTTAGCCATGTTGAGTGATGATAACAACAAAATCAACAGAAGAGGTTGGTCCCTGGGTCTTCACTTCCACTCTACACTCAATGGTGGCTCCCCTGTTCCTTAGTTGAGTATCATGACCTCACCATAAGGGATTCACCAAGCTTGGCAGGAGGTGGATTAACTAATCTGCTTAGCTCCACCCAGAAAAATGCCTGCCAGACCTGGGTCCTAAGGATTAGCGTCACAAGGCTGCACCTGAGAAGAGTACAGTTGTATAGCAGGTGCTGAGGCGGCTCCTAGCAGCTCACCTGCAACCTGTTCTGTGCAGCACAGAGGGGCTGCTGCAAGCTGTGAATTCTGAGATTTCCTCCTTTCTGATACTGTAGGAAATGTCAGGCCCTGCTTCTTTTGGTTCAGAAGAGTTTCACATGGTGATCAGCTTGAATTCACTAGGGAGACCATCTAGCTGCTTCCCTTGGTTATGGAAAACCAACCTGGAGAGTAGTGGAGGAATAAAAACACATGTGATGTAGGAATTGTTCAAGAAAGTAGTGGCCACAGTACAGAACTGGGCACCATTCCACACACAACAATGACAAGAGTGCATTTCTCCAAGGTGCAGCATGGGGGCAGAGAATTGTGAATTACTAAGAGGAAACATCAGGGATTTGTAGGGGGAATCTACTAAGCCAATTTGATAAGAATCTTGCTGAAGGCTGGCCAGGGATCAGACATCATTTCACAAGAATAAGTTGATTACCCATGGAGAAGGACCAGATATCAAGGGGGTTCTCACTAAACTGGCTTCGTAGGATTCTTGCTATAGCTGGGCTGTGCAAAGAACACAAAACTCAAAGGTTGAGTTTTAGTGGAGAAATGGGTTCTAAAGAGACTTATTGAGGTTAGTCAAGGAGAGGATCACTGTTACCTCCTCTTAAGTATAGGCAAATAAACTTATGTCCTCTGTCAGCTCAGGGGTGAGGAGCAGAGTCTATAGTCATTGTTCCAGGGCCAGAGCACTGACCAGTCTATCCAGAGACACTGAAGAATCCACAGGAGGTGGAGAACCCAACACTACCTGGCACTAATCAAGAGCCAGCTTGCGACTGAATGCAGGAGATGTGGAGGCCCAGGGAAGCAGCAGCTGCCCAGAAGGTGACTTCAGAGCCCAGGTGTGACTGAGCCTTTGTGCACTACAGGAGAACCTGCCAGATTGTGGCCCCATGTGGCAGTGAAGGTGCATAACACCTACTAGAGGTCCAGGCTTCTCCAGATGACTCATGGTATAGAGTTGTAGGCAGTGAGGGATACACATGGCTTTGGAGGGTCCAGTTTCTTCCTGTTGTCTTCCAGTTCCAGCTCTTTTTCCCAGTTTCCCTTAACTAGACACAGAAGCAATGTCCTTCCATGCCCTCCTCCCGTAGCTCAGTAATGCCAACAGGGTAATTGCTATGATGATGGCCATTCCATGTCACTCATGGTGACTCTGCTTCTGTTATTACCTAATCTGGTTTGTGATTATTATGACATAGGAGGGCCCTTAAGTCCATGATCCTCAGGTTTATGTTTCATTTTGTCTCTTAAAAAAAATATATATATATAAAACTTCTACTACAAGGAGATTAGTAAAGAGAACATTCAACCAACTTTCCAAATGATCTAGAATTAGCCTCTCACTGACCACATTGCTGAGCATCTGAAAGGATGTCTTAGCTCTCTGCTTTATGCCTCCTGTGCTACATTTACATCATCAGAAAGAAGAGTGATCCTGTGGACAAGGTCCACACCTAAGAACTTGGGTCTCACCCTTTTATCCCAGCCCAGTCAGGATTATTGACTTTCCAACTGAGGCCCTGCACAATAAGGCAGCCTCAACACAAGTATCCTGGGTCATTTCATGAGGTTAAAGCCTGGGTCTTCAGTCTCATTCTCAGCTTTCAGTGGTGGATTCAGAAAGCCCAGGTACAAGAGCATAGGAATCCTCCATGATTAATATCTCAGTGACATCTGGTATCTAACCTCCTATACGTCAGACAGATGTTTGACCTTTGTGCAGTGTGTACTGGTTACAGATATCAATGAGTTTTAGTTAAACCCCATATTCAATGGCTTAACCAATAACCATTTTCATTTTTGGCTCAAGATTAAGTATACTGGCAATTGGGACTGGGCTCAGCTGAGCAGTGCTTCTGCTGGCCTGACCTGGGGACACCCATTCACCTGCTATCAGCAGACATTTAGCCCAACAGTTCTGTCTCTGGCTACCTACTGGGCAGTGGCTTTTTGGAATGACTGGGCCACATGATCCTTTGTTGTTTAAGAAGTCAAACAGACTTCTTCACATGATGAAGTGAGGGGTCCAGAGAACAGTAAGGCAGGGCAAGCCCCAATGTTCAATTACTCTTCAAGTGCCATCAGAATTGCTATTGTTCTATTGTACAAAACAAGTCCCAAGGCCCAATGAAGCCACTGGGGACAGGACAAATGTATGGTGTTCATCCTTGGAGAAATGAATGGGAGCCATTGCCATTACTACACAAGTCCTCAATGGGTTACCATTTGTCCCACTGCATTATGCAGCCCTGTTGACCTTCTTCAGAGTTTACCATAAACTGCTGCCTGCCTGTTCCTCTCCATTGCACTTCCTATTCATTCCCCATTAATTAGAACATCAGTTTGATGAAATTTCTGCCCTGCTTAAAACATGCCCTTTCCAGACAAAACCAAATCCCTTAGCTAGACATACAAATAATGGACAATAACATGATCCACTTCTAAAATCCCATCCTTCCCAACAATTGCACCTAATATAGGCACACACTCACACAGAATACATGTGCATGCCACAAATCACACACAGAGACATACATCATATAGCACACACATGTACAAACATAACTGAGACCACACAGATAAACATATGCCATATACCCAATTGTCTAGTACAAACCCCAGTCTTTCCCATATTTGACCTTCAATACAGACCTAGAAATACTCATCACAGACTACACACAGATACAGAAGACTGATCAACTTGTTGAACATGTCACACACCCCACATAGCACACACATACATGCACATTAATACATATAAACAGTGTGCACTTCAGCCTCTTGTGCTAATCCCTGTGTCCCATACTTCTCTTAGGATACCTTGAGTTCTTTCCTGACAAAAAACTCAGCCAATGTCTAACCAATATATCAGCCAAGTGAGGATCAAAGTATTGGTCTTTATTTTAAATGAACGTTACTAAAGCAAGGGCTGAGGGTGAAGCTCAATCATAAAGTATTTGTCTATAATGTGAAAAGTCCTGGATCTAATCCCCAGTCCTACAAAAAAAATCATTAAAACTTACTTCCTTTGTTATTTTTAGATTAAGAGCTGAATACAAGTTAATAATAAATTCTTCCAAAACCTTCATGAATTTTCTTTGAAACCCTCAGAACTACTCCTCTGTACGAAATACCAAAGAATGAAGGAGAAACTAAAAATATTGCCTTAAAAATTATGTAAATAAGAGCTCATTCCATTAGTACATGTTCAGATACAGACACATAGGACAAGAATGCAAGTTTCATTTTATCCAGCCAATATGTGTAGATCACCTACTGGGGTTAAGTGGTGCCTGCAGAGCCTTCACAACTGAAAACAAGAGGAACAGCCAATGAGAAACTCTGAAAAAAATTAAAGTGAGTTTATAGTTTGGTCCAGGACACATCTGACAGGGTCAGAGATTCAGTAGAATCAAGTCAACATTGACAAAAATCAAACTACCTGTTCTAAGATTCCAGGTATGTCCTTGAGAGCACTTAGTGTTTCACTTTATGAACAAATTGAGTCTTGATGCCAAGGGGATTGGTGCTGTGCTAGACAGTTATCCCATTGCAGCTCTCAAATGATTTGGAAGGAAGGAATGCACAAAATTGTGATTTACAGCAAGAAATAAGAGTTCAGTTCAAAGTCCATTAGTTCATAGGAGACTCAGCATTGCCAATCCTCAACCCTACTTCTTACAAAACATACAATGTGTGAAAGCTGTAATCTTGGATAACTGAACATGCTACCCAAAGAAACTTAGGAACAATTAGCAACTACAGGAAATGAACAAGAAACAGAACAAAGCACTTTGTTTTCTTGAACTGATAGTGTTTTCCACCCCTTCCCTCCTGGGGACATAGGCAGGAATAAGTGGAATCACCAGAAGCCCCTTCACTGAGATCCTTCCAAAATCTCAACAGTAGAGATTCCAAGATGGCGACTAGAGGGAAGAAGCAGAAAGTGCACTTCATAAAGTAAAATATTAGAGAGACAATGGAGATACACTTTACAGGAAAAACCACCAAGAAGAGGCAAAATTTTGACTCCTCCACACCCCCAGCCCATGCATAGCATCCCCACTCCACATTAAATGGAGAAACTAGGAGGGCTCCTGCACTGTCAGATGCCAGCTCCCCGATTACATGGGAAGACGCAAACCACAAGGTGAGCTAAGTGTCATGTGGTACTCCCCCAGACAACACTGGGTCAGATCAGCATAACCCCCTGGACAGACCAACCCCCACCCAGGGGAAAAAAACAAAAACTGAATAATAAACAACAACAGAAAAGAGACATAGCAAAGAGGGCGGGATGCCTAAGCACCAAAGAAGAGGGGAGGGACAATCCCTCACAGAACCGTAAATAAACAAGTTGGCTGGAGAAGGCAGGAGCAGTGGCACCCACTCAGCAACCAGGAGCAGGAAAGCTTGTAAAAGCGGTGGTGGGAGGAAAACTCCACAGGGGAGTGGGGAAGGCCCACGTCCCAGGTGAACTGTAAATAAACATGATGGCCAGAGAAAGCAGGTACAGTGTCACCTCCCCCAGTGTACTTGGAAAAGGGAAAGCTTGTAACAGTGGCGGGTCACACCCAGGAGAACTCTAAATAAACAAAGGCTGTGGGGCTAGGTGAGTGTTTAGCTCATTCCTGAGATCTGCAATCAATAAAGCGTGTAGCAACAGCTGGCTGACAGTAGTGGGAAGGTGAGCTGCAGCCTCAGATAGACATTCAAAAAGCTGTCTCCAGACTCTTTTTTTTTCTATCTTCCTTTGATGAGACAACAACTGAACTACACCTGCATGCTGAAAAACTTACTGAAACTCTACTGCATTTGAACTAGGGACACCTTGTGGTATTTTGGGTTTTTTTTTGTATTTTTTTCCCCCTTTGATGAGACAATGACAGAACTGCTTCTGAGATGCCATCTCCAGGATTGGAGGCTGAGGGACTAACACCAAAATTACTAAGACTGAAACTTTATTGCATTTGAATTTGGAGATTTTTTTTCTATTTTTTAAATTTATTTATTCATTTGTTTTTCAATCCAATCTCTGTCTCTCTAATGCCTGTTTAGCTTACTGATGATTAGTACACTATCTCTCCCTGTTAATATCTTTGAAACTTTTTTTGTCTTTATTTGTTTTTCCCTTTTTCTTTAACTTCTTTGCTTGCCATCTCCTCTCATCCTTCCATTCTAAATATCACCATTGTTATTATTACAAGCTAGAAAATACTCAATTGCACACAGTACAGGGACAATAACAATACCAAGGGCAATGATGGGAAAACAGAAAAAACAGGGAAACCAGTTTCCTCCTGGCAAAAAAATTAGTACAGGAACCAGAAGGAAATGAAGAAAACAGATATTCAGATCCAGACTCCAACAAAATGAAGATAAACTATGCCAAAGAACCCACAAGAATAATATGAAAGAAGAAATCCTACAAGTAATCAATGAGAATTTTATACAGATGATACTGGATATGGTCAACCAAATGTACAGGAGACACTCAAGAAATTCCAAGACAACAAAAATAGAGAAATTGAGAAAGCACAAGAAGAAATAAAAGAAACCACAGAAGCACTGTATAACCACCAAAGTGAAACAAAGAACATGATTAATAAAGAGATAAATGTACTCAGGATGAAAATAGACAACATTAAAGAGGAAGATACTCAGGATATGGAAATCCTCAGAAAAAAGAAGGAAACAGAATTGCAAAACAAAATGGAAGGCCAAGCAAACAGAAAAGAACAAACGGAAGACAGAATCTCAGAACTCGAAGATGAAATGGTAATTAAAGGAAAAACCAAAGAACTATTAGTTAAACAACTCAAGACCTGTGAAAAGAAAATGCAAGAACTCACTGACTCCATCAGAAGACCAAACCTGAGAATCAGGGGCATTGAAGAAAGAGAAGAGGTACAACCAAAGGGATTGCATAACATATTCAACAAAATAATAACAGAAAATTTCCCAAATCTAGAGAAATCTAGGCCCATACAGATTAAAGAGGCCTCCAGAACACCAAACAGACAAGACCAAAATAGAACTACCCCACGGAATATTATCATTAAAACGACAAGTACAGAGACCCAAGAAAGAATATTGAAGACTGTAAGAGAGAAAAGACAAATAACATACAAAGGTAAACCCATCAAAAACACATCAGACTTCTCAACAGAAACATTAAAAGCAAGAGGAGCTTGGGGTGAGATCTTCCAAGTACTGAATGAAAATAACTTCAACCCTAGGATACTCTACCCAGCAAAACTATCATTCAAAATAGATGGAGTATTGAAAGTCTTCCATGATAAGCAGAAACTAAAACAATATGTGACCAGAAAGCCACCACTACAAAAGATTCGTCAAGGGATTCTGCACACAGAAAGTGAAACCCAACACAACAATGAAAGGGCAGGCAGCACCAAACTACAGGAAAAGAAAAAGCAAGAAAGCAGAGAGTAACATGGATTTAACTGCACACAACCAAGCCTGTAAACAACTAAGACAGCTAAATGACAGGAATCACCACATATCTATCAATATTAACACTTAATGTTAATGGACTTAATTCCCCCATCAAAAGGCACCGTTTGATGAACTGGATTAAAAAAGAAGATCCAACAATTTGTTGCTTACAGGAGACCCATCTCACTGATAGAAATAAGCATAGGCTTAGGATGAAAGGCTGGAAGAAGATTTACCAAGCCAATGGCTCCTGAAAATAGGCAGGAGTAGCAATACTTATGTCTGACAAAGTAACTTCAAACCTACATTGATCAAACAAGATAAAGAAGGACATTCCATATTAATAAAAGGGGAAATAGACCAAAAGGAAATAACAATTATCAACTTATTGTACCCAATGTCAACACACCCAATTTCATCAAACATACCCTGAAGGACCTAAAAGCATATATTAACTCTAACACAGTGGTCGTGGGAGATTTTAACAACCCATTATCATCAATAGATTGGTTATCCAAACAAAAAATCAATAAAGAAATCCAAGATCTAAAATATACCATAGATCAAATGGACCTAGTTGATGTCTACAGAACATTTCATCCAACTTCTACACAATATACATTGTTCTCAGCAGCCTACAGAACCTTCTCCAAAATAGATCATATTTTAGGGCACAAAGCAAGCCTCAGCAAATATAAGAAAATAGAAATTATACCATGCATACTATCTGATCACAATGCAATAAAACTAGAACTCAACAACAAAAATGAAGACAAAAATATGCAAACAGCTGGAAACTGAATAACACATTGTTTAATGAACAATGGGTAATCAATGAAATAAAAGAGGAAGTTAAAAAGTTCCTGGAAGTCAATGAAAATGAAAACACAAGACACCAGAACCCATGGGACACAGCAAAGGCAGTCCTGAGAGGATAGTTTATAGCCATAAGTGCATACATCAAAAAGACTGAAAGATCCCAAATCCATGACCTAATTATACATCTCAAACTCCTAGAAAAACAAGAACAAGCAAATTCCAAAACAAATAGAAGGAGAGAAATAATAAAAATAAGAGCTGAAATCAATGAAATAGAAACCAAAAATACCATACAAAGAATAAAAGAAACAAAAAGTTGGTTCTTTGAAAAAATAAACAAGATTGATAGACCCCTGGCAAACCTGACTAAAATGAGGAGAGAAAAAACCCAAATTAGTAGAATCAGGAATGCAAAAGAGGAGATAACAACAAACACTAGGGAAGTCCAGGAAATCATCAGAGACTACTTTGAGAACCTATATTCAAATAAATTTGAAAATCTTAAAGAAATGGACAGATTTCTAGATACTTATGATCATCCAAAACTGAACCAAGAGGAAATTAATCACCTAATAGATCTATAACACAAAATGAAATTGAATCGGCTATCAAGAGTTTCTCCAAAAAGAAAAGTCCAGGACCTGATGGATTCTCTGCTGAATTCTATCAGACCTTTAAAGAAGAACTGATACCAACCCTCCTTAAACTGTTCAATGAAATAGAACAGGAAGGAAATCTGCCCAATAAATTTTATGAAGCCATGTTTACACTTATCCCAAAACCAGGCAAAGACACCTCCAAAAAGGAGAACTATAGGCCAATCTTTTTAATGAATATCAATGCAAAAATCCTCAATAAAATAATGGCAAACTGAATTCAACAGCACAACAAAAAGATCATTCACCACAACCAAGTATGCTTCATCCTAGGAATGCAGGGGTTGTTCAACATATGAAAATCAATAAACATAATAAACCACATTAACAGAAGCAAAGACAAAAACCACTTGATCATCTCAATACATGCAGAAAAAGCCTTTGATAAGATTCAACACCATTTCATGATAACAGCTCTAAGAAAACTAGGAATAGAAGGAAAGTACCTCAACATTATAAAAGCTATACATGACAGACCTACAGCCAGCATTATACCTAACAGAGAAAAACTGAAACCATTCCCTCTAAAATCAGGAACCAGACAAGGATGCCCACTATCTCCGCTCCTATTCAACATAGTACTGGAATTCCTAGCCAGAGCAATTAGGCAAGAAGAAGGAATAAAAGGAATACAAATAGATAAAGAAACTGTCAAAATATCCTTATTTGCAGATGATATGATCCTATACCATAAAGACCCAAAAACTCTACTCAGAAGCTTCTAGGCATCATGAATAGCTACAGCCAGGTAGCAGGATATAAGATCAACATAGGAAAATCATTAGCACTTCTATAAACTAATAATGAACAAACTGAGAAAGAATATATGAAAACAATTCCATTTACAATAGTCTCAAAAAAAATCAAAAACCTAACAAAGGATGTGAATGACCTCTACAAGGAAAACTATAAACTTCTGAAGAAAGAGATTGAGGAATACTATAGAAAGTGGAGAGCTCTCCCATGCTCATGGATTGGTAGAATCAACATAGTAAAAATGTCTATACTCTCAAAAGTAATTTACATCTTTAATGCAATTCCCATCAAAATCCCAGTGACATTCATTAAAGAGATTGAAAAATCTACCCTTGAATTTATATGGAAACACAAGAGGCCACGAATAGCCAAGGCAATGCTCACTCAAGAGAACAACGCTGGAGGTATCATGATACCTGACTTCAAACTATATTACAAAGCAATAACAATAAAAACAGCATGGTACTGGCACAAAAACAGACATGAAGACTAGTGGTACAGAATAGAAGACTCAGATATGAAGCCACACAACTATAAGCAACTTATCTTTGACAAAGGAGCTAAAAATATATGATGGAGAAAAGACAGCCTCTTCAACAAAAACTGCTGGGAAAACTGGTTAGCAGTCTACAAAAAACTGAAACTAGATCCATGTATATCACCCTATACCAATATTAACTCAAAATGGATCAAGGATCTTAATATCAGACCCCAAATTCTAAAGTTGGTACAGGAAAGAGTAGGAACTACTCTGGAATTAATAGGTACAGGCAAGATCTTTCTCAATGGAACTCCAGCAGTTCAGCAACTAAGAGAGCATAGATACATGGGACTTCATAAAACTAAAAAGCTTCTGCTCAACAAAAGAAATGGTCTCTAAACTTAAGAGACCACCCACAGAGTGGGAGAAAATATTTGCCAGCTACACATCAGACAAAGTACTGATAACCAGAATATATAGGGAACTCAAAAAACTAAATTCTCCCCAAGTTAATGAACCAATAAAGAAATGGGCAAGTGAACTAAACAGAACTTTCTCAAAAGAAGAAATTCAAATGGCCAAAAAACATATGAAAAAATGCTCACCATCCCTAGAAATAAAGGAAATGCAAATTAAAACCCCACTAAGATTCCACCTCACCCCTGTTAGAATAGCCATCAGTAGCAACACCACTAACAACAGGTGTTGGCGAGGATGCTTGGAAAAAGGAACCCTCTTACACTGCTGGTGGAAATAATTTGGAGGCTACTTAAAAATCTAAACATTGATCTACCATATGGTCCAGCAATACCACTCTTGGGGATATATCCAAAAGAATGTAATACAGATTACTCCAGAGGCACCTGCACACCCATGTTTATTGCAGCACTATTCACAATAGGCAAGTTATGGAAATAGCGAAGATGCCCCACCACTGAAGAATGGATTAAGAAAATATGGTATTTATACACAATGGAATTTTATGCAGCCATGAAGAAGAATGAAATGTTATCATTCACAGGTAAATGGATGGAATTGGAGAACATCATTCTGAGTGAGGTTAGTCTGGCTCAAAAGACCAAAAATCACATGTTCTCGCTCATATGTGGACATTAGATCAAGGGCAAACACAACAAGGGGATTGGACTTTGATTACCTGATAAAGCGAGAGAACACAAGGGAGGTATGAGAATAGGTAAGACACCTAAAAAACTAGATAGCAATTTTTGCCCTTAATGCAGAGAAACTAAAGCAGATACTTTAAAGCAACTGAGGCCATCAGGAGAAGGTGACCAGGAACTAGAGAAAAGGTTAGTTCGAGAAGAATTAACCTAGAAGGTAACACAAATGCACAGGATTCAATGCGAGTCAACTCCCTGTATAGCTATCTTTATCTCAACTAGCAAAAACCCTTGGTCCTTCCTATTATTGCTTATACTCTCTCTTCCACAAAATTAGACATAAGGGCAAAATAGTTTCTGCTGGGTATCGTGGGGTAAGGAGGGATAAGGGAGGGAGCAGGGCGGGTGGTGGTAAGGGAGAGGGCGAGGGAAAGGGGAGAGAAATGACCCAAACATTGCATGCACATATGAATAAAATAATAATTAAAAAAATAATAACCTCAATACCCTGACATCATGATATTAGGAGAAGAGAAGGCAAGGGATCCTTTGACAACTTCACTTTTCTTATCAGCAAAGGAATTCTTAGTTAAGCCCCTTTCTGCAGTCATTGTGGGACTAAACAGGATACAATATTCAGGATTGTTGGTCCAATGCATGGGCATATGGTGAGCACAGTATAAGAGCCAACTGTTTTTCATATTTCATTTAATCATTCAACCAGCATTCATCATGAAATATCTTCTGTATGTAAAACACCACTCTAGGTGCTAAGATGTAGAAGGGAATAAAGAGAAATTTCTGCCTACCTTAAATTTACATCCTAGCCAGAAGAAGCTGACAAAAGATAAGATCAATAATCAGTGTCTATTATGACTGTTGCCATGGGATAAAAGAAAGCAGGATGAGGGTGGATGGCCTGGGTGTGGCTCCATATGTGGAATGGGAGACTGGACAAGGTCCTGTTGAGAGGATTCCTACTTGAGAGGCAGGGGAGACTAGAATGAGAAGAAAGGGTGGTGAGTGTGTGGCAGAAGAAAATTTCAGGCAGCGGGTATGGCATGAGCAGAGGCCCTGAAGCTGGGGCCTGGCATGATGGAAGGGCAGCACAAAGGAGGCTGGCAGTAGAGGATTAGGAGTGAACAAGGGTAGTTTCTTAGAAATGAGGCATGAAGAATCATGAACAGGCAAAGCCTTGTAGGATCCTTCAGGATTAGAAGCCATAAGGCATGTGTTTTGCTCATGTTTTTATAATAATAGCAGTTTTGTAGGGCACTGGATATGTGCCATATCCAGTACAAATTCCATACCTGAGTACAAATTCCAACTGCATCACCACTTCTAGATGGCCCAAAGCTAACAGAATGCACATTTATCAGTCTACAGATGTCTGAGAAGGTTCCCAGAAAACACAGCTACTCAGAGGCAGAGAAATACAACAGTGGGACCCATGCCCTAAAACACTTCCATTTGTCTCTCTGGCTCTAGTGTGGATGAGAGAAACAGGGAGCCCAGCCCCTGCAAGAAGCCATCCTGGAAGTCTGGAGTGATATAGTTGGCAACAGGTAGCGTTGAGCATGGACAGATTTTGCACACCTCTTATAGACACAGCCCCTTGGCTTTTCTGAAGAATAGGCTGTGGTGGGAGATAAAGAGGGTAATCAAGGCTGACTCCAAATGTCCCAGCCTGGAAAACCAAAAGGACAGATTCACTGTTAACAAGATGGGGTCAACCAGGGGATGAGTGTGTCAGTGTGATGAGCATATTGCAGTAACAGGAGCTCTGTTTTGGACTTGTTAATAGAAAGTATTCTACTAGACACTGAAATGGGAAGGTTGAGATTGCAGTAGATGCCTCAGTTCTCCAGAGGTGAAGCAGAACTGGAGACTCAAGTTGAAGAGGCTGAGTTGTCACTGAGGAGATTTTCTGAAGACACAAGACTAGGTGAGCTCACAGAGGGATTGAGCTAAATACAAAAGAAAAGAGGTTCAAGGGGTGAGTCTGAGCTGGGCAAGGCCCAGATGTTGAGGGGCCAAAAAGGGAAGAGTATGAAACAGACAGGGAGTGAACCAGCAGAAGGTAGGTAGCCTAGGACAGAGTAGATGGAGCTTCAAGGAACAAAGACTGTGGGAGTTCAGGAAGTTGAAAGCTGAGAACTGACTCTTCACTCTGTAATATGTAGGTCACAGTGAACTTGACAAAAGAAGTGTCATCTGCTTCGTGGTGGACACTCAAGTCTGGCTGGAATGGATTCCTGACTGAACAGGTGAGAATGCTACTTTCCATTCCCCTGTCGTTAACTTGTTCCTGGAGTCCAGCTGTACATATAGTCCTCATAGTGTGACCTATGAACATATGACCCTGGCAAAGGGCTCACCCTGTCTTTGACAGAATGTCCTCATCTGTAAAGTGGAGAGAATGATAAAGCTTATTGCTGGGAGGATTCTGTGAATTAATGAATGCCAAGTGCTTGGAGCAATGTCAAACTCATAGTCAACATTAGACATGTTCTGCTGAGAGAGTTGTTACTACTCATGCCACAGCTGACAGCGTGTGATGAGTTTCCTTAAGGTTGGTTTGTTTAATGCCTGATGAGGGCAGAAACAAGATCTCTTCTGTCTGTATTTCCAATCACAGTTAAGCTCTCCAAAATGGACAGATGAATGTCAGGTTCTTGGAGACTTACTTCTATCGCTTTTTGGCTGACTATCCAGTAATTCACACTGTCAGAAAACAGGGAAGGTTTTTCAGTCTGGGATGCAGACAACATCATTGAAAGGCATCATATTTCATGCAGAAGGATTCTGAGCTGCCTGTATCCTCAGCACAGCAAAGAAGCAGGATGGTGTCAGGACAATATGGGCCCTATGCCAGTCAGCAGGTATACTGCCAGTTCCCTGGAGCACTTGCTTCTATTTTCATTTTAAAAAACAGCAAAACACATGCACCAAGAAATTCCTTGCTCCTGCAGCAACTGTAAGGAGCTCTCTGGGGCATTACAGCCTGGGGTTTAGCAGTAGGCCTGGCTAGAGTATCAGCAACTGGACACATATTCCAGGCTTTAGCTCCTCCATAAGTCCTGGTAGCCTGTATGGGCTGATGTACACAGGGGAAATAAACCTGGATTGTCAGCACTGGGATCAAAAGCCAAGGCAGGTTTGGCTGTTCTCCAGGCTGGTGTGCAGCCAGCAGCTGTCATGTGGCTCAGTTTCACCTCTGCCAATGAGAAGTGTGCCCCTTAGATTGCCCAGAGATGTGGGGCATGAAGAAATCTCATCCCAGTGGGCTGCTGAGTAAAGTCACTAATTGCTTAACACAAGTCCGATGCCACTGAGGAAGGGATAAGATGTCCAAGTGAGCATGGTGAACATTGCCTTCACCTGGTGAAGCTGCTGAGATGTCTGAGCAGAGCGGTGGCACGTTGGTCACATGGTAGCTGCTGTGAAGCTGATTCCTTGTGAGACACAGACCCTGTGTCTGTGGAGTAGAAATATGGGGGAGGCTTCCTCAACCCCTACTTCTTCTCTGGGCTCTCTGGCTAGACTAGGAGTCTAATTACTAGAAGAGCTGATTGACCAGAGCAAAACATAGAAATATACTAAATTTTCATGTTCATGCAGATCTACAAAAATCAGTGAAGCTCAAAGAATTGACCAAACCACAATGCTGTTACACCTTTTAGATCCAAGTTGGATGGAAAGTAGGGGAAAATTCCCAGAAGGAAGGATTAATTGGATATCACATCTGTCACAGCCCACATAGGGGTCACACATGGACCACAGTATATCAGTGGCCTGCTCCTTTCTATATAAGCCTAGCGGTACCATATTCTTGGTCCTGTGTCAAAAGCAATGTGATGCAGTATGCTGACCCCTCTCATTTGATTCCTGTATCCTGACCAATCACAAGACTTGCATCCCATGGAGTCTTGACACCATCCCTGTGAGCCATGACATCTGGGATATAAGGAAGAGCAGAAAGGTTGAGCTTTACTCTCACTGTCCCAGTCTGTGCCATTTTGTTGCTACAACAGAATAAATACCACAGACTATGTAATTAAAGAAAAAAATACATTTATTTCCCAAGTTCTACAGACCAGGAAGTCCAGTTTTCAAGTGTTATCATCTGGAATGGAACTTCTTGCTTTGTTACCCATGGAGGAAGGAGAAAAAGTGGGGGAAAGTCATGGAACCCACATCCTCCAGCCCTTTAATGGCCATCATTAGTTCATCATTAATCCTTAACACTTCTCATTTGTCCCCCCTTCCCTGCACTATTGCAATGGGTATTCAGTTTCCAACACTTGTTTTTGGGGGGATACATTCAAGCCATACCTACTTGTTTCTGCTATCTTATTGATTTCCACCTGGACAATCAATAATAAAGCCTCTCATCTCTTTTAAAGAGTATTTTGCTACTCTCTTCACCCATTTTGTTTTGTTTACCACTTGACATGTTTATTATCACACACAGAGGAATCCTGAGTCTATCATCCAAGTCTCTATCTCTTCCCTGATGGCTTCCATATCTCTGTGAGTATTTCCATGGTATTGTAGAATACCTACTTGGTCTGCCATCTGTAAGCTGAGTATCAGCCATGGCTACCACTCACTTCATCTATGAAACATTTTCTTTTTAGTTGGAAAATTAGTTGTTTAGTCCACTCTTTGGCCCCTGAAAATAATGCTATACTCTAAGGACATCTTCTAGGGCTTCTCATTAGAGTTTGGTTGCTTTTTAATTCTGCCATGCCTCTTCCATAAGTTCATGAAGTCACATGGTATTCATTACTCCCTTGGGCTTCTGCCTCACCTGTTCAGTGCTCTGTGAACTTGGACTATTTCTCTAACTACTCATTCCAGCATACACTCTCCTATCCCAGCCCATCAGGATCTTAAGGCCTCTGGAGCAGGTAGGGAGCTCAAGAATAAGGGGAGGAAATCTTTTTCTGTACTTAGAGATGTGCAGGGCACTCGCATGCAAATCATTACCCTCTTTGGGGAATGGAAAATAAGTTTCTCTGCTTCCAAGTGCAAACCAGAGTTTCGACCCAACCAGAGGGCTGAATACAATCCACCAGACCACCCTGTGCCTCTTTCTCCATGTGATCGAGACCAAAGGGGTCTTTGAGGCTCTGTGCAGCTCCTCCTGAGGAGATCCACAGGCCTCTGTGTGTCAAACCATGCTGAGGAAAGAGCAACATCCAATACCTTCATGGTGGCTGTGGTTTAACTGCACAGGTGGCTCCCCAGAAAACATACAGAGCATTCACCTCTTATGTGCTTCTTGCTGCTTGAGTATGGGCTGTTCTTGTAACAACCACAAACAGGGCAATGCATGGAGGTGACATTCACCAGTACAAGTCATAAGTGTCAAGGAGACTGGCATCTCTTGCCTTTGGGGACTCCAGAAACCTCATGGAGTGTCAGAATCTGAAACATGGTCTCTCCCAGCCTCCTCGCTCAGTGCAGCCCCACTGATGACCTGACATAACAGCTTGACCAGCACAAAAACAGAATGACTGACAGGATGACTCAGGCCAGGTTGCAATGTCAAAGGAACCATTGTTGTTCTAAGTCACTAAGCCTTGATTGCCTTGTCACACAGCCATAGATGAGCCTTAAGTTCTGCCATAGTCCCATAGGCTCTCCTCTCCTGTCTATGAAGTACAAAGTCCTCACATGCTCTCTCCAGGAATTCCCAGAGGAGATGAAACTGCCACTGAGGAAGTCACCACTAAACCTGAAATCACCATCTTTCCAGCACCACTGCATCCTTTTTTTTTCACTTTTTCAGTCAGTATAATATTTTTTTGCTGTTTTCCTGATGTGGAAAATTTGCTTTCATCAATATTTTCTCATTTAATCTGATATAAGTTTTGAATTATCTTCTCAATATGTCGTCTTAATGTCATTTTCTGTGGTATTGCTTTTCTGTACATTTTTCTTCCTACTTGAGGAGATTTGTCAATAGCTTCATCAAATAGTCAGATCCTGGGAATCTCTTGAATTCTGTTATCATTCATTATTTAATTTCTTCTGATTTCTTAACAAATCATTTCTTTTTTTTTCAACTTCATAGTTATACACTTTGTTCATAATATAATTTGTTTATAAATTTATACTGAGTTCATGTTTAACATTATTTCTAGATGGATAGTATTTTTTAATTAGAATTTCATTTCTCCTTTTATTCAATAAATTCATAGAATGATTTTTAAGTTTTTGGATGTTTTGCAAGTATTTTCTCATGCATCTTTCTTTTGATATTCTTTTTTTAGATTCCACCTATAGAATCCAAGGCCTTGCCCATGCTAGGCAAGTACTCTACCACTGAGCCATAGCCCCATCCTTTAACTTTCATTATGACTTGATTTGGAGTGTGAACAGTGCTTCTGATGGACAAATTTCTGAAAGTTCTAGGTAGCGAATTTTGCGCATCATTGATTAACACTTTAAGTATGTGTCCTGCTGCAAAACTCAGTAGTGACTGAATTGAACTCTTTTTCTCTATGTTCTTATTTTTCTATGCTCTCTGAACCTGGAAGTCTCAGACAGCTATATTCCTAAGTCCCATAAAGATCATCTACCAATTGATCATTTTATCTTGATAGATTTTGCTTTATATATTTTAATGCAGCATTGGTCAGTGCATGCATGCTTGTGAACGTTATGTGACTTTTTTCTTGTAAGTGATGTCTTTTTTCTTGTATCTTATTTCATGTTTTCTGTCTTGAGTTCCACTGCTTTGAAAAATACTGCTATCTTTGATGTTATTCTACATTTTATATAAAATTTAGTCTTCATATGCTTTCCTTACCAAACTGTTTTAGAATTTAAACACCTATAGACAGATTTTATATTTTATTACAAGGAAGTGCAGTCCCATTGTACTTATTGTAATACTTACTATGTTCGTCTTTCTATGATATTGGAATAAATATAAAGAGTATCATGTTTCACTTCTTTTTATTTTTTTTTTTTGGCTTATCACATCTACATTCTGGTTGAATTGTTCAGGTAATAACTATTCAAACCACAAAAGAAAATGTGTCTTTAAAACACCTCTCTAATGTGCATAGTAAATGAAATTTAGTATCTTTTTTATGTTCTACCAAGCAGACTTTTAATTTAAGAAATGCCTGGGCCTTGGATTTCTTGATGTGATGAATTTTGTGTTCTTTCCATAGCAGTAAGTATTAGTTGTGATATATACTTCTAGATTTATAAGTGTGAAACAATGGCTTAAGTAAAATTTACTTTTGTATAGTTTCAGAGTTCACAATTGATCAGTCCTTTATTATCATGACTTCCTCACCCTCTCATCCCAAGGCTCTTCAGTTCTGGAATGCTAACTTCTTTAATTTTTTTAATCAAGATGTGGAAATCAAATACATGTATATATGCAGATAGATATATATCTACATAGGGAGATTAGATATAGTTGTAGATATTCTTCAACATCTGACCATGCCATCTTTGGTTGTGAATAAAATTTTGTGATAATTTCCCCCCAAAAACCCTTATAAATATTTTTTAAACTATAGAACAGAACTCTGATTTTGATTTCTGGTTGATAACTTCTTTTCCTTTCTGGATATTTGTTAGGTGGAGGGATTTCCCCATCCTTCTAAACAAAATGTTGTTCCAGGGTGTCTAGGTTTTATTCCTTGGAGATCATTGTCTACACAAAAAACCTGAATTCTTTCAATCTATAGACTGAGGTCCTGGTTCTGCATATTTCTCTTGAATCATACTGACTCAAGAATGAGTTCCTTCTTTGATTATGACTGAGGTTCTAGTTGCCTTCTCAGAGATCCTATTTTTGTAGTTTGAAGATTATTTTCTCCATTGTCATTCTTTGTCTTTTCTGAAATCTTTCTGAAGTCCTTTTCTGAAATCTTTATTTCAACCATGTGGTTTTCCATCTCATTGTGTTGCCTTTGCATTTTGTCCTTATCCTCTTGTCTTTTCAAACCACCTGCTATCTTTTTATGTCAGTTTCTTCTTAACAGCTTTCTGCTGCAGGCTTATAGATCTAAGCCTATGGAAATGATATTGAGGATACCAGTATTTTACACAAGCAAACAGATTCCAGTGTGTGCTCTTACTCTGAATATCTCCTCTGAGATCCCCTTTGCCTAGATTTGAGGTATAATTTCATGGTTGTAGGAGTGGGGAATGAAAATACAGCTTATTTTTTCTTGTATTTAGCTATTTTTTAAGGAATATAGTACTGATCTTGTGTTTCTCCAAACTGAACCACATGGCTCTCTCTTGGTTCCCACCATCACCCACCAAATGGGTCTGAAGAAGAGCAGGCTGACCTGAGCAGTTCTCAGTTTGTCTTGAGCTGGAGTAATGCTGATGTGAGTTTTCCATCAATGCACACCTTGTGTTGGATACTCTCAGTTCAAAGGAATGCAGGGTGATCTGGATGGGCCACACACCCTACTTTATGACCATGTCCCTCCTTTCCCTGACCCAGGTGATAGCTTCGGGAACACACTGTATATCTCATGGGCTACATGTGTTGTTCCTGGTTGGCTGTAGTGTGAGAGAAGCACTTACACAAGACAAGGTCTGTTTAGGATTATCTTTGTAGATTCTAAGCTGTCTTATTCTGCTGAGCAAGGAATCTACTTCATGGAATAAAGCACAAATAAGTCAGCAAATTTTCTCTTAACCCTGTTGTGTCTAACCTTACTTTTGATAGAAATTCACCCCCAGTTTGAGAAATACTCTTAATCAACCTTTGTCTTTCTTTTTTTTCACACATCGACTAGTAGCAATTTGAAGAAAAATTCATTGAGGAGCAGCAAGATTTGATCATGGAAAATTTAGTAATTGTGGAAATTTCCTTACTTGATTGCAATCTGGAGGAAATCCCAAGTATTTAAACAGAATATCATAAGGACCCAATGTGTCTTTTCTACATTTCAAATCAAATCATAGTTCTCATATCTAAATTTGGCATTTCTCTTGGTATCTTGCTTTTATTTCTGGTTGCTGAGCATGAGGGTGCAGGAAATACACAGGTATGCTTGGCCACAACTATAGGATAAAGCAAGCACTAGTCCTTATCTCTCAATACCAAAGAGGAAAGGGATCTTGTAACTTCTCTCTAGTCTTTCCATAGACCTTTTCTCTCCTTTTAATGAGTGAAAAATGGTCTAGCTGTCCTAGAGCAGTGTGATTCATTTTCAAGAAGATATCTAGTGATGGCATGTGAGACTTAAGTTTTATCAAAACTCAGTAGCAGGGAGAGTCCAATTTCTCCAGCTTCATAGGTGCTTCACCAGAAAATTCTGTGGTGGTAGCTGGAGCCATAGAAATTTTGTACACAGTCTCCTTCCCACCTGGTCACCGTGGAGAAAAGGGTTTTACAGGTCAGATGACAGAGCACAGGCATCATTAGCTTGCATTGTTCCATTGTGTGGTAAGCTTGCAAGGAACCTTGTCATTTATGCAGGAAAGCAGGCCCTCCTCTAGGTAATGTTGGTTTTCCCTGTTCCCTCTGTACACGTAGGGAATCAGTGTTCCTACAGACACCACTGATCAGATGTTCCATTCTGGCCCCAGTTTACTTTCATATGTAGTTTCATTATCTCCTTGACCAGGCAAGAATCTTAGGAATGGGAAGAGCATTTCAGGGACACAATGTTTAATGTCCTTTTCTCAAGGATCACAACTGTGTGACCTTGAAGGGGACATTGGGAGCCTGGCCTCTTCCTGTCTCTTTTTTTGCATCTTGGCTGCCATGAGGTGAGCAGTTCTCTGCCATATGCTGAGCATACTGCCTTCACAGTTCCAAAACAGCAGGGTCCCCAAACTATGGACTGAGACCTCTGACACCATGAGCCTAAATAAACCTTCCCTCCTTTCAAGGTGATTACCTCAGTTATTTTGTCATTGTGACAGATAGCTAACTAGCACTCTCACTATTTAGAAAGGACTCATGTTATAAGCTAATAAAGTAAAATGTGTATTATAATTTACAAACCACATACCCTGGAATGTGCAAAGAGCACTTCACAGTGCATGCCTGACTGTGTGTAAATCTTCTGTAATACTGAATATCTCATTAGAAGGTGCTTACAAAGTTCTGATAATTTTTTTATGTATGGCCAAGGGATTTTTATCTTTCCATATACAAAATTCAATTTGAACTTGGGAAGCTAAAATTTAAACACCTTAATTACAGCAATTCATTGTATTTTTGAACTTAGAAAAATTAACTTTTTCTATCATTTATAATTTAACTCCATTAGCAATTTCATTTACAAGCTAGGCCCACATTATTTTACAAAGCTTGTTCAAGTAGATAGCTGCATGGAAAACTAAATGTGCAAAGAGTATTAGCTTAGATAGAAATTTGTCATCAATGCTAGAGTAGAAGCTGAGTTTTATGATGAAACACACTACCGTTGTTCTTTAATTTTTAAATGTAGAGATGACCCTGCCAAGTCTCATTTAATCTCTGGACTGGCATCAATAAGACAAAATTCATTCCCCAAAATCCTTGTTAGAGATGAATAAGTAATTCTTTTGCAATACCTTGATTCTATGAAGGCAACTTTCTAAAGAAGAAAAATGGATGCTAAGGAATGACAAAAATGAAAATACCTATCACATGGTATTAATACCCTAATATGAACACCAGCGGGCAGTATTGCACATGTGAATAATTTAGGAGGGAAGTTTCAGAACAAAGTAGTGATTATTTTTTAATTACATTCATTTTCGCTCTAATATTATAAACAGGGAATGAAGTCCATTTGTAATGCTCTCACTAATTAAAATTTAAAGGGAAAATTGATTTGGGGGAACTCAGTTAAATATTTCATTTCATTGGTCAGAGCTAAGGCCAGAAAAAATGTGTGGGTCTAGAATGTTATTGTCCAGGGGAGGCATTGGAGTGGGATACCAGTTGTTGCTGTTTTCAGGCGTGCCCATAAATTCGATCTCTATTTACAGTGGCTCTAGATACAATTCTGATTTCAGAAAGAGTCCAGTTGTGGTCCTAGTAATTTCATCTCATCCATTTTTGAAAACTTTATCATTCCAAAATTTACTGAAATATCTCAAAAGAGCATCATGCCAAGTATTCAAAGATAGCAATATAAAATATGAAGCAATGGAAATCCATGGTTTTGGGGAAATCCTCAGTGTGTTTCCAGCCTCCTGAGGACTCCCAGTGCTGGCCTGTCCATTCAATCCTGAACAACTCTTTCACTGCTGCTGGAGAAAGACACACTCTGAAAACATGGATCTGACCACACCCTCCACCTTCCAAAAATCTTTTACACCTCTCAATCACCTTCAGCACTCAATATGCTTTATCTTCCAATTCTGGCATACTCCTACTGTGCAGCACTCACACCTCTGACACACAGTGTTCCTTCAGACCCACTCTACTCCTTTTCATCAGAGCAGCTGCTCTTCCACCACTCCAGAGCAGGGCTTCTCCACCTTTGTACTCTGGACGTGTTCAGATGGATTAATCTTTATTATGGTTGTTGCCAATGTGCATAGCAAGGAGTGGTCTCATCCCACTAGCTGCCAGTCTCACTCCTTTAGTTGTGACAAATAAAAATGTTTCCAGCTATTGCCAAATATCACCTGGGGCTTAAAATCACCTGTTAAGAACAACTGAGATAAATTTAAATGAGAAGTTCTATGAAAAGACTTCTGTGACCTCTGAACCTGTGTCCTATCTACATATAGTGCTATATACACTCTTGTCCCTCTTCATCCATCCTGCTACAGGAGCAACCCCAACAGAATGGGAGTGGAAGGTGCATAACTAATGTGCACAAATTGATGGATGAATAAAGTGAGGGAAGTGTTGATAGGTGGGATGATGGAAGGATGGGTGAATGGATGAATGGATATAAGAATGGATGATAGATGGATATGTGGAAGTGTGGGTATTGGGTAAAAGAATGGATAGTGAGATGATTTCTACCAGTAAATAATATCCCCATTTATAGGTGACAATTCCAGGCTTTAGGTCCAAGAGGTTTTTCCTCAAGCAGAAGGAAGAACCACTGGGCACTCATAGCATGAAAGGATGAATGAAGAAAAATCCACCAGGTAATAGCCCTGTCACAGGATAGAATTCAGATATTTTATCCTCTAAGTCAGGAAGTCACTGAGCTTGGGATTGTGGTCATTTTGAGACTGAGAAAGAACCAAAGAACTTAATCAAATATTTGGCTCAGTGTTAGAGTGTTTGCCTAGAAACCAAATCAAATCAAAACAAAACAAAAAACTAAGTCTGTAGCTGCTATAGTTAAGAATCCTAATGATTTTAAATACTGTTGATAGTTTAAGCCACATTCTACCTTCACAAAAGTATCATTTGTACTTGAAATACTTATCAGCTTCTCTCAAATTTTCTCCATTATGTATGGCTTTGAACTTTGATGTAGAGAACAGATCACCTCTCCTACTGCTGCCTTTCTCCATGCCTGCAGTCAAGAACTCCCTTAAGGAGGGAACCCAGATGTCTCCTGGTACTCAGATCCTCAGAGCTGCTTCAGGGGAACCTGAGCTGGGACAGCAACATTTCTCTGCATAGCATGGACAGTGACCTCAGGGTAAAAGTTTAGAAGCTTCCAGACATTAAGGACATAATGTCTACTCTTCCCAGGCAATAAAGTCATTCCAATAATTCTAGACATGGACCATTGCACTGCCTAATAGCTTTGAATTTCTGGAAGCCCAAGTGTCAGAGATAACATCAACCTCTTTCCAATCCACTTTCAAGTCTCACAGCCCACAGTTTCTTCTAGCCATCTGTAATTGAGCTTTGACCTCTAAATTTTGAAATTTCCAAGGGTTCAGCCCTTGGTCTTCTCTCTCCTTTATATACTCCCTATGTTAGAAAGTTGGATTTTCAGCTTGTATTTCAATAACAACTATTTGCCAATGATGCCTAAGTGTATATCTCACATCTCACCTCACCCCAAAAATGCCAGGCTCATATTTCCCAGGTGCCTGCACAGGTTTCTACTTTGAAACCAAACACATTTCTCTCACATAGCATTTCCTAAACCAGTCCTCAGCATTTCCCCCGAAACTGATCCTACAGTCCATCTCAGTGAATAATGAGGCCCAATACTCAAGCTTCTCCACATGAATGTCTGCACAGATGGATGAAATTGGCATTCCAAACCAAGAAAGAAGACACTGTCACTAAATTCTTTCACAGACCCACAGTTCCTCCTTGCAGGAGAAATGACAACATTGGAGCACGTTTTCCCCCTTGTTTTAATGCACAAGAGGTCCAAGGATTAAGTCCAGCCAGTGTTGTTGAAAGAATCAGATTCCCAGGAAATCAGTTACCACCTTGGGGAGCTTCCTTTGACAAGCCCTATGCTAAAGACTTTATATCCATCACCTCAATTAATCTACACAGACATCTATGACACAGATATTATTTTTATTTTAGAGATGAGGAAACTGAGGCACTGAGAACAGCTTTACCAGCAGCACTATTTGGCAGAGTCAGGACTGAGACCCAGAAGTCTTGTTTCTATTCTATGCTCTTCCCCACTGCACGATGCTCTCAGGACCTCACTGTGTCATTGTAGGCAGGCCAACCTTTGTACATAGTGGGGATGTTCTCAAGTTGGGACCTACATAATGCACAGTTTTTAGTCAAGTAATGTTGGGGAACACGGGGCTTAACGAAAGGGGCCAGATGTTTTGACTACAGGTCTTCTGGGGCCTTTACAATGTTTTCTTGCACAGAGGGATTGGGAGAGCATGAGGTGCTGTGCTCAGCAATTTAAAGACAGAACGCTTTTAAGAGGGGCACCTGGTGTATACCCTGAATCCATTCTGGGAAGCTGTTCATTAAGAGGACATGATAAAGTGAGAGCACACAAGGGAGGTATGAGAGCAGGTTAAGACACCCAAAAAACAAGATAGCATTTGTTGTCCTCAATGCAGAGAAACTAATGCAGAAACTTTAAAGCAACAGAGGCCAATAGAAGAAGGGGACCAGGAACTAGAGAAAAAGTTAGTTCAAGAAAAATCAATTTAGAAAGTAACATTTATGTACAGGAAAGCAATGAGAGGAATCTCACACTATAGCTATCCTTATCTCAAACAGCAAAAACCCTCAATTCTACTTATTAATATTTATAATCTCTCTTCAACAAAATTAGAGATAAGGGCAGAACAGTTTCTGCTCAGAGGTGGTGGGTGGGGGGGAGAAATAGGAGGGGAGGGGAGGGGAGAGGGAGGGGGTAGGGGAGGGGGAGACAGGAGGGGAAGGGGGGGAGATGACCCAGACATTGTATGGTCATATGAATAAAAGAAATTAAAAAAAAAAGGACATGACACTGGTCTGAGCCAACCTCTTAAGCAGAACAGGGGCTATGTATTTTCATTCTTGTCTATCTTGGGCTCTGAGGAGGCTAAAGCAAGGCTGTGAGGAAAAGTTAAGACTCTCGATCCCAGAACAAATGAAATGAAATTGTGTTTTCAATTCTTCTGTCTCCTGAAATTACAGAAAGTACTTTTTCTCACTCTCAGGGGCCATGTTCACCCAAACTGGGGCATATGTTCCAGAATGGACCAAAAAGATTGGCACTGCCACTGTCCAGCACAAAAGGTGGCAGGGGCAATCTTTAGAGTGTAGCTTTTCTTAGAACTGTTTGAAAAAAATTGTAATTTATCTCTAGCTAGCTATGGTTGTGCAGTACTTAGGAAGATAAAAGAGGAAGACAGTGAATGCAAGACCAGCATAGGCTACGTTGTACCATAATAAAAAGATTATGTCTATCTTCTAATTTACTTGATTTATTTTATATTGAACCAAATATTTTATGCAAGCAGTTTTCATTATCAGGAAATGGGGGTGCATATAATCAACCAAAAATACTGGGATGAGCATCACTTGGTAACACTTAGATGTCTTTTCTGCCCAACTCTGCTGCACTAGAAAGCACACTCAAGGTGATGTCATTTCCATTCTAACTTCTCATTCAGTCCAACAGGAAAATTTCTTTAGAGAAAGTATTAGAGCATGTTGTCACCTTGGGGGGCATATGACCCACCAAAACCTCATTCTCCAAAGTCAGAGGAGCAGATATTGTGCCAAAGTCCACAAAGTACCACCCCCTTTACAGGGATTGATGAGATGCCTCTTGGTCAAGATAGTGACCACTACCCAACCAGAATTTTGCTTCGTCCAGTTTCCAAAAATTTTCCTCACTTTCCTTTCTCAGTTAAGGAATTTTAACCATTCTCTAATTTAAAATTCTCAACTTGTCTTCCTACTTCCCAGTTCCAGAGTCATTCACATATTCTATATTGTCTGTTATGGTGTGATCCTACTTCCAGGAAGCAAAATCTCTATTAGTGTTCCTCCAATGTATAACTAATCATCCCCAAACCTGTATGCTTGAAAACAACAAAATAACTCCTGAGCCCCAGAATCCTGGGAAAGCTTTACGTGTTTGGTTCCAACACAGGATTTCTCATGAGGTTGCAATTAAGGATGCTTTAGTCACAGACAAATGGCATTAGAAATTGCTTGAGGTTTCATCTGCATTTGTATTACACATTAGGAATATTCTGCGGCTTTTTAATCATTGAAGAACTTTCCTCAGTCAATCTCAGCTGCTTTTGGATATTTAATGTAGATATTTGGAGACCAAGGAGCAGTGGATTATCACAGAACAGACTGGACAAATATTTGAATTCTTCACTAGATAGAAAAATAAACAATAATTATGCTGTTTATTTATATACACTTATGTCTCTCTCTCTCTCTCTCTCTCTCTCTATATATATATATATATATATATAATTTTCCATAGTAACTATGGCAAATTCCTAGAGTATTTCTGACTATAAGTGTATTAAACTTATGAAATTCCCATACATTGAAAATTACCATTTATTGGAGCAGGAATAACATTTTCATTTATTTTGTAAATTTAACCAATTATTAGATTTTTTACCCAAGTATTTAATTTTGAGCTTGGATTACATGTGTTCATTTGTCATGGAAATTAAAATAACTTCAACAAATCAGACTATAGTCAGAGGAAAACATGTACAGAGTAAGGAATTCTGAACATGACAAAGTTGTCACCATGTTAATCTCAGATGGACTGGAATTTTAGCAGATGATGGTGAGATAACCCCCACTAAGAACTTGGAATGCTTCACTTGTCTTCAGCTCCTACCCAAGATTCACGTATGAAGCAAGAGTTGTTCAAAACTCCATATTCAGGTGCAATCTTGCCACATTTCTCAGTGAGAGTTAAGTCTACTTTCTTTGTTATTAATCATGCACTGTGGCCACCCATGAATTTCCTCTACCTAGAAGCATGGGAGAAGTGAGACAGTATAGGGAAAGGCGCTCAAAGTAGCATTCACAAGTACCACACCTCTGAGTATTGCATTATAAGTGCAGAATTATAGCCAGAGAAAAATACCAGTCACGATTACCAGAATCTACTGCACTGATCATGCAACAGTATTAGTAGGAATTCATGTGTCAGATAGATAAACAGAATTTGGATATGGTAAACAATTCTGGCTAGTGAGGTAGAAATTTAGTCATTCCAATGATAAGAATTTACTTTTTGTACAATGACTGTCAAATTATGAAAAGGAATAGCATGGTCTGAAGGTAAAGAGTATAGAATCCAAATCATTTCACTGGAGGAAATTGAAAAACAAAGTTTATACTTGCCATCAAAGTCATTGCTAGACACTAGCTATGACCCAAGGACTGGTGTGGCTACCATGGTGAGGACTTGGCCATCTGACACCACCATGACCTCCCACTGCTACTTTATTACTAACCTCAAATTACAACCCTCCATAGGCCAGGTGACAATCTGATCTCCATAGATCCACCACGACATATAGATATTTCTTGCTCCCTTGAATGAACTATACAGTAAGTCATTACTGAAGTTTTCAAACTTCATAAACAAGTATTCTGTCATCCCATTAAATGTCTCTTTTCCCATGGGAAGGCATGCCTGCTATCCCTGGTTTCTCTTGAGCTAATGTAACTAAAAAAGAACCTATACTATAGTAGGCACTTGAGGAGAGCTCGGCTGCCATTGGGTGACTACATGTAGCCTGGACTCAACAGTCCTCTCAAAGTGGAGTATTCATGTTAACATACCCAGGACATGAAAATATACCGTTTTCTATCCATTACACAGAAGGGCACGTCTCTGACCCTGAGTTCTCAGTCCTAATGAAGATGAAAGTGGTTCTAATAGTCAAGGTTATGTCTAGTCAATGTTGCAGTAGCAGGAATTATGTGGGTCTTAGATTGAATAAGAAATACTCCTGGTATCCTTCCAGCATCACACAGTTCACAACAGCTACCAGAACTCCTTTTTTTCTCTTCCACTTTAATTTTTTCTCCTGTAGCCTGGATCATTATTTAGTGACTTAATACTTCCTTGAATAGAGAAGATATCCTAGAATAACAAACGAGGCAAAAAAGGAAGAAAACAATAAGGTCAGGACTCAGAATAAGACCAGCTATCTTCTCCCTGAGTCATGAACTGAAAGACATATCAGAGACTTCTGAGGACAGAGCACCCTGTATCTGGTGCTTGGAGTTGTGACCTTGGATAAAAGATCAGGCTTGAATATCACTGGGAAACAATGGTCATGGCCATTCTGCCCAAATGCAGAACTCATACATCATTGCATAAAGGCTCTTTCCTGCAGCCCCCAAAAAAGAGTCCTTGTATGAATGAGTCAATTAGTGAGGGCATCTGTCCTGTCTCTTGGAAGAAATAAAGAGAATTGACAGCTTCTGAAGCCAGGGGCCTCTGAGGGTAAATTTTCCAACTCTATGGAAAGGTTTGAGGTGAGCCCCAAGCCCAGAAATCTGACCTCAGGTAGAAAGAATGAGGTTTCTGATCAACCTGTGAACAGTACAATAAGTAACACTAAAAAAAAAAGTGAGGGGTACATTAGGCAAGGAAGCATTAATTAACTATGTGAAGAATCATGTATTGGACAAGATGATAAAGTGTGATAAGACAAAAAGAGAAGATATCAAGAACGTTTTAGGACCCAGTGTCTTTCTCTTTCTTAGTCTCCATTTCAACATGCATGTAATGTATGTACACACACAATAATGGATATTTAAAAAAATACAAATCTGGGTGCAAAATATCATAGTCTACTTCATGCTTTCTGGCTTAATACTTCTCAGACTACCAGCAACTGAATTACATTTGTAGATCTCAATGTTCTCCACTATAAAATGAATGGGTTAATTCAGATAACATTTTATATTGAAATATATTCTTTATCCATTTAACAAGAAAAGAGTGGATACTTTCTCAGTACAAGACTTTCTCTAGCCACTAAGAATAAAACATTAAACAAAATAGTTACTAGCCTTGCCTTAGACTCTAGAGCAAAATGAATATTAAAAAATAATAAGCTAGTCAATGCACCAAGAAGACATAATGTTAAATGCCTACATACCAAACAACAGTGCTTCAAAACATTAAACAAAAACTAATAGAAATGAATAGAGAAATACACAATCCTTAAAATCTTCATTGAAATGAAGATTTAAATTATCAGTGATAGAAGTGGTAGACAAAATATTAGCAATGATATAGAATCCCCTAGTGGCAAATCAAACAAAAGCATCTAGTATATATATGTGTGCATACATACATATGTATGTATGTATATTTATAATAAATGATACATATAGAGAACATTCCATTCCATGTAATTTCAGAATACATAATTTTTCAACAGTCAAGGTAATATTTTCCATGTACTTTATACCTGGAGCCAAGATGCGAACAGCAACAAGTTTGAGTTAATTAAAAACATTAATTATCTCAGTATACACACACACACACACACACACATTTAGGCATAAGAGAATGAAGCAAGATGTCAATAACTAAAAGGCAATAGGTGGACATCCAAATGTTTGAACATTAAACAGCACAGTTTGCAATATTCTATGAGGAAGCCTTAAAGAAAAGGTAAAAACATATAACTGAATAAAATAAAAATATACCATATCAAAATAGGTGGAAGAGTTAAACCAGTGCTAACAGGAAAAATGGTACTACTAACTGCTTACGTTAGAGAATAAGTAAGATCTCACATCAATAATATAATTTCACATCTGAAGAAATTAGGAAGATGAATCCAAGGAATCAAAGAACATGGCAGTACAAAAGCTTTCTCTCTCTGACACCACAAATGAGAAGAGACAGGGTAATAAAGGAGAGATTATATTAGAAGTGAGAATGAGAGTGAGAACACCAGGAACCAGAGGGTAAAAAAGGATAGGGCAGCTGAAAAGCATAAAGAGACAGGAAGGCCACAGAGTCAATTATGAAACAGTCTGCAGCTGCAGTCACAGCTATCCCAGAGGGAGGGGAAGACAAAGTCTCCACCATAAGGTAAGCTCAGCATCCTTGGTGACAGAGTGGCAGTCCTACCTATAGGACAAGCTTATTAAACCCAGTGAAGGGATTTGGTGAGGCAGTGACTAACATCAAAAGAAAAACATTCTTTTCTTTCATATCTCAGAGATCCATATCAAGGTACCATCTTGAAAAATGGCTTACTGTTTGAGACTGAGTAACTAAGGGAACATGGAAACAAGGAACAACCATGACTCAGGGAGTCTTGGGACACCCAGTCACAGTGTCTGGGATGGAAGCAACCATGAGAGGTGATTATAGAGAGGTAGAGAGCCTGACATGGGCAAGCTGAGAAATTTAAGCAGCTGGGAACTTGGAGAGTAAGGGGTACAGAGGCCAGTGGCCCCACTCTCCCTCACTATAGCAAGTTATCTTTCCTGAGAATCACTGTAGAATCACAGCATGGAGCCTGTGGCTGGAGAAGTGCTCAGGTTATAGGAGCCACTGGCTGACTGTGGGGGTATGCTTTCAATCAAGCTTTGATAATGAAATACTCTGAGGACTTGAAAATAAGGAAAAATTGTGACTTGGAGACTCTTGGACCACCAGCTATTGTGCCTGGGAGGGAGAAGTCTATGAGAGGTGAGATGTGGGGAGGGAGATGGCCTGACATAAATCAACTGAGAAGTTTAAGCCTTTGGGAGACTGAGCAATGAATGACATGGTGTTCAGTGGCCCAGTCCACCCTGGTGACATCAAGTCCCAATGCCCAAGGAGCACTGAATTATCCCCCAGTACAGTGGTGAGAAACTACACTTTAAATACTATGTATTCCTGCCTGAACATTAATTACCTGTAGTACCAGAAATACTACAGGTAATTAAAACTTCCAACCAAAGACATGGCCTCAGATGCACACATCCCAATGCAGAAATGCAAGAAATATGAAAAAAAGGGTGTAAAACTCCTCCAAAAGTCAAAAATCTCATTGTAAAAGACACAAAGAATACTGAAGTGGATGAAAGGTTATGCAAAGACCTCAGACAAATGACCAAGGAATTTAAAGAGGTCTTGTTTAAACACCTGAATGAATTAAAAGAGAATACAAGTAAATAACTGTATGAATTTCAAGAAAATACAAGTAAATGGCTGAATGAAATAAGGAAGACAATGGCAGGATATGAAAGAGGAATCATAACACATAGAGAAATCCTAAAAAAATCAAATTGAAATTTTGGAAAGGGAAAGTTCCCTAAGTCAAGTAAAAAACATAGTTGGAGACCACTCCAGTAGACTGGATCAAATTGAAGTCAGACTATCAGGGCTTGAAGACAAAGAAGATGTATTAGATCATTAAACTAAAGATAAAGGAAAAAAAAACTTATGGATGAATAAAATGTGGTATATAAGCACCATGAAGTACTACTCAGCCATAAGGAACAATGACACGTGGTTTGAAGGTAAATTGATACAACTGGAGGACATCATGTTAAGTGAAGTACACCAGGATCAGAAACACAAAGGCCACATGATTTCTCTTATAGGCAGAAGATAGATCCAAAGATAAACATACACAAAAAACTAGCATGATCATCTACAAATGTAGATGTAGAATATGTTTATAATAGTGAAAGTACTCTATGCAAATTGGGGAAAGAGGGAAAGGAAATGAGAATGATAGAGTATCAGTAATATCACATATCATGAGATTTGAAGGTAAAGGATACATGGACATGTATTTGAAACTGTTGAAAAATGGAGTGTGGGAGGTAAATAGGTAAGGGAGAGTACCAGGAGGGGATGAACAGACCAAAATAAAGCATACCAACAGTGGACATACATTGAGACACCCCTTTGAACATCAACTCAAATATTAATAATGAAAAATAGGACTTAACTAGGTACAGTGTGTGTGGGGGTACTAGTGGGAGGGGGAAGGGTGAATGAAGGAGATTAAGGTAATGTATATGGTAGAAGGACTTCATATACCTACATGAAACAGAACTAAGAAACCTCTTGCAATTGCTTTAAGTGGGGTTGGGAGGAGGTTGATGGGAAGAGATGATAGGGCAATGTAAGTAATGTACAATATAAGTTTAACTGGAATTGCCACCATGAATCCCCCTGTATAATGAATATATCCTAATAAAAATTATAAGAATAAAGACATATGAATGAAATATGCAAGTCCTCTGGAAAGACCAAACCCATGAATCATGGACATAGCAAAAGAAGGCATGCAAGCTAAAGACATAAAAAACATATTAATAAAATGATAGGAGAAAATTTCCCAAATCTTGAGAGAGATACATTCATCCAGTTTCAGGAAGCTTTAGGACATCCAATAGACAAGACTAGAAAAGACCTCTCCAATGCATATTATAGTTAAATTATTAAATATGCAGAATGAGAAAAGAATATGAAAAAATTCAAGAGAGAAGAACCAAGTCATTTATAAAGCCAAAACATCAGAATAACAACAGATTTCTCAACAGAAACTCTAAAAGCAAAGAGGACATGAAATAAGGTATTTCAGCCCTGAAAGAAAAGTACTTGCCAAACTAGAATACTCTGACCACCAAAGTTATCCTTCATAATTGGCTGAGAAATAAAAACCCCATGGTAAACAAACACTAAAGGAATTCATGACCACTAAGTTAACACTGCTGAAGATAGTTAAAGGAATCCCACACACAGAAAACAAATGGCACCATGAAAATATGGCTAGGAATAATCTCACTAAGTGAGTAGATAATCAAATGAGGAGTAAGAAAGAACTAGACACTACAAAACAACAAAACTGTGGGATAACTAAATCCCTCTCAATAACTGAATAATAATACTCTCAATTGTCAAATCAGAAAACACAGATTGGTAGGCTGGATTGAAAAAAAGACCCAATCACTTTTTTGTAAAAGAAATGAAACTCACTGCCAAAGATAAACAAAGATTTAAAGTGAAACAGTGGAAAAGGTATTCAGAGAAAATAAAGCATACTATCAAGCAGGAATAGCTACATTCATATCTGACAAAGCAAATTTTAGACCAAATAAAGTCAGAAGAGACAAAGAAGATCATTTCATATGGATAAAGGGAGCAAGTCATCAAAAGGAGACAGATATATGCACTGAACATTGGAGTACCAAATTTCATATAAAAAAGCAACTGATTATAAAAGCACAGACAGACTCCAACACAATAACAGTGTGTTACTTCAATACCCCACCCTCAAAAACAGATAGGAAATACAGACCAAAAAAAACTGACAAAGAAAATAATTTCAAAATTAGATGATCTATAGATCAAATGAACTTAACAGACATCAATAGAACATTCCACACAACAGCTGCAGAATACATTTTCTGGTGAAAAGTCCATGAAATGTTTTTCAAAAACAGTTCATATTTTAGGACTTAAAGCAAGTCTTACAGATATAAGAAAGCTGAAATAATCTCAAGCCAAAATGGGACAAAATTAGAAGTAAACAGTAAAAGAAAGTTTAGAAAATGTTCAAACACATGGAGACTGAGCAATGCATGTCTAAATGATCAGTGAGTCATTGAGAACTAAGAGGAAATTAAAAAATCCTAGAATCTAATGAAAATGAAAACAACATACCAGACCTTTGTAACTCAGAGAAGGCAATACTAATGGGCAAGTTTGTAGTTATGGCCACCTACATTAAAATATGAAGATATTATATGAACCCATCCAACACAGTTTTTATAAGGGGGACAAGAAAGGGGAGTATGGGAATATAAAAGAGGGAATGAACTTGTTCAAATAAACTGTGTGCATTGGTGGAATTATCATAATGAAACCCCTTTGCATTATTGATGTATGCTAATTAAAATCACAAAAGTTACGTAATCCAACAAGAAAGAAAAAAATGACAAAAGTTAACAGAGAATCGGGGATCTGAGGATAAGTATTAAGGAGTCTAATATAGATAGAGAGTCAAAGAAGAAGAGAGAAACAATGGAACAGAAAGATCATTTTGAAAAATAATCATCAAAACTAATTTGGTTCAAATATGTTGGAAAACAATGAATTATAAATACAAGATATTCAGTGAACACCAAACATGTATAGGAAAATACTCCATATACATCATATTTGAACTACTGGAAACCAAAGACAAATGGAAGGTTCTCACAGTAGGGTGACTATAGATAGCAAATAAGTACTATATATTTCAGAAAGCTAAAAGAAAGGATTCTAAATACTTTCAGCATAAAGAAATTATAAAATTTGAAGTTATTGACATGTTAATCTGATTTAAACACTGTACAATTTAAATACTACCTGTATCAAACTGTCACATGATATCCCATTAATATGTACAATTTTTATGATTTTAATGTGTTGGTTAAATAAAGAATTTGAAAATGCAAAAAAACATAGAGAGTCTCAAATACATAACCAAAAGATGTATCTCAAACTCTTAAAAGAATAAGAACACAAACTCAAAAGTAGAAGGCAAAAAGAAATAATAAGACCAGGGCAGAAAAAAAATGAAATTGAACCTAAAAAACAACACAAAGAATCAATGAAACAAAAAAATTGGTTCTTTGAAAAGATAAACAAGATTGACAAAACTTTAGCCAAACTAACCAAAGGGTGAAAAGAATAAAATTAGAAGTTAAAAAGGGAATATTGTAACAAATATAAGTTAAAACCCAAGGATCATTAGGGAATACTTAAAAAACTTACATTATAATAAACTGGAAAATCTAGATGAAATAGATAAATCTCTAAATATATACGCCCTACCTATCAACCACTTAAACAGATGTTTAATAGGCAATGAAATTGAAGCAGTAATAAACAATATCCCAACAAAGGAAAGCTCAAGACCAGATGGATTTATTGCTGAATTCTACCAGAACTTCAAAGATCAAACACCAATGTTTCTCAAACTGTTTTGCAAAATAGAAAGGGAAGAAACTCTACAAAACTCATTCTATGAAGCCTCTGTTGCTCTGTTACCAAAATAAGATAAAGACATAATAACAGAAAAGTATAGACGAACTTTCTGGATGAACATGAACACAGAAATTATCAATAAAATATATGCAAGTCAAATTCAACAACACACTTGAAAACCAACACACCATGATCAACTTGGTTTCATTCCAGGACACAAAGAAAGTTCAACATACACGAATCAATAAATGTAATACAGCACATACATAGAACAAAGGACAAAAAAATCACATGGTCATCTCAACAGATGCAAAAGAGAAGGACACAGAATCAACATATGAAAATCAGTAGCTTTTCCATATGCTAACAATTAACAGGCTGGGAAAGAAATCAGTAAAACAATACCATTCACTGTAACCTCATAAAAATTTACCTAGTTATAAACTTAACTAAGGAGGTAAAAAAAACTCTACAATGAAAATTTTAAAACTTTGAAGAAACTAATTGAAGAAGGCACTACAAGACGGAAAGACCTCCCATATTCATGGATTGGCACAACTAATATTGTGAAAATGACTATCTTCCAAAATCAATCTATAAATTCAATGCAATCCCCATCAAACATCCAATGCCATTCTTCAAAGAAATAGAAAAGTTGATACTAAAGTATATACTGAAGCATGAAAGACCCTGAAAAGCCTGAATAGGACTGAATAGAGAAGCATTTCTCCATTCATTTAATGAAGCCAACACCAGACAGAATTACATGAAAATAATTTCACAGACCAATATATTTATTAACTTAGAAAAAAATCCCATAAAATAGTAGCAAATTGAATCCTATGATCTATAAAATCATATGCGCTGTGGCTAGTTGTGGAATAGATTTTGTATGTAAGGTGATTAATATTTGAAAATCAATCGATGTAATATACCAAGTTAACAATTGAACAAATGAAGGTCATATGATTATGTCAACTGTTGCATTAAACATGACTGCAAAGGCATAGACTGGATTGTCCTTAACTGGATGAAGAGATAGTTGCAAAACTTATACTACTAACATCATGCTTAAAAGTGAAAGGAAGAAATAAAACTATCCCAATTTGAAGATAACATGATTGGCTGTGAAGAAAATCCTAAGGAATCAAAAATGATGAAAAGCAAATAAAACAATGAAAGTAAAAAGGGGAACATGATGAATCTTTACTGTGATGGAAAAGTCCTGTCTCTTGACTGTACCAATGTTAATCTCCTTATTAAGATACTTAGCTATTCTCTTGCAAGATGTTACAACTTGGGGAAACTTGGGATATGGTGAACTCTAAGTATAATTTCTGACAACTACGTTAAAATTTCAATTACCCAAAAGTGAAATGTTCTAATGTTTATATATATATATATATGTATGTATAAAGTCTTTGTCAGTGACTTTTTGAAATAACCAAGAGTCTTCCAATCAATGAACATGGGAAGTCTTCCCCTATTTCTGTGTTCCCTTCAATTTCTTTCTGTGGGGAAACTGGTTTCCCTGTTTTTTCTGTCTTCCTGTCATTGTCTTTGGTGTTGTTACTGTCCTTGTACTGTGTGCAATTAAGTATTTTCTAGCTTGTAATAATAACAATGGTAATATTTAGAATGGAAGGGTGAGCTGAGATGGAAAGCAAGAAGTTAAAGAAAAGGGGAAAATAAGTACACAGACAAGAGGGAGAAAGCAGAACAAGGTTCCAGACAAGAAGGTTTCAAAGGTATAAACAGGGAGTGTTAGTGTACTAATTGACAGTAAGCTGAACAGACATTAGAGGGACAGAGATAGGATTGAAAATCAAAAATAAAAAAAAAATTAAGATAGGAATAAAAATAAAAAATAAGTAAATGAAAGAAATATCTATATATTAAAAATGAATTAAAATAAAATGGAAAATAGAAAATTAAAAAAAACAAACCAAAAAACCCTCCAAGTTCAAATGCAATGAAGTTTCCATCTTAATAATTTGGGTGTCGGTCTCAGTCTCCAATCCTGGAGATGGTGCCTCAGATGTTGTTCTGTAGTTGTCTCATCAAAGGGGATGCATAAAGTAGAACAAAACTACACACACACACACACAAAAAAAACCCCACCTACTGTCCCAAGTTCAAATGCAATACAGTTTCGGTAAGTTTTTCCGCTTGCAGGTGTAATTCAGTTGTTCTCTCATCAAAGGTAGGGAGAAAAAGAAAAAAAAGAGTCTGGTCCGCATCTTCCCAAGCCGTCTGGGTGCTGGCGACTGGCGGCCGGGAGGCCCTCCTTGTTTCTCCGTTTAACGTGAAGTGGAGATTCTCTGTGCCAGCTGGAGGTGTGGAGGGGTTAAAGTTATGCCTTTTCTCATTATGCCTGCAAAGTGTGTCTCCGGTGTCTCTCCAAGATTTCACTATAGGAAGCTCGCTTTCTGCTTCCTCCCTCTAGCCGCCATCTTGGAATCCCCAATTTCTTTCATTAAATTAAATCACCTCTTTGATTTAATTTATTACTAGAAGTTTATTTTTTGTAGCCATTGCAAATGAGATTGCTTTCTGAATTTATATTTCAGATAATGGGCCATTGGTTTATATCAATGCTATTGATATTTGTATGTTGACTTTTTATATTCTTCACTATCACTCTGTTCATTTACTAATTCTAATAGCTTTGTTGGTAAATTATTTGGGGCTTTCAGTAAATAAGATAATGTGTTCTGAAAATAGTGACAATTTGTCTACTGCTTTTTCAATTTGGATTCCCTTTATTTCTCTCTCATGTCTAGTTTATCAGCTAAGACTTTCAGTTCTATGCTGAACAAAATTGGTGAATGTTGGCCTCCAGGAACAGTTTTGAATCAGATCCTACAGGGCTGGAAATTAGCAACTCAAAACATCTGGTAGTTACTAATTGACTATGGTCTTAATAAGGTTCAGGTGGACATATTTTGCTTGAAGAAAGGCTTTTCCAGGCTCTGGAAAAGAAGGTGTGAGAGCCTATGTATCAATTATTCACACAGCTGGGATGATATTGGACAAAACCCAGCCATATTCTAGGGTACCATACATGTCCCAGTGTTGCATGGAATAACCACATCCATGTTGGAAACTGAATCATGTGGATGAAAGGAATCTAGGTATGTTCAAATGCTTCACAATGTCCAAGCAGAGGAAGACTTTATTATTTAACTTAGGATGAAAGAGGGAAAAATAGTTGGGTCTGAGAAAGAGATTTCTGAAAACAATGTATTTTTACAGGTATGGCATCTTTCATTAGCAGGTCTCTGGGCTGAGAGTCTTTGGATCATCCAAAGCATCCTCCCAAGAAAGGATATAGTGAATCTCCTAGAAAAAATTGCCCATCTTCAAATAAGTCACAGAACAAATGACAAGGTAGCTAATAGAGTAGAATATTTTGCATTTTGTGTCCTGATTTCATTGCTCTCTGAGATAGGGATCCCTGGAAATAGACCCTGGGACCGACATTTGTGGGCAAAAGCTTTATGACAGTACGTGTTGGGGATGGAGAAAGGGAGGGCTGGGCAGAGGGAGAATCTGGGATGGGCTGCTGCTCAGAAGTGGCCTTATACATCCCCATGGAAGGCTCTGGAGCTGAGTCCCCCCTTGTAGTTGGTGAGTATTGAGGAAGAAGAGTTGGAAATTTGCGATTACATAAAGATCATCCACTGGACAAAGGCAACTCCAAAGATAGGGTGTGATCTTGGGCAAATCAGCTTCCTGACTAAGGTCCATGATCACAGAGGGACCCAGCAGCTGAGAGAATGTGGTCTCACTGGTGAAGGGGAAAATATGTGTGAAGTCTTTTTCCTATGTAATAGTTGATATGATCATATGACTTTTATTTGTTGGCCTATTAACATGGTGTATTACATTAATTGATTTTCTCTCCTGGAGATTGCAAGTGAGTTTTCTTGAGGCTCAGTTAATGCGTCTGTATAATAGAAACAATTATAACTACAACCAATTAAAAGTAAATAAAAGAATATTTTGAAAAGGGACTTTGAACTCTGCAAAATGTTATACAACCATGGCTATGAAAACATGGATACAGAAAAGGGAATATAAATTGAAAAATAAGACATATTGAAAGTATTCCAGGAATGGGAGGATAAAGGAGAATGATGGAGGGAGTGAATTCAACTATGACATATTGTAAGAACATTGGAAAGGTCACAATGTAGCCACAAACAACAATAATATGATAAAAAAGTATAAAGGAGGGAATACAATGGCAACACAAGGCAGCATTTAACATGTCCCAATGGGAGGCATAAAAAAGGTTTTGGCATGTGCTTTTGAAACATCCTGGGAATAAAAAGGCAACATAATGACATGACCCCCTGCAAATACAAACAGATATCTGACTGAATTAGCTAAAAATGGGGGACTGGAAAAGACAAGATTATCCTTATTTGTAGAAGATTTTCCCATGTGCTTAGAAAGCTCAGAAAAATAAACTTAAACATTATGAAAATTAATATTGGAGTTTCAGCATGGCTGAATCAAGTGCAAAAATGCAAACATCAATAGCTTTCCAACATACTAGCCAAAAACCAACTAGAAGGTATAAAGGAAAAATCTGACTTGTAGTGGCAACAAAATACCCAGCAGTATCCTGGTATCCTTAAAAATAAATATGCTTTGTGCACTAATGCTCAGATGAGTATTATTCCCAATAGCCAAAAGGTCTGTCTGTGTCTGTCTCTCTCTCGCTCTCTCTCTCTCTCTCTCATGTTTGCCATGATATGAACAGCATCCTTTTCCATACACTCCCACCACCACAATGTAATTCCTGGACATGGGCCCAGACTCAGTGGAACCAAGCTCTATGGACTGAAACACCTGAAACTATGAATTAAAATAAAGCCTTCTTCCATGAAGTTCTTTCTCGCAAGTATTTGTTCACACTGACAAAAATCTGACTACTTCATGCATTTTCTGGCCAGAAGCGAGAGAAGGCTGAGAGGCAGTATGGCTCACAATATGAATTGATGGGTCAGTTACATCTGGATGGAGGGATAAAAGAAAGTAAAATCAGACTTCATTGAACACTGAATGAAAAACATTTGAGCCAAAAATCCTGCCTCAGAACATAAGAGGTTTGTTTTCTGGGAGAGGAGGACATCAGGGATGTCTGGAGTTTGGACACATGAGTATGTACACAGTGATGTTGAGGACTCTCCAGTCCTCTCTAACTTGTCAGGAGGCCAGGTCTCCTTTCTAGGCAGATGTGGAAGATTCTTCTCTGAGAAGCTGACAAGCCAAGAGGAAATATAAATATGATAATCTAAGGACACTAACTTCAGGGAATCCTCACCAGTATAGCCTAGCCAGGTCATTGTATAGTGGAGACCACAGTTCACTACCCCACTCCATGCCCAGGCCTTCCCATCACCTGTTTCCCCCCTCTTTAAATGAGCACACAACTCCATCATCAGACAGCAATAAAAACTCCTAATATACAACACAAGCACACAACAATGGGAAGTGAGCCATTCTGACAAATAAGAAAAGCAGTGGAACTACATCCACCAGAAAGGCTGCTATTAAAGACCAAAAACCCCAAAGACAAGGATGGAGAAGAGTCAGCACTCTCATGCCTTGCTGTAGGAGTGTAATAGGCACAGTCATGTTACACAAGTGTGTTACAGTACTGAAAGCACTCCAGCTCCATTGTGTGCTGTTCTCCTTATTTTTGAAAAATTGAGGCCCACAAAAAAGTCTTAAAGGGAGATTATACTCTAGGTTCTCTGTGAAGAGAGATGGAAACTTTGTGAACTCATGAGTGGACAAGCCTGCTGACTGGTCCATGAAATGGAGCCTGTGAGATAAAAGAGACATTTAGAAGCTGAATTTGGACCAGGGTGTGAGAACAAATTGCTGCAACTCCATGCTAGCACCTGGATGGTGTTGATGACCCGAGAGAGGTGAAGAGTTCATTTCTGGACATTTGAACTTGACTTAAGCTTTGGATAGCAGGATGAGAATGTCATTCAAAGAGCTGGGAACACAGATATGATGGTTAGCAGAGGCTGGGTTGTATTTATACACAGCTGTCCCTTAGTATCCACTGTGATTCCCAAAATCCCAGGATGCCTCATCCCCATACAAAGTGATAAAGTGGTGCAGTATTTGCACATAATCAACACACATCTTCCTGTGCACTGTATTTACTGGCATCTATTAGTTGCACGTGGTGTTTTATTGTGATGTTTCCATACATGCATGTAATGTATTTTGATCATATTCACCCCCTCTATTACTCTCTATTACCTTCCTTCTGCCTCCTGCTTTCCCTCTTCCACATTCTAATAGTTGCATGTACTTTTCCTCTCCCCCCACTGGAATACAATATGAGAGAAAACTTGATACTTCTCTTTGTGGACTGAGTTATTTCAGTTAACATGTTGATCTCCAGTTCCATTCATTTTCCTGCAATGACAATCTCATTCTTTTTTTGTTCAAAAATAAAAATTCAATGGCTAGTTAAATTATAAAAGTATTACATTTGTTGGAAAAAATTAATGATACTGAGGATTACAAAAGTTCCTATTCCTTCTTCATAACTTACCTATAGCATATATAATTAGCATCAATAGAAATAAACACTACTAATTTTGGTCTTCCTAAAAAATGTAGGTTCCACATGAGTGATACATGGCACATTTGAGTGCCTGAGTCTGGCTTATTTCACTTAACAGAATGATCTCCAATTCTAATCATTTCCCTGAAAATGACAATTTTACTCTTCTTTATGGCTGCATAATACTCTATGTGTGTATATACCACATTTCCTTTATCTATTCATCCATTCTTGGGAAACCAGACTGATTCCTTTATTTGGTTGTGAATAATGCAAAGATAAACGTGGTTACCTGACTTTGATTCTTTTGGGCATTTACACAGAAGACTATATGGAAGTTCTATTTTAATTTTTTGAGGAACCTCTGTACTGATTTTCATAGTGGCTGGCCTAACTTACATTCCTCCATATGTTAAAGTTTATGAGGGAATTTGTGGGGTGGTGGGTGTTCAAGCTTGTCATAAAATGAGCCTAATATTACTTCCCTTTTATATTTACTGAGTATGTATCTATGCTATATATGTATTTGGATGCTGGAGACAAGTCCCCAATCTCAAGTGGATTCTCAATTTGGTACAAATGGTGACAGTTAGTCAGGCCAGCAGAAATCAGAAAAGAAACAGGGCACTGGAGAGCACAGAGACCTTGAAACCTGCAGAGGGGTGGGGAGAGGACAGGCTGCCCACACCACCACAGTCCTGACTACATCATTTGGCCAGCTCTGCCTGGAGCACCTGCATTGACTGACCTGAACAAGAAGCACAAGTAAGTGGTAGAGAGAAACAACAGCTCTCAAGCAGTGACTGATCCAGTGACATGTGCCACACAGTCTCCTGGAAGATTCCAGCAGGATTGAACCTCAGTTGTCTGAAACTATTGCAGATGATTCACACTCTGTGTGTTGACAGAGTTCTTTCTCTATTTCTCTCACTCTCCCAGTAGTGTTTCCAGGACTACCTCCCAAATAAATCCATTTGAACACACATCTTTGTCTCAGGTCTCCTTGCAGGAAGCCCAAACTATACTGTCAGTTCATGGAGAATGTAATATATGTTGACTCACGGGATATGAAGAGGAATCTATCGGATGATATAGGAAGAGGGGAATTCCAAACTGAAGGAGAATCAGGGCACAGATACACAAATGTGAATCAGAGTCAAATTCCATATGAGAGGACAATGACCCTGGAGTTTTAAAGAGTTCCATTTTCTGAGCTCTAGCTTAAGAGCAGTTCACCTGTGGCCCACTAAGCATGGGATCTCTGGGGCAGTCAAAGGATTTTGGAGCCTCACATCAGGAACATGATCTCTGGATCCAGATGAAATATGCTAACATCCTGGTTCTACCATTTACAACTGTGTAATGTTGAGCTATTTCCCTAGCAAATCTATGGCTCATTTTCCTCATCTCTAAAATGGAAATAGAAATAGTAACTACTAAGTACTTATTGTGAGACTATAATAAAGGACTGACTCACTGGGGATAGTGCATAGTGGAAGAGCTCTTGTCTAGCATGTACAAGACTCTGGATTCAATTCCCAGTACTGATTCCACCTTGAGTAGCAGATACAAGTGAACTTTCAGGGACAAAATCATGTATACAAAATTGTGTGTGGAATAGCAAGGAGTTCATTTGCACTGGAGAAGCAAATGTGAAAGACAGAAGTCAGGGGTCAGCTGTCACGGGTGGTTAGAAGCTATCATTTCATGTGGGAGGAGATGCAGCTCTATGAACATGCCAGAATCAAGATGTAGACCTATGGTCCAACAAGAATGTTACTGTGAATGTCCAGATCAGAACGAGCTGGAGAAGTGGAATGAGATATAAAGTGAATCTTCCATTTCTTTGTTTCATTGATTATAAGACATTTCTGAGAAGAGAAAGCAGGTTCTTATAGTCTCATCTCACAATGCAAACCCAATAACTGCCTTCTAATGTACAGAGTCAGGGTGGTTATGCAATCAAATAAAGTTGTCAAGAGCATGGTACAGTGTCTAGTGCAGAGTACCTGCTGCCACCTGGCAGCAGTGATGGTGATGACATTTGGAATGATGATGGTAAAGATTGTTGTGGTGGATGTGATGTGATGATGATGTGGTGATGATAATGATGGCCATTACAGTAATGGTTATGGTGGCTGTGAAGGTGATGATTATGATATGGTCGTCATGGTGATGGTGGTAATGACCACCATGTGATGGTGATGGACATGGTGCTGATATGATATTTAGCAAGGAAATATGAAGCTCTCTGAAGCAGAAAGTGAGCAACATGTTATTTCAAGGGAGTCCACTGAACAGATCCACCAGGTCAGCACTCAAATGAATCATGTCCACAGTCCCATCCCCTTGGAAAGGAAAATGTCCATCACAAATGTGCTCTTAGTAAACACTGAAATGAAGAAAATATGTTTCCCTTGACACTCCTGCCACTTTCCTCAGAGAAGAAGAACAAAGTTCACTTTGGAAATTGTACAGAGATGAAGGAGAGACAGCAGAGAGAAAAGAGGGAGGGAAGAGGGAGTAGGAGAGACAGTAAAACAGAGACATTTCCACAGGGGTTTCATGCATTCATTGCCACCAGCTTTGGGAAAGTCCTTGTCTCCTGTGACAGTGATTCTAGGCCTGTCTCTATTTCCTAAGGAGGTTGAATCAAGGGCCTTTCTGGGAAGAGAGGAGAATGGAGTTGAAGTAAATGGGAGCTGCTGCCATGCACTGTCATTTGCTGTGTTCTGTGATACCCAGTGATTCCAGGTAGCCCTCAGCAGTGACGGCAGAGCTAAGCGCATGAAGCTCTTCAGAGCCCATTTCAGTACTTGTGGGTGTGTAGTTTGCAAAGTTCCTGCCAAGCAGACACTAAGTCCATCCTAACACGCATCTTCTGAGTTCCTAGGGTGACCTGGTTAGGAGCAGTGCTCGTTATCAACGGGTGATGGCTGCCCTCTGGTGGTCGGTGTATTCAGGTGCACAATACAGGCCCAACCTGGGAATTTCCCTGCAGACTCTGACTCAGAAGCATTCACAGGTCAGTCGGTTGTGGGTGCTGGAATCGCTCTTTAGCCTTAGAATCCATTTGTTGCCTTAAATTGTTCTATTCTTGTTTTTTCATCTTCATATCTGATATTTCAACATATTAACCTCTCCTTAATCATGGGTGGGAGCTGCCCCTTGTTGGCAACGCCCCTCAAATTTATCAACTCCAGCACAGCCCCGGGTTGCCTCAGATGCCCCTGTGTCATGGGTGGTAGACGGTCAGCTTCTATAATCAGGGATTTTAAAATTAAGTGTTGCTAATGTTATGTTTTTCAAATGGGATTTAAAAAATATCTATTAAGCTTTTTCTAAATTGAAAGACATTCTGGCTCTGCCTGACATGAAGATCATCATCAAAAAGATGAAAAGCCCTGTCCTTCTCTCCAACATAGTGAACCTGACCTCTAGGTCAGAAGTCACAGGCTGGTTCCTGAGATCTACATTCCCAGGCCCATGCTGTCCCAAGGATCTGAGCATAAGAATCTCTAATTCCTCCTTAAGACTGAGACCATATGTTCCTTCTCATGCCTCTTTCAACTCAGTGGTTGTCACCACCATTGGCTCAAGCCTGGGCTAAGTTTTGTTCTTTCCTCCCCTCTATGTCACACCCAAGCCCTCAGTATGCCCCATCATACCACCTCTCACATAGCCCTGGGTCTAGATCACTGACCTTGTCACTGCAGCACTCTCATGACTGTTCTTCATGCTTCCATCCATGATGCCCAGACACTGGAACCCTCCCTGTGGCAATGCTCAGTATTTAGTAACATGCATGGGATTGTGTCATGTCCCTGCAGTGCCTCCCAAATACCTCACATGATGCTGTAAATAACAGTCTCTCCTCATGGGCTGTATAAAGTTTGGCATGAACTGATCTCTGCACCTTCTCCAAACCCAGTCTCCCTTACACCCTACAGGTCCTTACACGCCATTTAGGAATCTCATCAGGCCGAGCCTTTCTGCCTCTTGGTCATTATCAGTGCATGCTCTTCTTTGCAAAAATAAACCTTTCTTCTTGGGTTTCTATAGCTTCTTCCAGATCTTCATTCATAGTCAAATGTCACCTCCTCACTTGCCACCTCAAATGCCATCTCCTCAAAACCATATTTCTTGATGGTTTTTTATTGGAGAAATATTATTTAGTTATAAACAACAATGCAATACTGTATTTGTTTCATTCCCTATAATATGTACAGACATATTATAGAGAATATATAGCACAGTCCCTGGATGATAAAGAACACCTAATATACATGCTGGGTGAATATGCTGTCATGCAGTGAACACACCAGGATGGGATGAAGGTGCCTGAAAGGGTGAAAATGCTATTATGGGATGAAGAGGCCCTTATGGGTACACTAGAGATGTTCCTAGGGTGAATGAGGGACTAGCGGAGTGGCTCAAGTGGTAGAGTGCCAACCTAGGGTGAATGAGCTGTTCCTACTTAGCTACTTTATGCCATCTTATCTCATCACAGTTTCTAAGGGGTTATGATTACTCCAAGACTATTTGTTAGAAATATAATTTTAGGTGGTTTAGGTTTAGTGTACTTTTAGGTCTTTTGAAAATAAAGTTTGGGAAGAAATACCAATAGGCAAATGTAGACGGAAGACAATGACCTTGGGGACATGGCAGAAACACACGTTGCTCAGACCGGAGTCCTGTATCTCCCTCTACCAGAGCAACCACCACTGTCACCACTATGACCACTTCTCACATTCTTTAAGGTGCCAAGCGCTTGTTAAGTACCTCATACATTATCATTTCTTCCAATGTGAAAATAATCCTGATGCATGACAAGCAGACTGAATGGAGGGTAAGTCCAGTCTCCATCTTGAGGAGAGGAGTCACTGGAGATTCTAAGATCCCAGATAGGGCTAGGCAGCAATAAGACCCCCTGGAGAGTATGTTGGCCTGCACTCTAATTATGCCCTAATCATCTATTGACCTGCCTCATGTGGAACATCTCATGAGGCTGGCAGGAGCATATGCTTCTTTGCTCCACTAGTGACAGATTGAGCCCTGTGCTTTGGGGTGGACATCAGCACTGAGCAGGTAGACAGTGTTCCATGTCTAAGGAACAAGAAAGCACATAAGCCCATGAGGACAAGTGATAGGCAGCCCACTCTCTCTTTTGGGACTGGGCATCTCAGGAAAGAGGGTGTGTGGAACAGGAATCTCCTCTGGGAAAATCCCCAGTGCTGCTGAGCCCCTCATGACCAGAAAAAAAATTATGTGGCTCCGACAGAGCCACTGAAAAAAGGCAAGGAAATAGATACTCTGGAGGATGCAGGAACTGCCAAGCAAGGGATATCTGGGCTCCCCAGCACACTATCAGTAGCACCAGGTATCAGACAGACTGGTAGCTGGTCATGTTCCAGCCACACACACACAATCACATACATAATCACACATAACCACACACACATAATTGTATATAACTACAAGAACACAATACAACACACATAACCACACACACACACACAATCACACATAACCAGACATGCAAACATAATCACAAACTGATACAATCATACATAGCCACACACAGTGCTACACACTACACACACACACATAATCACAGATGCGATCACACACACATATAACCACAAACATATAACCACACAAATTATCACACATACACACAATCACACATTCCTTTCAGAAATATCACATCTTATTTGCCACACACTTGTCACCTAAGAGTTCAAAATGAGATGAATCTGACATGAATGCTATTTGCATGCCTGACAACACAAGATCTGTTATATAGCCCATTGATCAAAGAATAATTTGACTTTAAAGTTATATTATTTGAGTAATATATGTTGGAAGGCTATGGATGTCAGAGACAGAGATTCCTCTGATGGATTTGGGCAAAGTAAATTGAAAAGATTCTAAGAAGAATTCACAATTTTAGGCACTAATAAGATCATTTGTAATTCATGGGAGGAAAACAAATGGCAAAATTAATAGAAGTTTTGAAAAAGCTGACTCCAAATCTCAATGGTGACATGGAGGAAGTTAGTGCAGATATTGGGGGTAGCAAGAGGCCTAGAATTAGCAGTGGAGCCTAGAGATAGATTGTAATCCATTGCTGCAATCTCACTAGAAAACTTGAACAGATAAGGACTTGCTTCCTCTGGATAAGCAACAAGGTGTGTTCTTGAGATGGAATCTCCAGGTGAAGATACTGTGGATGCTGTTTGGATGACAACAGAAGATGAGATGTGACATGAACTTAGCTAGTAAAGCAGTGGGGTTTGAGAAAATGGACTTCAGTTCTGAAAGGAGGTCTGCCATGGGTATGATGCCGTCAAACACCCTGATGCCCACAGGAGAGCTCTCAAAACAAAGAATGATTAGCACTATGTCAATAGTGTAGAGGTTGCAGTACCTTGTTCAAGGCCATCTCAGGTGGACAGAACCAGGAAACAGTGATAACCCTACCTTGTGTGTCATATCTCTTTTTACATTATCTATCTTTATATCAAAAACTGTGGGTTCATTTTGACACTAGTTCTAGAATAATAAGCATCTTTCTTGTGCTTCCCTTTCTGTATCTGAGACAATGAAGAATATAGATCCTGATATCATCAATATTGGTACTTAATTTTTCAATACTAGAATGCACAGAGGGAGAAACATTATTCTAGATCACTGTTATCTTACTGATTTGCAGAGGATGTCATACTGAAGATCACTGATAGGTGTTATCTCCTCTTCCCCAAAAATCAAGCTTATGAGGATCAAAGAAAACTATAAGAATTAGTCTGGTCTTTATTGGAAGTATTTTGTATGTTTTAAGCCTCCAAGTGAAGGCTTTTACACACAGAAAAAATTTAATGTGTTTTGTTCAAGGAATCATAAGTTTGAAACATAAGTTAGGAACATATAATAACTAATAAAACTATATTTCTGCTTCATACAACAGTTTGCAGAAGGCTGTTTAGGTCTTTTTCATCCTGAAAGAAGTTGTTCAGATTTTTACATGAACATAAAGAGTGTTGAAGTTTTGAAGAAATATCCAATGTTACAATTTATCTACAGAGCAGATTTTCACCATAATACTACATCTTTGTGTATGAAGAGGCTGTATTCATGTGTGTGAAACTGTGTGTACTGTATGACTGTGTATGATTCTATGTGCATGTATTTGATTTTGTGTGCCTTTGTGTGATTTGGCATGTGTATATGTTTAATTGCATGTCTGTATGATATGTGCATTTGTGTGATTGCACATGTGAGATTGTATGTGTGGTTACGACTGATGGGTAGTTATATGTTATTGTGTGTGTTAGTGTGTCTGTGGTTATGGGGGGTCTGGTTATGTGTGATTGTGTGTGTGTGTGCGTGTGCATGTGACTGTCAGGTTATGTGTGATTATGTGTTTAGTAATATGTAACTGCCTCACCTTGGCAAATAGTCAGGTACCAGTTCTTCCAGAAGAGTCTGAGAGGTGCTACTGTTAGTGTCTTGTGCAGCCTGGCTGTCCCTTACTAGGAAGCTCCTGTGTCCCACAGAGAATCTATCTCCTCTCCTTTCTCCAATGACTATTCTTTCACTAGGGCTTAGTAGCACTGTGGCTTTTCCCAGGTAGCATCAAATTGGGACCTGAATACTTTGTTCTGTGTTTCTTGCTCCACAGCACTCTCTTCCCTGAGATTCCCAGGCACAGATGGGAGATTAGGTTGTGTATATTGCACCTTACATACACTTAAAAGTCCATTAAAGAGGGTTACAGTGGTGACAGTGAATGCTTACCTGGAACCCTGGGGGTTCCAGGGCTTTTCCCTTGGGCAACCTGTGCTTCCAGCCAAGTCCTCTGAGCCAGTGTTCATCTCTCCCCACTTGCCTTTTTGTGTTTCTTCCTAAGCTTTGGTTATTTTTCAAAAGATCCCCCCCAAAAATTAAACTGAATTCATTGAAAATGACCATTCTAATGCATAATCTGAGTCATCATAACCCCATGTATGTCACCATGATGACATAAGAAGTCCACACAGGAACATCTTTTCCACCATGGGAATGTCTCTAGTGTACCCATAAGGGTGTATTCACTATATAAGGGAATCTTCATACCATAAGTGAGTATTTGTCCTTTCCAGGGACTGCGCTAGGCACAGACATAGTATAGAGGATGAGACAAATACAGCATTACCTTCAGGGTCCTTGTAGGCAAATAATATCTTACCAAGAAGAACCATCAGCAGCTACTCAAGAGGTCAGATAGGAAGGATCACTGTTTGAAGCCAACCCAGGCAAAAAGTTAGCAAGACCCTATCTTAATCAATAAGCTAGGCATGGTGGCATTCACTTTTTCCTAGGTATGTGGCAAGTATTAAGTAAGATTGCATTCCAGGCTGGCCCTGGGCAAAAGAATGAGACCCTATCCAAAAAATAACTAAAACAAAAAAGGGTTGGTGTGTGACACATGTGGTATAACATCTGCCTAGCAAGGGCAAGGCTGTGAAGTCAAGCCCCAGAACCACAAATGGAAGGAAGGAAGGAAGAAGGAAAAACAGAGGACAGGGGAGGGGTGGTATGAGGAGGGAGGGAGGAGAGGGAAGGAAGGGGAAGGGAAAAGAAAGGAAGGGAAGGGAAGGGAAGAGAAGAACCATTAGGAAATAACATTTTGAGGTGATGGCATTTGAAGTGACAGATGAGAAGATGACATTTGTGATAAACTCTGAAAGAGAATGAAGTAGATGTAGAAATACACCAGATGGGTGTTTCTGGTAGAAAACAGCATTCCCTGACCATGATTGTGAGGCAGAAAGGCTCAGATTGCTGAGGGTCCTAAATAGAGTGTTAGGGAAGGGTGGAGTGGGAGAGGTCAGAGACTGGCTTGAGGAAGGTGCAGACATCAGTTCATGGCAGACCTTATACAGCCCATAAAAGCTCATCTTCCTCACAGTGCAATGTGAGGCCCTTAAAAGGCACTGCAGGAACATGGCACCACACCCAACAGGTTACTAAAAGCTGAGCATCACCATTGTTAGGGGACCACTATGATTGGCATGGATGGAAGCATGGAGAACAGTCAGCAGTGTGCTGTAATGGCTCAGGACCAAGGATGGTGACCTGGACCATGTGGTGGCAGGGAGATAGGTCAAAGAAGAGACCTAGGGGTCTGTGAGAGGCAGTGTGAAAGGACAGGCTGAAGGAATAGTTGTGACAAAGAGAGGAGGAAGGAAAAAGTTTAGCCCAAGACTGATCCAACAGTGGTAACAACTGCTGAGCCAGAGGAGACATGCAGATGAACAGATGGTCAGGGCCTGTGGCTTGGGAAGGAAGCGAGAGATTCTTGTGCTCAGATCCTTGGGACAGCATAGGTGTGGGAATGTATATCTAAAGCATCAAACTCATCAGTTCCAACCTATAGGCCAGTTTTATTAGGTTGGATGAAGGCCTTCATGTTGGACACAATCAGAATGCTTATCAATTATGAAATATGATAGTAGATGTCTTCTTTAACTTCCTTATTTGGAAAAACAAAACATTGGCAAAACCCAATTTTAAAATGTCTGATTACAAAATCTCACAATCTGCTGCCTGTGACTCAAACATGTCTGACAAATCTCAGTGTTGTATTGGAGTTAGTAGGAAGTCAGATCTTTGGGTTCACAAAGATTGTGAACATCTGAGGGGTGCTGCTGACAAGAAGCAGCCCCTGACCCATACAAAAGGAGAGGTTGATATGCCCACAGCTACCTAACCTGTAAGTCCTGCTGGGTCCGAGTCTGCAGGGAATGCCCCTAGGTTGGCCTGCACATGAACATGCTGACCACCTGATGGCAGCCTTCATTGTGTACTCAAAAGGTGCCTCCTGGGATGGACTTATGGTCAGTCTGCAAGGATGGAGCAGAGCCCCATATTCTTAGCTATGCTCTTATAGCTTTGGGCTACCAGGGAACACTGGGTATCACAGAAAAGAGCATGTGACAGTATATAGAAGCAGTTTCCAGTTCTTGCAGCTCCTTCCTCTTCTCTTACCTTCACAAGAAGAAAGGCCAAAGGCTGGACCTCCCCATGATGGAGATACAGGAATAGAATTCTCCATCACAGGAAATGGGGGCTTTCTCAATGCAGACTACAATGAATGTGTGAAACCTCCCTGGAAAAGTCTCATTTCTGTTGTCTCTCCTATCCTCTTCAGTTTTTCCTTTAATTACCATTTCATCTTCAAGTTCTGAGATTCTGTCTTCTGTTTGTTCTATTCTGCTGGATTGGCCTTCCGTTTTGTTTTGCAGTTCTGTTTCATTCTTTTTCTGAGGTTTTCCATATCCTGGGTGGTTTCCTCTTTAATGTTGTCTATTTTTGTCCTGAGTTCATTTATCTGTTTATTCATCGTGTTCTCTGTTTCACTTTGGTGTTTATACAGTGCTTCTATGGTTTCCTTTATTTCTTCTTTTGCTTTTTCAAATTCTCTATTTTTGTTGTCTTGGAATTTCTTGAGTGTCTCCTGTACATTTTGGTTGACCCTATCCAGTATCATCTCTATAAAATTCTCATTGAGTACTTGTAGTATGTCTTCTCTTAAATTATTTTTGTGGGCTTCATTGGGTCCGTTGGCATAGTTTATCTTCATTTTGTTGGAGTCTGGATCTGAGTTTCTGTTTTCTTCATTCCCCTCTGGTTCCTGTACTAATTTTTTGCTGTGGGGAAACTGGTTTTCCTGTTTTTTCTGTCTTCTCATCATTGTCTTTGGTGTTGTTACTGTCCCTGTACTGTGTGCAATTAAGTATTTTCTAGCTTGTAATAATAACAATGGTAATATTTAGAATGGAAGGGTGAGCTGAAATGGAAAGCAAGAAGTTGAAGAAAAGGGGAAAACAAATACACAGACAAGAGGGAGAAAGCAGAACAAGGTTTCAGAGAAGAAAGTTTCAAAGCTATAAACAGGGAGCATTAGTGTACTAATTGACAGTAAGCTGAACAGACATTAGAGGGACAGAGATAGGATTGAAAATCAAAAATAAAAAAAATTAAGATAGAAAAAAATAAAAAATAAGTAAATGAAAGAAATATCTATATATTAAAAATGAATTAAAATAAAATGGAGAATAGAAAATTGAAAAAAAAAAACCAAAAAACCCTCCAAGTTCAAATGCAATGAAGTTTCCATCTTAATAATTTGGGTGTCAGTCTCAGTCTCCATTCCTGGAGATGGTGCCTCAGATGTTGTTCTGTAGTTGTCTCATCGAAAGGGACACATAATGTAGAACAAAACTGCACACACACACACACACACACACACACACACACACACACAAAACCCACCAAGTGTCCCAAGTTCAAATGCAATACAGTTTCAGTAAGTTTTTCCACTTGCAGGTGTAATTCGGTTGTTCTCTCATCAAAGGTAGGGAGAAAAAGAAAATAAAAGAGTCTGGAGACAGTTCTGAGAATGGTATCTGCAGCTGTGGCTTGCCTGCCCGCTGCTGTCAGCCTGCTGTTGCTGGAGGCGTTGTTTATGCAGATCTCTGGGCTAAGGTTAGCACTCACCTGGCCCCTCAGGCTTTGTTTGTTCAGAGTTCTCCTGTGTGGGAGCATCTGCTACAGGCTTTCCCCTTTCCAAGCACTGGGAAAGGTGACACTGCACCCGTGTTGTCAGGTCTGCGTGTTTATTTACAGTTCATGTGGGAGGTGGGTCTTCCCCTCTCTCCTGTGAAGTTGTCCTCCCACTGACACTTTCACAAGCTTTCCTGCTCCTGATTACTGGGCGGTGCTGCTGCTCCTGCCAGCCACTATGTTTGTTTATAGTTCACGTGGGAAGTGGGTCTTCCCTCCTCTCCTGTGGAGTTTTCCTCCCTCCGCCACTCTCACCAGCTCTCCTGCTCCTGGTTGCTGGGGGCGAGTCCTGCCCCTGCTCCTGCCAGAGCCTCTCTGGCCCACCCGGCTTGTTTATTTACAGTCCCAGGAAGGGTTCCCTTCCCCCAATCTTCAGCACTCAGGGTGCCCCACCCTCTTTCCAGTGTGTCTTTATTGCTCTTATTGCTTATTACTCAGTTTCTCTTTTCTCCCCGGGTGGAGGTCAATCTGTCCAGGGGGCTATGCTGCTCTGGCCCAGGCTTGTCTGTGGGTGTACTGTGGTACCATGAAGCTTACCTAGTCCACATCTTCCCAAGCTGTCTGGGCGCCGGTGACTGGTGGCCCGAGGGCGCTCCTTGTTTCTCCTTTTAATGTGAAGTGGAGATTCTCTGCGCTGGCTGGAGGTGTGGAGGGGTCAAAGTTATGCCTCTTCTCAGTGATTATGCCTGCAAAGTGTGTCTCCAGCATCTCTCCAAGATTTCACTATAGGAGGCTCGCTTTCTGCTTCCTCCCTCTAGCCACTATCTTGGAATCCTCTCTGCCATAAGCATTTGTGTACAGGTATTTATGTGAACATAAAATTTCATTGGGAGGGGGGATACATGATCAAAAGTGAAACTGTTGACCTGCTGGTGAGTTGCATGCTTTATAAGAAAACTCAAAGTGTTTTTCAGTGTGGATGGATGGTATCACTTGATATTTCCACCAGCCATGCATTTATAACCCAGTTTTAATGCTTCTTGTCTGTAGTGGCAAGATGGTGGACTGCTGACATTCCTATTGCCTAGCAGTTACCAACAACCTCCCAATAGGAAAATCAGTGGAACTCAAAAGGCAGCCATGGGGTCCCATAAACAGAGAGAAGAAAAACCCTCTCAGAATCTACAAATAGAGAAACAACTAACCATGAGAAGAATGGGAAGAATGACCCACAGCTCAACTCTCTCAGTTCCCCACCCTTGAAGTTGCTGCAAAGCTTCAGGTGCCATTCCTTTTTGGTAATTCCCTCTGCTCAGAACACAGAAACTCAGAGCTCCATGCTCCCCTCAATATACAACCTACTACCTTTATCCTGAAAAGCCAGAGAAACCAACAACTCTGTGTAATCAGGTTCCCATGGCTCCTCTTGCTCCATAAGTAACAGAAATCTCAAGCAAGCAGGCTCGGTTTCCACTGCATCATCATCACAGACCTGAGCTCCCTGAAGGCCATGTGGGAAATTAGGCCCCAGAATTCTAACTGCATGGTTCCTTTGTTCTCATAAACTGGGGGCAGTGCCATGGGATAGTGCTTTCAGAAACCCTTGCAGGAAATTGGACCCCAAAACTCCTGCTACTAGCTGGCTTGGCTCTCTACAGCAGGCAGCAATCACAGAGAACTGTGCTCCCTAAGGCTTGTGTGGGAAATCAAGCCTTGGAATGCCTGCTGTCTGGAGGCTCTGTTCTTATAAACCAGCAGGAGCTGCCATGGCTTCTGGAAGCCCATGCCCAATGGAAGTAGACCTCTGGGTCTCTCCTGCCTGGTAGACAACAAGTAATTCAAAGTTCACCAGCCTTGCTGCCCCATGGGTACCCTCAACTTGCTACACAGTGCCAGGAGCCTGACAACACACACCAAGTGAACCTAGGCTCCAGGCCTTGCTAATCTGCTGGTGCCAGGAGGCTTTCTTCCCCACAGAGCATGGAGGCCCAGCACTCCCCACTGTCCCTGACAGCAAGAGAACCCTTACTCCCCCATCAAAGAACAAGAACTCCAGATTCCCCACTAAGGGGAGGGAAGCTAAAACCTACTAATCTGCAGATGGCACCAGAAGCCCTGTTCCCATAAGGCACACAGAAGCTCAGCACTTAACACTGCATCTTCCTGCAGGAGAGTCACATCTCTTGTGACCAAGAGCAGGAATCCCAGCTCCTCCACTAAGTGGCAATCCACTACCCTGCTGGTGCTAGGAGACCTACCCCCCACAGTACACGAAGATTCAGCTCTTCCCTCTGAGATTGCAGAAGAGCCCCTCTCCTCTCTTCAAAGAGCAGGAACTCTAGATTTCTCAGTGAGGGGAGAAAAGAGGCAATTGGCACCAAAACAAGAACTCTGCAAGGGTTAACTTATCCTGAATACCCCTCTCTGAGGAACACTGGTGGAGCTCCAGGAGGAAAAATGAAACCCTCAAAACACCAACTACAGGGTCACAAGAGATTAAAAACATAACCACAAACAATCCAATGTGTAAATCTCAATGCAGAATGAAACAGCCAGAAAACTGCTCTCCACTAAAAGCTAATTCCACCACTAATGATCCAAACACCTGTGTATAGGAAGAGCTATCAAATAATGAAGTCCAAAAAATAAGAGTAGAAATGATTAATGACCTCCAAGAAGAAACACAAAAGTTAGTATTTGACTTCAAAAAGAATATGAATAAAAAATTAAATGAGCTCACAGAAAACACAAACAAACAAAAGATTAAATTGAGCAGATTATCCATGATATGAAAGAGGAAATCAATGAAGATGTGGAAACCCTGAAAAATAACCAATCCAAAAGAAACAACTCAATATCCCAAATAAATATTGCAATTGAAAGCTTGGTGAACACAGTGGAGCAAGTTGAAAATAGAATATCAGGAATGGAGACAAAGTAGAAGAATTAGACCAAATACTAAAAGATCATGAACGAATACTAAGAAAATACCAGTGGATTATGTAAGATATCTGGACACCATAAAAAGACCAAACCTATAAATTATGTGTGTAGAAGAAGGAGAGGAGTTACAAACTAAAGGCACTGACAACCTATTAAATAGAATAATAGCAAAAAAATTCCCCAACCTCAAGAAAGAGAGAGTCACCCAGGTGCAGGAAGCTTACAGAACATCAAGCCATCAGGACCAAAAGAGGAACAAGCACAGACCCATCATGATTAAAACACTCAGCACACAGAAAAAAGAAAGAATTCCGAAAGCTGAAAAAGAGAAAACACAGGTCACATATAAAGGCAAAGCCTTTAGAATAATAGCAGGTTTCTCAACTCAAAATCTACATGAAAGAAGGTCAGGAAAAGATGTAATTCAGGCCCTGAAAGAAAACACCTGTCAACCCAGATTACTCTACCAGCACAACTATCCTTCCCAAATTTTAGGAGAAACTAAAATCTCCCGCAAAAAGGAAAACTAAAGGAATTTGTGACCACCAAGCTAGCACTACAGAAGATTCTTAAAGGACTTTTACATATAGAAGAAACTCAAGTGACAAAGGTAGACGCAAGAAAGAATAAACTCTTTTGAGCAAGAAGACCAATAAAAAGAAATAGGTAAAACTAAACAAGGAAAAAACAATGGCTAGAAACAAGAGGCACTTCTCAATATTAACACTGAATGTAAATGGCCTCAATGCCCAGTGGAGACATAGAATTGCAAACTGGATTAAAAAATAAGACCCAGCCATATATTGCTTACAGGAGAATCATCTAACTGAAAAAAGAAATTGGCTCAGAGTCAAAGATTGAAAAAAGTTTTGCAAGCAAATGGATTCCATAAACACACAGGAATAGTTATACTCATATCTGACAAAGTAGACTTCAGACTAAAGTCAGTCAGAAGAGACAATGAAGATCACTTCATATTAATGAAAGAACAATTAAGCAAGAGGAAATATGAATCCTTAACATATATGCACAAAAACACAGGAGCACCCATCTACAATAAAAAACAATGGCCCTAAGAACACAGACAGATACTAACACAGTAATAAGGGGAGGCCTGAATACCCCAATGTCACCAATAGATATGCCAGACAAAAGATAAACAAAGAAACTTCAGAGCAACTCCAGATATTAGACCAAATATCTAATATCTAATATCTATTTGGTCTAATAGCCATGGTTGACATCAACAGAGTAGTTCACCCAGCAACGAGGCAATACATATTCTTTTCTTCAGCTCATGAAATTTCTCTAAAATAGTTCCTATTTTAGTATACAAAGTAAGTTTCAACAAATTCATGAAAATCAAAATAACCCCTGCATCAATCAAATCACTACAGAATAAAACTAGACTTGAAAAACAAAGAATTCCCAGAAAATACTCAAGCACATGGAAACTGAGTAACACATTTCTAAAAACTCAATGGGTAATGAAAGTCAAAAGGGAAGAATTAAAAAAATTCCTAGAATCCAATGAAAATGAAAATACAACATACCAGAATCTGTGGTACACAGCAAAAGCCATGCTAAGAGGAAAGTTTATAGTGTTAAGTGTCTAAATTAAAAAAAAAAAAAACAGAGACCTCTAAAATAAACATCCAAATGGTGCACCTTAAGCACCTAGAAAAATGAGAACATACCAAACCCCAAAGCAGCAGATGAGAGAAATAGTAAAGAACAGGGCCAAGATTAATGAAATTGAAACCAACAAACTATATAAAAATCAATGAAACTAAATGCTGTTTCTTTGAAAAGATTAAAAGATCAACAAACTCTTAACCAACATGACAAAACAGAGGGAGAACACCCAAATTAATAAAATCAGAGATGAGAAAGGGGACATAATCACAAACACCAACAAAATTCAGACAATCATTACAGAGTATTTTGAAAACTTATATTTGAGTAAATGGGAAAATCTGTATGAAATGGATAAATTCCTAGACTCATATCACCAAACAAAATTGAGCCAAAAAACTATTAATAACCTAAATAGTCCTATCACATACCATGAAATTGAAGCAGTAATAAATGTCTCCCTACGAAGAAGAGCCCAGGACCTGATGGAGTCAGTCTGAATTTTACCAAACCTTTAAAGAAGAACTAACACAAAACTCCTCAAACTTTTCCAAGAAATAGAAAGGGAAAGAACACTACCAAACTCATTCTATGAAGCCAGATTTACACTCATTCTAAAACCAAACAAAGATGTAACTAGAAAAAAGAATTATAGGCCAATATCTTTATTTATTTATTTTTTTTTCAGATAAACCATTTTATTTTTTAAATTATTTATTCACATGTGCATACATTGTTTGGGTCATTTTTCCCCACTGCCTCCCTCCCTCCCTCACCCTCTCCCCCTCACTTCCAGGCAGAACCTGTTCTGCCCTTGTCTCTAATTTTGTTGAAGAGAAGACATAAGCACAAAAAGGAAGACAAAGTGTTTTTGCTAGTTGAATTAAGGATAGCTATACAGAGAGATTCTTAGCATTGCTTTCATGTACAAATGTGTTACAACCCAAGTTGATTGATCTCTAACTGATCTTTACACTGGTTCCTGATCCCCTTCTCATGTTAACCTCTGTCACTTTAAGGTTTCTGTATTAGTTCCTCTGGAGTGGGGACATCAAACACTTCCATGTTTTGGGTTTTCTACCTATTCCCATATCTCCTGTATGTGCTCTCCCCTTGTCATGTGATCCAAGTCCAACCACATTGCTGCATTTGTCCTAGATCTAAAGTCCACACTTGAGGGAGAACATACCATTTTTGGTCTTCTTGCTAAGAATGATGTTCTCCAGTTCCATCTATTTACCTGTAAATGATAAGATTTCATTCTTCCTCATAGCTGAGTAAAATTCCATTGTGTATAGATACCACATTTTCTTTTTTTTTTTCTTTCATTTTTCTTTTATTATTCATATGTGCATACAAGGCTTGGTTCATTTCTCCCCCCTGCCCCCACCCCCTCCCTTACCACCCACTCCACCCCCTCTCACTCCCCCCCTCAATACCCAGCAGAAACTATTTTGTCCTTATCTCTAATTTTGTTGTAGATCAGACAAAGGACTGATAACCAGAATATACAGGGAACTTAAAAAACTAAATTCTCCCAAAACTAATGAACCAATAAAGAAATGGGCATGTGAACTAAACAGAACTTTCTCAAAAGAAGAAATTCAAATGGCCAGAAAACACATGAAAAAATGCTCACCATCTCTAGCAATAAAGGAAATGCAAATTAAAACCACACTAAGATTCCACCTCACCTCTGTTAGAATAGCCATCATCAGCAACACCACCAACAACAGGTGTTGGCGAGGATGCGGGGAAAAAGGAACCCTCTTACACTGTTGGTGGGAATGTAGACTGGTACAACCACTCTGGAAAAAAATTTGGAGGCTACTTAAAAAGCTGGACATCGATCTACCATTTGATCCAGCAATACCACTCTTGGGGATATACCCAAAAGACTGTTACTCCAGAGGCACCTGTACATCCATGTTTATTGCGGCACTATTCACAATAGCCAAGTTATGGAAACAGCCAAGATGCCCCACCACCAATGAATGGATTAAGAAAATGTGGTATCTATACACAATGGAATTCTATGCAGCCATGAAGAAGAACGAAATGTTATCATTCGCTGGTAAATGGATGGAATTGGAGAACATCATTCTGAGTGAGGTTAGCCTGGCTCAAAAGACCAAAAATCGTATGTTCTCCCTCATATGTGGACATTAGATCAAGGGCAAACACAACAAGGGGATTGGACTATGAGCACATGATAAAAGCGAGAGCACACAAGGGAGGGGTGAGGATAGGTAAGACACCTAAAAAACTAGCTAGCATTTGTTGCCCTTAATGCAGAGAAACTAAAGCAGATACCTTAAAGCAACTGAGGCCAATAGGAAAAGGGGACCAGGAACTAGAGAAAAGGTTAGATTAAAAAGAATTAACCTAGAAGGTAACACCCACGCACAGGAAATCAATGTGAGTCAATGCCCTGTATAGCTATCCTTATCTCAACCAGCAAAACCCCTTGTTCCTTCCTATTATTGCTTATACTCTCTCTACAACAAAATTAGAGATAAGGCCAATATCTTTAATGAATATATATGTAAAGATTCTCAACAAAATATTGGCAAACAGAATTCAACAACACATCCAAAAGATCATACACCATGACTGAGTTAGTTTCATTCCAGGGATGTAAGTGTGGTTCAACATAAGTAAATCCATAAACATGATACAGCATATAAACAGAAACAACAACAAAACCCACATGATCCTCTTAATAGACACAGAAAAAGCCTTTGGAAAAAATCCAACACCATTTCATTATAAAAGTGCAAAAGAAGCTAGGAAAAGAAGTAATGTTCCTCAACACAATAAAAATATATATGACAAAACCAGAGTCAACATCATACTAAATGGACAGCAACTGAAATGGTTCCCCATAAAGTCAGGAATGAGATAGGGGTATCTGCTTTCTCCACTCATATTCAATATAGTTTTGGAATTCCAGCCAGAGCAATAAGACAGGAGCAAGAAACAGAAGGGATTCAAATAGGGAAGGAAGAAGTCAAACTATCCCTATTTGCAGAGGATATGATCCTGTATCTAAGAGACCGGAAACATGCTACAAGAAAACTACTAGAAATCATAAACTCTTCCAGCAAATTAGCTCAACACAAAATGAACATAAAGAAATCAGTAGCTTTTCTATAAAGCAACAACACACATACTGAGAAAGATATTAGGGAAAGAATCCCATGTACAATAGCATTAAAAACAATAAAGTACATTGGAATAAATTTACAGAAAGAAACCAAGGACCTTTTTAATGAAAACTATAAACCACTGAAGAGAGAAATTGAAGAAGACACTAGAAGATGGAAAGACCTACAATGCTTGTAGATTTGTAGACTCAACATTGTGAAAATGGCCATTCTACCAAAGCAGTCTATATGTTCAATGCAATCCCTAGCAAAATTCCAATCACATTCTGCATGGAAATAGTAAAAACAACTGTGAAATACATATGGAAATACAAAAGACCATGAATAGCCAAAGCAATTCTGAGGAGAAAATCCAATGATGGAGGTATCACAATACCTGACTTCAAACTATACTACAGAGGCATAACAATAAAAATAGCATGTTCTCAGCACAAAAACAGACAGGAAGACCAGAACAGAAAATCCAGACTTAAACCCACACATCTATACCCACCTGATCCTCAGCAAAGGAGCCCAACACACAAGGTGGAAAAAAGATAGCATCTTCAACATCAACTGCTGGGAAAACTGGATATCCACATGTAGAAGACTCAAACTAGATCCCTGTCCTTCATCCTGTACTGAAATCAATTCAAAGTGGATCAAAGACCTTACCATGAAGCCTGAATATCTGAAACAACTCCAAGAAACAGTAGGAAATACAATGGAACATATATATATATGGAATAACTTTCTAAACAGAACTTAAATGGCTTATCATTCAAGAGAAACAATGAATAAATGAGACTGAGTCAAACTAAAGAGGTTCTGCAAAGGAAAGGAAGTAGTCACCAGACTCAAGAGACAGCTCACAGAATGGGAGAAAGTGTTTACCAGCTACCCCTCCAATAAGGGAATAATATCCAGAATCTACAGGGAAGTAAAAAAACTCAGCCACCAAAGAATCAACACTCCAATGAAGAAATAGGAACATGAATTAAACAGGAATTCTCAAATGAAGAGGTAAAAAGGCCAGTAAATACATGAAGTGTTCAACTTCCTTGGTTATAAAAGAGATACAAACCAAAACAACACTTAGAGTTCATCTCGCTCCAGTTAGTATGGCCATAATAAAGGGTAACAACAACAACAAATGCTGGTGAGGATATGGCAAAACAGGAACTCTTACACACTACTGGTAGGAATGCATATTAGTACAATCACTGTGGAAAGTAGTATGGATTCCTCAAAACACTAGAGATAGAACTGCCATATGATCTAGTGATACTGTTCCTAGCATCTACTCAAAGAAGGAAAGACAGGATATAGTATAGACACCTGTGTGCCAATGTTCATCCCAGCACTATTCACAATAGTCAAGCTTTGGAAACAACCCAGATGCCCTACAACTAATGAATGGATCATGACTTGTGGTACATATACACAAGGAACAATGACATGGAGTTTGAAGGTAAATGGATGCAATGGAGGACATCATACAAACTGAAGTTAGCCAGGATCAGAAATACAAAAGACACATGTTTTCTTTCATACATAGTGGATAGAACCAAAGATAAACATATATACAAAAACAAACATGATCATATACAAACTCAGTTGCATTTTTGTAACAGTGAAACTAATCTATGGAACTCAGGGAAAGAGGGAAAGAAAAAGAGAATGATAGAGTATCAGTAATATCACATACCATAAGATGTAAAAGTGGAGGATATAAGGATATGTGTTGAAAAGTGGTGTATGGGAGGTAAAGGAGTAAGGGAGAGTATTTGAAAGGATTGAACATACCAAAGTACAGGACACCCATGGTAGGGATAGATTGATTCATCCCTTTGAATGTCAACTTAATTATTAATGACAAAAATTAGGACTGAAAAGAAGATACAATAGGTACTAGTGAGAGGGGGAAGGTGAAGTAAGGACATTAAGGTCACAGTATATGATTGATGGACTTCAAATACCTATATAAACAGAACTAAAAATCTCTTTCAACTGCATTAAGTAAGGTGGAGAGGGGATTGAGGGGGAGAGATGTTAGGTAAAATGTAAATAATGTACAAAATAAGTCTAATCAGTGTTGTCACCACAACCCCCCATATAATGAATATATCCTAATAAAAATTTATAATAGCAAAGTCAAATGGGAATTTTTGTGTTGGTCTCTTTCAGGGTTTTCTGTTAGATCTCATTGATCTATATACCTATTCCCCAGCCAATGCCTCACCATCTTGAATACCTTGGTTATATAGTAGATGTTAGTGTTGTGTAGATTCTTTCTTTTTTACTATTTTTGTCAAGATTGTTTTAGTTATTCTGGAGTATATACCATCCCATGCATATTTTAAAATTAACTTGATTATGTCTACAAAATGTTTGTTTATACTCAGGAAAACCAAAAGAATTTAAAAAAAAGAACAAAACTGGAAGACTCACAGTTCCTAATTTAAAAATTTTCTAAAACACCATAGAATCAAGTTAGTGTGGTACCAGCAGAAAGGCATACACATAGGCCAATGAAATGGAAATGAGTCTAGAAACAAATCTTTCATATATGGTGAAATATTTTGGCAGGGGTAGTAAGAAAATTCAATGGGGAAAGAAAAGTTTTTTCAACAAGTGTCAGAACAACTGGATAAACACATGCAAAAGAATGATTTTGGACTCCTTCCCCTTTCCATACCAAAAAGATTAAATAAAAATTATTGATAAATCTGAATATTAATTTAAAGCTATGAAACTGCTAGAATAAGTCATAGAAGGCCATCTTTGTAAATCTGAGTTAGACAATACTTTTAAAAATGTAACATAGTTTGAAGTAAGGTATTGTGATACCTCCTGCATTGTTCTTTTAACTGAGTATTGCCTTGGCTATTTGTGGCCTCTTGGGTTTCCATATAAATTTAACAGTAGATTTTTCAATCTCTTTAATGAATGTCATTGGAATTTTGATGGGAATTGCATTAAACATGTAGATTACTTTTGGGAGTATCGACATTTTTACTATGTTGATTCTACCAATCCATGAGCATGGGAGATCTCTCCACTTTCTATAGTCTTCCTCAATCTCTTTCTTCAGAAGTGTATAGTTTTCCTTGTAGAGGTCTTTCACATCTTTTGTTAGGTTTACAACTAGGTATTTGATTTTTTTTGAGGCTATTGTAAATGGAATTGTTTTCATACATTCTTTTTCCGTTTGCTCATTGTTAGTGTATAGAAATGCTAATGATTTTTCTATGTTGATTTTATATCCTGCTACCTTGCTATAGCTATTGATGATGTCTAGAACTATATTACAAAGCAATAACAATAAAAACAGCATGGTACTGGCACAAAAACAGACATGAAGACCACTGGAACAGAATAGAGGACCCAGATATGAAGCCACACAACTATAAGCAACTTATCTTTGACAAAGGAGCTAAAAATATACGATGGAGAAATAGCAGCCTGTTCAACAAAAACTGCTGGGAAAACTGGTTAGCAGTCTGCAAAAAACTGAAACTAGATCCATGTATATCACCCTATACAAAGATTAACTCAAAATGGATCAAGGATCTTAATATCAGACCCCAAACTCTTAAGTTGATACAAGAAAGAGTAGGAAATACTCTGGAGTTAGTAGGTATAGGTAAGAACTTTCTCAATGAAACCCCAGCAGCACAGCAACCAAGAGATAACATAGATAAATGGGACCTCATAAAACTAAAAAGCTTCTGTTCATCAAAAGAAATGGTCTCTAGACTGAAGAGAACACCCACAGAGTGGGAGAAAATATTTGCCAACTATACATCAGACAAAGGACTGATAACCAGAATATACAGGGAACTTAAAAAACTAAACTCTCCCAAAACTAATGAACCAATAAAGAAATGGGCACGTGAACTAAACAGAACTTTCTCAAAAGAAGAAATTCAAATGGCCAGAAAATACTTGAAAAAATGCTCACCATCTCTAGCAATAAAGGAAATGCAAATTAAAACCACGCTAAGATTCCACCTCACCTCTGTTAGAATAGCCATCATCAGCAACACCACCACCAACAGGTGTTGGCGAGGATGCGGGGAAAAAGGAACCCTCTTACACTGGTGGGAATGTAGACTAGTACAACCACTCTGGAAAAAAATTTGCAGGCTACTTAAAAAGCTGGACATCGATCTACCATTTGATCCAGCAATACCACTCTTGGGGATATATACAAAAGACTGTTACTCCAGAGGCACCTGCACATCCATGTTTATTGCAGCACTATTCACAATAGCCAAGTTATGGAAACAGCCAAGATGCCCCAGCACTGATGAATGGATTAAGAAAACGTGGTATCTATACACAATGGAATTTTATGCAGCCATGAAGAAGAACGAAATGTTATCATTCGCTGGTAAATGGATGGAATTGGAGAACATCATTCTGAGTGAGGTTAGCCTGGCCCAAAAGACCAAAAATCATATGTTCTCCCTCATATGTGGACATTAGATCAAAGGCAAACACAACAAGGGGATTGGACTTTGAGCACATGATAAAAGCGAAAGCACACAAGGAAGGGGTGAGGATAGGTAAGACACCTAAAAAACTAGCTAGCATTTGTTGTCCTTAATGCAGAGAAACTAAAGCAGATACCTTAAAGCAACTGAGGCCAATAAGAAAAGGGGAACAGGTACTAAAGAAAAGGTTAGATCAAAAAGAATTAACCTAGAAGGTAACACCCACACACAGGAAATCAATGTGAGTCAATGCCCTGTATAGCTATCCTTATCTCAACCAGCAAAAATCCTTGTTCCTTCCTATTATTGCTTATACTCTCTCTACAACAAAATTAGAAATAAGGGCAAAATAGTTTCTGCTGGGTATTGAGGAGGGGGAGAGGAAGGGGGCGGAGTGGGTGGTAAGGGAGGGGGTGGGGGCAGGGGGGAGAAATGAACCAAGCCTTGTATGCACATATGAATAATAAAAGAAAAATGAAAAAAAAATGTAACACCAAATCATAAATGACAAAATGAAAAGTAAACCACCTGAATTTTGTCAAATTAAATTTTTGTCCTGCAAATAAAAATGACAATAAATGTAAAGAGAATCCACATGTTGATAGAAACAGACTACATCAGAATATATAAATAACTCATACACTGAAATTACATATGGGCAAAGTCTAAACAGATGGTTCTCAAAAGAGATATAGAAATGGCCAGCAGACACATGAAAAGATACTCAATATATTAGCATTTAGGGAAATGAAAACCCAAATCACAATTAGATATCACTATGTGTCAAATTAATACAAACTAAGACAGTTAAAATTTAAAGAAAATATGTAAATTGTTAAGTATTTATAGAGGTGTGAAGGAATTGGAACCATTTTACATTCATTATGGTAGAATCTTAAGATTGCACAGCTGCTCTGAAAACCAGTTTGTTAGTTTCTCAAAATAAAAGCATTATGTTAATACAAAACTCTGTACAAACATATTCATAACAGGTTTATTTTTGATAAACAAAAAAATTGAAAACAATGCAAATGCCTGTCAACTAATGAATAGATGAATAAAATTTTGCATTTCCATACAATGTAATGTTTTTCAGCAGTAAGGAAAAAATTAAATGTGGATATATGCTACAACATTGGCAAACCTTGAAAACGTACTAAGATCACATAAGCCAGTCATAGAAGAATCACTATTATATGATTTCATAAATATGAAATGTCCATCATATAAACAGGCAGTTTCAGACACTAAAAGATTTGTGGTCACACTGCACTGGAGGTAGAGTCAAGGAAAATGTTCTTCTAGGAGTAGTAGAAAGTTTCCTAAATTTAGATTGCTTGGAGGGTTGCACAGCTATCTAATACTACAAAGCACTGATGCAACACTTTAAGCAGGTAAATTGTGTAGCAATTGAGTTATATCTCAATAAAATTACTTAAATCTTTCTGATAGTTTGATGGGAACTTCAGTAAAACTGCAAATGGATTTGGTGATAACGGATATCCTTATTCAGTCAAGTCCTCCAATCCATGAATATGGTATGTCTCATCATCACTTATATATTATTTAATTATTTTATAAGTTATAATTTTAAGAACACAGGTTGTGAACATTTTTTGTTCCTAAGTAAGTGATTATAAATGTTTATTGTGTTCTTAATTCTGGTTTGCACATCATACATTTTTTTTGCCCATATGTGATTGGGCTTGCTCACTTGTTAGTTTTAAGAAGTTTTCATGTGATTTTAAGAAGTTTTTGTTTTAAAAAGTTTTTTGTTAATTTTTGAAATTGGCTCATTTCTTCTATGTGGTCATACTTAGGAACATTCATAGGATTCCGTGACTATCCTTTCATTGAATGCAGATCTGTAGTGATACCTCTTTTTGATTTGCTAATGTTGATAATTTGTGTCTTGTATCTTTTAATTTTTATCAGTCTTGCTAGAGATATAGGGATATTTTATGGAGAGTCACTTTTTGTTTTCTTGATTTTTCTCCATTGTTTTCTGAATTTTAACTTAATTTTTTTCTTTGTTATTTCCATTCTTATGCTTGCTTTGAGTTAACATTGTTGTCCTTTTTCTAGTTTTTTAGATGAGATATTACATTATTGAATTGAGATCTTCCTTATCTTTTATTGTAAGCATTTAGAACTGTGAGTTTCCTTCTCAGCACTGTTTTAACTGCATACCAGTGATTTTGATATGGTGTATTTTTATTTTTATTCAGTTACATGTTTTTGAATATCATTCAAGATTTTCACTTTGATTCATGGAATATAACAAAATATGTTTATTACTTTTCAAATGTTTGGATATTCACCAGTTTTCTTTTACTTACTGATTTCTCGCTTCATTCTATTATGGCCTGAAAATGTATATGTACTTTATGTTTCAATATAAAACATACTATAGTCTTTCCTGGCAAATACTCTCTTGGGACTTGAAAAATTATAAATTCTGAAGTTGTCGCATGGAATGCTATTTATATGTGTGTGTATTCATGTAGGTATGCAGATAGATAGACAGATAATATTAAATGTTGTTGGTTGATTGATTGTGCTACTCAGGTCTTTCACATCCTTTCTGATTTTCTGTCTATTATTTTAATCACTTACTTAAAGGAGATTATTGAAATCTTCATTATAATTACAGGTTTGTGTATTTCACTTCATTTCTATCAGTTTTCAGGTCAGGTTTTGAGGCACTGTTGTTTGGTATGTACACATTTAATATTGTCTTCATGTGTATTGACTGATTGATTTTATTTTAATATTCACTTGCTCAATCCTATGACAATGGTGGTGTCTATTTTGTTTATTATTTTTACCTTATGGTGAGAGTGATGTTCCAGTGAGGAAACATGAATGGCCTGCTTTGTAAATGGTTAAATTAGCTATTTTAATATGAAGGAATATCTAGATTATCCTATCCATTTTACAGTGGAGAAAATTGAGATACACAAAGGTTTCTTTTTAGTTCTTATGGTCCCATAAGTATCTAGTAAGACAGCACAGAGTAGACTATGCTAACTTTACTCCTAGATTTATAATTTTTCTTCATTTTCCTTTTTCATTTTTGTGCTGTGGTTACATTGTGACATTTACAACAGTTTTTATAATAGATCAAATATATCATACCCCCTCCATCAATCTCCTTTATCCTCTCTCACCCATTTCTTGAATAGTTTCAATAGGTATCATTTTTCCTTTTACATACATGTGTGCACAGTATTTGCACTATATTCACTCTCATACACCCTTTCTCTCCATACTCCCCATCCCACTGGTACCAACCACCCACTCAGGACCTTTTCTGCCCTCCTGTTCTTCAATGTAGAAAAAAAAGATAGAAGATAAAAAGAAAGATAAATGTGACAATTTTCCTGGTTTGACATAAAGATACTTACATATGGAATTTCCTTGTGATATTTTCGTGTATATATGTATTAGCACTTGTATTGTTTCATCTTCTCTATTTTCTTTGTTCTACTTTAGACCCCTTCTTTGGTAATATCAGCAGGTTTAAAAATTCTATATTCATTTTTGTATAGTGAATACATTAACCATATTCACTTTCTTAACTTCCTTCTTTTACCTTCCCTCTTCTCATGGATAACCTCGCCTTCATGTGATTTGCTTTTTTTTTTTTTTTATAAAATTGCTGTAATTGTATTAGGTCATTTGGCCTTCTGAACCTGGCTTACTTTGCTTAAGATGATTCTTTGAGTTCTGTCCATTTCCCTGCAAACAACAAAATATTATTCTTATTTGTGTCTTAATAAAATTCCTTTGTATATAAACAGCACATTTTCTTAATCCATTAACCAATAGTGGGGAATAATGGCTATTTCCATAGCTTAGCTATTTGAATAATGCCACAATAAACATGAGTGTGCAGGTGCCTTTATTGTAAGCTGACTTTACATTCCTTTGGGTATATTCCTAGGAGTGGAATTGCTGGATCATACGGCAGTTATATTTTTAGTTTTTTGAGAAGACTACATACTGTTTTCTAAAGAGGTTGTACTAATTTACATTCTGACCAGCAGTGTATGAGGGTTCCTTTTTTCCAACATCCTCTCCAACATTTGTTGTTGTTTGTGTTGGTGATTGTAGCCATTCTAAAAGGAGTGAGGTGGAATGTCAATGTGGTTTTGATTTGCCTTTTCTTTATGGCAAAGATTGTTGAGAATTTCTTCATGTGTTCTTTGGCCATTTGAAATTCTTCCTTTGAAAAAACTCTCATCAGTTCATTTGTTCATTTCTTCATTGGGTCATTGATTTTTTGAGAGTTAATTTTTTTCAGCTCAATGTATATTTTGGTTATCAATCCACTGTCAGATGTATAGCTGGCAAAGATTTTCTCCCATTCAGTGGGAAGCCTCTTCAATTTGGTGACCATTTCTTTAGTTGTGTAGAAGCTTTTTAATTTCATGTAATTCCATTTGTCAATCCTTTCTCTTACTTGCTGAGTCATTTGAGTTCATTGCCTGTGCCTATTAATTCTAGTGTATCCCCTGCTCTTTCCTGCACTAGCTTCAAAGTTTCAGATCCTATGTTAAGGTCCATAATTTACTTTGATTTGATACTTGTGTAGGGTGAAAGTCATAGATCTAGTTTAAGTTTTCTGCATGCAGATATCCAATTTTCCCAGCAACATTTGTTGATAAGGCTGTCTTTCTTTCATCATATATTTTGGGCAATTTTGCCAAAAAACAGGTTGGCATAGTATGTGGATTTATATCTGGGATTTCTATTCTGTCACACTTGTCTTTGTATCTGTTTTTGTTCCAATACCATGTTGTTTTGAACACTGTGTCTCTGTAGTACAGTCTGATGTCAGGTATTGTGATACCTCCAGCATTGCCTTTTTGCTCAACATCGCCGTGACTATCTGTGGTCTTTCGTGCTTCCAAATGACCTTTGGGGTTGAATTTTACAATCCCTGTCATGAATGTCATTGGAATTTTTTGGGGAGATTGCATTGAACATGTAGATTGCTTTTTCTAAAAAAAGAGCTGTGAAAGGAATATGCAAGAACACAGCAACTCCACTTAAGACCAAACCTGAAAATGATGAGCAGTGAAAATGGAGAACAGGTGCAAGCCAAAAGGACACATAATATGTTCAATAAAATGAAGGAAGCACTGTTTCTTGTGCTCCCTCCCCTGTTGGAGTGAGGTTTTCTTTCTCACTCCTTGGTTATTATTGGACCTTACTGGGCTTAACTGGGGGGCACTGGAGATTTTAGAAAACATACAGGATAGACAGACAGACAGAAAGAAATTTGGAGTCAGGTGTGTTGTATGCTCGGCTGGAGATGCACAACCCTCATTGCTTCTTTTTCTCCATTTTGATTCAAGACCTTGCTCCTTGCAATTCTTTAAGACTGTGCTTCTAAAGCCTTCTTTAAAACATTGCTTAAAACCTTTTACCTTAGTCTCTCACTTTCCCATGTTTGCTCTTAGCTTATCTTTAGCTTAATTTCTCTTAAAGTCTTTTGTCCCCAGGCTTGCACTGTCTCATCTCTCTTTAGCTCTCTCAAAGCCTCAGTGCTACAGACATGCAAACAGCTGCACCTACAACCTGCATATGCATAATTGTTAAGGTCTTGGTCCTTAGACTTACCCTGTACACTGTCCCATGTTCTCTTTGGCTTTAGCATCAGCTAAAGCCTATGTATGAAGTTCTTTCTCAGCTTTGCTTTCTGAAGCCTATGTTAAAGTTCACTTTGCAGACTTTCTATCAACCCTTCGTTAGCATTTTCCTTGCAGCAATTTTTCCCTTTTCTCTTTAGCATTTTCCCTTCAATAATTCTTTTCTCTTCCAAAAGCTTTCCACAACAAAAGCCTGAAGTAAAGGCCCAAAAGGCCAAAGCAAAAAGCAAAAGCCCCTCTTCCTCCTTCAGGGATCTTTTATATCAGCAAACAAGGTAGAGTCATGGGGGCGCGGTGTGACATTGTAATAGGAGACACCTGCATTCCTGCTTCTCTGAACACAGCTTAAGAGACACTGCTGTTCTGCCTTTCCCTGTTTTGTGGCTGAGGACTGTGCCTATCTTGGCCTACAGATAAAAGCAATTAGCTGCATCTTGCCTTTCTTGTGTTCAATTTTCATAAGCTTTAATCCATTCCCCAAAATAAAATAATAACTGAAAATTCCTGAAATCTCTAGAAAATTTTGCCCATTCAGGTACAGGAAGCCTCCCAAACACCAAACAGACTTTACCAAAAAAAATTCTCCATAGCATATCATCATTAAAACAATAAGGACAGATAAAAGAGAAAAAATATTAAAGGCTGTAAGAGAGAAAAAACAAATAACATATAAAGGTAAACCCATCAAAATCACAGCACATTTCTCATCAGAAACCTTAAAAGCATGAAGGACATGGAGTGAGGTATTTTGGGCACTGAATGCAAATAACTTCAGCACTAGGATACTTTATCCAGCAAAACTATCATTGAAAATTGATGAAGCAATAAAATATTCCACAACAGACTCTGAAACAGTATATGATCACCAATTCACCACTACAGAAGATTCTACAATGAATTCTGCACACAGAAAATGAAAGCAAACAAAACCACCAGAGGATGGAAAGCATCAAACAACAGGAGAAGAAACAATAAATAATCAGAGAGTAGTATTGATTCGATTGCACACAATCAAATCCTTAAACAACAAAGACAACTAAATGGCAGGAACCACCACATACCTATCAATATTAACAATGAATGTCAACAGACTCAACTTCCATATCCAAAGACACCTCTTGGCAAACTGGATTAAAAAGGAGGACCCAACAATCTGTTGTTTATTGGCAGAAATAAACACTGGCTTAGGGTGAAAGGCTGGAATAAGATTTACCAAGCCAATGACCTCCCAAAACAGGCAGAAGTAGAAATATTTATATCAGACAAAATAGAGTTCAGACTTACATTGGTCAAACAAGATAAAGGACAACTCATATTAATAAAAGGTGCAGTATATCAAAAGGAAATAACAATTATCAACCTATGTCTACCCAATGTCAGTGTACTGATTTCATCAAACATACAGTAAAGTACTTAAAAAAACATATAGACTACAGTACAGTGGTAGTGGGAGACTTTAATACCTCACTATCACCAAAAGATCAGTCATCCAAATAAAAAATCAACTAAGACATCCTAGATCTGAATGATACCATAAATCAAATGGACCTAACTTATGTCTACAGGATATTTCATCCAACAACACCACAATATGCATTCTTCTCATCAGCCCATGGAACTTTCTCCAAAGTAGATCATATCATATGGCACAATGAAGCCTCAGCAAATACAAGAAAATAGGAGTAACCCCTGGATTCTATCTGATCACAACACATTAAAATGAGAACTCAATAACAAAAACAATAGCAGAAAGCACACAAACAATTGGAGGCTGAATAACACATTGTTCAACAATCAGTGGGTCATAGTAGAAACAAGGAAGGAAATCAAAAAGTTCCTGGAAGGTAATGAAAATGAACACACAACCTGTCAGAACTCATTGGGCATAGCAAAGGCAGTCCCAAAAGGACAGTTTATAGCCATGCATACATATATTAAAAGGACAGAAAGATCACAAATAAACCACCTATGCAGTATCTCAAACTCCTAGAAAGATAAGAACAAGCAAAACCCCAAACAAGCAGAAGGAGAGAAATAATAAAAATAAGGGCCAACATTAATGAAATGGACAACGAAAAAGACATACAAGGAATCAATGACACAAAACGTTGGTTCTTTGAAAAAACAAACAAGATTGAAAAGCCCCTGCAAATCTGATTAAATGAGGAGGGAAAAGACCCAAATTAGTAAAATCAGAAATGAAAAAGGGAAGATAACAACAAACACCAAGGAAATACAGGGAATCATCAGAGACTTCTTTGAGAACCTATATTCCAATAAATTGGAAAATATTGAAGAATGGACAAATTGCTAGATACTAATCACCATCCAAAACTGAACTAAGAGGATATTAATCTCCTGCACAAATCTATAACACATAATGAAAATGAAGTAGCAAGAAAGAGTCTCCCAAAAAAAGAAAACTGCAGGACCTGATGGATTCTCAGTTGAATTCCACCAGACCTTTAAAAAAGAACTAACTTAACACTGCTTAAACTTTTCCAGGAAATAGAAAGGGATGGAACAGCTCCAAACTTATTCTATGAAGCCAGTATTACACTAATCCCAAAACTGGACAAGAACACACACAAGTAGTAGAACTACAGGCCAATCTCCTCAATGAATATGAATGCAAAAATCCTCAATAAAATAATAGCAAACCAAATCCAACAACATATCGGAAAGATCATTTACCATGACCAAGCTGGCTTCATCCCAGGGATGCAGGGATGGTTCAACATACACATATCAATGAATGTAATACAGCACATTAATAGAAGCAAAGATAAAAAACATATGATCATCTCAATAGATGCAGGAAAAGCCTTTGATAAGATTCAACATCACTTCATGATAAAAGCTCTAAGAAAACTAGGAATATAAGTAATGTACATCAATATTATAATGGCAATATATGACAAACCTATAGCCAACATCATACTTAATGTGGAAAAACTGAAACCTTTTCCCCTAAACTCAGAAATGAGACAAGGTTGCCCACTATCCCTACTCCTTTTTGGCATAGTCCTGGAATTCTTAGCCAGAGCAATAAGGCAAGAGGAAGAAATAAAAGGAATACAAATAGGTAAAGAAGTATTCAAATATCCCTATTTGTAGATGACATGATCATATACCACAAAGACCAAAAAAAAAAAAAAAAAAAAACCAAAACCAAAAAACTTGTCCTAAAAACTTCTAGACATGATAACCAGCTTCAGCAATTGGACAGGATACAAAATCAACTTACAAAAATCCATAGCCTTTCTGTACCCCAACAATGAACAAATTGAGAAAGAATACAGCAAAACAATTCCATTTACAATAACCTCAAAAAATTCAAATACCTAAGAGTAAACTTAACAAAGGATGGAAATGATTTCTATAAGGAGAACTACAAACCACTGAAAAAAGATATTGAGGAAGACTACAGAAGATGGAAAGATCTCCCATGCTCATGTGTTAGTAGAATCAACATAGTAAAAATGGCTATACTATCAAAAGCAATCTACATGTTCAATGCAATTCCCATAAAAATCCCAATGACATTCACCACAGAGATTGAGAAATATACCCTAAAGTTCACTTGGAAACACAGGAAACCATGAATAGCCAAGAAAATACTGAGCAAAAAGAGCAACACTGGAGATACCATAATACCTGACTTCAAACTATAACACAGAGCCATAGCAATAAAAACCGCACGGTACTGGAGGAAAAAAAAAGCAGATAAGAAGACCGGTGGAAAAGATTGGATGACCCAGGTATGAATCCAAACAGCTATGCCCACCTTATTTTTGACAAAGTCACCAAAAACATACAATTGAGAAAAGACAGCCTCGTCAACAAATGTTGCAGAGAAAAATGACTATCTGCCTGCAGAAAACTGAAACTAGCTCCATGCCTGTACCCTGTACTAGTATTAGTGTCAGACCTGAAACCAAAGAGCAGGGAATACCCTGGAAACAATAGGTATAGGCCAGGACTTCCTCAGTCGATCTCCAGCAACCCAGCAACTAAAATGATGGATCAATGGGATTACGTGAAATTAAAAAGCTTCTGCATGATAAAAGAAATGGTCTCTAAACTGAAGAGATAACCCACAGAGTGGGAGAAAATATTCACAGGCTATAAATGAGACAAAATATTCATAACCAGAATATACAGGGAGCCCAAAAAACTAAACTACCCCAAAATCAATGAACCAATAAAGAAGTGGGCAACTGAACTAAACAGAACTTTTTCAAAGGAAGAAATCCAAATGGCCAAAAACACATGAAAAAATGCTCACCATTCTTAGTCATAAAGGAAATGCAAATCAGAACCACACTAAGTTTCCACCTCACCCCTTTTAGAGTAAGGTATAGTCTTATGTTCTTGATTGATAGCATCAAGAACACCACCATCAACAAATGTTGGTGAGGATGCAAGGAAAAAAGAGCCCTTATACACTGCTGGTGGGAATCTAATGTAGTAAACCTCTTTGGAGAACAATATGGAGGCTCCTTAAAAAAACTAAACATAGATTGACCATATGATCCAGCAATACCACTCTTAGGTATATACGTGAAGGAATGTGACTCAAGTTATTACAAAAGCACCGGCAACACCATGATTATTTCATCACTATTTGCAATAGCCACGCTATGGAAACATCCAACATACTACATTACTGAGAAATGGATCAAGAAAATGTATTTATACACAATAAAATTTTCCTTGACCACAATGAAGAATGAAATTTTGTCATTAGCAAGTAAATGGGTGGAACTAAAGAACATCATATTAAGCAAAGTTAGCCAGGCTAAGAAGTCCAAAAAATTGCGTATTCTCCCAGATATGCAGATTACATACACAAAACACATGCAGTAATACTATTGGACATGTGCCACACCTTAATGGGGGGATGTGAATGGGAGAAATAGGAAAGAAAAGGAAATCAAAAACTTGAATGTGGTTAATGTGCTCACTATAGAAGTACAAATAAAGTAACCTTAAGCTGGCAGAGTCCACTATGGGAAGGGGACCACGAAGTAGTGAAGAGGTCTGATAGATATGAACCAAGAATTTATTGATCTCATAAACAGATCTATAACATGCTATGAAATTGAAGGGGCAGTAAAGAGTTTCCCAAAATAGAAAAAGTCCAGGACCTGACACATTCACTACTGAATTTTCCCAGACATTGAAAGAAAAACTAATATCAATACATCTCAAAGTTTTCCACAATATAGAAAGGGAAGGAACTCTGACAAACCCATCCTGTGGGGCCAGTATTACATTTATCCCCCAAACAGACAAGGACAAAACAAAAAAGAGAATTATACACCAATCCCTTTAATGAATTTAGGTGCAATTATCCTCAATAAAATACTGGCATACCTAATTGAACAGAAAATCAAAATGATCATAAACCATAATCAAGTCAGTTTCATCCCAGGGATATAGGAATGGCTCAACATACACAAATTATTAAATGTAATATAGCACATTAACAGAAGCAAAAACAAAAACCACATGATCATCTCAATAGATGCAAAAAAAGCCTTTGACAAAATTCAACATCCCTTAGTAATAAATAAAAAGCTGTGATGAAACTAAAAATAGAAGGAATCTACCTCAACCTAATAAAGGCTTTATATGACAAACCTATAGCCATACTAAGTTGGGGGGAAACACTGAAACCATTTCCTCTAAAGTTAGGAATGAGACAGGGGTGTCCAGTTTCTCCACTCTGATTCAACGTAGACTTGGGATTCCTAGCTAGAACAATAAGACATGAAGAAGAAATGAAAGGAATGCAAATCAGAAAGGACAAAGTCAAAATATCCTTATTTGCAGATGACATGATCTTACACCTAAAAGACCTGAAAACTCCACTAAAAAATCAATGTGCAAAAATCAGTATCCTTCCTATGAACCAATAATGAACAGATTGAGAAAGAATATAGGAAAAAAATTCCATTTACAATAGCCTCAAAAAGTAAAATACATTAGAATAAACTTAACAAAGGCTGTGAACACCTTCTATAAGGAAAAACTATAAGCTATTGAAAAAACAAATTGAACAAAACAACAGAAGACAGAAATATCTCCCATGCTCATGGATTGGTAGAATCAATATTGTGAAAATGGCTGCATTACCAAAAAGCAATAATTTTTTGGGAAGTGGAATACTCTTCCAAAACTTTCTCTGTATTTTTTCTTTTCTTTTATCATTTTCATATTTACATACATGCGTACACATTTTTTGCCACCTCCTGCCTTACCTCCCCACTCCCTCCCACACCCTACTTCCAGGCAGAACCTGTTCCACCCTCTTGTTCTCCAACTCTGTTGAAGAGAAAGCATAAGAGATAGTAAGAAAGACATATCATTTTGCTAGCTTGAAATAAAGATAGATATACAGAGAGATTCCTGGAGTTGCTGCCATGCACTTGTGTACTCCAACCCACTTTGGTTTGTTCTTTTGATGGAGCCACAGAGTTGCATATTCCTTTTGCAGTTCTTGAATCTGTTTGTTAAGAATTCTTCTGGTTTTGCTTTAATATCTATTTTGTCTGAGCCCTAAAATTCTGCATTCCACTTGTTGCAGTCTACTGGAGTTGTATTCAACTGTATTTTTAAAATTTGACTTACAGAACTTTTTGTTTCTGAGATTTCTGTTTCATTATTTTTTCTGACATTTTCCATATTTTTGTTAAGTTTCACTTTCATATCTTGTTCTGTCCTCTCTCTCTCTCTCTCTCTCTTTCTGTCTTTTGCAATCCAGTTAGTTTTATTTCAGAGTTTGTGGAAATCCTTCTTGGGTTCATTTCTTTGTTTCTGTGTCTTCTTGAGTTTTCATCCATGTTCTCTTGAGTTGTTTTTGTATGTCCTTGTTAAGTTCATTGAGCATTCTTATCATCATTCTTCTGCCATCAGCACCTGTGGATTCATTCACTTCACTTTCCACCAAATCCTCTATTATTTTTTGTTAGCCTTTTGAGGAGTTGTATTCCACTGCCTTATTTTTTTAACCCATATTTCTATTTTGTGCTTTGCTTGTGTGCAAACTAACTAACTGTAGTTAGTTGGGGGTTTTACTCACCTGTTATCTTTCTCTTGATGTAATTTCTATGCTCTGACTAGTTTCATTGTTAGCTAGATTGTTGCAGTATTTCTCTTCACTGACCTGGATGTATAACTTAACAATAACAAATTCATACATTCAATTCCAAACTGGGTATTTGCACAGTATATCAAAAACCCTGATGGAATTATCTATAAACAGTGGGTATTTGGGAGATAACAGTTGTTTGCATAGAGATTGATACTTGCATAGTTTAAATGATGGTGCTAGAAGAGGAAGAAGGGAGGGGTGAATGGAGCAAGGGGAAGAAGAGGTCTGAGGTGTGTGTATATGTGTAGTTCAGTTGTGGAGGAGGGTACTATTGTCAGGGATTGTGGAGGGATAAGAAGGAAGGGGGTAATGTGTACAGTTGGTATAATAGGATATTCAATTAGTGGTTAGTGTGGAGGAGGTTGGGACAGTAGAGGGAAAGGGAGGAGGAGGAGAGGAAGATAAGGAAAAGAAAGGAAGAGAGAAGAGAAGAAAAATTGAGGGAGAGGAAGGAAAGTGGAGCAAGAGAGTACAAAGAAAATTGAAATGAGGACAGAATGGAAGAGGGAGATAGGTTAAAAACAAATAAAAATTAAAAACCAATAAAATAATGAAAATAACAAATATAAAATATATTTATTGTCCAAATTTCTTCCTTGTTATGGAGAGGAATGAGTTTCTTCTCAGTTCAATGCATGCACGGAACTCTTTTCTCTGATTTCTAATCATGGTGCTGACACTTTTGACAGGGGCTTTCTCTGTGTCTCTGCCCCTTCTTAAGGTTGATATGCTGGGCTCAATGGCAATGGATGGTGCCTCTCTCTATAACACAGCTTAGGGAGTGGGATGTGATCCATTCAGGGTGCTTGAGCCCTAGCTCTTCTTGTGGAGATGGTCCCTCTTGGTCAGTTTGTTTTTATAAGGGGGTTTTCCAAAGTGGTTCTGCAAGAGCTGGTATGTGAGCAGTCTCCAGACTCTTCCACCTGCAGGGCAAGCCTGGGAGCTGGAATTGAGCTTTTTAGCCAACTGGTTTTCTCTTGGAAGTTTGTCAATTTCGGCTCACTACTAGTTTTTCTAAGGTGGTCAACTTTTCCCCAGACCATGGTTGGGTTTCCCCACCTCCACAGCTGGGTCAATTCAGCAATCTGCCCTCCACTACCAGGCAGAGGCAAAATTTTCCCTCCATTTATTTGGCCACAAATTTTGTCCAGGAATTTGTTATCTGCCCACCAGATGTACTGGACTATGTGGTTTCCTCCAGAGAGGATGATATAGAGGATGATATGTTGCACTCACCTGGCACACTTGCAGTTTCACTTTGTAGTATCAGGGTTCAGCTCCAGGACCTCACAGGCAAGAAGCAGTTTGAGGTTCTGTGTTGTCCACAAATTATGGTGGGTCCAGTACATCCCATATGGTTGCAGAACTCATTTTGCAGTTCTTGGTATTGCATTTTTGTTTTTCTAAGAGAGGAGAAAAGAAGCCAAGAAAAAAAAGGAAAAGGGGAAAATGGCTTTTTAACAGGCAGGCCAAGAGCTACTGGTCTGCAGTGCCTGGGATTCTGGGGCTGTTATGTTCTATAAAATAATAACTTAAGGGATGGTCAGTCATGATGCATCACAAGCACCTTATGTATTAGTGATGTCTTAGTTAGCTTAAAAAAGCCTAGTAACCCAATCCTTGCTACCACAAATCTGAATTATTCTTCTGTAATCATAAGAGAGTTTCAGGGTCTATTAGCTATCCAATATTATGGTATTCTGTATATTTTTAAAAACAGCCAATGTTGTGCATGTATACATTAAATGCATGTTGAAATTGAGATCAGAAAGAGAAGACACTGGATCCTGAAATGTTCTCATCATCTCCTATCTGTGTCATATTACACTTTGCAATACTGCTCAATACATGATTCTGTACCTAGATAATGTTTCACTGCCTAGTTGTACCCCTCACTTTCCTTTGAGTATAATTTATGGAAAGCCAACAGGATGGTCAGAAAGTTCATTCTTCCTCAAAGGTGTGAGTTATCTGAGCTCAAGTTGCACTTCCAATCTTTCCAGAGACTGGAGCATTTCTCCAGTCAGAAGCTGTCAGTCTTCTTTCTTTTCCCCAGCAGACAGGACTGAAGACCTGTTTAAATCTCAGCCCTCACTAATTGGCTCACTCATATAAACACAGTCCCAAGAGAGTTGACCTTTTTGGGAAGCAGTAAGCAGCCTTCATTAAATGATGCATATCCAAATGCAACCCCATATTTGGGCGGTGGCCATGGTTTTGCAGGCCCAGTGATAATCAACTCTGACCTTTCACATGAGGTCTCAAGTCTAAGCACCAGAGTGTGCTCTGTCCTCAGAAGACTCTCTCTGGCATGTCTTTCAGTCCATGACTCAGGGAGAAGGCGCTTGGTCTTACTCTGAATCCTAATTTTTTGTTTTCTTCATTTGCTTATCTTTTTTATTGCTTTAGAAAATCTGCCCTATTCAATAAGTAGTGGTTCAGGCCAAAGGAGAAACATTAGGCTGAGGAGAAAAAAATGAGAGCTTGTAGCTGTGGTAAGCTATGTGGTACTGGAGGGATGCTGGGAGCATTCTTTATTCAGTCAAAATCCCATATGGATTCCTGCTACTTCAACCTTGTTATAAGATACAACTTTTATACTAATTGTGGTTGAGAACTCTGCATCAGAAATGTTCCTTTCTGTGTAATGAACCCTTATCAATCAACCATTATGTCATAGATTCTGTTTTAGTTACATTAGTTCAAGAGAAGCCATGCACAAAAGATATCCTTCCCTGTGAAATTAGAAATATAATGGGACAACAGAATACTTTTAGATGTAATTTTAAGTATCAGTAATATCTTCCTAAGTTCAGCAGGGCAACAGTTTGCTAAGTGTAGTGGTGAGGCTATGGGGACCAGGCTGTGACCTGAACAACAAGGGAAGTAAGTTGAGCCCAAAAGTAGAGCAGAAACTGCAGGCCATGGTGGTATCAAATGGACAAGAACTCACAATGGGAGCTACACCAGTTCCTGGGGTACTGGAAGGTTGTAGCCATGACCTTGGTGGCAACCATGAACATTGTGTTTTAATGTCCTTTAATATATGCAGTGAGATGATGAAGAGTCCATACTGTTTGTGTTCAGATGATACTGTCTTCTCATAAGTAGACAGTGATTACATAGCAAGAAGTAGTATTCTTACCTTTGGAGTGATCAGATTTCCACCTCAGTCAGAATTCTTCATCCAACTTCTGTTGATACACACATGGTTGATAATAATACTGTCTCATTATCATCAAAGTAGTTGATGCTAATTATCCCAACTTATATCCAATATCTCTGGCCATAATTCTGCAATTTCTGTGTAACCACAGGGAGCTTGCCTGCACAGATGTGGTTGGGCTTGTCAACACAAGGGTGAGTTTCTTCTCCCTTTCCTGTCTCTCTTTTCTCATGTTCCCACAGAAAAAAAGTTCACATGTGGCTATGGTGCATAATTAATAACAAAGAATGTAGACTTAACTCTCACTAAAAAGAATAGAAGGATTGCACTTCAATATAGAATGCTGAAAAGTTCTTGTTCCACATCCTGAGGCCTGGATAAGATATAAATATCTCTAGGTGATTCAAGGCCAAGTGAAGCATTTCAAGATCTTATAACACCATCATCTAAAAAAAATAGAAAAAAATGCAGTCTAGTCTGTTGGAACCTAGAGCGGCAGTATCTTTGACTGTCATGTTTAGAAATCCTTTCCTGTGTAGTTTCCTTCTGATGAATTTTTGTGTGCTGAAGTTATTTTACTTCTTATGATACCTGAAAATAGATTCCATATCCACAGTGAGGCAATTAAGGGAGAAAACTATAATAATTAGTGAAACTGTTGAAGTAAAAGATAATATCACTTTTCCTCCAAAAAGTTGTCATTGTTGTGTTATATCTTTCTACATTTAGGGATTTCATTTACCTTCAGAGACTTATACTTAGCTATTCTTCATGAATTTCCCAGTTAAATTTATGCACATATTTACTTAATAATTGTTTTATTTTCCATCTGGTGGAAAAAGAAAACATTTTTCCAGTCCATTCTAAAAAGAATCCATTGCTCCTTAGTCTATAAATGTTTTCATTTAAATATCCAAAAGTTGAGACTTGAATTCCTGGGTAAACTCCTTCAATTATGAGAAACCCTCAGGACATCCAAAGTATGTGATATATAATGTGGATGAAACCAGAAGATATTCTGAAATGTCATTTGTGTGTGACAAAAACATCCTCAATGTCAGCTTTATGAAATCCTGTGGTGGAACCAAACAGCTAAGCCATCCTCAGATTCCAGACACATAGATGCTGCTTTTTTTAATATGCTGTTTTGGGGGTAATTTTTTATACAGCGCTAGGACTCTAATGCAGATTTTGTAACTTGTAGTAGGATTCCACCATAATAGACAATGTAAAATGTGTGAATGATTTGGAACTGGACAGTAGGAGGAAGCTTTTAGGATTAGGGAATGGCTGAGTTTCCTGTCTGCTAGTGGAATTTTAGACTTTGAGGAGGATGTCCACATGGGAGAGGAAAGCAAGGAAAATTTATGGTAACTGGAGTAAGCAGAATTCTTATCAGGTAGTGGCAGGAAGTTTAGAGCAACACCGTCACTTGCAATGATGGCAAAGCAAAAATGTCTAGCTAAGGTGTCTAGCTATGGAGACTTCCAAATAAAGTGTTGAAGGTGCCATCTGTTTGGTCTTACTCATTATAATTATGTACAAGGAGAAACATAAGACTGCTAGAAGAACAAAAGTTACCAGGCTTTGCTGGTGGAGATTCACAGCTTCCTGTGAAGAAAAGGATGCTAAAATCAAGACTTCACTGAAGGAAAGATCAAATCCAGGACATTCTCGGGAAAGCATGGTATAAAGATGAGGCCAAGTGTGTGACTGAAACATTTTTTATTAAGACTTCAGTAAGACAAGAGGCAGTTCCTCAGAGTAGTATTCAGTAAGACAAAAGTCTCTGTAAGCAATGGTGTAACTTCCACACAATCCTCTCAATCATATTAAGGGGCTTCTATGAAGTTCAAGGGCATTATCTCTCAGCAGAAGGCAAAATTAGAGAAGGCCTTATTTCAAGTCAGTGTACGGCTGTACTTTGTCTAACAGGATAGACCTCAGTAAGATTCTTAAAATTTTTAAAATTGTGCCAGTATAAACCCCACCTGTTTGGACTAGAAGTGTGGAGAAAAAACAAAGACAAAGTATTGGTTCCAAACAAATTCTCAGCCTGGCTGAGAAAGTGACTCATCTGAACACACAGGCTATGTTTCTTAGAAAAGGAAGAAGGATCTAGAGATTGGAGCTAGGAATCCAAAGTCAGATAGTTTGACCCCATGTTGGTGATGTGAACCTTGTTCACTGGGTTGAAATGAGGACTGCCAGTGCTTTCCAGAGAAAAGTTACCATTTTCACCTTTATAATTAAAAAATAATGACAAAGAGGTATTTTGTGACCATGCATTTCCTTGCTCCTCACCAGATTTAGCCCAGTAGTTTTAGTATCCATTGGTAATGCTCTAAGTGTATCATTATTTATATTACTTTCCTTGCTTACTTTCCTTCAAGGAAAAGCTCTTCTTACATGTTTGCTTATTCATTCATTCATCATAGTATGGACCTATGGATGTTTACTTAATTTAATGTATTATAATACCCAATCATTATAATTAGTTTTATATTTATATGGTCACAGATTTACTCATAAGTTGTCCTTTCAACCTCCTGCCCGTATCCCTTGACTTGTCATCATCATTCTTGAGACCTTCTTTACTTTATGACACAACAAGATATTCTGGTTTATATTTATTCCAATTTATATTTGCTTGTAGCAAAATAATAATTTCTTGCTAGGGTTCCAGTGGTTTTGATTGCCAATTAAGAATTACATAGATCCTTGAGTTATGTCCCTCAACCTTTAATTTTTGGTGCAGTTAAAACAACAGAAATGAATTTCCTGCTGTAGGACCTTTGACATATGAAAATATTCACTTTGGTTAGTCAAGACAGAACATCAAAAAAATTGGGGCATGAACACATTTGCATTGTGTATAAACAGTGTTATGGGCTCTTCCCTGGTAACCCTAGGGCTCCCTTCTTAATTGCCCCTCAGATCAGTCCTGTGAGAATGCTTTTTTAACCTCTGCTGAGTACTGAAAGTACCTTGGCAAAGAAGGCATCTTATCCCTCCTGATGAAGGAGGTGATCCTTAGTAGGCCCTGACACTATGTCTGCTCCTCTGTTTTGTGCAAATGAGACTTCAGTGGATCATAGGTCCTGCAAGGTGGCAAGACTAACACTTTCTCGGATGAAATTTCCCTGAAAGACCGAATAAGAAGTTAGAATAGAAATGGTCTCACCTTGTCCACAGCAGAGGTGGACAGAAAGGACTTCTAAGTATTTCCAAGTAAAGCTCATTCTGGTATTTCTTGTTGATTACATTTCCTCCATTTCCTGATAATGAAAAGTGCCTTGCATTCAAGGATTGACTCAATTCAAAATAAATCAAGTAAATTGGAAGATAGAGATAATTAATTGTATAATTTAAAAACAAAGTCCCAAATTTGGCTACATTTTAAAGTCAATCCTTGCCTCCTTTGGTCGTGGTTGAAGCAGTGGCAATCTTTTCAGTCCATTCTGGAACTTATGCCCAAGAGTGGGTGAACATGGTCTCTGAGAGTAAGAAAACACACTTTATGTAATTTCCAGGGGGAGAAGAATTAAAAATAATTAAATTTGTTCTGGGATCCAGAGTCTCAGTTTTGTCTCAGAGCCTTGCTTTGCCAAGTTAGACAAGAATGACAATGCTCAGCCCTGGACTACTTAAAATGCTAGATTTGGCCAGTGGTGTGTCTTCTTAGTTGACAGCTCTCTGTAGAGTGAAGCACATCATGCCTTCCTGGCCTCTTTGTGAAGTAGGAGTTTTTATGGCCACAGAAGTCTTATAATTAAAGCCTCTTGCCCTTTGGTTGAATCCCTTGTTTCCCACAATTACAAGACTCAAAACTCTGTATTAAGTAGGTCCCATCTTGGGGCTGTCTCCACTATGTACAAAGGTTGGCTTGCCTACAAAGACACAGTGAGCACTGTGCAGTGGGCAAGAGCATAGACCAGCATCCAGCCTGCTAGGTCTCAGTCTTAAATCTTCCACAAATTGCTCCTTGTAACGTCCTCTCTAGACCCCATTTTCCTCATTTGTAAGGAGGTACAGTAATAATAATAGCTATATCATAGGTGCCAGTGAAGGTTGAGTGAGGTGATGCATATAAAACCTTTAAGACAAGGACCTGTCACAGGAAGTTCCCAATGAGGTTACTGATTCTCTGGAAATCTGATTCTTTTAACAATGCTGGCTGGACTTAATCCTCAGACCTCTTGCGCATTAGAACCAGGGTATTGGCATGCTCCCGTGTTGTTTTTCCTCTTATAAGGAACAACTGTGGGTCTATGGAAGAACTCAGTGAAGGTGTCTTCTTCCTTGATTTGGAATGCCAGTCTTCTCCATCTGTGCAGTCATTCACATGGAACTCAGGACTTGGTGTTTGCTGAAATGAAGTGTAAGGAGCAGCATTAGGGGGACATCTTGGGGACCGGTTCAGAAAATGCTACATGAGAGAAGTCTATTTGATATCAAAGCAGAGACACTGAGCAGGCATTTGGGATATATGAACATGGGATTTTGGTGTGAGTTAAGACTACAGTTATAAGTTCATATGTCATTAGAAAACAGTTGTTATTTGAAGTCAAGACAGCAGCTTTCCAATGTAGGGTGTGCTTATAGAAGAGAGAAGACTAAGGTCTGAGCCCTGTCAAAGTTGAACTATAGATGTAGAGAGGAAATTGTTGGCTATAAGAATGGAAAGTGGATTGGAAAGAGGTTGATATTGTCTCTGACACTTGGGCTTCCAGGAATTAAAAGCTATTTGGCAGTGCGATGATTGGTGTCTAGAATTCTTAGAATTAGTTTATTGCCTGGAAAGAGTAGATAGTATTTCTTTAATATCTTGGAGATTCTATGCCATGCAGACAAATGCTTCTGTCCCAGCCCAGGTTCCCCCAAAGCAGCTCTGAGGATCTGAGCACCAGGATATCTGTGCCCTCCTTGAGGGAGACCTTGGGTTTAGACATTGAGAAGGGAAGCAGTGGGAGAGGTGATCTGTTCTCTATATCAAGGTACAAAGCTGTATATTATGGAGAGAACTCAAGGGAAGCTGATATATATTTGAAGTAAAAAATATTACTTTTGTCAAGGTAACATTTGGTTTAAACCATTGCCATTATTTTAAAGTGTGAGTCTTTTCAACTGTAGTAGCTGCAGAAGTTCTTTTTTTTTTATCAATTCAAATAGATTGCAATTCCAACCTCTGAAACTCCCTGGCTAGTAGGATAAAATAGTGAATTGTGACCACTCAAGTTGAAGAATCAATTTTACCCAATTGTCCTTCACCTAGCATAGAAATGGTCCCTCTTGTTTCTCCTTGAGATTCCCCAAAACAGTGCGAGGGCCAGGTACAACCTGATAGTGAGTGTACCAATCATGTCTTCAAAAGAAGAAAGCAGAAGACAGCATGCTGTGTCATAACCCAGAGATCTGACACCCTCCTGCTGGAGGGGCTGACAAGCAAAGGCTAGGAGCTCAAAGCTTCAGTGGCTGCAGTGTCCTCTGAAGCAAAGGCTGCAGGGATGATGGTGTTGGGGACAGAAAGAACCCAAGATATCAGAGAACTTCCATGAGCATGGTGGTTATCACAAACTGCTTTGAAAATGTTGATGAGGCTGCAGATATCTGTTCACAAAATCACTTTTATTATCATAGAAAGGGATGAAACTGTCAATTGCAGGAATCTGAGTTTTCACCCCTGATGTCCTGGATCACATTTTAGCTTTCTGGAATCATAGCATGTCAGAAATAGAAAGGATCAACATTTTTTTCAAATGACAAAACAAATCCTCAGAAGGATTAAGTCTTATCCCTAAGGTGCACAATACATAGTTAAATGGAAATCCAGGAGGAGAGAAGTGTCTAAACTATCCCTATTGTCTCCTGACTGTCATGAGAAAGTCGGACACTTAACAATGGTGGGAAGGAGCAGAATTTCAAAGGTTTAGAGGCAACCCTTCATCTGCTAACAGCTTCCTAGGACTCCCCAGGCACTGGGCCTCTGTTTTTGCTTCTTTCTTTTCTCACAATCACAGGATATTGATGCTAGTGGTTATCTAATTTATCCTGTAATTGCACAGATGGAATTGTCATGAGTGTCATGCACAGAGATCCAGGATACCTAACTATGCTTAGACAGACCTAAGACTCAGAAACCATTACTGAAGTTAGGACAATGCCCATGGATTCAGTGTTGCTAAGTTAAAAAAAATCAATAAAGTAGGAAATGTACTGTTTTTAAAGAACATGGCACTCCTCCTTTGCTGGTAGGTGTTCAATCATTCAGAACCCTGTGGCACAGCACCATTCTGTCCCTGGAAGCTTAATGCATGGACTATGCACTTGGAGGAAGCCCCTTAGGTGACATACATGTAAGATTTACGGCTCTGCCACAACATGGAAATACTGAACTAATAAATTAAACCTACTTTGGCTGACTTGATATAGAAATGGTATTTTATTAGAGAAAATTAAATTCAGTTCCACCCTTTTATCAGAAAGCTTCTTTGCTTCATGAGGACAAAAACAAACTGAAGATAGGCAATTAATAACTAAAAGAAGCCGGAAGAGGCTCTGTGTGTGCATACACATGTGTTCATATGTAGGTGGGAACAGGAGTGGGGGAGTGAGTGTATATAATGTCAACTTTCCATTACTGTGACATTTTTGAGATAGTCATTTTAAGAGATTTATTTGGTATCATAGTTTCAGATGTTTCAGTCTGTGGTCAATTGGCTCCATTGTTTCTGGACTGTGGTGAGGCAGAGTTTCATGGCAGGAAACAAGTAGTGGAGCAAAGCTGCTCACCTTGTGGTAGCCAAGAAGCAGACAGAGAAAGGGGCTAGAATCCCAAACCCCTTTCAAGGGTACACCCCTAATGACTTAACTTCCTCTACTAGATGTGACTTCCTAAAGGTTCTACCACCTTCCAGAAAATCAGAGGCTAAGAATAAGCCTTTAACACATGAGCCTTGTGGCACCTTTTAGACTCAAACTACAGCAATGTGTAAGGATGAGGGAGGCAGGGTTTGCATGCCTTTTTTCTTTCCACAAAGCCTACCTGAAACAATCCTGGGCCACATCAGTTCCCTGAATTTACAAAATGTAGACTGCTGTGACAGCTCAGGTCTCCCCTTTCATCTAAATCTTTTCCCTTCCTCTTAGCATCACAAAAATCAGTTGTGTCCTTTGAGCACTATAAATGCTTACTGCTTTGTTCCATGCAAAAAAAATCATTAAATGTCTCCAGAAGTGGACATTTCTTAGCCTGAACTTATCACAAATGAAATGATTTTACAGGCAGTCCTGTATTATTAACCATGATGTCAAGCTACTACTAAGAGCTTAATTTCTACTAAGTTCTTAATTTTGAATGCTCTTCTCTGTTTTTTGTAGTAGCCCAATACATGAAATCAAATCATCCACATTTATCCACATCACACGATGTTAAGACTTGGGATGACAAGAGGTCAAATTGATTCTAATACATGATTTTTAACACCAGTATTGTAGTGGAAATAGTTAGACAGACCAAAGGTCAATTCCTGCTCCCTTGAGTCAACCCTTTCCTTGGCAAAATGCTCTTGAGACTATGATGGAAGCTTCTCTGAGCTCATGCATGTGAAAATGACCTCAAAGAGCCCCCTGAGTTCTTCAGGTTAGATACATATTGGAGTCAGCTATGGAGTTTCAAGTTTGAAAACTGCATGCCACACAGGCATGTGGGTTTGCGACAACTGCACAGATAAACTCGCTATACAGCAAAGACTGAGTATGCTTGAACCTAGAGCTTCTGATGGAGATGCCCTGAGAATGTGCATTCCTTACAAGGTGGCTACTAATGGTCTGGGAGCTGTTGCTTTATTATGGGGCTTAAAGCAAGTAATAGTTGAATGCATCTTATTGGAAATGCTTAGGACCAGAAGTGCTTTGGATTTATTTTTTAAATTTGTAATACTCCCATATATATAATGAGATATTTTGGGAATGATACAAAAATCTAAACTAGAAATTCATTGTGTTTCCTATACTTCTCATAATCTTCGCCCCAAATCTTCACTGCAAGGTAATTTTATACAAAACTTTTAGTGATTTTATGCATGAAGCAAAGATTCAGGATTTGGAATTTTCCACTTGTGGCATCATGTTGACATTCAAACAGTTTCAGATTTTGAAACATTTCAGATTCAGGATGCAACCTAAAGAATACAAGCTCAGAATCTGAAAGTGTCAGTGATGCCCTAGGGGACTGGGTCCCATTGTGGGAGGGACACTGTCCCTGCACAAACCCAAGCAAAATGAATCACTGTAGGACAGACAAGGCACTGCCCTGGCCCTGTGTATTCACTTCAAATTGAAAATAATTTTGAGCCAGTTGTTCACTCAGACAATCTCATGCATATTTCATCCATAGAATATTTGTAATCAATCATCATGTTTGCTTATGTCTAGTGACTGTTGTAATCTAGGAGAAAAATGAAGAGAGCTAGTTGTGGCAGAGGTATAGGACCCAATCATCATAGTTTCTGCTTCTCTGGATTAGTGAATGTGATGCCAGTAACCTGAGACTCTGGGGCCTGGCTGTATGGATGCAGGCAGCAGAGGGGTGTCTTCCCTGTTGCTGCTGGCCAGGGTTCAGAGGCTGGGCAGGCCAGTCATGAACATACTTTCCTGTCATGTAGAGAGGAGGGGCATGGACAACAAATGCAAGTCACTAACAGTGCCCACTAATTCAAGTGAGTTTAGGAGTGAGGAGGGCACACAGTCTCTCCTGAGCTCTCCCTCCCCATCATGGTCTTCAGCCTCACCTGCACCCCTCCTTCCATGTTTATGCTGGGCCAGTGCAGAATCCAGTCACACATTTTTGCTTGACAAGGCCAACTCCATCTGCTCAATTCACTCCCAAGCAACCCTCCCTATGATGGTCTTACTTCTTCCCCTCCATCTTTGTCTGTCTAGGCTTTAATTTAGACTGGCCTGAGATGTCTTATCTGAGCCTGTCTGGCCAATCGGCTAGTGATTACTTCTGCCACTTAATCCACTGACCCCAGGGATGTGAGACCTGTTAGTTTGGTTAGAACTCAAGAAGCAGTCCTAGAGTCATATGTTTGAAGAGAGTTTTCAGGCACATACAGAACACCCCCAAAAGTGACCAGGCCCAGGAAAGGGACAGTTAGCTATGTGTGCACAGGGAAGTGGAGGAAATAGGTTATGCTGATGCCCTGCAAGACTAAAGGAGAGGTAAAGTGGTGGTACTTCACAGTGGGAATGTGCAGCCTTACTGTGTTACTTTCTGGGGTCATGACCAACTCCCTTGAGATGTGCTCCTGGACTTAGTTTCTCCAGCAGTTCCCTGCCCTGCTGGTGTATGGGCTTCTGGTAACAAAGGTGGATGCCTTCTATGAAAGTCCTGGGAAGCCTTGGAGATACAAGTTCAGAAAGTTGCTCTTGCTCTAGTCCAGTGATGCCTTTACATGCCCAGTTGCCTTCCTGAGCCTCCTCCGAGTTTCCTGAGGTGACCTGCTTAGGGCATTGCTGATGAACCCCAGTGCAGTTTGACGGGATGAAGCTGGGGCCTTGAGGTGCAACAGCTCTCCAAATAGTAGGGACAACACTGGGAAGGCAAGTTCACTCTATCTCTCTCAAAAGTAGTCCCCACAGTCTGCACCCTAGGTGAGCATGGAGGAACTTCACCAGATGGGAAGGAGACAATTGTAGGGATGGCAGGGGGCTAAATAGGTCAGAGGTGCTCTGAAAGGCCACAGTGCCCCTAGCTTTCCTCTGAAGATGGAGCCAGGACAGCCACTGGCTTTCCATCTTCATTTCACCCTCACAGAACTCCAATGGGTGTTGGACACTCTGATTTTGTGAGAGAGGGCATTAAAGCAGGGAGAGTTTCATTGTGTGTTTTGCTGAGGAGCAAATTCATCATTTTTCTCCACAGTTAGGAGGAGAAAACAAGGATATCTTTGGCCTTGATTATGAGAGAATGTTCTAACTGAGGCCCAGCACAAAGGAGTCCAATCTGCCCTTACCCTAGGTAAAAGCCACTTTCCTGGTGGGAGAAACATCATGGTCTGAGCAATGAAAGGGAAGTTTGTGGGTGTCTTTGGCACATGGCTGTGTATGGTTGGGAGACGTGGAGGTCAGACTTCCCAGAAAGACACTCCTGTCTGTGCTGCAAGCCTCTTCTGGATTAGTAGCTGAGAGGTGGGGGATTTTCCTTCAGGGAGCCTGGGAGTAGGCACTGACCAGTTGAAGTGTGCCTGGCACTGAAGGGGAGCAGGCAGAAACTAGCTCTTCCAAGTCCCTTTCCCTTTACACAGTATGCCCTGTGAAAAGCCCTGGTGAAGTTTTGATGGAATTGTACTCGAGTGGTCTTTCTTAAGACATTTGGATACTTCAGAATATTGAAAATTTCCACTCACAAACATGGTATGTCTTTCCACTTATCTAAAAATTTTATAATAGCTAATGTCATACTTTAATCAATTGTCATGAAAATGTCACACATTTTCATGTTAAGGTCTTATATTTAAAAATCTATCCTAATTTCCTTATATTTGTGGGGCATTTTTGTTCCTGAATGGTGCTAGGGCTTCAAAGTGGCAGCCCATCAAAACTCAGGATGCTTTGGAAGGAGAATTACAGGCCTTTACAGCTTGGACCAGAATAGTTCTGCTCTTGTTTGAGCCATTTTAAATTAAATATTTTCATTAAATTTTTCAAAAGTTTGAGTATGAAATACCATGGAGTTTAATATTCAGTCCTCACATTAAACAATGTTACTTGCCTATAGAGTCTTTGACTCTTTTACATTAACATGACAAAATCTTCAAAAAATAAGTTTGGTGCTTCTCCTTTTGGGAGTTCATAGGAATTTGGGTATCAGTGGTATCGTTTTCAGGGAGAAGTCATCATCTCCTGGCCCTGCTAAGAGTCGCCATTGCTCCTTCCAGGGCCACCTCCATCATTACATCATTGCTTCCCATTTACTTCTTCCTCTCCGTTTTCTGCTTCTTCTCTCATTTGCCTTCCCTATGGCCACCCACCCTCCCTGAAATCCAGACTCTGGTTGGCTCATGGGCTACCATGCTGTGACTGGACACAACTTTTGTAACATAATGCTCTTGTAAAGCTGCTGGTTTCCCTTTCCTGGCTATGGAGTCTGTCACCTTTGACACAACAATGTTCTCATTCTCTGGCTTCTATAAAAAGGTGAACTGTCAGACCATAGGGCACAGAGTTTCTATCCTTGCTTGCAAGCGGAAAAGTGTTAGCAATTTAAATTACTATTCTTAAGTCAGAGGAGAAAGTATCTGAAGTGTTTCATGTTTTCCTAACCAAGAAGTAGGACCCTGGCGTGTTTGGGTTTTCAGCTGTAGGAGAGGAGAATGAAGGAACCAGACTATACTATTCTATTTCATAGAGATATAGACCCTCTTCTCTCCCCACCTTCAGCACCACCCCATGCATTGTATCTAATACTGCTCTGAGGCATGGCCACAGGCCCGGGGAGTATAAGAATATGATCCTTACCTTCCAGACAGCAAGGACTTCCTTACTGTTTTATTGATCGGTGCTTTCACAAGTGCTCCCTTGCACTTCCTGCTGGGGCAACTCAATTTTTGAACCTGGAAATTGACATCACAGTGCCACTTGCCATCACAATCAAACAGAAAAAACTAAAGGACACAATCTGCTTTGATAATTCCTCACTGTGATATTACCCTGAACTTTTCATCTTGAAAAAAATTGTCCACCATCTTGCCTGAAACAGTGTGAGAGAGAGAGGCTGAACCATTATTCCAGATATTTGGATTTCCCTGTAGCATTCAGTTTAGGATTGTTCATCCTTAGGCAAGATTTAACAAGATGCTATTACTGGGCTGAAATGACTTTATCATCAGGAAGGACATCATAGTCTCCAGAATATACATTTTGGAGGAATTTATATTTTTCTTTATGGGGTAATCTGCATTGTGCAATGTCATTTCATCAACGGACCAAAGTGTCCATTTCAGTTTCAAAACATTTCTTTCCTACACTTTATCAGACAATGTATTAAGGTACAGTGATTTTCTTCTCTTGTATTTAACTGATTTAGGAGAAAATGTGATAAGCATTTACTGAATATTTTCTGAAATCATTACTTGTCATGTAGTTACAGCAGCAAGACTCATGTTCCTTCTTTTTAATGTTGTTGAAATAATATTTCAGCATAGATATGTACCTATGGTTAATGACTAAAAAATACAGTCCACTTGGCATTATTTCTGTCAACTTTGGGGAAAGCATCCTTGTCTTTGGGTTGTAAAAGAGAACAGAAAAACTAATGCCATTCTCTTGTCAGGAACAGGATTTTCTGGGGACTAAGCTGAAATGAACTTGGCAATAATCAATATTGCAACTCAGGATGAGACTAGGTTGGATTTAATCACTAGGAAATTATTTGATCATTGTTGAAATTTAACAGAGAAGACCTAATCCTATTGACAAACTGCTTTCTGCCTGAGAGGAAAGGAAACCAAGCTGAAGTGGAAACAGAACAAACTTCAATGCCTAATTAAGAAAAGTGGAGACAGACAGCCACAAAGCAACAACCCTTGCTCTCAGTAATTGATCAGAGTGCTGAAGTGCAGCTCAGGGAAACCAGACATACGTCTTCATAGTTTTGTTTATCAAATGCATTTTAAGGAGATTTAAAAATCAACTTTATTAAGGCAAGATATATGATATGTAAACATATATACAGACATATATATGCATCCATTTTAAGAACAGAGTTCAATGGGTTTTAAAATCCTCATAATCAATGTTTCCAGCATCTTTAATATCCCCCAAATTCCCTGCTCTTTGTAATAGACACCCTCAACCTGAGAGCCCTGGCAACCACTGATCTGCCATCTGTCACAGTAGTTTACATGGCATTTTTTTGAAAGATTTAAATTTTGGTGGTACCAGAGTTTGAATTCAGGACTTCACAGTTTTTAAGCAGTTACTCTGTCACTTGAGCCATACCTCTAAACCTTCATGTTCTGGTTATTTTAAGATGGGCTCTCACCTTCTTTTGCAGGCTAGCCTAGACTATGATTCTTCTATTTTAGGCTTCCTGCCTTAGCTAGAATGACAGGTTATGCCACCATGCCCATTTTTTCCCCATTAAGATGGAGTCTCACTTACCTGGAACCAAGATCCAACCAGTCTCAGCCTCAGAGTAACTTGGGATGACAGGTGTGCACCACTGAGCCCAGGTATTGGTTGAGATGGGGGTCTCACGAACTGTTTGCCTGGGATGGACTCAAAACAGCAATCTTCCCTACTGATCTTTGCCTCCCAAGTAGCTAGGATTACAGTGTCAGCCACCAGCACCCAGCTTGACATTTCTTAGAATTTTACGTAAATAGAATCACATATACTTTTGAATATGACTTCTTTTTGCTCAACAAAGTTTTTTGACTCTTGTATCCACAGTCAGTCATTTTTATTTACATGTGGGTACTTCATTTTTTCCAAGTTGTCTGTTATGAGTAAATTTACTGTGAGCATTTGTGTACATCTACATTTGACAAAAGCCTAGTCTCTGATTTCTCTTGGGTAAATTCTTATAGATGGAGGGTTGACTTTTATGGGAAGTGCTTGCTTTATGCTTGTCTCTAAATTTCCACACAGTTTTCAAAAGTGTCTGAGTTTCCATTCTTCCAAATTCTAGTCAAAATTTAGAATTATCATCAGTCTTAAATTTTTTCCAGCACTTCTCTTGTGTGTGTGTGTGTGTGTGTGGGTTTGTTGGTATCTGCTGTGATCATAATTTCTTTCTCCAATGAGTAATGAACATCTTTCCTGTGCTCTTTGGTGAGTCATATATGTTTTTTATTGTATTAGATAAAATGAGGTGTTTAATAGAACTTTACCAATACTCAAATAGTTAAGATCTCCCTAGTAAATGAATTAGATAGAACAGGTCACCTGCATATGTATTTTAGTCATATAGACTATAATATGAAGCATATTTTAATACAGGTTATAATATGAAGTCTATTATTAGTTACTTGTTATTCTTCAGCCCTGACTTCAATCAATGTCTGTGCATTAATCCTGCTCATTGGGTAATTCCCCAAATTAAGCCATGCAATCATCAAATCAAGTTTCACTCTACAGATATCAGCTAATAATCAAAGCAGGGCTTTCAAGACATTATGCTGTATCATGGCTGGTCAATTATATTATTCATTCTATGGCAATTATTAATCAGTTTGGAACTATAGAAAGCACTATTCACTTTAAATTTTCAAACCATGAATATTTACTCAGAAGGCTCTGTTTGCAAGGAAATGGTTGGTGCATATGTAAATTGATAATGAAAATTCTATGTTGCAAAAACAAAAAGACTGGGTGGCCTTACCCCAGGCACAGCCTAGGTGAAAGGCAGGAGTTACCCTTCAGTAAATTTACTAACTGAAAGGATCTTACTTCCATGATTTCTATAGTAGCATATTTATTACATAGAGAAAAAAATGAATGTGAAAAAAATCATGATTTAATTGGAACATGAAATGTTACTAGTACATAACATGTCCTTTCTTTCTTTTTTGACAGTCTTGCTATGTAGTGCAGGCTGACCTTGAACTTGCTAGGTAGCCCACATTTTCCTCAAGTTTTCAATCCTTCTTCCTCAGCCTTCCAAATGTTGGGATTACAAGCATGTGTCAAAATGCCTAGATGTTATGTAGCACATCTTTTAAACGCTAGTTATTATTTAAAAGGAGTATTATAGTTCTATTTTGAGATTAATTCTTCAATTCTGAGAAAAGGATGGTCATAGGCTATTCATACAAAGAAAATGTTGAGTTGCCATCAGTCCACTCATGGTTTTCATAAAAATTCTAGTCAAAAGACAAAATTATGCACAGGGAAGTATGCAAAGTGTTGTGGGTTTGGTGGAGTGACTGAGAGGAGCATAGGGTTTCTGTTCTCAGGGCGCACTTGCAGGGGCCATGGCTGTGCCTCCATGAGCACCTGAGGCCACCCAACCTCCTCCCTGCCGCACTGGCCATTTAACATGGCCAGCAGTCATGCTCCTTCATATTACTGTGTCATGTCTCCCCACTTCCTTGTTAAACATATCAGTTGCTACAATTACTTTCCTGAGACAATTGTTTTGCCTGTTCATTGTTTGACTCTCTCCCTTTATTACACACACTAGAAAATAAACTTCATGAGCACAGGCAGAACATGAGAACAGAGGACCTACAGCATGTCTTAGAAGAGGAGTGGAGGTGGAGAATGCCTCCACTTTGGGATTCTCCAAGAAGAGGTGAGAGGCATGATGTTGGGATGGAGATGGAAAATATGAGAGTCTTGCCAGGTGAGACGCAAGGGAACACAAAGCAAGTCTAGTTTTCTTGTAAAGGGTTCTGGATTCTTAGAACATTGGAGAGTTTGAAAGGCTTCACACAGGGAAGTGTGTGATTGGATTTGTAGTTTTTCAAGTGCCATCTGCTGAGGAGAGAACTGGAAGGCCAGGTGGGAGGTCTCCCATCTCAGGGTGGCAAGTGTCCACTGGGACCAAGTGGAAAATCAGGGGGACACACCAAGTACCATAGAGCCCTTCAGGAATTTAGCTGTCTGTCTGCACCTTTGCACTGAAAGCATGGAGTTCTTTTTTTTTTTGAGACAAAAAATTCTGTCTTAGAAGAAAAGGAGTACCTTCCCTTAGCAGTTTTGACAGGAGGATGACCATAGGCACAGAAACAAATCCTTTCTCCACAGCAGAATGTTCACTGCAGCACCTGAAGCAGCAATTTCCCCCATGTTCCAGCTCAAGTATATTGTCTGTGGCTCCAGGCATGTGTGTCCAACTGGCAGAGACTGAGACTGGGAAGAACTTCTGTGGCTGGCCAAACATCTCTCAATGAGTACACATCAACTCCATCGATCTGCTGATCCCTCCTCATCTATGAACTGTCCAACAGCCAGACAATCCCAGATGGGAGCAAGCCTCCTTTTCATCTTCACTGCAGTCCTGTCAGAATTGGCTTTATCTTAATTAACTTATACTTTCTTAGGTCCTTGATGTCCTGAACACTGTTTGATGATGACTGAGTGGTTGGCATCCTTCCTGGAGGGTGACATCTTTTAGGTAAAAATTCTGTAAACCTATCACCCACTTCTCCCTGGGTGCCACATTTTCAATTGGAATTGTGAATTTTTCCATAATGAGAGTAAATTTGCAAGACTGATCTTAGTAAATCAAAAAAAAAAAGAAAGAATGAAGTGGGGAGTGGAGAACAAACTTTGGTAGTATGAACAAAAACATTTTCAAGCTTGTGGACCAGGTTGTGTCCTTGTGGTGTTAGCTGAGAAATCTTTCCTCAACAGCATTTCCACATCAAACTCTATAACAGATCTATGCCAGGGTTTCTCATTTAATTATGCCCAGAGCAGAGTCTGGAATCACTGTTGAGTGAAGGAAATTCATTAAGGACAGAAGAGAGAGTCTGACTTAGAATATCTGAAGAGATAGATGACCTGCATGGTTTTTATAGGGACCTCTCCAAAATGTCTTTGAAATCAGTCCTTACAAGTGTACTATCAATCAATCATTTGAGGTTGATCTCCCTGGAAAGGTGGGGTTTGCGCTGAGTATTGGAGTCTGATTTATATGCTTTAGGAAACCGAAGACAGGGTGGGGAGTCTGATGTTCAGGTACCAGAGGGGCTTCTCAGGGCAGGGCCTATTTAGCCTCTTCATGAAGATGGGGTATTGCAGAAAACTATTTTCTTAAAACTTGCTCATTGCCTGCTACAACTGCTGAAAAGAACCATCAGTAAACCGCCACAAAGTATGAGTGTGATTATTATGGTCTAGAAACTTTTGAATAGATGCTTTCATGTGCCACAGAAAAATCTCAAGTACAATTCCACTGAGAGTTGAATTTGGAAGATGTCACATCACTTTAGGATAGAACAACATTATCACCAATCATGGACATTTTCCAGTTAAATAGCAAAACCTGCATTTTGCACCTAGTGGACATGGAGCAAATGAAACTTGGGACAGCTGGGAAAGGACTGCCTCTGCTTTGGAATTACTGGTTTTAGTATTATTTGTAGCACTTCAGAGATTGCAGGTTCTCCTGCCAAGGACATATTTCCAACCAGCTAATGCTCAGCTCTCTGCAAGAAGGACATTTAAAAAATGTTCTGAAAAATTGAATTCCAAACCACATTGTTCTTAATGAAATTGTTTACATTCTTTACAAATAATAGATGAAGTTGTGCAATATTCAATGTGTCTCACAGGTGATGCATAGAGATAACAAATGAGTGTGCATTTGCCATACTTCTTAGAACTTTAATGGCCTGTGAGTTCTCTGGAACCATGTGTTCAATCATTGTTGGGACCAAGAAAATTTCCCAGACAGAGCCCTTGCCCATACAAATCCCTCTAAGGACAAATAGTAGATATACCTGCTTGGACAACTGTTATGATGGGATTACATTTGCAAGTCCCAAGTAAAAAGACAATTGCTCCAGTTCATACAGCAACTTTCTTTTTTTTTTAAACAGTACTGGTGTTTGAACTAAGGGTCTTGTTCTTGCTAGATATATGCTTACTACACCCCCAGCCTTTTCTTTGCTTCTGCCATTTTTCAGATAGGATTTCATTATCCTCCTTCCTACACCTCATATGCAGTTGATACCATACTTGTGCCCCACTTCAGCCAGCCTGTTAGTTGAGGGGGGGTTTTCTAACTTTTTTTGTACAGGCTCTCTTTGAAACATGATTCTCCTGATCTCCACCTCCTGAGTAGCTGGAAACAAATATGATACACTGCATCTAGCATCAATTTTGATTGGATTGACTGGCTTCTCTTAAAGAGTTTTCAGCCAGGAGAATAAAGATCCACTTAATAAACTACTTCCCTAATGTTAAAATTCTTTCACTACTTACTCCTCTTCCAGTAAAATGTAGTATTAAATAGTAATCACTAAGGTCCTTTCCTTTGGATCTGAAAGTAACCGTTCCTGTTGTGTAGCTAGGATAACACCAACAGGGCACTCAGGGTACTTTTTCTCCCCACAGGAGCCGGGAATTATACCACAAATGAGTCATTACATAGTGAGATGTCCTTGCTCTCCTCTTATTTTGAAAATAAACACTTAGGAGTGTGATTATTGAAAAAACACTAACCTAGAACAATCTCTATATGAAGCGCTGCCTTAATTTTTAAGTTTTATTCAGTTATTTCATCTTTCTAATAACCCTCTGAGAACCAGAAAAGTCAGATAACTCACCTCAAATCCCATAGCTGGAGTGAAGAGCATCTTGTCTCCATCTGTGCCCTTGACTGCCATGTTTTGTGTCAGTGATACTGTGATAAAAATGGGTCTTCAAGCTGATTTTTCTACCACACTGAAAGGGTACAAATAACAATTAATATGGAAGAAGAGCCAACATGTGCCAAAGGCAATTTTTCCTGCCTCAAAATCTTACCACAAAGAGTAAAATAGATAGCATACATGGGTCACTGGTCAAGAAAGAATAGGACCAAAGTTTCAAAACTTTGGCTTATTTTCTGTGCAAATGATGGGTGTCAATTTTTCTTCTGTAGAATTACATTAGATTTTTACCAAGCCCCTTCACCAATTCTAAACCTTTAAATATTATGATCTCCCTCCTCTAGTTTCCTAAGCATATCTTTCCATTTATCTTTATTCTCTACTCTTTCTTCTATCCTACAAAAATGAATTTCAGGGACATGATAGGAATATCAATTTCTCTTTGATAATTCAGAAAACACCTGAGAGTTTCCCAGTGCTCTAGGTTATCATTTAAATATCAGTTATCTTTGGTTGCTAAGGAGGAGACTTCATTAATGGAAAGTGGTTTAATAGATGCCAAAAAGCAGAGAGTTTTCCATAATTGAATGGGTTACGCATTGCAACTTTCCAATCACTGTGTGCCTCATGTATCTAGTCCCTTACTGTCAGACCAAATGAGGGCCAGGGGTGAGAAACAGTTGGACTTTAGTTCTTGTAGCCATATGGAGCAGTGCTGACCCTAACAATCCATACTCATCCACATATGAAGAAGGTAATGAAACTCCCAGCATTCTCCCCACCCTTGTTACTATGGGTCACAAACCTATGGTACAGAGGAACACATGCATGCATTGTCTGGTGTGTTCAGCTGAGAGGTTTGTGTGTGTAGATGTGCATACTGGAAAGTACAGGGACAGCTGAGGCAGGAATAGAAGTATGATGAATAATTTGTGTATTTTTTTCATTTTTTAATTAATGTGCTGGAGGTATATTGAGGCATATACAAAAGTTCTTGCAATATATCAAATATGTCAACTTGAATTGACTCCCTCTACAATTATCCATTATCTCCCCTCCCCCATTCCTGGAATAGTTTTAACAGCTCTCATTTTTCCATTTACACTCATGTATATATAGTATTTGCACAGTATCCACCCTCTTACACCCTTTCCCCACTTCATCCCCCATCCCACTGGTACCAACCCACATACAGGACGTGTTCTACCTCCTGTTACCCATTTTTGTAAAAGAAAAAACAATGATATTTTTGTTGTTTAAGATAGCTATACGGGGAGTTTCTTTTTGACATTTCCATGTATATATGTATTATAACCTGAATCAGTTCACTTAAGTCAAATCCCTTGGCAAAGAAAAGGTCTTTGCCATACTGAGTTGCTTCAGGCCATGCCCTGGCCACAAATATAAGCCACTTTGGACATACACTGTGTAGCCATGGCTGGGAAAAGGAGACAGTGACAGAGCATCATGGAGAATGCATACCATCATGGATTTGTGTGCCAGGTAACCACGACCCACAGTCAGTGTGTAAAACACTAGCTAAAGAACACTCAGATCCTTGGACCTCACAGGACTTCACAGCCTTCCTCATGGGGAGCAGAGAGGCTGTTCTGGGGGCACAGTACATAGAAGGCAGGGCATGAGGGAGACTTGCCATTCTCAGTCATGCTTTATATGAATGCCATATGTTACCATGTACTAGAACACCCCTGACCTAAAAACTCTGTGGAAAAAATGCAAAGTATATATCAAAACCCCTTTTATTTAAGCAAAGAAGAATCAGATGAGAGTTATTTCCCTACTTCTGGAAAGAGATATTTCTTTGCCTAAAAACCTGGTGAGAGCCTGGTGAACCCATCACCACCTGTCACAACACAACTTGATCAAACCACATGCTGATGCTCATTCATTCCCCAAGAAGATTCCCAGCACTTTATGTTCTTCAAACCTAAAGACAGTGCTCATTGTTTTGGCTTCATGTGACTTATAAATCATATCTTCCTCTCTGTTATGTAGGCATTTCATAGATACTGAGGAAATGTTCTCTGGACCTAAGAATCACAGTGAGAGCCCAGCGATATTTCAGCAGGTGTCTCTTCTCATGGCTCAGCTGTTACCTGCTCCCTGTGGCTTCTTTGTACATTCATTACCTGCTTACCCAGCTAGTTATAAGAATACACTAATTTCCCACAGAGACTTGGAGCTGGTCACAGTGGAGGAGGGGAGTGGTGAAGAAATGAATTCAAAATTGAACATTTTATGGAGCAAGAACTATGCTATGCAAGCTCTGTGTTGACTGACAAAATCCACAGTGGACAAGCACAGCCTTATTCTCCGAAAGTATATAGTCCAATGAGAGAAACAGATAAGAAAAAAAAATTACAATTTGGTGTTCCTCACAGATAAAAGAAGAGACATATCAATTCACACTCATGAATAAATCAGATAAAAATTAAAACAAACCATATGCTTCCATGACATTTGAAGTTGATAGAGCTCAGTGAAGGGACATGAATGATATGGTAGACACCATAAGAAACCATTTTCATGAAGGCTATTGCAAACTCCAGGAAGTCAGCCTTTTTGGGGATGTATGACAGTTCACAGCCCAGAACCAAGGCTTCAGTGATACGAAATTGTGAAGACCTGGTCACAGAGCCCGACCACAAGGACTCAGTAATGCTGTGGTGTGTAGATACTGGCTGCTTAAACCTAGCCCTGCTCTGCCCAGAAAGGCCATTCTAGCTCCAGAACACCCTGAAGATTCAGCCAATGTCAGGCTCCACACCTTCCTTTGCCCAGTCCAATTTCTTTCCCATCCTTCCATATGAGCCATTACTATAGGTAATCCTTAGCAAATAATGTGCAGCAGAGTCAAAACCAATGCTGTTGACACCTAGGCCAGAGACAAGGATAGGTAGAACACTCATACCCGGTTAAGAGTGAGAGAAATGTAAAGCTATGGGGGAAGACTAATCACTTTTTATTTTTAAACATTTTTATTAACATATTAGTAGTACATGTCCAAATACGCTTATTATGTTCTTTGGTTAGGTTCATTCCCACAATCATTCTCCCTCCTTCCCTCCTCTCTATTTAAAATGATTTCAACAGGTTTCATTTTTCTATTTTCATGCAAGTGTATAAAGTACATCAATCATATTCACCCTCCTTTATCCTCTCCATCTAACAGGATATGTTTTACATTCCTGTCCTTCATTTTTTAAGTTTGTAGTCATTGTGTGAAGGGATTTTTGCTATGGTAATTCACCCATGAATATACTGCACTTTAATCAGATTAACCCTCTCCATTACTCCTTACTTGTTCCCCTACCCCCTATTATTTAACAGCTTTCAGTGAGTTTCATTATGCCATCTTCCTTCTTAGATGCAACGTATTTCAATATTACACACTCTTTATCATTCTATTTTCTAATCCCTTTTTTTGACATGAGAAAGATTATTTCTGGGCAGAATGAGGCCCAAGGAAATATCAGAGTTAGGGAATGTGAACCCCACCTCCTCAATTCCACAGTTTGCTAAGTCAAATCTACTGTTAGTGTCACCTGGGTATTTCAGCAATGTAGACTTCAGAGATGCTCGTGGCCTGATTTGGTCCACGGATTCTTCTTTTTTCTTTTGAGCATAGCTGACTTTTTGTTTTTAAAATGTTATTTTGGGATTTATTGTTCCCTATCAAAGACAACCCTCCATGACAACCCCAATATGTGTAATTTCTTTTGATTTGGACCCTGCATTACTCTCTCACTGGGGTACTGTGGAGGCCAGCTTAAATCTCCAAAGTATCAGTCATCAGAGCCAAATTGCTTCTCCCTAAAAATTTCATGAGGTGATTTCAATTCTATTGTTCAGACCATTCATAAAAACACAGTTACAGTTCCCCAGAAAGTGTCCTGGGATTCAATCTAATTTGATATAGTATCTCAAGTGGTATAATCTCCACTTGAAACTGATTGCTTGACAATTATGAGCCCATTTTTACTTCCTAACTTCAAACATTTTTTGGAATTTTAATAACTTGTCATTTGACTTAACCATACCTGCTATCATTCTCAAAAGACTTAATCTCAACAAATGTAGTTTTTATCTACTTTCTAAGTTATTGAAAATTAAAATTAAACATGATCTAAATTTTTTATAATACTCATTTAGTTATCCCTGGAATTTCCTAAACTCAGGATAGAAATTTTTGGTAAAGACCCTCATTTATCAAAAAAAATGATACTTCTTGCACAGGTTTCAGTCTTCTGGACTTCTCTGAGGAAATGCCTTTAACCAAGCTTCTGCCAGCACCTTTGAGGCCCTTCTCAGAAAAACCTCCCTTCAGCCAGCTCAGTTATGGCAAAGAATCCTTTTCAGCTATCTCATCAATACCTCCCACTCTTGATTTCTTACTTCTTGACATGCTTTATGAAGAATTCTGTTTAGCAAGAATCCTGAAACTGTTAATATTAAATCAAGTTCTTAGTCATTTTCTCATTCATCCTCTTACTCTGCTCATTGATGTAAATCCCCAGCTGTCTTTGCCATATCCAGTGTTAAGTTCAATTACTTGCTCCTATTGCATTAGTATTGAATAATAATGTCTTCCTTGTTATTCTAATGAATAACTTCTCTTTAACACTTCCTTTCTCAAGTCAATGATGCTCAAAGTCTGGGAGATACAGACTACACACAGATGCATTTGTGTTTGTCCACATACCTCCATGGCTTTCCACACCTACAACAGACTACTTACATGCTTAAGGATTAAAGAAATGAAAAGTCAAGAAGCCAGACCAACCATTCTTTGTCATAAGCAAGAGTATGCTGAGGTAGAATGAGGCTTAGGGAAACCTCAAAGTGGATTTGTGTGATCCTCCCCCACTTCCCCTTACTCAGAAGTCTTAAGTATTTCACTTTCTTTCTACCTACCTGTCCATGATGCTGTGGACATACCTGGAGGGTGTGATTTCTCTAATCTGAGGTCATGATCCTCCTCTGATTGAGAGACAGCATTAACAGTAGAAATGTGTGCATGCAGCAGAATTCTTGTGTATACCTATGCCTGAACAATGAGTGGGTTGGGACGAGAGTCTTTCCCAGATCACTTAAATTAAGAGGTTCAACTGTGAGCCCGGACCAATAGCACCTCACCTAGAATTTGTAAAAAATTTACATAGTTAGTCTGTATCCAGACATTCTATGTCAGAAAACCTGGTTGGGAGCAGCAACCTGTATTCTAAGAAGTCCCCATGGAGTTCTGATATTTTTCAAAGTTTGAGAAGCACTAGATGTGAGTTAACATGGAATGACCATGGATGATGCTGGACCATGGAGAGACTCATGTCCCTGTGACTTATTCTTTAATTATCTCTGTAGAAGTATCATGGTCTTGACAGTTTTGTTCGTACAATATGTTTTGTGATGAAGTCAAGAAGCCAAAGTATCTATGGAAGCGAGGTAAATTCTTCAGAAAAGATTATTTAGATGTAACATTTTTAGGGAAAAGCATATAAAGAAATGAAGAGCTCTGGAAAAGGTAAAAATGGGTAAATATAAAAGACAGTGCAAAAGCAATTTTGCTTGTAACACTTTTTTCATATTTGATGTAAAATACAACTACATAAGACAATAATTATAAAACTGTACTAGTGGGCTTATTACATATAAAATGCAGTATAATAGTAACATCAAGCAAGGGAGAAGGAATGGAACTATATAGGATCAAATTTTTATTTGTTGTTGAAATTAAATTGATATTTATCCAAGCTAAATTGTTATAGAATTTGATGTTAATTATAGTTTCCAGGTTAAACATTAATAAAATAACTCATACTATTGCAAACTGACAAAATTGAAAGCTATATTAAGCATATATCATTCAAGGCAAAAAGAGGCCTGTAATAAGTGAATAAGTGGAATGAAAAGCTGAGACATTAAGAAAACAGAGCAAAATGACATGTAAATTTCACCTTATCACTAATTACATTAGATATAAATGTTTAACCTTTCTAATGAAAAAGAAAAATTAGAGAAAAATAAATTAAAAAAAATCCCAGGATCCAACTATATGCTGGCTCCAAAAGATGTCCTTTAAATGTTAGTAAACAAATTATTTGAAAATAAAACAATGGAAAAGATTTATAAATAGAAGCTAAAGGAGACTAGGAGAGCTTATGCTATTATGGAAAATACACTTTAAGACAAAAAATTTTTACTAGAGACAAAGTGAGACATTTTATAAAGATAAAAGTGTCAACCCAGTTGGAAGACACAGCAATTAGAAAAACATATGCACCAAAGAACACAGGACCAAAAATGAAAGCATAAGCAGATTTTATTGAATGGTGAAAACAATTTAAAATTAACAGCTGAAGTTTTCAATATGCCACTTTCTGTAATAGAATAATAAAACTGAAGAAGAAAGTTTCATGACTCACTGCTCAATTGCAAAACTTAGTATAAAGTTACAGTAATCACCACAGTGGGGGACTGGCATAAGGGCAGACATACAGATCAACAAGATGAAAGTGAGAATCCAGAAATATTTAATTTTTGACAAGGTGCCAAAACAACAAGGTAACAAATGTCTTTCTAACAAATCATTCTGTGAAAACTGGACATCCACATTCAGGACACCCTATCTTGCACCATATAAAAAGTAATTCAAACTATATTAAAGAGTGGAATATAAGCACTAAAGTTATAAAACTCTTAAAAGAGAAGAATGCGTAGGTGTAAATTTTCATAAGCATGGACTAGACAACATTTTCTGAGATAAAATACAGAAAGAAAACAATAGAGGAATCTCAGTTTTTAAAAACTTGTACACATCACAATATACTATTGTGAAAGTGAGAATATTGCCTACGAGATGGGAGAATATTTTGCAAAGTATGTATCTCAAGGAGCTTGTGTCCAGAATAATTAAAGAATATAACTGAATTACACAAGACAACTAATCTATTTCTAATATGAGGAAGATATTTCAATAGACATTTCCTCCCATAAAAATATACAAATGGCCCATAAACATATGAAAAGATAGTCAGCATCATTAGCCATTAGGCAATGCGAATGAAAACCACAATGAGATACTACACCATAGCCACCAACACTAGGTAGAGGAGATAGAATACGGATATATAGGGGCAAAATTTTAGTATGTTATAAAATTAAATTGTTATTAATCTAAGCTAGATTGTTGTAAAATTGAATTGTTACAAACTGAGGCATAAGGCAAAAAATACGGAAAAATACAAGGGTTGGAGTAGAGAAATACTCCCCCACAATGCTTTTGGTGGAAATGTAAAAGATGCTTAGAAAAATAGCCCTCCAGTTCCTCAAAATGTTAAACATACAGTTATTATATGATCTGGCAATTCCATTCCTATGTATATACCTAAGTGGTTTGAAACATAAATTCCCAGAAAAACATTTGTACAAATATTCATAGCTACTTTATTCATCATGGGCTAAAAATATGAACATCACAAATGTCTATCACTTGGTGAATCGATAGACAAAATGTGAAGCAGAATATCATATACAAAAGAGTATTATTTGACCCTAAAACACAATGAAGTATGGAAACATGCTACAACATATGTGAATCCTGAAAACATCATGTTAAATATATTAACATGTTCTATGATTCCTTTTATTGAATACCCAAAAGAGTCCAATCACTAGAAAAAGAAGTAGCTTGGTGATTGCCATGGGTTGGTATGAGAATGGGATGGAAAATGGGTGCTAATGGGCATGGGGTTGCGTTTGTGATGAAAATGTTTAGAAATTAGATAATGTTGGTGTCTCACACATTTTTGCGTAAGTAAAAGCTACTAAATTATCTACTGTAGGACATTAAAGTTCATATTAAAAAAAGATTAAGTAAATAAAAATTATGTCATAAATGGGCATAACTCAGCAGTAAGATCATTAAGCAGTTCTAAATGTATATGTCATATATAAATCTGAAATTTCATTTTGATATTGTCACATTTTTAGAATTCACAAGAGTTACTTTGGCTCAAGTAATAGAGTAGTTGTTTAGTAAGCATAAGGTCCCGAGCTCAATCACCAGTACCAATCCCCCCCCAACACATACCAACAATCATCAAAAGCTTAAGACTATATAAAAAAACTAAGAAATTGCTTATATATGTAAAAAGCACTGAGTCTTCACTTGGGTCCACATGAAAACTAAAAGCAAAAGACAAAATTAATGAAAAATTAACTGAAAGCCTGGGATACCTAACTTCATTTTGCATCTATCTTCTTTGTCTTAAAAGTTTGGGTCAGACACAAGCTAAGTCTGTACATAATCATGTTAACACAGTCATGTTATCCAAGGGGCATCTGTCTAGAAATGGGTGATGCTAACCTCCCTGATCCCTATCAAGGCTGAAGACACAAAAGAAACTGTGGCATCTCACTGTCAGCTTTTCCAGTGTCCTGTTCCAGAATCCCTCAAAGCACTGCTTGACAGTCCCAACTTATTGTCCTAAACCTGAAGTCATCATGGATTCCAGGACACACAGATCACTGCATGATGAGAACTCCCCCAACTAAGAGCAATCATCTCATTGGAACCAGATTACCCTTTAATCAATAAGGACTTCTGCAGGTGGCCTTTAAGAACCAGAACTGAGATAATGATCATCCGGCCACATTTTGACCATAACTGCTTAATTGTGCACACCTCTTGCTCCTTGCCCTAATTTCTCCTCTGTTTAAAACTAAAGTTATGTTAGTACACCAAAGATGGGCCAAAATGCTTACTTTTCATCTTCCCAATGTAGTTAGGTTTATGAAAAAATCCTTTCCTACCTTTTAACCATTAGTTCCATTTGCTTTCTTTGCAGCAAGCTTCTAGACTTGGTGTGTTGGAACTATTTATTAGGCAACTTGATTTAAAATGCTTACAGACTACGTATATGACATTCTGGAACAGAGAAAACCATAGTTACAGAAACAAAATCCATGGACACCAGCTCGAGTTGGGGGTGGGAAGATGAATTGACTGCACAGGGGCACAAGGAAGCTCTCATGGTGGTAGTCTATTCTGCACTTGATTGTGCAGGTACAGGATGGTGTTAATTTGTCAGAACTCACAGAACTTCACACCCAAAAGTGTGAGTGCTATTGTGTGTAAATTATATCGGAGACACCTGACATCAAAAGTTAATTTGATCAACAATACCTTGCCTCACTTGTGGGTGAAGGATGGAGGATAAAGATAATCCAGGCCAGCTGTCAGAATAAGATACCTAAAATCCCAAAGCCCAGGACTTACTGCCTTGCATATGCCCTTGCAGAACCACACAGCAGCATCTTTCCTCTTCATGCCTACATTCTTCCAGGAGCACAGGGCAGCTCCTTATCTCTCATCTGGACTGAGACCTCATTACCATAGAGTTTTTACATGAAAATCAGTCCTCTTAAATATAATTCTCCAGTGAGTTTGCAATAAATCTTTTTAGAAACTATTCCCTTAGTGGTTTTCCACTTCAAGAGAAGAAAGGAAATCTAAAGACAGATATATTAATAGCCACATTCTTCAGCAAGATATGTCACATTGGTGCCTTTTGAGATTCAAAGTCACAACTATTCACACTCAGAAAGCTTCATCTCTTTTTTATGTGTGTGCCAAAGTACACTTTATAGAGTCAGTGGATTCGAAGAGACAAGAAGAAGGATGGTAGGTTGTCTAACCTTATCTCAGAGGACCCAGGAATGAAATCCTGGCTGGTCATCTAAAACTTTTAGCTGCTAATGGATCCCCAGAGTGATATGTTTGCAGACACCGTAGGTGATGAGTCAGTCTAGGCTGCATCTTCCCTCCAGTAAAACACCAGTCCCTCAGTGACTACATAGACAGAAAAACATGAGTCATCAACACATGAGTAGTTGAAGAAGGGCAGATAATTGAAAATAGGCAGGTTTTCCCATGTCCTGGCTATATACATCTCAAGACCTGATTTTCAAATTAGTGTTTTATCAAATGTCATCACACTTGTCATATGTCTAGCACCATATTATTTGTTTATAGCCATCAAGCCTTAATCTATTGAAAACAATATTGGTGAAGAAGGAATTATAATTATTTCCATACTAAAATTATTTCCTATTGAAACTTAGGTGAATAAGTGACTTTTGTGAAATCATAATGCTACTAGCAACATCAAGATTTGAAATTAGTCCAGGTCCAGCACCCTGCTCTTTACAACTATTCTGCCTTCACATGTTTACATTAAAATGTTTTTCATACTTCTATGCACATAAATAGTTGAGGTATTAATGATCAAGATGTATAGATGGAAAGATGGATTGATAAATGAATAAATAATTTATTTAATGGAGAAGAGGTCAAAAGAAAGGAGTAAATGGGATAACAAGTGGATGAATGTAAGGAACATAGGAAGAATGAATGAGTAAATAGACATATGGATGTTGGGACAGAGGGAAGAATGGAGGATAAGAGAAGTTAGTAGGTACGTGAATGGATTGAGGGGTGCATTGGAAAATGGATGAATGGATGCATGGACGATGAATGGATGTAGATGGAGGAAGAGATGGAAGGTGGGAGTAAAAAGGGATGGTTGGAGTGAAGCATACAAGGAAGAAGGGAATCAGAGTGAAATGGATGGATAGAGGAAGAGAAGAAATTGGGGAAGAAAAAAGGGAGGTAGAAATTGAGTAAAAAATGTTAGTTGTTAGAACTGAGATATGAAGTGTTGAATGAATGGATGGTAGACACAAAGGTAGATATATGAGTCAAATTATTACTGCTGACATGTTTTTTGACTTAAAAGTATGAAAACGTGGGAATAGTGCAACAAGTAAAAACCACAAAACTCTAGATGTAGAGCAACTAACAATATTAAGCACTTAAAATTAGACATTATTATTCTTAATGAAGTATCAACGAGTTCTGAAGTCAACAAATTAAGGCCTTGATTATTCCACATTTTTAAGAAAAAGAGGAAAGTGGAGAAATGGAGTTGGTGCCAACCAAAAAAATTATTACCACAGAGTCTATTCTTTGCCTCAACTAACAGTCCTTTTATCCCATATCAAAATAATGAGTGGTGACATCAAAATAGTGTCAAAACATCATCAAAGCTGGGAGAAAGATCTAGAGTCGGAGAGGAAATGTCCAATCCAGGAGAAAGAAGTTAGCCTTAGCTTCTGGAGCTGTGATTATTATGAAGGAAAAGGTCCTACTACAAATAAGAGCTGGAGAAAAACAGTAAGGGGATGAGCATTGGGAATAGGAAAAGTGCTTAGATCAAACCTGGCATAGCCAGTACTGAAGACCCAAAATGTTGCAGAGCTGATGTTCATCTGTGAGTGGTCATCTAGGAACAGTGACTACTATTTGACATCCAAGCTATAATTTAATGTATCTTATGTTTTAGATGTATGCACTCAAATAGAAAAAAGCCAAAAAGCACATTCTTCTTGTTTTAGTAGGAAGCACTCCTCAAACGCTGAAACATATTAGTCATACTGCTACTGTTGCTAAAGACTACTTGAAAGAATGCTGTACATCTATCTTTAAGTGACTCAGAGACAAGATAATGCACAGCCTAACAAAAATAACCATAATTGAAATTTTGTGTAACATTAAGCTATATATGTTGCATCAGTTAGCTTTTGCTGCTTAACAAGCTTCCCCAAAACGTACTAGCTTTGCAAGACAAACATTACTTAGCTTGTGATTCCATGGATTAGTTGGGTGTGCCTTCTGGTCTAATCTGGCTCAGCTGACCTCACTGAGGCTTGCTCAGGTGTCTGTAGTCAGCTAGTGTGCTGACTAATCACTCATTAATCCAGAGGCCTTTCTAACATTCCTGGCCCTCTGTTTGCCAGGGCAATAGAGGTGACCATGCCATATGTCTCTGTACATCCAATAAGGTAGCTCAGACTTCTTTAAATGGCAGTGGTTGAAGGATTCCAAAAATTGCAAGATAATAAGCCCCAATATACAGCACTGCCCAAGCCTCTGCTTATGTCATATTTGCTAATGTCCCACTGGCCAAAGCAGGTTACATGGCCAATACAGACTCAAGTCACAGAAAGAAATGAACTCTGCCTTTTGAGGAGACAGAGTTGCCAGGTCACATTATAAGGGAGGCATGGAGCAGAATCTGTGGTAATTTTTCTAATCTACCTCTTCTACAAGTGATATGGTATATATCATTTATATGTGTAGATCCACAAATTAAGATACAAAGTAAATTTAACTATTTATAAGTAAATTCAACTATTCTCTGTTCTAGTATATTTTAACAGTTTGGTTTTTATAGAACCCATCTGAGAATTGATGATCTCTACACCTTCTCTTTTAAAGATGCACATGCACATTGGCAAACTTTTTCCTCAAATGTACATTTACAAAGTGAGGAACATGTTGTGAAATAATCTGTCTGTACTCCTCAAAAATGTAGAGATTCAACTTGATATGAGTACAGTCATCTTAAGTCCTAAGAGCAGTATGACCCTGAGTAATTCTTGTCAGTTTTTCCTGACATCTACAGCAAAACATGAGTACACAAAAACATTAGAGTCATATGTGGAGCTCTCCAGCCAGATCTGGCTCCTGGGATGGGCCTGTCCTTGATACTATCCTAGGTGCATTCTAGCCAGGATGAAGTCACTTTTCTCCTTACCCATAAACATGTCTCTCATCTGACTCAGATTTTGGGGATCTAGTTGGTCTTGCTGCTACCCAGGAGCACACTTCTGTCAGGTAGTGCCCCAATAAGTTGCACTTGGTTGCCATTCTGGGTCTGACTGCCATTTTCTTGAGTCTCAGGTTACCTTGGGACTGACTGGTTCTCCTACTCTAGGAACAGAGTGTTCTGTAACAAATGTCAAAGTCAAAAGTCAGAAAGAAAGACTAAGAAAGCATTCCAGATAAAAAGACACTAAAGACATGTGTCAACTAAATGTGGTGCAGGATCCTCGATTGTACTCTGGAATGCGAAGAAAAAAATTGCTCTAAGTTGCTAACATATGGAGTCCCTGGGTTTAATCCTCAGCACCACAATAAGTAAATAAGTTAATTAATTAATTAAATGATCTAAGTGATATTAATACTGTGTAGGCTGCATGATGATGCCACAAAGATGTTTACATCTTTATCCAGTGTTGCATGAACATGATACCTTATAAGGCAAAAGGGATTTTGCAGATGTGATTAAATAAGGTTCTTGAGAAAGGATGTTATCTGTGATTTTCTAGGATAGGGGAGCTAAACATAATTGCAAGAATCCTTGTAGGAGAGAAGGCACAAGCCTGGAGTAGGTGGCTCATGCCTGTAATCCTAGCTTCTGAGGAGACAGAGATCAGGAGGATTGAGATAGGAAGCCAGTTCCAGGCAAATAGTTCACAAGACCTTATCTTGAAAAATCCCATCAGAAAAAAGTGCTGGCAGAGTGGCTCAAGTTGTAGGCTCTGAGTTCAAACCTAAATACTGCAAAAAAAAGAGGCAAGCCACAGGGCCTAAGGAGGGGAAAGGTGATGGAAGAAGGAAACAAGAGATTGGACTGCTGTGAGGATGAGAACAGGAACTAGGGAATGCGGAAGATCCTGGAAGCTGAAATAGGTGCCAGATGAATCTCCCTGAGCCAGCAGATGGATCTCAGACCAGCCAACACTTTGCGTTTTGGTCTCTGATGTCCAGAACTATAACAGAATAAAGTTGTATTGCTTTAAAACAACTAAATTTGTTCTGACATTTTATAGTGCCACTACCATGAGCTATGCACCAAGTGTTTCTAGATGCCAGCACATTTGCTTCTTAAAACACCCGTGAGGAAGGAACTATTACATTCCCCAATTTGTAAATGTGATAAGTTAGCTTTGGAGACTGCAAGGAGTTGGCTTAGGTCCAAACTATAGTGAGGAAGAGCACTGTGATAGGGATCACATGGTAGAGCAAAGCTGGTCATTTTATTGGGACCAGGAAACAGAGAAAGAGAGACCAGGTGAGAAATGGAGACAGAGACATGAGAAGGGGTCAAGGAGAAAATATTGCCCCCAAGGACACGCCACCAAGAACTCCCTCCCTTCGCCTAGGTTCTGCCTCCTAAGTTTCCATCACCTCCCAATAGCCAGCCACCTTAAGTACCTAGAAGTGGATTTATCCACTGATGAGGTGGTAACCCTCAGGATCTAATAAGCTCCCATAGGTCCAACCTGAAAACTGCAGCACTAGGGATCAAACCATCAGCACATAAATTTTTGAGGAACATTTCGGATCCAAATCAAATATGTGTTAAAAAAAAAAAAGAGTTCACAGTGTGTGGGCCAGGTATCAGAAAGGACCAGCTGGGCAGATTCTTCTGGGGATCGCCACATAGTTGCAGTCAGATGACAGGTGCTGCTGCAGTCACTAGGGAGCAACAATTTGAGGGGATTTCTACAGTGGCCCACTCAATTTGCCAACACAAAATGCCAGCCTTGGCATGGAGCAAAGATTGTGCTGTCACATAGAGCATCTCAGGTTGGCTTCTCAAGCATATGGTCTTTGAGAATGGTAGACTGTTCACATGATCCCTCAGGCCCAGAGTCCAAAAGAGCTCGCAGAGCTACAGGGCCTTTCCTGGCCTTGTGTTGGAGGTCAACACCTCACTTCCTCTGTGGTTTGGGTTGAGGAAATAAGAAACCCATTCAGTACCAAGAGGACAGAAAACAGACCCTGTATTTAAATGCCAAGAATGCCAAAGAATGCCAGAACCACGTTTTAAAAATACCTCAGTATATGTAATGACTTAAATGAAAAAAAAGCATCTAAAATATATTGAGCTGTACTGTACTAAGTCTATGTAGACAATCTTAGATACATTATAACCCACATCTAACTTTTAAAACAAACAATGTAAAAGTAAATCCGTGCAGTGCTTGGGTTTAACCTCCATGACCCACAGGTACTGGCTCAGCAGCCACCCCTGGAACCCAGGGGCCAGCTACCATAAGTACCTGCTCCAGAGGGGAATGGTGTGGAACCTGCCTGCATCCCTGTGTGCCATGGGCCAGGAGGGCTATTGGTAGAGGGATGGAAAATGAACAGACACATAGGAAGAAGGTGTAGGGAGTCTTAACACAGCACCAACCACACCCCAACCTCTGAGGTAGGATCATACGGAGACATTTACCCAAGGCACAAATCCATGAGCACCTCCCTGCATGGAGGCTAACTCCAAACCACCACTGCTGTGCCTGGCTGCTCTGTCTGAGATCCTGATCTCACCGAGGCCAGGATCACTACGTCCACACAACCCATAGGGTCACCACAGATTTAGATGTCAGGAGCTCACCACCTCCTGGGTGGTTCACTTCCCTCATCCCAAGAACTTTTGTTATAAATCAGGGATAAGTGAACTCTACCTACAAAGCAGAGAGGAAATGGGGAATTAGTGGATGAATTTTTCTGCCTTCCCTACTGGGCAATGACTTTTCATCCCAATAATCCTTGCACGCTGGCCTGATATCTCTCAGTGAGTCCCCTTTAGCATTTCAGCTTCGGTGCCATGGCAGCATCCCCAGGACAGATTGCCTAATGCTGCTCTGAGCTGGGAGATGTCGGAGAGCACTATCACAGTGCCTGGCCAACAGGGCTTCTTCCTTCTGTTCTGGGTGACAGGTGGAATGACAGGGGAGGAAAGGGCTGTGAACACATATATCTGTGGCCTCTGTCCGATACATTAGGACTTCCCTGTGTTATACAACATAGAATATCAGGTGTTCTTGTTAATGAAAATAGGAGAAATTCCACCTTATAAAATTGTCTGTCTTTTAATGCTACATCTCTACTATGAACCTGCACACAATAAGCTGTTTTACATCCCAAGGTGGAGAAAGGCTGGGAACATCCACTTGTAAAATCTCCATAGGACACAGCTCCCCAGGAGGTGCTGGCCTTGCTCTTGGTTATGCCATCTATCTTGACTTCTAGTTTGTATTCTCCCCCATGAGTTATACTTAAACATAATTTCAGCCTCTGTGTCTTGCAGGGGCTTAATCTTTCCTGGATGAAGTAGACATAAGTCACCATTTATGAAGTGTTTGGGGAATCTCAAAATGACTGTTGGTCCCCGCAATTGAATCATTTTAATTGCCACAGTTATGGACACTGTACAGCTTCTCTATGCTATCTGATTCCTGTTCAAAGCAACTCCAAAGCTTCCAGACCAGCAGACCAGGTCCCTCCTTTCCCTTGTTTGTCAATGGGCACTTGTATCATCAATCTCTTTCTGCTCTTTATGTGCTCTGAGATCCAGATATCACAAAAGATGGCAGACTCTGCTTGCCCAGATGTTTATGTGTGGTGTGAGCTGCCGGTTCCTATCTGCTCCAATCTTTCTTCCTTCCATCTTGAGACAACAAACAAAACAGAAGATGCTGATGACAGTCTTTCATTGAGTAAGGGAGAAACATCCATGTGGACTGTGCATAAGGGGAAGAAAGAAACCAAGAGAAGGCAAAGAGGTGACTCTGGAGAAGCCTCTTCTATTGGTCTCCTTGTGCTACAGGGCCAGCGCTCTCAACTGAGGGTTGGTGCACTACACAGTAGTGGTGATAATTAGGAGTGCTGAGCATGGCCCAGCCTGGGACAGACTCTCATGCACTGTGACAGCTATACTTTTCTACAAAGATTTATGCATACAGAGAACACTGTAGACCTTGAAGTTACATATTTCTCTCTACAAAAGGGAAAAGAGAGAGAGTCAATGTGGGTTGCAGTTCAATGTTCAAAGGGATGGCACCCAACAATGAGATGGCATGAATGAGGGTACAAAATGATAAACATGAGAGTCTTGATCCTGTCTGACCCTGGTGAGTCCTGAGACACTCACCCCAACTCTGTAGTGTCTGTTTATCACTGTTGCATTGATCAAAGTCCCCAGGTGAACTTTGTCTCCTTCTCGCCCAGCATAGCCATTGACAGAGCACTTGTGCAAGCTTGCCTGAGTCCTAGAGTGGCAGTCAGGTGACAGACACTCATTTCTACCAAGCTCCTTGTCTTTCAGCATCTGGGCCAGAGGTAAGAGTGGGGGTGTGGGAAACACACCTAAGGGGAATAGGGACCAGTGGCAATGGGAGTCCTGCTCTCCTTAGATCTGTGATATCATAAGACCCAGTCCCTCCAGAAAGAGGCTGAAACAGAGATTGCTCCTGAGTGTTTTGGTCATCTATAGGCCTCTGATCTCTTAACTGTGACACTGGAAATGGGTATAAACTGGGATTAATCTGAACCTCTCCTCCCTCACAGTATCCCCCTGAGATCTGCCTCCTCCAGTCCTGCATGCAGCACCCCAACCATGGGAGGTTTTCTGTGTGTATCTGTTCATGAACCACCACTCTCCCCCCGACACAGCTCTAGGAAGTCACAGCTCTATGAGCTATCAGGTTGGAGGCAGATAAACAGCTCTCTGTTCCAGGAGAGCAGGGCTGGTCTGAGCAGAAAGCCGAAGCTCTGGACCCCAGCATAGAACTATTAAATTCTGCTGCCTGTGGCTGAGCCATGGCCACGGACCATTGTAGGAAAGTTGTGGTCTGATGACTCCAGCAAAACTCCAGTCTTCATTTATGCAGACTTATCATTCCCTCTGCAGAAGGATGTGGAGAGCTTCACACATATGTGTGTTTCATGTCCTTCAAATGCTCCCCTCCTTCAATGTGATTGGTGATGGGACTATTTCTCAAGTGTGTCACACACCTGAGTGTCTTACACTGTAATTAAAAAGTAGAATTTAACCATTTTTTCTGCACAGATTAACCCAGACACAGCTTTTCAGAACTGCCGACAAGCACAGGGTGAGGGATGAGGTCAGGTCTCTAGGCCTTGCTCCATGGAGGCAGGAATAAAAGGTACTGATTTCCCATCTGTAAAGTGAGGCTCATACCTAATTGCCTGTAATGTCCTATGCTTCCCTCCAAGTTAGTGTCACACTTAAGAGGTGTGCAGGTTGGCAAAGACCATAGCATAGAGGAAATGCATAGCATGTCCAAGAAGGGTGATGACAGATGATGGCTGCAGCAGGAGAAATGGGATGGGTCTCTATTCTTATCTGAATTTTCATCAGGAGATAGACTGGAGCTCTTCACATGGGGCTGCTGCACAACATTTGTTTTTTACTGTGTTGCTAGGTACTGCTCTGCAATGTAACTCTGGCCAGATGGTCTAAATTCCAGCCCTCCTTTAGAGTCAAACCTGGGGCCTGGCACCCCAGATTTCATCCCTCCCAGCAAACTCTCTCCTTCTCTGTTGAGGGTTAACTCCACAATGACTAGCAGAGGCAGGGTTCTTGGTGGTCATTTCTACCCACAGCTACTCAAGTACCCAGGGTCACTGGCCACTCATCTCAAGGTCAAGGTGGTAACTAATGGAAGTTGCTCCCAGGGAACACTTCTGGGCTGCTGTGCAGAGGAATCAATGCTGTTTCTGTACAGGTTGGTGGCTCCTGATATGAGGACTCCTGGAGGGACCTGCTCTATGACCTGCATCATATTTTTATGAAACACCAGGTCAATCCAAGCTGAGCAAGAGTTATTGCAAATGTGTCACTAAAGGATGGAGACACATTCTTGGAAATACATCATTATTGGATTTCATGGTGTGAACAACTTAGAGGACATAAACTAAGATTGTTACAATGTCACTAGGTGACATCTTCTTATATAGCCCCCTTCATGCATGAAGGTCATCTCTGACCCACGCCTCATCATGCCACACATACTGTACCACAACTGGCTGGACCCTTCCAAGCATCAATGTCGAGAAAACAGCAGGATGTGCTCATCATGGAAGGAGGCTGAGGACAAGAATGGTGACTGCAGCCCATGCAGAGTGTCCAAGGGTGAATGCCAGCAAATCCAGTGAGTCTGTGGTGAGGTAATTGTGACTGATCACGTCTACTTCTGATTTTCAACTGGACTCTTGTGTGTGTAGGGGGAATGCCCTTGTTTTCAAGACATGTACACCAAAGTTTTATTCTCAACAGGTTAAGAAAAATGAATTCCCATAAACACACAGATACAGATTCACATGTGTGTGGGGAGAGGGAGAATGAGTAAATGTAGCCACATATTAACAGTGGAGGGATGGGGTGAAGGAGCTACATCGATGATGTAGACCATTGCTGCAACTGCTCTGTAACACTGAACTTGCATCAGAAAAAGAACTTAAAGGGAAAAAGTGGTGAAAGATCACTAAGTGAAGGCAGCCCTGTGTGAAGTCTCTTTCTCCTGTAGTGGACATTTAGTAAATAGTTTATGTTGACATACAAGCTCTAAGCCTGACCTTGAACTAGTGCCTTGGTGCCTCTAGCCTGCTGGTTCTTGGAAGTAGACTAAGGAGTCAGATGCCTACCTTCAATGCCTGGCCTGATTCGAGAAAATCCAGAGAGGACAGACCCTAGACCAGAATTGCTAAGGATGGCAAGGTGAAAGAAAATTGCCAAGGGCATGGGCTGGGTGAGAAACATGGGTACATTCATGTGCTGCACTATCCAAGCCACATTCGATCCCATTCTCCAAGGCAATCTCAATGTTGTCTGGAGGGAAGCTAGAGAGGTAGCCCAGGAATGGGAATCAGTGTGGGATTAGGACTGAGCAATGCTACAGAATAAACCCACCCACATCAGGCCCCTGTGGTGTGCTCACACCTGCCGTTTGCCACTTGCACTTCTCTGCTGGCATACAGGTCATCATTCTTATCATTGTAAAATTTGAGGACTAAGTCCACCACCTGTTGCACCTCTTTGTTGTTGACATTGGTCTCCTCAATGCTTCCCATCATAGACTCTGCACTGCCACAGGGCTCATGGCTAGGGCTATGGCCAAGGTGGCCATCAGGAGTCACACAGTCCAGACCACTGTGACCTGGGAGGCAGGGCTAGAGCTGGAACTGGAGCTGAATCAGGGCAGAGACTTAGTCCAGCACAACCTGTACAGCCCTGTTTTTATTCTATTGGGAATTAAAGGCCTGGGAACCTCCCCACACCACCCTAGGCTCCTCCTTGTGTGGGCAAACCTCTGCCCTGACTCCAGTCTTTTCAGATCCTTCCCTCCTGCATATTTTCATCCCTCCTCTCCCCAGTCCTGGCCCTTCCTCTCTCCTGTGTCCTTCTCTCCCTTCCCACTACCCCACCTCGGCCCCTCTGCATAGTTCCCACCTTTCCAAGCTTCGGCCACCCTGGTCATAGTGAAGGTTTCCTCTGGGAAGGAGGTGCAATTGCAGAATAAGTGGGGGAGAACCAGGCCTTCTCTTTTTCTATGGATCTTCTTTGGCAAACAGAAGTGAATTAATATTTATCTGGAAAAAACCAAAAGAGTTATTTTTTTTTAGAACTAACCATTCATTAAAGAAACCTTCCATGGGCTTTTCCCTGGGCCAGGCCATCTAGGACCTGGAGATGGAGCACAGTGACTGAGCCATGGACTTGACATTGCAGCTACTGCCTATGCACACTTCTAAATCTTCCAGTAGACATAATCAAAAGGTAAAAAGAAACAGATGAAATAATTTAATAATGTTTTATTTAACTTAATATATCAAATGTCATTTCAACATATAGAAATAATTCTCACACATAGTTAATATTCTTTTGTATGTATATACTAAGTCTGGAATCCTGTGCTCATTTGTAACATTTCAGGCAGATGTACATTAGATTGGCCTCATTTTCAGCATACAAGGCCACAGATACTGCTTTCTGTGGACTGCATGGCCCAGCTTCAGGATGTGTGTATGAGGGGAAAAGGTATGCAGGATCAATAATAACATCAAAAAACTATAAGTGCTCTGTTGGAAGTGTGATAGAAAGGGCAGAAAAGACAGATGGGCACAACTGGACACTGGTTAGAAGGTGTTTCAGGGACCTGAAAGAGCAAGAGTTCCTTCCTAGGTTATGGAAACAGTTCCTGGTGGAGGGAGCAACCAGATATTTGTATGTAAGACTTTTCCATTTGCTGAATTATTGATGGGCTTGAATCTACCCCACTAGGTAAGTAAAGACAAAGATCAAGATAAGACCATAATCTTGGAATTTGTTATGAACTGACAGCATCACTGAAGATAAATAAACAGGGAAAGTTCAGAGGACTTGTATTACTAGAAGCTACTGCACCTGTGGTTGATCAGCCATGAGTATAGAGTCTGGCTTCCACACTGCCACAAACGGACTTGGGCTGTCACCAAGACTCAGCACAGTTTTTTCTAGGTTTCATAATAGCAATAAGTAGCTAATGAGCACATTATTTTACCAAACAAATTTTAACACAAGTTGCTCTTGAAATGATGCTGAAAAGCTTGAAGGAGACAGGAGAGGCAGGCTAGAAGGCACACAGTCAAGATCATGTCCATACTGACCTGGTAGAGACACCTCTGCTGGCTGAAGTTGAAACTCCAACACTGAACATTGGGTGCTTCTATTAGAAACTCAATAACATAATACAGACCCTTCATGCTAGCTACCCTGGTCACCACCATCAACAAAATAGATTGCAAATGGACCTTGCACTTCACAATACTGGTTTCCTATAACTTGAGGTGCCTGAGTGGCAGAGGCCACATGTCTTTTGACTGTGGATAGCTACAAAGGAGGCTGGGATTCCACACTTACATAATGGGAGCTAAATTCTGACACTATTGACACAGGTAGGCTGTAAGGCTAGGCCTTGCAACTTCCACCAGTTTCTTCCTCAAATTTATTATTTCCTTTGTAGAAAAGACACAAATATTGGGATTAAGATTCTAGTCTTCAGGGAGTTTGAATTCATTAAAATGATGCAGGAAATAGGATTCTGAGTTTTGAGTACAAAGGTGGATCAAACTCTGTCAATCACTCCTCTGCTTGCTCCCTGTATGAGTTCAGGTTCCTCGGGTGCAGCTGTGAAGGCATATGTTGGTTTGTAGGCATTTGATTAGGGCAAGAGCCTTGTGAGGATCCAGAAAGAAGTAGTGAGAAAGCAGGATAGACAGTAGAAGCACATCAACAGGCAATGTCAGGCAGAGTCTCAGGCAGGCTCAGCCTGATGGTGCTGGAAGCTCTGGAGCAATACTTCCACCTCATCCCTCCCAAGGAAGGGCTTTCCCATTTCTGCACTGTCACACAGGGACCAATGGCCACCTTGGGGATGTGACCTCCAAGCCACTCTGGCACTGAGCTCTTGCTATGCAGTGGCCTGATGGCAAAACTTCAAGGCTGCTGCACATGCAGTTGATAGAGTCAAAGCTGGGACAGAGCACACAGTAGCTGTGAGAGAGGTCCCAGGAATTTCCATGGGACATTTCCATGTTCAGTCACCTGCTGCACTAGAGGACTTTGACTCTTCTGTGTCATCACCATTATCAATTGGTCCACCATCAGAACAGAGAGTAAGAACACTTCCACTACTAGCCTGACCGCCCAGGAGCCCACTCCAGCCAGATAGTCATACAGAGAATGGTGGACACCAGTTTCCAACAGCCTAGTTTTTGTTTATGAAGTTGATGTAAGAAAAATTTCATACATTATCAGCAGGAAACTAAATGCTGTAGAAGATATAATCATAGTTCTTAATGACAAAACTATGTAAAATTCAGGCATGGTGTACAGACCTACAATCCCAGAACTTAGAAAGTAGAGGCAGAAGGATCATGAGTTTGAGGCCAGGATATGTTGCACTGTGAGACTCTATCTCAAAGAAAGACGGCTGGGGATGTAACTATTTGATAGAGTTCTTGCATAATATGCATATGGTCCTGGGTGTAAACCTCACCACTGTGGGGGGCGGGGAAGAAAAAAAGAAGACTGTTTAAGCCTATTAAATAAAAAATTTTCTAAAATATGTAATACCCTTAACTCCTTACACAGCTAAAATTTTCTTTGTGTACTCAATGCTTTCCTGAGAACTTGAAACAATGACTACCCACATTGCTGTGCAGTATTACCACAGGGCGATGTCCTTACACTCTATAAAGACGCTAGGAAATACTGCATCTTGGACTCACAGTCCTAATATTACTGTACTTGTTCATCCTTGAAGTGGTTTCTACCATTTTCTGGCATCTCCATACACAGCACTGTCAACACATGCTACTAGTGGTGTCTTCCTTTCCTTCCTTTCAGGCTTGTGTTCTAAGAATTATGATAAATTTCTAATCTGTCTTTTTGAGACAGGAACTTGCTGTTTCTGTGTGGTCCAGACTGGCCTGGGGCTTACTGTGCGTCCTAGGATGACCTCAAACTCATTCTTCCAAGTGCTGGTATTACAGGCAGGTACCACCATGCTGGGTAGTCTTAGTCTTTCTTTGAATTAGAAGATGCCCTTATCTGAGCAAAAGATAATTTGTTGTGTAAACTTCATCATCAGCAAGGCATGACATTCAATCCAACTTCTCATGTCTGCTCAGACTTCAATTCCTTCTTCTGACTTACGCTTCAATAAGAAATTTAAGACTGAGTGTTAAGCTCCAGACATGAGGATGCTGATGCCAGATGTAATTTTTATACTGAGAACTGCATTTAAGGCCCAAGACCTAGATCCTCTGTACATCACATGATCTTATCATTCAGAACAATAAATTGGACAGGAAAGGAAGGCTATTTATTCTACAAAGTGATAAATGAAAAGAAACAGGAAAAGGCCTCAGTACACGGTTCAATATACTAGAAACAGAGCTCACCTGTCAAGTTTCAAAAGTAAAAATGACTTTTATGAGGGTTTCTGGGGCTTCATGTAAGAATATATTTACAGTCTAAGTTCAAATTCCACCACCTGAGAACAAAATAGATACAAAAGCAAGGAAGAATATTGTTTAACTTTAAAATTCAGTCATTAAGACAGAACTGTCAGCTGGAGCATCTGCCTTGGATCCAGCAGGGCTGTTTGTTTATATATTTGTGTGTTTAGCACTGAGTGAAGCCCTTACTTAACAAGAATTGGGACTGAGCCATGATGTGTGAGCTCACTTCATGCCTCTCTGTCACATTTTGATAATTTTTGCAATATTTCAAACTTTTCACTATTAATATATTGGTGATTTGTGATCCGTTTTTGTTTTGAGATTGGGTGTCACTGTATAACCCAGGCTGGCTTTCAGCTTTCCATATGCTGGGATTACAGTCCAGCACCATCATGTCCACCTAGCTTGTGATCAGTAGTCTTTGATCTTACCATTGTATTCCATGAACCACAACTATAAAGGACATGAACTTAATAATGTTTTGTCAGTTCTCACTGCTCCACGATCAGTCACTCCACTGTCTCCCACCTGTTAAGCCTCCCTATTCACTGATGCACATCAATATTGAAATTAGGCCAATTAATAGACCTACAGTGCCTTGAACTGTTCAAGTGCAAGAAATGGTAGCATATCTCTCACCTCAAATCATAAGCTTGAAGTGAACATGATATGTCAAAACCCAGTGAACAAGATTTGTCAACACCCAGACAGACCAGAAGTTGGGCCTCTGGTACCAGTTAATCAAGTTGTGTATTCCAATAAAAAGTTCTTAGAGGAAATTAAATATTGTCTCACAGTGAATATATAAATTCAGGGAACAAAAAACTGCCTTGTTGATGACACAAAGAAAGGTCTAGTGGTCTGGATAGAAGATCAAATCAATCATAACGCTCCTTTACCTAAAGCCTAGAGTACAGCAAAATCCTTACTCTCTTCAAAACTATGAAGAGAGGTGAGGATGTTGCTGAAGAAAAATTTGAAGTCAGCACAGTTTTGTTAATGAGGTTTTGAAAAAAGCCATCTGTATAACACAGAGGTTCAGGTGAAGCAGCAGGCACTGATCTAGAAGCCATTGCAAGTTATGCTGAAGATACAGCTGACAACATTTTGAAGGTGTCCCTAGTGAGCCACAGATTTTCACTACTCACTAAACAGGCTTATATTGGGAGAAGTAGTCTAGGACTTTCATAGCTGGAGAGAAGTCAATGCCTTGCTTCAAATGACAACCTGACTCTCTTACTAGGAGCTAATGCAGCTGGTCATTTAAGTTGAGAATATTCGTTTACCATTCTAAAAATTCTAAGGCCCTTAAGAGTTACATAACAGGCTCAACATTTCTGGGTCAGAAAACAAATGTTTGCAACATGGTTCACTGAATACTCTAAGCCCAGTGTTGAGATATACTACTTAGAATCATATTGCTTTAAAATATTACTGTTTATTGGAAAGTTATTTGGTCACCCCAGAGCTCTTTTGGAGATGAACTAGGAGATGAATGTTGTTATTATGCCTATTACAACAGCATCCATTCTGTAGTCTATGGGTGAAGAGTAATTTCAACTTAAGTTTAAGCATTATACTTGTAAGGCTATAGTTTCTACAGGTAGTCATCCAGATAATGCATATGGACAAAGTCACCTGAAAACCATCTGAAAGGGATTCATCATTTTAGATAACATTAACAACTTTCAAGGAGAGAGCAGGAAAGGATGAAGACATTCCTACAGCTCAGTGGTGACCAACTACCCTGACAAAGGGAGATCAGAGGATCCCAAAAAGCACCTACCAGGTCCCATAAGCAGGAAGAAGCAAGGCCCCCTTCGAATCCACAAATAGAAACAATTATTGAAAAGAAGATGGGAAGATTGATTAGCAGCTCAATTCTCATGATCCTCTGCCTCTGAAGTTTCGGCACTGCTCCAGGCTCCATTACTCAGTGGTAAGTCCTGCTTCCTGGCACACAAAGGAACTTGGTGTTCCCCACTTCCCACCCCCACTATAGGAACTGCCACCTTCATCCTGAAACACCAGGGAAACTGGTGTCCTTGTGTAAGCAGGTCCCAAGGCTCCGACTGCTCCATAGGTAGCAAAAGGCACAAGCCAGCAAGCTGTTTTTTCCTGGCAACAGAGCCATAGACTAATCGATCCAAAATAAATAACCCAATATCCCAAATAAATATTGCAATTGAAAGTGAACAGAGTGGAGCAAGTTGAAAAATAGAATATCAGGAATGGAAGACAAAGTAGAGGAATTAGACCAAACACTAAAAGATCATGAAAGAATGCTAAGAAAATACCAATGGAATATGGAAGATATCTGGGACACCATAAAAAGATCAAACCTATGAATCATGGGTATATAAGAAGGAGAGGAGATACAAACTAAAAGCATTGGCAACCTATTCAATAGAATAATAGAAGAAAACTTTCCTAACTTTAAGAATGAGAGAGTTACACAGGTGCAGGAAGCATACAGAACACCAAACTGTCAGGACCAAAAGAGGAACAACCCTAGTCACATCATAATCAAAACATTCAGCACACAGAAAAAACAAAGAATCCTGAAAGCTGCAGAAGAGAAAAGACAAATTACATATATTATAAAAACAAACCCTTTAAAATAACAGCAGATATCTCAACTCAAATTCTAAATGGAGGAAGTTCATGGAAAGATATAATTTAGGCCCTGAAAGAAAACAGCTGTCAATCTAGACTACTCTACCCAGCAAAATCTATCCTTCTAATTGTAGGAGAAAGTACAAACTTCCACAACAAGGATCTCCAGCACTACAAAATATATTTAAGGGACTTTTACATATAGAAGCTGAAACTAGAGTGAAACAGGTAGACTCAAGAAAAAAAAACACCCATGCGCAGGAAATCAATGTGAGTCAATGCCCTGTATAGCTATCCTTATCTCAACCAGCAAAAATCCTTGTCCCTTCCTGTTATTGCTTATACTCTCTCTACAACAAAATTAGAAATAAGGGCAAAATAGTTTATGCTGGGTATTGAGGGGGTGGGGAGAGGGAGGGGGCAGAGTGGGTAGTAAGGGAGGGGGTGGGGGCAGGGGGGAGAAATGAACCAAGCCTTGTATGCACATATGAATAATAAAAGAAAAAGGAAAAAAAAGTCATAGATACACAAACTCAGTATACTCTAAAGCTGCAGTGCTGGTATATAAATCACCTAAAACTCTATATAAGGGTTAAAAGACAAGGCACTGGTGGCTCACACCTGTGATCCTAGCTACTCAGAGGCAGAGATCAGGAAGATCTTGGGCAAATAGTTCACACGACCCTATCTCAAAAAAACCCTTCACAAAAAAGGGCTGGTGGAGTGGCTCAAGGTGTAGGCCCTGAGTTCAAGACCCAGTACTGCTAAACAAATAAATAAGCAGGATAGCTAACTACTTTGCTTCCAGGCCACCATGAGGAGAGCAGCTTTGTTGGGCCACACCCTCCTTACCATGAAGTTCTGTCTTGCCACAGGCCCACACTGATGGAGTCAAGCAACCATAGACTGAAATTCCTGTAACCGTGAGCCAAAAATAAATCTTTCCTTCTTGAAAAAAAAAAAAAAAAAAAAAAAAGAAAAAAAAACCCTCTTGAACAAGCAGACCAATAAACAAGGAATAGGTAAAACTAAACAACAGGGAAGCAAAATGACTGGAAACACCAGGCATCACTCAATACTAACACTGAATGTAAATGGCCTCAATGACCCAATTAAGAGACCTAGAATAGAAAACTGGATTAAAAAATAAAGACCCAACCATTTGTTGCTTGCAAGAGATTCATCTTATTGAAAAAAATGCACACTGGCTTAGAGTTAAAGGCAGGAAAAAGTTCTCTAAGCAAATTGACTCCATAAGCAAGCAGGAGTAGCTATACTCATACTTTACAAGTAGACTTCAGATTAAAATCAATCAGAAGCAACAATGAAAGTCACTTCATATTAATAAAAGGAACATTTCATCAAGAGGAAATATCAATCTTTAACATATATGCAACAAACACAGGGGCACCCATCTACATTTAAAAAAACTCTAATGGCCTTAAGTGCACAGACAGGCACTAACACAGTAATAGTGGGAGACATGAATACACACACCTCTGTCACCAATAGATAGGTGATCCAGACAAAAGTTCAGAAAAGAAACTTCAGAGCTACTTCATACATTAGACCAAATAGACATGGTTGTTATCTGCAGAGTATTTCACTCATGGAGATTCCAAGATGGCGACTAGAGGGAGGAAGCAGAAAGCATGCTTCCTAAAGTAAAATCCTGGAGAGATGCTGGAGATATACCTTATAGGAAAAACAACTGAGAAGAGGCAAAACTTTGACTCCTCCACACCTCCAGCCCATGCATAGCATTCGCACTTCACATTAAATGGAGAAACCAGTAGGGCTTGCACTCTGCCAGACGCCAGCTCCCAGACCACTTGGGAAGATGCAGACCACAAGGTGAGGTAAGCGGCACCCGGTACTCCCACAGACAACCCTGGGCCAGATCAGCATAGCCCCCTGGACAGACCGACCTCCATCCAGGGAAAAAAGAAAAAAAAAACTGAATAATAAGCAATAACAACAAAAAATACATGTAGCAAAGAGGGCAGGGCACTCTGAGCACCAAAGGAGGGGAGGGGCAATCATTCATGGAACTGTAAATAAACAAGCTGGCTGGAGAAGGCAGGAGTGGTGGCACACACCCAGCAACCAGGATCGGGAAAGCTAGTATAAGTGGCAGTGGGAGGAAAACTCCACAGGAGAAGGGGGAAGGCCCACTTCCCACGTGAACTGTAAATAAACACACCGGCTGTAGAAAGTGGGTGCAGTGTCACCTCCCCCAGTGTGCTTGGAAAGAGGAAAGCTTGTAGCAGTGGCGGTGGCACCCAGGAAAACTCTAAGCAAACATAGCCAGAGGGGCTAGGTGAGTGTTAAGCTCACTCCTGAGATCTGCATAAATAAAGCATCCAGCAACAGCAGGCTGACGGCAGTGGACAGGTGAGTCACAGCCTCAGACAGCCATTCACAGAACTGTCTCCAGACTTTTTTTTCTCTCTTTCTATGATGAGACAACAACCGAACTACACGTGCATGCTGAAAAACTTACTGAAACTGTATTACATTTGAACTTGGGACATTTTGTGTGGTGTTTTGTTTGGTTTGGTTTGGTTTCATTTTTTTCCTCTTTGATGAGACAATGACAGAACTACTTCTGAGACACCATCTCCAGGATTGGAGGCTGAGGGACTAGCACCAAAATTGTTAAGACTGAAACTTTATTGCATTTGAACTTCGAGATTTTTTTTCAATACTCTCTCTGTCTCTCTAATGCCTGTTTAGCTTACTGTTAATTAGTACACTATCTCTCCCTGTTTATACCTTTGAAACATTTTTTTTGTTTGTTTGTTCTGGTTTTTTTACTTGTTTGTTTATGTGTTTTTCCTTTTTTCTTTACCTTCTTTGCTTTCCCTCTCCTCTCACCCTTCCATTTTAAATATCACCATTGTTATTATTACAAGCTAGAAAATATTTAATTGCACACAGTACAGGGACAATAACAACACCAAGGGCAACGATGGGAAGACAGAAAAAACAGGGAAAACAGTTTCCCCACAGCAAAATTTAGTACAGGAACCAGAGGGAAATGAAGAAAACAGATACTCAGATCCAGACTCCAGCAAAATGAAGATAAACTATGCCAAGGAACCCAATGAAGCCCACAAGAAAAATCTAAAAGAAGAAATCCTACAGGTAATCAATAAGAATTTTATAGAGATGATACTGGATATGGTCAACCAAAATGTACAGGAGACACTCAAGAAATTCCAAGACAACAAAAATAGAGAATTTGAAAAAGCACAAGAAGAAATAAAAGAGTATTTCACTCAACAAATAGGCAATATACATTTTTTTCTGGAGCTCGTGGAACTTTCTTCAAAACAGATCATACTTTCAGACAAGTATGAAAATTCAAGAAAACTGAAAAAACTACCTGCACTAGATCAAATCACAACGGACAAAAACTAGACCTCAACAACAAAAGAATCCCCAGAAAATATTTAAAAACTTGGAGAATGGAAAACACACTGCTAAAAAAACAAGTGGTGACTTAAGTAATAAGGGAAGAAATAAGAAATTCCTAAAATAAAATGAAAATGAAAATACAACTTACCTGAATTTGTGGGACACAGCAAAGGCCATGCTAAGGGGAAAGTTTATAGCTGCAAGTGCCTACATTAAAAAAAATGGAAACCTATCAAATAAACAATCTAGTCATGCACTTTAATCTCGTAGAAAAAACAAGAACAAACCAAACTCAAAACCAGCCAACGAGAGAAATAAATAAAGATCAGGGCTGAGATTAATGAAATTGAAACCAAACAAATTATACAAAGAATCAATGAAACAAAAAGCTGGTTCTTTCAAAGATTAAAAGATCAACAATCCCTTAGCCAACATGACAAAACAGAAGAGGGAGACCACCCAAATTAATAAAATCAGAGATGAAAAACGGAACATAACCACAATCCCAACGAAATCCAGAGAATCGTTAGAGTACTTTGAAAACTTGTAAACTGGAAAATTTAGAAGATATGGTAACTTCCTAGAGTATATAACAAACCAAAATTGAATAAGAAGATATTAACCACCGAAATAGTCCTATACATACCATGAAAATGAAGCAATAATAAAAGACTCCTTACAAAGAAGATCCCACTATCTGATGGATTCAGGGATCATTTTTACATACCTTTAAAGAAGAGCTAAGACCAGTACTCCTAAAACTTTCCAGGGAATAGAAAGGGAAGGAACACTACCAAACTCATTCTATGAAGCCAGCATTATATTGGTTAAAATGCAATAAAGACATAACCAACAAAGAGACTTATAGACCAATATCTTTAATGAATATAGATGCAAAGATTCCACAAAATACTGGCAATCAGAATTCAACAACATGTCAGAAAGATCATACACCATGACTAAGCTGGCTTGATTCCAGGGGAGGCAGGATGGTTCAACATACATAAATCCATAAACATAATACAGCACTTAAACAAAAACAAGGACAAACACCACATGGTCCTCTCAACAGATGCCAAAAAAACACAATCCAACACCCTTTCATGACAAAAGCTCTGAAAAAAGTAGGAATAAAAGGAACGTTCCTCAACATAACAAAGCTTTTATATGGCAAACCTAGAGCCAACATCATACTAAATGGAGAACAACTAAAAAGGTTCCCCTTATATATAGGAATGAGATAGGGCTATCTGGTTTCCCCACTCCTATCAATACAGCTTTGGAATTCCTAGCCAGAGCAATAGGATAAGAGCAAGAAATAAAAGGGATTCAAACAGGGTAGGAAGAAGTCAAACTATCCCTACTTGCAGATGACATGATCCTGTAACCACAAAAACTCTCCAAAAATACTAGAAATCATAAACTCTTTCTGCAAAGTGTCTGGATACAAAATTAATATACAGGAATCAGCAGCTTTTCTGCATATCAACAATGCACACACTGATAGAGAAATCTGGGAAACAATCCCATACATAGTAGCCTCAAAAACAATAAAGCATTTTGGAATAAATTTAATAAAAGAAACCAAAGACCTTCTTAATGAGAACCATAAACCACTGAAGAGAGAAATCAATGAGGACATCAAAAGACGGAAAGACCTTCCATACTCATAAATTGGTAGACTCAACATTGTGAAAATACACATCACCAAAAGCAATCTACTTGTTTTCAATGCAGTCCCTATCAAAATTCCAATGACATTCTGCACAGAAATAGAAAAAGCAATCATGAAATACATATGGAAACACAAAAGACCTCGAATAGACAAAGAAATTCTGAGCAATAAGTCCAATGCTGGACACATCACAATACCTGACTTCGAACTATACTTCAGAGCCATAACTACAAAAACAGCATGGTATTGGCACAAAAACAGACAAGTCAAATGGATCAACTAGAAGATCCTGACATAAACCCACTTATCTATAGCCAACTGATCTTCAACAAAGGAGCTCAAAACACATGATGGAGAAACGATAACTTCTTCAACAAATGCTGCTGGGAAAACCTGGATTTTCTCATGCAGAAGACTGAAACTAGATCACTGCATTTCACACTTTATCAAAATCAATTCAAAGTGGATCAAAGACCTTAATATAAGGCCTGAGGCTTGAAACAACTCCAAGAAGCAGAAGGAATACACTGGAAAAGATAGGTATAGGGAACTACTTTCTAACAAGAACTCAAAAGGCTCAGCATCTAAGAGAAAGAATGAACAAATAGGACTGCATCACACTAAAGAGCTTCTTCACAGAAAAGAAAACAGTCACTAGACTCAAGAGACAACCATCAGAATGCTAGAAAATCTTTGCCCACTACTCATCTAACAAAGGAAAAATATCCAGAATTTACAGTGAACTAAAAAACTCAGTCCCACAAAAATCAACACCCCAATGAATAAATGGGCACATGAATTACAAAGGGAATTCTCAAAGGAAGAGGCACAAATGGCCAATACATACATGAAAAAGTATTCAACTTCCCTGTTTATTAAAAAAAATGGAAGTCAAACAACACTTAGAGTTCATCTCACCGCAGTTAGAATGTCCATAATCAAGGGTAATAACAACTAATGCTGGTGAGTATGTGACAAAACAGAAAAACTTATACACTGTTGATGGGAATGCAAATTAGTACAACCACTATGGAAAGCAGTATGGACAGTCCTAAAAAACTGGAGATAGATCTGTGATGTCACTCCTGGGCATCTACCCCAAGAACGTAAAACAGGATAAAGTACAGACACATGTACAGCAATGTTCATCACAGCACTATTATCAATAGCCAAGCTCTGGAAATAACCAAGATGCCCTACAACTGATGAATGGATCATGAAATTGTGGTATGTATACACAATGGAGTGTTACTCAATCAAGAGGAATAAGGAAAGGGGGTTTGAAAGTAAATGGATGTAATTACATAACATCATGTTAAGTGAAGTTAGCCAGGATCAGATACACAAAATACATGTTTTCTCTCATACTTGGAAGATAGATCCAAAGATAAGCGTACACAAAAACGAACATGATTATATACTAAATCAGCTGTAGAACATTTTTATAACAGTGTACCTACTCTATGGAACTTGAGGAAAAGAGAAAGGAAAAGAGGATGATACAACAAATGTATCCTAAAAAAATTTTAGAATAAATAACTTTCAATCTGAGCTTAGTGTGTAGCTCAAATTGAAAAGGGCTTGCTTAAAGACAATGAGGAACTGGGTTTGACTGCTATTACCTCAAAGAAAAATGAACATTAAAAATTAAACAGGGGAGGTAAAAAACAGCGACATTAACAGAAATGTGGGAGAAGTGGATTCTAACTCGCATGAATAACTTGGGGTGAGGGGGCTCAAACTTCAGTGGAGGAAGTCACAAGAAATGTGGTTGAACATCTTTAGCTCTAGAATTTTCAGTAGAGCCTGAGGATGAACCGAGACTGAATTACTGCAGTTTTATGATAAATATCTTTTGCTCACTTATTTTTAAAACCTTATTCCTGCAGGGCAGGAATAACCTATATTCCACCTAAAATTTCCCTCCCAAAACCAAAATATTGTCCTCACCTAGAGGATACATCAGATATTAAACTGATGAAGAACAGGCACAAAATGTAGCCCAAAGGTCAAAAACTGGTCACCATAGAACTGGAACAGATGAGAGGTTGCTTCTTATGGATGCACAATGAAGTGAATTCTTGGAATTGAATCTCCTGGTAAAGATGCTGGGAACACTGTTAGGACAACAGACAAGAGAGATGAGATGTGCCATAAACTTAGCTGGTAAAGTGGTAACAGAGTTTGAGAAGACAGACGCCAAATTTGAAAGATGTTCTACTGTGAGTAAAATGGTCTCAAACAGCATCCCATGGTATAGAGATATCTTTCAGGAAAGGAAAAATCAATCGATGTGACAAATGTAATTGCCTTATTTTAGAAAATTGTCACAGCCACCCCAAACTTCAACAACCATCATCCTGATCAAACAACAGAAATCAAAATCCAGGCAAAACCCACCACCTGCAGAAAGTTACAACTCCACAGATGCAGATGACACTTAGCAATTATTAGCAATAATAAATCTTAAATTCAATTTGTATATTGTTTTGTAGGCAATGATTTTGTGTACTTAATAAGCGTAAGCTGAGTTGGAACCTGACTTTTATATGCAATTAGAAACCAGAAAATTAATTTATTATGATATTTGCATTATTTTGGTGGTGAGTAATCAGATCTGCAATATATTTGTATGTACTTTTTAAAATTACCTAGTAATATTTTGTTGTATAGATATTCTACATTCTGTTTATTTATTAAACAATTGATGGACATCTGAGTTGTTTATCATTTGCTTGTTGTTTTGTTTAATACTACAAGAAAAGTCAAGCAACATCATGGGACTCCTGGTCTGAGAAACAGAAGAGTTTCTGTGTCCTCTGTACCAGGGAGTACAGGGAAGAGGAGGGTGTTAAAACCCATTTTGGCTTTGCAGAAAAGTAGGAATAGAGGTTCCCATGATTAAGACAACCAGAAGAAGGACTGAGGTCAGGAAGTGCTGCTGCAGGGATTCACATGGTGTAATTGGCTTGTTGATCCCTGTCACTTGGATTTTTCCCAAATGGTGCAAATTGGCCAGAGCTCATGTCTTCTCATCTTCATGCCCAGAATGGGCTTTAAGCATTCTTAATTTACCATCCAAAATCCAAAAAGCATCAAATTCTAAATATCTTCAACATTGATGCAATACTACTAGCGCAAAAATCCCATAGCATGAAATTTTCATGCATAAAATTATTAAAAGTATTGTATATAATTTTCTTCAGTCTAGTTTTTAAGAAGTATATATGAAATAAGAATGAATTTCATATCTAACTAGCATTCCATCACCCCCCAAACACCTTTCTTTAATACATACAGGCATATATATATGCATACATACATATGTATATATGTATATATGTATGTATATATATATATGTATGTTTCCACATACATATATATATATATACATATAAAATCAACAATGCCAAAAAGTCTAAATTCTGGAACATGTTCAGTCCCAATAAGGGTACTCAACTAGTCAAACAAAATCTCAGCATTAAACCCCATAAGACCTGGGGATCCAAATTTGGGTAAGATGGCATCCCAAACCAACGACTGACTTGGCTGGCCAAGCCAAGGTCAGTGTTCCAATTTTGCAGAGTTATTTTCCTTAGACACAGGGGGAGAGTGGCAGATCACAACAGGAAACTGTTAGTTGTTATAAAAAGGTGGGGCCCTAACTGAAGTGATTGACAGGGAATCTTACCAGGTTATAAATGAGATAAATGAGCTGTTCTTTGAAGTTAGATTCATAAGATACCACATAAAATATATTCTATGAGCATTTTGACAGGATGAATATGCTTTCATGTCACAAACTTTGATGTAGCACCATGTGCTATTTACTAAGTGTTTCTAGATACCAGCACATTTAGTTCTCAAAACCCCCACGAGGAAGGAACTATTACAGTCTCCAATTTGTAAATGTGCTAAGTTAGATTCAGAGACCATGAGGAGTTGGCTCATGTCTGGTCAATGGTAAGGAAGAATGGTAAGGTAGCGATCATGTGGTAGAGCAAAGCTGGTCAGACAGATTCAGAGAGAGATGGAGACAGAGACATAAGAAGGGGTCAAGCAGAAAATATTTTTCCAAGGACATGCCACCAAGAACTCACTTCCTTCATCTAGGTTCTACCTCCTCAGTTTCCATCATCACCTCACAATATCCAATAACCTTAAGAACCCCTAAATGAATTAATCCATTGATGAGGTGAGAGCTGTGAGGTTCCAATAACTTCCCAGAGGCTCAACCTAACACTGCAGCACTGGGGATCAAACATTCACCACATGAGTTTTTGGAGAACATTTCAGATCAAACCATATATTTGTTTAAAAAAATACCTTAATGGGTTCACAATGCTGTGGTCCAGGATTTCAGAAAGCTCCAACTGGGCAGTCGTTTCTGGAGGTCTCCACACAGTAACAGTCGGATGACAGCTGCAGTCACCAGGGAGCTACAATTGGAGGGGACATCCACAGCAGCCCATTCTATTTGCCAACACACAATGTCAGGTTTGCCAGGGAGCTCAGCTTATGCTGTCACCTGTAACATCTCAGGGTGGCCTCTCAGGCATGGTGGCCTTGAGGATGGAGGACTGTTCACATGCTCCCTCAGCCCAAGGTCCAAGATAGCTCAGCAGAAGCTATAGCTCATCTTGGAGGTAACCATGTCATTTCCTCTATGGTTGGATTTGAGGCAGATACACACCCACTAAGTACCCAGAGGATGGGACACAGACTCTGCATCTCAATGCCAGGAGTGCCAAATAATTCTAGGACCATGTTTTAAAACCTTCATATAATGTTCATATAATGACATGAATGAAAAAATATATAAAATATATTGAGTGTTCACTCTGAGCTGGATACTGTACGAAGTCTATAAAGATAATCTTATATACATAATAACCTACATCTAACTTTTAAAATAAACAATGAAAAAGTAAAACCATACAGTGTTTGGGCTTAATCCCCATGACCAGTAGCTACTGGATCAGCAGCCACCCCTGAAGCTCAGGATCTATCATCCACAGGTACCTGCTTCTGAGGGGACTGAGGTGGAACAATCCTGCATTGCTGTAGGCCATGGGACAGGAGGCCTCTGGAAAGAGTGGGGGAAATGGTGCAGACACATAGCAAGAAAGTGTAGGGAGCCTTAACACAGTCAAACCCCACCCCAACTTCTCCCAAAGGAAGAGAAGAGGATGTGTCATATGGAGATCTTCCCTTCAGTTATAAATCCATGAGCACCTCCCTGCATGGAGACAGTCGAGACCATTGCTGTGCCTGGCTGCTCTGTCTGAGGCCCTGATACCAATTAGACAAGGATCACCAAGTGCACACAACCCATAGGGTCACCACAGACTCAAATCTCAGGAGCTCATGGCCTTCTGGGTGGTTAACTTCCCTTATACCAAGGATTTTTATTACAAAGTCAGGGGTAAGAGAGCTCACCAGCAAAGCAGAGAGGAAATGGCACACTAGCAGAGGAATTCTTCTGCCCTCTCTACTGGGTTCTGATTTGCACCACTCTACTTGAGGCATGCTGACCTAAACTCTCTGAGTGGGTCACATTTATCATTTCACCTTCAGTGTTCATGGCATTGGCCCCAAGAGAGTTTCCCTAGTGCTCCTCCTTCCCTCCTGAGACAACAAATGACACAGAAGATGCTGATTGTAGTCTTTTATTGAGTAGGGCAGAAGCATCCATGTGCACTGTGCAATACTGAAAAGCTAAGGTTAGCAAGAAACAGGGAAGAGTCATAATGGTGGCTCCAGGAGAAGTCTCCTCTACTGTTCTCTTGCTGCTGCAGGGCCAGAGCTCTGATCTGAGTGTTGTTGCACTACAAAGGAGGCCTGCTAATTAGGGGTGGTTGGTGTGGACCAACCTGGGCAGATTCTCAGGCACTGTGACAACTGCAAATTTCTACAGAGGTTTCATTCTCCCAGGGTACACTGTAAACCTGGAAGTTGCATATTTCTCTCTACAAAAGGGAAGAGAGAAGGATAGTCAGTGTGGATTCCAGTTCAAAGTGATGGCACTTAGGTGCGAAATGACGGACATGAGACTCTTGGTCATCCATGCCCCTACTGAGTCCTGAGATACTCAGCCCAACTCTGTAATGTCTGTTTGTCACCCCTTTTATTGCTCAATTCCACCAGGTGGCCTGTGTCCTCTTCCCTAGCTCAGGGACTACCATGTCCTCCTGCCCTGCACAGTCATCTAAGGAAGAGTTCAAGTATGCAGGAACTGTAGAGGGGCAGGCAGTACAGATGCTCATTGCCTCCAAGCTAACTCTCCTTCAGCATCTGGCCAGAGGTTAGAGTGAGGGTGTGGGAAACTCAATTGAAAGGGGAGTGGGGACCATTAGCAAGGGGAGTACTGCTCTCCCCCTCTGGTATCAGAAGAACCTGCTCCATATAGAGTAAGGCTGAGACAGGATTTTCCCCCAAGGGTTATGGCTACCTACAGGTCTCTGATCTGTTCAGTGTGACTGGAAAAGGGGATAGGCTGGAATTAATCTGAGCCTCTTCTCCATCCCAGTATTCCCCCAGCAACAGCCTCCTGTAGTCTACCATGCAGCATCCCAACCCTGGGAGGTTTTCTGTGTGTATCTATTCATCAAGCATCATTCTCCCCCCATAAGTACACATACATTCACCTCCCCATACATGTGCACACATGCACCTGTCCACAAGTACCAAAACACTTGCACATTTACTCTCTTCACATATGCACATAACCACACAGGCTAGCACACCTATCTGCAGCATGATTGGCCCATGGCCCCCATCAAGACCATACCTAATGCTGATGTGGCTGCTCACTGAGGGAACCGTCAGACAGGTCAGACTGGGATTGCTATATGTGGTTTGACCTAGCTTAATTTTCAAGTAATAGAGTTTTGCAGCTATGACCTGGAATGAAAAGAGTGTTAGAACATTGTGGTCAAGTTTGCTGCGTGCAATTTCATTACATTATAGAGTTATGTATGTCTAGGGTTCATGCCTCTGTTCCTGAGCTGACAGAATTATCACACATGGAGCACACAACCATCCCTTCAGAAGGGCTGGATGCAGATTCCCCTGCAACTTCCTTCTTTCTTAGCAACTCTGACAAGGTTTCTCCTGTTGCCAAGTGAGAAGAGAAGCAAGAAAATAGAAAGAGAAGCCAGAGACTAACACCTTTCATTGAACTCAAAAGGGAAAACACAGCTCTGAGAGTCACCAGGGTGGAGGCAGACAAACAGTTACTTATTCCAGGAGAGCAGGGCTGAGCAGAAAGCCAAGGCTCTAGGTCACAGCACAGAAGTACTAAATTCTGCTTGTGGGTAAGAGGCAGGAACACTGGCCCATTATAGCAAGTCTGCAGTCTGATGATTAAACTCCAGCCAAACTCCAGTCCCCAGCACACAGCCCATAGAGAACCCATTCCCTCCAATTACACAGACTTAATATTCTCTCGTTCCACAGTAGGACGCCGGGTGCTTTGCACACCTGGGTTTTTCAGGTCGTAAGGAAGTCTCACACTCAAACACACCTTTCTTCAATGTGATTGATGATAAGACTATTTTGCAAGTGTGTCACACACCTGCCTGTCTTACACTATGATTAAAGAATGCATTTTAACTCTTTCTCTGCCCACGACAGACAACTCACACCCGGCTTTTTAGAATTGTGAATGAGCACAGGGTGGTTTGCTCCACGAACCCTGGAACAAAAAGTATTGATTTCCCATCTGTAAAGTGAGGCTCATGGACCCAATGCTTTGTAATGTCCCATGCTTCCCTTCAAGTTAGTGTTACATTTGAGAGGTGCATGGGCTGGCAAGGAACATAGCATATATATCACACATCACAAGGTGCTAACACCCAGAAGCTACTCCCAGGGAACATTCTTAGTTTGCTGAGCAGAGGGAGCATGGCTCTTTCAGGCAGCTTGGTAGCTTCTGATATGAGGACTCCTGGAGGGGCCCTGCCACATGACCTGCATCTAATCTTAATGAAACACTAGGTCAACCAAAACTGAGCAACAGTTTACACAATCATGTATCACCTTAAGATGGGGAAACATGGGAATTTTTTCATTTGGGGATTTCATGGTGTGAATGACATAAGAGGACATAAACTAAGATGACTACAATGTAACTAGGTGATAACTTCTTATAGGGCCCCCTTCATGCATGGAGTTCATCCCTGACCCACACCTCATCATGACACACATTACTAAATCACAACTGGCTGGACACTTCCAGGCACCAAAATCATGAAAACCGCAGGATGTGCTCCTGATGGAAGGAGGCTGAGTACAAAAGTGGTGACTGAAGCCCATGCCCAGGGTCCACGATTGAATGCCAGAAGATCCAGTGAGTCTGTGGTGAAGTAAGTGTAAGCAGCCATGTCCACTCCTGATTTTCAAGTGGAATCTTGGGTATGTAGAAGGAATGCCGTTGTTGTCAAGAAATATCCATCAAAGTTTTACTCTCAAAAAGTTCAGAAAAATGAATGCTCATAAACATAAAGACATATATTTACATGTGGTAGGGAGAGGGAAAATGAGTAAATATGGCCAGACATTACCACTTGTGGGATGGGAAGTAATTGCTACCGAGATGCTGTGGACCACTGCTGCAGCTGCTCTGTAACCCTGAACTTGAGTCAGAATAAGAACTTAAAGGGTAAAATTGCTGAAAGATAACTTAGTGAAAGCAGCCCTGCTTGAAGTATGTTTCTCCTTTGCTGGACATTTAGTTAATGGTTTGCATTTACAGATAGCTCTAGATGCCTGGTGCCTGGTGCCTGGGTAACTAATCATTCACATCATTGTAAAATTTGAGTCCACCACTCGCTGCACTTCCTTGTTGTTGAGGTCAGCCTCCTCAATGCCACCCATCATAGAGTCTTCACTTGCTACAGGGGTATGGCCAAGATAGCCAGCAGGAGTCGCAGGATACAGACCATGGTGAGCTGGGAGTCAGGGCTGGAGCTAGAGCTGAAGCTGCACCAGGGCAGAGACCTAATCCAGCACAGAAAGTACTGCCCTTCTTTTATCATGCCAGGAATAAAAGGTCTGGAGTCTGCCCCACACAACTCCAGGTTTTTCCTTCCATGGGCAAACCCCAGCCCTGTGACAGTTCTTTCAGTTTCTCCTTTCTTGTGGATTTTGAGACCTCCTTTCCCTAGTCCTGGCCCTTCCTCTTTCCTGTGTCTCTCTCTCCCTTCTCATTCTCCCAGCTCAGCCTCTCCCCACAGGTCCCACATTTCCAAGCTCAGGTCACCCTGGTTTCCACAAAGGAGTCCAAGCCCTGTCTCTGACCCTGAAAGGCCTGTGACTTGTCCTCTATGTCTGCAGAAAAGAGGAAAAGAGACATTTGTTTTCCTGTGGTCCATAGAGGTCAGGGGATCTGTGAACTCTGGGTCAAGGTGCAGGAATCCTCTGTGTAGATGCAGAGAAGTTTGAGGGAGACCCAGGCCTTGCCTTTTTCTGGGGACCTTCTTCGGCAAACAGAAGTAAATTAATCTTTATTTCAGATAAGCTGGAAAGGATTATTTTTTCAAGATTCATCACTCATTAAATAAATCTTTCATGAGCTTTTCCTTGGTCCAGACCATCTAGGACCTGGAGATGAAGCACAGTGATTGAACCCTAGAGATGACATTGCAGCTACTGCCCATGTACACTTTTAAATCTTGCAATAGACACATTCAAAAAGTAATAAGAAACATGTGAAAGAATTTTGATAATGTTTTATTTAACCTAAAATATCAAATGTCATATCAACATATCAGAATAATTCCCAAACCTATAGTTAATATTCTTTCGTATATGTGTACTAAGTCTGGAATTCTGTGCTCATTTATAAAATTTCAGGCAGAAGTCCACTGGAATAGACCTTTTTTCAGCACCCCAATGTGACATATAGTGGTGGCTGTGTACTATATAGGGTGTGTGTGACAGTAAGGTAGAATGGGGTGTCAGGACCAATATTAACCTCAATGAATTATGAGTGCTATGTTGGAAATGTGATAGAAGGGGCAGGAGAGGCAGATGGCTACCACTGGACACTGGTTAGAAGGTCCTATGGGGACCCAAAAGGGCAAGAGTGCCTTCTAGACTACAGAAACTGCTCCTGGCAGAGGGAACAACCAGATACTTGTATGTAACACTTGTCCATTTCCTAGGTTGTTCATGGGCTTGATTCTACTCCCCCCCACAATATAAGTAAAGACTCAAAGATAACCATATTCTTGGCATTTCTTATGAACTGACAGCATCACTCAAGATAAATAAGCAAAGTGCAGAGGAATTGTATTATGAGAAGCTCCTGCACCTGTGATTGCTCAGTCACGAGACTAACATCTGGCTTCCACACCTGTACAAAGAGGACTTGGGCTCTCACCAAGACTCAGAACAGCTTTTTCTAGGTTTCATAATAGCAAGAAATAGCTAAGGAGTACATAATTTTAATGAAAAAATTTTAACAAAAATTGCTCTTGAAATGGTGCTGAAAAGCTGGAAGGAGACAGGAAAGGCAGGCTAGGAGGCCACACAGTCAGAATCGTGCCCACCCTGACCTGGTGGAGATACCTCTGCTGGTAGAAGATGAAACTCCAACACTGAGCATTGGGTCTTCACTTAGAAACTCAAGTACAGACTTCCAAATCCTTCGTGGGAGTTGCCCTGGCTACCACCATCAACAAAATAGATTCTAAGTGGATCTTCCATTTCACATTACTGGTTTCCTATAATATGAGGGCAGGTGCCTGATTGACAGAGGCCATGTGTCTTGTGACTGTGGGATAGCTACAAAGGAGGCTGGTATTCCACACTTACGTAATAGGAGCTAAATTCTGCGAATGCAGAATTCGCCTCTAATGCAAGGCCCCTGTAACTCCACCAGTTACCTCCTCCAATCTTCTTTTTCATTTCTAGAGAAGACACAAATATTGGTCTTAAGACTGGTCTTCAGGGCATTTGAATTCATTAAAATGAGATAGGAAATTGGACTCTGACTTTGAGTTCAAATGTGGATCCAACTCTGTCCATCAATCCTCTGTTTCCTACCTCTATGAGCTCAGGTTCCTCAGGTGCAGCTGTGAAGGCAAATATTGGTCTTCAGGCATTTGATTAGGGAAGAGCCCTGTGAGGATCCAGGAGGTGGTGGTGAGAAGCCAGGATAGACAAGTAGAAGTGCAATAACAGGTACCATCAGGCAGAGACTCAGTCTCAGCCCAGTGGTGCTGGGTTATATGTAGCATCACTTCCACCTCATCCCTTCTAAGGAAGAAGGGCTTTCCCAAGTCTGAAGTGTGACCCAGGAACCAATGGTCACCTTGGAGATGTGATCTCCAAGGCACTTCTGATGCTGAGCTCTTCCTATGCAGTAGCCTGATGGCAAATGTCCAAGGCTGCTACAAGTGCAGTTGTTAGAGTCAAAGCTGTGACTAAGCACACAGCAGCTATGGGAGAGGTACCCAGGAATAACCATGGGACACTGCCACATTCAGTCACCTTCTTCACTATAGGATGTTGACTCTTCTGTGTCACCACCATTACTGAATGGTCCACCATAAGAACACAGAGTAAGCACACTACCACTAGCATGTCCTGCAAGGAGCCCACTCCAACCACATAGTCACACAGAGAAAGATGGACACCAGATGCCATCAGTATAGTTTCTGTTTTATTAAGAATGAAGTTGAAGCATGGAAAATTGCATCCCATGTCAGCAGGGAACTAAATATTTTAGAAGATATAAGTGTAGTTTTAATGGTAAAACTGTATATAAAACGCAGGCACGGTGATACAGGCCCACAGTCTCAGCACTTAGAAGGGAGAGCCAGAAAGATCATGAGTTTGAGGCCAGACTGAGCTACATAGGGAGTCTATTTCACAGAAATGATGTACCTCAGTGGTAGAATTACTGTGTAGCATGTATATGGCCCTGGATTCAAACCTCAGCACTGAGGGGGTAAAAACCAAGAAAAAAGATGATTGTGTTTAAGCCTATTAAGGAAGAACTTCTCTAAAATACGTAACACCCTTTTCACGTTACTCAACTAAGTTTTCTGAGTACGCTTAATGTTCTCCTGAGGACTTGAGCCCATAACTACACACATCGAGTGCTGTGCATAAGGCAGCATCCTTACAGTCTACAAAGATCTTAGAAGATGATGCATCTTGGACTCACAGTCCTAATATTACTGCACATATTCATCCTTGAAGTGGTCTCTACCATTTCCTGTCATCTCTACCCCCTGCACGGTCAACGTGTGCTACTAGTGGTGTCTTCCTTTGTTATTAGCTTCAAGCTTATGTTCTAAGAACTATGTTAAGTTTCTAATCTGTTTTTGTAGTTTTTGAGACAGGGTCATGCTGTGTGCTCTGTGGTCTAGACTGGCCTGTAGCTTACTGTATTGCTGGATGGCCTCTAACATATCCTTTCATGTGTTGGTATTACAGGCATGTACAACTATGCTGGGTACTCCTGCTCTGTCTTTGAATTAGAAGTTGCCCCTACCTAAGCAAGGGACAATTTGATACATAAACTGCAACACCAGCAATCCATGACATGTAAGCCAGTTTTCTACCACTGCTCAGACTTCATTTCCTTCTTCTGGTTTATGCTTCAATCTGAAGTGTTAGACTTAAGAATTAAGTTTTAGAAATGAGGATGATGAGACCATATGTAATTTTTAAACTGAGAACTGCAGTTAAGGCTCAAGTTGTAGCTATTCCCACAGATCATGAGATTTTATTATTCAGGACAATAAATTGGATGGGAAAGGAAGGATATTTATTTCATGATGTGATAAATGAAAAAGAAACAGGAAAGGCCATCACTCTACAGCTCAACATACTAGAAACTGCTTATCTATCAAATTTTAAAACTAAAAAGCAAGGAAGAATCCCGTAAAACTTTAAAATTCAGGTCCTTCATTCGGTCGATAAGACAGACCTGTCAACTAGATCATCTGCCATGAATCCTGCAGATTGTTTTTGTTTATGTATTTGTTTGGCACTGAGGGAAGCCCTTACATAACAGGAACTGGGACCTGTCCAGGATGTGTGACTAGCAGTCTGAGGCTGGTCTATGTTGTCACAGTTCAATAAGGTATGGCAAGTAATATCGTCATAGAGTATATGGGTTTTCTGAAGACAGGATTCACAACCAAAGTGTGGGCTTCTTTTCCTCTGATGAAGCACAGACAAAATTCAACCAAACAAAACCACAGACACATCTGGATTTACTACAAAATTTCTCCTCTGGGTAGATTTCATTGCTCTCATTCTACATACTTCTCTAATGCATAGTTTTCCTGATTTCCTATCAGGTTTCTCTTTCTTTTTAACATAGACATGTTACTCACAATTCTTTAAACCCATGGTTCTCAAAATTCATTAGGCCTCTACAACCCCTAACTGGAAATACAGCACGCATTTTACTCTTCTGATATAGCTTCCCTGCATAACATATTTGCCTTTATATAGGATATTTATAATGGTTCTATCACTAGACTGTCAAAGATAAGTAACAACACAGGCATTTCTCATTTTATCGTAGCTTGCTTAGAATGCTATGTAGATACTACACATTTTACAACTTGAAAGTTTGTGGCAATCCTGATCACGCAAGTCATTGCCCAAAATGTTTTCCAATAGCGTATGTTCCCTTCATCCCTCTCTGTCACATTTTGATAGTATTTGCAATATTTTAAACTTTTTATAATTAGTACATTTCTTATGGTGATTTGTGATTAGTTTCTTGTTTTGATGTTTTGTTTGTCAGTTTTTTTAGATGTGGTCACTATACACTCCAGGCTGGCCTTGAGCTCATCATCCTTCTTCCTCACTTTTCCAAGATCTGGGATTACAGGCCAATACCATCATGCCCACTTATCTTTTGAACAGTAATTTTGGATGTTACTATTGTAATTATTTGGGGAGTGCCATGAGCCACAACCAAATAGGACTATGAATTCAATAATGTTGTGTGAGTTCTCACTGCTCCAAAATCAGTCACTTTCCCATCTGTCTCCCTCCTGCTAAGCTTCCCTATTCCCTGATGTACAACAGTATTGAAATTAGGCCACTTAATAGAACTGCAGTGGCCTTTACATGTTCAAGTGAAAGAAAGGGTAGTGTATCTCTCACTTGATATCAAAGTTAGAAGTGATCAGTATACAAGGCACATCAGTGAACAGAAAGACCAGAATCTGGGCCTCTGGTGCCAGAAAAGCAACCTTATTGCTGATACAGTGAAAGTTCTAATGGTCTGGATAGATCATATCAATCACAGCACTCCCATATCTGAAGCCTAGTCCACGGACATCTCCTTGCTCTCTTCAACACTATGAAGAGAGGTGAGGACACTGCAAAAGAAAAGTTTGAAGTGAGCACATGTTTGTTCATGAGGTTTAGGGAAAGAAGCCATCTGTGTGACACAAAGTGCACATGTAGCAGCAGGTATTGACCTAGAAGCCATAGCAAGTTGTGCAGAATATCTAGCTGACAGCACTGTCATGGTGGCTCCAGTGAGCCACAGATTTTCAATATTCACTAAACAGGCTTAAATTGGGAGAAGAAGTAATCTAGGACTTTCATAGCTGGAGAGAAGTCAATTCCTTGCATCATATGACAGGCTGGCTCTATTACTAGGAGCTAATGCAGCTGGTCACTTTAAGTTGAAACCAATACTTCTTTACAATTCTAAGAATGCTAAGGCCCTTAAGAATTATACCAGTTATCTTTTATGTGTGTTTTATAACAGGTACAGCACACCCTGGATAAGAAAACCACTTACTGAAATATTATTCACTGAATATTTTAAGCCCACTGTTGAGACATACTACTTAGATACATATTGCTTTCAAAATATTATTGTTTATTGGTAAGGTATGTGGTCATCCCAGGGCTCTAGTGGAGGTGTACTAGGAGATGAATGCTGTTGTCATCAAAACAGGATTTATTCTATAGCCCATGGATAAGGAGTAATTTTAACTTAATATTTAAGCAATATATTTTGTAAGGCTGTGGTTTCTCTCGTCAATGATCCAGCTGATGGATTTGGACAAAGTCAACTGAAAACCTTCAGGAAAGGATTTACTATTCTAGGTACCATTAAGAACATTCACCACTGGCTGAGGGTGCAGCTCCAGTGGTAAAGTGCTTGCCTTGGAAGCATGAGGTCCTGGGTTCAACTATTAGTACCTTAAAGCAAAAAGAACATTCAAAATTTAAGGGAGGAGGTAAAATAGCAACATTAACAGAAGTGTGGTAGAAGTGCATTCTAAGTGACATGAGTAATTGGGGGAGAGGGGACTCAAGACTTCTGTGGAAGAAGTCACCACATGTATGGAACAGCAGCAGATGTAGAATTAGCAATGGAACCTGTAGATGAACTGAGTCTGAATTACTCCAATTTTACAAGAAACAACTTTTCTCATTTATTTTTAAAATATCATTCCTAGAGGTAGTACAATACCAAATTGAAGTGTAAAATGAGTGGAACAAGTAACACTCCACTTACCAGCTCTGCAAAAAACCAAAATATTTTCTTCACATAGAGCTGCAATAGACATTAAACTGATTAAGAACAGGCACAAAACTAATCCAAGTCAAAAGGCCAAAACCTAATCACCATAAAACCGAAACAGATGAGGATTTAGTTCTGGAAGTGAGTTCTTGGGGTGGAATCTCCTGGTGAATATGCTATGAACACTGTAAAGACAACAGACAACAGAGGATGACATGTGCCATAAAGTTAGCTGGTAATGTGATGGCAGAGTTTGAGAAGACTGACTTCAAATTAGAAAAATGTTCTATTGTGGGTAAAATGGTATAAAACTGCACCCCATGCTATAGAGGAATATTTCAGGAAAGGCAAAGTCAATTAAAGGGACAAATGTCATTGTTGTATTAGTTTAGGAAATTTCCACAGCCACCCCAAACTTCAACAACCATCACCCTGAGCACTCAAAAGTCATCAACATCCAGGAAAACCCTCCAAATTAAAAAAGTTACAATTCTCTGAAGATTAAAATGATACTTAACAATTTTTAGCACTAAAGTATCTTCAATTCAAATTTGTATATTGCTTTTTAATAATGCTTTTGTTCACTTCACAGACAGCATTGGAATGGGAGCATAACTTTTACAAGTGATTGGAAAACAAATTTTATTTATCATGATATTTCCATTATTTTGTTGTTGAAGAACAATCTGCAATATTTCTGTATGTACTTATTAAAATTTTCTAGTAACATTTTACTTTATGGATATTCTACATTCTGTTTATCTGTTCAACTATTGATGGATATTTGAGTTATTTTTTATTTCTTTGCTATTATGTGTAATACTCCTATGAATAGTCAAGAAACATCATGTGCCTGTAGGTGTGAGAAGAAAATGAGTTTCTGTGTCCTCTCTATCACAGAGGACAGGGAAATCTAGGGTGCCAAAAATCCACCTTGGCTCTGTGGAAAAGTAGAACATGAGGGTCTCAAATCAAGAAGACTAGAAGAACTGGGGTCAGGCTCTGCTATCGCAGAGATTCACATGATTTAACTGGCTGTTCCTTCCTGTCTCTTGACTTCTTTCACAAATGGTGTAAGTGGCCCAGAGCTCATGTCTTCTCACCTTCATGCACAGCATGAGCATTAAAAATTACTAATCCAACATCCAAAATCCAAAATGCACTAAAATCTGAAATATTTTCATCATTGACATAATATTACAAGTGCAAAAATTGCATAACATGAAAATTTCATACTGAAAGTTATAAAACAATGCTGCAGATAGATGCCAACTGCTGCTGAGGTCACTAGGGAGCTACAGTTGGAGAGGACTTCCACAGTGGCTTACTCAATTTGCCAACACACAATGCTAGCCTTGGCAGGGAGCACAGCTTGTGCTCTCACCTGTAGAATCTCAGTGTGTCCTGAAAAACACTGTGTCCATGAGGACGGTGAACTATTCACAAGGACCCTAAGGCCCAGGCTCAAAGAGAGTTCAGCAACAGCTCAGGGCCTTTCCTGGCCTCATTTTGGATGTTGCTACTTCCTCAGTGGTTTGGCTTGAGGCAGTTACACAACCATTTGTTACCAAGAGGAAGGTAAAAACTCCCTGCTCCTCAGTTCTAGGAGTGCCAAAAAATTCCAAGACCATGTTTTAAAACCACCTCAGTATTATAATGACATCAGTGAAAAAAAACCCTAAAATATATTGAGTGTTTCCACTGAGCTGGATACTGTACTAATTGTATATAGGTAATCTTACATACATTATAACCTACATCTAACTTTTAAAGTAAACAATGTCAGATAAAATCATGCAGTGCTTGGGCTTAATCTCCATGATCACAGCCTCCAAGGTGGTTCACTTCCCTCATTCCAAGGACTTTTGTTATAAGGGCAGGATTGAGAGAGCTCCACCTACAAAGCAGAGAGGTAATGGGAAATAAGATAGAAACTCTTCTGCCCTCCATACTGGGTGTGACTTTGAATTCCAGTACTCCTTGCATGCTGACCTGAGTCCTCTGAATGTGTCCCATTTACCATTTCACCTTTGGTGTTCATGGCAGTGGCCCCAGGAGAGCTTCCCTAATACTGCTCTGAGCTGGGAGATGTCTGAGAGTACTGTCACAGCGAAACGGCCAACAGAGCTTCTCCCCTCAGCCCTGAGTGGCAGGTGGAAAGACAGGATGAGCATGTGCTGTGAACACATAGAATGTGGTCTCCCTCTGAGTCACTAACACATCCCTGTGTTAGTAATGATAGAATACCAGAGGTCGTTACTGATTAAAATGGACAAGAATCCATCTTACGATCATGTCTTCCCTATTATGAAGCTGTACCAAGAAGCTATTTTACATCCAAGGGAAGAGAAAGTATGGGAACATCCACCTGTAAACTCTCCACAGGACACAGCTTCCCATGGTACATTAGAGGAGGTACTGGACTGGCTCTGTGTTATGTCATCTGGCTTGACTGCTGGTTTGTATCTTCCTCCATGAGTTACACTTGAACCTAATTTCAGCCTTTGTGTCATGCAGGTACTTAATCTTTTGAGGATGAAGTAAACATAAGTCATCATTTATGAAGTCTTTGGGAAATCTCAGAAATGACAGGTGGTCCCTGCACACATGGGTGAGGATTGCCCCAGTTATGGGTACTGTCCAGCACCTCCATGCTACCTGATTCCTTTTCAAAGCAACTCCCAAGCTGCCAGAACAGCAGAATAGCTCCCTCCTCTCCCTTGTCTGTCAGCAGGTCATGTGTGTCCCCAAATACTTTCTGCTTGTTATGCTAAGACAGGGATATCACGAAAGATGGCAGACTCCACGTGCCCAGGTAAATATATATGGTGTGAATCCCGGATCCCATCTCCTTAATCTCTCCTCCTGCCTTCCTGAGACAACAAACAACACATATGATGCTGAGTGCAATCTTTTATTGAGCTGGGTAGAAGCTTCCATGTGGGCTGTGCACAAAGGGAAGAAAGAAACAGGGAGAGGCGGGTAGGTGAGTCTTGAAGAAGCCTCCTCTACTGGTCTCCTGGTGTTGCAGGGCCAGGGCTCTCATCTGAAGATTGGTGCACTACAAAGAAGGTGTGCTAATTAAGGGTGGTTGGAGTGGCCCAGACTTGGACAGACTCTCAGGTACTTTGACAACTGTAATTTTTCACAGAGATTTCGTGCTCCCAGGGCACACTGTGGACCTGGAAGTTGCATATTTCTCTCTACAAAGGGGAAGAGAGAGGGACAGTCAGTGTGTGTTACAGTTCAAAGGGATAGGATCTAGCCATGAGATGCCATGAATGAGGGTGCAAATTGATGGACTTGAGACTTTTGGTCTTCGATGCTCCTGCTGAGTACTGAAACACTCAGTCCAAGTCTATAGTTTATCACCCCTTCCACTGCTACAATCCACCAGGAGGCCTGTGTCCCTTTTCCCAGCTCAGAAATTACCATGTCCTTATGCCCAGCACAGCCCAGTAAGGAGCAGCTGTGCAATTATACAGGAGCCCTAGAGGGGCAGGTAGGTGACAGATGCTCATTGTTACCCAGCTCACTCTCCTTCAGCACAAGGGTCAGAGGTAGGAGTGGGGTTGTATGAAACACACCAGAAAGGGGAGTGGGGACCAGTAGCAAGGGGAGTCCTGCTACAACCCAAATCCAGGATATAAGAAGAACCAGCCTGATCAAGAGAGAGGCTGAAACAGGGGTTGCCCCTAAGGGTTATGGCTACCTATAGAGCTCTGATCCATTCAGTGTGACTCTGGAATAGGGGATAGGTTGGGATCCATCTGAGCTTCTTATCCCTCCCAGGGTCCCCACAGCAACTAGCACCTCATGTCCAGCACTCCAACTCTGGGAGATTTTCTATGTGCATCTATTCACGAACTACCACTCTTGCCCACATGTACACACATTCACCTCCCCACACACGTGCACACATGCACCAGTCTACATGTACCAAAACACTTGCACATTTACTCTCCTCACACATGCACATAAGCACACAGGCTTTCACAATCGTCTGCTCCATGACTGGTCCATGGCCACATCAGGCTCATACCTTCTGCTGATCTGGATGTTCACTGAAGGGACAGTCAGACAGTTCAGACTGGGATTTGGTACATGTTGTTCTACCTATTTCAATTTTCAAGTAGTACAGTATTCCAGCAACGACCTAGAGTGAAAAAGTGGGATTCATGTACAACACTGTGGTCAAGTTCACATGCAAGGAGTTAATTTGAGTCTGGGTTCTTTTCTGCATTCCTGAGCTGACAAAACTATCACCCATGGAGCATACAGCCATCCCTTCAGAAGGGCTGGCTGCAAGATCCACTGCAACTTAATTTTTTCTGAGCAACTCTTACAAGGGCTCACCTGCTGCAAAGTAAGAAGAGAATCAGGAAAATAGTGGGCAGGGACTAACCCCCTTCACTGGACTCAGGAAAAGAAATCACAGTGCCAGGAGCCATCAGACTGGAGGGAAATGAACAGCTCCCTGTTCCAGGACAGCAGGGCTGGTCTGAGCACAACACCAAGGCTCTGGGGCCCCAGCACAGAACTACTAAATCATGCTGCCTTTGGTTCATAGGCAGGGATACTGGCCTATTGTCTGAAGGCTATGGTCTGATGATTAAACTCCAACAAAACTACAGTCTCCAGTGCTCAGCCCATAGCAAATCCATTCACTCCACTTGCACAATCTTCCTATTCCCTAATTCCACAGCAGGACATGTGGTGCTTCACACACATCATTATTTCATGACACTAAGGAAGTCTGCCCCTCAAACGCCCCCTCCTTCAATGTGATTCCTGATGGGACTATTTCTCATGTGTGTTATACACCTGAGTGTCTTACATTGACATTAAAGAATAAAATTTAACCCTTTTTTCTGCACAGGTTAACCCAGACCCAGTTTTTCAGATATAAGAACAAACACAGGGCAAGGGATAGGTCTAGGGCTCTACAACTTGCTCCCAGGAACCTGAAACAAAAGGTACTGATTTCCCATTTATAAAGTAAGAGTCATGGATTAATTGCCTATAATGTCCTATGACTCCCTCCAAGTTAGTGTCACACTTGAGAGGTGCACAGGCCGGCAATGACCATAGCATACATGAAGTGTATGCCATGTCCAAAGGAGGTGATGACAGATGATGGCTGCAGCAGGAGAAATGGGGAAGGTCTCTATTCACCTGAATTTTGATCAGGAGACAGAAAGGAGCTGTCCTCATGGGTGTGCTGCATACCATTTTTTTACTGTGTTGCTGTGTGCTGCTCTGCATTGTGACTCTGGCCATCTGCTCTAAATTCCCGTCTTCCTTCAGAGTCAGATTTGGAGCCTGGCAGCCTGGTTTCATGCCTCCTGGCTAACTTCCCTCCTTCTCTGTTGAGGGCTAACTCCTCACTGACTGCCACAGTCATGGTTCTGGGTGCTCCTTTCTACCAAGCAGGTACTCAATTGCCCAGAACTCAAGGTGGTATCCCCTAGAAGTTGCTACCAAGGAATTCTCCCGGGCTGCTAACAGAGGAAGTAAGCATCTTTAAGGACATGTTGGTGGCTCCTGCTGTGAGGATTTCTGGAGGGGACCTGCCCCATGATCTGTATCTAATCTTGGTGACACAACAGGTCAATCCAAACTGAGCAATAGTTCACACAATCAGGTGTCACTTAACGATGGCCACACAGTCTGGGAAAAATGTCATTATGGTAATTCATGGTGTGGACAACACAAAGGACATAAGCTAAGATGACTACAATGTCACTAGGTGACATCCTCTTCTGGGGTCCCCTTCATCCATGGAGTTCATCCCTCACCCACACCTCATCATTACTACAACAAAACTGGCTGGATACTTTTAAGCACCAAAGTCTTGAAAATAGCAGGATGTGCCCCTGATGGAAAGTGTCTGAGGACTTGAGTGGCAAGTTCAGCCCATGCAGAGTGTCCATGAATGAATGCCAACAAATCCAGTGAGTCTGTGGTGAGGTAATTATGAGTGGTCATGTCTACTCCTGATTTTCAGCTGGTGTCTGGGGTGTGTAGAGTGAATGACCTTGTTTGCAAGAAATGTACACCAAAGTTTTACTCTCGAAATGTTCAGAAAAATGAATGGTCATAAACATACAGGTCCAGATTCACATGTATGTAGATAGAGGCAGAACTAGTAAATATAGTCAGGCATGAACATTGGAAGTGTGGGTAGAAAGAGTATAAAAATGCCGTGGTTTACTGCTGCAGGTGCTCTGCAACCCTGAACTTGTGTCAGAATAAGAACTGAAAGGGTAAAAGTGCTGAAAGATCACTTAATGAAAGAAGCCATGTTTGAAGTCTGTTTCTCCTATGCTGGACAGATAGTTAATAGTTGACACAGACACAGAAGCCCTAAACCTGACCTTGACCTGGTCCCTTGGTGCCTCTGGTCTGTTGGCTCTTGGAAACAGTCTAAAGAGCCAGATGCCCACCTGCCGTGCCTGGACTGGTTCCAGAAAAATTGGTGGGGACAGAACCTAGGCCAGGATTGCCAAGGATGTCAGGGCAACAGAAAATTACCAAGGGCATGAGAAACATGAGTATGTTCAAGTTCTGTACCCATCCAAACCACACCAGATAACGTTCATCATAACCCCAGTGTTGTTTTGAGGAATGTAGCCCAGGGAGGGGAGTAAGGATGGAATAAGACTGTGCAATGCCACTGGGCAAACCCACCCATATTAGGCCCTTGGGATGTGCTCACACCTGCTGCTTGGCGCTCATCACTCTCACTGCTCGGCTGGCATACAGGTCATCATTTGCATCATTGTAAAATTGGAGGACAAAGTCAATCACCTGCTGCACCTCCTCATCATTGACGTTGGCCTCCTCAATGCCACCCATCATAGAGTCTGAAATTGCCACAGGGCTCAGGACCAGGGCTGTGGCTAAAGTGGCCAGCAGGAGTCGCAGGATCCAGTCCATGGTGAGCTGGGAAGCAGAGCTGGAGCTATATCTGGATCTGCACCAGGGCAGAGACCTAATCAAGCACAGCCAGTACTGCCCTGCTTTTATCCTGCTGGGAATAAAAGACCTGGCAGCCACCTACTCCAGGCTATTCCTTGTATGGGCAAACCTGTGCCCCCACTCCAATCCTTTCAGCTCCTCCTTTCCTGTTAATTTTGGGCACTCCTCTCCCAAGTCCTGGCCCTTCCTTTTTCCTGTGTTTCTTTCTCCCTTCCCACTTCACCAGCTCAGCACCTCCCCAGAGGACCCACCTTTGCAAGCTTGAATCATCCTGCTTTCATCAAAATTGTCCATTACCTTTCTCTGCCCATGAAAAGCTTGTGACCTTGACTTCTATGTCTGCAGAAAAGGGGAAAGGAGAAAAATTTGGTTTCCTTTAGTCCTTGAGGTCAGGGGCACCTGTGAAGTCTGGGTCAAGGTCCAGGAATCCTCTGCACAGGTTTGGAGGAGACTCAGACCTTGCCTTTCTCTGGAGACCTTCTTTTAGAAACTGAATTCAATTAATCTTCATTCGGGAAAAGAATAAGAGTTATTTTTCAGAACTCATGCTTTGTTAAAGAAAACTTTCATGGGCTTTTCTCTTAGCCAGACCATCTAGGACTTGGAGTAGGAGCAGAGTGACGGAGCCCTGGATATGACATTACAGCTACTGCCTTTGTATGCTTTAAAATCTTCCAGTAGACAAAAACAAAAAGCAAAAAGAAACAGGTGAAAGAATTTTAATAATGTTTTATTTAACCTAATATATCAAATATCATTTCAACATACAGGAACAGTTCTCAACCTGAGAGTTTAAATTCCTTTGCATGTATGTACTCAGTCTGGAATCCTGTGCTCATTTTTAACATTTCAGGCAAAAGTCCACTAGATTAGACCAATTTTCAGCATAGTGGTTGCTGTGCACTGCATATCCCAGCTTCAAGGGTAGGAGGGGCACAGCAGAGGAGGGGTGGCAGGACCAGTAATAACCTCAAAGAATTATAAGTGCTCATTTGGAAGTGTGATAGATAGGGCAGGAGAAGCAGACGGCTACCACTGGACGCTGGTTAGAAGGTCCCATTGGGACCTGAAAGGGCAAGAGTGCCTTCCTAGACTATGGAAACAGCTCCTGGCAGAGGGAACAATCAGATACTTATATTTAACACTTGTCCACTTGATGAGTTGTCCATGGGCTTGATTCTACCTCCCTGCCCCAAAATATAAGTAAAGACTCAAAGATCAAGACACACCCATAATCTTGGCATTTCTTATGAACTGACAGCATCACTCAAGATAAACAAATGGAAATTTCAGAGGAATTGTATTACTAGACACGCCTGCACCTGTGATTGCTCAGTCATGACTTTAACCTCTGGCTTTCACACCAGCAAAGGAGACTTAGGCTCTTGCCAAGACTCAGCACAGATTTTTCTAGGTTTCATAGTTGCAAGAAATAGCTAATGAGTACATAATTTTAACAAACAAATTTTAACAAAAATTGCTCTTGAAATGGTGTTGAAAACCTTGAAGTACTCAGGAAAGATAGGCTAAGGGCCACAAAGTCAGGATCATGCCCATACTGACCTGGTGGAGACAACTCTTCTGGCTGAAGGTGAAAATCCCATGCTATACATTAGGTACTTCTCTTAGAAACTTAGCCACAGACTTCCAAACCCTTCATGGGAGCTGCCCTGGCTACCATCATCAACAAAATGGATTCCAAGTGGAACCTTCACTTCACATTACTGGTTTCCTGTAACTTGAGGGCAGGTGCCTGATTGGTGGAGGCCACGTGTCTTGTGACTGTGGGATACCTACAATGGAGGCTGGGATTCCACACTTATGTAATAGGAGCCAGATTCTGCCACAGTTGACACAGGAGGGCTGTAAGACTAGGCCCCTGTAACTCCACCAGTTACCTCCTCTAATCTTATTTTTCATTTCTAGAGAAGATGCAAATATTGGGCTTAAGACTGGTCTTAAGAGCATTTGAATTCATTAAAATGAAGCAGGAAAAATAATAATGACTTTTGAGTACAAATGTGGATTCACCTCCATCCATCAATCCTCTGCTTCCTGCTCTGTGAGCTCAGTTTCTTCAGGTGCAGCTCCGAAAGCAAATGTTGGTCTTTAGGCATTTGATTAGGGCAGAGCCCTGTGAGGATCCAGGAAGGGGTGGTGAGAAATCAGGATAGACAAGTAGAAGCACAATATTAGGCAACATCAGAAGTCTCAGAGTCATCCTGATGGTGTTGGGAAATCTGGAGCATCACTTATACCTCATCCGTCCTAAGAAAGGGCTTTCCTATGTCTTCACTGTCACCCAGAGAACAATGGACACCTTGGGGATGTAATCTCCAAGCCACTTATGGCACTGAGCTCTTGCTGTGCGGTAGCCTGATGGCAAAACTCCAAGGCTGCTACAGTGTAGTTTTTAGAGTCAAAGCTGGTACATAGCACACAATAGCTGTGAAAAAATTCCCTGGAATAACCATGGGACATTACCATGTTCAGTCACCTGGTCCACCAGAGGACTTTGAATCTTCTGCGTAACCACCATTACCAGATGGTCCACCATCCGAACCCAGAGTAACTCCACTTCCACTAGACTTTTCTCCAAGGTGCCCACTCCAGCCATATAGTCACACAGAGAATGATGGACACCAGATGCCATCAGTCCAGTTTCTGTTTTATTAAGAATGAAGGTGAAGCATGGAAAATTACATCACTTATCAACAGGGAACTAAATGCTGTAGAAGATATAAGCATACTCTTTAATGGCAAAACTATATGTAAAATGCAGTCATGGTGGTACATATCCACTACCCCAGCACTTAAGAAAGCAGAGGCAGAAGGAGTTTGAGCTCAGGCTGAGATACACAGGGAGACTCTATCTCAAAGAAAGAGGCCTGTGGATGTAGCTCAGTGGTAAAGTTCTTGTCTAACATGAATATTACCCTGGATTCAAACCTCAGCCTTGTATGGAAATAAAAGAAAGAAAAAAGAAGACTGTATTTAAGCCTATTAAATGAAAAATTTTCTAAAATATATAATATCTTTATCTCCTTACTGGACTAAAGTTTTTTTGAGTATTCTCAATGTTTTCTTCAGAATTTGAGACCATAACTACACACATGAAGTGTTGCACTCTTTTATTACAGGTCAACATAATTACAGTGCACAAAGATGCACAACTTAGGCTCACAGTCCTATTATTACTGTACTTGTTCATCCTTAAAGTGGTCTGTAGCATTTTCTGTCATCTCCACACCCTGCACTGTCAACACGTGCCACTAGTGGTGTCTTCCTTTGCTAGTAGCTTCAAGCTTATGTTCTAAGAATTATGATAAATTTCTAATCTGTGTTCGTTTTTTTTTTGATACAGGGGGTCTTGCTGTGTGCTCTGTGGTCCAGACTGGCCTGGAGTTTACTGTGTTTCCCAGAATGGCCTGTAACTCATCCTTCCATGTGCTTGTGTTACAGATATGTACCACCATGCTTGGTACTTCCAGTCTGTCTTTGATTAGAAGTTGCTTCAACCTGAGCAAAGTACAACTTGATGGGTAAACTGCATCATCAGAAATGCATGACATTCAAGTCTGCTTCCTACCTCTGCTCAGACTTCCAATCCTTAATCCGGTTTATGCTTCAATCTGAAGTGTTAGACTTGAAAACCAAGTTTTAGACATGAGGATGCTGATACCAGATGTAATTTTTATACTGAGAACTGCTGTTAAGGCCCAAGATCTAAATCTTCCCTCAGATAACAAGATCTTGTTATTGAGGACAATAAATTTGGTGGGAAAAAAGATATTTATTCTATATTGTGATAAAGGAAAAAGAAACAGGAAAGGCCATAATTCCACAGTTCAACATATTATAAACACACCTCATGTGTCAAGTTTTAAAACTAAAAGTGACTTTTATAAGGGTCTCTGTGGCTTCACACAACAATATATTTTCAGTGTCTAAGTTCAAATTCCACTACCTGAGAACAAAATAGATACAAAAGCAAGGAAGAATAATGTTTAACTTCAAATTTAAGCTCCTTCATTTGGTCAATATGACAGACCTGTCAGCTGAATCATCTGCCCTGTACCTAGCAGATTTGTTTGTTTAGTTCTGACTGAAGCCCTTACTTAACAAGAATTGAGGCCTAGCCAGAATGTGTGACCAGCAGTCTGATGCTGGCCTATGTCATAATACTCCAATAAGCTATTGCCAGAAACATCATCACAGAATAATGTGGGTTTCCTGAATACAGGTCTTAACCACCAAAGTATGGCCTTGTTTTTATCTGATGAAGCAGAGACAAAATAAAACAACAACAACAACAAAAAAAAAAACATAGCTACTTCTGGATTTACTACAAAATTTTTCTCCTGTGAACACTGTTAGGAAAACAGACAACAGAGGATGAGATGTTCCATAAACTTAGCTGGTAAAGCAACAACAGAGTTTGAGACAACTGACTCCAAATTTGAAGGACATTTCACTGTGGGTAAAATGGTACCAAATGGCATCCCATGCTATAGAGGAAACTTCCAGTGAAGGCAAATCAATCAATGGGACAAGTGTCATTGTTGCCCATTTTAGGGAATTGCCACAGCCATTCCAACCTTTAACAACCATCACCCTAATCAGTCAAGAGCCACTAACCTCCAGGCAAGACCCTCAGTGTGTAAACAGTTACAACTCTCCAAAAATTCTGATGAAACAGAAATTTTTAGCAATAAAGTATCTTAAATTTAAGTTTTGTATTGTTTTGAGGAAACCATTTTGTGCACTTCATAGGCTACATTAGAATTGGAACATAACTTTTGTAAGCAATTGGAAACCAGAATATTCTTTTAGTATGATATTTGCATTATGTTGGTGGTGAAGGAAAATATCTGCAATTTATCTGTACATACTTTATTAAATTACCCTGTAACATTTTATTGTGTGGGTATTCTACATTCTGTTTTTTTGTGAAATTATTGATGGATATTTGAAGTTTTTTATTTGGAATAATATTATTATGAACAGTCAAGAAACATCATGGGACTGTGGGTCTGAGATGAGTTTCTGTGTCCTCTCTATCATGGAGGACAGGGGAGAACAGGGTGCTAAAAACCCACCTTGGCTTGGCAGAAAAGTTGGATTACAGCTTCCCATAGCCAAGATGATCAGAAGAAGGAATTAGGTCAAGCTATGCTGGTGTAGAGATTCACATGATGTAACTGGCTGCCCTCCTTGTCTATAGACTTCTTTCTCAATTGGTGTAAGTGGCCCAGAGCTCAAACCTTCTCACATTCATGCACAACATGGACATTAAGTATTCCTAATCCAACATCTAATCAGGAAAAAATTGGTGACTGCAGCCCATGAAGAGTGTCCATGTGTGAAAGCCAGCAAATTCAGCGAGTCTGTGGTGATATAATTGTGTGTGTGAAATGGAATTTGGGTGTGTAGGGGGAATGTGCTCATTTGCATGATATGTACACAAAAGTGTTACTCTCAAAACATTCAAAAAACTAATCCATACAGATCCATATTCACATGTGCATGGGGAGAGGAAGAATGAGTAGATATATCCAGCAATGAACACTGGAGGGATAAGGTGAAGGAGTTACAGAGATGCTTAGGACTAGTGCTGCAGCTGCTCTGTAACCCTGAACTTGTGTCATAATAAGAACTTAAAAGGAAAATGTGCTGAAAGATCACTTAGTGAAGGCAACCTTACGTGAAATCTCTCTCTCTCCTGTGTGGACATTTAGTTAATAGTTTACAGTGACACATGAGTCAGAAGCCTGACGTTGCCTCTGGTCTGCTTGTTCTTGGAAACAGCCTAAGGAGCCAGATGCCCACCTGCTGTGCCTGTACTGATTCCAGAAAATACCAGTGTGGACAGACCCTAAGCCAGGATTGCTAAGGATCGCAGTGACAGAAAATTTCCAAGGGCATGGCTGTGTGAGAAACATGGTTATGTTCATGTCTTGTACCCTCCAATCCACATCAGATCATATTCTTCAAGGCAAACCCAGTGTTTTCTGGAGGGAGGACAGGGTGGTTTCCCAGGGGGAGGAGTGAGGGTGAGATAAAGACTGAGAAATGCCACAGGGGAAATCCACCCCCATCAGGCCCCTGGGGTATGCTCACATTGCCTATTGGCATGCACACTCACACTGCTCAGGTCTGTACAGGTCATCGTTCTCGTCACTGCAAAATTTTAAGATGAAGTTCAGCACCTGTTGCACCTCCTTGTCATTGAGGTCGGCCTCCTCAAAGCTGTCCATATACAGCCTGAGTTGGCACAGGGCTCATGGCCAGGACTATGGCCAAGATGACCAGCTGGAGTCACAAGATCCAGACCACACTGACAGGGAGGCAGGGCTGGAGTTAGAGCTGGAGCTGCACCAGGGCAGAGACCTAATCCAGCACATCCAGTACAATCCTGCCTTTATCCTTCTGGGTATTAAATACCTGGTGGCTTCCCTACACCACTCCAGTATACTCTTTCCCTTGGCACACTCCCATCCCCTAACCAGTCCTTTCAGATCCTTCTATTCTGCAGACTTTGGGCCCTCCTCTCCTCAGTCCTAACTTTTCCTCCTTCATATTTCTCTCTCTCCCTTTCTGCTCCACTAGCTCAGCCTCTCTCCATAGGTCAGATCTTTGCAAGCTTGGCACAACCTGGTCTCTGCAAATGTGTACATTACCTTCATCTGGACCTGAAAAGCCAGGTACCACTATGTCTGCAGGAAAGGGTAAAAGAGAAATTAATCTTCCTGTGGTCCTTGGAGGTCACAGGCATCTGTGAACTCTGGTTCAAGTTGCAGGAATCCTCTTCACAGGTATAACTGCAGAATAACTTTGGGGGAGACCCAGGCCATACCCTTTTCTGAAGACCTTTTTGGCAAACAGAAGTGAATTAACTTTATTTTTCAAAAGAACAAAACCATTATTTTTTCAGGACTTATCATTGATTAAAGAAATCTTTCATGGGAACAAGTAGGACCTGGAGGTGGAGCACAGTTATTAAGCTCTGGACTTGACATTGCAGCCACTGCCCATGTATAATTTTCAATCTTCCAGTAGACACAATTAAAAAGCAAAAGGTACATGTGGAAGAATATTACTAATGTTTTATTTAACCTAATATATCAAATGTCATTTCAACATATAGGAATAATTCTCAAGTTGATAGTTTATATTCTTTTGTATATATGTACTAAGTCTGGAATTCTGTGCTCATTTGGAGCATTTCAGGCAGGAGAGGCAGATGTGTACTGCTAGACACTGGTTAGAAAGTCCCATTGGGACCTACAAGGTCAAGAGTTTCTTCCTAGATACAGAAACAGCTCCTGGCAGAGGGAACAACCAGCTACTTGTATGTAACACTTGTCTGATTGCTGAGTTGTCCATGGGCTTGACTCCCCCTTGCCCAGGAACTAAGTAATCACTCAAAGATCAAGGCATGACTAGATCCTTGGCATTTCTTATAAACTGACAGCATCACTCAGATAAATAAGCACACATAGTTCAGAGCAATTGTGTTACTATAAGACCCTGTACCTATGACTGCCCAGCCATGAGTCCAGCCTTTCCCACTCTGAACGTTGGGTTTTTCTCTTAGAAACTCAACTACAGATTTCCAGACCCTTCATGGGAGGTGTCCTGTGTACTACCATCAACAAAATGGTGTCCAAGTTGACTTTCCAATTCACATTACAGATTTCCTAGAGCTTGAGGGCAGGTGCCTGATTGGCACAGCCAGTGTGGCTTGTGACTATTGGATAGTTACAAAGAAGGTTGGAATTCCACTCTTATGTATTAGGAGCCAGATTCTGCCACAACTGACACAGGAGGGCTGTAATGCTAGGCCCTTGCAACCTCCACCAGTTACCTCAAACTTTCCATTGGTAAAAAATGCAGTATCTGCAAAACATACTAAGAAGCTACAAAAAAATGAGGTATTCTTGTGTGTTTTCTTGTCCTTCATACTCTAGTGATAGAATCATTATAAATCTCCCATCTAAGGATGATTATGTTGCCCAGGAAGATCATCTCAAAAGAGTAAGAAGCATGATGTAGTTCCATTAATGGGCTGAACCGGCCTAATGTGTTTCAAAAACCATGATTTAAAGTGTTGTAACATGTCAATGTTAAAACCAGAGGGAAACCTGATAGTAAATCAGGAAAAATAGACTTTAGTGAAATATGTAGAATGAGATATATGAAGGCCACCCAGAGGAAATATTTTGTAGTAAATCCAGAAGTGGCTGTGGTTTTGCTTTGTTTTATTTTGTGTCTGCTTCATCAGAGGAAAACAGTAACACACTTTGGAGGTAAGTCCTGTATTTAAGAAACCCACAATACCCTGTGATAATGTTTCTGTCCATATTTCATTGGACTGTGATGACATAGACCAGTCTCATACTGCTGGGGACATATCCTACAGGTACCTCAATTCTTGTCAAGTAAATGCTTCACTCAGTGCTAAACAAAGAAACACATAAAAAAACAAATCTACTGGATTCATGGCAGATGATCCAGCTGACAGATCTGTCATATTGGTTGAATGAAGAAGCTGAATTTTAAAGTTTAGCAAGATCTTCCTTGATTTTTCATCTATTTGTCTGTCAGGAGATGAAATTTGAACTTAGACACTGAAAATATATTGTTATCTGAATCCCCAGAAGCCCTCATAAAACTCATTTTTATTTTTAAAAGTTGACAGATGAGCTTTATTTCTAGTATGCTGAACTGTGGATTTATGACCTTTCCTGACTCTTTTTCATTTATCACATTATAGAATAAATATCCTTATTTTCCCATCCAATTTATTGTCCTAAATAATAAGTTTTTGTCAACTTGGGGAAGATCTAGGTCTTGGGCATTTACTGTAGTTCTCAGTATAAAAATTACATCTGGTATCAGCATCCTCATATCTAGAACTCAATGCTCAAGTCTAAAGCTTCAGATTGAAGCATAACCCAGGAGAAGGCAAAGAAGTCTGAGCAGAGGTGAGAAGCAGCAGGAATGTCATGCATTGCTAATGATGCAGTTTATCCATCAGGTTGTCCCTTGCTCAAGTAGGGGCAACTTCTAATTCAAAGACAGAGTAGGAGTATCCAGAGTTGTGGTATATGCCACCATTTGGAAGGATGAGTTTAAGTCAATTCTTGGATACAGAGCAAAGCTCCAAGCCGTTCTAGACCACAGAGAAAATAGCAAGACCCTGTCTCAAAAAAAAGACAGATTAGAAATTTATCATAGATCTTAGAACATAAGCTTGAGGCTAACTAGAAAGGAATATACCACTACCAGCATGTGTTGACAGTGCAGGGTGTGGAGATGCCAGAAAATGTTAGAAACCACTTCAAGGATGAACAAGTACAGAAATAGAAATAATAGGACTGTGAGTCCAAGATGCAGTACCTTCTTGTTTCTTTATAGGCTCTAAGTGTGTTGTCTATAAAGAAGTATTGTCCTTTGATAATACTAAACAACACTTGGTGTGTGGTTATGGTCTCAAGTTCTCAGGAAAGCATTTAGTGTACTCAGAAAACTTTAGTTGAGTAAGAAAATATGTATAGAACATATTTTTAAATATTCTTTTAATAGCCTAAATACAGTCTTTGTTTTTCTTTCTTATTTTTCCAAACAGTGGTGAGGTTTCAACCCTGAGCCACATGCATGCCAGGCAAGAACTCTGCCATTGAGCTACATCCCCAGGCTTTGTTTTTTGAGATAGAGTCTCCCTATGTAGCTCAGCCTGGCCTCAATCTCGTGACCCTTCTACCTTTTAAGTGTAGGGGTTTGGGGCCTGTACCACCATGCCTGCATTTTACATACAGTTTTGTCATTAAAAAATATTCTCATGTCTTTAAATTATTTAGTTAACTGCTGAAAGTGGATGTAATTTTTAATGATTCAACCTCAAACTTAATAGAAAAGAAACTAGACTTATGGCATTGGTGTCCATAGTTCTTTGTGTGACTATGTGGCTGGAGTGGGATCCTTGCGGGACAAGCTAGTGGAAGCGGACTTACACTGTATTCCAATGGTGGACCATCTGGTGATGGTAGTGAGTCAGAAGAGTCAAAGTGCTCTGGTGCAACAGACTGAATGTGGAAATGTCCCATGGTAATTCCTGGGACCTCTCTCACAGCTGCTGTGTGCTTTGTGCCAGCTTTGACTCTATCAACTGCACTTGTAGCAGCCTTGGAGATTTGCCATCAGGGCACTGCATGGCAAGATCTCAGTGCCAGTAGTGGCTTGGAGATCATTTACCAGAGGTCACTATTGGTTCCTGTGTGACAGTGCAGATGTGGAAAAGCCCTTCCTGCCAAGGAGAAGGGGTAAGTGATTCTCCAGAGCACCTAGCACCATCAGGCTGAGCCTGAAACTCTGCCTGACCATGCATGTTATTGTGCTTCTACTTGTCTTTCATGCTTCTTGCCACCTGTTCTTGGATCATCACAGGGCTCTGCCCTTATCAAATGACTGCAGACCAATATTCACCTTTACAGCTTCACCTGAAGTATTGATCTCACACGGGGGACAAGCAGAGGACAGATGCATAGAGTTAGATCCACATTTGTACTCAAAAGTCAGAGTTCTACTTGCTGCTTCATTTTAATTTATTCAAACTTCCTGAAGACTAGTCTTAAGCCCAATGTTTTAATTTTCTCTAGAAAGGAAAGAAAAGATTGGAGGAAGTAACTTGTGGTGGTTTCAGGGGCCTGGCCTTATAGCCTACCTATGTCAATTGAGGCAGAACCTGGCTCCCATTACATAGATGGAGAATCCCAGACTTCTTTGTAGCTATCCCACAGTGAAAAGACACATGGCCTCTTCCAATCAGGCCCCTGCCCTCAAGTTACAGGAAATCAATAATGAAAAGTGCAAAGTCCACTTGGAATCCTTATTGTTGATAGTGGTAGACAACACAGCTCCCATGAAGGGTCTGGAAATGTGTGGCTGAATTTCTAAGAGAAGCAACCAATGTTCACTGTCAGTGTTGGCATGGACCTGACTGACCTGCTAGCCTATCTTTCCTGTCTCCTTCAAGCTTTTCAGCACCATTTCAACAGCAATTTTTGTTAAAATCTGTTTGATCAAATTATGTACTCCTTAGCAATTTCTTGCAATTATGAAACCTAGGGAAAGCTGTGCTGAGTCTTGGTGAGAGCCCAAGCCCCCTTTGTATTGCTGTGGACCCGAGGCTAGACTCATGGCTGAGCAATCACAGGTACAGGACCTTCTAGTAATACACTTCCTCTGAACTTGGCCTGTTTATTTATCTTGAGTGATGCTGTCAGTTCATAAGAAATGCCAATAATCTGGTCATGCCTTGATCTTTGAGTGTGTACTTAGTTCCTTGCAAACAGGTGGGTAGAATCAATCCCATGGACAACTCAGGAAATGGAGAAGTGTTACATAAAATTATCTGGTTGTTCCTTCTTCCTGGAGCTGTTTAATAGCCTAGAAAGGAACTCTTGCCCTTTGAGTTCTCCAAAAGACCTTCTAACCAGTGTTAAGACATACCCAGTTCCCTCTCCTGCCCCTTCAATCACACTTCCAACAGAATACTTATAATTTTTTCATGTTATTATTGGTCCCACCACCTCTTTTCCAACTTGCCCCACACACATCCTGAATCGGGTCTACGCAGTGCACAGCCTCCACTATATGTGGCATTGGGGAGCTGAAAAGAGAGCTTGTCTAGTGCACATCTACATGAAATGCTACTAATGAGCACAGGATTCCAGACTTAGTACATACATACAAAGCAATATAAACTATCAGGTTGAGAAATATTACCATATGTTGAAATGACATTTGATATGTTGGGTTAAATGAAACATTTATTAAAATTCTTTCACCTATTTCTTTTTACTTTTCGATTGTGTCTAATGGAAGATTTAAAATTATACATAGACAGTAGCCACAATGTCAATTCCAAGGCTCACTCACTGTGCTCCACTTCCATGGCCAGGGAAAAGCCCATGAAAATTTCTTTAGTGAATAATGAATCCTGAAAAAATAACCCTTTTTTCTTTATTCAAATTAAGTTGAATTCACTCCTTTTTGCCAAAGAATGTTCCCAGACAAAGCAAGGCCTGGGTCTCCCCCAAATTTATTCTGCAATTGAACATGCACAATAGATTCCTGGACATTGATCCAGAGTTCATAGGTTTCCCTGACCTCCAAGGATTACAGGAAACCGAATTTCTCTCTTCACTTTTTCTGCAGAGATAAGAGTCAAGAGAAAAGTAATGGACACCTTTGCTGAGACAGGGGTGACACAAGATTTGAAAGGTGGGAACTTTGGGGAGGTTTTGAGCTGGGACAGTGGGAAAGGAGAGAGACTAATACCAGAAAGATGAAGGGCCAGGACTGGTGAGAATGGGCCCAAAATCCACAGGAGAGGAGGATCTGAAAGGACTGGAGTGGGAGTAGAGGTTTGCCCAGGAAAGGAGGAGCCTTGACTGGGGTGGGGAGGCTCCCAGGTCCTTTGTTCCCAGTGGAATACAATCAGGGCCATACTCGATGTGCAGGATTAGGTCTCTGACCTGGTGCATCTCCAGCTCTAGCTCCAGCCCTGCCTCCCATCTCACCATGGTCTGGATCCTGCAAATCCTGCTGGCCACCTTGGCTATAGCCCTGGCCATGAGTCTTATGGCTAGCTCAAACTCTATGATGGGTGGCATTGAGGAGTTCAATGTTAATGACAAGGGGGTGCAGCAGGTGGTGGACTACTTCTTCAAAATTTACAATGGCAAGAACAATGACCAGTAGGCCAGCAGAGTAGTGTGAGGGATGCATGCTAAGAGGCAGGGGTGAGCACACCCCACAGTCTTGATATGGGTGTGTTTGCCTGTGGCATTGCTCAGTCCCTATCCCACCTCACTCCCCTACCTAGCCTACCTCCTTGGCCTCTCTCCAGACAATACTTGGCTTATCTTGAAGAACATCATCTGATGTGGTTTGGGTGGGTGCAGGATGTGAACATACCATTGTTTCCCATATAAGTAACCCCTTGGTATTTTCTGTCGCTCTGCCATCCTTGGCAATCCTAACCTAGGGTCTGTCCCACTAGATATTTCTGGAATCAGGCGGGGCACTGCAGGGGGGAATCTGACCTTAGTCTGTTTCCAGGAACCAGCAGACCAAGGCCCCAGGTCAAGGTCAGGCTTAGAGCTTGTGTGTTAGTGTAAACAATTAACTAAATGTTCAGCATAGGAGAAAGAGACTTCACCCAAGGCTGCCTTCACTAAGTGAACTTTCAGCAAGTTTCCCCCTTAAGTTCTTATTCTGACTCAAGTTTATGCTTGCAAACCAGCTGCAGCACTAGTGCACATCATCTCTGTAGCTCCTTATTTCATCCCTCCTGTGTTCATGTCTGGCCATAAGTATTCCTTATCCCTTTCTTTCTCCATACACTTGTGAATCTGGGTCTGTATGTTTATAAGCATTCATTATTCTGAACCTTTTGAAAATAAAACTTTGGTGTACATGTCTTAAAAATGAGGGCATTTTCCCTACACACCCAAGATTCCAGTTGAAAATCATGAGTAGACATGATCACTGAGAAATACCTCACCACAGACTCACTGGATTTGCTGCCATTCACACTTGGACACTCTGCATGGGCTGCCTCTGCATGGAGGATTGTCCTCAGCCTCCTTCAGTCAGGAGCACATCCTGCTATTTTCATGATATTAGTGCTTGGAAGGGTCCAGCCAGTTGTGGTGCAGTAATAATGCGTATCATGACGAGGTGTGGATCAGGGATGAACTCCATGCATAAAAGCGACCCATAAGAAGATGTCACCTAGTGACATTGCATTCATCTTAGTTTATGCCCTCTATGTCCTTCACACCATGATTACCATAATGACACACTTCCCAGATTGTGTCCCAATCGTTAAGTAACCACTGAATGCTTGAACTATTGCAAAGTTTGGATTGACATGGGGTTTCATCAAGATTAGATGCAGGTTATGGAGCAGGTCCCCTCCAGGAGTCTTCATAGCAGGAGCCACCAACCTGTTCTGAATTGCCTTGCTCCCTCTTCACAGCAAACTGGGAGTGTTCCTTGTGTGTGTCTCCCAAGTGTTTCCACCTAGAGATTAGTGGTCAGTGACCCTTGGCACTTGAGTATCTGCTGGGTACAAAAGACACCCAGAGCTCTGCCTTTGCCAGTCAGTGTGGAATAGACCCTCAACAGAGAAAGAGTGAAGTTATCCTGGAGTCATGAAACCTGGACTGCTAGGCCCCAGATTTGACCATAAAGGAGGAGTGGAATTTAGACCAGATGGCCAGAGGTTCAATGTAAAGAAATACATCACAACTTATTCACAAGAATGTTGTACAGCACCACATGTGGAGAGTTTTTTTTCTGTCTCCTGATCAAAATCCAGATGAACGGTAACCTGTCCCATTTCTCCTGCTGCAGACATCAGCTGTCTTCATACCCCTTAGACATGTCATACACTTCCTGTACACTATGTTCCTTGCCAGCCTGTGCATCCTCAAGTGTGGCCCTAACTTGGATGGAAGCATAGGACATTACATGCCATTGGGTCCATGAGGCTCACTGTACCAATGGGAAATCAATACATTTTTTTCCTGGTTCTATGCAGCAAGTGGTAAACCCTTAGTCACATCGCTCACTCTGTTCTTGTACACATTTCTGAAAAGCCAAGTCTGGGTTACCCTGTGCAGAAAAAGGGGTAAATTCTAGTCTTTCAGGTGTGTACCAGACTTGAGAAATAGTCCCATCAGCAATCACTTTGAAGAGAATATTTCCTCACTGGCATGAAATACCTATGTGTGTGGAGCATGCCACATTCTACTGTCTGTGTAAATGGAGGAAATTGGTTCTCTATGGGCTGTGTGCTGGGGACAGATGTTTACAGGAGTTTAATTATCATATCACAGCCTTCCTACAATGGGACAGTGTCCCTGTCTCAGTCACAGGAAGGAGAATTTAATAGTTATGCACTGGGGCCCAGAGCCTTGGTTTTCTGCTTAGACCAACCCTGCTCTCCTGGAATAGGGAGCTGTTTATCTGCCTCTGGTGGCTCCTGAACTGTGTCTTTCTGAGTCCAGTGAAGGGTGTTAGTTCATGGCTTCTGTGTTCTATTTTCCTGCTTCTCTTTTTACTTGGCATCAGGAGACATCTCATCAGACTTGCTAAGAAGGAAGGAAGTTGGAAGGGAACCTGTGGTCAGCCTTTCTAAAGGGACGGTTTGTGCTACATGGGTGACAGTTCTGTCATCTCAGGAATGCGGACGTGAACCCAAGTCACACAATATCTCTGTCATGTAAACTAAATGGATGCATATGAAATTTCTCACAGTGTTGGAAGTGAATCACACTCTTTTCATTCTAGGTCATGGCTGGAACACTCTCCTACATGAAAGTTGAACTAATTCAAACCACATGTACCAAGTCCCAGTCCAACCTGTCTGACTGTGCCCTCAATGAGCAGCCAGATCAGCAGAAGGTATGGGCCTGATGTGGGCCTTGGGCAAGTCATGCAGCAGTCATGCAGTGTGTGCTTATGTGAATATGGGAAGAGAGTAAATGTGCAAGTGTTTTGGTACATGTGGATTGGTGCAGGTATGCATATGTGTAGGAAGGTGAATGTGTGTATACCTGGGGAGAGAGTTGTGGTTCATTATAGATACACATAGAATACCTCCCATGGTTGGGATACTGCTTACCAGAGTGGAGGAGGTGGCTGCCAGGAGAGTACTGGGAGGGAGAAGAGGCTCAGATTAATTCCAGCCTATCCCTCTTTCCAGACTCACACTGAAGAGATCATAGGTCTCTAGGTGGCCAAAACCCTCATTGGCAACCAGTGTGTCAGACTTTCTCTTGATGGGACAGATTCTTGTGATATCATGGATCTGGTGACAGTAGGACTCCCCTTGCTACTTGTCCCCACTCAACTTTCAGGTATGTTTCCCATACCCTCCTCTTACCTCTGCCTCAGGTGTTGAAGGAGAGGAAGCTTGGAAGCAATGAGTGTCTGTCCCTTGCTTGCTGCTCTAAAACTCCTGCATACTTGCATACTGCTCCTTCGAGGTCTGTGCTGGGCAGGAGGATATGGTATTCCCTGATCTGGAGAAAGGGAAATAGCACACCTGGTGGACTTGAAGTAATGGATGGGGTGATAAACAGATACTACAGCATTGGACTGAATATCTCATGATTCAGCAGGGACAGGGAGCACCAACAGTCTCCCATCCATCATTTCTCACCCTCATTCATGGCATCTCATCGCTAGATGCTATCCATTTGAACTCTAAACCATCCTGACTGTCCCTCTCTCTTCCTTTTTGCAGAGAGAAATATGCAACTTCCAGGTACACAGTCAGCTATGGGAGCAGAAAATCTCCGTGGTAGATTACAGCTGTCACAGTGCCTGAAAGTTTGTCCCAGGATAATAACCCCTAATTAGCATGATTTCTTTGTATTGCTCCAATGTTCAGATGAGAGCCCTGGCCGTGCAACACCAGGACAACAGTCAGATGGTTTCCATAGGAGCATGCCTCTTCCCTGTTTCTGTCTTCTCTTTTTGCGCAGCCCACATAGATGGTTCTTCCCTGCTCAATAAAAGAGTGCATTCAGCGTCTTCTGTGTTGTTTCTTGTCTCAGAAGGGAAGGAGGAGGGATTGGGGCAGACAGGAGCTGGGAGCTGACACCACACATACAAATCTGGGCAAGTGGAGTCTGCCATCTTTTGTGATATCTGGGTCTCAGAGCACATAAAGAGCAGAAAGATGTTGGGTTCCCATGTATCCTCCTTACAGACACAGGAGAGGAGGGATCTGGTGTACTGCTCTGGTATCTCGGGAGGTGCTGTGAACAGTAGTCAGGTAGAATGGGGGTGCTGGAAAGTGCCCAGAATTTGGGCAAACCTCTCCCACATGTACAGAAGTGATCCAATTGCAGGGACCATCTGTCATTTCTGACATTCTGCAAAGACTATGTAAACAGGTTGGGATGGCTATAGAAATTTCCTAAAATAAGACAACAATGACATTTGTCCCGTTGACTGATTTTGTCTTTCCTGAAAGACTTTTCTATAGCACAGGATGTTGTTTAACACCATTTTACCCACAGTAGAACGTCTTTCAAAATTGGAGTCAGTCTTCTCAAACTCTGCTGCCTGCCATTTTACCAGCTAAATTGATGACACATCTCATCCTCTCTTGTCTGCTGCCCTAACAGTGCTCACAGCATCTTCATCAGGAGATTCTGTTCCAAGAATTCACTTCCTTGTGAATCTAGAAGAAATAACTTCTTATTTCTTCTTGTTCCATGGTGATCAGGTCTTTGCCTTTTGGCTGTATTAGTTTTGTGCCTTTTCTTTATCAGTTTAATGTCTGTTCCAATCTTTATGTGAGGACAATATTTTGTTTAAGTACAGAGCTGGTAAGTGGAATGCTTGTTGCCCTACTTACTCTACACTTCAACTTGGTATTGCACTATCTCTAGTAATAATGTTTTAAAAATAAATGAGGAAAATGGTTTAACATAAAATTGTAATAATTCAGTCTTAGTTCATCTCTATTCTCCACTGCTAATTCTAGGTCTCCTGCTGTTCCTACCACATCTGTTATGACTTCTTCCACTGAGGTCTTGGACCCACTGTCCAAGACTCACTTATGCATGTGAGTTATAATTCACTTCTCCCACATTTCTGTAAATCTTGCTATTTTACCTCCTCCCTTGAATTTTGAAAGTTTTTTTTGCTTTGCAGTACTAGCAGTCGAACCCAGGGCCCTCATGCTTGCAAGGCAAGCACTTTATCACTTGAGTTACACATTCACTCCATGGTGAAATTTTTTTTCTTTTTTATTATTCATTTATCACATGTACATACATTGTTTGGGTCATTTCTCCCTCTTGCTCCCCCTACCCCCCATTCCAGGCAGAACCTGTTCTACACTTTTATCCAGTTCTGTTGTTGAAGAGCAGAAATAAGCAATAACAAGAAAGACATAGCATTTTTACTAGTTGAGATTAGGACAGCTAAACAGATTCTCAGCTTTCATGTACAAATGTGTTCAACCCAGGTTGATTCATCTCTAACTGATCTTTATACTGGTTCCTGATCCCTTTTTCATGTTGACCTCTGTTGGTTTAAGCTTTCTGTATTAATTCCTCTGGAGTGGGGACATCAAATGCCTTCATGTTTTGGGTTTTCTATCTAACCCCATACCTCCCGTATATGTTCTCCCCTTGTCATATGACCCAAGTCCTACAACATTGCTGTATTTGCCCTAGATCTAAATACCACATATGAGGGACAACATATGATTTTTGGTCTTCTGAGTCTGGCTAACCTCTCACAGAATGATGTTCTCCAGTTCCATCCATTTACTTGCAAATGATAAGATTTCATTTTTCTTTCTTCATAGCTGAGTAAAATTCCATTGTGTATAAATACCACATTTTCTTGATCCATTCATCAGTAGTGGGGCATCTTGGTTCTTTCCATAACTTGGCTATTGTGAATAGTGTTGCAATAAACATGGGTGTGCAGGTGCCTTTGGAGTTACCTGTGTCACATTCCTTTGGGTGTATCCCCAGGAGTGGGATTGCTGGATCATATGGCAGATCTATGTTTAGATTTTTAAGAAGCCTCCAATTTTTTTACCATGGTGAAAATTCTTAATGGTATCTAGAATGGTGAATCAATTGCAGAAGGTTTTCAGTTGACGTTGTCCAGATCCATCAGCCAAATCACTGCCCCCAAAACTATAGCCTAACAAAATATATTTCTTAAATATTAAGTTGAAATTATTCTTTCATCAAAGGGCTACAGAATGGATGCTGTGTTGATGCCAATAGCATTAATCTCCTAATACATCTCTTTAGTGCTCTGGGGTGACCAAGTTCCTTGCCACTAAATAATAATATTTTGAAAGCAATCTGTTTCTAAGTAGTATGTCTCAAAAATGGGCTTAAAATATTCATTAAAGCATACTGAAAATAGTTGTTTTCTTACCCAGGGTTTGTCAGACCTGTTATAGAACACAGGCAAAAGATAACTGGTATGGTGCTTAAGGGTCTTATCATTTTTAGAATGGTAAAGGAGTATTGGCCTCAAGTCAAAGTGACCAGCTTCATTATCTCCTAGTAAGAGAGTCAGCCTGTCATTTGATGCATGGCATTGACTTCTTTCCAACTCTGACAGTCCTAGATTATTTCTTCTCCTAATATAACTTCCTGGCTAGGATAGGCTGTATAGTTACACCCTATCTCAAAACAAAACAAAACAAAAAAGTGATCACAAATCACCATAAGAAATATACTAATAGGAAAATATTGAAATATTGCAAGAGTTAAAAAAATGTGACAGAGTGGCATGAAGTGAGCATACCGTATTGGAAAACATTGTGGGCATAGACTTACTGGACCAGGGTTGCCACACAATTTCAAATGGTAAAAAATTCAGAATCTACAAAGCATACTAAGCAAGTACAATAAAATGAAGTATGTCTATGTTGTTACTTATATTTGATATTCTAATGGTTGAATCATTATAAACTCTCCTATAAGGGTGAATATATTATCCAGGAAGGCCACATCAGAAATGTAAAATGCATGCTGTATTGCCATGTAAGGGGCTGCACAGACCTAATGAGTTTTGAGAACCATGTTTTTGAAGGATTGTGAGTAACATGTCAATGTTAAAAAGAGAGGGAAACCTGATAGTTAGTCAGGAAAAATACACATTAAAGAAGTATGCAGCATGAGAACTGTGATATTACCCAGAGGAGAAATTTTGTAGTCAATCTAGAAGTGGCTGTAGTTTTGTTTTGTTTTATTTTTATCTCTATTTCATCATAGAAAAACAAAAACACACTTTGGTGGTGAGTCCTGTCTTTAAGAAACCCACAATATACTGTGATGTTTCTAGCCATAGCTTATTGCATTGTGACAACATAGACCAGCCTCAGACTGCTGATCACACATCCTGTGTGGGTCCCATTTCTTGTTAAGTAAGACCTTCACTCAGTGCTAAAGAAAGAAACACACAAAAAATCAAATCTGCTGACAGGTCTGTCTTATCAAATGAATGGAAAGTTATTTGTTAGTTTTTCATCTTTTTTGTTCAGAGGTGGTGGAATTTGAATGTTGACTCAAAATATCTTATTAACTGAAGCCCCAGAAACACTCATAAAAGTCCTTTTTACTTTTAAAATTTGACAGATGAGCTCTATATCCAATATGTTGAAATGTGGACTGATGACCTTTGCTGTTTCTTTTCATTTATCACCTTTTTTTCCTGTCCAATTTCTTGATCTCAATAATAAGATCTCATTATCTGGGGTGAAGATCTAGGTCTTGGGCCTCAACTGCAGTTCTCAGTATAAAAATTACATCTGGCATCAGCATCCTCATATCTAAAACTTAATTCTCAAGTCTAAAACTTCATATTGAAGCATAAACCAGAAGGAATTGAGGTCTGAGTAGAGACAGGAAGCTGGCTTGAATGTCATGCATTGTTGATGATGACGTTTATGTGTCAAATTGTCCCTTGCTCAGGTAAGGGCAACCTCTAATTCAAAGACAGAGTAGGAGTACCAAGTTTGGTGGTATATGCCTGTAATTGCAGCTGTTGGAAGGATGATATCCAGGCCATTCTGGAGTACACAGTAAACTCCCGGCCAGTCAGGACCACATAGCATACAGCATGACCCTATCTCAAGAAAAAAAAAAGACAGATTAGTTATTAATTATAGGTTATATAACAAAAGATTCAAGCTACTAGCAAAAGAAGATACCACTAACAGCACTTATTTAAGTGGTGGTATGGAAATGCCAGAAAATGGTAGAAACCACTTCAAGGATGAACAAGTGCAGTAATAATAACACTGTGAATTTAAGATGCAGAATGTCATAGTATTTGTATAGACTCTGAGATTGTTGCCCTATGATAATACTGCACAGCACTTGAAATATGTAGTTGTGATTTTATGTTCTCAGAAAAGTATTGACTATGCCCAAAATCTTTACTTTAGTAAGAAAGTAAGATTATTACATATTTTAGAAATATTTTCATTTAATAGGGTTCAATATATTCTTATTTTATCCCCCACAGTTTTGAGGTTTAAACCCAGGGCCATATGCATGCTAGGCAAGAACTCTACCACTGTTCTACAACCCCAGCCCTTGCTTCTTTGAGATAGAGTCTCTCTTTGTCCTTTTTATTTTAAAATACTGTATCTGTATTTTACATAAAATTTTGCCATTAAAAACTACTTATATCTTCTAGAGCATTTAATTCCCTGCTGATACATGATGTAATTTTCCATGCTTCAACTTCGTTCTTTTTGTTTTATTGTTTTATTATTCATATGTGCATACAAGGCTTGGGTCATTTCTCCCCCCTGCCCCCACCCCCTCCCTTACCACCCACTCCGCCCCCTCCCTCTCCCCTCCACGTAGACTGATGCCATCTGATGTGCATCGTCTTCTGTGTGACTGACTATGTGGCTGGAGTTGGTTTCTTGGAGGACATGCTAGAGGAAGTGGACTTACACTGTATTTTGATGGTCGGCCATCTGGTAATGGTGGAGATGCAGAATAGCAAAATTCCTCTGGTGCAGCCAGTTACTGAACATATAAATGTCCCATGCCAATTCCTGGGACCTCTCCCACAACAGCTGTGTGCTCTGTCCCAGCTTTGACTAACAACTATACTTGTAGCAACCTTGCAGTTTTGCCATCAGGCTATTGCAAGCAAAGCTCAGCAGCATCCCTATGGTGGCCATTGGTCCCTGCATGACAGTGCAGACATGGGAATGCCCTCCTTGGGAGGTATGAGATCTACATGATGTTCCAGAGCTCCCAGCACCATCAGGCTGAGCCTGAGACTCTGCCTGAACTTGCCTGTTATCGTGCTTCTACATTTCAAGCTGTTTTTTCAAAACCTCTTCCTGGATCCTCACCAGGCTGTGCCCTAGTCAAACACCTGCACGTTCACAGCTGCAGAACCTGAGCTCACACTGAGGGGAAGCAGGTGATTTATGGATGTTGATTGATGTTGGATTCACATTTGTACTCAGAAGTCATTGTCTTTTTTCCTACTTCATTTTAATGAGTTCAAACTCCCTGAAGTTTAGTCTTAAGCCCAATATTTACATATTCTATAGAAAGGAAAGGATAGGTAGGAGAATATAACTGGTGGATGTTGCAGGGGTCTATCCTTAAAGCCCAAATGCATCAGTTGTGGCAGAATATGTCTCCCATTACATAAATGTGGAATCCCAGCCACATTTGTAGCTATCCCACAGTAACAAGACACATGGCCTCTGCCAATCAGGCACTTTCACAGGATGGCACAGATAGAGAGATGGGGCACCAAAGCTTTTGGGAAGCAATTTTATTAAGCAAAATGGCAGCAACTCAGTGGACTTGAGTACAAAGGCTGAGCCCCAAGAATAAATGGGGCCTTCCTTATATACCATTTCAAGCAGGTTACAGAAATGGGTTGTGTACAGCTGTGTCCCATACATAGTCACAACCTTTTTCATTGGCTGCTTTATCCTTTGGGGAGAGATGATCCTTCTCTGGTTTCCAGGTAACATTTCCCAACTCCAGTTTTTCTTTGTTTCACTATATCATTCATTATCTCCCTTCCCCCTTTCTGCCTTCCTGCCACTTTCCCCAATTTGATGCTTGGACCCACTTTTGGGTCAAAGAGCATCATACTGATCTAGGGGTTTATATTTCCATAGTGTCATTACATGAGCAGCTGTCTTTCTTTCTATAGGGGCTTCCATAATGGTCCTGAAAGGCCACGGTATGAGGGGGATTAGCAGGGTCATATCAAGCGTGCTCGTAAGACAAGGAATGTTGCCCCTATTAAGATCTTGCATCCTCTTAAGTTTGAGAACCAGCCACCAAACAGGTCATTAGGATTCCATCCCTTCCAGGTGTGCACAGGGACATGGCCAAGCTTTTCATCTTGTTGGTAATCTCTTCTATTACTTTTCCCTCATTATCAATCTGTAAACAGCACTTACTCAGATTGAACTTTCCACATACTCCATCCTCTGAGGCTAGCAAGTAGCCCAAAGCCAAACAGTTTTGATAGATGGCATTGTGTATTTTAGTTTTTTTTTTTGGCTAATATGTTGAGGGCTTTAACTGTTTCATTAGTTATAATTTCAAACACTGATTGAAGCCAAATGATGTGTTTGAGCATACAGATTTGGGTGTGAGAGCCCCAGGAGCCAACTTCTGCCCATGTAGCAGGACAATAATATTGAATGATCTGCTCTGGAGGCCACTGATCTTCCTTACTGTCCCCTATTTGTAGGGCATCTCACTTTTTCCTGTTTATCCTTTCCTCATATATGAATACTCCTAATTTTTCGCCTCATCTGTGGCAAAACAAGAGCAAACAAGGCTGGATTGTGCCCAGCACACAGGATCTGAATGAGTCATTGGGAAGGATTGTGTAAGCCCATTCCCCACAGGTCCAGTATAGCCCCTTAGGTGCCTGCCAGTCTATGACTGCAGTTAGATTATTCCAGGCTATTGCAATCTTAAGGAAGTTAGACAGTGGGTGAAGTTGGTGTTCCTTGTGATTGGGTATTCTACCATTGAGTCTCCTCAGTAGCATCATTGTAAAACTTCTGTCCCAAGCCGATCAAGTCCCCTACCATGGTGGAAAATTGGCCTTTCAGACAAAAGATACAGTAATTCTTAATAATAGAGGTTTTAAGAGCCAAATGCTCTCCCCAAAGCTAGGGAAAGTCATTTCATTTAAGGGTTCTTGTGAATTTAGCTCTTTCACCTCCCATGGCCAATGGTATCCCATATTCATTCCCCCAAAAACATAACACGAAGTTATGTGCTATGGACTCAGCTAGTGAGATGAAAAGGTTTTTGGTGTTAACTGAGATGGGAAACTCACTTTGTATCTCCTTGTAAAAGGAGTGAAAGACCTGGTATGGGGAGCTTTCAGGAGCAATCATGATGAGTTGAAAATGCAGCAAAGAACCAGGGTCTGTTCAATTTCCATTGATTAGAATGCCAAACTTTTCCCCAACTTTCCAGCCCATTTAATTGAGGTTGAAAATAGTGAAATTTACAGGAATACAGGCACCAAGAGTGCAGTCAGGTGTTGCATCCCTTTTTTGAAAAAGAGCGGCAGTTACATGTGAGGTATGGATGTCTCCTTCAAGCCAAGTTGCCCACCTTTCACAACTGCAATAAGGTCAGTAGAGTTGTTCATACTACACACAACCAGATGTTCCACTGTCATCTTCTGGGCATACGTATTTGTCATTTAACCTATAGGTCCTTTCCCAGGATAGCATCCCACAGTTGCAACAAGGCCTGTTGTTTTCAGCTATTGCGACACACTCATCAAAGCATTCAGACACAGGTTTGTTAGGGTCATTTACCCAGGTGCGGTTAACGAGCTTCCCAGTACTGGTGAAGCTTTGGACCTCTAGCCATTGCTCCTGAGGGTGATACATGGAGTTAAATCAGATATACTGACCATCATGGAAGCACACTGAGTAGGTGGTATGATTGTGGGTGCATGACCCAGCAATTGTGCCTGTACAGCAATAATAATTATGGAAAACCAGAGTTTTGATAACAGCATTCACTTCTTGGGTAGTATGCATACATGGGTCACAGATCAAAGCCAAGAGAGCCCTAGGTAGAGAGCTGACAAAGATGGAGCTCATCCTCAAAGGTGAGATTGGTAACTCCTCAAGCTTCTGCTGTGCAGAGACTAGACAGCTTCCAGAGTGACCAGAAAAGGGCTAATGTCTTGTCATCTTTGGTCTCCTGTTGTCTCTTGAGAAGCAGGGTCCTGTCAGGGTGCAGGCACAGTGAAGGGTGATCTTGCACATTGAGCCTGGGACAGGGATGCACTCCTATTTGAGGGAAGCTTGTTTCACTAGGCTGTTGTGGATCCAGATAGCGATCTCTGCCACCTTAACTGTGGTGGGAGTGGAAAACAACAACAAAAGGGTCCCTCCAGTGGAGCTTTTAGTAGTTTAAAATCCCATTACTTTATCCCAAGCAGCATGCCCTGACTTATAAGGGCGCATGGGAGTTTTCAGGCAAACGGGGAGTCTCTTATGCTGTCACTGATTTTTGAGAGTCAACCCAAGGAACTGTATCTGTTCTCTCAGGGTGAGGTCACCTATTTCATTAAGGTCCCCTCAAACAACAACCTTGATTAGATGAGGAGGATGCCAAAAAGAATTTCAAAATGGGAGAGACCCATCTGTTTGGTGGGCTTGACCTAATCCTGAGCAAGTCTATGTGCAGCAATTGATCCTATTGTAGGTGGGTCTCCTGGCATAGTTTCCCAATTGCAATTTTAGAGTCCTGTTCATATGTTCTACTTTCCCTGAACAATAGGTATGGTAGGCAGTGTGCAACTTCCAAGATTTTCCTAATCCCTTAGCCATCAACTGTACCACCTCAGCTACAAAGGCCAGCCCATTATCTGCCCCAATACACACAGGTATTCTAAATCAAGGGTTGATTTCCTTTAACATTCCTGGCCACTTCTTGTGCATTCTCAGTCTGAGTGGGGAAGGCTTCCACCCATGCTGAGAAGTGCAGAAAAACACCAGCAAATATTTACATTCTCTGACCTGTGGCACTTCAATAAAGCCCACAATCTGTTTTCTTCTAGCACTTTGCACCTGGGGTGGCACTCTTGATGCTTGTCAAGGATTGTTTTTGGCACACAAACTGCACCTCTCACATACTGTCTTACTTATACTGGAGAGTATAGGGACATAAAAATGCTGGGCCAAGATGGTCTCGAAAGCTGTCTTCCCTAATGAGTTTCTTTATGGAACTGCTTGACAAATGTGGGAGCCAGTGACTCGGGTATGGCAATGAGGCCATCAATAAACTTCCACCATCTGTCTTTTAGAAAATTTCCTGCTTCAGTCTCAAACCAAGCCTGTTTTTGTAGAGTATATCATGGGTCCCATTGAGATAAGGGGCACAGGAACCAGGCAGCTGTCAGTGAGGCCAAGGTTTGTCCTCCTATGAGGACTGCTTGCTTGGCTTCTCTATCAGCTTTTCAGTTTCCCCAAAAAACTGTGGTTTCCCTCTTCTGGTACTCTTGGCAGTGCATAAATGCTACTTACTTAGGGGCCCATACAGCTTCTAGTAATTCCAGAATTTCTTGTCCATATTTAACTCTTATTCTTCCAAGTTAATGAAGCCCTCTTTCTTTATTGAGAACTCCATGGACATGAATAGTAGTGAAGGAATATTTAAAGTCTGTACAGATATTTACTCACACTCCTGCAGTGAGCTGGAGTGCCCATGTGAGAGCAATAAACTCAGGCTTTTGTGCAAGGTTCAGACTGGCTGTGTCATGCTTCAGTGGCAGCCTCCAGATTTCATACTGTGTATCCAACAAAAAAGTGTGCCTTCCAGAAAAAACTGCTGCCATCCCTGAAATACTCAGCATCCAGATGACTAATATACTGGTCATGGAAATCTGGCAGGATGGAGAAAACCTCATCCATAATATTTAAGCTATCATGCTCTGGTGGGCCTGAATCAACTGGTAATAGCATGGCTGGGTTTAGAGTCTTAACAACCTCCAGCAGGGTACACGAATTTTCACATAACATGCTTTGATTTTTGACCATTTGGGAGTTTGTTAACCAACAATGTTCTTTATATTCCATGAATGTCAAAACAGAGGTGGGAATTGGACTGTGAGTTCTTGTCCCAAAGTAAGTTTGTCTGCTCAGCCACCAACAGCAGTAGCTGCCACAGCACACAGGCAGGGCGGTCAGCCTTGGGAAACTGCATCAAGTTGCTTTGATAAATAGGCCACCAGGTGGTACCAAGAAACTAGCAGCTAGGTCAAGATACCTACAACTGTCCCAGTCTTTCATGTGTATAAAGGAAGAAGGGCTTCATCACATCTGGCAAGCCCAGAGTAGGGCATTTGTGAGTGCCCTCTTAATTTCTATAAAGGCCTTTTATTCATCTTCTCTCCATGCTATGGGTTCCTGCTCTCCCCCATTTGAGGCTTCATAAAGGGGTTTTGCCTAGAGAGAGCAATTTAGGATCCAGATCTTGGAAGAATCTTGCAGCACCTAGAAATTCTCTAATCTGTTGATGTGCCTTGTGGTTACGCATGGACCAGATGACCTGTTTCCTCTCAGTGCCCAGTCTACATTGTCTTTGTGACAGGTGAAACCCATGGTATTTGACAGTATCCTGGTAAATATGAGCCTTCTTTCAGGAAACCTTATATCTTGCTTTCCACAAAAGGGAGAGAAGGAGGCAAGTTCTTTCCATACAATCCTCCTGAGTTGGTCTAGCCAACAAAAGATCATCTACTTACTGGAGGAGTATGCAGCCATGATGGTTGGATGAGAAATCTTTAGGTTGGACACTAGGACCATCCCAAAGATTGTGGTAGATTTTTTTTTCATTTTTCTTTTATTATTCATATGTGCATACAAGGCTTGGTGTATTTCTCCCCCCTGCCCCCACCCCCTCCCTTACCACCCACTCCACCCCCTCCCGCTCCCCCCCTCAATACCCAGCAGAAACTATTTTGCCCTTATCTCTAATTTTGTTGTAGAGAGAGTATAAGCAATAATAGGAAGGAACAAGGGGTTTTGCTGGTTGAGATAAAGATAGCTATACAGGGCATTGACTCACATTGATTTCCTGTGCGTGGGTGTTACCTTCTAGGTTAATTCTTTTTGATGGTAGATTTTTTGAATGCTTGAGGCAATCAAGTCCAAGTCAATTATCCTTTTTCTTCAGTGCTAGAAGGAAAATATGGGTTGGCTCTGTGGAGCCAAGCAGATGCAGAAAAATGCATCATTAAGATATTGGCAAGTAAAAAATTTTGCTTCAGGTGGGAGAAGACCCAAAAGTGTGTACAGGTTTTGGACTACAGGGTGTAAGGTAACAGTTGTGGAATTGACTGCATGGTGGCCCTGAACTGGCCTAAAGTCTTCAGTTCCTGTTTTTTAGACAGGCAGTAGGGGGGTGTTCCAGGGAGATGGACAAGGCTGAAGGATCCCATACTTCAGAAGTTTGTCAAGATGCTTTTGTATCCCAATCTAGGTCTTTTGAGGAATGTGGTATTGCCTCTGGCTAACAGGGATGGCTCCTGGGTTTAATTCTACCCCCACAATTGGTATGTTCAGAGACAGTCTGTAGGGGTTGTCCTCAGCCCATATTCCTGAATTCTTAGTGGGAATTTCAGGCGCCTGAGGAATTTCTTTTTTAGAGGCATAGAGTCACTGTTCCTCTTTCTGTGCAACTTTGAGGGTCAGAATTTTGGCTTCAGGTACTCTCAGATTTAAAGCTGCTGTGCCATCAGAGTCAAAGGTTATCTGTGACCTTGGCTTGCACAAGAAATCTCTGACCATCAAGGCCGCTGGGCAACCAGGAAGGTAAAGGAACTCATATCTTACTTTACACTTTCCAAGATTTCATTTTCTGGATACAAGGAAGGGGTGGTGAATCCAGTCTCCCATGACCCTGAAAATGGTTGAATGTCTCTGTGAGAGAAGGGCCATGTGTTGGGTACAACTGAATGGGTCACACCAGTGTCCACCATTAGATCAATAGGACAGCCCCTTATTTTCTTTCAGACCATAGACTACTGGGGGCCCATTAGAATGGAGTCTGCTCTGTCCTTGTCCTCCTCACAATCCTCAAAAGTGGCCAGTCCAATGACATTTTCCTCCCAGGAGCTGCTTCTCCCTTAAGCAGGCTGATACTTTCCTTCAACAACTTGTCCTCTGCCTCTGGCTTTGTGGGTGGGGGGCTTCTAGGGGTCCCTTGGTCTTTGGGGACACTCATTTTTCCATTGTCCTTCTTGAAAACAGTAGGCACATTTGTCCGCCTTAGTTCTTCTCTAGGGTGAGGCTGTTCTGGGGGTGGGTGCCAACTGACATCCATGGAGATTGCCTCTTCCTCTGCCATGGCTTGCATGCTGGGGCCCACCTTACTGTCTGGCTAGAGCTGCAGCAGGAAGGTCCACCTTCCTCTTCATCTTTATATCTGCCTCCTGTTTGGCCTTCAGGTCTCAATTGCCAAAGACTTTTGTGGCCACCTCCACACCTCCAGAAAAGCCACCTCCAGTGGCTGATATTTATGCCACTAAATCTCTCAAGCTTTTGCAACTTTCTCTTTATGTCACCCTGGGCAAGGCTGACAAAGGCTTCATTAATCATCCTCAGGTTTTCAGGGGCCTCTGGTTTGAAAGGGGTGTGCAGGTAGAAGGCCTCACACAATTGCTCATAAAACTGACTGAGGCTCTCATCTGGCCCTTGGTGGACTTCTGTTGTTTTACTCATATTCCTGGCATTTTTTCCTCCTTCCTCTATACTCTTAATAGTGTCTCCTGAAACCAGTCAAGCCACTGGTAACCCCAGTGGGGTTCCTCCTTAGGGAACTGGCCCTGGGCATAGGTTGGGGCATTTAGAGTGTCTGCAGGGTCATGCTTTTCCAGTCCCTTTAGAGACACCAAGGTTATATGGCACCACTGCCCCATATTAAATAGAATCAGAAGAAGCTGTCAGTGGGCTTATGAGTTGGATGATAAATTACACTAGATCAAGCAGAGCCTGAGGCTTTTCCATGAAGGAAAGGGTATGGTGCTTCCAGTTAAGGTCTGTGTAGGTGAAGGGCTAGTAGATGAATGTTTGCCTTCTTTCTTTTATGTGACAATGCTGGTCATCATATATTTGGTCCTAGACCTCTCTCAGTGCCATCTGCAGAGTGGTGGGTTTTGGGGAGGAGGCTAGGCCCATAGTGGGACTGTTCAAGTGTTCCTTGTTAAACCTAGGGGCCAGTCTCACAGAGAGCTGGAGAGTGAGGACTGGTGGGTCGAGTAAGCATGAGGTTCATTGGGCCTGAGGAAGGTGGTGTTATTGCAGTCTCAAGGACACCTGGGCTTGTCCTTATAGGAGTATTTGCTACTGTGGTTTTCCAGTCAGATGCCACTTACCCTTACAAGGATGCAGGTGAAGTGGCATATGGCTGTGGCAAAAGTGATTATAGTGGCACATAAGGGTTTGTGGTCCCCAGTTAATATGGGTTTTTCAGGCTTTTTACATAGTTCCCTGCACTTGAAAGGTGCTGCCACCCTGGCAGTCATGACCCTACATGCTTCCTGTAGGTGAAGATTTAGCCACTTGGGCTGACTCAGAACTACATCCTGCCAGCAATCAATATAAGGACATTGATCTGGGTGTCTTGGTACCCCTACAACAACTTCAAATACTCTCTCGACTAATCTTAACCCTATATGAGGGACATCTACACCAAAAGAAGGTCAGTCTATTTCACAGAAGGTCCTAAGCTTGCCAGCAGTAAGTTTGTCCCCATTGTTTCCATTAAATCCCTTTTTAAAGTTCTTAAGCATGCACTCTAAGGGGTTGTTCTTACTCTGATCTCCTCCCATCCTCCCATTTTTCAGACATCAAGACAGAGACAGAGACAGAGACAGAAGGGATGAGGACAGTGGAGAGGAGGGAAGGGGTCCTCCTCTCTGGCACACAGGGGAAAACAAATAACACAACTCACTTTGTTAATCTCTGGCCTCTCATCTCCCAGGAAGTTAGGCTTCTCTTGGCTTAGTGAGTCTGTATAAGCCCCAAACCAGAGGCCCTGTTAGTGCTCACCCTAGACCATATGAATTTGCCACAGACCCATGGATTGGGACTCCACACTCACTTCGTAACCAGGGTACATCTCAGGTTCGCACCTTGACACTCACACAGCACAGTATTTCTACCCTTCTCCCTGAACCTGAAAGACATCTCTTCACCCCAAGAAGGGTTATTTGAGTGTCTTTGGGACTTGTTCAGACTCCCCTCTGCCTCCCAAAGCAGGCCTGAATTTGAACCAGGGTTCTTATGAATCTGATGATCAGGGCTCCCATATTAGTTTCTGATCCTTTCTGGGATCCTTTGTGCAACTGGAGGTCATCTCCTTGGCTTGCCAGGACAGAAACTCCTTCCCCTTGGACCAACAAGGTCTGGTAGCTCCTGGCAGGGATGGTTCTCCCGGTGGGGTGGAGACTTTGAGCTGGAGACAAGTAGGTGAAAACACTGTTTTCTGAATCCCAGATGAGCCCCACAGAAATGTTGAAGAATGGCTCAGACAGAGAGATGGGGCACAGAAGCTTTTGCAAAGCAAGTTTATTAAGCAATCCAGCAGTGACTCAGCAGACTCGAGTTCAAAGCCTGAGCCCCAAGAATAAATGTATACCAGTTAGAGAAGGTTACAGAAATAGGGGGGTAGTTTGTCCCATACATAGTCACATGCTCTTTCATTGGCTGCTTTAACTTTTAAGCAGAAACCAAGTCTCTAAGCTCCAGAACAGAACTACTAAATTCTGCTGCCTGTGGCTTAGAGGTATGGACACTGGGCCATTGTAGGAAGGCTGAAGTCTGATGATTAAAACCTAGTTTTACTTAGTCTTCCCCCTAGTTTCAGCAGGGTGAGGTGACCCTTCTCTGGTCTTCAGGTAACATTCCCCAACTCCAGTTTTTCTTTGTTTCACTGTAGCACTTATTATCTCCATTCTCCCTCCCTGCATTCCTGCCTCACCACATGCCATCAAGTTATAGGAAACCAGTAATGTGAAGTACAAGTTCCACTTGGATTTCATTTGGTTGGTGTTGTTAGACAGGGCAGCTCCCATGAAGGGTCTGGAAGTGTGTGGTTGAGTTTTTGAGAGAAGCACCAATATTTAGTGTTTGGAGATACAGAGGTATCTCCAAAAGTCAGTGTGGGGATGATTCTGACTGTGTGGCCTCCTATCCTGTCTTTCCTGTCTCCTTCAAGCCTTTCAGCACCATTTTTAGAGCAATTTTTTTTAGAGTCTACACTTTATTTATTTATTTATTTTGACAATATTCCATAGAATTTTAATGTTGACATTTGTTTTTAATTCATATGTGCATACAATGTTTGGGTCATTTATTTCCCCCCCACCCCCTCCCTTACTACCCACCCCGCCCCTTCCTCCTCCCCACCCCCTTGATACCTGGCCAAAACTATTTTGCCCTTATCTCTAATTTTGTTGAAGAGAGAGTATAAGCAATAATAGGAAGGAACAAGGTTTTTTGCTAGTTGAGATAAGGATAGCCATACAGAGAGTTGACTCACATTAATTTCCTATGCATGTGTGTTATCTTCTAGGTTAATTATTCTTGATCTAATCTTTTGTCTAGTTCCTGGTCCCCTTCTCCTATTGGCCTCAGTTGCTTTTAAGGTATCTGCTTTAGTTTCTCTGCGTTGAGGGCAACAAATGCTACCTAGTTTTTTAGGTGTCTTACCTATCCTCATATCTCCCTTGTGTGCTTTTACAGCAATTTTTGTTACAATTTGTTTATTAAAATTTTGTACTCATTAGAATTTCTTGCAACTAGGAAACATTGAAAAAGATGTACTGAGTCTTGGTGAAACACCAAGACACCATTGGGCTGGTGTGGAAAACCAAGGCTGGACTAATGCTTGAGCAATCACAGGTGCAGGAACTTCCAGTAACTCAATTCCTCTGAACTTCACCTGTTTATTTATCTTTACTAATGCTGTCAGTTCCTAAGAAATGCCAAGAATCCAGTTATGCCTTGATCTTTGAGTGTTTACTTACTTCCCAGGGCAGGGTAGAATTAAGCTCAAGGACTACTCAGCTAACGGACAAGTGCTACATAAAAGTATATGGTTTTCCTCTTTGCTAGGAGCTGTTTCTGTAGTCTAGGAAGGAACTCTTGACCTTTCAGGTCCCCATGGGACCTTCTTATCAGTGTCCAGTGGTACCCATCTGTCTATCTTGCCCCTTTTATTACATTTCCAACAGAGAACCAATAATTCTTTGATGTGAAGAGAGTAAATGGGCAAATGTTTTAGTATATGTGGACAGGGGCATGTGTGCACATGTGTAGAGAGATGAATGTGTGTATATGTGGGGATAGTGGTGGTTCATAAATATATACACAAAGAAAACCTCCCAGGGTTGGAGTGCTTCCTGCTGGACTGGAGGAGGTGGATGCTGGGGGGATACTTGGTTGGAAAAGAGGCTCAGATTAATCAGAGCCTATCCCCCTTTCTGGAGTCACATTGAAGAGATCAGAGACCTATAGGTGGCCAAAACCCTCAGGGTAACCCTTGTGTCAACCTGTCTCTGAATGGGGATGCTACTCATGATCTCACGGATATGAGTAGAACAAGACTCCACTTGCTTCTGGTCCCCACTCCCCTTTCAGGTGTGTTTTCCACAGCCCCAACTCTTACCTCTGACCCAGGTGCTGAAGGAGAGGGAGCTTGGTGGTAATGAGCATGTGTCCCCCACCTTCCCTACTAGGTCTCCTGTGTACTTGCCCAGATGCTCCTTAGAGGGCTATGCTGGGCAGGAAGACATGGTATTCACTGAGCTAGGAAACAGGACAGAGTCCACCTGATGGACTTGGTGCAATGGAAGGGGTGATAAAGACTCTACAGAGTTAGGCTGAGTGTCTCTGGACTCAGCAGTGGCAGGGAGGAAAAAACAGTCTCAAGTCCATCATTTCATACCCTCATTCATGGCATCTTATGGCTAGGTGCAATAACTTTGAACTATAACCCACATTGACTGTCCCTTTCTCTTCCCTCTTGTGGAGATAAATATGCAACTTCCAGGTCTGTAGTGTGCCCTGGGAAAATGAAATTTCCATGGAAAATTCCAGTTGTCACAATGCCTGAGAATTTGTTACTGGCTGGGACAAGCTGATCACTCCTAATTAGCACACCTCCTTTGTAGTGTGCCAATTCTCAGATGAGAACCCTGGCCCTGCAGCACCATGAGACTAGTAGTGGAAGCTGCCCCAGGAACCACCTGCATGACTCTCCCTGTTTCTTTCTTCCCTTTGAGCCCAGGTCATAGATATTTCTGCCCTGATCAATAAAAGAGTGTCATCAGCATCTTCTGTGTTTTTTGTTGTCTCCAGAGGAAGGAGGATGGATTGGAGCAGATGGGAGCTGGGAAGCTCACACCACACATATACATCTGTGCATGTGAAATCTGCCATTTTTTTTTTTGATATGTGGATCTCTGAGCACATAAAGAGTAGAAACAGGTTGGGGACCCAAATGTCCTGCTGACAGACAAGGAGAGGAAGGACCTGGTGTGCTGCTCTTGAATCTTGGGTGGTGCTTTGAACTGGAGCCACATAGCACAGAGGTGCTGGACAGCCCAAAACTAGTACAAACCAGATTGTTGGAACAGTGCTCTCAGACATCTCCCATCTTAGAGCAGCATTAGGGAAGCTCTCCTAGGTCCACTGCCATGAACACTGAAGGTGAAATGATAAAGGGGACCCACTCAGAGAGCTCAGTTCAACATGCCAGAAGAATTGGGGTTCAAAGTCAGGCTCAGTGGGGAGAGCAGAAGATTTCTTCCCTTAGTGCCCCATTTTCTCTCTGCTTTTTAGGTGGAGCTCTCTCACTCCTGACTTTATAACAAAATTCCTTGAGATGAGCAAAGTGAACCACCCAAGAGTCCATGAACTCCTGAAATCTGAGTCTATGGTGACCCTGCATGATATGTGGACCTAATGATCCTGAACTATGTAGGATCAGGTCCTCCAGATCCATCAGCCAGATCACTGACTATAGAAACTCTAGTCTTACAAAATACTGTTCTTAAATATTAAGTTGAAATTACTCCTTCATCTACTGGCTACATAATGGATGCTGTTTTGATGCCACAGCATTCATCTCCTAGTACATCTCTACTAGAGTTCTTTGGTCACTAAGTACCTTGCCATTAAACAGTAATGTTTTTAAAGCAATCCATTTCTAAGTAGTACCTATCAACAATGGGCTTAAAATATTTCAGTGAACCATATAGCAAACAGTTGTTTTCTCTCCCAGGGTTTGTTGAGCTTGTTATAGAACACAGACAAAAGAAAACTAGAGTAATTCTTAATTGCCTTAGCTTTTTTAGAATGATAAAGGATTATTGGCCTCAAGTTAAAGTGACCAGCTGCATTGACTCCTAGTGAGTCAGCCTGTCATTTGAAGCAAGGCATTGACATCTCTCCAGTTATGAAAGCTCTAGATTACTACTTCTCCCATTGTAAGCCTGTTTAGTAGGTATTGAGCTGCCTTCACAATGCTGTCAGCTAGATGTTCTGCAATACTTGCTGTGGCTTCTGTGTCGATGGCTGTTGCTATACCTGCATCTTTGTGTTACAGAGATGACTTCTTTCCCTTAACCTTATGAACAAACCTGTGCTGACTTCAATATTTTTTCTGAAGCTTCCTCACCTCTCTGCAGAGTTTTCAAGAGACTAAGGGCTTTGCCATGTAATAGGCTTTGGCTAAGAGAGTGCTGTGATTGATGTGATCTTCTATCCAGACAACTTGAACTTTCTCTGTATCAGCAATAGCCTGTTTTACTTTCCCAGCATTTGTGTGTTCAATGGACAAGAATATTTAATTTCCTTCATGAACTTTTCCTTTGTATTCTCAATTTGATTTTCTGGTACCAGAGGCCTAGCTTCTAGTCTGTCTGGGTCTAGACCTGACTTGTTCTCTGATCAATTATAGCTTTTGATTTTAAGTGGGAGATATGCCACCTTTTCATCCATTTGAACACTTAAGGCCACAGTAGGTCTATTAATTAACTTAATTCCATATGTGCATCAGGACACAGGGAGGCTTAATATGAGGAAGACAGGTGGGGGAGCGGCTGCTCTTGTGAGCAGTGAAAACTCACACAACATTATTGAGTTCATTATTGGATTTGGGTGTGGTTCATGGTACTCTCCAAATGATTACAATAGGAACATCCAAGATTAGTCATCACAAGCTAGGTGGGCATAATGGTGCTGGCCTGGAATCCCAGCACTTGGAAGGTGAGGCAGGAGGATCATGAGTTCAAGGGAAGCCTGGGATATATTGTGACATCCTATCTTAAAACAAAGTAAAAAGTGATCACAAATCACCAGAAATATACTAGTAGAAAAAGTTTGAAATATTGTAAGAATTAACAACATGTGACAGAGAGGCATGAAGTGAGCATATGCTATTAGAAAACATTATGGGGATAGACTCGCTTGATGCAGAGTAACCACAAAGCTTTCACTTTGTAAAAAACTGCAGTATCTGTGAAGCATACAAAGAAAGTTACAATAAAATGAGGCAAATCTGTGTTGTCACTTATCTTTGATATTTTAGTGGTAGAATCATTAAAAACTCTCCTACCAGGGTGAGTGAATATGTCATCCAAGAAGGCCATGTCAGAAGTGTACAATGTTTGCTGAATTTCCATTAAGGGACTGCACAGGCCTAATGAGTTTGAGAATCATGGCTTTGAAGGATTGTGAGTAACATGTCAATGTCAAAAGGAGAGGGAAACCTGATGGTTAGTAAGGAAAATTAGAACACACTTTTGCAGTGAGTCCTGTCTTCAGGAAATTCTGGAATGATGTGTCTGACCATAGCTTATTGGACAGTGACAATAGAGACCTGTCTTAGACTGATGGTGACACATTTTCCTGTTTCCCAATTCTTGTCAAGTAAGGGCTTCGCTCAGTGCTAAACAAACAAAAATAAATCTGCTGGATTTAGGGCAGATGATCCAGCTGACAGGTTTGTCTTATCAAAAGAATGAAAGAGCTGAATTGGTTTTTCATATTTTTTTGCTCTCAAGTGATGGTACTTGAACCTAGACAATGAAAATGTATTGTCAACTGAAGCCCCAGAAATCTTCATAAAAGTCATTTCTATTTATTTATTTATTTTTCAATTATTCATTTATTCATATGTGCATACATTGTTTGGGCCATTTCTCCCCATTACCCCTTGTCTCCTACTCCCTACCTCTCCCCGCCTTGCTTCCAGGCAGTTGTTCCTCACTCTTCTCTAATTTCATTGAAGAGAAGACATAAACAGTAATAAGAGTGTCATAGAGTTTTTGCTAGTTTGGGATAAGGATAGCTACACAGAGAGATTCCTAGCATTGCTTCCATGCACATGTGTATTACAACCCAAATTGATTCATCTCTACCAGAACTCTTCACTACTTCCCAGTCACCTTCCCAGAGTGACCTATGTCATTTTAAGTTTACTATATTAGCTCACCTGCAGTGGGCACGTCAAACACTTTCAAGTTTTGGGTTTCCTACCTTTCCCTATTCCTCCTGTATGTGTCCTCCCCTTAGCATGTGACCCATGTCTAATAATATTACTGCATTTGTTTTAGATCTAAAGTCTTCATATGAGGGAGAATATACAATTATTGGCTTTCTGAGACTGGCTAACTTCTCTTAAGATGAGGCTCTCCAGTTCCTTCCATTTACTTGCGAATGATAACATTTCATTCTTCTCATGGCTTAGTAAAATTCCATTGTATAAAAATACCACATTTTCTTAATCTATTCATCAGTAGTGGGGCATCTTGGCTCTTTCCATAACTTACCTATTGTGAATAGCACTGCAATAAACATGGGTGTGCAGGTGCCTCTGGAGTAACCTGAGTCACATTCTTTTGGGTATATCCCTAGGAGTGGGATTGCTGGATCATATGGCAGATCTATGTTTAGTTTTTTTTACAAGCTTCCATATTGTTTTCCAGAGTGGTTGTATTACCTTGCATTTCCACCAGCAGTGTATAAGGGTTCCTTTTTCCCTACATCCTCACCAACATTTGTTTTTAACTATTCTAACAGGAGTGAGGTAGAGTCTTAGTGTGGTTTTGATTTGCATTTCCTTTATGGCCAGAGATGGTGAGCATTTTTTCATGTTTTTTTTTGGCCATTTGAATTTCTTCTTTTGAAAAAGTTCTGTTATAGTTCAGTTGCCCATTTCTTTATCGGTTCATTGATTTGGGGGGAGTTTAGTTTTTGAGCTCCGTATATTCTGGTTATCAGTCCTTTTGTGTATAGCTGGCAAATATTTTCTCCCACTCTGTGGGTAGTCTCTTCAGTTCAGACTCCACTTCCTTAGTGTGCAGAATCTTTTTAACTTCATGTAGTCCTTTTTGTCTATCCTTTCTCCTAGTTGCTGAGCTGGTGGGTTCTATTGAGGAAGTCCTTGCCTATACCTATTGCTCTCAGAGTATTCCCTGCTCTTTTCTGTACTAGATTCAGACTTTTGGTCTACTATTAAGGTCCTTAATCTATTTTGAGTTGATACTAGTACAGTGTGATAAACATGGATCTAGATTCTTTTTTCTGCAGGCAGATAACCATTTTTCCCAGCAACATTTGTTGAAGAGGCTATTTTCCATTGTATGTTTTTAGTGCATTTTGTCAAAAATAAGGTGGACATAGCTGTGTGATTCATATTTGGGTCCTCTATTCTGTTCCACTGGTCTTCATATCTGTTTTTGTGCCATTTTGTTTTTATTGCTGTTGCTTTGTAATATAGTTTGAAGTCGGGTATTATGACAACCTTCAGCATTGTTCTTTTTGGTGAGTATTGCCTTGCCTATTCACATTCTCTTGTGTTTCCAAGTGAACTTTAGGGTAGATTTTTCAATCTCTGTGATGAATGTCATTGAGATTTTGATGGGAATTGCATTGAACATGTAGATTGCTTTTGGTAGTGTAGCCATTTTTACTATGTTGATTCTAACAATCCATGAGCATGGGAGATCTTTCCACCTTCTGTAGTGTTCCTCAATCTGTTTCTTCATAGGTTTGTAGTTTTCCTTGTAAAGGTCATTCACACCGTTTGTTATGTTTACTCCTAGGATTTTCATTTTTTTGAGGCCATTTCAAATGGAATTACTTCCATATATTCTATATCAATTTGTTCATTGTTGGTGTGTAGAAAAGGTAGTGTTTTGGTAAGATGATTTTGTATCCTGCCACCTTGCTGAAATTGGTAATGTTGTCTAGGATTTTTGGGGTAGAGTTTTTTGGGTCTTTTCAGTATAGGATCATGTTGTCTACAAATAGGGATATTTTGACAGTTTCTTTACCTATTCATATTCCTTTTATTTCTTCTTCTTGCCTTATTGCTCTGGCTAGGAATTCCAGGACTATGTTGAATAGGAGTGGAGAGAGTGGGCACCCTTGCCTCATTCCTGATTTCAAGGCAAATGGTTTCAGTTTCCCTCCATAAAGTATGATGTTGGGTATAGGTTTGTCTTATATAGCCTTTATAATGTTGAGGTACATTCCTTCTATTCCCAGTTTTCTTAGAGCTTTATCATGAAGTCGTGTTGAATCATATCAAAGGATTTTCTTCATCTATTTAGATGATCAAGTAGTTTTTGTCTTTGCTTCTATTAATGTGCTGTATAACACTTATAGATTTGTGTATGTTGAACCACCCCTGCATCGCTGGGATGAAGCTGATTTGGTCATGGTGAATGATATTTTGGTATGTTGTTGGACTTGGTTTGCCATTATTTTATTGAGGATTTTTGCATCGATGTTCATTAAGGACATTGGCCTATAGTTCTCCTTTTTGGATGTGTCTTTGTCTGGTTTTGGGATGAGTGTAAAACTGGCTTCATAGAATGAGTTAGGGAGTTTTCCTTCCCTTTCTATTTTGTGGAAATGTTTGAGGAGAGTTGGTATTAGTTCTTCTTTAAAGATCTGGTAGAATTCAGCAGAGAATCTTTGTGATTCTGGACTTTTCTGGGAGATTCTTTATTGGTGCTTCAATTTCATTTCCTGTTATAGATCTATTAATACCCTCTTGGTTCAATTTTGGATCATCATAAATATTCAGAAATTTTAATTCCTTCAAATTTTTCAAATTTATTGAAATATAGGTTTTCAAAGTAGTCTCTGATCATTCTCTGGATTTCCGTGGTGTTTGTTGTTATCTCCCCTTTTGCATTTCTGATTTTACTGATTTGGGCTTTAACTATCCTCATTTTAGTCAGATTTGCCAGGAGTCTGTCAATCTTGTTTTTTTTTCAAAGAACCAGCTTTTTGTTTCATTGATTATTTGTATGGTTTTTCTGGTCACTGTTTCATTAATTTTGGCTCTTTTTTTATTTCTCACTTTCTGCTGTTTTGCACTTTGCTTGTTCTGTTTTTCTAGGAGTTTAAGTTGTAGCATTAGATCATTGATTTCAGATCTTTCTGTCCTTTTAATATATATCCTCATGGCTATAAACTTTCTTCATAGGACTGCCTTTGCTGTGTCCCATATGTTCTGCTAGGCCATATTTTCATTTTCACTAACTTCCAGGAACCTTTAATTTCCTCTTTTATTTCATCAACGACTCACTGATCATTGAGCAATTTGTTGTTCTGCTTCCAACTGTTTGCATGTTTTTTACTATTGTTTTTGTTGTTGAGTTCTAGTTTTAATTCATTGTGATCAGATAGAATGCATGGATTATATCTGTTTTCTTATATTTGCTGAGGTTTGCTTTGTGCCCTAAGATATGATCAATTTTGGAGAAAGTTCCATGTGCTGCTGAGAAGAATGTATATTATGCAGATGATGGATGAAATATTCTGTAGATATCAGCTAGATCCATTTGATCCATGGTGTGATTTAGTTCTGGAATTTCTTTATTGATTTTTTGTTTGAATGACCTATCTATTGGTGATAGGGCGTATTAAAGTCTCTCACTACCACTGTGTTTAAATCTACATGTGCTTTTAAGTCCTTTACAGTATGATTGATGAAATTTGTTGCACTGACATTGGGTGCATATAGTTTGACAATTTTTATTTCCACTTGGTGTACTACTCCTTTTATTAGTATGGAGTGTCCTTCTTTATCTCATTTGATTAATGTAGGTTTGAAGTCTACTTTGTCTGAGATAAATATTGTCATTCTTGCCTGTTCTTAGGTGTCATTGGCTTAGTAAATCTTCTTCTAGCCTTTCACCCGAAACCAGTATTTGTTTCTGTCAGTGAGATGGGTCTCTCCTCATTTTCCTTTTTAATCCAATTTACTGGGGGAGTTGAGTTCTTTGATATTCAGTGTTAATATTGATAGGTATGTGATGATTCTTGTCATTTAGTTGTTTTTGTTGTATAAGGGTTTGATTGTGTGCAGCTGAATCAATGTTACTCTCCGATTCCTTGTCTTTTCTTCTCCTGTGGTTTGATACTTCCTGTCCTCTTGTGGTTTGGTTTCCTTTCATTTTCTGTGTGCAGAATTCCTTAGAGAATCTTTTGTAGGAGTGGTTTGGTGGTGATTTATTGCTTTAGTTTTTGCTTATCATGGAAGACTTTTGTTGCTCCATTAATTTTGAATGATAGTTTTGCTGGATAGAGTATCCTCAGGTTGAAGTTGTTTTCACTCAAGGCCCAGAATATCTCACTGCATGCCCTTCTTACTTTTAAGGTTTCCATTGAGTAATCTGCTGTGATTTTGATGTGTTTAACATTGTATGTTATTTGTTTTTTCTCTCTTACAGCCTTCAATATTCTTTCTCTATTCTCTGTGCTTGTTGTTTTAGTGATAATATGTTGTGTGGAAGATCTATTTTGGTCAAGTTTGTTTGTTTTCTCTAGATTTGGGAAATTTTTTCCTATTATTTTATTGAATATATTATGAATCTCTTTTGCTTGGACCTCTTCTCCTTCTTCAATGCCCATGATTCTTAGATTTGGTCATTTGATGAAGTCAGTCAGTTCTTGTGTATACCTTTCTCCAGGTCTTGAATTTTTTGACTAACAGTGCTTAAGTTTTTCCTTTAATTTCCATTTTAGCTTCACGTTCTGAGATTCTGTCTTCTGCTTTTTCTAGGCTGCTGGACCTGCTGTCCACTGTGTTTTGTGTTTCTGTTTCATTCTTTTTCTGAGGTTTTCAATATCATGGGTCACTTCTTCTTTAATATTGTCTATTTTCATATTTAAGTCATTTATCTCTCTATTTATAGTGTTTTTTTTCACTTTGGTGTTTACTTAGGGCTCCTACGAGTTCATTAATTTGTTTCTGTGTCTTCTTGTAGACTTTATTTTTGGTATTTTGAAATTTCTTGAGTGCCTATTGTAAGTTTTGGTTAACCATGTCTAGTGTCATGTCCATGAAATTCTCAGTGATTACTTGCAATATTTCTTCTTTATGAATGTCAACATAATTGGGTTCCTTGGTGTCATTTATCTTTGTTTTGTTGGAATCTGGAACTGGGTATCCATTTTCTTCATTTTCCTCTGCATCCTGTATTAAATTATTTTTGGTGGGAGAATGGTTTCCATCCCTTTTTCTTCTTTCCATCACTCCACTTGGTACTGTGCAACTCTGTTCTTGATAGGCTAGTTGGTAGTTTCAGTCACCTGTTTTCTTTCCCTTGATTTAATTTTTTTTGTGGCTGTTTTGTGTTTTTAGCTAACTTTGTGTGCTATTTCTGTCTCTGGTCTGGGTGTAATTTAGTATTAACTAATTCACAGGTTTGATACCTGACCAGTAGTCTATGTGTTATATAGAAGATTCCTTGTTGGTCCCACTGCTATATGCATTGCTATATGCATAGCTATAGAAATTTGGGGAGTTGAATAGGTAGCACTAAAGGGGGAGATGAGAAGTGGAGTGGGTGAGTGGGGAAAACAATGTGGGATTGCTGTTTTTGTAATCCTTGTGTGTGTTTGGGTGTATTTCTGTTGTAGAAGAGGGTGTTTGTGTTTGGAATTGCAGGGTTTTGGGGTTGTGTAAAGTATGTTTAGTAGGTTGGTGAGTAGATGATGAGTGTGAAGGAAGGACAGGCAGTTTGTTGACAGGTTGGGGGAGAATGTTAGGGTAAAGTGAGAACTGGGGGAAGATAGTGGATAAGAAGGGGAAGAATGACTTGTTGAAGAGGGAAGCAATGAGATTTAGCTCAGGAGAAGGAGGGAGACTGGAGGGGGTAAGAGTAGGGATGAGAGGATGATGATGGTCAAGTTGATAGTATGGAAAGAGAAAAAAAGAAAAAATGATAATAGAAATAAAAATAAAAGTAGAAAACCCACAGTAACAAAACTAACAAGAATAACAAACAAACAAACTCACCAAAGAAATCAATCAGACAAGCAAAAAGCAAAACAAACAAAACAAAAACAAATCTCCAGATTCAGGAACAATAGACTTTCAGACTGAGTTTAAATTCTATAGTTGCTCCTCCAACATCTAATCCTGGTGATGGCATATAAGCAGCTCTGTGGTGGTCTCGACAGGTGATTGGCTTGTGAGTAGTGTTATGTTCCTCTGTCTTTCAACTGCAGCTGCTTGGTTGGCTTCTCCCCCATTGAGGTGTGGGAGTTTAAGTTTGCATGCTGTCTTCAGGTTCAGGAGATAAGCTCTGAAGTCCACTAGTTGTCCTGCTTTGGAGGTGGCTTTTTGCTCCGCTTTTTTACTGGGGGCTTGTTTCTTTGCCCTGCCCCTCTTTCTCTGGGGCAGTATCAGTGTTCTGTCAGCTCCCCCTGGTGTTATGATTGTTCACTGTTTGGTTTTCAATTTTCCAGGGTTGTCTCACTTTGGGTATGACTCACTGGCTCAGGAGATGAGCTTTTTGATCCACTACCCGCCTTGCTTCAGGGAGTGGCTTATTACCTGCTAGAGGTTCAGAGTGTCAGAGTTCTTATTTTCATTGGTGCTTTCTTTCTGCCAAGTGTGGTTCCCATGCCTCAGGAAGGTTTTCAAGTGATGGAGTTCATGCTTTCTGCTTCTGAACCCTGGTCACTATCTTGGGAAAAAATCAAAAATTATTTTTAGTTTTAAAATTTGACATGTGAGCTCTGGTTCTAATATGTTGAACTGTGGACTGATGGCCTTTCCTGTTTCTTTTTCATTAATCATATAATAGAATAAATATCCTTCTTTTTGCAACCAGTTTCTTGTCCTGAATAATAAGATCTCAAAATCTGGGGGAAGATCTAGGTCTGGGACCTCAACTGCAGTTCTTGGTATAAAAATTACATCTGCCGTCAGCATCCTCATGTCTAAAACCTAATACTCAAGTTTAAAACTCCAGACTGAAGCATTAATCAGAAGAAGGAATTGAAGTCTGAGCAGTGTTAGGAAGCAGGACAGTATGTCATGCAATGTTGATAATACAGTTTGTACATCAAATTGTCCCTTGCTCAGGTAGGGGTAATTTCTAATTTGAAGACACATCATGGTGTATTTTTCTATAATACCAAAAGTTGGAAAGATGAGTTTGAGGCCATTCTGGGATACACAGTAAGCTCTGGCCAATCTGGACCAGATAGCACATAGAATGATCCTGTCTCAAGAAAAAAAAAAGACAAATTCGTAATTTACCATAGTTTTTAACAGCACAGGTTAAACACAGTGTCTCCTTGTGTCTGTATAGACACTGAGTATGTTGCCCTGTGATAATACTGAACAGCACTTGAAGTGGGCAGTTATGGTCTCAATATCTCAGGAAAGCACTGAATACACTCAGAAAATTTTAGATGAGTAAGAAGGTAAGGGTATTACATATTTTGGAAAAATTTTCATTTAATAGGCTTTAGTACAGTCTTTTCTCTTTCTTTTTTCTCCCCACAGTGCTGAGGTTAGAACCCAGGGCCATATGCATGCTCTGCAAGAACTTTACCACTGAAGTACATCACCTGCCCTTGCTTCTTTGAGATAGAATATCCCTATGTAGCTCAGCCTGGCGTCCAACTCGTGATCCTTCTGCCTCTGCTTCTAAATGCTGGGATTGTCGTCCTGTACCACTATGCTTGCATTTTAAATACAGTTTTGCCATTAAAACTATGCTTATATATCCTAGGGTGTTGAGTTACCTGCTAATACTGGATGTAATATGTAATGCTGTAACTTCATTCTTAATAAAACAAGAACTAGACCAATGGCATGTGCTGTCCAATGTTCTCTGTGTGACTGTGTGCCTGGAATGGGCTCCTTGAAGGACAGACTAGTGGAAGTGGACTTACTCTGTGTTCTGATGGAGGACCATCTGGTAATGGTGGTGATGCAGAAGAGCCAAAGTCCTCTGGTTCAGCAGGTGATTGAATGTGGAAATGTCCCATGGCAATTCCTGAGAACTCTCCCACAACTGTTGTGTGTTCTGTCCCACTTTTGCCTCTAACAACTGCACTTATAGCAGCTTTTGAGGTCTGTCATCAGGTTATTGCATATTAAGAGCTCAACACCAGAAGTGACTTGGAGATCACATCCCCCCAAGGTGGCCATTGGTCCCTGATGACAGTGAAGAAGTGGGAAAGCCCTTACCTGAGAAGGATGAGGTTTTAGAGATGGTCCCGAGCTCTCAGCACCATCAGGCTGAGACTGAGTCTCTGCCTGACATTTCCAATTATTGTGCTTCTCCTTTTCTATCCTGCCTTCTCACCATGTCATCACAGTATTCAGCACTAGTCAAATGCCTGCAGACCAATATTCACTTTCACAACTTCAGCTGAGGTACTTGAGCTCACAATGAGGGGAAGCTGAGGATTGATGGACAGAATTAGATCCACTTTTGTACCCAAAAATCACAGATGTATTCCCTGCTTCATTATAATGAATTCAAAGTCCCTTAAGACTAGACTTAAGCACAATATTTTTTATCTGCTCTAGAACAGAAAGAGTAGATTGGAGGAGGTAACTAGTGGAGTGCAGTGGCCTAGACTTACTGTGTCATTTGTGGCAGAAATGGCTCCCCTTACATAAGTGTGGAATCCCAGCCTCCTTTGTAACTATCCTACAGTCACAAGACATGTAGGCTTTGCCAATCGGGTACCTGCCTTTCAGTTACAGGAAACCTGTAATGTGGAGTGCAAGGTCTGCTTGGAATCCATTTTTTTGATGGTAGTAGACAGGGCAGCTTCCATAAGGGGTCTGGAAGTCTGTAGCTCAGTTTCTTTCTAAGAGAAGCACCTAATATTCAGTGTTGGAGAAGCTGGACTCATGGCTGAGCAATCACAGGTACAGGAACTTCTAGTAATACAATTTATCTGAACTATGCTTGTTCACTTATCTTGACTGATGCTTTCAGTTCATAAGAAATGCCAAGAATCTGGTCATGCCTTATTATTTGAGTCTTTACTTACATCCTGTGGGGTGGTGTAGAATCATGCTAATAGACAACTCAGCAACTGGACAAGTGTTACACACAAGTATCTGGTTGTCCCTCTGCCAGGAGCTGTTTCTGTAGTATAGGAAGGAACTCCTGCCCTTCAGGTCCCTATGGGATTTTCTTACCAGTGTCCAGTGATACCCATCTTCCCCTTCAATCACACTCCCAACAGAGCACTTATAATTCTTTGATGTTATCATTGATTCTGCCACTGCTTTTCTGCTCCACCCCACACCCTGAAGCTGGTCTGTGTAGTACATAGCCTTATGGTATGTGGCTTTGGAGTGCTGAAAATAGGGCCAATGAACATCTTCCTGAAATCTTACAAATGAGCACAGGATTCCTAACTTAGTAAATACATACAAAAGAGCATAAACTATTCAGTTGAGAATTATTTCTATATGTTCAAATGACATTTGATATATTAGATCAAATAAGACATATTAAAATTCTTTCACATCTTCCTTTTTAATTTTTGATTGTGTCTACTGAAAGATTTAAAAGTATACATAAGCAGTAGCTGCAATGTCAAGTCCAGAGCTCAGTCACTGTGCTCCATCTCCAAGTCCTAGGTGGTCTGGCCTAGGCACAAGCCCATGAAAGATTTCTTTAATGAATGATGATTCTTGGAAAATTAACATTTTTGTTCTTTTCTAAAATAAATGTTAAATGTCTTCTGTTTGCCAAAGAACATCTTCAGAAAAAGGCAAGGACTGGTTCTCTCCACAAGTTATTCTGCAATTACACTTGCCAAGATGATTCTTGGACCTTGAACCAGACTTAACAGGTGTCTGTGACTTCCAAGAAACACAGAAAATCAAATTTCTCTTTTCCCCTTTTCTACAGACATAGAGGTCAAGGTCACAGGCTTTTCATAGCAGAGACCAGGGTGATCCAAGTTTGGAAAGGTGTGACCTTGGGGAGAGACTGAGCTGGGGGAGTAGGAAGTGAGAAAGATACACTAGAAAGAGAAAGGGTTAGGCCAAATCAGCAGGCTAGGAGGATCTGAAAGGACTGGTAAGGGAATGGGGGTTTACTCAGGGAAATAGTATACTGGAGTAGTGCGGGGAGACTACCAGGCTTTTAATTACCAGCAGGATAAATGCAGGATTGTACTGGCTGTGCTGGATTAGGTCTCTGATCTGGTGAAGCTCTAGCTCTACCTCCAGTCCTGCCTCCCAGCTCAATGTAGTCTGGATCCTGTGACTCCTGCTGGTCACCTTGGCCACACTCCAGGCCATGAGTCCTGTGGATAGCTCAGACTCTATGATGGGCAGTATTTAGGAGGCCAACGACAATGGCGAGGAGGTCCATCAGGTGGTGGACTTCTTCCTCAAATTTTACAATGATGAGAATGACTATCTGTATGCCAAGCAGTGTGAGTGATGCATGCCAAGAGGAAGTTGTGAGCACACCCTAGAGGCCTGATGTGGGTAGTTTTTTCCTATGGCATTTCTCAGCCCTTATCCCACCCTCACTCCTCTCCCTAGGCTTGAAGAATGTGATCTGATGTGGATTGGAGGGGTGCAGGATGTGAACGAAACTATGCTTCTCACACAAGGCAGGTCCTTGTCACTCTGCCATCCTTGGAAATCCTGGTCTAAGGCTGTCCCCACTGGATTTTTCTGGAATCAGGGCAGGCTCTGCTGGGGGCATCTGGCTCTGGAGTCTGTTTCCAATCAGCAGACAAGAGGCACAAGGCACCAGGTCAAGATCGGTCTTAAGTTTTGTGTGTCAATGCAACCTATTAACTAAGTGTGCAGCATAGGAGAAAGAGACTTCCCAGTGCTGCCTTCACTAAGTGATCTTTCAGCACTATTTCCCTTTATGTTTTTATTCTTATGCAAGTTCAAGGTTGCAGAGCAGCTGCAGCACTAGTGTATAGCAGCTCTGTAGCTCCTTCATCTGATCCCTCCAGGGATCATTTCTGGCTATAATTACTTATTCTCCCTCTCACCACAAACATGTGAATCTGGGTCTGTATGTTCATGTACATTCAGTTCTCTGAACTTTTGAGAGTAACACTTTGGTGACCATTTCTTGCAAATAAGTGCATTCCTTCTATACACCCAAGATTCCAGTTGAAATTCAGGAATAGACATGACCACTCATAATTACCTCACCACACTCTCACTGAATTTGCTGGCTTTCACAAGTGGATACTCTTCATGGGCTGCAGTCACCACTCTTGTCCTCAGACTCCTTTCATCAGGAGCACATCATGGTGTTTTCAAAACATTGGTGCTTGGAAGGTTCAAGACAGTTGTGGTATGGCAATATTTGGCATGATGAGGTGTGGATTTGGGATGAACTCCATGCATGATGGCAGCCCTGCAAGATGATGTCACCTAGTGACAGTGTAGTCATATTAGTTTATGTCCTCTATGTCATTCACATTATGAAACCCTATAATGACACATTTCCCAGAATGAGTCACCATCCTTAAGTGAAGGATGATTGTGTGAACTGTTGTTCAAATCAATTGACTTAGATTTTCATCAAGACTAAATTCAGGTCATGGTGTGGGTCCCCTCCAGGAATCCTTAGGGAAGGAGCCACAAACCTGTCCTGAAAGAACATTGCTTCTTCTGCACAGCAGCCCTGGAGTGTTCCATGGAAGCAATCTCCGTGGGTTACCATGTTAAGATGAGTCGTGAGTAACCCTGGACACTTGACTACCTGCTAGGTAGAAAGGACCACCCAGAACCCTGCTTCTGCCAGTCAATGTGGAGATAACCCTCAACAGAGAAAGGGAGAGGTTGCCAGGAGGTATGAAACCAAGGCTGCTACCTCCAGATTTGGCCCTAAAGGAGGACTGGCATTTAGACCAGATGGCCAGAGTCACAATGCAGATCATTACATAGCAACACAGTCACAAAATTGTAGTGTTGCATCACACAGAGGAAAAGTAGACACAGAGGGCTATATCTTCTTTTCCTGAGTTGGGGGATTGTTTTTTTGTGCCTGGATTCTGCCATCCATTTTCCTGCTTTTCTTCCTATTAGGCAGCAGGAGACACTTTGTCATGACAGAGTTACTCAGATGGAAAGATATTGCAATGGAACCTGTGGCCAGCTCTTGTGAAGAGATGGTTGTTTGCTCCATGGTGATAATTCTGTCAGCTCAGGAATGCGGACATGCATTAACTATGTAATGTAAAGTAACTGCATGCATGCAAACTTGACCACAGTGTTGTAAGTAAACCAACTCTTGTCACTCTAGATGGTGGTTGGAATACTCTACTACTTGAAAATTGAGGAAGGTCAAACCACATGTACCAATTCCCAGTCTGACCTGTTTGTCCCCTCAATGAACATCCAGATCAGCAGAAGGTAGGGGCCTAATGTGGGCCATGGGCCAGTCATACAGGAGACAGATGTGCAAGCCTGTAAGCTTATGTGCATATGTCAGGAGAGTAATGTGCAAGTGTTTTAGTACATGTAGACAGGTGAGTGTATGCACTTGTGTAGAGAGGTGAATGTGTGCACATGTGGGGGAGAGTGGTGGTTCATGAATACATACACACAGAAAAGCTCCTAGGGTTGGAGTGCTGCCTGCTAGACTGCAGGAGGCAGCTGCTGTGGGATTCTGGGAGGGAGAAGATGGGCAGATTAGTCTATCTCCCTTTCCTGAGTAAAAGTGAACATATCAGAGGCCTTAGGTGGCCAAAACCCTCAGGGACAACCCTTGTCTCAACCTTTGTATAAATGGGGCTGGTTCTGTGATACTACAGATGTGGGGAAAGCAAAACTCTCCTTACTACAGGTCCCCACTCCCCTCTCAGATATGTTTCCCACACCCCATTCTTACCTCTGGCCAAGGTGCTGAAGGAGAGGGAGCTTGGTGGCAATGAACGTCTGCCCAATGCCTGCCGATCTAGTGTGCCTGCATACATGCATAGCTGCTCCTTACAGTGCTATGCTGAGCAGGAAGACATGGTATTCCTTGAATTGGGGAAGTGGGCACAGGTTGCCTAGTAGAGTTGGAGCAATGGAAGTGGTGATCAACAGACACTACAATGCTGGGCTGAGTGTCTTGAGACTCAGTAAGGGCAGGGAGGACCAAGAGTCTCAAGTCCATCTTTTTGCACCCTCATTCATGGCATCTCATGGCTGGGTTCCATCACTTTGAACTGTAATGCACACTAATTGTCCCTTTCTCTTCACTTTTGTAGAAAGAAATAGGCAACTTTCACATCTACAGTGCCCCCTGGGAGCACAAAATCTCCATGGTAAATTATAGCTGTCACAGTGCTAGAGCATTTGTCCCAGGCTAATCACCCCTAATTAGCATGACTCCTTTGTAGTGTTCCCATGCTCAGATGAGATCCCTGGGCCAGCAGCACCGGGATACCAATAGAGGAGGCTTCTCTTGGAATCACCTGCATGCCTTCCCCTTGTTTCTTTCTTCCCTTTGCTTTTCAAACACAACAGCACACAACACACCTGAATTCTTCTCTCCGCTCAATAAAAGCATGCCATCAGCATCTTCTGTGTTGTTTGTTGTCTCAGGAAAGGAGGAGGAGGAATTGAAGCAGATGGGAGCTGTGAGCTCACAACACACATACACAAATGGGCAAGTAGACTCTGCCATCTGTTGTGGTATCTGTGTCTCAGAGCACTTAAGGAGCATAATGTGGTTGGGGACCCAATTGTCTTGCTGACAGATAAAGTGGAGGAGGGACCTGGTCTGCTGCTCTGGAAGTTTGGGAGGTATTTTGGACAGGAGTCACGTGGTATGAAAGTGCTGGACAGTGTCCATAATTGGGGAAAACATCACCCATGTGTGCAGAAGTGATTCAATCACAGGTACCACTTCTCATTCCTGAGATTCAGCAAATACTTATGTGTACTTCATCCACGAAAGATCCAACACCTGCATGACAGAGATGTTGAAATAATGTTCAAGTGTAACTCATGGCGGGAAATATAAACTAGAAGCCAAGACACATAACATAACCCAGAGCCAGGCCAGCAATTCCTCTAATGTACTCTGGGTAGCTATATCCTGTGGAGATTTTACAGGTGGATGTTCTCAGCCTGTCTCTGCCCTTGGATGTAAATTAGCTCTTTTTGTGCAGATTCATGGGAGGATTATAGCATTAAAACCCAGACATTTTCATAACATGGACATTCTTCTATTTTTAAGGGGGATGTTTTAATTAATAAGAACACCTAGTATTGTATGGTTGCATAGAACAGGGATGTCTTAGTGACTCAGAAGGAGGACACAGTTCTATGGGTTCATAGCCCTTTACCATCCTGTCTTTCCACCTGTCACTCAGATCAGAGGGGAGAAGCCCTGTTGGCCGGGTCACTGGAACAATGCTCTTGGACACCTCCCAGCTGAGAGCAGCATTAGGAAAGTTATCCTGAGGCTGCTGTCATGAACACCAAAGGAGAAATGATAAAGGGGAAACACTCAGAGAGCTTAGGTCAGCAATCCAGGCATGTAGGTGCCAAATCAGGGCCTAGTTGTGATTTCCTAGAATCATTATAGAGTCTACATATTTTGCCCCTTGATAATAACCGCAGCACTTGATGTAGTTTTGGTCTCAAGTTCTCAGGAAAGCATTGAGTATACTCAGAAAATTTTAGTTGAGTAAGAAGATAATGGTGTTACATATTTTAGAAAAATTATCATTTAATAAGATTGAATACAGTCTTCTTTTTTCTTTCTTTTATCCCTCACACTGTTGAGATTTGAACCCAGGGCCATATACATGCAAGATAAGAACTTCACCACTGAGCTATATCCCCTGCCTTTGTTTCTTTGGGATAAAATCTCCCTATGTAGCTCAGCCTGACCACAAATTCATGACCCTTTTTCCTCTGCTTCCTAAGTGCTGGGATTGTGGTCCTATACCACCATGCCTGCATTTAAATATAGTTTTTCCATTAAAAACAACACGTATATCTTCTACAGCATTTAGTTCCCTGCTGATACAGGATTTAATTTTCTATGCTTCACCTCCATTCTTAATAAATCAGAAACTAGACTGATGGCATCTGGTGTCCATGTCATTCTCTGTGTGACTATGTGACTGGAGTGGGCTCCTTGGAGGACAGGCTAAAGGAAGTGGACTTACTCTGTATTCCAATGGTGGAGCATTTGGTAATGGTGGTGCAGCAGGTGAGTGAATGTGGAAATGTCCCATGGCAAATCAAGTAATCTCTCACACAGCTGCTATGTGCTCTGTCTCTGCTTTGACTCTACCAACTGCACTTGCAGCAACCTTGGAGGTTTGCCATCAGGCTACTGAATGGCAAAAGCTCAACACCAGATGTGGCTTGGAGATCAAATCCCCAAGGGTCCTATTGGTCTCTGTGTGACAGTGCAGACATGGGAAAGCTCTGCCTTGGGAGGGATGAGGTGTTAGTGATGCTCCTGAGCTCCCAGCACCATCAGAGCCTGAGACTGCCCAACATTTCCTGTTAGTGTGCTTCTGCTTGTCTATCCTACTTTCTCACCAGCTCTTCCTGGATGTTCACAGCTCTCTCTGCTGTAATCACACACCTGCAACCAATGTTCTCCTTCACTGGTGCACAGGAGGAAGCTGAGCTCAAACAGGGGGAAGCAGAGGATTGATCTACAGAGTTGGATCCACATCCATACTAAAAATTGAGAGTGAGTTCTATTTTCTGCTTAATTTTAATGAATTCAAACTCCTTGAAGACTTGTCTTAAGTCCAATATTTGGTATCTTCTCTAGAAAGGAAAGCATATATTGGAGGAGGTAACTGGTAGAAGATACAGGGGCCTAGCCTTACAGCCCACATGTGTCCTGAGCTTATATGGGAAGGTCATAAATGGGTGGGCAGAAGAGAACTGCACAAGTCCTGCCTGATCTCAGTGCCAAGATAATCTCTCCATTGTATAAGTCTTTGACTTCTTATTTTCAACTTTAAAATTCTAGTATTTCCAAATCTTTAAGATCTATTAACCATGTGGATTAAAATTGTAAGTTCATATGTGGGTTTATATATGTGCTTAGGTGTCCTGTGTGCATGCATGACTTATTAATATCTTATCTGCATTTTAAAACATGCAAAAAGAGTTCATGAATGTGAAATGTAGACATCTTCAATATTTAGTTTGCCATTGGAAATAAACCTTTTAGTAATGATAATATTTTTCTGAGGGAAATTAGGATCAAATGTGATTAAAACTTTGAAAATTATATTTTAACATTCTGTGATATAGAAATTTGAGCACATAATTTACACTGGCTTATTTTGATATTTACTTTCAAAGACTCTCATGGCAAAGCCAAGCCATTTCAAATATGAAATGTTGCTTATAAACATTATTAATTATTAACATTAATACTAGCATTAATTTCACAATACAATTATAATGATGCAATCATTTATTTTGCTGTCATTTCCCATCTTCCCTGTTATTTTCATGAATTACTTGATATTCATTTTCACAATTCTTTCTCTGTACAGTGAGCTTCTTTGAAAAATAGTGCTGTGGGAATGGGTCAAAGTTCTGGGGAACATCTGCCCTACAACCCATTTCCTCATACTGTTCACTTCACTTTTCTATCTCAAGCTGGAGAGAGAAGGAAGCTTTGAATGATGGAAATACTGTGATTTTGAGTTAACTTGAACTGGACAAAATGGTGTCTGATGAAATAACAGAAAGTAAGAGGATGAACTTTTGAATATTCTTGAATTTTAGTCAAGGAAGGAGAAAGAGTACCACAAGTGTATGGAAAGGCAGATGCTAGTGAGAAATAGATCAATTTTCTATTGATGAGCCACAGCATCCACACTTTGAGTACAGTTGTCCCTCCAAAACTGTGGGCTTCATATCTGCAAATTCAACCAACCTCAGATCAAATACGTCTTTTAAGAAGACTGTGTCCCTAGTTTATATGTAGATATTACACTACTTTAGATGAGGGACTGAGCTTTCTTGGACTTTGGTGTCCTTGGGGGTCCTGGAACCAATCCTTTATGGAACCAATGAAAGACTGTGTGCTATAATCAGAAGTTTTATTATTTGTTTTATGTCAGAGAAAATCTTTCTTCCAAAATTATCACTTATCACAAAACCCTAGTGATTCACACCCCTTTGGTTTGAACAATGGCACCTGGCTACCTTTCCCTGGATGCTGAGGACTATCTTAGAGTCCTTAGAATCCAGATTCTCCCTGGAGCTCAGACGTAGGGACTGCTGCCATTAATATATTCATAACTGGCTTTGCTGTGAGGTAGAGCTGAGCTGTGAGTGTTTTGTGGATTGTTCTTTATCCCATGCTTTCACATCACACCCTGTATCCTGGATCTGAAATGCATACCCTCACTATGAAAGAAGACAGTAGGGAGAGAAGCCATGTGAGCATGTAAGTCCATGAGCTCCTTCCATGCTGACCCTGAGTACACACTACTTTATAGATGAACAAAGTTAGAGCTGTTTGGAATGCTCATGGCACTTTTACCAATTCCTGGTTTCCCACTGAAAATGGCACATCATTTGTCCTGTTTCTAACTTAGACTGAAGATTTTAAGTTTTCTTTGGAGGCATATTCCCAAGCAATTGAAACACATAATGTAGCTTCTCTCTGTGAGGCACTGTGAACACTGGGAAGATTGAGAAATAAAACAACCGAATACTTCACAACAATGATTCCAGCCAGCTAGGAGAGGCCAGATGTAATTTCACTGAGGACCTCTGCAACAGCTAAGACATGTGCTTTGCTACTATACTGCAACAATTCAGGATTTATTTGGGTGCAGTATTCACTAACACTTTCCTGATCTCAAGAAACCACTAAGAACAGCTTAACTCTGTGCTCAAACCCAAATTAAGTTTTTCATGTAATAGGGTGAATTTGATCAAAGTATTTCTATATGCATGTATAGAAATATCACAATGAAACCACTTTGTCCAATTAATATATGCTAACAAAAAGTTTCTGAGGATAATGCAAAAATAAAAAGAACAGTTTCTTCAATCGCCTTGCCACTAGCTTCTACCCTGTGCTCTGGCAGCCATGTCTAGTTTTGTGCAGCCACTGTTATTAGAAAGTTGAAGTCAGGCACAGTGGTGGAACCTATAGTCTTACCTACTTGACAGAATAAGGCAGGAGGATTGGTTGGGCCTGGTAGTTGGAGGATAGATTGGACAATATGGTAGATCACATTCTACAAAAAAGGAGAAGGAAATCTGGGTGCAGATCACTTAAGCCTAATATCCTAGCTACTCAGGAGGCATAGATCAGGAGGATCACAGTTTGAAGCCAGACCATGAAAATACTTCATGAGACCCTATGTCAAAAAAACCCATCATGAAAATAGGGCTGGTGGAGTGGCTCAAGATGAAGGCGCTGGTTTCAAACCCCAGTACTGCAAAAAAAGGAGGTGGAAGAGGAAGAGAAGAAGGGGGAGAAGAAGAAAGATGAAGGATGGATGGAAGGCAGTAAGGAAGAGAGGGAGGGAGAGATGAAGGCAAGGAGGAAGGAAGGGGAGAGAGAGAAAGGAAAAGAAAGAATGAAACAAAGAAAGAAAAGAAGGAAGAAAGAAAGGAGGAAGGGAGGAAGGAAAGAAGAAAGAAAGAAAAAAGAAAGGAAGGAAAGAAAAAAGAAGATGAAGGAGGATGAGGGGCAGAAGAAAGAAAGAGAAGAAAAGAAGAAGAAGAAGAAGAAGAAGAAGAAGAAGAAGAAGAAGAAGAAGAAGAAGAAGAAGAAGAAGAAGAAGAAGAATTGAAAGGAGTCCTCTCTCTCTAACACTCCTTAGCAACTTTTTACCCTCGTTTTGCAAACCCTCCTAGATATTATTCTCTCCACTCTTCATGATGACAATTAATACATCACTATCCAAGACGCATTTGACACCACTGACCAAATATCTATGCAAACCATTCTATCAAATGCAAGGTAAACATTTTGAAGTCAGGGACCAGATCTGAGGTCTTTAGCCTTTTGCATTTCCCCTATCTCTGAGTATCACAGGAATAGCATGTGTTTGTATTTGACTGCCACTTGGAGAATGGGGATTTATTTATCTTCTGATAAGCACTTCTTACCCACCTTGGTCTCTGACAGATACTTCTGTGCATGCAGGAGATGATAACTGAGAAAGCTTAAGTTGAGCCAGGTGCTGGGTTGCGCAGGTATAGTCTTTAACCTGCTTCCTCTTCAAAACCTGCATTTCAAGAAAGACTCGAATGTCCAAGGCAGATCTACCCCTCCCCAAAGCCTCGCCTTTCCACACTGTGTCAAGCAGTTTAAATTGTTCTGGTGTCTTTCCTTCCCATTTATTTCTGCTACACCTGTTCAGTAGTGGATGGCACCCTATTTAACACTAAGTGTGAACTGAGGGAGGATGTGTCCAACAGGATCGAATTTTCCTATTCTGTTAAACTGTGTGAATGGATATCTTGAGGTATAAAGCCAGGTATGTGAAGCATTACCCTCAGCATTAGGAAATTATCATTTGCGTGCACACCTTCATAATGATCCTTGTTGCAGACTTCTTTGGTGTCCTGCTAAATGTAGGTGAGGGCCACTTGTGGCAGAAGGGGGTTTGGTACCAAGGAACAGTCATCAACCCAGGACGCACAGGTGATGACAGATAAAGATGATAGTTCTCTTTCCCATCACTTGGGGTAAGGAAGAAGTCTGCACTATCTCCTGGGGTCCCCAGCAGTGTTGCCATCCCTGCTCAGTAAGGACCTCCTTTGGATTTGCTCTTGTAGATCCCTGACTCCCTTAATCAGGTCCCAACAGTGCTTCCTGGAGTGACTGGCTACACTCACATCCTGCCTGAGAACCTGCTGTGGCTTCTACATCAGTGTCAGGGCAAACTTAGGTATTGAAAGAGCCATGGCTACAGACTTGACCTCCACAGAAGGAATAAGAGTGCATTAGTTTTTTTTTACATTTATGCTGATGTGTCCAAGTGTTTGTTCTTATTCTCTACTGGAGACTCTGGGACACCATAGACTGGATGGAAACAATCTGGGATCTGGAGTGGAGATCTGGGTTGATCTGATGGGAACCATGGTGAAAGATGGGTTGGGGAACAAAGTTCTTCAGATTCTTAAATGATAAGATTTTCTTCATCAACTACCTTCATTTTCCTCCTTCTGTACATCTTTCCCACTTCTGAGTCTGTGTTTCTGTCTTTGTCTTTCTTGCCTATATCTTACTCTTGCTTTCTCTTGTCCTGTCTATCCCCATGTCTCTCTGTCTCCTTCTTCCTGTTTGCTTCTCTCCTGTGAGATGAAGCAGGGCTTGTAAGTTTATTCATCCTCTGTGTAAACACCAGTTCTTCACTGTTGCCCTTCATGGACTATCATGCATTTAGATTATCCATCTTTTTCTCCTTTAAAGCACATTCCAGTAATTACAATAATAAGTGTGTGGTTCTAAAAAGGAAGACAGATGGGAGCATACTTACCAGAAGCAGGAGCTGCTATTGGATGCTTTTTCCTCTTTGCCTGGAACAAGTGCCTCATCCTCTGCTCATGAGTATTGACTCAGCTTCTATGTGACACAAGCACACCATTTGTAATACTCAAGGAAGGCAATTCCTAATTTGTTAAAGACTACAAATCTGCAAACATGACTTATTCTAAAATGGAATCTGGATTGTTGACATCCACTCTCCTTTGGATTAACTGTGCTCTGATTATGTTCTAATGAATCAAGCTTAGAGAAGACATGTGATGCCCTGTGTCCTGGTGGCTTTGCTTCATCATTCATGTCTGTTGATCTTTATCAACACTTTGAGGGTGAAACAGTCTAGAAGTATAGAAAGTTAGTGTGAATTATGAGTCATTTCATCAGTGAGGTAAATAGTTAAGTGTGCCATCATTGAGTGGTATTGTCTGCCATAAGGAGTCGAGGAACACTCACAGAACCCCTCCCTCATGCTGTCCAACCTCCAAATGCACCACTATTCTAGTGAGAATTTAAAAATTACTTAATAAATGAAGGAGTCCCTGGATAAATAAATTGATCTGTATCCCCAAATGCTATCTTTTCTGTTGATAATATAGCTGAGTTGTGGTTTCTCCACTGGCCTCTCCTGCCTTCAAAGTGTTCTCCTTTGGTTGACCCATTTGATTGTCTCCTTTGACTGTCAAGAATTTTTAAAGCTCCAAAAAGTCTCTTTTCCACATCATCCACTAACCACTGGACAGACCATTTTACACATCACTGCACTGTGATATGTAATTTCACTGGACAATAAAACCAACACATTTGCAAATTTTGTCCATTTGTTCAGAAGAAGTACATTGTGATGAGTCAGCAAAGCAATTCCACTTTGGAATATATACAAAAAATATTTGAAATTAGGGACATACACTTGCATACCCTGTTTGTGGCAGCATTATTCACAATAGCCAAAATAGGCTCAGAATTGACTGAAGTGTTCTTAAATGGATGAATGAATAAGCCAAATATGTGATATCCAAACAACAGAATATTATTCAGTCAAAAAAAGAATGGAATTCTCATATGTGCTACTACATGAGAGAACATGAGAACATTATGCTAAGTGAAATGATTCACACAAAACATAGAAATTAATTCCAGTGCAGTGGCTCATGCCTGTAATCTTTGCTACTTGAGAGACTGAGATTGAGAAGATCATATTTTGAAGTAAGCCTGGGCAGCAAGTTAGTGAGAACCCTGTCTCAACCAGTAGCTGGTGCCAGTGACACATGCCTGTCATCACAGTTGTGGTGGGAGACTGAGATCAAGATGATGTAGTACCAGACCAGCATGGGCCTGGAAGACCCATTCTCAACCAAGATAGCTGCACATACAATTGTTATCCCAGAAATGGCAAGAAGCCTAAATAGGAGGATTGTGGTACAGGCTGGTCTGGGAAAAAAGGGAGACCATATCTCCAAAATAATCAGAATCAAAAAGGCTGGGGATGTGGTTCAAGTGGTAGAATACCTACATAGCAAGTGTGAAATACTGAGTTCATATCATAGTAAAGCCAAAAAAATAACAAAATGTATGAGTCTCCTAATATGAAGTACTTATAGTAGTCAAATTCATAGAGATCAAAGGAGAATAATGGTTTCCAGGGGCTGGGACAAGGGGGACTGGAGGAGTTGTAATTAAATAGTTATAGTTAAATCTGGGAAATGGATGATGGTGATGGTTATACAATATTGTGAATAAATTGAATGCCACTAAATTGTACACTTAAAAGGATTAAGATTATAAATTCTATGTGAACTATATTTTATCCCCCCAAAAATAGAGAGAATGACTCAGAGATGTGTGCCTAGGTGTTGCTCAGGTGTGTGCATATGTTTGAACAAGGGAAGGGGCTTGGAGTGGGACTATGTGTGTGGAATGAAGGGATGTCTGGGGGACATTGTTTTAAATACACCATTAGCTTTGTTTCATTTGCCATACAACTTTGAATTAATTTCATTTATTAAAATATCAAATAAGAAGTACTTTTCTTCTAATGACAGCATTGAGGATGCATTTTTGCAGTTGCAAATCAATAAATGTAATATAGTACATTAATAGAAGCATAGACAAATATAATTGGATCATATCAATAGATGCAGAAAAAGCCTTTTTAAAATTTCTTTTATTCATATGTGCATACAGTGTGTGGGTCATTTCTCCCCCTTCCCCCACCCCCTCCCTTTCCCTCTACACCCTCCCTCTCCCTGCCACCCCAGAAAAAGCCTTTGATAAGATTCAGCACTACTTCATGATAAAAGTGCTAAGAAAACTAGGAATAGAAGGAATGTACTGCAACATTATAAAGGCTATATATGACAAACCTATAGCCAACATCATACTTAATAGAGAAAAATTGAAACAATTTCCCCTACAATCAAGAAAAGATGCAAGGGTGCCCACTCCCCTATATCCTATTCAACATAGTCCTGGAATTCCTAGGTGGAGCAATAAGGTCAGAAGAAGTAATAAAAGGAATACAACTAGGTAAAGAAACTGTCAAAGTATCCCTATTTGCAGACGACATGATCCTATACCTCAAAGACCCAAAAAACTCTACTCCAAAACTCCTAGATACCATAAACAACTTCAGCAATATAGCAGGACACAAAATCAACTCAAAAAATCAATAGCCTTTTTAAACACCAACAATGAATAAATTGAGAAAGAATATATGAAAACAATTCCATTTGCAATAACCTCAAAAAAAATCAAATACCTAAGAGTAAACTTAACAAAGGATGTGAATGACCTCTACAAGGAGAATTACAAACCTCTGAAGAAAGAGATTGAGTAAGACTATAGAAGGTGGAAAGTTCTCCCATGCTCATGGATTGTTAGAATCAACATAGTAAAAATGGCTATACTACCAAAAGCAATCTATATGTTCAACTCAATCCTAATCAAAATACCAATGACATTCATCATAGAGATTGAAAAATCTGCCCTAAAGTTCATTTGGAAACACAAGAGAGTGTGAATGGCCAAGGCAATTCTCAGCAAAAAGAGCAATGCTGGAGGTATCACAATATCTGTACTATGGATTCAAACCATAGTACAGATCCATAGCAATAAAAACAACATGGTACTGACACAGTAAAAGATACAAAGACTAGTGTAACATTGTAGAAGTCCCAGGTATGAATCCACACAACCATGCCCACCTTATTTTTGACAAAGTCAACAAAAATGTATGATGGAGGATAGACAGCCTCTTCAACAAATGTTGCTGGGAAAAGTGATTATCTGCTTGTAGAAAACTGAAAGTAGATCCATGCCTATGACCCTGTACTAGTATCAACTCAAAATGAATTAAGGACCTCAATATCAGATCTGATACTCTGATGTTAATACAGGAAAGAGCAGGGAATACTATGGAGGCAATAGGTATTGGCAAAAAATTCCTCAGTAGAACTCCATCAGCTCAGCAACTAAGGTTGGACAAATGGACCACATGAAATTAAAAAGCTTCTGAACAACAAAAGTAATGATCTCTAAACTGAAAAGACCACTCACAGAGTGGAGAAAATATTTGCTGGCTATACAACAGACAAAGGCCTGATAACAAGAATATACAGGGAACTCAAAAATCTAAACTCCCCCCAAATCAGTGAACTAATAAAGAAGTAGACAGCTGAACTTAATAGAACCCTTGTAAAGGAAGGAATCCAAATGGCCAAAAAACACATGAAAGAATGCTCACCATCCCTGGACATAAAGGAAATGCAAATCAAAACCTCACTAATATTCCACCTCATTGCTGTTAGAGTAGCTATCATCAAAAACACTACCAACAACAAATGAGAATGTGGGGGAAAAGGACCCCTCATACATTGCAGGTGGGAATGTATGCTAGTACAACCACTTTGGAAAACAATATGAAGGCTTACTAAAAACCTAGACGTAGATCTAACATATGATCCACTCTGAGGGATATACCCAAAGAATGAGACAAATTATTCCAAAGGCACCACAAACCCATGTTTATTGCATCACTATTCACAATAGCTAAGTTATGGAAACAGCCAAAATGCCCCACTACTGATGAATGGATTAAGAAAATGTAGTATTTATACATGGAATTTTACTCAGCCACAAAGAAGAATGAAATTTTGTCATTCACAAGTAAATGGATGGAACTGGAGAACATCATTTTAAGCGAAGTTAGCCAAGCTCAGAAGGCCAAATATTGTATGTTCTCCCTCCTATGGGGATATAGACATAAAACAAATGCAGCAATATTGTTGGTTATGGGTCACACACTAATGGGAGAATGCATAAAGGAGAAATAGGGAAAGGGAAGCAAGCAAAACACTTGATAGTGTTTGATGTGCCACTGTTCAGGAGCTAATAAAGTAACCTTATACTGACAAAGGCCACTGCAGGAAGGTGACAGGGAAGTAGTGAAGTGGACAGGTAGAGATGAACCAATTATGGTTGTAATACACGTGTGGATGGAAGTGATGCTAGAAATCTCTCTGTATACCCATCTTTATCTGAAGCTAGCAAAACACTTTCTGGCTGGAAGCAAGGGGGGTTTGGGATTGGGTAAGGAGGTTGGGGTTCAGGGGGAGAGGTGGGCCAAATAATGTATACATATATGAATAAATACAAAAATAGTAAAAATAGCTGTCAGGTAAAAAAAGAATAAATAACAAACATTAACTTATATGCTTCCATTGTCAGTACACCAAACTTCATTAAAGATGAACTACTGGACATAAAAACACAGACATACTCCAATAGTGTTGTGGTGGAAGACTTCAATATTCCTCTATCAGCAATACATAGGTCATCCAGACAAAAAATTAACAAAGAAACTGTGGAATTGAATGATAACAGATTAAATGGACCTGACAGGTGTTTACAGAATATTCCATCCTGCAATAGCATAATACACATTCTTCTCAACAGCCCATACAATTTTCTCTAAAACAGACCATATTTTAGGTCACAAAGAAAGTCCTAACAAATATAAGGGAACTGAAACAACCCCCTGTATACTTTCTGACCACAACAGAATAAAACTAGAACTGAACAACAAAAGAAACAAAAAAAAATAAACACCTAGAGACTGAATAAGACATGGCTCCATGATCACTGATTTATTGAAGCTATAAGGGAGAAAATAAAAAATTTCCTGGAATTTACTAAGAATGAAAGCACAATCTATTGAAACCTAAGGGACACAGCAAAGGCAGTTCAAAGCAAAAAGTTTATAGCCATGAATGAATATATTAAAACATCTCAAATAAATGACACAATGTTGCATCTCAAACTTCTAGAAAAACAAGAACAAGTTATACCCAATACTAGCAGAAGGGAGAAATAATAAAAACAAGGGCTAAAACTGGTGAAATACAGACCAAAATAACCATAGAAAAAGTCAATGAACAAAAGTGTAGGTTCTTTGAAAAGGTAAATAAGATTGACAAATCCCTGGCAAATCTGATTAAGATGAGGAGGGAAAGACTCAAATTAATAAAATTAGAAATGTAAAGGCAGAGATCACAAAAAAACACAACAAAATCCAGAGAATCATTAGGAACTACTTTGAAAACCTATATTCACATAAATTGGAAAATCTGTAAAAAATGGGCAAGTTTCTATACACATATGACCTTTTAAAATTGAACCAAGAGGATATTAATCACCTTAGCAGATTGACAACATGCAATGAAATTGAAGCAGTTATATTCTCCCCAAAAAGAAAAGACCAGGACCTGTCACACTCATTGCTGAATTGTACCAGACCTTTAAGGAAAAACTAATACCAATATATGAAGCCACTATTACATTCATCCACAAACCAGACAAGGACAAAGCAAAAAAAAAAAAAAGAATTATAGGCCCATCTCTTAATGAACTTAGGTGAAAATATCCTCAGTAAAATATTGGCAAACCTAATTCAGCAGAATATCAAAAAGACACACCATGATCAAAGTCAGTTTCATCCTAGAGATATGGGGATGTTTCAACATACCTGAATCATTAAATGTAAATCAGCACATCAACAGAAGCAGAGACAAAAGCCACATGATCATTTCAATAGGGGCAGAAAAATCCATTGACAAAATTCATCATCCCTTTATAATAAATGCTGTGATGAAACTAAGAATAGAAGGCATGTTCCTCAAAATATGACAAGCCTATAACCAGCATCATACTAAATGGGCAAAAACTGAAACCATTTCCAATAAAGTTAGGAATAAGACAAGGGTGTCCACTCTCTCCACTCATACAACATAGACTTGGAATTCCTTGCAAGAGCAATAAGACAACAAGAAGAAATGAAAGGAATACAAACTGGAAAGGAAGAAGGCAAACTATCCCTATTTGCAGGTGACATGATCTTATACCTTATATAAGTATCAACTCAAAGTGGATTAAGGACAATAATGTAAGACCTGAAACTTTGAAGCTAGTGCAGGACAAAGCAGGGAATACACTGGAATTAGTAGGCATAGGCAATGAAATTAAATGCCTCAGCAACTAAGAGAAAGGATTGACAAATGGGACTATAAGAAATTAAGTTTTTACACAACTAAGGAAGTGGTCACCAAATAGAAGAGACTGTCCACAGAATATAAGGAAATCTTTGCCAGCTATACATCTGAGGAGAGGTTGATAACCACATATACAGGGAGTCCAAAAACTAAATTCTCAAAGTATCAGTGACCCAATGAAGAAATTGACAAATGACCAAAACAGTTGTTTCAAAGGAAGAAGTCAAAATGTCCAAAAAACACATGAAGACATGTTCAACAGCTTTGGCCATAAAGAAAATGCAAATCAAAACCACATTGAGATTCCATCTCACTGCTGTTAAATAATTGCTGCTGTTAAAATGACTACCATCACCAACACAAATAACAACAATTGTTGGCAAGGATGTGGGAAAAAAGGAGCCGTCATACACTAGTGATGTGAATGTGAATTTGTACAAACACATTAGAAAACAGTGTGGAGTCTCAAAAAACTCAAAACATAACTGCCGTATGATCCAGCAATTCGACTCTTAAGAATATACCAAAAGAAATGAAGTCATGTTACAATAAAGGCATCTGCACACCCATGTTTATTGTAGGATTATTCAAATGGCTAAGCTATAGAAACATACAGGAATAGATTAAGAAAATGTGGTATTTATATACAATGGAATTTTATCCAGCCACAAAGAAGAAGGAAATTTTGTCATTTGCAATATTGTAATTTCTCATCTAAATAAAGTAGAAAAGGAAGCATAAGAATACTTTCTCAAAGCAAACAAAAGAATGGAAATAATACAGAAAGAAATAAAATTAAAATTAAGAAAACATCAGAGAAAAATCAATAAAACAAAAAGGTGACTGTTCACAAAATATCAATAGAATCCCTGTACCTCTAGCAAGACCAATAAAAATTAAAAGATAGAAGACACAAATCATTAATATTAGCCAAGAAATAGGAGATATCACTACAGAACTGTATTCAATGAAATGGTAGTCATAGAATTCTGTGAATGATTTTATGCTCCTATGTTTGACACCATAGAAGAAATGGGCCAATTTCTTAAAAGGCAAAACTACCCAAAATATAATGAACATGAAATGCAAAGTCTTAATAGTCCAATTACAAATTACCATTAATGTAACTTAATTTGTAAGTTGAAAGTCTTCAAATTAAATCTTTAGATCGCTTCTAAGGAGAATTCTATCAAACTCTTCAAGAAACACTGACACTAATATACAAAGCTTTTTCCAGAAAAAGGAAGATAAGGGAACACTACATATTTCTTAAGGCCAAAATAAGACAAAGAGTACATGAAAATAATTTCTCAAAACAGTATCTTTCGTGGACTTAGACAAAAAACCCTCCATAATACAGTAGCAAACTGAATCTCAAGATACATGAAAATATGTGCACAATTACAGTGGGGGATTGATCCTGTGTATAGTGATTCAGTACTGAAAATCCAATGAAAATCACACACCATTTTAGCAGGCCAACAAATGAAGGTCAAATGATTACATCAACTGATGCACAAAAAGGAATCGACAAAATCCAATATCAATTCTGTAGTAAAACCCTTGACGAAGACATAGAGAAGATATTCCTTTACTGCATAAAGAGCAACCAACAAAAATGCTACTGACATCATGCATAAAAGTGAAAGTTGAAATGCTTTTCATCTGAGATTGGGACCAAGGAACAGGTGTCCATTCTCTTCATACTTGGTCAATAAAACAATGAAATTTGGGACACTGCAATAAGGTAAAGGAAAGAAATATAATTCATAAAAAGTCATATAACTTTGAAAGGAAGAAAGAAAACTAATCAACTTGAACATAATACGATTGAATAGAAAATCCTCAGCAAATAAACAAAAATTTAGTAAAACCACAAGAAAACTAAAAACTAACAATTGAGAAAAACTCAATCACATAAGAAAAAATTTGTAAGGTGAAAACCAGAATTATTAACAAAATAAACATTTAGAATCATATAAAAAAATCAAATACTTAGGAATAAAAATTTTTCACAACCTGTGTTCTTAAATTTGCAAACTTATGAAATAATTAAATAATGTACAAGTAAATGGTGAGACTTAACATGTTCATGGATTGGAAGACTTGGGTGAATAAGGATCTCAGTACTCACCAAATGTATTTGCAGTTTTTGTGAAGTTCGTATCAAACTATGAGAAAGTTTTTAGCACTTTTATTGAGATATAATTCAATTGCTACACAATATACCCATTTAAAGTGTTGCATCAGTGCTTTATAGCATTAGATAGCTATGTGATAGATATGGTTGTGACCCTCCCAACCATCTAAATTTTGGATACATTCTACTACTTTCTGAAGAACTTGGCGCTCACAGCAATCACTCTCCTTTTCCCTCAACTCTACCTCCAGTACAACATGACCACAAATTAATGTGTCTGAAATTGACTATTCTTGTGTTGGACATTTCATGTGTATGAAATTTTATAATAGTGATCCTTTTATGACTGGCTTATGTTGTGTTAGTATAATGATTTTAAGATTCACCAATGTTGTAGCATATATCCATATTTCATTCTTTCCTTTTGCTGAAAATATTCCATTGTATGGAAATGCCAAATTTTATTCATGTATTCATAAGTTTACAGGCATTTGCATTGTTCACAATTTTTCATTTATCACAAATAAAGGCATTGTGAACATTTATGTATAAGTATTTGTATTAACATAATGCTTTTATTTAGAGGAACTGACAAACTGGTTTTCAGAACAGCTGTACCATCTTACATTTCCATAGTAATGAATGTTAAAGGATTCCAATTCCTTCACACCTCTAAAAGTACTTGATAAGTTACATATTTTCTTTAGACTTTAACTGTCTTATTTTGAATTAGTTTGATACATAGTGCTACCTAGTTGTGCTTTTGAGTTTCGTTTCCCTAAATGCTAGTAATTTTGAGCATCTTTCCACATTTCTAATGGCCATTTGTATATCTCTTTGGAGAACCATCTGTTTGGATACCTTGCCCATTTATAGTTTCAATGTAATAGTTCTTTATATGTTCTGATGCAGTCCCTTTCTTTCAATAAGTGGATTCTCTTTTCACTTTCTTGTCATTTTTATTTGTGGAACAAAAATTTAATTTGTTGAAGTTCATTTTTCCTTTTGTTATTTATAATTTTATGTTATATTTTAAACAGTATTTCCTAATTCAGAGTTACAAATATGGCAGTTTGTGTTTTATTCTGATAGTTTCATAGCATTATTATGACATTCAGATTTATCATACATTTTTATTTAGTCTTTTTGGCATGGAAAGGAAGGAGTCCAACAATATTCTTTACATGTGTCTATCCAGTTGTTTGGACAACATTTGTTGAAAAAACTTTTCTTTCCCCATACCTCAGCCAAATATACAACCATATAAGACCGATTTGTTTCTATACTCATTTCCATTTCACTGACCTATGTGTGTGCCTTTCTGCTGGTACCACACTGATTTGATTCTGTGGTTTTGTAGAGTTTTTAAATTAGGAAATGAAAATATTCCAATTTTGTCCTTTTTTACAAATTCTTTTGGTTTTCCTGAGTGTAAAAAGATTTTTTTGTAGATACAATCAAGTAAATTTTAAAGTATGTATGGGATGGTATATGCTCCAGAATAACTCAAACATTCTTGTCCAAGAACAGTAAAGTACAAAGAGTCTACACAATATTAACAACTACTAAGTAATGAAGGTATTCAAGATGGTGTGGCATAAGCTGGGGAACAGGCACATAGATTCATGAGACCTAATAGAAACTCTACCTGATTCTGGTAGGATGTATTTTGATTTTCATTGGATTCCAGGAAGTTTTTTATTTCTTCCCTCAGTACTTTGGTCATCCATTGGTTTTTTAGCAGTGTGTTGTTCAGTCTCCATGTGTTTGAATATTTTCTGTGGTTTCCTTTGTTTTTGAGGTCTACATTTATTCCTTTGTGGTCTGAAATGATGCAGGGAGTTATTCTGATTTCCTTGAATTTGTTGAGATTTGCGTTGTGTCCTAAAATATGATCTATTTTGGAGAAAGTTCCATGAGGTGCAGAAAAGAATGTATATTGCGTAGTTGTTGGGTGAAATAGATTGTAGATCTTAACCATGTCTATTTGGTCTAATGTGTGGAGTAGCTCTGAGGTCTTTGTTTATCTTTTGTCTGGATGACCTATCTATTGGTAGTGGAGTATTCAGGTCTTCCACTATCACTGTGTTAGCATCTAACTGTTCTCTTAGGTTTCTTTATTGTATATGGGAGCCCTTTGTTTGGTGCATACATAGTAAAGATTGATATTTCCTCTTGATGAATTGTTCTTTTCATTAATATGAAGTGATTTTCATTGTCCTTTTGGATTGATTTTAGTCTGAAGTCTACTTTATCAGATATGAGTATGGTTGCTCCTGCCTATTTATGGGGTCCATTTGTTTGAAATCTTTTTTCCAAACTTTGACTCTAAGCCAGTGTTTGTTTCTCTTAGTGAGATGAGTCTCTTGTAAGGAATATATGGTTGGATCTTGGTCTTTTATCCCAATTTTCTATTCCATATCTTTTTATTGGGTATTGAGGCACTTTACATTCAGTGTTAATATTGAGAGGTGCCTGTGCTTGGCAGTCATTCTTGCTCTGCCATTGTTTAGTTTTACCTATTCCTTGTTTACTGGTCTGATTGCTCAAAATGTTTATCCTTTCTTGAATCTTCCTGTCTCACTCTAGTTTCTTCTTCTATATGTAAAAGTTCTTTATGTATCTTCTGTACCACCAGCTTGGTGATCACAAATTCTTTAGTTTTTTTCTTGTTGTGGAAGTTTTAATTTCTCCTTCAATTAGGAAGTTTAGCTTTGCAGACTAATCTAGTTTGACAGTTTCTTTCTTTCAAGGCCTGAATAATATCTTTCCATGACCTTCTTGTGTTTAGAGTTTGAGTTGAAACATATGCTGTTATTCTAGTGGGTTTGCCATTATATATGACTTGTTTTTTTCTCTTTTGTAGCTTTCAGAAATTGTTCATTGTTCTGTGTCCTGAGTGTTTTCATTATGATGTGACTGAGGGTGTTTCTATTTTGGTGTCGATGAGTTATTGTTCTGTAAGCTTCCTGACCCACAGTAACCCCCTCTTTCTTGAGGTTAGGGATGTTTTTTGTTATTATTCTATTGAATAGATCATCAGTGTTTTTAAGTTGTATCTCCTCTGTTTCTTCTGCACCAGAAATCTTGAGTGTTCCATTTGTATTTTCTTAGAATTCTTTCATGATCTTTTACTGTTTGGTCTAATTCCTCTTCTGTGTCTTCCATTCCTGATACTCTATTTTCAGCTTGCTCCAATTTGTTTGGTAAGCTTTTGATTGCAATATTTATTTGGGATACTGACTTGTTTATTTCATATTGAGTATTTTTCAGGTTTCCATATCATTATCTTTCCTCTTTCATATCCTGGATAGTTTTCTCAATTTCATTCATCGGTTTGTTTGTATTTTCTTTGAGCTCATTTAATTATTTCTTCAAATTCTCTTTGAAGTCACATATTAACTTTTGTGTTTCTTCTTTGAGGTCGTTAAAAATTTTTAGTATTGTTTTTTGGAATTCTTTATTTAATAGCTCTTATTCTACTCAGGTGTGTGGATCCTTGCTAGTGGAATTGATTTTTGATGGAGAGTTGTTGTCTTGCTGTTTCTGTGTGGAGATTTACACATCTGGAGTTGTTTTGGGTGACAGTTTTCACTCCTTGTGCCCCTGCAGATGGGGCTTTAATTTTTTTCTTCTTGATCTCTTCAGAGAGGGGTATGCTATATGTGTTACACATTGTTGGGTTCTTGGTGGGGGCACAGTGGTTCTCCTATAGTTGTAGTGGGGAATTTTGGGTCTCTTTGCACTGTTGGGTGCAGGCCTACTAGCACCAGTAGAGTAGTGGGTTGCCATTCAGTAGAGGAGCTGGGATTCCAGCTCTTGGACAAAAGAGATATGACTTTTCTGTGGGGAGGTACAATGTGAAGCACTGGGCTTCTGTGAATCTGGGGCAAACATGGCTTCTGGTGCTATCTGCATAGTAGCAGGTTATAGCCTTCCTCCCCTCAATGGGGAAACTGGCATTCTTGCTCTTTGATGGAGGAGTGAGTGCTTTCAGGCACCACAGAGTAGCAAAGCCTGGATCCTGGGGTTTACTCATGTGTGTGGTGGTAGGCTCCTTATTTCCCACATGGGTTTCAGAGAGTACAGTTCAGTGGCTCTTCTGCTGGCTCAGATCCAGAGAACTAAGTCTGTCTGCAGAGGGGGTTTTGTAGCCTGATTTCCTGCATGGGCACAAAGGAGTGCAATTCCATGACTATGGTGCCAGCTCTGTTCAAGAGAAACAGGCCTAAGAGCAGGAGTCGTTCTGGGGTCTGATTTCCCACACAGGCTTCAGAGAATGAGTTCTGTGGTGCTGCTTCTAGGGGGAACCGACTCTGCTGGCTTGCACATTCTGTTTCCTATGGATCAGATGGAGCCCTGGGTCCTGCTTATGCAGTGGTGCCAATTTCCCCGGTAACTTATGGTGAAGGTAGCAGGTTGTGTATAAGTGGGGAGCATGTATGTTGGGAAGCAGTACTTACTAACAAGCAAGTAATGGAAACTGGAGCTGTGTGGTGACATAAGGGATAGGAGAGCAGCAGTTCAGTTTTGAGATGCTCTTCCCATTCTGCCCTTGGTTTGTTGCTTTTTTATTTGTGGATTCAGAAAGTCCTTTGCATCTTGCTATTTATGGAACACTGTGGGTGCCTTTGGGGGCCCTTTTTTCTTCCTTTTTCAAAGTAGTTAGTAGCCATTGGGCTGTAAGAATGTCAATAATCCACAACCTTCACTTATTCCCTCATTTGACTTTTGCAAAATTTTAGCTGCCCTGACTGGAATAAGTTTTGATTGTGTCTCCAGGGGTTCTTGAATTGGAAGTGGTCTTCAGTGTGGTGATATAAAAGGTGATGGAGCCTTTCAAAAGTGGGACCTAGTAGGAAGTAATTAGGTCATTGATGGTGCTGTCATAGAAGGAATTAGGTCTTGTGAGATCAAGTTGTTATAAAAGAGTGAGCCTACTCACTGAGCTGGTTAATGGAATCTTGTCTCACCCTGAATCTCTCCTTCTTGAACATTCTCCCTCTATGGTGCCACCCACTGTGTAATGAAACCTTAGAGTCCAACTAGAAACCATTAGAAGTCAATTGAATTCCCAACCTTGGACAATTATAGAGAAGTACATTCTGTCCTTGGACAGGCAGATATACTATGCTATGGGCTGAGCTGGGCCCAGAGTCCTGAGGCCTACATAATTTTGGGAGCTCTCTTTATGAAAAATACCACAATCTTGTCAATGCAAAAATAACACAAAAGTTAATATTTACTTAGGCAGACAGAATTAATCATGGCAAATTATGAATTTTAGTACACTGATGAATATTACCAAACCTGAAAAATAACCTATGTCCTAAGGCACCATTACTAAATCTGTGGTTAACAAACTCAGGTTTATTGTTTTCTTGTGAAAAGGAAATAAAATTACACCAAAGGAGCATGAGGTGATTCTCCAAGGAAAGGAAGGGAGGAGAGTTGTTTATGTTTGGGATGGGATTCTCAAGCAGTATTTTGATAGATCTGAGCACAGAAGTTCAGGTACATAACAGACAATGTTAGGTCTTGTACAGTTCACCCTGGTCCTCCTTCTTTGAATTCATAAAGCTGAGTCAAATGCAAGACATCGTGTCCAGAAACATCTTCTCTGCATTCTTGTACCTCTGTGTAGAAGTGGATGGAGGACTTAGAGCAGTGGAATATTGTTGTCCAGAAAAGTTCCCTGCAGTCTTTGAAAGCATGGGTCTTCAATGAGGAAGAAAGCAGCAGTCAGTCCACGAAGCTGTTGGACATTTCAAAGCTTCAACCTTAAACAAATATTGTATTCTTGCAATGCTTGCTCTTCTGTGGCTCTATTTGTGTTATGTTATTCCACCCTGCAAGAGGAAGGGCAGAGTTTCCTTTCTTAGCCTATGTTACTTTTACTTACTCACATAATATTTTGATTAATTAACTACTTGACATGACTGTCTAATAACTTCTCCTTGTATATCCATATTCAGTCAATGAGTCACTATTTACTTTTCCATGAGATATGACTTTTGAACATCAGTTTCTATAAATACGCAGGAATGGCAGAACAATCTTTCCCTTGCCAGGACTGATTTTTTTTTATAAAAGTGATGGTGTAGAATATTTTCTTCCTCTATCAAAAATCAGAATTGGTAACAGGATGGAATACTTTGAGCTTGTTGTCAGATTTGAAAATTCACTCATTTCCCTCTATCTTTGTCTCTCAGATATCAGTGCTGCCTTAATTTTGTTGACTTGAGCTTGATGTTTTTAACAATTGTATTGACAATGATAACTGAGCATGGGACTATTGGATTCTCACTATACAGAGTTCAAAGCTGTGTAATCGTATAATTTTATGCTATACTGAAAGCTTATTGAGTCTGCAGAAGGATTTTTTTCTGAAACAAGGATTTCTTCAGGCTGACCTACTGCAGACATGATTGCTCACCTGCCTTGTGTGGAAATGTGAGATTCATCATGGTGACCTGTGAGAGGACAGATCCATATGTTGGGCCTCTGGCACTTCACCTGCTCTGTCCTTTATGTGAGTAGTTAGTACACATGTCTGTGCCCTAAAAATTGGAACATCAACCAGTCCTATTTTATCCAACCTGATGAAAAATAAAAGCAGTGCATGATGCACTATTATTGCACATATCACAGGGGTAAGTATATTTTCAGTAGAAGAAAAGTTCTTTCCTGATTAGGTATGAAAAAGAACCAAATCCCTCACTCACATATTTTCATATTTATTCTATCAGTCAACTTTCTGCTACTGTTACAAAATGCATGAGATAATCAATTTGAAACATAAAAGTTCTATGTTAGCTTACTGTTTCAGTCCATGGCCACTTACCTTGTTGCTTTGGGCATGTGGTGGCAGAGCACATCATGTGGGAACATAGTAGATGAGGTTTCTCACCTGATCGCAGCTGTATATCAAAGAATGATAGGAAGGGCCCAGAGTCCCAATATGCTTTTGTAGGTGATGTACCAAATGGCCTAATTTCCTTCCTCTGGGCCCAACTTCCTAAATTTTCCATCAGCACGCAATAGCAGCACAGGTTAGGTCCAAAACCTTCAGCATATGAATATTTGGCTGAAATACAAGACTCAAAGTGAACTATCTATGATGGGAATAATTTTCCCCAGACACGTTCCTGGCTCCCTGCATTGGAAACCTGGTTTCATCTCTACTATTTAAAGTCTGTTCTCTCGGGTGCAGACTGGGATTAAGCTCTAACCTCTGTCCCTGCTCCTTTATTTCAAAACCTAGGTGAGTGATGCAGGTATGTCTGGAGGCCATTCCTGTGCTCAACCACCAGAATTAAATGTTACTGAGGAAAGAAGTGACTGAGATCACACTTCTTTGTACCACAGACACTAATTTAGTACATCCCAAATGCAACCTATCATTTTCTTTTTGATGGCACTGTGGTTTGAACTCAGGGCATCACACTTGCTACCCTAGCACTCTTACCACTTGAGCCTCTCCACCAGCTGCAATTGCCTCTTAAGCAGACCACACAGATGCCTTGTCCCCCTTAAACCATCACTCTGATGGGGACATCAGAGCAGAAAAGGATGATATTCTTAAATGATTTCAGTTCAGTTTCCTCATCTGCCTCAAGTTGTCCAAAACCTGCAGTCAAGTAAAGCTGTTGTTGGCACTACTCAGAGGCTTGGTAGGGTCTATGAAGAGCTCCCACTTAATACCATTGGCTTCAAGGAAAAGCCTCTTCTAATATGACATGAACAGCCAGGTGTTTTTGCAGAGGCATTTGGAGAAGACACTTCCCATCATCAGCAGGCAGGAAGCCCATGAGCACTAGCTATCCATCATATTGGTCATTGTGAGTCACATAACCACAGCTAACTCAAAGGAAGAGAGGGCTGTCTATGTTTCACTCATGAAAAGAAACTGAAATATGCACAGAGAAATGTCTCCCTAATTTCATCAGGTAGGGTATCTGAAGTTTCTGCAGGTAGCAAAATGCCACAAGGCAAGGAGAATTAGAACTCAGAGCCCATGTTGTCCCTGCTCATTTTTCTATTACCTGACACCTTTCACTTGGGATCCTAAAACCATATAAATGGAGTATGATGAAATGAAGGATCTTAAAAATCAAATCTTTGGATAATGGAGTATCTCCTGGACAGAGTCCATGCATGATCACTTACACTGCTGACCCTTTCAGGCAGCAAGTTCACCAAGATGCTTAGTGACCATCTTTCCCTGCCTGACACTGGGGCCTCACCACCATTCATTAGTGCCACAGGATGGAAATTTAGATTAATACGTGAGCTTTAGTGGGACATTTTAGATTCAAACAAAATATCCCCTCTGACCTGATTAGTATAATAGAATGAATTTCATAACACCTGGAATTCATTTACTTTTTAGTAATTTATTTTACTTCTGGGTTTCCATACTGTTGATTATATTTTCTAACTTTCCCATCTGCTATTTATGCATTAAATTTTTTCTGGGGGGGGATTCCAAGATGGCAGCTAGAGGGAGGAAGCAGAAAGCGAGCCTCCTCTAGTGAAATCTTGGAGAGATGCTGGAGACACACTTTGCAGGCAAAATCTCCAAAAAGAGGCAAAATTTTGACCCCTCCACACCTCCAGCTAGTGCAGAGAATCTCCACTTCACAATAAATGGAGAAACAAGGAGGGCCCGGGGCCGCCAGTTGCCCACACCCAGATGGCTTGGGAAGACGCGGAAAAGGTGAGCTTCGCGGTACCACAGTACTCCCCCAGACAACCCTGGGCCAGAGCAGCATAGCCCCCTGGACAGACTGACCTCCACCCGGGGAAAAAAGAGAACTGACTAATAAGCAATAAGAACAATAAAGACACACAGGAAAGAGGGTGGGGCGCACTGAGCACCAAAGATTGGGGGAAGGGAATCATTCCTGGAACTGTAAATAAACAAACCAGGCAGGCAGGAGAGGCTCCCATGGGAGCGGGGGCACGCACCCAGCAACCAGGAGAGAGAAAGCTTGTGAGAGTGGCAAGGGAGGAAAACTCCACAGGCGATGAGGGAAGACCCACTTCCCATGTCAGCTGTAAACAAACATGGAGGCTGGTAGGAGCATCACACTGCCCAGTAATCAGGAGCAGGAAAGCTTGTAAAAGTGGCGGTGGGAGGAAAACTTCACAGGAGAGGGGAGAAGACCCACTTCCCACATGAACAGTAAATAAACACACAGGCCTGAGAAAGCGGGTGCAGTGTCACCTTTCCCAGTGTGCTTGGAAAGGGGAAAGCTTGTAGCAGAGGCTCACACACAGGAGAACTCTGAGTAAACAAAGACTGCAGGGCCAGGTGAGTGCTAAGCTCACCTCTGAGATCTGCATAAATAACGCCTCCAGCAACAGCAGGCTTACAGCAGCGGGCAGGCAAGCCACAGCTGCAGATACCATTCTCAGAACTGTCTCCAGACTCTTTTTTTTTCTCTTTTTCTCCCTACCTTTGATGAGAGAACAACCAAATTACACCTCCATGCTGAAAAACTTACTGAAACTGTATTGCATTTGAACTTGGGACACTTGGTGGGGTTTTTTGTGTGTGTTTGTGTGTAGTTTTGTTCTACTTTATGCGTCCCCTTTGATGAAACAACTACAGAACAACATCTGAGGCACCATCTCCAGGATTGGAGACTGAGACAGACACCCAAATTATTAAGACTGAAACTTCATTGCATTTGAACTTGGAGGTTTTTTTGGTTTTTTGGGTTTTTAAAATTTTTCTATTTTTCATTTTATTTTATTTCATTTTTATATATAGATATTTCTTTCATTTACTTATATTTTATTTTTATTCTTACCTTTATTTTTTTTATTTTTGATTTTCAATCCTCTTTCTGTCTCTCTAATGCTTGTTCAGTTTACTGTCGATTAGTACACTAATGCTCCCTGTTTATACCATTGAAACTTTCTTGTCTGATTCCTTGTTCTGCTTTCTCCTTCTTGTCTGTTTATTTGTTTTTCCCTTTTCTTTAACTTCTTGCTTTCCATTTCCGCTCACCCTTCCATTCTAAATATTACCATTGTTATTATTACAAGCTAGAAAATACTTAATTGCACACAGAACAGGGACAGTAACAACAGCAAAGACAATGATAGGAAGACAGAAAAAACAGGGAAACCAGTTTCCCCACAGCAAAAAATTAGTACAGGAACCAGAGGGGAATGAAGAGAACAGAAACTCAGATCCAGACTCCAACAAAATGAAGATAAACTATGCCAAAGGACCCAATGAAGCCCACAAGAATAACTTAAAAGAAGACATACTACAAGAACTCAATGAGAATTTTAAAGAGATGATACTGGATAGGGCCAACCAAAATGTACAGGAGACACTCAAGAAATACCAAGACAACAAAAACAAAGAATTTGCAAAAGCAAAAGAAGAAATAAAGGAAGCCATAGAAACACTGTATAAACACAAAAGTGAAAGAGAGAACACGATGAATAAACAGATAAATGAACTCAGGACAAAAGTAGACAACATTAAAGAGGAAACCACCCAGGATATGGAAAACCTCAGAACAAAGAACGAAACAGAACTGCAAAACAAAATGGAAGGCCAATCCAGCAGAATAGAACAAACAGAAGACAGAATCTCAGAACTTGAAGATGAAATGGTAATTAAAGGAAAAACTGAAGAACTATTAATTAAACAACTCAAGACCTGTGAAAAGAAAATTCAAGAACTCACCGACTCTATCAAAAGACCAAACTTGAAAATCATTGGTATCGAAGAAGGAGAAGAAGTGCAAGCAAAGGGAATGCATAATATATTCAACAAAATAATAACAGAAAATTTCCCAAATCTAGAGAAAGATATTCCCATACAGATGTAAGAGGCCTCCAGGACGCCAAACAGACCAGATCAAAATAGAACTACCACACGACATATCATCATTAAAACAACAAGTTCAGAAACTAGGGAAAGAATATTGAAGGCTGTAAGAGAGAAAAAACAAGTAACATACAAAGGTAAACCCATCAAATCCACAGCAGACTTGTCAACAGAAACATTAAAAAAGCAAGAAGATCATGGGGTGAGATCTTCCAGGCATTGAATGAAAATAACTTCAACCCCAGGATACTCTACCCAGCAAAGCTATCATTCAAAATAGATGGAGCAATAAAAGTCTTCCATGATGAGCAGAAACTAAAACAATATGTGACCACAAAGCCACCACTACAAAAGATTCTTCAAGGGATTCTGCACACAAAAAGTAAACCAAACTTAACCATGAAAAGACAGGCAGCACCAAACCACAGGAAAAGAAAAAGCAAGAGAGTAGAGAGTAACCTCAACCTACACACACACTCAAACCTTCAAATAACTAAGACAACTAAATGGCAGGAATCACCACATACCTATCAGTACTAACACTTAATGTTAACAGACTTAATTCACCCATCAAAAGTCACCACTTGATGAAATGGATTAAAAGGGAAGATCCAACAATTTGTTGTTTACAGGAGACCCATCTCACTGACAGAAATAAGCATAGGCTTAGGATGAAAGGCTGGAAGAAGATTTACCAAGCCAATGGCCCCCGAACACAGGCAGGAGTAGCAATACGTATCTCTGACAAAGTAGACTTCAAACCTACATTGATCAAATGAGATAAAGAAGGATATTCCATACTAATAAAAGGGGAAATATACCAAAAAGAAATAATAATCATCAACCTGTATGCACCCAATGTCAATGCACCTAGTTTCATCAAACATACTCTGAAAGACCTAAAAGCATATATTAACGCCAACACAGTGGTTGTGGGAGACTTTAACACCCCATTTTCATCAATAGATAGGTCATCCAAACAAAAAATCAATTAAGAAATCCTAGATAAAATATACAATAGATCAAATGGACCTACTTGATGTTTACAGAACATTTCATCCAACTTCTACACAATATACATTCTTCTCAGCAGCCCATGGAACCTTCTCCAAAATAGATCATATTCTAGGGCACAAAGCAAGTCTCAACAAATATAAGAAAATAGAAATTATACCGTGTATACTATCTGATCACAATGCAGTAAAAGTGGAACTCAACAACAAAAGTAAAGACAAAAAACATGCAAAGAGCTGGAAACTAAATAACTCATTACTTAATGAAGAATGGATCATCGATGAAATAAAAGAGGAAATTAAAAAGTTCCTAGAAGTCAATGAAAATGAAAACACAACCTACCAGAACCTATGGGACACAGCTAAGGCAGTCCTGAGAGGAAAGTTTAGAGCCATGAGTGCATATATTAAAAAGACTGAAAGATCCCAAATCAATGACCTACTGATACATCTCAAACTTCTAGAAAAACAAGAACAAGCAAATCCCAAAACAAATAGAAGGAGAGAAATAATAAAAATAAGAGCTGAAATCAACGAAATAGAAACCAAAAAACCATGCAAAGAATTAATGAAACAAAAACTTGGTTCTTTGAAAACATAAAAAGAATCAATAGACCCCTGGAAAACCTGACTAAAATGACGAGAGAAAAAACCCAAATTAGTAGAATCAGGACTGCAAAAGGGGAGATAACAACAAACACCATGGACGTCCAGGAAATCATCAGAGACTACTTTGAGAACCTATATTCAAATAAATTTGAAAATCTTAAAGAAATGGACAGATTTCTAGATACATATGATCATTCAAAACTGAACCAAGAAGAAATTAATCACCTAAATATATCTATAACACAAAATGAAATTGAAGTAGCAATCAAGTCTCCCCAAAAAGAAAAGTCCAGGACCTGATGGATTCTCTGCTGAATTCTATCAGACCTTTAAAGAAGAACTGATACTAACCCCCCTTAAACTGTTCCACAAAATAGAAAGGGAAGGAAAACTGCCAAACACATTTTATGAAACCAGTATTACACTTATCCCAAAACCAGGCAAAGACACTTCCAAAAAGGAGAAATATGGGCCAATGTCCTTAATGAACATTGATGCAAAAATCCTCAACAAAATAATGGCAAACCGAATTCAACAACAAATCAAAATAAAAGCTATATATGACAAACCTTCAGCTACCATTATACTTAATGGAGAAAAACTGAAACCATTCCCTCTAAAATCAGGAACCAGACAAGGATGCCCACTATCTCCACTCCTATTCAACATAGTACTGGAATTCCTAGCTAGAGCAATTAGGCAAGAAGAAGGAATAAAAGGAATACAAATAGGTAAAGAAACTGTCAAAATATCCCTATTTGCAAACGACATGATCCTACACCATAAAGACCCAGAAAGCTCTGCTCAGAAGCTTCTAGACATCATCAATAGCTATAGCAAGGTAGCAGGATATAAAATCAACATAGAAAAATCATTAGCATTTCTATACACTAACAATGAGCAAACGGAAAAAGAATGTATGAAAACAATTCCATTTACAATAGCCTCAAAAAAAATCAAATACCTAGGTGTAAACCTAACAAAAGATGTGAATGACCTCTACAAGGAAAACTATACACTTCAGAAGAAAGAGATTGAGGAAGATTATAGAAAGTGGAGAGATCACCCATGCTCATGGATTGGTAGAATCAACATAGTAAAAATGTCCATACTCCCAAAAGTAATCTACATGTTTAATGCAATTCCCATCAAAATTCCAATGACATTCATTAATGAGATTGAAAAATCTACCATGAAATTTATATGAATCTACCATGAAATTTATGTTCATTGCCATGAATAGCCAAGGCAATACTCAGTCAAAAGAACAATGCTGGAGGTATCACGATACCTGACTTCAAACTATATTACAAAGCAATAACAATAAAAACAGCATGTTACTGGCACAAAAACAGACATGAAGACCAGTGTAACAGAATAGAGGACCCAGATATGAAGCCACACAACTATAACCAACTTGTCTTTGACAAAGGGGCTAAAAATATACGATGGAGAAATAGCAGCCTCTTCCACAAAAACTGCTGGGTAAACTAGTTAGCAGTCTGCAAAAAACTGAGACTAGATCCATGTATATCACCCTATTCCAAGATTAACTCAAAATGGATCAAGGATCTTAATATCAGACCACAAAATCTGAAGTTGATACCGGAAAGAGTAGGAACTACTCTGGAGTTAGTTGGTATAGGTAAGAACTTTCTCAACGAAACCCCAGCAGCACAGCAACTAAGAGATAGCATAGGTAAATAGGACCTCATAAAACTAAAAAGCTTCTGTTCATCAAAAGAAATGGTCTCTAAACTGAAAAGAACACCCACAGAGTGGGAGAAAATATCACACATCAGACAAAGTACTGATAACCAGAATATATAGGGAACTGAAAAAACTAAATTCTCCCAAAACTAATGAACCAATAAAGAAATGGGCAAGTGAACTAAACAGAATTTTCTCAAAAGAAGAAATTCAAATGGCCAAAAAACACATGAAAAAATGCTCACCATCTCTAGCAATAAAGGAAATGCAAATTAAAACCACAATAAGATTCCACCTCACCCCTGTTAGAACAGCCATCATTAGCAACACCACCACCAACAGGTGTTGGCGAGGATGCGGGGAAAAAGGAACCCTCTTACACTGTTGGTGGGAATATAAACTAGTACAACTACTCTGGAAAAAAATTTGGAGGCTACTTAAAAAGCTAGACATTGATCTACCATTTGATCCAGCAATACCACTCTTGGGGATATATCCAAAAGATTGTGACACAGGTTACTCCAGAGGCACCTGCACACCCATGTTTATTGTGGCACTATTCACAATAGCCAAGTTATTGAAACAGCCAAGATGCCCCACCACTGAAGAATGGATTAAGAAAATGTGGTATCTATACACAATGGAATTTTATGCAGCCATGAAGAAGAACGAAATATTATCATTCGCTGGTAAATGGATGGAATTGGAGGACATCATTCTGATTGAGGTTAGCCTAGCCCCAAAGGCCAAAAATAGTATGTTCTTCCTCATATGTGGACATTAGATCAAGGGCAAACACAACAAGGGGATTGGACTTTGAGCACATGATAAAAGCGAGAGCACACAAGGGAGGGGTGAGGATAGGTAAGAAACCTAAAAAATTAGCTAGCATTTGTTGCCCTTAACGCAGAGAAACTAAAGTAGATACCTTAAAAGCAACAAAGGCCAATAGGTAAAGGGGACCAGGAACTAGAGAAAAGGTTAGATCAAAAAGAATTAACCTAGAAGGTAACACACACACACAGGAAATTAATGTGAGTCAACTGGCTGTCTAGCTATCCTTATCTCAACCAGCAAAAACCCTTGTTCCTTCCTATTATTGCTTATACTCTCTCTACAACAAAATTAGAAATAAGGGCAAAATAGTTTCTGCTGGGTATTGAGGGGGTGAGGGGGAGAGGGGGGGGCAGAGTGGGTGGGGAGGGGGTGGGGGTGGGGGGAGAAATAACCCAAGCCTTGTATGTACATATGAATAATAAAATAAAAAAAATAAATATGAATAGAACAGAGAAAAAATTTTTTCTGGGTGATATTCTAAATTGCTTAAATCAATTCAATATTTTCCTGATTTTTCTCAAATATTTTTTGTCATTTAAGGACAAAATTTAAGGTTTTGGAGAGATTTACAGTGGTGACTCAAGCTTGTCATAAAATGATATTAGGCCAATGTTGTCTCATTTCTATATTTACTGAGTATTTCTCTACGTACAATATATGTTCCAGTGTTACAGAAATTAAGTAAGAGACAATTCCTTGACACTAAGTGAACATTCAGCCAGGCAGAGATGGTGAGAGGTAGACAGGCCAGCAGAAATCAGAGAAGGGAACAGGGCACCAGAGACAACAGACACTTCACTAAAACTTCATACAGTCTGAGGAGGATTACAGGCTGGCCATATCCCCTTGGTCCTCAGTACTTCTGCCTGCCTGCCCTATTTCCTATTGTAAGCGTCTGCATTAGTTCACCTAAGGAAGCGGCAACACTTTAACCAGTGACTGAGTCAGTGACATATGCTGCATAGTCTCCCGTAAGATTCCACCTGTAAAGCTTGTCGGATTTGGGGAGACAAATATTCCCAAAAAGTGGTATTACAGATGGACTTTCAGGGATGAAATCATATGGACAAGTGTGTGTGTGTGTGTGTGTGTGTGTGTGTGTGTGTGTAATAAGAGCAGAGAGTCCATTTGCTCAAAAGATGGCACTCTGCAGAAAGGAAAGAAGTGTGTGTGTGGGGGGGTGTAAATCCTGTCACTTCATGTGAAAAGAGCTTCAGGTCTCTGAACATTTCAGAATCAAGGTTCAGACCTGTCAGGCAAGAAAACTGTCACTGTGAATGTCCAGATGAGAGTAAGTTGCAAAAGTGGGTTGAAATATGAAGTGATTCTTCCATTTCTTTGGTTCTTTTTGTGTGTGTGACTGAAGTTTGAACTCAGGGTTTCACGCTTGCAAAGCAGGCTCTCTACTGCTTGGTTCCCACCTCTAGTACATTTCCCTTTGGGTATTTTGGAGTTGGAGTCTTGCAAATATTTGCCCAGGCTGGACTTGAAACAATCTCAGCCTCTCAAGTACCTAAGATTACAAGTGTCAGCCAGTGGCATCTGGCCCACGTATTTAATTTTTTGGTTGTAAGATATTTATGTGTAGAGAAAGCAGGTTCTTATATTCTCATCTTATGATGCAAACCCAATAACCACTTCTACTTTACAGAAGCAGGGTGATTATGCAATCAAATAAGGTTGTAAAGAATATAGTGCAATGTCTATTGCAGAGTAACTGCTGCCACCTAGAAGTAGTAGTGATGGTGATGATGTTTGGGATAGTGATGGTGAGTGGTGGTGGTGATGATGGTGCTGGTAGATGTGGTGTGATGATGGGGATATGGTGGTCATTTTAATGATGGTGATTATGATAATGGTGATGGTTGCTGCAATGTCAATGATTATGATATGTGGTCCTAATGACAGTGTTGACGATGATGTTGGTTGTGATGGTGATGAAGAGGTGGTGATGTGATATTCAACAGGGAAGCATGAAGCTCTAAAACAAGAAGATGAGCAGCAGGTCATAGTAATGGGATCCTCTGAGCAGATTCACAATATCAGAACTCAAATTATCTTTCTTCAGTCCCATTCCCTTGGAAGAGAAACTGTCCATCGCAAATGGATCATGTCTTATTAGTAAAGACTGAATGAAGAATATATTGTTTCCTTGATACCCCTGCCTCTATCCCCCTTCCCACAAAGAAGACCATACAGAAGAAGGAGTTAGGTAACTTAAGTAAGTGGAGAGGGTTGTGAGCAAGACAGCAGAGATAAAAGAGGACTAGAGGAGAGAGTAGGAATGACAACAGAAATGAATTTTTTTCAGGGAGGTTTCACACATTCATTGTCACCTGCTTTGAGAAAGTCCCCATCTTGGGTGATGGTGAATTCTATTCCTGTATCTTCATCACAGGGAGTTCCAGCCTGTGGCCTTTCTGTTTGAATAGGTAAGAGAAGAGGACGGAGCTGCAATAACTGGATGCTGCTGCCATCTACTGTCACATGCTCTGTTCTGTGATACCCAGTGTTACCAGGTATCCCAGAGGAATGAGAGCATGGCTAAAGATGTTGGGCTCAGCAGAACCTAGTATATCATGGATGTGTAGTTTGCAAAGCTCCGTTCTTCCAGACTGACCCTAAGACCACCTTAGCAGGATGTGTGCACAGGTGAAGGCTGCCCTTGGATGGTTAGCATGTTCATGAGCAGGCCCAATCTAGGGGCATTTCCTACAGACTAAGACTCAGCAGGTGTCACAGGTTAGGCAACTGTAGGCACTGAAATCACATTGTAGTCTCAAATTCATTTGCTAACTTTAAGGTTTCTCTTCTTGCTGTCTTCATCTTTATATCTGATATTCAGCATGTTAACCTCTCCTTTATTGTGGGGTGGGGGCTGCCCTTTGTCAGCAGTTACCCTCAGATATCCATCATCTCTGTGTACCCAAAGATCTGCCTTCCTACTAACTCCAACACAGCCCTGGGATCCCCTCAGACATGCTCAAGTCACACCCAGCAGATTGTGAGTTTCTGTAATCAGACATTTAAAAATTAGGTTTTGTTAATATTTTATTTTTCCATATAATAAAGTTCAAGAAGACATCTACTATCATAGCTCATAAATGAAAAGCATTCTGAATGTCCAACATGAAGGCCATCATACAATTGAAGGAGTGCTCTGTCCTTCACACCACCCTAATAAAACTGGCCTCTAGAGTGGAACTGATGGGTTGGCACTTGAGATATATATTCCCACACCTATGCTGTCCTAGAGATGTGAGCACAAGAATCTCTCACTTCCTCCCCAAGCCACAGGCCCTGACCCTCTGTTCATGCTCATGTGTCCACTGGCTCAGCTGTTGTTGGCACAATTGGCTTAATTCTGGACTGTTTTATTCCTTTCTTCTTTCCATAGAACACGTAGTACTTCAGCCTGTCCTTTCACACTGCCTCTCACATGCCCCTAGGTATCCTCTGTACACTATCTCCCTGCTGCCATAGGATCCACATCACTCTCTTCTATCCTGCATCACTGCAGCACCCTCCTGACTGTACTCCTTGCTTTCATTCATGGCAATCCAACATGGGCCCCCTCACTGTGATGATACTCAACATTTAGTAACATGTAGTGGGTAGTGCCATGTCCCTGCAGTGCCTCGCAAAGGCCTCACATTGTACTGTGAGGAAGAGGAGCTCCTTATGGGCTGTATAAGGTCTTCCATGAACTGATGTCTGCTCCTTCCCCAAGCCAGTCTCTGTGACCTCTCCTATTCCACCCTTCCCTGAAACTCCATTCAGGACCCTCAGCAGTCTTAGCCCTTCTGTCTCACAGCCATTGTCAGGGCATACTGTTCTCTACCAGGAACATCCATCTTGGGCATATCTACAGCTACTTCCTACTCTTTCCTCAGAGTTTAGCTCAAATGTCATCTTATCTGTCACCTCAAATGCCATCTCCTCAAAAAGTTATTTCATAATGGTTCTTCTCTTCTCTTCCCTTTCCTTCCCTTCCCTTCCATTCTTTCCTCTCCCTTCCCTTCCTTTTCCTCCTCTCCCTTCCTATCCCCTCCCCACCTCTTCCTTTCTCTTCCTTTGTATTCCCTTCTCTTCTCTTGTCTTCCCTCCCCTTCCTTCCTCCATTCAATCCTTCCTTTTTTGGTTCTCAGGCTTGACACTGTGGACTTGCCCTTGCTAGGCAGGTGTTATACCACATGAGTCATGCCCCAGCCCATTTTTGCTTTAGTTATAAATTGAGGGTCTCAAATGTTTTTCCCAGAGCCTGCCTGGAATGCAATACTACCTATTGCCTCCCATGTACCTTGTACAAAAGGTACATGCCACCATACCAAGTTTATTGATTAAGATGGGATCTTGGCAACCTTTTGCTTGGCATGGCTTTAAACAGTGATCCTTCCTGTCTCACCTCTTGAGTAGCTACTAATGGTTATTGTTGTTAGGATATTATTTGCCTTCAAGGACCCTGAAGGAAATGCTGTATTTATCTCATTCTGTATAATATGTCTGTTCCTAGCACAGTCACTGTAAAGGACACATACTCATTTACCATATGAAGATGCTCTTATGGAGTGAATACACCCGTACCGGTACACTAGAGACATTCCAACCAAAAGGCAAGTGTAGAAAGCTGAAAAGTGGCCCAGAAGATGTGGCATGAAATACAGGTTACCCAGTGGTAGGGCCCTGGCACTCCCGAGGTGAGCATTTAATGTCACCAGGGTGACCCTTCCTCACCTGATTTGAGGTGCATGTAGGGAGGCAATCTACACAGCTCACTGTCCTATCTGTTCCTGAGCATCTCAGGAAAGGGTGCTGTGGAGCAAGAAATATATTGGCCAAAGTGAGCAGATCTCAATGTTGATGCTACCTGGGAAAAGCCACAGGCTACTGAGCCCCTGGTGAAAGGATAGTCACTAGAAAAAGAAAGGCGATACATGAGAAAGAAGAGTAGGCACAGGAGCTGCAAAGTAAGGGAGAGTCAGGTACCTAAAGACACTAACAGTAGCACCATTCAGACTTCTGTAGAAGAAATGGGGCCTGGTTATTTTCCTAAGTGGTGCAAATATATATAACTAGACAAACAAACACATAACCCAACACACACATACACACACACAACCACAGACACACAGTCACACATAACCATATCCCCCATAACCACACAGAGAGTCACATGTAACTACATTTACAAAATCAGTCATAACCAAACACATAATCTCATATGTGCAATCACACAACTGCATGTAATGTCATACAGTCATATAATTAAACATAAGACACTTGCTGAATCACACACATGCACACAAAAATACATGCACACAGACTTCTACACAGTCATACAGTACACACAGTCTCACATACATGCCTAGGGCCTCTTCACACACAAAGATGCATTATTATGGTAAAACCTGCTCTGTAGATATTTTTTAACATTAGATTTTTCCTCAAAAGTGCAACACTCTTCATTTTCATGGAAAAATCCACAACAACTTCTTTCAGGATGAGAAAAACCTAAACAGCCCTCTGCAACCTGCTGTATGAAGCATAAATATGGTTTTATTAGTTAATATATGCTCCTATCTTATGCCTTAAAGATTCTTTGAACAAATACATTAAAATTATTCTTTATAGAAAAGGCTTCACTATGAGCTAGAAACATACAAAATACTTGCAATAAAAACGAGACTAATTCTTATAGATTTCTTTGATCCTCATACTCTTGATTTTGGGGGAGAGAAGTTAAAAACTATCCGTGAACTTCAGTAGGCCATCCAAATTTAAATAAGTTGTGTAACAGTGATCCAGAATAATGTTTCTCCCTCTGTGCAATCTAATACTTAAAAAATAAATAAAGATGTTGATGATATCAGCATCTATATTTTTAGTTGTCTCAGTTATAGAATGGTAAGGAATAGAATGATTCTTTTTATGCTGGAATTGGTATCAGTTTGAACCCATAGTTCTTAATATTAAAGATGAATAATGCAAACACAAATACGATACAATGTAAAGCTGTGTGTTTCCTAGTTCTGTATACCTGAGAAGGCCTAGAATAAGGTACTGCAACCTCTGACTATTGACATTTTGAGCTTAATCATTCTTTGTTTTCTGAGATCTCCTGTAGGTTTCAGGGTGTTTGATAGCATCATATCCTTGGCAGAACTTCTTTCAGAAGTTCAGGGTTTTCCCAAACCCTGCTGCTGTTTTATTAGCTAACTTCATGTCACATCTCATCTTCTGTTATCATCCCAACAGCGTCCACAGCATCTTCACCTGGAGATTCCATCTCAAGAAGACAGCTTGTTGTTTATCCAGAAAAAGCAATTCCTCCTCTGCTCATGTTTTCTAATGAGATTGAACAATTGATTATAGACCATCCTAGACTCCAGTGGTAATTCTAGGGCTCTTGCTGTCCCCTTTCACATCTGCACTAACTTCATCCATGTCACCCATGAGGGTTGGAATCAACTTCTTCAAAACTCCTGTCAACCTTGCCACTCGTTTTCCTCCCATGAATTGAGAGTGATGTTACTGGTGCCAAGAATGATGATTTCTTTTTAGAAGATTTTCAATTTACTTTTCCCAAATCCATCAGAGGAATCTCTGTCTCTGAAATCATTAGCCTTCCAATATGCTTTGCTCAAATAATATGACATGAAAGTCAAATTACTATTTGATAAATGGGCTATATAACAGATCTCGTGTTAGCAGGTAATAAAAACAGCATGCATGTCACGTTCATATCCTTTAGAGCTCTTGGGTGACAGCTGCGTGGTAAATGAGCAGTGATGTTTTTGAAAGGAATCTGTGATTGTGTGTATGTGGGATAATGTGTGGTTGTATGTTTGCTGTTATATATGACTATGTGTGATTGCATTTGTGTTTATGTGTTTGTGGTGTGTGTAGCAGTGTGTGTGTCTATGTGTGACTGTATGAGTTTGTGATTATGTGATGCCTCTATTATGTGTGATTGTGTGTATGTATGTGTGGTTATGTGTGTGTTTATAGTTATATATGATTATGTGTGTGTAGTTATGTGAGATTGTGTATGTGATTATATGTGTGTGGTTGGAAAATAACCAGGTACAAGTCCCTCTACAGGAGTCTGAGAGGTGCTACTGCTAGTGTGCTGGGGAGCCCGGCTATTCCTTGCTTGGCAGCTCCTGCATGCTCTACAGCATTTATCTCCTTGCCTTTCTTCAGGGGCTCTGGCTGAGCCATTTGATTTTCCTTCTGGTATTGAGGGGTCTAGCAGCTCCTGATGTATTTTCCCAGAAGAGCTTCTTGCTCCACACACCCTTCTTTCCTGAGATTCCCAGGCCCAGAAGAGAGAGTGGGCTGCCTATCACCTTTCTCTTTGTGCCTCAATGTGTTTTCTTGCTCCTTAGACATGGCAAAATATCTACCAGCTCAGTGCTGAGGTCTAGCCCACAGCACAGGGCTTAATATGTCACTATTGGAGCAAAAAAGCCTATACTCCAGCCAAACTCATGAGCTGTTCCAAATGAGGCATGTGAGCAGATGACAAGAAGTATTAGGGCAAAATTAGAGTGCAGGCTACCAGACTCCCAGTGGGGTTATGGCTGCCCAGCCCTACATGGAATCTTAGAATCTCCAGTGAGACCTCTCTTCAAAGTAGAGACTGGACTTACACATCATTCAGGCAGAATGTTTATTATCTGCTTCCCATGCATCAGGATTATTTTCACATTGGAAGAAGAAATAATAATGTAGAAGGTCCTTGACAAACTTCTTGAACCTTAAAACACGTGAGAAGTGGTCACAGTGGTGACGCTGAATGTTCCTCTGGTTATATGGGGAAGGTACCAGGACTCCACTTAGAAGCAAGTGGTATTTACAGCCATGTCCCCAGTGTCATTTTTCTCCCTCCACATTTGCCTGTTAGTATTTCTTCCCAAACTTTGGTTATTTTAAAAAAATCCAAAAGTACACTAAACCTAAATCCCCTAAAATTATATTACTAACAAATAGTCTTAGAGTCATCAAAACCCCCTAGAAACTGTGATGAAATAGGTGACATAAAGTGGCTAAGCAGGAATATCTGAATGACCCTAGGAACATCTCTAGTGTACCCATAAGAGCGTCTTCTTCCCATAGTGGCATTTTCAACTTTTCTTGGAAACTTCATCCCATTCTGGTTTCACTCCATGAGAGCATATTCACCCATCATGTGTATTGAGTGTGCTTTATCATCCAGGGACTGTGTTATAATGTGTTCTCTACAATATGTCCCTAAATATTATAGATAATGAGGCAAATACAGTATTACCTTCAAGGTGCTTATAACTCAATGATATTCCTTCAAAAAACATAAGGAAATATGATTTTCAGGAGATGATATTTGAAGTAGCAAGTGAGGAGGTGATATTTGACTTCGAAAGAAAAGCAGGAAGCAGCAAAAGAAATCCAAGGAAAGAAGCTTATTTTGGCAAAGAAGAGCATGCATTGACCATGAAAATGAGGCAGAAAGGCTCAGCCCGTTGAGGTTCCTAAATGGAGTGTAGGGCACCCATGGGATGGTAGAGGTCAGGGAGACTGGGTTTGCAGAAGACTGAGAAATCAGTTCATGACAAACTTTACAATGCCCATAAGAAGAGACTCTTATTCACAGCATAATAATGTGAGTGCTGATGACCAGCACTGCTCCTAACCAGGTCACTCTAGTATCTCAGAAGATGTTTGTTAGGAAGGGATGGGCTTAGTGTCTGCTTGGAAGGAGCTTTGCAAACTATACTTACCCATAAGTACTGTAATGGCCTCTGAAGAGCTGCACATGGTTAGCTCAGCCCTCACTGCTCTGGACAACCTGAGTATCACAGAACAGAGCAAATAACAGTGGATGGCGGCAGCTTCCAGTTACTTTGGCTCCCTTCTCCCCTCCTCCTTGAAAAGCCCTTGATTCAACTTCTCTGTGGAAGAAATGTAGTACTAGAATCACTGTCACAGGAGAGAGGGACTTTCTCAAAGCAGGTGACAATGAATGCATGAAACTCCATGGATTTCTCTTTTCTGCGTTCTTTCCTACTACCTCTTCCCTCCCTCTTTTCTCTCTGCAGTCACTCTTTCATCCTTCTTCCCTTCCTCAAATTACCTAACTCCTTCTTCTTCATGTTCTCTGTGGACAGAGGTAGGAGTGTCAAGGAAAGTATATTTTCTTCATTTCAGAGTTTACTAAGAGCACATTTGTGATAGACAGTTTACTTTCCTAGGGGATGGGACTGTGGACATGATTTATTTGAGTCCTGATCTGGCAGATCTGTTCAGTGAACTCCCTTGTTATAACAGGTTGCTCACCTTCTGCTCCATAGACCTTCATCTTTCCTTGCTAAATACCATATCAGCACCCTGTCAATCATGATTACAACCACCATCATCACTACCACAATCACCATGATGACCATATCATAATCATCACCTTCACAGAGACCATCACCATTACTGTAACCACCATCATTACCAGCAACACCATATCATCATCACATCACAGACATCAAGACCATCTTCACCATCACCATTCCAAATGTCATCACCATTACTACCACTGCCAGGTGGCAGCAGGTACTCTGCACTAGACACTGTGCCACGCTCTTGACAACTTTGTTTGATTGCATAACAACCCTGATTCTGTATAACCTGTTTTCTCTTCTAGAAATATCTTATAATCAAAGAATGAAGAAATGGAAGATTCACTTTATATCTCAGCCCATTTCTGCAGTTCACTCTGATCTGGGAATTCACAGTGACATGGTATTTGGTCCACAAGACTGCATCTTGATTCCAGCATGTTGATAGAGCTACAGCTCCTGCCACATGAAATGCCAGGTTCTCACCCTCAATGGCTGACCCTCACTTCTGTTCTTCAAATTTGCTCCTTTAGAGCAAAGGACTATTTGCCATTCTACACAGTTTTGTTCACAAGATTTTGTTCTTGAAGTTCACCTGTATCTGCTAGTGAACTTGGAAACTTTGTCACCCTAAATCCCACCTGTCTTCAAGTTCAAGTCTGCATTCACACTGTGTGAAATCCTCCCTTGTTCACACAGTCAGGACTGAGTCATTCTTTCTTGGGGTTTCCACAACACTACTGTGTTCACTAGAGGTATTGCCTATCTCCCTCTTTAGGTCTTTCTAACATGAGGGGTACATTTCTGTTCCCTACTCACCCATAAGTTCTTGGAAGGCACGGATGAAGCTTCCATCTCTCTGTGATTTACTGATCAATATTTATTTAGATGATTACAAACAAAAGGTAACTATTGATTATAATAATAGTACCAAGAAATGCATATAACACTCAGTATTTTATTTGTTTTATTTAATTTATTTATTTTACAGTACTGGGGATTGAATTCAGAGTTTTGTACATGCTAGACAAGTGCTCTTCAACTATGCAATATCCCCAGTGAGTCAGTCAGTCCTTTATTATAGTTTCACAATGAGTACTTAGTAGATATTATTCCTATCCCCTTTTTACATATGAGGAAAATGAGCCACAGATTTGCTAGGGAAATAGCTCAACATTACATACTTGTAAATGATAGAACCAGGAAGTTAACATATTTCATCTGGATCCAAAGTGCATGTTCCTGATGTGAGTGTAGATGTCCGTCACTCTCTGTAGACTCCAAAATCCTTTGGATACCCTAGAGATCCTATTCTTGGTGGACCACAGGTGAACTGCTCTTGAGCTAGAGCTCAGAAGATGTGGCTTTTTAAAACTCCAGTATCATTGTCCTCTCATATGGAATGTGACTCTGATTCACACTTGTGCGTCTGGGCCATGATTCTCGTTCAGTTCTGAATTCCCCTCTGCTTACATCAACCTCTTCACATCCTGTGATTCAACATATATTACATTCTCCATGAACTGACAGTGTAGTTTTGGCTTCCTGCAAGGAGACCTGAGACAAGGATGTGTGTTCAAATGGATTTATTTTGGAGGTAGTCCTGGAAAAACTACTGGGAGATTGAGAGAAATAAACAGAGAAGGAACTTTGTCAACACATGAAGTGTGAATCATCTATTGCAATTGTTTTACACAACTGAGGTTCAATTCTGCTGGAATCTTCTGGCACACTGTGTGGCACATGGCACTGCATCAGTCACTGCTTGAGAGCTGTTGTTGCTCTCTATCACTTACCTGTGGCTCTTGCTCAGATAAGTTAATATAGGTGCTAGAGGCGGAGGGTCAACCAATGTAGCTAGGACTGTGGTGTTGTGGGCAGCCTGTCCTCCTCCCCAGCCCTATGCAGGTTTGGAAGTCTCTGTGCTTTCTAGTGCCCTGTTTTCTTCTATGATTTCTGCTGGCCTGTCTACCTCTCACCATTCGTACCAAACTGAGAATCCATTTGAGGTTGATGACATGTCTCTATCACCCAAACACATATGCAACACAGATACATACTCAGTAAATTTTAGAGACAAATTACATTAGGCCAGTTTTATATCAAGCTTGAACCCTCCCATTCCCCATAATTTCACTCATAAACTTTAACTTATGGAGGAATGTAAGATACCGCAGCCACTTGGAAATCAATATGGAAGTTCCTCAACAAAATTAAAATAGAACTTCCATGTAATCTCTGTATTCCACTTCTGTGTAGATGTTGAAACGAATCAAAGTCAGATAATCATGTTTATCATTACATTATGCAAAATGGCCAAATAATGGAATCAGGCTGGGTTGACAAGATTGGATGAATAGTTAAAGAATATGTGGTATATACACACATGGAGTATTATGCAGCCATAAGGAAGAATAAAACTGTCATTTTCAGGGAAATGGATAGAACTGTAGATCATTGTGTTAAGTGAAATAAGCCAGACTCAGACACTCAAATATGCCATGTTTCACTCATGAGGAACCTAGATTTTTTTTTTAGAAATCCTCAAATTACTAGTGTTTACTTCTATTGATGGGACTTATATATGCCATGGGTAAGTTATGAAGAAGGAATACGAACTTTTGCAATCCTCTGTATCATAATCTTTCCAAGAAATGTAATAATTTCATAATTTAACTAGCCACTGATTTTTTACTTTGGGAGAAAAGAAAGAATGATATTATCATTGCAGGAAAATGAATGGAAGTAGAGATCATCATATTAAGTGAAATGAGCCAGTCCACAAAGACAAGTATCAAGTTTTCTCTCATATGTGGATTCTTGTGGGGAGAGAGGAAAAGGACATGAAACTATTAGCATGTGGAAGAGGAAAAGCAGGAGGCAGAAAGGAGGTAATAATGAGTAATAGTGGGAGTGAGTATAATCAAAGTATATTACATGCGTTTATTGAAACATCACAATGACACTCCCTTGTGCAATTAATAGATGCCAGCAAATACAGTACACAGGAAGATGTGTGTTGATTATGTGCAAATAATGCAACACTTTCTCACTTTGTATGGGGATGGAACATCCCACGGTTGAGGAATCACAATGGTTACTGAGGCACTGCTGTGTATAAATACGACCCAGCCTCTGCTAAACATCAGATCTGTGTTACCAGCTCTTTGAGGGATATTTCTATCCTGCTTTCCAAAGCCTAAGTCAAGTTCAAATGTCCAGAAATGAACTCTTCATCTCTCCCGGATATCATCACCATTCAAGTGCTCAACATGGAGTTGTAGCACTTTGTTCTCACACCCAGGTCCAAATTCAACCTCTAAATATCTCCTCTTTCTCATAGGCTCCATTTTGTGGACCAATCTGCAGGCTTGCACACGCTGGGTTCACAGTTTCCATCTCTCCTCACTGAACACCCCAAGTATAATCTCCCTCTAAGACTTTTTGTGTGACTTAATTTTAACAAGTCAGAGAACAGCGTGTAAGGGAGCCAGAGTGCTTTCAGTATTGTAAAGCACTTGGCTAACGTGACTGTGCCTGTTACACTCTCATAGCAAGGTGTGAGAGTGCTGTCTGTTCTCCATCCTTGTCTTTGGGGTTGCTGGTCTTTAATAGCAGTCTTTCTGGTGGATGTAGAGTTCCACTGCTTTTCTTTTTTGTCAGGATGTCTCACTTCATCTTGTTGTGTGCTTGTGATTTATATTAGGAGATTTTATTGATGTCTGATGATGGGGTTGTGGGCTCATTTAAAGAGGGAGGAAACAGGTGATGGGAAAGCCTGGGCATGGAGCAGGGTAGTGAACTGTTGTCTCCACTATACAATGACCTGGCTATTTCAGTGTGGATTCCCTAATGCTAGTGTCCTCAGATTAGCATATTTAGAATTTCCTCTTGGTTGGTCATCTTCTCAGACAAGATTCTTCCAAGTCTGCTTAGAAAGGAGACCTGGCCTCCAGACAGGTTAGAGAGGACAGGAAAGTCCTCAACATCCCTGTGTACATATCTACATGGCATACTCCATTCCACAAGTTCCCATGCCTAATGTCCTCCCTTCCTAGAAAACAAGCCTCTTATGTTCTGGGGCAGGATGTATGGTTCACATTTTTTTCTGTTCAGTGTTCAATCAAGTCTTCTGACTTTACTTTCTTTTATCCCTCCTTTCAGAGGTAACTGACCCATCAATTCATACTGAGAGCCATACTGCCTCTCTACCTTCTCTCACTTCTGGCCAGAGAATGCATGTATTAGTCAGATTTTTGTGAATGTGAGCAAATACCTGAAAGAAAGTAATTCATGGAGGAAATATTTATTTTAATTCATAGTTTTCAGAGGAGTCAGTCCATAGAGTTTGGTACCCTTGAATCTGGGAACACAACCATGCAGTACACCGTGGTGGTGGAGTATATGGAAAAGGATTCTGTTCATGTCATGACTAACGGGGGTGGGGGAAGGGCCTTTAGGCTATTGGGAATAATGCTGCTCTGAGCATTAGTTCACAAAGCATTTTTCTTTTTAGGACACCGCTGGGTCTTTTGTTTCCACTCCAACTTGGACTTTTCCTTCATATCTTCAAGTTATATTTTTGCTAGTATGTTGGAAAGTTGTCAATCTTTGCATTTTTACATGGAATTCAGCTGTGCTGCTCAACACCAGTATTCATTCTCATAATATTTAAGTTTACTTTTCTGAGCTTTCTACACACATGGAAAATTTTCTACAAATAAGGATAATGTTGTTATTCCAGTCCCCCAGTTTTAGCTAATTCAGTCATATATCTGCATGTACTTGCAGGGAGCAATGTCGTTATGTTGTCTTTTTATTCCCAAGAATTAGCACAATCCAAAGGGCCTGCGAGTTGGTTCAAAAACACATGCTGTGCCCTTCGTTGTGCCTCCCATTGGGACATGTTAAATGCTGTCATGTGTTACCAACTATATTCCCTCCCTTTTTATTATCATATTATTTTTGAATTGGGGTACATTGTGACATTTACAAAAGTTCTTACAATATACCATAGTTGAATTTACCCTCTCTATCATTCTCCTTTATCTTACACTCTTCCCATTCCTGGAATGTTTTCAATATGTTTCATTTTTCCATTTGTGTTCCCTTTCCTGTATCCAAGTTTTCATAAGCCACAGTTATATAACATTTTGCAGAGTTCAAAGTCCCTTTTCAAAATATTCTTGTATTTATTTCTAATTGTTTATAGTTATAATTGTTTCTATTATACACATGCATTAACTGAGTCTCAAAAAATTTAGTTGCTCTCTCCAGGGGAAAAAAATCAATGTAATACACCATGTGAATAGGCCAACAAATGAATGTCAAATGGTCATGTCAAGTGATGCATGAGAAAAAGACTTCACCTGTATTTTCTACTTCACTGGGAGACCACATTCTCTCAGCTTCTGGGTCCTTCTGTGGTCATGGTGTTACTAGTTAGAATGAGGCACAACCAAGCAAGAAAGTCTTGGGAGAGTCTTTATTAGCCAGCTGGCGACTGCCCTGACCAACAGGTCATTGAATCTCAGAGTAGCCCCTTTCTAACTTTTAGCAGGGTTTATAAAGGCAAAAACCACATCCTGTTTGAAAATCGTTGCAAAGCAAGCTAGCCTAGGTACAGAATTGAAACAATGACTGTTAGCTGTCAGCATGACTGAACACAATCAACACAACCGTTTATCCACGTCTGTTTTGGTTCCTTCTGTTTTCATCATTTCTATGGGAACCAGACCTCTTATGAAACCCCTTCAGCTTTGAAGCTATAATGGCACTTAACTAATGGGTTCCCTCTGGACACCTGATTAATGGCTTTCCTGTGGCTAAGTCTTTTAACCATTTCAATGGGCCTTAGTGAGTAAGGCATGTTTCTCAAAATTGCACCCTCTACTTGGAATTGCCTTTGTCCAATGGATGGTCTAAATGTGATTACAAAAGTACAACACTTTTTCCTCAACACTCATGAGCTGTGATGTGGCACTCAGCTCCAGAGTCTTCCATGGGGCTGGCTGAAGTCACTCCTGAGCATTATCAAATTCGAACATCTCCCTCTGCCCAGCCCTGCCTCTCTACATCCCCAGTACACACTGTTGTAAACCTTTTGCCTGTAAATACCTGTCTCAGGGTCTATTTCCAAGGATCCCTAGCTAACAGATGGGTTAAATCAGGACAGAAAATGCAAAATATTCTGCTCTATTATCTACCATGGCATTTGTTCTGTGACTAATTGAAGATGGACAATTTCATCTAGGAGATTCACTATACCCTTTGTTGAGAGAATGCTTTGAATGGTACAAACACTCTCAGCCCTGAGACCTGCTAATGGAAGATTCCATACCTGTAAAATACCTTGTTTTCAGAAGTCACATTCTCAGGCCCAACCATTTTTCCCTCTTTCATCCTCAGTGAAATAACAGTTTCCTTCTGTTTGGACTTTGAAACATTTGAACATGCTACTTTCCTTTCATCTACACGATTCAGCTTCCAACCCGGATGTGGTCATTCCCATGCAACATTGCAACATCGATGATACCCTAACACATGGCTGGGTTTTGTCCAATATCATTCCAGTTGTGTGGATAATTGGAACATATGCCCTCACACCTTCTTTTCTCCAGCCTTCACTAATCATGCCAAACTTAGAGCAAAATATGTCAACCTGAAGCTTATTAAGACCATCGTCAGTTAGTAACAAACAGATGTTTTGAGTTCCTAATTACCAACACCATAGGATCTGATTAAAAACTGGCTCTGGAGGCCAACATTCACCAATTTTATTCAGTATAAAATTGGAAGCCTTAACTGATCAGTGAGGCATGAGAAAGAAATAAAGGGATTCCAAATCGTAAAAGAAGTAGTCAAATTTTCACAATTTTTAGAGGACATGATCTTATTTACAGAAAGCCCCAAAGAATTCACCAACAAAACTATTAGAAGTAGTAAATGAACTAGGCAACAGTATAGGATATGAAAAGCCAACATTCAAATATTAATAGCATTGATATAAACCAATGGCCAGATATCTGAAATATAAATTCAGAAGGACATCTCATTTGTGATGTCTACAAAAATAAATTTCCTAGGAACAAATTAAATCAAAGAGGTGAAAGATCTCTACAATGAAAGAATTACAACATTGATGAAAGAAATTGAAGAGGACAAAAAATAGAGGAAGACATTCCATGTTCATGGATTGGAAGACTGTTAGTAAATTCAAAAAGTCACTGACAAAGACTTTCTACATATATACAATTGTGGATATATATAATATATATTACAAATAAAACATTTTATTTTTGGTTATGGAAAATTCAATGAAATTGTAGGAAATAATACTTACAGATCACCGTTGCCCAAGTTTCCCCAAATTGTAATATCTTGAAAGAGAATGGTTGAGTCTCTCAATTAGGAGATTGACATTGGTACAGCCAAGAGACAGGAATTTTCCATCACAGTAATGATTCATCATGTTCCCCTTTTTCCTTTTATTGGTTTGCTTTATTTTTATTCTTTTTGATTACTTATGACTTTCCTAACAGCCAATATGTTATCTTCAGATTGTTATAGTTTTATTTTTTCCTTTCAAAATTGTATGCATTTCAACCTTCAATTTTAAGCATGATGTTAGTAGTAAATTTTTGTAATTATTTCTTCATCCATATAACGACAAGCCACTCTATGCCTTTGCAGTCATTTTAATGCATCAGTTTGCATAATCACATGACTTTCATTTGTTGAATTGTTAACTTGGTATATCACATTGATTGATTTTCAAATACTGAGTCACCTTACACAAAAAATCTCTTCCACAACGAGCCACAGCATACAAATTTTTATCTATCATGGGATACAATTTGCTACTCTTTGGTGAGGTGTTTTGTTTTTCAGTTAATAAGTATATTGTTCTCAGAAATTATTTTCATGTAATTCTTGTCTGGTTTTGGCTTCATTAAATGAGTGGAGAAGTGCTTCTTCTGAATAGGACTCTAGTCCTATTCATTGTTTATGCCTGTATCTTCAAGTGTTTCCTCCAGTACTTCTAACACTTTAGGTCTTACATTAAGATCTTTTATCCTTTCTGAATTGATTTTTGTCAGAGATGAGGCTCTAGTTTCAGTTTTCTACATGTGGATATCCAGTTTTCCCAACATTATTTGTTGAAGAGGCATTCTTTCTCTAACATATGTTTTAGGTTCCTTTATTAAAAATCAGATGGCTGTTGCTGTATGGTTTTATTCTGAGGTCTTCTATTCTATTCCATTGTTCCACATGTACCTTTTTGTACCAGTTCCATGCTGCTTTTGTTACTATGGCTCAGTAAAATAATTTGAAATCACGTAGTGTGATACTTCCAGCATTGCTCCTTTTTCTCAGAATTGTTTTGGCTTCTAAGGGTCTTTCATGCTTTAGTATATGTTTCAGAATCAACTTTTGTATTTCTGTGAAGAATGGCATAGGAAGTTTGAAGGGGATTGCATTGAATCTGTACATTGATTTTGGTAGATAGTCATTTTCAAAACATTAATTATGCCAATCCATGAATATGGACAGTCATTCTATCTTGTAGTGAGTTCTTCAATTTGTTTCTTCAAAGTTTTAAAATTTTCATTGTAGAGGTTTTTCACCTCCTTAGCTAAGTTTATTCCTACGTAAATTTTTATGAGGTTACAGTGAGCAGTATTATTTTATGATTTCTTCCCAGCCTGTTCATTGTCGGCATATGGATAAGCTACTGATTTCATAGGTAGGTTTTGTGTATTTCTCTTTTGCATCTATTGAGATGATCATGTGCTTTTTGTCCTTTATTCTAGCTATGTGCTGCATTACATTTGCTGATTTTTATGTACATGGCCCTTTCTTTGTGTCCTGAAACAAAATCAAGTTGATCATGGTGTGTTGGTTTTCAAGTCTGGTGTTGAATTTGACTTGCACGTATTTTATTGATAATTTTTGTGTGTGTGTTTATCAAGAAAATTGGCCTACAATTTTCTCTCTGCTATTGTGTCTTTATCTAGTTTTGGTAATAGGGCAACACAGGCTTCATAGAATGAGTTTGTAGTGTTTCTTCCCTTTTGATTTTATGGAACAGTTTGATAAACATTGGTGCTTGATCCTTGAAGGTGTGGTAGAATTCAGCAGTAAATCCATTTGATCTAGAGCTTTCTTTTGTTGGGATATTGTTTATTACTCTCTTAATCTTATTGCTTATTAAAGATCTGCTTAAGTGTTCGAAATCCCCTTTTGTCATTTAGGTAGGGCGTATGTGTTTAGAGGTTTATCCACTTCATCTACATTTTCCAGTTTCTTAGAATGTAAGTTTTCTAAGTATTCCTTTAATTTGTATTTGTTGCAATATTCCCCTTTTAATCTCTAATTTTATTCTTTTCATTTCATTATTTCCAGAATAATTTTATTCTTTTTTTCTTTTCTTTGGTTAGGTTGGCTAAAGTTTTGTCAATCTTGTTTATCTTTCCCTGGAACCACCTTTTTGTTTCATTGATTCTTTGTGTTGTTTTTTAGTTTCAATTTCATTATTTTCTGCTCTGGTCTTGTTATTTCTTTTTGCCCTCTACTTTTGAGTTTGTCTTATTATTCTTATAGGAGCTTGAGATATACCTTTAGATTATTTATTTGGGAACCTCTATGATTTTTTTTGCGTTTTCAAATTCTTTGTTTAACCAACACATAAAATCACAGGATACCATGTCACATTTTGATGCTGGTAGTGTTTAAATTGTGCAATGTTTAAATCAAATTATCATTTCTGTCAACACAAATTTTATAATTTCTTTATGCTGAAAGCAATGAGAATCCTTTCTTTTAGCTTTCTGAAATATACAGCATTTAACTGCTATCTATAGTCACCATAGTGTGAGAATCTTCCATTTGTCATTGGTTTTCAGGAGCTCAAATATGATGTATATAGGGCATTTTCTTATAGATGTTTATTGTCAGTGTTTCACTTAATGTCTTATATTTATAACTCATTGTTTTCCAACACATTTGAACGTAATTAGTTTTGATGGTGATTTTCACATAATCTTTCTGTCCCTTTCTTTCTCTACTCTTCTTCATTGACTCTATCTCTATCTTAGACTCCTAAGTACTTGTCCTCAGATCTTTGATTCTCTGCTCACTTTTTCATTTTTTCCTCTCTTGTTGGATTAGGTAACTTTTAAAATTTCAACTAGCTTACATCAATAATGCAAGGGGATTTCATTGTGATAATTCTACCAAAGCATACAGCATATTTGAACAAGTTTATTTCTTCTATTACAATTCCATACTTATTGTCCTCCTTATAAAAACTGTGTTTGATTGGTTTTCTTACAGTGCCTTCATATTTTAATGTAGATGGCCATAACTACAAACATTCCTATTAGCATTGCCTTCTCTGTGTTACAAAGGTCTGGTAAATTGTTTTCACTTTCATTGCATTTCAGGATTTAGAGTTCTTCATTGACTCCTTGATCATTCAGGTGTGCATTATTCAGTCTTCACAAGTTTGATATTTTCTCAAGTTTCTATTTCCTTAATTTCTAATTTTGTCCCACGTTGAATTGATAAAATACAAGAGTTTATTTCGATTTTTTAATATTTGTATGACTTGCTTTATGTCTCAATACTTTTAATGACTTTTTAAAAATGTATTTTATTCATATGTGCATACAATGTTTGGGTCATTTTACTACCCACTATCTTTCTCCTCACCCTCTCCTTTTTCCCCACCCCCTCCCTCTCCACACCTACCCCCTCGCTACCAGCAGAAACTATTTTGCCCTTATCTCTAATTTTGTTGAGGAGAAAATATAAGCAATAATAGGAAGGACCAAGGGTTTTTGCTAGTTGAGATAAGGATAGTTATACAAGGAGTTTACTCACATTGCTTTTCTGTACATACGTGTTACATTCTAAATTAATTCTTCTAGAAATAATCTTTTCTCTAGTTCCTGGTCCCCTTCTCCTACTGGCCTTGGTTGCTTTAAAGTTTCTGCATTAGTCTCCCTGCATTGAGGGCAAAAAAATGCTATCTAGTTTTTTGGGTGTCTTACCTATCCTCATACCTCCCTTGTGTGCTCTCACTTCATCCTATGATCAAAGTCCAGTCCCCTTGTTGTGTTTACCCTTGATCTATTGTCCGCATATGAGGGAGAATATACTATCCTTGGTCTTTGGGCCAGGCTAACCTTGCTCAGAATCATGTTCTCCAGTTCCATCAATTTACTTGTGAATGATAAGATTTCATTCTCCTTTATGGCTGTGTAAAATTTCATTGTGTATAAATACCACATTTTCTTAATCCATTCATCAATAGTGGGGCATCTTTTTTGTTTCCATAATTTGGCTATTGTGAATAGTGTTGCAATAAACATGGGTGTGCAGGTGCCTCTGGAGTAACCTGTGTTGCATTCCTTTGGGTATATCCCCAAGACTGGTATTGCTGGATAATATGGTAGATCTATGTTTAGATTTTTAAGAAGCCTCCAAAATTTTTTCCAGAGTGGTTGTACCTGTTTGCATTCCCACCAGCAGTATAAAAGGGTTCCCTTTTCCCTGAATTCTTGCCAACACCTGTTGTTAGTGGTGTTCCAAATGATGGCTATTCTAACAGGGAGAGGTGGAATCTTAGTGTGGTTTTAATTTGAATTTCCTTTATGGCTAGAGATGGTGAGCATTTTTTCATGTATTTTTTGGCAATTTGAATTTCTTCTTTTGAGAAAATTCTGTTTAGTTGACTTGCCCATTTCTTTATTAGTTCATTAATTTTGGGAGACTTTAGTTTTTTGAGTTCCCTATATATTCTGGTTATCAGTCTTTTGTCTGATGTGTAACTGGCAAATATTTTCTCCCAGTCTGTGGGTGGTCTCTTCAGTTTAGAGACCATTTCTTTTGTTGAGCAAAAGTTTTTAGTTTTATGAAGTCCCATTTTTTAATGCTATCTCTTAGTTGCTGAGCTGCTGGGGTTCCATTGAGAAAGTTCTTGCCTATACCAATTAGTTCTAAAGTATTTCCTACTCTTCCCTGTACCAACTTTAGAGTTTGGGTCTGATTTAAGGTCCTTGATCCATTTTGAGTTAAAACTGGTATAGGGTGATTAAACATGGATCTAGTTTCAGATTTTTGCAGACTGCTAACCAGTTTTCCCCACAGTTTTTGTTGAAGAGGATGTCTTTTCTCCATCATATAGTTTAAGTGACTTTGTCAAAGATAAGTTGATTATAGTTGTGTGGCTTCATATCTAGGTCCTCTATTCTGTTCCAATGGTCTTCATGTCTGTTTTTGTGCCACTACCATGATGGTTTTATTGCTATTGCTTTGTAATATAATTTGAAGTTGGATATTGTGATGCCACCAGTGTTGTTCTTTTGACTGAGTATTGCCTTGGCTATTCGTGGTCTTTTGTGCTTCCAAATAAATTTAATGGTAGATTTTTCAATCTCTTTGATGAACGTCATTGGGATTTTGATGGGAATTGCAAAATCCCATTAAACATGTAGATTACTTTTGGGAGTATAGACATTTTTACTATGTTGATTGTACCAATCCATGAGCATGGGAGATCTCTCCACTTTCTGTAGTCTTCCACAATCTCTTTCTTCAGGAGTTTATTGTCTTCCTTGTAGAGGTCATTCACATCCTTTTTAAAGTTTACTTCTAGGTATTTGATTTTTTAAGCTATTGTAAATGGAATTATTTTCATATATTCTTTCTCAGTTTGTTCATTATTAGTGTATAGAAATGCTACTGATTTTTCTATGTTGATTTTATATCCTGCTACCTTGTTATAGCTGTTAATGGTGTCTAGGAGCTTTTGAGCAGAGTTTTTTGAGTCTTTAAGGTATAGGATCATATCTTCTGAAAATAGGGATTTTTGACATTTTCTTTACCTATTTGTATTCCTTTTATTCCCTCTTCTTGCCTAATTGCTCTGGCTAGGAATTCCAGTACTATGTTGAAGAGGAGTGGAGATAGTGGGCATCCTTGTCTGATTCCTGATTTTAGAGGGAATGGTTTCAGGTTTATACTTAATGGAGGTTAAGTATAATGCTGGCTGTAGGTTTGTCATATATAGCTTTTATAATGTACTTTTCTTCTATCCCTAGTTTTCTTAGAGCTCTTATCATGAAATGGTGTTGGATCTTATCAAAGGCTTTTTCTGCATCCATTGAGATGATCAAATGGTTTTTGTCTTGCTTCTGTTAATGTGGTGTATTACATTTATTGATTTTTGTATGTTGAACCACCCCTGCATTACTGGGATGAAGCCAACTTGGTCGTGGTGAATGATCTTTTTGATGTGTTGTTGAATTCGGTTTGCCATTATTTTATTGAGGATTTTTGCATTAATGTTCACTAAGGAGAGTGGACTATAGTTCTCCTTTTTGGAGGTAACTTTGTCTGGGTTTGGGATAAGTGTAATACTGGCTTCATAAAATGTGTTGGGCAGTTTTCCTTCCCTTTCTATTTTGTGGAACAGTTTAAGGAGGGTTGGTATTAATTCTTCCTTAAAGGTGTGATAGAATTCAGCAGAGAATCCATCAGGTCCTGGATTTTTCTCTTTGGGGAGATTCTTGATTGCTACTTCAATTTCATTTTGTGTTATAGATCTATTCAGATGATTAATGTCCACTTGGTTCAATTTTGCATGATCATAAGTATCTTGAAATCTGTCCATTTCTTCAAGATTTTCAAATTTATTAGAATATAGATTCTCAAAGTAGTCTCTGATGATTTCTTGGATTTCTATGGGTTTTTTTGTTATCTCCCATTTTACATTCTGATTTTACTGATCTGGGTTTTTACTCTCCTCATTTTAGTCAGGATTGCCAGGGGTCTATCAATCTTGTTTATTTTTCAAAGAAGCAAATTTTTGTCTCATTAATTTTGTATGGTTTTCTTGGTTTCTATTTTTTTGATTTCAGCTATTATTTTTATTATTTCTCTCCTTCTCTTTGCTTTGGAATTTGCTTGTTCTTGTTTTTCTAGGAGTTTGAGATGTATCATTAGGTCATTGATTTGAGATCTTTCAGTCTTTTTAATATATGCACTCATGGCTCTAAACTTTCCTCTCAGAACTGCCTTTGCTGTGTTCCATAGGTTCCAGTAGGTTGTGTTTTCATTTTCATTCACTTCCAGGAACTTTTTAATTTCCTCTTTTATTTCAACCATGATCCATTGTTCATTAAGCAATGAGTTATACAGTTTCAAGCTGTTTGCATGGTTTTTGTCTTTATTTTTGTTGTTGAGTTCTAGTTTTATTGCATTGTGGTCAGATAGAATACATGGTATAATCTCTATTTTCTTATATTTGGTGAGGCTTGCTTTGTGCTCTAGGATATGATCTATTTTGGAGAAGGTTCCATGGGCTGCTGAGAAGAATGTATATTGTGTAGAAGTTGGATGAAATGTTCTGTAGACATCAAGTAGGTCCATTTGATCTATGGTATATTTTAGATCTAGGATTTCTTTATTGATGTTTTGTTTGAATGACCTATCTATTGATGATAATAGGGTGTTAATGTCTCTCACTACCACTGTGTTGGAGTTAATATATGCTTTTAGGTCTTTCAGTGTGTGTTTGATGAAATTGGGTGTGTTGACATTGGGTGCATAAGGGTGATAATGGTTATTTCCTTTTGGTCTATTTTCCCTTTTATTAGTATGGAATGTCCTTCTTTATCTCGTTTGATCAATGTAGGTTTGAAGTCTACTTTGTCCGAGATAAGTATTGCTATATCTGCCTGTTTTGGGGGGCCATTGGCTTGGTAAATCTTCTTCCAGCCTTTCATCCTAAGCCCATGCTTATTTCTATTGATGAGATGGTTCTCCTGTAAGCAAAAAATTGTTGGATCTTCCTTTTTAATCCAGTTTTCAAATGGTGCCTTTTGATGGAGGAATTAAGTCCATTAACATTAAGTGTTAGTGTTGATAGGTATGTGGTGATTCCTGTCATTTAGTTGTCTTAGTTATTTGAGGGTTTGATTGTGTGTAGCTAAATTGATGTTAGTCTCTACTTTCTTGCTTTTTCCTTTCCTGTCAGTTGGTACTGCCTGCCCTTTCATGGTTATGTTGGGTGTCACTTTCTGTGTGCAGAATCCCTTGAGGAATCATTTGTAATGGTGGCTTTGTAGTCATATGTTGTTTTAGCTTCTGCTTATCATGGAAGACTTTTATTGCTCCATGTATTTTGAATGATAGTTTTGCTGCATAGAGTATCCTAGGATTGAAGTTATTTTCATTTAGTGCCTGGAAGATCTCACCCCACGCTCTTTTGCTTTTAATATTTCTGTTGAGAATTCTGCTTTGATTTTGTTGGGTTTTCCTTTGTATGTTATTTGTTTTTTCTCTCTTACAGCCTTCAATATTCTGTCTGTAGTCTCTGTACTTGTTGTTTTAATGATAATATGTCATGAGTTAGTTCTATTTTGGTCAGGTCTGTTTGGTGTTCTGGAGATGTCCTCTACCTGTATGGGAATAGTTTTCTCTTGATTTGGGAAATTTTCCATTATTATTTTGTTGAATATATTACGCATTCCTTTTGCTTGTACCTCTTCTACTTCTTCAATGCCCATGATTCTCAGGTTTGTTCTTTTGTGGGAGTAAGTTGTTGCATTTTCTTTTCACAGGTCTTGAGTCATTTAACTAATAGTTCTTCAGTTTTTCCTTTAATTACCCTTTCATCATCAAATTCTGAGATTCTGTCTTCTGCTTGTTCTATTCTGTTGGATTGTCCTTCCATTTTGTTTTGCATTTCTGTTTTGTTCTTTTTTCTGAGGTTTTCCATCCTGTGTCTCTTGATCTTTAATATTGTCTATTTTTGTCCTGAGTTCATTTATCTGTTTATTTATCATGTTTCACTTTGGTGTTTATACAGTGCTTCTATAGTTTCTCTTATTTGTTCTTGTGATTTCTCAAATTCTCTATTTCTGTTGTCTTGGAATTTCTTGAGCGTCTCCTGTACATTTTGGTTGATCATATCCAGTACCATCTGTATAAAATTCTCTTTGATTACTTGCAGGATTTCTTCTTTCAAATTATTCTTGTGGGCTTCATTGGCTTCTTTTGCATTGTTTATCTAAGTTTTGTTCATGTCTGGATCTCGGTATCTGTTGTCTTCATTTCCTTCTGGTTCCTCTACTAATTTATTATTGAGGGGAAAAATTTTCCCTCTTTTTTCTGTCTTCCCATCATTGCCCGTGCTACTTTTACTGTCCCTGTACTTTGTGTAATTCAGTATTTTTTAGCTTTTAATAGTAACAGTGATGATATCTAGAATGAAAGGGTGTGAGGAGAGTTAAAGCAAAGAAGATAAAGAAAAAGGGAAACAAAACAAAACAAAACAAAAAACAAAGTGAAAGAAATAAACAGGGAGAGATAGTGTACTAATCAACAATGAGCTAAACAGGCATTAGAGAGACAGAGGATTTTAAAAAAATCCCCAAGTTCAAATGCAATAAAGTTTCACTCTTAATATTTTTGGTGTTAGTCCTTCAGCATCCAGTCCTGGTGTTGGTATTTGAGTAGTAGTTCTGTCTTTGTTTCATCAAAGGAAAAAAAAATACTCTGGAGACAGCTTTGTGAATGTCTATCTGAGGCTGCGGCTCACCTGCCACCTACTGTCAGTTAGTTGCTGCTGCAGGCTTTATTTATTGCAGATCTCAAGAATGAGCTTTACACTCATCTCGCTCCATAGGCTTTGTTTATTTAGAGTTCTCTTGGACACATGCCCCTTTTGTTTTCTCCAGTATACAGTCCTGTCCACCTGTTGCAATTGCAGTCTTTTTTTATTTAGAATTCACTTGGGGATGTGCCCTTCCTCCACTCTCTGTTGGAGCGTGCCACACTGTAGCCACTTTTGGACCCCTTCCCCTCTCCAAGCACACTGGTGGAGGTGGCACCACACCCATCTTCTCCGGCTGGCTTATGTATATAGAGTTCAAGGGAGTGCCCCTCCCCCACTGTCCAGAGCTCAGGGCACCCTGCCTTCTTTGCTAGGAGTCTTTTTATTTTCATCTGCTTGCTTATTATTAAGTTTGTTTTTTTCTTCTTTCCCTGGGTGGGGGTCAGTCTGTCCAGTGGGCTATGTTGATTTGTTCCAAGGTTGTCTGTGGGAATACTGCATGCTGCTTATTTGCTCAACTGGTGTTTTGTATCTCCCAAGGAGGTTAGGAGCTGGTGTCTGGTGGTGTGGGAGCCCTCCTGGTTTCTCCATTTAATGTGGAATGGGGATGCTATGCATGGGCTGGGGATGTGGAGGTGTCGGAGTTTTGTCTCTTCTTGGTGGTTTTTCCTGCCAGATGTATCTCCAATGTTTCTCCAAGATTTTACTTTAGGAAGCACGCTTTTTGCTTCCTTCCTCTAGTCACCATCTTGGAATCTCCTTTATGTCCCAATATATGATCCATTTTGAAAAACATTCAATGGACTCTTTCACCAGAATATATAATCTGGAGCTGTTGGGTAGAATATTCTATTGATGTCTGTTAGGTTTAGGTGATCTATAGATCATCAAATTTTGAAGTTAATTTTTTGCAGTCTGGATGTCCTACCTATTTTTGAGAGTGGGGTATCGAAGTCACATACTGTTACTGTGTTGGAGTTTTCCATTTTATTATAGTCAGTTGCTTTTTTATATGAAATTGGGTGTTATAATATTCAGTGCATATATGTTATCTCCTTTTCATAAATTTTTCCCTTTAGCTATATGAAGTGAAATTTTTGTCTCTTCTGACTTATTTTCGTCTAAAAATCTGCTTTGTCAGACATAAGCCTGTTTGATATTAGGCTTTATTTTCTTAGAATATCTTTTCCACATTTTCACTTTAAGCCTTTGTTTATCTTTTTCCAGTGAGTTAAATTTCTTGTGTGCTAAAGTGGTTAGGTCGTTTTCTCTAATCCAACCAAACAATCTGTGTTTTTTTTTTATTTGACATTTGAGACCATTATTATTCAGTTATTGAGGGGAATTTAGTAATTCCCACTATTTTGTTGTTTTGTAATGTCATTTAGTGAGAATTTTTCTTTCCTGTATTTTCATGGTTGCATTTATCTTCTGTGTGTAGGAATCCTTTAATAATCTTCTGCAGTGGTGGTTTAGAAGTCATGAATTCCTATAGTGTTTTTATTTATTAGTCAATTATGAATGATAGCTTTGTTGTTCAGAGTATTTTAGTCTGGCAATTGCTTGTCTTTCAGGGACTTAAATCATTTCATGTCCTCTTTGCTTTCAGAGTTTTTGTTGAGAAATCTGTTGTCATTCCGACAGTTTTAGCTTTATAAGTGACTTGGTTCTTCTCTCTTATAGTTTTTCCTACTCTTTCCTTGTTCTGTATATTTAATAATTTAACTATAATATGCTTTGGAGAGGTCTTTTCTGGTCTTGTTTTTTGGGTGTGTCCTAAAACCTCCTGCAGCTGGATGAATGTCTATTTCTCAAAATAGGGAAATTTTCTTCTCTCATTATATTGAGTATGTTTTCTATGTCTTTAGCTTGAACATCTTATGCTATGTCCATGATTCATAGGTTTGGTCTTTCCAGAGGTCTTGCATCTTTTATTCATATGCCTTTACTATTTTTTATAATTTTTTGTAAAGATATATTCATTATATGAGATGGGATTCAACGTGACAATTCTGATTAAACATATATTGCACATTATTTACATTTCCCCCACCATCTCTTCCCCTCAACTCCCTTCCCACCTGTCTCAGTGCAATTGGAAGAGGTTACTTAGTTCTCTTTCATATAGGTATATGACTTAATCTATCATATATGTTAGAATGAAAGACCCTCTTATACCAAAAACAGATGCACAAGAGACAGAGAATATCTTGACAAGGCAGCTTTTTTGATCAAATGGGTGCAAACATGTACTCACTCCAGATAAGCAAACATACCAGCACAAAATGGCTGACAGTGGCTTCTCCTTATATCCCTGACACAGCTGTACCTGCCCGTCACCTGGGATTTGTCCAGGTCAAGATTCAAAATCTTTCCCTATTGGCTAAAAGGCTTCGGGGATGGGTTAGTGCATACAGTTTGGTGGGCAATGAAGTCATTCAGGAGTCCAGAAAAAGAAGCAAGAACCCTTTAAACATGCAAGTCACTGAAGATGGAGACCTGAGGAATTTTTAAGTAATACAAGAGTGTAACAGATACTTTAATAGGAAAGATCATTTTTCTTACAAGTTCCCAGTCTTTTAATTTAAATTCCTTTCTTCAAACTCATTTAGGAGCCATTGGCTCTCTTGGCCCTGCATTTCTAATAGAAACAAGTTATTTTCATAGGTCAGGGATAATTCTTTGGTAAGGGCTGTTTTAGTTAGCCACTGTATTTCTCCTTAGACACAAGGAATTATGCAGCATCCTACAAAAATGAAAACTCTGGCCAAAATGATCAAGGAGGTTAAGTTTGAGGTCATCCATCCCTTCCATCTTCTAAAACACGGTTCTATTAAGTCAGTGAAAGGATCTGTTATGCCTGTGTTCTCAGCTAGCTCATTAGAGAGAGTAGTTAATCCCTGTGGGGCCTTAACAATAGTTCCATCAGTGTACTGATTCAAATCCTGCTTCAACTTTATTTCTGACTTTAAATTCATTTGGTAACCTCTAGGAAACCCAAAGGAATCAAAGTAAGTGTGGGGATCAAAGCAGCCTCTTAGATTGGCTGCAAGATCTATGTCTATGTCTCTCCTTTTTCTAAATGTTGTGGCACAGGCTGTGGATCTAAATGTTAGGTTTACAGTGATTGCCAACTGCACCAAAGCACAGGTTCCTGCCCAGTTACCTGTGAAAGACTCAAGTAAAAGTCCTCCACCATACCACCAGACATTGGCTCTGCCCACCAATTGCATGGACTGGTTTGTGAGGCCGTCGAAGGACTGGCTTTCACTGCATCCCATAAAGTTAATCACATTTGCAAATCTTGCCTCCTGTATTGAGACATGAGGTATAATTGACATGGCCTAATAGTCCCAGGGGGCTGACCCACAGGAACACTGACCTCCAGAAATAGTAGTGACAGCATCTGGGAGGATTCATTTCCCCAAGCCCTGTCATCATGAAACAGAGCCAACATGCAATACATTCTATCTGGGTTCAAGGACCATCCTAATGAAATTGGGACCACCTGAGACTCTGGTCTCCCAGTAGTACAAACAGCAATTACTGTTATTTAATGTGTGCAAAAAATATTTTATTCATTTCATCCAAGCATTTGCACCCCCATACCCAAATTAAGTTACCACATGTTGGCTTAGGTGCTTGACTTCTACTGTGGTTGCCTGAGTTTGAATCTATATAAACCTGGAGGTAACATTGGAGTGGAGGTAGAACGGGGTGTCTCCTGAGAGGGTTTAGGAGCTAGACAGAGCTCAAGACACCTTAAATGGTCTGTTCCTGAGACATCTTCCCCCAACTCATATTTACAAAATATAGATGGTTATTTTGTCATACATCAAGAGCTTTCTATGACCAATCTAAGTGGGTCACACCATTTATCTTTGCAAGAAGGAGAGGAGAGTGTCCAAAATATCTTTAATTTTGACTGTAGTCTATTAAAAGACTGTCAATTTTTTGTATGGTGGAAATCAGAGTCTTTCCAGTGCCCTGGCGACTAATGCAGTCCTTACGATTTTCATAAAAGGAAGAAGTGTATCCTTTATTTCCATTGTTCCACCCCACATCTGTCCACTCTGTACAGATGCCAGACAACCCTGTGGGTCCCAAGATGGGACACATATAAAGGGAGTATCCTTAGGGTTGAAGTTGGGACATAAGGTCTCCACAAGGAAGGACCTGACATGCATCAAATTCAACAATTAAGGGAAGAGTATTCTGAGTTACATTAGTAATAAGCATTTCCCAAATGAAAGCTAAAGAATATTTTACTATAGTATTTTTAAAGTCACTTTGGTGTTGCCTGAATATGAGAGCACAGCCCATTGCTCCTCCTGGTTGGGTGGTGGTAACTTTCTTTACCTGTGTGAGATGAGTTCACCCCTGTGTCATGGTCTGGGCAGCTGTCTCCATGGTCAGAAGGACCACGAAAGTCCTTCTCAAGCTGGCTCAAGCTTATTTTCTTTCCAGGTCTTGATCAGCAATAATCAATAGGCTGGTGTGGCTGAATGGGAAAGTAAAGTGGAAGAGTTCGTGCTAACAACTCCTTTTCCTAAGAGAAAGTAAGGGAGAGGACAAAAGTTTATAATTTTTGAGGAACTAAACTTTGGTTTCAAAGATAGGCACATCAGTAACAGAGCTAAGGTAAGAAAGACCATGAAGCACTTCATAAAGGGAGAGGCCAATGTCTTTCTTAGGGCCCATCCCTACTCTGACTAGTGCTATGGGAAGGCATTTAATCCAAGGTAATCTGATCACTAAGACTAATTTGTTGGGCTGATTTTTAAGAGTCTGATTTAGAACAAACAATTTGCAAGTCTGTACTGACCAATTGTTAGGGAGTCAGCCTGATTCTATTATAGTCAAGGCCTACCCATTATGTCTCAATTACCAGAGAGGGTCCACCCACAAAGAAATGGAACCCAGTCTAGAAGTGAGTTTCGTTAAGGTCTGACCTTGCTTTCATTTGGTGTTCAGTAATATCTAAACATTTATTTGCATGGCTCCTCCTTTCTGGTTTCCCTTCCCAAAAAGTGGCTGGATTAGGGGCCTCATCAGTATTTAGAGTCAGGACATCCTTTTCTAGCAAGATAGTCTCATACTTTAGGATCTTAGAATCTGTCAGCCATCTACCCACCTTCTGACTTAAGACTATTATAGATAGATGAGGTGTGCTAGGAATTAGGATTCTCCCAAAGGTGATTTTTCTATTTTTTTTTTTTTGGTTAGAAGGGCTGTAGCTGCTACTGCCTGAATACACTCAGACCAACCTCAGATGACAGGATCTAGGAATTTAGATAAGAAGGCAACATGTTGATGTTGACCCCAATGTTTTGGGATTAACTCCCCAGGGCAATTCCCTTCTTTTACATTTACAAGGAGGTGAAAAGGCTGTACAAGAGAAGGCAAGGCTAGCATCAGGGATGCGATAAGGATTTGTTTTAGCTCATCTACTTATTTTATCTCCTTGGGGGTCCAAAGAAGGAGGTTTGGTCCCTCTTGGGCCAATTTGAGAGAGAAAGATTTTGTTTTAAGGGAATATGAGTCTATCCATAAATGGCAGTATCCCAGTAAGCCAAGGAACTTTCTCAATTCTTATTTTGTTCCTGGGAGAGGGAGACCACTGATTTCTTTTATTCTTTCTGGACCAGTCCTTCATTGGCTCTTACTGATCAAATGTCCCAGATATTTTACTTCAGTCTCAACAATTGTAACTTATTTTTTTGTAATACGAAGTCTCTGGCTTCCTATGAAATTTATAAAACTAATGGTTGTGATAATCACTTCCCCTTTACTATCCCCTCATTATTAAATCTCTCAAGTCTCTTATATTTTCTCAGTTGTTCCTCGTTTCCATGTCCTCTGAGTAGCTCAGTCTCAAACAGTAAGCCATCTTTTAAGATGGTACCTTCCTATGGATCTCTGAGATATGATAAGGAAAGAATGTCTTTCTTCTGATGTTAGTCACTATCTCATGAAATTCCTGCACTGGGTTTAATCCTTGAGGGAGGTTTGGGCTTGTCCTATAGCTAGTAATGCCTGTCTCTCACCAAAGTTGCTGGGATTACTTTATGGTGGAGACTTTGGCTTCTCTTCCCTCTGGTGTAGCTGTGACTTGAGCTGCAGTGTGGTTCATAGTTACGCTTTACCCTTCCTGTTGCTCCATACTTTTTAGCTGAACTATTTTTTCCCCCTCATTCTTAGTGCTCTTCCACTCTTCTAATTTAGTCTTTCCATTATTACCCTGACTCTTCTCATTTATAGTGTTATGGTGAGAAAGTGTTTGCTCTTTCACTTTCCTGGTTTCCTTAGATTCATCTTCCTAATTTCTTTAAATGTGAAATTATATTATTGATGTGCAATCTTACTTAATCTTGAATGTAAGCTCTTCATAGTACAACTTTCACTGTTAGCACTGCTTTAACTCTTCCGGTTTTTGATATGGTGAATTTTTATTTTATTCAGTTATATTATTTTGCATTTTCTTTAAGGTTTCCTCATAGAATATTACAAACTCTGTGGTTTAATGTGCAAATATTGGACATTTTTATTTCAGTTACTTACATTTTGGCTCATTCTCTTATGTTCTAAAAGGTATGTGTGTGTGTGTGTGTGTACTGAGATAACTAATATTTTTAATTATCTTGGACTAGGATATTAGGTATATAGTCTACCTTGGAAAATATTACATTGTTACTTGAAAAATTATGTATTCTGAAAATGTTACCTCGGTTCTTGCAAATTTATGCTTTCTGAAGTTATGAATAGAATGTTCTTTCTGTAAATTATTTATTATAAATATAAATACATATGTGTATTTAATGTATTTCTGTTGTACACATATATATGTTATATTTTTCATTGATTGCTGCTCAGGCCTTCTATATCATTGCTAATTTTCTGTCTATACTTCTGTCACTTATTATTAACATCTTCATCTCAATGAAGATTTCATCATTTTTGTTTCAAGTTTTGAAGCACTGTTGTTTGTTATGAAGACATTTAACATATGTCTTCTTTGTACATTCACTCATTTATTATATTTTAACATTCATTTTGCTAGATTCTAAGGCAAGATTAGTGTATATTTTGTTTGATATTTGATCCTTAGTGGTTAGATAAAGGCTCAAATTGAGGGGTCATTCACTCTCTTCTTGTTAAATGGATAAAAAGTATATTTCAATATAAATTTTGTCTTGATTAAGTTATTCATTTTGTAGAGGAGCAATTTGAGATCTATAGAGGTGTTCCAATTGCTTATAGTCTCATAACTTTTCTTCCTGAAAGCATGAAGTAGACTATTATACTTTACTCCCAGGTTTACATTTTTAAAATATCCGTTATTGTGTGTGTATATACATTACATGCATATTGAAATAGAGATCAAGGAAGAGAAAGACACTGGGTCCTAAAATGTTCCTGGTATCTCCTGTGCTTGTCTTATCAAATTTTAACATCTTGTCCTATACATCATTCTCCACATAGATAATTAATGGCTCTCTGCCTAATGTACCTCTTGCTTTCTTTTGAGTGTAACTTGTTTTAATGCTCACAGGTTGCTCAAAAACCTCATCCTTTCTCCCAGAGGTCAATTTTCTGGGCTTGGGGACGTTCCTAGACAATTGAAAGATTTGTTCTCAGAGGCCCCTGGCTTCAAAAGCTGTCAATTCACTTTTTTTCTCCCAAGAGACAGGACAGATGCCCTCACTAATTGCCTCACTCATGCATACACCATTTTGTTGACTGCAGGAATGAGCCTTTGTGCAATGATGTATGAAACGTGTTTTGGGCTGTGGCCATGGCATTGTCTTCCCTGTGATGTTCAAACCTCACCTTTCACACAAGTTCTCATATCCAAGCACTAGAGAAAGGACACTCTGTCCTCAGAAGTCTCTGACATGTCTTTCAGTCCATGAATCTGAATCTTGATCTTACTGTTTTCTTCCTTTCATTCTTGTTTGTTGTCTTAGCATATCTACCCTATTCAAAGAGTATTAAGTCGCTAAATAATGATCTAAGCTGCAGGAGAAAAAATTAGACTGGAGGGGAAAAAATAAGAGCTGGTAGTTGTGAATTGTGTCATGCTGGAGGGAGGTCAGGAATATTTCTTCTTCAAACTAAGGACCAAATAGATGCCTGCTACCTCAACCTTGAGTGGCCCCAATCTTGACAATTAGAACCACCTTTTAATCTCATTGGGGCTGACGACTCTGTGTCAGATATGTGCCTTTCTGTGTAATGTGCCCTTGTGTGATGTTTTGGGTAAGGAAGCAGGGTAGCTTCTGGTCCTGGGCATGTTAACCTGGATACTTTACTTTAGGAACAATGTTGGGTCCATGCTACTCACCCAGTGACAGCTGAGATCTTATGAATACTTACTATACTATAGGCTTTATTTTGTTACATTAGCTCCAGAGAAACAGAGACATCAGACATGCCTTCCCCAGGGAAACTAGACATTTAATGGGATGACAAAATATCTGCATATGAACTTTGAAAGAATCAGTAATGACTTACTGTTTAGCTCAATTCAAGGGGGAAAGAAATTTCTATCTGGGGTTGTGGTTCTATCGAGGCCAGATTGTTGCCTGAACTATGCAGGGTTGTAAATTAAGGTTAATAATAAAGCAACAGTGGGAGACCATGGTGTTGTCAGATGGCCAAGTCCTCACCATGGTAACCACACCAGTCACTGAGCCATAAGCAGTGTCTAGCAATGACTTTGATGAGAACTGTGAACTTTGTTTTCCAGTTATCTCCAGTGCATTCAGTGAAATTCTTTGAATTCTGTACTCTCTACATTCAGATTTTGCTATGCTTTTTCATAATTAGACAGCCGTGTGAGAAAAGTAGGATTCTTATCAATGGAATTTCTAGGTGTCCACCTCATTAGTTCAAATAGTTTATCAAATCTAACTTCTGGTTATCTATCTGACACATGGGTCTGTAGTAATACTGCCTCATTATCACTGCAGTAGATGATGGTAAACCTGACTGGTATTTGACATCTCTGTTTATAACTCTGTACTTATAAGGCAACCCTGGGAGGTGTGGTGGTATTTCTGAACACTGTGGTGAACATCCCTCCCTATCCTGCATCACTTTTCCCCTATTCCCTGCTAAGGGATGTTTTTGGGTGGCCACAGTGCATAATTAACTAAGAGAGTAGACTTAACTGATGGAGAAATGTGGTAATATTGCACCTGAATATGGAATGCTGAATAACTCTTCTTCATACCTGAATCCTGGATTGGATCTGAAGCCAACTGAAGCTTTTCAAGTTCTTGGAGGGTTATCTCACCATCATCTAAATTCTAGTACATCTGATACTAGCAAAGTAACAAGTTAGTCATGTTTAGAATTAATTCACCCTGTACATGTTTTCCTTTGACTCTAGTCTGATTTGTTGAAGTTATTTTTGTTTCCATGACACCAGAACACATAGAATCCAAGTTCACAATGATATAGATAATTGGGGAAAAATCTAATAATTAGATAAATGTCTGCAATAAATGAAAACATTATTATTGCTGAATAAAGGGTCATTTTCAATGTACAAGAATTTCATTATTATAATACATTTGTAGTCAGATATACCCTGTGAACTTTCCAAAATTATATATATATAGGCATATGTGGATATGTCTGTATATTATACATATACATGTATGTATGTACAAATATTGTTTATTTTTCTGTCTGGTGAAGAAGGAAAACATTTGTCCAGGATGTTCTGGGAAAATCCATTGCTTTCTGATCTTCAAATGTATTCATTAAACATCCAAAAGGAGTTGAGATTTACTGAGGAAAGTTCGTCAATGATTAAAAAGCCACAGGAAATTCCAAATAGATAATATAGATGCTGATTAAACACAAAGCAATTGTCTAATGCCATTTGTCTTTGACTAAAGCATCCTTAATTGGAGCCTCATAAGAAATCCTGTGTTGGAACCAAATACCTAAATCCTTCCCACGAATCTGGTGATCAGAAGCTATTTGTTATTTCCAGCATACAGATTTGGGGATGATTTGTTACACAGTGGCAGACACTGATAGAGATTTTGATACCTGGATATAGGATCTTGCCACAACAGTCAATGTAGAATATGGGATTGACTTTGGAATTGGGAAATAGGAAGAAGTTTGAGAATTTAGTATTAGAGATTGGTTGAACTCCTTTCCTGAAAAAGAAAAGGGAGCAGAATTTATGGAAACTGCAGGCAGTAATAGGAGGTTTAGCAACACTATAGCTTGCAAAATGAAAATGTTCCCAATGTACATCCAGAGTGTTGATAGTGCCATCTGTTATAACTATGTGCAAGAGAAATGATAAGAGTTATCAGAAGATCAAAAGAAATCATGCTTTGGTAATGAAGACTTACAGCCTCCCCAGAAATAAATGATGTAAAATCAAAACACCTCTGAAAAAAAGATCAAAGTCATGACACTCCCAGGATAGCATGGTATAAGATGAGGTGAAGAGTGTGACAGAAGCATTCGTTATCAAAACCTCAGCAAAAACTGGGTATGAAGCTATTTGTTAGAACATTTGCCATGTCCTGGTTCAATCCCAAGCACCACAAATAAAATAGTGAAAGAATGAAACGAAAAAAAAATTAAAAGACCACAATAAGTTCAAAGAATTTCCTCAGACAAATTTCTACAGTAAGACAAAAGGTTATGTAAATAATTAATGATGTGACTTGGGTACAGATCCCCTGTTATATTAAGTGACTTCTATGACATCTGAAAATAGAATCTCTCCACAGAAAGCAAAATTAGAGACATGCTTACATCAAACCAATTTGTGGCTATGACTTTTGTCTAATGTAACAGAACTCAGTTAGATTCATAAAATTTAAAAGAATTTTATCAGACAAAAACATTATCAAATTGCACTGAAAGGATAGAGACAATACAAAATGAGACAGGCTATCGTATTAGTCCCGACAAATTTTCCTGTTAGAAACCCTGCTGGAGTCAGCATCCCCAGGGCAGATTGTTTGTCCCCATTTTGGTGATGTTAATATTAGTCACTGGATTAAGCTGTGGACTGCCACTGTTCTCCAAAAAATGTTACCATTTTCATCTTTAAAATTAGTAAATAAAAGACAACTGACGAATATACTTTGTTCTTAACACATTTAACCCAGTGTGTTAGGGATCCATTGATGATGTTCTAAGCTTATTTTTATTTGTACAATTTATTTCTTCACATTTCTACAAGGAAAAATTCTTCTTATATATTTTTTATTCCTTTTCATCATTCATCATATCATGGACTAATGGATGCTTATTTGATTCAATGTATTATAATATTCAATTATTATAATTAATTTAATACTTGCATGATGACAGATTTGCTCATAAGTTGTCCTTTGAAGCAGCCCTTGTATACCTGGACAGGTCCCCATCATTCTTTGAGATCTTCCTTACTTTATGGCAAACAAGATGTTCTGGTTTCAATTTACTTTTGCTTGGGGAAAGGCAGTAATTCCTTATGAGACTTTGAGTTGTGTTGGTAGAGAATAAAGAATTACATAGGGCATAGTCCTCTTGCATTATATCTTATTGTCCTTGTTGTTAAAATAAGATATGAGTTTCCTGTTGTAGAACTTTTGAGGTATGAAAAGTTGGTCAAGAGAGAGCATCAACTGGTTAAGAGATATCATAAAAGAGAAAAATTGGCCATGAACACATTGCATGTGAACAGTGGCATGGACTCTCCCTTAGTAACCCCAAGGGCTTTCTTCTTTTTTTTTTTGTCTTTTCTTTTTTAGTGCTGGGATTGAACCCAGGGCCTCGCTCATGCTAGGCAAGCGCTGTACCACTGAGCTACATCCCAGCCCTGGCTCTCTTCTTAACTGCTCCATAGATCTGTCTTGTGAGCATGCTTTTCTTGCCTCAACCAAAACATGACAATATCTTGAAAAATAGGGCTTTTCATCTCTCCTGATAACGGCGGTGGTCCTTAGTGGGTTCTGGCACAATGTCTGCCCCTATGAATTTTGGGAATCTGGGTTCAGTGTGTCATACACCATGTATGGTGACATGGTGACAAGCTTCTCTAATACTTTCTCTTGAGAAATTTCCTTGTGTGGCCAAATGAGAAGATAGAATAGATAGGGTCTCACTTTGAGTATGCTTTCTAGTGCAGCAGAGGTGGACAGAAAAGACTTGTAAGTATTACCAAGTGATGCTCACCCCAGTATTTTTTGTTGATTATATACACCCCATTTCCTAATAATGAAAAGTGTCTTTCATAAAATATTTGGTCAATTTAAAATAAATCAAGTAAATTGGAAGATACACATATTCAGATTTATTTTTGGATACAACGTAGCCTAGGCTAGGCTGTAACTCATTTTTTTTCTGCTTTAGCTTCTCGAGTCCCGAACAACCATAGCTAGCTAGAGACAAATTCTATTTTTTTTCAAAAAAGTCCAATTAAAGCTGTATTCTAAAGACTATCCCTGCCATATTTTGTGCTGGACCATAGCAGTGGCAATCTTTTCAGTCCCTTCTGGAATCTCTGCCCTAGTTTGGGTGACCATGGTCCCTGAGAGTGAGAAAACATATATTATAATTTCAGGGGCATGAAGGAGGATTGAAAACACAATTTGATCTCATTTCTTCTGGGATCCAGAGTCTCAGATTTTCCTCACAGCCTTTCTTTGGCCTCTTCAGAACCCAGGGTAGATAAGAATGAAAACACACAGCCCCTGTTCTGCTTAAGAGACTGGCTTAGACCAATGTCATGTCTTCTTAATGAACAGTTTCCTAGAATGTATCCAGTTTAAACACCAGGCACCCCTCTTAAGAGGGTTATGTCTTCTTGATCTACCAATTGATCCAGCAATACCACTCTTGGGGATATACCCAAAAGACTGTGACACAGGTTACTCCAGAGGCACCTGCACACCCATGTTTATTGCGGCACTATTCACAATAGCCAAGTTATGGAAACAACCAAGATGCCCCACAACTGACGAATGGATTAAGAAAATGTGGTATTGATACACAATGGAATTTTATGCAGCCATGAAGAAGAACAAAAATGTTATCATTCGCTGGTAAATGGATGGAATTGGAGAACATCATTCTGAGTGAGGTTAGCCTGGCCCAAAAGACCAAAAATCATATGTTCTCCCTCATATGTGGACATTAGATCAAGGGCAAACACAACAAGGGGATTGGACTTTGAGCACATGATAAAAGCGAGAGCACACAAGGAAGGGGTGAGGATAGGTGAGAAACCTAAATAATTAGCTAGCATTTGTTGTCCTCAACACAGAGAAATTAAAATAGATACCTTAAAAGCAACTGAGGCCAATAGGAGAAGGGCACCAGGAACTAGAGAAAAGGTTAGATCAAAAAGAATTAACCTAGAAGGTAACACACACGCACAGGAAATTAATGTGAGTCAACTGCCTGTCTAGTTATCCTTATCTCAACCAGCAAAAACCCTTGTTCCTTCCTATTATTGCTTATACTCTCTCTACAACAAAATTAGAAATAAGGGCAAAATAGTTTCTGCTGGGTATTGAGGGGGGGGAGGGGAGGGGGGCAGAGTGGGTGGTAAGGGAGGGGGTGGGGGCAGGGGGGATAAATGAACCAAGCCTTTTATGCACATATGAATAATAAAATTAAATAAATAAATAAATAATTAAATAATTAAAAAAAAGAAGACCAAAAAAAAAAAACAGAGGGTTATGCGGTTATGCTTTCAAATCACTCCGTTACGAACCTCAACCTTTCCTGATTCCCATGTGGAGTCTACATTTTAAAGACTCCAGAAGTCCCATAGTCGAGACTTCTGCCTCTTTGGTTGAATCCAATGTTCCCCAAGATTACTGGACTACAATTCTGCATTAATTGGGTCCCATCTTGAGACCATCTCCACTATGTGCAAGGGTTAGCCTGCCCACAAAGATAAAGTGTGGTTCTGAGAGAATCATGAAGTGGGTAAGAGCATAGACTAGAAGTAAGTCATCTAGGTCACAGAGTGTGGCTTATACTATCAATATTATTTGAAATTATTGGTATATTTAACTATAGCAGCTACAGACTTTGGTTTTTGTTTGTTTGTTTGTTTTGATTTCTTGGCAAATACTTTACCACTTAGTCAAATCTTCAGTTAAGTTCCTTGGTTTCTTTCTCAGTTTAGAAATGATCACAATCCCAAACTATGTGACTCTATGACTTGGAGGATAAAGTGTCTGATATCTATACTATGGCAGGGCTATTAACTGGTGGATTCTTCCTAATTCATCCTTTCATGCTATGAGTTCCTAGTGGTTCATTCTTGCGCCTGAGGAAAAGCACCTTGGATCTAAAGCCTGGAATTTCACCTGTAAATGGGACGTTCTTTACTTCTAGAAATCATCTCACTATCCATTACTTTACCCAATATCCACACATCCACATATCCACACACATCCATCCATGGATTCATTCGTTCGTTATTTTATCCATTCATTCTTTCACCCATCTTTCCATCATCTATAGGTCAACACTTCAGCCCACCCTCCCTTTCTTCATCTATTCATCCATGCACATTAGTTATGCAACTTCCATTCCTATTCTGTTGGAATTACACTGATAGTGGGAAGGATGAAGAGAGACACAAATGTACATAGTACTATAGGTAGAGAATACACAAGAGTGGAGATCAAAGAAGTCTTTTTATAGAACTTGTCATCTAAATGTATCTCAGTGGGTCTTAAGTACAGGTGATTTTGTGCCTCCGGTTACCTTTGGTATGAGCTGGAGACATTTTTGTTTGTCACAACTAAAGGAGTGGAACTGGCAGATAGTGGAATGAGAACTCTCCCTGAAAAACATATAGCATATCTCACAACAGATAATAATCCATCCCAACACATCCACAGGACAGAGGTGGAGAAGCACTGCCCTAGAGTGGCAGAAGAGACACCAACCTTGGGGACCTTAAGACATTCTGCTTAAATACTTGTGATTTCTCTCAATTTGTAATCAAGTATGGAAGTTTCCATAATTACTGAATTTCCCAAGATCAAATCTTGTGGCTGGCTCCTCAAGCATTTTTCTTCAAATTGCTACTAGCAGATGTGTGAAAAAAGTAAAAAAAATGTTGCTAAAGAATATTTCTGAAACTTGGGGTGAATTTCTATCAAAAGTAATGTCAAACACAACTGGATTAAGAGAAAATTTGTTGACTTATTTGTGCTTTACCTAATGAAGTAGGTTCCTTGCACAACAGAATAAGGCAGCTTAGAAGCCACAAAGATAAGACTTCACAAACTTTGTCATGTATGAGTGCTTCTCTCACACTACAGCCAACCAGGAAGAACACATGGTGATGCATCAGGTAGACATCTGTGGTAGCCCATGAGATATATAGCTTGTTTTTCCCATCCAAGAACTAACCAGGCCTGATCCTCCTTAGCTTCTGAGATCAGATAAGATATGGCACGTTCAGGGTGGTATGGCCTACACAACAGTTTGTTTCTGAAGCTATGACCTGGATCAGTGAAGGACATGGTCAGGAAGCAGGGTGTGTGGGCAGCACAGAATGTCATGCCTTCTTGTGAACTAAGAATGTCCAATACAAGGTGTGCATGGATGGATGTCTCAAATCAGCATGACTCCATCTCAGGACACATTGAGAAATGCTGGTCAGCTTGCTCTTCCTTACACCCATTCAGTGGGTGATGGGAACCAAAAGGGAGCCATGTGGTTCAGTTTGGAGAAATACAAGATCAGCTCTACATCCCTTAGAAGATGAGAAAATATAAGGAAAAAATGCCATCTATCCTTTCCACACTCCTACAACCAAGAAATCACACTTAAAATCTAAGCAAAGAGAATCTCAGAGCAGATATTCAGAGTAAGAGCACACAGTGGATCTGCTCGCTTCTGTAAAATACTGGCATCCTCAATAGCATGTTGATAAGTTAGTTCCATAAGCCTGCAGCAGAAAACTATAAGAAAAAACTGACATAAAAAGATATGAAATGACAAGATGGTAAGGACAAGGAGCAAATGCAACAAAATGAGAAGGAAAACCACCTGGTTGAAATAAAGATTTCAGAAAGGGACTTTTGAACAAAGGACTTTCACAGTGGTAGAGAGCATGCGTGGGACTGCAGGAAGAGACATCACTCATGGGGGAGCTTTTGAGAAACCAGTGGATAATACAAATTTGGACAAATTGGTATAATCTACAAGACACAGAATTGAAATGGAGAAAATAAGCTTCAAACTATGAAAATAGGATCCCTGAAAAGACATCTGGAATACCATTCATAACCAAATAAGGAAGTAATTCTTGACTCAGTATGATTCAAGAGAAATATGCAGAACCAATACCTCAGTCTATAGATTTAAAGATTTCAGGGGTTTTTTTTTTGTGTGTGTAGGCACTGACCTCCAAGTAATAAAACCTAGACATCCTGGAACAACATTTTGACAACATTTTGATTAGAAGGATGGGGAAATCCCTCCACCTACCATGTATCCAGAAAAGTTCTTCACTATAGTTTAAATAATATTTACAAGGGTTGTTATTTGTGGAGGCGAATTATTAAGAAATTTTATACACATGACATGGTTAAATGTTGAAGGATATCTATATCTCTAGCTACATCTAATCTATAGATGTATATATGTATCTGTATATATATATGTATATATATGTATCTGAATATATATATGTATCTGTATATATATGTATATATGTGTATATATACATATATATGTGTATATATATGTATATATATGTACATATATATATATGTATTTGATTTTTACATGTTAATTAAAAAATTCAAGAAGTTAGCATCCTAGAACCGAAGAGCCTTGGGGTAAGAGGATGAGAAGGCATGATAGTAAATGTGTGATCAATTGTGAACTCTGAAAATATATAAAGGTAAATTTTACTTAAGTTATTGTTTCACACTAATAAATCTAGTAGTATATATCACCACTATTATTTATGGCTACAGGAAGAATGCAAAACTTATTAAATGGAGAATTCCAAAGTCCAGGTATTTTAAAATTCATGTATAGTTGCTAGAACATGAGAAAAAGATACTAAATTTCATGTACTGTGCACATGAGAGCCAATTTAAAGACATGTTTTCTTTATGGATTGAATGAAAGGTTATTAGCTGAACAATGTAACCAGAACATAGGTATGATAAACCAAAATAAGAAATAAAAAGAAGTGAAACATAATACTCTTCATATTTACTTCAATATCATAGAAGGACAAGCATAGCAAGTGTTACAATAAGTACAATGGGACTGCACTTTCTTATATTAAAACATAGAACCATCCTACAGGTGTTTAAATTCTAAAATAGTTTGACAAAGAAAGCATTTGAAGACTAATTTTTATGTAAATTATAGAATGACAACATAGCTAGCAGTAATTTTCAAAGTGGGAGAATTTAAGACAGAAAACATTAAATGAGATACAAGTAAAAAGAAGGCATAACATAAGCAAAAATCACATAACATTCACAAGCATGCATGTAGTGGTTGATACTGCTTGAACATATATAAAGCAATACCTATCCAAATTAAATGATAAATTGATAGATGTTCTTTATGGAACTTAGGAATATAGATGTCTGAGACTTTGCAAGGTCCAGAGAACATAGAACAAATAAGGACATAGAGAAAGAGAGTGGAGTTCAGTCACTATTGCCTTTTGCATCAAGAAACATACATGACTGTTTATCAATCATATATAAAAATCACTAACTAGAACTTTTAAAAATTTGTCCATCAGAAGCATTTTTCACACTCCATATCAAGATGCAATGAAAATTTAAGGATGAGGATGTGGCTCAGTGGTAAAATGCTTTCCTAGCATGGGCAAGGCCTTGGATTGTGTAGGTAGAATCTAAAAAAAAGATATCAAAAGAAAGATGCATGAGAAAATACTTGCAAAACAACACAATATTTAAAATCATTATATAAATATATTTAATAAAAGGAGAAATAAATTCTAAATTAAGGAATACTATCCATCTTGAAATAAAGTTAAACATGCACTCAATACCGATTTATAAGCAAGTTATATAATGAACAAAGTATATAACTAAAAACATGCAAAAAGAAAAGTGAAATGATTTTTGGAGAAATCAAAAGCAAGGAAATAATGAATAATAACAGAATTCATGAGGTTCCCAGGATCTGACTGTTTGATGAAGCTATTGACAAGTCTCCTCAAGTAGGAAGAAAAAATGTACTGAACAATAACACTAAAGATTATTACATTAAGAGAACATGTTGAGTAGATAATTCAAAACATATATCTGAGTAAATGAGAATATCTTTATGAAAGCAAATATCCTCCAACTGGAAAATAGCAGAAAAATAAGGATACAGTGGTGTTGGAAATATGGTGATTTTAGGTTCAGCTGTGACTTCCTCAGTCTAGCAGTCTCATCTCCTCTGGAAATTCATGAAGCAAGCAGTTGAGGACTTTGTACTTCACAGACAGAAAGTCCATGGGACTGTGGCTCATCTATGACTGTTTCATAGGGCAATCAAGTTTTAGTGACTTAGGGCAATGTGGTTGCTTTCAGAATTGCCAGAGTCTTCCAGGCAGTTCTTCTCTTCTTGCACTGGTGAAGTATGAGGTCAGGTCACTGAGGCTGGACTGAGCATGGAGGCTGGAGAGCCCGTGTTTGAGATCCTGCCACTACATGAGGACTCGCCATCAAGGTTTCTGAGGACCTTATGTTGCGACTCGAGGGTCCCTAAAGTGCAAAGGACTGAGGCGCCATTCTCCTTGACACTTAGGACTAGAACTGGTGAGTATCACCTCTGTTCATTGCACTGTTTGTGGCTTTTAAAGATCAACCCATATCGAAGCAGAAAGAAACACATAAGGTGTAAATACTCCAGGTGTTATTTCGGGAGCCAGTCATGGAGTTAAACCACAGCCACAATGGGGGCTGTGGATGCTGCTCCTTCCTAAGCATGGTTTGGCACACAGAGGCCTGTAGTTCTCCTCAGGAGGAGCTGCATAGAGCCTCAGAGAACCCCCTGGCCTCAACCACATGGAGAAAGAGAAACAAATTGGTCAGCTGGGGCTGTGTTCAGCTCTCTGATGGGGTGGAAGCTCTGGTTTGCATTTGGAAGCAGAGTAACTGCTTTTCCATGTCCCCGAAGAAGGTAATGATACGCATGCATGTGCCCACACATTTTTAAGGACAGAAAGTTATTCTCTCCCTGTCCTCTTGAGCTCTTCCATGCTGCAGAGTTCCTAATCCTGACAGGCTGGGGAGGAGAGGATGTGTTGGAAAGAGTAGTTAGAGAAATGTTCCAAGTGGACAGAGCACTGGATATGTGAAACAGAAGCCTAGGGAGGAACATATAGTGTGTGACATCTAGAACTGGTGGAGGAGGCATGGCAGAATTAAAAAGCAAGCAAACACTAATGAGAAGCCCTAGAAGATATCATTTGAGCAAAACATTACTTTCAGGAGCCAAACAGTGGACTAAACAATTAATTTTCCAACTAAAATGAAAATGTTTCATAGATAAAGTGATAGATAGCCATGGGTGATACTCAACTTACAGATGGAAGACCAATCAGGTATTCTACAATACCATGGACATACTAACAGTAATATGAAAGCCATGAGGAATGATATAGAGACATTGGGTGATAGACTTAGGATTCCCCTATGTGAGAATAACAAACATTTCAAGTGGTAAACAAAACAGAATGGATCAAGAGAGTAACAAGACTCTGTATAAGTACTGAGAAACTTCATTGATTGTGCAGTTGGATCACATAGCAGAAACAAGTAGGAGTACTCCTATGACTCCAGTGTTTGCTCCAAAGAGGTGTTGAAAACTAAATTCTCCACGCAATAGTGCAGAGAGGTGGGGACAAATGAGAAGTGTTAAGGAATAATGATGAACGAATGGTTGCCATTAAAGGGCTGGAGACTACTTGTTTCATGACTTTCCCCCTCTCCTCCACTTTTGTTCCTTCCTCTGTGATAACACAGCAAGAAGGCCCATTCCAGATGATGACACATGAATACAGGAAATCCTGGTCTGTAGAATTTGAGAAAGTAAATGTATTTCCTTCATAAATTATCCAGTCTGTGATATTTATTCTGATGTAGCACAGATTGCAAGAGTGAGAACAAGTTCTCAACTGTATTGCTCTTCCTTATATCCTAGATATTGTGGCTCACAGGGATTGTGCCAAGAATCCATGGGATACGAGTGTTGTGATAGGGCAGGATGCAGGGATCAGCTTACTGCATCATATTGCTTTTGACACTGGACCAGGAATATGGTACCGCTAGGCCATATAGACAAGACCAGGTCACTGAGACACTGGTCCATGTGTTATCCCCATGTAGGTAGTTTTAGATATGTGTCCTAATAGTTCTCCCTTCTACACAATTTTCCCCTATTGTCTGTCCAACTTGGATCTAAAATGTGTAACAGCATTGTGGTTTGGTCAATTCTTTAGGCTCCACTGTCTTGTGAAGATCTGCATGAATATGGAAATTTAACATATTTCAATGGTTTACTCTCGTTAATCAGCTCTTCTAGTAATTAGACTCACAGTTTAACCAGAAACCCCACATAAAATAAAAGGATAAGGATCCTCCTCCATGTATCTCCTCTGCAGAGACAGGGTGTGACTCACAGGGAGCCAGTTTCACAGCAGCTACCATATGATCAACCTACCACTGCTCTGCTCATACATCTCCACTGCCCCATCAGGTGAAGCAATGTACACCATGTTCAGTGGGACATCTCAAGCCTTCAGTAGTGGCATCAGATTCATGATAAGCAATTAATAGATTCATTCATCAGCCCACTAGAATGAGCTTTCTTCATGTCCCTCATCTCTGGGCAACCTGAGGGGTACATCTTTGACTGGCAGAGGTGAAATTGAGCCACATGACAGCTGCTTGATGCACAACAGCCCGGAGAGCATTCAACTCTGATTAGTCTTTTTCTCGCAGTGTTGTTTCTCCAAGTTTATTTCCTCTGCATGAATCAGCCCATATAGCCTCCCAGGATTCATTGAGGAGCTGAAGCCTGGATTTAGTGTCCAGTGGCTGAAGCTCCAGCACAGGCCTGCTGCCAAACATCAGGAATTTGTGCCCTGGAGAGCCCCTTCAAGATGCTGCAGCAACAAGGAATTGCTGTGGTGTGTCGTTTTGTCCTTTTTCTCAAATGAAAATTATAAGCAAGAGTTCCCAGAGTACTAGCAGTATCCCTGCTAACTGGCACAGGGCTTACATTTTCCTTACACTGTCCTGATTCTTTGATGTGCTTAGGATACTGGGACTCAGAATCCCTCTGCATGAAGAAAAATGGCTTTCAATGATGGAGTCTGCAGGCCTGACTGAAAAATACTCCCTGTGTCCTGTCAGTGTAAATTACTGTACAGTCAGCCAATAAGGGATGGAAGTAAGTTTCTGAGAACCTAACATTCATCTGTCCAGATTGGAGAGCTTAACTGTGAATGGAAATACAGACAGAAGGATCTGGTTTCTGTCCTCATCTGCCATTACACAACCAACATTAGGGAAACTCATCATACACTGCCAGATGCGTCATGAATAGTAATAACTGTCTATGCAGACCATGGCTATTATTGACTATGAGTTTGACATTTCCCCAAGCAGTTGACATTCATTAATTCACAGAATCCTCCCAAAAATAAGCTTCATTATTCTCTCCACTTCACAGATGAGGACATTCTGTCACAGACAAGGTGAGCCCATTGCCAGGGTTACATGTTAATAGGTCACACCGTGAGAACAGTATGCATACCTGGGCTCTAGGGACCTGTTAGTGACAGGGGAATGGAAATTAGTTTTCTTACCTGTTCACTCTGGAATCCATTCCAGCCAGATTTGAGTGTCCACAACCAAGTAGATGGCACTTCTCTTTTCAAGGTCACTGTGTTCTCCACGTTACTGAGTCAAGGGGCATTTCTCAGCCTTCATCCCCCTGAATGCAGAGCCACATCCTACACTTTGTTCCTTGAAGCTCCATCTGCTCTGTCCTTGAAGCTCCATCTACTCTGTCCTTGGCTTCCCAGTTTCTGCTGATTCACTCCCTGTCTGTTTCACACTCTTTCCTTCTTGGACCCTCAACTTTTGGGCCTTGCCTAGCTCAGACTCAACCCTTGGACCTCATTTCCTTTGTATGTAGCTTACTCCCTCCGTGAGCTCACTATATTTTGTGACAACTCTACCACTTCATGTTGTGTTTCTAGTTCTACTTCAGTTCTGGAGGACAGAGGCCTCTGACTGCAATCTCAAACTTCCCATTTCAGTGTCCAGTAGAATGCCTCCAGGTAACATATCCAAAACAGAGCTCCTGTTATTACAATGTGCCCATCACTGTAATCTGCTCTTCCCTTGGCTGTTCCCATCTTGTTAACAGTGACTCTGTCCTTCAGGTTTTCCAGGCTGAGACATTTGAAGTCAGCCTTGACTACCCTCTTTATCTTCCACCACAGTCCCATCTTTTAGCACTCCTTATAATAGGTGTACAGAATCTGTCCATGCTCAGAGCTGCCTGTTGGCACTTATCCCAGCCCACACCTCCAGGATAGCTTCCTCCAGGGGTCAGTCTCCCTGTTTCTGTCATGATAAAATATATGTCTTATGGCTTCCAACCCTGATGGATCCTAGAGTGCTTCACCTGTTCACCATTCTTCCATGCCTCATTTCTATAACTCTCCACTCATTCACACCAGTCACCCTACCCAGGCCAAGCTCCTCCCTGTTGCCCTTCCATCATGTCAGGCTTCAGCTTCAGGCCTCTGCACATGCTATTCCCAATGCCTGAAATGTTCTTCCCACACACACTTGCCACTATATTTCTGGTCCTTCCAATCTCCCCCCACCCCTCCAGTTTGCTTCCTCTCAGTGTGGCCTTGTCCTGCTCCCTATTCCACATTTGGAGCTGCACCCAGGCCATTCACCCTCATCTTGCTTTTCTTTTTCCAATGGAACTGTCTTAATAGACACTGATTACTAATCTTGTCCATTGTCAGTTTCTTCTGGCTAGTATGGAAGTTTAACGTAGGCAAGAATTTCTCTTTATTCCATTCGACATCCTAGCACCTAGAATGGTGTTTTACACACAGAAGTCACTTCATAATGAATGCTGGTTGAATGATTAAAGGAAATATGAAAAACTGTTGTCTCTTATCCAGTGCTCACAATCTGCCCATGTACTGGGCTACCATTCCAGAATATTGTATCCTGTTTAGTAGACACTGATTGCAGGAAGGGTCTTATCTTGGATTTCCTGTGCTGGTGAGAAAAGTGAGATTTTAACTGGACCCTTTGCCGTCTCTTGTGCACATACCATGATGTCAGGGTGTTGAGGTATTGGAAGGACCTCAGTGAAAGAGGCTATGCCCCCAAGGAGGGAAAGGGAAGGCAAATGCTATCAGTTCAAGAAAAACATGTGTTCTGTTTTTGTTCATTTACTGTAGATGCTCATTGTTCCCTAAATTTCCTAGGATAGCATGTTTCCTAATCCAAGACCACATCCTACACGCATTGTATGTTATATAGGAAGCAGGTTTGAGGATTGGCAATTGTTAATCACAATTTTGTGTATTCTTCCCTTGCAAAGCGTTTGAAAACTGCATTACTTACTGTGTAGCACATCACCAATGCCTTTGGCATCAGGACTCAATTTGTTCATAAAATGAAACACTAAGCTCTCTCAAGGTCATACCTGGAATCTTATAACTTTTAGTTTGATTTTTGCCTATGATGACTTAATTCTACTGAATCTCTACCCTGTCAGATGAGTCCTGGAACAAACTATAAATTCGATTTAATTGGTTTCAGAGTTTCTCATGGGCTGTTCTTCTTGCCTTCAGTTGTGATGGCTCTGCAGGCACCACTTAACCTGAGTAGATGAACTATAGATATTGGCTGGTTAAAATGAAAATTTCAGTCCTTGTACTCTGTGTCTGTATCTGAACACATGCTAATGGAATGAATTCTTATTTATGAGTTTGTTTTAAACCAAAAATGTTAGTTTCTTCTTCATTCTTTGGTATTTTGTTCAGAGAAGTGGTCCTGGGGGTTTCAAAGAAAATTAATGAAGGTTTTGGAAGAGTTTATTATAACCTTATTTTTGGTTCTTAAGCTAGAAATAACAAAGGAATAAGTTTTAAATTATTGTTTTGGTGGGACTGGATTAGATCCAGAACTTTGCGCATGATAGGCAAATGCATTGTGACTGAGCTACACTCCAGCCCATGCTTTAGTAATGTTCATTTGAAATATAGGCCAACATTTGGGTCCTCATTTGGTTAACGTGTTGGATGGATATTTGCTGTTTTTTTTTTTCATGAAAGAACTCAAGGCATCCTAAGAGAAGTATGAGACACTGGAAGCTCAGGAGGCTGAAATGCACACTGTTTATATGCACTAATATTCACTTGCCTGTGTGCTATGTGGGGTATATGATGTGTTCAACAAGTTGATCATGATTCTATGACTATGTTTGATCTATGATATGTGTTCTGAGTCTGTGTTGAAAGTCAATTATGGGAAAGATTAGGGTATGTACTAGAAAATTGGATATATGACATGTGTGTCTTTAGGATCTGGGATGTGTGTGTACAAATGTAATTGCAGGGTATGTGTGTATTAAATGATGTATATTTCTGTGTGTGACTTGTGGCATGTACATTGGTTCTGTGTGAGTGTGTGCCTCTATTGGTGGCAATTGTGGGGAAGGATGGCATTTTAGAAATGGGTTCTGTTATCACAAATTATTCATATGCCAGCGGAAGGATTTGGTTTTTGTCTGAAAAGGTCATGTTTGACTAGGGCAGAAATTGGATCAAACTGATGTTCTGACACTCTAGAATAGCTAATGGGGAATGGATGGGAGGTGCAATGGAGAGGAACAGGCTGGCAGCAGTCTATGGTAAACACTGATGAAGTTCAGCAGGGCTGAATATTGCAGTGGGACGAATCATATCCACTGGGAACTGGTGTACTAATGGTGATGGCTCCTATTCATTTCTGCTAGGATCAACACCATAGAGTGATCCTGTACCCACAGGCTCCATTGGGCCTTTGGACTTATTTGGCCAATGCAACAACAGAAATTCTGATAGGACTTGAAGAGTAATTGAACATTGGGGCTTGCCCTGCCTTACTGTTCTGTTTTTCCTCACATCATCATGTGAAAAATCTTGTTCAACCTCTTGAACAAAGAAGGATCATGTGGCCAAGGGATTCCCAACAGCCACTGCCCAGCAGGTAGCCAGAAGCAGAGCCATTGGGCTACATGTGTGCTTATAGTAATTGAATTAGTGGCCCAAGGTGAGGCCAGCAAAAACACTGCTCAGCTGAGCCCAGGCCTGATTCCCAGTTTATGGAATCTTGAGCCATCAAAAAAATGGCTGTTTGTTTCAGACTTTGAATTTGGGGTTCAACTAAAAGTAATAGATATCCAAGAGACACTTTACAAAGGCCAACTATCTGCCTGCCTTGTGGGAAGTTGGATACCACATACCACTGAGACATTAAAAATCATGGAGGATCCCTATGCTCTTGTACCTGGGCTTTCTGAATCCATCAAGGCCACCACTGAGAGCTGAGAATGAGAGTCAAGACCCAGGCTTTAACTTCATGAAATGACCAGGGCAACTTGTGTTGAGGGTACCTTATTGAGCATGAAGGTGCAGGGACTCAGTTATCAAGTCAGGTGCCCTGACCTGGTTGGGACAAAAGGGTACATCCTAAGTTCTTAGGTGTGAATCTTGTCTATGGGATCACTTTTCTTTGTGATGATGTAAATAAATGCAAGACAGTAGGCATAGAGGAGAGAGTTGTGACATCCCTTCAGATGCTCAGTAATGTGGTTGGTGATATGCCAAATAAGGGTGTTTTAGATCATTTGGAAATTTCATTGAAAGATCCTTTTACTAGTCTCCTTGTATTAGAAGTTATATATTTTCTAAGAAGCAATATGAAACATAGACCTGAGGATATTGGATTAAGCCCTCCTGTGTCATAATAATCACAAACAAAGTTAAGTAATAAGAGAAACAGAGTCACCATGAGTGGCATGAAAGTGGCCATCATCATATCAATTTCACTGTTGACATTACTGAGCTATGGGAGGAGGGCATAGAGAGATACTGCCTCTGTGTCTAGTCAGGGATGACTGGGAAGGAGAAGAAGAAATGGAACTAGAAGACAGAATATAAAAACTGGGGTCTCCAAGTACAAGCTCATAGCCTTGTGTATGCCTTACAACTCAATACCATGAGCCATATGGAGAAACATGGGCCTCTGCCAGGGGGTAGGCACCTGCCCTGCCATCTGGGGCCACGGCCTGGCAGGTGCTCCTTCATTGAGGGAGCAGTGTGCAGAGGTTCAGACACACCAGGGCCCTGAAGATATCTTCCAGGCAGTTGCTCCTGCCCTGGGTCTCCAGGTCTCCTGAATTCAGTCTCAGTCTAGCTCTTGATTAGTGGAACTGTGGTTCCTTCAGTGGCTCTGGATGACTGGTCAGTGTGCTGGGCCTGGAACAATGACAATAGAATCTGTTCCTCATACTTGAGCTGACAAAGGACCTAAGTTTAGTTGCCTATACACTGGAGGATTTAACAGAGATCCTCTCTTGACTAACTTCAATGAGCCTCTTTGGAACCCACTTCTACAGTAGAACTCAGTCTTTGGTGTTTGTATTCATTTTTGCACAGCCCAGCTATAGCAAGAATCCTCCTAAGTCAGTTTAGGGAGAACTTCCTTGATATCTGGTCCTTCTCCTTGGCTAAGTGACTTACTCTTGTGAGGCAATGTCTGATCCCTGGCCTGCTTACAGCAAGATTCTTCTCAGGTTGGTTTAGTAGGATTCCCCCACAAATCTCTGATGTTTCCTCTTAGTAATTCAGCATTCTCTGCCCTAGTCCTGCATCTTGGAGAAACCCACACTTGTCATTGTTATGTGTGGAATGGAGCTTGGTTCTGTCCTTAGGCCTCTTCTTTCCTGAATACTTCCTACTGCAAATGGTTTTATTCCTTAAATACTGTCTTGCTTGGTTTTTTATAACCAAGGGAAGCAGCCAGATTGTCTCCATAGTCAATTCAAGCTGATTACCACTTGAAACTTCTGAACCAACAGAAACTGGGCCTAACGTTCCCTACAGTATCAAAAATGAGGAAAGATCACCTCTCACAACTTGCAACAATATCTCTGTGCTGCCCAGAACAAATTGCAGGCAAGCTCCTATGAGCTGCCTTTGCACCTGATCCACACCTGTGCTCTTCTCAGATGCAGCCCTGTGATGCCAATTTTAGAACCCAAGTCTGACAGGCATTTTTTCTGGGTAAAGCTGAGCAGAATAGTTAATCAACCTCCTGCAGAGCTTGGTAAATCCCTCATGGTGAGGTCATGATGTTCAAATAAGGACAGGGGCCCACACATGAGTTTGGAGTGGAAGTGAGTACCCAGGTGCCAACTTCTTTTGTTGTTTTTGTTGTTATCATCACTTAACATGCAGATGCCCTTGAATGCAAATTATGTGCCCTTTTTGCACATCTTCCCAAATATAGAAACAGTAGACAATGGATTGTTATATATTTTAATGCTCATAGCAGGTAATTCCATTTAAAGGTAGAAATAAGCAGACCTGTATTTTTTAAAAAAGATCTTTCGACATCTGACATCCTAGCAAAAAGTCACACACATTGTTTTATGTATTCCTTTGAGGACTTCAATGTGCAACCATGAAAAATGTGTCATGAACTATTTGGACTGTAAGTGACTTCATACTTGCATGGAAATCAGGTCAGGTTGACTATGTGGCTAAAGTGTTCTGTATTTTGTTCTTTAGAAAATATATGTATGGTGGGATCCAAAAATAGATCAGGAATGACTGTCACCCTCATTTACCATTGCCACTCAGTTCTGTCAGAAAAAACAGTCATTGAACAGAATTTGGCTATAGTCACTACTTATACCTCAGAAACTCCTCTGGGAATATGAAATGAGGAATTCAGTCCCTTGTCACTTGTTGAAATGAGGGCCAGTCCTTTGCTATTTGATGGTATGCTCTTCCTGCAGAACCTACTTCTTGGACAGTCTTAAGGGTTTGGATAGAATACAACATCCCTGATTCTTCTATATTACCAAATGACTGCAAGCTGCTGTGATTGGGTGTTAGCAAAGTTGGGGACACTTCTTATGTGTTGTATGCTTCTGACTTTTACAAACTCTTTAGATGTAGAAGAACACTATTTGGAGAGCTGGGCAACATCACAAGGACTCCTCACCTACCAAAGATCCTTCAGCACTTTTCTCTTTTTTGTTTATTTATTCGTTTATTCATATGTGCATATATTGTTTGGGCCATCTCTCCCCCATGCCACCTGCTCACACCCCCTTCTCCCCACACCCCTTGCCCTTTTCTCCAATTTTGTTGAAGAGAAGATACAAGCAATAATAAGAAAGACATAGCATTTTTGCTACTTTGAGATAAGAATAGGTATACAGAGAGATTCCTAGCATTACTTGCATGCACATGTATATTACAACCCAAATTGGTTCATCTTTACCAGGCAGTTTTCTGTAATGAAATCCTCCCATGGTGCCCCTTGCTTCTCTCACAGAATCACAATGAGCCTTTGATCCTTGATTTCAGTGTGGCTCAACCACTTAGTGTCGGGATGATGGTAAAAGTGCAGATCTGCTGCCCATCTGATGATATTAGAGTTCCAGAGCTCAGATGGTCATCTGTAGAAATGGCTTGTATATTACTCATATGTAATATGAGTATTTCTTTCCTTTTTAAGGCTGTTTATTACTCTTTTGCATGGTAACATCACATTTTATATACTATCATTTAAAAAAAAATTCTTACCTATTCTTCCTGCAGATACCTGGCCACTATGCACCAGTATCCAAGTCCTTAGCTCAGAGTTTACTATGCATGGAGCCTAACACAAAGTAGGTGTTATTTTTTCCTCTTTGAAGTGTTTACTCCTTGCCTTATAAAAAGTAATAACTTAAAGATGTGCTAAATCTGAAAACTTCCCTTCATAAGAACAGAAAGAGATACCAGGGATGTTTAGAGAACTTTCTAGGCAATATGATCATTATAATGATATGCAGCTTTGGGGGATGTAAATTTGGGGGATGTAAAGTAAATTTGGGGGTGAGGCATCTTCTTAAACCTAGTCAGAAAAAGCAGAACTGGTGGGGGAGCAAGGAAAATGGCTAGGTCCCTGGCTAGTGAACTTTTCATTGTGAAGGACCAAAATTAGAGTGATTTCCAGTTCAGGGTGCCAGAGAATGGACAATATTTGTGAATTTACCTGGGACAATGGACCCAGATAAAAAATGGTAGCCAAAGCCTCAGGCAGCTGAGACAAGTGAGCAACTGCTCCCAAATGATGGGTGTGAGACATGAATATCTAATAATGTTCATTCTTGGCTGGTTCCTTGGTAGACAAGGACTTGGTCCTGGCTGGGAATGGCTATGGTTGTTTGGTGCAAGGCTAAGGGAGCAGAGCCAAGCCAACCATTGATTAATTTTCCCCATGTGTTACGCTGCTGCAGAGTGTTCCACATTGAAGTCTACAAATGTCAGGATCATGGACATGGGATGCCTTTGTTTCCTCTCCCACTCTCTGATGTTTTGCATTCAATTGCCCCACTGACCAACCATTGGTACAGTAGCACAGCTGCCATCAGGAAGAAAGGTCTTGCCTGGAAGTTCCATGATTTATCCTTGACTTTGACCTACAATTCTTAGGAGGTTACCATTGAGCACTGCTGATTCACTCTATGACTTAGTCTGCTTTCCGTTGCTACAACTGTGTACCCCAGATTAGGAAATCTATAAAGAATAAAGTTTTATTCAGCTTATGGTTCTAGAGACACAAGTTCAAAGGGCTGCATGTGGTTGGAACCTTCTTTCTGATATGGACTCTACCTCACCTTAAGGCCTCACAGAACATCACATGGTGAGACAGAGCAAGCTTGCTTATGTGACTCTCTTCTTAGGAAGTCACCATTGACACCATGGAAGCCCAACTCTGATGACTTCATCTAATCTTAATTATCTCCTAAAGGTCTCATCTTAATAAAGCAATCAGATTAAGTTTCCACCTCATTAATATCTCATAAGGAGGAATAAATTTCAACAGCAGCTTTGGTGGGAACATTCACACCACAGTACACCATAATTTAGTTTGTGGAGACCTGGATTTATTCTGCATCTGTCCCATAAACTTATTCTTTACCTGATGGGGGACAGGAGATGTTGCTCAAATGGTAGAGCACCTAATTCCCAAGCACAATGTGTAGAGTCCAAACTTCAGTCCTCCCACCCAAAAAAGGACTGGGATACTTAGGGCCTCCATTCCTCCCTTTGTAGGTGAAAGGTCTCAGTAAACTCCACATTTGGTGGTGTATGGCCAGCTTTAAGGATGGTGAGTCAGGTGGGTGCATATGATGACACTGTGCCATGACTTAGAACATCAGACTGCAGCATCCTTTATCTATTGCTTTTCTTTCACTTTGACAATGACCCAGAAATAAACTGCCAGGGAATAAAGCTTTGTAGCAGCTGCTCTTACAGCTCCATCCATAATCCCTGACATTCACTGTTTTCCACCCCACTCCTGGGGTCCTTCTCTATTGTGACTGAGACTCTTTTCTGAGGACTTATTCTTGAGCCTTGGCTCAGTAGGGGCAATGAACAGGAATCAGCACTTATGGACCAGGAACAGCCTTTAGTCTAGATGGCTGGGAGAGGAGAAATAAAATTTCCTCTTACTCATTCTTTCAGGCAAGTTTGATTCAAGTTCCACACAACCAACTCTTCTGAAGCCCCCAATTACACATGAGTGGCCACAGCCTTGACTGCTCATTTCCATCTTGCTTCTTCACAAGACATTTGAGTACTAGGAAACCAACACAAGGAGGGTGATATTGGACAAGCAGTGTCTTTGGACATTACATATAAAGAAAACTGGAGGAATGAGCAGAATGAACAAAGAAAGGCTTGTGTAACTCAGCTCTGACATATGTTGAAGGAGGCAGTCGGGATGGGTCATTAAGCTGCCATCTGAAGCAGCCCCCATCCTTTAGACAGCATCTATTAGGAGAGCCCACATCCAGGGGGTGGATAGAGTTGCTTTGCAGCAGCCTGCTGTACACATTCACTGTAGGTCCCTGTTAGGAAGAATCTCCCTGGATTCAATTAAAAGGCTCATAAGCTAATACTCTCCTTCCAGCAGAAAGCCAAGCTCTTCCCTGTACTCCACTTCCCACCACTATGCTACATTAAAAGCTGAGACTTGCAAATTGAAAGTGACCAAATGAACCTGATATGAGGAATGCTACCAGATGTGTGCCAGGAACAGGGAAAACTAAGTACCATGCAGATGGAGAGTAGAATAGCATCAAGATAGACTTATCATAGCCCTGGAGAGCAATTTCCTGTTTTTGTCCCAAGAGAAGCCTGTTTCTGCCTCATTTTCCCTTTGTGATACCCAAATAAACAGCACAGACAAATGGAGGCTGAACATGAACAGGATTTATGGTAAGCATCCTCCAATCAGAAAGTAGTGTCTGAAAAAAATCAGTTAAGAGCTCCTCAGGAACCAACACTGCCAGCCTTGCCCTCAGCCCCTGCTACACCCTCACCCTTCTCCTCCTCACCTGTGTCCCATACCAGCTCCCATAACTCCTTCCAAGCATGCCCAGCCCATCTATGTGCTCACCTGCCTCCTTATGGGGCTACCCATAGGGCAGTCAATTTTGACAAACTTAGAGAAATTATCCAGCATCCAACTGAAAACCCTGCTGAGTTTTTGGGATGCCTGACAGAAACCCTAACCCAATATACTTTATCTTAACTATGAGAGGTGGCAGGAGCTGATGGCATTATCAGAGTTCATGTGCCCTTTTCCATGACTGATCTCTCAAATTGAAAAGAGACTTAACTCCTTTTCAAATGACAGCCTCTTATATTAAAGAATTTAAATACCTAATCCAAACATGATATGACTTGGCATGAGACCCATCTTCCAAGGATGGAATAATTATTCTCAACTCTCATTTTATTTCCCAATCCTTCCCTGATATTCAAAGAAAAAAACAAACAGGCAGATGGTGGCCCTCAAACCCCCCCCAGGGAGATCTTGTGAAAATGGCATTTAAGGCACTTAATAACTGAGATGAAGCTTGAGACCAGCAGAAGGCCCAGCTCTTGGTGGCTGCCCTGAGGCCACCTCTTCCAACTTCTAGACTGGCCGGACAAAAAGGCATGCTTACAGGGACCTCCTTCAGGTGCAACTAGACAAGACACTGGGCAAAACACTGACCTTTACCTCGCTGCCACCAGGACCCTGTCCACCATGTGGCCAGAATGGATACTGGAGGACGACTGTCCCTCTTTGTCTCTGCAAGGTAGGTCAGACTCCTACTCCCACTCTCAACAGAATGAAGACCTCACACACCTCTTGGGCCTGGCAGCAGAAGACTGATGCAGCCCTGGGACCTTAACCCCTTTCAAGATCACCTCAGAGGAGCCCAGGATAACCATCCAAGTATCAGGTGAGCCTCAGTCACCTAGTTGGTGCTACCTGACTTCTCAGGTGAGCTTTATCCTTCACAGATCTCCGTGGTGGGGGTGGATGGTCTCAGCCACCAGCCAAGAAAGAAAGACAGTTTTATTTAAACTTAAAATTCTTATAAAAGTTAATTTTAAAATACAAGTTACAAAGTAAACAACTGGAAAGGATATAGATAAACTTCAATGTGTGACAAAGTTAAAGTTGACTATAATCTAAGAGCTGCCTAAAAAGATCTTTAAGGTCATGTCAAACTAAAATCAAATTCTTTATGTCTACAAAATAACAAGGTTATCTTAATATTGTTCTGCTCTGAGTAACATCTACAAAAAAACCTGTTAGATTTTATCAAAGAAATTATTTCTGCTTATCTTGTCAAGCTTTAAGTACTACTAAATCAGAGTTCATTTACATATTTGCTCATGTGTCTTAAATGACTACCTTGTAACAGCATTGTGTCTATACTTTATCTAAATATGGTACACACATTTACAAAGTTAAAAGTGTCAATTTATATAAAATAATGAGCTAAAGCTCTTTTTTATTCAAAAGTGCTACATTTAACCTGTATTCAGACAGTCAGCCTCTATTTCCCTTTTAAAATTCCACAAACCCTTCACAGCAACTAACCTGGACAGTTTTGCCACAAGGATTTAAAGACAGCCCTCATCTTCTGGACAGGCCCTAGCCAGAGAATTATTAGGTTGGCACTACCCAGAGGCCACCCTTCTTCAACATGACGTACTTCAGTGCAGAGCCACAGAGCCCCTCATATGCAGGGCAACTGAGTACTTTTTAAATTTTTCTGGCCTCTGAGTATATAAAGTCTCTAAGGAGAAGGCTCAACTGTGTCCCCATCATGTCATCTACCTAGGTGTGGTCTTAAAGGGACAGGCTCCCTGAAGCCCTTCCTTTTTGAGCCCCTTTAAAATAACGCATGGCTACCCATTTCTCTTAGGAAACTTGCCTCCAATAGACCCTGTCTTTTGACTGGCTATCTACCTTATCTTAACCACGTCTAGGAACTTCCTCTGGTCAGACAGCAGGCAGACCAGATCCTGCCCCGCCCCTCAGAGGGCCCCATAAAAACTTCTGTTAAACTAGGGGATCTTGTTCTCTTCAAAGCTCTTGTTCTCCTCAAGGATCTTCAACCCTCTCCTTTGGGACCTCAGAGGACCAGCCCTCATCTGGTCATCCTCACAACACCCACCCACTATCAAGCTCAATGGGACCCCCCAGTGGCAGCACCTTTCAAGAATAAAATGTTGCCCACCAACTTCAGGCTCTTCCACTACAGCAAAGGATGAGTATTCTTGAGTATCGCTGGGCCCTGCATGGCTACACCTCTCCTGCAAACTCTCTCCCTCTTCCACTGCTGTATAAATTCTTAGTCTTCATCTGGCTCTCAATCTGCTTTCCCTTCACAGCCCAGAAATCCCCCTCTTGTGACCCATGCATGCGCACTGCATGGGCAGGACGTGTTGTTAGTAAGACTTTATTGTTCCACAATTACTATTCCTGTGCAGGCTCTGTTATCGGGTCATGCACTCACAATCACACCATCTATCAAATGTGCTCCCATGATAATCAATTTACCTGCTTCAACCCCACTTATTGCCCTGTGGAACAATGGTTAGAACTCAGGAGTGGCCACCTTGCTGGGAACACTGTTACTCAAACCCAGTTGTTCGATCCTGAAAAGCCAGTGTCATTATTGCTTGATGCTTGTGCAGCCATAGACAAACTCTGTGGAGGTACAGGCTGTGGTTGTGGGGGCCTGGGTTGGGAAAGGACCTATACATCAAATGAAAAATATTTATGCCAGGAAGACAACTCCTGGCCATGTAATAATGAGGGTTATCATTTTTTCCCTTATTGGAGTTGTGTTTCATGGGCCACATGGCACGGGGCTACACACTTAGCCCTCCTTCAACAGGGCACAACTACCCCTAACTGCAGTCAAGACACCAGTAGCCCTGTAAATTTCACTGTACTTTAGCCATCTGATTGGGCACAGGGACAGATAATTAGCGGAAGGAAAGATGGCCAAGGTTTTGACCCCTGGACTCTGTTACACCCTAAGTTAACAACTGTTACTCATGAGAGTTCCTCATACCAGGTCTTCCAGTCCTTTTACGAGGAATGCCAGATAACTTCCCAATTTCTGTTACAACTAAAAACTTGGTCCTCACACTGACCACATCTATAGCCCAGACACTAAATGTCACTTTGTGCTATGTGTGCAGGAGAACCAACATAGGAAACCACTGGCCCTGGGAAGCAAGGGAGTTAGACCCACGAGTGCCTTTCAGTGAAAGTGCCTTCCCACAACACAGGACAGGCGTCTGGCTCCTTAAAACTTCCATTATTGGGAATTACTGTATCTCCTGCCATGGAAAACAATTCTCCACCCTAGTGGGGGACCTAACTTGTCTAGGACAAAAGTTTTACAATGACACAGCCCAAGAAACACAGTGGTGAGGTACTCCACACCATAAGGAATCCCAGCCTCACCCACTGGCAACTTTTCTAATCTCAAAACAGCATGCATAACACTTCCCTGCTTCCTTCCCTTGGTTATACGATCTATTAGGTCCATTATAGAGGCTACTGTAGACAGAAAAACAGCTGCACATGTAATGATGCTATTGAAATACAAACCCTTAAACCTGGAAAATGCTCTTTAACCCTAGATCATTTAGGGAACTCAGCAGATAGACTTCCCACCAGATGCTACTACAACCTTCTCCCAGCAACTGGCCTTTCTCCAGATGAAGCCTGGGAAAAACCATCAGCCTGTGCTCCTGGGGACCCCACAAATTTCCAAATTCCAGCCAACCCCCCCTTAATGATGCCCCCACTCAGCATGAAGCATCTAGATCAATCGGCACCCATAATACCAACAAAAGGCTGGAATGTTAGGTCCCTGGCATTCTTGGGGCTGGTGGAAGGTACCAAGACTACCATCAAAAACAGACCCCCTGATTTATGACCACTTGTTTCTCCTTGCCTGATTGTTTCTTGGCTTGCAAAACAACTCAGGAACTTGCAGTTACTCAACTAGCCAGGCATGTCGACCTGTTCCATCTGGTGATCACAGAAAATCAGAGACCAGAGACTCTCTGCCTCCCCCATGGCTTGGCCCGTCCTTTAAAACGCACTACTCATTTTCAGCCAAGGAACTGCAATCTGAACCTGAGAGTGACAGTACTGCTGGTACTCAATAAATGTTTCTTTTCCACATGTGGTGTGGTCTTTATTCGGCAGTACCTTACATTGAGAATTATGAAGAGTGCCATGGAAATACAATTTCATGAGATACATTTTAAATTCATCACATCTTCATATTTATCAAGGTAATATGCATTTGCAGTAAAAAAAATCAAAATGTATACAAGTGTGCCCAGAAAATCATCATCTCCTAAACACTCCAGGCACCTCCTACATGCTGTTTTATCATCCTGAGTTCCATGGTCAACACCAATGCCCTAACTCATTTGCCTATTGTGGAGTTTCCATTTTTCTAAAATAATATTCAGATACTTTTTAGTAAGGTTATTAGCTTTTACCATTTTCTTCATTCTCACTTTTCTCCATTTTAGGATGTACTTTTATTAGTTACTTTGTAAACATAGCCATTAAACAAATGTTTTTTCACTGCCAATTTATATAGTGTCTCATGATTCATCTCTGTTTCTATACCCACTCCCAAATCCCTATTAACAGAGTGTTTGTCAAGGAACACAACATTTATTCTACAATCTGTACCATAATTTAATTTTAGATACTTCTACTGTAGGTTGATTTAAAGAGTTCATTCTAGTAGATATTCATAACTTCTGGTAAAGTAAGTTTGTTTACCCTAGAGGTAAGAAATGAATTTCTCCAAACTGTACTGAAATGAAATTTCCTAGAAAAGGAGCTGTATATGTAACTTTTAAGGCCACAGCTCTTCTTAGGAAATATACATTGTCTGGAAAAATGTAATGAATTCCCCCTCCCCCTTGATTCTTGGAACATTTCTCTGTTGTCTGTAACTATTACTGTATATGGTTTTCTTTTCAATCTATGTGATTGGGGATTCCAAATGTTACTTTCATATTATACATAACCTTAATTTTTGCTTCATAGTCTGAGAGGATTTTGTCTTCCAGCCTTAGTAATGACTGGATTCCAAATTCAGAAATAATAATTTTGACTAACAATAATATTATTTTTTTGCTTTTTGAATTATTTTCCTAGCAGCCTGTACTTTTCTCATGGATGTAGTATCTCAAATGAGTATGAAGATATATTGAATTTCAAAAAAATTTCACTTCTGAATTATCTCAATTTCCTATGGAATACATTATTTGTATTGATTTTCTTTAATGCCATTGGAATTGTTAAATTTCAGGGTTGGGCTTCAGAACTAAAATATATGCAACAATTCCTGTCCTAGCTGTATTTCTTCCCTTCTTCACTGTTAGGTCTCAACTTGACTTTACTTATGCCATCTTAAAATCTGATTGACCCTAGAGGTGTCTGTCTCTGCTAGACATGGGTCCTCCAAGGGAAATATCTTGTTTCCCAGCTCCTGTGTCAGAACACAAGACCTAGCTCCTTCACCACCCCCAGCTCTCTTGATGGAGACCCCCACTGCAGGTTTCTTTTCCTGAATAAACTTGTGCTGATGTCATGCCATCTCTTTATCTATTTCTCTGTACTTTTCAATCTAATACCCACTCCCTTTTTGTATGCAAGAGGTAACCATTTCTGCAAATTTATTTCATCAATCGCTTATGTAAACATTTAAGTTTATCCTTCATCAAGCATGTATAAATAACATTATTTAATAACACAAAAATGCTATTACGATATTTTCCTGCTAGGACCTGCCTGTTTTTTCCTCTCTTCTCACACTGAGTTTCTATGGTTAGTCTCTGTAGCTGTGTGCATCCACAGCTCATTTTCAGATGGGCGGAGTCTTATAAGTTACTCTGGCAACAAAACATGAGCAGAAGGGACATGTGTCACTTCTGGGAAGCATTCGGGAAACAGAATGTGATTCTTGTGCTCACACACTGCTGCTGGATGAGACTGGAGAAACTGTGTTGTCATGGAGTGGTCACAAGATCAGAGAGACTGACTGCAACTTGAAGCACAGGGAGAGAGTAGTGGGAACTACTGCAAACCTGGTCTGAGCAAGAAATAAATTCTTGTGTTAAATCAATAACATCTTGACACTATTTCCCATCATGCCTTTTTCTTCCTTTTACTCCAACTGGAAATGCTTTTGCTTGTGGTGATGTGGTAGCCCATTTTCATTTTCTACATAGATACCTACTTGTCCATCTCCACTCATTGAGCGGTCCTTCCTTCCCCAGAGGTCTGCGGAGTATCTGCATTTGTGTGGCCCATTCCTGGATCCTTCTGCTCTGTGGTCAATTCATCAATTCAGACAAAATCCCATGGCACTCTTGCCACATGCAGATTAATGGAATCTGATACAGAAATCTTTTCACTTCCCTTTTCTTCTTTAGAATGCCTTATCTGATAGTGTTATATTCATCCAGTAAGTTTTAGAAACCTAAAACCACATGCACAGAAACACCCACTGAAGTTTCATTGGTATTGCGTTTGGGGAGATTTATTTTTATGGTCTTGGGTCTTCTGGCTCATCATGGACTCTGGATTGTTTTCCTCTCATTTTAAATGTGTCTAGATCATGAAAATGTTTTTGATCAAGAAGCTGAGGTTTCTTGAATACTGGAAATCATCTAGAATTAGAGGTCTATTTTCAAGAATATTTAATAGAATGTTCCTCAACATTACACGCAGATGAAGGGGGAAGGTTTCTGAAACAGATACTTGCTCTTTGTCTGAGGCCTGTTCAACTCTTGTGCATGTAGCACTTCAATGTATTCCTACTAAACTCAGACAAGTATGAAATACTTCATCCATGAAATCAACAGTCAGGTATGTTAAAGAAAACTGTCAGAGCTTGTAAAAATGCAAAGGCAGGAATTGGAGTCAGCCAACTTGAATGCAAGCAGGACTTTTCTAATATCATTGCTATGAGTTTATTAAATAAGTTAAAATGTTTTGCCTGACTTTCTATAGGTTTGTACAATATTCTACTTTCTGGGCTGATAGTTTCTATAAAAATTGTGAATATAAAAATAAATTTTAGCATCATATCCTGTATGGATTGATTAAAATGTTAACAATTTTAAAATAAATGCCCACAAGCTAATTTGGCAGAAAAAAAGGGACACCCCATTGCTTTATTTCACAGGTTGGTGAACGTTCCACTTGGGACTATGAAGCAGTGACATTTCTGCTCATTTTCCAGATGGCACAAGGTGGACATAGCTGTTCAGTAATTTGTGAAAGGACACTGGACTCCCTTTAGTCTCTATTGTCATATCCTTCTTCCATCACTTCAAGGAAAATTCATTACTGGTTAAAATACATTTCATTGCATATCAGCTCTAGATTTGTTTTGGGGCTGTGTAATCACATGCTATAGTTATATATGGACTTCTAAGTGGGAACAAGGAGACTTAATTCCATTACATTTCCCTTCCCTGGAGAAAAGGAGTCTAATTCAGTTCAAACACAGATTATGCTTGTTATAAAATTGCCAAGTTTGCAGCATTGTTTTGTGATGTTTTTGAATTGGCATTGTGGAGATTTTATTTTATGTACCCAGTTCAGGCTATCTACACTTGACTCAATTGAGAGAAATAATGTGAAGCATTTTCTTCCTTCTGAACTTATGAAATATCCCAATTTCCCTATCCCCACTATATGGAAATAGGATCTGTGCCCTGATAAAATTTGGCTGAGAATTTTGTCCCCTCCATTTGAGAAGTCAGATTTTTTTCTACCAGTGCATACAGAGTCAATCATAGACAGACACTGTCTTGCACATTAGTCTCTTTTCACAAAGGACATGGAAGGAGACAGATGCCAAAAGGGACAAATGAGGGAGAGGCAGGTAGAAGATCAGGAACTTTCATGAACTCATAGTGCTTTGATTAACATAGCTGTACAGCTTTGGGGGCTCAAAATAGAAACTCCCTCACATCATAAACACATAGCCTCCAGAATGTAGCAGAGAAGTAGCACCATGGGACTGTGAGAACAGAAAGGACTTCTGTGTCCTTTACCACCCAACTGGGCCACACTCTTTCTCACCTCCATACCTCTATGTATTTGCAGACATACCTCTCCATTGTCCCATTGCCCTCCTATAACCCCTGTATTCACAGCCCAGATTAGCAATCTGAGCCCATGACAGTAATCAACTGAATTCTGCATAGCCCAACCATGAGACCTGGGTACTAATTCACAACCCTGAGAGATATTTGATGGGATTAGCTGGAGCCCCTCCCCATGTCTGACCCTATCCCCCATGGACAGGAAAATGTGGTGTGGAATGAGGATGTTTCCTCTTAGTCATAGCCTGGATGCAGTTACAGGCAGAATATGTGAGGCAGAATAACATCCTCAATGATGTGTACATTCTAATGTTGTGTATACATTACCTTACAGGGACAAAGGCTTTTTGTAAGAATGAATTAAGATCTTGATACTGGATTTCCTATGCAGGGAACTATTGTAATCACAAAGGGCTCAGAGATAGGAGAGAAGGTTAGCTTTAGAGAAGAGGCCATGATGACAGAAGCAGAGGCTAAAGTGATGTGGCCATAAGCCAATGTTGCAGGAAGTCTTAGAGACTAGAAGGTTAAAAAAAAGAAAAGATCCTACACAGAGCCTCTGGAAGGACCAAGCACTACTGATCCCTGACATCAGTCTTGAGAGCCCTCCTGGACTTCTGACCTCTAATTTTGAAATTACCCATTTGTGATTTAAGGTCCTGAGTTTGTGGTAATATGTTACAGTAGCAATAGGAAACTGATGGAGGTTGAACAACATTGGAATCTTTAAGAGTAATCTAGTCATAGTATGTGATTTATGTCCTTTCACTTTTAGACGTCTTTAAGATTTTTCAGTATTCATTTTTCTGATGTGTGTCTGGTGTGTGTGTGAATGAGAGAGAGAGAATATTGTAGTATTTTTTTTTTAGTCAGAAAGAATCCTGGACCACATGACATCAGTTTTCCTCCTATGTAAACCAAGGTTATAGCATCTAAGTAGACAGACAAAGGGCTAGGAGAGACAAATCAAAAAGCAAGGGTGTGGCTGGTTCAGAGATGACCTGAGCTCCTGCCCAGTTAAGAAATATGCAAAGTCTTTAATTCCACGCTTTCTAGTACATAACCCAGAGGAGGAATGCTGACTTAATGGGCCATAGGGTCTGTAAGAAATAAACCAAGTAGTTTCTTGGAAAATCCCAATAACTTCTAGTGTCAAATTCAGAGAAAACTTTGTTTGTACTTAGGAGTACTGTGTTTTGAACTCAGGGCCTCATGCTTGCTTGCCAGTTATCTACCACTTACTCTTGCAGCCTTAAAAGTTTTTTTTTTGAGTTCTCATAAAAAAATATGTGCATAATGTAGACAAAAGCATAAACTTTATTCTTGTACCAGATTTACAAGATTAAGTCTCATAAATATTTTAATATAGGCCATAATAGCAACAGTAAATATATGAAGTTAAGTGGGTTGTTTATATGAAATTTGATGTGTTTAGAAACTAATCTGACCACTGGTATTCTGTTTCCAGAGAAAACCGAGTTGAAGTTTTTCACTCCTGCATTCTCCTACAACTGAGCACCGTAAGTGACTTGGGTAGTAGGGAGTTTGGGGCCATACCAGGCTTGTGTTGGATTTCCTGTAGAATCACCTCCTTCCCAGCTGAACATGTAAGCACATCATCATTAGAAACATAATCTCAGAAGACCTCAAAGGCTTAAGACCTCAAACATGGTAGACCTCAGATTTGATTCAAGTAAGATCAGCACCCTAGTGTGGTAACCCAGATGTTCATCAGTGCATAAATTCTTGAACACCCTTATTCTTTTGAATGAGTACAGGTGGGGTGGTTTGTCATGCAGCAAAACCTAACTGAAACATCAGCTCTGAAATCTCTGTTTACTCAGAGTGCTGGAAGGTATAGGGGAACTCTGCCCAGGGGAACATTGTTTAGTCTCTGAGTCTCAACTAATTTGATTACAAGTGACAGAAATCAAATGAAATCTGGCTTATTAAAAAGGCAGAATGTACTAGTTCAAAGAATCAAGTTGAACAATTTCAAGTGTGCATTTTGGTCTCAGATTTCTGGAGTCAGATATGTGAACTGCACTCAGTTTCTTTTTTCAGATCCACTGGAGGTAAGTGTGATGGAAAGTTCCCTTGGTAAAGAAAACAGTGAAGAAGAAAAATCAGTTTAAGGTATTTTTACTGTATACTTTTGGCTTATTAAAAAGAGGGAATGTACTAGTTCAAAGAATCAAGTTGAACAATTTCAAGTGTGCTCAGGAGTGGATTCAGCCAGCCCAATGGAAGACTCTGGAGCTGAGTGCCCTGTCACAGTTCATGACTGTTGAGGAAAAGAGTTGTGCCTTTGTAATCACATATAGACCATCCACTAGACAAAGGCAATTCCAAGGACAGGGTGAGGTCCTTCCTGACTAAGGTTCATGACCACAGAGGGACCCAGAAGCTGAGTGAAGTGAAAAGTACATGTGAAGTCTTTTTCTCATGCATCACTTAGCATGACCATATGACTTTCATTTGTTGGCCTATTCACATGGTGTATTACATTGTTTGATTTTCTCCCCTGGAGAGAGCAAGTGAATTTTCTTGATTCACTTGATTCAGTATAATAGAATTATATTATTCAGTATAATAGAAACAATTATAACTATAAACAATTAGAAATAAATAAAAGAATATTTTTAAAAGGGAATTTGGACTCTTCAAAATGTTATATAACCTTGGCTTATGAAAACACAGATACAGAAAAGGGAATACAAATGGAAAAATGAGACATATTGAAAATATTCCAGGAATGGGAGGAGTGGAAGATAAAGGAGAATGATGGAGGTGGTGAATTCAACTATGATATACTGTAAGAACTTTTGTAAATGTCACAATGTACCCCAATTCAAAAATAATATGATAATAAGAAAAGAGGGAATATAGTTGGTAACACATGACAGCATTTAACATATCCAAACGGGAGGAACAAGCAAGGGCGTAACATGTGTTTTTGAACTAACATGCAGGCCCCTTGGATGCTGCTAATTCCTGGGAATAAAAAGACAAAATAACAACATTGCTCCCTGAAAGTACAGATATATGACTGATTTGCTTAAAATGGGGGACTGGAATAACATTATCCTTATTTGTAGATTTCCCATGTAGTTAGAAAGCTCAGATAAATCAACTTAAATATTATGAAAATGAATATTGGTGTTGAGCAAAAATGCAAACATTGACAGCTTTCCAACATACTAGCAAAAAAATAACTAGAGACTATGAAGGATAAATCCAACTTAGAGTGGCAACAAAAGATACAGCAGTGTCCTGAAAAAGAAATATGCTTTGTGCACTAATGCTCAGAGCACGGTTATTCCCAATAGTGTAAAGTTTCTTCCCCTGCCCCCATTTGTCATGACATGAACAGAATCCTTTTCCATATACTCCCACCACCATAGTGTACTGCATGGTTGTGTTCCCAGACTCAGTGGAACCAAGCTCTATGGACTGACACCTCTGAAACTATGAATTAAAATAAGTCCTTCCTCCATGAAGTACTTTCACTCAGGTATTTGCTCACATTGACAGAAATCTGACAAGTACATGCATTCTCTGGCAAGAAGTGAGAGAAGGTAGAGAGGCAATATGGCTCACAAAATGAATTGATGGGTCAGTTACCTCTGGAAGGAGGGATAAAATAAAATAAAGTCAGACTTGATTGATCACTGAATAGAAAAAACTTGAGCCACACATCCTACCACAGAACCTAAGAGGCCTGTTTCCTAGGAGGGGCAGACATCAGGCATGTGGACATGTGGAATGGAGTGTGCCACGTGGATATATACACAGGGATGTTAATGACTCTCCAGTCCTCTCTAACCTGTCTTGAGGCCAGGTCTCCTTTCTAGGCAGAACCTGGGAGAGCCTTCTCTGAGATGCTGACCAGTGAAGAACAAATTCTAAATATGCTAATCTAAGGACACTAGCATTAGGGAATCCACACTGAAATAGCCAGGTCATTGTATAGTGGAGACAACAGTTCACTACTCTGCTCCATGGCCAGGCTTTCCCATCACCTGTTTCCTCCCTCTTTAAATGAGCCCACAACCCCATCATCAGACATCAACAAAATCTCCTAATATAAAGCACAAGCACACAACAAGATGAAGTGAGACATCCTGACAAAAAAGAAAAGCAATGGAACTCTACATCCACCAGAAAGACTGCTATTAAAGACCAGCAACCCCAAAGACAAGGATGGAGAACAGACAGCACTCTCACACCTTGCTATGGGAGTGTAACAGGCACAGTCACGTTAGCCAAGTGTTTTACAATACTGAAAGCACTCTGGCTCCTTTACACGCTGTTCTCTGACTTGTTAAAATTAAGTCATACAAAAAGTCTTAGAGGGAGATTATACTCGGGGTGCTTAGTGAGGAGAGATGGAAACAGTGTGAACAAGCCTGCTGTTTGTCCACGAAATGGAGCCTATGAGAAAGAGGAGACATTTGGAGGTTGAATTTGGACCTGGGTGTGAGAACAAAGTGCTACAACTCCATCTTGAGCATATTTATGGTGTTGATGACCCCAGAGAAGTGAAGAGTTCATTTCTGGACATTTTAACTTGACTCAAGCTTTGGAAATCAGGAGAGAAGTGTGCTTCACAGAGCTGGGAACACAGATCTGATGGTTAACAGAGGCTGGGTCGTATTTATACACAGCCGACCCTTAATATCTACTGTGATTTCCCAACCCTAGGATGCTCTATCCCCATAAAAAGTGATAAAGTGGTACAGTATTTGTACATAATTAACACACATCTTCCTTTGTACTGTATTTACTGACATCTATTAATTGCACAATGGAGTGTCATTGTGATGTTTCCATACATGCATGTAATGTACTTTGACCATGCTCACTCTCTCTATTACTCATTATTACCTCCTTTCTGCCTCCTGCTTTCCCTCTTCCATATGCTAATACTTTCATGTCCTTTTCTTCTCTCTCCACAAGAATCCACATATGAGAGAAAACTTGATACTTGTCTTTGTGGACTGGCTTATTTCACTTATTATGATGATCTCCAGTTCTATTCATTTTCCTGCAATGACAGTATCATTCTCCTTTTTCTCCCAAAAGAAAAAATCAGTGGCTAGTCAAATTATGAAATTATTACATCTCTTGGAGAAAATTATGATACAAGGATTGCAAAAGTTTTTATTCTTTCTTCATAACTTGCCCATAGCATGTATAATTCCCATCAATAGAAGTAAACACTATTAATTTGGGGATTTCTAAAAAAAATCTAGGTTCCTCATGAGTGAAACATGGCATATTTGAGTGTCGGATTCTGGCTTATTTCACTTAACACAGTGATCTACAGTTCCATGCGTTTCCCTAAAAATGATAGTTTTATTCTTCTTTATATCTGCATAATACTCCATGTGTGTATACACCACATTTTCTTTACCTGTTCTTCCATTCTTGTGAACCAAGCCAGATTCCATTATTTGGCCATTGTGAATAATGTAATGATAAACATGATTATCTGACTTTGATTTGTTTCAACAACTACACAGAAGTGGAATACAGAGATTACATGGAAGTTCTATTTTAATTTTTTGAGGAACTTCCATGTTGATTTCCATAGTGGCTGCACTAATTTACATTCCTCCATAAGTTAAAGTTTACGAGTGAAATTATGGGGGATGGGAGGGTTCAAGCTTGATATAAAAATAGACTATTTTCCTAAGTGCTGCTGCAATTTTATATATATATATATATATATATATATATATATGTATAACTAGACACACAATCACATAACCTAACACACACACAAACACACAACAACACACACACAGTCACACATCACCAGACCCCCATAACCACACACACAGTCACATATAACCACATGTACAAAATAAGTAATAAGCAAACACACAATCTCACATGTGCAATCAAAAATGCACATATCACACAGACATACAATTAAACATAGACACTTCCTGAATCACACACATGTACACAAAAATACACGCACACAGACTAATACACAGTCATACAGTACACACAGTATCACATATGTGCCTACAGCCTCTTCACACACAAAGATTCATTATTGTGGTAAAACCATGCTCTGTAGATATTTTTTAACATTGGATTTTTCCAATAATATTACTGCATTTATTTTAGGTCTATATCCCCATATGAGGGAAAACCTACAATATTTGGCCTGCTAAGCCTGGCTAACTTCACTTAAGATGATGTTCTCCAGTGCCATCCATTAACTTGCTAATGACAAAATTTCATTCCGCTTTGTGGCTGAGTAAAATTCTGTTGTGTATAAATACCACATTTTCTTAATCTTTTCATCAGTAGTGGGCATCTGGGCTGTTTCCATAACTTGAGCATTGTGAATAGTGCTGCAATAAACATGGGTGTGCAGGTGCCTTTGGAATAATGTGAGTCGCATTCTTTGGCTATACCTCTAGGAGTGATATTACTGGATCATATGTCAGATCTATGTTTAGTTTTTTAATAAACATCCATATTATTTTCCAAAGTGGTTATGCTAGCTGACATTACCACCAGCCATGTATGTGGGTTCCTTTTTCCCTGCATCCTCATTTGTTGGTGGTGGTGTTTTTGATAATATCTGCTCTAAAAGATTGAGGTGAAATCTTAGTGTGGTTTTGATTTAGATTTCCTTTATGGCCAGGGATGATGAGCATTATTTCATATGATTTTTGGCCATTTGGATTTCTTCCTTTGAAAAAGTTCTGTTTAGTTCAATTACCCAGTGCTTTATTGGTTCACTGATTTGGGGGAGTTTAGATTTTTGAGTTCCCTGTATATTCTGGTTATCAGTCCTTTGTCTGATGTATAGTGAGCAAATATTTACTCCCACTTTGTGGGTGGGCTCTTCAGTTTAGACACCATATCTTTTGTTAACCAGAAGCTTTTTAATTTTAAGTAGTCCCATTTGGCCAACCTTAGTTTCTTGCTACTGGAGTTCTACTGAGGAATTCTTTGCCTATTCCTATTGCTTCCAGAGTATTCCCTAATCTTTCCTATACTAACTTCAGGTAAGTCTTCATATTGTTTTCCAAAGTGGTTGTACTAGCTTACATTCCCACCAGCAATGTATGAGGGGTCCTTTTCCCCCACATCCTCATTTGTTGTTGGTGGTGTTTTTGATGATAGCTATTCTAACAGGAGTGAGGTGGAATATTAGTGTGGTTTTGATTTGCATTGCCTTTATGGCCAGTGATGGTGAGCATTTTTTTCATGTGTCTTTTGGCCATTTGGATTTCTTACTTTGAAAGAGTTCTATTTAGTTCAGTTGCCCACTTTATTAGTTCACTGATTTTGGGGGAGTTTAGATTTTTGAGCTCCCTGTATATTCTTATTATCAGACCTTTGTCTGATATATGGCCAGCAAATATTTTCACCCACTCTGTGAGTGGTCTTTTCAGTTTAGAGACCATTTCTTTTGTTGTGCAGAAGCTTTTTAATTTCATGTGGTCCCTTTTGTCCAACCTTAGTTGTTGAGCTCCTGGAGTTCTACAGAGGAATTCTTTGCCTGTACTTATTGCTTCCATAGTATTCCCTGCTCTTTCCTGTATTAACTTCAGAGTTTCAGATCTGATATTAATGTCCTTAATTCATATTGAGTTGATACTAGTACAGGGTCAAAGGCATGGATCTACTTTCAGTTTTCTACAAGCAGCTAACCACTTTTCCCAGCAACATTTGTTGAAGAGGCTGTCTATTCTCCATTGTATGTTTTTGGTGACATTGTCAAAAATAAGGTGGGCATGGCTGTGTGGATTCATACCCAAGTCCTCTACTATGTTATAGTAGTCTTCATATCTTTTATTGTGACAGTACCATGCTGTTTTTATTGCTATGGCTTTGTTTTATGTGTTTGAATCCATAGTACAGGTATTGTGATACCTTCAGCATTGCTCTTTTTGCTAAGGATTGCCTTGGATTTTTGCATTTTTTGTTTCCAAATGAACTTTAGGGCAGATTTTTCAATTTCTGTGATGAATGTCTTGGTGTTTGGATGGGAATTGAGTTGAACATATAGATTGCTTTTGGTAGTATAGCCATTTTTACTATGCTGATTCTACCAATCAATGAGGATTGGAGATCTTTCCACATTCTGTAGTATTTTTCAATCTCTTTCTTCAGAGATTTGTAGTTCTCCTTTAGAGGTCATTCACATCCTTTGTTTTGATTTTTTTGAGGCTAATGTGAATGGAATTCTTTCCATATATTCTTTCTAAATTTATTCATCATTGGTGTATAGAAAAGCTACTAAATACATTTTGTATCCTGCTTCATTTCTAAAGCTGTTTATGGTATCTGGATGTCTTTGGTTAGTTTTTTGTGTCTTTGAGGTATAGGATCATGTCATCTGCAAATAGGGATACTTTGACAGTTTCTTTACCTATTTGCACTCCTTTTATTATTTCTTCTTGCCTTATTGCTCTGGCTAGGATTTCCAGGACTGTGTTGAATAGGAGTGGGTAGAGTGGGCAGCATTGTGTCATACCTGATTTTATGGGAAATGGTTTCAGTTTTTCTCCACTAAGTATGATGTTGCCTATAGGTTTGTCATATATAGCATTTAGAATATTGAGGTACATTCTTTCTATTCCTAGTTTTCTTAGAGCTGTTATCATGATGTGGTGTTGAATCTTATCAAAGGCTTTATCTGCACCTATTGAGATGATCAAGTGGTTTTGTGGTTGCTTCTATTAATGTGCTATATTACATTTATTGATTTGCAACTACAAAAATGCCTCCTTGATGCTGTCATTAAAAGAAAAATGTTTTTTTTCTTGCCATTGTTGGGATGAAAGTTGAATTTGCGGTTTTATTGGCTGAGATTGGGTCTTCCAGGCCAATGCTGCCCTGGTACTGCATCCTCCTAATCTTGGCTTCCCACCATAACTGCAATGACAGGCCTGTGTCAACAGTGCGCAGCTGTTGGTTAACATGAGGGTGTTAATAACTTGTTACCAAGGCTGACTTTGAACTATGATCTTCTTAATCTGTCTCTCAAGTAGCAAGAATTACAGGCATGAGCCACCAGCACTGGAAATAATTTCTATATTTGGTGTGAATCATTTCACTTAGCATAATGTTCTACATTCTCTCATATAGTAGCATGTATGAGAATTCCATTCCTTTTTGATTGAATAATATTCTGATGTTTGGATATTACATATTTGGTTTATCTATTCATTCATTTAAGAACACTTCAGTCACTTCTGTATTTTGCCTATTGTGAATAATGCTGCCATGAACATGGGATGCAAGTGTCTGTCCCTAATTTCAAATATTTTTGTATGTACTCTAAAGTGGAATTGCTTTGCTGACTCATCAAAATGTACTTCTTCAGAATGAATGAACAAAATTCGCAAATGTGTTGGTTTAATTGCCCAGTGAAATTACATATCATGGTGCTGAGATACATAAAATTGCTGGTCCAATGGATAGTGGATGATATGGAAAAGAGACTGTTTGGAGCTTTAAAAATTCTAGACATGAGAGATCCAAGATGGCAACTGGGACACAGCCACAGATCGTGTGAGCTCTGTGATCCATGGCCTTTGCTGAGAGGTTGGAGACATGCTTGGCTGAGGTAAAGCACCAGGGACAGCTGAACATCAGCACTCTGAACCCCTAGCTCATGAAAGGCTTCTCCACACCACGCTATACTAAAAGAATAGCCGGCACTGCACACCAAGCCCTGCCTAATAGGTGCACGGATCTGCTTCTCCATAGGCTGTGAGATTTCTGAAACTTGGGCCCACTCCTCAGTCCTGCCAGGGCCACTGTCCCCTAAACTCCCACCCCTCAGACCTGCACAATCTCCACCAGAGAGAGCCCTTAAGGCATACCAAGCTGGTGATACACACACACACATGATCTCTGCAATCTCCATCAGCCGTGCCCTCAGGCCTGCACGGGCCTGTGTGATCTCCACTCTGCTGGCCTGTGCCCCTGCACAGGCCTGCATGATCTCTGCTCTGCCAGGACATGCCCCTCAGACCTGCCAAGGTCTGACATGCACAATCTCCATTCCACTGAGCCATGGACCCCCAAGGCTGCACAGGCCTGCACGATCTCTGCTCTGCCTGGCCACAGCCCCAAGGCCTGCCAAGCCAGGGATCCACACATGTATGATATCCACCAGCTGTGCCCTCAGGCCTGCACAGGCCTGCATGATCTGTGCTCTGCTGGGCCATGCCCCTAAGTTTTGCCAAGCCTGTGGTCCACACATACACTATCTCTGCTGAGCCGTGCCCTCATGCCTGCACAGGCCTGCATGATCTTCACCTGGACTGTGTCCCTAAAGCCTGCAAAGCCAGCAATCCACAGACATGCATGATCTCCACTCCACTAGCCTGCACCCTTCAGGCATGCCAGGCCCATGCTCCAAAGGCCCGCTAGTTCACCTCAATGAATGGCCTCCACTTGTAGGCTGGTGGGACCCCACCCACCTGCCACCCTCCACAGGAGGGCTCCAAACCTGCCTAAGAGACACACACAGACACGCCTGGATGCTTAAGGAGTAACATAAGAACAACTAAGACTGAAATTCTACTGTTCCAGACCTGGTGATTTTTTTTTCTTTTTTCTTTTTCCCTTCTTAAGGGATTTGCTGCCTGGTTTGCTGTTGATCACCCACCATCTCTCCCATTTTTTCTTTTCCTCTCTTCTCTCTTCATTTCATCTTTCTATCTCTTTCTCTTTTTTATCCTTATCTCTTGGTTTTGTTAGTATTAATATTATAACCCAGCTAATAGTAAATTAAGCATAGTCCAGGGATAGAAACGGTACCTAGTGGAAATATTGGAAGAAGAAAAAGGGAGGAAACCATTCTACCCCCCAAAATAAAGTAGTACAGGATTTAGAGTGAAATGAAGAAAATGGATACCCAGATCCAGATTCCAACAAAACAAAGATAAACTACACCAAGGAACCCAATGAGGCCCACAAGAACAACCTGAAAGAAGAAATTCTACAAGTAATTAATGAGAATTTCATAGAAATGTTAATATACATGGTCAACCAAAATGTACAGGAGGCACTCAAGAAATTCAAAGACAACAAAATTAAAGAATATTAGAAAACACAGAAACAAATAAATGAAATTCTAGGAAAACTAAATAAATGTCAAACTGAAATAGAGATCAACATAAACAAGGAAATAAATGAATTAAGGGCAAAAATTGGCAATATTAAAGAGGAAGAAACCTACAATATGGAAAACCTCAGAAAAAGAATGAAACAGAAATACAAAACAAAACAGAAGGCCATTCCAGCAGAATAGAACACACAGAAGACAGAATCTCAGAACCTGGAGATGAAATGGCAATTAAAGAAAAAAACTGAAGAACTATTAGTTAAACAACTCAAGATCTGTGAAAAGAAAATGCAAGAACTCACTGACTCCATCAAAAGACCAAACCTGAGAATAATGGGCATTGAAGGAGAAGAGGTACAAGGAAAAGGAATGAGTAATATATTCAACAAAATAATAACAGAAAAAAATTTCCCAAATCTAGAAAAACCTATGCCCATTCAGGTTCAGGAGGTCTCCAGAACACTGAACATACTTGACCAAAATGGAAATATCCCATGACATATTATCACTAAAACAACAAGTACAGAGACTAGAGAAAGAATATTGAAGGCTGTAAGAGAGAAAAAACAAATAACATACAAAGACAAACCCATCAAAATCACACCAGACTTCTCAACAGAAACATTAAAAGCAAGAAGAGCATGGAGTGAGGTCTTCTGAGCACTTGATGAAAATAACTTCAATCCTAAGATACTCTACCCAGCAAAACTAACATTCCAAATAGATGGAACAATAAACGTCTACCATGATAAGCAGAAACTAAAACAATATATGACCATCAAGCCACCACTACAAAAGATTCTCCAAGGAATTCTGCACACAGAAAAACAAAGCAAACAAAACTATGAAGGGGCAGGCAATACAAAATCACAAGAGAAGAAACAGCAAGAAAGTAAAGAGTAACACTGATTCAGCTACACACAATCAAACCCTTAATCAACAAAGATGACTACATGAAAAGGATCACCACGTACTTATCAATACTAACACTGAATGTCAATGGAATAACTCCCTCATCAAAGTCACCAACTGGCAAACTGGATTAATAATGAAGATCCAACAATCTCTGCAGGAGATCCACCTCATTGACAGAAATAAGCACTGGCTGAGAGTAAAAGACTGGAAGAAGATTTACCAAGCCAATGGTCCCTGAAAACAGGCAGGGGAGCAATACTTATCTTGGACAAAGTAGACTTCAAACCTACATTGATCAAATGAAATAAAGGACACTCCATACTAATAAAAGCTGAAATACACCAAAAGGAAATAACAATTATCACCCTATATGCACCAATGTCAATACACCCAATTTTATCAATCATACCCTGAAGGACCTAAAAACACAGTGGTAGTGGGAGACCTTAATACCCCCCATCACCATCCAAACAAAAAAATCAATAAAGAAATCCTAGAGGAAGTGCAGAGATGGTGGCTACAGGGAGGAAGCAGAAAGCGAGCCTCCTATAGTGAAATCTTGGAAAGACGCCAGAGACACACTTTGCAGGCATAATCACTGAGAAAAGGCATAACTTTGATCCCTCCACACCTCCAGCCGGTGCAGAGAATCTCCACTTCACGTTAAATGGAGAAACAAGGAGGGCCCCAGGCCACCAGGCAGCGGCACCCATATGGCTTGGGAAGACGTGGACCAGGTGAGCTTCACGGTACTGCGGTACTCTCACAGACAAGCATGGGCCAGAGCAGCATAGCCCCCTGGACAGACTGACCTCCACTCAGGGAAAAAAAAGAGAAACTGAGTAATAAGCAATAAGAACAAATAAGACACACAGGAAAGAGGGTGGGGCACACTGAACGCCAAAGATTGGGGGAAAGGAATCCTTCCCAGGACTGTAAATAAACAAGCCAGGTGGGCCGGAGAGCCTCTGGTGGGAGTGGGGGTGGCGCACGCCCAGCAACCAGGAGCGGGAAAGCTTGTGAGAGTGGCGGAGGGAGGAAAACTCCACAGGAGAGGATGGAAGACCCACTTCCCACTTGAGCTGTAAACAAACGGCAGCTGGCAGGAACAGCAGCACCGCCCAGTAATCAGGAGCAGGAAAGCTTGTGAAAGTGAAGGTGGGAGGAGAAATGCACAGGAGAGGGGGGAAGACCCACCTCCCACATGAATTGTAAATAAGCAAGCCTGAGAATGTGGGTGCAGTGTCACCTTTCCCAGTGCTTGGAAAGGGGAAAGCTTGTAGCAGAGGCTCACGCACAGGAGAAATCTGAGCAAACAAAGCCTGCAGGGCCAGGTGAGTGCTAAGCTCACCTCTGAGATCTGCATAAATAACACCTCCAGCAACAGCAGGCTGACAGCATCGGGCAGGCAAGCCACAGTTGCAGATACCATTCTCAGAACTGTCTCCAGACTCCTTTTTTTTTCTTTGTCTCCCTACCTTTGATGAGAGAACAACTGAATTACACCGGCAAGCTGAAAAACTTACTGAAACTGTATTTCATTTGAACTTGGGACAATTGGTGGGGTTTTTTTTGTGCGTGTGTGTGTGGTTTTGTTCTACTTTATGCGTCCCCTTTCATGAGACAACTACAGAACAACATCTGAGGCACCATCTCCAGGACTGGAGACTGAGACACCCAAATTATTAAGACTGAAACTTCACTGCATTTGTACTTGAAGGTTTTTTGGTTTTTTGGTTTTTTTTAATTTTCTATTTTTTCATTTTATTTTGATACATTTTTATAAATAGACTTTTCTTTCATTTACTTATTTTTTATTTTTATTCTTACCTTTATTTTGTTATTTTGGATTTTCCAACCTCTCTCTGTCTCTCTAATATCTGTTCAGCTTCCTGTTGATTAGTACACTAAAGTTCCCTGTTTATACCTTTGAAATCTTCTTGTCTGACACCTTGTTCTGTCTTCACCCTCCAGTCTGTGTATTTGTTTTTCCCATTTCGCTAACTTCTTGCTTTCCATCTCAGCTCACCCTTCGAATCTAAATATTACCGTTGTTATTATTACAAGCTAGAAAATACTTAATTGCACACAGTACAGGGATAGTAACAACACCAAAGACAATGACAGGAAGACAGAAAAAACAGGGAAACCAGTTTCCCCACAGCAAAAAATTAGTATAGGAACCAGAGGGGAATGAAGAAAACAGGTACTCAGATTCAGACTCCAACAAAATGAAGATAAACTATGCCAAAGGACCCAATGAAGCCAACAAGAATAATTTTAAAGAAGACATACAACAGGTACTCAATAAGAATTTTATAGAGATGATACTGGATAAGGTCAACCAAAATGTACAGTAGACACTCAAGAAATTCCAAGACAACAAAAATAGAGAATTTGAAAAAACAAAAGAAGAAATAAAGGAAACCATAGAAGCACTGTATAAACAACAAAGTGAAAGGGAGAACACAATGAATAAACAGATAAATGAACTCAGGACAAAAATAGACAACATTAAAGAGGAAACCAGCCAGGATATGGAAAACCTCAGAAAAAAGAACGAAACAGAACTGCAAAACAAAATGGAAGGCCAATCCAGCAGAATAGAACAAACAGAAGACAGAATCTCAGAACTTGAAGATGAAATGGTAATTAAAGGAAAAACCAAAGAAATATTAAGTAAACAACTCAAGACCTGTGAAAAGAAAATGCAAGAACAAACCGACTCCATCAAAAGACCAAACTTGAGAATCATGGGCATTGAAGAAGGAGAAGAGATGCAAGCAAAGGGAATGCGTAATATTTTTAACAAAATAATAATGGAAAATTTCCCAATCAAGAGAAAGATATACACATACAGATGCAAGATGCCTCCAGGACACCAAAGAGACCAGATCAAAATAGAACTACCCTATGACATATCATCATTAAAACAATAAGTACAGAAACTAAGGAAAGAATATTGAAGGCTGTAAGAGAGAAAAAACAAGTAACATACAAAGGTAAACCCATCAAAATCACACCAGACTTCTCAACAGAATCATTAAAAGCAAGAAGAATGTGGGGTGAGATCTTCTAGGCACTGAATGAAAATAACTTCAATCCCAGGATACTCTACCCAGCAAAGCTATCATTCAAAATAGATGGAGCAAGAAAAGTCTTCCATGATAAGCAGAATTAAAACAATATGTGACCAGAAAGCCACCAATAAAAAGGATTCTGCAAGGGATTCTGCACACAGAAAGTAAAACCCAACTTAACCATGAAAAGACAGGCAGAACCAAACCACAGGATAAGAAAAAGCAAGACAGTAGAGAGTAACCTCAACTTAGGTACACACAATCAAACCTTCAAACAACTAAGACAACTAAATGACAGGAATCACCACATACTTATCAGTACTAACACTTAATGTTAATGGACTTAATTCACTCATCAAAAGGCACTGCTTGATAAAATGGATTAAAAAGGAAGATCCAACAATTTGTTGCTTACAGGAGACCCATCTCACCGACAGAAATAAGCATAGGCTAAGGATGAAAGGCTGGAAGAAGAATTACCAAGACAACGGCCCCTGAAAACAGGCAGAAGTAGCTATACTTATCTCTGACAAAGTAGACTTCAAACCTACATTGATCAAACAAGATAAAGAAGGACATTCCATACTAATAAAAGGGGAAATAGACCAAAAGGAAATAATAATTATCAACCTGTATGCACCCAATGTCAACACACCCAATCTCATCAACCATACCCTGAAAGACCTAAAAGCATATATAAACACCAACACAGTGGTTGTGGGAGACTTTAACACCACATGATCATCAATAGATAGGTCATCCAAACAAAAAAACAATAAAGAAATCCAAGATCTAAAATATGCAATAGATCAAATGGACCTAGTTAATGTCTACAGAACATTTCATCCAACTTCTACACAATATACATTCTTCTCAGCAGCCCACGGAACCTTCTTCAAAATAGATCATATCCTAGGACACAAAGCAATTCTCAGCAAATATAAGAAAATAGAAATTATACCATGCATACTATCTGATCACAATGTAGTAAAAGTAGAAATCAACAACAAAAGTAGATAAAAATATGCAAAGAGCTGGAAACTAAATAACTCATTACTTAATGAAGAATGGATCATCGATGTAATAAAAGAGGAAATTAAAAAGTTCCTGGAAGTCAATGAAAATGAAAACACAACCTACCAGAACCTATGGGACACAGCTAAGGCAGTCTTGAGAGGAATGTTTATAGCCATGAGTGCATATATTAAAAAGACTCAAAGATCCCAAATCAATGACCTAATGATACATCTCAAACTCCTAGAAAACCAAGAACAAGCAAATCCCAAAACAAATAGGAGAGAAATAATAAAAATAAGAGCTGAAATCAATGAAATAGAAACCAAAAAAACCATATAAAGAATGAATGAAACAAAATGTTGGTTCTTTGAAAAAATAAACAAGATAAACAACCTCTGGCAAACCTGACTAAAATGAGGAGAGAAAAAAACCCAAATTAGTAGAATCAGCAATGCAAAAGGGGAGATAACAACAAACACCATGGAAGTCCAGGAAATCATCAGAGACTACTTTGAGTACCAATATTTAAATAAATTTGAAAATCTTAATCAAATGGACAGATTTCTATATACATATGACCATCCAAAACTGAACCAAGAGAAAATTAACCACCTGAATAGATCTATAACACAAAATGAAATTGAAGCAGCAATCAAGAGTCTCCCCAAAAAGAAAAGTCCAGGACCTGATGGATTCTCTGCTGAATTCTATCAGACCTTTAAAGAAGAACTGATACCAACCCTCCTTAAACTGTTCCTTGAAATAGAGAGGGAAGGAAAACTGCCAAACACATTTTATGAACCCAGTATTACACTTATCACAAAACCAGGCAAAGGCACCTGCAAAAAGGAGAACTATAGGCCAATCTCCTTAATGAACATTGACGCAAAAATCCTCAACAAAATAATGGCAAGCCTAATTCAACAACACATCAAAAAGATTATTCACCATGACCAAGTAGGCTTCATCCCAAGGATGCAGGGATGGTTCAACATATGCAAATCAATAAACGTAATAAACCACATTAACAGAAGCAAAAACAAAAACCACTTGATCATCTCAATAGAAACAGAAAAAGTCTTTGATAAGATCCAACATCATTTCATGATAAAAGCTCTAAGAAAACTAGGACTAGAAGGAAAGTACCTCAACATTATAAAAGCTATATATGACAAACCTACAGCCAGCATTATACTTTACGGAGAAAACTGAAACCATTCCCTCTAAAATCAGGAACCAGACAAGGATGCCCACTATCTCTGCTTCTATTCAACATAGTACTGGAATTCCTAGCTAGAGCAATTAGGCAAGAAGAAGGAATAAAAGGAATACAAATAGGTAAAGAAACTGTCAAAATATCCCTATTTGCAGATGACATGATCCTATACCTTAAAGACCCAAAAAACTCTACTCAGGAGCTTCTAGACATCCTCAATAGCTATAGCAAGGTAGCAGGATATAAAATCAACATAGAAAAATCATTACTATTTCTATACAGTAACAATGAGCAAACTGAAAAAGAATGTAGGAAAATAATTCCATTTACAATAGCCTCAAAAAAATCAAATACCTAGGTGTAAACCTAACAAAAGATGTGAAAGACCTCTGTAAGGAAAACTATACACTTCTGAAGAAAGAGATTGAGGAAGACTATAGAAAGTGGAGAGATCTCCCATGCTCTTGGATTGGTAGAATCAACATTGTAAAAATGTCGATACTCCCTAAAGTAATCTACATGTTTAATGCAATTCCCATCAAAATTCCAATGATATTCATTAAAGAGATCCAAAAATCTACCATGAAATTTATATGGAAACACAGGAAGCCACCAATAGCCAAGGCAATATACAGTCAAAAGAACAATGCAGGAGGTATCACAATACCTGACTTCAAACTATATTACAAAGCAGTAGCAATAAAAACAGCATGGTACTGGCACAAAAACAGACATGAAGACCACTGGAACAGAATAGAGGACCCAGATATGAAGCCACACAACTATAATCAACTTGTCTTTGACAAAGAAGCTAAAAATATATGATGGAGAAATAGCAGCCTCTTCAACAAAAACTGCATGTAAAACTGGTTAGCAGTCTGCAAAAAACTGAATCTAGATCCATGTATATCACCCTATACCAAGATTAACTCAAAATGGATCAAGGATCTTAATATCAGACCACAAACTCTTAAGTTGATACAAGAAAGAGAGGGAAATACTCTGGAGTTAGTAGGTATAGGTAAGAACCTTCTCAACGAAACCCCAGCAGCACAGCAACTAAGAGATAGCATAGATGAATGGGACCTCATAAAACTAAAAAGCTTCTGTTCATCAAAAGAAATGGTCTCTAAACTGAAAAGAACACCCACAGAGTGGGAGAAAATATTTGCCAGCTACACATCAGACAAAGGACTGATAACCAGAATATATAGGGAACTTAAAAAACTAAATTCTCCCAAAACTAATGAACCAATAAAGAAATGGGCAAGTGAACTAAACAGAACTTTCTCAAAAGAAGAAATTCAAATGGCCAAAAAACACATGAAAAAATGCTCACCATCTCTAGCATTAAAAGAAATGCAAATTAAAACCACACTAAGATTCTATGTCACCCCTGTTAGAATAGCCATCATCAGCAACACCACGAACAACAGGTGTTGGCGAGGATGCGGGGAAAAAGGAACCTTCTTACACTGTTGGTGGGAATGTAAACTAGTACAACCACTCTGGAAAAAAATTTGGAGGCTACTTAAAACGCTAGACATTGATCTACCATTTGATCCAGCAATACCACTCTTAGGGATACACCCAAAAGACTGTGACACAGGTTACTCCAGAGGCACCTGCACACCCATGTTTATTGCAGCACAATTCACAATAGCCAAGTTATGGAAACAGCCAAGATGCCCCACCACTGACGAATGAATTAAGAAAATGTGGTATCTATACACAATGGAATTTTATGCAGCCATGAAGAAGAATGAAATGTTATCATTCGCTGGTAAATGGATGGAATTGGAGAACATCATTGTCAGTGAGGTTAGCCTGGCCCAAAAGACCGAAAATCATGTGTTCTCCCTCATATGTGGACATTAGATCAAGGGCAAACACAACAATGGGATTGGACTTTGAGCACATGATAAAAGCAAGAGCACACAAGGGAGTGGTGAAGATAGGTAAGACACCTAAAAAATTAGTTAGCATTTGTTGCCCTTCAGGCAAAGAAACTAAAGCAGATACCTTAAAAGCAACTGAGGCCAATAGGAAAAGGGGACCAGGAACTACAGAAAAGGTTAGATCAAAAAGAATTAACCTAGAAGGTAACACACATGCACAGGAAATCAATGTGAGTCAATGCCCTGTGTAGCTATCCTTATCTCAACCAGCAAAAATCCTTGTTCCTTCCTATTATTGCTTATACTCTCTCTACAACAAAATTAGAAATAAGGACAAAATAGTTTCTGCTGGGTATTGAGGCTGTTGGGGGGAGAGAGAGGGGGCGGAGTGGGTGGTAAGGGAGGGGGTGGGGTCAGGGGGGAGAAATGACCCAAGCCTTGTTTGCACATATGAATAATAAAAGAAAAAAAAAACGGAATCCTAGAACTAAATCACACCGCAGATCAAATGGACCTAGCTGATGTCTACAGAATATTTCATCCAACTTCTTCACAATACACATTCTTCTCAGCAGCCCATGGAACCTTCTCAAAAATCAATCATATGTTATGGCACAAAGCAAACTTCAGCAAATACAAGAAACTAGAAATAATCCCATGCTTCTATCTGACCATAATGCATTGAAACTTGAAATCAACAACAAAAAGAGCAGTAAAATCATGCAAACAATTGGAAGCTGAACAACACATTACTCAATGATGAAAGGGTCATTGGTGAAATAAAAGAGGAAATTAAAAGCTTCCTGGAAGTTAATGAAAATGAAAACATGACCTACTGGAATCTATGGGACATAGCAAAGGCAGTCTTAAGAAGAAAGTTTATAGCCATGAGTGCATATATCAAAAGGACAGAAAGATCTCAAATCAATGACCTAACACTACAGCTGAAACTCCTAGAAAAACAAGAACAAACAAATCCCATAACAAGCAGAAGGAAAGAAATAATTAAGATAAGGGCTGAAATCAATGAAATAGAGACCAAAGAAATACAAAGAATCAATGAAACAAAAAGCTGGTTCTTTGAAAAAATAAATAAGATTGACAGATGCCTGACAAACCTGACTAAAATGAGAGAAAATGCCCAAATCAGTAAAATCAGAAATTCAAAGGAGAGATAACAACAAACACCAAAGAAATCCAGGAAATCATCAGAGACTACTTTCAGAGCCTATGCTCTAATAAATTTGAAAATCTTGAAGAAATGGACAGATTTCTAGAAACTTACAACCACCCAAAACTAAACCAAGAGGATGTTAATCACCTGAATAGATCTATAACACAAAACGAAATTGAAGTTGCCATCAAGAGCCTCCCAAAAAATAAGTCTATGACCAGATGGGTTCACTGCAGAATTCTATCAGACATTTAAAGAACTAATACCAACTCTCCTTCAACCGTTGCATGAAACAGAACGGGAAGAAACACTGCCTAACTCATTTTATGAAGCCAATATTACTCTCATCCCAAAACCAAACAAAGACACCTCCAAAAAAGGAGAACTACAAGCCAATTTCCCTAATGAACATAGATGCCAAAAATTCTCAATAAAATAATGGCAAACCAAAAACAACAACACATAAGAAAGATCATTCACCATGACCAAGTGTGCTTCATCCCAGGGTTGCAGGGGTGGTTGAACATATGCAAATCTATAAATGTAATACAACACATCAATAGAAGCAAAGACAAAAACAACTTGATCATCACAATAGATGCAGAAAAAGCCTTTGACAAGACCTAACACCACTTCATGATAAAAGCTCTAAGAAAACTAGGAATAGAAGGAATGAACCTCAACATTGTAAAGACTATATATGACAAACCTACAGACAACATCATACTTAATGGTGAAAATCATGTTTTGGGTTTTTTACCTAAAATCAGGAGTGAGACAAGGGTGCCCACTATACACACTCCTAATCAACATAGTACAGGAATTTCTAGCCAGAGCAATTAGTCAAGAAGAAGAAATAAAAGGAATACAAATAGGTAAAGAAACTATCAAAATATCCTTATTTGCAGATGATATGATCCCATACCTTAAAGACCCAAAAAAGTCTACCCCAAAACTCTTAAACCCCATAAACAGCTACAGTAAGGTGGCAGGATACAAACTCAACTTACAAAAACCATTAGCTTTTCTATACACCAACAACGAACAAACTGACAAGGAATATATGGATACAATTCCATTCACAATAGCCTCAAAAAAATCAAACACTTAGGAGTAAATCTAACAAAGGATGTGAATGGCATCTATAACGAGAATTACAAACTCTTGAAGAAAGAGATTGAGGAAGATTGCAGAAGATGGAAAGATCTCTGGTGCTCATGGATAGGTACAATCAACATAGTAAAAATAGCTATACTACCGAAAGCAATCTACACGTTTAATGCAATTCCCATCAAAATTCCAATGACATTCATCACAGAGATTGAAAAATCTACCCAAAAGTTCATTTGAAAACACAAGAGACCCCGAATATCCAAGGCAATACTCAGCAAAAAGAGCAATGCTGGTGGTATCACAATACCTGACTTCAAACTATATTACAAAGCATTAGCAGTAAAAACAGCATGGTACTGGAACAAAAACAGACCTGAAGACCAGTGGAACAGAATAGAGGACCAGGATATGAATCCACACCACTATACTCACCTCAGTTTTGACAAGGGTGCCAAAAATATACAATGGAGAAAAGACAGATTCTTCAACAAATGTTGCTGGGAAAAGTGGTTACCCTGCAAGAAACTGAAACTAGATCAATGTCTGTCACCCTCAAAATGGATTAAGGACCTGACATCTGAAGTTACTACAGGAAGGAGCAGGAAACACTCTGGAACAAATAGGTATAGGCAAAGACTTTCTCAATAGAACCTCAGCAGCCCAGCAAGTAAGAGAAATGATGAATAAATGTGACTTCATAAAATTAAAAAGCTTCTGCGCAACAAAAGAAATGGTCTGTAAACTGAAGAGACCACCCACCCACAGAGTGGGAGAAAATATTTTTCAGATATGCATCAGATAAGGGACTGATAAACAGAATATACAGGGAACTTAAGAAACTAAACTCCTAAAATCAAGGAACAAGTGAAGAAATGGGCAACTGAACTAAACAGAACTTTTTTAAAAGAATAAATTCAAATGGTCAAAAAAACCATGAAAAAATGCTCACCATCTCTGGCCATAAAGGAAATGCAAATCAAAACCACACTAAGATTCCACCTCACCCCTGTTAGAATAGCCTTCATAAAAAACACCACCAACATCATGTGTTGGCGAGGATGTGGGGAAAAAGGAACCCTAATCCACTGCTGGTGAAAATGCAAGCAGGTGCAACCACTCTGGAAAAAAATTGGAGACTTGTTAAAAATCTAAACATAGACCTGCCGTATGATCCAGCAATCCCACTCCTGGGGATATACCCAAAGGAATGCAACACAGGTTACTCCAGAGGCACCTGCACACCCATGTTTATTGCAGCACTATTCACAAGAGCCAAATTATGGAAACATCCAAGATGCCACACTATTGATGAATGAATCAAGAAAATGTGATACTTGTACTCAATGGAATTTTACTCAGCCATAAAGAAGAATGAAATCTTATCATTTGCAAGTAAGTGGATGGAACTGGAGAGCATCATTCTGAGCAAGGTCAACCAGGCTCAGAAAACCAAAAATCGCATGTTCTCCCTCATATGCAGACTTTAGATCTAGGGAAAATTTAGAAATGTGGTTGGACTTGGATCACATGACAAGGGGAGAGGACATACAGGAAATATAGGAATAGGTAGGAAGCCCAAAACATGAAAGTGTTTGTTATCTCCACTCCTGAGGAACTAATACAGAAATCTTAAAGTAACAGAGGTTAACATGAGAAGGGGATCAGGAACCAGTGTAAAGATCAGTTAGAGATGAATCAACATGGGTTGTAACACATGGGTACATGAAAGCAATGCTAGGAATCTCTCTGTATAGCTATCCTTAACTCAACTAGCAAAAACGCTTTGTCTTCCTTATTATGCTTATGTCTTTTCTTCAACAAAATTAGTGATAAGGGCAGAGCAGGACCTGCCTGAACTGAATTCACTGTATGCACATGTGAATAAATGAATAAAAATAAAATAAAACTTCTAGACAATCAAAGGAGACAATCAAAGGGGTCAACCAAAGAGAATCCTTAGGAGGCAGGAGAGGCCAGTTGAGAAACCACAGCTCAGCTATATTAGCACTAGAAAATATAGTATTTGGGGAAACAGATCAATTCACTTATCCAGTGACTCCCTTATTTTTAAGTAATATTTAAATCCTCACTAGAAAAGTGGTGCATTTGGAGGTTGGACAGCATGAAGGAGGGGTTCTGTGAGTGCTCCTCCCCTTCTTATGACAGGCAATAGCAGTCAATGATGGTATACTTTACCATTTACCTCACTGATACAATAACTCATAATTCACACTGACTTTATATTCTTTCTAGACCATCTCAGACTCAGAGTGTTGATAAAGATCCACAGACATGAATGGTGAAATAAAGTCAACAGAACTCAGGGCATCATCATGCTGTCCCAAGAGACACCACATGTCTTCTGGATTCATTAGAACATGATCATAGCACAGTTGATCCAAAAGAGAGTGGATGTCAACAAGCCAGATTCCATTTCAGACCAAGTAATGTTTGCAGATTTGTAGTGTTTAACAAATTAGGAATTGCCTTCCTTGAGTATTACAAATTGTGTGCTTGCATCACATAGGAGCTAAGTCAATGCCCATAAGCAGAAGATGAAGCACATGTTCCAGGCAAAGAGGAAAAAGAATCCAATAGCAGGTTCTGCTCTACTAAGAATGTTCCCATCTGCCTTCCTTTATTAGAACCACAAACTCATTACTGTAATTACTGGAATGTGATTTATGGGGGAAGAAGATAGATAATCTACATGCATGATAGTCCATGAGGGGCAACAGTGAGGAATTGGTGCTCACACAGAAGATGAATGGACTCACAAGCCCTGTATTATCTCACAAGGGAGAGGCAGATAGGAAGAAGGAGGCAGAGAGACACAAGGACAGACAGGCCAAGAGGAAGCAACAGTAAGATATAGGGGAGAAAGGCAAAGACAGAAACAGAAAAAGAAGGGGGACAGATATAGAGAAGGGCGAAAGTGAAGAAGAAGATCAAGAAAATCTTATAATTTAAGAGTCTGAAGCACTTTCTTCCCCTACCCATTTTTCACCACGGTTCCCATCAAATCAACCCATAACTCTACTCCAGATCCCAGACTGTTTCCTTCCCAGGGTAGTGTCCCAGACTCTCCAGTTGAGAATGAGAACAAACACTTGGAAGCATCAGCATAAATGTTGTGAAATTAATGCACTTTTATTCCTTCTGTGGATGGTCAAGTCACTAGCCATGGCTCTATCAAGACCTGGGTCTGCCCTCACACTGATGTAGAAGCTAAAGCAGATTCTCAGGCAGGATGTGAGTGCAGACATTCACTCCAGGAAGTACTGTTGGGACAAGATTAAGGGAGTCAGGGATCTGGATGAGCTTATCCAATGGAGTTCCTTACTGAGCAGGCATGGCCACACTGCTGGGGACCCTAGGAGATAGTGCAGACTTCTTCCTTAGCCCAAGTGATGGGAATGAGAACTGTCATCTTTATCTGTCACCACCTGTTTGTCTTGGATTGATGACTGCTCCTTGGTACCAAGCCTCCTTCTGCTCCAAGTGACCCTCACCTACCTTTAGCAGGACACCAAGGAAGTCTGCAACAAGGATTGTCATGAAGGCGTTCACACAAATGATAATTTACTAATGTCAAGTGTAATGCTTCTGATACCTGGATTTACACTTCAAAATATCCATTCACACATTTTAACGGAATAGGAAAACATTGTCTTATTGGACACATCTTCACTTGACTTATATTTAGGATTATGTAAGGTGTCATCCACTACTGAACAAGTGCAGCATAAGTAAATGGGAAGGAAAGTCACCAGAACAATTTAAAGTGCTTGACACAGGATGGAGAGGGAAGTCTTTGGAGTCATGGAGATTTGGCTTGGACACTCGAGTCTGGTTTTTATTAGCTATATGACTACTGGTAACCCTATACCTTCATTCTTATCTGAAAACCACATACAGGGTGTAGAATTATTTTGAAGAGGAAGTAAGTTAAAGCCTATACCTGCTCAGCCCAGCACCTGGCTCAGCTTAAGCTTTCTCAGTGATCGTTTCTCCTGCATGCACAGAAGTATCTGTCTAAGACCAAGTTGGGTAAGATTTGCCTTTTAGCAAGAGAGACAGTTCCCATTTTCCATGAAGAGGTCAAGTATCTCCCCAAACAAATGTTATTTCTATGATGCTCAGAGTAGGGGACTTGCAACAGGACATAGACATCAGATCTGGTCCCTGACTTCAAAATGTTTACCATGCAATTGATAGAATGGTTTTCAGAGAAATCTGGTCAGTGATGCTAAATGAGTCATGGACAGTGACATATTAATTGTCATCATCATGGCTAGAGAGAATAAGTTCTAGGAGGATTTTCAGAACTAGGGTAAAGAGTTGCTGTAGTTGAGGAGTGATGGAGAGTGAGGATTCCTTTCCACGATTCTTCTTCTTCTCCTTCTCCTCCTCCTCTTCTCTTCCTCCTTGTCCTCATCTTCATCATCCTCTTCCTCCTCCTCCTTTTTCTTTTCCTTTTCCTCCATCTTCTTTCTTTCTTTCTTTTTGTTTCTTTCTGTCTCTCTTTCTGTCTTGCTCTTTCTCTCTCTGTCCTTCCTCTCTTCCTCCTTAGTTCTATCTCTCTCTCCTTGTCTCCTTCCCTCCCTTCCTTACTTCCTAACTTCCTCTTTTACTCCTCCTCCTTCATCTCCTCTTTCTCTTTCTACAGCTTGTTTTTTCAGTACTGGTGTTTGAAATCAGGACCTTCACCTTCAGCCATTCCACCATCCCTATTTTCATGATGGGTTTTTTTGACATAGGGTCTCAAGAAGTATTTTGACAGTCTGGCTTCAAACTGTGATCCTCCTGATCTCTGCCTCCTGAGTAGCTAGGATTACAGGCATGAAAGACATGCACCTGGGTTTCCTCCTCCTTTTTGCAGGAGGGGACCTACCATGTTTTGGAGTCTATCCTCTAAATACCAGGCCCAAGCAGTCCTCCTACCTTAGCCTCCCAAGTAACTGTGACTATAGGTTCTGCCACTGTTTCTGTCTTCAACTTTCAAATAACAGTGACTGCACCAAAATTGATGTGGCTATCAGAGCCTGGGGTGGAGGCTAGAGGCAAGATGACTGAAGTAACTGCTTTTATTATTTTTGTATTGTCCTGACAAAGTTGTTATTGTCATATATTAATTGTACAAAGGGGTTTCATTGTGATATTTCTCTTCTTGCATGTAGTAGATTTTGTAATCTGGGCTCAAGTGCAAAGTTAAGCTGTTCTCAGTGGCTTCTTGAGATCAGGAAACCATTAGTGAACAGAGCATTAACTGCCAGATAAATCCTGAATTGTTGCAGTACAGTAGCAAACCACATGTCTTAGCTGTTGCCAAGGAGTCCTCTGTGAAATGCACATCTGGCTTCTCCTATCTGCCTGGAACCATCGCTATGAGGTATTGAGTTATTTTATTTTTCAATCTTCCCAGTATTCACAGTGCCTCAGAGAGAGAAGCTATATTGTGTTTTGTGTTTTAATTGCTTGGAATATGCCTCCAAATAAAACCTTAAATCCTCACGCTAAGTCAGAAACAGAGGGCAAATGAAGTACTAGTTTCAGTGGGAAACCAGAATTGGGAAAAATGCCATGAGATTTCTAAACAGTTCTACCTTTATTCATATATAAAGTGCTATATACCAAGGGTCAGCATGTAAATTGCTCATGGACTTACATGCTCACATTTTCTCTTCCTACTGTCTTTTTTCAAAGTGAGGTTATGCATTTAAGATCCAGGGTACAGGGTGTGATGTGAAAGCATGGGGTAGAGAACAATCCACAAAATTCTCACAGCTCAACTCCACCTCACAACAGAGCCAGTTATGAAACGGTTAATGGAAGCATCACTGTCTGAACTCTAGGGAGACTCTGTACTCTAAGACATTCCTGAGCATCCATGGGAAGGTGACCAAGTGCTCATTGTTCAAACCAAAAGCATTTGTATTGCTAGGGTGTTGTGATAAGTGACAATTTCGGAAGATCAAACTCTGAAAAATAACATGCTCAACAAAACATCACATTATACATAGCACACAGTCTTTCACTGATTCCATAGGGAATTGGCTCCATGACCCCCATGGATATTAAGCTCCAAGAAAACTCAGTCCCTCATCTAAAGTAGTGTAGTATCTGCATATAATCTAGCCACATATCCAGTACACCTTAAATCAACTCCAGACTACTTATAACACAGTGTGAGTATAATGTAAATAATTTTATACTCTATTATTTATGGAATAATGGCAAAGAAGCCTGTACTTATTCAGTTCAGACAGTTTTTTTTTGCTTGCAGTACTGGGGATTGAACCAAGAGGCTTTGGTATACTAGGCAAGCACTGTACCACTTGAACCACACCCTCAGCCCTTTTGTTTGCATTTTTCTTGAGCTAAGATTGCCCTAACTTTGCTTGGACTGGCCTTGAAATATTGAATCTTCTGCCTCTACCTTTGATATAGATGGGATTACAAGCATGTGTCTAGCTCAGACACAGTATACTTAAAAGATATTTTTTATCTGAGATTAGTTGAATCTGCAGATATGAAACCCACAGATTTGGGGGGACAACTGTACTTCGCAGTGTTGATGCTGGGGGGTCACCCATAGAAAATTGCTTTACTTCTCTCTAGTGTCTGCCTTTCCATTGCTTGTGGTACTTTTTATCCTTCCTTGAGTAAAATTAAAGAAGATTCAATAGTTTATTCTCTTACTTTCTGTTATTTCATCAGATTCCATATTGTCCAATCGAAGTTAACTCAAAATCACAGTATTTCAATCATTCAAAGCTTCCTTTTCTCTCCAGCATGAGATAGAAAAGTGAAGTGAACAGTGTGAGGAACTGGTTTGTAAGGTAGATGTTCCCTAGAACTTTGGCCCATCCCCACAGAACTGAGTACAGGAACAGGAGCCTCAAAGACTTGCATACATTCAGCAGGACAGAGGAGTCCTGCACTTCTTGCAGGATCATTTGTAATCAAGAAGAAAATTGCTGTAATTTATGGGACCCATGAGCTGTCGGCATTGTCCCACTGGAAGATTTACACATACAGGGTTCATCAATTCCAGATGAGTGTAGTGCTTAGACAATGATCGAGAAATTTTCAGTTATTTTTCAAAGAAACTCACTGCAGAGACAAAAACATTGTGAAAATTAATGTCAAGTCATTCATGATAATAATAGGGAAGATGGGAAATGATAGCAAAATAAATAATGGCATCATTATATTTGGATTGAAAAATTAATATTAGGATTAATGTTCATAATCACTAATGTTTATAAGCAACATTTTGTATCTAAGATGGTTTTGTTTTTGCCATGAAAGTCTTTGAAAGTAAATATCAAAATAAGTCAGTGTAAATTATGCTGTCAAATTTCTGTATCACTGAATGTTAAAATACAATTTTCAAAGTTTTGAAGCACATTTGATCCCAATTCTCCTCACTAACCTATGATCATTCCTAAAAGGTTTTGTAGTATTGGCAATCTAAATGTTGAACATATCTTCATATAACATTCAAGAACATTCATGAATACATGCATATTTTAAAATGTAGATAAGCTATAAATAAAGTCATGCTTGCACACGACACATATGCAAATCACCCATGTACTTCCATTTTTATGCACACAGTTAAAACCTCATAAAGATTTGGAAATCCCAGAATTCTGAAATCAAAAATAAAAAATCAAAGACTTGTAAACTTACAGATTAACTTGGCCCTGAGATCAGGACCTCTGCACTTCTCCTCTGCCCACCTGGTTCATGACCTTCCCTCATGAGCTTAATACACAGGAGCACTGTAAAGCTAGGCTACTGCAACTCCATCAGTTACTTCCTCCTATCTATTCTTTACTTTATAGAGAAAGCACAAAATATGGGTCTTAAGACTAGTCTTTAGGGATTTTGAATTCATTATAATGAAGCAGGAAATAGGACTCTGACTTTTGAATGCAAATATGGATCCAAACCTGTCTGTCAATCCTCTGCTTCCTCATTGCGTGAGCTCAGATTCCTCAGATTCATTGGTGAAGGTGAATATTGGTGTGAAGGCATTTGTTTATGGCAGAGCCCTTAGAGGATCCAAGAAGAGGTAGTGAGAAAGCAGGATGGACATGTAGAAGCACAATAACAAGCATCATAGGACAAAGTCTTAGATTCAGCCTGATGCTGCTGGGAGCACAGGAGCATCATTTATACTTCATCTCTCTGAAGGAAGCTTCGTCTTTCTCATATCTGCACTGTCACTCATGGACCAATGGCCACATTGGGGATGTGATCTCCAAGCCACTTCTGGAGCTGAGCACTTGCAAACCACCAAGGCTTCTACAAGTGCTTTGTTAGAGTCAAAGCTGTGACAGAACACACAGCAGCTGTGAGACAGGTCCTAGGAATTGTCATGGGAGATTGCCACATTCAGTCACCTCCTGCATCAGAGGACTTTGACTCTTTTGTGTCACCACCATTACCAGAGGGTCCACTGTCAGAACATAGCATAAGTGCACTTCCACTAGCCTGTCCTCCAAGGAGCTAAGGGCAGCCACAGAGTCACACAGAGAACAATGGACAACAGATGCTATCAGTCTAGTTTCAGTTTTATTAAGAATGAAGTTGAAGCATGAAACATTACATCTAGTATCAGCAGAAAACAAAATGTTCTAAAGATGTAAGTGCAGTTTTTAAAGGCAAAACTTTTGTAAAGATGTAGACATCGTGGTACAGGTCCAAAATCCCAGTACTAAGAATGCAGAGGCAGAAGGATAATGAGTTTGTGGCCAAGCTGAGTTATGTATGAAGACTTTTTTCTCAAAAAAACAAGGACTTGGGCTGTATCTCAGTGGTAGAGTTCTTGCCTAGCATGCATATGGCTCTGGGTTTAAACCTTAACACTGTAAAGAAAAAAAGCCAAAAAATGGAAGACTGTATTTAAGTTTTCTAAAATATGTAATACCAATATCTCCCTACTCAACTAAAATTTTCTGAGTACATTCAATAGTTTCCTGAGAACCTGAAACCATGACTACACACACCAAGTGCTGTTCAGTATTATCATAGGGCAATACATGTAGATTCTATAAAGATACTAGGGGATACTACATCTTGGATTCAGAGTCCTATTATTACTGTACTTGTTCACCCATGAAGTGGGTTCTGCCATTTTCTGGCATATCCATATGCTGCACTGTCCAGATGTGCTGCTAGTAGTATCTTCCTTTGCCAGCATGTTCAAGCTTATATTCTAAGGATTATGATAAGTTTCTAATCTATATTTTTGAGACAGGTTCTTGCTGTGTACTATGTGTTCCAGACCGTACTGGAGCTTACTGTGTTCAAGGAAGGCCTCGAGCTCATTCTTCCAAGTGCTGGTATTACTGGCATGTGCCACCACAGTAGATACTCTTACATTGTCTTTGAATTAGCAGTTGCCCCTATCAAAACCAAACTAAGATTTCAACTTATCTCTGTTAGAATAGCTATCATCAAAAACACCACCACCAACAAATGTTGGCAAGGATGTGGGGAAAAAGGAACCCTCATATACTGCTGGTGAGAATGCAAGCTAGTACAACCACTCTGGAAACAATATGGAGGCTTCTTAAAAGATTAAACATAGATCTGCCATATGATCCAGCAATCCCAATCCTAAGGATTACCCTAGGAGTAATGCGATTCAGGATACTCCAGAGGCACCTTCACACCTATGTTTATTACAGCACTATTCACAATAGCCAAGTTATGGAAACAGCCAAGATGCCCCACCACTGATGAATGGATTAAGAAAATGTGGTACTTATACACAGTGGAATTTTACTCAGCCATGAAGGAGAATAAAATCTTACCATTTGCAAGTAAATGGATGGAACTAGAGAACATCATCTTAAGCGATGTTAGCCAGGCTCAGAAAACCAAAAATCATATGTTCTCCTTCATATATGGACTTTAGATCTAAAACAAATGAAATAATATTATTAGACTGGGGTCACACACTAAGGGGGAACACATACAGGAGGAATAGGGAAAGGTAGGAAACCCAATACTTGAAAGTGTTTGATGTCACCACTACAAAGGAACTAATACAGTAACCATAAAATGACAGAGGTCAAGATGACTGGGAAGTAGTGAAGAGGTCTGGTAGAGATTAATCAATTCTGGTTGCAATACACTTGTGCATGGAAGCAATGCTAAGAATTTCTCTGTATAGCTATCCTTATCTCAGCTAGCAAAAAGACTATGTCTTTCTTATTATTGCTTATGTCTAATCTTCAATAAAATTGGAGAAAAGAGCAGACCAGGCTCTGCCTGGAAGCAAGGGGGGTGGGGAGGAGAGGGAGGAGTCAGGGGTAAAGGGAAGAAATGGCCCCAAAAAGTATGCATATATGAATAAATGAATAAAGGAAAAAATAAATTAAAAAAGGAAAATCAACAAGAAAAAAAACAGAAAATACTGCTGAAGGAATAAAGAGAAGTAGAGGCACAGACTCTCTGGAGTCAGATTATGTGGGTTCAAATACCAGGTCTTTCCCTCTATGTCTGTGTGAACACAAATGGATTCCTTGGCATGTCAGGGTATCTACTTTATAAGGTTGAGGCAAAATTAAACGAATTGATGACATAAAATATAAAGATCTGGGCATATTACAAAAAAGGAAGTTGCTCCTACCTGAGCAAGGGACAATTTGATGGGTAAATTGCATCATCAGCAGTCCATGACATTCAAGCCTGTTTCTCATGTCTGCTCAGGCTTCAAATCCTTCTGGTTTATGCTTCAGTTGGAAGTTTTAAACTTGAGAATTAAGTTTTAGACATGAGGATACTGATGCCAGACATAATTTTTACACTGAAAACTGCAGTTAAGTTCCAACACCTAGATCTTCCCCCAGATAAGGAGATCTTATCATTCAGGACAATACACTGGATGGGAAATGAAGGCAATTTATTCTATAATGTGACCAATGAAAAAGAAACAACAAAGACCTTTGTCCACAGTTTGATATATTTGAAACAGAGCTTATATGTCAAGTTTTAATAACAAAATGACTTTTAGGACTTCAGATAACAATATGTTTTCAGTGTCTAAGTTTAATTCCACTACCTGACAACAAAAAGATCAAAAACAAGGAAGAATCTTGTTTAACATTAAAATTCAGCTGTAGCATCTGCAGATTTTTTTGTTTATGCATTTGTTCATTTAACACTGAGTGAACCCCTTACTTAACAAGAATTGGGACCCAGCCAGGATGCATGACCAGTAGTCTGAGACTGATCGATGTCATCAGAGTCCAATAATCTATGGCAAAAAACATCATCCCAATATAACATGGGTTTCCTGCAGACAGGACTCACCACCAAATTGTGGTGCTGTTTTTTCCTTTGATAAAGCAGAGACAAAATAGAACAAAACAAAACCACAGCTCCTTCTGATTTACTACAAAATTTCTCCTCTTAGTGGCTTTCATTGTTCTCATTCTACATACTTCTCTAATGCACAGTTTTCCTGATTTCCTATCAGGTTTCCCTTTAATTTTAACATTGACATGTTACTCACAGTCTTTTAACCCATGGTTCTCAAAACTCATTAGGCCTTTGCAGTCTCTAAAAGGAAACACAGCATGCATTTTACGCTTCTGACATGGCTATCCTGGATAACGTATTTGCCCTTACATGTGAGGTTTTTTTAAGTGACTTCATCAGAAACTATCAAAAATTAGTAACAGCACAGGTATTCCTCATTTTATTATAGCCTGTTTAGTATGCTTTGTAGATACTATATTTTTCACAAATTATAAGTTTGTGGCAACCCTGCATTAAGCAAGTCTGTATGGACAATGTTTTTAAATAGCTTATGCTCATTTCATACCTGTCTGTCACACTTTCATAATTCTTGCAATATTTCAAAGTTTTTACTCTTATTATATTTCTTGTGGTAATTTGTGATCAGTTTTTTGTTTGTTGTTGTTGGATTTGTTTGTTTTTTTGAGATAGGGTGTCACTACATAGACCAGGCTGTCCTTAAACTAGTGATCTTCTTGCCTGAGTTTTCAAAGTGCTAGGATTAGAGGGAAGCACCAATCATGTCCCCCTTAGCTTGGGAACAGGAATCTTGGATGTTAGTATTGTACCTATTTGGGGAGTGCCATGATTCACACCCAAATAGGACTATGAACACAATAATGTTGTGTGAGCACTCACTGCTAACAGTATCAGTCACTCCATTATCTGTCTCCCTACATTAAGCCTCTCTATTCCCTAATGCACAACAATACTGAAATTAGGCCAATTAATAGACCTACACTGGCCTTGAAGTGTTCAAGAGGAAGAAAGCTAGAAGTGATCAGTGAACAAGTCACATTAAAACCCAGATGTTAAAACCCACTTGTGGCTCATACCTACTCAGGTTGAAAAGATCAGGAGAATCACCATTCAAAGCCATCTCAAGTAAATAGTTCACAAGACTCTATGCTGAAAAACCCCATCACAAAAAAGGCTGGTAGTATGTCTTGAGGTGCAAACTATGAGTTCCAGCCCTCAGTAATGCAAAACAAAACAAAATAAAACAAAAAAACTAAAGCAGATAACATAGAAGAAGGGCCTATTTTTATACAAGTTAATTAAGTAGTGAATGCAAAGGAAAATTCTTGAAGAAAATTAAGTATATGCTGGGAGAGAAAGACAGCCTTATTGCTAATACAGAGTAAGTTCTAGTGGTCTAGATGGAAGATCAAGTCAATCACAGCCCTCCCTTAGACAAAGCCTAGTCCATAGTAAAGCCTTACTCTATTCAACCCTATGATGATGTGAGGAAGATGTGAGGAAGAGATGTGAAGAAGTTGCAGAATAAAGGTTTGAAGTCAGCACAGTCTTGTTCACAAAGTTGAAGGAAATAATCCATCTCTGTAACACTTACGTACTGGTGAAGCAGCACACAGTGGCATAGAAACCATAGCAAGTTATGCAGAAGATCTAACTTACAGCATTGTGAAGGTGGCTACAGAGAACCACAGATTTCAATACTCACTAAACTGGCTTATATTGGTGGAAGAAGTAATTTAGGACTTGCATAGCTGTAGAGAATGAATGCCTTGCTTCAAATATCAGGCTGATTCGCATGCTAGGATCTAATGCAGATGGTCACTTTAAGTTGAGGCTAATACTTCTTTACCATTCTAAAAATGCTAAAACTCTTGAGAGTTATGTCAGTTATCTTTGAGAATGTTCTGCTTTGAGGGGATTCTCATGATGTAACTGGCTGCTCCTTCCTGTCTCTTAGATTCCTTCTCAAATGGAGCAAGTGGCCAGAACATGACTTCTCACCTTCATGCCCAGAATGGGCAGTAAGCATTCTTAATCCATCATCCAAAATCCAAAATGCCACAAACTCTGAAATATTTTCAGCATTAACATAATACTACAAGTGCAAAAATTCCCTAGTGTGAATGGTTCATGAATAAAATTATTTAAAATATTGTATATAACTTCTTTTAGGATATGTGTATGAAGTATATATGAAGCAAGAATGAATTTCATGTTTTACTTGCATTCCATCCACAAAGAATACCTTTCTGTAATACATACATACATGTATATGTGTGTGTGTGTGTGTGTGTGTGTGTGTGTGTGTGTGTGTAAAATCCACAATGCCAAAAATATAAACTCTGAAACACATAGAGTCCCAATAATGGTACTCTACCTGCAGTCCAACTACATCTCACCATTAAACCTCATGAGAACTCGGGGGTAAGATTTGGTTCAGGTGCCATCCCAATGAAATTAATGACCTGACTGGCCAAGCCAAGGTCAGTGGTCCCAGGTATGAAGAATCAGTTTCCCTGGATACAGGTGAAAGGAGAGGGGAAGAGTAGCAGATTCCCATAGGAAACTCTTTGATGTTATAAGAAGATGGGGCCCTCACTGAAACTATGGACTCTGACAGGGAAATTAACTGGGTTATAGTTGAGTTGTTCTTGAAGTTAGACTCATAAGTTACCACATGAAATAAATTCTATGAGCATTTTGACAATATGTATATGTTTTCATGTGACAAACTTTGAGGTATACCATGTCCTGTACACCAGGTATTTCTAGATAACAACACATTTAGTTCTCAATACTCCCATGAGGAAGGAAATATTACATTCCTCAATTTATCAATGAGATAAGTGAGGTTCAGAGACTGTGAGGATTGGACCAGGCCTGGCTTATGCTGATAAAGAACACTGTGATAGGGATCATGTGGTAGAGGAAAGCTGGTCATCTTTTTGGGGCTAGGAAGAGAGAGAGACAGTGGGACCCAGAAAGAGATGGAGACAGAGACACAATAAGGGTCCAAAGCTAAAATATTGCCCCTAAGAGCATTCAACCAAGTACACACTCCCTTCAACTAGGTTCTGCCTCCTTAGTTTCCATCACCTCCCAATAGCTGGTCAACTCAAAAACCCATAAGTGGATAAGTACATTGATGAGGTGAGAGCCCTCAGGTCTAATAACATCCAACAGGCCCAACCTGAACACTGCAGTCCTGGGGATCAAACCTTCAGCACATGACTTTTTGAGGAATATTTCAGATCCAAACCATACATTTGTTTAAAAAAAAAGAAAGCTTAACTGGTTCACAGTTCTGTGGGCCATGATTTCAGAAAGGACCACCAAGGCAGCTCCTTCTGGGGGTGTGCACATGGTTGCAGTCAGATGATAGCTGCTGCTGCAGTCGCCAGGGAGCTACAATTGGAGGGGACTTCCACAATGGTCCACTCAAATTGCCAACTCACAATGCCAGCCTTGGCAGGCAGCACAGCTTGTTCTGTCACCTGTAGCAGCTTAGGGTGTCCTCAACAGCACGGTGACCTTGAGGACAGTGGAATGTTCACACTGACCCTCAGGCTCAGGATCCAAGAGTTTGGCAGAAGATACAGGACCTTTTCTGGCCTTGTCTTGGAGGTTACCATTTCATTTCCTCTATGGTTTGTCTTGAGATGGGAACAGGCAGGTCCATTAGTAACAAAAGAAAGGGAAACAGATGCTGCAGCTCAATGCCACAGGAGAAGGGGGAAGACCCACCTTCCACATGAACTGTAAATAGACAAGCAGGCCTGACAATGCTGGTGCAGTGTCACCCTTCCCAGGGTGCTTGGAAAGGGGAAAGCTTGTAGCAGAGGCTCACGCACAGGAGAAATCTGAGTAAACAAAGCTTGCAGGGCCAGGTGAGTGCTAAGCTCACCTCTGAGATCTGCATAAATAACACCTCCAGCAACAGCAGGCTGACAGCAGTGGGCAGGCAAGCCACAGCTGCAGAAACCATTCTCAGAACGGTCTCCAGACTCTTTTTTTTCTTTGTCTCCCTACCTTTGATGAGAGAACAACTGAATTACAACTGCAAGATGAAAAACATACTGAAACTGCATTGCATTTGAACTTGGGACAATTGGTGGGGTTTTTTTTGTGCGTGTGTGTGTAGTTTTGTTCTACTTTATACATCCCCTTTCATGAGACAACTACAGAACAACATCTGAGGCACCATCTCCAGGATTGGAGACTGAGACAGACACCCAAATTATTAAGACTGAAACTTCATTGCATTTGAACTTGGAGGATCTTTGGTTTTTTGGTTTTTTGGTGTTTTTAAATTTTATATTTTTTCATTTTATTTTAATACATTTTTATGTACAGAATTTTCTTTCATTTACTTATTTTTTATTTTTATTCTTATCTTTATGTTTTTTACTTTTGATTTTCAATCCTCTCTCTGTCTCTCTAATGTCTGTTCAGCTTACTGTCTATTAGTACACTAAAGCTCCCTGTTTATACCTTTGACACCTTCTTGTCTGATACCTTGTTCTGTTTTCTCCTTCCAGTCTGTGTACTTGTTTTTCCCATTTCTCTAACTTCTTGTTTTCCATCTCAGCTCACCCTTCTATTCTAAATATTACCATTGTTATTATTACAAGCTAGAAAATACTTAATTGCACACAGTAAGGGGACAATAACAATACCAAAGACAATGACGGGAAGACAGAAAAAACAGGGAAATCAGTTTCCCCACAGCAAAAAATTAGTACAGGAACCAGAGGGGAATGAAGAACACAGGTACTCAGACCCAGACTCAAACAAATTGAAGATAAACTATGCCAAAGGACCCAATGAAGCCCACAAGAATAAATTAAAAGAAGACATACTACAGGTATTCAATGAGAATTTTATAGAGATGATACTGGGTAGGGTCAACCAAAATGTACAGGAGACACTCAAGAAATTCCAAGACAACAAAAATAGAGAATTTGAAAAAGCAAAAGAAGAAATAAAGGAAACCATAGAAGCACTGTATAAACAACAAAGTGAAAGAGAGAACACAAAGAATAAACAGAAAAATGAACTCAGGACAAAAATAGACAACATTAAAGAGGAAACCAGCCAGGATATGGAAAACCTCAGAAAAAAGAACGAAACAGAACTGCAAAACAAAATGGAAGGCCAATCCAGCAGAATAGAACAAACAGAAGACAGAATCTCAGAACTTGAAGATGAAATGGTAATTAAAAGAAAAACCAAAGAAATATTAAGTAAACAACTCAAGACCTGTGAAAAGAAAATGGAAGAACACACCAACTCCATCAAAAGACCAAACTTGAGAATCATGGGCATCGAAGAAGGAGAAGAGGTGCATGCGAAGGGAATGCATAATATATTTAACAAAATAATAACAGAAAATTTCCCAAATCTAGAGAAAGATATACCAATACAGATGCAAAAGGCCTCCAGGACACCAAAGAGACCAGATCAAAATAGAACTATTCCACAACATATCATCATTAAAACAATAAGTTGAGAAACTAAGGAAAGAATATTGAAGGCTGTAAGAGAGAAAAAACAAGTAACATACAAAGGTAAACCCATCAAAATCACACCAGACTTCTCAACAGAAACATTAAAAGCAAGAAGAATGTGGGGTGAGATCTTCTGGGCACTGAATGAAAATAACTTCAACCCCAGGATACTCTACCCAGCAAAACTATCACTCAAAGTAGATGGAGCAATAAGTCTTCCATGATAAGCAGAAACTAAAACAATATGTGACTATAAAGCCACCACTACAAAAGATTCTTCAAGGGATTCTGCACACAGAAAGTGAAACTCAACTTAACCATGAAAAGACAGGCAGCACCAAACTACAGGAAAAGAAAAAGCAAGACAGTAGAGAGTAACCTCAACTTAGGTACACACAATCAAACCTTCAAACAACTAAGACAACTAAATGTCAGGAATCACCACATACCTATCAGTACTAACGCTCAATGTTAATGGACTTAATTTCCCCATCAAAAGGCACCGCTTGACGAAATGGATTAAAAAGGAAGATCCAACATTTTGTTGCTTACAGGAGACTCATCTCACCGACAGAAATAAGCATAGGCTAAGGATGAAAGGCTGGAAGAAGAATTACCAAGACAACGGCCCCTGAAAACAGGCAGGATTAGCAATACTTATCTCTGACAAAGTAGATTTCAAAACTACATTGGTCAAATGAGATAAAGAAGGACATTACATACAAATAAAAGGGGAATAGACCAAAAGGAAATAATAATTATCAACCTGTATGCACCCAATGTCAACGAACCCAATTTCTTCAAACATACCCTGAAAGACCTAAAAGCATATATAAACGCCAACACAGTGGTTGTGGGAGACTTTAACACCCCATTATCATCAATAGATAGGTCATCCAAACAAAAAAACAATAAAGAAATCCAAGATCTAAAATATGCAATAGATCAAATGGACCTAGTTAATGTCTACAGAACATTTCATCCAAATTCTTCATAATATACATTCTTCTCAGCAGCCCATGGAACCTTTTCCAAAATAGATCATATCCTACGGCACAAAGCAAGTCTCAGCAAATATAAGAAAATAGAAATTATACCGTGCATACTATCTGATCACAATGCAGTAAAAGTAGAAATCAACAACAAAAGTAAAGACAAAAAACATGCAAACAACTGGAAACTAAATAACTCATTACTTAATGAAGAATGGATCATCAATGAAATAAAAGAGGAAATTAAAAAGTTCCTGGAAGTTAATGAAAATGAAAACACAACCTACTGGAACCTATGGGACACAGCTAAGGCAGTCCTGAGAGGAAAGTTTATAGCCATGAGTGCATATATTAAAAAGACTCGAAGATCCCAAATCAATGACCTAATGATACACCTCAAACTCCTAGAAAAACAAGAACAAGCAAATCCCAAAACAAATAGAAGGAGAGAAATAATAAAAATAAGAGCTGAAATCAACGAAATAGAAGCCAAAAAAACCATACAAAGAATTAATGAAACGAAAAGTTGGTTCTTTGAAAAAATAAACAAGATCAATAGACCCCTGGAAAACATGACTAAAATGAGGAGAGAAAAAACCCAAATTAGTAGAATCAGCAATGCAAATTAGTAGAATCAGCAATGCAAAAGGGGAGATAACAACAAACACCATGGAAGTCCAGGAAATCATCAGAGACTGCTTTGAGAAACTATATTCAAATAAATTTGAAAATCTTAAAGAAATGGACAGATTTCTACATACATATGACCATCTAAAACTGAACCAAGAGGAAATTAATCACCTGAATAGATCTATAACACAAAATGAAGTTGAAGCAGCAATCAAGAGTCTCCCCAAAAAGAAAAGTCCAGGACCTGATGGATTCTCTGCTGAATTCTATCAGACCTTTAAAGAAGAACTGATACCAACCCTCCTTAAACTGTTCCAAGAAATAGAAAGGGAAGGAAAACTGCCAAACACACTTTATGAAGCCAGTATTACACTTATCCCAAAACCAGGCAAAGACACCTCCAAAAAGGAGAACTGTAGGCCAATCTCCTTAATGAACATTGACGCCAAAATCCTCAACAAAATAATGGCAAACTGAATTCAACAACACATCAGAAAGATTATTTGCCATGACCAAGTAGGTTTCATCCCAAGGATGCAGGAGTGGTTCAACATACAAAAATCAATAAACGTAATAAACCACATTAACAGAAGCAAAGACAAAAACCACTTGATCATCTCAATAGATGCAGAAAAAGCCTTTGATAAAATCCAACACCATTTCATTATAAAAGCTCTAAGAAAACTAGAACTAGAAGGAAAGTACCTCAACAATATAAAAGCTATATATGACAAACCTACAGCCAGCATTATACTTAACGGAGAAAAACTGAAACCATTCCCTCTAAAATCAGGAATCAGACAAGAATGCCCACTATCTCCACTCCTATTCAACATAGTACTGGAATTCCTAGCCAGAGCAATTAGGCAAGAACAAGGAATAAAAAGAATACAAATAGGTAAAGAAATTGTCAAAATATCCCTATTTGCAGATGACATGATCCTATACCTTAAAGAACCAAAAAACTACTCAAAAGCTTCTAGACATCATCAATAGCTATAGTAAGGTAGTAGGATATAAAATTAACATAGAAAAATCATTAGCATTTCTATACACTAACAATGAGCAAACTGAAAAAGAATGTAGGAAAACAATTCCATTTACAATAGCCTCAAAAAAATCAAATACCTAGGTGTAAACCTAACAAAAGATGTGAAAGTCCTCTACAAGGAAAACTATACACTTCTGAAGAAAGAGATTGAGGAAGACTATAGAAAGTCGAGAGAACTCCCATGCTCATGGATTGGTAGAATCAACATAGTAAAAATGTCGATACTTCCTAAAGTAATCTACATGTTTAATGCAATTCCCATCAAAATTCCAATGACATTCATTAAAGAGATCCAAATATCTACCGTGAAATTTATATGGAAACACAGGAAGCCACCAATAGCCAAGGCAATATACAGTCAAAAGAACAATGCAGGAGGTATCACAATACCTGACTTCAAACTATATTACAAAGCAGTAGCAATAAAAACAGCATGGTACTGGCACAAAAACAGACATGAAGACCACTGGAACAGAATAGAGGACCCAGATATGAAGCCACACAAGTATAACCAACTTGTCTTTGACAAAGGAGCTAAAAATATATGATGGAGAAATAGCAGCCTCTTCAACAAAAACTACTTGGAAAACTGGTTAGCAGTCTGCAAAAAACTGAATCTAGATCCATGTATATCACCCTATACCAATATTAACTCAAAATGGATCGAGGATCTTAATATCAGACCCCAAACTCTAAAGTTGATAAAGGAAAGAGTAGGAACTACTCTGGAGTTAGTAGGTATAGGTAAGAACTTTCTCAATGAAACCCCAGCAGCACAGCAACTAAGAGATAGCATAGATAAATGGGACCTCATAAAACTAAAAAGCTTCTGTTCATCAAAAGAAATGGTCTCTAAACTGAAGAGAACACCCACAGAGTGGGAGAAAATATTTGCCAGCTACACATCAGACAAAGGACAGATAACCAGAATATATAGGGAACTTAAAAACTAAATTCTTCCAAAACTAATGAACCAATAAAGAAATGGGCAAGTGAACTAAACAGAACTTTCTCAAAAGAAGAAATTCAAATGGCCAAAAAACACATGAAAAAATGCTCACCATCTCTAACAATAAAGGAAATGCAAATGAAAACCACACTAAGATTCCACGTCACCCCTGTTAGAATAGCCATCATCAGCAACACCACGAACAACAGGTGTTGGCGAGGATGCGGGGAGAAAGTAACCCTTTTACGCTGTTGGTGGGAATGTAAACTAGTACAACCACTCTGGAAAAAAACTTGGAGGCTACTTAAAAAGCCAGACATTGATCTACCATTTGATCCAGCAATACTACTCTTAGGGATATACCCAAAAGACTGTGACACAGGTTACTCCAAAGGCACCTGCACACCTATGTTTATTGTGGCAATATTCACAATAGCCAAGTTATGGAAACAGTCAAGATGCCCCACCACTGACGAATGAATTAAGAAAATGTATCTATACACAGTGGAATTTTATGCAGCCATGAAGAAGAATGAAACGTTATCATTCGCTGGTCAGTGGATGGAATTGGAGAACATCATTTTGAGTGAGGTTAGCCTGGCCCAAAAGACCAAAAATCGTATGTTCTCCCTCATATGTGGACATTAGATCAAGGGCAAACACAACAATGGGATTGGACTTTGAGCACATGATAAAAGCAAGAGCACACAAGGGAGTGGTGAAGATAGGTAAGACACCTAAAAAATTAGTTAGCATTTGTTGCCCTTAAGGCAAAGAAACTAAAGCAGATACCTTAGAAGCAACTGAGGCCAATAGGAAAAGGGGACCAGGAACTAGAGAAAAGGTTAGATCAAAAAGAATTAACCTAGAAGGTAACACACACGCACAGGAAATTAATGCGAGTCAACTCCCTGTATAGCTATCCTTATCTTAACCAGCAAAAACCCTTGTTCCTTCCTGTTATGGCTAATACTCTCTCTACAACAAAATTAGAAATAAGGGCAAAATAGTTTCTGCTGGGTATTGAGGGGGTAGGGGGGAGAGGGAGGGGGTGGATTGTGTGGTACGGGAGGGGGTTGGGGCAGGGGGGAGAAATGACCCAAGCCTTTTATGCACATATGAATAAAAAAAACACCTCAATATATAATGACATCAAAGAAAAAAACATCTAAAATACATTGAGTGTTTACTCTGAGCAGGATACTGTATTAAGTGTATATAGATAATCTTACATAAATTATAACCTATATCTAACTTTTAAATAATATTAAAATACAAACATGCTGTGCTTGGGCTTACTTCCCATGACCCATAGATGCTGGCTCAGTAGCTGCCACTAGTGCCCCAGAGTCTAGATCCTCAGGTACATGCTCCTGAGGGGACTGAAGTGGAACCAGCCTGCATCCCTGTGGGCCATGGGCCAGGAGGCTTGTAGTTAGAGTCTGGAAAAGGGAACAGACACATATAAGAAGGTGTAGGGAGCCTTAACACAGCCCCAAACCACCCCATCTTCTCCCCCCAAAAGGGAAAAGGATGGGTCATACAGAGATTTGTCCTTTAGTTTTAAATCCATGTGCACTTCCCTGTATGGAGGCCAACATGAAACCACACCGGTATGCCCAGCTGCTCTGTCTGAGGTCCTGATCCCACCTAGGCCAGAATCACTAAGTCCACACACCTCACAGGGTCAACACAGGATGAGATCTCTGGAGTGCATGGCCTCCTAGATTGTTCACTTTCCTCATCCCAAGGACTTATGTTATTAAGTCAGTGGTGAGAGAGTTCCATTTACAAATCAGAGAAGAAATGTGCCATTAGGCGAGAAATTCTTTTTCCCTCCCTATGGGCTCTGACATTACAACCCAGTACTACCGGGATGAAGATCCATACTCTGTGAATGGGTCTCCTTTATTGTTTCACATTCAGTATTCATGGCATCAGCCACAGTAGAGCTTCCTTAATGCTGCTCTGAGCTGTGAGATGTCTGAGAGCACTATCCCAGCAACCTGGAGAACAGAGCTTCTCACCTCTGCCCCAAGTGACAGATAGAAGGAAGGGGAAAGGGCTATGAACACATCGAACCATGGCCTCCCTCTGATTCACTAACACAACCTTGTGCTATGCAACAATAGAATACCAGATGTTATTAGCAATTAAAACATCCTCTTTAAAAACAGAACAAAGTCTACCTTGTGAAAAAGTATGTGTTTTAACACTTCATCCCTAAAATGAAGCTCCACACAAGGAGCTATTTTACATCCAAGACTGGGAAAATCCACATGTAAAATCTCCACAGGCAACAGATACCCAGGGTACATTAGAGGAGGCACTGGCCTGGCTCTGAGTTGGGCCATCTGTTTTGGCTTCTGGTTTGAATTTTCCCCCATGAATTACATTTCGACATACATTCAGCTTCTATGTTATGCAGGTGGTTAAACTTTCATGGATGAAGTAGACATAAGTCAACATTTATCAAGTCTTTGGAGAATCTCAAGAATGACAGGTGGTTTGTATAACTGGATCACTTCTGCAAACATGGGTAAGTTTAGGCACTGTCCAGCAACTCCATGCTACCTGACTTCTGTTCAAAGCACCTCACAAGCTTCCAGAGCAGCAGAACAGGTCCCTCCTCTCTCTTGTAAGTCAGCAGAACACTTGGGTCCCAAACATTTTTCTGCTGTTTATGTGCTCTGAGACCCAGATATCACAAAAGATGACAGACTCCACTTGCCCAGATGTGTGTGTTGTATACTTCCAGCTCCCTTCTGCTCCAATCCCTCCTATTTCCCTCCTGAGACAATAAACAACACACAAGATGCTAATGGCACTCTTTTACTGAATAGGGCAGAAGCATCCATGTGTGCTGTCACTAGTGTACTTGAAAAGCAAGGGGCAGAATGAAACAGGAGAGGCATGAAGACAGCTCCTATAGAAGACACCTCTAATCCTCTAATGGCCTTTGGGTGCTGCAAAGCCAGGGCACTCATCTGAGTGTTGGGGCACTACAAGGTCAGCAGGCATGCTAATTAAGGGTGGTCATTGTGGCCCAGCCTGGGACAGACTCTCAGGGACTGTGACAGCTGTAATTTTCCTTAGAGATTTCATTCTGCCAGAGTACACTGTAGACCTGGAAGTTGCATAATTCTCTCTACAAAAGAGAAGAGAGAGGGAGAGTCAGTGTGGGTTGCAGTTCAAATGGGTAGCACCCATCCATGAAGTGCCATGAATGAAGGTACAAAACAATGTACATGAGACTCTTGGTCCTCCCTGCCCCTGCTGGGTCCCAAGACAATCAGCCCAGCTGTGTAGAATCTGTTTACTACTCCTTCCTTTGCAACAAGTCCACCAGGTGGCATGTGTCCTTTTCCCCAGCTGAGGGAATACCATGTGTTCCCACCCAGCATGACCCTCTAAGGAGCAGCTCTGCAAGTATGCAGGAGCCTTAGAGGCACAGACAGCAGACAGATACTCATTGCCACCAAGGTTCCTTTCCTTTGGCACCTGGGCCAGAGTTTTGAGTGGGAGTGTGGGAAACATACCTAAAAAACTACTGGGGACCAGTAACTAGGGAAGTTCTATTCTGCCCACAGCCAAGGTATCACAAGAACAAGCCCCATCCAGAGAGAGGCTGAGACAGGGGTTGCCCTTGAGGGTTTTGGCCACCTAAAGGCCACTGATCTGTTCAATGTGACTCTGGAAAACGGATAGGGTGGGGTTAATCTGAGCCTCTTTTCCTTCCTAGTGTCCCCCAGACTTCTCCCTCCTAAAATCAAGCAGGCAGTATCCCATCTCTGAGATGTTTTCTGTGTGTATCTATTCATGAACCACAACTTCCCCCCACATGTACACACACATTCACCTCCACACACGTGTGCAAACCTGCACCTATCCACGTGTACCAAAACACTTGCACATTTACTTCTTCACATATGCACATAAGCACACAGGCTCACATGCCCATCCCTGCATGATTGTCCCATGGACCACATCAGCTCATATCTGCTGATCTAGCTGCTCACTGAGGAGACAGTCAGACAAGTCAGCTTGGGACTTGGTACATGTGGTTCGACCTAGCTCAGTTTTCATGTAGTAGACTGTTCCAGCCATAACCTATAGTGAAAAGAGTGGGATTCACTTACAACACTGTGTCAAGTTCACATGCATGCATTTACTTTACATTACATACTTAATGTGTGTCTAGGGTTCATGTCTGTATTCCTGGGCTGACAGAACTATCATCCATGGAGCACACAACCAACACTTCAGAAGGGATGGTTGCATGTTCCCTTGCAATGTCTTTTCTTCTGACTAACTCTGACATGGTATCTCCTGCTATCAAGAGAGAATAGAAACAGGAAAATAGAAGGCAGAAGTGAGTGACTAAAATCCTTTTCTAGACTCTGGATGGGAAGACATAGCTCTGGGAGCCAAAAGGGTGGTGGCAAGTAAACAATCCCCTGTTCCAGGAGAGCAGTGCTGATTTGAGCAGAAAGACAAGGCTTTGGTTCCCAGAACAGTAATACAAAATTCTGTTGCCTGTGGCTTATAGGCAGGGACACTGGCCCATTGTAGGAAGGCTTTGATCTGAAGCCTTCTTCCTGCTAAACTCCAGTCCCCAGCACACAGCCCATAGAGAACCCATTCCCTCAATTTACCCAGACTTACTATTCCCTTATTCCACAGCAGCACATGTGTTGCTTCACACTTGTGAGTGTTTCAGGCCAGTAAGGAAGTCTGTCTGTCAAACGCCACTAATTCAATGTTATTGCTAATGGAACTATTTCTCAAATATGTAACACAACTGAATGTCTTACAGTGTGATAAAGAAATATAATTTAACCCTTTTTCTGCACAGGGCAACACAGATACTGGGCCTTCAAATGGCCTTGAGCTTGTCTTCTCACCTTCATGCCAAGCATGGGCATTCAGCATTCCTAATACAACATCCAAAATCCAAAATGCACCAAAATCTCAAATATTTACAACATTGACATAATATTACAAGTACAAAAATCCTGTTGCATGAACATTTCATGCATGAAGTTAAATTAAAATATTGTGTATAATTTCTTTCAGCCCATGTGTATGAAGTATAAATGAAACATGAATGAATGAAATGTGTAACTTGAATTCCCTCACCAAGACATACCTTCTACTAATACATGCACACATACATAAATACGTATATAACCTTTGATTCACTGCCATGTGCTATTTAGTTCTCAAAACTCCCATGAGGAAGGAACTATTGCAGTCCCCAGTTTATAAATGTGATAATTGAGGCTCAGAGACCGTGAGGATGTGGCCCATGTCTGGTCTATGGTGAGGAAGAATGCTGTGATAGGGATCATGTGGTACGGCAAAGCTGGACATCTTTTTGGGGCCAGGAAGCAGAGAAAGAGAGATCCAGAGAGAGTTGCAGACAGAGACAGAAGAAGCAGCCAAGGAGAAAATGTTGCCCCAAGCACATGCCACCACGAACTTCCGGCCTTCAACTAGGTTCTACCTCCTAAGGTTCCCTACACTCCAAATAGCCAGTAACCTTAAGAACCCATAAGTGGATTTATCCATTGATGAAGTGAGATCTCTCAAGATCCAATAAGCTCCCGCAGGCCCACCTGAACACTGCAGCACTGGGGATGAAACCATCAGCACATGTCTTGTAGAAACATTTCAGATTCAAACCATACATTTGTTTAAAAAATAAAGGATTCACAATGCTGTGGACCTGGATTTCAGAAAGGACCAGCAGGGAAGTTCCTTCTGGGGGTCTGCACATGGTTGCAGACAGATGTCAGTGGCTGCTGCAGTCACCAGCAAGCTACAATTGGAGGGACCTTCCACAGTGGACCACTCAATTTACCAAAACACAATGCCAGCCTTGGCAGGGAGCTCTGTTCTGCTGTCACTTGTAGCATCTCAGGGTGATCTCAAAGGCATGATGTCCTTGAGGACTGTAAACTGTTCAAATGGATGCTCAGTCCCATGGTCCAAGACACCTCAGCGGTTTTTAAAATGACACCAATGAAAAAAAAACATTAAAAATATATTGAGTGTTTACTTGGTGCAGAATACTGTACTAAGTCTATATAGATAATCTTCCCTACATTATAACCTACATATATCTTATAAGATAAACAATGTCAAATTAAAGCCATGCAGGGCTTGGGCTAAATCTCCATAACCTGCAGCTTCTGGCTCATCAGCCGCCCCTGGAACCCAAGGTCTAGCATCCACAGGTCCCTGCTCCTCAGGGGACTGAGGTGGAACCTGCCTGCATCCCTGTGGATCAGTGACCAGGAAGCCTCTGGCTAGAGGGAGGGAAAGGGAGCAGACACATAAGAAGAACATGTAGAGTGCCTTCACAGAGCCCCAACACCACCCCAACTTCCCCAAATTAGGGAAGAATGTGGATCACACATATATCTTTCCTTCCGGTAAAATTCCATCAGCCCCTCCCCTGCATGGAGGCCAAACACACACCACCACTGCTGTGCCTGGATGCCATGTCTGATGAAATGATTGCACCTAGGCAAGGAACATAAGTCCATGCACCCCACAGGTCACCACAGATTCTGATCTTTGGAGCTCAAGCCCTCCTAGGTGAATCACTCCCTCATCCCAAGGACTTTTGTTATAAAGTCGGGGGTGAGAGAGTTACACCTACAAAGCAGAGGAAAAGGGCAATAGGGCAGAAATTCTTCTGCCCTCCATACTGGGTGCTGACTTTGAATCCCAGTACTTCTGGAGTGCTGACCTGAGCATTTTGAGTGGGTCCCCTTTATCATTTCACTATTGGTGTCCATGGCAGGAATCCCAGGAGAGATTCCCTAATGCTCCTATGAGCTGAGAGATGTCTGAGAGAATTGTCCCAGTAAGCTGGCCAACGGTTCTTCTCCCCTTTGCCCTGAGTACAGGTGGAAAGACAGGATGGGAAAAGGCTGTGAGCACATAGAACTGTGGCCACTCTCAGAATCACTAAGACATCCCTGCGCTATGCAACAATAGAATACCAGGTGCTGTTAGTAAAATAGAAGAAAGTGTGCCTTATGAAATTGTCTGTTTTTTAATGCTACATCCATACTATGAAGCTTCAAACAAGGATCTGTTTTACATGCAAGAGCAGAGAAAGGCTAAGAACATCCAACTATAAAATCTCCACAGTTCACAGCTGCTCAGGGTACATTAGAGAGGTGTAGGTCTGGCCATGGGTTATGTCATCTGTCTTGGCTTCTGGTTTGTATTTTTTTCCAGCAGTGATACTTGAACCTACTTTCAGCCTCTGTGTCTTAGAGGTGGTTAATCTTAAAGAATTAAGTAGACATAAGCCACCATTTATATCTTTGGGAAATCTCAATAATGACAGTTGGTCTCTGCAATTGTATCACTTCTGCACACCTGGAAGAGGTTTGGCCCATTATGGTCACTGTCCAGTAACTGCCTTCTTCCTGAGTCCTGTTCAAAGCAGCTCCCAAGCTCCAAAGAAGCAGACCACATCTGTCCTCTCCCTTGTGTGTCCACAGGACACTTGGGTCCCCAACCCCTTTCTGTTTGTTATGTGCTCTGAGAGCCAGATATCACAAAAGATGGCAGACTCCACTTTTACAGATATGTATGTATGGTGTGAGCGCCCAACTCCGTTGTGCTCCAATCCCTCTTCCCACCCTCCTGAGACAAGAAACAACACAGAAGATGCTGAATGAAGACTTTTAATTGAGCATGGAAGAAGCTTGCATGTAGGCTGTGCACAAGGGGAAGAAAGAAACAAGGGAGAGGCATGCAGATGGCTTCCGGAGTAGTTTCCTCTACTGTTCTCCTGGTTGTGGAGGGCCAGCACTCTCACCTGAGTGCTGGCTCACTACAATGAGGCATGTTCATTAGGGATGGTCAGAGTGGTCCAGCCTGGAACAGACTCTCAGACACTGTGACACCTGTAATTTTCCACAGAGATTTCATGCTCCCAAGGTACATTGTAGACCTGGAAGTTGCATATTTCTCTCTACAAAAGAGAAGAAAGAAAGACAGTCAGTGCGGGGATGGCACCTAGCTATGAGATGCCCTGAATGAGGGTGCAAAATGATGGACATGAGACTCTTGGTCCTCTCTGCCCCTGCAGAGTCCCGAGACACACAGCTAAACTCTGTAGTATCTATTTATCACCCCATCCATTGCTCCAAGTCCACCATGTGGCCTGTGTCCTCTTCCCCATCTCAGGGAATACCATATCTTCCTGCCTGGCACAAACTTCTAAGGAGCAGCTGTGCAAGTATGCAGTAGCTCTTGAGGGGCAGGCAAGGGACAGATGCTCATTGCCACCAAGCTCCTTCTACTTCAGCACCTAGGCCAGAGGTAAGAGTGGATGTGTGGGAAACAAATCAGAAAAGGGAGTGGGGACAAGTGGCAAGGAGAGTCCTGCTCTACCCAAATCCGTGATATCACAAGAACCAGCCCAGTCCAGAGAGAGGCTGAGACAGGGGTTTCCCCTGAGGGTTTTGACCAGCTACAGGTCTCTTATCTGTTCAGTGTGACTCTGGAAAGAAGGATAGAGTGGGATTAATCTGATCCTCTTCTTCCTCCCAGTATCCCCCCTGCAAGTAGCTCCTCAAGCACAGCAGGCAGCACCCCAGCCCTGGGAGGTTTTCTGTGTGCATGTGTTCATGAACCACCACTCTCCCTCCACATGTACACAAACATTCACCTCCCCACACATGTGCACACATGCACCTGTCCATATGTACTAAAACACTTGCACATTTACTCTCTTCACATAGGCACATAAGCACACGGGCTCACACACTGTATTACTGCTGCATGACTGGCCCACGGTCCACATCAGGCCCATACCTTCTGCTGATCTGGCTCCTCATTGAGGGGACAGGCAGACAGGTTGAACTGGGATTTGGTACATGTGGTTCGACCTAGTTCAAGTTTCAAGTAGTAGAGTGTTCCAGCCATGACCTAGAGTGAAAAGAGTGGAATTCACTTACAACACTGTTGTCAAGTACATATGCATACAGTTGCTTTACATTACAGGGTTATGTGTTCTCCAGTTCATGTCTGCATTTCAGAGCTGACAGAACTGTCATCCATGGAGCACAAAACCATCCTTTCAGAAAGGCTGGCCACAGGTTCCCATGCTAGTTCTTTTCTTCTGGGCAACTCTAACAAGGTGTTTGTCTCCTGCTCCCAAGTAAGAAGAGAAACAGGAAAACAGAAGGCACAAGGCAGGGACTAACACCCTTCAGTGTTCTCAAGAATGGAAGTCACAGCTCTGAGAACCATCAGATTCGAGGTAGATAAATAGCTCCCTGTTCCAGGAGAGTAGTGCTGGTCTGAGCAGAAAGTCAAGGCTCTGGGCCCCAGTACAGAACAACTAAATTATGATGCCTTTGTCTCAGAGACAGGACACTGGCCCATTGTCGAAGGCTGCAGTCTGATGATTAAACTCCAGCTAAACTCTAGTCTCCAGTGCAGCCCACAGAGAACATGTTCCCTACATTTACACAAACTTCCTATCCCTCATTCCACAGCAAGACATCTGCTGCTTCACATAGGTGGCCATTTCATGCCAGTAAGGAAGTCTGCCCCTCAAACACTCCCTCCTTCAATGTGATTCCTCATGAGACTATTTCTCAAGTATGTCATACACCTGAGTGTATCACACTAAGAGTAAAGAACAGGATTTAACCTTTTCTTTGCACAGTGTAACCTAGACCCAACTTTTCATATCTGAAAACAAACACAGTGCAAGGGACAGGTCCTGTCCTCTACACCTTGCTCCATGGAACCAGGAACAAAACATACCAAATTCCCATCTATAAAGAAAGGGTCATGGACACGGTGGCATGTTAAGACCTTTGCTTCCCTCCCATTTAGTGTCTAACTTGAGATGTGCATGGGCTGGCAAAGTGCATAGCATATATGTCATAGCATGATATGTCCAAGGGGGGTGATTTCAGTGGATAACTGCAGCAGGAGAAATTCGGCAGGTCTCTGTTCACCTGAATTTTGATCAGGAGGCAGAATGGAGGCCTCCTCATTGGAGTTCTGCACTACATTTTTGTGTTTTGCTATGTACTGCTCTGAACAGTGACTCTGCACATCTGGTCTAAATTCTAGTCCTCCTTTAGGGTAAAACCTGGGGCATGGCAGTCCAGGTATCATGCCTCAGGGCAACTTCTCCTCTTCTCTTTTGGGGGTGAAATCCTCATTGACTGGCACAGGCAGGGTTCATAGAGGCCCTATCTACACAACAGGTGCTCAAGTGCACAGGGTTACTGGCCACAAGATGTAACCCCTGGACATTGCTCCCTGGGAATACTCCAGGCCCGCTGTGTAGAGGGAGCAAGGTCTATCAGGAATGTTGGTGGCTCCTGCTGTGAGGGCTCCTGGGGGGGACTTACCCCATGACCTGCACCTAATATGGATGAAAAGCCATGTCAATCCAAACTGAGCAACATTTCATGCAATCAGATGTCACTTAAGTGTGGGGACACATTCTGGGAAAAGTGTCATTATGGGATTTCATGGTGTGAATGACATAGAGGACATAAACTAAGATGACTATAATGTCACTAGTTGACATCTTCTTATGGAGCCCTTTCATGCATGAAGTTCATCCCCGACCCACACCACATCATGACACATATTACTACACCACAACTGGCTGGACCCTTCCAACCACCAATGTTACAAAAACAGCAGGATGTGCCCCTGAAGGAAGGTGGCTGAGGACAGGAGTGGTGAACTTCACCCCATGCAGTGTCCATGAGGAAATACCAGTGAATCAAGTGAGTATGTGGTAAGGGGTCATGTTTACTCTTGATTTTGAACTGGAATCTGGGTGCATAGGGGAAATGCTCTTCTTTGTAAGAAGTGTATACCAAAGTTTTACTCTCAGGAGGTTCAGATAAATAAATGTTCATAAACATATAGTCCCAGATTCACATGTGTGTGGGGAAAGGTTGATTGAATAAATATAGCCAGACATGAACACTGGAGAGATGAGGTGAAGAAGCTGCAGAGATGCTGTGAACTACTGCTGCAGCTGCTCTGTAACCCAGAGCTTGCATCAGAATAAGAACTTAAAGGGAAAAAATGCTGAAAGATCACTTTGTGAAAACAGCCCTGCCTGAAGTCTCTTTCTCTTATGCTGTACCGTTAGTTAGTAGTTTATACTGACACAGGAGCCCTAAGCCTGACCTGGTGCCTTGATGACTCTTGTCTGCTGGCTCCTGGAACCAGACTAAAAGAGACATATGCCCATCTGCAGTGTCTGGCCCGATTTCAGGAAAATCCAGTGGGGACTTGCCCCAGGACAGGCTTGTCAAGTATTGCAAGGTGACAAAAAATTACCAAGGGCATGGCTTGTGAGAGAAACCTGGTTATGTTCATGTCCTGCATCTGTCCAAACCATATGATATCACATTCTTCAAGGTAAGCCCAGGGTTATCTGGATGGAGAGCAGGTAGGTAGCCCAGGGTGGGGTGTTTGGTTGGGAGAAAGACTGAGCAATACAACAGGGCAAACCCACCCACATCAGGCCCCGGGGGCATGCTCTCACCTGCCGCTTGGCGCTCATCACTTGTACTGCTCGACTGGCATACAGGTCATCATTCTCGTCATTGTAAAATTTGAGGACAAAGTCCACCACCTGCTGCACATCTTTGTCATTGATGTCAGCCTCCTGGATGGCACCCGTCATAGACTCTGAGCTCACCACCGGGCTCATGGCCAGGGCTATGGCCACGGTTAACAGCAGGAATTGCACAATATAAACCATAGTGAGCTGGGAGGCAGGAGTCAAACTATGCTACAGCTGAAGCTGCACCAGGGCAGAGACCTAATCCAGAACTGCCAGCATTACCCTGCTTTTATCCTGCTGGGAACTAAAGATTTGGCAGCCTCCCCACCCAATTCCGGGCTCCTCCTTGCATGGGCAAACACACACCTCACTCTGTACCTTTCAAATCCACCTGTCATGTTGGTTTTGGGCCCTCCTCGCCCCAGTCCTGGCATTTCCTCATTCCTGTGTCTCTGTCCCACTTCCCTCTCCGCAGCTCAACACCTCCCCACAGGTTCCACCTTTCCAAACTTTGGCCATCCTGCTCTCAGGAAAGGTGTCCAATATATTTCTCTGGCCCTGAAAAGCCATGATCTTGACAACTAGGTGTGCAGAAAACGGCAAAAGAGAAATTTGGTTTCCTGTGATCCTTGGAGGTTAGGGGCACTGTGAATTCTGGGACAAGGAACAGGAATCCTCTGCATAGGGGTAATTGTAGAGAAGGTGGAAGAGACCAAAGCCTTGCCCTTTTCAGGTACTTTCTTTAGCAAACAGAAGTGAATTAATCTTTTTGGGGAAGAGAACAAAATGGTTATTTTTTTCAGGGCTCATCATTCGTGGAAAAATATCGTTCATGGGCTTTTCCCTGAGTGAGACCATCTAGGACCAGGACATGGAGAACAGTGACTGAGCCCTTGAGTTGAAATTGCAGCTACTGCCCATATAAACTTTTAAATCATCCAGTAGACACAATCCAAATGTAATAAGAAATATGTGAAAGAATTTTAATCATGTTTTATTTAATCTAATATATCAAATGTCATTACAACATATAGGAAAAATTCTCTACCCAAGAATTTATGTTCCTTTGTATATATGTACTAAGTCTGGAATCCTGTGTTATTTGTAATATTTCAGGCAGATGTCTACTAGATTGGCCCTATTTTCATCACCAAGAGGTCACATATAGTGGTTGCTGTGTATTGCATAGCCCATCTTCAATGTGTGTGGAGAGGCGGGACAGAAAAAGGAGTGACAGGATCAATAACATCAAATAATTATAAGTGCTCTGATGGAAGAGAGATAGAAAGGTCAGGAGAGGCAGTTGGGCAACACTGGACACAAGTTAGAGGGCCCCGTGGGGAACTGAAAGGGCAAGAGTTCATTCCTAGACTAAGGATACAGCTCCTGGCAGAGTGCCCAACCAGATATTTGTATGTAACACTTGTCCATTTTCTCTAAGTTGTCCATTGGCTTGATTCTCCCTCCCCACAAGATATAAATAAGGACTCAAAGATCAAGGCATGACCAGATTCTTGGCATTTCTTATGAATTGACAGCATCAATCAAGATAAATAAATAAGGAAAGTTCAGAGGAATTGTATTACTAGAAACTCCTGCACCTGTGATTGATCAACAATGAGACTAACCTCTGGCTTCCACACCAGCACAAAGGAGACTTGGGGTGTTTCTAAGTTTTATAGTAGCTGAAATAGCTAATGAAAATACAGTTTTAATGAACAAATTTTAATAAAATTTGCTCTTGAAATGGTGCTTGAAGGAGACAGGAAAGACAGGCTAGAAGGCCACATATTCAGGATCATGTCCACATTGAGCTGGTGGAGACACCTCTGCTAGCTGAAGATGAAACTCTTAACACTGAACATTGGGTGCTTCTTCTAGAAACTCTACCTCAGACTTCCAGACTGTTCATGCAGCTGCCCCGTCAACCACCATCAACAATATGGATTCAAAGTGGACCTTGCATTTCACATTACTGGTTTCCTATAACTTGAGGGCAGGTGCCTGATTGGCAGAAGCCATGTGTCTTGTGACAGTGGGATAGCTACAAAGAAGCTGGGATTCCACACTTATGTAATGGGAGCCAGATTCTACCAGCATTGACAGTAGAGTCTCAAACTCCATAAATTTGGTTCAGATGTCAGGTAGGCAAAAAACGATGACAACTTCCACTCTGAGCCCTTGGGAGGTAAATTCTACTCAGCTCTATCTTCAGTCCAAAAGGACATGAAGCACTGGGAATTTTCTAGAAAGCAGAATTATGAGCAGTGGTACTGCATGGCCAACTAGGGAACTGGAGAGCCAGGAAAATGGAAAAGAAAACTTAACAACCCCATACACCCTAACTTCAAAATCCTTGTCCAAAAGTATATAGTAAAAATACTATTTCTAGTAACTGGGCAGGAACTCAGTTCAACTGTGAACCAGCCTCACTCCTGTCCCTTTGTCTGTCCACCTAGATGTTATAACCTTGGTTCACATAGGAGGAAAACTGATGTCCTGTGGTCCAGGATTATTTCTGACTAAAGAAATATACTACAGTATTCTCTCTCTCTTTCTCTCTCTCTCTCTCTCTCTCTCTCTCTCTCTCTCTCTCTCTCTCTCTCTCTCTCTCTCTCTCTTTCTCTTTCACACAGACACACATCCGATAAATGATTACAGAAAAATCTTAAAGCAGTTTAAAAGTGAAAGGACATAAATCACATACTATGACTAGATTGCTCTTAAAGATCCCAATGTTGTTCAACCTTCATCGGTTTCCTATTGTTACTGTAGCATATCACCACAAACTCAGTGCCTTAAAATCACAAATGGATTATTTCACAATTAGAGGTCAGAAGTTAACAGGGCTCACAAAACTGATATTAGGAGTCAGTAGCACTATGGTCCTTCCAGAGGCTCTGTGTAGGATCTCTTTTTTTTAAACCTTCCAGTCTCTAATACTGTCTGCATCATTGACTTATAGCCACATCACTTTATCCTCCCCTTCTGTCATCATGGCCTCTTCTCTAATGCTAACCTTCCCTCCTATCTCTGAGCCCTCTGTGATTACAATAGCTCCCTGCATAGAAAATCCAGTATAAAGATCTTTAACTTATTCATTTTTATAAAATCCCTTTGTCTGTGTATGGTAACATATTCACAACACTAGAGTTTACACATCATTGAGGATGCTATTCTGCCTAAAATTTTCTGCCTGTAACTCCATTCAGGCTATAAATAAGAGGAAACATCCTCATTCCCACACTACCTTTTCCTGTTCACTGTGGATAAGGTCAACCTGGGGAGGGACTCCAGGTAATCCTATGAAACATCTCTTGGGGTTGTGAATTAAGACCCAGGTATCATGGTTGGACAATCAGGTATCTATGTAGAAAAATGAAATTGGGTTACCACATCACCTCACATAAAACCATATCCAGCTGGAATAAAAGAAAGGAAAAGGAATAATGGGAAATAGCAACAAGATGTCATTGACATAACACAAGAGTTTATTTCTTGCTCTGACCAGATTTGCATTAGTTTCAAAATTTTCTCCCTGTCCTTCAAATTGCAGTCTCTCTGATCTTGTTGACAAGTCCATGCAACACAGTCTCCCCTGTCTCACCCAGCAATAGCATGTGAGCACAGGAATCACATTCTGTTTCCCAAATGCTTCCCAGAAGTGATACGTGTCTCTTCTGTGCATTTTTGGTTGCCAGAGTAAATTATAAGTCATTGCCCATCAGAAAATGAGCTGTGGATACATACAGCTAGAGAGACTAGCCATAGAAACTCATTGTGAGAGGAGGGGAAAAAACAGACAGGTCCTGGAAGGAAAATATTTTAATAGCATTTTTGTGCTATTAAATAGTTTTATTTATGCATGCTTTATGAAGGATAAACTTATATGTTTATATAAGCGAATGATGAAATCAGTTTACAGATGTGGTTACCTCTTGGAAAGCAAAAAGGAATGTGTGTTAGATTGAAAAGCACAGAGAAATAAATAAAGAGATGGCTCATCAACAGCACAAGTTTATTCAGGAAAAGAAACCTGCAGAGGGGGGTCTCCATCAAGAGAGCCAGAGCCCACAGCTACTTACAGACTGGGCACTTTATAGGAAAGGAAAGACCTGGTAAGAGTGGGGGAATTTTTATGTTGTGATGTGTCCATTGTCCATTTCTAGGGTAGTCAAGGAACTGGGCCTTGTCTTGTGGTACAAGTGCTGGGAAACAGGGCATTTCAGTCATAGGCTAATGGCAAGAATAGGATGATGCTGGAGGTGGTGAAGGAGCTAGGTCTTCTGTTCTGACACAGGTGCTGGGAAACAAGATATTTCCCTTGGAGGACCCATGTCTATCAGAGACAGACACCTCTAGGGTCAATCAGATTGTTGAGACCTAACAGTAAGGAAGGGAAGAAATACAGACAGGATGTGAGTTGTTGCACCTGTTTTAATTCTGAAGCACTAGTCCAGAAATTCAACAATACCAATGGCAATAAAGATCAATAAAAATAATGTACTTCATAGGAAATTTAGATAATTCAGAATAGAAAATGTTTTGAAATTTAATTATCATCCCACACATTTGAGATACTAACTACATCCATAAGAAAACTACAGGCTTCTAGGAAAAGAATAAAAAAGCAGAAAAAAATATAATTGCTAGTCAAAATTATTATTTCTGAATTTGGAGTCCAATCATTACTAAGCCTGGAAGACAAAATCTTCCCACACTATGAAGCAAAAAGTTAAGGTTATGTAAATTGTGAAAGTCACATTTGGAAGCCCCAATCACAAAAACTGAAAAGAAAACCAAATACAATACAATACAGGTACAGACAACAGAGAAATGTTCTAAGAATCAAGGGGGAGGGGGCATTCATTATACTTTCCCAGACAATGTGTATTTCCTAGGAAGAGCTATGGCCTTAAAAGTTGCATATACAGCTTCTTTTCTAGGAAATTTTGTTTCATTACAGTTTGGAGAAATTCATTTCTCACCTCTGGGGTAAACAAACTTATTTTGCCAGAAATTATGAATATTTATTAGTAATGAACTCTTAAATCCACCTACAATAGAAGTAACTAAAATTAAATTATGGCACAGATTATAGAATAAATATTGTCTTCCTTGACAAACACTCAGTTATTAGGGGTTTGGGAGTGGGTATAGAAACAGAGATGAACCATGAGACACTATATAAATTGACAGCGAAAGAAATAATTGTTTAATGGTTATGTTCACAAAGTAACTAATATAAGTACATCCTAAAATGGAGAAAAGTTGTGAGAGTGAAGGAAATGGTATAAGATATTAACCTTCCTAGAAAGTGTCTGAATATTATTTGAGAACAATGGAAACTCCACAATAGGCAGATGAGGTAGGGCACTGGTGGTGATCATGGAATGCAGGATGATTAGGCAGCATGTGGAGAAGATGCCTGGAGTGTGTAGGAGATGATGATTTTCCCGGCACACTTATGTACTTTTTCATTTTTTACTACGTATGCATATTAAGTTGATAAATATGAAGATGTGATGAATTTAAAATGTATCTCATGAAAATAATTGTATTCCCACGGCACTCCTCACACTTTTAAACATTTGGGCTCCCTGATAGTTACCCGTTATAGTTATGAAACTATTCAACACCATCCAAGCTACTTTGTAGCAATGATTCCAAATTCCTTTGCCATAAAACCCTCTCTAACTGAATATAGTCATTCTGAACCCTCACATCCTGGAAGGATTATAACAAGCATCACTGGCCTGAATCCTTGAAAAGATAACTAACAAAAATTGGAATAACTGTTTCTGCTCATGTGACAGCCTCCCAAAATGATTAATGATTTAGAAAAGTCACTCTACTGTTGTACTTCTAAGAGTCAAATCTTCTCCACTGCAGGGGTCATAGTCAGGCTATTTTGCATTACCTTCACATGGACCCAGTCACTACAGTTGAATGATAATTTTTTAAGTATCCACCATGAAGGCTAACACAATGTGGGCATAGGACTTGTAAAATGGAACCAATATATCACAGAAATATCACCAATGTGGCTAAGTGTTTATCTTAACTGTACTCTTCCTTGGTCTGAGCCATTCCCAAATAGCTTCCAAGAAATAGTAGGTGCACATGGAAACTACATCAAATGCCAAAAGAACATGCCATATTGCCTTATTTAAACAGCCCCAGAGGGAGGCAAGAGAAAATTCATTGACTGGAATTAATTTGGACAATTCAACTATCCTGATCCTCCAAATGCAATAAACAGATATAAATCTGGGTATGTTGGGAAACAGCATTACACCTTCTAAACATGTGGAAAGAAGTGACAATTAGAGTTAAGAAGCTCTGGCTCTGGCAATGCCTGCAGGCCTGCTTTAGGGGACAGGAATCCCACTGCCCAACGCTGCCCCAAGATACAACTAAACCCCAAAAGAAGCCAGATGAGGAGTTAAAAGATGTCTATGTTTCCCAGTAGTTAAAGTTACTCATGATACTCTTGGGGACTTCCTGTGGAATCAAGGTGACCTTGAGGAAAGCAGAAGCAAGACAGAGGCAGGGAATTCTTGCTGTAGCCCTGCACAGCTCCATCTCACCATCCTGTCCTCACCTGTGTTTAGGGGTTGAGTGATATTTGAGTTGGACACTGCCTAGGAGTGAAATTCACCATAGAACTTTCTGAAACTATTTAGACTATGTGAGCACCTTTCACCTCTCATAATGATCCCTTTGCTGGAGCAACCTCATCATCAGCTCATATTCCATACCCATCTGACCACAGAAGATACACATATATAATTTATAATATGAAGCTCAAATGTTACCTTCTATTAAAATGTTTTCCTTAAACTGTCACAGGTGAAGAAAATCTTGTACTCTTGGAGCATTCCTGGGTGTATATTTCAAACTATCTTCTCTAGGCCTGAGTCCCTCTCTTGAAGGCAGGATCTTTATATTCCCAATGGTAGAGCATCACCAGGCACATATATACGCAGTGATTTTAGGTGAACTACTATCTGATAAATGAGGAGCTTGTGCTTCAGAAGATCCCCCATGTCAATTCTGACTGCCCCAGTAGCCATTATATGGGCTTATGGCAGAGCACAGCTGACTGTGTTGGTAATAATTTCTGTGCCTAACTCCTAGTGTGAATCAGACATCAGCCACATGGATTTGGTTTGAGCAAGAGATTCCAATCTGAGTTACACAACCAGATAAGAGTAGAGGTCATGCTGATGTGCTGTAGGTTGAATATTTGCTTTTATTCATATAGGTTCAAGAGTATGATGGATCCCTTCCATTGCTTCCCTTTGTTCATCATTGCTGGGAACCTCTTCCTGCCAGAAGATGAGCTGATTGATGATTGGTAGGAGATTGGTTGTTTATTTTTCATTCTACTTAAAAATGTGGTACACTAGGTGTTCATGCCCAGGAAGTCAAGAAGCTTTGGCACAGCAGAGAAACTGAGAGCTCTCTGGAGCACTGATAGTGCACTGTCTTCACCCATTTTCTTGACACTGACTAATCTGGAGGCTCCAACTTCAAAGAGTATAGCAGCAACTTCTGGCAAGTGCCATATGCTCCTTCAACCCATGTAGAAAAGAGGAAGTGGAGGTGGAAGAGATAGGTAAAAGATGAGAAGATGAAGGAGGGGCAATATTGCTTTAAAACAACCCTCTTTCACATTAACTAATCTAGATTTTATAAAGTGAGAATTAACTCACTCATTCAAGAAAGACATTAATCCATTCATGACAGCTCTATCCTCAGGGCCCAAACTTGCACTGGGATGCTGTTCCCAACACTGCTGCATTGAAGAATAAATGTTCCAATACGTGAATTTTGGGTACACACTTAAACCATAGCAGCACCTAAGTTTCTAATTCGGGGACAGGAGCTGTCTTTTTTCAATCACTTTTTCAGGAAAATCTGTTGTGGCAGTTAAAAAAATATGGCCCGAAATTATTGATGGTTCATGGAGCAAACCATGAGTTTTTCAAATAGCAAACTTAGAAAAGCATTTGTTTTGATGCCCAAATAACAACAACTGTGGTGGAGAGATGAAGACTGGATGTGCCATTGGCATTGTGGAGCAAGAATATATTTCCCTCTTTTTACCTCTCCCTCCATGTTGTCTTTTTCTGCTTCTGTTTCTCTGGTTCCATTCCTTCTGTGTTGCGTTAGAGCAGCTTCTCCCAAGAAGATAGTTCTTCATGCCACCTTTCATCTGGACTGTCTATTGGTCCAGGTGATTATGCTGGGCACCTTAGCTAGTATTTCTAAGCAGTTGCCCAAACAGGAATAGAGAAAGTTCCAACAGCACATGCTGGCCTTCCCTTTGAAAAATACTTAGTGATTCCTCTCCTGAGGAATGTGTTGTCTGGATCCTCACCTAAGTGACATGGGTTATTTAGGCTCACTGTTGCCCTCCATATCTCAATGCATCAGGATGTAATTAGTATGTAATTGTTGGGATGAAAACCAAAAAATGAGGAAGAAAGAAAAGAGAAGGACGACTCCCTCATTATTTCAAATTCTCTGCACTGCTCTCAGTTATGTAGTAGGTTACCCATTTCACTGCTGCTGCCACAATGTCTGTACATGCCTGGGAGTTACATAATTTCAAGCTACCTGTATTGCCAGGTCCTGTTAGGAACAGATGTTTACTTTATGCTGATACAATTTGAAAATCTAATTTCAATTTTAAGCACAGAGATGTATGTGAGTTAATAGCTTTGCAGTATTCAGCCTCCAAACAGAATGAGAAGATTGTTGTTCAGCCTTCATCACCTGTTGAGAAATCAGAGCATTTATATAAATTGGAAGCTCGCTTTACCTCAATTTTTTTCAGAAACTGCTTTCTTATTGGAGGATGTTTTTCTTAAATCCTGTTCATGTTCCTACGACTTTTTGTCCCTTCATCTGGGTGTGCTGTTTATTTGGGTATCACGAAGGGAAAATGAGGCAGAAACAGCCTTATCTTTGTATAAAAACAGGAGCTTGAAATTTAGTGTTCACCAGGGCTATGATAACTCTACCTTGGTGCTACTCTACTCTCTATCTGCTTGGTACTTAGTTTGCCCTGTTCCCGGCACACATATGTGCAGGCAACAGCTGGTAGCATTCCTCCATATCATGGTCATTTGGTCCTTTTCAATTTGCAACTCTCAGCTTTTAATGCAGGAGCAATAGAGGGAAGTGGAGTACAGGGAAAAGCTTGAGTTTTTGTTGGAAAGAGAGTATTACCTGTGCTTATGAACCCAGGCAGATTCTTCCCAGCAGGGCCCTACAATGAATGTGCACAGCAGGCTGCTACAATGCAAACCTACCCACATGCTGGATGTGGGCTCTCCTAACAGATGCTATCAAAAGGATGGGAGCTGCTTTAGATGGCAGCTGCTTCCCCATCCTGACTACTTCCTTTGACAAGTGTCAGAGCTGAGTTACACAGCCTTTCTTTGTGCATTCTGCTCATTCCTCCAATTTCCTTAATAGCTATTGTCCAAAGACACTGCTTGTCCAATATCTCCCTCTTTGTGTTGGCTTCCTGATACTCAAATGTCTTGTGAAGTAGTGAGATGGATAATGAGCATATCAAGGCTGTGGCCATCAGGTCCAATGGAGGATTCAGAAGAGTTGTTTGTGTGGAACTTGACTCAAGCTTGCCTGAAAGAATGAGAAAGAGGACAATTTTATTCCTCCTCTCCCACCCATCTTGACTGAAGGCTGCTTCTGGACCATCAAGTGCTGATTCCTGCTAATTGCCCCTACAGAGCCAAGGCTTAAGAATAAGCCCTTGGGAAAGAATCTTAGTCACAGTACAGTAGGACCCCAGGGGTGGGGTGAAAAACAGTGAATGTCAGGGATTATGTGTGGGTCTGTGAGAGCAGCTGGTACCAAGCTTTATTCCTTGGCAGCTCATTTCTGGGTCATTTTCAAAATGAAAGAAAAGCAATACATAAAGGATGCTGAGGTCTGATGTTATAAGTTATAGCACAAAGTCATCATATGTGTCCATCTGACTCCTGGTCCTTACAGCTGAAAATCTTCCAACAAATGTGGAGCTTACTGAGACCTTTCACTTACAAAATGAAGGATGGAGGGTCTAAGTATCCCAGTCCTTTTCTGGGAGAGAGGGCTGAAGTTTGAACTCTACACATTGTGCTTAGGCATTAGGTGATCTACCACTTGAGCCACATCTCCAGTATCCAGTGCCTTTACTGAGACATCTTCAACTTCCCATTGTGTAAAGAGTAAGTTTATGGGACAGATTCATAATAAACCCAGGTATCCATTAACTAAATTAGGGTGTATTTTGGTTTGAATGTCCCTACCAAAACTCCTGTTGAAATTTAATCCTCATTATGAGATAATAATGAGGTGAAAACTTAGTCTGATTGTTGTATTAAGATGAGACCTTTAGGAGATAATTAAGATTAGATGAAGTCATGAGAGTAGAGCCTCCATGATGTCATTGGTGACTTTCTAAGAAGAGGAAGAGAGTCACATAAGCAAGCATTCTGTATCTTACAATGTGGTATCCTGTGAGGCCTTAGGACTAGGTAAAATCCACATCAGTAAGTAGGTTCTAACAAGATGCAGCCCTTTGAACTTGTGTCTCTAGAACCATGAGAAGAATAAAACTTTATTTGTTATAAATTTCCCAATCTGAGGTAAACAGTTACAGCAATGGAAATCAGACTAAGTCATAGACCCTGAAGAGTGAATCAGCAGTGCTCAATGGAAACCTCCAAAGAATTGTAGGTCAAAGTCAAGGATAAATCATGGAAGTTACAGGTAAGAGCTTTGTTCCTGATGGCAGCTGTGCTACTGTGCCAATGGGTAGTCAAAGAGCCTATTGAATGTAAAACATCAAAGAGTGGGAAGGTAAACACAGTTGTCCCATACCCATGATCTGGACATATGTAGATGATTATGTGGACCCCACTGGAGCAGCATAACACATGGGGGAAATTTAGCAATGGTTGGATTGGCTCTGCTCCCTTAGCCTTGCACCAAACAACCATAGCCATTCCTAGACAGGAAGAAGTCTTTGTCCACCAAGGAACCAGCCAAGAATGGACATTATTAGATATTCATGTCTTACCCCCATAATTTGGAGCAGTTGCTCACCTGTCTCATCTGCATTAGTCTTTGGCACCCACTGTTTTGTCTGGGTTCTTGGTTCCAGGAAAATTCACAAATTATTGTGCATTCTCTGGTGCCCTGAACTGGCAATGATCCTAATCTTGGTCCTTCACATTGAGAACTCTACCAGTCAGGGACCTAGCCATTTTCCTTGCTCCCACCACTTCTGCTTTTTCAAACTGGTTTCAAGAACAACCCTCATCCCCCAAACTTACTTTGAGCTTGCATATGATTATGATGATCATATTACCTAGAATGTTCTCTAAACTTCCCTGGTATCTCTTCCTGTTCTTACCGAATAAAATTTTCAGATTTAGCCTGTTCTTTAAGTTACTACTCTTTTCAAGACAAGGAGTAAATACTTCAAAGCAGAAAAAAATAATACCTACTTGGTTTTAGGCTCCATGCATTGCAAACTCTGAGCTTATGACTTGGATACAAGTGCATAGTGGCAAGGTATCTCTAGGAAGAATAGGTAAGAATTTTTTTTAAAAAGATAGTACATAAAATGTGATGTCACCATGCAACAGAGTAATATACAGCCATAAAAAGGAAAGAAACTCTGTCACATACCACAATATTGTGAACATAGATGCATATGACTTTTTATTAAGATGTCAGATGTCAAAATGCCTTTTTGAAAAATTCAGTTCCAGTTATTTCTGCCTTTAAATGATATTACTTGCCATGAGCCTTAAAATATATTACAATCCATTGTCTACTGTGTCTATATTTGGGAAGATGTATAAAATGGGCACATAATTTGCATTCATGGGTTCCTGCAAAGATCAATATGGCAATGAAATTCCACGAAATAGTTTTAACCATGTTTATTGAAGATAACAACAAAAGCAACAAAAGAAGTTGGCACCTGGGTAATCACTTCCATTCCAGACTCAAGTGTAGGCCCTTTTCCTTATTTGAGCATCATGACCTCTCCATGAGGGGTTTACCAAGCTCTGCAGGAGGTTGATTAACTAATCTTCTCAGCTTCACCCAGAAAAATGCCTGTCACTCCTGGGTTCTAAGATTAGCATCACAGTGCTGCATCTGAGAAGAGCACAGGTACGGAGCAGGTGCAGAGGCAGCTCCCAGGAGCTTATCTGAAACTTGTGCTGTGCAGCACAGAGGGAATGCTGTGAGTTGTGAACTTTCCTCATCTCTGATACTGTAGGGAATGATAGGCCCTGCCTCTGTTGGTTCAGAAGAGTTTCAAATGGTGATCAGCTTGAATTGACTATATAGACCATCTGGCTGCTTCCCTTGGCTATATAAAACCAAGTGGGATAGTACTTAAGAAATAAAAACACATTTAATGTAGGAATGATTCAAGAAAGAAGAAGGCTCAGGACAGAACTGGGCTCCATTCCACACAGAATTGATCTACAATTCTTTGGAGGTTTCCATTGAGCACTGCTGATTCACTCTTCAAGGTCTATGACTTAGTCTGATTTCCATTGCTGTAACTGTGTACCTCAAATTGGGAAATTTATAAAGAATAAAGTTTTATTCTTCTCATGGTTCTAGAGACACAATTCAAAGGGTTGCATCTGGTTGGAAGCTTCTTACTGATGCAGATTTTACCTAGTCCTAAGGCCTCACAGGACAGCACATTGTGAGAAAGGGAATCCTTGGCTGATGTTGACTCTTTGTCTTATTAGAAAGTCACCAATGACATCATGGAGGCCCTACTCTCATGATTCACAGGGCGTACATTTTCCTCATACTGACTTTCTTCTTTGCTATGTGGAGGATACTGGGAGCTCAGAATCCCTCTGCATAAAGAAAAATGGCTTTCAACGATGGAATCTGCAGGAAGGACTGAAAAATAGTCCTTGTGTCCTGACAGTGTAAATTACTTTACAATCAGCCAACTAGTAACAAGTAAGTTTCTGAAAAACTGACATTTATCTGTCCAGATTAGAGACTTAACTATGATTGGAAATACAGACAGAAGGGTCTGGTTTCTGCTGTCATCTGGCATTACACATCCAACATTAAGGAAACTCATCACAGGCTGTCAGATGTGCTATGAATAGTAACAACACTTTCAGCAGATCATGTTAATATTGACCATGAGTTTGACATTGCCCAAGCACTTGATATTCATTAATTCACAGAATCCTCCCAACAATAAGCTTTATCATTGTTTCTACATTACAGATGAGGACATTCTGTCACAGACATGGTGAGCCCTTTGCCAGAGTCACATGTTAATAAGTCACACAGTGAGGATTGTATGCACATTTGGGCTCTAGTGACCTGTCAATGATAGAGGAATGGAAATTAGCTATCTCATCTGTTCACTCTGGACTCCATTCCAGCCAGATTTGAGTGTCCACAACCAAGCAGATGACATTTCTCTTTTCAAGGTCACTGTGTCCTCCACGTTACTGAGTCAAGGGTCAGTGCTCAGCCTTCATCTCCCTGAATGAAGTAGCCACATCCCACACACTTTGTTTCTTGAAGCTCCATCTAGTCTGTCCTTGGCTCTCCAGCTTCTAGTGGTTCACTCCCTGTCTGTTTCAAACTCTATTCTTCTAGGCCCCTCAACTTCTGGGCCTTGCCCAGCTCAGACTCAACCCTTGGACCTCTTTTCCTTCATATGTAGCTCACTCCCTCCATGAGCTCACTACCTCTTGTGAATTCAGAAAATCTCCATAGTGACAACTCTATTTCTTCATGTTGTGTTTCCAGTTCTGCTTCAGCTCTGAAGGACTGCAGCCTCTGACTGCAATCTCAGACTTCCCAGTTCAGTGTCTAGTAGACTGCTTCCACAGTACATGTCCAAAACAGAGCTCCTCTTACTACAATATGCCCAGCCCTGTGATCTGCTCTTCCCCTGTTTGTCCCCATCTTAACAGTCCTTTTGGTTTTCCAGGCTGAGACATTTGGAGTCAGTCTTGAGTACTCTCTTTATCTTCCACCACAGCACTCCTTATAAGACATGTGCAGAATCTGTCCATTCTGAGCTGCCTGTTGGCACCTATCCAGCCCACACCTCCAGGATGGCTTCTTCCAGGGCCAGGTCTCCCTGTTTCTGTCATGATAAAATATATGTCTTATGGGTTCAACCTGAAGGATCCTACAGTGCTACTCCTGTTCACCACTATTTCATGCCTTATTCTAAGAATTTCCCCTCATTCACCCCAGTCTGCTACCCAGGCCAGGCTCCTACCTATTGACCTTCCATCATGCCAGGCTTCAGTTTCAGGGCCACTGCACATGTTACTCCCAATGCCTGAAATGTTCTCTCCCCTGCTACTTGCCACCATATTTCTGCTACATCCAATCTACTCCCACCCCTCGAGTTGGCATCCTCTCAGCAAGACCTCATCCAGTTCCCTATTCCATATGTGGGGCAGCACCCAGGCTATTCTCCCTCACCTTAATTTCCTTTTTTCAATGGGAACTGTCATAATAGACACTGATTATTGATTTTGTCCATTGTCCTCTTGCTAGGGTGGAAGTTAAGGTAGGCAGGAGTTTCTCTTTATTCCATTCGACATCCTTCACCTAGAATTGTGTTTTACACACAGAAGTCACTTCATAATGAATGCTGGTTGAATGGTTAAATGAAATGTGAAAAACAGTCGTGTCTTTTTCAGTTTTCACAATCTGCCCATGCACCTGGCTACCATTCCTGAATATAGAAGGGAAGGCGAAGGCAAACACTATCAGTTCAAGAAAAACATGTGTTCTGTTTCTTTTTCATTTACTGTAGTTGCTTATTATTCCCTAAATTTACTAAGGTAGCATGTTTCTTTAAGCAATATCACATCCTTCACACATTGTATGTTATGTAGGAAGCAGTTTTGAAGACTGGCAATGCCTAGTCTCCTGTGGCCTAATGGACTTTTAATATGAACTCTCATTTCTTGCTGTAATTCACAATTTAGTGTATTCTTCCCTTGCAAATCATTTGAGAACTGCATTGGGGTAACTGTGTAGCACAGCACCAATGCCTTTGGCATCAAGACTCAGTTTGTTCATAAAATGAAACACTTAGCCCTCTAAAGGTCATACCTGGAAACTTAGAACTGGTAGTTTGATGTTTGTCAATGAATGCTTAATTCTACTAAATCTCTGACCCTATCAGATGAGTCCTGAACCAAACTCTAAATTCAATTTGACTGGTTTCAGAGTTTCTCATGGGCTGTCCTCTTGCCTTCAGTTGTGATTGCTCTACAGGCACCACTTAACCTGAGTAGTTGAACTACAGATACTGGCTGGATAAAATGAAATTTTCACTCCTTGTCCTATGTGTCTGTATCCAAACATGTGCTACTGGAATAAGTTCATATTTAAGAATATTTTTTAAAGAATGAATTTTAGTTTCTCCTTCATTCTTTGATATTTTGTACAGATGAGTGGTCCTGGGGATTTCAAAGAAAATTCATGAAGGCTTTGAAAGAATTTACTATAACCTTATTTTTGGTTCTTAATCTAAAAATAACAAAGGAATAAGTTTTAATAATATTTCTACTTTTATTTTTGGCAGGGCTTGGGGATTAGATTGAGGACTTTGCACATGATAGGCAAATGCATTATGACTGAGCTACACTCCAGCCAATGCTTTAGTAATGTTCATTTAAAATATAGGCCAACACTTGGGTCCTCATTTCGTTTACGTGTTGGTTGGACATTGGCTGTTTCTTTTGTCATGAAAGAACTCAAGGCATCCTAAGAGAAGTATGGATACAGGGAACAGTTCAGGAGGCTGAAATACACACTGTTTATATGTACTAATATTCACATGCATTTGTGCTATGTGGGGTAAATGACGTGTTCAACAAGTTTACCAGGATTCTATACCTGTGTGTGATCTGTGATGTGTCTTCTGGATCTGTGTTGAAATTCAATTATGGGAAAGACTAGGGTAAGAACTAGAAAATTGGGTATATTACATATGTGTGTCTGTGTGATCTGGGATGTGTGTGTACATGTGTAATTGCTGGGTATGTGTGTGATATATGATGTATGTCTCAGTGTGTGACTTGTGGTATGTACATGGGTTCTGTGTGAGAGGGTGCCCCTATTGGTGGCAATTGTGGGGAAGATGGGATTTTAGAAATGGGTTCTATTAACATCAGTTATTCATATGCCAGTGGAAGGATTTGGATATGTCTGAAGAGGTCATGGTTTGAGTAAGGCAGAAATTAGATCAAACTGATATTCAGAATAGCTAATGGGGAATGGATGGGACATACAATGGAGAGGAGCAGGCTGGCAGCAGTCTATGGTAAACACTGAAGTAATATAACAGGGCTGAATATTGCAGTGGGACGAATCATATCCACTGGGAACTGGTGTACTAATGGTGATGGCTCCTATTCATTTCTGCTAGGATCAACACCATAGAGTGGTCCTGTACCCACAGGCTCCATTGGGCCTTTGGACTTATTTGGCCAATGCAACAACAGAAATTCTGATAGGACTTGAAGAGTAATTGAACATTGGGGCTTGCCCTGCTTTACTGTTCTGTTTTTCCTCACATCATCATGTGAAAAAGCATGTTAAACCTCTTGAACAAAGAAAGATCATGTGGCCTACTGATTTCCAATAGCCACTGCCCAGCAGTAACCAGAAGCAGAGATGTTGGGCTAAATGTCTGCTCATAGCAGGTGAATGAGTGGCCCAAGTTGAGGCCAGCAGAAGCACTGCTTAGCTGAGCCCAGGCCTGATTGCCAGTTTACAGAATCTTGAGTCATCAAAGAAAATAGCTATTTATTTAAGCCTTTGAATTTGGGGTTCAACTTAAACTAATTGATATCCAGGAGATACTGCACAAAGGCCAACCATCTGCCTGTCTTGTGGGACGTTGGATACCACATGCCACTGAGACATTAATCATGGAGGATCCCTATGCTCTTGTACCTGGGCTTTCTGAATCTATCAAGGCCACTAGTGAGAGATGAGAATGAGAGTAAAGACCCAGGCTTTAACCTCATGAAATGACCAGGACAATTTCTGTTGGGAGTGCCTTATTGAGCATGAGGGTGCAGGGCCTCTGTTGTCAAGTCAGGTGCCCTGACATGGTTGGGAAAAAAAGTGAGCAGTTTAAGTACTTAAGCATGAATCTTGTTCATGGGATCACTCTTATTGTGATGTTGTAAATGTAGGACAGGACAGATAGAGCAGAGAGCTGTGGTTGGTGAGATGCCAACTCTGGTGATTCAGAGCATTTGGAAAGTTTGTTGAAAGATATTTTTACTAGTCACCTTGTAGTAGAAGTTATATATTTTCAAAGAGGCAAATGAAACACAAACATGAGGACATCAGATTAAGGACCCACCTCTGTCATAGTAATCACAAACCAGGTTAGGTAATAAGAGAGGCAGAGTTATCATGAGTGACATGGATGTGGCCTTAATCACATCAGTTTCACTGTTGGCATTACCAGGCTATGGGAAGAAGTCATGGAAGGACATTGCCTCTGTGGCTAGTCAGGGAAGACTAGGAAGGATATTAAGAAATGAAACTGGAAGACAGCAGATAGAAAATGGAGTCTCCAAGCACAAGTTCAAAGCTATGTGCATCCCTCACTGCCCACGACTCAATATCATGAACCATCTTGAGAAGTCTGGGCCTCTGTCAGGGGCCATGCACCTGCACTGCCATCTGGGACCACACCCTGGCAAGTGCTCCTTCATGGAGGGAGCAGGATGTAGAAGCTCAGACAGACCTGGGCCCTGAAGCCATCTTCCAGGCAGCTGCCTCTACCCTGTGTCTCCAGGTCTTCTGTATTCAGTCTCAGTCTAGCTCTGTATTAGTAGGAGGTAGTGATGGCTTCTCCACTTACTGTAGTTCCTTCAGTGGCTCAGGATGACTGGTCAGTGTGCTGGGCTTGGAACAATGGCAGTACAGTCTGTTTCAAAGGCCTGAACCGACAAAGGACCTAATTTATTTGAATGAGCCTCTTTGGAACCCACGTCTCCAGTAAAACTCAATCTTTCGGCTTTGTGTTCATCTTTGCACAGCCCAGCTATAGCAAGAATCCTCCTAAGTCAGTTTAGTGAGTACCTCCTTGATAGCTGGTCCTTCTCCATGGCTAAGCGACTTACTCTTGCGAGGCAATGTCTGATCCCTGGCCTACTTCCAGCAAGATTCTTATCAGGTTGGTTTAGTAGGATTCCCCAGCAAATCTTTGATGTGGGCCAATGGGTGGTCAGTGTGCCTATTGAATGTAAAACATCAGAGAGAGAGAAATGAAACACAGGCATCCCATATCCATGATTCTGACATTTGTAGAATCCAATGTGGAACCCTCTGCAGCAGCATAGTGCATGGGGGAAGCTTAGTAATGGTTGGTTTTGCTCTGCTCCCTTAGTCTGGCACCAAACATCCATAGTCATTCCTAGCCAGGAGCAAGTCCTTGTCCACCAAGGAGCCAGCCAAGAATGCACATTATTAGATATTCATGTCTCACACCCATCATTTGGGAGCAGTTGCTCACCTGTCTCAGCTGCCTGAGTCTTTGGCTACCATTGTTTTGTCTGGGTTTTTGGTTCCAGGCAAATTCACAAATTGTTGTGCATTCTCTGGTGCCCTGAACAGGAAATGATCCTAATCTTGGTGCTTCACATTGAGAACTCTACCAGCCAGGGACCTAGCCATTTTCCTTGCTCCCACCTGTTCTACTTTTTCTTCCGGGTTCAAAAATACCCCTCATCCCCCAAACTTACATTGAGCTTTCATATCATTATAATGATAATAATGCCTCAAATATTTGCTAAACTTCCCTGATGTCTCTTTTATCTTATAGAATAAAATTTTCAGATTTAGCTTGTTCTTTAAGTTGCTGCTTTTTGCAAGGCAAGGAGTAAATACTTCAAAGCAGAAAAAATAACACCTACTTTGTTTTAGGGTCCACTCATTGCAAACCCTGAGATAACGACTTGGATATTGGCACATAGTGGCAAAGAATCTCTAGGAAGAATAGGTAAGAATATTTTCCAAAAAATAGTATATAAAATGTGACGTTTCCATGCTACAGAAGAATATGCAGCTTTGAAAAGGAAAGAAATTCTGTCACATGCCACAGTATGGTGAACCTTGAGGACTTGAAGCTTAGTGAAATAAGCCATGTGAAAAGGACAAATACAACATGACTTCCTTCACATGAAGACCCTTTAAGAGGAAAATTGATAGAGACAGAAAGTTGAATGATGCTTGCCAGATATTGGAGATGGGTATATAGTGTTTCATGGGTATGGATAGTTTAAGTTTGGGATTATGAAATGTTCTCGGGGTAAAGATCAGTAACAATTTCACACCAATGTGAACATGCCCAATGCTGCAGAACTATAAACACAAAAACAGTTCAGGAAGCACAGGTTATGTACTGTTTATTTTATCACAATTGAACAGAGAAAAAGGACACTGATTGAATCAGAAGGAGATGAGTCATTTCATAAAAGTTAGATGTGAATTAAAAACGTGGGTCAATCTGCAAAAGGAAAGTGGGGCTGACCACAACTTTCACATGTTTTACGTGTAAAAAAAGTTCACAAAACAAAATAGATGGTTGCTAATGAGATGTTCTCTCATACTCTCCCATCAAAGTTGAGTCATTTAGCAGCCATAAAATGGCAGGGGGTAGTTACATTAATTTCTGCAAAATGAGTAAGCAAGCTTTTATATGAGTCTGCAACATAAATAATAGATATTTCTCTCCCAAGATGACCTCAGTTTAAAAAAATTAACACACAGGTAATATACAAGCCCTTTCTACAGATGGCCATCTGAGCTCTGGAACTCTAACATAATCAGATGGGCATTAGTTCTGCACTTTTACCATCATCCTAACACTAAGTGGTTGAGCCACACAGAAAGCAAGGATCAAAGGCTTATTGTGATTCTGTGAGAGAAAAAAGGGGCACCATGGAAGGATTTCATTACAGAAAAGTGTCTGGTAAAGATGAACCAATTTGGGTTGTAATACACATGTGCATGGAAGCAATGTTAGGAATCTCTCTGTATAGCTATCCTATCTCAAACTATCAAAAACACTATGTCTTTCTTATTATTGCTTACATCTTCTCTTCAACAAAGTTGGTGAAGAGGGCACATGGGTGAGAGGAAGAGGGAGCAGGCGGGTGGCAGCGGGGAGAGATGTCCCAAACAATGTATGAACATATGAATAAATAAACCCCAAAAAAGAGAAAAGTCCTGAAGGATCTTTGGTATGTGAGAAGTCCTTGTGATGTTGCTCAGCTCTCCAACTAGTGTTCTTCTACATCTAAAAGATGACTATAGAAAACAAAGTGTTAAAGTAATTAAGGAATAAAAACACATTTGATGTAGGAATTATTCAAGAAAGAAGAAGCCTCAGGACAGAACTGGGCCTATTCCACAGATAACAATGACAAGTGTGGATTTTCCCAAGGTGCAGAACCAGGGCAGAGAATGTGGAATTACTGAGAGGAAACATCAGAGATTTGTGCGGGAATCATACTAAACCAACTTGATAGGAATCTTGCTAAAGGCAGGCCAGGGATCAGACATTGGCTCACAAGAGTAAGTCATTTAGCCATGGAGAAGGACAAGATATCAGGGCGGTTCTCACTAAACTGACTTAGGAGGATTCTTGCTATAGCTGGGCTGTGCAAAGAAGAACACAAAGCCCAAAATTGAGTTCTACTGGATAATTGGGTTCCAAAGAGGCTCATTAAAGTAGTCCAGAGAGAATCTCTGTTACTTCATCCTGTGTATAGGCAACTAAACTAGGTCCTTTGTCAGTTCAGGTCTAAGGAGCGCACTGTGTTGTCATTGTTCCAGGCCCACCACACTGACCAGTCATCCTGAGCCACTGAAGGAACTACAGTAAGTGGAGAAGCCATTACTACCTCCTACTCATAAAGAGGTAGACCAAGACCGAATGCAGGAGACCTGGAGACCCAGGGCAGAAGCAGCTGCCTGGAAGATTCTACATTGACTGTTAGGGCACGGTCCTACTTCCAGGTATCAAAATCTCTATCATTGTTTTGCCGTGGTATAACAAATCATTCCCAAACCTGTAAGCTTGAAATAATAAATAGCTTCTGATCACCAGAAACGTGGGAAGGATTTATGTGTGTTTCCAACACAGGATTTCTCATTAGACTGCAATTAAGAATGGTTTAGCCACAGACAAATGGCATTATACAATTGCTTGGGTTTTAATCAGCAATTGTATTACATATTTGAATTTACTGTGGCTTTTGAATCATTGGAGAACTTTCCTCAGTAAATCTCAACTGCTTTTAGATGTTTAATGAAGATATTTGGAGACTAAGAACCAATGGATTTTACCAGAACATCCTGGACAAATGTTTTCATTCTTCACCAGATACAAAAATAAATAATAATTGTATATACATACATGCATATGTGTAATATACAGACATATCCACATATGCCCATATATATATATATATATATATAAAATTATGGAAAGTTCATGGAGTATATCTGACTAGAGTCAAAGGAAAATATGCACAAGGTGAAGGAATTCTAAACTTGTCACCATGCTAGTGTCAGATGAACTACAATTTATGCAGATGATGGTGGGATAACCACTCAAGAACTTGAAAAGCTTCACTAGGCTTCAGATCCTATCTAGGATTCAGGTACGAAAAAGAGTTGTTCAGCACTCCGTATTCAGGTGCAAGACTGCCACATTTCTAAGTGAGTTAAGTCTACTTTCTTAATTAATTTTCACTGTGGCCACCAATGAACTCCCCTTACTGGGGAACATGGGAAAAGTGATGCAGGATAGGGAGGGATGCTCAGCACAGTGTTCAGAAATACCACCACACCTCCTTGGATTGCATTATAGGTACAGAGTTATAATCAGAGATGTCACATACCAGTCAAGTTTACCATGATTTACTGCAGTGATAATGCTTCAGTATTACTACGAATACCATATGTCAGATAGATAAACAGAAGTTGGATGTGGTAAACAATTTGGTCTACTGAGTTGGAAATCTAGAAATTCCAATGATAAGACTCCTACTTTTTGCACAATGACTGTCTAGTTATGAAAAAACATAGCAAAATCGGAGCATAAAGAGTACAGAATACAAAATATTTCACTGAATACACTGGAGAAAATAGGAGAACAAAGTTTTCAATTGCTTTCAAAGTCACTGCTAGACACTGGTTATGACTCAGGGAGTGGTGTGGTTACCATGTTGAGGACTTAGCCATCTGGTACCACAGGTCCTCCCACTGCTGCTTTATTATTAACCTTAAATTTCAACCCTGCATAGTTCAGGCAACAATCTGATCACTATAGACCCACCACCACATATAGAAATTTCTTGCCCCCTTGAATTGAGTTAAACAGTAAGTCATTACTGATGCTTTCAAAGTTCATATGCAGGTATTTTGTCATCCCATTAAATGTCTAGTTTCCAGGGGAAGACATGTCTAATGCCTACATTTCTCTGGAGCTAATGTAATTAAAACAGAGCCTAGAATAAAGTAGGTATTGACAAGAGCTCAGCTGTCACTGGGTGACTACATGTTGCATGAACCCAACACTTCTCCCAAAGTGAAGTATCCAGGTTAACATGACCAGGACAAGAACTACCATGCTTTCTTACCCAGAATGGCACAGAAGTGCACATTACACAGAAGGGCACATCTCTGACCCAGAGTTCTCAGCCCTAATGAGATTAAAAGGTGGTTCTAAAAGTTAAGATTAAGGACACTCAAGGTTGAAATAGCAGGAATCCATATCTACTTAATTAGAAGAAGAAATATTCCTGACATCCCTCCAGCATGACACAATTCACAACAACTACCAACTCTTATTTTTTTCTCCTCCAGTCTAATTTTTTCTCCTATAGCCTAGACCATTGTTTACCAACTTGAGTAGGGCAGATATGCTAGGGCAACAAACAAGAAAAAAAGGAAGAAAACAATAAGATCAGGACTTAGAATAAGACCAGTTGTCTTCTCACTGAGTCATGGACTGAAAGACATGTCAGACACCGCTGAGGACAAAGTGCCCTTCTCTGGAGCTTGGACATGAGAACTTGTGTGAAAGGTCAGGCTTGAGTATCACTGGAAGACAATTCCATGGCCACAGCCCAAATGGAGGATTCATACATCATCGCATAAAAGTTCATTCCTGCAGCCAACTAAATGTTATATGCATGAGTGAGGCAATTAGTGAGGGCATCTGTCCTGTCTCTTGTGAGAAAGAAAGAGAATTGACAGCTTCAGAAGCCAGGGGCCTCTGGGTACAAATCTTTTTTCAATTGTCCAGAAAGGTTAGAGTTGGGCCTGAAGCCCAGAAAATTGACCTCTGGGAGAAAGAATGAGGTTTCTGAGCAACCTGTGAGCATTTAAATAAATTATGCTCAAAAGAAAGTAAAGGGTACATTAGACAGAGAAGCATTAATTATCTATTTGGAGAATGATGTATTTGACAAGATGTTAAAATTTGATAAGACAAACACAGGAGATACCAGGAAGATTTTAGGACCCAGTGTCTTTTTCTCCCTTGATCTCTATTTCAATATGCATGTAATGTATATACACACAATAATGGATATTTTAAAAATGTAAATCTGGGAGTAAAGTATCATAGTCTACTTTATGCTTTCTGGCAGAATACTTATGAGACTATAGGCAAGTGAAATACCTTTGTAGATCTCAATTTTCTCCTCTACAAAATGAATAGGTTAATCTAGATAAACTTTTATTTTTTATCCACTTAACAAGAAGAGAGTGGATGACTCCTCAATTCAAGCCTTTCTCTATCCACTAAGGATTAAACATTAAAATATATATATACTAATCTTGCCTTAGAATCTAGCAAAATGAATATTAAAATATGATCAATGAGTCAATGCACAAAGAAGACATAATGTTAAATGTCTTCATAAGAAACAACAGTGCTTCAAAGCTTGAAACAAAAACTAATAAAAATGAATAGAGAAATACACAAACTTCATTTCAGTGAAGATTTCAATAATAAGTGACAGAGTATAGACAGAAAATTAGCAATGATATAGAAGGCCTGAGCAGCAAATCAAAAAACATCTAGTATGTATGTGTGTACAACAGAAATACATTACATACATATAGGTATGTGTGTATATTTATAATAAAGGAATTACAGAAAGAACAGTCCACTCCATAGAACTTAAGAATGCATAAATTTTCAAGAAGCAAGATAATTATTTTCAGAATACATAATTTTTCAAGAGCCAATGTAATATTTTCCAAGGAGAATATATACCTTATATCCTGGGCAACCCAATTAAAAACATTAGTTATCTCAGTACACACACACACACACACAAACACACCCTTTTAGAAGATAAGAGAATGAACCAAGATATCATTAACTGAAAAAAAAACAAGCAGACATCCAAATACTTGAACATTAAAAAACAGTTTGCAACATTCTAGGAGGAAACCTTAAAGAAAAGGCAAAAACATATAACTGAGTAAAATAGAAATGCACCATATCAAAAAAATGGAAGAGTTAAACCAGTGCTAACAGGGTATGAAGAGCTTATATTAGAGAATAAATAAGATCTCACATCCATAATATAATTTCACATCTACAGGAATTAGTAAGATGAATCTAAGGAAACAGGGAAAGTGGCACAGGACACACTCTCTTGCTCTAACACTATAAATGAGAAGAGACAGGGTAACAAAGGAGACTATATTAAAAGACAGAATGAGTGGAAGAGCACCAGGAACTAGGGGGTAAATAAAGAATAGTGCAGCTGAAAAGTATGGAGTAACAGGAAGGGCACAGAGTAAATTATGAAACAGTCTGCAGCTCAAGTCACAGCTACACTAGAGGAAGGAGAAGCCAAAATCTCCACCATAAAGTAAGCTCAGCAGCCTTGGTGACAGACTGACAGTCCTATCTATAGGACAAGCCCATACCTCCATCAAAAATTAAACCCAGTACAGGAATTTCATGAGACAGTGACTAACATCAGAAGAAAGACATTCTTTTCTATCATATCTTAGAGATCCATAGGAAGGTACCATTGTAAAAGATGGCTTACTGTTTGAGACTGAGCTACCCAGAGGACATGGAACAAGGAACAACCACGACTCAGGGAGTCTTGGGACAACCGGTCACAGTGACTGGGAAGGATACAACTATGAGGGGTGGTCATGGAGAGCGAGAGGGCCTGACTTGGAAAAGCTGAGAAATTTAACCAGCTGGGAGCTTGGCGAGTGAGGACTACAGAACTTAGTGGTTCCACTCCCTGAATATAGCATGTGCAAGTTCTCTTACCTGAGGATTGCTGTGGAATCAAACCATGGAGGCTTTGGCTGGCACAGTACTTAACTTATATTAGCTGCTGGCTGACTGTGGGGGAGTGCTCTCACGTGGCCTTTGATACTGAACTATTCTGGGGACTTGAAAAGAAGTTTCACCCTCCCACAGGGGGCTGAACTTTTGGGAAGGGAAACTTGCAAGCTGAGTGCCTAAATCCCTTTGTTTTCCATCACAAGTGCACAACTCAGTGCTCAGTTTTCTCCCCCCAATATCTGTATGCTTTCAAGGGACAGCCCTAGACTTGACCACTTACTGCTCATGAGAGCACAAGCTGGGGGGCCTGTAGGACATCAGAATACAAAGCTCCATGTGGCCATCAGCAGTTTCTACTATACAAAAAGGTGAAATCAGCACATATATTTACAACTGACCCTTGAATGGCTCTGCCATCAACCCACATATGGCACCAACCTATAATAGAGGCACTACAAGATATTCCAACTAGTTTTCCTCTATCTGAGTGATGCTGGAGATCTGGCATGGAGGTTTGGTCTTGCAGGCAAAACTTTAGCTACTGAATTATTTCCCAATGCAGTGGTGAGAAATTACACCTCTAACTTACCACCACATAGTCCTGCTTGAACGTTGAAATTGTGCCTGCAGAAAAACTACAGATAATTCAAACTTTGAACCAATGATGTGACCATTAAAAAACAAGGCCCTATGACTCCACCAAAAATTGGCCTAATGTGATTTCCCTCTAAAATTTACTGAGTATATATTTGTGTTGCATATTTATTTGGGTGACAGAGACATGTCCTCAACCTTAAATGGTTCTCAGTTTGCTACGAATAGTGAGAGCTAGACAGTCCATCAGAAATCAGAGAAGAAAACAGGGTACTAGAGAGCACAGTGAAGTCCAAACCTTCAGAGGGCTGAGGAGGTGGACAGGCTGCCCATACCACCATAGTCCTGACCACATTGGTTAGCCCCCCTGCCTTGAGCACCTGCATTAACTTACCTGAGCAAGAGGCACAGATAAGTGGTAGAGGCAACAACAGCTTTCAAGCAGTAACTGATTCAGTGACATGTGTCACACAGTCTCCTGGAAGATTCCAGCAGGATTGAACCTCAGTTGTCTAAAACAATTGCTATAGATGATTCACACACCATGTGTTGACAGTTTCTTCTCTATTTCTTTCACTTTCCCAATAGTGTTTCCAGGACTACCTCCCAAATAAATCCATTTGAACACACACCCTTGTCTCATGTCTCCTTGCAGGAAGCCCAAACTACACTGTCAGTTCATGGAGAATGTAATATATGTTGAATCACAGAATATGAAGAGGAATCTATGAGATGATATAAGAAGAGGGGAATTCCAAACTGAAGGAAAATCAGGGCCCAAGCACACAAGTGTGAATCAGAGTCGCATTCCATATGAGAGGACAGTGACACTTGAGTTTTAAAGAGTCCCATCTTCTGAACTCTAGCTCAAGCAGCTCACCTGTGACCCACACAGCATATTGTCTCTAGAGCATCCAAAGAATTTTGGAGTCTACAGAGAGAGAGGGACATTGACTCTCATATCAGGAACATGATCGTTGGACCCAGAAGAAATGTGCTAACATCCTTGTTCTACCATTTACATGTGTGTAATGTTGAGCAATTTTCCTAGCAAATCTGTGGCTCCTTTTCCTCATCTGAAAAATACAGAGAGAACTGTCCACCTAATTTTACCAGGTAGGAGTCTGTAGTTTCTGCTGGCAGCACAAGTCCACAAGGCAAGGAGAATTAGAACTTGGAGCCCACTTTGTCCTGTTCATCTTTTCTCTTACCTGACATTTTTCACATAGGGGTCCTAAAAGCATATTGAGTATGATGAAATGAAGGATCTTAAATATTAAATCTTTGGGTAGTAAAGCATCATCCATGCATGATCGCTTACACTTCTCACCCTTTCAAACAGCAAGTTCACCTAGATGCTTGATGACCATCTTGCCATGCCTGACATTGGAACCTCCACCACCATGCAATAGTGTTACAGGCTGGAAATCTAGGCTTTAATATGTGGGATTTGGGGGACATTTCAGATTCAAACAAAACACCCTTCTGATCTATATTAGTTTGTGAGTATGTGGTGTGTCTGTTATGTGTGAGTGTGTGTGTATGTGTGTGCGTGTGTGTGTGTGTGTGTGTGTGTGTGTGTGTTTGGCTATGTGTATAGTAAAGCGTGTGGGTATAGTTATATATGATTAAGTGTGTGTAGTTATGTGAGATTGTGTTTGTGATTATATGTGTGTGGTTGGAGAATGACCAGGTACCAGTCCCTCTACAGGAGTCTGAGAGGTGCTACTGCTAGTGTGCTGGGGAGCCCGGCTATCCCTTGCTTGGCAGCTCCTGCATGCTCTACAGCATTTATCTCTTTGCCTTTCTCAGGGGCTCTGGCTGAGCCATTTGATTTTCCTTCTGGTCTTCAGGGGTCCAGCAGCCCCTGAAGGATTTCCCCAGAAGAACTTCCTGCTGCACACACCCTCTCTTCCTGAGATGCCCAGGCCCAGAAAAGAGGGTAGACTGCCTATCACCTCTCTCTATGTGCCTCAATGTGCTTTCTTGCTCCTTAGACATGGTACATTGTCTACCTGCTCATTGCTGAGGTTCAGCCCACAGAACAGGGTTTAATAAGTCACTATTGGAACAAAGAAGCCTATCCTCCTGCCAGCCTCATGAAGCAGGTGAGTAGATGACAAGAAGCATTGGGGTAGAATTACAGTGCAGGCTATCAGACTCCCTATGGGGTCTTATGGCTGCCTAGCCCTACCTGGAATCTTAGAATCTCCAGTAAGTCCTCTCCTCAAGGTGGAGACTGGACTTACCCATCATTCAGCCAAAATGTTTGCAGTCTGCTTGCCATGCATCAGGATTATTTTCATACTGGAACAATCAGTAATAATGTAGGAGGTCCTTGACAAGCTTCTTGGCATCTTAAAGCACATAAGAAGTGGTCACAGTGGTGACAGTGAATGTTCCTCTGGTTATATGGTGGAGATACCAGGACTCCACCTCTGAGCAAGTTGTGTTTCCAGTCATGTCCCCAAGGCCATTTTTCTCCCAGCACATTTGCCTTTTGGCATTTCTTCACAAACTTTGGCTATTTTCCAAAGACCCAAAAGTACACTAAACCTAAACCACCTAAAATTATATTTCTAACAAATAGTCTTAGAGTCATCATAAACCTGTAGAAACTGTGATGAGATAAGGTGACATAAAGTGGCTAAGAAGGAATACCTCAATCACCCTAGGAACATCTCTAGTGTACCCATAAGAGCTTCTTCATCCCACAATGGCATTTTCATCTTTTCTTGGAACCTTCATACCATTCTGGTGCATTCACTCCATGAAAGCATATTCACACAGCATGTATATTGAGTTTGCTTCATCTTCCAGGGACTGTGTTATAATTTGTTCTTTACAATATATCCATAAATATTATAGAGAATAAGGCAAACACAGTATTGCTTTCAAGGTGCTTATAACTAAATGATATTCCTCCAATAAAAAAATCAGGAAATATGATTGTGTGGAGATAACATTTGGGTGTTCCAGTGTTTACTAAGAGCAAATTTTAATGGACTGTTCACTTTCCAAGAGGATGGGACTGTGGATTGATTCATTTGAGTCCTGACCTGGTGGATCTGTTCAGTGGACTTCCTTGAAATAACATGTTGCTCACTTTCTGCTTCAGTACTGTTTCTTCTCACTAGTGAATCATAGACTATCCTTCCCTTCCTTTGAGTTAGTAGTGGTCATGTGATGCACAATGACCAATATAATGGAAGAGACACTTTTTATAGTTTGTGCTCATGGCTTCATGTCCTGGGGTTTAGAGATTTGGTTTCTGCTTAGAGGTTAAAGCAGCCAATAAAAGAATATGCGACTATGTATGGGACAAATTGTACCCCCCCCCATTTCTGTAACCTGCTCTAAATGGTAAATAAGGAAGGCCCCATTTGATCTTGGGGCTCAGGCTTTGAACTCAAATCTGCTGAGTCACTGACGGATTGCTTAATAAATTTGCTTCACAAAAGCTTCTGTGCCCCATCTCTCTGTCTGAGCCATTCTGAGACATTTCTGTGGGGCTCATCCGGGATTCAGAGGACAGTGTTTTCACCTCCTTATCTCCAGCTCAAAGTCTCCAGCCTATCGGGATAACCACCCCTGCCAGGAGCTACCAGACCTTGTTGGTCTGAGGGGAGGGAGCTTCTGTCCTGGCAAGCCAAAGGGATGAGTTCCAGTTGCACAAGGGAACCCAGAAAGGCTTGGGAACCAACATGGGAGCCCTGATCATCAGAGTCATAAGAACCTGGGTCCAAATTCAGGTCTGCTTCAGGAGGCAGAAGGGGAGTATGAACAATTCCCAAAGACACCCAAGTTATCCCCTTTCTTGAGGTGAAGCAATGTCTTTCAGGTTCAGGGAGCAGGGTGGAACTACTGTGCTGTGTGAGAGAGTGTGAAAGTGTGAACCTGAGATGTACCCTGGTTACAAAGTTTTGAGTGCAGAGTCCTAATCCACAGGTATAGGTCTAGGGTGAGCCCTAACAGGGTGCCTGGTCCAGGGCTTATATGGACTTACTAAGCCAAGAGAAACCTAAGTTCCTGGGAGTGGAGAGGCCCGAGATTTAACAAAGCAATTGGTGTTACTTGTTATCCCCTGTGTGCCAGAGAGAGAACCCCTTAACTCTTTTCCGCAAGCCTCATCCCTTCTGTCTCAGTCTCTGTCTTGATGTCTGACAAATGGAAGGAATGGGAGGAGATCAGAGTAAGAACACCCCTCTAGAGTGCATGCTTAAGAACTTTAAAAAGGGACTTAATGGAGAATATGGGGTCAAACTGACTGATGGCAAGCTTAGGACCTTCTGTGAAATAGATGGCCTGCTTTTGGTGTAGGATGGCCCTCAGATAAGTTAATAGTCAAGAGAGTATTTTGGGTATTTTAAGTCGTTGTAGGGGTAACTGACACCCAGATCAATTTCCTTATATTGATTGCTGGCTGGATGTAGTCCTCAGTTAGCCCAAGTGGCTAAAGCTCCACCTAGAGGAAGCATGTAGGGTCATGATCACCACAGTGGCAACACCTTCCAAGTGCAGGGAAAAATGTAAAGAACTGGAGAAATGCATATTAACTGGGGACCCCAAAGGCACCCCATCCCCTTATGTGCCACTATACCCACTTTTGCCACAGCCATCCACCTCTTCATCTGCATCCACATAAGGGGAAGTAGCATTTAATCAATAAACCCCAGTAGCAAATATTCCTAAAAGGCCAAGCCCAGGAGTCCTTGAGACTACAACAACACCACCTTCCTCAGGCCCCATGAACCTCGTGCTTACTCCAACCCACCAGTCCTCACTTCCCAGCTCTCTGTGAGACTGGCCCCTAGGCTTAACAAGGAACACTTGAACAGTCCCAATATGGGCCTAGCCTCCTCCCCAGAACCCACCATCCTGCAGATGCTACTGAGAGAGGTCCAGGACCAAATATAGTATGACCAGCATTGTCAGATAAAAGGAGGAAGGCAAACATTCATCTACCAGCCCTTCACCTCCACAGACCTTAATTGGAAGTACCATACCTTCTCCTTCATGGAAAAGCCTCAGGCTCTGCTTCATCTAGTGCAGTCCATCATCCAACTCATAAGCCCACTGACAGCTTCTTCTGATTCTATTTAATACAGGGCAGTGGTGCCGTATAAACTTGGTGGCTCTTAAAGGGTCTGGAAAAGCACGCCCCTGCACACACTCTAAATGCTGAAATCTATGCTCAGGGCCAGTTTCCCAAGGAAGAACTCCACTGGGGTTATCAGTGACTTGATTGGTTTCAGGAGGCACTATTAGGAGGATAGAGGAAGGAGGAAAAAATGCCAGGAATATGAGTAAAACAATAGAAGTCCATCAAGGGCCAGATGAAAGCCTCAGACACTTTTATGAGCAATTGTATGAGGCCTTCTACCTGTACACCCCTTTCAACCCAGAGGCCCTTGAAGACCTGAGGATGATTCATGCAGCCTTTGTCAGCTTGGCCCAGGGTGACATAAAGAGAAACTTGAAAAACCTTGAGGGATTTACTGGTATGAATGTCAGTCAGTTTCTGGAGGTGGCCACAAAAGTCTTTGACAATTGAGACCAGAATGCAAAACAGGTGGCAGATATGAAGATGAAAAGGAAAGTGGACCTTCTTGCTGTGGCTCTAGCCAGACAGTAAGGTGGGCCCCAGCATGAAGGCTATGGCAGAGGAAGAGGCAATCCCCATAGATGCCAGTTGGCAGCCACTCCTGGAATAGCCTCACCTTAGAGAGGAACTAAAGCAGACCAATGTGCCTACTGTTGTGAAGAAGGACAATGGAAAAATGAGTGTCCCCAATGACCAAGGGACCCCAAGAAGCCACCTCCCAGCCTGAGGTGGCTTTCCTTCAAGTTGTTGAAGGAAAGTATCAACCAGCTCAAGAGAGAAACAGACCCTGGGGGGTAGGTGTCATTTGACTGGCCACATTTGAGGATTGTGAGGAGGACTAGGACAGACCAGGCTCCATTCTAGTGAGCCCCCAGTAGTTTATGGTCAGAATGAAAATAGGGGGCCGTCTTCACCACCCCTTCCTTGTATCCAGAAAATGTAATCTTGGAAAGCATGAAGTAAGACATGAGTTCCTTTACCTTCCTGATTGCCCAGTGGCCTTAATGGTCAGAGATTTGTTGTGCAAACCAAGGTCGCAGATGATCTTTGACTCCCTTGGCACAGCAGTTTAAAGGTAAGAGGATCTGAAGCCAAGATTCAGACCCTCACAGTTGCACAGGAAGAGGAATGGTGACTCTATCCCTTTAAAAATAAATTCCTGAGACACCTGAACTTCCCTTTAGCAATTCAGGAGTATGGTCTGAGGACTCATACTACTCCCAGTCTGCCTTAGAACATATCCCCATTGAGGGTGTAGTTGAAGCCAGGAGCCATCTCTGTAAGCCAGAGGCAATACCAAATTCCTTGCAAAACCCAGATTGGGATATAAAAGCATCTTGACAAGCTTCTGAAGTATGGGATCCTTCAGCCTTGTAAGTCTCCCTGGAACACCCCCCTACTGCCTGTCTAAAAACCAGGGGCTGAATATTTTAGGCCAGTTCATGGACCTCCATGATGTCAATTCAGCAACTATTACCTTACACCCTATAGTCCTAAACCTGTACATGTTTTTGGGCCTTATCCCAGCTGAGGCAAAATTCTTTACCTGCTAATATCTTAAGCACACATTTTTCTGCATCTCCTTGGCCCCACAGAGCCATTCCTTCCAATGGGAAAATTCTAGCACTGGAGAGAAAGGATACTTGACTTGGACTTGGTTACCTCAAGGATTCAAAAACTTTACGACAATCTTTGGGACAGCTAAACATTGTCCAACCTAAAGATTTCTCATCCAAGTATCAAGGGTGCACACTCCTCCAGTAAGTAGGTGATCTTCTGTTGGCTGTACCAATTCAGGAGGATTGTATGGAAAGAACTTGCCTCCTTCTCTCCCTTTTGTGGAAAGCAAGATATATGGTTTCCCAAAAGAAGGCTCATATTTGCCAGGATACTGTCACATACCTTGGGTTTCACCTGTCACAAAGACAACATAGAATGCGCCCTGAGAGGAAACAGGCCATCTGGTCCATGCCAACCTCCAAGACACATCAACAGATTGAAGAATTTCTAGGAGCTGCAAGTTTCTGCCAGATCTGGATCCCAAAATACTCTCTCTTGGCAAAACCCTTTTTTGAAGATGCAAATGGAGGAGAGCAGGAACCCATAGTATGGAGACATGAGGAAGAAAAGGCCTTTAAAGAAATTGAGAGGGCACTCACAAATGCCCTTCCCCGGGCTTCCCAGATGTGATAACGCCCTTCTTCCTATATGCACATGAAAGACTGGGACAGTTATAGGTGTCTTGACCTAGCAGCTAGGTTCCTGGTACCACCTGGTGGCCTATTTATCAAAACAACTTGATGCAGTTTCCCAAGGCTGGCCACCCTGCCTACATGCCCTGGCAGCCACTGCTATTGGTGGCTGAGCAGTCAAACTTACTTTGGGACAAGAACTCACAATTCAATTTCCATCTCTGTTTTGACATTCATGGAATATAAAGAACATTGTTGGTTAACAAATTCCCTAATGGTCAAATATCAAAGCATGTTATGTGAAAACCTGTGTATCCAGCTAGAGGTTGTTAAGACTCTAAACCCAGCCACCCTATTACCAGTTGATTCAAGCCCACCAGAGCATGGCTTAAAGATTATGGATGAGGTCTTCTTCTTTGTGTGTGTGTGATTTTTTTTATTATTCATATGTGCATACAATGCTTGGGTCATTTCTCCCCCCTGCCCCCAACCCCTCCCTTACCACCCACCCTACCCCCTTCTTCTCCCCCCAACCCCCTCGATACCTGGCAGAAACTATTTTGCCCTTATCTCTAATTTTGTTGAAGAGAGAGTATAAGCAATAATAAGAAGGAACAAGTGTTTTTGCTGGTTGAGATAAGGATAGCTATACAGACAGTTGACTCACATTGATTTCCTGTGCATGTGTGTTACGTTCTAGGTTAATTCTTTTTCATCTAACCTTTTCTCTAGTTCCTGGTCCCCTTCTCCTATTGGCCTCAGTTGCTTTTAAGGTATGTGCTTTAGCTTCTCTGTGTTGAGGGCAACAAATGCAGCCAGCCAGACTTCACTGACAAGCATATTAGTCTACTGGACAGTGAGTATTTCAGGGATGGCACATGTTTGGTTGGATACAGAGTACTAACTCCAGAGGCTGCCACTGAAGCACAACACTGCCAGTCTGGACCTCTGCACAAAAGGCTGAGTTTATTGCTTTCACATGGGTGCTTCAGCTCACTACAGGAGTGTGAGTAAATATCTATACATACTCTAAATATGCCTTCACTACTATTCATGTCCATGGAGCCCTAGGTAAAGAAAGGGGGGCTCATTAACTTGGAAGAAAAAGAGTTAAATATAGACAAGAAATTCTGGAATTACTAGAAGCTGTATGGGCCCCTAACTGAGCAGCACTTATGTGCTGCCAGGGGTACCAGAAGGGGAAGACAACAGTTATTTCAGGAAACCAAAAGGCTGATGGAGAAGCCAAGCAAGCAATCCTCACAGGAAGACAAACCTCGGCCTCACTGACTGCTGCTTGTTTCCTGTGCCCCTTATCTGAATGGGACCCATGGTATACTCTAAAAGTACAGGCTTCGTTTGAGACTGAAGCAGGAATTTTTCTAACAGACAGATGGTGGAAATTTATTGATGGCCTCATTGCCATACCTGATTCACTGGCTTCCATATTTGTTGAGCAGTTCCATGAAGAAACTCATTAAGGCAGACAGCTCTTGAGACCATCTTGGCCCAGCATTTTTATGTCCCCAAGCTCTCCAGCATGAGTAAGATGGTATGTTATAAGTGCAGTTTGTGTGCCAAAATCAATCCCTGACAAGGGCCAAGAGTGCCACCCCAGGTGAAAAGTGCTGGAGGAAGTCCTTTTGAAAACCAGATTGTAGACTTTACTGAGGTGCCTTGTGTCAGAGAATGTAAATATTTGCTGGTGTTAGTCTGCCCCTTCTCACTATGGATGGAAGCCTTCCCCACTCAAACTGAGAAAGCCCATGAAGTGTCCAGGAATGTTAAAAGAAATCAACAATTAATTTAGAATACCTGTGCCTACTGGCACATATAATGGGCTGAATTTTGTGGCTGAGATGGTATAGTTGATGGCTAAGGGATTAGGAAAAACTTGGAAGGGGCACATGGCCTACTATCCCCAGAGTTCAGGGAAAGTAGAACATATGAACAGGACTCTAAAATTGCAATTGGGAAACTATGCCAGGAGACCTGCCTACAATGGGATCAATTGCTGCCCATAGCTTTGCTCAGGATTAGGTCAAGCCCCACCAAACAGACAGGTCTCTCCCTTTTTGAAATTTTTTTGGGCATCCTCGTCATCTAGTCAAGGGACTTTGAGGGACCTTAAGGAGATAGGTGATCTCACTCTGAAAGAGCAGATACAGTTCCTTGGGTAGACTCCCTCAAAAATCAATGACTGTATAAGAGACTCCTCGTTTGCCTGAAAACTTCCATGCACCCTTTTAAGCCAGGAAATGCTGTTTGAGATAAAGAAATGGGATGTTCAACCAATAAAGCCCCACTGGAGGGACACTTTTGTTGTTTTTCCCACCCCCATCACAGTTAAGGTGGCAGAAATTGTTATCTGGATCCACCACAGCCTAGTGAAGTCAGCTTCCCTCAAAGAGGAGTGGATCCCTGACCCAGGCTCACTCTGCAAGATCACCCTTCAGAGTGCTTGTACCCTTCCCTGACAGGACACTGCTTCTCAAGAGACAACAGGAGACCACAGATGACAAGACATCAGCCCTGCTCTAGTCACTCCAGAAACTGACTAGTCTACACACAGCAGAAGCTTGAGGAGTTACCAATCTCACCTTTGAGGATGAGCCCATTCGGTGTATTTTTCTTGCTAATCTTGGTCAGCTCTCTCCCTAGGGCCCTACAGGCTTTGGTCTGTGTTCCATATATGCATCCTACCCAAGAAGTGAGTGCTGTTACCAAAACTCTGGTTTTCCATAATTATTATTCCTGTGCAGGGACCATTAGTGGGTCATGCACCCAAAACCATACCATCTACTCAGTGTGCTTTCATGATGGTCAGTATATCTGATTTAACCTAATCTATTGCCCTCAGGAGCAATGACTAGAGGTTCAAAGCTTCACCAGTACTGGGAAGCTCATTAACTGCACCCAGGTAAATGACCTTAACAAACCTGTGTCTGAGTGTTTTGATGTGTGTGCTGCAATAGCTGAAAACACCAGGCTTTGTTGCAACAGTGGGGTGCTATCTTGGGAAAGGACCTATAGGTTAAATGACTAGTATAAACACCCAGAAGATAACAGTGGGACATTTGATTGTGTGTACTCCGAATAACTCTATTGACCTTATTGGGGTTGTGAAAGGGGGGCAAATTAGCTTGAAGGAGATGTCCATACCTCACATGTAACAGCTGCTCTTTTAACAAAAAGGCGAAGCAACCCCCAACTGCACTCTTTGTGCCTGTAATCCTGTACATTTCACTATTTTCAATATACAGGCTAGAAAGTTGGGAAAAAGTTTGGTATTTTAATCAATATAAAGGGAACAGACCCCAGTTCTTTGTTGCATTTTCAATTCATCATGATCCCTCATGAGAGCTCCCCATACAAGATCTTTCACTCCTTTTACAAGGAGATACAAAATGAGTTTCCCATCTCAGTTAAAGCCAAAAACCTGTTCCTTTCACTAGCTGAGTCCATAGCACATAACTTCATGTTGTTGTTTGTGCAGGAATGAGTATGGGAGACCATTGGCTATGGGACACGAAAGAGTTAAACCCACAAGAGTACTTTAATGAAACCACTCTCTCTAGCTTTGGGGAGAGCATTTGGCTCCTAAAATCCTCTATTATTAGGAATTACTGTATCTTTTGTCTGAAAGGCCAATTCTACACCTGGGTAGGAGACTTGGTCTGCTTGGGACAAAAGTTTATAATGATGCTACCAAGGAGACTCAATTGGGATCCCAATCATAAGGAGCACCAACCTCAACCACTGTCCAACTTCCCTAAAATTGCAATAGCCTGGAATAAGCTAACTCCAGACATAGACTGGTGGGCACCTAAGGGACTATAGTGGACCCGTGGGGAATGAGCTTACACAATCCTTCCCAAGGACTGGTTCGGCTCCTGTGTGCTGGGCAAAATCCAGCCTTTTTTCTTCTTTCTACCACAGACAAGGTGAAAAGTTCGGAGTCTCCATATATGAGAAAAGGATAAACAGGAAAAAGCAAGATGCCCTATAAATAGGGAACAGTAAGGAAGATCAGTGGCCTCCAGAGCAGATCATTCAATATTATGGTCCTGCTACATGGGCAGAAGATGGCTCCTGGGGCTATCACACCCAAATCTGTATGCTCAAACACATCATTCAGCTTCAATCAGTGGTTGAAATTTTAACTAATGAAACAGTTAAAGCCCTCAAATATTACCCAAACAACAAACTAAAATATACAATGCCATCTACCAAAACTGTTTGGCTGTGGACTACTTGCTAGCCTCAGAGGACGGAGTATGTGGAAAGTTCAATCTGAGTAACTGCTGTTTACAGATTGATAATGAGGGAAAAGTAATAGAAGAGATTACCAACAAGATCAAAAAGCTTGGCCATGTCCTGTGCAGACCTGGAAGGGATGGAGTCCCAATGACTTGTTTGGTGGCTGGGTCTCAAACCTAGGAGGGTTCAAGACCTTAATAGGGGCAAATTTCCTTGTCTTAGGTTCATGCTTGATATGACCCTTCTGATCCCCCTGGTATGGAGGACTTTCAGGACCATTATGGAAGCCACTATAGAAAGAAAGATAGCTGCTCATGTAATGACACTATGGAAATATAAACCGCTAGATCAAGATAATGCTCTTTGACCCAAAAGTGGGTCCAAGCATCAAATGGGGGAAAGTGGCAAGAAGGCAGGAAGGGGGAAAGGAGATAATGAGTGATACAGTGAAACAAACAAACAAAAAAAAACAGTTGGGGAATGTTAACTGGAGACCAGAGAAGGATCATCTCTACCCAGAGGTTAAAGCAGCCAAAGAAAGAGCATGTGACTATGTATGGAACACAGCTGTACACCACCCATTTCTGTAACCTGCTCTAAATGGTATTTAAGGAAGGCCCCCTTTATTCTTGGGGCTCAACCTTTGGACTCAAGTCCACTGAGTTACTGCCAGTTTGATTAATAAAATTGCTACTTGACAGCTTTGGTGCCTGTACCTGTCTGTGCCATCATGCAACAGTGCCTGATTGGCAGAGGCCATGTGTCTTGTTACTGTGGGACAGCTACAAAGGTGGCTGGGATTCCACACTTGCGTAATGGGAGATAGATTTTGCCTTAATTGACACATTTGGGCTTTACGGATAGGGCCCTGCAACCTATTCTTAACTGACCCACCAGTTATATCCTTCTACCTATTCTTTCCTTTCTATAGAAGATATAGACATTAGGTTGAAGAATAAACTTCAGGGAGTTTGAATTCATTAAAATGAAGCAGAAAATAGGACAATGACTTCTGAGTATAAATGTGGATCCAACTCTGTCCATCAATAATCTGCTTCCCCTCAGTGTGGGCTCGGGTTTTGCAGCTGTGAAGGTGCAAAGCACAACAACAAGCAAGTTCTGGCAGAGTCTCAGTCTCAGCCTGATGGTGCTGGGAGCTCTGGAGCATCACTTACACCTCATCCCTTCCAAGGAGGGAGTTCCCATGTCTAAACTGTCATGCAGGGTCCAATGGCCAACATGGAGAAGTAAGTGTGGAGATCAAAGGAGCCTCTTAGGTTGGCTGCAAGGTCTATGTCTATGTCTCTCCTTTTTCTAAATGTTGTGGCACAGGCTGTGGATCTAAATGTTAGGTTTACAGTGATTGCCAACTGCATCAAAGCCAGGTGCCTGCCCAGTTACCTGGGAAAGACTCAAGTAAAAGTCCTCCACCATACCACCAGACATGGGCTCTGCCCACCAAGTGTGTAGACTCGTTTGTGAGGCCATCGAAGGACTGGATTTCACCACATCCCATCAAGTTAATCACATTTGCAAATCTTGCCTCCTGTATTGAGACATGAGGTATAATTGACATGGCCTAATAGTCCCAGGGGGCTGACCCACAGGAACTCTGACCTCCAGAAATAGTAGTGACAGCATCTGGGAGGATTCATTTCCCCAAGCCCTGTCATCATGAAACAGAGCCAACATGCAATACATTCTATCTGGGTTCAAGGATCATCCTAATGAAATTGGGACCACCTGAGACTCTGGTCTCCCAGTAGTACAAACAGCAATTACTGTTATTTAATGTGTGCAAAAAATATTTTATTCATTCTATCCAAGCATTTGCATCCCCATAACCAAATTAAATAGCCAAATGTTGTCTTAGGTGCTTGACTTCTACTATGGTTGCCTGAGTTTGAATCTATATAAACCTGGAGTTAATATTGGAGCGCAGGTAGAACTGGGTGTCTCCTGAGAAGGTTTAGGAGCTAGACAGAGCTCAAGACACCTTAAAGGGTCAGGTCCTGAGACATCTTCCTCCAACTCATATTTACAAAATATAGATGGTTATTTTGTCATACATCAAGAGCTTTCTATGACTAATCTAAGTGGGTCACACCATTTATCTTTGCAAGAAGGAGAGGAGAGTGTCCAAAATATCTTTAATTTTGATTGTAGTCTATTAAAAGACTGTCAATTTTTTTGTGTGGTGGAAATCAGAGTCTTTCCAGTGCCTTGGAGACTAATGCAGTCCTTCGGATTTTCATAAAAGGAGGAAATGTATCCTTTATTTCCATTGTTCCACCCCACATCTGTCCACTCTGTACAGATGCCAGACAACCCTGTGGGTCCCAAGATGGGACACATATAAAGGGAGTATCCTTAGGGTTGAAGTTGGGACATAAGGTCTCCACAAGGATGGACATGACATGCATCGAATTCAACAGTTAAGGGAAAAGTATTCTGAGTTACATTAATAATAAGCAAACCATTTCCCAAATGAAAGCTAAAGAATATTTTTACTATAGTATTTTTAAAGTCACTTTGGTGTTGCCTGGATATGAGAGCACAGCCCATTGCTCCTTCTGGTTTGGTGGCAGCACTTTCTTTACCTGTGTGAGATGAGTTCACCCCTGTGCCGTGGTCTGGGCAGCTCTCTCCATGGTCAGAAGGACCACGAAAGTCCTTCTCAAGCTGGCTCAAGCTTATTTTCTTTCCAGGTCTTGATCAGTAATAATCAATAGGCTGGTGTGGCTGAACGGGAAAGTAAAGTGGAAGAATTCATGCTAACAACTCCTTTTCCTAAGAGAAAGTAAGGGAGAGGACAATCAAAGTTTATAATTTTTGAGGAACTAGACTTTGGTTTCAAAGGTAGGCACATCAGTAACAGAGCTAAGGTAAGAAAGACCATGAAGCACTTCATAAAGGGAGAGGCCAATGTCTTTCTTAGGGCCCATCCCTATTCTGACTAGTGCTATGGGAAGGCATTTAATCCAAGGTAATCTGATCACTAAGACTAATTTATTGGGCTGATTTTTAAGAGTCTGATTTAGAACAAACAATTTGCAAGTCTGTACTGACCAATTGTTAGGGAGTCAGCCTGATTCTATTATAGTCAAGTCCTACCCATTATGTCTCAATTACCAGAGAGGGTCCACCCACAAAGAAATGGAACCCAGTCTGGAAATGAGTTTCCTTGAGGTCTGGCCTTGCTTTCATTTGGTATTCAGTAATATCTAAACATTTATTTGCATGGCTCCTCCTTTCTGGTTTCCCTTCCCAAAAAGTGGTTGGATTAAGGGCCTCATCAGTAGTTAGAGTCAGGTCATCCTTTTCTAGCAAGATAGCCTCATACTTTAGGATCTTAGAATCTGTCAGCCATCTACCCACCTTCTGGCTTAAGACTATTATAGATAGATGGGGTGTGCTAGGAATTAGGATTCTCCCAAAGGTGATTTTTCTATTTTTTTTGGTTAGAAGGGCTGTAGCTGCTACTGCCTGAATGCACTCAGACCAACCTCAGATGACAGGATCTAGGAATTTAGATAAGAAGACAACATGTTGATGTTGACCCCAGTGTTTTGGGGTTAACTCCCCAGGGCAATTCCCTTCTTTTACATTTATAAAGAGGTGAAAAAGCTGTACAAGAGAAGGCAAGGCTAGCATCAGGGATGTGATAAGGACTTGTTTTAGCTCATCTACTTATTTTATCTCCTTGGGGATCCAAAGAAGGAGGTTTGGTCCCTCTTGGGCCAATTTGAGAGATAGAGATTTAGTTTTAAGGGAATATGAGTCTATCCATAAATGGCAGTATCCCAGTAAGCCAAGGAACTTTCTCAATTCTTATTTTGTTCCTGGGAGAGGGAGAACACTGATTCCATTTATTCTTTCTGGACCAGTCCTTCATTGGCTCTTACTGATCAAATGTCCCAGATATTTTACTTCAGTCTCAGCAATTGTAACTTACTTTTTTGTAATACGAAGTCTCTGGCTTCACATGAAATTTATAAAACTAATGATTGTGATAATCACTTCCCCTTTACTATCCCCTCATTATTAAATCTCTCAAGTCTCTTATATTTTCTCAGTTGTTCCTCGTTTCCATGTCCTCTGAGTAGCTCAGTCTCAAACAGTAAGCCATCTTTTAAGATGGTACCTTCCTATGGATCTCTGAGATATGATAAGGGAAGAATGTCTTTCTTCTGATGTTAGTCACTATCCATGAAATTCCTGCACTGGGTTTAATTCTTGAGGGACATATGGGCTTTTCCTATAGCTAGTAATGCCAATCTCTCACCAAAGATGCTTGGCTTACTTTATGGTGGAGACTTTGGCTTCTCTTCCCTCTGGTGTAGCTGTGACTTGAGCTGCAGTGTGGTTCATAGTTTACTCTTTACCCTTCCTGTTGCACCATACTTTTCAGCTTCACTATTCTTTTTTTCACCCTTGTTCCTAGTGCTCTTCCACTCATTCTCTCTTCTAAGAAAGTCTCTCTGTTATTACCCTGACTCTTCTCATTTATAGTGTTATAGTGAGAAAGTGTTTGCTCTGTCACTTTTCTGGTTTCCTTAGATTCATATTCCTAATTTCTTTAAATGTGAAATTATATTATTGATGTGCAATCTTACTTAATCTTGAATGCAAGCTCTTCATACTACAACTTTCACTGCTTTAACTCTTCCGTTTTTTGATATGGTGCATTTTTATTTTATTCAGTTATATTATATTTCATTTTCTTTAAGGTTTCCTCATAGAATGTTGCAAACTGTGAGGTTTAGTGTCCAGATATTGGACATTTTTATTTCAGTTACTTATATTTTGGTTCATTCTCTTATGTGCTAAAAGGGTGTGTGTATGTGTGTGTGTGTGTGTACTGAGATAACTAACTTTTTTAATTATCTTGGACTAGGATATTAGGTACATAGTCTACCTTGGAAAATATTACATTGCCACTTGAAAAATTATGTATTCTGAAAATATTACCTTGGTTCTTGCAAATTTATGCATTCTGAAGTTATGAATGGAATGTTCTTTCTGTAAATTATTTATTATAAACATAAATACATATCTATCTATATGTAATGTATTTCTGTTGTACACACATATGTATGTTATATTTTTCATTGATTGCTGCACGGGCCTTCTATATCATTGCTAATTTTCTGTCTATACTTCTGTCACTTATTATTGAAATCTTCATCTCAATGAAGATTTCATCATTTTTGTTTCAAGTTTTGAAGCACTGTTGTTTGTTATGAAGACATTTAACATTACGTCTTCTTTGTACATTCATTCATTTATTATATTTTAACATTCATTTTCCTAGATTCTAAGGCAAGATTAGTGTATATTTTGTTTAATATTTGATCCTTAGTGGCTAGATAAAGGCTCAAATGGAGGAGTCATTCACTCTCTTCTTGTTAAATGGATAAAAAGTATATTTCAATATAAAAGTTTATCTTGATTAAGTTATTCATTTTGTAGAGGAGCAATTTCAGATCTACAGAGGTGTTTCAATTGCTTATAGTCTCATAAGTTTTCTTCCTGAAAGCGTGAAGTAGACTATGATACTTTACTCCCAGGTTTACATTTTTAAAATATCCATTATTGTGTGTGTATATACATAACATGTGTATGAATTAGAGATCAAGGAAGAGAAAGACACTGGGTTCTAAAATGTTCCTGGTATCTCCTGTGTTTGTCTTATCAAATTTTAACATCTTATCCTACACATCATTCTCCACATAGATAATTAATGGTTCTCTACCTAATGTACCTCTTGCTTTCTTTTGAGTGTAACTCATTTTAATGCTCACAGGTTGCTCAAAAACCTCATCCTTTCTCCCAGAGGTCAATTTTCTGGGTTTGGGGACAAACTCCAACCTTTCTAGACAATTGAAAGATTTGTTCTCAGAGGCCCCTAGCTTCAAAAGCTGTCAATTCACTTTTTTTCTCCCAAGAGATAGGACAGATGCCCTCACTAATTGCCTCACTCATGCATACACCATTTTGTTGGCTGCAGGATTGAACCTTTGTGCAATGATGTATGAATCGTGTTTTGGGCTGTGGCCATGGCATTGTCTTCCCTGTGATATTCAAACCTCACCTTTCACACAAGTTCTCATGTCCAAGCTCTAGAGAAAGGGAACTCTGTCCTCAGAAGTCTCTGACATGTCTTTCAGTCCATGAATCTGAATCTTGATCTTATTGTTTTCTTCCTTTTATTCTTGTTTGTTGCCTTAGCATATCTACCCTATTCAAAGAGTATTAAGTCACTAAATAATGGTCTAAGCTGCAAGAGAAAAAATTAGACTGAAGGAGAAAAAATAAGAATTGATAGTTGTGAATTGTGTCATGCTGGAGGGAGGTCAGGAATATTTCTTCTTCAAACTAAGGACCAAATAGATTCCTGCTACCTCAACCTTGAGTGGCCCCAATCTTGACAATTAGAACCACCTTTTAATCTCATTGGGGCTGACGACTCTGTGTCAGATATGTGCCTTTCTGTGTAATGTGCCCTTGTGTGATGTTTTGGGTAAGGAAGCAGGGTAGCTTCTGGTCCTGGGCATGTTAACCTGGATACTTTACTTTAGGAACAATGTTGGGTCCATGCTACCCACCCAGTGACAGCTGAGACCTTATGAATACTTACTATACTATAGGCTTTATTTTGTTACATTAGCTCCAGAGAAACAGAGACATCAGACATGCCTTCCTCAGGGAAACTAGACATTTAATGGGATGACAAAATATCTGCATATGAACTTTGAAAGAATCAGTAATGACTTACTGTTTAGCTCAATTCAAGGGGGAAAGAAATTTCTATCTGGGGTTGTGGTTCTATAGAAGCCAGATTGTCACCTGGACTATGCAGGGTTGTAAATTAAGGTTAATAATAAGGCAACAGTAGGAGGCCATGGTGTTGTCTGACGGCCAAGTCCTCACCATGGTAACCACACCAATTGCTGAGCCATAAGCAGTGTCTAACAATGACTTTGATGAGAACTGTGAACTTTGTTTTCCAGTTTCCTCCAGTGCATTCAGTGAAATTCGTTGAATTCTGTACTCTCTACATTCAGATTTTGCTATGCTTTTTCGTAATTAGACAGACATGTGAGAAAAGTAGGATTCTTATCAATGGAATTTCTAGGTGTCCACCTCATTAGTTCAAATAGTTTACCAAATCCAACTTCTGGTTATCTATCTGACACATGGGTTTGTAGTAATACTGGCTCATTATCACTGCAGTAGATGATGGTAAATCTGACTGGTATTTGACATCTCTGTTTATAACTCTGTACTTATAAGGCAACCCTGGGAGGTGTGGTGGTATTTCTGAACACTGTGGTGAGCATCCCTCCCTATCCTGCATCACTTTTCCCCTACTCCCTGCTAAGGGATGTTTTTGGATGGCCACAGTGCATAATTAACTAAGAGAGTAGACTTAACTGATGGAGAAATGTGGTAATATTGCACCTGAATATGGAATGCTGAACAACTCTTCTTCATACCTGAATCCTGGATTGGATCTGAAGCCAACTGAAGCTTTTCAAGTTCTTGGGGGGTTATCCCACCATCATCTAAATTCTAGTCCATCTGATACTAGCAAAGTAGCAAGTTTGTCACATTTAGAATTCCTTCACCCTGTACATGTTTTCCTTTGACTCTAGTCTGATTTGTTGAAGTTATTTTTGTTCCCATGACACCAGAACACATAGAATCCAAGTTCACAGCGATATAGACAATTGTGGAAAAATCTAATTATTAGGTAAATGTCTGAAATAAATGAAAACTTTATTACTGCTGAATAAAGGGTCATTTTCAATGTACAAGAATTTCATTATTGTAATACATTTATAGTCAGATATACTCCATGTACTTTCCAAAATTATATATATATAGGCATATGTGGATATGTCTGTATATTACACATACACATGTATGTATGTACAATTATTGTTTGTTTTTCTGTCTGGTGAAAAATGAAAACATTTGTCCAGGATGTTTTGGGAAAATCCACTGCTTCCTGATCTTCAAATGTCTTCATTAAACATCCAGGAAGAACTGAGATTTACTGAGGAAAGTTCTTCAATGATTAGAAAGCCACAGGAAATTCCAAATAGATAATATAAATGCTGATTAACCACAAAGCAATTGTCTAATGCCCATTTGTCTTTTACTAAAGCATCCTTAATTGCAGCCTCATGAGAATTCCTGTGTTGGAACCAAACACCTAAATCCTTCCCATGAAGATGGTGATCAGAAGCTATTTGTTATTTCAAGCATACAGGTTTGGGGATGATTTGTTACACAGTGGCAGACACTGATAGAGATTTTGATACCTGGATATAGGATCTTGCCACAACAGTCAATGTAGAATATGGGATTGACTCTGGAACTGGGAAGTAGGAAGAAGTTTGAGAATTTAGTATTAGAGATTGGTTGAATTCCTTTCCTGAAAAAGAAAAGGGAGAAAAATTTATGGAAACTGCAGGCAGTAATAGGAGGTTTAGCAACACTATAGCTTGCAAAATGAAAATGTTCCCAATGTACATCCAGAGTGTTGATGGTGCTATCTGCTATAACTATATGCAAGAGAAATGATAAGAGTTATCAGAAGATCAAAAGAAATCATGCTTTGGTAATGAAGACTTACAGCCTCCCCAGAAATAAATGATGTAAAATCAAAACACCTCTGAAAAAAAGATCAAAGTCATGACACTCCCAGGATAGCATGGTATAAGATGAGGTGAAGAGTGTGACAGAAGCATTCGTTATCAAAACCTCAGCAAAAACTGGGTATGAAGCTATTTGTTAGAACATTTGCCATGTCCTGGTTCAATCCCAAGCACCACAAATAAAATAGTGAAAGAATGAAAAGAAAAAAAAATTAAAAGACCACAATAAGTTCAAAGAATTTCCTCAGACAAATTTCTACAGTAAGACAAAAGGTTATGTAAATAATTAATGATGTGACTTGGGTACAGATCCCCTGTTATATTAAGTGACTTCTATGACATCTGAAAATAGAATCTCTCCACAGAAAGCAAAATTAGAGACATGCTTACATCAAACCAATTTGTGGCTATGACTTTTGTCTAATGTAACAGAACTCAGTTAGATTCATAAAATTTAAAAGAATTTTATCAGACAAAAACATTATCAAATTGCACTGAAAGGATAGAGACAATACAAAATGAGACAGGCTATCGTATTAGTCCCGACAAATTTTCCTGTTAGAAACCCTGCTGGAGTCAGCATCCCCAGGGCAGATTGTTTGTCCCCATTTTGGTGATGTTAATATTAGTCACTGGATTAAGCTGTGGACTGCCACTGTTCTCCAAAAAATGTTACCATTTTCATCTTTATAATTAGTAAATAAAAGACAACTGACGAATATACTTTGTTCTTAACACGTTTAACCCAGTGTGTTAGGGATCCATTGATGATGTTCTAAGCTTATTTTTATTTGTACAATTTATTTCTTTACATTTCTACAAGGAAAAATTCTTCTTATATATTTTTTATTCCTTTTCATCATTCATCATATCATGGACTAATGGATGCTTATTTGATTCAATGTATTATAATATTCAATTATTATAATTAATTTAATACTTGCATGATGACAGATTTGCTCCTAAGTTGTCCTTTGAAGCACCCCTTGTATACCTGGACAGGTCCCCATCATTCTTTGAGATCTTCCTTACTTTATGGCAAACAAGATGTTCTGGTTTCAATTTACTTTTGTTTGGGGAAAGGCAGTAATTCCTTATGAGACTTTGAGTTGTGTTGTTAGAGAATAAATAATTGCATAGGGGCATAGTCCTCTTGCCTTATATCTCATTGTCCTTGTTGTGAAAACAAGATATGAATTTCCTGTTGGAGAACTTTTGAGGTATGAAAAGTTGGTCAAGAGAGAGCATTAACTGGTCAAGAGATAGCATAAAAGAGAAAAATTGGCCATGAACACATTTTTACATTGCATGTGAACAGTGGCATGGACTCTCCCTTAGTAAGCCCAAGGGCTCTCTTCTTAACTGCTCCATAGATCTGTCTTGTGAGCATGCTTTTCTTGCCTCAACCAAAACATGACAATATCTTGAAAAATAGGGCTTTTCATCTCTCCTGATAACGGGGGTGGTCCTTAGTGGGTTCTGGCACAATGTCTGCCCCTATGAATTTTGGGAATCTGGGTTCAGTGTGTCATACACCATGTATGGTGACATGGTGACAAGCTTCTCTAATACTTTCTCTTGAGAAATTTCCTTGTGTGGCCAAATGAGAAGATAGAATAGATAGGGTCTCACTTTGAGTATGCTTTCTAGTGCAGCAGAGGTGGAAAGAAAAGACTTGTAAGTATTACCAAGTGATGCTCATCCCAGTATTTTTTGTTGATTATATACACCCCATTTCCTAATAATGAAAAGTGTCTTTCATAAAATATATGGTCAATTTAAAATAAATCAAGTAAATTGGAAGATACACATAATCAGATTTATTTTTGGATACAACGTAGCCTAGGCTAGGCTGTAACTCATTTTTTTTCTGCTTTAGCTTCTCGAGTCCCGAACAACCATAGCTAGCTAGAGACAAATTCTATTTTTTTTCAAAAAAGTCCAATTAAAGCTGTATTCTAAAGACTATCCCTGCCATATTTTGTGCTGGACCATAGCAGTGGCAATCTTTTCAGTCCCTTCTGGAATCTCTGCCCTAGTTTGGGTGACCATGGTCCCTGAGGGTGAGAAAACATATATTATAATTTCAGGGGCATGAAGGAGGATTGAAAACACAATTTGATCTCATTTGTTCTGGGATCCAGAGTCTCAGATTTTCCTCACAGCCTTTCTTTGGCCTCTTCAGAACCCAGGGAAGACAAGAATGAAAACACACAGTCCCTTTTCTGCTTAAGAGACTGGCTTAGACCAGTGTCACGTCTTCTTAATGAACAGTTTCCTAGAATGTATTCAGTTTAAACACCAGTCACCCCTTTTAAGAGGGTTATGTCTTCAAATCACTCAGTTACGAATCTCAACCTTTCCTGATACCCGTGTGGAGTCTACATTTTAAAGACCCCAGAAGTCCCATAGTCAAGACTTCTGCCTCTTTGGTTGAATCCAATGTTCCCCAAGATTATTGGACTACAATTCTGCATTAATTGGGTCCCATCTTGAGACCATCTACACTATGTGCAAGGGTTAGCCTGCCCACAAAGATAAAGTGTGTTTCTGAGAGAATCATGAAGTGGGTAAGAGCATAGACCAGAAACAAGTCATCTAGGTCACAGAATGTGGTTTAAACTATCAATATTATTTGAAATTATTGGTATATTTAACTATAGCAGCTACAGACTTTGGTTTTTGTTTGTTTGTTTGTTTTGATTTCTTGGCAAATACTTTGCCACTTAGTCAAATCTTCAGTTAAGTTCTTTGGTTTCTTTCTCAGTTTAGAAATGATCACAATCCCAAACTATGTGATTCTATGACTTGGAGGATAAAGTGTCTGATATCTATACTATGGCAGGGCTATTAACTGGTGGATTCTTCTTAATTCATCCTTTCATGCTATGAGTTCCTAGTGGTCCATTCTTGCACCTGAGGAAAAACACCTTGGACCTAAAGCCTAGAATTTCACCTGTAAATGGGACGTTCTTTACTTCTAGAAATCATCTCACTATCCATTACTTTACCCAATATCCACACATCCACATATCCACACACATCGATCCATGGATTCATTCGTTCATTATTTTATCCATTCATTCTTTCACCCATCTTTCCATCATCTATAGGTCAACACTTCAGCCCACCCTCCCTTTCTTCATCTATTCATCCATGCACATTAGTTATGCAACTTCCATTCCCATTCTGTTGTAATTACACTGATAGCGAAAGGATGAAGAGAGAAACAAATGTATATAGTACTATAGGTACAGAATACACAAGAGTGGAGATCAAAGAAGTCTCTTTATAGAACTTGTCATCTAAATTTATCTCAGTGGGTCTTAAGTACAGGTGATTTTGTACCCCCAGTTACCTTTGGCATGAGCTGGAGACATTTTTGTTTGTCACAACTAAAGGAGTGGAACTGGCAGATAGTGGAATGAGAACTCTCCCTGAAAAACATATAGCATGTCTCACAACAGATAAGAATCCATCCCAACACATCCACAGGACAGAGGTGGAGAAGCACTGCCCTAGAGTGGCAGAAGAGACACCAACCTTGGGGACCTTAAGACATTCTGCTTAAATACTTGTGATTTCCCTCAATTTGTAATCAAGTATGGAAGTTTCCATAATTACTGAATTTCCCAAGATCAAATCTTGTGGCTGGCTCCTCAAGCATTTTTCTTCAAATTGCTACTAGCAGATGTGTGAAAAAAGTAAAAAAATGTTGCTAAAGAATATTTCTGAAACTTGGCATGAATTTCTATCAAAAGTAATGTCAAACACAACTGGATTAAGAGAAAATTTGTTGACTTATTTGTGCTTTATCTAATGAAGTAGGTTCCTTGCACAACAGAATAAGGCAGTTTAGAAGCCACAAAGATAAGACTTCACAAACTTTGTCATGTATGAGTGCTTCTCTCACACTACAGCCAATCAGGAAGAACACATGGTGATGCATCAGGTAGACATCTGTGGATGTTTTTCCAATCCAAGAACTAACCAGGCCTGATCCTCCTTAGCTTCCGAGATCAGATAAGATATGGCACGTTCAGGGTGGTATGGCCTACACAACAGTTTGTTTCTGAAGCTATGACCTGGATCAGTGAAGGACATGGTCAGGAAGCAGGGTGTGTGGGCAGCACAGAATGTCATGCCTTCTTGTGAACTGAGAGTGTCCAATACAAGGTGTGCATGGATGGATATCTCAAATCAGCATGACTCCAGCTCAGGACACATTGAGAAATGCTGGTCAGCTTGCTCTTCCTTACACCCATTCAGTGGGTGATGGGAACCAAAAGGGAGCCATGTGGTTCAGTTTGGAGAAATACAAAATCAGCTCTACATCCCTTAGAAGATGAGAAAATATAAGGAAAAAATGCCGTCTATCCTTTCCACACTCCTACAACCAAGAAATCACACTTAAAATCTAATCAAAGAGGATCTCAGAGCATATTCAGAATAAGAGCACACAGTGGATCTGTTTGCTTCTGTAAAATACTGGAATTCTCAATAGCTCATTGATAAAGTTAGTTCCATAAGCCTGCAGCAGAAAACTATAAGAAAAAACTGACATAAAAAGATATGAAATGACAAGATGGTAAGGACAAGGAGCAAATGCAACAAAATGAGAAGGAAAACCACCTGGTTGAAATAATGATTTCAGAAAGGGACTTTTGAACAAAGGACTTTCACAGTAGTAGACAGCATGCATGGGACTGCAGGAAGAGACATCACTCATCGGGGGGGGGCTCTTTTTTTTTCATAATATTCTTTTTTTTTATTATTCATATGTGCATACAAGGCTTGAGTCATTTCTCCCACCTGCCCCCACCCCCTCCCTTAACCCCCACTCCACCCTCTCCCTCTCCCCCTCACCCCCTCAATACCCAGCAGAAACTATTTTGCCCTTATTTCTAATTTTGTTGTAGAGAAAGTATAAGCAATAATAGGAAGGAACAAGGGTTTTTGCTGGTTGAGATAAGGATAGCTATACAGGGCATTGACTCACATTGATTTCCTGTGTGTGTGTGTTACCTTCTAGGTTAATTCTTTTTGATCTAACCTTTTCTCTAGTTCCTGGTCCCTTTTTCCTATTGGACTCAGTTGCTTTTAAGGTATCGGCTTTAGTTTCTCTGCGTTAAGGGCAACAAATGCTAGCTAGTTTTTTAGGTGTCTTACCTATCCTCACCCCTCCCTTGTGTGCTCTCGCTTTTAAAATATGCTCAAAGTCCAATCCCATTGTTGTGTTTGCCCTTGATCTAATGTCCACATATGAGGGAGAACATACGATTTTTGGTCTTTTGGGCCAGGCTAACCTCACTCAGAATGATGATCTCCAATTCCGTCCATTTACCAGCGAATGATAACATTTTGTTCTTCTTCATGGCTGCATAGAATTCCATTGTGTATAGATATCACATTTTCTTAATCCATTCATCAGTGGTGGGGCATCTTGGCTGTTTCCATAACTTGGCTATTGTGAATAGTGCCACAATAAACATGGGTGTGCAGGTGCCTCTGGAGTAACCTGTGTCACAGTCTTTTGGGTATATCCCCAAGAGTGGTATTGCTGGATCAAATGGTATATCAATGTCTAGCTTTTTAAGTAGCCTCCAAATTTTTTTCCACAGTGGTTGTACTAGTTTACATTCCCACCAATGGTGTAAGAGGGTTCCTTTCTCTCCGCATCCTTGCCAACACCTGTTGTTGATGGTGTTGCTGATGATGGCTATTCTAACAGGGGTGAGGTGGAATCTTAGTGTGGTTTTAATTTGCATTTCCTTTATTGCTAGAGATGGTGAGCATTTTTTCATGTGTTTTCTGGACATTTGAATTTCTTCTTTTGAGAAAGTTCTGTTTAGTTCACTTGCCCATTTCTTTATTGGTTCATTAGTTTTGGGAGAATTTAGTTTTTTAAGTTCCCTATATATTCTGGTTATCAGTCCTTTGTCTGATGTATAGCTGGCAAATATTTTCTCCCACTCTGTGGGTGTTCTCTTCAGTTTAGAGACCATTTCTTTTGATGAACAGAAGCTTTTTAGTTTTATGAGGTCCCATTTATCTATGCTATCTCTTATTTGCTGTGCTGCTGGGGTTTCGTTGAGAAAGTTCTTACCTATACCTACTAACTCCAGAGTAGTTCCTACTCTTTCCTGTATCAACTTTAGAGTTTGGTGTCTGATATTAAGATCCTTGATCCATTTTGAGTTAATCTTGGTATAGGGTGATATACATGGATCTAGTTTCAGTTTTTTGCAGACTGCTAACCAGTTTTCCCAGCAGTTTTTGTTGAAGAGGCTGTTATTTCTCCATCATATATTTTTAGCTCCTTTGTCAAAGACAAGTTGGTTATAGTTGTGTGGCTTCATATCTAGGTTCCTCTATTCTGTTCCACTGGTTTTCATGTCTGTTTTTGTGCTAGTACCATGCTGTTTTTATTGCTACTGCTTTGTAGTATAGTTTGAAGTCAGGTATTGTGATACCTCCTGCATTGTTCTTTTGACTGAGTATTGCCTTGGCTATTCATAGCTTCCTCTGCTTCCATATAAATTTCACGGTAGATTTTTGGATCTCTTTAATGAATGTCATGGAATTTTGATGGGAATTGCATTAAACATGTAGATTACTTTTGGGAGTATCGACATTTTTACTATGTTGATTCTACCAATCCACGAGCATGGGAGATCTCTCCACTTTCTATAGTCTTCCTCAATCTCTTTCTTCAGAAGTGAATAGTTTTCCTTGTAGAGGTCTTTCACATCTTTTGTTAGGTTTACACCTAGGTATTTGATTTTTTTTGAGGCTATTGTAAGTGGAATTATTTTCATACATTCTTTTTCAGTTTGCTCATTTTAGTGTATAGAAATGCTAATGATTTTTCTATGTTGATTTTATATCCTGCTACCTTGCTATAGCTGTTGATGGTGTCTAGGAGCTTTTGAGTAGAGTTTTTTGGGTCCTTAAAGTATAGGATCATATCATCTGCAAATAGGGATATTTTGACAGTTCCTTTACCTATTTGTATTCCTTTTATTCCTTCTTCTTTCTAATTGCTCTGGCTAGGAATTCCAGTACTATGTTGAATAGGAGTGGAGATAGAGGGCATCCTTTTCTCGTTCCTGATTTTAAGCGAATAGTTTCAGTTTTTCACCATTAAGTATAATGCTGGCTGTAGGTTTCTCATATATAGCTTTTATATTGTTGAGGTACTTTCCTTCTATTCCTAGTTTTCTTAGAGCTTTTATCATGAAGTGATGTTGGATCTTATCAAACCTTTTTTTTGCATATATTAAGATGATCAAGTGATTTTTGTCCTTGCCTCTATTAATGTGGTTTATTATGTTTATTGATTTTTGTATGTTGAACCACCCCTGCATTCCTGGGATGAAGCCTACTGGGTTGTGGTTAATGACCTTTTTGATGTATTGTTGAATTCGGTTTGCCATTATTTTATTGAGGATTTTTGCATCAATGTTCATTAAGGAGATTGGCCTATAGTTCTCCTTTTTGGAGGTGTCTTTGCCTGGTTTTGGGATAAGTGTAATACTGGCTTCATAAAATGAGTTAGGCAGTTTTTCTTCCCTTTCTATTTCATGGAACAGTTTAAGTAGTGTTGGTATTAGTTCTTCTTTAAAGGTCTGATAGAATTCAGTAGAGAATCCATCAGGTCCTGGACTTTTCTTCTTTGGGACACTCTTGATTGCTGCTTCAATTTCATTTTGTGTTATAGATCTATTCATGTGTTTAATGTACTCTTGGTTCAGTTTTGGATGATGTTAAGTATGTTGAAATCTGTCTGTTTCTTTAGGATTTTCAAATTTATTTGAATATAGGTTCTCAAAGTGGTCTCTGATGATTTCCTGGACTTCCTGGTGTTTGTTGTTATTTCCCCTTTTGCATTCCTGATTTTACTAATTTGGGTTTTTTCTCTCCTCAATTTAGCCAGGTTTGCCAGTGATCTGTCGATCTTGTTTATTTTTTCAAAGAACTTTTTGTTTCTTTAACTCTTTGTATGGGTTTTTCGTTTCTATTTCATTGATTTCAGCTCTTATTTTTGTTATTTCTCTCCTTCCATTTGTTTTGGGATTTGCTTCTTCTTGTATTTCTAAGAGTTTGAGATGTATCATGAAGTCATTGATTTGAGATCTTTCAGTCTTTTTAGTATATGCACTCATGGCTATAAACTTTCCTCTCAGGACTGCCTTAGCTGTGTCCTATAGGTTCTGGTAGGTTGTGTTTTCATTTTCATTGACTCCCAGCAACTTTTTAATTTCCTCTATTATTTCATCAATGACCCATTGTTCATTAAGCATTGAGTTATACAGTTTCCAGCTGTTTGCATGGTTTTGTCTTTATTTTTGTTGTTGAGTTCTAGTTTTATTTCAGTGTGATCAGATACAATGAATGGCATAATTTCTATTTTCTTATATTTGCTGAGACTTGCTTTGTGCCCTATGATATGATCTATTTTGGAGAAGGTTCCATGGGCTGCTGAGAAGAATGTATATTGTGTAGAAGTTGAATGAAATGTTCTGGAGACTTCAACTAGGTCCATTTGATCTATAGTATAGTTTAGATGTAGGATTTCTTTATTGATTTTTTTCTTTGGATGACCTATCTATTGATGATAATGGGGTGTTAAATTATCCGACGACCACTGTGTTGGAGTTAATATATGTTTTTAAGTCCTTCAAGGTATGTTTGATGAAATTGGGAGTGTTGACTCTGGGTGCATATAAGTTGATAATTGTTATTTCCTTTTGGTTTATTTCCCCTTTTATTAGTATGGAATGTCCTTCTTTATCTCATTTGATCAATGTAGGTTTGAAGTCTCCTTTGTCAGAGATAAGTATTGCTACTCCTATCTGTTTTCGGGGGCCATTGGCTTTGCATCCTAAGCCTATGCTTATTTCTATTGGTGAGATGGGTCCGCTGTAAGCAAGAAATTGTTGTGTCTTCCTTTTTAATCCAGTTCATCAAATGGTGCCTTTTGATGGGGGAATTAAGTCTATTAACATTAAGTGTTAGTACTGATAGGTATGTGGTGATTCCTGTCATTTAGTTGTCTTAGTTGTCTGATGTTTTGATTGTGTGTACCTAAATCGATGTTATTCTCTACTTTCTTGCTCTTTCTTTTCCTGTAGTTTCGTACTGCCTGCCCTTTCATGGTTATGTTGGGTTTCAGTTTCTGTGTGCAGAATCCCTTGAAGAATCTTTTGTAGTGGTGGCTTTGTGGTCACATATTGTTTTAGTTTCTGCTTATCATGGAAGACTTTTATTGCTCCATCTAGTTTGAGTGATAGTTTTGCTGGATAGAGTATCCTAGGGTTGAAGTTATTTTCATTCAGTGCCCGGACGACCTCACCCCAAGCTCTTGTTGCTTTTAATGTTTCTGTTGAGAAGTCTGCTGTGATTTTGATGGGTTTACCTTGATATGTTATTTGTTTTTTCTTCTTACATCCTTCAATATTCTTTCTTGGATCTCTGTACTTGTTGTTTTAATGATAACATACTGTGGGGTAGTTTTATTTTTATCAGGTCTGTTTTCTATTCTGGAGGCCTCTTGCACCTGTATTAGCATAGATTTCTCTAGATGTGGGAAATTTTCTGTAATTATTTTGTTGAATATATTGCTCATTCCCTTTGCTTGCACCTATTCTCCTTCACTGCCCATGATTCTCAGGTTCGGTCTTTTGATGGAGTCAGTAAGTTCTTGCATTTTCTTTTCACAGGTCTTGAGTCGTTTAGTTAATAGTTCTTTGGTTTTTTCTTTATTTACCATTTCATCTTCGAGTTCTGAGATTCTGTCTTCAGGTTGTTCTGTTCTGCTGGATTGGCCTTCCATTTTGTTTTGCATTTCTATTTCATTCTTTTTTCTGAGTTTTTCCATATCCTGAGTTTCTTCCTCTTTAATGTTGTCTATTTTAGTCCTGAGCTCATTTATCTCTTTATTTATCATGTTCTTTGTTTCACTTTGGTGTTTATACAGTGCTTCTGTAGTTTCTTTTATTTGTTCTTGTGCTTTCTCAAATTCTCTATTTTTGTTGTTTAGGAATTTTTGAGTGTCTCTTGTACATTTTGGTTAACCATATCCAGCATCATCTCTATAAAATTCTCATTGATTACTTGCAGAATTTTGTCTTTTAGAGTGTTCTTATGAGCTTCATTGGGTTCTTTGGCATAGTTTATCTTCGCTTTGTTGGAGTCTGGATCTGAGTATCTGTTTTCTTCATTTCCCTCTCGTTTCTGTACAAATTTATTGCTGGGGGGAAACTGATTTCCCTCTTTTTTTCTGCCTTCCCATCATTGCCCTTGCTATTGTTACTGTCTCTGTACTGTGTGCAATTAAGTATTTTCTAGCTTGGTATAATAACAATGGTGATATCTAGAATGGAAGGGTGAGAGGAGAGGGAAAGCAAAGAAGGTAATGAAAGAGGGAAAAACAAACAAACAAACAACTAAAAACAAAACACAACAAATAACAACAAAAAAATCCAGTGCCAAAAAAATAAACAGGGAGAGATAGTGTACTAATCCACAGTAAGTTAAGTAGGCATTAGACAGTCAGAAAGAGGATAAATGAAATCCCCAAGTTCAAATGCAATAAAGTTTCAGTCTTAATAATTTTGGTGTTAGTCCCTCAGCCGCCAATCCTGGAGATGGTGTCTCAGAAGTAGTTCTGTCATCATCTCATCAAAGGGGAAAAAAACAAAAAACAAAACAAACAGAAAAACAAAAACAAAACAAAACAAAATATCCCAAGTCAAATGCAATACAGTTTCAGTTAGTCCTTCAGCATGCAGTTCTACATCAGCTGTTGTCTCATCAAAGGAAGGGAAAAAAATGGTCTGGAGACAGTTCTGTGAATGTCTATCTGAGTCTGTGGCTCACCTGCCTGCTACTGTCAACCAGCTGTTGCTGCAGGCTTTATTGATTTCAGAGCTCAGGTATGAGCTTAACACTCACCTAGCCCTGCAGGCTTTGTTTATTTAGAGTTCTCCTGGGCGTGACAGCCACTGTTACAAGATTTCCCACTCCAAGGTTGCTTGGGAAGTGCTGCCACTCCTGCCTTCTCTGGCCTGCTTGCTTATTTACAGCTCTGTGAGGGATTGCCCCTCTCCCCTTCAGTGCTCAGGGCACCCAGCCCTCTTTGCTACATGTCTTTTTTTGTTGTTTATTCAGTTTTTTTTTTTCTCTTTTTTCCCTGGGTTGGGGTCGGTCTGTCCAGGGGCTATGCTGATCTGCCCAGGGTTGTTTGTGGGAGTACCTCGTGCTGCTTAGCTCACCTGGTGGTCTGCTTCTCTCAAGCTGATAGGAGCTGGCATCTGGCAGCATGGGAGCCTTCCTGGTTTCTCCATTTAACATGGAGTGGTAATGCAATGGGCAGGCTGAGGGTGTGGAGGTGTCAGAGTTTTGCCTCTTCTTGGTGGCTTTTCCTGCAAAGTGTGTCTCCATGTCTCTCCAAGATTTTAATTTAGGAAGCACGCTTTCTGCTTCTTCCCTCTAGTCGCCATCTTGGAATCTCCCACCAATTGAAACTTTGTGACAACCCTGATCCAGTAAGTCTATACCCACAATGCTTTCCAATACCATATGCTCACTTCAAACTGCTCTGTCACATTTTGTTAATTCCTGCAATATTTCCAAATTTTACTATCAGTATATTTCTTATGGTGATTTGTGATCACTTTTTTTGCTTTGTTTTGAGATAAGGTGTAACTATATAGCCCATGCTGGACTGGACCTTATATTGGGCGGACTGTCATAGTTGGAAAGAAATCAATGCCTTGCATCAAATGACAGGCTGACTCTCTTACTAGGAGATAAAGAGCTGGTCCCTTTGACTTGAGGCCAATACTCATTTCCATTCTGAAAAAGATAAGACCCTAAAGAGTCATACTAGTTATCTTTTGCCTATGTTCTATAACAGGTCCAACAAACACTGGGTAAAAAAACAACTGTTTTCAATATGGGTCACTGAATATTTTAAGCCCATTTTTGAGACATACTACTTAGAAAAGGATTGTTTTCAAAATATTATTATTTACTGGCAAGGCACTTGGTCAACCCAGAGCACTAAAGAGATGTACTAAGTTAATGAGTTGGCATTAACACAGCATCCATTCTGTAGCCCATGGATGAAAGAGTAATTTCAACTTAGTATTTAAGAAATACATTTCATTAGGCTATATTAGGTTTTACAGGCAGTGATCTGGCTGATGGATCTGGCCAAAAAAAAAAAAAAAAAAAAAAAAAACTGAAAACCTTCTGCAAGGGATTCACCATTCTAGATACCATTAAAATTTTTCACCATGGTGTGAAGGTATAACTCAAGTGGTTAAATTCTTGCCTTGCAAGCCTGAGGGCCCTGGCTTTGATGGCTAGTACTGCAAAGCAAAAGGAACATTCAAAATTCAGTGGGGGAGGTAAAATAGCAAGACAAACAGAAGTATGGGAGAAGTGAATTATAACTCACATGCATAAGTGGGAGGACAGGGGGTCCAAGACCTCAGTGGAAGAAGTCATGACAGATGTGGTAGGAGCAGCAGGAGCCCTAAAATTAACAATGGAGACCAGAGATGAAGTGAGACTGAATTACTACAATTTTATGTTAAACCTTTTTCCTCATTTATTTTTAAAACATTATTCCTATAGATAGTGCAATACCAAGTTGAAGTGTAGAGTGAGTAGGGCAACCAACATTCCACTTCTCAGCTCTATACTTAAACAAAATATTGCCCTCATATGAAGGATGCAACAAACATTAAACTGATAAAGAAAAGGCACAAAACTAATGTAGCCAAAAGACCAAACCTGACCACCAGAGAACCACAAGAAATAAGAAGTTATTTCTTCTAGATGCACAAGGAAGTGTATTCTTGGAATGGAATCTCCTGATGAAGATGCTGTGAACACTGTTAGGGCAACAGGTAAGAGAGGATGAGATGTGCCATAAAGTTAGCTGGTAAAATGGCAGTAGAGTTTGAGAAGACTGACTACAATTTTGAAAGACGTTCTACTGTGGATAAAATGGTGTTAAACAGCATCCTGTGCTATAGAGAAATCTTTCAGGAAAGGCAAAATCAATCAATGAGACAAATGTCATTATTGTCTTATTTTAGGAAATTCCCACAGCCATCCCAACCTATTTATGTAGTTTTGGGGGAATGTCAGAAATAGCAGGTGGTCCCTGCAATTGGATCATTTCTGTACATGTGGGAGAGATTTGCCTGAGTTTGGGGCACTATCCAGCATCACTATTCTACTTGACTACAGTTCACAGCAACTCCCAAGCTACCAGAGCAGTACACCAGATCCCTCCTCTCCCATGTCCTTCAGGAGGAGACTTGGGAACCCAACACCTTTCTGCTTATTATGTGCTCTGAGACCCAGATATCACAAAAGATGGCAGACTCCACTTGCCTAGATGTGTATGTGTGGTGTCAGCTCCCAGCTCCTGTCTGCCTCAATCACTCCTCCTTCCCGTCTGAGACAAGAAACAACACAGAAGACACTGATTTCACTCTTTTATTGAAGAAGCTTCTATGTGGGTTGTACACAAAGGGAAGACAGAAACAGGGGAGAGGCATGCAGGTGTATCCTGGAGAATCCATCTGACTGGTGTCCTGGTGTTTCAGGGCCAGAGCTGTCTTCTGAGCATTAGAGCAATACAAAGGAGTCATGTTAATTAAGGATGATTAGCCTGGGACAAACTCTCAGGCACTGTGACAGCTATAATTTACCACAGAGAATTTCTGCTCCCAGGGCTGACTGTGGACCTAGAAGTTGCATATTTTTCTCTTCAAAAAGTAAGAGAAAGGGACAGTCAGGATGGTTTAGATTTTGAAGGTATGGCACTTAGCCATAAGATGCCATGAGTGAGGGTGAGAAATGAGGGATGGGAGACTGTTGGTGCTCCCTGTCCTGGCTGAATCATGAGACATTCAATCCAATGCTGTAGTGTCTGTTTATCACCCCTTCCATTACTTCAAGTACACCAGCTGAGCTGTGTCCACTATTCCAGCTCAGAGAATATCATGACCTCCTCCCCAGCACAGACCTCGAAGGAGCAGCTGTGCAAGTATGCACAAGTTTTAGAGCAGCAGGCAAGGGACAGAAGCTTATTGCCTCCAAGCTTCCTCTACTTCAACACCTGAGGAAGAAGTAAGAGGGGAGTATGGGAAAAACACCCATACCTTTTGCTGATCTAGCTGCTTATTGAGGGGACAGTCAGACAGGTCAGCCTGGGACTTGGTACATGTGGGTTTGAACTAGCTCAACTTTCATGTAGTATAGTATTCCAGTAATGACCTAAAATGAAAAGATTGCGATTCACTTACAACACTGTGGTCAAGTTCACATGCATGTATTTAATTTAAATGACAGAGGTAATGTGTGACTCAGGTTCATGTCTGCATTCCTGAGATGACAGAACTGTCACCCATGTAGCACAAAACCATCCCTTGACAAAGGCTGGCCACAGGTTCCCTTCCAACTTCCTTCATTCTTAGCATGTCTGACAAGATGCCTCCTGTTGCCAAGTAAAAAGAGAAGCAGGAAAATAGAATGCAGAAGCCAGGGACTAACACCCTTCCCTGGACTCAGGAAGACACAGCTCAGGGACCCACCAGAGTGGAGACAGATAATCACCTCCCTGTTCCAGGTGAGCAGGGCTGGTGTGAGCAGAAAGCCAAGGCTCTGGGCCCCAGTGCATAACTACTAAATTCTGCTGCCTGTGGCTGAGGCAGGCACACTGTCCCATTGTAGGAAGGCTGTGTTATGATAATTAGACTCCTGCTAAATGTCTGTCCCCAGAACACAGACCATAGAGAACCAATTCCCTCCATTTACACAGACTGAGTATTCCCTTGTTCTATAGCAGGATGTGGCATATGTCACACACATCGGTGTTTCATGCCATTGAGGAAATTTTCTCTTCAAAGTGATTGCTGATGGGACTATCTCTCAAGTGTGGTACACACCTGAAAGAATAGAGTTTAACCCTTTTATTTCACAGGGTAACCCAGACCCAGCTTTTCAGAAATGTGTACAAGCACAGGGTGTGTGATGTGACCAGAGGTCTACCCCTTGCTGCATAGAACCAGGAACAAAATGTATTGATTTCCCATCAGTACAGCAAGCCTCAAGGACCCAATGGCATGTAATGTCCTACGCTTCCATCCAAGTTAAGGTCACATTTGAGGGTGCACAGGCTGGCAAGGATCATAGTGTACAGGAAGTGTATGACATGTCTAAGGGGTAGATGACAGCTGATGTATGTAGCAGGAGAAATAGGGCAGGTCTCCATTCATCTAGAGTTTGATCAGGAGACAGAAAAAAGCTATCCACATGTGGTGCTGTACAACATTTTTAAGACTAGGTTGTGATGTATTTCTCTACATCGTGCCTCTGGCCATCTGGACTAAATTCCACTCCTCCTTTACAGTCAAATTTGGGGCCTAGCAATCCAGGTTTCATGACTGCAGGACAACTTCACTCTTTCTCTGCTGAGAATTTTTCTACACTGACTGGAGCAGAAGCAGTATCTGGGTGTCTTTTCTACCCAGCATACGCTCAAGTGCTGAGGGTCATTGGACACTCATCTCCAGGTGGAAACACCTGGGAGATGCACACAGGGAACGCTCCCAGGCTGCTCTGCAGAGGGACGAAGGCTCTTTCAGGAGAGGTTGGTGGCTCCTTCTATGAGGAATCCTGAAGGGGACCGTGACATCTTCTTATGGGTCCCCTTTATGCCTAGAGTTCATCCTTGACCCACACATTACTACACCACAACTGGCTGAAACCTTCCAAGCACTAATATCATGAAAACAGCAAGATGTGCTCCTGATTGAAGGAGGCAGAGGACATTCCTCCATGCAGAGGCAGCACATTCAGAGTGTCAAAGTGTGAATGGCAGCAAATCCAGTGGGTCTGTGGTGAAATAATTGTGAGTGATCATGTCTACTCATGATTTTCAACTGGAATCTTGGGTGTGTAGGGAAAATGCCCTCATTTGTAAGACATGTACACCAAAGTTTTATTTTCAAAACGTTCAGAATAATGAATGCTTATAAACATAAAGACCCAGATTCACATGTGTGTGGAGAAAGGCAGAACAAGTAAATAAGGCCAGACATGAACACTTGAGGGATTGCTTAAAGAAGCTACAGAGATAATGTGCACTTGTGCCGTAGCTGCTGGGCAACCCTGAACTTGAGTCAGAATAAGAACTTAAGGGGAAAACATACTGAAAGTTCACTTTGTGAAGGAAGCCCTGGGTGAAGTCTCTTTCTCTTATGTTGAGTATTTAGTTAATTGTTTACATTGACACACAAGCTCTAAGCCTGACCTTGACCTGGTGCCTTGGTGACTCTGGTCTGCTGGTTCCTGGAAACATAATAAGAAGTCACATGCCCACCTGCAGTGTCTGGCCTGATTCCAGAAATATTCAGAGGGGACAGACCCTAGGCTAGGATTGCCAAGGATGGAAGAGCTACAGAAAATTTCCAAGGGACTGGAGTTACTTACATGGGAAACATGGGTATGTTCACGTCCTGCACCCATCCAAGCCACATCAGATTATGTTCTTCAAGGCAAGCCAAGTGTTGTCTTGAGAGAGGCCAGGGAGGTAGGCCAGGTAGGAGAGTGAGGGTGGGATAAGGACTGAGCAATTCCACAACGGAATCCCACCTACTTCAGGCCCCTGGGGTGTGCTCACACCTGCCTCTTGACATGCATTACTCACACTGCAGGGCTGGCATACAGGTCATCGTTCTTGTCATTGTAAAATTTGAAGATGAAATAAACCACCTGTTGCACCCCATTGTTGTTGACACTGGACTCTTCAATGCCACCAATCATAGAATCTGAGCTAGCCCCAGGGATCATGGTCAGGGCTGTGGCCAAGGTGGGCAGCAGGATTTGCAGGATCCAGACCATGGTGAGATTTGAGGCAGGGCTGGAGCTAGAGCTGGAGATTCACCAGGTCAGAGAGCTAATCTTGCACAGCGAGTATGGCCCTGATTTTATTCTTCTGGGAACAAAGAATCTGGGAGCGTCCCCACCTCACTCTAGGCTCCTCCTTTCCTGGGCAAAGCACCATCCTCACTCCAGTCCTTTCAGATCCTCCTCTCCTGTGGGGAGAGATCCTCCTCACTCACCAGTCCTGGCCCTTCATCTTTCCTGTGTTACGCTCTCTCCCTTCCCACTCTCCCAGCTCAAAACTTCTCCAGAGGTCCCACCTTTCAAACCTTGGGTCACCCTAGTCTCAGCAAAGGTGTCCATTACATTTCTCTAGCCATGAAAAGCCGATGACCTTGACCCTTATGTCTGCAGGAAAGGTGAAAAGAGAAATTTGGCTTCCTGTGGTCCTTGGAGGTCAAGGGTACCTGTGAACTCTGGGTTAAGGTCCAGGAATCTTCTGTGCATGTTCAATTGCAGAATAAGTTTGGGGGAGACCCGAGCCTTGCTTTATCTGGGAACCTTATTTGGCAAAAAAAAAAGGAAGTGAATTCCACTTTATTTGGATAAAGAACAAAAGTGTTATTTTTTTCAGGATTCATCATTCACTAAAGAAATTTTCATGGGATTTTGCCTGGCTAGAACATCTAGGACCTGGAAGTGGAGCACAGTGACTGAGCCCTGGACTTGACATTGCAGCTACTGTGTAGAGTAGACACAATTGAGAACTAAAAAGAAACAGGTGAAAGAATTTTGACAATGTTTTATTTAACCCAATATATTAAATGTCATTTCAACATATGGGACTAGTTCTCAAAGTGAGAGTTTATATTCCTTTGTATGTATGTACCAAGTCTGGAATCCTGTGCTCATTTGTACCATATGTAGATGTGCACTAGACTGGCTCTCTTTTCAGCACCCCAATGCCACATATAGTGGAGGCTGTGTACTGCATAGCCCAGATTCAGGATGTGTGTGGGGAAGTTTGGAAGAGAGGTGGTGGGAACAATAATAACATCTAAGAATTATAAGTATTCTGTTGGAAGTATGATTGAAGGGACAGGAAAGGGAAATGGGTACCTCTTGACACTGGTTAGAAGGAATTTTGGAGAACTCAAAGGGTGAGAGTTCCTTTGTAGGCTCTGGAACAGCTCCAGGAAAAAGGGACAGCCAGATAAGTTTATGTAACACGTCCCCATTTCCTGAATTGTCCATGGGATTGATTCTACCCACCCACACTCCTGCAAGGAACTAAGTAAACCATCAAAGATCAAGGCATGACTGGATTCTTGGCACTTCTTATGAACTGACAACATCACTCAAGATAGATAAACAGGCCAAGTTCAGAAGAAGTGTATTACTAGAAAGTCCTGCACCTGTGATTGCTCAGCCATGAGTCTAACCTCGGGGTTCACAGCAGTACAAAGGGGGCTTGGGCTCTCACCAAGACTCAGCACAGCTTTCTCTAGGTTTCATAATTGCAAGAAATTGCTAAGAAGTACATAATTTTATCAAACAGATTTTAACAAAAAATTCTGTTGAAGCAGTACTGAAAATCTTGAAGGAGACAGGAAAGACAGGCTAGCCAGCCACAGTCAGGACCATGCCAACACTGATGCTGAACATTGGGTGCTTCTCTTAGAAACTCAACCACACATTTCCAGACCCTTCATGGGAGCTGCTCTGTCTACCACCATTAACAAAATGGATTCCAAGTAGACTTTGTACTTTACATTATTGATTTCTTGTAACTTGAGGGCAGGTGCCTGACTGGCAGAGGCCATGTTTCTTTTGACTGTGGGATAGCTACAAAAGAGGATGGGATTCCCTACCTATGAAATGGGAGCCAGATTCTGCCTCAATTGACACAGGTAGGCTGTAAGGCTAGGCCTCTGGAACTACCACCAGTTACCTCTTCCAATCTTTTCTTTCCTTTCTAGAGAAGATTAAAAACATTGGGCTTAAGGCCAGTCTTCAGGGAGTTTGAATTCATTAAAATGAAGCTGCAAATAGGACTCTGTCTTTTGAGTACAAATATGGGTCCAACTCTATGCATCTGTCCTCTGCTTGTCCCCCGTGTGAGCTCAGTACTTCAGGTGAAGCTGTGAAGTTGAATATTGGTCTGCAGCATTTGATTATGGCAGAGCCCTGTGATGATCCAGGAAGAGGTACTGAGAAGCAAGAAAGACAAGTAGAAGCACAATAACATGCAATGTCGGGCAGAGTTTCAGTCTCAGCCTTATAGTAGTGGGAGGTCTGAAGCATCACTTGGCAAAGAAGGGCTTTTCCATATCTGCATTGTCATGAAGGGACCAACGGCAACCTCTGGTAAATAGTCTTCAAGCCATTACTGGCCCTGAGATCTTGCCATGCAGTACAGTGATGGCAAATCTCCAAGGCTGCTACAAGTGTAGTTGATAGAGTCAAAGCTGGCACAAAGCACACAGCAGCTGTGAGAGAGGTCCCAGGAATTACCATGGGACATTTCCACATTCAGTCTGTTGCACCAGAGCACTTTGACTCTTCTGAATCACTACCATCACCAGATGGTCCACTACTGGAATACAGTGTAAGTCCACTTCCACTATCTTGTCCCCCAAGGAACCCACTCCAGCCACATAGTCACTAAGAGAACTATGGACACCAGATGCTGTCAGTCTAGTTTTTGTTCTATTAAGATTGAAGTTGAAGCATTAAAAATTACATCCACTTTCAGCAATGAACTAAACAATTTAAAGACATGAGAATAGTTTTTAATGACAAAACTCTATGTAAAATGCACTCACGTTGCTACAGGCCCCAAACCCCTACACTTAGAAGGTAGAAGAAGGGTCACGAGATTGAGGCCAGGCTGAGCCACATAGGGAGATTCTATCTCAAAAAAAACAAAGCCTGGGGATGTAGCTCAATGGCAGAGTTCTTGCCTGGCATGCATGTGGATCTGGGTCGAAACATCACCATTGTTTGGGAAAATAAGAAAGAAAAACAAAGACTGTATTTAGGCTATTAAAATTTTTTTCTAAAATATATGATACACATATTTCCTTACTCAACTGAAGTTTTTTGAGAACTTGAGACCATAACTAGACATACCAAATGTTGTTTAGTATTATCATACGGCAACACTTTTTTGTAGATAAAACACTTAGAATCTATAAAGAAACAAGAAAATACTGTATCTTGGACTCACCTTCCTATTATTTCTGTACTTGTATATCCTTGAAGTGCGTTCTACCATTTTCTGGTGTCTCCACACCCTGCACTGTCAACACATGCAGATAGTGGTGTCTTCCTTTTCAGTTAGCTTCAAGCTTATGTTCTAAGAACCATGATAAATTTCTAATCTGTCTTTTTTTTTGAGACAATGTCTTGCTATTTGTTCTATGTGCTAGTATGGCTTGGAGCTTTGCTCTGTATCTGAGAATGGACTCAAACTCATCCTTCCAACTGCTGCTATTATAGGCATATACCACCAAGCTGGGTACTCTTACTCTGTCTTTGAATTAGAAGTTGCCCTTACTTGAGCAAGGGACAACCTGATGGGTAAACTGCATCATCAGCAATGCATGACATTCAAGTCTTCTTCTCACCTCTGTTCAAACTTTATGTCCTCCTTCTGGGTTATGCTTCAATCTGAAGTTTTAGACTTGAGCATTGAGTTTTAGACAGGAGGATGCTGACGCCAGATGTAATTTTTATTCTGAGAACTACAGTAAATGCCCAAGACCTAGATCTTCCCCAAGTTGATGAGATGTTATTATTCAGTGAAGGATGGGAAAGGAAAGATATTTATTATATAATGCAAAAAATGAAAAGGAAATAGGGGAGTCATAAATCCACAGTTCAACATACTAGAAACAAAGCTCATCTGTCAACTTTTAAAAATAAAAATGAGTTTTATAAGGGTTTCTGAGGTTTCAGGTAACAATATATTGTCAGTGTCTCAGCTCAAATTCCACCTTCTGACAGCAAAATAGATGAAAAAGCAAGCAAGATTTAGCTAAACATTAAAATTCAGCTCCTTCATTCAATTTGTATGACAGATCTGTCAACTGGATCATCTGCCATGAATCCAGTAGATTTGTTTAATTATGTGTTTGTTTGTTTAGCACTGAGTGAAACCCTTACTTAACCAGAATTGAGATGTCTGCAGGATGTGTGCCCAGCAGTATGAGACTGGTCTGTGTCATCACAGTCCAATGAAATATGGCCAGAAACATCATCACAGGATATTGTGGGTTTCCTGAAGATAGGACTCAACACCAAAGTGTGCTATTGTTTTCCTCTGATGAAACAGACACAAAATAAAACAAAACAAAATCATAACCACTTCTGGATTAATTACAAAATTTTTCCTCTGGAAGGCTTTTGTAAGTTTCACTTTACATATTTCACTAATGTGTATTTTTCCTTTACTATCAGGTTTCCATCTAGTTTTAACATTGAGATGGTACTCACAACACTTTAAATGTAGTTTTGAAAACTCATTAGGCCAGTTCAGCCCATTAATGGAAATACAGTATGCATCTTACTCTTCTGAAATGACCTTCCTGGGTAACATAATCACCCTTAGATGGGAGATTTATAATGATTCTATCACAAGAATATCAAAGACAAGAAACCACACAGGAATACCTCATATTTTTGTAGCCTTGTAGTATGCTTTGCAGATACTACTTTTTTTACCAATGGAAAGTTTGTGGCAACCCTGCATCCAGTTCTTGTATCTCCACAATGTTTTCCAATACCATATGGTCACTTCACACCTTTCTGTTACTTGTTAATTCTTGCAATATTTCAAACTTTTATTATTAGTGTATTTCTTATGGTGACTTGTGATCATTTTTTGTTGTTTTGTTTGTATGTTTTTTAAGATAGGATCAGTATATAGACCAGGTTGGCCTAGAATTTGTCGTGCTCCTGCCCACCTTTTCAAGTGATGGGATTACAGGTCAGCATGATCAGGCCCACCTAGCTTGTGATCAGTAATCTTGGATGTCATGTTGTAATTCTTTGGGGAGTACCATCAACCATACCTTAACAGGAATATGAACTCAATAATGTTATGTGATTTCTCATTGCTCACAAAATCAGTCTCTCCCCCATCTGTCTCCCTCCTATTAAGCCTTCCTATTCCCTAATGTACAACAATATTGAAATTAGACCAATGCCTTGAAGTGTTAAAGTGGAAGAAAGGGTAGTATATCTCTCACTTGAAATCAAAAGCTAGAAGTGCTGAATGAACAAGACATGTCAAAACCCAGACAGACAAGAAGCTGGGTCTCTGGTACTAGTTAATCAAGTTGTGAATGCAAAAGAAAATATCTTGAAGAAAATTAAATATTCTGTTCAAGTGAACACATAAATGCTGGGAAAGCAAAACAGCCTTTTTTTACTGATACAGAGTAAGTTCTAGTGGTCTGGACATAAGATCAAATCAATCATGGCATTCCTTTAGCCAAAGCAAAGCCCATACTCACTTAAAAACTTGAAGAGAGGTGAGGAGGCTGCAGAAGAAAAGTTTGTATTCAGCACAGGTTTGTTCATGAGGTTTAAGGAAACAAGCCATCTCTGTAACACAAAGGTACAAGTGAAGTGGCAGACACTGAAATAGAACCCAGGACTCAACATGAAAGTGTGCTCTTGTTTTCCTCTGATAGAGCAGAGACAATACAAAACAAAACAAAATCACAGCAAGTTCTGGATTTCCTACAAAATTTCTCTTCTGGGTGGATTTCATAGCTCTCATTCTAGATACTTCTTTAATAAGTATTTCTCTTGATTTCCTATCAGGTTTCCCTCACCTTTTAACATTGACAAGATACTCATAATCATTTAAACCCATGGTTCTCAAAACTCATTAGGCCAATTCAGCCCCTTAGTTGAAATACTGCACACATTTTACTCTTTTGACATGGTCATCCTGGATAACATATTTGCCCTTATATGGGAGTTTTTAAATAATTCTATCACTAGAATATCAAAGATAAGGAACAACACAGGCATACCTCATTTTATTGTAGCTTGCTTAGCATACATCTTAGATACTTCAGTTTTACAAATTAAAAGTTTGTGGCAACCCTACATACGAAAATTCTATCCCCTACAGGACTCTGATCTGTTCACTGTGACTCTGGACAGGAGGACAGGGTGGAATTAATCTGAGCCACTTCCCTTCCAGTATTTCCCTGGCAGCTGCCTCCTCCAGTCCAGCAGGCAGCACTCCAACCATAGGGGGTTTTCTGTGTATCTATTCATCAATCACCACTCTCCACCCACATGTACAGATACATTCACCTCCCCACACATGTGCACATATGCATCTGTTCATGTGTACCAAAAACTCTTGCACCTTCACTCTCCTCACATATGCACATAAGCACAGAGGCTCACATACCTGCTACAACATGATACATTTTGCTGATCTGGCTGGTCATTGATGGGACAGTCAGACAGTTCAGACTTTCATGTAGTATACTTTTTCAGCTATGACCTCCAGTGAAAAGAGTGGGATTCATTTACAACACTGTGATCAAGTTCACATGCATGCAGTTACTTTACATTACAGAGTTAATGCATGTCTATGGTTCATATCTGCATTCCTGACTTGACAGAACTATCACCTATGGAGCACACAACCATTCCTTCAGAAAGGGTGGCTGTGTTCCATTGCAACTTTTTCTTTCTGAGTAACTCTGACAAAGTGTCTCTTTCTGCCAAGTAAGAAGAGAAGCAAGAAAATACAAGGCAGAATCCAGGGACTAACACCATTCCCTGAACTCAGGAAAGGAAGACACAGCTCAGGGAGTCACCAGGTTGAAAACAGATAAACAGCTACCTGTTCCAGGAAAGCAGGGCTGGTCTGAGCATAAAACCAAGGCTCTGGGCCACAGAATAGAATTACTAAATTCTGCTGCCCATGGCTTAGAGGCATGCACACTGGGCCATTGTAGGAAGCTTGCAGTCTGATGATTAAACTCTAGCTTAATTTAGTCCCTAACATGCAGTGTATAGAGAAACCATTCCTTCCACTTACCCAAACTTACTTTTCCCTCATTCCACAACAAGATGTGGGGTGCTTCACTCACTTGGGTGTTTCAGATCAGTAAGGAAGTCTTCCCCTCCTTCAATGTGATTGTGATGGGATGATTTCTCAAGTGAGTCACAAAAACTGAGTGTCTTACATTGAGATTAAAGAACAGGAATTAACCCTTTTTCTGCACTGGCAACCCAGGCTCAGCTTTTCAGAGTGGTGGGCAAGCACAGGGTGAATGACTGGGCCAGGGATCTAGACCTTGCTCCACGGAACCAGGATCAAAACATACTGATTTCCCATCTGTAATGTGGGTCTCATGGACTCAATGTCCTGAATGACCTATGATATCTTCAAGTTAGTGTGACAATTGAGAGACACAAAGGGCTGGCGAAGACTATAGCATACAGGAAGTGTATGACATGCCATAGGGGAATGATGATAGCTGATGGCTGCAGCATGAAAAATGGGGTAGGTCTCTATTCATCTGAATTTTGATCAGGAGACCAAAAAGAGCTCTCTTCAGGGCATGCTGCAGAACACTTCTTTTTACTATGTTGCTATGTACTGCTATGCATTGTGACTCTGGCCATCTGGTCTAGGTGCTGGTCTTCCTTTAGAGTCAAAGCTGGAGGTGGCAGCCAATTTCACACAGCAGTTGCTCTAGTGCCCAGGGTCACTGACTACTCCCATTGCAAGGTGGTAACTCATGGAAGTTGCTCCCAGGGAACACTCCAGGGCTGCTGTGCAGAGGGAGCAATGCTCTTTCAGGACAGGTAGGTTGCTCTTGCTGTGAGGACTCCTGGAGGGGACCTACCCCATGACGTGCATGTAATCTTGATGAAAAACTAGGTCAATCCAAACTCAGCAACATTTCATGCCATCAGATATTTCTTTTTTTTTATTTTATTTTTTCATTTTTCTTTTATTATTCATATGTGCATACAAGGCTTGGTTCATTTATCCCCCTTGCCACCACCCCCTCCCTTACCACCCACTCCGCCCCCTCCCTCTCCCCCTCCTCAATACCAAGCAGAAACTATTTTGCCCTTATTTCTAATTTTGTTGTAGAGAGAGTATAAGCAATAATAGGAAGGAACAAGGGTTTTTGCTGGTTGAGATAAGGATAGCTATACAGGGCACTGACTCACATTGATTTCCTGTGCTTGGGTGTTACCTTCTAGGTTAATTCTTTTTGATCTAACCTTTTCTCTAGTTCCTGGTCCCCTTTTCCTATTGGCCTCTGTTGCTTTAAGGTATCTGCTTTAGTTTCTCTGCGTTAAGGGCAACAAATGCTAGCTAGTTTTTTAGGTGTCTTACCTATCCTCACCCCTCCCTTGTGTGCTCTCGCTTTTATCATGTGCTCATAGTCCAATCCCCTTGTTGTGTTTGCCCTTGATCTAATGTCCACATATGAGGGAGAACATAGGATTTTTGGTTTTTTGAGCCAGGCTAACCTCACTCAGAATGATGTTCTCTAATTCCATCCATTTACCAGCGAATGATAACATTTCGTTCTTCTTCATGGCTGCATAAAATTCCATTGTGTATAGATACCACATTTTCTTAATCCATTCGTCAGTGGTGTGGCATCTTGGCTGTTTCCATAACTTGGCTATTGTGAATAGTGCCGCAATAAACATGGGTGTGCAGGTGCCTCTGGAGTAACAGTCTTTTGGGTATACCCCAAGAGTGGTATTGCTGGATCAAATGGTAGATCGATGTCCAGGTTTTTAAGTAGCCTCCAAATTTTTTTCCAGAGTGGTTGTACTAGTCTACATTCCCACCAACAGTGTAAGAGGGTTCCTTTTTCCCGGCATCCTCGCCAACACCTGTTGTTGATGGTGTTGCTGATGATGGCTATTCTAACAGGGATGAGGTGGAATCTTAGCGTGGTTTTAATTTGCATTTCCTTTATTGCTAGAGATGGTGAGCATTTTTTCATGTGTTTTTTGGCCATTTGAATTTCTTCTTTTGAGAAAGTTCTGTTTAGTTCACTTGCCCATTTCTTTATTGGTTCATTAGTTTTGGGAGAATTTAGTTTTTTAAGTTCCCTATATATTCTGGTTATCAGTCTGCTGTCTGATGTATAGTTGGCAAATATTTTCTCCCACTCTGTGGGTGTTCTCTTCAGTTTAGAGACCATTTCTTTTGATGAACAGAAGATTTTTAGTTTTATGAGGTACCATTTATCTATGCTATCTCTTAGTTGCTGTGCTGCTGGGGTTTCATTGAGAAAGTTCTTTCCTATACCTACTAACTCCAGAGTATTTCCTACTCTTTCCTGTATCAACTTAAGAGTTTGGGGTCTGATATTAAGATCCATTTCGAGTTAATCTTGGTATAGGGTGATATACATGGATCTAGTTTCAGTTTTTTGCAGACTGCTAACCAGTTTTCCCAGCAGTTTTTATTGAAGAGGCTGCTATTTCTCCATCATATATTTTTAGCTCCTTTGTCAAAGATAAGTTGGTTATAGTTGTGTGGCTTCATATCTGGGTCCTCTATTCTGTTCCAGTGGTCTTCATGTCTGTTTTTGTGCCAGTACCATGCTGTTTTTATTGTTATTGCTTTGTAATATAGTTTGAAGTCAGGTATTGTGATACCTCCTGCATTGTTCTTTTGACTGAGTGTTGCCTTGGCTATTCGTGGCCTCTTGTGTTTCCATATAAATTTAACAGTAGATTTTTCTATCTCTTTAATGAATGTCATTGGAATTTTGATGGGAATTGCATTAAACATGTAGATTACTTTGGGGAGTATCGACATTTTTACTATGTTGATTCTATGAATCCATGAGTATGGGAGATCTCTCCACTTTCTATAGTCTTCCTCAATCTCTTTCTTCAGAAGTGTATAGTTTTCCTTGTAGAGGTCTTTCGCATCTTTTGTTAGGTTTACACCTAGGTATTTGATTTTTTTTGAGGCTATTGTAAGTGGAATTATTTTCATACATTCTTTTTCCGTTTGGTCATTGTTAGTGTATAGAAATGCTAATGATTTTTCTATGTTGATTTTATATCCTGCTACCTTACTATAGCTATTGATGATGTTTAGAAGCTTCTGAGTAGAGTTTTATGCGTCTTTAAGGTATAGGATCATGTCGTCTGCAAATAGGGATATTTTGACAGTTTCTTTACCTATTTGTATTCCTTTTATTCCTTCTTCTTGCCTAATTGCTCTGGCTAGGAATTCCAGCACTGTGTTGAATAGGAGTGGAGATAGTAGGCATCCTTGTCTGGATCCTGATTTTAGAGGGAATGGTTTTAATTTTTCTCCATTAAGTATAATGCTGGCTGCAGGTTTGTCATATATAGCTTTTATAATGTTGAGGAACTTTCCTTCTATTCCTAGTTTTCTTAGAGCTTTTATCATGAAATGGTGTTGGATCTTATCAAAGGCTTTTTCTGCATCTATTGAGATGATCAAGTGGTTTTTGTCTTTGCTCTTGTTAATGTGGTTTATTACGTTTATTGATTTTCGTATGTTGAACCACCCTTGCATCCCTGGGATGAAGTCTACTTGGTCGTGGTGAATAATCTTTTTGATGTGTTGCTGAATTCGGTTTGCCATTATTTTGTTGAGGATTTTTGCATCAATGTTCATTAAGGAGATTGGCCTATAGTTCTCCTTTTTGGAGGTGTCTTTGCCTGGTTTTGGGATAAGTGTAATACTGGCTTCATAAAATGTGTTTGGCAGTTTTCCTTCCCTTTTTATTTCGTGGAACAGTTTAAGGAGGGTTGGTATTAGTTCTTCTTTAAAGGTCTGATAGAATTCAGCAGAGAATCCATCAGGTCCTGGACTTTTCTTTTTGGGGAGAATCTTGATTGCTACTTCAATTTCATTTTGTGTTATAGGTCTATTCAGGTGTTTGATTTCCTCTTGGTTCAGTTTTGGATGATCATATGTATCTAGAAATCTGTCCATTTCTTTTAGATTTTCAAATTTCTTTGAATATAGGTTCTCAAAGTAGTCTCTGATGATTTCCTGGACTTCCATGGTGATTGTTGTTATCTCCCCTTTTGCATTCCTAATTCTACTAATTTGGGTATTTTCTCTCCTCATTTTAGTCAGGTTTGCCAGGGGTCTATCAATCTTGTTTATTTTTTCAAAGAACCAACTTTTTGTTTCATTAATTCTTTATATGGTTTTTTTGGTTTCTATTTCGTTGATTTCAGCTCTTATTTTTATTATTTCTCTCCTTCTATTTGTTTTGGGATTTGCTTGTTCTTGTTTTTCTAGGAGTTTGAGATGTATCATTAGGTCATTGAATTGGGATCTTTCAATCTTTTTAATATATGCACTCATGGCTATAAACTTTCCTCTCAAGACTGCCTTAGCTGTGTCCCATAGGTTCCGGTAGGTTGTGTTTTCATTTTCATTGACTTCCAGGAACTTTTTAATTTCCTCTTTTATTGCATCGGTGATCCATTCTTCATTAAGTAATGAGTTAGTTTCCAGCTGTTTGCATGTTTTTTGTCTTTACTTTTGTTGTTGAGTTCTACTTTTACTGCATTGTGGTCAGATAGTATGCACGGTATTATTTCTATTTTCTTATATTTGCTGAGGCTTGCTTTGTGCCCTAGGATATGATCTATTTTGGAGAAGGTTCCATGGGCTGCTGAGAAGAATGTATATTGTGTAGAGGTTGGAAGAAATGTTCTGTAGACATCTACTAGGTCCACTTGATCTATTGCATATTTTAGATCTTGGATTTCTTTATTGAGTTTTTGTTTGGATGACCTATCTATTGATGATAATGGAGTGTTAAAGTCTCCCACAACCACTGTGTTGGCGTTTATATATGCTTTTAGGTCTTTCAGGGTATCTTTGATGAAGTTGGGTGTGTTGACATTGGGTGCATGCAGATTGATGATTATTATTTCCTTTTGGTCTATTTCCCCTTTTATTAGTATGGAATGTCCTTCTTTATCTCATTTGATCAATGTAGGTTTGAAGTCTACTTTGTCAGAGATAAGTATTGCTACTCCTGCTTGTTTTCGGGGGCCATTGGCTTGGTAAATCTTCTTCCAGCCTTTCATCATAAGCATATGCTTATTTCTGTCGGTGAGATGAGTCTCCTGTAAGCAACAAATAGTTGGATCTTCTTTTTTAATCCATTTTGTCAAACGGTGTCTTTTGATGGGTGAATTAAGTCCATTAACATTAAGTGTTAGTACTGATAGGTATGTGGTGATTCCTGCCATTTAGTTGTCTTAGTTGTTTGAAGGTTTGATTGTGTGTACCTAACTTGATGTTACTCACTACTGTCTTGCTTTTTCTTATCCTGTGGTTTGGTGCTGCCTGCCTTTTCATGGTTTAGTTGGGTGTCACTTTCTGTGTGCAGGATCCCTTGCAGAATCTTTTGTAATGGTGGCTTTGTGGTCACATATTGTTTTAGTTTCTGCTTATTATGGAAGACTTTTATTGCTCCATCTATTTTGAATGATAGCTTTGCTGGGTAGAGTATCCTGGGTTTGAAGTTATTTTCATTCAGTGCCCGGAAGATCTCACCTCATGCTCTTCTTGCTTTTAATATTTCTGTTGAGAAGTCTGCTGTGATTTTGATGGGTTTACCTTTGTATGTTACTTGTTTTTTCTCTCTTACAGCCTTCAATCTTCTTTCCTTAGTTTCTGAACTTGTTGTTTTAATGATGATATGTCGTGGAGTAGTTCTATTTTAATCTGGTCTGTTTGGTGTCCTGAAGGCCTCTTGCATTTGTATGGGAATATCTTTCTGTAGATTTGGGAAATTTTCCGTTATTATTTTGTTGAATATATTATGCATTCCCTTTGCTTGCACCTCTTCTACTTCTTCGATGCCCATGATTCTCAAGTTTGGTCTTTTGATGGAGTCAGTGAGTTCTTGCATTTTCTTTTCACAGGTCTTGAGTTGTTTAATTAATAGTTCTTCGGTTTTTCCTTTAATTACCATTTCACCTTCAAGTTCTGAGATTCTGTCTTCTGTTTGTTCTATTCTGGTGGATTGGCCTTCCGTTTTGTTTTGCAGTCTGTTTCGTTCTTTTTTCTGAGGTTTTCCATATCCTGGCAGTTTTCTTCTTTATTGTTGTCTATTTTTGTCCTGAGTTCATTTATCCATTTGTTCATTGTGTTCTCTCTTTCACTTTGGTTTTTATACATTGCTTCTATGGTTTCCTTTATTTCTTCTTTTGCTTTTTCAAATTCTCTATTTTTGTTGTCTTGGAATTTCTTGAGTGTCTCCTGTACATTTTGGTTGACCCTATCCAGTATCATCTCTATAAAATTCTCATTGAGTACTTGTAGTATGTTTTCTTTTAAATTATTCTTGTGGGCTTCATTGGGTCTTTTGGCATAGTTTATCTTCATTTTGTTGGAGTCTGGATCTGAGTTTCTGTTCTCTTCATTCTCCTCTGGTTCCTGTACTAATTTTTTGCTGTGGGGAAACTGGTTTCCCTGTTTTTTCTGTCTTCCCGTCATTGTCCTTGGTGTTGTTACTGTCCCTGTACTGTGTGTAATTAAGTATTTTCTAGCTTGTAATAATAACAATGGTAATATTTAGAATGGAAGAGTGAGCTGAGATGGAAAGCAAGAAGTTAAAGAAAAGGGGAAAACAAATATACAGACAAGAGGGAGAAAGCAGAACAAGGTATCAGACAAGAGAGTTTCAAAGGTATAAACAGGGTGTGTTAGTGTACTAATCGACAGTAAGCTGAACAGACATTAGAGAGACAGACAGAGGATTGAAAATCAAAGATTAAAAAAATAAAAAATAAGTAAATGAAAGTAATATCTAAATATAAAAATGAATTAAAATAAAATGGAAAATAGAAAATAAAAAAAAAACCAAAAAACTTCCAAGTTTATATGCAATGCAATTTCAGTCTTAATAATTTGGGTGTCCGTTTAATCTCCAGTCCTGGAGTTGGTGCCTCAGATGTTGTTCTGTAGTTGTCTCATCAAAGGGGATGCATAAAGTAGAACAAAACTACACACTCACACACACACATACACACACAAAAAGCCCCACCAAGTGTCCCCAGTTCAAATGCAATGCAGTTTCAGTAAGTTTTTCAGCTTGTAGGCGTAATTCGGTTGTCCTCTCATCAAAGGTAGGGAGAAAAAGAAAAAAAATTGTCTGGATACAGTTCTGAGAGTGGTATCTGCAACTGTGGCTTGCCTGCCTGCTGCTCTCAGCCTGTAGCTGGCGGCATTATTTATGCAGATCTCTGGGGTGAGCTAGCACTCACCTGGTCCCACAGGCTTTGTTTGCTCAGAGTTCTCCTGTGCGGGAGCCTCTGCTATAGGCTTTCCCCTTTCCAAGCACTGGGAAAGGTGATACTGCCCCCGCGTTGTCAGGCCTGCTTGTTTATTTACAGTTCATGTGGGAGATGGGTCTTCCCCCCTCTCCTCTGAAGTTTTCCTCCCACTGCTACTTTCAGAAGCTTTCCTGCTCCTCCTTACTGGGCGGTGCTGCTGCTCCTGCTGCCCGCCATGTTTGTTTACAGTTCACGTGGGAAGTGGGTCTTCCCTCCTCCACTCTCACAAGCTTCCCTGCTCCTGGTTGCTGGGCGTGTCCCGCTCCCACCAGAGGCTCTCCGGCCTGCCTGGCTTGTTTATTTACAGTCCCAGGAAGGATTCCCTTCCCCCAATCTTCAGCGCTCAGGGCCCCCCACCCTCTTTCCAGCGTGTCTTAACTGATCTTATTGCTTATTACTCAGTTTCTCTTTTTTTTTTTCCCGGGTGGAGGTCAGTCTGTCCAGGGGGCTATGCTGCTCTGGCCCAGCCTTGTCTGTGGGGCTACCGTGGTACCGTAAAGCTCACCTGGTCCGCATCTTCCCAAGCCGTATGAGCGCCGGCCACTGGCAGCCCCGGGGGCCCTCCTCGTTTCTCTGTTTAATGTGAAGTGGAGATTCTCTGCACCAGCTTTCAGCAGAACCCGTATTTAGGAATCTCCGGAAACACTGGGGAATGAAGTTAATTTCTTCAAACCTTCACTGCCTGTGGTTTAGTGGGCCCAGGTGCAGAGTCCTTCTTAGGTGTGGCCTCAACCACATAAAATATAGCACCCTGGTGCCATCTTATCTCCCTTGGTGATGATGCACGGATGACACGGGCAGGAATTTCAGATGCTCAGGGTTCTTGAGCCTGCTCTGAGAATGACAGCACAGGCAGACTCCAACAGCAGAGGTTGGAAAGATTTTATTTGTAGAGAATTTAGTTGGAGAAAAGAGAAGAGAAAGACTGCATATTGGAGAATGCAGGGAGACCCGGAAGCTGGTGATCCCCCAGATATTTCTTAAGGTTGAGGACATTTTGAGATATGTGTAATTGGATTATATGGTGTGAAGGACACAGAAGACATAAACTAAGATGACAACAATGTCACTAGGTGACATCTTCTTATGGGACCCCTTTCATGCATGGGGTTCATCCATGAACCACACCTCATTATGCTACATATTACTACACCACAACTGGCTGGACCCTTCTAAGCACCAATGTTGTGAAAACAGCATGATGTGCTGTGAAGTAGGGTGATGGCAAGAGTGGTGACTGAATCCCATGAAGAGTGTCCATGTGTGAAAGCCAGCAAATCCAGTGAGTCTGTGGTGATGTAATTGTGAGTGGCCGTGTCTATTCATGATTTTGAAATAAAATCTTGATTGTATAGGGGGAATGTGGTCATTTGCAAGAAATGTACACCAAAGTGTTACTCTCAAAAGGTTCAGAAAACTGATTCATATTCACATGTGCGTGGGGAGAGTGAGAATGAGTAGATATATCCAGAAATGAACCCAAGAGAGATAGGGTGAAGGTGTTACAGAGCTGCTTAGAACTAGTGCTGCAGCTTCTCTGTAACCCTGACCTTGTGTCAGAATAAGAACTTAAAGGGAAAATGTGCTGAAAGATCACTTAGTGAAGGCAAACGTAGGTGAAGTCTGTTTCTCCTATGCTGGATATTTAGTTAATAGTTTAAATTGACACACAAGCCAGATCCTACCTTGCCCCTGGTATGCTTGTTCTTGGAAACAGACTAAGGAGCCAGATGCTTACCTGCTGTGCCTGGAATGATTCCAGAAAATACCAGTGGGGACAGACTTTAGGCCAGGATTGCCAAGGATAGCAGAGTGACAGAAAATTTCCAAAGGCATGGCTTGCATGAGGAACATGGTTATATTCATGTCTTGTTCTCCTCCAATCCACATCAGATCACATTCTTCAAAGCAAGTCCAGTGTTTTCTGGAGGAAGGACTGGGTGGTATCCCAGGGAGAGAAGTGAGGGTGGGATAAAGACTGACAAATGCCATAGTGGAAAATCATCCACATCAGGCCCTTGGGGTATGCTCACAACTGCCTATTGGCATGCATCACTCACACTGCTCAGTTGCCATACAGGTCATCATTCTTGTCATTGTAAATTTTGAGGATGAAGTCCAGCACCTTTTGTACCTCCTTGTCACTGAGGTCAACCTCCTCAATGCTGTCTGTATAGACCCTGAGCTGACCACAAGACTCATGGTCAGGGCTATGGCCAAGATGACCAGCAGGAGTCTCAGGATTCATACCACACTGACCAGGGAGGCAGGGCTGGGGTTAGAGTTGGAGCTACAGAAGGGCAGAGACCCAATCCAGCACAGCCGGTACAGTCCTGCTTTTAACCTGCTGGGAATGAAATGCTTGGTGGCCTCCCCACATCACTCCAGTATACTGTTTCCCTGGGCAAACCCCCATCCCGTAACCAGTCCTTTGAGATCCTCCTATCCTGAGGAATTTGGGCCCTCTTCTCCCTAGTCCTAACCCTTCCTCCTTCATGTTTCTCTTTCTCCCTTTCCACTCCCCCAGCTCACTCCTTCACCATAGGTCAAACCTTTGCAAACTTGGATCAATTTGGACCCAGCAAATGTCTCCATTACCCTTATCTGGCTCTAAAAAGCCAGCAACTTTGACCACTATGCCTGCAGGAAAGGGTAAAATGAGAAATTTCATTTCCTGTGGTCCTTGAAGGTCAGGAACACCTGTGGACTATGGTTCAAAGTCCAGGAATCATCATCACAGGTACAATTGCAGAATAAGTTTGGAGAGACCCAGGCCTTACCTTTCTCTGAATACCTTTTTGGCAAACAGTCGTGAATTAACTTTATTTTTGAAAAGAACAAAACCTTTATTTTTTCAGGACTTATCATTGATTAAAGAAATCTTTCATGGGACCATGTAGGACCAGGAGGTGGAGCACACTGACTGAGCCCTGGAAATGACATTGTAGCCACTGCCCATGTATACTTTTAAATCTTCCAGTAGACACAATCAACAAGCAAAAAGGAACATGTGATAGAATTTTACTAATGTTTTGTTTAACCTAGTATATCAAATGTCATTTCAACATATAGGAATAATTCTTAACTGGATACCTTATATTCTTTCTGTACTAAGTCTGGAACCCTGTGCTCATTTGGAGCATTTCGGGCAGATGTCCACTATGCTGGCCCTATTTTTGACATCCCAGTGCCACATGTACTGGAGGCTGTGTACTGCATAGACCTGCTTCAGAGGGGGGCAGAATAGGGTTGGCCGTATCAATAATAACATCAAAGGTTTATGAGTGCTCTGTTGGAATTGTGATAGAAGGGGCAGGAGAGGCAGATGGGTACCACTGGACACTGGTTAGAAAGACCCATTGGGACCTAAAAGGTCAAGAGTTCCTTCTTAGACTACAGAAACAGCTCCTGGCCTAGGGAACAACCAAATACTTGTATGTAGCACTTGTCCAATTGCTGAGTTGTCCATGTGCTTGATTTCCCCTCCCCATGAACTAATGAAACACTCAAAGATCAAGGCATGACTAGATCCTTGGCAATTCTTATAAACTGACAGCATCACTCAGATAAATAAACTTTTCTCAAAGTTCAGATGAATTGTGTTACTAAAAGTCCTTGCTCCTGTGACTGCTCAGCCTCTCCCACACTGAACATTAGGTTTTTCTCTTAGAAACTCAACTATAGACTTCCAGACCCTTCATGGGAGGTGTTGAGTGTACCACTATCCACAAAATGGATTCCAAGTGGACCTTGCACTTCACATTATAGGTTTCCTATAACTTGAGGGCAGGTACCTGATTGGCAGAGCCAATGTAGTTTGTGACTGTGAGATAGCTACAAAGGAGGCTGGGATTCTACACTTACATAATGGGAGCCAGATTCTGCAATGACTGACACAGGAGTGTTGTAATGCCAGGTCCCTGCAACCTCCATCAGTTACCTCCTCCAATCTATTCTTTCTTTCCTACAGAAGTTACAAAATATTGAGCTTTAAGACTACTCTTCACGGAGTTTGCATTCATTAAAATGAAGCAAGAAATAAGACTCTGACTTCTGGGGTCAAATATGGATCCAACTCTGTCATTCCTCTGCTTTGCCCCAGTGTGAGCTCAGGTACCGTTGGTGTAGCACTGAAGGTGAATATTGGTCTGCAGGCATTTGATTAGGTCAGAGCCCTGTAAGGATTCAGGAACAGATGGTGAAAAAGCGGGGTAGACAAATAGAAGTAAAATAACTAGTAACTTCAGGCAGAGACTCAGGCTAGCTTGGTGGTGCCAGGACCCCTGCAGGATCACTTACATGTCATCCTTCTCTAGGAAGGGCTTTCCCATGTCTGCATTGTCACACAGGGACCAATGGCCACCCAAATGGTGTGATCTCCAAGTCACTTCTGGCACTGACCTCTTGCCATGCAGTAGTCAAATTGCAGACCTCCACACCTGCTACAAGTGAAGTTGCTGTTGCCAAATCTGGGACAGAGCACACAACAGCTGTAGGAGAGGTCCCCAGAATTGGATATTTCCACATTCAGTCACCTGCTGCACCAGAGGGCTTTGACTCCTCTGTGTCACCACCATTAAATGATGGTTCACCACTGAACACAAGGTAAGTTGACTTCTACTATCCTGTCCTCCAAGGAGCCCACTCCAGACACGTAGTCACATAGAGAACATTGGACAACAGATGCCACCAGTCTACTTTCTGTCTTATTAAGAATGAAATTGAAGCATTAAAAATTATATCTAATTTTATCAGGGAACTAAAAGCTCTAGAACATATAAGTGTAGTTTATGATATCAAAACTGTGTGTACAATGCAAGCATGGTGGTTCAGCCCCAAATCCCAGCATTTAGAAGGCAAGAACAAAAGGATCAAGAGTTTTAGACCAAGCTGAGCAAATGTAGTTCAGTGGTAGAGTTCTTGCCTAGCATGCATGTGGTCCTGTGTTCAAATCTCAGCACAGTGGGAGAGGAGAAGAAGACTGTATTTGAGCCTATTAAATGATAATTTTTTAAAAATATATAATACCATTTCCTTCTTACTCAAGTTTTCTAAGTATACTCAATGCTTTCCTGAGACCATAATTATACACCTCAATTGCTGTCCAGTATTATCATAGGGCAACATACTGTATAGTCTCTATACAGACACTAGGAGACACTGCATCTTAAATTCACAGTGCTATTATTACTGTACTTATTCATCCGTGAAGTGGTTTCTACTGTTTTCTAGCATTGCCATTGCACAGTCAGCAGGTGCTATTAGTGGTGTCCTCCTTTGCTAGTAGCTTCAAGTTTTTGCTATAAAAACTTTGATAAATTACTAATTTTTTTATGAGACAGGGTCATGCTGTGTGATCTGTTGTCCAGACTGGCCTGGAGCTTACTGTGTATACTAGGATGGTCTCAAACTCATCCATCCAAGTCCTGTATTATAGGCTTATATCACCATGCTGGGTACTCCTACTCTCTTTGAATTAGAAGTTGCCCCTACCTGAACAAGGGACAATTTGACATATAAACTACATAAACACCATCATGAACAATGCATGACATTCAAGCCAGCTTCCTACATCTGCACAGAGTTCAAATCCTTTCTGGTTTATGCTTCAATCTGAAACTTTATACTTGAGAATTAAGTTTTAAATATGAGGATGATGATGCCAGATGTAATTTTTATACTGAGAACTGCAGTTGAGGTGCAAGATACAGATCTTCCTTCAGATAATGAGATCTTATTATTTAGGACAAGAAATTGGACAGGAAAAGAAGGATATTTATTCTATAATGTGATAAATGAAAAAAAAACACAAAGGACATCAATCCACAGTTCAACATATTAGAAACAGAGCTCATCTGTTAAATTTTAAAAGTAAAAATTACTTTTATAGGAATTTCTGGGGCTTCAGTTAACAATATATTTTTAGTATCTACATTCAAATTCTAACACCTAACAACAAAAAAAGATGAAAAACCAAAGAAATACCTTATTTAACTTTAAAATTCAGGTCTTGATTCTTTTGATAAGACAGACCTGTCAGCTGGATCATGGCATGAATCCAGCATATGTGTTTGTTTATGTGTTTGGTTGTTTAGCACTGAGTGAAGCCCTTACTTAACAATTGGGATGCAGCAGGATGTGTGACCAGCCTCTGAGGCTGGCCTATGTTGTCACAGTCCAATAAGCAATGGCCAGAAACATCATCAAAGAATATCGTGGGTTTCCTGATTAAGCCTCACCACCATAATGTGCTCTTATTTTCCTCCAAAGAAGCAGAGACAAAAGAAAACAAAACCACAACCCTCTCTGATTTACTATAAAAATTTCTCTTCTGGGTGGTTTTCCTAGCTCTCATTCTAGATACTTCTCTAATGTGCCTCTTTACTGATTTCCTAACAGGTTTCCCTCTCATTTTAACATTGACATGTTACTCATGATCCATTAAACCCATGGTTCTCAAACTGATTATGCCTGTGCAGCCCCTTAATGGAAATAAAGCACACATTGTAATCTTCTGACATGGCCTGTCTGGATAACATATTCACCCTTTTATATGTGAGATTTATAATGATTCCATCACTAGAATATCAAAGATAAGTAACAACCCAGGCATACCTCATTTTATTGTAGCTTGCTTAGTGTACATCCTAGATACTGCATTTTTTTTACCAATTGAAAGTTTGTGGCAACCTTGATCCAGTAAATCTATGCCCACAATGTTTTCCAATAGCTTATACTAACTTTATGCCTCTCTCTCACATTTTGATAATTCTTGCACTATTTCAAACTTTTTACTATTGGTATATTTTTATGAGGATTTGTGATCAGATTTATGTTTTGTTCGTTGGTCTTTTGAGATGCAATGTCACCATATAGCGAGGCTGGCCCAATCTCATGATCCTCCTGTTTCAGTTTTCGAAGTGCTGGCATTACAGGCCAGCCCCATCATGCCCACCTAGGTTGTGATCAATAATCTTGGATGTTACTATTGTAATTATTTTTGGTCTTATGAGCTCAATCATGTGTGAGTTCTCACTGCTCACTAGATCATTTCTCCTGTCTCACTCATATTAAGCCTGCCTCTACCCTGCTGCACAACAATATTAAAATTAGGCCAATTAAGAGACCTACAATGGCACTGAGTTGTTCACATGGAATAAAGGGTAGAGTATCTCTCACTTCAAGTCAATGGCTAGAAGTGATCTGTAAGCAAGACACATCAAACCCAGGCAGACCAGAAGCTGGGCCTCTGGTACCAGTTATTCAAGTCATGGATGCAAAGGAAAAGATCTTGAAGGAAATAAAATATTCTCTTCCAGTGAACACACAAATTATGGAAAAATAGAATTTTCAGCCTATTGCTGATACAGAAAAAGTTCTAGTTTTCTGAACAAAAATCAAATCAATCACAGTACTCCCTTAGCCAAAGCTTATTCTATTGCAAAGATCATAGTCTCCTCAAAACTATGAGGAGAGGTGAAGAAGCTGCAGAAGAAAAGTTTGAAGTTAGCACAAGTTTGTTCATGAGGTTTAAGGAAAGAAGTCATCTCTGTAACAAAAAGATGCAGTTGAAGCAGCAGGCACTGACCTAGAAGCCATAGCAAACTATAAAGAAGATCTTTATATCTCACAGCATGGTGAAGGTGGCTCTTGTGAACCACAGATTTTCAATACTCACTAAACAGGTGTATACTGGGAGAAGAAATAATCTAGGACTTTCATAGCTGTAGAGAAGTCAGTGCTTTCAGTCAAATAACAGGCTGACTCTTATTTTGAGCTAATGCAACTGGTGACTTTAAGTTGATTCTAATACTCCTTTACCATTTTAAAAATGGTAAGACCCTTAAGTATTACACTATTCATCTTTTGCCTGTGTCCTATAATAGGTTCAATACGCCCTGGGTGAGAAAACAACTGATTGCAACATGGTGTACTGGATATTTTAAGCCTCATGTTGAGATACACAATTTCACCTGAAATGTGAGGGAAACTGATACCCCTTGTAAGCAGGTCCCAAGTCTTCCACTGATTCACAGATAATAGAAGGTGCAAGTCATCAGGCTGTGTTTCCTCTGCAACAGTGCCATAGACCTGAGCTCCTGAACCCTTGTGGGAGATCAGACCAGGGAACTCCCACTGCCTGCCTTGCTTTGTTCTCCTAAGTAGGCAGCAGTGCCAAGGGCTGAATTCATGAAGCCAATACAGTTAATCTGGGCTCAAAATATCCCACTCCTACTCCGACTCCTGTAGGCTTAGTTCTCCTGAGCATGCAGCAGTGCCACAGAATTGCACTCCCTAAAGCCCCTGTGGGACATTAAACTCCAAAACTCCCACTGCCCCACTGGCATTGTTCTCTTGTGCCTGCAGCAGCTGCTGTGGCTCCCGGAGGCCCTCGCCCCAATGAAAGTAGACCCCAGGTCCTCCACTGCTTGAAGGGCACCAGACAATTCAAGTTCACTGACCTAGCTTCCCCATGGGTACACTCAACTTGCTACAGAATTCCAGGAGTCTGCCATTATACACTCACATGAATCTGAGGCACTAGACTTTGCTAATCTGCTGGTGCTAGGAGGCTTCCATCCCCACAGATCAAGAAGGCCCAACACTCCACAATGTCCCTGACAGCAAGAGAGTGCTCCCATCCCCATCAAAGTGTGAGAGTGCTAGATTCTCCACTAAGGTGAGAAAAGCTAAAACCTGCTACTCTGTAGGTAGCACCAGGAGCCCTGCTCCTCAAGGTACAAAGAAGCCCAGCAGTTCACACTGTACCTCTCTGCAGGAGCGTCACATCTCCTTTGTTCAAGAGCTGGAATCTCAGCTCCTCCACTGAGTGGTAATCTGCTACTCTGCTGGTCTGCCTCCCACAGTGCAAAGAGATGCCTCACTGCCAACTACAACTACAGGAGAGCACCTGCATCCCCATAAAATAGTGGGAATAACCCTGCAAGGGGTAACAGATCCAGCATACACCTTTCTGTCAATGACTGCTGGAGCATGAAGAGGAAAAAAAAACCTCAAAACACAAACTACAGGACCACAAGAGATAAAAACCACAACCAAAGGCAACTCAAGATATGTTAGTCTCAACACAGAATGAAACAGCAAGACAACTGCTCTCAAACAAAAGCTAATTCCACCACTAAGTATCAAAACACCTGCAAAGAGGAAGCACTATCAAATAAAGAATTTCAAAAAAATTGTAAAAATAATTAATGCCCTCAAAAAAGAAACATAAAAATTAATATTTGACCTCAAAGAGGACGTGAATAAAGAATTAAATTAGCTCAAAGAAAATACAAAGAGATTAATGAAATCAAGAACACTATCCAAGATATGAAAGAGAAAATCAATAAAGATATGGAAAGCCTGAAAAATAATCAATGAGAAATAAACAACTCAATATCCCAAATAAATATCACAATCAAAGGCTTTGCAAACAATGGAGCAAGCTGAAAATACAGTAACAAGGAACAGAAGACAAAGTAGAGGAATTAGACTAAAGCGTAAAACATTGTGAAAGAATGCTATGAATGGAACATGCAAGATATGTGGGACACCATGAAAAGATCAAACCTATGAATCATGGGTGTGGAAGAAGGAGAGGAATATAAAGTAAAGGCATTGACAACCTAGTCAATAAAATTAAAGCAGAGAACTTCCCAAAATTCTAGAAAGAAAGAGTCACCCAGGTGCAGAAAGCCTCCAGAACACCAAACCATCAGGACCAAAAGAGAAACATACCCCAGACACAGCATAATCAGAACACTCAGCACAAAAAACAAAGAAAGAATTCTGGAAGTTGCAAAAAAGAAAAGACAAGTCACATACAAAGGCAAACCCATTAGAATACAGATTTCACAACACAAAATCTAAATGCAAGAGGCCATGGAAAGACACAATTCAGGCCCCTAAAAGAAAGAAACTGTCAATACAGACTAATCTAACTAGCAAAACTATTCTTCCTAATAGAAAGAGAACGTAAATCTTCCGCAACAAGGACATCAAGCACTACAGAAGATACTTAAGGGACTTTTACATACAGAAGCAGAAACTAGAATGAGACAGGTAGACACGAGAAAGAATAAACCCTTTTGAGCAAGCAGACCAGTCAACAAGAAATAGGTAAAATTAAACAACAGAGAAACTAAAATGACTGGAAACAACAGGCACCAGTCAATATAAACACTGAATTTTAATGTTCTCAATGCTCCAATCAAGAGACATGGAATAGCAAACTGGATTAAAAAACAACACCTAACCATATGTTGTTTGCAAAAGACTCATCTCACTGAAAAAACTACACACGGGCTTAAAGTCAAAGGCTTGAAGAAATTCTCCCAGCAAATGGACCCCATGAACAAACAGTAGTAGTTATACTTATATCTGACAAGGTCGATTTCAGACTAAAATCAAACAGAAGAGACAAGGAAGGTCACTTCAAATAAATGAAAGGAATAACTCATCAGGAAGTAATATCAGTCCTTAACAAATAAGCACCAAACAGAGGAGTACATTTTTTTAAAAAGGCCTAATGGTCCTAAGAGCACAGATAGACATTAACACAGTGTTAGTGGGAAACCTGAATACCTCACTGTCACCAATAGATAGTTCCAGACAAAAGATCATCAAAGAAATTTCAGTGCTACTCCACACATCAGACCAAATACACATGGTTGATATCTACAGAGTTTTTTACCCAACAACTAAGCAATATACGTTCTTTTCTCCAGATCATGGAACTTCCTCCAAAATAGATAATATTTTAGGACACAAAGCAAGTCTCAAAAATTCAAGAAAACCAAAAAAAAAAAACCCCTGCATCATATCAGATCACAATGGAATAAAACTAGACTTTGACAACAAAGAATCCCCAGATAATCTTCAAACATTTGGAGACTTAAAAACACATTGCTAAAAAGCCAATGGGTCATTTCTCCCTGCTGTCCCCACCCCCTCCCTTACCACCCAGCCTTGTATGCACATATGAATAATAAAACAATTAAAAAAAGCCAATGGGTAACCAAAGTAATAAAGGAAGAAACAAAAAGTCCCTACAATCCAATGAATCTGTGGGAAACAGCCAAGGCCATGATAAAGGGAAAGTTTATAGCTGTAAGTACCTACATTAAAAAAACACAGACTTATCAAGTAAACGACCTAATAATGCACCTTAAGCTCCTAGAAAAACAAGAACATACCAAACCCAAAACCAGCAGATGAGAGAAATAGTAAAGATCAGGGCCTAGATTAATGAAATCAAAATGAAAAAAATTATACAAGGAATCAATGAAACAAAAAGCTAGTTCTTTGAAAATATTAAAAACATTGACAAACCCTTAGCCAATATGACAAAACACAGGAGGAAGAACACCCAAATTAATAAAATCAGAGTTGAAAAAAATGGGACATAACTATGAATAACAATGATATCCACAGAAAAATTAGAGTATTTTGAAAACTTATATTAAAATAAACTGGAAAATCTAGATGAAATTGGTAATTTCCTAGATGCATATAAACAAGTGAAATTGAACCAAGAAGATATTAACCACCTAATTAGTCCTATTACATACAATGAAATTGAAACAATAAAAGACTCCCTACAAAGAATATCCCAGGACCTGAATGATTCAGGGTTGAATTTTACCAAACCTTTAATGAACAATTAACACCAATACTCCTCAAACCTTTCCAGGAAATAAAAAATGTAAAGAACACTACCAAACTCATTCTATGAAGCCAACATTACACTCATTCCAAAACCCAAGAAAACGTAATCAAAAAAGAGAATTATAGACCAATATCTTTAGTGAATATAGGTGCAAAGATTCTCCACAAAATATAAGCAAACAGAATTTAACAACATGTCAATAGGTTAATACACCATGATCAGGTTAGTATCATTCCAGGAATGCAAGGATGGTTCAACATACATAAATCAATAAATGTAATACAGCACTTAAAATAAAGCAAGGACAAAAACAACATGATCCTCCAATAGACACACTAGACACAGAAAAGGCCTTTCACAAAATTCAACAACCTTTCATGATAAAAGCACTGAATAAACCAGGGATAGAATGAATGTTCCTCAACATGATGAAGTCTACATCTGACAAACCTAGAGCCAACATCATATTGAATGGAGAATGACTGAAACCATTCTTCTTAAAGTCAGGAACAAGACAGGGCTGTCCACCCTCTCCACTTCTATTCAATATAGTTTTAGAATTCCTCAGCAGAGCAATAAGACAAGAGCAAGAAATAAAAGGGATTCACATAGGGAATGAAGAAGTCAAACTATCATGTGCCGATGACATGATCCCAAAATCATGTCACCACAAACATACTAGAAATCATAAACTCTTTCAGCAAAGCACCAGGATAGAAAATTAACATCCAGAAATCAGTAGCTTTTCTATATACCAAAAACACACAAACTGAGAAGAAATCAGGGACACTATGCCATTTCCAATAGTCTCAAAACAGTAAAGTACCTCAGAGTAAATTTAACAAACCAATCAAAAACTTTTTTAATGAAAATTATAAACCACTGAAGAAAAAAATCAAAGAAGACATCAGACAATGGAAAGACCCCCACACTCCTGGATTGGTAAAATCAACATTGTGAAGCTGGCCATACTACCAAAAGCAATCTACATGTTCAATTCAATCCCTATCAAACTTCAAATGGTGTTCTGCACAGGAAAAGAAAAAGCAATCATGAAATACATGTGGAAATATAAAAGACCTTGAATAGCTAAAGCAATTTTGTGCTATAAGTCCAATGCTGGACACATCACAATACCCAACATCAAACTTTACTTCAGAGCCATAGCAATAAAAACAGCATGATATTGGCACAAAAATGGACAAGAAGACAAATGGATCAAATAGAAGATCCACACATAAACCCATACTTCTATAGCCAACTGATATTTGAAAAAGTAGTCCATAATACAGGATGGAGAAAAGACATCCTTTTTAACAAATGCTACTGGGAAAACTGGATATCCACATGCAGAAGACTAAAACTACATCCTTGCCTTTCACACTGTACCAAAATCCATAAGACAGGATACCGGTGTAGGGAAGCCTGTACACTGATGTTCCTCACAGCACTGTTCATAATTGCCAAGCTCTGGAAACAACACTGATGCCTTACAACTGATGCATGGATCATGAAATTGTGGTATGCATACAAAATGGAGTATTACTCATCCAAAAGGAATAGGGGCATGGAGTTTGAAGGTAAATGGATGCAATTAGAGAACATCATGTTAAGTGAAGTTAGCCAGATTCAGAAACACAAAAGACACATGTTTTCTCTCATACGTGGAAGATAGATCCAAAGATATACATACACACAAAAATAAGCATGATCATATATAAACTCAGTTGTAGAACATGTTTGTAATAATGGAACTACTATAGATTTTGAGGAAGAGAGAAAGGAAAAGAGATCATCAGTAATACTGCATACCATAAGATGGGAAGTTAGAGAATATAAGGATGGATATTGAAAGTTGTTGAAAAACAGGGGTCCAGATGTAAAGGGGTAATGGATAGTGTTTAAAGTGATTGAACAGAGCAAAGTAAAGCATAGCCATAGTGGGCATACATTGAGTAAACCCTTTGAATGTCAAATCAAATACTAATAATGAAAACCAGGACTGATAATAGACACAGTGTGAGTGTGGACATGTGGGTACTAGCGGGAGGGGAAAGTGTGAGGAAAGGAGATTAAGGTGATGGCATATGGTTGATGGACTTCATAAACCCATATGAAACAGAACTAAAAAACTTCATTCAATTGCTTTAAGTGGGATGAGGAGGGATATGAGAGGGAGAAGCAAGGGGACAATGAAAATAATGTACAATATAAGACTAATCAGAATTGTCACTATGAATCTCTCCCAATACAATGAATATATTCTAGTAAGAATATAATAAAAATGAACTTTCAATGAGGGCAGAGGTTATAACTCAAGTGATAAAGGGCTTGCTTAGCAAGCATGAGGCTCTTCGTTCGACTACTAGTAACCTGAAGAGAAAAGAACATTTAAAATTCAGGGCGGGGGGAGATAAAAATAGCAACATTAACAGAAGTGTGGGAGAAGTGGTTTCTAACTCACATGAACAACTGGGGGAGAGAGGGCACATGACCTCAGTGGAGGAAGTCATGACAAATGTGGTGGGAGCAGCAAGAGCTGTAGAATTAGCAGTGGAGCCTAGAGATGAACTGAGACTGAATTGCTGCAATTTTATAATAAACCTTCCTGCTCCATTTTTTAAGACATTATTCCTAGAGGTAGTGCAATACCAAGTTGAAGTATAGAGTGAGTAGGGCAACTAACATTCAATTTACCAGCTGTGTGCTAAAATAAAATATTGTCCTCACATAGAGGATGCAACAGATATTAAACTGACTAAGAACAGGCACAAAACTTAGCAGCCAAAATGCCAAAACCAGGTCACCATAGAACCAGAAGAGGTAAGAAGTTATGTCGTCTACATGCACAAGAAAGCGAATTCTTGGAATGGAACCTCCTGGTGAAAATTCTGTGAACACTGTTAGGGCAACAGACAACAGAGGATGAGATGTGACATCAACTTAGTTGGTGAAACGATTGATATTCCAGTTGCCTTCTCAAGACTCCTATTTTCATAGTATGAACCTTATTTTCTCCATTGTCATTCTTTGTCTTTTAAATTACACCCATCTGTCCACGTTTATTTTATCCAATGTTTTCTCAAGAGCCCTCTGATGAGTGATGTCATTTCCTGCACTTCCATGCATGGTCTCTATCACTGTGAAAGTCCTTGTTCAAAAGCCCCTTTCTGATATCTTTATCTCAACCAGGTGGTGTTTCCATCTGATTGTATTGCCTGTGCTTCTTGTCCTTATCCTCATGCCTTTTCATAACCCTTCTATCTTTTTATGTTAGTTTCTTCTTAGAGTTTTCTTTTGCAGGTTTATAGACCCAAGCCTAAGGATGTGCTATTGAGAAAGCCAGTATTTTACAGAAGCACACAGATTGCAGTGTGTGCTCTTACTCTGAACATTTGCTCTGAGAACCCTTTGCCTAGATTTGAGGTATGATTTCATGGTTGTAGGAATGGGGAATGGAAAGACAGCATTTTTTTCTTATATTTACTCATTTTCTAAGGGATGTAGAGCTGATCTTATATTTCTCCAAACTAAACAACATGGCTCCCTTATGGTTCCCACCATCACCCACCAAATGGCTATGAAGAAGAGTAGGCTAACCTGCAGTTCTCAGTTTGTCCTGAGCTGGAATTATGCTGATGTGAGATGTTCATCCATGCACAACTTGTGTTGGACATCACAGTTTAAATGGGTGCAGGATAATCTGAACTACTCACATATTCTTCTTCATGACCATGTCCCTTCCTTTCCTGACACACTTCATAGCTTCAGGAACACACCCTATATCTCATGGGCTACACAGGCTTCTATTTGCCCATCAACGTGTGCTGTTCCTGTTTGGCTGTAGTGTAAGAGAAGCACTTGCAGGAGACAAGGTCTGTGAAGATTATCTTTGTGGCTTCTAAGCTGCTTTATTCTGCTGGGAAAGGAATCAATTTCATGGGGAAAAGCACAAATACATTAAATTTTTTTCTCTAATCAGTTTTGGCTAACTTTACTTTTGAAAGAAATTCACCCCCAGTTTGAGAAATACTCTTAATCAATCTTTGCTTTTATTTTACCACCATCATCACCACCACCACACATCACCACCATCGCAAACAACACCTTCATCACTACCGCTTCTGGGTGGCAGCAATTTCTCTTCACTAGACATTGTACTATACACTTTACAACCTTCTTTGATTGCATAACCACCTTGACTCCTACCTCAGAAGTGGTTACATTATTTATATCATCAGCTGAGAATTTAAGAACCTGCTTTCCCTTCTCAGAAGTATCTTCCAAACAAAGAAACAAAGAAATGGGCCAGACACCAGTGACTCACACTTGTAATCTTAGCTACTTAAGAGGCTGAGATCGGGAGGATCATGGTTTTGAGGCCAGCCTTGGCAAGACCCCATCTCCAAAATAACCAAAGCAAAACTGACTACAGGTGGGACTCAAGCGGTAGAGAGTTTACTTTGTAAGCATGACACCCTAAGTTCAAACCCCAGTACCACCAAAAAAAAAAAAAAGAAACAAAGAAAAGGAAGAGTCACTTCACACCTCAGCCCAATTATGCAGCTATCTCTCATCTGGATATCCACAGTGACATTCTTCTTGGCTCACAGGTCTGCACCTTGATTATGAAATGTTCAGAGACCTCCAGCTCCTGTGACATAAAGTTCTGGAATTATAGCCCCTCACTTCTTTCCTTTCTGTAGCCTGGCCTCTCTTGAGCAAATGGACTCTTTACTGTTCTGGAAACACACACACACACACACACACACATAAACACACAAACACATCCTTATGATTTCATCTGTGAAAGTTCACCTGTACTACCACTTGTCCTGGAATCTTTGTCTCCCCACATCCCACTTGCTCTACTGGTGGAGGCTTACTGGAGATTGTGCAGCACATGCCACTGACTCAGTCACTGGTTAAGGTGTTGATATCATTTACTTGTACCTCTTGGTCTAGTGAACAAATGCAGATGCTTGCCACTGGAACCAGGGCTGGCAGGCAGAGGTACCGAGGATAAGGAAGATGTGGACAACCTGTCATCCTCCTCAGCCCTCCGTGAAGTTATGGTGACATGCCTGTGGTCTCTGGTGCCGTGTTCCCTTCTCTGATTTCTGCTTGCCTGTCTACCTCTCACCATCTCTGCAGGACTGAATGTTCACTGAGGGTCAAAGAATTGTCTCCTACTTAATTTCTCCAGCACTGAAACACATATTCTATACAGATGCATGCTCAGTAAATATAGAAAGGTGACAAAATTGGCCTGATGTTATTTTATGATAGGCTTGAAAAAACCCTGTAAATCTCTCCAAAATCTTAACTTATGGACGAATACAATTAAATCTTTAAAAGAGACAATCTATTTGAGAAAAACCCAGGAAAAAATTAAATTGATTCATGCAAATTAGAAAATCACCCATAAAAATTTTAAATGCATAAAGAGCAGATGGGAAAGTAGAAAATGAATTCAACAGCATGGAGGCCCTGAAGTAAATTAAGTAACTAAAAAGGAAAATGAATTCCAGGTGTTATGAAATTCATTCTCTTATACAAATCAGGTCAGAGGGGTACTTTGTTTGAATCTGAAATGTCCCCCAAATTCCCACGTGTTAGTCTAGATTTCCAGCTTGTGGTACTATTGCATGGTGGTGGAGGCTCCAGTGTCAGGCAGGGCAAGATGGTCACTGAGCATCTTGGCAAACTTGCTGCCTGAAAGGGTGAGCAGTGTAAGTGATCCTTCAGGGACTCTGTCCATGTGATACTCCACTACCCAAAGATAGGAATTTTACGATCCTTCATTCCATCATACTCCATTTACATGTTTTTAGGACCCCCATGTGAAGATGTCAGGTAACAGAAAACATGAGCAGGGACAAAGTGGGCTCAGAGTTATAATTCTCCTTGCCTTGTGGCCTTATGCTGCCTGCAGAAACTTCAGACACTTAACCTGGTGCAATTTGGTGGACATTCCTCTCTGCATATTTCAGTTTCTTCTCATAAGAGAAACATGGACTGGCCTTCCTTTCCTTTAAGTTAGCGGTGGTTGTGTGACTCACTATGAGCAATATAATGGAAGAGGCAATTTTGATAGCTGGTGCTCATGGGCTTCTTGCCTGATGATGTTGTGGTGTCGTCTCTAAAACCTTTGCAAAAATATCAAGTTGTTCATGTCATAGTACAAGATTCTACCAAGATTGTGATTGTGGCCCAGCAATAGCTTTACTTGGCTGCTGGGAACAAGGCATCTGCTGGATCTGCTTAAGAAGAAGTTGAAGCTGGTGGAGTGGCTCAAGTGGTAAGAGTGCCTGGCTAGTGAGTCCCGGGGCTTCAGAAGTTGTCAATCCTCTTTCTTTCCCCCAGGAAATAGGATTGAAGACCTATTTAAATCTCTGCACTCACTAATTGGCTCACTCATATAACACAGTCCCAAGAGACCTGACCTCTATTGGCTGCAAGAAACAGCCTTTATGAACTGATGTGTATCCAAATGCAATCCTGCATTTTCACGCTGGACAGAGCATTGCAGACTCAGTGATATTCAACACTGACCTTTCACATGAGATCTCAAGTCTAAGCAGCAGAGGACGAATTGTCCTGACGAGACTCTCTGACATGTCTTTCAGTCCACGACTCTGGGAGAAAGTGGCTGGTCTCATTCTGAATCCTAATCTTATGATTTCTTCATTTGCTTATCTTTTTTATTGCTTTAGAATATTTGCCCTATTCAATAAGTAAGATCCAAGCCAAATGAGAACAATTAGGCTGAGGGGAAAAAATAAGAAGTGGTAGCTGTTGCAAGTTATGTGATGATGGAGGGATGCTGGGAGTGTTCCCTATTCAGTCTCAAAGGATTCCTGCTACTTCAACATTGCATGGCCCCAATCTTGACTATGAAAGCCACCTTTTACACTAATTGGGGTTGAGAACTCTGGGTCACAAATGTGCCCTTCTGTGTAATGAGTACAAGGCAGGACATCTTCTGCTGTCATGTATGTTAACATGGATACTTAGGTTAGGAGAAGTGTTTTATCCTTTCTATCTGTACTTCCCTAGAAGATTCTGAACTTTATCAAGTATCTATTGTGCCATAGGTTCTGTTTTAGTTACATTAGTTCAAGAGAAGAAGCAAGGCACAACAGACATCCTTCCCTGGGACACTGGAAATGTAATGGGATAAGGTGAAATTTTAAATAACAATAATATCTTGCTCAATTCTGCAGGGAACAACTTGCTAAGTGTGATGGTGAGGCTATGGGGATCAGACTGTGACCTGAACTATGGAGGGTAGTAAGTCCATCTCAATAATAAAACAGCAGCTGGTAGCCATATTGGTATCAAATGGGGAAGACCTCACAATGGAAGCTACTTCAGTTCCTGGGCTACAGCAAGGCTCAGCAATGAACTGGATGGCAACCATGAACCTAGTGTTTAATGTCCTCTACTACATTCAGTGAGATGATTTGGAATACATACTCTTTGTGTTCAGATGATGCTGCTTTCTCATAAGTAAGCAGTGATTACACATCAAGAAGTAGTATTCTTACCAATGGAATCATCAGATTTCCACCTCACTCAGAATTTTTCATCAAAGTTTAGTTTATTAGTATGTGGTTCATAGTAATAGTGTCTCATTATCATTGAAGAAGGTGATGCTAATTATCCCAGCTGATATCCAATGTCTCTGGCCACAATTCTTTACTTTCTGTGCAATCCCAGGGAACTTGCCTGCAGAGATGTGGTGGGGCTTGTAAACACAAGGATGAGTTCCTCTCACTTCATGTCTCCCTTTTCTCATGTTCTCATGGAAAAGAAGTTCAAACATGGCTATGGTGCATAAATAATTACAAAGAGAGCAGACTTAACTATCACTAAGAATAATTGCAGGATTGCACATGAATACGGAGTCTTGAAAAGTTCTTGTTACACATCCTGATAGCTACAGATGATCTAAATATCAATAGGTGATTCAAGGCGAAGTACAGCATTTCAAGATCTTCTAAAGAAAAAAAAAGAAAAACTAGTCTAGTCTATTGGAGCCTAGAGTGGTGGTATCTTTAACAGTCATGTTGAGAATTCCTTCCCATGTACATGTTTTCCTTTGAAGATTTTCCTGTGTGCTGAAATTGTATTACTTCTTACGATCCCTAAAAATGGAGTTCACATTCAGAGTGAGGCAATAAGGGAGAAAACTATAATAATTAGTGAAACTGATGAAGTAAAAGGTAATATCCTTCCTCCTCCAATAAGCGGCCATTGTTCTGTTACATTTTTCTATGTTTAGGGATTTAATTTACTTTCAGACACTTATACTCAGCTTTTCTTCATGAATTTCCTAATTAAATTTAGGAATATATTTACTTAGTAATTGTTTTATTCTCCATCTGGTGGAAAAAGGAAATACTTCTGCTGTCCATCCTAAAAAGAATCCATTGCACCTTAGTCTTTAAATGTTTTTATTTAAATATCTAAAAGTAGTTGAGACCTGGATTCCTGAGTAAACTCCTTCAATTATGAGAAACCATCAAGACATTCAAAGTATGTCATACAGAATGTTGAAGAGACCAGAAGAAATTGTCAAATGTCACTTGTGTGTGACAGAAACATCCTCACTGTCAGCTTCATGAAAATCCTGTGGTGGAACCAAACAGCTAAGCCATCCTTATATTCCAGACACACAGATGCTGTAGTTGTTTTTTTTATATGCTGTTTTAGGGGTAATTTGTTATACAGTGCTGGGACACTAACACAGATTTTGGTTAATTGCAGTAGGAACCCATCATAACAGACACTGTAAAATATGTGAATGACTCTGGAAATGGACAGTAAGATGAAGCTTAAAAGATGTTGCATTAGGGAATGGCTGAACTTCCTGTCTGCAAGTGGAATTTTAGGCTTTAAGGAGGATGTCCACACAGGAATGGACAGAAAGGAAAATTTATGGAAACTGGAATAAGCAGAATTCTTCTTAGGTAGTGGCAGGAAGTTAAACTTGCCATATGACAAAGTAAAAAATATCTAGCTAAGAGGTCTAGCTAAGGAGACTTCCAGCCAAAGTGTTGAAGGTGCCATCTGTTTGGTCTTACTCATTGTAATTATGTACAAGGAGAAAGATAAGATCTGTAGAAGAACAAAAGTAGCCAGGCTTTTCTGATGAAGATTCATAGCATCCCTTGAAGCAAATGATGCTAAAATCAAGACTTCACTGTAGAAAATATCAAATCCTGGACACTTTCAGAAAAGCATGTTCTACAGATGAGGTCAAGAGTGTGACCGAAATATTCTTTATATTCATCAGTGAGATGAAAGTCAGTTCCTCAGAGTAGTATTCAGTAAGACAAAAGGCTCTGTAAGCAATGGTGCGACTTCCACACAATCTTCTCAACCATATTAAGGGGCTGCTATGAAGTTTAAGGGCATTGGTCTCTCAGCAGAAGGCAAAATTAGAGAAGTCCTTATTTCAAGTCAGTGTATGGCTGCACTTTGTCTAATACAATAGACCTCGGTAAGATTCATAGAATTTTTTGAATTATCACAGAAAACACCCCACTAGCTTGGACTGGAAGTGTACAGATAAAATAAAGAAAGAGTATTGGTTCCAACAAATTCTCCTAGCAGGAACCTGGCTGAGAAAGTGACTCCATGCTGCTGATGTAAACCTTGGTCACTGTGTTAAAATAAGGACTGCCTGTGCTTTCCAAAGAAATGTTACCATTTTCATTTTCATAATTAAAAAGTAATGACAAAATGGTATTTTATGTCCATGTATGTCCTTGTTCCTCACCAGGTTTGGCCCAGTAGTTTTTAGTATCCATTGGTAATGTTCTAAATGTATCATTATTTCTATTATTTTCTTGTTTACTTTCCTTCAAAGAAAAGCTCTTTTTATGTGTTTGCTTATTCATACCTTCATCAAAGCATGGACCTACAGATTCTTGTTGGATTAAATATGTTATAATACCTAATCATTATAATTAATTTTATACTTTCATAGTCACAGAGTTAGTCTTCAGTTGTGTATTCATGCTGGCACCAGTATCCCTTGACATGTCCTCATCATTCTGGAGTTCTTCTTTACATTATGGCACAACAGGATATCCTGGTTCCAATTTATATTCACTGTTGGTTAAAAAAAATAATTCCTTATTAGGGTTCTAGTGGTTTTGGTAGCCAATTAAGAACTACTTCATTGGTTGAGATGGGGTCTTCCAGGCCCATGGTGGCCTGGAACTGGACCCTATTGATCTCAGCCTCTCACCATAACAAGAATGACAGGCATTTCATCCAGCACCCACCTGTTGGTTGAGGTGGGGGCTCACTAACTTGTTGGCCAGGTTGACATTGAACTATGATCCTTTCAAGTACCTAGGATTACGGGCATGAGCCACAAGCACCCGAATTAATTTCTATCTGTTTGTGTGAATCATTTCAGTTAGCATAATGTTCTCATGTTCTCTCATGTAGTAGCATGCATGAGAATTCCATACTTTTTTGACTGAATAATATTCCCTTCTTTGGATATAACATACTTAGCTTATTCAGCCATCCATTTATGAACACTTCAGTCAATTGTATATTTTGGATATTGTGAATAATGCTGCCATGAACATGGTATGCAATTGTCTGTCCCTAACTTCTTTTTTTTTTTTTTTTGGATATTTTATTTTATTTATTTATTTATTTTTTTCATTTTTCTTTTATTATTCATATGTGCATACAAGGCTTGGTTTATTTCTCCCCCCTGCCCCCTCCCCCTCCCTTACTACCCACTCCACCCCCTCCCGCTCCCCCCCTCAATACCTAGCAGAAACTATTTTTTTATATACTCTATTTTTTTTATATATAATCTATTTTTTTATATACTCCAAAGTGGAATTGCTTTCCTGTCTCTTCTCAATATACTTATTCAGAACAAAATGACAAAATTCACAAATGTATTGGTTTTATTGTGTAGTAACATGCCAGTGAAGTTACATATCACAGTGCAGTGATATTTAAAATGGTCACTCCAATGGAGAATGGATGATATGGAAAAGAGACTGCTTGGAACTTTAAAAATTCTAGACTCCATGAATGAGAGTCAATCAAAGGAGGCAGGAGAGGTCAGAGGAGAAACCATAGGTAAACTATATTATCACCAGAGTATATAGTGTCTGGGAATATAGATTAAATAATTTATCCAGTGACTCATTCATTTAGTAAGTAATTTTTGAACCCTCACTAGAAAAAGGGCTTCATTGAGAAGCTGGACAACATGAAGGAGGGGTTCTGTGAGTGTTCCTCCCCTCCTTACGTCAGATAACACCAGTCAATGAAGGCACGCCTTCCCATTTACCTCACTGATTAAACAACTAGTGATTCACACTGACTTTGCACACATCTAGACTATTTTAGCCTCAGGGTGTTGATAAAGACCTACAGTCATAAATGGTAAAACAAAGTCGGCATGACCCAGGCCATCATCAGGCTGTCCCAAAAGGCATCACACGTCTTCTCTAGTCTGGAGTCATTAAAACTGGATCACAACACAGTCAATTCAAAAGAGAGGGGATGTCAACAAGCCAGATTCCATATAAGACCAAGTCATGTTTGCAGATTTGTAGTGTTTAACACATTAGGAATTGCCATCCTTGAGCATTACAAATTGTGTGCATGTGGCACATAGGAGCTGAGTCAATGCCCATGAGCAGAGGATGAGACACATGTTCCAGACAAAGAAGAAAGAGCATCCAATAGCAGATTCTGTTTCTGCTAAGGATGCTCCCATCTGCTTTCCTTCATTACAAACACATGCTCATTACTGTAATTACTGGAATGTGTGTTGCCTGATAGTCCATGCAGGCAACAATGAGGTATTGGGTACTTACACAGAGGATGAATGAACTCTGAAGTACTGCTTCATCTCAGAGAGGGTGGTAAATGGAGAAGGAATCACAGAGACACAGGTTCAGACAGGCAGAAATACAGCAAGAATAAGAAACAGGTGAGAAAGGCAAAGACAGAACCACAGTTACAGAAAGGGGAAAAATATAGAAAAGGAGGAAAGTGAAGAAGGGAGAAAAAGGAGGAAATCAAGAAAACCTTGTCATTTAAGAGTCTTTAGCATTGTCTAACTGCAACCCTTCATTCACCTGTTTCCCCTCAAATCAAACCAGTTCTCCACTACAGACCCCAGAAATTTTCCCTCAAGTGTATTGTGTCCCAGATTGTCATGTAGAGTACTAGAACCAACACTTGGAAGCATCAGCATAAATGTAGCAAAACTGAAGCTGTCTTATTCCTTCTGTGGATGGACTACTCACTAGGGCTCTGACAAGACCTGAGTCTGTAGAAGCCACAGAAGGTTCTCAGTCAGGATATGAGTACAGTCAGTCACTCTAAGAAGCACTGTTGGAACCCAATGAAGGGAGTCAGGGATCTGGAGGAATGGATCCAACGGAGGTCCTTACTGAGCAGGGATGGCAACACTGATTGGGACTCTAGGAAAGAGTGCAGTCTTCTTCCTTACCCCGAGTGATGGGAAAGAGAACTGGCATCTGTATTTATCATCATCTGTGGGTCCAGTTGATGACTGCTCCTTGGTACCAAGCCCACTCCTGACCCAAAGTGACCCTCACCTGCCTTTAGCAAGACACCAAGGAAGTCTGCATCAAGGATCATCATGAAGTCATGCACACAAATGATAATTTCCTAACGATGAAGGCAATGTTTCAGATTCTTGACCTTATACCTCAATATATACATTTGCCCTGTTTAACAGAATAAGAAAATGCTATCCTGTTGGACACATTTTCACTCAGTTAATATTTATGGTTAAATAAATTGTCATCCAATACTGAATGGGTGTGGCACAAATAAATTGGAAAGAAAGACACCAGAAAAATTTAAACTGCTTGACAGAGTGTGAAGACTCAAGGCTTTGGGGTCAGGTAGATCTGGTTTGGACACTGGAGTCTGTTTCTTATTAGCTGTGTGACTTTTGGTAAGCCTATGCCTTTATTAATATCTGAAAGCCACATGCAGGTTATAGAGTTATTTAGAAGAGGAAGTAAGTCAAAGTCTCTACCTGCTCATCCCAGAACCTGGCCCAGCTAAAGCCTTCTCAGTCATCAGCTCCTGCATACACAGAAGTATTGGTCATAGACCATGTGGGTAAGAAGTGCTTTGCAGCATGAAAAATGTTCCCATTCTCCAAGGGGAGGTCAAATATCTCCCCATGCAAATGTTATTCCTTTGATACTCAGAGCTAGGGGAAGTGCAAAAGGGCATAGACATCAGATCTGGTCCCTGACTTCAAAATGTTTACCTTGCAATCGTTAGAATTTTTGCAGAGGTATCTGGTCAGTGGTGCTAAGTAAATAATGGACAGTGACATATTAATTGTCATCATGATCGCTAGAGAGAATAAGATCTGGGAGGATTTGCAGAACTAGGGTTAAGTGTTGCTCCAGTTAGGGAGTGTTAGAGACAGAGGAGTCCTCCTTCTCCTCCTCCTCCTCCTCGTCCTCGTCCTCTTCCTCCTCCTCTTCCTTCTTCTTCTTCTTCTTCTTCTTCTTCTTCTTCTTCTTCTTCTTCTTCTTCTTCTTCTTCTTCTTCTTCTTCTTCTTCTTCTTCATCTAGTTCTTCAATTTCTGTTATTGCATGAGACTCCACTCTATCCAGTCCAAGTTAAGTCAAATCCACAGTATTTCAGTCACTTGAAGTTTTTTTCTCTTTCCAGCTTGAGATAGAAAAGTTAAGTGAACAGTATGAGAAACTGGGATTCAGGGCACATGCTCCCAAAAACATGGCTCATCTCCAAAGCACTATTTTTCAAAGAAATTTATTGTACAGAATAAGCATTTTGAAAACGAATATCAAGTCATTCATGAAAATAGTATGGAAGATAGGAAATGACAGCAAAATAAATGATTGCTTCATTATAGTTGTATTGAAAATTAATATTAGTATTAGTGTTCATAATTAATAGTATTTACAAGCAGCATTTCATATCTGAGAGGGCTTCACTTTTGCCATGAAAGTCTTTGAAAGTAAATATCAAAATAAATCAATGTAAATTATGCTACCAAATTTCTATATCACAGAATGTTAAAATATAATTTTCAAAGTTTTGAAGTGTACTTGATCCTAATTTCCTTCACTAAAATATTATCATTACTAAAAGGCATTTGTACTACTGGAAACTTAATAAAATGTTTTTGTACTACTGGAAAACTAAATAATTAAAATATCCTTTTATCACATGCACGAACTCTTTATGCCTACTTTAAAATGTAGATAAGCTATTAATAAGTCATGAATCCACACAGGACTCATAAGCACATATGTGAATTTACAATTTTAATCCACCTGGTTAATAGATCATAAAGATTTGGAAGTACTAGTATCCTAAAGTTGAAAATAAGAAGTCAAAGACTTGTACACCTGAGATCAGAACATGTGCAGTTCTCTTCTGCCCACCTGGTTCGTGACCTTCCCAAAGAGCTCAGGACACAAGTGGGTTGTAAAGCTAGGCCCCTGCAATCTCCAATAGTTACCTACTCCAATTTATCCTTACCTTTCTAGAGAAGATATAAAATATTGGGTTTAACACTACTCTTCAGAGAGTTTGAATGAATACAAATGTGGATCCAACTCGGTCCATCAATCCTCTGCTTCACCCTGTGTGACTCCAGGTTCCTCAGGTTCAGCTGTGAAGGCAAATATTGGTCTGCAGGCATTTGATTAGGGCAAAGCCCTATGATAATCCAGGAAGAGGAGCTGACTGAGAAATGAGGATAGAGAAGTAGAAGCACACAATGTCAGACAGAGTCTCATGCCAGCCTGATGGTGCTGGGAGCTCTACAGGTTCATTACTTCCATTGATCCAAGTTTTCTAGGTGGCCTGTGTCTCTTTCCCCAGTTAAGTAAATACCATGCCCTTCTGTCGAGTAGAGCCCTTTTAAGAGCAGCTATACAAGTATGCAGGAGCCCAAGAGGGGCAGGCAAGGGACAGATGCTCATTGCCACCAAGCTCCCTCTTGGCCAGCACCTGGACAAAGGTAAGTGTGAGGGTATGGAAAACACACCTGAAAATGGTGTGGGGATCAGTGGGAAGGGGAAATACTGGGTTTAATCTGAGCCTCTCCTCCCTCCCAGAATTCCCCAGTGATCACCTCCTCAAGTCCAGCAAGCAGAACGCCAACCATGGGAGGTTTTCTGTGTGTATCTATTCATCAACCACCACACTCACCCACATGTACACACACATTCGCTTCCCCAAACATATGTATATGTACACCTGTTCACATGTCCCAAGATACTTGCACATTTACTCTCTTCACATATACACATAAACGCACAGGCTCCCACACAATTCTGCTGCATCACTGGCCCCTGACCCATATCAGGCTGATATCATCTTCTTATCTGGCTACTCATTAAGGGAGCAGAAAAATCAGACTGGGGCTTACAATATGTGGTTTGACCTAGCACACCTTTCAAGTAGTAGAATAATCCAGCCAAAACTTAGAGAGAAAAGTAGGATTCACTTACAACACTGTGGTCAAGTTCAAATGCATGTAGTTACTTTACAACACAGTATTAGTGTGCATCTAGGGTTCTTTTTGGCATTCCTCAGCTGACAGAACTATCACCTAGGGAGCACACAACTATTGCTTCAGAAAGGCTGGCCACAGGTTCCATTGCAACTTCTTTCCTTCTTAGAAACTCTGAGAAGGTATATCCTGCTGCCATGTAAGAAGACAACCAGGAAAATAGAAGGCAAAATCCAGGGACTAACCCCATTCCTTGGACTCAGGAAAAGAACACACAACACAGGAGCTACCAGGGTGGAGACAGAGAAACAGATCCCTGTTTCATGAGAGCAGGGCTATTCTGAATAGAAAGCCAAGACTCTGGGCCCCAGAACAGAATGACCACATGATGCAGCCCATGGCTTAGAGACATGGACACTGACCCATTGTAGCAAGGATGCTGTCTGATGGTTAAACTCAAGCTTAACTTAGACCCTGGCATGCAGCACATAGAGAACCCATTCCCTCAATTTACCCGGAATTACTGTTCCCTCATTACACAGAAGGATGTGGTTTGCTTGACACACATGGTTGTTTCAGGCCGGTATGGAAGTCTTCCCCTCAAATGCATCCTCTTTTAATATGATTGTTAATGCAATTATTTCTCAAGTGGGTCACAAAACTGAGTGTTTTACACTGAGATTAAAGAATAGGATTTAACCCTTTTTTCTGCACAAGCAACCCACTCAACTTTTCAGAAAGGTGGACAAACAGAGGGTAAAGGACAGGACCAGGCCTCCAGATCTTTCCCCATGAAACCAGGAACAAACATACTTATTTACCAACTGTAATGTAAGGCTCATGGACTCACTGGCTTGTTATGTCCTATGCTTCCCTCTAAATTAGTGTCACACTTGAGAGGTGCACAGGCTGGCAAAGACCATAGCATGCAGGAAGTGTATGACATTCCCAAGGAGGATAATGACAGGTAATGGCTGCAGCAGGAGAAATGGGGCAGTCTCTACTCATCTGGATTTTGATCAGGAGACAGAAAGAAGCTCTCCTTGTGAGGTTGCTGCACAACAATTTTGCAACTGTGTTGCTATATACTGATATGTATTGTGACTCTGACCATTTGGTGTAAATGCCAGTCCTCCTTTAGGGTCAAAGCTGTGAGGTAGTGGCCTATCTTTCATACCTCCTGGCATCCTACCCCCTTCTCTGTTGAAGGTTAACTCCACATTGACTGGCATAGGCAGGGTTTGTGGTAGTCCTTTATGCCAGCACATACTCAAGTGCCCAGTGTCACTGAACACTCATTTCCAGGTGGTATACCATGAAACTTGCTGTGAAGGAACACTCCTGGGCTGCTGTGCAGAGGTAGCAAGGCTTTTTCAGGAGAGGTTGGTGGCACCCACTTTGATGATTCCTGGAGGGGTCCTGCCTTATGACTTGCCTCTAATCTTCATGAAAAACTAGATCAATCCAAACTAAGCAACAGTTTACAGAATTAGTTGTCACTTAAGGATGGGGACACATTGTAGGAAAAGTATCATTATGGGATTTCATGGTGTCAATGATATAGAGGACATAAACTAAGATGACTACAATGTCAGTAGGTGACTTCTTCTTTTGCTCCCCCTTCATGCATGGAGTTCATCCATGACCCACACAACATCATGCCACACATTACCATACCACAACATTCTGGACACTTCCAAGCAACAAAGTCCTGAAAAGAGCAGGATTTGTTCCTGGTGGAATGTGGTTGAGGACAAGAGTAGTGACTGCAGACCATGCAGAATGTCCATGAGTGAATGCCAGAAAATCCAGTGAGTCTTTGGTGAGGTAATTGTGAGTAATCCTGACTAATCCTGATATTGAACAGGAATGCGGGTGTGTAGGGAGAATGCCCTAGTTTGCAAGAAATGTGCACCAAAGTGCAACTCTTAAAAGGTTCAGAAAACTGAATGCTCATGAACATACAGACCCAGTTTTACATGTGTGTGGGGGGAGGGAGAATGAGTAAATATAGCCAGAAATGAACCCTGGAGAAATCTGGTGAAGAAGCTGCAGGGATGCTGTGGACTGCTGCTGCAGCTGATCTGTAACACTAAACTTGTATCACAATAAGAACTTAAGGGGAAAAAGTGCTATAAGATCATTTAGTGAAGGCAGCCCTGGGTGAAGTCTGTTTCACCTGTGCTGGACATTTAGTTAATAGTTTTCATTGACACACAAGCCCAAAGCCTAACCTTGACCTGGTGCCTTGGTGCCTTGGTGCCTTGGGTCAACAGACAAAGGAGCCAGATGCTCACCAGCAGAGCTTGGCCACTTTCCAGAAAAATCCAGTGGGGACAGGCCCTGGTCCAGGATTGTCAAGATGGCAGAGGGACAGCACATTACCAAGGGCCTTGCTTGTGTGAGAAACATGGTTATGTTCATGTCTTGCACCCTCCAATCCACATCAGATCACGTTCTTCAAGGCAAGTCCAGTGTTTTCTGGAAGGAGAGCAGGGAGGTAGCCTAGGGGTGGGAGTGAGGGTGGGATAAGGCCCACCTCAAGCCACTGGGGTGTGCTCACACCTGCCACATGGCAGGCATCACCTGGAGTGCTGGACTGGTGTACAGGCCATTGTTCTTGTCATTGTTAAATTTGAGGATGAAGTCCACCATGAGTTGTACCTCCTTGTCCTTGAAATAGTCCTCCTCAATGACATCCATCATAGAATCTGAGCTGGCCACAGGGCTATGGCCAAGGGGACCAAAAGGATGTACATGATCCAGACCAAATTGAGTTTGGAGGCAGGGTTGGAGCTACATACAGCTGGACCTTCACCGGGCCAGAGACCTACTCCAGCAGAGACAGTACAATCCTGCCTTTATACTTTTGGATTTAAAGACATGGTAGCCTTCACACATCACTCCAGATACTCTATCCCTGGGCAAACCCCCACGACTTCTCCAGTCCTTTCAGGTCCTCCTTTACTGCAGATTTTGAGCCCTCCTCTCCCTAGTCCTAACCCTCCCTCTTTCATGTATCATTCTCTCCCTTCTCACTCCCCCAGCTCAGACCCTCCCCACAGTTAATTACCTTTCTCTGGCCATGAAAACACAGTGACCATGACCAGCATGGCTGCAGAAAAGGGGAAAAGAGAAACACGGTTTCCTGAGGTCCTTGGAGGTCAGGGAACATGTGAACTCTGTCCAGATCCAGTAATCCTTTGCACTGAAGTAATTGCAGAATGAGTTTGGGGGTGACCCACACCTTGCCCTTTTCTTTTGCAAACAAAAGTGAATTAACCTTTGTTTTGGAAGACAACAAATGCATTATTTTTTCATCACTCATTATTCATTAAAGAAATCTTCCATGGACTATTTCTGGACCAGACAATCCAGGACCTGGAATGGAGCACAATGAATGAGTGCTGGTCTTGACATTGTAGCCTTATGGTGTTTGGATCTCTGGAGCATCAGTTACATCTCATCCCTCCCAAGGAAGGGGTTTCCCACTTCTGCACTGTCATTCAGGGACCAATGGCCTCCTGGAGATGTGATCTCCAGGCCACTTCTGGCGCTGAGATCTTGCAATACAAAAGCCTGATGGCAAACTTCCAAGGCTGCTACAAGTGCAGTTGTTAGAGTCAGAGATGGGCAGAACACACAGCAGCTGTGGGAGAGGTCCTTTGAATTGCCATAGATCATTACCACATTCAGTCACCTGCTGCAGCAGAGGACTTTGACTCGTCTGTCTCACCACCATTACCAGATATTCCACCATTGGAACACAGAATAAGTCCACTTCCACTAGCATGTCTTCCAAGAAGCCCACTCCAGCCACATAGTCACACAGAGAACAATGGACAGCAGATGCCATCAGTCTAGTTTCTGTTTTATTAAGAATGATGTTGAAGCATTCAAAGTTATATCCCATGTCTGCAGGGAAGTAAATGCTCTAGAAAATATAAACATAGTCTTTGATGGCAAAGTTTTATGTAAAATGAAGGCATGGGGGTACAGGCCCATAATCCCAAGACTTAGAAGGCAGGGGATGAATGATCAGAAGTTTGCAGCCAGGCTGAGCTACATAGGGAGACTCTATCTCAAAGAAAGAAGGGCTGGGGATGTAGCTCAGAGGTAGAGTTCTTGCCTAGCATGTGTATAGCTCTGGGTACAAACCTCAGCCCTGTGGGCAAAAAAATGGAAGAGAAGAGAAGACAATATTTAAGCCTATTAAATTAAATTTTTTTCACATATGTAATACCCTTATCACCTTACTCATCTTAAATTTTCTGAGTGTATTCAATGCTTTCCTGGGAACTTGAAACCATAACTACACACTTCAAGTGCTGTTCAGTGTTATCATAGGGCAACATTCTCATACTCTATAAAGAGTCTCCTATAAAGATAGGAGGAGATACTGCATCTAAAATTCACAGTGCTATTGCCCACGACCTATGTGGGTATGCTGTGTGAACCTGACTAAGAGTGGTGGGGGATGAGAAATAAGAGACACACAGAAATACAGACATAAAACTTAAAATAGAAAGCTGGTATCAGGAGTGCTGCACATTCCTGATGGGATACGTGAGTGCTTACCTGAGCCAGGGTATTTATTTTATACGTCTGCTCAAGGAAAAGACTCAGATAAAAAGTAAGCTTCAAAAATTCTTTAATAAAATGTAAAAGGAATGAAGTTTGGTGGGGTAATTTTCCTAAGGCTATAGAAGCTTAATTATAGCACATCTGTTCTGTCATTGTCAAGGCATGCCAGACACCTTATCTAAGGTATTGATTAATCAGGCATCAGAGAGTTTCCAAATAGTTCTGGTACTTTATCCTAGTATCAGGAGGCTGGTATGAGGACATAGAAGGTTATTTTCTTCAAGAAGATGCAAGAATAAAGGTCAAGACACCAGGTGCTGGGAAGAATGAGAGTAGGAGAGGCTGTGCAAGCTCCTACCATGGAGAATCTGTGTAAACTCCATTATTTCCCAGTCCAGGATTCATGCCTGGTCCCCAACATCTCTCCCTACTCTATTTCTTAAAAGCTCCCAATGCATTTCTATGTTTAATCTGAGGAGTTGCCTTTTGATCTTTTGAGCTCCAACTGAAAGTAAGCAAAAACAAGAAATCATTAATAATAGAATGCCAGTGAAATCCCAGGAGAAAAGTTTCAGAGTGTTTAAAGTGTTAAATCTTTATAATTCCTCTAAGGTAGTCTTTGCTATAACCATGGGAGTGATCACATGATCGTGTGCTCACTGCATGGCTAAAATTGCTGTATCAAGGCTTGTAGGTTAAGGGAATCATTATTTTCCCAAGCTCCCATGACAGATGCTCTAACGAGTTTCCATGGGAAGTCTGTGGTATTGTAGGTGCTGCAGTAACACAAATATGTTGGAAGCCTGCAAGGCACAGTAAATCTTGATGGAATTTCAGCATTTGAACTTCATCTCCCATAGCCAGTAAAGCAGCTTCTAGAGAACTTAAGCAGACATAAATTTTTTCATCTGTAGCAACTTGTTGTTGAGAGGCATAACTGACATTTGTGTTAAGGTATTAATGTAATGAGCATTTTGAATGCCTCAGGCCCTTGAGACCTCCACTGATGCCCTGGGCTCCTGAAACCCTGCCCACACCCCCCTCAAAGACAAAAGGATGCACAAATAGGTGCTTCCACCGCTCAGCGTGCTGAGCCCCAGCATCCGATGGCTGATGGGTTCCATGGGTCCCCACAAACCACGAGGATACCCAAATTGTTCTCTCTGCACCCCCAGGAAAAATACAAGTGTGGCCTTGGCCTCACAACAAGACTGACTAGGGCCCTGCCAAGCTCCATCCATCACATCCTTCCACAATACCCATGGCAAATGCTGCCTACTATGCTGTTCCCAATGTTTTTCAGCTGGAGCAAAGCCAGATTCAGAGCAATTCAAAAAACTCAAAGAAAAATGAGCTTTATTAATTTGAGTGGCTAGGGAGCTATCTCTACCTTCTTGTCTTTGTAACTGAACTTTTAACGGTAAGCCCATTCCACTGTAGCTTGGCCTTGTGCATTGTGGGTATGCCTGTGGTATGAAGAATTTTGTAGGAGGAACAAAAAGCCTAGAAGGCAGTAGATGTATATATATCCTGGGCCATTATCAGTTTTAATATGGAGCGGCTTGCCCATCACCACTGGCTAAACAGTGGTCTATGACACAGTGTTTACGTGGCTAAACAGTGGTCTATGACAGTGTTTAGGTGGCTAAACAGTGGTCTATGACACAGTGTGATGCTTCCCCTGATCTTGGATAGGAAAACCAAAACCAGAGTAAGTATCAAAAACAACATGGACATGATGTTGTTATCCAAAAGATGGAATATGGGTAACATCCATCTGTCATAATTGTTAGAGGGTGAAGACCAGGAGGGTTAACACCCTCGGTTGGCACAGGCAAACGAGGAACAAATTTTGAACATCACTTAAGAATCTGACGAGCTTGTTTTTGGGTGATATGAAAATGTTTACAAAGAGCTCTTGAATTTTGGTGGAACTGAGAATGACTGTATGTTCTTGTTTACTGGTGATGAGGTATCCACCAGTAAAATTAATGGAGAAACCAAGGCATCAGACTGGCAATTGTCCTCTGTCAATGGCCCAGGAAGGCCAGAGTGGGCCTGGAGATGGCCCACAAAATAGGGATATTGATGGTGTTGTAACAAACCCTTAATTCATGGAACAGAAGAAAATCTTCTTATCATCAGTAGGTCCTATAAAAGAGATTAGAATAGTCTTAAGTACACCAGAAACATACACACTATCTGTATACAAATTAAAAGGAACATGAGCAAAGTCCTGACAAGCCAACACAACCACCTGAAGCTCAGCATGCTGAGCAGTGGAAAAACCTGCCTGCACAACCCCCTGCCCCCAAGAGGAAAAGCAAGTAGAACCTTCAGAACCTGAAGCATCAAAAAAAAATCACAAAAGCCTGAGGCATGGGATCCTCTTGGATATTGTGAGGAAATATAAAAGCCTGTCAGGAAGCAAAATTAAGAAGTTTAGAGGGAGGTAAATTTTCTCCAAGCTGTCCTGTAAACTTTGTTAATGCATTTTGTCACATGGCATCAGTGTGCCATAACCAAACTTGTTGTTCCTTGGTAAATGGGATGGTTCTAGTTCTAGCAGTTGTACAGTATGAAAATGTCCCATGGCTACTAATTTTGCTACCATATTATGGTAAGGGGTGATGACTTTAGCAGGGGAGTGAAGTAAATGTAACCACTGTAGTACTCCCTGACACTGCCAAGGAACTCCTGTGGGTAGACTTGCAGTAGGTAAAATAAGAAGTTGGTTGAGAATAGTCAACATGAGCTCTCTCAGAGTTATGAATAAGTTGTTCAAGCTTAGCCAGGGCCATATGACCTTCCACGTGAGACATCTAGGAGATGATGGTTGAGTGTCTCCCTGTAAAATTTTAAAGAGAGTAGACAGTTCAAGGTTGGTAAGTTTTGAGGCAGGACATAGCCAATTTATGTCACCTAACAATTTTTGAAAATCATTTAAAGTTTTTAAATTATCTTTATGGATTTCTATTTTTGGGGGGCAGATAGACCATCCCTCCATAACCTGTCACAAATATGAAAAGGGAGATTGTTTTTGTACCTTATCTGGAGGTACAATAAGGCCCCAGTTTGGCAATTGTTCAAGCACATGAGCCAATAGATTTTGAAGAATATCTAAATCAGGGTGGCTAAGTAAAATATCATCCATGTAATGAACAATATAAGCCTGATTAAATTTTTGTCTTAACGGCTCCAAAGCTGAAGCAACAGACTCTTGCCACATAGTAGGGCAGTTTGCCATACTCTGAGGCAAAATCTTCCAATGATAACATTTATAAGGAGCCTGATGATTAGGCATGGGTATAGAAAAAGAAAATTTTTCTCCATCTTCCTCATGCAATGAAATAGTAAAAAATCAATCTTTTATATCAATTATATAAAGATAATTTTGTAGGGGAATGGCAGTGGGTGAGGGAAGCCCAGGTTATAAAGATCCCATTGATTGCATAACTTTATTGATAGCTCTTAAATCCTGTAGCAAACACCATTTGCCTGATTTTCTCTTAATAACAAAAATCGGTGTATTCCATGGGCTATGAGATATTTTTATATGTCCTGCTTGAAATTGCTCCTGAATTCAGGCCTATACTGCTTTTAATTTCTCCGCTGCTAGGAGCCACTGATCCACCCAAATTGGCTCATTAGTGAGCCAAGTGGTTTTAGCAGCTGTGTGAAGTGTTGGGGGGTTATTAACCGGGGCCCCTTCTGAAAACATGTAGGAGACGTCTTGTATCCCAATCCCATGTGAGGAGAACATGGGACATAGAGGAGTTGGGTTCCTTTATTACTTGTTGACTCTTTCCTAGGCCTTTATGAGGATCAAAACCCTGTTGTAATATTGATGGGGCCGGGGCTGGCCCCATGAGGAGTTTCACTATTGTCTTTGCAATGGTCGCCCTTCTATATCAGATTGTGAGTGACACTCATTAGCCCAGTGATGGCCACATTTGCAATGAGGACATATTCCTGGGGGCTTTGGTCCTTGACCAATTCCATCTAAGAATTTCAAAGTTGGAGAGATTCAATGCATTTCATCAAATGACAGACTGACTCTTTTACTAGGAGCTAATGCAACTGGTCACTTCAACCTGAAGCCAATACTCTTTCACCATTCTAAAAATGCTAAGGCTTGTAAGTGTTACATTAGTTATCTTTTGCCTTGTTCTATAACAGGTTCAACAAACCCTGGCCAAGAAAACAACTGTTTGCAGCATGGTTCACTTAACATTTTAAGCCAACTGTTGAGATGTACTACTTAGAAATGGATTGCTTTAAAAAAATTGCTGTTTATTGGCAAGGCACTTAGTTACCCCTGAGTTCTACTGGAGATGTATTAGGAGATGAATGCTGTTGTCATCAACACAGCATGCATTCTGTAGCCCATGGATGAAGGGGTAATTTCAATTTCAAACTAATGTTTAGCTATATATTTTGTGAGGCCACAGTATCTATTAGCAGTGATACTATTGATAGATCTGGGCAAAGTCAACATCAAAACTTCTGGAAGTGATTCACCATATATAGATACCATTACGAACATTCAACATGGTAAAGGTATAACTTACATGTAAAGTACTTGTCTTGCAAGCATAAGGTCATAGGTTCAACTGCTAGTACAATAAGGCAAAAAGAGCATTCAAAATTCAAGGGGGGATGTAAAAATAGCAACATTAAAAGAAGTGTGAGAGAAGTGGATTCTAACTCACATGAATAACTGAGGGGAGATGAGGCCTAAGACCTCAGAGGAAGAAGTAACTACAGACAAAGCAGGAGTAGCAAGAATGCTAGAATTACCAGTGGAGCCTGGCCATAAACTGAGACTGAATTACTGCAATTCTATGTTAAATTTTTTTGCTTGTTTATTTTTAAATTCTGGAAGGTAGTGCAATACCAAGTTGAAATGTAGAGTGAGTGGAGCAACCAACTCTCCACTGACCAGCTTCTCAGAAAAATAAAATATTGTCCTAACGTACAGGAAGGCACAGACATTAAACTGAGTAATAACAGGCAAAAAACTAATTTAGCCAAAAGACCAAAACCTAGTCCCCATAGAAATGGAATAGATGAGGAGTTAGTTCTACTGGATGTGCAAGGAAGTGAGTTCTTGGACTGGTATCCCCTGGTGAAGATGCTGTGAACACTGTAAGGACAACAGACAACAGAGGATGAGATGTGCCAATAACCTAGCTAATAAAGTGGCTAACATTGCTCCCTCTCTGTTGAGGGTTTACACTACACTGACTGGCAGAGGCAGGGTTCTGGGTGTTATTTTCTACCCAGCGGGTACTCAGTTGCCAAGGGTCATTGACCACTCATCTCAAGATGGTAACCCACAGAAGTTGCCCCCAGGGAACACTCCTGGGCTGTTGTGCAGAGCTAGCAAAGCTCATTCAGGACAGGTTGGTGCTCGTGCTATGAGGATTTCTGGAGGGGACCTTCCCCATTACCTATCTAATCTTGATGAAACTCCAAATCAATCCAAATTGAGCAATAGTTCAAGCAATCAGGGGTTACTAAGTATGGGGACACAAAGTGGGAAATGTGTCATTATGGGACTTCATGGTGTCAACCACATGGAGAACTTAAACAAAGATGACTACAATGTCACTAGGTGACATCTTATGAGTCATCCATGACCCACACCTTATCATGCCACACATTACTACATCACAGCTGGCTGAAACTGTCCAAGCACCAATATTGTTAAAACAAAATGATGTGCCCCTACATAGAAGGAGTCTGAGGATATAGTGGTGAGTGCTGCCCATGCGTACTATCCATGAATGAGTGCCAGCATATCCTGTGAGTCTGTGGTGAGGTAATTGTGAGTAGTTTTGTCTACTCCTGATTTTCAAATGAAATCTTGCATGTGTAGTGGGAATGCCCTCATTTGTAAGAAACTTACCAATGTATTACTCTCAAAAGGTTCAAAAGATGAATGCTTATAACCTACAGACCAGATACACATGATTATGGACAGAGGGAGAACCAGAAAATATGGCCAGATATGAACACTGGAGGATCTACAGAGATGCTGTGGACTACTACTGCTGCAGCTGCTCTGTAACACAGAACTTGCATCAGAATAAGAACTTAAAGTAAAAAAGAGCTTAAAATTCATTTAGTGAAGGCAGTCCTGGTTGAAGTCTCTTTCTTCTATGCTGAACATTTAGTTAACAGTTTTCATTAACACACAAGACTTAATCCTGACCTTGACCTGGTAACTTGGTGCCTGTGGTCTGCTGGTTCTTTGAAGCAGACTAAGAAGCCAGATGCCCACCTGCAGTTCCTGGCATGATTCCAGAAATATTCAGTTGGTACAAACCCTACAAGAGAATTGCCAAGGATGGCAGAGTGACAGAAAATATCAAAGGGTTATTTACATGGGAAACATGGGTATGCTTATGTCCTACACCCATTCAAACCACATCAGATCATGTTTCTCAAGGCAACCCAAGTATTGCTGGAGAGAGCCCAGGTAGGGGAGTGAGGGTGGGATAAGGACTGAGTAATGCCACAATCCAAACCCACCCACATCAGGCCCTGGTGTGTGCTCACATCAGACTCTTGGCATGCATCACTCACACTACTCAGCTGGCATACTGGACATTGTTCTTGTCATTGTAAAATTTGAAGAGAAGTCCAACACCTGCTGCACTCTCTTGTCACTGACATTGGACTCCTCAATGCCACCCATCATAGAGACTCTGAATTTGAGTACAAATGTGGATCCAATTCTGTGCATCAATCTTCTGCTTCCCCCCCCAGTGTGAGCTCAGGTACTTCAGGTGAAGCTGTGAAGGTGGATATTGGTCTGTAGTCATTTGATTAGGGCAGAGCCCTGAGATGACCCAGGAAGAGGTGATGAGAAAGCAGGATAGACAATTAAAAGCCAAATAACCTGCAGTGTTAATCAGAATCTCAGGTTCACCCTGATGGCTGTAGGACTCTGGAGCATCATTTATAACTCAACCCTCCCAGGAAGGGGCTTACCCAAGTCTACACTGTTTTGCAGTGCCCAATAGCCACCTTAGGGATGTGATATCCAAGCCACTTCTGGCACTGAGTTCTTGCCATGCAGCAGCCTGATGGCAAACCATCAAGGCTGGTACAAGTGCAGTTTTTAGAGTCATAGCTGGGACAGATTACATAGCAACTGTGGGACAGTTCCCAGGAATTGTCATGGGACATTGCCATGTTCAGTCACTTGCTGCATTAGAAGACTTTGAATTTTCTGTGTCATCACTATTATGAAATGGCCCACCATCAAAATACAGAGTAAGTAAACTCCCACTAGGCTGCTCTCCAAGGATCCCATTCCAGCCACATAGTCACACAGAGAATGATGGATATCAAATGCCATCAAACTTGTTTCTGTTTTATAAAGAATGATGTTGAAGCATTAAAAATTACATCAAGTTTCAGCAGGGAGCTAAATAGTCCCGAAGATACAAGCACAGTTTTTAATGACAAAGCTGGTGGAAGTTGGGGTTGGGTTGGGGCTCTGTTAAGGGTTTTGACACCTCCTTGCTATTTGTATGTTCCCGGTCCCTTTCTGTACCCAGAGGCCTCCTGGTATGTGGCCCACAGGGATGCAGGCTGGTTCCACCTCAGTTCCCTCAGGAGCAGACAGATTTGGATGCTAGACACTGGGCTTCAGGGGCAACTGCTGAGCAAGCAGCTTCAGGTCATGGGCACTAAGCTCAAGCACTGCGTGGTTTTACTTTTACATTTTTTAGTATAAATGTTAGATGTAAGTTTTAACGTATGTAAGATTATCTATATAGCCTTAGCACAGTATCTAGCTTAGAGTAAACACTCAATATATTTTAAATGTTTTTATCATTGATGACATTATATACTGAAGTGGTTTTAAAACATGGTCCTGGAATTCTTTGACATACTGGTATTGAAATACAGGGTCTGTGTCCTTCCTCTTGGTCCTGAATGGGTGTGTAACTTCCACAAGTCAAATTATAGAGGAAATGATGTGGTGACCTCAAAGACAAAGCCAGTAATGGCCCTATAGCTTCTGCTGAGCTCTCTTGGTCCCTGGACATAAGGGTCCATGTGAACATGGACCTCCTCCACTACTGGAGACTGTGATGAAAACTTATGAAGTAGAACCTAGTTGAAGGGAGTGAGTTCTGTGTGGCATGTCCTTGGAGTGATATTTAATCCTACTCTTCTCCTTCTGTCTCCGTCTCCATCTCTCTCTGGGTCTCTATCTCTTTCTCTGAATTTGGGCCCCAAAAGATGAACAGGTTTGCTCTACCACATGATCCCTATCACGATGTTCTTCCTCACCTTAGCCCAGACCTTGTTCACCTCCTTATAGTCTCTGAGCCTCACTTATCACACGTACAAATTGGGGACTGTAATAGTTCCTTCCTCATGGGAGTTTTGAGAACTAAATGTGCTGGTGTCTAGAAACACTTAGTGCATAGTACATGGCGATACATCAAAGTTTGGACATGGGAACATATTCAAAATATTCATTAAATTAATTTTATGTGTTATCTTATGAGTCTAACTTCAAGGAACACCTCAATTATAACACAGTCAGATTCCCTGTCACAGTCTCATCACTTCAGTGACTGCCCCACATTCTTGTAACAACAGCCAGTTTCCTATTGCAGTCTGCCACTCTTCCCATATGTCCAGGAAAACAGACTCTACCTAAGTGTGACCACTGACCAGTGCACTTGGCTTGACCAGTCAGGTCAGTCATTGTTTGGGGATTGTACCTGAACCAAGTCTGGTCCCTCAGGTCTCATGGGGTTTAATGGTGAAATTTTGTTTGACTGCAGGTAGAGTAACCTTATTGGGACAGAACATGTTTCAGAGTTTAGACTTTTTGGCATTGTGGATTTTATATATGTACATGTATATTGATAATACACATATGAATTTTAATATAATGTATTATGAATTAATATTAATGCAATATATTAATATTTACATATACATACATGCATATATATGTATATGTATTAGAGAAAGTATTTCTTAGGGATGGAATGCAAGTTAAACATGAAATTCATTCATGTTTCATATATACTTCATACACATTGCCTGAATGAAATTATATTATATACAATATTTTATTCATACAACTTTATACTATGGGATGTTTGCACTTGTAGTATTATGTCAAAGCTGAAAAAAATTCAAATTTTGTGCATTTTGAATTTTGGATGTTGGATTAAGAATACTTAAAGCCCATGCTGAGCATGAAAGTGAGAATACATGAGCTCTGGGTCTCTTACACCATTTGAGAAAGAAGCCAAGAATCAAGGAGGAGCTTCCAGTTACATCATGAGAATCCCTCCACCAGCAGAGACTGACCTCAGTCCTTCTGGTCATCTTGGTTATGAGCAACTCTCTCCCCACTTTTCTGCCAAGCCAAGTTGGATTTTTAGCATGGTACTCTTCCCTGTCCACTCTGATAGAGAGAACGCTGAAACTCGTGTACTTCCCAGACCCACAGTCACAGGATGCTTCTTGACTGTTCATTGCAGTATTATACAAAATAACAAATAAAAAACAACCCAAACATCCATTAACAGTTTAACAGATGAACAGAATGTCAAATATCCATACAATAAAATATCACTAGATAATTTTAAAAAGCACATACAGATATATTGAAGATATGGTTCTTTACCACCAAAATAATGCAAATATTGTAATAAATGACATTTCTGATTTCCAATTGCTCAAAAACGTTATGTTACATCTCTAATGTATCTTATGAAGTGCACAAAAGCATTGCTTACAAAACAACATACAGACCTGAGTTTAAAACACTTTACTGTTAAAAATTGCCAAATATCATGTGAGTTTTTGGAGAGTTGTAAATTTTTAAAGGTGGAGAGTTATGCCTGGATGTTGATGGCTTTTAACTGACTTGGGTGATGGTTATTGAAACTTGGGGTGGCTGTGGGAATTTCCTAAAACAAGACAGTGATATTTGTGCTACTGATTGATTTTGCCTTTCCTGAAAGATTCTTCTATAGCACAGGACGCTGTTTCATATAACTTTTTCCACAGTAGAAGGTCTTTCAAATTTGGAAGCAGTCTTCTGAACCTCTGCTGCCACTTTACCAACTTAGTTAATAGCACATCTCATTCTCTGTTGTTTGTTGTCCAAACAGTGTTTACAGTATCTTCACCATAAGATTCCATTTAAAGAATTCACTGCCTTGCACATCCATTAGAAGTAAGTCCTCATCTGTTCTGGTTCTACAGTGATTAGTTTTTGGCCTTTTGGTCTGTATTAAGTTTTTTGCGTGTTCCTAATTAGTCTAATATCTGATGCATCCTCTACATGACGACAATATTATGTTTTTTGGGGGGGAGATGGTAAGTAGATACTGGTAGCTCCACTAACTCTACACTTCAACTTGGTATTGTACTGCCTTCAGGAACAATGTTTTAATAATAAATGAGCAAAAAATGTTTATCATAAAATTTCAGTAATTCAGTCTGAGTTCATCTCCAGGCTCCACTGTTTATTCTAAGTCTCCTGCTGCTCCCACCACATCAGATGTGATGTCTTCCCCTGAGGCCTTTGGCTCCCTCTCCTCCAATTATTCATGTCAGTTAGAATCCATTTCTCCCACACTTCTATTGATGTTGCAATTTTTACCTCCTCTCTTGAATTTTGAAAGTTTTTTTCCTTTAAGGTACTAGTAGTCAAACCCAGGGCCATCCTGGGATACACAGAAAGTTCCAGAACAGTCTGTACCTCGTAGCACTCAGCTTGACCCTGTCTCAAGAAAAAAGAAAGACAGATTAGTAATTTATCATAGGTCTTAGAGCATAAGCTTGAAGCTGCTGGCAAAGGAAGGCACCACTAACGTCACACATTGATAATTAGGGTATGGAGATGCCAGAAAATGGTAGAAACCACCTCGGGGATGAGCAAGTACAGTAATAGTAGCCCTGTGAATTTAAGATGAGTATCTTCTAGTAACTTTATAGACTCTGAATATGTTTCCATGTGATAATACTGAACAGCACTTGATGTGTGTAATTATGGCCTCAAGTTTGTAGGAAAGTGGTAGTATACTCAGAAAACTTCAGATGAGTAAGGAGATAAAGGTATTAAATATGTTAGAAAGATTTTCATTTAATAAGCTTAAATACATTTTTCTGTTCTCTTTCCTTTTTTACCCCACAGGGCTGAGGTTTGAACCCAGGGCCTAATGAATGGTAGGCAAGACCTCTAACACTGACCTACAACAGAGTTCTAGATTATTTGAGATAGAATCTTCCTATGTAGCTTACCGAAGCCTCAAACTCTTGAATCTTCTGCTTCTATCTTCTAAGTGCTAAAATTGTGGGCCTGTACCATAACACCTGCATTATACAAAAAGTTTTGCCATTAAAATCTACCCTTATATTTTCTAGAGTATTTATCTCCCTGCTGAAACTGTATGTAATTTTTAATGCTTTAACATCATTTTTATAAAACAGAAACAAGGCTGATGGCATCTGATATCCATCTTTCTCTGTTTGACTATGTGGCTGGAATGGGATCCTTGGAGGGCAGTCTAATGGAAGTTTAGGGAGAGTGATGCTTGCCATGCAGCAGCTGTGAGCACACCAGGGGCCTGATGTGATTGGGATTGCCAAGTGGCATTGCTCAGTCCTTATCCTACCATCACTCCCACCCCTGGTCTACCTCCTTGGCCTCCCTCAAGAAAACACTGGACTTGCCTTAAAGACCATGATCTGCTGTGGTTTAGATAGGTGCAAGATGTGACTGTAACCATGTTTCTTACACAAGCCATGCACTTGGTAATTTTCTGTCACTCTTCCATTCTTGGCAATCCTGGCTTAGGGAGTGTCCCCTCTGGTTTTTTGGAATCAGGACAGACACTGCAGGAGGGATCTGGCACCTTAGTCTATTTCCAAGAGCCAGGAGGCCAGAGGCACCAAGGTACCAGGTCAAGGTCAGGCTTTGAGCTTGTGTGTCAATGTAAACTATTAACTAAATATTCCACATAGGAGAATAGACTTCATGCAGGGCTGCCTTCAAAAGTGATCTTTCATCACTTTTTCTCTTTTAAGTTCTTATTGTGAACCAAGTTCAGGGTTACAGAGCAGCTTCAGCAGTAGTCCACAGCATCTCTGTAGTTTCTTCACTAGATCCCTCCAGTGTTCATTTCTGGCTATATTTACTCATTCTCCCTCTCCAACACACATGTGAATCTGGGTCTGTATGTTTATGAGCATTTTTTCTGAACCTTTTGAGAGTAACATTTTGGTGTACATTTCTTTCAAACCAGAACATTCCCCCTACACATCCCAGATTCCAGTTCAAAATCAAGAGTATGTATGACCACCCAGAATTACCTCATCACAGACTCACTGGATTTTGGGGCATTCACAGGTGGACACTCTGCATGGGCTGCAGTCACCATTCTTGTCTTCAGTCTTCTTCCACCAGAAGCACATCCTGGTGCTTTCACAACATTGGAGCTTGGAAGGGTACAGACAGTTGTGTTGTAGTAATGTATGGTGTGATGAGGTGTGGGTCAGGGATGATCTCTAAGCCTGAAGGGATCCCCATAAGAAGAAAACATTGTAGTCATCTTAGTTTATGTCCTCTGTATCTTTGACAGCATGAAATCCCATAATGACACAATTTCCAGATTGTGTCCCCATCGTTAAGTGACCCTGATCACCAGAACCCTTGCTCAGTTCCTGGTGTTTCATCAAGATTAGATGGAGGTGATGGGGCAGGTCCCCTACAGGAGTCCTCACAGCAGGAGCCATCAACCTGTCCTGAAAGTCCCTCTACACAGCACCCCTGGAGGGTTCCTTGGGAGCAACATTCAGGGGCTACCACGTTTAGATGAGTGGCCAGTGACCCTGGGCATCTGAGTATATGCTGGGTAGAAAAGACCACACAGAACTCTGCCTTTGCCAGTCAATGCAAAGTAAACCCTCAACAGAGAAGTGGGGAAGTTTCTAGAAGGCATGAATCCTAGGCTGCCAACCCACAGGTTTGGCCCTAAAGGAGGACTGAGATTTAGACCAGATGGCCAGACTCACAATGCAGATCAGTACATAGCTCATATTAACAGTTTCTTCAAGCAATGGGGTGAATTAGATCAATGTCTACTATATGGATTCATAGAAATATTACAACAAAACCCCTTTGTGAAATTAATATTTGGTAACAAAAAGTCTCTATGGTAATACAAAAATAATAAAGACAGTTTCTTCAGTCACCTTGCCTCTAGCTTCCACCCCAGTCTCTGGCAGCCATGTCTCTTTTTGTGCAATGTTCTTAGAAAGTTGAAGTCAGGTACAATGGTGGAACCTATAGTCTGAGCTACTTGAGAGGCTAAGGCAAGAGGATTGCTTGGGCCTGGGAGTTGGAGGATAGACTGGGCAACATGGTAGGTCCCTTTGTACAAAAAAGAGGAGGACAGTCAGGTGCCTATGGCTCATGGCTATAATCCTAACAACTCAGGAGGCAGAGATCAAGAGAGTAGTGGTTGAAGCCATACCAGGAAAATGCTAGAAGAGACTCTACCTCAAAAAATCCATCATAAAATTAGGGCTGGTGGAATAGCTCAAGGTTGAAGACCTGAGTTCAAATCCAAGTAATCCCCAAAAAAAGAGGAAGAAGAGGAAAGTGAGCAGAAGGTGGAGGGAAGAAAGAGGAAGGAAGGAAGGAAATAAGGAAGGAAGGAAGGGGGAGAGAGAGAGAGAGAGAGAGAGAGAGAGAGAGAGAGAGAGAGAGAGAGAGAGAGAGAGAGAAACAAAATAAGGAAGAAGGAAAGAATAAAAAAGAAAAGAAGATGAAGGAGGAGCAGTAGAAGAAAAAGAAGAAAGAAGAAGAAGAAGAAATAAAAAGTCCTCTTTAACACTCCCTAGCTGCAGCAACACTTAACCCTAGTTCTACAAATCCTCCCAGATCTTTTTCTCTCTAGCCATGATGATGACAATGCATCACTATACATGACTCATTTAGCACCACTAATGAGATATCTCTGCAAACTATTCTATCAATGGCAAGGTAAATATTTTGAAGTCAGGGACCAGATATGATATACATGCCCTTTTGTACTTCCATAGCTCTGAGTATCAAAGGAATAACATTTATTTGGAAAGATATTTGACCACCCCTTGGAGAATGGCAACTATTTTTCCTGCTGAAAATCACTTGTTATTTACCTTGGTCTCTGACAGATATTTCTGTGCATGCAGGGGCTGATGTCTGAGAAGACTACAGCTGGGCCAGGTGCTGGGATGGGCAGGTATAGGCTTTGACTTACTTCCTCTTTAAAATAACTCTATAAACTACATGTGGCTTTCAGATAAGAATAAAGGCATAGGCTTACCAAAAGTCACACAACTAATGAGAAGAAGACTCGAGTGTCCAAACCAGATCTACTTTACCCCAAAGTCTTGCCTCTCTACACTGTGTTAACCAGTTTAAATTGTTCTGGTGTCTTTCCTTTCCATTTATTTATGCTGAACCTGGTCAGTAGAGGATGGCACCTTATTTAACAGTAAATAATAACTGAGTGAAGATGTATCCAACATGATGGCATTCTCCTATTTTGGTAAACAGGGTGAATGGATATCTTGAGGTATACAGTGAGGAATTTGAAGCATTACCATAGCCATTGGACTATCATGTATTTAGATCACCCATCTTACTGTTCTTTATCAAATTCCAGTAATTACGGTAATGAGCATGTGTTTCTAATGAAGGAAGGCAGATGGGAGCATCCTTAGCAGAAACAAAAGCTGCAAACAGATGATTTTTCCTCTTTGTCTGGAACATGTGCCTCATCCTCTGGTCATGGGCATTAACTCAACTTCTAGGTGACACAAACACACAATTTGTAATGCTCATGGTAGGCAATTCCTAATTTGCTAAACACTACAAATCTGCAAACATGACTTGGTCTTATACGGAATCTGGCTTGTTGACATCCACTCTCTTTTGAAGCAATTGTGCTGTGATCCTGTTCTAATGACTCCATTCTAGAGAAGACCTGTGATGCCTTTTCGGACAACCTGATGATGGTCTGTGTCATGGTGACTGTTTCACCACTCATGTCTGTGGGTCTTTATCAACACCCTGAGGCTAAAATAGGCTAGTTGTGTACAAAGTCAGTGTGAATCACTAGTTGTTTAATCAGTGAGGTAAATGGGAAGTTGTGTCATCATTGATTGGTGTTATCTGCCATAAGGAGAGGAAGAACACTCAAAGAACACCTCCTGCATGTTGTCCAGCTTCTAAATGCACCCATTTTTCTAGTTAGGGTTAAGAAATTACTTACTAAATGAATGAATCACTGGATAAATGACTTGATCTGTATCCCCAGACACTATACACTCTTGTGATACTATAGCTTACCTATGGTTTCTCCTCTGACCTCTCCTGCCTCCAATGGTGTCTCCTTTGATTAACTCTTATTCATGGGGTCTAGAATTTTTAAAGCTCCAAACAGTCCCTTTCCCATATCATCCACTCTCCATAGGAGTGACCATTTTAAATATCACTGCGCTGTGATATGTAACTTCACTGGTATATCACTGGACAATAAAACCAATACATTTGTGAATTTTGTCCATTAGTTCTGAATAAGTATATTGAGATGAGTCAGCAAAGTGATTTGACTTGGCGTATATACAAAAAAGGATTAGAAATTAGGGACAGACATTTGCATACCATGTTCATGGCAGCATTATTCACAATATCCAAAATATACAATTGACTGAAGAGTCCTTAAATGTATAAATGAATAAGCCAAATATGTTATATCCAAAGAAGGGAATGTTATACAGTCAAAAAAGTATGGAATTTTCATACATGCTACTACATGAGAGAACCTGAGAACATTATGCTAACTGAAATGATTCACACAGATAGAAATTAATTCAGATACTGGTGGCTTATGCTTGTAATCCTAGGTACTTGAGAGACTGAGATAGAGAGGATCATAGATAAATGGCAGTCTGGGCAACAAGTTAGTGAGCCCCCACCTCAACCAATAGCTGGGCACTGGATAACATGCCTGTCATTACTGTTATGGTGAGAGGCTGAGATCAGGACAATCCAGTTCAAGGCCAGCATGGGTCTGGATGACCCATCTCAACCAATAAAGTACTTCTTAATTTACTACCAAAACCACTATAACCCTAATAAGGAATTACTGTTTTATCAACAGTAAATATAAATTGGAACCAGAATATCCTTTTGTGCCATAAAGTAAAAATGATCTCAAGAATGATGAGGACATGTCAAGGATACTGGCGGCAGTGTGAAAACACTACTGAAGACTAAATTTGTGACCATATAAGTATAAAATTAATTATAACTATTGGGTAATGTAAAACATTGACTCAAGTAAGAATCCATAGGTCCATGCTTTGATGAATGTATGAATAAGCAAACACATTAAAAAGACCTTTTCTTTGAAGGAAAGTAAACAAGGAAATTAATAGAAATAATGATACATTTGGACATTACTAGTGGATACTAAAACTGGTGTGGAGCAAGGGCGTACATGGTCATAAATACCACTTTTTCATTACTTTTTAATTATAAAGACGAAAATGGTAACTTTTCTTTGGAAAGCACTGGCAGTACTAATTTTAACCCAGTGGCCAGGTTTACATCAGCAACATGGAGTCAAACCATCTGCACTTGGGCTCCTTGTTCCCATCTCTAGATTCTTCTTCCTTTTATAGGAATTGTAGCCTGTGTGTTCAGTTGAGTCACTTTCTCAGCCAGGTTCCTGCTAGGAGAATTTGTTGGAACCAATACTCTCTCTTTGTTTAGTCTCGACACTTCCAGTCCAAGCTAGTGGGGTGTTTTCGGGCATAATTCAAACAATTCTATGAATCTTACTGAGGTCTATTGTATTAGACAAAGTGCAGCCATACACTGACTTGAAATAAGGACTTCTCTAATTTTGCCTTCTGCTGAGAGACAATGACCTTAAACTTCATAGCAGCCCCTTAATATGGTTGAGAGGATTTTGTGGAAGTCGCACCATTGCTTACAGAGCCTTTTGTCTTACTGAATACTACTCTGGGGAACTGCCTTTCATCTCACTGATGAATATAAAGAATATTTCAGTCACACTCTTGGCCTCATCTTTAGACCATGCTTTTCTGAGAGTGTCCTGGATTTGACCTTTCCTTCAAAGGAGTCTTGATTTTAGCATCATTTGCTTCAAGGGAGGCTGTGAATCCTCACCAGCAAAGCCTGGTTACTTTTGTTCTTCTACAACTCTTATCTTTCTCCTTGTACATAATTATAATGAGCAAGACCAAAAAGATGTTCAACACTTTGGCTGAAGGTCTCCTTAGCTAGACCTCTTAGCTAGATATTTTTATTTTGCCATCATTGCCAGCTAAACTTCCTGCCACTAGCTGATAAGAATTCTGCTTACTCTAGTTTCCATAAATTTTCCTTTCTGTCCGTTTCTACATGGACATCCTCCTCAAAGCCTAAAATTCCACTTGCTGATGGGAAGTTTAGCCATTCCCTAATGCAACATCCTTAAATCTTCATCCTACTGTCCATTTCCAGACATTCACATATTTTACAGTGTCTGTTATGGTGGGATCCTACTACAATGAACCAAAAATCTGTGTTAGTGTCCCTGCACTGTACAACAAATTACCCCCAAAACAGCATATAAAAAAACAACTACTAGCATCTATGTGTCTGGAATATAAGGATGGCTTAGCTGTTTGGTTCTACCACAGGATTTTAATGAAGCTAACAATGAGAATGTTTCTAACACACAAATAAGATTTGACAATTTCTTATGGTTTCATCAGCATTGTATTTGACATAATTTGAATGTCCTGATGGTTTCTCATAACTGAAGGAGTTTACCCAGGAATTCAAGTCTCAACTATTTTGGATATTTAAATAAAAACATTTAAAGACTAAAGTGCAATGGATTCTTTTAAGAATAGACAGCAGAAATGTTTTCTTTTTTCAGCAGATGGAAAATAAAAGAAATATTAAGTAAATATGTACATAAATTTAATTTCAAAATTCATGAAGAATACCTGAGTATAAGTCTCTGAAAGTAAATGGAATCCCTAAACATAGAGAAATCTAAAAGAACAATGACCACTATTGGAGGAGGAATGATACTATGTTTTACTTCTTCAGTTTCACTAATTATTATAGTTTTCTCCCTTAATTTCCTCACTGTGAAAGTGGAATCCATTTTTACGTGTCATAAGTAATACAACTTCAGGACACAGGATAATCTTCAGAGGGATATATGTACATGGGAAGGAATTCTAAACATGACTGTTAAAGATACCACAACAATAGGCTCCAATAGACGAGACTAGTTTTTCTTTTCTTTTCTTTCTTTCGATGATCTTGCTTGAAGATCTTGAAATGCTATACTTCCCTTTGAATCTCCTATTGACATTTCAGGACTATGTATTCAGGTGCAATCCTGCTATTCTTCTTAGTGAGTGGTAAGTCTAATTTCTTTGTAATTAATTATGAACCGCAGCCACATTTGAAATTTCTTTCCATGGGATCATGAAAAAAGGGAGACAGTAAAGGTAGAGGAACTCACCCTTGTGTTGACAAGATCTACCACATTTCTGTACACAGGTTCTTTGGGGTTGCACAGAATGTACAGAATTATGGCCAGAGACATTGGATATCAGTTGGGATAATTAGCATCACCTACTGTGATGATAATGAGACAGTATTACTTTGAGCCATGTGTTTATAAACTGAATTTGGATAAAGAATTCTGTCTGACTCAGTGAGGTTGAATTTTGATCATTCCGATGGTAAGAATACTACTTCTTGATTTGTAATCACTGCCTACTTATGAGAAGAGAGTACCATCAGAACACAAATAATATGGACTCCAAGTCATCTCACTGAATGTGTTAGAGGACATTAAAACTCAAGGTTCATGGTTGCCATCAAGTTCATTGCTAGAGACTTGCTGTAGCCCAGGAACTGAAGTAACTTCCATTGTGAGGTCTTGTCTATTTAATACCTAGATGACCACCAGCTGCTGCTTTATTATTGAGATGGACTTACTATCCTCCATAGTTCAGGTCACAGACTGATCCCCATAGCCTCACCATCATGCTTAACAAGTTGTTCCCTGCAGAATTGAGCAAGATATTATTGTTATTTAAAATTTCACCTTATTCCTTTACATTTCCAGTGTCTCAGGGAAGGATGTCTGTTGTGCCTGGCTCCTTCTCTTGAACTAATGTCACTAAAACAGAACTTATTACACAATAGTTACTTGATAAGTGTTCAGATACTTTTAGAGGAGTGCAGATAGCATGAATCCAACACTTCTCCCAACCTAAGTATCCATGTTAACATACATGAGAGCAGAAGTTGTCCTGCCTTGCACTCATTACACAAAATGGCACACTTATGACCCAGAGTTCTCAACCCCAATTAGTGTAAAAGGTGGATTTTATAGTCAAGATTGGGGCCATGCAATGTTGAAGTAGCAGGAATCCATGTATGACTTAGATTGAATAGGAAACACTCTCAGGATCCCTCCAGCATCACATAACTTACAACAGCTACCAGAACTCATTTTCTTCTCCTCAGCCTAATTTTTCTCCTTTGGCTTGGAACATTATGATTGAATGGGGTAGATATTCTAAAGCAATACAAAAAGATAAGCAAATGAAGAAATCATAAGATTAGGATTCAGAATAAGACCAGCCACCTTCTCCCAGAGTCATGGACTGAAAGACATGTCAGAGAGAGTCTTCTTAGGACAGAGCACACTCTGGTGCTTAGACTTGAGACCTCATGAGAAAGGTCAGGGTTGAATATCACTGGGTCTGCAGTGCTATGGCCACCATGTAAATGTTGGGTTGCATTTGAACAATCATCATTTCATAAAGGCTGTTTCCTATAGTCCAAAGAAATCAGTTCTCTTGTGACTGTGCTTATATGAGTTAGCCAATTAGTAAGGGCAGAGATTTAAATAGGTCTTCAATCCTGTTTTCTGGGGGAAAGAAAGAGGATTGACAGCTTCTGAAACCAAGGGACTCTTGGGAAGAACTGCTCCAGTGTCTGGGAAGATGGGAAGTGCAGCTTGAGCTCAGAGAATTGGCATTTATGAGGAAGAATGAACTTTCTGACGAAACTGGGCATTCCAATTATTTATATTCAAAGTAAGTTGAGGGGTAAAATTAAGCAGAGAAAAATTAACTATCTATACAGAATCATGTATTGAGCAGGACTGTAAAGTGTAATATGATACAGATAGGGTATGCCAAGAACATTTTAGGAATGAGTGTCATCTCTTTTTTCTTGATCCCAAGCTCAATATGCATTTAATATATTCACACACAATACTGCCTATTGTAAAAAGTAGAGAGAGGAGACCAAGATGGTGGATAGCTAGTAAATCCTGAAATACTGAGTTCTCACTATTTTTCAAATACTTCAGATTCATGGCAACAGGGATTGGGTAACCTGGCTTTTTTGCCAACTAAGATGCCACTAACACACAGACTGCACATACTGAATAATGACCATCCAATCCTTAAGTTAGCTTTTTATAACAAAGAACGGCCCCAGAAACCCAGGCTTCTTGGATCCGCAGCTGTTGGCCTGTCAGCTGGAAAACCATTTTCCTCTCTTCTTTGTTTCTTGCTTTTCTTTGTCGTATTATTGTTTTTGCTTCATTTCTCCTCTCTTGGAAGAGCAAAACTGTAATGGAGAGAACTGTAGTACAACTTCTCCAAGGATCTGGGATGTATTGGACACACAATAATTTGTGGACATGGAGCCTCAGACTGCTGCCTGCCTGTGCTGTCCTGGGACTGAAACCTTATACCACCAAGTGAAAATTCAATGCTTCCAGATGAGCAGGGTACATTATCTCCTCTGGAGGCAGCAGCATAGTCCCTCACAGCTTGTGGGCAGATTGCACCTCATAGACAACCTCCTGTACAAACTGGTGCCATGTAAATGGAAGAAAATGTCACCTTTGCCTGGTTGGGGTTAGACAAAGTACTGAACTGACCCAGACTGTGTGGAAGTGGAGCAGCCATGCTACAGGGTGGAGAAAATAACATATTGATCCACTTTGGAAAAACTAGTAGTGAGCTGAAACTGACAAACTTCCAAGAAAATGCATGAGATAATCAATTTGAAACATAAAAGTTCTATGTTGGTTTATGGTTTCAGATATTTCAGTTCACGGTCACTTTACCTGTTGCTTTGGGCCTGTGGTGGCAGAGCACATCATGCAGGAACATGGCAGATGAGGTTTCTCACTTGATGGCACCTGTGGATCAAGGAGAGAAAGGAAGTCCCAGAGTCCCAATATACTTTTCTGGGGGATGCACCAAATGGCTTAATTTTCTTGCACTAGGCCCTACCTCCTAAATTTTCCTTTACAACCCAATAGCAGCCCAGGCTGGTACAAAACCTTCAGCATATGAGCCTTTTGGGGGAAATACATGTTTCAAACTATAGTAATTATGATGGGCATAATTTTCCCCAGACAAGTTTCTGGCTCCCTGCTTTGCAAACCTGGTTACAGCTCTACTATTCACAGTGTGATCTCTAGAGTACAGAGTGTGATCATGCTCCAACCTCTGTCTCTGCTCCTTTATGTTAAAATCTAGGTGGGTGTTGCAACCATGTCTGCAGGCCATTCCTGCACTTGGCCACCAGAATTAACATTACTGAGCAAAGGAGTGACTGACAGAACAGATCTCTGTCCCACTGACTCTAAGTTAGCACCTCTTCAATGCTACTTATTCTTTTCTTTTTGGTGGCACTGGAGTTGGAAATCAGAGCCTTGCACTCACTAAGCAGGCACACTTACCACTTCAGTCACTCCTCCAGCTGAAACTTTTTCTTAAGCACACCCAGTAGATGCCTTGTTCCCCCTTACACCAGCACTGCAATGGGGACATCAGAGCAAAAAAAGATGATATTCTTAACGAATCAAGCAGCCAGGTAAAGCTGCTGCTGGGTCCCTGTCACAGTCTTTGTAGAATCTGTGAGGAGCTCAAACTACCACTGGTTTCAAGGAAACCTCTTCTACTATGAGGTGAACAGTCTGATGTTTTGCAGAGGCTTTTGGAGAAGACATCTGATAACATCTGTAGGCAGGAAGCCAATGAGCATCAGCTATCAAAAGTGCCTCTTCCATTATATTTCCCATAGTGAGTCACACAACCATTGCTAAGTTAAAGGGGAAGGGCAGTCCATGTTTCACTCATGAGAAGAAACTGAAATATGTGGAAAGAAATGTCCACCTAATTGCACCAGGTAGGCGTCTGCAGTTTATGCAGGCAGTACAAAACCACAAGGCACAGGAATTATAGCCTCAATCCCACTTTGTTCCTGATCATTTTTTCTCTTACCTGACACCTTTCATATAAGTGTCTTAAAACTATATAAATGGAGTATGATTAAAGGAAAGATCTTAAAAATCAAATCTGTGGGTAGAGATGTATCACATAGAAAGAGTCCGTGCATCATCACTTACACTGCTCACTCTTTCAGGTGGCAAGTTCACCAAGATGCTTAGTGATTATCTTGCCCTGACTGATACTGGAACCTCCACTACCTTTCAAGAGTATCACAAATTAGAACCATAAACTCTAACATGTGGGCTTTTGGGGGACATTTCAGATTCAAACAAAACACCCATCTTACCTGATTGGTACATGAGAATGAATTTTGTAACACCTGGAATTCATTTTCATTTTTAGTTATTTAATTTACTTAGGGGCCTCCATGCTGTTGAATACATTTTCTACTTTCCCATCTGCTGTTTATGCATTTAATTTTTTCTAGGTGATTTTCCAAATTGCATGAGCCAATTTAATTTTTCTTGAATTTTTCTCAAATACATATTCTCTTTTAAGGATTTAAGTGTATTCCTCCAAAAGTTAAGGTTTTGGAGAGATTTATGGGGGTGGTTCAAGCCTGTCATAAAAGGACATCAGGCCATTGTTGTCTCCTTTCTTTATTTACTGAGTTTGCATGTATGTAGAATATGTGTTCTAGTGCTGGAAAAATTAAGTAGGAGACAAATCTCTGACCCTAATTGAACATTCAGTCTGGCAGGGATGGTCAGGGGTACACAAGCTAGAAGAAATCAGAGAAGGGAACAGGGCACCAGAAACAAGACACTTCCCCCAAAATTAATAGAGGCTGGCGAGAAGGAAAAGCTGTATTCATACCCCTTGGTCCTCAGTACCTCTGTTTGCTGGCTTTTTTAAATGGCAAGCATCTGCATTCTTTCACCCAAGCAAGAGCCACAGGTAAATGATAGCAACACCTTAACTAGTGACTGAATCAATGACATGTGCTGCATAGTCTCCTGTAAGACTCCATCTATAGAGCAGGAGGGAATTTGGGGAGACAAAGATTCCAGAAGGAGTGGCAGTACAGGTGAAGTTTCAGGGAGGAAATCATGTGGACAGTGTGTGTGTATTTGTGTGTGTGTGTTTGTATGTGTGCATAACAGAAAAGAATCCATTCACTCAAGAGAGGCCAAGCTCCAGAAAGGAAAGAAGTGAGGGAGGACTAAACCTGACACTTTATGTGACAGGAGCAGGAGGTCTCTGAACATTTCAAAACCAAGGTGTAGGCCAGTGAGACAGGAAGAATTTCACTATGTAGGTCCAGATGAGAGTGAGCAGCATGAGTGAACTGCTGAGATATGAAGTGACTCTTCCTTTACTTTGTTTCTTTGTGTGTGTGTGTGTGTGTAAACTGGAATTTGAACTCAGGGTGTCATGCTTGCAAAGCAGACATTCTACCATTTGAGTCCCACACATAGTCCGGTATGCTTTGGTCATTTTGGAGATGGGGTCTTGCAAACTATTTGACCAGGCTGGCCTTGAACCATGATCCTCCCAATCTCAACCTCTCAGGTAGCTAAGATGACAAGTGTGAACCACTGGTGTCCAGCCCATTTCTTTGTTTCTTTGTTTGCAAGTTACTTCTGAGAAGAGAAAGTAGGTTCTTATATGATCATGTGATGATACAAACCAAATAACCACTTCTGAGGAAAGTGTCAGGGTGGTTATGCAATCAAATAAGATTGTAAAGAGTATAGTACAATGTCTAGTGAGTAGTAACTGCTGCAACCTAGAAGTGGTAATAATGAACATGATGTTTGTGATGGTGATGATATGTGGTGGTGGTAATGATGAGTGGTGGTGGTGAAGATGGTGGTAAAATAAAAGCAAATGTTGATTAAGAGTATTTCTCAAACCAGGGGTGAATTTCTGTCAAAAGTAAGGTCAGCTGCAACTGAGTTAGATAAAATTTGTAGAATTATTTGTGCTTTTCCCCATGAAATTGATTCCTTGCCCAGCAGAATAAAGTGGCTTAGAGCCACAAACATAATCTTCACAGACCTTGTCTCCTGCAAGTGCTTCTCTCCCACTACAGCCAAACAGTAACAACACATGGTGATGGACAAGTAGAAGCCTGTGGTAGCCTTGAGATATATGGCATGTTCCTAAAGCTATGACATGTGTCAGGAAAGGAAGAGACATGGTCATGAAGAAGAATATGTTGGTAGACCAGATTATACTGCATCCTTTTGAACTGAGAGTGCCTAACACAAGCTGCACATGGATGAAGATCTCACATCAGCATGATTCAGCTCAGGACAAACTGAGAACTCAGGTCAGCTTTCTCTTCCTCAGAACGATTTGGTTGGTGATGGTGGGAAGCAAAGGAGCCATGTGGTTCAGTTTGGTGAAACAAGATCAGCTCCACATCCCTTAGAAAATGAGTAAATATAAGAAAAAATACTGTCTTTCCCTTCCCCACTCCTACAACCATGAAATTATACCTGAAATCTGGGAAAGGGGGATCTCAGAACAAATGTTCAGAGTAAAAGCACACACTGCAATCTGTGTGCTTGTGTAAAATGCTGGCTTCCTCAATATCACATCCATAGGCTTGGGTTTATAAACCTGTAAAAGAAAATTCTAAGAAAAAACTGACCTAAAAAGATAGCACAGGGTATGAAAAGACAAGAGGATAAGGACAACAAGCAAAGGCAACATGATGAGATGGAAAACCACCTGGTAGAAATAAAGATTTCAGAAGGGGTCTTTTGAACAAAGGACTTTCACAGTGGTAGAAAGCATGCTTGGAACTGCAGGCAGTGACATCACTTATCAGAGGGCTCTTGAGAAACCACTGGATAATACAAATGTGGACAGATGGTGTAATCTACAAGACAAAGAATGACAATGGAAAAATAATTTTCACACTTCAAAAACAGGAGGCCAACAAGGCAACTGGAACATCAGACATAATCAAAGAAGAAACTCATTTTGAGTCAGTATGATTCAAGAGAAATATGTAGAACCCAGACCTCAGTCTATAAATTGAAAGATTCAGGGTTTTTTTGTATAGACAATGACCTCCAAGTAATAAAACCTAGACATCCTGAAACAACATTTTGATTAGAAATCCCTTCACCTAACAAGTATCCAGAAAAGTTCTGCACTATAGTTTAAATAGTATTTATAAGGATTTTGGATTCCAAGATGGCAGCTAGAGAGGGAAGCAGAAAGTGTGCCTCCTATAGTGAAGTCTTGGAGAGACGCTGGAGACACACCTTGCAGGCAAAACCACTGAAAAGAGGCAAAACTTTGACCCCTCCACACCTCCAGCCAGTGCAGAGCATCTCCACTTCATGTTAAATGGAGAAATCAGGAGGGCCCCCGGGCAGCCAGTCACCCGCGCCCAGACATCTTGGGAAGATGCGGAAAAGGTGAGCTTAGTGGTACCACGGTACTCCTACAGACAACCCTGGGCCAGAGCAGCATAGCCCCCTGGACAGACCAACCTCCACCCGAGGAAAAAAGAGAAACTGAGTAATAAGCAATAAGAACAACAAAGACATGTTGTAAAGAGGGTGGGGTGCACTGAGTGCTGAAGAGTGGGGGAAGGGAAATCCTTCCAGGGACCGTAAATAAACAAGCTGGGTGGGCTGGAGAGGCTCCGGATGGAGCAGGGGCATGCACCCAGCAACCAAGAGTGGGAAAGCTTGAGTGAGTGGAGGAGGAAGGAAAACTACACAGGAGAGGAGGGAAGACCCACTTCCCACATGAGCTGTAAACAAACATGGCAGCTGGCAGGAGCAGCAGCACCGCCCAGTAATCACGAGTGGGAAAGCTTGTAAAAGTGGTGGTGGGAGGAAAACTCCACAGGAGAGGGGGGAAGACCCACTTCCCACGTGAAATGTAAACAAACACGCAAGCCTGATAAAAGTGGATGCAGTGTCACCTCCCCCAGTGTGCTTGGAAAGGGGAAAGCTTGTAGCAGAGGCTTGCACACAGAACAGTGAGTAAACAAAGACTGCAAGGCCAGGTGAGTGCTAAGCTCACCCCTGAGATCTGTATAAATAACGCCTCCAGCAACAGCAGGCTGGCAGCAGTGGGCAGGCAAGCCACAGCTGGAGATACCATTCACTGAACTGTCTCCAGACTCTTTTTTTTTCTCTCTCCTTACCTTTGATGAGAAAACAACCAAACTACACCTGCATGCTGAAAACCTTACTGAAACTGTATTGCATTTGAACTTGGGACACTTTGTAGGATTTTTGTTTTTTGTGTTTTATTTTTATTTTTTTTGTGCACTTTTGTTCTATTTTATTTATCCCCTTTGATGAGACAACTACAGAACAACATCTGAGGCACCATCTCCAGGACTGGATACTGAGAAGGACATCAAAATTATTAAGACTGAAACCTCATTCCATTTGAACTTGGAGAGTTTTTTTAAATGTTTTTTTTTCTATTTTTCATTTTGTTTTATTTTATTTTTTTATATATTACTTTCATTTACTTGTTTTATATATTTATTCTTATCTTAATTCTTTTTATTTTTTATTTTCAATCTTCTCTCTGTCTCTCTAAGGCCTGTTCAGCTTACTGTCGATTAGTACACTAACACTCCCTGTTTATACCTTTGAAACTTTGTTTGATTCCTTGTTTTGTTTTTTCCTACCTGTCTGTTTGTTTCTCGCTTTTCTTTAACTTTTGCTTTCCATCTCCTCTCACCCTTCCATTCTAAATATTACCACTGTTATTATTACAAGCTAGTAAATACTTAATTGCACACAGCACAGGGACAGTAACAACACCAAAGACAATGACGGGAAGACAGAAAAAACAGGGAAACCAGTTTCCCCACAGCAAAAAATTAGTACAGGAACCAGAGGGGAATGGAGAGAACAGAATCTCAGATCCAGACTCCAACAAAATGAAGATAAACTATGCCAAAGGACCCAATGAAGCCCACAAGAATAATTTAAAAGAAGACATACTACAAGTACTCAATGAGAATTTTATACAGATGATACTGGATAGGGTCAACCAAAATGTACAGTAGATACTCAAGAAATTCCAAGACAACAAAAATAGAGAATTTGAAAAAGCAAAAGAAGAAATAAAGGAAACCATAGAAGCACTGTATAAACACCAAAGTGAAAGAGAGAACACAATGAATAAACGGATAAATGAACTCAAGACAAAATAGACAACATTAAAGATGAAACCAGCCAGGATATGGAAAACCTCAGAAAAAAGAATGAAACAGAACTGAAAAACAAAATGGAAGGCCAATCCAGCAGAATAGAACAAACAGAAGACAGAATCTCAGAACTTGAAGATGAAATGGTAATTAAAGGAAAAACCGAAGAACTATTAATTAAACAACTCAAGACCTGTGAAAAGAAAATGCAAGAACTCACTGACTCCATCAAAAGACCAAACTTGAGAATCATGGGCATTGAAGAACGAGAAGAGGTGCAAGCGAAGGGAATGCATAACATATTCAACAAAATAATAATGGAAAATTTCCCAAATCTAGAGAAAGATATTCCCATACAGATGCAAGAGGCCTCCAGGACACCAAACAGACCAGATCAAAATAGAACTACTCCACGACATATCATCATTAAAACAACAAGTTCAGAAACTAAGGAAAGAATATTGAAGGCTGTAAGAGAGAAAAAACAAGTAACATACAAAGGTAAACCCATCAAAATCACAGCAGACTTCTCAACAGAAACATTAAAAGCAAGAAGAGCGTGGGGTGAGATCTTCCAGGCATTGAATGAAAATAACTTCAACCCCAGGATACTCTACCCAGCAAAGCTATCATTCAAAATAGATGGAGCGATAAAAGTCTTCCATGATAAGCAAAAAGTAAAACAATATGTGACCACAAAGCCACCATTGCAAAAGATTCAGCAAGAGATTCTGTACACAGAAAGTGACACCCAACTTAACCATGAAAAGGCAGGCAGCATCAAATCACAGGATAAGAAAAAGCAAGACAGTAGAGAGTAACATCAAGTTAGGTACACACAATCAAACCTTCAAACAACTAAGACAACTAAATGGCAGGAATCACCACATACCTATCAGTACTAACCCTTAATGTTAACGGACTTAATTCACCCATCAAAAGTCACCGTTTGACAAAATGGAATAAAAAGGAAGATCCAACAATTTGTTGCTTACAGGAGACTCATCTCACCGACAGAAATAAGCATATGCTTAGGATGAAAGGCTGGAAGAAGATTTACCAAGCCAATGGCCCCCGATAACAGGCAGGAGTAGCAATACTTATCTCTGACAAAGTAGACTTGAAACCTACATTGATCAAACGAGATAAAGAAAGACATTCCATACTAATAAAAGGGGAAAGAGACCAAAAGGAAATAATAATCATCAATCTGTACGCACCCAATGTCAACTCACTCAATTTCATCAAACATACCCTGAAAGACCTAAAAGCATATATAAACACCAACACAGAAGTTGTGGGAGACTTTAACACCCCATTATCATCAATAGATAGGTCATCCAAACAAAAACTCAATAAAGAAATCCAAGATCTAAAATATGCAATAGATCAAATGGACCTAGTAGATGTCTACAGAACATTTCATCCAACCTCTACACAATATACATTCTTCTCAGCAGCCCATGGAACCTTCTCCAAAATAGATCATATCCTAGGGCACAAAGCAAGCCTCAGCAAATATAAGAAAATAGAAATAATACCGTGCATACTATCTGACCACAATGCAGTAAAAGTAGAACTCAACAACAAAAGTAAAGACAAAAAACATGCAACCACCTGGAAACTAAATAACTCATTATTTAATGAAGAGTGGATCATTGATGCAATAAAAAAGGAAATTAAAAAGTTCCTGGAAGTCAATGAAAATGAAAACACAACCTACCGGAACCTATGGGACACAGCTAAGGCAGTCCTGAGAGGAAAGTTTATAGCCATGAGTGCATATATTAAAAAGATTGAAAGATCCCAAATCAATGACCTAATGATACATCTCAAACACCTAGAAAAACAAGAACAAGCAAATCCCAAAACAAATAGAAGGAGAGAAATAATAAAAATAAGAGCTGAAATCAACAAAATAGAAACCAAAAAAACCATACAAAGAATTAATGAAACAAAAAGTTGGTTCTTTGAAAACATAAAGAAGATCGATAGATCCCTGGCAAACCTGACTAAAATGAGGAGAGAAAAAACCCAAATTAGTAGAATCAGGAATGCAAAAGGGGAGATAACAACAACCACCATGGAAGTCCAGGAAATCATCAGAGACTACTTTGAGAACCCATATTCAAATAAATTTGAAAATCTAAAAGAAATGGACAGATTTCTAGATACATGTGATCATCCAAAACTGAACCAAGAGGAAATTAATCACCTGAATAAACCTATAACACAAAATGAAATTGAAGCAGCAATCAAGAGTCTCCCCAAAAAGAAAAGTCCAGGACCTGATGGATTCTCTGCTGAATTCTATCAGACCTTTAAAGAAGAACTGATACCAACCCTCTTTAAACTGTTCCACGAAATAGAAAGGGAAGGAAAACTGCCAAACACATTTTATGAAGCCAGTATTACACTTATCCCAAAACCAGGCAAAGACACCTCCAAAAAGGAGAACTATATGCCAATCTCCTTAATGAACATTGATGCAAAAATCCTCAATAAAATAATGGCAAACCGAATTCAGCAACACATCAAAAAGATTATTCACCACGACCAAGTAGACTTCATCCCAGGGATGCAAGGGTGGTTCAACATACGAAAATCAATAAACGTAATAAACCACATTAACAAGAGCAAAGACAAAAACCACTTGATCATCTCAATAGATGCAGAAAAAGCCTTTGATAAGATCCAACACCATTTCATGATAAAAGCTCTAAGAAAAGTAGGAATAGAAGGAAAGTTCCTCAACATTGTAAAAGCTGTATATGACAAACCTACAGCCAGCATTATACTTAATGGAGAAAAACTGAAACCATTCCCTCTAAAATCAGGAACCAGACAAGGATGCCCACTATCTCCACTCCTATTCAACATAGTACTGGAATTCCTAGCCAGAGCAATTAGGCAAGAAGAAGGAATAAAAGGAATACAAATAGGTAAAGAAACTGTCAAAATATCCCTATTTGCAGACGACATGATCCTATACCTTAAAGCCCCAAAAAACTCTACTCAGAAGCTTCTAGACATCATCAATAGCTATAGCAAGGTAGCAGGATATAAAATCAACATAGAAAAATCATTAGCATTTCTATACACTAACAATGAGCAAACGGAAAAAGAATGTATGAAAACAATTCCATTTACAATAGCCTCAAAAAAAATCAAATACCTAGGTGTAAACCTAACAAAAGATGTGACAGACCTCTACAAGGAAAACTATACACTTCTGAAGAAAGAGGATTGAGGAAGACTATAGAAAGTGGAGAGATCACCCATGCTCGTGGATTGGTAGAATCAACATAGTAAAAATGTCGATACTCCCAAAAGTAATCTACATGTTTAATGCAATTCCCATCAAAATCCCAATGACATTCATGAAAGAGATTGAAAAATCTACCGTGAAATTTATATGGAAACACAAGAGGCCACGAATAGCCAAGGCAATACTCAGTCAAAAGAACAATGCAGGAGGTATCACAACCCCTGACTTCAAACTATATTACAAAGCAATAACAATAAAAACAGCATGGTACTGGCACAACAACAGTCATGAAGACTAGTGGAACAGAATAGAGGACCCAGATATGAAGCCACACAACTATAACCAACTTGTCTTTGACAAAGGCGCTAAAAATATACAATGGAGAAAAGACAGCCTCTTCAACAAAAATTGCTGGGAAAACTGGTTAGCAGTCTGCAAAAAACTGAAACTAAATCCATGTATATCACCCTATACCAATATTAATTCAAAATGGATCAACGATCTTAATACCAGACCCCTAACTCTAAAGTTGGTACAGGAAAGAGTAGGAAATACTCTGGAGTTAGTAGGTATAGGAAAGAACTTTCTCAATGAAACCCCAGCAGCACAGCAACTAAGAGATAGCATAGATAAATGGGACCTCATAAAACTAAAAAGCTTCTGTTCATCAAAAGAAATGGTCTCTAAACTGAAGAGAACACCCACAGAGTGGGAGAAAATATTTGCCAACTATACATCAGACAAAGGACTGATAAGCAGAATATATAGGGAAGTTAAAAAACTAAATTCTCCCTAAACTAATGAACCAATAAAGAAATGGGCAAGTGAACTAAACAGAACTTTCTCAAAAGAAGAAATTCAAATGGCCAGAAAACACATGAAAAAATGCTCACCATCTTTACCAAAAGGAAATGCAAATTAAAACCACGCTAAGATTCCACCTCACCCCTGTTAGAATAGCCATCATCAGCAACACCACCAACAACAGGTGTTGGTGAGGATGCAGGGAAAAAGGAACACTCTTACACTGTTGGTGGGAATGTAGACTAGTACAACCACTCTGGAAAAAAATTTGGAGGCTACTTAAAATCTAGACATTGATCTACCATTTGATCCAGTAATACCACTCTTGGGGATATACCCAAAAGACTGTGACACAGGTTACTCCAGAGGCACCTGCACACCCATGTTTATTGCGGCACTATTCACAATAGCCAAGTTATGGAAACAGCCAAGATGCCCCACCACTGACGAATGGATTAAGAAAATGTGGTATCTATACACAATGGAATTTAATGCAGCCATGAAGAAGAACGAAATGTTATCATTCGCTGGTAAATGGATGGAATTGGAGAACATCATTCTGAGTGAGGTTAGCCTGGCCCAAAATACCAAAAATCGCATGTTCTCCCTCATATGTACATTAGATCAAGGGCAAACACAACAAGGGGATTGGACTATAAGCACATGATAAAAGCGAGAGCACACAAGGGAGGGGTGAGGATAGGTAAGACACCTAAAAAACTAGCTAGCATTTGTTGCCCTTAACGCAGAGAAACTAAAGCTGATACCTTAAAAGCAACTGAGGCCAATAGGAAAAAGGGAACAGGTACTAGAGAAAAGGTTAGATCAAAAAGAATTAACCTAGAAGGTAACATACACGCACAGGAAATCAATGTGAGTCAATGCCCTATATAGCTATCCTTATCTCAACCAGCAAAAACCCTTGTTCCTTCCTATTATTGCTTATACTCTCTCTACAACAAAATTAGAAATAAGGGCAAAATAGTTTCTGCTGGGTATTGAGGGGGGGAGAGGGAGGGTGCGGAGTGGGTGGTAAGGGAGGGGGTGGGGGCAGGGGGTGAGAAATGAACCAATCCTTGTATGCACATATGAATAATAAAAGAAAAATGAAAAAAAAAAAGAAGTAGGGATGGAGGACTCTCCCCATGTGTCTCCTCGGCAGAGACAGGGTCTGTGACTCACAGGGAGTCAGCTTCACCCCAGCTACCATGTGATCAGCCTACCACTGCTCTGCTCACACATGTCCACTGCCCCACCAAGTGAAGCATGTTCTGTGGGACATCTTAAGCCTTCTTCAGTGGCATCAGACTCCTGTTAAGCCGTTAATAACTTCATTTACCAGCCCACTAGAATGACCTTTCCTCATGTCCCACATCTCTGAGTAAACTGAGGGGCATATCTCTGATTTGCAGAGGTGAAAATGAGCCTCGTGACAGTTTCTTGATGCAGGAAAGCTTGGAGAACAGTAAACCCTGCCTAGGCTTTTTCTCCCTGTGCTGTTTGTCCAAGTTTATTTCCTCTGCATTTATCAGCCCATACAGGCTCCCAGGATTCACCAAGGAGCTGAAGCTGGGATTATGTGTCCAGTTGCTGATGCTCCAGCACAGGCCTGCAGCCAGCCAGGAATTGCTGTGGTGTGTGCATTTTGTTACTTTTTCAAATTAAAATTACAAACAAGAGTTCCTAGAGTACTGGCACTATCCCTGCTGACTGCCATAGGGCTTTCATTTTCCTGCCACTGTCCTGCCTCTTAGCTGTGCTGAAGAAACTGGGATCTCAGAATCCCTCTGCATGAAGAATAATGGCTTTCAATTAGTCAGGCCAGACTGACTAATACTCCCTGTGTCCTGACAGTTTCTGAGAACCTGACTTTCATCTGTCCTGATTGGAGAGCTTAACTGTGATTGGAAATATGGACATGAGAGATCAGGTTTCTGCTCTCATCTGGCATTACATAACCAACATTAGGGAAACTCATCACACGTTGTCATATGTGCTATGAGTAGTAATAACTGTCTCAGCAGATCATGGCAGGTATTGACTATGAGTTTGACATTGCCCCAAGTACTTCACATTCATTAATTCACAGGATCCTTACAAGAATAAGCTTTATTATTCTCTGCACTTTACAGATGAGGACATTTGGTCACAGACATGGTGAGACCTTTGCCATGGTTACATGTTAATATATCATACAGGGAGGACTGTATGCACAACTGGGCTCTAGTCACCTGTTGATGACAGGAACAGAAAATGGCTTCCTCACCTGTTCACTCTGGAATCCATTCCAGCCGGATTTGAGTGTCCACAACCAAGCAGATGACACTTCACTTTCAAGGTCACTGTGTCCTCCACGTTACTGAGTCAAGGGATAATTCTCAGCCTTCATCTCCCTAAATGCAGTAGCCACATCCCATAAACTTTGTTTCGTGAAGCTCCATCTACCCTTGGCTCCCCAGCTTCTGCTGGTTCACTCCCTGTCTGTTTCACACTTTTTCCTTCTGGACCCTCAACTCTGGGCCTTGCCTAGCTCAGACTCTACCTTTGGAGATCATTTCATTTGTATGTAGCTTACTCCTTCTGTAAGCTCACTGTGTCTTGTGACTTCAGAAAATCTCCACAGTGAAAACCCTACCACTTCATGTTTTGTTTCCAGTTCTGCTTCAGCTCTGGAGGACTGAGGCCTATGACTGTAATCTCTGCCTTCCCATTTCAGTGCCTAGTAGAATGCTTCCAGGCAACATTTCCAAAATAGAGCTCCTGTTACTACAACATGCCCAGCACTGTGATCTCCTCTTCCCCTGGTTGTGCCAATCTTGTTAACAGTGAATATGTCTTTTTGGTTTTCCAGGCTGAGACATTTGGAGTCAGCCTTGACTACCCTCTTTATCTTCCACCACAACTTCATCTTTCAGCACTACTTATAAGAGGTGTGCAGAACCTTTTCTTGCTTAAGCTACCTGTTGTCAACCATCCCAGCCCAAACCTGCAGGATGGCTTCCTCCAGGGGCTATTTTCCCTGTTTCTGTCATGATAAAATGTATGTCTCATGGCTTCCAACCTTGAAGGAATCAACAGTGCTTCACCTGTTCATCACTCTCTTGCCTCATTTATAAGAATCTCTCGTTGTTCACAACAGTCCCCCTACACAGGCTGGGCTCCTCCCTGTTGCCCTTCCATCTTTCCAGGCTCCAGTTTCAGGGCCTCTGCACATGCTATTCCCAATGCCTGAAATGCTCTACCCCACCCACTTTGCAACATATTTCTGCTCCTTCAAATCAACTCCCACGTCTAGAGTTGTCATCCTCTCAACATCACCTTGTCCAGTTCCCTATTCCACATGTGGGGTGTAGTAATGGTGATGACTCATATTCATTTCACAGGGTAGGATCAACACCCTAGGGTGGTTGTGTGCCCTCAGACTCCATTGGGCCTTTGGACTTATTTGGCCAATGCAACAACAGCAATTCTGATAGGACTTGAAGAGTAATTGAACACTGTGGCTTGCTCTGCCTTACTGTTCTCTTTTTCTTCACATCATCATGTGAAAAATCATGTTCAACCTCTTGAACACAGAAGTATCATGTTACCCAGTATTACTAACAGCCACTTCCCAGCAGGTAGCCAGAAGCACAGTTATTTGGCTAAATGTCTGCTTATAGCAGGTGAATAAGTGGCCCAAGGTGAAGCCAGCAGAAGCGCTGCTCATCTGAACCCAGGCCAGATTGCCAGTTTACAGAATCTTGAGCCATCAAAGAAAATGGCTATTTGTTTAAGCCTTTGAATTTGGAGTTCAACTAAAACTAATTAATATCCAGCAGACATTACACAAAGGCCAACTATCTGCCTGTCTTGTGGGACGTTGGATACCACATGCCACTGAGACATTAATCATGGAGGAGCCCTATGCTCTTGTACCTGGGCTTTCTTAATCTATCAAGGCCACTAGTGAGAGATGAGAATGAGAGTAAAGACCCAGGCTGTAACCTCATGAAATGAACGAGATAACTTTTGTTGGGGGTGTGTTATTGAACGAGAGGGTGCAGGGCCTCAGTTGTCAAGTCAGGTACCCTGACCTGGTTTGGACAAAAGGGTGTGGCCTTAGTTCTTGGGTGTGAATCTTGTCCACGGGGCCACTGTTTGTGATGATGTAAGTGCAGGACAGGAGACATAGAGCAGAGAGCTGTGACATCCCTTCAGATGCTCAATAATGTGGTCAGTGAGATGCCAACTCTGGGTGTTTCAGATCATTTGAAAAGTTCATTGAAAGATCCTTGTACTAGTCACCTTGTAGTAGAAGTTATATCTTTTCAATGGGTTAAAATGAAACATAGACCTGAGGACACTGGATTAAGGAACTTCCTGTGTCATAGTAATAACAAACTAAGTTAGGTAATAAGAGAAGCAGAGTCACCATGAGTAACATGGAAGTGGCCATCATCATATCAATTTCTCTGTTTACATTACCAAGCTATGGGTGGAGGACATGGAAGAACATTGCTTCTGTGTTTAGTCAGGGGAGACTGGGAGGGAGAAGAAGAAATGGAACTAGAAGACAGAAGATAGAACCTGGAGCCTCCAAGCACAAGCTCGTAGCCATGTGTATCCCTCACTGCCTATGAACTCAATACCATGAACGATCTGGAGAAACCTGGTCCTCTGCCAGGGGCCATGCACCTGCCCTGCCATATGGGGAAACACCCTGGCAAGTACTCCTTCAAGGAGGGAGCAATGTGCAGAAGCTCAGACACACCTTGACCCTGAAGCCATCTTACAGGCAACAGCCTCTGCCCAGGGTCTCCAGATATCCTATATCTGGAGGTAGTGATGACTTCTCCACTTAATATGGTTCCTGTGGTGGCTCTTGAGGACTGGACAGTGTGCTAGGCCTGGAAAATGACAATACAGTCTGCTCCTCACATCTGAACTGACAAAGGACCTATGTTTAGTTGCCTATACACAGGAGGAGGTAGCAGAAATCCTCTCTTGACTAACATCAATGAGCCTCTTTGGAACCCACTTCTCCAGTATACTCAGTCTTTGGGTTTTGTATTCATCTTTGCACAGCCCGGCTATAGCAAGAATCCTCCTAAGTCAATTTAGTGAAAACCTGCTTGATATCGGGTCCTTCTCCATGGCTAAGTGACTTATTCTTCCAAGGTGATGTCTGATCCCTGGTCTGCCTTTAGAAAGATTCTTATTAAGTTGGTTTAGTAGTAATCCCCAACAAATGATGTAGGAGTTGAATAATTCCTCCTACATCAAAAGTGTTTTTATTCCTTACCTACTGTCCCACTTGGTTTTCTATAGTCAAGGGAAGCAGCCAGATGGTAAACATAGTTAATTCAAGCTGACCACATTTGAAACTCTTCTGTCTGTCTTGTGGGACGTTGGATACCACATGCCACTGAGACATTAATCATGGAGGAGCCCTATGCTCTTGTACCTGGGCTTTCTTAATCGATCAAGGCCACTAGTGAGAGATGACTCCCTGTCCTTAAACCTGAACATTCACCACCAAATGTGGAGTTTACTGAGATATTTCATCTACAAAAAGGAGAATGTGGTGCCTATGTATCCCGACCTTTTGTGGGTGAGAGGGCTGAAGTTTGAACTCTACACATTGTGCTTGGGAATTAGGTGCTCTATCACTTGAGCCACATCTCCCGTCCTGAGTACCTTCACTGAGAAATCTTCAACATCTCATCCTGTAAAGAGTGAGTTTATGGGACAGATTCACAATAAACTCAGATGTCCATGATTTGACTTAGGATGTACTGTGGTTTGAATGTCCCCACCAAAACTTCTATTGAAATTTAATCCTTTTTATGACATATTGATGAGGTGGAAACTTAATCTGATTGCTGTATTAAGATGAGACTTTTAGGAGATAATTAAGAAAGTTGAAGTCATGAGAGTAGGGCCTCCATGGTGTCATTGGTGACTTCCAAAGAAAGAAAGAGACCCAGTCAAGACCAAGTCCTTGTCCTCCAGGGAACCAGACATGAATGGACATTATTAGATATTCATGTCTCATCCCCATGATTTGGAGCTGTCTCTGTTGCCTGAGTCTTTGGCAACCATTGTTTCGTCTGCGTTCTTGGTTCCAGGCAAATTCACACATTATTGTGCATTCTCTGGTGCTCTGAACTGGCAATGATCCTAATCTTGGTCCTTCACAATGAGAACTCCACCAGCCAGGGACCTAGCCATTTGCCTTGTTCCCACCAGTTCTGCTTTCTCTGACTGGATTTAATACCTTTCATCCCCCAAACTTACTTTGAGCTTGCATATAATCATAATGATCATACTGCCTAGAATATTCTCTAAACTTCCTGTATCTCTTTCTGTTCTTATAGAAGAAAATTTTCAGATTTAGCACTTCTTTAAGTTATTACTTTTTGTAAGGCAAGGAGTAAATACTTGAAAGTGGAAAAAAATAACACCTACTTTGTTTTAGGCTCCATGCATAGAAAACTCTGAGCTAACAACTTGGATATTGATGCATAGTGGCAAGGTAGCTCTGGGAAGAATGGTAAGAATTGTTTTTTAAAAGATAGTATATAAAATATGATGTTACCATGCAACAGATTAATATACACCCTTAATAAGGAAAGAAATTCTGTTACATACCACAACATTGTGAACTTAGAGGACTTGAAGATTAGTGAAATAAGCCATGTGAATAGGGTAAATACAACATGACTTCTGTCACATGGAGACCATTAAAGAGGCAAATTGATAGAAACAGAAAGTGGAATGATGCTTGCCAGACATTGGAGATGGGGAGTTAGTGTTCCATGGGTATCGACAGTTTAAGTTTGGGATTATGAAATGTTCTGAGGGTAAAGAACAGTGACAGTTTCACACCAATGTGAACATATCCAACACTGCAGAACTATAAACCTAAAAACGGAATGGGAGGTATACGTTATGTACTGTATTTGTACAGATGACCATCTGAGCTCAACTCTAACATCATCAAATTGGCAGCAGATCTGCACTTTTTATCATCATCCCAATACTGAAAAGCCACACTGAAAGCAGAATCAAAGACTCATTGTGATTCTGTGAGAGAAGCAAAGGGCACCATGGGAGGATTTCATTACAGAAAACTGCTTGGTGAAGATGCCAGAAATCTCTCTGTATAGCTATCCTTATCTCAAACTAGAAAAAATGCTATGTCTTCTTATTATTGCTTATGTCTTCTTTTCAACAAAATTGGAGAAGAGGGTGAGAGGGGTGAGGGGAAGAGGGAGCAGGAAGGTGGCAGGGGGTAGAGATGGCCCAGTCAATGTATGCACATATGAATAGTATGTAGGTGAGTACTCCTTGTGATGTTGCCCACCTCATCACCTAGTGTTCTTCTACATTTAAAAGACTTGGCAGGAGTCAGAAGTGTACAACACATAAAAAGTGTCTTCAACTTTTTTAACACCTGACCACAGAAGCTTGCAAAAATTTGGTAGTATAAAACAACCAGCGATGGTATATTCTATCCAATCCCATATGACTATCCAGGAAGAGAACAGCATCAAATAGCAAAGAATTGGTCCTCAGTTTAACAAGTAGCACGGACTGAATTCCCCATATCATATCCCTTGAGGAGTTTCTGAGGAATGAGTAGTGACTATAGCCAAGTTCTGTCCAAGAACTGTTTTCTCTGACTGAGATGAGAGGCAGTGGTGAATGAAAGTGACTCATTTTCTTATCCATACATGTATTTTCCAAATAACAAAATACAGAACCCTTCATCCATATAGTCAACCTAAAAAACCTAAAAAAAAACAGCATGGTACTGGCATAAAAACAGACATGAAGACCAGTGGAACAGAACAGCGGACCCAGATATGAAGCCACACAACTATAACCAACTTATCTTTGACAAAGGAGCTAAAAATATACGATGGAGAAATAGCAGCCTCTTCAACAAAAACTGCTGGGAAAACTGGTTAGCAGTCTGCAAAAAACTGAAACTAGATCCATGTATATCACCCTATACCAAGATTAACTCGAAATGGATCTTAATATCAGACCCCAAACTCTTAAGTTGATACAGGAAAGAGTAGGAAATACTCTGAAGTTAGTAGGTATAGGAAAGAACTTTCTCAATGAAACCCCAGCAGCACAGCAACTAAGAGATAGCATAGATAAATGGGACCTCATAAAACTAAAAAGCTTCTGTTCATCAAAAGAAATGGTCTCTAAACTGAAGAGAACACCCACAGAGTGGGAGAAAATATTTGCCAGCTATACATCAGACAAAGGACTGATAACCAGCATATATAGGGAAGTTAAAAAACTAAATTCTCCCAAAACTAATGAACCAATAAAGAAATGGGCAAGTGAACTAAACAGAACTTTCTCAAAAGAAGAAATTCAAATGGCCAGAAAACACATGAAAAAATGCTCACCATCTCTAACAATAAAGGAAATGCAAATTAAAACCACGCTAAGATTCCACCTCACCCCTGTTAGAATAGCCATCATCAGCAACACCATGAACAACAGGTGTTGGCTTGGATGTGGGAAAAAAAGAACCTTCTTACACTGTTTGTGGGAATGTAGACTAGTACAACCACTCTGGAAAAAAATTTGGAGGCTACTTAAAAAGCTAAACATTGATCTACCGTTTGATCCAGCAATACCACTCTTGGGGATATACCTAAAAGACTGTGATGCAGGTTACTCCAGAGGCACCTGAACACCCATGTTTACTGCGGCACTGTTCATAATAGCCAAGTTATGGAAACAGCCAAGATGCCCCACCACTGACGAATGGATTAAGAAAATGTGGTATCTATACACAATGGAATTTTATGCAGCCATGAAGAAGAACGAAATGTTGTCATTCGCCGGTGAATGGATTGAATTGGAGAACATCATTCTGAGTGAGGTTAGCCTGGCCCAAAAGACCAAAAATCATATGTTCTCACTCATATGTGGATATTAGATCAAGGGCAAACACAACAACGGGATTGGACTTTGAGCACATGATAAAAGCGAGAGCACACAAGGGAGGGGTGAGGATAGGTAAGACACCTAAAAAATTAGCTAGCATTTGTTGGCCTTAACGCAGAGAAACTAAAGCAGATACCTTAAAAGCAACTGAGGCCAATAGGAAAAGGGGACCAGCAGCTAGAGAAAAGGTTAGATGAAAAAGAATTAACCTAGAAGGTAACATACACGCACAGGAAGTCAATGTGTGTCAACTCCCTGTATAGCTATCCTTATCTCAACCAGCAAAAACACTTGTTCCTTCCTATTATTGCTTATATTCTCTCTTCAACAGAATTATAGGTAAGGGCAAAATAGTTTCTGCTGAGTATTGAGGGGGTGGGGAGGAGAGGAAGGTGGTAGTGTGGGTGGTAGGGAGGGGGTGGGGGCAGGAGGGAGAAATGACCCAAGCCTTGTATGCACATATGAATAATAAAACAATTAAAAAAAGAAATTTAAAAATATATATTTATAAGGATTTTTATTTGGGGAGGGGAATTATCAAAAAATTTTATATACATGACATGGTCAGATGTTGAAGGATATCTATATCTCTAACTATATCTAATCTATGTACATATGTATCTATCTATATATACACATTTATTAGATTTCCACATGTGGATTAAAAACTGAAAGAACTTAGCATCCTAGAACTGAAGAGCCTTGGGAAGAGAGGATATGAAAGTCATGATAGTAAAGGTCTGATGAATTGTGAACTCTTAAACTATGAAAAAATAAATTTTACTTGTAAAATTTCACAGTTATAAATCTAGAAGTATATTTCACAATTAATATTTACTGCTATTGGAAGAATGAAAACTTCATCACATCTCCATGTGATGGAGAATTCTAAGGTCCAGGTTTTTTTCTTAAGTCAAAAATTTAATTGGTAGAACATGAGAAAAAGATACTAAATTCCATTTACTCTGCATCTTAGAGAACTGATTTATTTTCTTTTGTGGATTGAATTGTTATTACTTGAAAAATGCAAGCAAATGTAGATGCAACCAAAACGTAGATGTGGTAAGCCAAAAGAGAAAAAAATTAATAAAACATGATATTCTTTATATTTATTTCAATATTATAGGACAAACACAGTATTACAATTATTACAATGGGGCTGCACTTTCTTGTATTAAAATATAAAATCTCACTTTGGGTGTTTAAACTATAAAATAGTTTGACAAAGAAAGCTTATAAAGGCAAACTTTTATATAAAATATAGGACAACATAAAAAATAACAGTAGTTTTCAAAGCAGTGGAATTCAAAACAGAAAACAAGATACAAAAAAAGAAGACATACGCTATAAGAAAGATAGCATAACATGTACACGCATGCATGTATTGATTAATACTGTGTTAAAATAAATAAAGCAAAATCTTTCAAGATAAAATGTTCAATTGGTAGATGAACTTTATGGTATGTAGAAATAAAGCTCTCTGAGCCTTTTCCAGGTCCACAGAACAAAGAACAAATAAGGATGTAGAGAAAGTTCAATTCATCACTATTGAATTTTGTAGCAGGAAATATACTTGAAGTGTTTATCAATCATATACAAAAATCATTAACTAGAACTTTCAAAACTTTGTCTGTCATAGGCTCTGTTCCCACTCCAAATGTAGACATAATGAAAGTTAAAGGATGGGAATATGTAAGTGGTAGAGTGCTTGCCTAACATGCACAATGCCTTGAATTCTACAGTAGAATCTAAAAATGGATACCAAAAGAAAGATGCATGAGAAAACACTTGCACAACAACCAGATATTTAAAATCATTGTATAAATATATTGAATAAAAGGAGAAATGAAATTCTAATTAAGGAATGCTATCCATCTTGAAATAAAGTTAAACATGCACTCAGTACAAATTTATAACCAAATTATATTATGAACAAAGTATATAACTAAGAAGTTGAAAAGAGAAAAGTGAAATGATTTTTTGAGAAATCAGAAGAAAGGAAATAGTGAATGCTAACAAAATTCATGAGGTTTCCAGGATCTGACTCTTCGATAAAGCTTTTGACAAATCTTTTCAAGTAAGAAGAAAAAATGTACAGAAAAGCAATACCAGGCAGAATGACATAAAGAGGACATATTGAGGAGATAATTCAAAACTTACATCCAAGTAAATGAGAAAATATTGATGAAAGCAAATCTCCCCCAATCAGGAAAATAGCAGAAAAAACATTGACTGACTGAAAAAGTAAAACAAAAAAACGAGGATGCAAGTGGTGCTGGAAACATGGTAACTTTAGATTCAGCAGAGATTTTCTCATTCTTGCAATCTCATCTCCTCTGGTAATTCATGATCAAAGCAGGGGAGGATTTTGTTCTTCACAAACAGGAGAGTCTATGAGATTGTGACAGAACTTTATTCTCATTTATGGCTGTGTGAGAAAGCAATCAAGGCCCAGTGACTTAGAACAAGAGGGTTGCTTTGACTCAGCAACTTGGAATCAGTCATCCAGGCGGCTCTTCTGGTCTTGCACTGGTCAAACTGTCAGGTCAGGTCACTTGGGTTGGACAGAGTGAGGAGCTGGGAGAGCTGCTGATCAGGATCTTGTCACTCCTTGAGGTCTCTCCATCAAGGTTCCTTAGCATCTTTTATGTTGCTACTCAGTGGTCCCCAAAGTGCAAAGACAGGAGGTGCTTGTCTCTTTGACATACAGGACTAGAATTGGTGAGCATTACCCCCATGCATTGCACTGTTTGCGGCTTTTACAAGATCAGCTTATACCAAAGCAGCAAGAAGCACATAAGGGGAGAATGCTATGTATGTTTTTTGAGAGCCACCTATCCACTTAAACCACAGTAACAATGGGAATGTTGGATGCTGCTCCTTCCTCAGTGTGGCTTGGCACACAGACACCTGTGGATCTAATCAAGAGGAGCTTCACAGAGCCTCAGAGACTCCTCTGGTCTCAACCACATGGAGAAAATGGGACAAGAGGTCAGGTGGAGTTGTTTCCAGAACTCTGGTGGGGTGGATACTTGGTTTGCACTTAGAAGAAGGGAAGCTTTTTCTCCATGTCCCTATTAGGGTAATGATTTGCTTGCATGTGTTCTGCATAGCATCAAGGACAGGGAGCAATTCCCTCCTCTTGTTCTTGAGCTCCTCCCTGCTCCAGAGGCCATAAGACCCTGATGGTCTGAGGGAGGAGAGGATGCACTGGAAAGAGTAGTTAGATAATAGTTCCAAGTTAACAGGGTGTGGGAAACCTTGGGACCCTGAAAGCCTATTGGAAAGGAGCAGAGTCACTGTAGCTTTTGTGCAACAGCTGTAAGAGAGATTGCAACATTCCAAAGGATAGTTGCTAAACAACCCTGTTCTCTCTCTGCATGGGACTGGGCAAACCTGGTCCCTTAGAACATGATGTTCTGCACTTGGCTTTGTAGCCATAGCAACGTGACAGCCAATCCCAGTACAGAGGTCAAGGGAAACCTGGGGACTGTCACATACTCCTTCCTGCTTCTCTGCACTGCTTAAATACACTCTTCAGAAAATAAACTATGCCATTGTTGTCCGGCACAACCCCAAGGTCATGTCATTATTCACCACTCGAGCACCCAAGACCAGAGTTGGAGCCCCGGATGCAGTTGGACTGTGGCAACAGGGCACTGGACATATCAGACAGTAGCCTAAGGAAGTAAGGTATAGCATGTGGCTTCTCGAACTAGTAGAGGAGGCATGGCAGAATTAAAAAGCAGCAAACACTAATGAGAAACCCTAAAAGATATCTTTAAGCACAACATTACTTTCAGGAGCCAAACGGTAAACTAAACAACTAATTATCCAACTAAAATGAACGTGTTTCATAGATGAAGTGAGAGATAGCCATGTCTGATACTCAATTTACAGATGGGAAACCACGTAGATATTCTACAATACCATGGTCACGCTTGCAGAGATATGGAAGCCATGAGAGAAGAGATCAGGCTTGGATTATAGACGCAGGATTCCCATATGTGCAAATAACAAACAGTTCAAGAGGTAAACAAAACAGAATGGGTCAAGAGAGTAACAAAAGACTCTTTATAAATGAAGAAAGGCTTTATTGATTGTCTAGGTGATCTCATAGCAAAAACAAGTAGGAGTATTACTATGGCTTGAATTTATTGCCCCAAAGACAAGTGTCAGAAACTGAATACCCCATGCAGTAGTGCAAGAAGGTGGGACAAATGAGAAGTGTTAGGGATTAATGATGAAAAAATGATGGACATTAAAGGGCTGGAGACTGTGGGTTCCATGATTTGTCCCCTCTTTTTCTCCTTTCTCCATAGGTGACACAAGAAGGCCCATTGCAGATGATGACACTTGAATACTGGACATCCTGGTTTGGATAAATATGGAAAATAAATATATTTCTTTCATAAATTACCCAATCTGTGATATTTATTCTGTTGTAGCAATAGAATAGCACAGACTGGGACAATGAGAACAAGAGCTCAACTATTTTGCTCGTCCTTATATCACACATTTTGTGGCTCACAGGGATTGTGTCAAGTCTCCATCACATGTGAGTCTTGTGATTGGACAGAATGTAGATATCAAACGAGAGGTGTCATCATACTGAATCATAATGCTTTTGACACAGGACCGGGAATATGATATGGCTAGGTCATATAGACATGAGCAAGCCACTGAGACATGGTTGTCCAGGTGCAAACCCAATGTAGGATGTGACAGATGTGATATCCTATTAGTTATCTCTTCTAAGCAATTTGCCCATACTCTTTGTCCAACTTGGATCTAAAAAAGTGTGGCAGCATTGTGGCTTGGTCAATTCTTTGGGGTTCACTTCTTGTGAAGATCTGCATATGTACATATAAATTTAATACATTTCTATGTTTATCAGTTTATGTAGTAATTGGACTCACAGTCCAGCAAGGGAGCCCACATAAGAAGTAGGAGTTGAGGGGCCCTCTCCCATGTTTCTACTCTTCAGGCACAGGGTCTGTGACTCACAGGGAGTCAGCTTCACAGCAGCTACCATAGGATCAAACTGCTCCTGTTCTGTTCAGACATCTAGGCTGCTTCTCCAGGTGAAGACAATGTTCACCATGCTTACTGGGACACCTCATCCCTTCCTCAGTGGCAGGAGAGTCATGGTAAGTAATTCACACCTTTCCACATCAGCCTACTTGGAAGAGCTTTCTTCATGCCCCACATCTCCAGGAAAACTGAGGGACATATCTCTGATTGGCAGAGGTGAAATTGAGCCACATGACAGCTGCTTGATGCACAACAGCCTGGAGAGCAGTCAACCCTGCCTTGAATTTTGCTCCCAGTGCTGTCTGTCCAAGTTTACTTTCCCTGGGTGCATCAGCCCATACAGGCTCCCAGGATTCACCTAGGAACTGAAGCCTGGATTAGGTGTCCAGTTGCTGATGCTCTAGCACAGATCTGCTGCCAAAACCCAGGTAGTGGTGCCCTGGAGAGCTGCTTCCAGTTGCTGCAGTAGCAAAGAATTGCTGTGGTGCTAGTGTTTTTTTTAATTAAAATTACAAGCAAGCACCCCCAGGGTACTGGCAGTATCCCTACTGATTGGCACAGGGCTCACATTGTCCTGACTCCATCCTAATTTTTTGTTCTGCTGAGAATAACAGCAGCTCAGAATCCCTGTACATGAAGCCTAATGGCTTTCAATGATGTTATCTGCTGACCAGAGTGAAAAAAACTCTGTGTCCTGACAGTGAGTTATTGTACAGTCAGTCAACAAGAGACGAAAGTAAGTTTCTGAGAATCTGACATTCATCTCTCCTTTTTGGAGAGTTTAACTGTGATTGGAAATATCAACAGAAGACACCTCCTGTCTGCCCTCATCTGGCATTACACAACCAACCTTAGGAAAACACATCACATGCTGTCAGATGTGGCATGAGTATTAATAACTGTCTCAGCAGATCATGGCTAATATTAACTATGAGTTTGACATTGCTCCAAGCACTTGACATTTATTAATCCACAGAATCTTCTCAGCAATAAGCTTTATTATTCTCTGTACTTTACAGATGAGGACATTCTGTTACAGAAAGGGTTAGCCCTTTGCCAGGGTCACATATTAATAGGTCACACAGTGAGGACTGTATGCACAGCTGGGCTCCAGTGAGCAGTTAGTGACAGGAGAACAGAAGTTAGCTTTCACACCTGTTCATTCTGGAATCCATTCAAGCCAGACTTGTGTGTCCATCACCAACAGATGACACTTCTCTTATCAAGGTCACTGTGACCTCCATGTTACTGAGTCAAGAGTCAGTTCTCAGTCTTCATCTCCCTGAACTCAGTAGCCACATCTCACACACTTTGTACCTTGAAACTCCATCTACTCTGTCCCAGGCTCTCCACTTTTTCTGCTTTACTCCCTGTCTGCTTCACTCTCTTCCCTTCTTGGCCCATCAACTTCTTGGCCTTGCCAAACTCAGACTCTCTCCTTGGATCTTTTTTCTTTTCTATTTAGATCACTCCCTCCATGGGATCACATAGTCGTGTGACTTTAGAAAATCTCCACTGTGACAACTCTAATATTTCATCTTGAGTTCCTAGTTCTGCTTCAGCTTCAGAGGACTGAGGCCTCTGACTGCAATTTCAGTGTCTAGTAGAATTCTTCCCTGTAACATTTCCCAAACAGAGCTCCTGTTACTGCAGTGTGCCTATCACACCGACCTGCTCTTCTGGTTGTCCCCATCTTGTTAACAGTAACTCTGTCCTTTTGGTTTTCCAGGCTGAGACGGTTTCAGCCTTGACTACCCTGTTTGTCTCCCACCAAAGCCCCATCCTTCAGCAAAGACAAGGTGTTGTGTCTATAAGAGGTGGGCAGATTCTCCTGCTTTTTAACTCCAGTCCCCATACTTAGACCAACATTTTTCCTGCTGCCCGTTTATCATGCCAGGCTTCATCTTCAGGGTCTGTGCACATGCTATACCCTGTGCCTGAAATGTTCTTCCCCCACACACTTGCCACTCTCTTTTGGCTGCACCAGTCTCTGCCCGCTCCTTGAGTGGGAATCCTCTCAGCAGGACCTTGTCCAGTCACCTATTCTACATGGAGCTGCACACAGGCCATTCCACCCTTATTCTGATTTCCTTTTTTCCCATGGCAACAGTCATAATGGACTTTTATTACTGATTTTGTGCATTTTCATTTTGTTCTGGCTGGGATGTATGTTTAAGGTAGGCAGGAGTTTCTCTTTGTTCCATTCGACATCCTTGCACCTAGAATGGCATTTTACACAGAGAAGATACTTCATGATGAATGCTGGTTGAATGATTAAATGAAATACGAAAAATAGTCAGCTCTTATTCAGTGCCCACAATATGCCCATGCATAATTATACAGTGTCTCATGATTCATCCTTATTTCTACACCCACTCCCAAACCCGTACTAGCTGAATGTTTGTCAAGGAAGACAACATTTATTCTGCAATCTGTACCATAATTTAATTTTAGTTACTTCTACTGTATGTTGATTTAAGAGTTCATTGCTGATAAATATTCTTCAGGTCTGGCCAAGTAAATGTGTTTACCTAGAGCTAAGAAATTAATTTCTCCACACTGTAATAAACAAAATTTCCTTTAAAAAGGGAGCTGTATATGCAACTTTTAAGGCCAAAGCTCTTCCTAGGAAATATGCATTGCCTGTAAAAGTATAATAAATGCCCCCACACCCTTATTTCTGGGAACATTTCTATGTTAACTATACCTGTCTTTTATTGCATATGTTTTTTTCAGTCTTTTTGTTTAGGGCTTCCAAATGTTACTTTAAAATTTTACATAATCTTAACTTTTTACTTTATAGCCTGGGAGGATTTTGTCTTGCAGCCTTACTAATAATTTGATTTCAAATTAGAAAGAATAGTTTGACTAACAACAGTATTTTTTGTTTGTTGGTACTTTTCCTAGCAGCCTGCACTTTTCTTGTACATCCAATGTCTCGAATGTGTGTGAAGATACATTGAATTTAAAACTTTTCTCTTCTGAGTCATCTCAATTTCCTATGGAATACATTATTTTTATTGACCTTGTTTATTACCACTGCAATTTTTGAATTTCCAGACTAGTGCTTCAGAACTAAAACTAATGCAACAACTCACAGCATATCTGTATTTCTCCCTTCCTCAATGTTAGGTCTCAACCTGACATCACATAAGCCATCATAAACACTGCTTAACCCTAGAGTTGTTTGGTTCAGATAGCTGTGTCCCTCAAGGGAAACATCTAGTTTCCCAGCACCTGTGCCACCTGTGCCAGAACACAAGATCTACCAGAAGGAACATGTGTCACTTCTAGGAAGCATTTGGGAAACAGTATGTGCTTCCTGTGCTCACACACTGCAGTTGGGTGAGACTGGGGAGACTGTGTTGTCATGGAGATGTCAAAAGTTCAAAGTGACTTATTGCACAGGGCCCCAGAGATTAGAGGGAACTACTGCAAATCTGGCTTGAAGAAAAAAATTAACTCTTGTGTTAAGTCAATGACATCTTGGTGCTATTTCACATCATGCCTTTTCCTTCCTTTTATTCCAGCTAGAAATGGTTTTGTGTGAAGTGATGTGGTAATCCAATTTCATTTTTCTACGTAGATAACTGATTGTCCATCTCCAATCATTAAGCACTCCTTCCTTCCCCCAGAGGCCTGTGGTACATCTGCATTTGTGTGGCTTGTTTCTGGATCCTTCAAAATGAAACCCCTTTGTACAATTAATATATGCTAATAAAAAGTCTCTAAGGATAGTACAGTAATAATAAAAAGTTTCTTCAGTCACCTTGCCTCTAGCTTCCACCTCAGGCTCTGACAGGACGTCTCCTTTTGTGCAGTCACTGTTATTCTAAAATTGAAGTCAGAAACAATGGCAGAACCTATAGTCTCTGATATTTGAGAGGTTAAGGCAGGAGTATTGCTTGGGCCCAGTAGTTAAAGGATAGACTGGGAAGCATGGTAGGTCCCTTCCTGCAAACAGGAGGAGGAGAGCTAGGTGTGGGATGCTCATGCTTCTAATACTAGCTATCAAGAGGCAGAGATCAGGAGGATTACAGTTTGAATCCAGACTGTGAAAATACTTCTTGAGACGCTATGTTCAAAAAACCCATTATGAAAATAGGATGGTGAGTGGCTCAAGGTGAAGGCCCTGATTTCAAACCAAGGTACTGAAAAAAAGGTGGAAGTAGAGGAAGTGGGAGGAGAAAAAGAGGAAGTTAGGAAGGAAGGGAGAAAGGATTGGAGGGAAGGAGACAAGGAGGGAGGAAGAGAGGGAAGGAGGGAGGGAGTGAGGCAAGGAGGAAGGAAGGAAAGAGAGAAAAAAGAAAGAAAGAAAGACAGATGGAGGAGGAGGAGGAGAAGAATTATTGAAAGGAATGCTCGCTCTCTAACACTCCCTAACTTCAGCAACACTTTACCCTAGTTCTGTAAATCTTCCAAGATCTTATTCTCTCTAGCCCTGATGACAATTAATATATCACTATCCCTGACTCATTTAGCACCTAACCATTCTATGAATTGCAAGGTAAACATTTTGAAGTCAGGGACCAGATCTGATGTCTATGCCCTTTTGCATGTCCCCTAGCTCTGAGTATCATAAGAATAACATTTGTTTGGGGAGATATTTGACCTCCTCTTGGAGAATGGGAATTATTTTTCTTGCTGAAAAGCAATTCTTACCCAACTTGCTCTCTGACAGATACTTCTGTGCATGCAGGAGCTGAAGACTCAGAAGTCTTAAGCTGGGCCAGGTGCTGTGTTGAGCAGGTATAAGCTATAACTTACTTCCTCTTCAACATAACTCTATAACCTGCATTTGGCTTTTTGATAAGAATAAAGGTGTACACTTACCAAAAGCCACACAGCTAATAAGAAACAGACTCATGTGTTTAAGCCAGATCTACCTGACCTCAGAGACTTTCCTCTCTCCACTGTGTCAAGCACTTTAAATTGTTCTGGTTTCTTTCTTTCTCCTTATACTGCACCTGTTCAGTATCAGATGACACTTTATTTAACCGTAAATATTAACTGAGTGAAGATGTGCCCAACAGGATAGCATTTTCCTATTATTTTGAACAGGGCTAATGGATATCTTGAGGTATTAGGTCAGATATCTAAAGCATTACCCTTGGCATTAGGAAATTAGCTTTTGTGTGCACAGCTTCATGACTATCCTCGATGCAGACTTCTGTGGTGTTCTGCCAAAGACAGGTGAGTGCCACATGGGGCAGGAGGGTGCTTGGCACCAGGAAGCAGTTATCAACCCAGAACCCACAGATGATGACAGATAAGGATAACATTTCTCTTTCCCATCACTTGGGCTAAGAAAGAAGTCTTCACTAACTCCTAAGGAACCCAGCAGTGTTGCCATCCCTGCTCAGTAAGGACCTTCATTGGATTGGCTCTTCCAGATCCCTGACACCCTTAATCAGGTCCCAACAGTGATTCCTGGAGTGATTGGGCTCACTTACATCCTGCCTGAGAACATTCTTTGCCTTCTACATAAGTGTCAGGGCAGACCCAGGTCTTGAAAGAGCCATGGCTAGTGACTACACCATCCACAGAAGGAATAAGAGTGTGTTAATTTTGCTACATTTATGCTGATGCTTCCAAATGTTGGTTTTCATTCTCTACTGGAGAGTCTGGGACACAAGCCACAAGAGGGAAACAGTCTGGGATCTGGAATGCAGATCTGGGTTTTTTGATAGGAACCATGGTGAAAGATGGGTTGGGGAAGAAAGTGCTTCACTCTTAAATGATAAGATTTTCTTGATCTCCTTCCTTCACTTTCCTCCTTCTCTATATCTTTCCCCTTTCTGTATCTGTGTTTCTGTCTTTGCCTTTCTTGCTTGTATCTTATTCTTGCTTTCTCTTGGCCTGTCTGTCCCTGTGTTGCTCTGTCTCCTTCTTCCTGTTTGCCTTTCCCCTATGAGTTGAAGCAGGACTTGTGAGTTCATTCATACTCTGGGTAAAAACCAATTCTCACTGTTGCCTCTCATGGACTATCATGCATTTTGATTATCCATCTTCCTCCCCTTTAAATCATATTCCAGTAGTTGCAATAATGAGTGTGTGGTTCTAATAAAGGAAGACTAATGGGAACATTCTTACCATAAGCAGAAGCTGCTATTGGATGCTTTTTCCTCTCTGCCTGGAACATGTGCCTCATCCTCTATTCATGGGCATTGACTCAGCTGCTATATGACACAAGGACACAATTTGTAATGCTCACGGCAGGCAATTCTTAATTTGTTAAACACTACAAATCTGCAAACATGACTTAGCCTCAAATGGAATCTGGCTTGTTGAGATTCACTCTCCTTTGGATCAACTGTGCTGTGATCATGTTCTAATGAATCCAGCCTAGAGAAGACATGTGATGTCTCTTGGGACAGTCTGATGATTCCATGTCCTGTTGAATTTGTTGCACCATTCATGTCTGTGGGTCTTTATCAACACTCTGAGGCTGAAATAGTCCTCGAAGTATAGAAAGTCAGTGTGAATTATGTGTCATTTCATCAGTGAGGTAAATGGCAAAGTGTGCCATCATTGACTGGTGGTGTTTGTTATAAGGAGGGGAGGAACACTCACAGAAACTCCCTCATGCTGTCCAACTTCCAAATGCATCCCTTTTCTGGTGAGGATTAAAAATTCCTTAATAAATGTGTGAGTCACTACATAAATGAATTGGTCTCTATCCCTAAATACTATATTTTCTGGTGATAATATAGCTGGTCTCTCCTGCCTCCAAGGGATTCACTTTTGGTTGACCCCTTTGATTGTCTCCTTTGATTGCCTCAAATTTTTAAAGTTCCAAACAGTCTCTTTTCCATTTGTGAATTTTGTCCATTCATTCTGAAAAAGTACATTGAAATGAGACAACAAAGCAATTCTACTTTGGAGTATATACAAAAAAGATTTGAAATTAGGAACAGAAACTTGAATACCATGTTTGTGGCAGCAATATTCACAATAGCCAAGATATATAATTGACTGGAGTGTTCTTAAACAGATGAATGGATAAGACAAATACATTATATCCAAACAATGGAGTATTATTCAGCTTAAAAAGGAATGGAATTCTCATACATGATACTACATGACAGAACGTGAGAACATAATGGTAAGTGAAATGAACATGCTACTACATGACAGAATGTGAGAACATAATGGTAAGTGAAATGATTAACACAAAATACAGAAATCAATTCCAGTGCTGCTGGCTCATGCATGTAATCCTTACTACTTGAGAAACTGAGATTGAGAAGATTATAGTTCAAAGTCAGCCTGGGCAACAAGTTAGTGAGACCCCCATCTCAACCAATAGCTGGGAGCTGGTGACACATGCTTGTCATCGCAGTTATAGTGGGAGGCTGAGATCAGGATGATTCAGTAGAAGACCAGCATGGGCTTGGAAGACCCCATATCAACCAATAAAGCTGCACATACAACTGTCTTCCCAGCAAAGGCAAGAAACCTAAATAAGACTGTGGTACAGGCTGGCTTGGGGAAAAATGGAGACCATATCTCCAAAATAATCAGAACCAAAAGGTCTGAGATGTGGTTCAAGTGGTAGAATGCCTACCTACCAACTGTGAAACACTTAGTTCATACCACAGTAAAGGCACAAAATAACAAAATATATGATTCTCCTTATATGAGGTACTTATACTGGTCAAATTCATAGAGAACAAAGGGGAATAATGGTTTCCAGGGGCTGGGATAAGGGGAACAGGAGGTGTTATAGTTCAATGGTTATAGTTAAACAGTTCTGGGGGATGGATGATGGTGATAGTTGTAACAATGTGAATGAATTCAATGCCACTAAAATGTACATTTAAAATGGTTAACATGATAAATTCTATGCCAATTATATTTTATCACAATAAAAATAGAGAGAATGCCTCAGAGATGTGTGCTCAGTATATGCATATGTTTGAACCAGGAAATAAGATTGAAGGTGGACTATGTGTGTGGGAGGATGAGATGCCTGGGGTCATTGTTTTAAATACACCATTGGCTTTGTTTCATTTACCATAAAAATTTGAATTAATTTCCTTAATTAAAATACTAAATAAGAAGAATTTTTCTTTTAATGACAGCATTGAGGAGGCATTTTTTCAGTTGCTAATAGACGGATGACATAGCTCAAAATAATACCTTGTCTCAAGAAAAAAAAGACAGATAAGAGGGATGCAGAGGTGGTTCAACATACAGAAGTCAATAAGCATAATAGAACACATTAATAGAAGCAAAGACAAAAACCACTTGATTAGCTCAATAGATGTAGAAACAGCCTTTGATAAGATTCAACACCACTTCATGATAAAAGTCCATAGAAAAGTAGGAATAGGAGGAATGTACCTCAACATTATAAAGGCTGTATATGGCAAATCTATAGCTAACATCATACTTAATGGAGAAAAAACTGAAACCATTTCCCCTAAAATCAGAAATAAGACGAGTTTGCCCACTCTCCACACTACTATTCAACATAGTCCTGGAATTCTTAGCCAGAGAAATAAGGCAAGAAAAAGTAATAAAATGATTACAAATAGGTAAAGAAACTGTGAAAGTACCTCTGTTTGCAGTCTATATGATATTATACCACAAAGACACAAAGAATTCTATCTTAAAACTCCTACACATCATAAACAGCTTCAGCATGTAGCAGGATACAAAACCAACTTACAAAAATCAGCAGCCTTTCTATACACCAACAATGAACAAATTGAGAAAGAATATATAAAAACAATTCCACTTACAATAGCCTCAAAAAAATCAAATACCTAGGAGTAAATTTAACAAAGGATGTAAATGACCTCTATAAGGAGAACTACAAACCTCTGAAGAAAGAGTTTGAGGAAGACTACAGAAGGTGGAAAGAACTCTCGTGCTCATGGATTGATAGAAGCAACATAGTAAAAATGGCTATACTACCAAAAGCAATCTACATTTTCAACTCAACTCCCATAAAAATACCAATGACATTCATCACAGAGATTGAAAAATCTACCATAAAGTTCATTAGGTAACACAAGAGAACACAAATAGCCAAGGCAATTCTCAGAAAAAAGACCAGTGCTGGAGGTATCACAATACCTGAATTCAAACCAGAGTACAAAGATATAGCAATAAAAACAGCATGGTACTGGCACAAAAACAGATATGAATATTAGTGGCACAGAATAGGACCTGGGTATGAATCCACACAACTATGCCCACCTTATTTTTGACAAAATTGCTAAAAACCTGCAATGGAAAATGGCCTCTTCAACACATGTTGCTGGGAAAAGTGGTTATCTGTCTGCATAAAACTGAAAGTAGATTCAAGCCTATCACCTTGTACTAGTATCAAATCAAAATGAATTAAGGACTTTAATATCAGAGTTGGGGGGAGGGAGAAGGGAGTAGGATCCAGAGGGGAGAGGTGGCACAAACAATATATACACATATGAATAAATGAATAAACAACAACAAAAAAGATGAGTGCAATAAATAATAATGTCTAACAGAACAGTACACTAATAAGATCGTCAATGAAATTGTTAAAATATATATGAGGAAGATAATATATTAAATAATATATTATTTATATTGAGATAAAAATGTGAGGAAGCCAATGGGATCCAATCTTGCTTCATCATGCACTCATTAAAACAGATGGCACTCAGGATTTCTCAATGAATTCAGCATCTGTGTGTACATGTTGCATGAATGCTAATTAAAATGTGTCCAAGTAAATTTACATCCCTTGCAGTTAGAAAGCAAACCAATCTTGCTGGCTCAGGATCAAAGTTAAACTTAATTTTCTGCTCTCAAATTGTACAAAAATTCCCTGAGAAAGAATAAAAGCTGAACCCCCACTGACTGGTTTGTATTTATTTACATTCATAACTCAGTTCTAAAGCACTGGGTTACAGTTCACAGGGAAAAATTTACTATTTGTATGACTTGGCCAGGTACACACTGGACCACATTTATAACAAATACCCTTTTGATTAAAATGCCTGCTTGAATAAATTTTCCTAACCTCCTACTTGCAAATTCCTAGTTGAGATAACTTTGTTTAAAAATTATCCTTTCAAAATGTTCTTGAACAAAAGAAAACTGCATGTAACTGTAGGTCTACCATTTATATAGGAAGGAATGGAGCATCTGCCTTAGATTGACAGGCAGCCAGGAAATTATTAGAAGCAATTCCTCCTAGCAGAACAAAAAAGGCTTCCACCAGAATCTATACTCTCACACTCATCTCATATCTCCAGTTCACTTATTCCTACAAAAAGCTGTCAGGTGAACCAATATGGGTTGTAATACACATGCGAATGAAAGCAGTGCTATGACTCCCTCAGTATAGCTATCATTATCTCTAATTAGCAAAAATGCCATGTCTTCTTATAATCTCTTGTGTTTTCTCTTCAACAAAATTGGAGAACAAGAGGTCAGAGTAGGTTCTGGCTGGAACGGGGGGGTATCAGGGGGACGGTGGAAGGGGGTGGCAGTCAGGGGGGAGAGTGGCCCAAATAATGTATACACATATGAATAATCATAAAAAGAATAAAAAAGCTGTCAGGCCAAAAAAAAAGAATAAATAATACTCATTAACGTATATGCATCCATTGTCGGTACACCCAACTTCATTAAACGTGCATTATTGGACATAAAAACACAGATATACCCCAACAGAGTTGTTGGAATCATTGGGGATTACTTTGAGAACCTATATTCACATAAATTGGAAAATATAGAAGAAATGGACAAGTTTCTAGACACATAGGACCTTTGAAAATTGAACCAAGAGGATATAATCACCTAAGCAGATCTACAACATGTAATGATATTAAAGCAGCAATTATATGTCCAAAAAGAAAAGACCAGAACCTGTTTCATTCACTGCTGAATTCTACCAGACTTTTAAGTAAGAACTAATGCCAAAACTCATCAAACTTTTCCACAAAATAGAAAGGGAAGGAACACTTCCAAACCCATTCTATAAACCCAGTATTACATTCATCCCGATACCAGATAAGGACACACACACAAAAAAATAGAATTATAAACCAATCTCTTTAATGAAATTAGGTGCAAATATACTCAATAAAATATCAGCAAACCTAATTCAAAAGAGTATCAAAAAGGTCATACATCATGATCAAGTCAGTTTCTTCCTAGAGATATGGGAATGGTTCAACATACTTGAATCCCTAAATGTAATACAGCACATTAACAGAAGCAGAGACAAAAACAACATGATCATTTCAATAGGCACAGAAAAATCCTTTCACAAAATTCATCATCCCTTCATAAAAAAAGATGTGATGAAACTAAGAATAGAAGACATGTTCCGCAACATAATAAAGGCTGTATATGGAAGCTTATAGCCAGCATCATACTAAATGGGGAAAAACTAAAACCATTTCCACTAAAGTTAGGAATGAGGCAAGGGTGTCTACTCTCTCCACTCTTATACAACATAGACTTGGAATTTCTTGTAAGATCAATAACACAACAAGAAGAAATGAAAGGAATGCAAATAGGAAAGGAAGAAGTCAAACTATCCCTATTTTCAGATGACTTGATTTTATACCTTATACAAGTATCAACTCAAAGTGTTTTAAGGACCTTAATATAAGGCCTGAAACTTTGAAGCTAGTGCAGGAAAGAGCAGGGAATACACTGGAATTTTAGGCTCAGACAATGAAATCAAATGCCTCAGCAACTAAGAGAAAGGATTGACAAGTAGGACTACATGAAATTAAAGAGCTTCTATACAACTAAGGATATTGTCACCAATTTGAAGAGGATACCCACAGAATGGGAGAAAATCTTTGTCAGCTATACATCTGATGAGAGATTAAAAACCAGTTATAGAGGGAACTCAAAAAACTAAATTCTCAAAATATCAATGACCCAATGAAGAAATTGACAAATGAACTGAGCAGTTTTTTCAAAGGAAGAAGTCCAAATGTCCAAAAAACACATGAAGAAATGCTCAACAGCCTTGACCATAAACAAAATGCAAATCAAAAACACATTAAAATTCCACCTAGCTCCTGTTAGAATGGCTACCATCACCAACACAAACAACAACAATTGTTGGCAAGTATGTGGGAAAAAAGGAACCCTCATACGCTAGTGACGTGAATGTAAATAAGCACAAACACATTAGAAAACAGTACAGAGTCTCCTCAAAAAACTAAAAACATAACTGCCATATGATCCAGAATTCCACTCTTAAGAATATACCCAAAGGAATGAAGTCAGGTTACAATAAAGGCATCTGCACACCCATGTTTATTGTAGCATTCTTTCTTTTTTTTTTTTTTATTCTTTAAAAAATTTATTTTTAATGCTGATATAATTTTATTATAAGTATTTTTATAGTGTTACATGACAGAGGTTTATTAATCATCCTTTTCTTTTTTTTTTCATTTTTCTTTTATTATTCATATGTGCATACAAGGCTTGGTTCATTTCTCCCCCCTGCCCCCACACCCTCCCTTACCACCCACTCCACCCCCTCCCGCTCCCCCCCTCAATACCCAGCAGAAACTATTTTGCCCTTATCTCTAATTTTGTTGTAGAGAGAGTATAAGCAATAATAGGAAGGAACAAGGGGTTTTGCTGGTTGAGATAAGGATAGCTATACAGGGCATTGACTCACATTGATTTCCTGTGCGTGGGTGTTACCTTCTAGGTTAATTCTTTTTGATCTAACCTTTTCTCTGGTTCCTGGTCCCCTTTTCCTACTGGCCTCAGTTGCTTTAAGGTATCTGCTTTAGTTTCTCTGCATTAAGGGCAACAAATGCTAGCTAGTTTTTTAGGTGTCTTACCTATCCTCACCCCTCCCTTGTGTGCTCTCGCTTTTATCATGTGCTCATAGTCCAATACCTTGTTGTGTTTGCCCTTGATCTAATGTCAACATATGAGGGAGAACATACGATTTTTGGTCTTTTGAGCCAGGCTAACCTCACTCAGAATGATGTTCTCCAATTCCATCCATTTACCAGCGAATGATAACATTTTGTTCTTCTTCATGGCTGCATAAAATTCCATTGTGTATAGATACCACATTTTCTTAATCCATTCGTCAGTGGTGGGGCATCTTGGCTGTTTCCATAACTTGGCTATTGTGAATAGTGCCGCAATAAACATGGGTGTTCAGGTGCCTCTGGAGTAACCTGCATCACAGTCTTTTAGGTATATCCCCAAGAGTGGTATTGCTGGATCAAATGGTAGATCGATGTCCAGGTTTTTAAGTAGCCTCCAAATTTTTTTCCAGAGTGGTTGTACTAGTCTACATTCCCACCAACAGTGTAAGAGTGTTCCTTTTTCCCCACATCCTCACCAACACCTGTTGTTGGTGGTGTTGCGGATGATGGCTATTCTAACAGGGGTGAGGTGGAATCTTAGTGTGGTTTTAATTTGCATTTCCTTTATTGCTAGAGATGGTGAGCATTTTTTCATGTGTTTTCTGGCCATTTGAATTTCTTCTTTTGAGAAAGTTCTGTTTAGTTCACATGCCCATTTCTTTATTGGTTCATTAGTTTAGGGAGAATTTAGTTTTTTAAGTTCCCTGTATATTCTGGTTATCAGTCCTTTGTCTGATGTATAATTGGCAAATATTTTCTCCCACTCTGTGGGTGTTCTCTTCAGTTTAGAGACCATTTCTTTTGATGAACAGAAGCTTTTTAGTTTTATGAGGTCCCATTTATCTATGCTATCTCTTAGTTGCTGTGCTGCTGGGGTTTCATTGAGAAAGTTCTTACCTATACCTACTAACTCCAGAGTATTTCCTACTCTTTCTTGTATCAACTTAAGAGTTTGGGGTCTGATATTAAGATCCTTGATCCATTTTGAGTTAATCTTGGTATAGGGTGATATACATGGATCTAGTTTCAGTTTTTTGCAGACTGCTAACCAGTTTTCCCAGCAGTTTTTGTTGAAGAGGCTGCTATTTCTCCATCGTATATTTTTAGCTCCTTTGTCAAAGATAAGTTGCTCATAGTTGTGTGGCTTCATATCTGGGTCCGCTGTTCTGTTCCACTGGTCTTCATGTCTGTTTTTGTGCCAGTACCATGCTGTTTTTATTGTTATTGCTTTGTAATATAGTTTGAAGTCAGGTATTGTGATACCTAAAGAGCAACCAACAAAAATGTTACCAACATCATGCATAAAAGTGAGAGATTAAGTGCTTTTCCTCTGAGACTGGGACCAAGGAAAGGGTGTCCATTCTCTTCATACTTGGTCAAAAAAGCAATAGAAATTTTGGGCACTGCAATAAGATAAAAGAAAGAAATATAAGGCATAACAAGTCATACAACTTTGAAAGAACAGAAGAAAGAAAACTATATCAACTTGAACATAATATAATTGAGTGGAAAATCCTCAGCAATTAAACAAAAACTTCTTAAACCAGAAGGAAACTTAAAACTAACAATTGAGCATAACCCAATCACATACTGAAAAAGTTTATAATGTGAATAAAAATTTTTTACATCCTGTGTTCTTAAAATTTCAAACTTATGAAATAATTAACTACTGATCAAATGAAGGGTGAGATATACCATGTTCATAGATTGGAAAACTTGGCTGAATAAGGATGTCAATTCTCACCAAATTTATTTGCAGTTTTTGCGAAGTTCTATCAAGCTATCAGAAAGTTTTTAGCAGTTTTATTGAGATATGCTTCAATTGCTACACAATTTACCCATTTTAAATGTAGCATCAGTGGTTTTTAGTGTTAGATGCCTGTGCAAGTCTCCCAACCAAATAATTTTTTGATACTTTCTACTACTCTCTGATGAACTTGGAGCTCATAGCAATCACTCTCCTTTTGACTCAAATGGTGCTGAAATAGCCTATCTAGAGGAATAAAATGAAGAAAATGAACTTAGATCTAAAAATAGAACTACCAAACATCTTGCTATACCACTCTTGGGCATGTATCTGAAGGAATGTAAGTCAGCACACAAAAGAGACAACTACACACCCATGTTTACTGCAACACTGTTCACAATAGCCAAGTTTGCTATCAGTCTAGGTGTCTACAAAAAGAAGAATGAACAAATAAAATTTTTTACATATACACAAAGAAGTGTTATTAAGCCATATAGAAGAATGAAATTATGTATTTTCAGGGAAATGTATAAATCTATGGCCATTGTTTTTATGAAATAATCAGACACATATGACAAATATTGCCTGTTTTCTCTCATATGTAGAATCTAGATCAGAAAACAAAAGGATACAAACATAAAAGGTGGAGTATCTGGTGCGGCAATCCAGTGGGGGGGGGGAAGAAGTTTAGGGTGTGGTGGAGAACATGATTAAAATACTTTGTATGAACACATGGATATTTCATAATGACACCCACTTATAATTTTGGAATAAAGATAAAAACAGAGGGTTGGTGGAAGGAAGAATAACAAAGAGTAATAAAGGTGTTGAATATGATCAAAGTATGCTACATGCTTATACAGAAATATCATAATGAAACCCTTAATTTTACATAATTAATGTGTTTATAAAACATAAAAAACCCTCATATCTTAACAAATATTGACTGAAATGGTTTAAAAATTAAAGATAAAAGCAAACAATGAAAGTTTTATAAAAACATGTAAATATATCTGTAGGAATCATAGCTAGTCACAGGCAGACAACACAAAAGGTACAATCTATAAAAGGAAAAATTAGGAAGTTGGGCTGTATAAAAATAAACATGTTGGCTCTGTGATGGCAAGAAAGCACTTGAAGAGACCTTCCACATAATGAATGACACAAAAATGTATTAAAACCACAAAGAGATATGAGAACAGAAATATCAGAAGAGTTAAAATAAAAATAACGACAGTACAAAGTGCTGACAAGCAGCATTAAAACTGGATTATGAAAGCATGGCTGGGGGAAATGTGAAGTGATACCATCCATCAACACTGAAAAACACTTTTAAGTTTTTATAAAAATGCACTTTTGAGCATTTATCCCCACCCTAATGAAATTTTATGTTCACAGAAATAGCTGCCCATAAATGTTTATAGCGCCATTATTCAGAGTGCCCCCATACTGGAAACAACCCAGACAACTGTCTTTAAACAGCTGAATGTTTACACAAACTATGAAACCTCCAATACAATAACCTAAGTGTAAAAAATAACATCAGTCCCCGAGTGAGCCTGGATGATGTTCTGACATGATACAGCAGGTTCTGACTCTTGTCACCTCTTCTGTTCTTCTTAGTGATGTGGCCAGCATCACTGTCCCAGTTCCATGGATGCAGAACCTGGTACTTTGAGAGGATGATGAAGAGGCCATGGTGACATGAGGCTAACTTCATACTTCAAAGTCCAAGCTTCAGCTACCACTCACTACTGCCTGACTGAACACAAGTGAAGTCGCACAACAACCATCTGACACTTAAGTGGTGATGGAGTTTATGACACTGTCTAAATTAATATTATTACCAATAGTAATACCACTGCCATATGTGGGATGTAGAATGATTCTCACAGTAATGATGTTCTTTTTAGAAAAGATCTGGCACAGTCTAGGTATTTTCAGATCTCACAGAGAGCACCGATGTCTCCCCTAATATGGAGTAGGAGTCCCCCAACACTTCAACTTCCTGGTGGTTACTAACTGATAACAGTCTTAATAAGCTCGAGGTTGACATTCCACACTCCAAGACAGGCACAGTGAGTCATGTTGTGAAAGAGAAGGCATGGGAGTACCTGTCCCATTCAGCATGTGACTGACATGTAACTGAGTAAAATTTGGCAATGTATTGAAGTTTTATAGTTGTCTTGTGACATAGAGATGATCGCATCTGGGTTAGAAACTGAATCCAAGAAGTGAGAGAACAGGTGCAGAAGTCTTCAATTTCAGACTTAGGAGGCTGCTTGCAGCTCCATGTGTTCGGGTACTGGGGCTCTGTCTCTAGAGAGAAACAGTGTTGAGGGGCCAGATAGTAAACATGGTTAACTGTTGTGGCATGTGATATGCACATATGTGACTTCCTCTCGAATCACAAGTTCTATGGAACAGAACAAAGGAGGAAACTGTCATGTTGTATTTTGAACTCTTCTAAGAGTTTCTTTAGCAAGAATAATGTCAAATTCAGTGACAGAATATTGACATTACAGAGGTTAGAAATGTCAGAATTCAGCATTGACAAATGATATACAAAGGAAGGATGAGTCTATCAGCAGTTAGGAACAATAGACAAGTACATTCTGTCCTTGGACAGGTAGATACACTGTGCTATGTGCTGAGCTGGGCCCAGAATCCTGAGGTCTTTGTAATTTAGGGAGCTCTCATTATAAAAAATACTACAATCTTGTTAATGCAAAAATAAAACAAATATTAATATTTACTTAGGAAGACGGAATAAATCATTGGAAATTATAAAATTTGATACACTAATGAATATTACCAAACCAGAAAAAATAACCTATGTACTAGGGCAGTCAGCCCACCAGAAATAAATTGTAGTTAACAGTGCAAGTTTGTTGGTTTCTTGTGAAAAGAAAATAAAGTCACACGAAAGGACCTTGAGGTGATTCTCCAAGGAAAGGAAGGTAGGATAGTTGTTAAAGTTTGGAGAAGGGATTTTGAAGCAGTATTAGGACAGATCTGAGCACAGCAGGGCCAGGTGCACAGCAGCCAGTGTTATGTCTTGTGCAGTGCACCCTGGTCCTATTTCCTTAGAATCACACAGCTGAGACAAATGCAAGACATTGCATCCAGAAACTCTTTCTCTGAAGTTCTGTACCCCTGTGTAGAGGTAGACAGAGGTCCTGGGGTAGTGGAATGTTGTTGTCCAGAAAAGTTCCCTGAAGTTCTAGAAAGCATGGGTCTTTAATGAGGAAGAAAGCAGCAGTCAGTCCAAGAGGCTCTTTGACATTTCAAAGCTTCAACCATGAACCAACATTGTGTTCTGTTACTACTCCCTCTTCTTGTCTCTATCTGTCTTATGTTCTTCCATCCTACAAGCCAAAGGGCATAATTTCTTTTCTTAATCTATGTTATTTTTCTTACTCACATAATATTTTGATTAGTTAACTACTTGACATGACTGACTAATAACTTCTCCCTGTATGTCTGTATTCAGTCAATGAGTCACTATTAACCTTTTCTTAAGACATGACTTTTGAATATCAACTTCAATAAATATGCAGGAAAGATAGACCCATCTTTCCCTTGCCAGGACTGATTTTTTTTTTTTTGGTAAAAGTGATGGTGTAGAATATTTTCTTTCTTTTTAAAAAATCAGAATTGGTAACAGCAGGGAAAACTTTTGAGTTTGTTGTCAGATTTGAAAACTCACTCATTTCCCTGTATCTCTCTCTCAGATATCAGTACTGTCTGAATTTTGTTAACTTGAGATTGATGTTCTTAAAGGTTGTTTGTATTGACAATGATCACTGAGCAATGCACTATTGGGTACTCACTATACAGAGTTCAAATCTGAGTAATCATATAAGTTTATGCTATACTGAGAGCTTATTGAATCTGCACAATGGTTTTGCTCTGAAACAAGGATTTCTCCAGGCTAACTAACTGCAGATTGAAGATTGCACCCCTGCTTTGTCTGAAAATGTGAGATTTCATCAAGGTGAGCTGTGAGAGGACAGATCCATATGTTGGGCCTCTGCCACTTCACATGCTCTGTCCTTTATGTGGGTAGTTAGTACACAGGTCTGTGCCCTACAAAAGTGGAAGATCAACAAATCCTATTTTATCCATCCTGATGAAAAATAAAGGAAGTGAAGTATGCACTATTATTGCATATACCACAAGGGTAAGTGTGTGTCCAGTAGAAGAAAAGTTCTTTCCTGATTAGGTATCAAAAAGAACCAAATCCCTCACTCACATGCTTTTATATTTATTTTATCATCAACTTTATGCTACTGTTACAAAATGCATGATATAATCAATTTGAAACATATAAGTTCTATGGTGACTTATGGTTTGAGAGGTTTCATTCCATGGTCACTTGATGTTGTTGCTTTGGGCCTGTGGTGGCAGAGGACATCATGCAGGATCATAGCAGATGAGGTTTCTCACCTGATGGCACCTGTAGATCAAAGGGAGATAGGAAGGGCTCAGAGTCCTTATATGTAATCCAATATGCTTTTCTGGGGGATGCACTGAATGGCATAATTTCCTTCCTCTGGGGCCTCTTCCTAAATTTTCCATCACCACCCAATAGCAGCACAGGCTGTGTAGAAACCCTTCAGCATATGGGCATTTTGGGGGAAATATAATATTCAAACTAAAGTATTTATCATGGGTATAATTCTTCCCAGACTCGCTCCCTACATTGCAAACCTAGATTCCTCTCTACTACTCAAAATCTGATCTCTAGAGTGCAGACAGTGATCAAGAATTAATCCTTGTCCTTGTTCCTTCATTTCAAAACCTAGGTGGGTGCTTCTTTAGGTCAAAACTGAAGTGGGTTTTGCAGATATATCTGGAGGCCATTCCTAAACATGGCAACCAGAATTAACATTACTGAGCAAAGGAGTGACTGAGCTCATAGATCTCTGTACCACTGAATCTAAGTAAGCACATCCTGAGTGCAACTTATTATTTTCTTTTTGATGGCACTGGGGATGAAATTCAGGGCCTTGAACTTGCTAGGCAAGCACTCTTACCACTTGAGTCATTCCACCAGCTGTAAATGCCTCCTAATCAGATCCCACAGATGCCTTGTCCCCCTTATACCTCCATTCTGATGAGAACATCGGAGCAGAGAAAGATGACATTCTTAACTGACTGCAGTTGAATTTCCTCATGTCTCTTGTGCAAAACTTGCAGTCAATTAAAGCTGTTGCTGGGCACCACTCAGAGACTTGGTAGCATCTGTAAGGAACTACCATGTAATACCACTGGCTTCAGGGAAATGCCTTCAGCATGCAGGAAGCCCAGGATCATCAGCTATCAAAAGTGCCTCTTCCATTATATTGGTCATAGTGAGTCACACTTCATCTGTCAACTCAAAGGAAGGGAATGGCAGTCTGTTTCACACATGAGAAGAAACTGAATTCTGCAGAGAAATGTCCACCTAATTGCACCAGGTAGGTGTCTGAAGTTTCTGCAATCAGCACATTTTCTCTTACCTGACACCTTTCACATAGGAGTCCTAAAACCATATAAATGGAGAATGATGAAATAAAGGAACTTAAAAATAAAATCTTTGCATAGTAAAGTATCTCCTGGACAGAGTCACTGCAGGATTGCTTATACTGCTCACCCTTTCAGGTAGCAAGTTCACCAAGATGCTCAGTGACCATCTTGCCCTGCCTGACACTAGAGCCTCAACTACCATGCAATATTGCCACAGGCTAGAAATCAAAACTAACACATGGGCATTTGGGGGACATTTCAGATTCAAACAAAACAACCCTCTTACCTGATTAGTAAAATAGAATGAATTTTATAACACCTGCAATTCAGTTTCTATTTGGTAATTTATTTTACTTCTGGGTCTCCATGCTGTTTCACTTTCCCATCTGCTATTTATGCATTTAAGTTTTTTCTCGGTGATTTTCTAAATTGCATGAATCAATTTACTTTTTTCCTGAATTTTTCTCAAATATCTCTTCTCTTTTAAGGATTTAAGGGAATTCCCTTGTAAGTTAAGGTTTTGGAGAGATTTACAGTGGTGATTCAAGCCTGTCATAAAATGATATTAGGCTAATGTTGTCTCATTTTTATATTTACTGAGTTTGCATCTGTGTAGAATATGTGTTCTTGTGATGGAGAAATTAAGTAGGAGACAATTCCTTGACCCTAAGTGAACATTCAGTCAGGCAGAGACAGTGAAACTTAGATAGGCCAGTAGAAATCAGAGAAGGGAACAGGCACCAGAGACAACTGACACTTCACTAAAACTTCTTAGAGGGCTGGAAAGGAGGTCAGGCTGTCCATATCCCCTTAGTCTTCAGTACTTCTGCCTGCCAGTGCTGTTTCCAATGGTAAGCATCTGCATTAGTTCACCTGAGCAAGAGGTACTGGTAAATGATAGCAAACCTTAACCAGTCACTGAGTCAGTGACATGTACTGCACAGTTTACTGTAAGACTCCAACTGTAGAGCAGGTAGGATATGGGGGGACAAATATTCCAGGAGGAGTAGCAGTACAAGTGAAGTTTCAAGGATGAAATCATATGGAGAGGTGTGTTTGTGTGTGTGTGTGTGTGTGTGTGTGTGTGCACAAGAGCAATATGTCCATTTGCTAAAGAGACACCAGGATCCAGAAAGGAAAGAAGTGTTTGTTGTGGGGTAAACTCAGGCAATTCATGTGACAAGTGGTTCAGGTCTCTGAACATTCAGAATCAAGGTGCAGACTTATGAGCCAAGAAGAATGTTATTGTGAATGTCCAGATGACAGTGAGCTTTACAAGTGGGCTGAGGGATTCCAAGATGGCGGCTAGAGGTAGGAAGCAGAAAGCGAGCCTCCTATAGTGAAATCTTGGAGAGACACTGGAGACACACTTTGCAGGCATAATCACTGAGAAAAGGCATAGCTTTGACCCCTCCACATCTCCAGCCAGCGCAGAGAATCTCCACCTCACATTAAATGGAGAAATGAGGAGGGCCCCCGGGGCCGCCAGTGGCCGGCACCCAGACGGATTGGGAAGACATGGACGAGGTGAGCTTTGTGGTACATGGTACCCCCACAGACAAGCCTGGACCAGAGCAGCATAGCCCCCTGGACAGACTGACCTCCGCCTAGGGAAAAAAAGAGAAACTGAATAATAAGCAATAAGAACAATAAAGACATGCTGGAAAGAGGGTGGGGCGCCCTGAGCACTAAAGATTGGGGGAAGGGAATCCTTCCTGGGACTGTAAATAAACAAGCCGGGCGGGCAGGAGAGCCTCTGGCGGGGGCGGGGCGCGCACCCAGCAACCAGGAGCAGGGAAGCTTGTGAGAGTGGCGGAGGGAGAAAAACTCCACAGGAGAGGAGGGAAGACCCACTTCCCATGTGAACTGCAAACAAACATGGTGGCCAGCAGGAGCAGCAGCACCGCCCAGTAAGCAGGAGCAGGAAAGCTTCTGAAAGTGGCAGTGGGAGGAAAACTGCACAGGAGAGGGGGGAAGACCCACCTCCCACATGAACTGTAAATAAACACGCAGGCCTGACAACGCGGGGGCAGTGTCACCTTTCCCAGTGCTTGGAAAGGGAAAAGCCTGTAGCAGAGGCTCCTGCACAGGAGAACTCTGAGCAAACAAAGCCTGTAGGACTAGGTGAGTGCTAAGCTCATCCCAGAGATCTGCATCTATAATGCCACCAGCTACAGCAGGGTGAGAGCAGCAGGCAGGCAAGCTACAGTTGCAGATACGACTCTCAGAACTGTCTCCAGACACTTTTTTTTTTCTTTTTCTCCCTACCTTTGATGAGAGAACAACTGAATTACACCTGCAAGCCAAAAAACTTACTGAAACTGTATTGCATTTGAACTTGGGACACTTGGTGGGGCTTTGTGTGTGTGTGTGTGTGTGTGTGTGTGTGTGTGTGTGTGTGTGTTTGTTCTACTTTATGCATCCCCTTTGATGAGACAACTACAGAACAACATCTGAGGCACCATCTCCAGGACTGGACACTGAGATGGACACCCAAATTATTAAGACTGAAACTGCATTGCATATAAACTTGGAAGTTTTTTTATTTTTTTTTTAATTTTCTATTTTCCATTTTACTTTAATTCATTTTTATAAATAGATATTTCTTTCATTTACTTATTTTTTATTTTTTTTATCTTTGATTTTCAATCCTCTCTCTGTCTCTCTAATGTCTGTTCAGTTTACTGTCGATTAATACACTAACACTCCCTGTTTATACCTTTGAAACTTTCTTATCTGAAACCTTGTTCTGCTTTCTCCCTCTTGTCTGTACATGTTTTCCCCTTTTCTTTAACTTCTTGCTTTCCATCTCAGCTCACCCTTCCATTCTAAATATTACCATTGTTATTATTACAAGCTAGTAAATACTTAATTGCACACAGCACAGGGACAGTAACAACACCAAAGACAATGACGGGAAGACAGAAAAAACAGGGAAACCAGTTTCCCCACAGCAAAAAATTAGTACGGGAACCAGAGGGGAATGGAGAAAACAGAATCTCAGATCCAGACTCCAACAAAATGAAGATAAACTATGCCAAAGGACCCAATGAAGACCACAAGAATAATTTAAAAGAAGACATACTACAAGTACTCAATGAGAATTTTATACAGATGATACTGGATAGGGTCAACCAAAATGTACAGGAGACACTCAAGAAATTCCAAGACAACAAAAATAGAGAATTTGAAAAAGCAAAAGAAGAAATAAAGGAAACCATAGAAGCACTGTATAAACACCAAAGTGAAAGAGAGAACACAATGAATAAACGGATAAATGAACTCAGGACAAAATAGACAAAATTAAAGATGAAACCAGCCAGGATATGGAAAACCTCAGAAAAAAGAATGAAACAGAACTGAAAAACAAAATGGAAGGCCAATCCAGCAGAATAGAACAAACAGAAGACAGAATCTCAGAACTTGAAGATGAAATGGTAATTAAAGGAAAAACCGAAGAACTATTAATTAAACAACTCAAGACCTGTGAAAAGAAAATGCAAGAACTCACTGACTCCATCAAAAGACCAAACTTGAGAATCATGGGCATTGAAGAACGAGAAGAGGTGCAAGCGAAGGGAATGCATAACATATTCAACAAAATAATAATGGAAAATTTCCCAAATCTAGAGAAAGATATTCCCATACAGATGCAAGAGGCCTCCAGGACACCAAACAGACCAGATCAAAATAGAACTACTCCACGACATATCATCATTAAAACAACAAGTTCAGAAACTAAGGAAAGAATATTGAAGGCTGTAAGAGAGAAAAAACAAGTAACATCCAAAGGTAAACCCATCAAAATCACAGCAGACTTCTCAACAGAAACATTAAAAGCAAGAAGAGCATGGGGTGAGATCTTCCGGGCATTGAATGAAAATAACTTCAACCCCAGGATACTCTACCCAGCAAAGCTATCATTCAAAATAGATGGAGCGATAAAAGTCTTCCATGATAAGCAAAAAGTAAAACAATATGTGACCACAAAGCCACCATTGCAAAAGATTCAGCAAGAGATTCTGTACACAGAAAGTGACACCCAACTTAACCATGAAAAGGCAGGCAGCATCAAATCACAGGATAAGAAAAAGCAAGACAGTAGAGAGTAACATCAAGTTAGGTACACACAATCAAACTTTCAAACAACTAAGACAACTAAATGGCAGGAATCACCACATACCTATCAGTACTAACACTTAATGTTAACGGACTTAATTCACCCATCAAAAGTCACTGTTTGACAAAATGGAATAAAAAGGAAGATCCAACAATTTGTTGCTTACAGGAGACTCATCTCACCGACAGAAATAAGCATATGCTTAGGATAAAAGGCTGGAAGAAGATTTACCAAGCCAATGGCCCCCGATAACAGGCAGGAGTAGCAATACTTATCTCTGACAAAGTAGACTTGAAACCTACATTGATCAAACGAGATAAAGAAGGACATTCCATACTAATAAAAGGGGAAAGAGACCAAAAGGAAATAATAATCATCAATCTGTACGCACCCAATGTCAACTCACTCAATTTCATCAAACATACCCTGAAAGACCTAAAAGCATATATAAACACCAACACAGAGGTTGTGGGAGACTTTAACACCCCATTATCATCAATAGATAGGTCATCCAAACAAAAACTCAATAAAGAAATCCAAGATCTAAAATATGCAATAGATCAAATGGACCTAGTAGATGTCTACAGAACATTTCATCCAACCTCTACACAATATACATTCTTCTCAGCAGCCCATGGAACCTTCTCCAAAATAGATCATATCCTAGGGCACAAAGCAAGCCTCAGCAAATATAAGAAAATAGAAATAATACCGTGCATACTATCTGACCACAATGCAGTAAAAGTAGAACTCAACAACAAAAGTAAAGACAAAAAACATGCAACCACCTGGAAACTAAATAACTCATTATTTAATGAAGAGTGGATCATTGATGCAATAAAAAAGGAAATTAAAAAGTTCCTGGAAGTCAATGAAAATGAAAACACAACCTACCGGAACCTATGGGACACAGCTAAGGCAGTCCTGAGAGGAAAGTTTATAGCCATGAGTGCATATATTAAAAAGATTGAAAGATCCCAAATCAATGACCTAATGATACATCTCAAACACCTAGAAAAACAAGAACAAGCAAATCCCAAAACAAATAGAAGGAGAGAAATAATAAAAATAAGAGCTGAAATCAACAAAATAGAAACCAAAAAAACCATACAAAGAATTAATGAAACAAAAAGTTGGTTCTTTGAAAACATAAAGAAGATCGATAGATCCCTGGCAAACCTGACTAAAATGAGGAGAGAAAAAACCCAAATTAGTAGAATCAGGAATGCAAAAGGGGAGATAACAACAACCACCATGGAAGTCCAGGAAATCATCAGAGACTACTTTGAGAACCCATATTCAAATAAATTTGAAAATCTAAAAGAAATGGACAGATTTCTAGATACATGTGATCATCCAAAACTGAACCAAGAGGAAATTAATCACCTGAATAAACCTATAACACAAAATGAAATTGAAGCAGCAATCAAGAGTCTCCCCAAAAAGAAAAGTCCAGGACCTGATGGATTCTCTGCTGAATTCTATCAGACCTTTAAAGAAGAACTGATACCAACCCTCTTTAAACTGTTCCACGAAATAGAAAGGGAAGGAAAACTGCCAAACACATTTTATGAAGCCAGTATTACACTTATCCCAAAACCAGGCAAAGACACCTCCAAAAAGGAGAACTATATGCCAATCTCCTTAATGAACATTGATGCAAAAATCCTCAATAAAATAATGGCAAACCGAATTCAGCAACACATCAAAAAGATTATTCACCACGACCAAGTAGACTTCATCCCAGGGATGCAAGGGTGGTTCAACATACGAAAATCAATAAACGTAATAAACCACATTAACAAGAGCAAAGACAAAAACCACTTGATCATCTCAATAGATGCAGAAAAAGCCTTTGATAAGATCCAACACCATTTCATGATAAAAGCTCTAAGAAAAGTAGGAATAGAAGGAAAGTTCCTCAACATTGTAAAAGCTGTATATGACAAACCTACAGCCAGCATTATACTTAATGGAGAAAAACTGAAACCATTCCCTCTAAAATCAGGAACCAGACAAGGATGCCCACTATCTCCACTCCTATTCAACATAGTACTGGAATTCCTAGCCAGAGCAATTAGGCAAGAAGAAGGAATAAAAGGAATACAAATAGGTAAAGAAACTGTCAAAATATCCCTATTTGCAGACGACATGATCCTATACCTTAAAGCCCCAAAAAACTCTACTCAGAAGCTTCTAGACATCATCAATAGCTATAGCAAGGTAGCAGGATATAAAATCAACATAGAAAAATCATTAGCATTTCTATACACTAACAATGAGCAAACGGAAAAAGAATGTATGAAAACAATTCCATTTACAATAGCCTCAAAAAAAATCAAATACCTAGGTGTAAACCTAACAAAAGATGTGACAGACCTCTACAAGGAAAACTATACACTTCTGAAGAAAGAGGATTGAGGAAGACTATAGAAAGTGGAGAGATCACCCATGCTCGTGGATTGGTAGAATCAACATAGTAAAAATGTCGATACTCCCAAAAGTAATCTACATGTTTAATGCAATTCCCATCAAAATCCCAATGACATTCATGAAAGAGATTGAAAAATCTACCGTGAAATTTATATGGAAACACAAGAGGCCACGAATAGCCAAGGCAATACTCAGTCAAAAGAACAATGCAGGAGGTATCACAACCCCTGACTTCAAACTATATTACAAAGCAATAACAATAAAAACAGCATGGTACTGGCACAACAACAGTCATGAAGACCAGTGGAACAGAATAGAGGACCCAGATATGAAGCCACACAACTATAACCAACTTGTCTTTGACAAAGGCGCTAAAAATATACAATGGAGAAAAGACAGCCTCTTCAACAAAAATTGCTGGGAAAACTGGTTAGCAGTCTGCAAAAAACTGAAACTAAATCCATGTATATCACCCTATACCAATATTAATTCAAAATGGATCAACGATCTTAATACCAGACCCCTAACTCTAAAGTTGGTACAGGAAAGAGTAGGAAATACTCTGGAGTTAGTAGGTATAGGAAAGAACTTTCTCAATGAAACCCCAGCAGCACAGCAACTAAGAGATAGCATAGATAAATGGGACCTCATAAAACTAAAAAGCTTCTGTTCATCAAAAGAAATGGTCTCTAAACTGAAGAGAACACCCACAGAGTGGGAGAAAATATTTGCCAACTATACATCAGACAAAGGACTGATAAGCAGAATATATAGGGAAGTTAAAAAACTAAATTCTCCCTAAACTAATGAACCAATAAAGAAATGGGCAAGTGAACTAAACAGAACTTTCTCAAAAGAAGAAATTCAAATGGCCAGAAAACACATGAAAAAATGCTCACCATCTTTACCAAAAGGAAATGCAAATTAAAACCACGCTAAGATTCCACCTCACCCCTGTTAGAATAGCCATCATCAGCAACACCACCAACAACAGGTGTTGGTGAGGATGCAGGGAAAAAGGAACACTCTTACACTGTTGGTGGGAATGTAGACTAGTACAACCACTCTGGAAAAAAATTTGGAGGCTACTTAAAATCTAGACATTGATCTACCATTTGATCCAGTAATACCACTCTTGGGGATATACCCAAAAGACTGTGACACAGGTTACTCAAGAGGCACCTGCACACCCATGTTTATTGCGGCACTATTCACAATAGCCAAGTTATGGAAACAGCCAAGATGCCCCACCACTGACGAATGGATTAAGAAAATGTGGTATCTATACACAATGGAATTTAATGCAGCCATGAAGAAGAACGAAATGTTATCATTCGCTGGTAAATGGATGGAATTGGAGAACATCATTCTGAGTGAGGTTAGCCTGGCCCAAAATACCAAAAATCGCATGTTCTCCCTCATATGTACATTAGATCAAGGGCAAACACAACAAGGGGATTGGACTATAAGCACATGATAAAAGCGAGAGCACACAAGGGAGGGGTGAGGATAGGTAAGACACCTAAAAAACTAGCTAGCATTTGTTGCCCTTAACGCAGAGAAACTAAAGCTGATACCTTAAAAGCAACTGAGGCCAATAGGAAAAAGGGAACAGGTACTAGAGAAAAGGTTAGATCAAAAAGAATTAACCTAGAAGGTAACATACACGCACAGGAAATCAATGTGAGTCAATGCCCTATATAGCTATCCTTATCTCAACCAGCAAAAACCCTTGTTCCTTCCTATTATTGCTTATACTCTCTCTACAACAAAATTAGAAATAAGGGCAAAATAGTTTCTGCTGGGTATTGAGGGGGGGAGAGGGAGGGTGTGGAGTGGGTGGTAAGGGAGGGGGTGGGGGCAGGGGGTGAGAAATGAACCAATCCTTGTATGCACATATGAATAATAAAAGAAAAATGAAAAAAAAAAGAAGTAGGGATGGAGGACTCTCCCCATGTGTCTCCTCGGCAGAGACAGGGTCTGTGACTCACAGGGAGTCAGCTTCACCCCAGCTACCATGTGATCAGCCTACCACTGCTCTGCTCACACATGTCCACTGCCCCACCAAGTGAAGCATGTTCTGTGGGACATCTTAAGCCTTCTTCAGTGGCATCAGACTCCTGTTAAGCCGTTAATAACTTCATTTACCAGCCCACTAGAATGACCTTTCCTCATGTCCCACATCTCTGAGTAAACTGAGGGGCATATCTCTGATTTGCAGAGGTGAAAATGAGCCTCGTGACAGTTTCTTGATGCAGGAAAGCTTGGAGAACAGTAAACCCTGCCTAGGCTTTTTCTCCCTGTGCTGTTTGTCCAAGTTTATTTCCTCTGCATTTATCAGCCCATACAGGCTCCCAGGATTCACCAAGGAGCTGAAGCTGGGATTATGTGTCCAGTTGCTGATGCTCCAGCACAGGCCTGCAGCCAGCCAGGAATTGCTGTGGTGTGTGCATTTTGTTACTTTTTCAAATTAAAATTACAAACAAGAGTTCCTAGAGTACTGGCACTATCCCTGCTGACTGCCATAGGGCTTTCATTTTCCTGCCACTGTCCTGCCTCTTAGCTGTGCTGAAGAAACTGGGATCTCAGAATCCCTCTGCATGAAGAATAATGGCTTTCAATTAGTCAGGCCAGACTGACTAATACTCCCTGTGTCCTGACAGTTTCTGAGAACCTGACTTTCATCTGTCCTGATTGGAGAGCTTAACTGTGATTGGAAATATGGACATGAGAGATCAGGTTTCTGCTCTCATCTGGCATTACATAACCAACATTAGGGAAACTCATCACACGTTGTCATATGTGCTATGAGTAGTAATAACTGTCTCAGCAGATCATGGCAGGTATTGACTATGAGTTTGACATTGCCCCAAGTACTTCACATTCATTAATTCACAGGATCCTTACAAGAATAAGCTTTATTATTCTCTGCACTTTACAGATGAGGACATTTGGTCACAGACATGGTGAGACCTTTGCCATGGTTACATGTTAATATATCATACAGGGAGGACTGTATGCACAACTGGGCTCTAGTCACCTGTTGATGACAGGAACAGAAAATGGCTTCCTCACCTGTTCACTCTGGAATCCATTCCAGCCGGATTTGAGTGTCCACAACCAAGCAGATGACACTTCACTTTCAAGGTCACTGTGTCCTCCACGTTACTGAGTCAAGGGATAATTCTCAGCCTTCATCTCCCTAAATGCAGTAGCCACATCCCATAAACTTTGTTTCGTGAAGCTCCATCTACCCTTGGCTCCCCAGCTTCTGCTGGTTCACTCCCTGTCTGTTTCACACTTTTTCCTTCTGGACCCTCAACTCTGGGCCTTGCCTAGCTCAGACTCTACCTTTGGAGATCATTTCATTTGTATGTAGCTTACTCCTTCTGTAAGCTCACTGTGTCTTGTGACTTCAGAAAATCTCCACAGTGAAAACCCTACCACTTCATGTTTTGTTTCCAGTTCTGCTTCAGCTCTGGAGGACTGAGGCCTATGACTGTAATCTCTGCCTTCCCATTTCAGTGCCTAGTAGAATGCTTCCAGGCAACATTTCCAAAATAGAGCTCCTGTTACTACAACATGCCCAGCACTGTGATCTCCTCTTCCCCTGGTTGTGCCAATCTTGTTAACAGTGAATATGTCTTTTTGGTTTTCCAGGCTGAGACATTTGGAGTCAGCCTTGACTACCCTCTTTATCTTCCACCACAACTTCATCTTTCAGCACTACTTATAAGAGGTGTGCAGAACCTTTTCTTGCTTAAGCTACCTGTTGTCAACCATCCCAGCCCAAACCTGCAGGATGGCTTCCTCCAGGGGCTATTTTCCCTGTTTCTGTCATGATAAAATGTATGTCTCATGGCTTCCAACCTTGAAGGAATCAACAGTGCTTCACCTGTTCATCACTCTCTTGCCTCATTTATAAGAATCTCTCGTTGTTCACAACAGTCCCCCTACACAGGCTGGGCTCCTCCCTGTTGCCCTTCCATCTTTCCAGGCTCCAGTTTCAGGGCCTCTGCACATGCTATTCCCAATGCCTGAAATGCTCTACCCCACCCACTTTGCAACATATTTCTGCTCCTTCAAATCAACTCCCACGTCTAGAGTTGTCATCCTCTCAACATCACCTTGTCCAGTTCCCTATTCCACATGTGGGGTGTAGTAATGGTGATGACTCATATTCATTTCACAGGGTAGGATCAACACCCTAGGGTGGTTGTGTGCCCTCAGACTCCATTGGGCCTTTGGACTTATTTGGCCAATGCAACAACAGCAATTCTGATAGGACTTGAAGAGTAATTGAACACTGTGGCTTGCTCTGCCTTACTGTTCTCTTTTTCTTCACATCATCATGTGAAAAATCATGTTCAACCTCTTGAACACAGAAGTATCATGTTACCCAGTATTACTAACAGCCACTTCCCAGCAGGTAGCCAGAAGCACAGTTATTTGGCTAAATGTCTGCTTATAGCAGGTGAATAAGTGGCCCAAGGTGAAGCCAGCAGAAGCGCTGCTCATCTGAACCCAGGCCAGATTGCCAGTTTACAGAATCTTGAGCCATCAAAGAAAATGGCTATTTGTTTAAGCCTTTGAATTTGGAGTTCAACTAAAACTAATTAATATCCAGCAGACATTACACAAAGGCCAACTATCTGCCTGTCTTGTGGGACGTTGGATACCACATGCCACTGAGACATTAATCATGGAGGAGCCCTATGCTCTTGTACCTGGGCTTTCTTAATCTATCAAGGCCACTAGTGAGAGATGAGAATGAGAGTAAAGACCCAGGCTGTAACCTCATGAAATGAACGAGATAACTTTTGTTGGGGGTGTGTTATTGAACGAGAGGGTGCAGGGCCTCAGTTGTCAAGTCAGGTACCCTGACCTGGTTTGGACAAAAGGGTGTGGCCTTAGTTCTTGGGTGTGAATCTTGTCCACGGGGCCACTGTTTGTGATGATGTAAGTGCAGGACAGGAGACATAGAGCAGAGAGCTGTGACATCCCTTCAGATGCTCAATAATGTGGTCAGTGAGATGCCAACTCTGGGTGTTTCAGATCATTTGAAAAGTTCATTGAAAGATCCTTGTACTAGTCACCTTGTAGTAGAAGTTATATCTTTTCAATGGGTTAAAATGAAACATAGACCTGAGGACACTGGATTAAGGAACTTCCTGTGTCATAGTAATAACAAACTAAGTTAGGTAATAAGAGAAGCAGAGTCACCATGAGTAACATGGAAGTGGCCATCATCATATCAATTTCTCTGTTTACATTACCAAGCTATGGGTGGAGGACATGGAAGAACATTGCTTCTGTGTTTAGTCAGGGGAGACTGGGAGGGAGAAGAAGAAATGGAACTAGAAGACAGAAGATAGAACCTGGAGCCTCCAAGCACAAGCTCGTAGCCATGTGTATCCCTCACTGCCTATGAACTCAATACCATGAACGATCTGGAGAAACCTGGTCCTCTGCCAGGGGCCATGCACCTGCCCTGCCATATGGGGAAACACCCTGGCAAGTACTCCTTCAAGGAGGGAGCAATGTGCAGAAGCTCAGACACACCTTGACCCTGAAGCCATCTTACAGGCAACAGCCTCTGCCCAGGGTCTCCAGATATCCTATATCTGGAGGTAGTGATGACTTCTCCACTTAATATGGTTCCTGTGGTGGCTCTTGAGGACTGGACAGTGTGCTAGGCCTGGAAAATGACAATACAGTCTGCTCCTCACATCTGAACTGACAAAGGACCTATGTTTAGTTGCCTATACACAGGAGGAGGTAGCAGAAATCCTCTCTTGACTAACATCAATGAGCCTCTTTGGAACCCACTTCTCCAGTATACTCAGTCTTTGGGTTTTGTATTCATCTTTGCACAGCCCGGCTATAGCAAGAATCCTCCTAAGTCAATTTAGTGAAAACCTGCTTGATATCGGGTCCTTCTCCATGGCTAAGTGACTTATTCTTCCAAGGTGATGTCTGATCCCTGGTCTGCCTTTAGAAAGATTCTTATTAAGTTGGTTTAGTAGTAATCCCCAACAAATGATGTAGGAGTTGAATAATTCCTCCTACATCAAAAGTGTTTTTATTCCTTACCTACTGTCCCACTTGGTTTTCTATAGTCAAGGGAAGCAGCCAGATGGTAAACATAGTTAATTCAAGCTGACCACATTTGAAACTCTTCTGTCTGTCTTGTGGGACGTTGGATACCACATGCCACTGAGACATTAATCATGGAGGAGCCCTATGCTCTTGTACCTGGGCTTTCTTAATCTATCAAGGCCACTAGTGAGAGATGACTCCCTGTCCTTAAACCTGAACATTCACCACCAAATGTGGAGTTTACTGAGATATTTCATCTACAAAAAGGAGAATGTGGTGCCTATGTATCCCGACCTTTTGTGGGTGAGAGGGCTGAAGTTTGAACTCTACACATTGTGCTTGGGAATTAGGTGCTCTATCACTTGAGCCACATCTCCCGTCCTGAGTACCTTCACTGAGAAATCTTCAACGTCTCATCCTGTAAAGAGTGAGTTTATGGGACAGATTCACAATAAACTCAGATGTCCATGATTTGACTTAGGATGTACTGTGGTTTGAATGTCCCCACCAAAACTTCTATTGAAATTTAATCCTTTTTATGACATATTGATGAGGTGGAAACTTAATCTGATTGCTGTATTAAGATGAGACTTTTAGGAGATAATTAAGAAAGTTGAAGTCATGAGAGTAGGGCCTCCATGGTGTCATTGGTGACTTCCAAAGAAAGAAAGAGACCCAGTCAAGACCAAGTCCTTGTCCTCCAGGGAACCAGACATGAATGGACATTATTAGATATTCATGTCTCATCCCCATGATTTGGAGCTGTCTCTGTTGCCTGAGTCTTTGGCAACCATTGTTTCGTCTGCGTTCTTGGTTCCAGGCAAATTCACACATTATTGTGCATTCTCTGGTGCTCTGAACTGGCAATGATCCTAATCTTGGTCCTTCACAATGAGAACTCCACCAGCCAGGGACCTAGCCATTTGCCTTGTTCCCACCAGTTCTGCTTTCTCTGACTGGATTTAATACCTTTCATCCCCCAAACTTACTTTGAGCTTGCATATAATCATAATGATCATACTGCCTAGAATATTCTCTAAACTTCCTGTATCTCTTTCTGTTCTTATAGAAGAAAATTTTCAGATTTAGCACTTCTTTAAGTTATTACTTTTTGTAAGGCAAGGAGTAAATACTTGAAAGTGGAAAAAAATAACACCTACTTTGTTTTAGGCTCCATGCATAGAAAACTCTGAGCTAACAACTTGGATATTGATGCATAGTGGCAAGGTAGCTCTGGGAAGAATGGTAAGAATTGTTTTTTAAAAGATAGTATATAAAATATGATGTTACCATGCAACAGATTAATATACACCCTTAATAAGGAAAGAAATTCTGTTACATACCACAACATTGTGAACTTAGAGGACTTGAAGATTAGTGAAATAAGCCATGTGAATAGGGTAAATACAACATGACTTCTGTCACATGGAGACCATTAAAGAGGCAAATTGATAGAAACAGAAAGTGGAATGATGCTTGCCAGACATTGGAGATGGGGAGTTAGTGTTCCATGGGTATCGACAGTTTAAGTTTGGGATTATGAAATGTTCTGAGGGTAAAGAACAGTGACAGTTTCACACCAATGTGAACATATCCAACACTGCAGAACTATAAACCTAAAAACGGAATGGGAGGTATACGTTATGTACTGTATTTGTACAGATGACCATCTGAGCTCAACTCTAACATCATCAAATTGGCAGCAGATCTGCACTTTTTATCATCATCCCAATACTGAAAAGCCACACTGAAAGCAGAATCAAAGACTCATTGTGATTCTGTGAGAGAAGCAAAGGGCACCATGGGAAGATTTCATTACAGAAAACTGCTTGGTGAAGATGCCAGAAATCTCTCTGTATAGCTATCCTTATCTCAAACTAGAAAAAATGCTATGTCTTCTTATTATTGCTTATGTCTTCTTTTCAACAAAATTGGAGAAGAGGGTGAGAGGGGTGAGGGGAAGAGGGAGCAGGAAGGTGGCAGGGGGTAGAGATGGCCCAGTCAATGTATGCACATATGAATAGTATGTAGGTGAGTACTCCTTGTGATGTTGCCCACCTCATCACCTAGTGTTCTTCTACATTTAAAAGACTTGGCAGGAGTCAGAAGTGTACAACACATAAAAAGTGTCTTCAACTTTTTTAACACCTGACCACAGAAGCTTGCAAAAATTTGGTAGTATAAAACAACCAGCGATGGTATATTCTATCCAATCCCATATGACTATCCAGGAAGAGAACAGCATCAAGTAGCAAAGAATTGGTCCTCAGTTTAACAAGTAGCACGGACTGAATTCCCCATATCATATCCCTTGAGGAGTTTCTGAGGAATGAGTAGTGACTATAGCCAAGTTCTGTCCAAGAACTGTTTTCTCTGACTGAGATGAGAGGCAGTGGTGAATGAAAGTGACTCATTTTCTTATCCATACATGTATTTTCCAAATAACAAAATACAGAACCCTTCATCCATATAGTCAACCTAAAATTATTTCCATACAGGTATGAGTTCACTTGCAGACCAAATACCTGATGACACATTCTTCATGGTTGCGCATTGCAAGTCCTCAAAGGAATACATAACATAAAACAATGCATGTGACTTTTTATTAGGATGTCAGATGTCAAAAGACTTTTTTTAAAAATACAGGTCCCGTTATTTCTACCTTTAAATGGAATTTCTTGTCATGAGCATTAAAATATATTACAATCCAATGTCCACTATGTCTATATTTGAGAAGATATGCAAAAAGGGCACATAAATTGCATTCATGGGTGTGTGCAAAGATTAATATGGCAATGAATTTCCACAAAATAGTTTTAACCATCTTGAGTGATGATAACAACAAAAGCAACAAAAGAAGTTGACACCTGGGTACTCACTTCCTCTCTAACTCAAGCATGGGCCCCTGTCCTTAATTGAACATCATGACATTACCAGGAGGGATTTACCGAACTCTGCAGAAGAACGATTATCTAATCTGCTCAGCTTCACCCAGAAAATTACCTGTCAGGCCTGGGTTCTAAGATTAGCAACACAGGGCTGCATCTGAGAAGAGCACAGGTGTTGAGCAGGTACAGAGGCAGATCCCAGGAGCTTATCTGCAACTTGTTTTGTGCAGCACATAGGTGATGTTGCAAGCTGTGAGTTGTGAACTTTCCTCATTTCTGATACTGTAGGGAATATTAAGCCCTGCTTCCATTGGTTCAGAAGAGTTTCAAATGGTGGTCAGCTTGAATTAACTATGTTTACCATCTGGCTGCTTCCCTTGACTATAGAAACCAAGTGGGACAGTAGGTAAAGAATAAAAACACTTTTGATGTAGGAGGAATTATTCAACTCCTACATCATTTGTTGGGGAATACTACTAAACCAACCTAATAAGAATCTTTCTGAAGGCAGACCAGGGATCAGACATCACCTTGGAAGAATAAGTCACTTAGCCATGGAGAAGGACCAGATATCAAGCAGGTTGTCCAAAAACTGACATAGGAGAATTCTTGCTATAGCTGGGCTGTGCAAAGATGAACACAAAACCCAAAGACTTAGTATATTGGAGAAGTGGGTTCCAAAGAGGCTCATTGATGTTAGTCAAGAGAGGATTTCTGCTACCTCCTCCTGTGTATAGGCAACTAAACATAGGTCCTTTGTCAGTTCAGCTGTGAGGAGCAAACTGTATTGTCATTTTCCAGGCCCAGCACACTGTCTAGTCAACAAGAGCCACCACAGGAACCATATTAAGTGGAGAAGTCATCACTACTTCCCACTAATCAAGAGCTAGACTGAGACTGAATATAGGAGATCTGGAGACCCTGGGCAGAGGCTGTTGCTTATAAGATGGTTTCAAGACCAAGGTGTGTCTGAGCCTCTGCACATTGCTCCTTCCATGAAGCAGTACTTGCCAGGGTGTTGTCCTAGATGGCAGGGCAGGTGCATAGCCCCTGGCAGAGGACCAGGCTTCTCCAGATAGTCCATGGTATTGAGTTGTGGGCAGTGAGGGATACACATGGCTACGAGCTTGTGCTTGGAGGCTCCAGGTTCTATCTGCTGTCTTCTAGTTCCATTTCTTCTTCCTTCCCAGTCTCCCCTGACTAGACACAAAGGCAATGTTCTTCCATGCCCTCTACCCATAGCTCAGTAATATAAACAGTGAAATTGATATGATGATGGCCACTTCCATGTCACTCATGGTGACTCTGCTTCTCTTGTTACCTAAATTAGTTTGTTATTACTATGACACAGAGGGTCCTTAATCCAGTGTCCTCAGGTCTATGTTTCATTTTGACCCATTGAAAAGATATAACTTCTACTACAAGGAGACTAGTAAAAGGATCTTTCAATGAACTTTCCAAATGATCTAAAACACCCAGTGTTGGCATCTCACTGACCGATGGGATGTCACAGCTCTCTGCTCTATGCCTCCTGTCCTGCATTTACATCATCACAAACAGTGGCCCCATGGACAAGATTCACACCCAAGAACTAAGGCCGTACCCTTTTGTCCCAACCAGGTCAGGGCACCTGACTTGACACCTGAGGCCCTGCACCCTCATGCTCAATAAGACACCCCCAACAAAAGTTGTCCTGTTCATTTCATGAGGTTACAGCCTGGGTCTTCACTCTCATTCTCAGCTCTCAGGGGTGGCCTTGATAGATTAAGAAAGCCCATGTACAAGAACATAGGGATTCTCCATGATTAATGTCTCATTGCCATGTGGTATACAACGTCCCACAAGATAGGCAGATAGTTGGCCTTTGTTCACTGTCTCCTGGTTATTAATTAGTTTTAGTTGAACCCCAAATTCAAAGGCTTAAACAAATAGCCATTTTCTTTGATGGCTCAAGATTCTGTAAACTGGCAATCTGGCCTGGGTTCAGCTGAGCACTGCTTCTTCTGGCTTCACCTTGGGCTACTCATTCACTTGCTGTGAGCAGACATCTAGCCCAACAGCTCTGCTTCTGGCTACCTGCTGGGAAGTAGCTGTTAGAAATCACTGGGCGACATGATACTTCTGTGTTCAAGAAGTCGAACATGATTTTTCACATGATGATGTGAAGAAAAAGAGAACAGTAAGGCAGAGCAAGCCGCAGTGTTCAATTACTCTTCAAGTCCTATCAGAATTGCTGTTGTCCCATTGGCCAAGTAAGTCCAACGTCCAATGGAGTCTGAGGGCACACAACCACCCTAGGGTGTTGATCCTACCCTGTGAAATGAATAGGAGCCATCACCATTACTACACCAATCCCCAGTGAGTTAAATTTGTCCCACTTTGTTATTCATCCCTGTTCCACTTCTTCAGTGTTTACCATGGGCTGCTGCCTGCCTGCTCCTCTCCATTGCACCTCTCATCCTCTCCCCATTAGCTATTCTAGAGTGTCAGAACATCAGTTTGATCCAATTTCTGCCCTACTGAAATCATGACCTTTCCAGACAAAACCAAAAACCAAATCCTTCCACTGCATATGAATAATAGATGATAACAGAACCCATTTCTAAAATCCCATCCTTCCCCACAATTGCCACCAAAAGAAACACACACTCACACAGAACCCATGTACATGCCACAAGTCACACACAGAGAGATACATCATATATCACGCACATACACTGAAATTACAAATGTTCACACACATCCCAGATCAGACAAATACACATATGTTGTATGCCCAGTTTTCTAGTACATACCCCAGTCTTTCCCATAATTGACTTTCAACACAGACCCAGAAACACATCATAGATCACACACAAGCATAGATTCCTGGTCAATCTTTTGAACACATCACTTATCCCACATAGCACACACATATATGCACATTATACATATAAACAGTGTGCATTTCAGCCTCGTGGGCTAATTCCTGTGTCCCATACTTCTCTTAGGAAGCCTTGAGTTCTTTCATGACAAAAAACACATCCAATATCCAGCCAACACATAAACCAAATGAGAATCCAAATGTTGGCCTATATTCTAAATGAACATTACTAATGCATGGATTGGGAGCTAGCTCAGTCATTACACACTTGCCCATCATGTGAAAAGTCTGGATCTAATCCCCAGCACTGCCAAAAAATGAAAATACAAATATTATTAAAACTTATTCCCTTGTTAGTTTTAGATTAAGGGATGAAAATAATGTTCTAATTCTTCCAAAACCTTCATGAATTTTCTTTGAAACCCCCAGCACCACTCCTCCATACAAAATACCAAAGAATGAAGGAGAAAATAAAAATCTTGATTAAAAAAATTTGTAAATAACAACTCATTCCAGTAGCACATGTTCGGATGCAGACACATAGGATAAGGAGTGAAAATTTCATTTTATCCAGTCAGTATCTGTAGTTCACTTATTCAGGTTAAGTTGTTCCTGCAGAGCATCACAAATGAAGGCAAGAGGAACAGCCCATGAGAAACTCTGAAACCAATCAAATTGAATTTAGAGTTTGGTGACAGGGTCAGAGATTCAGTAGAATTAAGTAATCATTGACAAACATGAAACTATGAGTTCTAAGATTCCAGGTATGACCTTGGGAGGGCTTAGTGTTTCATTTTATGAACAAATTGAGTCTTGATGCCAAAGGCATTGGTGCTGTGTTACACAGTTACTCTGATGCAGATCTCAAATGATTTGCAAGGAAAGAATACACAAAATTGTGATTTACAACAAGAAATGAGAGTTCAGGTTGAAAGCCCATTAGGACATAGGAGACTCGGCATTGCCAATCATCAAACCTCCTTCCTACAAAACATAAAATGTGTGTAGGATTTGATCTGGGATTAGAAAACATGCTACCCTAAAAAATTTAGGGAACAAAGAGCAACTACAGTAAATGAACAAGAAACAGAACACATGTTTTTCTTGAACTGATAGTGTTTGCCTCCCCCTTCCCTCCTGGGGGCACAGGCAGCAATAAATGGTATCACCAGCAGCCTCTTTCACTGAGGTCCTTCCAGCACCTCAACACTATGACATCATGATATGTGCACAAGAGACAGGAAGGAGTTCAGTGAAAACCTCACTTTTCTCACCAGCACAGGAAATCCAAGATACGCCCCTTTCTGCAGTCAGTGTCTACTAAACAAGATACAATATTCAGGAATGGTAGCCCAGTGCATGGGCAGACTGTGAGCACTGAATAAGAGACAATTCTAGGTGCTAGGATGTCAAATGGAATAAAGAGAGACTCCTGCCTACCTTGAACTTCTATCCTAGCAAGAAGAAACTGACAATGGACAAGATCAATAATCAGTGTGTATTATGACAGTTTCCTTTGGTAAAAGGCAATTAGGATGAGGGAGAATGACCTGGGTTTAGCCCCACATGTGGAATAAGGAAGAGGACAAGGTCATGTTGAGAGGATGACAACTCCAGGCATGGGAGGAGATTGGAAGGAGCAGAAATATGTTAGCAAGTGGGTGGGGTAGAGCATTTCAAGCATTGGGAATAGCATGTGCAGAGGCCCTGAAACTGGAGCCTGGCATGATGGAAGGGCAACAGGCAGGAGCCTGGCCTGTGTAAGGGGACTCATGTGAAGAAGGGGAGATTCTTAGAAATAAGGCATGGAAGAATGGTGAGCAGGTGAAGCACTGTAGGAAACTTCAAGTTTGAAAGCCATAAGACCTATATTTTATCATGACAGAAACAAGGAGAACAGCCCCTGGAGGAAGCCATCCTAGAGGTCTGGGCTGAGATGGGTGACAACAGGCAGCTCTGAGCAAGAAAAGATTCTGCACACCTCTTATAAGGAATTCTGGAAGATGAGGTTGTGGTAGAAGATAAGGAGGGTAGTCAAGGCTGACTCCAAATGTCTCAGCCTGGAAAACCAAAGGACAGAGTCACAATTAACAAGATTGGCACAAGCAGGGTAAGAGTAGATCACAGTGCTGGGCATGTTGTAGTAACAGAAGCTCTATTTTGGATATGTTAACTGGAAGCATTCTACTCGGCACTGAGATGGGAAGGTAGAGATTGCAGTCAGAGTCCTCAGTCCTCCAGAGCTGAAGCAGAACTGGAAACAAAACATGAAGTGGTAGAGTTGTCACTGTGGATACTTTCTGAAGTCACAAGACATAGTGAGCTTACGGATGAAGTGAGCTACATACAAATGAAATGAGGTCCAAGGGTTGAGTCTGAGCTAGGCAAGCCACAGAAGTTGAGGGTCCAGAAGGAAAAAGTGTGAAACAGACAGAGAGTGAACCAGCAGAAGCTGGGGAGCCAAGGACAGAGTAGATAGAGCTTCAAGAAACAAATTGTGTGGGATGTGCCTACTGCATTCAGGGAGATGAAGGCTGAGAAATGTCCCTTGACTCAGTAACATGGAGGACACAGTGACCTTGAAAAAGAAGTGTCATCTGCTTGATTGTGGACACTCAAATCCAGCTGGAATGGATTCCAGAGTGAACAGGTGAGGAAGCTATTTTCCGTTCCAGTCATTAACAGGTGACTAGAGCCCAGCTGTGCATACAGTCCTCCCTGTATGATATATTAACATGTGACCATGGCAAAGATCTCACCATGTCTGTGACCAAAAGTCCTTATCTGTAAAGTGCAGAGAATAATAAAGTTTATTGTTGGGAGGATTCTGTGAATTAATGAATGTGAAGTACTTGGGGCAATGTCAAACTCATAGTCAATACCTGCCATGATCTGCTGAGACAGTTATTACTACTCATAGCACATATGACAGCGTGTGATGAGTTTCCCTAATGTTGGTTGTGTAATGCCAGATGAGAGCAGAAAACTAATCTCTTCTGTCTGTATTTCCAATCACAGTTAAGCACTCCAATCAGGACAGATGAAAGTCAGGTTCTCAGAAACTGTCAGGACACAGGGAGTATTAGTCACTCTGGCCTGCAGAAACCATCATTGAAAGCCATTATTCTTCATGCAGAGGGATTCTGAGATCCCAGTTTCCTCAGCACAGCAAAGAAGCAGGACAGTGTCAGGAAAATGAAAGGCCTGTGCCAGTCAGCAGGGATACTGCCAGTACTCTAGGAACTCTTGCTTTTAATTTTAATTTGAAAAAGTAACAAAATGCACATGCCACAGCAATTCCTTCCTGGCAGAAAGCCTGTGCTGGAGCATCAGCAACTGGACACATAATCCAGGCATCAGCTCCTTGGTGAATCCTGAGAGCCTGTATGGGCTGATAAATGCAGAGGAAATAAACTTGGACAAACAGCACAGGGAGAAAAAGCCTAGGCAGGGTTTACTGTTCTCCAAGCTTTCCTGCATCAAGAAGCTTTCATGTGGCTCATTTTCACCTCTGCAAATCAGAGATATGCCCCTCTGATTGTCCAGAAATGTGAGATATGAAGAAAGGTCATTCTAGTGGGCTGATGAAAGAAGCTATCAACTGCTTAACTGGAGTCTGATGCCACGGGGAAGGCTTGAGATGTCCCACTGAACATGCTTCACCTGATGGGGCAGTGGAGATGTATGAGCAGAGCAGTGGTAGGCTGATCACATGGTAGCTGGTGTGAAGCTGACTCCCTGTGAGTCACAGACCCTGTCTCTGCAGAGGAGATACATGGGGAGAGTCCTCAATCCCTACTTCTTATGTGGGCTGTTTGGCTGAACTGTGAGTCTAATTAATAGAAGAACTGATTAATGAAAGCAAACCATTGAAAGATGTTAAATTTCCATATTCATGCAGATCTTTGCAAGAGAGTGAAGCCCAAAAATTGACCGAATCACAATGCGGTTAAACATTTTTATATCAAAGTTGGACAGAGAGTAGGGGAAAATTGCCTAGAAGTGAGAACTATTAGGACAACGTATCTGACACTGCCCACATGGGGGTCACACATGGACCACAGTGTCTCAGTGGCCTGCTCCTGTATATATTGCTTAACACTACCATAGTCATGGTCCTGTGTTCAAAGCAATATGATGCAGTAGGCTGATTGCTCTTGTTTGATTCCTGCAATGTGCCCAATCACAAGACTCGCATCCTATGGATTCTTGACACAATCCCTGTGAGCCACAACATCTGGGATATAAGGAAGAACAAAAAAGTTGAGTATTATTCTCACTGTCCCAGTCTGTGCTTTTCTGTTGCTAAAACAAAATAAATAGTAAAGACTGGGAAATTTATGGAGGAAATACATTTATTTACCTAAATTCTACAGATAATTACAGAGTCTTTTGTTTCTCTCTTGACCCATTCTGTTTTGTTTACCACTTGAAATGTTTATTATTCACACATAGGGAAAGCCTCATGGCTTTCATATCTCTGTGAGTGTGTCCTTGGTATTGTAGAATATCTGCTTGGTCTCCCATCTGTTGTTGAGTATCAGCCATGGCTACTTCTCACTTCATCTATGAAACATTTTCATTTTAGTTGGAAAATTAGTTGTTTTGTCCACTGTTGAGATCAAAGGACATCTTCTAGGGCTTCTCATTAGTGTTTGCTTGTTTTTAATTCTGCCATGCCTCCTCCACCAGTTCAAGATGCCACACACTATATGTTCCTCCCTGGGCTTCTGTATCACATATCCAGTGCTCTGTCCACTTGGAACATTTCTCTAACTACTCATTCTAACACATCCTCTCCTCCCCAAGCCTGTCAGGATCTTAGGAACTCTGCAGCATGGAAGAGCTCAAGAATAAAGGGAGAGAATAACATTCTGTCCTAAAAAAGTGTACAGGCACATGCACCCATATCATTACCAGACCTTTTTGTGTTAGGTATTTTTGAGCTAGGGTGTCATGAACTATTTGCGAAGGCTGGCTTCAAACTGTGACCCTCCTGATCTCTGCCTCCTGAGCAGCTAGATCCATTGTTACCCAGATATAATTTGGTTTTTTTCCTAGTTCCCAAATGTATTTTTAAGCATAAATTGTCATTAAATTACATAAAATTATTTTCTGCATGTATTCAGATAATTACAAGCCTTCTTTTTATTTTTAAACATCCCCCAAAGACCCATGTGTTTAAGGCTTCATTGCCAGCCTGTGGCCCTATTGGGTGTGAAGTGGTAAAACCTTTAAGAGGTGGGGCTGAGTGAGAGCAAGGTAGGCTATTGAGGGTATGCTGTATCTACAGTCTAGCTACCCTAGGGAAGTGTGATTGGTTTCCAAGAAAATACCCTGAGATAGCATTTTCTAAGAGAGACCTAAGTTTTATCAAAACTCTGTAGCAGAGAGAGTCCAAAGGGCACTGGCAAATAGATGCTTCACCCAAAATACCTGTGGTGGTATCTGGTACCTTAGAATTTATGTCCACAGTTTCCTTCCTGCCTGTTCACCACAGGGAAAAGGGTTTTATAGGTCATATGACAGAACACTGGAATCATTAGCTTGCATTGTTCAGTTGTGTGATAGGAATTGCAAGGAACCTTGCCATTTGTGCAGGAAAGCAGGTCCTCTTGTAGATAATGTTAGCTTGCCCTGTTCCCTATATACATGTGGGCAGTCAGTGTTCCTATAAACACCACTGATCAGATGTTCCATTCTGGCCCCAGTCTATTTTCATGTGTGGTTTCATTGTCTCTTTGACCAGGCAAGAGTCTTGGGAACGGGAAGGAACATTTCAGGGGCACAATGTTTAATGCCCTCTTTTTCTCAAGGGTCATAACAGCATGTCCATGAAGGGCATATTGAGCTCCTGGCCCCTTCCTGCCATGAGGTGAGCAGTTCTCTGCCACATGGTGAGCATACTGCCATCACAGTCCCAAAACAACAGGGGCCCCAAACTATGGACTGAAACCTGTGATACCATGAGCCTAACTAACCTTCCCTCCTTTCAACGTGATTATTTGAGTTATTTTGTCACTGTGACAGAAAGCTAACTAGCACTCTCACTAGTTAGAAAGGACTTAAATTATTACAAACTAAATACATTAAATGTGCATTAAAATTAACAAACCACACAATCTGAATGTACAAAGAGAGCTTCAAAGTACATGCCTAACTGTGTGTAAGTGTTCTGTGATAGTGAATATCTCATTAGAAAGTGTTTACAAAGTTCTGATAATTTTTTACTTATGGCCACATGATTTTATCTTTCCATATACAAAATTCAATTTGACCTTGGGAAGCTAAAATTGAAACACCTTAATTAAAGAAATGTATTATATTTTTAAGCCAAGAAAGATGAACTTTTCTATCATTTATAATTTAACTACACTAGCAATTTCATTTATAAGCTGGGCCTATGTTTCTTTACAAAGCTTGAGCAAATTTACAGCTGCATGGAACAACATCCATGCAGAGTACTGGCTTATACAGAAATTTGTCATTAACACTAGAGTAAAAGATGAGTTTTATGATGAAACACTTTACCTTTGCTCTTTAGTTTTTAAAACATAGAGATGATTCTGCAGGGGTGCTAATAAAGAGTCTAATTGAATCCCAGGGTTGGCATAAATAAGACAAAATTCATTCGCCAAAATCCATGTTAGAACTGAACAAGTAATTCTTTGCAATACTTTGAATCTATGAAGGCAACTTTCTGAAGAAGAAAAATGGATGCTAAGGAAAAACAAAAATGAAAGTACCTATCACATGGTATTAACATCCTAATATGAACACCAGGGGGCGGAATTTCTCATGTGAATACTTCATGAGGGAAATATCAGAACGAAGCTGCAATTATTTTATAACTACATTCATTTTCTCTCTAATATTACAAACAGGGAATGAAGTTCACTTGTAGTGCTCTCACCAGCTATAAGATAGAATTAAAATTAGAAATAAAAATTGATTGGGAAGAACTCAATTAAATCTTTCATTTCATTGGACAGAGCTAAGACCAGAAGACATGGGTGAGCCTAGAATTTTGTTGTCCAGGGGAATTACTGGATTGTGATATCAGCTCCTGCAGTTTTCACGGGTACCCATGAATTTGTTCTCTACTTACAGTGGCTCTAGATACAATTCTGATTTCAGGAAGAGTACAATCCCAGTCCTATGGAGACTACCTGGTCTACTTCCTCAGACAAAAATACAACAAAAGTCCTTGTCTTTTAATCTCATCCATTTTTGAAAAATATATCACCCCCCAAATTTGTTAAAATATCTCAAAAGAGTCTCATATCAAGTATTCAAAAACAGCATCGTAAAATATGGAGGAATGGTGATCCATGGTTTTTGGGAAATCCACTGTGTCTCCAGCCTGCTCAGGACCCCCAGTGGTAGCTTGTCCACCTCTTCCTTGAATCACCCTCACACTGTTGCTGGAGAGAGACCCATTCTGAAAACATGAATCTGACTATACGCTTGCCCTGTCAAACATCATTTACACCTCTCAGTTACCTTCAGCACTCAGAGACTTCAGCTTCCCACTCCTGCTGTTCTCCTACTGTGCAACACTCACACCTCAGTGCTCTCCCAGACCCACTTTACCTCTTTTCACCCAACAGATGCTCATCCACCACTCCAGGGTGACGCTTCTCCACCTCTGACCTATGGATGTGTTGAGATGGATTTTTGTTTGTTGGGGGAGTTGCCATGTAGTTTTCAGGGAAAGATCTCATCCCACTAGCTGCCAGTCCCACTCCTTTAGTTTCGACAAAAAAAAATGTCTCCAACTATTGCCAAAGGTCACCTGGAGAACAAAATCACCTGTAGTTAAGAACAACTGAGATAAATTTAGATGACAAGTTCTATAAAAGACTTCCTTGATCTCTGCTCTTGTGCATTCTCTACCTATAGTGCTATATACACTTGTGTCTCTCTTCATCCATCCCACTAGAGGAGCAATTCTAACAGAATGGGAGTGGAAGATGCATAACTAATGTGCATGGATGAATAGGTGAGGAAAGGGAGGGGGCTGAAATGTTGACATATAAGATGAATGGATACAATAATGAATGAATGAATGAATGATAGATGGATATGTGGACATGTTGCTATTGGGTAAAGTAATGGATAGTGAGATGATATCTAGAAGAAAAGAATATCCCATTTACAGGTGAAATTCTAGGCTTTAGGTCCAAGAGGTTTTTCCTCAGGCACAAGGAAGACCCACTGGGCACTCAGAGCATGAAAGGATGAATGAAGAAGAATCCACCAGGTAATAGTCCTGCCATAGTATAGATGTCAGACACTTTATCCTCCAAGTCATGGAGTCACAGAGCTTGGGATGGTGATCATTTCTAAACTGAGAAAACAACCGAAAAACTTAACTGAAGATTTGGCTTAGTGGTAGAGTGTTTTCTTAGATACCAGAAAAAATCCTAAGTCTGTAGCTGCTATCGTTAAATAAACTAATAATTTAAAATGATGTTGATAGTTTAAGATGCATTCTACCTTCACAAAACTACTATTTAAACTTGAAATACTTATCAGCTTCTCTTGAATTCTCTCCATTATGTATGGATTTGAACTCTGATGTAGAGAATAGATCACCTCTCCCACTTCTGCCTTTTTGCATGCCTGCAGTCAAGGTCTCCCTCAAGGAGACAACTGGGTATCTCCTGCTGCTCAGATCCTCAGAGCTGCTTCAGTGGAACCTGGGCTGGTAAAGCAGCATTTCTCTGCATAGCATGGACAGTGACCTCAGGGCAGAAGCATAGAAGCGTCTAGACATTAATGAAATTCTAGCTACTCCTCCCAAACAATAAAGTCATTCAAAGAATTCTATACATGGACCATTGCACTGCCTAATAGCTTTTAATTCATGGAAGCCCAAGTATCAGAGATAACATCAACCTCTTTCCAATCTAATTTCTATTCTCACAGCCAACAATTCCCTCTCACCATCTCTAATTTAGCTTTGACCTCTCAATTTTGACATTTCCAAGGGCTCAGGCTTTGTTTTTCTCTCTTGTATACATATTCTCTATGTTAGAATGCTAGTCTTTCAACTTTCAGCTTGTATTTCAATAACAACTATTCGCCAATGTAGCCTAAATGTATAAACTCACATCTCACCTCACCCTGAAATGCCAGTCTCATATTTCCCAAGTGCTTGCACAGGTTTCTGCTTTGAGATCAGATACATGTCTCTCACATAGCATTTCTTAAACCAGTCCTCAACCCCCTCAAAAAACTGATCCTACAGTCAATCTCAATGAACAAAAAGGGAAATGCTCAAGCTTCTCGACATGAGTGCCTGTACAGATGTAGAAAACTGGCATTCCAAATCAAGGAAGAAAATGCTGTCACTGAGTTCTTCAACAGACCCACAGGTCCTCCTTGTAAGATGTATGACAACATGGGAGCATGCCGGGCCCCTTGTCCTAATGTCCAAAGATTAAGTCTGGCTAGTGTTGTTGAAAGAATCAGATTCCCAGAGAATCAGGTACCAGCTTAGGGGTGTCCTTTGACCTTATCCTAAGGGCTTCATTTCCACCACCTCATTTAATCTACAGAGGTACCTGTGACACAGCTATGACTATTATTTTATACATGAGGAAACTGAGGCACAGAAGGCAACTTTCCCAGCAGCACTGAAGGGCAGTTTCAGAACTGCAACCTAGATGTCTTTTTTCTGGTCTGTTCTCTTGGCAACTGCATGATGCTCTCTGGACCTCACTGTATCTTTGTATACAGGCTAACCGTTGCAAATAGTAGAGATGGTCTGAAGATGGGACCTACTTAATGCAGAGTTTTAGTCCTGTAATCTTGGGGAACATAGGGTTCAACCAAAGAGGTCAGAAATCTTGACTATGGAACTTCTGCTGTCTTTAAAATGTACACTTCCACACAGGGATGACAAGACCTTGAGTTGTTTAACTCAGCAATTTTGAAGATATAACCCTCTTAAGAAGGGTGTTTAAACTGAATCCATACTGGAAAACTGTTTATTAAGAGGACATGACAATGGTCTAAGCCATCTTCTAAGCAGAACAGGGTCTGTGTTTTCATTCTCGTCTACCCAGGGCTCTGAAGAGGCCAAACAAGGCTGTGAAAAAAAGTTGTCTCTGGATCCCAGAACAAATGAGATCAAATTGTGTTTTCCATCCTCTTTCACTCTTCTGAAATTATAATATAGGTTTTCTCACTCTCAGGGGCCATGTTCACCCAAACTTGGGCAGAGGTTCTATAATGGACTGAAAAGATGCCAGGGGTACAGTCCAGCACAAAATATGGTGGTGTTAGTCTTCAGAATATAGCTTTAATTGGAACTTTTGGAAAAAAAAAACAGAATTTATCTCGAGCTTGCTATGGTTGTGTAGTAATTGGGAAGACAAAGCAGGAATAAATTGAGTTATAGGCAATGCTAGCTTACATTGTATCCAAAAAAATCTGATTATGTATATCCTCCAGTTTACTTGATTTATTTTTAATTGAACCAAATATTTTGTGAAAGACACTTTTCATTATTAGGAAATGGGGTGTATATAATCAACCAAAAAATACTGGGATGAGCATCATTTGGTAATACTTACAAGTCTTCTTTGTCCACCTCTGTTGCATTAGAAAGCATACTCAACGTGAGACCATTTCCATTCTATCTTCTCATTTGGCCTCACAGGGAAATTTGTCAAGAGAAAGGATTAAATAAACTTGTCACCATGTCACCATGCAGGCCCTGTGATCCACTGTACCCTCATTCCCAAACATCACAGGAGCAGACATTGTGCCAGAACCTACTAATGACCACCACCTTTACCAGGAGAGATAAGAAAGAAGCCTTCCTTGCCAAGATATTGTCATATTTAGATTGAGGCCAGAAAAGAATGTTCACAGGACAGATCTAAGGGGCAGTTAAGAAGAGAATCCTTGGGGTTATTAGAGGAGAGTCCATGCCACTATTCACATGCAATGTAAAAATGTGTTCATGGCCAATTTTTCTCTTTTATGTTATGTTTTGACCAGCTGATGTTCTCTCTTGAACAACTTTTCATCCTCATAAGTTCTACAGAAGGGAATTCATGTCCTCTTATTTTTAACAACACAGACAAGAAGATATAATGCAAGGGCCTATGCAATTCTTTATTGGCTACCAATCCCATTATAAGCCTCATAAGGAATTACTGCTTTTCCCCAAACAAAAGTAAATTGAAACCAGAACATCATGTTGGCATAAAGTAAGGAAGATGTCAAAGAATGATGGAGACATGTCAAGGGATACAGAAGGTGCTTGAAATGACAACTTATGAGCAAATCTGTCATCATGCAAGTATTAAATTAATTATAATGATTGAATATTATAATACATGGAATCAAATAAGCATCCATAGGTCCATGCTTTGATGAACAATGAAAAGGAACAAAAACTATATAAGAAAAAATTTTCCTTGTAGAAATGTGAACAAATAAATTGTACAAGTAATGATAAACTTAGAACATCATCAATGGATCCTAAATATACTGGGTTAAACATGTTAAAAAGTGAGTACATACATAATCACAAAGTACCACTTTGTCAATTATGTATTGATTATAAAGATAAAAATGATAACAGTTTTTGGAGAAAACTGTCAGTCCATATCTTAATCCTGTGGCTAAGATTAACATCACCAAAATAGGGACAAACAATCTGCCCTGGGGATGCTGGCTCCAATCTCTAAATCCTTCTTTCTTTTCTAGAAAAGGTAGCCTACAGGTACAGATGACCAACTTTCTTAGCTGGTTTCCTAACAGGAAAATTTGTCAGAACCAATATGATAGCCTGTCTCATTTTGGATTATCTCTATCTTTCAGTGGAATTTGATAATTTTTTGTCTGATAAAATTACTTTGAATTTTATGAATCTAATTTTATTAATTTTAAGAATTTTTTTATTTAATTTTTTTTAAATTTTATGAATCTAACTAGTCTAATCTAATCTAATCTTACATTAAACAAAATTCATGGCCACAAATTGTTTGAAGTAAGCATTTCTCTAACTTTGTCTTCTGCTGAGAGACTCTATCCTCAGATGTCATAGAAATCCCTTAATATAACTGAGAGAATCTACACCCAAGTCACACCACTAATTATTTACATAACATTTTGTCTTACTGTGAAAATTCGTCTGATGAAATTCTTTAAACTTGCTGTGGTCTCTCAATTTTTTTTTCTTTTCACTCTTTCATTACTTTATTTGTGGTGCTGGAGATTGAACCAAGGGCCTTGCAAATGCTAGGCAAATGCTCTAACAAATAGCTACATTCCCAGTTTTTGTTGAGGTTTTGATAAAGAATGTACTCATCACACTCTTCACATCTTAGACCATGCTTTCCCAAGAGTGTCATGATTTTGGTCTTTTTTTCACAGGCATTTCGATTTACATCACTTGCTTCTGGGGAGGCTATAAGTCTTCACCAGCAAAGCATGATTTCTTTTTGGTTTTCCAAAAACTCTTATCATTTCTCCTGCATATAATTATAGCAGATGGCACCTTCAATACTCTGGCTGTTCATTGGGAACACTTTGATTTTGCTAGCTATAGTGTTGCTAAACCTCTGATCACTGCCTCCAGTTTCCATAAATTTTGCTCACTTTCCTTTCCCAGGAAAGGAATTCAGACATTCTCTAATGTTAAATTCTCAAAGCTTCTTCCTACTTCCAGTTCCACAGTCATTCTCATATTCTACTTTGACTGTTATGGACTTCCATGTATCAAAATCTCTATCAGTATTCTGCCACTGTACAACAAATCATCCCCAAAACCTCTATGCTTGAAATAACAAATAGCTTCTGATCACTAGAATCGTGGGAAGGATTTAGGTGTTTGGTTCCAACACAGGATTTCTTATGAGGCACAATTAAGGATACTTTAGTCACAGACAAATAGCATTAGACAATTGCTTGGGTTTTAATCAGCAATTGTATTACATATTTGGAATTTCCTGTGGCTTTTTAATCATTGAAGAACTTTCCTCAGTATATGTCAACTGCTTTTGAATGTTTAATGAAGACATTTGGAGACCAAGAAGCAGTTAATTTTCTCAGAACATCCTGGACAAATGTTTCCATTCTTCACCAGATAGAAAAATAAACAATAATTGTATATGCATACGTGTATGTGGGTAATAAACAATAAACTGACATATCCTCATATGCCCATATATATATATATATATATATATATATATATATATATAAAATTATGGTAAGTTTATGGAGTATATTTGACTACAAGTGTATTAAACTAATGAAATTCTTACACATTTAAAATGACCCTTTATTGGGGCAGGAATAATGTTTTCATTTATTTCACAAATTTAAATAATTATTAGATTTTTCCCAATTATCTCATTGTGAACTTGGATTCTATGTGTTCAGATGTCATGGAAACAAAAATAACTTCAACAAATCAGACTACAGTCAAAGGAAAACATGTAAAGGGTACAAACTTGTCACCATGCTAGTATCAGATGGGCTGGAAATTATGCAGGTGATGGTGGGATAACCCCCCAAGAACTTGAAAGGCTTCATTTGGCTTCAGATCCTATCCAGGATTCTGGGATGAAGAAGAGTTGTTCAGCCTCCATATTCAGGTGCAATATTGCCACATTTCTCCTTGAGAGTAAAGTCTACTTTCTTAGTTAATTAGGCACTGTGGCCACCCATGAACTTCCCTTACTGGGGAACATGGGAAAAGTGAAGTTGCATAGGAAGGGATGCATACCACCACACCTCCCAGGGTTGCATTATAAGTACAGAGTTATAACCAAAGATGTCAAATCCCAGTCAGGTTTACCATCATCTACTGCAGTGATTATGTGACAGTATTACTATGAACTCATGTGTCAGATAGATAAACAGAAGTTGAATGTGTTTAACAATTTGGACTAATGAGGTGGAAATCTAATTCCAATGAGAAGAATCCTACTTTTTGCATAATGACTGTGTAATTATGAAAAGGCATAGCAAAATCTGAACATAAAGACTATAGTACCCAAAGTATTTCACTGAATACACTGGAGAAAATTGGAAAACAAAGTTCACAATAGCCATCAAAGTCATGCTAGACACTGGTTTTGACTCAGGGAGTGGTGTGGTACCATGGTGAGGACTTGGTCATCTGATACCACCATGGCCTCCCACTGCTGCCTTATTATTAACCTTAAATTTCAATCCTGCATAGTCCAGGCAACAATCTGATCTCTATAGACCCATCACCACATATAGAAATTTCTTGCTCTCTTGAATTGAGTTAAACAGTAAGTCATTACTGATGCTTTCAAAGTTCATATGCAGATATTTTGCCATCCCATTAAATGTCTAGTTTCCAGGGAAGGCATGTCTGATGCCTCCATTTCTCTGCAGCTAATGTAACTAAAACAGAGCGTATAATATAGTAGGTATGGAGAAGAGCTCAGCTGTCATTGGGTAAGCAGCATGGACCCAACACTTCTCCCAAAGTGAAGCGTCTAGATTAACAAGCCCAGGACAAGAAGCTACCCTGCTTCCTTACCAGAACATCACAGAAGGTCACATTACACAGAAAAGCACATATCTGACCCAGAGTTCTCAGCCCTAATGAGATTAAAAGGTGGTTCTCAAAGTCAAGATTAGGGACACTCAAGGTTGAAGTAGCAGAAATCCATGTGGTACTTAGTTTGAAGAAGAAATAGTCCTGACATCCCTTCAGCATGACACAATTCAAAACAGCTACCAACTCTTATTTTTTTCTCTTCCAGTCTAATTTTTTCTCCCATATCCTAGACCATTATTTAGTGACTTAATAGCTCCTTGAATAGGGCAGACATGCTAGGGCAACAAACAAGAAAAAAAAGGAAGAAAACAATAAAATCAGGACTCAGAATAAGACCAGCTGTCTTCTCACTGAGTCAGGGACTGAAAGACAAGCCAGAGACTTCTGAGGACAGAGTTTCTTTTCTATGAAGCTTGGACATGAGAACTTGTGTGAAAGGTCAAGCTTTAATATCACTGGGAAGACAATGCCATGGCCACAGCTCAAATGGAGGATTCATACAACATTGCACAAAAGTTCATTCCTGCAGCCAACCAAATGGTATATGCATGAGTGAGGCAATTAATGAAGGCATCTGTTCTATCTCTTGGGAGAAAGAAAGAGAATTGACAGCTTCTGAAGCTAGGTGCCTCTGGGAGCAAATCTTTCAAATGTCTAGAAAGGTTGGAGTTGGGCTCCAAGCCCAGAAAATTGACCGCTGGGAGAAAGAATGAGGTTTCTGAGCAACCTGTGAGCATTAAAATAAGTTACACACAAAAGTGAGGGGCACATTAGACAGAGAATCATGAACTTTTTATGTTTAGAATGATGTATTTGACAAGATGTTAAAATGTGATTAGACAAACACAGGAGATACCAAGAACATTTTAGGACCCAGTGTCTTTCTCTTCCTTGACCTCTATTTCAATATGCATGTAATGTATATACACACACAATCATGGATATTTTAAAAATGTAACTCTGGGAGTACAGTATCATAATCTACTTCATGCTTTCTGGCAGAATATTTATGAGTCTATAAGCAACTGAAATATCTTTGTAGATATCCATTTCCTCCTCAACAAAATGAATAGGTTGATCTAGATAAACTTTTATTTTTTATCCGTTTAACAAGAAGAGAGTGGATGACTCCTCAATTCAAGGCTTTCTCTAGCCACTAAGGATTAAACATTATACAAAATACACACTAATCTTGCCTTATAACCTAGCAAAATGAATATTAAAATATAATAAATGAGTCAATGCATCAAGAAGACAAAATGTTAAATGTCTTCATAACAAACAACATTGTTTCAATTCATGAAACAAAAACTAGTAGAAATGAATAGAGAAATACACAGTGATATCTTCATTTCAATGAAGATATCAATGTTAAGTGACAGAAGTATAGACAGAAATTTAGCAATGATATGGAAGGCCTGAGCAACAAATCAACCAAAAACATCTAGCATATATGTGTGTACATACAGAAATATATTACATACATATGGATGTGTATGTATATTTATAATAAATGATTTACAGAGAGAACATCCCATTCCATATAAACTTCAGAATGCATACATTTTTAAGAACCAAGGTAATATGTTCAGAATACATAATTTTTCAAGAACCAATGTAATATTTTCCAAGGTAGAATACGTACATTACATCCTGGGCCAAGACACAAATATTAACAAATATTAATTATCTCAGTACACACATACAAACACATATACACACACACACACCCTTTTAGAACATAAGAAAAATGAAACCAAGATGTCAATAACTGAAAAAAAACAGGTGGCCATCAAAATACTTGCACATTAAACAACAGTTTGCAACATTCTAAGAGGAAACATTAAAGAAAAGGCAAAAACATATAACTGAATAAAATAAAAATGCACCATATCAAAATAAATGGAAGAGTTAAAGAAGTGCTAACAGAGAAAGTTGTACTATGAAGAGCTTACATTAGAGAATAAATAAGATCTCACATCAATAATATGATTTCACATCTAAAGAAATGAGGAAGATGGATTTAAGGAAACAAGGAAAGTGGCAGAGCAAATGCTTTCTTGCTCTAACACAGTCAGAGTAGTAAAGGAAATTCTTTTTTAGAAGACAGAATGAGTGGAAGAGAACCAGGAACTAGGAGCTAAAAAAGAATAGTGCACCTCAAAAATATGGAGTAACAAGAAGTACACAGAATAAATTATGAAACAAGCTGAAGATCAAGTCACAGCTATACCAGACGTACAAGACAAAGTCTCCACCACAAATAAGCTTAGCAGCCTTGGTGACAGACTGGCAGTCCTAGCTATAGGACAAGCCCATACCTCCCTCAAGAATTTAACCCAGCGCAGGAAATCATGAGACAATGACTAACATCAGAAGAAAGATGTTCTTTTCTTATTATATCTGAGAGATCCATGGGAAGGTTTCATCTTGAAGGATGGTTTACTGTTTTAAACTGAGCTACTCAGGGGACAAGGAAACAAGGAACAACCGGGACTCAGGGAGTCTTGAGATACCCAGTCACAGTGTCTGGAAAGGATGAGAGGTGTTCATGGAGAGGGAGAGTGTCTGACATGGGCCTGCTGAGAAATTTAAACAGCTGGGAGCTTGGAGAATAAAGAGTACAGAGGTCAGTGGCCCCACTATCCCTGAATATAACACATGCAAATTCTCTTGCCTGAGGATCCCTGTGGAATCAAAGCATGGAGACTTTGGCTGGCAGAGTGCTCAAATTACATTAGCTTCTGGCTGACTGTGGGGTTTGCTCTCAAGTGGGCTTTGATACTGAGCTACTCATGGGATTTGAAAAAAGTTTCACCCTCCCATAGGGGGATGAACTCTTTGGAAGGGAAACTTGCAAGCTGAGTGCCTGACTGCCTTTGTTCTCCAGCATGAGTGCAGAACTCAGTGCTCAGTGTGCTTCCTCCACTATCTGTACACATTCAAGCAATACCCATAGACTTAACCCACTTACTCTCCTGAAGACACAAGCTGGGGGGGCCTGTAAATCAGAATACAAAGTGCCATGTAAACATCAGCAGTTTCCACTACACAAAATGTTGAAATCAGCACATAAGTTTACCACTAACCCTTGAATGGCTCTGCCATCAACCCACATATGGCACCAACCTGTAATATAGGAACTACAAGACATTTCAACTAGTTTTTCTCTATCTGAGTGATGCTGGAGATGTGGTCTGGAGCACTGATCATCCAGCCAAAACATTTCAATGTTCCAGCCGGAACATTGAAAATATGCCTACAGAAAAACTACAGGTAATTCAAACTTTGAACCAATGATGTGCCCTGAGATGCACAAAACCCAATGCAGTAATACAAAAATATATGAAAAAACAAGGGAATATGACTCCAACAAATGTTAAAAACCCCATAGGAAAAAAATAAGAATGCCAAAGTTGATGAAAACTCATGCAAAGACATCAAGAGAATGACCAAGTTAATTTGAAAACTGTAGAAAAATGGGAGTTTGGAGACAAAGGGGTAAGGAAGAATAACAGAAGGGGTTGAACGGACCAGAATAAAGTGTACTCACAATGGGCATACAATGAAACATCCCTTTAAACATTACCTCAAATATTAATAATGAAAAAACAGGGCTATAAAATAGGTATGCAGGAGTACTAGTGGGAAGAGGGAGATTGAATGAAGGAGATTAAGGTGATGGTATATGTAAGAACAATGGTCTTTTTTATAAAATATATGTTACCCTACAGATTACTTAAAAATTCCTCAGGTCACCATGTAGGTGACTTGCATGTTTAAAGGTCCTTACTTCTTCTTCTGAATTCCTTTGCTACTCCATTGCCTGCCACCGTATGTCCTAATCCATCCCCCAGGCCTTTTAGCCAATAGGGAAAGATTGTGAACCTTTGTCCTGACAAATTCCAGGTTAGGAGTAGGTACTACTGCATCAAGCATCTAAGCAGGAGACACTGTCAGCCATTTTGTGCTTGCGTGTTTGCTTAGCTGGAGTGAGCACATGCTTGCACCCATTTGATCAAATGTAATTGCCTTGTCAAAATTTTCTCTGCCTCTTGTGTGTTTGTTTTCGGCACAGGAGGGTCTTAACTCCAACAATTTGGGGGCTTGGTTCAGGATTTTACATTCTTTCCAAGAAGAGCGTCTCAGGCCTTCCCCAGGGAGTTGTGTCCTGCTGCCTGGCTGTGGCAGTCCCATGGTTTGGCCAAGGGTGACAACTTTCCAGATTGGCGAATGAACTCAGACTCCAGAATTCCGTGACAATGCAAGTAAAAGAGCTCTGAAGACAGGGACCATGGCAACCACATAAGTTTTGTGCATAAACCAAGAAAAGAAGCATCACGAGATTGACCAAGTAATGTCTTTGTGGTCAGGATACTGGGGGTTGTGTGATGTGTGAATGAGACGTTTTGGGTGACATGAAGGGAAAATGGAGTCCTGACCCATAGTTCTTAGGTGACTTCATACTGTTTAAAGCAGAATTAGATTATTGAATCTAATCCAGGTCAGCAGTTTATACTGACCTGCCAGCTACCAAGAGGTTCCTCAGGCTCCCATGAGGGATGTGGCTGGAGATGGACAAAGCAAAAGAGAATAAGAGTGCTAAAACCTCCAAGGCAAAGTGGTGGTTAAGCTCTTGCTAGAGCTTACACAATAAACCAGAAGGGTGAAATAAGAAATAAAGGTATCAAGGGTGGGGAGGCAGAAAACAAAGGCCTAAGATAAAATACCCTCTGAGAGCCACCTAGGAAAGAAGTTAAAATATTGGGATGATAGCCCTTGTACTTAAGGCAAAAAGAAACAAAGAATGGCTAAATACTGTTGTTTTATCTGGACCCAAGAACAGATGTGAAAGTCCTTGGTTTTTTTGGGCAAAATTTGCATCTGAAGAGGACTGAGTCTGTCAACTTTAAGCATGTAAATGACAAGAGCCCAACAGTCAAGAGGAGATGGAATATGTCCTCTTCTGGAGACAGAGTCCTATACTCCTGATTCTACTTAAAGAAAAGGAAAATAAGACAAAAAGAAAAATGTCCCAAACCCCTTCTAACTGGGATTTACTCTCCTCCCTTCTCCCCTCCCCATAACCCTACTATTCTTCTGGCTCAGGCACCAGAGCTGGTCCCTGCATTGGCACCTCAGGCTTTGGCCTCTCCACTTCCCTCTCCTAACCTTTCCACCTCTACGCTGTCCTATCCCTACCCAAAACCCTTCCCTACTGCAACTTCAAAGGTAGTTAGAACAATGTCATTAAGAGATTGAGAATCTACCTTTTGTGGGATGGTGAAAAATCCCCCTGGAAAAAGTATCCTGGTAGCTAATGTTAACTGTCTTAATCAAGATCCCTGATGGGGTAACAACACCCTAGGGCACTGAGGAAATATGAGAGACTTGAGAGATTTAATAATGAGGGAAAAATCAAGGGGAAGTGATTATCACAGCCATTAGTTATAAATTTCCTGGGAAACCAGGGACTTCATATTTCAAAGAATAACTTTCAATTTGCTGAGACTAAAGTAAAATATCTGGGACATTTGATCAGTAAGAGCCAAGGAAGGACTGGTCCAGTGAGAATAGAAGGAATCACTGGTCTTGCTATCTCAAGAATTGAAAAAGTTCCTTGGCTTAGTGGGATACTGCCATTTGTGGATAGACTCATATGCCTTTAAAACTAAATCTTTGTATCTCGAATTGACCCAAGAGGTACCAGACCTCCTTCTTTGGACCCCCAAGGAGACAAAACAGGTAGATGAATTGACACAAGTCTTTATCACAGCCCCAGTTCTAGCCTTACCCTCTCTTGAACAGCCTTTTCACCTCTTTGTAAATGTAAAGAAGGGAGCTACCATTGGGGTGTTAACCCAAAAACATGGGGATCAACACCAACATGTGGCTTCTTATCTAAATTCCTAGATCCTGTCATCTGAGGTTGGCCTGAGTTCATTCAGTCAGTAGCAGCGTCAGCCCTTCTAACCAAAGAAAGTAGGAAAATCACCTTTAGGAGAAACCTAGTTATTAGAACAATCTTAAACCAGAAGGTGGGTAGATGTCTGCTGGATTTTAGGTCCTAAAGTATGAGGCTATCTTGCTAGAAAAGGATGATCTGACTCTTAACTACTGATGAGGACCAAAATCAAGCCACTTTCTTGGAAGGGAAAGCAGGAAGGAGGAGCCCCACAAATAAATGTTTCAAAGTTACTGAAAACCAATTGAAAGTAATGCCAGACCTCAGGGAAACTCCTTTCCAGACTGGGTTCCATTTCTTTGTGGGTGGATCCTCTCAGATAATTGAGAGAAACAGACATAATGGGTGGGCCTTCACTATAATAGAATCATGTTGACTCCCTAACAGTTGGTCAGCACAGACTTGTAAACTGTTTGTTCCAAATCAGCCTCTTAAAAATCAGCCCATTAAATTAGCCTTAGAGACCATGTCACCTTGGATTAAATGCCTTCCTATAGCACTAGTCAGGACAAGGATGGACCCTCAGAAGGACATTGGCCTCTCCCCTTATGAAGTGCTTTATGATTCCTTACCTTAAAAATAACAAGACCAGGGCAGAAAATAATGAAATTGAAGCTAAAAAAAAATACAAATAATCAATGAAACAAAAAGATGTTTCTTTGAAAAGATAAACAAGATTGACAAAGCCTTAGCCAACCTAACCAAAGGGTGAAAGAATAAAATTAGAGATTAAAAAGGGAATACTGCAACAAATATGAATTAAAACCCAAGAAATACTTAGAAAACTTACATTCTAAAAAACTAGAAAATTTAGATGAAGTGAATAAATCTCTAAACATATATGCCCCACCTAACTGACAGAAGGGGATTCCAACCAGCTAAACAAATGTTTAATAAGCAATGAAATTGAAGCAGTAATAAACAATATCCCAAAAAGGAAAGCTCAAGACCAGATGGATTTACTGCTGAATTCTACCAGAACTTCAAAGGTCAAAAACCAATGTTTCTCAAACTGTTCTATTGAATTGAAAGGTAAGAAACACTACAAAATTCATTCTATGAAGCCTGTCAGGCCCTATTACCATAACTAGATGAAGACACAATAGAAAAAGGAAAAGTATAGACCAATTTTCTTGATAAACACACACACACACATTATCAATAAAATACATGCAAGTCAAATTTAACAACACACTTGAAAACCGAAACACCATGATCAACTCGGTTTCATTTCAGGACACAAAGAAAAGGCCATGTACACAAATCAATAAATGTAATACATCACATACCTAGAATAAAGGACAAAAATCACATGATCATCTCAACAGATGCAAAAGAGAAGAACATATGAAAATCAGTAGCTTATGCATATGCCAACAATGAACAGGCTGGGAAGAAATCTGTAAAACGATACTGTTCACAGTAACCTCATAAAAAATTTACCTAGGAAAAAACTTTCAAAGGAGGTGAAAAACCCCTACAACAAAAATTTTAAAACTTTGAAGAAATATATTGAAGAAGGTGCTACAAGATAGAATGACTTTCAATATTCAAAGTTTGGCATAATTAATATTTTGAAAATGACTATCTACCGAAATCAATGTACAGATTCAGTGCAATCCCCATCAAACTTCCAATGCCATTCTTCAGAGAAATATAAAAGTTGATTTGCAGAACTTGAAAGAATCTTTTCTAAGAAGCTAATGAGCAAGAGGAAATTCTAAATATGCTAATCCAAAGATACTGACATCAGGGAATCCTTACCAGAATAGCCTAGCCAGGTCACTGTACAGTGAAGACCACAGTTCACTGCCCTGCTCCATGTCCAGACTCCCATCACTTGTTTCTTCCCTCTTTAAATGAGCCCACAACCCCATCATCAGGCATCAATAAAAACTCCTAATATAAAACACAGCACAAAACAAGGGGAAGTGAGCCATCCTGACAAGTAAGAAAAATAGTGGAACTCTACATCCACCAGAAGAGCTGCTATTAAAGACCAAAAACCCCAAAGACAAGGATGGAGAACAGACAGGACTCTCACGCCTTGCTGTGGAAGTGTAATAGGCACAGACATGTTAGACAAGTGTGTTACAATACTGAAAGCATACCAGCTCCATTGTGTGCTTTTCTTCTTATTTTTTAAAACTTAAGGCCCACAAAAAGTCTTAAAGGAAGATTATACTCCAGGTTCTCAGTGAGGAAAGATGGAAACAGTGTGAACTCAGGGGTAGACCAATCTTGCTGATGGGTCCATAAAATGGAGCCTGTGAGATGGAGGAGACATTTGGAGGCTGAATTTGGAGCTGGGCTTGAGAACAAAGTGCTACAACTCCATGTTGAACACCTAGATGGTGTTGATGACCCCACAGAGATGAAGAGTTCAATTCTGGATGCTTGAATTTGACTTAAGCTTTGGAAAGTAGGATGCAAATGTCCCTTTAAGAGCTGAGAACACAGATCTGATAATTAGCAGAGGCTCAGTCATATTTATACACAGCCAAGCTTCATTATCCATTGTGACGCCCCAATGGAGAGCTCTAAACATGCACAGGGCAGGGGAGGTGGACAGGCTGCCCTCACCGCCACAGTCCAGACTACATCAGTTGACCCACCCTGCCTCAAACACTTGCATTGACTTACATGAGGAAGAGGCACAGGTAAGTGATAGAGAACAACAACAGCTCTCAAGCAGTGACTGACCAAGTGACATATGCCACACAGTCTCCTGTAAGAATCCAACAGGCTTGAAACTCTGTTGTCCAAATCTATTACTATAGATGATTCACACTCTGTGTGTTGACAGAGCTCCCTTTTCTGTCTATTTCTCTCACATTCCCAGTAGGGTTTCCAGGACTACCTCCCAGATAAATTCACTTGAACACACATCCTTGTCCCAGGTCTCCTTGCAGGAATCCCAAACTAGATTGTCAGTTCATGGACAATGTAATAAATGTTGAATCACAGGATATAAAGAGGAATCTGTCAGATGATATAAGAAGAGGGTATTTCCAAAATGAAGGAGAATCGGGGCCCAGACACACAAGTGTGAATCAGAGTCACATTCCATATGAGAGGACAATGATACTGGAGTTTTAAAAAGCCACATCTTCTGAGCTCTAGCTCAAGGGTAGTTCACCTGTGGCCCACACAGCATAGGATCTCTAGGGCACCAAAGGATGTTGGCACCTACAGAAAGTGGGGGACATCTACCCTCACATTGGGAACATGCAGTTTGGATCCAGATGAAATATGCTAACATCCTGGTTCTACCATTTACAAGTATGTAATGTTGAGCTATTTCCCTAACAATCTATGTTTCATTTTCCTCATCTGAAAATGGAGATAGTAATAATACCTACTAAGTACTTATTTTAAGACTATAATAAAGGACTGACTGACTCACAGGATATTACAGTGGAAGAGCACTTTTCTAGCATGTATAAGACTCTGAAGTCAATCCCCAGTACTGTAAAAAGTGAATTAAATAAAGCAAATAAAACACTGAGTGTTATGTGCATTGCTTGGTTCTATATTTATTATTAATATGAGTTACCTTTTGTTTGTAATTAACTAAGTAATATCTGTGAAGAAATCACAGGGATAAGGAAGCGTCATCCATGCCCTCCAAGAACTGAGTAAGGAACAGAAATGTACCCCTCAAGTAAGAAAGACCCAAAGATGGACATAGGACATACTTCTAGTGAACACAATAGTGTTGTGGAAACCCCAAAGAAGAATGGCTAAGCCCTGACTGTATGAACAAGGGAGGATTTCACAGGCAGGTTGCATGTAGACCTGATCTTAAAGATGGGTGGAATTTAGAGTGATGAAGATTCCAAGTTCACTAGAAGATGCAGGTGAACTTTCAGGGACAAAATCATGAACAAAATTGTAGAATGTCAAGGAGTCCATTTGCTCTAGAGGAGCAAATGTGAAGGATAGAAAATGATGGGTTAGCTATTGAGGGTGAGAAGCTGGCATTTCATGTGCAGATACTGCAGCTCTATCAACATGCCATAATCAAGATGAAGACCTGTGAACCAACAAGAATGTCACTGTGAATGCCCAGATCAAAGTGAGCTGTAGAAGTGAGCTGAGATATAAAGTGACTCTTCCACTTCTTTGTTTCTTTGAGTACAAGATATTTCTGAGAAAAGAAAGCAAGTTCTTACATTCTCATCTCACAATACAAACCCAATAACCACTTATAATGTATAGAATCTGGGTGGTTATGCAATGAAGTAAGTTTTTCAGGAGCATGGCACAGTGTCTAGTGCACAGTACCTGCTGCCACCTGGCAGAGGTAGTGATGGTGATGCCATTTGGAATGGTGATGGTGATGATGGTTGTGGTGGATATGATGTGATGATGATGTGGTGATGGTAATGATGGTGATTATGGTAATGGTGATGGTGGCTGTGAAGGTGATGATTATGATATGGTGGTCATGGTGGTGGTGGTAATGATGATAGTGGCTGTGATGGTGATGGACATGGTGGTGATATGATATTTAGCAATGAAAGATTAAGCTCTCTAAAGCAGAAGGTGAGCACCATGTTATAACAAATGAGTCCACTGAATAGATCCACCTGTTCAGGACTCAAATGAATCATGTCCACTGTCCCATTCCCTCAGAAAGGAAACTGTCCATCACAAATGTGCTTTTAGTAAACACTGGAATGAAGAAAATATATTTTCCTTGACATGCCTACCTCTGTCCCCAAAGAAGATGAAGAAGGAGTTAGGTAACTCGAGAAAGGGAAGAGGGATGAAAGAGAGACAGAAGAGAAAAGAGGGAGGGAAGAGAGAGTAGGAGAAAACAAAGAAAAGAGACTTTTCCATTGGATTTCATGTATTCATTGTCACCTGCTTTGAGAAAGTCCCTCTCTCCTGAGACAGTGATTCTAGTCCTTTATCTCCTTCCCAGGGAGAATCAGGGGCCTTTCTAGGAGGAAAGATGAAGGGAGCTGAAGTAACTGGCAACTGCCGCCATTCATGGTTATTTGGTCTGTTCTGTGATACTCAGTGTTCCCAGGTTGTCCAGAGCAGTGACAGCAGAGCTAAGCTCATGCAGCTCTTCAGAGGCCATTACAGCACTTGTGGGTAAGTATAGTTTGCAAAGCTCCTTCCAATCAGACACTAAGTCCATCCCTTCCTAACAAGCATCTTTTGAGTTCCTAGAGTGATCCGGTTAGAAGCAGTGCTGGTCATCAGCGCTCACATTATGCTGTGAATAAGAGTCTCCCCTTATGGGCTTTATAAAGTTTGGCATGAACTGATGTCTGAATCTGCTCCAAACCCAGTCTCCCTGACATCTACAACCCCATGGGTTCGGGTTCCCTACACTTCATTTAGGAACCTCAGCAGGCTGAGTCTTCCTGCCTCATGGTCATGGTCAGTGCATGCTCTTCTTTGCCAAAATAAGCCTCTCTCCTTGGATTTCTTTGATGCTTCCTCTCTTCATTCAGAGTTAAATGTCATCTCACTTGGCACCTCAAATGTCATCTCAAAATTATATTTCCTGATTTTTTTATTGGAGGATATCATTTAGTTGTAAGCACCTTGAAGACAATACTGTATTTGCCTCATTCTATATCATGTTTACAGACATATTGTAGAGAACATATTATAACACAGTCCCTGGATGATACAGCACTCTTAGTATTCATGCTGGGTAAATATGCTCTCATAGAGTGAATATATCAGAATGGGATGAAGGTTCCAAGGTGGGGTGAAGATGCCATTGTGGGATGAAGAGGCTTTTATGGGTACATTAGAGATGTTCCTAGGGTGATTGAGATATTCCTGCTTAGTCACATTATGTCACCTATCTCATCACAGTTTCTAGGGAGGTTATGATGACCCTAAGATTATTTGTTAGAAATATAATTTTCAGTGGTTTAGGTTTAGTGTACTTTTGGGTCTTTTGAAAATAACCAATGTTTGGGAAGAAATACCAACAGGGAAATGTGGAGGGAGAAAAATGGCCCTGTGGACACAGCTGGAAACACAACTTTATCTGGAGTGGAGTTCTTGGTATCTCCCTCATACAAAGAGAGGAATATTCACTGTCACTACTGTGACCCCTTCTCATGTGCTTTAAGGTGCCAAGCAGTTGCCAAGGACCTCATACATTATTATCTCTTCCTCCAATGTGAAAATAACCCTGATGCATGGAAAGCAGACTATAAATATTTTGGCTGAACGATGGGTAACTCCAGTCTCAACCTTGAGGAGAGGTCTCACTGGAGATTCTAAGATTCCAGGTAGGGCTAGGCAGCCATAAGACCCCACTGAGAGTCTGGTAGCCTGAATTCTAATTCTGCCCTAATGCTTCTTGTCATCTACTCACCTGCTTCATTTGGAACATTTCATGAGGCTGGCATGAGGATAGGCTTCTTTGCTCCAGTTGTACTTATTGAGCCTGGGTGGGGTGTACCTCAATACTGATCAGGTAGATATTGTGTGATGTCTAAGAAGCAAGAAAGCACACTGAGGCACATAGAGAGAGGTGATAGGCAGCCCACTCTCTCTTCTGGGCCTGGGCATCTCAGGAAGAGAGGGTGTGTGGAGCAGGAAGTTCTTCTGGGGAAATCCTTCAGGGGCTGCTGGACCCCTGAAGACCAGAAGGAAAATCAGTTGGCTCAGCCAGAGCCCCTGAAGAAAGGCAAGGAGATAGATGCTCTGGAAGATGCAGGAGCTGCCAAGCGAGGGATAGCCAGGCTCCCAAGCACACTAGCAGTAGCACCACTCATACTCCTGTGGAGGGACTGGTACCTGGTCATTCTCCACCCACACATACAATCACATACACAAACACACACAACCACACACATAAATCGTATATAAATACAAGGACACACAGTTCCACACATGTAACCACACACATAATAGACACACCTACATAATCACAAACTCATACAGTTGCACATACCCACACACACTGCTACACACACAACAAACACATAATCACAAATGCAATCACACACAGTCACATATAACAACAAACATAACCACACATCACACAATCACAGTTTCCTTTCATTTAGCATGAACCTCATTAAGCATGCACCTGTCACTCAAGAGCTCTAAAGAAGATGAATGTGACATGCATTCTGTTTTCACATCTGCTAACACAAAATCTGTTATATAGCTGATTGATCAAAGAGTAATTTGACTTCCAAGTCATATTCTTTGAGCAATACATATTGGATGCCTATCAATTTCAGAGACAGAGATTCCTCTAATGGATTTGGGCAAAGTGAATTGAAAACCTTCCAAAAAGAATTCACATTCTAGGCACCATTAAGATCATTCGCAATTCATGGGAGGAAAAGAAGTGGCAAGGTTCACAGGAGTTTTGGAGAAGTTGATTCCAATGCTCATGGGTGACATGGAGGAAGTCACTGCAGATGTGATGGGGAACTGCAAGAACCTTAGAATTATCAGTGGAGCTTAGAGATGGACTGTAATCCATTGTTGCAATCTCACTAGAAAACTTGAGCAGATGAGGAATTGCCTCTTCTAGATAAGCAACAAGGTGGGCTCTTGAGATGGAATCTCCAGGTGAGGATGCTGTGGATGCTGTTTGGATAACAACAGAAGATGAGATGTGACATGAAGTTAGCTAGTAAAACAGCAACAGGGTTTGAGAAAAATGACTCCAGTTCTGAAAGTTCTGCCATGGGTTTGATGCTATCAAACACTCTGAAGCCCACAGGAGAGCTCTCAAAACAAAGAATGATTAAGTTCAAAATGTCAATAGTCAGAGGTTGCAGTACCTTATTCTAGGCATTCTCAGCTGGCAAGAACTAGGAAACACACACAATCATACCATGTGTCATATCTGTTTTTACATTGTCCATCTTTATATTAAAAACTGTGGGTTCACATTGACACCAATTCTAGCATAAAAAGCATCATTCTAGTGCTTCACTTTCCGTAACTGAGACAGCTAAGTGTATACATGCTGATATTGTCAACATCTTTATTTATTTCTTCAGTATTTATTTATTTTCTTCAGTATTAGAATGCACAGAGTGAGCAACATTATTCTAGATCTCTGACTGATTTGCAGTGGATTTCATACTGAAGTTCACAGAGAGTTTTTAACTCTTCTCCCCCAAAATCAAGAAGAGTATGAGGATCAAAGAAATCTATGGGAATTAGTCTGGTCTTTATTGCAAGTATTTTGTATATTTCAAACTCCATGTGAAGGCTTTTCCATAGAGAATAATTTTAATGTACTTGTTCAAAGAATATTTGAAGCATAAGGTAGGAGCATGTATTAACTAATAAAACCACATTTATGCTTCATACAACAGGTTGGAGAGTGCTTTTTAGGTCTGAAATCCTGAAAGAAGTTGTGGATTTTTCAATGAAAATAAAGAGTATTGCACTTTTGAGGAAAAATCCAATGTTAGAAAATATCTACCAAGCAGGTTTTCACCATAATAATGCATCTTTGTGTGTGAAGAGGTTGTAGGCATGTATGTGAGACTATGTGTACTGTATGATTGTGTATGTTTCTGTGTGCATGTATTTTTGTGTGCATGTGTGTGATTTGGCAAGTGTATATGTTTAATGGTATGTCTGTATGATATTGTGTGCATTTGTGTCATTGCACATGTGAGGTTTTGTGTGTCATTATGGCTGATTTTGTACACGTAGTTATATGTGACTGTGTGTGTTGTTATGGGGGGTCTGGTTATGTGTGACTGTGTGTATGTGTGTGATTGTGTGTGTCAGGTTATTGTTTGTGTGTCTAGTTATGTGTAATTGCATGACCTGGGAAAATAGCCAGCCACATTTCTTCCATAGGAGTCTAAACAGTGCTACTGTTAGTGTCTTGAGGCACCTAACTATCCATTACTTCGCAGCTCCTGTGTCTCCTCTCCTTTCTCATGTATCTCCTCTCCTTTCTCCAGTGATTCTACTTTCACCAGGGACTCAATAGCACTGTGGTTTTTCCCACGTAGCATCACAATTGGGACCTGCTCACGGTGCCCAATATATTTCTTGCTCCACAAAACACTCTTTCATGAGATGTTCAGGAACAGATGGGAGGGTGAGCTGTGTATATTGCCTCCCTACATGTACCTCAAAGCAAATGAAGGACAGGTATCCTGGTGACAGTGAATGTTCACCTGGGGAGTCCCAGGACCCTGCCACTGGGCAACATGTGTTTCTAGCCAAGTCCACTGAGCCAGTTTTCAGCTCTCCCCACTTGCCTTTTGGTGGGAATGCCTCTAGTGTACCAGTAAGGGTATTTTCACTCCATAAGAGCATCTTCATATGATAAGTGAGTATTTGTCATTTACAGTGACTGTGCTAGCACAGAAATATTACAGAGAATGAGATAAATTCAGCATTACCTTCAGGGTCCTTGTAGGCAAATAATAACCTACCAAAAATAACCATCAGCAGCTACTCAAGAGATGAGTCAGGAAGGATCACTGTTTGAAGCCATTCCAAGAAAAAGGTTACCAAGATCCCATCTTATCAATAAGGTAGGCATGCACCTTTTGTACCAACTACATGGGAGGCCATAGGTAAGATTGCTTTCCAGGCAGGCCCTGGGAAAAATATTTGAGATCCTTCACTTTAAAATTAAAGCAAAAATGGGCTGGAGCATGACTCATGTGGTATAACACCTGCCTAACAAGAGTAAGGCTGTAAGGTCAAACCTAAGAACCAACAAAGGAAGGAAGGAAGGGAAGAGGAGGGGAGGGAAGACAAGAGAAGAGAAGGGAAGACAAGGAAAAAGAAGAGGAGGGGAGGCAAGAGGACTGAAGAAGAGGGAGGGGAGGCGAGGGGACAGTAGGTGTTAGGGTGGGAGGGGAAGAAAGGGGAGGGAAGCAAAGGTAAGAGAAGAACCATTATGAAATAACTATTTGAGGAGATGGAATTTGAGGTGACAGATGAGATGATATTTGAGCTAAACTCTCAGTAAAGAGTAGGAAGTAGCTGTAGATATGCCCAAGATGGATGTTCCTGGTAGAGAACAGCATGCCCTGACCATGGCTGTGAGACAGAAGGGCTCAGACTGCTGAGGGTCCTGAATGGAGTGTTAGGGAATGATGGAGTAGGAGAGGTCAAAGAGACTGGCTTGGGGAAGGACTAGACATCAGTTCATGGAAGAACTTATACAGTCCATAGGAAGCTCCTCTTCCTCATAGTGCAATGTGAGGCCTTTGAGAGGCATTGCAGGGGCATGGCACTGTCCCCAACATGTTACTAAATGCTGACTATCATAACAGTGATGGGGCCAGTGTTTGATTGGCATGAATGGAAGCATGGTGTACAGTAAGGAGAGTGTTGCAGTGGCTTAGGACAGAGGACAGTGACCTGGATCCTCTGGTTGCAGGGAGATAGTGTACAGAAGATTCCTAGGGGCATGTGAGAGGCAGTTTGAAAGGACAGGCTGAAGGAATATGTGTGCCATAGAAAGGAGGAAGGAATAAACCTTAGCCCAGGATTGTGCCAATTGTGGCAATAATAGCTGAGCCAGAGGACACATTGGGCATGAACAGATGGTCAGGGCCTGTGGCTTGGGGAGGAAGTGAGAGATTCTTGTGCTCACATCCCTGGGACAGCATAGGTGTCAGAATGTATATCTCAAGTGCCAACCCATCAGCTCCACTCTAAAGGCCAGTTTTATTAGGTTGGTATGAAGGACTAAGCACTCCTTTATTTGGATGATGGCCTTCATGTTGGACACAATCAGAATGATTTTCAATTATGAACTATGATAGTAGATGTCTTCTTGAACTTTCTTTTTTGGGAAAACAATACATTGGCAAAACCTAATTGCAAAATGTCTGATTACAGAGACTCACAATCTGCTGCCTGTGACTCAAGTGTATCTGAGGGGATCCCAGGGCTGTGTTGGAGTTAGCAAGGAGGCAGATTTTTGGATTCACGGAAATCTTGAATGTCTGAGGGTGACTGCTAACAAGGGACAGTCCCCACCCCACAATAAAGGAGAGATTGATGTGGTGAAATATCACATGCAAAGATGAGGACAGCAAGAAGAGAATCCTGAAAGTCAACAAATGAATCATGAGGCTAAAAAGTGATTCCAGCACCCACAGTCGCCTAACCTGTGAGAACTGCTAAGTCTGAGTCTGCAGGAAATGCCCCTAGATTGGCCTACACATGAACATGCTGACCATCCATGGTCAGCCTTCACCTGTGCACTTAGAAGGTGCATGCTGTGATGGACTTAGGGTCAGTCTGGAAGAATGGAGCTTTGCAATCTACACATCCATGATGTTACAGGCTCTGCTGAGCCCAAAATCCTTAGCCATGCTCTCATTGCTCTGGGATACCTGGGAACACTGGGTATCACAGAACAGAGCATGTGACAGTAGATGGCAGCAGCATCCAGTTATTGCATCTCCTTTTTCTCTTACCTATTCATGCAGAAATGACACAGGCTGGAACTCCCCATGTTGGAGATACAGGAATAGAATTCATCATCACAGGAGATGGGGACTTTCTCAAAGCAGGTGACAATGAATCTGTGAAACTTCCCTGAAAAGTCTCATTTCTGTTGTCACTCCTACTTTCTCCTCTAGTCCTCTTTTCTCTCTGCTGTCTTGCTCTCAGTCCTCTCCCCTTACTCAAATTAGCTACCTCCTTTTCCTTTATGGTCTTCTCTGGGAATGCAGGCACAGAGGCAGGAGTATCAAGAAAACAATATATTCTTCATTCCAGTCTTTACTTAGAGGACATGATCCATTTGTGATGGACAGTTTCTCTTCCAATGGAAGCGACTGAAGAAAGATAATTTGAGTTCTGATCTGGTGAATCTGCTCAAAGGATCTCATTACTATGACCTGCTGCTCACCTTCTGCTTTACAGAGCTTCATCTTTCCCTGTTAAATATCATATCACCATCACAACCACCATCATCATCACAACTGTCATTATGACCACATATCATAATCATTGCCATTGGAGCCACCATCACCATTATCATAATCACCATCATTATCATACCACCATATCATCATCACACCATTTCTACCAGCACCATCATCACCAGTACCACCCACCATCACCAACACCATCCCAAACATCATTGCCATCACTACCACTGCTAGGTTGCAGCAGCTACTCTGCACTAGACATTGCACTGTACTCTTTATAATCTTATTCAATTTCATAATCACCCTGACTCCATGCATTAGAAGTAGGTATTGGATTTGTATCATTAGACAATAATATAAAAACCTGCTTTATCTACTCAGAAAAATCTTACAACCAAAGAAATAAATAAGTGAGCCAGACGCCAGTGGCTCACACTTGTAATCTTAGGTACTTGAAAGGCTAAGATTGAGAGGATCATGGTTCAAGTCCAGCCTGGGCAAATACTTGCAAGAATCCATCTCCAAAATACCGAAAGGAAAATGTATTAGAAACGGGAATCAAGTGCTAAAGTGCCTGCATTGCAGGCGTGAAAGCCTGAGTTCAAAGCTCAGTCACATGGCTGCGTGTTTTGCACAAGAGACAGATGAGGAAATTCAACTGCCATCAGTTAAGAATGTCATTTTTCTCCACTTTGATGTCCCCATCAGAGTGGAGGTATAAAGTGAACAAGGCATCTGCGGGGTCTGCTTAAGAGACAGTTACTGCTGATGGAATGACTCAGGTGGTAAGAGTGCTTGTCTAGCAAGTGCAAGGCCCTGAGTTCATCCCCGGTGCCATCAAAAAGAAAAGAATAAGTTGCACTGGGGTGTGCTTACTTAGTGTCATTGGTACAGATATCTGTGATCTCAGTCAATCCTTTGCTCAGTAATGTTAATTCTGGTTGCCATGTGCAGGAATGGCCTCCAGACATAGCTGCAACACCCACCTAGGTTTTAAAATAAAGGAGCAGGGAGAGGGATTAGATCTTGATCACTGTCTGTACTATAGATATGAGACTTTGAATAGTAGAGAGGAAACCAGGTTTGCAATGCAGGGAGCCAGGAACATGTCTGGGAAAAATTATACATCATAAATACTGAAGTTTGAATCTTGTATTTTCCCCAAAAGGCCCATATGCTGAAAGTTTTGTATGCGGCCTGGGCTACTATTGGGTGATGATGGAAAATTTAGGTAGGGGGCTTAGAGGAAGGAAATTAGGCCATTTGGTACATCCCCCAGAAAAGCATATGGACTCTGCATATAAGGACACTGAGCCCTTCCTATCTCCCTTTGTTCCACAGCTGCCATCAGATGACAAACCTCATCTGCTATGATCCTGCATGATGTCTTCTGCCACCACATGCCCAAAGCAACAAGGTCAAGTGACCATGGACTGAAACCTCTTAAACCATAAGCCAACATAGAACTTTTATGTTTCAAATTTATTATCTCATGCATTTTGTCACAGTAGCAGTAAGTTGACTAATATAATAAATATGAAAACATGTGAGTGAGGGATTTGGTTTTTTTGATGCCTAATCAGGAAGAACTTTCCTTCTACTGGAAACACACTCACTCCTGTGGTATTGCAATAATAGTGCATCATGCACTTCTTTTATTTTTCATAAGGTTGGATAAAATAGGATTTGTTGATATTCCTCTATTGTATGGCACAGCCCAGTGTACTAAGTACCCACATCAAGGACAGAGCACGTGAAGTGGCAGAGGCCCAACACATGGATCTGTCCTCTCACAACTCACCTTGATTAAGTCTCACATTTCCAGACAAGACAGGTGTGCTGTCGTATGCAGTTAGCCTGAGGAAATCCTTGTTTCAGAATAAAATCCTTCTGCAAATTCAATAAGCTCTCAGTATAGCATAAGATTATATGATTACACACCTTTGAACTCTGTATAGTGATAATCCAATAGTGCCTTGCTCAGTGAGCATTGTCAATACAAACAATCTTTAAGAACATCAACCTCAAGTCAACAAAATTCGGGCAGTACTGATGTCAGAGAGACAGAGATACAGGGAAATGAGTGAGTTTTCAAATCTGACAACAAACTCAAAAGTTTTCCCTACTAATACCAATTCTGATTATTTAAGGAGAAAGAAAATATTCTACACCATCACTTTTACCAAAAAAAAAAAAAATCAGCCCTGGCAAGGGAAAGACCTGTCTATCTTTCCTGCATATTTATAGAAGCCGATATTCAAAAGTCATGTCTTATGAAAAGGTTAATAGTGACTCATTGACTGAATACAGACATACAGGGGGAAGTTATTAGACAGTCATGTCAAGTAGTTAATTAATCAAAATATTATGTGAGTAAGTAAAAATAACATAGATTAAGAAAAGAAATTATGCCCTTTGGCTTGCAGGATGGAAGAACATAAGACAGATAAAGACAGAGAGGAGGGAGCAGAAACAGAGCACAATGTTAGTTCAAGGTTGAAGCTTTGAAATGTCAAACAGCCTCTTGGACTGACTGCTGCTTTCTTCCTCATTAGAGACCCATGCTTTCTAGGACTACAGGGAACTTTTCTGGACAACAACATTCCACTGCCCTAAGTCCTCTGTCCACATATACACAGAGGTACAGAATTGCAGAGAAGGGGTTTCTGGACACAGTGCCTTGCATTGGTCTCAGCTGTATGATTCTAGGGAAATAGAACCAGGGTGCACTGTGCAAGACCTAACACTGGCCGCTATGCACTTTGCCCTGCTGTGCTCAGATCTGTCCTAATACTGCTTCAAAATCCCTTCTCCAAACCTTAACAACTATCCTACCTTCCTTTCCTTGGAGAATCACCTCAAGGTCCTTTGGTGTGACTTTATTTTCTTTTCACAAAAAACCAATAAACCTGAGTTGTTAACTACAGATTCATTTCTGGTGGGCTGACTGTCCTAGGACATAGGTTATTTTTCTGATTCAGTAATAGTCATTAGTGTATTAAAATTTATACTTTCCAATGATTTATTCTGTCTTCCTAAGAATATATTAACATTTGTGTTATTTTTGCATTGACAAGATTATAGTATTTTTCATAAAGAGAGCTCCCTAAATTACATAGACCTCAGGATTCTGGGCCCAGCTCAGCCCATAGTACAATATATCCACCTGTCCAAGGACAGAATGTATTTGTCTATTGTTCCTAACTGCTGGTTGACTCATCCTTCCTTTATACGCCTTTATACGTCATTTGTCAATGCTAAATTCTGACATTTCTAAGCTCTGCAATGTCAATACTCTGTCACTGAATTTGACATTATTCTTGCTAAAGAAACTCTTAGAAGAGTTCAAATTACAACTTGACAGGTTCCTCCTTTCTTCTGCTCCATAGAACTTGTGATTTGAGAGAGAGTAACATATGTGCATAATGCTGCTATAAGCATTTGTATACAGCTATTTCTGTGAACATAAAATTTCATTGGGATGGGGGATAAATGCTCAAAAGTGCAACTGCTGAATCGCTGGTGAGTTGCATGTTTTATAAAAACTTCAAAGTGTTTTTCAGAGTGGATGGATGGTATCACTTGACTTTTCTGCCAGCCATGCTTTCGTAATCCAGTTTTAATGCTGCTTCTCAGCACTTTGCATGGTAGTTATTTTCATTTTAACTCTTCTGATATTTGTGTCGTGATAGCTCTTTCTGGTTTTAATTGACTTTTTTTCTATCATTAATGATGTTGAATATTGATTCACATGCTTTTTTGCCATCTGTACATCCAGTTCTGAGTAATGTCTGCTCTTGTTGTATTTTTTGGGGATTTTTTATTATTGTGACAGTTGTGTTTTGAGAGTTCTTTACGTATAGTCTAGATTATACTCCTTTCAGTGACAGTTGTTTTTGTCCCATTTTTCGCCTCTTACCAGGGTCATTCACAGAGCCAATATTTTTAATTTATACAGCACAACTTCCTTAAATTTCCTTTTATGGATTTTGCCTTTTGTGTCAAGTCTGCCTGTAACCAGCTCTGGATCCTAAAGATACATTTACATATTTTTTCTAAAAGTTTCATTGTTTTGTTTTATCTTTAATTTTTGAACCATTTGAGTTAGTATTAGTTAAGATATTAGGTTTATTTATTTAAGTTTTATAAACATATTAATTATACAAAATGAGGGGTTTCATTGTGATATTTCTGTATATGCTTGTAACATACTTTGACCATATTCAATCCCTCAAGTACTCTTTGCTATTCTCCCTTCCCCCAAGCCCCTGTTTTTATCTTTATTCCAAACTTATTTCATTATGAAATATCCATATGTTCATACAAAGGACTTTAAACAGTTCTCCATTCACTAACCTTCTTTTCCTCCCTCCCACTGGATCACCCTACCAGATACTCCACATTTTATGTTCATATTCTTTTGTTTTCAGATCCAGATTCTATACATTAGAGAAATCAGGCAATATTTGTCATTATGAGTCTGATTGTTTCATACCAAACAATGGTCATAGATCCAACATTTTCCCAAAAATACAGAATTCCAATCTTATATATGGCTTAATAATACTTTATTGTATATATGTAAAATATTTTCTTTATCCATTCATCTGTTTGTAGGCACCTAGACTGATAGCAAACTTGGCTATTGTGAACAGTGCTGAAGTAAATATGGGTGTGCAGGTATCTCTTTTGTGTGCTGACTTACATTCCTTCAGGTACATGCCCAAGAGTGGTATGGCAGGATGTGTGGTAGTTCTACTTTTAGATAAAAGTTATTTTTCTTCATTCTATTCTTCTAGACAGGCTATTCCAGCACCATTTGTGACAAACACTCTCATTATGCCTCTTAATTGCTTTGCAGCTCTAGTAGACATTTTTCCATTACTAAAATGGAAGATTTGTCAAAAAAAGAGCTTTATTTGCCTCACAGTTTTAGAGAATGAAAGTCCAAAGTTGGGCAGCTGCATTCAATTGGCCTCTTATGGTTTCTAGTTGGGCTCTAGGGCTTCATCACACAGTGGATGGCATCATAGAGAGAGATTGTTCAAGAAGGAGAGATACAGGGTCAAACAGGTTTCCATTGACCAGCTCAGGGGGTAAGCTCACTCTTTTATAACAACTTGATCTCACAAGAACTAATTTGGGGTACTGCAAAAATAGCATCAATTCCTTCTATGACAGAACCATAAATGACTTAATTACTTCCCACTAGGCCCCAATTTTTAAAGGCTCTATTACCTTTCACATCACTACACTGAAGACAACTTCCAACCCAAGACACCTTGGGGACAAAATCCAGCCTTATCCAAGTCAGAGCAGCAGAAACTTTGAAAAATTCAAATGAGGAAAGAAGCAAAGGTTGTGAAATGTTGACATTCCTACAGCCCAGCTGCTACTAACTACTCTGAAAAAAGGAAGAGCCAAGGACCCCAAAAGGCACACACAGGGTTTCATAAATAGTGAGACGCAAAGTCCACTCTGAATCTACAAATAAAGAAGCAACTAACCAAAGGCAGAATGGGAAGAGCACCTCTCAGCTCAACTGCTGCTCCCCTATCCCTGATGTCACCATATAGCTCTAAGCACCATTACTCACTTGATGGTAAGTCCTGCTTCCCAACAGACATAGGAACTCAGAGCTCCATGCTTCCCCCTCATACACAACCTGCTACCTTCACCCTAAGTTACCAGAGAAACTGGCAACCCTACATAAGGAGGACCCAGGGCTCCTCCTGCTCCACAGGAAGTAGAGTGTGCAAGCCAGCAGGCTCAGTTTCCTCAGAAGCAGAACCACAGAACTGCACTTTCTGATGCTTGTGTGAGAAATCAGGCCCCAGAACTCCTCCTGCTCTCAGGCCTGGTTCTCTGGAACAGAGAAAGCACCACAGCCATGGAACTGCACTCCTTTATGCTCATGCAGGAAACCAAGACCCAGAAACCCACAACTCACATACTTAGTTCTCTGGATCCAAGCCAGCAAAAGAGCCACTGAACTGCACTATCTGAAACCCATGTGGGAAGTAAAGAGATTCCCACAACACACATAAGTGAAGCCCAGGCTCCAGGATTTGCTACAGTCCTGGTGCCAAAAAACTTTCCTCCCCACAGAGTATGGAGGCCTAGCATTCCCCACTCTCCCTGAGAGCCAGAGAGTACTCAATCCCCCATGAAAGAGCAAGAATGCCAGTTTCCCCACTGAAGGGAGGAATGGTATCTGCTAACATGCAGATAGCACCAGAAGTCCTATTTGCTCAAGGTACACAGAAGCCCAGTGCTTCACATTGCACATCCCCACTGAAAAGTTATGCAATCAAATAAAATTGTCAAGAGCATGACACAGTGTCTAGTGCAGAGTACCTGCTGCCACCTGGCAGTGGTAGTGATGGTGATGACATTTGGAATGGTAATGATGAAGATGGTCCTGGTGGATGTGATGTGATGATGATAGGGTGGTGATGATAATATGGTGATTATTTTAATGTTGATGGTGGCTGTGAAGGTGATGATTATGATATGGTCATCTTGGTGATGGTGGTAATGATGATAGTGGCTGTGATGGTGATGCACATGGTGGTGATATGATATTTAGCAAGGAAAGATGAAACTCTCTGAAGCAGAAGGTGAACAACATGTTATTTCAAGGGAGTCCACTGAACAAATCCACCAGGTCAGGACTCAAATGAATAATGTCCATAGTCCTATCCCCTTGGAAAGGAAATTTTCCATCATAAATGTGCTTTTAGTAAACATTGGAACACCTCAAATGTTACTCCCCACAATCATATTACCTGCTGATTTTATTGGAGGAATACCATTTAATTGTAAGCACCCTGAAGGCAATACTGTATTTGCCTCATTCTCTATTGTATTTATGGACATATTGTAAAGAACATATTATAACACGGTCCCAGAATGATAAAACACACTCAATACACATGTTGGGTGAATTTGCTCTCATGGAGTGAATACACCAGAGTTGGATGAAGACCCCAAGAAAGGGTGAAAATGCCATTGTAGGATGAAGATGCTCTTATGAGTACACTACATATGTTCCTAGGGTGAGTGAGATGTTCCTGCCCAGCCACTTTATGTCACCTTATCTCTTCACAGTTTCTAGGGAGTTATGATGATACTAAGACTATTTGTTAGAAATATAATTTTAGGTGGTTTAGGTTTAGTGTGATTTTGGGTCTTTTGAAAATACCCAAAGTTTGGGAAAGAATAGCAACAGGCAAATATGGAGGGAGAAAAATGGCCCTGAGTACATGGCTAGAAACATAACTTGTTCAAAGGTGGAGTCCAGGTATCTCTCCCATACAACCAGAGGAGCATTCACTGTCACAACTGCAACCCCTTCTCATGTTGTTGAAGATGCCAAGCAGCTTGTCAAGGACCGTATACATTATTTCTTCTTCCAATGTGAAAATAATCCTGATGCATGGCAATCAGACTGTAAACATTTTGGCTGAATGATGGGTAATTCAAGACTCCACTTGAGGAGAGGTCTCCCTGTAGATTCTATGATTCTAGGTAGGGCTGGGCAGCCATAAGACCCCCCACTGGGAGACTGGTATCCTGCATTCTAATTCTGCCCTAATGTTTCTTGTCACCTATTCACCTGCTTCACGTGTAACATCTCATGAGGCTGGCAGGAGGATAGGCTTCTTTGCTCCAGTTGTGACTTATTGAGCCTGGTGCTGTGGGGTGGACCTCAGTGTCTAAGGAGCAAGAAAGCACATTGAGGCATGTGGAGAGAGGTGATAGAAAGCCCACTCTCTCTTCTGGGCCTACGGATCTCAGAACAGAGAGTATATGGTGCAGGAAGTTCTTCTGGGAAAATCTATCAGGGGCTTCTGGACCCCTGAAGATCAGAAGGAAAACCAGTTGGCTCAGCCAGAGCCCCTGAAGAAAGGAAAGGAGATGCTTTGGAGGATGCAGGAGCTGCCAAGCCAGTGTTAGGAAGGCTCCCCAGCACACTAGAAGTAGCACCACTCATACTCCTGTGGAGGGACTGGTACCTGGTCATTTTCCAGGCACACATATAAACACATACACAAACACACATAACTACACACATAATCGTATATACCTACAGGCACACACTGTACCACATGTAACCACACACACAATCACACATAACAGACATACCCACATGATCACAACTTTATACAGTTGCACATAGCCACACACACTGTTACATACACCACAGACCCATAATCACAGATGCAATAACACACAGTCATATATAACAACAAACATGTAACCATACATACAGATAATCACAGATTCCTTTCAGAAATATCACTGCTCATTTAGCATGCACCTGTCACCCAAGAGCTCTAAAGGAGATGAACGTGACATGAATGCTGTTTTCACATCTGCTAACACAAGATCTGTTATATAGCCTATTGATCAAAGAGTAATTTGACTTTCAAGTCATAGTCTTTGAGCAATACATATTGGATGCCTATCGATTTCAGAGACAGAGGTTCCTCTGATGGATTTGGGCAAAGTAAATTGAAAACCTTCTAAAATAATTCCCCATTCTAGGCACCATTAAGATCATTCGCAGTTCATGGGAGGAAAACAAGTGGCAAGGTTTACAGGAGTTTTGAAGAAGTTGATTCCAACCCTCGTGGGTGACATAGAGGAAGATAGGGAAGATATGAAGGGGGACAGCAAGAGCCCTAGATTTACCATTGGAGCCTAGAGATGAACTGTAATCCATTGCTGCAATCTCATTAGAAAACTTGAGCAGATGAGGAATTGTTTCTTCTGGATAAGCAACAAGGTGTGTTCTTGAGATGGAATTTCCAGGTGAAGATACTGTGGACGTTGTTAGGATGACAACAGAAGATATGATGTGACCTAACCTGAGCTAGTAAAACAGCAGCAGGATTTGAGAAAACTGACTCCAATTCTGATGCCCATAGGAGATCTCTCAAAACAAAGAATGATTAAGCTCAAAATGTTAATAGTCAGAGATTTCAGTGCTTTAGTAAGGCCTTTTCAGGTGGACAGAACTAGGAAAACACATACAACCATACCATGTGTCATATGTTTTTACATTATCCATCTTTATATTAAAAACTGTGGGTTCACATTGACACCACTTTCAGCACAAGCAGTGTCATTCTAGTGCTTCACTTTCCATAACTGAGACAACTAAATATATAGATGCAGATATAGTCATCATCTTTATTTATTTTTTCAGTATTAGATTGCACAGAGGGAGAAACCTTACTCCAAATCAATGTTTTACAGTGGATGCCATGCTGAAGTTCACAGATAGTTTTTAACTACTCTCCCCCAAAATCAAGAGTTTGAGGATCAAAGAATGTTATGAGAATTAGTCTGGTCTTTATTGCAAGTATTTTGTATATTTCAATCTCCAAGTGAAGGCTTTTACATACAGAATAATTTTAATGTATTTGTTCAAAGAATCTTTGAGGCATAAGTTAGCATATATTAGCTAATAAAATCATATTTATGCTTCATGCAACATGTTGCAGAGGGCTGTTTAGGTCTTTCTCATCCTGAAAGAAGTTGTTGTGGGTTTTTCCATGAACATAAAGAGCTTTGTACTTTTGAGGAAAAATCCAATGCTAGAAAATATCTGCCCAGCATGTTTTCACCATAATAATCTATCTTTGCATGTGAAGAGGCTGCATGCATGTATGTGAGACTATGTGTACTTTATGATAGCATATGACTCTGTGTGCATATATTTTTGCATGCATATGTGTGATTCAGCAAGTGTCTATGTTTAATTGTATGTCTGTGTGACATGTGCATTTGTGTAATTGCACATGTGAGATTGTGTCTGTGGTTATGACTGATTTTATACATGTGGTTATATGTGACTGTGTGTGCTGTTGTGGGGGGTCTGGTTATGTGTTACTGTGTGTGTGTGTGGTTGAGTGTGTGCATATGTGTGTTGTGTTATGTGTTTGTGTGCCCCATTTCTTCCATAGGAGTCTGAATGTTGCTACTGTTAGTATCTTGAGGTACCTGACTATCACTTACTTGGAAGCTCCTGTGTTTCCTCTCTTTTCTCATGTGTCTCCACTCCTTTCTCCAGTGACTCTCCTTTCACCAGGGCTCAGTAGCACTATGGCTTTTCCCAGGTAGCATCCCAATTGGGACCTGCTCACTTTGCCCCATATATTTCTTCCTCCACAGCACCTTCTTTCCAGAGATGTTCAGGAACAAATGGGAGGGTGAGCTGTGTATATTGCCTCCCTACATGTACCTCAAAGCAGGTGAGGGAAGGTCACCCTAGTAACAGTGAATGTTCACCTGGGGAGTCCCAGGACCCTGCCACTGGGCAACGTGTTTCTAGCGAAGTCCTCTGGGCCAGTTTTCATCTCTCCCCACTTGCCTTTTGGTGGGAATGTCTCTAGTGTACCGGTACGGGTGTATTCACTCCCTAAGAGCATCTTCATATGGTAAGTGAGTATGTGTCCTTTACAGTGATTGTGCTAGGAACAGACATATTATAGTTAAAGAGACAAATGCAGCATTACCTTCAGGGTCCTTGTAGGCAAATAATATCCTACCAAGAATAACCATCAGTAGCTACTCAAGTGGTGAAACAAGAAGGATCATTGTTTGAAGCCATTCCAAGCAAAAGGTTACCAAGGTCCCATCTTAATCAATAAGCAAGGCATGGTGGCATGCACCTTTTGTACCAGCTACATGGGAGGCCATAGGTAGGATTGTTTTCTAGGCAAGCCCTGGGAAAAGCATTTGAGACCCTTCACTTTATAAGTAAAGCAAAAATGGGCTGGGGCAAGTATAATACCTGCCTAGCAAGGGCAAGGCAGTAAGTTCAAGCCCGAGAACCACAAAAGGAAGGAAGGAACAAAGGAATGAAGGAACGAAGGAAGAATAAAACAAAGGAATGGGAGGGGAAGCAAAGGAAGGGAAGGAAATGGAAGGGAAGAGAAGAGAATGTAATTTCACATTACAAATTTTTCAGTATTTAATTGGGTTTTTCTCAATTGTTAGTTTTAAGTTTTCTTGTGGATTTGTTTTTGTTTTATTGCTGAGGGTTTTTCATTCAATCATATTATGTTCAAGTGGATGCAGTTTTCTTTCTTCCTTTCAAAATTATATGTCTGTTTATGCCTTATATTTCTTTCCTTTACCTTATTACAGTATCCAAAATTTCCATTGTTTTGTTGATCAAGTATGAAGAGAATGGACATCTTTTCCTTGGTCCCAATCTTAGAAGAAAAGCATTTCAACTTTCACTTTTATGCATGGTAACAGTAGTATTTTTGTTGTAGTTGTTTATTCATTTATTCATATGCGTATACATTCGTTGTGCCATCTCTCCCCCATCCCCCACCCCCTCCCACTCCCTTTACCCCCTTTAATCCAGGCAAAACCTGTTTTGCCCTCTTCTTCAATTTTATGAAGAGAAAACTTAAGAGATAATAAGAAAGACATAGCATTTTTACTAGCTTGACATAAAGATGGGTATACAGAGAGATTCCCAGCAGTGTTTCCATGCACATTTGTATTACAACCCAAATTGGTTCATTTCTACCAGACCTCTTCACTACGCCCTATCACCTTCCCATAGTGGCCTTTGTCAGTGTAAAGTTACTTTATTAGCTCCTCTACAGTAGCACATCAAACACTATCAAGTTTTTGGTTTTCTTCCCTTTCCCTGTTCCTCCTGTAAGTGTTCTCCCATTAATGTGACTCATGAGCAATAATATTACTGCATTTGTTTCAGGTCTATAATCCACATATGAGGGAGAACATATGATATGGCCTTCTGAGCCTGGCTAACTTTGCTTAAGAGGATGTTCTCCAGTTCCATCCATTTACTTGCGAATGACAAAATTTCATTCTTCTTTGTGGCTGAGTAAAATTCCATTGTGCATAAATACCACGTTTTCTTAATCCATTGTTAGTAGTGGGGAATTTTGGCTGTTTCCAGCCTCCTACCATAACTGTAATGATGGGCATGTGTCTCCAGCACCCAGCTATTGGTTGAGATATGGGTATCACTAACTTGTTGCCCAGAATGACTTTGAAATATGATCTTCTCAATCTCAGTCTCTCAAGTAGGAAAAGATACCAGCACTGAAATTAATTTCTATATTTTTTATGAATCATTTCACTTAGCATAATGTTCTCATGTTCTGTCATGTAGTAGCATGTATGAGAATTTCATTCCTTTTTTTGACTGAATAATATTCCATTCTTTGGATATAACATACTTGGCTTACCCATTCATCCAATGAAGAACACTTCAGTGAATTCTGTATCTTAGCTATTATGAATAATGCTGCCACACACATGGTATGCAAATTTCTGTCCTTAATTTCAAATCTTTTTTGTGTATACTCTAAAGTTGAATTGCTTTGCTGACCCATTGCAATGTACTTCTTCAGGACGAATGGTCAAAATTCACAAATGTGTTGGTTTTATTGCCCAGCAATATTACATAGTACAGTGCAGTGATACATAAAATTGTTGGTCCAATGGATAGTGGATGATATGAAAAAGAAACTATTTGGAGCTTTCAAAATTCAAAAACAACACTCAAAGGAGATAATCAAAGGGGTCAACCAAAAGATAACAGGAGAGGCCAGTGGAGAAATCACACTTCAGCTATATAATCACCAGAAAATATAGCATTTGGGAATGTAGATCAGTTCATTTATCCATTGACTCACTCATTTATTAAGTAATTTTTTAATCCTCAATAGAAAAGGGGTACATTTGGAGGTTGGACAACATGAGGCAAGGGTTCTGTGAGTTTTCCTCCCCTCTTTATTGCAGACAATACCAATCAATGATGGCACACTTTACCATTTACATCACTGATGAAATAACTCATAATTCACACTTTCTATACATCTAGACTATTTCAGCCTCAGGGTGTTGATAAAGATCCACAGATATGAATGGTGAAGCAAAGTCACCTAGACACAGGGCATCATCAGGCTGTTCCAAGAGATGTCACATGTCTTCTCTAGGCTGGATTCATTAGAACATGATCACAACACAGTTGATCCAAAGGAGAGTAGATCTTCACAAGCCAGATTCCATAAGAGGCCAAGTCATGTTTGCAGACTTTTAGTGTTTAACACATTGGGAATTGTCTTCCTTGAGCGTTAGAAATTGTGCACTTGTGTCACATAGCAGCTGAGTCAATGCCCATGAGCAGAGGATGACGCACATGTTCCAGGCAGAGAGGAAAAAACATCCAATAGCAGTTCTTGCTTCTGGTAAGAATGTTCTCATCTGTCTTCCTTTATTAGAAACACACACTCATTATTGTAACTACTGGAATGTGCTTCAAAGGAGAGGAAGATGGATAATCTAAATGCATGATAGTCCATGAGGGGCAACAGTGAGGAATTAGAGTTTACACGGAGGATGAATGAACTCACAAGCCCTGTTTCATTTCACAGGGGAGAGGCAAACAGAAAGAAGGAGACAGAGAGACACAGGGACAGACTTGCTGAGAGAAAGGAAGAGTAAGATACAGGTGAGAAAGGCAAAGACAGAAACACAGATACAGAAGGGGGAAAGCTACAGAGGAAGAAAGTGAAGGTAGGAGATCCAGAAAACCTTATCATTTAAGAGTCTGAAGCACCTTCTTCCTCAATCCATCTTTCAACATGGTTCCCATCAAATCGACCCAGATCTCCACTCCAGATCCCAGAATGTTTCCCTCCAGTGGATGGTGTCCAGATGCTCCAGTAGGGATGAGAACAAACACATGGAAGCATCAGCATAAATGAGGCAAAACTAATGCATTCTTACTCCGTCTGTGGATGGTCAAGTCACTAGCCATGGCTCTATCAAGACCTGGGTCTGCTCTGACACTGATGTAGAAGCCACAGTAAGTTCTCAGGCAGGATGTGAGTGCAGCCAGTCACTCCAGGAAGCACTGTTGGGACCAGATTAAGGGAATTAAGGAGCCAACCCAATATAGGTCCTTACTGAGCAGGGAAGGCAACACTCCTGGGGACCCCAGGAGATAGCACAGACTTCTTCCTTACCCCAAGTGACAGGAAAGAGAGCTATCATCTTTATCTGTCTTCACCTGTGTGTCTTGGGTTGATGACTGCTCCTTATTACCAAGCCCCATTCTGCCCCAAGTGGCCCTCACCCTACATTTAGCAGGACACTAAGGAAGTCTGCAACAAGGATCGTCATGAAATTGTGCACACAAATCATAATTTCCTACTGTCAAGGGTAATGCTTCACATACCTGTCTGTGTACCACAAGATATCCATTCACACAGTTTAACAGAAGAGGAAAATGCTATCTTGTTGGACACATCTTCACTCAGTTAACATTTAGCATTAAATGTGTCATCCACTACTGAACAGGTGCAGCATAAATAAATGGGAAGGAAAGACACCAGAACAATTTAAACTGCTTGACACAGTGTGGAGAGGCAAGGCTTTGGGGTGAGGTAGATCTGGCTTGGACACCTGGGTCTGTTTCTTATTAGCTGTTTGACTTTGGGAAAGCCTACTCCTTCATTCTTATCTGAAAGCCACATGCAGGTTATACTTATTTTGAAGTGGCAATAAGTTAAAGTCTATACCTGATCAGCCCAGCACCTGGCCCAGCTTAAGACTTCTCAGTCATCATCTCCTCTATGCACGGACATATTTGTTAGAGATCAATTTGTGTATGAAATGCTTATCAGCAAGAGAAATAAATCTTCATTTTCCAAGAGGAGGTCAAATATCTCTCCAAACAAATGTTATTCCTGTGATACTCAGAGCTAGGGGAAACACAAAAGGGCATAGACTTAAGATCCAGTTCCTGAATTCAAAGTGTTTATCTTGCAGTTGATACAATGGTTTGCAGGGATATCTGGTCAGTGGTGTCAAATGAATCATGGATGGTGACATATTAATTGTCATCCATCCAGTGTGGAAAGAATAAGATCTGGGAGGATTTGAAGAATTAGAGTAAAGAGTTGCTTCAGTTAGGGAGTGTTAGAGAGAGAGGACTCACTTCAGTGATTCTTCTCTCTTTCTTTCTTTCTTTCTTTCTTCTTTTCTCCCTCCTCCTCCTTCATCTTCTTCTTTCTTTCTTTCTTCCTTTCTTTCATCCTTCCTTCCTTTCCTTATTTCTTTTCTTCTCTCTCTCCTACTTTCCTCCCTGCTTTCGTGTTTTCCTCCCTTCCTCTTCCTTCCTGCCTTCCTTCTCTTTCTTCTTCTCCTCCTGCTTCTCTGCTTCCTCTTCCTCCTCCTTTTTTTATAGTACTGGGGTTTAAAATCAGGGCCTTCACCTTGAGCCACTCCAACAGCCCTGTATTTATGATGGCCCCTTCTCAGTATGGGTGGAAGCCTTCCCCACTCAGAATGAGAAACCCCAAGAGGTGGCCAGGAATGTTAAAGGAAATCAACCCTTGATTTAGAATACCTGTGTCTAATGAGGCAGATAATGGGCTAGCCTTTGTGGCTGAGATGGTACAGTTGATGGCTAAGGGATTAGGAAAAACTTGGAAGTTGCACACAGCCTACCATCCCTAGAGCTCAGGGAAATTATACTGTAAGAACAGCACTCTAAAATTGCAATTGGGAATAATATGCCAGAAGACCCACCTACAAAGGGATCAATTAATGCCCATAGCCTTGATCAGGATTAGATCAAGCCACATCAAAAAGATGGGCTTTTCCCATTTTGAAATTCTTTTTTTGTGTCCTCCCCATTTAGTCAAGGGCCTCCAAGGGGACCTTAAGGAAACAGGTGACTTCACCCTAAGATAGCAGATACAGTTCCTTGGGATGACTCTCTCAAAAATCAATGACTGTGTAAGAGACTCTGTTTGCCTGAAAACTTCCATGCACCCTTATAAGCCAGGGGATGCTGTTTGGGGTAAAGGAATGGGACGCTCAACCACTAAAGCCCCACTGGAGGGACCCTTTTGTTGTTTATTCCATCCCCACCGCAGTTAACGTGGCAGAGACTGTTATCTGGATCCACAAGAGCCCAGTGAAGCCAGCTTCCCTCAAATGGGATGCATCCCTGACCCAGTCTCACTGTGAAAGATCACCCTTCAGAGTACCTGCACCTTCCCCTTCTAGGACTCTGCTTCCCAGGAGACAACAGGAGACCACAGATAACAAGACATAAGCCCTGCTCTAGTCACCATGGAAGCTGAGTAGTCTACACACAGCAGAAGCTTGAGGAGTTACCAATCTCAACTTTGAGGATGAGCCCTTCCATGTATTTTTCTTGCTAATCTTGGTGAGCTCTCTACATGGGGACCCCCAGGCTTTGGACTGTGACACATGTATGCATACTACCCAAGCAGGGCATACTATTACTAAAACCATGGTTTTCCATAATTATTATTCCTGTGCAGGCACCATTGCTGCCAACTACTCAGTGTGCTTTCATGATGGTCAGTATATCTGTTTTAACCCCATCTATCACTCCCAGGAGCAATGGATAGATGTCAAAGCTTCACCAGTACTGGGAAGCTTGTTAATTGCACCTGGGTAAATAACCCCAACAAACCTGTGTCCATATGCTTTGATGTGTGTGCCACAATACTTGAAAACATCAGGCCTTGGGGAAACTGTGGGGTTCTAGACTGGGAAGGACCTATAGGTTAAATGACAAGTATGTACAGTATATAACCCAGAAGATGACAGTGGGACATCCAGTTGTGTGTACTATGAATAACTCTACTGCTCTTTTTGGGGTTGTGAAAGGTAGGCAACTTGGCTTGAAGGAGACATCCATCCCTGACATGGAACTACTGCTTTTTTACAAAAAAGGGAAGCAAACCCCTACTGCACTCTTGGTGCCTTGTTTCTTCTTGCTCTGCCACAGACAAGGTGAAAAATTAGGAGTCACCACATATGAGGAAAGGATAAACAGGAAAAAGCGAGATGCCCTACAAATAGGGGACTGGAAGGACGATGAGTCACCACCAGAGTAGTTCATTCAATATTATGATCCTGCTACATGGGCAGAAGATGTCTCCTGGGGCTATCAGAACCCAATCTATATGCTCAACCACATCATTTGGCTTTGGTCAGTGGTTGAAATTATAACTAATGAAACAGTTAAAACTCTCAACATATTAGCCAAACAACAAACTAAAATATGCAATGCCATCTACCAAAAGTGTTTGGCTTTGGACTACTTGCTACCCTCGGAGGGTGGAGTATGTGGAAAGTTCAATCTGAGTAACTGCTGATTACAGATTGATGATGAAGGAAAGGTAACTGAAGAGATTACCAACAAGATGAAGAAGATTGGCCATGTCCCTGTGCAGACCTGGAAGGGATGGAGTCCCAATGACCTGTTTGGAGTCTGATTCTCAAATCTAGGTTGGTTCAAGACCTTAATAGAGGCAACATTGCTTGTCTTAGGACCATGCCTGATATTACCATGTTAATTCCCCTGGTACTGTGGACTTTCAGGAGAATTGTAGAAGCCACTATAGAAAGAAAGACAGCTGCTCCTATAATGGCACTATGGAAATATAAACCCCTAGATCCAGATGATGCTCTTTGACCCAAAAGTGAGTCCAAGCATCAAATGGAGGATAGAGTTGGTGAATGTTAACTGGAGACCAGAGAAGGGTCACTTCTTCCCAGAGGTTAAAGCAGCTAATGAAAGAGCAAGTTACTATGAATGGGGCAAGCTGTATGCCACCCATTTCTGTAACCTGCTGTCAATGGTATATAAGGAATGCCCCGTTATTCTTGGGACTCAGACTTTGTACTCAAGTCCACTGAGTTCCTGCCGGTTTGCTCAATAAAATTGCTTCCCAAAAGCTTGGGTGCCCCATCTCTCTGTCTTTGCCATCCTCTGACAGTGCCTGATTGGCAGAAGCCACTTATCTTGTCATTGTGGGATAGCTACAAAGGAGGTTGGTATTCCACACTTATGTAATGGGAGACAGATTCTGCCACAATTGAGACAAGTGGGCTTTAAGGATAGGCCCCTGCAACCTCCACCAGTTACATCCTCCTACCTATTATTTCCTTTCTACACAAGATGTAAATGTTGGGCTTACAACTAGAATTCAGGGAGTTCGAATTCATTAAAATGAAGCAGGAAATAGGACATTGACTTCTGAGTACAAATGTTGTTCCAACTCTGTACATCAATCACCTTCTTCCCCTCAGTGTGAGCTCAGGTTCTGCAGCTGTGAAGGTGCAGGCATTTGATTAGGGCAGAGTCTGGTGAGGAACTAGGAAGAGGTTTTAAGAAAACAGCTTGGACATGTAGAAGCATAAAAACAGGCAAGTTTAGGCAAAGTCTCAGGCTCAGCCTGATGGTGCTGGGAGCTCTGGAGAATCACTTAGAGCTCATCCCTCCCAAAGAGGGCATTCCAATGTCTAAACTATCATGGAGGATTCAATGGCCACTGTTAGGATGTGATCTCCAAGCCACTTCTTGCAATGAGCTTTGCAATGCAATAGCCTAGTGGCAAAACTGCAGTGTTTCTACAAGTGCAGTTGTTAGTCAAAGCTGGAACACAGCACACAGCTGCTGTGGGAGAGGACCCAGGAGTTGCCATGGGACATTTCCATGTTCAGTAACCTGATGCACCAAGGAATTTGGCTGCTCTGTCTTACCACCTTTACCAGATGGCCCATCACCAGAATATAGTGTAAGTCCCCTTCCTCTAGCATGTCCTCCAAGAAACCAACTCCAGACACATAGTCACACAGAGAATGATGGACACAGATGCCATCACACTACTTTCTGTTTTATTAAGAATGAAGTTGAAGCATGAAAAAAATTACACCATGTATCAGCATGATGTAATTTTCTAAATGCTCTAGAAGATATAAGTGTAGTTTATAATGACAAAATTTTATGTAAAATGCAGACAGATGGTACAGTCCTGTAATCCCAGTACACAGAAGGCAGAGGCAGAATATTATGAGTTTGAGGACAGGCTGAGCTACAGGGAGACTCTATCTCAAAGAAACAAGGGTTGGGGATGTATAACAATGGTAGAGTTCTTGCCAAGCATGCATATGGCCCTGGGTTTGAACCTCGAAACTGTGGGGGGGGATAAGACGGTATTAAAGCCTATTAAATGAAAATATTTCTAAAATATGTAATACTCTTACTTTCTTACTCAAGTAAAGATTTTTGAGTATATTCAGTGCTTTTCTGAGAACATGAAACCATAACTACATATTTCAAGTGCTGTGCAGTATTATCATAGGGCAACATTCTCAGAGTCTATACAAATACTATGACATTCTGCTTCTTAAATTCACAGTGTTATTATTACTGCACTTGTTCATCCTTGAAGTGGTTTCTACCATTTTTTGGCATCTCTATACCCACCATTGTAAACATGTACTATTTTTGGTGACTTCTTTTGCTAGTATCTTGAGTAGATTGTTATAGACCTAAAATTAATTACTAATCTGTCTTTTTTTTCTTGAGATAGGGTCATGCTGTATGCTATGTGGTCCTGACTGGCCTGGAGTTTACTGTGTACTCCAGAATGGCCTGGAACTCATTCTTCCAACAGCTGCAATTGCAGGCAAATGCCACCAAACGTGGTACTCCTACTTTGTCCTTGAATTAGAGGTTGCCCTTACCTGAGCAAGGGACAATTTGATATGTAAACACCATCATAAACAATGCATGACACTCAAGCCAGCTTCCTGTCTCTACTCAGACCTCAATTCCTTCTGGTTTATGTTTCAATCTGAACTTTTAGACTTGAGAATTAAGTTTTAGACATGAGGATGCTGATACCAGATGTAATTTTTATACTGAGAACTGCAGTTGAGGCCCAAGACCTAGATCTTTGCCCAGAAATGAGATATTATTATTGGGATCAAGAAATTGGGCAGGAAAAAAGGATATTTATTCTATAATGTGATAGATCAGAAAGAAACAGCAAAGGCCATCAGTCCACAGTTCAACATATTGGATACAGAGCTCATCTGTCAAATTTTAAAAGTAAAAAGGACATTTATGAGGATTTCTGGGGCTTCAGTTAACAATATATTTTCAGTATCAACATTCTAATTCCATCACCTGTAAACAAAAAAGATGAAAAACTAACAAAGAAACTTTCATTCATTTGATAATACAGACCTGTCAGCTGGATCCTTTGTCATAAATCCAGCAGATTTGCTTTTTTATGTGTTTCTTTGTTTAGCACTGAGTGAAGCCCTTACTTAACAAAAATTGGGACCCACACAGGATGTGTGACCAGTAGTCTGAGGCTGGTCTATGTTGTCACAGTGCAATAAGCTATGGCCAGAAACGTCATCACAGTATATTGTGGGTATCTTGAAGACAGGACTCACCACCAAAGTGAGTGAGTATTCCTATGATGCAGTAGAGACAAAAATAAAAACAAAACAAAACCACAGCCACTTCTAGATTTACTTCAAAATTTCTCCTTTGGGTAGTTTCACAGTTCTCATGCTCAACACTTCTCTAATGTGTATTTTTCCTGATTAACTATGGGGTTTCCCTCTTTTTTTAACATTGACATGTACTGACAATCCTTCAAAAACATGGTTCTCAAAACTCATTAGGTCTGTGCAGCCCCTTAAGTGGCAATGCAGCATACATTTTACTTTTCTGATATGGCCTTCCTGAACAATATACTCACCCTTATATAAGAGTTTATAATGATTCAACCACTAGAATAGCAAATATAAGTAACAATACAGACATACCTCAATTTATTGTAGCTTGCTTAGTATGCTTTGTAGATACTGCATTTTTTACCATTTGAAATTTTGTGGCAACCCTGATCCACAATGTTTTCCAATACCATATATTCACTTCATACCACTCTGTCACATTCTGTTAACTCTTGCAATATTTCAAAATTTTACTATTAGTATATTTCTTATAGTGATTTGTGATCACTTTTTTTGTTTTGTTTTGGTTTTAGATAGGATCTAACTATATAGCCTATGCTAGCCTGGATCTTAGGACTGTCATAGTTGGAAAGAAGTCAATGCCTTGCATCAAATGAAAGGCTGACTCTTTTACTAGGAGATAATGCAGCTAGTCACTCTGACTTGAGGCCAATACTCCTTTACCATTCTAAAAATGATAAGACCCTTAAGTGCTACACCAATTATCTTTTTGCCTGTGTTCTATAACAGGTCTGACAAACCCTGGGTAAGAAAACAACTGTTTTCAGTATGGTTCACTGAATATTTTAAGCCCATTTTTGAGAGATACTACTTAGAAACAGATTGTTTTCAAAATATTATTTACTGGCAGGCACTAGGTCACCACACAGCACTAAAGAGATATACTAGGAGATTAATGCTGTTGACATCCATTCTGTAGTCCATGGATGAAAGAGTAATTTCAACTTAATATGTAAGAAATATGTTTTGTTAGGCTGCAGTTTTTATGAGCATTGATCTGGCTGGTGGATCAGGACAAAGTCAACTGAAAGCCATCTGTAAGTGATTCACCATTCTAGATACAATTAAGAATTTTCACCATGGGGAAAAAAAATTGGAGGTTTCTTAAAAATGTAAACATAGGTCTGCCATATGATCCAGCAATCCCACTCCTGTGGATATACTCAAAGGAATGCAACACAGGTTACTCCAAAGGCATCTGCACACCCATGTTTATTGCAGTGGTATTCACAATAGCCAAGTTATGGAAACAACCAAGATGCCCCACTACTGATGAATGGATCAAGAAAATGTGGTATTTTTACACAATGGAACTTTACTCAGCCATGAAGAAAAATGAAATCTTATGATTTGCAAGTAAGTGGATGGAACTGGAGAACATCATTCTGAGTGAGGTTAGCCTGGCTCAGAAGACCAAAAATCATATGCTCTCCCTCATATGCGGTCTTTAGATCTAGGGCAAATACAGCAATGTTGTAGGACTTGGGTTACATGAAAAGGGGAGAACATAAACTGGAGGTATGGGGTTAGATAGAAAACCCAAAACATGAAAGCATTTGATGTCCCCACTCCAGAGGAATTAATACAGAAAGCTTAAACCGACAGAGGTCAACATGAGAAGGGGATTAGGAACCAGTGTAAAGATCAGTTAGAGATGAATCAACCTGGGTTGTGACACATTTGTACATGAAAGCAGTGCTAGGAATCTCTCTGTATGGCTGTCCTCATCTCAACTAGCAAAACTGTTATGTCTTTCTTATTATTGTTTATTTCTAATCTTCAACAGAACTGGAGAAAAGCACAGAACAGGTTCTGCCAGGAATAGGGGTAGTGGGTGGGGGCGGGGGCAGGAGGGAGCAATGACCCAAACAATGTATGCACATGTGAATAAATGAATAATAAAAAAGGAAAATAAGGAAAAAAAAGAATTTTCACCATGGGGTGAAGGTGTAACTCAAGTGGTAAAGTGCTTGCCTTGAAAGCATGAGGACCCTGGGTTCAACTGCTAATACTGAAAAGCAAAAAGAACATACAAAATTCAAGGGGGGAGGTAAAATAGCAAGATTAACAGAAATGTGGGAGAAGTGAATTATAACTCACATGCATAAGTGGGAGGACAGGGGTCTAAGACCTCAGTGGAAGAAGTCATGACAGATGTGGTAGGAACAGCAGGAGACCTAGAATTAACAGGGGAGACTACAGATGAACTGAGACTGAATTATTGCAATTTTATGTTAAACCTTTTTCTTCATTTATTTTTAAAACATCATTCCTAGAGATAGTGCAATACCAACTTGAAGTGTAGAGTGAGTAGGGCAACCAGCATTCCACTTACCAGCTCTGTACTAAAACAAAATATTGTCCTCACATAAACATTGTAACAGGCATTAAACTGATAAAGAAAAGGCACAAAACTAATACAGCCAAAAGGCAAAAACCTGATCACCATAGAACAAGAAAAAATAAGAAGTTATTTCTTCTAGATTCTCAAGGAAGTGAATTCTTGGAACAGAATCTCCTGGTGAAGATGCTGTGAACACTGTTAGGGCAGCAGACAAGAGAGGATGAGATGTGCCATAAACTTAGCAGGTAAAATGGCAGCAGAGTTTGAGAAACTGACTCCAATTTTGAAAGATATTCTATGGTAGACAAAATGGTATTAAACAGTATCCTGTGCTATAGAGAAACCTTTCAGGAAAGACAAAATCAGTCAACGGGACAAATGTCATTGTTGTCTTATTTTAGGAAATTTCCACAGCCATCCCAACCTATTTACATAGTCTTTGGGGAACATCAGAAATGACAGGTGGTCCCAGCAATTGGATTACTTCGTAAATGTGAGAGAGTTTTGCCCGAATTTTGGGCACTGTCCAGCACCTCCATTCTACCTGACTACTGTTCAGGAAACCAGAGCAGTACACCAGATCCCTCCTCTCCTGTGTCCATCAGGAGGAGACTTGGGAACACAACATCTTTCTGCTCTTTATGTTGCTCTGAGAACCAGATATCAAAAAAGATGGCAGACTCCACTTGCCCAGATGTGTATGTGTGGTGTCAGCTCCCAGCTCCTATCTGCCTCAATCCCTCTTCCTTACCTTCTGAGACAAGTAACAACACAGAAGATGCTGAATGCACTCTTTTATTGAGCAGGGAAGAAGCTTCTGTGAGGGCTGTGCACAAGGGGAAGACAGAAACAGGGGAGAGGCATGTAAGTTACTCCTAGAGAAGCCATCTGACTGGTGTCCTGGTGTTGCTGGGCCAGGGCTCTCATCTGAACATTGGAGCAATACAAAGAAATCATGCTAATTAGGGGTTATTATCCTGGGACAAACTTTCAGGCACTGTGACAGCTATAATCTGCCATGGAGAATTTCTGCTCCCAGGGCTGACTGTGGACCTGGAAGTTGCATATTTCTCTCTGCAAAAAGGAAGAGAGAAGGACAGTCAGGATGGTTTAGAGTTCAAATGGATAGCACCTAGCGATGAGATGCCATGAATGAGGGTGAGAAATGATGCATGGGAGACTGTTGGTGCTCCCTGTCCCTGCTGAATCATGAGAAATTCAGTCCAATGCTGTAGTATCTGTTTATCACCCCTTCCATTACTTCAAGTCCACTAGGTGTTCTGTGTCCCTTTCTCCAGCTCAGGGAATATCATGACCTCCTTCCCAGCACAGACCTCGAAGGAGCAACTGTGCAAATATGCACAAGTTTTAGAGCAGCAGGCAAAGGACAGATGCTAATTGCCTCCAAGCTTCTTCTCCTTCAACACCTGAGGCAGAGGTAAGAGGAGGGTATGGGAAACATACCTGAAAGTTGAGTGGGGACAAGTAGCAAGGGGAGTCCTACTGTTGCCAGTTCCATGATATCACAAGAATCTGCCCCATCAAGAGAAAGGTTGAGACAATGGTGGCCCATGAGGGTTTTGGCCACCTAGATGCCTATGATCTCTTCAGTGTGAGTCTGGAAAGGGGGATAGACTGGAATTAATCTGAGCCTCTTCTCCCTCCTAGTATCCCCTGGAAGCCACCTCCTTCACTCCAGCAGACAGTGTCCCAACCATGGGAGACATTCTGTGTGTATCTATAATGAACCCCAACTGTCTCCCCACGTGTACACACATTCACCTCCCCACACGTGTGCACACCTGCACTTATCCACATGTACCAAAACACTTGCACATTTACTCTCTTCACATATGCACATAAGCAAACAGGCACACACACCCATCTCCTTCATAATTTTCCCATGGACCATATCAGCTCATAACTTCTGCTGATCTAGCTGCTCACTGAGGGGACAGTCAGACAGGTCAGCCTGGGACTTGGTACATGTAGTTTGACCTAGCTCAATTTTCATGTAGTAGAGTGTTTTTCATCCATGACCTACAGTGAAAAGAGTAGGATTCACTTACAACACTGTGGTCAAGTTCACATGCATGCATTTAGTTTACATGACAGAGATAATGAGTGACTCAGGTTCATGTCTGCATTCCTGAGAAGACAGAACTGTCACCCATGTAGCCCAAAACTGTCCCTTTAGAAAGACTGGCCACAGGTTCCCTTCCAACTTCCTTCCTTCTTAGCAAATCTGACAAGATGTCTCTGGATGCCATGTAAGAAGAGAAGCAGGAAAATAGAATGCCAAAGCCAGGGACTAACACCCTTCACTGGACTCAGGAAGACACAGCTCAGGGACCCACCAGAGTGGAGGCAGATAAAGAGCTCCCTGTTCCAGGAAAGCAGGGCTGTTCTGAGAAAAAAGTCAGGGATCTAGGTCCAAATGCATAACTACAAAATTCTGGTGACTGTGGCTGAGGCAGGCACACTGTCCCATTGTAGGAAGGCTGTGATATGATGATTAAACTCCTGTCCCCAGCATACAGCCCATAGAGAACCAATTCTCTCCATTTACACAGACTGAGTATTCCCTCGTTCCACAGCAGGATGTGGCATGCTTCACACACTTGGGCGTTTCATTCCAGTAAGGAAATTTTCTCTTTGAAATGATTGTTGATTGGTCTATTTCTCAAGTGTGCTACACACCTGAAGGAATAGAATTTAACCCTTTTTCTGCACAGGGTATCCCAGACCCAGCTTTTCAGAAATGTGGACATGCACAGCATGAGTGATGTAACCAGGGTTTTATACCTTGCTGCATAGAACCAGGAACAAAAGGTACCGATTTTCCATCGGTAAAGCAAGCCTCATGGACCCAATGGCATACAATATCCTATGCTTCCATCCAAGTTAGGGTCACACTTGGGGTGCACAGGAAGTGTATGACATGTCTAAGGAGTATGACTAAAGAAATTTTCATGGGCTTTTCCCTGGCCAGACCATCTAAGACCTGGAAGTGTGGCACAGTGACTGAACCCTGGACTTGAAGGTGCAGCTACTGTCTATGTATAGTTTTAAATCTTCCAATAGACATAATCAAAAACTAAAATGAAGCATGTGAAAAAATTTTAATAATGATTTATTTAACCCAATATGTCAAATGTCACTTCAACATATAGGAACAATTCTCAACCTGATAGTTTATATTCTTTGTATGTATGTACTAAGTCTGGAATCCTGTGCTCATTTGTAGCATTTCAGGTAGATGTGCACTAGACTGGCTCTCTTTTCAGCACCCCGATGCCACATATAGTGGAGGCTGTGCACTGCATAGACCTGATTCAGGATGTGTACTACTAGAAGGTCCTGCACCTGTGATCGCTCAGCCATGAGTCTAGCCTTGGGGTCCACAGCAGTACAAATGGGGATTGGGCTCTCACCAAGACTCAGCACAGCTTTCCTTAGGTTTCATAATTGCAAGAAATTGCTAAGGAGTACATAATTTTATCAAACAGACTTTAATAAGAATTGCTGTTGAAATGGTGCTGAAAAGCTTGAAGGAGACAGGAAAGATAGGCTAGCCAGCCACAGTCAGGACCATGCCAACACTGACACTGAACATTGGTTACTTCTCTTAGAAACTCAACCAGACATTTCCAGACACTTCATTGGAGCTGCCCTGTCTACCACCATCAATAAAATGGATTCCTAGTGAACTTTGCACTTTACATTATCAGTTTACTATAACTTGAGGGCAGGTGCCCAATTGGCAGAGGCCATGTGACTTTTGACTGTGGGATAGCTCAAAAGGAGGCTGGGATTCCCCACCTATGTAATGGGAGCCAGATTCAGGCTCAATTGACACAGGTGGGCTATAAGGTGAGGCCCCTGCAACCTCCACCAGTTATCTCCTCCAATCTTTTCTTTCCTTTCTAGAGAAGATAAAAATAATGGTTTAAGACTAATCATCAGGGAGTTTGAATTCATTTAAATGAAGCAGGAAATAGGACTTTGACATTTGAGTATAAATGTGGATCCAACTCTATGCATCAATCCTCCGGACCCAGTGTGAGCTCAGGTACTTCAGGTGAAGTTGTGAAAGTAAATATTGGTCTGCAGTCATTTGATTAGGGCAGAGCCCTGTGATGATCCAGGAAGAGATGGTGAGAAGCAAGAAAGAAAGTAGAAGTACAGTAACATGCAAGGTCAGGCAGAGTCTCAGGCTCAGCCTGATGAGCTCTGGAGCATCACTTAGCAAGGAAAGGCTTTACCACATCTGCACTGTCACACAGTGACCAATGGCCACCTCTGGTAAATGATCTCCAAGCCCCTACTGCCACTGAGCTCTTGCCATGTAGTAGCCTGATGGCAAATCTCCGAGTCTGCTACAAGTGTAGTTGTTACAATCAAACTTTGGACAAAGCACATGGCACCTGTGAGAGAGGTCCCAGGAATTACCCTGGGACATTTCTACATTCAGTCTGCTGCACCAGAAGACTTTGACTCTTCTGAGTGACTACCATTACAAGATGATCCACCATCGGAATACAAAGTAAGCCCACTTCCATTAGCTTGTCCTACAAGGACCCACTCCAGCCACATAGTAACCCAGAGAACTATGGACACCAAATGCCATCAGTCTAGTTTCTGTTCTATTAAGATTGAAGTTGAAGCAGTAAAAATTGTACCCAGTTTCAGCAGTGAACTAAGCACTCTAAAAGGCATAAGAATAATTTTTAATGGCAAAACTGTATGTAAAATGCAGACATGGTGGTACAGGCCCAAAATCCCAGAACTGAGAAAGTAGAAAAAGGGTCACAAGACTGAGGCAAAGCTGAGCTACTAGGGAGACTCTTTCTCAAAAAAACAAGGTCTGGAGATGTAGCTCAGTGGTAGATGGTATGCATGTGGCTCTGGGTTGAAATCTCACCACTGTTTGGGAAAATGAGAAAGAAAAACGAAGACTACATTTAGGCTATTAACAAAAAATTGTTTCTAAAATATGTAATACACACATTTTCTTACTCAACTACAGTTTTCTGAGTACATACACTCAATGCTTTCCTGAGAACTTGAGACCATAACTATACACATCATAGTATTATCATAGGACAACACACTTAGAGTCTAAAGAAACAAGAAGGTACTGCATCTTGGACTCACAGTCATACTGTTTCTGCACTTGTTCATTCTTGAAGTGGTTTCTACCATTTTCTAGTTTCTCCACATCCTGCATGATCAACACATGTTGCCAGTGGTGCCTTCCTTTGCTGTTAGCTTCAAGCTAATGTTCTAAGAACTATGATAAATTGCTAATCTGTCTTTTTTTTTTGAGACAGGTTCTTGCTATTTGCTCTATGGTCTAGAATGGCTTGGAGCTTTGCTGTGTATCCCAGGATGGCCTCAAACTCAACCTTCGAACTGCTGGTATTACAGTCATATATACCATTCAGAGTTCTACTCTGTCTTTGAATTAGAAGTTGCCCCTATTGAGCAAGGGACAACCTGATGGGTAAACTGTATCATCAGCAATGCATGACATTCAAGCCTGCTTCTTACCTCTGCTCAGACTTTATGTCCTCCTGGGCTATGCTTCAGTCTGAAGGTTTAGACTTGAGCATTGAGTTTTAGACAGGAGGATGCTGATGCCAGATATAATTTTTATACTGAGAACTACAGTAAATGCCCAAGACCTAGATCTTCCCCAAGTTGACGAGATCTTATTATTCAGTTCAATAAATTGGATGGGAAAAGAAGGATATTTATTCTATAATGTGGTAAATGAAAAAGAAACAGGAAAGGTCATAAATCCACAGATCAACATACTAGAAACAAAGCTCATCTGTCAACTTTTCAAACTTAAAATCAGTTTTATGAGGGTTTCTGGGGATTCAGGTAACAATATATTTTCAGTGTCTAAATTCAAATTCCACCTCTTGACAACAAAATATATGAAAAAGCAAGGAAGATCTTGCTGAACTTTAAAATTCAGCTTCTTCATTTAATCTATATGACAGACCTGTCAGCTGGATCATCTGCCATGAATCTAGCAGATTTGTTTATGTGTTTCTTTGTGTAGCACTGAGTGTAGCATTTACTTGACAAGAATTGAAGTGCCTGCAGGATGTGTGCCCAGCAATATGAGACTGGTCTGTGTCATCACAGTCCAATGAAATATGGCCAGAAACATCATCACAGGATATTGTGGGTTTCCTGAAGATAGGACTCATCACCAAAGTGTGCTATTGCTTTTCTCTGATGAAGCAGACACACAATAAAACAAAACAAAACCACAGCTACTTCTGGATTTGCTACAGAATTTCTTCTCTGGGTGGTTTCATAGCTCTCATTTTACATACTTTACTAATGTGTATTTTTCCTGATTTGCTCTCAGATTTCCCTCTCATTTTTAACATTGACATGTTACTCACAACACTTTAAATCATGGTTTTCAAAACACATTAGGCTGGTTCAGCCCATTAATGGAAATACAGCATTTTACTCTTCTGACATGACCTTCCTGCGCAACATAATCGCCCTTAGATGGGAGATTTATAAAGATTCTATCACAAGAATATCAAAGACAAGAAACCACACAGGCATACCTCATTTTTTTGTAGCTTCTTAGCATGCTTTGCAGATAATGCATTTTTTATCAATGGAAAGTTTGTGGCAACCCTGCATCTAGGTCTTCTATCCCCACGATTTTTTTTTTTTTTGCAAGACAAGTATTTTTATTTTTATTTTTGGGGGGTTGGGTATTTTCTCTTATTGTTTTATTATTCATATGTGCATACAAGGCTTGGGTCATTTCTCCCCCCTGCCCCCACCCCCTCCCTTACCACCCACTCCGCCCCCTCCCTCTCCCCCCCACCCCCTCAATACCCAGCAGAAACTATTTTGCCCTTATCTCTAATTCTGGAAACAGCCAGGGCATCTTGGCTGTTTCCATAACTTGGCTACTGTGAATAGTGCCGCAGTAAACATGGGTGTGCAGGTGCCTCTGGAGTAACCTGTGTCACAGTCTTTTGGGTATATCCCCAAGAGTGGTATTGCTGGATCAAATGGTAGATCAATTTCTAGCTTTTTAAGTAGCCTCCAAATTTTTTTTCCAGAGTGGTTGTACTAGTTTACATTCCCACCAACAGTGTAAGAGGGTTCTTTTTCCCCACATCCTCACCAACACCTGTTGTTGGTGGTGTTGCTAATGATGGCTATTCTAACAGGGGTGAGGTGGAATCTCACCTCTATTAAGGAAATTTGCATTTCCTTTATTGCTAGAGATGGTGAGCATTTTTTCATGTGTTTTTTGGCCATTTAAATTTCTTCTTTTGAGAAAGTTCTTTTTAGTTCACTTGCCCATTTCATTATTGGTTCATTAGTTTTGGGAGAATTTAGTTTTTTAAGTTCCCTATATATTCTGGTTATCAGTCCTTTGTCTGATATGTAGCTGGCAAATATTTTCTCCCACTCTGTGGTGTTCTCTTCAGTTTAGAGACCATTTCTTTTGATGAACAGAAGCTTTTTAGTATTATGAGGTCCCATTTATCTATGCCATCTCTTAGTTGCTGTGCTGCTGGGGTTTCGTTGAGAATGTTCTTACCTATACCTACCAACTCCAGCGTATTTCCTACTCTTTCCTGTATCGACTTTAGAGTTTGTGGATTTGTGGTCTGATATTAAGATCCTTGATCCATTTTGAGTTAATATTGGCATAGGGTGATATACATGGATCTAGTTTCAGTTTTTTGCAGACTGCTAACCAGTTTTCCCAGCAGTTTTTGTTGAAGAGGCTGCTATTTCTCCATCATATATTTTTAGCTCCTTTGTCAAAGATAAGTTGCTTATAGTTGTCTGGCTTCATATCTGGGTCCTCTATACTGTTTCACTGGTCTTCATGTCTGTTTTTGTACCAGTACCATGTTGTTTTTATTGTTACTGCTTTGTAATATAGTTTGAAGTCAGGTATCGTGATACCTCCCGCATTGTGCTTTTGACTGAGTATTGCCTTGGCTATTCGTGGCCTCTTGTGTTTCCATATAAATTTCACGGTAGATTTTCAATCTCATTAATGAATGTTATTGGAATTTTGATGGGAATTGCATTAAACATGTAGATTACTTTAGGGAGTATCGATATTTTTACTATGTTGATTCTACCAAACCATGAGCATGGGAGATCTCTCCACTTTCTATATTCTTCCTCAATCTCTTTCTTCAGAAGTTTATAGTTTTCCTTATAGAGAGCATTCACAACTTTTGTTAGGTTTACACCTAGGTATTTGATTTTTTTTGAGGCTATTGTAAATGGAATTGTTTTCATACATTCTTTTTCAGTTTGCTCATTGTTAGTGTACAGAAATGCTGATGATTTTTCTATGTTGATTTTTATCCTGCTACCTTGCTGTAGCTATTGATGATGTCTAGAAGTTTCTGAGTAGAGTTTTTGGGGTCTTTAAGGTATAGGATCATGTCGTCTGCAAATAGGGATATTTTGACAGTTTCTTTACCTATTTGTATTTCTTTTATTCCTTCTTCTTGCCTAATTGCTCCGGCTAAGAATTCCAGTACTATGTTGAATAGGGGTAGAGATAGTGGGCATCCTTGTCTGGTCCCTGATTTTACAGGGAATGGTTTCAGTTTTTCTCCGTTAAATATAATGCTGGCTGTAGGTTTGTCATATATAGCTTTTATAATGTTCAGGTACTTTCCTTCTATTCCTAGTTTTCTTAGAGCTTTTATCATGAAATGGTGTTGGATCTTATCAAAGGCTTTTTCTGCATCTATTGAGATGATCAAGTGGTTTTTGTCTTTGCTTCTGTTAATGTGGTTTATTATGTTTATTGATATTCATATGTTGAACCACCCCTGCTTTCCTGGGATGAAGCCTACATGGTCATGGTGAATAATCTTTTTGATGTGTTGTTGAATTCGGTTTGCCATTATTTTATTGAGGATTTTTGTATCAATATTCATTAAGGAGATTGGCCTACAGTTCTCCTTTTTGGAGGTGTCTTTGCCTGGTTTTGGGATAAGTGTAAAACTGGCTTCATAAAATGTGTTTAGCAGTTTTCCTTCCCTTTCTATTTCATGGAACAATTTAAGGAGGGTTGGTATCAGTTCTTCTTTAAAGGTCTGATAGAATTCAGCAAAGAATCCATCAGGTCCTGGACTTTTGTTTTTGGGGAGACTCTTGATTGCTGCTTCAATATCATTTGGTGGTATAGATCTATTCAGATTATAATTTCCTCTTGGTTCAGTTTTGGATGATCATATGTATCTAGAAATCTGTCCATTTCTTTAAGATTTTCAAATTTATTTCAATATAAGTTCTTGAAGTAGTCTCTGATGATTTCCTGGACTTCTGTGGTGTTTGTTGTTTTCTCCCCTTTTGCATTCCTGATTCTACTTATTTGGGTTTTTTCTCTCCTCATTTTAGTCAGGTTTGCAAGGGGTCTGTCGATCTTGTTTATTTTTTCAAAGAACCAACTTTTTGTTTCATTAATTCTTTGTATGGTTTTTTTGGTTTCTATTTCATTGATTTCAGCTCTTATTTTTATTATTTCTCTCCTTCCATTTGTTTTGGGATTTGCTTGTTCTTGTTTTTCTAGGAGTTTGAGATGTATCATTAGGTCATTGATTTGGGATCTTTCAGTCTTTTTAATATATGCACTCATGTCTAGAAACTTTCCTCTCAGGACTACCTTTGCTGTGTCCCATAGGTTCCAGGAGGTTGTGTTTTCATTTTCATTGACTTCCAGGAACTTTTTAATTTCCTCTCTTATTTCATCAATGATCCATTCTTCATTAAGTAATGAGTTATTTAGTTTCCAGCTGTTTGCATGTTTTTTGTCTTTACTTTTGTTGTTGAGTTCTACTTTTACTGCATTGTGATCAGATAGTATGCACGGTAAAATTTCTATTTTCTTATATTTGCTGAGGCTTGCTTTGTGCCCTAAGATGTGATCTATTTTGGAGAAGGTTCCATGGGCTGCTGAGAAGAATGTATATTGTGTAAAAGTTGGATGAAATGTTCTGTAGACATCAGGTAGGTCCATTTGATCTATTGTATATTTTAGACTTGGATTTCTTTGTTTATTTTTTGTTTGGATGACCTATCCTTTGATGATAATGGGGTGTTAAAGTCTCCCATCACCACTGTGTTGGAGTTTATATATGCTTTTAGGTCTTTCAGGGTATGTTTGATGAAATTGGGCGCATTGACATTGGGTGCATACAGGTTGATGATTATTATTTCCTTTTGGTCTATTTCCCCTTTTATTAGTATGGAATGTCCTTCTTTATCTCGTTTGATCAATGTAGGTTTGAAGTCTACTTTGTCAGAGACAAGTATTGCTAGTAATGCTACTCCTGCCTGTTTTCGGGGGCCATTGGCTTGGTAAATCTTCTTCCAACCTTTCATCCTAAGCCTATGCTTATTTCTGTCAGTGAGATGGGTCTCCTGTAAGCAACAAATTATTGAATCTTCCTTTTCAATCCATTTCATCAAGCGGTGCCTTTTGATGGGTGAATTAAGTCTGTTAACATTAAGCATTAGTACTGATAGGTATGTGGTGATTCCTGTCATTTAGTTGTCTTAGTTGTTTAAAGATTTGGTTCTATGTACCTAAGTTGAGGTTACTCTCTACTGTCTTGCTTTTTCTTTTCCTGTGGTTTGGTGCTGCCTGTCTTTTCATGGTTAAGTTGGGTTTCACTTTCTGTGTGCAGAATCTTTTGTAATGGTGGCTTTGTAGTCACATATTGTTTTAGTTTCTGCTTATCATGGAAGACTTTTATTGCTCCATCTATTTTGAATGATAGTTTTGCTGGGTATAGTATCCTGGGGTTGAAGTTATTTTCATTCAGTGTCCGGAAGATCTCACCCCACGCTCTTCTTGCTTTTAATGTTTCTGTTGAGAAGTCTGTTGTGATTTTGATGGGTTTACCTTTGTATGTTATTTCTTTTTTCTCTCTTACAGCCTTCAATATTCTTTCCCTAGTTTCTGAACTTGTTGTTTTAATGATGATATATCATGGGGTAGTTCTATTTTGATGTGGTCTGTTTCTTGTCCTGGTGCCTCTTGCATCTGTATGCGAATATCTTTCTCTAGATTTGGGAAAGTTTCTGTTATTATTTTGTTGACTATATTACGCATTCCCTTTGCTTGCACCTCTTCTCCTTCTTCGATGCCCATGATTCTCAAGTTCGGTCTTTTGATGGAGTCAGTGATTTCTTGCATTTTCTTTTCACAGGTCTTGAGTTGTTTAATTAATATTTCTTCGGTTTTTCCTTTAATTACCATTTCATCTTCAAGTTCTGAGATTCTATCTTCTGTTTGTTCTATTCTGCTGGATTGGCCTTCTGTTTTGTTTTCCTATTCTGTTTCATTCTTTGTTCTGAGGTTTTCCATGTTCTGGGTGGTTTCCTCTTTGATGTTGTCTATTTTTTTCCTGAGTTCATTTATCTGTTTATTAATCATGTTCTCTGTTTCACTTTGGTGTTTATACAGTGCTTCTATAGTTTGTTTTATTTGTTCTTGTGCTTTTTCAAATTCTTATTTTTGTTGTCTTGGAATTTTTTGAGTGTGTCCTGTACATTTTGGTTGACCAGATCTAGTATCATCTCTATAAAATTCTCATTGAGTACCTGTAGTATGTCTTCTTTTAAATTATTCTTGTGGGCTTCATTGGGTTCTTTTGCATAGTTTATCTTCATTTTGTTGTAGTCTGGATCTGAGTATCTGTTTTCTTCATTTCCCTCTGGCTCCTGTTGTAATTTTTTTCTGTGGGGAAACTGGTTTCCCTGTTTTTTCTGTCTTCCCATCATTGTCCTTGGTGTTGGTACTGTCCCTGTACTGTGTGCAATTAAGTATTTTCTAGCTTGCAATAATAGCAATGGTAACATATAGGATGGAAGGGTGAGAGGAGATGGAAAGCAAGAAGTTAAAGGAAAAGGGAAAAACAAATAAACAGACAAGTAGGAAAAAAAAAACAAGGAATCAAACAAAAAAGTTTCAAAGATATAAACAAGGAGCGTTAGTGTACTAATCGAAAGTAAGCTGAACAGGCATTAGAGAGAGATGTTTGAAAATAAAAAATAAAAAGAATAAAGATAAGAATAAAAATAAAATATAAGTAAATGAAAGAAATATGTATATATATATATATGTATATATATATATACATAAATATATATATAAAAAACAAAAATAAAAATAAAAAAACCCTCCAAGTTCAAATGCAATGAATTTTCAGTCTTAATAATTTTGGTGTCCGTCTCAGTCTCAAATCCTGGAGCTGGTGCTCAGATGTTGTTCTGTAGTTGTCTCATCAAAGGGGACGCATAAAGTAGAACAAAACTTGTCCGCGTCTTCCTAAGCTGTCTGGGCGCAGGTGGCTGGTGGCCCGAGGGCCCTCCTGATTTCTCCGTTTAACGTGAAGTGGGGATTCTCTGCACTGGCTGGAGGTGTGGAGGGGTCAAAGTTTTGCCTCTTCTCTGTGGTTTTTGCCTGCAAGGTGTGTCTCCAGTGTCTCTCCAAGATTTCACTATAGGAGGCATGCTTTCTGCTTCCTCCCTCTAGCTGCCATCTTGGAATCCACCCCATGATGTTTTCCAATGCTATATGGTCATTTCATGCTTTTATGTTACTTGTTAATTCTTGCAATATTTCAAACTTTTTAGTATTTCTTATGGTGATTTGTGATCATTTTTTGTTTTGTTGTTTTGTATATAGACCAGGTTGGCCTTGAACTCCTCATGCTCCTGCCACAGGTTTCTATGTGCTGGGATTATGGGCCAGTATGATCAGGCCCACCTAGGCTGTGATCAGTAACCTTGGATCTTATATATTTTAATTCTTTGAGGAGTATCATGAACATACCCAAATAGGACTATGAACTCAAAAATGTTGTGTGAGTTCTCACTGCTGTCAAAATCTGTCTCTCCCCCCACATCTGTCTCCCTCCTGTTAAGCCTCTCTATTCCCTGATGAACAATAATCTTGAAATTAGACCAATTGCTAGACCTTCAGTGCCTTGAAGTGTTCAAGTGGAAGAAAGGGTAGTATATCTCTCACTTCAAATCAAAAGCAAGAAACACTCAATGAACAAGTCATGTCAAAACACAGAGAGACCAGAAGCTGGGTCTCTGGTACCAGTAAATCAAGTTGTAAATGCAAAAGAAAAGATCTTGAAGAAAATTAAATATTCTCTTCAAGTGAACACACAAATGCTGGGAGAGCAAAACAGCCTATTAATGTTACAGAATAAGTTGGAGTGGTCTGGACAGAAGATCAAATCAATCACAGCACTCCCTTAGCCAAAGCAAAGCCCATACTCTCTTATAAACTATGAAAAGAGTGTGGGAAGAAAAGTTTGAATATAGCACAAGTTTGTTCATGAGATTTAAGGAGAGAAGTCATCTCTGTAATACAAAGGTGCAGTTGAAGCAGCAGACACTGAAATAGAATCCAGGACTCACCACCAAAGGTGCTCTTGTTTTCCTGTGATGAAACAGAGAGAATAGAAAACATAACAAAACCACAGCCTGTTCTGGATTTACTACAAAATTTCTCCTCTTGGTGGCTTTCATAGCTCTCATTCTACATACTTCTCTTGATTTGCTATCAGGTTTCCCTCCCGTTTTAACATTGACATGTTACTCACAATCATTTAAACACATGATTCTCAAAACTCATTAGGCCAATTCAGCCCCTTAGTTGAAATACTGCACACCTTTTACTCTTTCGACATGGCCTTCCGTGATAACATATTTGCCCTTATATGGGAGTTTTTTTAAATGATTCTATCACTAGAATATCAAAGATAAGGAACAACACAGGCAAACTTCATTGTATTGTCACTAGCTTAGTACACTTCATAGATAATGCATTTTTACAAATTAAAAGTTTGTGGCAACCCTGCATCAGCAATTCTATACACTATAGAACTCTGATCTGTTCCCTGTAACTCTGGAAAGTGGTACAAGGTCGAATTAATCTGAGCTACTTCCCTTCCAGAATTCCCATGGCAGCTGCTTCCTCCAGTATAGCAGGCAGCACTCCAGCCTTAGTAGGTTTTCTGTGTATCTATTCATCAACCAACACTCTCTTCCCACATGTACAGACACATTCACCTCCCCATACATGTGCACACATGCACCTGTCCACGTGTACCAAAACACCTGCACATTTACTCTCTTCATATATGCACATAACCAGAGAGGCTCATACACCTGCTGCTGCATGATACCTTTTGCTGATCTGGCTGCTCTGAGGGGCCAATCAGATAAGTTGGACTGGGATTTGGTATATGTGGTTCCACCTAGCTCAACTTTCAAATAGTAGAGTATTCCAGCTATGATCTAGAGTGAAAAGTGTGGGATTCATCTACAGCAATGTGATCAAGTTCACATGCTTGCACTTAAATTACTTTACAGAGTTAATGTGTGTTTAGGGTTCATGTCTGCATTCCTGAACTGACATAGCTATCACCAACAAAGCACACAACCATTACTGCAGAAGGGCTGGCTGTGTTCCATTGCAACTTTTTCCTTCTGAGCAACTCTAACAAGGCATCTCCTTCTGCCAAGTAAGAAGAGAAGCAAGAAAATAGAAGGCAGAATCAGGAACTAACACCATTCCCTAAACTCAGGAAAGGAAGACACAGCTCAGGCAGTCACCAGAGTGGAGGCAGATAAACAGCTACCTGTTCCAGGAAAGCAGGGCTGGACAGAGCAGAAAGCCAAGGCTCTGGGCCCTAGAACAGAACTACTAAAGTCTGCTGCCCATGTCTTAAAGGCATGCACAATGGGCAATTGTGGGAAGCTTGCAGTCTGATGATTAAACCCTAGCTTAATTTAGTCCCCAACATGCAGTCTATAGAGAAACCATTCCCTCCATTTACTCAAACTTACTATGCCCTCATTCCACAACAAGATGTGGGGTGCTTCACTCACATGGGTATTTCAGGCCAGTAAAGAAGTCTTCTCCTCCTTCAATGTGATTGTTGATAGAATTATTTTTCAAGTGGTCACAAAAACTGAGTGACTTACACTGAGATTAAAGAACAGGAATTAACCCTTTTTCTGCATAGGCAACCCAGACCCAAGATTTTCAGAATGGTGGACAAGCACAGGGTGAAGGACTGGGCCAGGGTTCTAGACCTTGCTTCCTGGAACCAGAATCAAAACATGCTGATTTCCCACCTGTAATGCGGGGCTGATGGACCCAATGGCCTGAATGACCTATGATTTCCTTCAAGTTAGTGTCACACTTGAGAGGTACAAGGGCTGGCAGAGACTATAGCATACAGGAAGTGTATGCCATGCCCAAGGGATGATGAAAGCTGATGGCTGCAGAATGAGACGTGGGGCAGATCTCTTCATCTGAATTTTGATCAGGAGACTCCAAGGAGCTCTCCTCATGGTAGTGCTGCACAACATTATTTTACTGTATTGCTATATACTGATCTGCATTGTGACTCTGGCCATCTGGTCTAAATGCCAGTCCTCCTTTAGGATCAAAGCTGGAAGTGGCAGCCTAGATTTCATGTCTCTTGGCAATCTACCCCTTCTCTGTTGAGGGTTCACTTCCCACTGACTGGCAGAGGTAAGGTTCTGGGTGGTCCTTTCTACCCAACAGGTACTCCAGTGCCAAGGGTCACTGACCACTCATTGCAAGGTGGTAACCCATGGAAGTTGCTCCCAGGGAACACTCCAGTGCTGCTGTGTAGAGGGAGCAATGTTCTTTCAGGACAGGTAGGTTGCTCCTGCTGTGAAGACTCCTGAAGGGGACATGCTCCTTGACCTGCATCTAATCTTGATGAAAAACTAGGTCAATCCAAACTCAGCAACATTTCTCGCAATCGTTTGTCTCTTAAACATGAAGACACAATTTGAGATATGTATCATTATGGGATTACATTGTGTGAAGGACACAGAGGACATAAACTAAGATGACAACAATGTTACAAGGTGACATCTTCTTATGGGCCCCCTTCATGCATGGAGTTCATCCATGAACCACACCTCATCATGCTACATAGTACTACACAACTACTGGCTTCTAAGCACCAATGCTACGAAAAAAGCATAATGTGCTTGTGATGGAAGGAGAGTGAGGATAAGAGTGGTGACTGCAGTCCATGATGAGTGTGCATGTGTGAAAACCAGCAAATCCAGTGAGTCTGTGGTGATGTAATTGTGTGTGATATGTCTCCTCCTGATTTTGAAGTAGAATCTTGGGGTGTGTTGGTGGAATGTGCTTGTTTGCATGCAATGTACACCAAAGTGTTACTCTCAAAAGGTTCAGAAAACTGATCCATACAGATCCATATTTACATGTGCATGGGGAAGAGTGAGAATGAGTAGATATACCCAGAAATGAACACTGGAAGAATAGGGTGAAGGTGTTACAGAGATGCTGCAGCTGCTCTGTAACCCTGAACTTGTGTAAGAATGAGAACTTAAAGGGAAAAAGTGCTGAAAGATCACTTAGTGAAGGCAACCCTAGGTGAAGTCTGTTTCTCCTATGCTGGACATTTAGTTAATAGTTTAAATTGACACACAAGCCAGAAACGTGAACTTGCCTCTGTTCTGCTTGTTCGTAGAAACAGACTAAGGAGCCAGATGCCCACCTGCAGTTCTTGAACTGACTATGGAAAATACCAGTGGGGACAGACCCTAGGCCAGGATTGCCAAGGACAGCAGAGTGACAGAAAATTTCCAAGGGCATGGCTTGTATGAGGAACATGGTTATGTTCATGTCTTGCACCCTCCAATCCACATAAGATCACATTCTTCAAGGCAAGGCCAGTGTTTTCTGGAGGGAAAACAGGGTGGTATCCCAGGGAGAGGACCAAGGGTGGGATAAAGACTGACAAATGCCATAGCAGAAAACCATCCACATCAGGCCCTTGGGGTATGCTCGCAATTGCCTACTGGCATGCATCACTCACACTGCTCAGTTGCCAGACAGGTCATCATTCTCGTCATTGTAAATTTTGAGGATGAAGTCCAGCACCTTTTGTACCTTCTTGTCATTGAGGTCAACCTCCTCAATGCTGTCCATATAGACCCTGAGCTGGCCACAGGGCTCAAGGCCAGCACTATGGCCAAGATGACCAGCAGGAGTCTCAGGATCCAGACCACACTGAGAAAGGAAGCAGGGCTGGGGTTAGAGCTGGAGCTACAGAAGGGCAGAGACCTAATCCAGCACAGCCAGTACAGTCCTGCCTTTATCCTTCTGGGAATTAAATGCTTGGTGGCTTCCCCACACCACTCCTTTATACTCTTTCCCTGGGAAAACCCCATCCCATAACCAGTCCTTTGAGATCCTCCTATCCTGAGGACTTTGGGCCCTCTTCTCCCTAGTCCTAACCCTTCCTCCTTCATGTTTCTCTCTCTCCCTTTCTACTCCCCCAGCTCAGCCCTTCGCCATAGGTCAAACCTTTGCAAACTTGGATCAATCTGGGCCCTGTCTCCATTACCTTTATCTTGCCCTAAAAAGCCAGCAACTTTGACCACTATGTCTGCAGGAAAGGGTAAAAGAGAAATTTGGTTTCCTGTGGTCCTTGGAGGTCAGGAGCACCTGTGAACTATGGTTCAAGTTCCAGGAATCATCTTCACAGGTACAATTGCAGAATAAGTTTGAGAGAGACCCAGGCCTTACCTTTTTCTGAATACCTTTTTGGCAAACAGGAGTAAATTAACTTTATTTTTGAAAAGAACAAAATCTTTACTTTTTCAGGACTTATCATTGATTAAAGAAATCTTTCATGGGACCATGTAGGACCTGGAGGTGGAGCACACTGACTGAGCCCTGGAAATGACATTGTAGCCACTGCCCATGTATACTTTAAAATCTTCCAATAGACACAATCAACAAGCAAAAAGGAACATGTGATAGAATTTTACTAATGTTCTGTTTAGCCTAGTATATCAAATGTCATTTCAACATATAGAAATAATTCTCAACTGGATAGCTTATATTCTTTCGGTGTATGTACTAAGTCTGGAATCCTGTGCTCATTTAGAACATTTCAAGCAGATGTCTACTATGCTGGCTCTATTTTCATCACCCCAATGCCACACGTACTGGAGGTTCTGTACTGCATAGACCTGCTTCAGAGGGGGACAGAATAGAGTTGGCCATATCAATAATAACATCAAAGGATTATAAATTCTCTGTTGGAAGTGTGATAGAAGGGGCAGGAGAGGTAGATGTTTACCACCAGACACTGGTTAGAAAGTCCCATTGGGACCTAAAAGGTCAAGAGTTCCTTACTAGACTACAGAAACAGCTCCTGGCTGAGGGAACAAATACTTGTATGTAGCACTTGTCCAATTGCTGAGTTGTCCATGGGCTTGATTCCTCTTCCCCTAGGAACTAAATAAACATTTAAAGATCAAGTCATGACCAGATCCTTGGCATTTCTTATAAACTGACAGCATCACTCAGATAAATAAACACTCAAAGTTCAGATGAATTGTATTACTAGAAGTTCCTGCACCTGTGATTGTTCGGCCATGATTTCAGCCTCTCCAACACTGAACATTGGGTTTTTCTCTTAGAAACTCAACTACAGACTTCCAGACCCTTCATGGGGGGGTGTCCTGTGTACAACCATGAGCAAAATGGATTTCAAGTGGACTTTGCACTTCACATTACTGGTTTCCTGTAACTTGAGGGCAGGTGCCTGATGTGATCTCCAAGCCACTTCTGGCACTGAGCTCTTGCCATGCAGTAGCCGGATTGCAAACCTGTGAAGTTGCTGTTGTCAAAACTGGGACAGAGCATACAATAGCTGTTGTAGAGGTCCCAAGAATTGTCATGGGGCATTTCCATGTTCAGTTACCTGCTGCACCAGAGAACTTTGACTCCTCTGTGTCACCACCATTACCAGATGTCCACCATCCAAATATACAGTAAGTTTACTTCTACTAGCCTGTCCTCCATGGAGCCTACTTCAGCCATATAGTCACACAGAGAACGTTGGACAACAGATGCCATCAGTCTACTTTCCATTTTATTAAGAATGAAGTTGAAGCATTAAAAATTATATCTAGTTTCAGCAGGGAACTAAAAGCTCTAGAACATGTAAGTGTAGTTTTGATCTCAAAACTGTGTGTACAATGCAGGGATGGTGGTTCAGGCCTCCAATCCCAACATTTAGAAAGCAGAAGCAAAAGGATAAAGAGTTCGAAGCCAGGCTGAGGGGATGTAGGTCAGTGGTAGAGTTCTTGCAAAGCATGTATATGGCCCTGGGTTCAAATATCAGCATAGATGGGAGAAAAGAAGACAGTATTTAAGTATATTAAAACATACTTAAATTTTCTAAAATATGTAATACTCTTAATCTCTTACTCAAATAAAGTTTTCTGAGTGTACTCAATGCTTTCCTGAGACCATAACTACACACTTCAAGTGCTGTTCAGTATTATCATAACACAACATACTCAGGGTCTATACAGAAACTATTAGATAGTGCACCTTAAATTCACAGTGCCATTATTACTGTACTTGTTCATCCATGAAGTGGTTTCTACCATTTTCTGGCATTGCTATTGCACAGTCAACACATGCTATTAGTGGTGGTGTCTTCCTTTGCGAGTAGCTTCAAGCTTTCGCTATAAAAAGTATAATAAATTACTAATCTTCTTTTTTTCCTGAGACAGGGACATGCTGTGTGTTATGTTGTCCAGAATGACCTGAAGTTTACTGTGTATCCCAGGATGGCCTCAAAGTCATCCTTCCAAGTGCTGTATCACAAGTTCATACCACCACACTGGATACTCCTACTCTATCTTTGAATTAGACGTTGCCCCTACCTGAACAAGGGACAATTTGATGGGTAAAAGTCATCATCAACAATGCATGACATTCAAGCCTGCTTCCTACCTCTGCTCAGACTTCAAATCATTTCTGATTTATGCTTCAATCTGAAGCCATAGATTTGGGAATTAAGTTTTAGACATAAGGATGCTGATGCCAGATGTAGTTTTTACACTGACAACTTCAGTTGAGGCCCAGGACATAGATCTTCCACCAGATAATGAAATCTTATTATTTAGGATAAGAATTTGAAAAGGAAAAGAAGTATATTTATCCTATAATGTGATAAATGAGAAAGAAACAGCAAAGGTCATCAGCCCACAGTTTAACATATTAGAAACAGAGCTCACCTGTCAAATTTTAAAAATAAAAATAACTTATAAGGATTTCTGGGGCCTCGGTTAACAATATATTTTCAGTGTCTACATTCAAATTCTAACACCTGACAATAAGGAAAGATGAAAAACCAAGGAAGGAACTTATTTGACTTTAAAATTCAGGTCTCTCATTCTTTTGATAAGACAGACTTGTCAGCTGGACCATCTGCCATGAATCCAGCAAATATGCTTTTTTATGTGTTTGTTGGTTTAACATGGAGTGAAGCCCTTACTTAACAATAATTAGGAGGTAGGCAGGATGTGTGACCAGCAGTCTGAGGTTGGCCTATGCCATCATAGTCCAATAAGAAATGGCCATAAACATCATCACAGAATGTCATGGGTTTCCTGAAGATTGGCCTCACCACAAAAATGTGCTGTTGTTTTCCTCCAAAGAAGCAGAGACAAAACAAAATTACAGCTCCTTCTGATTTACTACAAAATTTCTCTTCTGGGTGGCTTTCACAGCACTCATTCTACATACTTCTCTAATGTGTATCTTTCTTGATTTCCTATCAGGTCTCCTTCTCATTTTAACATTGACATGTTACCCAAAATCCATTAAACCCCTGATTCTCAAAATCATTAAGCCTGTGAAGCCCCATAATAGAAATAAAACATGCATTGTGTGCTTCTGACATGGCCTCCCTTGATAACATATTCGCCCTCATATGGGAGATTTATAATGATTCTATCACTAGAATGTCAAAGATAAGTAACAACCCAAGCATGAATCATTTTATTGTAGGTTGCTTAGTATGCGTCCTAGATACTGGATTTTTTTTTACCAATTGAAAGTTTGTGGCAACCCTGATCCAGTAAGTCTATGCCCACATTGTTTTCCAATCGCTTATGCTCACTTCATGCCTCTCTGTCACATTTTGATAAACCTTGCAATATTTCAAACTCTTTACTATTAGTATATCTCTTATAATTATTTGTGATCAGATTTATACTTTGATTGTTTCTCACTGCTCACAAGATCATTTGCTCCTGTCTCTCTCATATTAAGCCTCCCTATACCCTGATGCACAAAAATATTGAAATTAGGCCAATTAATAGATGTACAGTGCCACTGAAGTGTTTAAGTGGAAGAAAGGATAGAGTATGTCTCACTGCAAATCAATGGCTAGAAGTGATCTGTGAGTAGGACACATGAAAATACAGACAGATCATAAGCTTTTGCCTCTGGTACCAGTTAATTAAGTTATGAATGCAAAAAAAAAGATCTTGAAGGAAATTAAATATTCTCTTCCAGTGAACACACAAATTCTGGAAAAGCAAAACAGCCTATTTGCTGATACAGAGAAAGTTCTAGTTTTCTGGAGAGAAGATCAAATCAATCACAGTACTCCCTTAGCCAAAGCCTACTCTATGGCAAAGATCTTGGTTTCTTCAAAACAATGAAGAAAGGTGAAGAAGCTGCAGAAGGGAAGTTTGAAGTCAGCACAAGTTTGTCCATGAGGTTTAAAGAAAGAAGTCATTTCTGTGACAAAAAAGATGCAGGTGAAGCAGCAGTCACTGATCTAGAAGCCATAGCAAACTATAAAGAAGATCTTTATAACTCACAGCATGATGAAGGTGGCTCCTGTGAACCACAGATTTTCAATATTCACTAAACAGGTGTATATTGGGAGAAGAAGTAATCTAGGACTTTCATAGCTGGAGAGTAGTCAGTGCCTTGCATCAAATGACAGGCTAACTCTTACTTTGAACTAATGCAGCTGGTGACTTTAAGTTGAGGCCAGTACTCCTTTACCATTTTAAAAATGGTAAGACCCTTGAGTATTATACTAGTTATCTTTTGCCTGTGTTCCATAACAGGTTCAACATATGCTGCATGAGAAAACAACTGTCTGCAACATGGTGTACTGAATATTTTAAGTCCAATGATGAGATATAGTACTTCACCCTGAAATGCCATGGAAACTGGTAAATATGTAAGCAGATCCCAAGACTTCCACTGATCCACAGACAATAGAAGGTGCAAGTCAGCAGGTTGTGTTTCCTCTGCAACAGCTCACAGAATTGATATCCCTGAATCCCCTGCAGGAGATCAGACCAGGGAACTCCCACTACCTGCCTGTTTTCTCTCTTAAGTAGGCAGCAGTGCCAAGGGCTGAGCTTCATGAAGCCAATACAGTAAATCTGGCCTCAAAACTCTCACAACCTGTAGGCTTATTTCTCTGGAGCCAGTAGAAGTGCCACAGAGCTGGTGCCCTGAGACCAGTGTGGGAAATCAGGCCTGTAACTCCTGCTACCCACAGGCTTTGTTCTCCTAAGCCAGAAGCAGTGCTAAGGGACTGTGCTTCCTGAAACCCATGCAGGAAATTGGGACCCAGAGCTCATGCCCCTTCCATAAGCTTGGCTCACCCTAGCAGACAATGGTGGCACAGAACTGCACTCCTTAAAGCCCCTGTTTCCCAAAACTCCCTCTACCCTGCTGGCTTTGTTCTCTAGTGCCTGCAGCAACTGCTATGGCTCCTGGAGGCCCTCACCCCAATGAATACAGACCCCAGGGCCACCATTGTGTGGTGGGCACAAGATGATTCAAGCCCACTGGCCTAGCTGCCCCATGGGTATACTCAACTTGCTACAGAATTCCAGGAGCCTGCTACCATACACCCCCATGAACCACAGGCACTAGACTTTGCTAATCTGCTGGTTCTAGGAGGCTTCCTTCCCCATAGACCAGAGAGGCCCAGCACTCCCCACTGTCTGTTACAGCAAGAGAGCTCTGCCACTCCCATCAAAGAGTGACATTGCTAGACTCCTCCACCGAGGGGAGGAAAACTAAAACCTGCTACTGTGCAGGTAGCACCAGGAACCCTGTTCCCCCAAGGTACAAAGAATCCCAGCACTTCACACTGTACCTCCCTGCAGGAGAGTCACATCTCTTCTGTTCAAGACCTGGAATCCCAGCTCCTCCAGTGAGGCCTACTAGCTGCTACTCTGCTAGTGCTAGTAGGCCTACCATCCACAGTGTACAGAGACCCCTCACTATTGACTACAACTATAGGAGAGCAACTGAGCCCCCATCAAAGAATGAGAACTCCATGCCTCTTACTGAGGGGAGAAAGGAGGTAACTGTCACCACAACAAGAACCCTGCAAAGGGCAGCAGATCCAGCATAACCCTCTCTGAGGACCACTGCTTGAGCTTTAGAAGTAAAAAAAAAAACACAAAAAGAAAACTGTGAGGAAAAAGATATTAAAACATAACCAAAGGCAACTCCAGATATGTAAGTCTCAACACAGAATGAAATAGTACAACAACTGCTCTCTAACAAAAGCTAATTCCACCCCTAAGGATCAAAGCATCTGTATAGAGGAAGTACTGAAAAATAAGGAATTCCAAAAAAAAGAAAAAAAGTAGAAATAATTAATGACCTCAAAGAAGAAACACAAAAATTCGCATTTGACCTAAAAAAGGACCTAAATAAAGATTAAATTAGCTTAAAGAAAATACAAACAGATTAACGAAATTATGAAGACTATTCAAAATATGAAAGAAGAAATCAATAAAGATATGGGAAAGCCTGAAAAATAGTCAATTCAAAATAAAAAACTCAATATCACTAATAAATATCACAATTAAAAGCTTAGCCAACAGAGGAGAGCAAGCTGAAAATAGAGTACCAGCAACATAAGACAAAGTGGAGAATAGACCAAACAGCCAAAGATCATGAAAGAATGCTGTGAATGGAATATGCAAGATATCCTGGATACCATGAAAAGATCAAACTTGTGAATCATGAGTACAGAAAAAGGAGAGGAGATACAAACTGAAGGCATTAGCAACCTATTCAACAGAATAGTCCCAGAGAACTTCCCAAATCTCAAGAAAGAGAAAGTCACCCAGGTGTAGAAAGCTTCCAGAACACCAAACCATCAGGACCAAAAAGAATCAACCCCTAGACAAAGCATAATCAGAACACTCAGCACACAGAACAAAGAAGGAATTATAAAAGTTGCAAAAGACAAATGACAAGTCACATATAAAGGCAAATGCATTAGAATATAAATACTTCAACTCAAAGTCTAAATTCAAGAGGGCATGGAAAGATGTAATTCAAGCCCCAAAAGAAAAGCAACTGTCGATATAGACTAGTCTACCCAGCAAAACTATCCTTCCTAATTGAAAGAGAAAATAAAACCTTCCACAACAAGGATCTCAAGCACTACAGAAGATACTTATGGAACTTTTACATATAGAAGCTGAAACTAGAGTGAGGCAGGTAGACTCAAGAAAGAATAAACCCTTTTGATCAAGAAGACCAGTCAACAAGGAAAAGGTAAAACTAAACAACAGAGAAATAAAAATGACTGGAAACAACAGGCACCAATCAATATTAACACTGAATGTCAATGGTCTCAATGCTCTAAAATGTAGAATAGCAAACTGGATTAAAAAGCAACACCCAACCATATGTTGCTTGCATCATCTCACTGAATAAAATCATCTCACTGAATAAAATACACATGGGCTTAAAGTCAAAGGCTGGAAAAAATTCTCCCAGCAAATGGACCCCATAAACAAGGAGTAGTAGTTATACTCTTATCTGACAAGGTAGACTTGAGACTAAAACCAATCAGAAGACACAAAGAAGGTTATTTCAAAGTAATGAAAGGAATAATTCATCACAAAGAAATATCAATCCTTAACAAATATGCACCAAACAGAGGGGCACATTAAAAAAAAGCCCTAATGGTCCTAAGAGCACAGATAGATATTAACACAGTGTTAGAGGGAAGCCTGAATACCTGAATAATCTGGGCTATACACACATTCTTCTTCATGATCATGTCCCTCCCTTTTCTGACCCACGTCATAGTTTCAGGAACACACTGTATATCTCAAAGGCTACCACAGGCTTCTACTTGTCCATCACCATGTGCTATTCCTGTCTGGCTGTAGTGTAAGAGAATCACTCACATGAGACAAGGTCTGTGATGATTATCTTTGTCGCTTCTAAGCTGCTTTATTCTGCTGGGCAAGGAATCAATTTCATTGAGAAAGCATGAATAAGTCAACAAATTTTCTCTAATCCAGTTGTGGCTGACCTTACTTTTGATAGAAATTCACCCACAGTTTGAGAAATACTCTTAATCAACCTTTGCTTTTATTTTACCACCATAATCACCACTACCACACAGCCTCACCATCACAAACATCACCCTCATCACTACCACTTCTAGGTGGCAGCAGTTCCTCTTCACTAGACATTGTACTATACTCTTTACAAACTTATTTGATTGCATAACCACCCTGAAACTTTCCTCAGAAGTGGCTATATGATTTGTATCATCAGCTGAGAATATAAGAACCTGCTTTCTCCTCAGAATATCTTGCAAACAAAGAAGCAAAGAAATGGGCCAGACACCCATTTTGAGTAGCTAAGATCACACTTGTAATCTTAGCTACTTGAGAGGCTGAGATCAGGAGGATCATAGTTTGAAGCCACCCTAGGCAAATAGGTTTCAAGACCCCATCTTCAAAATAACTAAAGCAAAACTGACTACAGGTGGGACTCAAGCGGTAGTGTCTGCTTTGCAAGCATGACACCTTGAGTTCTAACCTCAGTCCCACAAAGAAAGAAACAAATAAAAGGAAGACTCATTTCATATCTCAGCACACTTATTCAGCAAACTCTCATATGAATGTCCATAGTGACATTTTTCTTAGCTCACAGGTATGTACCTTGATTCTGATATGTTCAGAGACCTCCAGCTCATAAAGTGCCAGAATTATACCCCTCTACTTCTTTCCTTTCTGTAGCCTGGCCTCTCTGGAGGGAATAGACAGTTTCCTGCTCTGAACACACACACACACACACACACCAGACAGGTCCTTAGGATTTATCTGTGAAAGTTCACCTGTACTGCCACTTGTTCTGGAATCTTTGTCTCCCCTCATCCAACATGTTCCACACTCTCTACAGGTAAGCCATCCTTATATTCCAGACACATAGATGCTAGTAGTTTTTTTTATATGCTGTTTTGGAGGTAATTTGTTATACAGTGCAGGGACACAAACTCAGATTTTGGTTCATTGTAGTAGAATCCTGCCACAACAGACACTGTAAAATATGTGAATGACACTGGAAATGGACAGCAGGATGAAGCTTTAAGGATATTGCATTAGGGAATGGCTGAATTTCCTGTCCACAAGTGGAATTTTAAGCTTAGAGGAGGATGTCCACATAGGAACGGACAGAAAGGAAAATTTAAGGAAACTGAATTCTTATCAGGTAGTGGCAGGAAGTTAAGCTTGCCATGATGGCAAAGTAAAAATATCTAGCTAAGAGGTCAAGCTAAGGAGACCTCCAGCCAAAGTGTTGAAGGTGCCATCTGTTTGCTCTTACCTCATTATAATTATGTACAAGGAGAAAGATAAGAGTTGTAGAAGAACAAAAGTAACCAGACTTTGCTGTTGAAGATTCACAGCCCCTTTGAAGCAAAAGATGCTAAAATCAAGACTCCTCTGAAGGAAAGATCAAATCCAGGACACTCTCAGAAAAGCATGGTCTAAAGATGAGGCCAAGAGTGTGACTGAAATATTCTTTATATTCATCAGTGAGATGAAAGGCAGTTCCTCAGAGCAGTATTCAGTAAGACAAAAGGCTCTGTAAGCAATGGTGCGACTTCCACACAATCCTTTCGTATTAAGGGGCTGCTATGAAGTTTAAGGGCATTGCCTCTCAGCAGAAGGCAAAAATTAGGGAAGTCCTTACCTCAAATCAGTTTATAGCTGTACTTTGTCTTATAGAAGAGACCTCAGTAAGATTCTTAAAATTTTTTGAATTATGCCATAAAACACCTAACCAGTTCAGACTTGGAGTGTAGAAATAAAACAAAGAGAGAGTATTGGTTCCAACAAATTCCCCTAGCAGGATCCTGGCTGAGAAAGTGACTCAACTGAACACACAGGCTACAATTCCTAGAAAAGGAAGAAGAATCTAGAGATTGGAAAAAGGAGCCCAAGTGCAGATGGTTTGACTCCATGTTGCTGATGTAAACCTGGCCACTGGGTTAAAATGAGGACTGCCAGTGCTTTCCAAAAAATGTTACCATTTTTATCTTCTTACTTAAAAAGTAATGACAATGTGATACTTTGTGACCATGTATGTCCTTGTTCCTCACTAGGTTTAGCCCAGTAGTTTTTAGTATCCATTGGTAATGTTCTAAATGTATCATTATTTCTATTATTTTCCTTGTTTACTTTCCTTCAAAGAAAAGCTCTTTTTATGTGTTTGCTTATTCATATGTTCATCAAAGCATGAATCTATGGATTCTTACTGGATTCAGTATGTTATAATACCCAGTTGTTATAATTAATTTTATACTTACATGGTCACAGATTTAGTCTTCAGTTGTGTTTTCATGCTGCCACCTGTATCCCTTGACATGTCCTCATCATTCTTGAGATCATCTCTACTTTATGGCACAACAGGATATTCTGGTTCCAATTTATATTTACTGTTGGTAAAACAATAGTTCCTTATTAGGGTTCTAGTGGTTTTAGTAGGCAATTAAGAACTACTTTATTGGTTGAGATGGTTCGTCCAGACCCATGCTGGCCTTAAACTGGATCCTCCTGATCTCAGACTCTCACCATAACAGTAATGACAGGCATGTCATCCAGTGACCATCTATTGGTTGAGATGGGGACTCACTAATTTGTTGCCCAGGCTGACATCTATTATGATCCTCTCAATCTCAGTCTCTCAAATACCTAAGATTATGGGCATGAGCACATAATTTCTATCTTTTTGTACGAATCATTTCACTTATTGCAATTATCTCAGGTTCTCTCATGTAGTAGCATGTATGAGAATTCCATTCTTTTTTGTCTGAGTAATATTCACTTGTTTGCATGTAACATATTTGGCTTATCCATTCATCCATTTAGGAAAACTTGAGTCAATTCTATATTTTGGCTATTGTGATTAATGCTGCCACAAACATGGTATGCAAGTGTCTGTCCCTAATTTCTAATCTTTTTTTTGTACATACTCCAAGTGGAATTGCTTTGCTGAATCATCTCAGTATACTTATTCAGAAGAAATGGAAAAAATCCACAAATGCATTTGTTCTATTGTCCAGTGATATATCTGTAAAATTACATATCACCATGCAGTGATATTTAACATGGTCACTCCAGTGGAGAGTAGATGATATGGAAAAGAGACTGTTTGGAGCTTTAAAAATTCTAGAACCCATGAATGAAAGTCAATCAAAAGAGACCCCATTGGAGGTAGGAGAGGCCAGAGGAGAAAGCATATCTAAGCCATATTATCACCAGAGTGTATAGTGTCTGGGGATACAGATCAAGTCATTTATCCAGTGACTCCTTCATTTAGTAAGTAATTTTTGAATCCTCACTAGAAAAAGGGGTGCATTTAGAAGTTGGACAACATGAGGGAAGGGTTCTGTGAGTGTTCCTCCCCTCCTTATGGCAGATAACACCAGTCAATTATGGCATACCTTCCCATTTACCTCACTGATTAAAAAACTCGGGATTCACACTGACTTTGCACACAACTAGACTATTTTAGCCTCAGGGTGTTGATAAAGACCCACAGTCATAAATGGTGAGACAAAGTTACCATGACACAGACCATCATCAGGCTGTCCCAAAAGGCATCACAGGTCTTCTCTAGAATGGAGTCATTAGAACAGGATCACAGCACAGTCAGTTCAAAACAGAGTAGATGTCAACAAGCCAGATTCCATATAAGACCAAGTCATGTTTGCAGATTTGTAGTGTTTAACAAATCCTTGAGCATTACAAACTGTGTGCTTCTGGCACATAGGAGCTGAGTCAATGCCCATGAGCAGAGAATGAGGCACATGTTCAGCCAGAGAGGAAAAAGCATCCAATAGCAGCTTCTGTTTCTGCTAAGGATGCTCCCATATGTCTTCCTTTATGAAAACCACCAACTCATTTCTGTACTTACTGGAATGTGTGTTAAAGAAGAGTAAGGTGGTTTATCTGGATACATGATAGTCCAATGCCTAGGGTAAAGCTTCAGATTTCTCACTTTATACCTCAAGATATCCATTTGCCTTGTTTAACCGAATAAGAAAATGCCATACTATTGGACACATTTTCACTCAGTTAACATTTACAGTTAAATTTGGTGTCATCCACTACTCACCAGGTGTAGCGTAAATAAATGGGAAGGAAAGACCCAATACAATTTAACCTGCTTGACACAGTGTGGAGAGGCAAGGCTTTGGGGTCAGGTAGATCTTGTTTGGAAACTCGAGTCTGTTTCTTGTTAGCTGTGTGACTTTTAGTAAGCCTATATCTTTATTTTTATCTGAAAGACACATGCAGGTCATAGAGTTATTTTAAAGAGGAATTAAGTCAAGGCCTATACCTGCTCCACCCAACACCTGGCCCAGCTAAAACCTTCTGAGACATCAGCCCCTGCATGCACAGAAATATCTGTCAGAGAACAAGGTGGGTAATAAGTGCTTTTCAGAAAGGAAAATAGACCTCATTCTTCAAGTGGTGGCCAAATATCTCCCAAAACAAATGTTATTCCTTTGATACACAGAGCTAGGGGAAATGCAACAGGGCATAGGCATCAGATCTTGTCCCTGACTTCAACATGTTTACCTTGCAACTGATAGCGTGGCTTGCAGAGATATCTGGTCAGTGGTTCTATGGACAGTGATGTATTAATTGTCATCATCATGGTTAGAGAGAATAAGATCTGGGAGGATTTTCAGAAGTAGGGTTAAGTGCTGCTGCAGTTAGGGTGTATTAGAGAGGACTCTTTATTTCTCTTCCTCCTCCTCCTCCTTCTTGTTCATTTTTCTCTTTCTTTCTTTCTTTCTTTCCTCCTTTCCATCTTTCTTTCTTTCTTTTCATTTTTCTTTCTTTTTTCTTCCTTCCTTCCATCCTTCCTTCCTTCCTTCCTTCCTTCCTTCCTTCCTTCCTTCCTTCCTTCCTTTCTTCCTTCCTTCCTTCCTTCCTTCTTTCCTTCCTTCCTCTTTCTTCTCCTCCCCCTTTCTTCTCCTCCCCCTTCTCTCATCTTCCTGTTCTTCCTCCATTTTTGGAGAATTACTGTGGTTTGAACTCAGGGCCTTGAACCTTGAGCAACTCCACAAGCCCTGTTTTCATGATGGATTTTTTGAGGTAAGGTCTCGCTTAGCATTTTCCTGGTATGGCTTCAAATCACTATCCTTTTGATCTCTGCCTCCTGAGTTGTTAGTGTTATAGCCATGAGCCATAGGCACCTACCTCGCTGTCCTCCTCCTTTTTGTACAAAGGGACCTACCATGTTCCCCAGTCTATCCTCAACTCACAGGCCCAACCATTCCTCTTGCCTTAGCTTCTAAAGTAGCTGAGTCTATAGGTTCCACCACTGTACCTGACTTCAACTTTCTAATAAAAGTTACTGCACAAAAAAAGACATTGCCATCAGTGACAATGGAAGCTAGAGGCAAGGTGACTGAAGAAACTGGTTTTATTATTTTTGTATTACCTTAGAGAGTTTTCATTAGCATATATTAATTTTACAAAGGGGTTTCATTGTGATATTTCTATAAATCCATATAGTAGACATTGATCAGATTCACCCTATTGCTTGAAGAAACTGTTAATTTGAGCTTCAGCACAGAGTTGTTCTCGGTGGCAACTTGAGACTAGGAAAACATGAGTAAATAAAGTACTTGCTCTCAAATAAATCCTGAATTCTTTCAGTACAGCAGCAAGCCACATGTCTTAGCCATTGCTGAGGAGTCTGATGAGTATATCTGGCCTCTCCAACCTGGCTGGAATCATTGCTGTGAGGTATTGCCTTGTTTTATTTCTCAGTCATCTCAGTGTTCACAGTGCCTCAGAAAGAGAAGCTACAGTGTGTAAGTGTTTTAATTGCTTGAGAATGTGTCTCCAAAAAGAACCTAAAAACCTCAGTCTAAGTCAGAAACAGAGGGCATGTGAAGTACCAGTTTTAATAGGAAACCAGGAATTGGGAAAAGTGCCATCAGCATTCCATACAGTTCTACATTTGTTCATCTACAGAGTGGCATGTTCACAGGGCCAGCACGGAAGGAGCTGATGGACTTATGTGCTCACATGGCTTCTCTCCCTACTGTCTTCTTTGATGGTGAGGGCATGCATTTAAGAGCCAGGATACAGGGAATGATGTGAAAGTATGGGGTAGGGAACACTGCACAAAACACTCAAAGCTCACCTCCATCTCACAACAGAGCCAGTTATGAAAAGGTTAAGGGCAGCAGGACTGCCCCTGTGTCTGAGCTCTAGGGAGAATTTGGACTCTATGGACTCTAAGATATTCCTGTGTACACAACTAAATGTGTCCAAGTGCTCATTGTTCAAACAAAAACATGTGAATCACTAGGGTGTTGTGATAACTGATAATTTTGGAAGAAAGATCAAACACTGACATAAAATATATACTCAACAAAACTTCTGATTTTACATAGAACAGACAGTCTTTCATGGGTTCCAGGACCCCATGAATACCAAAGTCCAAGAAAGCTCAGTCCCTTATCTAAAGTTGTGTAGTATCTGCATATAATCTAGGCACATATCCAGTACACTTTTAGCCAACTCTAGGTTACTTATAATACAATGTAAGCATTGTGTAAATGGTTTTATACTCCATTAATTATGGAATGATGACAACAAAGAAGACTGTACTTTTTTATTTCAGTTTTTTCAATTGCCATACTGGGGATTGAACCCATGCCCTTTGGTATACTAGGAAAGCACTGTACCACTTCAGCCACACCCATAACACTTTACTTTGCATTATTTTACTGAGATAAGGTCTCCCTAAGTTTGCCTGTGCTTGCCTTGAAATATTGATTCTACTCCTTCTACCATTCAAGTAGATATGATTACAGGCACGTGCTGAACTCAGACACAGTCTTCTTAAAAGATATTTTTGATCTGAGGTTGGTTGAATCTTCAGATATGAAGCCCACAGGGTCATCTGTACTTATCAGAGTGGATGTTGTGGGTTGCCACAGGAAATTGGTTTACTTCTCTCTAGCTTCCGACTTTCCATATGCTTATCATCCTTTTCTCTTTCCTTGACTAAAATTCAAGAAGATTCAATAGTTTATCCTCTCAATTTCTGTTACTGCATGAGACTCCATGCTATCCAGTCCAAGATAACTCAAAACCACTTTATTTCATTCACTCAAAGCTTTCTTCTTTCTCCAGCTTGAGATAGAAAAGTTAAGTGAACAGTATGAAGAACTTGGATGCAAGGCAGATGCTCCCCAGAACATTTTGATGAATATGTCTTTGGGTTGAAACCTCAGAAGTGTGGAGGGAAAAAGAAAGAAAAAGTGAACACTGCATTTAAGTCTATTAAATGAAAAAATTTCTCACATATGTAATACCCTTACCTCTTGACTCAACTAAAGTTTTCTGCGTATACTCAATGCTTTACTGTGAACTTGATACCATAACTACATTCAGTATTATGAAAGGGCAACACATGTAGACTCTATAAAGACACTGCGATTTTCCTACTAGGCTCTGACTTTGCACTCCTGTTCTCCTGGCATGCTGATCTGAGCTCGCTAAGTGGGTTCCCTTTATCATTTCACCTTCAGTGTTAATTTCAGTGGCCTCAGGATAGCTTCCCTAATGCTTCTCTGAGCTTGAAGATGTCCAAGAGCCCTCACTGTCTAAGTTTCCTGGCCAACAGGGTTTCTCCTCTCTACCTTGAGTGATAGGTGGAAGAACAGGAGGGTAAAGGCCTCTTGTGTGAAAAGCAAGGGGATAAAGCAAACAGAAGAGAGGCATGAAGGCAGCTCTTCCAGAAGACTCCAGGGTTGGTATCATGGTGCAGCAGGGCCAGAACTGTCATCTGAGCATTGGAGCACTACAAAGGAGTCATGCTAATTAGGGGTGATCAGCCTGGGACAAACTCTGAGGCATTGTGATGGCTGTAATTTACCACAGAGATTTTGTGCTCCCTGGGCACATTGTAGACCTGAAAGCTGCATACTTTGCACTACAAAAGGGAAAAGAGAGGGACAGTTAGTGTGGGTTACAGTTCAAAGGGATGCATCCAACCATGAGATGCTATGAATGAGTGTGCAAAATACTGGATGTCAGACACTTGGTCCTTCCTGGCCCTACTGAATCTCAAGACACTAAGCACAACTCTGTAGTATCTTTTTATCTTCTTTTCCATTGCTACAAGTCTTCTAGGTAGCCTCTGTCCCCTTCCCTAGATCATGGAATACCATGACCTTCTGCCCAATAGAGCCCTCTTAGTAACAGCTGTGCAAGCATGGAGGAACCCAAGTGGGCCAGGCAGGAGACAGATTTTCATTGCCACCAAGCTCCCTCTCTGTGCACTTGAGCCAGAGGTTAAGTGTGAGGGTGTGGTAAACACACCTGAAAAGGGTGTGGAAATTAGTAGGAAGAGGAGTCCTGCTATTCCCATGCCAGTTATATGAAAAGAACCAGCCCTATCCAGGGAGAGATAGTTTCAGGGGTGGCTATGAAGGGTTTTGTCCCCCTACAGGCCTCTGATCAGTTCATTGTGACTCTGGAAAGGGGGATATACCGGGATTAATCTGAGTCTCTTCTCCCACCCAGCATCCCCTGCCAGTCACCACATCCAGTCCATTAAGCAGCACCCTGACCCTGGTAGGTTTTCTGTGTGTATCTATTCATCAACCACCACACTCACCCACATGTACACACACATTCACTTCCCCATACATGTGCATACATGTACCTGTCCACATGTCTCAAGATACTTGCACATTTACTCTCTTCACATATACACGTAAACACACAGGCTCCCACACCTATCTGCTGCATGAGTGGTACTGGTCCACATCAGGCCCATGCCTTCTTATCTTGCTACTCATTAAAGGGGCCTACAAATCAGACTGGGAATTGGAACATGTGGTTTGACCAGCACAACTTTCAAGTAGTAGAGTATTCCAGCCAAAACCTACAGTGAAAAGTGGAATTCACTTACAACATGGTGGTCAAGTTCAAATGCATGCAGTTACCTTACAATACAGTGTTAATTTGTGTCTAGGGTTCGTGTCTGCATTTCTAAGCTAACAGAATTATCAGCTATGGAACACACAACCATTCCTTCAGAAAGGCTGGCTGTAGGTTCCATTGCAACTTCTTTCCCTCTTAGTAACTCTGAGAAGGTGTCTCCTGCTACCATGTAAGAAGACAAGTAGGAAAATAGAAGGCAAAATCCGGGAACTAACACCATTCACTGGAATCAGGAAAGGAAGACACAACTCCAGGAGCTACTAGGGTATAGGCAGATAAACAGCTTCCTGTTTCCAGAGAGCAGGGCTGGTCTGAGTAGAAAGCCAAGTCTCTGGGCCACCAGAAGAGAACAACTAAATTATGCAGCCTGTGGCTTAGAGACATGGACACTGAACCATTGTAGGAAGGCTGCAGTCTGATGATTAAACCCTAGCTTAACTTAGTTCCAGCATACATGGCATAGAGAACAAATTCCCTGTATTTACCCAGACTTAGTATTCCCTCATTCCACAGCAGGATGTGGTTTGCTTGACACACATGGTTGTTTAAGGCCAGTAAGGAAATCTTCCCCTCAAGGGCACCCTCTTTCAATGTGATTGCTAATGGGACTATTTCTCAAGTGGGTGACAAAACTGAGTGTCTTACACTGAGAATAAAGAACAGGATTTAACCCTGTTTTTTGCACAGGCAAACCAGACTCAGCTTTTCAGAATGGTGGACAAACACAGGGTGAAGGACAAGGCCAAGCCCTAGATCTTGCTCCATGAGATTAGGAACAAAACATACTGATTTACCAACTGTAATGCAAGGCTTATGGACTCACTGTGTTGTGTTGTATGCTTCCCTCCAAATTAGAGTCATACTTGAGAGGTATACAAGCTGAAAAAGATGATAGCATACAGGAAGCATATGACATACCCAAAGGGGATGATGACAGTTGATGACTGCAGCACAAGAAATGGGGCACTCTATTCATCTGAATTTTGATCAGGAGACAGAAAGAAGCTCTCCTCCTGGCGTTGCTGCACAACAATTTTGTGACTGTGTTGCTATGTACTGATACGCATTGTGACTCTGGCCATTTGGTCTAAATTATAGTCTTCCTTTAGGATCAAAGTTGTGGGTTATTTGCCTTGCTTTCATGCCTCCTGGCAACTTATCCCTTCTCTGTTGAGGGTTAACTCCACATTGACTGGCATAGGCAGGGTTTGTGGTGGTCCTTTCTACCAGCATGCACTTAAATGCACAGGGTCACTGAACACTCATTTCAAAGTGGTAACCCATGGCAGTTGCTGCAAAGGAACACTCCATGGCTGCTGTGCAGAGGTAGCAAGTCTTTCTCAGGAGAGTTTGGTGGTGCCTGCTTTGATGTCTCCGGGAGTGGCCCTGCCTCATGACTTGCTTCTAATCTTAATGACAAAGTAAGTCAATCCCAACTAAACAACAGTTCATGCAATCAGGTGTCATGTGAAGATGGTGACACATTGTAGGAAGAGTGTCATTATGGGATTTCATGCTGTCAATGACAGAGGACATAAACTAAGATGACTACAATGTCACTAGGTGACATCTTATGGGCCCCCTTCATGCATGGACTTCATCCATGACCCACACAACACTTTGCCACACATTTCTTCACTAAAACTTTCTGGACCCTTCCAAGCCCCAAAGTCATGAAAAGAGCAGAATTACTCCCGATGGAACGTGGTTGAAGACAAAAGTGGTGAATCCACTCCATGCAGTGCCCATGAGTAAATGCCAGCAAATCCAGAGAATCTTTGGTGAGGTAATTGTGAGTGGTCATGTCTAATCCTGATTTTGAACAGGAATCTGGGGTGTGTAGGGGTAATGCCTAGTTTGCAAGAAATATACACCAAAGTGCAACTCTCAAAAGGTACAGAAAACTGATTTCTAATGAACATACAGACCCACATTCTCATGTGTGTGGGGAGAGGGAGAATGAGTAAATATAGCTAGAAATGAACCTTAGAGGGATCTGGTGAAGGAGCTGCAGAGATGCTGTGGACTACTGCTGCAGCTGATCTGTAGCACTAAACTAGTATCACAATAAGAACATAAGGGGAAAAAGTGCTAAATGATCACTTAGTGAAGGCAACCCTGGGTGAAGTCTGTTTCTCCTATGCTGACTATTTAGTTAACAGTTTACATTAACACACAAGCCTGACCTTGACATGGTGCTTTGGTGCCTCTGATTTGTTGGCTCTTGGAAGCAGACTAATGAGCCAGATGCCCACCAGCAGAGCCTGGACTGATTCCAGAAAAGTCCAGTGGGGTCAGACCTTAGGCCTGGATTGTCAAAGATGGCAGAGGGACAGAAAATTACCAAGGGCATTGCTTGAGTGAGAAACATGGTATGTTCATGTTGTGCATCCTCCAAACAACATCATATCATGTTCTTTAAGGCAAGTCCAGTGTTTTCTGGAGGGAGGTCAGAGAGGTAGCCCAGGGCAGAAAGTGATGGTGGGATAAACACTGAGGATTGCCACAGGGCATACCCACCCACCTCAGGCCACTGGGGTGTGCTCACACCTGCCACGTGGCAGGCAACACTTGCAATGCTGAGCTGGTATACAGGTCATCGTTCTTCTCATTGCTAAATTTGAGGTTGACGTCCACCACGTGTTGCACCTACTTCTCCTTGATGTTTGCCTCCTCAATACCACCCATCATAGAGTCTGAGCTGGCCACAGGGCTCATGACCATAGCTATGGCCAAGGGACTAAAAGTATTTGCAGGATCCAGACCAAACTAAGCTTGGAGTCAGGGCTGGAGCTACACTGACTCCACTGGGGCAGACACCTAATCCACAGCCAGTACAGTCCTGCTTTAATACTGTTGGTATTTGAAAACCTGGTGGCCTCCCCAAAACACTACAGGCTACTCTTTCCCTTGGTAAACCCCCACGACCTCTCCAGTCCTTTCAGACCCTCGTATCCTGCAGATTTTAGGCCCTCCACTCTCCAGTCCTAACCTTTCCTCTTTCATCTGTCACTCTCCTCCTTCCCACTCCCGCAGATCAGACCCTCACCTCAGGTCACACCTTTCCAAGTTGATAACTCTGGTCTCTGCAAACATCCATTACCTTTCTCTGGACTTGAAAAACAGTGACCTTGACCACTATGGCTGCAGTAAAGGGAAAAAGAAATTTTGTTTCCTCTGGTCCTTGGAGATGAGGAAATATGTGAAGTCTGGGTCAAGGTCCAGGAATCCTTAGCACAGGATCAATTGCAGAATAAGTTTGGGGGTGATCCACATCTTGCTGTTTTTTTTTAGCAAACAGAAGTGAATTAACCTTTGTTTTGGAAGAGAACAAATGCATTATTTTTTCAGCACTCATTACTCATCAAAGAAATCTTCCATGGGTGGTTCCCTGGGCCCAACCATCTAGGACCTAGAATAGAGACAATTGAATGAGCCCTGGTTTTGACATTCAGCCTTATGGTGCTAGAAGCTCTGAAGTATCACTTAACATCTCATCCCTCCCAAGGAAGGGCTTTCCCACTTCTGCACTGTCATGCAGAGTCCAGTGGCCTCATTGTGGATGTGATGTGCTCTTGCCATACAATAGCCTGATGGCAAACTTCCAAGGCTGCTACAAGTGCAGTTGTTAGAGTCAAAGCTGGACAGAACACACAGCAGCTGTGGGAGAAGTCTTTGGAATTGCCATAGATCATTGTCATGTTCAGTCACCTTCTGCAGCAGAGGACTTTGACTCTTCTGCCTCACCACCATTACCAGATGGTCTACCATCAGAACACAGAGTAAGTCGACTTCCATTAGCCTGTCCTCCAAGGTGTCCACTCCAGCTGCAGAGTCACAGAGAGAACAACAATCAGCAGATGCCATCAATCTAGTTTCTGTTTTATTAAGAATGAAGTTGAAGCATTTAAAATTACATCCCATGTCTGTAGGGAACTAGATGCTCTAGAAGATATAAGTGTAGTCTTTTATGGAAACATTGCATGCAAAATGTAGACATGGGGGAGCAAGCCCATAATCCCAGCAATTACAAGGCAGAAGAAGAAGGTTCAAGAGTTTGAGGCCAGGCTGAGCTACATACAGAGACTCTATCTCAAAGAAACAAGGGGTTGGGATGTAGCTCAGAGGTAGAGTTCTTGCCTAGCATGCATACACCTCTGCGTGAAAACCTCAGCACTGTGGAAGAAAAAAAAAAACAAAGAGAAAAAAAGACAGTATTTAAGCCTACTAAATGAAAAGTTTTCTAAAATAAGTAATACCTTTACCCCTTACTCATCTAAAGTTTTCTGAGTATACTCAATGCTTTCCTGAGAATTTGAGACTATAACTACACACATCAAGTTCTGTTCAGTATTATCATAGGGCTACATACTCAGACTCTATAAGGATATGATGAGATACTGCATTGTAAATTCACAGTGCTATTGCTACTGTAATTGTTCATCTGTGAAGTGGTTTACTGTTTTATGTCATCTCCATACCCTGTATTGCCAAAATGTGCTGTTAGTGGAGTCTTCCTTTCCTAGTAGCTTCAAGTTTATGTTCTAAGACCTATGATAACTAACTAATCTGTCTCTCTCTGTTTTTTTTCTTTTGAAAGAGGGACATGGTGTGTACTATGTGATCCAAACTGGCCTGGAGCTTTCTGTGTATCCCAGGTTGGCCCCAAACTCATTCTTCCAAAGGTGTGCATTACAGGCATATACACCCATGCTGGGTAGTCTTAGCCTATCTTTGTATTAGAAGTTGCCCCAAACTGAGCAAGTGATAATTTGATGGGTAAACTGCATCAGCAGCAATGCTTGACATTCAAGACAGCTTTCTACCTCTGATCAGACTTCAATTCCTTCTTCTGGTTTATGCTTTAAGGTAAAGTTTTAGACTTCAGCGTCAAGTATTAGACATGATGATGCTGATACCAGATGTAATTTTTATACTGAAAACTGCAGTTAAGGCCCAAGACCTAGACCTTCTCCCAGATAATGAGATCTTATTATTCAGGACAATAAATTGGACTGAAAAGGAAGAATATATATTCCATAATAAGATAAATGAAAAAGAAACAGGAAATGTCATTAGTCTACAGTTCAACATATTAGAAACACAGCTCATCTGTCAAGTTTTAAAATAGGAATAACTTTTTGAAGATTCCTGGTGCTTCAGTGACAATATATTTTCAGTGTCTACATTCAAATTCCACCACCTGAGGAAAAGTGGATAAAAAAACAAGGGAGATCTTAATTAACTTTAAAATTCAGCACCTTCATGTGGTCGATAAGACAGACCTTTCAGCTTTAGCATCTGCCCTGATTCCAACATATTTGTTTGTTTATGTGTTCATTTGTTTAGCACTGAGTGAAGCCCTTACTTAACAAGAATTGGGACCCACACAGGATGTGTGACCAGCACTCTGAGTCTGGTCTATATTGTCCAGTCCAATAAACTAATCCCAGAAACGTCATCACGTCATCCTAAAGACAGGACTCGCCACAAAAATGTGTCCTTGTTTTCCTCTGATGATGCAGAGACAAAATAATACAAAAAAAATCTACAACCACTTCTATATTTGCTACAAAATTTCTCTGCTGGGTGGCTTTCATAGGTCTCATTCTACATACTTCTCTAAAGCATATTTTTCCTGATTTACTATCAGGTTTCCCTCCCTTTTTAACACTGACATGTAACTCACAATTATTTAAACCCATAGTTCTCAAAACTCATTAGGCCTCTTAGCACCTTGATATAAATATGGCATACATTGTATTCTTTTGACATGACCTCCCTGGACAATATATTTGCCCTTATATCTGTCAAATTTTGTTAATTCTTCCACTATTTAAAACTTTTTACTATTTTATATTTTTTATGGTGATATGTGATCAATATTTATTTTGTTTTGTGTTTAAATGAGGTATAACCATATAGCCCAGGCTGGTCTTGTACTTATTTTGGGAGAAGAAATAATCTAGGAGTTTCAAAGCTGGAGAGAATCAATGCATTGCATCAAATGACAAGTTGACTCTCTTACTATGAGCTAATGCAACTGGTCACTTCAATCTGAGGCCAATACTTTTTTACCACTCAAAAATGCTAAAGTCCTTAAGATTTACACTAGTTCTCTTTTGCCTGTGTCTATAACACATTCAACAAACCCTGGCTGAGCAAACAACTGTTTGCAGTGTGGCTCACTGAATATTTTAAGCCTGCTGTTGAGATGTACTAGATAGAAATGGATTGCTTTCAAAATATTACTGTTTATTGGCACGGAACTTGGTCACTCCAGAGCTCTAGTGGAGATGTACTAGGAGATGAATGCTGTTGTCATCAACACAGCATGTATTCTGTAGCCCATGGATGAAGGAGTAATTTCAATTTCAAATTAATGCTTAGATATATATTTTGTAAGGCTACAGTTTCTTTTGGCAATGATCCTGCTGATGGATCTGGACAAAATCAACAGAAAAACTTCTGGAAGTTATTCAGCATTTATAGATACCATTAAGAATATTCAACATGGATAAGAGTGTAATTCAAATGATAAAGTGCTTGTCTTGTAAGCATGAGGTCATGGGTTCAACTGCTAGTAAGATAAAGCAAAAAGAACATTCAAACTTCAAGGGGGGAGGTAAAAATAGCAACATTAATAGAAGTGTGGAAGAAATGGATTCTAACTCACATGAATAACTGGCAGGGGGGAAGAGGTCTAAGACCACAGTGGAAGAAGTCGTTACAGAGAAGGTAGGAGTACCAGGAATGCTAGAATTTCCTTTAGAGCCTGGCCATGAACTGAGACTGAGTTACTGCAATTCTGTGTTAAAGATTTTTTTGCTCGTTTATTTTTAAGTTCTGGAAGGTAGTGCAATAGCGAGTTGAAATGTAGAGAGAGTGGAACAACTAACTTTCCACTTACCACCTCCTCAAAAAACCAAATATTGTCATAACATAAAGGAAGCAACAGACATTAAACTTAGTAAGAACAGGCACAAGACTAATTTAGCCTACAGGCCAAAACCTGGTCACCAGAGAAATGGAATAGATGAAGAGTTAGTTCTTCTGGATGCTCAAGGATATGAGTTCTTGCAATGGAATCCCCTGGTGAAGATGCTGTGATGTCCTTATAGTTAAGGACAACAGACAACAGAGGATGAGATGTGTCAACAACTTAGCTGGTAAAGTAGCTAACATTGGTCTTTCTCTGTCAAGGGTTTATTCCACACTGACTGGCAGAGGCAGGGTTCTGGGTGGTATTTTCTACCCAGCAGATACTAAAGTGCCAATGATCATTGGCCACTCATCTCAAGGTGGTAGACCATGGAAGTTGCTCCCAGGGAACATTCCTGGGCTGCTGTGCATTCAGGACAGGTTGGTGCTCTTGCTCTGAGGATTTCTGGAGGGAACCTTCCCCATTACCTATCTAATCTTGATGAAACACCAAATCAATCCAAACTGAGCAATAGTTCAAGCAATCAAGGGTTACTTAAGGATGGGGACACAATGTGGGAAATGTGTCATTATGGGACTTCATGGTGTCAACCACATGGAGTACATAAACAAAGATAACTACAAGTCACTAGGTGACAGCTTTTTTATGAGTCCCCCTACATTCATGGACCTATCTATGACCCACACTTCATCATGCCACACATTACTACACCACAGCTGGCTGAAACTGTCCAAGCACCAATATTGTGAAAACAAAATGATGTGTTCCTAATGGAAGGAGTCTGATGACATAGTGGTGACTGCAATCCATGCATACTGTCCATGAGTAAATGCCAGCAAATCCTGTGAGTCTCTGGTGAGGTAATTGTGAGTGGTTTTGTCTACTCCTGATTTTCAAATGGAAACTTGGGTGTGTAGGGGAATGCCCTCATTTGTAAGAAACTTACCAATGTATTACTCTCAAAAGGTTCAAAAAATGAAAGCTTATAAACATACAGACACAGACACAGATATGTCTGTTTGTGGAGAGAAAGCAAACTAGTAAATATGGCCAGATATGAACACTGGAGGAGTTACAGCGATGCTGTGGACTACTGCTGCAACTGCTCTGTAACACAGAACTTGCATCAGAATAAGAACTTCAACTGAAAAAGAGCTGAAAGTTCACTTAGTGAAGGCAGTTGTGGTTGAAGTCTCTTTATCCTATGCTGAACATTTAGTTAATAGTTTACACTGACACACAAACCCAAAGCCGAACCTTGACCTGGTAGCTTGGTTCCTCTGGTCTGCTAGTTCTTGGTAACAGACTAAGAAGCCAGAGGACCACTGGCAGTGCTTGGCCGGCCTGATTCCTGAAAAATCCAGTTGGGGCAGACCTTATGCCAGGATTGCCAGGAGGGCAGAGTGATAGAAAATTATCAAGGGCATGGCTTGCATGAGACACATGGGTATGTTCAAGTCCTACATACATCTAAATCACATCAGATATCATTCTTCAAGACAAGCCCAGTGTTTCTGGAGGGATACCTGGGAGGTAGCCAGGGTGGGTAGTGAGGATGCGTTAAGTACTGAGCAATGCCACAGGGCAAACCTGCCCATATCAGGTCCCAGGGGTGTGCTCATACCAGCCTCTTGCCCACATCACTCTCATTGCTGTGATGATATACAGGTCATTGTTCTCAACATTTTAAAATTTGAGGACCAATCCAACCACCTCCTTGTGGTTGACGTTGGCCTCCTCATGGCCACCCACAATACAGCCTAAGCTGGACACAGGACTAATGGCCAGGGCTATGGCCAAGGTGGTCAGCAGGAGTCTCAGAATGAAGGCCATGGTGAGCTGGAAGGCAGGACTGGAGCTAGAACTGGAGCTGCACCAGGGCAGACATACAATCAACCCAGCCAGTACTGCCCTGCTAATCCTGCTGGGAATAAAGGATCTGGGGGCCTCCCTCTCCCACTCCAGACTTCTCCTTTCCTGGGCAAACCTCCACTCCCACTCCAGTTCTTTCAAATCTTCCTTTCCCATGGATTTTGGACCCTTCTTTCCCCAGTTCTGGCCCTTTCTCTCTCCTGTGTATCTACCTTCCCACTCTCCCAGCTTGGCACCTTCTCACAGGTCCCACTTTTCCAAGCTTGGGACACTCTGATCTCAGGAAATGTATCCATTACCTTTCTCTAGCTATAAAAAGCCTGTGAACTTGACCTGTATATCTGTAGGAAAGGGGAAAAGAGAATTTGGTTTCTGTGGTCCTTAAAGGTGAGAGGCACTGGTAAATTCTGGTCAAGGTTCAGGAATCCTCTGGGCATATGCAATTGCAGAATGCATTTGGGAGAGACCCAGGCCTTGTCCTTTTCTGGGTTCCTTTTTTGGCAAATAGGGGTGAATTACTCTTTATTGGAAAAAGAGCAAAAGGGTTATTTTGAAAGGACTCATCATTCATTAAAGAAATCATTCATGGGCTTTTTCCTGGCCAGAACTTCTAGAAACTGGAGGTGGGGCACAGTGACTGAGCCCTGAGCTTGACATTGCAGCTACTGCCTATATATACTGGTAAATCTTCCAGTAGACACATCAAAAAGTAAAAAGAAACAGGTGAAAGAATTTTAATAATGGTTTATTTAACCTAATGTATCAAATGTCATTTCAATATATAGGAATAATTCTCACCAGAATGGCTATATTCTTCTGTATGTATGTACTAAGTCTGGAATCCTGTGCTCATTGATAACATTTTAGGCAGATGTCCACTATACTTACTCGTTTTCAGTCCCCCAACTTCACATAAAGTAGAGGTTATATACTGCATAGCCTGGCTTCAGGGTGTATGTAGGGTGGGGCAGAAGACGGGTGGCTGGAATAAAAATAATGACTAAGAATTATAAGTATTCTGTTGGAAGGGTGATTGAAGGGCAGGAGAGGCAGATGAGTACCTCTGGGCACTAGTTAGAAGGTCTTTGGGGGATCTGAAAGCATAAGAGTTCCTTCCTAGACTATGAAACAGCTCAAAGGAGAGGGAACAAAGATAATTGTATGTAACACTTGTCCTTAGCTGAGTTGTCCATGGCCTCATTTTACCCTCCCAGGAAGCAAGTAAAGAACCAAAGATCAAGGCATGACCATATTCCTATCATTTCTTACGAACTGACAGCACCACTCAAGTAATATTAACAGGCAAAGTTCAGAGAGATTGTTTTCCTAGAAGCTCTTGCAACTGTGATTGTGGACCATGACTCAAGCCTTTGACTTCCATAGCAGCCTAAGGGACCTTGGGCTCTCACCAAGACACAGCATACTTCTCGTGATGTTTCATAGTTTCAAGAAATAGGTAATAAGTACATAATTTTAACAGACAAATTTTAACAAAAATTGCTCTTGGAATGGTGCTGAAACACATGAAGGAGACAGTAAAGGCAGGCTAGGAGGCAATACATTCAGGATGATGCACACACTGAGCAGGAGGAGACTACTCCTCTTATTGAATATGAAGGTCCAACTCTTTACATTGGGTGCTTCTCTTAGAAACTCAACATATACTTCCATACCCTACATGGGAGCTCCCCTGGCTACCACCATCAACAAACTGGATTCAAAGTGGACTTTGTGGAGATTCCAAGATGGCTGCTAGAGGGAGGAAGCAGAAAGCGAGCCTCCTATAGTGAAATCTTGGAGAGATGCTGGAGACACACTTTGCAGGCATAATCACTGAGAAGAGGCATAACATTGACCCCTCCACACCTCCAGGCGGCACAGAGAATCTCCACTTCACGTTAAACGGAGAAATCAGGAGAGCCTCTGGGCCACCAGTCGCCTGCGCCCAGATGGCTTGGGAAGATGCAGACCAGGTGAGCTTTATGGTACCACGGTACTCCCACAGACAAGCCTGGGCCAGAGCAGCACAGCCCCCTGGACAGACTGACCTCCACCCAGGGGAAAAAAGAGAAACTGACTAAAAAGCAATAAGAACAATAAAGACACGCGGTAAAGAGGGTGGGGTGCCCTGAGCACCAAAGATTGGGGGAAGTGAACCCTTCCTGGGACTGTAAATAAACAATCCGAGTGGTCCAGAGAGGCTCTGGTGGGAGCGGGGGTGCACGCCCAGCAACCAAGAGCGGGAAAGCTTGTGAGAGTGGCGGAGGGAGGAAAACTCCACAGGAGAGGGGGGAAGACCCACTTCCCACGAGTGAACTGTAAACAAATGTGGCAGCTGGCAGGAGCAGCAGCACCGCCCAGTAATCAGAAGCACAAAAGCTTGTACAAGCAGCAGTGGGAGGAAAACTCCACAGGAGAGCAAGAGAGACCCACCTCCCACATGAACTGTAAATAAACATGCAGGCCCGACAACACGGATGCACTGTCACCTTTCCCAGTGTGCTTGGAAAGGAGAAGGCTTGTAGCAGAGGCTCCTGCACAGGAGAACTCTGAGCAAACAAAGCCTGTGAGGCCAGATGAGTGCTAAACTCACACCAGAGATCTGCATAAATAACACCGCCAGCAACAGCAGGCTGACAGCAACAGGCAGGCAAGCCACAGCTGCAGATACCATTGTCAGAACTGTCTCCAGACTCTTTTTTTTTCTTTTTCTCTCTACCCTTGATGAGAGAACAACTGAATTACACCTGCATGCTGAAAAACTTACTGAAATTGTATTGCATTTAAACTTGGACACTGGTGGGTTTTGTGTGTGTGTGTGTGTGTGTGTGTGTGTGTAGTTTTACTTTATGCGTCCCCTTTGATGAGACAACTACAGAACAACATCTGAGGCACCATCTCCAGGGTTGGAGACTGAGACGGACACCCAAATTATTAAGACAGAAACTTCATTGCATTTGAACTTAGAGGTTTTTTGGTTTTTTGGGTTTTTTTTTTAATTTTCTAGTTTTCATCTTATTTTAATTCATTTTTATATATAGATATTGCTTTCATTTACTTACTTTTTATTTTTAATTTTCCTTATTATTTTTTATTTTTGATTTTCAATCCTCTCTCTGTGTCTCTAATGTCTGTTCAGCTTACTGTCAGCTAGTACATTAACGATCCCTGTTTATACCATTGAAACCTTCTTGTCTGATACTTTGTTCTGTTTTCTCCTTCTAGTCTGTGTATTTGTTTTTCCCCTTTCTTTAACTTCTTGCTTTCCATCTCAGCTCACCCTTCCATTCTAAATAATACCATTGTTATTATTACAAGCTAGAAAATACTTCATTGCACACAGTACAGGGACAGTAACAACACCAAAGACAATGATGGGAAGACAGAAAAAACAGGGAAACCAGTTTCCCCACAGCAAAAAATTAGTGCAGGAACCAGAGGGGAATAAAGAAAACAGGTACTCAGATCCAGACTCCAAAAAAATGAAGATAAACAATGCCAAAGGACCCAATGCAGGCACAAGAAAAATTTAAAAGAAGAGATACTACAGGTACTCAATGAGAATTTCATAGAGATGATACTGGATAGGGTCAACCAAAATGTACAGGAGAAACTCAAGAAATTCCAAGACAACAGAAATAGAGAATTTGAAAAAGCAAAAAGAAGAAATAAAGGAAACCATAGAAGCACTGTATAAACACCAAAGTGAAACAGAAAACACGATGAATAAACAGATAAATGAACTCAGGACAAAAATAGACAACATTAAAGAGGAAACCAGCCAGGATATGGAAAACCTCAGAAAAAAGAACGAAACAGAACTGCAAAACAAAATGAAAGGCCAATCCAGCAGAATAGAACAAACAGAAGGCAGAATCTCAGAACTTGAAGATGAAATGGTAATTAAAGGAAAAACCAAAGAACTATTAATTAAACAACTCAAGATCTGTGAAAAGAAAATGCAAGAACTCACTGACTCCATCAAAAGACCATATTTGAGAATCATGGGCATCGAAGAAGGAGAAGAGGTACAAGTGAAGGGAATGCATAATATATTCAACAAAATAATATAACAGAAATTTTTCCAAATCTAGAGAAAGACATTCCCACACAGATGCAAGAGGCCTCCAGGACACCAAACAGACCAGATCAAAATAGAACTACTCCGTGACATATCATCATTAAAACAACAAGTTCAGAAACTAAGGAAAGAATATTGAAGGCTGTAAGAGAGAAAAAACAAGTAACATACAAAGGTAAACCATCAAAATCACAGCAGACTTCTGAACAGAAACATTAAAAGAAAGAAGAGCATGAGGTGAGATCTTCCGGACACTGAATGAAAATAACTTCAACCCCAGGATACTCTACCCAGGAAAACTATCATTCAAAATAGATGGAGCAAGAAAAGTCTTCCTGATAAGCAGAAACAATAACAATATGTGACCACAAAGCAACCACTACAAAAGATTCTTCAAGGGATTCTGCACACAGAAAGTTAAACCCAACTTAACCATGAAAAGACAGGCAGCACCAAACCACAGGAAAAGAAAAAGCAAGACAGTAGAGAGTAACCTCAACTTAGGTACACACAATCAAACCTTCAAACAACTAAAACAACTAAATGTCAGGAATCACCACATACAATCAGTACTAACGCTGAATGTCAACGGACTTAATTTACCAATCAAAAGGCACCGCTTGATGAAATGGATTAAAAAGGAAGATCCAACAATTGGTTGCTTACAGGAGACCCACCTCTCCAACAGAAATAGGCATAGGCTTAGTATGAAATGCTGGAAGAAGATTTACCAAGCCAATGGCCCCTGAAAACAGGCAGGAGTAGCAATACTTATCTGACAAAGTAGACTTCAAACCTACATTGATCAAACAAGATAAAGAAGGACATTCCATACTAATAAAAGGGGAAATGGACCAAAAGGAAATAATAATTATCAACTTGTATGGACCCAATGTCAACGCACCCAATTTCATCAAACATATCCTGAAAGACCTAAAAGCATATATAAATGCCAACACAGTGGTTGTGGGAGACTTTAACACCCCATTATCATCAATAGATAGGTCATCCAAACAAAAAATCAATAAAGAAATCCAAGATCTAAAATATGCAATAGATCAAATGGATCTAGTTGATGTCTACAGAACATTTCATCCAACCTCTACACAATATACATTCTTCTCAGCAGCCCATGGAACCTACTCCAAAATAGATCATATCCTATCATATCCTATGTATCCTATGGCACAATGCAAGTCTCAGCAAATACAAGAAAATAGAAATTACAACGTGCATGCTATCTGATCACAATGCAGTAAAAGTAGAACTCAAAAACAAAAGTAAAGACAAAAAACATGCAAACAGCTGGAAACTGAATAACTCATTACTTAATGAAGAATGGATCATTGATGAAATAAAAGAGGAAATTAAAAAGTTCCTGGAAGTCAATGAAAATGAAAACACAACCTCCCAGAACCTATGGGACACAGCTAAGGCAGTCCTGAGAGAAAAGTTCATAGCCATGAGTGCATATATTAAAAAGACAGAAAGATCCCAAATCAATGACCTAATGATACATCTCAAACTCCTAGAAAAACAAGAAAAAGCAAATCCCAAAACAAATAGGAGAGAAATAATAAAAATAAGAGCTGAAATGAATGAAATAGAAACCAAAAAAAACCATACAAAGAATTAATGAAACAAAAAGTTGGTTCTTTGAAAAAATAAACAAGATCGATAGACCCCTGGCAAACCTGACTAAAATGAGGAGAGAAAAAACCCAAATTAGTAGAATCAGGAATGCAAAAGGGGAGATAACAAATACCATGGAAATCCAGGAAATCATCAGAGACTACTTTGAGAACCTATATTCAAATAAATTTGAAAATCTAAAAGAAATGGACAGATTTCTAGATACATATGATCATCCAATCTGAACCAAGAGGAAATTAATCACCTGAATAGACCTATAACACAAAATTAAATTGAAGAAGCAATCAAGAGTCTCCACAAAAAGAAAAGTCCAGGACCTGATGGATTCTCTGCTGAATTCTATCAGACCTTTAAAGAAGAACTGATACCAACCGTCCTTAAACTGTACCATGAAATAGAAAGGGAAGGAAAACTGCCAAACACATTTTATGAAGCCAGTATTACACTTATCCCAAAACCAGGCAAAGACACCTCCAAAAAGGAAAACTATAGGCTAATCTCCTTAATGAACATTGACGCAAAAATCCTCAACAAAATAATGGCAAACCGAATTCAACAACACATCAAAAAGATTATTCACTATGACCAAGTAGGCTTCATCCCAGGGATGCAGGGGTGGTTCAACATACGAAAATCAATAAACGTAATAAACCACATTAACAGAAGCAAAGACAAAAACCACTTGATCATCTCAATAGATGCAGAAAAAGCCTTTGATAAGATTCAACACCATTTCATGCTAAAAGCTCTAAGAAAACTAGGAATAGAAGAAAGTACCTCAAAATTATATAAGCTATATATAACAAACCTATAGCCTGCATTATACTTAACGGAGAAAAACTGAAACCATTCCCTCTAAAATCAGGAACCAGACAAGCATGCCCACATCCCCACTCCTATTCAACATGGTACTGGAATTCCTAGCCAGAGCAATTAGGCAAGAAGAAGGAATAAAAAGAATACAAATAGGTAAAGAAACTGTCAAAATATCCCTATTTGCAGACGACATGATCCTATACCTTAAAGACCCAAAAAACTCTACTCAGAAGCTTCTAGACATCATCAATAGCTATAGCAAGATAGCAGGATATAAAATCAACATAGAAAAATCATTAGCATTTCTATACACTAACAAGGAGCAAACTGATAAAGAATGTATGACAACAATTCCATTTACAATAGCCTCAAAAAAAAAATAAAATACCTAGGTGTAAACCTAACAAAAGATGTGAAAGACCTTTACAAGGAAAACTATACACTTCTGAAGAAAGAGATTGAGGAAGACTATAGAAAGTGGAGAGATCTCTCATGCTCATGGATTGATAGAATCAACATAGTAAAAATGTCCATACTCCCAAAAGTAATCTACATGTTTAATGCAATTCCCATCAAAATTCCAATGACATTCATTAAAGAGATCGAAAAATCTACCGTGAAATTTATATGGAAACACAAGAGGCCACGAATAGCCAAGGCGATACTCAGTCAAAAGAACAATGCAGGAGGTATCACAATACCTGACTTCAAACTATATTACAAAGCAATAACAATAAAAACAGCATGGTACTGGCAGAAAAACAGACATGAAAACCAGTGGAACAGAATAGAGGACCCAGACATGAAGTCACACAACTATAACCAACTTGTCTTTGACAAAGGAGCTAAAAATATACGATGGAGAAATAGCAGCCTCTTCAACAAAAACTGCTGGGAAAACTGGTTAGCAGTCTGCAATAAACTGAAACTAGATCCATGTATGTCACCCTATACCAATATTAACTCAAAATGGATCAAGGATCTTAATATCAGACCACAAACTCTAAAGTTGATAGAGGAAAGAGTAGGAAATACTCTGGAGTTAGTAGGTATAGGTAAGAACTTTCTCAACGAAACCCCATCAGCACAGCAACTAAGAGATAGCATAGATAAATGGGACTTCATAAAGCTAAAAAGCTAAAAAGCTTCATAAAGTTAAAAAGCATCAAAAGAAATGGTCTCTAAACTGAAGAGAACACCCACAGAGTGGGAGAAAATATTTGCCAACTACACATCAGACAAAGGACTGATAACCAGAATATATAGGGAACTTAAAACACTAAATTCTTCCAAAACTAATGAACCAATAAAGAAATGGGCAAGTGAACTAAACAGAACTTTCTCAAAAGAAGAAATTCAAATGGTCAAAAAACACATGAAAAAATGCTCACCGTCTCTAGGAATAAAGGAAATGCAAATTAAAACCACACTAAGATTCCACCTCACCCCTGTTAGAATAGCCATCATTAGCAACACCACCACCAACAGGTGTTGGCGAGGATGTGGGGACAAAGGAACCCTCTTACACTGTTGGTGGGAATGTAAACTAGTACGACCACTCTGGAAAAAAATTTAGAGGCTACTTAAAAAGCTAGACATCGATCTATCATTTGATCCAGCAATACCACTCTTGGGCATGTACCCAAAAGACTGTGTGACACAGGTTACTCCAGAGGCACCTGCACACCCATGCTTATTGCTGCACTATTGACAATAGCCAAGTTATGGAAACAGCCAAGATGCCCCACCATTGACGAATGGATTAAGAAAATGTGGTATCTATACACCATGGAATTTTATGCAGCCATGAAGAAGAACGAAATGTTATCATTCACTGGTAAATGGATGGAATTGGAGAACATCATTCTCAGTGAGGTTAGCCTGGCCCAAAAGACCAAAAATCATATGTTCTCCCTCATATGTGGACATTAGATCAAGGGCAAACACAAGAATGGGAATGGACTTTGAGCACATGATAAAAACTTTAGCACACAAGGGAGGGTTGAGGATAGGTAAGACATCTAAAAAATTAGTTAGCATTTGTTGCCCTTAACGCAGAGAAACTAAAGCAGATACCTTAAAAGCAACTGAGGCCAATAGGAAAAGGGGACCAGGGACTAGAGAAAATGTGAGATCAAAAAGAATTCACCTAGAAGGTAACACACACGCACAGGAAATTAATGTGAGTCAACTCCCTGTATAGCTATCCTTATCTCAACCAGCAAAAAGCCTTGTTCCTTCCTATTATGGCTTATACTCTCTCTACAACAAAATTAGAAATAAGGGCAAAATAGTTTCTGCTGTGTATTGAGGGGGTGGATGGGAGAGGGAGGGGGCTGAGTAGGTGGTGAGTGAGGGGGAGTGGCAGGGGGGAGAAATGACCCAAGCCTTGTATGCACGCATGAATAATAAAATTTTTTAAATAATGAAAAAAAAAAGTACCTGGAGAAGAGAAGCACTTTCTCTCTGCCTTCAGATTTCACCTGCACCCACCATTCTCCCCTTTGTATTTCCCTTCCTTAACTTGTAATAAACTCCATTTACACCCCCAAAATAAAAGTGGACTTTGTACTTCACATTACAGGTTTCCTATAACTTGAGGGCAAGTGCCTCATTGGCAGTGGCCAACATGTCTTGTGACTTTGGGATAGCTCAAAGGAGGCTGGGATTCTACACTTATGAATGGGAGCCAGATATTGCCACTAATGCCACAGTAAGGCAGTAAGGCTAGGCCCCTGCAACCTCCACCAGGTTCCTCCTCCAATCTATTCTTTCCTTTCTAGACAAGATAAAAAGATTGGGCTTAAGACTAGTCTTCAGGGACTTTGAACTCATTAAAATGAAGAAGGAAAATGACTTTGACTTTTGAGTACAAATGTGGGTCCAACTCTGTCCATCAACCCTCGCTTACCCCCTGTGTGACCTCAGGTTCCTCATGTGCAGCTGTGAGGGCAAATATTTTTCTGCAGGCATTTGATAATTCATTGCTCTGTGAGGATCCAGGAAGATGTGTTGAGAAAGCAGGATATTCAAGTAAAAGCACAACAACAGGCAAGGTCATGTGGAGTCTCAGGCTCAGCCTGACAGTGTTGGGAGCTCTGGAGCATCACTTACCTCATCCATCCCAAGGAAGCACTTTCCCAAGTCTTCACTGTCATGTAGGGACCAATGGCTACCTTGGGCATGTAGTCTCCAAGCCACTTATGGAGCTGACCTTTTGCCTACCAGGAGCCTAGTGGCAAACTTCCAAGGCACTCTAGCAAGTGCAGTTCTTAGAGTCAATGCTGGGACAGAGCATATTATAGCTGTAGGAGAGGTCCCAGGAATTTCTATGGGACATTGCCACATTCAGTCACCTGCTGAACCAGAAGACTTTGGCTCTTCATCAAAACCATTACCAGATGGTCCACCATCAGAATACAGAGTAAGTAAGTACACTTCCACTAGCATGTCCTCCAAGGAACTCACTCCAACCACATAGTCACACAGAGAACAATGGACATCATAAACCATCAGTCTAGTTTCTGTTTTATTAATTGTGAGGTTGAAACATTAAAAGCTATATCCAGTTTCAGGAGGGAACTAAACACTCTAAAAGATATAATGGCAAAACTGTCTGTAAAATGCAGGCATGCTGGTACAGTACCTCAATCCCAGCATTTAGAAGGGAGAATAAGAAAGGTCATGATTTGAGGCCAGGCTGTGCTACACAAGGAGACTATCTCCATGGATCAAGAACTGGGGATGTAGCTCAGTGGTTGAGTTCTTGCCTGACATGCATGTGGCTCTTGGTTCCAACCTTGCCACTATGGGGGAAAATAAATAAGGGAAAAGAAGAATGTATTTAAGCCAATTAAATGAAATTTTTCTGAAATATGTAATATCCTTATTTCCTTAATCAACTAAAGTTTTCTCAATACTTTCCTGAGAACTTGAGACCATAACTACGCATATCAAGTGCTTTGCAGTGTTATCATAGGGCATCATACTCAGACTCTATAAAAATAGCAGGAGATACTCACCTTAAATTCACAGTGCTATTATTACTGTACTTGTTCATCCTTGAAGTGGTTTCTACCATTTTCTGCCATCTCTATAGCCTGCATACTCAACACATGCTGTTAGTGTTGTCTTCCTTTGCTAATAACTTCAAGTTTATAAGAACTATGATAAATTACTAATCTGTCTTTTTTTTTTCTTGAGACAGGGTCATGGTGTGTGCTATGTGATCCAGACTGTTCTGGAGCTTTCTGTGTATCCCAGGATGGCCTCAAACTCATTCTTCCAATGGCGGGCAATATAGGTACATACAACCATGCTAGATAGTCCTAGACTGTCTTTGTATTAGAAGTTACCCAGACCTGAGCAAGGGAAAACTTGATGGATAAACTGCATCATAAACAATGCTTGACATTCAAGCCTGCTTCTTACTTCCACTCAGACTTCAATTCCTTCTTCTAGCTTATGTGTCTATCTTAAGTTTTAGACTTGAGCATCCAATTTTACACATGAGTAGCTGATGCCAGATGTACTTTTTATACTGAGAACTTCAGTTAAGTCCCAAGATCTAGATCTTCCCCCAGATAATGAACAAGCAAAACCCCTTGTTCCTTCCTATTATTGCTTATACTCTCTCTACAACAAAATTAGAGATAAGGGCAAAATAGTTTCTGCTGGGTATTGAGGGGGGGAGCGGGAGGGGGCGGAGTGGGTGGTAAGGGAGGGGGCGGGGGCAGGGGGGAGAAAATGAACCAAGCCTTGTATGCACATATGAATAATAAAAGAAAAATGTGAAAAAAAAAAAGAAAGACAGCTGCTCATGTAATGACACTATGGAAATATAAACCCCTAGATCCAGATGATGCTCTTTGACCCAAAAGTGGGTCCAAGCATCAAAGGGGGGAAATGGCAGGAAGGCATGGAGGAGAAAGGGAGATAATGAGTGCTACAGTGAAACAAAGAAAAACCAGTGTTGGGGAATGTTACCTGGAGACCAGAGAAGGGTCACCTCTCCCCAGAGATTAAAGCAGCCAATGAAAGGGCATGTGACTATGTATGGGACAAGCTGGATGCCACCTATTTCTGAAATCTGCTCTAAACGGTATATAAAGAAGGCCTCCTTTATTGTTGGGGTTCAGTCTTTGGACTCAAGTCCACTGAGTCACTGCTGGTTTGCTTAATAAAATTGCTTCCTGAAAGCTTTGGTGCCCCATCTCTCTGTCTGTGCCATCCTACAACAGTGCCTGATTGGCAGAGGTCACGTGTCTTGTGACAGTGGGATAGCTACAAAGGAGCCTGGGATTCCACACTTATGTAAAGGGAGAGAGATTCTGCCACAACTGATGCAGATGGGCTGAAAAGATAGGCCCTTGCAACCTCCACCAGTTACATCCTCCTACCTATTATTTCCTTTCTGCAGAAGATATACATATTGGGCTTAAAACTAGACTTCAGGGAGTTTGAATTCATTAAAGTGAAGCAGGAAATAGGACAATAACTTCTGAGTACAAATGTGGATTCAACTCGGCCCACCAATTGTCTGGTTCCCATTAGTGTGAACTCAGGTTCCATAGATGTGAAGGTGAATATTCATCTGCAGACATTTGATTAGGGCACAGCCCTGTGAGGATCCAAGAAGAGGTTTTGGGAAAACAGTTTGGACAAGTAGAAGCACAATAACGGCAAGTTCAGGCAGTCTCAGGCTCAGCCTGATAGTTGTGGGAGCTCTGCAACATCACTTACACCTCATCCTTCCCTAGGAAGGGCTTTCCCACATCTATATTGTCATGCAGGGACCAATGGCTACCTCAGCATCTCATCCCTCCCAGTGAAGGGCATTCCCATGTCTAAACTATCATGCAGGGACCAGTGGCCACCAAGGGGATGTAATCTCCAAGCCACTTTGGCACTGAGCTTTGCAATGCAGTAGCCTGATGGCAAATCTCCAAGGTTGCTACAAGTGCAATTGTTAGTCAAAGCTGAGACACAGCACACAGCATCTTTGGGAGACTTACCAGGAATTGCCATGGAACATTACCACATTCAGTCACCTGCTGAACCAGAGGACTTTGACTATTCTACGTCACCACCATTACCAGCTGGTCCACCATCAGAATACAGAGTAAGTCCACTTCCACTAGCCAGTCCTCCAAGGAACCCACTCTAGATACATAATCACATAGATGTCATGATGGACACCAGATGCCATCAGACTAGTTTTTGTTTTATTAAGAATGAATTTGAAGAATGGAAAATACATCCCAATGTCAGCAGGGAACTAAATGCTCTAGAAGATATAAGTGTAATTTTTAATGGCAAAACTGTGTGTAAAATGCAGACACAGTGGTACAGATGCACAATCCCAGCAGATAGAAGGGAGAGGCAGAAGGATCATGAGTTTGAGGCCAGGCTGAGCTACACAGGGCAATTCTATAACAAAGAAACAAGGGCTGGGGATGTAGAACAGTGGTAGAATTCTTGCCTGACATGTATATGGCCCTGGGTTTGAAACTCAAAACTGGGGTAGGGAGAAATAAGACTATATTTAAGCCTATTAAATGAAAATATTTCTAAAATATGTAATACCCTTACCTTCTTACTCAACTAAAGTTTTTTTAGTATATTCAATACTTTCCTGAGAACATGAGACCAAAACTGCATACATCAAGTGCTGTGCAGTATTATCATAGGGCAACATACTCAGAGTCTGTACAAATACTAGGAGATTCCGCATCTTAAATTCACAGTGCAATTGTTACTGCACTTGTTTATCCTTGACATGATTTCTACCATTTTCTGGCATCTCCATACCCAGCACTGTAAACATGTGATATTAGTGGTGTCATCTTTTACTAGTAGCTTCAATCTGTTGTTATAAAATCTATAATTAATTACTAATCTGTCTTCTTTTTCTTGATACAGGGTCATGCTGTATGCTATGTGTTCCTGACTGGCCTGAAGTTTACCATGTATTCCAGGATGGCCTTGAACTCATCCTTACAGATATATACTACCACGCTGGGTACTCCTACTCTGCTTTGTATTAGAGGTTGCCCCTACCTGAGTAAGGGACAAGACAATTTAATACATAAACGTCAACAGCAACAATGCATGACATTCAAGCCATCTTCCTGCCTTTACTCAGAGTTCAATTCCTTCTGGTTTATGCTTCAATCTGAAGCTTTGGACTTGAGCATTAGGTTTTAGACATGAGGATGCTGATGCCAGATGTAATTTTTATTCTAAAAACTGCAGTTGAGGCCTAAGACCTAGATCTTCACCCAGAAAAATGAGATCTTATTATTGAGGACAAGAAATCAGACAGGAAAAGAAGGATACTTATTCTATATTGTGATAAATGAAAAAGAAACAGCAAAGGCCATCAGTCCATAGTTCAACATGTTAGAAACAGCTCATCTGTCAAATTTTAAAAGTAAAAATGATTTTATGAGTGTTTCTGGGGCTTCAGTTAACAATATATTTTCAATGTCAACATTCAAATTCCACCACCTGACAAAAAAAGTGAAAAATTAAGGAAGAAACTATCATTCACTTGATAAGACAGACCTGTCAGCTGGATCACCTGCCAGGATTACAGCAGATTTGCTTTTTATGCATTTTTTTGTTCAGCACTGATGGAAGCACTTACTTAACAAGAATTGGGACCCTGCAGGATGTGTGACCAGCAGTCTGAGGCTGGTCTATGTTGTCACAGTGCAATAAGCTATGGCCAGAAACATCATCACAGTCTACTGTGGCTTTCCTGAAGACAGGACTCACCACCAAAGTGTGTTCTTGCTTTCCTATGATGAAGTAGATGATGTAGTAGATTTACTACAAAATTTCTCCTCTGGGTAGTTTCACAGTTCTCATTCTATATACTTCTTTAATGTGAATTTTTCCTGATTAACTATCAGGCTTCCCTCTCTTTTTAACATTGACATGTTTTCACAATCCTTCAAAAACATGGTTCTCAAAACTCATCAGGCCTGTCCAGCCCCTTAAATGGCAATACAGCTTTCATTTTACTCTTTTGATATGGCCTTCCTGGTAATATATTCACCCTTATATAAGAGCTTTTAATGATTCAACCAGGAGAATATCAAATGTAAGTAACAATTCAGACATACCTCATGCTATTGTAGCTTGCTTAGTATGCTTTTTAGATTCTGCATTTTTTACCAATTGAATGTTTGTGGCAACCCTGCATCAAGCAAGTCTATGACCACAATGTTTTCCAATAGCATATGCTCACTTGGTGCCTCTGTTACATTTTGTTAACTCTTGCAATGTTTCAAAATTTTACTATTAGTATATTTCTTATGATGATTTGTGATCACTTTTTTCTTTTGTTTTGTTTTGAGATAAGGTGTAACTATGTAGCCCAGGCTGGCCTGAAACTTATATTCAGAGAAGAAGTAATCTAGGACTTTCATAGCTGGAGAAAAGTCAATGCCTTGCATCAAATGACAGGCTGACTCCCTTACTAGGAGCTAACACAACTGGTCACCTTGACTTGAGGCCAATATTCCATTACCATTCTAAAAATGATAAGGCCCTTAAGAGTTACACTGCTATCTTTTGCCTGTGTTCTGCAACAGGTTCAACAAACCCTGGGTAAGAACACAACTGTTTTCAACATGGTTCACTGAATAGTTTAAGCCCACTGTTGAGACATGACACTTAGAAACAGACTGCTTTCAAATATTACTGTTTATAGGCAAGGCACTTGGTCGCCCCAGAGCACTAGTAAAGATGTACTAGGAGATGTTGGCGTCAATACAGTATCTATTCTGCACCCAAGGATGTAACAGTAATTTCAACTTAATATTTAAAACACATATTTTGTTAGGCTATAGTTTTTATGAGCAGTGATCTGGCTGATGGTTCTAGACAAAATCAACTAAAAACCTTCTGCAAGGGATTCACCATTCTAGATAAGATTAAGAATTTTCAACATGGGCTAATGGTATAACTCAAGTGGTAAAGTGCTTGCATTGCAAGCATAAGGCCCTGGGTTTGACTGCTAACACCAGAAAGCAAAAAGAACATTCAAAATTCAATGATGGAGATAAAAATAGCAAGATTAATAAGTATGGAAGAAGTGAATTATAACTCGCATGCATAAGTGGGAGGACAGGGGTCCAAGACCTCAGTGGAAGAAGTCATGATAGATGTGGTAGAAGCAGCAGGAGCCCTAGAATTAACAGTGGAGACCAGAGATGAACTGAGACTGAATTATTGTAATTTTTATTATAAACCACTTTCCTTCTCCTATTTTTAAAACATCATTCCTAGAGATAGTGCAATACCAAGTTGAAGTGTAGAATGAGTAGGGCAACAAACATTCCACTTACCAGCTCCATACTAAAACAAAATACTGTCTTCAGATACCAGAAGCGACAGATGTAAAACTGATTAAGAAGAGGCACAAAACTAATCTAGCCAAAAGGCCAAAACCTGATCACCAGAACCAGAAGAGATAAGAAGTTATTTCATTTACATGCACAAGGAAGTGAATTCCTGGAATGAAATCTCCTGGTGAAGATTCTGTGAACATAATTATGGCAACAGATAACAGAGGATGAGATGTGCCATAAACTTAGCTGGTAAAATGGCAGCAGAGTTTGATAAGGCTGACTCCAATTTTGAAAGGCATTCTACTGTGAGTAAAATGGTATTAAACAGCATCCTTTGTTATAAAGAAACCTTTCAGGAAAGACAAAATCAATCAATGGGACAAACATCATTGTTATCTTATTTTAGGAAATTTCCACAGACATCCCAACCTTCAATAGCCATCATCCTTATCAGTCCAAAGCCATCAACATTCCAGGCAAACCCTTCTACCTGTAAAAAGTTACAACTCTTTAAAGATTCAGATGGTACTTAGTATTTTTTCACAATACAGTATCTTAAATTGAAGTTTCTATATTGTTTTGTAGGCAATGTTTTTGTGCACTTTACAGTCTACATAAGAGTTAGAATATCACTTTTTGAGCAATAGGAAACCAGAAATTTCATTTATTATGATATTTGCATTATTTTGGTGGTGAAGAACCATATCTGCAAGATATCTGTGTTTGCTTTTCAAAGTTGCCTAGTAATATTTTACTGTATGGATTTTCTACATTCTATTTGTCTGTTAAAGAATTGACGAATGTTTGAGTTGCTTTTTATTTCTTTGCATAATGCTCCTATGAACAGTCAAGAAACATCATGGGACTGTAGGTCTGAGAAGCAAATGAGATTCTGTGGCCTTACAGAAAAAGTAGGGTGCTGAAAAGTAGGGTGCTAAAACCTACTTTGGTTTGGCAAAAAAGTGGGATGAGTGGTTCCCATCACCAAGAAAACTAAAGGAAGGACTAAGGTCAGGCTCTGATGGTGCAGGGATTCACATGATATAACTGGATGCTTCTCCCTGACTCTTGGCTTCTTTCTCAAATGTGAGCCAGAGTTCATGTTTCTCACCTTCATATCCAGAATGGGAGTTAAGAATTCCTTACTTAACACCCAAAATTGAAAATGCACAAAAATTTGAAATATTTTCATCATTGACATAATACTATAAGGGCAAAAATCCCATAGCATGAAAGATTCATCCATAAATTTATAAAACTATTGTATATAATTTATTCAGGCTATGTATATGAAGTATATATGAAACATGAATGAATTTCATATTTAACATGCATTCCATCCTCAAGAAATAACTTTCTCTAATACGTAAGTACATGCATCTATATATATATAGATATACATCTATATATATACATATATATATATGCAGATGGAGCAATTCAATGAATTCATGGTTCACTGAACTCTGTGTATATATACATACATATATATATATATACAGATATATGTACATATATAGTTAACAATGCCAAAAAGTCTAAACACATAACACATTCAGTTCCAATAAGGGTATTCTACCTGTAGTCAAACAATATCTCACCATTAAACTCCCCCGAGACCTGGGGGACCAGGTTTGGGTCAGGTGCCATCCCAAACCAATGACTGACAAAACTGGACAAGCCAAGGTCAGTGATCCCAGCTCTGTGGAGTCAGTTTCCCTAGACACAGTTAAAGGGAGAAAACAAGAGTGGCAGATTACAATTGGAAACTGGTTGTAGTTTTAAGAAGGTGAGGCTCTCACTGAAATGATTGGACTTTGACAGGGAATATAACTGGGTTATAATTGAGCTGTTCTTTGAAGTTAGTCTCATAACAGAACACATAAAATAAATTCTAAGAGCATTTTGACAGGATGAATATGTTTTCATGTCCAAACTTTGATGCACCACCATGTACTATGCACCAAGTGTTTTCTAGGTTCCAGCACATTTAGTTCTCAAAAGTCCCATGAGAAAGGAACGATTACAGTCTCCAATTTGTAAATGTGATAAGTGAGGCTCAGAGGCCATAAAGAAGCAGTGCAGATCTGGCCTATGATGAGGAAGAACACTGGCAGGGATCATGTGGTAGAGCAAAGCTGATCATCATATTGGAGTTGGAAGCAGAGAAACAGAGACCCAAAGAGAGATGGAGACAGAGACAGAAGAAGGGGCAAGGGAGGGGGCAGGGGGAAGGGGTGAGAAATAACCCAAACATTGTATGCACATATGAATAAAAGAAAAAAATAGAATTAAAAAACCACAAAAAAGGACAAAATATTGCCCCAAAGGACCTGGTACCAAAAACCTACTCCCTTCAACTCCGTACTACATCTTAAATTTCCATCAACTCCCAATAGCCAATCATGTATAGAAGCAATAAACTTATTAATCAATTGATGAGGTGAGAGCCCTCAGGATCCAATAACCTCCCAGAGGCCCAACCTGAACACTGCAGCACTGGGGATCAAACCTTCAGCACATAAGGTTTAGGGGCACATTTCAGCTCCAAATCATATACTTTTTAAAAAAGATATTTTAACAGGTTTATAGTGCTGTGGACCACGTATCAGAAAGGACCAGCTGGGCAGTTAATTTTGGGGTTCTCCACATGGTTGCAATCAGATGACAGGTGCTGCTGAATTCACCAGGGAGATACAACTGGAGGGGATTTCCACAGTGGCCCACTCAATTTGCTAACACACATTGCCAGTCTTGGCAGGGTGCTCAGCTTGTGCTGTCACTTGTAGCATCTCAGAGTGGCCTCTCAGCCATAGTGGCCTTTAGGGTGGTGGACTGCTCACATGGAATTTCAAGTCCAGGGTCCAAAGAGCTCAGCAGAAGCTACAGGGCCTTTCCTGGATTCATCTTGGAGGTCACCACTTCTGTTCCTCTATGGTTTAGCTTAAGGCAGTTACAGGATGGAACTGTTTTACGTCCAAGAGCTGAGAAAGTCTGAGATCATCAATCTGTAAAATATCCACAGGACACAAGTACTCAGGATACATTAGTGAATGTGCTGGCCTGGCTCTGGGTTATGTCATCTATCTTGGCTTCCAGTTTGTATATTCCCCCATGAGTTACACTTGAACAGAGTATCAGTACGTGTGTCATACATTTGCTTAATCTTTCATGGATGAAGTAGACATAATTCGCTATTTATATAGTCTTTGGGGAATCTCAGAAATGACAGGTGGTCCCTGCAATTGGATCACTTCTGTACATGCGGGAGAGGTTTCCCCATGTTTTGGGTATTGTCCAGCACCTCCATTCTACCTGACTACTGTTCATAGCACCTGCCAAGCTTCCAGAGCAGTGCACCAGATCCCTCTTCTCCCATGTCTATCAGCAGGACACTTGGGTCCCCAACCTCTTTCTGCTCTTTATGTGCTCTGAGACCCAGATATCACAAAAGATGGAAGACTCCACTTGCCCAGATGTGTATATGTGGTGTGAGCTCCCAGCTCCCATCTACTTCAATCCCTCCTCCTTCACTTCTGAGACAATAAATAACACAGAAGAAGCAGAATGCACTCTTTTATTGAGCAGGGAAGAAGCTTCTATGTGGGCTGTGCACAAGGGGAAGACAGAAACAAGGGAGAGGCATTCAGGTTGCTCCTGGAGAAGCCACCTGACTGGTGTCCTGGTGCTGCAGAGCCAGGGCTCTCATGTGAGAATTGGAGCAATACAAAGGAGTCATGATAATTAGGGTTGATTATCCTGGGACAAACTCTCAGGCACTGTGACAGCTGTAATTTACCACAGAGAATTTCTGCTCCAAAGGTATACTGTGGACCTGGAAATCGCATACATCTTTCTACAAAAAAGGAAGAGAGAGGGACAGTCAGTGTAGGTTAGAGTTCAAAGCAATAGTATCTAGCCATGACATGCCATAAAGGAGGGTGTGAAATGATGGACAGAAGACTGTTGGTGCTCCCTGTCCCTGCTTAATCCTGAGACACTCAGTCCAATGCTGTAGTGTCTGCTTATTACCCCTTCCATTACTTCAAGTCCACCAGGTGAGCTGTGTCCACTTCTCCAGTTCAGGGAATACCATATCCTCCTGCCCAGCACAGCCCTCGAAGGAGCAACTGTGCAAGTATGCAGGAGCCCTAGAGCAGCAGGCAGGGGACAGGCACTCATTGCCACCAAGCTCCCTTTCCTTCAGCACCTGGGCCAGAAGTAAGAGTAGAAGTGTGGGAAACAACCTGAATGTTAAGTAGGGACCAGTAGCAAGATGAGTCCTATGCTCTCCAGATCCATGCTATCACAAGAACCAGCCCCATCAAGAAAGAGGCAGAGATAGGAGTTGACCATGAGGGTTTTAGACACCTACAGGCCTCTGATCTCTTCAGTGTAACTCTGGAAAGGGGGATAGGTTAGAATTAATCTGAGCCTCTTCTCCCTCCCAGTATCCCCCTGACAGCCACCTCCTCCAGTCCAGTAGACAGTATCCCAACCATGGGAGGTTTTCTGTGTGTATCTATACATGAACCACAGCTCTCCTTCCACCTGTACACACATTCGCCTCCCCACACATATGCACACACATTCATCTCCCCACACATGTGCACACATGCACCTCTCCACATGTACCAAAACACTTGTACATTTACTCTCATCACATATGCACATAAGCATGCAGGCTCACACACTGCATGACTGCTGCATGACTGGCCCAAGGCCCACATAAGGCCCATACCTTCTGCAGATTTGGAGGCTCACTGAAGGGACAGTCAGACAGGTCAGACTGGGACTTGGTACATGTGGTTCGACCTAGCTCTATTTTCAAGTAGTAGAGTACTCCAGCCACGATCTAGAGTGAAAAGAGTGGGATTCACTTACAACACTGTGGTCAAGTACATATGCATGCAGTTACTTTACATTACAGAGTTAATGTGTGACTCAGATTCACGTCTGCATTCCTGAGATGACAGAATTGTCACCCATGGAGCACACAACTGTCCTTTTAGAAAGGCTGGCCACAGGTTCCCTTGCAACTTTCTTCCTTCTTAGCAAGGCTGACAAGATGTCTCCTGCTGCCAATAAGAAGAGAAGCAGGAAAACAGAATGCAGAAGCAAGGAACTAACACCCTTCACTGCACTCAGGAAAGGAAGACACGGCCTGGGGAGCACCAGGGTGGAGACAGATAAACAGCTCCCTGTTCCAGGAGAACAGGGCTGGTCTGAGCAGAAAGCGGAGGCTCTGGGCCCTAGCACAAAGCTACTAAATCCTGCTGCCTGTGGCTGAGGCAGGGACACTGGCCCATTACAAGAGGGCTGCAGTCTAATGATTAAACTAGAGCTAAACTCCTGTCCCCAGCACACTGCCCATAGAGAACCAATTCCCTCCATTTACACAGACTGAGTATTCCCTCGTTCCACAGCAGGATGTGGCATACGTCACGCACGTGGGTGTTTCATGCTTGTAAGGAAATTTTCTCTTCAAAGTGATTGTTGATGGGACTATTTCACAAGTGTGCTACACACCTGAAAGAATAGAATTTAACCCTATTTCTGCACAGGGTAACCCAGACCCAGCTTTGCAGAAATGTGGACAAGCACAGGGTGAGCGACATGACCAGGGCTCTACACCTTGCTGCATAGAACCAGGAACAAAAGGTATTGATTTCCCATCAGTAAAGTGAGCCTAATGGACTCAGTGGCATGTAATGTCCTATGCTTCATCCAAGTTAGGGTACACTTGAGGGTGCACAAGCTGGCAAGGACCATAGTGTACAAGAAGTATATGACATGTCCAAGGGAGATGAAGACAGCTGATGTCTGCAGCAAGAGAAATGGGGCAGGTCTCCATTCATCTGAATTTTGATCAGGAGACAGAAAAAAATCTCTCCACATGTGTTGCTATACAACATTTTTGTGACTAGGTTGCGATGTATTTCTCTATATTGTGCCTCTGGGCATATGGTCTAAATTCTAGTCCTCCTTTATGGTCAAATCTGGGGCCTAGCAGCTAAGGTTTCATGACTCCAGGCTAACTTCTCTCTTTCTCTGTTGAGAGTTTATTCCACACTGACTGGCAAAGGCAGGGTTTGGGGTGTCTTTTGTACCCAGCAGGTACTCAAGTGCCAAGAGTCACTGGCCACTCATCTCTAGGTGGAAACACCTAGGAGATGCACACAGGGAACACTCCCAGGCTGCTGTGCAGAGGGAGCAAGGCTCTTTCAGGACAGGTTTGTGGCTACTGCTATGAGGACTCCTGGAGGGTACCTGCTCCATAACCTGCATCTAAACTTGATGAAACGCAACTCAGTCCAAACTTTGCAACAATTCAAACAATCAGGGGTTACTTAAGAATGAGGACACAGTCTAGAAATATGTCATTATGGTATTCATGGTGTGAAGGACACAGGGGACATAAACTAAGATGACTACAATATCACTAGGTGACATCTTCTTATGGGCCCCCTTCATGCATGGAGTTCATCCCTGACCCACACTTCATCATGCCACACATTACTACACACAACTGGCTGGACCCTTCCAAGCACTAATATCATGAAAACAGCAAGATGTGCTCCTGACTGAAGGAGGCTGAGGACAAGACTCCATGCAGAGGCAGCCCATGCAGAGTGTCCAAGAGTGAATGGTAGCAAATCCAGTGAGTCTGTGGTGAGGTAATTTTGAGTGGCCATGTCTATTCATGATTTTCAACTGGAATCATGAGTTGTATACCAAAGATAAACATACAGATCCAGATTCACATGTATGTGGAGAAAGGGAGAATTAGTAAATATGGCCAGACATGAACACTGGCAGGATGGAGTGAAAGAGCTACAGTGATGATGTGCACTAGTGCTGTACCTGCTCTGCAACCCTGAACTCGAGTCAGAATAAGAACCTAAGGGGGAAAAGTGCTGAAAGTTCACTTTGTGAAAGCAGCCCTGGGTGAAGTCTGTTTCACCCATGCTGAACAATTAGTTAATTGTTTACATTGACACACAAGCTCTAAGCCTGACCTTGACCTGGTGCCTTGGTGCCTCTGGTCTGCTGGTTCCTGGAAACAGACTAAGAAGTCAGATGCCCACCTGCAGTGTCTAGCCTGATTCCAAAAATATCCAGTGGGGACAGACCTTAGGCAAGGACTGCCAAGGATGGCAGAGTGACAGAAAATACCAAAGGGTTACTTGAGTGGGAAACATGGTTATGTTCACGTCCTGCACCCATCCAAACCACATCAGATCATGTTCTTCAAGGCAAGCCAAATGTTGTCTGGAGAGAGACCAGGGAGGTAGCCCAGGTAGGGGAGTGAGGGTGAGATAAGGACTGAGCAATACCACAAGGAAAACCCACCCACATCAGGCCCCTGGGGTGTGCTCATACTTGCCTCTTGGCGTGTATCACTCGAACTACTTGGCTGGCGTAGAGGTCATCGCTCTTGTCATTGTAAAACTTGAGGACGAAGTCCATAGCCTGCTGTACCCCCTTGTCATTGACATTGGTCTCCTCAATTCTACTAACCCGAGAGCCTGAGCTAGCCACAGGGCTCATGGCCAGGGCTATGGCTAAGGTGGCCAGCAGGAGTTGCAGAAACCAGATCATGGTGAGCTGGGAGGCAGGACTGGAGCTAGAGCTGGAGCTGCACCAGGTCAGAGACCTATCTTGCACAGCTGGTATGGCTCTCCTTTTATCCTACTGGGAACAAAGGGCCTTGGGGCCTCTCCACCCCACTCCAGGCTCCTCCTTTCCTGGTTAACCTCCACCACCACTCTAGTCCTTTCAGATACTCTTCTCTCTCTCACCAGTCCTGGCCATTCCTCTCCTGTGTTACAATCTCTCCCTTCCCACTCTCCCAGCTCAGAACGTCCCCACAGACCTCACCTTTCCAAGCTTCAGTCACCCTTGTCTAACTAAAGGTGTCCATTACCTGTCTCCAGTCATTAAAAGCCTGTGACCTTGACACTTACATCTGCAGAAAAAGTAAAAAGAGAAATTTGGTTTCCTGTGGTCCTTGGAGGTCAGAGGCACCTGTGAACTCTGGATCAAGGTCCAGGAATCTTCTGTGCATGTGCAATTACAGAATAAGTTTGGGGGAGACCCAGGCCTTGCTTTGTCTGGAAACCCTCTTTGGCAAAAAGTAGTGAAATCAACTTTATTTGGAAAAAGAACAAAAGGGTTATTTTTTCAGGATTCATCATTCATTAAAGAAATTTTTGTGGGCTTTTCCTTAGCCAGACCATCTAGGACCTGGTGGTAGAACACAGTGACTGAGCCCTGGACTTGACATTGCAGCTACTGCCTATGTATACTTTTAAATCTTTCAGTAGACACAATTGAAAAGTAAAAAGAAACAATTGAAAGAATTTTAATAATGTTTTATTCAACCCAATATATCAAATGTCATTTCAACATATGAATAATTCTCAACCTGATAGTTTATATTTTTTGTATGTATGTGCTAATTCTGGAACCCGGTGCTCATTTGTAGCATTTCAGGCAGATGTCCACTAGACTAGCTCTGTTTTCAGCACCCCAATGCCACATACAGTGGAGGCTGTGTACTGCATAGCCCAGCTTCGTTGGCAGGGGAGGCAGGTTGGAAGAGAGGTCCAGGACCAGTATTATAAGGATTATGTTGGAAGTGTGACTGAAGGGGTAGGAGAAGGAAATGGGTACCTCTGGACAATGGTAGAAGGTCTTTTGGAGAACTGAAAAGGCAAGTGTTCCTTCCTAGGCTATTGAACAGCTCCAGGAAGAAGGAACAATCAGATACTTGTATGTAGCACTTCTCCATTTTCTGAGTTGTCCCTGGGCTTGATTCTACCTACCTGCCTCTGCAAGGAACTAAGTACACACTCAAAGATAAAGGCATTACTGGATTCTTGGCATTTCTTATGAACTGACAGCATCACTCAAGATAAATAAAGAAGCAAAATTCAGAGTAATTGTATTCCTTGAAGCTCCTGCACTGTGATTGCTCAGGCATGAGTCTAGCCTCTGGCTTCCACATAAGCCCAAAGTGGTCTTTGTCTCTCACCAAGACTCAATAGAGCTTTTTTGAGGTTTTATAGTTGCAAGAAATAAGTAATAAGTACATAATTTTTACAAACAATTTTTAACAAAAATTGCTCTTGAAATGGTGCTGAAAAGCTTGAAGGAGACAGGAAAGACAGGTTAGGAGGCCACACAGTCAGCTCAGGCCCACACTGGCTGAAGATGAAATGCCCACATTGAACATTGGTAGTTCTTTTAGAAACCCAACTACACACTTCCAGACCCTTCATGGGAGGTATCCTGTCCACCACCATCAACAAAATGGATCCCAAGTGGACCTTGCACTTCACATTACTGGTTTCTTAAAACTTGAGGGCAGGTGCCTGATTGGTAGAGGCCACACGTGTTGTGACTGTGGGATAGCTACAAAGGAGGCTGGAATTACACACTTATAAATAGGAGCCTGATTCTGCCATAATTGACACAGGAGGGCTGCAAGGATAGGACACTGCAACTCCACCAGATACCTCCTCCAATCTATTCGTTCTTTCTAGAGAAGACACAAAATATTGGGCTTAAGATTATCTTCAAGGAGTTTGATTTCATTAAAATGAAGCAGGAAATAGGACTCTGACTTTTGAGTTCAAATGTGGATCCAACTTTGTCCATCAATCCTCTGCTTTCTCTGCCCCCTGTGTGAGCTCAGGTTCCTCCATTGAAGCTGCAAAGTCGATTATTGGTCTGCAGGCATTTGATTAGGGCAGAGCTCTGTGAGCATCCAGGAAGAGTTGGTGAGACAGCAGGATAGACAAGTAGAAGCACAATAACAGGCAAGGTCAGGCAGAGTCTCAGGCTCAATTGATGGTGCTGAGACCTCTGAAGCATCACTTACACATCATCCTTTGCAAGGAAGGGCTTTCCTACATCGGCATTGCCATGCAGGGACCAATGGCCACCTCGGCAAAATGATCTCCTAACCACTTCTGGCTTTGAGCTCTTGCCATGCAGTAGCCTGATGGCAAACCTCCAACACTGCTACAAGTGCAGTTGTTAGAGCCAAAGCTGAAACAAAGCACACAGCAGCTGAGGGCAAGATCCCAGGAATTGCCGTGGGACATTTCCATGTTTCAGTCTGCTGCACCAGAGGACTCTGACTCTTCTGTGTCACCACCATTACCAGATGCTCCACCATCAGAATACAGAGTAAGTCCACTTCCACTAGCTTGTCCTTCAAAGGAGCCCACTCTAGGCACATAGTCACTCAGAGAAAGATGGACACCAGATGCCATCAGTCTGGTTTCTGTTTTATTAAGAGTAAAGTTGAAGCATGGAAAATTACATCCCGTTTCAGCAGGGAATTAAACACTGTAGAAGACATAAGCATAGTTTTTAATGGCAAAACTATGTGTGAAATGCAGGTGTGGTGGTACAGCCTCAAAATCCCAGCACTTAGAAGGTAGAAGAAGGGTCACGAGTTTGAAGCCAGGATGAGCTACATAGGAAGACTTTATCTCAAAGAACCAAGGCCTGGTGATGTAGCTCAGTGATAGAGTTCTTGCTTGGCATGTGTGTGGCTCTGGGTTCAAACCTCACCACTATTTGGGAAAAGAAAAAAGAAAAACAAAGACTGTTTTTGGCCTATTAAATGAAAATTTTACTAAAATATGTAATACACGTATTTCCTTACTCAACTAAAGTTTTCTGGGTACACTCAATGCTTTCCTGAGAAAATAACTACACATATCAAGTGCTGTACATTATTATCATAGGGCAATATACTGTCTATAAAGAAACTAGAAGATACTGAGGTCTTGGGCTCACAGTCCTGTTATTACTGCACTTGTTAATACTTGAAGTGGTTTCTAACATTTTCTGTCATCTCCAAACAGTGCACTGTCAACACGTGCTGCTTGCAAGTGGTGTCTTCCTTATGTTCTAAGAACTATGATAAATTTCTAATCTCTTTTTTTTTTTGGGACAGGGTCTGGCTATTTTCTCTATTTTCTAGAATGGCTTTGAGATTTGCTGTGTTTCACAGGATGGCCTCAAACTCATGCTTCCAACTGCTGGTACTACGGGCATATATACCATGCTGGGTCTTTGAATTAGAAATTACCCCTACCTGAGCAAGAGATAATTTAATGGGTAAACGGCATCATCAGCAATGCATGGCATTCAAGCCAGTTTTTCACCTCTGCTCAGACTTCAATTCCTTCTTCTGGTTTATGCTTCAACCTGAAGTTTTAGACTTGAGCATTGAGTTTTAGACAGGAGGATGCTAATGCCCGATGAAATTTTTATACTGAGAACTAAAATTAATTCTCAAGACCTAGATCTTCCCCAAGTTGATGAGATCTTATTATTAAGGACAAGAAATTGGACAGGAAAAGAAGGATATTTATTCTATAATGTGGTAAATGAAAAAGAAATGGGAAAAGCCATCAGTCCACAGTTCAACATATTAGAAACAGAGCTCATCTGTCAAGTTTTAAGCCAAAAATGATGTTTATGGGGGTTGGGGGGGCTGCAGGTGACAATATGTTTTCAGTGGCAAAGTTCATATTCCACCACTTGAGAACAAAATAGATAAAAAAGCAAAGAAGATCTTGCTAAACTTTAAAATTCAGCTCCTTCATTCAGTCAATATGACAGACTTGTCAGCTGGATCATCTGCCATGAATCCAGCAGATTTGTTTGTTTGTGTGTTTGTTTGTTTAGCACTGAGCGAAGCCCTTACTTAACAAGAATTGGAACGCAGCAGGATGTGTGACCAGCAGTCTGAGGCTGGTCTATTTCATCACAGTCAAATAAGCTGTGGCCAGAAACATCACAAAATATTGTGGGTTTCCTGAAGACAGGACTCACAAACAAAGTGTGCTTTTGTTTTCCTCTGATGAAGCAGAGACAATATAAAACAAAACAAAACCACAGCCACTTCTGGATTTACTACAAACTTTCTCCTCTGGGTGGCTTTCATAACTCTCATTCTACATACTTCTCTAATGTGTATTTCTCTTGATTTCTTATCAGGTTTCCCTCAAATTTTAACATTGACATGTTATTCACAATCATTTAAACCCATGGTTCTCAAAACTCATTAGGCCAATTCAGCCCCTTAGTGGAAATACTGCACACATTTTATTCTTCTGACATGGCCTTCCTGGATAGCATATTTGCCCTTATATGGGAGTTTTTAATGATTCTTTCACTAGAACATCAAAGATAAGGAACAACACAGGCATACCTCATTTTATTGTAGCTTGCTTAGTATGTATCATAGATACTGCATTTTTACAAATTAAAAGTTTGTTGCAGCCCTGCATCCAGCAATTCTATCCCCTACAGATCTCTGATCTGTCACTGTGACTCTGGAAAAGGGGATAGTCTGGAGTTAATATGAGCCTCTTCCCTTCCAGAATTCCCCTGGCAGCTGCCTCCTCCAGTCCAGCAGGCAGCACTCCAACCACGGGAGGTTTTCTGTGTTCATCTGTTCATCAACCACCACTCTTCCCCCACATGTACACACATTCACCTCCCCATGCATGTGCACACATGCACCTGTCCACATGTACCAAAACACTTGCACATTTACTCTCTTGACATATGCACATAAGCACACAGGCTAGCACACCAGTCTGCTGCATGACTGGCCCATGGCCCCTACAAGACCCATACCTTCTGCTGATCTAGCTGCTCAGTGAGGGGACAGGAAGACAGGTTGGACAGGGACTAAGTACATGTGGTTCGACCTAGCTCAATTTTCAAGGTGTAGAGTGTTCCAGACACCACCTAGAGTGAAAAGAGTAGGATTCACTCACAACACTGTGGTCAAGTTTGCATGCATGCAGTTACTTTACAGTAGAGTTAATGTGTATCTAGGGTTCTTGTCTGCATTCCTGAACTGACAGAACTATCACCCATGGAGCACATGACCATCACTTCAGAAGGACTGGCTGCAGTCCACTGCAAGATTTTCCTTCTGAGCAAGCCTGACATGGTGTCTCTTGCCAAATAAGAAAAGAAGCAGGAAAACAGAAGGCAGAATCCAAGGACTAACACCATTCCCTGGACTCAGGAAAGGAAGACACAGCTTGGGAAGCCACCAGGGTGGAGGCAGATAAACAACTCCCTGTTCTAGAAGAGCAGGGCTGGTCTGAGCAAAAAACCAAGGCTCTGGGTCCCAGAACAGAACTACTAAATTATTTTGTCTGTGGCTTAGAGGCATGGACAGTGGCCTAATGTAGTAAGGCTGAGGTCTGATGATTAAACCCTAGCTTAACTTAGTCCCAGCACGCAACCCATAAAAAACCCATTCCTTCCATTTTCCCAGACTTACTATACCCTCATTCCATAGCAGGATGTGGGGTGCTTCACACACATGGGTATTTCAGGCCAGTAAGGTAGTCTTTCCCTCAAATGCACCCTCCTTCAATGTGAGTGTTGATGGGATTATTTCTTCTGAGTCACAAAACTGAGTGTTTTACACTGAGATTAAAGAACAGGATTTAACCCTTTTTCTGCATAGGCAACCCAGACACAGTTTTTCAGAATGGTGGACAATAACAGAGTGAAATATCAGGCCAGAACTCTAGACCTTTCTCCATGGAACCAGGAACAAAATATACTAATTTCCCATCTATAATGCAAGGTTCATAGACCAATGACCTTTAATGACTTCCCACAAAGATAGTGTCACACTTGAGAAGTGCATGGTCTGGCAAAGACCATAGCATATAGAAAGTGTATGAAATGTCCAAGGGTGATGATGAGAGCTGATGGCTGCAGCAGGAGAAATGGGCAGGTATCTATTCATCTGAATTTGGATCAGGAGACAGGAAGGAGCTCTCCACATGGGGGTGGTGCACAATTTTTGACTGTGTTTGCTATGTACTGATCTGCATTGTGACTCTGGCCACAGGGTGTATAATACAGTCTTCCTTTAGGGTCAAAGCTGGGGGCAGGGGGGTGGCAGCCTAGGTTTCATGCCTCCTGGCAACCTCCCCCCTTCTATGTTGAGGGTTAACTCAACATTGCCTGTCAGAGGTAGGATTCTGGGTGGTCCTTTCTACTCACCAGGTACTCAAGTGCTCAGGGTCACTGACCACTCATTTCAAAGTAGTAACCCATGGATGCTTCTCACAGGGAACACTCCAGGGCTTCTACACAGAAGGAGCAAGGTTCTTTCAGCACAGGTTGGTGGCTCCTGATGTGAGGACTCCAGGAGAGGATCTGTCCTATGACCTGTACCTAATCTGGATAAAAAACTAGGTTGCTCCAATCTCAGCAACAGTTCACACCATAAGGTATCTCTTAAGAATGAGGACACATTTTGGGAAATGTGTCATTATGGGATTACATGGTGTGAACAACATAGAGGACATAAACTAAGATAACAACATCACTAGGTAACATCTTATAGGGTCCCCTTCATGAATGGATTTCATCCATGATCCACACCCCATCATGCTACACATTACTACACCACAACAGGCTGGACCCTTCTAAGCACCAAGGTTGTGAAAACAGCATGATGTGCTTGTGATGGAAGGAGGCTGAGGACAAGAGTGGAGACTGCAACCCATGAAGAGTATCCATGTTTGAAAGCCAGCAAATCCAGTGAGTCTGTGGTGATGTAATTGAGTGGTCATGTCTACTCTTGAGGGGGAATGCCCTCATTTGCATGAAATGTACACCAAATTTTACTCTCACCCTGTCCAGAAAAATGAATAATGATCATAAACATGCAGACCCAGATTCAAATGTGTGTGGCAAGAGGGAGAATAAGTAAATATAGCTAGAAATGAACACTGGAGGGATTGGGTGAAGGAGTTACATCGATGTTGTGGACTAGTGCTGCAGCTGCTTTGTAACCCTGAATGTGCATCAAAATAAGAACTTAAAGGGAACAGCGCTGAAAGATCACTTAGTGAAGGCTGCCCTGGATGAAGTCTGTTTCTCCTATGCTGGACATTTAGTTTATAATTTACCTTGACACACAAGCCTTAAGCCTGACCTTTACATGGTGCCTTGGTGCCTCTGGTCTGCTGATTTTTGGAAATAGACTAAGGAGCCAGATGCCTACCTGCAGTGCCTGGCTTGATTACAGAAAATGCCAGTGGAGACAGACCCTAGACCAGGATTGCCAAGGATGGCAGAGCAACAGAAAATTTCCAAGGGCATGGCTTGTGTGAGAAACACAGTTATGTTCATGTCTTGCACCCTCCAATCCACATCAGATCACATTCTTCAAGGCAAGCCCAGTTTTTCTGGAGGGAGGCCAGGGAGAGGAATGAGGGTGGGATAAGGGCTGAGCAATGCCACTGGGCAAACCAACCCACATCAGGTGAATGGGGTGTGCTCACATCTTCTGCTTGGCTCTCATCATTCACAGTGTCAGCTGGTGTACAGGTTGCTGATTTTTGTCATTGTAAAATTTGATGATGAAGTCCACTACCTGTTGCACCACTTTGTCATTGAAGTTGGCCTCCTCAATGCCTCTCATACACAGTCTGAGCTGGCCACAGGGCTCATGGCCATGGAGATGGCCAATGTGACCAGAAGGAGTCACAGGATACAGACCACACTGAGCTTGGAGGCAGCACTGGGGTTACAGGTGGAGCTGCACTAGGGCAGAGACCTAATCCAGCACAGCCAGTACAGTCCTGCCTTTACCCTGCTGGGAGTTAAAGGCCTGGCAATGTCCCCACACCACTCCAGTATACTCTTTCTCTGGGCAAACCCCCATCCCTTTTTCAGTCCTTTCAGATTCTCCTATCATGTGGATTTTGGGTCCTCCTCTTCCCTTCCTCCTTCATTTCTCTCTCTTTTCCCACTCCCCCAGCTCAGCCCCTCCCCACAGGTCACACCTTTCCAAGCTTGGATCAACCTAGTCTCTGCAAATGTGTCCATTACCTTTCTCTGGACCTAAAAAGCCAGTGAATTTGACCACTATGTCTGCAGGAAAGCAGAAAAGAGAAATTTGGTTTCCTGTGTTCCTTGGAGGTCATGGGCACCTGTAAACTCTGGCTCAAATTCCAGGAATCCTCTTCACAGTTACAATTGCAGAATATGTTTGGGGGAGACCCAGGCCTTGCCTTTTTCTAAAGATCTTCTTTGGCAAACAGAAGTGAATTAACCTTTATTTTTGAAAGGAACAAAAGCATTATTTTTTCAGGACTTATCGTTGATTAAAGAAATCTTTCATGGGAACATGTTGGACCTGGAGACAGAGCACAGTGATTTAACCTTGGACTTGACATTGCAGTCACTGCCCATGTATACTTCTAAATCTTCCAATAAACAAAATTGGATGATAATAAGAAATAGGTGAATGAATACTAATAATGGTTTATTTAACCTAATATTTCAAATGTTATATCAATGTATAGGAATAATTCTTGACTGCATAATTTATATTCTAAGTCTGCAATCCTGTGCTCATTTGGAACATTGCCCTATATTCAGCACCCCAAGGCCACATATAATGGTGGCTGTGTACTGCACAGCCCAGCTTCAGAGCAGGGCAGAAGAAGGGTGGCAGTATCAACAACAAAATCAAAGAATTATGAGAATTCTTTTGGAAGTGTGATTGAAGGGGCAGGAGAGGTAGACAGGTACCACTGGACACTGGTTGTAAGGTGCCACGGGGACCTGAAAGGGCAAGAGTTCCTTCATAGACTACAGAAACAGCTCCTGGCAGAGGGGACAGTCATATACTTGTATGTAGCACTTGTTCAATTGCTGAGTTGTCTATGGATTTGACTCCAGCCCCCGAGAAGTTAAGTAAACAATCAAAGACCAAGGCATGACAAGATTTTTGGCATTTCTTACAAACTGACAGCATCACTCAAGATAAATAAACATGCAAAGTTCAGAGGAATTGTATTACTAGAAGTCTCTGCACCTGTGACTGCTCAGCCATGATCCCAGCCTCTCCAACACTGAACATTGGAGCTTCTCTTAGAAACTCTACTACAGACTTCCAGACCCTTCATGGGAGCTGCCCTGTCCACCACCATCAAGAAAACGGATTCCAAGTGGACTTTGTACTTCACATTACAGGTTTCCTATAACTTGAGAGCTGGTGCCTGACTAGCAGAAGTCATGTGTTTTCTGATTGTGGGACAGCTACAAAGTTGGCTGGGATTCCACTTATGTAATGGGAGCTAGATTCTGCCACAACTAACACAGAAGGCTGTAAGACTAGGCCCTGCAACTCTACCAGTTACCTCTTTCAATCTATTCTTTCCTTTCTAGAGAAGATACAAAACATTGGGCTTAAGACTAGTCTTCAGGTAGTTTGAAATCATTAAAATTAAACAAGAAATAGGACTCTGACTTTTTAGTATGAGTGTGGATTCAACTTTGTCCATTAATCCTCTGCTTCCCCACAGTGTGAACTCAGGTACCACTGGTGAAGCTGTGAAGGTTCACCAAATGGTCCACAGGCATTTGATTAGGGCAGAGCCCTGTGAGGATCCAGGAAGCAGTGGTGAAAAAGCAGGACAGACAAATAGAAGCAAAATAACTGGCAACTTCGGGCAAAGACTCAGGCTCAGCTTGATGGTGTTGGATCTCTGGAGTATCACTTACACATCATCTTTTCCTTGGAAGGACTTTCCCCATGTCTTCACTGTCATGCAAGGACCAATGGCCATGTAGAGGAATGTGATCTCCAAGCCACTTCTGGCACTGAGCTCTTACCATGCAGTAGCCTGATGGCAAAACTTCAATGCTGAGACAAGACCCTTGTTAGAGTCAAAGCTGAGACAAAGCACACCGGAGACATGGAAGAGGTCCCAGTAATTGCCATGGGACATTTCCATGTTCAGTCACCTGCTGCACCAGAGGACTTTGACTCTCTGTGTCACCACCATTGCCAGATAGTCCACCATTGGAACACAGAGTAAGTCCACTTCCACTAGCATTTCCTCCAAGGAGCCCACTCCAGCCACATAGTCACACAAAGAATTATGGACATAGATGCCATCAGTCTACTTTCTGTTTTATTAAGAATGAAGTTGAAGCATGGAAAATTACATCTAGTTTCAGCAGGGAACGAAAAGGTCTAGAACACATAAGAGTAGTTTTTTATCTCAAACTGTGTGTACTCTGCAGGCATGGTACACAAAATCCCAGCACTTGAAAGGCAGAAGAAGAAGGATCAAGAGTTTGAGGTCTGGCTGAGGTACACAGGCAGATGCTTATCTCAAAGAAACAAGCTCAGTGGTAGAGTTCTTGCCTACCATGCATATGGCCTTGGGTTCAAACCTCAGCACTGTCAGGGGGAAAGAGAAAAGAAGAATGTATTTAAGCGTATTAAATGAAATTTTTTCTAAAATGTCTAATAAACTTAACTTCTTACTCAACTAAAGTTTTCTGAGTATACTCAATGCTTTCTTGAGAACTTGGGACTGTAACTGCACACAACAAATGCTGTCCAGTATTATCATAGGATAACATACTCAGAGTCTATAAAGATAGGAGGAGATACTGCATCTTAAATTCACAGTGCTATTATTACTCTAATTGTTCATCTGTGAAGCAATTTCTACCACTTTCTGGCATCTCCATTGGACTGTCAAGGCATGCTATTAGTAGTGTCTTCCTTTGCTAGTAGCTTCAAGCTTTTGTTATAAAAAAACATGGTAACTTACTAATCTTTTTTTTCTTGATACAGGGTTATGCTGTGTGCTATGTGGTCCAGACTGGCTTGAAGCTTACTGTGTATTCCAGGATAGCCTCAAACTCATCCTTCCAACTGCTGGCATTGCAGGTATATATACAATGCCGGATCTTTGAATTAGAAATTACCCCTACCTGAGCAAGGGACAATTTGATGGGAAAACTGCATCATTAGCAATGCATGACATTCAAACCAGTTTCTCACCTCTACTTAGACTTCAATTCCTTCTGCTTTATGCTTCAGTCTGAAGTTTTAGACTTGAGCATTAAGTTTTAGATATGAGGATGCTGATGCCAGATGTAATTTTTATACTGAGAACTGCAGTTGAGGCCCAAGACCTAGATCTTCCCCAGATAATGAGATCTTATTTTTGAGGACAAAAAATTGGACAGGAAAAGAAGGATATTTATTTTATAATGTGGTAAGTGAAAAAGAAACAGCAAAGGCCATCAGTCCACAGTTCAACATATTAGAAACAGAGGTCATTGTCAATTTTTAAAAGTAAAAATGACTTTTATAAGGATCTCTGGGGTTTCAGTTGACAATATATTTTCAGTGTCTACATTCAAATTCTAACACCTGACAACCAAAAATATGAAAAACCAAGGAAGTTCCTTATTTAACTTTAAAATTCAGCTCTTTCATTCTTTTGATAAGAAAGACCTGTCAGCTGGATCATCTGATATGATCCAGCAGATTTATTTGTTTATGTGTTTGTTTGTTTAGCACTGAGTAAAGCCCTTACTTAACAAGAATTTCAATGAAGGCAGGATATGTGACCAGCAGTCCGAGGTTGGTCTGTGTCGCCACAGTCCAATGAGCTATGGCCAGAAACATCATCACAGAATATCATGGGTTTCCTGAAGATAGTACTCAACACCAAAGTGTGATCTTTTTTTTCTCTTATAAAGCAGAGACAAAACAAAACAAAACCACAGCCACTTCTGGATTTATTACATTTCTTCTCTGGTGGCTTTCATATCTCTCATTCTACATTCTTCTCTAATGTATATTTTGCCTGATTTCCTATCAGGTTTTCCTCTTTTTTAACATTGACATGTTACTCAAAATCTTTTAAATCCATGATTCTCAAACTCATTAGGCCGTTCAGACCCTTAATGGAAACACAGCATGCATTTTACACTTCTGACATGGTCTTCCTGGATAACATATCCACCCTTATGTGGGAGATTTATAGTGATTCTATCACTAGAATATCAATGATTATAACAACACAGGCATAACTCATTTTATTGTAGTTTGCTTAGTATTTTTTGTAGATACTGATTTTTTCACCAGTTGAAAGTTTGTGGCAACCCTGATCCAGTAAGTCTATGCCCACAATGCTTTCCAAAAGCTTATGCTCACTTCATGCCTCTTTATCACATTTTGATAATTCTTGCAATATTTCAAACTTTTTACTATGTTATATTTCTTATGGTGATTTGTGATCACTTTTTTATTTTGTTTGTCTTTTGAGATAGGGTGTCACTATATAGCCTAGGCTGGCCTGTTCTCATGATTCTCCTCTCAGCTTTCCAGCACCATCATAACCACCTAGCTTGTGATCAGTAATCTTGGATGTTACTATTGTTATTATTTGGGGAGTGCCCTGAACTGCACTCAAATAGGTCTATGAACTCAATAATGTTGTGTGAGTTTTCATTGCTCCCAAAATCAGTTGCTCTCCCACCTGTCTTCCTCCTATTAAGTCTTCCTATATCCTGATGCACAACAATATTGAAATTAAGTTAATGAATAGACCTACTGTGGCCTCGAAGTGTTCAAGTCGAAGAAAGGGTAGCATATCTCCCATCGCAAATCAAAAGCTATAATTGATCAATGAACAAGTCACATATAGATCCAGACAGACCAGAATCTAAGCCTCTGGTATCAGTAAATTAAGATGTGAATGCAAAGGAAAAGATCTTGAAGAAAATTAAATATTCTCTTCCAGTGAACACACAAATTTTAGGAAAGCAAAACAGTCTTAATGATGACACAGGGAAAGTTCTAGTGATCTGAATAGAAAATCAAATCAATCCCAGCACTCAGCCAAAGCTTTGTCTATGGCAAAGGTCTTAGTCTCTTCAAAACTATGCGTAAAGGTTAGGCATCTGCAGAAGAAAAGGTTGAAGTTAGCACACGTTTGTTCATGAGGTTTAAGGAAAGAAGCCATCTCTGTAATACAAAGGTGCAGGTGATACAGCAAGCACTGACATAGAAGCCCTAGCAAGCTATGAAGATCTATCTGACAGCATGGTGAATGTGGCTCCAGTGAACCACAGATTTTCAATATTCACTAAACAGGCCTATATTGGGAGAAGAAGTAATCTAAGACTTTCATAGCTGGAGAGAAGTCAGTGCCTTTTATCAAATGACAGGCTGACTCTTACTTTGAGGCAATGCAGCTGGTGACTTTAAGGTGAGGCCAATACTCCTTTACAATTTTAAAAACGCTAAGGCCCTTAAGTATTACCCTAGTTATCTTTTGCCTGTGTTCTATAACAGGTTCAACACACCCTGGGTGAGTAAACAACTGTTCGCAACAGATAATATTTTAAGCCCACTGTTGAAACTTACTACTTCACCCTGAAATGCCAGGGAAGCTAGTACCACTGTGTAAGCAAGACCCAAAGCTTCCACTGCTCCATGGATAATAGAAGGTGTAAGTCAGCAGTCTGTGTTTCCTCTGCAACAGGAACTCCTACTGTTTGCCTATGTTTGTTCTCCTAAGCAGGCAGCAGAGCCAAGGGCTGAGCTTCCTGAAGCCAATGCAATAAATCTGGCCTCAAAAATCTCACCACTTGTATGCTTGGTTCTCCCGAGCATGCAGCAGTGCCATAGAACCTGCACCCTGACCCCAGTGTGAGAAATCAGGCCTGGAACTCCTGCTACCCACAGGCTTTGTTCTCCTAAGCCAGCAGAAGCACCGATGGACAATGCTTCCTGAAGCCCCTGCAGGAAATCAAGACCCAAAACTCATCCCCCGCCCCACAAGCTTGGCTCACCTGAGCAGGCAACAATGACACAGAACTGCACTCCCTACAGTCCCTGTGCAAATCAGGCTCCAAAACTCCTGCTGCCCTGCTGGCTTTGTTCTCCTGCACTTGCAGCAGCTTCCATGGCTCCTGGAGGCCCTCACTCCAATGCAAGTAGACCCCAGGACCTCTTCTGCTTGGTGGATACCAGACAATTCAAGCCCACTGGCTGTGTTGCCCCATGGGAACACTCAACTTGCTACAGAATTTCAGAAGCCTGTCACCACACACTCAAGTGAACCCCAGGCACTAGACCTTCCTAATCAGCTGGTTTCAGGAGGCTTCCATCCCCATAGAGCATGGAGGCCCAGCACTCCCCACTGTCCCTGACAGCAAGAGAGGCCTTGCTCCCCCATCAAAGAGTGACAGTGCTAGATTCCCCACTGAGGGGAGGAAAGCTAAAACCTACTACTATGCATGTGGCACCAGGATCCCTGTTCCCCTAAGTACTTCACACTGCACCTCCCTAAAGAAGAGTCACATCTCTCCTGTCCAAGAACAGGAATCCCAGCTCCTCCACCAAGTAGCAATCTGATATTCTGCTGGTGCTGAGAGGCCTACTCCCCACAGTGCACAGAGACCCAGCACTACCTACTGCCTCCAAAGAGCAGGAACTTCAGCCTCCTCACTGAGGGGAGAGAGGAGGCAACTAGCACCACAACAAGAATGCTGCAAAAGGGTAACAGATCCACCATACACCGCTCTGAGGAACACTGCTTGATCTGGAGGAGAAAAACATCCATCAAAACACAAACTACAGGGACACAGAGATAAAAAATATAATCAAAGTCAACACCAGGTGCACAAATCTCAACACAAAATGAAAGAGCAAGACAACTGCTCTCCAACAAAAACTAATTCCACTACTAAAGATCAAAACACCTGCATAGAGGAAGCACTATCAAATAATGAATTCCAAAAAACAATAATAAAAATAATTAATGACCTCAAAAAAAGAAACACAAAAGTTAGTATTTAATCTCAAAGAGGACATGAATAAAGAATTAAATGATCTCAAAGAAAATACAAACAGATTTATGAAATCAGGAAGACTATCCAATATATGAAAGAACAAATCAATAAAGATATGGAAAGCCTGAAAAATAATCAATCCAAGATAAACAACTCAACATCTGAAATAGACATCACAATCAAAAAAAAAAAAAAAAGCTTAGTGAACAGAGGGGAGCAAGGTGAAAATAGAGTACCAGGAACAAAAGACAAAGTAGAGGAATTGGACCAAACAGTAAAAGATCATTAAAGAATGCTATGAATGGAACATGCAAGATATCTGGGACACCATGAAAAGATCAAACCTACAAATCATGAGTGTAGAAGAAGACAAACTTTTCAATAGAATAATAACAGAGAACTTCCCGAACCTTGGGAAAGAGAGAGTCACCCAGCTGCAGAAAGCATACAGAACACCAAATCATCAGAACCAAAAGAGAAACACCCCCAGACACAACATAATAAGAACACTCAGCACACAGAACAAAGAAAGAATTCTGAAAGCTGCAAAAAAGAAAACACAAGTCACATATAAAGGCAAACTCATTAGCATAACCGCAGATTTCTTAACTCAAAGTTTATTTTTTTTCTTTTTCTTTTATTATTCATATGTGCATACAAGGCTTGGTTCATTTCTCCCCCCTGCCCTCACCCCCTCCCTTACCACCCACTCCACCCCCTCCCTCTCCCCCCCACCCCCTCAATACCCAGCAGAAACTATTTTGCCCTTATTTCTAATTTTGTTGTAGAGGCAGTATAAGCAGTAACAGGAAGGAACAAGGGTTTTTGCTGGTTGAAATAAGGATAGCTATACAGGGCATTGACTCACATTGATTTCCTGTGCGTGGGTGTTACCTTCTAGGTTAATTCTTTTTGATCTAACCTTTTCTCTAGTACCTGTTCCCCTTTTCCTATTGGCCTCAGTTGCTTTTAAGGTATCTGCTTTATAACTCAAAGTTTAAATACAACATGGTCATGGAAAGATATAATTCAGGCTCTGAAAGAAAACAACTGCCAATATAGACTAGTCTACCCAGCAAAACTATCCTTCCTAATTGAAAGAGAAAGTAAAACCTTCCACATGAAGGACCTCCAGCACTACAGAAGAAGCTTTTGGGATTTTTACCTATAGAAGCAGAAACTAGAGTGAGACAGGTAGACTCAAGAAAGAATAAACCCTTTCGAGGAGGCAGACCAGTTAATAAGGAATAGGTAAAACTAAGCATCAGAGAAACAAAAAGGACTGGAAAAAACAGGCACCATGAAATATTAACACTGAATGTCAATGGCTTCAATTCTCCAATCAAGAGATATAGAATAACAAGCTGAATTTAAAAAAAAAAAACTATATGTTACTTACAAGAGACTCATCTTCCTGAAAAAAAAAATACACACAGGCTTAAAGTCAAAGGCTGGAAAAAATTCTCCAAGCAAATGGACCTCGTAAACAAGCAGCAGTAGTAATACTCATATCTGACAAGGTAGACTTCAGAATAAAATCAATCAGAAGACACAATGAAGGTCATTTCAAATTAATGAATGGAACAATTCATCAAGAAGAAATATTAATCCTTAACATATGTTGACCAAACAGAGGGACAACCATCTACATGTTAAAAAACCCTAATGGCCCTAAGAGCACAGATAGCCACTAACACAATAATAGTGGGAGCCCTGAATACTTCACTGTCACCAATAGATAGGTCCATACAAAATATCATCAAAGCAACTTCAGTGCTACTCCACACATTAGACCAAATAGACATGGTTGATATCTACAGAGTATTTTACCCAACAAGTAGGCAATACACATTCTTTTCTGCACCTCATGGAACTTTCTCCAAAATAGATAATATTTTAGGACAAAAAGCAAGTCTCAACAAATTCAAGAAAACATAAATAACCTCCTGCATCATATCAGATCACAATGGAATAAAACTAGACCTCAACAACAAATAATACCCCAGAAAATATTTAAACACATGGAGACTGAAAATGCACTGCTAAAAAGACAATGGGTGACCAAAGTAATAAGGGATGAAATTTTAAAAGTTCCTAGAATCCAGTGAAAATGAAAATACAAACCTACCCAGAATCTGTGGGACATAGAAAATGCCATGTCCCACATGGCATACAGCAAAGGTACAAAAAGACCAATGGATCAGAACATCCAGACATAAACCCACACATCTATAGCCAGCCAATCTTTGACAAAAGAGCCCAAAAACAGGATGGAGAAAAGACAGCCTCTTCAACAAATGCTGTTGGGAAAACTAGATATCTGTATGCAGAAGACTAAAACTAGTTCCCTTTCACCTTGTAACAAAGTCAATTCAAAGTGGATCAAAGACCTTAATATAAGGCCTGAAACTTGAAACAAGTCCACAAAGCAGAAGGAAATATGCTGGAATGGACAGGTATAGGGAATGACTTCCTAAACAGAATACAAAAGGTTCAGCATCTAAGAGAAAGAATGAACAAATGGAACTGCATCAAATTAAAGAGCTTCTGCACAGCAAATTAAACAGACACCAGATTCAAGAGACAGCCCATAGAATGGAAGAAAATCTTTGCTAGCTACTCATCAGACAAAGAACTAATATCCAGAATCTACAGGGAATTCAAAAAACTCAGCCCCAAAGAATCAACACCCCAATGAGAAATGGGCACATGAATTAAACAGGGAATTCTCAAAGGAAGAGGCATGAATAGCAAATAAATGCATGAAGAAGTGTAAACTTCCCTGGCTATAAAAGAAATGCAAATCAAAACAGCACTTAAATTTCATCACACCCCAGTTAGAATGGCCATAATCAAGGGTAATAACAATAACAAATGCTGGAGAGGATGTGGTGTAACAGGAACACTTATACAGTGCTGGTGGGAATGCAACTTAGTATGACGACTATGGAAAGCAGTATGGAGATTCCTCAAAAAACTAGAGATAGAACTGCCATTTGATCCAGTGATACCACTGGATCTACCCAAAAGAACTAATACAAGTTACTGTAGGAACACCTGTAACTGATGTTCATCATGGCACTATTTACAATAGCCAAGTCTGGAAACAACACAGATGCCCTAAAACTGATGAATGGATCATGAAATTTTGGTATGTATACACAATGGAGCATTACTCATCCACAAGGAATAAAAACATGGAGTTTGAAAGTAAATGGATGCAATTTGAGGACATCACGTTACGTGAAGTTAGCCAGGATCAAAAGCACAAAAGACACATGTTTTCTCTCATACATGGAAAATAGATCCAAAAATAAACAAATACACAAAAACAAGTATGATTATATACAAACTCAGTTGCAGTATATGTTTCTAACAGTGGAACTACTCTATGGAACTTGGGGAAAGAGAGAAAGGAAAAAAGAATGATAGAGTATCAGTAATATCCCATACCATAAGATGGGAAATTAGAGGATATAAGGATGTATATTAAAAGCTGTTAAAAACAAGGATGGGAAGAAAAGGGTTAAAGGAGAATATTCAAAGTGATAGAATATACCAAAGTAAAACACACCTGCAGTGGTCATACATTGAGAAACCCCTTCAAACATAAACTCAAATATTAATTATGAAAACCAGGACTGTAAAGTAGGCACAGTGTGTGCAGGGGTGGGGTACTAGTGGGAGGGGAAAGGGTGGAAAAAGGAGATTAAGGTGATGATATATGGTTGATGGACTTCATACACTTATATGAAACAGAACTAAACAACTTTTTGCAATTGCTTTAAGTGGGGCAGGGAGGGAGCTGAGAGGGAGAGACAAGGAGGCAATGAAAATAATGTACAATATAAGACTAATTGGATTGTCACTACAAATCTCCCCCTGTACAATGAATATATCCCAATAAAAATTGTATAATAAAAAAAGAACTTTCAAGATGGGCTGAGGTTGTATCTCAAGTGGTAAAGGGCTTGCTTAGCAAGCATGAGGCCCTGGGTTTGACTGTAGTACCTCAAAGAAAAAAAGAACATTCAAAATTCAAGGGGAGAGGTAAAAATAGCAACATTAACAGAAGTGTGGGAGAAGTGGATTCTAACTCACATGAACAAGTGGGGTGAGAGGGCCCCAAGACCTCAGTAGAGGAAGTGACAACAGTTGTGGTAGGAGCAGCAGGAACCCTAGATTTAGCAGTAAAGCATGGAGATGAACTGATACTGAATTACTACTTATTATAAATATTTTTGGCTCATTTATTTTTAAAACATTCCTGGAGGTAGTGCAATACCAAGTTGAAGTGTAGACTGAGTGGCTCAACCAGTACTCCACTCACCAGCTCCCCCCAAAAAATAAAATATTATCCTCACATAGAGGATGCATCAGACATTACACTGATTAAGAACAGGCAAAATACTTAATCTAGCCAAAAGGACAAAAACTGGTCACCGTAGAACTGGAACAGATAAAGAGTTGCTTCCTCTGAATCCACAAGAAAGAGAATTCTTAAAATGAATCTCATGCTGAAAGTGCTGTGAAGACTGTTAGGGAAAACAGACAACAGAGGATGGGATGTACCATAAACAAAGTTGGTAAAGCAGCAGCAGAGTTTGAGAAGACTGACTCCAAATTTGAAAAAACCTTCTTCTGTGAGTAAAATGGTATCAAGCAGCATCCCAACCAACAAAGAAATCTTTCAGGATTTGTTCAATCAATGGAACAAATTTCATTGTCTTATTTTAGGAAATTGCCACAGCCACCTCAACCTTCAATATCCATCCCTATGAGCCATGACATCTGGGATATAAGGAAGAGCAGAAAAGTTGAGCTCTTGTTCTCTCTGTTGCAGTCTGTGCTATTCTGTTGCTACAACAGAACAAATACCACAGAATGGGTAATTTATGGAGGAAATACATTTATTTTCCCAAGTTCTAAAGACCAGGAAGTCCAGTTTTCAAGTGTCGTCATCTGCAATGGGCCTTCTTGTTGTGTCACCCATAGAGGAAGGAGAAAAAGAGCGGGAAAGTCATGGAAGCCACAGTCACCAGCCCTTTAATGGCCATCATTATTTCATCATTAATCCTTAACACTTCTAATTTGTCCCATGTCCCTGTACTATTTCAATGGGTATTCAGTTTCCAACACTTGTCTTTGGGGGATATATTCAAGTCATAGTAGTACTCCTACTTGTTTCTGCTATGAGATCTACCTGGACAATCAATAAATCCTCTCATCACTTATACAGAGTCTTTTGTTACTCTCTTGACCCATACTGTTTTGTTTACCACTTGAAATGCTTATTATTCACACATAGGGGAATCTTGAGTCTATCATCCAAGTCTCTATCTCTTCCCTCGTGGCATTCAAATTTTTGTGAGTGTGTCCACAGTAATGTAGACTATCTACTTGGTCTCCCATTTGTAATTTGAGTATGAGCCATGGCTACCTCTCACTTCATTAATGAAACATTTTCATTTTAGTTGGAAAATTAGTTGCTTAGTCCACTGTTTGGCTCCTGAAAGTAATGTTGTGCTTGAAGGACACCTTCTAGGGCACCTCATTAGAGTTTGCTTGCTTTTTAATTCTGCCATTCCTCCTCCACAAGTTCAAGAATCCACACACTATATATTATTCCCTTGGGCTCCTGCCTCACCTGTCCAGGACTCTGTCAACTTGGAACTTTTCTCTAACTACTCATTCCAACACATCATCTCCCCCCACCCAGCCTGTAAAGATTTTAGGGCCTCTGGAGCAGGGAGGAGATCAAGAGCAAGTGAAGGGAATTGCTCTCTGTCCTTAAAGATGTACAGGGCACAGGCAGGCAAATCGTTACCCTCTTTGGAGACATGGAAAAGAAGTTTCTCTGCTTCCAAGTGCAAACCAGAGTTTCTACCCCAGTAAAGAGCTGAACACAACCCCACTTGACATCCCTATCCTCCATGTGGTTGAAACCAGAGGGGTCTCTGAGACACTGTGCAGCTACTCCTGAGGAGATCCACAGGATTCTGTGTGCCAAACCATGCTGAAGAAGGAGCAGAATCCAACACCTCCATATTGGCTTTGGTTTAAGTGCATGGGTGACTCCAAAAAATAACATACAGAGCATTCACCTCTTATGTGCTTCTTGCTGCTTTGGTATGGGCTGATCTTGTAGAAGCCACAGACAGTGCAATGCACAGAGGTGACTCTCACCAGTTCTAATCCTAAGTGTCAAGGAGAGTGACACCTCTTGCCTATGCATTTTGGGCACCCCAGAGTTGCAACATAAGGTGGCTAGGAACCTGGATGGAGAGACCTCATGGAGTGGCAGAATCTCAAACAAGGCCTCTCTCAGCCTCCTTGATCAGTCCAGCCCCAGTGAGCTGACCTTACAGCTTTACCAGCACAAGAACTGAAGAACTGTCTGGATGACTCAGGCCAGGCTGCTGACTCAAAACTTGCTATAAGTAACTAAAACTTGATTGCCTTGTCACACAGCCATAGATTTGCCTTAAGTTCTGCCACAGTCCCATAGGCTCTCCTGTATGTGTTGTTTCTGCTATGAGATCCAGCTGGACAATCCATAGAGTCTTTCATCACCACTACATCCTCCTTTGTTTTATACTTTTTCAGTCAGTCTGATAGTTTGTTCTGCTATTTTCCTGGTGGAGGAGATTTGCTTTCATCAAGATTCTCTCTTTTACTAGGATATAAGTTTTCAGTTATCTCCTCAATATCTCCTCTAATGTCATTCTCTCTGGTGTTGCTTCTCTCTACATTTTTTCTTCCCACTTGATGAGACTTGTCAATAGCTTCATCAAACAATCGGGTCCTGGGAACTTCATTTATTCTGTTATCATCCGTTTTTTCCTTTCTTCTGATTTCTTAAAAAATCATTTCACTTTTCTCTTTCAAACTTCTTAGTTATATACTTGTTCACAATATAATTTGTTTATAAATTTGTACTGAATGCATGTTTAACGTTATTTCAAGACGGACAGTATTCCTTAAGTAGAACTTCATTTCTCCTTTTCTTCGATAATTTTATACAATTACTTTTAAATATTTTATTGTTTTGCAAATGTTTTCTTATGTATCTTTCTTTTGATATCCTTTTTTAGATTCTAACTATAGAATCTAAGGTCTTGCCCATGCTAGGCAAGCATTCTAACATTGAGCCATATCCTCATCCTTTAACTTCCATTATGTCTTAATTTGGAGTGTGAACAGTGTTTCTGATGGACAAGTTTTAAAAGTTCTAGTTAATGATTTTTGCATATGATTGATAAATATTTCAAGTATGTTTCCTTCTGCAAAAGGCAATAGTGAAAGAACCACACTCTCTTTCTCTGTATCCTTATTTGTTCTATGTTCCCTGGACCTGGTGAAGTCTCAGACAGCAATATTCCTAAATCCCATAAAGATCATCTACCAATTGATCATTTTTATCTAGTTTTTGCTTTATATATTTTAATGCAGCATTAATGCTTGTGAATGTTACATGATTTTTCTTATTAGTTATTTCTTCTTTTTTCTTGTATTTCATGTAATGTTTTCTGCCTTGAATTCCACTGCTTTGAAAGGTACTGCTATCTATGTTGTCATTATATATTTTATATAAAAGTTAGTTTTCATATGTGTTCTCTATCAAACTATTTTAGAATTTAAATACCTGTAGATAGATTCTATATTTTAATACAAGTAAGTGCAGTCCCATTGTACTTATTCTAACACTTGCTGTGCTGTCCTTCTGTCATACTGGAGTAAATATAAAGAGTATCAGGAAGGATCCAAGATGGTGACTAGGATACAGCCGCAGACTGCGTGAGCTCCGTGAATTAGGGACCTTGCTGAGACGCTGGAGACATGCTTGGTTGGGTACAGCAACAGGGAGAGCCAAAAGTAGGACACTCTGAACCCCTAGATTGTGGAAGTCTTCTCCACACCAGGATCTACTAAAACAATAGCCAGCCCACCAAGTCCCTGCCCCATAGGCCTGCAGAGCTGCTGCTCTGCTCTGCTGGGCATCCTGCCCCTCAGGCCACACCCACCCCAGGTTCATGTGGGACCACCAGATCCACACCATGCTGGGATCCCTGCCCCTCAGGTCCCCTGCCCCTCAGGCCCCCAGCCAAAACAGCCATGCCGGGCTCCAGCTCCATGTGGGACCGCAGATCCATGCCCTGCCAGGCTCCCCGCCTCTCAGGCCCCACCAGGCCCTGGCTCTACAGGCTTGCCAGATAGCTGCTCCACCAGGCCTGCACACGGCAGGCTGCCACAGGAGAGCATCAACCCTACCTAGGGGACACAGACAGAGTAACATCAGAACAACTAAGGCTGTAATTCTACTGTTCCAGAACCTGTGATTTTTCTTTGCCATTCTTTAAGGGTTTGGGTATATGGCTTGCTGTTTGATAATCCACCATCTCTCCCATTTTTCCTCTTTTCTCTTTTTCTTCTTTCTTTCTTTCATCTTTCCTTCTCCTTCTCTTTTTTCTCCTTCTCTCTTGGTTTTGTTAATATTAATATTGTAACTACCCTAATACTAAATTATACATAATCCAGGGACAGAAAAGGTACCTAGTGGAAATATGGGAAGATGAAAAAAGGGATGGAAACTATTCTCCCCCCAAAACTAAATTAGTAAAGGATTCAGAGCAAAATGAAGAAAATGGATACCCAGATCCAGACTCAAACAAAACAAAGATAAGCTATACCAAGGAACCCAAAGAAGCCCACAAGAAAACTCTGAAAGAATAAATCCTGCAAGTAATTAATGAGAATTTCATAGAGATGTAACTAGACATAGTCAACCAAAAAGTACAGGAGGCACCCAAGAAATTCCAATACAACAAAAATAAAGAATATGAGAAAACACAGAAACAAATAAATGAAATCATAGGAACCCTAACTAAACACCAAACTGAAACAGAGAACACCATAAACAGAAAAATAAATAAATTAAGGGTGAAAATTGACAATATTAAAGAGGAAGAGACCCACAATATGGAAAACCTCAGAAAAAAGAATGAAACAGAAAAACAAAACAAAATGGAAGGCCATTCCAGCAGAATAGAACAAACAGAAGACAGAATCTCAGAACTTGAAGATGAAATGTCAATTAAAGAAAAAACTGAAGAACTATTAGTCAAATAACTAAAGGCCTGTGAAGAGAATATGCAAGAACTCACTGACTACATCAAAACACCAAACCTGAGAATCATGGGCATTGAAGAAGGAGAAGTGGTGCAAGCAAAAGGAATTCATAATATATTCAACAAAATAATAACAGAAAATTTCCTAAATCTAGAGAAAACTATGCCCATTCAGATACAGGAAGCCTCCAGGACACCAAACAAACTGGATCAAAATAGAATTACCCCACGACATATTATCATTAAAACAACAAGCACAGAGAATACAGAAAGACTATTGAAGGTTGTAAGAGATTAAAAACCAATAACATACAAAGGTAAACCCATAAAAATCACAGCAGATTTCTCAACAGAAACATTAAAAGCAAGCAGAGCATGGAGTGAGGTATTCCAGGCATTGAATGAAAATAACTTCAAACCTAGGATACCCTACCCAGAAAAACTATCATTCAAAATAAATGGAGCAATAAAAGTCTTCTATGATAAGCAGAAACTAAATCAATATATGACCACCAAACCACCACTACAAAAGATTCTTCAAAGAATCCTGCACACAAAAAATGAAAGCATACAAAACCATCAAAGGACAGGCTTTACCAAACCACAGGAGAAGAAAAAGCAAGAAAGTAGAGAGTAACACTGATTTAGCTGTACACAATGAAACCCTTAAACAACAAAGACAACTAAATGACAGGAATCACCACATACATATCAATACTAACAATGAATGTTAATGGACTTAATTTCCCCATCAAAAGACACCGTTTGGCAAATTGGATTAAAAAGGAAGATCCAACAATCTGTTGCTTACAGGAGACCCATCTCCTCAACAGAAACAATCACTGGCTTAGGGTGAAAGGCTGGAAGAAGACTTACCAAGCCAATGGCCCCCGAAAACAAGCAGGAGTAGCAATACTTATCTCAGACAAAGAAGACTTCAAATTTGCATTGATCAAACAAGCTAAAGAAGGACACTCCATACTAATAAAAGGGGAAATACACCAAAAGGAAATAACAATTATCAACCTATATGCGCCCAACATCAATTCACCCGATATCATCAAACATATTCTGAAGAACCCAAAAACATATAAAAACTCCAACACAGTGGTAGTGGGAGACCTTAATACCCCTCTATCACTAATAGATAAGTTATCCAAACAAAAATTCAATAAAGAATTTCTAGAACTAAATCATACCATAGATCAAATGTACATAGCTCATGTCTGCAGAATATTTCATCCAACATCTGCACAATATACGTTCTTCTCATCAGCCCATGTAATATTCTCCAAAATTGATCATATCTTAGGACACAAAGCAAACCTCAGCAAATATAAGAAAATAGAAATAATCCCATGCTTTCTATCTGACTACAATGCATTAAAACTATTAATCAACAACAAAAACAGCAGTAGAAAACACACAAACAATTGGAAGCTGAACAACACATTGCTCAATGATCAATGGGTCATTGATGAAATAAAAGAGGAAATTAAAAGTTTCCTAGAAGAAAATGAAAATGAAAACACGACCTACAAGAACCTATGGGACACAGAAAAGGCAGTCCTAAGAGGAAAGTTTATAGCCATGAGTGCATATATTAAAAGACAGAAAGATCTCAAATCAGTGATCTAATACTACAACTAAAACTCCAAAAAACAAGAACAAGCAAATCCCAAAACAAGCAGAAGGAAAGAAATAATTAAAATAAGGGCTGAAATCAATAAAATAGAAACAAAAAAACTATACAAAGAATCAATGAGACAAAAACTTGGTTCTTTGAAAAAATAAATAAGATGGACAGACCCCTGGCAAACCTGACTAAAAATGAGGAGAAAAAAAATCTAAATCAGTAAAATCAGAAATGCAAAAGGGGAGATAACAACAAACACCATGGAAATCCAGGAAATCATCAGAGTCTACTTTGAGAGCCTATACTCTAATAAATTTGAAAATTTTGAAGAAATGGACAGATTTGTAGAAACTTACGACCATCCAAAACTGATCCAAGAGGATATTAATCAAGTGAATAGATCTATAATATAAAAAAGAAATTGAAGCAGCAATCAAGACCCTCCCAAAACAGAAAAGTCCAGGACCAGATGTTTAAAGAAGAACTAATACCAACTCTCCTTAAACTGTTCCATGGAATAGAAAGGGAAGAAACACTGCCTAACTCGTTTTATGAATCCAATATTACTCTCATCCCAAAACCAGACAAAGACACCTCCAAAAAGGAGAATTATAGGCCAATCTCCTAAATGAATACTGATGCAAAAATCCTCAATAAAATAATGGCAAACCGTATCCAACAACACATCAGAAAGATCATTCACCATGACGAAGTCAGATTCATCCCAGGGATGCAGAGGTGGTTCAACATATGCAAATATATAAATGTAATACAGCACATCAGTAGAAGCAAAGACAAAAACCACTTAATCATCTCAATAGATGCAGAAAAAGCCTTTGACAAAATCCAACACCACTTCATGATAAAAGCTCTAAGAAAACTAGGAATAGAAGAAATGTACCTCAACATTGTAAAGCCTATATATGATAAACCTACAGTCAACATCATACTTAACAGTGAGAAACTGAAACCATTTCCCCTAAAATCAGGAACAAGGGTGCCCACTATCCCCACTCCTATTCAACATAGTACTGGAAGTTCTAGCCAGAGCACTTAGGCAAAAAAAAGAAATAAAAGGAATACAAATAGGTAAAGAAACTATCAAAACATCCTTATTTGCAGGTTATATGATCCCATACCTTAAAGACCCAAAAAACTCCACCCAAAAACTCTCAGACACCATAAACAGCTATAGCAAGGTGGCAGGATACAAAATCAACTTACAAAAATCGTTAGCTTTTCTATACACCATAACGAACAAACTGAGAAGGAATATATGGAAACAATTCCATTTACAATAGCCTCAAAACAATCAAATACCTAGGAGTAAACTCAACAAAGGATGTGAATGACCTCTACAAAAAGAAATACAAACTCCTGAAGAAAGAGATTGAGGAATACTACAGAAGATGGAAAGATCTCCCATGCTCATGGACTGGTAGAATCAACATAGTAAAAATGGCTATACTACCAAAAGCAATCTACATGTTTAATGCAATTCCCATCAAAATCCCAATGACATTCATCACAGAGATTGAAAAATCTACCCTAAAGTTCATTTGGAAACACAAGAGATTGTGAATAGCCAAGGCAATATTCAACAAAAAGAGGGTATCACAATACCTGACTTCAAACTATATTACAAAGCAACAGCAATAAAAACAGCATGGTACTGGCACAAAAACAGACATGAAGACCAGTGTAACAGAATAGAGGACCTGGATATGAATTCACACAACAATACCCACCTCATTTTTGACAAAGGTGCCAAAAATATACAATGAAGAAAAGACAGCCTCTTCAACAAATGTTGCTGGGAAAAGTGGTTATCCTTCTGCAATAAACTGAGACTAGATCTATGTCTATCACCCTGTACTAGTATCAATTCAAAATGAGACAAAGACCTTAATATCAGACCCGAAACTCTGAAGTTACTACAGGAAGAAGCAGGAAACACTCTGGAACTAATAGGTATAGGAAAGGACTTCCTCAATAGGAAGCTCAGCAACTATGAGAAAGGATGGACAAATGGGACTTCACAAAATTAAAAAGCTTCTGCACAACAAAAGAAATTGTCTCTAAACTGAAGAGAACACCCATAGAGTGGGAAAACATATTTGCTAGCTATACATCAAAGGGCTGATAACCAGAATATAAAGGGAACTTAAGAAACTAAACTCTCTTAAAATCAATGAACCAATTAAGAAATGTGCAACTGAACTAAACAGAACTTTCTCAAAAGAAGAAATTCAAATGGCCAAAAAACACATGAAAAAATGCTCACCATCTCTAGCCATAAAGGAAATACAAATCAAAACCACACTAAGATTCCACCTCACCACTGTTAGAATAGCCATCATCAAAAACACCATCAACAGCATGTGTTGGTAAGGATATGGGGAAAAAGGAACACTCGTACACTGCTGGTGGGAATGCAAGCTGATACAACCACTCTGGAAAAAACCTTGGAGGCTTCTTAAAAATCTAAACATAGACCTGTCATATGATCCAGCAATCCCACTCCTGGGGATATACCTAAAGGAATGCAACACAGGTTACTCCAGAGGCACCTGCACACCCATGTTTATTGCAGCACTATTCACAATAGCCAAGTTATGGAAACAGCCAAGATGCCCCACTACTGATGAATGGATTAAGAAAATGTGGTATTTATACACAATGGAATTTTATTCAGCCATGAAGAAGAATGAAATCTTATCATTTGCAGGTAAATGGATGGAACTGGAGAACATATTCTGAGTGAGGTTAGCCAGGCTCAGAAGACCAAAAATCATATGTTCTCCCTCATATGCAGACTTCAGATCTAGGGCAATTGCAGCAATGTGGTTGGACTTGGATCACATGACAAGGGGAGAGCACATATAGGAGATATGGGAATAGGTAGAAAATCCAAAACATGAAAACATTTGATGTCCCCACTCCAGAGGAACTAATACAGAAATCTTAAAGCAACAGAGGTTAACATGGCAAGGGGATCAGGAACCAGTGTAAAGATCAGTTAGAGATGAATCAGCTTGGGTTGTAACACATTTGTACATGAAAGCAATGCTAGGAATCTTTCTGTATAGCTATCCTTAACTCAACTAGCAAAAATGCTTTTTTTTTCCTTATTATGCTTATGTCTTCTCTTCAACAAAATTAGAGATAAGGGCAGAAAAGGTTCTGCCTGGAAGTGAGGGGGGAGGGGTGGAGAGGGTGGGGTAGGGGGCAGGGTGGAGAAATGACCCAAACAATGTATGCACATGTGAATAAATGAATAATAAAATTTAAAAAAAAAGAGTATCAGATTCACAGGCCCTGAAGCTGGAGCCTGGCATGATGGAAGGGCAGCAGGAAGGAGCCTGGCCTGGGTAGGGAGATTAGAGTGAACAAGGGGAGATTCTTAGAAATGAGGCAGGAAGAGTGGTGAACAGGTGAAGCCGTGTAGGATCCTTCAGGGTCAGAAGCCATAAGTCATGTGTTTTAGCTCTTATTTTAATAATAGCTGCATTATAGAGCACTGGATATGTGCTGTACATGAGTCCAAATTCCAACTGCATCACCACTTCTAAAGGCCCAAAGCTAACAGCAGACACATTTATCAGTTTATAGAGATCTAAGAAGGTTTCCAGAGAACACAGTTACTCAGAAGCAGAGAAAAACATTGGTGGGACTCATACCCTAAAACATTGTTATCTCCCTCTCTGGCTGCAGTGTGGGTGACAGAAACAGGGAGACCATCCCCTGAAAGAAGCCAGCCTCAAGGCGTGGACTGGGATAGGTGCCAACATGCAGCACTAACCATGGACAGACTGCATATCTCTAATAGATACAATCCCTTGGCTTTACTGAAGGATGGGCTGTGGTGGGAGATAAACAGGGTGGTCAAGGCTGACTCCAAATGTCTTAGTCTGGAAAACAAAAAGGACAGAGTCGCTATTAACAAGATGGGTACAACCAGAGAAAGAGTTGGTCAGTGTAACGGGCATATTGTAGTAACAGGAGCTCTGTTTTGGACATGTTACCTGGAAGCTTTCTACTAGATACTGAACTGGGAAGATTGAGATTGCAGTCAGATGACTCAGTCCTCCAGAGCTGAAGCAGAACTGGAAACTCAAGATGAAGATATCACTTCATCAGACATCTCACTCTGGAGATTTTCTGAATTCACAAGACTAGATGAATTCATGGAGACAGTGAGCTAAATACAAAGGAAAAGAGATCCAAGCGGGGAGTCTGAGCTGGGCAGGGCCCAGAAGTTGAGGGCCCAAGAAGGGAAGAGTGGGAAACAGAGAGGGAGTGAAGCAGCAGAAGGTGGGGAGCCTGGAATAGAGTAGATGGAGCTTCAAAGAACAAAGTGTGTGGGATGTGGCTACTGCATTCAGGGAGATGAAGGCTGAGAACTGACCCATGACTCAGTAACTTGGAGGTCACAGCAACCTTGACAATAGAAGTGTCCAGACTTGGTGGACACTCAAGTCTGGCTGGAATGGATTCCAGAGTGAACAGGTGAGAAAACTAATTTCCCTTCCCATGTCATTAACTGGTCGCTGGATCCCTGCTGTGCATACAGTCCTCATTGTGTGACCTATTAATATGTGAACCTGGCAAAGGGCTCACCCTATCTTTGACAGAATGTCCTCATCTGTAAAGTGAAGAGAATAATAAAGATTATTGTTGGGAGGATTCTGTAAATTAATGAATGCCAAGTGCTTGGGGCAATGTCAAACTTATGTCAATATCAGTCATGATCTGCTGAGAGAGTTGTTACTACTCATGCCACAGCTGACAGCGTGTGATAAGTTTCCCTAAGGTTGGTTGTGTAATACCAGATGAGGGCAGAAACCAGATCTCTTCTGCCCATGTTTCCAATCACAGTTAAGCTCTCCAAAGAGGACAAATGAATGTCAGGTTCTCAGAAACTTACTTCAATTCCTTGTTGGCTGACTGTACAGTTATTCACACTGTCAGGACACAGGGAGTGTTCTTCAGTCTGGGTTGCAGACACCATCATTGAGCTTTTATGCTTCATGCAGAGGGACTCTGAGCTGCTGCTATCCTCAGCACAGCAAAGAAGCAGGATGGTGTCAGGACAATGTAAGCCCTGCGCCAGACAGCAGTGATACTGCCAGTATCCTGGGAGTTGTTGGTTATAATTTTAATTTTTTTAAAAAAGACAAAACACATGCACCACAGGAATTCTTTGCTGCTGCAGCAACTGGAAGGAGCTCTCCAGGGCACCACTGCCTGGGGTTTGGCAGCAGGCATGTGCTGGAGCATCAGCAACTGGACACCTAATCCAGGCTTCAGCTCCTCAGTGAGTCCTGGTATGGGATGATGCATGCAGGGAAAATAAACTAGGATGGACAGCACCGGGAGCAAAAGCCAAGGCAGGGTTGACAGCTCTCCAGGCTGGTGTGCAACTAACAGCTGTCATGTGGCTCAGTTTCACCTCTGCCAATCAGAGATAAGCCCTTGAGGTTGCCTATGGGACACAAAGATAGCTAATTGCTTGCCACTAGTCTGATGCCACTGAGGAGGCCATGAGATGTCCCACTGAGCGTGGTGAACATTGCCTTCACCTGGTAGAGCAGCCGAGAGGTATGATCAGAGAAGGGGCAGGTTGATCACACAGTAGCTGATGTGAAGCTTGCTCCCTGTGAGTCACAGACCCTGACTCTGCAGAAGAGAAACATGAGCAAATGCCCTCAACCCCTATTTCTTATGTAGGCTCTCTGGCTGGATGGGGAGCCTAATTACTAAAAGAGCTGATTAACCTGAGCAAACCATTGAAATATATTAAATTTCCATGTTCATGCAGATCTTCACAAGACAGTGAAGCCCAAAGAATTAACCAAATCACAATGCTGTTACATGTTTTAGATCCAAGCTGGACAGAGAGTAGGGGCAAATTACCTAGAAGGGAGATATCATATTGGTCACCACCTGCATGGGGGTGGCACAAGGACCACAGTGTCTCAGTGGCCTGCTCCTATCTCTAAAGCCTATCAGTACCATATTCCTGGTCCTGCTCAAAAGCAATATGATGCAGTAGGCTGACCCTTCTCATTTGATTCCTGCATCCTGGCCAATCACAAGACTCACATCCCATGGAATCTTGGCACAATCCCTGTGAGCCACATCAGGAATATAAAGAAGAGCAGAAAAGTTGAGTTCTTGTTCTCACTGTTCCAGTTGGTGCTATTTGTTGCTACAACAGAATAAATACCACAGACTGGGTAATAAGTGGAGGAAATACATTTATTTTCCCAAGTTCTATAGACCATGAATTCCAGTTTTCAAGTGTCATCATCTGGATTGGGCCTTCTTGCTGTGTCACCCATGGAGGAAGGAGAAAAATTAGAGGAGATGGGGAAAGTCATGGAAGCCACAGTCACCAGCCCTTTAATGGCCATGATTATTTCATCATTATTCCTTAACACTTCTCATTTGTCCCCACTTACTTGCACTGTTACATGGGGTATTCAGTTTCTAACACTTGTTTTGGGGGGGTTACATTCAAGTCATAGGAGTATTTCTTCTTGTTTCTGCTATGAGATCCAGCTGGACAATCAATGTAGCCTCTCATCACTACTGCATCCTCCTTTGTTTTTAACTTTTTCAGTCAGTCTGATAGTTTTTTTCTATTTTCCTGGTGGAGGAGATTTGCTTTCATCAAGATTTTCTCTTTTACTAGGATATAAGTTTTCAATTATCTCCTCAATATCTCCTCTGACACCATGAGCCTAAATAAACCATCCCTCCTTTCAAGGTAATTACCTCAGTTATTTTGTCACTGTGACAGATAGCTAACTAGCACTTTCACTATTTAGAAAGGACTCAAATTATTACAAACTAAATACATTAAATGTGTATTATAATTTAGAAACCACACACTCTGGAATTTCCAAAGAGAACTTCAAAGTATACGCGTGACCGTGTGTAAGTCTTCTATAATACTGTAATTCTTCTCATTAGATGGTGATTACAAAGTTCTGATTTTTTTTATGTATGGCCAAGTGATTTTCTTTCCATATACAAAATTCAACTTGAACTTGGGAAGCTAAAATTGAAACACCATAATCACAGCAATTTATTTTATTTTTAACCTAAGAAAAATTAACTTTTTCTATCATTTATAATTTAACTCCACTTCATTTACAATCTTTGCCCACATTCCTTTACAAAGCTTGCTCAAATTCATAGCTGCATGGAAAACCATCTGTGCAGAGTATTAGCTTAGATAGAAATTTGTCATTGACACTAGAGTACAAACTGGGTTTTATGATGAAACACATAACTTTTTCTCTTTAATTTTCAAAAGTAGAGATGACTTTTCCAGGGGGCTGATAAGGAGTCTCACTTAATCCAGAGTTGACATCAATAAGAAAAAATTAATTCCCCAAAATCCCTGTTAGAGCTGAACAAGTAGTTCTCTTGCAATACCTTGATTCTATGAAGGCAACTTTCTAAAGAAGAAAAATTGATGGTAAAGAATGACAAAAAAATAAAAATACTTATAGCATAGTATTAACTCCATAATATGACCACCAAAGGGCAGTATTTCCCATGTGAATAATTCATGAGGGAAGTTTCAGAACAAAGCAGCTAACTTTTTAAATTACATTCATTTTCTCTCTATTATTACAAATAGGAATGAAGCCCATTTGCAGTGCTCTCACCAGCTGAAAAATCTAATTAAAAGTAAAAGGAAAAATTTATTTGGGAGGGACTCAGTTAAATCTTTCATTTCATTGGCCAAAGCTAGGGCCAGAAAAGATTGGTAAGCTTAGAATTATATTGTCCAGGGGAAATATTGGAGTGAGATACTGGTTGCTGCTGTTTTCAGGGGTGCCCATGAATTTGATCTCTAATTATAGTGGTTCTAGATACAATTCTGATTTCAGGAAGAGTCCAGTCCCAGTCCTATGGCTACCACCTAGTCTACTTCCTCAGACAAAAATGCAACCAAGGTTCTTGTGATTTCCTCTTATCCACTTTTGAAAACTATATCATCCTAAAAATTTACTAAAATATCTCAAGCGTGCATCTTGCCAAGTATTTAAATGCAGCAATGTGAAATATGGAGCAATGGAGATCCATGCTTTTGGGGAAATCCACTCTGTGTCTCCAGCCTCCTCAGGACACCCTGTGCTAGCCTGTCCACCTCTTTCTTGAACCACCCTCACACTGCTGCTGGAGACAGACACAATCTGAAAACATGGGTCTGACCACATCCTCTCCCTGCCTAAAATCATTTACACCTCTCAATCACCATCAGTACTCAGGAGGCTTCACCTCCCCACTCCTGCTGTGCTCCTTCCTGCAGCACTCACACCCCTACCACACAGAGCTCTCCCAAACCCACTCTACCACTTTTCACCAACCCAGCTGCAACTCCATCACTCCAGGGCAGCACTTCTCCACCTCTATCCTATGGTTGTGCTGGGATGGATTCTTCTTTGTTGTGGGAGTTGCCATGTGCATTGCAGGGAGTGGTCTCATCTCACTAGCTGCAAGTCCCACTCCTTGAGTTGTGACAAACAAAAATGTCTCCAGCTAGGTCATAGATCACTTGGGGCTTAAAATCACCTGTAGTTAAGAACAACTGAGATAAATTTAGAAGACAAGTTCTTTGAAAATACTGCCTTGTTCTCTGCGCTTGTGTATTCTCTCTATATAGTGTTATCTATATGCACTTGTGTCCCTCTTCATCCATCCCCCTACAGGAGCAACCCCAACAGAATGGGAGTGGAAGGTGCATAACTAATGTGCATGAATTGATGGATGAGTAAAGGGAGGGTGGGCTGAAGTATTGATAGATGGGATGAGAGAAGGATGGGTGAAAGGATGAATGGATACAAGAATGAATGAATGGATGGATGGATGAATATGTGGATGTATGGATATTGGGTAAATGAATGGAGATGATTTCTAGTCATTCATAATGACTAGAATTGTCATTTATAAGTGACAATTCTATGCTTTAGGTCCAAGAATTTTTTCCTCAGGCACAAGGAAAAACCACTGGGCATTCAGAGTATGAAAGGATGAATGAAGAAGAATCCACCAGGTAATAGTCCTGCCACAAGATAAAGTTCAGATATTTTATCCTCCAAGTCAGGGAGTCATGGAGCTTTGGATTGTGATCATTGCTAAACTGAGAAAGAAAACAAAGAACTTAACTGAAGATTTGGCTCAGTGGTAGCGTATGTGCCTAGAAACCAAAAAGAAAAAAACAAAGTCTAGCAGCTATAGTTAAGAATACTAATAACATTATTTACCATAATGTTGATAGTTTAAGCCACATTCTACCTTCACAACAGTATTACTTACACTTGAAATAGTTATCAGCTTCTCTCGAATTCTTTCCATTATGTATGGATTTGAACTCTGATGTGGAGAACAGGTCACCTCTCCCACTGCTGCCTTTCTCTATGCCTGTAATCAAGAATTCCTGCAAGGAGGGAATTGGATATCGCCTGGTGCTCAGATCCTCAGAGCCGCTTCAGGGGAACCTGGGCTGGGACAGCAGCATTTCTCTGCATGGCAAGGACAGTGACTTCAGGGCAGAAGCATAGAAGCTTCCAGACATTAAGGAACTACTATCTACTCTTCCCAGGCAATAAAGTCATTCAAAGAATTCTAGACATGGACTATCGCACTGCCTAATAGCTTTTAATTCCTGGAAGCCCAAGTGTCAGATATAACATCAACCTCTTTCCAATCCACTTTCCATTCTCACAGCCAACAATTCATCTCACCATCTATAATTTAGCATTGAACTCTAAATTTTGACATTTCCAAGGGTTCAGCCCGTGGTCTTCTCTCTTCTTTATATTACTTCCTATGCTAGAAAGCTGGATTTTCAACTTTCAGCTTATATTTAAATAACAATTTGCCAATGATGTCTAAAAATTGTGCAACTCACATCTCACCTCACCCAAAAATGCTAGGCTCATATTTCCCAAGTGGCTGATCAAGTCTCTGCTTTGAAACCAAATACACTTCTCTCACGTTGCACTTCCTAAACCAGTCCTCAATATCTCCCACCAAAACTGATCCTACAATCCATCTCAGTGAATAATGGGGCCTAATACTCAAGCTTCTCCACATGAATGTCTGCACAGATGGAGAATATTTGCATTCCAAATCAAGGAAGACGATGCTGTCACTGAATTCTTCCACACATCCACGGGTTCTCCTTTCAGGAGGAACAACAACACAGCAGCATGCCGGTCCCCTTTTTCTAATGCATAAAATATCAGAAGATTAAGTCCATCCAGTGTTGTTGAAAAAATCATATTCCCAGAGAATCACTTACCACCTTGGGGAACTTCCTGTGACAGTCCCTGTCCCAAGGGCTTTATATCCATCACCTCATTTAATTTACACAGGTACCTGTAACACAGTTATTATTATTTGACAGACAAGGAAACTGAGGCACAGAAAACAACTTTCCCAGCAGCACTCAGGACTGTTTCTAGTCTATGTTCTTGCCCACTTCATGATGTTCTCAGGAACTCCCTGTGTGTTTGTAGGTAGGCCAACACTTGCACATAGTGGGGATGGTCTCATTAATTCAGAATTTTTAGTCCAGTAATATGTGGGTACATAGTCTTCAACCAAAGTGGCCTTGACTATAGGACTTCTGGGGACTTTAAAATGTTGACTTGCACACAGGGATCAGGAGAGCATGAGGTGCTGAACTCAGCAATTTGAAGACAGAACCCTCTTAAAAGTGGCGCCTGGTGTTTACCCTGAATCCATTCTGGGAAACTGTGCATTAAGGGGACATAACACTGATCTAAGCTAGCCTCTTAAGCAGAACAAGGGCTGTATGTTTTCATTCTTGTCTACCCTGGGCTCTGCAAAGACAAAAGCAAGACTATGAGGATCTAGATCCCAGAACAAATGAGATCAAATTGTGTAATTTCACTCCCCTGAAATTACACAAAGTATGTTTTCTCACTCTCAGGGGCCATGTTCACCCAAACTGAGGCAGAGGTCCCAGAATGGACTGAAAGATCGCCACTGTTTCAGTCTACCACAAAAGGTGGCAGGGATGTAGCTTTAATTGGAACTTTTTGGGGAAAAAGTGGAGTTTATCTCTAGCTAGCTATGGTTGTGCAGTACTTGAGAAGCTAAAACAGGAAGATAGTGAGTTCCAGGCCAGCCTAGGTTGCATTGTATCCAAAAAAAACTGATTATGTCTATCTTCCAATTTACTTGATTTATTTTAAGGGTTTGAACCAAATATTTTATGCAAGGCACTTTTCATTATCAGTAAATGGGGTATATATAATCAACCAAAACTATTGGAATAAGCATCACTTGGGAATACTTACAGGTCTTTTCTGTCTACTTCTACAACAGGAAAATCATGTCTTCTTATTTTAAAAACAACGACAAGAAGATAGAATGCAAGGGGCCTATGTTCTAGGCAATTCTTTATTGGCTACATACCACTAGAAGTTTCATAAGGTATTACTGGTTTTCCCCAAGCAAAGTAAATTGAAACCAGAACATATTGTTGGCCATAAAGTAAGGAAGATCTCAAAGAATGATGGGGACATGTTAAGGGATACAGGAGATGCTTGAAAGGAAAACTTATGAGCAAATCTGTCATTGTATAAGTATTAAATTAACTATGATGATTGAGTATTATAATACATTGAATCAAATAAGCATCCATAGGTCCATGCTATGATGAATGAATGAATGAACGAATAAATGAAAAGAAAAAAACATATAAGAAGAAGAGCATTTCCTTGTAGAAATGTGAAAAAGTAAATTGTACAAATAATGATAAACCTAAAACATCACCAATGGATCCCAAAATTACTGGGTTAAACCTGTTAAGAGGCAAGTACATATGTAATCACAAAATACCACTTTGTCAATTATTTATTAATTACAAAGATGAAAATGGTAGAATTTTTAGGAGAAAACTCACAGTCTACATCTTAACCCAGTGACTAAGGTTAACATCAACAAAATGGGGACAAACAATCTGCCCTTGGGCTCCTGCCTCCATCTCTAAATCCTTCTTTTTCTAGGAAAGATAGCCTACTTATGCAGATGAATAACTTTCTAAACCAGGTTACTAACAGGAAAATTTGTCAGGACCAATACAATAGCCTATCTCATTTTGTATTGTGTCTATACTTTCAGTGCAATCTAGTAGTGTTGTCTGATAAAATTCTTTTAAATTTTATGAATCTTACTGATGTCGATTAGATTAGACAAAAGTCATGACCACAAGTTGGTTTGAAAGAAGCTTTCTCTAACTTTGCCTTCTGCTGAGAGACAAGATCCTTAGATGTCTTAGAAGTCCCTTAATTTAACTGAGGAGATCTGTACCCAGATCACGCCAGTAGTTATTTACAGAGCCTTTTGTCTTACTGAGGAAAATTGTCTGAGGAAATTCTTTAAACTTGCTGTGGTCTTTTAATTGTTTTTTCTTTCCTTCATCTATTCATTAATGGTGCTGGGGATTGAACCAAAGACCTTGCAAATGCTAGGTGAGTGCTCTACCACTTAGCTACATCCCCAGTTTTTGCTGAAGTTTTGAAAGAATGTTTCCATAACACTCTTCTCCTCATCTTAGACCATGCTTTCCTGAGAATGTCCTGAATTTGATCTTTCTCTCAGAAGCATCTTGTTTTTACACCATTTGCTTCTGGGGAGGCTATACATCTTCACAAACAAAACCTGATGTTTTTTTTATCTTCTGATAACTCTTATCTTTCCCCCTGCATATAATTACAGCAGGTAGCACCTTTAACATGCTGCCTGTTCATTGGGAATATTTTGATTTTGCAAGCTATAGTGTTGCTAAAACCCCAATCACTGCTTCTAGTTTCCATAAATTTTGCTCGCTTTCCTTTCCCATGGAAGGAATTTCAGCCATTCTCTAATCTAAAATTTTCAAAGCTTCTTCCTACTTCCCAGTTCCAGAGTCATTCCCATATTCTGCATTGTCTATTATGGCAGGATCTACTTCCAGGTATCAAAATCTCTATCAGTGTTCTGCCACTGTATAACAAATCATCCCCAAAGCTGTAAGCTTGAAATAGCAAATAGCTTCTGATTACCAGAATCCTGGGAAGGCTTGAGGTGTTTGGTTCCAACACAGGATTTCTCATGAGGCTGCAATTATGGATGCTTTAGTCACAGATAAATGGCATTAGACAATTGCTTGAGGTTTCATGACAATTTGTATTACATATTTGGTTTATCTGGTGACTTTTTAATCATTGAAGAACTTTCCTCAGTAAATCTCATCTGCTTTTGGATATTTAATGAAGACATTTGGAGACCAAGGAGCAGTGGATTATCCCAGAACAGACTCGACAAATGTGTTCATTCTTCACCAAATAGAAAATAAACATATTCTTATGTATTATATATATGTATATATATGTACATATATAATTATGTCAAGTTCATTGAGTATGTCTGACTGTAAGTGTATTAAACTAATGAAGTTCCATTACATTGAAAATGATCCTTTATTGGAGCACAAATAATATTTCCCTTACTTTGTAAATTTAACTAATTATCAAAATTTTCCCCCAATTATCTCATTGTGAACTTGGATTCCATGTGTTCACGTGTGATAGAAACTAAAATAACTTCAACAAATCAGACTAGAGTCAGAGGAAAACACATACAAGGGTAAGGAATTCTAAAAATGACAAAGGTGTCCCCATGCTAATCTCAGATGGACTGGAATTTTTAACCCCCCCGCAAGAACTGGGAAAGCTTCACTTGGCTTCAGATCCTATCCAGGGTTCAGGTATGAAGAAGAGTTGTTCAGCACTCCATATTCAGGTGCGATATTGCCATATTTTTCCTTGAGAGTTAAATCTACTTTCTTTGTTGATTATGCACTGTGGCCACTTCTGAATTTCCCCTACCTGGGAACATGGGAAAAGTGAGACAGGATAGGGAGAGTCACTTACTGTACTGTTCACAAACACCACTGCACCTCGTAGGGTTGCATAATGAGTACAGAACTATAACCAAAGATGTCAAATACCAATTAGGATTATCATTATCTACTGCAATGATAATGAGACAGTATTACTATGTACTCACGTGTAAGACAGACAAACAGAAGTTGGATATGGTAAACAATTCTGACTAATGAGGTGGAAATCTAGTCATTCCAATGATAAGAATCCTGCTTTTTACATTATTACTGTCTAATTATGAAAAAGGCATAAGATCATCTGAATGTACAGAGTACAGAATCCAAAAAAATTCACTGGATTACACTAAAGGAAATTGAAAAACAAAGTTCATAGTTGCCATCAAAATCATTGCTAGACTCTGTCTATGGCCCAAGGACTGCTGTGGCTTCCATGGTAAGGACTTGGCCATCTGACATGACCATGGCCTCCCACTTCTGATTTATTATCTTAAATTATAACACTGCATAGTCCAGGTGACAATCAGATCTCCATAGACCCACCACATAGAGCAATTTCTTGCCTGCTTGAATTGAGCTATACAGTAAGTCATTACTGATGTTTTCAAATTTCATATGCAAGTATATCATCCCATTAAAGTCTAGTTTCCCAGCAGAAGGCATGCCTGATGTCCCTGGTTTCTCTTGAGCTAATGTAACTAAAACAGAGCCTATAATAAGTAGGCACTTGATAAGGGTTCAGCTGCCATTGGGTGACTATGTAGTATGGACCCAACACTTCTCCCAAACTGAAGTATCCAGGCTAACATTCTCAGGAATGATATATACCCTGCTTCCTATCCATTACACAGAAGGGCACAATCTGATCCAGCGTTCTCAGCACTAATGAGGATAAACGGTCGTTCTAATAGTCAAGATTAAGGCCACTCAAGGTTGAAGTAGGAGGAATCCATGTGGTACTTATGTTGAATAAGAAATATTCCTGCCATCCCTCCAGCATCACACAGCTCACAACAGCTACCAACTCTTATTATTTTTCACCTCCAGTCTAATTTTTTTCTCCTGTAGCCTAGACATTTAGTGACTTAATACTCCCTTGAATTGGGCAGATATTCTAGGGCAACAAGCAAGGTAAAAACATAAAGAAAACAATAGGATCAGGACTCAGAACAAGACCAGCAGTCTTCTTACTGAGTCATAGACTGAAAGATAAGTCAGAGACTTCAGAGGACAGAGCACCCTTTCTCTAGAGCTTGGACTTGAGACCTTGTGTGAAAGGTCAAGCTTTAATATCACTGGGCAGACAATGACAAGGCCACAGCCCAAATGAAAGATTCACATATCAATGCATAAAGGATCTTTCATAAAGCCAATAAAATAGTACTTGCAGGAATGAGCCAGTTAATAAGGACATCTATCCTGTCTTTTGGGAGAAAGAAAGAGAATTGACAGATTCTGAAGCCAGGGGCTTCTGGGGACAAACCTTGCAAATCTCTGGAAAGGCTGGATGTAGGCCCCAAGCACAGAAAACTGACCTCTGGGAGAAAGAATGAGGTTTCTGATCAACCTGTGATCATTACAAGTTACACTTAAAAGAAAGAGAGAGGTACATTAGGCAGAGAAGCATTCATTATCTATGCAGAGAATCATGTATTGGACAAGATGGTAAAGTGTGATAAGACAAAAACAGGAAATACAAAGAACATTTTATGACCCAGTGCCTTTCTCTTTCTTGATATCCATTTCAACATGCATGTAGTATATATACACACACAACAAAAATTCAAATCTGGGAGCAAAGTATCATAGTCTCCTTCATGCTTGCTGGCTGAATACTTTTGAGACTATAAGCATCTGAAATATATCTGTAGATCTCAACTTTCTCCACTATAAAATGAATGGATTAATTTAGATAACTTTTTATATTGAAATATGTTATTTATCCACTTAACAAGAAGAGAGTGCATGATTGCTCAATGCAAGCTTTTCTGTACCCACTAAGAATAAAACTTTAAACACAACAGACACTAAACTTGCCTTATAATCTAGCAAAGTAAATATTAAAATATAATCAATGAGTCCATGCACTAAGAAGACATAATGTTCAATGTCTAAATACAAAACAACATTGAAATGAAGATTTCAATAGTGAGCGATAGAAGTAGTAGACAGAAAATTATCAACAACATAAAAGACCTGAGCACCAAATCACCCAAAACTTCTAATATATATTGTGTACATACATACTCACATTACATATGTACATACATGTATGTATATTTACAATAGATGATATATAGAGAGAAAATTCTATTCCATATAACTTCAGAATAATAATTTTATAAGATCCAAGGTAATATCTTCCAAGATAGAATATGTACCTTCTACCCTGCACCAACACACAAACATCAGCAAATCTGAGATAATTAAGAACATTAATTATCATGGTACATAGACACACACACACACACACACACACATTTAGGCCATAAGAGAATGAAGCAAGATGTCAATAACTGAAAGAAAACAGGTGAATATCAAAATACTTGAACATTAAGCAATACAGTTTGCAATATTCTATTAGGAGACCTCAAAGAAAAGGTAAAAACATATAACAGAATAAAATAAAAATACATCATATCAAAATAAGTGGAAGAGTTAAAACAGTGATAACAGAGAAATTTGTACTATTAAGTTCTTACATCAGATAATAAATAAGATTCACATTTAAAGAAATTAGGATGATGAATCCAAGGAAGCAAGGAAAATGGCAGTGCAAAAGTATCCTCTCTCTGACACCAAAAAGAAGAGTCAGGGTAATAAAGGAGAGACTACATTAGAAGAGAGAATGAAAAGAAGAACACCAGGAACCAGGGGGCAAAAAAGGATAGAGCAGCTGAAAAGTATAGAGAAACTGAAAGGCCACAGAGTAAATTATGAAACAGTCTACAGCACCAGTCATAGCTACCCAGAAGGAGGGGAAGCCAAAGTCTCCAACATAAGGTAAGCTCAGCAGCATTGATAACAGACTGGCAGTCCTAACTATTGGACAATTCCATTCCACCCTTGAGAATTAAACCCAATGCAGGAATTTGGTGATACAGTGACTAACATCAAAAGAAAGACATTCTTTTCTTATCATATCTCACAGATGCAGAGAGAGGTGCCATTTTGAATGATGGCTTACTGTTTGAGACTGAGTTACTCAGGGGACATGGAAACAAGGAATGACCATGACTCAGGAAGTCTTGGGACACACAGTCACAGTGTCTGGGTGGGATGCAACCACAAGAGGTGGTCATGAGGAGAGAGAGTGTCTGACATGGGCAAGCTGAGAAATTTAAGTAGCTGGAAGCTTGGAGAGTAAGAAGTACAGAGGTCAGTGGCCTCACTCTCCCTGGCTATAGGTCTTGCCTAAAGATCTCTGGATTCAGAGAATGGAGCCTATGGTTGGAGGAGTACTCAGATTATAGGAGCCACTGACTGACTGTGGGAGTTTGCTGTCAAATGGGCTTTGAAACTGAACTACTCTGAGGACTTAAAAACAAGGATCAATTGGGACACAGGGAGTCTTGGGACCCCAGCCATTATGCCTGAGAAGGAGAGGGCTATGAGAAGTGATTGTGGAGGAGGTGATGGTCTGGCATGAACCAACTGAGAATTTTAAGCAGTTGTGACCTTGAGCATTAAATGGCATAGTTTTCAGTGGACCAGTCCTCCCTAGTGAGATCAAGTCCCATTGCCTGAGGATCACTGCAGAAGCAGAACCAACATCATAACTGGCAGAGTACTCAGTCTCTAGGAGTTGTCTACCTGCTGCAGGTGTTTGCTGCCATGTGTGACTGTTATCTCAGAACCCAAGGATCATGTGATATCCCTCAGTTTCTCCCTCCCATGGGGGAATTAAATTTTGGGCAGGGAGACTTGCAAGCTAAGTGCCTGACTCCCTTGGTTCTCCACCACCAGTGCAGAACCCAGTGCTCAGTTTGCTCCCCCCACTATCTGATGAATTCAAATGATACCTCTAGACTTGACTACTTGCTGCTCTTGAGGGCACAAGCTGGGGGGCTGTACCTCAGACTACAAAGCTCCATGTGGCCATCAGTAGTTTCCATACATGAAGAAAGTGAACTCTGCACATAAGTGGACAATGGACCCTTGACTGGCTCTGCCCTCAGCCCACGTAGAGCACCAACCTATACACTAGGAACTACAAAACATTCAAACTAGTTTTCCTCTACCTGAGTGGTGCAAGGATCAGGCATGGAGAACTGATCATCCAGGCAAAACTTTAGCTACTGAGTTATCCACCAGTGCAGTGTTGAGAACCACACATTAACCTTAATACTACATCTTGCCTGAACATTGAAAATACTTCCACAAAATGACTACAGGTAATTAAAATTTCCAACCAATTACATGGCCTCAGATGCACAAATCCCAATGCAGAAACAAAAGAAATATGAAAAAATAAGGGCATATAACTCCTCCAAAAGTCAACAACCCCAGTGTAACAAACACTAAGAATACTGAAGTGGATGAAATGCAATGCAAAGACCTCAAAAGAATGACCAAGGAAATTAAAAAGGGCATGTATAAACACCTGTATGAATTCAAGAGTATACAAGTAAACAATTGTATGAATTTCAAGAGAATACAAATAAACAGCTAAATGAAATAAGGAAGATAAGGCAGGATATAAAAGAGGAATCATAACACATATAGAAATCCTGAAAATATCAAATTGAAATTCTGGAAAGGGAAAGTGCCCTAAATCAAGTAAAAAAATACAGTTGAAAACCTCTTCAGTAGACTGGATGGATCAAATTCAAGACAGACAATAAGGGCCTGAAGACAAGGTAAATGTATTAGAACTTTCAACTAAAGGTAAAAGAAAAAGTAAAGACTTGTGGATCAATAAAATGTGGTAAATATATATACACAATGGAGTATTACTTAGGCATAAGGACTATGACATGTGGTTTGAAGGTAAATGGATGCACTTGGAGTATATCTTGTTAAGTTCAGTAAACCAGTCTCAGAATCAAAAAGTCCACATGATTTCTCTCATATGCAGAAGACAGATCCAAAGATAAGCATATAAACAAAACCAAGCATGATCATACACAAAGTCAGATGTAGAACATGTTTGTAATAGTGGAACTAGTCTATGCAACTTGGGGAAAGAGGGACAGGAAAAGAGAATGATAGAATATCAGTAATATCACATAACATAAGATGTGAAGGAAGAGGATACCAGGATGTGTATCGAAAGCTGTTGAAAAATGGGGGGGTGGGAGGTAAAGGGGTAAGGGAGAGAAACAGAAGATGTGAAACAGAACAAGGTAAAGTATGCACACAGCATACATACATTGAAACATAAATTTTTGAACATAAACTCAAATATTAATAATTAAAAACAGGACCATAAAATAAGAACAGTGGGTGGGTACTACTAGAGGGAGGAGGGGGAATGAAGGGGATTAAGGTGATGGTATATGGTCAATAGACTTCATATACTATATGAAACAGAACTCAGAAACCTCTTGCACTTGCTTTAAGTGAGATGGGGAGAGGGTTGAGGGGGAGAAACAATGGGAACAATGTAACTAATATACAATATAAGTCTAATCAGAATTGTCACTATGAATCCCCCCTGTATAATGAATATATCCTAATAAGAACTTATTTAAAAAGACATGTGAATGAAATATGTAAGACCTCTGGAAAGGCCAAATCTATGAATCATGGACATAGCAGAAGAAAGCTAAGACATAAAAAATATATCCAATAAAGTGATAGGAGAAAATTTCCCAAATCTTGAGAATGAGACATTCATCCACACTCAGGAGGTATTAGGATGCCCACTAGAAAAGCCCAGAAAAGACCTCTGCAAAGCATATTATAATTAAAGTATTAAATATACAGAAAAAAGAAAGAATATGAAAAACTACAAGAAAGAAGCATCAAGTCACTTATAAAACCAAAACCATCAAAATCACAACAGATTTCTCAACAGAAACTCTAAAAGCAAAAAGGACATGAAATAAGGTAATTCGGGCCCTGAAAGAAAAGTAATTGCCAACCTAGAATACTCTAATCACCAAAGCTATCCTTCATAATTGACTGAGAAATAAAAACCTTCCATGATAAACAAACACTAAAGAAATTCATAACCACTAAGCTAGCACTGCAGAAGATAGTTAAAGGAATGCTACATACAGAAGACAAATGCAACCATGGAACTACGGGAAAATATAATTCTCACTAAATGAGTTGATAAGCAAATTAGTAGTAAGAAGGAACCAGACACTACAAAACAACAGAATGGTGGGAATTACTGAATCTCTCTCAATAACTCAAGTTTCCAATCAAAAAACACAAATTGGCAGATTGGATTGAAAAAAGACCCAATCACTTTTGCCTACTAGAAATCACTGGCAAAGATAAAGGCTTAAAGTGAAAGGGTAGAAAAGGTATCCTAACAAAATAACAGCAAGCAGGAATAGGTATACTCACAACTGACAAAACAGATTTCAGACTAAAATAAGTCAGGAGAGACAAGGACACTTCATATGGATAAAGTGAGCAATTCATCAAAAGGAAATGACATATTTGCATTGAACATTTGGAGCACTCTAGTTCATATTTTTTAAAAAGCAACTGGCTATAAAAGCACAGAAAGACCCCAACACAACAGTGTGTGACTTCAATACACCATTCTCAAAAATAGATAGGACATCCAGATCAAAAAAATAAACAAATTAATTTCAAAATTAGATGATGTATAGATTGAAAGGACCTAACAGACATCAATAGAAATTCCATCCAGCAGCTGCAGAATACATACTCTGGTGAAGAGTGCATTGAATTATTTTCAAAATAGGTCATATTTTAGGACTTAAAGCAAGCCTTACCAATATAAGAAAATTGAAATAACCTCTTGCATTTTATCAAGCCCAAATGGGACAAAATCACAAATAAATAGCAACACAAACTTCAGAAAATATTCAAACACATGGAAATTGAACAATGCACTTCTGAATGATCAGTGAGCCATTGAAGAACTAAGGGTGAAATAAAATATCATAGAATCTAATGAAAATCAAAACAACTTACCAGATCTTTGTAACATAGAGAAGGCAATGCTAATAAGAAAGTTTGTAGTTATGGCCACCTACATTAAAATACAAAGATACTATAAGAACCCATCAAACACAGTTCTTATAAGGGGAACAAGAAAGGAGAGTATGGGAATATAATAGAGAGAATGAATTTGTTCAAATAAACTCTGTGCATTGGTGGAATTATCACAATGATTATTGTGATATTCCTTGCATTATTGATATGTTAATTAAAATGACAAAAGTTACCTAATCCAACAAGAGAGAAAAAAATATGGCAAAAGTTACCAGAGAATCAGGGATCTGAAGGCAAGTAGTAAGTAGTCTAAAAAAGATATATTAGAGTTCCAGAAGAAGAGGAAAGAAAGAATGGGACAGAAAGATTATTTGGAAAAATAACCATCAAAACCAATTTGTTCAAATATATTGGAAAACAATGACTTATAAATACAAGACATTCAATGAACACCAAACAAAAAACATCTATAGGAAAATACATCATATTTGAACTGAAAACCAAAGACAAATAGAAGATTCTCACAGTGCCATGGCTATAGATATTTGCTATAGATAGCAAATAAGTACTATATATTTCAGAAAGCTAAAAGAAAGAATTCTGAATGCTTTCAGCATAAAGAAATTATAAACATTTCAGGTGATAGATATGTTAATATGATTTAAACATTGCATGATTTAAACACTACGTGTATCAAAATGTCACATGTTATCCTGTTAATATGTACAATTTTTGTATTTTTATGTGTTGGTTAAATAAAGAGTTTGAACATGCAAAATACTCATAGAGATTTCCAAATAAATAACCTAAAGATGTATCTCAGGCTATTATAAGAATAAGAAGACAAATTCAAAATTAGAAGGCAAAGAGAAATAAAATCAGGACAGAAAAAATGAAATTGAAACTAAAAAACAATAGAAAGAATCAATGAAACAAAAAGATGGTTCTTTGAAAAGATAAACAAGATTGACCAAACTTTGGTCAACCTAACCAAAACAAAGGGGAAAAAGACTAAATTGAAAAGGAAATATCATAACAAATACCAACTAAAACCAAAGGATCCTTAGGGAATACTTAGAAAATTTACATTCTAATAAACTGGAAAATCTAGATTAAATGTATAAATCTCTAAACTGAAAAAGGGGATTTCAACTACTTAAACAGCTCTTTAATGAGCAATGAAATTGAAGCAGTAATAAACAATATCCCAACAAAGAAAAGCTCAAGACCAGATGGATTTACTGCTGAATTCTACCAGACCTTCAAAGCTCAAACACCAATGTTTCTCAAACTGTTCTGTAAAATAGAAAGGGAAGAAACACTACAAAACTCATTCTAAGAAGCCTGTGTTGCCCTAATGCCAAAACTGGATAAAGACACAACAACAAAAGAAAATTGTAGACCAACTTTCTTGATGAACACGCACACAAAAATTATCAATAAAATACATGCAAGTCAAATTCAACAACATACTTGAAAACTGACACGCCATGATCAACTTGGTTTTGTTTCAGGACATAAAGAAAGGGCCATGTACATAAATCAATAAATGTAATACAGGATATATCTAGAATAAAGGACAAAAATCACATGATCATTTCAATATATGCAAAAAAGAAGGACACAAAACCAACATAGGAAATCAGTAGTTTATCCATACACCAACAATGAGCAGGCTAGGAAAGAAATCAGTAAAACAGTACCATTCACATGACCTAATCATTGTATGCACATATGAATAAATGAAATAAAAATAAATAAATAAATACCATTCACAGTAACCTCATAAAAAATTTACCTAGGAATAAACTTAACTAAGGAGGTGGAAACCTCTACAAGGAAAATTTTAAAACATTGAAGTAACAAATTGAAGAAGGCACTACAAGATGGAAAGACCTCCCATCATCATGGATTGGCATAATTAATATTGCAAAAATGGCCATCTTCCAAAATCAACCTACAGATTCAGTGCAATCCCCATAAAACTTCTAATGCCATTCTTCACAGAAATAGACAAGTTGATTCTAAAATATATATTGAAGCATAAAATACCCTGAAAAGCCAGAACAATTCTGAGCAAAAAGAGCAATGCTGGAAGTATCACAATACTTGATTTCAAATTATTTTACTGAGGCATAGTAACAAAAGCAGCATGGAACTGCCACAAAAACCGACGTGTAGAACAATTGAATAGAATAGAAGACCCAAAAATAAAGCCATACAGCAACAGCCATTTGACTTTTAATAAAGGAACCAAAACATATGTTAGACAAATACAGCCTATCTAAAAATTATTGTTGGGAAAACTGGATATCCATATGTAGAAGACTGAAACTAGAGTTTCATCTCTCAAAAAATCAATTCAAAATGGATCAAAGATCTTAATGTAAGACCTAAAGTGTTGGAAGTACTACAGGAAACACTCGAGTATTAGTACTTCATATGCAAGCTTAAACAATGAAAATAACAGGCAATACAGGCATAAACAAGTGGAGAAGCACTTCTCCACTCATTTAACAAAGCCAAAACCAGACAAGAATTACATGGAAATAATTGCACAGACCAATATATTTATTAACTTAGAAACAAAATAGTAGCAAATTGAACCCCATGATATATAAAAACGTATATGCTATGGCTGGTTGTGGAATAGATTTTTTGTGTAAGTTGAATCAATAAATTGAAAGTCAATCAATGTAATATGCCATGTTAATAGTCCAATAAATGAAAGTCATATGATTATGTCAACTGATGCATTAAAAATGACTACAAAGATGTAGAGTTGATCTTCCTTAACTAGGTAAAGAGATGCATCCAAAAATTTACTAAAAAAGTGAAAGGTGAAATACATATAGTTTTGAAAGGAAGAAATATAACTATCCCAATTTGAAGATAACCTGACTGGCTGTGAAGAAAATCCTAAGGAATCAAAAACAACAAAAAGAAAACAAAACAATAAAATTAAAAAGGGCAACGTGATGATTTCTTACTGTGATGGAAAAGTCCTGTCTCCTGACTATACCAATGTTAATCTCCTTACTGAGCTACTCAATTATTCTATTGCAAGATATTACAACTTGGGGAAACTTGAGAAATGGTGATCTCTAAGTATAATTTCTGACAACTATGTTAAATTTTCAATTACTCAAAAATGTTTTAATCAGAATATATATGTTTTAATTGGAATATATACATATATATGAACTCTTTGTCAGTGACTTTAAAATAACCAACAGTCTTCCAATCAATGAGTATGGGAAGTCTTCCCTTATTTCTGTGTTTCCTTCAACTTCTTTCACTAATGTTTTAAAGTTTTCTTTGTAGAGATCTTTCACCTCTTTGATGTAATTTATTCCTAGGTAATTTAGTTTTTGTAGCCATTGCAAATGAGATTGCTTTCTGAATTTATATTTCAGATAATTGGCTGTTGGTTTATATCAGTGCTATTGATGTTTGTATGCTGACTTTTTATATCCTTCACTATTGCTCAGTTCATTTACTAGTTCTAATAGTTTTGTTGATGAATTTTGGGGACTCTCTGTAAATAAGATCATTCCTTTGAAAATAGTGACAGTTTGACTACTGCTTTTCTAATTTGGATTCCCTTTACTTCTCTCTCATGCCTAGTTTATCAGCTAAGACTTTCAGTTCTATGCTGAATAAACTTGGTGAATGTTAAGTCCAAAACCAGTTTTTAATCAGATCCTATGGGACTGGAAATTAGGAACTCAAAACATCTAGTTGTTACTAATTGACAATGGTCTTAATAAGATTCAGGTTGACATATTTGGCTCTAAGACTGGCATGATTAGTCCAGGTCATGGAAAAGAAGGTGTGAGAGTCTATGTCCCAATTCTTCATGCAGCTGGAATGATATTGAATAAAACCCAGCCATGTGATAGGGTATCATACATGTCCCAGTGTTGCACGGGGATGATCACATCCATGTTGGAAGCTGAATTGTGTGGATGAAAGGAAACTAGGTATGTTCAAATGCTTCAAAGTCTAAGCAGAGGGAAACTTTGTTATTTCACAGAGGATGAAAGGGGAAAAATAGTTGGGACTGAGAAAGAGATTTCTGAAAACAAGCAATTTTATAGGTGTGGCATCTTCCATTAGCAGGTCTCAGGGCTGAGAGTGTTTGCATCATCCAAAGCATCCTCCCAAGAAAGGGTATAGTGAATCTCCTAGACAAAATTTTCAGTCTTCAAATGAGTCACAGAACAAATGCAATGGTAGCTAATACAGCAGAATATTTTGTGTTTTGTGACCTGATTTCACCAGTCTCCTAGTTAGGGATCCCTGGAAATAGACATTTATGGGCAAAAGGTTTATGACTGTGCATGCTGGGGATGCAGAGGCAGGGCTGGGCAGAGGGAGAGGCTGGGCTGCAATGCTACTCAGGGGTGACTTCAGCCAGACACATTGAAGGCTCTGGAGCTGAGTCCCCACTCAGAGTTGAGTATTGAGGAAGAGGAGTTGGACCTTTGTAATCACATATAGACCATTCATTGGACAAAGGCAGTTCTAAGGAAAGGTGCAATCTTGGGAAAAGCAGTTTCCTGACTAAGGTCCGTGACGGTACCCAGCAGCTGAGATAACGTGGTCTCACTGGTGAAAGGGAAAATATGTGTGAAGCTTTTTCTCATACATCAGTTGATATGATCATATGACTTTCATTTGTTGGCCTATTCACATGGTGTATTACATTGATTGATTTTTCTCCCCTGGAGAGAGCAAGTGAATTTTCTTGAGACTCAGTTAATGCACCTGTATAATAGAAATAATTATAACTATGACCAATTAGAAATAAATAAAAGAATCTTTTGAGAAGGGACTTTGAATTCTGTAAAATGTTACATAACTGTGGCTTATGAAAACATGGATACAGAAAAGGGAATACAAATGGAAAAATTAGACATGTTGAAACTATTCCAGGAATGGGAGGATAAAGGAGAGTGATGGAGGGGGTAAATTCAACTATGATAATAAAAAAAAGTGGGGGGAGAATACAGTTGGTGACACATGACAGCATTTAACATGTCCCAATGGGAGACACAAAGAAGGTCACATCATGGGCTTTTGAACGAACTCACGGGCTCCTTGGGTACTGCTAAGTTCTGGGAATAAAAAGACAACATAAGGACATGGCTCCTTGCAAATACAAAGAGATATATGACTGAGTTGCTAAAAATGGGGGACTAGAAAAGACAAGATTATCCTTATTTGTAGATTTCTCATGTGCTTAGAAAGCTCAGAAAAATAAACTTAAATATTATAAGAATCAATATTGGTGTTGAACAGCATGGCTGAATCCAGTGTAAAAATGGAAACATCAATAGCTTTCCAACATACTAGCAAAAAAGAACTAGAAAGTATAAAGGAAAAGTCCAACTTGTAGTGGCAACAAAAGATTCAGTAGTGTCCTCAAAAAGAAAAATGCTTTGTGCACTAATGTTCAGAGCAGCATTATTCCCAATAGCCAAAAGGTACACCCCCCCTCTCTGTCTCTGTCTCTCTCTGTCTCTCTGTCTCTCTGTCTCTCTCTGTCTCTCTGTCTCTCTCTCTCTGTCTCTGTCTCTCTCTGTCTCTCTCTCTCTGTCTCTCTCTGTCTCTCTCTCTCTCTGTCTCTCTCTCTCTCTGTCTCTGTCTCTGTCTCTCTCTCTCTGTCTCTCTCTCTCTGTCTCTCTGTCTCTCTCTGTCTCTCTCTCTCTCTCTCTCTCTCTCTCTCTCTCTCTCTCTCTCTCTCTCCCCTGTCCCATTTTCCATGATATGAACAGCATCCTTTTCCATACACTCCCACCGCCATGATGTCCTGCCTGGACATGGGCCTAGATAAATCCTTCCTCCAAGAATTTCTTTCTCCCAGGTATTTTCTCATACTGACAAGAATCTAACTGATTCATGCATTCACTGGCTAGAAGTGACAGAAGGTAGAGAAGCAATATGGTTCACAATATGAATTGATGGGTCAGTTACCTCTGCAGGGAGGGATAAAAGAAAGTAAAGTCAGACTTGATTGAACACTGAATAGGAAACATTTCAGCAATATAGCCTGTTGAAGAAAATGAGAGGCTTGTTTTCTGGGAGGGGAGGAAATTAGGGGTGTGGGCTTGTGGAATAGAGTGTGCCAAGAAAGTATATACGCAGAGGTGTTGAGAACTCCCCAGTCCTCTGTACCCTCTCTGGAGACCAGGTCTCCTTTCTAAGCAGAACTTCGAAGAGCCTTCTCTGAGAAGCTGACCAGCCAAGGGGAAATTCTAAATATGCTAATCTAAGGACACTAGCATCAGGGAATCCTCACCATAATAGCCTAGACAGAGCACTGTACAGTGAAGACCATGATTCACTACCCCACTCCATGCCCAGGCCTTCCTCTTTAAATGAGCACACAACCCAGACATCAGACAGCAATAAAAACTCCTAATATAAAACACAAGCACACAACAAGGGGAAGTGAGCCATCCTGAGAAATAAGAAAAACAGTGGAACTCTACATCTACCAGAAAGGCTGCTATTAAAGACCAGCAACCCCAAAGATGGAGAACAGCCAGCACTCTCACATCTTGCTGTGGGACTAGGCACAGTCATGTTAGCTAAGTGTGTTACTATACTGAAAGCACACCTGCTACTTTGTGTGCTGATCTTCTGATTTTTAAAAAATCAAGGCCCACAAAAAGTCTTAAAAGGAGATTGTACTCGGGGTGCTCAGTGAGGAGTGATAGAAACGGTGTGAACTCATGGGTGGGCAAGCCTACTGATTAGTCCAGGAAATGGAGCCTGTGAGATGGAGGAGACATTTGGAGGCTGAATTTGGACCTGAGTGTGAGAACAAAGTGCTACAACTCCATGCTGAGCACCTGGATGGTGTTGATGACCCCAGAAATATGAAGAGTTCATTTCTGGATGTTTCAACTTGATGTAAGCTTTGGAAAGAAAGATGGAAATGTCCCTCAAAGACCCGGCAACACAGATCTGATGGTTAACAGAGGCTGGGTCATATTTATACAATGCTGTCCCTCAGTATCCATTGTGATTCCAAAACCCCAGGATGCTCCATCCCCATTCAAAGTGATAAAGTGGTACAGTATTTGCAATAATCAACACACATCTTCCTATGTACTGTATTTACTTGCATCTATTAATTGTGCAATAGAGTTTCATTGTGATGTTTCCATACACACATATAATGTACTTTGATCATATTCACCCCCTCTATTGCTCTTTATTATCTCCTTTCTTCCTCTTGCTTTCTCTCTTCCACATTCTAATAGTTTCATGTCCTTTTCCTCCCCACCCTCCACAAGAAACCACATATGAGAGAAAACTTGATACTTGTCTTTGTGGACTCACTTATTTCACTTAACATGATGATCTCCAGTTCCACTCATTTTCCTGAAAATGACAATCGCATTTTTCTATTTTTCCCAAAATAAAAATTTAGTGGCTAGTTAAATTACAAAAGTAATACATATGTTGGAAAAAAATTAATGATACAGATGATTACAAATTTATTATTTCTTCTTCATAACTTAACCATGGCATATATAATTCCCATCAATAGAAATAAACACTATTAATTCTAGTGTTTCTCAAAAAAAATTTCATGTGAATGAAACATGGCATATTTAAGTGTCTGAGTCTGATTTATTTCATTTAACAAAATGATCTCAGTTCCATCCATTTCCTTGAAAATGACAGTTCTGTTCTTCTTTATGCCTGTGTAATACTGTATGAATGTATATACCACATTTTCTTGGATAAATAGAATGGATCTATTTATCCATTCTTGGGAAACCAGTCTGATTCCATTATTTTGCTGTTGTGAATAATGCAATGATGAACATGGTTATCTGACTTTGATTCTTTTGGGCATCTATACACAAGTGGAATACAGAAATTATATGGAAGTTCTATTTTAATTTTTTGAGGAACCTCCATACTGATTTGCATAGTGGCTGACCTAACTTACATTCCTCCATATGTTAAAGTTTACGAGGGATTTTACTGACAAGTGTTCAAACTTGTCATAAAATGGACCTAATGTTATCTCCTCAGATACATACTAAGTATATATCTGTGCTATATATGTATTTGGGTGCTGGAGACAAGTCCTCAACCTCAAGTGGATTCTCATTTTGGTATGAATGTTGAGAGGTAGACAGGCCATCAGAAATCAGAGAAGAAAACAGAGCACAGAGACCTCCAATCCTGCAGAGGGATGGGGAGGAGGACAGGCTGCCCACACCATCAGAGTTCTAACTCTGGGCTTGAAGCCCTGCTTCAAGCACCTACATTGACTGACCTGAACAAGAGGCACAGATAAGTGGTAGAGAGCAACAACAGCTCTCAAGCAGTGACTGATCCAGTGACATATGCCACACAGTCTCCTGGAAGATTCCAGCAGGATTGAACCTCAGTTGTCCAAAACAATTGCTACAGATGATTTACACTCTGTGTGTTGACAGAGTTCCTTCTCTCTTTCTGTCACTCCCCTAGTAGTGTTTCCAGGACTACCCCCCAAATAAATCCATTTGAACACATATACTTGTCTCAGGTCTCCTTGCAGGAAGCCTAAACTACACTATCAGTTCATGGAGAATGTAATATATATTGAATCACAGAATATGAAGAGGAATCTATTGGATGATATAAGAAGAGGGGAATTCCAAACTGAAGGAGATTCAGGGCCCAAACACACAAGTGTGAATCAGAGTCACATCCCATATGAGAGGACAATGACCCTGGAGTTTTTAATAGCCCCATCCTCTGAGCTCTAGCTCAAGAGCAGTTCACCTGTGACTCACCCAGCATAGGATCTCTAGGGCATCCAAAGGATTTTGGAGTCTACAAAGAGCAGGGGACACCTAGCCTTTCATCAGGAACATGATCTTTGAATCCAGATGAAATGTGCTAACATCCTGATTCTACCATTTATAAGTGTGTAATGTTGAGCTATTTCCCTAACCCCTCTGTGGCTCATTTTCCTCATCTGTAAAATAGAGATAACAATAGTAACTACTAAGTATTTATTGTGAGACTATAATAAATGAATGACTTGCTGGGGATATTGTATAGTGATAGAGCACTTGTCTAGCATATACAAGACTCTGGATCCCCAGTACTGCAAAAATAAATAAAGTAAATAAAATACTGAGTGTTATGTGCATTGCTCGGTTATATTACTATTATCATTAGTAACCTTTTGTTTGTAATTACCTAAATAAATATCTGTGAGGAAATCACAGAGAAAAGGAAGGTCAATCCATGCCCTCCAGGAACCCATGGCCGAGTAGGAGACAGAAATATACCCCTCAAGTAAGAAGGACCCAAAGAGTAAGATAGGAAATGACTCTAGTGAACACAAAAGTGTGAGCCAAAGAAGAGTTGCTCAGCCCTGACGGTGTGGACAAGGGAGGATTTCACAGGCAGTGTGCACGCAGACCTGAACTTGAAGACAGGTAGGATTTAGGGAGACAAAGATTCCACATTGAGTAGCAGCTACAAGTGCTACTTGTAGCTACAAAATCATGTGGACAAAATTGTGTGTAGAATAGCAAGGAGTCCATTTGCTCTAGAGGAGCAAATGTGAAGGGCAGAGATGAGGGGTCAGGCATCAAGGATGAGGAGCTGTCATTTCACATGGCAGGAGCTACAACTCTATGAACATGCCAGAATCAAGATGCAGACCTGTGGACAAACAAAAATGTCACTGAGAATGCCCAGATCAGAGTGTGCTGCAGAAGTGGGCTGAGATATAAAGTGAATCTTCCATTTCTTTGTTTCTTTGATTGCAAGGCATTTCTGAGAAGAGAAAGCAAGTTCTTATATTCTCATCTGACAATACAAACCCAATAACCGCCTTCAAATGTATAGAATCAAGGTGGTTATGCAATCAAATAAAGTTGTCAAGAGCATGGCACAGTGTCTACTGCAGAGTACCTGTTACCAACTGGCAGAAGTAATGATGGTGATAACATTTGGAATGATTGGTAATGATGGCCATGGTGGTTGTGATGTGATGCTGATATGGTGGTGATTAACATGATGGTGATTACAGTAATGGTGATGGTGGCTGTGAAGGTGATGATCATGATATGATGATCCTGTTGATGGTGCTAATGATGATAGTGGTTGTGATGGTGGTAGACAAGGTGGTGATATATTTAGCAAGGAAAGATGAAGCTCTCTGAAGATGAGCAGCACGTCACAGTAAAGGAGTCCTCTGAGCAGATCCACCAGGTCAGGACTCAAATGAATCTTGACCTCAGTCTCGTTTCCTTGGAAAGGAAATTGCCTGTCACGAATATGTTCTTAGTAACTATTGGAATGAAGAAAATATATTTTCCTTGACACTCCTGCCACTGTCCCCAGAGAAGATAAAAAATGAGTTAAGTAACTTGAGGAAGGGAAGAGGGATGAAAGAGAGACAGCAGAGAGAAAACAGGGAGGGAAGAGAGAGTAGGAGAGACAGCAGAAAAGAGACTTTTCCACAGGGGTTTCACACACTCATGTCACCTGCTTTGAGAAACTACCTGTCACTTGTGATGGTAATTCTAGGCCTGTCTTTCCTTACCAGAGAGGTTGAATCAGGGGCCTTTCTGGGAATAGAGGAGAAGGGAGCTGACATAACTGGGAGCTGCTGCTATGCACTGTCTTTTGTTCTGTTCTGATACCCCATGATCCCAGGTAGCCCACAGCAGTGAGGGCAGAGCTAAGTTCATGGAGCTCTGCAGAGCCCATTACAGCACTTTGTGGGTGTGTAGTTTGCAAAGCTCCTGCCAAGCAGACACTAAGTCCATCCTGACACACATCTTCTGAGTTCCTAGGGTGACCTGGTTAGGAGCAGTGCTCATTATCAACGGGTGATGGCTGCCCTCTGGTGGTCAGTGTATTCAGGTGCACAATATGGGCCTAAAGTCGGGATTTTCCTGTAGACTCTGACTCAGAAGTATTCACAGGTCAGTGGGTGGTGGATGCTGGAATCGCTCTTCAGCCTTAGAATTCATTGGCTGCCTTGAAGGATTCTCTTCTTTCTATCTTCATCTTCATACCCAATATTTCAGCGTGTTAACCTCTCCTTAATAGCGGGTGGGGACTGTCCCTTGTTGTCAATGCCCCTCAGATTTACCAACTCCAACATAACCCCAAGTCCCCTCAGATAGCATGGGTGGTGGGCTGCAGGCTTCAATAATCAGGTATTTTAAATTAAGAGCTGCTAATGTTATGTTTTTCCAAATAGGAAATTTTAAAGGTATCTGCTAACCTATTTCATAACTGAAAGGCATTCTGTCTCTGCTGGACATGAAGATCAAAAAGATGAAAACCCCTGTCCTTTTCCCCAACATAATAAACCTGACCTCTAGGTCAGAAGCCCCAGGCTGGTACCTGAGGTCTACATTCCACAGGGTGTCCCAAAGTTCTCAGCATAAGAATCTCTCACTTCCTCCTTAAGGCCCAGACCCAATCATCTGCTCCTTCCCATGCCTTTTTTGACTCAGTGGTTGTCACCACCATTGGCTCAAGCCTAGGCTAAGTTTTGTTCTTTCCTCCCCTCTATGTCACACACAAGCCCTCAGCATGTCCTATCATACCACCTCTCACATAGTCCTGAGTTTTTTTTCTGCCCTGTTTTCCCGACATCACAGGGTCTAGATCACTGACCTTGTTACTGCAGCACTCTCACGACTGTTCTTCATGCTTCCATCCATGATGCCCAGACACAGGAACCCTCACTGTGGCAATGCTTAGCATTTAGTAACATGCATGGGATCGTGTCATGTCCCTGCAGTGCCTCTCAAACATCTCACACCATGCTGCAAATAAGAGTCACTCCTCGTGGGCTATATAAAGTTTGGCATGAACTGATGTCTGCGCCTTCTCCAAACACAGTCTCCCTGACCTCTCCAACCCTACAGGTCCCTTACACTCCATTTAAGAACCTCAGCAGGCTAAGCCTTTCTGCCTCATGGTCATTATCAGTGCATGCTCTTCTTTGCAAAAATAAACCTCTCTCCTTGGGTTTCTATAGCTGCTTCCTGCTCTTCATTCAGTCAAATGTCACCTCCTCACTTGCCACCTCAAATGGTCACCTCCTCAAAACCATATTTCCTGATGGTTTTTATTGGAGAAATATCATTTGGTTATAAGCACCTTGAAGGCACTACTGTATTTGTCTCATATTATAGTACCTTTGGACGGTGAAACACATTCAATATACATGGTGGGTGAAGATGCTCTCATGGAGTGAATACACCGGGATGGGATGAAGTTGTCCTGAAAGGGCGAAAATGCCATTATAGGATGAAGATGCCCTTATGGGTACACTAAAGATGTTCCTAGGGTGAATAAGATATTCCTGCTTAGCCATTTTTTGTCACTTTATCTCATCACAGTATCTAGGGGTTAAGATGACTCTAAGACCATTTTTTAGAACTATAATTCTCAGTGGCTAAGATTTAGTGTACTTTTGGGTCTTTTGAAAATAACCAAAGTTTGGGATGAAATACTAACAGGCAAATATGGAGGGAGGAAAATAGCCCTGGAAACAAGTTGCTCAGAGGCAGAGTCCTAAATCTCTCTCCCACACTCCAGAGAAACGGTCACTGTCACTACTCTGATCCCTTCTCACATGCTTTAAGGTACCCAGCAGCTTGTCAAAGAACTCATATATTATCATTTCTTCTTCCAACCTGAAAATAATCCTGATGCATTGCCAGCAGACTGTAAACTTCTTTTGCCTGAATGATGGGTAAGTCCAGTCTCCACCTTGAGAAGAGGGCTCACTGGAGATTCTAAGATCCCAGATAGGGCTGGGCAGCCATAAGACCCCATTGGGAGTCTGGTGCCCTGCACACTAATTCTGCCCTAATGTTTCTTGTCTTCTACTCACCTGCTTCATGTGCAACATCTCATGAAGCTAGCAGGATAGGCTTATTCACTCCACTAATGACTTATTGAGCCCTCTGCCATGGGATGGACCTCAGCACTGAGCAGGTAGACAGTGTGCAATGTCTAAGGAGCAAGAAAGCACATTGAGACATATGGGGTGAGGTGACAGGCAGCCCAGTCCCTCTTCTAGGCCTGGCATATCAGGAAAGAGGGTGTGTGGAACAAGAAGCTCCTCTGGGAAAACCCACAGTGCTGCTGAGCCCCTGATGACCAGAAGAAAAATCAAGTGGCTAAGCTAGAGCCCCTAAGAAAGGCAAGGAGATAGATGCTCTGGAGGATGCAGGTGTTGCCAAGCAAGGGATAGCTGGTCTCCCCAACACACTAGCAGTAGCACCTCTCAGATTCCTGTAGAGGGACTTGTACCTCATCATTTTCCAGCCACACATACAATCACATACAGAATCACACATAACTATGCACACATAATCATCTATAACTATAAGCACAAAGTACCCCATACATAACCACACACACATGATTACACAAAACCAGACACACACACATAATCACAAACTTATACAATCACACATAGTCACACACAGTGCCACACACACCACACACATAATCACAGATACAATCGCAATCAATCACATATATCCACAAACATATAGCCACACACTTAATAACACATACACACAATCGCAGATTCCTTTCAGAAACATCACTGCTCATTGACCATGCACCTGTCACACAAGAGTGCTAAAAGAGATGAACACAACATGAATGCTGTTTTCATGCCTGCTAACACAAGATCTATTATGTAGCCCATTGATCAAAGAGTAATTTAACTTTCAAGTCATATTATTTGAGCAATACATATTGGAAGGCGATCGATGTCAGAGACAGAAATCCTCTGATGGATTTGGGCAAAGTAAATTGAAAACCTTCCAAAAAGAATTCACCATTCTAGGCCCCATTAAGATCATTTGCAATTCATGGGAAGAAAACAAGTGGGAAGGTTAACAGGAGTTTTGAAGAAGTTGATTCCAATGCTCACGGGTGACATGGAGGAAGTCACTGCAGATGTGGAGGAGAACTGCAAGAACCCTAGAATTACCAGTGGAGCCTAGAGATGGACTGTAATCCATTGCTGCAATCTCACTAAAAAACTTAAGCAGATGAGGACTTGCTTCTTCTGGATAAGCAGCAAGGTGTGTTCTTGAGATGGAATCTCCAGGTGAGGATTCTGTAGACACTGTTGGGATGACAACAGAAAATGAGATGTGACATGAACTTAGCAAGTAAAGCAGCAGCAGGGTTTGAGAAATCTAACTCCAATTCTGAAAGAAGTTCTGCCATGGCTATGATGCTATCAAACACCCTAAGTCCCACAAGAGAGCTCTCAAAGCAAAGAGTGATTAAAATCAAAATATCAATAGTGCAGAGGTTGCTGTACCTTGTTCTAGGCCCTCTCAGGTGGACAGATCCAGGAAACATGCACAGCCATACCTTGTGTCATATCTGTTTTTACATTGTCCATCTTTATATTAAATACTGTGGGTCCTATTGACACCAATTCCGGCATAATAAGCATCATTCTAGTATTTCCCTTTCCAGAACTAAGACACCTAAAATATAGATCCTGTTATCATCAATACCTTTACTTATGTTTTCTATACTAGAATGCACAGAGGGAGAAACACTATTCTAGATCACTGTTATCCAAGTGATTTGCAGTGAATGCCATCCTGAGAGTCACTGATAGTTGTTAACTCCTCTTCCTCAAAATCAAGCATATGAGGATCAAAGAAATCTATGAGAATAAGTCTGTTCTTCATTGCAAGTATGTATGTTTTAAGCCTCCAAGTGAAGACTTTTATATACAGAACAATTTTAATGTATTTGTTCAAAGAATCTTTGAAGCATAAATTAGGAGCATATATTAACTAATAAAACCATATTTATGCTTTACGCAGCAGGTTGCAGAGGGCTGTTTAGGTCTTTCTCATCCTGAAAGAAGCTGTTCTAGATTTTTCCATAAACACATTGTTGTACTTTTGAGGAAAAACTCAATGTTAGAAAACATCTACAGAGTAAATTTTCACCATAATAATACATCTTTGTGTGTGAAGAGGCTGTATGCATGTACGTGAGACTGTTTGTACTGTATGACTGCATATGATTCTGTGTGCACGTATTTGATTGTGTGTGCATGTGTATGATTTGGCAAGTGTCTATGTTTAATTGTATGTCTGTATGATATTATGTGCATTTGTGTGATTGCACATGTGAGATTGTGTATGTGGTTATGACTGATTTTATACATGAGGTTATATGTGATTATGTGTGCTAATGTGTGTGTGGTTATGGGGGGGTCTGGTTATGTGTGATTGTGTACGTGTAGCTGTGTGATTGTTTGTCTAGTTATATTTAATTTCACCACCTGGGCAAATAAACAGGCACCAGTTTTTCCACAGGAGTCTAAGAGGTGCTACTGTACGTGTCTTGAGGAGCCTGGCTGTCCCTTACCTGGCAGCTTCTGTATCCCCCAGAGCATCTATCTACTCTCCTTTTTCCAGGGGCTCTCTTGTCACCAGGGGCCCAGTAGCACTGCGGTTTTTCCCAGATAGCATCACAATTGGGATCTGCTCACTTTTCCCAATGTTTCTTTTCCACAGCACCTTCTTTCCTGAGATGCCCAGGCACAGATGGGAGGGTGGGCTGCGCATACCCTACACCTCAGAGCACGTGAGAGGTCACAGTGCTGACAGTGAATGTTCACCTGGGGGGGTCCCAGAACTCTGCCACGGGGCAACCTGTACTTCCAGGCAAGTCCTGTGGGCCAGTTTTCATCTCTCCCCACTTGCCTTTTGGTGTTTCTTCCCAAACCTTGGTTATATTTCAAAAGATCCAAAAATAAATTAAATTGAAGTCATTGAAGATGATCCTTCTAACAAATAGTCTCAGAGTCTTCACTCTGAGACTATTGCCACTGTCATGAAATAAAATGTCCACACAGGAACATTTCTTCCACCCTGGGAATGTCTCTAGTGTACCTGTAAAGGTGTATTCACTCCATAAGTGAAAATAATCAGTGAGTATTTGTCCATTCCAGGGACTGTGCTAAGCACAGACATATTATAGAGAATGAGATAAACACAGATTTACCTTCAGGGTCCTTATAGGCAAATAAGAAATCCTATCAAGAGGAACCATCAGCAGCTACTCAAGAGGCAAGACAGGAAGGATCACTGTTTTAAGCCATCCAAAGCAAAAAGTTAGCAAAATCCCTTCTTAATCATAATCCATGCATGGTGACATACAACTTTTATCCCAGCTACATGGGAGGCCATAGGTAGGATTGCTTTCCAGGCAGGCCCTGGGGGAAAAAAAGTGAGACCCTATTCACTTTATAATTAAAGTGAAAAAGGGCTGGGGCATGACTCATGTGGTATAACACCTGCCTAGCAATGGCAAGGCTATGAGGTCAAGCCCCATAACCACAAAAAGAAGGAAGAGAGAAAGGAAAGAAGGAAGAAAGGAAGGAAGGATGGAAGGAAGGAAGGAAGGAAAGAAGGAAGGAAGAGATGGAGGGAGGAAGGAGGGGAGGGAGGAAGGGAGTGGAAAAGAGAGGAGGAGGGGGGGGAAGGGGAAGAGAAGAACCATTATGAAATAACATTTTGAGGAGATGGCATTTGAGGTGACAGACAAGAAGATGACATTTGAGCTAAACTCTGGGGAAAGAGAAAGAAGTAGCTGTAGAAATACCCAAGATGGGTGTTTCTAGTAGAGAACACCATGCTCTGACCATGACTGTGAGGCAGAAAGGCTCAGACTGCTGAGGGTCTTGAATGGAGTGTTAGGGAAGAGTGGAGTGGGAGTGGTCAGAGGGACTAGCTTAAGGAAGAAGCAGACATCAGTTCATGGCAGACCTTATATAGCACATACAGAGCTCCTCTTCCTCACAGTGCAATGTGAAGTCTTTGAGAGGCACTGAAGGGACATGGCACTACCCGCTACATGTTACTAAAAGCTAAGCATAACCACAGTAAGAAGGGCAGTGTTTGATTGGCATGGATGGAAGCATGGAGAACAGTCAGCAGGTTGCTGCAGTAGTTCAGGACAGAGAACAGTGACCTGGACCCTCTGGTGGCAGGGAGGTAGGGCAGAGAAAAGACCTAGGGGCATGTGAGAGGCAGCGTGAAAGGACAGGCTGAAAGATGACAGGTGGCATAGGGAGAAGGAAGGAACAAAATTTAACCTAGGATTGAGCCAATAGTTGTGACAACAACTGAGCCAAAAAGGGACATGGAGATGAACAGATGGTCAGGGTCTGTGGCTTGGGGAGGAAGTGAGAAATTCTTGTGCTCGAATCCTTGGGACAGCATAGGTGTGGGAATGTGTATCTCAAGTGCCAACCCATCAGTTCTAACCTAGAGGCCAGTTTTTATTAGGTTGGTGTGAAGGATAGGGCACTCCTTCATTTGGATGATGGCCTTCATGTTGGACATTCAGAATCCTTTTCAACTATGAACTAGGATAGTAGATGTCTTCTTTAACTTTCTTATTCGGAAAAACAAAACACTGGCAAAAATCTAATTTTAAAATGTCCGATTATGGAAACTCACAACCTGTTGCCCGGGACTCAATCGTGTCTGAGGGACTCCAAAGGCTGTGTTGGAGTTATCAGGAAGGCATATCTTTGGGTTTACAGAGATGGTGCATGTCTGAGGGGCACTGCTGAAATGAGGCAGCCCCTAAACCATGATAAAGGAAAGGTTTATATGCTGAAATATCAGATATAAAGATGAAGACAGCAAGAAGAGACTCCTTAAAGTCAGCAAATGTATTATGACACTAAAGAGTGGTTCCGGTGCCCACAGCCTCCTGACCTGTTCAGTATGAGTCTGCAGGGAATGCCCCAAGATTGGGCCTGCACCTGAACACGCTAACCCAAGGGCAGACTTTACTTTTGCACTCAGGAGGTGCCTGCTGGGTTGGACTTAGGGTCAGTCTTGAATGATGGAACTTTGCAAACTACACATCCATAAGTACTGTCCCAGGTTCTGGAGAGCCTCGTGTCTTTGGCTGTGCTGCCATTCCTCTGGGATATCGGGAACACTGGGTATCACAGAACAGAGCATGTGACAGTAGATGGCAGCAGCATCCAGTTATTGCAGCTCCTTCCTCTTCTCTTACCTACTCAAGCAAAAAGGCCACAGGTTGGAACTCCCCATGATGGAGATACAAGAATAGAATTCACCATGACTGGAGTTGGGGACGTTCTCAAAGCAGGTGACAATGAATGTCTGAAACCTACCTGAAAGAGTCTCATTTCTGTTGTCATTCCTACTCTCTCCTCTAGCCTTCTTTTCTCTCTACTGTCTTGCTCTGTGATGGCAATGATTATGATATGTGGTCAAAATGATGGCAGCAGTTACTCTGCACTAGATACTGTACTGTACTCTTTACAACCATATTGAATTTCATAACCACTCTGACTCTGTACATTAGAAGTGGTTATTGGGTTTGTATCATCAGATAAGAATATAAGAACCTGCTTTCTTTTCTCAGAAATATCTTGCAACCAAAGAAATAAAGAAGTGGGTCAGATGCCAGTGGCTCACACTTGTAATCATAGCTACTTGAGAAGCTGACATTGAGAAGATCATGGTTCGAGGCCAGCCTGGGCAAATAGCATACAAGACCCCCATCTTCAAATAACCAAAGCAAAATGGACTGGAAGTGGGGCTCAAGCAGAAGAGTGCCTGCTTTGCAAGCGTGAAACCCTGAATTCACACCCTAGTCCCACAAAAAAAAAAAAAAACAAAGAAATGGAAGACTCACTTCATAGCTCAGCCCATGTATGCAGCTTACTCTCATCTGGACATCCACAGTGACACTCTTTTTGGCTCACAGGTCTTCACCTTGATTCTGAAATGTTCACAGACCTGCAGCTCCTGTCACATGAAGTGCTAGAATTTTACCCCCTCACTTCTTTCCTTTCTGGGGCCTGGCCTCTCTTGAGCAAATGGACTCATTGCTGTTCTGCACACACACCCCTACCTATCCTTATGATTTCATCCCTGAAAGTTCATCTGTACTGCCACTCTTCCTAGAATATTCATCTACCCACATCCCACCTGCTCTACAGGTGGAGTCTTACTGTAGACTGTGAAGCACGTTACTGACTCAGTGACTGGTTAAGGTGTTGCTCTCTATCATTTACCTTGCCTCTTGCTCAGGTGAACTAATGCATATGCTTGCCATTGGAAACAAGGCTGGCAGGCAGAGGTACTGAGGACAATGGGGATGTGGACAGCCTGTCATCCTCCTCAGCCCTCTGTGAAGTTTTGGTGAAGTGTCTGTGGTCTCTGGTGCCCTGCTCCCTTCTCTGATTTCTGTTGGCCAGTCTACTACTCACCTCCCTGCCAGACTGAATGTTCATTGAGGGTCAAGGACTTGTCTCCTACTTAATTTCTCCAGCACTGGCACACATATCTTACAAAGATACATACTCAGTAAATATAGAAAGGAAACAATATTGGCCTAATGTCATTTTATGACAGGCTTGAATCACCCCCGTAAATCTCTCCAAAACCTTAACTTATGGAGGAATACAATTAAATACTTAAAAGAGAAAAGATATTTGAGAAAAACTGAAGGAAAAATTAAATTAATTCATACAATTTGGAAATGAACCAGAAAAGCTTTAAATGCATAAAAAGCAGATGGGGAAGTTAGAAAATGTAATCAACAGCTTGGAGACCCAGAAGTAAAATGAGTAACTAAAAAGGAAAATGAATTCCAGGTGTTATGAAATTCATTCTCATATACTGATAAGGTAAGAGGGGTGTTTTGTTTGAATCTGAACTGTCCCCCAAAAGCCCACGTGTTAGTCTAGATTTCCAGCCTGTGACCCTATTGCATGGTAGTTGAGGCTCCAGTGTCAGGGAGGGCAAGATGGTCACTGAGCATCTGGGTGAACTTGCTGCCTGAAAGGGTGAGCAGTGTAAGCGATCCTGCAGTGACTCTGTCCACATGATACTTCTCTACCCAAAGATTTGATTTTTAAGTTCCTTCATTTCATCATACTCCATTTATATGATTTTAGGACCCCTATGTGAAAGGTATCAGGTAAGAGAAAAGATGAGCAGGGACAAAGTGGGCTCCGAGTTATAATTCTCCTTGCCTTGTGACCTTGTGCTGCCTGCAGAAAGTGTAGACAATTTCCATGGCGCAATTAGGTAGACATTTCTCCCTGCATATTTCAGTTTCTGCTCATGAGAGAAACATAGATGTTCTACCCTTCCTTTGAGTTAGTGGTGGTCGTGTGACTCACTATGACCAATATAATGGAAGAGACACTTTTGATAGCTGATGCTTGTGGGCTTCCTGCCTGCTGATGTTGTGAAGTGTTTTCTCCATCAGTCTCTGCAAGAGCCATAGGGCTGGCTGTTCATATCATATTAGAAGAGGCTTTTCCATGAAGTCAGTGATATTAAGAGGGGGCTCCTCACAGACCCTACTAAAGCTCTCTGTGGGGCACAGCAACAGCTTTACCTGGCTGCATGTTTTGGATGCATCTGTCTCTGAGACAGATGAAGAAATTCAACTGCAATCAGTTAAAAATGTCATCTTTTTCTTCTCTGATGCCCCCATCAGAGTGGTGATGTACTGGGGACAAGGCATTTGTGGGATCTGCTTAAAGGGAAGTTGTAGCTCTTGGAGTGGCTCAAGTGGTAAGAGTGCCTGCCTAGCAAGTGTGAGGCCCTGAGTTCAAACTCCAGTGACATCAAAACAAAAAAAGAGTAACTTGCATCAAGGATGTGCTAAGAGGGTCAGTGGCACAGATCTGTGGTCTCAGCCACTCCTTTGCTCAATAACGTTAATTCTGGAGGCCCAGTGTAGGAATGGCCTCCAGACATAGCTGCACAACCCACCTCAGTTTTGACCTAAAGGAGCAGGGACAGTGATCACTGTCGGCCCTCTAGAGATCACACTGTGAATAGTAGAGAGGAAACAAGGTTTGCAATGCAGGGAGTTAGAAACTTGTCTGGGGAAAATTATTCCCATCATAAATACTATAGATTGAATCTTGAATGTCCCCCAAAAAGGTTTTTACCCAGCCTGGGCTGCTATTAGGTGGTAATGGAAAATTTAAGATGTGGGGCCCAGTGGAAGGAAATTAGGCAGTTTGGTGCATCCCCTAGAAAAGCATATTGGGACTCTGGACCCTTTCTATCTCTCTTTGCTCCACAGCTGCCATCAGGTGAGAAGCTTCATCTGCTATGTTCATGCACAATGGGCTCTGCCACCACAGGCCCAGAGCAACAAGGTCAAGTGACCATGGACTGAAACCTCTCAAACTGTAAGCCAACATAGAATCTTTATGTTATAAACTGATTATCTCATTCATTTTGTTACAGTAGCAGAAAGTTGACTGATACAATAAATATGAAAAATTGTGAGGGATTTGGTTTTTTTTGATGCCTAATCAGGGCAGAACTTTTCTTCTACTGGAAATAAATTCACCCCTGTGGTACATCATGCATTTGTTTTATTTTTGATCAAGTTGGATAAAATAGGATTTGTTGATCTTCCTCTTTTGTAGGGCACAGACCTGTGTACTAACTACTCAGATCAAGGACAGAGCACGTGAAGTGGCAGAGGCCCAACATATAGATCTGTCCTCTCACACCTCACCTTGATGAAGTCTCACATTTCTAGACAAGGCAGGTGTGCTGTCACATCTGCAGTTAGTCAGCCTGAATAAATCCTTGTTTCAGAACAAAATCCTTCTGCAGATTCAGTAAGCTGGCTGTATAGTATAAAATTCTGTGATTGTGCGGCTTTGAACTCTGTATCGTGACAATCCAATAGTGCCGTGCTCGGTGAGCATTGTCAGCACAAACAATCTTTAAGCACATCAATCTCAAGTCAACAAATTCAGGGGATACTGATACCTGAGAGACCCAGATACAGGGGAAGGAGAGAGTTTTCAAATCTAACAAAATCTGATAGTTTTCCATGCTATTACCAATTCTCATTTTTGAAGGAGAAAGAAAATATTCTACACTATCACTTTTACAAAAAAAAAAATAATCAGCCCTAGCAAGGGAAAGACTAATAATATATCTTTCCTGCATATTTATAGAAATTGATGTTAAAAAGTCATGTCTTATGACAAGGTAAATAGTGACTCATTGACTGAATATGGAAATACAGGGGGAAGTTATTAGACAGTCATGTCAAGTAGTTAATTAATCAAAATATGTGAGTAAGTAAAAATAACATGCACTAAGAAGAAATTCTGCCCTTCCGACTGCAGGATGAAAGGACAAAAGACAGATGGAGATACAGCCAAGGGAGCATTAACAGAACACAGTGTATATTCAAGGTTGGAGCTTTGAAATGTCAAACAACCTCTTAGACTGACTGCTGCTTTCTTGTCAGTGAGCCCCAGGCCCAGGTCTCAAACCCATGGTGTTGCAAGCAGCCTCCAACATCTGTCATTGAAGACTTCTGCACCTGCTCTCTCACTTCCTGGATTCAGCTTCCAATCCAGATGTGATCATCTCTATGTCACACCAGGACAACTATGGCCAAATTTTGTTCATTAACATGTCAGTTATATGCTGAATGGGGACAGAAGCTCCCATACCTTCTTTTCTACAACCTAGACTAACCAGGCCTGTCTTAGAGTGTGGAATGTCAACCTCGAGCTTATTAAGACCATTGTCAGTTTGTAACTATCAGGCAGTTAGTGAGGTATTAGGGGAATCTGACTTCATCTGAAAGCACCTCAACTTTGCCAGATATTTTCTAAAAGGAAAATATTATTTCTGTGAGAGTCATTCTACCTCAGTGCTGCAGTAAACATGGTATACAAGGATCTCTTTTGTATACTGACTTACATTCCTTTAAGTGCATGGCCAAGAGTGGTATGGCAAGATGTATAGTAGCTCTGTTTTTAGATAAATGTTCTTTTTCCTCATTCTATTCCTCTAGATAGGCTATTCCAGCACCATTTGTGGCAAACACTATCATTATGCCACTAACTTGATTTTGCACCTATTTTGGACAGTTTTCCGTTAGTATAATAGATGATTTGTCAAGAAAAGAGGTTTATTTGCCAAGTCCAGGTTGGGCATCTGCATTCAATTAACCTCTAATGGTTTCTAACCAGCCTCTGGGGCTTCATCACACCGTGGATGGCACCACAGAGGGAGATTGTTTAAGAAGGAGAGATACATGGTGAGATAGGATTCCATTGACCAGCTCAGGAGTTAGGCTCACTCTTTCATAACAACTTGCTCTCACAAGAACTAACTTGGTGTCCAGCAAAAAATGCATCAATTCCTTCTATGACATCACCATCAATGATCTAATTATTTCCCACTAGGCCCCACTTTTGAAAGGCTTCATTACCTTTCACATCACCACACTGAAGGCCACTTCCAACACATGAACCCCTGGGGACACAATCAAACCTTATCCCAAGTCAGAGCAACAACCTTTGTAAAAGTCAAATGGGCATCTTTATGTTGGTCTCTTTCAAGGTTTTTTGGTAGGTCTCATTGATCTATAAGCCTGTTCCCCAGCCAATGCCACACCATCTTGAATACCTTGGTTACATACAGTAGGTATTAATATTGTGTAGATTCTCTCTACTTTACTATCTTGGTCAAGATTGTTAGAGTTATTCTGGAGCATATATCATCCCATGCATGTTTTAAAATTAACTTGATTACATGTACAAAAAAATCTCAGAGAAGCTAAAAGAATTTCAAACAAAGAACAAAATTGGAAGATTCACATTTGCTAATTTAAAAACTTACTGCAAAACCACAGGATCAAGTCAGTGTGGTAGCAGCAGAAAGGCACACATATTGACCAATGAAATGGAAATGCATCCAGAAATAAATCTTACATGTATGGTTGAATATTTGACAGTAGTTCCAAGAAAATTCAATGGGGAAGAAAAGTTTTTCAATAAATGTTGTCCAAACAACTGGATAAATAGATGCAAAAGAATGATGTTGGACTCTTTCCTCTTTCCATACCAAAAGGATTAAATAAAAATGGATGATAAATCTGAATGTTAGAATTAAAACTATGAAACTCTTAGAAAAAACATAGAAGACCATCTTTGTAACTCTGAGTTAGGCAATACTTTTTAAATTATAACACCAAACTATAAATAACAAAAGGAAAAGTAAACATACTGAATGTCATCAAATTAAATTTTTGTCCTACAAATAAAAATGAAAAATTGTGAAAAGAGAATCCACATATTGAAAGAAAGGGACTGCATCAGAACATATAAAGTGCTCTTACACTGAAATTACAAATGGGCAAGGCATCCAAACAGATGGTTCTCCAAAGAGAGGTGCAAACGGCCAGTGGGCATGTGAAAAGATGCTCAACATTATTAGCATGTAGGGAAATGAAAATCAAAACCACATTTAGATAGCACTATATATCAAACTAATGCAAATTAAGACAGTTAAAATCTAAAGAAAATATGTAGCTTATCAAGTACTTTTAGAGATGTGAAGGAATTGGAACCCTTCCAACATTCATTACTATGGAATCATAAGCTAGTGCAGCTGCTCTGAAAACCAGCTTGTCAGTCCCTCTAAACAAAAGCATTATGTTAATACAAATACCTGTACATAAATGTTCACAGCAGCTTTATTTGTGATAAACAAAAAATTGTGAACAATGCAAATGCCTGTCAACTAATGAATACATGAATAAAATTTGGCATTTCCATGCAATGGAATATTTTTCAGTAATAAGGAAAAAATGCTTATATGGATATATGCTTACAACATTGGCAAAACTTGAAAACATTATACTAAGACAACATAAGCCAGTCATAGAAGAATCACTATTATATGATTTCATACTTATGAAATGTCCAACATACGAACAGGCAGTTTCAGACAGATCAGATTTGTGGTCATGTTGAACTGGAGTAGAGTTGAGGGAAAAGGAGAGTGATTGCTGTGAGCTCCAAGTTCTTCAGGGCGTAATAGAAAGTATCCTGAAATTTTACTTATTGATTTCTTGCTTCATTCTGTTATGGCCTGAAAATATATGTGTACTTTATGTTTAAAGTTTGTGTCTTGGTCAATATAAAACATACATTATTCTATCCTGTAAATACTCTCTTGGCACTTGAAAAATTATATATTCTGAACTTGTTGCATAGAATGCTATCTATATGTATGTGTGTTCATATAGAAGTGTAGATAGATAGATGATAGATAAGATGCATAGATAGATAGATAGATAGGTAATATTAGATGCTGTTGGTTGATGGTCTTCCATATGCTTTCTATTTTTCTTTCTAATATTTTAATCACTTATTAAAAGGGGATTACTGGAATCTTCATTATAATTGTAGGTTTGTGTATTTCTCTTCATTTCTATCAGTTTTTACATCAGGTTTTGAGCCAAGTTGTTTGGTATGTATAAATTTAATAGTGTCTTCTTGTGCATTGACTGATTTACTTATTTCAATATTCATTTGCTCAATCCTATGACAAGGGTGGTGTCTATTTTGTTTATTGTTTTAACCTTATGGCTACAGTGAGGGGGAAGCATGAATCCTCTGCTTGATAAATGGGTAAATAAGCTATTCTAATATAAAAGATTATCTAAATTAACCCATTCATTTTACAGTGGAGAAAACTGAGATATACAAAGGTTATTTTAGTTCTTATGGTCCCATAATTGTCTAGTAGGAAAGCATGGAGTAGACTATGATAGCTTTACTCTTAGATTTATATTTTTTTCTTTTTTTTCATTTTTTTGTTGTGCTGGGGGTACATTGTGGCATTTACAAAAGTTCTTATAATATACCAAATATATCATATTTGCATTCACCCCTCCATCATTCTCCTTTATTCCTCCTTCCCCTATTCCTGGAATAGTTTCAACAGGTATCATTTTTTCATTTACATACAAGTATACACAGTATTTACACTGTATTCACCTTCCTATATGCTTTCCCCACATCGTCCCTTCTCCCACTGGTATCAACCACTCAGACAGGTCCTGGTCCACCCTTCAGTTCTCTGATTTTGAAAAAGATAAAAATAAAAACATGACATTTTGGCTTGTTTGAGATAAAGGTATATACACAGGGAGTTTCCTTGTGATATTTCCATGTATCATTGTATTATAACCAGAATAATTTCATCTCCTCTATTTTTCTTCTTTCTGTATTAGTCCCCATCTTATGGTGATATAACAGGTATGAGAATTCTATATTAATTCTTGTACACCAATCATATTCATTTTCTTAACTTCCTTCTTTTACCTTCCTTCTCTCATGGGTGACCACTCCTTAGTGTGAACTGTTTTTTATAATATTGCTGTACTTGTGTGAGGTCTTTTGGCTTTTTTACTCTGGCTTACTTCAATTATGATGTCCTTCAGTTCCATCCATTTCCCTGCAAATGATAAAATTTCACTCTTTTTTGTGGTTGAATAAAATTCTACTGAATATAAATGCAACATTTTCTTAATCTATTCATTAGTAGTGGGGAATCCTGGCTATTTCCACAGCTTAGCCATTGTGAATAAGGCTGAAATAAACATAGGTATGCAGGTGCCTTTATTGTAACCTGACTTACATTTCTTCAGGTATATTCCTAGGAATGGAATTGCTGGATAATATGGCAGTTATATTTTTAGTTTTTGAAGAGCTTCCATACTATTTTCTAAAATGGTTGTACCAGCTTACATTCCCACCAGCAGTGTATGAGGGCTCCTTTTTCCCACACCCTCACTAACATTTGTTGTTGTTTGTGTTGGTGATGGTAGCCATTCTAACAGGAGAGAGATGGAATCTCAATGTGGTTTTGATTTATACTTTCTTTATGGCCAAGGTTCTTGAGCATTATTTCATGTATTTTTTTTACCATTTGTACTTCTTCCTTTGGAAAAACTCTGTTCAGTTCATTTGGCCATTTCTTCACTAGGCCATTGATTTTTTGAGAGTTCAGATTTTTAAGCTCCCTGCATATGCTGGTTATTAATCCCTTATCAGATTTATAGCTGGCAAAGACTTTCTCCCATTCTGTGGCCTGCCTCTTAAATTTGGTGACCATTTCTTTTGTTGTGCAGAAGCTTTTTAATTTCTTGTAGTGCCATTTGTCGATTCTTTCTCTTAGTTCTGGGCCATTTGACTTCATTGGCTATGCCTGTTAATTCCAGTGTATTCCCTGCTCTTTTAGCTTCAGAGTTTCAGGTCTTATATTAAGGTCCTTAATTCACTTTCAGTTGATACTTGTACCTTGTACAGGGTGACAGACATGGATCTAGTTTCAGTTTTCTGCATGCAGATATCCAATTTTCCCAGCAACATTTGTTGAAGAGGCTGTCTTCTCTCCATCAGATATTTTTGGGCACCTTTGTCAAAAACCAGGTGGGAGCAGTTATGTGGATTCATATCTGGGTCTTCTATTCTGTTCCACTGGTCTTCATATTGGTTTTTGTGCCAGTAGCATGCTGTTTTTATTACTATGGCTCTGTAGTATAGTTTGAAGTCCGATATTGTGATATCTATAGTTTTGCTATTTTTGCTCAACCTTGCCTTGGCTATTTGTGGTCTTTTGTGCTTCCAAATGAACTTTGGGGTTACTTTTACAATCTCTGTCATACGTCATTGGAATTTTCATGGGGACTGCATTGAACATATAGATTGCTTTTTGGTAATATAACCATTTTCACAATATTGATTCTACCAATTGATGAGCATGGGAGACCTTTCCATCTTCTGTAGTCATCTACAATTTATTTTTTAATAGTTTATAGTTTTCCTTATCAAGGGTGTTCACAACCTTTGTTAAGTTTATTCCTAGGTATTTCACTTTTTGAGGCTATTTTGAATGGAATTATTTTCCTATATTCTTCTTAATCTGTTTATTGTTGGTGTATAGGAAGGCTACTGATTTTTGCACATTGATTTTGTATACTGCTACTTTGCTGAAGCTATTTATGATATCTAGGAGGTTTTGATGGAGTTTTTGGGGGGGTCTTTTAGGTATAAGATCATGTTATACACAAATAAGGATAATTTGACTTCCTTTCTGATTTGTATTCCTTTCATTTCTTCTTCATGTCTTATTACTCAAGCAAGGAATTCCAAGTCTATGTTGAATAAAAGTGGAGAGAATGGACACCCTTGTTGCCTGCCTAACTTTAGAGGAAATGGTTTCGGTTTTTCCCCATTTAGTATGATGTTGGCTATAGACTTATCAAATATAGCCTTTATTATGTTGATGTACATTCCTTCTAGTCTTAGTTTCATAGCAGCTTTTATTATGAAGGGATGTTAACTTTTGTCAAAGGCTTTTTCTGGACCTAGTCAAATGATCATGTGGTTTTTGTCTTTGCTTCTGTTAATGTGCTGTATTACATTTAATGATTTATGTATGTTGAACCATCCTTATATCCCTGGAATGAAACTGACTTGATCATAGTATATGATCTTTTTGATATTGTGTAGAATTAGGTTTGCCAATATTTTATTAAGGATAATTGCACCTAAGTTCATTAAAGAGGTTGGACTATAATTCTCTTTTTCTCTTGTATCATTGTCCAGTTTGTGGATGAATATAATACTGGCTTCATAGAATGGTTTAGCAGTGTTCCTTCCCTTTCTATTTCATGGAAAAGTTTGAGGAGTATTGGTGTCAGTGTTTCTTTAAAGATTTGGTAGAATTCAACAATGAATATGTCAGGTCCTGGAATTTTCTTTTTTGGGAGACTCTTTATTGCTGCTTCAATTTCATCCCATGTTATGGATCTGTTTAGGTGATTAATATCTTCTTGGTTTCAACTTTCATAGGTCATTTTTGTCTAGAAACTTGTCCATTTCTTCTAGATTTTCCAATTTATGTGAATATAGATTTTCAAAGTAGTCCCTAATGATTTCCTAGACTTTGTTGGGGTTTTTTGTGATCTCCCCTTTTTCATTTCTAATTTTATTAATTTGGGTCTTTCCCCTCATTTTATTCAGATTTGCCAGGGGTTTGTCAATCTTATTTGTCTTTTCAAAGAACCAGCTTTTTGTTTTGTTGATTTTTTTCTATGGTTTTTTTGGTCTCTATTTCACTGATTTCAGCCCTTATTTTTATTATTTCTGTCTAGCTTGCAGTTTAGCTTGTTCTTGTTTTTCCAGAAATTTGAGATGCAGTATTGAGTCATTTATTTGAGATCTTTCTGTGTTTTTAATATAAGCATTCATGGCTATAAACTTCCCTCTTAGAACTGCCTTTGCTGTGTCCCATAGGTTTCAATAGTTTGTTCTTTAATTCTTATTAAAGAATTATTTCCTCCCTTATTTCTTCAATGACCCGATGATCATGGAGCAATGTGTTATTCAGTCCCCAGGTGTTTGAGTATTTTCTGCCATTTCTTTTGTTGTTAAGTTCTAGTTTTATTGTGTTGTGTTCAGAAAGTAGGCAAGGGGTTATTTCAGTTTTCTTACATTTTTTAAGATTTGATTTGGTCTATTTTGGAAAAAGTTCCATTGATTGTGAGAAAAAATGTATAATGCACTATTGCAGGATGGAACACTCTGTAGACATCTGTCACTTCCATTTAATCTATAGTATCATTCAATTCTAGAATTTCCTTGTTGATTTTTTCTCTGGATGACCTATCTATTGGTAATAGAGGAGTATCAAAGTCTCCCACAACCACTGTGTTTGGGTCTATCTGTTTCTTTATGTCCAGTAATGTATGTTTAGTGAAGTTGGGTGTACAGACAATGGGTGGATTTAAGTTAATGATTGTTATTTCTTGATGTATTGCTCCTATTATTAGTACAAAGTCACCTTCTTTGTCTCTCCTGACTAATTTAGGTTTGAACTCTACTTTATCTAAGTATTGCTACTCTTGCATATTCTCTGGGGCCATTAGCTTGGTAAATCTTTTTCTGCCCTTTCACCCTAAGGCAATATTTGTTTCTGTCTGTAAGGTGGGTTTCTTATAAACAAAATATTTTGGGGTCTTCCTTTTTTATCCAGTTCACCAATAGGTGTCTTTTGATGGGGAGTCTAAGCCATTAACACTCAGTGTTAATATTGAGATGTATGTGTGATTCTTGCCACACATTTCATTGTTTTTGTTGTGTAAGGGCTTGTGTGTCTGCACCTAATTCTATGCTACTCTCTGATTACTTGTCTGCTCTTCTCTTTATGTTTAATAATTCCTGTCATTTCATGGCTATGTTCATTTTTCTCCTCTATGTATAGGATTCCTTTAAGAATCTTCTGTAGTGGTGGTATAGTTTTCATGTATTATCTTAGTATACATTTATCATGGAAGATTTTTATTCCTCCTTCAACTTTGAATGATACTTTGCTGGGTAGAGTATCCTAGGACTGAAATTGTTTTCTTTCAGTGCTCGAAATACCTCTTGCTTTTAAGGTTTCTGTTGAGAAATCTGCTGTTATTTTGGTGGGCTTACTTTTATATGTTATTTGGTTTTTTTCTCTTACAGTATTCAATATTCTTTCCTTGTTCTCTGTGCTAATTGTTTTAACTATAATATGTTGTGGAGAGGTTTTATTTTGGTCATGTCTGTTTGGTGTCCTGAAGGCTTCCTATAACTGGATGGGCAACTCTTTCTCAAGATTTGGGAAATTTTATACTATTATTTTGTTTAATATATTACCTGCATATTTGGCTTACACCTCTTCTCCTTTGATTCACAAGTTTGGTCTTTTGGTGGAATCACAGAGTTGCATATTCCTTTTGCAGCTCTTGAGTCTTTGTCTAAGAATTCTTCTGTTTTTACTTTAATATCTATTTTGTCTTAGCCCTAAAATTCTGCCTTCCATTTGTTCCAGTCTAATGGAGTGGTTTTCAACTGTATTTTTAAAATTTCACTTACAGACTTTTTTATTTCCAAGATTTCTGCTTGAATGTTTCTTCTTTGACTTTCCATATCTTTGTTAAGCTCCTCTTTCATACCTTGTGTTGTCTTCTTTATTTCATTTATCTCTTTTTTTAATAATCCCCTTAGTTTTGTTTCAGAGTTTGTTGAAATCTTCTTTGGGTTCATTTAGTTGTTTCTGTGTCTTCTTGAGTTTTTCATCCATGTTCTCTTGGGATTCATTGAGTTATTTTTTATTCCCTCTTCAAGCTCATCGAACATTCTTATCATCATTCTTCTGACATTAGCAACTGTGGATTCATCTACTTCACTTCCCACCAACTCCTGTATTATGCTATCGTTAGTCTTTTAAGGAGTTGTATTCCTCAGCCTTCTTTTTTTCCCATGTTTCTATTTTAAGCTTTGCTTGTGTACAGACTGACTAATCATAGTTGGGGGGGGTTTACTCACCTGTTATCTTTCCTGTGACTTAATTTTTATGCTCTGATTAGCTTAGTTGTTATCTAGGTTGTTGTAATATTTCTGTTCACTGACTTGGAGGTGTAACTTACCAATAACAAATTCACAGATTCAATTCCAAACCAGTTATTTGCACAGTATATTTAAAAACCCAGATAGTGTCTATATACCTATATATAGATATGCTTGCACAGTATCTATAAACAGCAGGTATTGGGGAGATAACAGTTGTTTGCATAGAAATTGATACTTAGGTGATTAAAATTATGGTACTATAAGAGGAGGCAGGGAGGGGGAATGGATTAAGGTGGAGAAGAGGTCTGAGGTGTGGGGTCTACAGGGTCCTAAGGTCCTAATATGTGCATAGGTGTAGTTCAGTTGTTGTAGAGGAGGGTGCTATTGTCAGGGATTGCAGCATGATAGGAAAGATGGGGACAATGTGTGCACTTGATATAACAGGCTATTCAGTGAGCAGTTAGTGTGGAGGAGGTTGGGACAGTGGGAGGAAAGGGAAGAGGAGGAAGAGAGGAAGATGAGAAGAAAGGAAATCAGAAAAGAAGAAAAATTGTGGGAGAGAAAGGAAAGAGGAACAAGAGAAGTCTAAGAAAATTGAAATTTGGACAGAATGGAAGAAGGAGACAGGTAACAACAAATACAAAAAAATTTTTAAATAAATAACAAATTAAAAAATTTAAAATACATTTATTTCCAAATTTCTTCTTTGTTATAGAAAGGATGAGTTTCCTCTCAATTCAATGAGTGCACTGGACTCTTTCCTCTGATTTCTAATCATGGTGCTGACACTTTTGACAGGGCTTTCTCTGTGTCTCTGACCCTTGTTAAGGTTGATATGTTGGGCTAAGTGGCAATGGGTGGTGACCCTCTCTATCAGACAGCTTTGGTGAGGTGAGTATTCACTCACGGTGTTTGAGCCCCAGCTCTTCTTGGGGGGATGGATCATCATGGTCAGTTTGTTTTTGTAGGGGGGTTTCCCAAAGTGGTTCTGCAAGGGCTAGTATGTAAGACATGTCTAGTCCCTTCTACCAGCAGGGCAATCCTGGGAGCTAGAATTGACTTTTTTGGTAATCTTTTCTCTTGGAACTTTGCCAGTTTCAGTTCATTACCAGCTTTTCCAAAGTGGTCAAATGTGTTGTTATTTTCCCCAGACTGTGGCTGGCCTTCCCACCTCCACACAGGCTAGGTCCGTTTAGCACTCTACCCCACCCTCACCAGGCAGAAGTAAAAATTTTCCCTCCATTTATTTGGCTACCAGTTTTGTCCAGGAAGTTGTCTAGGAGGGTGCAATCTGCCCATCAGCTGCACTGGACTATGTGATTCCCTCCAAAAAAGATGATATGACATGCACTCACCTGGCAGGGTTACAGTTTCACATGGTTGTATAAGGGGTCAAATCCAGACCACACACACAGTCTGAGGTTCCATGTCCACAAATTATGGTGGGTCCAGTACATCCCAGATGCTTGGAGAACTTGTTCTGCAGTTCTCTGTCTTGCAATTTTGCTATTCCAAGAGAAGAGAAAAGAAGCAAAAAAAGATAAAGAAGAAGAAGAAAGAAGAAAAGAGGACAATGATTTTCCAGCAGGAAGGTCAACAGCTGCCAGTCTGCAGTGCCCTGGATTCTGGGGCTATTATGTACTAAAAAAGCTAACTTAAGGGTCAGTCATCATACATTATGTGCACCCTATATATTAGTGGTATCTTAGTTGGCAAAAATAATGAGTAATCCAGTTCTTGTTACCACTAATCTGAAGTATTCTTCCGGAATCTTGAGAGCTTAGGGTTTCAGGGTCTATCAGCTACTCACCATCTTGGTTTCCTCTATAGTTTTTATAAGAGCCAGTGTTGTGTGTGTATATATTAACTGCATGTTGAGATTGAGATCAAGAAAAAAGAGAAGACATTGGATCCTGTGTCATATTACACTTTAAAATTCTGCTCAATTAACAATTCTGTACATAGATAATTAATGTTTCACTGCCTAGTTGTACCCCTCACTTTCCTTTGAGTATAATATATTGGAATGCCCACAGGTTGATCAGAAAGTTCATTCTTCCTTGCAAGTGCCAGTTCTCTGAACTCAAGTTGCACTTCCAATCTTTTCAGAAACTGGAGCATTACTCCCCAAGAGGCCCATAGCTTCAGAAGCTGTCAATCCTCTTTCTTTCCCCCAGGAAACAGGATTGAAGACCTATTTAAATCCAGCCCTCACTAATTGGCTCCCTCATATAACACAGTCCCAAGAGAGCTGACCTTTGTGGCCTGCAGGAAACAGCCTTTATGAAATGATGTATATCCAAATGCAATTGTGCATTTGAGCAGTGGCCATGGCATTGCAAGCCCAATGATATTCACATGAGGTCTCAAATCTAAGCACCAGAGGGTTTGCTGTCCTCAAAGTCTCTCTCTGACATTTCTTTCAGTCTATGACTCTGGGTGAAGGTGGTTGGACTCATTCTGAATCTTAAGCTTATATTTTCTTCATTTCCTTGTGATTTTATTGTTTTAGAATATCTGCCCTATTCAATAAATAATGGTCCAGGCCAAAGGAAAAAAATTAGGCTGAGGAGAAAACAATGAGAGCTGGTAGCTGTTGTAAGCTATGTGATGCTGAAGGGATGCTGTGAGTGTTTCTTACTCAGTCTAAGACCCACATGGATTCCTGCTACTTCAACCTTGCACGGCCCCAATCTTGACTATGAGATCCGCCTTTTATACTATTTGTGGTTGAGAACAAATATGTTGGATCCATGCTGTCTGTACTTCTCAAATAGTATTTGCACCCTTATCAAGTATCTATTATATCAAAGGTTCTGTTTTAGTTACATTAGTTCAAAAGAAGCCAGTCAAAGCAGACATCCTTCTCTTGGAAATTAGAAATATAATGGGACAACAGAACACCTGCATATGAAATTTTAAATATCACTAGTATTGTGCTGTATTCAGCAGAGCAACAGCTTTTTAAGTGTAGTGGTGAGGCTATGGGGATCAGACTGTCACCTGAGCTACAGAGGGTAGTAAGTTGATCTCAATAATAGAGCAGTAGTAAGAGGCCATGGTATTATCAAATGGACAAGACTTCACAATGGAAGTTACATCAGTTCCTGGGCTACAGGAAGGCTCTAACAGTGACCTTGATGGCAGACATGACTTTGTGTTTTAATGTCTTCCAGTATATGCAGTGAGATGATTTGGAGTTCATACTCTTTGTGTTCAGATCATGCTCTCTTCTAATAAATAGGCAGTGATTACAGAGCAAGAAGTAGTATTCTTACCATCAGAATGATCAGAATTTCACCTCACTCAGTCAGAATTCTTCATCCAACTTCAGTTTATTAGCACATAGTTCATAGTAATACTGTCTCATTATCATCACAATAGGTGATGCTAATTATCCCAACTAATATCCAATGTCTCTGGCCATAATTCTGTACTTTCTGTGCAACCACTTGGAGCTTGCCTGCAGAGATGTGGTAGGGCTTGTCAACACAGGAGTGATTTCCTCTCCCTTTTCTATCTCCCTTTTCTCATGTTCCCATGGAAAGAAAGCTCACATGTGGCTATGGTGCATAATTAATAACAAAGAAAGTAGACTTAACTCTCACTAAGAAGAATAGCAGGATTTCACCTAAATACAGAGTGCTGAAAAGTTCTTGCTCCACATCTTGAAACCTGGATAGGATCTAAATATCAACACAAGATTGAAGGCCAAATGAAGCATTCCAAGATCTTAGAACAACATCATCTGAAAAAAAGAAAAAGATGTCTAGTCTATTGGAGCCCAGAGTGGCAGTATCTTTGACCATCATGTTTACAGTTCCTTTCTCTGTGCATGTTTCCCTCTGGAGATTTTCCTGAGCACTGAAGTTATTTTACTTCTTGTGACACCTGAAAATAGATTCCATATTCACAATGAGGCAATAAAGGGAAACAACTGATGAAGTAAAAGGTAATATCCTTCCTCCTCCAATAAGTTGTCATTGTTCTGCTATATTTTTCTATGTTTAGAGATTTGATTTACTTTTAGAGATTTATACTCAGCTATTCTTCATGAATTTCCCAGTTAACTTTATGTATATATTTCCTTAATAATTGTTTTATTTTCCATTTGTAGGAAAAGAAAACATTTCTCCTGTCCATTCTAAAAAGAAGCCATTGCTCCTTAATCTATAAATGTTTTCATTTAAATATCCAAAAGTAGTTGAGACTTGATTTCCTGGGTAAACTCCTTCAATTACAAGAAATCCTCAGTACATACAAAGTATGTGATACATAATGCTGACAAAACCAGAAGCAATGGTCAAATGTTATTTGTTTGTGACAGAAACATCCTCAATGTCAGCTTCACGTAAATCCTGTGGTGGAACCAAACAGCTAAGCGATCCTTATATTCCAGACACATAGATGCTAGTTGTTTTTTATAAGTTGTTTTGGGGTGATTTTTTATACAGTGCTGGGATACTAATACAGATTTTGGTTCCTTGCAGTAGGATCCTGCCAAAACAGAAAATGTAAAATGTGTGAATGACTCTAGAAATAAACAGTAGGAAGAAGCCTTAAGGATGTTACATTAAGGAATGGCTGAACTTTCTGTCTGCAAGTGGAATTTTAAATTTTGAGGAGGATGTCCACATTGGAAAGGAAAGGAAGGAAAATTTATGGAAACTGGAGTAAGCAGAATTCTTACCAGGTAGTGGCAGGACATTTACCAACACCATAGCTTACAATGATGGCAAAATAAAAATGTCTAGTTAAGGGGTCTAGCTAAGGAGACTTCCAGCCAAAATGCTAAAGGTGCCATCTATTTGGTCTTACTCATTATAATTATGAACAAGGAGAAAGATAAGAGTTGTAGAAGGACAAAAGTAACCAGGCTTTGCTGATGAAGATTCACAGACTCCCCTGAAGCAAATGATGCTAAAATCAAGACTTCTGTGAAGGAAAGATCAAATCCAGGACACTCTCAGGAAAGCACGTTCTAAAGATGAGGCCAAGAGTGTGACTGGAACATTCTTTAAGACTTCAGCAAGATGAAAGGCAGTTCCTCAGACTATTGTTAGTAAGACAAAAGGCTGTGTAAAGAATGGTGTGACTTCCACACAATCCTCTCAATCATATTAAGGGGCTTCTAAGAAGTTTAAGGTCATTGTCTCTCAACAGAAGGCAAAATTAGAGAAGTCCTTATTTCAAGTCAGTTTGTGGCTGTGACTTTGTCTAATAGAATAGACCTCAGTAAGATTAAAAAATTTTTTAATTATGCTAGAAAAAAACCTCACCAGTTTGAACTGAAAGTGTAGAAACAAAACAAAGATAGAGTACCACTTCTAACAAATTCTCCTAGCAGGAATCTGGCTTATGAAAGTGACTTATCTGAACACACAAGCTACCTTTCCTAGGAAATGATGAAGGATCTAGAGATTTGAACCAGGTGCCCAAGAGCAGATGGTTTGACCCCAAGTTGATGATGTGAACCTTTGTCACTGAGTTAAAATGAGGACTGCCAGTGCTTTCTGAGGAAATGATAATTTAATTAAAAGTTTAAAATAATGACAAAGTAGTATTTTGTGACCATTTATGTCCTTGTTCCTCACCAGGTTTAGCCCAGTAGTTTTAGTATCATTGGCCATGTGTATCATTATTTCTAATGATATTTCTAAGAGTATCATTACTCTAAGTGTATTATTATTATCATTATTCTAAGTGTATTCATTATTTCTAAGTATATCATTATTTCATTATTTTCCTTCAAGCAAAAGCTCTTCTTACGTATTTGCTTATTCATTCATCCACCCATCATAGCATGGACCTATGGATGCTTACTTGATTCAGTGTGTTATAATACCCAATCATATAATTGATTTTATACTTATATGGTCACAGATTTACTCATCAGTTGTTCTTTCAAACTGCCACCTATATCCCTTGACATATCCTCATCATTCTTGATACCTTCTTTTCTTTATGGCACAAGATATTCTGGTTCCAATTTATGTTTGCTTGTGGCAAAAACAATAATTCCTTATTAGGGTTCTTGTGGTTTGGTAGTTAATTAAGAACTCCATAGACTCTTGAATTATATCTCTGAACCTTTAATTTCTGATATAGTTAAAACAAGAAGACATGAATTCCCTGCAGTAGGACCTTTGAAATATGAAAATCCTCACTTCAGTTAGTCAAGAGAAAACATCAGAGAGAAATTAAGGAATAAACACATTTGCAAGGTGTATGAACAGTAGCATAGGCTCTCCCCTTGAAACCCTAAGGAATCCCTTCTTAACTACCCCTCAGATCAGTCCTGTAAGCATGCTTTTCTGACCTCTGCTCAGTATTGACAGTATCTTGGCAAAGAAGACATCTTATCCCTTCTGAAAAAGGAAATGACCCTTAAGGGGCTCTGATACTATACCTGCTCTTCTGTTTTGTGGGAATGAGGTTTCAGTGGGCCATAGGTCCTGCAAGGTGACAAGACTAACACTTTCTCTGGTTGAAATTTCCCTGAAAGACTAAATAAGAAGTTAGAATAAAAATGGTCTCATCTTGTCCTGATAATGAAAAGTGCCTTGCAGTCAAGGATTGATGCAATTTAAAATAAATCAAGAAAATTGGAAGATAGGAATAATTAATTATAAAATTTAAAAACAAATTCCCAAATGTGGCTACATTTTAAAGACCATCCTTGCCACCTTTGGTCATAGCTGAAGCAGTGGCGATTTTTTCAGGCCATTTTGGAACCTCTGCCCAAGTGTAGGTGAACATGGCCTCTGAGAGTAATTTATTTTCCAGGCAGCTTAAAAGGATTGAAAATATGATTTATTTTTTTCTGGGATTCAGAGTCTCAGCTTCGTCTCAGACCCTTGCTTTGGCCTCTTCAGAGACCAAGATAGACAAGAATGAAAATGCACATCTGCTGCAGCCGACTGGGAGTGATGGGGAATGAAAAACAAAGACACACAGACATAAAGATACAAAGCTGAGATCGAGAGGACTCCACTTCCTGATGGGATACGTGAGCATCTTCCCAAGCCAGTGTTTATTTTATAGGTCAGTGCAAGGGAATGAATCAGGTGAAATATACATCAGCAATTCTTTTGATCAAAGGTAAAAGGAATGGACTCTGGTGGGCTATTTTCTTCAGGCTTGTTGAAGCTTAACTATAAAACATTTGGTCTGGAGATCATCAGAGCACACAGGACACCTTATCGATAGCTACTGATTAATCTGGAGTCAAAGAGTTTCCAAACAGTTCTGGTACTTTATCCAGTTTGCATCAGGGAGCTGGTATTTGGTCACAACAGGTTTTCTTCAAAGGAGATGCAGGAACAAATGTCAAGACACCAAGTGCTGGGAACAATGAGAGTAGGAGAGGTTTGCAAGGTCCTATATGGAGAGACTTTGCAACCTCCAATATTTCCCAGTCCAAGGTCCATGCTTAATCACCAACACACAGCCCCTGGTCTTCTTAAAATGCTGGATTTAGCCAGTGTTGTGTCTTCTTAGTTGACAGCTCCCTTTAGAGTGCAGCACCTCGTGATCCCTGAACCTCTGTGTGAAATCAGCATTTTAAAGGTCCAGAAGTCCTATAATTAGGGCTTCTGGTCCCTTTGGTTGGATTCTATATGTCTATGCAAAGACACAGTGAGTACTGTGCAGTGGGCAAGAGCATAGGCCAGCAACCAGATGGCTAGGTCTCAGTCCTGACTCTTCCACACATTGCTGCTCGGAAAGTTACTCTCTCGGCCTCATTTTCCTCATCCGTAAAAGAGGTACAATAATAATAATAGCTGTATCACAGGTGTCAGTGCAGATTAAGTGAGGTGATGCATAAAAAACCTTTAGGACAAGGGCCTGTCACAAGAAGTTCCCCAATGTGGTAACTGATTCTCTGGGAATCTGATTCTTTTAACAACACTTTATCCCCAGACCTCTTGTGCATTAGAACAAGGGGACTGGCATGCTCCTGTGCTGTTTTTGCTCTTACAAGGAGGAACTGTGGGTCTATGGAAGAACTCAATGACAGTGTCTTCTTTCTTGATTTGGAATGCCAGTTTTCTCCATCTGTGCAGACATTCACATGGAAATGCTTGAGCATCAGGGCTCAGTGTTCACTGAGATGAACTATAAGGAGCAGCACTAGGGGGTCATCTTGGGCACCAGTTCAAGAAATGCTATGTGAGAGAAGTCTATTTGATATCAAATCAGAGTCACTGATCAGGCACTTGTGAAATATGAACCTGGCATTTCAGTATGAAATAAGACTACAGTTATAAGCTCATGTGTCATCAGCAAATAGTTATTATTCAATGTCAAGATAGCAGCTTTCCAGTGTAGGGAGTGCTTATAGAAGAGAGAAGACCAAAGTCTGAGCCCAGTTTAAAGCTAAACTTAGATGTTGAGGGAATCGTGGGCTATAAGAAAGGAAAGTGGATTGGAAAGAGGTTGACACTTGGGCTTCCAGGAATTAAAAGTTATTAGGCAGTGCAATGGTCTGTCTAGAATTGTTAGAATGACTTTATTGCCTAGGAGGGGTAGACAGTAGTTCCTTAATGTCTGGGGGCTTCTGTGCTTCTGCCCTGAAATCACTGTCCATGCCACGCAGAGAAATGCTGCTCTCCCAGCCCAGGTTCCCCCAAAGCAGCTCTGAGAATCTGAGCACCAGGAGACATCCAGGTTCCCTCCTTAAGGGAGACCTTGGCTAGACATAGGATAAGAAACAGTGGGAGAGGTTATCTGTTCTCTGCATCAAGGTATAAAGCTCTATACTGTGGAGAGAATTCAAGAGAAGCTGATATATATTTGAAGTACAATATTCTACAAGGTAGAATGTAGCTTAAACCATTGTCATTATTTTAAAGTGTGAGTCTTCTCAACTGTAGTAACTGCAGTAGTTTTTTTTTTCTCAGTTCAGAAAAGATTATAATTCCAAGCTCTGAAACTCCCTGGCTAGAAGGATAAAATAGTCTGGACTCTATCCTGGAAGGGTCTACTGCCTAAGGACTTGTCTATCATTTCTTGCTCTCTGCCTTAGTGATCAATGTTTTCTGCTTTGTGCCCTGAGAGAAATCTCTTGGCAGTTACCTGGAATTGTCACCTGTCAATGGGGTTGTTCTTTAATTCTAGAAATCAATTTACCATCCCTCTACCTATGTAACATCCACCCATCCATACATCCATTCATCCATCTACTCATCTATCCTTCTATCCACACTTCCATCATCCATTCTTCCACCCACAAATCCATCTACCCCTCCTCCCTCCTTCACCCACTCACTCATGCATCTCTGCATCCATCCGTCCAAACCTCTCTCCCTCCTTCCCTTTCTCCCTCCACTCATCTGCCTACCCATCCATCTTTCCATCCCTTTCTCCCTCCATCCACCCAACCATGTGCTCACTCATCCATCCATCCATGCACATAACCACATGGATGATAGTTATACATTTACACATGCCATCATCTCTGTTGGGACTGCTTCTGTAGGGCTGTGGATAAAGAGAAACCAAATGCACATAGCACTATGGGTGGAGAGTGCAGAGATGGGAAAGTCAAGGAAGTTTTTTTACAAGACCTGTCCCTCCTGATAACATTTGGCAATATCTAGAGACATTTTTATTTGACACAACTAAAGGAGTTGTACTGGCAGCTTAGTGGGTTGAGGTCACATCCTGAAGTGCACATGGCAACTCACAGCAAAGAAGAATCTAGTCCAACATATCCATATAACCGAGGTGGAGAAGCCCTGCCTTGGAGTGATAGAGAAGCAGATGGTCTGGTGAAAATGGGTGGAGTGGGTCTGGGAGAGCACCATGTGGCATGGGTGTGAGTACTGCACAGTAGGAGTAGCTGGGAACCCAGAGTGGAGAGATGAAGCCTCCTGAGTATCAAGGCTGTCAACCGTGCTTAAGAGGTGTGAATGATTTTAAGCATGGGAGTGTGTGATCAGATCCATGTTTTCAGAGTGTGCTCCTCTGCAGCAGCAGTATTAGGGTTGTTCAAGGAAGAGGCAGAGGGGCAGTGCTTGGGATCCTGAGAAGGCAGGAGGCACACAGGATTTCCCCAACACCATGGCCTGCACCATCCTCATGGACCAAGATTCCCAGTACTCCACACGTAATGCTATTGTTGAATCCTTGGCATGATGAACATCCCTATTTTTACATATTTTAGCAGTTCTTTTACAATAAGATTTTTTTCAGGAACTAAAGCATGTAAAATAGCAACAATCTTAGTTGCAGTTTGGTCTGAGAATGTCGGTCTAATGGTATCCATATGACTGAGACTGGACTCTTTTGACATCAGAAGTATTTCTAGAATCACACTGTAGCCAGACATCACATTCATGGGGTGCTACAGAAAAAATGGCAGCAGATTTCAATCACTCCAAAAAATGGCAGCAGATTTCAATCACTCCAAAAAATGATCCTAGACATTGAATTCTAGGTTAGCCCATTTTCTGCATCAGAGGATACATGACATTGATGAGCACATATGTACTGATAAATTCTGTATCAAATATATAAATCAAAAACTAGCAAAATGAAATAACAATTTGATAGGTGATGTTTATAGACGTTAGGAATATAGCTGGTTGAGACCATGACAAATCCAGAGAACATATAATAAATAAGGACATAGAGGGAGCATGATTAAAAATCATTATTATCTTTTGTGTCAAGAGAAAGATTATTTATAAAGCATACAAAAAATATCAAATAAAACTTCTACGAATTTGTAAATCAAAAACACTGGTCATGCTTATTTTCAAGATAGAACAGGAAACACATGTGGGAAAAGTCCCAAAAATTAACAACATATATTAAAATCCTTGTATAAAATTATTGGATAAGAGGAGAAATAAAATTCTATGTAGAGGCTTTCAGAATCTTGAAATAATCTTGATTAAGACATATAATCTTGAAATAAGATTAAATGGGCATTGGGAACAAATTATAAACAAAATATACAGTGAACCATGTATGTAACTAAAGTGGTTAGAAATTTAAAAATTTAAGTTTCTTTCTGGCACAGAAACTAAAAGGAAATGATAGAGTGATCACTGAATTCATGAGGTTCTTAAGATCTGGTTCTTTGATGAAGCTATTGGCAAACCTCATCAAGGAAAAGGAAAAATACAAAAAAACAAAGTCACAGAAGATGGCATTGAGGGAGACTTTTGAGAGGATACTATTCATAATCTAGAGCCTAGTTAGTATAGGAGGAAATGTTGATGAAGTGAATTTTTCCTTCTCTGGAGAAAACATCAATTAACATGACTGACCAAAGTTTTTAAGGTGTGGTGGTACAGGAAAGCCCACCATGTGAAGCTTGGCCATGGCTTCCTCAGTCTCTCAGTCTTGTCTCCTCTGGAAATTCATGGAGAGAGCAGGTAAGGACTTTGTACTTCACAGACAGGACAGCCTATGGTACTGTGGCTTATCTACGGCTGTGTGACAAGGCGATCAAGGCTTAATGACTTAGAACAACAATGGTTGCTTTTACTCAGCAACCTGGCCTGAGTCATGCAGGCAGTTCTTCTGGTCTTGCACTGGTCAAGCTGTCGGTTCAAGTCAGTGGGTTCAGTAGAAAGGCTGGGAGAACCCATTTTAGGTACTGATGTCTCTCCATCAAGGAACCTGAGCACATTATGCTGCAAAAATGCAAAGACAGGAAGTGCCAGGTCTCCTTGATGCTTAGAAATAGAATTGGCATCACCTCCTCTACATTGCATTTTTGGGGCTTTTACAAGTTTAGCCCATACTCAAGCAGCGAGAAGCACAAGAGGTGAATGCTCTGTTTTTTGGGGAGCCCATGCAGTTAAACCATAGCCACCATGGGAGTGGTGGATGCTGCTCCTTACCTTCAGCATGGTTTGGCACACAGAGCCTGTGGATCTCCTCAGGAGTTGCTGCACTGAGCCTCAGAGGCCTCTCTGATCTTGCCCACAAGATCAGATCTTTCTCCAAAGAGGGACAGGAAGGTCAAAAGGAGTTGTGTGCAGCCCTCTGGTGGGGTGGAGATTCTGGTTTGCTTTTGGAAGCAGGGAAAGTTCTATGTACCCAAAGGAGGGTAATGATTTGCCTGTGTGTGCCCTGCACATCTTTAAGGACAAAGAGCAATTCCCCTGCCCTTGTTCTTGAGCTCCTCCCTGCTCCAGAGGCCCTAAAATCCTGATGGGCTATAGGTAGAGGGGGCACACTGGAACAAATAGAAAAAATTTCCAAGTTGACAAAGCAATGGACATGTGAGACAGAAGCCCAAGGCAGTAATGTATAGCATGACTTCTTGAACTGGTGGAGGAGGCATGGCAGAATTGAATAATCAAGCAAACACTAATGAGAAGCCCTAGAAGATGCCCCTGTAGTGCAACATTACTTTCAACAACTAAACAAAATAGTGAACTAAAGAATTTATTTTTCAGGCTGTAGGCCTGGCTCCAACAGTGTAGTCCCTGCTTTACAACTGTCAAAAAAGAATTGATTTTTCAATTAAAGTGAAAATGTTTCACAGATGAAATGAGATGTGTACATGGCTGATATTCAATTTACAGATGGGGGAATCAAGCAGATATTCTACTGCCATGGACACACACAAATGCACACACTCACACACACAGAGACTCATAGACGTATAGAAGCCATAAGGGAAGAGACAAAGATTTGGAGGGCAGAGTCAGGATTCACAGTATGTAAATAATGGCCATTCCAAGTGTTCAGAATATGTTGAAGAAAGTAACACTTAAAGACTCCATGTAAGCAATGAGAGACTTAATTGTCCAGTTGTATCTTGTAACCAAAGCAATTGTGAGTACTACACCTTGAATGTGCTCCTGAAAAGCAGGTGTTGGAAACTGAATCCCCCCTGCAATAACTCAGGGAGGTGACAACTAATGTGAGGTGTTCAGGATTAGTGATGGATTAATGGTGGCAATTAAAGGTCTCAAGACTGAGGGTTCCATCACTTGCCTGCTGTACCGCACTCTCTCACCTTCTTCAATAAGGTAAGAATAAAATCCCCCTCCAGGTGATGGCACCTGGATATTGGACTTCCCAATCTGTAGAACTTGGAAAAATAAATGTACTTCCTTCATAAATGGTATTAACAGAATACCACAGACTGGGCAGTGAAAAAAAGAGTTCAACTTCTTTACCCTTCTTTACATCCCAGAAGTTGTGGCTCAGAAAGGATGTGCCAAGTTTCCATGGAATACAAGTCTTTGTTTGGTCATGATTCAATTGTCAGGTGAGGGGGTCAACTTACTGTACCACATTGCTTTTGACACAGGGCAAGGAACATGATCCTTCTAGACCATATATGCAGGAGCCATTGTAGTCCATGTGTGATCCCAGCATGGGCTGTGACAGATGCGATATCTTATCAGCTCTCCCTTCTGGGCAATCATCCCTTACTCCCTGTCCAACCTGTAAGGTTCTCAAGGTGCCTGTGTCTACTCCCACTTCAATGTTTGCCACTCTAATAGAGGCTGAACATTTGCAAAACCTTTCCAGGTAGATGGTATCCTTGGAGAGAATGCACTCACCTGTCCTCAGCATGGAAGAGAGTACATCTGCTTGGGAATTTTGAGCATGTAGCTTATTCAGCATGGAAATTTTTAAGTGTGTAAAATATGCAAAAGATCAGGGTTCAGTTGATTCAACTGATTGCCCAACAGGTTCTGTACCCCCTTAAAATTGTCCTTCTAAGATTCTACACCAGAAACAGGAACAAGAAATTCAAAAATCAGTAGACTGTATGTTTCCAACTCCTATAAGAGGCATGGAGGAGAATCACTTCCATGCTGTATGAGGACTCCACTGTCTCAGTGTGAGTATAGTTAACCATTATATGTTGTGCATTTCAAAACATTAGCAAGAGAGGATTTTCAATGGACTACACAAAGAAATGATAAATGCTTGAGGTTATAAGATATGCTGATTACAATGAATAAAGGTGTAAAAACATTACACTGTACCCCGTAAATTAGTACAATTGTGTGTCAATTAAAAATAAAAACATTTTTTAAAAAAGAGATGGAATCTTTTTCACCATTGATTGAATCTGAGTTGGCTGTGTAATTTCCTTTAGCCAGTGAGATTTTAGCAAGTGTGGTATAAACTGAAGCTCATTAAGTACATGTGCTTGGTCCCTGCAGCCTCTGGAACCGGAACCTGGAGACCATTATGTAACTAAGCCTTGTTACATAAGGCTTAGTTCTCAGATTGTGTCAGTTTCACAATCTGAGAAACTGACAGCCACTTCTCCAGCAAACAACCAGGCAACTATCAACATGCAAGAAGCCACATCTCACTCACTGAGCCACCTCTCAGTCCTCTGGCTGGCCACTGATGTGATCCCACATGTTAAGGGCTCAGTGTCACAAAACCAAGCATGCATATGCATGTGTGTGCTTGTATGCATGTATGCACATACATAAACATACCCTTCAGGTGCCAATTTCAAGTTCAGGTCTCAGGAAGTTCTGACTGACAAGCTGGCTATACATTGGGATCCCACAAACAACCCTCTCCTCAGATTTTATCATTGACTAATGCATCTCACAGAGCTCAAGAAAATATTTTACTTATGTTTCCAGTTTATTTTAAACAATATGTTTAAAAACATACAGACAAATTGCCAGATGAAGAGATGCATAAGGCAAGGCATGGAGGAGGTAGAGTTTCCATGTCCTCTCTGGGGCTCCAGGCTCCTGGCATCCCTATGTGTTGAACAACCAGGAAGCTCTCTAAGCTCTGTGTTTTGGGGTTTCATAGAGGCTCATTATATAAGAATGGTTGATTAAATCACTGGCCGTTGGCGATCAACTCAACCTTCAGCCCCAGAGGTTAGGGAGTAGAGCTGAACGTTCTCATCGCCCTGGAGGTTAGGGAGTGGGGCTGAATGTTTTAATCACATGTTTAGTTCCTGTGGCAACGAGCCCTCATTCTGGAACTATCCAGAAACCTCCAGCTGTTAGTCATCTCATCAGCACAAAAAGATATCCCTTGGGAGATACTAAGGGTTTCAGGAGCTATATACCAGGAAACAGGACAAAGACCAACTATGTATTTTTATTATGTATCACAGCAACATACCATCTTTCCTTCATCCTGTCACCAGAGATGGGTAAGCTTCTCAGTGTCCTTTTAGTGACTTCTGTAAACATATGAGAGTACAGAGTAAGAGTGTTCAGTCAACTTATATAAGCACAGGTCAGAGGCATCCATCACCTGTGTCCACAAAGGGTGACGTAGACCTTGAGTGATGTTGGGGTCATACCTATGGGACAAATCCCATCTGGTGGGAGTAGCCCCTACCACCAGAGTGCACAACAGCTCTCTTGTAGCTGGAATCTGTTCTATAGGACAAAGAATAAAATGTTCATTGCCTTTGCCTTATTAAAGGGGAAAAAACATATTCAATGGTACATGCTAACGCACAGTAAGGCAGACTTCACTGAGGACCATTTCAAAAGGTACAGGAACAAGTGACTACAGTAGAAGAAAGACTGGGGTCCATTCTGAATACAGCATGGACAAGTGGGAATTAATAGCCAAGAAGCTGAGTGGGCATCAGGAGATGGAAATAACTAAAAGGAAACTTCAGGAGTAAGGAGGATCATCAATAAACTTACCCAACAGGAATTTTGCCGAAGGCAGGCCAGGTAATCATCTGGAAGACAGTGGAGGAGAATGGATACTAAGCTGAGGATTCTTGCTCAGTTGACTTAGCAGGACTCTTTGCCACAATTAGAATTTATACGGAAGTGAGTAGACGTACTTAGCAGAAGATTCAGAAGTCTGATTAAAGTTCAATCAAACAAAGGATCTTTGTCACCAGTCTCTGCTTCCATGTGCAGAGCCACCTCCTTCACCTCCTCCAGGCAAAAGCAAGGCTTGGTAGCAGTGAGAGTGAGATGTGGGCATTTGGGGGCATGTGTATCAGTTATCTATGGCTATAAATAAGTCATGCCCAAATTGCTGTGGTATTTCACAACCCCACTTATTTCTTCTGCTCATGAACTTACAATTTGGAGGGAGTGATGGAGACAGCTTGTTTTATTCCCATAATACTAGTTGGGCTGCTCCACAGAGGCTACAGTACCCACTTCTAAAAACCATTTCAATTTTCGCTGCATGAATGGATGTGTGGTTTTGACTGCTGACTGGGAGGATGGCTAACAGTAGTAGCCTGGGTTTTGGTTCCTCTCTACAAGGGCTTCTCCATGGTACTTGGGCTCTCCCACAGCATGGCAGCTGTGTTCTAAGAATAACCTCCCAAGAGACCAAACAGGAAGTTCAAGGGAATTTTATGACCTTGGAAGTCACAGCTGGCCACCTAAGTTCACAGCTTTGATCTCCCAATGTGATGCATAACGAGTCACTTAGTGAGGGGAGCCTAGGGTGTGAAAGATATTAATAGGGCTATCTTCACAGTCCAATCTTCCAGAGACTATTCTAGAAGTGAAGACAAAGCTCAGAGGGCAACAGGAGGGCTTGTTCACCTTGATGAGCACTGTCACAAAAGAAGTACATGAATGTTTTCTTCTCTTGGTTGGGAAAAAGAAGACTGTGATGAGAGCTGCTGGTGCTGGGTGGGGTCATCAAGTATGGTGCTTAGAATTGCAGGAAGGGTGGGATGTCCATGTCAAAAGTAATCAGTCCAAGCAGGAGGTCACCTGTGTCTCTACTACCTCATCAAGTATTAAAGAGGAGCATTCAGGTTCTCACCACCAAAGTAGGAAGAATTTGGATCTTTTTTTATTATTATTATTCATATGTGCATACAAGGCTTGGGTCATTTCTCCTCCCTGTCCCCACCCCCTCCCTTACCACCCACTCCGCCACCTCCCTCTCCCTCCTACCCCCTCAATACCCAGCAGAAACTATTTTGCCCTTATTTCTAATTTTGTTGTAGAGAGAGTATAAGCCATAATAGGAAGGAACAAGGGTTTTTGCTGGTTGAGATAAGGATAGGTATACAGCGCATTGACTCTCATTGATTTCCTGTGCGTGTGTGTTACCTTCTAGGTTAAGTCTTTTTGATCTCACCTTTTCTCTAGTTCCTGGTCCCCTTTTCCTATTAGCCTAACCTCACTCAGAATGATGTTCTCCAATTCCATCCATTTACCAGAGAATGATAACATTTCGTTCTTCTTCATGGCTGCATATAATTCCATTGTGTATGGACACCATTTTCTTAATCCATTCGTCAATGGTGGGGCATCTTGGCTGTTTCCATAACTTGGCTATTATGAATAGTGCCGCAATAAACATGGGTGTGCAGGTGCCTCTGGAGTAACCTGTGTCACAGTCTTTTGGGTATATCCCCAAGAGTGGTATTGCTGGATCAAATGGTAGATCGATGTCTAGCTTTTTAAGTAGCCTCCAAATTTTTTTCCAGAGTGGTTGTACTAGTCTACATCCCCACCAACAGTGTAAGAGGGTTCCTTTTTCCCTGCATCCTCGCCAACACCTGTTGGTGGTGGTGTTGCTAATGATGGCTATTCTAACAGGGATGAGGTGGAATCTTAGTGTGATTTTAATTTGCATTTCCTTTATTGCTAGAGATGGTGAGCATTTTTTCATGTGTTTTTTGGCCATTTGAATTTCTTCTTTTGAGAAAGTTTTATTTAGTTCACTTGCCCATTTCTTTATTGGTTCATTAGTTTTGGGAGAATTTAGTTTTTTAAGTTCCCTATATATTCTGGTTATCAGTCCTTTGTCTGATGTATAGCTGGCAAATATTTTCTCCCACTCTGTGGGTGTTCTCTTCAGTTTAGAGACCATTTCTTTTGATGAACAGAAGCTTTTTAGCTTTATGAGGTCCCATTTATCTATGCTATCTCTTAGTTGCTGTACTGCTGGGGTTTCGTTGAGAAAGTTCTTACCTATACCTACTAACTCCAGAGTCTTTCCTACTCTTTCCTGTATCAACTTTAGAGTTTGTGGTCTGATATTAAGAACCTTGATCCGTTTTGAGTTAATATTGGTATAGGGTGATATACATGGACTTAGTTTCAGTTTTTTGCAGACTGCTAACCAGTTTTCCCAGCAGTTTTTATTGAAAAGGCTGCTATTTCTCCATCATATATTTTTAGCTCCTTTGTCAAAGACAAGTTGGTTATAGTTGTGTGGCTTCATATCTAGGTCCTCTATTCTCTTCCACTGGTCTTCATGTCTGTTTTTGTGCCAGTACCATGCTGTTTTTATTGTTATTTCTTTGTAATATAGTTTGAAGTCAGGTATTGTGATACCTCCTGCATTGTTCTTTTGACTGAGTATTGCCTTGGATATTCATGGCCTCTTGTGTTTCCATATAAATTTCATGATAGATTTTTCAATCTCTTTAATGAATGTCATTGGAATTTTGATGGGAATTGCATTAAACATGTAGATTACATTTGGGAGTATCGACATTCTTATTATGTTGATTCTACCAATCCATGAGCATGGGAGATCTCTCCACTTTCTATAGTCTTCCTCAATCTCTTTCTTCAGAAGTTTTTAGTTTTCCTTGTACATGTCTTTCACATCTTTTGTTAGGTTTACACCTAGGTATTTGATTTTTTTTTGAGGCTATTGTAAATGGAATTGTTGTCATACATTCTTTTTCAGTTTGCTCATTGTTTGTGTATAGAAATGCTAATGATTTCTCTATGTTGATTTTATATCCTGCTACCTTGCTATAGCTATTGATGATGTCTAGAAGCTTCTGAGTAGAGTTTTTTGGGTCTTTAAGGTATAGGATCATGTCGTCTGCAAATAGGGATATTTTGACAGTTTCTTTACCTATTTGTATTCCTTTTATTCCTTCTTCTTGCCTAATTGCTCTGGCTAGGAATTCCAGTACTATGTTGAATAGGAGTGGAGATAGTGGGCATCCTTGTCTGGTTCCTGATTTTAGAGGGAATCGTTTCAGTTTTTCTCCATTAAGTATAATGCTGGCTGTAGGTTTGTCATATATAGCTTTTATAATGTTGAGGAACTTTCCTTCTATTCCTAGTTTTCTTAGAGCTTTTATCATGAAATGGTGTTGGATCTTATCAGAGGCTTTTTCTGCATCTATTGAGATGATCAAGTGGTTTTTGTTTTTGCTTCTGGTAATGTGGTTTATTACGTTTATTGATTTTCATATGTTGAACCACCCCTGCATCCCTGGGATGAAGTCTACTTGGTCGTGGTGAATGATCTTTTTGATGTGCTGTTGAATTCGGTTTGCCATTATTTTGTTGAGGATTTTTGCGTCAATGTTCATTAAGGAGATTGGCCTATAGTTCTCCTTTTTGGAGGTGTCTTTGCCTGGTTTTGGGATAAGTGTAAAACTGGCTTTATAAAATGTGTTTGGCAGTTTTCCTTCCCTTTCTATTTCATGGAACAGTTTAAGGAGGGTTGGTATAAGTTCTTCTTTAAAGGTCTGATAGAATATCAGCAGAGAATCCATCAGGTCCAGGACTTTTATTTTTAGGGAGACTCTGGATTGCTGCTTCAACTTCAATTTGTGTTATAGATCTATTCAGGTGATTAATTTCCTCTTGGTTCAATTTTGGATGGACATATGTATGTAGAAATCTGTCCATTTCTTTAAGATTTTCAAATGTACTTGAATATAGGTTCTCAAAGTAGTCTCCGATGACTTCCTGGAGTTCCATGGTGTTTGTTGTTATCTCCCCTTTTGCATTCCTGATTCTACTCATTTGGGTTTTTTCCTCTCCTCATTTTAGTCAGATTTGCCAGGGGTCTATCGATCTTGTTTACTTTTTCAAAGAACCAACTTTTTGTTTCATTAATTTTTGTATGGTTTTTTTGGTTTCTATTTTGTTGATTTCAGCTCTTATTTTTATTATTTCTCACCTTCTATTTGTTTTGGGATTTGCTTGTTCTTGTTTTTCTAGGAGTTTGAGATGTATCATTAGGTCATTGATTTGGGATCTTTCAGTCTTTTTAATATATGCACTCATGGCTATAAACTTTCCTCTCAGGACTGCCTTAGCTGTGTCCCATAGGTTCCGGTAGGTTGTGTTTTCATTTTCATTGACTTCCAGGAACTTTTTAATTTCCTCTTTTATTTCATCGATGATCCATTCTTCATTAAGTAATGAGTTATGTAGTTTCCTGCTGTTTGCATGTTTTTTGTCTTTACTTTTGTTGTTGAGTTCTACTTTTACTGCATTGTGATCAGATAGTATGCACAGTATAATTTCTATTTTCTTATATTTGCTGAGACTTGCTTTGTGCCCTAGGATATGATCTATTTTGGAGAAGGTTCCATGGGCTGCTGAGAAGAATGTATATTGTGTAGAAGTTGGATGAAATGTTCTGTAGACATCAACTAGGTCCATTTGATCTATTGCATATTTTAGATCTTGGATTTCTTTATTGATTTTTTGTTTGGATGACCTACCTATTGATGATAATGGGGTGTTAAATTCTCCCACAACCACTGTGTTGGCGTTTATGTATGCTTTTAGGTCTTTCAGGGTATGTTTGATGAAATTGGGTGCGTTGACATTGGGTGCATACAGGTTGATAATTATTATTTCCTTTTGGTCTATTTCCCCTTTTATTAGTATGGAATGTCCTTCTTTATCTCATTTGATCAATGTAGGTTTGAAGTCTACTTTGTCAGAGATAAGTATTGCTACTCCTGCCTGTTTTCGGGGGCCATTGGCTTGGTAAATCTTCTTCCAGCCTTTCATCCTTAGCCTATGCTTATTTCTTTCAGTGAGATGGGTCTCCTGTAAGCAACAAATTGTTGGATCTTCCTTTTTAATCCATTTCGTCAAGCAGTGCCTTTTGATGGGTGAATTAAGTCTGCTAACAATAAGCATTAGTACTGATAGGTATGTGGTGATTCCTGTCATTTAGTTGTCTTAGTTGTTTGAAGGTTTGATTGTGTGTACCTAAGTGGAGGTTACTCTCTACTGTCTTGCTTTTTCTTTTCCTGTGGTTTGGTGCTGCCTGTCTTTTCATGGTTAAGTTGGGTTTCACTTTCTGTGTGCAGAATCCCTTGAAGAATCCTTTATAATGGTGGCTTTGTGGTCACATATTGTTTTAGTTTCTGTTTATCATGGAAGACTTTTATTGCTCCATCTATTTTGAATGATAGTTTTGCTGGGTAGAGTATCCTGAGGTTGAAGTTATTTTCATTCACTGCCCAGAAGATCTCGCCCCACACTCTTCTTCCTTTTAATGTTTCTGTTGAGAAGTCTCCTGTGATTTTGATGGGTTTACTTTGTATGTTACTTGTTTTTTCTCTCTTACAGCCTTCAATATTCTTTCCTTAGTTGCTGAACTTGTTGTTTTAATGATGATATGTCATGGGGTAGTTCTATTTTGATCTGGTCTGTTTGGTGTCCTGGAAGCCTCTTGCATCTGTATGGGAATATCTTTCTCTAGATTTGGGAAATTTTCTGTTATTACTTTGTTAAATATATTACACATTCCCTTCACCACTTGCACCTCTTCTCCTTCTTTGATGCCCATGATTATCAAGTTTGCTCTTTTGATGGAGTCGGTGAGTTCTTGCATTTTCTTTTCACAGGTCTTGAGTTGTTTAATTAATAGTTCTTCGGTTTTTCCTTTAATTACCATTTCATCTTCAAGTTCTGAGATTCTGACTTCTGTTTGTTCTATTCTGCTGGGTTGGCATTCCGTTTTGTTTTGCAGTTCCATTTCATTCTTTTTTCTATGGTTACCCATATCCTGGCTGGTTTCCTCTTTAATGTTGTCTATTTTTGTACTGAGTTCATTTATCCGTTTATTCATCGTGTTCTCTCTTTCACTTTGGTGTTTATACAGTGCTTCTACGGTTTCCTTTATTTCTTTTTTTATTTTCTTTTATTATTCATATGTGCATACAAGGCTTGAGTCATTTCTCCCCCCTGCCCCCACCCCCTCCCTTACCACCCACTCCGCCACCTCCCTCTCCCCCCACCCCCTCAATACCCAGCAGAAACTATTTTGCCCTTATTTCTAATTTTGTTGTAGAGAGAGCATAAGCAGTAATAGGAAGGAACAAGGGTTTTTGCTGGTTGAGATAAGGATAGCTAAACAGGGCATTGACTCCCATTGATTTCCTGTGTGTGGGTGTTACCTTCTAGGTTAATTCCTTTTGATCTAACCTTTTCTCTAGTTCCTGTTCCCCTTTTCCTATTGGCCTCAGTTGCTTTTAAGGTATCTGCTTTAGTTTCTCTGCATTAAGAGCAACAAATGCTAGCTAATTTTTTAGGTGTCTTACTTACCCTCACCCCTCCCTTGTGTGCTCTCGATTTTATTATGTGCTCATAGTCCAATCCCCTTGTTGTGTTTGCCCTTGATCTAATGCCCACATATGAGGGAGAACATATGATTTTTGGTCTTTTGGGCCAGGCTAACTTCACTCAGAATGATGTTCTCCAATTCCATCCATTTACCAGAGAATGATAACATTTCGTTCTTCTTCATGGCTGCATAAAATTCCATTGTGTATAGATACCACATTTTCTTAATCCATTCGTCAATGGTGGGGCATCCTGGCTGTTTCCATAACTTGGCTATTGTGAATAGTGCCGCAATAAACATGGGTGTGCAGGTGCCTCTGGAGTAACCTGTGTCACAGTCTTTTGGGTATATCCCAAGAGTGGTATTGCTGGATCAAATGGTAGATCGATGTCTAGCTTTTTAAGTAGCCTCCAAATTTTCTTCCAGAGTGGTTGTACTAGTTTACATTCAAACCAACAGTGTAAGAGGGTTCCTTTTTCCCTGCATCCTCACCAACACCTGTTGGTGGTGGTGTTGCTAATGATGGCTATTCTAACAGGGATGAGGTGGAATCTTAGTGTGATTTTAATTTGCATTTCCTTTATTTTTAGAGATGGTGAGCATTTTTTCATGTGTTTTTTGACCATTTGAATTTCTTCTTTTGAGAAAGTTCTGTTTAGTTCACTTGCCCATTTCTTTATTGGTTCATTAGTTTTGGGAGAATTTAGTTTTTTAAGTTCCCTATATATTCTGGTTATCAGTCCTTTGTCTGATGTATAGCTGGCAAATATTTTCTCCCACTCTGTGGGTATTCTCTTCAGTTTAGAGACCATTTCTTTTGATGAACAGAAGCTTTTTAGCTTTATGAGGTCCCATTTATCTATGCTATCTCTTAGTTGCTGTGCTGTGTCTAAGAAAACTAGGAATAGAAGGAAAATTCCTCAACATTATAAAAGCTATATATGACAAACCTACAGCCAGCATTATACTTAATGGAGCAAAACTGAAACCATTCCCTCTAAAATCAGGAACCAGACAAGGATGCCCACTATCTCCACTCCTATTCAACATAGTACTGGAATTCCTAGCCAGAGCCATTAGGCAAGAAGAAGGAATAAAAGGAATACAAATAGGTAAAGAAACTGTCAAAATATCCCTATTTGCAGACGACATGATCCTATACCTTAAAGACCCAAAAAACTCTACTCAGAAGCTTCTAGACATCATCAATAGCTATAGCAAGGTATCAGGATATAAAATCAACATAAAAAAATCATTAGCATTTCTATACACAAACAATGAGCAAACTGAAAAAGAATGTATGACAACAATTCCATTTACAATAGCCTCAAAAAAAATCAAATACCTAGGTGTAATCCTTTATTTCTTCTTTTGCTTTTTCAAATTCTCTATTTTTGTTGTCTTGGAATTTCTTGAGTGTCTCCTGTACATTTTGGTTGACCCTATCCAGTATCATCTCTATAAAATTCTCATTGAGTATCTGTAGTATGTCTTCTTTTGAATTATTCTTGTGGGCTTCATTGGGTCCTTTGGCATAGTTTATCCTCATTTTGTTGGAGTCTGAATCTGAGTACCTGTTTTCTTCATTCCCCTCTGGTTCCTGTGCTAATTTTTTGCTGTGGGGAAACTGGTTTTCCTGTTTTTTCTGTCTTCCCATCATTGTCTTTGGTGTTGTTACTGTCCCTGTACTGTGTGCAATTAAGTATTTTCTAGCTTGTAATAATAACAGTGGTAATAGTTAGAATGGAAGGGTGAGCTGAGATGGAAAGCAAGAAGTTAAAGAAATGGGAAAAACAAATACACAGACTGGAAGGAGAAAACAGAACAAGGTATCAGACAAGAAGGTTTCAAAGGTGTAAATAGGGAGCTTTAGTGTACTAATTGACAGTAAGCTGAACAGACATTAGAGAGACAGAGAGAGGATTGAAAACCAAAAATAAAAAAAAATAAAGATAAGAATAAAAATAAAAAATAAGTAAATGAAAGAAAAATCTATATATAAAAATGTATTAAAATAAAATGAAAAAATAGAAAATTTTAAAAAACCAAAAAACCAAAAGACCTCCAAGTTCAAATGCAATGAAGTTTCAGTCTTAATAATTTGGGTGTCCGTCTCAGTCTCCAGTCCTGGAGATGGTGCCTCAGATGTTGTTCTGTAGTTGTCTCATCAAAGGGGACGCATAAAGTAGAACAAAACTACACACCCACGCACAAAAAACCCCACCAAGTGTCCCAAGTTCAAATGCAATACAGTTTCAGTAAGTTTTTCAGCTTGCAGGAGCAATTCAGTTGTTCTCTCATCAAAGGTAGGGAGACAAAGAAAAAAAAGAGTTTGGAGACAGTTCTGAGAATGGTATCTGCAGCTGTGGCTTGCCTGCCAGCTGCTGTCAGCCTGCTGTTGCTGGAGGAGTTATTTATGGAGATCTCTGGGGTGAGTTTAGCACTAATCTGGCCCTGCAGGCTTTGTTTACTCAGATTTCTCCTGTGCATGAGCCTCTGCTACAAGCTTTCCCCTTTCCAAGCACACTGGGAAAAGCGACACTGCACCCACATTGTCAGCCCTGCGTGTTTATTTACAGTTCATGTGGGAGGTGGATCTTCCCCCCTCTCCTGTGCAGTTTTCCTCCCACCGCCACTTTCACAAGCTTTCCTGCTCCTGATTACTGGGCAGTGCTGCTGCTCCTGCCAGCCACCATGTTTGTTTACAGTTCACATGCAAAGTGGGTCTTCCCTCCTCTCCTCTGGAGTTTTCCTCCCTCTGCCACTCTCACAAGCTTTCCTGCTCCTTGTTGCTGGGCGCGCACCCCTGCTCCCATCAGAGGCTCTCCAGCCAGGCCAGCTTGTTTATTTATAGTCCCAGGAAGGATTCCCTTCCCCCAATCTTCGGCACTCAGTGCTCCCCACCCTCTTTCCCTCGTGTCTTTATTGTTCTTATTGCTTATTAGTCAGTTTCTCTTTTTTTCCCCGGGTGACGTTGGTCTGTCCAGGGGGCTATGCTGCTCTGGCCCAGGCTTGTCTGTGGGAGTACTGCATACCACGAAACTCACCTGGTCCACGTCTTCCCAAGCCATCTGGGCACCAGTGACTGGTGGCCCAGGGGCCCTCCTGGTTTCTCCATTTAACATGAAGTGGAGATTCTCTGCGCCAGCTGGAGGTGTGGAGGAGTCAAAGTTATGCCTGTTCTCAGTGATTATGCCTGCAAAGTGTGTCTCCAGCGTCTCTCCAAGATTTCACTATAGGAGACTCGCTTTCTGCTTCCTCCCTCTAGCTGCCATCTTGGAATCCCGAATTTGGATCTTAAACATTGTTTTTAACACATCCTTGATAAGAATGAGAGGGTCTCAAGGAGTTACAGGACTTCCTCAAGCTTCATGGCCTCCATGAATCATGTGCTGTCAGTACTACTCAAGACCCAGATTTGTTACCTACGTGGACGACTGGTGAGGAAGATGGTAGAACTTAGAATTTGGTTTCTGGAGAGGAAACTAGGGCACAGAAGACAAAGGCCACATTTGCAAAAGAACAGAAACAGATTCTAGGGATCCTTGGAGAACATTCAGGGCAACATGATCACTATGAAGGTGTGTAGATTCAAGATATGTTTGTAGTGGGTAAGGGTACATAGACTCAACCAGAAGAAACAGGACTGGTGGGAGCAAGGCACATGGGCCAGGTCCTTGATTGGTGGACTTCTCATTGTGAAAGATCAAGATCAAATTCATTCCCAGTTCAAGGCCCCCAGATAATAGGAAATGATTTATGAATTTACCTGAACCAAAAATCCAGGCAACTGCTTCACATGATGGATGTGAGGCATGAATGTCTAAAATTGTCCCTTCTTGGCTGACTCCTTGAAGGAGGATGACTTGGTCCTGGCTAGCATGACTATGATTAATTGATGCAGAACTAAGTAGGCAGAGCAAAGACAAATCTTGCCAAGTTTTCCTCATGTGTTATGCAGCTCCAGTGGGTTCCCATTGGAGTCTACAAATGTCAGGATCATGGATATGGGATGCCCGTGTTTCCTTTTCCCTTTTCTGATGTTTTCTGTGCAACAATCCTAGTTAACACCTACTGGCACAGTGGCAGAACTGCCATCATGAAGAAACTTCTTGCCTGGTAGTTCTACAATTTCTACTTGACTTTGACCTATAATTTTTAGGAGATTTCTATTGAGCACTGCTGATACCCCCTTTGTTCTTTCCCTACCAGTATGGATTTGGGGATGTTTGCTCAATGATCTTAGGAACAAGGCACAGTAACTTGGCACAGAAGGTAAAACTGGATTCAAGAGCTTGCATATACCTTGCCTGGATATCAGTCTTGAATTTCCATTTTGCCAACCAGAGCAGCCTAACTTGAGCTCCATCTTTGGCCCAATAAGTGGGAGACCAGTTCAGCTGAAGCTCCTGACTGATCAACCTTGTTCTGCCAGAGCATGGGCTGGAATCCTTCCACATGATCTCTATCTGAAAGCCCTAGATGCATAGGCTATCAGAAGGAGACAGAGGCTCCCATGGCATCCAGCCAAACCTTCTTTATTTTTTCTGTTTTTGTTTTCTTTATTTATTTTTTCAGTAGTACTGGGTTTTGATCTCAGGGCTTCATGCTGGCTAGGTAGATGCTCTACCACTTGAGACACTCAGCCAGCCCTTTTTTGTGTTGGGGATTTTGAGATAGGATCTTGTGAACTATTTGCTCAGGCTGGCTTTGAATGACAATCTTCAGAATCTCTGCCTCCTGAGTAGCTAGGATTACAGGCAGGAGCCATCTGCACCCAGTATCTCTAAGCCCCCTTTCCACAGCACATGGTGGCTGCCCTCTCTGTAGCTCTCAGAGGAACCTCCTGGCTGGGGTCCAAGTATCCTGCTGGTTACCTTCCATACTGATGTTTGTAGGCTGATTCCTGGGTGAGTGAGCAGGATGAGGATGCAGTGGAGAGTGGGTACTTCCTTTGTCCTTTCCACTCTGTGTGAATGGAATTTCCTTTTACAATTTTTTGAGGGAGGGGGTTAGGCAGTACTGCGGGGGTGAACTTGGTTCCTGGTGCTTGTTAGGCAGGCACTCTACAACTTGAGTCACTCTGCCAGCTCTGCAAATGGCATTTCCAACTAAGTCTCATGTTCAAATTACTCAGTGGGTTGATGGACACAAAAGAGGCTTCACCTGTGTAGCATTTCACTGTTTTAGACATATGTTTCCATTTATGTTTGGAATATACCAGCCTTTGTTCAGAACACAAGAACTAGGTTAGAACCATCATAAGCCCTTCTCTCGTACCCCCATGCTGGCCTCCAGGAGATGTGCACTCTGTGCCTGTCAAAAGGTAATAAAAACTAGTCAGACAGTTTAAGAGTGTAGTGAAGGCAGGCACTAAGCAGGGTCTCCTCGAATGTACTCAGCTACTGAAGAGCAAATTAGAGTGTGCTGAGATCTTATGGGAGCATGGGAAGGATGTGGAATTCCGCATAGGAATCAGAATGAAGGCCTCCTCTCTAGGGAAAGCCTGTGCCAAAGCCCCAGGGTATAAAGGCTGGGGTCTGCCCTGTCAGCTGGGGAATAGTTATACTCAGATCTGATAAAGTAGACTTCAACAAAATTTAGTCAGAAAAGACAGAGAAAGTCACTTCTTATTAATAAGGGGAACAGTCCATCAAGAGGAATTAGCAATTGTTAACATATATGCTCCTAATGTCAGTACACCCAAATTCTTTAAACAAACATTACTTGGCTTAAAGTACAGATAGACCCCAACATAATGATAGTGGAATACATTAATACCCCCTACCACAAATAGGTAGGTCATCTTGACAAAAAAATCAATAATCAGAATTAATAAGGGGAAATCAAAAAGTTCCTATAATCTAATGAAAATGAAAACACAACCTACCAAAGCCTATGGGACATGGCAAAGGCAATGCTAAGAGGAGAATGCATAGCTGTGAGCGCCTACATCCAAGAAAAGAGAGATCACAAATAAATAGTCTAATGATACACCTCAAGCTTCTAGCAAAACAAGAACAAGAAAAATCCAAAACTAGCAGAGAGAAAGAAATAATAAAATTAGGCATAAATTAAATGCAAACACCAAATATGTGTGTGTCGTGTGTGTGTATACAAAGTGTTGTGTGTGTGTATACAAAGAATCAATGAAACATAAAGTTGGTTCTACAAAAAGATAATTAAAGATTAATAAATCCTTAGCTAATCTTACTGGAAGGTGGAGGGAAACAAGTCAAATTAATGAAATTAGAGTTGAAAATGGGGATATTGCAACAAATACCAATGAAATCCAGATATTGTTAGAGAATACTTTGAAAATCTATATCCAAATAAACTGGAAAATTTAGAAGAAATGGATAATTTTCTAGAAGCATAAAAAATTGAACAAAGCGGCTATAAACCACTTAAGCAATGAAATTGAAGCATAGTAGTCTCCAAAAAAAAAGAAAAGCCAAGGACCTGATGGCTTCACTGCCAAATTCTACCAAACCTTTAAAGAAGAACTAACACCAATTCTACTCAAATTTTTCCATGAACCAGAAAGAGAAGGAACACTACACCAAACTCATTCTATGAAGCCAATATTACACTTATTAAATAACCAGACAAGAACACAATAAAAAAGAATTATAGACCAATCTTTTTAATGAACATAAATGCAAAAAATCTCAATAAAATACTTATAAACCAAATTTAACAGCACATCAAAAAGATCATACACCATGATCACGTTGGTTTTATTCCAGGGATGCAAGCGAGGATGGGTCAACATATTCAAACCAATAAATGTAAAACAGCATATAAGTGGACTCAAGAACAAAAATCATATGATCATCTAACAGATACAGAAAAAGCCTTTGACAAAATTCAACATCATTTCATGATAAAAGCCCTGAAGAAACTAGTAAATGGATGAAAATACCTCAACATAATAAAGGGCTTATAGGATAAACCTACAACCAACACCATACTAAATGGGGAGAAACTGAAACCATTTTCTTTAAAGTCAGGAACAAGACAAGGTTTCTTGTATCTTCCCACTCTTATTTAACATATTACTGGAATTTCTAGCCAGAGAAATAAGGCAAGAGAAAGACATAAAAGGGATGCAAATAGGGAAGAAAAAGTCAAATTATCTTTATTTGCCTATGATATAATTTTGTACATAAAATACCCTAAATATTCCACCAAAAACTCCTATATGTAGTAGACACTTTCAAAAATGTAGTGGGATATGAAATCAACATATAAAAATCAGTAACTTTTCTGTATAGCAACAATGAACAGGCATAGAAAGAAATCAGGAAAATGATCCCATTCATAATAACCTCAAAAATATATACTTAGGAATACACCTAACCAAGGAGAGAAGGAACTCTACAAAAAAAACCCTACAAAACCTTGAAGAAAGAAATTGAAGAAGACACCAGAAGATAGAAAGACCTCCCATGATCACAGATTAGCAGAATTAATATCAGGAAAGTGGCTATAATACTGAAAGCAATCTACTGAGTGATTCAATGCAATGCCCGTCAAAATTCCAATGCCATTCTTTGCAGAAGTAGAAAAAAATCAATCCTAAAACTAATATGGAAGAATAAAAGACCCCAAATAACAAAAGTAAACCTGAGCAAAAAGAACAATACTGGAAATATCATAATACCAGACTTCAAATTATACTACACAGACATAGTAACAAAAACAGCAGGTACTGGCACAAAAACAGACATGAAGAACAATGGGATAGAATAAAAAGACCCAGACATGTAAAGCACACAGATATAGCCATCTGATCTTTGACAGAGGAATCAAAACATATACTTGAGAAAAGACAGCCTCTTCAAAAATGGTACTAGGAAAAGTGGTTATCTACATGAAAAGGATTAAAACTGGGAACCTATTTCTCACTCTGTACAAAAATCAACTGCAAATGGAACACAGACCTTAAGGTAATAAGGCCTGAAACTTTAACAGTACTACAGGAAAAAATAGGGAGAACTCTGAAAAAAAAAAGGCATAGGTAATTATTTTCTGAACAGAACATCAATTGCCCAGGAAACAAGAGCAAGAATTGACAAATGGAACTGCATCAAATTGAAAAGTTTATATATTTGTATATTGTAATAAACAGTTATATTTATATAACTGTATATTGAAATAAACAGTTACTACAATCAAGAGACAACCCACAGAATGAGAAAAAATCTGTGCCAGCTATCAACAGATAAAGGATTAATATTCAGAATATACAAAGAGCTCAAAAACTGAAACAGGAAAAGAGCAAACAATCCAATTAATAAATGGGCAAATGAACAGACAGTTCTCAGAAGAAGAAATTTAAATGGCTAATAAATACATGAAGAAATGTTCAATATCCCTGACCATAAAGGAGATGCAAATCAAAACGACACTATGATTCCATCTTGCCCCAGTCAGAATGGCAAGCTGCAAAAAAACAAACAATAAACGCTAGCAAGAATTTGGGAGAAAAGGAACCCTCATATAAGTGTTGGTGCACAGATTATGGAAAATTTTAGAGAAGGTCTAAGTGGAGAGACAGAAGCTTGGGGACAGAGGGAGAAAATTGCTTGATTAATTTCAACAACTTATTTCAGGAATTTTATCTTGACCCTTCAGTGGCTCCAAAATTTCTGCAAAGGATGTTATTTCTCACGGCTATCTGGTTGGAAGACAAGTTGAAGGTCATGTTTCAATCTGATCTGTTCCACATTGTATGTAAAAGTGAAAAAGATTCAGTAGCTCATATCAAGACATGGAAGGGCTCCTTCCTGATGGACATAAACTTTGGGAGAGGGCACAAGTTCCCTTGATACACACAATAGACCCACAGCACTACAGACTCACACCAGTTTCCATGTGATTCTCCTCCCTAAGCACAACCTTTGATGCATTGAGCAGCTTCCTCCCACCAACTACCCACTGAGTACCCCGACTCCTCACCCAAACTATGCCTCATAAGTCAAAATTGATGTGTGTTGACAAAACTGGGGAAGAAGGTGGCTGCCATTTAGTAAGTGGTCTTGTCAATGCTGGCAGATGCTTGCTCTTTCCAGACAAAGTTCCAGCATAAGGGCAGCCTTCTTCCATCTCCAAAGTCACCAGTGTAGTGTAGCATCCTTGACATTCTCTCTCCTCTTTCTCTCTCTCTCTCTCTCTCTCAATCTCTCTTTCTCTCTCTCCTAACTCCCCCACCCCATATTAAGATTGTTAACAGTTATATTTCATAATACACAGGAACTAAACAGAAAAGAACCATAATGGAGAACTTCCAATTCACTAGAAAATGATCTCAATTCCACAAGCACCAATGATGATTTAAAAAAAAAAAGAAAGAAAGAAATAATAGAAATCATGATCGAAAGAAAAGAAAGCAAATAAGCTGCATCTGGATTAAAACAAAATGAACAAGAAAGATTATTTGTGAATAGATGGATGAAATAAATCTCAGGAACTAGAAGAGGTGCCATCCTAGGATGTTTTAGAAAATGCAACAAGGCAGAGGGCTTGGGATATGGCTCAAGTGGTAGAAAATGCAACAAGGCAGAAAATGAAAGAATTACTGTAATCTTCAGAAAAGAAGAAATAGAGCATCTTTTTGGTTATTGCTCACTGGAGAACCAAGGGACTCTGGTGAAAAGTCTTCTTAGTCAAGAGAACCCACCTGAATTACCTGAACAGGTAGTATCATACTGCCTGTTCTTCTTTATGGGACAGCCCTACCTAAATTTATGTTTAGAACAGTATCTGCCACATAGAAGACCCTCCCAATACACTTCTTACCATACTAAATAAATCTCCTATGTAATATAATAAAGCATGATTCATTTGGAGATGTAATAATTCTGAACCTGACTGAGCCCTAAATTATATCAATGCCTCAAAACAGAACAAAGGCTGACAGAATCAACAAGACATGGCCTCAGATGACAGCTGGCATCTTTGCATGCACCCGTCATAGTTAAGTCAGAGAGTTTGTGTACCCAAGTCAGGAAGGGCTGGAAGAGTCATGGCACACTGGTAGCAATGCCTGTGGAATTGCTGCCTAGCCCCACGTGGTTTGAGGAACAGGGACCAATTCCTCAGAAGACATAAGCCCAGAATTGGGAAGTGATTGCACATGGAAGAAATCCTCCTGGGCAAGGGAAATGGAGGAAGGTGGAGGAAGAACAAAGCCCAGCCTCCAGGTCTTCAGCAGAAGGAGGAGGAAAACCCAAAGCCTCAGTAGGTACAGAAACTACAGATGCAGAAGGGAAGAGAGGAGGTACCAGTATGTGGAAATGCCAGTGTGTGGGTTGTTCTGTCCTTCCTTTTGTCCTCTGGATGGGGCAGGAGGCAAGCTGGGGGCATCTGGCTCCTTGTCTCCTATTACCTTCCCATAGCCAGCCTTTGCTCCTATTACCTTCCCATTTCACTTACATTTCTATTCCTCTCTTCCTTTATTTACTTTCCTGCATTCCTCCCACTTCCCTCTGTTGGCCTTAGTGTGTAAATGAGAAAGATGTCCACCATTATATAGCACTTTACTTCTTGCTTTACTTCTTGCTTTTGTTTTTGTGTGGTGGTAGAAATCAAACTTAGTGTCTTATACATGTAAGCAAGGGCTCTACCACTGAGCTGCACCCCAGTAGTCTGAATAACATATGCTACTTATGGATTCTTTCTATCTCTCTCTTTCTCTCTGTCTCTGTTCCTCTGTCTGACTCTGTTCCCCTCCCCTTACAGACACACACACACACACACACACACACACACACACACACACACAACACAGACAAGGTCTTTTGTGGAGCTGGAGAAGATGCATCTTGGTACATATGTCACATGTGCATGTTTACTGATTCTGTGATTTTCTGGAATTTGTCCCAAGCCAGAACTTGGGTATGATCAAGGATGCACAGAATGATCATTGTACCATTGATAATAATAGCAAATTATTCGAATGACCCGTGTTCAGAACAGGGGCTAAATCAATCAATTATTGGACATTATTCAGGCATCACAGGTGGAAAAGGTCCTCTTTATATGACGGAGTGGGGTGGAAGTGGGGCAGATGACAAACTAGTGAGCAATAAATAAGATAATATCTGATTTTCCTAAGTGCTACTGGAATGCAAAATGGGGTAGTGGCTAGATATTGATTGACAAGGATAGGTAGGAGGTAAATTTGTTCTAAGTACACTGTACACATGTATGGAATGACCACAATGAAACCCTCACATATTGATTTACACTAATTCAAAATATAATAAAAAGTAAATAAACATACAAAAGAGTTACTCCTACCTGCTGAAAAAACATTTGATATAGTAGGTTAAATAAAACATATTTCAATTATTCACATGTTTCTTTTTTTAACATCTACTAGAAAATTTAAAATTACACATTGGTTTGTGTTGTAACTATACCCAGCAGCTGCTCCAAAGTCAGTCCCAGGACTCAGTCACTCTATTCCATCTCCAGGCCCTAGGTGGTCTGGTCCATGGAAGTCCTTGAAAGGTCTGATTAACAACTGTGAGGGTGAATGGTGAAAAAAGAACCCCTCATCTTTTCCCAAATGAAGGTTAAATTCACTTACCTTTGGCAAAGAAGTTCCCTAGAAAAGGGCAAGGAAGATCTTCCCAGAACTTCAGAAACAGCATGCCTGCTCCTGGGATTCCCAGACCTTGACCCAGGGGCTCACAGATACCCCTGACCTCCAAGGATCTCAGAAAGTTAAAACTGACTGACCCTTTTCCCCTTTTCTGAAGAAAGAGAGCTCAGAAGTTGCAGAGCTTTCAGGGCCCAAAATGTGGTTACTGACACCTTTGTGACACCAGGATGACACAAAGCTTGGGTCACTGAGGAGGGGCAGGACCCCTGGGTAGGATTAGAGCTGGGGACTCTGGATCTGGGTAAGTAGGGAGAATAAGGGGAAATACAAGAGAAGGGCAGTACAGTGTGGAGGAGTTCCCCTAGAGTGGAGGACAAAGTGAAGGAGGAAGGGCCAGCACTGAGGGGAGACCCTGAGTGGAGTGGAAAGGAGAGGAGAAAACAGAGAGCACAGTGAATGTTCTAGGAAAAGGAAGAACCCAGGTTGGGTGGAGAGGGACTGGCCTGACATGGCCTGCAGAATAAAAAGGCACCAAAGTCAGGCTCCTGGACTCTAAATCCAGACCACACTGACCTGCTGTGCCTCCAGCTCTAGCTCCAGATCTGCGTCCCAGCAGACCATGACCATGACACTACGCATCCTGCTGCTCCTGCTGGCCACTTGGGCAGTGGCCCTGTACATGAACCCCGCAGCCAGCACGAACCCCGGTAACATCCTGGACAGCCAGCAGAACTCCATCTTGAAAAGCCTGGAGTTGCAGCGCATGGTACGCTACGCCTTGAAGGTTTACAACCAGGAGAACAACACCACATACCGGAGCCGCCTGCTGCAGGTAGTGCATGTCCGCCAGCAGGTGCGTGGTCACCCTGGTGCCTGAATCAGGGCGGGTTTGTCCCTTAGAGGTGCTGCCCACTTCCCCAGTCCCACCCTTGTGCCCCTCGCTGCTCCCAGGTGCAGCAGCAGAATACTCTGGTGGTGCTTCGCAGCCCTGGCCTTGACTAGACTTCCCCTGATTCTCACTCAAATCCTGTACTTGGCATTTCTGGGCATTGCTAGGTGTGTTCTTAATTTCACTCTGCCTGGCCTGGCACCACAAGGGGGCACCTGTTTCCTTAGATCTGTTTCCCAGTCCCAGCTTGCCAGAGTTGTCTCTTCTCTCCTTACTGTCTTGCTCACACTGGCCTGGGTTGCAGTGTGAGCTGTCAACTAAATGACCAGCAGAGAAGGAAAACCAGACCCCCACCCTAGGCTGCCTTCATTAAATGATCTTTTAACAACTTTTCTCTTTCAATCCTTATTCTGACACAAGTTCAGGTTTACAGAGCACCTGCAGCAGTGGTTGACAGCATCCCTTAGCTCCTTCACCCCATCACTCTGGTGTTACCATATAGCCATGGTTGCTAGTTCTCCTCTCTCCCCACATGCATGTGTATCTATGTCTATGTGTTTATGAGCATTCATTTTTCTGAACCTCTTGAGAGTAAATACTTTTGTGTACATTTCTTACAAACAAGAGCATTCTCTACACACCCAAGATTCTGGTTTGAAAATCAGGAGTAAGCATGGGCACACGCAGTTCCCTCATACTCAATGGATTTGCTGATATTCACTGAAGGAACTGGTTGTAGACTGCAGTCATTGCCCCTAGTTTGTAGTCACTGCCCCTCTCCTCAGTGTCCTTCCATCGGGAGTAGCTTCTGCTGTTTTCATGATCTTGGCATTTGGTAGAGTACAGCCAGCTGTGAAGTCAGGTGCCACATAACTAGATATCAGTCAGGAATGAACTCCATGTGTGAAGGGGCTCCCATAAGACAATGTTGCCTACTGACATTGTAGTCAGTTTATGTCCTCTATAACAGTCACCCCATGAAATACCATAATGACACATTTCTCAGAACCTGTCCCCATCCTTAAATGACACCATGACTGTGTAGAGTGTTGCTCATTCTGGGTGGATGTGGTATTTCCTCAAGTTGGACACAGGTCATGGAGCAAGTCCCCTCCAAACCTCCTCAAAGCAGGAGCCACCAGCCTATACTAAAGAGCCTTGGTCCCTCTGCACAGCTGCCTAGGAGTATTCCCTGGGAGCAACTACCAGGGGTTAGTGTCCCCCCCACCCTGAGTTGAGCACACCATGGCCTGTGGTCCTGGGCACTTGAGTACCTGTTGGGGTAGAGAGGAACTCCTTAAACTCTGCCTGCTTCTACCAGCCAGTGTGAAGTTAGCCCCCACTAGATAAATGAGTAGTGGCCAGAAGAAGGGGTCTAGAGGGAGCATGAAGGGCTCCTAGGCCCCAGGCTTGACCCTGAAGGAGTTCTGGAATTTAGAACAGATCTGAAGATCAGAACATAACAATACAACAGTCACAAAACTGTCTACATAGTTCACTAATGTAGAGCTCTCCAGCCCCCAACCTTTGGCGGTACTGGATTGAACAGAGGGCCTCAAATATGCAAAGCAAGCATTCTACCACTTAAGCCATGCCTCAGCCCTTTGTTTTTATTTTGGTTCTGAGATGGAGTCTCCCTAACTTTGTCCAGGTTTGTTTTGTACCCTTGATTCTCCTGGCTCTGCCTCCTAAGTAATTGTGATAACAGAAGTACACCACCTCACCCAGCTGTAAAAAGCTCCTTTCTGCCTCTTCAAAGTTCACATTAATCAAGACCTGCTCCATTTCTCCTGATGCAGCCATCAGCTGTCATAGTCCTCCTTGAACATGCCTTGAACTTCCTGTATGCCTTGGTCCTTGCTGGCCCATGTACCTCCTAAGTGTGACACTAACTTGGAGAGAAGAATAGGGTGTTATAGACCATTGGGCTTGTTACCTTCATTTTACAGATATAAAAAACAATGCCAGAAGGCTTCCAGGCCTTGTCCCATGTCTAGAGCCCTGGCCCTATTCCTTACCCTGTGCTTGTCCACAGTTCTAACAAGCCAGGTCTTGGATGCCCTCTGCAGAGAAAAGGTTAGAGTCTAATTCTTTAATCACACTGAAGACACACACATGTATGTGACACACTTGAGAAATAGTCCCATCAGCAATCACATTGAAGAAGGGATCATTTGAGGGGCAGCAGACTTCCTTACTGTCCTAAAACACCTGTGTTTGTAAAGCACCCCACATCCTGCTATGGAATGAGGGATTAGTAAGTCTGGGTAAATGGAGGGAAAGGGTTCTCTGTTGGCTGCATGCTGGGGACTGGAGTTTAGCTGGAGTTTAATCATTAGCCTTCCTACAATGGGCCAGTGTCCCTGACTCTGAGCCACAAGCAGCAGAATTTAGTAGTTTTATGCTGGGGCCCAGAGCCTTGTCTTTGTGCTCAGACCAGCCCTGCTCTCCTGGAACAGGGAGCTATTTATCTGCCTCCATCCTGGTGGCTACCTGAACAGCACCTTCCTTCCTGAGTCCAGTGCAGGGTGTTAGTCCCTGGCTTCTGCCTTCTATTTTTCTGCTTCTCTTCTTATTGGTAGCAGGAGACACTTTGTCAGAGTTTCTCAGACAAAAATAAGTTACAATGGTACCTACAGCCAGCTCTTTTGAAGGAGTAGCTCTGTGTGCCACAGGTGATAGTTCTCTCAGCTCAGGAATACAGACATGAACCCGAGACAAACATATTAACTCTGTGATGTAAAGTAACTGCATGCATGTGAACTTGACCACAGTGTTGTAAGTGAATCCTGTTCTTTTCATTCTAGATTATTACTGGAGTCACCTACTACTTAGATTTGGAGCTAGGCACAACCACATGTCCCAAGTCCCAGGCGCTTCTGTCCGACTTGTCTGATGACTGTCCCCTCAATAAGCAGCCAAATCAGAAGAAGGTATGGGCCTGATGTAAGCCATGGGCCAGTCATTCATCAAAGGGATTTGTGAGCCTGTGTGCTTACATGTTTACATAAGGAGAGTAAATGTGCAAGTGTTTGGGTACATGTGGACAGGTATGTGTGTGCATTTGTGTGTGTGTTTGGGGAGGTGAACGTGTATGTAGAATGTGATGGGACATAAATAAATACACATGAAAAACTTCCCTACTTTGGGGTGCTGCCTGCTGGACTGGGGAAGGTAACTGCATGGTGTTGGGAGGGTTCCTGAGAGGGAGAAGAGGTCCTGTTTAATCCAGGTCTTAGCCACCTTCCTAGAGGCACACTGAGCAGATTAGAGGCCTGTAAGACGCCAAAACACTGTGGTTCTCTCATTGCCCCACTGCTAGCCTCTCCCTTGAAGGGGCTGGTTTTAGTGCTACCATGGCTCTGGGAAGAGCAGCACTCCCCTGTCACCTTTCCCCATCCACCCTTATAAGGGTATTTCCCAAAGCCCTGCTTCTTGCTTCTGTGTCCCTCTTAGTGTTAGCCCAAATGCTGGAAGGTAGGAAGCTTGGAGATGATGAGTTTACTTCACTGCCTGCCCCTCTAGGGCTTCTGCAGCCTGGCACAGAGCTCCTTAAGGGTTATGCTGAGCAGGAGGACACAGAATCCCCTTAGCCAGGGAGGGGGAATACAGGCTACTTGCTGGACTTGGAGCAATGAAAGGCGTGGTGAGCAGACACTGTATAGTTGGACTGAGTGTCCTGGGACTCAGGATGGTAGGGACCAAGAGTCTCATATCCATCATTCCATACCCCCACTCTGGTATCTCATAGCTGGGTGCCATTTCTTTTCATTGTAGCACACGCTGACTGTCCTCTCTTATCCCTTTTGCAGACAGAACTCTGCTCCTTCGAGATCTATACCATTCCTTGGCAGAAGAAGATATCTATGACAAAATATAACTGTCACAGTGTCTGAGGATCTGCGCCAGGTTGGGCCACACTGATCACCCCTTATCCTGCAATCCACTAAGACTTATATGAGAGCCCTGGCCCTGCAGGAAGTCTCCTTAGTGTGCCAGAGCCAGGAGACCAGTAAAGGAGGATGCTCCAGGCAGGTGTGAACACCTTCATGACTCTCCCCTGTTCCTTACTTCTCCTTGCTTTTCAAATACACTGCTGTGAGGCACACATGGATGCTTCTACTCTGCTTAATAAAAGTGTCATCAACAATTTCTGCATTGTTTGATGTCTCAAGATAAATGGAGTAGGGGTTGGAGCATACAGAAGTTGTGAGTTCATACTATGCATGCACTTCAGGACAAGTGCTATCTGCAGCCTTTTAAGATATCTGGGTCTCAGAGCACATAGGGAACAGAGAGGGACTGGGAACCCAGGTGTCCTGCTAATAGACAAGGGAGACTAGGGACCTGGGCTGCCAACTGAGAAGTTTGGGTGCTGCTTTGAAAAGGAATCATGCATCGAAGAGGGCCTGGAGAGTGCCCATGCCTGGAACTGGACTCACCCATATGTGCAGAGGTGATCAAACTGCAGAAACTGCCTTTCATTCCTCAGAGTCCTCAGAAACTCCATAAATGATGACTTATGCCTCCTTCACCCACAAAACATTATGCACCTGCATGACACAGAGACTGAAAGTATATTCATGTGTAACTTTTGGGGAAAATAACACAGAATGAAGGCAGCACCTCCTCCCACGTACCTTGCACAGCTGGGTACTGCAGAGATTTTCTAGGTGGATGCTCCTAGCCCTTCTCTGCCCTTGAATATAAACCAGCTCCTTGTGAGCAGCTTCACAGGTGGGATGTAGCATTAAAGCTCAGACATTTTTATAAGGTGGGCTTTCTTCTATTTCCAAGGAGGACATTTTAATAACAATACTGGTATAGTTGCATAGCCCAGGTATGTCTTAGTGACTCAGAGCAGGGAGACCACAGTCCTTTGTGCTCACAGCCCTTTCCCCCGTCCTTCCACCTGTCACTTGGGGCAGAGGAGAGAAGCCCTCCTGGCCCAGCTGCTGCAACAGAGATCTCAGATGCCTCCCAGCTCAGAGCGGCATTAGGGAAGATCTCCTGGGGCCATTGCCATGAATACTGAAAGGGAAATGATAAAGGAGACCACCCTCCCCCCAACCAGAGAACACAGGCCTCCTGTGAATGGATATCCATGGTAACTTCCTCACCTGGCCACCAGGTGATGCCACCTTAGCAGGGAGCTCATCTGGGAATGTTTCCTGGAGCACCTCAGGTATGGTGGCCATGGGGGAGGTGGAGCCTGGTTTCCACCTGGCTGAATATTCATGAGAGCTCAGGAGAAGCTATGTGGCCTCTCCTGACCCTGCTTTGGAGGTTGCCCTCTCACATACTCTGTGGTCCTCTGTGATTTGGGCTGAGGCAGTCACAGGCCAACACAGGGTCAAGAAGCAGAGATACAGACCCTGTACGTCAGTGCCAGGATTGCCAAAGAATTCCAGGACCATGTTTTTAAATTACCTCAATATAGAATGACATCAATGAGAAAAAAATCTAAAATTTATTGAATGTTCACCCTGAGCTGGACATTGTAATATATCTATATGGACAATCTTATTTAAAATATATACCTATATCTAACATTTAAATAATGTAAAAGTGAAATGGTACAGACAGAACTTGTCATGGCTGAGCTTCATCCCCAGGACACAAGAGTCACAATGATACTGATATGAGCAGCTTCTGACTCAGCAGACTCACCTAGAGTCCAAGGTCTAGCATCCATAGGTGCCTGCTCCTGAGGTGACCAGGGATGGGACCATCCTGCATCCCTGTGGGCCATGGGCCAGGATCCCACTGGACAGAGGGAGGGAAAGTCACAGACATACAGGGAGAATAAGAATCTGGGATGGCAGCTGCTTGGGTTAAGCAGAGAGCTTTTATCCAAGTAGAAACCCATGAGTACCTCCCAGCAGGGAGGAATGCTTTAGATCACCATGGCTGTGCTTGGCTGCTCTGCCCAGGCCCTGATCCCACACAGGCCAGGATAATTGGCCTGTGTAGGGTAACACCCTACAGGGTTACCACATACTCAGATCTCAGGACATCAGGCCTCCTAGGTAGTTCACTCCTCTCATCCCAAGGACTTTTTATTATTATTATTATTATTATTATAAATTTTTATATATTCATTATATGGGGGAATTAATAGTGACTGTTCAGATTAGAATTATAGTGTACATTATTTACATTGCCCCCATCATCTCTCCTTCTCAGCCTTCTCACCACCTCACTTAAAGCAATTGCAAGAGGTTTTCTAGTTCCATTTTATATAGACATATGAAGTCAATCAACCACACCCTGTCACCTCAATCTCCTTCCTTTTCCCACCCCTCCCTCAGTCATGACCTTCACCACTAATATCTAAGTTGATGTTCAAAGGAGTGTCTCAAAAACTTTTGTTAAATAAAATCAAGGTGAGAGGACTCTGTCTGCAGGGTGGAGAGGAAGTGAGAAACCAGGCAAGAGATTCTCTCCCCTCCTATCTGGGCTTTTACTTTGTAACCCAGTACTCCTGATAAAATTTCAATACTCCAGGTACAACTTCAATCGCTGTCATCCAACTGATGACCCCAAGAAAGATCTGCCAATCTGGGTCTTGCTGAAATCCTGGCTTGTGCAGACTGGAGTATGAGAAGCCTATGAGAACTTGACATAAGCACAGCTATGTCAAATAATCTGCAGACTGGGTTGGCACAGACCCCAGCTGCAGAAGGGGATGAGAGCAAAATGCAGCACAGCTGCTTTTCCTAAAGTGTTTACATCCAGGGAGTAGAGATCACAATTTCCCCCTGTTTCCCTATAACTACGATGTCATGCCCCCCCAAGAACTGTTGTTCTACTTCCTTGTTTGACACTGTATATAATAAACTCACTGGAGGTGGACGATGCTGTTGTGTGTCTCCATCAGAGATCCCAGCCTACCTGACCCCAGCTTTCTGCATGTTTGTCTTTTGTCTTTTCTTAATCTCCTCTCACTCCCAGTTTGGTTTCTAGGACAAGCACTTGCAGGCTGCAAGAGGTGGCGCCCAAACAGGGACCTAACTATGGGGGAATTTGAAGCCTGAGACTAGGAGACATTCTCCAAGAAGCAGGCACGTAATAGAAAATAAGTAAGGTGAGAGAGAGAGTGAATTGAATACAGCCAAGTGTAAAAGCATGAGACAGTACAAGTCTAAGGACAGAGAATTCTATATACAGGCTTTAAAAGCTATGCTAAAGATTAGAGGAAGCAGAGTCAGGTCACTTCAGCTTGTGCAGTTTTTAGATTTTGTACAGGATACTTGCCCATGGTTTTCTGGGGAGGGCACTGTGAATTTAGAAACATGGAACAAGATAGGAAATGGGCAGAGGGTGCAATATACAGCTGAGGGGCCATAATGCATGCCCATTTTTACTTTCAGTTTGTGGTTTATGATTAGAGACTATTTGGAGCTTACTCCCTCACATAAACAAAGATTTTCCTCCTCAGTATCTGAACCAGGATGCAGGACTTACCCCTTACAACCAGTCATACAGGAGTGTAAGAGGCAGTATCCCTTGAAGGAACAAAATGCTGCAGGTGGTAGAGCTGCTGAGCCATCAGCCCCACCTTATAAGGATTAATTTTTGCATAAAACCAAAATTCAGTCCAAAGATGATTCTGACTTTGATTCAGTGTCAGATGAGGAGGGTCATGAGGATGCTCTGGCCCATCAAGTACTGGGAACCATGCATTTTGGGTTACCTTCACAGGTTAAGAGACTTCCTACTCTCGCTAAGAGCTCCCTATAGGCTGCCTTACAGGCAGCTCATAGTCAAGGAGAAGACACAGCTGGTTTTAGGTTTTACCCTGTGCTTGAGAGACTGGATCCTACCAACACTGACATGCAACAAAGCTTTCATGAAAATATTCCATTTGAAACTTTAAAGGAAGTAAAACAAGCCTGTGTAATGTATGGCTCTACAGCCCCATTTACACTGGGAGTATTACAACATGTGGTAGGAGATACTGCTATGCATCCAAATGATTGGACAGGAATGGCTAAAGCATGCCTCTCTCCAGGTGATACTTGCTGTGGAAAACAGGTTTTATAGAGTTATATCAGGATCAGGCAAACCATAATTTGGCCCATGAAGTACATATCACTGCAGATATGCTCATGGGAAGAGGACCTTTTGAAGGTATAGACAATCAATTACAGTATCCCCCTCAAGCTTATCAGTAGATTGCCATCACAAGCACAAGGACATGGCAAGAAATACCCATGAAAGGAGAAAAGACCTTGAAATTAACTAGCATTCTCCAAGGTCCTGATGAGCCTTATCAAGAGTTTGTGGCATGCCTGCTGAAAAATATAGGCAGGACAGTGGTGGATACTAAAGCAGGAAACATACTGCTAACAAGGTCTGTAAGACAGCCCTTAGGCCATAGAGTAAAAGAGATACTCTGCAGGAAATGATAGAATTTGTGCAGCTATTGGGCCAAGTCACATCCAGGGTATAGCTTTAGCTGCTGCCTTAAAGGAAGTGTTCCACCCTGGGGGAAGAAAAAAAGGAGCATGTTTTTCATGTGGAAAAAGAGGGACATTTTTCTAGGTAGTGTTGGAATAAGCCCCAATTATGGCTAGGTATCTCGGGGCCTATCACTGGGCCAGCAACTGGTGCCAGTGCGCCCAGGACTCAACTCCCCAGGATATGCCTTTGGTCAGAGGGAAAAACACTGAGCAAATGAATGTCACTCCAAAACAGATATAGATGGGCAACCTCTTGTAGGACAGGGAAACTTCCAATGTGGCCTGCCCCAGCTCCAGCAAACAGTGGGGGCAAAATCTATGCAGTCTTCTCACAAATACCCACCATTGAAAATCCCTTTCATGCCACCCCAGGAAGCACAAGATTGGACCACGTTTCTGGGTGCAGTACTGCTGCCTATTACACCAAAGATTGCCATAACATTGAAAATACTGTTTTTGCCTCTGCTCAAAGAATAGAGCTTTATGCTGTTGTCATGGTCCTCAGGGACTTTCCACAACAACCTATCAATCTATACAGTGATAGCCACTGTGTGGGAGGTGTTGTATGCCACATTGAAACTTCTTATATCAGCCATACTAGTAGTGAAGAGTTATTTAATCTTTTCTTTCAGTTGTGTAGTCTGGTGCAAACCTGCCTTTATCCTTGTTTTGTGTGCCATTTACACTCACATTCTAATCTCCCTGGCCCACTCACTGACCATAATGTCCAGGCAGAAAACCTAAACTCTGGGTTTGCCTTGGGCTTGCCCATGCAAACTGCCACACCCATGGAGGCTGCCCAACTAAGTCATGCTTTGTACCATCAAACTACTTCAGCTTTGCCTAGGCAATTTCACCTTAACAGGGAACAGGCTTGATAAATCATTAAATCATGTCAGCAGTATGTCATGTTTGCCATAAATGCCTGAGGGGGTTAACCCCCAGGGCCTTCAGCCTGGAATCTTGTGGCATATGGATGTCATTCACATTCCCTCCTTTGGCCAGCAGTGCTATGTTCATGTGTCAGGGGACACTTATTCAGGTTATATCTTTGCCTCCACACAGGCTGGTGAGGTCACTAAGTATGTCATCACTCATCGTTTGGCTGCCTTTGCCTCTATGGGTAAACCCCAACAGTTCAAAACTGACAATGGCCCTGAATATACTTCAACTGCTTTTCAGCAGTTCTGTGAGGCCTATCAGATACATCACATCACCAGTATGCCTTATAATCCTCAAGGGCAGGCCATAGTGGAACATGCACATACCACTCTCAAAATGCAATTAAAAAAATTAAAAGTGGGGGGATGAGGTGCTCCCCCCATCTAGCCAATTACATAAAGCTTTATATACCCTCAATTTTTGAATTGCCCGGAACAGGGTTTAACCCCTGCCGAAAGGCATTGGCAACCACAGGAGCTGACTGTCAGGCCTCAGTTTCTTTGGAAAAATGTGTTGACTGGTAAATGACACGGTCCTAGTCCTGTCCTGATGTGGGGTCAAGGGCATACCTGTGTTTTTCCTGAAGATGCAGAACACCTAGTGTGGGTACCATCATGGTTTGTCAAGCCTCATGGACCCCCTGGTCCCAAAGATGAGGAGGCTGAGACTGGAAGACATGCCCTGGGACAGGAAACCACTGAGGCTGACTCCTCCACTCACCAGCCACCAGTGAGACAGACATGGAACTGCAAGCCACCCACCTGGGGTCAAATCAAGAACATGACGACGATGGTAACCGGTAACCTGGGGATGACTGGTAATCCCACAGCCACACTGCAGGCAGCATTGGTCATAATCACAATACAGATGGGTGTTGTCCAGGGTGATGCCCTGGACTTTCATGCCCAGCCCGCCAATGGTACATCCTATCACTTGGCAGAGTCATCTTAACTAATGATACAGTTCACATGGGTGCTCATTCCCCAGGACATTTGGTGCCTCAATATAGTGACTATAACTTTACAGGAAAGTCTAGTCTCTTACCCATATCTATGTCTTTTAATGGACTTAATGCCACAGAGCCCTATAATGCCACCCATTTGCCTCCCTTACCATGGTGCTCTGTTCATCAGGCAACCTGGAAGTTTGAGGTGGCATGTAGCAGAGAGTGTCTTTTTCATAGTGTTTTTATGTTCAATCTATCAGGAAATGAAGTAATTTCTTGGTCTAAAAATGGTAATATTGAGCCCAATAACACTGGGTTCTGGCATTTGTCAGTCCTGGGGCTGGATGGGAAGACACCCAAAAAGGATTTTTGAAAATTGTCAGCTGCTATCAGCCTGCTCAATCATACAAGTTGATCATTGGCCAATTTGGATAGTGGAGGGACTGAGAAGATTAGCCTAAGGCTTGCGTCCAACACCTCTACACTTTGGTGTAGAGGTTGCCAAGGGATATAGTATTTCTTGTCAAGGGTGCAACCTTACCACCTGCATCTCCAGTCATAACAAGGACAAAGACATCCTGTTCATGGTCCAACCTCCCTATGTCCTAGTGCCTACCAACATTTTAGGAGATTGATACATCAATAGAGGCCTACAAGTAGTTAAGGAAATAAAAGCATTTTTGCTTACAGAAAAGAGGATGTGGGTCTAACTACAGCAGACATTGTGGCCTTTGTTACCATGATAGCCACTGCTGCCACAGCTGCAGTAGCATTGATTCAGGCTGTACAAAATGCTCACTCTGTTAACAATTTGACCACAAATGTTACTTATGCTCTAGAAGCTCAAGTGCAGATTGATGCAGATTTGATGTTTGCCTCGACATACTTGAGGCTGTGGTTATCACACTAGATAGACAATGAATTGGATGCCACAAAATATCAACAAGGGATGTTATGCTGACCTCCACCATGTTTGTGTCATGGCCACACAACATAATGAATCAGAATTTTGCTAAGAAAAAATAAAAGCTCATCTTATGAGCACATGGGAATGAAGCAACGATACTGTAGATTTGTGGCAATTAAGGCAGCAAATATTGGCCATGCAAAAGGCTTATGATAATGTTGTTTCTACAGCTAATATTGCAAAAACTACCCTGGATGAATTCAAGGGTTTCAATTCTTTTAACTTGCTAAAGCACTCCTTCTGGTATTTGGCAGGAATAAGTGTACTATTGTTCATCTGTTTTCTTGTTCTTTCAGTTGGATGATGCATGATGGAAAGACCACTCCTTGGATTGGGGGACAGGCTTCATTGGGAGCATTTAAGAAATAAAAGAAGATGTGGAGAGTGGAGTATGAGAAGCCTATGAGAACTTGACATAAGCACAGCTATGTCAAATAATCTGCAGGCTGGGTTGGCAGAGACCCCAGCTGCAGAAGGGAGCAAGAACAGCTATGCCCAATAATCTGCATGCTGGAATGGGCACAGCTCCCAGCTGCAGAAGGGGGTGAGGGCAAAGTGCAGCACAGCTGCTTTTCCTAAGATATTTACATCCAGAGAGTAGCAAGTGCAGTTTCCCCCTATTTCCTGGTAACTACAATGTCATGCTCCAACAAGAACTGTTGCTCTACTTCCTTGTTTGCCACTGTATATAATAAACTCACTGGAGGTGTACAAGGCTTTTGTGTGTCTCCATCAGAGCACCCAGCCCACCTGACCCCAGATTTCTGCATGTTTGTCTCTTGTCTTTTCTTAATCTCCTGTCGCTTCCTGTTAGGTTTCTAGGATGAGATCAGGCAGACCGCAAGACTGGCTCTCAGCCTTGTGAGCAGGTTAAAATGTTTACCACACCACTGAGTATGAGGGTGACTTTTTACCCAACAGATGTGTCTAGATGTGTTTGGTGTGTGGGTGTGTGTGTGTGTAAACTGAAGAGTTATGCACAGCATTCATAGATCCAGTCTACCTAGCTCTATGACGTGGGCCAGCCTCTTAAACTGTCTGATCCTCAGTTATCTCATATGTAAAGTGGGGATAGTAATACTTCCTTCCTCTTTGGAGTTATAAGAATAAATGTGCTGTTATCTGTAAACATTTTGGTACATAGCATATGTGGTGCATTAAAGTTTTTTACATAACTAAATATTAAGCCATTCAAAATACTCAGATTTTATTTTTATGAGCACCTCATTTTTTTTCAACTATGGTGCTCAGTCAGTTATTTCCTGTGAGATTTCAAAAATCTGTTTCCGAAAGCCATTTTGGTGCTAGGGGAAATCCACATAGCTTTATAGGTCAGATTCTGTGTCTTAGTCCTAAAGCTGCTGCTGGGTTTTGTCCACTTTTCATCCTGCATCACTTCTTCCCTCACTTCCTTACTTTTTCTTTCTTTCAACAACTTGACCTCTGTTTTTCTTTGAAAGCTTGACCTTTTTAAACAACGTTTTCATATGATTTAGATAAGGACATTCTCTTGATTCTCTTTTATCCCTTAAATTTTGTTTCCTGAATGTATTTGTTCTTTCAAATAATTTTTTTTCAGATTCAAAAGGTAGAAGTATTGTGTTTTAAACCAGGACTATGTCACATTTATATTTCAATTTGGAGAAAAATACAACATTTAATATTCTAGCTTTCAATTTGACATGTTCATGGTCTTATCATGTCCCTCCATGGAGTAAACTAACTTTTCATATTGTTTTTCATTTTCCTGTGAACTTTATTCATGGATATGTTACATTCTGATGGGACTGTCTACCCACTGCACCTCATCATGTCTGTCACCAGTTAGTGCTGAGAAGAAAACCAGTGATGTCCCTGCTCTCCTGGCAGCCACCATGGTAGCTCAGTGGCACAGACTGTGAGACGCCTGAGCAGCACAGCCCTGGATGCTGTCATGTGTGGAAAGGAGCTGGCTCATGGCTGTTGGCAGGAGTGACCCGGAACTAGGCACAGCCTCATTCAAACATACAGAGAGAGAAAAGTACCAGCCCTCCCAGGGCACCCTTGAGGAGGAAGGTACAAGAGGTAGAACTGCACTCAGCCTGTTCTTCTCACTCTACTCTGCTTCACTGTCTGAATTCACAGATCAGCACACAAAAAGCTGAGAAGCCATGAGCAAAGGACCAGGCTCTCTTTCAGTCTATCATATCTGTTCCTTCACCCTTGACCTTCGAGTTCTAACTGGGTCTCTTCAGAATCAGGTCATGTGAAGCTTATGTGGCCACATCAGTCACACTCAGAGGTCACTGTCATCAGCTGCCTCTCTGGCCCCCTTGAGACTAGGTAATCTTTAGATATAAAGACTCATCTCCAGCAGGCTGCATGTTGCAGTCATCTGGGGACCACAGCTGCTGTCTGTATCCACCTGTTCCTACTCTAACAAGTGTCTTCCATTGGTTTGGGAGGGACCTTGGTATTCAGGTTTGAAATATTCCCTTACTGTTTCTCCAAAGAACAACTACACTCTAACCAAGCTAGATTCCCTGTCAAGTCTAGTCACTCCTGAAACAGTGAAGGGGTTCTTATGGTCACACCTGCCTCTGGCTTTCAGTGCCAGGTGTCTCCCTAAACCTAAAGCCCATTCCCCACCCCTCTATCTCCAATAAATAACATGAAGTGCACCAGAAACAAGGGAAAATGTCTTTCATCAGAGGGTGTGTTGGGTCAATGGCCTTCAGTGTGGATTCCAGGGAATTTAGCATGTTACTGGAAAGCCTGGCCTCAATTGAGGCCAATTAGCTTGGCCTCAATGCTAATTCACAAATAACAAGAGTGGTGTTTTTGAGCAAAAGAAAATAGGTTTATTATTCATCAGATGAAGAGGAAAACAGAGAGAGTCAACTTCTCAAAACTCTGTCATCCCACTTCTGAGACAAAATGTCTGCTTTTTAAAGGCAAGCTCTGGGTCTCAGCTTGACTGTGTGATTAAACACAGAACAGAGTGACTGCTGGCCTTGGTTCTCCAGGTGTCTGCCACCACATCTCCCAAGCTGTATGTCTTAGCTGACAGATTTACTTCTCTGGTGATCAGAGAAAGATAAGGGGTAGAGGACTACCTGGTTTAATTTGTAAAGGGAGTTAACTTGGACTTTCTAGCATGTAGAAAAAGAGGGAAAGACTGTCAGTTTAATTAACAAAGGAGTAAACTGACCATCATGCAAGTTAGTTACAACCAAACTTTTCCCTTCTTTAGTCCTGGTTCCATTGTCCCCACTGTCAATTTACTTTTTCTATTTCTTTAGAAAAGGGACATCACAGTCATCTAACTGTTTCCTGCCTTTAATTAATTTAGGTCCTAGGCCCAAGAAAGGAGTCAGTGCTCCTTAGCAAAAGCAGAGTTTAAGCCCCAGTTACAAGCAGGCTTCTGTGGGGCAGTAACCCTCACATCTTCAAGGCCAGCACTTGGCATTTCTGTCACTGAAATGCTCTAACATCACTTCCAAAGACAGGTCCCACACAGCCTTCACCTGTTAGTCACTGGCTTTGATCATCTCACTGATCCTTCTTTCCCTTAATGTGTCTCATTTTCCCACTTCATCCCTCCTCTGCATCCCTCAGCAAGTACACTGCCTACCTCTGCGGCAAGAACTTTTCAGCTCCCATAGACTCTCCCACAGTCATCCAGATGGTCAGCTTCCAAGGTCTTCCCACTGAGAAAGTTCTGCTCCTTTTGAGGAACTTTTCATCATGAGCAACAACATTTGGGGGCAGGGGTTACCCAAATCCAGGGTAGCGATGACAGACTAAGGAAAATGCCCACCTTTTGTGGATTGCCACGAGCATGCCATAGTGCTGAGGACTGCACCACTCTGAGGTGTGTGGTGACTTATAGTCACAAGGGCCCTGCCTTCTTATAACAACAACCACTTTCCTGTGGGAATCTGCCCCTCCTCTCCTCTCCCTCCACCTGTGTCCAGGGAAGCAGACTTTTCAGTAGACCAGGGCTGAGCATTGACCTTGGCTCAGCTAGTTGGGGCTGAGCATCATGACTAGCCTGGCATGGCAGCTGAACCAAATCTGGCTTCCCAGGGCTCATGGAGCTTAATAGTGGGACTTTTTTTGGTACCCCTTATCCAAAATGCTTGGTACCATAACTTCCAGAGTTCATGCTTTTTCCAATTTGGGAATATTTGCATAATACATAATGAGATATGCTGTCGTAAGACCCATGTCTAAAGACAAAGTTCATTCATATACACATAGCCTGATGGTAAACTTTATACAATATTCTTAATAATTTTGCACAAAATTCATGTGGTATTTTCCACTTGTGGGGTCATATCAATATGAAAATCAATATGAAATATTTCAGATTTTAGGATTTTGGACTTTTGGATTAGGTTTAGCATGCAACTTGATAAGCTTGCTCTCTCCTTGCTGGGGATGAAGGTGAGAAGATGAGCTCTGGGCCACTTGGAGCTTCAGAGAAATAAGCCAATTTCCAGGTCCTCAGGAATGAATGAAGAGACAGTGAGAAGCAGCCAGTTATATCTTGAGCATTCATGCACCAACAAAGTCTGACCTTAGCCCTTCCTCTGGACATTGTAGTTATAAGAACCCTTCACCCCCCCCTTTCAGGTCAGGGGGGGATTTCAGTACTGTGCTCTTTCCTGTCTTCCCTAATAGAAGGGACACAGAACTCATTATTTGATTCTCCGACCCAAAGTCCCATGGGCATTGTTGGTTTAGAAGTAACACCCAAGGGGCACCTTACAGAAAGTATAAGCCTTGCCCTCTGAACATCAGAGGTAGCAGGCACCTCTTAATAGTGCAAGGGGGACATGTATAGCTGTGGCTGATAAACAGGAACCCATCCTGACTCTTGACATGCTCTAATTGCCTCTATTACATAAGACAGATTAGCTATAATTTTCTTTCTGGTGATATAATTGGGCTCCTCCACCAAGCTATGGTCAAATAATGTGTGGGCATCTCCCTGGGTGCTGAAATCAGCCATCAACCTGGATATGATTTCTTTGCCTTCAAGAGGCCCCTCCCTATACCAACAGTGTTTCCTGGAGTACCCCTTGGGACCTCTGGTGAATGAAATGATTTGTACCTTGGAAATTCTCTAATGGGCAAGAACAACTCACTAGTTAAACCCCATTGAAAGGAAAGAAAACCAACCTGCACAATAAAATAAAATATTTGTAAATCATGTGTCTGATACAGAAGTTATATCCCCACTCCCACTATATAAAGTACTCTTAAAATTCAGTAAAAAATACAAAGCAACCAAAATTCAATTTTAAAAGCTATCCCAATTTTTCAAAAAGACAATCCATGTTTTAACATAACCCAATTTTTTAAATAACCCAATTTAAAATCCTAAAAGATTTCAATAGCTAGTTTTACAACAAAGATATATATGTGACTGATAGCATATATAAAGGTGCTTAACACCATTAGTTGTTAGGAAAAAACACATCAAAACCACATTGAGATATTACTTCATGCCCTAAGCATAGCTATATTTGAAAAGAAAGAAATTAATAAATTGGAACCTCATTTAGGAATCTCAAATGCTGCAATGCTTTGGAAAATAGTTGGACAAGTTCTCCAAAGTTAAACCTACAGCTACCATATGACCTAGCAATTCTACTCATATTTTCATGTCCAAGGTAAATGAAAACATAGGTCTACACAAACTCCTGCACATGAATGGTCATAGCAATGTTTTTCATAATAGCAAAAAAAAGATAAAGCAACAATTCAAGTACCCATAAGCTGATGAATTGATAAACAGGCTGCATAATATACATACAATGAAATATTATCATCAAATTAACAATGACATACTAGCATGTGTTACATGGATGAAGCTTGAAAATACACTAAATGAAAGGAGTCAGCACCACAATTCCACACATTGTGATTGTTCCATTTGCTAAAATGGATAAAACAGGCAAATTTATGATAGATTAGAAGTTGGATGGGGGTTGGTACAGTCAGGTAGGAATGACTACTAATGAGTTGAAGGTTTTTTTGAGTTAATCACAATGTTCTTAAATAAATTATGGAGATATTCTTACAGTAATGAATATTCTAAGAACCAATGAATGGGACACTTTATTTCTTTTTAATTTTTATGAATTCTATGTTTTAAATGGATGATTTCATGATGTGGTTGAATTATCTCAGTAAAACTGTATTTTTCCTTTTATATCAATGCACATTAATTGTACAAAATAGTGGTTTTCAGGATGAAATTTTCATACTGCTAAGATACTTTGATTTTATCCCAGATTAGTATTAATAAAACTGTTTATAAAAATCTTTCCCAGGCGATCCAAAATGGCATCTAGGGTAGGGAATCAGAAATCCTAAGTTCCATGACTCTAGAAACCTCCTTAAGACAATGGAGCTACACTTGAGTAATTCTGATTGCTCCTAGCCAAAATAATAACTGCCATGAAATTAGGTGCATATAAAATTCAAAGACTGACCCTTAAATCAGCCTTTAATTGCACCTTACAGCAGCAAAAATCCAGCATGGCACAGCCAGCAAGGCATGTTCAGCCTCTGGCCCTGGGAAAAAATCTCCCAGCCATTTCTCTTTTCTTTTTTCTTTTTTTTTTCCTTCTCCCAAAAAGCAGAAGACAGAGCATCAATAAGAATCAAACTCTGCAACATCCTGGACACCAGCCCATGGAAAGCCTCCCTACACCACACCACACCACACTGAAAAAAGTAGACCATTTCTCCCCTCAAGTCAGCTCCAAAGTTGCTTGTGTGAAACTGCAGAATGAACAGGTGAGCATCATGTACCACATGTGACTCCCTAACCCACCATCCCCAGGAAAATAATCCAGTACTGCCCCTGGACAGACTGAAACCCCCTAGCAAAACTAAAAACCATAAACAGGGAACTGTAATCTGACACCTACAACAGAGGTGGGAGTGCAACACTGAACCTGCCCTGGAGAACATGGGTGAGGCAAGGAGCCAAACTCTCAGTGATCTAAAGCAGCAAAGTCTGAGAGCAGAAGCAGGGTGACAAGCCAACTTCCCAAAGAAGCTGCCAGCACCTAGCAGAGATCAAGAGAGGTATAGAGGCTAAGAGTGGGAGTGGGATACAAGCCAACCTTCAAAAGGAACTGCTGGCACCCAGCAGAGGTCAGGAAAAGTACAAAAGCTGAGAGTGGGGGTGGGGTGACAGGCCAACCTCCAAAAGCAGGGCAGGTGGTGGATGCTGGAGCTGATTTCTGGGACAAGGGCAACATTTAAAACTGAATTGTCCCACCTTGCTGGGGAAGGAACTGACCAAACAGAGCTGCAGCTGAAGGGCAACACAGCTGCTGTCTAGTGAACAACCACAGCTCTGACTACCCTGCACAAACTAGCAGTCTTATCTTATCACACCTCACAATCCAACTAATCTTATGGACAGAAGGAACCAAATAATACTCACAAGCCAGTCACCTGGTGAAACCACATCAGAGCTTCCACTTGAATGCCAATACCAGGACTAGACACCTAAGGAGTAACTCCAGAACTTTTACCAAAAGATAGAACTTTCTGTAGTTCCTGAATGTGATGTTTTTTATTGTTTCTTTCTTTTATTTTTAATTTTTATTATTATTGTATTATTAACTTCACCAATACAATTCCCTTATGTCTATTCTTACCCTCTTCGTTTTCCCTCCTTCTCCTGTGCTACAATCCATTGTTCTCCCTCCCAACTACTCTTTCTGCCCCTTCTCATACACTCTTTCCCCCATCTTCACCTGCTATCCTCTCCCAGCCTGTCACCAAACTACCCCTGCCTCCTACATACTCACTACCTACTGGCTAGCCTACTCTACAAACTGTACACAACACCAGCACCCTGCAATCCCTAACAGAAACACCCTCCACTACAACATAAATACGCCCAAACACACACAAGGCCCACAAAACCCAGCATCCCCCATACCACTTCCCTCACCCAACCCACCCCCTTTTTTAGCATCACCTTTACTAATTCCACAAAATTTATAACTAACTTAATAACCATCACTTGCCCCATCTCCCACTGTTTATAGATATTATCATCAAGGGGTTTTCTATGTAATATTTAAAGAACTGGTCTGGTATTGAACCTGTGAATTTGTTTTGCTATATAATACCTCCAGACCAGGGACAGAAAGAGCACATCAACCTAGCTAACAACTAAGTCAGTCACAACATAAAAATTAAATCAAGGGAAAGAAATCAGGCAATCAAAACCACCAAACAGCCTACCAAAAACATAGCTGCACAGCACCAAGTGGAGTGATGGGAAGAAGAATGAAGAGAAACCCCTCTCCTTAAAACAAAATTCAGTACAGGATTCACTGGGAAGTGAAGAAAGTGAATACCCAGTTCCTGACCTCAACAAAACAATGACAGTGTCACTAAGGAGCCCAGTGACACACATATAAAAGCTCTCAAAGAAGAATTTTTAGAAGATATCACATAGAAACTCATGGAGAAGATACTAGACATGGCTTACCAGATTGTACAAGATGCACTCAAGAAATTTCAAGACACCAAAAATAAAGAACATATGAGAAGACACAGAAACAAATAAAGGAACTCAGAGAGGACTCCAACAAACACCAAAGTGAAACAAAGGACATTATAAAAAGGGAGATATATGAATTAAAGATGAAAACACAAAACATAAAAGAAGAGTTGAACAAAGATATGGAAAACCTAAGAAAAAAGAATCAAAAAGAAATCCTGGAAATAAAAAGTCCCTTTAGTCAAACAAAAAAATACAGTGGAAGGCCACTCCAGCAGACTAGAACAAGTGGAAGACAGAATCTCAGAGCTCAAAGAAAAATAGAAATTAAAGAAAACACAAGAAATATTAGTCAAACAACTCAAGAGTTGTGAAAGGAATATGCAAGAACTCAGTGAGGCCACAAAAAACCAAACCTGAGAATCATGAGCATTAAAGAAGGAGAAGACATGCAAGCCAAAGGAATATGTAATATATTCAATAAACTAATAACAGAAAATTTTCCAAACCTTGAGAAAGTTTTTCCCATTCTGGTACAGGAAACCTCCAGGATACCAAACAGACTTGACCAAAATAGAACCTCCCCACATCACATTTTCATTAAAACAATAAGCACAGAGAACAGAGAAAGAACATTGAAGGCTGTAAGAGAGAAAAAACAAATAACATATAAGAGTAAACCAATCAAAATAACAGCAGATTCCCCAATGGAAACTTCAAAAGCAAGAAGGGTGTGAAGTGAGGTATTTTGGGCACTGAATGAAAGTAACTTCAGTCCTAAGATATTCTACCCAGCAAAACTATCATTCAAAATTGATGGAGCAACAAAAGTCTTCCATGATAAACAGAAACTAAAACAATACATGACCACAAAGCAACCACTAGAGAAGATTCTACAAGGAATTCTGCACACAGAAGATGAAAGCAAACAAAACCATGAGAGGACAGGAAGTATCAAACCACAGAAGAAGAAAAGACAGGTAATGAGAGAGTAGCATTGATCGACTGACACAATCAAATAATTAAACAACAAAAACAACTAAATGGCAGGAATCACCACTTACCTACTAATATAACACTGCATGTCAATGGACTCAATTCCCCCATCAAAAGGCACTGGTTGGCAAACTGGATTAAAAGGAAGATCCAACAATCTATTGTTTACAAGAGACCCATCTTTTGACAGAAATAAACACTGGCTTAGGGTGAAAGGCTGGAAGAAGATTACCAAGCCAATGGCCTCCCAAAAAAGGCAAGGGTAGCAATACTTATATCAGACAAAGTAGACTTCAAACCTACATTGTTCAAAGAAGACAAAGAAGGACACTTCATACTAATAAAAAGGGGCAATACATCAAAAAGAAATAACAATTATCAACCTAAATGTACCCAATGTCAGTGCACACAGTTTCATCAAACACATAGTAAAGGTCTTAAAATCACATATAGACTCCAACACAGTGGTAGGGGGAGACTTTAATACCCCTCTATCACCAACAGATAGTTCATCCAAACAAAAAAATCAACTAAGAAATCCTAGAGCTCAATGCCACCATAAATGGACCTAACTGATATCTACAGGATATTTCATCCAACCATGGCACAATATACCTTCTTCTCAGCAGCACATGGAACTTTCTCCAAAATAGATCACATCTTAGGGCACAAAACAAGCCTCAGCAAATATAAGAAAATAGAAATAGCCCCTCGCATTCTATCTGAATGAATTAAAACTGCAACTCAACGAGAAAAGCAACAGCAGAAAATACACAAATAATTGGAGGCTCAATAACACACTGCTCAAAGATCAGTGGGTTATGGAAGAAATAAGGGAGAAAATCAAAAGTTTCCTGGAAGTGAACAAAAATGAAAACATGACCTACCAGAACTTATGGACACAGCAAATGTAGTCCTAAGAGGAAGGTTTATAGTCATGAGTGCATATATTAAAAAGACAGAAAGATCTCAAATAAATGACCTAATGCTACATTTTATACCCCTAGAAAAACAAGGACAAGAAAAATCCAAATCAAACAGAAGGAGAGAAATAATAAAAATAAGGCTCAAAATTAATGAAATAGACACCAAAAAAGAAGGATACAAAAAATCAATGAAACAAAAAACTGGTTCTTTGAAAAAATAAACAAGATTGACAAACCCCTGGCAAATCTGACTAAAATGAGGAGGGAAAAGACCCAAATTAGTAAAATCAGAAACAAAAAGAAGAGAAAACAACAAACACTAAGGAACTCCCGGGAATCATCAGAGAATACTTTGAGAAACTAGATTCCAATAAGTTGGAAAATCTTGAAGAAATGGATGAATTTCTAGATAGTTATGACCATCCAAAACTGAACCAAGAGGACATTAACCACCTGAACAGATCTATAACATGTAATGAAATTGAAGCAGCAATAAAGAGACTCCTACAAAAGAAAAGTCCAGTACCTGATGGATTTTCAGGTGAATTCTAACAGACCTTCAAAGAAGAACTCATAACAACACTCTTGAAACTTTTCCACAAAATAGAAAGGGAAGGAGCACTGCCTAACTCATTCTATGAAGCCAGAATTACCCACATCCCAAAACTGGACAAGGACACATCCAAAAAGGAGAACTACAGGCCAATCTTCTTAATGAACTTCAATGCAAAAATCCTCAATAAAATAATGGCAAACCAAATCCAACAACACATCAGAAAGATCATTCACCATGACCAAGTTGGCTTCATCCCAGGGATTCAGGGGTGGTTCAACATACACAAATCAATAGAAGCAAAGACAAAAACCACTTGATCATCTCAATAGATGCAGAAAAAGCCTTTGACAAGATCCAACACCACTTCATGATAAAAGCTCTAAGAAAACTAGGAATAGAAGGAAAGTACCTCAACATTGTAAAGGATATATATGACAAACCTACAGCCAACATCATACTTAATGGTGAAAAACTGAAACCATTTTCTCTAAAATCAGGAATGAGACAAAGGTGCCCACTATCCCCACTCTTATTCAACATAGTCCTGGAATTCCTAGCCAGAGGGATTAGGCAAGAAGAAGAAATACAAGGAATACAAATAGGTAAAGAAACTTTCAAAATATCCCTATTTGCAGACGACATGATCCTACACCTTAAAGACCCAAAAACTCAACCGAAAAACTCCTAGACACCATAAACAGCTACAGCAAGATGGCAGTATACAAAATCAGCTTACCAAAATCATTAGCTTTTTTATACACCAATAACAAAAAAACTGAGAAAGAATATATGGAAACAATTCCATTTACAATAGCCTCAAAAAAAAGATCAAATACCTCAGAGTAAACTTAACAATGGATGTGAACAACCTCTACAAGGAGAACTACAAACCCCTGAAGAGATTGAGGAAGACTACCGGAGGCAGAGAGATCTCCCATGCTCATGGATTGGTAGAATCAACATAGTAAAAACGGCCATACTACCAAAAGCAATCTACATGTTCAACTCAATCACCATCAAAATCCCAAAGACATTCATCACAGAGATTAATAAATCTACCCTAAAGTTCATTTGGAAACACAAGAGACTGCGAGTAGCCACAGCAATGCTCAGTAAAAAGAGCAATGCAGGAGGTATCACAATACCTGACTTCAAACTATACTACAGAGCCATAGCAATAAAAATAGCATGGCACTAGCACAAAAACAGATATGAAGACCAGTGGAGCAGAATAGAGGACCCAAATATGAATCCACACAGCTACGCCTACCTTATTTTGACAAAAGCACCAAAAACATATGATGGAGAAAAGACAGCCTCTTCAGCAAATGTTGCTGGAAAAGGTGGTTATCTACCTGCAGAAAACTGATGCTTGCCCGTAACCCTGTACTAGTATCAACTCAAAGTTGATTAAAGACCTTAATATCAGACACAAAACCTTGCACTCAGTACACAAAAGAGCAGGGAATACCCTGGAAATAATAGGTATAGACAAGGACTTCAGTAGAACTCCAGCAGCCCAGCAACTAAGAGAAAGGATGAACAAATTGGACTATATGAAATTAAAAATTTTCTGCACAACAAAAGTAATGGTCTCTAAACTGAAAAGATCACCCAAAGAGTGGGAGAAAATATTTGCTGGCTATACATCAAAAGACTGATAACCAGAATATACAGGGAGCTCAAAAAAACTAAACTCACCAAAAATTAATGAACCAAGAAAGAAGTGGGCAACTGAACCAAAAGAGCTTTTTCAAAGGAAGAAGTCCAAATGGCCAGAAAACACATGAAAAAAATGCTCACTATCCCTGGCCATAAAGGAAATGCAAATCAAAACAACACTAAGATTTCACTTCTCTCCTGTTAAGATAGCTAGCACCAAGAATACCACCAACAACAAATATATTGGAGAGGATGTGGGGAAAAAGGAACCCTCATAAATTACTGATGGGAATGTAAGCTGGTACAACCACTTTGGATACGGAGGCTTCTTAAAAAACTAAACATAAATCTGCCACATGATCCAGCAATACCACTCCTAGAGATATACCCAAAGGAATGCAACTCAGGTTATTACAAAGGCACCTGCATACCCACGTTTATTACAGGTCTATTCACAATAGCCAAGCTAAGGAAACAGCCAAAATGCCCTACTAGCAATGAATGGGTTAAGAAAATGTGGTATTTATACACAATGGAGTTTTACTCAGCCACAAAGAAGAATGAAATTTTGTAATTTGCAAGTAAATGGATGGAACTGGAGAACATCATCTTAAGTGAAGTTAGCAGCCTCAGAAGGCCAAAAATCACATGTTCTCCCTCATATGCAGATTATAGACCTAAAACAAATGCATTAATATTATTGGACATGGTTCACACACTAAAGGGAAAGTGCACACAGAAGGAATAGGGAAAATGAAGGAAACCTAAAACTTGAATTTGGTTGATGTGCTCACTGTATAGGAGTGAATACAGTAATCTTAAACTGGCAGAGGCCACTATGGGAAGGAGACCTGGAAGTAATGAAGCGGTCAGGCAGAGATGAACCAATGTGGGTTGCAATACACAAGTGCATGGAAGCAATGCTAGGAATCTCTCTGTATAGTTATCTTTATCTCAAACTAGCAAAAACAGTATGTCTTTCTTACTGTATCTTATGTTTTTGTCTTCAACAAATTCGGGAAAGAGAACAGAAGAGGTTCTGCCTGGAAGCAGTGGGCAGAAGGGGGAGGTGACCCAAACAATGTACATACATATAAGTAAACATAAAATGGTAAAATAAGATAAAGAAAAAAATAAAAATAAAAATCATTCCCAATATACATTTTTATGCAAGCCAAATATTTACTTCCTCTTCTGTTTCCCATCCCAAAATAATTTCTAGCCATGTTGTCAGATCAAGTATCAAACAATGGGTTTTTGCTCTAATACCAGAAGATGTGGCGATACCCCAACTCAGGAGAAGTTTACTCCTAACTTCCAGGAAACCTCAACGTGTAAAACTTCTCACCTTGTATGGTGACGATACCCTAACATATTTAAGTCCCAAGAATTTCTCAGCCCAAATAATACTCATTTTTATTGTACAAAAATGGGTTTTGTTATATTTCCACACATGTGTATAATGCATACAATTCACCCCCATTACCCTTGCTTTTTCTCATCCTCTCTCCTTTGTCTCTTTCCCTAAACAGTCCTCACCTACACTGATGTCTTCTGTTTGTTTGTTTGTTTTTGTTTTTATGGATCTAGATTCTGAAAATAAGAGAAAACATGCAGTATTTGTCTTTCTGAGTATGGCTTATTTCACTTAATGTGGTGATCTTCAAGTCCATCCATTTTCCTGAAAATTAACTTTATTCTCTTTTATTACTGAATAACACTCCATTGTATACAATACATACATATACAATATATAATAAAATATAACGTAATATACATATATTCTTTATTCATCAGTTGACATGCACCTAATTGATGTGATTCCATAGTGTGGCTATTTTGAATAAACATGGGTGTGCACGTATCTTTATTGTGTGCTTGCTTACATTTCTTTGGATATATAACCAGGTAGTATGGCAGGATCATATAGTAGGTCTATTTTTAGGCTTTTTTGGGGGGTAGTACTGGGGTGGAACTCAGGGCCTTGCACTTGTTAGGCCAGCACTCTACCACTTGAATCACATCTCCATCCTTTTTTTGCTTTTACTAATTTTTGGAATAGGGTCTTGCATTTTTACCCAAGCCTGCCTGGACTGCAATCCTCCTATTTATGCTTCCCTGGCACCTGGGATGACAGGCACACACCACCATGTCCAGTTATTTGTTGAGATGAGGTCTTGCTGACTTCTTGACTCAGCTGTCCTTTCATCTCTACCTCCTACGTAGCTAGAATCATAGGCATGAGCCACCATGTTCAGCCTATTTTCAGTTTTTTGAGGAACCTCCATGGGGATTTCCATAGGTGCTGAACTAACTTACATTTCCATCAACAGTGTATAAGGGTTCCTTTTTCTCTACATCATTGCCAGCATTTGCTGCTATTTGTTTTCTTGGTAATAGCTATTCTGAGAGTGAGGTGGGATTTCAATGTTGTTTGATTTGCCTTTTCTTTATGGCTAAGGATGCTGGATATTTCTTCATGTGTTTATTGGTCATTTGTGTTTCTTTTGAAAACTTTCCATTTACTTCATTTGCTCATTTATTAATTTGATTTTTTGTTCTCTTCATATATTCTGGGTATTAATCTCTCGTCAGGCGAAAACCTTGAAAATATTTTCTCCCATTGTATAGGCTGCTCTTCACTCTGATAATTGTTTTATTTTCCATGCAATAGATTCTTAATTGGATATAATCTCATTTGTCAATTCTTCCTCATATTTCCTGAGCTATTAGAGTTCTAGTCAAGAACTTTTTTTCAAAGACAAAGACATAGTATTTTATTGTTGTCTATGTTCACTGCCAAACATAATTTACTTGCAGCTTATATAATGCAAAAAGCTGACTTGATAGAAAATAAAATTATTAATATACGATGTGTACATCTTTTTTTGACATGGCATCAGGCAGCTGTCATCATTGATTTTTCTTTCATATAAAAGCTACATGTCAGAAATGTCAGCAAGAAGATTCCATTATCTTGAAATGTTTTCCCTATGCTTTCCTATACTAGTTTAAATTTTCAAGTCTTACATTAAGGTCTTTGAATTGATTTTTTTTTTTTTTTGGCAGTATTGGAGTTCGAACTTAGTGATTTGCTAAGCAAGTGCTCTACCACTTGAGCCATACCTCCAGACCTTGAATTTATTTTTGTACAGAATGAGAGATAGGGATCTAGTTTGTCTTTTACATGTAGGAATCCAGGTTTCCTAGGGCCCTTTGTTGAAGAGGGCTTTTTCTCCAATGTATGATTTTTGACATCTTTGTCAAGAATCAGATGTTAATACCTGCTTGGGCTTATTTCTGGATCTTCTCTTCTATTGATCTACATGACTATTTTGTGCCAATACCATGCTGTCTTTGTTACCGTGTTACAGTTTGAAGTCAGATAATGAGATACTTCCAGAATTGCTCTTTTTTTCTCAGGATTGCTTAGGCTATTTGGGGTCTTTTTTCTTCCATATGAATTTTTGGCTCTTTTTCTGTATCAGTGAAGAATACCATTGGAATTTTTACTTATATTGCATTGAATCTGTACATTGTTTTCAGTAATATAGCCATTTTCACACTATTAATTCAGTTGATCCATGAACATTGGAGGTCTTTCCATTTCTAAGGTCTTCTTCAGTCTCTTTCTTCAGTGTCTTATAATTTTCATTGTGGAAGTCTTTCAACTCTTTGGCTAAGACCAAAATACCTATTCGTAGGTATTTTTTGAAACTAGTGTGAATGAACAGTTTTCCTGTTTCTTTCTCAGTGTGTTCATTGTTGGTATACAGGAAACCTAGATTTTTGTACGCCAATCTTGTGTCCTGCTACATTGTTAGTGTTTATCAGGCCTAAAAGTTTTCTGGTGGATTCTTTGGCATCTTTTAAATATAGGATCATATCATCTGCAAATAGGGATAGTTTGACTTCTTCCTCTCCTATTTGTGTCCCTTTTATTTCTCTCTCTTGTGTTATTGCTGGGGCTAATAATTGAAGTACTATATTGATTAAGAGTGGAGTGAATACTCTTGTTTCATTTCTGATTTTAGGGGAAAAGCTTTCAGTTTTTCCACAGTTAGTACAGCACTGGGTATAGGTTTGTCATATATAATAGCCTTTATTATGTTGAGGTATGATCCTTCTATTCCTATTATTTTTTCAGGACTTTTATCATAAAGGGATATTGGATTTTTTTCCAGACTCTTTCTGCATTTGTTGAGATGATCGTGCAATTTTTTTCATTGATATGATTTGTGTACTGCATTATGTTATTGATTTGCATATGTTGAACATACATGCACCCCTGGAATGAAACCAACTTGATTATGGTATATGATCTTCTTAAGGTGTTGTGGAATTCGGTTTGCAAATGTTTTATTAAGAATTTCTGCATCTACATTTGTTAAGGAAATTGTAGTTTTCTTCTCTTGTGTCCTTATCCAGTTTTTGTATCGGGCTTCATGGAATGAGTTTGTTAGCATCATTCCCTTTCCATTTTATGGAATAGTTTCAGGAGAATTGGTATTAGTTCTTTAAAGTCCTGGTAGAATTCAGCAGTGCATCTATCTGCTCTTGGAATTTTTCTTTATTGGGAGAGTATTTGTTATGACTTCAATCACTCTGCTCATTATAAACTTGTCTAAATTATTTACATCCTCTTGGTTCATTTTGTTACCTATGTGTCTAGAAATTTATTCTAGAGTTCTAGATTTTCCAATCTATTGGAACATATGTTTAACTTTTGAAACATTCTCTAATGTTTCTCTGGATTTCATTGGCACCCTCTTTTTTTAGGCAGTACTGTAGTATGAACTTGCTTGCTAGTCAGGCACTCTACCACTTGAACCAGACCTCCAGCCCTTGGTATCTTTTTAAATATTCCCTTTTTCATCTCTGGTTTTATCAATATGGGTCTACTTCTTGATGTTGATTAGTTTGGCCAAGAATTTGTCAATCTTGTTTATGTTTTCAAAGAGCCAGCTCTTTGTTTCATTGATTCTTTGCATTATTCTTTTAGTATCCATTTCATTAATTTCTGCCCTGATCTTTATTATTTATTTCTGTCTTCTAATTAGAAGTGTATTTCTTGTTGTTTTTCTAAGACCTTGAGATACATCATTTGGTTATTTGAGATCTCCCTGAGATCTCAAATAACACCAGTGGTACTGGTGTTTAAACTCAGAGCCATATGCTTACTAATCAAGCACTCTAACACTTGAGCCACAACTTCAACCCTTTTAATTTTAGGTTTTTTTTTTTTCAGGTAAGGTCTCACTACTTTGTCTGGGCCAACTTCAGACTATGATCCTCCTATCCTTGCCTCCCCCTTACATGGGATTATAGTCACAATCCACTGGGCCTGTTTTATCTGTTGAGATGGGATCTTGCTAACTTTTTGTCTAAGCTGGCCTAGAACCATGATTTTCTGGATCTCTGCCTCCCAAATAGCTGAGATTAAAGGTGTGAGTCACTGCACCATGCCCTCTGATTTTTCCATGAAGACATTCTTAGCAATAAACTTCCCCTTAGAACTGCCTTTGCTATATCCCATAGATTCTGTTATGTTGTATTTTTTATTTTCCTTTCACTCTAGGAATTTTTAATTTTCCTCCTTGATTTTCAATGACCCAGTGATAATCCAGAAGCTTATTATTCTATTTCCACGTGCTCATGTATTTCCTGTAGTTTCTCTTGCTATTGATGTTGAATTTTATTCCATTATTATCTGAAAAGATACAAGAAATTATTTCAATTTAATTGTATTTTTAAGACTTGCCTTTATAACCTAAAATGTGATCTGTTTTGGAGAAAGTTCCATGGGCTGTTGAGAAGAATATGTACTCCACAGAATTTGGGTGGAGTGCTCAGTAGATGTCTGCTAAGTCCACTCATCACATGGTGTAGTTAAACTCTGGGGTATCTTTGTTCATATTCTGTCTGGATGATCCATTTATTTATTGATGAGATTGTAATATTGAATTCTCCCCTTGTTATCGTGTCTGTATCCATCTGTCTCTTTATGTCTAGTAGTATTTGTCTTATGAAATTGGATGTACCAATGTTTGGTGGATATAAACTTACAATTGTCATATCTTCTTAATGGACTGCTCCCTTTACTAATATATAGTGACCCACTTATGCCTAATTTTGTCTTGAAGTCTATGGAGGTAGCTTCCACATTCTTGGAATATTGTTTCCCAGTCTTTCACTTTCAGCATGTGTGTGTTTTTATCAGTGAGATGTGTTTCTTGCAGACAAAGTATTTAAAAGCCTACTTTAAAAATAATCAATGACCTCAAGCAGATTCAAACAAACCGCTGAATAAGGTAAAGATGAAAATTCAAGACCAATATAAAATAGTTAGAATCATAGATGAGAAGTTCAGAAAGGATATTGAGACTCTGAAAAAGAAATGTTGCAAATGAAAAACTCAATGAGCTTATGAACTTCTCACCTTTTAAATTCTTTGTCTGGCATTTCAGTCACTTCAGTAATTCTTGATGCAGTTATTAGGGAGTTATAAACTTTTGGAGGAGTCATTGCCTAGATTTTCATATTTCTTGTGTTTATATGTGATTTGCTTATCTGTTGGGATGGATGTCTCTCTGTATCTAATTAGTCAATTCATTAGTTAGTTAGTTAGTTAGTTTTGAAACTTCTTAGTGGAGAGTCTTCTCTTGGGGTCACAGTCCCTACTATCACTCAAAAGAGAGAAAGCAGACAGCAGTAACAACACCTCAAAAGCACATCAGATATTTAGTATAGCACAGAAATTTAGAAACATCAACTACACACCCAATAAGGTGGAAAGGAAAGGAACTAGAATACTCACAGGATATGCTAAGATTTAAAAAATTATATCTAGAGGTATTAATAGTTAAATACAAAAAAGAAAGAATTAGAATAATAAGGAAAAGGAGAGAGGATGCAAAATAGAAAAGAGAGGAGAAGAATTATGGGGTGGAGGTATAGGAAATAGTAGAATGATTGTGAGAGTGAACAGGATAAAATGAGAATAGCAAAAGAAAAATAGTCAAAAGAAAAAAAGGACAAAAAACTAACAGCAAATATAAAAAATAAAAAATAAACACCAGTCAATATTTCTTCCTTGTTGAGGGAAAGAGGGTTGATTTCTATCCCCAGGCTTGTGTTTTCTATTTCCTTTGTGGGAGGGGCAACTTTTTGTTTCCTTGGTTTTGTTTTTTCCTCTATGAACTTGTAAGAAGTTGGAGCGTTGGAGTCTTCTTATAGGCTGAGCTCAGACTTGCCTTCCCTGCTGGGTTGCATTCAGGATGGTGTTCACCTATAAGCAAGATTGCTGGTACAGGGAATACAGAAGCCAACATCAAACTGTTCCTGTTAGGTGAGCCAAGGACACCTCAGTTTGGATGTCACCTAGGACACAAGAATCTCTGCCTCTGTTGGTTTATCATGGGAAACAAATTTCCAAGTCATGGTTACAGTCCATCAATCTCTCTGGTCTTTTGGAAGTGGGAAAAGCAGTCAAGACAATGCAGTTTGCACTTCCTGGACAGAGTATGGGTCTCTAATTAATCCTGATTGCCCTAGCCTCACAGTTGTCTGTCTTAGCACCCCAAATCATATTCATAGACAGCTGGTATCTCTCCTCTTACCAGAGTTCAGAGTTTGTGTTGCATCTTTGCTTGCAAGAGTCCTCACCTGAAACTCTACCACTATTGTTTTTGGTGTTTTAGTTCTTGGCTTGCAGCTGGGCTCCAGCTGGCACTTTGCACACAAGTAGATTGTGTTGGTGAATCTGAGACCCAGTTTCCTGGGTGATTCTTAAGAGTTGTTGTTCTCTTAGGCAGGGGAAGTCTTCAGGATTTGGAAATATATTTATGAAAAATAAAAAAGCAGAGTCTAGTGCTCTCTATCAAGAGACTGGGCTGTTGGTTCTCCCATGATGATTCCCTTTCACCCACCAGTCAGCAAGCTATGAAGGTCAAAGGGCTCCTTGCTTTGCATCTGCTTGCTGCATAGTATGTAGTTCTCCCTTCTTTAATTTTACTCTTACAGAGTGCCGGTTAGTGCCCACCTGTGGGTCTTCCTGAGGCTTGCCTTTTCTCTTTTGCCATACTGAGGGGATTCTTCTCCTTCCCTGTCATTTAGTTCAGTGCTCTTTATTAGAGTTTGTTGTTTCTTTTATCAATCTAAATATTCCTGGGTTTCATCTTGTTTCTGTCTACTGTTCACTATTGCCTTCCTTGTCTTTCCATGCCACCTCCTTTCCCTGAGCCATGAATATGATCACTTTATTTTGGATATATAGAAACTCAGAAAAAGTACTTTTGGTATTGTGTGGTTAAAATCATGTTGAACATCCCCAATAAAATTCTCAAATTGAAGTTGGCAATCTTTACTTCCCAACTTCATATTCAGCTCAATCTTGGACAGAATTCCAGTCACTAATGTTCCAGCCTCAGAAATGGACTATGCATCTGTAGTCTGAGTCTCACCACGATTGGATGTGAGCTTGTGTAAGACAGTGATGCCCAAAGTGCACTCCCTGGCACAAGTCAACACCTTCATCATCCAAAATCATCTGTTGTTGAAGCAGATCTTGTTTATTCTCTCATCCTGAGCTAGATGACTGTTTCCCATCAGAACCTCCAAAACCTGCTAGCCACCTTTACTATCCCCTGTTGGTAGACCCATCTTGGCAGTACTCCCTCTTCTTAACCTTGAGTTTCTAAAACACATCCTCATTGAGTTGAAGCAAACAGGGAACCTCACTTACTATGTATGTAGCACCTGGGAAGCCACTGGCAGAGCTTTAAGGAGGTCAGATTAGTAAAGGTGGTGGGAAACTTGGCCTCGTCACTCAGGCTGTGGCAGTTAGTCCTCGATGTCCACTGAAGTTACCTGTGAGTAAATGCTGATTGACAGACCCCACTCAGACCCCTGAAGTCACACTCTCCAGGTGATTAACAACTGTAAGAGGCATTCCTCAGCTGTTCTTACTGTGGGTTCTCCTTGTACAGCCCTAAGAAGCTTCCCCTCCCTAGTAGCTTCATGAACCCCACCTGCCCTGCCTCAGGTGTCTTTCCTGTCCGTCCTGAGCCCACACTCCTCCTTACCAGCAAGATGCCCCTGGCCCAGGCACTACTTCTACTTCTGAAATTGCTTAGGTCTCTCTCATGTTCTCCCACCAGGAGAAACTGGATCCACGTTGGTCCAATCTCCCCATCCCGGCATTAAAACCATGTTGATACTTTTCTATCATTCTCATTGGTCCAGATCCTTAAATTCACAGGAAAGCCTTTCTCCCATTAATTAAGGGGTTCTATTTACATACTGAGAGATTGATATATTCTAAGGATATCGAGGAAAAAGAAACAGACTCAGTTTCCCCTACTGTCATTTCACAACACACATCACTTCTGACAGCAGAAATGTGGAGGACTTTCTTCACTGGCAAGCAAGTGATCAATTCTGTAGGAACCCCCACTGTAGAATTGGTCATGGTCACTGGAAGTCTTTTGGTTAAGTTCACATTCTAATTTATCCTTATCAGTTTAATATCTTTTATGTCCTCAAGCCACAAACAATATTTTAAGTGGGACTGGGGCTTGGGGAAGAATTGAGAGATTCTTGTGCCCAGATCCTTGGGACAGCATGGGTGTGGGAATGTGGATCTCAGTGTCAATCCATGGGTTTCGACCTAAAGGCCATTTTCTAATACCTTGGATTGAAGGACAAGGCACCCCTTCATTTGGATGATGGCCTTTATGTTGGGCACACTCAGAATGCCTTTCAGTTATGGATCAGGATAGTTGGTATCTCATTTAACTTTCTTATTTAGAAAAACAAAACATTAATAACTCTTAATTTAAAAATCCCTGCTTACAGAAACCCCCAGTCTGCTCTTCATGACATGGAGGGTGTCTGAGGGGGTCCCAGGGCTGTCTATGCTGAAGTTGGCAGAAAGAGGAGTCTTTGGGTTCATAGTGATGGTTCACATCTGAGGGGCACTGCTGACAAGGGGCAACCCCCATCCCACAATAAAGGAGACACAAAGATGAAGTCAGCAAGAAGAGAATCCTTAAAGTCAGAAAATGAATTACAAGACTAAGGAGTGATTTCAGTTTCCATGGCCGCCTGACCTGTGAGTCCTGCTGAGTCATAGAAAACTTCCCTAAATTGGGACTGCATCCTGCACCTGAGAATGTTGGCCACCAGAGGGAAGCCTTTGCCCACTAATGTGCACTTCTCCAAGACCTTCAACTCCAGGTCACCCTATGCACTCAGAAGGTGGCCCCTAGGATGGGGTTAGGGTTGGCTTCAAAATATGGAGCTTTGCAAAATACACACCCATTAATGCTATTCCAGGCTCTGGAAGGCCCCATGTCCTTGACTGCCTTCACTACTCTGGGCTACCTGGGAATACGGGGTGTCACTGAAAAAAGCAAGCAACAGTAGACAGCAGCAGTTTCCAGTTACTGCAGCTCCTTCCTCCTCTCTTCCCAGAAAGACCCCAGTCTCTACTCCCAGGGAAGGAGAGCCAGACAAGCCTAGAATTGGCTATTGCAGGAGATGGGGACTTTCACAAAGCAGGTGACAATGAAAGAGTGAAATCCTATGGAAAAGTCTGTTTTCTGTCGTCTCTCCTACTCTCTCTCCTCCCTCTTTTCTCACTGCTGTTTCTCTTCCCCCTCCCCCTTCCCATTCACAAGTCACCTAACTCCTTCTTTATAGTCTTCTCTGGGGGCAGAGTCTGGAGTGTTAGGGAAAAATCTGTCATCTTCTTTCCAGTGGTTACTAAGAGCACCCGATCCATTTGTGAGGTACAGTTTCCCTTCCACAGGGATGGTACTAAAGACGTGATCATTTGAGTCCTGATCCGGTGTATCTGCTTGAAGGATCCCCTTATCATCACCTGCTGCTCACCTGTGCTTCAGAGAGTTTCATCTTTCCCTGCTAAATATCATATCACCATCCTCTCCAACACTATCATAACCCCTTGCTCAGGTAAACAGGTACAGATGCTGGCCACCGGAAGGAGGGCTGTCAGGCTGAGATAGTAAGGACCAAGGAAATGTGGGGAGAATTTCCTCTCCCGAGTGCTCTATGCAGGTTGGCTTACTTCTCTGTGGTCTCTGGTATCCTGTTCTTTTCTCTGATTTCTGTTGCTCAGTCTGTCTTTCACCATCCCTACTAGATTGAGTGAGCATTTAGAATCAAGGACTTGTCTCTTGCTTGATTTCTCCAGCACTGGCACACATAATGGCACAGACACATGCGCAGTACACACATAAGAAGAGGTAACATTACGCCCATGTTGTAACAAACCGAAATGTGCCTCACTCAAGAAACTTTAACGTATGGGAGAATATTCTTGAACCAGTAGAAGAATAGAAGTTGCAGGAACAAAAAGGAAACCATTTTGTGTAGTTTAAAAAAGTGTAAATGATCATAAAGAAAATGAGAGACAAAGGAAAGGTAGTCCACAGTTTGGCAACCCTGAAGCAAAATAAAATGAAAGTGAAAATGTATCTCAGGTGCTATGAAGGTCCTTTTCATCTACTAAACAAGGAATCAAGCTAGAGTAGGAACAGAGAAGGCCAGCATCTAGGACAGCTCTAGCAGTGCTCAGGATAAGGTGATCATCCTGGCATCTTGAGGGATAGGGTGCCTGATTGGAATGAGAAGTAGATGTGATCATCCATGTTCTCTGGCCAGGTAATGTCAAAAGATGGTGTGTTATTTAGCTTTCTGCCACTCTGACAAAATACCTGAGAAAATCAACTTAAAGTAGGAAAGATTAATTTTTGCCTTATGGTTTCAGAGTTTTCAATCCATGGTCATTGTTTGGGGACCTGTGATGAGAATATCATGATGGAGGGGGGTGAATGGTAGATTAAAACTGCTCAGCCCATGGTGGCCAGGATGAGAGAGATTGAGAGAGAGAGAGAGAGAAGAGAGAAAGATTCCAGGGACAAAATATATCCTTCAACTGGAAGTCCAATGACCTATTTCCTCTAACCAGATCACACATCCCAAAGTTCCCATCCAATAATAGCCCATTGAGAAATGAAACAATAAATGGATTAATCCATTCCTGAAGTCAGAGCCCTCATGATTCAATAACTTCCCATCCAAAAGCCCACTTTTGAGCCCTACTGCACTGGTAATTAAGCCTTCACCACATAAGCTTAGGAGGACATTTCAATCCCAAACCATAAACAATGGGATAAAATGTCTTCCTATGTATTTCAAGGAATTTTTAGGATCCTTCATTTCATAATACCCCACTTATGTGGCCTCAAGATGAGAAAAATGAGATAGAGTCTAAGAAATTTTCCCAGGTTGGTACATGGGACTTCCACCATTCACGCTTGCCTAATGGGTACATGTGGGCTTCTTTCAACTCAGGATATAAACAAATTGAAGACAGAAACTTTGGATTGTTAACTGAGACCAGGAGAAAGAGAAGAAAACAGAAGGAGAGAAAAAAAGAGAAATAAGGAGGAAAAGGAATGAAATAGGAATTAACTACATGGGATCTTTATAAACTCCTTTCTGGAAAAATTTTCCTCCTTTCTAAAACTTTATTATAAAAGGTAAAGGGACTCTTCCATTAATTTTGTAGGGACTCCTGTGCTAATTTATATGTTGATGTAATTGGTCAGACAAATTCAGCTCTAAAAAATAAAAAAATAATAAATATTTCAAGAGCATGGATGTAGCCTGGCATGATAGCTCACACCTACAACCCCAGCTGCTCAGGAGATGGAGATCGAGGAGATTGCAGCTCGAGGCCAGTCCAGGAAAAATGTTAACAAGAACCCATCTCAACAAATAAGCTGGATGTGGTGATGTGCACCTGTCACCCAGCTGTGAGAGAGGCATATGTAGGAAAATGATAGTCCTGGCCTGTAAGAGCAAAAATCATGAAAACCTTCCTGAAACATAAATAAAGCAAAAAGGGTTAGGGGCCTGGAACAAGTGGTAGAGCACCTGCCTCTCAAACACAAGACCCTAAATTTAAATCACTGCCCCTCACAGAAAAAAAAGAGATCATGGATGTTTTATCACGGTTGAGTGAAATTGTCCATGAACAACCTGCAAGGAAAAAAACTCCTTTTTAAAATATCCTTTGGGCTACATGTAGAAATAGAATTTCTCACAGAATTTCAACGTGTCAGCTGTTTTCCTGTTATAGTTGCAATGACCATATTTGTCTGGTTTAGAGCACCTACAAACTCAGGATGAACTGCGACGTACAGAGAGGTAATCCCTGCCCCACTATGGGGAATAGAGCTCAAAGCACACACAGAGATCCCTATGTGGGTCCTCAACATTGTGCCAAGGACATCTTGGAACCCTCCACATTCATTAGCATCACATTCTTCCGGAAGAGCACTTGGAAACTCGGGTGTTGTCACACAGCCTGACAGTCACACCTCTACACACACAAAAACACATTTCACAGGCAGCCTCTCTTGCAAGGAAAGAGGAGATTTTGGCCACATGTAACTGAACATCAGCTATGGCTGGCTCAGTTCAGATTGCAAACTGACTCCCTGAGCTGAGCTAAGGCTCTTTTGGTTCTCAGGGTTTGTCAAATTCTATTCTGAGAATGAACTTCATCCCACACTCACTCCTTTAAGGAACTGTTAACCGATGCCACTGTGATGACAACACCCAGGAAAGTCCTAGGTATGTCTGAGTAGATGTGAGTTTTGTAGTGCTTCAGTAACAAAGCACCACAGACTGGACACTTTAAACAACAGGCATTTATTGTCTCATAGTTCTGGAGTTTGGAAGTCCAGGTGTGGACAGGGTTGGCTCCTTCTGAGGGCTGAGGACAGGGTGTGTCCCAGCCCTCTCTCCTTGGGGCATACCTGGCCATCTTCTCCCTGTGACCCTTCATGTCAACTTCCCTCTATGCATTTCTGTGTCTAGATTTTCCCTTTTTATTTTAAGGGCACCAATCATATTGGATTAGAGCCCACACTAATGATATCATTAGAGCTTTATCACCTCTTTACAGGGTCATATTCCAAGCTTCTAGGAGTTAGGATTTCAATGTGCAAATTGGAGGTAGGACACAATTCAGCCTGCAACAGGTGGAAACATCTGTTTCAAGTATCAGTTATGAGTCATACTTCTGGCAAGACATTAGGCAAGTAATTGAACTTTTCCAAACTTCAAAGTTTCCATCTGTAAAATCATTTAAATTTTCTATTGAACTTAATTCCCCAAATGATTTCTTTACATGAGGATGGATTTTCCAAAAACTATTTCTTCTCTTTTCTTTTATTTAAGGTATCTTTTAGATGTAAATGCTATTGGTCATTGTATCTGCATCTATAGATTCAGCCAATTGTAGATTGAAAATATTTGAAAAAAATTACATCTGTACTGAACACAGACTTTGTTTCTTGTCATTATATACTTAATACAATATAGCAACTGTTTGCATAACATTTATAAACAACTACATATTATAAGTAATTCAAAGATCATTCAAAGTGTATAGGTTATATGCAAATCCCACACCATTTTATATGAGGATTGGGCATGCTGGGATGTTGGCGATCTCCATGGATATTGCATATGTTTGTCCAGTTGTTCTGGCAACAGTTGTTGAAAAGACTTTATTTTCCCCTTTGGATTTTCTTGGCACCCTTACCAAAAAAATAACTGACTATAAACATACAATTTATTTATGGATTCACTTCTATCCCATTCACCTATATGTGTGCCTTTCTGCCAGCACCACACTCTCTTGAATTCAATAATTACTAAAATGAAACATCTAATTAGAAAATTGGAAAAGTCAAGAGCAGACATTAGACCGAAGTGTTAAGATTGAAATTGAGAAGTGTGAGTTCTCTAATTGTGACCTTTTTTGAAGATTAGTTTAGCTATTCTAGGTCCAAAAATATTTTTGTAGATATATACAAACATATTCTAAAATATACATGGCATGATATAAGCTCTGGAATAACTGAAACAATCCTAAGAGTAGTAAAATGGAAGAAACCTGTACAATATTAATGCTTACTACATAGCTAAGGTGTGTCATAAATAATGGTGTGTCATTGACTGGGGAATAGATACAAAGATCAATGAAACCTGAGAGAGGACCTTGACAGTGACCACACAAGTATGCCCAATTGATTTTAGCAAAGTTGTTGCTGCTGTAGTTTGGATGAGGGTTGAGTGAGACCCCAAAGGTTTGTGTGTTGGAGGCTTGGTCCTCAGTGTATTGATGTGAAAGATGGCAGACTCTTTTAAGAGGTGAGGTCTAGTAGGAAGTAATTAGGTCATTAAGGGCACTGCCCTTGAAAGGAATTGATGTAGCTTTCATGGAACTCTGAGTCAGTTTTGGTGAGAGCAAGTTCTTATAAAAGAGTGAGCCTAACCCCTGAGCTGGTTTCTGGAATCCTGTCTCACCATGTATCTCTCCTTCTCAATCAATCTCCCTCCATGGTGCCATCTACCACGTGATGAAGCCCAGGGGGCCTTCACAAGAAGTAAAATAAATAGGGCTGTCCAACCTTAGACTTCCAGCCTCCAAAACTGTGAGGTAAATAGATCTCTGTTCTTGATAAATTACCCAGCCTCAGATATTTCATTATAGTAATGAAAAAATGTCTAATACAGGTGCAAAAGCAATTTAGAGGGATAAAGACAGGCTTTTCCACAAATGGTGCTGGAATTGCCTATGTAGAGACAAAAGAAAGAACAAAAAGGAAAAAAGAATCTTGGTCCAAAACTCATCTTAACACAAAATGGATCATTGACTTAAACATAAAACTATACAACTTTTAGAAAAATATAAAAATATATCTTCAGGAGCCAAAGCCAATCAAAGACTCCATGGACTTGACACAAGAGGAAGACAGATAAAAGAAAAAATTAGAAAATTGGATTATAGAAAAATAAAAATGTTTGCTATGTGAATGATCATGATACGAAGAGGAAAAATATTTTTAAAACCTGTATTTCCTGCAAAGGTATAGAATCTATACCATATATAAAGAACGCTCAGTACTCAATAGTTACAAAAACAAATAATCCAATTAGAAAGCTGGCAAAAGACATGAGTAGACATTATACAGAAGTGGATCGACAGATTGCAAAAAAAGCACATGAAAAAATATTCAATGTCATTAATAGTAGAAAATGGCCATCAAAAGCACAAAGATGTCAATAAACAAGTATTAGAATAGCTAAAATGAAAAATAATGGCAATACAAACAGCTGGCTAAACACTGGATTGCTGATGCATTGATGGTGCAAGTATAAAATGATACAACCATTTTGTATCATCTAAAACAGTTTTATAATCAGCATGCAATTTACATATGATTCAACAATTATACTTGGGGCATGTAAACCTTAAAATGAAAAATTATGCTCTCAAAAAAAGTTCTATGTGAATGTTTATAGCAGCCTTATTCACAGTACTACAAAACTGGAAACAACCAAGATATATGCTTTTTTTTGGTGGTACAAGAATTTGAACTCAGGCCTTGGTGCTTGCTAGTTAGGTGCAAAAAATGCTACTTGAACCATACCTCCAGACCAGAGGAATATTTTAAAAAGCTGGGGAATCTCTACATAATGGATTACTACTTGGCAATGAAAAGAATTACTGATATGTACAACAATTTGGTAAAATAATGAAATCATGCTGAAAAAAGATAATGCTCTATATATACAATGTACTTTAAATGACAAAATATAGAAATGAAGAGTGGAAGCCTACTGTTGTGGTTCACACCTATAATCCCAGCTACTCAGTAGACAAAGAAGGATCACAGCTTCGAGGCTAGCCACTGGCAAAGTTAGCAAGACTGTATCTCAAAAACAAAATACAGACAAAAGGGCTTGGGGGCATGGCTCCAGGGGTACAGTGTTGTCTAGTGTGTGCAAGGCCCTGGATTCAATCCCCAGTACCACCAAAAAAAAAATTCAAAATGAAGAATGGATTAGTGGTTGTCAGGGGTAAAGGAGGGAGAGAATAGGTATTGCAAGGAAGGGAGGGAAAGGTGGGTGTGGCTATAAAAGGGCAACATGGTAGATCCCTGCTATGATGGGATATCCTGTCTCCTGACTGTCAGTGTTTATGTCCTGGTTGTGATATTGGATGTACTTCTGCAGGATAGTGTCATAGGGGGAAATTCAGGCAAAAGCGATCTCTAGGTATTTTTTATTACAACTACTTTGATATTTCAATTGCCACTGACCATTTTCTCAATGTATTTTTAAATTTATTGTATGAGGGAAAGGGTTGTTTCAGATTGTTTCTTAAGTACAATCACCTACTATAGAACTCACTCTTGATGGCCTGCTGTTCTCTTGATAAATCAATGCATTGTGCATCCAGCTAATTATCAACAATAGGTTTCCCCAGCCTTACTCCTTCTTGAGAGATGATAGGGTCAGGATGATGGGGGCCAGGAGGTAGGAAGGACTGTGGTGGTAAGGACATTGCAGGGGAGAAGGGCCGAGAAAGGGGAGGGCCTCCCCTTCAGGCAGAGAGACTGTGCATCTCACAAGGAGCTTCTTCTATGCCCCATGCCTCACCCTGCCCTCCACCTCCATTTGCCAGGACTTGGTGCCCAGCCCCTTCCTGACCTGTTTCACAGAGTTTATCCCATGTCATGCCTCCCTCCAGCACAGCTACACAGGACTGGATGTGACTCTGGCAGCTACCTGGTTCAGTGTTGGTGACGTGGAACAGGATGAATTCTTCATCTGAATAACTCAGCAATTAATGAACAGCAAACTCAGACCTAGGAGGGACTCTGCTAGACCACAGCCATTCATTTCTGAGAGAAAGAAACTGAGACTCTGAGAAGGGAATCTACCATCACTTGAAGCAACTCTTCCTAGGAGCCGTGGCTCCCCATTCATCTTAGGCTGATGCAGAGAAAACAGAAGAAAAAAGGACCGTGTTAGTGTTAGTGTTAGGCCAGCCAGTCAGTGCCAGCACAGAATCCAGAGGCTTCACAGGATAATGTGTGCAGTGTTGTAGCCAGTCAGACAGGAGGTGTTTATGCAAGGTTGGCATGGTGGGAGGGTTTGAGAAGCATCTTCCTTGCCCTCAGCCATGCAGCTTTGCAGCATAACTCTCTAGAAAAGTAGAGGATCCTCCCCAATCCCATTGCTTTTGGGCCTGGATGTGTGACTTGCTTGGGCCAATGAGTGCTGATGGTATGATAAGTGCCAAGAGCAACTGTGCATGTGTGATTTGTCTGGTCCTCTGCTCTCCTCTGAACTCCATAAGAAAAAACAGACCCAGATTGCTGCCCCTTTAGCCTGAGTAGTAACATAAAAACACAAACCAAGCCAGAATACATCAGGTGAACTCCACCCCATCTACAGACCAGCAAACATGAGAAGAAAGGTTAGTTTCTTATAAGCCACTGAGATGTTAAAGATTTTTATTATGCAGCAAAAACTATAATACGCCGGGTGAGGTGGCTCATGCCTGTAATCCCAGCTATTCGGGAGGTAGAGATGGGCAGTTCAAGCCCATCCAGAGCAAAGTTACCTGGAAATCCTATCTCAAATACAAACTAAAAGCAAAAGGACTAGAGCCATGGTTCAACTGGTAGAGCTGCTTGCCTAGCAAGTAGGAGGCTCTGATTTAATCCCCAGTATAGTAAAAATGTTGCAGCTCCTTAACAACCTGCATCCCATAAGGTGGTTACTGTTAAGACAAGAAGCGGGAGCTATAAATGTTTACTCTGAGCAAATAGAAACTGGTGCCTTTATCGTAGAGACACGACAGCACTTAAAAAGTTCTCAGGTATGATACCCAAGGTGTAAGCAAATCACTGTGTTTGTCCTCTTCACTGCACAGCAGGGTCGGCCCCCAAAGTCACATCATCAGAGCACATCAATGAGGGCAAGAAGGAAGGAATACAGCATTCACCCCCAAATCATGCCCAATACCTAAAACAAATGCTGAAAAATAGGCAAAAGGGAACATGCTATAGTTTGTTTGTGATTTGTTCCTTCAAAGTTCATATGCCAGAAGTTTGGCTCCCAGTATGGCACTGTTGAGAGGTGGTGAATTTTAAAGAGGTGGGACTTAGTGGAAGGTGATTAGGTACTGGGGGTGGCACCCTCAGAATGGATTAATGCTGGTCTCAAGGAGTGGGTGAGGTCTTGCAGGAGTAAATTGGTTCCCAGGACAGCCTGTTATACAGCAAAGCCACACATATGCTTGGCCTCTTCTGTAGATGGCTGTTTGTCTATCTGCTTTTCTGTTTCATTGTATGCAGCCAAGGGGGCCCTCACTTGGGACACTGGTGCCCTGTGGTTGGGACTTTCCATTCCCAATATCATGAATCAAATAAACTTTTCTGTCTGCATTACGCAGCATCAGGTATTCTGTTATAGCAACACAAAATGAGATAAGAAAGAGTACAAAAGACCACTATATGGCTATTGCTGTTGATAAGAAAATGCAGACTAAGTCAACAAAGTAGACTCCAGTTTCAGTTTTTATAACCTGATGCATAAGAAAAACAATAGAGGCTCCTGGTTGACTTACCTCATTTTGGTGTGATTATCTTCTTAGATATTGAGAAATTTCTAAGTCAACATAGGAGTGATTTGACCAGTTCCCATGATAAATAAGAGGAGACAAACTAATGTCAGTTCTCCTGATCCTGTCAGTTCCTCCCTTCACCTTTGGTACTGGGACACCCAATCTTCTCTGTCAACATATTAAGGGAAGTCCAATTTTCTCATGAGCAGCCTTTAAAAATTATATTCTTCGCTGGTAAATGGATGGAATTGGAGAACATCATTCTGAGTGAGGTTAGCCTGGCTCAAAAGACGAAAAATCGTATGTTCTCCCTCATATGTGGACATTAGATCAAGGGCAAACACAACAAGGGGATTGGACTATGAGCACATGATAAAAGCAAGAGCACACAAGGGAGGGGTGAGGATAGGTAAGACACCTAAAAAACTAGCTAGCATTTGTTGCCCTTAATGCAGAGAAACTAAAGCAGATACCTTAAAGCAACTGAGGCCAATAGGAAAAGGGGACCAGGAACTAGAGAAAAGGTTAGATCAAAAAGAATTAACCTAGAAGGTAACACCCACGCACAGGAAATCAATGTGAGTCAATGCCCTGTATAGCTATCCTTATCTCAACCAGCAAAACCCCTTGTTCCTTCCTATTATTGCTTATACTCTCTCTACAACAAAATTAGAGATAAGGGCAAAATAGTTTCTGCTGGGTATTGAGGGGGGGAGCGGGAGGGGGTGGAGTGGGTGGTAAGGGAGGGGGTGGGGGCAGGGGGGAGAAATGAACCAAGCCTTGTATGCACATATGAATAATAAAAGAAAAATGAAAAAAAAATTATATTCTTGGCAACCAAAATGTTCCAAGTTCAGGAACCCTTAACTGTTTTCCACAAAGGATGTGGCAGGTTTTTTTTTATTATTATTAATGGTTCCCAATGCATCCTTCCTACAGCATCCACACTCTGTGAGGTTCCTCCCACCCCGACTATGGGTTTGTCCATGTGACCTGCTTTGTCCAATGAGACATCAGATGAAATGATGCTTGCAATGGCTGGAACCAGGTTTACTTTTTGGAGTGTGGCTGTTGGAATATGTTCTTGGGTTACTTCTTCATAAAAAGAAACATCATTGGGCCTCCTTGAGGATGAAAGATGGCACAGAAAGAGGTAACCAACCCTCCCCAACTGAGCCCGTTCCCTGGTCTATGCTCCACCTAAATGCAACCACATGAGTTAATTCAGGAGGACCAAGGAGAAGAGCCACCCAGACAACTACAGAACTGTGAGAAACAAATCATGTTTTAAGCCACTAGGTTTTGGAATGATTTCTTAGGCAGCAATAGACAACTGATGTGTACAGAATGTTCTGAGCACTTCCCACAGCAAAGACCCAGGATGGGGAGTTCTTCAAACCATAGACTGGGCTCTGTTGGTGTCTATAATTATGGTGCTATGCTTGGTTTTTCACTGTTCTCTTTTTGTGTCCTTTTAAGCAAAGCTGAATCTCTAACAAGGGTTCCAGTGAGTGATGAGGCCTTAATTGAGAATCAAGCCTGATAGCTATTTGCTGATTATAGGGTCGCACCCATATTCTGTGTTGCAGGAAGAACCACCAACTGAGCTTTGAGACACTGACTCGGGAGAATATTCTTATTTCAACTACCAGAATTAACAGACCCAGAAAGTTTTGTTTTGCTACCTGGGCCTGACCAATGAGCTGTGATCTGTAATCAGCCAATCAAGACTGAATGATTGCTGAACCCTCATATCGCTTATTTTTATAGATAAACAATGCAAACACATGCAGGAACTTTAGAGACAGCTACTAGTCCCTTTGTTCCTTCAAAACGAACTTTCCTTTTGTACCAAAGGGCGTGTCTTCTGGTTTGCAAATTTTATTATTATTATTATTATTATCTTTTTTCTTTCTTGGAAATTTTTATCGTCATTCTGAATCTAGCCTATACACTTTTGTTCTCCCATGCATCTCTTCCACATTATCTTTCATTTCTTGCCAAAAGACTATTATTATGAGTAACCATCAGGCTTCCCTCCAGAGAATCAATCTTCCAAGGATTTAAAATAGATCAAAGCCATGTCTGCATGAAATTGCAATGACATTTCCAGATACAATGTGGTCCAGACTGTTACCCCAAAGCCATGGAGACCAGAACCCAGCTGCCAGCAGGATGCATCAGGGGACAGAAGGACCTTGACTGTCATGGGCAGTTTGATGTGTTTATATGTCAAGACAACTGTTAATGAGATTTAACTTAAGGACAACTGGATGCTGTTGAAGGCATTAAGCCAAGATTTACTGTGGTGGGTTGGACAGTCCAGAATAAGAAGCAAGATATAGTGAAGATACAGTTATGTGCTGCATAACAAAGTTTCAGTCAGTGACAGACCACATATGGGATGGTGATGCCACAAAGTATGTGAAGCTGAAGCATTCCTACTGCCTAGTAATGATGTAGCTGTCATAACAAGGTAGCACAACTCATTCCTCATGTGTCTGCAGTGATGCCACTGTAAGCTACTATGCTGCAGCTGTGTAAAAGTATCAATAGCACACAATTATGTACAAAATGTAGTATTGATAATGATAATCAATGACTATGCTACTGGTCAATGTATTATCTATACCATAGTTTTGTCATCATGTTAGAGTGTACTCCTTCTATTTATAAAAAACAAAGTTTTCTATGAAACAGCAGCAACCTCATTCATTTTGTGTTTGCTGCACCTCTTGATTGCCACATGTTGTCTTGCACTTAATTTTTTTTAATTTTTATTTTTTTATTATTCATATGTGCATACAATGCTTGAGTCATTTCTCCCCCTGCCCCCACCCCCTCCCTTATCACCCACTCCGCCCCCTCCCTCTCTCCCCCACCCCCTCAATACCCGGCAGAAACTATTTTGCCCTTATCTCTAATTTTGTTGTAGAGAGAGTATAAGCAATAATAGGAAGGAACAAGGGTTTTTGCTAGTTGAGATAAGGATAGCTATACAGGGCATTGACTCACATTGATTTCCTGTGCGTGGGTGTTACCTTCTAGGTTAATTCTTTTTGATCTAACCTTTTCTCTAGTTCCTGGTCCCCTTCTCCTGTTGGCCTCAGTTGCTTTTAAGGTGTCTGCTTTAGTTTCTCTGCGTTAAGAGCAACAAATGCTAATTAATTTTTTAGGTGTCTTACCTATCCTCATATCTCCCTTGTGTGCTCTCGCTTTTATCTTGTGATCAAAGTTCAATCCCCTTGTTGTGTTTGCCCTTGATCTAATGTCCGAATATAAGGGAGAACATATGATTTTTGGTCTTTTGGGTCAGGCTAACCTCACTGAGAATCATGTTCTCCAATTCCATCCATTTACCTGCGAATGATAACATTTCGTTCTTCTTCATGGCTGCATAAAATTCCATTGTGTATAGATACCACATTTTCTTGATCCATTCGTCAGTAGTGGGGCATCTTGGCTGTTTCCATAACTTGGCTATTTTGAATAGTGCCGCAATAATCATGGGTGTGCAGGTGCCTCTGGAGTAACTTGTGTCACAGTCTTTTGGGTATATCCCCAAGAGTGGTATTGCTAGATCAAATGATAGATCAATGTTTAGCTTTTTAAGTAGCCTCCAAATTTTTTTTCAGAGTGGTTGTACTAGTTTATATTCCCACCAACAGTGTAAGAGGGTTCCTTTTTCTTGCACTTAATCTTGTATGGTTTGTTCATCACGGCCCTAGGATCAGTAGATTGTACCATGTATCTCCCATATTGCCTAGGTACATAGTAGGCTAAACCACTCAGGTATGTTTAAGTACACTCTGATATTCACATAACAAAATCATCTAAAGCCACTTTTCTCAGATTGTATCCCTGTTGGTAGGTTATACATGTGATTGTACTTTAAAAATAATTTAATCAAAAGAAGTACATAAGCTTTCCTAGAACTATGGCAGTAAGGATGACACATTTAAAAGATAATTTCACAAGTCTTCAATTTTTGCTGGTTGAGCAAAGATGAGAGAGATAGAGAGCAAGAGAGAGAGAGAGAGAGAGAGATAAAAGATGTACAGGTAGATAGATATGCAAGACAGTGTTCTAAGCATTTTGCAGATATTTGACTTTACTGACAATATGAGGCAATGTGATACACTATTGTGACACATTTGATTGTTGCTCAAAGCACTCACTTCTCATCTACCCACTTCCTCTCCAGTTCAGAGTCCTCTACCACTTCACTTTGAGCTAAGTCATGTGATTTGCTTTAGCCAGTGGAATGTAACTGAGTTGTAGAGCACATCTTAGCATCCATGAGGCCCTGAATGCAACCCCATACCCCCAAAAAATGTGTTTGTGCAATGAAGCTACTACTTTTATGCAACTGCCTTTGCCATGAGAGAATATGGAAAATCTAAGCTATTTGGTCCCTGGAGAAGGATGAGAGACATGTATTGCAGAGCCAGCCCTGACTCTCACTTGAACATGTACACAATAAATGGTGATTACATATGCCAATGGGATCATGCAATTACACAGCACATTACACATCACTACACATTAACTCACTGACTCAGGGTTATGTGGTTATTCCTGTTTTGTAAATGAGGAAACTGAGTCAGCGAGAGATTGAATAACTTGTCAGGCAGTCACACCTATGCCTCTGGTCAGAGCCATAGAGAATAGTGTAACTAACTGAAGTGAGGAGACTGATTGAGGAATGGGTTTGTGGGTTAAAATGATCAACTTAACATTAGGCATGCTGAATTGGGAGTTCCTGCAGGGTGTCCAATGGTGACACCCATGGGCAGCAGGATGTATAGTCTTACTGTATGAAGTCCTGAGAATGGCTGAGAGAGGAGAGGGCATTGCATGGGAGGAGTTGAGGGTCTGGACTTCCTGACTGTCACCATCTTGCTCTTGGGAGCTTCAGTCTGGAATTCAGCAACACATTGTAGGAATGAGAATGAAGGTCAATCCCTGCAGGGATTTTTTAAAATTTTTCTCCATTACTAAAACTATTCACCCAGGTTGGGAAGACATCAGTGGTCCTTTCAGTGCATCATGAATTTTCTCTTTCCCAACATAACCAGAGTGGCAACATATGTTTCTTATTATTGATACTCATTTTCTTAATATTATGGAGTAAATGGCAAAAGTCAGTTTCAACATAGCTCAATGTTCCTTTCATTTTCAGTTGGGCCTAGTGATTGAAGTGCTTGTCCACAGCTTGTTCTCTTGGACATCCATTTGTATCTGCTGCCCTTCAATGAGTGTGTGGTATTGTGGCCTGTTGTGTCCACAGCCTCCTGGGTTTACTGTGGCCTATCTAGATCACCCTCACTGAAACAGACCCTGAGATGGGAACCATGTCAAAATACTTACTGAAAGAGTGTTCTCTGAACAAACTTATGCTGTGGTGAGGGAGGTGAAAAAGGACAGGGAATTCAGCCAACTAAAAGTGGGGTCCAGGTGCATTCTGGTCTCAGGTAATCCCACACAGGTGTCTCATACCCCAGTCAGTCAGTAACTGGCCAAGGACTGCCATGAGAGAGGCAGAAGCTGGTGTCTGAGGCTTGTCTGGGTAAAGCACTCCCCTCAGCCTAGGAGAGTACAGATGAGAGCTCCATTTAACAGTTCACCATGCCTCTGGAGAGTACAGATGAGAGCTCCATTTACTGTGGATAGTACAGGACAGGTATGCCTGGCAAGGGGTTCTGAGTGGTGCTGTGGCATTTGCACCTAGAGGTAGCCTTTGTTGTCACAGAATGAGGAGCTGACTTTAGACACAAAGCTATGGAACAAGGAACCCCAGTGTTTCTGAAGCTACTGAGTCCTGGGCTTTATCATATAGACCCAGGGAAAGCCTGAGAGAAATCAGTATGAATACAACAATGAGCAGCATCAAGAAAATGAGGGGCTGGGTGTGGGAGTGTAGCTTAGTAGTAGATTGCATGCTTAGCATGCTAAATTCAATACCCAGCACCTTACCCACCCCCCAAAGAAAAGAAAATGAAAACAATACTCTCTAACAGTTGTGACTTACAGTGTCATATGTCTACTTGACCAATAGATGTGTTACTGGAAATGCCCTGTGCAGAATGCACAGAGCAATTCCAACAGAACTCTTCCTTCACCTTGAGTTCAGAGAAGTGACCTGTCAGAAAATACCTTGTTCCCCAAATACCAAGTCTGTTTTGAATCACTTCCTTCAATGATGGGGTAGTTTCTGAGATTTCGCTTCTCAGTAATCCGTCCCTAACAATATGGCTTAGTGGACTTTGCCTCAAGGTCACCAACACACACAAAGGCCAAAGACCTCACATACCCCTGTAATCCTCTGCTGCTGCTTTGAGCTGGGTCTGATCTTCTTAAAGGATGTGAGAGTAGAATAAAAAAGGTAAAGAAGGTGAGTTCAGAGAAATGAAACCCAGGAAAAAATGTTTACTATGGCCATCTGTAAGACGCATTCAATAACAGAGCTGTTAGGAAGTGTTTAAAGTCCCTTTTAAATCACGTAGTAGTAAGTCAGATTACAAATAAAATAAACTAAAATGAAACTGCAAACTGACAATACACCCCACTTGGCTCCACCCACACATTCTGCAGTCTCCAGCCTCCAATGTCATTATATGCTCCGTCAATCATGGCAACTTGCTGAGACTCAAAGAGATGTGTAGGAGATGCAGACCCCCAGCCCTTGCCCCCTATTCCAATGCCTGGGAGGCCCAGGCCTAGCCAAGTTCAGAAGACTGGCTATGTAACCTTCTCCAGAGTCCTAATTCACAAAGGGCCTGAGCCATACCTGAGGTTCCATAAGACATTATGAATGATCAAATTTGCATTGCACATTAGGTGTTAGGGAATAGCCAGTCATAGGAAGTCCTGAATTTTGGAGACCGTATTACACCTGTTCATCCAGCTTGTAACAAACACAAATCTCAAATCTTCCATAGTTCCTTAAGCCCCTAACTTGTTCAGTTTCTTCATTCAGAGAAAGTGAACCTGTCTGAGGACTTACAAAGCTATGGAAAAGATGGTGACAATATTGCCTGAGCCTTGGCTTCAGATTTCCATAGAGACACAGGTGTGAAGCCAGAGGACAGAGACTCAAGGTAGACAGATATATGGAAGAGGCCAATTAAAAGTGACAGACTTCTCAATGAAGGCCCAGGCTAGCCTTTCCTCTGTGAGGTGTCTCTGTGTGTGCATGTGACTTTATAAAACTTTCACTCTGTTGCCAAATTAGCATTTTCTAAAGCTTTAATTAAACAAAGCTTTTGTGAGGTTTCAAAAAGTCCTTCAATGACCTCATCAAGCAATGGAGAAATTGTTATATTCTGGCATTAATTTTTGTTTTCACACAAGAAAGTTCTAGATAATATTTTTATTTTCATACAACCCCCAGGAAATGATTAGCTGTTTGTTTACTTTCATTGCAAAGGAATTTTAACCTGAGGTCCTCATATTGCCTACCTGATCCTTACATCAGTGTGAAGAGCTAGAACTTCCTCCCCTCACCCTGGGCATTCCTGCAGCAGCTATGTCAGTAAGCAGTGACGTTTCTTTACAAGATGGCTGATCACGAATTAGAAAATATGTTATGATTTGACTTAATTTGAAGTGCCTGCCCAGTGCTGCCTGGGCAGTACTAACTAACATGGGAAAATTTGTTGTCTTCTATTAGAGAAAGAACACCATGGTTACAGTTTGAAGACAGGGGTCTAGTCCTTTCACAGCCAGGGTCCTGGACTGGATCTCAGCAAGACAGAGTCATACCATGCTAGCTGCATGGCCTAGTGCGAAATACACTTGGTTAGAGAAGACATTTCCTTTTTTGTTTTCTTTTTGGCAGTACTGGGACTTGAACTCAGAGTGTCATGCTTGCTGGGCAGGCACTCTACCACTTGAGCTACTCCACCAGCCCTAGAGAAGATATTTCTTAGATCATACAACACAACTAGTACGACAATTCTCTTGGAGTCACACAACAAATGATATGGAGTTGTCTTCTTGGGTGTTTTTTGTGTTTGGGGGAGGATTGGCAGTACTGAGTTTAGAACTCAGGACTTTGCGCTGCTAAGCAGGCATTCTACTGCTTAAGCCATGCCTCTAGCCCTTTTTGCTCTGGTTATTTTGGAGGTAGGGTCCTGCTTTTTACCCTTGTTTGCCTGGATCTTATCCTCCTATTTACACTTACTTATTTACTCTCCTTACCTACTTACACTCCTATTTATACATCCCAGCCGCAGCTGAAATGATAGTATGTGTACCACCATGCCTAGCTTTTTCTGTTGTCTCACAAACTTTTTTGCCCTAGCTGGCCTGGAACTGTGATACTCCAGATCTCAGCCTCCTGCACAGATGAGATGACAGGTGTGTACCACTGTACCCAGGCACTGATTGAGAAGGGGTCTCATGAATTTTTTGCCTGGGATAGCCTCAAACTGCAATCCTCCTATCTCAGTATCCCAATTAGCTAGGATTACAGGCATGAGTCCCTGCTTCCAGCTTGGAATTGTCTTCTAATTATACTTATAGTGGTCATAATGTTATTTTACTGAAAATTAACAGAAACCCCATAAGTTCCTGAGTCAGCAGTTAGTGGTGGAAAAAGTGAAGAAACTGACCAGAATTGTCTTTTATCCCTATAATGGGATGTTTTCACAGAAGAGAAGCACAGTACATGCCACAGTGCTTGATTACAGGGAACTGAGTCTAAATTTAGCTGACTTGTAAGGAAAGGAACTGAATGACTCACAAACCCTGGGGAAATCTGTATAAACAGGATTTGAAAACAAATACATATGGAGGAGTCAGGCAGAGCATGGTCAAGTTTACTTCTCAAGGCCTGTCTGGCTGGCAAGCTGCAGCCCCACAACACTACACAACGGAGTATGCCATGACCTCCACCACAGAGTGATGAATGGCAGGCAGGCAGGCCTGCCAGCATAACCATGACACATACAGCCACAATTGTCCCCGCCAACACCACGACACATACAGCCACAGTTGTCTCCCACTCTTTCTGAACTACCATTGTCTCTTTGTATTACCTGCTCTGAATTGAAAATGCAGAATCAGAGCATCTCCTATTTGATCAAAAGACAAAAGCTTGGAGGAGGCAGACAGAGGTGTCTGGCTTTCTCAGCTTCCATAGAAGGGGATAGATGTCTGACTTCTTCCATAGCCCACAAAAGGCAAGGGGATAGGGGTATAGATCTGTGGTAGAATGTTTGCTTAGCATGCTCAAAGCCCTGGGTTCCATCCCCAGCACCACCGAAAAACAAAACAAGACAAAAGTAGAGAAGAAATCTCAAAGAGGAAGCCATTAGACAGCACCCTCATGAAAGCTACAAATAATGTGGTATAGAAACTAAAAGTAAAATACTAGATTTGGCCAAGTTTCTAAAAACAATTAGGATTGCTTCACAAGCAAAAGTTAGTAAAACATTTCTTGGGATACTCTGAATTGTTTTTGTTGGTGCATTTCAAGAGATCACTAGGATTGCTGTGTTTCAAGTAACTGCATCTTCAGAGTTGTTAGAGATTATTTTTTCTCAGTATTTTTATTAACACAGAGGGCATTCACTGTGACATTTCTGAATGCTTACATTGTACATTGGTTAGTTTTGCCCCCACCACCTCTCTCCATCATCCCCCTATCCCCCTTGTTAAAACAATTGCAAAAGGTTTCATTGTTCTATTTCATATATGTATATAAAGTACATCAATCAAATTCACCCTCCTTTATCCTATCCATTCACCCTCTCTCCTCAAACCCACACACCCCACCATTGGACCTATTTTACAGTCCTGTCCATTTCTTAATTACAAAGTCAGTGTTCACAGGAGTTTCTCAATATAGCTCAGCTGTGAATATACTGTACTTGGTCAGTTCAACCCCTCTGTTACTCTCCCTTACCCTTTCCTTCCTAGCCCCAATTATTCAACAGCTTCCAGTACTTATTATGTCATCTACCTGCACAGATGTAATGTATTTTGATATTGTTGACTATCATTCTTTTCCTTTCCCTCCTCCCCTGAGTTCCATAGAATACTTCTACTATTACAAACTTGTTCTGTATATAAATGTGTGCATGATCATGTTTGTTTTTGTATTGTTAGTGATTAATTTAGATACATTGTTTCTGTGCTACAGTTTGAAATGTATGCCTATGCTTGTGCTGTGGATGAGTTGAACTAATTCCTCCCATGCTTGTTAAGGGGGCACCAGCAAAAACCATTAGTAACTGCAGTTTAGCCCAAAGGAATCAACTCCAGCCACAGGCTATTTACCTTTACTTGCAAGTACCAGGTTAGCAAACAAGGAAACCCATAATTCTCCAACAGGAAGCAAGTCAAACCTCCTAGATGGAGACAAAAGATTGTCTCCTGTCATCAATTTAGTGCTTGCTGTTCATGCCAGCTCCTGCTGTCTACAGCTATGACACAGAATGTTCTAGAGACCTGCAGCATCAGCATCACCTGATGATCATCACAAATGTCAACTCTCAGGACCCCCACAAGTACAGAATGAGAATTTGCACTGTAATAGGTCCCTGTTCAGACAGGATTTTGCCTGATTTAATTCTGTTCTTACTTGGTTCTAAGCCCCAGGCTGTGAGCAGCCTCTATGTTGTGACTTAAGATGGTCTAGCACAGGTACACCAATGACATTGAAGTATGGACTCCATGTATGGTTTTTCCCTCAGTCCCACCGTTCTCCCTGCCTCTTTCCTGGGACCCCTCCCCAAGGAAGCACACATTGGGTCCAGTGGTTCATGGTAAGTGAAAGCTTCCCTCTTTTCCGGGTAAGTCCCCAGCCACTCCCAGGGTAGGTTTTTATGGTAAATTCTGAGTTGTATATATACCAAGAAATGGACTAGTTTTCTGAGGAATGCCTATACTGTTTTCTGCACTAGCTGTACCAATTTACAGTTACACAAACAGTATATGAGAGTTCCCCTTTGTCCCCATCTCTTCCAGCATTTGTGATTTTTTAAATCTTTTTGACAATAGACGTACTTACTGGGGGTGAGATGATGTCTCATTGTGGTTTTAATTTGCATTTTCCTGATAACTAGTGATGCTGAGCATTTTTTTCACACACTTTCTGGCCATCAGTATATCAAAGAGACATCTGCACTCATATGTTTTCTTGCAGCACTATTCATAATAACTAAGATATAGAATGAACCATGGTGTCCCTTGAGAGATGAATGGATAAAGAAAATGAGGTATATATACACACTGGATTATACAACTCCATAAAAAGAATGAAATACTGCTGTTTGTGCCAACATGATGGAAATGGAGGACATTAAGTAAAAAAAAAAAAAGTGAAGACAAATACCACAAATTCTCACTTCTGTGTGGAAGCTACCAAGGTTAGGAAGTACAAGGTGACAGTCTGGATAAAGGGAGTTAGACAGTGGGTACTAAAACAGTTGGAAAGAAGACATAGGCTCCAGTGTTCAATAGCACAATAAGGGAATTACAATTAACATTTAGTACATATTTTATAAAGAGATACCAGAGGAATTAGATGTCTTCCAACACAAAAAGTGATAAATGTTTAAGAAGACAGAAATGCTAATTACATATTGTATGTATATGTATTAAATTATCACACTATACCCCACAAATATATATAATTATGTGCCAATTAAAAAAATTTAGATCAATTAATTAATTCCAATTTGCAGGCCCCATCCACTGCATGCCCCAGCCCCTCCATCCAAACTACACAGAAAACACAGGAAAAGGAGCTCTGTCCATGCTCAGCTCAATCTCTTGGCGTATGCTCAAGGTTTAGCAGCAGGAACTGAAAGAAGGAAGGAGAAGAATTAGACTTCTGCCTGTGGAATGCAGCAGAGGCTTGGTCCTTTCTCCAATCCCTCAGGGAGGAAGGGAAAGAAGAGTGGGCACAGACACTCAGAACCCAGCAGAGGAAGTGAAGGAGCAAAGAGAATTCCCCATTCCTCAGAAGGAGACCCTAAATCACAGACAAGCTGCTCCAGGTCCCAGCAGTAAGAACATGTCCATGGCTGCTAGAAAGGGGGCTCAGAGCTGTGGGGGACACTTGTACTTAAGCAGTCTCTGTGGGATTGAAACTGAGGAGAAACAAAAGCCTGTTACTTATGCTATTTTAGAAGAAGCTGTCTGTGCAGCCCGTTTCAATGGATTCCTGGACCACACTCCATATTCCAGCTATAGCAAGCCATAGGAAGGCCATTTCCTTCATATTCCAGACACTGTGCCCTCTGCAGTCAATCAAGTAACAAAGTCGATAAGCCTGAGGTTTCTGCCCATGAGAATTAAGTAAAAGACAGTTAATTGGCTGAATATAAAGTTCATTATTCCACCCTCTCTTGTTCTTGTGAGGAGAAATTTGAATTCTGGAAGGGACAAAGCTTGCATTTATCCTAGACAGTTAATGAGGAATGCAGACTAAATGCTGAGAATCTAGACTGCTTAAGAAATCTACTCAGAGTCCCCCAAATCTTTTAGAAGGCAGGAACAGTGTTCTCAAAGTCGCTTGTTTTGTTTTAATAATATTTCAGGACAGGATTTCTAATTACACCCCTGTCATCTCATTAAAATATATTTCTGAACTAATTTTTTATTCTTCTTGAACTATCAACATAAACCTTCGAACTTGAGTGTTTTATTATATATTTAGCTCTTTTGTAGGTCCTTGGAACTACAGTTACTTAATGTCTCTGAGTAGCATGTGTAAGCCAAAGGTTACATAAACAACCTCAAGAATGTTTGGATGTTTGCCAATGATGATAAACCAGATTATTTTTCTGGTACCTGCCCTGTGGTTGACAAAGCAAACACTCACTCTCTGGCTTGGTGGGGGGGTGGCCAGTGTCACATGGGACTCTACCTTCTTAACCCCTTGATCTGCCTCACCCTTGGCTCTCTAGTGTCTGTATCTGGCCCACTTCCCACTTCTACAGAAAAGAACAGATTCTCATGAGTGTGAGGTACTGACTAGTCTTTTCCAACTTTCTGTTTCAATACCTATAAAATGGGACACCCCACCCCCCAACGACAAATCTGGGGGGCGGGAGTAAACATCTGGCATATCTGGAGTCATCCAAGTGGAGAGGGAGGCAGATGGGACTGAAGGTTCAGCAATGGCTCCTGCTAGAGAACCAGGTATAGAGCTGGTGCTTTGGTCCATTTCTGCTGTTATAACAAAATAGCCAAGACTGGATTAATTTATAAGAAAAGGAGTTTGGGCTCATAGTTCTGCAGGCTGAGAGGTCCAAGAGCATGGCACCAGCATCTACCTGGCTTCTGGTGAGGGCCTCATGCTGCTTCAACACATGGCAGACAGTGGAAGGGCAGATGGGTGTGTGCAGAGGAGAGAAAATACAAGGGGCTGCCTTGCTTTATAACAACCTGAATTTGTGATACGTGAACCAGTCCCATGGGAAAGACATTAAGCATTCTTAATGACTTAATTACCTCTCAAAGGCCCCACCTCCCAACACCTCCACAATGACAAGCAAATTTCAACATGGGTTTCTGTGGGATAAGCCATAGAAGTTGGTTTTAAAGCCCTGAGATGGGGTGAGACCTGCGGGGGAGGAGTGCACTTGGATGGGGTGGGAAAGCAATACCTGACCCTGGGTAACACTAGATCAGACCTCAGCCATCTGCTCCTGGACTAGGCTGAGACTATGCGAGTTCTTCACAGCTGGACAAGCAAAGGTAAGTGCTGCTCCAGGTTTCTTGGAATTAACAAGGGAATCAAGATTATCCTGCTCTTGGGCTGTGGTTGTAGAATGCTTGCCTACCATGAGCCCTGAGTCTGATCTCCAGCACTGGGGAATATACTGCTCTTGATAAATCTGCCTAGTCAAGTACCTCAGTGACCCCAGTGACATACCTCAGGGCAAATGCAGACCACTGGTCTTTGCTGGAATGACCTGACCCACATCACAGTGTTGAAACATCTTGTTTATTTCTCCTAACAGACCCCAGAATTTCTGATGACAGGAACTTAGCTTTTACATATTTAAAGTCGGAATCTGATATAATAGGTATTCAATAAATATTTCCTAGATTAAAAAATGAATGAGTACACATGGAATTAGCACACTTTAGGAAGGATCAATAAGTACGGGATGGGTCTACCACAAAGTAGTTCTGGTACAAAAGGCTGCCATGATAAGATGATGTTGCCTGTCTTAGTCTGTTTTCCACTACTATAACAGAAAACTTGAGACTGAGTAATTTAGAAAGAAAAAAAGTCTGGCTCATGGTTCTGAAAGCTGGAGTTCAAGATAGGGCAGCTGTCTGGCAAGGACCTTGTGCTACATGATAATGTAGCAGAAAAACCGAAGGGCAAGGGAGTAGGTTTGAAACAGAAAAGGCACAAGGAGATTTGATTTAGAACCTGTTCTCACAATGACTAATCCACTCCCACATGAATTAGAACACTCCAGAAAGGCATTAATCCCTCTTAAATGTCTCATTTCCTAACACGGGTTACACTGAGCATCAAATTTCAACATGACTTTTGGAGGGAACAAGCTATATTCAAATCGTAGCACAAATAATTATGATCTATAGTTAATGATACCATGCTTAAGTGTTTAAGGGTGAAATTTACTGATATCTACAACTTGCTTTAAAATGCATCCAAAAAAAGGCAGACTTAGGGATGAAAAGAGAAAGGGACAGATGGACAGACAGGTGATATCCATTCATGATGTCATCATGAATAATGACAGAATATAGTGGTGAATAGTTAGGTGTTTGCTTATAGATTTCTTCTAACCTTGAACATTTGAAATGTTTCATAATGAAATATCAGGGGAAAATACTTCCCACTCCCCGGTTCCCCTACTACCACCACCACTTCCATTGCCCATTCCCCCCTTCTTCATCTGTCCCCTACCCTTCCTTTGCCCTCCCCTAGTCTCCCAACCCCTCCCTCCTATGTGGAAAGAGTTTCTTTACCTTGTTCTAGACAAGACTTGGGGTGGAGCAGAGCAATGATTACCTGCCACTGTTCAAACATAGGGAAGACCTTATTCAAGGATATCAAAATAGGGGCCTTTCACAATAGGAAAGATATTGAGCTCAATACAAACACAAGGATACGTGGAAATTGGTAGCCAAGCTGGGGGTGGGGCGGGGGAGAAGAGGGAGGATGAAGGACAGAAAATCAAGACATCAAGGGATTAACGGTAGGGGTTCTAGCTACAGTGGCCTAACAGGATTCTTGGTGAGGACAGAACCAGGACTTAAGACATTCAAAGGAGGATAAGGCACTTGATCAAATGTGAAAGGTGGTCAGACATCAGGGTAGGGGTTCTCTATAAAGTGACTCTGCAACTACTTTGCTGAGACCGGGCAACACAGCAAGGACAGGACAAGGGCCAAGGATGGGGTCTAGTGAAGAAGATTGGGGGTCTACTAAAGTACGGAAAAGGACAGGGTCTTTGCCACTGGGTCCAGCCCCTCAGATACTGGTAGGAAAGGGAAATAGGGAGAGGACAGTGCTGCCCTGTGTGGCCTCTGAATTCTGGTCCCAGTGTTCAGTGAGTCCATGTTTACCAAGCCCAAGGTCAGGAATTGCTCTCAGCAGTCCTGTGTAAAAGGAACTGAGATTTGAGGTTGTACAAACAGTAAGAGGGAAGTAGCCAGCCTGTGGCTTGGAAAGGACCTTGGGCCACCCAAGATCCTTTCTTTGGAGTGATCCTTGAAGAGGTTGCTCAACCCAACACAGTCATCCTGCTTTCCTTGTGGTCAGGTAATTGCAAGCTGGGGCCCAGCAAGAAGGGTGGGGCACCCTGCTTCAGGGCCAGCTGAGGGTATCCCTGGAAGGGTCCCTCTGCCTTCCCCATGGCTGGGGTACTTCTGCATCTGCTCTGCTACATACATTGTTTATGAAAATAAGTGGCAACTTGTAGTCAGAGCAGTGGAGGCTGCAGGACCCTGAACAGAAACTTTCCTCCTACAAAGTGCAGAACAATCGGATGGTGGACACTAAATACTGTGTACCTGCCTCTTCCAGGATTTCTGAGAGCATCTGTTTCCTAACGATGTGGCATCGACCCCTGTTGGATCCCTAAATGCTATACTGAAGTAGCACATGGTCTAGAAGCATCCCTATGGCACCTTGAATTGGGGATCTAGAGAGGGAAAAAGGGGAAAAGGGGAGAGAATGTGTGTGAGGTACTTCAGAGCTCAACCCCAGAGAACTCTGGCCCTCCACAGGGAGGCTTCTGGTTGTCCATTTTGAGAGACACCAATCCTGTGATGTGATTATTCCAAGCTACTACTGGAAGGGCACCATGTTTTAATGACTCAAACCTCAAGTGTTCAGAATCTCAACTCCTGGCCAACTTGATCTGGCCTCTTGCCACTCTAGGTGAGGTTTATGTGTTTGAACATTTGTTAATTAATTATATTACTAAAGTCCACTTTGATAGAACAATAATGCCGCCATTTTATAAATTACCGGCACCTCGTGGAAAATGAAGCCATTTCCCCCCTTAACAAGGTTTCCCGTGCTCCCAAAAACAAGCTCCACCTCCATCAGGGACCCCCGGCGTATGTGCCAACCCCTTACCCTCCCTCTCCTATAAAAGGCCATGCCTGGCCTGAACACCTTCCCTTTTGTCCTTTCTTCTTCCTGCACTACCTCGTACCTGCCATTAAACCCTGCCCTTGGACGTGAGTTTTCTCGTGAGTTTTCTTTGTGTGGTGTTTTTCCTAACATTTGGTGCCGAAACCCGGATCAGGTTGAGTTCCTGGCACTGAACTTGCTCTCCCAGCTTTCCTCTGGGATCTGAGCTGCTTTACCGGGACCCCTGATCCTAGAAAGTGCCACTCTCTCACTAGCTCACAGGGAAGTTCCTCCGCCCCAGCGCGCCTCCAACCGCCATCCACCACCGGCCAATCTTCCCTCAAGGTCCTCTCTCCCTCGGTGAGTCCTCCTCGCACGCAGAGCTGTGATCTCTCTCTCTCTCTCTCTCAGCTCGCTTTTGTCCCGGGAACCAGGTTCCCCACTAGGGACTGTGGCCCACCCTGTGGTGAAGACATTCCCTCTGGGTGTTGTGTTCCACATCTCTCTCTCTCTCCTGAGGACCTGATATTTCGGGGATGCCCGCGATATCTCTCCTCAGGTCAGGCCTCACCATGGGAGTTGGACCTTCCAAAATTCCCTCAGACTCCCCATTGGGATGTCTCCTGGCCAACCTTGGGCCCCTACGCCTCACGCCTGATCTTAAGCCACGAAAGCTCATTTTTCTCTGTAATCAGGCCTGGCCCCAATATCCATTGGACAATGCCTCCAAATGGCCACTTAATGGCACTTTTGATCCCAATATTTTAAGGGATCTATACAATTTCTGTGAGCGCACTGGCAAATGGAAGGAACTTCTCTACGTCCAGTCCTTTTATTTCCGCACCAAACCTTCCCTCTGTACCTCCTGTTCCCCTGCACAGGTCCTATTAGCTTCTAAACCAGTCTCAAAACCAGCCAAATCCTTCTCTGAATCCCCTCCTGACTCTGAAGCTTTCCCTTCTTTCGACCCTGCTAATGAGCCTCCACCTTATCAAAGACGGGCTTCCATTGTTCAGCCATCGGCTCCCGCCCTTCCTCCTGCGTCTCCTCTCTCCCCTCCTCCCACTTCTCCTCCCGCCCCTCCTCCCTCTTCTCCTCCCACCCCTCCTTCTGCTCCTCCTTCCACTCCTCCTCCTGCTCCTCCTCCCGCCCCTCCTTCCGCCCACCCTTCCACTCACCTGGGACCACAGGATCCCATGAGCCCCCCCACACACTCACTCTCATGGACCCCCCAGTCAGCCGGTTTCCATCTACCCTCTCCGGGAAGTGGCTGGAGCAGAAGGCATTGTGAGGGTCCATGTTCCCTTTTCTCTCGCTGACCTCTCTCAGATAGAAAAGCGCCTTGGCTCCTTTACCACTAACCCTGATTCTTATGTTAAGGAATTTCAATACTTGGCTCAATCCTATGACCTTACTTGGCATGACATCTATCTCATTCTTTCCTCCACCCTCCTCCCAGAGGAGAAACATCAGGTCTGGGCCGTGGCTAGGGCACATGCAGATGAGGTCCATCGCACCACCCCCACCCATCCTGTAGGAGCTACAGCGGTCCCTACTGAGGAGCCTCATTGGAATTACCAAACCGGTGACAGAACGCTTAGGGATCAAATGGTTACCTGTTTAGTGGTGGGATTAAAGAATTCAGCCCAAAAGGTTGTTAATTTTGATAAACTTAGAGAAATCCAACAAGAAAAAGAGGAAAATCCAGCTAGTTTCTTGTCCCCGCTCACAGAGGCGCTACGACGCAATACAAAAGTTGACCCTGAAACTAAGGATGGGACAATTATCCTTATGACCCATTTTATCTCCCAGTCAGCTCCAGATATCAGAAAAAAGCTCAAAAGGCTAGAAAATGGCCCTCAGACTCCACAGGCTGAAATTTTAAACATGGCCTTCAAAGTCTATAATTACTGAGAAGAACAACAAAGGGCTGATAAGGAGAGGAGAGATAAGGCTAAATTCCAAATGTTGGCACAAGCCCTCTGGCAAAAGCCTCCAACCTCTAACTCCCGAGGCCAGGGAAAATCCCAAACATCTCCCGGCCCATGTTTTCGGTGTGGACTTGAGGGACACTGGGCCCATGCTTGTCCTAAACCACGCCGCCCACCGGGGCCATGTCCTAAGTGCAAACAGGAGGGCCACTGGGCGATGGACTGCCCCTCCACCCCTCAAGGCTGAGGGTCTAAGCCCCCCCACTGTCCCTCCTTCCTAACTGATCTTCTAGGTCTGGCGACTGCAGCTGAGGACTGATGGAGCCCAGGACTCCCAGGCCCGACAACCATAACTTCACGGGAGCCCAGGGTAATGGCCATTATTGACAGTAGGCCTATCTCTCTCCTCCTGGACACTGGTGCCACTTTTTCTGCCTTGCCGGAGTTCTGGGGACCTACCAAGCCTTCTTTAACCTCCATAGTCGGGGTGGAGGGAACTCCTACCCAGCCCTTAATGACTTTTCCTCTAACCTGCATACTGGGAGATACACTTTTTACTCACTCCTTCCTAGTCCTCCCTAATTGCCCCACCCCACTCTTGGGAAGGGACATTTTGTCAAAATTCCAGGCCACTCTCACCTTACACCCACCTCCTCTTAAGCCACGACCCATTATCCCTTGTCTCCATCCTCTCAGCCCCTCCTTGCCATCATGGGCGCTCTGCTTCCCCTTGCCCTTACCTGCTACACTGGTAGATCCCATTGTGTGGGACCTCCAGAACCCTGCAGTCGCTACCCATCATGAGCCAATCTTTATTACTCTCAAGGACCCCTCTGTTTTCCGAAACCAACCTCAATATCACATCTCTCTAATCCACTTACAGGGATTAAAGCCTATCATCTCAGAGCTTCTCTCTAAGGGCCTTCTTCGCCCAACCCACTCCCCCTATAACACTTCTATTCTGCCTGTAAAAAAGCCCAATGGGTCTTATCGGCTGGTACAGGACCTCTGCTTAATCAATGCGGCAGTGACTCCTATACTCCCGGTGGTACCCAACCCCTATACTCTCCTGTCTCTCATTTCACAGTCATTTCACAGTCCTGGACCTAAAAGATGCTTTCTTCACTATCCCTGTCCACCCACAGTCCCAAAACCTGTTCGCCTTCACCTGGACTGATCCAGATTCTCATACTTCCCAACAACTGACCTGGACTGTTCTGCCTCAGGGGTTCCAGGACAGTCCCCACCTCTTTGGCCAAGCTCTGGCTAGGGACCTGCTTACCCTCCATCTCTCCCCAAGTAAACTCCTCCAGTATGTAGATGATCTCCTGCTCTGCAGCCCCTCACTCAAGGATAGCCAACAACACACTGCCCTCCTGCTTAATTTTCTGGGAAAAAAGGGATACCGGGTGTCTCCTTACAAGGCTCAACTGTCTCTCACCCAGGTAACTTACCTGGGCCTATCTATCTCCCCTACTCATAAGGCTATCACCACAGATCATAAGGCCTTGCTAGCCTCTTTCCCTGCCCCCACCACTAGAGCTGAAGTTCTCTCCTTTCTTGGCCTGGCTGGCTATCTCAGAGCCTGGGTACCCAACTTCAGTCTAATGGCCAAACCTCTATATGAGGCATCCAAGGGTTCCATTCAAGAGCCCCTGGACCCCTCTCAGCCTGTGTCAAGTCATTTTAAAACCCTCTTACAAGCCCTATTACAAGCCCCGGCACTTCGCTTACCAGACCTCACTCGTCCCTTCGTCCTTTATGTTTCTGAGAGGGAAGGGTTTGCCCTAGAGTTCTGGGATACAACATAGGGCCCTCCTTCACTCCAGTAGCATACCTCTCCAAACAGTTAGACCCCACAACCAGGGGATGGTCCCCATGCCTCAGGGCCCTGGCTGCCGCCTCTCTCTTAATCCAGGAAAGCAAAAAACTTACCTTTGGGTCCCCCCTTACTGTTTACTCCCCCCATAGCCTCTCTGAACTCCTCACGTATAAGGGACTTTATTCCATGCCCCCTTCTCGTATCCTATCCCTCCAGGTGGCCTTGGTCGAGGATCCCACTCTAACTTTCGTTTCATGTCCCCCACTTAACCCAGCTACTCTTCTTCCTCTCTCTTCAACACCCCTAGTTCACTCCTGCCCTGAGATCCTTGAAGAGCTCCTTCCCTGCCCAGACCACATTCAGGAGGGCACCCTTTCTCAGGCTGACTACACTTGGCTCATTGATGGCAGTTCCTTCATTCACAATGGACAGCGAAGAGCTGGATATGCCATCGTGTCTGAGTCTGCCGTCATTGAGGCATGCCCTCTCCCTTTGGGCACTACTTCCCAGAAGGCAGAACTGACTGCCCTGGCCAGAGCTCTAACTCTGGCAAAAGACAAAACTGTCAACATTTATACTGACTCTTAAGTATGCATTTCACACTTTACTATCCCACTCCGCTATCTGGAAGGAAAGGGGATTCCTAACTACAAGGGGAACTCCCATTATCAATGCTGCCTTAATAGCCCAAGTCCTAGAGGCTCCACGCCTTCCTTCCCGGGTGGGTATTACTCATTGCAAAGCCCACCAGACTGACTCCTCCATAATTACCAGAGGAAATAACCGAGCGGATACAGAGGCCAAGCAAGCAGCCCTCCAAACTGCACCCCAATTGGCCATGTACCCCCTTGCCCCAGCTTCCTCCCCTCCTCTCACTAAATTTTCTCTCCCCCATTCTGAGGTTAAAACCCTTATCTCCTATTTACATATGCTTTTTCATCCTAACCTTCATGCTCTTTACACCTTTCTCTGCCAATCCCTTTCCCTATCTCCAGGAGACATACAATACCTTAAACAGATTACCCAATCCTGCTCAATTTGCCAGCGCACAAACCCCAACTCCAATATTAGGCCCCCTCCCTTTCCTACCCACCAAGCCAGGGGATGTCTCCCTGCTGTGGATTGGCAGGTGGACTTCACACATATGCCTCCAATAAAGAGGATTAAGTACCTCCTGGTATTGGTAGACACCTTCATGGGATGGGTGGAGGCCTTCCCTACAACCAATAAAAAGGCCTCCACAGTAACAATGATTTTAGTCACAGACATCATCCCACGGTTTGGTCTCCCAGCCTCTATCCAGTCAGACAACGGGCCTGAGTTTGTTTCCTCTATTTCCCAAAAATTGGCACAAGCCTTAAATATTCACTGGCGGTTTCACATTCCCTATAACCCCCAATCTTCAGGTAAAGTCGAACATGCCAATCACACACTAAAAAATACTCTCACCAAACTCTCCCTCGAGCTCCATCTAGACTGGACAAAGCTCCTACCCCTAGTCGTTCTCCACCTCCGGGCCCTCCCTAAAAGACCGCTCATGCTCAGCCCCTTTGAGCTCCTCTATGGCCGTCCACTCCTCCCTATCACGGTTCAGCCAGAACCTCCTAACATTCCCCCCACTCTCCTCAATCCTCTCCTCACTTTTCTTCGCTCTCTCCTTTGGTCGCATGCTCATGATCAGTTACCACAGCCCTCTGACACCACCAAAATAACTCCCACCCTTCAAATGGGAGATCTAGTTTATCTAAAAAGTACAGCCACACCTGGCCACCTGCAGGAAAAGTGGAGAGGCCCATTTGAGGTCATCCTCACCACCCCTATGGCTGCTAAGCTAGCAAGACTTCCCTCCTGGGTACATGTTCAAAATCTAAAATTGGCAGCCCCACAAAAGACCTGCCAATCTCTTCTTACAGGACCAACAAAAATAAAGATCTCCTGCCGTCCCAAGATCCCAGAAGACAGAGACACACTCAAGGAGACTCCCAGAGCATAAGCAGGAGCCCTATGCCTGGGGACCTGGCATCTCACCTACTCACTCTTTATACTTCCCCCTCCCATTCTTTCCTGTCGTGCCTGCCCATGCTTTTACTCTTTCCTATATACACTCTACTCTGAGGTTTTAGATTTCCCACCCCCCAGTATAATCAGCCTCCCTCCTTTTCATACCTTCGTCTCCCTTACTTCATAGAGTGATAGCCTATCTACCTCTCCAAGGTACTCTCTCAGACTTTACACCTGAAGAAATCTACTCATTTTCCAACATACTCTAAGCTCTACTGTAAACCACTCCACCTATGCTTCCACTCCATCCCTTCCTGTGGGTAATTCTTGTCCTTGTCCCTTCCCTCCTGAGTATTGGCCTGTGGGTAACTTCTCCCCCTGAGTGGATATGGCCCCATCACACAGCTCTCTGTTTTGGATACCTCGCCCTGTGCACCTTACTCTTTGTGCTCTCTTCTTTCTTATGACCTGTACCTTTGTGTGCCCCAAACTTCCCCCCTGCCCGTGCACCTCATCTTATTCATACCAGCACAGGGCTTGCTACAATACAGCTACTCCATGTACAATGTGGGGCAAACTGCACTGGACTGCAAGGAGTAAAGGCAGCAACGCAGGCTATACTTGCTTTGGAAATTGTGGGCAACAAGTGTGCTGGACTGAGCTCACACATTATGGTATGTCTGACGGAGGAGGAGTCCAGGATCAGGCATACAAGAAGGTCCTCTGCACCCAGGTACCTCAGATTCTTGACAACCTATTCTTTCCCACCAGAAAGCCTCTCAAAATTCCTTTACAAACACTGTCCCTTTCTGAAACCCTTCTCCTCCAGGTCATAAATACCACTCATCAACTACTCAACCACACTAATCCTACTCTAGCCCGTGGTTGTTGGATGTGTCAGCAAATTGGCCCTTCTCAGGTCATCGCCAACCCCATAAATATTTCCATACCTCTTACCTTAAACTGTTCTTTCACCAAAAGGCCCACCGCCTCCACCCCTTCCCCAGTTCCCCTCTTCCAGCCAGCCCCTCTCTGCCTACAGAGTTCCTCAGGGATAGTCGAGGTAGGTTCCCTGGTGACAAAAAAAATGTCACACTACTAGGGCAGCCAACAAAACCGGGAACAATATCTGTTGCCCCCCCCATTCCCAGGACTCTCTTTTTATGCAGTCAGAGTGTATACCCCTGTTTACCCCAAGCCTGGAAGGGCATCTGCACTCTGGTATTTTTGGTCCCTGACATGGACATTATTACAGAAGATAAAGACCTCACCCATCTCCCTCACCGCGCATCTTTGATCAAAACGGGCAATCCAGGCCATTCCCTTGTCAGCCACCCTGGGAATAACGGCTGCCATGGGAACGGGAGCTGCAGGAATAGGGACTTCTATCCACTACTACACAAAACTCTCTAATCAATTGATAAGTGATCTACAAACAGTGGCTGAATCTATCCTAACCCTACAAAAACAACTTGACTCCCTAGCCTCAGTTGTACTCCAAAACCGACGAGGCCTTGACCTGCTCACTGCAGAAAAGGGTGGTCTCTGCCTATTTTTACAAGAGGAGTGCTGCTTCTATGTTAACCAGTCGGGAGTAGTAAAAAATAAAATTAGGCAACTCCAAGAACAACTAGAAAAATGGAGAAGGGAGTTGGAGGACTCTTGGAATCCTCTAGGGAACAACATTTTGCAGTGGTTCTCCTGGTTAATGCCCATCCTAATGCCTGTATTTCTTGCTCTCATATTCCTAAGCTTCCTCCCTTGTGTCATAAGAACAATACAAGGATTTCTTTTAGACCGTATGTCTGCTATTGCTAACCAAAAATTTAACCAGTTGTACCTCCAGGGACACCAACCTCTCCAAAACCACCCAGAAAACTACTGTGAAGGCCCCATCCAGGACGCCACAGGAGCCTGAGGATCCCGCCCCACACAACGCCCCCTGCCAGCAGGAAGCAGTTAAAGAGATCGATGCTTCGCCCCAATTCCTGATCCTCAGCCCCTATCTTCATTATTATTAAAGAAAAATGGGGGAATGATAAAACAATAATGCCGCCATTTTATAAATTAGCGGCACCTCATGGAAAATGGAGCCATTTTCCCCCTTAACAAGGTTTCCTGTGCTCCCAAAAACAAGCTCCACCTCCATCAGGGACCCCCGGCATATGTGCCAACCCCTTACCCTCCCTCTCCTATAAAAGGCCATGCCTGACCTGAACCCCTTCCGTTTTGTCCTTTCTTCTTCCTGCACTACCTCGTACCTGCCATTAAACCCTGCCCTTGTGAGTTTTCTCGTGAGTTTTCTTTGTGTGGCGTTTTTCCTAACACACTTATTGTAGAGAATATGTCAAAACCCCACCACTACCTAATTTCTCATTCTACTAATTCAAATCAAGATCAACAGTAACACAACCAGAAATAAGAACACCTTACCCTCATTCTACCTCTGTCACAGGGGAGCTTATATTTCCCTCTGGATAGGTGTGCTCCTCTATGATGCAGGAGGCCCTATGGCTTAGTCCTGGGTCCATTGTTTCTCCCTGTGTGCCTGTAGCTTATCCTTAAAGCTGCAGGATCCAGGAATCAGGGCCCAGCTGCTCCACCAATGTCAAGCCATGCTGAACCATCCTCACTGACTCTGGACCCCAGACACTGCTATTTACAAACAGCTGCTCTCCCAATGCACTCTACACACAGAAGGCAGAACATTTGCTCCAGGTCATCCAAACTCTGGAGTAAATGTCTGCCCCTATCTTAACCTTCCATGCCTTATCATACCACACTGGAGGTGGCTCTCGTAACTCTTGAGACACCTTACACTGGTATCTGTTCCTTGGGGACTGGAAATGTTGCTGTCAGGACAATGTAACCCATGCCTTCCAATGTAACCCATGCCAGCAGCCTAAGAGGACAACAGCAAGCAGTGTAACCACATACACCAGCAGGTCAGTATTTGTCAGTATTCAAGCTACTATGCTCCAGATGTGTGGGTGACCTGTGCTTTCTTCCTAGTGACAAAAGAGCAGGATTGCTCGTGTTTCAGCTTACTCTTGCACAATATGCTCTCCTGAGACTGCAGCCCCAGTTTCCCAGAGAGGGTGGGGAGCCACAGATGAAAACCAATTCCTGCCCTTCGAAGATGACCATTCGGCTCCTGGCCTCTCTTTCCTGTCTTTGAGCATCTCCACTGTTTTGTATTTGACCAGGAAAACATGACAGGTAGCCTCCTTTGAAGTCCTCCCTGCCCTCAGGGAGATACAAATGCCATCACTATGACAGCTGCTTCACTACTGGGTCACTGTGAATATTCAGGCCCTGCTGACTCATAGTGGAGTTAGATGGCTACCATTCCTCAGGCAAAAGGGCCCCTCATCCTGCCTGTGAACGCAAATACTCTTTAGTAATACTGTCTCACCTCCTGCTAATTCTACCCCACCCATAGTCCAGTCCCAAGTCCACACCAGGGCTGGCTGATGCTGGGTGACCATTGCTTCCACCACTCCTTCTGGATGCCCTGCCATATTCACCATGAGGTCATTTGTCACAGAGGGCAGGGTTGAGGAGAAATGAAGCCAGCTATGTGTTCAGAACACCCGTTCACTTTTTGCATTCCTAGAAGCCAGGTCTGTACTGTCCTAAGCTGGTGACATTGTCAGCCCATACAGACTGACAGGACTGACCATGTCTGCTCAGTCTGGAGAGAAAAAGAACAGGTTAAAGAAATGTCATGAGGAAAGCTCACAAATGATACTGAGCGAAGAAGCCAGACACAAGGCTCACGCTGCAGGATCCACTCTTGGAAGTTCAACAATAGGCAGAAGGATGAGTCTACAGTGGCAGGTGGAAGATGGCAGGGCCCAGGTGGACATGAGCAAGGGCTTCAGAAGTACCAGGATGCTTTCTGGGGTCATGCGCACATTCTAGATCTTGGTTGAGGGATGGCACTGGGGCACACATTCACTAAAATTCCTGTTGGGACACATAAGATGGGGCATTTTGTATATATAATTCATACTTTATACAAGGTGGTTTTTATAAAAAACAAGTAAGTATCTCAACAAGGAACAGAGGACCAGAGTCACTTGTGGCTGTGAGGAGGAGCAAGAGCAGACCATGTGCTTGCACACTGAACCCTTAGCTGCCCACCCTCTCTCCCAAGCCTGAGATGGTTAGGGGTCCTCACTTGTGTACTGTCCACACAGCTTCCAGGCTGTGATTACAGATCATATCCTTTCATTGCTCAAACACCTTCCACTGGCTTCTGGTTCCTACAACAGGAAAGCTCAGCTGTGCCTCAGGGCCTTTAAACTGGTTGCTGCCTCTGCATGGAGTTGTTTTCCTGACGTAAGGCAAGACCTCTTACCCTTTCAGGTCCAAAGAGACTTCCCAACCAGTGACCGGTGGCACGCATTCTCTCTTCCACATCTTCTATCTCACTTCCTATACAGCATCTCTGATTCCCTGATCAAAATTAGGGGTCACACTTCCACACCCACCTGCCCACCTCCCAACACACTGAAGACTGTTTGCTACATAGCCAGCACCACATGTGGTCATAGGGTGCTGGAACGGGGCCACTGTCAATGGACATCTGCCTGAAATGTTACAATACACACCCAATTGCAAAGATATATTTAAGACGTAATTAAAACTGCTTTTGCTAAAAAGCATTGACTCCTTACTCAGGTCCACAAATGAACTCAAAGCAGGAGTTCATTTTGTATCTGTTGTCCTTTGCTCTGAGCCATCCTCTACTGCAGCCACCTTGGGTTCCAGGAAAAACAGGACTGCTCGATAACATCTTTATGACAAGTGACCAAAACTACCCCTACCCTAAGGAACAGTGGAGCCTTACAGAACAGACCACCCCTCCCCAAATGAGGACAATGACCTATAATGACAAGGTTGAAACCTGGAGAAGGAGTAATAAGAACCAGATTGTTCCCCTCAAGCAATAACAACTATCCCAGAGGCCTCAAGAACAAGAACTGAGATAATGGTGAGCCGACCCCACCCAACCAATCTGAGCACTTTAACACACCTGTGACTAGGATGTTTATGCATACTATTTGTCCCCTGCCTGAATTCCTTGTGTATTTAAAGCTAAGGTTCATGTCTGAACACCAAAATGGCTGAAGATGGGCTAAAGTGCTTACTTTGCTTCTTCCCATGATGTGTCCTGGGCTGTGTAACAAATCTCCTTTTGAGGCAGGCCAAATTAGGGCAAGTTAGTTCGGGACTCATAGAAAAAAATATTACATCTTAGATTAACCAGGCTTTGGCTCAGGAACCACTCTCACCTGGCCAGGAACCACCCATGCCCCGCCCCACTCACTGATTATTGGATGGGAATCTCCTGGTTCTCCCCTTCCCATAGGTTATCTTAGGTTTTAAAAGCACCTGAAGAGCAGAAACATGATCTCTAGACTTCCATCTTCCTTCTGGGCACACCATACTTCCTTTTGTATTTACCATCCCAAACTTTTAATAAATTCTATTTACACCCCAGTGTCCTGCCATGGATACTTCCACACAGGACAAAGAATATGGAAGTGTTCTGATCACAGACTGAACAGGCACCACACTTTCTCTGTCCTTCACCTTGACTCTTCATTTGGCAGAAAGGGGTGAGTGGCTGGACCTAACAGGATCGGCCATCTCACTTCCAACAGAGCACCTGTAATTCCCTGATCATAATTATTGATCACCCACTCACACAGCCCATGTACACACGTTTTTAATGAATCAACTAGAAAACTTTAAATTACTTCTGGTTTTATATTACATCTCTGCTGGGAGACTGCTGTATTGTCAAGTCCAGGGTCAGTCACTGTACTCCATCTCCAGGCCCTAGAAGGCCTGGCCCAGGGAGAAGCCTTGAAAGTTTTAATGAAACAGTTAACACAGAATCTCTAGCCCTTTTTCCAAATAAAGGTTAATTTACTGTATTTGGTAAAGAACTGCCAGAAGATAGAGCAAGGACTGGATCTTCCTGGAATCTCAGAAATATCATTCCCTGTTCAGGGGGTGCTCAGTCCTTGACCCAGTACTCACAGAAGCACTGACCTGGAATGACCCAGGAAGCCAAAAACTGTCTGCCCTTTTCCCCTTTTCTGAAGAAATAGAGTTCAGAGGTCACAGGCTTTTCAGAGTTCAGGGAAACCCAACTGGGTAGCCTCAGGAGGAGGGAAGGACTTGGGGGGAGGGAGAAAGCTTAGGAGAGGGTAAGGGCAGGGGGTGCCAGGAGTGGGGAAGAGACGGGGGTCTCCCCAAGAGGGGCAGGAATTGGGGGAGAGGAGCGGCCCTAGTGTGGGAGATGAGGGAACTGAGGAGGATCCGGGACTGGGTGGGGGTGGCATGGGGACGAGAAGACAAAGCAGGAGAATGGGCGGGACTGCGGCGCGGGAGGTGCCTGAAGCGAAGGCAGGGATCGGGAGGAGGAGAGACGCAGGAAGGTGGACCGGATTTACACAGGAGGCGGGGCCGGGAGTGGGGGGGAGAGAAGGGACAGAGGAAGGGGGGACGGGTGGCGGCCGGAAAAGGAGGAGCCTGGCGGTAGTTGGAATGGATACCGAGGTCCGCCCAGGATAAAGTCGGGCATTTCTCGCCGTGCTGTATCAGGTCACCGTCGTCCCTTTACAGCTCCAGGTCTGACTCCAGCTTTGGGCCCGAGCCGACCATGATCAGGACCCTGCGCGTCCCGCTGCTCCTGCTGGCCGGCTTGGCCGTGGCCCTGGCCGTGAGCTCCTCTAGCGACGCGAGCCCCAACCGGCCGCCGATGAGGCTGGGCGGCATAGAAGAGGCGGATGTCAAGGAGCACGGCGTGCGGTACGCGCTGTCCTACGCGCTCAGCGAGTACAACAAGGCCAGCAACGACGCGTACCACAGCCGCCTGGTGAAGGTGGTGCGCGCCCGCAAGCAGGTGAGTGCCCGCGCGCCCCGCTCCGCGTCCCTGCCCCTACCTCCGGCGTTACCCGCGTCCCCAGCCCCACCCTGGCTCTTCTAGCTCCCTTCACTCACATCTGGCCCAGATCTGCCGGACTGGGCTGCCGCTGTGCTTCTCATACAGGAGGAGGGGGTCCTCTGTCTTTCCTTCTGCCCACAGCCCTTTGCGGAGTGTTTCCAGAATTGTCCCCTCTGTCTTGTACTTTGGCTCCTGGCGACTTAGTTCTGTGTTCAAGCATCAACAGGCTAGAGACTCCAGGGGGTCGGGTTAGGGTCTGGCCTTTTCAGTTCCCTACCACCAGTCTTGGGGACTGTGAATCGGAGTCGATGTGAACTATTAAGAAAGCGACAGAAGAGGAAGAGAAACACCCCACGCTGGGCTGCCTTCACTAAATGATCATTCATCACTTTTCACTTTAAGTTCTTATTCTGACACAAGTTCAGGTTTACAGAGCAGCAGCAGCAGTGGTCCACAGCATCTCTGTAGCTCCTTCACCCCATCCCTTCAGTGTTACTGTCTGACCATGTTTGCTTGTCCTCCTCTTTCCCCACATACAAGTGAATGTGGGTCTGTATGTTTATGAGCATTCATTTTTTCTGAACCTTTTGAGAGTAAATACTTCCCTTCTTCAGTGTACTTTCTTGCAAACAAGGGTTTTCTGTACACACCCAAGATTCGGGTTTGAAAATCAGGAGTATGCATGACCCCATTTACTGAATTTGCTGGGGTCCACTGAGGGAACTCTGCATGAACTGCAGTCATTGCTCTTCTCCTTCTTCCATCTGCAGCAGCTCCTGATGTTTTCATTACCTTGGTGTTTAGAAGAGTCCAACCAATTGTGGTCTAGTCATGTAGTGCCATGTGACAAAGTGTCTGTCAGGAATGTACTCCATGTACAAAGAGGGTCCAATCAGATGATGTTGCCTAGTGACATTATCATCTCAGTTTGTCCTCTCTAACAGTTGCACCATGAAAACCATACATTTCTCAGAACTGCTCCCATCCTTAAGAGACACCTGACTATGTGGACTTTTGCTCAATCTGATTGACCTGGTGTTTCATGAAGATTAGATACAGGTCATGGGGACTCCAGAAGTCCTCACAGCAGGAGCCACCAACCTGTCCTGAAGAGCCTTGTTTTCTCTGCACAGCAGCCAGGGAGTGTTCCCTGGGAGCAGCTTCCAGGGGCTGGTGTCCTGCACTGAAATGGACACACCATGGCCAGTAGCCCTGGGTGCTTGAGTACCTGCTGCAGTAGAGAGGATCACATAGGATTGTGACTTTGCCAGCCAATATGAGTTAGCCCTCACTAGATACAGCAGTAGTGAACCAGGAGGAGAAGGGGTCTAGAGCAAGGTAAAGGGTTCCTAGGCCCCAGGCTTGGCCCTGAAGGAGGAATGTAGTTTAGACCAGATGGCCCAGGTTCCACTGCACAGTAGCACATAGCAACACAGCCACAAAAGTGTTGTGTAGCATGTCAATGTGGAGAGCTTGTTTCTGTCTCCTGTTCAGAATTCAGAGGGGTCTAGACTAGCCCTATCTTTCCTGCTGCAGCTATCAACTGTCATTGTACCCCTCAGACACATCATGCACTTCCTACATGCCATGGTCCTCGCTAATACCTCTCAAGTGTGACACTAACTTGGAAGGAAGCATCGGGCATTAGGGGTCATTTAGTCTATACGCCTCATGTTACAGATGGGAAAACCAACACCGGTACCTGGCCTTGTTCCTGGTTCCATGGGGCAAGGTCTAGAGCCTTGGCCCCATCCCTCACCCTGTGCTTGTCCACAGCTCTGAAAGATAGGTCTGTGCAGAAAAAGGGTTAAAGTCTACTTTTTAATCACACTGAAGACACACACAGGTGTGTGACAAACTTGAGAAATAGTCCTATCAGCAATCACATTGAAGGAGGGATCGTTTGAGGGGCAGACTTCCTTACTGGCCTAAAACACCTGCATGTGTGAAGCACCCCACGTCCTGCTGTGGAATGAGGGATTAGTAAGTCTTGGTAAATGGAGGGAATGGGTTCTCTGTGGGCTGCGTGCTGGGGACTGGAGTTTAGCTGGAGTTTAATCATCAGATCGCAGCCTTCCTACAGTGGGATAGTGTCCCTGCCTCTGAGCCACAGGCAGCAGAATTTAGTAGTTCTGTGCTGGGGCCCAGAGCCTTGTCTTTGTGCTCAGACCAGCCCTGCTGTCCTGGAACAGGGAGCTGTTTATCTGCCTCCACCCTGGTGGCTCCCTGAGCTGTGTCTTCCCTTCCTGAGTCCAGTGAAGGGTGTTAGTCTCTGGCTTCTACCTTCTATTTTCCTGCTTCTTTTATTTGGCAGCAGGAGACACCTTGTCAGAGTTGCTCAGAAGGAAAGAAGTTGCAATGGAACCTGTGGCCAGCCCTTCTGAAGGGATGGCTGTGTGCATCATGCGTTCAAGGATGCAGACATGAACCGTAGACATGCATTAACTCTGTAATGTAAAGTAAATGCATGCATGTGAACTGGACCACAGTGTTGTAAGTGAATCCCTCTCTTTTCACTATAGCTTGTGGCTGGAGTGATCTACTACTTGGACTTGGAGATTGGCCGAACTACGTGTACCAAGTCTGAGCCCAATTTGGCTGACTGTCCTTTCCATGAGGAGCCCAATCTGAAGAGGGTAGGTGTCTGATATGGGCCAAGGGCCAATCACACACAGGTGTCTCTGAGTATGTGTTTGTATGGGTTTATAGGTGCACAAGTGTGTGTGTGTGTGTGTGTGTGTAGGGGGGGTGAATTGTGTGGGAGTGTGGTGGTTCAATAATAGATACACATGGGCGTAGGGTCCGTTTGAGTTTCTGCAGATGCAGATCTGTGCCCTTGTGGAGTGGTATGGGAGTAGGTCTGTGTACATATGATCAATTGGAATTGCTTTGTGGCATTACTCTAGGAATTGGGGTACTGATGTTACACCCCTCCCTGCTTTGGGGTGCTGTCTGCTGGACTGGAAGAGGCAGCTGTAGGAGCAGCTCCTGGGGAGGGAGAAAGGGCTCTTTTTAATCCCAGCCCCACCCACTTGCCCAGAACTATGCTAAACAAGTTTGAGGCCTGGAAGTGGCTGAAACCCTGGGGTGCCAGCCATGCCCCACTGTCCACCCTCCCTGGACAGAGTTGGTTCTAGTGACACCATGGCTCTGAGGAAAGTTCCACTTTCCTTGTTACCCCTCCCCATGCACCCCTTCTAACAGTGTTTGCCTCACCCTGGCTTCTTGACTTTGTGCCTCTCGTAGTGCTGGAGGGGAGAGAGCTTACTGACGATGAGCCTTTGTCCCTGCCTGCCCCTCCAGGGCTCCTGCAGCCTTGCCCAGCTGCTCCTGACAGGGTTGTGCTGGGCAGAAGGACATGAACCCTTCCAGCCTGGGAGGGGTCACAGGCCATCTGATAGAACTGGAACAATCGGAGGGGTAATGAGCAAGTACTGCAGAGTCAACTGAGTGTCCTGGGACTCAGTAGGGGTGGTGGGGATTGAGAGTTTCACGACCATTATCCCATACCCCTACTCGTGGAGTCTCATGGCTGGGTGCCATCCCTATTTACTGTAACCCACACTGACTGTCCTTTCTCCTCTTTTGCAGAGAGAACTCTGCTCCTTCCAGATCTATACTGTGCCCTGGCTGGGCAAAGTCTCCATGTTAAAATCCAGCTGTGAGAATGCCTGAGGTCTGTGCCAGGCTGGGCCATGCTGACCCTTACTCGCACCCCTACCCTCTAGTGCACCAACCCTTAGATAAGAGCCCTGGCCCTGGACCATGTCTTCTCAGTGTCCCAGCAACAGGAGACCAGTAGAGGAGGCTTCTCCAAGCAGGTGTGAATACCTGCATGGCTCTCCCCTCTTCCTTTCTTTTTGCTTTTCAAATACACATGTGAGCAGCACACACAGATGCTTTTATCCTGCTCAATAAAAGAGTGTCATCACCTCCTTTTGTGTTGTTTGCTGTGTCAGGATGGAGCAAGGAGGGGTTGGAGCAGACAAGAGCCAAGGGCTCACATCATTCATGCATGTCAGAGTGAATGCTGTCTGTTTGGGATGTTTGGGTCTCAGAGCACATAAGGAGCAGAGAGAGGCTAGAAACCTAGGTGTCCTGCTGACAAACAAGAAGACAGGGATCTGGACTGCCAACTGGGAAACTTGGGTGCTGCTTTGAAAAGGAATCAGGCTGTTTTTGAAAAAGAAGGGCTGGTGAGGAGGGGCTGGACAGTGCCCATGCCTGGAACTGGCCTTACCCATGTGTTCAGAGATGATTCAATTGCAGGGACCGCTTTTCACTCCTCAGATTCCCTAGAAACTGCATAAATAGTAACTTATGCCTCCTTCATCCATGAAAGATCAGGTACCTGTATGACACAGAGGCTGAAAGTATGTTTGTGGGTAAGTCATGGGGGTAATACCAATCAGAAGCCAAGACCGGTGACATACACAGAGCCAGGGCAGCACCTCCTCTAATGTACCCTGGGTAGCTGTGTCCTTGCAATGGTTTTGCAGGTGGATGCTCCCAGCCCTTCTCTGCCCTTAAATGTAACAGAACTCCTTGTGTGCAGTTTAGGTGGATGTAGCATTAAAACACAGACATTATCATAAGGTGGGTTTTTCTATTTCCAAGGAGGATATTTTAATTACTAACAGCTGGTGTTACATTGTTGCATAGCACAGGAATGTCTTAGTGATCCAGAACAGGGAGACAACAGTCCTATGTGCTCAGCCTTTTCCCCGCTGTCCTTCCACCTGCCATTTGGCAAAGAGGAAAAGCTGGGGCTATGCTTCTTGATGTTTCCCATCTCAGAGCAGTGGGGCCACTGCTATGACTACTGAAGGTGAAATGATAAAGGGGACTTCCTCCCACATCCCAGAGAGCTCAGAGGCTAACACCCCAGGAATACTGGAGTACAAAGTCAGGTCCCAGCAGAGTGGGTGAGAGAATCCCTCCTGTGGTTTCCCGTTTCCTCTCTAACTTGAAGGTAGAGCCCTCTCACCCCTGACTTTATTTATGAAAAGTTGGGATGAGGGAAGTAAGCCACCCAAGAGTCTGTGAGTTCCTAAGATCTGAGTCTATTGTGATCCTGCAGGATGTGTGGACTTAGTGGTCCTGGCCTGGGTGGGGATCAGGGCCTCAGGGAAAGTAGACAGACAGCAGTGTTGGGCTAGGGCTGGCCTCTCTGCAGGGAGGTGCTAATGTGTTTCTACCTCTATGAAAGTTCTGTTTGACTCAAGCAACTGCCATTCAGGATTCTTTTCCTTGGGAGAAGTTAGGGAGAAATTAGTAGTTTGTCTGCTTCTTTCCCTCCCTCTACCAAGTGGCCTCCTTGACCCATGGCCCATGAGGATGCAGGCTGGTTTCTCCAAGTCCCCTCAGGAACAGGTGCTTGTGGATACCTGGACCCTGGGTTCCCAATGAAGCTCCCAACCCAGAAGCTGCTCAGACCTCCCACTTGTCCTGGGGAGGAAGCCCACATGGTGGATGCAGGGATGGCCCTCTAACTTCTGCTGCTCTCTCTTGGACTGTGCCCTGGGGAAGCCAGGTTTTTAGTAAAGAGTCCACTATCTCTAAGCCACCATGCCCGAGGCCACCCAGAGGTGCTCCAGGGTACAGTCCCTTCTGAGCTTCCCACCAAGACTGGCTTCACCTGCCAGCCAGGTGAGTGGGTTTCCATGGATGTCCAGTCCAATTGGGGCTCCCAGGTGATTGCCAAAGCAACCATCATCCTACCGCAACCACGTGGAAATGCCCAATAGGAACTGCCAAGCTGGGCCTTCCTGAAACCCTGACCCACAGCATTAAAATCAGATTACAGATTTACCAAACCACTGAGCCTTAGACTGACTCTTTATAGGTCAGTAGTGTCTGGGAAGTGTGTGTGTGTGTGTGTGTTTTAGATTGAAGACCAAAGCCTAGCTCTCAGGATCCAGACCTCCTGAGAATGAGTTCTACTCACTCTGTGACCCAGGCCAGGTCCTCACACTCTCTGAGCCTCACATGTCTTATCTCTAAAGTGGAGACAGTAATACTTCCTCTTTGGAGTTAGGAGAACTAAATGTGCTGTGATCTCTAAACACTTGGTACATAGCACAGGGTGGGCATTGAAGTTGTCACATGAATATGTATTAAGACAGTAAAAATGTTTGTAGTTACTTTCATGTGGTGCCTTATGAGTTACTTCATTGTTTTTCAAATAATGTTTTTAACTATTTTTTTGTGAGATTTCCAGAAATTGCTTCAAAAAGCCATCTTGATCCTAGAGGAATTTCTATACTTTCACAATCAGATTCTTTGTCTCACTCCTAAATCCACCTGGTTTTCTTTTTTTTTTTCCTTTTTTCCAACTTGACCTTTTTAAGCGTAATGTTTTCATATGCTTTAGGTAGACATTCTCATGATTTTCTTTTATCCCCTAAATTTTGTTTTCTGAATGCATTTGTTTTAAATCAATTTTTTTCAGGTTCAAAAACTAGAAGTACTGTGTTTTAAACCAAGAAGGACTATATCACATTTATATTTCAATTTGGGGAAAAATTGGACATTTACTATTCCAGCTTTCAATTTGGCATGTTCATGGTCTTATCATGTCCCTCCATGGAGTAAACTAACTTTTCATATTGCTTTCATTTTCCTGTGAACTTTACTCCTGGACATTTTACATTCTGCTGGACCTGTCTGCCCACTGCACCACATCGTGTCTGTCACCAGTCACTGCCGAGTTAAAAATCAGTGATGGCCCTGCTCTCCTGGCAGTCACTTTGGTGGCTCATTGGGCACAGACTGTGAGACGCCTGGGCAGCACAGCCCTAGCTGCTGTCATGTGTGGAAAGGAGCTGGCTCATGGCTGTTGGCAGGAGTGACCCGGAACTAGGCACAGCCTCATTCAAACATACAGAGAGAAAAGTACCAGCCCTCCCAGGGCACCCTTGAGGAGGAAGGTAACTGGAGGTGGAAGTGCACTCACCCTGTCCTTCTCACTCTACTCTGCCTCACTGTCTGAATTCACAGGTCAGCACACAGAAAGCTGAGAAGCCATGAGCAAAGGACCAGGCTTCAGTCTTTCATGTCTGTTCCTTCACCCTTGGCCTTCAAGTTCCAAATGAGTCACTTCAGAATCAGGTCACCTGAGGCTTATGTGGCCACACTCAGAGGTCACTGTCATTAGCTGCATCTCTGGTTCCCAGGAGATTAGGGTAATGGTTAGATGTAAGGATTTGTCTCCATCAGGCTGCATGTTGCAGTCACCTGGGACCACAGCTGCCCAATGCATCCACCTATATCCAGTAGGAGGAAGAGATTATATTGGTCTGGGAGGGGCCTGGGCATTCAGGTTTTAAATATTCCCCTGTTGTTTCTCCAAAGAGCAGCTACACGCTAACTGAGCTAGATTCCCTCTCACAGTCCGGTCACTCCTGAAACATCTGCACATTGCCACAGATGAGGTGTTCTCATGGCCGCATCTGCCTTTGGACACACTTTTAGTACCAAGTATCTCCCTAAACCTAAAACCCAGCCCCTCCCCAACATCTCCTGTAAATACCACACAGAATAACAGAAGCAAAGGAAACCATCCTTAACCAGAGAGTGGATTGTGTTGATGGTCTCCAGTGGGGTTTTCAAGAAACTTAGCAAGCTTCTGTAGGGCAGTAACCCCCACATCTTCAAGCCCAGTATGGGCATTACTGTCCTGGAAATGCCCTGATGTTACTTCTAAAGGTAGTTCCCACTCAGCCTTCACCCATTATTCACTGGCTTTGAGCATCTCACTGATCCCTCTTTCCCTTAATGCATCTCATTTGTCTACTTCATTCTTCCTATGCATCCCTCAGCAGTTGCACTACCTCCCTCTGTGGCAAGTAGACTCTCCCACAGCCATCCAGGTGCTGGGAACCCAAGTGCTTCCCAGTGAGCAGGATCCACCCCTTTTAAGGACTTTTGATCAGCAACATTTGTGTTTTATTTTTTTTAAACTCAAATCCAGGGCAGTGATGATAGAGATGCCTATCAAAAGGAAATGCCTGCCTTTTGTGGGTTGCCACCAATATATCGTGGTGCTGAGTACAGTGTCACCATGGCCTTATCATGACATCTCTGACTGTCACACTGCTTCTCATGTAGGCACCCACACCACACACCCCTGAGGTGTGTGGTGACTCATAGTTAGCCAGGGCCCTGCCTTCTTATAACAACCAGTTCACTGGGGATCCGCCCCTCCTCTCCTCTCCTTCCACCTGTGTCCAGGGGTGCCAACTTTTCAGTGAACAAGGCTGGGAGCATTTACCCAAGTCTAAATACAAAATTCATTTGTATTTCCTGTATACCCTACATACTTAAACTGAAGGTAATTTTGTATAATATTCTCAATAATTTTGTGCATGAAGCAAAGTTCCATGTTATCAGATTTTCTATGTATGGCATCATGTTGGTGATCAAAAACTCAGATTTTACAGTATTTTGGATTTTTGATGTTGGGTTATATATGTTCAACCTGTACTTGAAAAGCAAGCTCTACGCTCCTTGTTGGATGTGAGGGTGAGAAGACAGGAGCTCTGAGACGCTTGGAGCTTTCAAGAAAGAAGCCAATTCCTAGGTTCTCAGGTTTGAATGAGGGGACAGCAAGGAGTAGCCAGTTATATCTTGTGCATCCCTGTAGCAGCAGAGTCTGACTTCAGCCCTTCCTGTAGACGTTGTAGTTATGAGAACCCTTCACCCCCTTTTAGGTCAGTCAGGAGGGTTTTCAGCACTGTGCTGCTTCCTGTCTCCTCTGATAGAGCTGCCCAGAACTCATCATTGGGTTCTCAGACCCAGAATCCCATGACATTTCTTAATTGTTTCAGAAGTAACCCTCAAGGGGCACCTTGCAGAAAGTAGAGGTCCACCCCTCTAGCAATCAGATGTAGCAGGCCACTCTTAACAGTACAAGGGGCTAGGTGTAACTGTGGCAGAACCACAAGTTATTGTGTGTCTTAACATGCTGTGATTACCTCTATTTTCATAAGAGAGATTAGCTATAATTTTCCTTTCTTGTGATGTAATTGGGATCTTCCCCAATTTAAATGGGTCAATTGTATCATATGTGAGAATTACATCTCAATAAAAACACTTAAAATATACCATGCCAAAGTTACATCTTGCACAAGCCAAATATTTACTCTCTCTTCTCTTTCCCATCTGAAAATTTCAAGTCATGTTTTCAGTCAAGCCTCAACAAAATTAAAAAACAGCAAGTACTCTAGTTATAAGCCAATATGAAAATGCTCCAAACCTGAACTTTTTAGTACCCCCTACAGGAGAAATTGCATCCAGGTTGGTCCCCATCTCCCCATCCTGGCATTCAGAACCATGTGGTACTTTGAATCAGTCTCCCCCTGAGGTCAGGAACCCTCCAAATAAATTTCTTCCAAACTCCTTTAATGTTACTATTTTGATCTCCTCCTATGAATCTCGAATGTTCTTAATGGTGCCTAGAAGGGTGAACCCTTTTCAGAAGGTTTTCACTTTACTTTGCCCAAATCCATCGGAGTAATCTCTCTCTGTAGCATCTATAGACTCACAAAAGGTATTTCTTAAATAATGAGACTTGAAAGTCAGAGTGATTCCTTGATCCATGGGCTGCAGGATGGATACAATGTTAGTAGACATGACAACAGCACTTATCTCCTAGTCAACCTCCACTGGAGATCTTGGGTGGGTGTCAATGAGCAGTCATGTTTTGAAAGGAATATTTCTAAGCAGTAGGTCTCAACATTGGGCTTAAAATATTCAGTGAGCCATGTTGTAAATTTATGTGCTGCCATCCAAACTGTTTTTGCATTTATAGATCACAGTCGATTTAGTCTAATTCTTAGGGATCCTGGAACTTTCAGAATGGCAAAAGGACACTGGTTTCTATTTAAACTCACCAGCTGCATTGGCCCCTAACAAGAGAGTCATCTTGGCCTTTGAAACTTGGAAGCCAGGCCATGACTTCTCTTCTGCAGTTATGAACGTCCTTGATGGCTTCTTCCAATATAAGACTGCTTAGTCTACACTGAAAAACTGTTGTTAGATGTACTATTAAGGAAGGGGACAGGAGTGGGGGAGATAAAAGGGAGGGCAAGAGAGGGTAGAGGAAGGATGAATATGATCAAAGCATGAGATGCATACATGGAAATATCACAGTGAAATCCATTAATTTGTACTATTAATATCAAGTAAGTATAATAAAAAGAACATCCTTTGCCCACTGTAGCCACCTTCATCAATGATTTTGGCTGGATCTTCTGGATTAGCTGCTGATGGAGAAACCATCAGCACCATCTGCTTCCCCTGCACCTTTATGTTATGGAGACAGCTTCCTTCCTTAAACCTCATAACCAGCCCCTGCTGCCTTCAGACCTTTCTTCTGCAGCTTCTCCATCTCTCTCAGCTTTCACAGAATTGAGAAGAGTTAGGGCCTTGCTCTGGATGAGGCTTTGCCCAAGGGATTGTTGTGGTTGGTTTGATCTTCTATCTCCTGACCACTAGAACTTCCTCCTTTCCAGCAGTAAAGTTGTTTTCCTTCTCACCATTTGTGTGTTCACTAGCAGAGCATTTTTCATTTCCGTCAAGAACTTTTCCTTTGCATTCACAACTTGGTTCATAATTAGACCTAGCCTTTGACCTATCACATTTTTTTAAAGATGGAGCCTCTCTATGTAGCCCAATCTATCCTTGAATTCATGATCCTTCTACCTCAGCCTCCCAAGTTTCTGGAATTACAGGTGTATGAGACCATACCAAGCCTATCTCATCTTTCAACATGACTTCCCACTAGGCTCAATATAACTTCTCTCATTAAACTCCACTAGATTTGGATTTAAGAGGAGAGACATACTATTCTTTCTTTGTCTTGAAACTTAGAGTCCATTGTAGGGTTATTAACTGGCCTAATTTCAATATTATTGTGTCTCAGATAATAGAGAGACTTGAGGAGAGAAAGAGAGATGGTGGAATGTCCAATCATTGGAGCTGTGTTAAGATCATAATCTCATATGGCTATATTCATTGTATGCCAAAACAGTTACAGTAGTACCATCAAAGACTATGAATCACAGACTACCATAAGTAATGAAAAAGTTTGAAATATTGTGTAAATTGCAAAAATGTGACACAGACACATGAAGTGAGAACACACTGTTGTGGAAATGGCATCAATAGACTTGCTCAATGCTGAGTTGCCTCAAGCCTTCAATTTGTAAAACATGCACTGTCTGAGAAGGGCAATAAAGCAAAACACAATAAAAGGAAGTGTGCCTGTGCAAAGAACATAGATAATAACTGCATGGGGGAAGTTGGGGGAGGGCATGGAGCTTCTGTTCCCTTTCTGGAGTGCCACATTTCAGGAACCTTCCCATGTTCAGCTATCCAGAAGCTTTTGGATCCTCTTCTTTGGGGGTTTTTATGAAGACTCACTGCATAAGCATAATTGAAGCATGACCAACCATGTAGAAATGTAATTGGAGAATAAGGTTATGACTTTATGCTAATAGACCAAGTAGAAAAACCCAGCCAGGCATTTCTGTTCAGATTCTTTTCAGCCCCTCAGTATAGCATTCCTTCCTCCAATGCATGGGGCAGGACCCTTCTGAAATGGGGGTCCTATGACCTACCATCAGAAAAGGTAAGGCAGAAAATTCTTTATGGCCTGTTCTAAGACAGAAATGTGGGGACAGATTAGTTTCCATGACTTGCTTTGGGGAAGAGAAATTCTAGTACCAATGAACTGGTTCATGTGATTGTGAATCCTTATAAGTCCTGAATTTGTCAGACCAATAAGATTTACATTCTATACTCTAAGGTAGAATTCCTTCCTCTCTTGGAAATCTTAGTGATTTCCCTTAAGCCCTTCAACTAATTGGATGAGGTCCAGTCATCTGGCTTTAAATAAAGAGAGTGCATGTTAACTACATTTGCAAACTACTTTAACAGCAACTCCTAGACTAATATTTGGCAAAAACAAAAGCAAAAGCCTGGGCACTATAGGCAAGTCAAGTTGACATGAAAAAAATTAACCATCATAGTTGGTTTTCTTTCTTTTAGTTTTCTTTCCTCAGCTCTAGTTTTTAAGCTAAGCTGAAGCATGTTTTCCAAAACACTTTGGTTACTGGTTAATTTCCCAAGGAAATATGATTCTTAAGAACAAAATGTTCCACACACCCTTTTAGTTGCCTTCTTGGTCGTTAGCTATGCAAAACAAACACAGCAAGCTCAGGACCCTCAGTGGCCCACATCCTTCTGCTCATATCCCTCTTGCAAAACATTCCTCACTTGGCCTCACCCAGCTGCCAAAGGGTTGGGAATTGGTCTCTTGGTGGATAGTCAAATCACAACTCAGGAATATTGTTTTTAAAGAAAGTCAGCAGATGTGCCCAACTGTTATTCACATGAAGAAAAACATGACAATGTCTCTACTTTCCATGTTCTCTAAGTTATTCTTCACTATCCATGAAATTAAACAGAACTGATGTCATATAAATGCAAACTATACCATCATGTACATATGTGATTTTGGAATCAAGGAAGGAACCTTGCATGTGTGAAATATTTTCCTGTTCTTATCTGTCCTGTAGCTATTTCCTGGTGATATGCACAGTCTTTTCCAGAACAAGGTCTTTAAAAATGCTTCTTTTCTTGTCCCTACTGGCACCACTCCTTTGTAGAGCCCAAGAAGAAGCAGTTGGCAGGAATGTCCTAGGATCAGCATTATAGAACATAGATTGGGAGGGCAAATGTGCAGCCAAGGGAAAGAGATGATAGCTAATAACTGGGGAATATGGTCACAAAGCTTTGTCCAAGAAGTATTTAACAATTTAAATGTCCATCTCACATGTGAGCCAAATAAATGCTACTTTGTAATAATTTTGTCCCTTTTTACATGCATGTTGGGAGGGAGGGAGGGAAAGACAGAGAGAGTTTCTGAACCAGCCACTTCCTGGCAAGGTATAATGTCTTAGGGCTATTAACTCACTGATAAGTCATTGTTCTGATAAACAGCAGAGTGCAATATATAGAGAGAGTTTACTATTTAGGAATTAAAAAAAATCTCTTGTTCTTGGTCATTGGCAGCATTATGCAAGGTCACAATTGCCTGTTTTTAATTGCAGAGACTCAGTTGGACAAGACCTAATGTTAGACACTAGGAGCCTACAGCACTTGAATGCTGCTCCTCCCCAGTGGGCCCCACCTGATGCAGTTTAGGGGACAGTGGCTCCTTTTTGTGTGGCCAGTTATGGAAGTATTTTGGCTGAAAACAGAGCACCACCCTCAGGCTTTTCCAGAGTTATTTCACCCTAGGTCAGCACCTTGACAGGCTTGACTGGTCACCTGGCTGGAAAGACAGGGTATATTACATTGGAAAGAAGTGGGATGGGGATTCCTTTTAAAGTTTTTAGATGTGAGCTATCACACAAAGAGGTGTTAATCAAACAAAATCATCAGGAGTAGACCAGGTGTGGAGCACATGGTCCTGTCATTCTAGGTAAATGCATCTGCCCTATGGTGTACCAATTCCAAATGAGAAATTCCCTCTTGACCAATGAGTTAACTAAAACTAAGTGATTGCACTGTTGTATTTTTTAACCATGGTTCTCTCTGGGTAGGACAAGAAAACAAAGATAGGCATATTGCACATTCCATCTATATATGACTAACCCCTGCACATTTTTCCTAATTCAGACATTTCAAGTATGATATATTTGATACATTATAAGAACTTTTGTGAATGCCACAATGTACCCCTACCCAGCACAACAATAAAAAAAGAACAAGGAAATTGGGTGAATGTGAATGGGATAAACATTTATAAATGACTCCTCATAGTTTCAAAAATCTTTTCCAGTAACATAAAATCTTAATATCTTATAAGGAATGGGCATTTGTTAGATGTCTGGATCATTTCTAAATAAGTTAGAATACTAAAATACCAATGGTTAATGATAAGGTAAAGCTTTTACACTTTGGCATCTTGTTTTTATGTGGTATAAAGAAGGTAAAAATATTGGGCTCTCCTTGTTAATGAACATGAAAAATTGCATTTATTTCTGCAAAATGTGAAATGGTGTTAATCTATAGAATGCTCTTTCACAATTGATTAAAATTCTAACTAATCTAAAATTAGAAATAAGAAGGGAAACAGCTCTGTATGAGGAGAGTGAAGCATGTTTTAGAAGGAGGTTATGGGATATATGTATGTGTTTTGTTGAAGAAAAAGAGAGTGATTTTAAGAAAGATTAGTGAAGGATGAATCTTGTAAAAATTTTGTAGATCACGTTAGCTAAAATAAGAATTTTATATAAGTTTTTCTAAAAATTCAGCCTTGATATTGAGAGTTCATAGGCAGAATTTTCTTAGAGCATTGATCTGTCCTAGCTATGAAACTGTGAGAGGTTTTTCTTTACCTTTTAGTTAACTGGCCTAGAAAATAAAGGTTCTGTGATGTTTTTCTGCTTTGTACTTTGAAATATTTAATAATTTTCAATTTATTCCCTAATATCTGCCATCCTATTTTAAATTGTTTTAAACCTTGGATACTTTTTAAACTTATCAAAGTCAGATTCTAAAATTCAGTCTTTCAGTTTTCCAGAGTGTCCCTAGATGTCCTGAGAGACACATTAGGTTAATTTTGATTTTTAAATTATGCGGGAATCATTGATGCTTAACCTTCTTTGAGTTACATTTGTCTGAACATGTTGTTTATATGAAATCCAAAAATTGTATGGGATTCCTGAAAATCTGGTATGTCTTAAGATATCAACTACAGTTCCAGTTATTATTTTTAAATTATTGTATTTTACAGAGATAACAAATTCTCACCAAATGTTTCACTGGCTTAAAAGTTTTGTTCACAGTTACATTGCTTTACTTTGATGCACTCCTGGAAGTTTTTGCAAGTAACTACAATCCTAAAGTTTTGTGTCTTCGAGAAAGTCCATAGAAAGGATGAAATTCTGACAAGCACAGGATTCCAGTAACTTCAGTCTGGGCAAAACCTTTCCAAACCCCTAATGAAGAACTAATAGGTTTATTAAATCATTGACCAAAATCAAGGGGAACAAGATTTAATTACATGAAACTGAATGAAGTGATGAAGAAAAAATTGTGGGTTTTATGGCTTTTTAGTTAAAATATTGTTGATTCTTTTTATGTTTTGTTTTCCAGATTTAAGGAAATGTTTCTCCCTCTTAAGCTACCTGAAACTTGCATCAGTTTAGTAAAATAGTCTTTTGTAAACAAAATTGGAGTGTTTAGTTTTTCTCCCTATCTGATCCATGTAGAATTTGGAGACTATTCCTAGGTATCATTATTTTTATAGTAATGTTTATGGTTATTTGCCTAAGTTCCACAAAAATCTCTTCTTTTAAAGAGGATAGAATTAGAAATATTGGCTTGGCAATATTTAATGTCATTTTAAAGAATGTTCATAGAATGCCATGTTTCCTTAGTGTGGCTTCCTAGCCTTGAGATTTTTTTAAATGTCTAATCTGAGATTCCTTGTCAAATTATCCAACAGAACAAAATTTGAAAGAGCCTATACTTAAGCAAATAACCAGTGGACTAGACTTATTTTGTAGACAAACTGGTCTTCCTGTGGCTGTTTTTGGTAAAAATGGGGATAATTATGGACAGAAAATTTAAGTTTCAGAAGAAAAGTGTTATCATAACTCTTCTTACATTGGGGCACTATTCATTGTTTTTGTGTTTGTCTTATCTACCTAACTGGACTATATTCTCTAACATCTGACTACAAGTCTCCAGTAAGAAGAAAACCCACTCAGTTACCAAAGCCCTCGACACAAGCTGGACAACTCAGTACAAATTTCAAGAGCCAATGCTCATGTTTGAGATGATAGGTGAACAGTGAGTTCACTAAAATGCCCTGTGCCATAACCATAGACATAGATGAGAAGTTGCTGACTTCATGCTGTGGGTAGCTTTCCCTAACACCATCAGAACAAGACCTTTAGCCCCTCTTAATTTTTCCTTGTTTGTGTTTACCTCTTTCATTTGGCAATCTAATGCTGTCATTAGAATTTTAGAGTCAGTAGCTTCTGTAGATAACTTGATGGAGTGGTAGATCCATCATGTCAAACTCAAGGTCCTAAGTGCTCCTTTAGCTAACTTAGTAGGTAACTTTAGTAACATCACTAATGTAACTGCGTTCAACATTGTACTAGTGTCACTAGTACAATGCCACTCTTAGCACTTTCTGCTTTAATTTAACCATTCTTGGAATGCTATATGGTAGAACTGCTGCCTGTTAACAGCAAAGAATCTGTACAGTTGCTACAGTTCTTATGGCACATAAATTCATCATGTGTTTTAGAGGCTTAGTTGTAAATTAAAAAAAAACAGACTTCTCAACTGGCTCTTTAATCCACTTGATTTTAGTTGGTTTGTCTCATGGAGACCCTGGCTGTGTTAGTTACTTTTGCAAGGTTTTCACCAAAACACCTGAGGACAACTTAAAGAGAAGAAGAATTTATTTTGGCACACAGTTTCAGCATGGGCAGATACGGTGTGGAAAAGCAGAAAATTTCACATAATGGCAACCAGGAGGCAGAGAAAGCAAATAAAGAAAGGGGTCAAGGCAAGATATAGCCCCAAGGACACATCTCCAGTGACATATTTCCTCCCAGTAGACCCGGCCTCCTACTTTTCACCATCTTCCAATAATGGAATCATATTATGAATTCATAAAGGAATTAATCCATTTTTTAGGTCAGAGCCCTCATGGTCTAATCATCTCTGAAAGACACCCCAAAAGGTATGCTTTATGAATTTGTTAGGTGTATCTCAATCAATCAAGCCAATAATTAAAATTAATCATCACACTGCCTAAGGAGCATACTCCAAACTGTTGGTATTATTCTCTTGATAGTGATAACACAAGTCTTCCTAGCCACCTGTATTTTAACTAACCCCCAGGTAATTCTGATGTGCCATTCAGCGTGCCATTTTCAGGTGGCCTTTGGAGACCACTGGGCTGTGGTATCAAGGGTTTCTCTAAGCTCTTCCAGCCTGTGATCTTTTTATTCACTGAATGCAGCCCAGCACAGGGCAGAGCAGCAAGCAGTGGGAGCAAGTTCTGAAGGGTCTTCTGGGAGCTACTCACAACCCACAGCACATCTTCCATAGGAAGTGTCTTGTCTACACATTGCCTCTCCCAAGTTGTGGCTGATTTTGAAGACAGGCAGAATTCTCACTGGAAAAGCCCAGAATGGTCTTGCCCTTTTGGATTCTAGCCCAGCGAGACCTAGCAGGAAGAGAGAGGAGCCTGTTACAGGATGAAAAATCATACTCCAAACCCTGCTGGTTTCCATTAGATCTTGCCCTTTATAAATTGTTTCTGGCATAATGTGAGACTTCTGTGCCTGCAATGACTGGGCAGGATACCACAGATACAAGAAACACTCAGAGGGAAAAAGAAATGTGGCCAAATAAAGAGATTGTTAAAATCTTTTTGTTAAAAATCCTGGTTCCCAGGCCCTTCTACCAGAAGTTCAGAATCTATCAGGTAAGGCTTTAGAATCCATGTATGTTTTTAAACTCCCCAGGTAGTTTTGATGGGAGTCAGATTTGAGAACTGATGTTCACTGCAAGGGAAGATGAGCAAAGCCATTGAAACTGATGATTATTGCATGGAGTTGGAGGCTTTGAGTCCGGGGTCTTGATGGTCACCCTGTTGCATAAGGGGGTTTGGACAAAGTAGTCCTTTGGCCAGTACCTTTAGGGCTCAAATATAGGTTGAAGTCAGTACTCTTCTGCCCCTCCAATGACATAGTCAAACAGGTCAAAGCCCACCTGTCCCAGGGCTGAATTCAGTGCCCTAAGTTTTCACCAGGAAGTCCTTTTGTTGTTTGTGTTTTTGCTCAAGATGTTGCTTTTTCATAAGTACCAGAGTGAGTAAATACTGTTGTGAATTCAGTTCTTCCAAAGTGATCTTTCAATTCTATGAGACCAGGCAACATGCAAGTTCTGATGAAAAGTGTCCTGAAATAGGGAAGGGAGCACAGAGATGGGTTGCTGGGTGGAGAACATTGAAGGAAGATTCAACAGCCTTAGAATTTGACTATGAAGACTCCATCCTTTAACTCTTGAAACATAAGGCAGTGAATGAAGCATTCCTCACAGTTATCCCAGACCATTTAATCTAGAAAATCTAAAGACAAGTGCCAAAAATTACTCATGTGATTCACTCAGTTTTCCAAGAGCTTTCCTTTCCTTTCACACGCTCCTAATCTGGGCACCCATACTGGGCTTCTCCTAAGGCCTTTCTCACCCCACCTGTTCTCCTGCCCTAGCCCCCAACCTCATGGCTTCACTCTGAATCAGGAGGATGTAAAAAGGTAGGAACCATTATTTTATTTTTGCCCAAGTAATGTCTGCACATGACAGAAAGCACAGATGAGCTTAAAATGAAAAGCAGCAAAATCTCCACATGCCCTAAGCTTCTATCCTAAATTCCAATTGGGACAATCCTTATGTTGTAAATTTGGTATCTTTCTTATAACCCATATAGATTTTAGGCCTACCTCACTACAAATATGTTTGCTACTTTAAGACCATATCTGTCTAACTACGATATTAAAGAGAGTGATTGACTAGTCCAGGCATAGACCTGCCTCCAATATTTGATATTTATATTTTAATACTTCTGTAGATAATCTTTTACTTGAAGCCATTGTACATAGCTGTAGGGAGTACACTCCAAATCTAATTCCTTTGCTTGAATTCACAGGGATGGCAGTGAAGCTTAAGGAATATGATAACCTAGTCAAGAATAGCTGATGTTCCTGGAAAAGTCAAAAAGATGGGAAATAGAATCAGTGTTTTGTCCCCTAAAAGGAAGTGTGATCTCTGCCATGGGTTTACTGTTTGACATTTCCAAGCAAATGCTGTTCCACATTTGAAGTTGATCTCTAAATAACACTGACCGAAGAAGTGGAAATTTGACTGAGTCAGTGGAAACTGCTCCAAGAGATCCAAAAAGGGCTCTGAATGGAATCATCTCTAGAGAAAGCAGCCATTGTCCAGGCCTGAACAACTGCTTAGGAAGGCAAAAAGACCACGTTTGTCAAACTGGCCAAATCTAAAGAAAATGTTTGGGAAGGAGGAGCAGTAAACTGCCAAAATGAAAAGAATTGAGAACACTGCCTAGTGTGTATAAAGCTGTCCAAGGCAGGAAAATCCCAAATGCCCTTTACAGAAAGGGCTCACAGCAACAGAGCACCATTGTGGAACAAAATGCAGTGGTTAGAAAGGAGGGTTTTGAGGGTCTCGCCTGTTGCTTATGTCTTATTTTACTATGAAAAAAGCTTGCTCCCAGAAAATGAAAAAAGAAGAGTCCAGAGGCTGTTTTGATGTTTGAGTGGGGACAAGGGATGGTGGGAATTCTCTTAGCCAATATGGAGTAATGTGAAAGGTCACACAGTACTTAAACTTGGCACAAAACCATGTGACAGGAGCAAAAAGGGGGCTTGGGAAGGCCAAGGTATGCCAGGGTTTCATAAGCTGCAAGGCCTGAACAAAAAGACTTGAATGCAAACTTCTCAGCACAACACTTTGCTTAGTTTATTTTTTCTTCTACTTCTATTTTTTTCTTTCTCTTCTTTCATTTTCTTTTTGCTATGTTGGAGAAGGAACCAGGGCCTCATGTGTGCTAGCTAAGTACTCTACTACTGAGTCACACTTACAGCCCCTAAACACCGAATTCACTGAATTTGAAGCTTAGTAAAGTGAATTTGATTGCTAAAGCCTATTATGGTTTGGATCATAAACGTCCCCAAAGGTTACATGTTGAAATCTTGGTCTCCAACCTGTGATGCTATTGAGAGGTGGTGGAACCTTTAGAAGATGGGGCCTAATGGAAGGAAGTTAAGTCATTGATTGGGGGCTGTGCTATTAGCACAGATGGTGTTTTTCCAAGACATACATTTGCTCACTTGGCTCTCACTTCTGCCCTCCCCACCCTCTCAGTGGTGGACACCCTAGGTTTTCCCCCTTTCTCTTCATGGCTTGCATGTCTCAAAAAGGTAATTCCAACTTCCCAAGAAAACAAGTTCCTTGGGAAAAGAAGTTCAGAAAAGGACAGAAGAATAAATCTTGTGTGCTATGGTTTGAATATAGTTTGTCCTACTAAGACTTATATTGAAGCTTGGTCCTTGACATGATGATCTTGAGAAGTGGTGGGACTTTAACAGGTAATTAGATAATGGAGGCTTCACCTTCATGAAGGAATGGATACAGTTCCAGTGACAGTTAATTAGATCCCACTGTCTTCCTTCCTTCCTTCCTATTTTTGGCAGTTCTGGGGATTGAACTCAGGACCTCACACTTACTAGGCAAGTGCTTTACCACTTGAGCCACAACCCCTATCCTTTTGCTTTCAGTTTGTTTTTCAAATATGATCGGTCTCCTACTAACTTTGCCCCAGCTAGCCTCAGGACATGAACCTATTTCTACCTCCCCAGTGACTGGTATTACAGCTATTCACCACCACACCCAGCTATTTATTTATTTTTTTAAGTCTGTATATTAAAAAAAATCATTAGCACAGAAATCCCTAAAAATGCTAAATAAGGAATTACTCTGCATTCCAGCAATTCCCATTCTGGAGCATGGCTGAGGGAAACACATGTATGGCATGGAAACCAGTCCAAGGTGCTCATTGCACTCAATTTTCAGGGAAAAGTGTATCATCAACTCAGTAGCGAATGATTTAATTAATCAGTTGGCTAGAACACATTCTCACAAATAGAACAAAACAATAATAATGAAGGAATGAGATCTAGAAATGCTAACACCTTGATTCTCACAATTATGACTTAAGTAAAAACATGAAGTTGTAAGAAATGCAGCATGATTATTACTTATGCAAAATGTTAAAAACATAATGTGTGGGTTGAGTAGCTTTTATCCAAAATGCTTGGAACCAAAAATGTTTTGGATTTGGGACTGCTTGGGACTGGTTTGGGAATATTTGCCTGTACATAATGAAGTATCTTGGGGATGTTACCCAAGTCTAAATATCAAATTCATTTATGTTTCATATGCACCTTATACACATAGCCCAAAGGTAACTTTATATATTTTTATTGCACTGTGTTTTGACTGTGAACTATCACATGAGGTGGAATTTTCCACTTGTGGCATCATATTAGTGCTCAAAAAGTTTCAGATTTTGAAGTATTTCAGCTTTCAGATTTTTTTATTATGAATACTCAACCTATTGCTGTGGTAAAAGCTTGGGAGGGCTCAGAGGTAGAGCAGATTTGGACCTCTGCCCAGTGTTTTCAGATTCTTGGTGCCATCAGAAAAAGAATTCAGAGTAAGGAATTAAGGGGAACTTTTTTACAGAGCAAAAGAACACGCTCAAGAGAGTGTGCAGGCTTCTCAAGAAGAGTCTTATCACTGGGGCTTTGGATAGCATTTTATGGGTAAACTTTAATGGAGGGGAGGATAATTCAGGAGTCAAGGTGGGGAGGAGGGGAATTCTAGGAATGGGTCAGATTTTCCAGAGACAATCCCCCCCCACCCCTTCCTTGGCTGCTCAGTGAGGTCAGATTATGGCGCACTTCCCTGAGGTCAGATCTGGCGCACATCCCTTATGTAAGAGCATGTATGCGTCCACTCCCTTGATATGCATGTAGCCATCAGCCCTCAGAACAGGGGCTCCACTGACAGTTTACAGGACAACCGGTGCCTGTAAACACAGGCCCCTCGCTTGTCAGCATATGAGTGACCTCATAGATATTGTTGGCCTCTGTTAGGATACTCACAATCTTTCCATGTGTGTCCAGAATTTTAGTTCTCACAGAACTCCACAGTCTGTTTCTCAAAAAAACCCCACACAGGCATTTTCAGAATGGCTAATGTCCCCTTTCAACCCCTAAATTGACACTATAATCATTAGCTAGAAACCATGTCACTTACACTTCAGCCATATTTTGAGTGACCTTATAGCTGTCAGAGAAAAATATGACTTCATTAGTGGCATTTTCTTGCATCTCTGATACTTTCCTTGAATGATCATTCTGAGTAGCGTATTCATTGTAAGTAATACACCCCAACTCAGTGTCACCCTGCTAGGATGGAATGATCAGGTGAGACAAAGACCATGGACCTCTGCCTTGAAAAGGAATAATCACAGACATGTGGAGACCGGAGACTGAAAGAGGGAAGCCAAATCCCCTAGAAATGGAGCCAAGGTCTCACCAGGGCACACAAGCCGGGAGCAGATAGGTTCAGGAAGGTACAGCAGGACAGGGTATTCTGATTGTGGGCAACAAGAGGACCTCAGGCCTGGGAGGGTTTGAAAGCTGCAACTCCCAGAAGGCCCAGTTCTGAGGGCCACTGAGCATGCGGGGATCAGGCTGTCAGGTTCAAAGCAGCCTCCTATCTCTCCAGAGACACCATCTGGTGATTGATGCCTTGGGTCTAGAAACCCTCGTTTCTCTTTGTCACCAGGCACCATGTTCTTCCCTTTCCCTAATCCTGTGTGCCCCCTTCCAGATACCACATACCCCATTGCCCTCAAGTTGAGCTATTTCTCACTTGTGGCTTGGTCTCTATCCACCCCCAGGCATGTATTCTGAACTTGGGCTACTGAAAGTGTGGTTCAGGAACCCGGCCAATGGCTGTTCCCAGAAGCAGTTGAGAAGTGCAGACTCATGGTCCTGACATACCAGGACAGAATATTAAGATGGGGAACTTGGGTTTCAACATGTCTTTGAGATTCTGGATCTCTTAGAAGTCTGTAAGAGTCTATAAGTAGCTACAAATAAATGCTGAAAGCATACTTCAAGGGACCAAGGCTTTAGTCTTGTCTGGAAAAAGTGTTATTCACTCAGCCATTTGCTGCTGATGTTGGAGACTGTGAAAGTCTCTCCTGAGTTCACATTCCACACAATGAGCTGTGGTGATCTACACCCAATGAGCTGCGGTGATCCTTTCCACCAGGGTTACCAGTAGCCACCAAATGGCCACACCTCAGACAACCTGGGAACACCTTCTCCCTCTCCCTCTCTTTCTCATGATCTCTAGTCCCAGTGATCTAATTGGAAATGACCACCCTCCACCCAGCACCTGTGGAAGGATGCATTTACACCAATCACCAGTCAGGACACCAGGCTCAATCTGGACAGCACATCCCTGGACTGGAAGCTGGATTTAGGGAGATAAAGCAGGTCAGGATGCTGCTGATCAGATTTCCCAAGTCTGGACACCCCAAGGTGGGCACCATCCTCCAGAGTCCACTGAGTTTCCTGGTACTCTAGGATGAACACACATTACCTCTGGGCAGCAGGAATTTCTGTTCACCTACATGCTCATTCCTCCCACATCTCTCTAATCAATGTCCCTTCTTGCCTTATAGTCCCCCTCTACTGGCATGTCCAGGAATCACCTTCCACTCACACCTCTTGCATCTGTGTCCTTCCTGTATCTGCTTCTGGGGTGTCCTAGTCAAGCTCCTCTGCTCCACTAAGGCACCAGGTAGCAACTGTAGCTCTCGTAGGTCCCCCTTCCTTTGTTCCTTCTCCCAACCCAGCCTGCTGGGCCCTGCCCCTCCCTCCTGGATAGGAGGTGAATTGAATAACTTTGGTTGGAGGAGGACAGGGCATATGTTGAAGGGACAGGATGTAATAGCAGAGAAGAGGCCCAGAGGAAAGAGCTTATGGCTAAACAGATGTGGGAGCTGGGGCTGGCAGAATACAAAGTCAGTGGTGCCCAGCCCCTGCACCATGTTGCATCCAGCTGGGAGGAGCGCTCTGCACTGGGCCAATCTGCTGCTTCTCTCAGTCATCCAATCCCTGGTAACTTGTACCTGGTGTTTTGAGGAGGACATGAGCAATTACCTCCATCAATTTAGTGATCCTGAATTGCCCACCACAGTAGAGTTTGCTTTGTACACATTCAACCAGCATAGCAAAGACAAGCATATTTACAGGGTGCTGCATATCCCTGAATCCTGGAGGAAGCAAGTGGGTGCCCTGCCGTCATGCACTGGCTCCTCAGTGAAGGATAGGGAGGTGGGCAATGAGTCTTGTTTCAACATTTGTAGACCACACTTGACTTGAACTACATATAATCAACCTGCAGTTGTTTTCAATGTTTAGAATGCTTTAAAATTAGGCCAATATTCACTCACAAACAAGTTTTTACATTTTCAATCAGCATTTTTGTTTGAAATTTACTATTCATTAATAATACAAAGGGGTTTCACGTAAAACTTCCATATATGCATACAATATATTTTGAGCAAGTTACCCCTCTATTATATTCTCTTAACCCCCTTCCTCTTCACTCCTTTTTGAAAACAATATTTGGTAGGTTTCTTTATTCTATCTCTATACATATATAAATAATGTATTTTAATCCTCTTCACCCCCCCCACCTTCTCAATTTCCCTTCCTCCCTCCCAATGATCCCCCCACATTGTCCCTTTTGCATTCAAGTCTCATTACTATTCTTATTTTTATCATTATAGACATAGATTTCACATATAAGCAAAAACACATGATATTTGGCCTTTTGAACTCAGTGTGATTTCTAGTTCCATGCATTTTCCTGCAAACAGCATAATTTCCTTCTTCTTTATGGCTAAGTAGTATTTCGTTGTGTATATATACCACATTTTCTTCATCAATTCACTGGTTTTTGGGCACCAAGGCTGATTGCATAACATGACTGTTATGAATAGTGTGCTGTGAACATGAATGTGTCGGTATCCCTCTTGTATGCTGACTTACACTTCTTTGGATGTATGTCCTAGAGTGGTATAACAGAGTCACAAGGTAGGTCTATTTTTAGCTATTTAATGAATCTCCATACTGATTTCCTTAGTGGCTGGGCTAATATCATTCCTACCAACAGTCTATAAGTACTATATTGAATATGAATGGAGAAGAGTAAATATCCTTGTTTCATTCCTAATTTTAAAGGAAATGCTTTCAGCTTTCCTCCATTTAGTTCTGAATTGGCTGTAGGTTTGTCATAAGTAGCCACTATTATGTTGAGATATGCTGCTTCTATTCCTAGTTTCTGCAGAGCTTTTATCATGAAAGGATGTTGAATTTTGTCAAAGGCCTCTTCTGCATCTATTGAGATGATCACATGATTTTTGTCCTTGATTCTGTTTATGTGCTATATTGCATTTGTTAATTTGCATATGTTGAACCATCCATGCATCCCTGGAATGAAGCCCACTTGACCATGGTATATGATCTTCTCAACATATTGTTGAATTTGGTTTGCAAGTATTTTATTGAGAATTTTTGCTTCTGTGTTCATCAAAGAAATTGGTCTGCAATTTTCTTTTCTTGTTTCATTGATTCTTTGTATTGGTTTTTTTTTGTCTCAATTTAATTAATTTCTGCTCTATCTTTCTTATTTCTTTCTGCCACTGATAAAAAGTTTGGCTTGCTCTTGTTTTTCAAAGAGCTGGAGATAAATCATTAAGTTGTTTATTTGAGCTCTCTCTGTTTGATGTAGGTGCTTATAGGTATAAACTTTCTTCTTAACACTGCCTTTGCTGTATCCCAAAGGTTCTGGTGAGTTGTGCTTTTATTTTCATTAGCTTCTAAGAACTTATTGATTTCTCCCTTATTTCTTCATGTATTTGAGCACTTTCTAATGCAAGTCTTAACAAATATAAGAAAATCAAAATAACACCCTGTATTCTATCAAACTACAATGGAATAAAACTAGAAATCAACAGCAAAGGATTTGTTATTTTCTTCTTCTGCCTGATTTGATTTCTTCTGTAACCAACTGATGATAACCAAGGAAAGACTGTCATCACCTTGTGAATAATCCAGACACTAAGGCTGAGGGACTAGGAGCTAGGAAGGTGCAGAGGTAGGTGAGAACTCACATTTCCAAGGAAGGAGGAAGCTTGCAATGCCACACTGAAGTCTATTCCCCTTTTCTCTCTTGAAGTTGATGCTCAGAGATGCTGTTGAGCAGATGTCTTAGTATGTTTTCTGCTGCTGTAGTTGAAAACTACAGACTGAGTTTAAAAACTGGAAATTAATTTGCAAAGTAAGGATGGTTAGTGAGAGACACTTAGAAACCCTGTGGCTCACCCTGTGAGCACAGTGCCTACCTAAACCTTGCCCATTCTTGGGGACAGGAGCCTGGGGACATAACTCTGGACCTCGGGTGTGATCCAAGCCATACTACTGAGACACCTGCTCCCTGATGCCTCAGTGGGGAAGAGAAGCCTTCATTAGAATGCCCTAGAATGAGATGCTGCAAAGAGACACTAGTTCAAGAGGTGATAGTGAGAGACAATAAAGTCAGGAGGGACAGACAGAAAGGATGAGAAGCAACAGTGAGCATTACGGGTGAGGGGAAGGCACACCTGCTACAGACTCATGGCACATGCTAAGACCCTGCCTGAGGATCATGGCTTGAGGTCTGAGGGTCAAGCAGAGGGCAAAGGGCTGCTCTCAGGCTTCACTTCTGTGTTGCTCTTAGCTTCGGTACTCTAGCCAGATTCCTGAAGGCACCTCCTTTAATATGGCCCTGCTATAAGGCAATGGTAGATACAATGGCACCCTCTCCTGGTCACTGCCTCTGCCATGGTGAGGCACAGGGTGTGGGATAAGGGTGGAGAAGGTCTTCTAGATTCAGTCTCCTTTCCCTGGGACTGGAATCTTTAAGCTGCTGTCTGTAGCCTCTCCAGGTTCTTACCTCTTTTACACTGCTGTACCCTAATCACCATTCCTGTTTCTATGGCTAGCCCCATAGATACCACAGTAGGTTACAGCAAGAGACCAAGGGACCTAGACTCTGGGAATTCACCTCTGAGAATGTTTACCCACCAGTCTTGGCTTCCAGGTGGTTCCAGGGAAAAGAAAGGTGATATTCCTGCTGTTTTTTTACAGAATCTGGATTTTGTGTCCTCATTGGTCTGGCCATGAAAGCAGCCCGGGGTTCTACATATTGCTGTGCAGAAACACCTACTGCTCCTTTGAGTCACAGTGGCATTGCCCACAATCCCCTGTAGGGGGAACTCTGACCATAAAGCTCATTCCTCAGGGCCTGTGAGAACAGAGCCATAACCACCATGTCTACCCCCAGATGTCTGTGAAGGGGACCCTTGCACAGAGGAAGGACATAGGCCTGAACTGCTTTCCATTCATATTGTGACGTTCAGGTGTTCCTCTTGCCACAGCAAATGGTGTCCAGTGTTTCCAGTCTGTCTTCTGTGGTACTCATTCATTTTCCCTGAGCTCTAAGTTCACCTGAATGTTTCTGCAAATCTGGAGTCATCCTATCAAGCGTTGCACTGTCTTCTTTTCAGCCAAACACATTGCTTTCACCGTTGCATTTTCACCTGTCTTGTAATGTTTAATGAACATTCTTTTATCAATAAAAATTATTTACTTTTAAGATCAATTACTTTGGGGGATTTAAAGTTAACTAACTAATGCCATCTGTGTCTTATTCTAGACCTCCACTGCAATGTGGTCTGGGCTAACTAAAAGGACCATGGGGGCAGAGAAGAGACCCTACCCCATTTCACTGAGAAAAAAAATGCCCCCCCAGGCTCCCATGCAGACCAGTGTTCTTTCAAATACTGTTTTTCATGGGAAAGGATTCTGGGGTTTGAACTCAAGGTCTTGTGCTTGCGTGCCAAGGGCTCTACAAATTGAGCCTCATCCCCAGCCCTTTTTGCTTTAGGTTATTTTTCAAATAGGCTCTTGTATTTTTTGCATGGGCTGGCCTCAGACCTTGATCACCCTACCAATGGTCTCCTGTGTAGCTGGGATTTCAGTACTCACATTACTCTGACTTGTTTTGTTGAAATGGCGCCTCACTAATTTTTTTCCCTGGGCTGACCTTGAACTGAGACCCTCTGGATCTCCACCTCTTGAGCAGCTTGGATTATAGGCACAAGTCACTGCACCTGGCCCTCAAATACTCTTAAAATCGGGTCTAGATGTTGTTCTTAGTTTTGTGTAAAATTGCTGTGTCCGTAGATACAGAATTGTGAGCACTGCAAAAGCCACAGTGCCAGGTCAGGAGAAACTGTTACCGGATCTAAGTAAACCCTGCTGCTCCATGTGCTTTTAGATGATTTTTAAGTCATTAATTTTGGAGGTCATGCAGGTGAGTAATATATGTTGTTGGTTTCCCACTGGCTTTGCTGTGGATGACACTTCTAACTAAGCCACCTAAAGAGTTAAAACTGTATGAAAAGTTACATTTCACTATCTTGTCCAGGAGGTGCTTGCAGTTTCCTCCCCCTTCCTCCAGGGAAAGTTGCTTTTCTCTATCTCCCCCTTCCTCCAGGGAAAAATAACCTTTTGTTCTGTTCCCCTACTAGGGGAAAACATGCCTTTTGTGTCCTAACAATTAACTACAGAATTAAAAGTTCCTGGGAAAAGGAACGAAAAAGACAGAAGTCAAAGACTTTCTAATTAGTAACTTTTCTTTAGATTATAGAACCCAGGACAGCCAGTGACCTGCAAACAACAGCAGCACATGGGTCAGACACGAGATTTGTAGTACCCTGGTGGCTGAGTACCTGCTGTGCTTTTCCACAATGCCCTGTTCAAGCCTTGCCCCAGCAACCACAAGGCAAGATGGTCTCTGTAGACGACAGCCTCTATCTTCTGTGATTTGTAGCTTTCCTAGTCTTTCTCCTACCCCATCCACCTGTGCTCAAGTCACTGGCTTTTTTTAATGGTGAGCAGTGAACACAGGTTCATGTGTACAGAACCAGGATGAACAAGGCTGAATAACCATGAGACTGGCTGGGGCATGTCAGGCTAGACCTCAGGACTTAAGTCTCTGTCTTTCCTGCTGTCTACCAACCAGACTCATTGTCCATTGGGGGATAAAATGGTTGGAAAAAATTTGCTAATTTTGACCATTTTGTTTTCTTATCACAGAAAGAATACAACTGCTGTGGTGTTAGAAAAGAAAGAACAAACTGATATTTCAGTTCTTTTTTTTGAACAATGGAGAACCTCTATTTAGCAAAGTAAGAGAGTCAAGGGATCCCAAATCTTATATTAGTATGCTGGAGGACAGTGAGACACAGAAAAGGAGCCGTGTGTCACCAGGAGATGTATGTACTGTGCTATGAACAACTGACATTCTCTGATATACCAGTTGCTACCAAGACTTTGACTGAATTTCTTATGCCAGGGTTTGGCGCACAATTTTTAGGTCATAGAGGGGACCAGAAACTAACTGTTGTATTGTTTGGGGACCATATGCTCTCTTTCCAATAACTCAACGCTATCTGTGTATCATGAAAGCAGCCAGAGGCAATGCAGAAAGAAATAAGAATGATAGTGTTATAATAAACCTTATTTACACAGCAGGCAGTGGCCTGGAAATAGCCCTTGGGTCATAGTTGACAATATCTGACAGTCAAAACCCCTTAGAGTGCACCCAGCTGGAGACTCTGGGTATGATATAGGCCATACATATGTATATATATGTATATAGGTTTTGGAATAATGTGTTACATAGAAATAAATAATTAGGGCTTATATATTAAAATCTAGACATACATTCTATACTTTTTTTCCTTTTTCAGCCATACTGGGGTTTGTACTCAGGTCTTGAGCTTGTTAGTTAGGTGCTCTAACACTTGAGCCATGTCTACAGCCCTTTTTGCTTTAAGTTATTTTTTAGATAGACTCTCACACTTTTAGCCTAAGGGCTGGCCTTTGACCGTGATCCTACTGCCTATGCCTCCCACATAGCCAGGATTACAGGAGCACACAAACACCACTCCTGGCTTGTTTGTTGAGATGGAGTCTTGCTAACTTTTTTCCCAGGCTGACCTTGAACTGTGATCTTCCTGATCTCCACCTCCCAAGCATTTGGGATTACAGGTGTGAACCACAGCACCTGGGTCTACCCATACATTATCAATTTCTGTGTAATGCATTATCCCCAAATTAGATATTAGAGGCTTAAAAACAACCTAAGTAGATGAAGTTCCAGGAGACCTCAGAGTTGCCTGAGAGAGACAGCAGGGTCCAGCTGAACTAGAGTACTTGGGAACTGGGGAGAGAGCTGTGCATATGCAACATCTGGGGCTGGCATTGGCTGTGGGCATAGGTATTGATTATAAACTATGAAAAGGACGGTAACAATATTAAAGGTGGATGGCATCCTGACACAATGGCAAAATTTAAATGAGCAGTTGCTCGTGGATCAGATGTTAGGTCTTAAGTTGTGGAAAGTATATGGGGGGTGTTGGTCCCCGTCGTCCCTCCCTTTGTATTGAGTGCATTCAGAGAAATGCAATTAGTACTTTGGCAATATTAAGCATTAAATTTGAACCCTGAGTCAAGAAGGGGCCTCCTGGACTTTAGGGCCCACAGAGTGGGATAAACTATGCTCCCCTGAATCTCTCCAAGATAGTCCTAGGGAGGCAAAAAGCGCTGCCCCAATTGGATTCCAATTCTGTGTCTACACTCCGATCTCACAGCCTGAGGTCCCTGAGCAGATCCAAGGTATAACATCAGGTGATATTTCTCTAATAGTCAGAGGAGGGTCGATGATGCTGCAGTAAGAAATAAACCCTCACATCTCAGCTGCTAAACAAAGCTGTTTTGATTTGCCTATCTGCGTTCCCCTCCCTGGGCTGACCCACAAGTGCATTTGCTAATTCCGGTGGGGAGAATAGTTTCTAGATTTTGCACTTTGCTGTCACTTCTGGTGGCAGCTTCAAATCCTGCCTTCACTCTTTCCCCAGGTTTAAAGGATTATCATGCAAGTTCCAAATATACCTGTAGCAGAGATAAGGAAAGGAGTTGCCACTGCTAGGGAATTCCCAACCTAAGAATACAACTTCCTAGGTACCACGTGTCCTATCATTCTATCAGGGCAATGTAGGGAGGTAGGGAGTACACTAAGTCCATTTGTGGGCCACCCCACAAATGTAGTCTTCACTGAAGCTGAAGACTAAAGCAGGGTGAAAGAAAGTCCAGGATCAGCTGGTGGCAGAGCTGGGCTGGCCCTAAATCTCCAAAGACAAGGAGCCCCCTTGCTCCCGATGGTTCTAGAAGAATGAAGGCAAGTTCATCAGTTGCTGGAGGGGTGCCAAGGATCAGTGGCCTGGACCAGGAAATAGCATTGTCATTCATGGCACAGGACTGAGAGAGTCAGTGAGAGGGTGGGGGCTTGAGCTGCAGCAGCACTGCTGAGGTTCGAATCCTGTCCTTACCTTCCTGTCTGCACCTCAACTCTCCCTTGGATGCTCCCTTGGCCCTGCTGGTGTAGGAAAAGACAGTGTGTACAAGCTCATGGCTGTGTCCTGGGCCTCATGGATGTCCTCCTTTGTGGTCAGACCACATGGGCTGCATCTGTGTCTAACTGTGCTCAGAAGAAAGCGACCTAGTGCTGAATGTATGGAGTTATTTCTATCCCCAGCCTTTGTCTCTATCCCCAATTCCCCCCAGTAGGGGACATATGCCCCTTCTGGGCTTTGCCAAAGCCATTTTAGGCTTGCTGAATCCACTACCAGCTCCTCTTGTCTTTTTCTATATTACCAGCTGCTCTGCCAGTGGAGCAGGAGAAGCACTCACCTTCTACCTGACCCTCAGATCTCAGGCCATGATTCTCAGGCAGAATCTGAGCATGTCCCATGAGCCTGAAGCAGCTACGCCTTCTCCTCACCCGCAATGCTCACATCCTCTCATCCTTTTTGTCTGTCCCTCTTGTCTCCCACTAGCATGTCTAGAACTTGTATCCTCCTTCCACCTTCTCATTCCAGGGGCAGGTGTGTCTGAGATCTGTCCAGGGATCTCCTCTCCCCTTACTCATCATCCTCAACTCATCCTGCCTGGGCCTTGTCCCACCATCTTAGACAGCAACTGAATTAGACCCTCCTGACTGGAGGAGGTGGCACCATATGTTGAATGGAGAGGAAGTTATGGCAGAGGGGAGGCCCACAGGGAGGAGTCTATGGCTCAGGAGATGATTAGGGGCTGGAGCTGTGCCCAGTAGACTCCTAAGAGACCCAGGCTGGGAAGGGCAAAGGGAGGAGGTATCCAGAGCCGGCACCATGTTGTGTCTGCCTGGGAGGAAGGCTCTGTCATGGGCCACTCTGCTGCTTCTCTTGGGCTTCCAGCTCCTGCTTATTCCAGCCTGGCATTTCCAAATTGGAAAGGAGGGGAATGAGGAAAATAGCCTGGCTCTTTATTTCCCTGCCACAGTGGAGTTTGCCTTGCACACATTCAATGAGCAGAGCAAAGATAAATATGCCTACAGACTGGATCACATCCTGAATTCCTCCAGGGAAGAGGTGAGTGCCTGCATCCTCTCCTGTCCTGTCTTCCTGCACCAGCTCCTCCATGAGGGTCCTTGGGTGAGTGGGTTCTTGGCATGGGGTTTTGGTTCATCAGACATAGTCCATATTCCATTCAAATACAATGTAATCTACTCAGTTTCAGTTTTTTATGAAGGATTTAAGCCAAAATATTTTTAAATGGAGTCAATTTGTCTGCTAAGTACTGTATATATTACTCCATCTTCATGATTTTCAGTTGTTTACCTGACAAATAACTTCAAAATGAGGACAACAAAGGAAATAGAGCCAGTGGATAAACCAAAGAGCCAACAGTGTATGCCTATAGCAATAGCAACAAATTGAGAAGTATTTCAAAGACATAATATGAAAAGAGATGTGAAAGAAAGCAGAGAGAGAGAGAAGGGAGGGGGACAGTGAGGATTCAATGATCAATTGACCCCACGTTCAGTCCCAAGATCTGTCAGACTATGTGCCTCTTTTCCTGTTCTCACCTGCTCTGGATTCCTGGGTGATCCCCCTTAGTGCACTGATGGTCTTTTCCACAGACCATCACCTTAATCCTAAAATATTTCCCTTTACTGGAATTCCTACAGAATGTCCTCAGGAACAGTGTTCAAGTCCCAATGATGCACTTCTGCTCTTGGTTGAGGGCAGCTGTTGTTCTCCTTCAGCACAAAAAAACCCTTATAAGGGCAGAGGAACCCAACTCCTCACAGAGCTGTGACCATTTTGAGCTCGTGTGTTGCCTTCTGCCTGGTCCTTCTCACATTCTCTCAGTCTGGGGCCTTACCTGAGGGGTTTCTAACAACTGCTAGAAATAGTTGGTGATTTGGGGGCAAAGGGATGGGAGAATATGGAAGGAATGAAGTAGAAGTGAGTGAGAAGAAGTGGAAGAAAACTGCAGAGTACAGAGTACACTGTGCAGTAGGTATAGATGTGTAAATGTTGGCTGTGCTGCTCCATTCCTGGGTGTCTGTGTATAAGTGATGGTACTGATGGTGATTTTCTTGCTGTAACTCAGGTGAAAGCATTGTCAACACGACATAGATGAGACCCCACTTCAGGGTTGAGGTTATCCAGCAAAAATGCAGTCAGCCATCACCCTCCCAGCATATGGCATGTGTCCTCTGGGATTACAGCTGTGGGTTCACACAGATACCTGCTGAGAGCAAAGCTGGGCTACACTGGGACTTAGAGGGCTAGAGATGGGTGACATACTAATAGCACATATATCAGCCTGTGTCTCCCCTCAGCCTCTATGGGGCCACTTGCTCTTTGGTCTCCTAACTGGAGAGGATCCCCTTGGCTTTCATCAGTCCACTGGGGAGCTCCTACAGGAAAGACAAAGTCTGGGTCTTTCCCTACACTGAGTACCAGTACCCAATTACTAAAGAGCATCCAAAAGGCATCCACTTTCACCTCTGTTTGTACAGCTTGATTACCACGATATGGTGTTTTCCATGAAACTGAAGCTGCGCAAAACTACTTGTGGAAAACATGATGAAGACATTGATAACTGCCCCTTTCAAGATGGCCCAGCACTGAACAATGTAAGGCAAGAGGCCAGCCTCCTTCTTTCTCATAGCTGTGGGTATTGCATGGGGGCAGCTGATAAAGCCATGCTTCTGGACCTGAAGAGGGCTCCAAGGCAGGCTCCACCACACTCCACCAGGCTCCCCTGTTTCAGCAGGCAGCCCAGACTCCACTTACAGAGCCTTGGCCAACCTGGGGGTTTTCCCACTTCTGCTGACTCACACCATTGCACCTTCCAGATCCCTGGTCCCCATTGCCTTCAGACTTCTTGTATCCCCCTGCTCCTGGTGTCCTGGGCCATAGTAGAGAACATTCCTGGTCTGGTCTTCATCTCCATCCACTCCCACCATCAGGAGGAGCCTGGTGGGGGTCCGACACATTATCCTCAGTGGGCCAATCTCGGTACCCCCTAATTTCTGTAGAGACTGAGGGGAAGATGCTGAGGAGAGGTCCCCACCCACTTTGTGATTCTCAACAGGGACAATGTGTCATCTGACCTCTTTCTAGGATAAACTAATGGCATAACTCTTGTATAAATCTGAGAGCAGCAAACCAGAACAAAGTGCTCTTGCTGCTCCCAGATGCAAGAATTCTACCAGAACTGCCTCCAAATTCCCCCTGAAGGGCTGTGGCCAGGGTGAGTGGCACACACAGGTGTACTGGGTTCACGAAGGAGCATGACTCACATTGAATGTCTGAAACAGTTCAGGGGTATGGCTAGGAATCATACCTGAGGGCCAGAACTATGTCCCCAGGTTCCTGACCCCAGGAATGGGCAAGGTTGAAGTAGGCACTGTGCTCACATGGTGAGCCATGGATTCTTGAATTTCTCTCACCCACTGTCCTTTCTGCAATTTTCCCCCAGACCATCACCTGCTCCTTCATAGTCAGCACCCAGCCCTGGGATACAAAGTTCAAACTCCTGTACCGGACCTGCTCCAAGGGGGTCCCCTGATTCGGGTCCACCTGAAGACCTGGCCAAAGGCTGCTCCTTCCTCTATGGACACAGGTGCTCCCTCAGGGCTCCACAGCAGCAGAGCTGCTTCCTTCCTGCTTGTTCGCTATTTCCCAAGTGTTTGGGTTTGTACCTGGGCTTAAAATTCTTCCTTGTCCAAGTTCATTACACAGAATCATTATTAAAAATGAGCATTTTAAGAAGCTTTCTGTGCTGTGCTTGTGGAGGGAAGGCAAAGAGACTGAGGGACTTACTCTCAGTATTGTAGTCTGATGAGCTTTCTGGGAACAGACCTTCTTCCTCCTTGGGCCTCCTGAGCTGCTCCAAGTGACACCGTTCAGGTGCACCACAGGCCAGAGGTAAAAATAACTGTTACCTCTCTGGGTACCACATGTGCCAGATGAGCCCAGTGAAGGCCAAATATATATATATATATATATATATATATCCTCAAAACCCCTGTGGAATTTTTAACAATCATCAGGGACTCATGCACACTAAAGTGTGAGATGCACTGTTTCCAGCAGCTTATAACACTGTGCCCAAGTGCATTAGACCAGGGTTCAGTATGTGTTTTCTGTAAAAATGTAAAGAGGAACTGTGTGGTATTTGTGAAGCTCCACAGGGTGTCCCTCCCATATCCCTAAGCCTGACCTCCTATGTTGAAGGCAGTTGCAACCATATGTCATCAAGAGTGACTGTGGTCCATAAAGACGTTAGTGATGTACCAGGCAGGGGACTGGGCTGGCCTGGGACACAGTTGCCAACTCCTGACACCAGAACCCTCTGGGTACACCTGGGGCTCCTGCCTGATTTCCCACCTGTTGCCAGCTCCCACCAGTCTCTTGTAACATTCCCATCTCAGCCCATGCTTTCTCTGAGCAAGTGCATCTCCATCAGCAGAGCAGGTGCACTGTGCAGGTGTGGAAAAGTCAAGGCTAAGGGCCATGCTCCATCATCAGGATGAAGGCAGGGATGACCCAGTCTCCCCATCTCCAGGGCATCTGATTCAGATGTGACTCCCCCATGGGTTCTCAGAGCTTCCCCAGGACAACCACCCCCCTTGGCTCCTAGTGTGACCCATGGATGACAGACAACAGTGATCTCCGCCCTTCTCTGACTGCTTTTCTCACTGTGTCTTCTGGAATCCAGCATGGCTCCCAAGAGAAGTTTTCATGGGATTCAGACTTCTGTGATGTCCTGACTAAATTTCCTAAGCAAACAGATCATTTTCTCTTGAACCCAGGGGCCAAGAGATTCTTTTCTCTTGGAGCCCACATACAGGCCTCTAAGGTTCTGTTTCACGGTTAGGCATACCAGTGCCTGCCTTACTCTGATTACTCCTGTGGGTCTTTGGCAGTTTTCTGCACTCAGAGACAGACATGTCCACAATGTGCAGGGCACTGGTGGGTCACACAGTAATCCAGTGTCTTCATTCTTGCATGCCCTGGCCTTTCAGAAAGTGGGTCTAACACTGAGGGTCCTGTTCCTTTGAGGAGATTCCTCTTCTTTCCATTAGTACATGCTCCTGGAGTTGTCCAGCTGCTCAATTACCCTCCTTCGGGAATCTGTGTAGTGAAGAACCAGAGAGTCAGACTCATAGATATGGAGTGTAGCCATGAGGTAGGCACCTGGGCAAATGCCATTCAGAGAATAGGGCCAGAGCCATGCTGGGAACACCTGCTCAGCAGTAGCCAGTGCCCCAACCCCAGGAAGGAGAAAAGCACAGACTGCAGCATAGGGTCATGAGCTTCCTCATTCTCCAGAAATGTGAGTTCTTATCCCACTCTGCTATCTCCTACCTCTTAACTTCTCTCTCAGGGTCATTTATGTGGATGTGACAACCTTTACTTACATGGTTGTGGCTGAAGTTAAATGAAGCAGGAGAAGAAAATAGTAAATCTAATTAGTTCTAAATTGCTTGGCACATACACTCCTTTATTTTGCACTATCACCATTTCTCCATTTGCTGGAGGACATTCAGACATGTTCTTTGACTTTCCCATATGGCACATCTCAGGAAACATAACACATAGGACTGAGCACAAGAATGAGATCTTTGCAGACTCACCACATCTCTCTCCTTGAGAAGAGGGTAGGTGGCAGGGAGCCTGGGAAGGAGAAGGGACTCTCAAGGTGCATGCCCAAGGACTTCCTCCCAGCTGTCAGTAGTCCAAGCCTTCTGTGTAGCCTCAGGGTGAGTCCTATTCATTCTGAATCTCCTCTTTAAGACTCAGATTTCCCTCTCCCCCCATACATGCTATGAGGTTGGAAATCTCACTCCTCCCTGGCCCTTGTGGAGCGTAGGAAAAGAAAGGTCTTAGTTCATTTGTTGTGTTAACAGAAGGCCAAAGACTGGGTATTTATAAGGAACAGAAACTTCTTAGTTATAAAGGCTGTAAGGTCAAGTCACTGGAATCTATGAAGGCCTTCTTGCTATGTCCTCATGTGGCAGAAGACAGAAAAGCAATGATAGGAGAATGATGCAAAAATCCTCTTTTATGAGGGCCTGGATGCTCCACCCCAAGGAGGAAAACTTCAAGGTCTAATGGCACCCATTCTTCATACCATCATGCTGACAAAACCTGAATTTTCAAGGGCACACATTCAAGCCCTATTAGGAATATCCCCCGCTTATAATTAGAGGTTTTTTTAAAAGTATCTTTAAATTTTTATTCATACATAATATACATATTGATAGGGCACAGTTTAACACCTCAATGCATGTAAACAATGTATAATGATCAGATCAAGGTGATTGGCATGTTCTTCTCCTCAACTATTTGTTATTTGTGTTGAGAACATTCAAAGTTTTCTCTACTAGCTATGTTGAAATAGGCAATTGTTACCATGCTGTGCTATAATACACTAGATGTTATGCTTCCTATGCAGCTGCACCCTTGTACCTCTTAACTATCATCTCTCTATGCCCCCCATCCACTCTTCTCAGCCTCTGGAAAACACTTTTACACTCTCTACATCTATGAGATCAACTTAGCTTACATTTGTGAGAACAAGTGGTATTTGTCTTTCCATGCCTGACTTATCTCACCTAATGTGTGTTCCAACTTCAACCATTTTGCTGCAAATGACAGGATTACATTCTTTTTCATGGCCAAATAGTATTCCATTGTGTGTGTAGGGGTGTGTGTGTGTATCCATTCATTCATCAGTGGACACTAGGTTGATTCTTGACCTTAACTGTGGTGAATAGTATGGGAGTGCAGGTATTTCTTAGACGTATGGAGTCACACACACACAAACCATACTTACACAGTAATGGAATTTCTGTAGTTCTCGTTCTAATATTTTGAGGAGGCTTCACCCTATTTTCCATGTCTATACAAATTTGCATTCTCATGCAAGATGGATTTTTTACTCCATCCTCTTCTTTTGCCTTTACTATTCATGAGCTAAGGAAAAAAGAATAACACAATGGCAAAGCCAATATTTTTGTTATGCATGCTGTCATTTAAACAACAAGATCTCACAGGGGAGGGGGACTCTGCCTCACACTGGCAGTATCTGTCCTGGTTGATGGAGGCTGACAAGACCTTGATGGAAGCAGAGCCAGCACTGAAGTTTCTCAGGTGCTGCTGTGTCCACACAACCTAGTTCCCTCCATATCCGCATTACAAAACTGGTCAATAAAACTCAAACATTTTTTGAGTCAATAGAACTGTCTTGATTCTAGTCCTCATCTGACCCTGCCTTATGGAGGCCACTGACCAAGTGATCTAGAAGAGTTAAACTGAATCAAAGCTCTGTGAATTCTAACTCAACTGATTTTGGGTACAGGCAGGAAGGTTTGGTTGGACCCAAGCCAAGACCACAGGTGTAATGGGTAGGATGAAAATGACCAACCAAGAGTGAGCAAATACCTCAGGTCCCTCTACATGTTTGACCACACTTCCAGGGCTCAGCAAAGAGAGCCCTGCTCTTGGAGTCAGGTAGGGCTGGCCAGCTTTTGCTAGGGAGCCACTGAGAGCCAGTTCCTAGAAGCATGTGTTGTGTTGCACACTCACAGTCCTTGGGATTTGAAGGGCAGATAGGAGCAGAAAAGGTCCAGCTCACTGGTATTGTAAGTAGCAGCATAGCATAGGGGGAAAGAATATGATAAGAACTACTCTGGCAGTGTCCCCAGAACTCCATGAGCATGAAGGGGGTAGGAAGGAGGCTCAGGTAGGGCAGATTACAGAAGAGCACCACTTCACTTGTCTTCCCCAGCTGCTGGCTGAGGTGAAGGAGGCACAAATGAAGTGTGTCCACTGCCTGATGTCCCACAGGCAAGCACCAGGTGACCCCAGTCTGCCTCTCACAATGGACCTGGGCTCCACTGTTAGGTTGAGACCTCCAAAAGCCAAACTTGAGACAAAAATTCAAATGCAAGTGCCCTTTTTATAGATGACCACAGAAAACATCAGAAGGGCAGAAGTCACATGTGTGAGTGAGCAGGGGAGCAATGTGGGAACCATGGCTTAGTTTTGCTGAGCATACTCAGACCCTGGGCCAAACACCCTGAGAATTACCTCCTAAAGGTCTGAAAGCTGGAGTGTTCATCCTTCAGCCTCTATCATTGGCTGAGGGTGCTTCCCAGGGGCACACACCCCCTGGCACATCAGTCCATCCCTCCTTGGCAGGGAAAGGTCTCAGGCACAAAGGCTCAGATGGTGGCAGTTGGCCCTGCCTGAGAAGAGCCCTTGAGGAGAGCTGTTGCTCAGGTGGCCTCTGAGCTTCACCTTCTTTCTTTCCAGTGTCTAAGTAGAACCTGACCCTACTATTGCTGGCCTTTCCCTGACTGCTCTCCTCTGCACACCAATGTCTGGGTGTGACAGTGTCTCTTTCCAGTCCTGTTGTGCTTGATCCTCACTTCTGCATCCCCTCCACACCTGTATACCCGACTGGGTTCAGACCTATACATGTGCACATATACAATATACAAGCATGCATGAATACATTACAGTGTTTTCCAGAATGGCCTCATCCAAATCTCATCTCCTTGTCCTTGTGCCCTTACAAAGCCCCTTCCACATTGAGCCAAAGCTGATCTAACAACATGAGGAAGAGACTACAGTGTATGATGTCTCAAGTTGGGTCACCATGTTTATTGTGGCTTCCATCTTGGTCTCTTGGAACACTGTCTGGAGGAAGCCAGTTGCCATACCAAACTTCCTGTAGCCTTGTGGATAGGCCCACATGGGGAAGAAAAGAACACTCTGGTCAATAGCCACTACCAACCTTCAGCCATGTGAGTGAGACACCTCAGAAGCAGATCTCTAGTCAAACAAACCTTCAGATCATGCCGAACAGCCGAGTCTGAATGCATGTCTGAGAGATGAATTCAAGACCCACCCAGCTAAGCCACTCCCAGATTCCTATCTCACAGATACTACAAGAAATATAAATTACTTGAGACACAAAGTTGCTAGGTGATTTGTCATACAGTAGTAGATAACTGATACATCAATTATCAGTGTGTGTGATAACTGGACACAAACACACACACACAGCTTACTCTCTAAGTACCATTACTCTTGTACTTATTCTGCCTCAATTCAAAATTGTTCCAAATTTCCTTCCTTCAGATTGAACCTGAAGTGTCTGGGTTGGACATGTAGCTCAGTGGTAGAGCACTTGCCTAGCATGCTCAAGGTCCTGGGTTCTGTCACAAGCATCACCAAAGGAAAAAATAGTTTCTTAGTCATTGGGTTGTGTCTTTCCAATAGTCTTGGGAAGGCAGATGTCTGAAAATCTGTGGCAGGATCCTCCCAAGGCAGCCAAATTCTCCAAGACTTACACAAAGTACCCACCATGCTTGGAGCAATTAAGGTTACTGTTCCAGGAAGAGTTGACAAAGGGCAGTGTTTTGTACTTAGAGCCTAGTGAGGTGCCAAAACAGCTTCTGTTTATTGGCAGCAGATTGTCCATGCTAGGAGATGAAGCAGCCACCTAGAATAGGCTGCCCAACCCTCTAAAAGAGCACCACACATTCTCAGCACCAGCCCTTGAAGAACATGAAAAAACGCAAAAGAGGCCATAAAAATGAAATCAGTGGGTCAACTGAGGTGTTCAAATGTCTTGCAAGCATTTTTTATTTCTTCTTTAAGATGGAAGTGAGTATAGCAGAATGTGCTAGAAGATAATTAGATATCTTTGCACTGGTTCTTCAGCATAATGAGTTCAAATTTCCATGGTTTGGATCTCACAACAAAAATGCAAAGAGCCATCTAAAAGAGACAAAAAAATAAATAATTAACTTGTCTGAAAGAAAAAGGAAAAAGGGAAAAAAGTTCAGAAGTTTCTATTCCCAGGTCCCAGGATTTGGCTCAGGAGGCTAAGACCCTATCAGAATCATCCATGCCCACTAAAACCCACAGATGATCACCTTGAACCTCAGGGCATAGGAGCCAACCTCACTCAACAGGATGGGTCCTCATCAATTCACCTGCTATAGTCTGAGCCACCATGGCTTCATTTGTTTAACAAAGGCAAATGTGGGTGTGTTTCCAGATACACCCACTTCCCTGTAGCCCTCAGAGACCCTGTCTTATACTGACATCCCAGTGGGTGCTTCTTAGGGTAAGCTACATAACAAGAATAATGTAGGTTCCTATACACCTCAAAGGGAACATAATTTACCCAGAAACCAAGCAAAAAACTTGTAATTGGAGAGCTGGGAAAAGACACATATCTGGTCCCAGAGTCTTGCAGAAGAAGCTCATGGTGGTCAATAAGCTCACTTGTTTTGCCCATCTCTCATAAAATCCTAATTCAGATAGAATAAAATATAAAATAAGAACACCCCCATGACATCGATGTAAACATGAATGACAGCATCAAGTAAAGATGAAAATGGAATTGCATCACAATACACATAGCACATTAGCAATCAAAAAGGGAAAGAGAATGAAAGATAGATTTTGCATCAATTTATATGAAGGATATCCACACAAATGATGCCCATGGTAACTCTTAGGGAGGGAGGGATTTGGGACCACACCAAGGGGCCCAGAGGGACCTCTATCACTTTATCCCTTATATATTTCATGAAGATGCATTTTTAGAAAATATTTATGAACACCTGAAAAAGTTTATATCTAAAGTGTTCTAACTGATCAAACATGAGAAAGGAAATTTCTAATTAAGCCCAGCCCCATTGTGATGAACCTGCCCTTTTGTGAGAGTTTTCATCTGAACCCAGGCCTGTAACACTGGAACATAGCTGGAATGTCACTTGTTTTGACATGAACAAGCAGAAGACTGAACATAGGAGACTATTTGGGGATTGTAGGACAATTGAGCTGGGAATTTCTGGCCAGCCCACAGTCTCCCAGGACTTCCATATAGCACCCAGGGAATTGGAATCACTCAAGAAGAGCTCATCCAGATGTTTCTAGTTTGGAGCATCATGTGCTTGTGGATTCTGCACTGAGAGGAGCCCTCTTTCAAGGACTTCAGTGGGGATGGTCATGCCATGCTTTCTACTAGATCAATCTCTTCCAGTAGATGGCACATGGAGTGGGTAATCCACCAAGATGGCTGTCATTTCTCCCTTCCAGTGCAGTAAACTGGGTCTTAATTCTTAGAGGCTCTTTAAAAAGATTGACTCCCTTGGTACTACCACATTGTGAGGAAGTCAATGAATAAGATAGCCAACTTATGGTGGCTTGGCTGAGATTTCCCTGGTTTTAACAATGACAAGTTCACATCCCAGGAAGTCCTCAGTCCTAGATAAACCAGGACAACTGGTCACCCTACAAGTTTGCACTGTAGAGAGGCCCCAAACAGAGCAAGAATGATGCTTGGCCAAAATGCATCAAGCATCTCAACTAAAGCACCAGGCATCAGAGTGAAGCAGTCATCTCAAATATTCCTGCTCCAGCACACACCACAGGGGCGGGACAGTCATCCAGCACAACTCAACTCAGAAGGCAGAATAGCTAGAAATAATGGAGTGGCTTTGCTTTAAGTGTGTGTCATAATATGTGTGTGGGGGGCTGGTGTTGGTGGGGAGAGGGAGTGGAGGCTGGTATATGGTATTAATAATAGACAATAGAAATGGTGCTCCAGGTCTAGAAGCTGGCCACCCACAGTGCTGAATATGATCAGAACAGGGGGGTTCATAGAGGAAATTAGAAAATAAAGCAGATTTGGTTCTATAAGTTTTCTCTCTTTGGTACACAAATCTCATGGGGCCATCATTTTCTCTTGTCTCAGCCACTTACCTTTTGCATTTGGGGATCCTTTTGAAATAAGCAGTCTTCATTTTCTCCTGAAATTTTCTTGCACATTGTTCGGGCAATTTTGACTTCAAGATAGTACTCCAAACTATCAGTAACCTGTCAATGAGTAATTAAAAAATAGACATCATTTTAAAAGTATTAATTATCATTTCTGGTAAATAAACCTACTGTTGGCTTCTTGGGACAAGAATGTCTCCCTGAACTTTCTCTTTTCTGCATTTTTTTGCCAGAAGTTTTGCTAAAATTGGAAAGGAAGGATTCTTACCTTTACAGGTCTATCTCTACTCCTCTCTCATTGTGGTATTTAATTTTAAAGTAATAGTGATTGCTCCTAAGATAAAGTGAGAAAACTATTCCCCAAAGAATGTCTTCCTGGGAAAGTTAATTGATCATTTGTTGGAGCTTGAGAAATAAACAGTTTGTAGCATCTTCACACCTACATGGATTGACATGTGCCAGAATGGAAACTTCCAGAGAGCATATTGATTCTCTCTAAAGTCTTCCATTCTTTGTTAGTTTTATCAGTCCATACCTCATTCTGTATAACACAGCCTTCAAATCCCAGCCTCACAGGGCATCTTACCTGCACTGAACTCAGCCAAACCTTCTGTCCAGAGTGTCTTGTGGAAAGCAATCATTGCACAGTAGGAAATGTACAACAAGGAAACAAGATTTATGAGACTTGGGGAAGAGAACATATTAAAAATAATGACCAAGTTAAACCCAGTAACTGGTGCCAGAAGAATGAAAAATAAATTAGAAAATAAAGTAAACATTTTAGAAATTCTAGAAACATTTTCTGGGCACTGAAACAAAATGAGTGTGGCAAAAGAATTCTATAATGGCCCTAAGTTCCCCACCCCATGCTGTACATACCCTGCAGTATAGCCAGTGGGTTTCATTCATTCTTAAGGCATAGTGACCTTGACCAAGGGAGATTAGCCTGATGGGTGTAGCCTCATCATTTGAAATGTTTAAATCTGGAGTTAGAAGACAAGCTGGAGATCTGCATACTTTGACCCACCAATTCCACTTCTAGATTTTATACTCATTCCACTTGAACAAATAGTGCTCAGTGTCAATATTCACAACCCAAACCTCAAAGCAGCCCAGGTAAGAATCAGCACTAGAAAGGACAAAAAAATCTCAGCATATTCATGCAAAGAAGTACTAAGTAGAAACAAGGATGAGCATCATTTACTTAAAATTCCACATATAAATAAGATCAAGCAGTTTTCTTCCTGTGTCTTAGCATAAGAAGTGGGGCTGAGGGAGATGCCAAAGAATAAAAAGATGAATAGAACAAACATGTTTAGGAAGTGAATCAACAACATGAACACAGAATTAATAATGCTATATCATATTTGTGGGTTTTGTTAGAGTAAACTTTAGGTGCTCTAACTATACACACATACAAAAACAGAACTGTGTGGATATGCTGATTAGCTTTACTATAGTAATTATTTCACCACATTTATATCAGAACATTGTGTGATGCATCTTAAATGTATACAATAGGAGACCTGGGAAGATGATGGATTGTTGTCATTCCTATAGCCTAGTGGTGACCAACTACCCCAAAAAAGGAAGATCAGAGGACCCCAAAAGGCACCCATAGGGTCCCATAACCAGCGAGAAGCAAAGCCCTCTCTGCAAATAAATAACCATGGGAAGAATGACCCACAGCTCAACACTCCCGATCCCCTGCCCCTGAAGTTGCTGCATAGCACCAGGCTCCATTACTCAGAGATAAGTCCCACTGCCCAGCAAACACAGGAACTTGAAGCTCCACACTCCCCCCCAATACATGACCTGTTACCTTCACCCTGAAATGTCAGGGAAACCAACACCCTGGTGTAAGCAGGTCTCATGGCTCCCATTGCTCCGTGGGTAGTAGAAGGCACAAGTCAGCAGGCTCAGTTCTCCCAGCAACAGCACAACAGAACTAAGCTCAGACTCCAGAACTCTGGCTGCATGCAGGCTCTGTTCTCTTAAGGCAGCAGCAACACCATGGCCCAAAGCTTCCAGAAGCCCATGGAGGAGATTGGGCCCCAAAACTCCCACTGCCAGCTGGGTCAGTTCTCCCAAGTGGGCAGCAGTCCTACAGAACTGCACTACCTGAGGTCTGTGTGGGAAATCAGGCCCTGGAATGCCTGCTGCCTGCAGGCTCTGTTCTATGCTGGCAGTAGCTGCCATGACCCCTAGAAGCCCATACCCCAACACAAGGAGACCCCAGGGCCACAGCTGCCTGGTGGGCACAGATGATTCAAGCCCATGCTGTCCCATGGGTACCCTCTGCCACCACACACCCAAGTGAGCCCTGGGACCCAGGCCCTGCTGGTGCAAGGAGGCTTCCCTCCCTACAGAGTATGGAGGCCCAGCACTGTACCTGACGCAAGAGAGCCCTTGTTCCCCATCAAAGAGCCAAACCACCAGATTCCCCACTGAAGAGAGGAAATCTAAAACCTGCTATTGTGCAGGTGGTACCAGAAGCTCTGTTTTCCCAATGCACACAGAAGCTCAGCACTTCACACTGTACCTCCCTGCAGGAGAATCGTGTCTCTCCTGTCCAAGAGCTGGAATCCCTGCTCCTCCACCAAGTGGCAATCTACTACCCTGCTGGTGCTAGGAGGCCTACCTCTCACAGGGCACAGAGACCCATTGTTCCCCCACTGCGACTGCAGAAGAGCCCCTAATCCCCCATCAAAGAGTGAGAACTCCAGCCGCCTCACTGAAGGGAGAAAAGAGGCAATTGCCACCCCAACAAGAACCCTGCAAGGGGTAACATATACAGCATACCCCTGTCTAAGGAACACTGCTGGAGTTCCAGGAGGAAAAAACTCAAAACACCAGCTACAGGGGTACAAGAGATTAAAACCATAACCAAAAAACAACTCCAGATGTGTAAATCTCAATGCAGAATGAAACATCAAGACAACCACTGTCCATCAAAAGCCAGTTCTACCACTTAGGATCCAAACACCTGTGTAGAGCAAGAGCTATCAAATAATGAATTCCAAAAAACAATAGTTAAAATGATTAATGACCCAAAGAAGAAACACAAAAGCTAGTATTTGACCTCAAAGAGGACATGAATAAACAATGAAATGAGCTCAAAGAAGATACAAACAGATGAATGAAATTAAGCAGACTATCCAGGATATGAAAGAGGAAATCAATAAAGATATGAAACCCTGAAAAATAATCAATCTGAAATAAACTCAATATCCCAAGTAAATATCACAATCAAAAGCCTGACGAACAGAGTAAGCTGAAAATAGAGTATCAGGAATTGAAGACAGAGTAGAGGAATTACCCCAAATAGTCAAAGATCATGAAAAATGCTAAGAAAATATGAACAGAACATGCAAGATATCTGGGACACAATGAAAAGACCAAACCTATGAATCACAGGTGTAGAAGAAGAGGAGAAACAAACTAAAGGCACCTATAACCTATTCAATAGAATAGTAGCAGAAAAATTCCCTAACCTCGAGAAAGAGAGAGTTACCCAGGTACAGAAAGCTTATAGAACACCAAACCATCAGGACCAAAAGAGAAACACCCCCCAGACATCATAATCAAAACACTCAGCACACAGAACAAAGAAAGAATTCTGAAAGCTGAAAAAGAGAAAAGACAAGTCACATATAAAGGCAAACCCATTAGAATAATCGCAGATTTCTCAACTCAAACTCTAAACATAAGAAGATCATAGAAAGACATAATCCAGGCCCTGAAAGAAAACAACTACCAATGCAGACAAGTCTATCCAACAAAATTATCCTTCCTAATTGAAGGAGAAATTAAATCTCCCACAACAAGGAAAAGAAGATACTTAAAGGACCTTTACATATAGAAGAAACTAAAGTGAGACAGGCGACTCAAGAATGAAGAAATCCTTTTGAGCAAGCAGACCAATAAACAAGGAATAGGTGAAACTAAACAACAAGGAAACAAAATGACTGGAAACAACAGGCACTTTTTAATACTAACACTGAATGTAAATGACCTCAATGCCCCAATCAAGAGACACAGAATAGCAAATTGGGTTAAAAAACAAGACCCAACCATATGTTACTCAGAAGAGACTAATCTAACTGAAAAAAATAAACATTGGCACAGAATCAAAGGATGGAAAAAAGTTTTCCAAGCAAATGGACCCCATAAACAAGCAGGAATAGCTATATTCATATCTGACAATGTAGACTTCAAACTAAAATCAATCATAAGAGACAATGAAGGGCACTTCATACTAATAAAAGGATTAATTCATCAAGAGGAAATATCAATACTTCACATATATTCACCAAACATAAGGGCACCCATCTACATTAAAAAAACTCTAATGGCCCTAAGAGCACAGATAGACACTAATACAGTGATAGTGGGAGACTTGAATACCCCACTATCACCAACAGATAGATCATCCAGAAAAAAGATAAACTTCAGAGTTACTCCACACATTAGACCAAATAGACATGGTTGACATCTACAGAGTATTTCACCTAATAACCAGGCAGTACACATTCTTTTCTGTACTTCATGGAACTTTCTCCAAAATAGATCATATTTTAGGACACAAAGCAAGTCTGAACAAATTCAAGAAAATCAGTATAACCCTCTTCATCATCTCAGATGACAATGGAATAAAACTAGACCTCAACAACAAAGAATCTCCAGAAAATAAACACATAGAAGTCATAAGGGAAGAGTTAAAAAAAATTCCTAGAATCCAATGAAAATGAAAATACAATATACCAGAATTTTGGGGACACAGAAAAGGCCATGCTAAGGGGAAAGTTTATAGCTATAAGTGCCTCCATTAAAAAAAGCAGAGACCTCTCAAATAACCAATCTAATGATGTATCTTAAGGTCCTAGAAAAACAAGAACACACCAAACCCAAAATGAGCAGATGGAAAGAAATAACAAAGATCATGGCTGAGATTAATGAAATTGAAACCAAACAAGCTATACAAAGAATCAATGAAATAAAAAGTTGGTTCTTAGGAAAGATTAACAAGATTGACAAACCCTAAGCCAACATGACAAAATGGAGAAGACCCAAATTAACAAAATCAGAGATGAAAAAAGGGATATAACTACAAATACCAATGAAATCCAGAAAGTAAATACAGAGCACCTTGAAAACTTATATTCAAGTAAACTGGAAAATCTACATGAAATGGATAAATTCCTAGATGCATGCAACCAACCAAATTGAACCAAGAAGATATTAACCACAAAATAGACCTGTTATATGCAACGAAATTGAAACAGTAATAAAGAGTCTCCCTACAAAGAACAGCCCAGGACCTGATAAATTCACAACTGAATTTTACCAAACCTTTAAAGAAAAACTAACACCAGTACTCCTCAAATTTTCCAGGAAATAGAAAGGGAAGGAACACTAGCAAACTCATTCTATGAAGCCAGCATTATACTCATTCTGAAACGCAATGAAGATGTAACCAGAAAAGAGAATTATACACCAATATCTTTAATGAACATAGTCACAAAGATTCTCAACAAAATACTGGCAAACAGAATTGAATAACATGTCAAAAAGATCATACACCATGATCAAGTCAGTTTCATTCCAGGGATGCAAGGATGGTTCAACATACGTAAATCCATAAATGTAATACAGCATATAAACATAAGCAAGGACAAAAACCATGTGATCCTCTCAATAGATGCAGAAAAAGCCTTTGACAAAATCCAACACCCTTTCATGATAAAAGCACTGAAGAAACTAGGAATAAAAGGAATATTCCTCAACATAATAAAGGTTATATATGACAAAACTAGAGCCAACTAAATGGAGAACTGAAATCATTCCCTTTAGAGTTAGGAATGAGACAGGGTTGTCTGCTTTCCCCACTCCTATTCAATATAGTTTTGGAATTCCTAGCCAGAGCAAAAAACAAGAGCAAGAAATAAAAGGGATTTAAATAGGAAAGGAAGAAGTTAAATTATCCCTATTTGCAGATGACATAATCCTATACCTAAGAGACACCAAAAACTCTACAAAAAATTATGAGAAATCATAAACTCTTTTGGCAAAGTAGCAGGATGCAAAATTAACATACAGAAATCAGTAGCTTTTCTATATACCAACAACACACAGACTGAGAAAGAAATCAGGGAAACAATCCCATTTACAACAGCCTTAAAAACAATAAATAACTTTAGAATAAATTTAACAAAAGAAATCAAAGAGCTTTTTAATGAAAACTATAAACCACTGAAGAGAGAAATTGAAAAGACTTCAGAAGATGGAAAGACCTTCCACACTCATGGATTAGTACTACAGAACCATAACAATAAAAACAACATGGTATTGGCACAAAAACAGATAGGAAGACCAATGGATCAGAATAGAAGATCCAGAAATAAGCCCACACATCTATAGCCAACTGATCTTCGACAAAGGAGCCCAAAACACATGACGGAGAAAAGACAGCCTCTTCAAGAAATGCTGTTGGGGGATATATTCAAAAGACTGTGATACAGGTTACTCCAGAGGCACCTGCACACCCATGTTTATTGCAGCACTATTCACAGTAGCCAAGTTATGGAAACAGCCAAGATGCCCCACTACTGACAAATGGATCAAGAAAATGTGGTATCTATACACAATGGAATTTTATGCAGCCATGAAGAAGAACGAAATGTTATCATTTGCTGGTAAATGGATGGAATTGGAAAACATCATTCTGAGTGAGGTTAGTCTGGCCCAAAAGACCAAAAATCTTATGTTCTCTCTCATATGCGGACATTAGATCAAGGGCAAACACAACAAGGGGATTGAACTTTGATCACAAGATAAAAGCGAGTGCATACAAGGGAGATATGAGGATAGGTAAAACACCTAAAAAATTAGCTAGCATTTGTTGCCCTCAACTCAGAGAAACTAAAGCAGATACCTTAAAAGCAACTGAGGCCAATAGGAGAAGGGGACCAGGAACTAGAGAAAAGGTTAGATCAAGAAGAATTAACCTAGAAGGTAACACACATGCACAGGAAATTAATATGAGTCAATTCCCTGTATAGCTATTCTTATCTCAACTAGCAAAAACCCTTGTTCCTTCCTATTATTGCTTATACTCTCTCTTCAACAAAATTAGAGATAAGGGCAAAATAGTTTCTGCCGGGTATCGAGGGGGTGGGGGAGAGAGGGAGGGGGCGGAGTGGGTGATAAGGGAGGGGGTGGGGGCAGGGGGGAGAAATGACCCAAGCATTGTATGCACATATGAATAATAAAAAAATAAAAATTAAAAAAAAAAGAAATGCTGCTGGGAAAGCTGGATATCCACATACAGAAGACTGAAACTAGATCCCTGTCTTTCACCCTGTACCAAAATCAATTCAAAGTAGATCAAAGACCTTAATATAAGGACTGAAACTTTGAAACAACTCCAAGAAGCAGTAGGAAATACACTGGAACAGATAGGCATAGGAAACAACTTCTTAAACAGAACTCCAAAGGCTTAGCATCTAAGAGAAACAATGAACAAATGGGACTGCATCAAACTGAAGAGTTTCTGCACAGCAAAACAAACAATCACCAGATTCAAGAGACAGCCCACAGTATGGGAGAAAATTTTTGCCAGATACTTATCTGACCACAGCAGCCTGGGATTAAACCTCGGCTCTTCTACTGACTCACTGTGACACCGTGGGCATAATCTTTCCCACGCCTGAGTTTTCTCCTCTGGGAGGTGGAAGAAAGTGGTACCTAGTTAGGAAGTTGTACAACCGAGTGAGTGAGCTGTGAACAACTGAATCTGACATGAAGAAAACATTCTAGAATCATCAGGCCTGCTCAGGCGGCTCTAGGTGCACCTGTGCAGCAGCATTCACACCACATAGAATCTCCTACAGAACCCCAGAAGGCCATGGGGTCAGCACACTGACTAAGGTTAATAATCATTTGATTGTATACTTGAAACTTTCTATGAGAATAGACCTCAAATGTTGCCACCAGCATACACACACACACACACACACACACACACCCCATATACTCACATTATGGCAATCCTTGCACAATTTATATTTATGTTAAAACATTACATTGAGCTGGGCGCCAGTGGCACACACCTATAATCCTAGCTATTTGGGAGAGGAGATTGAGAGGATCAGAGTTTGAGGCCAGCCCTGGCAAATCATTTTCAAGACCCCCATTTCCAAAATAACCAGAGCAAAATGAACTGGAGGTGTGACTCAAGCAGTAGACTACCTTCTTTGCAAGAGTGAAGGGCTGAGTTCAGACCCCAGTCTCAACAGCCCTCCCAAAACAACCCTACATTGTACATCTTAAAAATAATTTTAAAATAAATGTCAAGAGAATTAAAGAAAATTCCCTCAAATATAAAAAATTGAAACAGAGTAGGCAATGCAAACTTTTTTTCAAGATCCAGATGGTAAATATTTTAGGATTTAAGCTTTGTGGGCCACACTGTCCCTGTCACAATTACTGATTGTTCAAAAGCAGGTAGCACACAAGATTTGGCTAAGCCCTGATAAAGACCTTTGCACTTTTAATTTAAATCACCTAATAGAATGGGGTTGTGTTCTGTATGTAAGACCTATGTGTATGTTATTAAGTTTAATCTGCATTGTCAGATTGTCTTTTTGCTTTTGTTTTGAACTATTTTTTGTTTAAATTATGCATTTTTAAATTTATCCTTCTTCTCTGTGTGTTCCAGGAGCATGTAACTGGAACATTGCAAAATTTTAAATGGTCATGTTACAGTCTCTTTTTGAACATATTCCCATCTGATTTTTTGGAGTCTTACCAGTATTTAAGAACTTACAGCAAACTGAGAAACAAAATGTACATTCATGAGAAAACCAGCAAACAATACAAAGTGGTATATAATTTTGAGATATATGGGTAGTCCACTGGATTGTAAAACAGCTGCCTATAGAGCAGAAACATCTCTATTTGTGTAAAAAGAAAATCACAGATAAAGAGGAATCCAAGAAAGTGGAACTGGTCCAAAAAAAGTGGGAACTTTGCTAAGAACATGCCTGAGACACCAGCAGCATTCAAGTTCATGAGATTTTAATTACCATGAAAGGGTACTTAATACTCACCATTAGTGAGACACACTCAGGCCACAGGTGTCCTACAAGCAACAACCAACCAAAGAAACAGAGAGAGCCAAAATCCCACAGTGGGTAGCAAGATGGAAGAGGAGCCAAATAGCCAGTACAACAGGGGTGCAGATCCAAATGAAACTTCTCTCCTGCCTGGGTAAGAAAGCAGGAAACCGGGAAGGGTTGCCTGGCAGTGAAAATTAAATGTAGATGAACAGTGAAGGTTGAAGGGAAGGAGACGAGTGAAGAAAGAACAGCACAGGTCTCTGTGGGAGTGTCAATGCCATCACAAGCCTAGTCTACTGTCTCCCTACCCACCTCTGCCTCCCTTCATTGCTCAGAGTCAGCAGCCTGATGTAATTTGTGTTCCTTCAGTGGACTATCTCAGGCCTGGCTGGCCACAGTACAACCATCTTCCTCAGAAAATTCAACATTCATCCAAGGCTCTCTTCTGTTACACAGTCCACATCCAAATCCCCCCACTTGTCCTAGTCATATCCTTTATAGTTTTTTTTCTTTTAATTCCAGGAGATAACACTGGGCCAAACTTGCATTTAGTTGTCATGTTTCTTAAGTCTCATTTAATGGAGGCGAGGGTCACAGGTTTTTTTTTTCTATCATGACATGGATATTTCTAAGTATGAAATGTCTCACAATATGGACTTGATTATTCCTCATGATTACATTGGAGGTGTGTACTCTGTGCAGGAATATCATAGATGCGTGCAGTTGTGGCCTCTCAGAATACCACATTCAGAGCATTTGATGGCAGTTTGTCTCAGTGCTGGTGATGAGCACTTGGGGAGGGAGGTGCTAAGCAGAAGCCCTGTCAGTGTGTCCTTCTCTCTTTGTAACTACAGTCATGTGCCCCATAAAAATGGACTGCATTCACAAAGGTGGTCCTGTAAAATTTGAGTGGAGCTGAAAAATTCCCACTGTCTAGTGACATCATAGCCGTTGTTAAGGTCACAGCCCAGAACACTACTCTAGTGTTTGTGGTGATGCTGATATAAACTGACTTACACTGCCAGTCACATGAATAATCTGTGTGATTGGTTTATGTACTTACTATACCATACTTTTTATCCCAGAGTGTGCACCCTCTCTTTATAAAAATGGTTACCATAAAGCAGTCTGCCATGTGATGCCAGTAGCAATGTCATATGCTTCATGTTTGAAGACAAGTGATTGTCTAGGCCTGGGTAAGTGAACTCTAGGATGTTCACACAATGAGGAAATCACCTAAAGACATTTCTGAGAATGTGTCCCATCATTAAGCAACAATAATTGTAAAAAGCAATCCATCCAGTGATTCACCCCCACACTCTCACATTCATCAATGAATGTAGAAGTCATTGATTATCTTTGCCTGAACTGGCCATTATCCTGATGGTTGCAAAAGATACTTTTCTAGTTATGCCATTTCTTTTCCACCCTGAATAGGCATTGCTTTCTGTAAAGCATTTTCCCATCTGCCCTGGTTCCTTCTCCCAGTGCCAGCTGGACTCAATGTCTCTTTTCTTGTTCACTGTGTTATCATCCATCCCTGCCATTACTCACATGGACAATACTCAACCTTGGTGCCATCAAGCTGCCTTCTGGGCTCTGACCTCTACTTTTTGATGCAACTCTAACCAGTTTTAAGTTATTTTAATGGATATTTTATGTTTTGTCACTATCTCAGAATAATAAAGAATGAAATTAATTTTCATTCTAAACCCTCTAAACTAAAATTAATATATTTTGACTAGAGGCATCTTTTGGCCATGTTTTCCATTCCTAGTTGCAATTGTCATCCATGGATACTGAGTTTTGCCCTGGCTGAGGACTGAGAATGAAAGAGCAAAGAGCCAATTCTCTGGCTGAGTGTGGTGGCTCTCACCTGTAATCACTATTACGTGGGAAGCCAAGATCCAGAGGATTGCTATTTGAGGCAAGCCCAGGCAAAAATTAGTGAGAACTCCATCTCAGTAAATAAACTAGGCCTGATGGTATGCACCTGTAATCCCAGCTATGTGGGAGGATTGCAGTCTGAGGCCAACCTCAGGCAAAACTACGAGACCCTATCTGAAAAAATAAAGCAAAAAAAAAAAAAGAAACATGGGAGTGTTGATCAAGTGGTAGAGTGCCTTGCCTAGAAAGCTCAAGACTCTGAATTTGAACCTTAGTACCACCAAAAAAAGAAAGAAAGAAAGAAAGGAAGGAAGGAAGAAAGGAAGAAAGAAAGGAAAAGAAAAAAAGAGCAAATGCTTTATCCCACCTGCTCCTTGGATTTCAGAATTTCCAACACTTTGAAGTTGTACTGGTCTTTGCTGGCCTTGTTATATTCTTTCATGGCATACCAGAGTGCCTGCTGTACATAGACATACTTTGGGGAGATGTCTTCAAATGGCCTCACCACCTCCTTTGAACCCCATGCATGGACTCTCTTGGACCCAAGGGCCACAGTGACCACCAGGAACAGCAGGGCCTGGCAGGGTCTAGCCATAGCACCTCAGCCCAGGAGGAACCCACGAAGCTTCTTCTGTCCTTCCAGAGCTGGCTGGAGTGGATGTAGGCCAGGAGGGCCCTGCTGCCTCTGCAGGTGCGTGGATCCCTTAACCCCTGATCCTCTTGGTACTACTGTGGGTTAAAAGGAAGGAACTGCTATTAACATTGCTGTGATTATGTAATATAATAAGAAATAAATATTTGATATTTGATCTTCATCCCCAGTTTCAAGCATGCAGCATTAAAATCCTTGGGATTTCCTATGTGATGGGGTGAGATGCGAGCAGATTTGTTCTCCTTAACAAGCCCCTTCCAGTCATGCCCAAGTATATATGCTAAGGAGGAAACTCTGGTGAAGCCCTAGATAACATCAGGTCAGGGCTTGTAGCCAGAGGAACCAGCCCTGTGACTAGAGGATTGCAACTTTCAGCTCCATCCTTGACTTTGAGTGGATGGAGATTGATTTAATCACCAATGGCTGATGATTTTAACAATGATGCCTGCATAATGGAGCCTCCGTAAAATAAGAGACAGGGTTGGGAGCACTTCCAGACTGGTGGACACCTGGGAGTTCGGGGATGGTAATGCACTAGGACAGGATGTGAAAGTCATGTTCCTTCCTTCCCTGCCTTTCGTACCTCTTTATCGGGTTGCTCATCTGTATCCTTTATAAATGTCCCCTCCAAGACTCTTGGAAATTTAATGGCTATTATAACAGTATTAGGACCTTTGCCAGGTCCCACCTCTTCAACCTTCATGAATAGCTAATTGGAGCAGGTTAACATTTGCAGGAGCAGGTTGGTTGTAAAGCAAGTTCCTGTCTCTTTCAGCTGTTTTCCCTTCTGCCATGTTATGATGCATCATGGAAGCCTTCAGCAGATGTGGCCCCTCAATCTTGGACTCCCCTTCCTTTAGAACCACAATCCAAACAAACTTCTATTGTTTATAGCTTACTCACTCTGTGATATTCTGTTATAATAATAGAAAACAGACTAAGATATTACTGACCCTAGGAGGAGGGAGCCTCCAATTTGTAGCCATGTTGGGCAGAAACATGGTGAACCTGGGAACATCCCCCCTACACTTGTTATCACCATCTGAAGTGGGGCTGTCTTGTGGAACTGACCTTAAACCTGTGGTATCTTAGGCTGACACTGGGTTTTGTCAGAATTGAATTGAATCATGGAACAATCAGTTGGTGCCTGCAGAGAACAGGAGAATTGCTTGGTATGGAAAATCCACACATTTGGTGTCAGAAGTGCTTTGTGGATAACAAACATATCACAGTACTAATTGTCTTTTAGGGCTTCTCTCTCTCTCTCTCTCTCTCTCTCTCTCTCTCTCTCTCTCTCTCTTTCCTTCTCTAAAAAAGAAGGTGACTGAAAAATCTGCAGTTACAATTTAGACCATCTTTGGCTATTTCCTTTCTGAAAGGATTCATGCCTCCATACACTCACCCATACCCCATTTTCTTCCCTGCCAAGAGACCCCACCTTCTCATCTTCAAAGTCCCACTATACTCAATGAAGATGACTATCCGTGTCAGCTTCTTATGCACAGACAGCCTAAGAAACACTTGCACAGGGAAAACATGGTCTGGAAACTATTCTTACTTTCTAGGAATGTGTTTGACGATTGTCACCTAAGACTTGTTACAGGTCTCAGAGCTGTGCCCCACCATCTCCTCCTTCTAGTCAACCCATTAGAAATAGTACTCAGATCTATTTATTGACTATCATTGAGACTTGCCAGGTCCTGTGTATTTTCTCATTTAGCCATTGCCATTCCCTCTGGGGGCTATGTAAGAAGTCATCCCTTTACCCAAGAGGAAAATGAGACTCACAGAGAGGTCAAGAAAATGCTTAGGCTACTTGATGGAGGCATTCAGATCTGAATTCACCACCTGCCCTCACCTCTACATTTATATCTAGCTCTATATAACAGACATGCAAGTATAGATCACAGCCAGGACTGTGAATTTGCTTTTGAGAATATCCAATTCTACCACAGAAAATAAATCAGGATAAAGTTTGTAAAACCTGGGCAAGCCAGTTAAGATATGTGATATAGTGAGCAAGCAAATATCTTGAGAGACATGGGGAGAATTCCCAAGAGATAAGTGGAAAGTAGAGTGTATCTAAGTTGGACATAGAACATGATGGCAAAACCAAGAGACACTTAACATCCATTAGGCATCTAGTATAAATGTGATGCAGGCAGCCAGAATAGTTGTGAGTTCACACTCTGGTGACATAATTTTGACCACATGTATCCTCTCCCCAAGAAATGCAAACCAACTCTTCCACTATGCAGGAGACTCATCCAGGTGTACAGCCTGCCTACATCTCTCTTATAAATGAGTCTGTGTGTACAACAGTCTTCCCCTACCTGCAGTTTTCCTGGTTTCAGTTACCCAAGGTCCACCATGGTCTAAGAGTATTAAATAGAAAATTCTAAGGTGCTGGCAGAATGGCTCAGGTGGTAGAGCACCTGCCTATCAAGTGTGAGGCCCCAAGTTCAAACCCCAGTACCACCAAAAAAAGAGAGAAAATTCCAGAAATAAACAATTAATAAATTTAAGTAATTTTTACTATAGTGTATTATTTTTAATTATTCTATTTTATTATTAGCTATTATTGCTCATCTCTTATTGTGTCTAATTTATAAATTAAACTTTATCATGGGTATGTATGAAGAAAAAAAACACAGTAAGATTGAGCAGGCACCCACTGAGGGTGGGTACATATATCCCATGCATAAGGGGGATTACTTCTGGCTACTGGACCACTTCTCAAACCTCCACTGTGGTCCCAGTTATGCCATCATTGGCAGGGAGCAGATGCAGCCAAGTCAGGAGGTGTGACCCAGCATCCAGGAAATTTGGTCTCTCTACCTCCACCCCTGCTTGCCCTGAGCCTTCAGCAAGGTAACCTGGTCCACCTCATTACCTTGCTTCTCCCTTGATGTTTCATACTGATCTGATGAAGGTGATTCAAAAGGCTAACTTTGGTCAGCAAGGTTTCCTGATCTCTGGATTACTTCCCTGGGGCTTACCTGCAGGCCACCCTGCACACAGCTATATCACAGATCCGCCTCTGAACCAAGCTCTTGGCACATACCTGGTTGCTGGGCCTTGAGACAACTGCCCTGCCCACAGGTGGTATCTTGGTCTGTTGTGAGGACTTGAGCTACTGGCCTCTGACTCCAACTATTCTCTGTCACCAGTATGCTCAGGTCATGCCCCTGGTCAGTCATCTGTTGGGGCCTTAACTCTGGGGCACTGCTGCTATCTGGCTCCACTCTGCATCCAGGTAGCCACAACTCCAGCCTGTTTGTGAAGTAAGCTAGCCTTTGTGATGCTGCTGTAGTGAGGGAACCTCTGACAGGAGTCCCCTCAGCCCTCAATCCACACCTGTTGACTCTTTAAGTTTTGGGGCTTTGGATTGACCCAATGGGAAGTAAAAACATCTCCATGGCCATTTCTGTCAGGACCCCACTATGTGGCCCATGATCTTAAGAGCAGGATGAGACACTAGGCAGGTAGGCTTGGGGACTCTGTGGGAGAGAAGCCCCATTGCAGTGGAGACTGTGTGTGTGCACGGGCCAGGAACCACTGTACTGACCACAGGTGGGAGCTGTCACTAGAAATGCCAAGTGTAAGGTGGCAGCTGGCAATAAAAAGCTGGCCTGACACATCTCTGTGAGGTGAATAAGTGAACAGATGGCAGGAGTTAAAAGCTAGCACAGATCCCCAGTGGTCTCTTAGACCTGTCTTTAAACTTGTCCCAGGAAAGCATTCCTGACTGTGCTTACCTCCCCCTAGCTCCCATTTGTGATCTCAGGTGCCAACATCTGTCTGCCTAAGCCAGACTCCACGGAAGAACACAGCCCCACCCCACAGATGTAGGGCTGCCATAGTGACAATGAGGGAATGCCAAGGATTTCAGAAGCTTAGCCATGAATATTTCTCTTTCCAAGATAAAATACAGCTCAGCACAAAGTATATCATACTTGAGATAAAATTCCGAACAGAAAGTCAAACCTGAGAATCAACCTGTTAAAAGTTCATATGTTTTAAACAGAAAAGCAAGTTTAGACTAGGAAGCCTTTCCTAAACAGGTACAAAACACAGGACAATGGAAAAGGATAATAAATCCAAACACACATTTTGTGTCAGCACACAGACACGCATATGCACACATACCACAAAGTCAAAAGATGAAAGGAAACATAGCATAAGTCATTTGAAAGATATCTTGCAAAGGGTTAAATTCCCTTTTATGGGAAAAAAGACTAAATCCAGAAAAAAGACAATTTCCTTAATTTTCTTGGCTTACTTTGAGCAGACAATGTACCCAGAAGGAATCCATTTCCCCTCTTGGTCACATATCAATGGTTTAAAGACAAATGGCCTATAGTAAGTCCTCTCCAACTACCCCTATTGAACCACCTCCTACCTGATGTTTTTCATCCAAAACAGAACACAAGTGTCCAGAGGAAGTTACACAAGAACTGGAAAGATGTCCACATCCTTCACAGTGGATTATGCAGATCTAGATAAGAAAATAAGCACTGCAACCCCACACCTCTTCGTGGTCAAGGTGGTAAAAGGAAATGGGGGCTGAATGTTGTGCTGGGTGTTGGACCCCAAGTCTGAAGGGCACAGGGACAATCATCAACTCTGTCAGGACTTAAGAAGGCTCAGGAAGAAGTCCTATTACCTTTTCTGATGAGTGGGCACAGGAGAGAACCCTCCTGCACTCTTGGCAAAGCCCCACTTCTCTACTCAATGACCTCACCTCACAAATACGCCCCCAAGTACTGTGGGTCAGAAGGAGCACAGGTACTGCCTGTTCCAGCTACTGTTGCTGCGTAGGAAGAGTTTTATTTTACTCACAACTGTGGAAATCATCAAGGTTTAGGAAGGGCCCTTGTATCTCACCAAGGGTGTCTCATGGGGCCCAGTCAGGAAGTGGCTGGGACTGAGTTCAACACCAGTGGGTAGGAGGGTTTTATATCAACTTTATTGACATATAATTCACATACCATATGATTTACCTTTGTGATACACAATTCAATGACTTTCAATATATTCACAGTTTTACATCCAAATCACAATCAATGTTAGAGCACTTTCATTACCTTAAAAGGTAAACTCCATATTCCTTAGCCATCACTCCCTAATTCTTCCATACCCTTCCAGCCCTAGGCAATCACCAATCTGTTTTCTTTCTCTATAGATGTATCTATTCTGGTCAACTCATGCAAATGGAATTATGTTATTGTCTATGATTATTTGAGTCCAGTTTTATTCACTTAGCATATTTTAAAGGTTCATCTATGTTCTATCCTGTATCACTACTTCATTTCTTCTTGTTGCCAAATAATAGTCTCTTGGATGGATAGCCCACTTCTTATTTATCCATTCACCAATCAGTAGGCATTTGGGTTGTTTCTACTTTTGACTACAAAGATTAGTAAGTATTGTGATGATCATTCCTGTTCAGGCTTTTGTGTGGACATGCGTTTATTTCTTTTGGATCCTAAGAATAGCATTATTGGGTCACATGATAACTCTGTATTTAACTTTTTGACACATTATAATATGTTTTTTCAAAGTGACTGTACCATTTTATACTCCCACCAGCATGTATGAGGGTTCCAATTTCTCTATATCCTTGCCAACACGTGTTATCTGTCCTTTTGATTATAGCCATTCTAGTGGTTAGGAAGTGAAACAAATAGTAAGGATTTAACAAATGATTCAGAGGAAATTTCAATTTCTATAATATTAAGGAACTCTTGCAAGTAATTTTCTAAAAAAGACAAAATATCCAATAGAAAACTTGGAGAAGAATCATAAACACACAAATTTAGAAAAAAGAAATATGTCTTTACTATACAGGTGAAAATATGCTTAACTTTTTGCACAATGAAAGTTCAAATTAACCAGCAACAAAATGTCACTATTCTCTTTCACTTTGGGAAAAAAATTAAATGACAAGACCAGACTAATTAAAATGACAATGCCAGGTTGATAAATCTGGCAGAGGGGGTATCCAGCAGTAACTAACCATTAGTTCAGCAATCTCTGTTCAAAATTTAAAAATTACATATTCATGCATCAAAGTTCTGCATCTAAGACTTTATCTCACAGAAATATTTGCCTATGTGCTCAAAGTTGGCAAAAAGCTACTCACTGCATCAGTTACTAATAGTAAAAAATAAAACAAGGAAGGAGATAGCTACCCAAATATGTATCAATAGTAGAGAATTAAATGAAATTTATAATATTTACAAAATGGAATCTAAAAGGAAGTAAGCCAAAATATGTGTATGTGCTGAAAGGAATGAGACCTACTTACAAACATGTTACAAACAGGATGTAAGACTCTAAGCAAAGAAGGATCTGGATATGTGAAGAATAAATATGATTATTTGTTAAACTCTAAGGAAATCTGGTTGTTTCGAACCATTTCCAGCATTGTACCTGAGGGACAGGATTGCACAGAAATTTCATTTTCAAAGTTAATTATGTTTATATTACTGGTTATCTTCTTAAGGAGAATTGCTCTTATTAAAATAAGGTTAAAATTCCATAGTGAAAATCAAATGTAGACAGGCCTTAAGATGAGGAAAAGCAAGTGGCCTCCCTATTCCTTATGTCCCAGTTCCATTTCCCAGGATGCATGAAGGATACTGTGAGCCTTAGATGTGAAGGATGAGGGTTTAGTTCACGTACTAGTATTTTATTCCTCTCTATTCCTCTTACTATTTCAATGGATGTGTGGGTAGATACTGTCCTAGCTACTTTTATAAATTTAAAATTTTAATGAAACCTCTCCTGGTTCATCAGTTCTCAGGAGTCCTTTTGGAACTTCACCTGCAAAATAAGGTATGGGCAGCCTGGCCTTTGCCATCACCTCCTTCTCTCATCAATTGTCCTCATGTGTTCCTTCTCCATGACTAAGCTTTGCTTACTGGGCAACCTAAAACACTGAAATCAGCAGACACATAGCATAGAGGTCCAGAAGCAAGGAAAGATTTCTCTTTTTTGGTAGGACCTCTGTATGATAACAAATGATCAATTCAGTTTGATGGAGCTGGGTCCTTAAAACATGAGGAAGGTGACATCAACTGGCATGTAAATGGACAGAAGGGAGATAAGTCATGACCAAAGCTATGGAGCTGGTTGAGCTAATGCAGCCCAGAGAAGGAGGGATCAGAATTGTCCCAAGAAGGTCATGCAGTAATGGCAGTAGGTACTGGAGTGGGCAATGGAGAAGAAGCAGGTATGGGCAAGAAATGTAGGGGTGACTTTAGAGCAAGTGGAGTATCAGACACAAAAAAGATGCACCTGTCTCAGGTGGACCTCACCCCACATATCCTTGACAATCAATATCTAGCCACTACCCCATTTTGCATTCCAGTAACACTTAGGAACATCAGAAATTATCTTATTTATTGCTCACTAGTTTGTCATCTGCCCCACTTCCACCCCACCCCATCACATAAAGGGGACCTTTTCCACCTGTGATAGCTGAATAATGTCCCATAATTAGTTGATATAGTCCTTATTCTGAACATAACATTTGAATAATTTGCTATTATTATCAATGGTACAATGATCACTCCATGCATCCTTGAACATACCCAAATTCTGGCTTAGGACAAATTCCAGAAAAATCACATAGTCAACAAACATGCACAAGTAACAAGAGTACCAAAATGTATCTTCTCCAGCTCCACAAAAGAGTCTGTTCATGTGTATATGTATGTGTATGTGTGTATCAGAGAAAAGAGAGAAGCAAAGAAACAGAGTCAGACATAGAGAGAGAAAAAAGTGGTAACAGAGACAATCCATGAGCAGTATATGTAATTCAGACTCCTGAGTTGGGGTACAGCTCAGTGGGAGAGCCCTTGCTTAATATACACAAGACCCTGAGTTTGATCTCCATTCACCACACAAAAACAAACAAACCATAAACAAACAAGACAAAACAAAAAGCAGAAAATAAAGTTGCTTTGCAAGACAAAACAATGACCATCTGTCTCATTTCCACATGAAGGCCAGCAGAGGGAGGTGGGAGGAATGCAGAAAAGTAAATGAAGAAAGCCGTAGAAACAGAGAGAAAAATATAAACTGAATAGTCAAGTAATGGGAATAAAAACTGGCTTTGAGGTGAAACAAGGATCCAGATGCCTTCCCCCACCTTGTCAACAAAGGAAGGTAGGAACAACCCACACACTGGCACCTTCTTCCCTCTCCTCTTATCTCAGCAACTTCTGTACAGCTGAGGCTCTGGGTCTTCCTCCTCCCTCTGCTGAAGGCCTGGAGGCTGGCCTTTGTTCTTCCTTCTCTTTCCTCTACCTCCTCTGCCCAGGAGGATTTCTGCCATGTATAATCACTTCCCAGTTCTGGGCTTAAGTCTCCCAAGGTATTGGTCCCTGTCCCTCAAACCCATATGGGGCTGGGCAGCAGCTCCGGGGGCATTTCGCAAATGATCATGCCTCCTGTGTGCCATGACTTTTCTAGCCCTTCCTGACTTAGGTACACAATCCCTCTCACTTAACCATGACAGGTGCAGGCAAAAATGCCTGCTATCACTGGGCCACGTTCTGTAGATTGTGTCAATTTTTGCTCTATTTTGAGGCACTGATATAATTTAGGGTGCATTCAGGCTCAGAATTATTACATCTTCCAAATGAATCATGTTTTATGGTATTACATAGGAGCTTTATTTAGTACAGCAAGAGGTATTTTCTGGGGTCTTCTATGTGGTGGCAATTCTCTAAACATAACACAGTCAGGGCCATCCCACAGAGAAGGAATACTTACTCAGGTAGCACAAGTAAGTCCCCTTGACCAAGCAGCCTTTTCATGAGAGTCTCTTGGGTTCTCCAGTTAGCAACAAACAAAAAGATGCTTTATCTCCTCTTTTCTAAAGATTATACCATCTCTTTCATTGTCTTGCCTCATTACATTTTCTAAAACATCCTAGAAAGTCCTCTCTACGTGAGAGTAGAGACTTCTTGAGACTTATTTTCATCCATCATCTCACATATAATCTTTCTTGGTCATTTTGCTTTACAAAGTTATCTTTTACCAACTTTGGTTCCTTAAAAAATATGGAATTACCTGTGTTTTAGTAGGGATATTTAACCCAGTCACATTTTTGTTATTTCTAGTATTTTCTTTGAATCAATATGCAACTTATTTGCTTTCTTTCCTTTCAATCATGATTTCTAGTGCTTTTTTTTGCCACCATTGGTGCTTGTGGGATTGAGACTGTTTTCTGGTAAATTGGAAATTCTCCATTATGGTTCTTTTCTGTTACTTTGACTCCTCTGTATTATAAATACAACTGTTAACAATCTTGAAATAGGGAAATGTTCTGGATTAATCAGGCTGGTGCAGTGTGAACACAAAAGTCCTTGTACAGTAAAGAAGATGATAAGAAGGTTAGAGAAAAATGCCAGAAAGCAGAGGAAAGAGAGAAAGGGAAAAGGAGATGGAGAGACAGAGAGAGAGAGAGAGACAGACAGACAGACAGAGAATGTCAAGGAGGCTATACTACACTGGTGACTTAGAGATGGAAGAAGGGTGCCCTTATGCTGGAACTTTGGCTAGAAAGAGCAAGTATCTGCCAGAACCGGAATGATAGGACCATTTAGAAAATGGCAGCCACCTTCTTCCCCAGCTTTCACAACATTTTTGACTTCTTAAACAGGGTTTGGGTGAGGGGGCCGGAACACTAAATGGGTAGTTGGTAGGAGGAAGCTTCTCAATGCGTCAAAGGTGTGCTTAGGAAGGAGAATCTCATGGAAACTGGTGGAAGTCAGTAGTGCAGTGGATCTATCCTGTGTCGCGAGGGCCCTGGTGCCCTCTCCCCAAGTTTATGCCCATCAGGAGCTCCTCCACATCTCGATATGAGCAACTGAATCTTACTCACTTTTACTTAAAATGTGGAAGAACAGATCAGATCAAAACACGACCTTCAACTTCTCTTCCAATCGTATTGCTCTGAGAAAATCCCTCCTTTGTAGGCATCCCAGAAATGCCTTGAACTGAAGGCCCAAGGTAAAGTTACTGAAGTAAATTGTTGAAATAAATCAAGTACTTTATCTCTACCTCTCTCCCCAGTCCTCTATCTCTCTGCTCTAACCTCCTCCCAAACTGGCCACAATCCAACTTGAGTCCTCCTGTAGTACCAAGGATCTGCCAAAGGCAGAGATACTGTGCTGTTTCCCAGGGAGTGATCGCCCAAGAAACACTGCACAACTGAGGCCATGAAGTCTGCTTTCTTGCTCTTGGATTAACATCTGGGAAAGAAAAGAGTCCCATCACTCATTCTCTCAGGGATTCATCATTTACTGGCCACTTCCTCAAGCAGAAGCATGAGCTGTAAGGAAGGCCCCAGTTCAGGACAGTGCCTAGCCCAGCAAGACTCAGTCTGAGTTTAGAATCCCTGGGCTATAGTCCTAGTTCTGGAATGTTACCTAAGCCCTCTTAGCACTTAGCTTTCTCCATGGAGCAGACAGCATTACATGGTTTGTAATCCCATATAGTCATGGGTCACTTAAAAATTGGAACATGTTCTGAGAAATACTTCTTTAGGTGATTTTACCATTGTATAAACACTACCTAGTTCTACTTACACAAGCCTGGGTTCTATAGGTCCACTATTCCACATAGCCTCTTGGTACAATCAAGAGATAGATAGACATGAAATGTATGATGCTGCTGATGGTGTAATCAGACAGACTATTTATAGTAAACTGTTTTAATAAATAGGAGAACACTCTAAAATAATGATACAAGTAAAGTAAGTAAGCCAATAGCATGGTCATTTATTATCATTTCAAGTATCACATATAGTACATAACTGTATGTACTATACTTTTATACCATGATCAGCATGGTAGGATTTTTATGCCAGCATCACCACAAATATGTGAATAATGCATTGTACTACAAAGTTAGGATGGCTGTGACATCACTGGGTGGAAGGAATTTTTCAGCTCCATTATAATCTTTTGAGTCCACTCTTTTATATGGGGGTCCATCATTAACCTGAATATCATCTGGTACATGACTGTAGCCTGATTCATTGATTCTTCTTCTAGCTGGGCCCTTGCTCCAGGGGCTGCTGCATTGGGAAAGATCTTTCAGAAATTTTCCTCATTTCATCACAAGTTCCCTTTGTCAGAAGGAAGTGTGGGTCCCATCCCCAGAAATTTTGAGCAATCCTCTGACCTACAGCCTGGCTCTGGGTCCTCTCTTAGGAGTAACTCTCATTGTAACACTTTGCAAGTTTCAGGTCATTCTACACCAGGGTCAAGTTCCTCACCTTTGCAATAGACAATGTGAGGCTGAGTGAGTAGATACAGAAGGACTCCAGCGAGCTCCAGCAAACACATGGACACACTTTGCATGAACACTGACTTCTGCAGGGCCACCTGATGTCCCTGAGGTTTCTAGCCAGAAGCAGTAGACAGGGCTCAGAAACAAGGCAAGCCAGTTCCCCACACATATGTACACCTTGAGGTAAGCCTACTATGTAGGAAAGCTCCTTGGTGGTCTGTCACTGCAGTGTCCTTAAAGAGGGGATCATGAAGGCAGAGATCAAGGACCACGAGGAGAAAACAAAACAGCATTGTTACCCTCTCATGATTGCCCTCGTGACACTGGCCCCAGATTCACATTCCTGGTAATGGTGATAAAGGGGTACATGCCGCACATGCTGTCTTGTGCTGAGATGGAACCTGAGGTCAGGGCTCCCAAAACTTGAGAGCCCCCTATCTTCCCATCGAGAGCACTCTGTTCTTTGGGCAAAAGCTTTGCAGTCTGTTTTGTCCTTGGCCTATTTGGAGGTTGCAACAGTCAAACTGTGTCAGTTTAGGAACAAAATATACAATAGAACTAATGTTTCAACTCTAGCAGGACAAGATCTACCATGGGCAGTGGGAGGAAGTAGCAGGGGCTAGGACTCTTCTCCTGCCCGTCTGTCATCTGTCCCCATTGCCCTGGCTGCATTCCATCAGTGACTCACAAATGTACATCTCCAATTATATCCATAACCTCAACCAAGAAAAACCACCACTCCCCACATGAAAGAAACTAAAGTTATTCAGCATGTCCACTTCCTCCCCTTCTTGCACCCCAACTATCCTGTCTGAGATAGGCAGGGGTGGTATGGCCCCCAAGGTGTAGGAGAGCAACTGGGTGTTGAGTTATGTAGTAAAGACATTTCTTTTTTTCTTCCAGATTATGGAGGCTGCTCTCATCCTTGGATAATGGTCTTCTGTTGTATGTGAAGCCAGAGCAATGACTGAAATCTTTCTGACATTGAATCATTTCAACTCTCTCCTGCATCCTTCTTTCTCTTTTAAGGAATCTGGGCCCCATCTCAATAATTCAGGTACTTATTTTAAGTTCAGACTGCTAGCAAACTTAATTCCATCTGCAATCTTCTCTTTGCTATAGAACATAACATATTCACAGATTCCAGGGGCTGGGATGTGGACATTTTGGGCCATTATTCTACCTCCCATACTCACTGGGAATTCCTGTAGTTATGGGAGAGGACCCCTGGGGGAGCAATGGCTCCCAGTAGAAGAATGCAGCTACCGTCATTGGAGTCCTACTGTCAGTAAGAAACACCCCAAACTTTGCTTCAACTACAGACCATTTCCTGTTGCCACTCACTCAACATTGACCAAACTTAGCCATAGACCAAAGGACTCAGGAGTCATTGAGAGAGTCCATCCTAGGACCTAGATCTGATAAGTAATGAAAGCCATAAGACCTATGGAGCCCAATACCTAGGTGGAAATAAGTACTGGGTATACTTCAGATAATATATGATATATATGCAATACAAATAAATAAATATGTGCATTTTTATGATTCTGTCATTCAGAAGAGTGTAATATAAATATAAAATATCCATTATAAATATAAAATTTTATGTTCATCTGAAGATACAAAGGTAGAAAGGTCAACTGAGAGTTTAGTACATGGGGAAGTGAAATGTATTTAAGGAGAGAACAAAATGACACAATCATCATATGCTGCTTTGTAATTTTCTGAATGTCAAGTTAGCACCTTTCTTTTACTTCACAGTTATGGAGAGCAAAGCATACAGAATGTGGTGGGAGACTGAGGATAGAACAGCCTCCTTCTCTGAGCCCTGTATTGGTCCCAAAGTTTCACCCCACTGCAGCAACCCTGTCCAGATCCACCACACTGACATCCAGAGACAGTCATTGAGAGAGGGTGCCCTGGGCTTGGGGGTCACTTCTCATACTCCCTTCTCAGGGGCTGCCATCTGTCCCCGTGTCTTGATGACCATCTGTCCCTGTCTCCTTTGTAGACACTGATAATACATCTGATGTGTCCAAATGTACCAACCACATAGAAGAGGAAATCCCCTTCCTAGACACTCATGCAGGCCCACTTGCTTCTAACTCTGCCAGGTCCCCAGGGAAAATGGTCCTGCCACAAACCACTCACCCTGGTAATGGGTTGTTAGGTGGAGAAGGTCTTATGCCTTTGAGGTCCCTGGCCTCATTCTGCCTGGGCAGAAATATTCAAATCTTCACCACCTACCAGGCCAGGGAAGTGAAACATTGCTCATGCTGTGTACACTTGAAATACACTTGGCCTCCTGAATCGTACTCAACACTATGTTTTAAAATGCACACATCACATGGAACCCTGGGCTCAATCCCCAGCACCACAAAAGTAAAAATGAAATAAATAAGACAGGTCATTTTGAAAGCTTTTTAATTGTGATAAAATACATATAACATTAAATTTACCATCTTAACCATTTTTAAGTGTACAGTACAGTAGTACATTCACGTTGTTATGCAACCCATCTCCAAAACTTTTTCTTCTTATGAAACTGAAACTCTGTATCCATTAAACAAATTCCCCGTATACACATCTATGTTTAATGATTACTTACTACAAAGAAATTTTCTCTCCTGTTTGCATACTTCCTTCTCCACATCATTCCCTTTCCACTCTTTCCACTTTCCATTCTCTCTCTCTCTCTCTCTCTCTCTCTCTCTCTATCTCCCTCTGAAAGATTTGGACATGAACATGCAGATGACCCTTCTGATTTCATTGCCCTCCCCTTCTCTTTTTGTGGCCATTGTTCATATTCAAAGAAGAAATATAAATCCCCCAAAGAGATCCCAAAGAGGAGGGCTGCTTATCCTGCTACAGGGATCCCCAAAACAGCTGACAGATCTACTCAGGGCTCTCAGGGCTCTCAGGGCTCTCAGAAAGGAAGAATCCTCAGGTCTAAGGAGGTATCTAGAAGAAATTTGTTGAGTTACCACCCACTGTATTCAGACCTTTATAAGGGATTATTATCTAATCCAAAGAGATTCCTCCTTCTATTTGCCTTGGGGAATGGAAGCAGCCCTCCCTCTGTTCTTTGTACTAAGTGATCATGAAGTTGACCAAAGGTGAGTGACCATTCTTGAGGCTAGAGAAGACTCCATCTTTTGTCCCCATCTGCTATGAAACTAAAAGACAAAACAGCAAGCAGAGAGGCATGTCTGAGGAAAGCACATTGGTGACAGCCCTGTGCCAGCCTTTGCTCTTTTATCACAGAAAAGGGTAGACACAGTGATGGAAGGGATTCTCTAAAGCACCCATTAGACATTGTCACACTGTTTCTTCAACACGGTGAATTTGCCATTCCAGGGAAGTGCTCCTACCAAAAAGTTGCAATTTAATTTCTGAAAAAGACAGCAATGATGACAATTAGCAGTATGCCAAAAGAAAATGTTTTTTTTACAAAATGTCCTGTTGCTAGGTGTCACCTTAGGAGTATGCTAGAAGGAATACCACCACCCACCAAGAACTGCCCCAGCAATCAGCAGAGCCAAAGGCTGCAGATATCCAGTGGTCAGTAGTTCCCCAGAGGGAACTCTGGTCCATACTGACCACAAGTAGACAGCAAATACTAGCACTCATAATATTCTGGTGGGAGGTTACAAGTAAACTTAACTCTTAATTTTCTTTCAGACTTCCTAATATCTAAATAAAACATTTCTGAATTAGATATAAATTAATATATGCTGTTTAAGTAATTAAATATCTCTTTTGTTCTAATAAGTCAGTCAGGATAGGAACAAATTAGAAGATTCTAGAGCCTAAGATATCTTTTGTTACAATGAGCCCTTCTCTCCCTTTAAAAATACCACCAAAATAACTACAAATTCTGTATGTGTATAATCTGTGGATGAATGAGTAACTGGAAGGATGGATGGGCAAACAGATAGCTACACTTGAAAAAATAGCAAAGGTCATCTCAGATATGGTGGAACCATCAAGGCACTCAATGGAGTTGATGGAGCAGATGGAGTCAGAGAGAAGACAGTTTATTGCATATTAAACAAATGCAATAAAAATAGCAAATCGAGATGGTTTAAAGGCAAATTATATCATCCTTTGGAAATTTCAAACTCCTTCAGTCTTTAAGTGAATCTAGAACACAGAAAAAAATGAAAACACCTGTTCTCACTGTATCAGACCAGCAAAATCCCAAAACTAAATGTAACTGAAAAATAAAGTAAAACCCCAATTTACCTAGTAAATAGCAAAAATCTTAAACGTAAGTTAATGAATTAAAGCCAGATACATATTAAACAATTACTTTCCCTAAACAATTACTGTCCCTTCCCAGACTTTACCAAGTAATATAAACTATGTGTTTGAACCTGGATCCATGGACCTTGTATATGTATGTGTATACATGTGTGCACATGTGTCTAATTACCATTCGTTCTGAGTTACTGGTAACATTCAGAGAAGGTTGAGAATAACTCATGTATATGAAAGCAAAATTCCTAAATAAAAAGTGACATATTGAATCCCACATGCCTTTCATGTTCAAGCTAGGCCCAGCAGACTGGCTTCTGCAAAGAATAATGGCAATAAGAAGGCCACTCTGCCATCAGTGAGGTGGTAACCACAGAGTAAGTGCACAATTGACATACACAAGTGCATCCAGGCAATGGCTTTTAAGAAGTGTGTTCCTGGAGCACTCAAAGAGATCTGGAAAGTTGCCACAAAGGAGATGGGAACACTGATGTGTACATCAACACCAGGCTCAACAAAGCTGTCTGAGCCCAGACAACCAGGAATATTTACCATATCCCATCTTGTACTCTTGTACTGTCATCCAGAAAACATCAAGGATGAAGATTCACCAAGAAAGCTCTGTACATCAGTTACCTATGTACCTGTCCCAACATTCACAAACCAAACCATCAATGTGAACATAGACTACCCACTGACAGTCAAATAGCTATAAAACTGCCACAGCACAAAAAGTCCAAGTGCACCAAATTCCAAACCTGTAAGAGTGGCTCAATATTAGGAAATCTATTGTTTTAATTAATAATATTCATAGGTCAAAGAAGAAAAATGACACAACTTTCTTGGTAGATATTAAAGAATATTTGATAGAAGAAAAATCCTTAGTTTAAAATCCTTAGCTTAAAAAACTCTTGATCAAAAGAAAATTGGAGGAACTTCAGAAACCAGTTTGATACATTTGGTAATATTTGATAATAGGACATAGATACAGGATATATTACCATTAAAGGCAAGAACAAGAAAAACTATTCAGTATTATTACCCTTCAGCATTATCCCAAAAGCTTGGAAAGAGAAGAGGTTTTCATGACTAATAAATGTGGGCTTAAAAACATGTGCCTTAAAAATTGAGAAGGCTAATGAAAACTTTAGAGGCAAGTACACTCCTTAAATACAAGCCTCCTTGAACTTCTGTAATGTTTTCCACAAAGGTAACAACTTTCCTAAAACCCCAGGAGCCCAGGAGAAAAATATCAATTTAAACAACCGTCTTCCAAATAACAATAAAAGGTCTGGCAGAGTGCCTCAAGTGGTAAAGCACCTGCCTAGCAAGCACGAGGCCCTGAGTTCAAACCCCAGTGCTACCAAAAAAAAAAAAAAAAGAAAGAAAAAAACAAATAACAATAAAATATAAAACACAAAAAAGATTAGAAGACATTAGGATCTGCTCAGCATTCAAATGTTTGTCCTAGACATGATAGGACTTGTTTGAGCATACAGAGGCATTTTTAGTCAAACATAATAGGCATACACTCTGTTAATTATACATGCAATTTCTTGTTCCATGTATAAAGTAGTGGTTCTCAAGATGTGGTTCCAAGGCCAGCAGTAGCAACAGCATTCCCTGGGAACTTGTTAAGAATGAAAATGTTTGTACCCCATTCTGACCTGACTGAATCAGAAACTTCAGGTAGGAGCTCTAGGTCTGATGCCTGTTCATATTGGAGAACCACCCTTGTAAAGAAAGAAGCCAAGATACACTTGTTGGGCAAACCTGCAAAGTACCTGAGAACTTCACCAATTTGAGGTTCAGAACTGTGACATGAACAGTCTGGGGTTCTGCTTTAACTCTGAGATCAAGAAGAATAGGCTTTGGGCCAGAAAAGGTGACTCATGCCTATAATTCCAGTTATGTGGGAGGCTTGAGTAAGAGGATCGTGGTTAAAGGCTGGCCTCTGGCAAAAGTGAAACTCTTCCTGAAAAATAGACTAAAAAGCAAAAAGAGCTGGGGATGTAGCTCAAGTAGTAGAGCATGTGCCAAGTGAGTCTAAGGCCCTGAGTTCAGCCCCCATATGTTAAAAGAAAAGTATAGGCTTGAGGCTAAAAGTCTCTAGACCAAGTCAGCCCACTGAAGGGCTTCATGGTAACATTTGCTGAGCCCCTGTTGAGCCCTGCAAGAATCAACTATAAGCCCAGGAGGCCATAAGCCAAGAGCTCCTGGAGCAGCTGTCAGCCAATAATAGAGGGAAGTTGGATAAATAACCCAGATTCCTCCATTGTAAAGTGATCTAACTCTGAAGTATGTTTGCACAAATGATGAGACACTGTCTGGTCTATACATTGTCCAATTTCCAGCACTTGTAATACCAAGTGCAGATAAAAGCTCCTGGTGCCAGTAAGTTTGTGAGTAGAAGAGGAAATAAATGGATTTCCTTTGCACCTGCACAGGTGTGAATGAATGATAACAGCCCTGCAACAACTGGGTGACTAGTTTGGGTACAAGAGGACAGACTTTCAGAGATTATATGTCAGCAACTTTTCCTGCATCAAAAGTTCAGAATCAATGGAGCCCTTGAGATAAGAGTGGCCTTGGTGACATCTTGCCTCTGGATGAAGGTCAGGGTAAAGGCTACAACCGTGAACCTGCACCCTCTCCCTAAAAGCCACAGGGTTGAAAATCTGGGGCTGAACACTGAGAGCCATGCAGACCTACAAGAGAGAATCCATACACCCCAAGTTTTTCCAATCACCCAGAGGATTTCATAAACCCTGTGGGACTTGGATCCACCAGGGTTGTCACAAGTGGTTGGTTTGTCACTTACCTTTTCCAGTTTTGACTTTTGTTGAATGTTACAGAGTACATCATTGCTTAAAGGCTTCCTGCAATTGCTACGGACAATTTCAACATCAATAAGGAATTCCATATGATAGGTGATCTGTCAATTATCAATGATGTGATTTTATTCAAAAAGGTTTTATTTTTTATGGTTTTATTATATATAATAGTTTTACAGGGGGACACATTGTGACATTTACATGTGTGCTTAAAATATATCTTAGTTCGATTTACCCCCTCCATCAATCTCCCTCTTCCCCTTTCTTAAAATAATTTCAACAGGTTGCATTCTTCTATCTTCATATATGGATACAAAATATATCCACCATATACACTCTCATTCCCCCTTCATTGTGCCCATCCCCATCCCACTGGTACCCACCCCAGAAAAGACCTGTTTTTCCCTTTTGCCCATCTTTATTTTGTTAATTTTTTTGAGTAAGTGCATGTTGATAGTCCAAGGGTGTTTTGCCTTGGCACTTCAGGTCTGTGCTTTTGTCAAATTAATCCCCTACCCTCCATACTTACTCATTCTCTATTGTTTCCCTAATGTTCCACAGCTAACTGTTCAGTGCATTGTATTATATTCATATATACATGGCTTCTTCCACTGTTTTTCATTCTCTAACATTTTCTTTATCTCCCTCACCTCCTGTAGCCCTCTCAGAAATATTTCCCAATACAATTTTGTTCCCTCTGTCACTATTTATATATATATATAAAATCATATTTAACTTATAGGTGTAGCTTCCACATATGAGAGAAAACATGCCACCTCAAAAAGGGTTTATTTTAATTGTTAAAAGTTTTCACAAACACAAAAATTCTTCTCACTCTGTCTCTCTGCTTTCCTCTTCCATCCAGACACATCTTTAGGCTTTATGAGACCTTTCCCTGTTGCTACCCTCAAATCTCAAACAGATTCAATTCAACTTTAGCTGTGTTTTATAGATCTGTCTTAGAAGATAGAAGCTGTTGTGATAACATCAAGAACCAGCAGAGCTACCCATTGGGTTTGGGAGTTAGGTTTACAATTAGGGAAAGTGAACCTGACAATCAATGGGACTTCCTGTTAATGCAAGTTGAGCAGACCTAATCCAAAAATCTGACATCTTAAATGCTCTAAAATCTGAAGTTTTTTGAGCACTGACATGACATCACAAGTGGAAAACTCTACCCAACCTCATGTGATAGGTTGTAGTCAGATACAAGTGCAATAAAAGTACTATATAAAATTACCTTCAGGCTACATATATGAGGTGAGAAACACAAATGAATTCAGTGTTTAGACTTGGGTCTCATCCTAAAATATCTCATTATATATACAATAATATTCCAAAAATCCAAAAAATGTCTGAAATTCTTCTGGTGCATTTAAGATGTCAGGTAGGGGTCACTAAATCTGTGAAACAGTCCTTGTTACCACTCACCATGCTGGCTCTCTGCCAGGCACTGGTCTCAGGGTTTTGTGCATGATAACTCAGCTAATCCTCAGTCCTCTGAGGTAAAGTTGTCATTCACTTTTATTTTCAGGTAAGGAAACTAAGGCACAGAGAGACTGAGTGTGTATCCATCAGTGACTGCTTCAAACTCAAGCATCCTAATATTATGATCTGAACCCCTAATTGCCAGCCACTGTTGTCTCTGCCATCTCTGCCATCTACTAATCCAACCAGAAGGTTGAGGCACCCCTAAATGCTGACTATGGGAAAACAAGAACCTAATACCAGGAGGCTGGACCATCCCAATTGCATCTTCACGATTCCTTTCTAAAAATAAGTAAACCAGAGTTGTCATTTTAAAACTCAATCTTGGGGCTGAAGTAGAGTACAATCCCCATTGTGGGTTCAGTCCCCAACACCAAAAGAAAGATAGGGAAAAGGAAGAAAACACCTTAAAATTTATCACATGAATCCTAAGGACTCCCTGACCTAATTTTTTATGACTTTTTAGTGCTCCTAAAATAAACATCATGACTATCCCCTGCAAGGCCTAGCCTGGAATAGTCTCTGTCTACCTATTCAACCAGTCATGGCAGCAGCCTCACAGAAGCATTCTAGAATGCCTGACTGCTCTTTCTTACCCTTGCAACTCCAAAACCTCCCTGCTCCCATGGGGACAGGGCTACCCTATGTCCTATATTATTCCCAAACATGCTGCCACTTCCTGTGGTTCTTGCGTGGGGTTTCCTGCCTCCAGGAAGAAGCTCCTGAAGAAGCTTTTAGCCCATAATAGATGGGAGTAGGTAAATAATCAACCCAGCTTCCTTGCCTGTAAGGTGGCCCAACTCTGAGGTGGGCTTTGCATGGCCTCCAAGGAGTCAAATCCTATCTACCCATAGCGGTCAACTTCTCATTAACTTACCTTGCATGGAACATCTTCCCCTCTAACCTCCTTGGGCTTCCCGAGATGTTCTCTCAAATAAACTAATCGTCCATGAATTCTAGCATTAGGGTCTATTTCTAGAAAAATGAACCCAAACAAAGCATTTCCCACAAGGTTCCTTCACCTTTTAATTCATGCTCTGCCTTCAGGTCTTACCTTTAATATCACTCCCTAAAGTGGTGGTTTTCAGCCATGACCGTGTCCTGGGTCACATTCAGAAGTCCTCATTTTATTGGTGAGGGCATAACCTGTGCAGTAGGACACTTACATGCTCTCTAGGTGTGAAATATTGGCTAAGGAAGCCTTCTCCTGATATTCAGCACCTCAATGTACCATGCCACTAAAACAGACACCACAACTCTAATACCTGGCTTAGAGGATTTCTTTTCAACTGGACTTCTGGCTCCATTAGGGCTATGATCATTTTTATCCATCTTATCACCCTCATCTACAGCAGCTAGTACAAAAGAGGTTTATGAGAAGCTTATTGAATTCATAAGCTACTTAAGTACCAAAGAAAGTGAACTATGAAGAAACGTGAGAAAGTAACAAGACTTGGATCAATTCCTTTATTCCAAAGGACCACTCTGAACTGGCACTCAGAGATAGATTGTGGAGTGTGCCCAGTCAATAAAGGATGCTACATCACCAGCATCATGTCCTAGAAATACAATGTTAATAACATGTTTTTCCAAGGCATGGAGCACTTGAGTTCTGCCAACAATGACCTACTTGTTGAACACCTCTACAACTCAGTCCTCCAAGTTTCATGATATAATTACCAGCCACACCACCAACCGACAAAGACTGCTATTTGTAGTCAGCTACATTCCAACACTGAGGGCCTTTTATTTGAATAGGGCAGTGACCACCATGTCGCAAACTCCAGGGAACACCATACCCATTGTAAATCACATAGACAATGCTTCCTAGGATTGGACAATCCATGGCCCTGTGAAGACAGACAGACTTTCACAAACAAAATAGTATGTCTCCTCTTCCACTAAATAAATGGTGGATTAAAGAGGTATTTTATTAATTTATGGATTAGATAGTACCATGTGCCTCTCTTCAACACCACCTTCCCTGTTATGTGGATAGCTTCAAATGTAGTCTGTGGCAGCATTGCTGAAAAATACTCATGATGCTTGATTTTTCTCCTAAACTTAGCAAACTCATGAGCAATTGCTTTGCAGGTTTGAAGTTAAATGAGTTTTTATATGCAAACTACTTAGAGTGCTATGTGTGCACTATTGTTACTTGCAAATATTATGCCTTGAGCACTCACATATTGAGGATTTGTACCTATCAACATGTTTCTCACATGCCCACTTTTTCAGTCTGGTTTCCACCTTCCCACCACATGCAAATGTCCCATTTGGAGAGATCACCTTTACCTGCAACTGGGCCCGCAGTATCTTGGACACCAAGAAGACATACTTGTCCTTGTTCTCTTTGTTGTATTCTTGCATGGCAAACCATACACACTGCTTCACGTTGGCATTTGAGGCATTGATGGACTTTAATGACTGCAACACATTCACTTCATTCTTTACTGGGTCTGTGCTGGACACTAAGGCCACCAGAATGGTGAAAAGGAGTAGGGAGAGCCACCAGGGTCTGGTCATAGAGCCTCGGTCAGGAGGCACAGATGTGTCTACTCCTGTTCTCTCAGGGCTGGAGCTGGAAATGGGGTGGCTGCTACTGCCGTTATTGGTTCTGTCAACCTAAATCACACATAAAGATTCTCTAAAGATGATTGTATTTATTTGAGTTCATCAGTGCCCTGAGATAGGAATACGTGTGCCATAGTAAACTGTGAATGTATTCAAGAAGGATGAAAGGAGGGAGCATTTTAAAAGGCAAAATGTGAACACGTAAAACATTTTGAAACAAAGCCTTGGCCATAAGGATCAATAATAAGGGTGTCATTGGTCCAAGGTTAAATAGACACTTGTTAGGGAAAATGTCCTTGCAGAGCTGTTTTCTGTATAAAGCTGTGATGGCCTTTGTGCAAGGTTGTGATTCTGGCAGTCTTTTATGAATAAGTCTTGTCATCAGGCCCATATGCCCAAGGTCCCTCCTTCAGAACCTCCCAGCTTTATGTATTCATTTACTTATTTTTGTTTAAGACTTGACAAAAATGACTCCATTTTGATTCTGATTGATTCCATAGTTCAAGGATCTCACCACAACAGGCTGTCTTCTCAGTTTCAGCCCAGCTGAATTCAAGACGGAGTCATTAAGGTCATCTTTTAGAGCCACCTGTCTCCTTGTTGAAGGAAAGCCACCCATGGCACCCCAGTTAGTCTCTGCCACCAGCTTTCCTCTCTTTCTTCTATATGGATGTAGTCTATGTTTCTGGGAGGAACTTGCTTCCCAGGTAGACCCTAACTTGTCCTTACCTGTCCCTGTGTCTCCCACCATTCACTGTGGTTACTGTAGCTCAGCACCGTAAGTCAGAACTGTGAAAATTGTTATGCCTCAAGGTTTCCTGGCCCCAGCCCTCTGTGACTTTCCAACCTGCTCTTTCTGCTGGGTTCGTTCTTTCTTCTTGTGGAGTTGAGTTCTGGACTGGCTTCCCCAGCCCGTGGTTCTCCTGGGTCTCTTCTACTTTCAATTCACCTTTATGCCCTGATCAGGAGACTCTGTGGGTCCTGATTACTGGTCTGTGCTCATCCTCTGAGCCCAGGTCCTGCAGAAAGGCCACACTCTGTGATGCAATCCTACACCTGTGACCTTGCCTCAGGTAGGATACCTCTCATCTGCTGACATCTAGCCTTTGGATCCAAGCAGCTCTCAAAGAGCCACAGTGAGCAGTCAAACAGCCCCTCTGCCCCTCTTCCCCACCCCGCACATACACATGCACTGCCCATAGAGGGTGTCCTTGCAGGTCTCCTGCCCACCGGTGCCGTGACCCTAGTCTATTGAATGCCTGGCCTTTGGGCTCCAGTTGTTTGAGACAATAGCTCCTCCCTCTGTCCTGCGAGGGCCTGGGCCTTGGAGGGAGAAGGTGGGCATGCCCTTCTCAAGCTCTCAGAGATTCTGCTGTTTTGTGAAAATCCTAAATCAGTGTCCAGAAAGTTCCTGGAGGGTCAAAGATTTGGTCATTCATCTCAGGCTGCAAAGACTGATGTCTTTTGACCACAACGAGGGACAATACACAGTAAATGCAAATAGACATAAATTTGCCAGGTAGGTTGTAAAACACTGCCAAATATGAGTGTGCTGTACTATTTTTAAACAGTATCCCTACTGGTAGATGATTTGATTGATTTTTATTTTCAGCTGTGGCCATCAGTACTGTCCTGAATACTGCTTTAGTACCTTTAAGAAAATACACGAAAGATTATATGGGGAATTATTGTAAAAGCCTTATATAAATGCAAATTTACTGTTTATTGCCAAATGATAACCACTGGTTAATAATGTATTAACAATTTTCTAATTTTAACCGTCTATTAAAAGCACTTGGGGAGTTTTAAGACTCCAGGCCACACTTCATCAGTAAAACCAGAATCTCTCAGAATTCAGGACACCAGTGATTTTTAAAGTTCCGCTGGGGTTTCAATATGCAGTCAAGTTTGAGAACCAGCATAGTGCTTCTGTGCTTCTTGAATTAATGTGCACATGAAGCCCGTGGAAGTCTTGTTAAAATTCAGGTGCTTATTTGGCAGGTCTGGGGCAAAACCTAAGAGTCTCCTCTGTTTAACTAGCTCCAAGGTGATGTGGACACTGCTGGTTTTCAGATCACAGAGGGGCATTGAATTGTGAGGAGCTTGCTTCTCAACCACTTCACCTTCAGCCCACTTATTCCTCCTCACTTGGATAGAAGAATATGTTGTATCAGTTTGACTTGTATTACTTGTATTGTTGGTCAAAGATATGCATATTTTTCTCAGTATTTCTTCTTCCATTTTGTCTCACTTATTTTACCCATTTTCTCTAGTGTACCCTTTGTCTTTTTTATTAATTTCAAGAGCTTTAGAGAAACCCTAGAGCAATTAATGTTTTGTTTTCAATATGTGCAGCAAGACTGTTGTTCAATGTATCTTTTACCTTCTGAATTTATTCATATTTGATATTAATTTTTCCATAAGAGAATTCAAAATTTTTATGTATTTTCGTAGTTTCTGACTCTTATGACTTTCATTAAAAGGCCTTCTTGATTTAAAATTTTTAACTCAGGCATTTTATTTACATCTTAATAATTTGTAAGATGATCAAATATACTCTCACATTCTCCTGATGGAACAGTAAGCTGTTACCTTCTTTTTGGAAAGTGAATTGGTAAAACATTAAAATCCTTAAAAGCATCCACACAGTTTTCAGCCAGTGGTGCCACTTTAAATCACCTTGAAGGGAAAATAGAATGGATAAACTTTTACAATGAAAGATGTTTAACATAACTACAATCTGGCAACCTTCAAATATATCCACTGTTAATAAGAATATAAATAAACTCATTACTTGGTATCCACAAAAGATTGCTCTCAGGATCCTCATGGATACCAAAATCCATGATCTCTCAAGCCCCTCATATAAAATGTGTAGTATTTACATAGATCCCCTCCCGTATACATTAAATTACCTTTAGATTATTTATGATATTTAATGCAATGTAAATTATATGTAAATAGTTGTCATTCTGTGTTGTGTGGGGAGTAATAACAAGAAAAAAGGTCTACACAAATTCAATAAACAATATTTTCATCTGTGGTTGGTTGAATCTACAGATACAACACCTGTAGGTACAGAGGACTGACTGGATATAACAGTATAAATAAAAGGAAACTATTGTGATGACTTTAAAACTATCTATTTTATAATTGCTTGAGAAATAAGAGCAACAATTGACAAAAGGGTTGTATCAAATTAAAAAATGTCTACACAGCAAAGGAAACAGTTACCAGAATCAAGAGACAACCTACAGATTGGAAGAAAATCTTTGCCAGCTATCCATAGGATAAAGGATTAATATGAATAGCTCAAAAAATTACACACCAAGAGAATAAGCAATCTAATAAGTAGATAATTTAATTGAACAGATAGTTCTCAAAAGAAGTACAAATAGCCAATAAAAACATGAGGAAATGTTCAATATGCTTAGCCATAAAGGAAATGCAAATCAGTGCTACACTTAGGTAGCATCTCACCCCAGTCAGAATAGCAATTATTAAGAAAACAAACAACAACAAATACTGGGGAAGATGCAAGGAAAATAGGAACCCTCATACACTGTTGGTAGGAATGTAAGCTAATGCAACCACTGTGGAAATCATTATGCAGGTTCCTCAAAAAACTAAAAAGAGAACTACCATATGGTATATATAGATCTTTTTATAGCACTTCTAGGCATTTATCTGAAGAAATGTATGTCAACATACATTAGAGGCACCTGTACACCCATGTTTATAGAAGCACTATCACAATACCCAAACAATGGCATCAACCTAAGTGTCTATCAACAGATGAATGAATAAAGAAAATGTGGTATATACACAAAAGAGTATTATTTAGTCATAAAGAATAAATTATATCATTTTCAGGAAAATGGATGGAACTGGAAATCGTCATGCTAAACAGAATAAGCCAGAAAAAGACAACTATTGCATGTTCTCTCTCATGTGCAGAATCCAGGGAAAAAAAGAATGACATAAATGTAAAACATGGGGACTGTTTGGGAGTGGGAACCAGCAGGATAGGGGAGGGCAAAGGGAGATGGTGAGGGGGACAATAATTTATAGTTCATGTATGAAAATAGGATGAAACCCATTAAAACTTGTAGGGTTTTGTTTTGTTTTTCTGGTACTGAGGGATTGAACTCAGGCCCTTACACTGGCTAGGCAGGTGCTTTACCACTTGAATCATGCTCAAAACTCTTTTTGCTTTAGTGATTTTGGAGATAGAGTCTTAGATTTTTGTCTGGGTCCAACCTGGACTGTGATCCTTCTATTTATGCTTTTTGCATAGCTGGGATGACAAGCACACTCTACCATGTCCAGCTACTGGTTGAGATGGGGTCTTGAAAACATTGACTTCAATGTTTTCCACCTCCCAGGTAGCTGGGATTACAGATAAGAACCACCAGGCCTCTCCAAAAGTTGTTTTAAAAAGGGGGAGAAAGGAAATAGGAAAGATGAATAGCGGGAGTGAATTTGATCAAAGTACATTACATGCATGTATGGAAACATTGCAATGAAACTCTTTTGTACCCTAATTTAAACTTACCTTAATTATTTAATTTTAATATATCCTAATTTTAAAAAACTATTTATTCTAGCTGGGCATGATGGTACACACCTATAATCCCAGCACTCAGAAGATGGAGGCAGGAGGATTACAAGTTCAAAGTCAGCCTGAGCTACATAGTGAGAACTTGTCAAAAAACAGTTGTTTACTTTGCACAAGACTCAATTGTTCATTTTGGTTCAATCTCCACCTCCAAATAAATAAATAAACAAACCTTATTTGAAGAATTCTCAGTGATGCTGGAAAATGTTTGTGGGGAAAAAAGGCACAGAATGCAAAGCAATAAGTATGATTCAATTTTGTATAAATAAGCACACATTGTTAACGCATACAGGTGAATTGTGAGTGCTGACTCCTTCAACCACATCTTTGACAGTTTCTCCCACAGCTGGTTAACCAAGTGTTGGGCTGAGCAGGGTGGGCCCGCCCTGGGGGTTCAACCTGGTCTGTGCTGGATTATTTCTCCCCAGTCGCACCCACAGGCTCAGCCCACCTTGAGAATCTCAACACAAAAGCCTTTCCCACAAAGACCCCTCTTGTAAGTGCTTCTCCTACCTTCTCTCATTGCTCTGTTTACTCCCTTCATATAATTTATCATAGCCTGCAATTATTTATTGGTGAATTTCTTTGTTGTCTGTCTTTCCCACAATAAATCAAATGGGCTTTACTATTGCTGTCATTGGAGCCTAGGGCAAGCCTAGGCATGGAGAACATTTCAATATTTGTTCAATGAATGATGTGCAATGGTTTTGCTTTGATGAAACCATTCACTTCTGATTTTCCTTTCTGTTTGCATTTTCACAATTTCCATATTGCATATGCATTATTTCAGGAACTAAAAAAAAATAGAAAAATAACCAGATGCTGGTGGCTCACATCTGTAATCCTAGCTACTCAGGAGGCAAAGATCAGGAGGATAAAGTTTTGAAGGCAGCCTGAGCAAATAGTTTGAGAGATGCTGTCTCAAAAATATCCAACACAAAAAAGGGTTGGTAGAGTGGCTCAAGTGGTAGAGCACCTGCCTAACAAGCATGAGGCCCTGAATTCAAACCCCAGTACTTCCCCCCTAAAAGGACAAAATATCTTTGGCATGGGCATTGTGGTATTAATGACAATGGGATTAGGGTGAAGAGCAGTTCATGTACTTAAGGCTAAAGACTAGATGTGAGGACATAGGATGGGTTATTCAGGTAGGGCCTTGTTGACTGTCACCTTTGAGTATCTGCCCATGCATGCCTTGCATGCTCCTCTGCTCCTTCTACCTGTGCTCAGGGTGCCACAGTGGGAGAACCTGCCTCAGGCACCATCCATACAAGGCCTGATCTGGAGCAACCCCCAGCTCTCAGCCTCTCCCTGTGGGGCCTCAGGGTCCCTTTAGGGATCAGGCACCTAAATCCCCAGCCCAGATCTCCTTAGGCCAAAGACTCAAACTCTCTGAGAGTCAAGCTCTATATCTAAAACTGAAACCAACTTCTGTTTGTTCCCAAGACTCATAAAAATGAGGAGTGAAGCAAGCCCTGCAGTAGGTGAGCTCCCTGCAGGCTGGGAGGTAGCCTCACTAGACCCAACATCCATTCATTGTCACTGAGTTCAGATGCCAGAAAGTCCTACCACTGAAGCTGGACTTCAGGAGTAATCCCATCCACAGCACCTCAGCCCTTTCCTAATCAGTCACCAAATTCAAAACACCTACTGAACTTTCTCTGACTTTAGGTTTACTTGAGATTTTTGTTTGCTTGCCTTTTCCATTTCTCAGGATCCTTAGATGCCTAGAGTGGGACTAAATGTCACCCTTTCCTAGTTCATAACTCTCCCATCATTGGTTCATGAATGACTCATCTCTGTTTTTATATGGCAGAATGAACACCCACAAATCCATCACTCAAACCAAAAAGGAAAACATGACCAATATCTAACAATATCTACTGCTTTGCTTTCCTAAGCTCCTCTCTCCCCAAGACAACATATGCCTAGACTTTTGTTATTGCCCCTGCCTTTACTTCAGAGTTTAGTCACCAATATCTGACTGATATTGATTGCTTGGTTTTTATTTTGCCAAAAATCATCTACTGCACTCTATGTGAGGCTCCTAGGACTAAGGTATTTTTCACAGAAAATTGTATTACCAAGTGTTGTAGACTGAGTCATAGCTACATTTCTCTAATCCCTCCCTATTTCAAAATTTCTCATCTGCCCCCTTCTCCATGACTGTACCATGTCTCCAACTACACTAAACAGAGCATGTGCCCAATCCCTGTGGTAGGCTTCAGTGTGTGACTAGCTCAGGCCTGTTCAGTGGAGGCAGAAGTGAGTGTGCTAAGATTATGCCAAGTCTTGAAGAGGTGTTGGATTTTCCCACTTGTCCTCATACTCTCAGGTGATTTTCCAAAGCTAAGGAAATACTTTGAGAACACATCATGTTAAGAGCACCTCCTGTGTGGACATTGGGTCTGGGAAAGCCCAGTCTGGGTCCCAGAATGCACAGAGAGCAGACCAGGGGAATACAGTGGTATAAAACTGATCTCAAGCCACATAGCCACAGCTACGATTAGTCAAGCTGTAACCAGTCTTTAAGATGTGTGTGCCTGATGAAGAAAGCTTGCATGATTTGCTTACCTGATGAGAAATGAGTTGTTACACAGCATTTTTGTCATGAGAGCTGACCGATACACTAAAATTCACCAAATTGAAGCAGTATTTCTAGGTCTAGATTTTGGAGAAACATATGGTGGTTAATTGCCTCAAACTCTCTCATACTCTTTTGGCCTTCACAAGTACATATACACACACATGCATACACACACACACACTCATCTTGTTGTTGTTGCCTAGAAACTTTTAGGACTGGCTTTCCCTGAAAATATTCAAAGTTTCTCCAGTTATTCCATACACTTGTCAGGAAGGACTAAATGCCTATTGCTGTATGCTAAGGAGATTAAGGCTGTTTCTGTTTTTAAATAAATTTTATAATGTGTATTGAAGGTATGATGTTATAAGATATATATATATATACATAATAGTATGGTTACTATAATGGGATAAATGAACATATCCACCACTTCATATATGTTACCCATTTTCCCCGTGACAAGAGCAGCTCTAATCTACTTATTTAATAGAAATCTGAATACACTATTATTAACTCTTGTCTTCGCATTATACATTAACCTCTAGACTTGTTTATCTCACAGATCTGCTCTCTTGTACACTTTGATCTCACCTCTTCCCTCCTTCCACCTGTGGCAAACTTTTCATTCTCTATCTCTGCAAGTTCAACTATATATATATATATATATATGTATACGTATATGCACCTATATATATTCCACATGTAAGTGAGATGATGAAATAGTTTCCTTTCTATGTCTGCTTTATTTCATTTAGCATGAAGCCTCCCACATTCGTCATGTTGTTACAAATGGCAAGATTTCCTTTCTTAAGGCTTAATGGTATTCCTTTGAGTGTATATACCACATTTTCTTTATCCATTGACAGGCATTTGGGTTGTTTCCATATCTTCACTATGTGAACAATGCTACAATGAACATAGGAACCCATTTCATCTTCTCTGATTATATATGCCAAAATGAATTTCTGTGGAAATTAGTGTCAACATTCCTGAAGAAATTTAAAATAGAACCAGTATATAATGGAGACTGTTTCTTATGTAGCAGTGGCTTACTAAAACAAAGCCTTTATACTCGAGGTCTTCTGTATTCCTTTAATCTTAGAAAATCTAGCTCCATTATCTCTCCTTTTGGGGTTTCTATGGGTTTTTTTTGCATGGTTAGAGGGATAGTTGCAAGGGTGTTTGTTTGGTTGGTTGTTTTTGTGGTACTGGGGGCTGAATTTAGGGCCTTGCACTTGCTAAGCAAGCACTCTACCACTTGAGTGCCAGAGCTAAGGTTGTTATTTTCTATTTTTAATTTGTTTGTTTCCAGCTTCATTGATTTATGGCTGACATAAAATTTGGATATATATGGAGTCTATGTGTGATATTTTGACATATCTATACATTGTAAAATGATTACCATAATCCAGCTAATCAGCATATCCAGCACCTCGCATAGCTTTTTCTTTTTTGTGGTAAGAATACTTTGGATCTAGTCTCTTAGAAAATTTTCAGTAGTCAATACATTATTATTAACTACTGTATATCATCATGCTGTATGTCAGGTCTCTAGTACTTATTTATCTTATGATGTTATGATCTTATGATATAATTCCTGGTTATATCATTCTACTCTTTGTTACTATGAGTTTGATTTTTTATTAGATTCTACTTGTAAGATCATGCAGTATTCCCGTGTATCTTCGTGTGTCTGATTTATTTCATTTAGCATACTGTCCTTAAGGCCCATTCATGCTATCACAAATGCCATGATTTCTTTTTTGGTGTGGCTACATAGTACTCCATTATAAATACACCATATTTCCTTTATCCATCCACCTGCTCATGGATACTTAGGTTGATTCCACATCTTGGCTATTGTGAACAGTGCTGCAATGATCACAAACTGCACGTCTCTGCAACATACCGATATCATCACAAATCTACTAATGTGGGTTCATCACATGACAAGGGTAGCAGCACAAAATTTATCAACTCTAGCAATGACTCTGACACAGCTCTGAGCATCAGCTCAGTGAAGTCCACAATGGGACCATGGTTTTCATTTTTGTGAGAGCTAGAATTAGAAGTCAGACACAGGAATGGACAAAGCATACTAACTGCAATTAACACAATTTCTAAAATATTGGAGTTCCCCAGAGAGCTATTTCACAACTTTGGCCACAAAAGCTGATCAATCAATGTTTTTAATGTGTTTTGAATATTGGGTCACAAACTTTCTGCTATACTAGGTATAGGGGTTTGGCTGGTTTCTAAGAGACATGTAAAATGAAATCAAGGAGAATTTTGTGTAGCTCACAGTAAAAAACAAAAAAAACAACTGGCATATTACAAAAACAAAGCAGGATCCAAGCCTTCCAGAAGTAAAATAGAAGTTGGAGGTGAAGGCGTTCCTTACTGTGAGCAAACAGACCAGAGCTCATTATCCAAGGACAAAGAGGAAAGTATACATTAAAATAAGCATGAGGTCATGACCAATAGGCAGAGATCCAAGAACATGGCCATGGGGCCTGTGAACAGTCATAAGACTCATGAAAATGGGCGTAAGATATATAAACAATGAGGATGAGGTCAATGGGGTTAATAAATCAAGACCAGGAGATCTATGAACAATGAAAAATAGGCAGAGGGCTGATGGATGATGTGCATGTGGTATATGAAAATGGACGTGTGTGCATAGGTTGAGTCCTGTATAAAGAGGATGGGGTTCATGAATAAGAACTCCACCCTGCCAAGTCAGAGAGATGCCAAGGGACAGAAACAAACAACTAACTTTGCTCACCACACAGCCACAACTTGGTAATATAAACATAGTCCTACCAGAGTGGGGGAAACAGTACAATTCCTACACTGAGATCAAAGGACCAAAGCTGGTGCACGGCACTGTAATTGTGCTGTGATCAAGGAGCTATTCAGAGCTACTTCCAAACATCTTTTCCCATCAACACTATGACAAATTCATGGGGACAGGTTGGCCAGAGAAGGAGACAGCTTCTGTCAAGGGTCACTCAAATTGACCAGAGACCCAGGATGGAGGTAGGATTGGAATTCTTCCAGAAAGCATTGCCACTACCTCTCTGCCACACTCAGGTTACCACTCCCCTCTTTCCCCTCCAAGGCTTCACTACCACTAGGATGTGTGGAGAGAGACTTGCTCTTCAGCATGAAAGTCTATCATCAGAGTACCTCTCTTAGGGACATTGAGTGGTGCTGACAGCCACGCCACAAAAGCCAGGATGGGCCCCAGATGAAGAACACAAGCATCAGAGAGCAGATGGGGACATGGAGACCAGAGTCATTGTCTTTTAAGCTGTCATCCTAGCCCTGGTGAAGATGTTCTTGCCAATCAGGCAGCCTGAAGTGTCTATAAGAGCAGAGCCTTCTGTCAGTGCCAGTTATGTCTTCATTTACTGGCTCCTCTAAAGGACTGCCCGCAGCAGGGGGTGGGTGGGGGAACTGGTTGCTAAGAAAGGAACAGAAAGGATGCAAGTGACTGTTGCCTGGGAAAATTGTCTGCACTCTTTCTGAGTTCAAGTGTGAGAGGTATGGAGAAATGTGAGAATGAATGAATAAAATAATAGAAGAATAAATGAATATGACCATCAAATAAAGGAAGAGCTGCTTCATAAAAGTTACTTATACTCTGCACATGTAGACAAGGTGATAATAATGAAAATAAATTCTCACTGATGGGGACAGCCATTACAAATAAACAAAACAGGAGAACCCAAAACTACTCGGTGACCCAGAAGCTGCTGTGAGATGCATTTAATTGTGCTAGTGCTACACAGACCTCAGACTACAGACTGTCACACTCCAGAGAAAGAGGGGGGATTCTGCTGTGGGCCGCCAGGGGCTCTGTCCCCACTTATGTATGCTGACAGGTGCTGTTCAGGACGGTGAACTGGGTAAACCATTCTTCAGTTTCCACAATATAAGTACAACGCACCTGGAAAAAAAATAGTAATTGTAACACAAAAATTAGAAAAATGTAATACACTGAGATCATTTAGCTTATAGTGGAATCTCAAGATGCATTAAAAATGAAAACATAACAGGAAAGGGCAGGAAAGCAAAAAGAGTCACCAGGGTGCAGGGTTTATAAAGCCCAAAGCTCCACTAGGACAGTGCTGGATCCCCCACCTGAGCCCTGGTTCTCCTGAGAAGGCACCTGGGGACCATCACCTGCCCCCTGAGGCATCCTGTCCACATACAGCCTCCCCAACACACATGATTCTTAATGATCTTCCCCTGCCCCAAGGGTTCTAAGGGAGCCAGAAGACTGGCCTAGAGATGTTCCCCTGGATACCCGATAACTGAGCAATAGTATAAACTCACGCAAAAGGAGGTTGGCCCCCAAGACTGTTGGTTAAAGGGTGGGAATCACCTACCAACAGCATTCCCCTGTTAGAGACCATTCTGAAGCTCCCAGATCCCATGGATCATGTGTCACTCATAGGATAACAATGTTAGAACTCAGTCTCACCAGGAATCATCCTTAAGACACAGAAAGTAGAGCAAGCTGGCTGAGCAGATAATTAAATAACTCCCAATCCCCAAGGACATGAGGAAAGGAAGAGTGAGGACCAAAAGGACAACATCATCTTTCTGAAGCCCCAGGGTCTTAAGGAGGTACTGAGCTGGGACCAGAAGGAGGGCTACATTCAGAGGAGAAGGCCACATAGATGTCTGCAGGTTGCCCATAGTCAGTCAGCTGGACTGTGAGCAGAGGGCTGGGCCCAGGGCTGGGAAGCAGGCTCTGTCTGGCTAAGATGACTCCCTTGTGTCTCCAGTGATAAGCCCTAAGACCTGGTGGGAAGGGGGTGAAGCAGCCTCTTTCTGCCCCAGGATTACCTTGACCTCATTCCTAAGCCTCCTCCCAGGCCTTCTTTAACATTAGTTTTTATTGCCAAAAGACTTATGGTGCTTTGAGAGTGATTTTATTCTCAAACCTTCTTCTCTCCTGGGCCTTGTTGCAAAGGGCAATTGTCGATGTCTTCATCATGTTTCTTACAAATTGTACGGCCCATCTCCACATCTATTAAATACACAGAAGACAGTATCTGTCAAGAAGAAATTGTATGAACTATTATGAGATACTCTGGTGGGATGAGTAAAACAAAGAGAACCAAATAGAAGCATGAGCAAAGCATGCAAAATACATATGCATATCAATAAGAGTGTAGATATCATACACAATCTGTCTCTCTCTCTCTCTCTCTCTTCTCTTCTCTTCTCTTCTCTCTCTTTCTCACTGACCTTCTCTACCTCCGTTTCTCTCTTGGGGACAGGTTCTGGCTATGTGGCCCAGGGTAGCCTCAAACTCATGATCCTTCTGTCTCTGCCTCCCAAGTGCTGGGATTATAGACACCACCATGCCCAGTCTCTTACTTTTTAATTTATTTCAATTTTTCCCCTTTTTCTTTGGCAGCACTGGTGTTTGAACTCAAGACCTCATGCTTGCTAAGCAGGTGCTCTACCACCTGAGCCATTCTGCCAGCCATTTCTTTGTGTTGGGTTTTTTTGAGATAGGGTCTCGTAAACTATTTGCACAGAGCTGGCCTTGAACATCCATCTTGCTATCTCTGCCTCATGAGTAATTAGAATTACAGGCATGAGACACTGGTGCTGGGTCAATTTTCCTCTTAATTCTCCACTTCTGTATAAAAAAATGCCCATTAAGCTGAGGTATAGTATAGTGGTAGAGTGTGTCAGGCCCAGAGCTCCCTGCAGTATGGCTAACTTTACACAGAGCAGGAGTCCATCTGGTAGGACAGCCCGCTATCCACAAGCAGAGCCATGGATGCTACTGACAACCAGGAAGTTATATCTTTCACTGGGCACTCACTACACTATATTGCAAACACTCATTAAGGTGACTATTAAGTGTACCATGCCATCCTGAATGTTTATTTTGGTCCTATAAAAAGTTACTAAAAGTTATTTCATTTCCATAAATAAAGGTCTGTGAAAACTCAGGATGCACCAAAACATGGAGAGAAAACAAAATCACCCAGGAAATCCTCCTAGATTGGGGCATAGGTTCTACTGGCTGACCTGGAAATTGTCTAAAAACCTGACTCAGAGGTTCAGGAATCCACACAGGGGAATGATGACACCCACAATGTTATGCACTCATGTTGGACACACAGCACACACTCACGCACCTGTGCCTGACACACTGACACATTCACACACTCGTGCCCAATGTACACTAATACTTCCACTCCCTTACCTATGCCAGGCCCTCCGTGTGCAGCCCACACACTGAGCTGGATCCCAGGTTTTGCAGCTGGGCAGCAGCAGTGGAGGTGGTAAACTGTCAGGGCCAATTAATTCCTGTGGCCCAGAAGCCAAGGATCAGGATCAGCCCAAGGAGGAATCAGTGTGACAATGGGAAAGACCTGGGGAAAGTGTATCAATGGGTAGGAGGAAGGGTTCACAGATCTGCGTCTGCAGAAGGGACTGCAGACCTGGGACCCTCCTTATCAGTCCCTACTAATGTCCCAATTGGCTCAGATATCTTCAGATGGAAACTGTGCTCTGGGACGGACACAGTGACTGCGTCAAAAGAATCAGGGAGGGATGAGAACAGACCTCAATGGGAAAGCTTCCCTTTAGTAGGGTCAACCTTGTCCATATATGTGAAGTATTATAATCAACCACCTTCATGACCATTCCACAGGAATGCTTGAGGGCTACTGAGTGTGATATCATCTTCCCAGATTGCTTGATTTCCCTCCTCTTTTATTATCACTCCATTATCCCCACCCTTGTACTCAGGACAAACTCCTAAGGTCCCTCCTTACCTTCACTCATGTCTCATACCCATATCAGCACACCAACATCTGCCCCAATGTCCACCTCCTGGTGACTAGGGAACCATCTTCTATGGGCTGGTCTCAGGCTTTCCTGGGGGGCAGTGTGGGCCACTGACACACAGCAAGCATCCAAAGAGCAAGCATCTGAGGAACACTAGGCAGTGGATTCCTGGCACTCTGAGTTTAGCATCCTATCTCCTCAGCCCCCACCTCCCCCTGCACACCTGAACCTCAGCACCTCCTTCCCTGAGTACACCTGGCTCATCCCGGTTCAGGAATCTCTCCTTGGCTGCCTGTATTCCTTGGCTGCCTGTATTTCTGTTCCCCAAACCTCCACATGACAAGATCCTTCAAGGCATGCCTATCAGAGAGGGGTCTTCCCTGACTACCCCCTCAACCTTCCTCTCTTCCCATTACCTTGCATCACTATATGGGACCCATCTGTCCCAGTGCCCAATTTTCACTGGTGGATTTTGGGTGTGCCTTTTTCTCTGTCTTCACCTAGCAAAGCAGCCCATGAGAACAGGTCCCTGTATGTCTCCACTGGCATAAATGTAATCTCAGCCAAGTCTCACTGCTGCTGTCCTTGGAGTGGGGTTTTGTCTCTGCTGGCAGCTCTTCCTGTGCTTCTCACCACCTGACATTCTCTGCTCTTCTGGCAGTAGAATTCCTGTTTCCCTCTCTCTCGCACTGAGCTCAGGTTTAAATGTTGATGCTTCCTTTCTGTGAGGCTCCCTTCATTATTTCTGCCCTGCTTTTCAGGGGGCACACACATTAAAACAAGACAAAACTGTTGCTCCTTTAGCAATACCTTGTTTTATGAGTTTTGTTGATGTTTTAACATTTACCAAATTAAAAACTCAGTTGATCTTTCCTGCAGATAGAGGATACCCTAGCCCTGCCATATTTCAGGGCAAATATGGGCACTGCACAGGGACACTTGGTCACTCACCTTGTACTGGCTTCTCCGGACTCGCAGAAACTTGTAGGCAAATTCATCATCCTGGTCTTCATTAAACTTGTGCACCACAAACTCCACAGAAATGGCAAAACCTTGTGTGTTTTTGTCAATGTCTACAAATTCACAACTGTAGATGTGGGTCCCCAGAAGAATGAGCTCCACCATCAGAGGTACCTTCCACAACATGACTGACCTCAGTGTCAGAACTCAGGACCAGGGTCACTTAAGTGGAAGGGGTGTTGGCAGCTACAGCCAGTGATAACCTCCCAGCTCCAAATCCCACATGGCCCTGCCCACCAGAGGATCCATGCTGCTGTCACATGCTGCTAATAGCCTCCCTTTGACTGGCTCTGCTGTCCAATGCCTTTTCTCCACTCCCCCACCTTGTCTCTCCCATTATCCCTAAGCAGAAAGCAGATCAGGAGGTCACATTTTTTAATCCCTGGTGACATTAGACCTGGAACCACAGACATTCATGCAACATACCATTGCCTGCATATCTCCATCCCTGCTCTTCTGATATAACCTGGTTTACCCCCACATATCCCAGGACTGGCAGAGCCACAGGAATTCTTAAGAGCAAATATGGTGAGTATTGGGAAGTTGAGGTAAGAAGTAGGTGTCTGTGGCTTTGGCTGCAGCTCATGCCTTCAGATAGCCTCAGGAGGGTACAGAGTGAGGGGACAGCATTAGGACTGCAGGATTGTCCCCTCCCCCATCTCTGTGTCTGTTGGCAACTTGCCACTTCTCCCTCCTTCTCTGAGGCCTGGGCATGCCTATGCTTAGTGGTGAGACTCCCAAGACAAGAGGGAGAGATTGTCCAGGATAGTAGCTCTGGGGGGTGAAAATGGATGGCAGCTGTGGTCTTAGAAGTGGCTGGGGAAGGGGTGGCAGCTGAGCATGAACTATTATGCACCCTCACTCAGCTCTGCCACTTGGCAGTTGCATGGCTTTCATGCATCTGTCAGACTGTTCTCTAGGGATCTGATCCATGCCTTGCCTCCCTCCTGGAGAAACTTCCAGGAAGTAAACAAGGCAATGGATGAGCAGGCTGGAAGATCCAGAGGCTGCCAAAGTTGGGGAGGGTGCTCACACTGAAATGATTTCCCCCCGCCTGGGGTATCAAGACACCTGAATTCTGATGATCCCATAAAGGGACCCAACCAGAGACTTGGGAGACAGATTGTAAGGGCAGAACTGGGGTTGACACAGGAAGAGATGGCAGTATAGACAGAATGATGGATACAATTGTGAACACCTTCCTGCAGCTTCCAGGTGGAAGGAAATGATCTCCAAAGACAGCCTAGTGTACCAGTGGACAATGATAGCATGGAGGCCTACAGAAAGCAGGGGATGTCTATCCCACTGAGAATGCTTCATTCAGAGCATGTGTGGGCCCTTGCTTCCTTCCACCTGAGAAGCTGTAGTTTCCTAGTTCTTTATCTTCACCATTCCTGGCAGCAGGTTGACTTCCATATGTTGCTATCTTTCTAAGGCTGCCAGATCTACAATGAAACCCCTTCTTCATTGCAGGTATGCATTGTGACTGCTCTCCAATTCTAGATCTCTCTTGCCCAAGGTTGGCAATTTTATTATATCTTCCAAAGAACTGACCACTGGATTTCTCTGTCCTTTCCATCCACTTTTATTTTCTCTTTAAGCATATTTGTTATAACTCCCCTTCCTATTTTTTTCCAGGTTCAGGTGGGAATTCTTTGGTTCTTGAGATAGAAACCTAGGGCATCAATTACTCTCTTGTCTGCCTTCCAGTGAGTGCATTTCCCCATTTATAACATGTTCCTTGAAGTCCTATGTCAACAGCATCAACATGGTTGTTACTTTGGAAGATTTCAATGATATATTTTCAAAAGGACATCCTAATCTGCACAGGAATTACTTCTCTAGCCCTAGTGCTATTTAAGGGAATGTAGCCAAATTTTCAATCACTTCTTCTAAATTTCTACCTAAATTTCACTGAGGCCAGAGAACACAATGTGTGTGGTAATAGTTCTTTGAATTCATAATGTGTTTTATGAACAGATGATGTTCAGTTTTGATAAATCTATATATTCAAAAAAGAATGCCTATACTGAAGTTGTTGGGTGAATATTCTAAATGATACAAAATCAAATTTGTTTAATAGATTCTTAAATTTTTGTGTATCTCTTTTTATTTTTACTCTATGGATCTGTCATTTACTGAAACATGTTTGAACCTCTTCCACTAGGATCCTAGATTGCCTTCTAAGCCTGTCAGGCAGCCTATGGTGTCCAAAAGGGCAGAGCCTTCAGGTGTTGCCATTACCTTCCCCATCCCTACACTTGCACCTGGTCCCCTTGTAGAAGAGTGGTCCACTGTGATTCTGATTCCTGAGATGGAATCAGAGAAGATGCAAGCAGGTGTGACATGGAAAAATGTTCTATGTTCCTTCTTCTTGGTTGTTGTTACTGTTTGGTTTTGGGCTGTTTGTTTCTTTGTTTGTTTGAGATGGGATTTGCTGCCTAGACTACTCTCTAATTTATAAGCTCACATGATCCCCCCACCCCTCAGTCTTCAGATAGCTGGGACAACATGAGTGTATCACTATGCCTGAGTTCTGCGTTCATTGATTACATGGGTCAAAGGCATGGAGAAATTGGAGTATGAATGAATGAATGATTGAATGAATACAATGAAGGGATGGATGAAGGAATGAATGGAGACAGGAATGGAGAGAGGAACGAATGAATAAGTGCACAAACCAATCAGTGGAGCTCTACATGAACCACCTCATATAAACTGTTCTGGTTTGCACAGCACTCTGCATCTGCAGGCAAGGTAATAATAATAGTGAAAATAAATTCTCCATTGCTTGTCACTGACAGTGACAGCCATGGCAAATAAACAATACAGAAAAGCCCAAAACTGCTCAAGGACCCAAAAAGTGCCGTAAGATGCCTTTAATTACATGGGTGCTGCACAGATCTCAGACTACAGACTGTCACACTCCAGAGGAAGAGGGAGTTTCAGCTGAGATTGGACAGGGACCCTGTCCTCTCCTACGTCTGCATTGCATGAACTGTACAGAAGAGTGAACTGGGAAAACCAAGGTCGGGCATCCACATGAAAAGTGCAGTGCACCTGAAAGATAATAATTACAACACACAAATTATAAAATTATAATGCACGAAGATCACTGAGAAGAAGAAAAAGAAAGGTAAAAATGTTCACTTGACGGGGCAAGGTTTGACCAGGACAGTGGGCAAAAGTTGCTGAATCCCCACACCTGAGCTCTGGGGCTCTTGAGAACATGCCTTCCTGTGGGTCATCACCTATCCCCTGAAGCATCCTGTCCACCCACAGCCTCCCCAGCACACATGATTCTAGATGAACTGTCCCTACCCCAAGGGTTCTAAGAGAGCCAGACTCCCCAACAGAGTAACAGTACAAACTCACTCAGAGAAAGACTGGCTTCCATGACTGTTGATTGGAGGGTGGGATCACCCACCGACAGCATTCCCCTGATAGAAAACCATCCTGAAGTTCCCAGATCCCACGGATCACCTTGTCACTCATAGGATGACAATATCAGACCTCAGCCTCACAAGGTATCATTTTTAAGACCGAGAAACTGGAAGGAGAGGTTGGCTGAGCAGATAAACTAAACAACTCCTAGTCCCCAAGGCCATGACGACCACAGGAGCAGCAGCATCTTCCTGTACTCCCAGAGTCTTAGAAGGTTACGGGGCTGGGACCAGAGAAAGTGTTTCATTCAAAGGTGAAGTCCACATCTGTGCCTGTAGTCAGCCAGCTAGACTGTGAATAGAAAGCTGGGCCCAGGGCTGGGAGCCAAGTTCTATCTGCCTAAGATGACCCTCTTCTGTCTCCCATGGGGGAAATCTGAGACCGGGTGGGAGAAGAGTCAGGTAGCTTCATTCTGCGTCAGGATCACCCCAATGTCTTTCCTAAGCCTCCCCCAGGCCTTCCTTGATATTAGTTTTTATTGCAAAAAGACTTGTGATGCTTTAGGGTTGATTTTATTCTCAAACCTTTTTCTCTCCTGGGCCTTCTTGCATGGGACAATTGTCAGTGTTTTCATCACGTTTTTTACAAATTGTGCGGCCCATATCCAAGTCCATTAAAAATATCATGGTCCATGTCTGTCAAGAAGAAATTACACAAAGAGCTACTAAATATTTGTTTTTCTTGAATAGAAACAAAAAGACTGAAAGGCAAGTAGAAAGTATTACAGAAGACTGGAATATGCATGTGCCTATAAATAAACACATGCATTTCACATGTGATCTCTTTAGGTAAACAGAAACGTGTCTGTGAGCACACTTATGACATGACATGCACTAGAGTTTTTCCCTCCACTCTTTTCAGTGACCTGGAAGTATATAGGGTGATGATATGCTGGATGTGCCATATTCACACAATTAATTCACCTAATGAATACTACAACAGCAAATCCTGCACAAGCTACAGCCACACCTGACAATTTGATGACTCCCAAATATGAACCTTATCAGCATTAGCCAGACACAGGTGTCCAGGCTGAGTGGATCCCTTCACATAGAACAGGAAAATGGGTAAGACTCAGCCTGATAATAGAAAGCAGAGTGCACTCACTCTCCCTTAGGAGATGAAATCTAGATTGGAGCAAGGGCGGTTTTGGAGTCTGTGAGACTCTTTCACATGGGTGCTGACTGCCTGCAAGTGCTAGCCTTGCAAGTGTTCACTGAAGTAAATGTGGATGAGCACCACGCACATCTGTGAGAGGTTATTAAGAGTGATTTTCATTTCCTCAAGTGGAACACCATGAAAACTCAGGAAGCACCCAAACACAGAGAGAAAACAAATCCACCCAGGAAATCCTCCCAGGGTGAAACCTGTGTCCCTTTGACTGACCTGGAAATTGTCCAGAGAGCTCAGTTAGAGGCTCAGAAATCCACATAGGTGACAAAACCCACCCATGCCTGACACACACCAAATACACTCTTGTGCTCATGTCCAACACACACCAAACACACACCATACTTTTGTGCTAATGCTCCAACAACACATACCAGCAGCAACACTTACCCAAATTCATGCCTGATACACACCAACACCAACTCACACCTGACACACACCAACAACATACTTACATACTCATGCCTGATACGCACCAATAGCATGCTCACATACTCAAGCCTGTCACACACCAACACTCTCACACACTCACACCTGACATACACCAACAACATTCTCATGCACTTGTGTCTGATGCACACCAACAGTACACTCACATATATTCCCTCACATCTGCCTACACAGGGAGACAGGTCTGCAACTCCATGACTGGGCAACATCAGTAGAGATGGTATAGTGATGGGTGCTGATGGCCATTGTGATCCTGGGCTCAAGGTTTAGATCAGTTCAAGGCTGAGGGTTCTTTAAGGGGATGGGAAAGACCTGGAATAAGCTGTGTCCCTGGGCAGAAGAGAGGACCCACAGACTGGCAGCTGCAGTAAAGGACTGCAGACCCACAACTTTCATCAGTGCCTGTGATTGCACCTGACTCAGGGCTCTTTGTGTGGGGACTGTGCTCTAGGATGGACACAGTGACTGCCACTCACCTTTTTCTGGGCTCGCCCAATCTCCAGCAACCTGTATGTGTTCTCTTCTGTGTTGTCATCATTGAACTGAGTCACAGCATACTCCACTGATGCCATAAAATAGTCTAGGTTCTTGCTAATGTCTACAAATTCTTTTTGAATCGTCCAGATATGGGTCCCCAGCACGATAAGTCCCATTAGCAGGGGTACCTTCCACAACATGGCTGTCCTCAAAGTCAGCACTGGAGCTGGGGACGCACAGGTAGAAAGGATAGTAGCAGCTGCAACTGGTGACGCCCTCCCAGCTCTGGATTTCACATGGCCCTGCCTGAGACTTTGTGCTGCTGACAGCCTTCTTTTGATCAGAGCCTCAATCCAGTGTCTCATCTCCACTCCTCCACCTTGTCCCTCTCATTATTCCCAAGCAGAAGGCAGAACAGGTGGTATGCTCTGCCTGCTGGTGACACCAGCCCCAGACCCGCAAGCAATCATACAACATACCTGTTGCCTGCACTTCCTCAAGGCTGCTCCCACAAACTGTGCCACAGAGCTCCCAGGACAGCTGCCATTCACTGCTACAACCCACTCCTGGAGTGTCCTGTACTCACCATGCTTGCCTTTACACAGGGAGGGCAAGGAATGCCAGGGTCACAGGAACTCTGGGAGCTAGGGTGAGCCCGCCCCTAGTGGGTGGAAGCAGTTGCCAAGCCTGCCCGTGACCTTGGCAGAGCCCATACCACCAGCTGGGCTCAGGGAGTACAGGTGTGTGGCCAACAGAGGAGAAGGGTCTGTAAGAGGCTGTGTTCCCCACTGCCCAGGTCCTTCTCCACCAGAAAGTCCATCTGACTCCATCCTCCTTGTCAGATCTGCCAATTGCTAGTTTCCAAACCTGTTTTCATTTCCACTGACATATTTTTGGGCTATAATCACTCTAATGTTTCATTTCTAATCATAGTTGATTTTCTAAGTTTCTTTTCTCTTATCAACATCTCACTCAAGTCTGCTGTAGCTAGAAAATGTCCATTCTATTATTACCCTTCTTTGAAATCTGCTGAGACTTATTTTTTGTTGTTGTTCAGAATATGACCAATAATCTCTGTGCTTTTGGAAAAGAATGTGTATTCTGCCTTTTTAAGTGCAGAATTAAATATGTACATAGTAAGACCATTTTGTTTCTACTTTATATATAGGTAATTCTCTTTTTTATTGCATTGCCTTGTTTGGTTTGTTTTAGTTTAGTGTGGTTGATTTAGTTTGAGTTTTGATTTCATTTCTACCAGCTACTGAGGTGTTTAAAATCTCCCACTATGACTATGGTTCTAATTTTGTTTATTCTTTTCCTACAATTTTTTGCTGTAGGTATTTTAAGACTATGACACTAAGTGCTTGAGCAAATAGAACTGTTACAGCTTCTTGGTGGCTGACCATTTTTCTCATATGAAGTGTATCTGTTATTCTGAGTAACATATCTGCTCTGAAGATTTAGCAGGAAGAAAGTATCTTGCTGCTTCACAGAAGAATCACACATTATTGCAGCTGAAGTATCTCAAGTCCAGACCAAGGTCACAGCTCTACAGATGAGAGGGCTAAGACACAGAGAGACAGAACCATTCCATTGTTCCATGAGGACATTTCTGACTTAACCCAAATCCCAGGGGCCATCAAAAGGGAACTTATGCCTGGTGTAGAGTGTTGCTGCATGTCTTTCAGCAACAACAAACTACAAGGGACGCCTCAAAACACCACTCTAACAGCTTGGATGTCCACCTCAGTGGCCCTCTGGACCCTGAGGAGGCATCTGGGGACTGTGGCTGCACTGGGAGAGGAAGTTGGACTTCCTGGTAGTGTGGGCATTGGGGAATAAAACTGGAAGGAGCCACCATTTGCCCTCCAAGAAGTTTGCTCCCAAATTAGTTCAAATGCATTTGAGGAGCTTATAAAGGATTTTGGAGACCAGCAGGGTTTGTGGAAAGGGCATTCTCATATACTGTTGCAGAGTATAAATGAGAGGACTAGAAACAGATGTGTAAACTGAGTAATTCTGTGAACACATTGTCTCTTGAGTTTGCTCCCTATTTGATAGGCCCCTGGGAACCAATGAGGGCATCACAGCAAGCTGCAGTCACAGGGACACTGGGTAAGGGGAGAAACTAAAGTCTATGGTGCCTCAGAAGAGGGGATATCAAATGAACACAAGTGGAGACAGGGAAGAGCAAGTTGGGAGACACCCATAGGAGTACAGTAGGGGTCAAAAATTGCTTTTCTTACTCAATTCATATGTTCATAAATTCATTCATTCAACATAATTTTGAGTAAGACTTTGTTCCAAGCCCTGATGTTAGAACCCTAAATAAAACAGTCCTGTTCTATGGTACTTCCATTTGAGAGGTGCTCTAAAGAAGACCCTGTGTGACCTTATTACTGGTGAGGATCAATGGATGAATGAGATCTTGGAAAGAAGCAAGGTTTAACCCTTGTGCTATTGAGTGTGTGTATAACACTGCCGCTCATTCAACACTAAGAACCACATGAAGTGTCAGGAGAATGATAATAACAACAATAGAAACAGTTTTGGAACACCATTCTAAACTCTGCTTAAATTATCTCATTTAACTAACACAACAACCACATGGATGGGAACTATTTCATATCCATTTTACAGATGGAAAGACCAAGACATATTGAATGCAAGTAACTTGCCAATGGCAACCAACTGGTAAATGGTGGAGCCAGAAGTGAGCCCAGACAGTCTGAGTTTGTTGTCCCAAGAGACTTAAAGTCAGGTGCCAGAGACAGACACCCCAGAAATGATTAAGGAACAATGGCTTTGCATATGGCCAGAGGAGTGGCATCCATATCCATCTGTGTAAAGGGATGGCTAAACAATCAGAAGAAACTTCCAGAGGTACTATGATTTCAACGTGTCTCCAAAAGTTGATGTATTGGAAAGTTAATCCAACACTCAAATGCACATGTTAATGGTATTTAGAGGTGGGGCCTCCAAGTAACCAAGATTAGAAGAGATCATGAGAGTAGGGCTCGAGTTGGCATTAGTGGTTTTATAAGAAAAGGAAGAGAGACCTGAACTACAAGCTTCCTTTCTCACCATGTGATGCCCTCCTCCCTTTGTGGTGCAACAAGAAGGCCCTCACCAGATGCCAGTGCCATGCTCTTAGACTTCCCAGCCTCCAGAATCAAGAGACAAGTAAACTTTATTACTGTTGTTGTTGTTGTTTTAATGCTTGGTATTGAACTCAAGGTCTCACACATACTAAGCACATGTTCTAACATTGAGTTATACTCCAGCCCCTAAACTTCTATTTTTATATTAATTATTCAGTCTCAGGTATTTTGTTATAGCAACAGAAAATAGGCTGATAGGAGAAGCTCATGCTTGAGCAAATACATAGACATTTACAAAGTAAAGAAGGAATGTGTTCATCAGAGAGAGGTCCTGCTGAGCTACAGCAGGTAGGTATGCTGGCCATCTTAGTAGGAGGGGTTCTAAAAGCTCAGGAAGCTAATGATGTGGACCCCTGTGAACCTACATCCCTTCAACAATTGTCCTACTTTGAAAAAGAGAAGAGGCCAAATGCCCTAGGAACGGTGGAAGGGGAGCTCCTGGCTGAGAGGTAAGGTTTTCCTTCATGACCCAGCCATTCCAACTCTTATGGCCCATGTCAAGGTAAAACAACAACTGTGCTTTAAAGGAAATGAGATAACAATTTATTCTGAGCCAAATGTGAGCCACTATGATCCAGTAACAGATTCAGGCTACCCTGAACGACATGTTCCACCATAGAAAAGATAACATGAACTTTTATAATCACAGAATAAAAGAAATTCACAAACCAATACTATTACCAATTACATTGATGGCAGCATCAAGTATGCAGTTACAGCAAGGTGGGGAAGTATCTTCTTAGGTTTGGATGAGGACTAAGCAGAGAGTTAAGAAACCCAATGGCTAAGAACCATAGCATGGATGTTGATAAGAAATGACATCCTAGACTGCTGACATTTAACAGAATGGCTCTGACACACAGCAGGGTGTTGCTGACCTGCAGACCCTGGAACCCACAGAAAATAACAGCCCCCACCCAACTATCCAAGGCCAAAACTCCTCCTGCCTGACATGTGGGAAGAGTTGATGACACCCAGCTCAGTCTCTGAGAATTAATGATACATAACCCTTATCTCCGAAGGCCCCAATAAAAGTTCGAGGTCTTGGAACCCCCCAGCCCAGTGCTACTCCTTGAGTCTCCCACCCTTCTGTGATTGTGTTTACTCTTCTTTACATAAATAAACCTGCCCAACCTTCATATCTGTGCTGCAGTAGCAATCCTTTGTGCTTGACTGCCTGCTGCTTCTCTCTGTCCTAATAAACCTCTGGCTTCTCTTACTTGTTTGTCTTGTAAATTCTTTTACTAACCCACAGCACCAGAAATTCTGACATGTTTTAGATGTTATCTTAGAGCATCCTCAGCTGCAGAGTTGGTGGAGGCTGGAGCTCTGCTAAGCGTAGTAATACATTCTGAGACGTTTACCTAGTAGTCATAGAAATGTTAGATAAGGTACAAAAGTTCAGGTAATTGGCTACTAAAGGGTCTGAGGTAGCCCAAGGTAGTTCTGGACCCCAGCCTACAACATTGCATCTCTCCACATTCACAACTTTCTAGCAGTCACAGGATCTTTAACACAGGTGTGGCTTCTTCAAAGAATGTCAGTTCACATCCTAGACCCACAGAACAAAACCTAGCCAAATCAAAGTCCCAAAGGAAATTGTAGCCACCTTCAAGGGTTCAGGGACCTTCCCTTTTGGAAGCCTGATGACTATGCCTTTCTCATTTTCCATGCTTCAAAGATGTGTGCTAGTGCTCCCAGGAGACGGGCCCCCTGGACAACCCCTGAATAGCTCCCCACCTCCATCCTCTCTGGGCCCAGGAGTCTGTATCACTTCTACTTGATTGGAGGAAGCATCATTTATGGTACATGAAGATGAGGATTCCAAACCAAGTTGGAATCAGTTCTCAAGAAGATGCATCCACCTGATCAATGCGAACCATTAAGAAGCATCCTCAACACAGGAATATCTCCTGCAAGCAGAGTACGTACAAATGCACTGGGGTTGAAGGCCGTGTGAGAACTTTAAAAACCAATTAGTTGAGCACCCTCTGTATATCCATCTATGTGCATGACAGAAAACCCCAGCCAGAAAAGAAACTCAAAGCTTATGGCTTTCAAAAACATTTGGTAAGTTCATTTAACATTGAGTTTTAAGTATGATGCTGAAGGTTGAATGGGACATTTTCTGACAGGTGAATATTATCCTCCCTTCCATCTTAAATCATAACATCTTAACCAAGTCTCTGTGGGATATGGAAAGCTAAGAAGAACCATTTTTTGTAAGATGAATGTGCTTGCACTTGCTGCAATAGCACATCCATGAATGAATGTCTCTTAGCAGTAAAGCCACTGGTGGGGACAGAACAGAGACATAATTGCAAGATTGGATAGGACTTAGTGGCTGATATTGGAGCTTCCAAAAGACAGACTATAGGAGCCCAGAGAGGGAGATGGGAGAGGAGAGAAGACAATTAGCCCTTTTTGAGCTTGAGCACTTTCCATTCACAGTTGGACTTTTAAAGAAATTTGTAGAAACCAATTATACATACAAGATCAGATCTCAAAATAAGGACCTGGAAAGAAGGTAAATATATGGGGGTCACCTCTGTAGAAACATTGAACATAGACAAATTAAGAGTAACTGAATGTGTAGAAAACAGTTTCTAAAGTTACAGGCAAAATCTCCTGCAAATCTTACTGAATGTTAAGACAGAATATTGATCTAGATAGGTTTCAAGGTGAGCTGCCCAAGAAGAATGCAATGTTTTTAAGAGAGGTGGAGAAGATACCTAAATTTTCACCAATGCTAAGGAACTAAAATGGTCAGGACTTGGAGTACAGAACAGGGCAGTTTTGCCCTCTTGCTTTACATTATGGCTTAGATATGAAACGTCCCCCAAAACTCATGTGTCAAAGGCTTGATCTCCAAGACAATGTTCAGAGCTGGGGTTGGGTAAGTGACTGGATCATGAGGACTCACTCTGACCTAATCAATGGGTTAATTCATTGATGGATTCATAATTTGATGGCACTCTTGGGAGATGGTAGGAACTGGGAGTTGGGCCTGGTTGGAGGAAGAAGGCCTCTAGGGATATACCTTGCCCTGATCCCTGTCCCTCTCTGCTTCCTAGGCCATGGAGTGAGCAGCTTTGCTATACCACAGCTCTCCACCATGATATTCAGCCTCATCTTAGGCCCAAAACAATGGGGCCAAGTGACCATGGACTGAAACCTCTGAAACCCTGAACCAAAACAAACTTTTCCTCCTCTTCAGTTATTTTCTTGAGCATTTTGTCACAGAAACAAAAAGCTGACTCACATACCATGTGTCCTGGGAATGGGGAGCTGAGACATGTTTGAGTTGACCATGGTGTCTTCTGAGGTCAGAAATAAAAGTGCCGGAGCTGCCCAGAAATGTGCACATCTAGCAGGCCATTATGATTAATCCTCAGGCAAGCCCTGAAAAGAGGCAAGAGAGTGTGATAAATATGTCTACATCATGAATGCCCTAAACCAAACAACAGAAAGCAAAATTTCATGAATCTTGTTCCAACCATTTCCTATATCATAATCATTACTATGTCTCTGATTCTGCTTCAGTTAATGGAAGTATGTGAAAAAATTAAGTGACAAATACATACAAGAGCTTATTTTGGTCTATTAAAAAAGTTAGGGTAGCAATACAGGACTGGAATAGTAATAGCATAAGGTACCAGGCTTCTGTCTTTCTTCTGTCCCATACTAGGAGCTAGCTTCTATTCTCAGGTTATTTAATATCACAAAACAGTTGCTGTAGCTCCAGGCATCATGTGCTGATTCTCTGTAACAGTTAAGGCAAAACTGACTCCAGCTGAATCAGCTCTTTACAGGGTAAATACATTTTAATTCTCAAACAATCAGTTTGTTTATTTCTTGGTCATATGCCCACATGCAGCTGCAAGGGAAGGCTGGGAAATGGAGTCTTTACTGTATTTGATACAGTTCTGTTGCTGAAGAAGAGAATAAGCAGTCTCTGCTATTGATCCTTATTTATTTGCCAGAGCACCCCACCAAAAAGAGCTTATAGTGCCTGAGTGTGTGCCACATGGAGCAGCTAGGCAGCACCAAGCCAGCTATACCAGGTCCAACTGACAGCCACTTCTCACCTTTGTCCACTTTGCCAATGTGCCCAGGCAAATTAAGGAGAGCCTGAAGCAGATAGGAGGCCCAAACACAGCCCTTCCACACTCTTACCAGCTACAATGACCCCATGCCCCTCACCAACTTCCCCTGGGCTCTAAAGAACAATCCTTGAAGTTAAACAGTAGGATGATGGGCCCTGACTCCCTTTCTTGGTCTTTCCCTGCTTTGTGGAGAGCACAGTATGAGAAGCCTATGAGAATTTGACATAAGCATAGCTGTGCCCAGTGATCTGCAGGCTGAGTTGGCACAGCCCCAGCCACAGAAGGGAGCAAGCACAGCTATGCCCAATAATCTGTAAGCTGAGTTCACATGGCCTCAGCCACAGAAGAGTGCAAAGACAAAATGCAGCACAGCTGTTTTTCCTAAGATGTTTAGATTCAGAGATTAGCAATCACAGATTCCTCCTATTCCCAAGAATACCCTGTCCCAAGAACTGTTGCTCCACCTTGTTTGCCACTGTACATAATAAATGCACTCGAGGGGGACAGGGCTGTTGTGTGTCTCCATCCAAGTGCCAAGCCCCCCTAACCCCAGCTTTTTGCATGTTTGTCTTTTGTCTTTTGTCCTTTCTGCATCTCCATTCACCCCCAGTTAGGCTCATAGGACAAGCTTGCATGGATCGTGAGAGGTGGTGCCTGAACAGGGACCTAACTATGGGGGAACTTGAAGCCTAAGATGAAGAGGCACTCTCTGAGAACCATGAGAATAATAAGAAACAAGTAAGATGTAATAGAAAAGAAGTAAGGTGGCAGAATTCCAAGATGGTGGCTAGAGGGAGGAAGCAGAAAGCGTGCCTCCTATAGTGAAATCTTGGAGTGATGCTGGAGACACACCTTGTAAGCAAGGCCACCAAGAAGAGGCAAAATTTTGCCCCTCCACACCTCCAGCCAGCACAAAGAATCTCCACTTCACGTTAAACAGAGAGACCAGGAGGGCCCCCGGGCCACCAGTCGCCTGTGCCCAGACGGCTTGGGAAGATGCAGACAAGGTGAGCTTAGCGGTATGCGGTACTCCCACAGACAACCCTGGGCCAGAGCAGCATAGCCCCCTGGACAGACTGACCTCCACCTGGAGAAAAAAGAGAAATTGAGTAATAAGCAATAAGAACAATAAAGACACATTGCAAAGAGGGTGGGGCACCCTGAGTGCCGAAGAGTGGGAGAGGGGAATCCTTCCCGGAACTGTAAATAAACAAGTTGGGCCTAGCCAGAGAGGCTCCAGTGGGAGCGGGGGTGGGGGTGGGGGGAGGGGGGGGGCGTGCCCAGCAACCAGGAGCAGGAAAGCTTCTGAGAGTGGCGGAGGGAGGAAAACTCCACAGGAGAGCAGGGTAGACCCACTTCCCACGTGAGCTGTAAACAAACATGGCAGCTGGCAGGAGCAGCAGCACACACCCAGCAATCAGGAGTGGGAAAGCTTGTAAAAGCAGTGGTGGGAGAAAAACTCCACAGGAAAGGGGGGGAAGACCCACTTCCCACGTGAACTGTAAACAAACATGCAGGCCAGAGAAAGCGGATGAAGTGTCACCTCCCCCAGTGTGCTTGAAAAGGGGAAAGCTTGTAGCAGGTACACACAATCAAACCTTCAAACAACTAAGACAACTAAATGACATACCTATCAGTACTAACACTTAATGTTAATGGACTTAATTCACCCATCAAAAGGCACTGCTTGACGAAATGGATTAAAAAGGAAGATCCAAAAATTTGTTGCTTACAGGAGACCCAGCTCACGGACAGAAATAAGCATAGGCTTAGGATGAAAGGCTGGAAGAAGATTTACCAAGCCAATGGCCCCTGAAAACAGGCAGGAGTAGCAATACTTATCTCTGACAAGGTAGACTTTAAACCTACATTGATCAAAGGAGATAAAGAAGGACATTCCATACTAATAAAAGGGGAAATAGACCAAAAGGAAATAATAATCATCAACCTGTATGCACCCAGTTTCATCAAACATACCCTGAAAGACCTAAAAGCATATATTAACTCCAACACAGTGGTTGTGGGAGACTTTAACACCCCATTATCATCAATAGGTCATCCAAACAAAAAAATCAATAAAGAAATCCAAGATCTAAAATATACAATAGATCAAATGGACCTAGTTGTTGTCTACAGAACATTTCATCCAACTTCTACACAATATACATTCTTCTCAGCAGCCCATGGAACCTTCTTCAAAATAGATCATATCCTAGGGCACAAAGCAAGTCTCAGCAAATATGAGAAATAGAAATTATACCATGCATACAATCTGATCACAATGCAGTAAAAGTAGAACTCAATAACATAAGTAAAGACAAAAAACAAGCAAACAGGTGGAAACTAAATAACTCATTACTTAATGAACAAAGGATCATTGATGAAATAAAAGAGGAAATTAAAAAGTTCCTGAAAGTCAATGAAAATGAAAACCACAACCTACCGGAACCTATGGGACAGAGCAAAGGCAGTCCTGAGAGGAAAGTTTATAGCCATGAGTGCATATATTAAAAAGACTGAAAGATCCCAAATCAATGACCTAATGATACATCTCAAACTCCTAGAAAAACAGGAACAAGCAAATCCCAAAACAAATAGAGGAGAGAAATAATAAAAATAAGAGCTGAAATCAATGAAACCAAAAAAACCATAGAAAGAATTAATGAAACAAAAAGTTGGTTCTTTGAAAAAATGAACAAGGTCGATAGACCCCTGGCAAACCTGACTAAAATGAGGAAAGAAAAGACCCAAATTGGTAGAATCAGGAATGCGAAAGGGGAGATAACAACAAACACCATGGAAGTCCAGGAAATCATCAGAGACTACTTTGAGAACCTGTATTCAAATAAATTCTAAAATCTTAAAGAAATGGACAGATTTCTAGATACATATGATCATCCAAAACTGAACCAAGAGGAGTTTAATCACCTGAATAGATCTATAACACAAAATGAAATTGAAGCAGCAATCAAGACTCTCCCGAAAAAGAAAAGTCCAGGACCTGATGGATTCTCTGCTGAATTCTATCAGACCTTTAAAGAAGAACTGATACCAACCCTCCTTAAACTGTTCCATGAAATAGAAAGGGAAGGAAAACTGGCAAACACCTTTTACGAAGCCAGTATTACTCTTATCCCAAAACCAGGCAAAGACACCTCCAAAAAGGAGAACTATAGGCCAATCTCCTTAATGAACATTGATGCAAAAATCCTCAACAAAATAATGGCAAACTGAATTCAACAACACATCAAAAAGATCATTCACCACGACCAAGTAGGCTTCATCCCAGGAATGCAGGGGTGGTTCAACATATGAAAATCAATAAACATAATAAACCACATTAACAGAAGCAAAGACAAATCCACTTGATCATCTCAATAGATACAGAAAAAGGCAGTGATAAGATCCAACACCATTTCATGATAAAAGCTCTAAGAAAACTAGGAATAGAAGGAAAGTACCTCAACATTATAAAAGCTATATATGACAAACCTACAGCCAACATTATACTTAATGGACAAAAACTGAAACCATTCCCTCTAAAATCAGGAACCAGGCAAGGATGCCCACTATCTCCACTCCTATTCAACATAGTACTGGAATTCCTAGCCAGAGCAATTAGGCAAGAAGAAGGAATAAAAGGAATACAAATAGGTAAAGAAACTGTCAAAATATCCCTATTTGCAGACAACATGATCCTATACCTTAAAGACCCAAAAAACTCTACTCAGAAGCTTCTAGACATCATCAGTTGCTATAGCAAGGTAGCAGGATATAAAATCAACATAGAAAAATCATTAGCATTTCTATACACTAATAATGAGCAAACTGAAAAAGAATGTATGAAAACAATTCCATTTACAATAGCCTCAAAAAAAATCAAATACCTACGTGTAAACCTAACAAAAGATGTGAATGATCTCTACAAGGAAAACTATACACTTCTGAAGAAAGAGATTGAGGAAGACTATAGAAAGTGGAGAGATCTCCCATGCTCATGGATTGGTAGAATCAACATAGTAAAAATGTCCATACTCCCAAAAGTAATCTACATGTTTAATGCAAGTCCCATCAAAATTCCAATGACATTCATTAAAGAGATTGAAAAATCTACTGTGAAATGTATATGGAAACACAAGAGGCCACAAATAGCCAAGGCAATACTCAGTCAAAAGAACAATGCTGGAGGTATCACGATACCTGACTTCAAACTATATTACAAAGCAATAACGATAAAAACAGCATGGTATTGGCACAAAAGCAGACATGAAAACCAGTGGAACAGAATAGAGGACCCAGATATGAAGCCACACAACTATAACCAACTTGTCTTTGACAAAGGAGCTAAAAATATATGATGGAGAAATGGCAGCCTCTGCAACAAAAACTGCTGGGAAAACTGGTTAGCAGTCTGCAAAAAACTGAAACTAGATCCATGTATATCACCCTATACCAAGATTAACTCAAAATGGATCAAGGATCTTAATATCAGACCACAAACTCTAAAGTTGATACAGGAAAGAGCAGAAAATACACTGGAGTTAGTAGGTATAGGTAAGAACTTTCTCAATGGAACCCCAGCAGCACAGCAACTAAGAGATAGCATAGATAAATGGGACCTCATAAAACTAAAAAGCTTCTGTTCAGCAAAAAAAATGGTCTCTAAACTGAAGAGAACACCCACAGAGTGGGAGAAAATATTTGCCAGCTACACATCAGACAAAGGACTGATAACCAGAATACATAGGGAACTTAAAAAACTAAATTCTTCCAAAACTAATGAACCAATAAAGAAATGGACAAATGAACTAAACAGAACTTTCTCAAAAGAAGAAATTCAAATGGCCAGAAAACACATGAAAAAATGCTCACCATCTCTAGCAATAAAGGAAATGCAAATTAAAACCACACTAAGATTCCACCTCACCCCTGTTAGAATAGCCATCATTAGCAACACCACTAACAACAGGTGTTGGCGAGGATACGGGGAAAAAAGAACCCTCTTACACTGTTGATGGGAATGTAAACTAGTACAACCACTCTGGAAAATAACTTGGAGGCTACTTAAAAAGCTAAACATTGATCTACCATTTGATCCAGCAATACCACTCTTGAGGATATACCCAAAAGACTGTGACACAGGTTACTCCAGAGGCACCTGCACATCCATGTTTATTGTGGCACTATTCACAATAGCCAAGTTATGGCCCCACCACTGATGAATGGATTAAGAAAATGTGGTATCTATACACAATGGAATTTTATGAAGCCATGAAGAAGAACAAAATGTTATCATTCGCTGGTAAATGGATGGAATTGGAGAACATCATTCTGAGTGAGGTTAGCCTGGCCCAAAAGACCAAAAATTATATGTTCTCCCTCATATGCGGACATTAGATGAAGGGCAAACACAGCAAGGGGATTGGACTTTGAGCACATGATAAAAACAGGAGCACACAAGGGAGGGGTGAGGATAGGTAAGACACCTAAAAAATTAGCTAGCATTTGTTGCCCTTAACGCAGAGAAACTAAAGCAGATATCTTAAAAGCAACTGAGGCCAATAGGAAAAGGGGACCAGGAACTAGAGAAAAGGTGAGATCAAAAAGAATTAACCTAGAAGGTAACACAAATGCACAGGAAATTAATGTGAGTCAACTCCCTGTATAGCTATCCTTATCTCAACTAGCAAAAACCCTTGTTCCTTCCTATTATTGCTTATACTCTCTCTTCAACAAAATTAGAGATAAGGGCAAAATAGTTTCTGCTGGGTAGCGAGGGGGTGGGGGAGAGGGAGGGGGCGGAGTGGGTGGTAACGGAGGGGGTGGGGGCAGGGGGGAGAAATGACCCAAGCGTTGTATGCACATATGAATAATAAAACAATAGAAAAAAAAACAAAAGAAGTAAGGTGAGAGGGAGAGTGAATTGAATATAGTCAGTCATGAAAACATTGGGTCAGTATGAGTCTAAGGACTGAGAGCTCCATATACAGGCTTTAAAAGCTATGCTAAAGATTAAAGGAAGCAGAGTCAGGTCACTTTGGCTTATGTAGTTTTTAGATTTTGTGCAAGATACTTGCCCATGGTTCCCTGAGGAGGGCACTGTATATTTAGAAACACGGAACAAGGTAGGAGAAGGGCTGAGAGCACAATATACAGCTGAGGGGCCAGAATCCATGCCCATTTTTACTTTTGGTCGTGGTCTAAGATTAGAGATTGTTTGGAGCCTACTCCCTCATGTAAACAAAGATTTTCCTCCTCAGTATTCAAACTAGGATGTGGGGCTCACCCCTTAAAACCAGTAATCCAGGACTGTAAGAGGCAGTATCCCTTAAAGAAACAAAATGCTGCAGGTGGCTGAGCCACTGAATGTCAGCCCCACCTTATGAGGACAAATTTTCACATAAAATTAAAATTCGGTCCAAAGATGATTCTGATTCTGATTCAGTGTCAGATGAGGGGGGTCAGGAGGATGCTCTGGCCCATCAAGTACTGGGAACCAGAGACTTCCTGCTCTTGCTAAGAATCCCCTACAGGCTGCTTTGCAGGCAGCTCATAGTCAAGGAGAAGGTACAGCTGGTTTTAGGTTTTACCCTGTGCTTGAGAGACCAGACCCTAACAACACTGGCATGCAGATTTTATGAAAAGATCCCATTTAAAACTCTAAAGAAGGTAAAACAAGCCTGTACAATGTATGGCTGTACAGCACCATTTACACTGGGGCTATTACAAAGTGTGGTAGGAGATATTGCTATGCCTCCAGACAACTAGACAAGGCTGGATAAAGCCTGCCTCTCTCCAGCTGATTACTTGCTGTGGAAAACAGGTTTTATAGAGTTATGTTAGAAGCAGGCAAACTGTAATTTGACCCATGGAGTGCATATCACTGCATATATGTTCATGGGAAGAGGATCTTTTGAAGGCATAGATAATCAATTACAGTATCCCCCTCAAGCTTATGAGCAGATTGCTATTGCAGGAACAGGGCATGGTGAGAACTAACCATGAAAGGAGAAAATACTTTGGAATTAACTACCATTCTCCAAAGTCCCAATGAGCCATATCAAGAGTTTGTGGCATGCCTGCTGCAAAATGTAGGCAGGACAGTGGCAGATGCCGAAGCTGGAAACATACTGGTAAAACAGCTGGCTTTTGAGAATGCTAACAAGGCTTGTAAGACAGCCCTTCAGCCATATAGAAAAAGGGCTACTCTTTAGGAAATGATTAGAATTTGTGCAGTTATCAGGCCAGGTCACATCCTGGGTACAGCTTTAGCTGCTGCCTTAAAGAAGTGTTCTGCCCTGGGGGATGAAAAAAGGAACATGTTTTTCCTGTGGAAAAGAGGAACATTTGCTAGGGAGTGTTGGAATAAGTCCTGACTACAGGTAGGTATCTCGGGGCCTGTCACCGGAACACCGCCTGGTGCCGATGGGCCCAGGGCTCGACCCCCTGGGATATGTCCCTGGTGTTAGAGGGGAAAACATTGGGCAAATGAATATCACTCCAAAACAGATAAAGATGGGCAGCCTCTTGTAGGACAGGGAAACTTCCAACAGGGCCAGCCCTGGCCCTGTCAAACAGTGGGGGCAATTACTATGCAGGGTCCTCACCAATACCCACTACTGAAAACCTTTTTCACAACACCCCAGGAATCACAGGATTGGACCTCAGTCCTACCTCCTGATTTGGGAGTGAAAGTTATCCCTACATGGGTTTATGACCCTCTGCCCCAGGGCACAGTGGGTTTAATATTAGGAAAACATAGCACAACCCTAAGGGGATTACAGGTTTATCCAGGTGTGATTGATTAAGATTATACTGAGGAAATTAAGACAAGGATAATGGCCCAGGCAGCAGGTACCTTTGTACCAGTATCCCTGGAGTTAAAAATAGCTCAACTGGTTATTTTCCCAAATGTGAAGAAAGGCAAGGTGTGAACTCACACTCTGTGGAGAGATGGAGGATTTGGTTCCTCTGATCATGCCTACTAGGTACAACAAGTAACAAAAGATAGGCTGGAAATGACTTTGTTCTTAAATGAAAAATGGTTTTGGAGACTTTTGGATCTGGTGCTGATGTCTCTGTAATTGCTGTTAGACACTGGCCAAAAAGTTGGCCTTGCCAACCCTCTGCTGCCAATCTGCAGGGGTAGAGGCCGCTTATGACCCCCTCCAGAGTGCTCAGCAGATTCATTGGAGGGATGAAGAGGAACACTCAGGTGCAGCGAGTTTTCTCAAAGTCTGTTCCTACTGAACCTAACTGGGGGTAACTGGAGATGCAGAAAGGACAAACAATAGAAGACAGACATGCATAAAGTTGGGGCCAGGTGTGCTGGGTGGTCAGATGGAGACTCACAACAGCCTCATTGGTTCTTTTCTCTTATTCTTTAATAACTTGCTTCTAAAGTCTTTTCTTCTTTTCTATTTTTTAAAGTCTCTTTCCTTTGACTTGCTCTGTTCCATGTTTTCTTTAATCTCTCTTAAAGTCTTGGCCCTCAGACTTGCACTGTCCCATGTTCCCTTTTAAAGTCTCAGTCCTCAGACTTGCACTGTCCCTTGTTCTCTCTTTAGCTTTCTTAAAATCTCAGTGCTCAGACTTGCCCTGTCCTATGTTTCCTCTAATCTCTAGCATAACTCAGCAGCAGCAGCATCACGAGGAGCCCACCAATCCAAACATCCTCCAATCCAATCCCATCAATCCTTCAATCCAGTCCTCCTTCAGTGAGTCTTTTATATCCAGTTGTAAACAAGGAGTTGGAGCAACAGTTCTTGGGGTGAGGCGTGACATTGTAACAAGAGAAACCTGCTCTCTACTTCTCTGAATGTAAACAACTTAGGAAAAACAGCTATGCTGCATTTTGCCTCCTGATCTCTCCTGCAGCTGGGGCCGTGCCAAACTCAGCCTGTACATCATTGAGCACAACTGTGCTTATGTCAAGTTCTCATAGGCTTCTCATGATCTGCTCCCCACACTCAGAGCTTTTTGCTCCTTATGTCTTAGACAATCTTCCTGTCAATCTGTGGAGAAGAGCTGTATTAGATTGTATGGGAGCTATACTCTACAGTCCTAATAGCATGGTCTCTCACCAAATGTTTCAACAAGGGTATAATCCCCTTAGGGGATTGGGAAAATATCAACAAGGTAGGTTACATCCTGTACAGCCTTTAGAGAATCTAGAAAGGACAGAGCTAGGATATCAGGCTGCACAACATTTTCAGTAGGGGCTCTGGTCCAACAAATTAAACACTCACCTTTCAAACATGCAGCCAGATCACTCTCAACAGATCCAGTCTGGGTGGACCAGTGGCCTTTGACAGGAGAGAAATTGGCTGGAGCCACAGCTCTGGTGGAGGAACAATTAAAGGCAGGGCATATTGTGCCTACCCATAGCCTTTGGAATACTCCAATTTTTCTGATTCGAAAAAAGTCAGGAAGATGAGGCTCTTACAGGATTTAAGAGTGGTCAACAGAGTAATGCAGCCAATGGGAGTACTCCAACCTGGCCTCCCCTCACCCACAGCTATTCCATTAGACTATTGTCTCTGCATTCTTGATCATAAAGTTTTGTTTTGTTTTGTTTTTTTACCATTCCTCTCCATTCAAAAGACAGAGAAAAATTTGCTTTCACTTTATCATCACCAAATCATCAGGGCCCTGGGCACGGATTTCATTGTTTGTGCTGCCCCAAGGCATGGCTAACAGTCCCACTATGTGTCAGGAATTTGTTGCTGCAGCAATGGAACCTACACACCATAAGTATCCAAAAGCTTATGTCCTTCCTTATATGAATGCTATTCTGATAAGTCATCCCAGTGAGTCTATATTTCTACTAATCTTGGTGTGAACCCACCTTTATCCTTGTTTTGTCAGCCACTTGAGCTCACATTCTAATCTCCCTGGCCCACTCACTGACAGTAATGCCTGGGCAAATAACCTAGTCTCTGGGCTCACCTTGGACTTGCCCATGCAAACTGCTGCACCTGTAGAAGCTGCCCAACTGTCATGCTTTGTACCATCAAAATGCTTCAGCCTTCTGTAGGCAATTTCACTTTACCAGGGAGCAGGCTCAACAAATCATTAAATCATGTCAGCAGTGTGTCACATGTTTGTCACAAGTGCCTAAGGGAGTTAACCCCTGGGGCCTTCAGCCTGGAATCTTGTGGCAGATGGATGTCACTTGTGTTCCCTCCTTTGGCTGGCAGTGTTATGCTCATGTGTCAGAGGACACTTATTCAGGTTATAGCTATGCCTGTGCACATGCTGATGAGGCCACTAAGCATGTCATCACTCATTATTTGATTGCCTTTACCACCATGGGTAAACCCCCACAGCTCAAGACCTACAATGACCCTGCATATATTTCAACTGCTTTTCAGCAGTTCTATGAGGCCTATCAGATACATCACAACACTGGTATTCCTTATTATCATCAAGGGCAGGCCATAGTGGAACACGCACATGCCACTCTCAAAATGCAACTTAAAAAATTAAAAGGGGGCGATGAGGTACTTCCCTCAGCTAACCAATTGCATAAAGCTTTATATACCCTTATTTTTTGAACTGCCCAGACAGGGTTTAACACCCGCTGAAAGGCATTGGCAACCACAGGAGCTGACTGTCAGGCCTCAGTTTCTTTGGAAAAATGTGTTGACTGGCAAATGGCACAGTCCTAGTCCTGTCCTGATGTGGGGTCGAGAGCATGCTTGTGTTTTTCCTGAAGATTCAGAACACCTAGTGTGGGTACCATTGTGATTTGTCAAGTCTCATGGATGGACCCCTCCCCCCCCACCCTGTCCCAAAGACGAGGAGGCTGAGACTGGAAAACTTGACCTGGAACATGGAACCACTGACACTGACTCCTCTGCCAACCAGAGGGTGGCCAAGAAAATGGCCGCTAGCGAGATAGATGAGGAACAGTGAACCACCCACCTGGGGTCAAATGAAGAAGCTAATGGACATTGGACATGACAATGATGGTAACCAGTAATCTGGGAATGGTTGGGAATCTAGCAGCCACATTGCTGGCAGCATTGGTCAAAATTATGATACAGGTGGGTGTTGTCCAGGGTGATGCACACTGGACTTTCATGCCTAACCCACCAATGGTGCATCCTATCACTTGGTAGAGCCACCTTGTGTCTATCTTTACTGATGATACAGAGCACGTGGGAGGTCATTCCTCAGGACATTTGGTGCCTCAATACAGTGACAATAACTTTACAGGTAAAGGTCATCTTATGGGCACATGGGAATGAAGCAAATGATATTGTAGACTTGTGGCAATTAATGCAACAAATATTGGCCATACAAAAGGCTTATGATAATGTTGTTTCTCCAGCTAATATTGCAAAAACTATACTGGCTTAATTCAAGGGTTTCAGTCCATTTAACTTGCTAAATCACTCCTTCTAGTATTTGGCAAGAACAGGTGTGTTATTGTTTATCTGTTTTATTGTTCTTTCAGTCAGATGCCACATGGTGCAAAGACAACTCCTTGGATTGGGGGACAGGCCTCATCAGGAGCATTTAAGAAATAAAAAAGAGGGAGATGTAGAGAGCAGAGTGTGAGAAGCCTATGAGAACTTGACATAAGCACAGCTATGCCCAGTGATCTGCAGGCTGAGTTGGCACAGCCCCAGCCATAAAAGAGAGCAAGCACAATAATCTGGAGGCTGAATTGGCACAGCTCCAGCCACAGAAGAGGGTGAGGGCAAAATGCAACACAGCTGTTTTTCCTAAGATGTTTCTGTTCAGAGAGTGGTGATCACAGGTTCCTCCTTTTCCCAAGGATTACAGTGTCACACCCACCCCCAGAACTGTTGGTCCACCTCCTTGTGTGCCACTGTATGTGATAAACTTGCTGGAGCTGCAGGGAGCTGTTGTGTGTCTCCATCCAAGTGCCCAGCCCACCTGACCCCAGCTTTTTGCATGTTTGTCATCTTCTTTTGTCCTTTCTGCATCTTCATTCACCCCCAGTTATATTCATAGGACAAACTCACGCGGTTGTGAGACTGCTTTGTGATGGCTCTTCCTTGGGAAGAAATGTGAACAGATCACTCCTAAAGTGATTTCAAGGAGATGTGGGGTAAGTTGGGTACAAATGTCACATCCCTTCCACCAGGCAGGCGCCCACCATGGGAGGAGACAACTTTTGATGATAACTCTGCTCTCATTTGTTCTGTTTTTCTTTTTGGCAGTACTAGGATTTGACTTAGGACTCACACTCGGTAGGCAAACACTCTACCACTTGAGCCACATTCCCAGCCTTTTTTTTAGTCAATTTTCTGATAAGGTCTTGAGTTTTTGTTCAGGCTAGCCTAGACCACAATCTTCCTACCTGTGCCTCCCACAGCTAGGACCACAGGCATGTACCACCATGCTTGGCTTCTTGGTTGGGATGGGGATCTCAATAACTTTTTGCCCACGCTGGCCTTGAACCTCAATCCTCTTCATCTCTGCCTCCCACGTGGCTGGAATTATATATGTGAGCCATCAAGATGGGCTTTTCTTTGGTTTTTGTTCTTTGTTTTGGCATCACTGGGGTTTGAACTCAGGACTTCACACTTGCTAAGTGGGCATTCTTACCACTTGAGCCACTCAGCCAGCCCCAAATTACATTTTTTTTTGGCAGCACTGGGATTTGGACTCAGGGACTCACACTTGTTAGGCTTGCTAGGCTCCACCAGCCCTTCTCCTTTGTCCCCTGTGACAGTGGGTATGGGATAGCACAGTTTCCCTGTGTATCATGTAATTTGTGTACCTGTGTGGGCATGTATGTGTAGGTCTGGGTCAGTAGGAGCATGGGTGTGTACTTGGGGCAGGGGTATAGATGTAAATTTGTACATGTGTACCTGTTCTGTGTCAGTATGAGCATGGGTGTGCACCCTGGGCAGCGACACAGATATGTGTCTTCGTGTGTAGACATGTGTGTAGGTATGTGTGTAAGGATGAGCACTGTGCAGGTACATGTCCTGTGGGTAGGTGTCTCTGTTTCAGTATGGGCTTGGGTGTGCACATTGGACTGGGGCATAGGTGCATGTATGTGTGGGGGACATGCTTATGAGTAGGTGTGTTTCTGTGTTCTGGTGACAGTGTGGAAATGTGGCTGGGTACAGGCAGCTGTAAAGAAAACTGGGTGGGAGTGTCAGATGAGCCCCTGCCTCCATGTTACTGGTCTCCCATGGGGCCACTCCAAATTCAATTGATCATTTAGGGAAACTCTTGACCCATCCCTCACAGGGTTCTGCTCACTGTGCTCACCTCTACTCTCCTTTGGGTTCCCTGGGAGCCTTCACTACATGTCTCTTCATGGCATGCTTCAGAAAAACACACCAAAAGGCCTTCTAGTCATTATCCTAACAGCCCATAGAGCAGGCACCAACACAGCTGTGCCAGCTTCACTCATGGCTCTTCCTCCTATCCTTGGGCATGGAGCTTGGATTCCCATGGGATCTGATCTTGCTGAGACTGAGTCTTCAGACAGAAAGGTCTGCATGTGCTGCCTCAGGAAACCTCACGTCTTTCCTCCTCTGCCCTCCAAAACATGGATTTGGTGACACTCTGGTGTCACCAGCTTCCAAAGTGAGGCTCTCTGGCTTTGCATTTTTCTACCTGGTCCCCCTGTTCCTTTATCATATTGTCTGGAATAAGTGTCCAGGATCCAGGCCAGGGAGAGGGCTTCCCAGGAAGCCTTCTCTTCTTCATGGAACTTCCTACTTCCCATGACCCACCTGGCCATGCTCTGCTTTCTGGGATCCAATGTCCCTACATCTCCATCACTTCCTATCCCCCAGACCTCCTATGGCCCCTGCTCAAGTGAGCTCAGTGGCCAGGCTTTCACCAAGACAGTGTTGCTGGGGCCACAGAGGGTATATGTCCTGAAGGAGAAGCCACAACAGAGAAGTGTGTGTGTTATGCAAAAAGAATGGAAGAAGGTGGGAGTGAGGTCGCTGATCATTGCAGTGTCCCCACAGCAGGAAGGAGGAGGAGGAAGAGAGCAGTGGGTGTCACACAGTCTGCTCTTAAATCTGCCCGGGGTCATTGTGATCCTACTGAGAGGGCAAGGAGCACATGCTTCCTGTTCTTTTCCAACTGAGGAACAATGGGCAGACATTGGCAGGCCCCACATCTCCTGTTGGCCATTCTGGTGGCTTTGGTGTCTTTCACCTACCAAGCAAGGAGGAAAACCTTTATAAGAGTCCAAGAGGAAAATGCAGTAGAAACCCAAGTGAAGGACACCTTGCAGTATGCCACCAACATGTACAATAAGGACAGCGATGACAAGTACAACTTCCGGATTCTACGCATCCTGAAAATTGAGAAGCAGGTCAGTGGGTGGCTTCTCTCCTCTCTCCTCACCACACCTCTGCATCCAGAGACCACTGGTGCTCCAGAGAAAGTCCCACTCCACTGAAAGCTAACTTCCCGCAGAGCAGGAATTTTAGAAGAAATACACATTTCACTAGATTGAATGAAGTTGTCCTTACATGATCCCAAGATCTGGAGTGGCAAATTACATGTCAAAGGCCAAGACCACCTGCTGCCTAGTTTTATAAGCAATGCTTTGGGGCCCAGAGACTGCATCTGTGCTGCCAAGTTGAGATTTTGCAGCACAGACTGTGTGGCTCACAGAACCTAAGATGTTTACTCTCTAGCCCTGTGCAGGAAAAGCTTACAAACCTCTCCCTGGAACCCTTAGCCTTTTTTGGGTGAGTCAAGGTGTAGCTTGGCCCATGGCCAAAAATGGCATTTCTGGTTATTTTGGTGAATTCTCTGAGAATGACACAATGAGGCACAGTGTGAGGGACTTTTCAAATGTAGAAGCTACAGTGAAGAGGGAAGATGTCACTCTACATCTCTTTGCCTCTTACCATTCACAGGTGACTGATCACATGGAGTACCACATCACCGTGGAGATGCAGAGGACCATCTGCCTGAAGTCAGAGAGCAGCAACTGTGCAATTCAGAAAGGCGAGCTCCGCAAGGTACATTCACGTGGAGAAAACTCATTTTTAGTGGGTTTTTCTATGCTTTTAGGATGAAGTGGAGCAGAATTATTTGGGATTTATTCAAGCTTGATTGAAAAGAATGCATGGACAAGGACTCCTCTTTCAGAGAGAAAAGGTGCAGGTAGGAAGGGCTCAGTCATTCTCTTTGGTTGCTGGAAGGATTATGAGGAGGACTAAGGGGTTCAGAGGGAGGAGTGGAGTGACTGAGCTGCAGCAGGGAGGGAAGCAGTCAATTATTTTAGCAAGAGATGAGAATACAACATTGGAAATAATTCAACTCATCATAGGGCCAAGTAAAGGAAGAAATGAAATTTTTAAAACTGATGAGTAAAAAATGAAAAGGGGAAAACAGAGTTAGTAGTTCCCATCATGAATATGGACTGGGCACTCTATTTCTACTCTCCAAATCTGAAAACAGAAGGACATTTTTTGGAATGATCCCAGCAATATTACTGTGGAATGATCCCAGCAATATTACTGTCAAGTGACTGGAGCCAAATAACAAACTAGCTCTGGATAGAGGGCTGACAAGGTGTTGTCATTTACCCCATCCTCATATTTTATGTCCTCTTTCTTCTCCCTTACATGTAAATTTCATGTTGCATTTTAGCCTTCTTAAATATTAGCTTTGGGTGTTTTGTTGTTTTATTTTAGCAAATCCAGTGCTACTTCTCAGTATTTGCTATACCCTGGTTTGAAAAGTACAAAGTTCTGAAAAAGAACTGCAGCGATGGCTGAGTGTTGTGGAGCCCACACCTGTGGTCACTGTGTTTGAGACTATGCTGCAACCGATGGTAATCCTTGATGCAGAAATAAATATTCATCAGTCTTTTATTTTATTGATCTCCATGCTGCGGTTTCCCTCCTTTCCCCGCCTAAATTCTTCAGCTCATGAGATAATGAGGAGGTCTGCTGGGGCAGGGTAGTTTGAGAATCTAAGTGAGATGATATGAATTATTTCTGGCCTTATCACCAACACCTGTATGATAGCAGAGCTTAGTGTTTATCCTCATATCAAGTAGGAGAATTTAGATTTTAAGATAAAATGGAAAATATGAGAAGATTAAGGAGGAGGGAAGATGCTCCAAGTAACTCAACTGAACTGTCAAGAGATATTTGCAAGTGTGTTCTATGATGGAATCTCTGAGCCCAGTGAAGATCAGACCTTTCCTCACTCGAGGTGTGAAACAAGGAGAAAAGCACAAAGAACTAAGAAAGTTAAGGCCCTTGGCTATTCATCAGAACTAGATCGAGAGATGTGCCTTAGTTTTTAGACAAGTGTGCTTTTTTAACACCAAATTCCAGAGCTGGAATTCTGCCCCCTGTACCAGCATCCCTGGATCACCATGAATTCTGAAGGATTCCCTCTCCTTGAGAAGCAAAGGAAAATATCTGCTCCCTGAGAGGAGGAGGAGGACACAGGTTACAGTGTCCAGTGTATTCTTCCCAGATAGGTCAGTCAGATTAATTCCAAAAGAGGAAGGACTGTGGCCAGAGACAAGCTAGGAATGCTGTATCAAAGGGGGCATACTTTATGTTGTATCCATTTTCTGTTGCTATTAACACAATACCACAGCTTGGATAAGTTATAAAGAAAAGAAGTGTCTATTTTGGATCATGATTTCCATCCAAGGTTAGAGTATCATCTAGTAATGGCCTTCCTGCTAGTAAAGTCCAAAGCAGCACAGAACATTGCATGGTGAGAGACAAGGAGGCCAGCAGAGACCTAGCCCAACTGGCTTTTATAGCAGACACACTCTCAAGACTACCCACTAAATCACTAACTCATTAACCTATTAATTACCTGATCCACTTATGAGGGCAGAACACTAATCACCTCTTAAAGTCTCATCTGGTCACACCTCTTAATATCTCATAGTGGAGAGTAAATTTCAGCATAAGTGGTTTTTTTGGGGGGTGGGGAACAAGCCAGATTTAACCATAGAACTTTCCATGATGGAGATCAGCAATGGGCATGTGTCCTCCCACTCAACAGCTTAATTACAGACTTCAAACAAAGTCACCAGACTCATTTCACTGCACGTCCTTGATGTGGCCTTGAGATTGCTGCCTGCAACTCACTGGGTCATGTCTGTTCTCATCAACATCCAGTACAAAGAGGAAGATCTCATGCCAAGACTTCAGCAAAAACCATGATGTTTAATACCATTTGCAAACTCTTTGGCCACTGTATCCCATACACACACACACACACACACTCACACACTCCATTCATTTGTCTGGGGGCATATGGAGTTGTGTATTTATCCAATAGCTCTAGTCTATTTGCAGTATTTGCTAAGGGTGGCTCTCAGAAAACATTAATTCCCTAGCTTCTCTGGCCTACAGTGGCTGCACAGCAGAGCAATCCACAGAGAGTAAAGGAAACAAGTTATGCTAGAGCCTGGGAATCAAGCTAGATGCACAGGGAGGGCAAGGATGAGAGGACAGAGGCAGAGTAACAAAGGATCCTCCTCATATGTATGAGCTATGAACAGAAATGCATACTATCCACCAGTTGGGAAGAGCTGGGAGCTTCCAGATAACAGACTAAAGTCTGTTTTAGGTCAACTTTCCTTCTCCCTACCACAATTGTGAAATGTTCAGGTCTATTTCAGAGGGGGCCCAGGTGGGTTTCTCTTCTGGCAACTGAGATCATGCTAACCTATAGCTTCCTTGTCTTTAAGAAAAATAGTACCTACTTCTTGGATTAGTTACAAAGTTAAAGGTGATAATGTTTATAACTTGCTCATCACCACTGTGCCTAACTCAAGGCAGGTATACAAATGAGTGTGCACTAGCAGTAGGAACACTGACAGAAGCCATGGTAGTGATTTAGTATTAACCAGCCATCAACACTCTTCCTGAATTTGGGATATTTTGTCCCCAAATCAGAGATTATTATCCTGTGAGAGAAAAAAAGGAAGCTGGTACATTTGTGCCCATTAATCTCTTAGATTTTCCAGTCAATGCTTGGATTCAAAAAAAAACAAACTTCATTTTGAAATAATTTCTGTTTTCACAGAGAACTTGTTTATACCCTTTATCTGGTTTCTCCTGATGGTTTTATCTTATAGGAAAATGCAGCAACCAGGAAGTGGACATTGGTACAATGGATGTCATTTTGTCACATGCATAGCTTCATGTATCACCACCACAGTCAAAATATGCAGAACCGCTGTAACCCAGGGAGCCACACTGTCTGTGTCTTGAGTCTCATCTGGGCCATGTGTGCCCTGCCCTGCATATTCTGCCTGCTAATGCCAATCCTTCCTATTTGCTGATTAGACAAGCAAGGTGGGTGGGTGGGACAGGGAAAGTTCACTTTTAAAACTCCAAAGCAGGACTGGGGATATAACTCAGTGGTAGAGCACTTGCCTGGCTTACAGAGACTCAGGACTCCGTAACCAGCACCACAAAAAAAATCAAAAAGTTTAATAAAACATTACAAAAAGAACATAGTATCAGTATGAAACTATAAAAGTAAAAATAAAAACAGAACAATTAGTCTGGCCATGTAATAAATGAAAGATACAAAATAAGCACTTAGAGGATGAACAAGGCTTAAATCAATAAATTAGAAAGGCAACTGCAGGAAAAAGTTAAAAACATGAAAAAGTCTTGGACAAAAATAGCTAAAGGCAGAACACATGCATATCCTATTCTCAACTAATCCACTTAGGTGTATTTCCAACAGAAACATGTCTATGTCCACCGTTAGACATGCACACACATGCTTATTGCTAAAAGTAGATATTCTTAGATGCTGAAAACTAGCCAACAATGGTGGTTGTAATGGTGCTGTAATTCCAGCACTCAGGAAGCAGAAGCAGAAAGATCATAAGCTTAAGATCAGCCTGGGCTACATATCTCAAAAATAAATAGATGAGTGATTGATAGATAGATGACAGATAGATAGATAGATAGGTAGATAGTAGGTAGGTAGGTAGGTAGAAGATAAAAGAAGCTGAAAGCTACTCAAAAGTCCATTATCAGAGAATAGATAGCAATATATTTATGCAATAGAATAAAAGTGAATTTATTATCCTGTAATAAAAATGGAACTACAAGTATAAACAACAGCATAGATATATTGAATAAAAGAAGCAAGGAACAAGAGAATATATACTCTAGGATTCCATTTCTAAAACTTCAATAGCCTAGGCTAAGCACAGGTATTAGCATCTGGATAGAGGTTGCCTTTGGAGGCTCCTTGTTTGGATTGTGCAGGTAAAGTTGCCCGTCTCGTAGGACATTGTGATGATGGGATGAGACAGGAGAGAACAGCAGGCTTTGCATGGGGATTTCACCATCTTTCACTCTTTTCCTGTATGCTCCCTCCCCCTCCAGATCTCTTAGCAAATCTGAGGCTCTTATAGTCTCTCAAGTTGCCCTGAGCTGGTGGTGCTGGGGCCTGGGGAGGAGACCAGCAGTCAAGTGGCATGCTCGGTACCCTCCAGTTCCCCAGCCACACCCCACATGTGGCCTGGGTGCACCTCCTCCTGTGACTATGAGTCACAGCAGGACCATGGAGGGCAATGGCCATGTGGGCAGCTTGGTGGCTCACTACACTGCAGCGGCATTCTGGGGACCTGGAAGGTAAACCGTCTCCAAGCTGATAGAAACTTCCACCTAAGAAGAGGGCCTCAGTGGATCCAACAATGAGGTTTAGCTGAACACCTTTCTCCTTCCAGATCTGGAATGTGGCACATGCCAGGCAGAGGTGCCTCTGTGACCAGCCCAACAAAAGCCCTGGTACTGAGTCTCTAATGCATTCCCAGGGCTCTGTATTTCACAGGTGCCCTACAGGTTGCTGCTGAGGATTAAGCGCATCCCAGGTGGCTGCCCTAGGAGAGGATGCTGGACATTTCTGCATGTCTTCCCCTGCACTGCACCCACACACTTTTCCTTTTGCGGATTTTGCTCTGTCCTTTTGCTGTGATAAGTCACAGCCCTGATTAGGACTATGTGCTGAGTCCTATGAGACCCTCTGCAAGTCACTTAATCTGGGTTTGGTCTTGGGGATACCAGACACACTCACTGTGACATGGGAGCCAGATATGGGGCTCCCCTATGCTCAGGCCACAGGTCAGGGGTGTATCTAAATCCAGAAAAGCTGGAAATCCTGAAGAGTGGGGCTGAGGTAGAATGGTAACATTCCCTAAAGGGGTGTCAGCATTCTGCTCAAATTTCGCCAGTCCCTAAGTACCTCTGAATGTGTGTGTAGAAGTGTGCATGTGAGTGATGAGTTCGAGTTCATGTAAGTATGTGACAGTAAGAGTGAGAGTGAGAGTGTGTACAGTGTATCTACGTGTATGTGAGTAGGTACAGTGGGTGTGTGAGGGTGTTGATAGTGTTGTTGAGTATTGTTGAGTGCATTGTAAGGGAAAAAAGAATGTGTGTGTGTATACTGGGACCCTAATGAGGGACACAAGGTTGGTTAGAGTTTTATAACAGCCAGTGCACAGTGCAGCCATCTGAAGTCTCATTCAAGGTCTTTGTGCTCAGACATCTTTACAGGAATTGTCCCAGAGCTGATAATAGTCCATCCAGGGCACCGTGTATACCAAAGACGTGCAAACCAAAGTCTGTAGAGGAAGAAAGGAAACAGACAATCAGCTTTGGGGGAGAAATTTTTCAAAAGTGAACAAAAGTCTCCTGTCCCTCAGGCCCTGATAAACCCAGAGAGGATCTGCCCACAGTCACATAGTAGGAATCAGACGGCCAGCTGCCCAGCCACTTGGGACCCATGGCAGGTGCACCAAGGCAGGTTTGGGGTGACATTGAGGGGCATAATGACAGTGTCTCCCTCCTTCTACCCTTGCACCTACACCCAGGCACAAGGAGAGCTCTTCACATTTGCAAACTGGCCAGTGGCACCACTAAGAGACCAGGAAAAACAGAAAGGGACAGGCAGAACTGAGAAGACAAGGAGGAGACTGAACAAACCTGAACCTGGAGGGTGAGAGCCAAGATCAGAACAAGGGCCCTAAGGAGAAGGGTTCAGGGAATGGAGATCAGGAGACCTGAGACCTGGGTTCAGGGCTGGGTTGGCTCAGATGTCCAGACTGCTCAATCCAAGATCCTGCCTCACTCCCCTGCTGCTTTAGGAGGTGTCAGACAACCCTGGGGCTGGGCCTTGCTGGCCTGGACCTCACAGCTGGAAAAGCTGCAACATTCAATGAGTCCCAGAATGTTCATTCCTGGCCTGGTGTGGGTAACTCACGACTGTAATCCTAGCTACTTGGGAGGCTGAGATTGGGATGATCAAGGTTCGAGGCCAGCCCGGGGAAATTCTTCACCTGCTTTGCAAGCTCAAAGTCTTGAGTTCAAAATCTAGTCCCACACACACAAAAAAAGTTCACTCCCCACTTTTTGGTCTTGAGGCCTTCTCAGAGGACTCGTACCCCTACCCTTTTCAGCTTATTGTTCTGCAGGGAACAGGAAACATTTTTCACTTCATCCCTCTTGCATTTGGTCCTGGCAATCTTCACAGTGACCAAATACTCCACTCCTGTTGTCAGCTGTTGGGAAGCAATTGTACTGTTAGTTTCCACTCTGTACATCCAACAGCTTACCCTCGGAACTAAGGTTGAGATCAAACCCCCTGAGCCATGACCACCAAAAACACAGTTCTTTTTTTCCCCTCCCAATTGGACAAGTCTCATTGGCAATCAAGGTCCCTGACCAGCCCCATTCCCGTGTCCTGGACTGGCAGCCACAGGTCACTTTTCACCTGTTTCCCATCTATCCTCTGGACAAAGGAGGAGACAACAAGCTCAGTTGCCTAGCAACCACAGACCACTCCCAGGTGGTCACATGTGGTCTTCGTAATGCATAAAGGTAACATCTTGCCATGTCCTCATAGTCCTTGCAACCATTTTCTGTCTCCCTCCTCTCCTGCCTGGCCAACTAGAAGGAGGGAAGTTTAGCAACACACCTAAAAATGGGTTTGATAATTGATTTGGGGCATGTGCTCCAAAGTTACTGGCTCTGTGGCCTTGAGCAAATTACTTAGTAGCCTCAGTTTCTTCATAATCCACAAAGTCCAAATAATCCTTATGCTTGTTAGTGGAATTATTGTCTGGACTAAAGAAAAGCATCGTCTCACTTAATGCATAAGATACGTTTTGTAGATTTTTTAAATTACCAAGTATTAAATGTTTTAACAAAGCATCTGGAACATTAGTCTGGAACAGCTTTGGAGTTACAAGAGCCACAGACGAAGACAAGATTGTGCTGGAGATCTGGTTTTATCCCCTTGGAGCCCTCCCTGTTTCCTTCTGGGTTGTATGAGAAGGATGGAAGAGGATGTGGTAAATACATAAGCCATGGAGAACTCCAGTGAGGGCATTTCCCAAGGGTACACTTTGTCTTCTTTTACCCATGATCAAGCCTAAGGCCATGAAGACCCAAAAGAAGGAAGGATGGAAAAGGCCCTTGTGGACAGGGAAGCCCCACACGCAGAAGTAAAACTCTAGCAGAGAGTTTGCTGATTACTGTCCAAGGTCTGGAACTGAGCTGGCTTCCCAGGTGAATGTGTGGATTAGAGAGAGAGCTCTGCACTGGGGAGGGGAGAATCTCTGGGAAGCCCCCTGCTTCTTTGCATAACTCAGTGGATAAACCTAATGAGATGGCATGGTCCTGGGTATTGAAGGGGAGGGACAGAATGCCCTGCTCATGGGAGAAAGACTCCCCTGGAAAACCCCAAGAGAATCAGCCTAAAACTGCACTGGGAACCCAATACCCTCAGGATGCAGGTGCTCCTCTGCTGGTCATCACACCATTTTCCCCACCCCTGGCCTCCCCACATCCAATATTGGCATCTTACAGAGATGCACCAGGCACTGTCACACTAACTGACCACTAGCACAATGGACATAGAAAAAAAACCAAACCACTGGACTGGCCACACATTTTAGCTAACATTCTATTGTGCAAAGTATTTTCTTATTTACTGTAGCCTTGTTTTTTTTTTTTTTGTGGTACTGGGGCTTTAACTCAGGTCCTTCACCTTGAGCCACTCCACCAGCCCTATTTTTGTGAAGGGTTTCTCCAGATAGGGTCTCATGAACTATTTGCCCCAGCTGGCTTCAAACTGTGATCCTCCTAATCTCTGCCTCCTAAGTAGCTAGGATTACAGGCATGAGCCACCAGCACCCAGCTAGCCTTGATTATTAAATAAGAATAGGAATGGTCATAATAACAGCAAACATTTTTAGAAGTGCCCCTACATGAAAGCACTGTACTAAGTTCTTATCCTGACCCATTGTGTAGATGGGGAACTGAGGCTTGCAGTGTCTGGATAACACTTAACAGAGATCCCATAACTTGGAAAAACATAAATCTAGAAGGAAGACCTGGAGCCCAGACCCAGGTGTCCAACCATACCAGCCAGCTATACCCCTCTGTGTGGTATTGGGATGCCCAGAGACCTGTGTCCAAGATCTCCTAGCTGGGGCACACCCAAAAAGCAAACCCATCCTATCCCCTTACCATCTTGAATGGCATCAAAAGTTTGCTCATAAACTATTCTTTAACAGTTAACTGTTAATGATAACGAATTTATTCCACAAGACTGGTCTTAGCATTTCGTCGTTGTCCTCAGAAAGCAGATTCAAGAGAAAAAGTCAAATGAGAAGATTGCCATCTACTGGTAACAGTGCATAATTGACACAGAGACCCAAGAAAGTCTAGACTATGAGGAGATGCCTCTGTGTCATACTAATACTGCCTACCCCACTCACATGCCCTCCCCTCTTCCTGTTTTATCTTGCTTCAACTGCCTCCCCTTCTCTCTGGCTAGAGACATTTTCCCTGAGTCAATTATTTTTTCCCAAACCTAGTGAAGATATAGTATTGTCTCTGTCCTAACTTAAATAATTTACTATCTGAACTTGACAGAACATTGGACCAATAAAAATGGTTTTCAAACAGCTTTTCTTTCCTCCATTGTCCCCCAATTGCTATATGTCATAAGAACATTATATGTAGAAGAAAAGAGGGAGTGACCTGGTTGAAGCTAGCCCTCACTCCCCTGCCACGATTCTTCCTTCCCAACAGACTTTCTGTTATTCCAAGTGTTTAGAACACAGAAAATCCAGTCAGATTTCACTACTCTGGACATTGAAAAAATATTGCAGGGCAGGAAGTATCTGCAAAGGATGTTTGCATTTTGCCAAAGAAGACCTTTAAAGAAAGCAAAATCATCCTTGCTTGCTGTCACTCTGGTAGGTCAAAATGAAAGGTTGTTCTTTCCAAAGGGAAAAAAAAGAGTAGAGAACCTCAGTGGACAAGTCTTTCACTTTTGACCAAAAGTAAAGGATCTAGGCTCACACAGGTCCTTAGACTAACCTATGAGAAGCAAGGCTAAGGTGACTGTGGGACCTGAGCAACCCTAAAATGGGTCCACTCTATTTGAAGTTATTCCTCACAGAGAGTCACCATCTCGTGGTCCTTCCAGCGGCCCTACCGAAATCCCCCTGTGTCTAAAAGGGTAAAAAGGAGGTCCCTACTAATGTCTAGAGAAACCAAGACACAAACCTGCACCTGACTTCCAATTAGCTCCTGGACTTGAAATAAGTAGGTGTCGTTGCTGGCGTTGTTGTAGGATTGAATGAAGAAATCGAGTGTCGTGTTCATGTTTTTCGTGCTCATGGGCTTCTCCTGAAAGCCCGACCAGCCTTGAAAGCTAGCTAGGTTAGTCTCCATGACCAGGGCAAGCAGTAGAAGCAAGGGGATCCTCCAAGCACTAACCTCCATCTCTGCAGCTCCTGAAACCTTCTATCAGCTGCACCAGCCAGGGTGCATGATACCAGGCTGTGGTTCTCTTGCACTTCACAGCGGCAGCCCTCGCCAACACTGTCTCTCCTGGGAGATAGCTTGCCTGCATTTAAAGAGATTGAGGCCTCCCAACTTCATCCTTCCAAAGTTTTGATGAAGATCAGCCAAGGAAATATCTGAGAAGCCACTCCCCAGTCAGTGTTCCGCCCACTTACAACATCCATTCTGCTCTTTGATAATCCAAGCAAGAGGAGTTTCTGAACACCTGCCAAGGTATGCCCCTCTCCATGCCCACACATCTAGCATGGAAGAAAACTTCAGAACAGACCCATACAGCACTATACAACAAGAGCTGGTGTAGTAGACAGAGGGGCACCATTGATGGGAATGGGTGAAGGCCTATAGAGAAAGTAATACTTTAACTGAAATATAAAGAATCTGCAATATAAAACACAGGGCAGTACTTTTCTACAGACCTGCCTTAGGTTGTAACTGCCCATCCAAGCCATCAACTCTCCCCTGTGCTTCCTCTAAAGAGAGATTCTCCTTACCTATCTGCCGCCCACCCACTTATTGCAAATTTCTGCCTGCTGGATCCCACGGTACCTGCAGGCCCTGATACTGTCTCTTGCTATCTTGTTGTGACACAGCAGAGCTTTGTGAGGTAAGCTTAGGCTCCCCATGAGAAATGAATAAGCTGTGAGCCTTATTTAGTAATTAACCCTGCAACACCTGAAAGCTAGGTATTGCTTGCACACAGAAGTCCATAAGAGCACCCCATTTTCAAAATATTTCTTAAGATGTGATCCAGCTCCAGAAAAAGAACAATAGTAGGATAATTAGGGAAATATAATAAAGTCTGTGGAGTAATTAATAGCATTGTGCATATGCTAACTTCCTAGTTTTCACTATTGTACTGTGATTATGATATGTTAACTTTTGGGGGAAATGAAGGACATAGGACAAGACTTTATGCTATCTTTGCAACATTTTTAAGTATAAAATTATTTCAAAATAAAAGTTAAAATGTACAGAACTAACTAAATAAAAGTATTGGTCTGTGAGAAGCAACATGATATGGCAGGGTAAACATACATCTTTTTTAAGACATCTGCTAGGGACTCCGGGAGAGTCATTTAATGTCCCTGAGCCTAAATTCCTTCATCTATAACATGAGAATGGAAAAAGTACTCATGGATGACTAAGTGGTTGGAGGTAAAAGTCTGCTCCCATGTCAGGTATTGGTGGATGCTCAAAAATATCTTCTGTGTGATTCTTCCCTGACTCGTAACCTTAGAATCATGCCATCTCCATCATGACAATGTGACAGTCCTGCTAGGACCAATCATAACATCCACCCTTAACCCTAAAGACTGCCTTGCTAGGACTTGACCAGTCAGTAGATATGGAAGCTTTGGAATTTCCCAAGTCTGAGTAGCATATGGTCACTGCAGAGTAGATGTCTATGAATTGTGAGCAATATGTGAGACAGCTCAGAGCTGGACAACCTGTAAAACTGGGATGCATCTGTCAGACCAAGCACCTCAGAGAGCATTCAGGATGCCAAGGTACGAGGATAGCGAGTCTGAGGCCAGCCTGGGCTACATAGTAAGTTCCTATATCAAAAGAAAACAATACCAAAAAACAGGATGCTGGAGGCTCACAAGGCTGGGATTGGGAGGATAGTGGTCCGAGGACATCCTGGGCAAATAGGTTGCAAGAACCCATCTCCAAAATAACCAGAGCAAAATGAACTGGTGATGTGACTCAGGCTGTAGAGAACTGGTGATGTGACTCAGGCTGTAGAGCATCTGACTCAGGCTGTAGAGCCCTGAGTTCAAACACCAGTCCCACCAAAAAAAGAAAAGAAAAGAAAAATAAGGGGAAACCTCCAGTGGGAAGTGAAGAAAGTAGAATTTTCCTAACTTCATGCTGTTTCCTACAAAGTTATCCTTTCCTTCATCCCCATTGTCATTGACATCAATTCCATGAGTTCTGCATCTATGGATTCAACCAACTGCAGATAGACAATATTTTTGGCAAAAGTGTGTCTGTACCAAAAATTTTTAGATGTTTTTCTTAATGTTATTCCCTAAGCAATACTGAATAACAATTTACATACATTTATGTTAGGTTTTATAAGCGATCTAGAGTTGATTTAAAGTATGTGGAAGGAGAAGCATAGAGTTGATACAAATACTAGGCCATTTTATATGAGATTTTGGTATCTGCAGGGGGCCCTGGAACCAATTCCCATGGATACTGAGGGACAACTGTATTTTGCTGATAGATGTGGCATCAGGTCTGGGAGAAGGGTCATGTGTAATACTCTTCATGAGCTTACATCTGGCATCTGGAATGTTCTTTTCATAGAAGGGTAGGAGGTACAAATAAATTCTTACAAATGACAAGGCTGATCTTGTTTGGTTTCTCCCTCCCCTTCTATTTTTTTATGTAGCACTATTTCATAAATTCTTTTGTCCTCTAAATGGTACTGTTCTAGACAGGTTGCTGACCTAGATATAACCCATACAGGAAGTAAATTTATTTGAGACCTATTGTACTGCCAGGCATTCTTTCAAGGCTGACCTGGAAATGGTCAGCAATGTGTGACCTGCTTAAGTCTCCCCTGGTGTGGCTGTGGAGCAGCATCACACAGACTGCCAGTGGCAGCCCTCACTGCAACCTGAACCCTCAGTCCTGGAGCTGCAGACTGACCTGGCTGACCTTGGATGGAAATGCCCTGTGGTCCTGCAGAGCAGGCCCGCAGCAGGTATACAGATAGTCAACACAAAAAGGTGGTGCCGCAGATGGCTTACACTGGCATTGCCCTTAACAAACCCGAGAATCGCAAGACTCAGAAAGAGTATTCTCACTGTCTATGGAGTGCTTCCTTCTCAGTATACAAGATGAGTAAGGAAGGCTGGTAGAGGAGCTAATGGTAGCCCAACTTTCATCAGATGTTTCATCAGATGTTTTCCACAATGAAAGGTGACTTATCAGCTCCAAATAAGCTACTCCATCTAAATATCCAGAAGGTCCTATTTTTCCCCCTTTTCTTCTTTTAGTTTTCAAAAACTTTAACTGACACATAATTGTATATATTTTGGAGTAGAGTGAGATATTTTGACACATGTATACAATTTGTAATGATCAAATCACCCCACAACTCTTGCATTCTGCATGCCAGCAAAACCAGCATCATGTGGATGCAAAGGTCTGTCAACAGCTTGGGCAGAAACCTGACCCACTAAGACCATGGGAGCAGAGGCCTCTGAAGTGACTTGGCAGCTAAGCATGGTGAAAAGAATCCTGGGGAAATACTTTCCTAGGCTTCCGTTTTTGAGCTGAGTGCCCCAGAGTCACTCTCTTCTTGAAGAAAAGTCTTTCAACTAAGTTTATTCTCTCATAACCTTGAGCTTGGGATATGTGGGGTCTTGCCAATTCCTGAGATGCCCTCAAGACATCTTTCCTATCCTGGAAAAGTAGTTGGCTTCTTTTCAATGGTGCTAATCTCTTCAGAAATCATGCACTCCTTACCCACATCTTTACACTGACTTTCTTGAACAAACTGTGAGTTTTTCAAGTCTTTCTGCTCTGCTTTCTGCTCCCAGTTCTCACTGTAAACCTGCCTAAAAGCAGCCAATAATAGCCATGTCACAGAGTAAATGCTAGCCTGCCTTGAAATTTCCTCCACCAGTTTAATTAGTCCATTGCCATTAAACTCTGCCTCCCACAAAGTCTCAGGACATAGACAAAATATAAGCAAATCCTTTACTAGTATGGAACATACATGACTTTTAGTCAAATTCCTGATAGAGTCTTTGATCCTGTCTGAAATCCCCTGAGCCTGGCCTTCACTGTCTGCTTTCCAGTTCTTCCCACCAGAATCTCCCATTAAGCTCCACATACAGTATTATAGGCTTCTCTAGCCCTAGCCCACATCTCAAAACTTTTCCAAATTCTTCCCACAAACCAATTCCAAAGTCTTAAAAACCACATGATCAGATTTAGTTACAGCAATGATCACTCCCTTCCCCAGGTACCAATTTTCTGTATTTGATACTTTCCTTGTAGCTATGACGAAAATACCTGACCAAAATAACTTAAAGGGAGGAATTATTTATTTTAGCTCACGATTTCAGAGGGTTCAGTCCAAGGATGCTTGGCCCATGTACTTGAGCAAAACATCAGGTGGTGGGAATGTGTGGTAGAGGAACTTCTTCATCTCCACGGCAACAGGAAGCAGAGAAAGGAAGGGACCAGGGACCAGACAGAACCTTCAAAGGCACACCCTCAGTGACCTATTTTCTTCAGCTAGGCCTCACCTCCTAAATTTTCCAGAACCTCCCAAAACAGTGCCACCAGCTAGGGACCATGTATTATACCCATGAGCCTGTGAGGGATATTTCATATCATTTTTAACATTCATAACATTCATATATATATACATATAATGTAATATTATTTAATAATAAAAAGAATAATGTCCTGCTGGGTCTGGTGGTACACACTTGTAATTCTAGCACTGGGGAGGCTAACACAGGAAGATCTCAAGTTTAAGACCAGCCTGGGCTACAGAGTGAGATCCTGTCTCAAGCAAACAAACAACCAAAAGAATGATATCCTAGTACTTACAACAAAACACATAGAACTGGAAGATATTATGTCAAGTGAAATCAAACAGAGAAAGACAAATATACTTCATATGCTTTTGCATATGTAGATGCTTAAAAAATGTCAATGTGAATGTGGAATAGTTATTACTAGAGGGTGAGAAGGGTAGGGGGAGAGGATAGTGGGAAGTTACACAATGAGTACCGAAGCACGGTTAGATAGAAGTAATAAGTTCTACTGTTTCACAGAACAGTGGGTGACTATAGTTCACGATAACATGTATTTCATGAATAACCATAGGAGAAGAGTTCAAAGTAATGATTAGGAGATGGAAATGTTAATTACTTTGATTTGATCATTAACACAGTACATATATATATATATACATACATATATACACACATGGAGAGAGAATTACCATATTGTATCCATAAATATGTAGCACTGAAATAATTATTAATAATTAAGACATTTTTAGCTGAGCATGGCAGCACATACCTGCAATCCCAGCATTTGAAAGGCTGTGGCAGGAAGATCATGAATTTGAGGCCAGCCTGGACTTCATAGCAAGACCCTATCTCAAAAAAAGAATTTTTTAAAGAACACAGATGATATAGGAAGACAAAGTTTTACTGTTCTATACCACAGTAGGGTGGTTATAATTTACAATAATTTATTATATATTTCAAAATAACTAGAATAGAGGACTTGGAATGTTCCCATCAAGTTCCACTTTGAAAACAAAAAAAAGGGACTGGAGGAGTGACTCAAATGGTAGAAGACTTCCCTAGCAAGTGTGAGGCCCTGAGTTCAAACCCCAGTCCCACCAAGAAACAAAACAGAAAAAAAGAAAGAAAACAAAAAGCAAGTGGATTCTGCAGACCACATCTGTTTCTTACCACTATCTATCCGCTTTTCTGGGAGAAGCTGACCATCTCCCTAAAACAAAGACCAGTCAAGGATGGAGAAGGCCGAGCATTGGTTAAAAGTCTCTAAATCTGAAAGTTCAAGGTCTTTGCCCATTTTTCTATTTGGTTCTTTGTGTTGCACTGATTTGTAGGGTATCTTTATCCTTGAAAAATTATTTTTCTTTGCCTTTATTTGGGTATATGTGATGCAAATATCTTTTTCTGGGTTATGGCTTGTCTTTTTATTTATGGCACATTGGTGAAAAGAAATTCTTAATCTTAATGAAATGAATGTATTGATTTTCTCTCTTAGAGTTTGCATTTTTGATGTATTGTTTAAGAACCCAAGGTCATAAAGCTAAAACGTTTTAATAAAGTTACTTTCTCCAAACATTTTAAAGTTTAGCATTCCCCACTTATATATACCATAATCTATCTAGATTTTGCTCATGGTCTGTTTGCTAATGTTTAGTTCAGGGTTTATGCCTCTATAGTCATGTAAGACTGGTCTAGGGTTGTCCTTTCCCATATTTTTCTTTTCTTATGTGGGTGTCATACTGGCCTCATACAATGAGTCGGGGAGCTGGTCAGACAGCACAGTGAACAGAGGCACACTGGCAATATAGAAGTTCTAGAGGGTTTACTTACAGGATAAACCCTCAATGGTATAGGTATAAGGGAACAAAAAAAGAAAAAAAAGAGCAAAGGGCAGTTGTCTCCAGCTAGCAGTAGCCATGCTGCACTCCTAAACCTCAAGGATAAAAACAGGAATAGTCTAGAAAGAGTCAGAGAATATCAACTGTTCACTCTGTGGAGGGCACAGGAAACAAATGCTGTAGCCTCACTCACCTTCTGTCCTCAACCTCACGTCTAGGAACATCATTGTCTAAACACAAGTAGAAATCACAGGGCAGAGGAATCCTTACTGGCCAGTGTTCTGGGGTACAGGTTAGCATAGTGTAGACGTGTTAGAGTTCTTCAGAGACACAGAACCAGTAGAAATATATCTCTCTGGGTGTGTATACATTTGTATGTGAATGAAGAAATTATGAAGAGATTGCCTCACAAAATTATGGAGTATTTCACAATGTGTCATTTGCAAAGTGAAGACTCAGGAAAGCCCCCAAAATAAAATCACAAAAATGCAAAAACATGGCACTACACAGGCTGTAAAGGGGACACTTGTTAACATTATTAGAGCTGGAAAAAGAAGGCTAGATCACTGTATTCTACCCTGGCTGGAAGGTATGTGTCAGTACATGTCCCATGTGTGACTACAAAAGTACCACAAATGTTGACTTTAGGATTACAAATACATTTTAACAAGTAAGCGAATTTGCAAACATGGAACCAATGAAAAGCAAAGATTGGCTATATTTTCAAAAATAGTTACTGTAATGCAGAGCAGATTTGCAAAAACTAAGTTCTTCCTAACTGATTATGGAAAGCTGCTAACATCATCCCTTAAATTCACCACGAGAAGTGTGGTCTAGCTGTGAGTAAACTCTCTTGCTTTTCAGTATAGAGATGAATATTTCCACAAAAGCCAAATTGATGAAACTCAACTATGCCATAGTGGGAAACAGTTATGTAAAATCTTGATACTTTAGAACATTGGCAATTAACAATTATAGTCATATGTCATGTTATGGTTTAGATCTGAAGTGTCCCCCAAAAGCTCATGTGGTAAAGCCTTGGTCCTGAGGCCATGGCACTGTTGGGAGGTGGTAGAACCTTTCATAGGTGTACACTGGTGGGTGGCACAGTGGTGTAGGTGCAAGAGAGCTGCCTCAAAGAGAGAGACAGAAAGGGAAGGGGTACCACTATTCCCTTTAAAGGTACACCCCCAATGACCTAAGGCTTCCTATTAGACCCCACCACTCAAAGAGTCCACCATCTCTCAATAATGCATCATGCTGGGGAGCAAACCTTTAATACCTGGGCCTTTGGGGAACATTACAGTTCCAAACTACAGAAGTCATTATACAGCACTTGATTATAATTATAAAGACTTACAGCAACACAGAAAACATGTTCCATAAACAAACAAAAAATACGAACTACAAACCAACACACCTATAATAACTATGCATTTGTGAGTTTAATGGATTTGATAGGAGCATGTATATATTAAAAATGAAAACTTGTAGAATGCTGGATGAATATCCTTTTTTCCCAAAATTTCTTTATCTACTTTATCTATAACATTGAATAATAATATGTAATAGGAAATCAAAGGGCATGGGAGAAATAAACCATTTCTCTCTCTTAACATTTATGTCTGAAATGAACCATTAACTTGAAGAAGACCTATTTAAAGCATAGATGAGAAAGATCTTGAGAATATACTATATGAAATTTCATCTTTGCTGTTTGCCCATTTCCCATAATTAAAAGGGCCTAGTTAATTTCAAAACTCATTTGTAGACTTTCATACCAAGTAGTGAAAAGAATAGCATCAACTACTGACAATAATATGAATAGTATGCATTTTCTCATAAGCATTCATTTAAATTTACTATTTATTATTTTCCCCAATCAGATACTTGTGGATTTTTAATTTTTTCTTTTCTAATTTTTGTCAAATTTCTCAAGAAAATATTAAATTATATTTTAAAAGCTGCATTTGGGAATATTTGTAGCAATTTTGACATAGTGTGAAATGTGCCCACCTCCCAAATTTAGATGTGGTGTGAAATGCTCCCTACCCACACATACATACAAACTGATGTTGCTTTAAAGATTTTTTTAAACAATTAATAAATGATGCAGCTAATTTCCTCTGAAATTTGTTGTTCAAATGTTCTTGAGTTTTTCAAGTACATGACAAAAATGAAAAGAATCACTATAAATAGAAAAATTTAATTCCGTTTCTAAAGTTTCACAACTTTATTCACACGAATGGAGGATCTTTATTTTCATTAATGTGCTGCTTTAATAATTTTTGGTGAAGAACCTTCGAGAATGGACTCCATTCTTCCACCCCTTCTAAATCTGAGTGCACTGCTTTAGATGTGATTTGGCCCATCCCAATGCCTCTGGGCCACTCTTACTGTGCAGACAGAACTAAGACTGGGATGTCCTGGGAGGGGACAGATGAAATTCCAGGTAGGCCCCTCAGAGCAGCAGGGCCTTGTAAGGCAGGGCTGCTCCTCCACCTGAGGGCCCAGCCTCACAACTTGGTCAGCATAACCAGAGTGGACCAGAGTGTGGACTGAAGTCCTCTAACCAAACTGTGATGGTTTTAAACTGTCTTCAAATCCATGAGACCCTCCCATCAAAATGGTGGAGTGACTCAAGTGGTAGTATGCCTGCCTAGCAAGTGTGAAGCCTTGAGTTAAAAAAAAAAACAGTGGTGTGAATATTTTCTATTTGCTTCAGTGTAGAAAAGTGATTCCCCCTTGCTTTTAAGACTGGATTTTTAAAGGTGACACCACTTTACCTGGCACTCTCACTCCCCTTCTAGGAACACCTTCTGTACATGTAGGTCATTTTCTGACTCTGCCTCTCTTAGAGATGGGGATTCTCAGGTGGCTTCAGCCTGCTTCTATGGCCCATGTCTTTGATGGGTGGATGGACACAACCTTCTACTCTAGCTTCCTGTGTGCTGATTCAGTATGAGTGTCCATGTGTCCACCCTGATCTGCTCCTCAGGATAGGATGAAAATTTCTGTTGGCTCTGCCTAATTCAGGGTGCAGGCTCTTCCTTTACAGCTCTGTCTTCTCAGAAAATGTCTGGAGCCTTTTCCTCTTTTCTTGATAAGTGCCCAGAGCTGCTGAAAGGCAAGCTACTATGATTTGGGTCAGTGTACCCCAAAAGTATTTGGTCTCCAGGGTGGTGTGGCTTGAAGGTGTTGCAGACCTTTAGAAGTTCTACTAGGTTCCACTAGGAACTTCCTAGTGGAAGGCCCTTTGATAACTGAGGCATGCCCTTGGAGGGTACTGGGGGGCTCACTGGTCAGTCCTGTCTATGTGTCCCTGACTCAAGATGTGCTCTCACCATGATGTTCCACTCTTACCAGAGGACCAAAGCCATGAGGCCACACAGTCTTGAACCGGAACCTCTAAAATGGGGAGCTAAAATAACTTTTTCTCTTTATAAGTTAACTACCTCAGGAATTCCACTACAGTAGTGCACAGGCAACTAATACATAAGGTGAACATAAACCAGTGCTACCCATTAGGACTTTGTGCAATGACAGAAATGTCCTGCATCTGTACACTCCAACATTGGTAGCTGTTAGGTATATGTGGCTACTGAGCATTTGAAATGTGGCTACCGCAAATAAGATACAATTTTTGTTGTATTTGATATTATTTAATTTGAATTTAAAGTCAATATATGGCCATAGATTGCATTTCAGACCACATGATGCAGGCAGTGAATTCTCTGCCTCTTCAAAAACAGTTTCTATTTGAGTTGCTTTCCACTCTGAATCTCGCCTGTGCCAAGGGTGGCTTTCCTTTTTACTTTCTATTTCAAGGATTCCTTGTTCTTCCATCTTGTCAGTCATTCTCTATGAAGTTTGTCTCTGCCCAGTTCCCTCCTCTCATCTAGCATCTGGAAGGAAACACTTGCTCTACAAAGAAACTAAAGTTGGAAATTTTTCTCCCACTTTGGAGTGTACTGGAGGAAGGGTGAGTGTGCATACAGGTTTTCTGTAAGAGAATGAAGTAAATAATTAGAATCAACCAAAAAGTGTCAGGATATATCATTGTCACCCTTCATTGCAAATTCTAGTTTAAAGGAGGGGCTCCATTTTGGCTCTTTTTTGGCTGACTACTGATTTAAGAATCTAGAATTGTGAGCTTTGGAATAAGGGTAGAGAGTTCTTTTTAAAATGTACACTTTCTAGATCCCAATTCCAGGTGACCTTACACCAAACAACAGCAGTCTAGAAATCAGTATTTCTTGAACATCCTGCAGAACTTTTAAATTGAGCCTTGTTTGGGAACCGCTGTAATCAATACACAGACACACTTGGAGCTTTTAAATTGGCCCACTCCATCTAATCTCCATAGACAATTCTGCTTTTCAAATGCTTACATCCACTTTTTTTCAGTTTTTCTCTCTTCATTCCTGCCACCTCCAATTTCTTGCCTCCTCTATCCTCAACACTGCTCCTAAACACACAAATTGGCTTTTCAAAGTGAGAAAAAGGCGCATAGTCATTGTATAAAAAGAAACAAAAACAATCAAACAAACAAAAAAAACCCACTATACACAAAGAGCTGAGGTTTCCTTCTTTCTCTAGAGTGTCCTGCAATGTATTGACTTTGTGACATGTGGTTTACTAACTTTTCTTTCTAGGAGTTTTGCCCTTTTACCTTCCACTCTAAAAACTGTCTTCCTTTTCTTAGGTAAATTTTGCTTGCCAGTGCCCACAGTGTATTCATTAATAATTTTAAATTGTTATAAATTCTAACTTGGCATTGATTCTCATATTTGCTTCATCACCTCTGCTTTAGCATTGCCAAGCATAAATGGTCTAGATATTGTATTAAAAAATAACTCCCTCTGGACAGGCTGGAAGTCATTGGCAGGGGATTACATCTATCTATGAATATTTCTCTTAAGAAATTAGCAGTCTTCATGGCAGACAAGAATTTTGTCCCAGGAGATCCATAATGTCCAGCATTATGTAAAGGATAAGAGAGATCAATGGCTCTCGCTCACTTAATAGAATTCAGTCAATAAAAAGAGTGGATGATGCATATATGGCACATATGAAATTTATTTCTAACCAAAGAGGACCAACAGAAGCTTGCAGTTTGGGGAGACTTAGAAACAATTCAAATTATATTGGGGAAGATGGATGATACATTCCTAAACATCTTGGTCTTAGAAATTAAAAATATTCTTTCCACCAGTTGTTGCTCCTTTTTTTGAGAATGTTTGGAGGGAGTGGCAATCACATAGCTGATGAAATTGCTCTTAGTGACATTAGATTCCATTAGAAAGGGCTTGCATGTTGGTTGAACATTCCAATCTGTTAAGTCCCCTCTTCCTTAATCCACCCATTACCATGTGTCAGTAGTGCTTGGCAAGGATTTCTGATGCTGCATAATTTGGGTGATCTTTACTGCAAGCCTCGAATCCTAGCCTCGAATCATTTTCCAATTTCACATTCTTAGAACATTTCAGTCCACCTTGGCCCAGGATGCCTCCATAGGGCCACGCCCACCGCGCGGGAGCCCCTGGAAGTCAGCTGTCCGTAGACCGGCTGGAGCCCGGCCCTGCCCAGCGGCCTTCTGGGAACTGTAGTGGGAGCATCTCGCATCCTCGCTGCCATGGCACGAAGTAGGACTACAAGTCCCAGCAGGCCTCGCGCGACGCGCCCGCGAGAAGGAGGGCGAAGGCGCCCTAGGCGCGTCGCGAGCTGGCCGAGGCGGCTGAGGCGGCGGCGGCTGGCGGGTGGCTACTGACTACTGGCTACTGGCGACATGGATAACGCAGGGAAGGAGCGAGAAGCGGTTCAGCTGATGGCGGAGGCCGAGAAGCGAGTTAAGGCCTCCCACTCGTTCCTCCGAGGGCTATTCGGGTGAGTTGCCAAAGTGCGCGTGCCCTAAGGGATATCCATACCAGGTTCTCAGTGTCTGCCACCGCAGAGTCCCCTATACACCCTCTGGGTACCCAGAACTCTCCTAGAGTCACTCCGGTCCCAACGCCTTCCACAGACCCTCCTCGGGCACCCAGCACTCCCTGGAATCCCCCAGAACGCGCCTAGGCACCCGATGCGCCCTCCAAAGACCCTTGTGCGTTTCCAGCTACCCCTTGGATCCTTCAGAAAGCTCTCAGGCCTGCAGCCCCCACGTATCCTCCAGAGACCCTCCTAGGGCTCACAGCTTCTCCCGCATCCCTTGGGATCTCCAGAGCCATCAACACATCCCACTGGAGGCCCCAGAACCTTTTAGGGGCGTTCGTCCGCACGTCCCCTACGGAGACCTCCGGGTCCCCCCACACCCCTTGCGCCCGCTCTGCCCTCGTGTGTGTGCGCGTGTGTGTGCGCGCGAGGGCCCCACACCCTGGCTAGCTGGTCGGCTCCTCCCGATCCCGGCCTGCGGGGTCCCCAGTCCCCAACGATCGGATTGGTGCATTTCACCGGGTTGGAGCCCGCATCGTTCGGGAGAACCTTGTCGGGGGAGGGCCGGTTCTCGCGGGCTTGGGCAGACTGGCCCTGGTCCAGGCACCTTGAGACTAGTAGACCTTTAGCAGATGGATGAAAAGACTTTTTTCCTCAGCATTATGCTCTTCCTTTGCCAGAGTTTGATTTATACCCGGGCCTGCAGTTTGATTAAAGATAACACAGCACCTATTTTAAGTCAAGCATCTTTGGGAAATCCCGTTAATTTCCTGTAATTCTTCCATTCTGTTTTAGGGAAGGTTTTTAATTCCAAGCTCTCAAAAAGCAAAGCCTACCCTGACAGCTTGTAGAAGAATTCTGGGCTGTTGATTATGTGAATGATTCAGCTGTTTATGATGAGAGCGACAAAAATTTCGATCTTTCCTTTTGAAGTGAAAGATCCTGTGCTGTCACCACCAGCAAAATTTTATTCTTGAGAAGAACCAGTGACAGATACATAACCATTGCATTATTTGACACAATATTATTTCTGTACTAATTCAGTTTGAACTCTCATTTCACGAAACACACCCAGTCAGCTTTTGGCTGGTTTTGCCAACTTCATTCTTTTGGCTATAAATTATAATAAAGTATTATATAATATTTTAATGATGAACATTTACGGATACATCTCCAGGAAATGCTTATGGGCAGGTTTCACACAGTGTGTGGTACTGTGGGCTGCAAAAATACACAAAGATAAGCATTCCTGTCTTTCAGGACCTTTTGTTGATACTGGGGTTTGAACCCAGGGCCTTGAAGCTGGCTTGGCAGGCACTCTACTCCCTAAGCCTGGCTCCCAGCCCTTAGTTTCTAAATTTCCCATGTAATAAGTAGCTTGAAAATATAGCTGTGAATTACAAATATTGTTTCCCTTTTTAAAGCTGTAAGGACCATTGCCTAGTAATAATGCAGATACCAAATGGTAATTCTTTTTCTGATTCACAAAACATTTAAAATTCATTCATATAAAATTTAATGTCATAACACCTCATGGCAGGAGGATATCTTAATGTTACAATGTATTTCAAATCAGGATATGCTTCCCTGAAGTAGAGAGTAACTAGCTGAGGGAAAAACATTTGATAGTACTGGATGCTTATCTCAGGAACACTCTTTTGGTCAAGGGGTGTTTTGTTGTTTTGGAGAAGATAGGTCAAATCGTTAGCTAATAATCCTAAAAGGATTTTGAGGAATCCTTGTTTTTAAAGAAACATCTTGAGTGTTGCTGGCCTACATCATTGACAGGCCATACAGAAATACAGTCATTATCTTCACCCTCTGTTTGCACAATAGTCATTGTGTTCTAGGTCTAGCCTGAATGTAGCAGGTCAGTTTATTATCCCAGTTTTGGGACCTGGAGCAAATTAGCTTTGATTCTCTGATATTCAGCCTCCTCTGCTATATAACAAGGGGTACTAGTAGTACATCTCATAATTAGTGAGGGTTCCATGAGTTTATGTTTGTCAAACATTTAGAACTATTGATGTTGGAGATAATGGTTATCAGATATTAATTTTCAAAATTGTCAGTTCCAGTTATTATTTATCAAGGAACCAGATGGCCAGATGAATTAAGTGACGTTTCCAGGATTCAGAGCCAAAGACTTGATCAATGGTCTTTTAATGAAATAAATACCTGAAAGAGCTTTTACCCAGTAAAAGCACCTTTTAAGTGTTATTTATGCTCTTAAGAATTGTGTTGTTTCCAGGAACACTTGTCTCCTGGAAAGCTTGAAGAAGAGTACTGGAGTTCCGTGAGTTTTAATAATAATATATAATTACTTGGAGCCAAAAGCCAGACCTATTTTTCTGTGAGGTACAACGGGAAGACTTAAGATTTTGTATCAGCTTTAGATGTTTGGTATCCTGTGTTATATATGGCATCACATGCACCTGTAATCACTTTCTAGGCTAGAGTATGTGTTACTCTACCCTGCCCCCTTTCTAGTTATCCTTTATTTACAATAGCATAGTCTGTCCCATGTCAGATTCCTGAATTAACAACACAGAATTAGCACAGCACACATATTGACTGAGGATCTTAAAAGCTGATCAGCTAATGTTGTTAAGGGGTCAGGTGATACAATCTTAAAGATGTGGCAGCCATTAAGAAGTGTTTGGGCTGGGTGCTGGTGGCTCACACCTGTAATCCTAGCTACTCAGGAGGCAGAGATCAGGAGGATCATGGTTGGAGTCCAGCCTAGACAAATAGTTTGCAAGACCTATCTCGAAAATACCCATTACAAAAAAAATGGAGCTGGCGGAATGGCTCAAGGTGAAGGTCCTGAGTTCAAGCCCCAGTATTGCCAAAAAAAGGAGATGTTTGGCATATTGCATGTTTCGCATCGTAGATATTCTTAACATCCTAACTGCAGATTAAAGCTTATCATGAGTTCATCTCCTTTACTCTATTCATCTCCCACTCACACTGGTTTTGTGGCAGTACTATATTCTCCTTACTGTTCTATAACTGATTTTTTGTTATTACTTTCAGTAAAATTAGTTGAAAATATGCATGCATATTCACAAGAAAGGGTGAAATATTTTATATGTGAGGCACAAGACCCATTTCTTGTCAGCTTGGTAGGCAAGATGTACCTCTTCTGGTGCCACTCCCTCAAAAAAAATACCTGACAAGGAAAGCAAACATTGTAAGAACCACTACTACTATTGTTTTGGGGTTTTTTGTGTGTGTGTGTGACTACTGGTTAGTTAAATAGCAATGTAGTTTGTAGCTGTGGGATCAAATTAAATCTTACCTTTTTTAGCAGGCATAGTGTAGTATAGTAAAACTAGAAAGAGTTGTATTGTTGTTTAGTTCCTTGCCAGGATGAGGTATGGAATTTTGTAGCTAATTTCAAATTCTAATTTAGAATCTTAATGAAGTGCTAGTATGATCTTAAAGTGGCCTACAGTCTGACAATAAGATAGTTTTGAATTGCAAAGAAATCTTCATTGTCTTCTCCATTTGTTGCTAGGAGACCAGAAATTGGGGATAACCTGCACAATGCACACCTAGGAAAGTGGTTCTTAAGAACAGCAGTTGAAAGATGTTACTGATGGTTAATGCTATCTTCCCTTTTCATTGTTCTTCAATCTCCTCTAGCTCAGAAAAGAGCTAAAAATCTGGCAGTGTCAAAGCAAATTTAATGAAGTATCCTATTAAGTTATCTTGAAGTAATCATGAATCTGTAACTTACTAGCTATTTGTAAAAGTTGGGAATATTTCTTAAGCATTGTAAGCTGTTAATTATCAATGTTCACTTGGCTTTATTTCAGTGAAGACTGTTTCTACATTTTGCGAAAATATGGGGTCATGTGATTACCTTCATAAAGCAGTCTTTCTCAGTTATTATTAATATTCAAATGCAAATTGAACTTTTTACAAAAACCATTAGGCTAAGATTTGCTTATAGAGACAAGTGGTATAGTTTAAGAAATATATATTTCTTACAGAAATTAAAATAATCTATATGAATAATTGTTTATATATGTTATATAATATAATGTATACTTTTATGTATGGGAAAGCAAAACATAGACTCTGGTCTTTCATTTACTATTTTGGTGACTATAGCCAACCAAGTAAGTCATACTTAGGGAGTTTCTGTTTTTAATTTTGTTTCTTAAACTTTCAAATGGGCAGAAGGATAGAATGTACTTTTTAGAGTTGTTAGGATTGAATGAAGTGTCACAATGCTTATTCAGCACAGAGCCATATTGCTGTTAATTGTAATCATTTAGTTTTCTTATTTTAAGTTGTTATAGGTTGGTGTCAAATGATAAACCCAGCTTAGCTTTTTTTCTGTTTGCATTTTTGCAGTGTTCACTGTATTCTGTCTTTCTTGTGAGAGTTGCTTAGAGAAGGTAGGGAGCATGTAGTGGGTGGCTCCTCAGCAGTGTACCCTGTTTTGTTACTGTAGTCCAGCACCTCACCCAGCTAGTGGCATGCAGTAGGCAGCTGGTGTTTTTTTGATGGAGAGCCTGAATATATTAGTAGTCATGCAAATCCTGATTTTTTTTCTTTTACTTTTGTTTGGTAAAAGAGCAAAAGTAGGGCTGGTGAGCTGCTCAAGTGGTAGAGCTGCCTGCCTAGCAAACATGAAGCCCTGAGTTCAAATCCCAGTTCTGCAAAAAAAAGAGCAAAAGTATGCAAAGTGAAAGTTTTCATGTCATTTTCTTCTGTATTTTATTTAAATTTGCATTTATTATAAACCTAGTAGCTGCACATGGTAGAAAAGTACAAGAAATACAGAAGATTTCAGTTAAACAGTAAATTTTTCCTGTCTTCCCTCTTTTTTTTTTTTTTTGCAGCACTGGAGTTTGAACTCAGGACCTATACCTTGAGACATTCTACAAGAATTTTTTATGATAGGCTTTTTCAACATAGGGTCTTGCTGAACTGTTTGCCAGGGCCAGGTTTTGAACCATGATCCTCCTGTTGTCTGCCTCCTGAGTTGCTAGGATTATAGGTGTGAGCCATCAGCGCCTGGCTCTTCCCTCTTCTTAATTTCACCCAACACTGAATTATCAATTTGTAATGGTCTGTTTTTAGTTCTTCTGATGGCTACCAGTGTTCATAACACTATCAGAGCACTTCTGATTTCTTAATTAATTAATATCTATTGATTCTTCTGGAAATGATGAGGAATTTGCTGGAGTTCACATGGCCTTTTATATATAAACCACATATTTAAACCTGTAATTCCAGGTTTAAATCTATGCTGAGTAATTAAGTTAATCAAAAAATTATTTTATACTTTAAATTTTTCTCAAATATTTCCCTATTTCTGTGAATTACAGTTCAGTGGCTATGAATATATTGTCCAAACTGGAATATTATGAGGATACCAAAAATATTTTTGATTATAAACCAAGAGAGTCCATGCCACAGGACATACTATCATCCTAATTGTAGAAGGCTTTATACACTATTCTTAGACCTGCCCATTGTGTTCATTTGATTCGATGATAATTTCAGTAAAACTCTTATACTTTAAAAGAATTTTCAGTGCCTGTTACTGTTCAAAGTAATGAAACCTGGAAGTAGCATTTCAGAATGTTAGCTGTTTCTTATTTAAGTGAAGCTAGGTGTAGATAATGGTAATTTAATTAAAATCTAACAAATTAATGAATCAAAACCTTCTTGGATGAAGACATTTTTCATGGAAGGAAATATTTCAATTTAACTTTTACTATGTATTTTCATTAGGGATTAGTGTTGTATTTTGAAGGCCTATCAATATCTATGGAGATAAACATGATTTTTTCTCCTTAGAGTTATTAATGTGTTAATTAATGGATGGCCTCACATTGAACTATCTTTGCACTTTTGGAATAAACCTCTTTGGGTTATGATTGCTTATTATTATTAGAGACAGGGGGGATACATAGCCCAGGTAGACCTCAGACTTCTCTACTAGACTGTCAAGTACTGAAATTACAGGTGTGCCCTAGTGTGCCTGACTCTATACTATATATTTGTAATGGGTTTTATTAGATTCTGTTTTTACATACTTTAGACTGTGGTCTTTGGAGGTTTTGGAGTTTCATTTTTTGGCGGTGGTTGGGGGTTAGTTTGAGACAAAGTCTCACTATATAGCCTAGGATTGCCTGGGATTGCCTCACATTTGCTTTGTAGTCCAGGCTGGCCTCAAGCTCATGATCCTCCTGCCTCAGGCTACCGAGTATAATCAACTTATGGGCTTTCTGGTGTGTATTTCTTTGATAACTTTCTTTTTTTCCCTCTTTGGAATTTTAGTGGTACTAGGATTTGAACTTCAGGCTTGTTAAACAGGCATTCTACCACTTGAGCCACTGCCAGCTCTCTTTGGAGCTTTGAATGGTTAGATTTTCTATTTGTACTGAAACCAATTGATTTCACCTAAATTATAAAGTCTTTTATTTGGTGGTAGTGGGGTTTGAACTCAGGGCCTCACGCATGCTAGGCAGGTTCCCTACCATCCCTGTTTTGTATTGGGTATTTGTGAGAAAGGGTCTCACAAACTATTTACCCCCGGGGCTGGCTTCTGCTGTGCCACTCCTGATCTCTGCCTCCTGAGAAGCTAGGATTACAGGTGTGAACCACCAGTGTTCTGCCTTAAGTTTTAAAGTCTTTATTTGCAGAGTTGTGCAAAGAAGCTTTTCATGACTTCTAAAACTATTCTGTTTTAGTAATTGTCTTCTACGTATCACTTTGTGTTTTGTGTCTGTGCGTTCCCCTTTTTCTTTGATTCTTTTGACTCTTTCTTCAACAACCAGTATTTTGATTTATTGATTATCTGCTTTCATGTTTTCTGTCTTGCTCTCTGCTTTTACCTTTACTGCTTCCTTTTAAATACATTTAATGCTAATTTCTAGTTTTACTTCATTACTTTGCCATCTAGTATATTACTAGTGCTCATGAGTGGTCCATGTGCACTTTAGAAGAAGGTGGATATTCTCTTATCAGGTTTGATAGAAATCTGTAAAATTGAATTACCGGTTATATTGTTTAGGTCTTTCATGTCTGTATTTCTTTTTTATCCACTTGATCTGCTTTGGACTAAAAGAGGTGTATTAAAGTCTCTTCTAAGTGTGTTTCTGTCTTCTTACATCTCTTGAAGTTTCTGTTTTAAAAAGGTAACTGTTGTGTTTTGGTATGTAGATGTTCACAACTAACATAATTTCATTATAAATTTTATCTTTACAATTAAAAATGAACTTCTTCATCTTACTCGATGCTTTTGAGTCCAGATTCTCCTTTGTCTGATTCCAGAATAGTAATCCCTTCATATCTATTGTGTGCATTTGCCTGCTTTAGGACTATATTATGTAAGAGGATCATACATTTGACCAGTTGCTCTGTGCTTGCGTTCTTAAGTTCCCTCTCCCCGTTGAGCCTGTGGTGGTCACAGGAGTGACATTTGAGGAAGTGTAAGGGACACATGCTCCCTGTGAGCAGAAGTGCAGGGCCCTTTTGTGTTGCTGCCATTGCTTTATTCCTTCTGTAAGAAAGTAAGAAGAGGACATCCCAGAGAGGGGCTGCATTCTAGAATAGAGAGTGAGGATACTTGGGGAAAGAACCAACAGTCATAACCAGCCTGCAGTAACAGGTTAAAGTAAGCAAGGGCAGCCACTGAGATATGTCAGGGCTCTTTGTGACTGTGACAAACCTAAAACAAAATTTAGTTGATACATTTGGTTTACTTTTGACCACCTCTATTTTAAGCCTTCTAGAATAGCTTTATTTTAGTTGCATCTCTTGAGCACAAAGTGGGGTTTTATTTTATGTACAAATCTGACAATAATGATATGATTAACTGTCATACTACTTTGGTATGTTTACTACATGTTTTATTTGATTTTCTTCAGTGTAATCTCTTTATTTAAGGTTTGTGTATGTGTTCAACTGCTAATTGCATTTATGATGTAAATCCTTTTTAATATCCTGGCCTCCTATTGCTTACTTCAGGCATCTATTATTTTGCTTGCTCTGAAAAATACCTGTTACCTATATGCCTGAAAATGAGTATGTATACTTCCCCCTTCTCCAATGTGTATTTGTGGATTTTTTTGTTTTGTTTATTATTTGTACTTCATCAGACATAAAAATACATATTTCTATGTTATTTTTCTGTCATTCTCATTATGTCTTTTAGTCTTAGATCTTTGACAAGACATATTCAGAGCCAGACATGATGGCACACCTGTAATCCTAGCACTTAGGAGGTAGAGGCAGGAGGATCACAAGTTCAAGGCCAACCTGGGCTACATAATAAGACCTTGTCATCCCACCCCCCAAAAAAAGGGCATATTTAGTACCACATATCTTCTGCTGGCATTCCGTAGTCATATGTTATTTGGAAATTTCTTGACTTGCTTTTATCAGTGCACCGGATAGATGCCTTAACTTGCTATATAATCCCTGGCTTACTCCCCCCACCTCCCTTGAGTTTCTTAAAAAATGTTTCATCATTGTCTTGCTTTGTGCATTGCTGTTGAAGTCTACCACTAACTTGATTTTCTTTTACCTAAAAGCCCTGAGGTTTTCTTTATTTAAAGTCAGATGGTCTTAGAATGATGTGTTTCACAGTAAACTCCTAGTACCCAGTAGACCTGTTCAGTATTAGGATTCAGGACTCCTTTGTTGTTAGGAAATATTCTGAGATTTTAATTGTAATTACCTGCTTTTAATGGCTGTTGTAAACTCCCTTCTGGGACTTCAGTACATAGATATTGGCTCTTGGCCTATCCCGTGTATCACTTTTCTTCTGATCCTTTTCCCTTGATTTTTCATTTTCATTCTCTTGGCTGCTTTTGCTTTTCCATGTGAGTAGAATCTGTTCTCTTTTGTTATATCAAAAATGTCATTTCTGAGATGATTTTTTTTCTTTAAGAATTTCCAACAACAGTTCATCTTATTTTTTTTGGTACACTTCTATTCTGAATTTTTGAACTTTAACTTAGAGTGTACTTTCATATCTGCAAAATGTTTGTTTAATAATATTTAAATCTCATGGGGCTGGCATTTTCCTCTGCTTTGTTTGGGGAGTGTATTTTTGACAGCTGCAGTTTTCCTTCTTGTTTCTTTGATGGAAGCTTTGCATGGATGCCACTTGCATTTTCTGCTTATAGAATGTCACAGGGTTTCCAGATCCCAGAATAGCATAGACTTCTATGATGGGAGATGAGAGGTTTGAGTGATTTCACAGGTTTCTTTAGTTTGAATGCGTTTTTCTGTTCCAGTTTATAGTTTCTGGAATGAATGGTATTGTGGAGGGGTGGATAAGGGCTTGGTATGACTTCTAATTCTGTGATACTCCTTTCTTTTGGGAAGACTAGATAGATTTCCTTACTTTCCTTTCTTTTCTTCCTTCCCTCCTTCCTCCCTGTCTTTTTTGGTGGTACTAAGGTTTGAACTCAGGACCTCACACTTGCTAGGCAGGCATTCTACCACTTGAGCCACTCTGCTAGCCCTTTTCGTGATGGGTTTTTTCGAGGTAGGGTCTCACGAACTGTTTGCCCCAGACTGGCTTTGAACGGTGGTTCTCCTGTTCTCTGTCTCCTAAGTAGCTAGTATTATAGGTGGGAGCCAACAGTGCTCAGCTTTTTTTTTTTTTTTTTAAAGTAAAGCAGGAGAGTTTATTGAGATAGAAAAGTAGCAAAGAGTACCACAACCAAAACTGGGAAAGGTCCCAAGAGAGGGGGCTTGTTGATGGAGTCTCACAAGCTATTTGCCTGAGCTAGCCTTGAACCTCAATCCACCTGATCTCAGCCTTCCGAATATCTAGGATTACAGGTGTGAATCACTATGCCCAGCAGAAAAGCTCTTTTTTATGGCTCAGTAATACTCCATTGTGTGTACGTACCATGTTTTTTTTACCCATTCTTTCACTGATGAACATCTAAGTGCCTTTCTTTTTGTAGCTCCCCTGTTGCAGAAATCTCTACTTTTTGTATCTCATGAAAGAAATTGAACTGTTCTAAAAATATATTTAACCCAGAAATAAAACAGTCTGTACATTGTAGAAATGAAATACCAGATGAAAATAAATTGCCTCTGGAGCTAATACTATTATAAAGTAAACAGTTCTATATGACACAGGTATTTTTAAGTATATATTGAATTTGCAACTCCTTTTCTAGATATTTTCTATATTTGCTTGGATTTTTTAAGGGACTCAGAAAATGTTTTTAAAACTGTGATGTGAGACTGTGAGTGTGGCTCCAGTGGTCATGCAAGAGGCCCTGGGTTTAATTCCCAGTACCACAAAAGAGGAAAAAATAAAAATTGTAATGTGGAGCTAGGCATAGTCACACATGCTTCAAATCCCAACACTGGGGAGGCAGAGGCAGGACAATTGTGAGTTTTGAGGTCAGCCTGAAGTACATAGTGAGACCCTGTGTAAAAACAAAAACAAAAGAATTGTAATGTAGATAGATCATGCACTATTCAGTCAGGAGTTTGTGTGCTGGGTCCTGTGCTGGTCCCTCTCCCTAAAGATCAGGTTACTGGCTAAGGAGATGCTACTGGTAAATAAAGAACAGGAGAAAAAGCTGTCCTGTGTGGGACCACCCCTTTCCCCACTCCCCTGCATGGTCCCAGACTGTAACAACAGTGAGGCCTATTTTTAATTTCTTTGACATGGCTTGAAACCACTTCAAGATACCCTTATGATTGAGTTCAGTTTTTTCTCTGGCTGTGTATGCCCATCATCACAGAACTGTTATTATCACTTTTTAAGATATTTTTACTGTAATATCTTGTGATTTTAGAGGCAGCTTTATTTCTGCCCCAGCAGTCATCACCTTTTTCTTTTGGGTGTATCTCCTAATGTGTGTGCCATTAATACCCCCAAGTCTACTTTGGTATTTCCCGCCTCCCACCCACAGTTTTAAAATAGTATGTACTACAGTTGTCAGTGTGGTACAGTGCTCCAAAGCAGCAATTATTCAGGAAAGGGAAAAAAAATCAGGAGTTCAGATTATTTGAGGATTGTTTGGTTTTGATGGCTCTGCTGTTCACTAACCCCAGTGTTGGTGCTTTGACCACAGAGGAACATGGTGGGGTTAGATATGTTGTCTCACACCCTTCCATCCCTTATGGTTGATATTCTTTCCACGAAATTCTAACCTTCCTGTGTAGGCAAGATATTTTCTATTTAATGTTTTCTGGCACATACTGATCTCAACAAATGTTTACTCAATAAATATGGACAGGAAGAAGGAGTCCACCTTGGTGCTGGAATTGAGAGGGAATGTCCAGCTGGGGCTGTGGGGTGGTAGCAGTTCTTGTGCCAGTGTTTTCTTTCAGGTGGAGAAAGTGTTTGATTCTTCAAGGTCAGAATCTCATAATAACCAAAAAATAGTTAATTTAGTTCTGCTCAGCTTTCTTCATGTCAACTTAGTGTCATGTACTTACATTATATTTCTTTGTAACGTAGATTCTTTCACAGAATCTTGTTTCTGTTTTCAAGAAACTACTACCCTTATTTGGGGCTTTGGGTAGCAATCAGTTGAATTATTTGAATGCGAATTCTGAATTTTTGCCCTTAAAACGTAGCAGTTAACTTTCATAAATAATCATTTAGGGTGATTTTGGAAGTTTATCTTTTCATGAAGCTTTGTAGTCATTTTGACAAGTGAATCTTTGGTGTTTTTAAAGTGGGAATACTTCTGGTGATTCTTTTTTAGAGAGGTGAGTTCTCTTTGTCTAGCTGGATTCTTCGATATGTTTATAAAGATCACATAATTTAAAGTTAGGAGTCAGCTGTATTCCACTGTCCTTGCCTTGGTAAGCCATTGACCCCAGATACTGTTTTCTCTTCTTTAAAATGGAGATATCTTTTGTAGTTGTTGTAATAATGAAAATGTCATAACACATGGAAATACCAGGTGTGAAACCAGCATAATACAGAAGTTCTGTTATTTTTTTAAGCTCTGTCTGCCTCTGAAGATAATAGGATAAAGTACATTTTAATTAAGCTAGTTTTATTTAGAAGCCTTTAATAAGAATGATTGCACTGTAATTAAAGTTCAAGATTCCTGGTATTCTTTAGAAAAATAAGACACAAGAATGTAACTAGCCCTTGTTTGCTCCATGGAGCTATGGCTAAAATTGAGAAACTTCTCATGCTAGGAATTTTCCACTGGGGAAACCTATTAGCTAATTTGTTTTTTAATACAGTTTTGAAGAGAAAAAAAGTATATGAGAGAAAGCTTTTCTTCTGGTTCTTTTTGGTATAGCTTGTTATCATCTTGTAATTCACTGTGTGACATAGCCCCCAAAGGTTTTTTTATTTGGGGGTGGGAGTAGCAGCTTTATTAAGATGTAATTCACTTACCATATAATCCATCCATTTAAAATGTACAATTCAATTATTTTTCACATATCCATAGCTGTACAACCATCACAACAATTTTAGAAAATCTTCATCCTAAAAGGAACAATGCACCCTTTATCTGTCATTGTCCCCTCTGTGTTCTGCAAACACTCCCAGCTTTAGGTGTCTTTGTGTGTTTTGTGGTGCTGTTGCAGAATACCTGAGACTGAGTAACTTATAAAGGATAGAAATTTCTTAAAATCATGGAAGCTGGAAAGCATAAGATTAAAGCATTGACATCTGGTATCTGAGCTTTTTGCAGTGTCCTTACACTGCAGAAGTCTAAAGGGAGTGATGAAGGTGATGTTCTCATGTGGCAGAGGAGTAAAAGAGAGAATCCACTCTCATATGTTCTTTATTTGGCCATGCTAATCCATTGATTGTGGCTTAAATGAAGTCAAGCTCCACAGGGCACTATATATGGATTACTTTTTCGATCTTCATAATACCCCAGAAGTATAGATAATGTTCTTAGTTAATATGTATAGAAACCAAGGAGAGAACTTAAAGAACTAGTCCAGTGTCAAACTGTTAGTAGCTAGTAGGATCTTATCCAACTCGTACCTGAGCCTCACTATTTTGCGGTCCACCTTGACTCTGCACTAGGACTCACTGACACTGCTCCATGTCCTTTGGCTAGAGTTTGGAGCTTATTGAATTCTTGCCACATGTGTTTGCTCATGTTCATATCATATGAAGTCTCTGAATCCTTGTCCATGCTCCACTGTGAATTCCTCATTGTGTGTGCTGTACAGTTAGAGTCTCCTGGGTCCTGATTTTCCTCTGGTTATTTTATATTTATAATGTAGACAAGATAGATAAATGTCTTTCATAGAAGGGCCTTAGCTTAGTAAAACCAGTGTGGAATTAGAAAACTCAGGAGATTGCAAAAAATTAATTTGGTTTTACGTATGAAGAAATTTCTGACTGGACACTGATGGCTCATGCTTGTGATCTTAGCTACTCAGGAGGCAGGGATTCGGAGGATTGAGATTCCAGGCCAACCCTGGGCAAATAATTCATGAGACTCTATCTTGAAAATATCTAACACAAAAAAGGGGCTGGCAATTGACTCGGGTGATGGAGTACCTGCCAAGCATGAGTGAAGCCCTGAGTTCAAGCTCCAGTGAGAGAGAGAGAGAGGAAGAAAAATTTCTGAGCATCTATAGCTAGCTTTTAGTAGAATCAGCCATCAGGTAAATAACTTTCCAAAACTACATGTATTGAAACAACAATGAAGTGCCCTGTTCTCAGAATGTTGTAAAATGACTTTTGCTGCGGAGTAAAGGCTGGATCTTGAAGTCCCTTCAGTGTTGGAGTCCCTTGCCAGAACTGACAGATAATACAGCAATAGGACAGTGTGGCACTTTTTCACAAGCTCTGGTTCAGGTTTTGGTTTTATTATTTTGAGACAAGGTCTCATTATTTGGCTCATGCTGGTTGTAGACTGCACATCAGCCCGACTGACATTGATCTCTCAGTCATCCTGCCTTTGCCTCCAGAGACAAGCTTGTGCCACAATGCCTTGCCCTCAGATTTTGGTTTTATTTTTTAACTCTGAATGAACATAGTACTAAACTCTTGAAAAATAAGGTAAAGATATCTTTGTCCTTTCAAGTTAATCTTCTTTGAGAAATACACTTCTAATTACCCAGACTGATTTAAAACTTGAGTTTTTATAAAAACATGAAAAGATCTAGATTCAATTAGATCCATATTTGAGTCTCATTTTTGTGGTGTCTTTGCCGAGAGGCTTTGGGTAGTAACTTTGCCATTTATGTGCATTAGTTTTCTCATCTGGAGTATAGCATTTGTATCTCCTTTGAAGATCTGTAAAGATCTTGTAGTGTTTGCTTGGCATATAGTAAGTGTTCATTAAATATATTATTTCCCTGCGTTCAAAATGCCAGTACTTATTCTCTCCCCCCAGAAATGTTTGTAATTTGAGGGAAGGTTGTTTTAATAAAGTGGGTGAGTGGTTATTTAATAAAATACAACTTCATGTTTAAATTTTTCTTAGAGGAAACACAAGAATAGAAGAGGCTTGTGAAATGTATACCAGAGCTGCAAATATGTTCAAGATGGCTAAGAATTGGAGTGGTATGTACAAAGTTTTAATTTATTTGCTTTCCAGGCAAATACTTTAAAATAATTTTATAGGAGGAAATGACTGTTTGTATTCCCCTTGAAGAGTGAGACGGTTGGCCCCAATGACAGTTGTCAGTGCCGAAAGGACAATAATCTAAGTGAACTGAGCTTTTGAAACCTGCCTCAAAGTTTTAAGCACAGGGGGACAGTGGCTTTGTTTCCTTAAGCCACCTAATACAGTAGGCTTGCAAGTTAAAAGCTAAAATTACTTGGAGTTAAGAAGAGTAACCCTTGCTGCTTACTAATGTGCTCAGATAAATAAGGTACTATAATGAATAACTATTGTTATATAATTCATTATTGAAAACTGGTAGGATAAGTAGAAATGCCAGGTTGTCTTTACCTAAGCATCAGAGATAGGAGATTGGAAATCCATTGAGATCTGTGACAGTGGGGAATATTTACATGAACTTCGGCAGATTTATCATAATTTTCTTTTTTGGAGAGGGCTATTTTGAGACAAGGGCTCAGTGTTTAGCTCAGGCTGGCCTCAATTCACCATCCTCCTGCCTCAGTCTCCTGAGTGCTGGAATTACAGGTATAAACAACTATGCCTGGTTTAATTGTTATTTCTTAAAATAATGTGAAATAATGTGAAATTCCGCATGATAAAATTGGCAGGATTATTCTTTTCATTTGATCTTGAGTGAATGGCCCTTTCTGTCACTGATTTGGGGGGCGGGAAATCCCCATGCCCCTTGGAAAAAGAGACTTTTCATGGCTCAGTTGGTGATAGCGTTCTTTTGCAGTGAACATGGAGATGACCTTAGACCAAAGCAGGGAACCTGGGTCTAGCTCTGGCTTACAGCTGCTGTGTGATGACTATAGCTTTGCCTTCTGTAAGCTGTCTGTTTCCTCATATGCCTTTAATGCAGATACATTAAAATCACTTCATAGGAGAAAATGGTTTTAAGCTAAATTTTAGGTAGGGCTTTAGTTAAAAAGGAAATGTTAAGATTTCAAAATACACTTATGTCTACATTATATTGTATTAAAAAAATGGAGAAGAAAGTGTTGCCCCAGCATCCCATCCCATCTTTTCTGTAATGTTTAAGCTTTGTAATCATAGGTAAAAAGTGCAATTGCCCATTTTGTCTGGTGGTCAGATATTCTACTCTTTGGAAATTCCATTTCAGAAAGACTGCTTACCATTTACATAATGAAGGAGGCTTTTCATGTATCTTGTCCCCCAGCCTTGCCTTGAGTGATGCTGTCATTCTAGCTCCTTGACATCCCCCATGCTTTTGCACTTTCCTCAGTCTTAGTGACATGAGGTAAGTCAGATAAGTCATTCCAAATAAGAGCTGATGTCCTTATAGTAACTTTCAATGACTGTCTTCTTCTATCTGTGACTTCATCTCCTGCTCACTCCCCTTATGCTCCAGTTTCCATGTGCCTCTGACTGGAGTGCTTTTCCTTAGGGAAGTATAACTTTTGTAGGTAGGGCCAGCACTTAAAGCCAGGGCTGTACTGTATCTAACCGGGTCATCTTCTTTAGCTGCAGGAAATGCATTTTGTCAGGCTGCCAAGCTCCACATGCAGCTTCAGAGCAAACATGACTCCGCTACTAGCTTTGTGGATGCCGGGAATGCTTACAAAAAGGCAGATCCTCAAGGTAAGGCAGTTCACCCGCCTCTGTGTGTAATTGACTAGCCAATGTTTCCTTCAGTGTCTAGATCAATGTCGTGTCTTTTTGTGTCCTGGTAAAGACGAATTTTTATATTTTGGCATAATAGAGAAATTTAGGTAGCTTAAGAAATTTTTAATCATTTGGGGGCTTTTATGAAGAGAAGGTATTTCAAATTTATCCTGTCCATTGTCAACACCAATTTCCTTAAACTCCATTTATGTTGCTTTTTTGGAGAATCTTTGGAAAATTACCTTTAATTTTGTCTAAGACTTCTTTTAAGAATGTGTTTCAAAGTATTTGTCTTGAGGAATGAAATTGGGTATTTAAAAGTTGTAAAATTTCGGAAATGTTACTTTTTTGTTTAGAAAAGTATTGGTTAGCAATTATATATATTAATATCCTTTCTCCCACAATGTGTGATTACTATTGAGTACCCCTTTTTTCTTTTAGCAGTACATTTTATTTAACACAAAAATCCCAACTTTTATGTGAATACATCATAAAGAAAAACGATATCTTCAAGGGCTTTTGTGTAAAGATTAATCAGTTTATTTCCAAACATGATAAGCTGAGCAAAGCCTGTGTGAGCAGCAGGGATAGAATGATAGACTTAAAATACATCAGTATTTTAGAATGCTGCAGGCAGTAAAATTCCTGGCTTCAAACTGGAAGTAGAGGTGCAGGCCTGAATCCCAGCACTTGGGAAATGAAAGCAGGAGGATCAAGGGTTCCTGGCCAGCCTGGGCTACATAGCAAGATCCTACCTCAACAAACAAACAAACAAAAAAAACCAAATCCCTGGTTTCAAAGAATCCTCAGTGGCATAGTAAATGTTCACATGGTGATTTAAAAACCATGTGAGACTGAATGAATATTGTATGATCTCAACTTCAGAAAAAGTTTGTGTGCATAGAAATGCATCCAAAAACACTGAAAGGAAAAGTGCGTTCAAATACTAATTCTGGGTTTGAGTGGAATTATAGATAATTTGTTTCTCTATTTTTGTGTATTTTGTGTTAATACCTTAAATGTTAACAATGAATCCATATATTTTATATAGTTGGGGGGGATTTTGTTATTTTGCTTAACTCTCTACTTTTTCAGTCTAGCTTTTCCTTATTGCTGCCTCTTTAAAATCAAAAGCAATAAATTTGGAGTTGTCAATCGCATGCCAGCAGTGTATACACCACCATTTTGTAATAGAGGAGACCTTTCAGCTCACTGTTCTAGAAAATTAATATGTTAGCATCTTTGAGCATTATCCACATTTGACTTCACTTAAGAATTGTCTAAATGGGCATTTCCAGTGTTTTTGATTTTGGCTGCATAAAGAGTAGAATCTATTGAAGTGGTTTTTTCTTGTGAAGTAATGCCATTTTCCAAAAGATATAAATATATTAGTGAAAATGTGAAAATGCATTTACTTTATGTATTAGCAGGTATAAGTTATCAGTGTTGGTGACAATCCCCATGATCTTGTTTTCTTTGTAATACAGTCTGCCACCTGGATGGAATCCTCATAAGAATAATTGAGCCAGTGTTTCTCCAGCCACATTCCCTTAAATTATACTGTAACTTCTGGGAACAAAACCATGCTCATGAATCTGGACTTGTACATGATTTGTGTTTGCTTTTCACTAACTGACCTGCCCACCCTCCACCCTATCCCAAATTGAACATTACTACTGTCTAATAACAGCCAAGAAAGCAGGCTCACCTGAACCCTCTTTGACTGAATGGATTTTTCATTGTTTTTCTTAAATGCCCACGCTTCAGAGGCTATCAACTGCTTAAATGCAGCCATCGACATTTACACAGACATGGTAAGACATTGCATTCCTTGAGTGGCTGTGGGGTGGAGTCTTTGAGGCGGCTTAGAGTTGTATACTTTTATTTTTTTCTTTTTCTGTTCCCAAACTGATTGGCATTCAAATAGGTTAAACGGATATATGACTCTGGATTTTTTTCCCCCTAGGGAAGGTTTACAATCGCAGCCAAGCATCACATTACTATTGCTGAGATCTATGAGACTGAACTTGTGGACATTGAGAAGGTAAGCACTGGGCACAGCTCCTCGACGCAAAGCATGTGGACAGGTGGACACCAGGAGTCCTCTCCTCTCCCAACTGACTGAATGATGCAGTGATCACAGATGGCCTCTCGGAGGCTTCCTGGGAGTGACTGGCTCAGTGGAGGAGTTATTTTTCTGGAATGAGTGTCGAAGACAAGAGAGCTGGTTAAGATTTACCAAACTCACTCATCGTTTGCACTCTTAATTCATGTCAGAACATTAGTATGATAAAGAGAATCTTCAGCTATACAGCTAAAGTCTCTGAGGCACCGGAAGGAATCTGAAGAGACAAACTACATACTCACTCAGCAATGCTGCTTCCATGTCATCTGTGTGTTGGTGACTCACAAATCTGTCTGGAGCCCAGACTTGACTCCAAACTGTGGGTCCCTATATTCACCTGTCTGCTGGCCTTTCCATTTAAGTCCAGTAGTCATCTCAAAGCCAACAGGTCTGACACTAGATTCTGATCTCAAGGGCCACCCCAAGTGCTCTTCCAAATGTCAGACATCCTTGTATTCTCTCCACCCTACATCTAACCTGTGAGCAGTTTCTGTGGGACCTGCCCTTCCTGCTCCCAAGTCTCAGCATTTCTTACAACCTTTCCCCCAGCTTCATTTGGTCACTGCAGGAATTTAACTGGTCTTTTTGCTTCCACTGCCTCCTCCTTATCCTGAGCTCTCATGCAACAGAGCAGCTAAAGTGGTCCTTATCAGTAGTGTGCAGACTCTGTTTCGTCATTGCTTACAGACTTTTGTTGGTGTTAGCTTCACTTAAAGGAACAGCTGGAGCCTTGCACATGAACTCCATGGCCCTACTGAATTACTCCTCCCACCCTGTGCTGTGCTCCTCTTGTACCTCTGGGACCTCAAATTTTTCTTACTCTCCTCTTCTCTACCCTGCTCCAGCCATCATGACCTCTTTGCTGCTCCTTAACATGCTAGATGCGCTCCTTCCTCAGGACCTGTTTTTTGAGACAGGGTATCACTATGTAGTCTAGGCTGTCCTGGAACTTGAGATTCTCCTCCCTCAGCCTCCCTTGTGTTAGGATTGCAAATATGTACCATCATACCCAGCTGCCTCAGGACCTTTGTGCTGGCCATTCTCTCTGCCTGCCAAATTCTTTGTCTCATGTATAAGTAGCTAACTCTTCACATCCTTCAAGCCCACATGGGTAACCTCCCTGTGTCCTTTTATCATCTATTCCATAAAGTCTATCATAGCCACCCACTTAAAATATTATCTTCAGCCCTTCAAGAATATTTGCCCAGGACCAGCACCTCCTTGCCTCACCCTGTTTTGTTTTGTTTTGCAGCACAAGTGTTGCCATTCAGCATACATTTTGATACACTCTGTCATCATTATTGGTATTTGTCCCTTGTCCTCTACTATACTTGATGCCCATGTTAGCAGACAGATTTGCTTCTGCTTTTCTGATGGATGCCAAGGACCCAGAACATAGTAGGCCCTAATCAAATAATTCTTGAGTAAGAAAACCACGTCCCTATCCGTGGCATAGCATATGGCTCAGGGAAGCATATCTGAAGCGTTACTTAAGTTGGAGTGGCATGGTTAACATGAAGGGCGAGGTCCTTCTTACTTCATGCTTACCGTACCTTTTGGTTATTCAGCACAAAATTTGCTTATGGTTGCTACATACATTCACCACTCCTCACCCCCATTATCATTCTTTTCTGAGGAAACTGATCTTGGTCAAATCAGGACCACCCCATGCAGTGACGTGTGCATGTGAACCTTCTCTCTAGAAGGTTATCTGTGATCCTAGAAGAAGGTAATGGAGTCTGGACCTGAACCCTCAGTTGTCCTTGATGTGGGATAGTGATAGGACAGAAGGGAGACAGATTGTTATGGCTGGGGTCTTTATTTAGTCAGAGTGTCTGGTATAGGCACAGTATCTTCATTGAGGTTGAGTGAGCTTTATGGAGGACAAGCACTATGTAGACATCTTCCTGGGTTACTTTCCTAGTCTGGGGCAATCAGAAGAGAACTCTGGGTCCAGAGCCCACAGTGTTGTGCCATTTTTGCCACCAGGGCATAGTGTCAGGCAGCTACTTCACATGGCTCTACACAAGATTGATAGTGGATAAAATGATCTGTAGCACAATCTTTTTCCCTTTGATTTGTCATGGTAACTTCTCAAACCATTATCTCCTGTGTTTCTGCTATTCTGTGAATTGGCCTGTAAGTGGCACCTTTTTCACTGTGGTATGTTCTGGAGTAGTGGGACATGTCTGTAAGAAATATCAGCTCTCTGGAGGTAGAGACAGGAGGACTGGAAATTCAAGGCCAGTCTGGCTATACAGGGAGACCTTGTCTCAAAAGACACACACACGCACACGCGCACACACACACACACGCACAGTTACTTTCCCTGTTGGACTAACAATATTGTGGTCAGTAGTATGTAACTACATACTCAGTTTATGTTTGAAAAATTTATTACCACAAGGTACCTTATATCTGGTTTGTTACAAATAGGTTATTCCATTTTAATACTACCCAATGTTTATTCTCTTATTCTTTCACAGATTGTAGCTATTGGGCAGTGAAGTGTGACATTTCATAAACTCACATTATTTCTTTTAACTTCAAGAGGTAAAACACTGAACCTGACAATAAACCGGTCCTTTAGGTGATGTAGTAAATGACCCAGAACAGCTATAACTTGTTTTTGTTTTCAGCTCTTGAAGAATCTTATTTAATACTATTTGTTACAGCATAGGATAGGTGAATATGGCAGATTCATGTTAGGTCCTGATTCGGGGATATTTATTCTAAAAGAATTGGTCCCATTTTAAGGCTCCTTAAGGCTGTTTCTCCTACACAGTGGACTCTTACACTTGAAATTGTTAGAAACAGCAACTGAGTTTTAGCATGTAAGGGCTTGCTTGTGCCTGGTAAATTTCATTCCATGTTAAGATTCCACACTGGATGTATGGCCACTGTTTTCTCTGAAACTTCTCTGATAAAGCAGTGGATATGCTTTCCTTTCATGTAGAATTTTTCAAAACTTGTGAAAACCATGGATTAGATGATTGGTTTGATTAGCATTGTTAAAAAAAACAAAGTTTCTTACTATATATGTAGTATGTTACAGCTCTAACATTTTGCTAAACCAATACCATTACTTAAATCAAATTGTCAACATTTGGCCATTTTCCCTCTTCCAAGACACTGTGGTGGGGTTCTATATGGCTCAATTCAACCTATTTGTGGAGTTCGGGTAAAAACTAGGAAAGTTAAGTAGCTACATCCGCCCCAGGAAGAGATTTTATAATTTGATACTCTTTACAGAAAGATTTGGTTATGTTTTTCATACCTTACTCCTTGTATTACAATGAAAAACAGTGTTAAATACTTTTAGAGAATGGAATGATGTTTTTGGTGGGGGCTGGGGGTGTTGAGAGTGCTGGGATTAAAACCAGGGCCTTGTGCATACTAAGTACACACTCTACCACTTAACTACACCCCTGGCCCCAAGAAGGTTTTTCTTGATTAATCATAAATTTACTGAAAAACTGTTTCCTGGCATTCCAAATTAATCAAAATATTGGCAATAGTTCAATGGAGGCTTTCATTTGTGATGCCTTTTGTGTTTAATTTACTTAGCATTTATTTACTGAGCACCTACCATATGCTAGGCAGCATAGTATGCTCAGGGATGTGATGATGAACAATTTTCCTGGGATGTGCCCTCACAGAGCCTTTTGTTCAGTGGGAGAAGATGCACTTTCATCAGGTAATCCCATATGTATATATGTGACAGCTCTGAGAAGAGTTCCAAAGAATATATTCTGCCCAGTGCTTTCTATATGTGGCTTTATATTTGCAAAGCAAGAGGTTTGCATACCTTTGCTTTTATACCTATGCTTTAAATTTAAAAATTTTCCATCTTAATACTTTTCATGATTACCTTAATCATAGTCTAGTAGTCCACTGCATTTAACCACTTAAATTGTTTCTAGTTTTTCTCCCATTATAACACTGAGAAAATGTTTGAGGAGCATTATTAGTTAGGGTAGAATAAGTGTACCCAAACATTCATTAAAACATAATAGAAATGTCTATTTTTATAAAGCTCTTAAGGAGGAAGTTGTAGGAGTGTTTTGCAGCCCAGAGACTAGGGTAGTATTGGCTCTTCCACCTTTATTCTGTGACTTCATAGGTGGCTCTGCTCTGATGGTAATTACCAATACCATCTATAGGAAGGTGGGGGTCTGGGAGCCTTAGGAGCCAGGTCTTCTTGCTTCTGATCCACTCCTTGTGCCAGGTAAAAAGACCTAACTAGTATTTTAACATAGTTCCCAAATTTGTTTTTATTTGTTTTCTTATTCCTGTGCCTAGCAGCTTTAATCTGCTTTCTGTATGCTGGCCATTGTCCTGTTGCTTGGCTTCACTGAGTCTCCTGCTACAACATGACAAGAGCTTCTAGCTTTCTGGCCTGCATCCTCTGTTTTCTTTCCACTTTGCTGGTAATTAGGTGTCGCACATTTTAGATGGAAGTCAACACCTTCATAAAGATCAGACATGGTATTAGTGAGAGTAGACATTACTACTATAGTAAATTGTAGACTTCAAACTCAACAAGGCTTCATTATCTCTCCAAAATAACAATCCACTGTAGCTGTTGTAGGGTTGGCAGTTTGGATACACAAGGATTAGGATACATTCTGCCCCTTGGAGTTATTTAGGAAGTAAGCTGACAGGAGTTCTGCTATCTTCCATCTGTGACTTGTAATACCACACTAGACTTGGTCATTGCCATTATAGGCAAAGACCTAGAAAAGGATGCAAAGTAAGATGTATGTCCCAAGACTAGAAATAGCTCACAGTATGTCTGTTTGCATTCCATCAGAGAGAACTTGCTATATGGCTATCTTAACCACAGTGAAGGCTGGGAAAATAGTGTAGTTTGCTGTGAGGTAGGGAGAGAACAGATTTTGGTGACTAGCAAGCATTCTGCCACCAGGAGGCTTCTAGAAGTGTATGCTTTCTTGTATTCCTCAAAGAAAATGGGCCAAACTGAAATATTTCCCACTGGAATAGGTTTGAGTTTTAGATAAAATACCTATGCAAATGTAGATGTTTTTGATTTTTGGTGGTACTGGGAATTGAACTGAAGGCCTCATGCTTGCTTGGCAAGAGTTCTATCACTTGAGTCACACCCTAGTCTTCTTGCTTCTTTTTAATTTGTTTTTTAGATACAGGCTTTTGCCTCAGCCAGGCTTGGACTGTGATCCTTCTACCTCCACCTCCCAGGTAGCTGGGATTACAGGTGCCACTGTCTCTGGCTGCAAATGTTTTTAAATTCAGCTTTTCAAAAGAATTGTTATTGAGTGAAATTCATGTCTTTTCAGGCTATTGCACATTATGAACAATCTGCTGATTACTACAAAGGAGAAGAATCTAACAGGCAAGTATTATTTTTTTTGTTTTTCAACAGGCAAGTATTATTTTTCTTAAAATTAGTAAATGGGTTTTATTATGTGTGATAAAAGATAAATCATCTTCATTTACACTCTCTTTGTACCAAATGCACGTGTGTGGGACCCATGTGCACAAATCTTTTTATTTTTCCTTTGGGTTGTTACTTACACTCTTCTTGATTGCAGCTCAGCTAACAAGTGTCTGCTGAAGGTGGCAGCCTATGCTGCACAGCTGGAGCAGTACCAGAAAGCCATTGAGATCTATGAGCAGGTGAGAACACTGTTGTCTTTTTGGATATAAGTCAATCTGGATCTTTTTTTAACATTCCATGTTTTAATTTTTCTTTTTATTGAGAGATAATTCACACATCATATAATACATCCTTTTAATGAATAACCTGGGTATTTCTTAGTATATTCACAAGTTTGTGTAACCATCACCACAACCTAATTGTAGAACATTTCCGTCACTCCCAAAAGAAGCCCAGTACCCTGTTTCCCTCTCCTCCCAGTCCCTGGGAAACACAGTCTGCTCTCTGTCCCTCTGGATTTGCCTGTTCCTGAACCTTTAATGTATGTAGAGTCACATGTGTCCTCTTGTTATTTAAATAAAGGTTTGCTAATTATTATTATTATTATTATTATTATTGGCAATTCAGTAGTTTTCTCTTTCTATGGTTTTTGTTTTTATTGATTTTTGTCTTCTTTTTGCTTTCTTTGGATTTATATTTTTCCTCTTTTTCCCCCTGAGCATTTGAGGTGGACATTTATTTAGCTTACTGATTTTCCTCTTTGTTATGTATGCACTTCTAATGATTTTAGTTATCTTTTCAGCACTTCCTTGAGTGTGTATTTTTACTTTAATTCAGTTCATTATATGTATGCTTTCCCTTGAGACTTTGTTGACTTATGGGTCATTTAGAAGTGTTTTAATTTCTGAGTTTGGGAGATTTTCATGTACTCTTTCTCTTGCTGATTTGTTTGATTCCATTGTGGCTAGAGAACATACTTTGTAAGATTTCCATTCTTATAAATTTGTCGAAGGTTGTTTTATGACCTAGAATATGGTCTGTGTTGGCACATACTAAGTGTTGATTAGGTCCTGTTGGTTGGTGGACTAATAGATTCCATATACTTGCTGATTTTCTTGTTAGTTGTACCCATTGTTGAGAGCTTTGTGTTGATGTCTCCAGCTGTCATTGTGGATTTACCCATCTTTCCATTCCTTTCATTTTACCTATCTTTGCTTGGTACACATGCAGCTCTGGATTGCTGTTTTTCTTAATAAATTGACCCTTTTATTATTATATAATGTTCTTTGGTCTTTGGCAGTTTTGTTTGCTTTGAAGTCTCCTTTCTCTACTTTATTTCCTCTTCTATTTTCTTTTGATTAATATTTATGTATCTTTTGCCTGCCTGCGTCATTATAGTTGAAGTTAATAATTGTGTTTTTTTATAGTTGGATCGCTTTTTAAAATCTCCTCTGCCAATCTTTCTTTTAGCTATTTTAGATTACATATACATAAAATAGATTATAGGGACCGGACTGTCCCTAGGGCACTGGGACAGGACTTAAGCATTGTAAAAGCATTACTAAATACTGTTAGAGAACTGTTGCTGATAAGCCTTGGTTGTAAGTGCCCTTTTGAAAGTTTGTTTTTCCTTTAGGTATATTGAGATATTGGAAGCTAGGGAAATTTAACTCCTTATTCAACAACTGTTAGGCTTTTCCCAGGCCTGGGCTGCCTGGAACTCCCAGCCAGGCAGCAATACTGCCTTCATGCCAGCACCTAAAACACCACTATGGGTCCAGAAGCCACTGCCCCAGCAAACAACTTAGATAGGATTTTTTTGCTACCAGAAGATTCAGAACTATTGATGACCCTGCAGCCATTTCCACTCAGGCCAGAGGGGAGAGCACTTCATGGTGGCCCAGCAACAGACCTGTGACTGGGACGGTCTTATATTGCATGAGGGGTTGCCATGACTGGTGACAGGGACTGTGCCATGATTGGTGCAAATACAATCCATTTGCATGAAAGGACTGCCATGATTGTTACAAACACTCTTGTCACAACCTCTTTTGGCCATATAACAGGCTGCTCAGCTCACCACCTGATGACACCCTCTGTCTGACATTAGCTGGATTGTCTGGTCCCAGCCCAAGACCCAAGAGAGCTATACACTTTGACCCTTCACTGACCTCCAAGACCTAGAACTCTGGGCCTTGCCTTAGCTGTCAAAGGCCTCAGGCTCACTGACAGTGCCCATTGTCATTCGTTGCCTAGGCTTGCAACTTTCCCCACACCCAGGACCCAAAATAATTGAAGGAGCTTCTTGTCTCCCCACAATTTCAATCTAGGTAGAGCAGAAGGACCCCAGCCAGCTAGTTTGTGACCCATTTATTGTAATCATTGATATGTTAGGGCTTACTTTGTTTCTCTAGTTTTTCTCTTTCCTTCTTCCTTGTGGATTACTTGGCTTTCTGTAATGGTTTTGAATATATTTGAATAGTGTTTTTTTAATGGTTGCTTTCAGGACAATATATTTACATAATTTGTCACAGGCTAGTAGTGTTACCATTTTTATCAGTTGCAGTGAAATATAGAAATCTTCATTCATTTTATGTTCCCTTATTCTCTCCCTTTAATATATAATTATGTTAAATATTTCCTTATGCATACATTTAGAACCACATCTGTTGGTATTAGAAATTTTTGCTTTATTTTGGTTTGTAGGGCTCGAGGTGGCACAAAGCCAAGAGTTCAAACTCTAGTCCCACCCAAAAAAAAAAATCATATTTTGGTTTCTATGTTCTTTCTTTTCTCCTGTTCCAGGATTCCTTCTTTTCTTGTTTCCCTTCTATGTAAAGAACATACTTTTTCCATTCTTTTAGGCTTTTTTATCTGGGAGCATCATGATTTCCCCTTCATTCATAAAGCGTTTTCCTAAAGTATAAGACTGTGTTGATAGTTTTTTTCTTTCAGTTTGCAAATGTGCAGTCTATGGCCTCCACAGTTTCTGATAAGAACTGTACTGTCACTCAGATTTTCCCATGTCTGTTGGTGTTATTTTCTCAGCTTTTCAAATTTTTTTTTCTTCAGGTTCTAAAAGTTTAATTATAATGTGACTCCGATACATGTCTTTGGTTTTGTCCTGTTTAGGTTTCATTACTTAAATCTGTAGGTTTATGTTTCTTGCCAAATTTCTCCAAGTACTTTTTATAGTCATTTCTCTTTCTCCTCCCTTTCAAGAACTCATACAACATGAATGCTATACCTTGTCTTAGTTCCCTAGGTCCGTGATGCTCTGCTCATTTTTTTTTCAGTCTTCTCTGTTTTTCAATTAGCATAATTTCTATTCTCAAGCCATGCAATTCACAGATTCCTTCCTCTGTCTCATCCTTTCTGCTGATGAGAACAACCAGTTTAACTATGTTAGTTACTGCTGTAGTTTGTGTGTGTGTGGCAGGAGGGTGTTCTTGTAACTGTATGTTTCTTTGTTGATTGATGGTTTTTTTGTTGTTTCAGTGCTAGGAATAAACCCATGGTGGGCCTTGGACATTCAAGGAAAATGCTGTACCATTGAGAAACATCCCAGCCCTGATGGTTTTTTTTTATTAGTTTCAAACATTTTTGTAATTGCTCATTGAAACATTTTTGTGAAGACTCCTTTAAAAGTCTTGGTGTGATAATTCTAACATTTCTGTCATCTGGAAATTGTCTATTGTCTCTTTGTTTTTAGCTTTAGATCTTTCTATGTTTTTTGGTATTACATGTGATTTTCACTCCGAAAAGCCATTTTCACATGTGAGGAGGTTGGATCTTATTTAAGCCTTCTCCCAGCTGGCCTTCTTTGATGCTTCTTTGCCTGGGGAAGGTGGGGAGTATGTGTGCTGGTGGGCGCATGTAGTTCAGGTTCAGGCTCCCCACTAGACCAACATTAATATTTAAGGAGACCCTCATTACTACTGGGCAGGGGTGGATAGCATCTCCATTCAGTACTCGGTATTCACCAACACTATGTCGGGGTGGTGGTTGTTACCATTTGGTTATGGTGGAAGTCTTTACCCCTGCTAGACCTCTTCTGACACCATGCTAGCTGGAAGATGGAAAGGTGCCTTGATCTAGCCTTTCTGTGGTATTTGGCTGGAATAGAGCTGTTACTGTCTAAACAATGTCTCTTTTAACTAATCCTATGGTCAGAGAGAGCAGGCCTTTGCCTGGTCTCTTTTGGTCTGTGTCTACTGGCATTTCAGTGTTACTGGTTATTCAGTTCCATATCAGGGATATAGGAAGGAAAAAGAAAACCTAGAAGACCCACCACTGTTTTCCCTTGTTTCTCAAGTCCCTAACTGATAAGTCCTTTTCTGTCTACATTTCAGATACTTGTTTTATATAAAATGATAAGAGATTTTAGTTGTACTTTCCAGGAAAAATAGGGGAAGGGGTATCTTCTCCACCTTGCTAGAAGCAGAGGCCTTTGGAGTAATTTTTAACAGGTTGCCACTTCAAGTGTTTAATTAGTCTTATCTAGCAATATTCTACTGTTTGTTATTAGGTTAAAAGTATATACTCCAAGGTGGGAGATATAATTTGGTTCCTAGAGTGCTTGCTTAACAAACGCAAACTATACTACAGAGCCATAACAATACAAGCAGCATGGTATTGGCACAAAAACAAACAGGAAGACCAATGGCACAGAATAGAAGATCCAGACATAAACTCACACATCTATAGCCAACTGATCTTCTACAAAGGAGCCCAAACACACGATTAAGATAAGACAGCCTCTTCAACAAATGCTCCTGGGAAAACTGGATATCCACATGTAGAAGACAGAAACTAGATCCCTGTCTTTCACCCTCTACTAAAATCAACTCAAAGTAGATCAAAGACCCTAATAAAAGGCCTGAATCTTTGAAATAACTCAAGGAAGCAGTAGGAAATACACTGGAACAGATAGGTTTATGGAACAACTTCCTAAACAGAACTCAGCATCTAAGAGAAACAGTGAACAAATGGGACTGCATCAAACTTAAGATCTTCTGCACCGCTAAGGAAACAGTCACCAGACTCAAGAGACAGTCCACAGAATGGGAGAAAATCTTTGCCAGCTACTCATCCGACAAGGGACTAATATCCAGAATCTACAAGAAACTCAAAAAAATCAGCCCCCAAAGAATCAACACCCCAATGAAGGAGTGGGCACAAGAATTAAACAGGGCATTCTCAAATGAAGAGGTACAAATGACCAGTAAATACATGAAGGATTATTCAGCTTCCCTGTTAAAAAGAGATGCAAGTTAAAACAACAATTAGATTTCATCTCACCCCAGTTAGAATGATCATAATCAAGGGTAATAACAACAACAAATGCTGGCGAGGATGTGGTGAAACAGGAACCCTTATACACTGTTGGTGGGAATGCAGATTAGTACAACCACTATGGAAAGCAGTGTGGAGATCCTCAAAAAACTAAAGATAGAACTGCCATATGATACTGCTCCTTGGCATCTACCCAAAGGAATGTTAATACCGGATACAGTAGAGACACCTATACATTGATGTTCATCACAGCTACTCACAGTAGCCAAGCTTTGAAAACAACCCAGATGCCCTACAGCTGATGAATGGATCAAGAAAATGTGGTATATACACACAATGGAGTATTACTTAGCCATAAGGAATAATGACATGGGGTTTGAACATATTTGGATGCAATATTGGAGAATATCATGTTAAGTGAAGTAAGCCAGAATCAGAAACACAAAAGCCACTTGTTTTCTCTCATACATGGAAGATAGATTCACAGATAAACATGTACACAAAACAAGCATGATCATATACAAACTCAGATGGAGAATATGTTTGTAACAGTGGAACTATTCTATGGAACTCAGGGAAAGGAAAAGAGAATGATAGAGCATCAGTAATATCACATAATATAAGATTTGAAGGAAGAGGATGTAAGTGTGTGTATTGAATTCTGTTGAAAAATGGGGGGTAGGAGGTAAAGGGGTAAGGGAGAGTAATGGAAGGGGTCGAACAGACCAAAGTAAAGTATACCCACAGTGGGCATACATTGAGACATCCCTTTGTACATCAACTTAAATATTAATAACAAAAACCAGGACTGTAAAATAGAGAGAGTGGTCAGTGTACTAGTGGGAAGGGGGAGGGTGAAGGAAGGAGATTAAGGTGATGGTATATGGTACATGGACTTTATATACCTATATGAAACAGACCTAAGAATCCTCTTGTAATTGTTTTAATTGGGGTGTGAAAGGGATTAAGGGGGAGATATGATGGGGCCAGTGTAAACAATGTACAATATAAGTCTCATCGGAATTGTCACTATGACTCCCCCCCCATAATGAATATATCCTAATAAAAAATGTATTAAAAAAAAAAAGAAAGGTCCTGGGTTCAATTTTCATCATCACCAAAAAATAATAATAATAATATATTCTATAACTAAACTTACATAAAATACTAATAAGTGCTTTTTAAAGGGTAACAGATGAAATTAATAGGGAATTATTATTTTGCCTAATATATGTTAAATTTAATTCTGCTTTCTGTGCCTAGGTTGGGGCAAACACTATGGATAATCCTTTATTGAAGTACAGTGCAAAGGATTACTTCTTTAAAGCAGCCCTCTGTCACTTCATAGTAGATGAATTAAATGCCAAGGTAAGGAGTCCTGTGCCTGTTTTCTCATACACTTTACCTTTGAGAAGAGGCCTCATGAATATGTGCTCATTTTTTTTGAGATACGAAGTGGTTTTAATTTTATTTCCTTCATTTTAATTCGATCATAAAATTTCACAGTGATTTTTTGGGGGGGATGGGAGCAGAAGGAAAAGAGTCTCAGAATCATGAGGGCTGTGGTCCATTTGGCTCAAGGAAGTGCAAGGAGGATAGGCCTCACCGGGGTGGCTGGAGGAGTACAGATTGCCCTGGTGGCAGGTAGGTGATGTTCTGAGAGCGTGAGAGCTGGTAAGCAATGTCTTCAGCAGCTTCCAGCTTGCATAGCTCAATCAGGCCATCACCTGCACTGGCCAGTGAGTTGGCAATCAGCCTAGCTGCCTTGGAGTCACCCTCAGCAGAGATGATGGCCACTTTCTTCTGCTGCTCAGCCTTTTCCACCAGAAATCTGGCGCTCTCTGCCTCCTGCTGAGCCACCTGCTTGGCTTCCACCATTTCCGTGAACTCCTTCTCAAAGGTCAGATGTGTCAGGGACACATCATCCAGGATGATCCCAAAGTTTGCCGCTCGTTCCGTAAGGTCATCTCTCACTTGCCTGGAGACCAGCTCTCTCTGGGTGATCAGTTCTCCAGCATCAAAGTGAGCCACCACTGACTTGAGGATCTCTGTGGTGACGGACGGCAATGCACGCTTATCATAGTCCTGTCCGATGCTGGTAAAGATCCAAGGAAGCTGGCTAGCAACAGGCCGGAAGAGAATGCACAGTGTGATGTTGACCTTCTGCAAATTTTTGCTACCAGTGATGACTGGCACATTATATGGTCGAGAGCGGCAATCAAAAATAATTGGTTTCTGTACCCAAGGTATAAGAAAGTGGGTCCCTTCTCCTTCCACGAAGTCCTGTACTCCACGGAATTGGTCAAAGATGACAGCTCTGTGCCCAGCATCCACGTTATATAAGGCAGAGTTCATCATGCCTCCTGTGATGGCTAAAACCAGCCCAAACTTGCCAATGGACTCAAACACTTTGGCAGCCATGTTTTCTTCTGTTGAATCCACTCACACCTCCTACAGGAAATCCCCAGTCTCAAGTACTCCTTGATGTCATTTCATATGGGTGTTAATAACAAGAATTGCAAGACTAAATTGCGTATATTAAAAATAATTCTTCTGTGATGTGTCCCAGTTGGAATGTTAGCAGCTGCAAAGCTGTTCTCTTAAAGTTTTCGTTCAGTAGTTGTTTTAAAGCTATTAGGGGACAATAGTATAGTATTGTCTTTTTTTTTTAATCTCATAAATGAAGCTAGAATGAGGATGGAAGAAGCTGCAAAGCCAAACGAAAGCTGGAAGACAAGGATCTGGGCAGCCTTGGTATTGGCTGTTTCTAGAATTGGAAGTCACAAAGAGAAAAGTGTTCTAGAATCCTTCTAACCCTAAGCAATAATCTAAATGTGATTTATTTGCATTCAGAGTTGAGGAAGAGCTTCTCCATTTTATGTATTAATGCAGACACATGGCAGTAAGGTTTTAAGAAGTAGATTTCATTCACAGTGCCTGTCTCCAGCAGCCTAACATTAAAAACAAATCAGTTTAGAAATTTATTCCTAACTGAAATTGAATATTCAAAATAAATAAGTTTCCTGTGTTGATTCTGATGTTGAGTTTAACAGCATATTTCTTAAATACTTAAATGGAATGGAGGTAAATCTTACTGAATAGAAAGTTGAAAAATGTTTCCTTGTTCAGTAAGGCTAACATTTATTAGCTGTTTTTCTCCCTCAGCTTGCTCTTGAGAAATATGAGGAAATGTTTCCAGCATTTACTGATTCAAGAGAATGTAAATTACTGAAAGTAAGTAACAATAGAACTTTAAGGAAGAAATCCTTTGCTCTCTGGTACAGCACCTAACTAGAACTGGTTATACTGTGAAGTTTTAATCAATGAGTCTGCTAACAGATGGGATTCGGTACTTTGTTACTTTGTCATTATAGGTGTTCAGATGCCAAGGGGGTAAGGGCCATAAGCATTGTGTTCTGAAACAGGCAGTTCAGAAATACGAGCACCAAAGCTAGATCCTTGACTTAGGTAATTTTGTTGTTGTTGTTTTTTGTTTTTGTTTGGGAGGGGTGGTATTGGGTTTAAACTCAGAGCCTTGTACTTGCTAGGCAGGTGGTCTACCATTTACCATGCCCCTACCCCTGAAAAGTAATTCTTATATTTGAGTATTTCCCAGTTTTTTGGGATATATAGCAACATAAGTTAATATGATACTAGGCTATTTCTGTATTTTAAAGTATCCATTCAGAAATAGGACTTTTCAAAATAAAATATTTTTTCATTTTTTTTAATGCTGTCAGAAACTTCTAGAAGCTCATGAAGAACAGAACAGTGAAGCTTACACTGAAGCAGTAAGTTAGACCTTCTGGGATGTGGTACATATTTTAGAGGTTTAAGTTACAGAATCTTCTTTGCCTTTTGTATAAATTCTGAGCATTTATTTGTGATTCTGGCATATCTCGTTTGTATTTTCCAAAGGTCATGTTTTATATGTGTCACAAATCAGACAGTTCCATTAATCAGTACCCCTGCTGAAATTCCACTTGTATTCCGCCCTTTTTCTTGACTTATGCTCAAAACTAATTTAGCTGTGAGGCCACTTCAAAAGCAAATAACATGTACTGCTTTTTTTTTGTATCATTGTTTTCTTTTGAAAACAATATCCATTATTTAGTGTAGACTAGGATTAGTGAAATACTGTTTAGAGTATAAAAATGAAGTAGTGAAATTTGTTATATTCATGGGATAAAATAAAGAGGATTTTTTTCCTTCATGTTTGTCTTTTTTCTCTTTTCTCATCCTTTGCTATCTTGTGTTCAGAGAAACTTATCAGAAGCATTCTGTAATGTGTTCATTACAGTCCTGAAGCAAAAGTAGGAGGGAATATTTTCTTATTTAACTTAGCTCGTTCATCCTATTTTAATTTTTCTTTTCTCCGTTCATCAGAATGCTTACCCCCCTCCTGATTCTTTGATCATCTTTTTCTATAGCCAGCAAATTTTAATTTTTCCATATTCCTTTCTTATTCTTATACTGTGTTGAGTTTCTTCTGTCACATTGAAGGTACCTTTTTAGTTTTAAATGGCTGTTTTGAATTTTTGCCTTACATAGACTGAACATACAAAGCAATAGTAAAAACACAGGAACTTGCCACTGCTAACACCAAATCAGTAAGAGAATAATGAAAAATTAAGCAGTTTTTAATGAGGAAAATTACAAACTAGAATGAATAATTTCTAATCTAAGAAGTTGGATTATTGCTATAAAATACTTTAAACAGCTTGGGTCACTGTTTTTGTTTAAATACATTTCCGAGGAATAATTCTTGTTCCTCTTTTCTTAAACTAGGTGAAGGAATTTGACTCAATATCACGCTTGGATCAGTGGCTGACCACCATGTTGCTTCGTATCAAAAAGTCCATCCAAGAGGATGGAGAAGGAGATGGAGACCTAAAATGAAATGTTTGTATCTTTGTAGCATGCAGCTAACTTCTCTTTAGTTTTGTCACAGGGCCACGAGATCTTTATGGGATGCTTAATTTTGTTGCACATGAGCCACATGACCTGTGTATTGTTTCAACATGCTTTGTCTGTGTCACTGTGAAACAGTTGAATAGGAGGCTTATCATGCTTATCAGAGTCCCCAGAGTTTTCTGAGAAGTATTTCTGAATCTTACTCCTATTCTTTTGATATTTACAGAGCCCCTGTTTAATGTTGCCATTTTTTTTAATGTTCTTTTCCTTAAACGCTAGTTCTCAACCCAGTTGTTTTCAGAGATGCTTTGCAGACTCTGCGTTGGCATCTGGATGTATTCTTTAAATGGGTGTGTTTAGGGTGGTTATTAGGAATGAATTTATAACCACTAGATATTGTTTATTTTTGTTCTTCTGTGATTATTTTAATAGTTCTAGTGATAACTTTCTTTGCTTTTTGTATTGCTCCCTATGTTCATGTGTGCATGGCAAAATTGAGAGCAGTTGGTATTTGTCAGAATCACTTGCATTGTGCAGAAAAGGAGCTTCTAGCAATACCTGCTTCTTGCATGGATTACTGTCAAGGTCAATTTCATTGATTTGTGCCTACACACACACACACACACACACGCACAACACTTACCACACTCACACTCACACATAGGACCTGCACAAAACAGAATTTTTCCTTTCCCTAGAAAGTTTCCACTTTCAGTTGGGGTGGAAATCCTTTTATATTTACGTGATAATATTGTAACTGGAACATCCTGTTCTTCATTTTCATGTTTAGATACTCCCCAAATTGTGTTCTATGCCACAGTCATGCAGATTTTGGTGAGGACTAGATGGATGGTCCCAGTGGAAGCTTGAGAATGTGTGTGATTAGCTTCATATGTTGAATATGGTAGATTAGGTAGGGTCAGTGTGGCACAGTCATTCCCACCTTGCATCTGAGGGAATTTGGTTTTTCTCTTAGCTGATAGAGTTTTGTTAGTTGGTGTGTTTGGACTCTGTCCTGTTTACTTGGTTTACATAAAAACGTGAATGTTCTTTCAGTTTGAGAGCTTGATCCTTCCTATTAGTTTGTATTTGCTGAAACTACTATACTGCAGATGTGGTCTTATTTCCTGCGTCTCCTATGTTTGGGCGTGAAATGATTTATGTTTGAGATGCATTGTTGCTGGACATAACTTGCAGTCCTTCCTAAATTGTGCAGCTATCATTAGTGACAGATAATGAAGCTTCATGTCATTTCAGGTAGTAAGTAGCACTAGAATTGTGTTTACATTTTTGGATGGCCCTAGACTGGGATTGGTAGAATACTATCAGGCAGAAGTGAAATAGCTGTGCCCAGACTAAGAGCTGAGGGAGGAGTTTTTGAGGACTGGTGAGAAAGCCAGGTCCATCTGGAATAAAAGAGATGGTAGCAGGAGATAAAGTTGAAAAGGGCTCCCTGAGGGTGGATGGTAGAGATCTGCGTCAGGTGCTGTAAGGACTTACTGGTCCAGTCAAGGTGGTGACGGTGGTGCACAAAGATTCCTGGAGAAGCAGGAAACTCAGTGATGTCAGGGTGTCTTGTGGTGGTAGAGGGAATATGCCCTGGAATCTGATGCGGATTCCTTTTGCCTTCAAAGTTCTGGGATTCTTTAATGAAAGCCAGTGGTCACTGAAGGTAAAATTTGGAATGGAGCGCAATTGGTCCTTCCTCATGAAATTAGAATATCTAAAAAAATGAGCAGAGAAAAGTGGGTTCTTACTGCCATACTTAATATATTCCCTAACCAGCCATGGGCACATTTGTAAAAATGAGGCATGGGGAATGGTTCTGTTGCTTAAGGCCTCCAATTCTAAGTTGGTTCCGTATAAGAACATTTGAACAATTGCCAGCCATTGTGCTGGGTTACCACTAGTTCACAGAGTTTGTTTCCACTTGTTAAGATAATCTTCTGGTCTGACCATTTAAGGTAAAAAACTGCATGGTGTCTTTTAGGGTAATTCTTTTTACTTTTCATCATGATCCCCTAACAGACTCCTGTTTGAAGAAGAGGTGTAGGTTTAAAAAAAAAAAAAAGTGTTTTTGTCATTTTGCCTTGTCACTTAGTTGCTTGCCCATATTAAAATAAACATTTGGATCAGTGCTTGGGTTAAGAATTTGTTTTTGTCCCAGAACTCAGGAGGCTGAGGCAGGAGGATTATCAGTTCAAGGCCAATTCAAAAGAAATTAACTTTTGTTTTTAATACTTCACATGAAAAGAATAAAAATTATTGTGGCAAGAGCAGACCTGCTGAAGATAAAAGTAGATTGAGAAAAAAGCCCAGACAACAGTGCACAGACTCACCTCCTTCATGTGCCCCACAAATGCAGGGCAGTGCCATGTGTCCAAATGCGTAGGAGTTAAACTTTCAAGATTTGTAGTATGTTATTTATGAAAAAAATACAATGGCCATTTATGTTATAGTTCTTCTACTTTAGCAAATCTGTGGTTAGTCCATAATTGAAGTCAGTTAAATTTTCTTACAGGAAAGCTTTGCTTTTTGTGGCAACATTTTTATAGCTTGTGTGAATTCCTTTTTTAATGATTTGAAAACAGTATTTTTGCACAGTTGTGACCATGTGTGGTGGTATCACTATAACCAAAGTATATGCACCAGCCTTTGTGCATTTGTTTCCTCTGGTGTTGTGCATTTAAACGTCCTAATGCCAGCCTTTGTGACTATGTCTGGAGGATCTGGCAGCACAGCATGCCCTGTGACCAGTAGCAGGCTTCCTGCCTTGTCAAATCCCGAGTTGCTCTCTGGCAGGAAAATACATAATGAAAACTAACCATGTAACAATAAATCTACCTTAGCAGAAAGAATATGTTGGTTTTCTGTGAACTTGTACAGTAAATAAAGTGGAAATTATGAATAATATTTTGAGTAGTCTTTCCCAGTTAAATTGGCACATATAAAAAGCAGCTTCCTTTCTTTGAGGTTATTCCCATGAAATTTAACCATTAATATTCTTTAGGCTTTTTGCACCTCAGTCACTTGATGGGACTTTGGAGCACTGCAATGGTTTTGCAGGCTTTGGTTTGGAAGGAAACCCTGGTTGTCCTCTGATGTAAGACAGTGTGTATGGTAACTGCTGACCATATGTTCTCATTAGGAATCCTTTGGGTTCTGCAAAGTTGATGGAGGAGTGGCTACTGGATGACTGGTTGAGTTATAGATGTGAGAAATCCCAAAGCCTAACACTCCCTTCTGAGAAAGGAAGAGGTGTTAGGTAGTAATAGACATTCATTTTAATCTTAAAGGTAACTGCGGAGACAGTCAATGCCCCTATGGGAGTGTCAAGCTCACTGACCACTAGGCCCTGAAGTTGTAGGGAGAGAACATTCATGGGGTCCTATCATCTTGTCAGAGAGCTTTGATTTCCCATGCAAATGCAAATTCATGTAAAAGCAGATTTTTAAAAAATGAATGGTCAAAATAATGTATGCACATATGAATAAATGAATAAAAATAAATAAATAAATGGTAGAACAGACCATACCAATCTAGAGATTCTGAGAAACTGTTGACCATTAAAGGTCTAATTACTGAGATATCTTTTCTCAGAGTCAGCTTCCTAGCAAAAGGCTATCAAAGCCTAGGGTACCACAGTGGATGGCCCTCAGTCCTGTCTACTCCTGTCCAGTTGCATGTGAACAAAGGCCCTTTGCATGAGTGCCCTCTCCTAACTGCAATGATAGTATTTCCAAGTGCAAGAATACCATTGAATTTGGTTATATAGACAAGCATCCATTTGGTTCCCAAGGGCTGAACTCCTTGGTGTGACAAGGTACAACCCTTTAACAGGTTAAAATTGATTATAACTTAACACTCATTTGGGTGGTCACCAACAGTAAAATCACATAAGGTCTTTAATTCTTGACCCATTTTTTTTAAAAACTGTACAATGAAAAAAAAAACTTGGTAACAACCAAAGTCTGCAATGCCCTTTAGAGTTTGGCCCATGCCAATGTCACAACAAAAGATAGTTGGAATGGCACCATCCACCTCCTCGGTGACCTTTATTGATTCCCTGGGAGAAGCAGTGTTGCCATATCCAGGTGCCATCCTTACATGCTTGGGAATGACCCATTCAAGGTAGCTTCACTTTCAGCATAGCTGTACTGACTAGATCAGGAAAAATAGTGGGGACACCTCACAAAGTCCTTTGCAATGGGTCTTCTACAGGGTTCATGGACTTCTCTGCTCTGTGGACAGCTTTACCCACCCTGGAAGAGAATGTATGTGCTAGTCATCTGGTACCTTTTGGCGATACAGTTAAGAGATGGGAAGAATGTGGGCTTGCTCTTAAAATACCCTCTCAGCATGGCCCCCGGCTGCTGTGTGAGCAGGGGCCATGTTTCCCCTCTCCAGAGACCTCTGTGAAGCCTGAGCAGTTAGTTAAGTAAATCAACCCTTGGAGTGCACTCTGTAAAGGCTTGCATACCCTGGTTTTAAATTTCATTATTTATGCTATTAAGCACATTATGCACGTTCCAATTAAGAATAGTACTTTGAGAGAACATAAGTTATAATAATGTAAATAAATTTAGAATTACAAACTACTTTCATAAAGCAGACATTTATTAACACATTAAGCAATTTCATGTGGAACTTCTAAAGAAACATATTTCAAAACAAAAATTCTTCTGTAGATAACAAAATAATCTATTATTTAAATTCCTTCTCATCAAGATGACTTTTATTCCATAAAACTACATCTGCTGGGCAGGTTCATTCTCCTATCAATATTCAAATGGTCATGTGACAGTCGCTATCTGTAAATACAACTTAGGATGTAGTGACAAGGTCATAACTGAATTTGAAGTAATTCAGTCTCTGCCTTCAAAAGCAGATGTGAAACATCGGTGCCTGAAACACCTCATACTGGGTGGCTTTACTAGTTAAATGTCTTCTAAGTTACGACCAATGGGCACTGGGGAAGAAAGTCTTCCCTGTTTCTGTCATAGTGCAATCATGTCTTCATCCTGGGACTTAGGAACAGGTAACTTCCTCTCAGAAAATTAAAATGTTTTCACAGCAAGTTTAATAAATTAAAAACGGCAGGGGGGAGGAGGGAAAAGCAACTAGCAAACCAAAGAATCCTCCCTTTAAGGCACACTTCTAAAATTAGTATGTTTAAGGGTTACATGTGAATCAAAGCATTTGACAAGCAGCACATGGCCACACACCCAAGGGCCTGGAACCAAACATCAGGAATAGCAAATACAACAGAATCCTCTTGTCACTCTGAATTTTCTTGAGTAAAAATTAAGTCCAGTGTGAAACAGCCAAAAGAACATTTAAGACAAAATTACTGGTTCTTTATAATCTACTTATTAAGGCACAGTAAGAGATGCATGTGCCGAGGCTTCTGGTCCTTTCTAGATTCTTACATGCTCCCAAGGAAGCAGTCTTGTGGCAACAGCCATCCTGTTTCAACTTCTCAGTGTGGAAAAGAGTAAGTGAGTTTCTGGAAATTACAGAAATTGAGAGAAAAACCTAGCAAAAATACCAGTATTCTAAGATTCACCAGTCACTTCATTTTGCTACTTGTGAATAAAATGACCACTCACATACTCTAAAGCCTCTTCATCTTTGCAAAAAATACTACACTGTTTTGCTAGACTCTTTGGTAGGCAGCTTTTTTTACCTAATCACATTTTTAGGAATGAAATCAAACAGCCTCATCTCATTTCAAAAGTTGGTCTTATGACAAACTCCCTAGCTGCATATGTGCTGTGAGCAGAGATACGCTAAGCTTTGAAAGTGTTCAATTTGCCATTCCTTTCTTACTACCTACAAATAGGGGATTGGAGAGGAATGACTGCTATCATCTTTCTTCAGTCCCATCCAGAGGTCCCCAGAACAAACCTGATTAGATTCAACTCAAGGAAGAAACAGCTGAAAATACATGGACCCAGTTTTATTTCAGCTTGGTAGAAAAATACCTTAAAAGGATCAAAAAAGTAAACACATGGAAGTATAAGGCAGGGTGAGACTGGGAAGACCATTAACAGCAATTCACTAGCTGGGTCAGTGCTCTGTACTCTGCAGTTAAGACAAGCAGTGGCTTAAAACATCAAGAGAATCAGGCATTAGAAATGATTAATGCATACAGTCTACACCAGGAGTAAGTGAGCTTAGTTAACTGGCTTGTTTGCTGATAAAGTGTAGCTGAGACCAAGCAGGTCAGAATTTTTTAAGGGAAAGTTTTAAAAGTAGTCTGATAAAAGTCATGCAAGTTAGTGGAAGTAGAAGTTTAGGAACATCTGTTGAGGCCATTCTTGCCCACATCTCTGCACACAGGTATTTTTCTCAGCCCCTGGAGCCACATACAATACAGCTGTCTTGCACAGCTTGGCACACAACTGCAAGCTTTCATTCCATGTTGGTCAAAGAGTGAAGCTGTGTTGGCATTGAGTCTGTCTGTGGAGTCAGCTCACTAAGCTCACTGATGGTGGTGGCAAGCAGAGTGTCCTGGGAGTCATCCCCCTTACAGGTGGTGTCTGCAGAACTGTTCTCATGCACGCTGTCTTGCACCGTGGCCAGGTTGTGAAAATGGCCATTTTCTGCAAAAGACAGTAATTTATCCGAAAGTTTGGGTGACGCATATTCTTCATCAGGCTGTTCTGTCTTGTGCCCTTCATCATTCTTGGGTGAGCCATCTACAATAACAAGGAAAGACTTCCATGGAATATTCTTATCATGTATCTACAAATCAAAACACAAAACACAAGTCACTACATGCATCTCTGTAAATCTCCCAATTGACATAGATTTATTAATAACAAGTACATCTTTTAAAACAATAGTCTCTTTATAGTCAGATGTGGTGGCACATGCCTCTTATCCCAGTACCCAGGAAGCTCAAGCAGGAGGACTGTGAGTTTGAGGCCAGCTCGGGCTATACAATGAGATCCTGGTCTCCAAAAAACAAAAAGAAGAATGGCTCAAATGGTAAGAGCACAGTTGAGGCCCTGAGTTCAAACACCAGTTCCACCAAAACTAATGAATAAAAGAAATAAACATAATCTCTTCAATTTAAATTTGGTTCCCATTGCAGTGAAACCTACTTCCTCTGTTAAACAACTGCCTACCACAGCAGCCACTGTTGGAAGGTGTTTATTATGGACTTAGCTGTTCTTGGTCTTTCTTCTCATGTACTGACTGCAGAGAACACCCGAGAAGAGAACAGCTGTTACCTCCTCTCCTGCCCTGAAGGAATGGTGACAGGCATTTCTAGCTATTCAGGGTTATTTACACATCTAATGGCTAGCAGGGTTTCGTTCTCAAACAGGCTACCCTGTCGCTTACTGAGGTGTGCCTCCGGAGAGTGGACTTGTCAGTAAATGTCCGTCCACATGCATTGCACATGAATGGCTTCTCTCCTGTATGAATGCGATGGTGGCGCTGGAGGGCGCTGGGCTGGGTGAACTGCTTTCCGCACTGGTCACAACAGTAGGGTCGTTCGCCTGAAGTAGGAAGAGAAGAAAGGACTGGGTGATATCTTTAGTCCACTGTACTTAATTCTGAGTGCACTCTGAAATCATGTCTGCAAACCCCTAGAGAGGCTCAGTGCCCGCACCTAGGGAAGGCCAACTGACAGGGACACCAATCTGCTGTCCCATAATACCAAGAGTTTACAACTATACCAAAAGCAATCCAAAATTAATGCCTACAGTTGGTACTCTATCTGTAGAAATGACACCTGCTTACCATAGTAATGGAAAAGGAAATTGCAAGTCCCATAATAACTAAGTGTGCTTGTGTAGACATACCCTAACATATATTTCATTATCCCCATTTAAGAAATGTTAATCTGGGCTGGGGGAGTGGGAGGATTTTGCTTAAGTGGTAGAAAACCTGCCTAACAAATATAAGGCCCTGAGTTCAAACCCCAATACTACCAAAAACTGAATCTATATGCACATCCATATTCAAAACATTCACATCACAGGTGAGCTGTTTGACCTTTTCAATAAAAACTCCACACTGCAAAGGGTCTTGGTTGTCCCCTGTTTGTACACATAAGTGCTTCTAGAAACTCAAAAGTTTAAAAAATGCCATTATGACATGAAGTTTGGCCATTTTCCTCCTAATGCTTCCAAATAATTTTAGAAAGACTGTTTTCCTTGCCAAACCCAACTCTCTTCTCAGGGACATTGCAGCCATACCTGTGTGAACTTTAATGTGTTGGTAAAGGGAATTCCGCTGGGCAAAAGTCCTGAAACACACTTCACATTTAAAGGGTTTGGATCCAGTATGGATTCTATTGTGATGTTTTAAGTACTCCTTGGAAGCAAAACTCTTGCCACATGTTTCACACATAAAAGGTCTTTCACCTACATGAAAAGATGAAATAAAATTAGAGACAATGCAGGTATTACAAACACTAGGGAAGAGCAGGTCCACATTCTTAGCACCCTTGGTGGGCAGCATGTGACATTTTCTAATTAAAATTATTCATTAATAACATTCATGTAAGACATTTGCTACTTCTGAAAGTGGTATAAAATATCCTTGGAAATAAAAAAAACATTCTTTTGGATGAGAATCAAAGAGTAAGTCATTTAGCCAGCTCACATTTTAAAAATTTAGTCATTCCAAACAATTTCATTTCTTTGGGGAAGTTGGATTATTTTCAGGGAGGCACTTTTGAGAATCTTTATCAGAATAAAAGTCTCTCTGAAAAGCAGAGGAAGTCTATAATGGACTATTACGTATACCTTCTAGAGTAGCAGCCCTAATCAACTTGACTGGACTGCAGGACAAGAAATGGTTTTAAATGCCATCTTTTTGCAATTTAAGTCCTCTAGTCTCACAGCTAGACTCATCTAGTTAATAGTCATGCTGCTGACTTCAGAAACATTAAAAAATATTGACTAATAATACATTAAGATTCTCATAAAATGACCAATTCTAATAGTTCCTTAATATGACATGACATTGCTTCCATCCCATAATTTCTATTGGACACCAATTCTGCTCATTCTGCAGTTTAGTAATTCACATTATTACATGCCTCATGTCTGTTTTATCTGCAACTGAACTTGAGGCTTGTGTGATAGTGCTTAAAAGTAAAAGTATGTAAGCAAAGAACTGGATTATAGTAACTGTAGTGTACAGTGACAGATTCTGATGCTTTTGCATAGTTCATTCACATCAAGATTTTGGACCTCGACTTACTGTGTTCAACCAAAATAAAGTCAACTTAAAAAATGTTCTCCCTCATGATACGATAAATCACATCACAAAGACTTTGGAAACAGAAAGGAAATAATCCCATCACCTTAATATGACAGTTTATCACATAATTTCTTTTCCTCTGCTCTTGTATATATAGGTTTTTAATATAGTTGGGATTATCTGTATGCGTGTGTGTTTTTAAGTTCATTATCCACCATTCAGAGTCCTCCTCTGGCTAGGTCATGACCTAAGGGATGGATTTACCAGTTTAATGAACCATTCTTTGTGGTTGGATAATTGGGTTGTCTGTAATTCTTGTTATTAAAAATAGTAAGAAGCAAGTAATAGCATAGTTTTTCTCACATTTTGGACAATTCCCTTAGGACAGATTCCTGGATATGAAATTTGGAGCTAAAACAATACGAACTGTTTCATACTTCTTGACCTCTAAGATCCAGATGCCAGATCCTGCTGGTGGTGTAGAGGCCATGGTCATGTGCACATCAGCACTGTGGGTAACAGGTATATTTGTACTCATTTTTGCTCACGATGGAAAAGCTGTAGCATGGTTTTAACATGTACCACCTTGGTAGATGCCAACTTCTAAATGAGTCAATTGCAGTTTCCTTCTACAGCTAGCAAAGACATTCAATCACAACAGCATAGGTATTTACCTGTGTGGGACCTTTTATGAGAAATCAGCATGTGGTTCTGAGTGAATCTTGCACCACATTCATCACAGACAAAGGGTTTTTCCCCTGTATGAATTCTGAAAGTACAACATTCAGATGATAACTTAGGGTGTATTTCAAAGCTCACTTTGCAATACAATTTCCACTCTATCCTGCAAAAATTTGTTTACTCCAACAAAGGGACAGGTCGAGAGCCCATGATCTCCATCCCAAAATCGGTGCAGTTTCTGTGCAAGACCAATAAATTGACATATTTCCATTGATTTCACATTCCAATGTGGAACCGCTAAAAATCATCCACATCTGCTCGTGGGCCTTATTTATGCTGTAAAATGTGTGCAAGTAGAGACCATGCCTTTGCCTAATTTTTAAATACTAAGAAGTGCTGTCTAATATTCATGATGTTTCCTCATTCAGAAAAATTAGTCAAAACACCTTAGGAACTATTGCTGACGAAGTACTATGTGATCAAAGATTTTACCATCAGTTCATAACAACATAACCAGTCTAGAAAGGAGAGCTGCTCTCAAAATGCTGAAGGAACTTGGTTTCTGAGGAGCGTGCATAAGCATTTTTAATTTCACAACCAAAGTGAAGTAGCAATCAGCCATGCTTCACTGAGCACTTCCTAAACAAGAATTTTAAGCTTCTAAAGAGTAAAAGATGATGGATGCCATGCCACCTCCCCAAAGATTGGCCTAGGTTTGAAGGCAGACCTAGAATACAATAGAAAACTGCTTATCTAGAGTTCAAACATATATACTGAAAACTACAAGGAAACATTTAAAAGCTCAACTATAGTTCAAAAGCAAATTAACAGAAAGCTTGGCCCATCCTGACTACCGAGTTCAGACTAACATGGTGGCACACCTTACAAGCTCTAAGAACTAAAAGGTAAGAGCAGAGAGGTGTCCTGAAGCCCTAGATGTCACCACACTGAACAATGGGACTGTGGAACCCTTATTGTAAGGGTACCACATTCGAAATAAACAGTGAGGCAAAGAACAATCAGGATTAAGTAGTCCTGACTCTTCCTCAAGTCTGGAGGAACCTCAAGTATGGAGCTGTACATAACAGCTGCCAGTGAGACTTGTGGGTGGCTCTGCTCTGCCATATCCAGGCCTCCGTGCCTAAACATGTCAGGGAGGAGAGACAAGGGCCCCACTAGCCCAAGGGGTTTCCAAGAGCAGAAGAACCACCTGTATGGGCCTCTCCACCTCCAAAGAGAATTCAAAGCTGCCTCAAAATAGTCTCCCAACTCTTAGAGGGAACTGAGTAAGAAGTGAACAATCTAGAGACATAGCTATGCTGGTCCAAACCCTAGAACCCCTTCAATTTCCCAATGCGCCTTTCAAGAACAGCAGTCCCGGCATACAAGGCAGCCCTGCTCTGGTCCCGCCATCCTGCTGCCTACCTCATGTGGGTCTTGAGGGCAGATGGCTGCGAGAACTTGGCACCGCACCCGGTGCAGCCATAGGGCCTGTCGCCCGTGTGCGTCCGCTCGTGTAGCCGCAGGGCCGTCTTGGAGCTCAGGCCCTTCCCGCACTGGCCACAGTGGTGCCGCTTGCCACCACCCTCGTGCACCTGCACTACATGCCGCTTCACGTCCTTCTTGCGCTTGAACTTCTTCCCGCACAGCTCACAGGGAAAGTGGCGCTCGCTGCTGTGCACGTGGCGCTGGTGGCTCTTCAGGTTGCAGCGGTTGGCGAAGGTCTGGCCACAAGTGTCGCAGCAGTAGACCACGTTGGTGGCCACGCCGTGGTGGTGCTTGATGTGCTTCAAGAAGCTCTTCTCATACTGGAAGGCCTTCTGGCAGCGGGCGCACAGGAAGATGTCCTTCTTCTTCTCCCCTTCCTCCCCCTCCCCCGATGCTTTGTGCAGCACCTTGTCCAACTCCACACCGGAGCTGCAACCCTCCTTTGATACCACTGGCTCCATCTCTGCCCCCACATTGTCTGGGCTTTGGTCCTGGGGACAGCTATAATCCCCCACATCATCCTCCCCACTTTTCTGCTGCTCTCGGAGTCTTCTTGTGTATTTCTTTTTAGGGATCTCCACAAAAACTTTTCTTCCAGCCAGCCTGCCACTAGCTCTTCTGATTTTCGGATAGGGAGGCTTAGCCACATCTTTTTTCTTGTCTAGTTTCTCCTTGGTTTTCCTGGGTGGCAGGTCTCTAGGCAGGTCATTGCTGATTCTCTCCACTGGGTAATCTGCAGAATCCACAAGGCCGTTGGAATGAGCGCAATCCCCAGCTGCAGCTGCACTTGTCTTGGAGCCCAGAGCAACACTGACCTGGGAACCACTAGTCACCTCTGCCTCCTGAGACTCAGAGAAATTCTGCAATTCCAAAAGGACTGATTCTAACATCTGTTTCTTTAACTGAAAGCATGTTTCTGACAGGTCCAAACACTTTAGCTTTTCAGCCATTTCCAGCATCCGCTGCACCCGATCTTCTTCTACCTGTACCTTGGCAGTGTAGACAAACTCCAGAAATGAAGCAAAGTCAACAACTTGCACTTCATTTAAATAGACATTAGTCCTGGTACCATCCACACTCTTCTCATTAAGGAACATCTCCTTAAAAAACTTGCTTGTGGCCGCCAGCACTGCTTTATGGGCCATGAAGTCTTCCCGGACACCCTGATACTCCACACTAACTGTGACGTCACACAGATGCCCCAGAAGGCGGAGCTCATGCATCTCATGCAGAAGATTTAGGGGTGAGGACTTGGATTCCAGCAGAACTGCACCACTTTCCATCTTTCTCCTTTCCAAAAATGGCTTTGAAAACAAAAACAAGAATTATGTCATACCTTCAAAACCACTGGAGTAAAAGGACTAGAAGTTATAAGGTTTACTTTAGTTTTTGAAAAGACAGATACTGATTAATAAGCCAGCTTTTCTCATTTAAAGATTCAGCAGTTGTCTTATGTTCTGGAATCATTGTCATATGCTAATATTTGCATGAAAACACAGTACTGGCGAGATTTCCCCAACAACAAACAAATGATTAAAGCTATAACTAGTGAAATACATTAATTTGCTCAGACACATTCCACAGCTGTAACAGAATTTATGGCAACAAAAATGTCTACTTCTATGATCAGGAAATCAGATAAAGAAAATGAAACACAGGGCCACCACTGTCTAGGAGCAAAGCTTAGACAATCACTTCTGCTGCTAAAAACAACAAAAATAAAGTACTTTCCATGAGGAAAACTTCCTGGAAAAGTTGCTTACAATCCTACCCCCATTTCCAATGCCCCTAAACACAGTTCACTTTGAATTACTGTTACTCTACTGAAATAATGCCAGTTCCATACTTTTACAACAGTGTCACCTGGAACAGGTAATCTGAACCTTAGCTTCTTTCTCAATAGAAGGCTCATACATTACTGTGAGGCTTCAAGGAGTATAGCATGTCAAGTGCTTACAGCCCAGCCATGCCTGAAACTTGCTAACTGTTGTTAGCTTCCCACACAGGCGAAGATGCCTATGATCCCCATTTCACAGATGACGAACTAACAAGGCAATTCACTAAGTGGTTGGTGGGGACTTGAGCCTGAGATTGATGGGGCTCTCTAGGCTCAACTGAAAACTAAGCAAACTCAAAGAGCTACCTTTACAGATTCGATGTACTCAAAAGGCCTCCTCTCCCGGGTTCCAGGAAACCCCCCACACCATCTTCATTCTTCTGCTTTGCCTGAGCATGTGCTTTTCCCCTAGATTCACCCCAACCTTCTGCTCCTCAAGTTACCTTCCTCTTCCAAGTTTGCTGTGGCTCCTTAAGTCTCCACCATCCAAAGCACTATCTTCCTCCTAACCTCCTTCACCTAGATCTAAGACATCGGCTAGGATGCAACATGTCTAGTGCAGATGGGTCACAGTCTCTGAAAAAACAGGCCCACCCTTCTCCAGTCCCATCACAGATCCTGCCCTCCACAGCCCCCAGCCACCAAACATAAAAGGCTGCCTCAGCCTGCCACTGTAAAACCAGCACCTAGGAGGCTAGTGCAATGTGGCCGGAAAGAGACTGCACAGTAAACAGAACATGGAGGAATCCTAAGTAAAGGATATACCGGGATGGGGGTGGAGGTTAGGCAACAGCCTCAAGGACCCAGCCCCACGCCTGGCAACAAAAGGCTGTAGAAGGCTCTCTTAGTCTGATGCCCTTAGTGCCCGCCCTGACTTCCCCAGACCTCTGCCAACCGTCCTCGAAGGGACATAAAACCTTAAGTCGCAGCCTGGGAGCGACTTCTCAAATAAGAAACTGGGTTCTGAGCATTTCCTAGTTAGCCTGCCAGGGGAGCAGGTATCAGTCATGGCGAGGGGTTATCTGCGGCCTGGTGACAGCTAAATGTCCCACTGCAACTCATTGGCATTCTGGCCACCCCCTAGTGCTCCAAGCATCTGCACAAACGTCTGCAAGCAACTCCCGGGTTCTGGGGCCCACAGGACCAGGACTCTCCCCAGAAGCCCCGCTCTCCGCAGTCCATCAGGTTCTCCAGCTGGGCTTAAAGCCCTGGTCGTCATCGTCGCTCGGACCGCACGGCCCCAACTCTACCTCAGTTCCCACCACAACCACTCTCTGGCCAAGGCGCCCCGGCCATCAGCAGCCTCTCGAAAGACTGAAGAGAGAACAAACCACTGCAACCAGGGTCAAGCCTCTCCTAGACCGGACGTGCCCCTCCCCGATGAGGACATCCAAGGCCGCTGGGATCCGGTCTGTCCCTTGGCCCCGAGTGGCCCCCATCCCTGCTCTGGCATCCCCAAAGCCCGCCGTTCCCCCCGACAGCCATGAGGCGGCGGCGGGTGGAGAGGGACCGGGAGGGGGGGGCTCCGCAAAAGGTGCGCTCACCTTGCAGCCGGCGCCCCTGCCGCTGCGGCAGTTCGCTGGACCAGGCCCGCAGGAACAGCCTGCCCAAAAGGGGACAAGGCGGGGCCGGCGAGGGAGTCACCAATTGGCCCTCTCGGGCACTGCCCCGCCCCCCACAGGTCCCGCCTCTTCGCGGGCAGGGGCGGGGCTGCGCGCGTACGTCAGACTGCGGAGGTTGTTCTGGCAGTTAAATGGTCCGGGATTTGCGGAGGCAGGGCTACTGATTGACGCGCCGGATTACGTCACTAGCCTCGGGCCGAGGCCTGCGCCTGCGCAGAACACAACTCCGGCGCCCATTGCACGGGGTGGAGCCAGTCGCCGAAGGTCAGGTGAACATGTCAGCCGTGTGGTTTCATTCCTGTCCACTCTTGTTTGCTTGGTTTTCAGCACCTCTAGCTTCCTAGTCACGTAGCTCTGCGTGGCCGGCGACTGGTTTCCAAGAGGATCGCAGGTATGATACCGGGCCGCGTCCGTGGTCGCGGTGACTCCACGGAGAGCCAGCGACCGAGGGCTCGGGGCAAGTCACTCACGCACAGCGGCTACCGGGGGCGGTGCGAGTCCTTGAAGTTTTCTGCAGGACACTGCGGCCAGGCGGTGCGCCCGCTTCTGCAGTGTCCTTGCCCCTGCTGTGGACCTGGCGCCCCGGGATCGGAACCTCACCTCACCTTCAGCCTTGCACTGCTCATTTTTCTGAATGGTGTTCAGTACGAAACTTAGCCAGGGACCTATCTGCTTTTCAAAGGAAACGCTTATACCCTGAGACTCTTTGAATCTTTCGTCCCGAAATCTATGTTTCGTACCGATCCTTACTCTATCCTAATTAAAACTCCGCTATGAAAGACATGGTCTAAATTAAACTGCAGTTCTCCATAAATTCTGATCTCACCTTCCTCCTCTCAGCCACTGCTAAAGCTTTCCGAGGTCGTGTTCTCCCTTCCTGTAGTCAGCAATAACCTCTGTCTATCTACAGGTTGGGTTGGTAGCGTTTGGGGAGTAAAAAGACAAATACAAATATAAAATAAGACGCTCTTGGCTTTTCGTAGAGCATCTACCTAGTAAGCCAAAGGCCCTGAGTTCATGTGCCAGTACTGACAAAAAATAGAGGCTTAGTCCTTCCTGTTAAATAGTAGATTCTCCTGCGCTCCCTTCTTTGAGCATCTACTTTGAAAGCTTGTAATTACTGTAATTTCTCTTTGAAATGTACATAAATCCTTCTGAAGACTAGTTTGGCTTTTTGTCTGCGTTATGACCTAGGAATATCTTTCTCTAGGACGCAGAAGCCCTCTCTCTCTTTGCACCATAAATGTCAGCACCTTGCTGTAAATTGCAAAACTGTCAGGTGTCATTATAGGAGTTTAGTTTTCCTCTAGATAAAGACTAAGGTAAAAGTTCACTCCAGTTATCACCTATGAAGTTGAGATGGACTATGAGGGAGAAATAGTGCGTGCTAGCAAGTCCTCCTACATGAGGACTAGCTATTGTTTACTTTTCTTTTTTCAGGGTCTTAGGCTTGCTAGGAATATGCTATACCACTTGAACCACATCCTCTTGCTTTTAATTTGTTTTTCATGTGATGTGCATGACGTTAAGTGTTTTGCTTCTCCCTTTCTGGAGAGGAGTTCAAGCTGGGAGATTGTGTTTTAATTGTATTTCCCCCAAGAGCCTCTTTTCCACCTACAGTAGTTGCTGCTGAAGAGTGGCAGGCATCTTTACTTCCGCAGACTCTCTTCATATAAGATATTCCATGATTCCAGGAAAGGAATTAATGCAGGGGCGTGGGGCTCAAGTGGTAGAGCGCCTACCCAGCAAACTGGAGGGCTTGAGTTCAAACTACCTGCCCAGCAAGCTTGAGGCCCTCAGTTCAAATCACAGTACTGCCAAAAAAAAAAAAATGAAAGTAATGCAGTTTTCATTTGTGGTTCTAGCAGGCTTAGAATCTTTTTTTTTTTTAATTTTATGACTTTGTTTTTTTTTTTTAATTTTATGACCAGGTACAAGTGCTAAAAATAGACCTTTTCTGGAATCTAGGAGGACTGCTTCTGTTCTTTCCCTGTCAGACCACTGCCTTTCTCCTGCAAACATCCTTTGCCTGGAACGGTCCCAAAACTAGTCCCCAGTGTGGAGTTAATTACAAAAAGGTGGTCTGCTTCCTCATTTACTTTTATGCTTGCTGGTCATTTGTATTTGTATATCTCCTTTGGTGAAATTTCTATTCAAATCCTTTGCTTTTTGTGTGTGTGTGTGTGTGTGGTGGTGGTGGTGGTATTGGAGTTTGCATTTTGCATTTGGGGCCTCATGCTTGGCAGGCAGGTGCTTTACTACTTGAGCCATACCCTCAACCTTTTTTTTGCTTTAGTTATTTTTGGAGAGGGTGTCATGGTTTTGCCCAGCAGCAGCCTAGACTACCGTCCTCTTACTTATGTCTCCTGCGTAGCTGGGAGTACGGGTATGCATCACCACGCCTCGCTGGTTTGTTGAGATAGAAATCTCACTGACTTTTTGACTGGGCTGGCCCCTAACCATGACCCTTGATCTCTGCCTCTTAAGTAGCTGAGATTACAGATGTGAGCCACTGCCCCTAACCCCTTCGCATATTTTGAAATTGGGTTATATTTGTCTTGGTTTCTATATTTTGAATAAAATATTGTACCATATAAGGTACAAGATTTGTAAATGCAGTCATCCCTCAGTATTTGTGGAAGATTGGTTCCAGGGCCCCTCATTGGTGACAAAATCTGCAGATGCCTCAGATAAACTCACACAGATGAATGTCTGGTTTTTGCCCTGAAGGCCTCCCAGTAATTGCTGCCTCCTTTCAGGGTACTTCTCCATTCCTAGAAGATGGGATACAGTTCCCCAGGTACAAGTGCTAAAAATAGACCTTTTCTGGAATCTAGGAGGACTGCTTCTGTTCTCTCCCTGTCAGAACACTGCCTTTCTCCTGCAAACATCTTGTGCCTGGAACTGTCCCAAAACTAGTCCCCAGTGTGGAGTTAATTATAATGAAAACTAGAACCAAAAGATGTTTCATTCTTACCACGTGTGAGGCACCATGCTAGGCATGTTACTGGTGTTACTTGTTTCTTCTCACGGAACTCTAGGATGGGGTAGTATTATAATCTCCATTTTACAGAGAGATTTAGCTAATTTAATCAGGATCACACAGACAGCACAGAACACCAGCTCTGCACAAAACAGCCCATCCTCCCAGTTAAAGAGCAAAGGAGCTGTCTCTTAGCAAACAGGGTAGAAACTAAAAGGGAACTAAAGAGAGGATCTGATTAAGAGAAATTCTAAAAGTTCCATGTCTTTGTCTTCATGAATCCAAAAGTGATCACTGAGAAGTGTGGTTTGGAAGATAGCTGGAGGGGGACAATGGTAGCTTCTTGCAAGAACCTGCCAGATCTGCCCCTACCTCCCTGATTGTACCACCTCATCTCTCACCTCTATACTCCTCTGGCCACAAGTCCTTGCTTCCTGTCTGACAGTGGCCATGTTCTCCTTGCCACAAGCCAGTTGCATATCCCATTGTGATCTCCCCTCTTCCACCTCAAGTCTCCATTCACTTGTCTACTTTCCAGGAAAGCCTACTCCAATTCCCTGACTAGGATGGAGCCCATGTAAATACATTTTGAATGAATGAGTGAAAGCATGACCATTCATCTATCTTCTGCAAGGGCTGCTAGCTGTCATCTGTGTAATCAGTTCCCTGGGAACTTCACAATGGGTGCCAGGCAACAAGATTGCAAATGGGCATTTTCTGCTCATCCTGTGTGGAGGGTGGATTTTGAGAAGCCTGTGAGAACTGGACATAAGCAAGGTGAGATGAAGCTTAACTGCTTTTCCTTGTAGGCTAAGATTGGCACAGCCCTGCAAGCAGAACAGCTGCTTCTCCTAAATTTACTTTCAGAGAAGCAGGGACCAGGTTTCTCCTGTTACAATGTCACACCCCTCCCCAAGAACTGCTGCTCAACCCTGTTTACCACTGAGTATAAAAACTCCCTAAAGGAGGATCCAAGGCTTTTTGCTTTGGGACTTTTGGCTTTTTGATGTGGGATGTTTTGGAAGGGAAAAGGGTTGCTGGAGGGAGATTGCTGAAGGGAAAAGAATTGCTAAAGAGGGGTTGATAGAAAGTCTGCACCAAGAACTTTATACATAGGCTTTAGAAAAGCTGTGCTAGAGAAAAGCTAAAGAGAACATGGGACAGTGCAAGTCTGAGCACCCAGGCTTTAAGAAAGCGAACATGGGACAATGCAAGTCTGGGGGCAAAGACTTTAAGAGAGATTAAGTAAAGAAGAGCTAAGAGAAAACATGGGACAGAACAAGTCTAAGGAAAGAGACTTTAAAGAACAGAAAAGAAGACTTTAAAAGCGAGGTTTTAAAGAACTGCAAAGGAGTAAAGCCTTAAAGAATAAAGATAAAAAAGCAATGAGGGTTGTGCATCTTCACCTGAGCGCCCAACACACCTGATTCCACTTTCTGTTTATCCTATGTCATTTCTTTTTTTTTTTTCATTTTTCTTTTATTATTCATATGTGCATACAAGGCTTGGTTCATTTCTCCCCCCTGCCCCCACCCCCTCCCTTACCACCCACTCCGCCCCCTCCCTCTCCCCCCCCAATACCCAGCAGAAACTATTTTGCCCTTATTTCTAATTTTGTTGTAGAGAGAGTATAAGCAATAATAGGAAGGAACACGGGTTTTTGCTGGTTGAGACAAGGATAGCTATACAGGGCATTGACTCACATTGATTTCCTGTGTGTGAGTGTTACCTTCTAGGTTAATTCTTTTTGATCTAACCTTTTCTCTAGTACCTGTTCCCCTTTAGTTGCTTTAAGGTATCTGCTTTAGTTTCTCTGTGTTAAGGGCAACAAATGCTAGCTAGTTTTTTAGGTGTCCTACCTATCCTCACCCCTTACTTGTGTGCTCTCGCTTTTATCATGTGCTCATAGTCCAATCCCCTTGTTGTGTTTGCCCTTGATCTAATGTCCACATATGAGGGAGAATCTCCAATTGCCCCCAGTTAGCCCCAATATGGTTTGGTAATAATCAGGAGCAAGAGAAAGCTTGCTGCAATCCTGGACAGATCTAATTCAGACACACCAAAGAAGAAGTAAAACACCTGTCACACACCTTTCATTTCCTTAATGCTAAAGAAACACACTGAAGGGGCTGAGGTTGTCGGCTCAGTAGTAGTGCTTGCCTAGCATACCAGAAACTTAATCCCCAGCACCATATGAAAAGTCAATCACTAAGAATTTTTTAATGCTTTTTTTTATGGTGGTACTGGGGTTTGAACTCAGGGCTTCATATTTGTTAGGCAAGCACTCTTACTGCTTGAGCCACTGTGGCAGCTCAAATTAAGAATTTTTTTTTAAATAAAAATGACTGAATGTACCTGCTGTGTGCCTCTCTCAAGTCATTCTGTGGAGCCTAAAAGGCAGGAAAAGGAGTCATCTCAATCTTTGTGAGCAGTAGTTCATGTAGTTGGTACAGGTTTCTTCTACCACAGGCTCACGTGGTTTTTCTCTTGCTTGCCAACAACTGCAAGCTATGGACAGCACATTTTCAGTCTTGCTGACAACAGCAGCATGACCTCTAGCTGGCAAGAGGCATTAAGCAAACTGGTGGCAAAAGCTCTAAGCACAAAAGATGGAATTGGGAAAAAGTCATTTGTCTCTTAAAAACGTGCTTTCAAACTAGGCACTGTCCTTAAAGAACTTCTTAAATCATCTTATGATGGTTCTAGACTCATTTTAAAAAACAATTTCAAATAGTTTTACTTTTTCACTCTCAAGGACCACATCTGAAGGGCTGGTGGAATGGCTCAAGTGGTAGAGTACCTAGCAAGTGTGAGGACTGGAATTCAACCCCCAGTACCTCCAAAAAAAAAAAAAAAACACCACATCTGAGTGCTTCCAAGAGCACATGAATGTCCTAGAAATCTAAGCAAACATAAAAAGCATGATGCCTGGAAAAGAACTGCCCACTTAAGTTCAGTGCTGAAAGGATTTCTCTAGTTGGGTGTCATGATAGTTTTAATGCCTGACCTAGTGAAGAAACAGTATGCAATTATAAATTTTCTATTCAATTTCCTTTATAAATGCTATAGAGATTTACAATTTCCAAGGTGGCAGTTTTATTGAGTGTATTCAAAGAACCTCGAAACCAGTAAGAAACCACCAGCAGCACAATAAACGAATAAAGAATAAAGAGCATGCATGAACAGAAGACTTCACTGAATATGGACCACTAAAAACAATGATAAACAAGTGCATACTGTCAAATTGACAAAAAAAAGTTAATGTTTAATACTGCAATACTTGAAGAAATGCAATCTTAGGAGCAGTTAATACATACATGAATACGTGTATGCACGTATATAAGCACTATATGCATATAAACAGCCCCTACCCTTTAGCCATCCTGAAGAAATAAATGGACAATTATGTAAGGGTGTTCACTGAAGTGCACTTTACTTAGTGAAACTTTGGAAGCAATCTACATACGCTTAGGGGAAGGCTAAATAATTTATGATGTGTATATACACGGGAGTATTATGTGCTCATTAAAAGAACACTTAAAAATGTTTATATCTTGGGGAAGATCCTCAATATTATAACTGCTATACATCAGTAAAGACCACTACATGATCTACAAAAAAGAAATAGGTTGGAAAGAACCATACCAAGTTAACCTTACTGAGGATGAATGCAAAAGCATGAACAACCCTGATATCACGCTCACCTGGCGCCCTCCCACCCAGGTGCCCTCCCAAGCGGCGCCCAGCCCCTCCACTTCCAACAGGCTGGACCACGCCTATCACGGGAGAATGCAGCCATTGGCTCGAGCTCCACAGCGCTGGCGGCCAATTGGCTGTCGTGGAGTCCGGAGGTGTGGGATGTCTAGCTTCAGGGCTTGTTGGAGACTGAGGGTAAACCGCAGGCGCCGTGCTCACGTGGCGCGCTTTGCCGCGTTTCCTAGGCACTAGGCAGAGTCTTTCAATTGGTCCTATGTGGTCGCAGGTTAAAGACGTCAGGTTCCTTCCTGAGGGCGGGGACTTGCGGCTGAGTGCAGAGCCCCGCGGAACTTTGTTGTCCTGGCGGTTGGGGTCCTGGTGATGTCTTTATCTCGTCCGTTTGCGGAGCTGCTGTCGGTTCCCCGACATCACCACTCGGCTGGGCAGCGCGGGAGCCGCCCGCAGGGCGCTTAGGCTTCTGCAGACTGCTGTGAGCAGGACCTCGGAGTCGCGGAAAGCAGGCGGGCCAACGGACCGCTTACCCGGAGGAACCCGGGCTAGGGAGGCGCGGTGGGCGTGGGCGCTAGTGAAGGAACTTTCCTATTGTGCTATTCCAAGACTCCAGAGTGCCGCAAATTGGGCTACGTTCCAGCAGGTCCAATTAAGACTAGGGCAGCTTCAGGGTCATTTCAAGAGTTTGAGTTTTAACACGTGACATGTCTTTACCTGCCTTAAATTCAGTCATATTATCACAACTTTAAGATAAACCGTTTTTCCTAAGCTTCCTGATTAAAAAAAGTGGATATGTTTTTGTAAGAGCCTAGTATGTTTCAATGAAGTATCTACCTAGGGACCTCCACTGCTTAGGCTGGACTGCCCTCTTGCAGATTCCCGCAATCTGAATGTCCTTTGTTTTGGGCTCTTAAAATACATTCCTAATTCTTTAATATTATAATTGAAAAAGCAAGATGTGCGCACAATGAAGTTGAAGATGACATACAATAGCGAATGCTTTGTTCCCACATTAGAATGGTAGAAGGCAAGGCAGCTGTCTTTATTTTGGGGCTAATGCTTAAAGTTCATGTATACACAATAAGCCTGTTGGAATGTAGTTCTTAAATCAGTTTCCTCATCCGTAATATGAGGTTGAAAATAGCGAAAAGCAGCTTGAGCAGTCTTGGGATGCTGTGACAAATGTTAATTTACCAAGAGTTTGAATGTTGTTTTTCTAATTACCAATGAATTTTAAAGATTGTTTCATATTGTATCATGTCGTAGAAAGGTCTGCCCCTTAATTTTAAAATTGTACAATTTCGAAGTTGCCGAAAGGCTGATTAAAAATGTCTTAAACATAACCAGGTGCTGGTGGCACACGTCTGTAATCCTAGCTACTCAGGAGACAGAGATCAGGAGGATCGAGGCTTGAAGCCAGCCCAGGCAAATAGTCTCGAGACCCTATCTTGAAAACACCTAACACAAAAAGGACTGGTGGAGCAACTCAAGGTGTAGGCCATGAGGTCAAGCCCTGGTACGGCAAAAAAAAAAAAAAAAAGTTTTAAACAGCTCCCTTTACTATAAAATCCTGAGTTTGAGTTGGGTTGGATTAGTCTTGTGTGCATCAAAGCCACTAAGAATCCAATCTTTTTCACTCAGCTCTTCAATTCTGTTTTATGGGTCCAGGACCCTGAACCAGCCAATGTTACAAGGGCAATAGAATTCATTAGTCTAACTGGGACCCACTAGGAACTCCACCTTGGAGATGAGTTCAATCCCCTGAAAATCTGCTGTAAGTGGGATTCCAGGAAAATTGCCACTGTATCTGTTACCATCCTTTGAAATGTGCATTGTTAAAATGAGGTCAGGGTGATCACCTTGTCTGATAGCAATAGGCTGTCTATATTTCTGTGGGGCAGGAGGATAGGGAAGTACAGGTTGGCCAAGAAAGGGTAAATGGGTAATCCAAGTTCTGCCTTAGGATGTACCCCAGGCCTCACCTAGTACATGTCCTCTTCAGGAAGCATCTGGTTGGGTACATCCTTGGAACCCCCTTTTAATGGTCAGCTTAGTGTTTGCTGTATTATGGTAAGGATGTTTGCACAGACGGGAAAGTCCTGGAAGTAGCACATGTGTTTAGGACTGGGGAACCTGTCCTCAGATGACCTTTTGAGACACGCCCCCCCCAACTTAAGGCTTCATCTCATGCATGTAATTATAAAAGGATGCATTATAGGTAGGGACATGTACAGTCAAAAATAAGCTACATAGCATCTTGTCAATCATAAGAGGAATACCCCTCTCAAGCCCCCTTTCAATTCCCCTTTAGCCCCAGCATCCCCCTACATTATAACAGACTGGAGAATCAGGGTCTTGAGTTCTTTGCTCAGGTCTGCTCCTGTCTGTGGAAGTGTGTTTCTACTTTAAATAAATCCACACTTTGTTTACTACTTCTGTGTGTTTTTTCCAATTCTTTGTTCTGTTTGCCAAGAGCCTAGATCTCAAAACAGAGGTGCCCATGATACCACATGCATGAGTCCTTTTCCAAATTTTCCATTTTGCTAAATCTTTTATTGATCTACAGAAGCTCTTTAAATGCTAAATTACTTTTTTGCCTTGTATAGAAAATATTTTCCCCAGTGTACTGACATCCTTCTGAATGCTACGAATACTTTTCTTCATAAGATTCCTTCCCCCACCACCTCCACCCTCCAAGAAAATAACAGTGTAAAAGTTGAGTGGTTGCCAGGCACCGATCACTCAGGACTATAATCCTAGCTACTCAGGAGGCAGAGATCAGGAGGACAGAGGTTCGAAGGGCAAACAGTTCATGAGACCCTATCTCAAAAAAACTCATCACAAAAAAGGGCTGTTGGAGTGACTCAAGGTGTAGGCCCTGAGTCAAATCCCAGTTTCTGCCAAAAAAACGTTGAATGGTCATGAGACTTTGTTGGTTGTCTGAAAGGCTGAGATTAGGGTGAGATGAATGGGAACCTAAGGCACACAATTAAAGGAGGTGTGGCAGCTCAGGTTTGTTCTGGTGGGGACCCTTACTAGCATGGTCCTAAAGACACTCCTAAAGTAAATCTTTCCCATCTCAGTCCTGTGGAGTGCTTTAGAGATCAGAGTACATTGGACTGATGATTGATAGCTTCCATGTGTCACCCCACTTGTGTCCATCTCCGTTGCCATGTGTTTCAGCTTCCAGAAGAGGTGGCATCTATTTCCACTTTGGTGAAACTAGGTTTTTATTAGCTCAGGGCCTTCCATTTGCTAGATAGGTGCTCCATTTCTTGAGCCATGGCCTTTTTGCTTTAGTTACTTTTCAAATAGGGTCTCTTTTTGCCTGGGCTAACCATGATCCATGCTCATGATCCTCTACCTACAGTAGCTGGACTCACAGGTAGAAGCTACCACTCCTAGCTTATTTATTGAGATGCAGTCTTGCTGACTTTTTCCCAGGCTGGACTGGAATCTTGATATTCCCAATCTCTGCCTCCCAAGTAGCTGGAATTATAGACATAAGCCCAGCCCCCATGTCTGTTGACCATGAAGTTGGTCATGTGACTTTATTCTTATTAATACTAAGAATGCTTATTATTATATGCTTATATTAGAAAAGTTTAAATCAGTAATCTAATATTCCAGCTTAAAAGCTTTAAAAGACAAAGCAGGAATGGCTCAGTGGCATAGATAGGCCATGGGTATGAGGATCTCGGTCTGATACCAGCCCTGGCAAAAACTTGAGACCCTATCTGAAAATATACCTAAAGCAAAAAAAAAAAAAAAAAGACTGGAGTTGTGGCTCAAGTGATAGAGTGCCTGTCTATAGCGAAGCCCGATTTCAAATCCTGGTATTGCCCACCTCCAACAAAAAACAAAAGAAGCAGAAAGAAGGAAACCACAACGATGCTAAAACAAAAACAGTCAAGGAAAGTCAACGGTACAAACTGGTTCTTTGAACAGTCAATAAAACGTTGGGTGTGGGAACATACTACTGTAACCCCAGCACTCTGGAGGGTGAGAATCAAAAGCTCAAAGCCATCTTGTGCTACACAGTTCCAGTTCTGGCTGGACTACAAAGCAAGAGTCTGTCTCAAAAAAAAAAAAAAAAAGGAAGGAAGGAAGGAAAGAATGAAGGAGGAAGGGTAGGAGAGAAATCAAGAGAAGAAAGGCTGGGGGAGTGGCTCAAGCGTTAAGTGCCTGCCTAGCAAGCATGAGGCCGTGAGTTCAAACACCAGTATCGCCAAAAAAAAAAAAAAAGTATTAAAAAAAACAACAAGAGAAGGAATAAAAGAAAGAAAAGGAAAAACAAAAGTCAAGAAAATTGGTATATCCCTAAGAAGAAAGGAAAGAAGACAAATACACCATAACAGGAAGGAAAGGTGGGGAACATTGCTGATTCTACAATCATTACAAAATAAGAGAATACTATGAGTGACTTTTTACACATGAATCCCACAACTTAGATGAATTGTCCAATCCCTTGAAAGAATTTTCTCCTTGTCCCCTTTCCCCCTCTCCCTCCAGGGTGAGAATCCAGCTGTGGGAACTGAACTTTCTACTCCACTGAAGGCACAGAGGGCTTTCACTAATACCAACACCATGGATGATGGTGTGTACCTACCTGTAGTCCTAGCTAGTCACCAGGCTGAGGCAGGAGGATCACCTGAGCCCAGGATCCAGATCATCCTGAGCAACCTAGTGAGACCCATCTTGAAAGCATTACCTTTTGAACTACAGCCCCTATTTGTTTTGCCATGGTCACCCAGCAATAATGTGATTCCACCAGACAAGGTCTTGTGCATTTTGTTCAGGGTGCTGGATATGAGTGGTGGGTGTGGGGATCCTGCCTGACAGAACCCAGCATGCCTTCCCCACAGGGATGCAACACAAGGTAACCGCATTTCTCTGTGTGCCTCACTATCCCCCATCACCAGGGAGATTGGGAGGTGTTTTCCCCTGGTGCTGAGCCTTCCAATACCCTGTGCCAGGGTTGCACGTCCAGGTTGCTCCTTCGGCTGGAAGGAACCCTGAGCCTGCTCTCTTCTCTGATGAACGACCAGGACTGCCTGGAGCGAAACTGTGGCTGTGGGAGGATAGATCCTGGTCCTCGGTGGCCCCCACCCAGGTTTTGTCTGGCAACCAGGAATTCCATCCTGAGGTCTGCCCTGCAGTGCAGGGCAAGATCAAGCTTGCCCACTCGTGACTAATGCTTTGTCCCCAAAGTCCAGCCTGCAGGGCCAACCCTAAAACACTTCCTGCAGTTCCTCCCAGGGGTAGAGACCCCACCAGGGGATGGGGGCTTAGGTAGGCAAGAGGAAGAGAGAGTCCTAGGGGATCCTGGAAGTCTGAAAATGAGTCCAGTTTTTGTTCTTAACTTGTCTGCATCATTGCTGAAATTAAGGACAACCGGGAAAAACATTAATTGCTTTTAACTTCACTGTTTAGAGTAAATAAGGTCTTCAGCACAATCTTTTTCCTTTTATTTCTCTTGGGGGGCGGGGGAGGAATCAAACCTAGGGCTTAGTACTTGTAGGCAAACATTTTACCACTGAGGTACTTCCCCAGCCTCTCTTCAGCATTTTTCTCAAAAGGCAGCATAAAGGTATTTCTAAATATGTCTTTGCTAAAGCAAAATACAGGTTAACAACAGAATCAAGACTTCTGAGTTTGATCAAGGCAATACAACAGGGAGCATGAAATACTGACTACACAAATGAAGACTTGTGATTTTTTGTTAAAAAGAACAAAGACTAACCTCAAGTATTTTTTTTTTCCTGCTACAAAGTAAGAAACAAACAAAAAGGTTGTTACATAGAAAAAAGAGAAGACATCTTCCTTTCTCTGCCGTTCACTCTCCAGTCCACCGCTCCAGGTGCTGGTCAGCTCTGGGTTGTGGCAGTATACTGCTTTCTTTGATTAGGGTTTGATGAAAGGGCCACTTTGGTGGAGTAGGAGGGGGCAGGGAGAACAAAGGAAAAGGTGACAGGTATGAGGGAGGAAGGGGAGGTTCAGCAGGGCAGGATGGGTGGGACAGGCTGGGGCCTGGGGAGGGGTGGGGGCGGCAGAGATGAAGGAGAGAGTGTGGGAGGATTCTGGCAGAAGAGAAATAGAGGTGGGGTGGGGTGTGGAAACCGATATTGAGCACATCTAAGGGGTCCTTGTGAACCTTGTTAACACAAACCCAGATATTCCAGGAGCACTAGGAAATCAGGAAACTTTGAAATGTGGTCTGTTCTGAGCTTGACTTGAAGGGTGCACGCCTCTTTTGTTTTTGCTCATTTTGAACTGCATTTAGGGAACCTGTTACCTGAAAGTTTCTCTGAACAATATGACTTGACTCCAGGGAGTCTGTGTCAAGCTCTCTGAGAGTTTACTGGAGATCTGTGCCACTATCCAGACTCTAGGGGAGGAAGACAGACGGTGTCCTGGCGTCCCATCTTGACCCTTGGTTGGGGGCAGGAGACTGAGATTTAAGCCCAGCAGCATCTTTCTCCAATCACTACCTTCCCACCCCACTCCACACTCCTTCCTGTGTCTTTCTGTGAGATGGTGTTCAGTGTTCCTTGGTCTCCGACAGTTCTGCATGTTGGTTGTCATCTCACTTTGGAATCTTATGCGTTTTACTAGTCTCAGCTGAAATGCTTATTTCAGCTTGTTATGCACAAGTCTGTAGGACTTGTTTGGCCACTCTTTGAAGTTGTATTTACAGTGATGTGTTGCTTAATGACAGGGACACATTGTCAATGTTGTGCAAACATCAGAGTATGACACTAAGACTGGCCAAGACACAATCTTGGGGGCAGTCGTGCATGTGGTCCAGAATTGCCTTAAACACCAGTAGGCGGTGCTTGATTATATTTAACTCACTTAAGCGTACTCAGGTTCCCCATGGTACCATGGCAGAGCCACCAGAACAATGACCCACTGCCTGCCCTGTTGCAAATCCTTCTCCTCACTTAGGATTATTGGTACAGTACATGACACATATCCCACTTTATAATGGCTTAAGATAGGATTCATTTCTCTCATTTCAAACGTTTTGTTGTAGGTGAACCAGGGCTATTTTGGCAGTTTCAGTCACCAGGGACCCAGGTTTCTAGCTCAACAGGATCCTACCTCTAGGGTGCAACTGAGCTGTCCTCATTACCCAAGATGGAGCAACAGCCATTGTCCAGCCATTGTAACGGCTTCCAGGCAGAAGGCAGAGGAGGAAAAGTCTGTTGAAGCAAAATTCCCATCAATTCAGTCCTTCAGTTTCTACTTCACTGACCAGAATTTAACCACTGTCAAACTAACTATAAGTTGGACTGGAAAGTCAAGTCTTTTCAGTGGGTTCTTGGTCCTTTAAAGCACTGGGTTTAATGGCCTTTATAATGGTGGGTTTTGCACCCATGATGGTTTAATCAACATTCACTTTCACCCCCTTTTAACTCTTCCTGGCCACGATTTTAACTCTTTACAGTTTGCTGGACTTTTCTTGATTCCTCAGTCATGCTTCTAGCTCAGAACCTTTGCACTTCTTGTCCCTCTTTCTGTGACACTCATTGCTCAGCTGTCCTCATGCACTAGAATATTCTACTTAAAGCTACATCCTTACACAATATTTCACTGGCCATCTGAATTAAAATCACATCATTTGTTTCCTTCATATGCTATACCCTTGACTTGTTTTCTTTTGCTTCAAAAACTTTATAACCATCTGATGAATCTACTTAATTCAGTTTATCATTTGTGTTTTGCATTATAGTGAGCTCCAAGAGAGAAGGTAACTACTGTTTCCACTGATATAATCCCAAGGCCTAAAAGAAAGTCTGACACATGGCAGGCATTAAGTATTTATTTAAGTAATAAATAAAATCTTTAAAAAAAATGAAACACTGGGTTTAGTAGAAAAGGGGAGGGATACCAGGAGGACACTTTCATCTGTGCCACTGTGTTTATTAGGATTCTTTTGCTTCTCACGTCTTCCATTCCAATATCCTAACTCATGACCCAACCCCAAACCTAGCATGCTTTTAGCAAAGATAACATTTTTGGGTTTTGTTGGGACTGGGGTTTGAACTCAGGGCTTCATGCTTGCAAAGCAGACTCTACAGCTTGAGCCAAACCTCCACTTCATTTTGCTCTGGTTGTTATTATTATTATTATTATGGGAGATAGGATTTCTTGAAGTACTTGCCAGGGCTGGTCTTGAACCTCAATCCTTCAAATACCAGCCTCTCAAGTAGTTAGGACTACAGGCATGAGCCACAAGCACCAGGCTCAAAAATTGATCAGTCTTCTACAAGGTTTTCTCTTCTTTCTTTACATTGGAGAAATGCAATTAGAGTTGAACTTTAAGGTCAGAAAAGGAGTCCTAATGATAATGTCCCTCCCAACTTCACTGCTTCTTACAAAGCAGTGCTCATTTTCTCTTCATGAGTTTAGTATAAGTGCTCATGTATAAGCAGTTATTAGCTAACTCTTTATAGCTCATCTGTTCTCATCACTTCACTCTTAGCTCAGGTAGGGCAAAGTCTGCTCTGTCAAGTGATTCTGTTGTATCCCAAAGTGAATCACACATTCAGGCAACTAGGTAGAGAAGGGGAGGGGTGACTGATATTGAAAAAAAAATGTCAGTGTCCAGCTACCTTTAGTAATTTTGGTGTCATTGGTCTGGAGTGTGGCCTGGACATAGGTAATTTTCAGTATTCCAACCATAGCACGCTCTTGTGTGCAAAGAGCTGTGATTCACAGCTCCAGATTACTTGTGTGCACACAGTGCCTGGGGTAGGCACTCAGCCTGGCCCTCACACCTCTGCAGGTGCTTCCTGCTGTGCCTTCTGCCTTTAACCCTTTTTCTCCTCCTCCTTACTCAAAATTTAGTCAAACACATCAGGCAATGGAAGAGAAGCAACATTCAAATTATTTTTTATTTTTCAGAATTTCCAGAATCAAGGTCTCTACTGAGCAAGTAGAAAAATAGAAAAGTTAACTACTTTTAAAAGGCAACTATGACAAACAAGTATGTTCTCAGGAAGGGGGCTCCTAGGACTCAAACGCATGTGAGTTCAGCCTCAACACAGTGTGGACTGCAGCATCGCTGCAGACAGAAATGTGTCCCCCATATCCTGAGATTTGAGACTGAGTTTCTCTGCAGAGCTGGTACTGAAGTCAAGAGGCCTTTCCGGCCCGCCTAGCTGGCCCAGTCCTGAAACCGGAAGCAGTCACTTGCTATCTTCCACACTGTGTTGCTGGGTGAGGCTTGAGCAGTCAGGATGAAGTTCTGGTTGAAGTCCCGCTGTTTGTTGCCTTCAAACTTCACTGTCCCACAGATCACGACAAGGACTGTGGTCTGGCTCGGTGTGGCTTCATCATGAACAGGCTGGCAGTCCACCACGTTGATTTGGAACTCACTGGAAGGCAACATTTCAAAAAACTCGCTCAAGGATTCTTGTCCTGACACGGCATTTCCATTCCATACCAGGGTGGCTGTGCCCATGTATAGACGGGATAGCAGCCGCCGCCGCTTATCCATGGTAGTATAGTAGACATTGACAAACTCCTCAGCAGCTCTACAGGCCTGATCCACATAGGTCTTGAAGTCCACAGATGCCATCTCTGGTTCTATGGGAGGCAGCTTCTGCCAGAGGGTCTCTCTGACCTGGGGGAGCCAGGAGCTGTAAGGTAGTCAGGGTGAAGGGAATGTGTGTGAGTGCTTAAGTTCATTTTGCCCTCATTATCTTCCTTTTCTACTGGTGGCAAAACAGTTATATACTGCAGACAGATGATGACTTTAGCATCAAACTGCATCCTATGCTTAATCTTACTAAGTCTCAGTTTGCTCACTGTAAAATGGGAATAATTCAACTGTGGCATAGTTGTAGTCTGAGAATTAAATAAGACAGTGTACATCAGGTGTTAAGAAACTTGTATCCACATGTTCATACCCATGTATATACTATGGGTATGATTTTTGTTTTTTGGTAGAACTGGGGTTTGAACTAAGGGTCTCATGCTTGCAAAGCAGGAATCTACCACTTGAGCCACACTTCCAGTCCATTTTGCTTGGTTATTTTGGAGATGGGGGGGTCTCATGTACTATTTGCTCAGGCTGGTCTTGAACCATGATTCTCTTGATCTCAGTCTACCAAGTAGCTAGGATTATAGACGTGAGTCACTGGTGCTCAGCTACTATGAGTTTTTCTAACCCCATTTTATGGGCTGAGGATGTGGCACAAGTAGTAGAACATCTGCTCTGAAAGATCAAGGCTCTGAGTTCAACTGCCAAATAAAATCCCATTTTATTAAACAGAATACATTTGACAATGAAAGGCCATGATTTTCTGGAAGCCTGGAATAGGTACAACTGTCCCTAGAGAAACAGGGAAGCTGTTTATCCTGGGTGAAGACAGTGGATCATGCTGAAAAACACAAGTGAACACCGACCTAACAAAGGCCAGTCAGAGAGACAGCATATGCCTGCCAGCTAATGAGTGTAGGAAAGAATATCATGAGCTCACCCACAAAAATCTACACAATAGCCTCCCAATTGTTGGAACTACAGGTGTACACCATCAAACCTGACTTGAGCAGGTTTCTTAAGAGTTTCTTAAGAGGGTAAGAGAGCAAACACTATTAAGAAGGGACCAAAATGATGGCTAGAATCCCCATGATAAGTTAAAGCAACAAATCTGAAGATGAGTGGAATTAGAAAGGAGATGGCCCAGCTTCTGTGGCACTAACATGCACCAGTAAGCCCCAGGTAACCACAATGCCACAACAGAAAGACATCTTAGAAATTCAAAGAGGTTCTTGGGGATGGGAGGTGGATACAATGAATTTTATCTGTACCTGAAATGTCACATTCCCTTAAAAAAAAAACCAAAAAGACAGTAGAGGGCAATATTACTAAAAATAGTGGATACATGTAGATTTAGAAACTTATTTAAACAGTGAATAATTTTCTCATCTCAAAGACTTTAACTTTTTTTTTTTTTAGTATCAGCTTATGAAAGAGGAGTCACATAGGGCTGGGAAAGTGAAGAACTCTTAGGGCAAAGAGCTAGTCTTGGAGATGAGCAGTTAAGAGCCAGCCTAAGACTCCATGGACCTGGGAGTGAAGCCTCAACAAACGTGCAGAACCAGTATTTGCTAAATATATTATCTAGATTCCTCCCCACAAGTGGATGGGAAGGGCACTGCTGTAACAATTTTACAAGTGAGAAAAGGCAAACTTGTGTACTCCTCATTTATCACTTCCAGGAAAGTGAGGGGCCTTGACAATTTTGTCAAGACTATGCTGCCCTTTTATTTGCTTATTTTTAAAGTTCCTGCACTTTTAGTTGCCTATGACAACACAACTCGAGGGCAGCTGGTTTGGAAACTTCTTCCCAGGGACGCAATACACTGGTTCCCCCCCCCCATCTCCAATCCATCTCAGAGCCACCCCTTTCCCCCACCTCTATTCCTAGCTCCCATGTTCCCTTCTGTTGTCTTTCCAAACACAATCCAACACCTGCCATCCCCCCTGGCCCCATCCCCAAAGCGATGATCACTTCCATTTCTGGTTCTCACTCACCTACAGAATCTGTCCATCTCTATCAAAGCAGAAAAAGTAAGACTGAAACAACCTGGTTGTGAAAATCTCCTTCTCTATGTAGTCTACACTGTCAACTTCTTTGGAGCTGGACAAGAGAAGCTGCAAACATAGCGCAGGTCACATTTCCAGCGGGGAGTCATTACTAATCGCACCCTTGACAGAAGCATGCTTCTCCGGGCCCCAAGACTGCTCCTCTTCTCATTGCAAGGCAAATTTACCAACAAGCCTTTTGCACAGGCAAAAAAGCAAAACAAAAAACTGATAGAGAACCACAAAGACACCATGGAAAAAAAGGACAAAACCTGGGTCTTATTATTGACGATAGTGGGGGTGCTGAGCGCAGGAGGGATCTCAAAGGTCCCTCGGTTTCGTCGGTGTCCCAGACTGCCAGGCAGGGGCGGTAACCTACCTTCGCGGTAATGTCCCGGTCAGCGACGGTCCGGGGACTCGCGTCCAGGAGCCCCCCGAACCGGCCGCGGCTCATCGGAGTCCAGGCGCCCCCCGCACCGGCCCCCGAAGGTCACGGGGTGAGCCTGTTGAGGCTCCGCGCTCCTCCACCGCTCGCCTCCGGCGGGTGTTCGGGAAGAGCCTCCCTTCTCTCCTCCTCTTCCTCCCGGAAAGCTCCGCCCGAATCACCGAGATCCCAGAGGCGGGGAACGTTTCTGCGCTGTCCGTAGGTTCCCGCGCGCGGCGCGCAACGCTCTGCGCAGACTCGAGCGCCCCGGCAGCTCCCCCCTCCTCCTGATGAACAGCTAGGTCAGCCAGTAGTACAGCGATCTGGAAGGCTGGCTCCGCCTAGGTGTGGCTGAAAATGAGAGGCGGTTTCCGGTACAGGCATCTTCCCAGAAGAACCCCATCAAAACCGTGCTCAAGTTTTCATTGGTCCAACTGGTTAAGGCGAATCCATTCAAAGGAATGGATTAAATATTCCAGATCCCGCCCCCGGAAATGGGGGTATGGCTAGTTTGTCCAGCTGCGTAGGCATTACTTGGCCGGAGAAGCTGAGGAAGATGTCTGTTAAGTGAGGTACCTGCTCCACGTTCTCCATTCACCTGTATTGGATTCCATGAGGACTCGGGAAACTTCACGGCTTGATGCATCACACAGCAGCATGACCCAACTAAGGCTCTCAAGCAGACATGGGGCACCGCGGAGAGGTCGAAGCCGACGAGGCCCGGTGGAAGTCTATGGGATCAAGTACCCGAGTTGACCTCGCCTCTTGTTAGTTAAGCCGCTTAAAGTGGACGTCCTAATGGGCACCGGGAGAATCAGTTTTAGTGAAGTGAGAGGGCAGAGACAAGGATGTGAACGAGGGTGCAGTGGCAGAGAAGTACGCCAAAGGGAAACCATGGCAGGTGGCCGTACCGTGCCCTGTGAATTGCGGGGCCCCCACCTGCCTCTAACTTTAGCTCAGATCTTGGTTGTTACTGTAATTCTATTCTTCAGTATTGAGCCTAGCTGCATTTCCGATAATCAGGAATGAATTTTTACTCAGTGTTAAACCGAATGGAACCATTTGGTGTGGGGTTTTGGAAAACTATAAATTGAAAAAACTCAGAACAAAATAACTTGTTTTCCTCAACACAAAGCTCCCAGCTTCATTTGTTGGTCTGAGAGGCTGAATGATTCCTTGCCAGGCTGGGAGAGCTCTCTGGGGATGGCTAAGTTATATGAAATGGCTTAGCCTGTACTTTTGGGGGGGAATCTGGGGATGCTGAGGCTTGAACCCAGGGCTTCATGCATGCCAGCCGAGTGGTCTTCCACTGAGCTACACCACCAGTTCCCTAACCTATACTTTACTCTTTTTTTGCGAGTAAAGCAGGAGAGTTTATTGAGATAGAAAAGTGTAAAGTGGGAGAACTGAGCCCCCAGAGTTGGGGGCTCCCAAGAAAGGGTGCCCCTAACCAACACTTTCTTGGAATCCTTCGATTCTTTTCCTAAGGGAACCCTTGCTCTCAGACTTAGGACAACTTTAGAAACTAGGTGGGCTGTTAATATAGGCTACTCCTCACTTCAATCAAGTAGGTGAAAAGTTTGCATTATTTAAAAATTAGTTGGAATTTTGAGTTGAGAAGGTAAATGAGTGTCTTCTGAGCAGTGGTCACACCAAAATGGCTTCCCAAATGCCTCCCCCCAAAGCAGTTAAATTAAGAATTTCCTATATAAAATCCATGACAGCATTAATGGAGAGAAAATGAGAAAGAGAGTTGACTTACAGCATATCCAGTAGACTGGATTTGCTGCTTTAAATTTTCTCATGTGTCCTATCTCCTTTTCATTTCTTATAATTGTTTGGAGAAGGTATTGTTATTCCTGATTTTACAGAGAAGGAGGCTGAGACAGAAATTAAATAACCAGCCTGGAGACACAGTTCAAATCTAGAAAAACTGGTTAGGGGAGCGTTTATCCAGCTCCTAGGACTTGTAAGAGCATAAGATTTTAATTGTGAGAAGCAGAAGAGCCAGCAAAAGGAAGGTAGGAGGGCAAGGACTTTTCAGTTTTGTGTCCCTAGCATCTAAAATTGTGCCTAACAACTGTAAGGACTCAATAAATCCTTTTTGAATAAACACACAGGCTTGGTTCCAAGTCATTGCTCTGTAACATAGCCCTCCCAACAGCTACTGCCCCCAAGAAACGCTGGGATTGATTTATTCCTTCTATGGTCCTTGAGACTGGGGGGATAAGAGGCACCCTTGGCTTTAAGAGACATATCATTGGCACTGTAGTCCCCAAGCACAACTGAGGGTGGTGGGAGGCTCAGGGCCATGGAGACTGGAGAAGGTGTTTGCTAGAGGATTCTGGGAAAGGAACCTTTTCTTTCTCCCTTCTGGACATGTATGTGGATGGCACTGTGCAGTCATCTTGTCACCCTGAGGGGGAATCCCTTGATGTTCAGGGAGACAGGAAAGGTACGAAGAAATTGGGTTCTTGATGACTGTGTTGGTAGCCCTCTGTTTAGGGCTTTACTGTTTGTAGAGTCAGTGTTTAAAGGCGTAAACATAGTCACTTGCAGCTTCACTAGTGTGGCTTAGATCATTAGTAGGGTAACTGTGGCAAGTGAGTTTTACCTTTCTGGGTCTCAGCTGCCTCCTTTGTAGAGTGGGGTCAGAAATAAGGAGCCGAGCCGATGTAAGGAGTGAAGAAAGCAGTGTTGGGAAAGGACTTTATATGGGGCTGAGCCCAAAGTAGCTTCCAAAAAACAATAATAAGGCAGAATTATGCTAGGACATTTTACATCAACAGCAACTGCTTCATTTGCCAATAGTTCCTCCAACGACTGGCTTTTAAACTTGGACAAGCATATTGACAAATTGGTGGGATTTGTCACCTGCTCACATGGGCACCTTCTAAAGATAAGCCTGGCTTAAGCAGTTGTGGAGTCCGTCCAGGGAAGAAGGACACATCTGGTCACACACAGCATCTCTGGCATCTCTGGAGGCACAGAAGATGGGCCTGACTTAAGGATCTTTAAATCTGTAAACACAGGATTGCTCTTCTCCCCCATTGTCAATGTTGTTCCCTGGATCTGGATCTTAATAGCATTTGTTTGCCATGAGCAGTTAAATCACTTGGAGCCAGTTGATTCATAGCAGTGGCTGGCAGTCACACTTCAGATGCACTGCCACCAAAACCACGTCTTTCTCTCTGTCTGCCTTAGCAGAGCCATCTGACCTGCTTTGAACCAGTGTGAACTGGGGCTGTATTTCTGTGAGCTCATTTATTAACTAAACTTGGCAGAGACACTGAGGGCCATGGAATAAACTTACTATAGGATCAGACTGTATTTTGTGAAATTTGCTGTCTGTCTTCTCTGTCCCACAGTTACTGTATCTGTAAAATGGAAGGGTGGACTCTAAAGACTTTAAATGGCAATGCATTGAGGAAGCACTATGTGGAGCATTTCCGTAGCCTGTGATACTGCCCTTTGAAAAGTCCATAGAGCTCACTGCTGATTAAGTATTAGGTGACCCTCTTCCCAGCTTACCCACCAGCCATCTGGAATTGTGTGGGTGTGGGTGTGTATGGTGGCTGAGTGGTGGGGTGCAGCACACATGTCTACAGAGCCTATATGGGATCCAAATGGAATATAGGTATTTATCAGTATTCCTTACAAGTAACAAAAATCCATTTGTGGCTAGTTTAAACCAAAAGATGCTTATAAGAAAACTGCTTGCAAAGTCCACAACTGGCATTAGTAAGGTAACTCCTGGAGTCTAGGAACAAGAACTGAGAAGCAGGTGCTTTTGGGCTGTGATGGACTGCTGGAGCTTATCAGTTTCCAACCCCTGGGATTCTCCACTTAAGTCAGATTCCAGAGAAACAGTGGACTGACCCAAGTCCAGCCATGTACCATCTACCTGCTGGACCACTTTGGGGAGGAAGTTTCCCATGGAAATGGAGTTTAGATGCTGACTCTGAAGGAAATGGGAAGGGATTCCAGGAAGGTAGGAAGAACAAAGACCCAAAAAGAGCTGAGGTGTGGCCATCTGTCTCCCATCTATGCACAGATGGGAAAATGGAGCAGAAGCAAAGGCCATGTGACCTAAGAGAAGGGAAGTTTGGACTAAGACATACATTTGTTCATGCAGGCTCATTTGTGCACACTCACATACATATACACATGCTCACACATGTGCCCACACACATTAACATGCATGTTCACAAGCTCACGTGCATGTATAGTCGTATGCACACTCCCATGCTTACACACACATGGAATGTGTTGAGACAAAAAAAAATCCGGCTTTCCTATTACATAACAGAACACTATGAAACTTAGTGGCTTTTTCAGGACAATGGTTTATTTCATCCACAGATCTGTTATTTGGGGTGGTCTCATCAGGGTGCGTAAACGTGTGTGTGGGGGTGGGGGGATCAGCACGCATAGAGTGTAACTGCCTTGATTCCCAGTGTTCTCATCTCTTATTGTGACAGGTTTTCCAAACTGGTCACAAAAATTCTGATTTCTGCTCTTGTAGAACCTTGCCTTGTCCCCCAGCCCCATCAGGAGATTGTGTTGGGTGTCTTCCCTTGGACCAGGCAGGCCTGTCTGTGAGCTCAGAGGAAATTGTTGCTCTGGAACAGCTGCACTTGGGCCATAAAAGGAGCTGTAGCCTGTGCCACACCCTCTCAGCATGCTTGTACCCAGAACTGAGCTGCCAGCTGAACTCCCACAACAGTTAGTGCTCAGCAGTCAGTTATGTAACTCAGCTTAAGAAACAGATCCTCTGGTTCTTGCTTGGGCAGGCTCAGCTGTCACAGCATAGGGCAGAAATGAGCCTACCTTGCTGAGCCCAGCCTGAATAGCAGATTTGTGGGTGAAATAAATGATTGTTGCCAAGTTAAAGCCTCTGTTTCATACATAGTGTTCTGTTATGCAGCAGGAGAGCCAGATTTTTTTTTTTAAGCTCAGGCTGGCCTGCTACTTGCTATGTAGCCCAGGCTGGCCTTGGAACTACCAGTTCTTTTACCTCAGCCTCATAAGTGATGGGATTACAGATCTGGGCTACCATGCTTGTCCAGATACCTATTCATCACTGTCCTCTTCGGTCCGGCTCCAAGCATGAAAAAAGCCTGGTGTGCAATATGCTGCCTTTTAGCTTAGGTTTGAATGAACTGGAACTTGAAAATAGGATCCTACGAGGTCTTACAAGGTGATGTCCCCTCAAAGAACTCACCACTGTCTCGAGGCTGTTTCCGCCTGATTTCTGAAATTTGTTTATTGGACAGGGAGAATCACAGAAACCAGTTCACAAGGATGTGCTTAAGATAGGGATGTCAGATGGTTAAAGCCAGAGCCAGCTTCATGAGGACTAAACAGGAACAGCCTCTCTGTATGTCTGTCTGTAGCCGGTGTGGGTAGGGAACCACAGCAGCACCAGTAGGTGGCTATGTTTGTTTGTCAACTTTCCACTTCTGTGACACAGTGCTTGAGATAATCCAATTATATGCCAATTATGTTGGCTCATAGTTACAGAGGTTTCAGTTCATGGTTGTTTGGCCCTATTGCTTTTGGGCTTGTAGCTCAGAGTGCATCATGGTGAGAGCATGTGGCAAAGTTGCTGCTCACTTCATGGTGGCTGGGAAACAGAGGAAGGGATCAGGGTCTCCTAATACCCACTTCAAGGGCACACCCTCAATGACCTAACTTGGCCCCATTAGGCCCCACTTTCTAATAGTGCCACAGGTTGGGGACCAAGCTTGTGGCACATGTGTCTTGGTGAGGGGTAGGATTTAAGATCTAAACTAGAGCACCATGTAAGCACAAGTCAGAATAAAGAGGATGGCTAGTGTGATCTCAGTGGTCAAGTTCATCAAGCTGATGGGATCTGTGCTCATAGGAAGGAAAGTCACTGTGGTACTAGTTCCCCAACACTGTGGTTCAGTGACCACAGCTCCCTCTCACCGTCCCTATTCAAGTTTACCCCTGAGAACTACCCCATCCCTATTTTTTGTTGTTGTTGTTGTTGTTTTGTTTTTTAGTATTTTCATACTTCGGTGCCAAATGTCTTAATCCATCAAGTCTCATAGCTTTTTGGCCAGGATCTCCCTTCTCTTAATGGTGTCATTTCATATGCCCACTCCCCTGAATCAAGCAGGCCCATGTAACTGATCAATGTCTTGGTGACCTCTAATTCTTGGAGCCAGTCTTACATCTTTACTTCTAAGCAGGCTCCATAAATTAATTCATCTGAAGTGCCTTGAATGTTGCCTAAGTCTTAGTATGAATTCTTTGACAAGCAGATCTGGAGCACAGATTCAGTGCAAGTCATTGATTGGGAATATGGAGAAAAGAGAATTGAGATGAGGAAGGTTGGATTACTCAGGCATCTACCACTGTGGGTGGCTGGAGTCTAATCGTGCTGCAGAACTCAGCATAGAACAACATAGAAAAAAAAAAAGGACAACATACAACACAGGCTTCAGAATTATCCTACCTGCAGTGCCCAGGAGGGTGAGGGAACTGGGGTATTTAACACAGCCACTCCTGACAGTGGAGAACTGCTGGGGAGCTTATTTTTCTGGTACTTTTGGCCTATCTGGAAGTAGGGAAGACAGCTTTCCTTCTATACATCTGGACTAACAGCTCTTTGGCATTTGGAAATCAGCTGAAGTCCACTGAAATGGAAACTCCCAGGCCTTAGGTGGGCACTGATAGTGTCAACCATGGCAGAAATTGTAATGCCTGCACAGGCAGCCCTTAGATGACCTGGTACTCTTGTGTCCTTCACAGGCAGCCTATTGGTGACATTGAATATGGGCTTTGAAGAGGCTGTTGCCATGAGACACCCAATCACATGGGACAACTGCTGATGTGAGCAGAGAGGGATTATATGACTTATTAAGCCAGGAGTATGCAAAGCTGATGACACAAGGGGAGAGTCAAATGTGGTATGATCCCTGCCCTCAATGAACTGGCCTTGGAGCTGAGGCCATGGCACTTGTAAACTGATGGAATGGTGGCCTTGTGAGTTGGCCTGCACTGCTTGTTTGATCTAGCAAGAATATCCTTTCTTAGACATGCAAATGAAAACCTCAATGAAGTACCACTTCATACCCTCTGAGTTGGCTAGAGTGAAACAATGGAAAATGACAAGTGCTGGCAAGGTAGTGAGGAAATTGGATCTTTGTGCACTATTGGTGGAAATGTGAAATATTGCAGCCACTGTGGAAAATAGCATGACAGTTACCCCCAAATTAGACACATTTACCATATGACCCAGCAGTTCTACTCCCAGGTGTATATCCCAAAAAACTGAAAATAAGTACTCAAACCCACATTTGTATATGAAATGTTTATAATATCCAAAAGTTGGAAACAACCAAAATGTCAATTGAAGGATGAATGGATAACAAAATGTGATCTCTCCATACAAGAGAATATAGTTCATCCATAAACAGTAAATGAATTACTGATACATGCTGCAGTGTGGATGAACCTTGAAAACACTTTAAGTGAAAGGGGCTGGACACAAAAGGTCACCAAATGTATGATTGCATTTTAATGAAATATCCAGACTAGGTAAATCCATAAAGACAGAATGTGGACTGGCATTTTCCAGGGATTATGGATAGTGAGGAATGAGGAGGATGCTTAATAGGAAAGGAGTTATACTTTGGAATGATGGAAATTCTCAGGAACTAGATAGAGGTCAGAATATATTGTGAATATACTAAATGCCACTGAACTGTTCATTTTAAGATTATTAATTTTCTGTTATGTGACTTTCATCACAATAAATTATTAAACAGGAAAAAGAAAGCCCTTCTCTCAAGGCTCAGCTCAAATGCCACCTGCTCTCAAGCACTTCCTCTCATCTCAGCAGCTGGAGGTGACCTTTGAGTCTTGCTTTGTCTGCCATGTGTCATCCATCTGTACCTCCTAACTCTGAGAGCTGGGGGCCAGGGTCTGTCATATTCCTCCATCCCTCAGAGGCCCACACTTCATATCAGCCTTATCAAATTACTCATGACACTGTAGCTCCTACTGCAGGCCTAGAGCTGGGAATGAATTGTCTTTCTGGGATCATTAGAACAAATCCAGGTGGATGGAGCAGAAAGAACATGGGGCCTTGGAGCCATGTATACCTGCAAGACTTTGTGTGAATTATCCAGCCCTTGAGGGCTCAGCTTCCTTGTCTGTAAAACATGTATACCCACTCCCTAATGCTGACACGTGAGTGGATGAGCAATGCCTGAGTGGTGAGTGCAACTACTGACTTGTCCAGGCAGCAATCCCCCCTCCAACACACCCTCTGCCTCTGCCCTCCTTTCCTTTCCTAACTGGCATGCTAGCTGTTGTAACCTGGAATCCAAACATGCTTCAAACAGATTTGCCCAGGAATGGCTCTCACCCTGTAACCTCTGCACCCACGAGCTCCCTGGATGCCAGACTCGCATCCCAACTCCCACTCTCTCCATTGTATGATATGAGCAGGGTTCCCCCATTCCTTGCCACCTATTCTGTGTTTCCAACACAGTGCCCACTCCAGCACTCAGATTGCTTTCTCTAAATCTTGCTCATGTCATTCCTCTGCCTTGAATACCCTGTGCCATGACTTCACAAGTTCCCTCATCCTTTAGGCTATGGTTCAGGGACCACCTTCTTATATACATCCTTCCATTGGAGCAGTCAAGGGTAGCAGTGGTTTGGGTGTTTGTCCTTCAAGAGTTCATGTTTTGGGAGTTTGGTCCTCTGTGTGGTGATGTTGGGAGGTGGTAACTTCAAGAGGTGGTACCTTCAGGAGGTGGGATCTAGTAGGAGGTGCTTAGGCCTGTTAGGGGCACATCTGTAGAAAGGTTTGTGAAACTCCAATCTCTCTGCCTTTCTTTCTGGATATGTAGTTGCCCACCCTCACATGCAGTCCCACCTTTGTCATCCATCATGAGGTAACACAGCCACGGGGGACATTGCGAAAGACTGAGCCATGCTGTTTAGACTTTCAGCCTCCCAAACTGAACTAAATCAATCTCTTTTCTGTATATAGTTAGCCTGCCTCAGGTATTTCATGATATTAATGAAAAATAGACTAATACAATGGTATTCCCCTTTCTGAATATTTCCTGTGCCTTTTGTGACACTCCTTTCTTGCTCTCTCACCAGTTCAGTTAGTTGTGGAAGGGTTCTATCCCATAGCCTGAGGTGGGAGCATGATAATCTATGTGAGCCTATGGCCAGCCCTGTTTCACCCAGAGTCTGCAGAGCTATCTGAGTGATTAATTGATTTGAGGGCTGCACTGTGTCCAGAAAGGTGGTACCCATCTGAAGATGCTAAGATCTCCAGAGAAGATGGGACTTGAAAGAGGCCTTGATCTTTGAGTGGTCTTTGAATACAAAATCACAGTCTTGGGAGCTCAATGGTAACTCCAAGAACGTTCCTTCTCCCTTGGTGGCCCAAGGAAGCTGAGTGGAGTATGTAGTAAGGTGCCCCCTACACTCTCCTTCCTGGATGAGGGTTTTCTGACCACAGGCACAGGCTTCTCACAGGGCAGGGTGGGCATGCTTGGGGTCAACACCCAAGAGCTGCCTTGGCAAGGGCAGATGTGAACCAAAATTTAAATACCTAGTTTCTATGCCCCCAGGTGGGGCACTTCACCACCCACCGCTCCCCCAGGCCCTGAGTCCTGCATTTTCCTGTCCTAACTTGGTTCCCACACCCTGCCAGGTATTCCTCCTAAAAAGTGCATTGCACCTCCATGATTGTCTTGGGGTTGCTTCAGGGACCCAGACTGAACCCATGAGCAAGAAGTCAACTCCATGGAGTTTCTTGTTTCCTTGAATGGTGGTATCTTGGCTATTACGTTCCTGTTTCAGGGACTAAGAATCATCCAGCCACATTTAGGGCTAATAGTAGCACTCAAACTCAAAGGCACATCAGAATTCTCTAAAGGAGTGTTAACACACAGATGCCAGAGCTCTAGCCTTAGAGTTAGTGATGTGCATTTCTAACCAATTCCTGATGGATGCTGGTGCTGCTGTCTGGGGACACACCTGAGAACCACTGGTTTGCACTACAAAATGAAAGTGCCCAGGGATCAGAAATGTTCCTGGATTATTTAATAAAACAAGGAATTATTTTATACTCTTGGGCAAATTAGTTCAGGTCTAACTATTAAGCATCCTTTTCCTAGTTTTGAAACTGCCTACATCTGGCCTGCTCTTTGATTCTGGGCTGCTATTCAAACTATCCACCACATGAGGATGCTCTCGTCTTTGCAAAGAATGCTGCTCTGAGTTAGGGAAGGGCGATCATAGAAAGAGAAGCTTCTCCCTAGATTAAACGTTTGAAGATGTGGGAAAATCTAAGAATAGTGTGACTGCACACAGGGGATTTTTTGTTTTTTCTTTCCATGGGGGAAGTTTAAGAAAGCTTTTGCATTTGCATCTCTGTCTTCCCAAAGCAGCAAACCTTGTATTGTTTTGGACTATCTAGCATCTCTTAAATGCTGTCTGAAATGCTTCTTGGTTAACAAATAGTTGGTGTATGGAACTTTGTCCAAGGCATGGTTTGGATGATGAATAGTGTACAATGGGGGAGGCATAATGAAGGGTCAGCTTGGGATGCTGGCAGGTCCCTCAGGCAGCCAGTCCTAGAAAATACTGGCCCCCTCCCTCCAAGAAGGTCCCTGGGCTTCTGTCCATGAGAAAACAGGTTAGTTGTAGTGCATGTAACATTCCCAGCTCTGTCTTCCTGTTTCCAGATATAGACCTCTGGAAGGTGCTCAGGGCAACAAGGAATCCATCTCTGTTGAGGGTCACAGAGACATCTTGACTAGGAGAGCTGGCCAAGTCCCAAACTAATGAAACTAGCTAAGAGTTCTTTTTGGCAGCACTGGGGTTTGAACTCAGGGCCTCTCATGCTTTCTAGGCAGTTGCTCTACCACTTGAGCCATTCCACTCAATCTGTTTTGTGTTGGGTATTTTGAGATAGGGTCTCTTGAAGTATTTGCCCAGGCTGTCTTTGAACTGCAATCCTCCTGATCTCTGCCTCCCAAGTAGCTAGGATTAGAGATGTGAGCCACTGGCACCTGGCCTAAGAGACTTTCTTGTAAATGATCTTTCATTGTGATGGAGTCACTGAAAATTGTCTAAAGTTAATAAACCAAATGAATGAATTATAAATGAATTATTTAGAATTTGGAGATCACCATCAATAGAACAAAAGTAGAAAAGGTTACATCTGGTTTGGGAGAGGAAGCAAAGGGCAGGACAGAGGCCCCTGCTCTTCCTTAGGAACTATTTTACACTCTGATAGTTGTAGTACAAGCTGGAACTTTGGCTTAAATTTTAAATCTTTCATTAGATTAAAGGTAGCCTCTGCTTTTACCTAGGGCGGGGGACAGAAAATTTACCAGGAAGTAGACAGAACCATTTGGTCAGGCAATGACAGCTGCCCTTCTCTTTCTCCCATAAAACCACTCTTTTTAGGCAAGTGAGAATCAAATTTTGTTTGCATCATTTGGAGTCATTTGTTAGAGGGCATCAAAGGTAATTGCAACTAATTCAGTCTTTGCACTCAGTGTCAAGGCTGATAACATTACCTTCTGTTCTATAACAGTCATTTATTGTTTGTCTAGATTGAACCTAGGTATGGAAAATGAATAAGCAGTGTCCACATTATCAAGCTTCACTCTTGCATCCTACAGAACCACCAGTGAGGAAAGGCTCACTTTGCCCTTTCCTGGATACTCTGTGCACTTTGAAGGGTGATGCCCCAGCGCATTTTACATCACACTTGCTTTACTTTGCTTCTCTTGACTGTCTTTCTGAGGAGGATTTTGTTTTGCTTGGGATTTGTAATTGCTTTGTTTTATTTCTGTTTCTTTTGCTGTTAACAAAATGACAATTTATCTTAAACCTACCCTCCAGTGAGCATCCTTCCCAGAACTGGGCCATCATTATTGATCCTCAGACCTTCTCAGACTATATGGGTTCCCTTCACTGTTTCTTATGTTTTTATTCTATTCTATTCTTTTTTTTTTTTGGTGGGACTGGGGTTTGAGCTCAGGGCTTATTACTTGAAAAGCAGGCACTCTACCACTTGAGTTACACCTCTAGTGCATTTTGCTCTGGTTATTTTGGAGATGGGAACCTTGCAAACTATTTGCCAAAGCTCCCTTGAACCATGATCCTCCTGATCTCAGCCTCCTAAGTAGCTAGGATTACAGGCTTGAGGCACCTGTGCCCAGCCTTGGTCTATTCTTATAATAAGTTCTAAAAATTCTTATTCTGTTTTTTTGGATGCCTTTCTCCAATTTACTTTCTCTCCCTTGTAATCTCTCTCTCTCTCTCTCTTCCCCCAAGACTTAACATTTTTTTTTTAAAAATCAGGGGCTGGGCATGTGGTTTGAATGGTAGAGCACCTGCCAAGCAAACATGAAGCCCTGAATTCAAATCCCAGTATTGCCCCCCCAGAAAAAGAACTGGGGGTGTAGCTCAGTGGTAGAGTATGTAATTAGCATGTGTGAGGGCCTGGCTTCTATTCCAAGCACCAAAAAAATTTTAAAACAATTTTATTGTGCCCTGGGATTCCTCAGCGCATAGTGCTAGGATCCAGAGTTGGGAGTGTGGGAATGTGTGAAGAAAGGGTGAGAGGAGAGGACAGGAGAAGAGTGGAGAGAGACAGAGAGAGAGAATATGCAAGCAGTCCAGGTGGATTTTGAGCTGTTGTATTGGGGCAGAGGTGCATGGGTGTCAAGTGGAAAAAGCTATTTGGCACTGAGGTTGAAAGTATAGTTCTGGGGATCTGGATCCAGATGGAAGACAAAGCTACATCAATGGCTGATCTGATTGTTCTGTCATAGCCATAAGTACAGCCAGAAGCACAGGACCATGATTTGTTATGCACCTGTGTGTTAGACTTTTCATTGCTGTAACAAATACCTGAGAAACAACTGAAAGGAAAGATTTATTGGCTCACAGTTTCAGAGGTTTCTGTTCATAGTTAGCTGGCTCCATTGCTTTGGGCCTGAGGTGAGGTGGAACATCATGGTGGTGAAATATGTGATGGAACAAAGTGGCTCACCTGCAAGATACATCTTTCCAGGCACACCTTCAGTGACCTCTTTAGCCCCACTTCCTGCTTTCCACCACCTCCCAGTAATGCCATCAGATTACATCAATGGATAAATCCATTGTTATATAATGATCCAATCACTTTCCAAAAGCCCATCAGCTGGCAAGAAGTCTTTAACACATGAGCTTCAGGGAATATTTCATATCCAAACCATAGCAAGCTGGCTTAAAGAAGCTCTTAATAAATGGCAACCACCATAATCATTTCACATTTTATGCTATCTTGAGGGTTCTTTTCATTGTTTATATCAGCTAATACATTAGCCATATTTTCTTCTTTCTGTGGTTCTTCTGTGTCTATTGAATATTAAAATTTATTATACTTCTAGTATGAAGGAAAAATGGATACAAGTTACATAGAAAAATAGAGCTATTTTCCAGGCTAAATTGAGCTTGGAGAGACTGAAAGAATGCCATGAATCATGGGGATTCTTAAATGATTAAAGTACCTGGAAGTACAAAACACGTGGATGATTCATGGAGGAAAATTGCCAGGGAGAACTAGGGGGATGTTTTGAAAGTGTAAGAGTGGGAGCTTTCATTGTAGATCCAGAAAACAGCATTGGTCAGAATCTATTCCTCTTCCCAGACTCCATCATTCAAGAACTGAGGCCTGCAGACACTTGAGAGATGGGATGGTGGTGATTTGGTCACTATAGCAACTGAAAGGTCAACCCCAGGCTTGAGCATGGGATTCAGGAGGAACTAGGTGCAGCCACCCAGGTTTCCTGGCTGGAATGGGCTATTTAGCCCATTCTGTAGGCCTTGGAAATTATCTATCAATAACCTTATCTGAAGCATTTCTCTGCAAGCCCATCACCAGAGTTTTCATTAAGTAACAAACCAAAGTAGCATGCACAGAAAGGAAAGCTGATCATGCTGGGACCCTGAGCCCCTTAGTAAAGGTTGGTGAGCACAGCAACAGGCCATCCCCAAGGTGGAGACTAAAGAACAAAAGCATTGCTAATGGTAATATTATTTAACCAGAGATTGATGGAAATAAAAGAGAACTCTGGTTCCCTGAGGGGGAGGACAAATGAGATGGGAGGCTGAATAATTCATTTTTATTTACCTCCCTGAAACAGGTTGGAAAGGCTTGTTTAGCAGAGGAATGAAGACAAGAAAAATGGGACCCAGCTGGCATTGGAGAGAGGCAAAGGCAAATGGCATCTGGGTTCTGAATTATTTATTTGTCTTTATTCATTGAATTGGTTGCTTTTCATTGATTATAGCTCAAGAGCAATGATCCATTTTAGAAGGATTTGGGAAACACAATAAAAAGTGTAAAGTGGAAATTAAGGATTATAAAACAGCACTTATTCAAAAGAAAGTGATACTTTATCATATTAGAAGTAATTAATAATTTTTTTCTTTTTTTGATTGAACTAGAGGAGTAATTAACAATTCCAATGGAAACCATCAGAAATTAATTAGATGATAATGGAGTTGATTCTCTTCTTATTGGCCTCCATCTAGTTTTGAAAGGACATTGCAAATGGGCAATTCAAGAGAGGAATTCTCAAACACAGCCTGATGTCCGGGAAACACCATTTATTACTTAGGCAGAAGCTAGTTATGTGAATGAGCTATGCCATTCTTGTGCCCCACAATTGGTCCACCAGGGAGAAAGATCAGAGGACACCAGGCTACCTGTCTAGTCTGTAGCCATATGAAACAAGTTGTTATGCCTTCCCATTGTACACCTGACCAGCCCTAAATACAACAGGATGTGCCTGGATGTGTGGATGGGTTGAGAGAGACATTGTTCATATTGGTGGGGAAAATGATTCTTCCTGGTTCTGTTGATTTATTTTTGAAAATTATTTAGAAATTTTCTGCCAAACAAAGGTGTACATAAAGATCAACAAATAGCTCACACTCACTCAAAGATGAGAGATTTGAGGTCTGGTTGAATAGGTTGAGTTATAGTTTTAGGATTTATAATGGAAAGTAATGGGGATTCGTCAGAATTCTATTGTGAGAGCTTTTAATGAAGTTATTGGTGAGAAAGATGAACTGATGCTCTAGGTCCTGAGGGAAAGACTTGGTCAGATAGGGCTCAAGGGAGTATCTGAGGAAGAGAAAAATAAATGTGAGGGTAGACTATGTCTGTTAATCACATCTTTCCTTACCCACTCAATCATACATAACGCATCAATACTAATCACCCTCCTGCCTTCCTTTTCTTGGTTCCTGCCATGTGTCTCTTATAGTATTTCTTCCTTCCTTCCTTCCTTGTACTGAGGCTGGAACCCAAGGCTTCATACATGCTAAGCAAACACTCTACCACTGAGCTACATCCCTGGCACTTTTATGCTATTTTCCAATAAATTTTGCTTTGGAAAAAAGGCCAAAGAAAATCCATGCAAACAAATCCAATATACCCTGAAGGAGCTTCATCTTCTCTAGAGGGTAATTCTTCAAATAGCAATAATGCCTCCCTTGGCTAGCCATCAGTGTCCTAGTGGAACAAGAATTTTGGATTGAGGTTGGGCTTGCCTTTAAGTCTGAAAGCCCTAGTTGTCCTAGGGTATGTTGTGGACTCTGCAGGTGCCCTGCCTGGTTTCTTTCACAAGGTCACTGTACCATCTCCAGCTGCTGTGTGTGTTGCCTGGCAACAAGCCACATTACTAATATGATGCCCATGAATGAAGGTGGGATCTCTCAGTCCATGCTCCAGAACTCCTATGGAGCACATTGAGGCTTGACACTGTGGAGACAAGGCCATTCACTCATTCCTCTGCCCTGTTCTGCCCCCTTCCCTCTCTTTCTCCTGAGCTCTCCTTCTATACCCAAGCACTCATATCTCCAGGCTCTGCTTCTAAGGAAACCTGGCTCAAGATGGACTTTCAGCCTTTTCCCAAATCTCCTGTATCCATCCCCTGTTACCTCAAACTTGTATTATTGCAAGAGCCTCCTGAGTTCTTTCATCTTCTCCAAGATTCTCCTTAGTGCATGTTACATACACTGCCAGCTCCTACACATGTACCCTGTTCCTAAATATCCACAACACTGGTTCTCAAACCAAAGTGTGAAACAAGCAAAATAAACAAAAAGACACAGAGTTTGCTTTTTTTTTTTTTTTTTTTTTTGAGATAGGGCCTTGCTATGTAGTCCAGGCTGACCTGGAGCTTGAATCTTCTGGCCTCCTTCTCCCAAGTGCTAGGATTACAGGCATGATCCACAGTGCCTGGCCACATAATTATCTAGGAAGAGATTTGGTTTAAGGTACCGGCTCACAGTAGAAGTCTGCAAGCTAGAGACCCAGTAAAGCCAGTGGTATAGTTCAAAGGCCTGGGAGCTAGGGAGCTGATGGTAGAGGCTCCAGTTCAGTCTGAAAGCCCGAGGACCAGGAGCACTGAGGGTAGATCAGTGTTCCAGTTCAAGCAGTCAGGCAGAGTGAGTTCAATCTTCCTCCACTTCTTTATTATATTCAGGCCCTCAACAGATTAGATGACACACCAGGAAGGGCCAACCGCTTTGCCCAGTCTGCCAGTTCAAATTCTAATGTCTTTCAGAAACATGCTGGAAGACAAAACTCAGAAATAATACTTAACCAGTTGTCTGGGTACCATGTGACCCAGTCAAGTTGACACATAAAATGATCTGTGTGTATCAGACTGTTGAGAATAGGGTGCAGCCATGCAAAAGCAGGCAGAGAGTCGAAAATAGTCTTTGATGGATAAATTTTCCCAATTTCATCAGTGGTGATAGCAAAGAATAAATCCAAAATGACTCATTTTAACCTTTTTTTATTCTTTTCTTTTTTTCAGTACTGGGGTTTGAAGTCAGAATCTTGTACTTTCTAGGTAGGGAAGAACATTTCACTTTATCAGGTAAAACTCTTTAACAGGGGTAGTAATTTCAGCTCTTGAAGACCTAATCTTTTTAAAAAACAGGCGATAAATCCATTGGTCTCATAGGTGATAGAGCAGCAAAAGAGAGGGTGCTTGTCTAACCCAAGGCAAGTGGCACATTCTCAGTTCATCTCATCTTTAAAAACTGATGGAAACTGCTGCTGACTTGAGCATCAGTGAGCCCCAGCAGGAGTACAGACGGCTTCAGGCCTCATGGGCTAGGCCAAAGAAAAAGAAGACTGTGATATGAGCCTGTATCCACTGAGAAGGGATGGATGGGAACCTAGTGGGAGGTTGCTGACACTTATAGAGTATGGGAAAGGGTAGGCATGAGGTAGGAAAAGGAAATCGCTTGGTGGCACCAAGGCCCATTACTACAAGGAGGCCTCAGGAGAAAGCTTGGTTGGCAGGGGGGTGGGGAGGGGATGGGTCTTAGTGCTCAGAGGGCCATTTTGGGGGGAACCACAGGATCCAGACTGAGGAAACCTATGGGACAGACCACGGGCAGGGGCAGCTTGCTCATGGGCATATGGAGCACAAACCCAGGCAAACCAGAGGTCCACCACCTACATTTTGTAGGTGTAGGGCTCCTGGAGACTGTGCTCTGGCTCTGAGTAAGGATGTGTGTTTGAGCCTTGGAGCTTTGGAAAAGAAAACTGGCTTGCCACAGGACCATGGTCTGGGGCAAGGTAGCCAGGGTAGTCTGTGGGAGTTGGCATATTAAGGACATGACAGGGCATCCTATTGGGGCTCAGATATTAAACTAGTCCATCAGGATCAGGCCTGCCTCAGGGACCCGCTGTCTTCCCTAAAAAGAGGAGGCCACTTTCTCCAACAGACCCCCTCAAAACTGAGGCAAGACAATGGTAGAGGGGTCTCATTTTCCCCCAGCACAACTGTGGCTATAAACAAACCCCAATTCTCTCCTTTTTGTCAATGTTCCTTAACACCTGTGTGTGTTGCTTAGGAACAAACCCTGCAATTTGGAAATCAGATCAGATATGTTTAATTTTAAAGAACTTGTATAAAACGGTTGCAAACTTATCATTATGCACTGTAAGCGTTCATGACTAGCAACAGCTTCAAAATTGCAGAGATTTTTTTTTTTGAAAAGCTAATTGATGCTCCACAGTGAACACCATTGCTCAAGATTTTGAGAAAAGCTTCTTTTATTATTTTAAACAGCTATGACTGTTTTTTTCTGTATGGTCTTGCCATTTCCAGACATCTTCACAAGCACCTGGGAGACTGATTTTGTGATTCTCCCATTGCACATAGGAGTGAGAGGTGAGGTTGGGGCCCTGTGAGCCACAGTGACACTGGTGCAGGACTCCAGAGAGCACCAGTCTCTGTTGGGCTGGATGGCATGTATCAACCTGACCGAGCCCTAAGACCTGTGCCTCCTCCCCTGAGAACTCTGGGTTAGACCTGGTGCAGGAGGGAACTTTCTTGAGATTCTGAGAACACAGAGAGGCTGTGGCTGTCACTCCTGAGCATCATTGTGTTGAATATAGTGACATACAGGCATAGAGATATTTGGCCAGCTCCAGTGGTTTTGCACTCTTCCACTTAGCATCCAGTCCTTCTTCCTGCCCATCCACCCTGCTGAGCAGTGGCATCCCAGGCATGGTCATGTTTCCACTGAGCTGGCCTTTGAACACTAAATGTACTCAAGAGCTATCTGATGCCATCGTCAGCGTAAGATGGAGATGTGGCTCGGGAAAGGACACTGCCCATCTGCCCATTTTGTTTGAACACTGAGTTACCTGATATAAGAAATGGACAATTGCATGAAGAACCAACTCTTTGGTCTGTAGGTTGTAGTTGACATTCTGCCTTTTTGCCAAAAAAGAAGAAAACAAAATCTCAAGGGCCCATGGAAGCCTGGTGCCAGCTTAGTATTCTCCTGTCCACCCCCCTGCCCCACCCCACAGTCCTCTTGGAATAAAGTTGTGAGAACACGATTGCACACACACACACACACACACACACACGCACACACACATGCACACACACAACTTCATTCACTTCTGCCTTCTCTCCCTTCCCCTTCACCAGAGGGAGACCCTTTGAGGCTACCCTTTCTCTGCATTGTCTACAGTTTATCCTCATAATTAGCACTCAGTTGAATGGATGGATGAACAAAGAAATTATGTTGGAGGGGATTCTATGATTTTTTGAGTGGGGGAGAGACACCAAAACAATGCATCCCACTGTGGAGAACCAGAATGTGTGGAGCCTGGGATCCTGTTTTCTGCTCACCAGCAGAGGCAGGAGCATGGAGCCCTTTAAGATCAATTCTTACTGAAAATGCATCTCACTGAGCAGAGTCAGGATCATTAAGGCCAAGTTCTTCCAGGATATCATCATAAATCAGTGGTTCTCAAGGGTATCAATTCTGCCCTCAGAGAACGTGTGCAAGATCTGGAGGCATCTTGGCTTACCACACCCCAGCTAGGGGTGCTGCTAGCTTTGGGTAGGAAGAGGTCACCAGTGTCACCAAAACACCCTGCAAGGCACAGGATAGCCCCCTGCACTGAAAAGATCTACATAGTCTCCAAAGTGAACAGTACCAAGATTCAGAGACCCTGGTTTAAACCCATCCAAAGAAATTGCAGGATTTGAGTCCATTGTATTCTGCTGGTGTTGATGCAGACTCTGTGAGGCTCTTCAAGGTCAGAGTGAGAAAAGGACTCTTTTGCTCTCAGGATGTTCTATCCTTGGTTATTTATAAGAACTTCCATCAATATATCAATAACTCAGCAATCACTTGTGGAGTACTCTATGTGTATGGCACCCTGGTTTGGTACCCTTTTCTTTTTTTTCTCTCTTGGCTTTTTGAGACAGTTGAGGCTATGTATGTAACCCAGGCTGTCCTGGAACTTGTATATAGCCCAGACTGGCCTTAAAACTCTCAATCCTTCTGCCTCAATCTTGTAAGTGCTGAGGTTACAGGTACCTGTAACCTCATACCTGGCTGGTTAATTACTTTTTTTGGCAGTACCAGTACCAATTTGAACTCAGAGCCTCTCAATTGCTAGATATGTTCTCTCTCTCTCTCTCTCTCTCTCTCTCTCTCTCTGGCATGAGGTTTGAATTCAGAGCTTAGGTAAGTATTCTACCACTTTAGCTTCTTTATTTTTAGTTTGCTTTTGAGATAGGATCTCATGCTTACTTTACCAGGGTTGGCCTCAAACTGTGATCCTCTTGTCTCTACCTTCTGAGTAGCTAGGATTACAGGCATGTACCACCACACCCAACCTCTTATTTCTTTCCCTTTCTGTCTCCATTCCCTTCCCTGGCTGTTGCAGTCTTAACATGCATGGGAATCTCTTCTGAAGCAAGAATGAATGAATGAATGGATGGATGAAGGAATGAAGGAATTTCTTCCTTCCTTCCTTCTCTCCATCTTTCCTTCCTTCCTTGCTTCCTTCCTTCCTTCTTCCCTCCCTTCTTTCTTTCCTTCCTCCCTACACTTGTTAAATTCATTTGTTGAACACTTTTTTGTTTTATTTTTTTAATGGACTCATGATAAATGTACAAATTGTTGTGAAACTTTGTTGCTTGTAAACCTTGTGTAATGATCAAATCAGGTAGCATAGCCATCACCTCAAACTCATATGAATGCGATGTGGTGAGAGCATTCAAAATTCTCTCTCTTAGCTATTTTGAAATTTGATATACATTATTGTTAATTACAGTCAGTCATCCTGTTATGCAATTGATCATCAGAACTTATTCTTCCTGTCTACTTTTCTACTGGTTGACTAACCTCTCCTCCCCTCTTCCCTACCTTCTCAGCCTTTGGTGACCACTATTCTACTCTGTACATCTATGAGACCAACTATTTTATATTCCACATGTGAGGGAGAACATGCAGGATTTGTGTCTTGTACTTGACTTTTTTGCTTAGCATAATGTCCTCCAGGTCTGCTCCTGTTGTTGCAAATGACAAGATTTTGCCTTCCTTTTATGGCTGAAGAGTATTCCACTGTGTGTACAAGGCACACTTTCTCTATTCATTCCTTTGGAGAGGGGAAGTGGAAGCCATGGGCAAGCTGCATGAGTTAGAGCAGCTTAGCTTCCCATCTGTGTGTCTCAGGACTTTTGTCTTCTGACGTTGCCATCATGGTTGATCATCCACATCCTTGGGGCTGGGAACTCAGGACTTAGAATGCCCTGGAGCTAAATTTAATGCTTCAAGGTCAACATCTTGAAATTCTTAATCATTTTTGAACAAGGGATCTGCATTTTCATTTTGCACTGGGCCATGAAGATTGTATAACTGGTTCTACCTGCAACTTAAAGGTTTTATGTGTGTGTATGTGGCACTGGGGTTTGAACTCAGTGCCTAACACTTGCTCCACTCCACTAGTCCTTTTTGTGATGGGTATTTTTTTTTCAAGTATGATAAATTTGACATATTGTAAGAAAAATTGTAAATCCACAATGTACACCAATCCAGAACAATAGAAAAATAAAAATTAAATTAAAAACATTCTTTGTCACATATTTCCTCTTCTTTTTATTGATTGTGTTTGTTACTCTGTAGATATGGAGTTTAGGATGAATCAAATTCTGATGGGTATTTTTGAAATAGGGTCTCCCAAACTATTTGCTCGGGGCTGACTTCGAACCTTGATCTTCCTAATCTCTGCCTCCCAAGTAGCTAAGGTTACAGGTGTGAGCCACCAGAATCCAGCTTAGAAGTTAAGTTTTTTTGCTAAGAGAGGAAAGAGAAAAGATTGGGCCTGGTGACTGTTAGCGAAAAGGACGTGATATTTGAACTTAGTGTGGTAGATGATGTCTGGACAAGGCCAGAAGCTACTATAGGAAGGTAACTTTAGAAAAAAAAAATAAATGAAAGTATGAACTCCACTTGGTAATAGCCAAGCTAACTGGGATCAAGTGACTGTGTGTGAGTAGGAGAGAGGGACCAGCCCTGCTCTGACATCCAAACAGTGGTGGAGCAAGGGATGTGAATTGTCATGTGTCTGTGGCAGCCACCTTCCAGAGTGGCAGTGGTTTGTGAGCAGCAGAAATCAACAGGGGACAGCCAGAGGGGGGATGAGTAATGTGGTGGCTGCTCGAGCTTGTTATTGCTGACAGCAGCTTATGGTCCCATATAAGGCTGTCCTCTGCAGGTGGAGGACAACTGAAGCCACTTTGTTAGAATACTGGTAAAATTTGTGCCCTGAGAATTTTGGAGCCCAGAGACATTTGGGAGAAGCTGAACAAAAGTCAGGGACCTCTGATTCGGAGCGATTGTGGGGCTGGAGAACTTCAGTATTAAGTCTAATGTCTAGTGGCTTATGGCCTAGGGCTGATTTGATGCTCAGTAAACAATGGCTGCCTGAAGGACACTCTGCAAACCAGGCCATGAATTTATAAAACTGGAATCAAAAACAGGAGGAGCTTGGGGTTTTTACTACTAAACAGGATGTACTACTGGATGGGGCTATCAAAGTCATGGAGCTCAGTGCCTTCCTAATGTGGAAGGACTGAAGCCCAGAGTTTATGGTACCACTCCTGGAGTTTTGGATCAGGATAAAATTCTGCATTTTCTGACCCCCAAAGAAGTGCTGCTTCTACAAGAACAGACTGGGGAATCCCCAGTTACTTCATTCTGGAGGTCTTGTCTCTCTGGCTTTGAAAGTCCATTATGACTGAGCTAGTTATAACTTAGGGAGGTAGAGGGGATGGAAGATGTCTGCAGGATCTTCCTGGTCTCCTCTGGCAATTCTTTTTTCCCCTCTGCTCTCAGGTGAGATGTCATTAAGCCAGAAAGTTTCCTCAAAGCCCCTCAGCTACATTAGGGTGCACAGGGTACCCAGAAAAGCACAACAGAATATAGCTCTCAGGCTTCCCATTCAGTCAGTAGCTCTGCTAACTTTCCACCCAACTTTGTTGTATCCCAAGTTAGCTGGCTTCAGATTCTGTTGATTGTGAACAAGATCCCTGACTGCTTCATATGGCCTGGAAAGGTCCACAAGATAGGATTGTGTGGTGACTGGACTATGGGGAAGACAGAGGTATGATCTTGCTGGGTTGGGTTGCATTGGTTGATTGCACTGAAATCCTGTCAGCAATGGTGGACCAAGATGAATGAGACACCTGCTCATAATGACTTGCCAGGATATTGCTGTGCTTGTTCAGAAAATGGAACTAATGTCTCTGAGCTGATAGGAGAGGGCACAGAGGTGGGGATAGAGTTCTTCTTTAAGTGTTACACACAGCCCTCCAGCCAGCACATGTTTTCAGCAGGGGTCGGTATTGTGTCCATCAGACTTCTGACTCTTCTGCAAGTGTTCTCAGTGGTTGGAATGAAGTGAGAAATGCTCCTACTCCAGGGAACAGCCCTGTGGAGCCAGAAGTTTTCAGTCTGCAAAGAACAGAATGTTTGTTTGGCCAAGCCAGGACCGGAGGAGCTTGGGACAGTCAGATTCTCTCTTGGAATAGGAATGAATAATCTGACCTTTGGCCCATAGTGAGACCAGGAAAACACATTGCCTCATAGTTGTGTTTGCCAATGAGCAGCAGACCCGTGTGGAGAGCGGGCCTCCTGGATGGAAGCTGGTCTGCAATGTCACTTCCTAGTGGGACAGTGCCTTAGGGGAAGCCCACAGGGAGATGACCCCAATGAATGTGTTCTAAGGAATTTGAGGGCAGCACTTTATATTAAAGTCTGTGAAACTTGTGCCGAAAGTGCAGCTTGGACATTGGGGTCAGCTGCCTCTCCCAGATCTGCTCCCTTGGGCATCAGGGATCTTTTGAGAAAATCCATCTTCCTTTAAATCCTTAGCAGAGGTCAACATGTTGCACATTCTGATATTCATTTGTGCTTTGTGACAAATATTAAAATAAGCATCCTACATCCTTGTGGCCTCTTTGCTGTGTGATGATGCTCCTCCATCCGCAAATGGCAACTGCTTCTATATCCCTTCAATTTGGGATGACCTATGGATTGTTTTGAGCAGCAGAACATGTAGGAAGTGGCAAAGTTCAAGTTCAAGAGCCCTCACAGCTCCCAGTCTCATTCCTTTGAGGCCTGAGACCTGCATGGTGGGTGGAAGTCTGGTGCAGTCTGCAGGAGGATTGAGAACTCCAACCAAAGACCAGCACCAGCTGCCAGCCATTCATGAAATTGAGGCCATCTTGGACCCATCAGCCCAGCCAAGCCCAGCCATCAGCTAATGCAGCCATACAGCCATCAGCTAATGCAGCCATACAACTAAGCTCAGATGACTTCACAGCATTGTGAGAAACAGTAAATCCTTAATTAAAACTGCAGACTTGCCTATAATCCTAGCTATTAAGAGGCAGAGATCAGGAGGATTGCTGTTCAAAGCCAGCACAAGGAAATAGTTCATAAGACCCTATCTTGAAAATACCCAACACAAAAAAGGGCTGATGGAGTAGTTCAAGTGGTAGAGCACCTGCCTAGCAAGCATGAAGCCTTGAGTTCAAACCCCAGTACCACCACCACCAAAACAAACAAACAAACAAACAAAACCCTGCATACTATTGGGTTGCTTTGTCATATAGCAACAGACACCTGAAACAGACACACACTTGACTGATCTTTTAGAGAGTGGTTGTGTTTGCTTTCCATCACTATAACACGTATCTGAGATGATCAACTTACAAAGCAAAAAGGTTTTAGAGGTTCCAGTCCACGATCATCAGACCCATTGCTTATAGGCCTTCGGTGAGTGTGTTGGATGACAATAGTGGAGAGGGCACCATGGAACAAAACTGCTCTGTTCCTGTGCAAAAAGCAACAAAGAGGAAGAGGAAGGGCTTGGGATTCCACTACAGCCTTCAGGGCATGCCCCCAGTAACATAAAGATCTTTGGTTAGGCCATACCCATCAGAAATTCTACTACCTCCCAGGAACCCCTCTCTGGGGACCAAGCTTCCAACATATGGTCTTTGAGGTTATTTACAACCCAAGTTATAAAAGTGGTTGAAAGGTGCTATGTGGCCAGTTTTTGTACATTGAACCCAGCATCAGTTGCTCTGTATTGAAAGTAGGAGAATAAATGACAGTCTGTGTTTAGTTGGAGTCACCAAATTCCTGAAATTCATCCTCAATATCAAAACCCTGAAGGATAGTTTTTGTTTTGGTTTTTTAACCCCTGAGCTCTGGGCTAAAATCCAGTTCTTTTCACATATTCTTTCTGAATAAAAGATCATTATCATTTCTGGAGATATGGCCCTGAATCTTCCAGAATCAATGTTTAAATGTCTTCATAGTAAGGACTCAAGGATAACATACATACCATGATGTTTGGTGTATGCTTTACATATTTATCAATTATCAGAAAACCTTTATACATATTTTAAAGTGGTTGCAATCATCACATTTTTAAGTGTTTATAACATCTGCTAACCACGTTGAAAAATTTCAAACTTGTTGATTTCTGCTCACTTTCCCCTGATGTGTTGTTCATCCACAGGCAGTGTGCTCCCATTGGTTGGAGTTCAGGAGGAAAAGAAAGACAGTATTGGGTAAGAAACCCAACCAGAACTCCATTTTGGAGTTCTGTTTCATGCTTTATGCATGGAGATGTTCTTGACCTTCAAGGACAGCTTGCCTACAGTACCTGGAGGGAGAGGATTGTACCTTCTATTTCTTTGCTTCCTCAATGCCTGACGCTGAGTCCAGGCTAAAATTCTGTCCAACAGATGTGTGGTGGTAGTGAGGGGCACTGGTAAAAGAAAGAGCTTCCTAGGTCTTTGGGAAGATGGAACATAATAACAAAGCAGAACATTTCTTTGTTGAGTATTCTCTAGATACAGTGAGATTTCCTCTGACTACTGATTTCCTACAAAAGAGTAGTGTTCCTAACACCAACATTCCTTGCCCAGGCTCTTGTGGGAAGAACTCTTCATCTAACCATGTTAGATGCCAAACCTTGAGGAAGTGTAAGTCAATCTGCTGAATTCCCTTACCCTTCCACCTAGTCCTCCTGAACTTCCACCAGAAGCTATGTTCCTCTGATGACTATCATCTTCAGAGCTCACTTCTCTTCTACGCTTGCTTCCCCTCACCCTCAACTCACCCATATGGCCAAGCCCCTGGGCACCCCTGTCACTGTTTTATCTTGTCATGTTGGGATTGTTCATTTTCCAGCAAGTTTGTAGAGGGAAGGGATGTATCCCAGTCATTCCTGTGTCTTGGGCTCTGGTTTAGAGCTTGACAGAGGATGAATGCTCCGAGTGTGTTTTTAGAGTATATAAACAAGGCAGTCTTTGAGAGAACAATCAATCTGGTCCCCTTTGATCAATGCAGAGTCTCTGAAATAGCCAGCATTTATCATTATTTCTACTTCTAAAAATTAAAGACTGCTGGGCGCTGGTGGCTTAAAGGCGTACCTTTAATCCCAGCTACTCAGGAGACAGTGATCACGAGGATTGTGGTTCAAAACCAGCCCAGTTAAATAGTTCTGCAAGACCCTATCTCCAAAAAAACCTATCAAAAAAAGGGGAGGGGGGAGGCTGGTGGTGTGGCTCAAAGTGTAGGCCCTGAGTTCAAGCCCCAGTACAGCAAAAAAAAACAAAAATTAAAGACAGATAAACCTATATTTTTTATGTAAAGCAAAGTGAAAGCAAAGCAACAGTAGGGTGGGAGATTCAAGAAGCAATGCTAGGCTGGGAGTACTAAGACCTCAAGCTTTTATTGGGGTCTGCAGAAATGAGGGGTCAGTCATGGAAAACTGAGTTATATGCCATTAACTTTCAAAGACTGGGATATGTGCCATCAGCTGCTCCCATGTTGGGTGGGGGCAGTTTTGGACCTTGAATGGTCAGACAGGTGCTGTTATTTTCTGTGGGTTTCAGGGGCTGCAGGTCAGCAACGCCCAGCTATGTGTCACAAGCCATTCTTTTAATGTCAGCAGTCTAGGATGTGATTCCTTATCAGCTTCCAAGTCATGGTTCTCAGCTACCAAGTGTCCTAACTCCCTGCTTAGTACTCATCACCAAGGTGATCGCAAAGTGACTACAGAGAATATAGTTTAGAACAAAGGCAGATACAAAATGGAAGCAGGGATGCCAAGCTTTCTCCTGCCTTTAGTTAAGTCATGGACTGAGGTAAGGAGTCAGTGCTTTTCAGCAAAAGCATTTAAGTACATATAATAGTCTCAGTTGGCTGCAGCGACACTGAGCAGCCCTGCCCCTTTGGCACTAGAGACCATGTGCCCCCCAGTTGTTGCTCGTCTGGGATCCCTTGTCATTCAGATTTGTTCCCTCATGTCAGATATCTCTCTCCTATTCAAACCATATGAGTAGAAATCCATTTTCTTCCAGCATCATTGTGATATAATAAGAAAGAACTTTTAATCATAGATAAGCAAAACAGACTTCCTTGGGCCTTGGGAGTTTCTTGTTATTAGAAAATCTCGAGTCAAATCTGGATGATGATATATCAGTTGGAGAAGCAGATGTCAAATCTGATTTATGGGAGATTTTCTGGGAACTGTTTGCCTATGAAAGAGAAGGAACTCAGAGAGCGAGTGCTGCAGTCTGGCCCAGTGACAGAAGAGAGAGGCTGGGAGTTGGCAACACTCAAAGAAACCCTCAGCCAGCCCAGGGAGCTGCAGCACACAGTCCACCCACTAGAGGGGTGCCTCATAGGGCATGAGGCCTGATGGTACTCTGCCATGTTCAGGCATGGGCTTGGAGCAACCTGGGGCAAATGAGGATTTGGTGGGGATGTCCTTGTGGATGTGAAGGTGTGACATCTGGGGCTGCCCCTCTCACTTCTGTTGGAGAGAGGCAGATCTCCATGGCCACCACCTTTTGGCTATATCTTTGGGGTCAAGGCAGCCTGCAGAAGTTGGCTCCAAGCTCTGGGTATGTTTCTTAGCTCACATTAAGTGACCTGTGGACTTCCCCATGGCTCCTTTCTTGGGTCAAACTTATCCAGCTCAGCTTTCCCATCACTGGTCACTGCCAGCTGTGGTCAGGAGCTGCCACGTGCACTGGAAGTAAGGCCTCTTATAAGACCCCATCTCCCTCCCAGAAAAGGACAACAAATCGTGGATCTGTTACTGAATGCTCTATGTTATCTGAAAGCAAGCTGGGTGTGTAGGCAGCCTGGTATGTGCCATATGTGTATAATTTTGAAAATGCAGCCACAGATACCTGGGAAAATGTTTTGAAATGTGGATTCTCAGCTGCTGGTCTTTCACATTGTAGAAGGGTGTGTGCAAAGTTGCTGATCTGAGAACTGGTGTTGGTGCCATACACCCTCCATCTCAGTGTGCCCAATACTTAAGGAGGTAGGGAATGCTGGCCTGGCATCTTCCATCTCTTACTTTTGTCCATCCATGACTTTGGCAAAACAAGACAACAAAAACAGCCAGATGTGTATGAAAACAAAACACAAACAAGAAAACCCATTCTATTGTCCCTAGGTATCTTTGGGAGAATGGTTCCAGGACCCACTGCAGATACCAAAACCCACAACTCCCTTGTTGTATAAATGGTGTAGTATTTGCACATAATCAACACAATCCTCCTGTGTGCTTTAAACCATTCCTAGATTGCTTATAATATCCCACACAATGTAAATGCTACACAAAGAGTTACACTGAACTGGTTAAGGAATAATAAGAAAACAATCTATATATGTTCAGTACAGATGCAATTTTTTAAAAAAAATTTGATTTGATCTTCAAATGTGAATATCCCTTTTGATGGGCTGTGCAATGGGGTTTATTTGTATCCCCCAAAATTTTATATATTCTTTGATATACATATTCAATTATTGCCTGAGAGGTGCACAGCTTTATAACACAGCAAGAAGTCTCAGAACCTCTGGAAATAATCATTAGCTACTATTTATTGGACACTTTATTTGTGCCAGACAGTATGTGAAGGAAGGACTTTTGTTATCCTTTTATTCTTTTAACAACTTTATGAGCTAGATACTTCTACTCAGAGACAACACAGGCAATCAGTTCCACATCTCACATCGAAGTGGGGGATCTGGGATCTGAAGCTCCTGTACAAATTTCCAAACCTATGCTGTGACCAGGAAGTCTGTGGAACAAAAGGCAGAGAGCACTGTGAACGGTGCATCTCCAGAAACTAAATGAGTTACCCTGGATCAAAGCTCTCCGGTTGGGTCAGGAAGAAGAAAGGGAGGATGGTGGTTCGCTCTCTTGGCTTGCCTTTCAGTTCTGGAAACCTGCTTCTGACCAGAGCCATAAATTCAGCACCTCGTCCTTCCGTTGAAGAGGCATGGCCCCTGGGGGACAGGGCTCTTTGAAGGGACCCTGTGGCCTTAGCAGTGACTTTTGTTAGGACTGGCTGAAGCCCCTTGGGGAAAGTGTTCTAAGTCCTTGATCCCTTTAAGCTCTCCATTGCCTGCCACACAATATAAATGTTTTTGCTTCTTTAAGGGAACCTATGGAAAAGCAGGATGAAGAATTGGAGTCTTTCCAGGAATTTAGTTTAGCCCCTGTTGGCTGCCATCCTGGGTCAGCTCTCTGGAATGTGCTTTCCTCCTGTATCCTGTCAGCAGGAACAAAGGGGTCTTTAATGTCCATGGGAGGGCTGAACTCCAGAGTCTGTCCTACTTTGTACATCATGGAGGTGCAGGCTCAGCAAATGATCACCCCAGCACATTAGCCCCAAGACAACAGGACCTAGTTGGCAGCACCTATGTCTCATAGCAGGCATGAGTGAGCAGGTGGGTATTGGGCAATAATCTAGCTCCCCATCTTTTTTTTTTTTTTTGGCAGTAGTGGGGTTTGAACTCTGGGCTTCACACTTGCTAGACAGATACTCTACCGCTTAAGCCCTGCCTCCAGCCCTTTTTGCTCTGTTTGTTTTGGAGATAGGGTATCACTTTTTTCCCAGGTTGGCTTGGGCCTCAATCCTCCTATTTTATGCTTCCTGCTGTCACTGGAATGACAGGCGCAGACCACCATGTTATTGGTTGAGATGAGGTCTTGCTAACTCTCCCTCCTACCTCCCTTCTTCCTTGGGCTGGCCTCAAACTGTGATCCTCTAGTCTTAGCCTCTGAATCCTTGTCCTTTTTCACTTACTTCCCTGGACCCCATCATGGTGACAGCATGAAGTTGTGAGTGTGCAAAACTCTAGTACTGAATGTAAGCTACTGAAATCTCAAGAAATGCTTTAGAGCTGTTCTGTATGGAAGTCTCGGTCATACATTCATGCTGCTGAGACTTTTGTTTCTTTTACCATGTGTCATTCTCATTTAATGATGTTGCCATGTGGCTGCATTTTAGTTCATGAAGTTTCGTCTATTGCAGTTCACATCCCTGGACATTTTCCTTAAAATAGTTGCCCTTGTTGCTTTATTCCCCTGGGGGTTGGCCCAATTTAGATCCCAAGTGTGGAGATCTTCTTATGGAAGGAGCTGATGCCTGCCATCTCCCTGACCTCATTCCCCTTTTGTTGTTTTCTGCCATGAGAATGCTTATCTCGCAGCACAGATGCACACGTAGACACACTGCTCTTTGGTACTAGTTTGTTGGGTTGGATTCAAGATGGCAGAAAGTCCTCTGTCCACTGAAAGGTGGTGTCTGACTCCTTCCCCCTAAATCTGGACTGGATTCAGGGACTTGCTGACCAGCAGACAGCAGCAGGGAGATGCTGCAGGGCTCCCAAGGGAGCCACGAGAAGTCTCACTGCTCCCAGCCTACTCACTCAGCATGTTGCCTCCTGAGACCGGAGGCTGAGTACAGCTCCAGTCACAGGGTAAGGACATGCGTAATTAGTTTAGATGAACTCATACCTACCATAGTATGACTGGTGTACTTATAAAAGGGTGGGGGTGGCTGGACATAGAGACATACCCAGAGACACACTTGACTTCACATGAAGAGATCAGGGTAATACAGCAGATACCACCAGAAGTGGGAAGAGAGGCCTGGCACACATTCGCCTCAGATCCCTAGGAAGAACCACCTCTGGAGGCCCCTTGGATCTTAGATTTCTGTCTGGGTTCCTGTGCCAATTGTCAGCCATGGGGTGAGCCAGCAGTCTGCTGTAGATGCTGCCAAGGGTATCTCAGGTTGGGCACTCAAAAAACAGAACTTCATTGTCTCACAGTTCGGAGGCCAGAAGTTCAAGATCCAAGTGCCCCCAGAGTTGGTTCCTTCTACGCCCCTGAGTAGAATGTGCACCAGGTTCTCCTCCCACTTATGGTGGTTTCTGGAATCTTGGGTGCTCCTTAGCTTCTGCTGCATCATCTTGACCTCTGTCTTCATCTTTACATGACTTGAAGTGTGTTGCTATGTCCAATTTCCCCCCTTTTATAAGGACACCAGTAATTCTGGAATAAGTATGACTCCATCTTAACTAATTACATCTGCAAAGATCCACTTTCCAAATAAGCTTGTATTTTTAAGGTACTGAGGTTTAGGATTTCAACATACAAATTTTGGGAGTTTGAACACAATTAGCCCATAATAGTCTTGAATATTAAGCCTGGTTATGCCTCCAGCCCCAGCAGGAAATCTCAGTAAGAACTAGGCAGTAAGAATTGCTCAGTCAAGCCCAGTTTACTCAGAACCGTGTTAATAATAAACAGTTATTAGCTAGGCACAGCAGCTTGAACCTATAATACTAGCTACTTCGCAGGCTGAGATTGTGAGAATCACAATTTGAGGCCAGTCCTGGCAAAAAGCTTGTGAAACCCCATCTGAATGGAAAAAGCTGGGTGTAGTGGTGTGTGCCTGTCATCCCAGCTATGGCAAGAAACACGAAATAGGAAGATCACAGACCACACTGCTCCCAGCAAAAAGTGAAACTCTAGCTCCAAAATAACCAGAGCAAAAAAGTCTGGAGGTATATGGTTCAAGCAGTAGAGCATTTGTCTAGCAAGTGCAAGGCCTTGCGTTCAAACCCCAGTATCCAAAAAAAAAAAAAAATTGTCTTCAGTCACTGGATAAAGGTTGGTGTTTACATGAGCAGTACAGGGTTATGGCTTTCAGAGAACCACTGAATTTGGGCTGGGGAGATTGATTCTGAGTTTTTAATGATGCTAAGATCCAGGGTAGACCAAACCCATACCTTTTCAGGAGTGATGTTTACAGGTCCTCTAATTATATAAATTGAAACAAAGTTCCTATGAATGGCAGGCCGCACTACTTAATGCTGTTATTTTTTTTTTTCCTCCAGTATGGGAACTGTGTTGCCCAGGCTGGCCTCAAAGTCCTGGTCCCAAGTGACCATCTTGTCTCAGCTCCTGAACAGCAGGGACTGCATTCATTTACCACTATGCCCAGCAACTGCTGTTACTTTTAACAACAGAAGCACCATGTTTGTTGCTGGTTTCTTTGTTTTACCCACTGTCAGCTTGCTGGCCCCTGTCAGCTTACTAATGAGGTCTGATAGGCCCACAGTCAAGTGACAATTAACCCAGGGGTAGACTTGGGGCTGGGGGTCTTTGCCTTCTCTACTCAGTCCATTGGTCCTGATACCGACACCACCACCAGCAGCAGCATTACTGTTTATTTATTGCTTTTCATGAGGTATCCAGAACCAGGTTGTGGGTCAGCATTGCTCTTTCTGCTTCATGGATATTGACACTGAGGTGTGATGAGATGCAGCATAACTGACTTAGGCCATATACAATGTAGGCAGAAATGCTGGGCTTTGGACCTGATTTCTTCACCCATGGGGCCAGCGCTTCTGAAATGGAAACAAAACAGGGTGGGCAAGGGGGAAGGGAACAAGGCTGAGGCCAAGGGCCGTGTTCTCCAAACTTCTCTAATGATGACAGTCTCCAGGGCTGCTCAATGCACAGATCACAGGGGCTCCCTTGGGAATCCTGGTGGGCCAGCTGGACCTGGGGATCTGCTTCTTGTTTGTTTTTTTAGACAATAACAAATCATGTTTTAGCAGTTCCCATCCTCAGATAGGTCTAGGGGCTACAGTACCTAGACCTTTCCCCTGTGTTTTTCAGAGTTGCTAACTGGGCATCTCAGTTCTAGCCCGGGTGGACTGGGGGCTCTCCCCCTGTGTAAGTGTGAGCAGCCATGTCCAACTCACGCCCCTCCTGCATTGGGCCTGGGGCCTTTAGGAGTTTTGCTTCCATTATTCTACTAAAACATATTTGGCCCTTAACAGCTCAAAAGTGGCAGCTCTGGGAAACACAGTTGCAAATACAGGGCCTTTCTCTATACCAGCTGCCACTGCTACAACCCCCTGAAATACTGTGGTCACCCTCCCACAGCTGTCTATACCTGTTTATGCAGGAAACCTTAAAACCTTCAGTGTCTGATGCCATGGAAGACTGCCAAGTGGGCACTTTCAGCACATCACCCGCTCCAGGGACACCCAGCCCTAGGGAGTTTGCCATGGAGCTGGGTACTCTTCGTGGTTCTGTTCTGGGATGGGCCATAGAGGCCTGCACCCAGACCATGCTACTCATGGTGGGACATCTTTGAGTTAGCAACCCCTCTTTGGAATCTTTTTTTTTTTTTTTTTGATGGGACTGGGGTTGGAACTCAGGGCTTTAGACTTGCAAAGCATGCATTCTACTTCTTAAGCCACATCTCCAGTCCATTTTGCTCTGGTTATTTTGGAGATGGGTTTGCTAGAACTATTTTCCCAGGCTGGCTTCGAATCATAGTCTTCCAAATCTCAGCCTCCCAAGTGGCTAGGATTATAGGAATGAGCCACTGGTGCCTGGCCCTCTCTGGATTCTTGTTTCCTCATTTTAATTATCTTTCAAAATTAAATATGTACATGTACATGCACGTACTTATCTGGACACCATAGTATATATACACATATGCACTTACACATATCCCTATAGTGCATGTACACATACATAGTTATTCATGTTCTTACAGTATGTGTACACCTATAGATTTACATATCCCTGTGTATGTTTATTCATATATATGCTTATGAGCAGGTGTCCTCATATGTGTATCTGTTCATATGAGTGTGTGTACATACATATATTTGCACTATAGTCTGTGTACACACATATACTTAAATATGCTTACATACGTGTGTGTGTGTGTTTGTGTGTGTGTGTGTATAAGAATAGGGAAAAAACTCTCAGGGGATAATATAGCAAGTGCTCATGTGCCCTGTAAAGTGAACCAATATTAACAGTCTTTCATATAGTCTTAGATTTTGTTTGGATATAAAAAGTTACAAGTTATAGGTCACAGCCATCCCCCTTTCTCTCTCCATTCCTAGGATTTCAAGATGGTAATAGTGAACACTGACCAAGTATAGACTCCCCTCACCCCTCCATTCCCACCCCCCTGCTGAGCACAGAGAGAATAGTGACTTCTTGCTTTCCTTTCCTGTCCCTGGAATCCAGGGAAGCAAGTACCTTCATGCAGTGCTGATCCTTGGGCTCCTGGCAGGGGTTCTGAGGTCTGCTATTCAGCTTATTTCAGGAAGAAACTCCTGATGAAGCTCTTGGCCCAGTGTGAGGCTGTGGGGGATTTTCAGAGTCTGCCCCACCCCCACATCCTCATTTACAAAGCACAAGCAACCATGACTACAGATTCTGCATATTACCAAGACTGGTTGTTATGACTTAGATAGGTAACATATTTAAGAATTTTTAAGTATCATGTATAATTTAGGTATAATTTTATGTTAGTTAAATGAGAGGCAGTTGGCATCCAAGACAGTGCTCTTGCCATGGAAACATGTCTGAGAAAGTAGCAGAAACCATTTGAAATAATAATCTGGGAGATATTTTCGATTCAGAGCAATATGGTTGACATAGCTTTTCTAAAAGTAAGAACACAATGAGACCAGCTCCCCGCCTTTTCCATCCTCCAAGTTGTCACTAGGTACTTAGTTGTCATTAGAGATGGGGAATATTTGACAGAACACTTGGTTCTTTTCACAGAGAAGAGTACAGGGAGCCACTCTGGAAAAGTTCTATGGAGCTTTATCTGCCCGTGAAACATAACTATATTCATACATATGTTCTTATGTATGCATATATGTTGTGATGGTTTGGATCTTATGAAAGGCTCATTTATCAAGGGCTTGGTCTCCAGCTGATGGATGTGCGTACATATATATACTCACACATAGCTCATGCAAGTGTGTGTACACACATATCCTTACATACGCTCATAAACAAGCACTGCAATTTCATGTGGTGCTCAGAGGTACCTGCCCAAGCCCTTTGTGTCTGTCTAGCCACTCATTGGAACTCTTTTGTACTACACATAAACACACCTCATTCTCAGGAGGTCATCAAGTGGGTTTCACTAAGATGATTATTATTATTTGTTTCTCAGCATATACTTCCATAAGCAACCTGCTTATGAAGGAAGAAATCATTATTTCCCTAGAGCCTGGCTGGCCTGCCTCTGGATACCGTCATCACTGCACCCATCTAGAGCCAAGAGAGATCACTTTTATGTTTACAGCCTCAACACCTGGGTACTTCCTGTGCAGTTCAGGAGTCCACCCCTTCCTCAGCTTTGTTTTAGGAACTCAGCCTCCCTGCCTGTGGCCCCAGTGATGCAATCCTCTCTGGCTGCAAAGATCTGGGTGTGGCCAATTTGCCTTCAGTGGAACTTTGTATCTGAGTTCTTTCCCCACTGCCAGGATCCACATTCCTGGAGCTGAGCACTGTTCCCTCACCAGCCAGAACTTTCCAACATCACTGTCCACCACACCCAGCACCTGTTCTGAGCACCAATTCCTGGACTGCTTGCCTGTGACTCTATGGGAGGGTAAGGGACCCAGGAGAACCAGACTGGGGGAGTGAGTGATGTTCTGCTATGGGCATGGCCACACCATGCAGATGGCCTGGCCATGCCAAGAGATGGTGGTGACCCTTCTAGTTAGCACCATGACAACAATACCCAGAGGTTCAGTTTCACCTGAACAAAAGCCCTGAGTCAAGTGCAGAGTTGCCAGGAATTCAAGCCAAAGTCTCCAGAACATCTTTTGGTCGGGTGCCTAGGAGAGAGGAAACCCATTTTTACTCTGGGGTCAGATCCCTGACCACATGTCACACCCATTACGATAGGGAAGAGACTAAAGCTGAGGGCTTCCTCAGGCCCTCTGCTCCTCGGGGCACTTTTCTGACCCTGTCTCCAGTGCACTGAGTTCGCCTGATGTTTCCTCTGACAAACCCCACCATGGTTGCTGTGACTTCTCTGTTGAGGTCCCAAATAGAGGGAGTTGGGTATCATCTCTATCAGAGACAAGGAATCTGAGAGATCATCTGAGCCTGCCCTCCCTACATCCTGCACAGGTGATTGACTTGTCCAAACTCAAGCGAGACCAGCTTTTCTGTCTCCTCTTCTATGGCTCTTTCACTCTGGGTGAAAGCTGGAGTTAGAATCAATTTGGGGAAGAGGACTTTACTTGAGAAGTGCTTGGGATCAAAACTGAGCCCACCTCTGACCCAGTCCCCCAAGGACTTGGGAGTCTGTACCAAGGTTTCTGAACAAGGAGTCTGGGAGGTTCAGGTAAGGAGAAACCTGGGAGATAATGGAAGCTGCCATGTTAACCTCTGGGGACCACCACTTAGGCCCCCAAAATTTCCAAAGACTATAGTAATGGGTAATAAGCACACAAGGAGGTACACAATATCCTTAGGCATCAGGGCCATGCAGAACTACCACCACATATCCACTGCGATGGCTGGGTTTAATAGGAGGAACCACAGCAAGGGTTAGTGAGGATGTTTAGCAAATGAATTCTTGTACTTTGCTGTAGGGAAGGCAAGGGTTACTATCATTTTAGAAAAACCTTTAGTGGTTTCTTGAAAAGTTTAACACATATCTACTCTATCACTACACAGTTTGATCTCTAGATATTTGCCTAAGAAAAATAAAATCATATACCCATGAAAACACTTGTACATAAATGTTCATAGCAGATTTATTCATAACAGCCACAAACTGGAAATAGCCCCTTACAATTGGAGGAGTAATTTAAGAACTGTGGCATAGTGGTCCTTAGTAATTTATGGTTTTGTTTTCTGAGGTTTTAGTTACCCACAATTAACTGTGGCTGGACAATACTAAATGGAAAATTCTAGAAGTAAACAGTTCATTAATCCTAAACTGTGCCCATTCTGATGAAATTTTGTGCTGTCCCACTCACGGTGTGAATCATCCCTTTGTCCACCTGCTATATATTTCACACGGGATGTGGAAGCCACCTAGTAGCCATGTTGGTTATCAGATCACTGTCAAGGTTTACAGCATTTGTGTTTAAGTAACCCTCACTTAATAATGGCCCCAACAGGAGTGAGGCAATGGAGGTACTAGAGCTTAAAACCTGGAAGGACAGATAAGCTTTGGTACTATGTGACAATGTTGCAGGGCACATAGGAAATGACTTAGTATACACAGGGTTTGGTAGATTCACAATTTCAGGCTTATACTGAAGATCTTAGAACTTATTCCCTGTTGAAGCGGGGAACTACTGAATATCTACACAATGGACTACTAATCAGCAATAGAAAAAATGAATGGTTGATGCATGATGCAATAGGGGTGAATTCCAAAAACATGCAGCATGAAAGAATCAAGACATAAAAGAATGCATCTATGTGATTCTATTTAAGTTCTAAAGAGGCAACACTAATCTATGGCTGTATGCTTTAGATCTGGGTGTTTCACTAGATATAAATTATGACTTAGTGTATATATATATATGTATATTTGCACATATATATGTACATACAATTTTTTTTTAGATAGAGCCTCACTTTGTAGCCCAGGCTGGTTTTGAACTCACTTTATAGCCCTGGCTAGCCTTGAACTTAAGATCTTTTCACCACCTCCCAAGTACTGGCATTATAGTCATGTGCTACATTTTGGGCAACTAAAAAAATTTTTTTTATAAAAGTACCTGAGTGCTGGGATCATAACTCAGTTGTAGAGAGCTTGCTTAGCATGTGCAAAGCCCTGGGTTCAACCCCCAGGATCACAAAATGAATGAATGAATGAACAAATAAATAAATAAATAAGAAAAGGCTAGGGGAATGGCTCAAGTGGCAGAGCATCTGCCTTGCAAGTGGAAGGCCTAAGAACTACAAAAAGAATGAAAGAAAGGAAGAAAGGAAGGAAGGAAGGAAGGAAGAGAGAGAGAAAGAGTGCTTGAGACCACAAAAAAATTATATCCCCCCCAAATGCAATGAGATAATATAGTGTTTAAATGTCTACAAAACATTGTTATGTTTCTGCAGTTATCTATGTCATTACATTTGAAAACTCTTGGTGGTCTAGTGTTTCTTCATAAGAATTTTAAATTATGTATGATAATTATGAAGCTACCTTAGGCAACTGAAAAGGCCAAATAATGTTGAAAGAAAATCAATTAAATGATCCTCTTAAGTTTTTACAGTAAAGTAAGTATTGGGCTGATCCATATAGCGTCACTATTTTTGTGTCTTAAAAGGAGTTAAATATGGGCAATTTCATATGGTGGCATTTTTCATTCTGGCATATGTGTGTACATGCGTGTACTTGGGATTGTTTCCCCACCAGAGTCAGGCTGCCTTGAAGACAGTGACCACAGCTCTGCCAAGTTTGTTTCTGCAGTGTGCTGGGGTTCCCTGTGCAGTGCTGCCTCGGTGGCCACAGATGAGCCATGGGGGTAACAGGCTCCTATGGGAGGTTTTGGGTCCAGGCTGAGCCGCTTCCTGGACTTCTCAGTCAGCACTGTGGAAATGGCTTTATGCTCCCAGTGGGTTCTGACACAGACTCTGCTGTTGGGCAGGATGCTAGCTTACACCAGCCTTTCTGCAGATCACCTTAGAGCTGGATAGATCTCCTAAGCCCCTGCCTTTCTCTCCCTCTCCAAGCAGAGAGGCATTTCAGCTGCTCCAGGTCCCTTCTCTGCAAGCATCATGAGCTTTCCAAGGGTCTCTGGGGCATGTCATGCCCGTGCATTTGGAACTTGAATCCTTCTAATGAGTAACCTACCTCTCCCAATCACCATCCCCAAAGTCTATTGGCAACAGCAAGTGGAGAGTATGCCCCTTTGCACAGCCTCACCTCTGCTTCATCCAATGTGTCACAGTTACCTGAGCATTTATAGGGATGCTAGCTCATCAGCCCCCGAATTAAATCTATCAAGCCATCAATATTTGTTCACAGCAGGAAAAGCTACTTGTTAAACAGAGACAGGACAGGACTGGGCATCTGCTGCCATTAGCTCTGTGTGTCTGCTCTGTTGGATTCCCCTTATCTAGTGGGCCCTTCATTCTTTTGAAAAGTTTTCCTCTGAGGGTCTCTGTCACTGGATTAGCAAACACTTCATTAGCTCTCAGCTAAAGTCAAACAGAAGCTAAAATAAAGTTGTTGCGGATGAAACCAGATGTGGCGGGCTTGGAGGCTCCTTCCCACTGGAACCAGCACCGGGCTAGTTTGGCGAGTTGGGCCTACACCCCAGTTGGGTGGGCACATCTTATTGGCTCAGCCTTCTTTTGCTCTGTGCTAGCTAAAGGATGCATTATTCTTACCAGGCTGTATATTTACTATCCTGATGCTTTGCACAGTCCTTGGAAAGTCAGTCACCATAAACACAAGGTCATGCAAAAGTCATCCAACAAAGACCAGCTCTGCCTTACTACCTCATAAGCATAGCGATGGCTCCGTAGTGTGAAAACTGACAGCAATGCTGATACAGATGACAGTACAGCTATAGACAGTACATGGTCAAACAGTACATGTGGCTTTCTGTCCAGTGGCTTTAGCATTCTGTGTTTTAGTCCCTTTTCTGTTACTATAACAGAACATGTGAAACTGGGTGACTTATAAAAAATATTTTGGCTTACTGTTCTACAGGTTGAAGAGTGTAAGAGCATATCATTCATGTTGTATCAGCTTCTGACCAAGGCCTCATGTGACTTCAACTTATCGCAGAAAACAGAAGGGCAACAGGAGCCTGAGGAAAAGGCCAAATGCAAGAGGTTGCCTCAATTTATCACAACCCTCTTTCATGGTAACTGATCCAGCCCTGTGAGAACAAGAAATCACTTGTTCCTAAAGTCAGTATTAATGCACCCATGGTTGTGATGCTCCCTTGATCCAGACTCTGACCACTAGGCCTTATCTCCTGACACTGCTGCAAGCCACTGGGCCAGCACATGAATTCTGGAGACACACTCACATGCAGTGCCCTGTCTGACCAACAAAGAGCTTGGGAATGACAGTCTTATTGAGATCTGTCTCATGTAGGCATGACAGCAGGGAAGCCCATGCTATCAACTATACTTCAGATAATGCTCCACATTTTCTGTGGCTTTTCTTGAAGCCACATGTGAGTAGTTTGGCCTCAGTATTCCAAGGGATCTGATTAACTGCTGTTAGTACTTTACTCTGTGTGCTTAGTGTCCATGGCACAGCATCACACTCTTTCATGTGTGTCTGACTGAGCCATTAAGTTTGAAGGACATGCCAAGATGGAAGACAATGCCAGGGTAACCTAGCCACAGCTTTAATGGGTGTAGACAACAGCCCACTGCACAACTTGGGTTATCAGGGAAGGCTGCATGGAGAACAGAAGACTACACTGAGTCAAGAAGATAAGTGAGAAAGATAGCAAGGAATGGTGAAGTGGGGGATTTTCCCCCAATGGAGGCGCAGAGCCTTGTCTTCAGAGGAGAGCAACAGCAAAAGGAGTTTGGGGTCAGTAATTAGAGCAGGACTGGGGCAAAAATTTAGGGACAGAATCTCTCTGGGTCAGGCAAAGCCAGTGTGTGCCAGCTGCCTCCCAGTGTGTGGGCATCTCCTTAAAAATTGCACTCCAGAGGTCTTTCTGGCTGTGCCATGGTCTTGGACAGTAATTATTAATGATGCCTAGATCATTGCTAAAACCTATCCAACTTTAGAAAAGAAATTATATGGGCCCGACTCAGAGGGCAATGGTGGTTTGGCATCCCTGGAGGAGTGAATTCTGAGTGCCAGCATGCTGGGGTGAGGCAGACGACCATCCTCTGCTTGGAGGAGGTTATGAGTGGTGTGCTGTGGGGGCACTGGTGAAGCTGGGGTGGTATGGCAGGCCACGCTACACTAAAGGCTGGAAACCATCCACAGTTTCCTGGGATCCATTGTAAGCCTCCTGGGCTCTCCTGTGACTGCAGTGGGTGGGTGAGCCTGGTAGTACAGACACTGACTTTTTTTGCCAGCTAAGTGAGATGAGGGAGTAGAGTAAGACTTACAAATATTTAAGAAAATAGACATGAACAGTCTGTATCTGAATAGAAGTATCTGGAAGGACAGATAAGAAACAGGTTGCCCTGGGAGCAGAGTCACTGAGTAGTTGGGGAGCTAGGAGAAGCTTCATTTCCATGGGATAACTTTTTGAACTTTTGGATCATCTATTAAAAAGGTAAATAAAGTTAAAATAAATACAGAAATATGGCAGCAGAGCAGCTGTATCAAAACTTTCCCTTTGAGTTTCCTGGATTCTGTGGAAAGAGGCTACCAGGAGACAGCTTAGGAAATCTTTCTTTTCTTTTTTTGTATTTGCAACACAAGACATTATGCTTTACACATAACAAACAGCCTCCAATCAATAGTTGTGAATCTACTTAAGCTGTAGTGGCCTCAATTTGAGATGAGGCATTTTTTTGTTTGATTTAAAGAAATAACATTTAGGATGGCAAATTGTGCTCCTCTTGTGGATTCTGTGCATGCATTCAGAGCAGTTTCAGGTCACTCTATGGCACTTCCTTAGCAGTAGGTCACAACTACTGAAGCCACAGGGGAATGTCTTGTTGGATGTTTCCAACAAGAAACTAGACACTCTAGTCTGCCAAGCACAGTTCAGTTCTGTGGGCTGTAAGCTAAACTGTTGAGAGCACACTCTCCCGAAGCTTATAGCCTTTAGTGGAAATGGGCCAGAGAGACAGAAAACTAATACAAATATGTACACCTTGCCAGTAAGCAGGTAGGTTATGGAGAAAACACTAGCTGCTATGGAGCAATGGAGGTGTGGGTGGCTGCTATTTTCCATGAGGTGGTAGGAAAGAACTCCCAGAGGATGTGCTATTTGAGAAGACAGCTGAAGGAAGTGAGATATCTGGGAAGAGCATTCCATGTAGAGGGAGCAGGTGATGCAAAGGTCCTGAGGTAGAATCATGCTTGGATCATCAAGGATCAACAAAGAGGTCAGTGTGGTAGGGTTGGAGTCAGGGAGAGGAGAGAGCAAGGAGATTAGGCCAGAGAGTCAATGAGGCTGAGCCAACTGGTAAGGACTGTGGCTATTCCTTGAGGGACCAAAAGTACCACTGCAGCTCCGAATAGAGTAACAGAAAGTGATCTGGGTTTAAGAGAAATCAGGCATGGTACTATTCAGGAGACACTGCAGCAATCGAGGCAGGGAAGGATGAGGCTGGGGCCAGAGGTCACTGTGAACTTGGCGGGAGTGCTTGAAGACATCAGATGCGGGACATCAGATAAAAAAAAGAAGATTTGAGATGGCTCTAAGTTCCATGGTGATTGAGCTCACACTTACTGGAGTTGGGGGTCAGGGGCGGCTGCAGGGAAATGAGGTTAGTGGGATGGAGAGGAACCAGGACTCTAGCCCCCTGTGTGAGTCTGAGTTTATCACAGACACCTGAGTGAGGTCTCTGGGCAGGCAGGAGGACACGATTGTATAGTAGGGCTGGCAGGACAACATACAATTGGAGTCATTGAGATAGAGAAGGGACATGCAACCAAGGGCAGAAGGAGCTCTCCAGGGGAGGAGTGGATAGCAGAGAGTTCTGTGGACTGAGCCAGGGGCTCTGCTGTCAGCAGAGAACTAGGGAGGGCAGTGGGCAGAGCAGGGACACAGCCACGGCGTCAAGCATGAATTCTGGGCCCTCTGTTCAGAATGACCCAAGTGACCCAAGTGACTCTCAACTACAGGAAACTGGAAGAACTCTAGGCTTCCTGGCAAGGAGTTGGCTAGGGAGCCATGTTGGCTGATGCAAGGAGCTCTGTATTGAGAAGAGGCCTCATGTATTTCCTTTCATTCAAACAAAACTCTCTTGACTGTGTCATAGGGAGAGGAGTAAAGGTTTCAAAGAATAGGGGTCATTTTTTCAAAGGTTTCAAAAATTCTACCCATTTTTGGTCTCCTTTTCTCCAAAATATCAATTCATTTGTTTGTGGTTCAGAAAATGTCCTTTTGTTTTCTGACATGTTCAGTATAGAAGTCCCAAATTGTCATTCTTGTCCTAGGAATTTAATTGGATATTAAAGGAGGAAAGAGAAGCAAAGAATGAGGGCATGACCTCTGGACAGGAGGTGCCCAGTGGAGCAGCTTCCCATAGGGACAAGTGTGGTCCATGAAGACGGGAAGGGAGAAGAGAAGGAAAAGGAAGAGAAGAAGCAAAAGAGGTGGAGGGGACAGGGAGAAGAGGGAGCACAAGCTGGCCAGGCAGGAGCTGGGAATGTCAACCTCAAAGCCAGCATTAGGCATCCGGCCTGGGGCCACTTTGCTCCCGGGACACCCGTCTGTTCTTCCTCCCACACTCTCTGGATGCTGGCTAAGGAGCAGTCTGGCTCTTGGGTAAATCTCAGCTAACTCTGTCCATGATTTGGAAACCAGTTCCATGAAAGAGAAATGCGCTGAAGATGCAATAAAAGACCATGGCAAGCACTTCCCTCTGCAGTTCAGAAGATGGAGGTCTTACTCAGTAGCCTGTTTCCAGAGACCCGGGTTGGTTGGATGCCTGCAGCAGGCTTTCATGCTTGCACTCATTCCGGGCTGGGAACAGATGGTTTCCTCAGCCAAACAATAGTTTGCAGCGGGGTTCAGCCAGCCACCACCTCTTGCCAAGGACTTTCTGGAACTGGATGACCTCTTCTTCCCTCAAGGTCATGTGTCACTGGCCCTGCCTTTCCAGCCCTCATATTGCAGTACAGCCTTCCTTTGCTCTCTTCTTCCATCCTTCTCTGAGTTCCTGGTAACACTGGCTGGGGCCCAGCAAGAGCCAGGAATGTCAACAGCAACCCATGGAGGGAGAGAAGCTATCTTGTGGAGAGCGTCTTCTGGCAGGAAGAAGGTTCTTCTAGGAGAGGTTTTCATGCAAGGGGTCTTTACTGAGAAGAGGCCTAGTGAAAGCTCCTGCTTATTTTCCTCCATCCATACAAAACTTTCTCTAGAATCTCACTGAACCAATAAAGAACCCAACAGAGTTATGCTCCTCCATTAAACCCCCAAACCTAGGCTAACCCCAAACCACTCAACTTCAAAGAATGGCGATCAGTTGAAGTGAAAAAACATAGTCCATACCCCTGTCCCCAGCCTCCTCGGCACCATCAAGGCCCAGTGTGTGTGGGGTATCACTGAATGTTATTTCTCCTGTTACCAAAATGTTGTGAAAAATAAGTCCCAACGAGAGGGTTGGAGTCTTATATTTTCTAGCAATGCTAATCCAGTCATTGAGTTATTGCATATGATAATTGAGTTATCAAGGAAATATACTTTTGAATAACAAAAGGCAGTTCAAACAAATCTTGCACCAATTTTCAACAGGGAGTTTTCTGTACAACTAGAAGTGAATTCTCATGGCCTCCTGGATTATGGATACATGAAGTTTTACTATGTTCCAAGAAGCAGAATGTCCACCCACCCAGGCACACTGTAGAACTCCAGGGCTGGGGACAGCTGTTTTGTATAAAGCCTGAAAGTAAATATTTGCAGTTTTGCAGCCAGATGGTCCCTATTGCATATGTTCAATGCATCCACCATGTAAAAGAGGGGATGTGCTGAGTTCCAGAAAGGCTTCCTGTGGGGCTTGGAGGGGTGGAGTTTGTAGGCTCCTGCTCTTAGACAAAGCTATCCAAAAGGTGCACCTTAGGAGCTACACATGTAGTTTTATATGTCTTAGTACAATATCAAAAATTAAGGGGTGAATCTTTAACCTATGACATCTAAAATATCATTTCAACATATAGTCAATAAAAGAGACATTTACAGTCTCTTTTCATATTCTTCCAAATTCAATGTGTATGTTACATGTGCATGCATTGTACATGTTTGCATGTGAGCATACATGTGTGGTGTGTGCATGTTTAGCAACTTCATCTCCTGTGGTAGGAGAATGGTAAGGACACCATCTCTGTCCACCAGGACAGAAGAGGCTGGAAAGAATAGCCACACTCACAGGGCAAGGCCTGGTGCCAGCAGAGAGGGTGGGCAAGGGTACTGTGGGACCTGCAGAGGAACAGGGACATCTGTGTTGGAAGTGAAAAGAAGAGCAGACTCTTACGGCACAGCAAGGGAAGGTTGATGGCCATCCTCAGGACAAGGACGAGCATTTCCGGAAACCTCTGTGAAGGCAGGTGCGCTTGGGCAGTATGGAGGCTCTCTGTGGGACTGAGAGAGGGATCCCAGGAGAAAAGAGATTCCATGATCTCAGTATGTGAGGGAAAGGGATATGGCTGTGATTGCTGGAAGAAATGGCTACCCAGGAGGCTCCACTACCCAGGAAGCCCTGGCTAAGGAGAGGATGGAGGAGGGAGCAGGACAGGATAGGGGTCAGTGGACATGGTGAGAGAGGGTTGAGGAAGCTCAATGGCATTTCTTTCTCTCTCCAGAATAGCAGGAAGGAGTGTATGTGCTGCAGCAGTTTCCAGAGGTGTGGGGCTTCAGGCAATGAAAGGACAGCATACCTAACAGACCCCGCAAAATCTGAGGCTTTCCCAGTAAGAGGAAGGGACTGGGAGGGGCTGAGGGGATCATTTATTTCTGAGTGACCCAGTCTGCACAGAGGTGTGCTTTTCTCTGGACACATGCCCTGTCCTTGGCCAGAGAAGGGACAAAAGGAGGGGGGATGTTTCTGAGATGGAGTGGACAAGTTTGTGAGCAGAGAAAGTCAGGGTGGGAGGGACCTGCATAACCAACTCCTTTTCTTCAATGATAGGACTTTGATGTCGCATAAAGGTCACTTGGCATCCTCTTAATGAATGGAGATTAATTCCTTTCTCTTTACTTAACATTCTGACCCCTTTATCAAGCACTTCTCTCTGACATTTTCTCAGATCAATTGAATTTCCAAACTTTTGGGGGTACTAATGAGGGCTTCAAAGGCTTTTCAAGATATGGATGTATTGCAGTATTCTCTTTCCTTACCCTGCATCAAAATTTAAATAGAATTGGGTGATCACATTGCTGTGTGTTGTTTGAAGTTCACGATGGGGGATGATTTCATTAATTCTACTGTCCTTTTAAAAATGCTGCAGGTCAGTCCTACAGTGTGCAAGTCATTTGGAGTGGTTCCAGGCCTGCTTTTGCCTACAAGCACTGTGTCGTGGCCAGGGGCCCCTGAATTTTGCTGATATTTCCTGAAAATATACAATGGGGGTGGGATTGGACTGGGTCACTAGATTGAGCCTTCTGTTCTTTAGAGACAAAGGGCTGAGGAGGGTCCTTCATGGATGGATGGAATGAAGATGTGAAAAGGGGCATCCCTCTTCCCTCTTTTTCTTTTTTGAGTCAGGGTCTCACTGTGGAGCCCAAGCTGGCCTTGAACTTGTGATTCTCCTGCCTTAACATCTTGACTGCTGGGATTATAGGCAGGAACCACCATGCCTGACTTCCCTCCTTCCCTCTTAAAACAGAGAAGCACTCAATTTTACTCAGGATTTTACCAGTGGAGATGAACGTGCTTGATCTCACTGAACAAAGATTTCAGGACAGAAGAGTTTTACAGAGCAAGATTTACTGAAGAAAGAGAAAGTACACCACATAGGAAATTGAGAGTAGGCAGCTTGACCAAGCAGTCAAGTGCCCTGAGCCCCAAATCTTTGACACTTTTATGGATAAAGTTTAGTGGTCATGCTAGGGAGATGTACAGAATTGTGGAGCTTTCTAAGAAATTAGAAGCCTTTTCCAGGAACCAGAGAATAAGGAGTGGTTTTTATTATTATTGTTGTTGTTATACTGGGGTACAATGTGACATTTACATAAATTCTTACAATATATCATACTTGAATTCACCCCCTCCACCATTTTCCTTTATCCTCCCTCTCCCCATTCCTGAAATAGTTTCAATAGGTGTCATTTTTTCTATTTTCATTCATGAGTACATAATTCCACCATATTCACCCTCTTATACCCCTTCCTTCTATCCTTCCCCCAGGGAGTGGTTTTATCTAATAAGGTATCCTCAGAGTCAAGACAATTTGAGGGGAGGTAAATGCATGAAACTGTAGCTACAATGAAATGTAAATGAGGTCTCTTGATGACCTTTATGGTTGGGAAAGTCCTTGCTGGGAACCATTGGCCATTATACCAAGTAGCTTCAGCCATAGTCAACCATTACTCCAGGATTGTTTGGGCAGCAAGGTGTTTGAGTGTTTGGTAAAATGTACCTGGACATGGTTCTGCACATGTTCTTTTACTCCTTTTGCTTTATTGTCTCATTCTGCCCTCCGGCCCATCCCTTCTCAGCTTTAGTTGGGGAAAACAAGTAATCCGTGGTGTGATAGACATTACAAGTTCTAGTTGATAACTGGATTTTTCTCTTTCTGGCTACTGTGGTTTGGATATGTTTTGTCTCACCAAAATTCATGTTGAAATTTGATTCTCAATGTAATTATACTGAGAGGTGATGGGACCTTTAGGAGGAGGAACTTTAGGTCCTGGAGGTTCCACCCTCACAAATGGATGATGTCTTTCTCAAGAGACTGGATTAGCATGTATCAGAAGGAATGTAAGTCAGCATACAAGAGACATACCTGCACCCCCATGTTTATAGCAGCACTATTCACAAAATCAAGCTATGGAATCATCCTATGTGTCCATCAACTGATGAATGGATAAAGAGAATGTGATATATATACACAGCAGAGTAATATTTAACTATAAAGAAGAGGAAATTATGTTTTCAGGAAAATTGCTGGGAATGGAAACCGTCATGTTAAGAGAAATAAATCAGATCTAGAAATCTATTGCATGTTCTCTCTCAAATGTGGAATCCAAACCTAAAAATATGAATGATGGGGGTGGGGAATATTTGGGAGCCAATGGGAGCATGAAAGAAGAGAGTGAAGGAGTAGTGATTGTGATCAAACTACTTCAAAGACATGTATGAAAATACAATAATAAAACATGTTTAAAATTATTTAGAAAAAGGGGAGGAGGGAAAGAAATATTTTACACTAATAAAATATTTTTCTAATAAAAAAGAAAAAAAAGAACATTTATCATAATATATGATTATTTATTGTGGGTTCATTTAGTTATTGTTTGTTCCCAAAATAATCTTTATTATATGGGAGGAGTAGTTGAGAAAGGGACTCACTATGTAGCCCAGTGTATTCTACAAACTCACAATCCTCCTGCCCCATCTTCCTGAGTTTTGGGATTATAAGCATATAATCCCCCACCATGTCCAGCCCACAACAATCTTTAAATGTCAAAAATCTGGAGTCCTTATGTGTTACCTTCCCATTCTCTGCTCAAGAGTTAGCATAGTGTTTGGCACCCAGTACAAATTCAATAAACATATGTTAAATAAATTTTAAAAAGTAATTGGGTTAGGTGTCATGGGAATGAGCTGGATCTTGAAGGACTAGATTTGGTACTGTGAGAGCAGGTTGTTATAAAGCATACTTACTCCTTGTGTTTTGGCTGCTTCTGCAAACATCCACACACCTCTCTGCAAATGCTTCTACCATGTGATACCATCTGCTGTGAGTTGATTTAGCATGAGTTCCTCACCAGAGTCTCACTGCACCTTTATAGTCTTCAAAGGGAATCAGCTAAGGGCTCTTGTTCCACTACTACATGCCCAGTGAGCTTGTTTAACAGCAGAGGAGGCACCACTGTGCAGGAATGTCCAGCTCAAGTGTGTAACACACTAGTTCATATGATGGCAGAAGCTAACACTCTGGCCCTTACCCTAGGCCAGCAGACACACTGTTGGCCCACTGAATCCTCACAGCTGTCAAGGGTGGTAAGGAATCTATTGTCCCCATATTACAAGGAACTCCAATGTCTTGTCCCTAGTTGCACAGCTCACAGTAGTAGAACTGGCAGACTGGCTCTCAGATGGTCTCCTAGTAGCAAACATATTGGTATGTGTGTCCTGTGGCAAAGGGACAAAGAAGTATATGTTGCCATGGGGGCAGAACTCAGCAGTTCTGTGTGTGAGGTTACTTTGTTGATTCTTTTACTTTACACCATGATCTATATTGTGCTGAACACACAGGGCCCTCAATCAATAACTAAGCTAGATAGATGCCTGCCAGACTCTCCTGGCGTGAGGGCAGGTCACCTAGGTGAAGGAGCCACTGAGTGGCACAAAATTTGAGGTGGCATGGATCTAGCAAATGTGGAGAATGTTCACATGTAGGAAGCAATGCTGATGACATCTGTGGTGTGTGCTAGGAATGTTCCCAATGAGGAAGGGGGTTGCACTGAATGTCTGTGCCTCCCTAAACCCATATGTTGACCCTCCAATTCACAATGTGACTGTATTTGGTTCAAGATGGTGCCTTTGGGGGATAATTAGGTTTAGATGAGATCATCCATGTAAGGTCTTGATCCAAGAGGCTGGTGTCCTTATCAGAAGATGGCAGAGTGTTCTCTAGAGAGAATTCTCTCTCTCCCTTTCCTTGAGAGTACGGTGAGAAGATGGTGATCTGCAATCCAGGAAGGTGGATCTTACCAAATTAGCTGGCTCCTTGATCCCATTATACAGGAGAGCAGATAAGATGGAGGTGAGATGGGTTCAAAGATCACAGGTTGGGGTACCTTTATGGAGGTGCTGAAGTTGATCTGGTCTGCTAGTTAAAGCATCAATATGTGAAGATATGCTTTGATCAGGACACTGTGTGAGGCACATGATAGAGGGTGTACTTGAGATCCCTAGCTCAGCCCAACTTTGTTTCCACCCTTCTTGGAATCTTTCTTCTGCTGCTTTTGGGGGTACAGAAGGTACTTATGTCAAGGACTTGTCATATTCAGGACATGTTCTCCGGTTGCCTGCTTAAGCCACTTTCTCCTCTGGGGGGTTTCTTCTCCATTAAAGGAGTTTGGGCAACACAGCTTCCCAAAGACCCTGGGTTCTGCAACAAATAATAGCACTGTACCAGAAGCTTCAGGGTTGGGGGAAAATAAGCACATAGTAAAGGCTCAATCTACGCCAAGCCATCAGTGATGAGGAAGTTGAGAAATGAAAAGCATTCTAGATCCTTCTTTAAATTCCATGAAAGTCCCTCTCTTTTTTGTTTTTTGCTTGAGCTGGATAGATGCAAACACATTTGAATAGAATTTCTAAAAGTTGTAGTAATGGCTCAGCACCATAGTCTACAGTGCATGTTTGAGGCCTGCACTCCACTCACACTCATGAACGTGTGGACATCTTGACTTGTGTAAATCTCGGGTCCCTTACAAGAGCCTGGAAAGACACATTTTCACACCTGGGTGTGGCAGGGCTCAATGACATCAAGTGATTAGCAGTTCTTGCTCCTGACCTGGGAAGCTCTTCTGTGAAATGAATGTGTTTGTATATGAATGTGCTAGTGCAACAGAAAAATATAGCTGCATCATGTCACAGTTCTGGAGACCGAAAGTCTGAAGTCAAAGTGGTAGCAGGGTTGGTTTCTCCTGGGAACTCTGAGAGGGAATGTGCTCCAGGACCCTCTTCCAGCTACTGGTGGCTTCTGGAATCTTTCATGTTCCTTGGTTTCTGCTGCATCACCTGACCTCTGCATCTTACAATATGTTCTCCTTGTGTATCTTTGTGCCTAATTTCCCATTTCCATACAAATATTAATCACCTTGGATTAGGCCCACCCTATTTGGTATGACCCCCATCTTAACCAATTACATCTTCAACCACCTTATTTCCAAATAAATAAGGTTATACTCTGAGGTACTGGGGGTTAGAACTTTAACATATAAACCTGAAGGGTGGGCATGATTCAACCCATAACAACCAGGTTATTAAAACCAGTCTGTTTCTCTCTTGGTTTTAACCAAGGCCCCCAAAGCCAAGTTCAGAATCATGGGAACCAAGCACTAGGAGGTGAATGGACCCCTCCCCTCTGCAGGGTGAGGTGCTGTGCTATTATTGGTGAGCACACACTTCCCATCTATGAAGGGTCAGTGGGGAAGATAGTGTTTGAAGGGGGATGAGGTAGTCTATGGCATACCCACCTACCATGGAACAGGGGAGGGCAGGCCTAATTTTTCATCTCAGCCAAACTGAGTTCTCTCAGAAGGCTTGGCACATCTAGAGGAATATAAGAGGTTGGTGCCTGATATCTTTGAGGTAAATCTGTAAGTGAGGGCTCTCCATGGAGCCTGTAGAGGGAGCAGGAGAAAGATCTGTAGGGTAGGGGTGGGGGATCCACAGGATTATCTCTGAAAAGCAAGGGTAGGCCATTGGAGTTGGAGAGTGGTATTGGCTGGCCAGTTGGAGGAGGGAAGACCTGTGCCAGGACTTGGTAGGGGACATCCCAGAAACCCTCTGAGCTCAGATTTGAGGCCTCAGCCCAACATGGAGGGGTATGGGCCCAGCAACCCCTCATTCCTCACATACATGTCACTTAAGCTGGGCCTATTAACCTAACCCTGGCCTCAGAAAGTGCTGGCTCCCTGCCACTTGCAGAGCCTAGAAGGCTAGAGCCAGGTTGTAGTTTGGGCTCTCAGGCCTCATGGAAGCCTTGGATGGATAGGGATTGGGATGAGGGTGTCTGAGCAAGGTATGCTAGGGAGCCAAGCTGGGGAGGGAGAATCCAGTCACATAAGCTAGGGTAGATGTGGGGTCAAGCTGGCATAGCCAGGCAGCACTCAGGGGATAGAACTTTGGTGTTGCTGTAGTTTGGATCTGGAATATCTCCCAAAGGCCCATGCTCTGAAGGCTTGGCACTACTGGGACATGGCAGAACCTTTAGTAGGTGGGTCAAGTGGAAGGAAGGTAGGAGCCTCACCTTCTTTTTCTCTTTGCTTCCCAGATATCATGAGGTAAACAGGACTCCTCTGTCACAGGCTCGCACCATGATGTACTATGCCATTGTAGGCCCAGGGGGCAACCAACCATGGACCGAGACCTCTGAAACTGTGAAACAAAATAAACCTTTTTGTGGGCAGCAGAACACAGAGAGTATTGCTATGGCACTGATATGAAAGTTGGACAGGCATGTTAACATAAAGCAAAGTAAAAGTGCACCTTCTGGTGGGATGGTGGACAGACTCAAGAGTCTCATGACTTGCTACATGTCACCAACCCCTCTTGTCAGGTGGTAGGAGGGTAGTGCTTGATATTCAATGGTCAGACTAGGGCTGTTTTTTTATTTTTATTTTTTGGTGTACTGGGGTTTTGAATTCAGGGCCTCGAGCTTGCTAAGCAGGCACTCTACAACTTGAGCTACTCTGACAGCACAGGAGCTATTATTTTTTGTGAACTCCAGGGGCAGAAGGTCAGCATAACCCTGCCATTCTGTTAATGTCAGCAGTCTAGGATATGATTCCTTATCAACATCCAAGCCATGGTGCTCACCCATCAGGTTTCCTAACTCTCTGCCTAGCCCCCACCAGACCTTACCTCCCCTCCTGTTGTTGGAGCCAACGTGGCTATTTTTCTGGGACTTACTATGTGTCTGGAATATGCCTTGGATTTCCTACTCTTGGGCCACAAGCAGCTTTCTGCAAGCTCAAAAGAGTCACAGACCTCCAGTTAGGCTCTGCAAGGTTTCCTGTGACTGTGACCAGTCTATAGAGGGTTGGGGGAAAAACTCTGTAACCAACTTGTTTCTCTGTAATTGACTTGTCTTTCTGACCATCTGTGAACCATATACTGCAAAACCCCCCTGGTTACATAAACCACCTGGGGGGTATATAACTTATCTGCTGCCACTGATCTGGGCTAAAGGCTTTGAGAAAGTATCTCCCCTGAATCCACTAGCATATAAAAACTTCTGCTTCCTGCAAAGTGGTTCTGAGATTTTGTTTCCCTCGCCGTTTCCCGCAACACTGTTAGAAAACCAGACTAGCCAGGTTCTTCGGTGACCACGATGGTGCTGACTCCACAGAAGGGTATTATTCATTTTTAACTTCTGAAGGGTTAGTGGTGGTCTAAAAGCACAGTCACTGAAATCATCTCTCTGATTTCCTCCTAAACTCTTGCCCTAATAAAGACTACCAATCTCCTTTAAAGTTCTGCTGCTGGTTTCATCTCCCCTGTGCTTCCTTTCTCTCCAGGGTTCTAAACCCTCTTGAAGGTGGGCTCCATACCATCTTTTCAGAACATATGCCATTTCATCTGCTTCCTGCAGCTTTCAACCTGAGGGCGCCCTCTGATTTGCTTGCCTAAGGCAGAGAGAATGAGGGTGGAATGGGACTTGGTGGGTAGCCACCCATGTCTCTGCCTCTAGGAGGTCATGGTGGGGTCCCACCAGGTTCCCCACACTGAGGTCACTTGTTAGAGATTGAACCTCTCTTCCCTGGCTTTCTTCCCTCTCTCTGCTTGCTTCCTAGGATTGCTCCCAACTAACCTATGTAGTTGTGTCCAAATCCTGTCTCAGCACCTGTTCTGTGAGAATCTGGCCTAAGGCATTTTCCCTCAGGAATTTCATAATGAAGTTTTGTTACTTTATTATAGTTTTCTTTTCACGGTACAATGCTGCCTCCATAATTAAAATCCAAACCACTCAGTCTTTGAGTATCAAATACCTGAATACTTAGTATAGCAAAGTCTTAGATAATCCGCTGAATTTTCTTTAATTTTTTCTAATACGAATCCTCAGAAATACAGTCCACAAGAAAAAAGGCAAATACTTCCTCACTCCTCTCTTCCTTCTTTTTCTTTCTCTCTTGTTTTCTCCTGGTTATGGAACTGTTTTCTAACACTTTCTTCATATCACTTTCAGTGTAGAATTGGTGGGAACACACTTGTATTTGTCTGGGATTTAAGGAACTGTGTCCCTTGTATACCCATAATGCCTGAGAGTTTAAAAATAAGAAATTTCATGGGCTATTCTTTCAGATGGGTCACTATGTCCAAGAAACCAAGAAAGCCATTACTGACCTGGACACCTCATCTCTTTGGAATAGACAAATGTACAATTGGTGAACATGGTAGCTACAGGTTCCGGGAAAGAGGCCCCTCATTTGTGTACCCCATTTTCTGATTGCTTATGACCAACTCAAATGAAAGGGGCATTTTTCATTATCAAAAAATTGAATAATATCATTTGGGAAACTGCCCTGTATTTATATTCCTCAGAACATTCAGAAAGCAGCAATTGTAGTATTTATCTGTAAGTTAGACCAATGTGACAGAATTTAGTCAAATTTTAACCTATTCCCTTTAGTTTCCTTTTAATGGATGTAAAAGATAATGAGATCAGAATGGAAGGAATTAGCAAAATGACAACTGAATCATAAGAGGTCAATTTTTGTTTTAAATTTAATCTTTCAAATGAATTTTGTTTTTGTAGTTTTTCCACCAATTCTTGAGATGTGGCTCAACTCTGACGAAAACAAAGCAAAACAAAAAACCTAAACAGAACATTGCCTCCCTTAAATGTATGTAAATTAGAGAGGACATTAGTTCATCAAACGAAATCTGCTGGCTTACAGGATTCAGCCATGATGTCAGGCATTGGAGAGGCAGAGAATGCAATTACAAAAAGTAAGTGGAAAAGTAAAATGCTTACCAGCTTCTTCAGGAGAGTTATGATTTCAATAAAAATATAGACCAGAAATATCTGCCATCTTTTATATATCTTTGCACCTAATATAATGTTGGGACTCTTTTCCTCTTTAGAGATGAATACTGTGGTAGGCTTGTGTAATCTCTGGTCAGAAGATTCCCAAATTCTTTGTGTCCCACATGGAAACATCAGGCAGGATAAGTGGATGTAGTAAGGGAGGTATGGAGTTTATTAAGATTTATGGAGAATGTTACAGATAGCCATGATGGGCCAGATATGAGGCAGAAGCACAGAGAATCTTCCTCTTTCCAGATGGTTTTAAATCCTATGCTAACCTATGGGAAGGGAAAAACCTGGTCATTTCTGACCACCAATAGTTAATGAGTGGGAAGGGGCATGACTGGTCCCTGGGCTTGGGTGGGTTTGGTTTGAGCTGTACCTGGACCAGGGTATGAATCATCTGTACACATTTTCAGTTGAAAAGAAGTCTCTGAGAACAAGAAGCATACTGAAATACAATATTAAGTTATATATGTCCCACACTTATCCTGCCTCAGTACTACTTAAGGTATTTCTTTCAAGCAAAAGTAGGAAAAGTGTGTGAAGTGCTTGATTAAATAGCCAAAAAAAAAAAAAAATCACAGAGTCACTGGTTGCACTTCAGGCACTAACTTGGGAACTTTTGATATCCTGCCTAGGGCTGGGCTGTAAGTCAGTTAAGAATTCTGTGAACTGCTGTAAGGTGGTCCCTGGCTTAGGATGGTTCAGCTTTTGAATTTTTGACTCTACAATGTTGCAAAAAGAAATATGCATTTGGTTGGAGCCTTATTTCAAATTTTTAATTTTGATCATTGCTCAGGTTGGTGATATGTGGCTTGATCTCTCCCATGACGCTAGGCAGAGTCAGCAAGCAGGTCCCAGTCAGCTGTGGGCTCACTCTGAAGCACACTGTGTTGCTAAGCTGTGATGTTCGGTAGGTTGTGTATTAAATTCATTTTCCACTTTATGATATTTTCAATTTGTGATGAGTTTGTCAGGATGTCACCTATCATAGACGGAGGAGGAGCATCTGCATTTCACTCTAGAAGAGCCTCTTTTTTTTTTTTTTTATTTTTTGGTTCTGGGGTTTGAATTCAGGGCCTACACCTTGAGCCACTCCACCAGCCCTTTCTTGTGATGGCTTTTTTTTGAGATAGGGTCTTGTGAACTGTGAACTATTTCCTCAGGCTGGCTTTCAACCACGATCCTCTTGTTGATCTCGACCTCCTGAGTAGCTGGGATTAGGTATGAGCCACTGGTGTCCAGCCCAAGAGTCTCTTGCTTTACACAAAATTGTTACAGATCAAATACTTTGGTTTCCTGGTCCACAGCAGACTCTTCATAGCAACTAAACAGGAAACAGGTGGCTGTTAGAGAGAGGCACACACAGCAAAAGTGATAGGTGGGAAGGTAAGGGAGAAGACAGAAAGAGAGTAAAAATGAAAAAAAAAATCACAGTCCCTTATCCATTTTCCTGGCAGAGTCTAAACATAAAAATGGGTTTACCTGCATGTTTGGGCATGTCCAAGGTTGAGTTGGGGAATCAGAAGGCTTGAAGAGGAAGCAGGTCTGAACTTAAAGAGAAGCCAGATTTAAATGGATCTCAGTAACAGGATGTGCTGGGAAAAGCAGTGTTGTTCTCCCCTGCTTCATACCACAGTCAATCCAGAGGCTTTTGTGACTGAAATAGGTGCAGGGATTTCTCCCCACTGGCAAGCAAGCAACTCTGCAGCTGACCCCAGCTGGGTGTCATCTAATGTAATTAATTTCTATCACTGCCTAGAGACAGTGCCAGATCCTACAGGTTGGGGCTCAACCCCCAAGACCACCCAACTTCATACCCAGTTGAAGGTCAGAGCCTTTGGAACTTCTGTTTCACCAGCTACAAATTCCTCAGAGTGGCTCACTTACTGGTTTATTATGAAGGAGATTCTTAAGGGTGCAAATGGACAGCCAGATGCAGAGACATAGGTGGGGCTCTGGGCAGAGGGGGTGCCATCCCTGTGGGGTAGCGGTGCACCAGCCTTTCTCCATGTGAATGAGCCCTGTTTACCCTCCTCCAAACTTGCACTGACTCAGCTGTCCAGACTCTCTGAACCCTATTCCTTTGTGGGTTTAATGGAGGCTTCATTGCATAGGCATGATTGATTATGATCTTGGCCATCAGTTATCAAGTCAACCTTCAGCGCCCTGCTACCCTAAAAGTTGGGGAAGTGTCTTTCAACCCCAGCCCTTTAATTGATCTTTCTAGTTGGTAGCCTTATCTTGAAACTACCAAGAAGCTGCTAGTCATCATCCAGCTAATTAGCATATGAGAGACACTCATCACTTCAGAGATTCCAAGGATGTTAGGAGTTGTATGCCAGGAAATGGGGCAAACACTAAATATATATTTCACAACATCACACAGAAGGATGCCAACAGTGAGAGGAAGGAACCAGCAGTGTCCAAACTAACGAACAGCATCTTGACAACTAGAACTGAGCAGGAATCTGGAGCAGTCAGAAGGACCTTGCCAGAGGAGCACGCTACAGACAACAAAGCCCAGCCCAGGCAGTCTCAGTTGGCAGCCTGTTGGAACCCCAAGAGTGGCCCATTTGCTCCTCTTCTGCTGCCTCCAAATGCTGAGTGGTGAGTCTTCAAGTATCACCATCTGGGCAAATCCAGCATTCACCCGAGCAAGCAATAGTCATGATTCTATGAGAGGTCAGTGCCTGGAGACCCTAGCAGAGTTGATGCCTTGGAAGTTGCTGCAGGAAGCTCTGGCAGGGTCTTGGGTGAGATATGAAGGATATAGCAGGAAGCAAAGCAGACAAGTTCCCTGCCCTCCTGAGGCTTCATGGATGGATGGATGGAGCACATATACGCTGAACACTGCTTTAAATCCACTCTGGATCTTGGGATACACATCAAAGTACTTAGCAAAAAGTACTGATGCTTATGGTGGGTACTAGGAGAAATCAGGAGATAGTAAAGTTTGTGGGTGAGATGTCCTTCCTCAGTCTTCCTCTTAGTACTCTCGATAAGCAGGTTACTCAGTGTCTCCTAGACTTCCAGCCCTCCTGCTATGTCCCCTCAGTCCTGTTTTTTGAGACATTTCTCAGTATTCCAGGGTTTCCCTTGTTTGTCTTTCCAGTATTCTTTTGCACCTTCTCAAAGCTTTCTGTTCTCCATCCCATGGGTCAGGATTTTCTAGGAAACTAAGTGGTCTGGTGAAGTGAGTTATCTACCACATGGTGGGAAATGAAGCAGTGACCACATGGTAGAATGAACCAGACAGACTTAGGTTCAGCTATCTTATTTGCTGGTCATGTGACACTGGTAAGAAATGTCACCTGCCAGAGTCTCAGTCGTCCAGTGTGTAAAGTGGGATAACAGTGGTCACTTCTGGTGGCTTATGTAAACACTAGCACGTGGCTGGAACATAGAGAATTCCCCTCTCCATTCGTCTCATTCATTGTTCTTGACATTTTGTCAAGGCTTGTGATTTATTTTAATCTACAGGAGAGATGCTCACGGTAGAAATGTCTAGTGGAAATGTCCAGTGGGAAAACTGTGGGGCCCCCAGAACAGCCAGACGCCTTCACATCATTGTCCTTGGTCAACATCCCGGGGATGCCCTCATGTCAAAATAGGTGGAATGTGTTGCAGGGAACATCCACTGACAGCTCTGTCTCCCCAGGGAGGTCCAGAACCTCAGGGTGAATGAGAGTAGATTTTATGGAGCTGTGGTGGTTGGCTCTGCAGTGAATCAGCCAGTGAGGGAATGTGTGAGTAACTTCTGTGCACTCTGGCTTCCAGGTCTGTGCTTTTAAAACTTGGATATTGTACAAATACCCTTTAAAGGGGAAAATCTTTTGTTCCTTTCTGATGTTGACTTAAAATTATTTTATTACAATTTCTTTAAATCTACTGTGAAGTATGAACCTCCAAGTAGCCATGGTGCTTACATGGCTTAGACAACTATAAAACCAACCCACATTTATCAATTACTTAGATATAAACTTGATACAATTTAAATTCACAATTACAATGCCTTGCAATGGGCATGTTTTACTGGAATGATGTCCCTGAAAAGAATGAAGATGTGGTACCAAGTGTTGTGTTGTATGCCTGTAATCCCAGCTACTTGGGAGGTAGAGGTAGGAGGATCATGGTCTAAGGCATGAGACACTATCTGGAAATAAAAACAACTAAAAACAAAAGAACTGGGGGCACAGCTCAAGTGGTAGAGCCCTTGTTCAGCAAGCTCAAGGCCCTGAGTTCAATCCCCAGTACCAATAATATAAAAAAAAAAATGGAAGTGTGTCGCCACTAAAAAGTTATTTCGAGCATCTCCACTCCTGTTTTATGGAGTTAAAATGAAGGTCCAATTTCCTAAACCTTCTCATAAGTGGAAACTCATTCTCAGACTGAGCCCCTGACACAACAGTCAGGAATGAATGTGCCTGCATGGTTCCCCAAAAATGTATAAGCTAGTTGAAAATGTACTACAAGCTTTGGACTAGTCTTTATCTGGAGGGCCCATAAATGAGTGTAGAGAATCCAAAGACTTCTTGAACTTGAAAGCAAAGCTTCCTGTGTATGAGAATTATATTTTAAGGGTGAATAATGCCATTGCTTTCACTGGAGTGGCACTCCATTAATGTTAAAAAGCTCTGTGTAGAGCTTCTAACCTTTACATCAAGACAGACAGACAGATAGGCAGAGAGAAAGGGACAGAGAGAGAGAGAGAGAGAGAGAGAGAGAGAGAGATTGAGACTTATGAAAAAAAAAATTGGTGATGATCTGGGGTAAACGAAGGAGGTTGTCCTGGCCCCTTCATGCTGGCCGTTCTACTCCTTCAAGAACCAAGGGGACTGATGTCTCAGCCTACCTGTGCCCCTGCCAGCAAGTTGGAAACAGATTCTCCATCTTGTCTGTTCCATGGCCAGCAGCATTGACATCACCAGGGAGCACATTAGGAATGCAGAATCTCAGGCTCCCTAGAGAGCTTGATTCAGAAACTGCATTTTAAAAGAACTCCAGGTAATTCTTGTGTATAGTAAAGCATGAAATCCACTGAGCATTGTCCCCTCAAATGTGGTGTAAAGTATTACCACAAATAGCTAAGTGGGATCCACTTGGTCCTGGACTTATGGGTCACTAAGAATGTTTAGTCATAATCCATAGAACTTTAGACTTTGTGGGTGTTTTTAAAATGCACATTAGAATAAGAGTCACCAAAGTCATTCATGAAAAATCCAGAATGCCTGGGGTCTCCAAGAGTCACTGAGTCAGAATTTCCATAGGAGGTGACAGGTTGATAAAATCCCAGAATGACTGAGGGAACAGCACAGAGTTCTGGATCAGGCTGGCAGATGGGGGGAGATGTGTTTCCTTTGCACTATTTTGCTCACTGTCACCTCTATCTTCAAATAATGTCCTTGATGGGACCTGTAGGTGTCTCTGGACCAGGAATGAGCTGGCTTCAACCCCCAGCAGCCTCACTTCCTTGGGTAGTTAGGTTAGTCCTCTGTACCTCTGTATCAACCCCTTCAGTGGGAGTTGGTGTCTCATACCTCCCATGCAGTGAGAAAATGTAGCGGTGCAGGGAAGGGGCCGTACCTGTGTGCTGCTCTCCCTGTCTCCTTCATAAAGTATGAGAGTGTCTGTGCCTGGTGCCTGCTGGATCCAATTCCTGGCATGAAGGTAGCTAGCTGTGCCTCTGTCTGCTTACCTTGTAATGCATCCAATCCTGCTCACCTGATCTCTGAGTGAGGGCTCCTGCTTGTCACAGCCTTCTTGATTATGAAACCAGAATCGTTCTTGAAAAACAGAAAATCTAAAAATTGTGCTTGTCACAGATGCATTTGCTCCCTGACGTCTTCAATGAAGGGTCGCTGCTTTTTGGGCTCTGGATTCTTTGTATTTTAGCAGGCCAGAGTTAACTAGTGAAGTGCTTTGTAATATCCCACAGTCCCATATGAGCTGTATGGAGTGCCGTGCTGAACCAGTCAGTACCCTTGGAGAGTGTCTCTGGCACATCCCATCTGTCCAGCCCTTATTCTTTGTTTAGGGTGGTCCAGCATTTGGCTTCTGCTGGGATATGAATGCCCTGGGACCCTGGTGAGTTGTGGGGGAGAATCTCTCATGAAAGAGAGTTCACTCCAGAGTCAAGCTACTGGTCATTTGTAGCCAATTTCATTTCTGCAGTGCAATCCTAATCTATCCAGTGCTCCTTCCATGCTAGCATGCCTGACCACTGGGTTGGCATTTGTCAGGTGAGTTGGCAACACACTTTGGACTCCCGAGTAAGGTACAGGGGAAGAGAGCAGCCTGTGACCTGCTAATCCCTAGGAAAAGATGGTCACACAGAGTATGAACAGACACACTGCCCTGCACCCTGTCCTCATGCACATTTGTCAAGACCACTGGAGTGAAGGACGTTTGGGCCCCTGTTTTAAGCCATACCAGTCTCAAGTTTCTGAGTACAAAGATGATTATATAACTTGAAACCACAACAAGCTGTGTTGCCTTCCTGTTGCAGAGTCCTTTGGACTTGACTTTGATGAGCTAAGTCTCTCTGTTAGGTCAAGATTGTGAAACCTTTTGCAACAAGAAAGAATAGCAGCAACATTGCTCCCTGGTCTCACAGGTGGCCAGGGTCACAAACATTAGTGACAATTTCTTGTACTCTGTTATGGTAGAGAAGTATGGTATAGCATCATTTGAAAGTGGGTATTGAGAAAACTTTACAGCTTTGTTTTTAAAAACTGTTATGAAACAACTCTTGCTAAATCCAAAAACTTGAAGCATTCAGGTAACCACTGAGAACATTTGAAAGTGGGCCTCTATGTTCATGTGCCACAACCTTACCCCTTTGTAACTTGACTTTTCATCTAATGCAAAGCAGCTTTCTTTTTCCTGTTCATAAGGCAATGTGATGTTGACATGATGGTAGGGGAGGAAAAATTATTTTTCCCTTTACTCTCCCATGATCTTCAGGGGAAGGTTTCTTTCTGCTACTGTTGAGTCTCAGATGCCTCCAGTTCAAAATAAGCCAAAGTGGCATATTCTGGGGAAACCAACTTGGAGCCCCTGACTTTCCCCATTTAAAAATTCAAGAAGTTTCTTATATCAAATATTGATTGGTTGCTGGGGACAGAGATTCATACAAGAAGTTGTGAGACAGGAGATCTGTAAAGAGGAAAAGAAACCAAGATTGGAATAAACAGAAAAGAACAAATCTAAACACATTATCCCCTGCCTTGCTACCTCAGTTTCTCAGTCCTTGAAAGTAAGTCATCCAGTAAAGTCATTCCATTTGATGCATATGCACTAAGTCCTTTGGACTCCCACAGTGATGCTAGGTCAGGAAAGCTAGCTACATTGGGGGCTTGTACTCCGTCTTAGTATGTTTTCTTCAGCTATAAGAGAATACTGAGCCTGGGTAAATTATAAAGAATGGAGATTTATTCAACTCATGGTTTTAGAGGCTAGGAAGTCCAGGAACATGGCCCCAGGATCTGGCAAGGGCTTTTGTGCTATGTTATCTCATGATAGAATGCCAAAGGGCAAGAGAAGGCAAGAGCAAGAGAACAAGAAAGGGCTGATATCATTTGAATAAGTGTCTCCCAAAAGCCTGTGTGTCGAAGGCTTGGTCTCCAACCTTGCCACTGGGAGGTGGAGGACCGTTAAGTCTTCAGCTTTGTGGAAGAGAGGTCATTTGGAACCTACCCTTGAAGGGGACTGTGGAAATCCAGTCTTTCCCATCTGCCAGGAGGTGAGTAGTTTGTTTCGCTATGTGCTTCCACCACTATGTGCTGCCTCACCACAGCCCCAAAGGCGATGGAACTAACTGACCATAGTCAGAAAAGTCCAAGGCAAATCTTTCCTCTTGTTAAGTTGATCATTTCAGGTATTTGTTAGTAATAGAAAGTCGGTTAACAAAAGGGTCAAACTTGCTTTCATAACAAATCCATTCTTGTGGTAACTAGCCCACTCCTATCATAAAGGGACTAATCCATTCTTGCGGACAAAGCCATCTGACCTAGTTACCTCTTATTAGGCCCCACCTCCCAACATGATGGTGTTGCTTTGGAGATTAAGTTTCCAGCAAATGAACTTTGGGGGATGCATTCAAACAATACCATAGCCCTAACAGCAGTAGTTCTCAGCATGTACATTGCATCCTGTAAGAGTTTGCTCAGTAAACACCCCGGTGGTGGCTCAAGAGCAATACTTCAGGTCTTTGGAATGAAGACATGATGTCAACTCAATTTTGTTATTACAGCAATGTTTTACTAGTGATATAAGATAGTATTTAGCTCTGATATCAGAAAGGCGCATGCTGCTTCAAAGCAGATCCACAAATGAACCTCTGATGTGTTCACACTTACTTCAGTGTCCCTCCTCCAAACAATGCTTAGGAAATGCCAAGGACTAATCATGGGCTTTGCAGAACAGAGGGCTTGGGGCCGAGAGCTATTTGTCTATGGACCTGGGGGAGTCTGTCTGTGTCCATGTTGTGAGGTTGGTGTATTCTGTTTTCCTAAATCTCTTCACTGCAGTGACACCAGGTTTGTAGGCTGGAAAATGGTGTAGAAGTGAGGAGAATAAACACTATCCCTAATTCCTGTCCACTTTCAAACCAACCATGACCCCACAGCTGGAGCCTAAGCAAATGTTTACTCAATCCCCCTTAGGAAGAAAAAGAAAATACATAAAGAAAAGACGAAAAGTCTTCCTTACACCCAGACACCATCTCCTGAGGGGCTTCCTAAGTCATGTGGGCGGGATGTTAGCGCCACATGGGGACTTACTCTACCAACCTTCAAGTGGCGCCATCCTCCAGACTCCTGCCCACCTCCAGTCCCTTCTGAATCCCAGAGCTGCAGGCCCCTCTAATCCTGTCCCTGGGCTCCACCCCTCCTTCTTAATGAATGCTACCCAGCTCCTAAAGGATTTCCTTTCCCTGCAACAAGTTCCCCTGGCCTTTGTGTTCACACACACCACTTTATTAGAAGACCTCTGCTTCCTCATCTTATAAATACGTAAGAAAGTATTTTGACAAAGTTGATATTAGCCACAATCATGCAATGGTCTCCTCAGGGCTATTTTGCTCCTGGTTTGTGGTTTCTGGAGGCACATTGGTGGCTGGAGACCCCGTAGGGGGCAGATGAGGACTCCCATCTGAGTGGCCTGAGGGAGTACTCCCCCTGAGGAGCAGCAGGTGGGCCAACAGTGGTTGCTATGGGTTTGATAAAAAGAATGCAGTGAGAACCACATAACCAGGATAGTGTGATGCAATGCAGGAAAAGTTAGCTTCTAATTCTCACCGCCCTCCCCCACCCCCGCCCCCCAACTGGATCAGCATCGGGTAACAATTAGCCCAGGGTAGGCAGTCGCCCATGCTGGGATGAGATAAACCCTGTACATGCAGACAGGTTATAAATAAAAATAAAAGCCAAACCAAAAGACCACCCAGGAACTTCAGTTAATGAACAGTGGAATTTCTTTTTTTAAACAGAATTCAAAGAAAGATGTTGGACTTCAGGTGTGATTTTACCTTCAGTAAGAAAGAGAGGCAATGGTGGGGCAGGCAAATGCCACCAGGGGAACTGGCCCAAGTGTGAGGTGTGGAGAACCAGATCTAAGACTCTGAAGCAGAACTTAACATCCTGCTTTCCTCACCCCAGGCTATGTGCACTCACTGAGTCATTCAAAATCTTAGAAGTTAGAAGATAAGACCTATCTTTCCTATGTCCTACCTGTCTTACCTCCTACCTGCTCTATTACCTGCATTGCCTACTCCCCACTTGCAATACTTACTCTACCTACCACCTGCCCATCTGTGATCTGCCCTACTTCTTACCTGGCCTACCTCCTCCTTACCTTGCCTCATACCTGGTCACCACCTCCCTAGCTCACAAATGGGAATGGAAGGGTTCCATGGTGCTGCTTGTGACTCTTCTGTGTTGACATGTCAGTACAGCAGGACTGTGGCAGCGTTTGAGCAATGAGCCACCATTCTCTGCCTGCCACAGCCCCTTGGCCCTCAGCATTGGCTTAGGTGGGTTGTTTCATGCTCGTTCTTTTCTGTCTGAGTCTTCCCTGAATGCATCTAGAAGCAACAAACACTCAGCCAATGGCGTGTACTGATGTTCCCTCAGAGGAGAGACTTCTGAGGCACAAGCTGTAGGATTCCTCCGGTCCCCAGTGGAGGGATTCTTTGCCAGGGGCCAGCCTCATCCCTGTGACCCAGGTCTGCTTTTCTCCTTCCCTCTACTGTTTGTTTCAAATCTCTCACCTGGATCTCCTGGGAGGCCTCCTGAATTGATTCCTGTGATGAAGTCCATGTCTTAAGATTTGCTTTTTGTTTCTTTGCTATCACTTATTTTCTTCTCATATGTAGCCCTGGCTGGCCTTGAACTTGCTAATAGGTAGCCAGGCTGGCCTTGAACTCATAATCCTTCCTCCTTAGCCTCCCCAGTGCTGGTATTACCAACAAGCGCCACCCCACCAGCATTAGAATTTGCTTTTTGTGGAGTCCAAAGTTATTCAGACAATTAGAGACACCTAAGTGTGGGAGAATTTTCTCTGGAATTTCAAATTTAACTGCTTGGGCTGTGGCCTAAGTGCAGAAGTTTTAAAGTGCCGAGTGCTGTGAACCTGGTGCAATTGAGTGGGTGAAACTGAGTGGAAAAAGAGCATTGCTGCTCTATGGGGCTGTAGCTAGGCTGGGCTGCCCAGGGTACTTGTCAGACACACAGAGCCTCAGAATCTGTCCAGCTCCACCCTGTACAATCTGCAGTTAGCAAGTTGCCCAGGGAATGTGCTTCATGTCCTGCTGGCTGCCACAGGAGGGCACAGCAGCAGAAGCCTGGGTCCAGGCATCCAGCAGAGACCTGGGTCCAGGTCAATGAGCTCAGTACTTCACCCTTCAAGGTCTGGGAGAGTTGCCTTTTCTGTGCTTACTGTTAGAAATAAGTAAGACATTCTGTGTGTGCTCAGAAAGCCTTAAACTCTACAAACCTGTCATTTTCTGCCTGTTGTGTGTTTAGAAGTAGAGTTCTAGCTGGGTACTGGTGGCTGTAACCCTAGTTACTTGAGGCCAGCCCAGGCAAAAAGATCTCAAGACCCCATTTCAACCAATAGCTGGGCACGGTTGTACACACCGTTATCCCAGTTATATGGGAGGCTGAGATCCAAAAGGATCCCAGTTCCAGGACAGCCTGGATGTGAGGCCCTATCTCAGTGGAAAAAGCTGACTGTGGTAGCAAAAGTCTACATCCCAGCTACTGTAGGAAGCTTAAGTAGGAAGATCATAGTCCAGATCAGCCTGGGGATAAAGTGAGACTCCTCTCAAAAATAACTAGAAGCTGGGTGGCAGTGGCTCACAACTGTAATCCCAGCTAATCAGGAGGTAAAGATCATGGTTGGAAACCAGTCTGGCAAATAGTTCACAAGACCCTATCTCGAAAATATCCAACAGAAAAAAAAGGGTTGGTGGAGTGGCTCAAATGTCAGAATGCCTACTAAGCAAGCATGAAGCTCTGAGTTCAAACCCCAGTACCATCAAAAAAAAAAAAGAGAAAGAAAAGAAAAAGAAGTGAAGTTATACAATGGGAGACATTTCGGCTGTTTTGTTGCTTTAGTCAAAGCGAGGTCCTTTGAGCCTCTCTCACTCAGTTCACCATCATTCCTCCTATCATAGCTGGATCAGAGCCCTGGAGCGCTTGCTGAGCACAGATGGCTGTGCCCCACCCAAACCTCTGATTCAGAGGTCAGGGTGGGGTTCAGAATTCACATTTTAAATAACTTCCCAGGGGATGTCAGTGCTTTTGGTCTGCAAGTCCACTCTGAGGGTTTCCCTCTGGAGTAGTCAGCTGCTGTATACACTGGCAGGTGTGGACCTTTGTGAGGAAGGACATGGGATCCAGAGAGGACAAGGGCTTAAGTCCTGGCTGCAGAAGCTGCTGTCTGCTGCTTCTTGGTACTTAGAAATCTAGAGGAAATTCATCAAGTTCCACTGGATTTTCAGCCGAGTCCCAGCTGCCTTTTTGTATCAGAAATTGTGATCCTAGGCTGAGTGCACAGACCTTGTAGAAATGCTGTTTACAACCTGGCCAAGGTTTGCATGGAGCAGAGTGGTAAGACAACCAGGGCAGGGCTCTGGAGCCACAGTGAGGAAGGTCAGCTTGGCAGGTAAAAGGTTTCACCCAAGCGTGGGAACCTGAGGCTATGCAAGATCCTTGGGAGCCAGGGTTCTATAGGAGAGCAATGGACCCCATACCCCAGACCTGAGCACCTGGCTCAGAAGCTACCTTGTGGGCCTGCTTTTGTAGACTCTTATCCATCATGCACATTGGCTGGTCAGGGTCTTGTCCACTCTCTACACTTGCTAGGTGCTTAGTGACAAGGGATGAGGTTGCATCGATTTCCTAAGAGCATGTGCCCTGACTTAGCTGAGAACTTGCAGGTCTGAGGCTGTGTTCAGACCTGCCTCAGACCCTAAGGAGTTGGGCTCAGGGCTGATGACTAAGAGGGTTGAGTGTCAGGACCTGTATGCTCCCCTTACAGTTTCTGTATTTGCCAAAGATGTCTCCAGCAGCTCACCCTTTTACTGTGAATAGCCCTGGTACTATGGGCTGAATTGTGTTCCCTCGAATTCATATCCTGGAGCCCCAGTTCCCGGGTATGGAACTGTGTTTGGAGATAGGCCCTTTAAAGGGATCATACATGTGGCTATTTGTCCAATACAACTGGTGTTCTAGTAAGAAGAGCTCAGTACACAAACACACAGAGAGAGGACCATGGGAAAACACAGGGAGAAGACAGATATCAACAAGCTAAAGAGAGAGGACTCAGGAGAAACCAATCCTGCTGGCGCCTTGATCTTGGACTTCCAGCCTCCAGAACTGACAGACAATAAATTTCTTTCATTTAAATCAGTCAGTCTGTGGATATTTGTTACAGAAGCCCAAGTAGACTAAAGCATCTATTTTGAGCCTCAGAGACAGACACTCCATTTAAAATCCTTGCATTCCTCATAGCACATAGCTTGGTGCTGCATTGTGATTTGACCTCCGTAGGGAGTACAGATGACATTAGTGATGACAAGGATTCATTCTTAGGATGCTTGGTTAAATGTATGGATACCAAAACAATACCACTGAAGGTGGAGGCAGAATTGATAAATTGAGAGGTGATCTGTGCTCTCTGTGTGTCCTGGTCTGCTGTCTCCTGCTTGTGAGGCTCACAGACAAGTTCATCTCTCTGGGTTTTGAATGTCCCATTGTAAAATGAAGGAATAAAGGCAGCATTCTCAAAGGCTGTTGCTAAAATTTGCATAAGATAATTTAAGTCAAGAATTTAGCACACCACAAGGCGGAGAACACAGATGCAAGATGAATTGGCTATTATATAAGTTTATCCCCAATAATCATTATAATGATAATGAAAAGGAACAGTCATTTTAGAAATTTGCCTTGGCACACTGCAGAATTAAATGTGCTTAGAAAGATTACTGTAGTTACAAAGAGGCTTTGAAATTTGTTTGAAATATGTGCCTGAAACGTGTTAGCAAAGCCTAGCCTCAGTTTTTTCTTCTTCATTCCTACAGATATATTTTGTCCCTTGTTTAAAAGCCATATGCATTTATTAGTGGACATGAAATCACCATTGAGAGCTAGAAATAGCTAAGAAAGCCACTTGAAGCCTTATGAACATAAGGTTGAAATATTTTTATGTATTTCTCTTTTGTCTTTCACAAAATCTTTTAAAATGTGTTACTTATTTTTAATCAAATTTACCTATGCACATTATTTTAAAAAGCCAAAGTACTCTGCAAGGTGTGCCCCTGGACTAGCTATTTCTCTTCCTGCTGGTGCCCCATTTTTTGCTCTCTGGTGGTGCCAATCTCCTTATCTTCAACTGATTCTTCATTTCAATCCAACATCTATTTTCCTGCATCTTGAACATTGTCTTTTGGTTTTGTTTATTAAAATGAGATTTTGCTCTTTTGCTCTGATACCTTACTAAAACGGCAGTGGTGACAAAGCAGAATTGGCACTTTACTCGGCACTCACAACAGGCCTTAATCTCTGACCACACTGGCTTAGACCCAGGGTTCAGGGTGGGGAAGGCAGCTGGCCCAGCATCCTCATCTATCAGGGGTCCAGCAGCCTTCTCTTCACATGGGACATGAATGTCTGCCAAAGAGAAGAGCCAGAGTGAGTAGAGATAGTGGATAGAGCTTTGGTTTCCCCTCACTCTTCTTTACTGTCTTGGTTTCACAGGTCCAAGGCTATGGGCCTGCTTACCACCTCTCTACTTCAGGGAAGCACTAGAGTTTGGGGTTCCAGGGCAAACCAGGTATGCATTATATCCTTATTGATCTTACTTCTGTCTTCTATAGGAAATCATACTGTAGGAAGGCATACTCTGAGGTCTTTTCTTCAGGTGAACCTTGGTCAGTTCAGATTTAATTTTAACTCTTTACTCTCACACACATAGTCTCTTTGTCTCTGACAACTCTCCATGCACCCACATAGACATTACACTCAGGCACACGGGAATACATGCCACACTACCATTTTCCTTTCTTCTCAGCACAGCCATATTGCAGTTTCGATGAAGACTTATTCAGGGTTTATATTTTGTAACTATGTCACCATCGTTGATGGCAAACTCCTGTAGTATACTATGGTTGCTTTCCCCCACCAACATGACTTTTTGTTTTCCCTGGAGTTCTTAGTTGTTTTGGGTTTTTTGTTTTTATTTTTCAAATACAAATCAGTAATTTATTCTCAAACTCTCCTTCAGTTACTTAAGATATTCATGCCAGGAGCTCTTACACTTTCTTTTTCTTGAAGAAGTCTCTCATGAGCTCCTGAACCCTCCACTCTAGACTGAGAGTGAGGTGCTGCACTGATGTCATCCTGGCACCTTTGCCCAGTGTTCCCTCAGAGATTTCCCTCTCCTTTCTCATATTAGATTCTCTGCTGCTTGGATTTTCTGTTCCCACAGTCTTTTTGATTCATTCTCTCAATTTGATGGAGCACAAACTCCAGTGGCTTCTTGAAAAAGAGAATGGAAGGAAAAATTTTGAGGCCTTCACATTTGAAAATGTCTATAGTGTATACTTATACATGGTCTGAATGTTTGTTCTTTCAAAATTCATGTGTTGAAACCAATTCCTTAATACAATAGTATTAAGAGGTAAGGCCTTTAGGAGGTGATTAGGTCATGAGGGCTCTTTCCTCATGAATGAATTTGTGCTTTTATAAAAAAGGCCTGAGGGAGCTTATTCATCTCTTCTGCTGTCTAAGGGCACAGCAAGGAGCTAGCTGCCTATGAAGCACAGAGAGAGCGCTGTCAGCAGACGCCTAATCTTGGCCTTGATCTTGGACTTTACAGAATCCAGAATGATGACAAATAGTCCTCTGTTGTTCATTAATTGCCCAGTTTAAGGTATTTTGTCATAGCAGTTAAAATGGAGTAAGATAGCTGGGTATAGAATTATAGGTAGGAAATTATTTTTGGACTTAAGAAGATACTGATTCATATCTTATATCTTCCAGTGTGGCTGTGAGAAGTCTGATGCCTTGGTCTTTGGTATAAGCAGTTATGGTTTCCCTCTAGAATGGGAAACCTTCTTTTAGGTCTGTGTCTATTTTCATTGAATGAATGGACTGAGCTCCTGGAAGGATTACTTACTCTGAAAATTCCTATCCCATAGCCATCTCTTAAGCAGATTAGCAAGATACATTCCATGAGGGTGTGAAGTATAATGCAGCTGGCTGATTTTCCTGATGTTGGCAGATAGTTTTCCCATTACCAGCTGAGACCACTGGGGCCTGGAGGAAGTTGAGTCACTTCCTGATGCAAATCACAAACTGTCAAAAATATTGTGCTTGCAAGTGAATTTTCCACACATCTAAAAAGTAATGATGGCTTAACCTGGAGCTTTGAAAACATCCGGGTTTCATTGACATTAAACTTTAGTGCTTAAAAAGAAATGCCCAACCCATTGTGAGCCCCTGAAAGATGTATGGGCAATTTAGGATTCCATTCTGGACTCATCCAGGTCAGTTCCCTCATGCTAGCCTTACAGGGCTCAGAAATGACCAGAGGTTATTGGAAAAGAAGGAAGACAAAGTATCTCATCAATGTGGCATTTTAGATTTATTAGCCACTGGGCACAGATCTTTATCACCAGCAGAATTTACTTAAATTCAGGCCAGCCTCTGTCAAATTTACAATGTGGTCCACTTTCCCCTAACAAAACCACTTTTGGAATGTTTAATGGGATAGCAATGGTGTTGTTTATAAAGTTCACTTTGAGAAATATGGCACTGGACTTTACATATTCTGCATTTGCACATCTGAACTATGACACCAGGTGGTGTGATAATCCCCCCATGACAAAGAATGAATGAAGACTGAATATTTTGGGGGAGCTTGCCCAGGACAGCAGCAACCAACTTCATATCTTGATCTTATGGCTCCAAGTTTCTGGATCTCTCCACTGGACAACCCTACCCCTTTGGTCCTCAGGTGCAAATATATACACTGGTAGTAGAGAAAACATTATGGCAAGTTGTGAAATGACAATGTGAGTTGAGCATGAAGGCAGAGCCATTCTCTTGGTATGGGTGGCTACATCCATCCCCTTCAGTACAAACCAGGTAGGATGAAAAACTGCCCTTTAAGTTGCTCAGGACCAATAAAGGGTCTCTGAGCCTGGATCATAGACTGGCCTCTAACCTTAGCTGGACAACTGTGCCTGAGGTTTTTCATCTGCAGGTTAACCTATTTATACACATGGGGCTCTGTGAGGACCCAGATATTCAGTGTGTCTGCTATACAGTTCTAGAAAGCATAATTTTTTTCATTTGTAGTTTGTGATTCCACCATGTGGACCCGAGGAATAGCTGTGCACACAGAGGATTCTGTGCCTTTACATAACTGAGTGGGTTTTTTGTTCACAGGATGTGCTTACTATCAGAGAAAAGAGTAGCCTGCATTGCCCTGCACTGTCTCTGGGACACTTGCCTTGAGGTGGGATAAGAAAGGGTGTCTCTTGGAGCTGGAGTGGAAATGAGCTTCTTCCTTGTGGGTGGACATGGCACATGGTGCATATGAGGCTCCAGCCAGAAGGGAGGGTGGGGCCTGGAGGAAATTGGAGGGCTGTCCTCATCTCTTCCTGACATTTGTGTGTTTTCATGGTGACCAAGGCATCTGTTTCTGTGTCTGTTGTCCCTGTGTTCCCAGGGTCAGCAATGCCATCCAGGGTCTTATCAATGATGAGTGACATCTCAGGACATGCTGCTACTGGAAAAGGTGAGCTGTGAGAAAGAGAGGGTGGAAAGACAGGAATTAGCCTTTCAGGGATGAACCATCAAATTCATTTTCCTGAGTTGCTCTTGTTATTAATAGCAAATGCAAAGTGGCATGCTTGAGGATGTGTTCTCCTGGGCACTTTTAGGTATAATTCCTACTTCTCTCAACCGTAGTTGACCTAGGATTGTAGTGAGATTCACCATGCATCAAGCACTTAAAAGGCTCACCACTTCCTAAAAATTATAAACAGCATCCTCTATTTTCAGTTGAGGGACCTAAGGTTTAGAAGGACTAAGCAGATGGGACACCATTAAATAGTTACTAAGGGACAGTGCTTAGATTGGAACCTGGGGTCTAACTCGAGTCTTCATTTTTGTCACTATGTGCTGGGGCATTTTGATCACTTCCTTCTAGGATCAATCTACTTATGCATCAAATGTGAATTCCATACTGTATGTGGTTGAGTACAACTCCCTACCCCCAATTTGTGTCCATGAGCAACCCCACAATGTGATTGAATAAAGCCATATCCTTTTAGAGTCATTGCAGATGTAATTAATTAAGTGAAGATGAGGATATACTGGAGTAGGATGGGCTTCTAATGCAATAGGGCTAGTGTGCTAATAAGAGGAAAAAAGACACAGAGGCACATGTAGAAGAAAGCTCTGCAAATGGAGGCAGAGACAGGAATGATGCCACCTCAAACGAAGGAGTGATGGGAGTCACCAAGAGCTACCATTTTTTGTATGTCTTGGGAAGAAAGGAACTTAGAATCTGCTTTTCTAATTGGGCATGGTAGTTCATGCCTATAATCACAGCGCGTGGGAAATTAAGGCAGGAGGATCATGAGTTTGAGGCCAGATGGTCTACATAGTAAGACCCTTTCTCAAAAAAAATTGCTTAAAAAAATCACACTTCAAGTAAACAACACAGTATCATTAACTGTTTGTCAGCACTGTATACATTGGGTCCCCAGAACATCTTCATCTTTATAACTGCATGTCTGTACCCTTGACTAGCATCTCTGTGTTTCTCCCACCCCTCAGCCCTGGCAGCCATCATTCTACTCTGCTTCTATAAATTTGACCTTTTTAGAAGGAATCTTCTTTATGGCATCACTGTTTAATAGCTTTGAAGACAGAGCTCATGACTGAGAGAATCCTTCTGTCCTTGGGACTGCTGTACTTCTCCCAGCTCTTCATTATGATGCACCTGGCCCTTGCAATTGTGCCCAATCTATGGAGCTGTCACTACAGGGCTCATTTCCAGAGAAGAGGCCTTTGAGTGTCTGCAGACAACTATAGTCTGCCCAACACATCTTCTCTTTCCCTAGCTGCACATTTCTACTGCTGCCAGTCCCACGTCCCCATCGGACGTGGTTTATTTGGCTGATCATTTCAGCCGGTGGAGACCTATATGGTATTAATTCTGTCAACCAGTCTATTACCTTTCATTCTTAGTTATAGGTCAACCACCTCCTCTAAACACCCATGAGAGTGTCATATGAGATGAGACCTGGGAGTAGCAGTCTTTCTTGAGACATTCAGAATCAAATTTGATTAGCAAATCTTCAGGCACACATTGATTGTGTAAGGCAATGCTCTTCTGCCAACAGCAGTCCTTGTTTTTTCAAAGAACATGATTTAATAAGAAATGAATCAGCTAGCTAAATTTTTTTTTTTTTGCAGTACTGGGTTTTGAACTTGGGGCCTTGTACTTGCTAGACAGGTGCTCTTCTATTTGAGCCATATCCCTAGTCCTTTAGGATAGAATCTTAAATGAAAAATTCCTTAATAAGAATTTTTTTAGTCATCTCAGATTATGTGTTATATTTCTCTCACTTTAATTCCTCTGAACATAGCTGATTTATATTGTGAGATTTACTTTGCCATCTATCTTGGCAAAGTTAGAGTTTTGTTTTCGTAGTTCTTTCTCTTCCATTTGATCGATAGCTCTTCTATTTGTCATGCCCTATTACTAAACACAGTAATTGTCAGAAATTCAAATGACTTATTGAAGTGAAACTGATGGCTGTGAAATATCACAGGTCATGAAGATGGGCTAAAGTGATACCCACGAATGCCCATGAAGTCCTGTGCAGGTGCAGCCTCCTTCATTGAGGTGGCTGAGGTTTAGCCAACAACAGCAATTTTATGTCTGTCTCCCTATGTCCTTTTGAGCATCTTCAGTGGGCCACCAAGATGTTCCAGGCTGCAGAAAAGAACTCTGTAGGCACACTAAGTCTGCTGAGTCAGAAAACAGCCACTGATATTAGTCCTTACTAACTGGCTCACTATGGTCACCAGTAGTCTTGAGCCACTTCCAAGAGTCATTTTCCTCTCCAGGAGCTGTTTGCCCAGCACTCTGTGAAGGGGCCATTGTCTGCTTATCTCCCTTCTTTCCCTTGTATGAGACACTTTTAACTCAGAACCCTACAGCCTGGGGCGGAGAGTGAGATTGGGCCTTGAGTGGGGTTAGGAGGGAAATTTTCATTTACTTATGCTATTGTGAGCAACGCTAGGCCCTTCAGGTCCTGGCACGACTTTACAGCTGACTCTTTTGGTTCCTGGTGGGTTCATGTGATTTCACCTTCCCTGTGGCCTCTCATCTCCATTCCCTGCTTGGTATCATTCACTCCCAGGACCTTGTTCTCAGCCCCCCATATTCCCACCCTGCCCATGTGGGCCCATTGTCTATTGGAGCCCTATTTCCCCAGAATACCTGTGGCTTATATCCTATTCTGAGAAATGACCATACTGAACTAAACCCAAAGGAATTGCAAGTCTTCTCCTTTTATGGCCAGGAGGAAAGAATCTTTGTAGCCTTAACTCACTGATTGAGAAGACCTTGAGTTTCTGGGCAGGGGGAAGGGGCTTTGGTCACTCTATAGGTGGTAAGTCAGTGTGTACTATATGGATGGAAGTGTGTGCAGAAGCATGACACTGGTGGAAACTGGTGCCCATGCTCTTTGTCCATTCACCTTTCTTCCTCATCTTGCAAGCTAATAGATACAACTGAGAAGTCTTCAATAATGGATTTAAAGACACTTTTGAGTCCCTACTGCCTGCTAACTATTTTTCTGGATGCTGGGTTCTCACTGTGAAACATATTAGTTAGTAATCCCTGTTTCTGTACCAATTATAATTTTTTTTTAGAGCTGATATCTGGCAGGAAGTGGAAGTCATCTGTGAAACTGCTAACACCATCTTTGTGAGAGTTTGTTACTCTTTTTTAATATCTATATCCCTTTTATTGTAGGATTTGTCAGTGCTTGAAGATCTGTATCTTTCTGGCAGTTTCTGTAGTGACTTAGGCTCTGCAGGTCACTGTACTAGGGTATAAATCCTGTGTGTCCTTCAGGTGAGTAACCTAACTTCTCAAAGACAAGACTGTTCTACATGAAGAGTGGTAATTCTTCATTGCATAGTTGGGATTTTAACAAGAAAATGAAGCTAATCAGTTGACCAGGAAGATATAACTCACTGAATTTGTGATGGACTGGTAGAGGGCAAATAGATTGCAGTCAGTTCCTGAAGCTGGAAGCCTGATAGGCCAGGACTAGATGTTCTAGGTCAGGCTAGGAATTTAGCAAAGACCAGAACCAAGAACTTGATGGTAGATGTTTAGGCAGAGGCATCTGCTCAGAGTTCATTTTATGACAGAATATGGACTTACAGAGTTTATTAAAGTCAACTACAAGAACAAGTCCAAGTTAAGAGCCTATAGTCTCTGATTAGATTTCAAAGTCAAACCCCCTAGGTAGAAAGAAACAAGGAGCAGAGGTTGCCCTAACTGGGTGGTGAACGTGTGCTCTCTGCAGAGTGTGGGATGTAAGCAGATGTGACTCTTGCAGATGATGAGCTGGTAACATGTAGGTCATGTGCAATGCAGATGGCCCTCTAGTTTGACCCAGTGGATCTTGTAAGGACTGATCATGAAAAATACAGATGATCCAGGATGTTGTATAGTGGCATGTGTCTAACGCTGGTTAATACATTGTAGAGCATGCATACATAAGACTCTGCAGTTGGGTAAACTGATGCTGTTGAGCTGTGTGCTCAAAAGCATCTAGATGAGTGATGAGAAGTTTGAATAATCCACAATCCAATAAAATGCAGAAAGTATAAACTCTCAGTGTGTGTAAACTATAATTGGTCAGAAATTCAGAGTATTTCTGAGAGAGAAAGTGGAGAAGATCAGATCATGAACAAGCAGAAGCAGAAGAACCCACAGCCCTGAACTCCCCAGAGGCAAAGCCTCAGAGGTACGGGTTTCCATCCCAGAGGCCCTGGGTATAGGAAACATCCTCTGGAAGCTTCGCTGGGAAGTTGAATCTGGAAGCCCTTCCTGATCACCTGCTTCTGCTGAGCAGGGAGAAGCAGACAAGCTGGATCTGAGGCTCAGTGGGCAGAGCAGCAGCGAGGTGGGCAGAACATAGGAGTGGGAGGAAGGTGACTTCCTCCTCTCCACCTCACTAGACCCTCTGTCGCCAACCCCATGAAGGCTAAAGCAAGCACAGCAGGAGAGAAAGGTTCTCTGGGATGTAGAAGAGCAAATCAGCACCATGAAAGACATTGACTCAGCAAATGGAAATGACACTTGAGCTGATGAACAAACAGAATAGGACTTTAGCATATGCACAAGTAATAGACCAATGACTCAGCATCTGGGGAAAGCAGACTTTCAAAGAATGGAGAACGTTGGTATATCAATAACGATACTTGGATCCACTGATGATACTTGGATAGAACTTTGGGGGAAAATAAAGAAGATGCTCTTTAACATCATTAATGTTTCTGGAAGCTATTTTTGAGAAGGAAATAGATACAAAAATCAAAATGCACTTGACATGCATAGAGCACTGATATAAATAAAGCAAAAGCTGAAAAAGTTATTAAGGAAAAGATAAAAGGTTTTGATTACATAAAAAATAACTTTAAAGCTGAGAGCTGGTGGCTCATGCCTTAAATCCTATCTACTCAGGAGGCAGAGAGCAGGAGGATCACAGTTCAAAGCCAACCCAGGGAAATAGTTTGCGAGATCCTATCTCAAAAACAACCATTACAAAAAAATAACTTTAAAATGTTCATTATAACAAAAGGCAGCATTTCAAAGTTAAAGGATATAAAAATTGGGAGAAAATATAGATGTAAAGCTTTGAAACCTGACTGTATAAAGGAATTCTAAAATATTCAAAAAGACTAACAGCATAGGGACAAAGATATGGCCAGGTTATTCACAGTAGAGGAAACTCACTGACCAATGTAAACATCACCAGTCAGGGAAATCCAAACTAAAACAACCATGAGATAAAACATGTCACCTATTAGCTGGGAAACATTAAAATGTGTCATGATTTCAAATGCTAGAAGGTGTGGGAAAACAACTGTTCCAATTTTTTAGAGAACAGATTAGTACAGCTATTTTGAGAACAATTTGGCATACTTATTAAAATAAAGAACACACACTTGCTTTGACTTAGCAGTTTCATGTCTCTGTGCACTGTGCACCCTAAAGAAACCGATGTGTGCCGGAAACTTGCAAAGGTGTTCACTGCAGTGTTGTTTACAGGAGCAGGAGATCACCAGTAGGGGGTGCATGAGTGTGGGGCAGATGGGGAAAGGGGCCTTGTTTTCACATGGTTCAAATCTTTTGCAATGTATTTGGCTACTACCTAGAAAAAAAAATCACTGAGTGAGACTGTAGGAAGAACTCTTATTTTATGAAAAGAAATTACATAGATGATATATACTAGAAAGAAAGACATTAATGCAGTAGTGGTAGGTACGGTGGGTGGTGAAGTGGGATATAGATATTTCCAACTTATTTTGGTTTTGCTTCTCTTGGTTTTTACACTTTTTATACAAAACATAGATTTCTATAATACCCTTGTATGGGGCATCGTCACTAAGGAGTGGCCCTAGTGACTACAGATGATTGCAGAGCACCTGTGCCTTGGTGTGATGGCTCTGTGCATGGCCTAGACAACAGGGGAGGGCAGAGATGAGCACAAGAGGAGGATGTTCATGGGGTCCTGTGAGGTATCTGGACCCAACATCCCTGCCTAGAGGCTGCACTTCCAAGATCATGGTATCCCCATCACTCCTACACCATGAGGCATGGGAGACCATGTGTGTAACATGGACTTCCCTTCAGGTTCTGCCAGCGTCCGTTGACTCAGACTTTCACATGTCTCCGAGGACCCTTGAAATACAACAAAGCCAAGGTGCACTTCTGAAACTGACAGGGACCTAGGCAAAACCCCATACAGGGAGCGGGAACAGAAAGCAACCTATCTGTGACCCCCTGGCTGCTGCCCATTAGGTGGGTCTGGTGACTTCAGTGTTATCTCCACTCACCTCAAGGCAGCAACCTCATACCTTCCAGCTTTAGAGTTGTGGCTGGAGCTTTGAAGTTCTGCCTAGGAATGCCCCTCAAACATTCTGTAAAAATCCCCCTGTGGTTCACAAGCTGCAGGGAGGAAGAAGTGTCTCCCAAGACCAGCATGGCAATGCTAAAGTCTGGCTAAAGCTTTCTTAAGAGAGCTTCAGCCACCCAAAGGGAGATCAGAGTCTCATCCCAGAGTTTGGGCCCCAGATCTAGCCATCAGTGCCAACCAGCCACACTTTTACAGATAGGAACCTTTCTGAGCATCCAGCTGCAGAGGGCTGAGGTTCTGTCCACCCTGGCGGTTGCTTAACCAGCCTCCTTGACCTCCCTGACCTGACTTTCTGCAGATTGGAAGCCATCACTAAAGCATTAATAAAAGGGCACATTCTTTTTGGGGTCTTGAACTAAATTACGAGAAATATAACTTAGAAAACAGCTTTAAACCCCTGACCTCTGCAGATGTTAGGCTGTGTTAGAAATTTTGTTGCTAGGACAATACTTCTGCTGTAAAAAATACATAGTGATATTAAAATATGTTTCATACAAGATGATGATTGTTATTAATTGTGCATATTTGTGGAGTATAGTGTGATCATTCCAGACTTGCAAAGAATGTATAATGCTCAAATCGGAGCTGGGGATGGGTAACACAGTGATAGAGGGCTTGCCAAGCATGGATTTGATCCCCAGCACAACAAAAAATAAGTGCATAAATAAACAAACAGTCAAATTAGGGAAATTAACATTTCTATGTCCTTAAACATTTATCATTTCTTTTTGTCGGGAACCTTTGAGTTTCTCTTTTCTGGTTCTTTACAAATATTTAGCTGCTCATGATGGCTCTCACTATAGTCCAACTACTCAGGAGACTGAGGCAGGAGGACCACTTCAGCCTAGGAGTTTGAGACCAGCCTGGTCAACATAGTGGTGCATGCACACATACATACATACATACATACATGTATATATACTATAAATTGTAGTAAACTATAATCACCTTTCAATGCTATAGAACTTGTTCTCCTTGTTTTTATTTCTAGGATTAGGCACCTTGGAAACCAGAACCGTGCTCAAGTGTTGAGGAAAGAAGAAGAACCAGCATTTGTATTAAAGTGGCACTGTGAGAAGTGCTGACCATCAGTGAAATTGTAAAGCAGCTGAGAAAAGAAAATTCTTTGAAATAAATACTGTAGAGAAAATTGTACTCATAAGCATTAGGAAAAAAAGCTGTGACTAAACTGAAAATGTGCATGGGTCCTGGAAAATGTGACAAAGTGTGCAAAGTGTCACTGAGGCACATCCAGACACTGCCAGCTCCATGGAGAGTGACTGCAGAATCAGCAGATCCCTCTGAACACACAGGGTCAGGGTGGACCAGAGGCCACTTCCATGGTCCTTTGCCAAGGGTGGAGCCCAAACATTCCAGACCAAATTTAAGGTCCTGACCCTAGGACTAATTTTGCTAACTACCAAAGCTGCCTAAAAGTGGATGACCTGGAAGGAAACAAAGGAGGGAGGAAGCACAGGAGTTGAGGAAGGGTGTAATCCTAAATGAAAAGTTAGTCAGTCTCTGTGCTGCACTCGCTCTTGGGCTCAGTCTCTTTGCCAAGTCCCCTCCCTTTTTACTTGCTCTTTGTACAGGATTGATGATTTTGCTCACAAAGGGGTTTGGCACACTTCTCCAGCAGGAGGCCTACCTTCACTCATCTAGTAGTTTTTAGAAAACATTGCTATCCTCTGATTCTTAGTGAGGAGTGACACCAGAGGCAAGAGATATGAACATGGTGACTAGGGGCATGGGCCAAGTCTGTGCCAGGGATCTGGGCAAGTGCTCATCAGACTTCCATCTCTCCATCTGTAGAATGGAGGGATGACACCATTGTTAAGTATGGACACTTCATGGGAGGTGACGCCATTCATAAACCTTATAGAACTGGACTATTGTTTGTGTTCATTATTTTAGGATTTTTCCTTTATGCAGCTGTTGCACAAGTTTCATTGGCCTTCACTTGATTAATTTGAAAGCTACTGGAGATTCCTTCAAAACAGGGCAATTCATGGCTGATTAGCAGACCATTCTCAGTCTGTTTATTTATAATCGGGGTGGTAATTTGGGATAGAAGAGGAGATGAAGTGAAGAGGCAACCAAAAGAGAGTAGAGTGAGAGGGGGACAGCCTCAGACAACAGAGACTTGTAGGCATCTCTCTAGGATCCAACGCTGGCCACTGAGGGACCAGTGGCCAAGAAAGGATGCTCTATCAATTCATGCCATCTGGGACCAGAGGCTGACATTGAGGCAACACAGTAGCCCTTCATAGCTCTTCCTTTGTACCCATCACTGAGCTAGACACCGTTGTCAGGTGTATTCTGACAATTTTGATTTAGATTAGCATGAAGTGGTTTATCTGAGGGGGTGAAATCAGGAAGCATGAGTAAGAGAAAGAGAAAGAGGTGAGACAGGAGGAGCATTATCCAGCAGGTGCCTCTGTGACAATTAGAGCTCAGTCCTGAGAGGAAACTTTGAGAGTAGTGTACACTCACACAGGATGGCACTGTGACTACTGAGGAGCAAGGGAGCCCCCACTCAGAGAGGCACTCACTGGTGAGGGTTGCTACTAGGTGGTATTAATTTCTTGAGGCTTCCAGCCCAGGGCTGTGTGCACACATGTGTGAGTGCAGATGTGTAATTCTGGAAGAAAGCTGTCAGGTACAGAAATGCACCCTGGCTGTTGGAAGTGGGCAGGAGCCACTTGGGTGGGTTGGAGGAACCATGGGCACTGACAGCTCTTGCCTCTGTGAGGTGATACTGTGAGGGGCTTCAGGAGGAGGTGAACATGGCACAGGAGAGGAGAGGTTATGGAGAGGCCAACTAATGGGTAGAAGACGCTCCCTGAGGGATGTGGAAGAGAGGAGATGGAATAAGGAGGAGCCTGCAGGGGCAGGGCACTGTGCTGGGTATGGGAATGGCATATAAAAACACTTGGAGGAAGGACAAGTACATTGTCATTTTTCTTGAGTTTTTAAGAGAGAGTGTCACCATCCCATTCAGACCAGATTTCTCTGGTCTCCAAGTGGTGCCTAGAGGTGGAAGGGGACATGTGGGGTCTAAGTAGGAAGCTGTTGCATCAGACTGGACAGAATAATGATTTGGACTAGGACCATGGCTGAGGGAGAGGGGAAATATGGATGGGTTGGGAACATATCTAAGAGTGAGCATTGGCAGGCGTTGGCAACCGACTTCATGTGGGAGTTGATGGCAAGAGAGGTGTGGCAAGTGACTTCCATGTCTGTAGAAGGGATGCCCTTGCTGTGAGACACCATGCTAACTCTGTGTTGCTCTGGCTTCCTTCCTTTTCATGGGCCTGGCTCCTCCCCTTGGCAGAGTCCCTCCTTGAATTCTGTTCTTGCCATTGGGGTCCCTCCAGGTGGGTACCCAGAGTAACAGGGCCAGCTTAGTGTCTCCTTAAGATGCCAGCTCTGTTGTGCCAGGATAACCAGAAGCCTCTGGGATCCAGTAGGCTCATTGTTTATTGTATCCTGTTGAACATTTACATGAAGCTTAAAAGTCTTATTTTTGAGAAATGTAAACAGTGACACATCGTCTAAACAGTCAATGACAAGTTCAAAATAAAGACTCAAAAAGATCAGCATTCCAATATCCAGGGAAATGCATTCTAAGAGGAAGATAGTCATTGTGCTTCTGGTCATTCTTGTCCTCTAGAAAGAGCCCTGAATACTCCTTTATTTTTACTGTTGACAACAATTTGTGTATTTTTATATAAATTTAACACAAAGATCGCTTGATCTTGTGGTTCTGTCCCCCACGTGTTCTGCTGGTTGTGTTGTGTTCTCACAAAAGCGTTGCAGGGATACAGGGGTAAATGGCAAAGCAGTCACAAGGAGTTCTTGGTCCTTTTGAGGAAGGAAATCTGTCTTCCTCTGTATGGGTCATAAGGCCCAGGGCAGAGCTGACATGTGAAGAGAAGTCTGGGGCCTGAGGGGAAGGGAGGTGGATGTACGTGTGTGTGTGTGTGTGTGTGTGTATGACTCAGCTTGGTCACCTGGACAGTGTCCCTTTCCTAAGTGGGAGCCACATGGAAGTTAGGATGCACAGAGGCACCTGAGTGCTGAGTCTGCCCTGGACTGTCTGTGGACTTGGACAAGTTCATTGTCTTTGTCCCAGTCTTTGCTTCTTATGAGTTTGGTTTCAAAGACCCTTTGGGGCACTCAGAGCAGAAATTGACAAGCTCTGGCCCTTGGGACAAATCTTGCTAGTCACCTCCTTTTTTTCATGGCTTTTACATTTTTATATGTAAAAATTAATGCATTGCCATTGAACAGCACAAAAGTTATCCAAGGTTCAATGTTCAGTGTGCACAATAAAATTTTGTTGAAACATAATGGCACCTTTCATTTATGGATTATGTAGGGTGTCTAATGCCAAAGAAGCAGAGAAGCTGCTGTAGAGACCAAGTGGCTGGCAAAGCCTGAAATATCTGCTCTTTATAGAACTTTGTGGAGCCTGGACCAGACTGAATTGTCCAACAAGGATTCAGGGTCAGCCTGAAGGTTAAGGAGTCAAGACGGGTACAGACTGGCCCTGTGCCTGTTGTACTGGCAGGGGACATCTGCTCTTGTGGCCACTTGGGCCCTTGCTTCCACAGTCAGCTATGAGAGAGGGTCTGGAAGCTAAGGGTGGAGACCATAGAGGAGGAGCCTAGACTAGCTTATGTGCTGCGGGTGATGCAGCAGCTCTCACCAGGTGGCCTGTGGCACCCATGTGTCATCTATGCCTTCTCCAGTCCAGTGCAAATGTTCACCTGACATCAACTAAGGAAGGACTTGGCAAAGCTTAAGCCACAGAACTCATTCCAACCAGTAGAACTATCACCTGCATCAATTCATCATGGTTTCAGTTTCAGACATTTTTCTTACTAATCACATTTAAGTCAAGAAAAATTACATGGGTCCATTGGTAGTTGGTGAGTTGGGGCCCCACGAATGATGTGAGCTGGGCAGTGGAAGCTGGATAAGAAAGCTCCGTTCTGAGATCTGCTGACAGCCCCCAGGATTGTTAGCCTCAGGGGAGTGGGATTGCATCCCTTCCTTCTCCATCACCCTAGTGTGCCCCCTCACATCCTGTCAACCTGCTTTATCTGCCCTTTGGGAAATGCCAAGTGGACCAATCTTCTATCATCCACTTCCTCCCACTGATGGCTCCATCCTAATGGATGGAAAGAACAAGTGTGGGGACTCAGTTATTGGATGTGAGTGAGTAAATGCTGCTAACTCTCTCACAATCCATACACTAAAAGATGCCTGTTGCCAGGCATGATGGTGCACATCTGTAATCCTAGCTGTTCGGGAGGCAGAGGCAGAAAGATTTTGAGTTTGAGGCGAGCCTGGGAGAAAAAGTAGTGAGACCCCTCTCATCTCAAAAACGTGAAGACAAAATGGCTGGAAGCATATCTCAAGTGTTGTGATTGTCTGGCATGCTTGAGGCCCTGGGTTAAATCCCCAGTACAGAAAGAAAAAAGATACCTGCTGACCTAAAGGGGTTATTTAGGGCAAGGTTGATATTTGTGTCTATTGACTGACTACTTGGAATATTTAAAATATACAGAAAACTATATCAAATTACTTAATAAATGTGTTTAGATTTTTTTAAAGTTTTTTAAACTTGTACTTACTCATGGGGTACATTCAATACATGAATACAATATATAATGACCAAATCTGGGTAATTAGCATTTTAGTCTTGGATATATAACATATAATTTACCACTTTAGCCACTTTTAATAGTCATGTTCAGTGGCATTGATTGTTGTGCAGCCATCACTAATCTTCAGAATTTTTCTTCTTCCCAAATTAAAACCTTTACCCATTAAACAATAGCTCCCTCCTCCCCTAAGCACCATTCATTTTTAATTATACAAAATAATGGGTTTCATACATGTATATAATGTACTTTGATCATAGTCACTCTCCCCGTACCCTCTCTTGTTCCCCTGTCCCCTTTCACTATCCCCCCCAATAGTACCCTTTCTACTTTCATGTATTTTTTTAAAATCTAGATTCTGCATTTGAGAGAAAAACACGTGACATTTATCTTCCCAGTCTGGCTTATTTCACCTAACATGATCTCCACTTCCATCCATTCTTCTGTAAATGACATAATTCCATTCTTTTTTATGGCTGAATAAAACTGCATTGTGTGTATCACATTTTCTTAATCCATTCATCTAGACCAGTTCCTTAACTTGGCTGCTGTGACTTGTGCTTCAGTAAACAGCACCGTCACCTTTAAAATTTACCCTGCTGATGATAGCAGTAGCATACCCATTTCAACCAATGCCTAGCAGTCTGCTGTGGATATATGACAGTTAGCCATTTCACTATCCATGGACATTTAGGTGGTTTTAGTCACTTGCTTGCTTCCTGTGCAGATCTTCTGTGCATACACCTCAGAGCTTATTACTTGAAGAGCTAGGGTGGGTTGCCAGGTCCTGGGGTGAAATCATTGTTCATCTTTACCACATAACTGCCAGCTAGTGTTTCAAAGATGTCCTTCCAATTTCTGGGCTAATCAGCAATGTATGAAAAGTCACAATTCCCTATTGCATCTCCAACATTTTGTTGGTGTGGTATTATTTGCTAGAGTTTTCTCTTCTAGGTCTTAGTATACTGTATTAACTAAATAACAGAGCAATTAAGAATTCTTAATTATCCAACATATTTCGTTTTCATTTTGGTTGTGTGTTTATGTTGGGAAGAAGGGCACAGTTTTATTTTTGTGTATTTCACCATTTTGATGTATTTTTTTAGTGCAAACTGTCACTGTCACAAACTGAAGAATGGGGTGAGGATATAAAGATTAAGTGGAAGAGATAAAATATTCTAGAGGGGAGATAGACAAAGGTAAGACTTACGTGTCAGGACTCATGTCCAACAGAATTAGAATCGGTAAGTAAGCCAAAGCACTATGAAATGATTTGGGACATTTTTAACTTTTTGGTTGCATTAATAATGTGAAATTTGCTTCAAGTTTGAAGCATACTTTTACTTTTAATGATTGGAGACAAGAAAAGGACCAGGGGAACAGATACACACTGGCCTGAGAATGGAATTATTATTGTGATCTGTCCAGATGTTGAATGGACAGGAAGACAAAACAAACAAAAACCCAAAGAGAAGTGCAAGTGGGAAACACCAGATAAATGGACCCACCAAGGAGGCACTGCCAGCAGGACCACGCATGCGTGATGAAGCCCAGCTGCTGCTCCACACAAGTCGGGGCTGGTGTGTGATCCAGCAGCTCCTGCTCTTGCTCACACAACCTGCTCCTTCGTAGTAAATACCTCAACTTAGGGATAAATAAGGGTTGTTATTGAAAGAAAGTTATTTGAAACAGATCTTTGGCTTTCACCTCAACCAGCTTGAGGAAAGCACTAGGCTCATTCCATGTGGGGCTAATTTCCTCTGAGTCACCTTGAACACCAGGCTTCCGGAAGGGAGCAGGGAGCAATAGCCACCAACCAACAGTTAAGACTGGTTAGCTGTTGGTTCCTAGCAGAATCTAAACTCCAATCCCATCACTTTTCTTACCTGTTGCAGGCAGTGCCCTGGTGGGGAGGCAGGATGGTGCAGGGGCAGGAATCCCTTGGGGTGTTTACAGTGACAGACAGCAATGGTTGCATTGCTACCACAGCTGCATGTCTTTGAGCAGGGAAGCCACTTTTCAAAGCTATGGTTTCCACTGAATGGGTGTGGATATTATTTGCCTGGCAGGGATTGTTATAAGGAACAAACACGGTGACATCGCAGGAGAAAATAGGAAAATGGGCAGGGTCGGGCACAGTGCCTAATAAACACAGAATAATATGTGTAAGAATAACGAGTGGAGTGTGCCTAGCTTCCTTCTTCTGAATGTGTAGATGAATTTTAAGTCCTTGTCCAAGCTCATTCCTCTTTGAGCAGGACACAAGTAAGATGAATCACAGATAATCAGCCACCAGGGATATTTTCTCATCCTTTGAACACTTGCTGTGTCCCACCAAGGGCTCAGCAAGGTCCAGGCTTAAGAATATAGTGACCTTTTGTCCAGTGTTCTGAAGTAACTTTCTGAACTCATGGCCCATATGTCTTTGACCTCTTTTTTGGGAGGACAGTCATGCTTTCCATAAGAGACATCTGGGTACCTAAATTAGGCACTCACTAAAGGTTGGTTCATTAGTTGATTTTGATTAAACAAAGTATTTGGTTCTGTGATGGTTAATTTTGTGTGTTAACTTGACTGGGTCACAAGATAACTAGATGTTTGGTCAAACATTATTCTTAGTGTTTCTGTGAGGTCTTTAGAGAAGACAAAAACATTTGATACAGTAGACTGTGTTAAGTAGATCATTTTCCTCAATGTGGGTGGGCCTTGTCCAATCAGTTGAAGACCTGAATAGAACAAAAAGTTGACTCTCCCTCAAGAAAAGAGAGTCTACTTTCTACTTGATGTCTTCAGACTAGGGCATCAGCTTTTCCCTGCCTTTGGACTCAGACTGAACAGGCTCTTCCTGAGTCTCAAGTCAGCCAGTCTTAGGACTGAGTCACTATCCCCACTCCTGGGGATAGTGGAATTTGTCAGCTTCCATAATTATATGTGCCAGATCTCTAAATACATACATTCTATCCCAGAAGAAGTTACTGTGCATACCTCTCATTTTTCAATGGCCTAGAGAATTCCTATTATATTTCTCACTACATTACGAGTGTTCCTTTTCTAAAGATGGCATCTTGCTATGTAGCCTAAGCTGGCCTCAAACTCACGATCTTCCTGCTTTAGCTTTCAAGAAACTGGAATTACAGGTCACCATGTGCCACCATACCTAGCTATCATCACATTACATTGAAGTTATACTAATAGACAGACTCGATTCTTATGGAGAAATACGAACTCCTAAGGCATGATACTGATTTTAGATTGGACAGTTCAGAAGCATGTGGCTTCTGAAAACGCATACATGTTCTTCTTTTGTAGTTAGTCAAAAATAATTACTGAGTACCAACTATGTGCCAGACTCCAGAGTCGCAGTGTGTCTCACAGGTGATTATAACCCAGTTGACTCTGTAGCTCCCTGGAGGGACCATGCCACAAATGATGCTATTTTGTCCCAAGTCTACTAAAGTTTGGCCAAAGGGCTCCACACAGAGTTCACTGCTGGTCATGATTCGTGCTGTCAGTCTTACAACCCAGTGCTTATTATGTGGGGATTTTAATTAGGATATCTCGGAGAGGGAGCTTGCAGGAAGATGGAGAGAAGAGGTTGTCTAGGACAGCAGAGATGCCCGGATCACACACTCATCAAGGGGGTATGATTTAACCTGCAGTCTTTCTGATAACTCTCACGTGCCTGGCAACCTTCTTTCTATACTTGAGGCTGTCATAGGAGGGGCTGTACAATCTGTAACCAGCACAATTCCTGGCCATATGCAGCCTCTCCCTTATCCCAATTTTACCTCTGAACAATGACTTCATATTCATAAGGCAAATAAGAAGATTTCTGTGGGTGGTAAATCAAGAGAAAACATGTTTCCTGGATGGAAGTAAGAAAAACAGCCTGGAAGCAGCCTGGTTACCTCTTCATCTCTGCTTCTGCCCCTTTCTCCTTACAGGAGCAGAAAAATGCTACAAACTTATTTTTGCATCTAAAGGAACATTGGCCCTGACATGTTGAGGCTGATACTCTTGGTGTGGTTTCTCCTGATCTCTATTTGTTTGAGTCCTGGAGTTACCACAGCCAGGTATGGTTTTTCTGGAGCTGTGTCTGGAATCTTGCTCTTTGTCTGGTAGACACTTGGGAGACTTTAGGCTTTCATAAAGGTTTGGCGCTGAAAGTCCATTATCTTCCTCTGTTGAATTTACTGCAGAACAAATGGCATGGTATTGTCACTTGAACTACCATACTTTTGTCTATTTTTTGTTTTGAGACAGGGTCTTGCTATGTAGCTTAGACTCCTCAAACTTGCGATCCTCCTACTTCAGCTTCCTGAGTGCTGGGATTACAGGAGTGAACCACTACACCCTGCTGAACTCCCATATCACTTTCTGTAGAATATATAAATCAGCTAAGTCTATGCTTATCTACAGTGTTAAGTAAAACATACAGATTTGACTTGCTAATCTTATAATATTCTGCTTCATAATTATATATATATATAACTACATATAATTATAATATTCTCTCAACTGAATTTATGCATTCAGTCATTGAGGATTTTAAACATATGTTGTGCTGGTACATATCTGTAATCCCAACACTCAAGAGGCTGAGACAGGAGGATCTTGAGTTCAAGGTCAGCCTAGGCTATGTAGCAAGATCTTGTCTTAAAAAAACAAAAACAAGCCAGGCACTGGTGGCTCATTCCTATAATCCTAGCTACTCAGGAGACAGAGATCAGGAAGATTGTGGTTTGAAGCCAGCCAGGGCAAATAGTTCAAGAGACCCTATCTCAAAAAGTCCTTCACAAAAATAGGGCAGGTGGAGTGGCTCAAGGTGAAGGCCGAGTTCAAGCTCCAGTATTGTAAAAACAAAAACAAAACAAAAGTATGTTGACTGGAAAATATTTTTATGAAGAACACTATAGCTGATGGGATTTCAATGGACTGTGAGCTAGATAATAGTGTATCAAGTAAAGTTTCCTAATTTTGATAGTAATATTAAACATAGATGTAACAAATTGTCCTGTTCATAGGAGCTGTACACATCAGTCAACTAGGACACTTACTCTCAAACAGCTCAGGCGCAAAATCCATAATATATCCATGGAGAGGGAGAAAAAAGAATGAGAAAGCACACAGAACCATGTGTAATTAATTGGTGAATTTTGATGAAAGGTAAAGAAAAGTTCTTGTGCTATTTTTAGAACTTATCTTTTAGTTGGAAATTACCCCACAGTAAAAACTGTGCAAGGTGTTGTGTACAAGGGGTGTGTGCACAGCATGACCTACTCAAACAAGAGGAGATCAACTGTGGCCTTGCTGTTTTCCCCCTGCCACATGCTATTGTCCTTATCTGGTGTCATGTCTTAAGGGCAGGAAGGCCAGCACGTCTTCCAGGAGCTACCCTGGGCTTTAGACAATCTGTCTTGAAGTCAGTCTTCATCTTACACCTGTGTGGGGAGGTCTGCATCTGCTGAGACCACAGCTACCATTTATCCACCGGGGTGCCTTTGGAGATGAGCTTAGGGTTCCCCCTGTGCTGTGCTGGCCCAGAGCCCTGCGAAGGAAGCTAACATGTAAGCAGTATGGGCTGTGGACAGGCGATTGTATCCTTGGAGGGGGGGAGTGTGCAAGGCTCAATGGTGCTGGGATAGTTTTTACCTTGGTGGAGAGATGGGTTCAGTCAGGAGATAAGGAACAGAGTGACAGAGTGCAGGCAGAAGCCTTGTCTGGTTCTGAGTGGTGGGTGTAGGATGAACTTGGCACATGTGACATTCAAGAGCAGAGAGTTCTTATGGAGGGAACAGGGGCTCCTGGGAGATGGTCTTTGATAAGGTTGTTTGTCTGTTTGTTAGCTAAGGCGCTGGCAGTTACTTGATAATAAGCAGTGGATTGATGGTTTTGCAGTGCTTGGCATATTGCAGTAATGACTGCAAGGCTTAACCACTCCCTGTATCATGACCTTGGCAATATTATATGGCAGCTCAGCCCCTTTTCTCCCCCTTGAATCTGAACTGACCCTCACCCTCCATTCCAGCCTGCTGAAGGATGAGAGACCCTAATGGCAGAGAGGTGCTGTCCACATTGAGGTCTGCTGACCCCAGGCTGTCTGAAAACACTTGTTAGTCCAGCAGGGATTCAAAAAAAATGCCTAAAGGATGAGAGGAAAACATGATAGTCGTTTTTAAACCACCACAGTAGGCTGAATTATGCACATCACATCTCAAAAACATTCACTTCCTAGGTAGGCATCAGTGCCTCAGGCCTGTAATCCCTAGCTACTCAGGAGGCAGAGATCAGGAGGATCTCGGTTAAAGGTCAGCTGGACCATAGTTCATGAGACCCTATCTCAAAAATACTCAACATATAAAAGGGTTGGAGGAGCAGCTCAAGTGGTAGAGCATCTGCCTAGCAAATGTGAGGTCCTCAGTTCAAACACTGGTACCACCAAAATAATAATAATAATAAACTTCTTAATCCCTAGAACTTGTGACTGTACTACTTTGTACAGTGAAAGGGACTTTGTAAATTGACTAAGGATAGTGAAATGGACCAAATATCCTGAGTTATCCAGGTGGGCCCAGTGTAATCTCAAGTTTCCTGGTAAGAACGACTCAGAAAAGTCAGACAGCAGAAAGAGGGGTTGGAGTGATGCTCCCGGTGAATGCTAGAGCCTCTAAAATCTGTAAGAAGAGACGGATGGATTTTCCCCTGCAGCCTCCAGAGGGAGCCAGCCTGCAGAGGCCTCGATTTCAGTCCCCGTGGCTCACTTTTGACTTACATTTACAGAACTATGAGAGAATAAATCTGTGGCATTTTAAGTCAATAAATTCGTGGTTATTTGTTAAACAGCCACAGAAAATGTATATAGCCACTAAGCTTTGGGATGGCCTATTACGCAGCCAAAGCTAACTGATACACATGTATTCTTGGAGCCTTCTGGAAACTTTAGGACAAGAAAGAGAGAAAAAGGGATAGTGCTAATATGGATGGAAAGGGGGTGTCTTTAGAGGCACGAAAAAGTAATGTTTTACCAGACATTTTGATGAAAATGTTTTGTCAGACACACATTTGTTTTTGAAGGTGTGCCTGCATAATCATCTTAGAGATACTTACTTGTGAATTTGTTAATTAATAAGGATTTATGTACTGATTTCTATAAGTGAAAATCAAATATGAATGAAACTTTCTCTACGTGTAAGTGTCCCTAAAGGCCATGGGTTAAAGGTATAGTCCCCAGCATGGCACTATTGGGAAGTCTTTGGGAGGTGGGGCGTAGCATGAGGTCCTAGGTCATTGGGGGTGTGCCTTTAAGGGGATATTGGGGCCCTGGCTCTTCCCTCTCTTTCTCTTTGCTTCATGTGAGGTGAGCATCTTTGCTTCATATACACTCCGACATGATGTTTAGCCTCACCACAGACTCAAAGTATTGAGGCCAATTGATTTTGGATGGAAACCTCTAAAACTGTAAGCCAAAACAATCCTTTCATCCTTTTTAGTTGATTGTTTGATGGACACCAGGTCATCCAGTGGGGCTGGGAAGGAGGAGAGAAGAGATGTGGCTGGAAGGATGGCTGAGGACTGGGGCTGGGGGTGGTTAGAAGCTGACATGTTCCCTGCGTGTTGGACCTGTGGCTGGCTCCTAGTAAGGGCTCCACGAACTTCAGCAAGTCCTGCAGCCAGACCACAGGATCCATGTTTTAGGGAATTCCTGGTGCTGTAGAGACCTGGGCTGATTGGAAGTAGGCACAGGGAGGCAGGGAATCTTCCTGAAGGAAGACCGTAGTGAAAGGGAGCAAGGGAAGCTTTGAAGGAAATGTGGAGTTAGAATTGGACTAATGTCTGAGCTGACTGGCATGTGACAGGGAGAACACAGTTGGAGAGGGACAGCAGAGGCAGGAGGCACTGGTCAATGCAGGTGGCATAACTGGTGCCTCACACACCTGCCCAAGACTTTCTTCATTTTTGCAGGAAAGGGAAGGTGCCTGGTCTGAGAGGGGAGCAGGGAGGGTGTCTGGGTGGTTGATTGAACAAGCTGCTAGTGGTCTAGGCTATGATTAGGCTGATGTCTTGGGTTCAGAAATCTCAGAGCATGACTTGATCCCACCTTCCTTTAGGGGATCAGAAGGGCAGGGACTTAGGGGGTGGGGTCACAGTGATTTGCAGAGCAGCTCTGCCGTAGCAGTTGGTAACTAGCAAAGAACAAGGACTTTGTACTGAATCCAAAAGCATGGAGTTGGAAACACATTGGTGATGCCAGTTAGTGGCTGAGTGGCAGGAAGATCCATCATCCCACCTGCACATTCTGGTGCTGGTGGCACCGGCGTAGGGAGAACAGATGGGTATATGCACATTTTTTTAAACAGTGCTTTGGCCCTTCCTTACTCTCCTACAGGTAACTGTGAGCAAGCACAGGTGGCTACTCCCATGGAGCTGGTCTCTGGCTTAAGTAAACCCAAGGCTTGTTGACCAGGCTCAGGTGGTCAATGCACCTCCATGGATTTGAGAAGTCTTTTCTATCTCCTCATCGATGCTGAATTCCCAAGCCATCAAAAATCCAGAGAGCATAAATTCCATATCTGCTGGGCCAAATAGGCCTTCCTGTTTTTAAGTTCAGGGGCTTTCTTTAAAAACATAAACAAATGGAGGTTGTTTGGAACCTCAAGTAAATATTCCCTGAGTGCATTTTGCATGAAACATGAATAACGAACGGGCTGCGTTTCCTTCAAAATACACACATTTCAGAGGAAAGGGGCTTAGAAAAGCACATCCTGGACTGTTGCTGAGTGGAAAAATATCTGGAAAAATGACTGGACCTTATTTTCATCATTTATTATTTTTAGTGGTTAATTATATCGCCTAAATGCCATTTCTGAGGCCAGCATTCCTGCCATGTCCATTGTTGGAAAAACACTCTCTCTGTCTTCGTTCTCCGAGGAATTTATGTTTGCCGTTGGCAAAGTTGCTGTTAGTCCTGGGATCCAGCCTATTAGAGTGGGGCAGAGGAGGGGAAGAGCCACCTCTGAATTGAAAGATGAAGAAAGGAAGATTGAGCAGGGAGTAGGGTCAACATCCAGCCCCCAAAGTCACCATGGTTTCTTTCTGTGCTTCACCTGATTTGAACAAAAGAGAAACCCTTAAAACACATAGGAGTAGAAGAGTTTGCATTAGGCTTTGCTTGTTTCTGCAGGCAAGAAGAACTGGCATAAGGTAGTTGAAGCAAAAGTGTAATATATCAGGGAGAAGCTGGGTTCTCCAGAAATTTGAGGAAAAGGTGGATGGGCTGTTTAGATGCCTCTTGTCTAGGCAGCCACAATGGCCAGGAGGTGGCCACAACTCCCGAGCCAGACTCCCAGATGATGCTGGGTTCCAGTGTGCAATGGCCCATCCCCAGTGCCTTCTATGTTGTCAGCCTTAAACAATGAGGTGTGTTCCCCAAATATTTCTTACCAAACTCTTACTGGTATATAGTATTCACAATTTTATTTATACACTTCTAGAGTACATGCCCCCCTCCCTCCCTTCTGTCTTTGGAAGAATATATATTGTTTTGAATAACAACAGCTAATCCAAAAACAGCTAATAATTTCCTATCTACCTGTCACTAGTCCAAGGAGGTTCTATGTATTATCTCATTTAATCTGCACAAAATGCCATGAGGTGCTGATATTGTGTTACCTTATTATCACCATTTCACAACAAGGAAACTGAAGCACAAAGGACTCCATCAAGGGTTGAGAACTTGGCCCCAGGCAACCTGGTTCTGTGGCCTGCTTTCTACTTGCCCCTACATGAGTTTCTTGAATCTGGGGTCACAGTGGAGGCCACCTTGCCAGAGCACCCTCTAGCACAGAGCTCCAGGCAGCAAAGGGCTGCAAGTGATGGTTGAATTACATGGTTTGCTGGGATGCTCTGGGGAGTTCCTGGCCTGGGAGGGGAGAGGACGGGGTTTGGAGAGCTCCAAGCTAATTAAAAACAAGACACTAGTGTGTTGTCCCAGCAGCCACACAAGCAGGATAGATGACCTTTCCTATCAAGTCTTTAGGTGCTATATCTTTGGGGGCCAGCTTAGCCTGGGCCTGGAATATAACTTCTCATCTACCAGGGCAGGGCCATTGCCTTGCACAAGGCAGGGGACCTGCAGGCTCTGAGGTTGTGCAAGCAGGAAATCAGTCTCAATGGTGGCCACCATGTTTATTAGTCCATACAGTGTGATTGGGTAAGCAGCTCATTTCAACATTTCATGGAGACCAGAGACAAGAAAACACTGAGCAACTCACAGGCTTGCTTGGGGCTGGGGTTACTGATATTTGCTACGAGGCAGAATGCATTTGGATGTCTATGCAGGGCTCAGAATGGACTGAAGTTTGGTTCTGAAGGGAGGGGGTCAGACAAGGGCCACCTGATACCTAAACAGGCATCTTGTTCTTCTGCAGAAGAGGCCTGTTTAGGTATCAGGTGGCCCTGTCTCAATTTAAAGTGACTGGAACTGTCCTTCCTCTGTGGTAGGGCAGGGGAAAGCAAGGGGGGAGAGGAGGAAGGAAGCTAACCTCCTCCTTCCTGTCCTGTTCCCATACTCTTAAACACTTCTCTCTACCTGCTTATTCTAAAAAGGGTTCTGAGGTGCCTTAGAGGCCTATACATGTATTCTTTTGGTTAGAAGGCACCTCAGCTTTAGGTATGACAGACTGTTTTATTTTGCATGCAAAAGTATCTCACATCACACCTTGCAGGATCTAGGGGAAGCCCATCATTGTCATGCTGTCCTTGAAGCTCAGTCCGAGGCAGAACTGTCAATAGTTTCCTTAGATCTGATACTTTGTGTGGGTGGTACTGAGACTTGACAGTTTGGTACTGTCCCTAGCAACAATTGCTGTTGTTTCCTTGACTTCCAGCTTCTAGGGGCTGCTTCCATTTCTGTGTCTGTGGCCCCAGCTCCATGTTCAAAACCAGCAAGAAAGCACATCTCTGAGCTGCTTCCGTTACTAAGTCTTCTTTAACTCTTATGTCCCACTCTTCCAATGTTAAGGACCCTTGTAATTATGTGGTCCTCACAATCTCCCTATTTTAGGGTCAATTATTTAGCAAACTTAATTCCAACCACCACTCTAACCTCTAACTCCCTCACCATTTAATCTAACATATTTCCAGGTTCTGAAATTAAGATATAGATCTCTTTGGGGGCGGGGACAATATTCTGTCTATCACAAGCTCTTAGAAAAATGTTCGTAATGTGCCTTGACGGGTATGAAATGTGTATTCAGCTTTGAATGATGCCTCCCTCCCCCAAATAAACCACAGCTCTCTTTGTCTGAGGCTCTCATTTTGCAATGTGACACTGCTGCCCTTTTAGGAGATAAGATGTTCTCTCCACCTCTGAATCTGAGCTGGATTTGTGACTGTCTTTGATTAATAGAAGGTGGCAGAAGTCTGTGCCTTGACTGCTTTACAACTGAGCCCTCCCTCTCTTGGAAACTGAGAACTCCATATAGTGAAGAAACCTGGGCAAGCCTGCCACAGTCCTCACATGAAGGGGAACTGAGGAGCTCAAGCCAACAGTCAGTATCACCTGACGGTCCTGTAAGTGGGGCCATCTTAGACCCTCCTGCCCAATCTGGATATCAGTGATATAGCTGCATGTAAAAGCCCACGAGACACCAGCTCAGATTGCTGACTCCCTCAGATTGCTAACCCACAGAACAGTTGTGAGAAACAGCTGTTTATGACAACAGCCCCACTCCCTTAACTGTGGTTTTGCATTCCATGGTTTCAGTTACCTGTGGTCAACTCTCAAATATTAAGTGGAAAATTCCAGAAATAATTCATAAGTTTTAAATAGCTTTTGTTGCAAACATATGGTTATACTTGTTCTGTTTTAGAATTAGTTATTATTGTTAATCCTATAGTGTGCCTAATTTCTAAATTAAACTTTAGCATAGGTATGTGTGTACAGGAAATAAGCGTAGTGTATATAGTTCTAGACTATACACTAGAGGTGGCAGAGGTCTGTACCTTGATCATTTGAAACCTGAGACCTCCCTCTCTGGAACCTGAGAACTCCATATAGTGAAGAAACCTGGGCAAGCCTGGCACAATCCTCACATGAATGGGGTGATATATAGACTAGAGGTCTTGAAACATGTCTCCTGTGGATAAGGGGGCCACTGAACTAAGTTTTGGGGTCTTTTGTTTCATAGAATTAGGTCATTGAAGTAGCAAAGCTTATAAAAGGGACTGACTTTTGAAGGAAATTTAAGCACTTCATCTGAAAATACCCAAACATTAAATGAAGAGGACATGAAAGTCTGTTTGGATGCACACAAACTTTACAGAAAATGAAAGTAGAATAATAATTTGTGAGTTAAAGATTAAGAAGGAAAATGAGGTTTTCAAATTTTGTATTTTCTAACAAATTATGTGTTATCTGAAGAAAGTATAATCAGACTTTTTTTTTTCTCCTTTTGACTTAGTAGCAGCTGTTTTTGGAGTCCTTCCCCCATTCCAGGTCCCCTTTCAGAGTGGTTGCCCCCATCTGCCAGCTGCTATGAATGGGGGCTGCTAATGGCTCAGTCATCCTCCCAGAGAATTGCCCTCAATCCATGCCTCCCTCTAGGTGGAACACCAGCATAGGGCAATCTGTGCTTCTGATTCCTGTGGGTTCAGCTATAGTTGTAGGGAACTTTCTGGTTCTCCACTCTATCCCCTTGTCATTCCTGCTTCTTGGCAGCCTCTCCTCTGTCAATCTCCTGCCTGAGAAGCCCCATCTCAGGCTCCACCTCCAGGGAATGGTCCAGAAAGTCACATGAGTGGCAATTGACTTGGTTAATGCATGCTTGCATTTCCAAAATAGAGTCTTCTTGGTGGGCTTATTGTTTTTCACTCCTGAGTCATGTTTGCTACTATGTCGCTTAAGATATTTCTATCAATAATCATAAGAAAGATCTCTTCATTGTTTTCTTTTTTCTTTTCTCAGGATTGTGTATCTTATGCAATAAATAAAAATAACTGCGGAGTCTTTTCTGACATAAAATTTTATTTGATTGGTGGTCGGGACTGAGCCTAGTGCCTCAAATATACACTCTACTACTGAGCTATACTCCCAGACATACTGATTTCAAACTTAAAGATGGCATTGGAGTTACCTGTTACTTGATTTTGAAAATTTTAATCAGTCCTCATAGAAATGGTAATTTGTTTATTTCACTATTTGGTTTCTTTTGAGATCGGCAGTATTTTTTGTTTTGAAGTGAAGGAAAAATACACTGTGTACATTTCTAGAGTATCATCATAAAGCATTGAGTTCAACAAATACTATTGGAAAATTAATTTATTTTTTCTGTTCCTATTGTTGGGTCTTTATTCTCATTTTTTATTTTTGTGTTTCTCTTTTATACCTTGCTATGTAAATAATTTTATTGCTTTTTTGTATCCAAAAATATAAAAAATAAAAAAACTCAATTATTTCACCCTGAGATGAAAACATTAAAAATTTGTGTTCTTTTCTTCCTTCATAATCTGTTTATGAATATATATACATATATATTCACACACATACATACTCTAACGCTAATGTTAAACAATCCTTGAATTCCTGGAATTTAAGAATTTTACATGATCTTTTATGTTCTTCTTCTTTTTTTTTTTGGTTGTGCTGGGGTTTGAACTCAGGGCTTCACACTTGCTAGGCAGGTGCTCTACCACTTGAACCATTTCACCAGCCCTTTTATGTTCTTATGTGTGTTGAATAACCTCAGTTGGCCAGTGTTGTGCTTGGGATATTTTGTATCTCTGCTCATGAGCAGTTGGTTTGTGATGTGCTTTTCTTTTATTGGACTTGCATGATTTCTATTTCAAAGCTTTTCAAGGTTTTTCTGTTACCTGGACTGTGCAGTGCAGTAGCCACCAGCCATGTGTGGTGATTGAGCGCTTCAAGAGTACCTAACATTGACAGGCACAAGACCCTGGGTTTGCGCCCCACCATTCCCACAAAAAAAAAAAAAAAAAAAGAATAGCTAACAAGTATTGAGACAGTGTAAGTGTGTGAAACACACTGGATTTTAAATACTTAGCACAAAACACAAGAATATAAAATAGCTTAACAATTTATATGTGATAATATCTTGAGTATACTGGATACAATAAAATTTATTAGTATAATTTAAAATACATACATAACAACTAGAGAAAACTTTTCAGTTAAAGTTAGGCATTTATTTAAATAACTCCACTAGAGCCAGAAAAGAAATGGAAAGAAGTAAAGGTGTAAAGTAGATAGTGGAAGAAAGTCTTTGAGCTTTTCAGTCTGTGGGAGCCCTTGGGCACATTTTCCTGTTCCCTCCATGAACTGGCTCACGTTAGTGCATGTGGTTGTAGTTTAAGTCTTTTCATGGTTCTTAAGAAGAATAAGATGGTGGGAGGTGACTCCACCCTGACAGGAAGCCCTTACCATGGCCTAGTCCTCAACTCTCCAAGCAGCATTTAGAGAGTCCTAGGTCACTAATTAGAAGGAAAACAGAAGGAACCAATGCAATGCACAGCATACAGTTCAGCTCTCTCTTGAGGTATCTGCTCATCGTGTGCACTGCTTGGATTCTACAGGGCTCTCATGGTGTGAAAGGAGAGGCCGGGGATTTTACAACCATATTAAGCCAATTAGTTATCTCATTCTGAGAGAAGAACGAGCACAGTGTGGTGAAAGCAAACAAAAGATTGTTCCTGTAGGTTCTAGAACAAACAGATCATTTTAGTAGGCATTTATGGATAGCCATTACTTTCTTGCTAGATAATCAAATAGAAAAGTGTTTTCCAGTTATCCCGACAGCATGAATTCCAAACTGATAATATCCTTTCAGTATGAATGTCATCACTCCAGTTTTCATGGAATGTCCTAAGCCAATAAATAAATAAATAAACAGAAAGAAAAGATAAAATGAGAACTCAGTTCCTGGGGTGGGTGCAACTTTGATGTTTTTGTACTTTTTGTGAGATGTCAGCTGTCATGATCATCATCTCCTACAAGCTTAACAACCTTTGTAACACAAAGCTTATTATTCCTTCACTATACAATTACAAGCACCAGGAATCAGTCCCTGGCTCTCCCAGGTCACAGGATAGAAATGGGAGTCTTGAAACAACTACTAGGGCACAAAGTACACCATGAAGAAAGCTGGAATCTGAACTATTACCTCAGGGTTGTGTCTCAAGTGTGGATGTGTATTTGGTCAGTTTAGCAAGTTGATCTCTAATAGCCAGAAAATGGGGGTGATTTGTAGAACTATGTCAACAAACACTGAATGTCCCCTGTCCAAAACTCTTTGCATAGGAGAATGGGAAAGTGCTGAAATCACACCCCTACACACAAGTTTATGCTTTTGAATCAAGATCCTAAAGGTCCCCCTGCGAACCTCAGATGTTGCCTAGAAGCTACAACCCACCCACCAATGACCACCTCTTAACACGTGAGCTTGAATCAGCTCATAAATGAGCACAGGAATGGGTCTCAGGACAGAGTAGGTGCTTTGGTTAGGGTTAGAGACCAGAAGAATCTGTTGTGGGTGCTCAGCCCTGGAAGCCTGAGGGAGCAAGGATGCCCTACTGCCTGTACCTGCCTAGGGAGTGAAAGTTCCTGTCCAAGCACAGCCTCTGTGAGGCAGGAGCCAGTACTGTGCTTACTCTGTGCTGGCACAGAGAAAGACAATGTGGATCAAAGAAAGGGAGGGGTTTCAGTGAGGGAAGGCACATGGGCTGAGTGCCCTGGAAAAACCTTTCCAAAGAGCAGGCTTTTTGGAGGGTGAGAAGCAGCCCCATCTGTGAAAATGGTGAGGGGAATCTTCTGACAGCCAGTGCAAAGCCCAGGTCCTAGTGACCTCAGTGGATTCATCAAGGGGGAAGAGAAGGTAGAGGGAGAGGAGACTGTGGAGGGCAGCAGCCCTCCACATGTGGTCTTAGAGGCCTAGATTCTATCATAAATTCAAGTGGAAGGACACATGGGAAGGCATTAAGTGGAGGAACAGTATGATCTAATTTATGTTTGTGAAAGATCACCTTGGATAATAGAGAGACAGAGGCATCTACTTTAAGAGGGAAGATGGAAATAGAAAGCTGGGAGAGACTGACGTAGTCGTGGGAGTGGAGGAGAGGACTGAGGATGTTCAGGTGTAGGCTGGAAGTCTGAGATGCTTAAATTGGCTGTTTCCATTTCTGGTGAGGGGAATATCTGGTTTTCAGGTAGCCACAGCAATAGGGAGAAAGCTCAGATATGAGATCTGCAAGTATCTCCAAGGGCAGATAAAAGAAAGGAATTTGTTTTGAATGGAAGGAGTAAGCAAGACTGGAAAGAACCAGTATGGGGAACTAGGGTGAACAGGTAACTCAAGAGGACAGTTGAGCAGGAAAGTGCCTCAATTCTCCTCTCTCCTCCCCTTCCCATACCTCCTCTTTCCTCTGGAGGGCCAGTGGAGGGGCTGTGCCTGTTGTGATACTTGCTCAGGCTGAAGGTAGGTTTGTCAAAGGAGAGAAGCTTAACTAATGTTGGTTAATTCAAATCAGGAGGTATTTTGTCTACATTGGGCAGTGAGACAAGCAGTTCAGCTAGTAATTTGTGAGATAAAGAAAGGGAACTTGGCAAGTCTGCATCTGAACTTGTCATAAACATGGGGAAGGGGTTGTTAGGCAGTAAGCTACTTCCAGGAACAAAATGATCGGGTATATCTTAATGGTAGCTGTTTTCCAGGAGTTCAGGCTTAGATTAAGCATGGTGGTGTCCCTCTCTGATGTAAGGGTGTCATCTTTGTACTTTGCCATTCCTATTTATGCATAGTTTTAAAAAAATTAAAACCAAGACTCATACAGAGAATGAATGCCAAATATCTTGTCCAGCTCATTCATAAGGCACTTGGTAAAATGGAAAAGCTGATTTAAAAAGAAGTAGAGAAACTGAGTTTCAGCCTCCCAGCCAAAAGAAAATCTTGAAATAATTTGCTGACACAGATACCACTGGTTGGTTAATATGCAGGACAGTAAAACTATAATATTTGTGATTATTTTCCTACAGGACAGAACTTATACACATCTCTGCTAGACAAGTTCTTTAAAACATGCAATGTGAGTGTCCAGCCTCAAATGATAGTAGATGGCAGGTCACACACAGGTGCAGTCCATAGATAACTAATTGAACCTTGAGTGGACTTGTTAAATGTTGCCCAGTATGATATTAAAAGGTCACAGTGACCATTTTTGGATTTATTTCCATATTTTAAGTGCTTTTTTGTAACATCCCCCCCACACATTTATAAAAAGTCTATTTATTAGCTGACCTTTTCAAAGCGTATCTGAACCATAGCCTTATTCCAGACAGTATTACAATCAACAAGAACAGAATTTAGGGGCCAGGCTTTTTATATCCTTTGGCAGAAGACGGGTGGTAATCTTACTTTGTTGTTTGGCATCCCTAGATTTTCCACAAAAACCATTTTGGGAAACTTTAAAGTATTAAGGGTGGAGGAAGAATCTGTTTCTATTAACATCACCCCACAGAGCAAAAACAGTTTAGTAAGTTTCAAAACAAAAATATTTTTCTGAGGGTTGAACAATACATGCTATCAGTGGCCTGATGAGTTAAGGCTCCACTGCCGAGTGTGGCCAAATGGCACCTTTATTAGTTCTCCCATGACCCAGAGCCCTTGTTTGCACACCCAGATGGGGCCATACTTCCTAAAACCATCAAAACCCTCTTTAATTAGTCTGTTAATAGAATCCTGAGTTACTTCTTGCTTCCAGTTTTTGCTTCCAATCTCTGTCACTTCAGTTGAACATCACGTACATAGCTGGAGAAATCCAATGATTTTGTTAACAAAAATAAGCTGACTTATCAGGTTTTAACAATCAGATTGAAAAACAGGAATCATTTAGTAATCTTTCCAGCTCCAATGTGAACAATATTATGATGTTTGTTCTTGGCAAACCCTTCATTGCATTGGTGTAAACAATTTAATTGCCCACTTTGTTTAAGGAGAAGGTGTTTTTGGAATTGATATGAGACAATCATGTTCCTTGAGTAGCTGAGCTCAGCATTTCAGTCTGCATGGAGGGTGCATACAAAGGGCCATACCACCAAAGGAGGACAGTGAGGCAATGGAGAGTAGAGAGTGTATGCTCTGCCCAGGAAAGGGGATGAGGCAAGGAGGCAGGGGAGGGAGGAGGATGAGACTATTCTGTGTTTCATTTCCTGCTTATTCATCTCTACCAGTGTGCTATGTTTTCCTCATGACACCTATCCCTGTCTGAAATTCAATATATTTTGTGTTTTGTTTGTTTGTTCCTTGTCTGTCTCTCCCCGTCCCCATTCCTATATAAGCTCCATGAGGGTAGACCCTTTTCATCATTTTATTAATCTTTTTAGGACCTTGCATGATACATTGTAGACACTCAGAAACTATTTGCTGAATAATAGTAATAAAAATAATGGATGAGTGCTATCATTTGGATCTGGAATGTCTGCAAATGTCCATGTGTTAAAGGTGTGTTTCCCAGAGTGATGATATTGGGAGGTGATGGACCCTCTAGGAGGAGGGGCCTAGTGTGAGGTCTTCAGGTCATTGGGGGTGTGCATTTGAAGGGACTTGTGGATTTCCATCTCTTCCTTTTTCTCTCTTTCACTTTCAGGCCACAAGGTGAATGGTTTGTTTGACCTCATCGTGAGCTCCCACCATGATGTGCAGCCTCACTACAGACCCAAAGCAAAGGGGCCACTTGGCCATGAACAGGAACCTCCAAATCTGTGAGCCAAAAAAATAAAAAAACTCCTTTCTTTTTATAAGTTGATTATCTCTGGGAATTGTTCTAATGATGAAAACTGACTAACACAGTAAGTGAAGCTAAGTTATCAGGAGCAGGAACACAGAACCAGAAGCAACAATGAAAGCATAGTTCTTTGGGATGGGCAGAAATCTTCGGGAGGTTGTACATCTTGGGGCTTGAGCTGATATCTGGTCTATACATTAAACAAGTTGCCTTTATTGACAAGGAAAATCACTCATAATCTGCAATCAGCACCCCACAATTCTCTCCATATGTGGACAGAGGCTCAGTCCTGTCTTCTGCAATTCATAGCTATGGCTAGGAGCCCACCCCTCACCCCTCCATCTCCTAACCTGGACAGCTGGGAGCTCCCTGAAGTTTCATAACATTTCCTGCCACTTGGCCTTTGTGCATCTGCTTTTGTTTTTTTTATTTTTGAGGCAGGATCTTGCTATATAATGCAGGTTGGCCTTGAACTCATGACCCTCCTGCCTTTACCTCTTGAGTACTAAAATTAGAGATGTATACCACTACACCCAGCACTTAGCTGAACTTTTGTTCAGCCTCCAAAGCCTGGCTGGGAAGGACTTTTTTTGACCCCTCTCAAGAAGCTGGCACATCCCCTTCATACTGTGTCTACATTTTGTGTCTTTGTCTATTATAACACTTGGAGGTGATCACAATTCCACTACAACTAGTGATGGAAACCCTAGTGCCACTCACAGGGTGCCTGATTTGTGCTGGGTGCTATGTTAAATCTTTGATATTATATCTCATTTAATTCTCAGGACACCCCTGGGAGATAGTTGATTTATTATCACTAGCCAGGTAGAGAAACTAGAGTTCAGGAAAGTTGAATAACTCATCCACGTCAATGACACAGCTCATAAGTAGTATAGCATTTGACCCCAAAGGCCATGCTAGTTAAAACTATGATAACACTACATCACATTTACATCAATCTCAACACCTCTTAGAGAAATTGCCATTAAGAATAATCCCAATCAATTCCAGGGGTTCTTCTCCCATCCATTCTTGTAAAATGTTGGCTCTCTTGAAGTCTCCTCCTGGATTTCTGGAGAATCTCAGAGGGTCCTTCATTTGTGATTATGAGCTTATCATTGCTTCCTGTCAGGCACCTCCTGAATACTACAAGGTGAGCACAAGTAGCTCCTGGACACTTGTGTCTGCAGGCTGGATCCAGGCTGTGGGATCTCTGATCTCCACCAGGTGTCATACTCTCCACTTCCAACCACAGCTCTCTTCTGCCCCTTCCATCTCCAGGAGAGAACCATGGCTCCTTCAGGCACCTGCCCTGTGCTGCACCCTGAGAGGCAAGGTCTCAAACTGCTGTATGAGGCAGCCCACCATGGTCTCCATGTTGTTTGTCCCCTCCAAAGCTCATGGTCAAACTTGTCCCCAATATAATGGTATTGAGAAGTGGCAGAGCCCTTAAGAGGTGATTAAATCATGAACTCCACCCTCCTGAAGGGATTAATGCTGCTCTGTTAGAACTGGGAGATTGGATTAATTCTCAAGGGAGTGAGTTCTTTCTCACTCTAATGAGACTTGATTAGTTAACATGAGAGTAGGTTGTTATGAAGTGACAGTGTCCCTTTGTTTTCTCTCTTTCATACACATTGGTCACTGTTCTGCTTTTCTGTTGAGCTATGATACAGCATGAGGTCTTTGCCAGATGTGACTGCCCAATCTTGGACTTCCAGAACTGGGAGCTAAATAAATTTCTTTCCTTTATAAATTACACAGTCTCAGATGTTCTGTTATAAGAACAAAGAACAGATTAAACCAGAGCCTCTTCCATTTTATCTCCTGTCTGCTAACTTACACTAGACTCAGACAAGGGTCCCTGGGGTTGTTGTCCAGCCCGTTGGTGTTGAGCCTGGTAGACTGAGAGCACATTCCCACTACAATGGTTTAGTCACTGCGCACTCATGAGGCCCAGATGCTCTGTCCAAGGGAAGGAGGACACCACAGTAGTGCAATCAACTGTCTAGACTTACATAACACTAGCTCCGGTATGTGACAGGGGGCACTGCACACACCCTGCACAAGAGGTTTCAGGTTGCACCCTGCCAAAGGGGGCTCTGCAAGTGGCCAAATCCTTCAACCTCCAGCAGGCCACTGGTGACTATATTCACTCCACCCTGTCGCATTTGGCTGTCCCCAATGTAGCTGAGCCTCAGTCCTCCCCTGCCTGGTACCTTGCACAGCACTGTCCTCACCACACATATGTTGAGTGAGAAAGTGAATGGGGCAGACGACTGAATTAAATACCTCATCATTTTTACTAGGTCTACTGTTGAGGTTTATTTTACTTTCAGTGTGCTTGCATTTAAAAAAGATTCTATTCAATTCTGCTCTGAACCTAAACTGCTTTGAAAACTAAAGTCTATAAAAAAATAAAACTAAAGAGATTTGGTGTCGTTTATGAATTAAAAAAAAAACATGCCATTGCTGAGTTTCCTTGCCATTATAACATGGCTTCAGGTTTGCTGTGCCAACAAACACAAACAAGCTAAAATATTAATCTGTTCATCAATAGCCACTCCATCAGGGGCTCACTCCAAGACCTTTTGGGGTTAAGTTCAGGGATTGCACAAACATCATGTGCTCACACAGCTGTCTTTTTTTTTTTGTGATATTGGGGTTTGAAGTGAGGGCACTGTGCTTGCTGGATAGGTGCTCCACCACCTTGAGCCATGCCCCTACTCTTTTCTACTTTAGTTATTCTTCCAACAGAGTCTCACATTTATGCCTGGGCTGGCCTGGACTGCATTCCTCCTACTTATGCTTCCTGTATATCTGGGGTGGCAGGTGTGTGCCACCATGTCGGACCTATTGTCTGAGATGGAAGGGGGCCTCTTGAACTTTTTGCCCAGGCTGTCTTTGAACCTAAAATCTCCTGATCTCCCTCTCTTAGCTAAGATTACAGGCATGAACATCTGCACCAGGTACACAGAAGTCTTTAACCTAAGTGTCATGCATTTTTTCACATTTATTTCCAATTTAATCACAGAGCAATCAGAAAGCACAAGAAAACTGTCCTTGGGAATTGCAGAGCTTTGTGCTGTGGCCTTTGTTAAAATTCTGGGCTGGTGCGAGAAGCAAGAAAGGTGCTTCCAATGCTCCAAGAGCTGTTGTAAAGAAGTTCAGACCTTTCTCTGAGACTCAACCACTCACAGAGACACCCAGGACACTACTCTCATTTTCCTCTAAGTCCCCCCTTTGGAAAGATTCCACTTGAAAATTGACTACAGCATCTTTGAAATCACTCAGCAGACAGAGCTATCATCAGATCAAGCTGTTATAAAGACAGTCAATGTCAAGACCAAGTTTAGCAGCAGCAATCATGTAAATAATAACCATCATAGCAATGCCTGTCATTTGAACAACATCTTATTCCTCACAAATCATCCCACATCCATTTGCATGTTGTGTTGGTTCCTTGTGATTGCTCTGTGATACCTGTGTTGTCTTGCCTTAAGAATCAGGGACCCTCAAATCCTGCAGCCTCCACTCCACTCACCAGCATCCTCTGTGGCCCAGATGTGACAACATCTTGCTAAGACACAGGATATCTGGGTCCTGATGAAATGTTCTCAATATGTGAAAATGAGCTGCTTGGATGGCAGTGTGGACCAATGGGCTTGAAGTCCTCTGACTTCCCATCTTCTATAGAATCCTCTCAGGTCATGCTTACACAATCTAGGTCTCCTCATAGTCCTAGGGTTTGAACTTAAGGCCTTACTCTTGCTAGGTAGGTGCTCTACCACTTAACCTATGTCCCTCTGTCCTCTATGGAAAAATTTGACCTCCTGCTATGTATGTTTCTGTTGCTCTTAGCATTTTGTGACATTTTGTTTTTTTCTCTGTAAAAGCAAAAAGGTTCTATTCAATTTTCTCCAAAGATTGGTTGATGTCTGTGATTCAACACCAAGGATGAAAGAGTGTAAGTACTGCCACCTCTTATTGGTTAAAAGCCTTACCTTTGCCATCCAGGGGATGTAGCTTCCATGGGAGCCAGGGAGAGGTCAGACCTGAGCCATTTGTTCATCACCACTTCTGAACATTGGGGCTGCCTTCTACTGGCTCTTAGGGATATTGTTCCCACAGCATCAATGTATATAAAAGATTTCCTTTCATGCCATAAATAGTTCCCTTTAGTACTAAGCTGAGATAAAAATCCCCCTGTAAGGAAATCTCACTACATGCTTGGAAACATACTTCTTTGTAAATGTTACCAGGGAGAAGAAAGCTCCTACCAAAATTATGTCATTTCCCCAGGAAAGACTGTTTTTATTCTTACTCATGGGCAAGATGGAATAATAGAAATAGGTTAATATTCCCAACTAAAAAAAACAGACAAAATATATAAAATGACAATTTTCAAGAGCATGGATATGAGGCAATGGAAGATGGTAAGCCTGAGAGACAAACCATATATGACCCCCGCAGCTCACTGCTTGCAGAGTTTCCAGTCTGCAGAGAATGATGGACTTTGAGTTGAAAGACAAGATGAGAGCTGAAGAAGACCCAGATGGCTGAAAGGTACAGAACAGAATACCTGAGAGATTTGCCCAGAGAGATCATGTCCAGAGATGTGCAGAGGGTTCCCCTCAAATATGCGGTGAATTACTCTTGAGTTCATGAATGAGAAAAACTGTCAAAAGCTGGGAGGAAACCACTCGAAAGGATTAGAGTGAACAGGCCCTGTGTTTGTCCAGAGCTGGGAATAGTGCCTATTCTAATCAACAAGATTGGAAACTCATTAATTTCATTTGCATAACTTTTTTGGAGAAATGTCTATTCAAGTCATTTGCCAACTTTTTAATTAGCTCATTGTTCAGTTTACACATTCCAGATAGCAATCCTTTATCAGATGCATGGGTTTGCAAATATTTTATCCTACTCTATAGACTGTTTTTCTTTCTTTTGACAGTGTTATTGATGCACAAAAGTTTTTAATTTTGATGTGGTCCAGTTTATCCATTTTTCTTTTATTGCCTGTGTTTTTGTTTTTATTCCCAATAAACCATTACCAAATTCATTGGCATCAAATTTTCCCCTGTTTTCTTCTTAGTGTTTTATAGTTTTTAGTGCTTATATTTAAGTCTTTGATCCATCTTCAGTTAACTTTTGTATATGGTATATGGTAAGGGTTCAACTTCATTCCTTTGCACATAAATATCCAGTTTTCCCAACACTGTTGGGAAAATACTGTCCTTAACTCCATCAAATGGGCTGGGCACACTTGGTGAAAATCATTTGACCATATATGTGAAGGTTTAAACCTCAACTCTTTATTCTATTCCATGGTCTGTATGTTTGTTTTCATGCTATTCCTGCACTGTTTTTTTATTTCTATAGCCTTGTGCTAAGTGTTGAAATCAGGAAGTTCTCCAACTTTGATTCTCTTTTCCAAGATTGTTCTGGCTATTTGGGGTCCTTTGAGATTCATATTAAGTTTTGAATGGAGATTTGTTACTTCTACAATAAAAGTGTCATTGGGATTTTGATTGGAATTGTGTTGAATCTATAGATCACGTTGAGTAGTATTGATAGCAGTGTTAAATCTGTTCATGAACAGTAGATATTTTTCAATCCATAAACAGAAGAGGTTTTCCCATGTATTTATGTTTTAAATTTCTTTCAGAAATGTGTTATAGTTGTCATTGCACAAGTCTTTCACCTTTTTGGTTACATTTACTCCTAAATATGTTTCTTTGATGCTATTGTAAATGGTATATTTTCTTAATTTCCTTTTCATATCATTTATTGTGAATATATAAAATTTTTTAAAAATTAAGGCAGTACTTAGCCTTGTACTTGCTGAGCAAGGGCTATACCACTTGAGCCATGTCTCTAGTCCTTTCTTCTTTTAGTTATTTTTCAGATAGGGTCTTGTCCTTTTAGCCTGGATCAGCCTTGGACCTCAGTCCTCCTACCTATTTCTCTGTGTAGCTGGGATTATAGATGTGAGCCACCACACCCAGTCAATACAACTGATTTTGCATGTTGATTTTATATCCTCCAATTTTACTTGTCATTTTTTTAGTTTTAACAATATGTATGTGTGTGTGTGTGTGAGAGAGAGAGAGAGAGAGAGAGAGAGAGAGAGAGAGAGAGAGAGAGATCTGTAGACTTTTCTACATATAGGATAATGATATCAGTGAACAGGGATCATTTTATTTCTTCCTTGACAGTTCGGATGACTTTTATTTCTTTTTCTTACCTAATTGCTCTGTCTCAGATTTCCCATACTCTGTTGAATAAAAGTGATGAAAGTAGCCTTCTTTGTCTTCTTTCTGATTGTAGGTGGAAAGATTTCAGTCTTTTACCATTGGATATGATGTTAGCTATGAGTTTTCCCTATACAACCTTTATTATGCTAAAGTAGCTTCCTTCTGCTTATAGTTGAGTGTTTTCATTGTGACAGTGTTGAATTTTGTCAAATTAATTTTCTGCCTCAATTGAGATGCTCATGTGGTTTTCCTCTTCATTTCTGTTGATTTTTAAAATATTGAATCATCCATGCATTTCAGGAATAAATCTCATTTAGTCATGATGACTACTCTTTTTAATATGTTGTTGAATTTGGTTTACTAGTATTTTGTTGAGGATTTTTGCATTAATACTTATTAAGGGTATTGATCTTCAGCATCTTTGACTTTAGTCAAAGTTTCCTTCAGCATCTTTGACTTTAGTATCAGGGATATGCCAGTCTTAGAGTAAGAAAGTTTTCACACTTCTTTGATTCAGTTTTTTGGGAAGAATTTGAGAACTATTGGTGTTAGTTCTTCTAATGTTTGGTACAATTAATCCATGAAGCCATCTGGTTCTGGGATTTTCTTAATGGGAGGTTTTAATTACTTATTCAATCTCTTTACTAACTACAGGTCTATTCATATTTTCTATTTCTTCATGATTCAATGTTGTTAAATTGTTTATTTCTAGGAATTTTTCATTTTATTTAGGTTATCCAAGATGTTGTCCTACAATTGTTCATAATATTCTCTTATAGCCTTTTTTATTTCTGTAAAACCAGTAGTAATGTCCCCTGTTTCATTTCTTATTTTTGGAATTTGAGTCTCTTCTCTTTTTCTCTTAGTCAATCCAGTTAAAGGTTTGTCAGCATTATTTTTTTGTTTTTGTTTTTGTTTTTATCAAAAACTCAACTCAACTTTATTGATTCCATCTAAAAATATTTCTCTCTCTATAATTTTAATTATTTACTTCTAACTGCTACCTTGGATTTCACTTGTTTTTGTTTTTTTATTGCTTGAAGTATACATCATTCATTTGAAATCTTCTTTTTTAAAATTAAAGTGCTTACAGCTGTAAATGTCCCTCTTAGCACTGCCTTTCTTGCAAACATGTGTTCTGGTATGTTGTGTTTTCATTTTCGTTTAAGTTATTTTTCTAATTTACTTTGTAATTTCTTCTTTGACCCATTTCTTGCTAAGCATACATTACTTGCTTTCCAATATATTGTGAATTTTCTGTTTTTTTTTTCCTGTTGAACTCTGGTTTCATCCCATTATAATTTGGAAAAGCAATTCTTATAATTTCAATTTTTTTAAAACTTTTTGAGGCTTGTGTTGTGTCCTAACATAATGTTGGAGGATGTTACATATGTACTTGAGAATAATGTGTTGCTGTTATTGGGAGGAAGGTATGCACTGCTCATGTCTGTTAGGTCCAATTGGTCTATAGTATAGTTCAAATCCTCTGTTTTCTAACTGCCCTTCTATTTGGCTGTTCAATCCATGCCTGAAAGTGTAGTATTGAAGTATACTACTATTATTGCAGAGCTGATTTCCTTCAATTCTGTCACTATTTGCTTTATATATGTAGGAGCTCTGATGTTTGATGAATAGTTATAATTGTTGAATGTTCTTGGTGAATTGGTCCTTTTATCATTATATAATGTCTTTCTCTATCTCCTGTGATAGGTTGAACTTAAAGTATATCTTGTCTGATATTGGGATAGGCACCGCTGTTCTCTTTCAGTTACTGTTTGTACAGAATATCTTTTATATCCTTTCATTACAGCCTACACGTTTCCTTAGATCTAAGGTTAGTTTTGAGCTGGGTGCTGGTGGCTCACACCCATAATCCTAATTACTTGGGAAGCTGAGATCAGGAGGATTGAAATTTGAGGCTAGCCTGGGCAAATAGTTTATGAGACTCCATCTCCAAAATAACCAGAGCAAAATGGACTGGAGGTGTGGATCAAGGGATAGAGTGCCTACTTTGCAAGCACAAAGCCTTGAATTCAAACCGAAGTCCCAGCAAAAAAAAAAAAAGTCTCTTATAGACACAATGTAGTTGGATCATGATTATTAAAAATCCTTTCTAATCTGTGTCTTTTATTAACATGTACAAATTCATGGGTCTCACTGCATTGACCTATGTCTTTTGATTGTGGAATTTAATCCATTTATAAGTAACTATTGGCTGGTAAGTACTTATTTTTGTCATTTTGCCTTTTTTTCTGTATGCGTTATAGTTTCATTGTCCTTCATTTCTTCATTACTGCCTTTATCTGTGTTTAGGTGATTTTTTTGTAGTGACACATTTAGATTACCTTCTCATTTCCTTCTTGTGTATATTTTGTAGATATTTTCTTATAGTTACCATAGGGATTACATGTGACATCTTAAAATTATAGCAATCTATTTTAGACTGTGGCTAACCTTACATCAATTGTGTAAAAAGTTTACTCCTTTATAGTTTGGTATGGTCTGAATGTTTGTGTATCTCAAATTTGTATGTTGAAATCCTAATCCTTGGGGTAATGGTATTAGGATATTAAGCTTTAGGTAGTGATTAGGTGATGAAGGTAGAACCCTCATGATTGGGATTAGTGTCCCTATAAAAGAGATCCCAGACAGCTAGTTAGCTCCTTCCACTATGTAAAGACACAATGACAAGGCACTGCCTACTAGAAAGTGGGCCTTCACCAGTTATCAAATCTTCCAGTGCCTTGATTTTAGACTTCTCAGTCCCCCAGAGCTGTGTGAAATACATTTCTGTTGTTAATTGGCTATCCAGTATACATACATACATATATATGTGTTAAACATCCCAAAATGAACAGAAACACAGCTCTATCCCTATCCAGTTCACTTTAATGTCACAAATTATATCTTTATATATTCTGTACTCATTGATATAAAGCTTTTATACATTTACCTTCTAAATCCTATGAAAGAATAAAAACAGTGGTCACAAACCAAAATTATAATAATAGTGTAGTATTTTGTCCATGAATTTACTTTTACAGGAGAAATTTATGTTTTGGTACAGCATTGATTTGCTGTCTAGCATACTTTCATTTCAACTTGAAGGACTTTCTTTCTTTCTTTGACATTTCTTGTAGTGGTGATAAACTTGTTCAGCTTTTGCATACCTGGGAATTTCTTAATCTCTCCCTCATTTTTAAAGCACAGTTTTTATCAGACATAGAATTCTCTGCTGATGTTTTTTTCTTCCAGCACTTTGAATATATTATACTGTTGTCATGTGGCCTGTAAGATTTCTGCTAAGAAATACACTGATAATCTCATCAATGATTCCTTGTATGTGATGAATTCTTTTTTTATTGCTGTTTTCAAGGTTCTCTGTCTTTGATTTTCAACAGAGTGATTGTAATATTTCTCAGTTCAGGTCTTTTTGGATTCATGTTATTTATAGTTTATTCAATCTTTTTAGGTTTTTAAGTCCATGTCTTTCCTCAGATTTGGCAGCTTATCGGCCAAAGCAATATTGCTACCTCATACTCTCTCTCTTCCTTCTGGGACTCTCATAATGTATATTTGGTCTGCTTGTTAGTGTACTAGAGATCTCTTATTTTGTGTTTACTTTTCTTAATTTTTTTCTTTTTGCTCCTTAAATATAGTAATTTCAAATAAACTATCTTCCAATTTACAGATTCTTTCCTTTTCCTGCTTGGGTCTGTTATTAAAGTCTCATAGTGAATTATTTTACTTCTGTTGTATTTTTCAGCTGAAGAATTTGTTTGCTTTTTAAAAATAATTTTGTATCTTTTTATCGGTTTTCTCATTTTGTTCATACATCATTTTCCTGATTTCCTTTAGTTCTTTGTCCTCATTCCCTTTATCTCTTCTAGCATATGTAGGACCATTGTTTTAATATCTTTGTATAGTAAGTCCAACGTTTATGTTTCTTCAAGGATGGGTTGTAGAAATTTATTTTGTTTCTTTGAATGGGCCATGTTTTTCTCTTTCTTTGTATTCTTTGTGATCTTTTGTTGAAAATTGATCACTTGATAAAATAACTACTTTCTCAGTCTACACATATCACATAAAGGAAGACCTTTTACAATCAGCTCAGAGTGAAGATTTATGGTTTTCTCAGGTCTTTTCTGGGTGTTTGTTTTCACTGTTGATGTATTTGTACTTTTTTTGTTTCCCCCATGCATGGCAGCTTTTAAATAGAGAAGTTTTCTTAGGAGTCTCACCCACTTCTCATTTCTTTTCAAGGCCTTAGCTGTTCTAATGTATTCCTCTTTCAGTAATCTCTGGTCCTAGGTGTTCGCAGGTCTGTAGCTCCCCTGAATCTTTCATTAGCCATGACCATCGTCTCCTGTGGCTTTTCCTAGACTCAGATCTAAGCTTGCTGTTTTTGGTTAGCCGACACGCAGACCAACTCTTCAGACAGTTCCCAGGCAGGCTAGAACATTGCAAATTGTGTTCACTCTGCTTTCTTCAGTTCATGGAAGGGAACTGGGGACTTGGGTTTTGCATCCTCTAAACTATACCATGTCACACTGGGAATGAGTGGGGCAAGGATAAGTAAGTAAAAATGCCACAAAATTTCTTACCATTTTGAATGTGGCTTTTTTGAGTTCTACTTGGTTGCTGTAGTTCTTTGATTTGTTGATCTTTGGTAAAGGACTTTTAGCTGGTCTTTAGTTGTTTATTTAAAGCTTCTGCAGGAGAAAATGCCTGGAGAGTCCTAGTCTGCCATCTTCCTGATGTTGATCCATGTGAATTTTTATTCCCTCATTTAATCCTCATTCCAACCTGTGATGCAGCCACTGTTGGTCACTGAATTTAATCAATTGTCTCTCAGACTGACAGCAAGTAAAGTGCAATTGAGATTCAGATCAGGCAGCTTGGCTTCAGGGTTCACATTCTGCTATTTTCTTCATGTTGCTTGATTTTCTCCTTTTATTAATACTTGAAATTAAAGCACAGAGGGCCCTGTTTTCAACAAATTTATCTGTACTTAGAATTTTAAATTGATTTTCATCATTTATAGTACTACAGCAATAGTCTCCTACATTAGATATCATTTTCCTCATGTGCTCACATAGGTCACATATGTATGAATATTAAGTGAGTTTTACTAGCCTCTTTAAAAAGCTCTTCCCTGGTATTTTGAGAGTTTCTGTGTCCTTCTATCCTCTAAATTGCAATGAGCTAGAATACAGTTTTGTCTTCCATGTTGTTGTCTGGAACACTAAATGAGATGAATTGTGTGAAGCCTTGACTATATCTACAATATTATTCTCAACCCATTCACAGTAGTGTACAGAGTTGGCCAGAAATGTCCCAATGCTGGAAGCACTGTCCCATCTTCACTAGAGGTGTCTCTCTCTGTTAACAACCTGCTTTCAGAAGAGATCCTAATCATGCTTAATTGCAGCCTGCCTGGAATGCCTGGACTCCAGCTTGTCTCCATTCTTGGGCCATGAGGATCCATAGAAAAACAAGATAATCAAACACAAACCCAAACAAGAAACAATGGAGAACTTTCAGTCCAGCCAGATCATTTATCCTCCAGAGTCTTCTGGGTAACGATAACTTTTGAAGAAACCCACCCTCCTGCTTTCTCCTAGTGAGGAGCTAGTAAGTAAATGTCTACATCTGAGGTGTCATGTGATTTGATCCAGAAAGCTGGTGACCTAAGGACTCTGAGAGGTGATTCAGCTGGATCCTGGCGGGGACAAGGAAATGACAAGTGTGCCTTGCATAATGCTTATGTTCTCTAGCTCTTGTCACCCAAAGCAGGGATCCATCAGCTGCTTCTAGCTGGTAGTGGGATGGGCTGATTGTGTGGACTACTCTGCCCACAGCCCAGTCAGGGACAAGACCCCAAATATTTTTCTTTGTATCTGAACATAAATCAACACCATATTAACATCCTTGAGCATACCCAAGTTAGACTTTCCATGAGTGAAGGTTGGAGTGTAAGAGCTGGATGACCAAGTCATGGGCTGAGCTGAGGATTAATGTGAACTATGTATGTGCACATGAAGACTTCTTGGGATAGAGATATATGATCTAAAGCCTTTTAACACAGTCTAAGAAGCAATCCTAACAACCACAGAAATGTTTTTACAGTCATCATAGATAATATTTTTACAGGATTTTACAACTTGAGGCCCTCCATTTAGGGGCTTGCCAAAGTCTATTTTGAAAGCTCCTTTCTTCAAGGGGACTGGAAGAGGGCAAGAAATGGTAATAGAAAGGTAAATATGATTGAAGTATATCAAATTTCATGTTTCATTAATGATCGATCTTGGTAAAGAAAAGAAGCCAGCCACCCCACCCATTAGCTCTGGGTCTTGTTCTTCCTTCATGAAGTGACTCAACCTTTTGCCAAGTCTTGCTTGAGCTCATGTATATAAAATGTTCCCAGTATTTAAATCATGGAAGAATCTTCAGACTCAAGGAAATAGATCTGGAATTGCAAGATGATAAATTGAGCCATGTTCTGCCAATCTGCTTGCTTACAGAGTCACTACAGGTGATAGAGTTAATCCTGAAGAACTGACAAAGCTCTTGGTTTCTACCATCCCAAGTATTCCCCCCACCCCACTGCAGGAGCAGATGTTTATAATAGAAAATGAAAAGTATTGAGGCAGAAATAAAATCTCCTGTAACCCACCTTAGAGAATGCTGATGTTAATACCACCAAGGGATTTTAAGTACGCTAACTTAACTGAGTTAGAATCATGCACAATATAGTGTTAGCAAGCTTTAAAACACTTACCTTATAGTAGACACCATGGCACAAAGTATTTCTCTCTAGTGCAGTTTTTTAGTGGCTACTAAGTATTAAATTACATGCCTCACCAATGTTTATTGAATCTATCCCATATCATTGTCTAAAGTAGGTATTTCCAAATATTCAAAATTCTAAATAAAACAGTGATAAACATTCCTGGATGTACACATTTGCATTTAAATCACTCCTCTCTTAGGACACATTCCTAGAGCTAGAAAGACAGGATGCAATGTATGCACATTTTTAAGGTTTGCCAGCTCTTTACCATTTGCCCTCCAGAAAGATGGTGTGATTTAGAGCCCATAAAAGTTCTAAGCACCTGCTGCCCAGCCCAGAGGTCCAGGGGTTGCTTTTCTTGCTGACTTTACTGCTCATTAAAGGGAATGTTTTATATTTTTTTATGAGATGATCAGTCAGGTGTGATCCTGAGGGAGACATAGGAGAGCTGCAAGAAAACAAAATTGACCCCATGCAGTTTCAGAGGGTTCACTGTGTGCCATGCAGGGTCATGGGGGGAGTACCAGATTTTGGTCAGGTAGCTAACATGGGGAGAACTCGGGCCTCAGCTTTTATTTTGATTTCCACGGGAAAAACAAGGCAAGGCAAGTAAATGATTTAGAACTAGCCAGTTGTAATAATTTTTGTGAGCTTTGAACTATAGGGTGGGTTTTATTTGTATGATATTTGATCCTGTGTTGATTAGGGCAAAGAGATACTGACTACTGGGATGTACAAACCAGAGTGAAAAGGGATGGACCTGGATTGCTTAGTTTGCATATTAAAGGCATGCTCTGGGCTGAGTCTTCTTTTTCTGAAGATAGTAAAGAGTGATTTATTAACAAAGTGGGAAGTTTAGGTAAAAACTGGGTGGAAGGTATTGGGACTTGGAGTTTTATTCAATAGGGTGGGATTACTAAGTGGTGTGATATTAGAGCCCTCCTCTGTGACCCTCCTCAAATGGTTTGGCCACTGTACAGAGGGAAGATATCTGCAACAATTGATCCTCTTTGCCCTTCCCACTTTATCCTCTTTGTTCATCCAGGTTTAACCTTGATATGGTGAGTGGGCTCCCTAAGGAGGACTTAGGGCATTATTTTAATCATCAGCCCAGAGTGTGGGCTATTATGTCTATTGTTGTTCCAGGATGAGCTATCTTGGGTTTTAGAATGGACTGTTGTAGCCTGGGCATTTCCCTGTGCCTGCTCAGGTTTCATCTATCTGTCTATGATATCATCACCCCCTCAAGAGCTCATGACCCTGAATTCTTTTAGGGGCATGGACAGCAAGATCCATCTGACTGCTTCCTAGTGACAGGGGCAACAGTACTCAGGGTTCAGAGTCTTTTACTCTGTCAAACACAGGAAAGTTGATGAGTCTCGAGAAGAGACAGCTGCTGAGAAAACTGCCTTTCTGTTGTTGAACCAGCAGGACTAGAGTAGTCACAAAATGACATGGTCATTGTATCCTAGGGCAAAAAGGTGTTCTGTAGCCTAGAGGTGAGAAATTTAATAAGGGTGTTGATAATTAGAGGCCCAAGTGTGATAACTAGCAGGATTATGAGTGTAGGGGTGGTGGTGGGGTGGAGTATTACGGGAGAGGTATTTATAATTAAGCAGTCTTGGTCAAAGGTGTGGTCTAGCTGATCGCCATCCCAGGATTGGTCATGTGGGGCCTTAACTTTTGTCATAAGAAGTTTATCCATCAGTCCTATTGTTCCTGAGAAGGTGACCTAAGAAGACAATGACTCAAAACAAAGGAAACAGATAGAAAATGGAGACCATAACAATCAGGATATCTCATCTCAAGGGACCTCTGTCAGAGATGATGATTGCTAAACGTCTGTCTTCAGGACAGTGGAAGACTTGAAGTAAAAAGGGGCACATTATGAAGGTTCAGTGTATGAGCTCAGCTTTGTAAAAAGTGGGGCTGCTATGTAAGGCTATTAACAATAGAAGCAAGGATAATGGTGATGACAACAGCAATATTTATTGAGCATCTCATGATACAAAGCACAATAGAGTCTTCCTTGAGCATTACAGGACGCAGAGGGGTTATTTCAAGTTACTTCAAACAAATCAAACTTACATGTGTGAATGAAAAGATTGTCCCACCTGCATTAGGTTATATAAGGAGGTCAAGTGACAATTCTAGCTCAGAGTTAAGGAAAATGACACAGAGAAGTTCTGTCCTTTTGCCCAAGAATTATGGCCAGATTTGAATGCAAATAGAAATTAGCCCTACTTTCTTCTAGCCCTAACTCCAAATTCTTTTCTATTATGTCTTGCTTTTTTCAAAGACAAAACATGTTTATTTTGTGGTTTTACTGAGACTGTAGAAGCAATTAGAGTTCTGATCACACTTGGCTGGAGTTTGCATAACCTGAACCCCTCCCCTGCATATATTTGCCCCAAGGCTTCTAGAAGGACTTCCTACCTGAGGTAGAAATAGAGGGCCCTTTCTTGTCATTAGTGGGCAAAGTTTGTATATAGTAGTATCAAATGGTCTTAAGCCGGAAGTCAGAATTACTGTTTTCTTGACTTCTAACAGACCTCTCATTTTAATAACATGCAGAGTCTCTTCCCTGTAGGAATGGCAAACTTTGTGGTTGAGATTTATAGACAAAGGGTCATATCTACCAGTCCCACTCATCCATTCTCTTTCCTGTCATCTATCCATCCAGTTAGCCAGCCAGCTATTTACTGAAATTTTGCTATTGAGCAGCTCAAAAATAAACTAATCTTGTAGAGGATAAGCTTGGTTGTTCTATAGTAACCCACACTTGGTGAATTTAAGCAATAAAAACTGATTTGGTACACACATTTTCCACATCCACCAGAGTTGTGTGGAGGCTCTGCACCATGTTGTTCTTACACTAAGATTTTGACTAATTGAGTAACCATTATCCCATTGCTGGTCACTGTTACAGAGGGAAGAAGAGCTCTGCAAACAACTAAACATTTTGATCCCAAGGGACAGATTCCATTCCCATCATGATCAGAGCCAGCCTCATGGTTCCACCTCCTCAGGGAGGGCCAATCCCTGCCTGAGCCTGGAGGCAGAGAGTGGCTGGTGTTTGCTGAACACAGGCATCCTTTCTGGTCTGCAGACTACTAGTCTCTAGTTCCTTGGTGATGAGATAGTTATTCACTTTGGTCAGAACAGAATCTGTTCTTTGGTCTGGGGCTGATGTTCACATGAAGGGTAAGCATTTTTTTTTTTAAGGTGAATATAGATCTCAGGCCACAAGTTGTCAAACTTTACTATTTGGAAACTATTTTCCTCAAGCAGCTTAAATATTCTTTGCTGCATATTTGAGATGAGGGAGATAGAAAAGGGGTAGAGAGGGAGAAATCAAAACAATGAAATAGACATGAACACAATTCCAAAGCCCACATACCCCAAACTTTCCTCTGCATGTCTGCTTTTGTCTTTTGTTCTCTCTCTTTCTTCTCAGCCCATAAGGCCACTTGCTTTGTTTGGGTCATTGGAAACACTCAACAATTTCCTATGTTTTCTTTTTTTTTAAAGCGATTACCAATGACTAGAAGGTTTTAAAACTTTTTTTAAAGTAAAGTTTTTGGACCTTTGGTTTTTGGAAAGCTGTGGCTTTGTACTCTGATGCTTTATTGCTTCAGACAAGATTAGAGCAAATTCCCCCTCCCCTGTAGTTATCTGCAAGATCTGCTGCTCCAGGAGCTTGAGAAGGACAGAATGAGGTCTTCAGGCCCCTTGCCATCTGGCCTCAGATCCAATGGGTGCTGCATGAAGTCGCTTGGAGACAAGCACAAGAAGCCAGAGACCAGCTCCAGGCTGTATCTGGCAGCCTCTTACTTTTCCCAAACAAATCATAAATTGCCTGGTGATGGGCTGCTCTCTTTTGGGAACACAGCACACACAGTGGAAGCCGGAGGTCTCCTGGCTTCACAGAGATAGGAAAAAATGCAGAAGAGTTTGGGACTAAATGCCATGCCTCTCCTCACGACAATCATCTTTATCTCCATGGTCTTGGCTTTTGGCTTCGTGGCAGCACAAAGCTCAAAACAGACATCTTCTGGCAGAGGGAATCTGCCAGGGGAGACACGGGGTCTTTCTTGATGGTCACACCCCTGTCCTGAGCATGCAGGCTCCAGTCTTCTGAAAACATGCAAGCTCAGTGCAGCTGAAATCCGGGATTCCCTTGAGCTCTTGGGACTGGTGACCAAGTTAGGTGGGGACATGGCGTCACTCTTCCTCCTGGGACTCTCACACTTCAGTATCTGGCCTAAGATGCAGTGGGTCTGAGAACAAAACACCTTCCGCTGCCACAGATGGCTCTCTTTCCACCTTGATCTTAACCTGAGACTGACAGTCACTCATACCACACTGGGTCCTTTGTCTCACTCCCAGAGGCAGATTGCCATTTTGAAAATTACCTTCCACCATCCCTCCTTTACTCTTCTGACAGGCCTGCACTGGGCCCTTTGGCTTCCTCCTCTCCCCTTAGACCCTGGTTTCTCTTGAAATTCTTCCAGTCCTACCTCTGATCCAGCAAAGGAGTTCCTGGGGTTTTGATGTCCTTGTACTTGTGCTGGGATCTGGCTGCACCCTTTGACCTTTGCCTCCATAGCCTCCATATGCAAGGAAACCTCCTTCCATGTACAGACACAGGCACACTACATGCAGCATACACACAAATCCATGTGCACACACAAACACATCACATGCACCATATGCATACACAAACAGACACTACACAGCACATACACTCACTTCACACATAGAGACAGTGCACACAAAGAACACACATTCCACACAGACATACACACCACACAAAGCACAACAGAAACACAAGCATATTAAACACACATAAACACCACTTGTAAACATGCACAATGCACCTGTCAAATAACCCCATCCACCTACAACTCCTCCCCTCTGCACACAAACCATACATAGCAGCAAGAATTCAGAGAGGAGCTGTGTGGAGTTGGACACTGAAGACAGCTAAGAGGTGAAAGAAATCATCCTGCCTACTTCCTTGGCATCAGTGGCAGGAAGAGCAACAGGTGGAAAGTCAGCTGGGCAGATGTGGTTTTGTCCTCCCCCTCTATCACCTGGGTGTATCTTGCTGTCCTTTTGACCAAAGGCTTCCTGGGCAGCACTGAAGTCTGCTCAGCTGGGGATGAGAGAGCAGCCTGGAAGTGACTGGGATGCTCCTTCAGAGAAACTAGAATCAGTGACTGACCCTCTGGCTTTTCCACCTCTTGGTGGTCAGTTCTGAGCACATTCTCCTCCTATCTCAGGGGTTCCAGCAAGGTGGCCTGTCTTGCCTGTGGTGATCACCGTCTCACTGGTTCTTTGTTGTGGGTTTTTCTCCTTCTCCCCTGCTTCTTGGGATATCCCTAACATACACCTGCTCCCTAGTCCTTGTGTCAGGAGTCTGCTTCAGGGAGCCTCGCTGTTTACTGGGGCTCCCATGGCTCATTTGTGGCTGTTTTTCACCTTTGGAATTCTTCATTAGTGGCTTCCATTTTCCCCTCTTCCCTCTCCACTAAAGAAGATGTTCCACCAGGACCTGTCCTTGACCTCACAGCCTGGGGGCTTTGGCTCTGTCCCTGGTGATACAGACTTGATTGTGTCTCCCTCAAAAACATGTATTGGATTTCTCACCCCAGTTCTTCACAGTGTGACCTAATTTGGAGATGGAGTCTGTACTGAGGCAGTGAAGCTACTGTGAGGTAATGTGTATGTGTATATGTGTAGGGGGAGGGGCTTAGTCTAATATGGCTGTGAGGTCTGTGACATGCAGTGGAGCCAAGCCCCACACCCACCTGATTCTAGAGGTGAGTGCGACTGCTAAGGATCTGAATCTGCCTTAGGCAGATGATACTGGCTGTCTCTCAATCTTCTCACCTGTGAAATGTAATTCCTGCCTGTTTCACTATGACTCAGGGTAGCCCTGAAAGTCTCTTCAAGGATGAAAGTAGCCTGGTGCAGTGGCTCATGCCTGTAATCCTAGCTACTCAGGAGGAAGAGATCAGGAGGATTACAGTTTAAAGCCAGTCTGGGCAAATAGTTTGAGTGACCCTATCTCAAAAAAAAACTTATCACACAATAAAGGGGGCTGGTGAAGTGGCTCAAGGTGTAGACCCTGAGTTCAAACCCCAACACTAGGAAAAAAAAAAAAGAGGAAAGTAATAGCCAAGGAGCAGAGTTGTACTTTTTGGTTTCTCTGGTGGCCAACATGTCTCAAAATTCCAGAAGATTTGAATCCTTCCAGAGGCCATCAGATGTGGAAAAAGAAAAAAACAAAAACATTTACTATGCAACCAAACAGACAGGGCTCAAATTCCAGGTTTGTAGTAGCTTTATAGCTTACCTCACATAGTCCCAGTTTTTTTTAACCCAGATAATGTGGATGTACCCTTAACCACAGGGTGCTTATCTACAAATGTTGGCATGCAGTGAGCACTCTATGCATGTGGTTATCAATATTCCAAGAAACAAAAACAATGTGACCACCAAAGACGAGGGGATAAAGCAAGAGTGGTGAGAAGAACAGGACAGTCAAGAAAAGCTCACCTGGCCACAGACAGACAAATGAAGACATCAGCAAAAACTTCAGAAAAGCCATCAGTCAGCACAAGGAAATCTGTAGGGGACCTCAGGCCCTCTGCCATGTCTTTTCATGGCAAGGAGGGGATAGGAAGGGACATGCTTTGTTCCCAGCATGTCTTTGTTATAATGGATTTTGCCACAGGATCATAGAGACTGATAGCGTGTGGCGCTGGGGCCTCTGAGATGCCAGAGGTTCTTAACAACCTTCTGGTGCTAATTCGAGCCTGAATTCTGACAAACCTCAGGTAGAGCCCTGGTTTCCTTTCCTTTTCCCTTTAATAAACATGTAGCTAGAAGCTTATCTAACAGAGTGGATTCAGAAAGGTTCCATCCCATCTACTAAGTGCAGCTGCTCTCGGAATGAGGAGCTGTCCTCAGGCATGCTCAGGAAGGAGCAAGCTACCCTGGCTCCTGGGATAGGATCAGCACCGGGCTCCCAGTTAGGACCCGGTCTGGGGTCTCTAGGGCAGACTGGCCTCCTGGGTGGCTGTCAGCTGCACAGTCCTCCAACATCCACCCAACATAGGAATGGAATTATAGCATGCAGTGTGTGGTCTCAGATTTAGAGGATGAGAGAGGGGGGTGGGCAGTAGGAGAAGGTCACTCCCTGAGTCCCTCACACAGTCCATCCACCAGCTGCCCCTGTCCTTCAGCCTTCACTGTGATCCCTTAGAAGGGCTTGTCTTGGCAACTGCCAGGATGGGACTCTGGGGACATCATCTCCAGAGACACCCATGTGCAGTTTTATCTAGAAAGAAAAGGATAGCATTTGAAAACCAAAGCTCTGTTGTTAGCTTACTCTAACTCCTGTCTCTGAGCTCTCATGGGGGCTGCTCACAAGTCAGGCCTGGTCATTTCTGACTGTAACTCTACAACAGGTACTTTCAACAGCCATCCTAGGGTTCTTGTCTATGGCATGAAATATACTCTACATAGAACAAACACTTCTCTCACTTCTCTCAGGGAGGGCTGGGCTCATTGTCACTTGTCCACACAGACAAGATGAAAGAAAAATTTGCCCAAGGGTAGAGATGATGCTCAGGAAAACCTTCTTGGAAGACTTGGTGGCAGAGCTGGGTTTTGAGAGATGAATAAGAGTCCTCTGGGCAGGAGTGAGCATGGGAAGGGAGAAGGAACACATTCCAGGAAGGCTGTACAGCTTGTTCAATGACACCAGAGAGCCCAGAGTTTTCAGGAAAGGGGGCAGCTCAGCTTGCAGGAGGGGTAGATGGGTCTGAGCAGAACACTCTGGCTGCCTCTTCATCTTTACCACACATGTCCTTCTCAACGTGCCACCAGATAACTCAGGTTCCTGAGCCTCCTGCAGTCCACTCTGTCCAGCCACTTTCAGCCCTCTGTTGTCAGTTTGGAGTTCCTCCCTCTCCCCACCAGGTAAACTCATCCAAACCAACTCTGCATTCCAAGTTGTGGATTCCTAGTCAGTCAACCCTTGTAGTAGGTCAAGACCTCTCAACTTGTGCAATTTCTCCTGAATTTCATGCTTGTCTCTGTGAAATGTTTGCTGAGCCTCTTCCAGGTGACAAAACTGAGGCTCAAAGAGTATAACTTAGTAAGGCATGGTGGCACAGCCTGTCACCATTACTTGGGAGACATAGGTAAGAGAATGCTGGTCCCAGACTGACTCTGGGTAAAAAGTATAAGAGACCTTATCTGAAAAATAAAGAATGCAAAAAAGAGCTGGGGATGTGGCTCAAGTGGTAGAGCACCTGCTCAGCAAGAATGAAGCCCTGAGTTCAAACCCTAGTGCCAACAAAATAAAATTTAAAAATAAGATAAAACAAAACAAAATAAATAAAAAGAGATTATAACTTGTTTAAGATCAGATAGTAAGGAAGTAGAGAGGTATGTCTTGCAACCTGGTTCTTGGGAAAAGTCTGCTATTATTACCATCATGAATACCCATGGGGATTTTAGCATCAACAGAAGGCCATTGTAGGAGTGCAGAAATCTGCCATAGTCCCAGCAAGTGAGATCAGACCTGTGAGTTCAAGTTCAAACTGCTGAGACATCAATGCCCATGTGTGGTCTTTTTTGAGGGCTGACACTATGTGCATGCCTTCTATAATTTATTCCTTATATGCCAATAATGTTAGGTGGTTTTATCTTCTCCACTGTTCAGTTGAGAACACTGAGGGTTGCTGATTTCCCAGGTCTCCGTGAGGCCTGCTTGTCGGTGCAGAGAGGACAGCAGGGCAGAGCTGAGTAAAAGGCCTTGCTGCCCCTGCAGGACCCAGAACTGCTAAGCAGGCAGATAAGCAACTGGATCCTGCCATTGTTTCTTTGAGAGGTGGAGGAAAGGGAAGACCAACAATACATGGGCTCCTCTGCCTGCCAGGTTTACTGCCTTTCTCTGCAGCAAGACTTCTAGCTTGGGTGGGGGGAGGATGTATGAGAATAAATGCAACAGCTGTGAACTTCTGTGTTTGCTTGCTAATGAAAGAGCAGCTTATAGCTGGGGCACTGAAAGGCCACTGGCATCTCTTCCTATCTTTAACCCTTTCGTCTTCAGAGAAGATTGGATGTGTGGACTCACACTGCTCTTCCCCGTGCCCTCACAACTCTCTCAGAACGTCATTGGCTATTAAAATATTTCAATTATCAGACAATTCATGTATGATATGGACTGGATGGTATAGAGGTTGTTGTGAATGACCTTACTCAGTAATTGATCACTACTTGGCAGTCTGTGTTCCAGTTTAGCAACAATAATCACATTTGATAGCTCTAGTGGGCCTTAGATACCATTTTGTCCACCTCTTTTTTTTCTTTTTTGTGCAATTCTGGAATTTGAACTGAGGACCTCACCACTTGCTAGGCAGGTGCTCTACCACTTGAGCCACTCCACCAGCCCTTTTTTGTGTTTGTATTTTTGATATAGGGTCTTGCTTTTTTTCCCTGAGCTGGCCTAGAACTGAAATCCTACATGATCTCTGCTTCTTGAGTAGCTAGAATTACACCAGCACTCATCTACCTTCTTGCTTTCATGATGGAGAAAACAAAGGCCCAGAGAGGGTGTGCTGTTTGCACAAAGTGAGTGTCCTGGCCCAGGGGTTAGTGAGTGTCCTGGTACTTGTCTTGTTCCCACAGTGGTAGACATGCCTGGCCCATGATGAGGACATGAGTGCTGAACACATCACTGGGTCCCTACTCCCATGGCCCTTCCACTGCACAGCAGGATCAACCAGTCATGGGTGACTGAGTAGGCAGGTGTAAAGACACAAAGATGAAGGAATGATGCACCATGGCTCCCAGGACTGTACTCAGCTTCTTATCTCTCTCCTTTTTTTCTCCCTGCTTTGGTGATACTGAGGTTTGAATGCTGGGCCTTGTGTTCGCTAGCCATGTGTGCAGCACTCAGCTTCTTGTACAGCAGAGGTAAGCACCCTCAACAGGACCAGAGAGGATGTGCAGGGTGAGTTCTCAGAGAGGCAGACCCTGAGACAGGGAGAGGTCAGGACCCCTATGAAGTGTGCTGTCTGTATCAACACTGTAAGGGATGGGGAGGACACAAGATGGGATGGGAGAGAAGTGGTATCTGTTGCCATCTCTGCTGAGACCCCAGCCCCCTCAGGGGTTCTGAGACTGGGAGGATCTTTCAGAGTTGTCTTGGAGGGGAAAGGGGCCCAGATCCTTGTGCCCTGATATGAATGAGTCTTTGGTACCAACCCGAGAAGAAGGTATGACTTTGGGTGAGGGGTTCTCTAGCCTAGGCAATTCTCTAGAGGCTTACTATGCATTAGGTCTCTGGAACTGCCTGTGTCCTTCATTCCTGAAGAGGAGTGCAGAACAGCATCCTCTGAACACCTCTCATGAGTCATCAGTATTTCTCAAAGTTTGAGTCATGCCTAGCAGGAATTTAGGGCCATTTGCCTTTTAACAGATACCATAGTTACCATCCAGACAACATTTCTTATTGGCATCACTGATTTTGTTTGCCCAGAGTCACAGAAATTTGCTCAGAAACTCCATTGGCTGAAACCCTTAAGGAGAACGGTGTATCTGAGTCTATTGGGAGCACTGAGGCAGGCAGGTGAGGCAGCAACAGCCAGAGAAGATAGGAGAAGCCATCTCTGCTACACTTATAAGAACTGGATGGCTCTCCGTGGCATACAGACAGGAGGCCCAAGGCTCTGTGTAGACTCAGGGCTGATAGGAGCATGGTGTGTCACATAACAGATAGTTCCACAGGCAGATCTCAGGTATTAGAACTGCTTACTACTAAATCTGAACTTGCCCACCACCTACCTTTAGGCACAGGACCATCCTGTGGGGACAAAATCTGTAGAATAGTCTTCAGAGACACAGATACTAAATTTCTGATTGCATCTTGTCCCATCACCAGTGTGTGTAAGTTGGGAGCATGCGATCATGAGGGAGATGGGAGTGAAGCTTGGAAAGTTAACCAGGGCTCGTAATGTAGCTTCTTGTAGACCAAAGTAAGGATCTCTGTTTTTCCCTCTTAAAGTTCTTCCTTCCTTCCTTCCTTTCTTTTCTTTCTGTCCTTCCTTCCCTCCCTCCCTCCTCTTTCCTTCCTTCCTTCCTTCTTTCCTCTTTCTTTCTTTTCTCTCCCTCTCTTTGTTTTCTTTTAGTCCTTACTACACAAGTATAAAGTACATCCATAAAAGTACACAAATTATTGCTTTGTGTAATATTAAGTCCTCCAATCTATGAACCTGGGCTGTCTTTCCATTTAGTTGGGACTTCTTTATTTCATCAAGTTTTTCTATTTTTGACCTCTTTGCACCACCTTAATTAAATTTATTACTAAGTATCTATTCCTTATGGTGCTATGGTAAATAGAATCATTTATGTAATTTCATTTTTGGGTTACTTATTGCAGTGTATAGAAATGCAACTGATTTTTTTGTGTTGACTTGGTATCTTGCAACTTTGCTGAATGCTGTTATTTGCTTTAATGGTTTTCTTGTGAATCTTTGGGTTTTACTATATAACATATCATGTCATCTGGAATTTGAGTTAACTTCTTGCCTACTTTAATTTGGATATTATAATGGGCTTAACAGTGTTCCCCAATTTTCATATGTTGAAATCTAAAACCCCAGCATATTAGGATGTGATTATATTTAGAGATTGATCCTTTAAAGAGATAATTAAGATAAAATAAGTTCATGTGGGTGTCCCCTAATCTAATCTGACCAGTGTCCCCATTAGAACAGGAAATCTGGATACACAGGAGACTTAAGGGATGCATGTCCACAGAGGAGGATTACATGAAGAGGTAGCAAGAAGGTAGCGAACTATAAGCCAAGGAGAGGACTTGGAAGAAACCTACTCTGCTGAAACCTTGACTTCTGTCTTTCAGTTTCCAGAACTGTGAGAAAATAAAAATATAAAGATTAAGCCATCAGCCCATGGTACTTTATTATAGTAAGATTGGCAAACTAATACAGATACCTTTGTTTTATTTTTGAACAATAATATTGACCTTTTGGGAAATTGTTCCTTGTCTATTTTATGTCCCAGGTATGCAAGTTTTTTTGTTTGTTTGTTTTTAGAGGGATTGAGGTTTGAACTCAGGGCTTTATGCTTGCAAAGTAGGTGCTCTACCTCTTGAGCCACACCTCCAGTCCATTTTGCTCTGGCTATTTGGAGATGAGGTGTCAGGTGAAGTATTTGCCAGGGCTGGCCTCAAACCTGATCCTCTGGATCTCAGCCTTCCAAGTAGCTGGGATTATAGGCAGGAGTCACCAGTACTTGGCTCCAAGGATCCAAGTTAAATATGAGATATGAGCCTTTATGACCTAAAGGGTTCCTAGATTAGAAAGCACCTAGGGTACGGTTAAATTTAATTAAATATTAAATTGATTATGTATAGGCTGCAGAGGACTCTTTCCTTCAACTATAGCTTCTCATAAAGGACTTTTCAGCCTGTCCCCCTGCTCCCAATCATAGCTTACACATCCAGACTCCAGAATGCAGAGGTGCAGTGAGAGTCTTGGTTATTTCATCAACCCCCTGATCCTAGCAGGCCACTTACCAGGTCTTTTGGGGGATTCATCTATAAAACTAACCTGGCTGATATTTTCTGCTGAGATTTTCCAGGTCCTCATCTCCTTTGGGGAGGAAAGCCTTATTCTGAAGGGTAGGTTTTCCCGGCAGGACTGGCCAGGTTAGGCCACATCCTCAGGAAACAGAGCCTTCTCTTCTTTTTCCTCTATTGATTCCAGAGCCAAATATGTATTTGTCATTTTAGGGCAACTTTGTCCTTTCCATGACCTTTACTATTCCTAATACCTGCAATGGAGACAAGAATCCCTTGACAACAAGTCTCATTGAGCTCTGCTTTTCAGAGATTGTGCTGTTATCCTCCCTTCTTTGCTGTTGAATGGTCCTGGTGATGGCTGTCATCAATGGGTGTGACCCTATCCCCATCTCAGCTTCCCAGATCATCCGGACTCCTGTTCACGCTCTCCTGTGATTGGCAGCCATGTCCCAGGAGGACCTAGCCCTGGCTACACCATCTCCAGAGACATTGAACCTAAGACCTAGGAAGAGAGTTGGATCCCACTCTGCTGAAGCTGATTTTCATGTTTAGGCACAAAGGACATATTTTCATCCAGCACATATCTTCATCCACTGAGTTATTTCTCTAGCACCAAGTGAAATGGGACTAGTGAGAAGGCTACCTATAGCCCATGGGGTCCAGAGGAGGCCAAGCTAAGAGGCTGAAATGCAATAAAAAGAATGGATGGCTTGCAGGAGATGCCTTTTCCAGTGTCCCCTTCATGGATCCTTTGGGTTAAAAAGCCACCTCCTACTATAAAGAAAAATGTGACACTGTTAAGTGGTGAAAGGACAGAAAAGGCCTCCATTTGTGTGTCTGAAACTCTGCACCAGACACAATTGGCATCTCTCTGCAGACTGAGTCATCCTCAGTCTGCTGCTTGTCTACCCAGGGCTTATCTTTAGATTTGTGATTCTTCTCTAGCTCAGATTCAGGTCTGAATCCCAAGTTCGTCACCACCCAGGTATTTGTAAGAGCTCTGCCTACTTTTACATTGCCTCCGTTTCCACATCTATACAGTCCGAGTACAGGTACTTGTCTTATCATGCCACTGGGAAGATAAAATGAAATAACGCTGCTAGATCCTGGATCTGGAATATTTGAGGAAATTCATCCTAAGAAAATAAGAAAACATTTACGAACAAGAATGTTCATCCAGGTGTTGTTTATTAGAGGGAATGACTGATATAAACTAAATGATTAGTCCAGAGGGATTTGCTGTGGTACATCACATTCCAGGACACAAGGATATGGTCCCAACAAATGACAGTGCAGATATATTTGCAATGATAGAAAAGTGTTCATGCGATAGAGTTAAGTTTTTAGAAAGCAGATCATGGGTGGTGGAGCCACATTTGTCCCACTCATCAGTGTTCTTCTACCCATGACTTCCACTGAGAGTCTCCTCGTGCCCACACTTCCAGTGGCCAGGCTTGCCTTCCTTCCTTCCTTCCTCCTTCTTTCCATATGCATGCTCTCTATCACTAAGCAACACCACCCAGCCCTACTTTTTATTTTTTTAAAATAAGGTTTAACTTACCAGTAATTCTACTCTGAGGTACTTGCCCAGGAGAAGGCTTGACACATGCCAACAAAAAGGCTTGTCCTTGACTATTAATTGCAGCTTAGTTTGTGATGGCTCCAGACTGGATCTAGTCCAGGTACCATTTGAATGAGAAAACAAATCATGACAATGGAATCCAAATCAGAAATAAAACAGAATGAGCTACTTTTTCAGGCAACACCATAATGTTGATCTAGGGAAGCCAGACACACAAGAAAAACATACTGAATGGATTCCTTTCAATGTGAGCTTTAGAATAAGTGGAACTAGGATATGGTAACAGAAAGCAGGTAAGTGCTTATTGCACTGGGGTAAGAGATTTTGGATGTGATAAGAATATTCCATATTTTTTATGATTTATTTTCTTTTATAACAAATGAAAAGCATAAAAATTATATACATCAATAGGACACTGTGTGATGTTTCAATACACATATATATTTTGTATCTTAATTGGACTTGCATGTAGATTTATCACAACACATTATACTCTTAATGGCATCTGTTATAGTATGTTAAATAATACCACTATAAAGTTGAAAAGTTAAATTGCAAAATAAAATAAAGCAAAAAATCCTGGAAGGACACATTTAATCATTGTTAGTTGCTTAAATATTGTTGCACAAGTTAGGTGAGCACATTAATCTCATGTGACCCATGGCAAGTAAGCTGTGCTCACAATGGAGGTAGAGGAGGGGAAGGAGTGTCCAGTATGGCTGGGTTGGAGAGAGTGGGCTATTCTCAGGGTGATCCTGGGCCATCCAGGCAGAGGAAGAAAGTGACACCTCTTTCTGAATGTGGAGAGCAGAAGCCTAAGGATAAGAAATAAGACCTTCCCAGTTCCACATAGTCAAGAGCATCTGTGTCCATCGTGTTCTTCGCTCTCACCAACTTAGGGCATGTGGACTGGCTTTCAGTGCCTATGCTTGATATGCCTGTGACTTGCTGTGGCTGGAAGCCTGCCAGTGTGCAACACAAAATTGCAATGAGATAAATGTTACCAGTGGTTTGGGGTGTTCCTTAGTACTTGGATACAATATCTAATGTTAGGACACTGCTCTAGGTAAGGCAAAAGAACTCCATGGCAAAACACCCACGAAGAGTAAAAGGATAGTGAAGAGTGATTTATTAGCACAGCATAAGCACACCTCAAGACCTGAGGCAGGCAAGTGGGATAAGGTAACTGCCTAAACAGGGCCCGTACACCTCAAAGAGGTAACATGGTTAGTTGGATAAGGCCAAACACATGGAAGCTGTAGGGGTTTGGGGTTTTGGCCTATAGTGTGGGGCTTACTAAATGGCAGAAAACTGAGGGCCTCCTCTTGTGGCCCCACCCCAAATGGTTTGGGACAGCACATGCCAGTGCATTTGATCTTTGTCCTTCCCATTTGATCCTCCTAGCCCTTCTTCTTTAACCAGAACATAAGTTGTGGCCTCTATAGGGAGGATATAGGGCCATTATCTTAATGGTTAATCCCAGGGGTGGTTCACTGAGTCTAGCTCCTCTTAGAAGGGAAGTAGCAATTGTTGGTCCAGGTGTGGGCCATTGAGTCTATCTTCTCAAAAGGAAGTAGTGTAAGTACTAAGGGCTTTCCTCCTTCCCGCCTAGCTAACATTAACTTGCCCCTCCCCCAGGGGCAGACCACAACTTATGGTAGTGGAGGAACTCATGGAAAGACCCAGACTTTTGGAAGTGGGTAATTCCAAGGCACATGTCTACACTAGCCTCTAGTGCTCCCAGAGAGATTGAACTCCTGTTCCTCACAGTGACAATCTGTTTGCCAATGTACCCTTTACCTCTACCTTCCACTGCCTGTCTCCCTTCTGTTCTCCCCTCACTGTCACGTCCAGCGATCAGACAACCTACTTATACCCACATTCTTGCTTTGGATCTGCTTCTGAGGGGGTGTGCCCAAAGTGGTACATCTCACCATTTTGCTTCCTTCTGCCCTTGTGCTGCCGACCTGGGGATTCATCCCTTTTGCCATCTGAGGGTATTTCTGAACCTGCCCATCATGCCATGGACCTCAGGTTTGTAGATCTATAAGTCCCCCGGGGAACAATGTGGCTGCCATGGGTCCCAGAGTCCTGTGTTCAGATAAAAGTTCATCAGGTGCTGCTGGTAAGAGTTATGCAAAGTTGGGAGGGCTTACACACAACTTCCTTTAGAGGAGCAGTCTGCTGAGCGAGGAATTGCTGAAATAATTTGCAGCATTTAGCAAATGTGGCAATACAAAAATCAACCCAAAACTTCCCTTCAAGCTGCCACTCATCAAACTACATTTGTTTCCTCTCCCCTTAATTTCACAGCAATTATGGACTCGGGAAAATTCTATGGTGAGGACTGGCCCTCCTGCAGGAGGTCTTTTCCCAGTGACTGGGCTGTGCCCTCACATTCACACTGCCTACATGTTTTGTCTTTAGTTAGAGAGTCTGTGAAATGTAGTCATGTCAGGCGGTTTCTGCTCATATGTCTCCATAAGTACATACTAAAAATAAAATGTTTCAAAAGGAAAGCCAGGAAAAATGTAGCCCTAGTAGAAATCACACCTTTCCATACCACGCCACCTATCCACCTGCCCTCCCTGGGCCTTTCTCCCTGCAGTGAACCTGAAGTGGCCTGCCTGCCCTTTGTGGCCTGCATGACTTCCCAGAAGGTTCATATGGGCATTACTGTTCCCAGAGGCTCTTTCTATAGCCATGGAGGCCTATCTTCCACATAGCAGGTGGCTGGAGGTGTGGGGAACAGCTCTCCCGGCACCCTTGCCTTGGCCAGGGTGTCTCTGAGTGTGGAATTTGCAGTTTTCTAGAGTTTCTATATGGGTTTAAGCACATCACCCACCTAATAACATTTTGTGAACTGAAGTTCTCTGAAAAAACCAATCTGTATTAAAGATGAGGATGTCAGGGTTCTGGAGAGATGGAATGGCAGGTGAGAGCCATGGTCATCTTGGGCTATCTTAGTCTCTTTAGTCACCTCTTACTATCAGCTTCTGTGTCTGACCTAACATCTTTGTGACTGTTAGCAGATCTCTAACCTCCACCAATCCTAAAGCTATAACATCTGAAACCAGCGGGAGAGATTTCCTGCTTTGCTGAAGCCCACCTACCTAATGTCCCACCAATCAAGGCATCTGGTAAATGCAGTGACTTATAACCTTTGTTTTGTGGACTTAAAGATCATATCACCTCTTACATATGTCATTCAAGGTAACTTGGATCCAAGCTCCCGTACCTTGGTCTCTGATAGTTCAGCATAAACAATCTTCTTCTTTATTTCTTTTCTTTTGTTGTGGTATTGGTATTGAACTCAGGGCCTCTCTTTCAATTGAGCCACACACCTTCAGTCCTTTGCTTTTCTTTTTAAGTTGGTTTTTAAGATAGGTTCTTAGGATAACTTTGCCTGGGCTAACCTCCAGCTATTATCCTCTTACCTCTGCTTTCCAAGTAGTTAGAATTGTAGGAAGGTGCTACCCCATACCCAGTCCCTTACTTCCTTTAAAGCAGAGTCATTATTTTAGGTCAAAAATTGCATATCCCACTGTTCTATCATGCCACTTCCTGCCTCTCTGTCGGGATCACCTGCATCTCTCACATAATCTCCTGGTACACAGTCTTTGACTTGGATTTGGAGGAACACAAACCAAGGCACCTTTACTTGAATTGTTTTTCTAAAGCAGGCCTCATTGTGACAGGGTCAAAGGCCTGGAGGGTTTTCTTGCTATTCCAGGAAAAGAACAAACCCTTTGTTTGGGGTTAACTTAGCTTCATCTGTCCCCAAGCTTCCTTACCACCTTGCCTGCCATCACATTCTGCACCCAATGGCCTATGGGTGGTCCAGGAACCCTCAGTTCATAGTTACCTCTCCCTTCTGCATGCCCAGCCTGCAGAAAAAAAAGAAGGTTCTCAGCCTGGTGAGCCTTTCTCTGACTGCACTGAGCACCACTCCCACTGTCTCCTCTGTGCTTCCAGAACATTGGGCTCAACCTAAGCAATAGTGCATGTGTGGTATTGGGTTTATGGGCTCATGAGTGAGTTCCCTCCACCAATGGTGAGTACTCTGTCCATTGCAATGTGCTCTTATTCTTCACAGACTGCGTTAAATGCTGAACAGGACTGACACTGGATACCAATATTCTTTTAAAGAGGGATCAAGTAAATGGATGGGTTTGTGTCCTTATTATCCAATCTATCCGGAGCTGCTAGTGTGGGTTTTTATAACACAACCCAAGACCTGCCATTGCCTGCTTAGATGTGACTTGTCATCATTCTGGCATCTCATAGACCCTCTGAGGGACACTGTGATCTTGTCCCTGCTCTATGATGGACAGGTATTTCCCATGGTGCCCCTTGACATTTCTCTGTTCTTCCACATTGGTCTCCTTCCTGTTCTTTTCCACTTGTGTTCCCCACCCTTGCACCCAGAGTCCAGCTCAAGGTCTTTGCAGCTGGTTTTACCACAATGTCAGGTCCCAGCACAGGGGTCACCCTTTCCATAGCTTCCCTGCCTACATAGGTGCCCCAAGAGTCAGAGAACGCTATTTAGTGCCAGCCCCAGAGCAGAACTCCTTCCATGTGCACTGTTTGCTTGTGTGCTCCCTGTATAACCCACTAGAACACAAGCTTGCAGAGGGCTTTATCTGTCATCTCTGTGTCTCCATCCTCAGCATGTACAGCAGTGCTTGCCTGGCACTCCACAGGTTGTGAGTGGCTTCCAGTTTCCAAATGAATGTTGGTTTCCAATTCCCAAAGCATTCCATGCATCAGAGATAAAATAGAGCCAGATCGACATGTGTACCTCACTTAAGTCCCATTGTCTGGCATCCTTGGGTTACACAGGGAATTTTCCATGCCGTTGAATTTGAGACATTTAAGTACATTTGCAAAAAAAAATAAAGTATTGCTCACAGACTGAAATGTATTAAAGCAGGCATCAGGAAATAAGCTTGCCACATGAAAGTCAACCTTTTCCTGAGTGACCAGTTCCAAATACACAGCTTATCCTAGTCATGGTCAGGGAAGCCCCAGGGGCCATACAGGACCAAAGCCACATTGGCCTTTCATGGATGACCTCAGGTGGCTGGGCTCTATAAATGAGATTTTTTTTCTTCAGGTTCTGTTTTTGTTTTCATCCATTACCTTGAATGGTTCTCAGAGTAGCCTGCTGTTGTCTTACCTGCCTAACAGGTAGCAGTCACTGGATCATCCATGCAGAGCAGCTTCCCTCTTCCTGAGCTGTAGCTTTAATATGGCTTGTCCTGGGGCTGGAAGTGGCTGGTGGCCACCTGGGTAGTTTCAGAGCCAATGAGCTCTGAAAGGCATGAGTTATGCTGGAGGTATGAGTTTCTTGGGTGGCTTCTGAGGCCACAGCTTTGCCTGGTGTGGTGTATGAGAAGGACTGCTGGAAGGTGGGAGGGTGTGGGCATGTTCCAGAAAGATCTATGAGCTTCTGGCCACTGCCCCGAGGACTGTGACCCACAGCCATGTCCTCTTGGTGGGTCAAGCATAGTTTTCATCCTCAAGGGTGTTTTCTTTTTTCTGGTAAAGGCCAACTCAAGTTTGTTCTGATGAGAAATGCTATACTTCTTACTCCTCTATGACACAGAATGCTGTAAAACTCATTGAAAAATAATTTTTAAAATCCCTTTTTTGAGGCTGAACATTACAGTGGGGAAAGAGACAGAAAGAAGCAAAGTCCTACAGACAGAATTACAACAGGGAAGGAGAAAGGGGATAAACAGAGAGGAGCAAAGGAGGAGAAGAGAGTTGGTGGCCCAGATAGGCCACTCCTCCAAAGAGTAAATGGGAAAACTCAAACCACAGTCACACATTGTAGCCAGTGGAACGGATCATGGAATAATATTTGTTTATCAGATATCTCAGGAATGTGTGTTCTCTTTCTCACAGCTGATGGAAGCCTTTACCCCTGGAAAACATCTCAAATGGATAGAGCTGTTAGAGGCAGCCAATACTCAGAGCAGCCAAGCCCCCACCCTGGCCACAGCCTGTGTGCAGCCTGCTACTCCTTCCTGGGGCAGAGGGGGAGCAGCTACCTCCCCCCATGCCAGAATAATGACCCTAGCACAGGACACATTTCAGTAAGGCAAAGTGCCACCCATGAATGGCAGCTGCCAGTTTGTGCCCAGGAACTCTCTGTGGTATGAGAGAGGGGCAAGCTAAACTATTGCTTAGTACAACAAAAGAGTTCAGTGTTGTCAGTGAACAAACCATTTACCCAGGACAGACTCTGGAATGGGTTGGTTTCAGTTGCTTCTTTCTGACTGGTCTGCAACCAGACAGCCTCTAGAAATCCAGAAAAAAAAAACGAGAGAGTTACAAATTTTCTTCAGTCTTGGGGGTGGACCCTGTGGTCCCCAGTGGCTATAGGGGCAGACTAAGCTCACCATAATCCTGTTCCCATTACCTGCCTGTCCTTGCTATGACTTCCTAGTGCACAGGGGCAATTCAGCCCAGGTTAGAAGAGCTGTCAGGATTTTCCTTGGCAGTGGTTCCCAAAACCTCATTATATATTAAAATAATCTGAATTAAGTCCAGGTGCCCAGGCTGCACCCAGGGTCTGACAGGTCAGAATTTCTGAAGGTGAGGCCTGCAACAAGCATTTTATAAAGCTTATCAGATGATTCTGGACAGTAGACAAGGCTGAGATGTGTGGCTTTGCAGAGGAGAATCAAAATTGCCACCAAGGTGTAATTTTCAAGATACTGTCTTCTCTGGTGGGTCCTGTTCTTGTCACTGTCTGAGCCAGCTGTCTTTCCCCAGGATGCAGCAGGACTTCCTCTTTGGTTTTCCTGCTCTCCTCTGCCTGCCCTCTGGGATCCTCCCATCTCATCCCTACACCTGAGGAAGAGTTGGTCTTTCCAAAGGCAAATGACAGTCACTGACAATGCACTGCTCTTTGTTGAATGAAGAATGGATTCATGTGCCTGGTCCAGTGACAAGATGCTCACTGAGGTGCCTGTCTTGTCCCTGACCACACATGAAAAAAAAATACATAATGCACACAAAAGAAATCAAAAGTTATCATCTTGATATGTTGGATTTCATTGCTTTTTAATTGTACAAGGAGCATACGTGCATGAGTTAAAACACAATGGAAATACTAGTTGTTAAAAACAAACATAAAAATATGCTTAACACATGGTCAAAAAAAAAAAAAAAAAGAAAGAAAGTCCACCTGGTCTCTGGTGTCCAAACATCTTATACTGGACCCATCTTGCTGGCCATGGGGCTGCTCAGCAGATGGGGCTTAGCTAACATGTGTCAGGTTGCTGGCCTGGGGTTTTATGAAATGTCACCTCTGTCTCCTTCCTTGGAGCTACCCACTGGAGGGCAGCTTTTCCAATGAGGATGCTGGCCTCACCAAGCTCCTGGAGGTCCCTTTGGGGATCTGTCAGACTTGTAGCTTCCTCTGTTGAATGTCCTCTCTGGGACTCAGTCATTACCCTGGAAGGAGGAATCTACTTTTGGAAATTGCCAAATGTAATTGTGTGTGGAACTAGACAGATAGGGGAAGACAGTGCTGAATGATGCTGCTTTGGAAAGGGTCTGTTATGGTAATGGAGGATCAACATGACTTTTTGTTTGAGTCTTATAAATGGACACAAAAGCAATTCCAAAGTTAAAAGAAGAGAGATGTATGTCCAGGCTCCATTTATAGCTCATAGGATTTCTACGGAGGAAACAACCACACTTGGCAAGTTTGGCCCCCCATGTGGTGGGCAACTGCAGGCTGTCCTATGGCCTTAGCACAGGAGGACACCTGCCTAAGACTGGCTGAATCCCAAAGTGGGTTGGCCCTCACCTTGATTGGCAGGTCAGATTCCTTAGAGGAGGGAATGTGCAGAATGCTCTGGACACATTGGCTGAGACCCAGGCTGGGCAAGGCCTGGCCAGCAGAGGGCATGGTTGGCCTCCCTGTTGCTCTCCCCCTCCTCCCCCTTCCAGGCTGTTGGAGCCACTGAAAAGAAAGAGGCTGACAGGAGCTAAGCAGACGCAGAAATGTCCCTAAGAACATTTCATAGCAGTGGCTTTCTCCTCAAGAGGGGAAGGTTCCCCCAGCAGGATCCTCTGATCTGGGGGTCCAGTTCCCATATTTGCAGCAACATCTGCCATCAGGCCAGGTCCTGCCCACGACCCTCTGTCTGGTGTGCCCAGAGCCCATCAGAACCAGATCTATGGGTTGAATAATGGCAGCCAAGTACACTCTGAGGCTCATAGAGAAAATCCCTCTGGACTGTCTGTGTCTGTGGCGGGTGTAAGTGGAGGATGAACTGCCAGGGTGATTGCATTTCGTGTTGACAGAATAATTGCACATCTTACAGCACGCTGGGCACAGTGCCAGGTTCTCGGGAACCCAAATGTGGAGGACCATTCCCAAGGCATTACACGCCTGGTGGGGGAGACAGACATTCAACTCAGCCCTGTATACATATTCTAAGTCACAAATGTGGTGAGCACAATAAAAGAGAACGGGGCATGAGAGAGACTGCTTGGGGGTTTCACATGCTCCCCGGGCTATGGAGCTGCTCAGAGAGACCCGCTTTCTACATGGGAAATTCCAGTGCTTGGCCACCCCTGGTGTTGGCCTCACTCATCTCCTAGTGGACACCTCTGTGTCACTGGCCTTTGGTGGAAGTGTCCCAACCTCACTTCTCTCTGCAGAGAAATTCTGTCCACCTTGGAGCACTGAACTAAGGTCCTTTTCTGCTGTGGGCTACTCCTGACACCATGTACCACATACCTGCCGCCATGCCCGCTCCAGAGGAGGGGGGCCTCTTCCAACTCCTACCATTTCCAGCACTATTTTCTAGGAATGTCATATGAGTTACTCTGTTTCTTACAGATTGAGGATGAAGTCTTTGAGGACAGGGACATGTTGGAGGGGGGTGGTGTCTTGGGATGATCCAACCACTCAACACATTTTTTCTGGGGCTTCTGCTATGCCCAGCCCAGTGGTGGGTCCCTAGGATAAGAAGAGTGCTATAGTTTGGATCTGGAATGTCCCAAGTCTTACATATTAAAGACTTGTACTCCAGATTGGTGCTATTGGGAGTTGGTGGGAACTTTAAGAGATGGGACTTAGTGGAAGGTGTACTAGCTCTCTTGAGGGGACTATGGGGCTTCATCCTCTTCTTCTTTTTCTCATTCATTCCTGTCTATAAGGTGAGCAGCTTTACTCTGCCCATGTGCTCCCTTCAATGATGTGCCACCACAGATCCAAAGCAATAGTCCTGGACCAAAACCTCTAAAACTGTGAGCCAGCATAGACCTTTTCTTTTTCTCAGTTGATCATCTCAGGTATTTGTTATAGTAACGGAAAACTGACTGGCACAAATGGTGAGCTAAATAGACATTATGGTCGGATTAATTTGGCCCAGATTTTATTAGGAGAAACACCTGTGTGAGACACTGGGGAGGGAAACCATACAGCTGGGCTGCTGTTACCTCAATCGAGGGTTAGAAGGACTGCGCCTCCTCCAGCACCATGGTGTGCTCCCATGTTTCACATTTGCAGAGCAATTTCTTATACTCATGCTCACATGCTACTATTGCTCAAGTCATTGAAACTGCCTAGTCATGATTTGTCACCCTCCACGGGAGTCCCTGCAACCTGTACAAAAGAGAAGTCCTGATCTGTGAAGAGCCAGGCTAAGGGGGTTGGAGCCTTAGCTCACTTCAGCCTGGGTCATCACAGAGCTGGACGTGGCTCCTTGTGCCTGTCATGCCCACTTTGGCATTCATCCAGAACCTCCACACTTGTCACAGTGCCAACTGAGGCAGCATGAAGCAGGGGTGACACAGCCTTTTCCGAGAGTCCCCAGGAAAGTTCCCTAGAGAACTTTCCCCAGGAAAGTTCCCTAGAGAACTCCACCACACAGCTCTGCAGTGTGGGAGAAAGCATGAGGCTTGTGCAGCTCAGGAGAATCTCAGAGATGTCCCAGGGAGGTGACACTCACCCCTGGCTGGCAGGAGTCCATGGGCTTTCTTTGCAGAAGTCTACAGAGCTTGGCAGGGGAAGTGGGGTGACAGCTTGCTTACTAACATGAAAGATAAGATTTCCTAATTTCCTCTCCTGCTTTTAACTCCCCCACCAGGTACCTAACCAAGAGGCCTCTGAGGGTCCTGGGTCAGCTTCACCCCCTTGCTTTCTCCCAGCGTGGGGATTGGTGCTGGCCAGTCAAGCTTGGCCAGTCAAGACAAGGCTGGGTGGGTGGGAAGACAGAGAGGGAAGGAGATTCTCACTTCTTAGATCAGCCCTGAACCCTTTATTGCTTTGAATAATTCAGGTAATGCACAGAGAGGGAGCAAACTTTCCAGTCTGTGTGAGATGCTGTTAGAACACAGGCAGGGGGTTAATTTTGGAAAGATCGAATACCTTGAAGTAGTATAACTTTGCCATTTCAAATGGGAGACTACAGAATTTTGGAAGAACAAGAGTCAAGTAAAGAGAATTTCAGAAAGTGTTGCTGTGTGTTATGAATCCAATCCCCTATACTCTTCTGGACAGTGGAGCAAAAACCGCAACTAAAGTTTTATGTGTTTTACTTTGGGACTGTGCTTCTCAGACTGACTCCATGAATATTCTGGGCCACATGAAGTTCCAATTTATATTTGGGTTACATACACCCATGTACAATATAGAAATCTATCTCAGAGGGACTGGGTGGAGGTTGCTCAGTGGTGGAGTACCTGCTTAGTGTAACACAAGGCCTAGAAATGTACTTGCAAGGAAATAGCTGAGATTATTCATCACAGAACATAAATGCACCCATACATCTATGGAGCACCCCTACCTATCTTACATTCTGATTAGACTCTGGTTTTATTACATTTATTACCTCCTCCTTGGCAAAGGCATGATATTCCAGTCACCTTCACAAGGTATCATGTCCAGGCTAAGGAATGCATGTCTGCTAATTTCACAGTGAACCCTGCTGCAGAAACAAATAATAAAAAGATGACTTTCTTCTGCTGATGATAGCTCCAAGTGCATCGAGCCTGTCAAATGGAAGTAGTAGACTGAGGCCCACATCTATACTGGGGAGAAATCAATGTATACTGGTACTGCCATACTCCCTGGATTTGTAGGCAGCTGAGAGCTGAGACACCTGGGAATGGAAAACCCAGGGACAAGATGGATGAGAATCCCTGGCTCCCATTTTGTGTCTAATTATCCAGAGGAAGGGCCAACAATAGGTACTGTAAATTGTCCTTGGAAAACAATCCTGGGAGTGGTTCTCCCCTTCTCTGGCCCCAGTCAGGCCTCTCTGCTCACCCCACCTCCAGCTGGCTTCCTGTTGGGCCAGGAGTGGCCTCCTTCTGCGCACCTCCTTCCAGTGAGTTCTCTCCTGCTCCATCTGCCCTGCCCACACTTCCTCTGCATTTCCCTTCTCCAAACAAGGCGTCACCCCTTTCCTGTCACCACCCCCCCCCCCGACTAATGACTTCAAGCAAGGGAAGGAAAATGTCATACTAAGCACCTTCCTTTGTCTTCACCCTCAGTATTTGGTTTAGCCCTAGAGCCAATGCATGACGAGAATGGCTTTGGGTGTTGAAAAATGGGATGCAATGAGCCAACGACTCCTAGTGCTTGTCATTGAGGGATTCCACCATATATGGGGACCCTTGTATTCAAGTTCAGCTTGCACGTGTTGCTGGCTCAGAAATGCTGCCAGGGCAAAGCACCAAAGTAATAAATCACCCTCTACACAAGCTCTAGTCACTTCCACGGAGACACCAGTTTAATACCTTCCAGCTTCCAGTACTGAAATGAAGCATTGTGAAAATGTGATTTCTATTTCTAAGATTACAATTCTTTATTAAAACACAAATATTACCAAAGACAGATTTTGGAGGTTCATGTGAAGTACTTTTCCCACATCTTTGGACACCAGTTCAGTGTGATTATCCTAAAATATTGTCACAGTGCAATGTGAGTTTTCCAAAAACTGCTTCCATGTTTGCCTGGGAATGACTGGAACTGATTTCTTCCTGGAGAGACACAGCTGGGGATGGCAATTAGGGGAAGTGGCTCCTGCCAAGCAGTTGGAGCTCCTCGTCAATGCGGGGTGGGGAGGGGTGTCACCAGATGGATGTATGGAAGCAAGATGACCCCAGAATGATTGGTTTGGGATATTCAGAAGCCTGTGGTAGCATTTGGTTTTTTCCCCACTGCAATCTAGGTCTGAGCCTCCCTTCTCAATATAAAGAATGGCTGGAGAAGCCTCAGAGAGCCAGAGGTCTTCCAGGATTCCTATGTTCTCAACCTCTTGGCCAGAACAGGTGGCTTTGGCACCTCATTAAAACTGAAAGTGCTCAGGACAGTGAAGGTACAGGATAGCAAGGAGGAAGGCAATTTTCCAAGCCTCACTTGTCATTTTTTGACTATGACTAACAAAGATAGCAGCCATGTGTCCTTTTGCAGTATATCGTGCAAATCCTCTCCCTATCTCCAAGTCCCCTTTAGTCTCCTTGACAATACTGGGAAAAGCTTGGAGTAAATCACTCCATTGTTGAAATCAAGGCTCAGAGAAGTCAAGTAACTTGCTCAAATTGACACATTCATTCAGCAGGGGATACATTCCAAGACCCCTACTGGATGCCTGATACAATGGATATTATCAAACTCTGATTGTACTTTGTTTTTCTAGCACAAACCTATGATACATTTTAAGCCATAAACTAGATATAGTAAGAGATTAACACCAATAACTAATGATAAAATAGGATAATTATAATAAGATGCTATACTAGAATTTATTTAATGCATATCAATTGTTTATTTCTGGAACTTTCTATTTAATATTTTAGGAATTTGGTTGACTGCAGGGAGCTGAAAGCATGGGTAAGAGTGGACTGCTACATTTCCATGTCATCTTCTGAGTGCCAAGCAGTGCTGGGCCATGGCATATGGAGATGGACAGCAGAGAGTCCCTTGTGCTCTCTGAGAGTGGGAGGATGTGACAAGCTTGTTCCACAATGGAACAGGGAGCAAAAATAGCATTAGTCTGGTAGTCCTCTTCAGATGAACTGAGGTGGCCTTTGGGGACTTGCTGCTCATCTATATGCATGCTAGAGTAAGAGATCAACTTGCTGTTGTTTTGAGGGTCACTCCAACTACTCTGATTCACAACTGCCCAGCCAGCAGCTGCATGGTGTGACCCTGCATGCGTGAACACTCTCTAGAGGAGCAGGACTCAGGGAACTATGTTAGCCGGATGACTGAGAGAGCATTGCCTAACTCTAGGAAGACTCGGAAGACACTGGGGAATTTTGGGAAAAAATAAATAGCAAATAATATATATGAAATGACTTTTTGGCAGTACAGGGGCTCACACTCAGGGCCTTGCTCCTGCCAGGCAGATGCTTTACCACTGAACTACACCTCCAGCCTGTAAAACAGATTTTTATGGAAGGGTTAAAGCATTCTTCCAATGCAACTTGTGTTCTTCTATTTTCTTAAAGAAATCAAGACAAATTATCAGAAAAGGAAACATAGTAAGATGAGTAAAACATAAGGATTAAAAATATACACTTTTAGCTGAAAGAGAAGGAAGGATACAACTGTAAGATAAAATCTACTCTAATGATGCTTGGTGCATGAGTATATAGTTCACATCTGAGTTCCCTGGTAACCAAGGGGAAAGGTCAAATTCCATGAATTATGTGGCTTTCATTCATTTGTTAGCTAAGAAAACAGACCACACTTTCCTTGCAATGGGTGCCAGAGGGTATTGTCTTGTGCACTGCAGCTCCAAGAAAGGACAGTGAACACAGACAGGGTTGTTAGCAGTTTTTCATTTAACAAGAAATACCATTCATGGGTCATGTGTCCTAGGTGAGCATTGCTTTTAAGAGTGTTGAACTCCGTGATTTGGGAGCTACAGTCTGCGGCAATGGTGGCAGAGAGAGCTGCAGGGATAAGTAGCTGTTTAAAGAGACTGTGGTCGGGGCGGGTTGGCTGTGGCAGATGAGGGCCTCCCATGTGAGGGTCTCTGCACTATAGGGTGCCTCTCATGGGCAAAGTTGTGGACTGCTGTCTAATCACATTCAACACTATGCAAGGCCACCCTCAAAGCCACCCATTCTCCCATGACACTGTGCCTCTGGCTGTTGTCTTGCTAGTTGGACATTCTGCCTCCCTCCCTGCTGAGCACCCTGGAATCACACTGGCGTCTCCCTGGTGCCTTCCTGGTGCCCTGGTACCACCCAACTCCAGGTATTCTTATGTGGTGGACAGGTTCTTGTCCTGTTTACTCCCTAGCCGGGCGACCTGGGACAAATGGCCGGCTCCTCTAGGGAGAAGGAGAGTGGTATGGAGTGGCTGAAAACATGTCCCTTTGGTTCTCCTTTCCTGCCTCTCTGTCACCAGCAAGACTCCCTGGGACAAAGCCCTGTGAAGACTAGTGACCACTGACCGCTTAGGAACTTCTCTGAAGTGCCATCTGGACAAGGAGGGCCTCCCCTGGCTTCTGTCATGGTCCAATGACGGGCTCAGACTTTCATGTTTTAATCAAACAGATTAATGCTTATCTGGAAAGAACTTTGTCACTGGCAGGAGAACCAGGTCCCACTGTGCCCAGCTGTTGGATAAGGACAGAAGTTTCATCACTTTGAGACTCCTGCCACCTCTGCCAAGCTCAGCCTTTCTGAGACAACACGTAGTTGGACAAGAAGTTGGGATGAAGAGGGGACATGACCCAGATGACCCCACTATGCCTGGCACCCCTCAACCCCTGAATAACCCAGTGAGCTCCCTCTACACTGATGAAATTGTGAGAGTACCAAGGAGTGGCAGAGATGACCAATCACAGGATCCCCAAAGACAGAGCTCCGTCTAGGTGCCTCCCCTCAGTGTGCTGCCTCAGGACTGGTGAGGAAGTATTTTCATATGCCCAGCTCCTTCCACCTTCCTATGGCCACAAGTTTCAGGGACAAAGATGAGAACTGCCACCGTGTTAAGACCCCTTTCAGTTGGACTATGAGCACATGATAAAAGTGAGAGCACACAAGGGAGGGGTGAGGATAGGTAAGACACCTAAAAAATTAGCTAGCGTTTGTTGCCCTTAACGCAGAGAAACTAAAGCAGGTACCTTAAAGCAACTGAGGCCAATAGGAAAAGGGGACCAGGAACTAGAGAAAAGGTGAGATCAAAAAGAATTAACCTAGAAGGTAACACCCACGCACAGGAAATCAATGTGAGTCAATGCCCTGTATAGCTATCCTTATCTCAACCAGCAAAAACCCTTGTTCCTTCCTATTATTGCTTATACTCTCTCTACAACAAAATTAGAAATAAGGGCAAAATAGTTTCTGCTGGGTATTGAGGGGGTGGGGGGGGAAGGGAGGGGGCGGAGTGGGTGGTAAGGGAGAGGGTGGGGGCAGGGGGGAGAAATGACCCAAGCCTTGTATGCACATATGAATAATAAAATTTTAAAAAATAAAAAATAAATAAAAATGAAAGCAAATTGAACAGTGTCACCTGTAATTCTAGCAGTTGTTACTGTGCATATAATAAAATCCTCCAAAAAAAAAAAAAAAAAAAGACCCCTTTCAGGGAGACAAAACCTCACTATATTATGAGATTGGAGGGGAGAGTGGAAAGAGAAAGCCTTCTTGTTCTTCTCTCTGTTGAGCGTGATAGGACAGAGGACCAGGTCTCTGATTCAAAACCTTTTTCTATGAGCTGCAAATAGACCTGTTTTTAAACCTGATGGTCTCACAGCATCTGGACATTTGGAAGCTCTCATCAGAGCCAATTACACAGGAAAGATGGCTTCCGTGGATCCATTTCTTCCTTCCTCTCCCCTCCCCTTTTCTTTTCTCTTCAGCAAATGTGTGCCGACACAGTTGTTTGCTTGTCTTGGTCCTTCACTTTCTCATCCATACGTGAAGTGTCCAGATTAAAAGCCTGAGTGGAATGATCTCTGTAATAGGTTGAACTACAGAACCCCCTAATTATTATGCTGAAGCCTTCACCCCCTATACTTCAGAAGGTGACTGCTTTTGAGACAGGCTCTATCAAGGGGTAATTAAGGTAAAATGAGGTCTTACAGGCAGGTCCTGATCTAACATGACTGGTGTCTTTAACAATAAGAGGAGAATAGGATACAGATACAGAGGAAAGACTTAATAAGGACTAGCAAGAAGACCACCGTTTGTAAGCTATGGAGAGGAGGCCAGAGGAAACCAACCCTACTACACCTTGGTGCAGACTTCCAGCCTCCTGAATCTTGAGGAAACACACTTCTGCATAAAGTCCTGCAGTCTCTGATCCTTCGTCACAGCAGCCTCAGCTGACTCATACTTCCTCCAACAGGAGAGGGGACAGTGGGACTGTCTGCAAGTGGGGGCCAGCCTCTCTGGGCATAGGCAACCCAGAAGTAGAGGTTGCTCCTAGATAATGAGGCCATTCTCAGCCTCAGACTTTCTCTTGAAGGACATTGACCTATCTTTTATGAAGACTTTGCCCCTGAATTTACAGTGCAGGCTCCATCTGACTTGAGTTGGGAGTGTGAAATAAAAGCCACAGGAGGCCATGGTTCTACACTAGGCTCCTTCACTGAGTCCTAACAGGCCAGGATAAAAGTAAAAATGAAATCACTTGTGCTAAAATTCCAGGTAACTGAACAGAAACAGAATTGTTTATCTGACCTTTCAAGAAATCAGTATTAGATGGTGTTCTCTCTGCCTTAATACTTATCAAAAAAAAAAAGTGACCTAAAATACCTGGTTAGTTAATTAGGCAGCTATTTTTTTATTGTTCTGTCTCCCTGTCTCTGCCTTCCAAGGAAAGTGACTGGGAAATGACCAGTCTACTTTTTGATTTTGGTTTTGCTTTCTTCAGCATTTCTTGTTTATAAAACAAACCTCTGTGCTTGGTGCATCAGAATACCTAATCTTTTTTAAGTGTAGCTTGACTCTAGAATAAAAAGTAAAGCCAATTAAGGTCTTTACGGTGTTGTAATTTTGTCCTTGGATGACAGATTTGCTCATCTGTCTTTTGTCAAACTCTAGATGAGAAAGAGGAGACTCAGGACTGATGTCAACCACAATTCACTTTAAATACCATGGGTTTTCAAGGAGTTTTCACTGACACCTAATGGGAAATAGTGGAATGCAGCCTTGGCCTGGGGCTCTGTTCTTTCTTCTTAATACTATGAGAGCTCTGCTAATATCCAAAATATTCCAGTAGGAAAAGGGCCATTGTGATAAGCAAGATGGCTTTCCCTCTCACCTTGATGATAGTTTGCATGGTTCTAACAGGGTCTAAGGCAGCAGCAAGTAATATTCTATCCATTTAAATTATTTATATTCTATCATTTCATTTTATTTTACTTTTTTTGCAGTACTGGAGTTTGACCTCAGGGCCTATACCTTGAGCCACCCCACTAGCCCTTTTATGTGAAGGGTTTTTTCCAGATAGGGTCTCTCAAACTGTGCCCAGACTGGCTTCAAACCATGATCCTCCTGATCTCTGCCTCCTGAGTAGCTAGGATTAGAGGCGTGAGCTACTGTGCCCAGCTATTCCACCATTTTAAAGGAAAAAAATACACGATATCTAGGAGGTAGTTATGCTTATAATTGCATTGCTTTCAATTATTTATGACAATTTTAATAGGATTCTAATTAGAATATTATCTTAAGATTAACACAGAAGACATTTTCCATCTATGGGCAAATGAAAATTCTAACACTATAGAAAAACAGTGCAGCTGACTACCCATGACTCTTCTGTTGGTTTGAGGATAGAATGCCATCTTCAGAGAAATCCTTACAGGAAAATACTGGCAACTATGATAGGCCTAGTGAAATGTCCTCCACCCCACCCCATCCCACCCCTCAGAGCTATAAATTCCCTAATGTAGCTTCTTTCCATGTTGAGTTCCAAAGAGAAATTCCAGAACTACTCCAAGGCAGAGTTAATTTCCAAGTGCATGCCCCTCTCTTTTTTTCCAAAATAGTAATTTAGCATCCACCAAAGACTAGTTTTATATATGTGTGTGTGTGTGCTAAATTTTATTCTTAATTGAAAACAAAAATTGGCTCAACCATTGCTTAAGAGGGACATGATTAACATTATTTACCAAGACACATCCCCAGAAGCTAAATGCTGAAGACTTTAGTCACAGCCCACAGGGCACTGTGCTTGGGGAGGGAGGCTGGAACGGCTCAGTGGGTCATTCTTCCATGGATGAGGTATAGACGTCAGGGTGATGCCTATGACATGAGGGCCAGTGTCTCTGAATAAGCCTTGCTGTTTTTAGCTGGTCTTGGCTAAGTGACTTCAGATCCCCACGAGGCTAGACAGTCACCCAACTTACTGCAATAGTGTTCCCCTGCCCCATCAGACACCAAACCTACCTCAAAGGGTGACACACATGACTATGTCAAAGGGTGAAACACAGTGACTACCTCAAAGATGACATAGAGAGACTATGTCAAAGGGTAACATGCTGTCATTACGTCAAAGAGTGACATGCATGGCTACAGTGAAAAAGCACTATGTCCCCTGACGCAAGTGCTGACGATAAGGAGTCGTTGCTTGGTGGAATGTGGCACACAATGAGGTGTTCTCCAAAGATAAAACTCTTGTCAGGGTCTTCAAGAACACAATAAAACTGTAATACAATTGTTCAGCAGTCAAGATGAGAAATGGTCTTTTCCTAGTATTTTCAGTCCTTCAGCACAAGCTGGGCTGGTGATAATGCTGGCTACCACCCACACATCCATCATTCCAGTCTTTAATGGGAATTGGAACATGGCTTTTTTTTTTTTTTTTTTTTTGGTGATACTAAGGTTTGAACTAAGGGCCTTGCATTTGCCAGGCAAGCTCTCTACCACTTGAGCCACACCTTTTGCTTTTCAGTTTGTTTTCAGATAGATTCCTATCTGAGACAGAGATTCTTATCTCTGCCTCCTAAGTAGCTGGAATTACAGGTGTATACTACCACACCTAGCTGGGGGCATTACTTTTGATTAGAGTTGGTGACAAGAAAATGATCAAACATGGCTTTTGGTGTTTAAAGTTCTCGTTTGTCCCCTTGTACACCAAGTCTGACTACATAAAGTAGTGAAAGTGACTGCCTTTAAGAGTCCTGACAGTTGCCTTATTTGTGCTCCAGGAGTGCAGGGCTACCAGGTAATAAGAATGGTCAGTGAGGAGAGGCCAAATGGAGAGGAAGAACCTTGAGATGACACCACAAGTCCTGACTGAGCCCAGCCCTGTGGCTGTCCCCACCGTGCTGGCCCTGTGAGGGAGCCATCTTGGATGTTCCAGCCCAGGTAAGCCCTGATGACATGGAACAGCTAGGATTGCATACAACAGAAACACACAGTCAACTGCACTGTGGGAAATAATAAATGATTGTTGCTTGAAACCATGAAGTTTTGGGATAGTTTACTTTACAGTAGACTTGGCAGACAGATAAACCTCAACTCTATGCTGTGTGTAATAAACTGACCTAACCTTGTCCATGCTGGCCTAGGTGATGTGGCTTCCAACCCATGGCAAGGTAAAGGTAGCTACCGGATCAAATGGATGGAGAGGCCGGGCCAGCAGGAGTCTGGGCAGGGAGCTCTCCTGATAACAGGCAGCATGTATTCTCAATTCTGAAGGTCAGATGACATCTGCTGAATGACGGACATAAGAATTGCAACAGGCACAGAGACCCATGATGTGATCTGTGTAGCTCAAGGAGCTGCAGATAGAGACCTCCAGAGCTCAGAGGCCCAAGTCATCTACTCTATGGGGAACACCCCCAGCATGGAAGGGGCCCTTCCCCTTAAGAAGCAGTGGTCAGTTCTCTTAAGAGTTCTCAATGGCCTCTGCAGGGAGCAAGGCCAATGTGTGTGTGTGAGAGAGGAAGAGAAGGACACACACATGCACACACGCACACACACACACACAGAGATTCTGAGAGATTCTTCTCACAGTAACATCTTCCTTTCTTTCTGATGGGCAGGCCTGCAGTAGCAGAGCAAAAGCTTCAATGCAGCTCTGAACTCCCTGGGGAAGAGGGGAAGAGGGAGAGACTCTTGCCCAATGGGGAAGAAAGGACTGCATCTTCTCCACTCTTTCATCAAGCAAGGTCTCTTGAACCTGCAGAGAGGGGAGGCTTCCTCCTGCTCATCTCTGAGGTCCTGATGGGGCACTGGCCCCATCCTTTGCTCTGACCTGAAGACTGTCCTGGTTTCTTCTTTAGTCACCTGCCCTCTAATCCCATGACTTGGGCTACACTCTGCCCTCTCACCAGGCAGCCCCACTCCTGTCTATTCTTCAAGGTGAGTTTTAGGGGCCCCTTTCCCTCAAAGCCTTCTGAGCTCTGCCCCCCTCACTTTGTGGAGGGACCCCCTTCTTTCCCTTGACATTCCTCATAACATCTTTGAAGTCTTCCCCTACAGCGTGTGTCTTCTGAAGTGCTTGGTGTTAGGGCCTTGGCATGCATGGTAAGTCCAGTTGCATTCTCTAAGGCCCAGAAGAAGGCACATGGTTCCTCTCAGGAACCTACTCCAGTAGACTGGCAAGAGATACTTGCAGCTGGGTATTGAGAAGGGTACAGACATGCCCACCACACCTGGAGGGCCAAGAGGCTACAACTTAGACCCAAGGTGGGAGCTGCAGCCTGTGATGATCATAGACTGTAATGATCATATCCTGTGATGGCCATCTATATCCACTATCAGGTCTCTGAGAATTTCACTGCAAGATCTCAGCCCCCTCCAACCTGGAGCTACCATCCTCATCAGAACCTTTGGAAGGCATAGTACTATATTATTGACCTATGAGCTGGAAGTCAGTCCAGGTAATCATGCAGGAAAAGGCCAACCTCATCTTTGCTGCAACCTCAGTAAGAGAAAGTCAGGGTGGCAGCAGGACTGTTGATCAGGTCTCAGAGCTCTGCCCCTATCAGTCTGTGAGCTGGGATCTTGATAGACTGTGGATTCTCTTTTGTCATGGTTGCCTGGTTGGTTTGTTTGTTTTTGTGGAAGCCCTAAGAACACATGAGAACCCTGTTCACAGTATTAAAAAGTTGTACATAGATCAGGGAAAGACTTTTCCTTTGTAGTGCCAGAGAAGAAACCATGTCAGGAGCAGTGTGTGTGTATGTGTGTCTGTGTGTGTGTGCCCGTATGTGTATGTGCATATGTGTGTGTGCGTGGTTTTCATTGTTTTGTTTTTTGGCTTTCTGCATTTTTCCCATAGGACTTGAAAGTGAGGAAGAAATAGAGAGAAACAGCCAGCACTAAACTGCGTGTTTAAAAAACAGTAGTTTTCAAAGTGTGGTCTAGAATATACTGTATAACTTTATATCAAAAAAACATAATTCAAATTCTCAGGGAACTTGTTAGAAGTGCAAATTCTTATGTTCACCCAAAACCCATTGATTCTGATTCAGACTCAGGGATGGTAACCACACTTCTAAATATAAGGAAAAAGTCTTTCTAACAGATAAAACCGTCGCAGATGGCATGACCTTTCACACCAGGCGGCGAGTGGTGTCTCCAGTGGCATCTGAAGAGAAGGCTGGACAGCCATCGGCCAAGCATGTTGCAGGAGAAATGAGCATACCAGGTAGGAGTTGTACTGAAGTCTTCTATTTGGCTGCTTTGCTGTTTAGCAAGTATTTATTGTACTATATCATCCAGCACTATTCAAGGTGACAGGTGGCAGAATTAGGAATGTGATAGACCTCATATGCTGCTCTGAATCCCAGCAGCCCCCCTCTTCATCCTCCATTTCTGGTCACTGCTCTTTGTTTTGGCTACCAAACACAGCCAGTCCCCATGACTAATTATTGGAATTACAGCACACTCCAGTCATTACATTTCCCCACAAACCGCTACCTTCCTGCTGGCCTCTGCTTCACAAATCAAAACTGGATAATGAAGAAAGAAGACGGTGACCCCTGACTGTCCTGTCTGTGGCCTGAAGCCCCAAGTGAGAGGACTGTAGCAACTTCCTGTTCTGTGCATGATGATGCTACTTTCTTTGTCCTTCTGAGTCATGTCTTGTCACCCTTGTGACATTAGTCACTCAGTGGGGCTCAGAAGGCCAGCACACGAATTCTTGGGCTGGGTGGGAGTAAGGCTGAGCGTCTTATCATAAGGTTAGTCCCTTGACATAGACTTTCAGACAAATGAATTTTACAGCTTACTGAGACTCAGCTTTCAAACCAGATAACAAATAAAGACTGGCTGTTTCCATTTATTTAAACTGTGAATTATTATGCAAGTGGGGCACATCTGTTAGAGGAAAATTATCCAAAATAAATAAATGTCACTAAACTGCATCAGCCTGAAATAATTGCTGTGAATGCATTGACATGGTTTCCTGCCCATGCTTTTCTGGATGTATGTGTTGCAAGAATGTGTGAGTGAGCGTGTGTCAGTGCAATAGTGCAACCATACTGTCACACTCAATACAACACATTCCTCATTTACAGTCTATTGTGAGTATGTTTCCTTGTCAACCAATTTATATGATCAGTTTTAAAGCTATGGAACACTCCACTGACTGTAATTAAGTTTAAGGAAATATTTCTAAAATAAATCACACACTCTGCCACCTCCTTTACCTCTGGCTTCCTAATTGGAGGCTGGGAACATGACAGAAGCTATGCTTTGCGGATGCTGGAGGAAAGAAGCAGGTTAATAGAAAGAAAATAGCTCTGGGTTAGGCATCAGGAGGCACTCTGGTTTTGCCCCAGGTCAGTTCTGGCCCATGGGCATATTTTGCACTTGCTCTGGGCTTTGCTTTCCTAATTTCCTAAGAGGTAGAATTTATCTGGGGATGCCTCTGGCTATCCACAGCATCCTCAGGATTATCACCTATAGGATAGGTCTAGGCAGGGCTCTTTGGTTTGAGGTCACCTTAAATACGCAGGACCAGCCAACACCAGCATTTGCCCTTTGGTCAGGAGAGAGAGTCAACAGAGAGGGAGATGAATTATACCCCTAGTGGGGTATGCTGTCAGGAAGTTGCAGGCATCACATCCCCTGTGGGCTGTGTAAAGGACACATACACACAAGACTAGGCCCAACTTGGCTCCTCCAAATTGGAAGTTTTGTGGGTGGGGATCTGAAAACATGCTTTTCAATAAGTACCTCTGAATTTTGTCAAAAGGATTTCTGCTCATTGTGCCACTCATGAAATGTTACTTCTCCTAAGAATTTGAAATGATTTCACAAGTTCCTTTCATTGTTGATTGCTGGCTGGATGCTTGACCTGGAGTGAGCAGAGGCAAAGAGGAGAAAAATAAAGGTTAGCATTTGATATTTTCCTCCCAATGTTGCACAAAAAAATTCATCATTTATGTTTCTCTTTGGCCTTTGCAGCTATACAGAAAGAATCTACATTCTTACCTTTCTTTCTAGAGAAACCTTTCCTACCCATATATTTACTGGTTTAAAACCTCAATCTTTCTCCATCTAGATTAACCTCAGAGTTTGACCCTCAGCAACTGTCTAGCCCTTGAGACCTGCCACTTCTCAGAACAAAGCAGTGTGTGCAAAGAAAAGGCGAGGAATGTAACTGTGACTGGGTGGCTGCCCTTAAATCGGTTGCTCAGTTCAATGGAACAGATGTTACCAGGGTCCTGTGAGGAAAGTTTTGCAGATCTGTGTGAACAACTTCATGTAGACTCCTTTAGATTTGTCTTGGCTTTGCCCAGGGGTGAGTTGGCTCTGATAAGAACCACTGTAGCTGACTTGTTTTGGCCTCTGAGGAAACTAGCAGAATTGCTGTGTTCAACCGAATTCTCTAAAAGTACAAGGGCCACAACAGGTCTGGCTCTAACATTTTCTTAAGATCTTGGCATACTGCTATTACCCACCAAATCTCATTGATTGATTAATTAAACATTTCTTAAACTCTTTAAAGATGCCAGGTGCTGTAGGAAGTGGCCATCTATTAGGATGAATCAACAATGGGCTCATTGTGAATGACCTTTGTCACTCTTCAGGGAATTAAAAGTAGAATTCAAAAATTATTCTAAGGAAATACAACCAACTTTATATATGCCACGTTAAGATAGAATGGATAATAAAATACTTATTCATTATTCACTAAAGATCTGTTTTTCATTTAAAACCAACCTTCCTCATCACTATAAACTATTTTCATGGAAAACTTTTACAAAAAAGTTGTATACTTCTTGTTTCTGCTTTCTTGAACAAGATGTTTTTGCTTGGATTTTAATTTAAATTAACCTGTTGTATATTGTCTTTTGCTGGATCAAATGAACCATATGTCTGCCCCTGCTCAGGTAGGCTCTGGGGTACTGTCTTGCCCCATTTCCTAATTTGCTGTTTCCATGGGTGCCTGTCAGCAGTCACATGTCCAGGGCAACACATGTTCTCTGTCTGCTAGGTCTAGCCCTCCATGCCAAGTCCAAACCAAACCATTGATCCAGCCATTCTCCCTGCCTAGGCTTTGCTTCCCTCTCTGTCTCCCTTTTGCTGATTCCTTCATATCCTTGGCTCCTTTTTGAAATGGACCTTTTCAGTCTTGCCTCAGGCTACTTCAACCATGCTCAGTCACAGCCCTTTATCTTCATTCATTCATGGCACCTACCTGATCCCATGGCCATGATGTCCGTCATTTGCAGTCTGGCACTCCTAGCTTAGCCTGTGGTATGCCCACCAAGGAACAAGGAGTATTTAAGTGGGAAGTTGGAGGTATTTGGGTTGTTTGAGCAACTTCTTTCGGTCCAAAGGGCTGCAAAAGAGCTGCTGACACTGGCCTGGAAGGAGCCATGGCCTCCTACCTTCTGCTCACCTGCTTCTCATTCTGGTGAGCCAACTTTTGGGATCTCTCATAGTAGTATCTTCCATGAGTGCCAGAAAAAGGGAGTATTGTGGCAGCAGCCCTGAGATAAGGCAGTTTTAGCACACAGGACTCCCTGTGATGCTGCAATTGGTATTAAATCCCCAAGCCTAGAGAAAGTGTATTTCCCAAAACTTCCCGGGCCAAGGAATACAACTTCCTATATTCCCCAGAGCATCTCAAAGGACTATTATTTTGTGGAGTAATCTTTGGCAAACACAGTTTTGAGGACAGAAATGACATAATGGATTACTGTGGATTACAGGTTGTATTAGGGCCAAGGTGAGAGCAAAGACTAATACCATGTTGGTGAGATCTGGAACTGGGTGTGGTAAGCTTTGCTTAATCAGGACAGGTGCCTCTAACCTAGAAGACACAGTTCCACTCACTTCTGGCTTGCATCCTATGGGATGGTCTGTTCCTAGAGAGAGTGGTCCTGGCATCAGAGGCCCTGAAATTTCGGAAACAGCTGGTGCAGTGATCAGGGAATCAGCATCAAAGCTTTGTGAGAAACAGAACATTGCATTCAGTTGTGGAAATTTGCTCAATGATTAAGTCCCAAGTTTACTTCAGAGTGAGAGTTCCTGCAAAACCTGTAGTGGGACATGCAAGACTTTCACATGGTGAGGATACCAGAAATGTGATGTAAATCACATAAGGAAGAACAAGAGATGAATTTGTCAAAGCCTGACTCAATCTATGTCCTAAACCCCATATCAACCCTGCTCCTGTCTGAATCACACAGACACAGGGCAGGGAGCTGACCCTGGCTGAAGAGATTTGTCAAGTTCAGGTGTCTGCACACACATACATATACTTTCACATATATGTATGTACACATATATACATACACAAGCACATACACATGCACACGTTTCTGTCTATCATCTATGTATCTATCTGTTCCTGCTTATTCTCTCCCTTTCTTCCTTGAAAATGGGACTTCCCTGAAACATCACTAGATTCTAAGTTCCTGAGAACTCCTAGATTTTTATTATCTTTTAGTTTGGGTGGAATCATTCCTGCTCCTCATAAATTAAGTGCTTTCTATAAAACTTTACAATTTTATTCAATATCAACACTTGGCTCTGTAAGTTAGGAAGAAATAATAGATATTTCTTTGTTCTTTTACCAGATCATAGAATCCCAAGGACAATGGAAAATTTCTGATGACTCAAAATAATTGTATTTCAAGGTAACTATTTTAAGGATTCCCACAAAACATTATGAGTTACTGGCATTCCCTCCTTTCTAAAGGTCCCTTTCATCTGGACTCTTGTGTCCTTTAGAGGAAGACAAGCAGCCCTACCACCTGTACCATGAGCTGACAGACTCTGTCACCAAAAAGTGGATTTAAGGACAGTTTAACCTACTACACCACAGAAAGAGGTCTGCTTTAAATAGTGCCAAGTCATCTGAGGTTTTTCCTGATTGTTCAACACATAGATGACCCTTTTCCTGCTTTGGAACTTTGGTTTATGAAAACCAAAAGTGCTAACATCTAGGGAAAGAGTTTCCCTTTTGTGGGAAATTCTCAAATAATATGTCCTTAAATTAAAATTTTAAACAATGTGGAAAAATATATAGATGAAAGTGAGAACATTAGACATCCCACTTTGAAGATTGTTGTTTAACAGATGACCGATACCTGACACTGGTAATCAATGCTATGGAGGCATGAGATAGCCCTGTTACTTTCAGAACAGCCATGCTTTAGTGGCTTCATTTGTTACCAGAAAACAGCAAAAATCACCACTCCACAGGATGTTCAGCTGATGTAGACTTTGTCTCTTACTAATATGTAAATTACAGAATAGAAAATGCTTTCATGAGAATAGAAAAACACCTGTCTATCCTCCTTTTGTTTAGCAAGTCTTTTTTGGCACTTCCCTCTCACCATCTAGATCACAGAGTCCCTCCTGTACAGCCTCTGGGCTGGTGGCTGCTTTAGCCAGATGATGGCCCCTGCTTGTCTGCGGTCTGCCCAGGGGTATTGAGCAAGCATGTTCAATGGACTGACATCTGCTGACCTCAGTCTCCTCTTCAAGGGTTTCTGCATGCCTGGCCTATTAACTCTCTCTGTGGTTATTACCAAGCTATGATTTGTTGAACCTGGAACTTAACCCTTTCAGCACTGTTTACTACTAACTGCAAGAAGCACTCTCAGGCCCTCCTGTTTGAGGCTGAACAGTCAACCCTGTTCTGTATCCCCTGGGACATGTCAGCCATGCTAAAGTACAAATGTCAACTCCTCAGGTCTTCCCTGATCACCCTACCCAAAATAGCAGCTTGGGGCCCCTTTGGACCCCTGGTCTTTGCATTTTGGTTCATAGCATTTACCTACTTCATACCATACCTAGGTCTGTCTAATGGTTGTTGGCTGTCACCCCCACTAGAAGGCAAGCTCCCCACAGGGGAGGGCTTGGTTTAGTTTATTCTTCACTGAATTCCTAGCACTTCAAAGCAGGAACTGAACTGATGTCCTTTAAATGAATAAAAGAATTAATGAGTGCCTTAATGAAGGCATGAGTCCAGACAGGAAATGTCCCTTTTGCTTCCTGCTCTGAGCTACAGTCAGTCCATTGACTTTGAGGACAGGAGAGTTGGAATCCCCCTGACCAAAGCCACAGGAAAGCTTTTATCTCATGCCCTGTTTCAAAGACTTCAGCAGGAAGTACTGGGAAGTGGGAAACATTGGGGTCCTGGGCTCACAGGCAGGAGGCCAGAGGACTGGTCCCACCCTGGGACAGCCTGATCATCTGCTTGCGGTCCGTCAAACCTCAGCTCACATTGACTCAATTCTTCTCTTCAGGTTCCCCCAATAGTAGAGTCAATGTCTCTGGGTCAGAGTCCCAGCCTGAACCTGCCATGGCTCTCTGGAATTTTGCCTTTTCACCACTTATTTAGGTGTCTGTTCTCAAAGCACCATGAGGAGCACGCCATTTGTCTCTGTAAGTCTTATGCCTCAACATGAATGCTAAATGAACATCTACATATTAGCATTGCTCCTGGAGAAGAGCTGGTAGCCCATGTCCAGGAGGCAGGAGAGAGAAAGGGGCTCCCCAAGGTGCTTCCTCCCATGAGCACTTTGCATCCAGTGCCTCATTTATGGAAACATAGCTTTCTCTAAATTGTGGGGCCTAGTGTACCACAGTGTTCCTGAATTCCTCTGTGATTGCAAGGGCTACCAGGTCAGCTCTGTGACAAAGCTGCCTTAGGAATGACTCAAAGCTGTCATGTCTAGGTGCCAGGTGGCTCAAGGTTGTGTCAGCCTTGGCCATGTCCACAAATGTGTGACAATCATCACATGTTGTCCCATGTGGAGTACAGCTGATATCCTCCAGAGTAGCCCTGTTGGGGAGAGCCAGGCCAGCTCTGTGTCATAGAAAATCTGACCTGAAGACCTTGCCCTTCATAGCTAATAACTTAGGTAATTTGGATTATGACATAATGTCTCAGGCCTCTCAGATTGACGATTTTTTTAAAACATATTTTGGATTTCCTTTGAAGTAAACAATCTTGAAGAACATGGTTACAAGCTGAACTCCTCCAGCATGCCATGCTGACTGCTGGATCCAAATGAAATCAATTCAAGCTGATAAAATCAGTCTGGCATCCAGACTCATGGGACAGAAACTGGGAGGATGGCAGTTTGAGGCCAGCCTAGGCAAAAAGTTAGCATGAGTTTATCTAAAAAACAAGCCAGGTATAGTAGCATGTGCCTGTAATCCTAGCCACACAGGGGGTCAGAGGTAGGAGGATTGCCCCAGGTGAAGATGTGAGACCATGGGCTGATGGAGTGGCTCAAGCAGTAAAATACCTGCCTGGTAAGACCCTATCTGAAAAAATAACTAAAGCAAAAAGAAAAACAGGCTGATAAAAATCAAGCAATATTTTTTGGCAGTACTGGGGTTTGAATTCAGAGTCTACTAGTTGCTAGGCAGGCTACCACTTGAGCCACTCCACCAGCAAATCAAACAATATTGAAAGGTCAGGCATAAACACCAGAACAATTCAAAAAAAAGATTTAAAAAATTATGTAATAAGCTAAAATCTCATTGTGGAGGAGAGTAAAACAAGTAGAGTGCTTCTAGGGGAGTGGCAAATCCAGTGTAAATCAACCTCGTCTCACGGGACAGCAGAGTTGTGATAAACTAGAAGTAGATTCAAAACATCCCACCAAAGGAATAGTTACACTCCAAGGAAAATACAAAATCCAAACCAGTCAACCAAAGAGAATGGACATAAAAAACACGAAAACAAACGAAGGCCAAGAGGCTCCAGAATTTGACCGGGATGGATTGAGCATTTTAATTAAACACACAAGCCCCCTAAAAGTTAAATCGTAAAAGTACTAGAAGGAAACAGGAGAATTAGAAAAATAAGTATTTTTGGGATGAGGAAGTATAAATAAGCCACAAGATGCCATAAAACAAAAGATTAATGTATTAACTGTGTAGAGAAATAAATAAAAAGAAGAAAAACCTTTGAATAAGATTTAAAAAGAATGACTAAGTAGGAAATATATTTATAATTCTTACTAAATTCAGAGAGAGTAGTTTCTTTTTTCACATACCATTGCCAAATCAGGGATTAAAAAGACGAAAATCCCATCAACAAATGGATAAAGAATAGAGATAGAAACAGAAAGATAATTGTCTCCTACATACATTAAAGAAAAAGAAAAAAATGTAAATAGAAACTATCAAAACCACAAAGTTCCTGCTTCACGTAGAAAGGGTGAAGAGGGTCCAGCGTAACCATTTACCTCATATTCTCATTTTCTGACTCACTCCAAACTTCATATATCCTACTTGATGTTACAATACTGTATTCACAATTGACCAAATATACGTTTTCATTTCTGGTTGAGCACTCATGGCCAGCAGAAAGAACAGATCTATACAAGTCAAATGCCCACATTCCCATTCCTTGAGAAGTGAGCAGCCCTGTTCCTGGCATCCTTTGAGAAATTTGGGACTCTACGCCTTTGCTTCCCTTAGCTTGACTTGGGTTCTCACGTAGTTGTCTTAGAAAAAGGCAGGTACGCTTCACCTTGTCTGGATTAAGGAAATCCTTAATCCGACAACTCTGGAGAATGAACAACATTTCAGCAGTAAGAGTCAGTGTACATTTGCCAAAAAAGTATCAGTGGAACTTCTGTGGGAATGTCTCAAGTGCCATGTCACTCTAGCAGAGACCAGCTGTCCTTCCTTACCAGCAGCACACTGGGCTTCAGTCTCAGCTGGGTGGTCCTGAAGAACTTAAAAGTTCACAAAAAAGATCAGCAAGGTAGAGACTGAAATTAAAACTGGTGAGGCAAGGTGTGTCTGCAGCAGCTGGAAGCCTTCAGCTGGTTGGCGGGGGTACGTGAAATATGTGTGATATGAGTCTTGCAAACTTGCCCTGACATTTTTAGCACTGAGTTTGCAAATTTGCCTCTCTGGATTCCTAAGGATTCTTTGCAAATATTTTCTTATTCTGTTAGATCATTTAAAAAAATGCAAGCAGTGTAGCTCAGTGACAGAGTGCTTGCCTAGCATGCTCAATGCCCTGGGTTCCATCCCCAGCACCCAGGAAAAAAATGCAAACATTTGGATGGGTCCAACTCTGTGGCAGGTACTTTCTTGGCTCATGCAGAAATATGAATGCAAGGATCCAAACTCAGCATCAATGCTAGAATGAGATGAGAGGAAATATAATGAGTAGGACAGAGCCCCAGTGGAGAGACAGTCCCTCCATCAGCTGTCTTTTTGATGCTATTGTAAATGGAATTGCTTTCTTAGTTTCTTTTTCAAATTGTTCATTGCTAGTGGATTCTGTATGAACTTTTGTTCCAATAGATGGGGATTGTGGCCTAGCTCTGCAAGATCCTATAACCCTCTTTCTGCACAGCTGGAAGATCCCTGGGCAGCCGCCATTTAGGCTTAGAGTTTTCCTGAAGAAAGGACTTGTGTCAAGAGGCTACAAATAGCCAAGGCAATACTCAGTCAAAAGAACAATGCAGGAGGTATCACAATACCTGACTTCAAACTATATTACAAAGCAATAACAATAAAAACAGCATGGTACTGGCACAAAAACAGACATGAAGATCAGTGGAACAGAATAGAGGATCCAGATATGAAGCCACACAACTATAAGCAACTTATCTTTGACAAAGGAGCTAAAAATATACGATGGAGAAATAGCAGCCTCTTCAACAAAAACTGCTGGGAAAACTGGTTAGCAGTCTGCAAAAAACTGAAACTAGATCCATGTATATCACCCTATACCAAGATTAACAAAAAATGGATCAAGGATCTAAATATCAGACCCCAAACTCTTAAGTTGATACAAGAAAGAGTAGGAAATACTCTGGAGTTAGTAGGTATAGGTAAGAACTTTCTCAATGAAACCCCAGCAGCACAGCAACTAAGAGATAGCATAGATAAATGGGACCTCATAAAACTAAAAAGCTTCTGTACATCAAAAGAAATGGTCTCTAAACTGAAGAGAACACCCACAGAGTGGGAGAAAATATTTGCCAACTATACATCAGACAAAGGACTGATAACCAGAATATACAGGGAACTTAAAAAAACTAATGAACCAATAAAGAAATGGGCACGTGAACTAAACAGAACTTTCTCAAAAGAAGAAATTCAAATGGCCAAAAAACACATGAAAAAATGCTCACCATCTCTAGCAATAAAGGAAATGCAAATTAAAACCACACTAAGATTCCACCTCACCCCTGTTAGAATAGCCATCATCAGCAACACCACCAACAACAGGTTTTGGCGAGGATGCGGGGGAAAAAGGAACCCTCTTACACTGTTGGTGGGAATGTAGACTAGTACAACCACTCTGGAAAAAAATTTGGAGGCTACTTAAAAAGCTGGACATCGATCTACCATTTGATCCAGCAATACCACTCTTGGGGATATACCCAAAAGACTGTTACTCCAGAGGCACCTGCACACCCATGTTTATTGCGGCACTATTCACAATAGCCAAGTTATGGAAACAGCCAAGATGCCCCACCACTGACGAATGGATTAAGAAAATGTGGTATCTATACACAATGGAATTTTATGCAGCCATGAAGAAGAACGAAATGTTATCATTCGCTGGTAAATGGATGGAATTGGAGAACATCATTCTGAGTGAGGTTAGCCTGGCCCAAAAGACCAAAAATCATATGTTCTCCCTCATATGTGGACATTAGATCAAGGGCAAACACAACAACGGGATTGGACTATGAGCACATGATAAAAGTGAGAGCACACAAGGGAGGGGTGAGGATAGGTAAGACACCTAAAAAATTAGCTAGCATTTGTTGCCCTTAATGCAGAGAAACTAAAGCAGATACCTTAAAAGCAACTGAGGCCAATAGGAAAAGGGGAATAGGTACTAGAGAAAAGGTTAGATCAAAAAGAATTAACCTAGAAGGTAACACCCACGCACAGGAAATCAATGTGAGTCAATGCCCTGTATAGCTATCCTTATCTCAACCAGCAAAAACCCTTGTTCCTTCTTATTATTGCTTATACTCTTTCTACAACAAAATTAGAAATAAGGGCAAAACAGTTTCTGCTGGATATTGAGGGGGGGGAGAGGGAGGGGGCAGAGTGGGTGGTAAGGGAGAGGGTGGGGGCAGGGGGGAGAAATGAACCAAGCCTTGTATGCACATATGAATAATAAAAGAAAAATGAAAAAAAAAAAAAAGAAAGGACTTGTGTCTTGGGAGGTCAGTTGCTTGCTGTGCCCATGGGACAAACATTGCCATAGAGCTGGTCCTTGGTTCCAGTCTGCCTCTACCCTGCCACAGCTTCCTTGTAATGAAGGTGCTAAAACTCAATATCTTCACCTGCAGATGCCTGTTGACATTTGAAGTATATTTGCATCTTATCAACCATGCCTTACAATACAAATACTGGTAAACCAGTACTGATGCTCCCTAAATCCCGGCCAATCTCCTGGCCTCAGCCTGAATAAATCAAGCTGATAGATAAACAGACATTAAAAAAATAAACAAATAAACCCTTAGTGAAATTACAATGAGGACCCTTAGGAAAGAGCCACAAATACCCCCACCTTGCACTCACAAAGGATGAGGAAGTTCCACTTGGCCCTCACTCTCTGCTTTGGAGGGTAGTGCTTTGCAGCCAGTGAAAGTGTCTGGGCTCCTGCAGTCACAGGGGTAGGGGACACACCCTTCATTGTCAGTGTTGTCAGCTGTCCTCTAAGCTCTGTGGCCCCCCAGGAAAGCTGTTTGGGTGGTGGAGCTGGTGAGCCCCTACCCCAAGGCTCCTTATCTTTGGCCACACTTCTGGAGCCAGGCCAGTGACCTCACTCCACCCATGACCTTCCCACTGACTTCTCAGTTCCTGGAATTGTTAGGACAATTCCTTTAGAAATCTGAGGACTCTTGTGTCCCCCAGAGCTGCTGCTCATGCACTGAGAAAGGGAGAGGCCTGCCTGACAGTGGGGCTTTGAGATTCTGGAACTCTACCACTCTTAGATTGTTAGATTCTGTTCTCTGCAAGCCATGGTTCAGAATGTGGAACCAAAACCAGGTCCTACAGATGTAGAAGTTTTGGTGGCAAGGTAGAGCCTGTGATCAGAAGACTTACAAATTATTTGTATCCCTTGGTGAAGAATTCACCGCAGGACACGTGGGTATTAACGGAGTTTGTTAAGAGTTAGGGTTGGGAAATACAGAAGGGAGCGTGGTAGAGCACAGGAGGAATCTGGAAGCAAAGAGAGAGTGTGCTTCTCCAGGTGCTTTAAAAACTTTTAAAAATGGTAATCTAGGGTAAGGGAAGCACCAGGTGATTTCCATCCAATAATCAAAGAGTGGGGAAGAGAATGGGCGGATCCCGGGCTAGGCGAGGGCGGTCTCTGAGCCAGAACGTGGTTAATATGAGATGGAATATTAAGTTTCCCTGAGTCCTGAACTTCCCCTAATCCTAGGCTGCCTCAGAAGGTTTTGTATCTTCAGCTGGGTGTGGCTGTGCATACCTGTAATCCCTGCTATGCAGGAGGCATAGGTAGGAGGATCATAATCCAAGGCCCACACTGGGCAAAAAGCTCAAGATCATACATGAAAAATAACTAAAGCAAAAATAGGCTAGGAGTTCAGGCCAAGTGGTAGAATGCCCAGCTAGCAAATATGAGGCCCTGAGTTCAAACCTCACTGTGGCAAAAAAAAAAAAAAAAATCCAAGATGGCAACAGCTCAGGGCCCTTCTTGGTGCAGAGGTGGGAGCAATAGACAGCCTGGACTTCTCCCAGTGATTGAAGGATTGGCATGTGGAAGCAGGCCCGAGCTCTTATCCAGCATGTTAGGTTGAGCTTTTATTACAAATATTGTCTTCATTATCTTTTGCATCAGCCCCTGGGAGTTGGGTCTCAATCATCCTTTCCTAGGTGAATATTCACCGAGCTGTGGGAGAGGCAGCACTGTCCTCACTGCACCCCTTGGCTGTGAGCAGGGCCTGCCCAGTCTCCCCATTACGTGCCAGGAGCAGGCTGCACTCTGCTTGCCTCAGAGTGGTGGCAGACTCTTGGTCCCCTCTCTCTCCTTTCAGAGAGAAGGCACCCCATGGGTGGCAGCTCCCCATGTTAGAAAGGTTTTTGATTCTCTTAGAAATAGGAGGAAGAAGAATGTACTTTTTCTGGCAATAGGGATGATCTTTCCTTTTCCTGAGTGTGTGTTGTAAGTACTTAATAAATGCTGTCCTTGAAGTCAGCTAGGAAGTGTGCTGTGGAGTGAGTCATTTGTTCAGATGATGTTCTGCAGTTGCCAGCTAAGCAACCCACCCAGGATCTCCAGGCTCAGCCCACACAACCATGGGCCTTAGGAATTCCCTAGGGACTAAATAGGAGGATTAGGTCTCCATTTGCTTGCAAGTCCCCAGCTGCTGGACACGGGATTCTGTGACTTCTGTACCAGTGTTCCTGGAATCCACCTTCCAGGCAACATAAATGCATGCCCTGGCTGATTTGATGAATGGATGCTCTGTATTTCTGGGATGAAGAGAAAATGATAAGAATGAGGAAATAAACAGTGCATGATCCACACACCCAAAAAACCAGCAGAATTATGCTGACTGTACAATAGCAAAAAAACCCCAAAAACCAGGAACTTACCTGATAAAGCGAAAGGGCCATGATAAGGTGTGACTGTCTACTTGCCTCAGAGGGCAGCTGGGTGGCTTGGATAGCAATCATTCGTGACTTTGAGGAGGGCTGAGCATCATTTATTCACTTGCTGAAGGAATTGCTGGCCATGCTCAGCCTGGGGGTGGATTATCAGGAGGTTCTTGAGGTCTAAGATCAGTGTAAACTCAAGGATGTTGTTTAACCCTCATAGATGTAAGAAGTGGCTGCTGCCAGAGATGATGTTCAATGAGGTGATGTTCACGAGGCTCTTTAAATTACAAAATGAATACCAATTGGTGTAAACATATAAGTGCGCTGTTCTCTGGTAGATTTTAAGGATGTCTGAAAGAAGGAAGTAGTCTCTCCACAGCACAGACTACAGACTGACTTCTCCATGCCTTTCCAAATGCCAAGCATTTGGATTAAGGCCAGGGGAAGGGGTGGAATCAGAGCATTCCTGTTCGTCTTCAGTTACACAGAGTGAGCCTTGCAGATCACACTGCACAATCGGCATTTAATCTGTTGATAGCATCCATAGCAGGACACAGTCCAGTGTTCCCCAGACAGCATTTCTTGTAACACAAGTGTCTTGCAGGATGCTAACATGGGATACTTAAACAAAAAGAAAGATTCCATGGGTTTGGGTTACTTACAAGTTGTGGATGACTTTAATATGTCAATATGTTTTAATTACAAGGGAGGTAAGTGTAGAGCAACATCCACATTTATTGAACAAGACACTTAAGAAGCTTCTTTTGTGCCTTTTTTTTTTCATGGAATAGCTATTGGCTTTTTATGGAAAACACATGATCCGAAGACAGCAGCTTGCCAAATATGGCTTGGAAAATCTAAAGATAATGGAATATTTTACACTTAGTTAATGCTGCTTAGAAGTCTGATTTATTTTGGTGGATACGATTTGAATCTTTGGCAGGGAAATGGAATAAAAGGAAGTTCTGTTAGGACTTGTATCATTTGGCTGCTCCAACACCTTTGCATAGTGTTTAGAAAACCACATTTTTTAAGTGCATGAAATGTGAAGCCTGAAATGTTGGATGACTTGGGGATGAGACCCTCTTTGGAGTTGGTCATCAGGACTTTTGCTGTGTTGCTGCTTTGTCAAAAACACCAGATAAGCCAGAGGAACCATTTGGACTTTAAACATCTTGTGGAAATTTTAACTAAAATATTTGTCTTGCTAACTACTTTTCATGGAGGTTGATACTAATACTAGGCACACCTTTGAACTGGTCTGGAAAGTGAGGAGCAACTGGTTTCTTCCTACATCTGCACCAGCACCTGGCTGGACTGAGCTCATAGGGAGCTGGCTAACAGAGCACACATGTTTTGGGTAAGGACTCTATAAGCTACCTCTGAGTTAAGGAACCAGGAGCCAGTCCCAGAAGCATCCTTGGGAAGTGAGGGGGTGAGATGGGAATGGAAAGGAGAGAGCAGGACACAGGTTGGGACAACCAAGATTCTTTTTTTTTATGCTTTTTGGTCAAATACATTGTTTTACTTTTCTATCAACAATTTAAAATATAAAAATCATTTTAAGCTCAAAAACAAACTATGGCCCAGATATGACCCACACCATGTGTTATAGTTTGCTATCTTCTGGTATAGAAAACAAATGGAAGTTGGGGTACATTCCTGTAACCCCAGCACTTCAGAGGCAGGATAATCACTAGTTCAAGGCCAGCCTCGGTTACAATGGTTTATCTCAAAACAACAAAGAAAACAAATGGGAATTATGTGGAACACAGGGACTTTATTAGGTAAGGTGAGTTTGGGAGAAATGATATTTAAAAAAAAAGTTACTTTTGAGTGATTACTTGTAGCATAACAGCTCAAAGTAAATGGGAAGAGAATATAACAACATGTGAAGACAAGTAAGTTAACTAGGAAAAGGAAAAAAGGGAGCACAAGTAGGAAAGAAAAAAAAAATCCAAATGTGTGAGCCATCTCAAGCCATCAGAAATTTTGATACCATACTGGGGAAGCTGGGAACACCAGCACTGAGGCACAGGTTCCAGTTAACCATACAAATGTCACTTAGAAGAGATTTGCCTAGCTATCGGTACTCTGATTATGTCTGCAGAACTAGGGCAAAAACTGCCTAAGAACCTCTTCAAGCTAGACAAATGTAACCAAATTTAACCCATTTCTTCAGTGAAGAGACAAATACTCAAGTCCAAAAAAGCAAACTACAGGTTTACTACCTACTATATAATTTACTGTTTATTTAAAGTATCTTCAACTCATAATAGATGTTGCCTGAGTTTTGTCACACATTTTAATGTTAAAGGTTTAATTACTTTATTACATGCAAGTAGTGTGAATGGTTTTCCCCACATGGGGACACTGATTATAAAAAGATGACATATCACATGAATTGTCTTTTTAAATTGAAAAGCTAACAAATTGTCTACTTACATTTCTCCCAAAAACCCACAAACCAGGTAGTAACTGATTCTAGACAAGATATTCAAGGCTGAGAAGATTAAAAAAAAAAAAAAAGTCCTCAAGTCCAATTAAGAGCCCTGCTTCATGTAAGCTAATCAGTATCAGTGGTACGTGCTTGACTCTAGGAGTCTGGAAGACATCCCAATAGCCCCACTCAGACCATTAACTTCAAGTAGGCCTTTTCCAGTTTCCAACTCATGAATAAAGATAATAAAACTTTTTGCAAGTTGTTTTATTTACAATGCCAACTTTTAAAAGCCTAACTAGAGTTAACTGGACAATGAACTAGGCAGAAATTGCTTGATAGAAGAGGAAAAGTCCAAAATGCCACTTTCTACAGAGAACCCATAGTTCAGTTTTATTCAGAATAAAGAGAAAAGCTTTCGCTCATACTAGCAGAAACTCAGCCATAGGTTTGGAGTCTGTACTCAAACTACACATGCAATAAGGACAATCTTATGCTAATACAATTGATGTGCTGCTTCATTTGTCTACTGTTTGTCTAATATTAACAATTATAAACAGAAAAGTGCAACTAGTATTTGGAACAATCCTTAGTGTTACAGTGTCAGGTACAACATTTCACTTTTCTTTTTTTTTTTCAGATGGACAATTGGTAATTTATTTTTTTTTCTTTCTTTTTTTTAATTTTTTTTTTCAAGGCTTGGTTCATTTCTCCCCCCTGCCCCCACCCCCTCCCTTACCACCCACTCCGCCCCCTCCCTCTCCCTCCCACCCCCTCAATACCCAGCAGAAACTATTTTGCCCTTATTTCTAATTTTGTTGTAGAGAGAGTATAAGCAATAATAGGAAGGAACAAGGGTTTTTGCTGGTTGAGATAAGGATAGCTATACAGGGCATTGACTCACATTGATTTCCTGTGTGTGTGTGTTACCTTCTAGGTTAATTCTTTTTGATCTAACCTTTTCTCTAGTTCCTGTTCCCCTTTTCCTATTGGCCTCAGTTGCTTTTAAGGTATCTGCTTTAGTTTCTCTGCGTTAAGGGCAACAAACGCTAGCTAATTTTTTAGGTGTCTTACCTATCCTCACCCCTCCCTTGTGTGCTCTCGCTTTTATTATGTGCTCATAGTCCAATCCCGTTGTTGTGTTTGCCCTTGATCTAATGTCCACATATGAGGGAGAACATATGATTTTTGGTCTTTTGGGCCAGGCTAACCTCACTCAGAATGATGTTCTCCAATTCCATCCATTTACCAGCGAATGATAACATTTCGTTCTTCTTCATGGCTGCATAAAATTCCATTGTGTATAGATACCACATTTTCTTAATCCATTCGTCAGTGGTGGGGCATCTTGGCTGTTTCCATAACTTGGCTATTGTGAATAGTGCTGCAATAAACATGGGTGTGCAGGTGCCTCTGGAGTAACCTGTGTCACAGTCTTTTGGGTATATCCCCAAGAGTGGTATTGCTGGATCAAATGGTAGATCGATGTCTAGCTTTTTAAGTAGCCTCCAAATTTTTTTCCAAAGTGGTTGTACTAGTTTACATTCCCACCCACAGTGTAAGAGGGTTCCTTTTTCTCCACATCCTCGCCAACACCTGTTGTTGGTGGTGTTGCTGATGATAGCTATTCTAACAGGGGTGAGGTAGAATCTTAGTGTGGTTTTAATTTGCATTTCCTTTATTGCTAGAGATGGTGAGCATTTTTTCATGTGTTTTCTGGCCATTTGAATTTCTTCTTTTGAATTTCTTTTTTTTTCTTTTCTTCACCCCACTGATTCTCTTTGCGTACCTGGGCTTCCTACTCTTCAGTAAAGTCGTTTTTGATATTGAAGCTTTTGCGAATCTCCTCAGGAGTTTTCCCCTTAATCATATTGGCAACAGTCTTGCATGTAACATCAAGCAAACCTTTTATGTCTAAGTAGTTTGCAGCCAAAATAAGTTAAAAAAGTATTCCTTGGTCAACTTTCAGGAATTCTTGGTCCCAAACAGGTTTAACGTCTGTTCGCTTTTCTTTGTTCTCATCATCTTCAGGAGGAGGAGGTAACGGGTGCAGCACTGAGTGACCTTTTTTAATATTGCTGTATTAACATTTGGTAGAGGAACTGGGTCATCATCTCCTTCATCACCCATTCCCAAATCTTCCAACATGGTCATGATGGTCACAGATTGTTTGGCAATTTCTACATCGACTTCAAATATCTCTCTCCATCAGAACTCTGCAACTTAATTGAAGGCATGGTGTTTGGTCTTAAGGAGATGGCGGCAGGAGGCTGACAGAAGCAGCGCAGAGTGCGTGCCAAACAGAGGAGAAAGGCGAGAACAAGGCCACTACCACCAAGGTTCTTGAGAGTGAGGGAGTTGGGGTATTTATCTTCCCACACTCATCTCTATGACTAAGGTCTGTTAGCAAGGATGGTAACTGCTTGTCCCTTCTTTAAGCTTGCCAAGAAAATCCGTGCAGGAGATGCTGGTGTTCACTGGGGATAGGTGAGGAGCTAACTAGAGGCCCAGAGCAGGTGATGCTCTGCCCATAGGACTCTCAAACCCAGCATTTTTAGGTCCCTTGCCTGGAAATAATGTGCAGCTTTATGTATCTTCCTGTCCACACATTAGCTTTGGCATCACCCAGAACACTTCACTGCCTCCAAACTCCTCTGAGCTTCAGCTTCTGGGTTCTAGGCTCCCTGTTCCTATCTGCCTCTGCAGTGCAGTGTTTAGCCTTCCCTGCCCCTAGCCTTGGAGAGCTGCCCATATGCCCATGCCATAAGCCTCCTGCTTGTCTCTCCCAGAGCCTGTTCATTGGCCAGTCCTGAGTGATACACAGATCTTGTGCTCATCCCAAGATACCTGGAGGACACAAATCAAGTCTTCAATCTCCTGCCTTCCCATGGTGTTCTGCAGACTGAATGTGGGTTGGGAAACAGGCACGAGTAGCCTCCAGGTTCCTGGACAAGGAGTGAGAGTCCCACCTACTATACAAACTGTACCAGCATCAACTTGAAAATGAGGCAGGTGGTTATATCTTCCTTTTATTGGAAAAGTTCCCTAGAGTTTAACCCCATGTCCCCAACCACAGGCTGCCTGATATCAAGGCTCTGACTGGGCCTTAGTGACCTTGTCTACAAAGCAACACTGTTGAGTGAGATCTGTGGTTATCAGTTTTTTTTTTTTTTTTTTTTTTTAAGCATTGGAACTCTTCACCCTAACACTTGCAGAAGCCCAGCATGAAACACACACAACACTGACCTGGCTGTTTTGAGAGGGGACCTCCCACCCTCTCCTAAGGGCCTCCCCATGGGTGGTCTCAGACAGATAGCTTGAAATCCTGAGCTGGTCAAAATGTCATTCCTTCCAGTCCTGTTGGGGTAGGTCTGTTTCCTGAGGCCACTTGCAGAAGAAACTCCTGGAAGTTTATCATGGAGGCCCTTTTCTGGGCTCCTTGAGTTCCCTTTAAATCAGATGGGGGCGGGCAGGGACAGGTGCAGAAGGAAAGCTGGGTGTTTACAGCTTTTTAGGCCAACTATGGTTTGAGAATTATTTGCTCCTAACTTCCCCATATTATCAACGTAAATAAGAAAAATACTCTGTGTGAGGGATCAGTGCCTTGCAGAAAGCTGCAATGGGGTGAGAAGATGGCACGCAGCTGGTGGCCCCGCTGCAGCCAAGGAGTCACCAGCTGAGGCTTCTTTGGATGACAGACTGTTTACTGGAGGGCAACTGGAGAGACAATGTGTCCCTTAGCCATCTCTGCAGGACTCTCCCCAGCGATCTCCCTTCAACATCTCTACTTTTTGCTCTCTCCCCAAGGGAGACCTCCTAGGCCATGTGCACGAGGACCAGAGGATGGCCCTGTGCAGATCCTAGAGAAGATCATTCAGGGAGTTTTCCCCTGAGCTCAGTTGCTGCCATCAGTGCTGCCTCCAGCATTCTGGTGCATCACACCTCTTTCAAACCTGTCCCCTGTACACAGTGGGTGCTCTATTGGGGTGTTAGGCACTGACACTGGCAGCTCTCAGATTTCTTCCAGGTCACCAGACTGGAAAGGGCCAGTCACTCCTGTTCACTGCCTTCCTGCCTGTTGTGTGACTTGCTCTCTGCAGCTTCTGCCTACCAATGGCTGTACAAGTCCACCATGTACCAAGTGCAATGGTGTGATGTGGAGCCTACACAGCCCCCCAGCATTGAACTCTGCATTCTTGGCATCCTCTGGCCATTCCTGACTTCCTCTGCCTCCCTGAGCCAGCCTGTGCCCTCCCTCAACCTGGCCTCTGTTCCCCAGGCCCCACGGCCCACCACTCTAGCTAGCTCAAGTCCAGCCAATGGGCCTCAATTGAGGGTCTCTAGAGGGCCATTAAATCCTCACCCAGGCCCCAGATGAGTCAGAGTCTCTCTCCCTGCAGTGTCCCAGAAAGTCACATGCTCCCTTCCTTAGCCCTCTAGTCCCTTCCTTTGTCAATAGCTCTGTACCCCAGAACTCGCAGTTCCCACCCTCAACCCTCCAGGTTTCCTGGACTGCCTCTCTCCCATTCCAGGAGAGCAAATCCCTTGCCCAGTCTTTTCTTCTTGAGGCCCCTCAGAACCTGAGCTCCCCCTGGCCAGCATCCACATCACTAGTCTCTTCTGCCTGGACTTCCAGTTCCCAAGCCCTGAGCTAGACACCACAGGTACCTGTGCTCGTTGGGTGGGGACCATGTGTACAAAGCAAGAGCCTTTGATCCTTGTGGTTGAACACCAATGCAGTGTTCCAATCCACCCCTTTGCCCATGCCCCTGGTGCCTTTGGCCCTCTGTCCAAGGCCTACCTTCCATCTACCAGGGTCTGCTGGCTCTGTTCACTAGCCCAGGCCTGGCTCCCACACTAAGGCCCACATCTCTTCCTAGGCCTTCAGCTCCCTCTGGTCCCAGCTCACAAGCCAGATCCTCAGAGTCTCATGGCCAGGCCTCTCCTTTTCCTCCTACTTCCAAGTTCAGTCTTCTGCCTTTGGAACCCTTGGGGTACCCCTGGCCCCACCTCTTGTCCCCTCCTTTGATGCACACTTGCTCCCTTTTCTCAAGATTTGTTGATAGTCATTGACCCTGTCTCAGGCCCCTCCCTTCCTCCTTCAAGTTAGCACCTCAGAATGCCTCAGTTTGCCTATATGACACACAGCTGCTCCTATACAGTTATGATCCTGACCTCAGTGCCCAAATCATTCTAGATTTCTTTCATCCCTCCTGATGACCCCTATATCTGTGTTGTTCTGAAGCCTTTTATTCTCTGGTTTTCCTTCCTCTAGCCTAGACCCTCAAGTCCCAGCAAGTTAAGACCTGACATCCCAAAAAGGAGATCTCTCTTCCCTTGCATTCTCTCCTGTCCCCCTATTTTTGAGCTCAGGTTCTCCCATCCTGGGTCTTCTTATTGGAACACCTCAGGCCCAGTCTGAAAGCCTAGGGCCTCTCTAGTCTCTGCCAGGTCTTCAGAGAGAACCCTGGTCTTTGGAGATTGGTCTGGACAGACATCCCCTCAGATCCTTTTTTACCCAAAAGTTAATTCAAACATTTAGAGAATGGTTGTCAACCAGGAGACATTGGGTGACTTCTGAGATGATCGAATTTTCAGGACCAGATAGAGGTGCTCCCAGCACTGAGCAGGGAAGCCAGGGGTGCTGCTCAGCACCCTATGGTGCCTAGAAGGCCCTTGGTCCAGAGAATGATCTGGCCCAAATGCCAACAGTGCTATTGTTTGGAATTTTGCAAGGAAGATTTGTATTAGAACATGTGATGGGCACATTGGGTATCCTCACTGTCCAATAGGGAGCCAGCAACCACAGGAAGCTACTGAGTCCTTGGAATGCATCCCATGTGCAAATAAAGACTTGAGGTGCTAGCATTACTTCATTGTAATAAGCTCACTGATGGCTGGCACTGGGCAGTCACTTGTGACCTTTGTTGGTTTCCATGAGGAAGTGAGCTCCTCCAACCTGAGATCCCTCAGCATTGCTGCTTGTTCTGGGGGACCCTGGGCATTCCCTTTCCTGGGTTCACACGCATAATCTTTGCTAAGAGCCTCTCTGTCCTGCATGTGACCAAAGTGGCCCCCTCTCTTTCCCCTCCAAACCTCTCCAGGAAATGCTGGCTGCCTTTTTCAAGCAGACTGCGTTTCTGATTTGAAAGTCGCCCACTCAATTTCCCTCCATTGTGGATCACCTGGGACCTTCTTTTCTTCCTTCCTCCCCAGCCTCTTTAACATTCCGTTTTTTTTGCCCCATCTTTATCCTCTTGGGCCCTCTGACTCCTCACTTTTCCTCAGCTCCTTTCCTTCATTTCCCCTACAGTTTTTTTGTGTCATTCCTTCCTTTTCCTGAGTCATTGTTCCTACTCTGAGGATTCCTTCAGATTATTCTTTCCGTCTTGGTGTCCTCTCCCAGATGGCCTCCTTTCTGGTTCTCTGCCTGGCTCCTAATGAGAAACCTAGAAGCTGCCTGTCCCACACCCACTGGCTTTCTCTTGTACCTGGCCTTTCCCTGGACTCTTGGGATGGAGGGACCCAGGGAGGCAACCACCCTTCTCAGCCCCAATGTCTTTGTGGGCAACACAGGGAGGTGAAAGTCCTTCTCAAGAAGGTTAGGCTATGTCCCATGTGTCTAGTGCTTAGAAGCATGACTCCTTAGCTGGGTCACATACTTCTACACCCCACTCAGCCACATCAGGTCATACCAGGTAGCGGTCCTATTGACAGTGGGTGGGAGGGCCATTGTTGCCTTGAGAGAAGACATCCCATTAGACTGTAAGTGCTGGGGGGTGGGAGGCACATTTGAAAAATGAGGAGTTGGTTGTTGGAGCCAGGCCAGGAGGGAGCCCCTTGCAATTCTGAGATGTTGCTTGAGTTCTCTGACTGCAACTGGAAGATGGGGTGGGGAAAAGCCAGGAGAGAATGGACCTGAGGGTACCAGCACAGGACCTCTGAGAGCTGGCCACTGAATCACTCTTGTCTGGGTTCTCTCTGATGTGCACACAGCCCTTCCTTGCTAGCTTTGCTTTTTCTCTTTTCCCACTTCCTTTTCTACTACTGTTGAGAAATACAGGGATACTGCTTGTTTCCTGGGCCCAGCAGGAAAAGGTGTGCACTTTTTGTGCTCAGGTGTGCTGTGTCTGAGGAACCTCTGACTTCAGCCCTCCTTCTAGGTGGATGTTGGTCCTCTTAAGGTAAAGTGCTTTCTCCTGTGAGGCTGTCATGTTAATAGCAGTGGTGTTTGTTGAGTGCCCCAGTCATGCCCAACGTCTTTGAATCTTCACAAGGACCTTAGGATGTGGAAACACTAGCACTCTTTATTAGCATGAAACTGGGCTCCAAGGACCCAGACTTGCCAGAGCTCCTAAATCTGGGAGGTTGGCTGACTTCAGCCCACTAGCCTGTCGCTGAAAATAAAGTTTTATTGGCACAAAGCCATGCTCACAAGGAGCCCTAGCCTACTGCCTGATACAAAGGAAGAACTGCTCAGTTTTCAGCCATTATTACTGCAAAAAGAAAAAACTTTAAAATTTTAGTAGCATTTACTCAAGCAATAATAAACAAAACAGAACAAGACAAAACAAAGTACAGCAATTCCTGAATTGGACAGCCAATTCCAAACCAAAACAGGTTCAGAAGACTTCTGGCTCATAACATGAACTGACAGCATTTATAGGAAAGGCAAGCACAGTATAGAGACCTTAATTTGTTTCTGCTTGACTGGTTGTCTGGTTACAGAGCCTTAATTACCCAAAGCTCAGCCGCTGTGATTACACTCCACCCTGGCTTGGTCTGTTTCAGAAACCCAGACCAAATCATGGCCTGTCACACGTGTTATTTAAGATTATCATTGTCATTAGGACTAATATTAGGCCCTTCTGGAATATGAGGATCATCCAGGACCACTCTGTCTGTGTCTAGAGCTCAGAGCTGTTGCTACTTCCCTGCTGAGGACTTTGGTCAGGCTACCTTCCCTCTCGGGATCTCAGTGGTTTCACCTATAAAATGATTTAAAAAAAAAAAAAGCAATCCAGACTGAAATGAAATAATTACTGTCTCCATTCTTAAGTTGACCACAGCAGGTCACATCACTGGCTCAGTTCTACATACTTCTCTTGGTCCCTGTCTTCTGCCTGATGTCTGGGCTTTCCTCCCATGGGAAGAGTGACTGCCCCAACTCTCAAACCCAGGTTTGACTGGGAGTCTCAGTGGCATGTTCAGTAGCACATAAGATATAGTGCAGACAGATAATGGATTTGTATAAGAGGTGTCAGACACAGCAGCCTGGAGCACCCTGAACCTGTAGAAGCACAAGCAAACCCAGCTATTAGTCGATGCTCATCTGACCGTCAGACATGTGTACTATAACAATAAATGAGCGCTGTAAGTTTGAGGATAGTTTATTACACAGCAAATTGCTAACTGATACATCAGGGATCTATATTATTGCTGTGTGCGACTGTATTAGCAGGAAGAAAGTGAACAGTGTCATGGGGTTCTAACCAATTTTCCACCAGCTGCAGAAATCATGGAGGAGTAATTTGGAGTTGTCTTTGAAGTCTATGTAGGGGAGGTTATGGAGTATGAAGAGGAAGGCTTAATGTAAACACTCACTGCTTTATAGACACAGGGTTGGGGTGAGGGGACTTGTGCTAGGATGGGGGCAAGGGACATGATAAGCCAACTGTTGGCTGGAGAGGGGTATTATGGGGCCACGCTGTGATGTCCATGCAATGTTACCTCCAATGTCTGAGTCCAGTCCTTCCAACCCTTGGCTGCAGGGCAGCATCTACTGGCAATCAGTGAGTAGGAGGTGGCCTCTCCTACTCATTGACCTGCATGCTCCCCGAAGAGCACTGCCACTATTCACTGTGGAGGTTCATTGTTCATGGGGCCACCCTGCTCAGTGCTGTCCTCTGCCCAGCCACCCAGTGTTCCAGCATACAGAACAGCAATGTAATCTTTTATTTTTAGATTCAATAGACACACTATTGTCAAATTATTGTCTTTGTCACATTAACAAATAGTGTGGACCAACGATGGCTATTAGCCCTGCTAGGAGAAACATCAGCTTTGAGCAGAGTCTGGAGTCAGATGGAGTTGGCCTGACATCCCACTTTCAAATTGTGTGATTCTTTTTTTAAGGAAAATTACTTAAAAGTCTCTGAAACTCAAATCACTCCTACTGCGAAACTCCACCACAGAAATAAGTGGGCACTGTGGGGGACACATAGAAACATCCTAGACGTCGTCAGCATCATTCATCAGTGACGGCAGAGGTGTGGTGGTCATTAACAGCCTATAGCAAGAAGAACAGTGAGCTGGATAGCATAGAATGAATTCGGATAATTTCCCTCCAAAAGGACTCCATCCCACTGTCATGAACTCTGCCTAGGTCAGGCTGGGGTGTGCTAACTGGTGGCAAATCTTCCAGCACCCTCTGCTCCCATTGCATACTTGGCTCTGGCTCTTAAGCTCAAAAGACTGATGACCTGGCATGCTCAGGGACAGTGCTTTCTCCTGGGACCTTCTTCCAGAGGCCTGAGCCTGGTGACCAGGATGCAGAAGACTTCAAACCTCTGAATTTATGACCTTGCAAGGCAGAAAGAAAAGAGTTCTTATCTCTCTTGAAGCCACAATCCAGATAAGGGGCATCCAGCAGCAGATCCCAGAGCTGGGGATCTTGGGACAGTCTGGGTGCAAGTGTGCTGGGGTGTGGGGAAGCCTCTCTCTGCAGATCTACCTGGGATCAACCCAGGGGAAGAGAAGGACAAGTGCCTTCTGGCTGAAAACCACCACAGGTAGGTGGTGTGCTACTTCCCAAAGCCTAGCTTCTCAGATTTGGGGGAGGTTTCCCCATTCACTCATTCCTCAGAGGAACCTCTTCATTCTACATGACAAGAAGCAGCTTAAGAGAGGGAAAGGGGCTGCTAGGAGGTAGGAAGAAACTGTAACCTAGAGACTGGGTGGAGACAGTGCTGTGGGTTGAGGTCACAGTCATTCCTGTGAGGAGATGGAGTGAGGTGGGATGGTTCCACAACAGTGACTCTGGCAGGGCAGGAATGAGGTTGGCTGGTCTTGGGGGAAAGAGAACAAGCCATGAGGAACTGGGAGCAGTGTGTGTAGACCTGCCAGGAGGTCCAAGTCATAGATTCCATTCTTTTGTCAACAAATGTCCCGGAGCACCAACCCCATGCCAGCCCCAGATCAGCTGCACAGTGTGGATGAAGGAAGCAGGCCTGTGGTCCCAGTCCAGAGGTGCTCCCTGGTAGCTAGAAATCTGCCATCCCTCAGACTCACTCCTTCCCTGCCAGATGCAAGGTGTAGGGAAGCCTTTGGGAATCTTGTCCTTCAACTGACATTGTGACCATCAGTAGCATGGCAGGGACCCTTCCAAGAGAGGCAGAGTTGACCAGACAACATCTTGCTAAGAATCCTGGAGAGATCCCACAGACTTTGCTCCATGTGTGGCCCATGGTTTGGCTTGGCTAGGTTTGGGTGTTCCCCACCCCACCCACTGCAAAGCAGATCTGAGGCTCGGGTATGAGCTATTTTTTAGGAAGTAGTCCCAGGAAGCACTGTGAAGAGTAGCAGGAAGGAAGGCAGGCAGAAAAGAAAACACATAAATATGTGTTACACACAGGTCCCTGGGTCACTTGGGTAGATGTGCCTCAGAGTTGTGTCCACTGACCTCAGCCCTTGATTGGCGACTGTCCTTGGGGTTCAGCACCCTGTCCTTCTTTCCTAGTCTACCACAGGCTGCATAAGGTCCTGCAACCCCAAGGCTCAAGTCAGATTGAGGGCTTTCAAGGGCATCAGCCCTGTGTATGCTGCCAACATCCCACATAGTGACAGGGAGACTAACAGTGGGTGAGGGACATCAGGCCAGGCCTGGCCGTGACCACTCTTTAGCACAGGTGTGTCCCAGAGGCAGAAGGAGCAGAAGGCTGGGAGTCCTGAGTCACCTGGCAGGAGCATCCCAGCTCAGGGGCAGGAGGGTCCATGTCTCTGTGATTATTGTATGCCATTATGAAATCCACTTGATTGACAGAACGCACTGAATGCCTACCTCTTCTGGGGACTGATCTGAGTGCTGAGAAGAGCAGAGTGGGAGTAGGAGTCTTGCCTTCATGGACTCTTTACTTGTGGATGGGAGCCGACAGTAAGCATGGGAAGCACTACCTGAGAAGGGAGCCTAGAAGGGAAGGGCAGAAGGCCAGACTGCTCTGGTAGAGAAGGCAGCAGATGGGCAGTATTGAGAAGGTGCTCAATGAAGTGAGTGGATGAACTGTGTAGTGTCCCTGAGAAGCACATTCAGGCAAGCAGGTGGAGGGGACAATAGGGTAAGGTCTAGCTAGTTCTAGAAACAGAGAGGGGAGGAGAGGGTTGTACGGAAAGGGTAGGGAGCATAACCTGAGCTGGCCCCAAGTGTGAGAGAAGAGGTCAGGGATCCTGCAAGGTGTATCACTATCAGCATTTTGAAAGGATGCAGGTGTGCTGCTGGGAAGATGAACCATGCTGAAGGGATTTTGGTCATCCACTAGGGTTCTGCTGCCAGCTAGGATGGGATAGTGCCATGGTGGATGGGCACATGTAGGGAGGGAAGCAGGAACTGAGCTGGGTCAGTTGAGTGGGAGATTGAAGATGGAAGTGCACCTGTGTTCTTATGTAGATCCAGTGCAAAGGAGAGTTGGAATGAACCTCCTTTTTGTCATCAGAAACCTAAGGAGTGTGGAGCAGTGCCCCCAAACCCTGACACCCCGCACCTGAGGAAGCAAACAGTTAGTGAGCAGCTGGATGCGGTGGCAGCAGGGACAGCTTGGGACTGTGGCATGTTGGGCAGGGTGTGGGCAGGGGCCCAGAGCCAGGTTCAGGAGTCAGGGAACAATGGGCTCCATCCATGGTTCTGGGTGAACAGATCTCTCTAGATGGCCAACAGTTTGCATAAACTCGCTGTGACAGATGGGCCTCCTTGAGCTGTGTCCTTGGCACCGTGGCCTCATTGTTCCAGGCACAGGAAGGAAGATGTGTGATTGAGCCGAGGGGCCTGCTGCCCGAAGTCTCCTGGTTTATTTATCTGACCACTCTGTCCCCTCTTCCCGTCTCACAGCATGCCTTTTTAGGTTGGGTGTGGCTGACTGACTCTTTTCCTGTTTCTAATCTTGCCCTGCTCTTAAAGTGGGTGGATTTACCCCCAAAGGCTGGTGGGAGAGGGGAGGAGGCCAGGAAGTGGGGCCATGGCAGTCTCATTCCTGAGCAGCAAAGTCTGGGTGCCCAGTGAGAGGTCTAGAAGCTTTTATGGACTAAGTGCAGGAAGGAGCATGTGAGACCAGCACCCATTGGGTTGTTCACCACCCAGCAGGACCATCCAGCCAGGGGGCTGTGGAGAGCCAGGGGACAATGGCTAGACGACAATGCCATCTCCTCTCAGATCCTATCCTCTTCCTCAGAGAAAGCAGCCAGCTCAGCCCTAGGTTTTATGTCTATGTTATAAAGATACTCTAAGGCTACAAATTCTCTCAGCCAGAAGTGACTCTCCCTGATCAGGCCTTATTCACAGATGAGAAATTGAGGACTGAGGAGAGGAACTGGCTTCTGGGGCTGCTCTCTGGCCCTGGATGTGCCTCTCTGAGGCCCTTGTCCTCTGACACATCTGCCCATCAGGCACTTGCAGTTCAGCCCTGCTCCCCTGAATTGAGTCATGGCTTCTTCCTTCTTCCACCTTCACCCAAGTCTCAGCCTGGGCGCCTTCCCTGTGGGTCACCAGGAAAACCATCTGGATTGACCTGTTTCCCTTGAAGTGACCCAAAGACCCAGTGAGCTCAGTGCTGCATTCCACCTCAAGCTCTGTGCAGGTTGGAAGCTCCTGTAAATTTAATTTAAGTTTAAGCTTGTGTCTGAATCTACTTCCTCTAAGAAGCAGGCCCCAGGTGAAATTAGACATGGCTATGTATCATATAGTATCCCTCACTCTAAGTTCATATGTTGAAGTGCTAACTACTAGTGCCTAAGATTGTCATCATATTTAGAGAGAGAGCCTTTAAAGAGATAAGTAAGTTAAAATGAGTTCATTAGGATGGATCCTGTGTTAGTCAGTTTTCTGTTATGTTAACAAATTCTTGAAATAAATCATCTTAATAAAAGGAAAAGTTTATTTTGGCTCACAGTTCCAGAAACTTCTAACTGATTGGTCCCACTGCTTTGACCTATGGCAGTACAGTGCACAGTGGAGGAAGTACTGACCTCATGGCAGAGAAGCAAAATCAAGAAAGAAGACACCAGAGTCCCACAATCTCCACCCAATGGCACACCCCCAGTGACTTAAGGCCTTCCACTAGGCCCCACCTTTTAAAGTTTCTACCATCTCTCAATAGTACCACATTGGGAACCAAGACTTTAACACATGGATCTTTGGGGGATATTCCAGATCCACACAGCAGACCCTAATTCAATATGACGAATGTCCTTATAAGAGAGAAATCCCTTTAAACATTGACTTTGGAATTAATAATGAAAGACAGGACTGTAAAATAGGTTCAGTGTGTGTGGGAATACTGGTGGGAGGGTGGAAGGAGGAGATAAAGGTGAAGGAAAATGGTTAATGGGATTCATATACATATAGGAAATAGAATGATGAAACCTCTTGCAATAACTTTAAGTGGGACAGGGAGGGAGCGTTGAGGAGGTGAGGGGGCAATCTAACCAATGTACAATGTGAGGCTATTTGGAATTGTCACAACAAATCCCCCCTGTACAATAAATATTTGCTAATAAAAATGGAAAAAAATGAAAGGGAGCATTTGGATACAGAGACAGACACACATAGAGGGAAGACAACATGAAGGACCCTAGGAAGAAAATGACCATCTATTTGCCAAGGAGAGAAGACACACCCTACCTTCACCCATCAGAAGAGCCAACCTTACCACACCTGGATCTCAGACTTTAACCCCAAAGCTGAGAGACAATAAATGTCCAGCCTGTGGTCCTGTGCTATGGAGGCCCTAGCAAACTCAGGCAGACACACAAGAGACTTACTGGGGGGAACATCTGTGAAGAATAAAAAGGAGGAAGCACAAGAGGTTGGGAGTGGGTTCAGACCCTGTGGAGGAGCAGGGAGGGAGAGGGCTGGGCAGGAAGAGGCTCAGAACATCTCAGCCAGGAAGATCTGGAGCCTCAAGACCACAACAGAAGCGAGCTGAGTAGGGGCTCTGTCAGCTCAGTCCCTAGCTAAGAGAAGCTCCCTGGGCAACATAGCCTTGGCTCTGACTTGGTGGTGAGTCCAGAGTGGCAGTCTCTGAGCCTGCAGTCAGCCTTGCTGCCTGCAGTGGGAGATAGGAATCCATTGCACAGCTTCCTTCTGCAATCCTGGTACAAGGAGGCATCCAGTACCTGCTGGCACAGGGCAAACAGTGGCACCTGGTTCAGATGCACCTCTCCTATCAGACTGTTGTTTTGCCTTTGTATGTGGAAGCCTGACAGCCTTGTGAATCATTTTTGACACCTGCACCTCATTAGGAATGACCTATTCAGAAGGGGACATAGCCACATCAGGTTTGATGAATCTTCCTCCAGCCTCTGGTTTCCTCCTTTCTCACATGACAGCCCAACACATGTCCCATGAGTCTCTATGGTGCCTGGAGATCCCTGGGCTGTCCTTGCCTTCCAGTCACTCAGGGTATCTCCCTAGTGGGTGTTTGTGGGCTGTAAGTGAAGGGACAGTCCAGCACGTCTATGGCGAAGATGGGGAAAGCATGGTTCCTCCATTTCTTCTTTGGGACATCTGCGAATTTGCAGAAGCCCCTGAGTGCACACACACACTTCCCTGAGGATTAGGCCTGAGGCTCCTCAAAGTCTCAGCCTAAGAGGACATGAAGCCCTATTTCCAGAGACCATGCTTGTTTGTTTTTTGTTTTTCCAGCTACTATTGTTTTCCTTGCTCCTGAAGACTGACAGTCCTACAAATGGCATCCTCGTTAGCAGTGTTACCAGAAAGCTGGTCCCCTGGCCTCAATGCCAATTTACAACGTACAAATAACAAGAACAGGGTTTTGAGGAAAAGGAAATAAGGTTTATTTTTTGTCAGACAAAGAGAATAGGGAGAGTCTATCTCTCAAAGCTTTGTCATCTACTTCTGAGAGAAAATGTCCACTTTTTAAAGGCAAGCTCAAGGAGTTCAGCTTGACTACGTGAGGAAATGCATGTCCACAATAGCTGCTGATCTTGGTCTTTCTCCTGGTGTCTGGCACCACATGTCCAAAGCTGCATATCATGGCTGACAGATTACCTCTCTGGTGGTCAGAAAGATAAGGGATAGAATAGTATCTGGTTTAATTGGTAAAGTGTTAACTTTGGACTCTCCAGCATGTAGACAAGAAGGGAAAGAATGTCAGTGTAATTAACAGAGTAAACTGGCCAGCATGCAAGCTGGTTAGAACCAAAAGTTTTTCCCTTTCATGGTCCTGGTTATAGCAGGGTCATCCTCAGTGGAAACACATGGCCTCTCTTCTTAGGCCCATGGTGTGACATTGACTTCAGTCTGACTGCCTGCTCAGTGTGGCCTTGCAGGAGCCCAGGTACAACCTGGGGAGATCTGAGGGAACCCCATTCTCCTACTCCCCAGCCTCCCTTAAGCCTTCTATGTGCCAGAACATGCATGTGCTTTATGACTGGAGTGCTCCCAGTGCATGGCAGGGCCATCAGCTCATGACAGCGAACAGGAGTTTGTGGAGTTGGAGGTGGAGCACACTGGGCAGAGAGAGAGGCTGTCTGGCTTCCCAGGACTTCCATCCTCCCTCCTCCACCGTCCTCTGTCACAAGTCTGTGCTGGGGTAAGGGGTGAATGACAGCAGGATAGAGGATCTGTAGGAAGTCAGAGACCTTTCCTTTAAGCTAAAGGGAAGAAGGGCTCAGAGTAGGGTTGGGCACAGATGCTGCGGCCTGTCCGGCTCTAAGCATTCCTGTTCAGTTGTTTATTTTTTGGAATTACATTGAGAGTAAATGAATTTGTTTTGAGTCTGGCAGCTCTCATCTGGTGGGTCATTTTTCTCTGATTACCCCAAGGGCCCATGCTGGGCTTCGGTGGGAGGCCAAAGTCTTGTATTTATACTAAGCTTCCCCAGGAACTGTCCTAAAATCTGGGATACTAGTGGGTGGTCCTTATCACATGGAATCATGGGGGTAACAAGTATCTGGGTCCATCTGGAAACCTAGGTGTGAACTTAGGGCACCAAACTTATGTGAGTGCCAGCAGCCTGAGAAAGAGATGAGGTGATAGATGAGGGCAGAGGAGCACTTTTCAGGTTGAAGCTAGAATCCAGGAGAACTTTGAGTTCATTTACCAGAGAGATGTTTTCATTCTATCTTTATTATTTGTATTTGAATTACCTCCCAGGGAGACAGGCTCTCTGCCGCTCCCACAGTTCCTTATCAACTCCCTATTGTCTCCCATCAGCTGATGGTGCTTGTCTGGCTCCAAGGCTGACACTGGGATCCACTCCACCCATTCCACTCTTGCATTCTGGATCATCTCAGGCCCAGGTCCTGAGGCACACGCAGGCACATTCTAGGAGTAATAATTCCTGTGTCAAAACCAGAGGCTATGCATGAAAGGGAAACTCAGAGGTGGAACATACTAGAGAGGGTTGGGGATTGTGGCAAGGTTAATGGGAAAAAACCAAGCTCACATCTGAGGAAAACATCCAAAATTTAAAAAATAGTATTTCAGTGGTTCCTCTATGAGAAGCAAATAAGACCTGTTTTTAGCTGAATGTGGTTAAAGGGTGCCTCATCTTGGTCAAGTTCTCCTCTTCTTTCTTCTCCTCTTTCCTCCTCCTCCTCCTCTTCCTCTTCCCTTCCTCCTCTTCCTCTTCCCTTCCTCCTCTTCCTCTTCCCTTCCTCCTCTTCCTCTTCCCTTCCTCCTTCTCTTCTCTCCTCCTTTTCTCTCCTCCTCTTTCTTCTGTGCTAGGATGAATCCAAGGCCCCATATACACTAGATAAGTGCTATACCACTGAGCTACACTACCAGCCTAAGGTGAATCTTAAAACAGAAGTGTATAGTTGGCATGATAGAATCTCCTTGATTATTTTCTTCCTTGAAACCTCTGTCTTCTTGCTATGGTATCACCTAGAAGGTCTTGGAAACAAAAAGAACAGGTAAAATTCCAGCAGCTGGGCATCTTCTGTTCATCAGTTCCCATCTTCTCCTTAGTGTGGAGGTTCTGCATGGGGTAGTGGCCATTTGGCCTAACTCAGTGGGAAGCCCAGGCACCACTTGTGTTACATGCAGGGAAGTGACCAAGGATGGAGACTTGCTGAGCATCTGAGCTCTGTGTAGAGATCCCGATTCCCTGTGACTTTGTGGCACAGAACTGCCAGCCACCCTGGCTCCTGGGGCAGCACTGACACACCAGAGAGCAATGAACTTTCACTGTGTATGAGCCACGGCACTTTGAAGTCTTTGTTAAAGCAGTGGTAGCTTCTTCTCAAATTTGTATAGAACACAACATGAATGACTTGGTATGTTAGGAAGATTGGTTTGGCAGGGCAGTGAATACTGATTTGGAAGAGAGGCAAGTAACAGTTGGCAGAAACACTCTTCCCCTGTCTCACTGTGACTTTCTGTTTTCTTATCCAAGTGTCTTGTGACTTGACATTAGACTACCATTGTCCTATTTCTCATGTTCGAGAGAAGTTGGATATTCAGATCCATATCGTAGAACCAGGAGACAGGCCCTGGCAGAAAACAACCATGCTATTTTTGAGTATTGGCTTATGATCTCTGTAATTATAGCTAGTTGGCTTTAGCTTTCCTAAGACCATTTCATCCTTCATCCATCAGGGATGAGATGGCCACTAATTGAGCCCTGATGGTTTGCAATTTAGCCTTGTGCTCCTTCCAGCCAGTGGCTTTCTCAGAGGAGTTTCCCAAGGCTTTGGGGCAGATTATCTATCTGTCTACATACAGAACAACTAAATGGTTTACTCTAGTGAGGCAAAGAAAAAGGAGGCCCAGCCCTGTACCATGCCATAAAACCAAACTTGCACAGGCCAAAAGACCTCCCCCTATAGTTGGGGTCAGTTGCTTCACTGAAAACCCACACCTGCTCTATATCTGGGGTTATTGTAGCAGCCCTTCCTTTGCCACACTTGTTAGTATAAAGTTAAAATGGGGTGACTTTTGATAAAGCACCCATACAGGTGGGCAGGACACATGAGAGTAGCATCCAGGTGACAGTTGCCCACTGTGTTGTGTCTTTACAGCAAGTGTGTGCAGGATCTCAATGCATGCCCAGTCTTCTGGGTCCCTTGTCCTCTTCCTCTGCTCTTTTTTCTCAGGAAGTATGAAATAGACAAGCACACGACAGAAAGAATGTGGTTTTTGGTGTTGTAAAAGTTGGAGGTCAATTCTTTACCAGCAGGGGAACCCAAATAAGATCCCCCACTTTTCTGAAGCTCAGGGGTGCTCATCTTTTAAATGGGCACAGTAGTAACTGCTTTGCAGGTAATTGAAGAATCGGGACAAGTTATAAAGATGATGGAATCAGGGCTAGGTACTTGCATGTAAAGAAGACTTAGAAATATTATTCTACCTATTCTTGCCAAAGGAGAAGGAGGGGCATGTAGGATCCCAGTGTGGGGAAAGCCCAGAGAAGCTCTGAGTAACATTTGACTTTGGCAGTGCAGAGAGCAAGGCTGTGGTAGCTATTTTCTAAAACTGGCCCCAGCAATGTTTCCGGTCCCATAGCTCTTCTCCAACATTACCATCCCCCATCATAAGCCAAAGTCTCTGTCCTTCCCTTCATAATCTAAGACACCTCTATGCCCATATCCAGTGGATAAAATGAGGTGGACACTGCAGAATGACTTCTAAGGCAAAGTCAGAAGAGGACATGAAATTTCTTCATATTCTTTTGGGGGATGCGCCTTGGTGACAGTTCTGAAATGCTTTAACTATACAGAAGGATGTGTCAAATATTGAGTCATTTTATATAAGGACTTGAGCAGACTGGATTTTGGTATTTGAGGAGTGCTAAAACCCATCCCCTGTGGATACCAAGAACAGCTGTCCTCTGTCAGAAGTCATGGATTCAACCTGTGGTAAGGTCAAGCTGTTGTGTCCTTCGGAGCCATCCATGTGGCCATACCATCCTAGTTGCTCAAGCCACTGCTATTCTGAGTTCCTAAGTGCTCCCTCCTTCCTGGTCTCTCTACTGGGACCTTTGGCCCCAAGAGTTTCCTATAATCCAGCCAGGACAAGCGCCTGATCCATCAGGGCTCAGTGCTTACTCTGGCCTCTGCTCTTAGGGGTGGTGTTCATGCCCAAGGGGTGGTCAGAATTTTTATATTCAAGGCTATGTCCTTGGAATCCCAGACTCCATAACAGAAATGCCCTTGAACTCTGTATGACCCACACATCCCAGCTGGAGCTACCAAAGTGTTTCTACCCACTGTGCCCTGCAAAGGCCTGACCCCAAGTCTTCATTCATGGCCTCAGCAATTTCCCCAGGGTCATCATTAAAATAATGTCCCTAATCTTCAAATGCCATCAGGGAATAGCATTACAGGCACCTCACCAAGGGCAAAAAAATAAAAGAAAAATGCCTGGAGAGAAATGACTGAGAACTGAAGGTTGTGGGCACCTGTATTCTGGGCCCCTAAGTTCAGTGTACACCTTCAGGGCAGGTATCCTCCAACAGGCAGGAGTAGAACAAGATCACGGATCGAGGGCCAAGTTCATGCATCGCACATGCCAGGATGCTTAGCACAGAAGGGCAGCCAGGACCTGCACTGGTGGAGACAGGAGGGCTACACCCCACGGGAAGTGTGAGAATGTGAACAGAGATCGACTTCTTCATAGTTGTTATGGGCAGAGGCTCATCTGGCCCAACCCCTTTATTTTCCAAATGGTGAGAACCTGGAGGTGAAATCTCCAGTTCAACGTAACCCAGTCTCCAAGTCTGGCTCCAAGTGAGACTGCTTCAAGCCAAGCACACCTTATCCTGCATGGCAAAAGTGACCCATACAGTCTGGGCAAAGGCTATGGGAACCAGAGCCCAAGTCCTGGTCATTGGTCATGGGGCCAGGAAGTGAGACTACACAAGTGACAGCAGTCTAGCTAGGAATGGGTCTGTCTCATTGGGGCACCTCTGAGGTATGTTTCACACCAGGCCCAGAAGTGCTGGGAGGATGGAATTGGCTCCTTCCCTGCCCTACATCCCTGCCTCCTTGAGTTCCTTAACTGGGGACCTGGACCCAAGGCCCTTTCTGAAAGGGTGGATGGAACCTACTCCTGAAGCCAGCTGAGAGCCACATGGCTGGAGACAGTGTGGCCCCCAAGCTTTCCTGGTGTCCTCTGTATGTTACTTGGCCAGTGCCGCAGTGCTGGGATTTGAAGCCGATCCTTGGGCTGTGGAGCCCACACTGCTGACCACCCTGCTGTGCTGCCCTCAGAGGATAAAATGTGTGGGTTTGGGGAAGTGGGTAAAGGCAATGCACACACAGAAAAATTGTCCCCGGAATGCATATGTGCCTGAGTAGAGAAAGCTGCTTAATGCCTATATCCAGATGCTAGCACAAAGGGACATGACAGTCACTAAGATGTGGAGCTGGCTTTGGGGAGCAGGCATGTGTTTTATCACTCGGTAGCACCCCGTGCATGCCTGGATGATCCAGCAATCCAAGGATTCAGGAAATGATGGAAGCTGGTTGTGTAAGAAACTCCTTTCTTCTTTGAGTTCAGCCTCATGTTTTTTTGCCCATGCAAAAGCATTAAACTGGGAATCAGGAGACTTAAACGTCCCAACCTATCAATTTGCTGTGTGACTCTGAGTAGCTTGATTGACCTCTCTGAGCCTTCATTTTCTTGTAAATTGCATGCGTAATATTACCCTGAAGTATAGTCACAGGTCAGAGGAACTATAGCTGTTTATTGGAGGAGGCCATCTCTCAGATTTAGAGCTGCAGTGTTTACATGCAGGAATATGGTGGCCCTGCCCTCATGATCCCATAGTCAAAGTAACACCTCAGGGGACTCACACTCAGATCTTTCTCTCAGTTTGGGTTTTTGCTGTTTAATCTGGGGAAAACTTTTGGAAAGGTGACTACAGATAATCACTGCCGCATGACTGGAAAGTCACAGCCATTTTACAAGAAAATTAATTTCCAGTGAGATTAATGTAAGTAATCAAACAACTTATTGGAGAAGAATCTGTTGGTTTGGGTGGCTTTTTATTTTCATTTTGAAAATAAAATTTCAGGAGTAGAGCTAAATTGATGTTTCCATTGCATTGTTATTTTTTGCATTCAGGACAATGGTCCCAGTGTAACACTACAGATATGCAGCAACAAGTTGGAGGATAAAACTTCAAAAGTAGTAAGAAAACCTAAAGGTCTAGACCAGTGTTTCCTGGATTTCAAACCCAGATGCAAATCCTTGGGGATGATCAAGTGTTGCAAGAGTGGAGGAGAAATAGAGTTCTTGGCCTGAAAATTGGATTACCAGCTTGGGTCAGCAGCCGCCTTGGAGCTATCGGTCAGCACTGGGATGGGTCATTGCTGAAGGAAGGCGGCAGCCAGGGGGAAAGGACAAGGGGCAGTTCTGATAAAAGAAGCATCAGGGGATGGTTCCCTGTCCTTGGCTGGGGAACTGTCCCTAGAGCAGACTTCTGTGCTACAGATGCCAGAGAGATGATGTGAGCCACAGCCACCTGCTTGCCTACTGAGAGCAAGAGGAGGTGCTGGCTTGGAGAGGCTCCTGGGTACAGAAGGAGAGGACAGCCTGGCACATGTTCCGGGAGAGCTGGGTCTAGGTCTCAGTTCTGCCACTCACTGGAAGTCCAGCTTTCTAACTAGCTCCTTGGTGATGACACTACATCCAGGAGCCCCTCTGAGGAGTGCTGGCCTGGGTGGCACGAGCCCTGCCCCGCCCTACCTACAGTACATGTGACCTTGGAGAGCATCTCCATCTTGCAGGTGTTAATCATACCCACCACTGGCCACCTGTGCAGCATCCTGTCCCCCACGCGCCCTCCTGGGTAGAAAGGACCCACAGGTATTTGCCCACTCTTCTCTCTGCCTACATTCCTCCATCCTATCTGGAATGCTCCAGCTCTGTTTTCAAATCCTACCCAGGCCCTGGTTTCCCTGGACCAGCACACTGCCTGCCCCTCATCGTGGCCTCCCCGCCTGGGCCATTACCACATTGGCCACACCACGTCACATGGATGCTTCTCACACCTGTCTTACCTGAAACCTCATCCACGTCCCACTTATCTAGCAGAGCACCTGGTGCCTCATGAAGCACTAGGAGAGTAAATCAGGGACTTGTGTGTAGAGCCATCCTAGCACTCACTGTCATCTGCAGTGTCTCCACCATGCACAGCAAACAAGTTTTCCCAGGGTATTTCAGTGCTTAGGTCAAGGTTGTTTCAAATAACTTCTCTGATACTTAAAATTGGCCTCACAGTTTTGCTTCTGTTACCACAGTCTTCAGGAGGACTTGCTTTGTATTGTATTCTTTGTGCTGTGGACAATGACATTGGTTTGAACCGATCACAGGAACAGATGATTCTGGCTTGCCTTCCATATCTGGCTGAACCCCGTAGAGCATGTGCCATGCTTTGGGCTTGTCGCCTGCCCTGATCACATTCATCCAAGTTATGAAAATGAAGGGCAGAGACCATAGTTTTGTAACTAACAAAACTCTGTGTTCTCACAGCCCATCCAGACCTCAGGAAAGGGCCTGCTTTATACACAGCAGGTGGCCACAGAGTCTGAACTGGCCACAAACTAACTGTGGAAACTTGTGCTCGGTAAGGGAGAACACAGGGAAGAGGAAGTAGTTCCCACTGAATGCCCTGGCCACCCCACCGAGTCTCTTCTCTACTCAGTCTACTTGCTGGGGCCAATTGGAGGAAAGTAGGAAAGCTGGAGTCCTGTGAATTCTTAAGACGCTTTGGGAAAGCAAGCAAAGAATTCAAGGTCAGAGGCATACAGGAAAAGAGCTTTCCTTGTATGGCCAAATACCTGCTCATGGCAGAGCAAAACTGCTGACTTTATAAGAGGTCTCTTTGTTCCTCCAGGGGCCCCCAGATGCACCAAGATGCAAATGCAAAGCTGGGATAAAATCCCCAAACTGCTCAGGTCCCCAGATCATGTGTGCATCTCTCATAACAAAGGCCAAGTTCCTTCCAGTTTAAGAAAAAAAAAAAGGGGGTGGCGATCTATATTTATCATAGAAAGTTGGAAAAAACAGAAATATTTGGGACCAAAAAGTCATCTATGTGACCCCACCCAGAGATGCTCCCTGCTGGCAAATTCTTATTTTCCCCAAAGTTTTGACATAGTTGAGGTCACTCTGCAGAAGGTTCGGAAACTTGGGTTTCTCCTGCTTGAGTATTGAAGGATAAACATTGCCCCGGATGTACAGAAACTTTTTGCCAATACAATTCAACTTATGTGTAATCCATCATCCTGTGAATACAGGGAAGTTTACTTACCATATTATTATTGTTGGATTAATGCAACACTATTTTTTTTCCAATAATGGTTGCATGATATTAATAGAAAATGCTGGTTTCATAATTGAGATCATTCCCTCAGGATGGATTCCCTCAAAAGCAATTATTTGGAGAAAAACATAATGATTTTATGCATGTGTGCACACATGCACATGGCACACATGCACACATGCACACATGCTGTGTGCATGTGCATACATGTATGGAAACCTTGGATTCTAGGTTACTTAACCTTTCTGGAGATGATTTCTTTGCACTTGTGAAATGACCTTGACGTTTCCTGCAGGTGGAGCAGAGGAAGGATTGCTCACAAAGGTTTCTTGAGGCTGTTTCATGGCAGATTTTAATGATTCAGTTAAGTCTGAACCTATGCTCTTGGAGTGGTTCTGTGGATGATACTCTGTCTGAAGCATTCTTTCCTACAGACTCCAGTGGAATCTGTGTATTAGAAATTCATGAAGTTTAATTTCTGTCTCATTTTTTTAGTTAGAAAACAGTGCAGCAGGGGCTGGGGTGCAGCCCAGTGGTAGGGTAAGTGCTTAGCATGCATGAGGCCCTGGGTTCATTCTGTGTAGAAAATAATGCAGCCCCAAACTTGTGCTCCCTGTCATGCTGTCATGTGACTGACATTGCTGCTATTTCCTGGGTTTTCCAAAGCAGCCTGGTGTACCCCAAGTTGAATGTTGAGGAAGAGGGTAAAGGAAAGGAACTAATCAACAGAAATTCAGCAGTGTAATCAATTGATTGTAATTATCAATTGTAATTGATTAATTGTAATCAACAGAAAACTATGCAAACAAAACCCCCAACCCTATCACATTCTCCAATGTGAAAGGCCAACTGAGGCCTGGTCTAGTCTTTGCAAACCTCCCAGGCTCAGAAATGATGACCCCAGCTTGGAAGTTTGGCTCTGGGATGGCAGATGTCCAGTTACACAGCCCATCCTGGCAAGGCAGGCACACTACCAGCTGATGCCACGGGAAATATTAATGGTCATTTTGATTATGTCAGAGGCTTCTTTCCCTTCTTTTGACCCATTTTTTTCCCCTAAAAGGTCCTGAATTACGTGCCAAAAATTAGTTATCCAAAATTCCCGAGGGACCCATCTTTGAATTGGAAAGAGAAGCTAACAGTTTAAATCATGAATAATGCACAAGAGCTGCAAACTATAAGGAGACTTCTATGGATGTGGATTTGTGAGTATTAGCTTGTGGGATCCTTGCAAGCCAGCTGCAGGACAGGAAGCGTACATTCCACGAACATCCGGGACAAGCAGGGGATTTCCATTCTTCCAGAAATTTGGAATAACCCTCCGAACACTGGACTTCAACCATCCATTACATGTCCCCTGGGGCTTGGACATGTAGCCAGGATTTGGCCATCTTCAGACTGCTCACCTGCAGCTAGTCCTGGGTCGCCTTCCTTCCTATGGCCCTCTGGAGATGTGGTCTCAGCAAGTTGCCTGGCTTATAGTCACCACAGGGCTGAATTCCCCAACAGTGCTTTGTGCTTTTGTAACCCACAAAAGGTTTTCCAAGTGATGGAGGCATCACTAAATCAAGGTGACAAAATTGAGGTCCTGGGAAATTCGATAAACATCTAACAGATGGTGTTGGTGAGGATGACAGTGAGGCTGGACAAATGTTCTTTTTGTTCTTTTTTAATGATTCTTTTTGGAGGGAATGGATTTGAACTCAGGGCTTCAAACTTGAAAAGCAGGCACTCTACTGGTTGAGCCACACTTCCAGTCCATTTTGCCCTGGTTACTTTGGAGATGGGGAGTCTCATAAACTATTTGCCTGGGCTGGCCTTGAACTGTGATCTACACGATCTGTCTCCCAAGTAACTAGGATTACAGACTATGACTAATGGCACATGGCCAGGAAAATGTTCTTAACACAAAACTTTAACCAAAAAAAAAAAAAACCTGTTCACTTCTTGCTAGTTTTACTCTCAGTGTCATTGAGTTAGATTTTATTAACACCTTAACTGTATGTAATTTGAAAGCTGAGGCTCAGAGTAGAAACATACCTCTTCCAAGATTTTGTCTCTTTTTTCTTCTTTTATGTTTCATGCTGGGACTCAAACCCAGGGCCTCACAATGCCAGGCTCTACCACTTAGCCACAACCCTAGTCCTCTCTCATCATTTTAAAATTGCCACTGGCTTTTTGACTTTTTGATGACCTAGTGCTGCTGAGTTCTAATCTAGTTTGTCTTTTTGAAAGTAAGTTTTTTGACAAATAATATTTGACAAGAAGGAAACATCTGTAGCAGGAATGCAGCCCCAAATTACTGCAGTGCACCTCCCCAGGGCCACCTTGGCACCTAGCAGCTGCACTCTGTCACCCAGTCCCTTGGCTCACACCACACATAACAATGAAGAGACGGAGGAGCTGACTCATGAGTGGCTTCCACTTTATCTCATGAGCACTGTCCCTACCACACTTAGGATTCTTCTGTGTGTGGACCTGTGTGATTGTTAGGTGTGATTGTTGCCCACACTGGGGAACGTCAGGGGGCCCAGCGCCCTGCTGATCAGCTGGGACACAAGTACTGTGCGGGGGGAGAAATAACAGCTGACCGGCAAGCTGACATGATTTCCTTGTCCTTAATTCTAATGGAAGGAGCAATTTGACACGCTTCCTGAAATGCTGGTCCTTGTCCAGAAAAAGAAAACATGGGGCTTCCATATTAGGCTTGACCTGTAGCTCATGAGCTGAGTGGAAACTGCCCTTCTCCACTCTCTCTGCAGGATTGGAAGTAATGATCACCCATGTGTCCCCACACGCTGGTGGTGTCAGGCTGTATTGTCCTACTTGTAGGCATGTCTGTCCCATTCCTCTTAGCCTCAAACACCCTGAGCCCCTACTTGTTCTCCCACTATACACAGGCTACCTTTCTCTGCCCAGTTGGGTCCCTGGAGTCAGAGGCCTCATTCACAATGAGGTACTGGGTGACTTACACTGGCTTGCATTAACAGAACCAACTGTAAAATTTTAAGGAGTACTGCAAGCTGGTAGTTAAACAATCATTATTAAAAATACTTTAAAACATAGAAATTCCTGATTATTTTTACTATAATACATGCTTTTGGGCTTCTGTATGCCTCTGATATCCACGTGATAAAAATACCAGAGAAGAATAAACTACTCAAGTTTGAGCTATATTCCTGATGCAATCCTAAATGCCATAAATCCAAATATTGAAATCATGAAAGATCAAAATCCATAAAGTGTAAAACTCCCTAAATCACAATCTCAAAACATTAAAAATCCCAAATGCTGAAATCCCAAGGACCTTGATTTCCGTGAAGAAGAATACGGCACTAAGAGGGATGGAAAGATGAGTATGAAAGCATATACATGGCAACGATGACAACTTCAGCTAAAAGGATGTCACTTGCCTGGCTGAGATGGCTCATACCTGTAATTCCAGATATTTGGGAGGCAGAGATTGGGAGGATAATTGTTTGAGGCCAGTGCTGGCAAATAGTTAGCTAGACACCATCTCAACAAATAATCTGGGGGCCTGTCAGTCATCCTAGATATACAGGAGGTATAAGTAGGACAATGGCAGTCCACACAGGCCAGCACAAAAAACAGGAGATTGTATCTGAAAAACAAAGTGAAAAGGGCTGTGGGCATGGCTTAAGTAACTGCCTAGCAAGCACAAGGCCCTGAGTTCAAACCCAACCTCCTGTACTTTTTATATTATTATTATTATTATTATTATAAAGCACCATCTGTCTGCATGACAGGAGCATTCCCTATTAAACTTTTCTGTCTTCTGTGCCAGGGTGTGCTGTTTCATTCCATCCACATGCCCATCTACAGACTACAGATTTTACAGAAGCAGATCTCGTGGTAGATAGCAGCACTGTTTCGTAAGTGTCTTCTTAACTTTCCAGATGCAAAATTGTTTTCCAACCAGCCAATAACCTCCCTGAAATTTCCTCACCAGTTCCTGGGATTTCATCATCCGGCAGGAATTCTAATGGAGACAAATGACACATTTTCTAAACGAAGAATTCGTTGCTCCATATAGCTTTTACATTCATATGTATTGAGATTTGGGGGATTTCAGCTTTCAGAATTTCCACATTTGAGATTTTAATCTTCTGGGATTGTGGCTTTGGGGGGATTTTAGACTTTGAGGGCTTAGGCTGTAGAGATTTTGATCTTTTGGGATTTCAACATTTAGGACTATGGCATTGGGGTGTGTGTTTTGGGATTACGATTGGCTACTGGTTTGCTCACACCTGTTGCCTGCTCCATGCTACATTATCCTGTAGCTTGACATTGACTGTGGTTCAGGTATTTACACCACAGCAAGAGGCAAGTGCTACAAATGGGTACTTTTCCCTAAAGAACTGTAGTAAGTGATTGATTGAGACCCGCAGCTCATAGGTCCCTGCTGTGCCTTGTAGTACCAGCATAGTGCCGGGTGCATGCAGGCCAGGCACTCCTCAAATATTCTCCTCCAGAGAAGCTCCTCTGAGCTGTCTCTGCAATTTCTTTCCTTGGAAGAAGCTGGACATCGTTGAGGCAGCACTGGCTGAGGTGCTTGGGACTCGCCTCTTATAGTGTGGTGACCACTTTGGTTTTGTTTCCAACCTCTATCTGCCCCATGTGGCTAGACTTCCTGCTCCAACAGCCACATACAAAGCAGTGAGGCAGAATCAAAGGGTTTAGGGTTCAAACCCCACCTGGGTCATGACGTTGGCCCACAAACCCAATTTCCATATACCCCAGTGTTCCCATCAGGGACAATTACAGGACCCCCTTCCCAAGGTTGTTATGAAGGCTAGAGGACATAAAAGTTTAATAATAAAATTCATCCCTACTGGTCTTATGGTGCCCTGGGTCACAACCCTGGCTCCTAATACAGCTCTGCCCTGACCTTCTAAGTGGGCCTCACCTGGCTTCTCAGATGTAAGAAGCAATGCTGGAAGTGAGCAAGTTGGGGGTCCAGCTAGCTATAGGCACAGTTTCTCAGCAGGCCTGGAGAGCATCTGATGTGAAAGTTGCAAACTGATCAGAAAACCAAAAAGACAAAGTGTCAATCCAGTTATCCCATAGATACTCCTGATCCCAACCACAGGTTACCTGGGCCAGCCACCTCCCCTCATGGGCTCTAGAGCAAATCAGCAGAGTTCTTTCTCTTTCTTCCACCCTCCTCCCAGGGCCCTGACCTCATCTCATAGCCCATCCCTATCTCTCAAAGTTTCTGAAGTGACAAGTCATCAACCACATGAGGCAGCACTCAGCTTACAAAACAAAACAGTTTTCAAAACACTTTTCTTTTTAACTTCAACAAACTCCCTTCATCCTAAAGTGATATTTTGCAGAGATGTGCTATTATCCTGTAGGCCATGATAAAAGTCACGACAATTAAATAAAAGCCACACACAATCTGGGAAGAATGAGCCTTTCTCACAGTCCTTACTCAATCCCGCACTGAAACCAGAATTCTTCACTCTTGTTTCGGGTAATAGATGTCTGCCTGGGCAGCTGACCACATGAGAGTTGTTTCTCAGAGTAAATTTGAATTTGCCACTAATTTCTACACTTATGTAAGTTTTCATGGAAAAAACAGATGAGTCCTTAAATTCTAGTCATATAGGACATGACTTTATCAATTTTTTTCTTTGCAATTTTAACTTTTTGTAATGGACATTTTCAAACACATTTAGAAATCAAAGGAATAGAATTATATACTAATAATACTATTAATATATAATTAATAATATAATAATGATTAATAATATAATAATATAATGAAACTGTCTCAGTTTCATTAAGTTCCCTGCCCCCAATGATTCCATTTCACCTGCCCTTCCCCCTGTCCTCTGCTGGTTGTTTGGAAACATATTCCATGAAGGATAACAGCTCATCTGCAAATATTTCAGGCTCTAAGAAATAACGATTTTTAAAAAAAAATATAGCCCAACGGCATAAGCGTGCTTAAAGATAATACTCATCATTAAATATCCAGTTAGAGTTTATAATACCCAGATTTTTCTATGAACAATTTTTGCAACTTGCCTATTTGAATTAGAATCCAAATAAAGTGTGAACTTGCAATTGGCTGACATGCCTCTTAAGCCTCTTTTAGTCTGTGGGTTCCTGGGTCCCTTCTCCCCACTCTAAGCTAAGTCAGTCATCTGTCCTGTGGAGTTTCCAGAGACTGGATTTAGTTGGTGGAATCTCTGTATTATTTTTTATCATGTCCCCTGTCCCTTGTATTGTCTGAAAATTGAAAGTTTGACTATTAGCTTGATCAGCTTCAGGTGTGGACTTCATTATCTGTTTATTTATTTGCAATATCATTCATTGGGTGATGTGGGCCACTTCCCTTAGGAGGCAGATGATACCTAATTTGTCCTCTATTTCACTGGCAACCATGGATGATCATTACCATTATTTGATGAGAAGCAAGATAGTGGTATTTAATTCTATTATTACTATCTTATTTATTAGCTGGAATAGTTCATAGAGAGAAAACTGGTTTTATTGACTTTTGTTGCTTTAAGGTACAGCTCATGTAGAAAAGATGAATAAATATCTAGTTCTGTCCCATTCACACTTTTTTAAAAATATAAATAAGATGGATTCTTAGACTCCTCAAAGTCAGGAGCATTAGTTACTGGTTATCCGTCCCTGGGTAACGATTAGCACACACAGCTTGCAACAGTGTCCTGTGCTCTCCCAGGGCTGCGGGGGGACAGGAGGGAGTCTGAACCTGGCTTAGCTGAATGCTTTCCTGGGAGCTGTAATCAAGACACTGGCTGGGGCTGTGGTCTCATCAGCGGCTGACTGGGAGAAGGACGGGGAAGGATCTGCTGCCATGCTCACTCAGATTGTTGGCAGAATTCATTTCCTTGTGGTTAGAAGGCAGAGAGCCTGGCTCTAGGAAGTGGGGACGTGGGCCACTCTGGAGTCTGCCTGCCACAGTGTCTAATAATTATTTTCCTTTGTATGTTTTTAAGTAATTGGCTGGGGGTGAGGCTGGGGTTGCAAAGAAATGGGATTGTTGGTGCAATGAACTTATTGAAACTGGACACATGGAGAGAATTATTAGTTTTTATTATATTACTCCCTTGACTTCTTTATGTGTTTTAAAATGTCCATTATAAAAGGTACAATTGCAAGGGAAAAATGCCAGCATTGTGTCCTATGTGACTACTGTTTCAGGATGAATGCTTTCTTCCCTTGAAACTTTATAGAGGAGTTCAGCAGATTTAAACCTTTTTGATGGTACTGAGTGCAAATTTTTTTCCTTTCATCTTTCTTTAAAAGTACACTTTTTTTAAGCTGGGTGTAATGGTGTGCACCTATAATACCAGCACTCAAGAGGCTAAGGTAGGAGAATCTCAAGTTTGAGGTCAGTCTGGACTATGTAGTGAGATCCTGGCTCAAAAAAAGAAAAAAAAGATTTTTTGTTCTTGTACTTGCTCCCACACTTCCCTCTGGCGCTCCCTGAATACTGAGGACACCACTGGGTCAGACTGTTTCCCCAGCACAGTTCATGGTGGCTTCGATTAGCATCACCTGGCATGCTCATTGCAACATCAGGCGTCCCAGCTCCAGTCCTCAGGATTCGGCTCTTGGAGGACTGGGTTGTAACTGAGTATCTGCATCTTTAAGAAACACCTGGTTATTGTCATCTACATTAATATTTGAGAGCCTCTGACATAACAAGATATTCTCCTATACGAACATTTTTTTTAAAAACAAAGCAGTGGCTGTGTGTGGTGGTGCACACCTAGAATTCCTGCTACTCAGGAGGCAAAGTTCAGAAGGATCATCATTTGAGGCCAGCTGGGGCAAAGGGTTCAAAAGACCCCATCTCAACAAATAAGCTGTGTATGGTGGTACATGTTGTAATACTAACTACACAGTAGGTAAAGGTAAGAGGATTGTGGTTCAAGGTTAGTCCAGGGAAAACTGAAGAGACCCTTTCTGAAAAAAAAATAACTAAAGCAATAAAGGGCTGAGGGTGTGGTTTAAGTGGTAGAGCCACTGCCACCAAGTGTGAGACCCTGATTTCAAACCTCAGTACTGCCAAAAAAATTTAAATTAAAAAAAAAAAATAAATAAGGCATGAGGCTGTGAAATCAATGTGACTATTTTGATCTTTATAACTTTAATTCAGCTAAGCTGATGTGATCTTAGCTAGACCAATTAGAATGATTTTAGAGTCGATGTCTCCTTTAGGAAGTTATTTCAGGTAAGGTAACACTCATTTATTAGGAAACATCCCAGGGGAAGCATGCCAGCTGTCACCTGCTGGATTTCTGTCTCGAATGTGAGACGACCTGCTATGTATGAGCAGAACTGGTCCTTTTTTCTTAAGACACTAAGCTATATTCCAGCATCAGGGAAAATTCTCAGTGACATGCAGTATTTATTAAAGCACAAAGTCAGAACGAGCCATCCAACATTGGGGGACCACTGTTGTAATAAAGATGGACCCCAACTAAGACTGACCCCAACTAAGACTGAGAAGCTCTGAGCTCTGGATGGAGAGATTTGCAGATATAGATGGGGTCTCTTTACTTCAACATCATCACAGAGCCTTCAAGATCATGTGCACTAGGAGTCCCAGGCATCAAAACGCAGCTTCAGGGCTGGGGCAGAGCATAGTGACTTTGCACTTGCCTAGCATGCACAGGCCCTAGGTTCTTTTCACAGCACTTGGCCAGGGTGGGGGGGTGGGAAGGTGGGAGGTGGGTGTGCATATGAAGTAGCTTTGGCTGATTTGTTCAGGGCAATTTCCTACCTGTTACTCAAAAAATGATCTTATTTGCAGAAATATTTCCACAACAATGCTTTCTCAGAAAACCCTTCATCACAGGGCTCAGAAGCCAAGGAGACTGCCAAGGCAATAGACAGAAAGTTACCAGGTACAATGTGCTGAGGCAGACTGGGGAGCCCTCTGAGTTCAGGCTGGACAAAGGCTGGTGGTCAGTGTGCTTGAGCTTCTGCATTTCCTTTCTCTAACACTGGCATCCTCACTGCTCTCTTTTCCAGTGGGCTTGGGGGAAGTAAGAGTGAAAAATGAGGACCACTCTTCATCCTCATAATAACCCAGGTTCAAACTGATAATTCTCAGACACAGCCTCCCCAAACTCCCCATTCAAAAAGGCAGTATGGCAAGAGCTGGTCCTGGCCCACTGACTTCCCTGCTTCTCCTACCCCCACTCTGTCTTGCTCCTCAAGGGGTTTCATGCTCACATGTATGACAACTCATCAGAAGCTTTGGCTACCCTTTGGACTGCCTAAGGGCTGCTCTACCCATGGGAGGATGGGCCTGCCAGAGCAGAGTCCTGCCAGTCTTGAAAGTGCCTGGCTGAGAGACACTCAAAGATCTCAGGTACCCAGAGCATGGTCTAGAAGTAGGGGGCTCAGGATACTTTCTGTAAAATCTTTGCTCCTTGGGGAGACCAGCAGCCAAAAGAGTGCTCTCTAATTCACAGACCCAGGCACAGTGTGTAGGGGTGACACTGACTTCACTTACTCACATTGGTTCTCCAAAAATGAACTGGGAAACAGATTTCTACCAGCCTCCTATCACTGAAGTTGGCTAAAATTGTTGATCTTGTGGGTAAAGATAGTCTTTCATCAAAATCATAGTTTTCCAGGGAGAATACCTTCTGGTTCCTGTTGCAAGTGCAGTGAAAAAATCAGAGTTTTTCATGTTCCCAATGCTCAGTTTCTTCCAGGATCTTCCTCAAATCCCTAAACTGGATAGATAACCTCCCCTTCCTTATTCACATAAAGGATGCCTGGCATTCAAGCTAGCAATGTAAGAAAATTAAGTTTATCCTGAAAATGCAACCATGTGACTTGGGCCGTCCCCACGTCCAAGGGATTGCTGGACAAATGAGTCCCTGTAGGATAAGTGGGATAACAACAATTTTCTGAGGAGTGTGGCCATGTGCCATCGACTGCTTTCAATCACAGCAGCTGGTAGAAGGGGACCTGGGATGGGAGACTCCAATAACAGCCACTACCAAATCAAAGGCAAAAGGGTAGACAATTGTTTCCACAGTGGTCAATATTGTGTTTGATAAAAGTCAGCACATTAATGATTTTAAAAATAGAGTTGCATGCCGTGCTGCCTATCTGTAGTCTTAACTGCTTGGGAGGCTAAGGCAGGAGGACTTGGACCTGGGAATCTGAGGCCCTGTCTCAAAAAATAAAATTGCTTTTGAATAAGAATAGATACTTGCTTCCCCAACATGATAAAAATGCAGGCTTAATGACAAAATGCTGGAACATTCTCATAAAAGCCTTAAATGGGATGCCAACTATGGCTGCATTATAAAACATTTTGAAGTGCTGTGTTTAGCGCACTTAACCAGAGGAGAAATATTGAGCTTAAAAATGTAAAAGGGGAAGAGTAATTGTGATGTTTTGCAGTGGAATGTATTACATGTGAAAGAGCAAAGAGAATCAACTAAAAAAATATGAAATAATGGGCAGTACAACCAGGTGCCTGGTTACAAAGCCAACTTGCAAAATATCATTAACTCTGCTCTATAAAAACTGAGCCCAGTCAGAAAATGTAATGGAAAAATATTCCATCAATGGCAGCAATTATTTTAAAAAGATTTTTAACAAGTCCCAAAATGGAAGCAAATAAAGTACATGTTCCTCATGACAAAATCTTAGAACACCAGAGGAAAAAAAAGAAAAAGATTATGATACATGAGAAGACACTGTTCTGGAATTGAAACTCAACATTGTAGCATTTGAAGCTTTTTGCAAATTAATCCATGTGTTTGTGGTTCTATAAATAAAAATAGTCTGGCTTCTAATACAGATAGTCCTGACTTACGGTTTATTCGATTTGAGTTTTTGACATTGGAAAGGTGCAAAAGTGACACACATTCAGTAGAAATCTCACTCAGAATTTTGAATTTTGCTTTTTCCCTGGGCTGTTGAAGCCAGGGCGGGGCAGTGAGCTGAAGTTCCCAGTCAGCCCTACAATGACAAGGGGACACAGCCAACATGCCACAGCGCATACTGTGTGCTAAGCTGGGAGGTTGGGTAAGCTAGCAGCATTCCACAGATTTTTAGTCTACAATATTTTCAATTTATGATAGGTTTATGGAGGCATAACTCCATTGAAAGTTGAAGATCACCTGTAGATATGTAAATACTTATTCATGGGAAAATTTTTTCATGGGAAGTACTACAAAGGAAAAATGAGATATAAGTATACCAGACAAATTTAGATAGAAAGAATATTCAGATATACAAAATTCTTATTAAAACATTATAATCTGTCCACGGAAGTATAAATAACTTGACATTTTGGGTTAAAATTAGTCAGACAGACTAACAAAAGAATCCAATGGCAGACACAAACAGTACTGTAATTTAGTTTATAATAAGGATATATTTAAGATACAAAGAACAAAGGTTTGATCTTTTAGTCAACTAGATAACCAGAGAATAAAATTAAGTTAGATTCCCTAATTTACCCTGCCAATCCAAATATTATACTCCTGACGTAACAAAAAAAATTTAAGTAAAAATACTGTACCACTACAAGAAGAAAACATGGAAGCTTTTTTTTTAAATGAGAGTGAAAAAGAAAAGCCCTAAGCAAAGCAGAAATTCAGAAGCCAAAAGGCGACACATTTAACTAGATAAAAATTAGAATTTTCTGGAAATAAAAACATACCATAAGTAAAGTCAAAAGACAAATGACAAACTGAGAAACGAATTCACACATGTCCACATGCACACACACACACACACACACACATACATACACCTCGTAGAAACCTAACTTTATAAATACCAATTACATTTCCATAAGAAAAACACCAAAATCTCCAAAGGAAAATAGACACCCCATCCCCACTTTCTCTAAAGAAAGAAGTCCACAGGAGCTGGTCAAGGAATGCAAAAGAGGAGGTCATTTGAAAGCAAACTTGAAAAAAAGGGTCCCTGATAAGGGACAAATCTCCAAGACATATTTCTAAGTGACAAAGTGCAGCAGGACAAGGCTGCACATATATGGATATGTTTATGTTGGAAGAGAAACGTGCAAAGACTCTCCCCGTGGGGAGAGAGCCTGGACTCCGGAGAGGAGGGTTGCTAATTGTACTGCATCCTCCCAAATATGGCTTAAGTTTCAAGTCACATTCATATTAAGGTTGGATTTTTAAAACTGGCTAATTTTTCAGAAAACAAGTGAAAAGCAAGTGATCCCCAACAGCTGCCACAACCAGAAGACACCAGGACTCTGCTCTGTAAGGAGTGTGGGATGCTGGGGTACCCTGGAAGGACCCTGATTAAGTTGTAATTATGGTTGTTGGCTCTGGAAAGGCCTCAGAACTCTATGTCCTCTGACCAATGTCAATGTGAACTCATAGGAAAGCATGTCATGGGTCCCTTTGTGAGGATCTGGGCACAGGGGCTTCTACAAAATCCTGCCATTTTCATCAGCTTTTCTGCTGGTGGGAAGACACCCAGGGTGTGTGGATGCTTCTAGAAAGAAAGAAGAGGAAATGGCAGGCACAGGCAGAGAGCTGTGAGTAAGCTGGAGGCTGGGTAGAATGAGACATCTAGTTGCTACCCCTGCCTGTTCAGACCCAGACCTGGTATGGGCGTGCCTGGGTCCTAACTCTGTGACACCCCCTGCCACCAAGAACCTAACCATAGTCTTGTCAGGCATAAACTGGCTTAGCATTTGAATGAAAGAGACATAGTTGAGTCTACAAGGTTCCACCCCCACTTCTCAGATGGAACCCTAGTTTTGTATCTCTCTTCTGGAATAAGGTAGGCTTCTAGGTTCACCTTGTCTCTGGTAATAGGAGCTACTTGACCCTGGAAACCTATGTAAGGTCCCCAAGGCAATCCCTGCTATACTTTTCTACTACTCCAAGAGCTGTTCAGTCCCTACTCTCTCCTATTTTCAGACCCTACTCACATTCTCTTGTTTGACATCTATCAAAGTCTGTTTGATGTTTTTAAGCTACCTATCCATTACTTAAGGGCAGCACTAGTTTATCCCAACCTACCATGGCTTAACAAGGTCTTCAGTCTCCTGGTGAATGATCTGAAGGGAGAGATACAGAGGGGCTCTTGTTGAGTTTTAAAGACACCATGACTCAAATGATGGTGCTTGACACAGAACTGGAGCCAAAAGGAGCCTCTGTTACCTTCCCATATGCCTTCTGTTGGAAGGAAAGGCCCCTGGCCAGCAGGAGTTTGGGGAGTGATAATGGGGCTACACCTCGCCTCTAGTGATACTTTTCAGAAAACTCAGATGTGGAGGGTATGTGGAACAGGGAGAGGCCTTCTTCATCTCCCCTAAATCCATAGCAGAATGAACTTTAAAAGTGGCACATTCACACAATGTAATACTCAGCAGGGAGAAGGTGAAACACATATAGCCATACTCAACTATGTGGATGAATCTCACAAACATGAGGGTAAGCAAAAGGAGCACATGTGTGACCTCGGTGATCTAAAATAGCTCAAGGTGATCATCATGGGTGCTGGGAAAGGCAAGAGAGGGTTCCTCTTGGGGGTGACAGTGTTTGTGTGGATACCAGAGGTCCAGGGCATAGGAATGTTCTCTTTTTTAGTCTGGGAGCTGGCTACTTGGGTGAGTTCAGTTAGTGAAAATTTGTTGGGCTGTCAAGACACGATATATGTTGTTCTCTGTAGGAAGGTCACATTTAAATAAACAGAGGCCATCAGTGTACACAGAGAAGGACCTAGTCTATCTTCTTAGAAAGTATCTTACCCATTCTGTCCCATACCTACCAGGTACCCCTCTGAGAGGAGTTGGCATCGTTTGTAGGAAAAAACCTTGTGCTGATGTCACATGCCTTCGTTGTTATTTCAGCCCGCCTTTCATTATTTTTTGTTCTTACTTTAAATGAGCTCCTTTCTTTTTTTCTTTTTTTTGACTTCCTTCCTGGCAGTTGAGTCATTTCCCAAGTCTTTGTCTGTTGCAGCTAAGGAACTATGTTCAAACATGGTCTGGAAGTTCTACTGTTTGTTTCTCCAGAGGCTTTCTATCCTGATATAGACTTTCTATCCTGATATAGGCATGATTTTTTCTAGAAAAAAATAGGATTTGAAAACAATGGCTGGGTTTTGCATTAAGGCGAGGCTGTGCATATGATGGCCTTCACTAAAACCCCAGAGGTAGGCATGCATCCTACTGTACAGAGGTGAAGTTCACAGGTACCATGAAGCTTAAGGTAACCCAGGGAGTGCCTTCACCAGTCCTCACTTCCAGCAACATGGAGTGAGAAGTGAATACTCAGCTCACACTGCTGGGAGGCCAGAACTAGAAAGGCATGGATTCCCTACTCCAGTAGATTATTTTCCTTTCAGGTACACAATCTAGGGCATTCAGAATCATATGATTTAAGTCCCCTTATCATCTTGATGTGAAGGAAGACACAGGCATCCTTCACATTGTGAACAATGCTGATGGATAATCTTTTCCCCATTTGGCTCTAAGGATCCCTGAGGGAGCAGTGTGAGGTGTCCAAGCTGGTTTCAGCTTCCCAGATCCCCAGGCCCTTGTGTGAACCCTTGGCTGCTCCATGCTTCTCTCCTGTTAGAAAGATGCTCCCCTCAACTTGCCAACAGTCATCCATGTCCCTTGGGTGGTAGTGGGGAACACAGACTGCAAACTGCAATAATGAGGGATGGAGGGTCAGCAAACCACCACCTATGGTCCGAATCCAGCACACTGCCTGTGTGTATAAATAAAAGTTTTATTGTAACCCAGTCATGCCCATTTCTTTACTTATTGTTTGTGGCTACTTTTACACTACAGAGAAAGACACAAATAGGTGGAATAAAGATTGGATGGCCACAGAGGGTAGTGTGGTGAATTCAACAATGATATATTTGATATATTGTAAGAACTTTTTAAATGCCACAATGTATCCCCACCCAGCACAATAATAATAATAATAATAATAATAATAAAAGACTGAATGGCCAACAAGCTGAAGATACTTAGTCTCTGGCCTTTTATAGGAAAACCTTGTGATTGCTGATGTTATGATGCTAGTTGAGTTGTTTTTTCTGTGTAGCCTGTTCACATTTTAGCAGAATCTTCAGGAGATAACGTCTGCAGAGGAGTGTCCATTGTGCTGACTGACCCAACACCTTCTCACTGGAAAGAGGAAGTAGTCCAGTCCCCTTGGTGGTTCTCGCTCAGAGTGGCATGTGATGATTCTCTGCACTTCTTATGCATAAAGCTGGTGCCTGCTCTTCCCAGGGGCCTGTAGCTCTGAACCCACAGAGACTACAGCCTTCTGAGGTTATGGGACACATACTGGCCTTGAGTTTGTAAGGTGTGGTATGCATGTTGGGGCCCATTTGGATGGGTTTGGCTTCTCTGCAGCTAACAGGAATGAACCAGCTCTCACCTAGTCCTTATACAATGTGTGCCTCCTGACCTTTTTCTGATATTTTAAAACACAAATTTTTACTTTGAGATAATTGTGGATTGATATATGATTTATAAGAAATAATGCTGAAAGAGCCCATGTACCCTACCCAGTTTCCCTAATGGTGACATCTTGCAGAATAGAACCATATCCTAGTCAGGATACCGACATTGATGAAGTCAGAACACAAGCCATCACCACAAGGATGCCGCCTGTTGCCACATCAATTTGTTCCTTGTCCCCATTCTCCTCTGAACCCCTGGGAACCATTAATCTGCTTTCCATTGCCATAATTTTACCATTTTGTAAAAATATGGAACTTTTGGAACTGGCAGTTTCACATGGATTTACCCAGGTCAATGTATGTGTCAATAGTTTATTCCTTTGTATTACTTTTGTATTCCTTTGTATTTCATGGTATGGATGGACCACAGTTTATTTAGCCACTCATCTGGTAAAGGATATTGGTTTATTTCTAGTCAGAGGGCAAAAGACTTTGACTGTAGATTCCTTTTCCTGGCAAGCTTCATGGATGATGGCTTACCAGATCAAAAGGGATAGTAAGGCACCCTTGGTGGATGTTCATCCATGAGTCCCCACCCCCTACTCCAGATATAGGTTAGAATCCTGGCTTCTCCACCACTCCTGGCCCCTGCATCACCCCAACTTTTACATCATCACCTTGGGTTTCTCCATCACTCATACCTTCTTTGTCAGCAGTCCTGCAGGTGTGGCATAGGGAAATAGCCCAGCTAGAGATGACTGTTATTACTCATCTCAACATGCAATGGTGGGAGGACCTGCCTTGCAGGTTGGTAACCACTTTCAGAGCTTTCAGTTACCACAACTGTGTGCTTTGCTCAGGATGTCTTGATTTCATCCCCAGAACTCTGTATGCACAGATCCAGGTATATGCAGACTTCTAGGAATGCATTCTTAACAGATTATGCTTCTCTCTGAGGGAATTCACTGAGTGTGTGCTCAGTAGTCAGCATGTTCCAGAAGATCAAATGAATGAGGTACAGCCCCTGGTTCTAAGAAGTGGAAGTGCAGTTAAATAACCTAAGGGAGAAATTCTTTGTAGGATCCAGTGACTAATAACTCTTATCAGCATGGTGATAGAGAATAAGGAAGTAATGGGGGGTTAATTTGATTAAAGCATGATATATACAGGCCTGAAGTACCAAGGTGAACCCCTTTGGACCATTAATGTAAACTTAAAAAGTGAAGGGCAAGAGGGAAAAATAGATCTTTTTCTGGGAATTGGGTACCAATGAGGGGGGGTGGGAATGAGGAAAAGAGAAATGAGGGTGTATATGGTGTATGCATTTTGTATTCATATATGAAAACAGAAGAATGAAACCTGTTGAAATTGTTCTAAGAAGGCAGAGAGGGGGAAAGAGGGTGAACCATGGAGAGGGAAAATCTAACTAAAATGTAAACATCACAACATATCCCCCTGTACAACTATTACCCACTAATAAAATTTTTTTAAAAACAAGAATTATTTCCTCCTTTGACAGAAGTCCAGGAATAGCCTCACTGAAGCCCAGCCAAGAACCTTTGCTATTCATACCCATGTGGAGACCTGGTGTTTACAGCACAAAGTGGAGACAGCTGTGGCTCTCACTCCCTGTGCAAGGGGAGGTGGAACATCAACTGTACATGGAAGAGAACTTGTAGCTCTGGGATTTCCAAGTGTCAACATACACTGTTACTTGGAAGGTATGTCACTTACATAAGAACATATAGGACTTTAGCTTTGGAATTTAGCTTTTGGAAAGGACCATGGGACAGGGAAGACTTATGCTGTCTCATTAATATTCATGCAAAGTAGCTTTCTACCTTTCATTCACTTCCCACCCTCAGTGCCATAGATCAGCACTTCTCAACACTGGTGAATGTAAGAATAGTGTGTGTGTGCACATTTGTTCATGGGTGTGCAAGAGTTCTCAGGCCAGGTTTTACCTACAGAGAGTCTGATTTACTAGGCTAGAATGAAGCTGGGCACAGAGTTGTCACCCTTCCCCAGTAATCCTCATTTGTGACTGGGGCCAAATAGTGATTGGTCACCTACTCCTGGGAGCCACTGATGAGTTCACTGTTGACTGGAGGGAGACCCAGTGTACACATGTGAAAATACAAATGCAATGGGTTCCAGGGAGAAGAGGAGCAGGGTTGAGAAGTCTGCTGAGAGGTCAATAACAAGAAGGTTGGGTCTGCCACAGAAAGATGGACGACTTTGCCAAGATGCTATAAAGCTAGCAGAGCTACCTAGTTAACCAGTCTATGTGTGTTCACCTGTTTACATGTGAGTATGTGCAGGTCAGCATACACAACAAAGCAAAGACTGTGTGGAGGACACCAGGGAGCCCACTGCACTGTGGCTGGAGAGTGTAGAAATGGGAATAGGAAGAAGGTGAGTACCAGACCTAAACTAGGCCATGCTAGGATTTTGAATTTTATCTTGAGAGCAATGGGAAGCCCGAGCTGCATTTCACCATGGTGTAAACACCGTGTCAGGTACATTTCCATGGAATCTCCTCTTACAGTGTGGAGAAGAGGATTGAAGCTGTTGGGGAGGTCTGATTGGTGCATCAGTGTAGAGTCCATGGCTGGAAAGCAGAGAGAGGATTGCTTAGCTGCACTGGAGGTGGGAGGCCAGGACTTCTTCTGCACTTCTGTGTCACTGGGGAAGCATGGGGAGAGGAGAACATGGTTTTTGTCTTGGGGACTTGGAGATTTCAGGGGGAAGAGTAGGGAGTGGGGTGCTCTGATTTGCATCTGAAAGGATAGGTTCAAAAAAGGATCTGCGAGATGGGGGCAGATATAGAGGTATTGGGAGCGAGCGAGATCACATAAGACAAATGGGACATGAGACAAATGGGCCAGTAGTAAGCCCCAAGGAAGACAGACACCAGAGGGGACAAGAAACACAGAGGATGTCACCTACCTTGTGTCCACTGACAAGACGATTCCAGGAGGAACATCTGAGGAGATATTCCTCCTGGAACTGGAGAGTGCCAAGGCCTACCAAGGTCAGTGGGCCTATATGAAAGGAGCTTTAGGACACTAAAAAGGCAGGAAAGAGAGGTGATGTGTGGAGAAGAGAGAAGCCAGCATGGGGGCACCCACTTGAAATCCCAGCTAAAGCAAGAGGATCATGGCCTGGGCTACATAGTAAGACCCTGTCAAAGAGATGGGGGATTCAGAGAGAGAGAGAGAGAGAGAGAGAGAGAGAGAGAGAAGAAAACAACCATGGTGAGTATGGGAGGAGAGGAGAGAAGGCTATGGGACACAGTATTTTGAATTGAACACCTTCTGTCCCTCTGTGTCTTTAAAAATCAGGTGTGCATTACAGGGAGAAGCCTCAACCACAGCAGGGCTGTGTTCAAACTGTCACCTGTATCCTCACAGGTTTCCTTTGACATATCAAGTTATAGTTTCCTAGTATAAATATGCAGTTTCCCAGGGGTAGTTGCCATAGCTTGAAACTTTGAGTTGAATGGAAATATCTTTGTTTTACTGAACTCTGGGGAATCAGCTGGTTTTGCAAATGGGCAACCCAACTCTTGCAAATCGGCTACCACTTTAAATGATGGGTTTTTTTTGGACTTAGAGATGAATTAACATACTAAATCACTTCTTCCTTTAAAAGGCAAAGGTGAAAAAAGCAAAGGACATTTTTGCTGAATCACTCAGGTGAACAGTGGACAGCCCTGGGCATTCTGGCTTCACCTTTCTTACGAAATTGTGTTAACTGCCTTGGCGTAATGTGACAGTGTCATGTTTTATCCCCAGCAGGCAAAGGATGCATCTTGCTCGTATACATGTGAAATAGCTTCTGCGTGTTAGAACCTGAAGTGGCCAAGTGTCTCACCCTGCCTTGTGCAGCCTACTTCATTCCCATGGGAAAGAGGAAGTTGATGGCTGCAGGTTGCAGGTGTGTGGGTGTGAACTCTAGGCATCTGGCCAGCTCAGGTACATCTGCCTGAGACTTTGCCTGCTCTCTGCTATCACTGGACACCAAGGTATACAGCATGCACATGCAGACAACAAGTCACTCTTCCCAAAGGTGTCAGTTTCATCTGGTCCAAGCTACTGTTGGAATTAATAACCCTCAAGTGCCGAAAACAGACACACGAGACAAAACATCTTGACAAAGCAATTTTCTCTTGATCAAGAGGGTGCAAGCATGTGCTCACTCCCACTAAACAACATGCAGGCACAAAATGGCTGACAGTGGCTCCTCCTTATATCCTTGATGCACTTGTACCTGCCCCTCCCCTGGGATTTGTCCAGGTCAAACGTTCACAATATCCCTCGATTGACTAAAAGGCTTAGGAGATTGGTTAAAGCATACAGTTGGCAGACAATGGAATTGTACAGGAATCCAATCTGGAAGAAGAAGCAAGGACCCTTTAAACATGAAAGTCACCTAAGATGTCAACCTGAGGAATTTTTAAGTAATCTAAGAGGGTAACAAATATTTTGATAGAAAAGATCATTTTTCTCACACTACCACCTGGAATTTCTGAAGGGATAAACAGCCATCTCCCTTCTACTCACTAACACCTGGTCTAAGAGGCTACTCTTCCACATGAAGCAGCCTGCCAAGAAGGCTCTTTTTTCTCTTCTCTATTCCATTATGGGGTGGGGGACTGTGCAGGGGCAGTTTGGCCCCTAGAACTGGTGTGTGGATATTTGATTCCACAAACAGACCATAGCTCTGTGGACCTGGGAGGACTTAAGAGGCTCTTGGGACAGTTCTTGTCCCATGAAGTGGAATGTTTAAGACTTAGAATTCTGGAGAAAATGTCTTTGACTGCAAATAATAACCAAAGCATAAGTTGCTCAAAAATGGTAATGGTGTTGCGATTCCAGGTTCAGGAAATTTTACAGTTCCAGGAAGTCTTGGAGAAGCCAGGCTCCTTCCCTCTTTTTGCTTCCTTTATGAACCAGTTTGTCCTAGCCTCAGAAACTTTACAAAGCAGCCCTCAGATCACTGAAGGCAGGATGACCATTGCTCCAATTTCTGTCTAAGGGCCAGGACAACTTTTTCAGAAGCAACCAAAACTTTCCTCACCCCACATGGCCAACCTGAGCAACATGTGCCTACTGAGTGAGGTGTCAGGAAGTGCAGGGGGTTGTCATCACAGGCTGGTATCTGTCAAGATTTGTCACCTAGACAGCGGAATCTCCTGGCATCTCTTGAAGTTTGTTGGCGTCTAGTACACTCGATTGAGCTTTTTGTAAGAAGAATATGAGGGCATTCATTGGAGAAGGCAGCAAGAATTCATCAGATGTTTAATTAGGACTCTTCACCCCCCACCATAGAAATATGAGAAATGCATGTTCAATCCTGGATGCACCTCAGGGAACTCTCAGCTGAAGAACCACAGAGGGGGTTGGGAGGAGGACACAGGAATGTTGAGTTGATGTTTAGTGAAGATGAGGCCTCCAAGGCTACAGGAACTGACATGTTTGTTCTGATGAGGATGCTGGTGTGGCTCTGATTGTTGTGGCCAACTGGGGTCCAGCATGGCTTAGATGCTGATTTTCTAAAATGAAGGGGGTGCTGTTTCTCGTGCTCCCTCCCTTGTTGGAGTGAGCGTTCTCTCTTCCTCCTTAGTTATTACTGGACCTAACTGGGTTTAACTGGGGGCAACTGGAGATTTTAGAAAAGATACAGGATAGACAGAAAGAAAGAAATTTGGAGTCAGGTGTGTTGTACGCTCGGCTGGAGAAACACAATCCTCATTGCTTCTTTTCTCTATCTTGATTCTTTAAGGCCTTGCTCCTTGGAGTTCTTTAAAACCTTGTTAAAACCTCTTTCCTTAGGCTCCCACTGTCCCACGTTGCTCTTAGCTTATGTTTAGCTTAATCGCTCTTAAAGTCTTTTGCCCCCATACTTGCACTGTCCCATCCCTAGTTAGCTCTCTCAAAGCCTCAGTGCTCAAACTTGCAAACAGCCACACCAACAACCTGCACATGCATAACTCTTAAGGTCGGTCCTTAGATTTGCACTGTGCACTGTCCCATGTTCTCTTTGGCTTTTCTTTAGTTTTAGCTTTCCTAAGGCCTATGTATGACGTTATTTCTCAGCTTTGCTTTCTGAAGCCTATGTTAAAGTTCTCGGTGCAGGCTTTCTATCTGCATTTTTCCTTTACCATTTTCCCTTCAACAATTCTTTTCTCTTCAGCAAGTTTTCCCTTCAATAATTTCACTCCCCCCTTCCAAAAGCTTCCCACACCAAAAAAAGCCCAAAGTAAAGCCGCAAAAAACAAAAGCCCCTCTTCCTCCTTCAGGGGTCTTTTATAGCAGCAAACAGGGTGGAGCCACGGGGAGGGGCATGACAATGTAACAGGAGAAACCTGCGTTCCGCTTCTCTGACCACAACTTAGGAGACTCAGCTGTTCTGCCTTTTCCTGTTTCATGTAAAAGCCATTAACTGCATCTCGCCTTGCTTGTGTCCAGTTCTCGTAGGCTTTAATCTGCTCCCCACACTAAAAGAAGCCAGAAATCCAGATCTTTCTTAAAAATCTCACACTCCTTAAGTATGGATAAGTAATTAGAATATTCAAGAACACTGTGTGAGTCTAATACTAAATGATGAAAAGCTAGACCCAGTCTGTAAGCAAACAGTTGTCCTCATCCAGATGAAGTGGCCCAAGTCCAGAAGTCATGCTGTTAGGAGTGGCACTGACTAGAAGGCACACACTGGCCAGGAGACACGCAAGCTACAGGGCACTGTTACATCCTAAGAGTGCGTTCAGGTCATCTTCTGACTTTTATCTTCAAGAAAGGAATGGAAAGAAGAGTGAGATAAACCAGGGTGCTCACAAGAACAGACAGGGATGTGTTCCTGGAAGGGCAGAAGGGCAGGGCATGGAGAGCATGATTCAGAGTTCCAGATGGAAACCAGACATAATCCAGAGCTGCTATGGGAGTGGAACTAGTTGATGAAATGTAGCTTCCAGTGAAAATAAAATTAGACAAATAAGCCCAATCATGGGCACACAGACCCACACACAGGGAGATACATTAGCAGAATCTGCTAGAAATGGAGACCTGGGGCCAGTACACCCCATGGGCTACATACAAAGTTACTTTGAGTTCCTTCAGCTTTGCAGCTTTCAGCACTGGTATTTTGCCTACCTGTCTTGGAGAACCAGTTCTTCTCCATTATTTTACCAGAGGAAGACTCAGCATGTGCCCCGCCCACTCCCCTGCTCCCCACTGCTAATGTGCCCCACCTCAGCTGCCCGCACCTGAGTGTGCTCCCTGTGGGCTTTCTCCACCCACCGGAGTTGTGGACATCCAGACTTTGTCCCTCTCCCTTCAGCTTGTCCTGCCACCTTTCCTGTCTCCCTTGTCTCTTTCCAAGAGATGGACTCATGGCAACTGAGAAAGACAAAGCAAGAAACTTATACAAGGAAACTATGTCCTGTTTTCAAGGAAAAGGTTATCAAAAAGCAAGCTAGTTTATTTTCAAAATAACTGAATGAATCCCAAACCGGTCTGCCCATTCCTTACGAACTATCAAGACATGAGCAGTCTTCATTCAGTCAGTCAATAAGGACCATAACAGTGTCAATGCCACTTGGCTGCTGGCCTCTCTGTTGTGTTTTATTTATCCTTTCCCTCCCCTGCTCTCATTTCTCTCCACTGTATGGAAGGGGCTGAAATGCCACACTGGCCTTGCATAGAAGGAAAATTAGGACACAGGACAGTCAACTTACTCCACTGAAGTCACATTGGGGGTGGAGCAGGGATGAGAGGAGAATTCACAGGTGTCTTTGTTTATCACCCAGGGTTCTGCCTCACACACTTTGGATCACAGGAAGAATACCAGTTTCTGTGAAATAGCCAGAAGGATTGAGCAGCTCCCCAGGGGAAGACCAGCTCCCTCAGAGTGACTGAATCCTGCCACCAGGGCAGCTCCATAAACAGCCACCGGCATTTTGCCCAGTGGCTTTGAGGACTTCTAGCCAGCTCCAAGGAGAAGTCCAGCTCTGGCTTGGCCTACTCCCGAGGGCCAGACTGTCACTTTGGAGCTCCATAATGCACACCTCCCACTGGGCATGTGCAAATGATGGTTATGGATGGGGGCACAGTTGCAGCCTCCTTCCTCTGCACCCCAGCAAGGAGGGTCCACATCTCCGAAGCTATGCAGGAAAGTGCAGAGAAGTAGCCTATCTCAGCCCGTTGTGTTTCTTCAGCAAATTACCTGATTCTGAGTAATGTATAAAGAAAAGAGGTTTATTTGGCTCATAATTTCAGTAGCTGGAAAGTCCAAACAGCATGGTGCCAGCATCTGGTGATGAACCCCCTGGCTGCATCACAACATGAAGTATCAATGAGCTGGTGGGGGGTGGGGGAAATGAAGACACTGGGAAGGTGCTGTGCTCCCTCTTTTATAATAACCTACTTTGGCAGGAATGAATTTACTCCTGCATTAATCTCCTCTTAAGAGCCATCATGATTCCATCACCTCCCAGGTATTTCCACCTCCTAAAGGCCCATCCATTTCCCTAACACATTACATTGGCAAATGTAGTAGTTTGAATATCATATGTCTCCCACAGGCTCATGTGTTAGATCTTCAACTATTGGTGCTATTTTGGAGGTTCTGGAAACTTTGGGAGGTGAAACCTGGCTGGAGGAAGTGGGTAACTGGAGGAGCAGGTCCTTGAGGGACTATTGTCCCTGGTCCTTCCTATCCCCTGCTCTCGCTTTCTTTCTACCACACACTCCTATTGCCATGGTATTCTGCCCAAGCACGTGGGGTCAAGCAAACATGGATTGAATCTCTGAAATTGTGAGTCACAACAAATCTTTCCTCCTCAAAATGGTGTATGTTAGGTATTTTGTCACAGTGACAGGAAAAGCAACTGTAAGCTACTGCCGAGTAAAGACCACACCATGTGTGGAAAAGAAAGATTTACTGGAACCAGACCACAGGACTGTCACTTTTTTGTGTTCAGAGTGTAGCTGCTTGGCTGAAAATGGGTAGTGGGCTTTATAGGAGGGGTCAAGCCATGGGGGAGGCAGAGAGTCTCTGGTCTCTGATTATCTGTGTTCATCAGATGGAACAGGTCGATATGCCTGGCTGGTTGAGTAACTGGAAGTTCCTGAGGTGTTTTGCAAGCCAAGAAACCATCAGGCAGGTAAACAAGCAGGGGAGAAGCAAGTGGTCATAAATCAGGGGGTCTGATTTCGGTGCTAGCCTTGGGATCTTCTGCCTGCCCCAAGAATGCTAGGGACCTAACAGTAACTATTACAGCAACCAAGTTTCTAGCACATGAACCTTTGAAAGACAAAACATATCCAAGCTGTAGCACAGCCCCAGGTGGTCCCATGAAGCTAGCAGGTTGTGGACACTATACCCCAGAACAACTTGAATGGCTCTGGGACCCCAGCAACTGGAGCAATGCATTGGCATAAGACTTGTCACTGATTGGCCACATGGTGCCAAAGCCTTGGAATAAGACCTAGATACTACCGCCACAAGGTAGGCAGAGGAAACTTTCCCTGGCTGAGATCCCAGGTCACTCTGCTGGGAGAGGGATAGAGCACTATCTCTGCTCTGATTGGCTCCTCTCCAGCACATTCTCTGCATACTGTCACAGCAGGTGGCCATTCTCTCTGTGTGCCTGGGGGCTGTTATAGAGCATTGCTAGGTTTCTGGATCTATGGGGTCTATAAAAGGAGATGGTGTCTTAGGACATGCTAGACATTTCCTCCTTTTTTTTTTTTTTTTTTTTTTTTGTGATGTAGCCAGGCTTGACTCTAACTGTTGATCTTCTGCCTCAGCTTCCCAAGTACTGGAATTGCAGACATGCACCACCATGTCCAACTATTTCCTCCCTGCTCTTGGAGACTCCCCTCCCACCCCGAGAATTGGCTAGGGAAAAACTAACCATCATCTTCAGAACTGTTCTGTAGTAAGTGGGAGGTTGTGTTTACATTGCTGATCATAGCAACCGTTGACTAAGCACTTACTGTGCCAACTACTTTGCTAGGTCATCTTGTTAACCCTTATGTGTCTGTGGGTGGGGCACCACTTACATGTAAGGAACCAAGACCCCAGAGAAAGATAGTTGCCCAAGAACACATGGCTGGTAGGTGACACATTGGGACTAGTGAGCAGAACTACAGTAGGCAGGAGTTACTGTTTTCATTTTGTGTTGTCTGCAGCCCCAACCTGAGGGTTAGGCTGGGCTGAGACTCAGCTTTCCTACAGACCCCTGGGGCAGCCTCCCCAGCTGTAAAGGGTGATCCCCACCCCCATCCCAAGACTCCTGGGTGTGGACCTGGACACACCTAGCCCTTGGAAGGTTCTCAGTTAGGTGCTTGTGATATCTTCCCCTCCAGAGCTAGTTATAACTGCTCAGAAATCTTTAAGATTCCTCAGTCAAAAGGAATTGACAAAAGGATTCTCAAAGGAAATAACATTTTCTCTGTAAAGCAGTTCTGTCTATTCAACATGCCTGACTTCTTTTTGAATAACTGTTAGGGTACTTCTCTCATTTTGTGGAGAATCATATTATGGCGTGTTAGGCCAAACTGATTATTTTTTAATTCTATTAAATTATGTAGTCTAAAAAGGACAAAGGTCTTAGGACAGCTTACTGTAGCCCCTGAGAATGCTGCAAATGCCAGGCAGAGCCTCAACTTCACCCAAGTCAGCCATCGGGAACATGAGTTACAAACTAGGATTTCAGGTGCAGCACTGTAGCTGGACACTAGTTGTGTAAAATGGTTCTCCCAAGCTGGGTGTCATAATGCACACACCTTTAATTCCAGCTACTCAGAAAGTAAAAACAGGAAGATGGAGATTCAAGGTCAGCCTGGGTAAAGTTAGCATGAGACCCTATCTTGAAAACAAACTAAAGAAAGCAAAAGCACTAGGTGTGTGGCTCAAGTGGTAGAGCACCTGCCTAACAAGCCCAAGGCCCTGAGTTCAATCCCTAGTACCTCCAACAAAGAAAAAGTCTCCTTCTAAAGGCTGGAGAATAGCTTTTGAGTATCAAAACCTGCGAAGAGGTGAACACAAGTTATCCTTAAAAACAACAGTCAGCTCAGTCAAGTTTTCCATAAATACTATACCTGATAAATTGTTAGGAGACAATTTGGTAAATGTGGGGGAAAAAGTCAGTACTCCTCTAGGAAGAATGTTTGCTCAGCCTAGTATCCAAATAAAGACTCAAAAGTAGAGGACTTTGAAAACTCAAATCTTCACATCTCTAGCAAATGAAATAGGATTTTGCTCCTTTTCATTTTTGCCTGCGTGAGGATCATGTTTGGAGATGCGGTGTTCACACAACCAGAGTCATAGTGACCGTTGTCTGCAGGTATCTGCAGTGAGCTGGTCCCTACAGGAACCCTGGCCTCTTTTAGCTCATTTATTAATGCTCCCCTCAGCAGACAGCATCTGACTCTTACTCTTCCTGTTTGATTAAACTAAGAAACCAAGGTCTGGATAGGGAAGGGGTGGAGCCCACAGCCAAAACCAGCAAAAGAGGCCCCCCCTGAGTTGCTGGAGGCAGAGTAGGTGGTCTCATCTCATCAGGATCCTGAAGTGATGTAAACGAGCATGTCGATTGTTTTCCATTTACAAAGCCCCAAGAGAATCAGAGACAAAAGGAACCCTTCACAGTTTATTGAGCCATCCCACAAGGTACTGAGTGGTTCAGTACCTTGCCTGAGGTCACACAGTAAGTGATAGAGTAGTATTTGAACCCAGTACTGATATCTCTTATCTACAAAGCAGGGCAGAGGGTCAGTCATTGACAAGCCACCCCTGTGTGAGAAATGTGTCCCCGAGCGGCTGTGTTAGAGGATACCAGGATCTTTGTGGGTCACTGCGGTGGCCCATGTGTACAACAAAATACTTTCGGAAATAATCACTTCATAATCATTACGAATGATTTTTCTTAATTTGTTCTTTAGCTTTAGAGAAAAATAAAAAAGGAGAAAATTCAATTTTTAAAAAATGTTATTCAAATTCAGTTAGGTTTCTCATGTAAAAACTAAAATTTGCACTTACACACAAGAATATCAGGCCTCCAGTCTGTTTTAAATTATGAACACAAAAACTCCTGTGTAAACTGTTGGAACTTAGAAAACAACATTCCAAAATGTGGCCCCTGTTATGCTGTGGATTTTAAACCAAAGAACCCCCTCTAGTCTGATTTCCCTCATTTGCCTTAAGACCACACATACCATAGGGCATCTACCTCCCAGCCCTTCCCTAAAATGTTATCTATCACAAGGAAAAAGACTAAGAAATATAACCCCTCACTTAGTCACAAGATTGTGTCTGTCTCTTTCCAAAGAGAATCCTTTAATCCTTTATCAGCTAATTTCTATCTTGAGGGTCTATTCATCTCCCCTAAAATCATCTACTGTGCCTTTAAATTACCTACACCCTGTCTCCCACTCCCCTATGAAGAGGGTATTCAAGCGAGGCATGGTGGTCCATGCTTGTAATTTTGGCACTAGGAGGCTGAGGCCAGCCTGTACTAAATAGAGAGACCTGTCTTGAAAAGCCAAAATGAATAAATAATTAAATAAAGGAAGAGGGGAAGGGAGAAGAAGGGAAATGGAGGGGAGGGGAAGGAAGGGGAAGAGAGGAGAGGACAGGAGGGGAAGGGGGGAGGGTTGAGGAGGAGAGGGGAAGAGACTGGAGGAGAGAAGGAAGGAATTCCAGAAGGAAAAAAGGAAAGGAGGGAGAGAGAAAGAGAAAGAGAGAGAGAGAGAGAGAGAGAGAGAGAGAGAGAGAGAGAGAGAGGGAGAGAGGAGAGAGAGAGAGAAAGAAGAGAGACAGAAGGAAGGAAGGAAGGAAGAAGAAAGGGAAGGAGGGAGAGAGGGAAGGAAAGGAAAGAGGGTGTTTAAGTCTTACTATCTAGCCCTTACTTCGAGTTCCACTCTATTTTGTATGGCTCCAAGGCACATGTACATATTAAGAAGTTCCGTTATGGCTTTTCTCCTCTTAATCTACCTTTGTTTTTTTCAGCAGACTGGATTTGAATTTTCAGAGGGAAAGTGTTTATATACCATAGACAGACGGAACAGAAGCTACTCCAGTATTACTTGTTCTCTTAGTCTCTGTGAGTCTACTGTATAAACAAGAAAACATGGAATCACAGGGCTGCCACCAAGCAAGCTGAGCGACTCCTGACCACTATGGACTTGCTCTCTAAGGACTGTGGGTGGTTTTGAAATTGGTTATGGCCTGGCCACACCCAGGCACAAATTTCTTAAATTGCAAAGTTCTTATTCTATCTTTCTGGAAAAGTCTCCAGAATCCACCTAGGGACCCATGGAACTGGCTTTTCAAGGATGGACTTGTGCAGAAACAGCCAGCTTCTCTGGCCAACAATCTTTTGAAGTCATAAGTTCAAAATCCCCACACAGAACATGATAACCCTCCCTCTCCCCACCCCCCCCCCCAAAAAGGGAAAGAAAGATGCATCCTGTGAAGAGTCACGAGGATCATTTATGCCTGAGCAAAAGGACCCTACAAGGCCCTCTTCTCCTATGCACTCCATCCCCAACCAGTCAGGGAGGCAGATTTGAGCTTATAGCTCCTGGCTTCCTTGTCAGTCCGCTGCTCAAAAAAGTTTATTTTCCCAAAAACCTTGTGCCATAGTCTTGGCTTCTGTGCTTGATGGGTAACAAGCCCTTGCTAGGTGACAGTGTAGTCCACATGAGCTGGGATCTGCTCTACAACTGGGAAAAACCTCTGGGTGAGATACAGTATCTATTAAAGAATAAATAATTTAAAAAAAGAACAAGTAGTTAGAAAGAGCTAAACTGAAGTTTCTATATGTATTATTAAAACAATGGCGAGGACCATAATTGTCTAGGACTTAGACCAGCAAAAGCTTTTTGGTTGGGGGGAGGGGAAGAGGATATGGACACACTTTATCATAGCTGGGACTTGGTAAAGATAATTTTAAAAATACTAAAAAGAAGATTGACCTTTAATCAGTTTTTTTTTTCAGTTTTAAATTTTCTGTAAAGAAATCACCTAATTATTTCCTGCATCCCCTAGGTCTCCAACATGTACCAGCCCTATGCTCTCTCTGGCAGGGCCAGTTGTAGTGTATGCACTGGTCCTCTCCAGATGCTCTGACCACCTGGTGTCTCCTGCTTCCCTGGCTCACCTTTGAAACTTGTCCTTCATTACCCAGAGAGCTATTTCTAAGAACCCCATGGCCAGTGGGTTTCTCCTGGTTCTTCTTCGCCCCATCCTACCTGTTTGCTACAAGGCCCCATAATACAGTGCAGCCCTCGTGCCCTGGGCTCCACGTGGAAGCAACAGCCTGATGCACAGCAGGTGCTCGGTGTGTACTCTTGAGAGCACAGAGGAGAGCTGCCTGATATGTTTGGGCACCTACTGTGTGTTGTGCCCGGAAAAATGCAGTCTGCTTTTTATACTCTCCTACATCCAAGTCTCAGTTCAGAAAGAAAGAAAAAGAAAGAAGCCAGATAGATGCACGAATAACCCATAAAACAACTAATCTGCTCTCAAATAACTGAGATTAAACCATCCCCATCCTTGAGACCAGAACATTCCATCCTGAACATAATGTGAAATATGTTTTTAAGGCAAGTTCAAAAGAAAGCTCAGAGTGCTCAGTGAGGCTCCAGAGGAGAAGCAGATGATTTGGGACCAATGCTCAGGGATATACCATGCTCTCAGATTTGTGATGTTTTTCTAGAACCCCTGAAATGGCTTTTATCCAAAGACCAGACAAGAAAAGCTCTTTCGGTCTCCAGGCTGCTGATTCCTGTCATTTCAGGATCAGTCCTTGGAGAGGTTTGATGTAATCTGCACTCTAAATAAAATGTGATGAATCAGTACCCATGCGGAAATTTACTATGTGAGATGCTGAAGTTCCTACAGTTGGTATGCAAGCTAACTTACATACTTGATAAAACTCTGCCAAATCCCACCCAGAAGTAAGCTTTCTGTCTTCTCTGAGTTCACAGATATCACATTGCTCAGCCCTCTGTGACCTGTGGCACCTCCTTTAGGGCAGGGAGACCTGGGACAGGAAAGTGCCCCTGTGAGTTATCCCATTGGCATTAACCACACTGAGCCCAGAACAAAGCCATCACCAGATGAACCGGATTTGAAAATTCCTATGTGGAGAAGAGGAAGAACAGTCAGCTTTCAAGGAAGATTGGCAAAGATTTAAGGATCAGAGTGGCTAACTGTAAGTCATTTATTCAACCTGTGTCTTTAAGCACCAACAGTGCAGCATGTTGGGTGACTTCTAACAGATGGTGAGTTGACAGAGGAATCAGACTCATGACTGCACAGACAGAGGTCTAGACCAAGAGAAAGACTGGACTAAGGTCAAATAAGAACCAAAGGGGCATATGCCAGTGCCAACAACTTACCTGAAAGAGGGTCACCTGGTCAGCTGGGCAGAGCTAGAGTTTATAGCCGCTATCCTAAGAGAGACCTCAAGAACAAATAAGAGACAAATATAAATTTAGCCAGCTGCCACTGACAAATGGAACCTAGAGAAGAACTGCCTCCTGTCCTCAGCTGAGACAACTCTGAGGTGCGACCCTCAGTACTAGAGTATCCCAGTGCTCCAGGAACCTTATGTCAGCTGCTCACTAGGTCACTCTGTGTTGGTTCCTTCCTTGACTGTTGCACCTCCCCTCCCAAATACACTACCTGCTCCAAATCCTTGTCTCAGGCCCTACTCTTGGGTGAACTGCAACCAAATATAGTTTTGACCATCAACTGTCTATGAACACAAAGGGTAAACAAAGGCTCTTTCATTCAGGGATGCTGGATGAGTGGCTGTGAACCAGGAGGCCTGCCAAGACTTTGATTCTCATTCCCTGATCAAAACTTCAAGCCTTGATTCTCATTCTCTGCCCTTGAACTCCAATTTGATTCTCATTCCCTACCCTTGAACTCCAGTCTTGACTCTGCTTTCCTGCCCTTGAATTCCCTGAACCAGGGGAGGAGTCATGTAAGCACAGGCCCAGGAGGAGGTTAGAAACATAGAAACATTTTCCTTTCTTTCTGATGCTGTTTTTTGTGTGTGTGATCCCGCCACCTCCCAATGCAGTATTTGCACTATGAAACACAGAAAACTGCCAAATTTCACCCCATTTGGTTTAATGTTCTTGAGGAGCTTGGCATTATATTAGAAAGCCAGACATTCCCACGGCCCAGCTCCTATTTAAAAACTGCCTATCTATTTAAAGTTCATGAGGAGAATAAAAGAAAAAAGAGTCTAAAAGCCAATGGGGGAACATGAGATAGGAAACAGAAAAATCCACTTTGCTTCTAAAAAAGGCTGAAAATTATAACCATCCATGGTCTTATGTCTCAAGTCTCAGAATTTTTTTTCTCTCTTGGTTGTTTGCAAACCAAAATGGAATTTTATTATGGGTTACTGAGTGATCCTTTTTAAGTTCAGAACCCCCAATTTCTCTGCTTGCTGAGAAATTTAGGTTCCTTATGCAATGGGAAAGAGAATGGAGCCAAAATAAAGCGACAGTATCTCTGAGCTGGACACGTCTTCCCTATGTCCTTTAGTGTTTCCACAACTCTGAGCCAGAGACCAGCTAAATTGCCTGGTCCCTTTTATGAACAACAAAACCGTGATGAAGGCAACAGGAGTCAGAAAACTATTCACTGCAGGAAGCCCCAGTATCCGGTGAGAAATAAGAATTACAAGAGCACAGGATGCGCCTTGGGTCAGGGGGATGTGAAACTATAGTCTTTGTGTCCTTCTGTGAGCAACAGCTAAGGCTGCCTCCTAGCCCCCAGCAACCCTCGGAGCACAGCTGGGTGCCGAAATCCAAGCTCCTGTGGCTACTGTCACTGTGGTGCTTCTAGCCTCCTGCTGAGAAGAACACGGAGTCCACCGGGATGGCCACCTACAAGAGTTTGCTGTTGCTGCTGCTCTTGGGCCAGTCCTGGGCAGGGGCTGGAGCTCACACCGAGGCTGTGGTGTGCGCAGGGACTGCCTGCTACACGGCTCACTGGGGCAAGCTGAGTGCCGATGAGGCACAGCATCGCTGCAATGAGAATGGAGGCAACCTGGCCACGGTGAAGAGCGAGGAGGAGGCCCGGCACATCCAGCAAGCGCTGGCCCAGCTCCTGAGGTCCAAGGCACCCCTGGAAGCAAAGATGGGCAAGTTCTGGATCGGGCTCCAGCGAGAAAGGGGCAAGTGCTTGCACCCCAACATGACGCTGAAGGGCTTCAGCTGGGTGGGTGGTGGAGAAGACACGCCTTACGCAAACTGGCTGAAAGAGTTCAAGTCCTCTTGCGTCTCCAAGCGCTGTGTGTCCCTGCAGCTGGACCTGTCCCTGACGCCCCACCCCAGCAACCTCCCCAAGTGGTCTGATGGCCCCTGTGGGGGTGCAGCCACTCCACGAAACAGCATTGATGGTTTTGTGTGCAAGTTCAGCTTCCAAGGGATGTGCCAGCCGCTGGCTCTTGGGGGCCCAGGTCAGGTAACCTATACCACCCCCTTTCAGGCTACTACCTCCTCCTTGGAGATTGTGCCCTTTGCCTCTGCAGCCAATGTGGTCTGTGAGGATGAGGCCGACAGTAAGAGTCATTATTTCCTGTGCAAGGAAAAGGCCTCTGGTGTGTTTGACTGGAGCAGCTCAGGCCCCCTCTGCATAAGCCCTAAGTTCGGCTGCAACTTCAACAATGGTGGCTGCCAGCAGGACTGCTTCGAAGGTGGAGATGGCTCCTTCCGCTGTGGCTGCCGGCCTGGATTCCGGCTGCTGGACGACCTAGTGACCTGTGCCTCCCGGAATCCTTGCAGCTCCAGCCCGTGCAAAGGGGAGGCCACATGTGTCCCTGGACCCCCTGGGAAAAGCTACATATGCCGCTGTCCCCATGGCTATCAGCTGGACTCGAGTCAGTTGGGCTGTGTGGATGTAGATGAGTGTCAGGACTCACCTTGTGCCCAGGACTGTGTCAACACCCCTGGGAGCTTCCACTGTGAATGTTGGATGGGTTACAAGCCTGGTGGTGTGAAAGAGGAGGCCTGTTTGGATGTGGATGAGTGCGCCCTTGGCCATTCGCTCTGCGCCCAGAACTGCATCAACACCGATGGCTCCTTCCACTGCTCTTGCGAGGAGGGTTATGTCTTGTCTGGGGAGGACGGTACCCAGTGTGAGGATGTGGATGAGTGTTTGGGTCCCAGGGGCAATTCGTGTGAGGGCTTGTGCTTCAACACTGAGGGGTCCTTCCGCTGTGGTTGCCTGCCGGGCTTGGAGCTGGCCTCCAATGGAGTCTCTTGTGTCGTGGCTCCTGTGTTCTTAGTACCTCCAGCTGGGCCTCTCTCAGAGAAGGATGAGGGAGACAACAAGGAGGGGAGCACCATGCCTCCTGCTGCAACACCCACTCCTCCCACTAGGGGCTCTGAGGGCATCTCCAAGGGACCACCGACCACGAGAAGACCCTCTCTACCATCCAGTGTCCCCACCACCTCTGCCTCACTCCACATGTTGGCCTCCAGTGGGTCCCCTGCTGTTTGGACAGAGCTGGGCACCCATCTACCCATGACTGCCAGCCATGGCAACCCTACAGGTGAAGATTCCATGGTAGACAAGGATTCCGTGGCCACACAAAGCGACGATGGCTCTGATGGACAAAAGCTACTCCTATTCTACATCCTGGGCACCGTAGTGGCCATCTCACTCCTGCTGGCTCTTGCTCTAGGGCTTCTGGTTTATCGCAAGCGGAGAGCCAAGAAGGAGGAGATAAAGGAGAAGAAGAAGCCTCAGAGTGCGGCTGACGGTTACTCCTGGGTCCCAGACCGACCAGAGAGCCGAGCCATGGAAAATCAATACAGGTAAAGGTGACCCAAGTCACCTGGGCAGGGAATGAGGAGGGAGGGTGCAGGGCAGAAGGCACTGACCACAGTACAGAGACAGAGGCAGGAGCAGGCAACAGGTCATGCGGATGGATATTAAACCCAATTCTAACAGCCCACGGGTGGCAGAAGGCTATCTGTAGTGTGAGTGCATAGTGGGTAAGAGAGTTCCCAATGGTCCAGATGTGCACGTGACAAGGGCATCATGATTTCCAACATTGTCATCTTTTGTTTTCTATAGTCCAACACCTGGAACAGACTGCTGAAGGTGAGGTGGCCTCAGAGACACCTACAACCAGCTGCCACCATCCTTGGAACTTTAAACTCCCCATCCAAAGGGGAGACTCATATCCTTCTGAAAGATTGGACTAGAATCTTAGCAAACAGTCGTACACCTTTTCTTTAAGAGCCTGGTGGCTTGGAATGCACAGTTATTTTGCATGTGCTTGTGACATTCCTGAAGTGGATGCTCTGTGTTGGCCACCCACTTTGGGAATTTTGTGACTATTAATGGTTCTCACTCAAATTGCCCTTTTCAAATTCAAATGTGACTGATTTTATTTCTTCCCTGGTTCTGGATCAGGGCATGAGGAACCAGTTGCCACCTGGCTCCTTTTTGAACAGCTTCTCTGGACTCTTCATCCATCTAAGATTAAACAGTGACTGCTGATGTTAAATCGAGGTTGCAATGATTTGCTCCTCTTCATAGGCTAGAAATGAAGTCTATTAACCATTTAATTATATGAGAAGTTCTTTTTTTCTCCCCAAAAGGAACATATTCAGTCCCAAATCCATTTCTCTACATTTGTGTATTTCTCCGTCAATCTTCCTCAGTATTGTTGATGTACTCCGGGAATGAGAGGAAGTACAAATAATTACTTAGGTAGTAACAGCCCCTAGTTCTTAAGTGTCTAATAGTCTTAGGTTATCTGCAAGTGAAGATGGAAAAATATGAGAAAAGTTGCTTGAATCCAGTGAAAGTTATTGTTGAGAACATAGAATTTACAGGAAGAGAGAGAGAGAGAGATGCTAGGGATTTGTTTTATAAATATTTGTATTAATTTATCCGAATGGACTGATGTTAACACAACTTGGCTAGTGACAAAATCAACAAGGACAATTTTTCTGAGAGCAAGCATGGCCCCAGGCACCACCCCCTGCACAAGTTCAGATTACCCTGGGTTCCCATGCTTTGACTGTAGATGGAGGAAGCCTCAGAAGTCTTTCATTCTAATTGTATCGAAAGGATGTGAGTGAGATGATAGGCTGTGTTTTGAAAACTGTCGTTTTAAAGCATTTTAGCACAGTTCACAGTCAAGAGTGCATTTGGAGAACTTGCAGGTGTGGCGTAATGATCCAGTCAGGAATTAGTCACACAGGATGCTGAAGGAGCTTTGTCCCTGCACTTCTTTCTCTTTTTCTTAAAAGAGGGAGGTAGGAAGGAAAGGGAGAGGGAAAGAGACAATAACTAAAACCTTTTATTATAGCAAAAACTGCTCATGGCCCTTTTAATTCGTATCCTCATTTCAAAGCATGTATTGCCTGTTGTGGATGATAGCACTCTCTCCTGCTGCATAGCTCTGTCTGGAGCACTGGGAAGCGACCCAGGATTGTCATCTGAGTGTGGTTGAGAGGCCTCAGGTCTCCTGCGGCTTCCTGTTGTTTGCTGCCTTATGTGGGAGAGCAGAAGTAAGGAAATGTATCTCCATCTCAGGATTCCAAAGTCTTTGTTTCTCAGAAGAGGGCCCGCCCTGTTGTTTCTCGTTTCAAATGCATCCATCTGAGGATGACTCTCTGGGTAGGGTAGGGGGAGGCCTTCAGAGTTAAATAAATATCCTTTCTTACCTTTAAAACTTACAGGTTATAGTTCAGATGTGTTTTGGTTTTCAAGAAAATAGAAAATTCAAGGTTGTGGGGGCGATAGGAAAGATGAAGACTTTGAGAGGCTCAGCGGGGGTGTTTGAACTTTCTGCTTTTTAATGCTGACTCATAATCTTCATATCTAAGTTGGATTTCTGGTGTTCAGCACTTAAGGACGATCAGGGCTGTGATGATTTGGTAAGAACTCTGTTGGCCACAGAGCGCTTCTCTCCCTGCTCCCTCCCCCCCCCCTCCTGTGAAGACTGGCCCCATTGCATGGGAGCCATCATTGGTCATTCAGATGATTTTAGAGACATGGCAATATTTGCATTTAAATGAAATAAACACCTTTATATCCAGGCTTTTAGACTTCTTACCTTCATCGTTTGGGGTAGGGAAAATAGACCTATTCTTGTTTCCTATAGCCCCTGCATGGTCTGAGTATAGACCTTGTGGTCCTTGAATTAGCCAAGGTCACTTGGGGTCCTCTTGTTTTCACAGCATTCTGATTCCTCACACAGCCCATCCTATTTTTCTGGTCTATGATCCAGTTTTGCTGTAGGTGGCAACATGCAACCCACCCCTCAACACCAGGGACACCCATGGAGTCCCATTGTGAGACCTACAAGAAGTGAGTGGGTTGATAAGGATGACAGTTTCTCAAAGTTACCTCAATAGTGTCAGCTTCTTCCCACTATAAGCAGAGCTCTGTAACCTGCTGTCAAGGCCACTACAAGCAGCCAACATCCTGGAACTGGGTGACCTCAGTGAAGCTGTTAAAATCCAGGCTTCAAGCAAATGATTTATTCTCATGGCTATTTCTGCTTCCTCTTGTTTGAGGTATGGGGCATCCTTGCTTTGGGAAGCTTAGAGGCCCCAGCAGTGGAAAAACAAATGCTCACCAGCCAAACAGCTGTCCTTTATCCAGGGGGACCCAGGTCGCTGAATCAGGGCCCAGCCAGAGAAATCAGTGGGACAGTAGCAGAATTAGCCTGCCCATGGGGACAAAAAGAGTTTCACTTGTCAGCATTCTCCAAGACAATGGAGGGGCTTTCCTTTCCTTTCCTTCCCTTCCCTCTTTCTTTTTTTTTTTTTTTTTAACAAAATAGGATTTTCCTTGTCTCAGAAATTCTGAAACATTCCTGGAAAAACTGTATTTAGGACAAATTTACTCTCTCCCATCTGTCACCTTCCAAAGCATATAATTTAAAGGCATCCTCTCTCAAGCATGAAGCTCTCTATGGTCACTCATTCCTGAATTTCAGGTGACCACCATTGTTCTTTCTTTCTTGTTCATTATTGAACAAGAGGAAAATTTCCAAGTAATCTGAGCAGTGAAGGGGAGATCAATTACCCAGAGATGCCTTAGTTGGGACTCCATGAGTGCTCTGTAACAGCCTTGGTTTTGCCTAGAATTTATCTTGGCTGTTTGTGAGGCAAAATCAGGGGTATCTGGTTCCTGCCCTTGGTTGTTCACACATCTAATCATCATTGTCGGCATCACCATCACCCTGCATCCCCATGCCACTTTTCTCAGCAGCAGTAACTGGATGAAATACACTAGGCTCTGACAGAAGACAGAAGGGAAGCAGGCCAGCTCACTGCCAGCCTTGCAAGACCCTCTTATTCAGTGACAGACAAGCAAACCTCCTGGAATGTCCATCCTGACATCTTTCACTAACCAGGCAAAAATGTGGAATAAAAAGTTAAACATTTGTGTATGTGTGTGTTTGTGAACCTTGTGCAGGGTAAAATGCATTGGAAATGAATTTTTTTCTCCTAAAGTGTCCATTCTCTTTTAATTCTTAACCATGCACCCTTGCCAGGCAATATTGTCACCAAACAACCCTTCAATGGTTAAATATGATCATTAGGTACTTTTGTTCCAATGCTCTTTTCCTATAAATATTTCAGGGAAAACTAAAAGAACAGAGAGGAGATTTGACAAAAAAAAAGTTATTAAATTCAAACTAACACCGTTTTTTTTTTTAAAGAAAATATAGGAAAGCCTTTTCCTATTATTTTTCTTCTTAGCTTCTCCATTGTTTAAATCAGGAAAACAGGAAAACATTGCTTTCTAGCACCTGCTTAATGGCTTAACACTCCCGACAAATTTCCATCACCTTGAACAATAGCTTTAACATGAGAATCCAAGATATGATCCCTGATAACTCATAACTCCAAATCTGTGTGGTTTATGGAGTCTGTCAACCAAATAAAGAAACACTAATCCAAATTCTCCACATACTCAATGATCAAATACCTGACTCCACATCAGATTACTGGATGAATACCCACTGAAGTGCTTGTTGGAAAATGAACTGTGTTTTGGTCTGTTCTTGGAGATAGTGCCCATCTGTTTTAGGTAGAAATGCTGACATTCCTGTCTTGTGTGCTAGTCTTATCTGCAAGATGGCAGGAAGCTCCTTTCAGCAGATTTTGCCCACTGTTCCCTGGGGCTGAAATTCTTTTGCAAATCTGGCTTCATTTTGAATTAAACTGTGATCAAGTTCTGGTTCTGTGATGTCATATGTGATTATACATGTTAGTAATCACTTCTTGAACCCTAAATGAGAATGTAAATATTTTAAAACACCTGTGTTTGATTTTTTAAACTAATTATGGAATTATGGGATTTTTAGACAGGACTGATTTTCATGCTGTGGATTAATGTTTCCCAGGCTGTGGGGAGAGGAGGCTTAGATGATGAGTTTCTCCTTGGAGCGCCAAAAAATTATGGTGCATGGAGCAGAATGTAGGGTAGCCTTTAAGAAATAGCAGCTTTGTCCTACTTTGAGCTTTCTGTTACGCACCTATCCTAATAAACTATGAAAAACATTTGTTATGAACTTGTTTTATGTAACTCATGACAACTCTAAATACATGGCAGAACTTGCTTTTGCTGTAATTCATGTTTCCCATCAAATAGTTACCTTCTTAGCCACATTTTGCACCTTCACCCACTGGAGGTGGTGGGGGCTCACTTACTCACTGGGGAGCTCTATCTTCCTGTGATACATTTCTGGGATGTTGGCACCATCCTTCGGCCAGTGCCAGCGAGGACATGGAATACAAAGTGGGACTGCACTGCAGGGTGACAGTGTCCACAGTAGCTGAGACCAGCCTGACTCCGTGCTTCCAGACTTAGCATTCTGATCTGGCATCCACTCATTCTGGTCCCCACGATCACTCTTAATTCCCTGTATCGTTTTAAAGGCATGAGTGATGGTTGGTGCAAGATTAAACCCATCCAATCAGAGTGAGGTGAAAACGCCATCCTATAATTATCACAGAGCATTTATCAGCACTTTGTCAGCAAAGCCTTTTCAGTTTATTTAACTAATTGGACAGGCAGACCAGACCATTTCTTGTTTGGCTGCACAAATCTCACTGTGATTCCAAGATGGAGACAGCAGATGGTGGTCGATTGTGAGCCCCTGCATCGCAGATTGTGCACTTGGTAAAGAGCATGGCTTAAGTAGGATAAAATGCTCTGTTCTGTTATGCTAATGATGCAGGACACTTGCAATAAACATCCATTATTTAGGGTTAAATAAAGCTGATCCTTCCAGCAGTCTAGGCACTGACAAAATCCTCAGGGAAATCACATCTCACTGGAAGCAACCGTGGCTGCCCCCGCCGGCCCCGCCCCCATCGCATGCGCAGGCACACACGCGCTTCCACAGACACAAACCACACATAGACACACACCTTCAAGCACACAGACACATACACACTGACACAACACGTACACAAATGCATACCATTCTAACATCAGTTTCATTTTGAAAAACCTGAGGGCAGTGTTGCTTGTTTTATGAAAAACTCATTAACAAAAATTTCACCTTTTAATGGCGACTCCTTTTGATCACTATCAAAAGTAAACGTTTTAGAAAAAAAAGTAAGATTAAGTAAAATTATTCAAACATTAGGTAAATCTGTCAACTGTGATTCATTACCACCCCCCCACCAAAAAAATCCTGAATTTATATAGTTTTATAGGCATTGCACAATGTAAAGCACATCTCTATTGTCATCAAATGGCTTGTAGATTGAAATTCAGGGTTTGCAAATATTATATACATTCCATGGAGTTTGACATGAATCAAATGAGCTTATTCTCAGTCAATTCTTAGGTTTATTCAGTAAGAGGAGAAAGCCATAGCAGAGAAAATAAGCGGAAAATACAGAACAATCTCAGTTCAGCATTTCCCTGAGTTTTATTTTGACATTACAGCTGCTTAAAAAGAGAACTGATGGGTTTGTTCACCACAGCCTTTTTATGTTTCCCGGGTGGTCCTTTCCAGAGGAAGTAATGGGCAGGTCAACAGAAAAAAGTTAAGATAGAGCTGGGGTGCAGGTGTGTCCATGACTGCAATCCTAGCACTCGGACCCTGAAACAGGAGGATCACAAGTTTGAGGCCAGCCTGGGCTACATAGCAAAACCTTGTCTCCAATAAACAAACAAAAGAGGAAGGAAGAAAGGAAGGAAGGAAAGAAGGAAGGAAGGAAGGGCGAGCTGCCTCAGTGACGCTGGATCTGATGGCACAGATACCCAGTCGCCTTATTTGGATGCTGTGTTCAACATTGTTTAACAAATAAACTTTCTACCACTCACAGAGTGGTTGAAAAGTTAGGGAAATGCAATGTGGTTAAGTACAGACAATTAGAAACAGAATTGGAATGGAGAGAGAGAGAGAGAGGGAGAGAGAGAGAGAGAAGGAAAGTCCTGATAACACTGAGTCCAGCAATCACTATTTCCAGGAAGTAGGGTTTGACAGAGGCTCCTCACAGAGTTGATCAGCACAGTGCAGATCCTTTCCAGGGTATTCGTGTCAGAATTCACCATAAGTTGCTGTCCCTTGATGAATTCTATTTGTTGGGTGTTTATTTGAGATTTGTCATCATTGACTTGGATGTTGATCCTTGTGGTTGAGATTGGTCCTCAGAATCAATTGAGTTGAAGGAAGAAGTGAAAGGAAGAAAGGGAGGCAGGGTGAGTGGGAAGGAGGAAAGAAGCAGAATGAATGAAAAAAGAGAGAGCAAAGAAGTGAGGAAGAGACAAAGAGAGGGAGGGAAGGATAGGGAAAGGAGGAGACAGAAGAGAGAACAAAAAGGAGCTGAGAGATGACCCAGATGTAAACATCTCAGCTCTTAGCTTGAGCTAATGAAGGGCCATCTTTCTTCAAGGCCATGTAGGATGTCCTGGCACCTGTAGAAGAGCAGAGCTGTTTCTGCAAACCCTGGCTGTGGACCAACATTCTCTGTGTCCCTTCTTCCTTTCCCATGTCACATTCACATCTGTCCATATATGTGTGTGTGTAGCCTTAAACTAAGCCATGACTTCTGTCCTGCTGGGCACCTTTTGTGTTCAAATATTACAGGAAAATAATGAAATTTGTGAGATACAGAAAGTAATGGAAATTTTTGTGTTCTTTCTCTAAGATCTTCTTTTACCCCAAAACATTATGTCCCAAACAAAATGTTTTTACTTCATGGTCAAAAACCACCATCACCCCTCCCACTTGGGCGTGTCATGTAGTCTCTCTGTGTCCCCACACCTGTTGTCCACTGTGCTGCTTGGGCCTCCAGGCCACATGGACCAGACCCTGTCCATGTTGGGCTCTGTGTTTTATCAGTTTGTCTTCTATTTAAAGCTGCATGGTTAGGCAACTCATATATATTTTGTTGATTCTTTCCTTTACCAGGAAGAAACATAACCGTTTGAACCTTTTCACTTCAAATTACGTATCATTTTACTTTAATACACCCAATTCATTCTGTTGCACTTGATGAATACTAACTTTGTCAGATTTTTAAAAAAAAATCACTTTTCTTTTGTCACTTTATGTTTGTCTCTTGTCAAAATCAAAGTTAGATTTCACTTGGTGCTTTTGTTTTCTTTTATCCAATCAAAAGTCTTTGTCTTTTAATAGAAGTCAACACATTCACATTCACTAAGATTACTAATGTGTTCTTGGTGGCTTATTTTATGCATTCCATTTATAATGATTTATTATTTGCTGTCTATATTTATCCACTAGAATAGAATGTCAGCTCCATGAAGCGTGTTTCTGTCTGCTCTCTGATATGCCCCAGGCATTCAGATCAGGGACTTGTACACAGTGACACTCAATACCCGTGCTGAATGCATGACTGACCTGGCAGGGAGATTGGATCACTGTAGCAGGCAGAGTAAGCCAATGCAGCCCCTTCAGGAATTCTATCTGAAGCCCTGTTGTGGTCCATGATGCCCTTCCCCCTTACCTGGCACCCTGAGGCCCATCTGCTTCACCTGCCCTCTGTCTCCTCCATACTCCAACATGCATTCCTGCTTGCCTGGAATGTGGCCATCACAGCCCCCTGCACTCAGGCCCTTTCTATCGCAGCTCCCTTGTTCCTGAGGTAAGTATTTGAGCACACATAACTCATGGGGAACAACAACAGGTGGGGTGGGGGAAGTAATGTAACTGAAAACGCTGTGCAAACACAGCAGAGACATCCCATGGAGGCCCTTCCTGTGGCTATTTGGTAGAGGCCTCTCTAGGACGTCGTTGGTGAATAAGTGCAAGTACCTCCAGATGACCAAACACTTGATCGAGTGGCCTGCCATACCTGGGTTGAGAAAACCTCAGGTGAGCAGTAGACACTGGCAGATGGAATTTGACTTGAGCACAGACAAAAGTCTGAGGGCTACTGGATGAGTGTGGACAGCACACTTCACACAACTGCCCTCTAAACCCATCTCTGTCATTTTCCTGCCTCTTTTCCTCAGGGAAACTGAGCTCTAGATTAGAAAATTCTAACAACCCTCATCACTTTATTCCTCACATAGGAAGTTAGTGGTTAAGTGTCTTTTTTTTTTTTTTCAGTACTGGGGTTTAAATGCAGGGCCTACACCTTGAGCTACTCCACCAGCCCTTTTTTGTGAAGGGTGTTTTTGAGATAGGGTCTCATGAACTACTTGCCCTTACTGGTTTGGAACCGTGATCCTCCTGATCTCTGCCTCCTGTGTAGCTAGAATTATAGACTGGAGCCTCTAGTGCCTAGCTGTTAAGTGTCATATCTTCTTGAGAGACTGTAAAAGACAAAGGATGTGTCTTTATTGTACCTTTCTCCTAGTGAAGTCCCAAATATTTTAAATAGAAAAATAGCAGGATATATTACTTCATACTATCTATGCTATTAAAATAATGTGGGGAAAATTGTTTAACTTTTGTGACTTACAGATTTGAAAGTAGTACTTTATTTATTGAGCAATAAGTCAGAAACTGACCATAGCTGACAGATGATGGCATAGGGTGTGAATCAACAGGTTTCACTACCTCCCATTACACATAAATAGAAACTGTAACTGGGAACTGCTGTTGAAAAAATGTCAATAGTACTGGGCTGGGGACAGACTAGTCTGTCAGCCTGATGAAGATAGGAAAGGTAGAATGTTAGCCAATATGCATTTTTGATAATGTCTTATGTTCAAAGGGACATACTTGAGCCTGTGTATCCTCCACTCTCAAATACATACAACAGATGTGGGGTGGGACGACTCAAAAACTCTTCTATTTTCCCCAAAGACATCATATACCCTGAAATGGGCAGTTCCCACCAATGCATCCTCACTGCCCCCCAAGATGACCATCCCTATTCTGCCTTGGTCAGATGATGTGTGGTGGGAGGGGCATGTACACATCACTTTGTGGTTGCACCTGGCTATCAAAGGCTACTTCTCAACTGGAAGGCACTTACATGCTTATAGGCATGCCAACGAAGAAACAGCTTCAAAAAACAGGTCTTTACCTTCTTAAAAAGTTAAACATATATTTACTATGCAGCCCAGCAATTCCTTTTTGGGGAGTGTTGGGGATTGAACTCAGGGACTTGTGTATACCAAGCACCTTCTGTACCATGAGCTAGACCACCAGCCTCCATAACGCAGTAATTCTGCCCTTGGATAGTTATTTAGTGGAAATGAAACCATGCTCTACCTGGTCTTGGTCACAGATATTCACCAGAGGTTTATTCATAGATCTTCTACCTAGAAACAACCCAGATATCCACCTGCAGGTGAATAGAAAAGGATTATGGGTTACCCATGCAACAGAACACTAAGCATCAAGAAATATGATATACACAATGGACAAAATAAGCAAGACACTGTATTAGTCAATTTTTATGAAATTCTAGAACAGGAGTAATTAATCTATGCTGAGATAAGTGAGATAAGAGTAACTTACCTACTTTCCTGCAAAGGAACTTGAAGGACCTTCGTGGAATGAGGCAAACACTGTTTGTATTTGTCAAAACTCATTAAACTCTAAATGTAAAATAAGTACATCTTATTACAATCAATAAAGTTGATTTTAAAATGCTACTTATTATGTTATGAATGTAATAAAGGTTTACAAGGTGTGGCCTAGATGTTTTCTAGGAGAGTGAGCCATGATTGCTTTGAACTTTATTATTTCAGAGGTAATAAAAAGTAAACGAATCTATTGTGCACTAGAATTGGACTTGTGCTCTCTGAGTTTTCTCCACTGCTTGTTCCTTGTTCAAGCCCAGTACTCGGCACTGAGACATATTTCTGTGACCACTCTTCTGCACCTCCTACCAAAGCAACATAGGAATCGTGGAGCCTTTTAACTGACTCCCATGGAAACATTCAAACACATCCTGAAAGATCTCTCCTGTCTGTTCCATTGCCATTTCCCCCCTGCCCCCATCCTGAGTGTTAACTTTTTAAATGGGCAGCGTTGGGTTCTTTTTTTTATTTCTTCCCACGTTTACTTCTTAGAAATGGCCACAGTCAAAGCCTGATCTTTGGCTTCAGGCCCTACTCTTTTAGGGAAGCATCTTTCACTAATAGCAAAACAACCTTTCATGTTATTAAACTTTATAAGCAAAAACAACCTTGGGAAAGCTTCTGGCAAAGATTGCAGGTGCCAAGTTTAAAGTGGAACCAATGTCAGTGACAAAGTCAAGGTCTTTTATTAGATTTTTTTTTTTAATTTTTCCATTGCACAAGGAAGACCAGATGCCCAGTTTGACTTATTAGATGCTTGCTGGGGCTGAATCGAATGCTTAATGGATTTGAGACTGAAATTAAATGATGTTTATTAACTTTAATTACATGTTCAGCATGAGTTATTTATTCTGTTTGAGCAAAGGAAAAGATGACGCATTTGGACCTAATTATTTCAAAATTTGGAGTCAAGTAGAGCTGTGATTAACCCATGCGTTAGCTTCACAAACAAGAAAAACAAACCAAAAAATGTTTTTTAAAGGTTTGTGGGGGAAATGAGGCTCATAAAATATTTGGCTAAGCTGTTTAGCTTACGAAGAAATTTATCTTGGGAAACATTTACCACTATGTTTGCATCTATTTATGTAAAAAGATATGCATTATAAATCATTATTATATGAACACAAGAGAATAAATTCTAGGTAGTTTATTCTGATTCTACTTATATCTAAAGAAGTTAAATAAACTTAAAATGCTTAGCAGTGAATCTGTCTGTATATAATAAAGCCTGGTTGACATAATGGTTATTTTTCTTGCATGAAAGAAGTTCAGGTGGGCAAAAGCTGGGACTGCTACAGCTGCTTTTTTTTTTTTTATCTTTGTGGCTTTCCATTGTTGGTCTGTGTCTTTCATCCTCATGCTTGCAACATGGCTGCTGCATCTTCAGGCATCATGCAAAAAGCCCACACACCAAAATTGTCTTTTTTGTTTCATTTTTCTTTTTAAAATAATTCAAAGACTCATGTATAGAGAAAAGTACTGATCCCAACTGTGCAGTTTGATGAGTTTTGATCAGCTTATAATCTAATTATCACTTCGGTAAAGACATGGAACTTTCTATCACCCCTAGCAAGTTTTGTGAACACTTTCCCAGTCACCTCCCACCTCACCAACAAACTGCATTCTGTTGCCCCCTCCACAGAACTGATCTAACTGTTTCAGAAGTTTTTGTCAACAGACTCAGAGTTTGCTGGGTTTAAGCTGCCACTTGGTTGTTTATTTTTTGCCCTTCATACTTGGCTTCTTCCTTTTTCTTCTCTTTTCCTATTTTCTTTTAAGTTAGCCAAGTATTCTTTTTAAAATTATTAGTCTCCATTTTTGTAAGATGTTTTAGAACTGCAGAAAAAGTGAGCGGAAAGTACAGTGAGTTCTCATATACACCCTCCCCAGTCCCTTCCCACAATATCCCCTGTTTTAACATCTTGCACTGGCATGGCACATTTGTTCCAATTGGTGAGCCAATACTGGCACATTGCTGTAGTTTACATTAGGGTTACTCTTGGTGTTGTACATTCTATGGGTTTTGACAAATACATGATGACTAATGACATGTTCCACCATTACAGCTGTTTCATTGCCCCAAAATGCTCTGTGCTTCACCTATTCATTCCTCCCACCCTGTGGATCCCTAGCAACCATGATATTTTTACTCTGTCCCTAGTTTTGGCTTTTCCAGAATGTCATCTATTTGAAATCATACAATATTTAGCCTTTTCTGAGTGGCTTCATCCACTTGGATGTATACATTTAAGGGTCCTCCAAGCATTTTCATGGCTTGATAGTTTATTTCTTTTTATTACTAAATAATGGCTATTGTCCAATGATCACTTACTCCATGAAAGACATCTTGGTTGTTTCCAAGTTTTGACATTTATGAATAAGGCCATTAAAATACTTTTTGTGCAAATGTTTGTGTGGATTTAAGTTTTCAACTTATTTACATAAAGTCTTTAGGAGTGTGAGTGCTGGATGAGATGGTAAGAGTATGACTGTCTTTCAAAGTATCTGTGTCGTTCCCACCAGCAGTGAAGGAGAGCCCCCGAGCTCCATGTGCTTCACAGAATTTGGTGCCCTCATTCTAATGTGCGTGTAGTGGTGCCTCATTGTTTGGATTTGTATTTCCCTAATGACAGACAGTGCTTATATACTTCTATGCCTTCCATGTGTCCTCTTTGGCAAGGTGTTTCTTAAGATGTTTGACCCAGGTTTTAATTGGGTTGTTTTCTTGAGTTTTAGAAGTTCTTTGTGTATTTTTGGATGGCCGTCCTTTATTAGATATTTTGCAAATATTCTCCCTACCCCCAGTTGGTAGCTTGTATTTTTAGTCTCTCAATAGTATCTCATGAAGCATATGTCTTTAATTTTAAGTGTGTTTTACTGCTGCACCTCAACTCCTCTGTTGGGTGTCAGGAGTTCAGCAGAACTGAAGGGAGTGAGCTGTTACATGGTAGAATAGCCAATTGCAGCAAAAATGAGCCAAAAGAACACAGCCCTGAAGCCTTTAATGACTGCACTGTTATGTGCAAGAGGCCCAGCCCAGAGAAAATGGCTGGGGCGGAGGAGGGGGGTGAACAGAGCGGGGCCATATCCCCTCTGAGTCTTCTCTGTGAAAGAGCAGGGCACAAGTGGGATCAGTCTGGGGTCATCTCACCATTGAGGGTGCCACAAACAAATAACTCCAGGCTCCAGCACTCTATCGACTGAAGGAAGGGCAGGGAAAGGACAAGTCAGAGTGGGGAAAGGTCTTTAAAGTCCCACCTGAAGGAAGGCCATAGCAAAGGGGCCTGAAGAAGACAACTCTTACCCTGGAATCAAGGTTTTTCTCCTCATTTTGAGAGGGGAACTCAGGGAGCTTCACTGTTCTAGAAAGAGAGAAGAGTGGCAGTAATTGTTACTAGTACATCCTATGGGCCTGACATTGTGCTTAGTGCCTTAGCTACATGGTGTGCTAAGCACTGTATATTCTGCCCATTTTATAGCTAGAGCATTTGAGGCTCAATTGTATTTCAGCAATTTGTCTGAGGTCCCACAGCAAGCAAGTATCAGAGCTAAGATCACAAATGAAGGTCATCTGCTTCTGCAGGATCTTGGTCTTACTCAAACCTGCCACTTCCTAAATGTCAATGAAAGAATTAATAAGGAGATGCTACTCCTTCTGCTTATTTGCAAAGTACAGTATACATTGTGCCATTCAAAGAGATTACTGTTCTTTAGATCAAACTTTAAAAAATGAAGGCAGATAAAGTAGTGACCTTTTAAAAGTTTCATTTGACTGGATGAAATCTGTTCAAAGTTAGTTTAGAAGTGAGAAGCAGACACAAGACTGGGTCAGGAGGCCAGGGGAGGGAAAGGTGAGAGAGAGTGGGGGACAGGGGCAAGGGCTGCAAAGCAAGTCTTAGAGATTAAAATTCATCAATGGATTTTTTTCTTTTTCTTTTCTTTTCCTTCCTTCCTTCCTTCCTTCCTTGCTTTATTCCTTCCTTCCTACCTTCCTTCTTTCTTTTCTTCTGCAGTGCTGGGATGGAACTCAGGGTCTCAGGCATGCTAGGCTAGTGCTCTACCACTGAGCTGTACCCCCAGCACATTAAGCTTCAAACCACTGTCCTATCAATGCATATGACAGTTGCTAAATGGAATGCAATTTTATATCTAAGACAGCTGAGAGCTCAGTAAAACAAAGTCACCCCCAGTGATCTGGCCGCCAGCTGGTTGGTGGGTCCTCCATGCTCCCTTGTTTGCCTCTCCCATTCCATTCCTCAGCTTCTGCACCTGCCTTCCTGCCACCTGGGTCCCCATGAGACTCTCAGCATTCATCATCCCAAGACCTCAGCACGCAGGAGGGCCCTATGACTTGGAAGACTGGTTCTCATTGACCAGAGAACTTGGGGGTTAGCATTTTGTAGACACTTTGGATGCTGTAACTGACAAAATCATTGAGAAACTTCTGGACAGAAATGAATCACTTGACACATGTTTATTGATTTCTGACTGTGTGTAAAATGCTGTAAAAGGAATATAAAATATGCTATAGCCATCAGAGATCTTACACACCAGTTGGAGAGACAAGGCAGATATACCAAAAAAACCAACAAAAATAACAGAATAATTTTTAAAACAATGCTGAAGCTTGGACTTGGCTTTTAAGTCTGAATATTTGAATAGGTGAGGGCCAGAGCAGGCTGGCCTATCACTCGTTCAGTGATACTTGTTGTGAGCCCAAAAGGAGCACATATGCAGGTGATTGTGCAGAGTCCCAGTCTACATGACAAAAGAGATGTGATATCCACTGTCTGGAGTTGACAGAAAGCACGTAAGTCAAGAAAATAAGTGCAGAAAGGTCCCTGACTTACAGGATTCCATTTAAAATTTTTTCTACTTTATTATTTATTTATTTATTTTTCAGTTCTGGGGATTGAATTCAGGGCCTTGTGCTTGCTGGACAAGGGCTCTACCACACAAGCCATGCCCCCAGTCCTTTGACTTTTAGTTTGTTTTTCTTTTAATAATAATAATATTGTTATTATTATTAATTACGAGGAAGTTCCATTGTAAAAGTTTCATAGATCAGTATAAATGGTTACTAAATATTTGTTACCCTCTCTATCCCTGGTCCATGTTCCTTCCTGTATTCCTCAAACAGTGTTTGGCGGGTTTTGTTATGCTATCTTCATATGTACACATGTAATACACTTCAACCCTCTTCACCTCCTGGTACCCTTTCTTATCTTTCTCTTTCCTTCTGCTGATTCCATCCCAGCAAATCCATAGACTCCCTTTTATACTCATTTTCATTATTATTATTGTCATTTTAGACCTAGATTCTGCAAATGAGTGAAAACGTGCTGTTTGGCTTTTTGAGCTCAAAATAATGATGATCTCCAGTTCCATTCATTTTCCTGCAAAGGACTTAATTTTGTTCTTCTTTATGGCTGAATAATACTCCATTGTGTGTTTATATACCACATTTTCTTTACCCATGATCAGTTGTTGAGAACCTAGGTTGATTTCCACAGCTTGGGTATTGTGACATAGGTGAGCAGGTGATTCTCTTGTATATTGATTTGCACTCCTTAGGATATATGCCCAAGAGTGGTATGGCAGAGTTATAAGATGGGTCCATTTTTAGTTTTTCCATGAGCATCCATGCTGATTTCCATAGTGGTTGCAGTAGTTTACATTCCCACCCACAGTGTGTGAGGGTTCCTTTCCCCTCTGCATCCTTGCCAGCATGTGTTGTTTGTATTCTTGATGATTGCCAATCTCAACAGGGGTGAGGTGGAATCTCAGTGTAGTTTTGACTTGCTTTTCCTTTATGGCTAAGGCTGTTGAGCATTGCTTCATATATTTATTAGTCATTTGTATTTCTTCTTCTGAGAACTTGCTGTTCAATTCATTTGCCCATTCAGTCATAGGATTGTTATTTTTTTCTGTTTAGTTTTTGGAGCTCCTTGTATACTCTAGATGTCAATCCTTTATCTGTTGAATAGCTGGTGAAGCTTTTCTCCCATTCTGTGGGTTGTCTCTTGATTCTGGTAATTGTTTCTTTTGACATGCAGAAACTTTTTAATTTGAGATAGTATCTCACTTGCTAACTTTCCCTGGGTTGGTCTGGAATTAGAATCCTCTTATTTCTGCCTAATGAGTAGCTGGGATTGAAGTGATTTTTCAACTTTCTGATGGTGCAAAATGATGTACCTGTAATAGAACTGTAACTAGGATGCTTAATGGTAACCTTTGCTTGGGCTTGCTATATGCAATGCTGCTCAGTAGCAGAGAGCCAGTCAGCCACAAGGTCATAAGGAGACACAACCCATACTTTATACCACATGGTGCCATGTTGCTGGCACTTTTTGGATATTGTGTTTTGTGTTTTCCCATCCCTTCATGTCTACAGAACATCTATCTCTGTGTGTACATGACATATTCAATACTTTATTTTAAGACAGATTTTGTGTTAGATAATTTTGCTCAACTGTAGGCTGAAATGAGTGTCCTGAGCTCATTTAAAGTGGGCTAGGCTAAGCTGGGAATCTCAATATGTTAGGTATATTAGCTGAATTTTTGACTTTCACTAGGATGTAACCCTATTGCAAGTCAAGCAGCCTCTGTATGATTACTACAGATACATACATGTACAAACATCTATATATGTGGATGCACATGAGTATACATATATATGTATAAATATTTGATTGCAAACAATTAATAATGAAATAAATATAGGAGATGGGCATGAAGAAGGAAGGGGACAGGGATGATGGAGAGGAGTGGGTCATTTGTGCTCAGTGCTGGGCAGGTGAGGAGCCAGCCATGCAAAGCATGGAAGCAACATGCATCACCATGAGCAGAAACTACAGGCAAAGCACCCAAGGTGGTACAGAGATAGATGGGGAGACCAGAGGTCAGGTAGGAGCTGAGCAGGATGACAGTGGCTGTATTGTCAAGGGGAAGGGTAGGCAGAGGACTGTGGGCCACACTCAGAGATGCTAGGAAAGGAGTGGCTGTGCAGGAGAGACAGAGGGAGAGGAGGCAAACAAACAGCATTTAAAGAACACATAGGGGCTGATGAGGAGAAGGCTCAGGGGAGGTGTAATTCAGATGGGCATAGAGAAATGAAAACACCAGCTGTCACCTGCTGGACAGGTGGGGCACATCCTTCCCATGCTTCTCTCTATGGCTTCCTTTCACTATTCCCCAACTTTGACAAGAATCAATTGCTGACTGGTGCAGAAACCCTGCTGCTTCTGCTATGGCGGCCAACACAGGGAAATCACCTAACCCCCAAAGCAAAAGCTCACTGCAGATTGAGATCCCCATTTGCTGTGAAGAGAGCAGGGCGCTATGCTAAATTAGGGGAAATGCAGCTCTGCAATGGATGTCAAGGTCGAGCAAGGTCTTTTTTTCTATTATTTTGTTACGAAAATGTTCAATTGCACAGGGAGCCCATGTATATGTCACCTAGATTCCACCTGCACTTGCTGTATCACAGCTGTCCTTCTATCATCCACGACTATCTCTTGTTCTGATGCATTCCTAAGTAAGTTGCACCATCAGCACATGTTCCCTAAACTCTTCAACCCACCATATTCACTAGAGGTCCATATTTGTTTTTAGTTTTGCTTTTTTTTAGATAAAATTTACATATAATTCTATGTAGACATTTTCAGTGTACCATCTGTGAGGGTTTTTTTGAGTGTGTATGTTTGTTTGGCTGTTTTTTTCCAGTACTGGGGTTTGAATCCAGGGTCTTGCATTTGCTCTGCTGTCCCATTTGAGCCATTTCCCTAATCTTATTGCTTTTGCTTTGTTATTCAAATAGGATCTTGCACTTTTGCCTAGGCTACCTCACATCCTGATCCTCCTACCTCCACCTCCAAAGTAACTGTGATTACAGGCCTGACCCCATTTTACCTGGCTTCTTTTGAGATAGGGTTTCATTAATTTTTGCCCAGGATGGCCTTTAACTAATCCTCCTATCTCTGCCCTTTTAGTAGCTAGGATTGCAGGTGTGCCTACCCAACATTTGTAAGTTTTGATGAATACAGACACCTGCCTATCCCAAACCCCATCAAGACCATCACCCCAGAGTGTTCTTTATCCCCTTTCTCAATTGTGACATGCACCCCTTCCCAACTAGAGGCAACCACTGTCCTGATTTTTTTTCCTCAACATGGATAGTTTCGAATACTTAAAAATTTCATATAGACAAAATGAAGCAGATAAAAGAGAATAATGGAGGGGTGAATTCAAGTATGATATATTGTAAGAACTTTTATAAATGTCACAATGTACCCCTAGTACAACAATAATATGATAATAAAAAAGTAAAACAAAAAAAATATGGTCAAGGAAAAAAAAGAAGATAGACACCATGTTCTTTTTCAGCTCTGAACACATTATTTACCCCTAATTTTTAAATGATTTTAGAAATTGAAAATAACATGCATGATATTGTTATTCTAAAGAGTGTTTTCCATAATTGCAAGTGGAAACAAACTTTGTAAAATCATGGAAGTTCTTAAGAGTAATATGAGAAATGTATTTCCTTTTATGTGTATAGGTATCTGTAAGCAACTTAAATAAATGGTAATATCCACCTTTGAATTGAGCCATCTCAACACATATAGCACTCTAACTGGCATAAGTGTAACACTGATTTCTGAGGGTATATCATTCTTAATGTAAGAACAGGTCGATAATATTAGAAACAATATAATTCATAGACTTTATTCTACTTCTATTCAGACTTACTTAAATTCCACACTACCACCAAGAACCCCCAAAGAGTATTCCACATGTGCTCTGAGGCCACTGCCACTCTGTGTCTACCAATCCTTTGCTTCTGCATATCCCAACAACTTAGTAAGAGTTGTACTCTTATTCCAGCTGAATCAGGGAGCAACATTTAACATATTCTGTGCTTCTTCAAAGATTCTCTGCAATTAATGTCCAAATAAAGATTACTTACAGTGATTGTAAAAAAAAACAAAAACAAAACTACTTTCAATCAGTGTGGTGTTTTTGAGATTCATTTACGCCGTTGCATGTTTACTCCTTTAAATCGTGGAGTGAAATTTGGTGTGTTAACATTTGTGCATCTGTTTTCCTGATGGTGGAGACCTGGTACTATGATTTGGATGTGGTTTGTGCCCTAGAGACTCATGTACTGGAAGCTTGGTCCTCAATGTGACAGTATTGAGAGATGGTGGGATCTAGTGGGAGATGACCAGGTCATGAGGGTACCACTTTTCAAAGGGATTAATTTCCACCACAATGGAGTGAGCTAGGTCTTGGGAATGGATTAGTTAACATGAAAGCAAGTTGTTATAAAGCAATATCACTCTGCATGGTTTGGTCTGTTCTATGCATGTCCTGGTTCACACTTTTGCCATGTGATGCCATCTGTCATGAGTCCCTCACCAGAGGTCACATAGATTCCTGTGTCATGTTCTTGGACCTTGAGAACTGTGAGCTGTATAAACCTCTTTTTTATAACGTACCAAGCCTCAGCTATTTTGTCATGGCAACAAGAAATGGATTTAGACACTTGGGCATTTCCAGTTTGGCACTATGTGGAACACAGTAACTTTGACCCCACGGCTCTTTGAAACTACCTTTCATAAGATTATCCTAATAAAATCTCAGAGGCAAACCCACACACTGCACATAGAAATAGAAGGATACATGTTTCTTCTGATTTATTTCCTTTTGGTTAAGCCATTTAAAGGGTAGACATGGCTACTGCTTGATGTCAGCATTATAAAACCTGCAACTGAATCTTGGTTTCACAGAGGGCCTGTGTCCTTGGCCATGATAACCTGTCTAAGTTTGGTTTCATCTCCGTAAAAGAGGGATAATAAAAACAATTTGGATACTTGCTTGCTATGAGGATTCAATGAGGGATCCATGTAGGACTCCTGAGAAGACACTGACACAAAACAAGCTGCCCAAATGTTGAATGAGTAAATGAATAAAAAGTGATCTATAACAAAGGTTCAATACATATTAACCAGGAAACATGGCAGAAATTCTAGAACTTTCCATCAGACATCTTCAAAATAATTGCTTGGATGTTTTGTATTTCATATTCTATCCAAGAAAAGGGTTTCCATGTGTTACTGAAATTAGAGAGCTTTCTAACATGTGCCCTGTTGTCAGTCATATGGACTGTTCATTTACTCTTTCCAAATGGCTTTGCTATTTGCCTTGATGCAACATGGTAAACTAACATGATTTCCTGGGAAAAGAAATGCCATCATAGACCTTGGAAGAATGAGTTTGAAGGTCACTGGTGCCAACAAAGTCCATGCACATGGTCATTTTATTGCAAAGTCCAGAGTGCAGGTGCCATACTGTTGATACCTAACTTTGAGGCAAATATAAATCCTCAACCAGCTCAGCCTCTATAGGCGTTGTGTTATACACAACACATTCTTTTAAAGGAATGTAAAATGTGGGTGGCAAAAGTCTAGAAGGTATGTTTCTGTTTAATTACACTGTTGATGCTAACAGTTTTATTATCAGGATTCCTGGTATATGAAGTTCCTGACAACAGGAATTTTCTCTCTCTTCCATTAGATTTCTAAAGCAAATAAAATCCCTCCAAGAAACAAAGGCTTGTTTTCCTCTGGGGTATTTTCCTGCTTCTTTTGCTATCAACATTGTCTACGTTTGACATTACTGCTCCTTGCTCACTCTGAAGTGGGAGGAGAAGCTGACAGCACTTTTTACATTTTCTGTCTCCAATTTTGAAGGAGTTTCAGATGTGTATTTGTGTGGCAGATGGTGTTTCCATCTTTTGGAGGGTTGTTTGGCTAGGAGAGACTGCTCTCCTACAAGAAACATTAATTGCTAGGGGGGAATGGACTGAAAATAAAGAAGCCCAGGTCACTGTGTGGGCCACAAACAGCTGGGTTCAGACCACCCATACTGAAGAGTCTTGGGATGAGGCATCAAGGGACTGATCCTGGATCAGTTCTATGACTCTGCAGGAGAGACAGCAGGAGCTAACTCTGAAGGGGACAGCCACACACGTTTTCTATTTCCATTTTCCTCCTTCCCCTATCTCACATTCTACTTGTCATTAAAAAAAAAAAGAAAGAGAAAAGGAAAGAAAAAGAAGTAATGCAGCCCTGTGGATGGCTCGACTTTGGACTTCTCACTTCCAGAATTGTAAGACAATACATTTGTGCTGTTTTAAACCTCTTATTTTTGGTAATTGGCAATAGCAACAATAGGAAACTTACACACTTATCACAGTGTGTTTGCTCACTGCAAACAGGTATTTTTTATGTTTCATAAAATACTGTATGGTTCAGTAATGGGAGAGTGTGGATGTGCTCACTGAAGAGCAGCTAGTGCAAGTATGTGCCTAATGGTGTAGAGTTAGTGCCAATCTGCAGGACCAGTGGCCAAGCCCCCATTGGCAAGCTCACATGAACTAATTTGGGGGACTGAAACACCTGTTGGCAGCAGAAAAGACTGATCTGGCTAATTAACCAGAAGTGACACAGGTTATTCCTACACTGGAGGTGATGGGTTCAGAGCATGGAGAATGTCAAACATGGTCTGGCAACCTTCTAGAAGCTGCATGAGGAAGGATTCCCAAGCATCCAGTAGATGGGTCTCAGCCAAGATCTGGGGTACTTGAGATCTATAGTTCTATTGGGAGTCACATGGAAGCTTTTGTCCCTTTAACTGAAGGAATAGAACAGTATTTCTCTTTCTTCTAATAGTACAAAGCTGGTGGTCACCTCAATTCTTCCTTCTTATCTACAACTTCCTAAATATTCAATGTACTTTGCTTCTCCTTTCTCCTCCCTTCCTTCCTAGTCAATAACGTCCTTCACCCACCAGAATTTCTTAACAGTGATAAATATATCCACAATGGAAAAAAAAAAAAGACGGAGGACCCCCCCCCACACTCCTTCCCTACTGACGTCCTTACATTTGACAAACATACTCCTTGGTTGTCGGGGTCGTCACCTCCTAGCTCCATATCTTCTTTCAGCTAGAGAAAATTTTCATAAGCAAGGACTGCATCTTTTTTATTAATTTGTGAAGCAGAGGTTGGAAAACCATGGCCCACGAGCCCAGTCTCTCCCATAGCCTCCTTTTCTATGACCCATGTGCCAATATAAATAATTCTTGCATTTTAAATGTTTGGAAAAAAATCAAAAGAAGAAAATTATTTCATGGTATGTGAAAATTATAAAGATTTCACAGTCCATAAACAAAGTTTCATTGGAATATGGCCACATTTATTCATTTACATATTGTCTGTGCCAGGTTTTCTGTTACAAGGGCAGAGACCAAATGGCCTGCAAATGCTAGCACATTTGTTATCTGGCCCTTAACAGAAAAAAGTTTTCTGACCTCCGTTTTAAAGGATATGACATAATAAACTTAGAGAATGCTCTGTTTAATGATATTTGACTAAGAATAAGGGCCAGGCCTTGAAGTTGAAAGGCTTTAGCCAACAACAGGCAATCCCATAAATTACAATTAAACATTATTCAAGTTCATGCCATTTAGGCTATCACTTCGTTGCATGGAACAGAAACCTGATTTCAGATTGCAATCTAATGGGGGGAGGGTTATTTGTCTACCCTAGCAAGAAGTCCAGAAGTTGATAGAGCATGGCTGGATCTGTGAATTCTTAATATCTTTAGCATTCTGGATTCCTTCATCTCCCCCTCATTTATTTTATGTGACTTTCAGCTTCAAAATATTGATGCCTGTCCTACCTACTGTCCTTGTGCCAAATTCTACAAATTCCATTTATCTTGACTTAAATGTAGATTTTTTTACCATCCCATCAGGATAAGGTTTGAGATACCTATGCCTCAGTGATAAAAACTATAAAGGCCAAAGAAGGGAGACCCAGGCTCAAAGCAAAAAGTCCAAGAGGGAGAGATGGGGCTTTGCAGGCTACTTCATTCTTGAGCCATTGGTCCTCAAACCCTACACATCAGAATTCCCAGTAGAGCATGCTTCCACCAATGGCTGAGTCCAAGTCCCATAGTTTTTGATCCTGGAGGTCTGTGTTGGACACCAAAAATCTACCTTTCTGACAAGTTTTCTGAAATAGAGAAGATGCAAGACTATTGCTGGTGGAAGGCAAGGGGAGGAGCCAACACCCATGTAGGATGCTCGCTGAACCCCCTGGGTTGACCAGTTGGCTTTCTCCAACAGTCACTCTAGGGGAATGTATGCAGCAAATTTCTCTATATCTTCCCCCTAAGGATCTCTTGAACTGGCAGAATTCTGAAGGTATGGGATGAGACCAGAGATCCTGCATTGCTAATAAACTTCCAGATGAGAGGGTAGCTGCTGGTGTGGGACCACATACTGAAGAGCAAGGCTCTAGAGATGCCTGCTTCTCTTCTTCAGCTTGTACCACAGGAGGGTCATCCTCTTCCGATGCAAGCCACCTCCCAGTCTGCCAGAGGCAGTGATGCACCAGCATTTGGGGCAGGACATTCGCATCTTTGTTACTTCTACTGAGCCTAGGGGACTGACACATTTGAATGAAGTTCTCAGCTCCTTGGAAAGATGCTGTGTTAGCAATGGAAGCAGCAGCAACAGGAAGGGAAATAGAAGGCCAAATATTTTGTTTTCAGGAACTGATTAATTCTTAATGAAATGCAACTTCTAGACAGCAAGATAAAATATGAAAAGCTCAAGACTACAAGACAACAGCAGGGTCCACAACTTGAGAAAATACAGTTCTAATGTGTCTTTGGCATATTTCAAGTTCTGAGTTTACTAATTTTCAGCTGTTTGTATTTATTCTACTTGCACTAAAACCAGATGGGCTTTTAAATTTGCACCATTTTGCCAAAATTATCCTTTGCAGCTGTTGACTTCATGATTCTTCGGTGTCCAGCTGGTCATCAGAGACAGAAAAGTGACTACTGGCTCCAAGGAGGAAGCAGCCTTCCCCATAGTCTGCAGCATATGGATAAGAGTGCATCCACCAGCCCTCAATCCTGGAGGACCCTCGAAGGGACTCTGTCTGGAAAGCTGCATTTTGCTCTATGTATTGAAAGTCCTTTCTAAATGAGAATAAACCCCACAGAGAAGCCTTCACCAGTACCTCTGTAATCTGGTTTCAGATCACCCCAGTATTGAAAACATTCCCAATGATTTGGGTGTGGACTGAATGCCTCTCCATCCTTCCTTCCACCTTGCAACCACATGGTGGGTGGGCTGGCTCTGAGTGGAAGTGAGTTGGATCTGAAGCTCCCCAGTGAGGAGCTACTCCATTTCCCTTCCCCTTTCCACAAAGCACGATGGAGCCACAGTTACCCACAGGCCTGTAATGTCACAGGGATTTCTGAGTGATAGACTAAAATGTCAGCCATCTCTGGTGTCAGAGTAAATTCCCTCCCCTACAGCAGCTGTTCATGACAGCTACACTCCTGGAGGGCCTTCTGCCTGAGTGGAAGGTGACCCCAGTCAGTGATGTCAAACCATTCCATCAGCTTGTGCATACCCACCAAAAGTCTGTAGTTTCTACTCTGTAGTCCCCAGTCCTGGCTGAACCAGATGTTGATGAAAATACATTGTCTGCCTGCACCAGAATCTGCCAGTCCCTGAAAGAATTTAGTTCAATTTACTCAATGATGACTTCAGTAGAAAATATGGCTTTCAAATATTGACTCTTCCTAACACTAAGTTCTGGGGAAATTTGTTACATGGTGTAGATAATTGGTTGTATTGATCTTTACCAACACTACTGCTATTACACTTCACAAGCAGAGCTGAATGGTTACAGCTGAGATGGAAGGGTCTGCAAAGCATGAAATATTGATTCTGGTATTTTATACAAAAAATTACCAGCCCCTGTTCTAGGACATCTGCAGAATTCCTCTGGACACCTAGGTCCTAAGTGGTGTTCTTACTGCCTTGGCTTCTACCTTCCAAGAGATGTAGCAACTACATAGTAGTAGCATGGAGTGGAGATGGGACAGGTTTTTTCTTTTTGTTGCTTTCCTAGTATGATTTTCTTTTTTCTTTATTCATTTATTCATATGTGCATACATTGTTGGGGCCATTTCTCCCCCCTACCTCCCACCCCCTCCCCCTTCCCCCACCTCCCTCGCTTCTAGGCAGAACCTGTTCTGCCCCTTTCTCCACTTTTGTTGAAGAGAAGACATAAGCAATAATAAGAAAGACATAGCATTTTTGCTAGTTTGAGATAAGGATAGCTGTATAGAGATATTCCTAGCATTGCTTCCATGCACAAGTGTATTACAACCCGAATTGATTCATCTCTACCTGACCTTTTACTACTTCCCGGTCACCTTCCCATATTGACCTCTGTCATTTTAAGGTTACTGTCCTCTGCAGTGGGGACATCAAGCACTTTCAAGTTTTGGATTTCCTACCTTTCCCTATTTCTCCTGTATGTGTTCTCCCCTTAGAGTGTCACCCAAGTCTAATAATATTACTGCATTTGTTTTAGATCTAATGTCCACCTATGAGGGAGGACATATGATTTTTGGTTTTCTGAGCCTGGCTAACTTCACTTAAGATGATGTTCTCCAGTTCCATCCATTCACTTGTGAATGATAAGATTTCAGTCATCTTCACGGCTGAGTAAAATTCTATTGTTTATAAATACCACATTTTCTTAATCCATTCGTCAGTAGTGGGGCATCTTGGTTGTTTCCATAACTTGGCTATTGTGAATAGTGCTGCAATAAACATAGGTGTGCAGGTGCCTCCAGAGTGACCAGAATCGCATTCCTTTGGGTATATCCCCAGGAGTAGGATTGCTGGATCATATGGCAGATCTATGTTTGGTTTTTTAAGAAGCCTCCATATTGTTTTCCAGAGTGGTTGTACTAGCTTACATTCCCACCAACAGTATATGAGGGCTCCTTTTCCCCCACGTCCTTGCCAACATTTGTTGTTGGTGGTGTTTTTGATGATAGCTATTCTAATAGGGGTGAGGTGGAATCCTAGTGTGGTTTTGATTTGCATTTCCTTTATGGCCAGAGATGGTGAGCATTTTTTCATGTGTTTTTTGGCCATTTGAATTTTTTCTTTTGAGAAAGTTCTGTTTAGTTTAGTTGCCCATTTCTTTATTGGTTCATTGATTTTGAGGGCGTTTAGCTTTTTGAGCTCCCTGTGTATTCCTGTTATCAGTCCTTTGTCTGATGAATAGCTGGCAAATATTTTCTTCACTCTGTGGGTAATCTCTTCATTTCTTTTGTTGTGCAGAAGCTTTTTAATTTCACGTGGTCCCATTTATCCATATTTTCTCTTAGTTGCTGAGCTGCTGGGGTTGTATTGAAGAACTCCTTGCCTATACCTATTACTTCCAGAGTATTCCCTGCTCTTTCCTATACTAATTTCAGAGTTTTGGGTCTGATGTTAAGGTCCTTGATCCATTTTGAGTTGATGTTTCTGTTTTCTGCAGGCAGATAACCACTTTCCCCAGCAACATTTGTTGAAGGGGCTGTCTTTTCTCCATCATATGTTTTTGGCACCTATGTCAAAAATAAGGTGGGCAGAGCTGGGTGGATTCATATCTGGGTCCTCTATTCTGTTCCACTGTCTTCATATCTGTTTTTGTGCCAGTACCATGTTGTTTTTATTGCTATTATTACTTTGTAACATAGTTTGAAGTCGGATGTTGTGATACCTCCATCATTGCTCTTTTTGGTGAGTATTGCCTTGGCTATTCGCAGTCTCTGTGTTTCCAAATGAACTTTAGGGTAGATTTTTCAATCTTTGTGATGAATGTCATTGGGATTTTGATGGGAATTGAATTAAACATGTAGATTGCTTTTAGTAGTATAGCCATTTTTACTATGTTGATTCTACCAATCCATGAGCATGGGAGATCTTTCCACCTTCTGTAGTCTTCCTTAATCTCTTTCTTCAGAGGTTTGTAGTTCTCCTTGTAGAGGTCGTTCACATCCTTTGTTAAAGTTACACCTAGGTATTTGATTTTTTTTGAGGCTATTGTAAGTGGAATTGTTTCCATATATTCTTTCTCAGTTTGCTCGTTATTGGTGTATAGAAAAGCTAATGATTTTTGTAAGTTGATTTTGTATCCTGCCATCTTGGTGTAGCTGTTTATGGTATCTAGGAGTTTTGGGGTAGAGTTTTTTGAGTCTTTATGATATAGGATCATGCTGTCTGCAAATAGGGATATTTTGACAATTTCTTTACCTATTTGCATTCCTTTTATTTCTTCTTCTTGCCTAATATCTCTGGCTAGGAATTCCAGGACTATGTTGAATAGGAGTGGTGATAGTGGGCACCCTTGTCTCTTTCCTGATTTTAGGGAAAATGGTTTCAGTTTTTCTCTATTAAGTATGATGTTGGCTATGGGTTTGTCATATATAGCCTTTACAATGTTGAGGTACATTCCTTCTATTCCTAGTTTTCTTAGCGCTTTTATCATGAAGTGGTGTTGGATCTTGTCAAAGGCTTTTTCTTCATCTATTGAGATGATCAAGTGGTTTTTGTCTTTGCTTTTATTAATGTGCTGTATTACATTTATAGATTTGCATATGTTGAACCACCCCTTCATCTCTGGGATGAAGTCGACTTCGTCATAGTGAATCATCTTTCTGATATGTTGTTGGATTTGGTTTGCCATTATTTTATTGAGGATTTTTGCACCAATGTTCATTAAGGAGATTGACCTATAGTTATCCTTTTTGGAGATATCTTTGTTTGGTTTTGGGATGAGTGTAATATTGGCTTCATAGAATGAGTTAGGCAGTGTCCTTCCTTCTCTATTTCATGGAAAAGTTTAAGGAGGTATTAGTTTTTCTTTAAAGGGTCTGATAGAATTCAGCAGAGAATCCATCAGGTCCTGGACTTTTCTTTTTTGGGAGGCTCTTTATTGCTGCTTCAATTTCATTTTGTGTTATAGATCTGTTCAGGTGGTTAATAGCCTCTTGTTTCAATTTTGGATGGTCATAAGTATCTAGAAATTTGTCCATTTCTTCAAGATTTTCAAATTTATTGGAATATAGTTTCTCAAAGTAATCTCTGATGATTCCCTGGATTTCTGTGTTGTTTGTTATTATCTCCCCTTTTGCATTTCTGATTTTACTGATTTGGGTTTTTTCTCTCCTCATTATAGTCAGATTTGCCAGGGGTCTGTGAGTCTTGTTTATTTTTTCAAAGAACCAGATTTTTGTTTCATTGATTCTTTGTATTTTTGTTGCTGTTGTTTCTATTTCATTAATTTCGGCCCTTATTTTTATTGTTTGTCTCTTACTTGTTTTGGGTTTTGCTTGTTCTTCTTTTTCTAGGAGTTTGAGATGTAACATTAGGTCACTGATTTGAGATCTTTCTGTCCTTTAGTATATGCAGTCATGGCTATAAACTTTCCTCTTAGGACTCCCTTTGCAGTGTTGATGGGACAGGTTTTTACTACAGCACCTGATGGAACCTGTGGAATGAAAATCTGCCTTCTTGTGAAACATGTGCTGAAGAAACAGGTTCACTGAGTTCAGAAAGTGCAAAGACTCAGACTGTCCCAAATTCACAAAAGCAGCTTTCTAGTGAAGTTCATCAAAGCACATGAAACAGCAGGGTGCAGTGGCTCAAACCTGCTTGGGAAGATGGTTCGAAGCCAGCAGCCTGGGGTGAGGGGAAGTTTATAAGACCCCATCTCAACCAATGGCTAGATGCAGTGGTGCATACCTATCATCCCCAGCCACCTGGGGAAGCACAACCTGGCATAAAGGGGGATCTTATCTCAAAAATACCCAACACAAAAAGGGCTGACAGAGTGGCTCAAGTGGTAGAGCACCTTTCCAACAAATATGAGGTCCTAAGTCCAGCCCTCATTACTGCTTCCCTCCCACAAAACAAAAACAAACAAAAAACCATGGAAAGCAGAGAGCCAGGAGTTAGTCAAAATAGTTCCTATTTTGCATGAGACTGCAAAAATTATGTTATGTATCACTAACTAAATTACTTTAAACTCACTAGTTTTCAGCTGCTCAGAAGTAAAGTTATCTTCATTAAGGGTTGGAGACTTTTACCTATGATGAAATATATCCTTTTTTTGTAGCAAATATAAGAAATACAGAGGACATTAAAAATTATTTGCTATGCTTCAAGCCAGAGATAATTTATGTGTGTGTTTATTCAATTACATGCATTTTTTTCTAAGTCAGATGAATCTATTTCCAGTTTGTATCAATCATAATCTATTCAATATGCTTATGCCAATATGTTCAGCTTTCTAATTTTCAAAAAAGATTAAAGTGAGCAATAAATATGTGCAGTTAATGACAGATATTTTTCATTGCTGAATTTCTCACATTTAATATGCTTGAAGTATATATTACAATGTACTTTTGTAAAGTAACATCAAAATATATAGCTCCCATTTCTCCTAGCTAAAGAAGTTATGTTTCCTGCACATGTTTCACTTTTAAGCTTCTCCTCCTGCATACATTTGAGCTCTGAACTAGTCCAACAGGAACTGTTTTCCAGGAGTCAAAGCACATTTGACATTTTTCAAGTAACACTTTTGAATTTCTTGGCTCTCTTGTAAGCACTGTCTTCAAGGACAACATTTTTGACCCTTCCTTTCAAATATCCATTATGTTTTTAATTAAAATACAATCTCCTGCAAAGAATTAATATGTAAAAAATAAAAGGGGAGTGTAACACAGCATAAATGCATCTTGACAAAATATTCTAGAAGCTTCTATTTGGCTAACAGAGCTAGCTCTGTGCTTTTAAAATTTTGTCATTCTTAATTCAAGGATACCAATACAATTTATCTTCACCAATCTCTTCCTTAAACTTAGTATATCCTTTCCTTCTAAAGAAAAGAAAAGCAAATACCAACACCAGTGTTAGCAGGGTGAAGACTGTCACCAATGAAAGTCACAGATATTTTATACCACAATCCGGTTGTTGTGATCTCTCAAAATATTTTTTATGTTGACCACCACTTTAAAATGATGATTTTTAAGTCATGCACTCACAGGACTGTGATTTAAGACATCCATAGAAGAACATTCTTTGATGCCACAATCTTGTTTGTTCTTGACAATTTGATAACTTATCATTGTGATGGCTTCCTTTGGAATTCTGTATATTTTATCATGTGCTTATTTAAAATATTATTCTGAAAAGGGGTCCACAGGCTTCACTCAATGGCACAGATGCTTGCTCACTTCTTGCTCACTACCTATTGGTCTAAGCAGAGATCACCATCCCCAGCCACATAAATGTGTGAGACAGGAGCATTGGTCAGCAGGCTGGGCATCTAGGGGCTTCCTCTTAGTTTCTTTTCTCAGAATAAGTCTCTTCTGGAGACAGAATGCATCAGGATGTCAGAATGAGATGACAAAGATAGTAGCTCTTGAATTTACCAGACATACAATCCTCTCTAGTCCCACTATGGACCACACTGGAGAGCCAGCCCCAGGCAGGTCACCAGGCATCTGTGAGCTTCCTTTGGCTTCTGTAGAAATCCACTGAGGCAGTCGATGGGAAGTGCTGCTGAAGGTGGATAGTTACTGGTCTCCTTTCCTGCTTCATACCATAAAACTCCAAACAACAGGAAAAGGCTCAGAGATGGACTTGGTAGTGTCCATGTTCTACTATTCCAGTTCTAATTCTTTATTAATTAGGAAATATATTGTCTTCTTTTTGTATAATTCACCCATTTATAATGTATAATTTAATGACTTGCAGTGTATCTACAGTCGTAAAACCACCATCACAATCAGTTAAACCTATTTTCATTACCTAGCAAAGAAACTCATACCCATCAGCAATCATTCCTCAATTCCCCCATACTCTCAGTTCTAAGGTAGACAATAATCTAATGTCCGTTTTTTCAGATTGGTCTATTCTGGGCGTTTTATGAACAACTGAATCATTTGTGACTTCTTTTACTTTGCAGATTGTTTTCAAGGTTTATCCATGTCATGCATGAATCGGACTCCACGCTTTTTTCATTGCCAAACATTCCAGTGTATGGACAGAGCACAAAATATCCATCCATTCATCATTCGGTGGATACTTGGGCTTTTCTACTGTTTTGCTACTAAAAATAATGCAGTTATGAACATTTGTGTGTGAGTTTTTATGTAAAACTATATTTTATTTTCCCTTGAGTATTTACCTAGAAATAGAATAGCCAGATCATGTGTAACTGTTAACACCTCAAGGAACAGCCAAACTACTTTCTTTTTTAAATTTTATTTTTATTTTTATTGTTGTTGTACTGAGAGTACATTATGACATTAACAAAAGTTCTTATAATATCATACCTGAATTCACCTTTGTCCTCTCCTATCCCACATTCCTGGAATAGTTTTAACAGGTCTCATTTTTCAATTTTCAGGCATGAATACATAATATTTTCACCACATTCACCCTTCTACACCCTTTCCTTAGATCCTCTCCCCTCCTAGTAGTACCAACCCCAGACAAGACCTGTTTTACCTTCCTGTTCTCCATTTTTGAAAAAAAAAAGGTCCTTTTTGTTTATTTGTTTGCTTAAAGTAGCTAGCTATCAGGGTGTTTCATTGTGGCATTTCCATATACATATGTATTAGAACCCAGTTGGTTCATTTTTTTTCCCCTTCTACGGTAATCTTCTTCTGGAGATAGCAGGTTTAAAAATTCTATATTCATTCTTGTATATTCACCTCCTTAACTTCCTTCTTTTGCTCTCCCCCTCTCGTATGTGACCTCCCCTTAGCATGACCTGTTTTTCATAACGTTGTTTGTATTTTTATTGGCCCTATATGCCACATATGAGAGAAAATGTGGCTTTTGGCCTTCTGAACCTGGCTAACTTCACTTAAAATGATGTTCTCCAGTTCCATCCCTGTTCTTGCAAACTACAAAATTTCATTCTTCTTTATGACTGTATAAAATTCATCAAACTATTTTCCAGGGCAGTTGCACTACTATACATCTCCACTGGCACTGGACGAGGGTTCTGATCTCTCAGCATCCCTACCAACACGTACTACCTATCTCCTTTATTACAGCTGCTCTGGTGGTGTGAAGTAGTATCCCATTGTGGTTTTGATTTTCACTTCTCTGTTAAGTATCTTTCCATGTGCTCACTGGCCTTCCATGTACATTCTTAGAGGATCTTTTTAAATCCTTTGCCCTAGTTCTAATTGGGTTAGCTATCTTCTTATTGCTTTTGAAAGTTATTTTTATATTCTAGATTCAACTTCCTTGTCAGTTACATGATTTGCAAATATTTACTCTAATTCTCCTATTCTATGGTATCTATGTATTTTCCTTGAAGCACAAGAGTTTTTAAGTTCAGGGATGTCCAGTTTGTGTTTTCTTTTGTTGCTTGTGCTTTTTGATGTCATAAGTCAAGAAATCATTGCCTCATGAAATACAATTGATTTTTGTATATTGACCATATTTCTTTGCAACACCTGAAATCCCTCGGTAGCTTCTCATAGCTTCTCCAGTACAATATTAAATAGAAGTGGCAAGAGCAGACATCCTTGTTTGGTTTATGATTTTAGGGGAAAAGATTTCAGCGTCCCACCGCTAATTAGCTATCTGTGTTTTATAAAAGCAACACATTTTCTTTTACAAAGTATGGGCCCCTAAAAAATTGCCTGTTTTGATCTTGTTTCTTGAAGAAAGTCTGGGGAAAGCCAAATTTTAGCAAAATACTTGCTTTTCTATGTAGGCATGCTGTTATTTTAACTAATACTTGCTCAACCAGCATTTAGTTTTCCGCCCTTAGATTTCTGTATTGCTGCATAGCCACAGACACTTCATTTTCATATTTGTATTTTAGTAGTTATGGTTTGTAATATGGTGAAGGTATGGATGGGGTTTTCACAATGTCCTTGAGGCCCCTTCTGCCTCTGGACTCCTCTTCATGTCTGTTTTAACATGTTCACATGTTTACTTTCCGTACAAAGGATTGAAGTCTCTCCACTGCCCACATAGTTGATATAGCTTCTTCCATAGAGATTAAACTGAAACTCCCAACTAAAAAAGCCAGACTTCCTGGGTGGGTATGAGTGAGCACAGAAGCTTTGCATAAAGTTTTTCATCAGTAGTACCGTCTGTCTGTTATTTGTTGACACTGACTAGCCATTGTGTTTCAAGAAACCGTAAGTATGCATTGTCTGTGGAATTTTTACAAGCTTATACATTGGATATTTTTATCTTTGAGTTTTTTTTTTTTTTTTGCAGAGAGGAGCATGAGTGTGCGAGGATGAGGGGAGGTGATGGAGAATACATAAATTTAAGAAATTAGCCAAATTAGCTGGTATGTGTCAAAATCAAGGCTCAGATGTCCTTCTCCATGTTGTTCTTTCATCCTAACATGGGCCGGTCAATCTTAGTTTCACTAAGTACTAGCCCTGTGACTTTGGGAAGTAACTTATTCTCTTTAGCTTTCAGCTTTCACTCCTGGGATATGAGGAAATTAATAATGGGTGCCTCCAGAGCAAACTGGGAGCCTAAGTCAGGGCATACTTCCCTGGATATCTTCAATTTTTTCCTTATACTTCATTTGGTTCTCGAGGTTTTGTTTTTTCTTTTCCTACACTTGCTCATTGTATAATTGGCAAAAATGCTTGGCTAAAATTAATCCAATAGACATTCAGTGAGTTTATGGTGGGGACTAGGAACCATGACAGGACACTGAAAGCAGTCAGAGGCTGAATTCAAATTCTAGGAAAGTGTGCTTCGTTTTAGCTAAAATTTGTTAATAGTTACTATGGTTCAATCATTCTAAATACTTTGCAGGCATAACTCATTTAGTTCTCATAATAACTCTTTGAAGAGGGGGCTATCATAATTCCCATCATACAGTTGAGGAAACTGAGGTACCGACAAGCCTGGTTTCTTGGTGAAGCTTATAATTAGAAAAAAAAAAAACTCTTAAATGGTGGAACTGGGACTCAAATACAGCCAACATGGTTCCAAAGCCTTCACTCTTAATAATGTTTGAGGCTCTGAGGTCCTCCATCCTTGACTTTGCAGGCTAACATGAGAAAATCACCCTGCAGGGGGTACAAAGAAATATCCATGAACAGATGCTCAAATAATTCCTGGATACTGTCTGCACAAGGCATGCTGTTAAGTGAGTGAGGATATACGGATATATTAAGAACTATGCCTCACTCTCAAAACCCAGAGTGTGACTGTAGTAAAGAGTGTGGTGAAAAAAGTAGTCTACATGTTTAATGCAATTCCCACCAAAATCCCAATGACATTCGTTAAAGAGATCGAAAAATCTACCGTGAAATTTATATGGAAACACAAGAGGCCACGAATAGCCAAGGCAATACTCAGTCAAAAGAACAATGCAGGAGGTATCACAATACCTGACTTCAAACTATATTACAAAGCAACAACAATAAAAACAGCATGGTACTGGCACAAAAACAGACATGAAGACCAGTGGAACAGAATAGAGGACCCAGATATGAAGCCACACAACTATGACCAACTTGCCTTTGACAAAGGAGCTAAAAATATACGATGAAGAAAAGACAGCCTCTTCAACAAAAACTGCTGGGAAAACTGGTTAGCAGTCTGCAAAAAAACTGAAACTAGATCCATGTATATCACCCTATACCAAGATCAACTCAAAATGGATCAAGGATCTTAATATCAGACCACAAACTCTAAAGACCCCAAACTCTTTCCTACAGGAAAGAGTAGGAAATACTCTGGAATTAGTAGGTATAGGTAAGAACTTTCTCAATGGAACCCCAGCAGCACAGCAACTAAGAGATAGCATAGATAAATGGGACTTCATAAAACTAAAAAGCTTCTGCTCAACAAAAGAAATTGTCTCTAAACTGAAGAGAACACCCACAGAGTGGGAGAAAATATTTGCCAGCTACACATTAGACAAAGGACTGATAACCAGAATATATATATATATATATATATATATATATATATATATATATATACAGGGAACTTAAAAAACTAAATTCTCCCAAAATTAATGAACCAATAAAGAAATGGGCAAGTGAACTAAATAGAACTTTCTCAAAAGAAGAAATTCAAATGGCCAAAAAACACATGAAAAAATGCTCACCATCTCTAGCAATAAAGGAAATGCAAATTAAAACCACACTAAGATTCCACCTCACCCCTGTTAGAATAGCCATCATTAGCAACACCACTAACAACAGGTGTTGGCGACGATGCGGGGAAAAAGGAACCCTCTTACACTGCTGGTGGGAATGTAAACTAGTACAACCACTCTGGAAAAAAATTTGGAGGCTACTTAAAAAGCTAAACATTGATCTACCATATGATCTAGCAATACCACTCTTGGGGATATACCCAAAAGACTGTGACACAGGTTACTCCAGAGGCACCTGCACACCCATGTTTATTGCAGCACTATTCACAATAGCCAAGTTATGGAAACAGCCAAGATGCCCGACTACTGATGAATGGATTAAGAAAATGTGGTATTTATACACAATGGAATTTTATGCAGCCATGAAGAAGAACAAAATGTTATCATTCGCCGGTAAATGGATGGAATTGGAGAACATCATTCTGAGTGAGGTTAGCCTAGCCCAAAAGACCAAAAATCATATGTTCTCCCTCATATGCAGACATTAGATGAAGGGCAAACACAACAATGGGATTGGACTTTGATCACAAGATAAAAGCGAGAGCACACAAGGGAGGTATGAGGATAGGTAAGATAAAACTAGACAGCATTTGTTGCCCTCAATGCAGAGAAACTAAAACAGATACTTTAAAGCAACTGAGGCCAATAGGAGAAGGGGACCAGGAACTAGAGAAAAGGTGAGATCAAGAAGAATTAACCTAGAAGGTAACACACATGCACGGGAAATCAATGTGAGTCAACTCCCTGTATAGCTATCCTTATCTCAACTAGCAAAAACCCTTGGTCCTTCCTATTATTGCTTATACTCTCTCTACAACAAAATTAAAGATAAGGGCAAAATAGTTTCTGCTGGGTATTGTGGGGGTTGGGGGAGAGGGAAAGGGTGGTAAGACAGGGGGTAAGGAGGGGGGGAGAAATGACCCAAACATTGTATGCACATATAAATTAAAAAAAAAGAAAAAAAAAGTAAAAACAGTAAAAAAAAAAAAAAGAAAATATATTTCCAAAGAGCAAAGTTAAAAAAAAAAAAGAGTGTGGTGTACAATACTAGTCAACTCCCTGTATAGCTATCCTTATTTCAACTACCAAAAACCCTGTTCCTTCCTACTATTGCTTATACTCTTTCTTCAACAAAATTAGACATAAGGGCAAAATAGTTTCTGCCTGGAAGAGAGGGGGTGGGGAGAGAGAGAGAGGGTGAGGTGGTTAAGAGAGGGAGTGGGGGGAAGGGGGAAGAAATGATCCAAACATTGTATGCACATATAAATAAAAAAAAAGAGTGATGGTGTGCATGTGATTACTTATAAAGCAGAGAGACAGAGGTGAGGGGTATTAGTAGAAAGTCCTACTTCTGAAAGTTTACAGAGATCAGTTCTGCTTTGTTTGCCCAGATCACTTGCAGAGAAGGCAGCTTGTCGAGTGGGACTTGGAAGAAGGGAAAGATTTCATAGGCAAAGACAAGCATGTTCCTGGAGGGGAAGGTATGAGCCACAGAACGGAAGTGACACAGGATGGCAGCATTCTTCTGACAGGAAGCAGAAAACTGTCTTGTGGGAACCTTTTAGCATTTATGAGGACCAGTAGAACTGAAGCTGTGTGAGAAGGTGGGGTGCAGGTTCTGGATCCAAATCCCAGTGCAGTCTCTTGAGAGCAAATTCCCTCATTTGTGATCAGGAAGTAGAGCAAAATGATGAGCATCTTCAGGGAGGAGGGGAGTGTCAAGGAGCTGGATTTGTCTCTGTAGCTGTGGGCAGCATGGAGAGAATGTGACTATCAGATGATATTGTCAGGGGGTGAAGACTGAAAGAGAATAGAAGCAATGAACAGAGTTGGGGGCCAAATTGTGTCAGCATAAATTGATGAGGCAGTGAGGAGGGGAAGGACAAAAAAGAAACTGATCAGTCTGAGGCAGAGGTGAAGGATGAAGTCAAAGACAGATGCATGGTTTCAAACTGGGTGACTCAAATGTTGACACAGATACAAGGATTGGATTGAGATTCCCTTCTAGGACATCTCCTCCCTAGTTTTTTTGCAAGGGGAATGGGTGAGGTCACCCAAGGCTGGGATGCACAGAGAGATAGGTGACAACTCCAGGAATAACCAGGGGGAAGTGGGCACCCTAGTGGTACAGGAGGGCCAGAGGGGCTGCCCCAAAACTCATAGGAGAGGAGGGAAAGATCACATGTATATCCAAACTCCCAGAAGGAGAAACCTTGAGAATGGTTAGGGGTTAAGAGTGCAAATGTTCAAAGACATTTGGCAGGATGAAGACTGAAAACTGGTTCTTGGGGTTAGAATTTAGGACACAATGGACATTTAGGACATTCTTTGGGGAGACTGTTTCAGCAGTAAAACAGCTCTTTTCTGTTATTCCCATTCCGTTAGTACATTTTTGTTTCTGATATGGAACCTTCCGCACCTCCTACTTATGGGGCTGGTCCAAGTTTCCCACGCATCGAGTCCATTGCGGACTCACTGGGGCTATTCACACATTCCCAGTTGTTTTCTTTTTCCTTTAGAGACACTAATGGGCTCAAGGAAACATGGATAGGAAGCCCAACCAAAGATGATGGTGGTGAATTTAGATTGAGACCAGCCTGATGTGGGGCAGGCCTGATCCTTGAATGTCTCTCAGTCCCTTTCCCAGCTTGCAAGATCAGAAGGTCTCCCCCCTCTTAGAAGGATGCCACCCCTCGTTCGATGCCCGGCTGTTCCAGCCTTGAAATGCTTAGTGATTGAACAAGCGCCCCACATGGACACTCTGCAGATTGTGCAGCGGGTCCTGTCCCTTGTCATGGCACAACCACCCGGGGAATTTCCCTCACTTTTGGAGGGTTTTCAACAGTGCTCCAACAAGGTTTCAGCCCATATCAGAAGATTACGAGTTCCCTCGAGGTGACAGCGCCACTCTCAAATCCAATGTTCTTTGCTTCCTCTTGAGGGCCCGGGTCCCGGAGGTGCGGTTGAGCACATTCCCAGATCTCGGCTTTCAGAAGCGCCCTTAAGGTTTTCCTTGTCCCTGAGCTGGGGCCGCTTTGACGCCACACAGCCATCCTTGGTCGAATACTCGGAAGTTCTGCAGGTTCTCACTTTCCGTCTCCGGCATCGGAGGGTGTAGGGAGGGAGGTCGTACCTGCTTCCCTTCACTTTCTCAGCGTCCACGCCGCGCACCTGGTTACTGCCCTGCTTGTAAGCACAGTCTAGTCTATCTGTGCTTGTCTTTCTCCCGTGAGGACGCCACAATCTGTTAAAGTCCCTCATCTACCGAACCAGGGAAGCAAGGCACACAGGTAAGCTGTGGAATACACTCCAAGCTTCTCGAAGCTGAGTTTCCTGTCCTAGGGTGAGGTTTCCAAGTTGCCGGCACTCTAAACCCTTTTTAGCAGGACCTATTTGGGGTCCTCCAACTTCATTCGCTTTGTTTAGAGTTCAACAGCGCCGCCTCCTGGAACTTAGATGGGAGTGACCATCGCGCCAGGTTGGCATAGAGTGTTTTTTTAAAAGTTTGCCACTCTCCGCTTCGTTTTGGACCCACCCCTCCACATTCTTGCCAAATGAATAAGCAGATAAGATCAAAAGTGACAGATTCCATCCGCTCCTCCCAGCTCCCCCGCATCCTGCCGATCGTAGTACTGCCCCCCATTCAATGCTCTTTGTGGAACAAGTGTCATTTATATGCAACTCTGTGTCATTTCGGCCCCTTGAAATGGAAATCATCAAGAGATCCAAGTACGACCCATAGCACGTTCCCGCAGGGGCTCCCCGCCAACTTCTTTGGGGGGTGAGAGATGGACTTGTCTAAAGACAAACAAACCAGACTAACTCGCTCCCTGACACTCCCGACCCCACCACATTTGTCAGAAATTCTCCTGCCACCACTTGGAAAGAGCACAGGATCTCAGAGCCCTGAGTGTTCATGCAACTTTCCCACGCGACGATACGGGGCGTGGCCTTGGTATAACCCAGAGAGTCGTAGTCCCTAGCAAGCTGTGAGCTAAGGATGCGGGTGGGAGTGGGAGAGCACTGGTGTTAGACCAGTTCCCTCCACTTCGCCCTGTAGTCGTCCCAGCCACATAAACTGTTCTCCGGGACCAAGCGCTCCTCGTTTTTCCATAACCAGGAGCCCTGAACCCCGGGTTTGGGTTCATCGCTCTCCTATCGATGGTTTTAATGGAATGCCACACCCTAAACAACCCGCTGCTAATGTCCTCTTTCTTGCCCAGCAACCCCTCCTAGATTCTGCAGGTGTTAGGCACAGAAATCCACCTCTCCCCATTTAAAGCCCACTTCTGGGTTTCTTGTTCCTAGAATCCGGTAATACAAGCTTTCCTTGAAATCGATGGTGATGTTTTTGGGGGAAGGGAAAAGGAAAGAGGGTTAAGGCATTAAGGAGGAGCTGCACGTGCTGGGCCCCAAGTGGTGGGGGCGGGAACTATCGCCTTGCTAAAGGGGATGCTCTTCTTCCGTGGCGCGGGTGGGCCCCGCCCGAGGACCTCCCTGCACGCTGGTTGGGTTTACTCATCCCAGCGAGGTGATCCCAGGCAAGAGGGCGGGCGCTAGGCGACCGGAGAACCCAGTAATCCGAGAATGCAGCATCAGCCCTTCCCACCAGGCACTTCCTTCCTTTTCCCGAACGTCCAGAGAGGGAGGGCCGTGCATTTATAAACTCAGGCCCCAGCGGACCCGACATGTCAGAGGCTGCCTTGCCTGGACATCGCGCCGCGGCCAGAAGTGTCTGGACTGGGATCCACGCTTTCGGTTGTCGCCAGCGGTGCCCCGCGTCCCTTTGCCCCTGCCGGGTTTCCACCAGGTTGCAGCGTCTTCGCTTGCACACAGCACCCCTAGACAGTATGCTCTGGGTTCTCCTTTTCGGAGTGCTGGCTCCGGCCAGTCTGGGGTTCTCAGTACCAGCAGAGCTGCAGTCCAGTGGCAGCCAGTGCGTCGAGCACGAGTGTTTCGCGCTTTTCCGGGGGCCCTCGACTTTCTTCGCTGCCAGCCAGGCCTGCGAAAGCCTTCAAGGACACCTGATGACTGTGCGCTCTTCGGTGGCTGCCGATGTCATCTCCCTGCTGCTGAGCGATGACAGCGGCGTCGGCCCGCGCCTCTGGATCGGTCTGCAGCTTGCACAGGGTTGCGTCAGCCCGGGGAATCTCGAACCCCTGCGTGGCTTCCAGTGGGTTACAGGAGACCACAACACCAGCTATAGCAGGTGGGCGAGGCTCGACGGCGACAGGGCACCACACTGCGGCCCTCTGTGTGTCACCGTCTCGGTGGCAACCAACGCTGCCCCTGGTGAGCCTACTTGGGAGGAGCAGCAGTGCGACGCAGAGGCTGATGGCTTCCTCTGCGAGTTTAACTTCGCAGCCTCCTGCAGGCCCCTGGCGGTGGATCCCCGCTCTGCCCATATCTCCAGCACCTATAGTACCCCGTTCGGGGCCCGCGACACAGACTTTCAGGCGCTGCCAGTGGGCAGCTCCGCTGCAGTGGCACCCCTCGGCTTAGAGTTGGTGTGCACGGTGCCTCCTGGTGCTGCTGAGGCGCGCTGGGATCGGGAGGCGCCTGGTGCTTGGGACTGCAGCGTGGAGAATGGCGGCTGCCAGTACGCTTGCAACGCCAGCGCTGGGGCTCCTAGCTGCCTCTGCCCAGGCGACACCGCCCTGCAGGCCGACCAGCGCTCCTGTGCAGCACCAGCCGTGCAATCGTGCAACGACCTCTGTGAGCACTTCTGCTTTCCCAACTTCGATGTGCCAGGCTCCTACTCGTGTATGTGTGAGACGGGTTACCAACTGGCAGCAGACCAGCACCGATGCGAGGACGTGGACGACTGCATGCTGGTACCCAATCCGTGCCCGCAGCGCTGTGTCAACACGAAGGGTGGCTTCGAATGCCTTTGCTATGCCGGCTATGAACTGGTGGATGGAGAGTGCGTGGAGCTTGTGGACCCGTGCTTCGGGGCTAACTGCGAGTACCAGTGCCAGCCATTGAGCCAAACTGACTACCTCTGCATCTGCGCAGAAGGCTTCGCGCCCAACCCACAGGAGCCACACAGGTGCCAGATGTTCTGCAATGAGACCACATGCCCCGCCGACTGCGACCCCAACAACCCAGAAACCTGCCAGTGCCCAGAAGGCTACATCCTGGACGAGGGTTCCGTGTGCACGGATATCGATGAGTGCAGCAATGACTATTGCCCTGATGAGTGCCGCAACCTCCCTGGCTCCTATGAATGCATCTGTGGGCCGGACTCCGCCTTTCCCGGCCAAGTTGGCACCGATTGTGACCCAATCCCAGTGAGTAACACTGAGGACAGCGGAGGCTCTGGGGAGCCCCCAGACAGCCCAACACCCAGCTCCACTTTGAGTCCCCCGCTCGCGGGGCCCGTTCATTCGGGCGTGCTCATTGGCACCTCCATAGCTAGCCTGTCCTTGGTGGTGGCACTTTTGGCGCTCCTCTGCCACCTTCGCAAGAAACAAGGCACTGCGCGTGCCGATCTGGAGTACAAGTGTGGGTCACCTGCCAAGGAGGTAGTGCTGCAGCATGTGAGGACTGAGAGGACGCTGCAGAAACTCTGAGGGTCTCCCTCCGGGGCCCAGGGCGTTAGCGTGGCTTTTCCTCCTTCTTGTGACTTTCCCCTCTCCCTGGCCTCGCTTTATTCTCTGGCTACTCAAAAACATCCTAGCTGGCATGGCACCTGGAGAAGACCCTTCCCAGTACTCCCATGTGTAGCTGGAGAGGGGAGGATGGAAAAGAGAGCTCCATATTCTTCTATGATGCCACTGGACAACTGGGCAACAGTGGCAGATTTACAATGAAGACACAGACTGCAAAGTGTCCCAGGGGCACAGAAAGGGTGAGCCCTATTGGTCTGTAGCTTTGGGAACCAGACCTTGACACTGTGGGCTAGTTATGATGAAGATATTTATTTTTTTAAGTATTTAGGATTTTTTCTTTCCTTTAGTTTTCCCCTACATGTATGTCTCCAATATCCACTTTGCATTTTACATCTCCTTCCCCATACCCATATGTGACCCCACTTCTTTGCTCCTAGCTGTCTATACAGGCAGAACTTCTATGTGAAACAAAAACAAAAACACTAAAACAAAAAAACTTGAGTATTTTCTTTATCAGCAGCCTTGCTAACTTGTTCTGAAATGTCAGGTTTCCCGAGCAAAATAATTTTAAGAGCAGTAAAAATGTGACGGGTGATCAATGAATTAATATTGCTAGACTATCATAAAGTTAAATCCAAGGAGCTTTTTTAAAATTTTCATTTTTTAAAACAGTGAGCTTGGGTTTTATTATTGTTGTTGCTTTTATTTGAACTGAAAAAATAATTATTGTCCAGCTTTTTATAGTTTCCTTTATTTTCTTTTTCCTTCATTATTATCGCTAATTTTGGGCAGTGTTGAAAATGTTCAGGGGCTTGCTTTAGACTGAGAGAGAGAAATGCCTACCAAGAGACAGCTTAAGAAAGTTTTGAGTTTCATGCCAATCCGTCAGCTGTTCTGTCCCTTGTAGTCCTAAATGAAAGCAGCTGTACTGATTTGGAGGGAGAGTAGATTTGGGAGGTTGGGAATGGAACCTGGAGGATGCCAAATTAAGACCTTACATTAATGAGGCCCTTGGAGAATGTGTTTCACTTCAGAGGGAACTTGTAGCTCTGGCCATTTGAAGGTGGTCACTGGACAATAAATAGGGCCTCCCATGGGAGCTAGTTAGAGATGAAAGATCCTAAGTGCCTCCTCACCTAGTTCATGAGAAGCTTCAAATCTGCAGAGGCTTTTCCCCATCAGTCATTTGAGGACAACTGTTCTAGTCAATTTCCAACTTTCTGGAGAACATTAAATATGGGTCAGTAATCAGTAATGGGCCAACTTACACCTTTTTTTTTTCTCAAGAAACTGAGGAATTTTTATTGCACAGCTTTACTTTCTGTTGTTTTCTGTTTGTTTGTTTGTTTGTTTTAAAAGATTAGGTACACACCTCTATATATTGCCATACAGGGTCAAGAAGGTCTTTGGTTCAACTAAGCTAGGAATGAAGTCATGCTTCAGTGTATGGAAAAAAATGTATCATATAAGTGTATCTTTTGTAAGGCAAAGGTTTTTCTCTACTGTTTTGTAAACTCAGCATATTTTTGTACATAGTTATTTATTTATTGGAGTTAAACTAGAACACAGGCAAAACCCTTGCTTATGATGTCACTTGTACAAAATAAACAAGTTACAATGTTCTCTTGAGTTGTATGTCTATTCACTTTTCCCTCCCCAGCCTCCTAATTTTATGTCATTAAATGTGACATATAAACAATCCAAATGCCAGCATTAAAAGCTGGTCTGCACCCTACTACTCACGCCAGCTCTTCATGGTACCATCTCTAACTTTCAAATATCTTTCCTGAGAGGAGATTATTTTCAGTGTAGATGGAGTTCATGGTATCTGTGCATACTAATACTAATTTTTTCTTTCTGTAACCATAACAACTTCATACATTGTGACTTGTGACTGTTTCCAAATACATTCTAGGATTATCCATTGGGATGCATTACATAAACATATCCTTCCTGGGGGATCTCTAGAGTCCCAACCTGTGACCAAGGTTTGGCACTATCTCCTTTCTGAGATAGCCAAATTCAAAGTAGCCATGAAGAGTCGGTGGCTCAAATTTAACTGATCATTTCTAAATACCAAGGTCTCTTCCAGTGTTAAGTCAATCTCATCTCTATTGGAGATTAGAAATACTGTCTTCATGGCATAGATTGCTTGAATCCTTTGCCTGGAAAAGTAGAGCTGGTTAAATTTTACATGTAGGGTTAGAATAAAAGTTTTCATAAAGCAGACATGAGAAAAAATGGAGTTCAGATAAATATTCAAGTATTTTATACATTTAGATATGGCTGAATTTCTCAGTGTTAATCAGAGCAGTGGTTTTGGGGAAGACACAGGTGCTGATTTCAGATGAATTTGAAAGCTTTAGGATGTGTGTGTGCTAGTTGTGTGGGTGTAGGGGGGATGCAGCAACTATGCCCAGTACCTGCATGATAGCAAGTTGAGCAATGTTCCTACTGAGAGTTCAGTTAAGGCTACGTGAAAGAAGAGCTTAGTGGGTGAGGCAAAGCAGGTGCAGAGAGATGGTGCTGGAAGTCCAGGGGAGAAGGAAAAATGTCCTTGGTGCCACACAAGTGTCATGAGCCCTCAAGGAGTTTTAACAGGAGCATGCCAGCAATAGAAATCACTTGGAAAGATGCAGGTACTTCTAGACTTATTTACATGTCTTTAAGAACAGAAACCTGCAGTTTTCCTGGTAAGCGCCCAGCACAGCTAACATGGAGTGGGGATGTCATAGACACTTGTATTTGCTAACAGCCTGGGGTCACATGATCCCGGGTATGGCATAAACTCTCTATATGGCTGTAAAGCAGAGTGATATCAATGTCACCTTGCTAGTTTTCCATGGGGAATATACAAGGTGAGCGAACACAGTTTCTGGCACATGATAGGTGCCTAATAATGTTGGCCTATGCTCCAATGAATTAGTGGATGCATAAGTGAATAAAGAAAAAGGTACATTGGAATGTTCAGAGTCCTGGGGGCAAAATCAAGGTTATGCAGAGAGTGCAAAGCAAATTTTCAAGCAAGATGTATCTCTTGGAGGGGTGTTATCAAACCTAGAAGGACTGTAATGGTGGGACTGGGGGTGTCGGTCTCAGCTTAAGCATGGAGGTGTTTGTGCAAGATGAGAAGCCACCTATCAGTAGCTATAAAATCCAGCTTCAAAGGCACCGGTCTAGTGCTTCTGTTCTTAGGACTGATCAAAGTATAGGAGTACACTGTTAACCCAAAGAGGCATGAAGAAGAGACAACAGGCTCTCGGGGGGCCATTTCAGCTGGTCAGAGCCTGAAGGAGAAGCTAATGCTAACGCTGGAAGAATTCAGGTCTCCCATATGGAGCTGTAAGGCAGGTCCCAGGTGACACTTTGGTGTGGACTGGGCCAGGTGGCAGAAGAACCTCACTTTCTAGCTTTTGGAGATCCTGTTGTTCTTGTGTTAAATCAGTATACATTATTACATCATTAAGGAAAATCAAGGTTACAAAAACAAAAACACATTTTTATCATGGTCATGACTTGATGGAGGGGGTACCCAACAAACTCCTCCCCTGATCTTTGGAAGCATTTCTTCATAAAATAATACAGGTCACACCCAGTTCTGCTTTCTTCCGTTTCCAGAATGAATGCCCAGGTTCAGCAGTATCTTTTTGTTTCAAGTGTGTCCTTCCTCCTTTTTATTCTGGTCAGCAGTTTCAGATGTAGGTAAACAGTCGATTTCCTCTCACAAGAAAAGCTAAATATTGTTTTAACATCAGATTCTAACAGCACCAAAATCCTTTTCAGCCTGTTTTGAAAGTGTGATTGTGGAAGTCAAAAGAACCCTAGGTGTGGGTTCCCTCAAAGTCCTGTCCACTTGAAAGTCAGCAGAGGTCTTCAGGGATCCAAGGAAAAGCACCACGATTCAAAGCTGGGGTCTATAACGATCATGCCACTCAGGTCACAGGCCAGAGGATTCCTTGAACCTCTGCCTAAAAGAAACCTTCTGTTAAAATAGAATGGGATGGAAACTACTCGGCAGCAGAAACCTACCACCCACCTGCATCTTCCGTGGTGGCCACATGTGTCTCCTGTTGTCTCCTCATATCCTCTCTGAGGCTGTCCCCAACTGCTAGTTCACCTGGCTGATGGAATCAAGCAAACCTTGGTTCAACCCATGCAGTAAGGAAAAGAGACAGAGTCTCTTCAACAACCTCCCTCTTCCTCCTTCTATTTGCCTCCTGCCCTACTTGGGTTTGATTCTATTAAGAACAGAGACTCCACTTTCAGAAAAGGCATTATACATCTGAATCCCTGGACACCATCACCCTTGTAATACATTTGTTTGGCGTCTCCCACTTAATACATATTTTTGGAAATGATGATATAAACTTCAAACACTGTGTGTGTGTGTGTGTGTGTGATATTCTTCACAGGGATTTCACTCCCATCTTTCCCCCTTCCTCCTAAAAGGCAGTCCTACACAAATCCAACAATAATAACATGAGAAAGAGAAGTCTGAAGGGGATGGGGTAAGTTTCACTTCTCTGTCAGTTTGTTTGGGAGTACCCCTTTCTTTCCAGAGCATAGGATATAGCCTTATAAAGAAGCAGCTGAAACAGAGACTGTGACTCAAAACCAGCCATAATCTATCTCTAGAGGGCAACAAGTGGAAATGACAGCTATCTGTTGGGGCAGGGACTAAGAAATACTCCTTACTCTGTTTGGCTGGAAAAGCAGCTTGAGCTCCTGGCTGGGAGGGAAAGCCATGCCCTCTCTTAAGTGCTCAAAGATTACATGGTTATTAGGAAATTAGCAATTTTCCCAGGGACACCCTCAAACACCCAGTTTGTTCAGGTAGATCTGGAGTCCAGGATGCAGGAGGTGAAAAAGTCAGCAGCATCCTCGCCTGGTGGCTTGAGGTCTCCCAGGCTGGGGGGAAGGAGTTCAGGGAGTGGCATACTGGGGTGGCCTCCCAGAATTTGGGGAAAGCATCACCCCAATTCTGCACCTCACCTGTCTTCCCAATGCTGTCTATCTAGTCCACCTCTTCAGGCTATAAATCACAGTCACTTTGAGGGTGATGGTGACAGAAACAGTCCCTACCTTGATTGAGGTGGCAGCTTCAGAACTGTACCTGCATGTCAAAATTCATAGAATTGCACACCTACAAAGAGTGAATTTTACCATATGCAAATTATACTGCAATAAAAAGAGATAAAAAAGAAATCACAACATGCACTGAATGGTTAAAGAAAGACTAATTTAAATAATAACACAGAAATCTTTGTACTACCTCTTGTCCTTCCTCCTCCTCCTTCTCCTCTGTGTCCCCAGGGACACCTGATGGGAGAACAGGGCAGGTTCTTGATTATAGCATCTTGTGAAAACCAAATTCCATTCCTGCATAGTTCTTATTTCAGTTTAAAATGGAATTCTACCTTCATTTGTGTGGTTACTTGACTAATGACTGACTTAGCCACTACCCTCCAAGCTCCATAAGGGTGGGAGCCCCACCCCATCTGCGTAGACTCACCAGGTTGTCTGGGATCCAGGTTGTCTGGGATCATGTGAGAGAGGCTGTCAGCACACACTGTCCATGTTCATGCTTGCCCACCCACAGATCCACAGAGCAGTGTTGGGGTGTGGTGCTAAGTAACTTAGTAGGGTTGTCTCAGCAAGTATGGCCTTAGGATTCTGACATTTGTGTTTAAGGAATTCGAAGTTATGCTGTCATCCTCTTAGGATAAGAGTGAAAGATGGAGTGATTCACAGCCTAAAACCAATCAAACAAGAGTTTCAATGCTCAAATTTGCTGAGATTCATGTCTGGTTTCTGAAGAAGCACAGCCAAAACATGTCACATTTGGTTTATTTTACATCAGCCTTTAAGACCCAAGCAATACCAGGTGTGATGTTTTCACTGGAAGTGAAGCCAGGAATTTCAAGATGTCAGTGGAAGCAATATTCACCTTTGCTCAAAGATAGAGTGCTGGCTAACTGGACAGGACTCTGGTGAGTGCCCACCTGTCATGTTCAAATGCCATTTCCTCACTGCCTAGGAAAGTCGCATACTTGACTTGTCATGGTAGAGTGAATTAAAGGAAATTTAAAAGGCAAAGCAAGTTTTCTGATGGGTAAAGTGGTGACCAAAGGCTATTTCTACCTGGGCTAAAAATTTTTTTCCATTCATGAAGCTGCGTCTTCTAGTCCTAGCAAGCAGAGCAAGACTTTTGTCAGCATGCCTCCAGTGAGACATCGCAGGCAGGTGAATTGGAGACCCTGGCTTTGTGAATTAGTGACTTCAATTGTCTGCAATTTTGCTGCATACAAACCACAAAGGGAAGGTCTTATGCAACCAGCTGTTACAAAAACCTTGGGGTTGACACCACTAATTAAAGCCAACAGGACTGTTGACTGGTTCTAAACATATCCCTGGACAAATGCTCAGCATGCTTGGCTGCTGCTGACTTGTTCAGCCCTGAGGTTCTGCAACTAACCAAGAGAACAGTCAACAGGAATCCCTCCACCCCTTTTTGATTTATTACTCCAGTGTCAGGGCTGTGTGAATGCTCACGGTTCACAAGTGACAGAAAGCATGCTCAGCATAGAAGAATGCTATGCTCCTTCTTACCCGCCCCGTGGTGGTTAGCACGTCTCTCCAGAGCTTGAGAAAGCAGTTTATAGCTGGTAAGAACTCAAAACTCAAAACCTTCCTTTGCATATATTTCAAGGGGAGAACTGAGGCTTGGAAAGCTCATGTGCTGGGCTAAAGTTGAGGCCTTTTGTCCAAAGCTACCTTTCTTTCAACCATAATTAGCTATGTTTAAAAAAACTGCATTTAAAAAATAGAACATGCTTTATTTTGTGCTAACCTGGGCAGATGAGCAGGAGGGCTGACAAGACTTGGTCAGTGTCTGTGTGAATCACCAGGAGGCTGAAGACAAGAATCCTGGACCCGAATACCACTGAAGCAAAGGCCCAGCATACCTTGTACACTGGGACCATTGCTAAGACCAGGAACCCCTCATCTTGCTGCCATTGCCCTAGGTGATAAACTTCATCTTGAAATGAAGTTCAGCCACATTTATCAGGTGTCCCTCCTGCCAGGCACTGGAGACAAAAAAACAGCTCAGATTTAAAGACTTCGAAGAAGTTTAGTACCTTAGGACCTTCCAGTCCTCAGTCATGTCTACAGTATACAGTTGAGGCTTGGCTACAGAGTTCTGTCAGAGATAGATGAAGATCTTCTGAATATGCAGACCATAATAACCACACATTCTCCTCACCCAGTCTGCCCTTTGAGATGTGTTGAATTAACATTTGATTGCCACTCTCAGATCATCCTGCTGGCTGACCATTTGGACAGGGTAAACATCCAACAGTTATATAGTCAAAGGTATTCATTTTATAAAGGAGAAGTTGGAAGCTACAGCCCTATGGAAAGAAGTATAAAGTTAGACCCCTCCTCCTAGAGACACCATGTGTTGTGCTGGTTGGTCCTTGAACAACCTGCTGATTGTCCAAGCAAGAACTCTGAGGATTGGGACTGAGTCCCCTATCTGGGATACATGGCACTAGTGCCTGGGACCAGAACTCCGCCTTCCTGTCTGTTTGCTGCATAAGATATCTGACTCACACCATATAGCAGTTCATAGCACATAAAATTCTGGCTCTGGTGCAAACACTTCAGAGGAGGACACCTGCTTCCCCCAGGCACTCAGAGAGAAGACCCACGTGGCAGCAGGATATCTTCTTAGGCCTCTCCCTGCCCCCTGGCCCTGCCCAGATCTTCACTAGCTTCCCAGTAGCCCTCCTATACACACCCTAGAGAACACAGAGCCATGTCTGCAAGGCTGGCAGGTCCACGGTGTTTTCTCTTGAAGACCCCTCTTCCAGGAAGCTATGATGCCATAAAGTTGAGGACAGAGGGTCTCACCCTTTGTCCTCCCTCTCCCTTCTGTCCTATCTTTCTGGTACCATCAGGACTCAATCAGTCAAACACAGAAGTATCTTTTGCTATGCTAAACCAGGTGACCCCCTTCCCTAAACAGCACTCCATACCTGTGTCATCAATCGCTTTTTCACTCAGAGACCAACATAAGTGTTGCACACATTTCCTTAGCATCTCTTTTGCTTTAGCAGCAGTAAAGCTCTCATGAGCTGCCTTTTCCTTAGGGGAAAGATAATTCATGCTGTGGGTAACCTAGCAGGCAAAAAGTGATGGCCTTTTGCTGTGTTCAGCCTGCATTTGGTAGCTACAGCTGCTTGATGATATCTGGCTCTTGATATTTTAAATAATGGGTGACAGAGCTGCCTTCTCCAGCCAAAGCTTGAGGCTGATCTCCCTCCACTCTGGCTCTGAGGTCTTTTCCTTTTCCCTTCCACTCTTCACCTTGGTATAAATTGGGGCTGAATTGGGATCTCCCACCCCTAAGGACAGGGGCAAAAAAATTACAACACAGGAGCTAGACTAGATTTTATCTTCTCCTCTTTTTTATTCCTGACCTAGGGCTTTATGCTTCACAGCAGACCCTTTTCTACTCACAGGAAGCTGCTACCAGCTTTGGACAATCCAGGAGACATTTGTGATTGCAAGCAGGGGTCAGGCTTGGGGGTTGATAAGGCAAGTGACCTAGGCTGTTGCACAAAAATCTCACTTAGTGACAAGAGCCCAGGAACAAACACAAAGGGAGCGTGCTTGGAGACATCTTCTTTCCTCCCTTCTCTCTCCATGCATGATGTACTCCCACCACAAGGCAAAGGGAACCTGCAGAGAACAAGGGCGCTGCCGTCCTCCACTACCCTCACCCAAGCAGTCACTGTAACAAGTCACACCCAAGTGGCCATTTCTCTCTCTCTGGCCACCTCCTGCTTCCCACCCTTAGAAAAACAGCCAGAGAGGGACAAGAATGACCGATACCCTAGCCCAGTTCCCAGAGTTGTCCTACCCCCACAGAGGCATCCTGAAAGTCAAAGTCCTGGGAGAGGGGGACAGCAGAGGAGTCCTCTTGTTCTTGGGGACTGCATGAAGTCTGCTGAAAGAAGACGGCTTTGTTGGGGACAGGTGGTTATTCTTAGGTGAGTCTCCAGGAGATGAAGTTGCTGGGCCATGGGGGTAGTGCAGACTCTGTAGGAGGTGACCTTGCCAGGGGGCTGGCAAAAAGGATCTTCAGAAAGTGGTGGTCCTGGTGAGAGGCATGGGTTTGTGGCTGGGTTCTGCGTGCATGGGTTCCTGCGGGCAGGGGAGAGGGGGGCATATGCATCCTGCCCCACCCCTGCTTTTGACAGCAGTGGCATAATAGTCCAGGGGCTCTTCTTCGGCACCTCCAGCAGCATCCAGGAGGCAGCAGCGCAGGCAGAGAACCCGTTGAAAGGAGCGGCGGAAGTTGTCGGAGAGGAAGCCGTAGAGAATGGGGTTAGCGCAGCTGTTGGCATAGCTGAGAATGAGGGACACATGGTTGATAGTGGCATCAAGGCTGGTGACGAAAAGATTCAGCAGCTGCACCACGTAGAAAGGCATCCAACAGAGTACAAAGACAGCCACTACCATCAGCACAAGTCTTGTGATCTTCTTCTCTGAGCGCCTCCTCTGCTGCCAGCCAGCCCGCAGGGCCACTGCACGCATCTTGCCCACTATGAGCAGGTAGCACAGGCCAATGGCCAGAACCGGCAGCAAGAAGCCCAGGAGGAACGTGTAGACCACGAAGACCGCTGACCAGGCCGGGTGAGGCCAATGTAGGTTGCAGGCCACTGCCTGGCCACCTCGGGCTGGTCTGGTGTCAGCAAAGACTGCGATGGGTAGGGTGACCAGCAAGGATGCCAACCACACGCCTAAATTAATTAGTTTGGCCACGCTGGGCCGACGGTAGGTGGCGGCACGCAGGGGGTGTACCACGGCCACGTAGCGGTCCACGCTGAGCACCGTCAGGCAGAAGACACTGGTGAACATGTTGAGGCCGTCCACGCTGAGCACCGCGCGACACAGCACAGACCCAAAGGGCCAGTGGCGCAGGGCAGCGGACGAGGCCACGAAGGGCACGCTTAGCATGAAGAGCTCGTCTGCGATGGCCAGGTTGAGCAGGTATATATTGGTGGCTGTCTTCATCTTGGCGTAGCGAAGGATCACAAAGATGACCAGGGCATTGCCCACCAGTCCCACCAGGCACACTAGCGCATAGATGCATTGGATGGTGACCATGCCTGCCGCCCCCGTGCCGTCGGACCGCGTCTCCTCTTCCCCCTCCTCGGGGACGCGACTGGCATTGGCCACCGGTGGCCAGGTGGTCTCGAGCCCTTCCTCGCTCCTGGGGGAAAGCGTCGCGGGAGCGTTCATGCTGAGGAGTGCCCACCCAGGGCGGCGGAGCTCGGCGGAGCAGGCTGAACGCCGCACCAGAAACCGCGGGCAGCTTAGCCCAGGGGTCTCGCGCGCAGACGCGTGGCGCTCACCCTGCTCCGCCTAAGTAGCGGCGGCGGGCCCGCGATGAGCGCCCGCCAATCCCCGCGCCCGCCGCGCGCCCCGCAGCCGCGGGAGCCCGGCCCGCTAGCTCCACCTGGACCCGAGCCCCTCCACGCTCGCGCTCCTGGGTACCAGGGGCCCCGCCCGCAGTGGCCTTGGGTCCCGACACGTTTTCCCACCTCCGCCGCCCTCTCCCGACTGCCGGCTCCGCCCCTGACCCCGGGATCTCCAATCCAGTCCACCGGTCCTTCCAGGGCCCTGCCGGCACCCCACCTCCACTGACACTGATCTCACATCATTCTTTTCCCAGACCTTTCGGTCTATTCGCCTGCTCTGCTCGCGGGGACCTGCAGTCGCTGGGTTCCGTTTGGGTAACTGGGATTGGCCAGGGATTACCCTGAACGCGCAGAGGTATTTACCCTGCACTTTATATTTCCTCCCCCTCGCCCTTCAATTCCCAGGAAGACCTGTTGCATCTTTAAACCCATTTTGTAAAGGCGGAATCCGAGAATCCTAAAGGTATTGTGGTGAATTACGTCTGTCCGAGGTGGAGCTGGAGATAAGCTGGTGGGGGTGGGGACAGGTGGGGGAGAGTTGTGTGTCTCAGTTTCCCCCTGTCCTCCCATCCTGACAACAGGGGATTCTTAGGTCTTTTCAGTTAGAGCTGTGTGGAATTGAGGTAGGGTGGGCACAGGCAATGCGGAGGCACACGCAAAAGCAGAGATACTTCAAAAGAAACCTAACCTCTGGCCCCGGGTGCTCAGTTAGTGGGGTCCACTTGCGCATAGGCTGCCAGGTGCCAGACCCAGAGACCCGAGACCCTCCACCATGCACCCGAGTTGGGTCATCTGCAGAGGGTCTCTGAAACATGTCTGGGGAGGAGAGGGTGGTCAGGAAGGATGGACCACAGTCTAGGTTTTCTCCTGCTCCCAAACTCCAGGGAGTGTGAGCTCAGGAGCACTTAATGCTGGACATCCAGAGGGTAGTCCCCAAACTGTACCCTAGATCTGGCAAGGGTGCAGCAGAATTGGTGAAATGGCTGTTACTTTGGAAAATAATTCTTAAAGGAGAGCTTGCCCTCCTTGGCTGGTGTTAAACCCATTCTGTGCGGCAGGATACTCTCTGAATGCCAGCCAGCCCCACCTCACCTTTGGCGGGTCTAGAAGTGATTGTTTGGCTGTTCAGAGGATCCCACTTCCCATGCTGGTGGCTGAGTCAGTGGTAGAGGGGAGTGGGTCAGAATGCTTTAGACCAAGTGGAAGTGGCCCTTCAGAGGCAGGGCTGGAGACTGCCCATGGCTCATGGGGGCCTGGGGTACACAGGTGTGACCAGCATTGTTCCAGACCATAATTGGCCCCAAATGGTGTTCTCAGTTTCTGCTACCTAAATGGGCCCCTCTGAGAAGATATGACCTAGCAGCCCTGCACCCCTTTTTAGTCACTTTTCAAGTGACTGTCCTTTTGTCTGGTCCTATTCATGTCATTGTCCCTACAGGAGAGAACTGTACCTGCAGAAAAGAGAAGGAGGTGGCACCTTTGTCATTTTAAGTAACGCAAATCTGAGCAAAGAGGAGCTCAGATTTGGGTGGAAGGAGGAGTGTAGGGACTCCTCCTTTTTACTCTGGACTCTGAGGGACAGCCTGAAATGACCTCTGCAGATTGTCTCCGCTGGGCTTAATGTGGAGGTGTTGTGGGGGAGGGCTGTCCTCCCTGTCTATTTAACACTCAGTTCTCTCCCTTTCCAGGGAAAGTTTTTCCTGTTGTTCAATTTAATGTGTGTTCCTTTGGAATCTTTCCATTTCTACTTCTGAGTTTCCCACCTTATGCTTCCTGATTCTGTCCCTGCCCATATGTGTAAACACCTCCAGCAACATAAGCTAGCATTTAATGAAATAAATATGCATTACTGTGTTACATGGCTGTTAGACACATAGGGTAAGCAGTTAATGTAAATGAGCCTAATTGAGCATATGAACCCAGCATTTCTAGAATCCTAGGGTGAGAGGACTGAGCATACATTTATGCACACAGTCAATCAACAAGTAATAATCCAGAGTTATCTGTCCCATGCCAAATACAGCCAGGGACACAGCATCCAAGGGGATTGCACAGGTGCCTCAGTATGAAATGATGCCCTACTATGTGCAGCTTTGCTGGTGCCCTATAACTGTCACCACTTCCCTGACAAATATAAAAGTGTATGGGACCACAGAGGAAGGTTGAGAGTGTGGAGGTCACAGAAGATTTCAGAGAAGGTGACAAAGAACAAAAGATGGCTGGGGCAGTGAGAGTTCGGGTGGCCTTGAGAGAAAGAAGCTGGCAGGGCAGGTACTGACTGCTGAGGCTGGGGAGGGAATGAGGTACATCTGCAGCACAGGGCGTTTGGCAGGGGTGCTAAGACTGTAAAGGACTGGGGGTGCCATGTGTGTCTGGTGTCCCTTCTGAAGCAGTGGAGAAGCAGGGTCAGAACTGGAGTCTGTCTTATTTCCTAGCTGTGGCAGAAGATGGCACAGAGCCCAGGTCTGTGAAGTCTACACAAGAAGCCCTTTGGTGCTATTGCAACACCATAAACAAAACCATGAGCTTGTGCCTGGCTGGTGCAGTAGGCAGCAGAGCAGGGCACACCTGGGCCATTCCCCATTCACACTTAGCAGACAGGGCAGGGAGCTATCTTGTTGTGGGTCAGAAGATGTTCTTGTGTGGGTTCAAATCCCCGATCCATCTCTTATCAGGTATGTATCTTTGGGAAAGTTCTTCAAAAGCTTCATGTCTCAATTTTCACACCTGGAAAGTAGAGTGATGATAACCACCGTTCAGCGTCCTGTGAGGACCCACCATGTTGGAGCTTGTGCAATGACTGGGAGAGTGCTTGGCCCCTACTCAACACTTGGTAAGCATTCACTCTTCTGGGTATTTCTTTTCTACCCTGCCATGGGTGACTTTGAAGGGAGAATTCAAATGATAAAACTCAAGGGGAGGTTCACCTGCTCCACAGGTACCCAGACTATCTGAAGCCCACTGGTTGGCCACCTTCAGAGTTGGCCAAAGGTAAAGGGGAGGATATGAGCCATTGACAATCCACCCGCTGTTACTGATACTGCCTTTGTTGTTACCTGGGTATAGGTCTCTATTCATAGTTTTTCCATGTCCAACTTGTGTTTGAAGCAATCCTGAGATGCACGGGAACAGCACTAATACCCATCTTTGTTCAAAAAGCCAAAATTGAGCAAGCTTTGCTGACACAGCCTGACCGTTACTCTGCCTTTAGCTCACCTCTTGATGGTTTATGCTCAAATCAGACCCCTTCAGGAGTGAAAGGAGGCTTTATCAGCAATCACACTGAAGGGTTGCTGGTATAGCTCAGTGGTAGAGCATTTATTTGCCCAGCATGCACAGGGCCCTGGGTTCTACTCTAGTACAGCAAAACTAACAAAAACGGTATTCCAGTAATTATGCTGAGATAGCATGCTTAAACTCTGACTATTCCAGCCAAACCAAGACATATGGATACTCTAATATAGAGGCTTTCCATTTTAATTTTATTTATTTATTTACATTAAGCGGCTATTCTTTATTAGTTTAATTTCTAATAAAAAAGTAGTTTGAAGTTTGTTAAGCACAAGGTTAACTTTCAAAGGGCCAATAGTCTTTCCAAAACATCACCTGGAAAGGGTGAGGTGTGCTTTTCACTGTGACACCAGGGCAAAACTGGAGGTGGCACTGAGATGTCCTGTGTATCCAACCCCAACAGTGGGGAACCAACCTGGATCCAAAACGCCCTCCAGAATAATTTTAAGGAGGAATCAGAGGAGAATTTGATATGCTAGTCAAGAGTGAACTCTTCAGAGAAGGAGCACTTGGGGGGCCTCATGAGATGGACACGGGGTCACATGGCTCTAGGAAGTGTGACCTTCTTCTTCCCATCTGTTTCTGTTAAGTTCTACCGTGCCTCAGGAGGACATTCAGGGATTAGTGAGGACATCTTACTTAGCTTCTAAAAGTTATTCAAATCAAAGTTGATGTCAAGAGCCCCTGTTCTCAACATGGTATCATCATCATGATAAAATATTGTGTAAGTGAAGAACAGGTTGGGTAATTCAGGTCTGATATGGACATTCTTCCCCAAAGTCAAGAAGAAAAATCCTGAGCCTGAGATACTAGGAGTTTTGATTCAGCTGACAATGCTGGGTGAGCGGTGATTTCTGAATGCCAGGTATTTCTGGAGGCAGCATAACATAATGCATTGGCCCAAGTCCCAGCTTCATTGTGCATCAGTGGATGACCTTGGGCAAGTCCTCCATCCTCTCTATACCTCCACATCCTCCTGTGTAAAATGGGATTCATCCTAGCACTGTTGGGGGCTGTTGTGTGTTCTAAACAGGTTGACACATGTGAAGCCCTTCAAAGTGTCTGGCACTGAGAAACTCTATATGTGTTTATTATTATTAGCATCCCCAAGCCAGGATCTCTGGCATATGACAGTTCAAAGCTCCAGGTGCCCATTTTTGCCCCAAGCATGCAATGTTAGTCAGCTTTCCATTAGTATGAAAAACACCTGAGAAAAACAACTTCTAAAGAGAAAGGATTTTTGTTGTTGTTGTTGTTGTTTTGCTTTACTTTGTTTTTTTCTTTTTGGCTTACAGTTTTGGAGATTCTAGTTTAGGATAGCTTGGTACTGTTGCTTTGGGCCTATGGTAGCAGGTCATAGCAAGAGCACGTGGCAATCCAAAATTGCTCACATAACAAGCCAAGGAGCAAAAGAGAGAGAGAGAGAGAAAAAGAGGTTGAGATACAATCCCTTTGATGACAGCCCCCCATGACCTAAAGGCTTCACCTCTTAAAGGTTCTACCACACTGAATATGAACTTGAAGAGGAAAGCTGGTACTACATTTGTCCACCAGGAAAGGAGGTCTAGGGAAACATCCATGCTGAGTGAAAGAGATGGAAGACAAAGATTACCAGCTGCTTCTCAGCTCACCCTTCCTGATCTTTGCTGGAGGATGTGTGTACTGGGGTCTAAATGCTTGGCATCATGCCCAAATTGTTCCCCTGTGTGTTGTTAAGAGGTGCAGAGCAGGGCTGGACTGGGTCTGAGGTCTCTTCTCCTGTAGATGGTAAAAGGGATGTCCACGGCACAGCTGGTTTCAGCTGCTGGAAAAGTTTATGGAGTGTCAAGGTCTAGAGATGAGACAATGGATTAGGGCCTCAACCCCTTGCTCAGGCTCCTTGTTAGAGCTGTGACTACCTTGTCTCCTCTTCAACCTTTTAATGTGCCTCTCAGGCTGGGAGGTGTCTGCAGATTGGAGCATTTGGAAGCCTGGATCCTACTATTCCGGGATATATCAAAGCTTCTCCTGCAAAAAAAGCAGTGCCCATGGGGAGGGTTGGCCCTCAGCGATGAGGATAGTGGTCCTGAAAACTTCTTTGTTACTTGCTGATGCTTTTGGCAGCTGAACTTGACTTTGACCAGCCTACCATTGCTCACACTTAACAACCTGGTTTACCCAGGCTAAGTGTGTGGCATCTGTAGAAGTGATCTAAGCAGCACCTCTGTGGCTGGGGGAAGCACCTTGAGAGTCTCACCTGAACTGCAGTGATATTCCAGACACAGTGATGACAGCACACCTGGCTCTACTCCAAAGTTCCACCTCTTAGAAGGGTGGGGTTTTCTTTAGGATCTTTTCACAGGTTGACCATCCCTAATCTGAAATCTGACATCTAAAAATGCTTCTAAATCTGAAACTTTTTCAGGACTGGTCTGAACACACAAGTGGAAAATTCTACATAGTAATACTTTGTTTCATGCACAAAATTATTTTAAAAATTGTATAAAATTACTTTCAAGTGAAGTGTATAAGCTGAATATGAAACATAAATAAATTTTGTGTTTAGACATGGGTCTCATTCCCAAGCTATTTTCTTATGTACATGCAAATATTCCAAAATCTGAAAAATCTCCACATCTGAAACACTTTTGGCCACAAGCATTGTGAATAGGGTGTACTGACCCTTAAACTTACTTTTCCTTTAAAGGAAAGACCAGAATGAAAAAAGTGCAGGCCTGGGATAGGTAATCTTGGTACAGTGTTTATAAAGAAAGCCTCTGGAGCACCGATTATTAAATGTACCCACAAAGAGGACGAGTTGGGTGACAGAAGCAACAGTTTTAATTCTGAACTTTCTGCGTACTATGGGTGTGAGCTTGGATGCCTTCCTCCCCACCACCTTTTTTGAGACAGGATCTCAGTATGTAGTCCAGGCTGTCTTGAACTTGTGGTCCTCCTGCCTCAGCCTCCCAAGTCCTTAGATTGCATGCCCTTCCACCAATGCAGAGCAGAGCAATGGTTCTCAAAGTGTGGCCCTGGGCCAGACCATCATTATCATATGTTAGAAATGCATATTTCTGGGAACACTGAGGTGACCCAGTCATCTGTGTCACCAGGGGACTCTGATGCTCAAATCTGATTTCACCTGTTTCTTTTTATTTTTTTTTAACGTGGTTACTGGAATATTTAAATTCCACTTATTGCTAACACTGTATTTCTTCTACAGCATTGTAGACCTAGAGGATATTTCTACTCTTATAGTGATACTGCTGGTTTCATGATTAAATCTAGGGCCTTATACATTCCTGGGGGCAAAGAGGATTGTTTCCTGCTGAAGATAATGACAATGATGTCATTCTTTGGGGCAAAGGTTGGGCAGGTTTGCCATCAACTCCTTAGAAGATTGAGATCTCTTAAACTCTGGGATTCCTAAAGCTTGTGCAAATACATTGTGTGGGCGGCCACTTTCCTCCTGAGCCCACCTCTCTGTCACCTTTGTGAGCCTTGGAAGGAGGAGGGCAAGGGGTATAGTGGTATACAGCTGAAATCCTAGCACTTGGGAGGCAGAGGCAGGAGGATTACAAATTTCAGGCCAGACTGGGTTACACAGTGAGACTCTATCTCAAAAACACAAGGGCTTGGTGATGTAGATCAATTGTAAAGGACTTGCCTAGGATGTATAAGGTCCTAGATTTAATCAATCCCTAGAAACACACACACACACACACACACACACACACACACACACATACACACAGCTAATAGATCCATGTGGGTCTTCAAATCTAAGATAAGATTAAAAAAAAAAAACCTTAAATTTAACTCCTCAGCACATTGACTATATTCCACATGTGCCTGTAGTCTCCTAGCTGGGCAGTGTAGCCCTAAAACATCACCATTATAATGGAAACAGGACCCTAGCATTTAAGAGTAGAACCCGAGACCCAGGGAGCCAGTCTGGCTTAGGCAGAATTTCAGCCATTGCTACACATCTTCAAAATCCCACTGCCTCGTCTTCCTTGTGGGCACATCATTGCCTTTGTTTAGAACTGCATTTCAAATGCACTGATATGCTCCAAGTGGCTTCCTCCCTGAAGCCTGGGATTATTTCTGGTGTGGGCATGTGGCCCAATTCTGGCCAATGATATATGTGGGACATATATAGGAACAACTAAGAAAGGTTTATTTTTTTGTCTCATGTAGATATAATGCTTGGTGCAGCTGCAGCCACCTTGTGACTGTGAAGTAAAAGACTTGTCCAATGTAATAGTCAATGTGTTGTGGATAGAAAGGCAGCAGGAAGGAACTTGAGTACTTGATAAATAGTAAAGCTGACAAGCAGCCAACTCCAAAGTGGGTTACCATTGATTTCTTTTAAGTTAAGATGATAAACATTCTTCCTTCACTGTGTTTAGTTGTGTTTTTTTGTTACTGGCAGCCAAAAACCCATTGTCCTTGGGTAACTTACTGACCTCTTTAGGCTTCTGTTTTCTCATCCTAAAAGATAAATACCAGAGTTCTTTTCTTTAATGAGATGTGACAATAAGGATGGCAGACATTTATGTCACACTTACGATGTACTATACTCTGAAATAGTTGGCTCATTCAGCCTATGTAAAATGCTCACTGTAGGATTTGGAGCATTACATGTTCTCAAACTCACCACGGCAGTCATTGTGATTATAGGAACCAGGCTATGAATTCAGACGTTCTGTTCCTAGACTTTCACTAATAATGGAAAAGTAGTTTCCTGTCTTCCTTCCAACATCCCAGAAGGAAAATTATAAGAGTGCTTGAATTATGTTTTTATCCTTGTGGGTTTTGGAAATTCAAATCTTCTCACAGCTGAATGACACTGGAGTTGATGCAATGAGCATGCCACCCTCCCAGTGCTCAGGGTAGAATGAACATATTTAAAAATAGATTCAGTGGAAGTTCCTGCGGATCTATTTGGAAGCTGAAAGGGCTCATTGTAAGAGTGGTTCAAGATGGATTCTCATCTCTTGAATTCAGAAATTGGGCTTTTGAGGCAGGCATAGTGGCACACAGTGGTAATCCCAGCACTCTGCAGGTTGTGGCAGAAGGATTGTGAGTTCAAGGCCAGCCTGGAATACATAGCACAAACAAACAACAAAAAGAAATTGAGATTTTGCTTTCTTGGTATGTTATACTTTCTACCTGTCATTCTCTCCAGCATAGTTTAGAAGCTCCATAGTTAGTTTGTTTCTTAAGTCTCTGTCAACAACTATGGCTTGCTGATGATTTACCCTATGTGACATTTAAGCAGTTAGCCGACCACGATTTCATGGCTGCTTGGAAAAGACAGGAGCTGCTGGGCCAAGACCAAGAGCTTCGTTACTCAGGGCACAGTGAGCCACCTGAGCACCACTTCCCCTTGCCCTCCTCCTTCCAAAGCTCACAAAGGTGACAGGGAAGTGGGCTCAGGAGGAAGGTGGCCACCCACACAATGCGTTTACACCAGCTTCAGGAATCCAGAGTTTAAGAGATCTCTATCTTCTAAGCAGTTGATAGCAAACCTGCCCAACCTTTGCCCTAAAGAATGACATCATTGTCATTATCCTCAGCAGAAAACAATCTTCCCTCTGCCCCTAGGGAGGTGGGATCCCTGTTTCCTAAAGCTGTTGCTATGCAGACACCCATGAGAAGACAGTTCAGAGAAAGACTGCTGGTGGCTCTGCTCCCAAGATGTGCAGAAATGAAAGAGGCCTTGGAGCGCTGTCTCCCAACACCCTGCAGTGGAGGGGAGCCTCACCCCTCCGGCCTTGCTCACCTTTGCTGTTCTTCCTTATGGGTACTCTGCATTTCAGTAGAACTTCTTCATGTGATTGCATTTGACTCCAAACTGCCCCAACCCCCAAGTATCACCTCTTGGTGGCCCTTCATATTATAAAGAAGTTATTCCAGGGTTCTAAGTTCAGATGACCAAGGAAGTGAATCTGTCTAGCATGAGCAACAGAGCCATTTGTCACAAACATTTTGCCCTCTACTGTGGATCAGGGTGTGTGTGTGTGTGTGTGTGTATGGTGAGGACAGGGAGACATTTATTGTAAGCTGGCAACATCCTCATTAGTAGCAGTAGTCTCCTTAGAAATTTTATTAATCACTCATATTTAAAAATCACGTCTTTAATCCCAGCACTAAGGAGGCAGAGGCAGAAGGATCAAAAGTTCAAGGATAGCCTGGGATACATTAGCGAGACCCTGTCTCAAGAAAAAAAAAAAGTAATCAAATATGACTCAAATAACTTATCAAAAAACAACTCCACAATAAAACCATTTAATTATACATCTGCATGTTCTGAATATTCAAAAATGGGTTGTATCATGGTGCGGAGTATTTTAGAGTGATGCTTGACAGCTCCTTTTATTGCTAATTGCTGGCTGGCTCCATGCTCTTTGGAAACTGCCAGACTCATTTATATTGTCATGGACATGTGCTGTTTGTATAAATCCTATTCAGAAAAACAGAAAAGCAACGAAAAACCAAGCTAGCAGCTACAGAAAGAGCAGCCCAATGAAGAGTGATCAAACAGAGGAAAGCAATGCTTCTTGGTAGAAGATTGTGACATTCTAAGAAACTAGCTCTTTCTCAACAGGTCCTCCAAGCACACGAAGCTGCCCCAGGGCTTCCGGCTGCCTTGTTTTGCCCAGTGTAAAAGGAGGAGTCAGCATTGGTGACTAGGGTCCTCTTCATGGCCTCTGGTATTCTTTAATGAAATCCTTCCAGTTTTCTAATGGCCACCTTTCAGATAGAAGAAGAACTGATACTTTATTGTTGAATGAATTTTTATCCTACAGGATACTTCATGGATTTATTTTGATTTTTATTACTCTTTCATAATGAAATGAAGGAGCTTTAAAAAGAAAGAAGGATGATCAAGTTTGGTCAAGACAAAACAGAGAGTACAAAATGGACATCTGTGGACATGCAGTCAGAGTCATCTCTAGTTGAGAATATGTCAGTAACCAGCATTTAATGGGGAAATCTGGAGTATGGGAAGTGGGGCCTATTCACTTTGCCAATGGAATTTCTTCGAGTACTCTTATTCCCTGCCCTGCCTCCCATAATTGGAGAGTTAACCTCTTTCAGGGCTCTGGTACTAGTTAACCTCAAGCAGTCCCATGTCACACAATGAGCCCCAAGTCTTCCTTCTTAACACAGAACTGACTTCTTGCTTTGTCCTCTGTTCAAGTCCCTACCTAAAACTCCCGGCATGCATCTTTGCTCTCTTTCTTGCCATGCTGCTCCTGTGTGCTAATGCCTTGGTCCTCAGACAGTGGCTCTCCGCCCACACACTCATTGTTTTTCCACAGTAGGGCCCTTAACCATCAGTTCATTCATTTATACATTCCTTCATTTGTTTATTTGCTTACATTTTTATGTGCTACAGACATTGGATGAAGCATTTTGAGATGCAAGGATGAAAACAAAATCCTGGTGCTGTGGTTTGAATAAGGGTAGATTCCTCAAAGATTCATGTGATCAAGGATGTGGTCCCTAGAATGGTACTGTGAATCTTTAGGAAGTTGGGCCTAGTAGGAAGAACACTCATCTCTCTCTCTCTCTCTCTCTCTCTCTCTCTCTCTCTGTCTCTCTCTTTCTTTCTCATTTCTGCCTGAAGATGAGCTCCCCTCATTGCCACTCACTATCCTCATCAGAGCCCAAATACATGGAGCTGCCTGACCTTGAACTTTGAGCTTCTAATACTGAGAGCTAATTAAACCTTTTCTTTTTATAAAGTTGGTTTACTCGGGTATTTCATTATAGTGATGAAAAACTGATTAATATATCTGGTTTCTTCCCTAGAGAACTCACAATCCACTGTGGGACCAGTCAGGCAGGAAAAGAAAGCACTTTCCCAATACAGTAAGAGCCAGAGCAGAGCCTGTTTCAGTGATTCAGGGAACAGGAAGAGGGATCTCTTCAGCTTGGATCCTGGGGCAGCCTGCAATGGGAGAGAGCTTGAAGAGTTTCTTGGGCTTCTCTCCTAGATCAAGGTGGGATGAGAGGATGTGGGGCAATCCAGATTCAGTAGCTCTGTGAGGCCAGAGCACCAGGCTCCTTCACTTCCCCTTTCCTTCCTGTTTCAGTCCCCAGTGGAGCTTCATAGGAGACTTTCTTCTCATCAATTTGCCAATGGGATTCAGTTTCTGGATGGGTGACTGGACTAGAGCATCTTTTTTTTTGCAGTACTGGGGTTTGAACTCGGGGCCTTACATTTGCTAGGCAGGTATTCTACCACTTGATCCACTTCACCAGTCCTTGTTTTGTGCTGGGTATTTTTGAGATAGGCTCTTGGGACCTATTTTCCCAGGCTGGCTTAGAACCATGATCCTCCTGATCTCTGCCTCCTGAGTAGCTAGTATTATAGGAGTGAGTCACCTGCTGGCATTGTCCAAATTGTTGAAGATAGCTAAGAAAGTGTGTGTAGAAGGCAGATGTGATGGCATATGACTACAATCCCAGCACTTGGGATCCTGAGGCAGGCAAGATTGCGAGTTCTAGGCCAGCCTCAGGTACATAACAAGGCTTTGTTTCAAAAACAAAACAAAACAAACCCCAAAGTGGGCAGAGAGTCAAGTTTGGAGTAGAAGGTCTGTCTCCTTTGTTGGTCCTCTAGAAGCTGGGGAAACAGGGGACTATCATCTTCAAAGGCAGCATCTGAATCATCCCTGGGAGGTATGTTTTCATAGCGTTAGAAGCAATTACAACAACAAGTTCCAACTCTTGTTTTAGTAACAAAATTCATGCTAAAAATAAATATTTGCTGAGTGGCTGACTTGATGCTCATCTTGCAGAGGCTGGGAGTGGAGCTATCAACTTTCCTTTACAACAACATTTCTCAGAAGAACCTAGGGTACTTGAAATGCAAGGCTTGCTGCTGATTTGAGATCTCTGAGGTGAAATGAGGAGTTGCGGTTTGGGTTCTGCTCTTTTAGCACACTTCCTGGATGATTCCAAAAAGTCAAAAGGACTAGGAAAATGAGTAACAGGGTCTTGTAAAGAAAAAAGAAATATTAAAAATTACAGAGCCAATCCATGTGGAAGATGTGTGAAGGGCTTATTAGAGGGGCTCCCAAGCTTTAACAGGCCTCTTGGGTTTTCTTGCTAGTATACAGATCCCAGGGCCCATTTAACTCCAGGAATCAGAATCTGTAGAGCTGGAGAGAGTTTACATTATTTTATAAACACATAAAATGGAAGGGATGTGCTGTAGTTCAGCTCTTGAATGTCCCCCAAAGGACAGAGTAGCCCTCACAAGACAAACCTGCTGGCACTTTGACCTTAGACTTCTCACCCTACAGAACTGAGACAGTATATATTTTAGTTTTTCACAAATAACCCAGTCTATAGTACATTTTGCTATAGCAGTACAAGATGGACAAAGGGGAGTTTTTTCTCTAGGAGTTCCCCATCCTCAGGCTCCCATAGAAGTCCATTGCCATCATCTTAAAGTCTCTTGACCATTGTTAAGACTTGGTCCTTGGGGTAGTGCAAATGGGGGGTGGGCTTAGTGGGATGTTTTAGGTCATTGGGGGTTGCCCTTGAAGGGGATTGTGGGATCTGGTCCCTTCTTCCTCTTGTTTTGCTTCTGGGCTATGAAGTAAGTTTTGCTCTGCCATATCTTGCCACGATTACTGTTCTGCTTCACTATAGGCCCAAAGCAAAGGAGTCAAGTGATCATGAACTGCACCTCTAAAACTACAAGCCACAATAAAGCTTTTCTCCTTATTAATTGATCATCTCAAACGTATTTTGTTATAATGATAGAAATTTGACTAATACAGGATGGTTTTGAAGCAAAGCAACTAAAATGGATTTTCAATTTTCTTAACATGATAATTTAAAAAATCTGAGCTATATGATTAGAATGAGGTGATTTCTTTACAGCCAATGACAAATAAAAGAAAAGACAAGGAGCTGAAGGTCAATGGACTTTGAGATGCCAGGTGGCCACGGACTTCTATGTGAGCATGAGGATGGGGCAGCTCTTAGAGAAAGAAAATCTCCTAGTCCATTTTGTACAGCTGAGGCAAAATTCCATAGACTGGGTAATTTATGGAAAATAAATTTATTTCCTTGAAGTTCTGGAGGGTGGGAAGTCCAAGGTCAAGGTGCTAACAGGTTTATTGTCATATGATGGACAAGATGTTTCCAAGATGGTGCCTAATTGCTGCATCCCACCATGCAGAAGAACATTGTCCTCACCTGGCAGAAGGCAAAGGGCAAGAGCAGTCAAGACCTGATGAAGCACCTTTTGTAAGGGCCTTGATCCATTCATAAAGGAGTCTTCATGACATAAATGCCTCTTAAAAGCTCCACCTGTTAATGCCATCAGATTGGCCATTCAGGTGAACTTTGGAGGGAACACACTCAAACCATAGCAGGGCAGAGCACTGCTACTGTTGTCATTCTCAGGAGTGCTAGATCACTGGTTTTCAAAGAGGAGTTCCTAGACCAGCAGTACTGGTATCACTGTGCGGCTTGTTAGAAATGCCAATTCTGGGCCCTACCTTGCATGCTTGAGCCATGGATTCTGGGGTCCAGGTACATGGGCTGTAACAAGCCCTGCAGAGGATTTTCTGATGGTGCCCAAGTTTGAAGCTCAGTGTTCTAGACACTGGTAGACAGGTAGCAAATGGAGAGGATCAGGTATATCCCTTCCCTCACTGTTGGCTGGTATGGAAAATTTTGATCCCAATTCTCCCTTCCTACTGCCCTTGGAAGCCCCAGAATAAACCTCTTTGTTCGTATTTCCCTGATGTCCATCTGTCACCATCTTTGGAGGATTCAAGTGAAATTGTTTGTCTTTTATGGAACAAACAAGCTTTCTTAAAGTCATAGTAACTTTGTTGGCTGATAAAAAGATGATTGACTGTTCTTTTTTTTTTTGCTTTGAAAAATTGGTGTATAATATAAAAAGGGCAAAACAATAACTTTCCAGTGGAGAGAGGTGATGAATACCACCTTTAGACAAGAGGTAGGAACTCAAATCAGCCACATTGGGATGAACTGACATCCTGTAATATCTAATATCATGCCCTGGTAGGAACACAAATAATGTCTGTGAAATTACTGCCCCAAACACACAACCTGATTCAGTTCTTTAAGAAGCATCAGGGAAATCCAAACTGAAGGATGTCCTACAAAATAAGTGATAAATACTCTTCAAAAACATCAAGGCCAAGGTAAATGACAAAGCACTGTGTAGCTGCTCCACCCCAGGACACACAAGAGAACTGATGACTGAGTGATGTGGGGCCCTGGGTTGGATGCTGAATGAGGGGGAAGGGCTGTCAAGGACATCTCTGGGACAACTGGCCACAGGTAAATGTGACCTGTGAATGTGACAGTAGTATTGTTCAATGATAAATTTCTTGATTTTGATTACTACACTGTAGTCATATATGACAATGTCCTTGTTTTTAACAATAAACCAACTGAAACACTTGGAGAGTAAGTAAGCAGGAGAGTCTAAGAGAATGATAGTGGGGCAAAACATTGACAATTGAGGAATCTGGGAAAAGTACACAAGGAAGTCCTCAAATTATCATTATATCCCCTTTTTCTGTGGAAACTCACTAAAAAGTGGGTCTCTCTATATACAGAATGAATAATCAAGTTACCAGTGTACTTAGTTGCTTTTTAGTAATGGGATTATGGGTGACTTTCTTTTTCTCTTCTAAAATCTGTTTTCCTGTACTTATTCTGCAATAAACATGAACTATCCTGATAAAACTCATTCTTTCTTTGCATATGTTCTTCAACATAGCACATGGAAAGACAGGTTGAGAAGGGGAGATTGTTACCCATCATCCCCTGCACTCTGTCCCACCCCATTCACAAATTCATACTCACATTGGTTTCTATAGTCACACAAATGAGATGTGTCCTGAGGGTTCTATCATTTTCTCCTCTTTCTGCTAGCTAAGTGGCTTCTTGTTTTGTTCTTTTAAGATTTGAAATTGCTTAGAGCCAGAAACATGCAAGAGCTAACTGTTGTCCTTTAGTAACCAAGGGGAGTTAGCTCTGGGATCTGATGTGGATACCAAAATTCATGGATGCACAGTGTTTGCATATAATCTACCTACATCCTTCTGTACCAATTAAATCATCTCCAGAGCCGGGCGTGGTAGCATACACTTGTACTCTCAGCACTTGGGAAGTCGTGGCAAGAAGATCATGAATTCGAAGCCAGCATGGGCTACAGATGGAGATTCTGTCTCAAAAATATCATCTCTAGATTATTTATAATACCTAATACAATGTAAATACAGTGTTTAGGGAAAATGGAGTGAGAAAAAAGTCTACATACGGTCAGCACAAATGCAATTTTTTTGGATATTTCTCATTTGTGATTGGTTGAATTTGCAGGTGCTGACTGTACACAGTTGAGGGGGAAAAGAATTTAATTAATTCAACTCTTTAGACTATTTACTGATGATGCCGCCTTTCTTCTTGGAGCTCCAGATTTTACAGACCACAGTCTGTTGATAGTGTTGATTGCACACACATAAGAGTGATACCATTAAAAGGACCCTCTGTCTTTCTGTCCCTCGGTATGTTCCTCAGTTCCACATTGGGTAAGGTCAAGGGACTTTGGGGAGACACCAAGTTCCCTTCCTTTTGTGCTTCCTGTCCTGCTGAGCACCTCCACAGTACCACGTTGATAGCCATCTCTTCTGGTAATTTGAGCATTGTTAGCGTGTGCAGATCTGGACAATACTTTGCAGATGTCAAATACACAAGATAATGGTTGTTATTTTAAAGATCTTCCTCCTCAGCAAATATGGTTGCTAAGATAACAAGTACAGATCACCAAGGGCTAGAGTACAAAGAGCTTGGGTTTTGAATATATAAACAGTGCAGTACAGAGTCTCCTGACTAGCCTAAGGGCTGCAGGTGACATCAGGTAGGCAGATATCTGACAGGGGTGGTAAATGTGCTGGGTTTTCCTTCCAGTGGATGTTGAGTTGGAGGAAATGCCTCCAGAAAAGCTCCCTGCTGATTTAGGTCACCCTGTCCTGTCTAAAAGGGCAATGTAGAGGCTTTCAGTGGCCATGTTTTGAAACCAAGGGACAACCTGAACGGACCCTTCAGGTTCACTTGCTTTTAGTTTCTTGATTTTTTTCACCATTTTTTTTTTAAAAAAAGCTAAGCAGGAATTTAGAAGCTGAGGGCAGGTCCCCGCACATTTGATTGTCTTTGCCCTTTCTGGTCTATCACCACAAGTGTAAAAAAGTCATATAGCAGTCATTCTGCCCCTCACAGCATGAGGGCAGTTTTGATAAGGGAAGTGGGCTGGATAAAGAGGATAGAGAGCCATCAAGTCTAAGTTGTGGGGCCATCTGGGATTTTATGATTCTATCTCCACAAAAAGGGAACAGAATCTTATAACCAGGGATATTTTCTCAATCCTGCTTGTGTCTACCTAACTGCTTATGCTAACACAACCTGTGGGATTGAGTATGTTTGAAGCTATCACTATCTGGAGTCTTCTCTTGAAATGGCCAGATTTCTGGAAAGTTAACACAAACAGATATTTCTAGGAAATCATGTTCTGACTTATAGGTAAGATTGAGTGCAGAATTTGTAGGGAAGTCTGTTGCCTTCACAGCTACACCCTGCTGGCTCTACCACACTTTCTTCTTCTTTTTTTTTAATCAAATGAGGACTCTTTCTGTTCTCAAGCACTTCCTGCTATTTTCTAGTCACTGGTCACTTTGGGGAGCAGGAGGAGTCCAGTTACTATCTCTGTGTAGAAAATCAGCTGGTCTGGCAAAACTCAGCTACCAGAAATATCAGCCACACATCTGTTGCCCTGAGGGTTCCTAATTACAGATCCAAGCACAGGCTGGGACAAGGTATGGCAGGGCCTGGTTGGTAGCTGGTGCTTCCTCTGTCTTCCACTGTGCTGCAAGCTTGCCCTATACCTGCTCTGTGCCTCAGTTTCCTTATTTGCAAAGTCAGGTAACAGTAGCATTGGGTCCTAAGGTTGTGGGGGAAAACCACAGGAGGTAACTCACATTCAGTGCTTAATATTGTCCCTGGGGCTCCATACCTGTGCTGTTACAGCACATGGAGGGTGGCAATTGACTCTGCCTGAGACAGAGATGCTGAGAAGGTGTGTAAGAAGGACACGTGGCACAGGGCTTAAGTGATGGTGGGGCAATGGCCAGCAGTGGGAAAGCAGCAGTTTCTGCAGACATGTCCCTCAGGACATTGGCCAAGTGTTCCCTCTTAGGAGGGCACAGCACGGGCTATGGGTGGAAATATGAGGGCTGTGTGTCCTCATATGGTCTGTGTGTTGGGGAGTAATTTGAAGCTTAGTGTTTTTACTGCAAACATTTAAATGTGACAATTTTCTTTCTTCAAAAAAAAAAAAAAGATGTGATGAGTTGAAATAAGCATTCAAAGATTACATGGAAAGTGCCAAAGTGCCTTTCTATCTGTCACAAACTGATGCTGGGACTGGCAGTGTTCAGGACTTGAGCACTTAAATCCACTGGAGTTTGTGCATCTTTTGGATGTGACAAACAAATGCTTCCATAACTTTGTCAAAACAAACAACTTGTGCTTATGAATTGCTAAAATAGTAAAACAAACATAACAGGTACTTAGAAACTGCTTTGGCTGAAAAGCACTGACTCCTTCCTTGGCCTACAGTTAACTGAAAGCAGGAGGAAAGCTTAGCATCCCTGCCTCCATTTTACATCTGTCTTTGCACTCAGCTCTTGTCTCCTGCAGTAACTGTGCAGATGCCTAGGAATCCAGGAAGGACAGAACTGATGGGTAAACATCTTGTGACAAGAGTTGAAGCTACCCCCAGGCCACAAATATACTCCCCAGGTAACAAAGACTTTCTTCTCACGACCAGACCCAGCCTGACCAATCCTGAGATAAAGAACAAAGGACCACACCTTTGACCACTGGGCCACATTTGTGACCAGGACTGTTTAATTATATACATTTCTTGCACTCTGCCCCAATTCTTCCTCTATTTAAACCTAAAGCTCATGCCTATACCCTGAAGGTGACTGAAGTGCTGACTTTGCCTCTTTCTGTGGGGCATATCTATGCAGTGTAATAAAATTCTCTGCCTTTTACCCCACTTGTCTCTTTGTTTGATGTATTGGGGTGAGTGCCCGGATCTGACATGTGGAAGCCCTGGAGTTGAACCTCTAGCCTAGAACTCTGGTTATAAAAAGATGCAGGTGAGTTTTCAAGGGTGTTGGAACAGCACCAAAGCCCTTTCAGCCTTAAGTTGGTATCATATCAACCCAGACAGTTGGGGCTGAGAAGGACCTTTGCAGTGGGCCAACTGACACTAGCAGGCACTTAGGCCATGAATGCTCTGCAGAGGGTCACTATGTAGATGGAATATCTTCATAAAGTCCATCCCTCTATTCACAGGAGGAAGGAGGCAAGAGAAGGCAGTTGTTCTGTCCCAGATGGACAAGTTCCCAGAGGTCTTGTCTGGGTGCTTGCACTGATAGCCACTCAGTGGCACTCATGAAGCAGCTCCCTGATCCCTGAGCCTCTGTGACTATTGTTTGGATGTGAATGTGACAGGTAGAGGAAGCCAGCTCACAGATACCAGAATGCTTCGGCCCAATCAAGAGCCACCTTCGCCACAGAGACTCTCCTTCTTCAGCCTTTAGCTCTGACCGGCAGAGATGTATAGAAGCTGTTTCCTCTGCCTCCTGCAGAGAGCAGCTCTGAGCCATCCAGGCTCCTGGGCCCCTGGGGAAGGCTGAAACAGGTCTCCAGCCCATGTCCCAGCCTCCTCCTTAGCTTGCTGCCCCTCCATACCTTTCTTCCCTTACTATCCTCTCCTAGTTCTAGGTGAACCAGAATCCTGCCCAGCAGATTCTAGGAACCCGGCCTCAGTGCTGCCGTTATAAACACAGTGCAGCTGCCTTCCAGGGTGGTGGAGCCCAGAGCACCAGGCCAAGGGCAAATAGGGAAAACACATCACTGGCCATTCATATAAGCTACAGACACCCAGTGAATAAGGATGAATAAGAGCCTAATACTGCACACAATATACTTAAACTAAAAAAAAAATTTCTTATTTATTTAAAATTAAAACTTAGCTGGGCATCCCACATTTTCATGTGATGATTATACCACTGAGTGCCTTTCCAATCTGTTTTGAGAGCTTGAGAAAACATTGCAGGTGCCCAGTGTCACCCTAAATAGCAAATGTAGTAGGAGTAATGACAATCGTGACAGTGTAACCAGGCAGCTCTTTTGGGACCTTGTCCTCGGCAGTTGCTTTCACTGCCCCGTCTCTTTACTGTTTCCCTTCCCTTCCCTAAACCTTTTTCAGTGTTCACTTCTGGCATTCTACATTCTATAGAGAAATCCTACCTAAAAGGCTAAGATTTTCACTGCTAAGTCTTTCTTTAGATTTACAGAACGTGGAAGACTGTTGACCTTTGTGAGACCCCTCCTGAGTCTTCAGTTATACCAGCTGCCACAGGCTTGTAAATGATTGAGAGGTTCTGTCTGTCAGGAAGAAATTCCAGGGACTAAACTAGTTGCAGGAGGTCCAGCTCCATTGCCTGGTTTGGGCCACAGATAAAGAAAGGAGACACAGGGCCTGGATGAAAAAACCCCCTCCACAGGCACATAACCTTCCTGCATGCACTTCTTTCCCTCCCTATAAAAGCGCTTTGCATCTGTGAGCCCCCTAAAGACCCATCCTTGCGGCTGGGCCCCTCTACCATCTCAATATCACTGATCCTTGAATAACCCTTATTCCTTCCTACCAGCTCTCCTCTCCTGAATGTTGGCCTTTGAGCAGCAGGCAGCCTGGACCTCAGTAATAGCAGTAATGGGCGTAGCAGCAGCAGCAGCAGCAGCAGCAGTAGAAGAAGAAGCAGTAATAGCAATAGCAGTAGGAATAAAGTAGCAATGGCAGCATTAGTGACAGCAACAGTGGTATTAATAGCAATAGGACTAGTACTAGTACAGGAGTAATAACAGAAACAGCAGCAGGAGTAACGGCAGTAGTAATGTTGATAGGTGAACATGTGCAGGAAGGATCAAATGACCAGGGCTCCAAGGTTCCACTCTCTAAAGCCTTGGATAGCCTATACCCATAAAACCCCAGATGTCCCACGCTCTGAACCAATGATTAAGATAATGATCCTATATCCTTATGGAGCCTACTCCACATATCAAGGCTGGGCATACATCTTTGAGGGCATAATAACTGCTGCTATCTTCCACTGAAAGCCCTAGATCTCGAAGATGCTCAGGCTCCTGTCCTCACTTTCTCAAAAGCGTAGGGGTGTGACTTTCCACGTACAGCAGCCACTGAGCAGTTGCTAAAGCATTTTAGGGAGGACCACAAAAAGAGGAGCCCAATTTTGTGCCACATAGTAGCCTTGCCCTGTTGGATAATGGATAGCTTCAACACTGGAACTGCCCAGCTCACATCTGGAGACATAGTCCCAATTTGCTAAGTTACTCTTTGCTTCTTCCTTCACTGCTCCTGGAGCATCATTCTAAACTTGCACCCTGTGAGCTAAGGAACATCTGCAACACCTCAACCACACACAGCAATATCAACTTCCTTCTTTTTTTTTTTTTTTTTGGAGGAACTGGAGATTGAACTCAGGGCCTCACTTTTGCTAGGCCTACCCCCTCTTGTCCTTGTAATTTTTAGTTTGTTTTTCAGGTTAGGTCTAATGCTTTTGCCTGGGTCAGCCTAAGACCACAATCTTCCTCCCTCTGCCTCCTAGTTGGGATACAGGTGTGTGCTGCCACACTGGCTTCAGTAGCAGTAATAAAGGTGGCCATGGTACGTAATAATGGCAACAGCAGCAGTAGCACAATAGTAATAATAGCATCAGTCACAGGTGTGAAAGTAGTAACAGTGGAAATTAACGCACTCCATGAGTATTGTATACCAGGCACCATTCTCACGCATTACATTATTGAATCCTCCAGTACCCCCTCCAAGGCCAGGTCTTCTGATTTATTTTGCAGATGAGAAACTGAGGCACTAAGCCAGAAATGACTTTTCTAAGGCCACATAGCTGATAAATAGTGGGGTGAACTTCAAACTCTGACAATGCAGGGTCATGCTTCCAATCACCACAGTAGTTAGACTATGTAGCAGCCTCTTAGGAATCTCAGATTGCATGATGTTCCAGAAAGATGGAATAATTTCCTGACCAAGGCTAGGAAATTTTTGGAGCTTCTCCCTATGTGGCTTGTCCTGTTCCACCATACTTCAGACAGGCTCTCCTCCTGCCGACTTCCTGGTGAATTTACCATCTAACCCCATCTGAACTTGTTAGAACCCTGTATAGCTAGTGCCTGTGTTGTTCTTGTCTAGCCTACTCGTGGGGCTCTGAGTGGAAGAAAGCAGGTCTCTCTCCCCAAGGAAATGTAGGAGTCTCTAGTATGCAGCTTTATCAGCGAATCACTGGTTAAGGGGTTTGTATCCTTCCTGCAAGCACCAAGGAATGTCCTCTATGCCCACTTTCTGATAATTTTAGGAGGGCACTGGACACTGGCCCAACTAACTCTATTTCATACCTCTCTGCTGCTTTGACCTTTGTGTGTGTGTCTGTATGTGCACTTTTCCCCACCACAGTCACCTGAGGACTCCAGGAAGGACAGAATCAATGAGTAAACATCTTGTGACAAAAGGAGACACTGCCCCTCAGACAAACAATGCCTTCATCTTATCGCGACCCACTCCACCTAAACATCCTGGGATAATGATCAACCAGAGCACATTTTTGACCAGAGCTGCCTAATAACATGTACCTCTTGGTTCCAACTCTTCCCCAACTTAGAACTAAAATTTATGTCAGAATCCTGAAGACGACATTGGTGGTCACTGAGTCACTTTGTCTTCCCGATGTTAGCTAAATTCTATTAAACTTTCTTTCACCAGGGCTGCAGGGCTGGTCTCTGTAATTGGCACATGGGGACAAGTGACCCAGCCTAGTCTGGTTAGGAACTCCCAGAGCCCGAGCTTTTTGTCCTGAAACTCCAGTTTCCTTCAGCCCTGCAATGACTAGTTTTGCTGTCTAACTGGAGCTGAGGAAGGAGCCTCAGCTTGGTGGTCCCAGGGGCCACTGATGTCCCCTCCCTAGTCCTCATCTCTAAGCATGTCCTTTTCTCTTGCAGCTCTCAACAACATAGAACAAGGTATGGTGCTGACTGTGTGGAAACTAGCACTGAGCAGAGTGATGGTGCCAACTAGGGATGGTTGACAGTCTAAAGAACTTAGACTCAGAGACTGGCTGATCTACATCTAGGTTTGATTCTTGGCTGGAGCATTTGCCAGTTGTTGTCTTGACCTGAAAGCTGTGATTTGCCTTCTCTCAGCCTATAAGCTTATAATGGGGATGGTCATTGCCCTGGTCAGGCATCAGGAGGCTGAGGGGCATATTGAAAGCTCTCCGCTCCATCCAGCCAAAGACTGGCTCTGGTCTGTGCCATGTTAGGATCTAAAAACTCTGATAGATGGCTTGTCTCTTTCCTGGCTTGAGCTGACAGGAAATGAGCATCCTTTTTTTCTTTTGTCAGTACTTGTGTTTGAACTCAGGACCTCATGTTTTCTAGTCAAGTGCTCTACCACTTGAGCCACTCCATCAGCCTTTTTAAATGTTGAATATTTTTGAGATGAGGCTCGCAAACGATTTCCCCAGGGTGGGCTTTGAACCACATCCTTCTGATCTCTGCCTCATGAGTAGCTAGGATTACAGGCGTGAGCCACCAGCACCTGGTGGAAGTGAGCATCCTGAAAGTGAGACTCCAAAATTGAGATCCTTCTTCTGTGTCTAAACTCTGTCTTCCTCCCTGGCTGACCCCTCTGGTGTGAAGGGAGTTCACACTTCCCAGCTGGGATCAAAGGAGTTGGCTTCAGATTTGCTCTTTCCTGAGGAAGTTTTCAGTTTGAGCCCACCTCATTTTCATTCGAAAACAAACAAGCAAACATTATCCCTCTTCTTAGATTGTAATAGAATCCACCCATACTCTGCTCACAATGTCAGAATAGGAAATTACTCAATGTATGAAGAATTAGGCAAATAAGAACAGAAAACAATTTGGAGCCAAGCCAGATATTGGAGTTAGCACACAAGGATTTTAAAGTATTATTGTAACTCTCAGACTTCATGGGGTAAAGAGAAATATGCTCAGGATAAATGAAAATGCAAAAGTCTCAGTACAGAAGTGGAGACAATAAAAATTAGACATTTTAGAAATGAAATCACACAATTTTGGACTAATGAACATAGCATAATGGTGGGCACTTAAAAATAGATATAGCTTAAAGCAACATAGAACACAAGGTATATTCAATTTTTTCAGAACTGAACTACAGCAGAAAGTTGTATACCTTCAGACACAAAGAAAAGTTATTCAGACATCGTTGATTATGAGGATGTCTTTTTGGAAGATTGAATTCTTCCTCAATAATTATTATTATTTGGAGCACTGGCATTTGAACTCAGAGCTTTGCACTTGCTAGGTGGGTACTCTACAGCTTGAGCCACACCTCTAACCTTTATAGCTCTGGTTGTTGGAGACAGGATCTCGCTTTTTTGTCCAGGCTGGCCTGGACCTCTATCCTTCTCTTTCAGGCTTCCTGCCATCACTGGTATGACCAGCACATACCATTCATACCCAGCTTTATTGCTTGAGATAGGGTCTCACAGACTTTTTGCCCAGGCTGGGCTTGAATCGTGATCCTCCTGATCTCAGCCTCCCAAGTAACTAGGATTACAGGCATAAGCCACCAGTGCCCAGCTTTCTTCCTGTATTATTTTTTGAAAGAACACTGTTTCAGCAACTAGATCATACTAAGTCATACTGCAAGCCTGCTACCTGGCTGAATGGAGGGTTTTGGTGGGGATGGGCAGGTGGATTCAGTTAGAAGGACTTAGAATTACATGGCAGCATGGTAGAGGAAAAGCTCTTGTGAGAACTGCTGACTAAAATCCCAGCAGTGTATTTTCCTATAAAGTAGATATTTTAAAAGTTGGACTTATAGATTTCTTACAAGGATTGTAAAAATTATGTGAACATCCATTCTAGGTATAGCCTGGCATGTAATGTCATTCTATTCCTGGCTGTGAAATTGAACAACGAGTGCCTCAGTTCCTTGGGTATGGTGCAGAGGTTCCTGGGAGCCTCAGCTAGGTCTTCACAGGGACTCAGAAGTGCCACTGTGGAACCAATTATAGCCTGTCTTTGCAGAACCTGCTTTGCTTGGGCACTAGGATGAGCCCAGAGCCCAGGCCAGGGTCCTGTTCAGAGCAGCCTCAGTGTGATGGCTGTATATCTGAGGCCTGTGAGAGGGAGCCTCAGGACAAATTCTACAGGAGCCATTTTTAGGATGGACTGTCAGAGAAGGGGATAGGGCAGCCATCCCCAGGTCTGGGTGATGAAGTGTGCCCCACTGAATTTCAAGTGCAGTCAAAAAGGCCTCCAGCCCAGTCCTCTCCAGGATCTGCAAGCCTGGCAGCATCTCCTATGCTCAAGTAGGCCAGGCCCCTCCCTGGCATAGCAAAGTGCTGCCCCCTTGTGGCTCATGGGGGCAAGGATGTGAATGTTCTCCAGGACCTGGTGAGAGAGAGCCAGCCCTGGAAGCTGATTTACTGACAGATGCAGACCAAGCATACTTTTAAATGAATTTTGCTAAGACTTAAGAATCATAACTGAAGATTAGAAACAAAGAAATCGGGTGGAAAATACTTCGGTATCATCTTCTTTTAAAACACATTGGAAGCTAGGCATGGTGATGCACGTCTGTAATCCCAGCACTTGGAAGTTAAGGCAAGAGGGTTACAAGTTTGAGGCCAGCCTGGGCTACATAGTGAGACACTATCTCAAAAAACAAAACAAACAATAGCAGCAACAACAAAAACAGATTGTAAAATGCTTCCTTTAAGCTCAGAACTCTCAGGGCTCCCCAAAGCTCTGAGACTATCATCCTAATTACTCACCTTGATTTGAACAACCTAACTAAACTCTCTGGCCCCTTGAATCCTTGATATCCTTATTTCAGGCTCATTGAAAAATTGAAGTGTCTTTTAACCAATCCAGTATTTTCCTACTTCAGGTCCTTCACACATGTGGCATCCTATACCTGACACTTTCTTGAGTTCACATCCAGGTGTTACTCCCAATGCCCAATTTTCACCTTACAATTTCTACTGATTACAAGCATGTGTGTAAGTGAAAGCCTTGACCATCTCCAAGACTAGGCTGGGCCCATCTTCTGATAATTTCATTAGATGACTCAACACTGCATAACTAGCTGTGCAATTATGTGTTTACTGACCTTCCTGGCTCTGTGACAGCAGAAATCTCATCTGCTGTTCATTGCTCTGTCCCTGGGGATGAGCACAGAGTGGACAGTCAACTATGTACTCAAGGAGGGAACAACCACACAATTTTAATGCCTCGTTATTTTCTTAATTTCTCCTTCCTTCTCCAGAGTCATTTCTAGGAAACGGTAAATGATCCTAGAGATGTATTATGATGACCAAATGAATCTTGTTTGGCTCAATCATTTTGCAATTCTGAACAAGATGATATGTTTACTAAATAAGTTTATTTGCAGTTTTCTTACTTGCGTCACATTTGTGCCCATGGTTTGGAACTTTCAATTAATTATAGCTGTACCACTTCAAGAGCAGCATTGCTATGTCCAAGAGGGAGTGGCCTAGGCATTGGCACAGCTGTGCCTTGTGGCCTTGGAGGGCTCGGCCTCCTTGTACATTGGGTCAGCTTTTAGATGAAGGAGGACCACAGAGGCTCCTGGTGATTATCAGGTGAGCTTTTAGATGAAGGAGGACCACAGAGGCTCCTGGTGATTATCAGGTGGGTGCATGTTGGAAACCAAGTGAATTTACAAGTACGCAATGGAAAGGACAAATTCTGCCATGTTTAATCATTTTTAGATTGTGTTTACCAATAAACAGAATTTTTCCCAACTCTAAATATTCAGTGCTAGACACGGATGGGCTGTTTGAGTGCCCCTTGGTCCTTTTATATCACCCCATTTTTTTCTTCCCAAACATGACTTTAATTTACTTTCCTTTAACAAAAGCCCTGATTTTTCCATGGGAATCATCTCTCCTCTTTCTGGAAGTCAGGGATGTGTGATCTCACACCTTCTCTCTAATATCTTTTCCAGATTCAGAAAGATAAATCCTGCATGTGTTTTCTCATATGTGGAATCTAGTTTAAAAAAAAAAACATGAAAATAAAAGGGGAGGATATTGAGAGAGACCAGCAGGAGGAGAGCAGGGAACAAGAGAGGATGATGTGGGTCAATATGATCGAATTGCATATTGTGCAAGTATGAAGCTGTCATAATGAAAGCAGCTATCTTGTACAATTAGTTAAAAAGAAAGAAAAATAAGCAAGGACCAAGAAGAAATAAACACTGGAAGTCTACCATCTAGAGAGATAATAGGGCTTGTAGCCTTTATTTCTTCATACATATCAACATGTATTTATTGATTTGCTCATTTATTTATTTTCTTAGAGTAGTTCAGACTTACAGAAAGATGGGCTAGAACTGTGGCTCAAGTGGGAGAGGATCTGCCCAGCAAGCATAAGGCCCAGAGTTCAAGACCTACTACTGCCCTCTAAAATAGGACTTAGAGGAAAATGATGAGAAGGTACAGTGTCCATCCCCTTCCATTTCCCAGTCCCCCTGTTTTTTCCCTTGCTATCTTGCATTGGTGAGTACATTTGTTGCAATAGATGTACTTACATTCACACATCACTATGCCCAAAGTTCACCATTTACATTAGGGTTCTTTTTTTTTTTTTTCAGTACTGTGTTTTGAACTCAGGGATTCCCGTTTACTAGGCAGGTGCTTTACCACTGGAGACATGTCCCAGCCCTTTTTGTTTTATTTTTTGACTAGGGTCTTGTGTTTTTGCCTGAAACAGGCCTGCACCAAGATCCTCCTATTTACGTCTCTCATAGCTGAGAAGACAGATGTGTACTACCGTCCCTGGCTTGTTGGATGAGATCGGATCTTGCTAACTCTTTCCCTGGGTTGACTCCAACCCATGGTCTTCCCAATATCTGTCTCATGAATAGCTGGAATTATAGGTGTGGGCCATCTCTCCCAGGCTAGGGTTCACTCTTGATGTCATGTATTCTGGGGGTTTTGCAAATGTGTAATAAGATGTGTCCATCATTATAGTATCATCAAGAGTAATTTAATTGCCCTAAAAATCCCCTGTGATCTTCCTGTTCATCACTTCCTCCCCCTGAATCCTGGCAATCTCTGATCTTTTTAATGTATCTATTTTGCCTTTTCTAGAATGTCGTAGTATGAAATTTTTTTCAGATTGGCTTCTTTCACTTAGCATTCAAGATTCCTCCATGGCTTTTTGTGACTTAATAGCTCATTTAAAAAATGTTAAATAGTATTCCATTGCTTGAATATGTCATAATTTGTTTATTTAGTTACCTGTTGCAGGACATCTTGGTTGCTTTCAGTTTATCATTTTTTTTGTGGTATTGGAACTTGAACTCAGGGCCTCACATGTGTTAGACAGGCACTCTACCACTTGAGCCGCTCCACCAGCCCTCAGTTTTTTTTCTTTATGAATCATAGTTTTGGTGTTCACTAAAAATATCATCTCCAAATCCTCAATGTCACCTAGGTTTTCTCCTATGCTGTGTCCTAGAATGAGTTTATAGTTTTGCATTTTACATTTAAGTCTATGACCTATGTTGAGTTAATTTTTGTGACTAGTATGTGTCTAGTTCAGTGTTTTGTTCTGGTTTTTGCCTGTGGATGTCCAGTGCCACTTGTTTAAAAACATTATCCTCCCTCCATGAATTGTAATTGCTCCTTTGTAAAAAGATCACTTAGCTGTATTTGTACACGTATATTCCTGGGCTCTCCACACAGATCCATTGATTGGTTTGTTCATTATTTCTTAAATACCACAGTCTCTTGATTACTGTAACTGTGGAGTAAGTGTTGGAGAGGATTGGGTCAGTCCTCTCATCCTGATCATCTCAGGCTCTCTCATGTGACTTTTGTCTTTCTCTTCCTCCAAATCATGTGCTCCTGCAGCATCCAGAGAGATACTAATTGAGCCGTTCACTGTGATCCCGCCTTGAAGAGGGAAATGGCAGCTGTCCTCAGGCTCTTCCATGTTCACACAGTCACATAGTATGTCAGCCTGTTGGAATGGGTTTTATGGTGTCCGCTCTTGACACTGATTAAGTACCTCTGAATGGAGATGCTAAAAGACAAATTCACCATGAATCTCATACCGAGGACCCAGCCTGTGCACTGATCAGTGGCAGCCCTGGGGCTTGCACGATCTGCTTTGTTCCCACTCTCAGCATCATTATGTGTGGTGTGTTGCCCAGTGCCAGCTAAAGCAAAATACTTCCTTAAGTTTGACATCAAAATTGCATGGTTATGAAGAATGCTAACATTTTTCTACCAATTCTTTTCTTGTCTTTGTGTGTGTGTGTGTGTGTGTGTGTGTGTGGTACAGAGAGGACTGAAACCAGCATTTTGTGAGTAAAATACCCCTACCTTTATGTTATTTTTAAAATTTTTCCTAGGCTGGGCTCAAACTTGTAGTCCTCCAACCTCAGCCTCTTGAGTCTCCGGGATTATAGGTATGTGCCACTATGCCCAACACATGACATTTTAAAAGATCCTAAACAACAATGCTACTTACTCAAGTTAATTCATAGCTGCAATTTGATAGCAGCTATGGGGAAAAAAGGTTTTGACAGCTATTTCAGTTAGCCATTGTGCATAATAAACCATGTCGAAATTTTTGTGGCTTAAGTCAGTAATTTTTTTAAAGTCAGGGCCTTGCTATGTAGCGAAGATTGGCCTTGAACTCCTACTTCTGCCTCTCAAGTGCCGGGATTGTAAGCATACACCACCGTGACTACCTAGTATGTTACTTTTCCTGCTTCTGTGGGTTGACTTAGTTCAGCTGGGTGGTTCTCTTTCTCCTTATGGCATTGCTGAAGTCACTCACTTTGCTCTACTGTGTACAGGACTAGGCTGGACAACCTCAATGGCTTCATTCACAAGTCTCACATCTTCATGCTGCTTCATGTGGCTTCTCCATGCAGCTAAGCTGAACTTCTTCACAAGATGATGATCTTAAACTGGCACATTTTCTTCCATGATGGCTGACTTCAAAAGAGAAGGTGGAAGCTAGTGAAACCCCTCAAATCTACTCCCTGGATTGGTGCAGAGTTGTTCTGGAACATTGTGACCATTGTGTGGTCAGAATAGTCAATGGCCAGACCAGATTCAGGAAGAGGAACATAGATGCCATGTCTTCATGTGTAAAGCAGCATGAGCTGATCTGGATCCCTCCAGATAGCTGGCACCCTTTTCCTCTAGTACTGCTTAGAAGAGTCAGATCCTGGGCTGCCCCTGGTTAGCTATGGGCATGCTGCCTCACCTCTCCATGCTACAGTTTTCTTATTAATCAGAGAGAATCCTGTGACCATTTGCTGGAAGAAATAGATAGGACAATACAGATGATATACATATAGCAGGCACTCTGTGAGTTACATTATAGAAAAGTCACCTGAGTTCCTAGCAACAGATGGAGTCAGTGTCCAGCCCACATCTCTCAGTGTGTGCAGATGGAGCGTCCTGTGTAGCGTAGGCCAGAACTCAGGGCATCCAATGGAGGTGGAAGACATGGGCCCTTTGTCCTCACTCCTCCTTGGACAAATCAGAGGTTTGTCACTTAGACAGGCTCAGACCACTGGAGGGACTGATACCTATGGCTTTCTGGAACCCTCCTCACTAACTCCTGGAACTTTTATCTTTTACCAGACTCACTTCCCCAGCCCCTCTATGTGCTTCAGATCACCTCCCAGTTGGGCATACAATCTTGTCTTAGGGGCTGCTTTGGTGGGAGAGGTGACTAAAACTAAGACACAAACCATTAAACTTTTCTACATGTGGTACATTGTAAAAGAACAACGTGCCTGAGGTACTTGTGTACTTCTTAGGGTCAAGTTTCAGATGGAAACCTGTTGGTGTCAATAGATAGAATAGTAATACTCCATTTTCATTTCTAGGCTAAAGCTGTCATTTCAGGTCTGTGTCTGAAATGAAGACTGAGCTTTCTAACAACCAGCAACACTCTGGTTACTATTTAGTCCTCATCTTAGCCTGACAGTGGGGCAAGGGTTAGAGTACAGTGTGTCTGTGTGTGGGAGAGTGTGCCTTTGTTATGTGAGTGCTGTGGAGTGTTATTCTAAGGGCCTGAACACATCTCCTCATAGCAGGGAATTATTTTTGTTTAGAAATATTTCCCTATGATGGGTTTTTGGGGCCAGAAAGGGAGGGCATGGTCTCATAGGGCCACAGCTGTCCATGGGCAGCCCAGTAAGCATTGCGGTAGAAGTGAAAAGAAGCTGCAAGTAAGTAAAAGTGGAAGAGAAGCTGCAAAAGAAGTAAGAGGGAAGAGGGACTGGGAGAGAAGGACAGAAGGCTCAAGCAATGCATCTAGAACAATTGTGCTGGAAGACTTTGTAGGGTAGGCAGGCTACCTTCATGAAAATCCTCTTACCCCTACTCACAAGTAACATGAATGTGCGTGTGTGCCCACATATGTTGTGTGTGTTGCTTAAATGAAACATGGGTTTGAGTTTTGCTGAGGATTGCAGTTTGGAACAGAATCACATGAGAAGTGAGGACTGGAGTTTCTCACGCTCTCCCTGTCCTGCATGGCCCTGCCAAGGCCCCACAGCCCCTTCTTCAGACCAGACTTAAGATGGGCTGGCAGGCTATCTTCAGGAGTGGAGGGAGGGCTGGGACAGTGGCATAAGACACACAGCTTCTGCATGGTCCCCAACTGCACACCGAAGAGCATTCAGTTGGACCTGGCCTTTGTCAGTTTCCTGGGGACCCAGCCAGATGCCATAAGTGGGTGGAGAATTGGAGGAGAGTAGACTTAAAAGATAAGACACCCAATCAACTAAAAAAAAAATATTGACTATGTGTCAAACACTTTCTAAACTCTATGGGTTATAGAACCAGTGTTTCTAGGACAGTTCTTCAAGATAATGCAATATCAACAATATTTGATCTTACTGGTCATCCGAACAATTCATACAGTAGACAGAAAATGAATAAAAGGATTGAGTGAAGATGAAATCAGGGCACTGAAACAGAATAAGTTCAAGGAATCTTCTAAACAGGAAGAAAATAACAGTTATGCTCAGGCAGAAAAAGTGGGCAGCCAGCAGGAAGAAGACGTTTTACTTAAAGGTAAAATGAAGAGAAAGAAAACAGTACCTAAAGTCTTTTTGTGAAATTTCAATTTTTTTAAAAATTTTTAAATTTTTGTGTCTTTTGGCAGCACTAGGGTTTGAACTCAAGGCTTCACACTTGTTAAGCAGGCACTCTTACTGCTTGATCCACTCCACCAGCCCCTGAAATTTTGATTCTGATGGGAGAACAAAACATATCTCTGGACGGGCACAGAGTGATGAAATGCAGAAGGTCTCTTTCTCCTGATAGCTTTCAGGCACTGCTGGAGTATCATAAATTCTGGCGAGGAGGTCCTGAGAAAGTGCTTTGAGACCATGACAGTTAACATTTTGTTCTGTTAAAAAACACAGCAGTAACAGATATCAGAGAACTGCATTCAGAGGAAAGTCTTGGGGAAGCGAGACTCTCACTTCTTGTTCTTTATCACTGATGCAAGGTGGACAGAGCTGGGAAAGCACACTGTGGGTGTTGGTGAGGTTTGCTGATGAATCTCATAACCTAGGAGAACTCGTGAGCTTCCTGTCTTATGGAGTTAATGCAGAAATTGGCCAGACTATCATGTTGTCCAGTGGATTTCTTCCAACATGAAAGGTATTGCTTGTATATTTTTTGAGAGAGATTGCCAAGGTATCTTCAACACTCTACTCTTTTTGTGCCTTAAGCATGTTTGGCAAAATCTGTCCCTGTAGGTGTGGGTGTCATTGCATTAGGAACAATTGAGGGAGGTTGTTCTTTGCAATGATCATCACAATTGCTTTTAGAAGTTGGCCATGTTTTTTTTCTAAAATAGTGAAGAACTGGAGGAAATTTGTCCTTCTCAGTGGACAGGTGGGATGGGTTTGAAATTTTAGTGGACTGCCTGCGAGCATTTGTTTTCTGTCTAGATAGTATAAATAGTGACACAAATATCAGGTGGCATAACTGTACAACTGGCTGAGCATTTGTACTCTTAGTGTAGTGACAGATTTTGATTTCATTGTTACCATTGTTGCTCTTTAAAAGTCATGTCATTGATAAGGGCCTTTGGAAAAAAATCTCAGGGACAAACTTTTGATGTCTTCTTTGCAACAGTAGTTTCACTGTGGTGCTGCACTCACTCAATGAAGTAATGGAAAATATTGACGTTTATCATGAGTTTTGGTTTGAGGAAGTCACGAATTTGGCAACCAAACTTGATATTCAAATGAAACTGCCTGGGAAATTCTGTAGGGCTCAGCAAAGTAACCTGGAATTTCGACTAACTTCCAAGTGTTCTAACAGTGGAACACATTGTTCAGGCACTTAAAGATAGATTCTCAGAAGAGCACTTGAGAGCTCATAAATGCTGTCTCTGGCACCCTCAGTCAAGGGACAGCTGAAACTCAACATGTTGGAGGAGCACCATGCTGACATGTACAGAAGTGACTGGCCCAATCCTGATGCACTCTCAGGTGAGCTTCATTGTTGGAGAATCAAGTGGAAACATGAAGGGAAAGATATAGAGCCTTTATCCACCATTTATGAAGCCCTCCACCTGCCAGATATCAAATTTTCTCCTAATGTGCAAGCTTTGATGAAGTCCTGTGTATTCCTCCTGTGAAGACCGAGAATGAGTACTACAAAAATGGATGAAAGCTTCTCAATGTATACTTGAGAAACACTTTGACAGACCAAAGGCCAAGTAATTTGACTTTGCTTACATGCATTTTTATTTAAAATATCTGGACTAATGGCAGACACATATATCAAACTCTATGCAATTAAGTCAGAACTTTCTGTGGATAATTCAGAAACTGTTAAAAATACCCAGAGTCTTTAAAGATGGGTTTTCTCTTGTATATGGTATTTGGAAGAAAATCTTATATTTGATATTTTCTTCCAATATCAAATATAAGAGAGTATATAGTACAGTAGGCCACTTAATCACTGGATGTCTTTGAATACATTAGTCAATGTAAGCAGTCGATGTAAATGGCCCCTGTTTGAACCCTCATACTTTCAAGACCCATGGTTCTTTCAGAAGATGGCACTGGATGTGCCATGCTTTACCTCTTCATGATCTCTGATAGTGGCACTCTGGAGTTGTTTTAGGTAAGTCATTTTTCAATATAACATTTATTACCCCACTGTGGATCTAGTTGTTAGGTAATGAATTATCAGTGTTTTGAAGAAATGAATTTTGAGGAGGTATGGAAGAAAGGAATACATCATATAAATTGTTACAGTGATGAAAGCCATTGACTTTTGGCTAGTAGGAGTTTTAAACATGTAGTTAAAAATCTGTAATGAGAAGCCTAGGCTGGTAGATCATGAATTGGAGGCCAGCCTGGGCTCCATAGTGAGTTACAGACTATCCAGGGGTATAAAACCCTATCTCAAAATACCAAGTGCTTGAGATGTAGCTCAGTGATAGAGCCCTTGCCTACCATGTGCAAGGCCTTGGTAGGCAAGGCCCCAGTACCACCAAAAAAAAAATTGTAAAGGACACTTAAAGAGCTCACTATACTTTGTCTTTATCAAATGAACTTAAACGAACAAGTTACAGTTACAGTTTGAGTGAAAGAGCCTGTCACTCTTGCTCCATACCTGGTTGTCATTTTACATTCCTTTGTGGAGTCTACAATTCCACAGGGTGTTCAGCAGGTCAGTGTTGAATACTTCTATTTCACAGTTAAAACCGAATCAAAGGCCATCCATATAGGTAACTGACTTGCTTGTTTTCTTCTGTCTTTTTCCATGACTGAACCATCTGGATTTATAAGTGAAACCTACAAAATAAATACTTTGTGACTTATCTAAAAAGAATGTAGAAAGTATTGCTGTTATTTTGGGTGAAGAAAATTGATTTTGAATATTTATTTCAAAATAAGTAAAATACGAATTTTGTTTTGTAAAAAAAAAAAAAAATTGTGAGACAATCACCCCAAGCAGATATGATCAGGGGGACATGGATTCCTAGAATTTTGTAGAGGTCAGGAGAAGGACACAGACTTCCTATAAATCAGAAAAGACAAGAACTCTATCTGGATGTCACAAGACAGCAAACTGACAGAAGGGCCAGGGTCTCTCTGGATGCTTGAATGCACAGAGTGGTGATACTTTGCTGGAGAATATGTGGCAGGTTTAAAAGAGGGTAAACCGTGTCCCATCCTCAAGGAGCATGGATTGCACAGGACTAAGCAGATGCTTATCAGTGACTAAAGCCATCCCCATCACTACTAGAACTGAGCACCTTCCCTAACAGTCATCTAAATCCACACCAGCAGCCATCATCTCCCTCCTGGCTGCTGTCAACCTTTTCCTTGGACCAAAGCAGGAATTGGGAAGGGCTCCAGGAAAGAGTTGTCATACATTTATTTCTTAAAATGTTTATCTTGTGGGAATAAAGTGGCAGGATGAGATAAAACTTTGTTTACATGATGTGAGTAGGACAGGCAGGCAGCTGGCTCGGGTGGAGGCATTTGCCAGCCTCGATTATTCTCAGAGCACTACAGCCCTGGCTTGAGAAATGTATCTTAATGTGAGCTTCAGCATTTTCAAATGGGAAGATTCTTCTGAATCAATCCAGATGTGTGCTAGGTCAGCCTTCAAGGAGTTTCTCATAAACTGGTCATAGTTTATGAACGAAGTAGACAAGAAAGATATAGATTTAACACTCTGTGGGCTTTAGATGAACACATTTAGTTCTCAAGGAGAGAATGTTGGCATGAAGATCTGTGAGCTAAAGACTGAAGAAAAAGTCTGTATTGAGAACATCAGGTAAGATGTTTCTTTGTGTTTTCTGTCTGTCCCAGAATCCCCCGAAAGCCTTCAATTTTGGCCTGTCTACTTGGATGTGTTCCAGGACAAATGTGTGTCAATATGGAAGAATAGGACAGCATTGCATTGGAAGAAAAGACCCTAGGACATGATATTTACTAGAAGGTGGTGGGAGGCTCTTAGCTTTCTGCTTCCACACTCACTTCTATTTGCAATCTCAAAAACCATTTCAAGCACATTCCCTGTTAATCTCACTGCTGCCTTGTGAGGGATTAGCAGAACCTATCAGAACCCTTTGTAGAGATGAGCTTGCAGTTTAGAGTAGTTAAATGCTTGATGGGGGAATTATACAGCCACATCATAGCAAAGCTGGGTCTTGAAGGACTGTCTACAATGGCTAGGCTCTTCCAATTTTATCAAAATTTTTGTTTGACAAGAAATTATTTGGCAATTACTTGTAAATGAAACATACTTTTTGGCAGCAATACATCTCTCAGGATACATTATTTGCTTTACCACTACGTGCCTTGTTATAAATGGGGAATGGCCAGGCAGGGATAGCTGGTGGTGGCCTATGCTCTGTGTTCTCAGCAGCTGGCCTGTTCCACACATTCTGTATGCTAGATCTGAAGTCTGGGGGATGGGGCTGAGGATGGCTCTCCAGTTAAATTTCTTTTAGGGAAAGTGAAAAATGGCAACAATCAATCCCATTTACCTGGAAGGCAGAAGCAATGAAGTTCTTTGTCTCTGACCACCTTCCTCTCACCCAGCTCCACCAGAGTCCTGCATAGGGCCTTCCGTCATTGCTGGAGCTCATTGCAAAGTTTCTATTTTCTTTAGTGAGGGATGCAGTTAATATCTAATCTCAGCTTTTCTCAGCCAGTCTGCTTTTTGTCACATTATTTCTGTAAAGATGAAATGACAATGAGAAGCCTTCATCTTATCAGCAACTGTCATCTTTGAGTAGTTTAACCAGTGCCTTTGCTGTTAGGGACTGCCCAGGGTCATGGGTGGGGCCTCCTCATCCCTGCACATCATTCCGTGTGACCTTGTCTGCCTTCTTCCTCAGAGGCAGTGAGAAGTCTCACTATCTACAGTTGTTCATTGCTGAGAAACACAGGTTTCCCCTAATAAAAGGCACTTCACTAACCACTTGGGAAACTGGATTCGTCTGCAAGGCCACTGATTTTCTCAGAAGGATTGATGAAGTCCCAGCAATGCAGGACATGGGCAAGGAGCCAGAGAGCACATGCTCTTCTGTCTTGCTACATTGGCTGTATCCATCCTGCCCTCAGTGTCTGCCCCGTAAGGAAATACAGGGAGGGGAAGGCAGGTACCCTTCCCTTCAGATGCTCATGGACCTTTATTTTTCTTTCCTTTCCTGACTATGCCTGGGAACTGCATTTGTCTTAAACACAAAGCAAAACCAAACCCAAAGCAATGGCCAGTATGGATGAGCAACCTGGATCACAGCAGAAACCAGGGCTGAGCAGAGCAGGATAGAGATTTGCTCCATTCCTCTTTCTTGTGAAAACACTCAGAGGGGCCAAAGAGGGAATGCTTTCCAAATCCAGTCCCCAGTGCTTCTTAGTGAGAGTGAGCATCACCAAGACGATATCAGAAGATATTAGACTACTCTCACTCAATGGATAGTTTTGAGAGGCTGGCAGGATTTGTAACCCATGTACTCAGCTATGCAAGAACAAAATTTCTATTTTTTTCAAATTAACATCATTCTGACCCAGAAACCACTGCTCCTAGCTAGTATCCTGGGAATTGCCACCTCAGCTTCATTGGAGGTGCCTCTGACCTCCTCCAGTGGTTCAGCTTTCTGGGCTCCTCACATTCAACCCCTAGAGTTTGTGACCTTCTGGGGTGTCACACAACTGAGCCCATTGGCAGCCTTCACTGTGAGGCCCATGGTTCCCTCACCCTCCAAGCTGATCCCCCCAGAGCACACTCCTCACTCTGGTCTCTCTCCCAGACAACACCAGGTGTCATTTCTAAGTAGCTTCAGCTTTTGAAAACATAATTAGGCAACTCAACTGTCTTGCAGACAAATGCTTCTTCCCCTCTGCCTCCCCAGGTGTGAGGAAGCTTGGAGCTTGTCAATCAGCCTAAGTGGGGCGAGCAAATGGGAAAATGTCAGTGGAAAATATAAAAATTGCCAGGTGTGGTATTGCACACTTGTATTCCCAGGTACTCTGGGGACAGAGGTAGGAGGATGGCAGTCTGCAGGCAGTCTGGGCAAAGCGTGAGACCCTATCTGAAGAAAAAAAATAAAAGCAAAAGGGTTGGGGAAGTGACTCAAGTGGTAGAATACTTGCATAGCAAATCCTGAGTTCAATCCCCAGTACTGCAAATGAAAGAGAGATAAAAAATATAGAAACCAAATGATAATACATGGAGCGAGAATGGCCAGATTCTGTGTGTAGTCTTTCAAAGTCATTCTGCTTAGCATGTCTAGCAGTGAAACACTTTCTATCTCCAAAACATAGTTCTTATATTAAGGCATTGTCTGTTGTTACCACTTCAACCAGGATCCATTACCAATGATGAGAAAGTCTCCATCATGGGGCAAAGCATGCAAAGACAAGGAATTCCAAGCTGGGCCTGTGTGGTGGGGCCTTGTCTAGGACAGTGTTACTAGCTGGGGTCAGGTGGTACCCACAGATGGCACCTTGAGGTTTCAGGCTCTTGGTTTCATTTTTAAAATATTTATTTATTTATTTTGTACTGCTGGAGATCAAACCCAGGGCCTTGTGCAGAAGAGGCAAACATACTACCACCAAGCCATACCTCTGCCCATCAGGATCCTGATTTGAAGGAGGATACATCCTGGGGCCCAGGGTGTCAGGTGACATCTGGAGGGAGAGGGAGGTGTTGCGGTTCACAAAACTGGGCAGTCTTCACTGTTGCCTGAGCAGTTCAGACCCAGGGCTGGGATGGTTATTCATGACTGTTCTCTTCAGGGGATTTTTCTTATGTTCCGCTGTTCCTTTCCTGTCCTTTTCTTCACAGGCCAGGAAGGGAGGTCTTAATGTCACAGCAGGACCTAAGATCTCTAGGTTACTTGCATTTCCCCCCTTAGTGCAAGTCCTTAGATTGCTTTGTGCTTTCTTAGTTTAGATGTGGAATGTATAGCCCAAAACCCATGAGTTGAAGGTTGCACACAGCTTGTAGTGCTATTAGGAGGGAGTGGAACCTTTAGGAGGCAGGGCCTAAGGGGAGGAAGTTATTCCACTGGGGGTGTGTCCCTGTGGGGGATATTGGGACCCTACTTTTTTCCTCTTTGTTTCTTGACCTTCATGAGATGAACAGCTTTACTCCACTACAGGCTCCATGCCACGATGTTCTGCTTTTAAGCCAGTGGTCAAAAACAACGAAGTTGACTGTCCATGAACTGAAACCTCTGAAGCCATGAGCCAAAATAAATCTTTTCCTTATTAAGTTACTTATCTCAGGTATTTTGTCATACCAACCAAAAGCTAATATACTTAGTCTTGAATTTCTCTTTCTCTAAAAATGAAATATCTCTCTTTTAATTAATAGTCCTAGGTTACTTTAATTTTTTTTTTAGTTTGGGAAATTGGAACACATACCTATAAAATATTCCAGCAGAATAAGAAAGTATATCATGAATGTGAACTCCCTCCTGTCTCTTCCCATCCTGGGTCTTCTCCTGAGATGCACCATGCTGTCACCATCTCTATCTCTTATTCCAAAGGTGGCAGAGGGTTCTGAGTGCTGGCCTGAGCTTGGATTTGCTTTGACTTGTCTTGGAGAATCATATCAATACCTACAGAAATATCTCACTTTCTACTAATGTATAGAGGGTATTACAGTGCATAGACAGTTCATGTTTTTTTAACTCAACATCTTTTAATACATTTTAGGTATTATAATCTTAAGTCTTATGCATTTCCAAATAAAACTTCATTGTCTGTTCACTATCTCTGTATGTATATTTTTATCCTTAGATATATTTTTGCTGTTTCTGATTCTTTATTTGTATTTTAATTCCATCATGCTGCTTTTCCTAAAAATATTGGAGTACACATGTATGTGTGTGTTAGTTGTAAGTTACTTTAATTTTTTATAGATTAAGAAGAGACAAAAAAACCCAATAAATATTTTTTATCCCTGTGAGATTCATGCAGAGTGGGATACAAAATTCACTCTCTTGCTATGACTTTGTTGCCAAACACTTTATAGCTGACATAAATTTATCCTGGAAACTTATGGACCTTTTTACTTAAAAGTAAACTTAAAAGTTCAGCTGAACTTAAAAGTTCAGCTAATTCCTCCAAGGAAATGGAAAGCAAGAAGCTGAATTTCATTGGTGTTCTTTCTTATTCACCTGTGACACAGCCATGGAATTTTGTGCAAGCACAACAGACTGATGATAGTGCAAAGTAATCTGTTATATATTTTATAAAGAACTAAAAGAGAGTAGCTTGGAGGCTCAAAACATAAAGATATGCTAAGGAGATGGAAGTGCTAACTACTCCAATTTGATCAGTATGTGCTATATATATGTGTTGACCTATCACACTGTAACCACAGATACATAATTATTGCATGTTAATTAAAAAGAAAAAATTTAAAAGAAATTTTGTGCAGTGGTGAGAAGACTGAGTTTGTCAAAACAAACTTCAACCTAAATGTAACTGTTCGCCTTCATAAGGAGATTGTTTGGCCAAGGGATCTAATCCAAGGGAGTAAAGTGGGGGAGAGGAACTCATGGTTAGTCCATCTGAGGCCCTTCCAGTTTTGCCAGATGCCAATGCAGCACACAACTATTGAACTGTACTTTAAAGGTTTATACTACAATGAATGAGTGGAAGAAAAGAAAGGCAGAATGGATGAATGGATAGAGGATGGATGGATAGATGGATGGATGGAGAATGGAGGAATGGATGGATAAGCAGATGGAAGGATGATAAAAAGGATGGATGGTTGGACTGTACTAGTAAAGAAATGAGTCTCTGGACCTACACAGGAGTTGAGAGATTGTTTTGACTTCCAAATCTAACATTTTGTCTCTGTGAGTTTGGGTAAATTACTTAATCTGTCTAAATGAAGTCCTTCACCTCCAGCTTCTATCTTTTGAAATGTGGATTTAATAATACTTATAGAGGGTTTACATGAAAAATAAATTAGAGAATGGTGGGTAAAGCTCTTTACACAGTGCCAAATATACAGCAAATTCTTAATAAGTTTAATTTATTTGTTTATTTATTTTTGTGGGAATGGGTTTGAACTCATGTCCTCACACTTGCTAGGCAGGTACTCTAGCACCTGAACCATTGGCCCTTACCTTTATTTTACTCCATTTTATCCCCAAAAGGTTTTGAGCTAGCTTTGAAATTACACTTGATACATGTGCTGCAAATTTCTTTCCCAAGTCTACATGTTGCATTTTTACTCCTTTAATAATATGTTTTGGTGAATTGGTTGTATTTTTAGGTAGTCTCATTCTTTTTTTGAAGCTGAAGCTTTTTGTAGACTATTTTTGAGAATTACCTACTCCAAGCTCATAAAATTATTCTCCTACATTTTCTAAAAGTTGTATCACTTTACGTTTCACATTATAGTCTGTGACTTCTCCGATAATGATTTCTGTGTATGGTATTAAATAGGGGGGGTCAAAGTTTATTTTTTTCCTCATGGAGGAGCAGTGGACTCAGTACTTTATTGAGGAGAGCATCATTTCCCATTGCCTCTCAGGAGTCCCTTTGCTGTAAGTCAAGTAGATCTGTTTCTGAATTCTCTAATTTTTCCCATTGTTCTTCTTGCCTATCTTTGTACCATTGTTACACTGTATAAGGTCACATATCAGAATTTACAAAGAACTTTTACAACAAAGAGAGACAATAAAAAAGCGGCCAGTGTATTTTATAGGCTTCAAGTCCATTTTAATTCTCCACTTATAATTGCTGATTTAACGTGCATTTATTGAGTGTCTGCAGTGCACCATTCTAAGAATGAAAGTTATAACTCTTATTTACTTATTTCATATGCCTTTTTACCCATGCGTTTCACTTCCTTGTAATAGTATATAAGCACACAGAGAAGCAAATGTCTAGGTGATTTGAACATTCAGGACCCAGGTTATAAACACCAACAAAATCTTTGGTAAAGACAGTGAAACGAAGTGTAGCTTGCAAAGTCAAGGACACATGGATGAGATGGTGCTAGCCCAGGCTGCAGGTCACATTTATGTTAAAAATGAGAAAAAAGTCCAACAGGAAGGCACAAGATTGTGTTTTCATAGATATGAAACCAAATGCTCAGAGCATTAAAAAACAAAAAAACTGAAGTTCTCTTCTCCTGGAAGGAATAGCGGACAACAAACCAAAGCAAGCTGAGAAAATGAGTGAACATCAAAGGGACAAATGACTAACATTTGACTCTTGATTAAACAAAAGATTTAGGAATTTTGACTATAGTACAATATTCGTTTCCATGTAAACATCTCAGGTATGAGAGAAAACTTGTTTCCCATTCAGTATTGTCATGATGACCATTGATGGAAGATAACTGCAAGCCTTTGTCAAAAGACAAACATCAGTGAGTTCATGCAGTTGTGTTTAAGATTAGGATAGGAATTGTTTGGTTACACGTGTGGCATGTAATAGCCAGAAGACAAAAGTTATAAATACAGACAGGATAGGAAGGAAGGAACTGGGAGTACTAGGGTTTATTGGTCATCTGGCAGAATCCAAACACTACACAGAGCTATTGAAATGATTTCTTGAAGTATTCCAGTTCACAGTGAAAATGTGCCTGTTTTGTGATGTGACATTTAGTAAGTTAAACAGGAACATTTGGCTTTGATCACAAGACATAGGTTGATAGAAACCAAGTTTCTGGCAACATCTTAAAACAGACTCTTATGACCTTGAAAAATGGGTTCTCTCTTCCTTTCAAGTTTGGAATATGAGTCTCCAAGGGCTTGAGCAACACTGAGTTTTCTAAGGCATGGCAAACAGTGCCAGCTTCAATACTTGAGTGTTTCTGGAGTCACCATGGATATGGTGGGTGTGGCTGCTGCCATGTTGAGTGCTGCATCCATTCCTCAGTTTATGCAGCCAGCATTCGCCTCCCACAGCATCAGTACAGTTCACTTTTTGTTGTTTCTTGGGGCAAAGAGAACACTGACACAGATAACTTGGGGCTGCCTGGCATACTAGGAATATAGGCTGAGTTAGAGTCCTGAGTACATTCCTGAAGCGTGTGATGGGAAGTCCTTCTTCCCTGGGAACCCATCCTCAGCCTAAGCAAGGACGTGAAAATACCATATGCACTGTAAGTGAGATTTTCTACACTGTAAATGAAACAAAGTCAAATATTAGGGATTCTATTTAATAGGACATTAGACTATAACAAACCCATTGCTGTTCTTGTCTAGCATTGCTTCATTTGAATATAAGTTTTCATCCTACAAAAGCATTATTAAATCTCAACAGGAAGCATTACACCAAGCCCCAGGAATAGAAAAGATAGGACAAAAGTCAGGGTCAGGAGAAGAGTAAAAGGACTGGGGATATAGATCACTGTCAGAGTGCTTGCTGCTTGGCTAGCATGTACGAGGCCCTGGGTTTGATGCCCCCATACTGTACACAGAAGAGAGAGAGATAGAGAGACAGACAGAGAGAGAGAGAGAGAGAAGGGAAGCCTGTCAAATAATCCATGAGTCTATGAATTTTTGATAGGGCTATTAATAGAAGTATCTCCTCAAATTAATGAAATCGACTGTATAGTTAAAAAAAAAAAAGAACTCAGTCAGTGGCATGTAACAAACAACCTGAGTTGGAATAACATCTACCCACCATAGAAAGGCTATGATTTCCACAGTTTCAGGACTGGCAGAGAGCAGCGAATCTCAAGGGTGGGAAATGTTACCACACACCCTGGGCAGGAACAAGAAGGTGAAAGTTGTCAGAGCCCAGGCAGCAATATCTTCATCACTCTGTTTCAGTTTGCTTTCTTTATGTTCACAGATGAACTTCACTGCTAATCTTGGTGGGAGAAAGATGGTGCTCCTACCTGCAATCAAATTTTTGTGTGATATCTGGCAGCATGCTACAACCAATTCCAATTCTGGACAACCAATTCTAATTCTGGACAACAAATTCCAGAATCCAGGGAGGTAACTGCTTGGACCAGTGTCCCGTTGGCAATCCCAGAGCTAGCTTCTCTCAGGGTGTTTAACCCTGTAACCACACCCAGAGGCACCCCCCCATTAGGTGATTGTTGATTTACTTGGCCTAAAGTGTCATCAGACCAAATGTATCATTCTATGCTTGTTTTATCCATGTAATTAACCTTAGCTCCTTGCTTTGTGGCACAATGACTCACTCACATGATTTACTTCATGCATTTAATAGCTGCATAGTATTCCGTAGAAGTGCTCTGTAGTCCATTTAACGATTCCCTTTTTCGATTTCAATAAATATTTAGGTTATTTCCATTTTTTCCTGTTATGTATTAAGACACATGCCTACACTCCCCCATAAATCTTCAAGTATTTCTAGAAAGAAATCTAAAGAAAGATGGAATTGCTGGATCAAAGGTTATATGACTTTCGAATTTCAATAAACATTACTGAATTACTACCTAAATGACAGCAGCATGTAAGTGATTATTTCTTACCCTATGATAACCCTGTATACTATAAATCTGTTAATTTTCCCTAATCTGAATGAATAATAACTTCTTATTGCTTTTATTTATATATTTAATTGTTGTTTTCTGTGAAGACTAGGGAACTTGAACATATTTATGCATCATACATACATATTCTCTACCTGGATTTATTTAGTAAATTATTTATTTTCCTTGACTTTTTAAGTGACTATTTTTTGCATGAAATTGTCAGATAATTATATATATTAAAGGACATGACTGGTTATTAAAAATAGTGCTTGTCTTTTTAAATTTTGTTTTCATGTTTGGTGTCATACAAAACATTTTTTTTTGCCTCTAAGTAGTTAATTACGTGTCTTCTTTTCCCCTAATTACATGGATTTTATGTTACTTGTTTGCTTTTGAAAGAAGAAAGTCAGGGTCTCTGACCCTCTAACCTCATCACTGTGATTTATTTTATAGCTTTGGAGCCAGATCTGTTTCCATTTTTGTTGATTTTGTTCAATCTATGGACCACCCTCTAGGAACCTCCTGCCTGTGGGAAGTTTCCATCCAGGGAGGATGCCAGTTTGGGGTTTTTTGCCTGGAGCAAGCTTGTTGGTTCCTCAGCATTATTTGAGTTGAATCGTTCAGGAGTATGATGCACTCCTTCAGAATCAGCTGGATTTCGTCTCTGGAATATCACCCACCTGTCAATCACACCTCACTTTTTCTGGAAGCTCCTCACCACCTCCTTCTCAATTTGCCTGCCCTTCCCCCAGTCCTGTGCTTAAAACTGAGGGCCAGAGCCTGGGAGATCCAGTGCCTCAGACCTTTGTGACCCCCGGGGGTTCAGTAAATGTGTGTCCCTGGGAGACACTGAAATCTTTTCATTTGTGATCTTATCAAAGCAGAATGAGGAAAAGGCTCAGTTGAGGGGAGTGAGGAGAGTTGGTCAAAGGACATGAAATTTCAGTATGCTAGGAGGAGTAAGTTTAAGAACACTGTTGTACAGCACGGTGACTACGGTGGGTAAGAATGTATTGTGTGCTTGAAAATCAAGAAAGACTTTGAATGTTTAAATGTTCTCACTGAGAAAAGTATGTGAGATCACGCATATGTTAATCAGCTCAATCAAGCTGTTACAACTGTGTACCTATTTCAATAAATATATACAATTTTTGTCAATATAAATGAATTTTTAAAAGAAACAGCTGAATATAAAATAAAAAAAATCCTAATCTAATCTATTAGCTCAAAATTTTAAATCTTACAACAGGAAGTTATGAGCAAGTACCTTTACATTTATAACTATCACAAAACTTTATTCCACTCTAGTAAAGTGGTCATTCATCTTCCTGCCTCTTCCTGAAGCTGACGAGAGCAGGCCTGCCATGTCTGCCCTGGTGACTACAGGTATGGCTCCTGAAATAGAGCTAAGTGTGGGGTTGCTGCCTCCTGTTTTGTAAGCTACCTTCCTCCTCTGTCCCTCTTTTCCTCCCTCCCTTCTTAACCTCTCTCATTCTCTCCCTCCCTCTTATAAGACATTGCATAGGAGAGATGGGGGAAATACTTATGAGGCAAGAAAGAAAAGGGATTTTTGTTTCCTATTTTTATTTAGTTTAACCATTAAATTTAGGTTTTCAAAGAACCTGGTCAATACTATCTGGAGGGTTGAATGTCACAGAGCTGCATGCTTCCATTGCAGATTGAAAATAGTGTTAAAATCTGCATTCTATTTGGTGACCAGAAGACCAGAGGCAATTCTCCCTTCTCCCATGCTGCTTCCTTCAGAAAGACCTTTCAAGATGGATACTAGTGACTTTGCTCAAAAACATTGTTTTTTCTTTTTTCATAGAATTACAGACATTATTCCTGACTACTCTTTAAAATGATGTATACCATAATATTTCATTAAGCTTTTTTGAAGGCACAAGTGGGAAAAATCCTAGGGTCAGGTGGTCTGATAATTCCTGGCTCAGGCACCAGTTGCCTAGCCATCAACTCACCCCATAACCACTGGGGTTTGTTTCTGTAGCTGCAAAATAGGAGCAAGTCTTAATTCTCAGGGTAAGTAAAAATTCAGTAAAATGTGCTGTGATGGTTATTTTTGTGTGTCAGTTCTGTGAGCTCTCTTCTTTATCATCCAGACCTTATCCTGTGAAATGCAGGCACTCAGGCTTTGAAAGAGAAGGGATGTCCACCATAAGACATAGCATTGCTGCCTTTGTACTAGAAGCTAAGATGCCATCCAGCCACTTTGGGTTCCTTCTGCCTCTGAACCAACAGTCAAATAAAGGAAATATGTGCTGGGTGCAGGGAATGAGTCTAACCAGTAAGAGGAAATTGGTTTCTACTTCACAATGGAAGTAAGGAAGAGCTGTCTGGAGCACAGGAGATCTCTTAGGGTGGCTCTTTGTATTACTGTGCCCTGTGACTAAGGTCATTTGAAACCTACAACACAACCCAGACAGGACTGCTGACTGCCTAGACACTTTAGGAATGAAGTTTTGGATCACTCTGTCAGGTAAAGAATTGTGACCAACTGAGTTGTTTTCTGAAGGCAAAGGGACTATGAAATGTATAATGGAAAAAAGGTAATTATAAATACCTGCTACAAACATGTGACTAGACAAAATGTCATTGCTTTCTTTCTTCTTTTTTCCATTATCATATAGATGTATTGACTTCATATCATAGTATTTAAGTTAGTTTTACATTGTAATGTTTAAGTTATTAAACTATCCAAGAGTAAGTATCATTCGAGGATGTAACCCTTTCTTGTGGAGAAAGGGTTAGTGTATTTTTTATTGTATATGAAATAGCTGTATCGCACCAGATGGAATTACATTCTTGATATTTCCTATTTGGAGATTCAGTATCTGAATCAGATTAAGGAGAGGTGTATGTCTGCCAAGTTGACAAGGGGTGGACTTGTGATGGTTAATTTTACGTGTCAACCTGATTGAGCTACAGATACCTGGTTAAACATTATTTCTAGCTATATCTGTGAGGGTGTTTCTAGAAGATACGAGCATTTGAATCAGTAGACTGAGCTCCACAATGCTGTTGGGCATCCTCCACTTTATTCATGGTCTGTATAGAACAAAAAGGTGGAGGAAGTTTAAATTAGCTCTCTGCTTGATTGCTTGCACTGGGATATGGATCTTCTCCTGCCTTCAGAGCTCCTGGTGTATCAGACTTTCAGACCTGGACTGGAATTTCCACCATTGGCTCTCTAGCCATTGAATTACAACATCTGCTTTCCTGGGTCTTTTGTCTGCAAATAGCTGAACATGGGACTTCTCAGACTCTGAAATTTTGTAAGCCAAGTCCTTATAATAAATCTCATGCTATAATTCCATATTATAAATATCCCTATTGGTTCTGTTTCTCTGGACAACCCTAATATAATATACCACAAATTTTGATACAACATCCAGCTTAAATAGGTGTTGAAATGACAGTGAAGAGGAATAAAATATTGAATTGCTGTAGCTTGAATGTATTCCCTCCAAAATTCTGGTGAATGACCAATATGATTGTATTAAGGCTTTTAAGGTAATTAAGTCACAAGGGCTCCTCCTTTCATGAATGGAATTAAGAAGCCCCACACAGTGTTCAGTTGCTGGCCCTCTATTATGTTCCTTCCCTGTGGAGCATGTATCCACAAGGCACCATCTTAGGAGCAGAGGTAACCTTCACCAGACCCCGAACCTACTGGCACCTTGATCTTGGACTTCCCAGCTTCCAGAACGATGAGAAAATAAATTTATGTTCCTTATAAGCTAGTCAAGTTCAGATATTTTGTTACAATAGCACAAAACAGACTAATATAAAAATGCCTTGACTTAGTTCGTAGTTCACTTAGTACTCACCAAACTCAAGGGGAACAGCCCTCTAGTGACCTTGTATGTACCCACATAGGCTACACAGGCAAAGTTATGAACCCCAACTAACTGGAGATTTGGCAGAACACATTGCAATCTCTTAGGACATGAGAAGGTGGGGGTTTTGTGGGGACCTTGAATACATTTCCCACTTTCTTCCTCATCCCTCTGAGAGGCTGCAGTGAGACATGCTTTTGTCACCTCCTGGGTTCTGATGCCTTCTGCTGACTCCTTCCAGGTTCAGGCTACTTCTTCACTCAGCACAGCAGTGGGCTCCACAAAGCACAAAGCAGCCATCCAGTCCCAGCCATGGTGATGCATCTTGTTTGGTGTCTGGGACAAGGACCTGGGAGCTGGTGCTATTCTTCCTTTTACTCTCTCTGTTCCCCAAACTGTCTGAATGTAAACATGGCTTGTTCTGTCTTAACCAGTGGCAGTTTCCACCTGTGACCTGCCTTGCCTAAGGTCTTGTCTTTTCTTGGATGCTTGACAGAGTGCTCTGAGCACTGGGTAGTGGGACCTTGTGAATAAGGTGGGGCCTTGGTCCCTGCCCACAGAGGGCTCAGTTATGACAGTTTTTCATTGGAGATGGCACAGGATGACACATCTCTTAAGAGGAAAGGGACTCTGTTGGCCCTTCCCCTTCTTTCCCTCCTCCTGAACTACTCACATTTTCCTGTGCATGGTGACCATACTCTGGGATTAGCAGTCATCCTCAGTGAAAAGCTTCAGGGCCACTTTTTGGGTAGAACTCAAGATGACCACCACAGGATGATCCTCATACAACTCTCCATTGATGGTCTTTCGCGTATCTTCTCTCCCAGGCTACCTGGTGGGGACCACCAACTGACTTACTGGGCACTAAGCTCCTAAAACAAAAGCCTTTTATTAATAAGGTCTAGGATATAAAATTGTTTTGGTAGGTGTTTCACTTTCTCCAAACTTTGTTTCTGTTGCTTGTGTCTTATTGAGGGGTCAGAAATACCCCTTTCCAAAAAAAGACCCTACAGCATAAAGTTCCGTCATAGTATGGACTCTGAAGAAGTTAACCCCAAACAATGGGAGGGGAGGGGAAGTGGATTGCTCAGAAGGTGAGTCTAGGCACATTTTCAGCGGGTGGAGGAGAGGGGTGGTGGAGGAAGTGGAGCAATGAGGACAGGAGCCAGTACAGAGGCACAAGTGGGTAGATTTCTGCTGTAGGCAACTGGGGTGCAATTCCTTCAGAGACTCAAGCAGAGCAATGTTGAATATGCCACAGAGTTACCACTGCCCCACCTCCCCAGGGCTGAGAACCTGGGGTCATTGTTTATTTACCAACCAAGTCCCATAAATCCTTGACACTAGGCAGCTCTTGGGAGCAGTGATTCCCTGGCTCCTGTAACCTGTCACTGGGGGCAGGGAGAAGGCCCTTTGGGGAGGTGCTGTCCTCACAGGAACACTCTATAGTAAGGACCATGGAGATGTGGGCAGGGCACCAACAGCATTAGCTTCCACCTGTGACCTCCATCAGTGTTCACTTGTCCTGGAGCCAGCCCAGAGCTAACCTAGGTAGACAGAACTCTAAGGGCCAGTGCTGCAGATGCTGGCTTCAGACACCCTGCATGTTTTCTCAGAATTATGACTTGTCAAGAGCAGTTCTAATATAGTCTCTTGTTTCAAAGAGTGTCCAGTTTCCTATGAATGGTTTATTGAAAAAACATGTGTGGACAGAAATATTTGTGTGCAGCACAGAGACTTGAAATCCATCCACATGAGCCATGGCCTCCTTCTCACAGTGTTCTCTTTATGGAGTGTCCCGACTGTTATCTTCAGAGTGTATGAGAATCTGCCTCTAATTTTGAAGTATTACTAGGCAGCACTTAAAATAAAGCTTACCAGATTTGATTTGTGGAAGGCACAGAGGGAGAGGTCGGCTCAGTTGATCCCTTTTTAAGTGGAGCTTTTACATGCCTTGTTGGAACTGCTTTGCAGCGATCTTGGAGCCAAGCTGAGAGGAATCATAAAATACTCACAATGCCCTGCACAGCTCTGCAGACACTTTTGGAGTTCGATTTGCTTTTATGGAAAAGATCGGTAACTTCTTCCATGTGTATCCATTTTATGGGTTCCTGGGTGCTTCAAGCACCATTCCTGCTTGATCCTCATAATAGGCAAGTGGGAAGCATCTTCATTTTGAGGGGCCATTTCTACAATTCATTACAATAGGTAAGGGCTTTGCTGTGAATTGAATATTTGTATCCCTCCTAAATTCATTTGCTGAAATCCTAACCCCCCAGGTGATGGTATTAAGAGGTGGGCCTTTGGGAGGTGAGTAAGTCATGAGGGTGGAGTCTTTATGGATGGAACCAGCGCTCTCATAAAAGAGGCTTGAGAGCTCCCTGGCCTCTTCAACCATGTGAGGGCACAGTGAGAAGGTGCCATCTATGAAGCAGGAAGTGACCTTGCCAGCCACCAAATTTTATAGTGCCTTGATCTTGGACTTAATCAGCCTCCAGAATTGTGAGCATACTTGAATCCATTCTTTATATCCTGTGAAGCTCCTGCTCACAGGATGAATGTGAGATCAGAATATCCTAGGCTCAGGTGAGCATCAGACCTCAGCTCAGTGATCCTAGGTAGGAGTCTTCTGCTCTGACCCAACCACAGCATGCCATGTGGGTGGGTGGCCCCTAAACCACATGGCACTTTCTTCTTTAGTTGGGGGTTGTTACTCACTCTCAGTGTCCTGAAATCCTAGCATGGTATAGTTCACAGAACAGGCATGCACTAGTTATTGGTTGTATGAACAAAACTCTTATCCCAAATGCAGTGTGCATAACTTCCAGACAAAGCCATTCAGTGCTAGTTTGAGGCTGAACTCCCACTGAGATGAACTCATGAGCATTACATCCTATGCCCACCATGGGTCCAGCTTCTAACTCTGGGATCACGCTAGGAGACCAGGAATCTGCAGTGCTTGGTTGAAAACACACAGAGTATTGGTTATAGCAATGGAATTTATAGTGTTGCCTTCAACCCTCCTTCCCTTTCTTCCTCCCTCTCTCTCTGTCAATAACACACACACGTATAAACACACATACACTCCTCCCATTAATGGAGACTCATTTTTACAATAAATAGAATGTTGCTCTTTTGTGGGAGAAAGAATGAAAAATGTTCTAAGCTAGTGGCTTAAACTTGAGAAGGCATCAGTATCCTCCGCGGGCTTCCATATTGCTGGGCCCCACAACAGGCTTGGTCTGGAGCAGTCCCAGGAATGCACATCCCAAATATTCCCAGGTGATGCTGATTCAGCTGTTCTGGGCATCACACTGAGTCCCACTGGAGCAAGCCCACACCCAGCAGCTTGATGCTTCAGAGCTGCAGCCTTTCTTCCCCAAGACACCAAAGGATTTAGAGAGGAGCCTGCTTCTTAGAGCTTCTCAGAGATGAATGATTCAAACACCATCTATCGGTTAAAGGCTGGAACCAGTATAAAATCATGTTTCTACAGGTTCAGCAGCAAATCAGCCTCAGAATTGCAGGATCAGCATGAATAAGGTATGAGTCCCCTACCCAAGAGGTACATACAAACAGGAAAGGAACAATGGAATACAAGAAGTAATAGAAGTGAAAGGTAGAACTGCTCTTTAATTCTAAGTTTTCTGTCTTTAGAAATATCTGGCTAAATAATATCTTTCATAACCAAAATGAAATATAAGGAAATCCTTTGACCTATCTCAGTTATCACAGTCATCATGCCAAGCCACAGTAAGAAGATTCTTAGCTTTCCAATTTTGGAAACAGCCAGAAATGCTGTTTGGATTAATTTTTATTTGGGAGTAAGCTAAAAACTGGCCACATTCTGAAATACCTCAGGATAAATATCGTAACATTGTTATACAAATCTATATTCCCTAAATTAAGTTCCAATAGACCATTTAGAGGAGATGAAAAAAATTTTTAAGGATTACTCTCCAAATATGTTTAGATACCAGCAGTTAAACTTCTCTTTCTTCCATATTTAATGCCAATCAAACTAAATTCCTACATTTTTGGAATTGCATTCCTTTGTATTATATTCTTAAGTTACATACAAAATTCAATTAGCATTTCTTTGTAGAAATTCTGGCATTATATACACATCAAAGAACAGAATATTTAACATGACACTGGAATACTTTGTAAGAAGTACCAGAAATGCAATGCTTCAAAGTACAACCCAGTACTAGAGTCAGACTGCATCTAAATTTTTTCTCTTAGTAGAATAAGTTTCAGTAAAAATATAAACAATTCTTACCATAGCTTGGCAATCAAAAATTGTATGTATGAAATACCTAAAAGTGAATTACCATATATTTAAAATAGATTAGACTGGTACAAATCTGGGGAAAAATGTTCTAATTGCTAGCCCTGAATTCATCTGACTCTAATACTATTATCTGAATTAAAAAGTGTTTTAAATTCTTGCCAATCAGTTAAAGACAGAGTTCAACACATGTTTTTAAAAAATGATGAACTAGAACAGTGTAACTTATTGCCCAAACTCTGATTTCGTTTAAGTACCCACTCTTTCCTTAGGTGACTCCAAGGAGAGGCCTCCTATATTGAGTAGGAGGGGCACAGGGCTTGTCTTGTCTGTTGATGGCAGACCAGGTAGTCAAGGCAATAGGTGAAGGGTGAGAACTGACTGGTTCTGACCAACATATCTTAAAGACTATAGAGGTTTCAAGGAAAGTTTCCTCATTCTTAAGGAATCATGTTGAAGGGATGGTGTAGTTTCATCCCTTGACATTGGATGTCTTGATCTGACTCTCAGAACTCATATAGCCAGTGGGAACCAGTCTGGGGCCACTCCAGCCCATGGGGGATGACAAAGCAGAGGGGGAAGAGCATGAGTCCTGGATGATATGGTCATCAGCTAATCAACCAATGTGGGTCCTGCCATATACTGATCTTCTCTACTGTATGTAATAAATCATCTTAGTGTTTGTGTCTGTGAGAAAAGTTTCCTTTGCCTAAAATGAAGCCACCCTACCTGAGATAAACAAAATTTGAAAATTAGAGATTTAATGGAACCAATATTTCATTTGCTTCAGTTAAATTTTAAAGTCATCTTTTAAATAAGCCCCATGTTGAATCATTTTAAAAACATCTATTATGTTATTAAAAATTACCTTTAATCTGAGTTTTTCTAGGTTGAAGATATTCATGTATTCAATTTTCCAAAAATGGGTCACATTCCTATTACTTAATTGATTATTCAACATGGGCCATGCTTCTTTCCAATTTAGCTCACATTTCCTAGTGTTCTTTAATGTATCAGGGGAAAAGGGCAGTAAAAAACATGTCTTGGTATTTGCCTGGATGGTTTGTGGTAATTGAAACCAAGTGTGCTACAAGCTTTGTTAAAATTTGTGACATAATCATGCTATTGTCCAGCCAGAAAAAATTCCCTGGTTTTGACCTGGGGGCCAGATTACTCTTGAAATTGGACACACGTCCATGCCATTCCTTTTTTTTTTTTTTTTTACTGTGTCTCTTCTCTCTCTGTTTACATGGAGCATGAAGGATGGATCTCATTTATTTCCAGATGTTTTCCCATGACTTGCAACCATCATAGCAACCTGGTTTCAAGTCACTGCAGGGTGACTCACTCTGCATGAGCATTGGGAAAGGCTGTCCCAGGGTCTGCACTTTTTGCAACTATCACAGTCATCAAATATTTATCTCCTTGTTAAAACACATGCTTCAAATTGTATCTAGTCCCATTTTGCTTAGAAGCCATAGTCATGACAATATGGAGGGTGGACACTTAACCTTCGCTCATACTTAAATTTGATCATGTTAATGATATGGTAGTAGTTGACATCTTCTTAGCTAGCATGACTTCAGTATTCAGGATTCCAAAGTGGAAGGTTGGGGTGGGCAGGTTCAGGTTGCTCTTGATCTCCACTTCTTTGTGTTCCTTTCAAAAAGGAATGAGAAACCCTCCTCATCTTTAGAGAATAAGGCTTCCAGTACCTACTACCAAAGAAACCTTCAACAGGGATTGATATCAATACTAACTTGGATATTTATCAATGATGTGAGATGACATTTAGTGAATCAATATCAGGCAGGACAAGAAGCAGGCTGCTAGGCGAGCATGAAGCCAATACAACAATGGCTGACCCTTAAGAGCACGATGCTTACCAGACCTTATATTAAAAATTAGTCTGAGCCAATTAAAGTAATAGATTCACCCTGTTTGCCACAGCAATTGAACCCATTCATTCCCATTGATTGGCCAATGCTCTTCCACCCATAAGGACAGTTCAAGAATGGGCAAAGTCCCACCTGGTGTCAGCAGGACATATAGAGAAGTTACCTGGGGCTGTCTCTGGATTTTCTTCAGGCCATCAAGTGGAAAGTGGAAATACCAAGATATATTCAAGAAAGTCTGATTCTAGAACCTATAGTACTGACCACATAGAGGAGATAAAGGAAGAGAAAGGATGGGAAGAGGGTAGAGTGTGAACTGGCTTGGTGGAAGGGGTCAAAAATTTATTTCATGGGCCATCTGTGGTTTCACCTCTCAATTACCTCATGTCACACTATTTTGGAAGTTGAAATTTCACCTTAGCCTCTAAGTTATATCATATGAGGAAAACAGTTGTATTTGTTTTTTATCTCTGGCAACTGTAGATAAACTATAGATCCTGGATTTTCCAGCATGGCCTTAATTCTTTCTCATTATTTCCCAAATACGTTTATTGGCTTCATTTTTGCTCACAAGACTATAATCCCTATAGGAACCAATGAAGATATTTTCTGCGTAAATGACAAAAAAAAAAAAAATCCCATGCAAGCCAGTTTGAACAATAAATGGTACTTACTGGCCCCCTACCTATAAAATTCAGAGAGACCAAAAGGCCCTGTCTGGTTGGTTTGATTTAATAACTGTATCAATGATACCTTCGGCCTTGCCAGCTTCTTCCACATGTGTGACCAAAGCAGTTCTAAGCTTCACACTCATACGCCTCACCATTCAAAGGGGGCAATGACTCTCCCTGGATCCACCCATGCACAGAGGTCCAGGCCTGTGCTCCATCCTTTGTCAGAAATCCCAGGCCCAGAGATTTCATGGGATTTCACAGAGCAAAAACTACAAGTACATTCCTCATGCATTAAGGCATGAGGACAAAAAAGAAATGTGAGACACAGAAGCCAAGAAGCTAGAATCAGATTAAACCATGAAGGACAGAAGAGAACCGTGTTCTTCACAAGAACATGAAGACAACAGGTTGGAGAGTGAAATAAAACACTTTACCCAAATAATTCTGGGGGTGCTAGTCTGACTTCTCTAGGTCCTCCTCTCAGGACATGGGAACTCATGTATCTCACTGAAACTTCTTTAACCATTGTCAGCCCATGTGCTAGGGCTTACTAGCACTTAGCAATATTTGCAAAAAGGCAGGATGTTTGTCTCTAACTGAAACCCTCCACCTAAATAGTGATTTGGCCCCCAGTGTAGGTAGTGACCCAGAGCTGACTGGTAGACCCCAAGTACCTGACTCTCCTCAGCAGGAATCTGTGCAGCATTCAGAGCTGTGGCCATTCTCAGCATCTCTCTTCACAAGGGCTGTCAGAGCTTCCACTGAAGCTAGATGCTGACCATATGTGGTCTCAGGATTTCAGCCTACCTGCCTCACAGCCTTTGGAAGCAGTGTGTGTGTGTGTGTGTGTGTGTGTGTGTGTATGTGTGCTTATTTTGCTTTTAACATAAAGTCTATTTCTAGTTCTGAAAGTAATACATGACCATTGAAAGAAACATGAATAGAAAAAGTTTTTTAAATCCATCAAAAAATGCTGCCAAAATTTCAATGCATTTTCTTTCATTTATATTATCCAGTGTGTTGACAATTCATGCTTATTTTTAATTTCCCTACCATCCTTTCATACATATTGTATGCACAGACAAACATCTCAAAGTGCATTGTTGGCTTGTAGTTTGCACAGTACAGAGTTCTCATAAGCACTACTTTTCCATGGTCTGAAGAGATCATAGTGGACTCGGCATACATTGCTATGACATTTAGTGATTTGCCACTGTCTTCTACTTTATTGTTCCTTACATGATGCATTTACTGCATTTCAGATAATTTTCTTGGGATAATTCTCTCAAGTATGGAATTAATGAAGTGAAAATTGTGATTAAAAGATAGTTATTCACTTCAAGAACCCTGAAGCTCAAGGGAAAACTTTGGAGTGGATCCCTGGGTGGAAAGTTCACTAGACAAGATGTTTCCCAATGTTGATGTTTTTGATCAAAATTGCCAAAGTTCTTGAAATGTACACTTTTAATTTGTATAAAAATTTTAGAAATAATCACAACTTGTAATTTAAGGTTTATGGTGTCTTGCTTTCTTTTGGAGGATGGCTGAAGTGCAGATCAACACATGGCAATTCTTTCAGATTGATGGTGGAATCTTCACCAGGTTTTTCACACACACTCTGGCTCTAGCCACTCATGGACACTCTTGTGCACACACACACACACACACACACACACATGTGCTGACAGAACTCCATACATTCACACTTACTAGAATTGCCAGATAAAACATGGGTACAAGATGGCCAATTATATTGGCTTTTAGATGAAAACTGAGTAATATTTTATGGTATGTAAGCCTATGCAGTATTTGTAATATTGCTATGCATAATTGGGGGCATAATTACACAAAACATTCTTCATTTATTATTGTAATATAAATGAGCTGGTGGAGTGGCTCAAGTGGTAGAGTGTCTGCCTAGAAAGCATGAGGCCCTGACTTCAAACCCTAGTGCCACCAGTAAAAAAAGGATATTATTATAATATAAATAAGTATCAGAGGCCTTTAAGTGAAAAAAATTATAAGACAGTAGCTTGACACATGCTTTTAAAATAATTGGTTTAACAATTATATGACAGGAATCACTACATACCTCCCAATATTAACACTGAATGTTAATGGACTCAACTCCCCCATCAAAAGACACCGTTTGACAAACTGGATTAAAAAGGAAGACCCAACAATCTGTTGTTTACAAGAGACCCATCTTATTGACAGAAATAAACACTGGCTTGGGGTGAAAGGCTGGAAGAAGATTTATCAAGCTAATGGCCCCCCAAGACAGGCAGGAATAGCAATAGTTGCATTAGACAAACTAGACTTCAAACTGACATTAGTCAAAAGAGACAAAGAAGGTCACTTCATACTAATAAAAAGAGCAATACATCAAGAGGAAATGACAATTATCAACCTATATGCACCCAATGTCAGTATACCCAACTTCATTAAACATACACTACAGGACTTAAAATCACATATAGACCCCAAATACTGTGATAGTGAAGACTTTAATACACTTCTGTCACCAATAGATAGGTCATACAGACAAAAAATCAACAAAGATCCTAAAATTAAATGACACCATAGATCAAATGAACCTGATAGATGTCTACAGAATACTCCACCCTACAACAGCACAATATACAGTCTTCTCAGCAGCCCATGGAACTTTCTACAAAATAGGCCATACCTTAGGGAATAAAGCAAGTATCAATAAATGTAAGAAAATTGAAATATCCCCCTGCATACTATTTGATCACCAGACAATAAAACTAGAACTCAACAACAAAGGAAGCAGCAGAAAATATGCAAACAATTGGAGGCTGAACAATACATTGCTCAATGACCAATGGATCATAGAAGAAACAAGGGAGGAAATAAAAAAAGTTCTTGAAATTTAATGAAAATGAAAACACAACCTATCAGAACCTATGGGACACAGTGAAGGAAGTCCTAAGTAGAAAGTTTATAGCCATGAATGCATATATTAAAAACACGGAAAGATCTCAAATAAATGACTAAGGCTACATCTCAAACTCCTAGAAAAACAAGAACAGGATAAACCCAAAACAAGCAGAAGAAGATAAATAATAAAAATAAAGACTGAAATCAATGAAATAGAGACCAAAAAAGAATGATACAAAGAATCAATAATACAAAAAGCTGGTTCTTTGAAAAAATAAACAAGATTGTGAGCCTTGGCAAATCTGACTAAAATGAGGAGGGAAAAGACTTAAATCAGTAAAATCAGAAATGAAAAAGGGGAGATAACAACAAACACAAAGGAAATCCGGGGAATCATCAGGGACACTTTGAGAACGTATATTAAAAAATTTTGAAAGTCTAGAAGAAATGGACAAATTTCCAGATACATATGACCATTCAAAACTGAACCAAGAAGATATTAATCACCTAAACAGATCTATAATACACAATGACATTGAAGCAGCAATAAAGTCTTCCAAAAAAGAAAAGTCTGGGACCTGACAGATTCTCCACTGAATTCTAACAGACCTTTAAAGATGAACTAATACCAATGCTCTTTAAACGTTCCACAAAGTAAAAAGGAAAGGAACACTGCCTAACTCATTCTATGAAGCCAGTCTTACACTCATCCCAAAATCAGACAAGGACATATACAAAAAAGAGAACTACAGGCCAATCTCCTTAATGAACATTGATGCAAAAATTCTCAAAAAAATAATAGTAGACTGAAACCAATAACATATCAGAAGATCATACACCATGACCGAGTCGGCTTCATTCTGGGATTGCAGGGATGGTTTCACATATGCAAGTCATTAAATGTAATATAGCACATTAACAGAAGCAAAGACAAAACCCATTTGATCATCTCAATAGATGCAGAAAAAACCTTTGATAAGACTCAACAGCATTTCATGATAAAACTAGGAATAGAAGGAATGCACCTCAACATAATAAAGGCTATATATAACAAACATGTAGTCAACATTATAGTTAATGGGGAAAAACTGAAACCATTTCCCTTAAAGTCAGGAATGAGATAAGGGCATCCACTCTCCCCACTCCTATTCAACATACTCTTGGAATTCCTAGCCAGAGCAATAAGGCAGGAAGAAGAAATAAAAGAAATACGAATAGGTAAAGAAGTAGTCAAACTATCCCTATTTGCAGATGACAAGATCTTATCCCTAAAAGACCTGAAATGCTCCACCAAAAAACTCTTTGACACCATAAACAGTTTCAGCAAAGTAGCAGGATACAAAATCATCTTAAAAATCAGTAGTCTTTCTATACACCAACAATGAACAAATTGAGAATGAATATAGGAAAACAATTCTATTTATAATAGCCTCAAAAAATCAAACATCTAGGAATAACTTAACAAAGGGCATAAATGACCTCTACAAGGAGAACTATAAACTATTGAAGAAGGAGACGGAAGACTACAAAAGGTGGAAAGATCCCCCATGCTTATGGATTGGCCAAATCAGCATAGTAAAAATGGCTATACTACTAAAAGCAATCTACACGTTCAATGCAATTCCCATCAAAATACCAATGACATTCATCACAGAGTTTGATAAATCAATTCTAAAGTTCATTTGGAAACACAAGAGACTGCAAATAGCCAAGGCAATACTGAGCAAAAACAGCAATGCTCTTTTACTCGACTTCAAACTATATATAGAGCCATAGCAATAAAAACAGCATGGTGCTGGCGCAAAAACAGCCATGAAGACAAGTGGAACAGAATAGAGGACTAGGATATGAATTCACGCAGCTTTGCTCACCTAATTTTTGACAAAGGTGCCAAAAACATATGATGGAGAAAAGACAGTCTCTTCAACAAATGTTGCTGGGATAAGTGATTATCTGCCTGCAGAAAACTGAAACTAGACCCGTATTTGTCACCCCATACAAGTATCAGCTCAAAGTGGATTAAGGACCTTAATATCAGACCTGAAGCCTTGAAGCTAGTACAAGAAAGAGCTGGGAATACACTGGAAGCAATCGGCATAGGCAAGGACCTACTCAGTAGAACTCGAGTGGCTCAGCAACTAAGAGAAAGTATCGACAAATAGGACTACATGAAATTAAAAGGTTTCTGCACAACAAAAGAAATGATCTCTAAATTGAAGAGGCCACCCACAGAATGGGAGAAAACCTTTGCTAGATTTACATTAGACAAGAGACTGATAACCAGAATATACAGGGAGCTCAAAAAACTAAACTCCCCCAAAAGCAATGATCCAATGAAGAAAAGGGCAACCGAACTGAACAGAACTTTTGCAAAGGAAGAAGTCCAAATGGTTAAAAAACACATGAAAAAAATGATCATCCCTGGCCATAAAGGAAATGCAAATCAAAACCACACTAACATTCCTCACTCCTGTTAGAATAGTTACCATCAAGAACACCACCACCAACAAATGTTGGTGAGGTTGAAGAGAAAAAGGAACCTTCATACACTGTTGGTGGGAATGAAAGCTAGCACAATCACCATGGAAAACAATATGAAGGCTTCTTAAAAAACTAAACATGGGAGGGGTGTCCCAAATAATGTATACACATTTAATTAAATGGAAAAACGATAAAATAAAATTTAAAACAAAATAATAAAAACTAAACATAGATCTGCTATATGATGATCAATATCATTTTTAAGGATGGATATTCCCAAAGTGACTCAGTTTACAACAAGGGCACCTTTACTGCAGCACTTTTCACAACAGCCAAGCTACGGAAATAGCCATGATGCCCCACTACTGACGAATGGATTAAGAAAATGTGGTATTTATACACAATGGAATTTTACTCACCACAAAGAAGAATGAAATTTTGTCATTCACAGACAAAAGGATGGAACTGGGGAATGTCATCTTAAGTGAAGTTAGTCAGGCTCAGAAGGCCAAAACCTGCATGTTCTTCTTCATACACAGATTATAGACCTAAAACAAATACAGCAATATTATGGGACATGGGTCACATGAATGGAAGGCCACACTCGGTGGGGGTGTGGGGGAAGATAAAGCAAGGGAAGAAAACAAAAAACTTGACTGTGATTAATGTTCTCAGTGTATAGGAGTGAATACAGAGATCTTAGACTGGCCACGTATACCATGGGAAGTAGACAAGGGAGAAGTGAAGAAGACTGGAAGAGATGAACCAATTGGGGTTATAAAGCATGGAAACAACACAAGGAAACTCCCTGTATAGCTAACTTTATCTCAGACTAGCAAAAATGCCATGTTTCTCTTTTTATCTTTTATGTTTTTTCTTCTACAAAATTGGAGAACAGGAGAGTGGAACAGGTTCTGAACAAGGTGGGGGCTTGGTAGTGGTGGGAGGGAGGAGGTGGTGAGGAAAGGGGTAAGAAGGTCAATATGGTAAAAATAATGTATACATATGTATGTAAGTGAAAAAATGATATGTGTTAAAACTGTTCCAGGAATCGGGGTGGGGGGGTGAAAAAGAGCAGTGGAGGGAGTGATTTCCAGTATGATATATTTGATACATTGTAAGAACTTTTGCCAAAGCTACAATGTATCCCCACCCAGCACAAAAATAAAATAAAATAACACTAATTGGGTTAATAAATTTACAAACAAATCCCATTTCATACAGATGACCACTGATATAATACAATGTTTTCTTCTCTTTTTTTCAGATAACATCTCCTTCTGGGCTTATCTATTCAGAAGGGGCAGTGGTATTTAGGACTGTGCACTCCCCTGAATACAGTTGTCTTATGCATTAAGGTGTTTTCTTTTGTATTTTACAGTGTTAGAAATAGAAAAAGATTCCATCATACCTGGGATGTTAATGTCCAGTCTGTGCTCCAAATTCTGGCTACATGGCAGTTTTCACAAAGGGGGCCAGAGACAGGCCTACTTACTGGGCTACAAGGGCCCAGCCCCTGCCAGGCAGCCTCAGATCTCCCTGTAAACATTTCCCCTTGCACTTCCTAAACGCTGCGTGTGTTTATTTTACAGAAAGGGGTCTCAGCCCATCTGAGATTTGTTTGGAAGGGAGTACCTCTTTGCTTTCTTTATAAAAATAACCCCATGTCTTTATATAACTGTGCTGACCATCAGTTCAGTGGGTGGGCCTCATCTTTTCCTGGGTGTGTTTCCTGGAAACTGTGGAGCCTACAGGTTAACCATTCATGTGCACTGTTCCCAGTTTGGTGTCCTTTAAAATACAGCTCCAAGCACTGGTTGGTTACCCATCTCTCCTTTCTCCCCAAGACCTCAGGCGTGTGGATCAAATAGACTTGTTTGGTTTGTCTTTGAGGAATGAGTTAGGGAAGGAATGGATGAACAGAAGTCTGGATTGCATCTCCTTTTGATGCACTGAAACTCTCATCATGCAGCAGCAGTACTCTTATAGTCCAAATGCATGGGTCCACCATGATCAGGGTATTAAAAAAACTTAATTTCATATATAATTCCAAGAATAGCTTGTATAAACTGTAGGTGTGTGGCAGTGTAGCAGTGAACCAGGGCAAAAAGAAAAAGGATGCCACCCTCAAATGTTTGCATGTAAGAATTCAGAGATGAAAAGAAGGAAATGAAAAGAAAGCAACCACAGCCTGTTGGGGCTGAAGGCAGTTAGAGAACCAAGACTCCAGGATGCTAGTGAAGGGCCAATGCACTCTTTGGGGCCCCTGACTAGGTTAAGGTTATGTTCTGGTTTTCCTTAGGACTTTACACCCATGGTGGTTAGTGCCAGAGAGAAATTAATCTATATAGAGTAATATCATTAGTCATCTATGGATAGGCTTCAGCAAACTTAACTTATCTCAATCATCTGTAGTTTCGTAAAAAAAAAAAAATTGAAAGAAAGAAAAGGGGAGATGAGTCCTCAAAGTAAGTGGGGTGGTCTAGCTCCCTACTACTTGAGTGTGGTCTATTCTTAGTGACTTGCTTCCAAACAGCAGGGTATGGAAAAGGGGAAGAGTGGCTTTAGGGTGTCCAGCTGGTTGACTGGTTGATAAAGGTTAATATTATACAATGGATTGAATGTGTCAGAAATGCAACCCCATATCCATAGGCTAACGGTATTCCTAGGTGGGACCTTGGGGACGTAATTAGGATTAAATGAGCTCATTAGAGTGGGAGCTCCATGATAGTATTGGTGGACTTATAAGATGAGGGAAAAAAAGATGGATGTGGTGATATACACCTGTAATCCCAGCATTCAAGAGGCTGAGGCAGAAGGAAATCAAGTTTGAGACTACCCTGGAATACATAGTCAGATCCCTATCTCAAAAACAAAACAAAGAAAAATGAACAAACCAGCAAAAAAACCAAAAACAAAAACAAAAAAACCTGAGGTGACACACTTGCTGTGTTGTGTCTTATAACACCCCTTTTCATGTTATGATTTAGCAGAAGGTACTCACTGGTACCACACAGCTGCCAGTGCCATGCTCCTAGACTTCTCAGTCTCCATAACCATGAGACAAATAAACCTCTTTCTTTATAAATGACTCCAACCCAGGAATTTTGTTATATCAACAGAAGTCATGACACCAGCGAAAAGTTACCTTAGAATATGTACCCATGGTAAGATGTGAAGAACAAGACACTTCCCTTTTTTTTTAAATTTCCTTTATTCATATGTGCATACAATGATTGGGTCATTACTCCCTGCAACCCCCCACCCCCTCGCTTCCAAGCAGAAACTGTTTTGTCCTTATCTCTAATTTTGTTGAAGAGAGAGTATAAACAATAATAAGGAGGACCAAGGGTTTTTGCTAGATGAGGTAAGAATAGCTATATAGGGAGATTCCTCACATTGCTTCCATGTACTATATATGTGTTACTTTCTAAATTGATTCTTCTCGAACTAAACTTTTCTCTAGTTCCTAGTCCCCTTCTCCTATTGGCCTCTGTTGCTTTAAAGTTTCTGCATTATTTCCTTTGTACTGAAGACATCAAATGCTATCTCTCTCTCTTTTTTGTGTGTGTGTTACTTACCTATCCTCATATCTCCCTTGTGTGCACTCGCCTTATCATGTGATCAAAGTCCAATCCCCTCCTTGTGTTTGCCCTTGATCTAATGTCCACATATGAGGGAGAACATGATTTTTGGTCTTCTGGGCCTGGCTAACCTCTCTCAGGCTGATGTTCTCAGTTCCATCCATTTACTTGCGAATGATAAGATTTAATTTTTCTTCATGGCTGCGTAAAATTCCATTGTATATAAATACCACATTTTCTTTATCCATTTGTCAGTAGTGGGGCATTTTGGCTGTTTCCATAACTTGGCTATTGTGAATAGTCTACAAGTACCTCTGGAGTAACCTGTGGACACTTCCCTTCTATATCCCTCCACCTGCACTGGCCCAATCCCTAGTCAACCTGTGAGAAAAACATCAGACAGACCCAAGTTAAGGGACAGTCTACAAAATGACTGACCAGGACTCCTCAAGACTGTTGAGGTCAAAGAGCAGAGGCAGCTAAAAGACATGATGAATAGAAGTCATTTGGTGTTCTGGACAGAACCTTGGTCGTGAAGAAGGATGTAAGGGAAACACTAGTGAAATCCCAATGAAGTGTGAACTTAGCCAATAGTAAGATACTGATTTTGGTTCTTTAACTTGAACAGATGTACCCAGTAATGTAAGATGATAACAATTGGACAAAGTGGGTAGAAATATCAAGGAACTTTTGTATATCTTTCTACTTTTTCATAAATCTCATGTTACTCTAAAACAAAAAAGTTATTTCAAGGAAAATAATAATAAAAGAAGAGTGGTCCTGGTGCAAGAGTCACATGATGGCTCTGCTTACAAGGCAGTTTTCCAGAATTTGATACAAAATTAAAGCTCTTGAGCTCTTTCCAGGTTACAATAGACAAGAAGGTTTTGAGGGAAGCTGGTGATGAAATGGCGAAACTTCTCAGAAAAAAGTAGTTTTCTTATGCTAAGAAAGACAAACAAAAACACCCAATACCAACATAATCTAAAATCAAATCCCATGCTTATTTGTTACATAATTTTGAATACTAATAAGTCAATGTCATTTTCAGCATTTAGGAGAAGGAACTATGGGACTGTGTAGAATTAACTTCAAAGGTCAACATGAACCCCTAGTTAAACATTCAGGCTGCTGTAACAAAATACCACCAACTGGATGGCTTATAAACAACAGAAGTTCATTTCTCACAGTGATAGAGGTTGAAAGTCCAAGAACAAGGCACCAACAAATTCAGTGTCTGACAATGACTTCCTCTTTAGGCTCATAGATGGAAACTTCTGTGTCCTCACGTGATGGAAGGGTGAAGACTGCATCTTGGGTCTGTCTTTGTGAAGGCACTGATTACATTCATGAGAGCTCTGTGCTTATAACTTCATCACATCCAAAAGGTGCTATCTACTAATTCTATCACCTTGGGAGTTATGATTTCAAGAAATGAATTAGATGAAATACAAATATTTAGACAAAAGCAAAATTATAGAAAAGGATTATCTCAATGGAGGGAAAGCAGACAAAGGGGAGAGGAAAAAGGAAGAGGAAGAGGAGAAAGAGGAAGATAAAATACTTAAACAAGAAATCTATAAGATACAACATCTGCCTCTTCAAAGTTCCAGAAAGAGATGATATGATCTATACTAAAAGATCCTAAAGACTCTACCACAAAACTCTTAGATCTGATATGAAATCAATACACAGTTAGTGCTTTTCTATATATCAACAATAATCAGGCTGAGACATAAATTCGAAAAACAACCTAATTAACTCTTATGGCCTCAAAAATTAAATACTTAGGAATAAACCTAACTAAGGAAGTGAAACTCCTCTATAATGAAAACTATAAAACCATGAAGAAAGAAATTGAAGAAGACACTAGAAGAAGGAAAGCCCTCCTATGCTCATGGATTGGCAGGATTAAGATTGTGAAAATGGTTATACTACCAAAAGTGAGCTATAAATTCAATTCAAACTCCATCAAAATTCCAACATAATTTTTCACAGAAATAGAAAAATTAATCCTAAAATTCATATGGAAACAAGAAAGATCCTAAATAGCCAAGGCAATCCTGAACAAAAAGAGCAATGCTAGAAGTATCACAATGACTAACTTCAAATTATACTGCACCACCATAGCAACAAAAACAGCATGGTACTAGCACAATAGCAGACACATAAACCAATGGAATAGAATAGAAAATTCAGAAATAAAACCACAGATCTACAGCTATCTGATATTTGACAAAAGTTCTAAAAACATAGTTTGAAAAAAAGACAGCCTCTTCAACAAATAGTATTGGGAAGACTGGAAAAGACTGAAGCTACACTCCTATCTCCTACCCTGTCCAAAGATTAATTCAAAATGGATCATAGATCTTAAGACCTGAAACCATTAAACAGCTAGAGAAAAACACAGTGAAAAACCTTGAAGATGTAGGCATAGGCAATGCCTTTCTGAATAGGACTCTAATTGCTCAGGAAATAAGAACAAGAATTGACAAATGGGATTGCATCAAATTAAAAAGCTTCTGCACAGCAAAGGAAACAATTACTAGAAAATCTTTGCCAGCTATTCATCAAAAGATTAATATCCAGAATATATAAAGAGCTCCAAAAAGCTAAACATCAAAAGAACAATCCAATTAATAAATAGGCACATGAATTGACAGTTCTCAAAAGAAGAAACACAATGCCTAAAAGGTACATGCAGGAAATGCAAATCAAAACAATACTGAGATTCAATCTCACCCCAATCAGAATGACAATCATCAAGAAAACATATTCTGGCAAGGAAAAAGGAAACCCTTGTACACTGATGGTGGAAATGTAAACTAGTGTAACCACTATGAAAATCAGTATGGAGCCTCCTCAAAAAACTAAAAATAGAACTATTTCATGACCTTGCTATATCATTCCTGGGAATATAGCTGAAGGAATGCAACTCAGCATATAATTAAGATGCCATGTTTATTGCAGCACTATTCACAATAACCAAGCTACAGAATCAACCCAGGTACCCAACAAATGAATAGTGGATAAAGAAAATGTGATATATATATATATATATATATGCACACACATATATATATACACACTGGAGTATCATTCAGACATAAGAATGAAATTATGCTGTTTTCAGGAAAATAGATGAAGCTAAATTTAAAATAACTGAGAAAGATAAATATTGCATGTTCTCTCCATATTAAAATCTAGACCTAAAAACAAATGAATGACAAAAGCATGGAGCAGGGACTGTTTAGGCATAGAATCCAGCAGGAGGGAGTAGGGGAAAAGGAGAGGGTGAAGGGGGAGTGAATATGATCAAAGTATTTTATACACATGAATGAAAATGGAATAATGAAGCCTATTAAAATTGTATAAAAAGGGGAGAAGAGGATAAAGTGTAATAGAGGAGGTGAATCTAATCAATGCAAATTAAATTCCTGTATGGAAATATCATCAGGAAACACCTTTGTACAATTAATATGCATTATTTTAGAAGTTCTAAAAATGGTGAAAAGATTAACAACTTATCACATCAGTAGTAAAACAATCCTCTTTTCCTAAGGCCATAAATCTACAGGCTGAAAAAGTCTTCTGAATATCCAACGATAGAGACACGGAGTATACACATCAAGGAGGTCTTCATGAACCTTTAAGTTTTAGAGAGAAAGAAACATCCACAAAATAGATGCAAAGTAAAACAGAATGTGAGAGAAAATATCCCATTATAAGGAAATAAAACCAGGAGACAATGCTGTATGAGTGTCAGTGCAGAAAAATCTTTAGACCCTGGGTGCAGCCAAATAATAAAATGAGGTGAAATCAGGAAATTTCAAACGTATCAGGAATGGAAGGATAGGAATAGCAGAGAATTATGGAATGGATGTGCTTCTCTCTATTCCTCCTGCCAAGGACACCTATAGCTCTGGATGGATGCCAAGTGTAAAACAAGCACAAGGAGCTGGAGAGGCAGAGAAGCAGTCAGTCTGGCTAGAAACCAAGATACCATGGAATTCCTCCAGAATCCAAGATGCCAGGATGTTGAGCCCTAGGACCTTCTTTTTGACTCAGTTATCCCAAAATTGGGGTAAATCTAGAAATACCAATAGACAGATAAGAACGGTCCTAAGAAAAGCTGGCTCTCTCTAGATAAAAGGTACTAGCGGAGTGGCTTAAGTGGTAAAAGCTCCTGCCTAGCAAGCATGAGGCCCTGAGTTCAAAGTCTAGTACTTCCAAAAAAAGAAAATCTCTAGATAAAGGATTAAGAAAGGGATAGCCAAGAAAGACAAAACTCTTTGACAATTTCTCTATTTTAGCCGAACACCACAGATGAAAATTTAATCCTACCCCTACTTGTATCATTCAAGACCAAGTAAGATCCTAGACCACCAGAATAATAATGAGGAGCCCATCTCTACATGAGCAAGGTGACATCAGAGAAGGCAGAACAGGGACTCAAGGCTCTCATTCCTGCCAGCAAGCCAAGCACTCCCAAGGCCATGTTGCTAAGAAGACCACATAACAAGTCTGGATTTTTGGGTAGATGGTCTTCATTAAGTTATCAAGTTGAGAAAATTCTCTTCTATTCCTATACTTCTGAGAGTTTTTATCATGACGTGGGATTAAATTTTGTCAAATGCTTCTGTCCTCATTGATATAATCATGTGATATTTCATATTTCTCCTTTAGCCTGTTAATATGATATATTACATCAGTTCATTTTCAAATACTGAACCAAACTTACATTCCTGGGGAAAACAAGCCTCACTTGGTCATGGTATATAATTATATACCATATATATATATATATATATATATATAGTGCTGAATCCTATTCAGTAGTGTGGGGGAGTGGGGGTGGGGGTGTATGTATGTGTGTGTGTGTGTGTGTGTGTGTGTGTGTGTGGTGTTGCTATTCTGCCCAGGCTGGCCCATAACTTGTAGGCTCAAGCAATCCTCCTGCCTCATTGAGACTACAGATGCATGACCCTAAACCTTTTGTAAGGATTATTGCATCCATATTTATGAGAGATAATGGGTTTTGGTTTCCTTTTTTGGACTATGTCTGGTTGGGGTATCAGGGTAATATCATCTTCATAAAATTTACTGGCCCAGCATCCTTTCTGCCTTATTCTTTTGGTCAAATAGCCACAAAGCCCAGACTCAAGGCAATGGGAAATAGATTTACTTCTCAATGGAAGGAATTTGGAGCCATACTTTAAAACCACTGCACCTTCCTGGGAAGTTTCAACTTAAAATGCATTACTTCAGGAAAAATTTAATAGTGAAATATTACTGTGCTTTCCGAGCATAATGAGCTTAATCTTTTTTGAGTGGAGGGAGGTGGCCATCATGCCTTTGTGCCTTATTGTCATTGTTCCTAGGGGAAATGTGTTTTGCGTTCCTAAAACAATGTGCAAACAATATTTTGTAACCCAACACTTTTTGTATGTGCTATATCTTAATTCTAAATTTAAAAGGCAGTGGGGATAAGCTATAGAAGGTGACTGGTAGGACGAACTGGGACTGGAAAAAGAATTGGGTAAGAATGGTGATGGTTGCATAGGTACTAAAAGTGCCTGAAATATGCCTCCCTGAATGCCATTGCTGAGCTGTGTTGGATCTGTGCCATTCCTAGACAAGAGACAGCAGATCAAGGGTGTGTGCTTCCTCCTGGGTCCCTGGGACCAGTGCCAAGTTGTTTCCTTGACACTGTGTGGTTTCCTGGTTAGCCTCAGTTCTCAGATGTTTCATGGCTTCATTTGCAGATGACCAGTCTCATGCTCTCCCACAAGCTGGGTGAGGGTTGTAGAACTCTATAGTCCCAAATGTGCGCATCTTTATGAGGCTGCCTTTTGCTTAGACTGACATCAGTCCCTTTTATTATTAAGCTTACTTTGTACTACAACCTTCCCACTATGTTCCCTGCCAGGTAGGATGGTCAGTCTAGTGGGGAAAGTGGTTTCCACAGTTTTAGGACTCCCTTAGAGAATGCCTGTCCATGAAAGGAACATCTGAACTTCTGTTTTACTTAATTTTCTGGTGTTGTTTTACCATTTTCCTATTTGTTGGACTCTCAGATGTCCCAGTTTTCAATAACTATGACAAATACCTGAAACAATAAACTTATGAAAAGGTTTATTGTGACATAGTTTTGGAGATTCCAGTCCAAAACTGATGGACCCATTGCTTTTAGGCCTGTGCTGAGGCAGTTCGCCATGATAAGATCATGTGGTAGAGCAAAGTCCCCTAGGGAACATACCCCCAATCACTAAAAAACCTCTCACTAGGCCCTAGCTTTGAAAGGTTCCACCACCTCCCAATAGCACCACCATTGAGACCAACCCTTTACCATATGGACCTGTGGGGATCCTTAAGATCTAAACTATAGTACCGGGCATATTTATGTCCTAAATCTGTCTACAGACCCCAACATAAAGATGTCTGCTCTGAACACCCTAGAGTTCTTTCTAGGGTGAGACTTGACTTGCTCTTTGATTTGTCAAATGTGTCTTCAGTTTTGTAAGGGAGGCCTGGGTTGTGCCAGAGAACAAGTATGGAGCTGTTGGTCTAAATAATTTCTTGGGATGTTTTGCTCATTGTTCCAGGAAGCCTGGATTAAAACATTTTTCATGACTTGAAGCAGAGGAAGGAGAAACACAGTAGATCCTTTGTGAGAGAGATTTGAACAGGGGCCAGGGCCTAGGACTCCTACAGGACCATGGGATGGGGATGACTTGTGCCAGGGGGAGCAATGGCACCTGCTTAGATTTAAGCTCTTCTCATTTTTACTTGGCATCTTCCTCTCCCAAACTGATGCAAAGCCATTTGTTATATAACAAAGAATGAAGGAGAAAGGACAATACCACTGTGCTAGAGCATGGATCTTAGATGTTCCTAAAAGGCTCATGTGTTAAAGGTTGTCTCCAACTTGGCACTATTGGGAGGGGGAAGCAACTTTAAGAGGTGGGGCCTAATGGGAAGTTTTAGGTTGTTGGCAATGCACCCTTGAAAGGGATAGTGGAACTCTGGTCTCATCCTCTCACTTTTACCTCTGGCCCTGAGTTGAAACAGTTTTCCCTTGCACTCCTGCCATGATGTTCTGCCTCAATACAGGCTCAAAGCAAAGGGGCCAATGGACCATGAACTAAAACCTCTGAAACCGTAAGCCAAAATGAACCTTTCCTGTTTTTAAGTTAATTATTTCAGGTATATTGTTATAGTAATAGAAAGCTGACTAACACACAGTATTTGGAGAAGCCCACAGGGGAGAAAAAGACAAGATGCCTAACATATTCCAGCACATACACATATGCACACACACACACACACACACACACACACGCACAAGCACACACACAGAGACAGACTCACACACTCACATTAAAACAAAAACTCTGGTGGAAGATCAAAGCAACATATGGAGTTCAATCAAAAGGAGTCTGTGACCTCCAGTCCCAGTTGTCTCTGGGAATGTTGGGGAGGTGAGCATGGCTTCTCTCAGTGAGGTAGGGCAGAAGGAGCAGAGGATTCCAGAGAGATAAAGGACAGAGCCAGATCTAGAAACAGAATGTCAGCCCATGAGAAAATAGAAATGATGTGTGCCCTGAAGCATGCCTGAAGGATATAAGCCTCAAGCACTCACTCCAGCTTTGGTTGACAAAGAAGCAGATAGATATCAATAGGCAGAAAGTAGAGATCCTAGATGTGAAAGATCTCTTCAAGTGGGAAATCTCTGAGGATATAGAGCCCTGTGACTCATGTCATGGAGCACTTGAACATACTCCTGCTTGGGAGGACACTTGAACAGGACAGACTGCCCAGGAAAAGGGTAAGATCCCAGAACAGTTTCCATAACTCCATCACATGCCACACTAAAAGGAGATGATGCCTCAGACAGTGCAGATTGCTGTAACAGCAGAGGCTGGGGCTTTATGAATGACAGAACTTTATTTTTCACAATTCTGGAGGCTGGAAAGTCTAAGATCAGGGTACTGCCAGATTCCATGTCTGGCGAGGTCCCACTTTCTAGTTTCTAGATGGCTGTCTTTGTAGAGAGAAAAAACAAGCTTTCTCAGGACTCTTACAAGGATACTAATCCCATTCATGAGGGCCCTAGACTTCACCACCTATTAGCACCACCTTGGGGACACTGTGAATTTTGAGGGAACATAAATTTTTAGTACATAACAATAAAGGATTAGGAGTGAAGAATGATACAAATTCCACATGACAAAAGTCAAGCATGACATGGGTTCCCCTGCTCAGTATCCCCAAGATCCTAAAAATCCCACTTCTGTCAAAACTCCTGGAAACACAGAAACAAGTCAGAGAAGATGGAAGAGTCTCTCATGTTTCTTTGCAACCCCTTGTAGCAAAACATAGTGAAGAGAGAAGTCCAAAACCCTGAAATCCTCAGGAAGAAGGAGCTGTTGTGTAAAATTGAGTGCTGACATCTAGAGATTGAGCAGTTTAAAGACAAAAATGGGTTCCTGCCAGTTCAGCTGGAGAGTGTTATCAGACAATAGGGGAACAGTGGCGGAATCACCCAGACAGGTAGATGCTAAAGGACAAACCAGGAGTTACCAAAAATTGAAAAGTCATATGGCTGAAGAAATGCTTAAAAAAGGCAGAACTTCAGACCTGAGTAATGGACTGCTTTGAATGTCAAAGAAGGTGAAGGAGCTAGAGCTGGAAATTGTGAAGCCAAAGGGACATTTGAAACCAAGCCCAAAGATGGACAGCAAGAGAGTGAGAGAACTAACCCATTTTTATTATTAAAATGAAATACCTGAAATAAGCTAATTTTACAAAGAAAAGAGGTTTAGTAAGATTAGAGGTCCAAGGGCAAGATATATGAATAAGCTCAGCTCTGGTGAGGCTCCTGGAGACTGTATCACATCATGGTGGATCACATACAGTGATAGTGCACAGGAGAGGGAGAGACAAAATTCCAAAGCAGGAAGCCAAAGAACTATTCAGGGGCTGGACTCACTCTTACAACAGTTCACTGTAGAAAGAGCTCAGGGGTTCATGGGTAATACTCATTTCTTCTGAGGTCAGTCCCCTCAGTGATCTAACCATCTCCCATCAGGCCACACCTCTTAAAGTCCCCACATTTCCACATTGTCACGCACATAAACCTTTGGGGGAAACAAACTCAAACCACATCCAAATCATATCACCAGGTCCCCAGAGATGACAGTAAAGGTCAAGGGCATGTCTTGGGGAGGAGAGTGGTAAGTTAGGAGAGCCCAAAGCCTAAATCAGACAATAAGCAAGTAGTCAGACCTGCTGAGGGGATAGAAAGGTTGTGTGCAAAACACTTTTTCTTAAAAAATAAAAAAACAAAGAAAACACCACTGGGGGCTGGTGGAGTGGCTCAAGTGGTAGGGCACCTGCCTAGCAAGACTGTAGTCTTGAAAAAAATAGAAAGAAAGAAAAAAGAAAACACCATTGTATCCTAATGAAATTCCTGGACGTTACTCTGCTTTGAGATATTTTTCTGCTATAAAAATAATACCAGTGCTAGGGTGTAGCTCAGTAGTTGAATACTTGCCTAGCGTAATCAAGGCCCTGGGTTCCATCCTCAGCACAAAATAAACTTAAAAATAAATAAAAGTAATAAATTAAAATAAAAGTAAAACTTACTTTTGCACCCTGGTAGAGCTGAATCATGAAGGGATTTAATTGCCAAGCGTTTTGGGAGCCTTTTTGGCCTTTGGCTTTCTAAGGAGCATTGGTGCCTACCATGTCCTGTGTTGTTGGTTGGAAGTTGACAGAATAAAACCCATTTCAAGACTTTTAATCACCAGCATGTGCTGGAAAACCTTCCCAAAATAAAAATGACACTGGACAGCAAATATTTCTCCTTCAGCTTTGATCTCCTTTAGCTCACACACTAAAGGAAACCCAGGACAACTTACCATGGGACAGAAACTTGAACTGAGGATGACAGCTGGTTTCACACCATATGTGAAAAGCAGATTTGTAAAAACTGTTTTTATAGATAATTTGTTCTCCTGTTTGAGTTTTTTCACCAACATTTATGTGACGGTAAATGTGGTCTTTTTTCAAAATGAAATCGACATTTTGAAAAATGTTAAATGGTTTAATAAAATAATTTATATGGAAAAATTAATTAAGGTAATAATACAAGAGGATGTCTTTTGGTTCAGAATAATGACTGCAAAATAACATTCTTCTTATTCTCTTTTGTTCTTGTGCTGGGGATAGAACTCAGTGCCTTTCCATGCTAGGCAAGTGCTCTACCTCTGATTTGCATCCATAGCCCTTCAAAATAATATTCTTTTTGATTAGCAATGAAAGAAAGATTTGCCATCAAGTAGCTATCAGAATGTATCTGAGCATTGTTCTATCTATAGCACCCCAACCCCACTCTGTACTCAGAGCACCTGGCACATTTGAACCATCACATGATACTTCATGCCCAGGACCTCAGGATACCCTCTCAGCTGGTGTGTGAAATCAGTTCTGTGCTCTGTACAATATGTTAGGTGCCCCATGGCTGCTGTGACTGGGCCCCAAGTCCCGTCACACTTGTCCTGTTCCTATCTTCAAGTTCCCCTCCCACCCAAAACAGCACAAGTTCCAGCTCTTCTCTCTTTCCTTACCACATCCTCCTGCTTGTGTGGAAATCCTACTATGAAAAGCAATATATGCCCCTCCCCTGGAGGGGATAACTGGCAGTGGTAAGGGCATGCATTCCAGAAGAAAGAGCACATGCACTTCTGACCTCTAAAATGGATTTTGGTGTGCACAACCAGTTGATAGTCTTAATATCTAGAACTTCCCCCTTTCTTTCCTTTTTTTTTTTGTTTCGAAAGAAAAATGTTTCCTAAAATTAAAAGCTTTCTTTTCATTCTCTTAAGAGGCATGAGAGCTGAAGAGCCCAAGTTAGAACCAGTTACAGTGGGGGAATGAGAGGAAGTTCCCACCTAACAGGAAAGGGAAGGAGAAAGACACGCCTGATTTCCAGAGAGCCCACAGAGTGAGGGTGAGAGGAGGAAGTGAGGGAGGGTGTGGGAAGATGGGAGCCAAGAAGACAGACAGAGATAGAGGCACAGACATAGTAGGAGATGGGCGGAAGCTCACCCTGGAGGAGCATCAGAAGATCCACACATACTTGTGTCAGATCTGATAGATCTTCCCAGATCCTCCTTGGGAAGGAAGAAGAGAAGGGAAAGCCTTTAGGGAGAGGGAAAAAGGCCGTAATCAGAAGCTTGCATTGTATTTGTCATTTCTCAAAGCATTGGTGTTACATGGAAGCAATCTTAAGGCCCATGCCAAACACTCTAATGTATGAATATTGACAAGCCCTCAAGATCACTCTGATGCTTTAAGAACTGTTAGGTTTAACCAAAGGAGACTCAGTTCACTCAGAAGTGGTGGCTTTCCATTTGATGGACATGACCATGAATTGACCATGTTAAGTCTATCCCCATTACTTTCCATGAAAACGGGCCCTACAGTGAGTTGAGAAGACAAACAGCAAATAAGCAGTGTAGTGTGTAAGCTGCGTCTGCTGTCTTTGGGTCTCCTTTCTGAGACACTGGAGGCACTTTTGAGCTCTGTGGGGTGAGGACAAGTTGCAAGGTTAGGACGCTGGTTCTGTTGCCTGGCAAACATGGCTAGAAGGACTCCAACTCTCCCTCCTTCCCCCCTGCCCCGGTGGTGGGAGGACCTTGGCTGGCTAGGGTCTCACCAAAAAGTGCAGCACCCCTCTGGTGTCTGAGCACAGCCAAAACTCAAATGGGAAAAAGCCTGGAAACAGTGCAATGGGAAAGGCGTGGAAGGAATACAGGCTCTGGGCCGATGGCTGCCTCACCCTCAATTTCACCATCCTCCTAGGGGACCTGTGAAGAGGCCATTATGAGTTGTTGAAATCACCACCTAGTATTTTTCTGGGTATGTATTTAAAATTTCCCAAATTGTGGTCAAAATTCAGAAAGAGCTTGAGAAAAATGTCATTTTTAAAATTGGATCTTACTGACAGCTTGGCAAGCCCAGGGCATAACCGTGGTCAGCCGAGCTCAGCAGCAGCCTGGGAAACTGGCTATAACACTGCTGCCTCTGTGACAGTCAGTGTCTCCTCCCTCCTCTGATGCTGACCCTGTCCCCCACATCCCAGCCAAACTTCCCAGATCAACAAAGCCAAGGTGTTCGGTGACAGGAGTATTTTTGATGCAAACTTTTATGGTTTTAGATGCCTTTTTTTTTCTTCTCAACTCAGGGTTTTGTGACAGTTAGACAAGTGCTCAACTGCTGAGCTCTACCCCTAGCCCAGTACATGCCTTTTGAAGGTACTACATCCTTAATCCCCAAAAGACCTGAAAACAACGACACAAAATGCAGTGGTGTTGGCATTTTAATGCAAAGCCTATAAATTCATGACAAGCAAAGTCAGCCTTCAAACCTGACAAGCTACTATTTTCCCTTGACTATTGGTGATACCTAGGCATCTACTTCTCTCCCACACAGCTCCAAACAAAGCACACTCTGAAGAAGCCCTTTACCTCCAGAGTTCCCTGTCAGATCAGGGGCAGCTGTCTGCTGCAGACTTAGGCTGAACTCCACCCTTGCACAGCTCCTCCACTCCCCTGTCTCAATCTTGCTTGCCCCTCTCCCTACAGGGCATCCTTTTCCCATAAGTCCTCCTCGTATGCACTGCTTCTGGACCTGCCAACTTGAGCTCTGTTCAATAATGCTGATCAACCTAAGATGGCCTGGTAACTTTTATCTCCTGGGATTTTGCCTTGGAGACTCGAAGAGATGGAATTAATTAGCTAAGCTGCATGGTGGTGGCTACATTTACTCCCACTCCCTTTCCTGCAATAAGCTCCATTAGCTGAGCTGCCTGAAGAAGTGTTCCTTACACCTGAGCAAGATTCACATGAAAATCTGCATGGGGACAGATTCTGTTTTGGGCATGTAGGGTCCAGGTACTTTTGATCCTCTGCCCCATGTTTGATTCATCTGCATCCCTGCAGGAAGCCCCCACACATGCTGACACCTATCCATCCCCAGGGTCTTCCTCCCTCTGAATCTCTGCTCAGAACTCCAGTTCCTGTGCATAGGGGCAGCCTGGAAGCACAGACCAATTGTTGATAGCTATCATCCTTGGCTGATATGGAAAGGGAGTCAGTGCCTAATACTCCAACTTCTCTGTCCTTGGTGAACAACTCAGAGAGGGTCTTCATAGGATGGTGCCCAGTTACCTGCAGTGATAAACCTGTCTCCTCACTTTCAACCCTCTCTGTCCCTACTTACTTTCTGTGTTCCTAGAGGTTATCTCCCAACTAAGCCTCCTGTAGCTAAGCTACCTCCTAACTATACCTCATGATGAATCTACTTTCCAGCTAACACCCCTGCACCCAATCCTGTTTCAGAGTCTGTTTTGGGGGTGACCATGACTAAGTTAATGGGTCTTCACTTTCCAAAGCATCTTGGGAAATTCTCTGAAGCTCTGAGGTGAGTGTGGATTCTGCTGCTTCCCAGGAAACTGGCAGTGTTCAGTGGTTGGGAACAAATGTCTCTGTTTCCCTTCTCTCTTTAGCAAGTCCAAGTATTAGTCTTAAAGGTTTAAAAAATATATTTATGGTTTGGAGACGCCAGGAAATGCTTGTAAAGTGTTACAGGGTTAATTTTCAGGATACTTTCAGCTCATGAACAGCTAATGATTTTTCATTCTAGCAGGTATTTATTGAGTACTTACTATGCACCAAGCACTGTCAGGCTTCACACATTCACTTGTTTATCCTTCACAAACAGCTTATGTCTTAATTATTCCCATTATCATCAGAGAGATGAATAAATACCCACAGAGAGGCCAAACAACTTACCCAAGGCCACACAGGTAGAGATTGTGAGGGGAGGACTCAAATCCAGGAAGTCTGGCTCAGAGTCCTTTCTCTGAGACATCTTGCCCTACTGCCTGCCCATGTTGGGCTCTGGGTGGGCATTTGGGGCACATATTCCTATAGTAACTTGGTTGCTATGGGAACTCGGTTCTCATAGCCAGCAGATTTTGCCCTTCAGTGAGTATTGCCAGTGTTTTACCTACTATGTCTGCTTTCTGGTACACAGAACTGAACATCTGTTTCTGCATCTGCCCCAATGTTCCCTCCATGGTGACAACTTTTACAGGTGAAATTTGGGTCACTTACCTTTTGATACTTTAGGGGCACTGCACATGGGAAGGAGTTGGTGAGGATCTAGGATATTTTCCTCCAATTGCATTGAACTCTTAAATGAACCTCAAATGTCTTCTTAACACACAGTGTAGCTGAAACCCTTAAAATATGTAATTTAAAAACCTGTGGTACCAGGCTTAGTGGCACATGCTGGTAATCCCAGCATTCAGCTGGGGCAGGAAGATCATGAATTCCAGCCTGGGCTACATAGTTAGACCATATCTCAATAAAACAAAACAACAACAACAAAAACCCCAATAAACTCCACAAATACCTGCAAAAACCATTGTAATTTAATTTTTATTTAAACCAAAAAGAAAGACATAAAAGTTATTCATTGTGCAGTGGTTATCAGAATTGGTTCATACACATGAAAGAAAGGCTTGCCAGAGTTCAAGTTGGAAGAGACAAAAGCAACTTCTCAAGAGATCCATGGCCTTTTTCTGAGGAATTGGAGAGGTTGGTGACCTTAGATTAATTTATTTTCAGTATCAGTTTCTATGACATTTGCATTCTTTCACATAAGTAGATCTGTCATAGATACTATCATTGCTTAATCAGCCTTAATGGGAGTCTTTTGGAGACCCTTCAACATAGAACAAGAGAAGGAGAAAGAGATCCAATAGCTTTTCCTAGGTGAGTCCTGCCCTCACAATGTCCATACCATGTAGGTCCTGGGTCCTGATGTGCCCTCAATCTTCTACCTGCTTCACCACTAGATAAGATGGCAGCCTAGCCTCTAATGTATTTGTCAGAGTTCTCCAAAGAAACAAAACCAGTTGGATTTGTTTAGATATATTAGGAGATTTATTATGGGATTGGCTCATATGGTATAACGGCTGAGAAGCCACACAGACTGTAGTATGAAAATTGGAGGACAAGGAAAGCTGGTGATATATATAATTCAGACCAAGTCCTAAGGTCTGAGAGTAGGGCATAGGACAGAGGGATGTAAGTTTAAGTCCCACAACCAGGAACTGTGATATCCAGGAGCAGCAGAAGATGAATGGCTCAGCTGAAGAAGAGAGAGAAAATTCATCTTTCCTCTACCATTCTGCTCTGTAAGGCCTTAATGGATTGGTTGGTGCCTGCCCATATCGGTGAGGGTGGATCTTGTTTACACAATTGAGTCAAAACTCTCAGGGCTGCTGGCCATTAAAAAACAATTGTGCATCCCTCATCCCCTCACCCTTGTTGCTTTGACTATCCCAAATGGCTCAGTAATTAACCTCTTCCTGATTCTAAATCCCTTACTCTGTCACCTGGGACTCATGGCTGTCCCAGGTGACATCCTTTTTTACATTGCCTTCATCAATTCTGACTGTAACCTGGGACTGAGAACTACTGCTCTAAACCCGTGATTCTCAGACTTTGGCTACATCATCATCCTCTAGAGAGCTTGTTTAGAAAGCTTCCAGGGCCTACTCCTAGAGATTCTGACTCAGGCAACTGGGGAGAGCCTGAGAATTTGCATTTGCGACATGTGCCCAAGTGATACAATTACTGTTGCTCTGTGGGGGACCACACTTCGAATACAGGTGCTCTAAACTGAAACCTGGTTTGTTCCTGAGCCTCTCCTTACCTTTCCTTGTAGCCTCTTCATTTCCCATCACCCACCAGGACTGCAGGGAGGTTGGTGTCTTCTTTGATTCTAATTGCTACTGCAGACAAGACCCTTTCTCCTCTCACCTCCAAAGCCTGCACCTTTAAAGTACATACCATGAGATTACATCACTTTCCTCATTTAAGGGGTATCTTACTACCTGATGCCCTACATGTTTCCACACTTGAATGCATTAAAAAAATCCAATAAGACTGAGGCTGTGCTTTCTCACTGTCTTAACTTCCTCATGTCTTATTCTCTTTCTCTACTCCAGCAATCTCCTTCCACATTCACACCATAACTATATCATTTTAAAATCCTGTTTACAAACTACATGTCCTCCTGGTCTAGTTCATTCACATTTGTTACTTCTACTTCAAACAATTGGACTCAATCAACTAACCCCACCCTTTGCTTCCTCTTCATCACTCTTACCCTCTTCACTTCCTTGCTTGTGTAGTCATGGCCTCAGGACCCTTGTTCATCTCTGCTCTATGCATACATCTTGATCTCTCCTTACTTTTCTTACATGAAAAATCCCACCCAATCAGATAGAACCTGATTTTCTCCTAACCCACACACACATCTGAGGAGTGATGGCTGGTACAAAGTCCATGTCCATGCTGGTCATTTTTGTTTATCCATTAAACTTTTTAAAGAATTTTGAGATAATTATAGACTTATATCTAAGTTATAAGCAATAACAGAGAAATTCCTTAAAGCCTTTTCTCAGTTTCCCTAAAGATAATATATTGCAGGGCATAGTGCAATACCATAACCAGAATGTAGACATTAACATAGTCAAGATTCAAAGCATTTCTGTCACCACAAAGATCCTTCCAGTTGCCTTTTCATAACCACATCCACTTCCCTCCCACTCCATCATCTCCTTAATAGCCAGAAACCTGCTCTTCATTCTTTAAATTTGTCATTTCAAAAATATTATAGAAATTGAACCATATTAATTCATATCTGTTTACTCTCTGTGAAGAAATGTTCATGCTTTTTTTTTTTTTGCCATTTTCCAAATCACTGTGTGTTTTTTTATGGTTTAATTCTAAAAGTCCATTATGTATTCTAGATGCTAATTTTTTGCTGGATATGTGGTTTTCAAAAATTTCCTTCCAGTCTATAGCCTTTCTTTTTTTTTTTTTCATATGTGCATACAATGTTTGGGCCATTTCTCCCAACTTCCCCCACCCCCTCTCTTACCCCCGCCCCCTCCCTTTCCCCCCTACCCCCTTGATACCTGGCAGAAACTATTTTGCCCTTATCTCTAATTTTGTTGAGGAAAGAGTATAAGCAATAATAGGAAGAACCAAGGGTTTTTGCTAGTTGAGATAAGGATAGCTATACAGGGAGTTGACTCACATTGATTTCCTGTGTTACCTTCTAGGTTAATTCTTCTTGATCTAACCTTTTCTCTAGTTCCTAGCCCCTTCTATTGGCCTCAGTTGCTTTAAAGTATCTGCTTTAGTTTCTGTGCGTTGAGGGCAACAAATGTTATCTAGTTTTTTAGGTGTCTTACCTATCTTCATACCTCTCGCTTTATCATTTGATCAAAGTCCAATCCCCTTGTTGTGTTTGCCCTTGATCTAATGTCCACATATGAGGGAGAACATATGATTTTTGGTCTTTTGGGCCAAGCTAACCTCACTCAGAATGATGTTCTCCCTTTCCATCCATTTACCAACAAATGATAACATGTCACTCTTCATGGCTGCATTAAATTCCATTGTGTATAAATACCACATTTTCTTAATCCATTCGTCAGTAGTGTAGTGGGGCATCTTGGCTGTTTCCATAACTTGGCTATTGTGAATAGTGCTGCAGTAAACATGGGTGTGCAGGTGCCTCTGGAGAAACCTGTGTCACAGTCGTTTGGGTGTATCCCCAAGAGTGGTATTGCTGGATCAAATGGTAGATCAATGTTTAGCTTTTTAAGTAGCCTCCAAATTTTTTTCCCGAGTGGTTGTACTAGTTTACATTCCTGCCAGCATTGTAAGAGGGTTCCTTTTTCCCGACATCCTCGCCAACACTTGTTGTTAGTAGTGTTGCTAATGATGTACAGCCTGTATTTTTGTCTTCTTAATACAGCAGAAAGTTTTTAGTTTTGATGAAGTTCAATTTATCTACTGTTCCTTATTTTGGTGTCATCTCTAAGAACTCTTTGCTTAGTCCTAGATCCTAAAAATATATTTTCTACTAAAAGTTCCATAGTTTTACCTTTTAAATTTAAATCTATGATATGTTTTGAGTTAATCTTATAAGAGCATGAGATTATTATTATCTTTTACTTCTGGATGTCCATTTGTTCTAGCACTGTTTATTGAAATTGTGTTTCATCTGTTAAATTGCTTTATTGACCTTTGTAAAAAAATCATTTGGGCATATTTTTGTGGTCTTTTCTGGGTTCTTTATTCTGCTCCACTGATCTATCACTTTGCCAATAACTCTGGTCATGTCATAAAATAATTCATATAAATCCTACTTGCCCTTTACCCATGCCAACCTACTCCAGCATATCTTCTTATTTAATTTTTCTAAGTTTCACAAGGATGGCCATTTACTGTTGCTTGCCATTGCTAAATGTCTGTCATCCACTTCAATCTCCATTTATCTCCACAAGGAAGTAGATGTATTGGAAAGGAATTATGCCTCCTTCCCACCAGCGTGTGTACTGACCACCTGCATCTGACTCACTTGCTCTCTCTTCTCTCCTATTATGTTTGATACCTGTTCCTAACTCAGACCAGCCCTGCAGCTTGCACCAGATTGCATGTCCTTCCCACATATTCTGGAATTTGTTCTTGCAATTCTTATTTCTTCTTCCTGACTCACCAAATTTTCCTCATCATCCCAATAGGTATAGAAGCATGTCATAATCCCTTCATAAACAACAACCATAAAAACTTCTGTAGGGAAACTTGCAATGGACTGAAAACTTAGTTGGTGCCTTCTGTAGAAAACAAGACATTGTCTGAACTTTTATTTTTCCTGTTTATCTGATTCTCCCAGGAGCTCTGCATCATCCATGGTCTTGGCAACTATAAGTTGTTGATAAGTGATAGCAATGAGGATGACATATCCATTGTATACCATTTATATTTTGTGTAAGGACAATGAATCTTCCTTCTTCCCTATGGAAAAAGCAAGTCTAGCATCCATAGGATCCTCTATATCGGACCTCTTTGAACCACTTCAGATGCTTAGAAGGGGTACAAGAAATGGGTGGGAAAAATGTGAAGAGTCTTTAAGTCACTTATATCTTTTGCAGAGTAAGAATTCTTGCTGCATCCCACATGGCATTTTCCACCATCACGGGAATTTAAATCTTATTCATCTGTATCACTCTAGAGATTTCTCAGCCTGGATACTGTTGTCAATTTGGGCAAGATAATAATTTGTGGCAAGTGGTTGACCTGTGTATTATAGGGTGTTCAGCAATATCCTTCTCTAGTCTCTACCCTCAGGATGCCAGTAGCATCCTACCCAGCCCAATTGTGACATCCAAAATAGTCATGATATTGCTTTGAATGTCCTCTGGGGACAAAATCACCCCAGTTGAGAACCACTGTTCTAGTGTCTAGATCTTATTGGCTATTGTACATTTGCCTCATTTGACTTTTATACACAAAGCCAAAGGGGTCCACAGGAATAGTTACCTCCCTTGGGGTGTAGGACCAAGAATGCACACATAGCATTATCCTACAGTGAAGCCAAGACTGGGAGCAGCAGCAGCTTTCTAGCTGATCTGGATCCAGCATCCCTAGGGCCACTGTAGTTAGAAATGCTCCCTTTTTGTCTAACATAAGTTGAAATTGTCTTCTTTTATTCTGTCCTGAGGTAATGAGGAAAAATGTGAACCATTTGAATTCAGAATCAGGTGATTAAACCCTATAAGCCCAGCTCAAGTTCTGATGAGCTAATTAGGCCAGACAGTTCATTCCTATGTAAGAATTGATTATCTCATTTTTTAAAAGAAGGAAATTGATAATGTGTTATTAGCACTGCCTCCCATTTGTGTCCTCTCTGCCTCAGTCTCTTACAAGCCCTTGTTCCTGTAGTATTTCATGACTTTCTTCACCATCCTTTCAAGACTTCTTAAGGCCTCAACTATCTCAAGTCTGACTTCTAAGATGCTACCTCAATGAGCTAAACTGTATGCTTTTCTAGAAGAATTCTAGGTCATCATGTGGTTCCAATACAGTAACCACTTACTACATGTGACTATTTAAATAAAAATGTTATGCTTACATAAAATTAAAGATTGAGTTTTCTTTCTTTTTCCCTGACCTTTTTCATCACTTGGTTTGTATAGTTATATTTTCTAGGATTTCGTCCTTTTCTACATATGCCTAAATAAAATTGGATTTTTTAGTTGCTCTAGTCAGGAGCTCTGTAGCCACACATGGCTGCTGGTTATGGCATTGGATGGTGTGGAAATGGGAGATTTCCATTATCCCTTGTTTTTTCATGGACAGTCAGAAGGCTAAATATTTCACTTTGTCCTCATAGACAAGAATATATTTGTCTGTTTCATTAAGTTAAGTGTTTTTTTTTTGAGGTGCATTTTTATTTTTTAATTTTTTTATTGTTTTATTATTCATATGTGCATACAAAGCTTGGGTCATTTCTCCCCCCTGCCCCCACCCCCTCTCTTACCACCCACTCCGCCCCCTCCCTCTCCCCCCCACCCCCTCAATACCCAACATAAACTATTTTGCCCTTATTTCTAATTTTGTTGAAGAGAGAGTATAGGCAATAATAGGAAGGAAAAAGTGTTCCTGGTTGAGATAAGGATAGCTATACAGGGAGTTGACTCACATTTATTTCCTGTGTGTGTGTGTGTTACCTTCTAGGTTAATTCTTTTTGATCTCACCTTTTCTCTACTTCCTAGTCCCCTTTTCCTATTGGCCTCAGTTGCTTTTAAGGTATCTGCTTTAGTTTCTCTGCGTTAAGGGCAACAAATGCTAGCTAGTTTTTTAGGTGTCTTACCTATCCTCACCCCTCCCTTGTGTGCTCTCGCTTTTATCATGTGCTCAAAGTCCAATCCCCTTGTTGTGTTTGCCCTTGATCTAATGTCCACATATGAGAAGAGAACATATGATTTTTGGTCTTTTGGGCCAGGCTAACCTCACTCAGAATGATGTTCTCCAATTCCATACATTTACCAGCGAATGATAACATTTCATTCTTCTTCATGGCTGCATAAAATTCCATTGTGTATAGATACCACATTTTCTTAATCCATTCATCAGTGGTGGGGATCTTGGCTGTTTCCATAACTTGGCTATTGTGAATAGTGCCACAATAAACATGGGTGTGCAGGTGCCTCTGGAGTAACCTGTGTCACAGTCTTTTGGGTATATCCCCAAGAGTGGGATTGCTGGATCAAATGGTAGATCAATGTTTAGCGTTTTGAATAGCCTCCAAATTTTTTTCCAGAGTGGTTGTACTAGTTTACATTCCACCAACAGTGTAAGAGGCTTCCTTTTGCCCCACATCCTCGCCAACACTTGTTGTTCGTGGTGTTGCTAATGATGGCTATTCTAACAGGGGTGAGGTGGAATCTTAGCGTGGTTTTAATTTGCATTTCCTTTATTGCTAGAAATGGTGAGCATTTTTTCATGTGTTTTTTGGCCATTTGAATTTCTTGTTTTGAGAAAGTTCTGTTTAGTTCACTTGCCCATTTCTTTATTGGTTCATTAGTTTTGGGAGAATTTAGTTTTTTAAGTTCCCTATATATTCTGGTTATCAGTCCTTTGTCTGATGTGTAACTGGCAAATATTTTCTCCCACTCTGTGGGTGTTCTCTTCAGTTTAGAGACCACTTCTTTTTCATCAAGTTAAGTGTTTTCATGCATCTGTTATTTTTAACTTCTCTTCCTCCTACTCATACATCACTCAATATTGGGTTATTCTTGGATTTTTGACTCATCCTTTTCAATTTTATGGCATAATTGCTAAATTTAATCCACTGAATAGAGGCAGGGAGGTAATGGGTGTAACTCACAACTGTTTCTCAGCTAAGGTAGTCTAGGGTCTTTTCTACACAATGACAGAGAACACCAAGGTTTTGGTTTGTCCTCAACCTGGGGCAGGATAGATCAGGGAAAATGAGGTGTGGGAAACAGCAGCCAAGAATTCAGAGATAAACACTGTATTAGTAAATAGTTTGATTAAAAGCACACGGGCACTATTTTCTTTGCTTGAAGCCTGCCTTCCCTCAACAAGCTGCAACATTCAGTAAAAAGGAAAAAAAAAGAAAAGTAAAAAGAGCAGCTCTCTCTTCTGCTAACCCTGCCTGCTTGCCCAAAATTAATCGGTGCACTCTGAGAACTAAGCAAGGATACCTTTAAGAAAGACAATTATCCTGGGAAGGAGAGCCTGGAAAAGTGACTCCTCTGGGCACAAGAAGTGTTTACAAAGTTGACACCTATCTTAAAGGGAGCATCCTTTGAAATCTCTGGGCCTAATTGATAAATTAGTGTTAACAGCAAAAATGATAAAAAATACCAGGTGTAAGAAAAAAGAGGAACACTTTCCCTAAGGAAAATTTGAGCCCCTAACCTACTTTTTCACTGTAAATACCCTTCATGTTAGAACACTAATTGTGCCTGCTATCAGATGCACACATGTACAGTACTGGGTACTGTTTCTATCTTTCCTTTGCTTTGCTTTACTATAAACTTTCTTGGTCCCTACCTCGATGTTTCCTAAAATTCTTTTTTTTGTGACAACATCATGAACGAGGTACCCAAGGGCCAGGCAGAGGTCTCCTCCTTTTGAGACCTCCTCCCCTGAGCATTGCTGGGTAACAAGCCCTCTTGACATAGCATCTCCTAAGGGTCTGCTTTGGAGCATGTAAGCTGCCATCTGAAAGCCTTCCTGGGTGTGTGGTTGGGGAAATGCTCTCTGTCACTGCTAGGTGCCCCCTTGATTGCACGAATCAAGGAAACCATGCTCTGTTTTTCAGCTTCAAGACAGTGCAGGAAGCTTGTCCAGTTCTCAAATTTCTGATGTGAGAGCAAGTTCACCCCTAAAATTGAACTGTCCTCCTGAGGTCCCATTAATTTCTGGCATCAATTGTGTCTTTATTAAATAGGAATTTTCATGAATAGACTCAGGTCCATTGGGAGACAATTTATTTAACTAATGTTTAATTTATAGTTATTGCAGAACTACATGGGCAAGAAATACAGTGAGAAAAAGAAAAATAGAGCTTAATCACTGCCTATGGAAAAAATAAACTTTTGGCATGACAGTACACTTTAATCTTGGTTTCTTAAGACTGAAATGTGGTCAGATTTCACAGAATCCTACTGTGGGATGAAGAACTCAGAAAAGGCCGGGCCAGCAGTAAGGTGTCTAGTGTCTTTTCCCAGACATTGGTTCCATTGAGCATTGCCTGTGTGGTTTTCACTGATTGACTCCAAGTTGTAGTTGATAAAGGGCTTTCATCATTGCATTTTGTTCTCCTTATAGCATAAGATAGTGGGAGTATTCTGGACCAGGAGTCAGGATGACTGTGTCCTAATCTAAATCTACCATTTAGGTGTCATAATCACTTGGGTTGCCAATCTTTATTCAAGAAATGGGAATGACAATCATCTCAATATTAGGAAAAGAATCATATGGAGATATGGATATAGAAAGTATGAAGGTGCTACATAAACATGCACATATTGTTTTTCCTTTGGGTAAGAAACATAACTTCTTTCCATTTCTATGTGTAAAGTAGGGATGTTCATATTTTCTTATGATTGAATACTTCTTTTAAGAATATAAGTAATATTTTTTAGCAGAAGAGGGAAGCAAACAACTTGATGCCAGTTAGTCAGATTTGACCAACAGTCAGATGTGGCCAACACTAAAATTCAAATATCTACAAACAAGAGCATCAACACTTCACACTATCTGTCCTTTTCGGTAGCATAACTGAAGTTGGATGATGGATCAGGAGCACCAGTCACTAAAGACACTGGTGTGTAGGAGTGCTAAGTAATACTGTTCCTGACTTAGACATCTTGGAAAGATTTAAGGTTCATTTCAGGCCAGAGTTTATTTTTCCAGATTCTTCTGTTGATAAGTGCCTAATAACCATGAAGTTTCTTCTTCATAATTATTAAAAAAAAAAAAAACTTAAGTCTAGCTAGCCAAGAGAGATATTATCTCTGAATAATGTGTTTAATCTATTTGCATAAAAACAATAAGGAGTTTGAATAATCAAATTGGTAAAGGTCACAAAGATGTACAGCTGACATGGGTATGGGGAAAATGGGCCCTCTCATGTGGTTCAAGAGAGGGAAAACTACAACCTTTCTGGAGGGCAGCATGTGAAATGTGCTTATCTTTCCCAATCCATATTAGTCAGCATTCTTCAGAGGAACAGAACCATTAGAATGCATATAATTAAAAGAGGAGATTTGTTAAGACTGGCTTACATGATGAGAAGCTGAATAACACCCACCCCCCCATGACCATCTGCTGTCTGGGGAGCTGGTGAGAGCAGAAACTGCTCAGTTCAAGAAGCCAGAGCCTCAGAACAAGAAAGACTAATTATGCAGTCCCATCTGAATCTGAAGGCTGGAAAGCCCCCAGAGAACAACTTGCAAGTTCACATTCAAAGGCCAAAGAATGTAGAAGTCTAATGTCCACAGCAGCAAAAAAATTCATATGCTCCAAAGAAGTCTAACACAAGCTTCTCCTTTCTTCCAATTTTTCATTCCATCTGGGCCCCTAGCCTACTGGATGGTGCCACCCTTGTTGAGGGCAAGTCTTGTTCACTCACTTCGTCGACCCACATATCAATATTCTTTGGAAACACCTACAAACACTCCCAGAACCATGCTTTACCAATTTCCTAGGCAACCCTCCAGCCAGTCAAGTTGACAGCCAAAATTAACCATCACTCAATTCTGGGGACTTCCCCTTAGGAGAGCAACAGACAAGGCTGCCTACTAACACCTCGTAGTGGGGTGGTGGGGGCAGGTATTTGAACCAATGATTTTACAGACATAATGAAGGTTACTGTAAAACCCATGAGGATAAGCATCTATATTTGGTAATGAGAAATAATTTTGAGTTGAAAAGTTAGTGGAAAATGGTAAAAATCATGTAAAATCTTGTCTTTTTGGTAAAATCTTGTGCATAGATACATACAAATATACTTACACAAATATCTAGAAATATATTTATGCACCAAATGATTATAATGATTATCTCTGGACCAAGGACTTTCAATTGGTTTTTACTTTTTTCCTTAAGTAGGCAGGATAGCTATGTCACAAAGTTTGTTTCACCAACTCATCTATATATAAATATAATAACATAATACACTGTAAGCTGTTGAATATTAGGGGAGCTTGGTGACAGAGAAAGAGTAAGTAATGGGAGATTAATTTGATTAAAGCAAAATGCATACAGGCCTGTAGTACTAAGGTGAAACCCCCTTGGACTATCAATATATACTTTAAAAAGAATGAAGGATAGGAGGGTAAAACAGATCTTTTCTGAGGGTGGGTACCAGTGGGAAAGGTGTGGGCATAAGGAAAGGATGAATAAGTATGAAAAAAATGTGATACTCAGAGGTGGGACTTGTATTCATATATGAAAATAGAAGAACAAAATGTATTGAAATTGTTCTAAGAAGGGGGAAGGGGGAAGGAGGGAGAAGATGGAGGAGGTAAATCTAACTAACAAATATTGTAAGCACATATGTAAGCATCACAATGTATCTCTCTATAGCTATTACATGCTAATAAAAAACAAAGGTTGTTTCACAGTGTGTCTAGTCAAGGGTCTCTAGAGATACAAAATCAATAGCAGAGATAGATAGATAGATAGATAGATAGATAGATAGATAGATAGATAGATAGATAGATAGATGAAGAGAGAAAGATAAGTAGGGATTTATTCAGGGAATTGGCTCCCTGCTTTACAGAGACTAAGAAGTTTCACAGTCTTTCATCTACAAACTAGAGACCCAGGGAAACCAGTAGTGTGTCTCAAGCCAAGTTCAAAAGCCTCAAACCCAGGGAGGCCAATGGTGTAATTCTCAGTCCAAGACTGAAAGTCTAAGAACCTAGGGAAAGGGATGGGGGATGCTGGTTTAAGTCTCCAAATCCAAATGCCAGAGAACAAGGAATTTTGATGTCTAAGAGAAGAAGTATTATGGCTCCAGAAAAAAGTCAGTGAATCTGCCTTTCTTCTACCTTTTTGTTCTTTCCAGATCCTCAGCCAATTAGATGGTACCCATCCACATTAAGGTTGGTTCTTTCCCACCCTCTTAGTCCACCAACAGAACTCGCTTTGGAGGCACTCTCACAGATACACCCAGAAATAATGCCTTATGTGCTACCTAATATCCCATAAGCTAGTCAAATTGACTCTAAAATTAACCATCTGTGCATATTTATGAAGGATATGGATTTAACAGACCTTTGAAGATCTTTGAGGATATGTGGCTGCTATGAACTGAATGTTTGTGTTGCCCCAAATCTACATACTGAAGCTCTAGTCCCCATGTGATACTCAGAGATGGGACTTTCAGGAGGTGATTAAACTTAATTAAATGAGGTGATGAAGGTAGAGTTCTCAGGATGGCATTAGTGTCTTCATAAAATGATGAGGTGACTTTATCTTTGCAGGGTGAGCACATGGCAAGAAAGTGACTGTTTGAAAACCAAGAAGAGGGTCCTCACCATAACCCCACTGTACCAGCACCTGGGTTTCAGATTTCCAGTCTCTAGAACTCTGAGAAATAAGTGTTGTTTTCTAAGCCACTTAGTCTATGGTATCTTGCTGTGGCAGCCCAAACTAGCTGTGACAGCAGTCCAAGCTTCCTTTCCCAAGGCCAAACTACCGAAGGATTGAGACATTTTTGGATTAGAAGTCTGGGCTGGATCAGAGGTAGCAGGGAGTCCTATGGATTCTTCTCTCAGGACCTCTGCAGTCAGAGAATTTCATTTTCTCTCAGTTGAAGGGAAGAGTTCCGAAGCATTCTTCAAGGGAAAGAGAAGTTCCTTTTTCTCTAGTATGACCTTGACTCATAAATTGCCCAGCTCGAGCCCTCCTTGTGAGAGAACCTGAGTAATAATGTAATAAGATAATTGGATGTCTCATTCCAGATCAGAACATGTCACCAGGACCTGTTGTATAATAGAGCTTAAGTGGCTTCCCTATCTAAGGAAGAGTATAAGACATTGGAAATAGTCATTTTTATTTCCAAAGTCAGTGCACGGCAGAGAAAGTTAGGCTGGATTTTTAAAATTTCTTCTTTGAAAAATGCTATTTTCTTTAGTCATACATATGTATATAAATTCCAGATTCCTAAGGAATATTTCTAGGTTGTTTTTTTAATATGGTTTGAATGAAAGCAAATTATTCAATTTCTACCCTCTGCTGAAGCCATAAAAATAGCCTTCTACCTTCATTGATTCCACATTGACATTCTGTAAGGCCATCTGGAAGGAAAACAAGCCAGCATGCTGTGTTTTGCCTTCTCTCTTGGGGAGGAAACAGGTAGAATATCATTCAAAATGAAATCTGAAAAAAAAATGCACTGTGAACTATAAATGGCATAGGATTCTTCCTCAATGTCCAATAAACTTGACATGAAAAAATTTCCTTATAAATATAGTCTACATCACTTTTACCAAAAGAATACTGTTGATATGTTGACTTCCTTTCCATGGTGGGGTTCAAGTTCAGGGACCCATAAACTTAGGTGCAAAAAAAAAAACCCACACTTCTTTCACTTACCTTAGAAACTTATCATGTGCTTCCATTATGAACATAGCCAACCATGATAGCATTAGCAAAACCTGTAGTTTTTGTCATCCATAAAGATCACAGGTATTTTCATATCACAATGTAATCATCACAGATATCTAGAACCATCCTTTATACTCATTAATACTTCAATATCATGGTCACTATTAGATCCACTAATATTAAACTATTGTTAAAGAAGACAATTACTATTACTTTTTAGTAATTGTATTTGCATATAATAGCTGTACAGGGAGATACATTGTGATATTTACATATATGCTTACAATATATCTTAGTTAGATTTACTCCTTCCATCATTCTCCCTCTTCCTCCCTCCTCCCTTCTTAGAACAATTTCAACAGATTTCATTCTTCTATTTTCATATATGGATACAAAATACATACACCATATACAATCTCATTCCCCCTTTCCTTGTGCCCACCTACTTCCCACAGATCCCCAACCCTGGAAAAGACCTATTTTTCCCTCTTGCCCTTCATTTTTTAAGTGCATATTGATAATCCAAGGGGGGACCATTATCATTATATCATGCATGTTCAGTATTTTAACAAGTATATTTTATATAATTAGTTTCTTTTGTAATGCTGGATATTGTTGAAAATCTTATTCTGAGAATGAGGCTGTAGGTTTACCTATGCTGCAGAAGGGTCTTTGGCACAAAGGAAACCCAAAGGCCTAGCTGTACACTTGGTGTCTAGAAAGTCCTGTGGCTCCAGTAGGTCACTGCTTCCAAAGGAAGGATTTATTTTTTGTAAAGAAGTGTGATCTTAGAGTAGGTCCACATAGGTAGACCTAGTGTTTCATCTTTGTTGATGAAACACCTCACCTTAACCATCTCCACTACTTTCCTTTACATCCTTTCTTAATTAACTCTATCCAGGCTCTGATTCTTTTTTCCAAAGGTGATGTAAGAACCATCTTGCAGGGTTTCTTGAAGAGTGGAGCTCTTCAAGAACATAGGATTACAACATAGGATTTCCATCTGACAGACCTGGATTTGAATCAAGATGGTTCCATCTACCAGCTGTGCAGCAGGGGCCACTCAGTTCATCTGCAGTTTGCTCTCTGAAGACCACTGGCTTTATGACATATGTCCTTAATCTCTTCCCTAGTCCTTTCCACTTTTTCCACTCAGGAGGATAAGACAAGGGGTTTTCACAGTTGGAATGTGTAATAGAGTGGTTCCCTAGCACCAATTCTCCATCTTCCATCATCAGAATTCCTGTTTCTTTCTGTTAAACTCAGTAGTAAATTTCAGGTGAGGTTGGTCACCTTAGGGTCAGCCTGGCTTAAGCCAGTTATTGTGTCAGAAATGGCCATGTGATCTTCTCTAGACCAATGAGAGTGATTCCATAATACCAAAAGGAAGATTTTTTTTCTCCTCTGGACAGAGTGGTATCTTATTTTACTACTGTGAGGATGAGCCTTACACAAACCAAAGGGAACAGAGCCAGGAACAAAATCAGTCCCTGAGAGATAACTTAAGAGTTCCTAGATCAAACTCCACCTGGAGTTACCTCCATAAGTTAGGGTGAATTGGTTCTCTGATCCCTATGTGAAGGAAAGCATGTGATCAAATCACCACACTTAGATGAGAACAATGTCCAAGGAGATTATGATTTGACCACAGACCTACAGGATGCTATTTACTGAGCTGGGATGTCTGAATCCTAACTTAATGCTTTCTTCTTGTCAAAATCTCCCAAAGTCAAGAGGGAATTATCCAGTGAGCACTTAGACACCAGCCTCTGTCTCTAGGCCCAAATGAGCCATCTTCCTCTCTTCATAGTTCACTATTTGACCTAGAGCTGTTGATGAATTTGTTATTGTTTCAGCACTGTCTGAATTATGTGTCCTTTTATATGTGTACAACCTTGAGAAAAATTCCTCTTAAGTAGTTCTAGGGCATCAAAAATGAGAATGATTTAGAGGTTGCCATGCAAGTGAGAATGCTGCTTTTTAATGCAGTAGTTCTATATTTTAAGAAAGATTACAGTTAATTTAAGCAGAATTGGTATATGAAATGCATATGGCCTGAAAGTGTTAAGGAGAACAAGTATATTCCTGGCATTGAAGCTTCCTGCCTTGGGTTCTCTGGTGGAGAGGGTTCCAAATTGTTTTCCCAGAGAATAGGCAGCCTCACCAAAATTTTGGAGCCTTCTTCTATGGGCAAAAGAACTGATAGGCCCTTACACTTGGGTTGGTTTTATAGGAAAACAAGATGTATAAAATGTCCTTTGAAAGAGAAATTTCTCTGTCAAAAGGCAAAACAGAAAAAAAAAAAACCTGACTAGTAAACTTAATATGAAAAGATTTAGAAAGTCTTAGGAAAATATTTATTAAGTAATGGACCTCCCTTCTGGTTGTTTTATTTTAAAGATTTAAATGGGTCTTCAACATGACATTTATTGGCATTGAGTCATAGCTGAGATTGATTGGGTGTGCAAAAAAACTCTGGAAATTCCCAAAATTTCTAGAAATATTTCTTACGCATAAAAGATGATTTTTTATTTTGAAATAATCTTAGCTTTACAGAAAAGTTGCAAGAATAATATGAGGACTTCCTGTATTCTCATTGATTTCCCAAAAGCTAACATTTTCCCACATTTGTATTATCATTCGCTCTTTATGTATGTGTATGTTTCTGGGATTTATTTCAAATCCTTTGGGGATAAGTTGCAGGTATGATTTTAATTTTTCTTCTTTTATTCCTAAATACTTCAGAGTTATTTCCTGAAAACAAGAATATTCTCTTACTCAACCCAGTATAATTATCAAAATTAGGGATTAGCATTAGTATATTATTTCTAAACTACAGACCTAGCTGAGATTTTTCCAAGAGACCCAATAATGCTTTCTATAAAAAAAGAAAAAGCAATGGTTCATGATATTATGAAGAAACTCTAATCTCCTTTAAGCAGAAAGAGGTCCTCAGTTTCTTCTTTCATTTTGAGTACAGGTTAATTTGTAGAATGTTCCTGAATTGGGGGTATATCTGTTGTTTCCTTGTGTTTAGATTCTGGTTATGTGCTGTGGGCACAACAGAGAAATCACTATGCTCTCAGTGCATAGTATCATCCAGGCACACAAGGTAGATTAATCCCATTGTTGGTGATGGTAACTTTGATTGCCTGATTAATACAAAATCTGTCAAGTTTCCCCTATTGTTTTTGAAATTAATGAATACTGCATAGAAGCTTACCTGGACATTTTGTAAATATCCTGTTTCTCAATGAAAGGTCATCTACTAGTTTTATAATACCTTTTTAAATTTTGCTTTTTTTATGGTACTGGGGATCACCCCCAGGGTATTATGCAGGCTAGGCAAGTACTCTCTTCCTCTGAGCTACATCCCAACTCTTACCCACTGCTTTTAGAATCCACCAATGAACTTCAAATGAATGTATTACTACCACCAGAGAAAAACAAAGTATTTTCTTCTGCATTATTCCCTATTGGCTCTGTGTTCAAACTAGACAAATGATCCCACCCTTTCTCACCAACTGTTACTGTGTCAAGTGGTCTTTCTCCTGTAATGGTATTGGTAAGCTCCCTGCTTCTACTTCCACCCCCCAGGCTCTTTTTAACCATGGTCAAAATGATTCATTATAAGTCATCTTGCTGTGCACCCATGCCCCAAATATTAATGGCATCACAGCCTTACAACAGCAAGCATCTTTCTTCATGCTTCCTCTCCACATTCTCATAATGTTTTCTTGTCCTATCATGAAGCTTCCATTGTCTCTTCTCACAATGGCTTCCTTTCCCCCACAGTAACCTCTACTCCTCACAATGAACCCTTCTCTTCATACTGGGTTCATCTTTTTACAATGGATCTCTCTCCTCACATTGGCTCCCTCTCTTCAAAATGGCCACACCTTTTTACAATGGCTTCCTCTATCCACAATAATCTACTTTCCCTACAGTGAGACTACCTCCTCACATGGCCCCCCTTCACAATAGCCCTTCTTCTCACCATGGGCCCCTCTCCTCACCATGGCCCCCTCTCCTCATAATAGCTTCCTTTCATCAAAATGTATCTTTCTCTTCACAATGGCCACCTCTCCTCAAAACAGCCTACTCTCCTCACCATTGCCCCTTTTCCTCACAAAGGCCCACTCTCCTCACAATGGCCCCCTATTCTCACAGTAGGTCCACCTCTTCACAATGGCATACTCTCCTAGTTATGGCTTTCTTCACAATGGCCCCCTCACCTTACAATGGCCCCATCTCATCAAAAGAACCCATTCTCCTCACAATGGCCCCCTTATCCTCACAGTAGCTCCCTCTGTTCACAAATGCACCCTTCCCTCGTAATATCCCATTCTTCTCACAGTAGCCTCCTCTCCTCACAATGACTTCCTCTACTGGGAGTGGCTCCCACATTTCCCAATGTCTCCCTCATCTCATGATGGCCCTCTATCCTCATAATGGCTCCCTCTGCTCACTGTGGTTCCCTCTCTTCACAATGGCTGCCTCTCCTCACAATAGCTGTCTCTCCTCACAATGGAACCTTCTCCTCAAAATGGCTCACTGTCCTTACGGTGGCTCCCTCTTCTCACAATGGCCCCATTTCCTCACCATGGTGCCCTCTCCTAAAAATGGCTCCCTTTCCTCACAGTGGTTCCTTCCCTTCACAATGGCCCCCCTCTCCTCACCATGGAAACCCTTTCCTCCCAGTGGTTCACTCTCCTCACAGTAGATCCTATCATCACAGTGGCCTCATCTCCTCACAATGACTCCCACTCCTCACAATGCCCCCCTCTTCTCACATGATCCCCTTTCCCAAGAATGGACAGCTCTTATCACAATGGCTTCCATTCTTCATAATGGTTACCTCTCTTCACAATGGCCCTTACATGTCACAATGGCCACACCTCAGTGGTCACCTCTTCACACAATGACTCCCTTTCCTCATCATGGCCCCCTCTTCTAGCAATGGTCATATCTCCTCACAGTGGTACCCCTCCTCAAAATGGCCCCTTCTTTTAACAATATCTCTCTCTCCTCCAATGTGTCCTTTCTTCATAATGATTTTCTCTCCTAATAATGGCCTTCTTTCTTCACAATGGCCTCCAATCTTTATAATGACCCCATCATCTGACAGTAGCTCCCTCTCTTCACAATGGCCTTCTCTCCTCACAATATTTCACTGTCTTCACAAAGTTCACCAATCTTCACAATGACCCTCTATCTCCCTCTCCTCACAATAATCCTCTATCCTCATATGGTTCCTTCTCTTTATAATAGAACCCTCTTCTTACAATTGCTCACCCTCCTCACAGTGGCTTTTCTCTCCTTATTATGGTCCCCTCTCTGCACCATGACCCTCTCCCCTCACAATGGCTTCTTCTCCTCACACTAGCTCACTAGGAAACTAGCTCACTAGTTTCCTTTCTTCATAATGAACCCCTCTCCTCACCATGGCTCCATCTTCTCACCATGGACATAGCTCCTCACCACAGTCCCCTCCCCTCAGTATAGCCCACTCTCCTTAACATGGTTCCTTCGTCACTATGGCCCCTTCTCCTCACAATGGTCCCTCAACTCACTATGGGTTCACCTCCAAACAATTTTCCCCTTTCATCACAATTGCCCCTGTCAGCTGTTTTCCATGGTATAGTGATTATCACATTTACCTTACAATTGCCCCCTCTCTTCACAATAGCTTCTTTTCTTCTTAGTGATGCTCACTCTTCACAACGGCCTCCTGTTCTCACAATGGCCTTCTCCTTTCAAAATGTCCCCCTCTTCTCACTATTGCCCCCTTTCCTCATCAGGGTCCCCACTCTTCATAATGGCACTCTCTCTTCCCAATGACCTCCACTTCTCACCCTGGTCCCCCTAATCCTCACCATGGCTCTGTCTCATTACCCTAGCCCCCTCTCTTTACAATGGTCCCCTCTTCTAATCATGGCCCCTTCGTCACAGTGCCCCCCCAAAAATTCACCTTCTCCTAACAATGTCTGTATCTCCTCACAATGTCTCCTTTCCTTCCCAATGGTCCCATTTCCTCACAGTTGCCACATTGCTTCAGAATGTTCCTCTCTACTTATAATGATGCAGCCTTTTCACAGTCTTCCTGTCTTCACAATAGCTCCATCTCCTTACAATGATCCCCTCTCCTTACAATGTCTCTGTCTATTCACAATGTTCTCTTTTCCTTAAAATGTCCCCTCTCTTAACAATGGTACCTCTTCTTACCACAGTCCCTGCTCAAACAATGGCCTTCTCTTCTCATAGTGGCTCTCTCTCATCACAATGGCTTCTTTTCGTAACAATGGATCCTTATGTTCTCAGTGGCCCCATCTTCTCACAATGGCCCCATCACAATGGTCCCATCTCCTCATAATGACTCCCTTGTATAACAATGGCCCCCCTCTCCTCACAGTGTCTCTCTGCTATCACAATGGCCTGTATCTTCACCACGGCCTCTCTCCTTTCAATGGCCCACTCTCTCATCACCATTGACCCATCTCCTCATAATAACTCCCTTTCCTCACCATGATTCCTATCTGCACCATGGTGCCATCTCTATACAATGGCCACTGCTCTTCATTGCGGCTCCCTCTCTTGATAATGGCATCCTCCCCTCCCAATCCAGCCCACTCGTCATAATGGCACCATCCCCTCACCATAGTACTCTTCCCTCACAATAGCTCGTACTCCTTGCAGTTGCCATTTGCCTTAGCAATTGTTCTCTCTTTTCACAACAGTACTGTCTCCTCAAAATGGCTCCATTTTCTCACAGTGGCTCTCTCTCTTCACAATGGGCATGACTTGTAACAATGATTCCCTCTCCTCAGTGTTTCCCACTCTTCACAATACCCCTTGTCCTCATGATGAAACCCTCTCCTCCCTATTGCTTACTCTTCTCACAGTGGCTCCTTCTCTTCACCATAGGCCTCATCTGTGAACTATGTCCCCATTGCCTCATGATGGCCTTCTGTCCTTACACTGAGTCCCTCCTCTCACAATAACTTCCTTTCTTCACAATGACCCCCTCTCCTCACCATGGCTCCCTCTCCTCCCCATGGACATCTCTCCTTATGATAGCTCTCTGTCCTCACTATGGCCCCTTCTCTTTAACATGGCCCACTCTCCTCTCAATGGTTCCTTGCTCACTATGGTCCCTTCTCCTCCCTGTGGTCTCTCTCCTCACAATGGACTCTTCTGCACCCAATTGTCCCTTTTCATCACATTAGCCCCCTTTCTTCACAATGACTTTCTTTCTTCACAAAGGTTCCCACTCTTCACAATGGCCCCTTCTCAATGTTCCCCTCTCCTCAAAATTAGCCCCTCTACTCACCATGGTCTCCTAAATCCTCACCATGGCCCAATCTCATCAACCTATCCATCTCTTCTCACCATGGCCCCCTCTCTTAGCTATGGTCAAATATCCTCACAGTGCTATGGCCCCTTCTCCTAACAATTTCTCTTTCTCTTCACAATGTTTCCTTTCTTTACAATGGTCCCCTCTTCTGACAATGGCCCTGCCTCTTCACAATTGCCTCCACTCCTCATAATGACTTCCTCTTCTGACAGTAGCTTGCTCTCCTCACAATATATCTCTCTCTTCACAGTGTTGCACTCTCTTTGCAAAGGTCTCCATTCCTCATAATGATCCCTTCTCCTCACAATGGTCCTCTCACTTCACAGTGTCTCCCTCTTTTCACAATAGCACCCCTACTCACAATGGAGCCCTCTTCTCACAATGGCTCCCTCTGCTCATAATGTTCCCCTTTCCTCACTGTAGTCCCCTCTCCTCACAATGGCTTCTTGTCTTCACAGTAGCTCTATCTCTTCACAATGGCTCCCTCACCTCACAATTAACACTCTTCACACAATGGCTCACTCTTTACAGTGGATCTCTATCATCACAATGGCTACTTCTCTTCACCATTACTCTCTCTCCTCATATGGCCTTCACTCTTCACCATGATCCCCTTTCCTCACCATGGCCCCCCTCTCTTAGCTATGGTCAACTCTTCTCACAGTGTCCTCCTCTTCAGCAATGCCTCTCTTTCTTCCCAATGTCTCCTTCTCTTCACAATTATCCCATCTCACAATGACCAATTCTCAGAATGTTCCTCTTTCCTCATAATGGTTCACTCTCTTCACAAAGTCTTCCTGTCTTCACAATACCTCCCTCTCTTCACAATGGCCCCCTCTCCTCACAATGACCTCCCCTCTTCACAGTGTCTCTCTGCCATCACAATGTCCACACTATTCACAATGGCCTTCTCTCCTCACCATGATCCCCATCTGCATCATGGTACCCTCTTCATACTATGGCCTCTTCCCTTCACAAAGTCACCCTCCCCTCCAAGTGGAACACTTTCCTCACAATGGTTCCCTCCCCTCATCATGGTACTATTTCTTCACTAAGACACAAGTTCCTCACAATGCCCCCCTTTCTCTCAGTTGATCCCTCTCTTCACAATGGCACACTCCCTTCACAATGGCCCTAGTCTCTTCACAATGGTCCCCTCTCCTAACAATGGTGCCTTCTCCTCATGTGATCCCTTCTCCTCACAGAGTCCCATCCCTTCATAATGGCTCCATCTCTTCACAGTAGCTCTCTCTTTGCAACGGCCCTTCTCCTTATAATGAACCTTATCCTCATTATTGCTGACTTACACAGTGAGCTCCCTCTCCTCACAATGACTCCTTTTCCTCACCATGGCCCTATATCCTCACAATGGCTCCTTTTCCTTACAGCCTTTACAATAACCTCTTCTCTTCACGATGGAAACCTCTCCTCACAGTAGCCCTCTTTCCTCACATTGTCCTACTCTCTGCATCATGGCTCAGTCTACTCACAATGGTTCACTCACCTCACAATGGTCCCCTCTTCTCCCAAAGCTTTCCTCCTCACTATGGTCCCTTCTCCTCACAGAGGTGTCTCTCTTCACTATGGGCTCTCCTCCACCTAATTGTCCCCTTTCATCACTATTTCCACTCTCTTCACAATGGTTTCCTTTCCCACTCTTCACAATGGTCCCCTTTTTTCACAATGATCTTTTTTCAGTGGTCCCCTCTCCTAACAATTGCCTTTTCTCTTCAAATGGCTCCCTTTCCTCACTGTGGCTCCCTCTCTTCTCAACGTCTACCTCTCCTCACAATGGAACCCTGTCCTCACAGTGGCTCCCTCTTCACAAAATGGAACTGTCTCCTCACAAGGTCTCAGTCTATTCTCAATGTCCTTTCTAACCCAAATGGCCCTTTCTCCTTACAATGGCCTCCTCTCCTTACCATGAACCCCTGTTATCACAATAGCTTCTGTTCTTCATAATGGTTCTATCTCTTCATAGTGGCCCAGTCTTCCCCAAATCCACTTCACAATTGTCCTCCCTCCTGACAATGGCTCTCTGTTCAACCAATGGCTCCCTGTCTTCAAAATATCTCCTTCTCCTAACAATGACTCTATCTCCTCATTAATGCCACCTATCCTCACCAGAGCTCACAAGCCCCTCATCTCACAATGGATTCCTTACCTCACAGTGGCTCCCTCTCTTTACAATAACCCTTTCACCTCACAATGATTCTCTCTCTTCACAATGACTCCCATGCCTCACAATGGCTGCCTCTCCTCATATTGGCTCCTTTCCCTCACAATAGTTTCCTTTGTTCACAATGACCCCCTTTCCTCACCATGGCCTCCTATCCTTACCATGGACATCTCTACTCACCATAGCCCCTCTCCTCACTATGGTCTCCTCTCCTTAAGATTTCCCACTCTGCTGACAGAGTGGAGGTCTCCTTTCCTCCAATCATTCCTTCCTCATATGGCTCCTTCTATCACTATCGTCCCTCTCCTCACAATGTTTTCCTTTCCTCACAATGGCTTCCTCTCTTCAGAAAGGTCCCTCTCTTCACATTGGCCCCACATCCACACCATGGCCCCCTTTCACCATAACCATCTCTCCTCAATATGCCACCCTCCTCTCATAATGACCCCATTTTCTCACAATGGTCCCCTCTACTCTCAATGGTCTCTTCCTCACAATGGCACCTTCTAATCACTATGGCTGCCTCTCCTCACAATGGCCCCTCTCCTCACACAGTATCCCTGTCTTTACAATGGTACCTTCTCACAATGGCTCCTCTTCTCAAATGGGCCCAGTCTCATAGCCATGGCTTCCTTTCTTTAGGAAGGCTTACTCTCTTCACAATGGCTTCTGATCTTCACAATGGACACCTTTCCCATACTGGGTCCCTCTCCTCACATTGGGTCCCTCTTCTCACATTAGCCCCCTCACCGCAACATGACCCCAACTCCTCACAATATCCCCCTCTTTATACCAGGGCCTACTCTCCTCACTTTGTCCCCTCTCCTAACCATGGTTCCCACTCCTAAAAATGGCACCTTTTCCTCACAGTGGCTAGGTCTTCTCAGATGCTTCCTTTCCTCCCTATGGCTCTCTCTTTGCACATTTGCTCACTCTCCTCAATATGGCCCCCTCTTCTCACAATGGTCACCTTTCCCCACAATGGCCTGTTTTCCATGGTCCCCTTTTCTCACAATGGCTCCCTTCCTCTCAATGGCCTCCTCTCTTCACACTGTCTCCATCTTTCCACACTGATCTCCCATCTTCATAATGGCACCTTTGCTCACAAGGGTCCCTCACCCTCACTGTGGCTCCCTCTCCTCTTAATGATCTCAATTCACAATGGCCCCCTCTGCACAATATCCTCTCCTCACAATATCCTCTCCTCACAATATCCTCTCTTCACAATAGCTCCTTTCCCTCATCATGGTCCCCTCTCTTTCCACCATAGCCTCCTCTCCTCACAATGGCTTCCTTTATTCACAATGATTCCATCACATCATAATGGCTCACTCTTCTCATGATGTCCCTTTCTCAATGCCCCCCTCCTCACAATGGCTCCATCTCCTCATAATGGTTCCCTCTCCTCACAGTGACCCCTTCTTTTTACAATGGCTCCTTCTCTTACTATGTTTCTCTCTTCACAATGGTCCTCTCTCTTCACAATGGTCCTCTCTCTTCACAATGGTCCTCTCTCCTCACAGTGTCTCCCTCTCTTCACAGTGATGCCTTCCCTTTACAATGACCTTCCCCCTTTCTTCAATTCTCCCCTTCTTTCAGTGGCTCCTCTTCATCACAATAGTCCACTAGGCTCACAATAGCTCTCCTCCCCATATTAGTTCTCTTCTCTTGCCACAGCTTTCTAAACCATCCCTTCCTGTTTTCCCATTTCCTCATAATGAATCCCAATACATTCTAAGGCCTAAATTACTTGGTCCTCTTATTCATCTAATATCACTTCCACTACCTCTGTCCTCCTCACTCTCACTTTAACCCTACAGACCTGCTCACTAATCCATGGTGAGGACAGCCTAGCTCCTCTTAAAGACTTTGGCCTGGCACTTCTCTCTGCCTGGAATATTTCCTGGATACCTCTCCTCTGGCAATGCATTATCAAACACACTATCTCAATGAGAACTACTTACACCCTGCATTTAAAGAGAAGCCCCATGCATACTTTTCCTTTATGTTATTATCAGTTTTTAAACTACTATGGCATTTACTTATTAAGGTTAATTTTATTTTCACTTCCCCTTTGCAAGAACTAAGAGGCAAGAAATAATGACTTTTTTGGACTGTTTTTGAATTGAGCATATCTAAAAAAATACATGTTACATGATAGTTACTCAAAAAAATATTTGTGAAATGAATGGAAAAGGTGTGGGGACACATTTGCATTATGAAAATGGTTTTAATGGATAAGACACTAGGGTGTTATTCTAGATTTATTGAGTTTTTATTCCCCTAAATGATTTTTATTTATTTACTTCTTTATCACTCATATATGGTGCTGCTCCCCCCCTTCCTCCTAGCAGTCTCCTTTTCTCACAATGGCCCTTCCTCACAATATCCCTTTCTCCTCACAATGCTTGCCAAGTGCTTTACCACTAAGTTATAGCTCCAGTTTCTCTACCTAGAAAACACCTTTTTAAACCTGGTCTTGCTGAAAAATCCTTACAATTCTAGGTCAGTTTAGTGGCCACTCTCTGAAGAAGTGATATTTTTACTAATTAATCTCTGAGGCATTCGTTTTTGAATGTGTTTTTTATACCACCCTGAATGCACCTAATTACTTCTGATCTCTGAAGCTAAGCAAGACCAGGCCTGGTTAGTACTTGCTTGGGAGACAGATAATATAGGTTATATAATCATATAGGATTATGTTATTACTTATTATCAGTTTTATGTCACTTAAAGCATCTTTAAAGCATGATGTGACAGGCAGACCCTAAGATGACTGTCAATTATTTCTACTTCCTGATGTTCATGTCCTTGAACAATTTCCTCCTTTTGAGGGTGGGTGACAACTGTGGCTTGGTCTTCATCCATAAAATTTGATGACCATGACAGGATGTCACTTCTGAATTTAGAGAAGAAATGATCATGACTTCTCATCTGCTATCTGTCACCTTGCGTACTTTCATGAGCAAGCTGGAGGCTCACATGGCAACTAGGGAGGAACATGGCCCTCAGTCCAACCCTGAAAAGCTGCATTCTTCCAACATCCCTGTGAACTTCCTTGGTTGAGTCTTCAAATGAAACCACAGCCCTGGCTGACACCTTGATTGAAGCATGTGTTTCACATTGAGACACAGGACCCAGCTAAGCTGTGACTTGATTTCTGACCCATAAAACCTGATATAGTAAATGTCTGTTGACTGAAGGCATTAGGTTTGAGGTAATTTGTTCTACAGTGATAGACAGCTAATTCAGTTATTGCTTTCTGCATGATTAAGTGCATTTACTGTACAATGACTGGCTGTCAGCATGCTAAATTTATTTAGTGTTCATAGTCCTACATAACTGGAAGGTAGTACTATCATCACATGACAGATAGACAGCTGAAGATTAGTAAGGTTCACCATAGTTGAAGCCCAAATAGTTAGCAAGTGTCCGAAGGAGAGATTGAGCTAAGACATCTGACTCCAATCAATCTCCCCCTATGGATTTCTTCTCCCTCTTGGGCTATAAAGTCCTTGGTACAAGCTTGAGGGCATTTGTTATGTAACTATTGTACCAGCACCCTGTTTGGAACACAGTGGGTCATCTATAAATGCTCCCTGAGTAGGTGCAGTTATGTTTTGTGGGACCATTTCTCTCAGTGCCCACAGACTAATGGCACTTGGCTGAGTTCAGCTGTTTTGGCTTCCTGTCTCTTGTCATTGTATCATAAGATCCCCTCCAGAGAAATTCCAATGCTCATGCCATGCCCTTGAATATCAAAAACTGTGGTCTAAATGAGCCTCTTTTTGGGGCAGTAAGGGGGCTTAAACTCAGGGCCTTGTGCTTGATAGACAGGGACCCTATCATATATGCTACACCCCTAGCCCAAACTTCTTTTCTTTATACATCACCCAACCTCAGGCATTTTATTATATTAGTAAAAGAATAAATACAGCCTCATTCTGAGGACCTACATGACTTTGTAAGGTGAATTCTGAGCCAGAAACAAGGCTTGTTGCGAACAGGGCAAAGACCAATCAGTCTTGCCTGTTGTGGGGTTGGGAAGGGCAACAGGGACAGAGCACCACACAGACCTGCCATACCACCTCTAGGAGTTGTGCATTTGTTCTCATCTTGCAGATTAACATGAAAATAACTATAGGCCATATAGCACTAGCATCCTTTACTTCAAGCTTAAAATCAAAGATCTCTGGCCTTGTTTTTCATAGTCTTCAAGAGGGAGGGACAATCCATAAAGTCAGAGGTAAAGAATTAGATAAAAGTTAAAACCTGGTTTGGCTCTGTAATGTTAAAATATTCCAAGATGCAATGATCAAATACATGTTTATGAACAAAACAATGCTCTATTTATTGGGTTGAATTCTTAGGTCTCTTTTAATAACATGTTTCCATGTTTTTATATATTACTATCATTTCTTAACTATAAATATCTTTCCAATCTATCTGCCCAGATCAGGTACATTATTTTGCCACAAAATATCATATAACATTAAGAAGCTGCCCTGTGCTTAGAGAAATGATTACATGCATGTGGACCTCCTGCCATGTCAATATTTTCCTATTTTTCTTTCCCCAACGAAGTTATATATTTCCAGCTAATGGAAGAACATCCAATATCACAATTGTTTCTGGTGGTGGGTAGAAGAATAGAGGAGGAAGTGAGACCCTTCTATTTATAAACACCTTTAAGTGCATTGTTTTCCCAAATGCTAATTGGTGGCTTAAACACCTGTGTGTGTGTGTGTGTGTGTGTGTGTGTGTGTGTGTGTGTGTGTGTGTGTGGTAGTAGTAATAGTAGTAGTAGTAGTAAACAGAAAATAAAATTGCATATTTGATGGAGAAAGATCTCTCCTCTGGATGTCACTGTTCATTGATGTGAGTACACTTTAGAGTTTTGTGCAGAGGGCATCCACAAGGGTTCTATTATTCTGAGACATTTTATTACTTTAAGAATGGATTAATTCATTTGTATATAGAGCCACACTTTAAGGTCAGCAGAAAGTTGATCTTTCTCTGTGAACAACAATTTATTCTCTTGCAAATGCCTTTGACTAATAGAAAAGGTCACCAACTGAAAGGGTTTTTATTGCCAAAATCATGATCTCCTCTGCTCCTTGAGCCTCTAAGAGTATGTATGTGGAGATTTGCAAAGTCAGGTTGGAATCTTTCCATATTTCCCATGGAGACATGAGCTATGGAGGGAGCATAACAGAAGTGACTGGTGTCCCATCCAAATTGTCCTGTATTCATTATCCCACACTGTGCAGACTAAGGATGTCAACTGTAGTTATTTGAGACTTTTTTGGGAACCTCCATTTTCCTAAGCCTGTTCCACCCATGGGAGGCCTAAAGTGCTGGGGAAATGCTATCTTTCAAGAAAAGCCCTCAGTCAATGTGTTAGTCAGCTATTCGTTATGGTAACAAAAATACCTGAGACAATCAACTTTGAAAAAGGAAAGATTAATTTTGACTCACAATGTTGGAGGCTTCAGTCCATAGTCAGATGTCCTCATTGCTTTTGGACCTATGGCCAAGCAGCACATCACAACAGGAGCATGTGGTGGAACAAACTGTCACCTCATGGCAATTGGAAAGCAAAAAGAAAGGGGAAAAGGAGAGCCAGGGTCCAAATATCCCCCTCAAGGGCATACCTTCAGTGAATCAAGATCTCCCACTAGGCCTCACTGCCTAAATATCCCACCAAGTAGCACCAAGCTGGGCACTAAGCCTTTAACACATGGGCCTTTGGAGGATATTTAAAGTCCAAACTATAGCAACCACTGACTGAGGAAGTTGGTGAAGACTTGTTGCTGTTTCCTCTGGGTGGGACAGCTTTCAGGAGTGTTCTCCTATACTCTCAGATGGCCTCAGGGGACTGAGATCCAGTTGTCCACAGTTTATGAATGTACTGCTTGTTGTCTTTCTCCTCTTCCCTAATTCACTGACCTATTCCCCTACTGTGCTTCCTGGAGTCACCTTCCAAATTAACTGCTTGCTCCTGAGTTCTTATCTCCAGACTAAATTTCTGGGGGGACCCCTCACAGATAATATGGAGATTCCCCAGCCAAAGCTGATAACCAACCAGTGTTTTGCCAGGGCAGGGAACAGGACAGGCAGGCAGAGAGAGGATATTCTTGTTCTGATTCTCTGTAAATCCCAAGGAGCTTAGAGGGTGGGTTGGAAGTAATCAGTGAGTGAAGAGAGGGTAAAGCCAGCCTCTCTCAGGCAGTCCAACTGGGACATGCCTGGACTTCTTCTGGGTGACCTAATAAATTTGACCTCTTATAGAAAAGTAGAGAGAGAGATAAAACCTATAAAAGAGCTACCCCTCCAAAGTAAGAGGAATGTAAGTAATAAAACCAACCCACTAGATTTTTGTTGATTTTTTTAATTTTATTTTTATTTTTTTATTTTATTATTTTATTATTCCTATGTGTATACAAGGCTTGGGTCATTTCTCCCCCCTGCCCCCACCCCCTCCCTTACCACCCACTCCGCCCCCTCCCTCTCCCCCCCATCCCCTCAATACCCAGCAGAAACTATTTTGCCCTTATTTCTAATTTTGTTGAAGAGAGGGTATAAGCAATAACAGGAAGGGACAAGGGTTTTTGCTGGTTGAGATAAGGATAGCTATACAGGGCATTGACTCACATTAATTTCCTATGCGTGTGTGTTACCTTCTAGGTTAATTCTTTTTGATCTCACCTTTTCTCTAGTTCCTGGTCCCCTTTTCCTATTGGCCTCAGTTGCTTTTAAGGTATCTGCTTTAGTTTCTCTGCGTTAAGGGCAACAAATGCTAGCTAATTTTTTAGGGGTCTTACCTATCCTCTCCCCTCCCTTGGATATTTTTTGAGATATTACTGAAAGCAAGTTTGCTGAGAAACAGAAATCATTGAACATTTTAAAGTACTCGAGAGCGTAGGGAGCATTGTGTGTGATGAAATCCCTATTCAGCCCATCCACAGCAACAAAATCCACTGAAGATTTTAAGGGAAATGTCTCCATCAATTATGTCCATGATTCAGGCCATTGACTCTTGTCAGAAAACTCCTACTAATCTGCTTGATAGAAATATATGTTCCTAGGGATCTTGACTGGATTTTACTCATTTGAGGCACTAGAATCTTGACTGTTGTAGTGAGGTGGGGTTCTCTTCAGCTTAAAATACATTAGCAGCAATATTTGGAAAGAGTTTCTTTTGATTGAAATTTTATGTAGATCTGAGAAAATTTGGTGAGAATGAGTGATTTTTGAAATGTGGATTTTATACATTTTAAAAAGAATGATCTGAGTGACATTGGCAAGATGATGGACAAGGAAGTTCCACACCCACATTCCCCATGAAAACACTAAACAAATAGCAATTCATGGAAACAAAAAACAAAAACAATCGCCTTTGTGAGAACTTGAGAAACAGATAAGAAGCTGTAGCAACCAAGCAAACACTTAACTAATACAAAGCCATACTCATAGCTATAGAAAATGTCATGACATTTTGCTCACCCTTGCCCTACCTGTTCCCCTTTGAGGTACCATCAGGACCAGGGGGAACATGTGCTATGTCCAGTCTTGGTCTGTTCTTTCTGGAAGTTCATACCTCTACTCAGCTTCTAAAGTTATGAAAATTTCCTCAAAACTTGTTTCTATTTCTATTCTCATGTTTAAATGGAGTGTGAATACACACACATAGCACACACACACATCAGAACTCATAAATACATGAAGCAAACACTGAAGAACTGAAGGTAAAATAGACAGTTCTATGATAATAGTATGAGATCTCAATACTGCCATTTTCAATTACTGGAAAAAAATCACATAGAAGATAAGTAAGGAAATAGAGGAGCTGGAAAAACATGTAGAACAGTTGGACCATGTGACATAAAATAGTCCCTTCCTTATTCATGGAGGACATGTTCCAAGACCCTGGTAGATGCTGCATCCATAGATAGTACCAAATTCTATATATCCTATGATTTTCTATCCATACATGTGTACTGTGGTTAATTTGTCAGTTAAACATAAAAAACAATTAACAATCACTAATAATAAAATAGAACAAAAATTTAAAAACATACTGTAAAAAAGCTATGTAAATGTGGTCTCTCTGTTTTTCAAAGTATCTTATTGCATAATAGCCATAAAGTTGGAAAATATCTTGAGGCAAATGAAAGTGAAAACACAATAAACCAAAGTTTATGGGATGCAGCAAAAGCAGTGCTGAGAGGTAAATTTATAGTAATAAATTCTCCATTAAAAAATCAAATCAACAATATGCACCTTAATTAAGGAGCTTAATATAAGACCTGAAACTTTGAAGCTAGTGCAGGAAAGAAAGGGAAATGATAGACATTAGCCGTGACTTCCTCAATAGAACTCAAAAGGCTCAGCAACTAAGAAAAAGGATTAGCAAATGGGACTACTGAAATTAAAAAGCTTCTGTACAACAGAAGAAATGGTCTCTAAATTGAAGAGGCTACCCACAGAATGGGTGAAAATCTTTGCCAGATATACATCTGACAAGTGGTAAATAACCAGAATATACAGGGAGCTCAAAAAAAACCACCTAAATTCCCCCCAAAATCAGTGATCTAATGAAGAAATGGGCAAATGAACTAACCAAACAGTGCTTTTTCAAAGGAAGAATTCCAAATGGCCAAAAAACACAAATGCTCGACATTCCTGGCCATAAAGTAAATTCAAATCAAAATCACGTTGATTCCACCTCACTCTTGGAAGAATGGCTACCACCACCAACACAAACAACAAATGTTGGTGAGGATGTGGGGAGAAAGGAACCCTCATACACTGCTGGTGGGAGTGTAAATTAGTACAACCACTATGGAAAACAATATGAAGACTCCTCAAAAAACTGAAAATAGAACTGCCATATGATCCAGTAGTATCACTTCTAGAAATATACTCAAAGGAATGTAGTCAGTTTACAATAAAGGCATCTGTATACCCATGTTTATTGCAGCATTATTCACAATAGCTAAGCTATGGAAACAGCCAAGATGCCCCACTTCTGATGAATGAATTTTTAAAATGTGGTATTTATATACAATGGAATTTTATTCAGCCATAAAGAAGAATGAAATTTTGTTGTTTGCAGGTAAATGATTGGGACTATAGAGTGTCATCTTAAGTTAGCCAGATTCAGAAGGCCAAAAGTTGCATGTTTTCTCTCATATATGGAAATGTGGAGAGTGGATTATGAGAAGCCTATGAGAACTGGACATAAGCAAGGTGAGATGCAGCTCAACTGTTTTTCCTAAGATGTTTATCTATTGGCTGAGATTGGCACAGCCCCAGCACAGAAGAGGAAAATACAGAACAGCTGCTTCTTCTAAGTTGTTTATGTTCAGAGAAGCAGGAATACAAGTTTCTCCTGGACAATGTCACACCCCTCCTTGAGAACTGCTGCTCCACCATGTTTACCACTGAATATAAAAGACTTACTGAAGGAAGACACAAGGCTTTTGCTTTGGGGGATTTTGCTTTGAGACTTTTGCTTTTGGCTTTTGGGCTTTTGGCTTTTTGGTGTGGGAGGATTTTGGAAGGGAAAAGAATTGCTGAAGGGGAAAGGAATGCTGAAGGGAAAATGAATTGCTGAAGGGAAAGTGCTGGAGGGAGATTGCTGAAGGGAATAGAACTGCTAAAGGAGAATTGTTAAAGGGGAATTGCTAAGGAGGGGTTGATAGAAAGTCTGCACCAAGAACTTTATACTTAGGCTTTAGAAAAGCTAAGCTAAAGAGAACATAGGACAGTGCAAGTCTGAGCACTGAGGCTTTAAGAAAGCTAAAGAGAGAGTGTAAGTCTGGGGGCAAAGACTTTAAGAAAGATTATACTAAAGAACAGCTAAGAGAAAACATGGGACAGAGTGAGTTTAAGGAAAGAGGTTTTAAAGAATAGAGAAGGAAGGTTCTAAAGAACAGAAAAGAGGACTTTAAAAGCAAGGTTTTAAGGAAAGACTTTAGAAGCAAGGTTTTAAAGAATTGTAAAGGAGTAAGGCCTTAAAGAATAAAGATAGAGGTGAGAAGCAAAGTAAATGAAGAGAAAAGAAGCAATGATGGTTTTGTGTCTCTACCTGAGTGCCCAACATACCTGGCCCCAACTTTCTGCCTGTCTCTCTATCCTGTGTCTTTTCTGCATCTCCAGTCACTCCCAGCTAGCCCCAGTTAGGTTCAGTTATAACAAGGGAGCTAGAAAAAGCTTGCTCCACAGAATACAGACCTAATACAAATATGGCAATACTATGAAAAACAGGTCATGCTAAAGGGAAGTCACATGTGAGAGGTGGAGGGTAAAAGAAGGAAGTTAAGAAGGTGAATATGGTTGATGTATTCTCTATGCAAGACTTAATATAGAATCAAGTATGATATGTTTGATATATTGTAAGAACTTTTGTAAATGCCACAATGTGCCTCCACCTCAACAATCAAAAAAACTGAAAAAAGAAAAAAGATTGAAAATTGCAGTGGTTTGGGTTGGATTGGTATGTCCCCCAAAGGTTCATGTGTTTGTAGCTTGGTCACAGTGTGGCAGTATTGATGGCACTGGAACTTTTAAGGGACAGATAAGAGAAAGAGCTTGGGTGGCGGGGTGGGGGAGCAGAGGGCATCATCTTTAAAAGGAATTAGCGTACTTCTCTTGAAACTCTGGTTGCTTCTTATGACGGGTTGTTATAAAAGAGTGTACCTAACCACTGAATTACTCTATGGCTCCCTGTTTTATCATGTGCACTTCCTCTTGCACAGGCTGCCAACATTTGCTATGACGTGACACAGTCTGGGGGGTGAAGGGGCCACCCTCACCAGAGCTGGTACCAGTATGTTTAAACTTTCAGCCTCAAAACTGTGAATTAAATCAACTTCTCTTCTTTAAAAAGCACTCAGCCCCAGACATTACAGTACAGTAACAGGGAACTTACTAATAAAGAAATTGAACAAAGACAGTAAAAGCACAAACAGGGAATATACCACAAAAATAAGCATCAACATTAATATTGTTATTTTCATAAGGTGTCATTTAAATTTAAAGGCACAACCTACTGAAAGAATGTAATGCTCAGACATGTTTGTGTATGTGCACATGTATAAATGTCACCAAGGCTTCTGCAGCAGTGACTGACATAAATACAAGAACTTCAAAAGGTGTGATTGAGGCACAATGTTTGGCAAGATCCTTCCATTGTGGCTAAACATTTTTGGTAAGTATAAATAAAAACACAGAATTTTAAGAATTGCATAAACAATTAATACCTTTATTTAGCATTTTTATTTATCAGAGAATATGCATTATACAAATACCCATGTCACATTAGCAAACATTGATCATATTTTAGAGCCAAAACATATATGAATTAATTCCAAAATGTAAAAAACTTTGAAATTTGTATGTTTTTTCCTTTTTTTCTGGTGGTACTAGGGCTTGAACTAAAGACCTCATGCTTGCTAGGCAAGCACTCTACCACTTTAGCCACACAACCAGTCCTTTTGGCTTTAGTTATTTTTCAGGTAAGGTCTTATGTTTTGCCTGGGGATAGACTGGATCAATATCCTCTTACTGATGTCTTCCACATAGCTGAGATGACAATTGTGTGCCACTAGAGACAGCTTTTATTTTGTTGAGATAGGGTTTCATCAAATCACAGTGCAATTAATTGCAGTGCAGTTAAAGTAGTGTGATGGTCATTTCGTGTGTCAAATTGACCATGCCACAGGGACTCAGATACTTGGTAAAATATTATTCTGAGCATGCCTTTGAGATTAGCATTGCATTGGTCAGCTGAGTAAAGTGGATAGCCTTCCCCAATGTTGGGTGAGATTATCCAATTTGTTGAGAGCTTAAATAGAACCAAAAGGCAGAGAAAGGGTGAATTCACTCTTGGCTTCTCTTTACTTTAGGGCATGAGCTGGAGTATTACTTTGCTCCTATCTTAAACTGGGACGTCTACCATTTGCTATCCTGATTCTCAGGCCTTGGAACACAACGCCACAGTTCTTTGTTCTCAGGTGTACTGGTTCTATTTCTCTGGAGAATCCTGACTAGTACAATTAGAAATTAAAAGGTGCACTTCCCTGTCACCAATCTAACCACCTGAGATTAAGAACAGAAGTTATTTAAAAATAGTCCTTCAGTCAAACTGGAAATCATGACTAAAATGATAGTCTTTCTACAAGTTAAAGACAAGAACTCTACATATGGATCCAAAATAATAGTAAAAGAAAACCTGCAGCCTTAAATGTTTTCATGAATGAGGAAAATTGTTTTAAAGTACACCCACCAAAATTTGTTCAAGAATGTAGAAGATGTACAACAAAATGAACCAAAGGAAGTTAGAAGAAAGCATTATTATAAACACCAAAGTAGTCATTAACTAACTTAAATTCAAACAAAAATACTCACGTAAGCAAACAGCGTGATAATTAATAGCAAGTCCCACTTCAAGAAAAAGCCCTAAATAAAGTAATCTCTTGTACATCTCTTCAGGAAAAGTATGGAGAGCCCCAGTTTACAACACTATGAAGGAGAAAAGAGAGGAAAGATAAAGGTTTTCATGAAAAAAAATTCTGTAAATTTCATCCAAAACATTTTAAAATCTAGAAGAATTTGATTTTTTTTTGGAAACCCTAAATTATCAAAATTTACCAAGAAGATGTCAAAACATGACTAGAACAGCCACCTACCATAGTTGAAACTGGAAAGGTGGTCAAAATCTCTCTTCAAATGTTCTGAATCCAGATGGTTCTATACAAAAAAATTTACCTTGTTTTCAGAATAAATAATTTCTTCTCTTAACAGACTATGCCAGAACTATTCATTTTATGAGAATATGAGCTGACAGTGAAACTGAAGAGGCTGTTCAAGAAAAAAGGAAACTAGAAGCCAATTTCACATATGGATAGAAAGGTCAAAATCATCCACCAAATCCCAGTATGTTGAATGCAGCACTATAGTAAAAGAATCATACTTTCACCAAGTAAGGTTGTTTTCAGGACCAATATGTTTTCAACTATCACCATAATTAAACAAAAGAATAAAGAAGACATTTCAAAAACAGGGCCTTGCTATATAGCCCAGGATGGTGTCAAACTCAACTCAAAATCCTCCTGTTTCAACCTCGGTAGTGCTGCATCACTACACCCAGTTAAATCTGCTCCTATTCAAAATGCTTATGTCTTAAATGAGTTTTAAGAAACACATCTGGGGAAATCTGGAGGAAAGCGAAACTCATCTCTATTTATTTTATGGATTTGAGCTATTTGTCAGGAGTAATGTTTCCATTATGATCATGGAAGTTTTCATTGTTCTATTGAATTCTATAAGTGGTCTTTAGCATGGGTAGACTGCCTTCCTCCAATTAATAGGGTGCAGCCGGGCTCTGGTGGTGCACGCCTGTAATCCTAACTACTCAGGAGGCAGAGATCAGGAGGATCGCAGTTTGAAGCCAGCCGGGGGCAAATAGCTTGTGAGACCCTATCTCAAAAAACCCTTTCAAAAAATAGGGCTCGTGGAGTGGCTCAAGGTAAAGGCTCTGTGTTCAAGCCCCATTACTACAAAAAAAAAAGGGTGCGAGTTTATACAGAGCACTTTGCCTAAGTGAGGACTCAGGAGTGGGTGGGCCTCTTGGAGGTTTTGTGCATAAATTTTGTGCATCTGTCTCAAATCAGAAGAGTAACACATTCCCTATGAAGGTCTGGAAGGCTGTTTCCGAAGAAACGGGGATTTGGGCATTTTGCAACTTTTCCAGGAAGCAAAATCTCCTAGTGAGCTAGGAGCCTCTAGTGAGTTAGATTTCATCAGAGTTTAGACAAAGTGACATTTGTTAGTTTATATGCATGCACATTCCTTTCTAGTCTATTTTTCAGCTCGAGTTTGACAAACATAAACGTAAAGCACCAATAGCATTAGTTTCTGAACTGGAACTACTTTCTTCTCTTCTGCCAGTGCGATTCAACTATTCCAGAGGCTATGATAAAAGCCACCCAACTGTGAGTGTGTGTGTGTGTGTGTGTGTGTGTGTGTGTGTGTGTGTGTGTGTGTGTTAAGTACTGAATAAATGAATACCACTTTTCCAGGGCAAAATATGAATTTGTACTCGGTTTTCACCAGACTATGTTGGGATATTTCTTCAGCTAAATATTTTACATCGTCCTTCACTGAAGAAAGTCTTGCTATGAAAACCCAGGTCATAATTCAGAAGCTTACCTCTAATTTTTTAAAACATTTTCATTAGTACATAATCGTTGTACAGATGATTTCATTGTGACATTTCCACATATGTGTACAATGTACCCAAGTTGGGTTCATCCCCTCTATTACTCTTCCTCTTTCCCTTCCCCCTTCTTAAAAGGGCTTCAACAGGTTTCCATGTTCCATATTCATACAAGTGTAGAAAATACCTCAACTATATCCACCTTTCTTTACCCTGTTCATTTACCCTCCTCCTCCCACTATTCCCTCTAGTTTTGATAGCTGATAAAAGTTTATGGAATAATTCCCATGTGAGTTTAGATAATGCTGCTTTACTAACTTTCTTTTGAAAGAAATTTTCAAAATACTCTATGATCTGTCATCAACAAAAATCAACTGTGTGACTGATTCTTCTTTCCTCCTACCTTGTTTGTCTATTTATGTTACCTATTTTCAGAAAAGACTAGAAGCAATCTAACAACAACAACAAAAGAACATGGGAAATGATGCTAGTAAATACATTTAAAAAGACATTGCACCCTTTATTTTTCTATGGTAGTAATTGAGGGAGGAAGAAATGGTGAATAAAAATTTTACTAAATGAGGGTCCTTTAGTTGTTTGTCTATTAAACATGAAATATAACTCCCAATCTCATAGGCTAAAAAAGGAAAAATGAGTCACACAGTTTTTTTTACTTAAAAATATCAATCTACTTTGTAAGGAAAGTCAAAGTTTTCCCTAAGCATTTAAGCACTTAGAAGTATCATTCCCTTGGAACTTTCAAAGAAATGGTATGGCCATAATGGATTTTATGATCAACCACCACTCTGAAAGCCAAGCCCTATAAAAGACAAGTGCATGCAAGTAAATCCCAATTCTGTGGACATATTTTGAGAGATATATGAAACAATGGAGCTCCAAGTAGAGCTGTTCCCAAAGCTGAAATGATCTGGCACAGAGCATGGAGGATCTGAGGTAAGTGGAGGGGAGGCTGTGTTAGATTTTCTGTGAAAAGAACAGAGAGTTTGGGACAGAACAGCAACAGAACAGAACAGATCAAGGTGTTCTGGGAATTATGAAACACATTTCCCTAAGTAAACAGGGGTTCCAGAAACACATCACGCCCCCAATTCCCTGGTGACTCTGTCCTTTCTGCAACCATCTTGCACATGTAAGCACTCAATAAATATTTATTGAATAGATATTTCACATTCCATCGACGGGTCATTCTGTGAATAACCAATTTTCTCTCATCATGTTCTCTGCTGCATAAACTCTTGACTAAAATACAAGTGAAGGATGCCCCTTGCAGTGAGAGAGTCTTCATTCTGTGGCATTTATTCAATGTGGGCTGAGGTTCAGTGTTCTGACTTTTTTTCTTTCTGTCTGCACGTTGCCAGTCTTTTGCACACTACACACTAATTGAACAGTGAACTATGACTCATCTTTACCATGAGGAAGCACTATGACAGATACTTTGTTTTAAGAATGAAGGTTGTAACACATTCAAACTAACAACATGCTTTGACTCTGAGACAAGAACAGGTCAAGTTCTTGAGAATTCCCTTATTTGCATCTGATGGAGCCCTGCCTCCCAGTAGCTCCTTTTTTGGAGAGGCTCATAGAAAACAACCACTATCTTAGCATTCCGAGGACTGTTCCTACTTTGGAATGATCTTTTTCAGTTTCTTATTTAAAATTTTTGTTTTCTAAAATTGCCTAAAGGTTTGGTAATTTCTTTTCCTTTTTATTTATCATTTATTAACTGAATCAGTGATTTGACTGAATGTCAAGGTGATAGGTATTCTGATGGCACAATGAATATAGTACAGTCTTTCTTCTCAAATGTAGTCTGGTTGGAGGGAGCAAGGAAAAACAGTCGGTCCACCCATGCCATGGAGCACAGAAGGAAATAGTTACCCCAGATTTGTAGGTGATCTCAAACAGCTTCACAAAATTTCAGCAAACCCAAACTGTGGGATGTATCTGATGAGTAGTTATCACAAATAAGACAAGACACAAAGAGTTGAGAAAATACCAGGAAGCCATCACAGTTTGCAGCAGATGAGGGAAACACAACAATTACACCAGCTGCTGTAGTTTGGATCCTGAAACCTCTCAAAAGCCTATCTGTTAAAGGCTATTCTTCAGAGTGGAGCTCTCCGGAGGTAGTGGAAACTTTAGGAGAAAAGGCCGTGTGGGGTATCCTTGCATCATTGGGGGGCTGCCTTCTAAGGGGACTATGATACCCCAACCCCGTCCTCTTCTTCTTTTTTCTTCCTGGCCATAAAGTGAGTGGTTTTGTCTGTCACACACTTCTGCCATGATGTGCTACCTTGACACAGATTCAAAACAAGGGGCAATTAATTGTGGGCCAAACTTCCAAAACTGTGAGTCTAGATAAACATTTTCTTTTTATAAGTTAACTATCTCTGGTATTTTGTTAGAGTAACATGAAACTGTGAAATTCAAATTAATTTTAGCTCAGTTAATGGTATTGAATCAGAATACCTATCACAGAATAACATCAATACCATCAATATAGTTAATATCTGAGGTTATATGAGACTTTAGCAATATTAGGAATCTGTGTGAATAGCACAGGTACTCTGTAATATTTTTGTATGTTTTATGTAAGTCTGATTTGAATTATTTGAAAATAAAAAATTTAAAATAGCTACATAGCTTCACAGAGAAAGTGTTGTTTAAATGGATCTTTAAAGAACAGAATTTCAGAGGAAGCAGTGAAGGAAGAAGAAACCAGAAGAAGAATGAAAAAGCATGTTTGAAAATAATAAATTTTAGTTGTGGCTTCCTGAAGGTGCATGGAGGAGGTATTGGGAGCAACAGTGGAAAATAAGTGGGTCTGTAAGGTTTGCAGATGAAAAGAGGTCAAAGGTTGCTCCTGAGTAGAGTGGTAGCATAACTAACAACATCATTTAGAAACAGAAGTGCAGTGGGGAGAGGGTAGATTAAAGGAGGGCAAAAGTAGACTCAGTAAGAGCAGGTGGTTAGTTGTTTTTGGAGATAACCAGGGGATAAAAATTAAGGGCTCTCCACCAGGATCATGGTGTGTGGAAGTCCAGGGGGGGTTGACAGACATTCTTTAAGGACATGGTAGATGGGCCAGAGGAGTCACTTGACCTGAGTCAAGTGGCCCTTCCTACCAATGCCACTGCACTGTTTTCTGGTCACTCTCTGTGTTATATGGGTGACAAGTTGGAAATTAAGAACCTTGCCAATGAAAGGTACTGAGTCAGTCTAGGGGTCTAGAGTCTAATCTTGCCTTTCACTTTCTTTAGGCAGACAAAACAAAGCTAAGAGAAACAGCCTCAGTCCGTCTCAAAAGTGGCCTTTCTATCTTGCATTTGTCTTTTATCAGTCTTCAGAATATCAGTTAAGTGTGAATGAATCAACACCCCTACAGAGATGATTTGTCTTCATTGGACATGTGGCTTTAACACTTTTAGAAGGGAGAGGGATTTATGAAATGTGTTTGGGTTTTGCTCAATTGACAATGTGTTAGAAATAGTTGGAAATTAAGGAGTGTCGTTGGGCTCTTCAACCCTCTGCTCTGGTCTCTCAGTTTCTGAAGAATGATCATATCCTTAGTCTAGAGATTTGTAGACATCATGGTTGCCTTCCTGAAGAGCACTACCAGAAGGTCTAGCAAGGTAAGTCTCCTGGAGACCACTTGTATACCTTCATCTGACTATTCTGGTAATTCTGGCATGAGACTTCTTGGTCTAATAAATACCTCTTGTACTTGTCTTCTGAAGAGCAGGAAAGGCAGACAAAGAAGGAAGCTAGTTGGTTCCAAAACTCTGAAAGTTATCAAATCACCATAGAAAATTCAAAGGCACCCTAAAGGCAGATGGTTTCTGGGGATGAACTAGTTAGCTTTATGTCTGGCCTAGGAGGCTGCCATTTTTGGAGATATTTGAGTAGAGAACTGAACAATAGGATATGGCAGACCATCTGAGGACAAATTGCCCTGTGGGACACTGTAGTCATTATTTTTTCTCTGGTGACAGCATTTCTTTTTCCTGAAATATCAGGAAGAAGAAGCTAAGGTAGAATGTGATGGTGGAAGGCTGGTATGATTGAGACTCAAATAAACTTGACCATTTCCTGGGAAAAACAGGAGAAAAAGAAAAAAAATGATCATAGCCAGGAGAGAGAGGTAAATAGCAAAGGACAGAAATTAGTAGAAAGCTGGGCACAGTGGCTTATACCTGTAATCCTAGCTACACAGGAAGTGGCGATCAGGAGGATTGTGATTCTAGATCAGGCCAGGGAAGAAGTTTGCGAGACCCCCCATCTCAACCAATAAGCCAGGTGTGGTGGCACGTGCCTGTCATCCAGCTATGTGGGAGGTGTAAATAGAAAGATCTGTCCAGGCTATCCCAGGCATATATTCAAGACTTTAAAAAAGTGAATGAAAGCAAAAAAGCACTGGGAACGTGATCAGATGATAGAGTGCCTGCCTCCCAATTACAAGGCTCTGAGTTCAAACCCCAATACTGCCAAAAAAAAGTTAGACAAAGAGGAAAAGAGGGGAAAGAGGGTGGAAAAGGAGCACTGTGTAGATTTTGGGTGCACTGGTATTGGAGTCTAGACAGGTGAGGTTCAAGTCCTTGTTTTTGGGGACACAGTGGCTGACCTTGTTGACCTTGAAGTGAGGATAATGGTAGACACACCTCACAGGACTGTTTAGTAGGTTTGTGGCACAGGACCACATTGGAGGGAAGAAACCCCAGAGAAGACCAAGGAGGGATGTGGTACTCTTTTCCCTTCTCTCCCAGGCATAATGAAGTGAACCTGTGCTCAGGAAACAGGCCTTGGGTCAAAATTCCTCTTCCTGGGGAACCCTGCAGATTTGGAGAGTGGTGTCCTCTCTCTCTACCACCTCCCCTCAACTGCTTGCTGCTTTCCCTCTGGGGCTAGAGCTAACTCATGGCTCTCTGTTGGGTCCCTTTGTGTTCTCCCTGGAAGAATGTGTGTGGAGAGAAGAGTATGAGAAGCCTATGAGAACAGAACATAAGCAAGGTTCTGCATAAGGATGCAGCTTAACTGCTTTTCCTAAGATGTTTATCTGTAGGCCAAGATTGGCCCAGCCCTAGCCACAGAAGAGGAAAATGCAGAACAACTGCTTCTCCTAAGTTGTTTACGTTTAGAGAAGCAGGAACTCAGGTTTCTCCTGTACAATGTCACACCCCTCCCCAAGAACCACTGTTCAAGCCTGTTTACCACTGGGTATAAAAGACTCACTGAAGGAGGACACAAGGCTTTTTGCTTTGGGGGCTTTTGCTTTTGACCTGACTTTCGGCTTTTTAGTGTGGGAGGTTTTTGGAAGGGAAAAGGATTGCTGAAGGGAAAAGGAATGTTGAAGGGAAAATGAATTGCTGAAGGGAAAAGGCTGGAGGGATATTTCTGAAGGGAAAAGAATTGCTAAAGGGGTATTACTAATGGGGAATTGCTAAAGAGGGGTTGATAGAAAGTCTGCACAAAAAACTTTATACATAGGCTTTAGAAAAGCTAAGCTAAAGAAAAGCCACAGAGAACATGGGACAGTGCAAGTCTGGGGGCAAAGACTTTAAGAAAGATTATACTAAAGAACAGCTAAGAGAGAACATGGGACAGAGGAATTCTAAGGAAAGAGATTTTAAAGAATAGAGAAGCAAGATTTTAAAGAACAGAAAAGAAGACTTTAAAAGCAAGGTTTTAAGGAAAGATTTTAGAAGCAAGGTTTTAAAGAATTGTAATGGAGTAAGACCTTAAAGAATAAAGATAGAGATAAGAAGCAGAGTAAATGAAGAGAATAATAGAGAAAAGAAGCAATGAGGGTTGTGCATCTTTACCCAAGCGCCCAACACACCTGGTCCCAACTTTCTGCCTGTCTTCTATCCTGTATCTTTTCTGCATCTCCATTCACCCCCAGTTAGTCCCAGTTAGGTTTGGTAATAACCAGGAGCAAGAAAAAGTTTGCTCCAACAAGGGAGCAAGGGAGAAAGCTCACCCCAAATGTGTGTTGGCAGAGCCACAAGTTTAAACCCTGTTCTTCCTGGGGATTTCTGCTATCAGTTCCTTGATGAATTGACCTGGCCTTCATGATTTGACACCTTTCAAAAAAGTCATTTCCTCTCCTGGAGTTTTGTTTACTGAATTTCCATCTGGATTCAGTTAACTATCATCTCTGCCTCCAGTCTTTTCTCTTCCTTCCTTCCTGTCTCCTGCTCTTTTTCATTCTCATCTTTAAGAAGCTTCTCTTTTTCTTTTGACCATTCCTACTTCATAGTTAATATCCTGCTGTGGTGCTTGTCTTCTAGAATTCATGTGTTGGAAACTTAACCCCACAAGTCCTATCTTCAGAGAAGGTGGGACCTTGGGAAGAAAGTGGGATTAGTGGAGGTCATGAGGGTAGCTTTATTAGATGAAGAAGGGAGACCAGTTCTAGAAGCTTGCTCTGTCCTCTGCCATGTTATGCTGTGCCCAAAGGCCCTCACAAGTTGCTGGCACCATGCTTTTTGCTTCCCAGTTTCCAGACCTGCAAGTTCCATTCTTTATAAATCTAAGCTATTCAGTTATAGCAACAGAAATAGACTACATCTTACTAAACATAAATTGTTAACATTTTGAAATGTTATATTGAACTGGAAATAGCACATAAGCCATGGCAGCCTGCTGTTTGAAAAGTTACCCATTCATCAAAAAGTTTATTCACCAATGGGATAACTTTACAGGATGCTATCCTGCAGCCCACAAGAGAGTGGGCATAGCGGGTATGCAGCTGGAAATGGATTCAAGTGAAACCAGCTGTGCCTTAAGTCCTGAGCAGACACACTACAGAATTATAACCATATTTTCACATGAACTAGAAATATTGAATTACTTGTAAGCATCTGATGCTTTGTTTTTCTTCATCATCAGTTTACAAGATATAAATATTTTTTAAAATATTTGATGAGAGACATTGAAAGAAAAGCAAAATCAAAAATAACATGTCCACTCAAAGTAAAACTCATCACCCAAGTAACTTTTACTTGTTTTAAAAGTAAATACTATACATGCTTAGTTAGAGAATTCAGAAAGCTCAGCAAAAATTCAGAATCAAAAGTAAGTATAGGCCTGGCACTGTGGCTCACAGGTATAATCCCAGCTACTCGGGAGGCAGAGATAGGAAGGATCGAAGTTTGAGGCCAGCCTAGGCAAAAAGGCCTTGTTTCAATAAACAAGCCAGATGTGGTGCTGCACATATGTAACCCAAGCTATATATGGGAGGCATAGCCAGGAGGATTGTGATCTGAGGCTGGCCCTGACAAAAAATGAGACTCTATCTGAAAAATAACCTAAAGTGAAAAGGACCAGGAGCATGGTTCAAGTGGAAAAGCACTTGCCTATCAAGTATAGGGCCCTGAGTTCAAACCTAAGTACAGCCAAATAAAAAAGTAAATCTTTACCCAAAAATCTTGTTCTTAAAAAAACCAGAATTATATATTGCATACTATATACACATACCCACTGTCGTTAGATTTTGTTAAATTTCTTTGGTTGGATTACTGTATTGTTTGTCTATTTATATAATTATTTTGGATTAAAAATGTTCTCCAAGCAAGTTTGTCAAATTCTACCAGTTTTAATATACCATGTTTCCAAACCAGGTCTGTCAATTTCTACCTTTATTTGGGATGAAAGTTTAATTTTAAACTATTTCTACTATTTTCAATTTCTTTAGTATGTTTGTGGCCTAATAAATGGTCTTTTTTCATAAACTGTTCAATGTCCTCATTAGAGATATATTCTAATATGTGTCCATCAGTGAAGTTTTATCCACTATGTTATTTCAGTTCTTCACATAATGTTCTCAAAGTGTGACCTCAGGACCAGCAGTCAGAATGGCCTGGGAACATTCTGGATGCAAATTCTCAGGACCACCCACCTGAACCAACTGAAGCAGACACTTAAGTGGACTCAGCGATCTGTGTCTTAACCCAGAGTGGTTCTGAGGGAAGCTCAAGTTTCAGAGTCATAGGCTCTGCCTCCTTAATTAATTTGTATCCACTTGATGAATCATGATATCATAAAGATGTGTTAGTCTCTCATTACTTCTGGGTTTTGTTGATTTATTCTTGAGGCTCCTAGAGTTTATGCTTTATGATTTTTCCTCCTGCTACTGGGTGCATAGAGTGCAATTGCATTATCACTGTAACCTTATGTTAATATTTGTTATTCTTTGTCCTAGCTTATCACTTTCTGATGCCACTTTCCTTTGCCTGATGTTATCATGGTGAATTGTAGCATTCTTTCTGTTATTTACCTCATGCATCTTCATTCACTCTTTTTGTTCATCCCTCTTATGTGTACCCATCTTGCAGTCTTTCTTTCAATAGCTATGTCATCCTGTCTGCCTTTGTTAGTGTTATTCCATCTGAATATGTTAAACATTATTGATGGAACATTACATTTTATCTTTTGCAAGTTACTAACTTAACTTTTGAGATTCTTACATGTTTTCTCAATACTGTCTTGTTTCTCCTTTCTTTTCTTTTCTGCCTCCTTATCTTTCTTTCCATTTGTGTTGTTTTTTGTATATATGGTATATGTATGTGTGTGTGTGCGTGTGTGCATGTGTGCTTCTGGTAATTTATAGGACTTATATTTTTAGTTTTTCCAGTAGTTATCATTATTCATATGTTATACTAAACTCTTTCTACCTCAACTTAATAAATGCAGATGGTCTCTACAAGACTCTACCACAATGATCTTGCCTCCTGTATGGTTTTCATTTCTTTTTGTGGCACTCTTTACTTCACAGTGACATACTGTCCTTAGTGTAAGAAAAGACTCCTTTCTTGTTTTCTTCTTTGGTGGCAGAAAAAGAGCTGGGAGTTTCCTAGTCTACCACAATGGTCAGGCCCCACAAGTCCCCAAACACAGACTTTAGACTGGCTCCAGTCTTGTCCTGTTGGCAAAATTCCAATGTCACAGCTTCCCTGTTGGGAATGGCTCAGCAAATGATGGAATATTTCCACTTGACAAGTAAATTGTGCTTCTTATTCTTACAATTTTCTTTATCAGTTTAATCTATTCTGTGCTGGCATAGTAAGTAAACAGTTTTTATTTTCAAATGATAAATATGGGGAGGAAATTAGAGGTTTTGCAGTGACATTAATTGAGTCCTTAGAGAGAGATATGATTCATGAGCATGCCGGCTGGAAAATGTCATTGTGGCTAGGTTCATTTTATCGTTTTGACTAAGAAATACCAGCATTCTATTTTTGTTATTGGGTACTGAAAAATAATGGATCTTAAAACAACATAGAACCAAGTACTTCCTTATTTCACTATCTAGACTTATAGATCTTTTTCTTTCTTAAATTTTAAATTTAATTCAGTTTAATTTCTCATAATCAACATCAACATTTTCCCTAATTTTCTCACTAGTGCATCCCTGCCCTGCCTCATGGCTCATTGGCCAGAAATTTTCTTTCCTTTCCCTCTGTACTCCATTCTCCCAGCAGGCTGAAAGTGGAGTGTCCTACTGGGCGATTTAGAGAGACTCATAAGCTACTTACCTAATGGTGGACTTCAGATAGGATTATGTCTAACATGCCAAACTGTAAGGATTGGGACATATTCCCTATCCAATTAGCACCCTGAACTCAGGGCCACTGCGGGAATACCTTAGGAAGAGACCATCTACATCTGATGTTTCTTTGTTTCTGAATGAAAAGAGAAAAAAATGTTACTTCTCTCATGAGATATGTGCTCATAATAGCATCCTTTTCCATATTTTTGGTCTTTGGGGCAACACCTTCAGAAAAAGCTGGAGCACCCCAAAAGCATAAGTAGCTCTCTCAAGGTGCTAGGATTAAAAGACAGTAAGGAGTCTTAACTGAAGATTCCATTATTCCAATCTCCCTCTGCCTCCTATGAGTAGTCACTTCCTGGTGACTGGCAGCTGGGAAGCTGGTGGAAGCATGGAGCTACCCCTGGAGGAGAAGAAAAGATGAGGGGGACTTCTCACTCTTGATCTGCTAGATACACTCTCCAGGTGGTCTTGACTATGAGTGTGACCATAAAAACAGCTGGAGTTGTCTTAATACCATTTGATGAAAGAAACCATGCATAAAAATTTGTACTACTTTTGTGGATGACAGAATATCCAGTGTTTTTCCTTCAAAGTAATGCGTTGAAGTCTATTTTCCTTTTGTTTATGCTCTCTGGCGGCTGAAGTCTTTATTCAGGTCTTTATTCACCTGAATGCGCATCCTCCTCTATAGCAGACATTGAGCTCATGTCCTCCTAGAACTCATTTCTGCCAGCAAAGGCTCCCTGCTGTGTACTTACTCTGCCTGTCGGGACATACTTACTTTGCCTCTATGGCAGTCCAGAAGTGTCAGTGAGTCAATGTCCCTCCTAGGAACAGCCTATTACTGATAATGGATGGTTTTTGGTGGATGCTCCAACTGCTTTGCCTCTCAGGTGGGTCAACCCTCTGGAAAGTCCTTCAGAAGTCTCAAGCAGAATGAAACTCTACTTGCCCCAGCATTAACTTCTAGATAAAGACTCCTTCTTGGTTACATATGTGAAGCGCAGTCTTGAAAGAGACAGAGTGTGTCCCCAGGGATCCATGGACACATTCAAATTAATAGACTTATATATACCTCTGGATTCTGATACTTTGCACTCACCTCCTTTGTGAAGATTAATAATACAGTTGTTTTGTTTTGATGAATATCATTTCCATACTAAAACTGGATTGACCCATCAATGGGCTTAGTACCTGCTCCTGTAATAAAAGAAAGTGAGCTTTATGGCAGGCTCTGAGGACACACAGATGAACATGCATGATACATCCCTCTTTCCCTTATGACATCACTTCAGTGAATAATCCTTATATACAACATTAAAGTAGGCAGAGCAGAGAAGCAGGCACCTGATAACAGGGAGAAGAGTATCAGACATCTTTGTATGGCACTCCTTAATCCCTAGTATGCATGTGAATCACTTGCACAATGATTCTGGTCAGAAGTTGTGGATAGAACTCAAGATTCTATATTTCTAACAAGCTCTCAGATGACACTGATGCTGCTGTTTGGCAGGGCACTCTCAGGAGCTAGGTCTTGGAAGGTAAGTAGGTTTTCAGAAAAGGATGGACATTTCAGGAAAAGCAAAGAAAAAGAAGCATGAAGATATGAGAAGTTTCAGATTGTAGAACATTTGGCAAGGAAGGAACTTAGATTATGTTGAGGAAACAGAAACAGAAAAAGTATAGAAAAAACAGGCAAGAAAGCAAAGGACATTTTAGAGCAAGGTGCATTTTTATTTCATTTTTGATCTTATTAGCAATAGAGAGCCACCACACGTTTCTAAGAATGGTGTGTCATGACCAGCTCAGGGTTCAGGTGGACCATTTTGTGTGTGTGCAGTGAGGCATATGTGGAGTTGGGGTGAGAGTAGAAAAACTCAAGAGCTTTGGGCTATGACCTACTGTAGAAATACAAATAAAAGACAGTGCAGAAGTTACCCAGGGCTGTGGTGATAAAGAAGCAGGTATTAATTTGATAAATGTTTAAGAAATAAAGTCAATAAGATTTCCTGATACAGAATTTGGGGGAAAGCATAGACACTAATACAAAAATATCACTCAGGCTGGGTGCCAGTGGCTCACGCTTGTAATCCTAGCTATTCAGGAAGCAGAGATCAGGAGGATCGATCATGGTTTGAAGCTAACCTGGGTAAATAGTTCTTTAGATCCTAACTTAAAAAAAGCCATCACCAAAAAGGGCTGGTGAAGTGGCTCAAGGTGTAGGCCTAGAGTTCAAGCCCCAGTACTGCAAATAAATAAATAAATATCACTTAGGTTTCTTGTTTGGGAAACTGAGTTATGACAGCATCACTGGTTAAAACAGAAAGTACTGAGAGAGGAACAGCAGGAAGAGAGTGAGTTTGGTTATTGATTTCAGGGTACTAAGGAACATCCAGACTTGTCCATCTACGTACACATGGAACCAGTCAGCATGAGACACATGCCATGATTCAGGTGAATCTCTGCAAGACAAAACTGAGTGTGTGGACACAGAACTCAAGAAACAGCAAATTATATATCTGACAAGGGATTAATAACCAGAATATATAGGGCACTCAAAGAACTAAACTCCCCCAAAGTCAATACCCAATGAAGAAATGGGCAAATGAACTGAACAGAGCTTTTTCAAAGGAAGAAGTCCAAATGGCCAAAAACACATGAAGAAATGCTCAACATCCCTGGCCATAAAGGAAATGAAAATCAAAACCATGTTACGATTCCACCTGAGTCTTATTAGAGTGAGGCTAACATCAAGAGCACAAACAACAAATGTTGGCAAGGATGTGGGGAAAAAAAGAACTCTCATACACTACTAGTGGGAATGTAAATTAGTATAACCACTATGGAAAACAGTATGGAGGCTACTCAAAAACTAAAAATAGAACTGCCGTATGATTTAGAAATACCACTTATGGGGATACACCCAAATGAATATAAGTCAAGTTACAATAAAGGCACCTGCACGCCCATGTTTATTGCAGCATTATTCACAATAGCTAAGCTACGGAAACAGTCAAGATGCCCCACAGCTGATGAATGGATTAAGAAAATGTGGTATTTATATGCAATGGAATTTTATTCAGTCTTAAAAAAGAATGAAATTTTGTTGTTTGCAGGTAAATGGTTGAAACTGGAGAACATCTTAAGTGAAGTTAGCCAGGTTCAGAAAGCCAAAGGCCACATGTTTTCTCTCATATGTGGAATATAGACCCAATACAGCTACAAATACAAGTAATATTATGAAAAACTGGTCACGATAAGGGGAGGTAACTAATGGGAGAGGGAGAGTAAAGGCAGAAAGCAGAAAGAAGGTGAATGTGGTTGGTGTACTTTCTATACAAGAATAAATATAGAATTTTTAAACCTGTTCAAATCATCACAAGAAAGGGACTAAAGTAGAAAGGAGAAAAATAGAGGGGATGAACCAATTCAGGTTATAATACACATATACATGGAAATGTCACAAGGAAACTCCCTGTATGGCTATCCTAAATAAACAAAAATGCCTTTTTTTTTTCAAAAACTGGAGAACAAGAAGGTAAAACAGGTCTTGGGGGGGGCGGGGGTTGGCACCAGTGGGAAGGGCAAGGATATAAGGAAAGAGTATTGGAGGGTGAATATGGTAAAAATATTATGTATTCATGTGTGAAAATGGAAAAATGAGATCTGTACTATTCCAGGAATGGAGGGAGGGGGTAAATTCAACTATGATACATTGTAAGAAATTTTGTAAATGTCACAATATACCCCAGTACAACAATAAAAAGAAAAGCAGCAAATTCAAAGGTAAACTGAAGACAGACTTCCTGGATGCCTAATGTTTTGTGTTACTCTGGCTGCTAGGATGACTTTTGCTTAGATACAAAGACATACCTTCTAGGTGTCTTCAATACTATGTCCCCAACTGGCTTTTGGATTCAGGCAAGCCACCTTACTGGAGCTACATTTCTTAATTCTACTCTGTGTAAATCAAAACTAAATGTAGAACTAGACATAGCTGCAATCATGCATTCTTTAAAAACAGATCAACATTAAAATTGAAGTCCAAGCTTTCAAAAAGAAAAACAAATATCTGTGTAAATTGGACAGCTACATTATGTAATTAGGCATGGTGCCCTTCTAGTCAGAATTGACATTGTTCCTTCCTGCTTTATCTGATACCACATCCGTAAGATATAAACCTTCCCATCTCCCATAGAACAGTAGTCCTCTACCCATGCTTTGATAAAATTTTATAAATAATGTAGTGTTGGATGATCACCCAAAGCATAAAATGAATACACTTGAGTTTAAAATAATATAAATAAGTGATTGAATGAATGGAGATAAGAGACAAACCTTCCTTACAAAAGAATTCCAAATAATATATGAAGAGCAAGAAGTATGGCTCAAGTGGTAAAGTTCTTGTTTAGTAAGTGTGAGGCCCTGAGTTCAATCCCCAATACTACACCCATACTCAACCCCCCAAAAAGCCTGTCAATAATATATGAAGATACTTGTCCTTCCAAGAGGTGGAACTTAACCTTCCTCCATTCAAAAGTGGGAGTGGCTAGCTTCCAGATTAAGATATGAAAATGGGAAATAGTGCCTCTAGAGGAGAGGATTGAAATCTTTTATAGTCTGTTTACCATTGCTGTAATCAAATATCACAGTCTGGGTAAATTATAAAGTGTACAGGCTGATTTAGTTCATAGTACAGAAGTCTGGGAAGTCCAAATGCAAGGTGTTGGCAGAGGGCCTTCTTGCTGCGTTAGAACATGGCAGAGGGTGTTGCATGGTGAGACAGGACAAGTGTGTAGCTCAAGTTTCTCATCATTTTATAGACACTGATGCCATATGGAGGCTCCACCCTCATGAACTCATCCAGTCCTAATTCTCTTCCAAAGGCCTAGCATTTGACACCAGTCATGTAAACATTTCCTCTCTTTTCCTTTGTAGAATTTCTATTTTTCCAATTTTCCTCACACCCTTCTCACCCATTTCCACTTGATCTGCTTTGTTGGTTTCCATCCACCCTAAATGGGTGTACTTGCTTCTCCCATTACTTTTAACTTCTCACTTTCTGCTCAAATGAACTGCGTTTCCCTGAAAAAATTCATTCTTTCTCATGTCTTCATTTAACATCTATAAACAGATTATTTCCTATCTCAGCTCATTCTCTAAACTTCAGACCCATATAATCCTACTGTCTAACCCAACATGTCTATGTATATGACATACAGAAACTCAGATGTAATGAACCCAAAACTGACTGACCATATCCTCCCCCAACTCTTTGTCCATACTGTTGACTGACCCACAGTATTAGGGTCATTCTGGGTTCTTCCTTTTCTTACAACAGACACTTCTGATCAGACACAGGTCCTTATATTTCTGTTTTCCACATGTCCTTCAATCCCATTCCCTAATTTAATTCCATGGCTATTTCCACCATTTCTTGCCTGCAGAGATGCAACAGCTTCTTAATTGGTCTCATGGCCCCTAGTCTGGCTCCACTGCAATTCATTATCCAATCTGTAGACAGAGATCTTTCTAAAACATTAGTATGCTCTTTTCCCTGTCATTTATACCCCCATCTGTGGCTTTCCAATGCCCTTAGCATAAAGAACACATGAACCTTAGGTGATAATTGCTGTTCAGTGCTCCATGTCGACTTTTATCTTACTTCCCTATCCCCCATGTTGCAGCAAAATTCTATGAAATTTCCTTTAGGAATTAAAAACAAACTTCTCTCAAACAAATCATTCTCATTCCCACTCCCTGATCTGCCAGATTTTCATGTTCCTATACTGTACTTTGCCCCCTTCCATTGCCTGCAGGGGTGGATTCTTCCTCACTGCTCTTAGTCTCTGGGACAATTTCCATGATCCTACAGCTTGGGCTATGGTTTTCTTCTGTTTCTTCTGTTTCAGGTTAGCTTTCCACAGAAGATGTTGAGGCAAATATTCAAGGGCAAGCAGTTTATTTAGAAGGTGATCCCAGAAAGTACCAGGTGACAGTAGAGAATTAGAGGGGGAAGAAAAGGGAGTGAATATAGGCTGTGGAAAACAGGGCTCATTCCCTCTGGAGACCTTGGACAGAAGCATAGAGCAGTTCAGCAGAGGGGCAAGGGAGCTGAGGTATTTCTCACACTCCTGCACATTACTGTTTGAATGCACCTCTCTGCAGCAGAAATCTTGTGGCACCTCCTGTCTACTCTGCATGCAGGTGAAGTATCTTTCTGAACCAGAGACTCACAGGACTGGCAGTAGGAAACCATCAGCAGAGATGGGAATGGAGAGGACACAATGAAGGGAGACAAGACCTACAGATTTGGTGCTACAGCCCTTCATCACTATTTGTTAGATTGCCTTTGATCATCCACCTCTAAAACTTGGCATAGCCTTCCTTGAACACACGTGAGGAATAAATATTCCTGTTGAAGGAACTGCAGGAAGGTCAAGCAGACAAAGACTACGTGGGTGGCAGTTTAAGTGAAAATACAGGAGTGAATGGATGTCTGAAAGACAGTGACAGCAGAGGGACTGGAGACTTGGAGTGGGCAAGACAAAATTCATAAAGGATGTGATACAAGACATGGAATGATTGCATTTTGGGGAGTAGTGGGAGGCAAAAGTCACATACGAGTTTCAGATGTGGGGCTGGATAAATGAACTCATGGGAAGCAATGGAGTTTGGAATTTGACTTCATGGCAGCAACTGCTAATTAACAGAGTGCTGTCCAACATATGGGATATCCCAGAACTGCAAGACTTCTGTTTTCTCATTGTTTTCATAAAAGATTGGAATATATTCTCTTTAACCTTTTTGTGTCTTCAACCTGCTGTGATCCTGAGTTACTAACAGAAATTGGAAATTCACACTACTGAATAAAGAGCTGAATCATTTTCTGTGGAAAACTTGCTTCTAGCACTGATGTAGGTCACAGTCCTGATCATGGACCACCTTCACATACCTGTTTGTCACAATCAGATGGCAAATGTGCCAAAAACATTGCAACTAATACAAAAGTGCCAGTGCTCAGAAGTTATTCCGTGATTAAAGTTAGAGCTAATTTGGGACATCATCATAACATTACTTCTGCCCAACCACCATGTTGGCAAGAGCCAAGAATAGGTTCAAGGGATTTAGAGACCAGAGACAGAGACTTACACCACTCATACAAGAAGGAGTTGGACTGTCATGATTGTCAGAGAGTTGCAGATGGAACTGCAAATTTCTTGTCCCCTGCTACTTCCAAAAGCCATCACAAACAGAGTCATATAGTTGTGGATGTGAGGAGAGGTTTCTGGCACTGGCCCTGCCTTATACGTAAGAGGCAAGGTGGTCGGTCCTAGAAGCCATCTTGCCTGCATCCATGATGGAGAGCACTGTACCTGAGCCAGGGGTTGCTCATCGATGGCAGAGCTGCATAAGACATAGGTGATGATGAGACTGCAGCATCTGTGACCTCAGCAGACACCACAAGCTCACCACATGAGTGAAGGGCATCTTCCCATACATAGCAGTGGGTCTGGCACCTAGACCACTTAATTCCTTGGGTTCTGGAAATCATACTAACTTCACCAAGGGAGCTGGGAGCCTGACTAATGTGTCAGGCCTGGGCCCTCCTTCCAGCTTGCTGGAGCTGGTGAGAAGAGTTAAGCCTCCAGAAAAAACACTGACCAATTTCCTTTCCTGCTGAGACACTTTCAGAGAATTTCTTACACTTTCACTATGAATCAAGTGGAGATTACAAATGATTACAGTCCTTTGTCAGTTTGTACAACTGGAGAGATTTTTTCCAAAACCTGGATACCACCCATAGGACTGTGACACACTTAGCACTCTTCCTCATTCATGATGTAGAGAAAAACATTGAGGCCCACTGTCTTTCCACATCCAGCATTATTTTCAAACACAGTGATTTTCTCCATTCTAAGGGAAGACAATATGCAAGAATGGGAACTCAGAGTGCGTCTGATTGACTAAGAAATTATATTCTCTAAGAGAAGACAGCAAAGAGACACTGCATCTGCTTACTTCTCTCTTCATTCTTATTCCATCGTTCTTCTCCCTCTGGGTTTCATCCACTGTCCACTTCAGACTGTTGACTCTGAAGACTTTACTAGCAAGCTCTCCACAACAGATACCACTGAAGCTCCACATGTACCTGCAGGGCTCGTGAGTGGTTCTCAAAATTAGTCCCTGGACCAGCAGCATCAGCAACACCTGGGAATTTGTGAAATGTATAAGCTCTTGGACCCTCCTCAGACCTTCTGGATTAGGCCCTTGGAGAGGGAGGTGCTGACATCGTGTTCAGGAGCCCTGCAGAAGATTCTAAAGCACCAGGCACTAGACTTCCATCTACACATGCTGCTTCCTGTTGCAGGCACCAGAGCTCTGCCTGAGGACTTGCTCAGATCTGCTCAATCCACAGCCATGCTCAGACCATTAACAACAGGTGGGGCTAGACATGCTGGGTAATTAGTGTCCTGGGGATGGAAGAGAACTAGAAAATAAAAACCCGGGTTCCTCACACATGGATGGACTGTTCTAGGCATGCTCTACCTGGTTTCTCAAGAGATGCCCATCACAACTGAGTCCCAGTTGTGCACATAAACATCTCATACTAGCTCCCTTCTTTTCCCAGTCTTCCTTGCCCATACCCCCACTGGTATTTCTTAGGATCAACTTCCAAATACACTACTTGCTCCCACATCCTTGTTCTAGGGTCTAATTCTGGGAATGCCCATAAAAGTAAGACTCTTATTATACATGAAAAATAATATTAATTTTCTAGGTGCTGCTCAGGTATCATCACATTCAATCCCCACAGCAGCCCCATAAGACAGAAACAATTGAACACGGGGTGATGTTTTCGGAGCCAGAAGGAGTCCTCTGTGGTGAAGCCAGAATCTTTACCACTTTTTGAGCTGAGAGGAACTTGAACTGAGGAAACCAAGAGCTCAGAAAACTAATAAAAGAATTGGAAACAGAAGATGTGATTTATGAGCCCTCTCTGATTTGAACAGGTTTGTGATCCCTTGAGTTTGATAGTAATTTCAGGAACAAAGTAACTTGTGGTCACTGTGACAGGAAAGAATTAGATTTTCATGGTACAGGTTACTAAACAAGGTTTCATCTGCTTCTGTTGCCATTTTTTTCTAGAGTAAATCATACTGATATTATACTTTGTTGCTGATATGTACCAAATGATAGCTATATAGAAGCCCTTCACTGATAGCTATTATAGAAAATTAACATTAAGGATGTTTTGGACCTTAAAATATATAGATAAATGCAACATATGCATAAATACTGCCCAATCTTTAAGGAGACAATCTGTTATATATGGTTTTTCTAATAATCCATCAGCCAGAAATAACATCTACAGTCTGAGTCATCTATTCCAATAACCAGACATTTTTGCAAACCATTTGCATAGTTACTGGTCTTAATTAGGAACAGTTCCAAATCATCAAGGAAGAATTAAATTTTCTTCAGCTGGGCTTTTATTATCAAGGGTGTTTAATTTGGTTTCCCTCACAGCATGTAATTTATCAAGAAAATCAGTTAACCAGAACTATGCACATTCCCATTTAAGACAGGAAGGAGGTGAATATGCAGACAGTGGGAGGCAAAGAGAATGAAACCAGTTCCATGTTCCAGATATCCATGAATAGAATGTCCTCATCATTCTCATGAAAATTCTTTTTTATCTACAAGTGGCTATTTCCAATTTCAAATGGGACAGTATCCTTCCATTTTTATAGTGACTGAGAAATCAATGATATTCATAGCGTACAGCAAAGAGTCTATCTACTTGTGCTGTTTCTGAAGCACATGAAAGGAAAAGCAGTTTGTTGAAGGAGATGAGATGTCTGTTTCCTTTCAAACAATCTTGATTATTTTAGAAAACAACCAAAAGATGAAATATCCATACATCAAAGAAGTCAAAAGAGTTATGGGTTTTGTGATATTTCACTTGAGGTTATTTCAGATAATTCCACTTAAATTCTGATCTGTGTCATTAGTACCAACCACACATTTCAAAATATAGAATTCTGCATCAGAGGGGAGAAATTCAGTTTAGTATGAAAACCTAGGTTTTCTTTCTTTTTCTTCTCACAGTTCTTTTAGCTTTTTTTCTTTCATTTGTAAAAGATGACCTATCTTATTTGTTTTACTCTGAGAATGAGTAGGAAACCTTAGCAAAGTATTTCTAATACATTTTATTAAAAACAAGGAAGAGATGTGAAGAAATGTCAAAAGTTTTTACACTGCAATGAGCCAGATAGATAAGGCAATTACAGCCTGACAGATGTCAAAACCCAGATATCATATATTGGAAAGGTGGAAACAGAATTGGTGTGCCTTTGGCAGAAAATTCTGAGAATTCTTTTAAGTAAGGGTGGACAAAGGAAAGTGGATCAAAAATTAGAAAACCTTGATGGTGGTGATGGTTTCGTGGTTGTCTGCAGTATTTGTAAAATAGTTTGGGTAGGTGATATAAAGGGGAGAATATGAATGTGAGAGGGCCCCAGGCCTTAGGGAGTTCTCAGGATTGCTGGGGAAGATTTGCTGACTCCTCTAACACAAAAGACAACAGTGTGCAGGAAGGGATGGAAGGCCCAGTGCAGGAGGCCCTGAAACCTGAAAAGGAAGCTCAAGAAAGTTGCCTCACAAGACTGAATATCTAAGCAGCCAGGTGTCAAAGACTAAGGAGGAGTAGATAAAGGGAGGGTGCTGCCTGGGATGGGGCCCAGTGCCTACGGGTAGAGTGTACTTCTCAGTTAGGGCTACAATAGCTGACATTGTTCATGCTCTTTCTCCCTGTGACCTTGACACTAACCCCATTGAGAGCTGAGTCACTTTTGTGACTAAAAACTATGAAGTTTAGCAAAGATAACTGATGTTGTGTGACTTCCAAGATGGCTCACCTCCCATCTTGCTCATGAATACAGGCTTGAGATTCCATGTGAGCACTCTGATGGCCTGTGCTGGAAGGGAACCTAAATCATCACATATGGAGATACCATATGGAAAAGTCAGAGCGAGGGAAGGGGGAGAGAGAGAGAGAGAGAGAGAGAGAGAGAGAGCCAACTAACTACTAAAACTATATGAGAGACCTTGAGTCACACAAATGCCTACCTGGCCCTTTCCTAATTTTAGCTCCACAGAAGCTATGAGAAAGAATAAAATGATTTATATTACCCTAAGCCATTAAGTTTAGAGGAGATAGTGAGTAGTAATTGAAGCTATATATGAACACATAGAGATCTGTGAGGCACTCTAATGTCACTCCCTCTCTTCCAATGGCACAAACAGTCTGTACAAACTACAAACTCAGCTGCTTTGGAAGATGTGAGCTTGTACATTGGGCTGACTATAGCTCTATGACCTGGTGCTGACACAACCTGATTGATTTTCTAATACGTCAACACTATTCAAATGCAGAAGGAGCCTGAGCCAAGTGCAAAAAAAATCTTTGTGTCTCTTAGTATGCAGACTAATTCCGAATTACATATGTTGAAGCCAGAAGTTCTGGGGTATGGATCATGAAATGACAAGAATGATGCATCTTGGGAGACAAGTAGTGTTGAATGGGACCTTCCAAGTATGACTGGAAGCTGTCATTTGATGTCCAAGGATCAAACCTCCCCATTGTATGAGTTCAGCTACTCACCTGTTCTAGAGCTTCTATAAAAATATGTGCTGTGGAAACAACTAGCAAATTGAAGTAACATGCAGATATTTGTTGAATCATAAAATGATTCTTGTTAGCTTTGGGAAATTTTTGAAAACACAAAAAAAGTGAATAAGAAATAAAACATCAATATTCACATGAACCATCGTACCATTTTCACAAAATTTTTCACATCCTCTTTCACTGTGTATACATATATGGATACATTATTGAGAGCAATGAATACACTCAAAAATAAAAAATATGTTTGTATAAAATCAAATTTAGTATCATAGCATTCGCTCAAGAAATACATAAAATCATGCAAGACATCACAGCTTATCTATAATGTATAAAATAAGAATCACTTAAGAATTCCTTTGATGCAATGGTTGCCTCCAAGTAACTTTGAGTCAGCTATCCCACTGGCCATGAGCAGAATGAATTTTAAAGACAGTGAAAAGCAAGAGCAGAAATGTGACCAGTTGCATACCTCACACAGAGTGCCAGCGGGCTGGAAGGACACCTCTCTTTAATCTTATGTTTGTAGTGTCTATAGCAGTTTCTTTCCCTGCTGATTAGGTGGGAATGAGAGCCAAAGTTGGGTTCAGTAGATGGAGGAGCATCAACCTGACCCCCAATTTCTCCATCTGAGTAATGGTAGGGCAGTGTCTCACCAGCAGCTATAGCTTCTAATGACCCATAACCAGCTATGCTGTATCTTTTGGGAGGGAGACATAGTGTCACCATAGATGACAGATTTCATATCTCATGAATTTTGTGTGCCTCTTTGGCCCTTTCATCCCTTCCTCCCATGTTCAGCAGGACACACATGCTCAGCTCAGCTATTTGAAATATTTCTGACTCGTGAGCCACCTGCTTCTGTACTTAGAGTTCTCTGTCATCCTTATTTGACTATTTCTCTTATTTTTGAGAGCAGAATTGAACACTTTTGAATCTATGATACATGCATCACAGTAGGAAAATGGCAGCTTTCTGTAGACCATACCCTGAGAAATCAGAGCGGAGTGGATGAGGGTTGTTTGTCTCTTTCACCTACTTAGAGGAGCCTCAGCATAAGAGTGCGGAGATGTGAGTAACATTAACAGTGCCACTGCCAGCTGTGAGGACCTGGATCCTGGGGCCATAGATTTCCATAAACCTGTGAGGCCAGGATAACAAAAGGGAAAGTCATTTGGAATATTCTTAATATTTTTAAGACTTGGTATTGGTAATAATTATTATTTTTGAATATGGCTTGATAGTATTTAATTTTTTTTAATGAGGCACATTAGACCTCTTTCTTAAAGAAAAGACTAAACTAATTTTTCCTATAAGTCCCTATCCTAGAGATGGCCTCCTATTTCTGGTGCATCCCCACTGAGCTTATTCAACTTTGGAAAAATATATACAGAGATGAGTAACTGGTACTGTTTTTGTTTTATTTTTAATAGAGAGAACTGCATCTGTACTTCCTCTACATTTGAATCTTATCTTTCAATAATTAAAGTGGAAAAAGCAAGGGAAATATCAAGCAATTCTTTTTTTTTCTATCATTTTTCATGTTCATTTTCCCAAGTGTGTCGTGATTGGAGTTAAGACAAAAAGTAAAAGGCCAAGGAATCTTGTTACTCACCAGGATATTTTCAGGTTGATATATAACTGATAATTCAGGAAGCCTTGGAGTAAGAATGATGTTAAACTTGTCATCACCCATCTAGGGCCATTGAAAAAAATGAAACTGCTTAAGAACTACAGGATGTTGAGCAGAATCCATTCTGTTCAGAAAGGAGGATGCTGTAGGAGGGACTTGCTGATGAGGTGCTAGTGGAGCTGGAGGGCCATAGAAACACACAGCTCTACCATTAAGATTGTTTCCTAGGGTTGGTGGAATGGCTTAAGTAGTAGAATGCCTGCCTAGCAAGTGTGAGGCCCTGAGTTCAAACCCCAGTACTGCAAAACAAAAATTGTTTCCAACACTAAGAAGCAGCCATTTTATCCCCTGGCCATGTGGTGATGTAAGGTATGCTGGTCTGTGTCAGCTCCCACCACCCTCGCAACTACATGGCCACCCCAACTCAAGCATGGGTCCTGAAGCATCTGTGGACCTTAGCAACAAATGATAAATACAATCCTCACGGAAAACACTGAACTTGATTCAGATTCAGTATTGCCATGTTGGCTCTTATTGAAACACTAGCAAAGAAAAACATTCATATGTCAGACACCACAATTAAATTGTTGGTATTACAGAGGAGGGCTGGATTGGATTTACCTAATTGAGAAAGCATGTGGATTAATTTAGGGAGGTGGCATAAGTGACATCACAGAACAACCATCATCTGGGCATTGCAGAAGCATGGTTTAGGGATGTTCATTGGTTACTGAGGTTCTTACTGGCTCACGAATGTACCCATAGAGGATCGTTACTGTTGTGTGATGGATGGAGTACTGGGAACTGTTTGTACATATAGGCCATGAGGTTGCATCCTCTGAGATAAATTCTGTCACTCTTGCTTTTCACAATATTAAATCAAGTGCAGCAATTCAAGGGAAGAACTTTCTCTGTGTGATTGTCTTAAAATATAATTGTAGATATTAGAATCCAAGGATCCATCTTTTTAAAGTGTTCTGCTATTCAGTGGCATCATTCCTTGTATCCCTAGACCCACTAAGAATGTGGGCCTTAATCTAGAAGATGCATGTTGCAGACTGGGTTCCCCCAGAAGCAAACCCTGAGATGGGGATGCAGATACAAAAGGTTTATTTGAAGATTGTTCCAGGGAGCACCAGGAAGGGGAATGGGAAAAGAACAGGGAGAAAAGGCCCATCAGCAGCCCATTGTGACTGTGGGCACCTGGGCTCAGTACCCACGAGGAAGATGGTATAGGACACAAGTGGTCTCACTGAGGGGCAAAGAGACTAGGGTTTTTAGCCATCAGATTCTGCCCTTTTTTGCCCGAGACCACACCAGTGCCTTCTGCATTGATATCTGTGTTCTATGTCCTTATGTGGAATGAACTAAGGCAGGACAAAAGTAACTTTTGTTATTACTCTGCCTCTGTTTTGGTAGCTCCATATAGTAAGTCCTGCACTGTGGGCTTATTTGGGGCTACATTAATAGTTCTAGTGTTTCAAGATCCCCCTTTCCTTGCTAGTGGGAAAAACAGAAAATATAATCAAAGACAGATTCAAAGCTTTTAATGATTTCCCTGCACCAAAGAAAGAAATTCAAACCAGAAAGATGGCTGATCCAACATGGATAGATATCCATTTGCTTTTTTAAAGTCTGAAGTCAATTGCACAGACAAAGGATACAGAGCAGGGGCAGGAGAGGATCTTTGGACTTGAGCAGACCCACAGCTTCACAGCGGAGAGGGGGTGATCCTACCCAGAGAAAGGAATGGTCCACATGGGTTTATCTTGGTCAGGCACAATCAAGTCAGGGGTAGAGAGGAGCAGCTTTTGAGAAACAAGATGACAACATAATCCAGGGAGAAATCTAAGAAGCAGTTCATATAAACAATGACCTAAGAAGCAGGAAATCTCTTTCTCAGAAAAGATAATCTTCAGAGGAGTTATAAAAATTCAGTTATTGGAAAGGCCGGCATGTACCAAGGGGTGTCGTGGCCTCTGGCCAGCTTCAGATGGCAAGGCACAGACAGACCAGGAAATGCTGAAGTTTGTTGTAGCATGACTGGTCTCTAAGTCCCAGAGCACCTGATGAGCAAGGAGGTCCTAAAATTTTAAAGTTCCTGATCTGTCCCTGCTGCAAACCAGTGGGTATTTGGACTTGGGAGCTTGTGACAGTTCTTTACCATCTTTTCTGTTTGTTTTGTTTCATGGAAGGCAGCCAATGTAGGGGAAATGAATGGCAATCTTTGCAGGTAGCTACTGCCTTTTTCTGGGATAAATATTCCCTGGTATTACTCTTTCACATTCAATGTCAGTATTCCCAGAGGAATGGGAACAGTTATTACGTGTTCCATCACTTGCCAATCATGAATGATCAAGATGGCAGGAGGTGATCACTCCATGGATCCAGCTTGCCTGCAACAAGCCTGTCTGGTTTTTACTGGTGTTGGCCACAGGGGCTCCTTTCAAATTCCCTTTTGGACACCACTTGTAAAGGTCTGATCATGTCTCTTTCCCAGGTCCCAGGGAGTTCTAGCATGGCCACTTTGATGGGAAATAACTGGGAAGTCGTGTCTCAGCTTTGCATCTGGCAAAGAAAAGATTGCAACCATTTCACATATATTCAGAAGCTTTGGAAGGCAACAATCCTCCTTGGAAGTCCCGTGGGTAACAATGCCAATGGCCAGCAGAGCTCAGAGAACACAGCATGTTGTGGCAGGCCTGTATCTAGGGAAGAAACTTGATTGGGGCGCTTTGGATTTAGTTGGTCTTGAATCATGTGATTTTTTAATGTTCAGGGAGTGGAGACCGAGGACAAGATGAATGTTAAAGAGAAATCAGAGAGGCATGGTGTTGGCCTTTGAGGATGAGGAGTGGTAGTGTTTAAAGGTTGGGTGGGAAGAGAATATTCTAGGCCTCACTTTGCAGAATCTGTGAGAGACTCAGAGGCAAGAGAAAACATGAAGAGAAGGACAATTGTACAAAAGGAGATAATAGGAGTACAGTGTCCAGATGGTGGGGGTCTCAGGGACCCTCCAAGGAGTCAGATGGTGGGGACGTGAAGACATTATGATGCTCTCTGATGCTCAGGCTTGAAGAGCTTGGTTATGTCTTCCCAACATGCTTTGTCAACAGAGAGAGAGAATTTTAACTTAAGAGTCAAGGATGAGGGGCTAGAGATGTAGCTCAGTGGTAGAGAGCTTGCCTAGCAAACTTGATCCCCAGCACTGCCAAAAAAAAATCAAGATTTTTTTATGATATATCAAGATCTGTAGACTGTGCATATATGTGTATGTATGTGTGTGCATATGTGCATGTGTGTATATATGCATGTATGTGGGTATATATGTACATGTGTATGCTGGAGTCAGCAGAGAATAAGAACACCCTTGGAATAGAAGTCAAAAACTAGATTGAAGGTCAGGAGAGAGTACATCAATGCATCCTGTTACAATTCCTCCTGTCCCTGTAAAAACTTTTGCCTCCACAAAAAAAACTGTAATCTCCAAGAGGCTTCATTAAAAAGGCAGATCTGCCTCCAAAGTGCAGTGACCTACATTGTTGTTGAGACCTGACCTCTGAAGACTGGTGCACACGTGTTCTGCTATGCTGTCACTCACTAGACTAGAACAGCTGGCAAGCATTGGACTACATTGCCATCAATATGTAACCAAAGAGGTACTCTGATACCTGCTCTTGGATATGATCAATAATATTCAGAACTTCTAAGTTTTGTGTATGTCACAAACCTTATGTTCAGACAAATTCTGGCTGATAATTACTTTTGTTGCCAATTATCTATTTCTAGCCCTCATGAATTTCCACAAAGGTAATGAAAGCCTTGGTGGGGCTATCAAATTCCAGGACAGGTCTACACTGGACAGTTCATAAGGTCCTTGGCACCTGCTCAGAGGACTCACTCCTGACTCTCTGAGCCCCAGCAGCCTGCTGCTTTTGTGGGCATTCTCCTCTAGTTGAAAACTTTCACATGTAAATCTACTTTAAATAGTTGTATGGTTTATTAACGTGGAAATATTAAGCTTTAAATATATCATATTCTTTCCTATAACTTCCCTTATAATTGATGGATTAAGACCATTTAATGACAATGGTCACTTCTTGTCTTGTGGGCTTTTTCTTCCTTGTTGGAAGTGATCAAACTTCCAGGGAAAGCTCTGCTTTAATGGTGTTATAAAGTCAATAAAATAGCAATACTCTTCTGAAAACCTATAGAAACCTCTAGGTGTTTTTGAGTTTCCTACAATTGGTGATTTGAGGCCATTGTTGAAGGTGGGTGTAGTTTCAAGGTCAAGCATCTCTCTATGCTGGGACCTTGTGTGCCCACTATATTAACAGATTTTAGGGGACTTAACACAGTCAAAGGACAACTATAAACTGTTCTCTCCAGGGGACCAAATATCCAAAGGACCTTGCATCTACACTTCTGGTACTGCTGGAAATAATTGCCTCATCTAAATAAACAAATGCTGCTATATATTTCACATCCTCATTGACCTTTTCCTTTACCTCAAGGCCTCTTTGTAAATTGACAAAACCCAACAGGGAAATGAAGGCCATTTGTGCCTCTGCTCTCACCAGCCAAGGACACTCCTCAAGTTTACTTAAAGCTACTACTTCTTAGCAACCAGTCAAAGATATCCTGAAGTAAAGTTAAAATGTACTGATTAGCTTTAGCACTTTTATGGATTCACATTTATGGCTATATTCCTTTTGGACCATGACCTTCATGTCTTCTCTTGCCTCTGTGTCTCTCACAAACAGATCCCCCAAAGTGAGGCCTAGAATATTCTCCTCCCACCCAACCTTTTAAATACTACCACTCCTTATCCTCAAAGCCCAACACCATGCAGCTTGTTTCCTGTTAACATTCCACCTTGTCTTCACTCCCTTCTCCCCACACATTAAAAAATCACTTGGCCCAAGACCAAGGAAATCTGAAGTGCCCTAACCAAGTTTCTTCCCTAGACACAGATCTGCCACAATGTGCTATGTTCTCTGAGCTCTCCTGACCATTGGCATTGTTACCCACATAACTCCCAAGGAGGATTGTTGCCTTCTGAGGCCACTGAGTATACGTGGTAGGATTCACAGGGCTGTTGGATTAGATATCATGCTTTTAATTAGCCTCTTTTCTATGTGTTCATGCAAATCTGTCATTTTAGGTACTGAGCTCCTCTTATACTTTTCTGGAAAAGGTCAATGTCACTCTCCTCTGTCCTGCATTGCTCAGTCTGAAGACAACTTAGGTACTATTCCTGGAGATTCCTTTTCCATTATCATTACTGAGGAATCATGAAAACAAAATTCTTGGACTGTGGAGAAGAAAGGATGTTTCATATGTACTATTCCTGAAGAGAAATTAAGTGTGTACTTCTGCTGTCTCTCTTTCTGTCAGGTCTGCATAGGCAAATATAAAGAGTAGCTAGACATCCATGTCTATGTGCTACAGATCATGCAGAGCTCCCACTTTTAGATGATCTTGTGAGACAAACACAAGCTGTCCATCCAAGACTTTGAGTCTTCTCATTTATTCACCTCCTTATTCCGTAGAGTTTCCATTGTGCCTTCATCCCTTTCTCTGCCCTTTAAGCAGAGGCTGTTTGTGCTCCATCATATCCCCTGCATGCTCTTATCCATGCATATTGATGCTATAAGCTTTCTCTGGCCAAGGAATCATGGTCAGTCTATGTGTTGGGAAGGATGAAAGCCCCCAAGAAGAGGCTTCATTCAATGATAAGTGGGAGTTGGTGACCTTCAGATGGGATGATATTCTATCCATTCTCCCAGAAGTCTCCACTGGACAAAGCCCATGGGGTAACCAGCTCACTAATACACACCATATTGTCTGCCCACCTCCTAACAGTGCTTTCTGGAATCACCACCCACAAGACCTCCCACATTCAAATCTTTGTTCCAGGATCAACCTCTGGGGGAACCAACCTAAGACAATAACAGAGAAGATGGAAGGTTCTTTAATCAGTGCTAACATGCTCTGATTTCCATTTCTGTGCCTGCCCCAGGTGCTCTCTTCCTCCTGTCATCCCCCACTCTCCCACAGAAGCAACCACACAGACAAAGTTCTGGGTGGTTTTTCTCCTTCAGTCAAATAGACCCAGTCTGTCCCATCTCTACTGCAAGTAGCAGCTAAGCTTTCTGCCATTAATTGATAGGAGCACACCTGTTACTTGTGAATTATTGGCTAGTACCTGGAGTTCCAAACCCCTCTATTTTCTCAGCCATTTCACCTGATTCTGGTGGGCAGTTTGACATGAACCTGCAGTGAGGAGGCTCAGGGAAAAAATTCAGGTCCCCTGATGATTGCCTACTTTCTTTTTGGGAGGCAGCCTTTAAGATAAGCATGTTTTTTTTTCTTCACAATAATAGATCTCTACTTTGGGATTTCTGAGTTCCTGTTTTAACTGTCATTCTTTTTTTATTGTGAACTCTTTTTTTCTGATTTTTGTAAGCATATATGAGTTGTACAGGGGATACATTTTGATACTTACATATGTGCTGACAATATATCTTAGATTTACCCCTTCCATCATTCTCCCTTCTCCCCTTCCCCTTCTTAGAAAGATATTAACAGGCTTCATTCTTTTATTTTTACATTTGAATGCAAAATGCATCCACCATCTTAACCCTATTTACCCTTTCCTTATGCCCATCTCTTCCCACTAGTACTCATCCCTAGGAAAGACCTTTTTAACCCTCCTGGCATTCATTTTTAAGTGTATATTAATAGTCCCAAGGGAGTTTCACCTTGGCACTTCAGACCTGTATATATTATGCTTTAGTCAAATTAACCCCCCATTACTTACTCCTACCACTATGCTCCCCCAATATTCAGTAGCTTATGGTGACTTATAATACCTTATATTCATATATGGATAAGTCATTTCAATATTTTTCATTCTCTATTGTTCTTAAAGAGATTTGTAGTAGGCAGAATAATGCCTTTCCTCCAAAATTTCCATGGCAAATAACATTTCAGTCTCCCTTTTATTCTCAGCATTTCATTTTAATTTCAATGGACTTGGTTGCTTCATCTAAAATTCCATTCAGCTCCAAACTAAACATGACTCAAGGTTTTAATTCTGTCTTGCTGATATATGCCATCGTCTCTGAGTCCTGACCACAGTTGGTAGCTACCCCCTGCAGGGTGAGATGTGCACCCTGTACACATTCACTACCCTACTAGAAATCCTGGCAAGGTGACCCATTTCAAGTTGCTTCAGATAAGACTTCCTTTAAAGTAAACTTTGTATAAAACTTTTTGTATAAAAACTTTTTGGCATTGGAAGGAAAGAGTCACTCATTGAAGGGTGGCAAGTGTTCTGCTTTGGGTGTTCCAATCCTGTATTTCAAATCCTTCATCTTTCTTACACATTCCTAGTATGGGGGAAGGAAACCACAGTTCCAAACCTATATATCCAAGCTCTGTCTGCAAGACAGAAGGAACATGGAAGGAAGAGTGACAGAAAGAAGTTCTAAAAATGAACTTCAGCCTTGTGGCCAGAAACAGAAACAGAAATGCTGATTTTCTTCTTTGCTTTGGTATGCTTATATTTAGAACATCATCAGAGACAAGTCATATTGATGGAATATATCTTTGACATGATGTACTAGAATAGCACTTCAGCTCTGTGGTTACCTACAAACACACAACTCCTGTCTAGCCATGAGAAAAACATCAGACAAACCCAAACTGAGGCTACCAAATGCCTGATCAGTACTCTATGTCAAGATCAACATGAACAAGGAAAGTCTAACAAACTGATACAGAACAGAGGAGGCAAAGGGGAGAGGATTACTAAATGTAGCATGGTTTCCTGAATGTGGTCCTGGGACAACAAAGGGACATTAGAGGAAAACTAATGACATTTGAATAAAGGATATACTATAGTTACGAATAATGCCTTGATATCGGTTCATTAGTTATGACAATATATGGAATATATTGGAACACTCTATAATCTTTGCAACATTCCTGTAAATCTGAAACTATTTTAAAATAAAGAGGGAAAAAAACACTCTTTTTGTTAGAGCATATGTACAGAGGTAAGGATCTGTATTAAAAATGTTATCATGCATGCCTATGAAGAAAGGGGATGGTTAATGCCTAGAGGAATGTGGTGCAAAATAATAAATGGATGACTGAATCAACCAATGGAAGCAAGAAGAGGGCATTGCATGAACCAAAGATTGCATTGCATGATTGAACTGAGCACTTGGTCAACTCAACTCTTTGTACCAAGGAATGGGACTTTTAGGTAAGGGGGTAAGAGGTGTTTAAGGACTTTCACACAGCCTCTTTCCTATTCAGTAGTGATAATTCCTTCTTTTGTACTGTCTTGAACTTAGAGACATAAATAAGAAAGATTGGTGTCAGCCTTGAGTTCTCTTGTACCACTAGAGCCACAGTGCAGGAAGAACTGCTAACCACTTTCTATGACTATAACTAGATATTCCCACTTCACATACTGCTGATAGCTGTAGCCGCTCAAAGGGCACTCAGAGTGTGGAGGAATGAGTAGAATGGTAGGAGAACAGTGTTAAATCTAGAAAAGCATCCATGCAAGAAACTGTCCATACTGCACCCAGGAGAAAGCAGTAACAGGTGGACAGTTCAAATTCATCGCCCAGACTCTGAGAAGCATATTGACTTGTACAGTAAGTCACATTTTCTGTGGGCTTAGAGTTAGAAAGCACATATGCTCTTGCATAAATGATGCTTATTTATTTTCTATTACATTTGTTTGATGGGAATTGGCCCCCCAATGAGTTGGTCTCTCATTCTTATTCCACTTCAACTTAACCTCAGTTTGTAGTTGTTTCATTTTTGCAATTTATGAAAGAAATGACCCTAAAAACACAGGTTTGTGTAATAGGGTTTTATTTCAAAATTTAAAAATAAATAACATTATGTTAAAAACAAGTTCTCAACTGAAGCTCTTTGAAAAGATAGGGTAATTAAAAATTTAAGTCTCTTTTATAAAACAGTTTTCAGATTACAAAAAATTGCACAGAAAGTATGAAGAGTTCTTACGGACCTGCTCTCTAGCCTGCACTTTCTGCAATAATTAACATTTTGCATAAGTGTGGTATATTCTTGTTGCAACTGATGAGCCAATTTTGATACATTATTATTAACTAAGGTCCATAGTTTACATCAGGGTTCACTCTTTGTGTTGTTCTATGGGTTTTGCAATAGCATATGTCAACCATGACAGTATTGTGCTTAGTTGTTTTACTTCCCTGTACTCCTTCTGTTTACTTTTTCTACTATCTCTTTAAACTCCTGGAAAATTAACTTTTTAGGAAATATACTTTTATTAGAGAAATTTTTATTAGGTATTTCTAAAACCTATAATTTCCAGTATTTCTTCCATACTATGAGGCACTTGGAATAGATGAAATAAAGTATGTATAAGATTTACATGTAGAAATCCACAAAAAGCTAAATAAATGAAGAACAAGAAATCTCACTCCTACTAGAATATGAGTTCATCCTAAACTGATATGCAGATTTGGTGCAATCTCATTCATACTTCCTGAATAGTGCTCCATGGCTATTAACAAACATATTCTAAAGTGTATATAGAAAGGAAAAAGATTCTAAATAGCAAACATGATACTGAAGAATAACAAAATGAGAAAGCTGATTTCAAGATTTTCTGTAAGGCTATAATGGTCAAGACAGTGTGGCACTGGTGAAAGAACAGGTAAACAGATCAACAGAACAGAACAAAGAAGACAGAAATACGCCCACACAAATATAGTCAACTGATCTTTGCAAGGAACAAAGGCAAGCCGACAAAGAAAAACTAATTTTTCAAGCAAAGGGTATCAGAATAACTGAGCATCCACATGCAAAAAAAAAAAAACTTTACATAGACCTTATGGACAGCCTACGTAATATAAAACTCCAACTATATGACATTCAGAAAAGGCAAAACCATAGAGATAGGAAAAAGATTAGTGGTTTCTGGGCATTTCAGGGGAGGGAAAGAAGAGAGAAGGGGATAAATAGATTGAGCAAAGAAGATTTTTAAGGTAGTGAAAATATGCTATATGATAAGTAATGATGGATACATGACATTATGTGTTTGTCAACACCCACAGAACTGTGTAACACAAAGTGTGAATCCAAAGGTAAGCAAGCAGATGACTTAACTTAAAAATAGTGTATCAGTTTGACTCATAGATGGTCATAATTATAACATACTATTGCAAGATGATAAAAATAGGGGAAACTGTGGGAGGGGGAGGGAGCCTGTGGAAATATACTAGAAGTCCTAGCTGATACAGTAAGTCAAGAAAATTAAAAGAAAAGCATTCAGATTGGGAAAGAAGAATAAAAATAGGTTTGTCCACAGATGGAATGCTCATGATGGTCTCTGCAGAAAATTCGGAGGAATCATAAAACAAACAAACAAACAAACAAAGCTCCTAGAACTGAGTACAGCAAGGTCTCCAGATACAAGGTCAACATTAAGTGATGAATTCTCTTCATGTTTGGTATTCTGACAAAGGCTATTTCTCCTTCACTTCTGAAAGATGATTTCATTAAATAGAAAATTTTAGATTGGAGGGATTTTTTTCTTCCAAGACTCAATATTCTCCCCGTTCTTTTTTTGTTTCATGGTTTCTGAAAGAAATCTGATGTCATTCTTTTCTTTGTTCCTTTGAAGGTGAGGTGTTTCCCACTGCTTAGCTGCTTTTTAGGTTTTTCTCATTGTCTCTGATTTTATGTAGATTGAATATGATTTGCCTAAGCATAGTTTTTGGTATTTTCCCACGATGTACTGTGAGTTTTTCTGAGTGACAGTTGGCATCTGTCGTTAGTTATGAAAATTTGTCAGCCATAATCACTTCAAATACTTCTCTTTCTTTTTCTCTCTTTTTCTCTCTCTGATATCCCATCACACATGTTAATATCTTTAGGAATTGTCGCATAGTTCTTGAGTGTTCTATTCTTCTGTTATTTTTTTTCTCTATTTTTCAGTTTTGGAAGTTCTGGTGACACAGATACAAGTCCACTGATGTTTTCATCACCATACCCAGGGTATATAAGGGATAATTAACAGCATTCTTCACTTCTGTCATGATGTGCCTAGGTCCAACTAAACACCTCAGAAAGGATAATTTATCTTTTTATCATTTTTATTAGGATATATTTGTTGTAGATGGGGGATTCATTATGACATTTCTGAGTAAGTTTACATTGTACATTGGTTAAAGTACCCCCACCATCTCCCCCCGCAACCCCCTCCCCACCCCACTTAAAGCACTTGCAAGAGGCTTCATCATTCTATTTCGTATATGTATATGAAGCCCATAAACCATATTCCCTCACCTTAATCTCCTTCATTCACCCTCCCCCTCCCATAAGTACTCCTCACTGTACTTATTTTATAGTCCTGTCTTTCATTATTAATTCCAAAGTCAGTGCTCAAAGGGGTTTCTCAGTGTATCCCCATTGTGAGTATACTTTACTTTGGTCAGTTTAATGCCTTCCATTACTCTCCCTTACCTCTTCCCTTCCACTCCGTATTATTCAATAGCTCTTAGTACATATCATTGTATCCTCTACCTGCACAGATCTTATGTATTTCAATATTATTGACTCTCTATCATTCTTTTTTCCTTTCCCTCCTCCCTCAAGTTTCATAAAGTAGTTCCACTATTTCAAACTTGTATTACATATAGATTTGTATATGATCATGTTTGTTTTTGTGTATATGTTTGTCCTCTACATATGAGAGAAAACATGCAGTCTTTGTCTTTCAGAACCTGGTTTACTTCACTAAACATACAGTCCTCCAATTGCAAATTGCATTCATTTACCTTTAAACTACATGATATCAATTCTTCCTTATGGCTGAATAAAATTCCATTATATATATATTTACATAAATATGTATGTGTGTGATGCATATATATATATATATATATCACAATTTCTTAATCCATTTATCAGTTGTAGGGCATCTGGGTTGTTTCCATAGCTTGGCTATTGTGGACAGTGCTGTAATAAACATGGGTGTGCAGGTGTCTCTATTGTATCATGACTTACCTTCCCTCAGGTATATGGCCAGGAGAGGTATCACTGGATCATATGGCAGTTCTATTTTTAGCTTTTTAGGGAATCTCCACACTGCTTTTTATAATGGTTGCACTAATTTACATTCCCACCAACAGTGTATAAGCGTTCCTGGTTTGCTGTATCCTCACCAACATTTGTTGTTTTTTGTGTTCTGTTCTTGATGATAGCCATTCTAACTGAGATGAGATAAAATCTTAGTATAGTTTTAATTTGCGTTTCTTTTCTAGTCAGGGAAATTGAACACTTCTTCATGTATTTATTGAACTTTTTGTACCTCTTCCTTTGAAAATTCCCTATTCAATTCATGTGCCCATGTCTTCATTGGGATGTAGATCCTTTGGAGGTAGAGTTTTTTGAGCTCCCTGTATATTCAGGTTATCAAACCCTTGTCAGATGAATAACTGACAAAGATTTTCTCCCAATCTCTGGACAGTCTCTTAAGTCTAGTGACTGTATTTTGCAGTGCAGAGGCTTTTTAGTTTGATGCAGTTCTATTTGCTCATTCTTTTTCTCACTTGCTGAGCCCTGATGCTTCTATTTAGGAAGTCATCACCTATATGTTCCAGTGTATTTCCTATTACTTCCTGGAGTTGTTTCAAAGTTTCAGGCCATGCATTAAGGTCTTTGATCCACTTTGAGTTGATATTGGTACAGGGAGAAAGACAGGGATCTAGTTTCAGTCTTCTACATCTGGATATTCAGTTTTCCCAGCAGCATTTGTTGAATAGGCTATCTTTCTTTATCACATGTTTTAGGCTCCTTTCTCAAAAATCGATTGGCTATAGCTTTGTGGATTTATGTCTAGGTCCAGAAACGATAATTTATAAAGAACAGAGGTCTATTTACCTTGTTGCTCTGGAGGCTAGGAGCCTAAGGACAGTGGTACCGATATCTGTCCAACCTCTGGTGAGGGTTTCTTCCTGCATCATAACATGGCTGAGGAAACCTCATGGTGAGACAGAGCAAGTTCACTTTTATAGCAAGGCTAGTCCTGTGATAATCCATTAATCCATACACTGGTAATTGTAATGTTATCATTATCATGACGGCTCTGCTTTCACGAGCAAATCACTCCTCGGAGGTCACAATTCTCAAACATCATCAACATGCACTGGATTAAGTTTAAAATACATTAAATTTGGGGAACACACTCAAGCCATAGAGAAGTGTTTTGGAAATAGACATACTAGTTCTTATTCTTTCTTAGAGTTTTTGTGAACATTACAAAAACAAAAAATATGTGAACATTACACATTTGTTCTTGCATGTTGTCCACTTTTTTCATCAGAGGCCTTAGAACATTGCCATAGTATTTTAAATTCCTACTCTGACAATTCCAAAATCTCTGATGCTCTGTCTCCTCAGTTCTTTTTATTGGGGGGTATTGTGTTGGTTTGGGTTTTTTGAGACAGGATCTTAATATGTAGTCTAAGGGTAGCCTGGAACTCAGAATACTCCTGCTTTTGCCCCCTGAGTGCTGAAATTACACGCATGCATCACCACGTCTGGCTTGTTTTGTTTTTATTTTGTCTTTTAGGATGCCTTATAGTTTACTGAAAGCAAATATGATGCATTGAGTAGAAAGAACTGAGGATAAGTAGAGCTTTAGTGCAATACTTTTTTGTTGTTTCTTATTTATCTGGTCAGAAGTTAGTCAAATTTATGTTTGCTGTTAAAAATGCCAGAGGCTAAAACTACTCTTTTGAGCTTTTGTTTTTGTCTCTTTTATTGTGCTTGAGTTTCAGCTACAGACTTTAAAAAAAAATAGTGCCTGATATGTACAGTCCTTTCAGTGGTAATTCCCTGTTACTACAGTGCAGTCCTGTTGATGGGGCCCTAAATTGCCAGGGGAGAAGCAGCATCCATAATCTTATAATTAGGACTTAGTCTTTCATCAAGTTTGTGCCCCTAGGCTGCAACCTACACAAATACTTCTCACATTTTTTCTCTCCTTAGAAAATTCAGAGGGGGTGAGAACAGGTATTAACCTTAACTCATGTTAAATAAGACTGGTAAAATGGGGGGAGGGTGGCTTTTGTTAAGGAGAAAAGAATGCTCTGAGTGCATTTCCACATGATTTCTTTCCTGTCCCCCCATGGAAGCATAAGGGAAGCTCTTCTGATCTTTATTCTGGGGACCTGTGTGCCTCTTAGAAGTACATTGCATAAAAGTGTAGGTCTCATTCAGGTTGGGCTACCAGGAGAAAACACTAGCAAACAGATAATTACTCTTCATGTGTCCTACCAGCTATTGCCTCTAGCAGCTGTCTTTTCTCCCAGTAAGTTGTGGCTCTTTGTATTTGGTTAGCTCTACAGTTTTGAGAGGCAGTCATTTGTTTTGTGACATCTGTACTCTGATGCATCTAAGAAGACACCTGATTGTCAGTTTGCTTGTTGTTTTTTTTTCTTATTATGAGTGCTGTAGTGATGACTTCCAAGCTCCTTACATGTCAGACCAGACAAGAAACCACAAATCAAAAAATCTTCAGCCTTATTCATCCTTATGGAATCCTTATATCCTCCATACATGGGCATCTTTAATAAAGGTAAATAAATTACTGAACAGGGAGAGGTAGGAATTTAAGATAATTGGCTACTGATTATACCAATACAGAATAAAATTATCAGAGCTGAAGCTTAAATTTTAAAAAATAATGAGGAAATATTATAAAACTTAATTCAGAAGGATGGTATACCATTTCATCTCTATTTGCCTACTATACACAAGGCCTTGGGTTCCATCCCTGGCACTACACAAACCAAACCAAACCTAAACAAAAATTCAACCCCCTCAACCTGACACTTGGGGGACTAAGACAATTGGAAATGAAATTTCTTAGCCTAGGCAGATAGGTTTCAAGTCACATACCCAGGCAGGCACCTTGACCATTCAGAGGCCAATGTGATACTGATACTGATTGTTGTCTAAATTTGTTGGCACTATTCATAGTAGACTCAGCAGTTAATGTGGTGTCCCCAAGGACCTGTCTCTTTCTCATCTCTGCTGTTTTCTTCACTGGCTTCATTCTCAGGAATATTTTCCTTCCTGGGGTAAAGATGCTATTTTTGTCCTTCATCTACATAAAATAAATATATGCTGCCCATCTCTCATTGATGTTTCTTGTCCTGATAAAGGGACCTGGCTTAACAAGGATAAGGCACCAAGCAATGTCAGGAGAACAACACATTCCTTTATTTTCTGTTATGCTCATATCAGCCTAAATAACCTAAAACCTAAATAACAAACAAAATTCTATAAGGAATACTGGGTTTATTTGAGAATGAATAAGGAATTTTAAAATCTGGGATTTGCATGTCATGGCAGATCACAAGTATACACGTTATGGTTTGAATATGAAATGTCTCCACTTATGTGTTAAACACTTTGTCCCCAGCTGGTGGTGCTATTTTGGGAGGTTCTGGAAACCTTAGGAGGCAGGACTTAGAAGCAGGTCACTGTAGGCATGGTTTTAAAGCTTATACCTGGAACCTTCCTTGCTGTCTGTTTCCTGTCTAACAGAGGTAGAGAGCCTCCTCCTCCACTCACTCCCCCTGCCATAATGTTCTACCCAAGCACATGGGGTCAAGTGACAATGGACTGAACCCTCTGAAACCCTGAACTAAAATAAATCTTTCCTCCTGTAAGTTGTTTCCAACAGGTATTTCATCACAGTGAAGAGGAAGTCAACTAATACAATATCCAAGGAGGTTTTTCAAGGGCTAGTGCAAGATTATTGTAAAAGCAAAAATGAGAAATTCCCAAGAATAAGCTGTTTTGGAACAAAATGCTTTGGCTATAGAAGCTCATTGCAGGAGCTGGTATTTGCTGATTGGTGAGACTGGTTGTCACCAGGCAATGTCTTCATAGAAACAACCATGGCTACTTAAGGATGCAGCAAGGACTAGCAGAGGCTCTTGTGACATTCTTCTTGTTAAGCCAATCATTCATGAAGGCCATCCCCTCATGCCTCACAGCTCCATTTTGCCAGGATCTGACATTAGTGACTCCATTGGTACTGACAACTTTCATGTCAGAGAACTCTTTTGCATGTTATATGTCCTTAGGGAATAAATAAATGACCCATGAGATCAGAGCCTTTATACCCAATGAACAAAACCAAAAAAAACGCTTTTTATGCCCAGGGCCATCCTGATAATCTCCATCATGCCCAACATAGTGCTAAACACAAGGTAACTTCACATAAATACAAAAAAAGGAGGGGGGATATGTTGTCAAGTGATTGATCAACTTAAAGAAAAAGAATTGTATTACAACATCTCTGGGGACTGGTGGGGGCAGTGGATATACACAAAGCAGAGTTAGGGGGTGATCTCACCCAGAAAGCAATGTGACACCCCCATCCTGTCATCACCAGATTCATGTGCAGCCCAGAGTCCAGTCAGTTTGTTTGGCTCCATGTCAAGACATCCAAATACTTGTCAGGACTGTGTCAAAATCATTGCAGAAGTTCAAAGTCTTTAGGCTCAAGCAATTCCAGAAATATCCACGGGCAACTGGAATTTTGCAAGGTATTGGGAGGAAGCAAATTACGGGAGAAGAAGATTGAAAAAAGTTTTCTTTTTTCTCAAGTGAATTCTGAGCACAGTTACATTAAAAATCTAAGGACTTTTTGAATAATAAGAGCCGTGAAAGGATGATATAGTGGACAGAGATCAAGATGGGTCAAGAAATACATGGGATTCTTGGGAGAAGAACAGAACCAAAACTAAGGGAAAGGCAGACTGATTGAAGGGAGAAGACACTCCCCTGTCTAGGAAGAACTGAATACCTGTGGCAGAGCTGTCAGAGTGACCTTTGTCACTGTTGAACATTATGTTTAAATATCAGTGAAAGCACAAGCTACACTTCCACAATTCAGACACTGTCACATGGAAGACAAAGGATGAATATAATAACAGTGGGCTTTTTTGTTGGTTTGTTTCAAGAGGAAGGAGCATGACATGAAACACAAACTCTGATTGTAAGATGTATCCCCATTTTGGGAACATGGAGGATGTCGGGAAAGGGTGTGGATCAGAATCAGGGAAACACAATCATCTTCTTTCCGTATGGCAGGCTCAACAATGCTCTATTTAAAGCTTCATTATTTCCCAATACTCCAAGGTAAAGAGCTGACTTGTTTGTTTCCTCACCTGAGTGCCATAGGAAGCATCCTAGTTCAAGACAGGACCAAAGAAAAAGGCAATGTCATTTTCCAAAGTTATTCATATCTGGGACAATAGCCATTTTCATGTCTGGACAACATGCAGGCGTCAGGAAGCTGAATTGTGGAAAAAGAACGTGGAGCCATGGGTCATAAGGGCCTGTCACAGCAGTGGTGTCTCTCTAGGTCCTTGGCTTTTTAGGAAAAGACATTGCCAGGCCTAGGAATCTGTGTGTCCAGGAAGGGTCCTTGTTGTTACAATGTTTGAAGGCAGGGATGTGGTTTTATATTTCTAAGGCACAATTCAGACTTGGGTTCTTCAACTTGGATAAGTGTTTCCTTAGAAACCCCAGGAGTTAGAATATTTATAGCCATAGATAGGGCTGTTTCCATCTTGAAGTTTAGAGATTCCTACAGCAAAGTTGAAAAGCAAAGTGTAATTGACCTGAAGAAAATGGGTGAGGCCACCCAGAACTGCTGCAATAGATGTAGGCTGACTTAAGGAAGACATCTGTCTACTGGCCAAAGCCCAGGGGAGTCAGCAGCTCTCTGGGCTCTGGTGCTGGCCTAATTGATGGGTTTGACCTTCAAGTGGACACACAGCAGATCTCCAAGAGTGTGACATTATGAAAAACTAGATAAAGGGGACAATCAGAAGAGAATCACGTGGCCAGAGCTAATTCCTGCTTCATAAGTAACCTTTAAACATGTGGGATATTCTTGATGAAGACAGGATTTAAACCTTTTAAGAAGGACAAATTATTTGAACAAATGCTGTTAACTTGCTACTTGTCGATGATCAACAGCTGAACCAATAAATCAGAGCACTTTCCATCTTGAATTATCTGTGTGAATCTACAGGAATAACTGCCCCATGTTCCTTCCATAGTAACCTAAACCTATCCCCTATCCACTCTCTGATCAGATTTTTCTAAGTTTTTCTTAAGTCAAAATATGGCTACCATCAATAACACAGACAACAAAAAATGCTGGTGGGGCTGTGGAGAAAAAGGAACCCTTATACACTGTTGGTGAGAATGTAAATTAGTGCAACAGCTTGGAAAGTAATATGGAGGTCCCTCAAAAAACTAAAAATAGAACTGCCATATGATCCAGCGATACCATTCCTGGGCATACATCCAAAGGAATGTACTCCATGTTTATTGTAGCATTATTCACGTTAGCCAAGCTTTGGAAACAGCCCAGATGCCCCACGACAGATGAATGGATTAAGAAAATGTGATATATATACACAATGGAGTTTTATTCGGCTATAAAGAAGAATGAAATTAATGTTGTTTGCAGTTAAATGGATGAAACTGGAGAACTTCATGTTGAGAAAAGTAAGCCAGGCTCAAACAGTCAAAGGTCATGTGTTTTCCCTCACATATGGAAGCTAGATCTATAAATTAAATGTATATATTGATACATATATGATCATATATAAACATACATATATATATAGTGGGAGAGGGAAGACAACTTATTAGTGACTCTGTCTAAGGGGACTACAGGAGGCATGAGGGGAAGAAAATGTTAGAGAATGAAAAATATTGAAACAACTAATTTATATATGAATATAATAGAATGCACTGTACGGCAAGCTGTTGAATATTAGAGGAGCATAGTGCTAGAGAAAGAATAAGTAATGGGAGGTTAATTTGATTACAGCATGATATATGCAGGCCTGAAGTTCCAAGGTGAACCCCTTTGGACCATCAATATACATTTTTTTAAATGGAGGAGGGTAAAATTGTTCTTTTCCAGGGGAGGGTATTAGTGGGAGGGGTAGGCATAAGGAAAGGGTGAATGAGGGTGACTATGGTGGTTGTATTTTGTATTCGTATATTAAAATAGAATAATGAAACTTGTTGAAATTGTTTTAAGAAGGAGAAAGGGAAAGAGGGAGAACAATGACAGGGGTAAATCTAACTAAGACATATTGTAAGCACATATGTAAATTTCATGATGTATTCTTCTATACAGTTATTATATGCTAATAATTTTTTTAAAGTCTGCCTTGAGTGTGACAGTGAACTGAGGGTAATATATCAAGAGCACCAGACTAGAGTGTATTTACTTAAGAATGTAAGTTTGATTGCCTGCTTTGTAAGCCCCAGAATTCTCTGTGAAGGTAAAATGTGAACCAGCAACCTGGTCATCATTGACTTTTGGCCCAGATTGGCAGCAGAGACTGGGACCTTCCACTCTTTTTGCTGAGCTGGAAAGCAGTGTGGGAATGGAGGGAGGGTCCCTCTTTCCCCTCCTTGTCAAAGAGGATATTGATCATATCCTTTTCCTCCAGGTCATCACAGGGCTGGCCGTTCCAGGAAAAGCGACTCTTCCTAACGAGCCCCAGGAACACAACTCTACTGCTGTGCAGTAAGTAGTGTGTGGCATGGCTCCTTCCTGTCCTCTCCTCAGGGATCTCAGCAGAAACCCCTCTGCTCTTGTGAAGGCACAGCCTTGCTTGGTCTTCTGTCTGTTGGAAGGGTTAAGTCAAAAGAAAAGTTTTGGGGTACAGAATACAAACATTCTGCCTGCAGTTTGTATGGTATTGAATGCACTCCCTATGCCGCTACAAGATAATTATCCCAAATGTACCTGTTAGTACCTTGCATGAAATGGTTCAGTGGTTTCTGGCTGCTCCATAACTTTAGTGTCACACTGACCTCCAGGGATTGTTGTTGGAACAAAGGAGGCCTGTGGGGGCAGGTATAGGTCACGGTCACTACACACTGATATGACTCTTCCTTCTTCCTTCCAGCTTCATAACCAGCTTTGCCCTGACCCCAGAGCTTCATTTGGGCTCTTGACATCTTTGCTGTTTCTCCAGGCCAAGGACTGGGGGACACTCTCGCTGGAAAGGGGTGAGTGCCCATGACCTCTGGTAGGTAAGTAAAATGTAACTTACATAAGGTAGAAATGTTACCAGAACCTTCTTCTCCAGTGAGGAGGTCTCCAAAATGGAGAAGGCCTTCAGTTAGCCCTTAGGTACCTAGTTCATGATGTTATCACAAAAAGATTTTTAGGAAACATCAAGGTAGAGACTGAGGAAGTTTATTAGTAAAGTAAAGCAAAGGAAAGATAGAAACAGAGTACCATCCCAGACACATCTGACAACAGGTGCAATTAATGCTCTAACATTAGGGGTATTTATGGTGAAAAAGTATTAGGGACTGGCTCAAATTCACCTTAGGAAAAGTGTTCCCCTTTGTTTTGACAGCTAGTATAACCAGTCATTTTTGCTGTTACATTGTCTGATCAATTAGTTCCAAAGATTTCAAGGTTGGTTTACTCATTAAATTTGGGTCACTATGACATAGATATTTGAACATTTCTTTAAACAAAGGATGGGTTTTGCCAGATACTCCTTTAAGACAGGTGTCCATCCTTGTGATAAGTATTTTTCTGTAGATATTTTTTGTGCCCAGAAGAGTCACTTTCCCAAGACTTCCTCCACCCCCATACGCGTCTTTTCTTTTAAGATATCCTTGTGCAGTTCTCAGAGTGAACTAATTATTTTTGGGCAAGTGGACAAGGTAGGTGGAGAGAACTGTTCTTTCTTCCTTTTTTTTTTCTTTTTTAAGAAATGTTACTACTTATTGAGGGGTGTAAAATTTAAAGTAAAGAAAGCAGTATGTTTTTAATCATTTGTGCAATGCTTTTTTGTAAATTCCTGGTTGCTGTTTCTCAAACCTCAATTTCCCTGATCTATGCTGCTGCAGAAGAAGGACTGGAAAAGGCAGGTCCTTCTCTACATAGAAATTACTCACTTGAGTCACACTTTCCTCCACAATACAGCACTACCCAGCTGCCAAACAAATGGCTTTACAACAAGGTTGAACCTTGTTTTGATTATGGGGGATTGCTTAAAATTGAAGAATAACTTCCACACTTCTGTCAGTAATGAGAAAGACAGGGCTGACATCATTGTTACTTATTTTTTTAAGCATATTTAGTATTTATCAGAACATCAAGAGGGCATCATTTCTTACCTCAGGGACTTCCAGGATAATGCACTGAAGGTGTTTGTGAAAGCAAACCAGATGATGCGTGGTATACAATATAAAAGTGGGGTCCTCGCTTGGAGTTTCCCACTCTAGATCCTATTAATCATTCATTATTGATCCCTCATTCTAAAGATGGAGGGTGACATTGTAGGTGTCTTTTGGGATGTTTGCACAGCTGATCAATAGCCTGTGGGTTCCCACTAACATCCAGGGGTGGGACTCAGCAGCTCTGTGTTTTACAGGTCAATGATTCTTTGGAACCACTGAGCTAGGTCAGTCATCAGGAAATCCAAGCCTGGGCTCAGACTTCCAGTCAATCTGGGAGACTTTCTTGAATGGAAGAAAGAGGGTCATTTCTTAAACTTACCATGGACTCTAAGCTCAAAGACAGTAAGTGAGACCTGGAGGGAGGCAGTCCAAGTGGCTGTGTGCTTATTTTTTCTCCCTTGTTGGACGTGGGTCAGAGATACAGACTTCTGTGACTAGCTAGAGGTGAGTGTTCCTTAAAAGGAACATCCCCAACTCAGTCACTATTACCAATTCCAACACTGTAGGGGACAGCATAAGCTTGTGAGATGTGGCACATGAGCTGGTGGCATCTCCAGACTGGTTTTAGCCACTGCTGTTCACCATGGTTCCTCAGGATAGCTGGCCCACTCCTATCTTCCCACCAATAAAAGATTTGGCCTATTAATAAATGCTTTCAGCAGGCCAAGGAAGCACTGAGCTATACATAGGTCAGCAGTTTGAAAATGCTACCCACATGTGTGGTAGCCTAGAAAAATCTAAACCCTTGAGGGCCAAGTATATATATTTGGATGTGGATACATTTCAGATTCACAAGTATTTGGCCAAGATCCAGAGATGCCTGTGTCCACTGCATACTTACAGATTCCTCTTCCTCATGGTCCATGACTTGCAACTCACTACCCACACCCTGGGATGATTTTACACCCTCTACTTCTTATATAGTTGACTGATTATCAGAGAGAGAGAGAGAGAGAGAGAGAGAGAGAGAGAGATCCATCGCTCCCCAATTCCTTTGTTATTTACTTATTCATCACATAGTTTATTGTGTTCCTGCTACAACTTGCCAGCAGCATCCTGGACCCCAAGGGCATGCGGAGAACAATACAGATGAAACCCTTGTGCCCATGGAGTTTCTGCTCTGGCAGAGACAAATATTGAATCAATGATTACTTCTGAGTGATGGAAGAGGTGAGTTGCTCTGAAGAGCTATCCAGGAAAATGAGGCTTGAATGGAATTCTTATAGATGCACATAGTTAAATGGGCCAAGATGTTTAGGATGGAATGAGTGCTCCAAGTAAAATACACAGTGTATTCAAGGGTCTTGTGGCAGAAGGTGGTGTAGCTGGCCCAGAGACAAGACTGGCAGCAAGTGTTGTTCATGGCTATTGTGCATAGTAAGGATTTGACTTTTAGTCTAAGAACAGTAAGAGTAATGAGAAGCCACTGAACTGTTTGAAGCTGGGAATTAAGGGGAAGAAGGTGTCCTCTTTGAAATGCATCGTGGTCCAGGTAAGGAATAACAGCAACTTCAACTAGGAGATGACCGTGAGGGTGGTAGGAAGGGATGGGTTTAGGAGTAACTGGGGAGGCAAAAGTAGTTCCATTTAGAAATGGATGTCTTCTGGATGTGCCCAATCTCCTCTGATATCAGAAGCTAAGCGGGATGGGCCTGGTTAGTACTTGGATGGGAGAAATGAATGTCTTATGGGGCATGGAGGAGGACAATGTGGAGGAGGGCTCTGAGGTTCAGACCTCAGAGCTGACACAAGCAGCTGCTGAGCCTTCCCTGGTCTCCACGCCACTCCACCCCTATGACTGACTTGCAAAATACAAACGACTCCATAAAAGTGGGCACTGGCCAGTGCACCCAAGGGAAAAAGGCCCCAGGGAGCCTGAGCACCAATGCTTCCAGCAGAGCACAGAAAACCCTTCCCTTATGCCAGCACTGCCCTTGCATGAGGCATCTCCAGGCCTAGGAGCAGGAAGTGAAGAAGGTGGAGTGAGGGAGGTGCTTTCTCTGTCATGTTGGCAGCCACACCAGCACAGTTCACCTCTGCTTAGGTGGCCAGTGTAGGATCCAGCTTTACCATGGTTTTCCTCCTCTGAACTTGGAATGAGGCCCAAGAGAAGCAGCAGCTTTAGAAAATCCGGGTAGAATGAGTACCCTCAACAAGATGGGATTCTAAGCCTCCCAATATTCTTCCATTTTCCTCAAAATTCAGGATGCAGTTCTGAAAGTGAACAGGTAGGTAGCATATAGGTGTAACACAGAAAGAGCCTCAGACAGACCTAACCCTGCCACAGTTTCTAGATGTCAAGTGTGCATACTTGGTCTCCTCCATGTCTGCTCCTGTGATCCAGGCTCTGGCCATGCTGGCCTTCCTTTATTTCCTGAAACACCCAACTATTTCCTACCACAGGGCCTTTGCCCTTGCTGCTGCCTCAGCCTATAATGCTGTTCTTCCTCTTTACATGGCTAATCCCTCTCAGTCTTCGGGCCTCAGCTTAAACATCCAATCCTTAACCATCTGACTAAGAGTAGCCTCTGACCCTCTCTGTCTGGCCCCCTCCTGTCTTAGTTCTTTGCTTTTATTTGCAAAGTGCTAATCATAATTTCCAATTATTTTCTTCACTGAGTTTTTTTGTGACTGGTATTTTTAGGTCATATTTTAGCTCTCACACAGAAGGAGAAGCTCCAGGGGCCTGGATCATGCCTGCCTGGTTCACTCTATGAGCTCAGTACCCTGTGCTCAGTGCTCAGTGCCTGGGGATGGGTCACTGTGTTTGTTGAAAGAATAAGTGAGTGAAAACATTTTTGACTAGATGATTGAAAGAATGAACAAGGGAAGGAAGGAAGGGAGGGAGGGAGGAAAAGAAGAAAAGAACCTGGTTCTGACCTCATTTACACTATTATTCTGACATCAAGAAACTTAGCAACTAGAGGGAAGAGAAGACTGAAAACATTTTTTTCTGTATTAACAGGATTATACAAAGGAGACGGACTGTGGACACCAAGGAAGAACCCTTGTCACTTGTCTATCTATGAGGTGATTCCCAACTTCCCAGTGAAGTTGTTTTAAAAAAAACATTTAACAACTGTATTAGCTTTGTAAATGTGAGTAAAATAGTCAAATGTACACTTGTAATATTTTTATTAGTATATATGGTACAAAGGGGTTTCCTTGTGACATTTCCATATGTGCACATAATGTGCTTTGATCAAATTCACTCCCTCTATGACACTTATAATATTTTATTCATTAATTATACAACAGACTCATGTATACAGTCATATGTTATAAAATAGTCATGCCTAATTACTGCTTTTGTCTCATGCTCATATTTCATGGCATGCTTTTTGAAACTTTTATTTTGAAACAAAAATAGACTCACAAGAAGATGCTAAGAAAATGCAGTCTTGTCCCACATACCCTTCCCTGGGTTCCTTGATAGCAGCACCAAACCAGCCCAGGAAATCGATGCTGGTGTTGTCCAGAGAGAGATTCACACATGAGCAGCTTCACACACATTCACTTGTGTTATGCGTGCTGTGCTTCTAGGTATGTGGTGTGCTGTATGTTTGTGGGTGTTGCACATGTGTGTGTTATGAGTCCTGTGTTATATGTATGTGTGTTGCATGTGTTTGTGTGTTCTGTGTAACACTGTACAACTCCATCATGCCTAGAGCTGCATGTAGCCAGCATCACAAGTAAGATTCTTAACTCCACTGTCACCACCACCACCAGGTTCCTCTTTGTGTCATTCTTCGATAGCCACCCCAACCCTTGGTCCCCTGCTCCTCACTGACAGTGACTGGTATGTTCTTCACCTTCATAGTTTTACCTCAGAAATGTCATACAAGAGGGATTGTGCACTTTGGAAACTTTCAGGGGTTTTTCTCACTCAGCATGGGTTGCTGCATGTATCAATACTTTTCTCCTTTTCATTGCCATGTAGTATTCCATACTGTAGAAAGACCACTTTGGTAACCATTCACCTCCTTGAAGGACATATTGGTAACTTTAAGTTTGGTGTGGTTATGAATAAAACATTTGTATGCAAATTTCCCTGTGAATACATTTTCACTTCTTTGAGCAGTTGGGCCACCCAGCTTTAAGACAAGCAGGAAATGGTTTTTTAGATGCTTCACGAGTTTCCCTAACATCAGGCTCTTCATCTCCACAATGTCACAAAATGTAAGGTTTATGCAAAGCAGTCTTTGAAATACATTGGGCTTCTACACGCATGGGTTCCACATTTATGGATTCAACCAACCATGGATTGAAAATATTTTTAAAAATTACACCTGTACTGAGAATGTACAGACTTTTTATCCTTGTCATTATTCCCTGAGTAACACAGTACACCACTATTTTCATAGCACTTGCATTGTATTAGGCTTTAGAGGCCACACAGAGATGATTTGAAGTACACTGGGCCAGGTGCAGAGGTGTGCAAATACTGCCCCATGTCACATGAAGGGCTTAGGTATCCGTGGATTTTGTTGTTTTCAGGGAGTCCTGGAACCAATTTCCCATGGACACCAAGGAACAATTTTACTTATTTTTGATGTTGAAAGTAGCAACTGCACACTCCCAACTTTGAAGCCATTGCCAAGATGTTCTTATCATCCTTCCTGAAAATTCCTCTGTTCAAACTCAAATTGTACCAACTGAGATCACTTCAGGCCAATGCATTTTCTCCAAAGACTATTTTATTTCATAAAATAGAATAATTCCAGGCCTGTTGTATTAAGGACTTACTCCTTGCTTGAATAAAGACACATTCCCCTCTCTGAGGGCTAACTCAGACACAAAGAAATGGTGACATCTGGGTAGACAGTGGGAATGGGAGAAGTGTGGCCAACTCTCCACGGATGGGAACCCAGGATAAGTAAACACTGATGAGAGGACAGGAGAGGATGGAGATGCAGGGCTTCCCACAAAAGGGCAGACATACTCAAACTCTTGATCAAGAAATTGTATGCAATTTCAGGGTCTCTATGTAATATGGACCAGCCAGGGCCAACTACAATTTCAATGACATAATTTTCCACAGGTGACAATAATCTTGCTTATAGCTTCCAGGAATCCCTAAGCCTTTGTCTGATTTTCATTTAATTGAACCTTTTATTCATCAGCAACATCCACTCTCAGATATTAAATACACTGTTATGAGAGTTCAATAGTATTCACTGCTCTGTGCAGCAATTCCACTTTGTAATTTAGAGTGAAAGAAATGACATCATCATTCCCAATCATCAGTAACCACCCCCTACGCACACCCACAGTGGTGGACACTGAGGACACAGATGAGTCCAATTAAATCCTTGTGTTGCTCAGCCTTGTTAAGATAGGTAAGCAGAGTTTGTGACATCATTCAAGTCTCAGAAATCTGTGGGCTGTAAGCTCAGGTTTGAGCACAAACTAGTCCCTACTCCCAGAGGGAATTGTGATTTTTTTTCTCAATATTTTCTCCTTCCCCACATACCCAGCTTTATCACAGTATGACTGTCAAATAAAAATGGGATACATTTACGGGGTACAATGTGACCATCTGATACACACACACAAAACCAAGCTGACTAACATATCCATTACCTCTGTGTGAGTGCACATGCACCCTCAGAACACTTAAGGCCTACTTTCTCAGCAAATTTCAAGACATGATATCCATTAAGAAGGATGAAATTGTGCTGTTTGCTAGAAAATGGATGGAACTAGAGATCTTCATGGTAAGGGAACATTATGGTCTCATAAAGACAAGTGTTTCATGTTTTCTCTCATTTGTGGAAGCTAGGGGAAACAAAACAAATCAAAACAAAACAAAACAAAAACCAAGGTCTCCTTAAAGGGGATTTATAGGGAAGTGGAAGGGGAAGGATGGAGGGGAAATAAGAAAAAGTAACAGGGGAGGTGATGTGATTGAAGTACATTATGTGTGTGTGTGTGTGTGTGTGTGTGTAGATGTCATTATGAAACCACTTACTTTGTACACATCAATTAAAAAAAACACAGTAGTTTGGTTGTTTTGTTTTGTTTTGGTGGTTAGGATCCAACCAAGGACCTTGCATAGTGCTAGGCAAGTGCTCTACCACTCGGCTACATCTCCAGCCTATAATGGATTCTCATTAATTTCAGTCACCTTGCTACTGAAGACCCAATGGTCTCCAGTCCATATAAATGAGAATTTGTATTTTTTGACTCACATTTCCCCTTCTCCCTCCCTCCCCGGCCCCTGATAACCTCCAATCTACTCTCTGTGACTGAGTTCTACTGATTTTAGATTCCATATGTAAGGGAGATTTTGTATTATTTATCTTTCCATGCCTGGCTTACTTTACTTACCACAATGTTCTTCAAATTCATTCATATTGTCCCAAGTGAGAGAATTTCCTTCTCTCTTTAAAACTGAATTATATTCCATTGTATGTATAATATTATATGTGTGTGTGTGTGTGTGCGTGCGTGTATGTGCATATCCATATATATGCATGGACTTGTAAGAACTGGAAAAGAATCCACAGCCCTGGTGGCACTCCAGATTTTCTTATGGTTGTGATGGGGCCAAGGAGCCTGAGCGATGCCTTATGGGCTTTGGAAAGAGAGGAGTCCAACAGTACTGACTAAGGCAGTGCTGATGTTTAAAGGCAAGGAAATGCTGCCAGCAATAGCCACAGTGACAACCACAGTCCGAGATGCCCCTTTCAGGCCCCCAGACTTCTAGAATTCTTGAGCAATCCAAGAGAAGAAAAGAGGATCTGGGAAAATGAAAAATACTAGACCAGAACTAGCTTTGATTCCAATTAACAAAGTAAAAAAGCTATGGTATCTGTACCCAGCAGGAGTGAATTATGCTTCTGCACTGAACTGATGCTTAGGAAATGTCTCTTCTCCCCACCACATGAGCATTTTTATGCTTAACCAGAACTATAATTATCCAGATTTGGATGTATGAGTATGTCTGGCATGTTCACAGAGCTTAGCCTTCAGTCATACATTCCTGTTTAAAGGGAGAGGAATGGGAAATTCACATTGGGGAGAATGAGGTACTTAAAGAACATGTGGTGAACGGTGACAACGGGGGATAAAGCAACTCAGTGAGATGTGTTGGGGACAGTGTGAGGTGAGCACATAGAGAACAAAAAAGCTGCAAAGGTAGAAGTTCCAGAATGCATTAACAAGTGAGGAAATAACTGGACAGTGGTTGAACACTGATGTGCATCAGAATCCATGTTTCTGCAACAGACCATGAAACTCCTACATTCCCAAGGCAAAGGCAGGAAGGACCCTGGTCTTGGACTATTCCACACACCATTCAATACCACCTGAGGCCCAGTTATGTTTTTGTACTTTCCTAGGTAAATGCATATGGTGGCCATGGTTTTATTGGTCTTGCAGAGCTTGTGCTGTTGTATCTGCTGGTTGTGAACCCAAGCCTGATGACTGAAGGGTAGGAGACTGAGAGATTATAGTTATTCTTAATGTGTGTGTGTTTAAAAAATCAGAAGCCAATAAATGAGCTTCTTTCTACCAGCTTCTCTTTAGATGTCAGGTGTACTTTATTTGATAGGTACCATGTAAATTCTAAAAGAAATGAGGAATGCTGGAAAAAAGTTGAGGTTGCTAAGTGTTCATCAGCCTTGACCTAATGGGAGTTTAATGCTAAAGGCACAATTTATCTTAAATCTCTTAAATTATATGTGTATATATATATATATATATATATATATATATATATGATGAGGCAAAAATAACTGTATAACTTCAAGAACCACATAGTGTATATTACATAGTGCCCAAACTCCTGCAGGTTTGCTGCCTTCTCTACTGGAAGAGTATGCCTTTTGCCTTGAAATCAAGAATAGTAGCTATATACAAACACATCTCATATTTGTTACACCATATTTCCAAAGTATTTTCACATATATCTCACTAATCTTCCAACGTCGTGGCTTACACTTATTAAGAGGTGAAGTAATATTGCCAAGGTAACACATTTTGCAAAGAATTTGAACCAAGATTTTTTTCACTACAAATTAGTGCTTGATGTATCATATAGGTCTGCTTCCCTAAAAAAAATTGGAATGCCAGTTTTATACATGTAATTTGATTAAGTCTCAAATCCAACTGGATAGGTTATTTCTCCCACTTAGAAAGGAGAAAGCAGCCCAGAGACAGAAAATCTTTTCCTTATAGTAACATAGCTTATAATGGGTGCCCTAGTGCTAGAGTAGAAGTCTTCTGGTTTAATTCACAGGTATGTCTACTTTCTGTAAGTGTATGTGTAAACCTGAGTCCTGTAACACTTTAAGAAATCACCCCAGAATGTAATAAATACAACACTTTAACCAAACCCAGGAGTGCCTATTCTCAGAGCACAAAAACCTTGGATGAGTGACTGACTGGGCCAGCAGCTTATCAGGGAGATGATTAGTATACTAGCTGGTGCCAAGGAGCCCCAAGTCTTCTGCCAGTTAGGTCCATGGCTCTGTGCTAGGCTAAGGAGATCAGGCTGTGCCTTCCCACAAGGAGATGCACTGAATTTTCCTCCTGTGGCCTCTTTGCCCTATTGAGGCTGCCTCAGGTATTTCATACTATCCCAGATTTGGTAGCTCAGTGCTCTTAGTGTGTGATAAATGCCTAGGTGGGTATCCAATGGCTTCTGTAACAAATACCAAAAGCTAGAAAACAACAGAAATGTATTCACTCACCATTCTGGAAGCCAGGAGTTGAAAGCAAGATGTTGGCCAAGCCATATTCTCTCCAATAGCTCCAAGGGAGGATCCTTCCCTGCCTTCTGCAGCTTCTAATGTTTGCTGACATACAGTGGCATTCCTTGGCTTGCAGATATATCATTTCAGTCACATGGCCTCCCCCTTCCCCTGTATGTTTCACATTGTCAGCCTGTGTGTCTGTTTCTGTGCCCAAATTTCCCACTTTTATAAAAATATCAGTCATATTGGATTAGGACCCACCCTAACTTGATTACATTTTCACCATCCTATTTCTAAATGTGGTCATTTTCTGAGATACTGTTCAGTCCCTGACATAATCCTTTCTGGGCTCACTTGGTTGGGGAACATCCCTGGCTCAAACTCCACTGATGTAACTGTGGTTGATGAAGAAAAAGACCCAGGCTTGGCATAGTGGATGTTCCATCTTGGTCATTGTTTGGTAAATATTTTCAACTTAACTCTATTGTGCACCTGAAATTCCAACAGAAAGCCAAAGTCCCACCTCAAGAAGTAACTGTTATGAAATAAGGCAAGGCTCCCTTTCTCCATTGTTTGCAAGTGCTCATTGCTCTGTCTTTATTCACACTAGTACATGATAAAAATAATTCACAAGATATTAGAAGAGAAATCAATCACAGCTCACATGCTATGTCCTTCCTGTAAGTTTGAGATTGAGTAGTTGATTCCAGATGCACCATGAGACCTCTCCCCAAGGTCATAAAAGAAAGCTTGAGCCAGAACCAGAATGACTGACATCAGTTCTGCCTCAAATTCTTCTTTCTCTATGTTTCATTGCTATTCGGTAACAAAAAGATGAACGCCACTCAGGAAGATCAGAGGAAGCACTTAGTAGGCACAGGCTTGAACATCTCCTTGATTCCTGACCTGCCTCAGGCCAGTCACTGGCCTCTTTGCTTCCTCCTGAGCCATCTCATGCCATCTTCTCATGAATGTCCACCACGGACAGGATTGCCCACCTGGACATGAGTACAAGCTTAGCAGCTTATCATATCCATCTTTATGACCAGCCATGTCCCTGGATCCATGATTCCGTTTGCCAAGGTATGTGAGATGGCGCATGTGTGGCACACAGTAAATGTTTGATAAAGGTCAGCTCTGGTTGCAGTGGTGATGAGGGTGTGATAAGCTTAATGTCCAGGTGCTCTAGTGTGATCATTTCTGATATGGAGCTTAAGCAATGAGCTCAATGCAATCATGAGTAAGTTCTCACTCAATTAAGCTTGTTTGTGCAGGATGGTGCCAACACAGTGAAGGCTGCCACCATTGCTCTAGGCCTATTCTATGTTCGGTTGAATAGGTGCTTACTCTAAACCACGCCCTGTGTTGAGTAATTCAGGCCCAAATCAGCCCTGCAGAGGTCACACCTTCAGTCATACTTTGACTGTCTGTGATTTTGTAAACCCGAAGCCATTTAGTTACTTTGTCCTCAGCTCCACCATCCGGAATGTTGGCTCTAGCAAAATTCTAGAACTGAGATTCATTTTTGTATTACTTTTTGCTTCTCTGAAATTCTCTCTGTGATCACATGCTTCATTTCATGACAAGGATGTCCTCAGAAGCTGAATTAGAGACAGAGCAGGCTGTCTAAATTCCCTGTCTGAGCACTGACATAATATGCCACTTTCCAACTGAGAAGTCTGTACCATTTGCCTAGAGTTGTGCAGGTTTGTGATGCCATTTTCCCAGTTGAATTATTAAGAGCACCCTTTTCACATTATATGATTGCATCAGCCTTCTGACATACTGGCACTCAGTCTGTTCTGTTCATGTCTCTGGGTCCCAGTTCAGAGTCACATAACACCCACCCTAAACTCCTGGGTGGTAGTTCTGGGTTGGACTTCATCTCCCAGACCTGTGGGCACATGAAAAAGGGGTCCCTCATCATGGTTACTGTTCTTGTAGATGTATACTTCTCTTTCCCAGAGCCAGGGAGGGGTGGAGTGAGGAGGAAAAAGGGACAGGAGGAAAGGAGGGGAAGAAGGGACAGGAGGAAGGCAAGGCAAGAGTCAGAAGTATAAGGGCCCCGAGAGGGATGAGAACTGTGCAGGTAGGTATGCTGGAGAGAAGGAAGCACCTTTCAGTCAGCTGTGCATCTTAGAACTCAGAAGTCCTGCAACTGTGGGCTCCTAACAGCATTATCTTCAAATGCAAGCATTTGTTATTTAAGGGATGCTGCAAATAAACTTCCATGTCCTTAGCTCCACCATGAACCAAGATTCAGGTGGGCACCTGCCTACTTCATGTGTGAATTCTGACATATACAGGAAAGAATTTTAATGGAAAATAGCATCACAAAACAGACCACATGTCACATTTACAAGGTAGTATTTTCCATTTCTGGGTAAATTATAATGAGAAGAAGTTCTTTGTCCAAAATCCCTTCCATGGGCCAACTGGTAATTTGGTAAACAGAGAATGTGCTAGAAATTACTTTGGAAAGGATTTTCCATCACTTCATGAAGGTTTGGGAAAGTAGGCAATCACACTGACATAAAGACAGGACATTATCCTTCTGGATAATGGAAGTCCCTGGAAGGCTTCCTGCTGCTACTTTCAAGGCATTTTTTATTAAAAACAAAACAAAACAAAATCCTGACCTCCCTGAGTGTGGCTTCTGACTTTTGAAAGGTGTGTATTTGATTTTTTAAAGGTTATTCCAATAAAGAGACATGGTACTTCAGTTGAGATTTCTCAAAAGAAATTAATCTCCCAATTGATAGTGTGTGGTTTGTGTTTAGAGCTCAACATTACTGTAGGATGAGACCAAGTATATATATGTGGCTTCTCAAAAGCCACCAGAGCCAAGCCACAGGGACAAACTTGCAGTGGCAGGACAAACAAGGAAAGGAAAAACACAGCCCCTTGCTTGCTTGCTGAGGGTAGGCGAAATCTTTGGTGTAAACAAAATCCTGCTGTTCTTAGAATGCAGCCTCCAGGCAAGGAATTGAGCCAAGTTCATCAATCCCCAAAACCACACGGTGAGGCCTTAAGTTTCCTACCAGTAATGATTCAATTCATGTCTAGATTGTTAGTAATTTCACTATTAACATGATATTCATTATAGAACAGTTATTGTCTGCTCGTATTTGTTATCTGTGGAGTATATGGTAGTCAAAGAAGGCATTTTTCTTTCTCAAGGAAGCAAAGTAATAGCTCCATGTTTGTTTGTTTATGAATTGCCAATGTCTCTTACATACAAGGTCAAGAGAATTGTCTTAGGTCCATATGCTATGAACTAGAAACAGTATTGGCTGATAATGAGGTACTAGACCTCAGCATGTGGGAAAAGAGGCCAGTCCTTCTGAAAGTTGCACCATGACTGCTGTGGGCATTTCACCAGTACAAAACTCAGCTCTGAGTTGACATCAGAATGAATACCATTTCTTATTTATGTTATTTATGTTAATAAATACTGACAAACAATAAGCTCATTTTCAAAATATTGATTGGCATTTTTGACATTTTTATCTTCAAGCAGATTGCATAGACATTATTGGCTACCTTGTGCTGCTTCTATAAGGGAGATATTTGCAAAATCAGAGACTTGACAAATACAGAGTGTAGCCCAGCCAGTTGATTTCCCCAGTTCTCTTTCTATGGCTGGGTGATTTTTTTTTTTTCACAATTTCAAGAACTGAGAAGAGTATGGTACAGTTCTCCCTTCTATGACATTCTCTTGCAATCTGAATTGTGGACAATCTGTCATAGTTTTCTTTGTTACAGTTTTCATGTGAGTTAATGGGTTCTCTTTGAAATCTCAGATGCTGGCAAAAAAGAAAAAGAAAAATGTGTTTATTAGAAAGAAAAATAGCGATGATACATATTAGAGGGACCACCTCTCCCTCGAGTACTGGGGCAGGAGTTAGGCATTGTTAGAGCATTGTTAAATGCTGTTAATGCACTGTCAAAGTCAACAATAGGCCTTCATTGTAACCCTTTTGTTGTTTATTTTTCCTTTAAATAAGGTAAGATGTTGGGGACCAGTGTGATTTGACTTCCTAATTGATAGCCATTAGACTTTTGTCTGGTGCTCTGCTGCTTCCAGGAAGGACTATCAGCCAAGTAGCCCTCATTCCAGCTGCTTTGAATACTGCACAGACACCTTGTGGAAGCTACATTGCAACCACAGTTGCTTTTTACTGAAGCCCAACTCTGGCTTCTGATGGCACTGCCACAGCTGTTTCAGACAGCTTACATCAGCCTTTTTCCCATCACAAGCCTCAGTGAACTCTAGACGACCTTCCAGTCATTTTCACCCATGCTAGAAGGGAAGCACATCCCCTCCTGGCCCAGCAAAAGGGCTATAATTGGTGCAAATACAGTCCTTTATTTGTATGATGGTCTGCTGTGATTAGTACAGACATCCTTGCTATACCTTCTCTCTGGCTAAATAAGTGAGGTCCACTCACTTTTCAAGTCAGTGGGTGACACCCTCCTGTGCTACACCTTGGTGTTGCAACATTAGGCCCAATAAAAAGGCTTCCCTTGAGTGGTCTTTTTTGTTGTGGTGGTTGGCCTACTTTTGAACTTCACCATTAGTACACCACAATGAGCTGGTAACAGAAAGAGAAGAAAAGAGAATGATGGAAGCAACAGTTGAGTGACAGCTGCAGCAAAGGTGGTAACAGTAGCGATGGAGGTAGCAGCAGTTAAGAGATGCAGTTGAAGAGTTCCAGAGAGCAGCTGTGACAAAACTGATGTAGGCTGGGAGAGAGAAACAGCAGAGACAATGAGGAATGAGGGTGGAAGTAGAAAGAAGGGGCAGAGACCTAAGGCTGAGGAAAGACAGAAGACTATAAAGACCCAAAGAGAAGAAACCTCAGGCCATGGTTGCTAGAAGAGTTCCAGAGAGCTGCCAAGCCTTAAGGGCCAAGAATTTCAAACACCCTAGGCCCATGATCCATAATACTAGTTGCTGCCAAGAGCTGAGGATCTTGACACTATAGGCCTGAGAGCTGTTAACACTAGCAGCTATTAAGGAGCTAAGGATCCCAACACCACAGGCCAAAGAGAGGTAACACTTATTGTCAAGGGGTAAAGGTACCAGCACACAAGGCCTGCACAAGAGCTGTAACACTGGTAGGTGCCATCTACTGCTGCTTGCTATTGTCTACTGCTGCTACAGTTCACTGCTGTTGGAAGCAGAGGATTGCAATAGTTCTAAGTGCCAGAGTGCTGGTGGTTAATGTCCAGGGCAATAAGCAACCAACTGGAGTACCTAAAGCCATAAGTCTTTGGTTTCTAAAGCCTGAAGCAATAGGTTCCTAGTGGGTCTGCCAGTCCAGCCCCTATTCCTTGGGAACTCAAGAACCCCGAACAACCATCATGGGAAGAGCTTCTCTTTACTGAAACATTGTTCTATCTAGGTCAAACAGAATGAGCACAGCCATTTGATTGCAATATCAATAACCTCAATGAGAAAGAAGCTGAGTGCTCTGATAGAGTACATGGTTTCACGATAGAAATTATAAAGTTGCATTGCATTTTGATCCTGTAAAGTTGCAGGCTTTACCATAGCAAGCCTTGTGAGATCATCTATTTTTCTGCTGGCTCATTCTCCCTCTATTATTTTTTTAAATGTTGTTGTTTTGTTATTACTCATTCAAATTGTCTTTTTGTTCTCTGCCTTTTATCTTCTAGAATTAATTTATACCTTTATTTTTGAACAACAGAATATTTTCTTTATATTTCCTTCCATTTGCTTTCTATTGTGTTGAAAAACTAGCATTACAGTAAATCAATGTCTTCTACAGCATTTGAAAAACATTAAAAGAAAAATGAAACAGATAGCACATGTCTGGTTTCAACCCAGCCCAACTGTGACTCTTCCAGCAGGCAGAACCAGAAGAGATATCTGAGACATTGTCCCCAAACCACTTGTCCCTATTGTCTGATGTAAAACTCAACCTTATTTTACAAATTTAGTATCCCACTTTAATTCCTTTTATTAGTGTAAATTGAAAATGAGCTTACTTGGATATTAGATGTTAGGGTATTTTTGTTCATTATCTCATGTACCTTGTTTTACACATTTTGCCATTGGACTAAGAGATCACAAAGCATTTCTGATGTCACACAATTCAAAGTGGGAGTTATTTGTGTTGCAGTTTATGGTTTAGAAATGGATACAATTCACATGTTGCAAATGTACTTTAATTAAAATTTGGGTGAGCTTTCTCTCTGGATTTTATAAAATGAAAGTGGTTAATGAGTATTTATTAGCTGTGCGTCTTCAGGGACGGAGGGTTCCCATTGGAGGGCCTGATTTTGTTTAGGTCTTATTTTATGGCTAATTAAAAAGTTTAAGGAGAGAAGATTCAACAATGTGAAGGGGAAGACTCAGAAAGAGATGTGATTCTGAAACAAGACAAAAAAGAATAGATTCTTCATCTCTCTTCCTCCAGCTTCACAAAAGTGCAAACTTCCTGAATTTAACATACACACACCCTAAAATTCTCTATTTGGTATAAACATTTCTCAAGACAGTGTAACAAACTTCCATAAAGTGCTAGATTCTGTCTCTGAGAATAATCTCTTAGCCAAAGTCTCAAAATAAGACAAGTGAAAGTCTCATTTGTCAACCCACATCTCTAGAAAAGATTACAGACCCCCTTAGGGTCTCGTTTCAGTGACAGCTGCATCTCTTATGGGACAGCCTTTGTTTACAACTAGTCCCCATGATCATACTGCCTTGGAGAAAGAAGCAGCCAGTCACCATCTGTACATAAGATTTTTCTGTTGGAATGCGCTGTTGGATCAGTCTTCGGCCTTCTTTTTCAGGTTTGAATGAACCTCCCATCTAGGCCTAACTCAAACACTCTTAGGATCAAAATTCAACTTATAGCACAAGAAAATCCTAATGTTTACAAAAAATAGGACCTGGGAATCAAGTCTCAAACCTCTGTCTTGCCATGGGAGCTGAGAAAGCAGGGTGTCCAACAAAATGGCAAGGGTGACAGGACTTCAGATCTTACCAGTCCAACCAAGGCAGTGTTCTCATTCAGACAGTCCCCAAGTATTTACAGAGTGATCTGGGCTTCAGAGCCTGCAACCACAGCACTGGATTTCTCATGAATTCTTTCTAACCAAATTTTCCCTATTAAGCCCCCAAGTGGTAGCTTCTTGCTTACAGGCTCTTGCAAAACTTTCTGACTTTTCAGAGTTTGCTTTTCATTCTTTTCAATTGAGAAAAATTATAAAGTTTGGAACCATGTTGCTCAGGAAATGATGAAGCTGTTTCTTGGTGATAGAATAGTATATACTATTGTGTTTTATGATGCCTTACTCATATAGTCACATGGACTCAGCAGACCACACGTGCATTGTTAAAGAGTTGAGGTACTCACTATTCCCAACACTTTCTTTGAGCTGACAGTTTAGGAAATAATGTAGGACAAATAGAAGTGAAGTTGGAGGTGTATATTTTCCCAAAGTATTATGGTTTTAATCCTAAACGTCCTTAAAGGATAATGTGTTTAGGGCTTGGTTGAGTGGTGATTGGATCATCAGGGCTCTACAATGACGAGTTCATAGCTGAATAGATTATTAGGAGAATGAGTGAGCCTGGCTGGAGGAAGTAGGTCACTAGAGTTATGCCTTGAAGGATATATCTTGTCACTGGACCCTTCCTCTCTGTTTCTCTCTGCTTACTGGCTTTCGTGAGGCAAACAGGTCTGTTTTCCCATATCCTCTACTACATGATGCTCTGCATTATCACAGGCCAAAAACATGGATCTAAGTGACCATGGACTAAAACTATGGGTCAAAATAAGCCCTTCCTCCTTTATGTTGCTTCTCTCAGATATTTTGTCACGGCAATGAAAAGCCTGACTAAAACATGAAGGAAGGGGAAATAATAATAGTTAGGGGAATCTGAAAATTAGTTCACATGTCAGGCATTCAGCTCCACTAAACACCAGTCTCACAGGTAAACATTGCTCCTTTTTGGGCAGTTTCTTTTGACCTTGCTTTGTTGATAACTTGATGACTGGTAAAATACTGGCCACAGAATAGGTCCAAGGAAAAGAAGAACTCATCCTAAGAGAGACTATAAGTGACTGTTAATATGACCATATGGAAATGTGATACATGAAGGCATATGTGAAGAACTATAAATCCCTAATTAGTGAACACTAAGACAAATGTGGTAGGGATACAGGGGTGGTATCTACCAGCTCCTTAGTTGGGTAGTTTCCTGGAAGGTGTTACCCTAAATTAATTGGCTAATGTTCGTGTCTTGCTTTGTGCTCTTGGGTCCTGATACACCTTTGTATCCGATGATTCTGTATAGTCAACATGAGTTTCTTATTTTTTCTAAAACTGTGTTTATGGTTCTTCTGAGTGCTCTTTCTGCATAATACCATAGAGCTGGAGGATGACGACAAAGAGAGACATCTGAGAAAATAGAAATGCATGGCCTGGGAGGCTTGACCCAGGATATTGCAACCGTTTTTTTCTACAGTTTCTAGGAAAAGCACACTAAAAAAAATATGTCAGTTAATGGAAAACTGCTGGAAAGTTCATTGCTCATCCATCATTCTATATGTAATTGCATGCAGCTACTTGCTTAGTCTGTGGTTTTGCCTTATCCTGGGATTTGCAAACAGTCCTGGGGATCCTTCCATCAGAATTCTAAAGCATCGGTCACCAAGCAGTAATCAAATGGCCATGGCTGGGTTCCATGGCATGCATTCCCACATTTCATCTTAAGATATGGCCCATATCCATAAGGAGAAATAAATTGAAATGGGGATGGGAGAAGAAGGCTATCCAATGAGCAAATGTTGCGTGAGAATTTGGTGGCCACAGATAAACAAATGGTTAGACAGGAGACAAGCAAGGGTGGATCTATGACATCAGTGTCTGCATCTGGTGCCAAATATTCCTTTTTAAAAGTGGAAGGTCTACTGCCACATCTGCTGAAAGTGCTGCTTCAGACATCCTTTTGCAGGCACACCCTGATCAAATCCCTAGCAGACACAAAGTTTAGCACCTTCCTCCAGATTAGGACAATTTTGAAGGGCCATTCCAGGTTCAGCGCTCACCTTGAGGTCAGCGGAGGCTGCCTTGAGATTGTCCTCCTGCTCAGCTCCTCCCTCTGCCCAGTTCCACAGTCTTCCCATTCCTCTCTTTCACATGTGCTAAATAAACTCAAGTTCTCGAACCCCTAAATCTTACTAAACTTCCCATACCTGTTCTCCACCTGGCTGCTTGCTTTTTAGGATCTTAACCTATGGCAACACTGTTTTGAAACACACATCTGATCTTGAGAAGTCTCTACTTAAAACTATGGGACACCTTTCTACTGCACTTCATTTCAAGATGCTGACACTTAACTTGGCTTGCGAGGCCCAGCAAGATCATGTGCCTCTTCAATCGCCCTGGGCACCAGTTTGCACTTCAACTGGCCACATACCATCCATACCAGCCTTGTCTCAGGCCCTATAGAGTCTCTGGAGCATGGGATGCAATGATGTGTGATTGAATGACTGCATAGATGAAAGCATTAAAGAAATGTGTTAAGGTCATCATTCTTCAAGGCCATTCCTTCCCCTTCTGGTATATAATTCATACACATTCTTTAGGACCTAAATGAACTGCTTGTCTTCCAGAAAATTATGTTTGACCCTAGAATTAGTTAGATTTTGTGATCTCATATGACCTGGTTCTTTTCTTTCATCCCAGTGACCAGTTTGTAACTCTACACTCTGTTTATCTGATATATGTATTTGATGTTTAACTAGACATTGCTTCTTTTTTCTGTTTGATCATAAGCTCCACAAAGGCAGGCCTCACCCAGCTTTTATTTGCATCCCGATAAATCCAGCACAGTGCTTGGCCATACTTGATGCTCAATTAGTGTTTTCTGAAGGTAGGTAGAATCAATAGAAAGGAATGGGGGAAGAGAAGGAGGAAAGACCATGGTCCAAAGATTAATAATGTCACTGTTGGAGCGGACTTCATGTAGGAAGTATCCTTGAAGGATAGGCAGAGTCTGATGGTTGGCAGTGGGATCAAGCTTTCCAAGTAGAGAACAACTCTGGAGAGATATCTCATTGTTGCAGCACCATTTGTTGAAATGACTGTCTTTCTCCATTATGTTGCTTTTGCTCTTTTATCAAAGATCAATTGACTATGTTTATAGTGTCTATTTCTGGGCTTATTGTTCTGTTCTACTGATCACTTTGTCTATTCTTTCACCAAAGCCTCTTAATTACTATAGCCTTATAGTAAGTCATGGAGTCCTCTAGTGTTAATCCTCCAATGTTATCTTCTGCAATACTGTGTTATCTATACTGATCTTTTGCCTCTCCATATAAACTTTAAAATCAGTTTGTCACTGTGCATGAAATAACTTGTTCAATCCTTTATTAGGATTGCATTGAATGTGTAGAACAAGTTGGAAAGACTGACAGCTTGTAATATTGAGTCTTCCTATCCATGAACATGGAATGTCTTTGCATTTATTTAGTTCTCTTTTTATTTCCTTCATAAAGTTTTGTATTTCCTTTATATGCACTTCATGCATATTTTATTAAGCATTTTGGTGGCACTAATGTAAATGATACTGTACTTTTTATTTCAAATTCCACTTGTTCATTACTAATATATAGGAAAGTGATTGATTTGTTTATTAACCTTGTATCATGAGTCCTTACTATAATCATTTATTTGTTCCATGATGTTTTGCCAGTTCTTTTGGGTTTTCTACATACACAATCATCATCTGTAACCAAGGGCAGTTTTACTTAGTCTTTCCCCATCTGTATAACCCCTATGTCTTTTTCTTGTCTTATTGCATTAACTAGACTTCTAGTATGATGATGTTTTAAAAGAGTAGTGGGAAGTGTAATGGTTAATCTTGATTGTCAATTTAAATAGATCAAGAAATGTCTAAGGGATTGGTAAAGCATGCCTCTGGATGTGTCTATGAAGGTGTTTCCAGAGACAATCAGACCACAAGGGCTCTGACCTAATGAATAGAATTATCCCTTGATAGATTTGCAATATAATGACATTATTGGGAGATGGTGAAAATAGTAGATGGGGCCTAGTTGGAAGAAATTGGTACCTTGGGTATGTCTTTGGGGGATATAGCTTTCCCTGGCTTCTTCCTATGTTCTCTTTCTCTGCTTCCTGGCCATCATGATGTGAAGGTCTCTGCTGCACCATTTGTTTCCTACCATGGTGGATTAATGTCTCTTATCAGTGAGCCAAATTAAAACTTTGCTTCCTTGAGTTGCTTATTTTAGGTATTTTGTCACACTAATAGAACAATTAATGCTATTAGAAATACTGTGTGATAAAATTGTTAGCTATGCCAAAAAGATAATCAATTCCAATTGAAACATTCTATGTGGGGACAAATTCATTTCAAAGAAGAATCACAGAGTACAAACTACCACTGACCTTCTGATAAGGGCTGGTTACTGGTCTGGGGGATACATGACTCAGTGCTAATGCACTCCTTAATCTGATCTGAGCAAGTTTAAGTTCTGACCCATAGGATGTTTTGTAAGAAAGCAGAACTCCCTCATGAGCAAGAGCACTTGAATGCTGGTCCCTTGCACCTGACCCAGAGAAACTGCCTTGGTGAGGATGAGGAAGGTTGTCCTTTAGCCTAAGCCACACAGAGCCCATGGTCTTGACTCTGATCTCAGTCTCCACAAAGTAATAAGAGCATATCCACACATTTCTACCTTGGTAGTGAGCCAAGGCCTGGTCTCAGCTGCTTACAGCTGTACATGTCATATCTCACAGCTCCTTAGGTCATCATCTTTCTAAGGGAGGTGGCATTTCTGTAAAGATTAATTAAGCTGAAAAGAGAATGGAGTGTTCTTTTCCACCCATAAGTAAAAGGAGTGTTTATTTCCAAGAAAATGGCATGTTCTTCTGCCTCCCACCTGCCAGGATAGTCCCAGGAAGAAAATATTAAATGAATCAACCATGTCTTAGGAACCTCAGCTAGGGGTGGGAGGTCATTCATTATCCATGACAACTCCAGGAGGGCCTTTAAGCTTACTTATTGAATCTTAAAAAGCAAAACTCAGCTCCAAACCACTTGGGTCCATCTTAACTCACACCTGACTGAGTCTTCTCTACATTTCTTCCCATGATCTGAGCACATCTCTGCTTGTTCTACCCCACAGGGCAGGTAGAGGGCAAGGCCAGAGACCCAAACCAAAGTCCTCCCTGCAGATCTTACTGGTAGAGTTGTGCCTTTTAGAGTTGAAGGAGAGAACTTGAGTAGAGAACCCCCACATGGAGCACAAATTGTCCATTCATCCCAGTTCGACAGAGACCACCAGCATCTGCTTGTGCTGGGCTATATGGCAGGATTTGATCTTTTTCTCTCCCAGGCGTGTCATTTCAGTAGCAATAAGGGTCAGCTACTCCTTAGAATCAGGGCAGAAAACCCTTTGGCCTGCTTCTCTTGGAATCCAAGAGTGTGCACAGCTGGGAAGTAAATGGTGCATTCTTAGAGTCAGCTCCACTCACAGAGGAGTGCACAGTGCTGTGGTAGTGTCCTGTTGTGGAAAAGATCTGCCATGTCCTTAAGGTTCCACTGCTTTTGCTAGAGGGAAAGAACTGTAAGGAAATCATTGTGACCCATGGTCAAGCACACCATGGTCCTAGTGTGTGTTCCCCAAAATGAGAAACCTGAGGCCACAATTGACAGCAGGTGATATATTTGGGAGGTGACCAAGGAAGAGGAGAAAGGAGATAGGGAATGGAGAAATGCTAATAAAACGTGGAGGATGCACTCCATACCTCCACTGGTAACTGAGGCTCCATCCTGCAGGGTTGCTAGGATACAGTGCAGATGATACACCTGGCCCTCCCAGGGGTGAGTGAGCCTGGTTTTTACCCAGCCTCATGTGCAAGAATTGTTCCTGGAAATGGTTCCCCAGTCTCAGCTGACTCATCCAAATGGAGTCCAGACAACAGCTCAGGCAAAGACAACCTGCTGAGCCTCTTCCATCTGGAGGGCACTTCCAGAGACTATGGGGACACGAATGGGGTCAGGCAGCATCTGCCTTTCCCTTTTCTTTCTGACCTGCAAAGATACTTGTGTAAGGCTGAACATGGAAATCCGAGTAGCAAATAATATAATTGTTATACTCCTAAACCCACTATCTCTCACCAAACCCTCATATTTCCATGAAGAAAAGAGAAGAGTGATCGTTGGCTCCAGTGATTACCAGAATGGACCCAAATCAAGGTCACCCATGCCTACCCTTTGTAATCCCCACCCATTCTTAAAGCCCAAGCCAGTCCTTTTCTTCCATGAAGCCTTCTTGGGTTACCACTGGGAGGGAAGGCAATGAAGGAATTGATTTGAGATGCTGCAGATCTGGGGGTGGGGGATTGGAAAGGATGAAGGCAGCACAATGTTCAGAATCTGATCCGGCTCACCTCTTCCTTTCCTTTCTCAGAAAGCAGAGTCTTAGAGAAAGGGCCAATACTAAACACTTGTTAGGGATGACAGAAGACAGGACATACTTGGTACAAGTGACTTGAGGTCAGAGATGTCATTTTGTACTAAGCAGGCACAGCCCAGCCCAGGCTGAGGAGCAAGTATGCTCACCATGCTTTCAGAACTAGATTGCTGTGTGGATGTGAATGGAGGAGGCCATGAGATAGACAGGAGGTGAAGCCTGATGCGCTCATGACTTGGCTCCAGTTGACCCCAAGTCTAAAGTCTTGGTAAGAAATCTAGTGACTCATACTAATGTTTCTATCCATTTATTTCTACTCCAGCCCCCTCACAGCAATGCAAACCAGATTTATGAAGATTGCTTGGTGGCCACAACAGCATTCATGGCTCTGGGGGTCTTGGCTGTGACCTGAGCTCCCGGAGATGCTGGGGTCCTGATGAACATCAGTTCTCAGAACTGGGTCTCTTGGGGACTGCCAAGTCACACTGCACTGGAGGTTTGATTTTTTTTTCCCACATGGAAAAATACATTTTTAATTATCATTCAGAATGTTCCCTGTCACTAGATGGGCAGCTAGGCTATAAGATCTGTCTTTCACTGGGAACAGGGGTCCTCACACTGAATCAATCTTCTTGGAGATGCAGAGAAGAAAAAAATAAACAATTCCCCAGAAGAGTGAGAGGGAGAAGAAAGGCTTCTCCTTACTTTTGCAGAGATGAATTAGCAGAACTGTAGGCCTGCCAAAAATATGGTTCCGACTTGCTTATCAAAACAGAACTTGTGTCTTGAGATTTAAGTAAGACACGGACTCCACGGGGCAGCTTCTTTTGGCTAAGGGAGCAAAGATTTGTCTATGACGCAAGTTTAAAAACAGTCTACCCAAATGGAAGAAGGGCCAATTCATGAAACTGACTTGGAGGCATCAAAAATAAAAATGTCCAAGCCACGAAGTACAAAGGAAGATGGGGAGCTGTTTCAGGTTACAGGATCCAAAGAGATGTCAGCAAAGTGTAGTATGACTCAGGGGCCTTGAGGGGACATTATTGGGACAATTAGTGAAATATGAATAGGTCTGTAGATTAGATCATAGGTTTGTATTGGTCTTAATTTACTGATCTAGATAATTTTTAAGTGAATGAGAAAATGTTCTTGGTTTTAGGGGACACACATAGAAGCACAGGGTCAGAATTAAAGAATCAAAATAGTAAAATTGCTCACTTGGGGTCTCTGAGTAGAAGATAGATTTGGGAATTCTTTGTACTTTTCCTACAACTGTTTTATAAGTCTGAAACAATGTTGCTGCTTTTCTTTAAGTTTAGGCATCGAAACTGTCATTTTTTTTCTTTTGAATTAGCACATAATAACTGTACATAGTTATAAAGTGCAGTATGATATTTCAATAGACTGTCACTTTTTTATGCAACTTTCTCTTTTGTTTCTGTCTTTTTGATCTGTTTCAGAAAGGACCTTAAAGCTTCACAAATCTTTGCTCCCTTAGCCAAAAGAAGCTGCCCCGTGGAGTCTGTGCCTTACTTAAATCTCAATATACAAGTTCTGTTTTGATAAATGAGTCAGAACCATATTTTTGGCAGTGTGTACAGCACTCATAGTGTGCTAAGCAAAGCCTCCTACCTGACCTGAGATTGCTGACTGGAAGGTCATGTGTCCCCCATCTGAAAAGCCACCTTGACTGCAGGTTCTCCTCACCCATCCCAGCTTCCTGATGCCCCTGGGAGCTCCAGGTTCTGCCAAAACATCTATTGCCTCAGCCACAGTACCCAAGGAGGGGACAGCTTCAAGGCTAGACCAAGAGAGGTGCTGTCATATCCTGGCCACTGAGGGTTCCTGCTCCTCACTGCACTTCCATTCTGACCCTTCCTGCTGTGGGTTGGGTGGCCTACATTCCACCAGGCCCTGGTCTATCATCTGCCTCCACAGGCAAGGCCCACCCTGTGTGTTTCCATAGGAGGACCTTGGGACCAGGAAGGTTTGATATGTCTGGGCAGAGCTGGGTCCTCTGCCTTTGTGTATATCCCCTCCTGAGCTGCTGAGTCCTGGGCTTGCTCTGCTCAGGGTCAGACAGGACCCATCACAGCCTTGCACTGTTTGGGACTACATGTAGCTATCATTTTAGAACACATATCTCTGGTGTGTGCAAAGCCCCTGATACCACCACATGTCCAGTCACCCCAAGACCATGGCTGTTTCTTGTAGCTGCCAACAAGCCTCTGCTCCCTGATCCCCCTTCTTCACTCTGACTCTGTTTCCCCCTGGGGCTGCTAGTAGACCCCTCCCTGTCATGCTGGGACTGAATGCCCAGCCTTATACTTGATCTGCTCCATAGTCTCATTAGTATCAGTCTTCTTGGGGAACCTTCTGAGCCATTCCCAGAACTCAACTCACATCCAGCAGAGTGGTAGCCCCCAGATGGCATAGCAATACTGGGCCAGAAAACAGAAGTTGAGCTGTCATTGTGGTCTGTAGTTCTGATAAAGCTAATCAGATCTCATGCTTTATGATTCAGAAAGCTTTCTCCCATGCAAGGGGCTCCTGGGCTCTCTGTAGCCAGCCAGCCGCTGGCTCCGGTGCTGTGGGAGGTTTAGCTTCTAGATCTACCCATGCCTAGGGGGAACATTCCAGCATCCAAGGGTCAGTGAAGTCAAGCCATGCTGTCCACATCATGAGATTCTGTCTGCTCTTTCTCTCCAGGCAGAGGGGGTCAGTCTGGGTGGGAAATGCCTCAATAAGCATGCCTGAGCTCAGAACGCCTGGGAACATCTTCCCAAGCCAGTGTTGCCTTCGTCTTGCTTCTGGGGATAGCATCTGGAAGCTCACATGGTCTTTCTTCCTTCACGGGCACAGAGGACCTCTCTGGGTGAGAAGAACTTCATGGATTGAGGCTGTTTGGCGCAGTGGTGGTGGCGCGTTTTACACTTTCTATAGCATCCCCGAATGAGGTTATGGAGGTCACCATAAAAAACTCATGTGTGTGCCAAGTGTCATTCAAAGTAAACATTGAAAATATGCTGCACATTTTATAGCCTTATTTAGGCTTTTGTTCATTTTAAAATGCATTTGGAGCCTCATGGAATGAAAATCAAAACCCAGGTCATCCTCTGAGAGGTTTTGAAACATCTTGCACACACGCACTCATGCACATACACTCATATGTGCACACAAAACACATACAAACACACATACACACTGGCACACATGCAAAATTGATTAACTTTTCTTAACATCACATTGTTTATTATGTGAATATTTTATAATACAAACAAAAAACATAGAAATACAGTATATAGATATAGATAAATGCAGATAGTGGCTTTTCTTCTCAAGAGGCCAAGATTCCCATTTCTAGTAAAAAAAGTTGATTAACTTTGGGATGTACTTATTCCTCCATCAAAATGTAATTGATGGCAGTTGTTCCTTTTACCACTTCATTTAATTAAGACTCTTGATAAGACACTGTCTGCTAGTCCCTACCTGATTCAAATCTGAAAGACCAGTGCTTTTAAGCACAGGAATGTTCAAATGGACTTCAGGCAAATCTCTCTTCCTTCAAATCTAAAAAAGACACCATTAGATTAGATGCATCAGAGCCTCTGCTGGAGAACCTCTCACAGGGATGTCTTTCTCTGTTGCCAGAAGAGCAGGTGGCTTTCAGCAGAATGAGCTTATGATGCACACTCCAGTCCTGCAAACATCTGTTACCCTAGGAGGGTAGGAGACTTTAAGGAGCCCTTGTTAATGTGTGGTGGGGCCAGCACTGGAGTGTGGGGCACCAGATAACACATTGGCCCAGACTCTCCTGCTACCCAGCAGTGAGAGTGCAGTCAACAGGAGCTTCACACTGCCACTCCTTCAGGTCTGGCCTGCTGCAAAAGCCACCTAGTACAAAATAGCCTGCAGCCCACAACAAAACAAGGCAGAGTATAATGGCCACCACTGGGTTACTGGGCCAGTATATTAGAGATAAACAGTTAATGAGAACATGACATCATTAATGGATTGGTCAGTCCAGATTCCTCATTGAAATGAACATCTTCATCACCAGCACTATAATTAATAATGAAAGTCATTCATAATCCTACTCTCATAAGAATTACAAAAGTGACAAGATTATTGGGGTGCCTATAGGCATTTTTCTCCTGCCTGTAGCTGTATAAATTGTTCTAATTGATATGTGATATCAATGTCAATTATAATAATTGATACATAATAATATTTAATCTGCAGACAGTATTTTATGGGGTACAACGTCATATTTTAACATATGTATACAATGTGCAATGATCAAATCAGGGTAATTAGCATTTTCATCACCTCAAACATTTATTATTTCTTCGTGTTGGGAGCATTCAAATTTTACTCTTCTAGCTCTTTTGAAATGTATACTAAATTATTGTCACCCTAATCTTCCCATTTAGCTGTATTTTTTTATCCATTAATCAGTACTCCTTTACTCCCCTCTCCACCACCTTTCCTAACCTCTCATAACCTCTTTTATACTCTCTACTTCTATAAGACAATTTTTCCCACAAACTTGTAATGGTATGTCCCATCTCTAGATCTGAATCTTCATTTTCCTATTAGCATTCTAATGAACATTTTCCCATGACAAGATGATTTCTTATCAGAGCTGAATTCCCATCCAAATAGCAATGAAGAAAAATTTGAGTCTTTGAATATTGTATTGATGTATAGCCATTGTTTCCAGTTTTCTCCATGTCTAGGACATAGCTCAAGTCCACTATTATGGAGGGAAGAGCAGGTTGCTGGGGCAGTATGTGGAGCCCTCACACCCTTCTGCATCTTTCCAGCTAAGTGAACAAGTCAGCTAGCCATGCTCACTCAGTGGTCCCACTGCATGGCTTTAATCATATGCCATTTCTTCAGTGACAGTTACCTAGTCCCTTAATTTACTCACACTCATTCATTTAAGGCACAGTTATCAAGACTGTAAGCCTGATCAGGGAAGACCTGGAGTTACCATGGAAGCAGAACCAGTCCTTGCCCCAAGGAACTAGTTTTTCAAAAATAATGATATTTTTTGTCTGTTCAGTACATAGGGCAGTTAGATAGGCAGTTCTCACTCTGTGATACAATGTTCTTTATGACAGGCAATGGCTTATAAACTATGTATAACACTTTTTATTGATGGTTCCCATCATGCTAGAATGTACTTCCCCTGCGAAATGCTCATTGCTCAGTAAGGTAAAAAGGCCACTGTAAGAAGGGGCTCAGTGAAGTAATAAGTTTTGCATATACCGGGTTAAAAATTTAAGCAGGACCTTTTTCTGCAGGACTTGTAAGAGCTTTAATGTGCGATACGTTCCATGAAACTGTCAAAGGGAGAAGGTTATGTATCTGTTTTTCAAAACTATTTCACAGGACACATGCAAAACACAGTCTGGGAAAGCCTGTTCTGAAATTACACTGCCCTTTTGCAGTTAAGCCACTCTAATTCAAACAAAATTGCTGAAAATGCCATTCCAATGACAAATTGTTTTGAATGGAAATCTTAAGAATACACCAAGGCTCTCCAAGTTTGACATCCGGCTGTGTACATTTGATTAATAAAGATCTTTTATTATTAGAAATACCATGGGCCCATTAGGAACTAAGTAATTTGCTAGTGTCTGAAGTAGAATGCACACACTTTCAGCAATTACATTTCCTACTACTTGTGTTGAAGATTTCAACTTGGATCCCAACATCCATTTTCTCTTTCTTCCTGTTAGTCACAGAATTTACTACATTCCCTCTCTTGGACTCTCTTGCAGCTAGTTGAGGCCATGAGACAATGTTCTAGCTGATAGAATTGACCAGAAATAACATGCACAACTTCCACGTCTCATCCTTCAAAAGAAACTGCCTGTCTTACATGTTTTCCTTACTCTTCTGTTAGTCAGCTTCCCATCACTGTGACAAAATATCTGAGAGAAGCAACTTACAGGAGGAAAGGTTTATTTTGGCTCATGGTTTCAGAGGTTTCAGTCCATGGTCAATTGGCTCCATTGTTTTTAGGCCTGTGACAAGGCAAAAACATGCTGGAAGGGCATGGTGAGGAAAGCTGCTTACCTCAAGGCAGCTAAGAAGGGAGAGAGAGAGTGTGTGTCCAGAGTCATGATACACCCTTCAAAGGTGCAATCCCAGTGACACACTTTCTCCAATAAAGCCCTACTTCCTAATAGCTCATTCAGCTATGAACTTATCAATGGATTAATTCATTAATGTGATAACTCCCTTATGATCCAAATACCTCTTGATAACGCTACCAGCTGGGAACCAAGCCTTCAGCACATGAGCCATTTTCTTAATATTCAAATCACATACCATATCCAAATCACAACACCTTTCCACTGGCTGGAAGACAAATGAGATGATGTTGAGCCAGCTTTGAGAATGGGGTGGAGGCAACACCTCAAGGGCTAGTGAAACAAGTCATTGAGAAGAAGCTGGGGCCAAGACTGCTAAATGTCTTCCAGTATCCATTTGCCACCTCTTGCTTTTAGTAATAAAACATGCCTCTATCCCAGTTTTAGTAGATGCTTACCCAGTTCATTTACACTCAGGTAGCTCAGTGTGGTTATGTGACTATGCTGTGCCCAATGGTCTGTGAGCAGAAATCATAAGTGCAACTTCCTGCTTGTGCATTTAAGGAAGTTTTATGTTCTCCCTTCCTCTTTCCTCTTCCCATATTCTAGAGCCAGATATAGTAGTAGTCAGTTATTTTCCACCAAGAAAATTAAGTCCTCATCCCAGGGATGGTGAAGCAAGGCCACCACACAGTGTCTGAATTCCTGGACCACGTAGGAAACAAAGTCATCCTCCCTGCCAGATACCTGCTGATTTGGTCTTACAGATGAGAAACAAACTTCTAGTTTTTAAATTATTAGATTTTTTCTAAAATATCCAGACCTATTTCTTAACTAATATACCTCTTTTTTTCCATGATAAGTTTTTATATTTCTTCTATACTGTGCTACCTGTCTCCTTTGGATTTGGCTTATGGATATTAGTGAATTTACTTGGAACCATGAAAAAAGACAAACAGCAATTGTCCTAGAAATCTTGACAATGGTACAATCTTTTCACTTCAACTCAAAGTCTGTACCATCAATTTACTTTAAATGCCTTATTCGGGCCTTCTTTGTATGGGGTGTGCATTTAAATCATTACAAATTGTCTTCTCTGTATGACCTCAACTTGATTTTATGCATTCTCTTCCCTATTTATTTTTAAATATTTTTCTTTAGGTCTCAGAAGAGCTTTAAATGGTACAAACTGGAGCCAAGCACTAATGAGGGTCCATTTGAATTTCCCTTTCTCTGTTTTTTAGCCAACTTTTTCATTCTTGCTAACTAAAGCTGATGTGGTGTTTTTCTATAATAACTGGTTCATATTCCTAAAGTTCTTTTCTTGGCTCATCAAAGTGAGCTGCAGCTGCTGGACAGCTCATAAATTGCCTGGCCTTTTTATTTCATTCTTCTTTTATGTGCAGTATTTACCCAAAGCCACTTTTAATCTTAATTGATCCCTTTGCCTTTTTGCATCTTTCAAGTTAGAAGCATTTCTATCTCCGTCTTAAAGAGTATGAATTGCAGAATATTATGGGATGAGGACTGTGTTCCCACAATTCTCCACAGGACTCAGCAGTATCCAGAGACAATGGCATAATTCCCAACCCTGTGGAGATCTTATTTATGAGCAGAGGACAAAGGAGTCTCATTTCAACCCATAGGACTGTTCCCTCTCTTTCTAGTTAGTGGTGTAGATATAGTCCAAGTGGGCACAACTCCACTATCAGGCATTGGAATGTGTGTTAAAGCTCTTCCATTTTTCCCAGTGAATTCCTTATCCAGTCACCCACCAGTCTTCTTCATGAGAAGTGATCTATACTCAACTATTTCCTGCCAGCTCTTCAGCTTTTTTGATTGCTTTTTGTGCTGGACATATTATTTGGAACATCAACTTCCTCCTTCAGATAAGTCTATAAAAACTTTCTCTGCATCTGTCACAGGGTCCATGGTAGTGGATGTTGTGGGCTGTGACTCCTAGGCCCTCTTTAGGGATTGAGAATTTATGTCCCCTCGGGCTGGCAGTCCTCTACCATCATATGGAGTGAAGAGTCTGGATTTCAGTTTCTTGCTCAGATCATACTGCTTTACCACCTTGACTCAGGGCAAGGGAAAATTTCCAGGCTCATTCTGAAGGTCCATAGGTCCTGGGTTTTGTATGTGGTAGTTTCACCTTCAGCAGCCTCGGGGATCCACCCTGCTACACTCCTTCCTACCTCTGTGTCTTTCAAAGGCGGCATCACTGCATTCCCTTACTCAGCCCACCTTCCTGCCCCCAGTGGCATCCATCAGGATTCCCGAATTTCTGCACCCCTGATCCTGACATCCAGAACTTGTGTTTTGTGTTGAGGACTCTCTGTTTGCCTGGAGAATGAGCACTTATGTGGGAGAATACTGGGCTTTGTTGGACCCATGATGCCCAGAGTTGTGCTTTGTCATCAGACAGTTTCCCTCACCTGAATCCAGTTTTCCAGATTTCCCTGCATTTTCAACTGTCCTTAGGATGTGTGCTTTGACCATTTTCCACTTTCCTAATTTCTTGATTCTGTTTCTTGTTTTCTTCATTTTTTTCAGTCAAGTCTAGAAAGAAAGGAGGTTCAGATACTTCCCATTTCCTCCCACCAGCTCTCACCATTGCCAGGCAGTTCCATAGTGATGTGGGGTCATCCTTCAGTGCCCCACATGACCAGGCACAGCTCTGTGAGCTCCAAATCACATGTGCATACTGTGTACCATCCCCACTTCCTCAGCTGCTTCCTTGATGTCCTCCACCCACCTGTTTAGGACAGAAGGCATTGTGCAGGTCTTTTTTGGAGAAGGGATTCCTACTTTACTCTGTGCTCATTTCCATGTTTATTTTATTTTATTATTTTATAATCCTAATAATATATTTGTCACATAAGTGTGGGGAATTCATAGTGACAATTCCGACTAGGCTTATATTGTACATTAGTTACATTGCCCCCATCGTCTCTTCCCTTCAACCCCCTCCCCGTCTCAATTAAACAATTGCAAGAGGCTTCTTTGTTCTATTTCATATAGGTATAAGAAGTCCATCAACCATATACCCTTACTTTAGTCTCCTTCATTCAACTTCCCTCTCCCTCTAATCCCCCCCACACTGTACCTATTTTACAGTCCTGTCTTTCATTATTAATATTTAAGTTGATGAGCAAAGGCGTTTCTTAATGTATGCCCACTATGGGTATACTTTACTTTGGTCCATTCAACCCCTTTCATTACTCTCAATTACCTCTTTACCTCCCACCCTTCTTTTTCAACATCTTTCAGTACACATCCTTATATCCTCTACCTTAACAGATGTTATGTTTTATGATATTACTGATACTCTATCATTCTCTTTTCCTTTCCCTCTTTCCCTGAGTCCATAGAGTAGTTCTACTGTTACAAACACATTCAGCATGTAAACTTTTATATGATTGTGCCTGTTTTTGTGTACATTTATCTTTTGGATCTATCTTCCATGTATGAGGAAAAACATGTGGCCTTTGTCTTTTTGAGCCTGGCTTTCTTCACTTAACATTATGCCTTCCAATTGCACCCATTTACCTTCAAACCACATGCCATTACTCCTTATGGCTGAGTAATGTTCCATTGTGTATGTATACCACAATTTCTTGATCCATTAATCAGTTGTATGGCATCTGGGTTCGTTTCTGTAGCATGGCTGTTGTAAATAGTGCTGTGATGAACATCAGTGTACAGGTGTCTCTATTGTATCCTGACTTAAGTTCCTTTGGGTGGATGCCCAGGAGTGGTATCACTGGATTCTATGGGGAGTTCTATCTTTAGCTTTTTGAGGAATCTCCATACTGCTTTCCATAGTGAAAAAATAGTGTACTAATTTGCATTCCCACCAGCAGTGTAAAAGTGTTCCTGTTTTGCCACATCCTCATTTGTTGTTGTTATTGCCCTTGAATATGGTAATTCTAACTAGGGTGAGAAGGAATCCAAGTGTTGTTTTGATTTGCATCTCTTTTATAACCAGGAAAGTTGAACATTACTTAATGCATTTCCTAGCCATTTGTACCTCTTCCTTTGAGAATTCCCTGTTTAATTCATGTGCCCATTTCTTCATAGATGTTGATTCTTGGGTGTTAAGTTTTTTGAGTTTCCTGTAGACTGTGGACATTTGTCCCTTATTGGATAAGTAGCTGGCAAATATTTTCTTCCATTCTTTGGGCTGTTTCTTGCATCTGGTGACTGTTTCCTTTGCTGTGCAGAAGCTCTTTAGTTTGATGCAATCCCATTTGTTCATTCTTCCTCTTACATGCTGAGACTTTTGAGTTCGTTTAGAAAGTCATTCCCTATACTTATCTGTACCAGTGTATTTCCTTCTACTTCCTGGAATTATTTCAAAGTTTCAGGCCTTATATTAAGGTCCTTAATTCACTTTGAGTTGATTTTGGTACAGGGTGAAAGACAGAGATCTAGTTTCATTCTTCTACATGTGGATATCCAGTTTTCCCAGCAACATTTATTGAAGAGGCTGTCTTTTCTCCATCATATGTTCTGGATTCCTTTGTTAGTTGCCCATAGATATATGGGTTTATGTGTGGGTCTTCTATTCTGATCCAATGGTATTCCTGTCTGCTTTTGTGCCAATAGCATGCTGCTTTTATTGTTATGGCTCTGTAGTACAGTCTGAAATAAGGTATTGTGATGGCTCTAGCATTGGACTCTTTGCTCAGAATTGGTTTGGCTATTCGAGGCCTTTTGTGTTTCCATATGTATTTCAGTATTGATTTTTCTGTTCCTCTTGATAGATGCAGAAAAAGGTTTTGATAAAATTCAACACCTTTTCATGATAAAAGCTCTGAGGAAACTAGGAATACAAAGAATGTTCCTCAACGTAGTAAAGACTACATATGAAAAACCTACAGCCAACATTGTACTAAGTGGAAAGCAACAGAAACCAGTCCCGCTAAAATCAGGAGTGAGACAGACTGTCTGCTTTCCCCACCCCTATTCAATATAGTTTTGGAATTCCTATCCAGAGCAATGAAACAAGAGCAAGAAATAAAAGGGATTCAAATAGGAAAGGAAGAAGTCAAACTACCCCTATTTGCAGATGACATGATCCTATATGTAATAGACCCTAAAAATTCTACCAAGAAAAATATTAAAAATTCTTCTGGCAAAGTAGCAAGATACAAAATTAGTATACAGAAATCAGTAGCCTTCCTATATACCAACAACAAATACCCTGAGAAATAAATCAGGAAAACAATCCCATTCAAAATAACCTCATAAACAATAAAGTACTTTGGAATAAATTTAATGAAGGAAAACAAAGACCTTTTTAATGAAAACTATAAACCACTGAAGAGAGAAATTGAAGAGGACATCAGAAGGTGGAAAGACCTCTCATGCTTATGGATGGGTAGAATCAACATTGTGAAAATAGACACATTACCAAAAGCAACCTACATGTTCAATGCAATCCTGATCAAAATTCCAGTAACATTCTGACAGAAATGGAAAAATCAATCCTGAAATACATACAGAAACACAAAAGATCTACAATAGCCCAATCAATGCTGAGCAAAAAGTCCATGTTTATTTTAAACATTGTCTTTTATGCTATTGGGTGATTTTTGTTTCACCATGCACCTTGCCATGTTCAGATTCAGTTGTATTTTGGAGAGGGTATAACCTCATAATGAGCTGGGCCTTAGGGGTACACATCTCAGTTTGCATCTGTTCTATGCAGCATTGATTTCACAATGCTAGGAATTGCATTCTCTAGGACTGGATATGGGGTCTTCATCATGGACTGATGAGGTCTACTCTGGTGCTTTCAGGATGCTTGCTATTCACTGAACCTGTATTTATCTTGAAATCTAAATCCAAAGCTAAACTCCTAACCACAAAGTTACACCGTTTCCAGACCACTCTCTCTAGGCTTCCCACAGCACAAACTCCCACTGCAACTAACCAAAATAGAAGGGAATCAAAGCAGATTTCACTTTGCTCTTTTTCTCCCAGCTATCTGTTTCTAGTAGTTCAGTAGCTCCCTCTTACTCCTCATTATACTTCCTGCAGTTTTGAGGTCAACTATGGTCTAAATATATTAAATAGAAAATTCTAGAAATTAACAACTCTTATTTTAAACTGTATGTCATTCTGTCAGTGTGATGAAATTTCAAGCCATCCCACTCTATCCTGCTCAGGACATGACTCATCCCTTTGTCCAGTGAATGACTCCACTCTCTATATGCTACCCTCCCGTCAGTCACTTCACATCCATGTCAGTTATCACATCAACTATGGTGTTATCACAGTGCTTGTGTTCAAATAAAGTCTATTTTGCTTAATAAAAACCTCAAAGCACAAAGGCAGTGATGCTGACAATTCTGATATGTGAAAGAGAAGCCAGACAGTGTTTCCTTTAAGTGAAAAGTTTATAGTACAATAATATATTGAGAGAGAGAACACATTCACACTTTTATTACAGTATAATTTTATAATTATTTCATTTTATTATTATTTGATATTGTTAACTTCTTATTATGCCTAATTTATAAATTAAACTTTATCACACTTATGTAGGTATAGGAAAAAACATAGGATGTGTAGAGTTAGTCACTTTCTGTGGTTTGAGGCATCCACTGGTGGTCTTGTACTGTATTCCCCCATTGGTAAGAAAGGATTATTCTACCCTACCATTTATTTAAATGTTTATTGAGAATGTTCTCTGGCTACCCTCTTTAGTGCTCGGGAATTAATCCCCCCAGGCCACAAAGAGAAAATACAAACTGAGACCAGTGCCAAAGGATCTGCCCCCACACCCCTGACCTTTCTGAGAAATGCAGGAAGAAATACCAGGGATCATCCTGGCCTATAAAAGAGGATACTGAAGCTGCATTCTGCCAGCTGACTGCTGCTATCTGCCTCCCTGTCCTTAGGTGCTACAAGAGGGCTTGGACACAGTGATCCTGGCATGTCGGGTAGCTTCTGCTCAACACTGTACTGCTCATTCTGCTTTTACATTCTAAAATATCAACTCTCCAATTGATAATCACTGAATTATTGGGGAAAGGGGATTTATCTATATATTGGTAGCAGCAAAAGAACAAATACAAATGATAATATTTAGCCTGACTAAAGACTGAAGAGAGGCATCTATGCTCAGTGAATATGGTAGCTTGTTACACCATAAGAGTGACTATATTTTGGTGGGGAGAAAAGGTTACTGTGTAGATAGGGTGATCTGAGAAGGCTTCAGTGAGTTCTTAATTTTTTTAAGTTGGAAAACAGTTTTAACTTTCCAGACATTTTCAAGGACACAACTAAGTCCTTTTTGTCCTGAAGCATTTGAGAGTAAGTTGGAGATGTAACACCTTATCACCCTCTTTTACCCTCATAACCACAATACAATTATTAGAATCAGGAAATTAGCATTGGTGCCTCATTACCACCTTGAAGTTTCTCCAATTTTCCCAATAAAATCCTTTGTAGCAAAATAATACAGATCAAAATGTTATACTGAAACTGGAGTTTTGGATTCTAGGCTCAAACTCTTAGGTTTCTATATGTCAGGTCTGCTCACTCGCCTCTATATGCCAAATAAAAAGATAGTAATAGTGAAGGGCAGAGAAAAGAGATTTAATAAATGGTCAGGACACACTGGGAAGAGGCAAAGTAAATACTTCAGCCCATTTTCAACCATCTTAGGCATACAAACAGAGCTTTAAATAGACAAAGAATTAGGGCAGAGGGCAAGACGTATGTGCATAGTTAACCAGTCCTAGTTACAGTTTGATCTGGTTGGTCATTATCTTACTCTGGTTATTTGAGGATTCAGAGAAGTTGTTTTCTGTCATGACTTGAGGGGAGAAATTTCTTTCCCAAGAGATGATTAGTTCTACTTCAAGGTGCAATCTTGACATTGTAAGTAATTACCCTCATTTGGCAAGGGTGGTCTGTCCTGCAAAGTTCCACCTGTTCCCTAGGGGTAGTTTTGGTATCTTGTCATAAAAATTGTTATCAATTGGTCCTATCCTTCCCTGATTCCTAGGTAGCTGCAAGAAAGAATAGCTCAAAGGAAAGGACAGTAGGTACAAAATGGAGACAGAGATGCCAAGCTTTGCTCCTGTTTACAGTTAGTTCGTGGGTCTAGGTAAGGAGTCAATGCTTTCCAGCAGAAGCAGTTTAAGTTCCTATTAAAATACTACATTTATTTTTTACATTATTTTTACCATTGTTTTCAATTTGTCAAATCTTATTGATCTTCTTTGACATGTGTGACTTGGAAAATTTGAAAAGGACAGGACATTTATGTTGTAGATGTCCCTCAGTTTGAGTTTGCATGGTGTTTCTTTAAATTAAATTCAAATTATGCATCATTGGCAGACACCTATGCTACTCAACTTTCTATCACTACAATAAAATATCTGAGATAATTAACTTGCAAAAAGAAAGGTTTATTTTGGCTTATAGTTTTGGAGATTCTAGTTTATGATTAATTGGCCCCATCATTTTGAGCCTGTTGTGAGGCAGGACAGAGGAAAATTGCACACACCACCGGAGAGCAAAGATAAAATGAGGAAGGGACCAGAGTCAAACAATCCTTTCTAAGGGCATGCCCCCATGACCAATAGCTCTCCTGCTAGACCCTCACCTCCCAAAGGTCTATCATCTCCCAAAAGCACTGTGGTAAGAGCCAAGCCTCTAACACATGGTCCTTTGGAGAACATTGAAGATCCCAACTATATCAACAGGAACACCATAGAAGTAGTTTTGGTCCTTACTGCATCCTCCCAGGTGTTGGTAATTTTGACTTATCCCATTGCTGATGGGTTAGGATTTTTGAGGGTTTGGAGCTCAACCCTTGGACCACTTATCCCTTCCAGACACAAAAGAATAATTTATGTGACTCATCTATTGTGCATGTGGTAAACACACTCTTCCTTACTGGGATAGGAAGGTTATATGGACACATTCTACACTTGATTTCCTAGCTTAAGGCCATGGACTCACAGACCACAGAATGAACACTATCCATAATTTTCCTGATGGTAAATAAGCAAGCTTGTATACTTTATGTTCTTTGAGGTCAAATTGTTTTAATAGTGACAGAATAACTTTTACATAGAGTACACTGTCATTTTGTTAAGATTTAGTTCATTTCTGTTGATTCTCATTAATAGCAAAAAAAATGTAGATGACCATTAGGTTTTTCTTTTTAAGAAGAAAAGAATGGACCTTGATTTTAAAATTGAGAGTGTTTTTTTTTCCCCAGGAGTGGAAAAGCTGAATCTAACTCTTAGGTTCTGAAACAGAGGGAAAACAGCAGAAGTCTACACCCATGAATTAACTTTCAAAGAAAAACATTTCCAACAGAGCCAATGAAATATTCATTTAAAGTCAAATGATAGCCCCTCAGAAAAATTTCCCATCCAAAATCTCACAAAATAAGATTCATAGGACTCCTTACTTCCTGGCATTCAATTACCAAACCAGCAATTTTTTTATTATTTGGCTTGAATCTTGGAAAACTATACAATTGTACAATTTGCAATGAGACAATATGACTGAGCTAAAGGCCAGAGAAAAGACATAGGGAATGAATTGTATTTTAAGGGCTGGACCAAAACAAGTTCTTCTATTACTAGTACTACAGTAAAGTAAGAAATATTTACTATATTTCTGTAGGAAATAGAAATAAAAGTTGCATTCAACTGCCATGTCAAATGTGTTGAATGTGAACCCATCTCCTAAGGACCACCCCTGAGCCAACCTCTAAGTTCACAGGTCAAAGAAGCAGAGAATGAGTGATAGGAAGCATGCAATATAGTCCTCAATGAGTGAATATATCAGTTCATCGCTTCAATGCCAGGACTTAATCTTTGGGACAGTAAACTGCTAAGAAATATGACTTCTTTTTATACGTGTTGGAGCATTTACTCTCCTATTTATGTGTATACATAACCATTAATTAAGCCAACCACATATAGACACAATATCCAAAATGGGCTTGTCACTTTGCTTCTTGTAGAGAATAATTAGATAAGTCCTCTGCACTTGAGGGACACAGAAACAGGTGGTGGTGGGAGGAGGCACACACACACACACACACACACACACACAAGCAGTCTCTTAAGTTCCCAAAGTAAAGAATAAAGTACTTCCAGGAGAGCCAACTAATATCACCAGCTGGAAATCTGGGGACAGTCTTGTAAAGGAAGCAACACAGAAAGGTAGAAATGACACAGGCCAACTGTCATGTCCCAGTCCTATTCTTTGACTATGATCATTTCATCCTATGGTGGGGGATCACTTTGGTCTCTGTGTTCAATCTAAAAAACCCTTCTCTCTTGACTATGAACTAAAGGACCAGTCAGTAATCTTCAATTCACCCACATGAAGGCTTAGGAGACCCCACTGCTCAGGCTCCAGGGCTGCCACCATACTTCCTGAACCAGGTTTTCCAAAGGCCCACTTGGCTCCATGGGTTACCAGAGGACCCTGTCCATCATCCTCTCATGCTGTTTAAGTTTGCAGAAACTTGAGTTCTGTTACTTACAAGCTTTGACTAAGTCCAAGAGTTAGGAAGAATCAGCTAGCATTTGCTTATCTCTGACCACATGCCCAACACAGCACTTTCTACCCATTATTCCTGAAGTTGTTATTACTCCCATCAACAAATTGCAAACACAAAACCTCTGCTGTATTAAAATAACTACAGGCTGTGCCAGAAAAAGGCAGCAAGGGAAGCAAGGGAAGGCAACCCCCTGACTCAGGTGGAGGCCTTGTAATTCCATGGCTGTCTCCTGGCAGCCAGCAGCTGGAGGATGGCACAGGCAAAGAGGATCTTTACCAAACTGTAAAGGGTCCTAAGGATTAGGATCTCTGTAGGAAATACCATGCTGGGAGTGAAAATGATCCATACTTAGAGCCAGAAGAAAGACTCATCTCCCAGTTCTGATAACTGCAGCCCAAAGCTAAATCTCCCCGTGCATATTGCCTGGCTTTTGTTTCACTTTTCTATAAATTGTAACACTGTTATGGGCAAGACAGAGACAGATTGAAAATTTCTCTCTCCCACCTTTTGGCTGAAACTCTACACAAATTCATATATACTATGTCTTTTTTTTTGTTAATGCAGGTGAGCATTCAAACCTAGAGCTAGGCTTTGTGGTAGGGAGTTTTAGTGAAAAAAAAAATCATTAACTGCAGAGACACAGATGTGCCTGGTTTCGTGTAGATTTTCCTTGATTCCACTTTCTTCATGCTTTTTTATTTTTCTTTTCTGTTTTTCACTATATTAATATTTTTTAAGAGTTCACTCTGAGGTAGGCCACATGTGAAGCTTTGGTGCTGACATAGGGACAAAACAGACACTGTCTCCTTCTCACAGTGTTTGTTCACTTGTGGCTGTGACAACAGATAAATTAAATGCAGTATTACATGTGTCCCTTGATATCAGAAAGGATTGGTTCCAGGACCCCCAGGGAATACCCAAATCTATTGCTACCCATGTCTTATATAAAATGGCATAGTATTTGCATATAACCTATTCATATCCTTTTATATACATTAAATCATCTCTAGATTACTTATAATACTTAAAGCAATATAAATGATACAGGAATATGTGTTGTGCTATATTGTTTAGGGAATGACAAGAAGAAAACAAGTCAGTATTTATTCAGTACAGACACATTTTTAAAAACTATTTTCCATCTGCAGTTGATTGAATCTATAGATGCAGAACTCAAGGTTACAGAATGTCACTGTATATGAATGGCAAGTGCTATGAGAAAGGCCAGGAAGATGAAGAAGGGAGTGAGGGCAGGGAGTAAGGAAAGACATGGGACAGGGGGTGCTGCCTAGATGGAGTGGCTGGCACAGGCTCCAGCCTGTGCACATAGTCTTGCACAGTGTCTTGATGCCCCAAAGACACTGGTTGAAACAGAACCTGCAGTGGATCTCCAGAAAACATGGAGCAAGATGCCATTTGGAGCCTGCATCCCACAGGCCCCTGCCTTGACAGTAAGATATTCTTGTTTGAGGTTCTCTGAGGGCCACTGAGAAACAATGAGGCTGAGTTTCATGGAAGTGGGATGGCTGGCTGGTTATACCCCATGCTGAGGTGAGTGTGCCTCTGGAGCCACCATGGCTTACCTAGTTGATTCCCTGAGCTTCTCCTGGAAGCTTGAGTTTCCTGCTCAGTTTCTGGCCTTTGAGCTTTGGATCTATCTAATTTTCTATTCCCAAAAAGGTTTTTAACTCTTTCCAAAAAATGCAAATAGGTTTCCTCTTTTCTTTCCAGCCCCTCCCAATATGTACCTGGGGACCTATTGCAATTTAAACAAATATAACCCATCTACCTTGTCCTTTCCTAAGCCAGGTGATTCCACCCACCTGTCTGGAAGTCCTGACCCCCTGGCTACCATGATGGTCACCCCAGCTATACCACTGCAGTTCAGAAAAGTCAGTCCATTTCTGACTGACTGGCACCTCTTGACTTCATTCTCTCTCCCTGACAGCTTACATGATTCTCAGCACAGCTTACAAGAGCACCCAGGCTATGACCCAACTTACAGTCTCCTTCCGAGATAGAGCTGGAACAGAACAAGGGTATCTCAGATCTGGTCTGAGACTAGATGGAAGGACTGTGCCTAAGCAGCTAGATTAATAAGCCATGCATGGACCTTACTGTACAACATTACATAAATAACTACTGCTGATCCTACGCCATCAATTGGCATACTTCCTACTCTTAGTTCACCAGCTATGTTGGGCCCACTTGTAAACTCATGGGATTCATGACAGAAAAGGAGAGTCTGAATTGAATAAAGGCCTTTCTTCTCTCAATGCAGCTTTTGATGATTGTTTCAGTGTCTGCTCTCGTCCTGGCACCTGCTGGACAGGTGTGGTGCCCACAGTTTTGTTACCTTGTCATGTTCTGCCGTATAACCATGAACCCAACACCTCACTGACTAGAACACTGCACTCTGGTGGAAGATACAGAGAACTCCACTGCAGAGAACCTGAGAACAATATCCACCCTACTTACAGATCATTGCCATGTTCAGTGATGGCATAACAGGACAGAAAGCCCTAAGACCATGATAGAGGGAGGGTCACTAGCTGCTTCATGCACCTAGCCTGATGCTTTGAAAGTGAGGCCTGTTATGACTTCATGACTTCTGACAAAGGCCATGCCCAGAGGCTGCTTTGGACACCTTCTCATCTGGGTTACACCAATGCCATTTGAAAGAAGCACTGTTTGCCATTCTGAAGGACACAGAGAGGAAAGTGCTGGCTGTAGCTGAAGAGGGGTTTGAAATGTCAACAGGGAAGGCTTTCATTACCTTTTAATAACTTGGTTTTAAGAAAATGCCATCTGTCATATTCTCATCCATTATGGAAGAATATTTTAACTTTGTTCTACAGAGGGGAAACAACTCACACAGCACAGTTGAAGGATACAAAAGAGAAGAATGGAGACTTTTCTGTCCCCTTTTCTCAAGCACATCAATGTTCAGTGCTTCACTGTAAGGTATCTGGAGATTTCTAGAGAATACTACTTGTATTTCTAGAGAATACATCTTGTATAACAAAGTGACTTTGACAGAGTAAGTGCAAGGTCACTGAAAGTAAATATGACTACAGAGGAAAGTTCTACCGATCTTTCATTTTCATGTACTTGCTGACATGTTGGGATAGTGATGAATAGTTAGTAAGTAATTAGGAAATCTTTGAAAAGTGTAGACTCCCCCCTTAGAGGCTTTGTGCTCCAAGTTGACTTAGTCAAAAGAAGAACAACAATAGCAGGTAATACTGAAAGATGCCAGCACATACCCTAGGCACTTTGCAAGGGCCTTGACATGTAACCCTCATGGCAAAGCAAGGTGCTAGGTACTTTGATTATCCCATTTATAAATAAGGGAATTGAGGCTGAGGAAGGCTGGGACCATTGTCCTATGTCATCCATTGTCCTGAGGTGAAGAGACTGTGAATTTACCTATGAGGCTGGGGAGGCTGCTTCTGCTGGAGGGAAGGGAGGTTGACTTGTAGGCATTGCCCCACTCTGAGAGGGTGGGATGCTCAGTCTGTATCTTCCAGTGTGAATCACAACCTCACCAGTAAAAGGACGCCACTTGTCCAGCACCCCAGCCTCAAACCAATGCTTTCTGCTTTGAAAGCCTGGAAATGAGTGATAGGCTGTAAAAAGGACCTCTAAAATGTGGCAAGATTATCCTGGATTATTCATGTGGGTCCTAAATGTCATCAGATGTATGACAGAAGGAAATTTGATACACACAGAGAGGAAAAAGCCATGTGACCACAAAAACAGAGATGAGAATGATACGTGCCATAAACCAGGGAAGGTTGGGCAGCCCAGAGGAGCTTGAAGATTCTTTCCTAGAGCCTTCAGGGCAGCACAGCCCTGCCATCAATTTAACTGTGGCCCAGTAAAACTGATTTTGGACTTCTGGTCTCCAGGACTCTGAAAGAATAAATTTCTGCTTTGTTAAGATACCAGATTTGTGTTCATTGGTTTTAACAGTCACAGGACAGTGATATGTATGTGAGCTAAGCAGGTTCTAACATCCTTCAATTTAGCAAAGGCTTGGTATATATAAGGAATTAGGTATGAGAAATAATTAAAGTTTAATTCCTGCCAGTCTCCCTGCTGGGGGACAAGGAGAGCTGGGAAGGGGGAAAGCATACAGGGTGGTGGGTATAGACCTGCATTGAAGGGCTCAGGCCCAGTTTCATAGCCACTATGGTGGCAAGAATGGACTTGCATTGGAGATCTGGGTGTGGACTCTTACTTTGCTATGTGATGGAGATCATTTAATTCCACTAAGATACACTTAATTCATCTACAGAATAAGGATAATGACACCAATCTTGGAAGAATCATAAGATTATTCAAAGAAAAAGTGAGCCCAGATCAGGGCCAAAATGGGGGAGGTGCTCAAAAAGCATTCTCTTTTTTAATGTTCAAACCCATAGAGAGTGACCATGGCCTCCACATGTGTGAATTGCACAGGAGCAAGGAGACCTTTGTGCACTTTAGTGTCATTGAGCTGGAAACTCATCATTTGTCATTTATTTCTTCTCTAAGTTCATTTGGGGAATTCAAAGTGCTCAGAGATGTCCCATGTGCTGTCATTAGCATCTAACAGTGAGTATTTAATGGCTGCTCTCCAGCTTCCAACACAAAGCCCTGGGTACTTCTAAGGAGTTAGGCAGGTAAACATGCAGAAATGACTCAAGGACAGAGCCAGACTGAAGGCACACATGGCCCCATGCAATGTCACTAGGTACAGGTGTTAAGGACTCTAGAGTGTAATGCAAAAGCTAGGGACATCGAGGACCAGCACAAATCCAGCTCTTATCAACTTCTTCATCTAGAGTAGTGAAAGAAATCGATTGTTTGAAAGTCATGGGCTAAGAACCAAGGTAATGGCAGGGAAAGAAAGTGAGGGCTAGAAGGTCCCTATTGGATTGACAAGGGCAACTGTTGAAAAAGAAGAGAAAGAGTCTTTTAGAGATGGTGGAAAATGATCATGTCCTGCTTAAAAATGCTTTTAAAGGCTGAGAGACTGGGATGTGTTGGGGCCAAGGAGATAAAGTATTCCAGGCAGCAGACTGCTCTGAGTGGGCTCAGGTTACATTCCAGCTGCCCAGAAGTCTTAGTGCAATGTTTTGCCTGAGCCAAAAACACCATGCAGACTTTCAGAAAACACTTGCCATGCAGCAAACATTCCCAGCCTGCATGTCCTTGATGGTGGCATCAACATAGGGTCCTGGATGTCATAGAAACACTTATGAGAGGGGAAAAGGATTGTTTTAGTGGACTGGGGTCTTTATAAAACATTTCTATATAGTGATGCATGTGCTCACTATAAGTTCTAGGACCCAGATCAATATAAGGCCCAGAGGTTTCTGGACTCAGAGTCCAGATATTTCCAGTTGAGCTCTGGAATTGGAGATGTTGTCATGGTTATTCAGATCCAGGCAGAGGCTTCTGGAGCCACACCAGAAGGTTATTCATTGCAAAAAGTCTCCAACTGAAAGTTTACCCCTCAGGAACCTCCCTTGACCCCAGGGAAACATGGCCAAGGGACTAGAACTAGACCTCAGAAGAAAGAGTTTGACAGAAAAAAAATCACAAACACGTAAGAGAGTCACCTTGTCTAGTCCAGAAACCCAAATCTCTAATGTGCAAACTGGCTGAGATGCAAAAGGCCTTCTGGTGGATTGAGAGTTGTCCTGCATCTGGGCAGGCAATGTCACATATTATAAATTTTCTTCTACACCCAGTCACATGTCCATGGTAGGCATCATTAATTTGTCATATTAATCATTCTTGTTTGGCCCAGACACAGCCTCAGAATCCTTCTTAACACATTGTTCCAAGGGGAGCTGTCCATGGTACTGTCCAACCCTGACCTTAGATTCTCCTTTTCTGAGACCTCAGCTTACTGGAGTTGTTTGCTAAGCCACAGCAGACCTTGCAGTTGGATCTGCATTTACCCCATCCTTTCTGCCATTTCAGCAGGTCCAGTCTTGCCCTGTTGGTTCTAGGTCCTTTACCTGGCTCACAGTGTCCCTCGGTCCACATCCATCTTGGCCTGCTCATCAGGCCTCTATAAAAATCCTGCATTTTCTGCTCATTGCTTTGGGCCTTTGGGGAAGAAGCACATCATGGCTTGAATGCGAACTGCTCATCTCATCATAGCCGGGAAGCAAAAGAGAGAGAGGATGCAACAAGTGCCCCACAATCCCCTTCAAGGACCCAGGACCTAAGGCTTCTGTCTAGGTCCCATGTCTTAAAGATGTTTAGCACCTTCCAATAGCACCAAGGCTTTAACATGTGGGCCTTCGGGACATTCCAAATCTGAATGATAGCAGGGTCACCCTAACATGGAGCTAGGTAGCCATTTGTTGATTTTCTCCCTCTGCTAACTTCCATAGAGAAGCCTAGGCATTTCTTTTCATTGCCAGTCTCCATTTTGGGTCACATTCAGCTCTATTCTCATGGGCCTGCCTAGCTTGAGAAGGATTTGCTTGGTTCTTTATCCTACTGCAGTAGCTGCAGCTTTATGTAGCTGTACAATTTTTTCCTGTTTCTGGAATCTTCCCCCATACTTTCAAGAAACTGTGTGTTCTGGAGAAACTAGAAGCTTTGCAAGGATTCTGGATTCAGACACCAGGGTCTAAAATAATTTCTGGTGGGCTGGCATGAAACCATGCTAACACAGAAACAAACCACAAAGACACAAAAGGAATTAAACTTATCCCAGGAACTGACTTCACAGGAGACCTGTCCTAAGTGTCCCTAACCTCTGATTATTTTGTCCGTATCTGTGGCTGACATTCCTACATGAGTATGCTGGTAACACACACACACTAAAGCTGACATCATTCTCCTAAGTGCCTGTTACAAGAGATTTTATAACTGAGTCATTTAAAGTTCAAGATAACCATGAAGCAGGTACAATCCATGTGCCATCTGAGGGTGAGAACTACAGGCATGGGGACAAAGGAGATCCTGCCTAAGTCACATGGGGACAGAAAGAAATTGGCAGAAGCAGTTTCATGCTACAGAATTGGTGCTACAGTCACCTCCTGGGCCACCACACTACAAAAGAGGTTGGGAAAAATCTGGGAAGCTTCAAAATTAAGTAGATTTGTCAAACAATCAGAAGAAGATCAAACCTAGGGAAATCTGTGTGGGAACAAAAGAGGGATATTTCTGACTTTGCTGAGATCTCAGGTCTAAGACAAGAGAGATGTGGCCAGAAGAATATTCCTCCCATGACATCAGGTTGGACCAGCAGGCACTGGGCCTCCCACCCGAGCAGGGATCTTCATTTTCCCAGTAGTTATCTGCGGCCACGTCTGGTTGCACATTAAAGGAGCCCCTGGGTCCTTCTCTCCTCACAGACTACAACATCTGAAATCTCAGGGGGCAGTTGAGGAAGTCACTAATGGGAGGTTTGCAGGATCTAGTAAGGTGACCCCACTCCCACTTAAGAATAAATATTCTTTTTTTTTTGCGAGTACTGTGGTTGCATACATTCTCTTCATATTTAAATTTTACCTGGTGATTCTCCCATGATGCAGTAGGGCTGTAAATGTGGCACTTTCGAGTTTCACAGGCCATCTGAACTCTCTCATCATCACAGCTCAAATACTCCTGGTTGAACAGACTCCCTGACTTCCCTCGACTCAATGTTAAAGAACAGCCATGTCGCCATTCACTGTGAGAGCAAATCATCCAGACATAAGGTACTCTTTCTAATTCTGAATCCTCTTTAAAGATCTGATTTTTACTCTCACCTTCTAGTTTTGTCATCAAGGAATTAGTCACTGAAGCTCTCAGGACCTCATTCTGCTGATCAGAGAAGGAATGAGTGTGCATGATTCTTTGATCTCTGGGGACTGCAGGTGATAGGCCTTCCTCTAGCTTGGATTCCTTTTTCAAGTAGGTCGAGGAAGGTAGAAACCTGGTCTTTATTTCTAGCATGAATTCTCTTGGTATTGACCCCATCCAGGATTCTGCTGGGAGTTTGTCTTACCAGTTCTACTTTCACCTCAAGCCTCTCTGCCTCTCCCTCTGACAACCTCTTTTGCATTCAGAGTCTCCTTCTTCAGTATGTTTATGCTCCAGGGAAATAAGAGAAAGAGGAAGAGACCAGCATTCTGCAATCCCCTTTGGTGACACATCCTCAGACCTCCCACACTCCCTGCCCCTTAAAGGTTCCACCATCTTCCAGTATTGCCAAACTGAAGACCAAGTTTTTAAGCCAGGACTAGAAATGTAATATCACTTGCAAATTTAATATACTAACATTAAAACCAGTAAACAGTTCTATGATGTTAAGGCACACCAATAAGAAAAAACAGATTTTTAAAAAAATAGTGCTTAATGTTAAATATTCAAAGTCTATCAGTGTGGCTATATGTGATGCGAATCAAATACTACCTTCCTAGGATGAAGAAAAGAATTTTAAAACATGCTCTTGAAACGGCACAGGTGAAATTGTCATTGTTACTAAAATTGGCTTTGAGGGAATAAAAATGAAAGGACTGAGAGGAAAATTAGTCCTTATTAGGCAGGGAATTTTTTTACCCTGGCTCTGAGTCACAGGCAACATTCAGTGTATGGGAGCATCCTGAGTACCGATCCTTCACAAAGGGCTGTTATTTTAAGCGTCCCTTCTTTGAAAATCAAGTGCCAAGTGCTGCAGGAGTCAAAGCTCAGGTCCCATCAATCAGTGGTTTCCCTAAGGCTGGGTAGTTAGAGACCACAGCTGGGAATCATTAGGCTCTCAAAAGAGATCTGACCATAAAATTGCAGCCCACCCCAGTGGTTTCGAGACTGTACTAACACTGACTTAGTCAGCTGTATATGAAAGACTATCATTCTTTGCATGTGTTCTCAGGCTCAAATCTTTGCACAGATGAAACTGAATTTTCAGATGGGCACAAAATGGATTCTTGGATACCACAGTTAAAGCAATACCTATGGTGTGGGACAATGATCCAGAACCAAATCCCAGCACTGCTACTCAGCCTGGGACTTGACACCAGTTCTTACCATTGGACACAGGGTAATGAGCAAGATTAGGGGGCTCTTTTTATCTTTTTCCTTAAAAGTGACTTTCCGTGCATATAGGTAAATATATTACAGGATAAAAGTAAATAAGAATATGTATGGAATATAAAGGATGGAAGCAGAAATGGAAGCAGCTGGAGAAAAATGTGATAAAGTCAACAGTTTGCTGAAAGTGAGCCACCAAATTTGCATTTGAGTTCCCTAGCAGCCCATGCAAAGAGAAAACAAATAAAAAGTTAATAGCAGCCACAGCTACCCCTTGGTGGTTTAACATTCTCGTTCCAGAGCTTCCTGCCCTAGGTCATTTCTTTACCACCCACCTGGAATTCAGTTTAGGTTAAATAAGATAGAGAATGAACACCTTGACCTTGAGCCAGTACAGGTGGCAGGCTTAGCTCTGCTGGCTTCTGCAGCCTGCTCTTTAGCTCTGGTGTTTTAACCCAAACACAAAATATAATTGTCCCTCGGCATCTATAGGGAATTAGTTGTAGGAAACTCTACAGACACCAAACTTGGAGGAGGCTCAGGTCCCTTATATAGAACTGTGGTATTTGCATATAACCTACACACATTTTCCTGAATGCTGTAAGTCTCAAGATTACTTATAATACCTAATACAGTGTAAATGCTATGTAAATTATTGTTAGACTGTATTGTTTAAAGGAACAATGACAAAAAAGTGATCTGTACATGTTCAGCACACACACGACCATTGTAGGACTAACTACATTTTCCATTTGTAGTTTGCTTGAATGCAGAAACTGCAGGTACAGAGAACCATCTGAATGTTAGTACCACAGAACTTTTATAGAATCACAATGTACAGTGGGTCTTCTATATAGCACTCTTGGCTATATATGGATGGTACAAACATATCAAACCTGATCTCAGCCCTTGGGACTTAAAAATCCATTTGCATAATCAGATCATGGTAGACTTGATTTCATAGTGTTAACATACTGTCTTGGATTGGGTCCCACCAGAAGCTAACATGCAGACAAGAATTTGAGTTTAAGTGGTTTGTTTGGATGGTCTCAAGCAGTGGAGGGGAAAGTAAGTCAAGGAAGGAGACCACTTAATCATGCATTCCAGGATTGAAAGAAAGTCATTGCAAGTGTAGGTAGAAAAGAGAGGATAAGGCTTATAATATCTCCCATATTTTCCCATCCTCCTCTATTTCACAATAGTCATCACATCCAATTTTTAACTATAAAATGGATATATGGGCAGAAAAATAGCAAAAAAATCAAAAGTAGCATGGTGCTTCTGTGCAATGAGTGAGTAGTGGCAGTGTTGATGAAAGTAAATTCTGTGGTGTCCATCAGTTGGAGAATCCCGGTGTCTGCAGGCACACAGTCGGTCCAGTCCTATCATCTGAGGCCTAGACATGCCAATATTTTAATCACAATCACATTCTTTGTTATTACATAACAATCCTTGACATAGTGAGTCATTATGAAGACTAATTTTTTTATCATATTATCAGGGGAAAAAATGGACTTTTCTTTGTAAACATTTGGCAAGCAACTTGACATGATTTATGTAAGTTGCTTCCACATATCTCATGTCTCTTATCAAACTACACTTCTTTCCTCTGCCTTGTTGTCCATCAATAACCTTTGTGGTTCTTGGTTTGCATCTTGGATACTCTGATTTTGAGATGGAGATGCCCACTGGGAAATGAGCACCTTGGTGGGTGAAGATCTACAGCAAGCATGGAGACCAGTGGTTGGGAACTTGGGAAGGAAGGGATAGCCTGGCCTTGAAATCCAGCTGTGTTTGCCAATTCTAGAAGCTAGGTAATTGCTTGACTTTCCAAAGTCTGAGTTTCTCCACACAAACATTCTCATCCTCAACCCAGGATAGTTTTGACAATTAAGCAAAGAAAGCACCTGATTTTGGTTATCTCATACATAATAAGGGCTCAATAAATTAGAGTGGTAGCCTTGTGTATTTATGGGGATTTTAGAAATAGAAATAGTCTAAATCATTACCTTTGAGTATGATTACTATTGGTGTCTTAATTTAGAAGTAATAGAAGAGCCACAAAGAACAAGCCTATAGTTATAGTAAAAAAAAGAATCAAAAAGGTAAACATGTACATAAAACCCTGAAGCCAAGGACTGGGGCTTGGTTCAAGTGGTATAGCACCTGCCTAAAACCCCCAAACAGTAAAGGTCAAAATAAGAACGTATTGATGCACTTTTCATATACAGATAAAGACACTTAGCAGCTGCAGTCATGGTCCACCATATTCTTTTAGCACTCATTGTTTCCCTGCACCACAAACAAGCAGCTTCTTAAAACAGAATCTGTGACCACTTGCCTACTTTTTCTGGTCCCCAAACCTTCTCAGCACATGAGTTAGTGCCCCAGACTTTAGATAATGAATGAGCTAACACCACCTTCTCCATCAGTGGGACAATTCTGAGGCATCTTCTACACCATCTCCCCCAGGACCCTGGTAGAGCTGAGCCCAGAAAGGTTGGCTGGTAATTTGCATACTTGGTAGTGACTTTCTTCCCTGCCCTTTTCTCCATTCCCACTCCCTGACCAGAGCTGCTTACTGGGTCTGGTGCCAATTATAATCCCCCAAAACTCAATTTCAAATAGCATAAACCCAGATGTTTAAATCTGGAAAGAGCAAAACCCTCAAAGTCTAAAATCCTAAAATCTAAAATTCTGAAAATCACAATCCCGAAAGATTTAAATCCTAAATGTTAAAATCATGAATGCTGAAATCCTAAACACTATAATTTTCATGAGAAAAAAATGAGGGAAAGTGTATATAAGAGATAGAAAGCCAAATTCTGGGGAAGGGATTGACCAGTTGAGAATTTATCATTTGTCTGCATTGAAACTTCTTCCAGCTGATAAAATTCCAGGAGCTTTTAATGAATTAAAACCACATTTGCCTGAAGAAGCCAGTGAAGTAATTGGCTGGTTGGAAAATAATTATGTGCCTGGTAGGATAAGAAGACAGTTATGCAATGGTCTTCCCATTCAGTCACCATATTGTTTACTCCAAATTTGTGGTCTATACATTAGAGAATACAAAATTCACACAAAAAACATAAAAGTATGGCACAGAAGATGGGAAATTTAATAAAGAATACTCATATCAATATACAATGAATCATAGAAGAATGTCAAAACAATTGCCACCATGTAGAAAATGGATGTGAACGCATTCTCCAAGAATCATGCTCTAAAAGATGTTTTTTTTAAAAGCAGTCATTCTTCATGATGCAAAATTTCACAATGTAGTTAATTGATCATTAAATTGGGCCAGCTCTAATGGGCTTCCTCTGCATAATGGCCCATAATCTATCCCTGTAATATACTTTTACCTATGCCAATTTTTTTTCTTTTTTAGTTTTTTCTCCCACTATTTTAAATCTCCAGTATTACTGTTCACAACTCACTATGCTATATATTTCATTTTCACTTCAGTTCTAATACTGGACATATAGATTGAATAAAGATTTTAGAAAGCTCTAATTCACTTTTGCAAATTTATAAGTTGCATTTTCCCAATGTTGATTGGTTGATCCCAATATTTCTTAATAGTTGAAGAGATGTCCTTTTGCCTTTGTGAAATATGAAATTTCTTCAGATCTCGACTTTTTGAGTGTAGGCAGAGGTGATGCATTAGAGCTTTTGATTACCTTATCAAAAGACTTAAGATGTTTGTTTAAATATTTCAGATGACCACAATCATAAAACTAGGTCACACAATTATCAGCCATAGTGATGTGCATTTATACATTTTGCTCTATTTCCTTATGAATACAATTTGCCTGTTCATAACTATTATACTCATGCAACTGTCATTTGTGTATCTGAAGTGTTTATGCTTGTAAAAATATGTATGCTGTTAGTGCCAAGTTTATTGTGTATCATGGCCTGGGAAATATTCTGTGATGTTTTTATGTGTCCCAAATAAATTCTCTTTTTAAATGTAAACAAATGTCTTTTAAAGAATCTAAATTATTTTTCCAGGAATTATATTTTCAGAATTTTACTCTTCAGAGATTTTGATCTCTCAAGATTTGAACATTTAGAATTATAACATTAGGGATTGTGTCCCAAACCTGCTGAGACCATCTCCCAAATTAACAACTTGCACCCAAATCCTCATCTCAGAATCTGTTTTGGAGAAAACTCAAAGACAACTTGTCAAGTGAAAATATTTTAGATGACCAATATACATCTGAATTAAGATAAAGATTTTTTTCCCCACTGGGTGTGGTGGTACATGCCTGTAATCTCAGAACTAAGAAAGTGAAGGTAGGAGGATTGTGAGCTTGAGGCCAGCCTTGGCTACATAGTGAGACCCTCTTTCAAAAATATATATGTATAATTTTCCCTCTCAGAAAAAAAAAAAAAAAAAAAGACTCCTTGGGTGAGAGTTTTGTATAGGATTAAACTCAGGAGTTGAAGGAGAGCAACTCTGTTCATATCTATACAGCATGTGGTTTTAGAATGTAAGGATAATCAACCCAAGACATTGGACACAGTGCTTGACAGTAATTCTTGTGGATTTGTAAACTAACCGTCATTGAAGTATAATTTGCATTAAACAAATGCACATATTTTAAGTGTACAGTTGGATGAGGTTTGACAAATGCACACTGTATGTCTGTGTAACATTGTCCCAAGAAAGACCATGGTTCCATAGGCTCATATAGTCGTTCGGCCCTGTTCAGTCAATCTTCATCCATCCCTGCCCCAGGGAAACACGGATCTGCTTTCCTTCATTGTGGCTCCATGAATTTTGTTTTAAAAACATGAGTAAATGTTAAAGTTAGCCAAATAGTAATAACAGGGTTTGGGAATGACATTCCTTTCACTGTGCTCTGTTGCTCATCAGAATGATTTCGTCACTTCTGTGAGTAGAGAAGAGGAAGACAAAGCCAGTTTCAAAATTGATGGATTTTCTCTTGAGTCAGGTAAAACACGATGAAAAGTAGGAAAGAAAAAGCAAATGAAAGGTGGAATTGATTTGAAACTTGGAATGACTTCTGCTGTGAATTTTCCAGAAAAACAAAACGGAGACCCATTCATTAAAGTAGAGAAACACCTTCAATATAATTTGATTTTCATTCTAACTTTTTGGAATTTTCTCAGTAGTATTAAATTGCAGCTAGATCTTCAACTTTTACCTGGGTAAGAACCAGGATGCAGGGCCTGTGAAGGATATATGAGTCGTTCACCTAAGTCAGTCAGTTGTTTAACTAGCATTTATTGGGCTGTCCTTATGCACTCAGGTCTGTCCCACACCTTTCCTGTGACAGACAGGAAAGACAACCCTTAATGGAAATGCATAATATCAATCAGTAATTAACAGCAAGGGGAAAATGTGTGCTGGCAGAGGTTTTAAAGGGGGACATTCTGGGGTGTCATCATAGCACAGCTCTCTGTGAAGGTCACAGATCGAGGGAAAGATGGAATGTAGAGAAAACTATTCATCCAAAGGTCCCGGGGGCTGCAATAAGCTCCCTGACCCGAGAGCAAGTAAGATCACCAAACACAGAAGACAGAGGCAGGGAGAGTGGTCTGAGATGAGATGAGGGAACAGAGGCTTGCATCCCAGGGGGAGAGGGTTAGAATTTATTTGGTGTTCTATTAGAAGGCATTGTTGGGTTTTAGACTGATTTCTGAATGTTATGGGGCAGATTAGATTGCTGAGGGCAAGAAGTACAAGTTGGAATGTGTTTAGCCAAATAAGAGATGATGATGACATCTTGTATCAGCAGTGCAGAGAGAATGGCCAGTTTCACACCTCTGTAGAGTCATCAAGGGCAACCCAGTGATAACATCCACATTTCAGCACAGAATGTATCTGAGGCCTAAGAAGGGATAATGTGGGTTCATCAACTTTTACATAATATTTAAAGAAATGCACTGGATGAAGTTGGCTGGGACAAGAATATAGACGGAAAGGTGGCTTTCTACCTTTAGAAGACAGAGAGGCAGAGAACAGCAAAGGAGATGGGAGTGATTGACCATAATAAACAGTCACTAGTAAGGGTGTGAATCAGACTGATGTAGCATCACCCAACCTTAGCAGAATTTCCTAGATCTTGCAAAAGATCATGGAACCATCTTATTCTCAGCCTCATTGTGGTTCTCTACCTTCCCCGTTTTATTCTGGTTTTCTGATTTGTACCCTAGTACACATGGTTCCATTTCAATATTTGCATATTTTCCATCTTTTATTCCACCCTCATACCTCTGAAAAAATGAGATTTGGCATCATTCGTATACAACGAATTTTCCATCAGCTCTCTGATCTCAAATCTAGAAGTAGGGTCTAGTTACAGAAGTCTTGAGTCCCACTGTGTGTACTTATTGAAAGAAAATTTCTTAGGTTGGCTAGTGATCCTTGCTGTTTCATTTTACAGGCTTGATCTTTAAAAATATTCTCTTATGCATCCCAGAAGCAAAAAATATAGGATGTTTCAGGAGAATACTTTTTGGAATTAATTATGATTCAGACATATGGTATCATTCTCCAAACCTGGCACTGTGTTCTTCTTACATGTGGATTTCACTCCTCTATAGCTAATCCCTTTCAGCATTCCCTCAAAACCTATTTAGGCTAAATGATAAATTCTAGTTAATAATAGAATTGTTCTTGTTTTGGTTTTTCTTTCCTGGTTTGTGTATTAAGACAAGCTCTTCGTCAACCACTAACTAGATTGTCAAGTTTACCAAACAGTCTCCCTGTTAGAACCAACTTTGTTTATCCATACTTTATTATTATCTTTTGTGGGAAAGCATATTTTTTAAATTCAGAGTTAACCATTTGCTTTATTGATGTCCTTTAACTGATGACACAAGCCACAGGATGTCATCATAGAAGAATGTTAACCTTCAGCAAAACATTCAACTTCTCAATCCATGTTTGAGCCACTTGGAAACAATTTTGTCAATATGATTCAACTACAAAAAATTAACAACACAAACATTCCCAGGGGTGGCCTCTGCCCTTGTCTGTGGCTTGGCCTTTAGTTAGGAATGTGGGAGCTACTCAGTTCCCTGGGAAGTCAGAGACTATTATATTACCTTGAACCAGACAAAGAGGGACAAGAGACAAATGCATTTTCTCTACAGGTTCTCTCTTCTAAAGGGTACTGCATAAAAAAGACTGAATTTGGCTACTTCTTTCATTTTTCTACTAAAAAAATGTGACTTGCTGTCAACAGTTCTCATTCAAGGGATAGATTTAAAGAATAAGGCTGGATTTCCTTGCCCTGTTTTCACAAAGATCAACAATTTCCTTATTACCAAACCTCATATTCCCTTTTGGTTTTTACCAACAATGACCTCTCTGTAGCATTAGGGATTCTCTGCTCCTTGGTTATTCTACTCTCTGCTGCCATCCTCTCCTCTACAGGTTCCTTTCCAATCTCCCCCCTCATCAATGTTGGTCTGTCTCAGCTCCTTCTAGCCACAGTGGCCCTTCTGTACACACAGTCCTCTCACAATGATGCCCATTGCTGTGACTTCACTCCAGTACCTTGCTGTGTCCCCAGCTTCATTCTTTCTATATATCCAATGCATAAAAATGTCAGTGGATGCTAGACATGGATGATATATGCTTGTAATTCCAGCACTGGGAAGGCTGAGATATGAGGATGGTGAGTTTGAGGCTACCCTGAGCTACATAGTAAATTCTAGGCTTGCTTGGTTATATAATGAGATCCTGCCTCAAAACAATAAACTATCAGTGGATCACACTCAGCTGGATTCATCCATTCATTTATTTATGTATTTGCTCATTCATTTAATTAATAGCTATGAATACTGCTATTATTTACCCCCCCCCCACCCTCACCCCAAAGTTTCATGTGCTGGAAGCTTAGTCTTTAATGTGCAGTACTGGGAAATGATGCCTTTAAGAAGTGATTAGAAACTGGGGGTGTGGTTTAAGTGGTAGAGTGCCTGCCTAGCAAGGGTGAGACCCTGAGTTTAAATCCCAGCACCACTGCCCCACAAAAAATGACCAGAGATTGATGCTTTTCTTGAGGGGAATGTTTTCAGTCTTACAGGACTGGATTGGTTAAGAGCGAGTTATTATAAAGCATGTTCAGCTTCCTCAGCTTGCTCTCTAGCTTCCTGTCTCACCACACAATATCTCTCTTCGGCATATGATGCTGTCCACTCTTGTACATGCTCCCACTGTGGGATGACATCCACCATATCTGACATGGTTGAGACCCTCAGCAGAGGCTGAACAGATGGGGCTGTCCAATTTGGAGACTTTCAGCCACTAAAACTATGAGCCAAATAAGTCTCCTTTCTTTAAAACTTACCCAGCCTGAGGTATATTGTTACTTGCTAGGGCAGGGAGGTGGATAGATGGAAATTGTGATGAATAAGGCAGCACAGTCTCTTTTCTCATGCACTGAGTCAGTGTCTATGGCCACAGGTACACCCAACAAAAATGACCATTAAAGAGTTCAACCTCTTGAGCCTCAAAACTGCCCCCTTCCTTCTGAATGGTCCCCAATATTCAAGAAATAAATCTGACCAAGCCATTCCCGGACCCTGGCACTTATCTTCTCTCTCTCTTGAATCAGCCATATTTCTCCATCTGCCTTTCTGCTGCCTCCACCCCTAGATTAACCTACTACCAATTCTTGCCTAGATTATTGTGAGAAAGTTCTACTTTGTTGCTCTCCATGACTTTGCCCTATTATCTCAGGATATAGTCTGGCTTCCTTAACCTGATATTGAAGGCTTTAAGCATCTGTCTCTGCCACCTTCCCACCCTCCTGTCTTGACATTCCTTAATTAGACTCCACAATGGCCACACCAACAAATACCTTCAGCTGAAAGCAAATTCCCAGCTCTCTTTTAAGCCTGTAATTTACTCACAGTGTTCCCTCCTCCTGGTAAGACCTCCCCCCACTCCCCCTTTCCCAATCCTTATTCCCTTGCTAGCTCCTGTCTATCCTTGTCTTGAGCTCAACATTGCCCTCTTTAAAATTTCTAATTCTCCAAGCCTGAGTTTACTACATCCTTTAATTTTCCCCACTTCCCAAATTTACCCATAATGTGGCATGTTATCTCATGGTAGGTTTTAACTTGATCAGGTAATATGTGGTACAAAAGCAGAGGCCCCATTTCACTCACCATTCTAGCCTGGCACCCAGCATATAGGATATGTTCAGTAAATATTTTCTGAGTTATCATGAGATAAAAAATTTAAACTGAATCACCTGGCAAGGTATCAAGGAACAAAAGAAGATGTACTGTTAAAAAGGGAGAAGATCTTGGAAGGAATAAAATGTCCTAAGTAACCTCTTTATGAAGCAAGAAAGAGTTGATCCAGAATGAGCACTGGTTTTCCTTTCCTTTCCATCTTGAAAAGGATCAAATTATCCCTGAAGCCATTAGGAAATTCCTGGATATTAAGTAAAGTAATATAATAAGCAAGGCCAGACAAAGAAGCAGAAATTTATTTTGCCTATTAATCTACATTCACAAAACAGAGATCTAGAAATTGCTAGATTCAACTAAGCTCTTTTTTAAATTTAATTTTTATTAATTTTTTTGAGACAGAGTCTTGTTTATAGTCCAGGCTGGCCTGGAATTTTAAACCTCCTGAGTACTGGGATTACAGGCATGTACCCCCACGATGGGTTTCAACTAAACTTTTATATGCTTGTTGTTAGAAACACCCATCCCAAAATGTGATGTCAGAGTAGATTGAACTGGAATTGATTGGACTTCTGCTGAACTAATCTTTAGCTGACACAATCTTAATTTATGAATAATGGGAAGTTGGGATGAGTTCATATATTTTAAATATACACATATTTGCAAAGTAGTTGAAAAGTGCCTTTGAAATATGTGTAACTATTTTTGACTGACTTCTGAGCCTTGGGCTTCTGTTTTCTGCACCAAATGCTAGGCTAATGAAATTCCAGTTACTCCATCAGATAAGCTGCTTACTTTTTCTACTTGACCCAAATGAAAGTCCAAGGACCTGGGCTAAGAAGTAGGACTAAGGGGATTCTCGGGAAGATGAAGATGTGCTACTCTTGGGGGGCTGGGATGTAGCTTGGTGGTACAGTGCTTGCCTAGCATGCGTGAGGCCCTGGGTTTGATCCCAGCACCAAAAAAGAAAAGACAAAAAAAAAAAAAAAAAAAAAAAGATGTGCTACTCTTGAATGGAAGTGATGGGTAAGATAATTGATATAATCCAGAAAATGAATCTGCCAGTCAGTCTGAGGCAGGGAGACTGCCCTTGGTAATTATGAGTTTGATGCCCCAAGAAACACATGGCTTACTCAGTACCATGCACCAAAGGGGATAGAATCCTTTAAAGATAGGTCCTATAGCTCTACTGATGAATTCCCTGTGGCCAAAATTGCCTTATAGATCTAGGCTAAATCCAGAGCTTCCATTTGGTTACATTGGAACCTAATATTCAGCCATGTTTATGGCTTAACTATATCCCAAAGTTTTCCATTTGCATTAATGAAAACGACATCTAGAAAAATAAGTGTTTGTTGAAAATTTGAACTAACAAGTCTATGGCTTTTATACTACATAAAGCACTTTTTATGTAAATCATCAGACTTTAATTTCTGCAATCCTGAAGAATATGAATTCTGAAGTGTTCATATTATGCCCATTTTAGAGATAAGTGCTTCTGAAAGGATGAGTTCAAGATATGCAGCTGTCAGTAAGGCAGTAAAGCAAAAGGTCTTTAGCAACATATGGACTGTAAATGACAAAATATAAGGTATAACAGGAATGATACATTTTCACGGGACTCCATTCAGATGGGAGATAATGAGCCTCTTGGCATCCATGCCTACCCCAGGATTCAATCTTTTCCTGGTCCTATCAGAATACATGCCAACCACAAACACTTCTTGGGGAAAGTACTTGACAACTCTTAGACCAGAGCCCTTTAAAATTTCACCCATTCCTTGAGTACACAGCTGGACATCCACTTGACCTCACCCCATGCTGGATTCTCTTGAGGGCTCAAAAGTTGACAGCTGTGTTTCATATGGTGTTGATCCTATGTCTTTGTGAAAACTTTCTCAAGCTGTTAGGTTAGACTTCAGGGCTTCCAAGAATTTTTCTTCTGACTGAGCACAGAAGGCCTTGAACTCTTTCCCTGCTGGAGTTTTGTACTTGGCTCACATGGTTAAAATAAGAATACAGACTTGCCTCACTTGGTTCTGAGTTGCACACTGGTGGTGGAGAGCTGACAGCCTGTTGCGGATCCCTTATATGAGATAGTGAGGTGTGAGAGCCAGAGCGGTCTGATCTCAACCCTTCATTTGATGGTGAAGGACTGGAGACATGGAAAGATTAAATGCTTCATTCATAGTTCACAACAGAGGACAGGACCAGGGTTGGAATTCCAGAAACCACACTTCCCATGCAGTACTGCTGACAGGCTCACACTTTCACAACTTGAACTGTTGAGGTTTTATTTTTGCTTTGCACAGATCAAGATATCAGTCTTGGCAGCCTCTTAGATTAACATTTGTTATGGTTCTTCATAAAATATTTTTGCTTTTTTCTCTCCTGGATCATTCCCACCATCCTGAAAATACCCTGTCTCTCTTTCTCCCATCTTGAGAAATTTCTTTCTTAACCCCATGTTCCTCTTCAGGTGCTATCTGATTTCCTGACTACCTTTAAAGGAAGCTCCATTTTCTCCTGAGTATGCAAAACCAGGATATGTGAGCCAAGTTCGGGTGCCCTGCCACGCAGTTATTTAATGCCTCTGTGCTCTGTTTTAGACTTTGGAGACAAAACAGTCAGGGCTCCAGCCTTGCTTTATGACCTGATAGCAGTACTGGATACAGTAAATCATTCCCTGAACTTTCAGTACCTCTGATACTTAACTGCTAGTCACTTGGTTCTCCTTTCAGTTTCTTTTGTTGGTTTTTTTCCTTTCTCTCCTTAATCTGTTTCTCCTTTTTAACTGTAGTCACCTTCCAGGTGGAAAAATGTGATATCATCCAGCTTCTAGACTTTACAATTATCCATACGTCAATAGCTCCCACATTTCTACCTCCAGCTGCTCCTTTCCTTCAACTCAAGACTTGCATATCTAACCAACTACTCAGAATCCTCTACTACGCATCTAAACTTAACATGTCTAAAGGGAATGTTTTAACTTCCCCTCCCCTTCTATCTTCTCTTCTTTTATCACTATCATCTCATTCTTCTACTGGCTTACTTCAATTCTTCTACTGGCTTACCTCAATTATCTTAATCCTCCATCACTTTTCTCATTCCTTACATACAATTCAATAGCAAAATGTATGAACTCTATCTTCAAAACTTATCAAAATTGGGTCACGCTTGCCGTGCTAAATCCTCCATCATATCTTATGAGCATTATGCAAATGAAGTTCTACTTGGTCTCCCTGGAACCCCATACCTTGTTCCCTCATTCATGTCTACAACAGAAGCCAGAGCGATCAAATGTCGTGAGATTGCTCCCATGTGGCTCCTTTGCTTAAATTCCTTTCAGAAATCTGTCTCATTCTGAATGGATACCAAAGCTGCCTGTAAGTCTTTCCCCTCTGGGCTCCTTTCTTTCTCCTTGTGTCCCACTCAGGTACGCTAGTTGCATTGGTGATCATGGTTCCTCAGATACATCTCAGCCTATGAACAATGTCCTCAGTCAATGACACTCTTCCCACAATTGTCAGTAGAGGTCAAGCCCTCCTTTCTTCCGGTATAAGTAGAAATGTCACCTTCTCAACAATACTTTTTTCTTCCTGCTTTATGTAGAATAATAACCTATATATTTCCTTTTGTCAACCCTCCAAACCACTCAGATTACAGGTATATCTCCCTGGGGCTCTAGGGAAGGAGGTAAGCACTATTAGAGAACCATTAAGTACTGTTAAAGCACTATTAATGCTAACAGTAAGTCTCTATTGTAAGTACCCTGTTTGATGTTCTTTTTCCTTTAAATAAGCTGATAGTCACCTAAGTTGTTTGACTCCCCAGCAGTTGTTCTAACCTTCCCTGGTGCCCTGCTTCTTTGAGTGAAGGACTATCAGTCAAGCAGCCAGCTGTACTGTGCTCATGTCAGGACCAACTGCTTTGAAAACTCCACAAACGACTTGAAGTTACATGGCAACCACAGCTGCTTGATGTTGAAGCACAACTCCAGCTCCTGAAGTCATTGTCCTAGCCACAACTGTTTCAAAGAGTGTATGTGGAACTTATTGCCATCACAAACCTCAACGAACTCTAGATGACTTAGCAGTCATTTCTACCCAGATGAAAAGGGGGACACTTTCCCTGGTGGCCCAGCAGAAGGTCTATGACAGGTACAAACATATCCTTCATTTGTATAAAGGACTGCTATGATTGGAGAAGGTGTGGCCCTTCATTTATATGAGGGACTGTGCCATGACTGGTACACACACACACACACACACTTGCTGCTTGCTGCTGTCTACTAGTGCTGCCTACTGCTGCTGGAAGCTGGAGATTATAATAGATGCCAAGTGCTATGACTGCTCTCTAGTAGTTAAAACCCAAAGCAAGAAGCCTCCAACCTGAGTGCCTAGCCATAACTCTTTGGGTTCTAAAGACTGGAGCAACGGGCCTCTAGCTCTTAGGGTTTGGAGTGATAAGCCTCTGGGTCTGCCAGTCCAGCTCCTGGGCCTTGGGCACTCCAAGGCCCAGAATTGCCAGCATGAGAGAACTTCTGCTCCCCTACCTATGATTTCTATTTGGGTAGAGCAAGAGGACCCAAGCTAGGACCCAACATCCTGCTGTTCTTGATTTTTTCTGATAGCTCTACCCCATCTAATTAAAAAAGGAGCACTAATTTTTTAATGGCTTATTGCCTGTGTCCCCAGCCTGCAACTAGAATATGAATTTTATAGAGTCAAATCTCTGTCTGCCTTGGTCTCTGAAGTACTCCCAGAACTTGACAGTTCACCTGCCCCAGAATGGTACCCACATGTCAAATGGGTTAGACAAAAGAGCAAAGTTAGGAAAAGAACATGCAGGTCAGAGTGCATCTCACCAGCAGAACAAGATAAACTCTTTTGCTTATTTTCTTATTTTGCTTACTATCTTTCAGACTTTTTCCAAGCATATTGTAGAAAAAAGTATTTTTACACAATTTTAACTTATAAGTGTTTTGTAGCATTTTAACTGCATTATATACCATCAAGTAGATCTATAATTAAATCTGACATTTATTTGCTATTGTAAACAATACAGACATTGTTCTATAGCTCCCATACATTTATGTTTATTCCTTTAAGAGAAATTTCTAGAAATGGAATCACCATTACTAAGCCAGCAAAAGGTAAAGTCCAATCAATACCTGGTATTTGGGTAAGATTTAAATTATTGAATGTTTCCTCAAGATAATGTAGACTCACCCTTAATCCCTATTGCTATCTGCAGCTATATCATGAGAGTCAATGTACAACAGAATTTCATGTAAATTCAATAACTTCACCACAGATTCAATTTTCTTCACTGTGTCAAGGCAACAAAATGAACCCATCCATTCAGAAATAATTCCTACCTCATTGGTAGGAATAATTAGGACTTTTTGATGTATTTCTAAGGAAGCATGAAATTAGAAGAACTGGGTCTGTATTCCTGCTCTGCTATTTACTAGTCTTATAGCCATAGGAGAGGGTTGTATGACTTCTTTGTATCTCAGTCACACTAGTTTCAAATAATGAGATTTGACTAAATGACCAGAGAACCAAAGATTCTTTTCAGCTATGAGAGACAATGAGTCTACTAGAAATTTTAGTTTTAAAATCACCTCATTCAGTTTTTATAAAGTTAAGCATATATCAACCCAGAAATTCTACTATTAGGCATATACCCAAGAAAAATGAAAGCATATGTCTGCAAAAAATCTTATGAAAGAATATTCATTGCCACCATTATTTATAATGGCCCCAAAATACAACCACCCAAATGCCTATCAACGAGATGTGTTCATGGACTCCTACTCAACAATAAAAATAAATGAACTACTGATGCACACAACTACATGGATAAACAACACAAACATGCGGCGTGTCAACCTAAATAATAACTTGAGAGAGATTCTCCAAGGAATAATCATATCTATTTGGAAATAGCAAAAAGAACATGCATGTCATGGAAAACTGTAAGCATATTCAAGGAGTTTGTGGCAAGAGAAAGCCTTTAAGGCAAAACTGAAGAGGATTGCATAAGATATTTGGAAATAATAATCCTTGACCACAAGGATTAATAACAAGAGATGCCAGACTGAAGTTGAACAAATACTTATTGGGCAGATGTCCTCACAGAAGTACTTTTTTTTGGTTAAGGTTGTGATAGCCTTGTATAGGACCATGATTCTGGCATTTTTATGATAGTTACTATCAGTCAATCATGTGAGAGAACACTTCCTTCAAAACCTCCTTGCTTTATCCGTTTATGTTTTCGCTAGGGTTGGCATAGGTGATTCCATTTCGAGCCTAAAATTTTCACATGAGTGAAACAAGCCAAGCACATATAAATGATCTCATTTATCTCAAGATGTAGAACTGGAAAGATTAATCTACTGGTTCTGGAAATCAGACTGTGGTTGCCTTGGGTTGAAGTAGGGAACCGTCTGGGGTGATATAAATATTTTGTATTTTCTACTGAGTGGTGATTATACACAGGTGTCTATAACTGACAAAACTCATCAAATCAAATACGTGAGTACTGTGTGTTGCAATATTTGTACATTACGTTATATTTTTAAATACATATTTAAAACCCTGCCTGAGCAATGAGTCCAAATGTGGGTTTGAAGATCACGTTGGGGAATTCAGGGCACACTGTCTGCATTTTGAAGCACTTGTTTGAGGTTGCTGAGTGAATGTGAGCAGGGCAGCAGAACTGTGTGGCCAAGTAACAGGCGCCTCAGCCTGAGGTTCTAAATGTGGGGTCAGATCCTAGCCCTTCCTGTGTCCTTTGAGCAAGCTCCCCTTCCTGCCTGTGACCATTTACATTCTCACTGAGAGTGTATGGGTGAGAAATAAGCACCACCTTGATGTTACAAAAGAGGACCAAAGTTCTTCAATGATTTCTGGCCCCCAGGTGAAGCCCTGAAAGGAAACACCATGGGTAGTTCTAGCATGGATGTGTGGGGTAGCTTCACCACAGTTCAGCCTTAACTGCTGGCTCACAGAAGTCACAAAGCTGCCAATGTGCTTTATCTCAATTTTACAAGTGCTAAGTACTGGAATCCAAAGCCAAGAACATCCTTTCAGAGTACGAGAAACACATGTTTCCCAACCTACAGTGGAATCAAATCTTACGACCTTTGGGAAGAAATCTGCACAGCTGCACAATTATCTGGGTAATTCCCACTAAGAAGGAGCTGTGGAGACCAGAGATAGAAACAGAAAACAAATAAATAACAATCTGGGTAATTCAAGGAGCACTGAAAATCCAGTGTGTCTGAATTCTTCCTTCTGGGAAGAGAAAGGCCACCTGAAACTAGTGCTGCAGGGCTTTTGTTGGCTCTCAGTCCATGAACTGAAAGCATACCAGTGCCATCAGAAAACAGGTCCCCTTACCACGTGGAATATGCAAAGACAAAAGGAGGGGGCTGGGACAAATTTCTGAGCATGAGCTTGTCTCCACACATAAGCTAGTTCGAGATTATTCTACCCAGAGGTAACTTTGACACTCATCTCTCAAGCTGTGTCATATGGTTTGTATTTGTTCTACAAGTAAGTTTTTCTAAAAACCAAATCACGCTCAATATCTTAAACTTAAGAAATAACCAGTTTATATTTTTAAAAACCAACTAAAATCCTTCATAACCTCATTACTCAGAGATTCCTGTGGTTGACATGATCACATATGCCTTTCATACCCTGATGCTCATCAACTTACAATGGACTTATGCACCTATAAACCCATCATGAGTTGAAAATATCATAATTTGAAGATGCATTTAAGACCTCTAACCCACCAAGCATGATAGCTTAGTCTAGTCTAGCTAGTACATACTCAGAATACTTACATTGCCTTACAGTTGGGGGAAATTCATCTAATAAAAAGCCTGTTTTGTATAGAATAGTATGGAATATCTCATAATTTATTGAAAACCTGTATCTAAAAATTAGAGGCAATGCAATGTGCTGTGGAGAGTCAGTTGTTGCTCTTCATAATGTAGGGCTGACTGGAAGCTGTGGCTGGCTACCACTGCCCAGCACCTCGAGAGAGAATTATAGGGCACATTAGCCTGGGTAAAGATCCAAGTCAAAACCCAGAGAACAGTTTCTACTGAATGTGCATTGCCTTTTGTACTATCATAAAAATCATAAGTCCAACTATGGTAAGATAGTGTAGGAAAAGTGGTCTATGTAAATGTATAACATAATAAAAATGTTGCCATATTAGTATTCTATTTTAGCTTACTTTTTCTCTATAGAAATTTATCATGAAAATTTCTATTGTTAATAAATGTTCTCCAATAAAATGAGTTTTATTAGGAGCACAACATCCCACAGCAATGCATTACAAGTTATTCATTTAACCACTTATCTATCAAACCATACACATAGGTTAATTGGTAGAAAAAGCTAGATTTTTTTAAAAATCTTGAATAAAAATCCACTTACAATGATACCTCTTACAGCTTACCAACTTAAAGCAGTAGCTTGTGGGTAAAGATGGAGGGTTAGACAGGATTTCCTGATCTTCCTCCCCCTAAAACTTAATGTAACACACATCACTATCAGCAGCAAATGCACTAAAGTCCTTGCAAATCACCAGCACCTAAAATGGCCCCTTCCGGACCAGGAACTAGAGAAAAGGTTAGATCAAAAAGAATTAACCTAGAAGGTAACGCACACACATAGGAAATTAATGTGAGTCAACTCCCTGTATAGCTATCCTTATCTCAACTAGCAAAAACCCTTGTTCCTTCCTATTATTGTTTATACTCTCTCTTCATCAAAATTAGAGATAAGGGCAAAATAGTTTCTGCCGGGTATCGAGGGGGTGGGGGAGAGATGGAGGGGGTGGAGTGGGTGGTAAGGGAGGGGGTGGGGGCAGGGGGGAGAAATGACCCAAGCATTGTATGCACATATGAATAATAAAACAATAAAAAATAAATAAATAAAATGGCCCCTTCCACTCATCTGGCTTTTCCCACAGAGATGGGAAAATAAAATAAAATGCATCCTACTGATCCTTCCAAGGAGGGTGGAGAGGAAACCATAAGCAGTCAGAGCTCAAGCCACCAATAGTTTGTCAGAAAAACAAAAACCAAGGGGAGCTATAGCAAATCACATCCTCAGCAGGAGCAGGGCACCCAAGAAGTAACAATGAGGCCCTGCCCTGAGTATGGCCAGTAGACAGGTCACTCAGAGAGGCTGAAGTTGGAAGGGTAGGCACATGCTGAGGTTCCTGGGGGGAATGCAGAGCTCCATTCTAACTTCACCCATGAAGTTAAAAAATGTACCCCAATACATTGATAGAACTCTGTTTCAGGGTTTCTGATAAAATGGAAGGAAAGAAAGCAAAATCTGGGACTCCCAACTAAGTTTACATTGCACTCCTAGAGTTAGACCCACCTCTCATATCCACCCAACAGCAAACTACAACTATGCCTCTTATTTTAAAGATATGAACCAAGAGCACTAACCATTAAACAAAATATGTCCCATCATACCTTGATCAATAGATTCTTGAAAAGGCAAAAATGAAAAATTCAACAACACATTAAAAAGGTCATAGACCATGATCAATTTGGTTTCATTCCAAGGATACAATGATGGAAAAATAACATAATACAACACATAAACAAATTAAAAGACAAACTCACATGATTTTTTCAATAGATGCAGGAAGGCCTTTGACAAAATTAAACATCCCTTCATGATAAAAGCCCTGGAGAAACTAGTAATAAAAGGAAAATATCTCAAAATAGCAAACACTATACATGACAAACCTATAGCTAACATCGTCCTAAATAGGAAAAGACTGAAACTATTTCTTCTAAGGTCAGATAAGGGTGTTCACTCTCCCCATTATAGTGTTAGACTTCTTAACCAGAGCAATAACGCAAGAGAAAGAAATAAAAGGGATACAAATATGAAAGGAAGAAGTCAAATTATTTCTATTTGCAGATGATATGATCCCATATTTAAAGGACCAAAAAACTCTAAAATCTGATAAACACAACAAATTAGGATACAAAATCAACTTTAAGAAATCAATAGCTTTTCTATAAATCACCAATGAATAGGTTGACATGGAAATCAGGAAAACAATTCTATTCACAACAGCCTCAAAAAATAAATACCTAATAGCAAACCTAACTAAGGAAGTGAAAGATCTCTACAATGAACACTATAAAGCACTACACCAGAAGAAAGACCTCTCATGTTCATGGATCTACATAATTAATATTGTGAAAATGGCTACACTACCAAAAGCAATCTACACATTCAATGCAATCCTTATAAAAATTCCAATTACATTCTTCACAAAAATAGAAAAATCAGTCCTAAAATTCATTTGGAAACACAGAAGACCCCTAAATAACCAAAGCAATCCTGAGTAAAAAGAGCAATGCTGGAGGTATCACAATACCTGACTTCACATTATACTACACTGCAATAGTAACAAAAACAGCATGAGATTGGCACAAGAACAAACAGATGAATCAATGGAATAGAACAGACAATCCAGAAATATATAGTAATAGCCATATAATGTTTGATAAAGGTACCAAAAAACATAGGTTGGAGAAAAGATAGTCTCTTTAACAAATGGTATTGGGAAGACTGGTATCCACATGGATAAGACTGAAGCTAGATCCTTATCTCTCACCTTGTACAAAAATCCAAGTGAATTAAAGGTCATAATGTAAGATCAGAAACTTTGGAACTTTACGGAGAAACCCTTGAAGATTTAGATATAGGTAATACTCTTCTAATTAGTACTGCATTTCTCAGAAAATAAGAACAAAAATTGGAAAATGGGATTGCATCAAATTAAAAGACTTATACACAGCAAAAGAAACAACTACCAGAATCAAAAGAAAACCAACAGAATGATAGAAAATCTTTGCCAGTATTTATCAAATAAAGGATTAATATTCAGAATATATAAAGAGCTCAAAAAATTAAACACACAAAAGAACACCCAGTGAATAAATGGCAAATGAATTGAACAATTCTCAAAAAAGTGCAAATGGTCAATAAATACATGAACAACCTTAGTCATAAAAATGGAAATCAAAAACATCATTACAATTCCATCTCACCCCAGTCATAATGGCAGTCATCAAGAAATGCAAGCAAAGATGTAAGGGGAACACAACCCTTCCACACTGCTAGTGGGAAGTGGGAAGTACCTATGGAATCAGTATGGAGATTTCTTAAAAAACTAAAGATAGTCCTACCATAAGAGCCTGCTGTACTACTCCTGGGATATATCTGAAGGATTGTAAGTCAACCTATAGTTGAGATACCTGCACACCCATGTTTATAGTAGAACTAGACACAATAGCTAAAATATGGCATCAGTGTAGGTGCCCAAAAACTAATGAATGGATAAAGAAAACTATCATTCTGTAAAGAAGAATGATATCATGTCACATGCAGGAAAATGGATGGAACTAGAGATCATCATGTTAAGAAAACTAAGCCATGCTGAGAAAGACAAACATCACATGTTCTTCTCATATTCATTAAAAATGAATGTCAGGAATATAGCAGGGACTGATAGGGGTGTGTATCAGCTGGAGGGAGGAGGGTGAAAAGAGAAGATAAAGAGGGAGTGAATAAGGTCAAAGTACTTTATACCCATGTATGAATATAGAACTATGAAACCTGTTGAAATTGTTTTAAGAACAGAAAAGGGATGGTGAAGAGAAATAGAGGGTCACGAATTTGATCTAGATATATTGTATGTATGGGTGGAAGTATCACAATGAAACCCCTTTGTACAACTAGTATACACTTAGTAAAAAATTCATAAGGTTAAAAAACATGTCTATAAATCCTTGGCCTTTGAAAACTGACAAAATCTCAAAGATGACTGGATGCTTGCATGAGGTTAGGGGTCCTGTTAAAGTGTAGGTGAGTCTCAAAATGGATCAAGGATCTTAATATCAGACCACAAACTCTAAAGTTGATTCAGGAAAGAGTAGGAAATACTGTGGAGTTAGTAGGTATAGGTAAGAACTTTCTCAATGGAACCCCAGCAGCACAGCAACTAAGAGATAGCATAGGTAAATGGGACTTCATAAAACTAAAAAGCTTCTGTTCATCAAAAGAAATGGTCTCTAAACTGAAGAGAACACCACAGAGTGAGAGAAAATATTTGCCAGCTACACATCAGACAAAGGACTGATAACCAGAATATATAGGGAACTTAAAAAACTAAATTCTCCCAAAACTAATGAACCAATAAAGAAATGGGCAAGTGAACTAAACAGAACTTTCTCAAAAGAAGAAATTCAAATGGCCGAAAAAATGCTCACCATCTCTAGCAATAAAGGAAATGCAAATTAAAACCACACTAAGATTCCACCTCACCCCTTAGAATAGCCATCATCAGCAACACCACCAATAGGTGTTGGCAAGGATGAGGGGAAAAAGGAACCCTTTTACAATGTTGGTGGGAATGTAAACTAGTACAACCACTCTGGAAAAAAAATTGGAAGCTACTTAAAAAGCTAAACATTGATCTACCATTTGATCCAGCAATACCACTCTTGGGGATATACCCAAAAGACTGTGACACAGGTTACTCCAGAGGCACCTGCACATCCATGTTTATTGCAGCACTATTCACAATAGCCAAGTTATGGAAACAGCCAAGATGCCCCACTACGGACGAATGGATCAAAAAAATGTGGTATCTATACACAATGGAATTTTATGCAGCCATGAAGAAGAACGAAATGTATCATTCGCTGATAAATAGATGGAATTGGAGAACATCATTCTGAGTGAGGTTAGCCTGGCCCAAAAGACCAAAAATCGTATGTTCTCCCTCATATGTGGACATTATATCAAGGGCAAACACAACAAGGGGATTGGACTTTGAGCACATGATAAAAGCGAGAGCACACAAGGGAGGGGTGAGGATAGGTAAGACACTTAAAAAACTAGCTAGCATTTGTTGCCCTTAATGCAGAGAAACTAAAGCAGATACCTTAAAGCAACTGAGGCCAATAGGAAAAGGGGACCAGGAACTAGAGAAAAGGTTAGATCAAAAAGAATTAACCTAGAAGGTAACACACACGCACAGGAAATCACTGTGAGTCAATGCCCTGTATAGCTATCCTTATCTCAACCAGCAAAAACCCTTGTTCCTTCCTATTATTGCTTATACTCTCTCTACAACAAAATTAGAAATAAGGGCAAAATAGTTTCTGCTGGGTATTGAGGGGGTGGGGGGGAGAGGGAGGGGGCGGAGTGGGTGGTAAGGGAGGGGGTGGGGGCAGGGGGGAGAAATGACCCAAGCCTTTGTATGCACATATGAATAATAAAATTTAAAAAAAAAAATTAGAGATAAGGGCAAAATAGTTTCTGCCAGGTATCGAGGGGGTGGGGGAGAGAGGGAGAGGGCGGAGTAGGTGGTAAGGGAGGGGGTGGGGACAGGGGGGAGAAATGACCCAAGCATTGTATGCACATATGAATAATAAAACAGCAAAAATTTTTTAAAAATTAAAAAAAAATAAAGTGTAGGTGAGTAATAAAATTCAGACACATATAATTTATGAGTTGTTACACATTTATTCATTAAAGTATATTTTTGTTTCCATCATTTTAGTGAGATGACTGATTATATTTTGTAACCAATATTTTCACATGATTTGTGTTGTTTTGACAGTAATAATCTGAACGATGGGTCCTCAACTGGGGTGATTTTACCTTCCAAAGGACATCTGGCAACATCTGGACCTGTCACACACATGTGGGACTGGGGAACAGTTGCAACTAGCATCTGGAGGGTAGAGGCCAGGATACAATAAACTCCTGCAGTGCACAGGACAGCCCACAATACAGACTATCTGGTCCAAATGACTTATATGAATGTCAGAATTGAAAACCCCAATTTAAAAGATCAGAAGTATCATCCCATTGAATTAAAATTTTAGTGACCCAACTTGAATTTAGTTTTATCAAAGTATAAACTAAAGCATTAAAAATTTTTTAATTAAAATGTTTCCTGAAAATATATTTTTCCTAAAAATAATAAATATTAACTATTACAACTAAGAGAAAATTTTAAGTTATAATCAGGAAATATAAATAAGATTTTAAACAAAAATTGTATTCATGTATAAATAGTTTTCTAAAAAAAAAAAAGCTATTCTCAAAGCCTGTCACTCACTGCCTATCTAGGTGGCAATGTAATTCTTTCCTCATAGCACATATGCATGTACAGAGAGAGAAAGAGGCTGAGTCTTGTTTCTAGTGAAAGGAATGCAAACAGAAACATACTTCAGTACCATTTTCCATTCATCTTGGCAGCAGTCTGACATTACCAGGCAATGAAGGAGATTTCAACAGAGGATAAACCCATGTGGACCTCAATAGGGCCATTTAACAGTATTATCAAAATTTTAAAGGCACATGCTTTCAATGACTAATATTCCCATGCAGGTCTGCTCATGTATGTATATTTTGCATGACAATTTAAGAGAAACCTTTGCCTCAAGGATGTGACAGGATTTCAGTACATTGTTAATTCTTAATCATTGTCATCCGTGGAAATCATGGCTTTGTAAAACAAAGCAATTTGCTAGATTTACTCAATCTTTGCTACTGTCCCATATGAAGGTCATTTTTTTTTTCAAATTTGTTTGGTAGAAGCAGCTACCATGAACTGATATCAAAATGTGTAGTATGTGTTCAGTAGATGGTAGGTTACTTTTTTGACACAGAGTGCTTCATATTGTGTATTTGAGGTTTTGTTTGTTTTGTTTTTTGTGGTATGGGGTTTGAATTCAAGGCCTACACCTTGAGCCACTCCACGCTTTTCAAGATAAGGTCTCAAACTATTTCCCCAAGCAGGCTTCAAATGGCAATCCTTGTGAACTCTGCCTCCTGAGTAGCTAGGATTATAGGTAGAAGCCACCAGCACCCAGCCATATTGTTGTGTTTTAAGTTTCTGTAATATGAATGGCTTGCTTACCCCAAGAGACGGTGAACTACATTAACACTGTGTGTTATCTTTCTTTTCATCCTAGCATGGTGTACAACTGAATGAACAATGTATTGCATTCTTCCCTATATTGCAGGATAGAGAAATTCCCTTGACCTACTGGATGAGAACAATCTCAGGTATCTGGGGTCTTCACCAATCAGGGATCCTTAAATAATGGGAGCACAATTCAGAGACTCCACAGCTGTGTACTCTGCTATCACCAGGAGCCTCTAATTCTTGGTGTGATAGATTGTTACAATGATGGTCCCATATGTCAAGCCTGGGATCTGTGTAACTTGCTTCAGCCAGCAAGCATGACACAAGCAGAACCTCTGTAAGCCTGTGTGCTTGGCACTTGGGTACTTGGAATGCTGCCATACCAGCTGAATGCAGCCTCATGAGGCAGTTGATGGAAGACCAGCAGATTCATTCAGTCACCACAGAACTGAAAGAAAAAAGAGTGCAGTTGTGGTTGGCCAAAGATCAGGGTGGCTTCTTATAGGCAATGGCTCATGAACCACTTGACTTTGTTTTTCACAGGTGGGATGACTGTAAGAGTGGACCCATAGTAGCTGGGAGATCTTCTTGTCATCCTTACATTTCTAATGTTTACAAGCAAGTAGGAAAAATATGGGGAAGACCTCTAGCCACTCTCGCTTGGAGGACTATTCCAAATTCTTTTCTCTAGGTCTAGGGCAACTGGATACCACTTTTGATTCATCTCATTTCATGTTCCTACCTCTGGGGTCAGGAAGTGGAGCCCTTCAGAAAAAGAAAAAGGCAGATGGAAGAGAAACTCAGCAGAAAAAGCAAGCAACACTTGCCAGGTCTCTGTGCCCTGTGACTGAACTGTTTCTTTGGAATTCATGAGCTGCCCATGTGCTGAGTAACAGGATGACACATTTCTCCTAAACTAGCTTATCAGGTACCTACGTGATCAGCCATTCCTCTCCACTTGGAAACGCGCACATCATCACTTGCCCTTCAGTACCTTTAATCCATCTATCATTTCCCTTTATTCCTATAGTCCTCATGGTCATGATTCATGGATGTCCACAGGAAACTCTCCCTCCCTGAATATTACTTTTACTTGGTCCTGTACAGATGCCCCACTGAGCTGGGTCAGAGAGACAAAGAACTTCAAACATGCTCCCTAGCTTTCATCTTAGAAACTTCCCTCCCATTCCTTTCTCATTTCCTCATACTTCTGCTCATTGCACTCACACGTGTGAATACATAAACACACAGGCATGCACACATTGCCACAAAGGTGCCCACACAGAACTGAGTGTGGATGTGGGCATTGTAGGGGAAAAAGCATCAATGGCTCACAGCTGGCTAGTTTCCTATGATGACTGTTTTGCTCTTTTGAAATTTTCATGCCCACCTGCTAATTGATCAGGTAGATATTCCTAATAAATGTTCTATCTTACATAGTCACATTTATTGCTTCTGAAAAGCTGATGTGGATTAGCTCCTGAAGTCCAAAATGGCCCTAAGAGGCAAGTATAAATAATTCCATTTTTGTGGGGGAAGAAAACAAGTTTCAGGAAGCTGTGGTTAGCATCACCAAGTGGCCAAGCTCCCAGCTTGTCTTCTGGATGCCTAGAATTCAACAGTCCAAATCTGAGCCTGACATAGTTCCCTTACCCTGATTTTCCCAGTGTTTTCATTCTGATTTACCCAGTTGTATCAATCAAAAACTGGATTGAAGTGCTCTCCTTTTCTCTCAGTGCCCACCTTAATCCAGTAGTCAGTGTCACAGAGCCCCTTAACATGTATCACACACCTGTCCACATCTCTTCATCCTGTCATCTCCTCCCTACAGTAATCCAAGATGGCATCATGGTACTGTAGTTGCTTCCTCCCTGCCCTCGCACACCTCGTGCCCTGACCCATTGTTTTACAAATAGCATCCAAATAGCTGTCTTTCATACAAGGCAGCAACTTGGTTAAGCACCCCCTCTCAAGTTCTCACCACTTTCCCTCTGCTCACTGAAAGCTCTGGTCCTCACTGTGGTCCCGAAGTCCCTCTGAGGTCTGGCCCCAGATCCACTACTGGCTTGGCCACTCCATTCACACTACTGTTTCAGATTTGTTGGCCTGCTGGTCCCCCAGGGTTTACCTGTGTCCTGGTCCTCTGGCTCAAACACTTTTCTCTCTCTATGACTCACTGTGTGAATTATTCGGTTCTCAGTGAAATGTCCCATCTTCCAGAGGCCTCTGGGACCCTCTCACCCCAGTGAGGATATATGCCTCTATGGTACACTTCCATGATTGCCAGGTGCACTTCCTGTGTACTGATGTAAGGGCCAGCCTGCCTTGATCTCCACTGCTCCACACACATGTGGTGAATAATGAGTTCAAAGTCAAAGGGTCAGATGCTTTCTGCTACACCACAGCTGCATCCTAAAGGCATCAATTGCACAGGTCAGAGTGCTAGGAGACAGCCCCTAGGGAGGCAGGACTTGCAGGACCAGCATGCCAGCCTGCAGGATCAGAAGAGCAAGACCTAGGTCCCTTTTCAGACCCTTTGAATTTTTTCAACCTGGGGCAGAAGGGAAGTGTGTATGATCACTGGGGTAGGAAGGTGCACTGTGGAGCCACCTCATTGTGAAAGGGTGGTTTCTGTTTGGAGGTCAACCATAGCTTCAGCAGGGGAGAGGATTATATGGCAACCTCCTAGTGACCCTGATGTGCATAGCAGGGGGGCTGCTGTTTTCACTTTAGGAGCATGTTTGGAAATCATTAAGGCAGTTCATGTGACATTGACCAAGAATTTAACAAGGACCAGGCACTGCTTTCACTTTCTGAATTTGGCGTGGGCACTCCCTCTTTTCAGGAATAGTCTGTAATTGGTTGGCGGGGGGAGGGGGTGCCACTGGGTGGTCCACATGTCACTCCCACTCCCAGATTCCTGCTTCATCACACCTCCCACAGTTTGGAACATTGACCCAAGGCACCACCCCAAGCTGGACAAATGAGCTGTCTCCCTTGATGACTTCTGATGAACAAATAGCACATTGTCTTTACCCTCCCCAAATAGCTCAAGCTTCCTGACAAAGAGTCCTTTCCTCTTATCCATCTGACTTCTCCATTTTCAGTAAAGCATTGCTGGAACAGTTGCCAGGAAACCCTGCCTTGAGTGTAGCAGCCTTCCAACACTCAGAGACAGCTGATCACATTTCCTCACCTTCCTACGTCCTTCTGCAAATTTTCTTTAAGAATGGCGATCATACCATTTGCCCTGTGCTGGCATGAGTTTGTTCTGATCTTCTCCAGGAGACAACTGGGCTGGAAGCATTCTGCAGACATTTATCAAAGGCTAACCTTGCCATCCCTTGAAGAAACCTGTCCTTTTGTGGCACATATTCATATCTCTGTTCCTAGAGAACCATTATAGTCTCAGAAGGTTATAAGGCAACATTGTTTACTCCTTCATGTTAGTTTTGTAAATTTATGTCAAGTTGAATTTTTTTAGATAGAATTTAATATTTCATGGTAGAAAAAATCTAATGCTACAGTATCATGTATAGATTTTCATGCAATCAGCATGACTCCCCTTATTTATGGAAGTTGTATGGAAAAAAAGGAAGAGTGGGAAACAGAAAAATGAGCTTAGTGAATTCTGAGACATTGGATGCAACATACATACTTCTACTCTTCTATTTCCTGATCAGTAAAATCTAGCATAATACCACTTATAGCAAAGGTTTACCAGCAAACTAAATGAAATGATGCAAAGGAAAGCACAGAATATGGGGGGGGGCACTGTATTACTCCATTTTTGTTACTGTAACAAAATACCTGAGACCGCATAAGTGTATAAAGAAAGGTTTTAATTACCTCTAAATTCTGGAGGTTCGAAGGCATGGCACTGGCATTTGATTGTCTCTGGTGAAGACCTCATGTTGGGTATCATCACAACGACATGAGTGCTTATGGGAGGAAGAGATCATATCTTAAAACAATTCAGGGGTCAGGCTCAATCTTATGACAACTCACTCTCATGAAAACAATGCAGAATTCCTCAAGAACTACCTTAACCACTTCTGAGGGTGACACCTCCAATAACCTAAGGACCTCTCACCAACTGAACCCTCTCTTAAAGGTCTACCAGCATCCAACATCACCACGTTGAGGACAAAACCTTCAACACATGAACTCCTGAAGGACAAACCACATTCAAAATCATCCAGCCCAAAGCAGGTCAGAGCAAGCACCACATATACAATCCATCCATCATCAAAGAATGGTCATTGCTTTTCATGTAAGTATACATGTGACTTGTATATTCTTTCTGATATTGATAAAATATATTCCTTGTCTCCATAGATGATCTGAAAGCAGAAGCATTCTAGACCTTTAGGGGACACTTCTAACAGGAAGTGACATCTTTCAGAGCTCTGCCTACTCTTTCCAGCTTTCCTTTGTTGCTGGGTGTCACATTGGCTATTGTTAAGTACAGCCTTTTGACTCAATCCTGGAAGCTCCATGATAGCACCAGCAGAAGACATAGGCACTTTTTCAGTAGCCTGGCCATTTCCCCTTCCTTAGGAAATTCCTGGGGAGAATCAGGAATTGTCTACCCTTCCCACTTGCTTTTATTAGGTTTTGCTTGTTTTCCTTCTCACCTCCAATTTGTGTTGAGTTAACACAAATTTTTTCTTACTCCTTCCCCAGATTCAAAATGAGGTTCTCCCAACATCTGCCTGCTTATTAAGACTTCTCCTCCTCCATGGACTGGGGCCTTTGAAATTAAATACCATGGATTCAGGTTTTCTCTTTGGACTTTATTCCTGGAAGGAAATTTCATTCTTTAAAGTTCTTACCTTTGCTTCATTTTTGCTACCTCTACCACAACCATGCCAAGTAACATCTACCACATGCAGTCACAACCTTCCAAGGTGCTGGCTTATTGTAGAACAGATAGAGTCTGAACATCTGGAAGTGAACTGACTGGACACACACATCTGTACGCAGTACAGGTGGCTTCTTCTCACCCCTACCTCCCAGCAAAGATTGTTGATATGGTTGCTTGCTCTGCTCTGTCCAACTGCTTCCTCTCCAATCTTCCCTCATCCTTGACACCTAAGTGGAACTTGCACGTGCTCTCTCCATCCCTAGATGACTGACTAAGGGCCCTGATCTACAAGAGAGGAATCCTGTGGCCCTTTCCCCTCCAGGCTAAACCTTGCTTTGGCTGTATGTGATTCTATTGTCAGTGGTCCTCTATGGTTTATGAGCAAGATGGCCATGACCTCTGACATCTCTGTTTCTGAACCTACTTTCCTCAGTCCACACACTCCCAGCTATCAACTATGTTCCAAGAAATGTCAGGTTTGCAGGACTTGGCTTTGAACTGCTATGCAATGCATTTTTCTCAAGTTTTTGTTTTTCCTTAAATGGTCCTGATTCTCTTGCCTCCCCAGTGAGATGTGGTAGATTGAATTATTGTTCTCAATTCTTCATTCCCTCCCTATTATAGATTAATCTATCCTCACCCTTTATCTTGTAACTTTGCAGTATCTATACTGATGTCAGTGTTGGCAGTGTGGCTGACTTTGATGAACAGAATGTGGGTGCTGTGCCAGTTTTAAGCCTTACTTTAAGAGGCACAGTGTAGTGTGTTTTTGCTAACTATTCTAGCACTCCTATAGGCTGCCTTGAGGACACTTCAGGGCACTACTGTCCCTTCAGCCTGGACCCCATAATGAGGATATATGCTGGTCTGAACTCAACAGAAGCCTGAGATCCAGCCTGACCCAGTCAATTCCAGCCTTAATTAACTAAACTTCAAACCTAGGAACATGAAAATAAATGTCTTATTAGAAACCACTGAGGTTATGAGGTTGTTTGTGATATAGAAAAGATGGCCAATAAGTGAGACCCCCCTCTGACAGAGTGCCACATGGTAGGCTATGGTGATTTATTTTCAATGGAATAATGACAGCTTATGCCTAACCATTACCTGACTTGTTAGAAAGATTGACTACTTTTGTGATTTCCAATTATGAATTACTCTTTATTTCCATGAGCTAAATCCATCTATTTTATAAGAGTCCAAAGGGGCAAGGGGTTAAGCATCTTTTCATTGTTTCCCTTTTCCCTTTAATCTTCATTCTTTTGTATTTTGGTACAGTAGATTGAGAAGTGCCTGTAGGAGTCCCTCCTCTAAAGAGCACTACATGTACTTTGTAGATAGCACAGCCTCTCTGATTACCTGTAGCATGTGGGATCTAGTCCAAGGGTCTAGATGATGTTGAGCATCTTCTCATGTGCTTGTAGCCATTTGTGTATCTGTGGGGAAATGTCCACTCAAGTCCTTTTCTCATTTTTAAATGCAGTTGTTTGTTTTTTTTTTTTTTGAGTTGTAGAAGTTCTTTATGTTCTGGGTATTAATACCTTATCAAACACATGATTTGCAAATATTTTCTGATTCAGTGTGTTGGTTTTTCAGGATGTTGTACCCTTTAAATAAACAGAAAATTTTAATTTGATTGATCCAACTTACTTACTTTTTCTTTTGTTGCCTATGCTTTGGGGAATATATCAAAGAAATCATTGCCAAGTCCACTCTTATGTAGCCTTTCCCCCAAATTTCCTTCTAAGAGTTTCATAGTTTTGGCTCTTATGTTTAAGTTTTTGGTCCATTTTTAATTAACATTTTTTATCCAGTATAAGTAAGGGTCCAGACTTGTTCATCACATGTGCATATCCAGTCTTCCCAATACCATTTGTTGAAAACAGAGAGTCTTTACAAAATACTGATTTCTTAGGCCTGCCTTCAGTGTGTGGTTGATATCCAGGACTGACATCCACAGTTAATATCCATAGGCTTCATCTCTGGTGTCACAGATACTTGTCTTATTCCAAACACCTGAAATTCTCTGCCAGATGGCTTCCCCTCCCTTGGGAGTAGGCTTGGGTCACATTCAGGGGAAATCAGTGATGCCAAGGAGTTAATGCCCCAGAGATATTATTCAGCCAATGATGGACAGAAAATAGTGGAAAATTCCTCAGCCTCCTGCCCTTCTAAGGTAGGTGTTCCACCACCTCCCAGAATTCTCCAGCAGGGTGGAGCCCCAGTTACCAGAGTACTAACTTAGTAACCTGCTTGATGACATGCTCTGTATTGGGTTTTCTCCTTCCCTGGCCTATTTCTCCACTCCCTTGGTGGTGTCTCCTGGAATCACCTTTCAATGAGACAATTGCACTTGGATCCTTATCATTGCAAGACTTGCTTCAGGGGAACCCAACCAGTGATACGCACTGAACCAGAATCTCTGGCAGAAGGCACAGAATTACACATAGTGCCCCTCACATGGTAGACGGTACAGAACCTGGATATATAAAGATTCAAGCTCTGGAGATGGGAAGAAAGGGGAGAGGGGGAGAGGGAAAGAGGAAGAGAGACAGAGACAGAGAAAGGGGGGAAGAAAAAAGGAAAAAGAGAGAAAGAAGAAAGAAAGAAAGAAAGAAAGAAAGAAAGAAAGAAAGAAAGAAAGAAAGAAAGAAAGAAAGAAAGAAAGAAATAATAAAAGAGAAAAAAGGGAAGAAAGGAAGGAAGGATGGAAGGATGGAAGGAAGAAAGGAAGGAAGGAAGGAAGGAAGGAATAAAACTCAAACCCCAGTAGCGACATGTTATTATGGTTTTAAGAAAAGCACATAATTTTTTGAGTCCGGGCTCACAGCAAAGTTTCCACAAGTGGTAGACATTGTTATCATGAATTCTCATCACACTACACACTACTCTTTGATTAATGAAATGTGAGATTAACAGGTTACCATAGAGTTCACCAAGAAGTCCATACCTACAATAAGGAGAGGATTACCTGTTTTGCACAATAGAGTCCATTTTTTTGTAAAAATGAATCTTAATACAAGTAAAAACCATACCTTAAGTTCAATAAGAAATATAAATAAGGCAGTGTTTGTCCCCTAAAAGACAAAAAGAAGAAATGGCTAATGAGAAAAGATGATGCCTATTCTTCAAGTCACCTTTTTCTTATACCACCACCATCCCCATCTTCCCATGCAGCAACTCTTCCCTAACTCAGAGATGAGGAAATGTCTCCATTCCTTAATTCTTTCATATTCTTCTCAGAGTAGATGCTTCTCCTGAGTACCTTCTCTTCTGAAGATGCTCAAATTATTGCAGATCCTCTCTCTTGCAAATGCTGCCTTTCCCCTCGGTAGCCTTGGGGCTATGGCAAAACTGCTGTTCATCCATGTCTCTGGAAGCCTCCTCCCAGAGACCTCCTCCACCAAAACCTTTCACATTCCACCCTCCCATGTAGTCCAGTCCATGGATGAATGTGTTTCTATGCTTTGTATCTGGTCCTGTGCACATTCTTTTTTTAAAAAATGCTTGGTACCTGTAAATTTTGCAATAGATAAAGCCAGCAACCATCTAACCAAAGTACATACTCAAATGATGAAAACACATAATGGCTCCTTCTCTTCCTTTGCCTGTCTATATAAGTAACCTTTGGTGCCCAAACCAAGCTTAACTTGGCTTAGAACCTCTGTCCTCATTCTTGAATTTTTTTTTTTTTTGGTGTGTATTCCTTGGTTTTAAGTAATGAGTGAGAAAACAAGATATTATCATCAACTCTTATTAAATTAGTCCTGGTATTATTCTTACATTTGAAAATACAGTATAGTTTATCAAGCAAAGAAAAATAGGGAGCAAAGTATCTGACTGCCAATAGCAAAGTCTGCTGGAACTAAGTCAGGCTGGTCACCCAGCACTGCTGGGCTCTGTCCCAAGCTGGACAGTTGCCTGATGGAATCTAAGAACCTAAGAGAAACCCTCCTCTCTCTTCTCTTCCTTTTCTCCTTGTGGTACATTGGTCTCCCAGACTCAGGGCCTAGAATGTGAACACAGGAAACTTACTTGGAGGTGACTGGGAGAGCACTGGTAGGGGAGAGGGATACGGGACAGGGAATGGAGAGCAGACAACAAAGGATGTGAGCAACCGAGCTCAGTCCCTATGGGGCATCTGGGAGGTGGTATGGCACACAAGCGTTAGGGTTGTCCACCCAACAAGTCAGGAAGCTGGGCTGTGTGCCCACTGACTTCCATTTATCCTTAAGGACAAATCAATCAATTTAATCTTCGAATGCCCTGCACAAGGATCATGCAAGTTCCTAGGCCCAAAAAAAAAAAAACCCCAACAGGGCATTTCACTATGTGCAGTAAGAATGCCTGGAGTGTTCACAGGGGCAGTAAGTGTCAGGGGACATTAGGGTCTTACAGCATGGGCTAATGGAGACGTTAGACATTCCTGCTAGGTCTTCCCTTGAAGTCTTTCTTCTTTTCATTTTATTGTATGGATATACATACTCATGTGTACACATACATAAACATGTCTATCTGTGTCTGACTGTATGGATGTGTATGCATGCCTACATGTACATCTGTCTGTGTGCATGTATGTATGTATTTACATTTCCACTATCCTAGTAATTATGCAAAACCCAACCTAACACAATTTTTGGACAATGGCAAAAAACCGAGGAGCGTGTTTATGACTCCCTACACCAAGAGGTGGCAATGGTTTTCTGTAAAGGGTGGGATAGTAAATATTTTAGATTTTACAAGCTATACAGTTCCTATTGTAACCTCTCACCACTGCCTTTGTAGCCAGAAAACAGCCACAGATAATGCACAGACACATGAACTTAGCTACATTTGGCCCATGGACTTACCAACTGCGGTCTAGATCGTAAGCCATGAATCCTCCCTGTCCTTAATTTTCTCCCCATCAGAGCCTAGAAGAAGCTATTGTCAGTATCCGAAAAACCTCAACTCCAGTTCCTGAAAAGAAACTCCATCTGGGCCCTACCAGCATCCCAAAATGGCTCAGTCTTCCCAAATGCAAACTTGTATTTCTAGTACTTTTTGTAAACTTAATTTGAAATGTTATTTCAAATGCAATCAGTTTTTTTCCCTTAACCAAAAGAATCATCATTTTTTCTCCTTTCTTTCATTTGGTTGTTTATCTACAAATGTCACAATTCTTTACCCTTGATCTCCTTTCTTTTGTCCAGCCCTTCTTTTCTTCAAACAAATAAAAACAAACAAACCATTCAACTGGTAAGGAAAAAAGAATGGACTAAATCCATAGGACTAGTTACCCAGCATCACTGGCTTTGCCCTAAGCCAGATAGCTACCCGACAGAATTGAGGAGCATAAGAAGAAAACCACCATTCCTCTCTTCCTCACCCCTTTTCTTCCTTCCCTATGCTCCTTGCAGGGAAAGAAAAGGTGTCATTGACTGACTAAGAGATGCCATTTGGAGGCAAACTTTCCTCCTTAGATTTCTCTCTGCTCTGAGGCCTGGGAGCCTGACTTTGTTTTCAAATTTTGATTCTTAAGACAACTTTGGAGCCAAAGGACAAGCTTCTACTGTGGGTGTAGCAGCACAGAAGAACAGCAGTGGTATTTTTCACCAGCCGGAGGACAGTAGAGTTGCATCCAACCATTAATATGAAGTTATAAATTACAAAGTTTTAGGCATTCACATCTGTTCTCTTCAAAACACAACTCATACTGGATTTGAAATTAGATTTATTCTAAACAATATGTGGGGAACAAGACATGACATATTGCTGTGTATACCCCTAGCTCTGGATAGTTATAGCAGCTGAGGGCAGAAACTCCAACTTCAAGACAGCTCAGTAAATTGTGAGATTACTTTCAGAAGAGAGAGTCCCATTTATTCACCTCAGGACAATGACTAACAGGAGTTCTGTCCCAGGGGAGCTCAGATCCTGAAGCAAGATGGCAGTCATTGAAATGAGAAGCAGAGTTGACAATAACAGCAAAATGTCACTGCACCACTTGTGCCGGCACGAACAGTATTTGCTTTTCTGCCCTCTATTTTCTCCCCCTCTCTCCCCACCATCCTTGGGTCTTCGTCTGCTTCAGAAATCCATCTGCACGGCTTCTGAACTCTCTGTGCTCCCAGCTCCTGCTGCCCTCCTTTGTTCTGTCAGAAATGGGTTCGTCACTCACCAATTAAAAGTTTGCTCCTGGTCTCTCTCCTTGGAAGTTTATAGGTGATGGTTTGAGACTGCGCACTGGGTCCCTTGTTGGAAGAAATTCTTTATCTGAGCAAAGCAGGCAGATCTGCCTGTCTTGGAAGCAGTCTCTCTCATTACTCAACACCCCCATGACCTACACGCAGCTTATCTGGACCTGGAGAGCATCTGAATTCACAGATGACCTGCAATAAATCAGCTCTTAAACTTAGCAACTTCAGACAGCCATTTTATTTGCTTATAATTTTGGAGTCAGGGATTCTGGAAGAGATGGACTGTGCATTTCTTACTTGGACTCTCTTTAGTGGCTATCATCAGATGTCTGCTGGGGCTTCAGTCCTCTAATGGCTCTTTGGTTGGACATCCAAAGTGATGTTCCTGGGCTGATAGGTAATGCAGTTGTTGGCTGGGAGGTCAGCTATGGCTGCTGATCAGAGCATCCACAAACCCATAGGTACATGTCCATGCAGACTGGCTCCACAGGAGCATCTTCAGTGGTGTGTCCAGACAGTGAGTGTTCTAAGAGACTAAGACCAAACCTGCAAGTTGTTTTCCTAGGACATAGAAGCTGTTCAGTATCCCACGTACCACAAATAACTCAATAAGTCCACCAGATTCAAAGGGAAAGTACCCAGACTTCACCTCTAAATGGAAGGAGAATGTTAAACAATTGCCTCCTCTTTAATCCACTGCAAGGCCAGAGCCTTACTCCGGCTCACTGAGCCATCTGCAGAAGTCAATCACAACTATCTGTGCCAGGTACTGAGGGAGGTTCCTCCAAGAGAGTGGAGGGAAGGTGTCTCTGCCCTCGGGAGGAAATGGCTTGGTGTGCTGATATGAGGAGGATTGGGTCATAAAGGAGTAAGTTCAGGATATAATTCTTTTCTGTGTGTATAACCCAAACACATGACTTAACTTCTCTGACCTCCAGTTTCTTCATTTGTAAAAATGGGGATAAAGTTATTCTTCAGTCTATTGTAAAAGTGAAATGGATTACATGAGAAATGTATGGAGTAAGCTTCCTGCATACAGGAAGCACATAGTCCTAAGGCATTAAATGTGACACTGACAAGATAAGTACTGAGCAGGGCCATAGGGGATGAACCATTCAGCTTGCAAAAATCAGAAATTCCCTTCTGATTTAGACATTAGAAGGAGAGCATCCCTTCTGTTCTGTCCTTTCTGTCTCTCCCTCCCTTAGTTTTGCATTTTTTCACTCACTTGAATGTGCCTTCAATTCCAAGCTGTCCAATATAGGATTCCACCTGATCCCCTTGGGAAGTTCCACATCACCCCAGACTCTTTTCCTGATGTGTCCACAGTGAGCTCCCCAGCTTCTTGGCTTGGGATAAACTCTGGCTCTTGGAGGTAGAAAAGTCAGCTTTTCTCATCTCTGTGTAGTCTGCCACCATAGAGAACACATTCTCTGATTTGTTGCCTGAGAAGGCTGCCATTTTCTTCAACACTTGTACTTCTTTTTCCCCTGGTGCAACAATTCTCTCTGCTTCTTTTGAATAGTAACCGTGCCATCATCATGTTAAAAATTTGGGCCCTGGATTACCTGCATCTATTGCTCAACCACCCAACACAGGTGCTCCCATGTCCAGTGGATATTTTCTCACTTCTCTGGTTGACAACATAGGACTCCATCTACTTCACTTCACCATAATTTGAAGCAAGATCTCCCCATACTTCCAGTGAGCCTCTTCCTACCACATTACGTCACATCCATTCCCGCAGAAAGCCTCACTCTCAGTCTCACCTTGGCTCAAGAAAAGTGAATGGTCTGGGGCCAAAACAAACATGTGGTACACAGGCAGCCTGGGGTCAGACCTCTTTTCAGGACATTGTTAAATCTACCCTCAAGCCTGGAGGCTCAGGGGAGCCAGAGCCCCAAAAAAGTTAGAGGGAAACTGTGTCGACTCTGCCAGCACATAATAACCACTTGTGTTTGTATACCCCGAGGCACACACAAGATCCATTTTCCTTTTTAAAAATGATCTGAAACTTACAACATTATTGAGGCACTTCTTTGGTTTTGCTTACTTTGCCTCATGTGGTCCTGAGGGTAAAACATCTGTCAACAACTTTCCTGCAGCCTAAATCATGTTAAATCCTCCCAAGAGATTAGCTGTTCTTTCTTTCTTTCTCTTTCTTTCTTTTTCTTTCTTTCTTTCTTTCCTTCTTTCTTTCTTTCTTTTTTCCTTCCTTCCTTTCTTTCTTATCCTTACTTCCTGTCCTATCCTTCCTTCCTTCCTTCTTTTCTCCTCCTTCTCCTCCATTTTCTTTGCTTTTACCTTTTAATTCATCATTGTCCTCCTCATTGAACTGAGCTTCTTCGCTATTCTCCTCACAAACTTTGGAAACCATGAACTTTTTGCTGCCATAGTTCCCCTCTCTGACCACACAGTAGGAACTGAGGCCAGGAGTCCACCTAAACCAAGGGACGCCCTCTCAAGCCACTGGTAAGTGGTCAATGGAAATCTACATGGTGATCCCACTGAGGGGCTCCCTCTTGTGTGTGAAGAGAGCACTCCATGAGGGAGTTAAGGAAGCCCCCATGGCCCAGCATCCCCCAGAGATGTGCATAATTATGTTATTTCAAAGAGGAAGACACTCAAGCTTGGAGAAAGAAGCCAAGTGCTGGTCAGCAACCACACTCAGATCTACACTGGTGTCCCACACAAGATCTAAGTAATTGTGTCAGCCTCCCTTCCTTTTCTCACCAGTCCCATGGTGGGGGACAGGCAGGGTGGCCTTGACTTCTCTGCTGCCACCTGCCAAGCTTTCATCTTGGTCTGACTTTCATGAGGTCCCCAATCCAGCCCACAGCAGAGCTCTGAGCAACTCAGTCTCTACAATGCAGAGAGCTTTGCTCTGACTCCTTGAAAGCACTGGGGTGTCCCCTGTCCTGTGGAAAGTGTAGAACCTCTGTGAGGGTCACAGGGTAGCTGAGTCCTGCAGGTACAGCCCTGCCCCAGCCTTGCTGCCTCTCACTGGCACATAGGTGACCTGGGGCTGCACGTATTGGGTCCCAAAATGGTGCATTAGGACTGGAAGGGAGCTGAACATTGTGTATCCCCCACACTCCATGTGACCTTTGAGAGAAAAGCCAACAGGAAGCATTGTGATACAGAATGACACCAGATGAAGACATGGGCCTCCAGGTCCGTAAACTGAGGGCAGAGGAATAATGACCTTGAGATTAGAGAAGTCATACTGGACTTGGCAAAAAGGCAAGCCCCCATGTGATGCCTCATTTGGGGATTCTCTCTTCCAAGTCATTGTATAGAGATGATGAGGTATGGGGTACGACCAGCCAGCTCAAGTAGAGACAGCATCCTCAGACAACCCCAAGAAACACAGAGCTCCTCTTTCAGTTGTACTGTTATTTCAGGGAGCCAAGTGAGGCTCTTGGGGGACTTTAACTGTTAAATGGTTGTCTAAGGGGCCACATAGTCAGAACCCACCTTCCTGGCTCTACCCTAGTAAGCACAAAGGTGGTGTGAGCTGCCTTGACCTTCCTTCTCTGAGACAATTGTGTTGAGCTGAGTTTCTCCCCGAGTTTGCCTCAGCACAGCCCTTAAAATAGCAGCCAGTTAGTTTGCTAGCCTGGAATTTCCTGGACCCACCCGGTTCTGGACATTTGGGCTCAGGACCTCTCCAGCTGCCTGTCAAGGCACTGCCTGACTGATGGCTGTTTTCCTGAGTTGCTCCCACCCCACCCTTTGAGTCCATGAGGGTAAGGTCCAGGGGTTTTTGCTGCTGTGGGTATCCAAGAGTGGGCTTGACCACTTCCCTGCCTGACTCTAGGTCATGACAGAGAAGAAAGGGCCTTGGGTGACCCCTGGCAGGCCGACTGGGAGTGGTCAGAGCTGGAGCCTGGGCATGACTGTGTCAGAACTCACAGGTCCAGCCGCATTCTCTCTGTGTGCGGAATTCTTTTCTTCTTAAATTGCACTTTATTACTTGTAGGATATGATTCAGAAATTCTTCCAAAGTTGTATTTTGCCGGGGTTGTCACTGGCATTTGAATAAAGGCATGGAGACAGCTCCTGGCATTTTCCAAGAATGAAGCTGGCCCAGATGGCTTCTGATGGGGGTGGGGTAGATCCTGTCTTGCTAGGCTAAGACAGTCATTTTTTCCAGGGTTTCATCTTGTATGCCCTTGAGTATACAGTGTCAGCTACAAAAAAACAACCACCACAACAAGAAACATACAGTAGACAGAAGCAAAATAGACAGCAATATCAATCTGATTATTGATTCCTTAAGGTACAGAGGGCCACAAAGTACTCCAGAGGTACCATACCACCTCTCTATGTTCTCCATTTAAATTGTCAGACAGGTAGACACAAAACAGACAGCAATACCAATCTGATTGCTGATTCCTTAAGGTATACGGGGCCACAAAGTACCATGCACTTCTCCACATCCTCCCATGAGACTGTGCAGAGAGTTAGGTGAGGGCTCTTGGACACTGATGCTGTTTTAACATTAGGCAAAGGTAAGATGGCCCCACTTTGAAATATTGTTGCTCCCAGGCCCAGGAAATCATATCTCTATCCCATGACATCTTGTCTCCTGGATATTCACTCCATAGATATTCTGAGTGTGTCATGCACACCCAGACTGGAAATGGGTGTACGTGAAGCAAAGACTTCCCCAGACCCTCAGATAGGCCACTGTCTTCCCACTCCTTCCAGGCCACACTGACCCTTCTCCCCAGGCACAGGGTGGCCTGCAGGCCTGAGCCCCACTCTGTCTTCTAGTTGCCTTTATTCATGCCTTTTCCCTGGGTGCTGCTTTCATATCTCATAATGTAAATTCTGCATTCCCTGGTTTTCTGTATGTAGAGGCTGAAAGTGGCCGTCAATTGTAGAAATAGGTTGGGGTCCCTCCCAATTTGTCTTACATGGATAATGTACTGCCTTTCTTTACAGTATGAGGAGTCTGGTTGGCTGTTCCCATCTCTCATGAGTTTCCATGCAATGTCCTGCCATGGGAGCAAAGAATAGTAGAGGAGGGACCCAGCTCCCAGATATGATGAGGGGACCCCAGCTTGTGATCAGCCCCTTTCTAGCTCTGTGACCTCAGGAAAATCACTTACCCTCACTAACCTTGAGTTTCCTCATTTGCAAAACAGTTGTCAGGGGTTTGACTAAAATAATAAACCTAGGAGCACTTTGGAAACTCAAGCGTGCTATGTAAATGGGAGTTTTTATTATGCATGTTCAAGTTTTTATGAACTGCTAAAGGAAAATTTGGCTGAACACCCCTTCCTCGTTCTCAGCCAACTCAAGGGGCTGGGACAACTTGCTGTCTTATGAGAACTCACTCTCATCCTTCAACCAGGCTTGAATATTTTTAACACTCAGATTTCGTTTTGTTGAGTACTTAAATCAGCAGACCAAATTGAGCTTGGAAATCAAGAAGTTCCTGCACACTTCTGAAATCACACATTGCAGCCATACAAAGAACAGTGGGATCCTGCTTCTTCCAAGGCCCATGGTGAAGACTGTGTTTCCACATTGGAATTTGGAATTTGAAAAACTTAAAGGTTTGTGTACCATAACCCAGTCACCTGGGTCAGGTATCCAGGCCCTTACAAATCGTGAATTTGGTTGTATCAGTTAAAGCCATTCAGTAACCAATGAGAACTAAATCAGGAAAGAATTTACCCAGAGATCTTTGCAAGAGCAATGCCATTGTGTCCTTCAGCAGAAAGTTGACTTTCAAAATAACATTAAGTCATCAAAGCTATTCCTCCTACACAGGTGTCAACTAGCCTGTCAACAGTGAACCCTTACCATTGGCCATGTTGGAGACAAGATTGCCTTGTCCATGAATTCTGACAGAGGGTCAGAGAGACGGAGGGGAGGTAGGAGCAGCCATCTCCCTCCACTGGAGCTCTATTCCCTGCTAGAGCCAACCTGGCTCTGATGCCTGGGTTGGTCCCAGCTCCCTGAACTCAATCATCCTAAGCCCATAAATTCCTGAAATTTGTGGGTAGGTAAGATTTCTCTCTCTTGTAGGGCTTCCTATAATTCTTTGCACTCCAAGACTGGGCCAATTTTGTTTGGTGGCTTTAAGAAAACTTGGAAAAAACATTTGTTCTGCACAAGTTTAAATCTGAAAAATTAAACTGTGAGAAATTTTAGAGAATGAGGGCTCTGCTAGGGCCTTAACCACAAATGAGCTAAACTGTAAGTTCTGGCTGTAGATGCCACCTGAGAGCCTGGCTTATCCCTCAGGACCACCAGGAAAGAGAAAACGAGGGCAGAGAGCAAACAAGCCAATCCCAGGCCACTGTTTCCCTTTAGGATTCTCAGTTCTCTAGTTTTACCTTCAATATATTCATGGCTGCCTTGTCTCAGGCATTCTGGAAGATATGCACATGCACAGAGTTGAATACATAGCAGCAATGTAAAGGAAGGATTAGTCTGAGCCCATTTTAAAGAAAACATGGCAGTGGGTCAAGTCCTTTGCCCAGGACTAAGTAAATGTCTGAGGCTTAAGAAACCAAGTTGCACTTTGAGCCTCGGTCCCTGACTCTAGTTCCAGGGTTGGTATCTCTCCCTATATCACACTGCATAGCAAAAAGGCTTTCTCATGGGAGGAACAGTGGGGAACTATTGTGTACCTACACAGCACAAAGATCAGGGCAGGCTCTGGACTCTAAGACAGCACCTTGAGCAAGAAAATTATCCAACTCCTTCCTTCTACGGCTGTATATGACGGAGGGGAACTCCTTGAAAACAGTCATTAACATCATGCCCATTTATTCCAAAGCATTGCTCTAGTATATACAAGCAGAGTCTAACTTCCTTAAGGTTGAAGATGACGTTGATTCTTTTTAGGAACGGTCTTAGAATTCCATCTTAGGTAGTAAGAATTTGGGAATCAGAGCTGATTCAGTTCCTATTGCCCTCTTGAGGGCACTAATGTTGCAGGCTCATTTTCTCATTCTACTATCTACTTTCCTTTGGGTTAAAATATTTGCCTGTGATGCAAAAGACCCAAACAATATTGACACTCAACTGATCCTGTGAGCCTAGACGTGGGGAGAGGAAAAGGAATATCAGAAGGCATGTTTCAACCAGCCCAGGGAGCTTGGAGGCCACTCCCAGGTCTGACTCTCGCTTCCTAGTTAGGGACAGGGGTCCCTGGGCTAGTGGGCTTCTCTGTGATAATGCCAGTGGTTGTTGCCCATGTTAAGGAAGAGAAATTTATTTTTGAGCCTTATTCAGTGGGTTCAATCAAGAGCTGATGGTACTGTAGATCTTACAACACTAGAAGTATCTGAGACCCTTCAGCAAACAGATTTCTGTTCATCAAAGTCATTCAAGGACTACAGATGTCCAGGTGGGTGTGACCTCGGAGCATGGTTCACAAAGCCTCCCAAAATCTGTGTCCCACTGACTCTGGCCCTACTCACTGCTTCTCTGTAGCCAAAGATGCCTATGCTTGGATTCCTGCTCTTCACTTGGACACCCCAGCACTTCCTTGCCTTTGTATGTGCTGCTTCCTCTCTGGAAATTCACCCTCTTTTTCCTCTACTCAGAACAATATCCATGGGTTCTGCATCATTGAATTCAACCAATTGTGGATTGAAAATATTCAGAAAAAAATTCCAGAAAATTCCAACGAAACGAAGTTTGAATTTGCAGCTCAACACGTGCTTTTCTGAATGAACAAGAGCAAACTGATGTGTAAGTTCACCCTGCTGCAATCCCTGGTCATTTTACAGATCCTCATTATCTGTCCAGTACTCCTTATTATAATGAGCACTGTTGTCCTGGTATCTTGTTCTTTTACTACGTAGTTAGGCCAACCATAGTTATACTGAACATCCACAAACTGCTCTTATTGACATTATTCCCTAAACAATATAGAATGACAACTATTTATGTAGCATTCACATTGTGTTTGGTACTATAATAATCTATAGATGAAATTTAAAACTTTTATAAGATTATATGCAAATTACATTATAGATTATATGCAAATACTGAACCATTTTATGTAATGGACTTGAGTGTCCACAGACACTCAAGCATCCTAGAACAAATCTCCCATGGCTACTGAGGGACAACTGCATTTCACTCCTCTCCATAAGTCTGGGCTAGGTGGAGTTATGGCTGGGGGCTCTTCTCTGTTCTGCTCTTTCCAGTTGTAGCATTCATTGAAGCTTGGTGGCTCACCCACTACTCTTCAAGCCTTCCAAGTGCAGGTCACAGCAGTTTCATCTCCAATAGTCTGATGACCTCACCTGTCTGCCAGAAGCCCTGCATCCCTGACTAGAAGTGCCAGAGAATTAATTAACAACTGCCCGTGTGTATGTGTGTGTGTGTGTGTGTGTAAAGTGGCTCTCCACCAATGGCTGACAGGCATAGGGACCAAGCACCCCACCCTCCCTGCTCCTCAAGGGGGATTCCTGTAAAGACTCATATCTACAGGGTTCCAGGTATCTTTGGTGGCAATTGCTTGATATCATGCCCTGTGCTGACTGCCTTCCCTTTCCTGCTTCGCCTCCTCATTTGCTTACTAGGGTTTCCTGGCTCATCTTCCAAATAAACATTGTCCCCAAATCCTTGTCTCAGGGTCTGCTCCTGGGAGAAGTCCCACTCAGAGACCCATCGCCATTCTTACTCCGGCTTCCCCATCCTTACCAAGAACATCCCACACTGGAGTGGACGGAATGAATCACTCTTGTTCACACTAGTATCCTAGTACCTAATGTGCTGCTTTGGATCATAATAAGTGCCAACAATATCATCTGAATGAAAAGGATACAGTACAGGTTATGGAAGAACTAACCATCTTGCAGGGAAGACTGACTCAGGCAACTAAGTGACAATGCTAAAGCCTGTCCAGAGTGGCACAAAAGAGAGTGTAATTAGAAGTAAGTTACAGATAGTCAGAACAAGTGACCTCAGGGTTTTCAATGACTGAATAATCCAGATAGAAAAGCAGGGGAAAGACAAAAAGAGGAATAAGAAAAAGGCCACTGAATGAAAGACCTGTGGCCCAGCTCCTCACCCATGGTCCAGCTCCTCCTTCAGGGAAAGGCATGCTGCCTAGCCACAGAATGTGGTGTTCAGGCAGCCTCTGATGACCTCTTTCAGGGTACTAAGCTGCAGAGAACTGTCTTGCCAAGACCAGGTCATTCTTGGAGTGGTTTGCATGGAGTGACTAAGTGAAGCAGGTGCAAAAAGGCTTGACTGTTTCTCCCAGTTCTGGACAATCTGGCAGGGAGAAGAGTCTCCAGAGCTCCCTGCAGAGCTGGCGAGGGCTTTGGAACTTCTGTAACACATTGCAGCTATTTCTCTGCTCATTCCTCTTCCTTCCATAATTGGTAACCAATTATGGTTGCCATGTTTAACAAATAAAAATAGAATGGACAGTTGAATTTTAACTTCAGATAAATAATGAATCATTTTTTAGTACAAGAATGTTCTAAATATTACATTGGACATACTTGTGTTTTTAAAAACTCATTATTTGCTTATCTGAGACTCAATTTAAACTGGGCATTCTATAATTTATCTGATAACCCTATTCCTGATACATAGTTCTTACTCCAAACTCCATCTCAATATCTGCTTCTGGACAGCCCTGGCTGCAACTGTGAGGCTAAGAGAGCTTGGTGTAGCTGGGAGTTGAGGTCATGAGGAAGGGGGCTGGAGGAAGAAGTAGCCAGAAGGTAGAACTGAAGAGGATTTCATCCCAAGAGGACATGAATTCCATCCTCCAGGACAGTGATGAAAACCAATGGAAAAGCCCTCAGCAAGGAAATGAGATTCTGGATTTACATTTCAGAAAGACTTCTCTTATGCGTGTCATGGGAGGGATGGTTGGAGCTGAGCTGACAGACCCATAGTCACCCTTCTGTTTTCTGGGAATGGCAATAGTCTAAGATGAAAAATGAAAAAGGAATGCTAAAATGTAGGGATGTGATAATGAAAAGAAGACAAGGAACTTCTGAGGTGTTTAAGAATTAGGACAGAAAGTTGTTTGGTGGCTGATGAGTGTGAGGAACAGAAAAAAGGAGAAAACTGGGATATTTTCCAGGCTTGGGAAAGTTTATACTTGGTGAGCCTTTAGTTGTTTTCAGTAACCAGTGTCTTTACTTGTCCTCTGCTTGGTCAGAAACCTGGGCTAAGCATATAAACCAGGCCTGTGGGATCTGAAACCCCAGGGCAGCAAGAGTGAGTGACAAAGTGAAGAGAATCAGAGACAAGAAGCAAAAAGCAAGGCTGCACTGCTGAGCAGATGGAGAAGGCCTGGTTGTTCAGGCACAAAGAGTAACTTGTAGATCAACTAGAAGGAGCCACCTTGTCTCAGGATGGACTTTGAGGGCAGGAAGGGAGAGGAATTTATGCTGTGGGTCCTTTTTACCACTTTTATCTCACTGGTCAAGTTCTACCCCATTTGATGTTAAATCCTCTGCTCCTCTGAGTTATGTCACTCATTTCTTCCAGGCAGACACATCCTGTGTCCTGTGGCCCCAGTCCATGTCTCTGAGCCTACCTGAGTCCAGTAGTAGTGGGAGCAGAGACTTGGGGACTTAGAGTGGGCTGAGCTTGGGTGTCAGGGTGGGAAGCCTGAGGGAGCTGTCAGTTGAGGGATAACATTGTACCAGATGTGACTGGGTGGGGTGATCTCCATTGAGCACACTGTCAGAGACTGGGTAAAGGGGGAAGCTGAGGACCTTGAGCCCCCAAAATCACCCAGTGCAACCAGTATAATAACTGAAATAATCATCAATGCATACAGTAAGTGGGGGAAGCTCCAAGAAGCCTCTACCATAGGCCTACCCTGTGGCTGCCAGACCACACAGGAGAGGTGCATTTAAAGATGACTCATGCATAGGTGAGGGGTGAAGTCCTGTGACATGGGCAAGCAGAGAGAGGCAATCTGATAAGAAAGGCAGCACTTGAACTGAGTGAGATCCAGAGAAGAGAACCCAGCAGGAATACTCAGCAAGACACCGCTCACCCCAGGAAAGGAGAAAACACAGAGCAGTGGAGCTCTCATCCTCAGAGGAAGAGAGGCCATCAGGTGAAGGCTCAGAGGGGCCTAGGAGCTGGAGAAGACAGACAGATTCACACACAGGGATTGGCATTCAGCCACCATGTAGTGACCTCCATCAGCATAATCATTCAGAGAATGGGTATGGCATATTCAAAGTAAGATTTTCTGTCCATAAATAAAAACATGAAAAATGAGTTACAATTGAAGATACAGCAACTTGAAGTTCAAATACTTGCTCCTCTACCCCCATTTCATCCTCCCTGCCAGCTTAATAAAGAACCACAAAAGATCTTGAGGCAAAAATTGCTCTGCCTTGTAGGAAAGCAAAGAACTCCATGATATATTTTGGATTTCATGTCTCTGACAGTGTTGGGAGAGTTAATGAAAACCCTCATCTTTCAGACATGGAACCTAGAAAAACAAAGGAGAAAGAATTCCTGGGCTCCTGGAATAACCCTATGAAACAACCAATCATCCCCTTAGAGATATCTCCATAAACAAGTTCATCTGTTTCTGAACCCTTATTTTTATCATCCTCATAGGCATCTACAAAATGAAAGCTTGCCAGGATTGAGAGAAAATGTTTTACCTTTCACACATCTGTGCCAGCATTTTCACACACAGAGCAGTGCTTTCCACAGCATGAGAGGTGGAGGGGTCTGGAGGAAATGAGATAAGCAGAGTTGGTGAGAAGTTCAGTGAGAGACAGGCCACGGCCTCCCACCTCAAGAAATGGCTGCATAATGGTCCTGCGTGGGGTTTTGGATTCCAGGCTCTGAATGTCATTTCTCAGTATCATGTCTTAAATGTGCATCCTGCTGGGAAGCCCAGGATGGTGTCTAATTATTCCTGTTTTAGCCTCTGAATAGCAGATTCTGTTACAGAAGCAATGACTCAGTTTCCAAAGTATAGTCAAGTCAAAGCTTTCACTTCAGCTGATTTCTATGTTTATACAGCAAGAGTCCAGGCTGATGCAAACTGTTCGCTCCAGGATTCAGGAATTTATGTTTCTCTTGTGCAGTGGAGGCTGCCAGGGTCTCCAGCCCCAGCAAGCCTCATGGGAAGGAAATATAGGAAAAATAAAATTTGCTTCAAGGTTATTCTGGTTGTCCATTTCTCTGCTCTTCTCTGTCCCAACCCCAGTCCCAGTGTTGGGGAGGCTGCATCAAAGCAAAAGGGTTGCATGAAGAGACTGAGGCTTGAAAAGTAAAGCCACTAGTGAGAGACCAAGGACCTGCAATCCAAGCATACCTTCCCAACATGGGGCCTGGCCTTACCCGACAACAAGCCAGTGGTAGTCCTGAACAGCATTATCAGATGTGACAGGCACAGTTACACTGGAGGGTGTCCACAGCCGAGGCGATACCACAACCACCTGTTGGAGTTTCTGCAGATATTAAATAGCAGCCACATCAAGAGGGGGCACCCAACAGGGAAAAATGGCACACTGAAGTGGGTTATGGATGAGAGTGTGATGCTGCTTGAGCATCCTTTATCAAAATGCTAGGGCACAGAAGTGTCTCAGATTTCTGATTTTTTCAGATTTTATAGTAATTTTCATATACATAATGAAAATTATTTGGGGAGGAGACCCAAGTCTAAGCATAAAATTCATTTATATTTCTTATCTACTTTATATGCATAGACTGAAGGTCCTTTTTACAAAATATTTAGTGATATTTTAGTATTTTTTTGGCATCCTGACACATGAAGTTAGATGTGGAATTTCCACTTGTGACATCGTGTCAGTACTCAAAAAGTTTTAGATTTTGAAACATTTTGAATTTTCATACTAGGAATGTTCAATCTGTATGCAAACTTCTGAAAATATGATAACAGAAGATAGAGAAGGCACAAAAGTTTCTAAAACCAGACTACAATACCCTAGATGTAATAACAGAGAGGTTCCTATCTCTCCAGGCTACAGAAGCAGAGGACAAATCCTGCTGAGTGTCTAAACCTTGCACTCTGTATTACTTGTCTAATTTAACAAACAAACTAAGTGTTGGGTAACAAACTACTCTTACACTTAGTATATTAAACCAACAAACATATATTATTACACAGAATTTCCAAGGATCAGAAATTTGAGCAAGAAGATGCTAAGGATGTTGGTTGGAGCAGCTTGACTGGGCTGCAGGACCTGCTTTCAAGGTGGTTCACTCATGTGGCTGTTGACTGGTACCTCAGCTGTTCATTCCATGTTGGAGAGCTCACTTTTGTGCTGTGTGGACCTCCCCACAGGCTTCTCTAGTGCTTTTAACATGGCAGCTGGCTTTCCTCATGTGAGTGATCTAAGAGAAGGACAGAGCAAGGGAGAAAACACTTCTCTCTGACCTTGCTTTATGCCTTGTTTTGTTTTAGGTGCATCACTAAACCCAGCCTGCACTGAAGGGGAGAGGAAGTAAGTTCTACCTCTTAAAGGAAAGAGTGTTGAAAAATTATAGACATACATTAAGGTTGTCGCACTCTAAATCCTTTGTCATCTTGTGTAGGTAGTTTATAAATTTGAATTTAATTGCCAATAAAGAATTTTAAATATGCAAATGAAGTCCACAATCATCTCGGGAGATGAATCCCTTGTTGTCCTAAGACTACTGAATGGCCCTAGTTGGGAAGTGGCTGCCCTTTTGTTAAAAATAGCTGAATCTCAGGCAGATTTTTCTAAGAATCTTTGCATTGTGTGGCTTCCAGGAAGGTCCCTGTTGGTGTAGACAGCAGATAATTCCTGCTTCTGATGGAAAAGCTAAGGCTCAGCTTGGAACTAGTTTTATCTCCACAAAGAAGTTTGCAGATTTCTTTGTCACTCAAAGATTTATCCCATGATCTTATTTGGAGAGCCTTCCCAAGATTCCAGACTGATTAAGGTCAGTACCTGGGTGACAAACCAGTCACGTAGATCTAGAAAAATATGATTATTGTTTGCTTAAATTTGTTAACAGAATACATTGGCATTTTGTACTGGTTTTAGTAAGATGGCAAAAGAATTACCACTCTGGTTTTCTGTCTCTCACCTCACCCAAGGTGTGCACTTTCTCCTCCTTCTAGGTGGTGTATCTTTCTTATTAGGAATCCACCTCTATACTCAATTGTGATAATGAGCTTGTTGACTGATGGGGCTTCCCTTCCCGTGGACATTGGGAAGGAGGAATTTCCTCTCGGGGGGGACCTACATTGTAAGGACAGTCTAGCAATTGCCCAAAAGAAAGGTACTGAGTACTAAGCACATCACTTTTCCAATGTGGTGTTGGAAATTAAGGGGATGAGAAAAGTCCCTTTGTAGGAAAAGTCTATAGCACAATGTGGGTGATGGATTTTACATAAGTGGTAAGAAACAATCTGAAATCAGCCCTCACGATATAGTCCTAAAAGTGCTACATGTTGAATAGGGATTGGAGCTTTGATAAAGCAGAGTCCACAACTAAACTGCAATCTAGTGGGTGAATCTGCTGCCCTGGGTCCACTCTGTCCCTTTCCCTGCATATCTTCCTGGGATGCTTGGAGTGTTAGGAGTCTGGACAGATTGAGAAGAAACGAGAGTGGGTTAAGAGGAAAGAAAACACATCAAATCCTCACTGGAAATGGAGTTTCTTCCTATTTAATTATTCTCTTTAGGTGACTTATCAAATATTAAGTGGACTGTTTTAATGTATCAAGATATAGCTATCTGCCCTGGTTAACCCATACAGGAAATCAAGCAGGTATAATGCTGGGCTAGAGGATGTGAGAGGCTGAAAACTGGTGTTTTGACAAACTTGAATGTTTTTCTTGGTATCAACCTGCTGTGATGCTCCACCCACACATGCGTTCACAGACACACACAGACTCAGACACAGAAAACAATCAGGGCCCTCTGCTTCTTGTCCTCCTTCAACCCCTTCTCAGGAAGAAATCTAAAGAATTACTTTACACTACAACATAGATGACTTAAAGGGTAACATGGCTTTTCCCTAAAGCGTTTTCATTTTTTAAAAAGTGATCAGAAATGTCAATCAAAGGAAGAAAGTTCTAATCAGGAAATCAGTTCTCTGCAAGTATTTGGGTAAGAAGCTGGGGGCAGAAGAACACCAGGGACCTCGACCCTGAGTGATTTTCTCACACAAATAGGTCAGATATTTTAATGAGCAGATCAGGTGAGATGTGGGATCCAGGCTGGTCCTATAGATACAAGTGGAGTTGTTATTAAATCAGGGAGAGAAAGCATATCTAACTTAAGTCAGAGAATCTAACTGTGAGTTGCCCTTTCCTGTGCAAGTGGCCATGTGCAAATCATTTTTTTGGAGGTTTTTGTTTGCTTGTTTGTTTGATTGTTTGAGACATGGTCTCACTATACATCCCAGGCAAGTCTCAAACTCTCACTCCTGCTTCAGCCTCTGGAGTGCTGGATTACAAGTATGCAGTACCGCAGTCAGCTGTATTCTTGTTCTTATCTTCCTCATTGGAGAACTGAAAGGAAGATGTGAACTCATGTTAAAAATCAAAAAACATGGAACCAAACCAGGCGATATATTGTCAGAATCATTATTATTGCTCCTAAAGTCTTCAATGTTCAGGACATTTCAAGGAAAAAAATCCCACTGAAATTAACCTTAACAGCATAACACAAGAGCCACCAATTTTCTAAAATTTATCCTACCTGAAACAAAAAGAGCCATGCCATTTTAGAGTATGGGCAAATACTTAGGTTGATGCATTGTAGATATTAAAGATATGGGGGAAATGTTTAGGAAACATTTTCTTCTTTTAACTCCCATTATTATTCAGTGAGACAAAATACGTTCATTAGCTAATCATTGCCTGATAGGAGAGTCTGCACAATTTACTTATGAAAGGGGAAAAAGCAATAGCAAACACATCTAAGAAACCAAGGCTGGTAACAGGTGCCTGTGGAATGTTTCCTGGGAAAAGCTTTCATAAGAAATAATTAGAGATGTTGTAAAACCCAATCCATTTGCTATGGTTTGAATAAGTACTCCTCAAAGACCTGTGTATTAAACGTTTAGTCACCAGCCTCTTGCACTGTCAAGGTGCACTTGACAGTGCACTTGACAGTCCACTTAAAGGTGGAACCTTTAAGAGATGGAGCCTTTTGGGAGGAGTTTAGGTCACTGGGGGCATGCCCTTGAAAAGGATATTAGGACTCTAGCCACTTTCTCTATTTATTTTTATGCTTTCCAGACAATGAAGTGAACAGCTTCCTCTACCATGTGCTGCTTTGCCATAGGCCAAAAGCAATAGGGCCAAACATCCATGGGCCGAAACCTCCAGAACTATGAGCTAAAATAAACCTTTCCTCTTTTAAGTGATTTATCTCAGGTATTTTGTTACAGTAAAAAAAAGTTAACAGACCATTTCAATCAGCACTTCACCGCTGGCATGAATTCAGGCTCATGTCTGGCACCTGTAAGACCTAAGTGAGGCTTTCAACATTTGTGTTCTATAAACACTTCCATAAAAGTTTCATTTGTGTGCCATGAAGTTCAGTGTAACACATGGGTCAAGTAAGCCACGGCATGCAGCCAGGGAATAAATTCAAATAAAGGAAAAGCAAAAAGTGAGCCATGCTTATGACATTCGTGTACCTGTCCAGAATCTCAAATGCCTTTCCAGGGAAGAGAGGTGATGAAATTCCACTGAGAAGTTCTTGCAGTGCTCAGAGGTGACAGACCTCATTCCCACACAAAGAAATACTCACTCTATCTTAGAATGCATAACATCTCTCCAAACTGCTTATTTGGAAATGCAAGGAAATTGGTTTCAGGAGAAAATAACAAACTGCCATTGCTCTGTTTAAGTGTGCACAAAAGCAGTGTTAGAATGTAAAAACTAACTTTTTCTTATGGATGAACAACTGATTATGAAGATTTTTCTTAATTTCTAAGGTGTGGGAATCACCTGAACTCTTGATTACCTGCATGTATCAGAGTTCTGCTACGTGTATAAATGGCCCTGCACCTTCCTTCAGCCACATACCCACATCTCTATTTGACCCTGGATTTTTTTCTAGACTTGAGTTATGATGCTTGAAATTTCCTCCCTTAGTTATTTTGAAATATAAATACACTATAATTAATTAGTCCCACCCCCTTGCTATACAAGAGATCTCACAAACTTATTCCTCCTATCTGACTGAAATTGTGTACCCTTTGGTCAACATCTTCCCATCCCACACCCCAGCCAAGTGTCCTTCTACTCTCAACTTCTGTGAATTTGACATTTTCAGATTCCGTATAAGAAAGATCATGCAGTCTTTGTTTCTCTGTATCTGACTTATCTCATTTATCAAAAAGTTCCCCAGATTCATCTATATTGTCACAAATGACAGAATCTCCCTCTTTTCTAAGGCTGAATAGTATTCTCCATATACTTGCACAAAAAGAGTAGTGGTGCTAGCTATTGCTGATAGTGTAAAGTTCAAATAATCAAGGGTTGCAGACTCTCCCATTGTTCTGCTGCTTTCTGAGCAATTCAGGCAAGTCACTCCATTGGGTCAGTCATTTATTCATTCAAAATATTTATTGATCACTTACTGTGTGCTAGACAGAATTCCCAGCCCCAGAGATACAGCAATGAAGACCAACATCAATGGGGTAAGTGTGTGTGTGTATGTATGTGAGTGTCTGCTGAGCACAATTCCAGAACAAACTAAAAGACTGCCACCCATGACTCCTAGTTCACCTTAATGGGGACAGTTCTTCCTTGTCTTCTGAGGCATAGCTGGAAGGAAGTAAATCCCTGTAGGACATTGTGTCACACTCACCCGGGAGATCTGAGCTCCCACAGCCATGTTCCTCTCACAGCATCTTTATGCTGGGAGGACCAGAAAGTTTCTCTAACGAGTAGGGCTCCAGGATGGTGCTGCAGTTAAGTGAATTCTTTCTATTATAAATGTGAACAGGCTGGATTCTGCACTCCAAGTTCAGTTCAGTTAGAGGAAAGATGGCACACCTTGAGCTGGCAGGTCAGAAGTAAATATTAGGTGCAAGTGCTTGTGTTCCCTTAGGAGTGATCTGAGAAGTAAATTTCTCTTCAGGATGGACAAAGAGCATAGGAAATGAAGGCCTGCTAGCCTCAAATGTTGAGAGCTTGGAAAACTGATTTGTTAACTGGACAATGTTTCTGCCTTCAAAGCTGCAGTCAGGATTTATCCCTGTGGCTGCAGTCTTGGCTTTGTGTAGATTCAGATCCAAGGTGTTTCAGACATTCAGCTAGAAGGCCTCTCCAAAGACTGCCTGAAGTGTTTTTAAGCTGTGCGGACAGGATACCTGAGGCCTTCTTAGATTATCAGCCTGCCTCCCCTGAGAAGTGCCATCTCTGAGGCTACTAGACACACAGGTCCGAGTCCTCTTCGTCTCCTGTTACAAGATTGCACAATTCTGTGGGCTTAGACTCACACTGAGAGTCTTTGCTCCAGGAGCTGTGCCCAGCTGAGTCTAGAAGTGTGAAGAACTTAACACCCTGGGAGGTTAGGCTTTAGGTTAATGCTCCTACTTCCTTATTATGCTGATTTTCTACATTCTTCTTGGGAGGCCTTGTTGGAATCAACCCCTATGGCTCACAGTACAACTTTGAAATGACATTCTCTCCCACCCCACTTTCTAAATCACACCCCACATAAATTCTTGCACATAGCCCCTTGCCCCCATGGGGTTTGGAAGGACCTTGATCTAAGACACTGAGTTAAAGCCACTGCATGCCCTTTTCAGTGGCCTTCACTGGGAGCAGTGCCCTCCTCCAGGAGAAGGCAATTTGGAAATTTCTGGATGTGATTTTGGTTGTAACAGTGATTGGGGACAATATTTACTTTATTAGCATGGATAATTCAATGCTCAAGATGGTCAATAAACACTCACGTGTGGGTCATACAATTTGCAAATGTCCCACTGGATACTTTGTAAGTAAGAAAGTTGTTTACAATTATTTTATCCAAGAAAGTAAAATTGACTCACAGCAAAAACAAAGTATTTGTTATGGTTTTAATATATATTGAATTTTTGAAGATATCCATGTTTGTGTGAATGGAAAAAAAGATGTTACTGTCTTTCAGAGTACAAACAAGAGTTTTACAGCACTCTGTAGAAAACATATAACATTGTTTGTGTTCTTTTTGATCATATCTATAAGGTTGCTTTTTTGTACCAGTAAAGTCAAAGATAGGATGGAGTCAGTAGCTCATGACATCTGCTTTCTGTGTGTGTGTGTATAGGTATATAAAAACATATATATACATTTATATAAAACATAGTATATTCGATACAATTTTATTTTGATGTTGAATGATAAGATTCTGTATGCACAGAATTTTGTAATTAATTTTCAATATTTTGCAGAAAAAAGGCTGGTAAATCTGAAAGAATAAATTAATGGATGGATGAATGAATGAATGAATGAGAAATTATACAACCAAGAAATCACCTAAAATCTTCTTTGAAATCTACACAATTTTCTTACTTGGTTTTCAACATAGACTTCTTAAAATAGTCTGTCTCTTTAATTTTCCGTTTTTATTTTTTTGTTTTCCAAATATGGAAATGTCTAAGTACAATTTATTTTTTGTTATACATGCATGTATACATTCTCCCTGTCAAAATTTGAACATTTGACAGCGTTACATTCCCCAATGAAAACAAAACTAACTCTAGACTTCTCTCACAACCACAGAAAAATACTCCCTTTCAGACATTTTCTATGTTTACTGGATTTGGGGGACCCATGGGTTGGTAAAAGAATTTACCAAGAGGAAGAATAAGAGAAAGTGAAGTTTTTTAGAATGCCATTGAAAAGGGATAGAATGGCAGGCAGCTGTGCAAAGGGGCATAACTTGACCAGACAGGGTTTAGAGTAAGTTTTATACCTCAGGTTAGGCCACTTTTGATTGGCTGTCTCCATTTTGGTTGACCTTACTGGTTGGTTACCTCTTATTGATATCATGTTTTGAATTTCTCATGCAGGGAAACATTTCTGTTCCATCTGGGCTTCCCAGGGGTTGGATTCACCCCAACAAAAGCATATTTCATCTGTTCCTTGGTATATCTTTGTCTGCCATGTTTCTTTAAAATGGGGGCCTTTTCCACATTTACCCATAACTGTACCTAAACTTATACCTGTGCCTGTATTTGTATCTTTATCTATGTAGTTTCCAAAGTGCATATATATGTAAACATGGCATAAATTAAAACTTGTTTTTACAAAATGCCCATATATACTACCATAGTTTCAATATTTGTCCCCTATAAAACATGTTGACATTTAATTGTCTTTGTCGATATATTAAGAAGTGGGACCTTAAAGAGATGACTAGGCCATGAAGGGTCTGCCCCATGGACGGGCTTAATGCCACTATAAGGACAAGTTCATTACCCTTTTGCCTCTTTGTCCTTTTTCTTTCTGCCATGTGAGGATAAAGCATTTGTTTCTTCCAGAGATAAAAGCATTCAAGGGTCCATTGTGGAATCAGAATCATTAGTCCTGCTGGAAACTTCTTCTTGGACTTTCCAGCCTCCAGAATTGTGCACTAATAAATCTCTGCTTATAAATTACCCAGTGTATGGCATTCTATATAGCAGCATAAACACACTAAGACATACATATAAAATATACACATGCACACACACACACACACACACGCACACACACACACACATATTCTTCCTGAAGAAGAATTATGCCATGAGTCTCAGCGTCTTTCTCTGCCATCATATCTAAATCTCCCCCACTCATTTTCAGTGCCTCCTCATAGAGTATGGTATAGCTGTCACATTGTCAATTCAGCTCTTCTCTTGCTCAGCACTGAAGTGTTTAGTTTTTTGCTGGCACTGTTACAGGGAGCACTTTGAAGACCCTCTAATCCTGATGTGTTGCCCTCCTGGGTGGCATTCGCCCTCACAAGATCATATATCTCCTGCCTGTTGGGATCTGTGTATCCTGAACCCACAGTGAGAAGCATAACACCTGGCCCACAAGAATATTCAATATGAACTTATGGGCTAAAATAATGAGAAGCAGTGAAATAAATAATCATTGAACTAATTCAGGTAGCAACAGAAGGTCTTGAACATGTTTTTTTGCATATTGCTTGGAGTAGGAAAAAATAGAGTATAATTAAGCCTGTAAGTATAGTTCTAACAATGCTTATGAAAAATGACCAAATCAACCATATCTGTTGAACTGCCTAATGAATTACACAACTGGATGTTTTAAAAATTCACTTAAAAAATAAAATGGCTCATTGCTTTTAACCAGAATTGTTTATTCTCTTATCTTTGTTAACATGAAGCTCCAAACAGGTATCAATGAAGTCAGTGCTTCTGCAAGTCCAGCACCCAGTGCCAGACCCACCTGGGGTAGCCCTTGCCTCTCCCCTGATATCTCTGGGAGGTGACCAGGAGGCTGACTGGAAGGAGGCATGGCCAAAGTGAGTTCTCAGAGCTGGACCTGACAGATCTCAGAGAGAAGTCAGGCGGGTGAGTGGGCAGTCCCTAGCAAAGGAAATTCTAAATAAGGAAGGTACCCATGTTGTTCTCTAGCTGCCCCCGGCCTCTGAGAGATGGAAAGGGTCTCCTATTTACACAGCCTGTTTGTGGAGATGAACATTTGCTCCTGTGCTGCTGAGATTCGATCTGCAATGATTACGCACATGAGCAGAACACAAATGGAAGCTGGTCTGCAGAGGGGTTGCCCAAAGTCACACAGACCAGAGAAGAATCCATCTGATCCCAGAGTTCATGCTCTGCCACCACTTCTGTGTTCTATTCTTGGTGATCATAGGCAACTAGCCTGGGACAGACTGCACTAGTTCTCATGAACCAGTTCTCATCTCCTCACAGCAAGAATCTTTCCTGATGATCCAAGGATTGGCAATGGTGACACACTACTGTGAACTGTCACCCTGTTCCGTTTTTCCTTTCTCATCTTAAACCCTTTCCTCTTCCTCTTCTCTCCACACCTCCATGTACCCACTCTAGGCAATGTGGTGGGGCTGGGGCATGTTGACTGGGGAGCCCCTCACAGCCCTGCTCCACTGATGGGCCCCCACTCATCCAGATCTGAATATGGCTGTGCATGGGCCAAGTTATCACTGCCCTAGGATTGCTGTGCTTGCAATGGCATAGTGACTGAACTATCCCCATCTAAGCCTTCTGGGTAGCTCTTCAGCTGCCTGACTTCCCTCTCTCCCATAACTCCCTTCCCCGGCTGCCTGAATATTCTTGGGCATGGGCAACTTCACTAGCTCTGAGTGTCTCTTCCTTCCCCTTGGGATGGCCTCACTTTTCCTTCAGGAAAGGCAAGGCTCCTCAGGCAGGAAGCTCCACACCCTATGGGACAAGCCCTGTGGGGCCCTCAATAGTGCCGTCACCTTCAAATGCTGCTGGAACAGATTACAGGGAGGATGTGTGGGAACAGGCCACGCCAGCCTGATAAGACAGTATATTTCCATTTTATACACCAAAAGCCATTAAAGAGAATCATGCGGACTTCCTTAAGTATATAAAATGTACAGGATAAAAGAGGATTACTTTATTCCATGAATTGATGTGAGCCTTATAGGCCCTCATACTCCAAATTTCTATTCTTTTTATCTACTGTCCATTGTACATATTGCTATAATAGCTTTCTAATACTCATCAATTTTTCATTTTTCATAAAAGTCACTATCATTTCTCTTTTTTCTTTTTTTTGGTGGTGCTGAGGATTGAACTGAGGGCCTTGAGCATGCTAAGCGAGTGCTATACCACTGAGCTATGTTATTTCTATTTTATTATTTTTATCCTTATCTTATTTCCAAGGAGATTTCAGCAAGTGAGTCATTGCTTAATCCCACCCTTTCTAAATCCTCTAACCAGCATTTTTAGCATTTTCTTTATGTTTAATTTCTACTTTTTACCTGTAACCTATCCATTCCTAATCTATTCCATCTAGTTTTCTATGGATAATTTTTCTTTACAGAACATTTCAGGAAGAAAAATCATTATATATACATATACAATGATAATATATAATATAATATAATATATATATTAAAACACTTAAGAAACACACACACCAACCTAAAAATAATGGGCAAATGAACCTGAAGAGATACTTACCAAAAAACCCCATGCAAATGGCCAATAAACACATCTGAAAACCTGTGTCCACATCCCGAGACATTAGGAAAAGGTAGAGCAAATCCACAAAGAGACCCCGGGACTGTCAAGGGTAAATGAAGGTGGACACTAGTTAAAGTGGCCAGGGCAGATTTTAATCATAATAAGTATTGCATGGGAGAGTCCAGCCAGAACTGAACTCAGTTTCTGGTCACACAAAGGAAGAAGGCATTTTTGAAGGAGAAGGGAGGGTGAGTGAACCTCAGTAGACTCAGGGAAGTGAAAAATGGCAAAGGGCACACCAGAGCAAATGTGATTAGGCCAGCTGTGACTGTCAGATGACAATTACCAAAGTTAGGATTCTATCCTTCCCTCAAGACAGACTGGAAAATACATTAATTTTTTGTAGCAACACCTTTCCCAGTCAAGGGTATTTATTTTATTTTACTTAAGTTTCTTTTTTTTATTATTGTTCTGGGGGAACATTGTGACATTTACAAAAGTTCTTACAAGTATCATACTTGAATTCACCCACTCCATCATTCTCCTTTATTCTGCAAGCCCCCCCCAACACACAATCCTGAATAGTGTCAACAGGTCTCATTTTTCCATTTTCATATATGAGTACATATTTCCACCATATTCACCCTCCTACACTATTTCCTTATATCTTCTTCCCTCCCACTAATGCCAACCCCCAAGGCAGGATTTGTTTTACTTTCCTGTTCTCTGTTTTTTGGAAAAAGACATTTTTGTTTGTTTAAGATAGCTATGCAGTGAGTTTCATTGTGACATTTCCATGTATTTATGCATTATAACCTGAATTGATTTATCCCCCCCTATTTCTCTCCTTTCTACCTTAGTCCCCTTCTTCTGGTGATTTCAGCAGGTTTAAAAATTCTTTATTCATCCTTGTATAGAAAGTACATCACCAATATTCACCTTCTTAACTCCTCTGGGCCTCACGCTTGCTAGGCAGGCACTCTACCAATTGAGCCATTCCACCAGCCCTACACTTGTCATTTTCAATGGAGCACTGGGCACAAAAAGTCATATGTATCTCAGTGCCAGAAAAGTTATCATGGCCCTTATCCTATCTTTTACGTTGTTTTCTAAAAGTGTAAATACTTTAAAAGAGAAATTATCCTGTCCCTGTTTTTCTATAATTTCTTTTCCATAAATATATAGTTATTATGTATGGAAAACAATGCTTCTATATACATAAATATCTTTACCATATTTCTTAAATCAACATAATAGCACATCGTGAGCTAGTATAATTTTGCCCTTATACCAATTTTGGAGTTTTTTTGTTTTAAAAATGATTTCTTCTTGCATCTTAGCACAATTAAGAAGATAATAAATAATTGCTTGAGAGATTATAGAACATAATATGTAGATCTTCACTCTGAACAATACAAATTCAGTATTGTGAGGTCTTTGTATGCCTTCTACCAAATAAACCTGCAGAAACACACTGATGACATTTTCACTAGCCATGCATAAGACAATGGTTGCCTTCATGTTTGTTTAAAAATATGTACTGATTTGGCATGTAAAAATGATTTCTCATTTATTACATTGCCATTTTTATAATAATAATTGGATTATTCAAATTTTATGTGTTATCCTAAGATTATCTTCCCTGTTCACTTCCAGTTTAATGTGAATTATGTTTACTATAGGTCTTTCTATTCTTAGGGAACATTTTGTATATTGAAGAATATAAATGTTTAGGTGACCAATATGCTAAAATATTGTTGCTAAATATTATTGATAAATCATGCTAAAAGTGGAAAATAAGATGAGCATTTTTCATTAAGTAAAGTGTAATAACCATTAAAATAAAACTTTTAAAAGACAGAGACTGGTAGATGGAGGGCCTGTCCCCAGGAGGGCCTGTCCTCAGGTGTTGACTGTCATGCAGTAGATTCTCTTGGCAGCCCAGAGTTTCCCCACCAAGCACTTTAATGGTGGGTAGGATCATCTTGGGGAGATGGCTATCAGCTGTTAAAATTGCATTTGTCGAGGCTTAGTGCAAAAGAGGGCTCAGAGGAACCTGGCTAGAGGTTATTCCAGGAGAGAGTCTTTGTACTTGTTATATATAAAAAAGGCCTTTTAATAAAAAAGATTACCCAAGTTGAGTACCCCTTATCTAAATACTCAAGACCATAAGTGTTTTAGAATTTGTGTTCTTTAGATTTTGGAATATTTACATAGATGTAATAAAATATTGTGGGGGTGGGACCCAAGGGTAAATATGAAATTCATTTATGCTTCATATACACCTTATTATATATAGCCTGAAGGCAATTTTTATACCATATTTTAAAGTTTTTTGTGCAGGAAACAAAGTTTCAAGGTATGGAATTTTCTACATATGGCATTGCATTGGTCCTCAAAAAGTTTCAGATTTAGGAGTATTTTGGATTTTTGATTGTCAGATTAGGGCCTCTCAGCCTATAGCAAGTGCTTATAAGGGTGTGGAGCAACTGGAATTATACACATTGGAGAGTCATAAGGGGGTATTACTGCACCTGCCTTACTACTACGCATTTCACAGAATAGTGTTTATATTACCCAAAAACATCAAAAAGAGTGTTCATAGCACCATTATTAAAAATAGCCAAAACATATAAACCATCCATACCAAAATAAATTTTAGTGTTCACTAATGGAATCATGCAAAAACAAACAAACAAAACACAATTGCAACAACATGAATGGATGTCAGAGATAGGAATGGAGAAAAAGAAGCCAGTCAGAGGACAAAGTGAGAACAAGTTCTCTGAAGTTGCAGAACAGGCTACAAAGTCCCTCTTGAGAGGAGCCACAAGTGGGGGTTCCTCTGTGTGTGGCAGGAATGCCCTAACTGGAAGGAACAAGGGGAGCCCAGAATGTCCCATATGAGACTCTAAGTGGGACATTGGACTCTAAGATGAAGATCAAAAACATTTGTTAACTTGTACAATTAAAATTAGTGCACAGTATAGCTAGCATTTTTTAGCTTTAGTTTAAAAGAGAGAGAGAGAGTGTATGTGTGTGTGACTGAAACTGAGACCTATCTGTTAAATGTTAGCACAGAGAGCTTGTTTAGATCCTGATTTGAATGAAATATCTTTCAAAGGAACCTAAGAAATGAGAAAATAGCAAGATTACTTGATATGATTTAATGTTAAGTACTTAATATGTTTTCAGAAGTGCCTGGTAACTGCTCTTAGGTGTTTTTCTACCTTATTTGTCAGAATGCAGACTGCAGGATGAAATGTGATGATATTTGGGATTTGTCTCAAATCCCCCAGTGAGGTCTGCAGGAAGGGCCAGAGACATTAAGGGTGCAGGGCACTGCTACATAGGCAATGGGTGCATGAGGGAACATTTGATTTTTGTCATAAATTTTCCATAATAAACTATTTTTAAAAAATAATAATAAAGCTGGCTTTAGGGAAAGCCAGAGGAGAAAAAAGGAGATTTGAAATAAAAACTTATTTTACACCAAAGCCTTGGCCTAGCTTCATCAGATTGGGAAATGTGCAGCAGAATATGTGAAACAATGTCTGGGAGCCATACCCCACCTGCTTTCTCCTATCCCAACACATGGGATCATTGCACAGGACCAGGAGAGTGCAGAGTGATAGTCCTCCTCCCTGAAGAAAAGAGCAGTGGGCCTCAACAGAACCCTCAAGGCTCCAGGGAGCTCAGGTTTCCTGTGAAGATTGTTAGGTTTACCCCAACTCCTCACCACCTCCACCCTGGCTTCCCATGTCTTGAAAAGGAGGAGGAGGGATATTATTAGCTCACTGGCCATACAGCTCCCACTGTCCAGCTTGGGTCTCTGTGCTATGCTATTTGAAGATGAAAACATTTGCTAAGCAGGAATCTGCAGGGCCTGGGGAAGCTGGGGCTGTGGACCACACTTCTCCAGCTGAGGCTCTGGACCATGATGTTTAGGAAACAGGGTTAGGACTCCCCACAGTGTTAATATATGGAGCTCTCCGGGAGGACCAGAGCAGAATGGAGTAAAACAGAAGGAAATGCTTTCACCTCTGACCATGGGTGAGCAGAGAACAGTTCACAGGGACCACTGCAGGGCATTCTCACATCCTCTTTGGAAACCCCTTGGGGATGCTGTCCGAAAATATGCCCTCAGATCACAAGTTCTGAACTGGGATCCACACTGGGCTTAGGGGCTTCAGTGAACTCCCTGAGGTCACATTTTGTGACATCTGAGTTACACTGAGGGGTTCAGATCCCTAAAAGGAGCAAGAATCATAGCACTTGGTGAATGCTCTAAGCAAGGTTAAATGTGGGGGTTTTCTTTTGGTGGTACTGGGGTTTGAACTCAAGGCCCCATGAGCCATACCTTCAGCCCATTTTGTTTTAGTTGTTTTTTCAGATAAGGTCTTTCATTTTTGCTTGGGGTGGACCTTCCATGCTTCTACTATCTATGCCTCCCACAAAGGTGGGATTACATGGGCATGATCCATAGCACGTGGCTTGTTTGTTGAGATGGAGACTCACTTTTTGCCTGGTCTGGTCTAGAATGGTGATCCTGCTTAGTAGTTGTGATTATAAGCATAAGACCCCCATGCTTGGATGAATGTGTTTTTGAAATATGAATATGTCGCATCTCTTCGTACATGTCTCTTTTAGCATTGTCTACCACTTCAAAGACTTTATCTCACAAATTATGAGATAGACCAGGCTACCATTTTGAAACCAGGAGCCAAGGATTCTTGGCCAAATCTAGATCAGGGTGAGACAGGAGAAAATGAGCCATCCTCTATCCCCTTACTGCTCATCTGGAGGAGCTTGTAGGTGTTGAGAATCACATTAGGCAAATCTTTCCCTTTCGTCCCTTTATCTACTCAGCATCCTGCTGAAAGTGAACAGTCTTTGTCCTGTGAATATCTCTGTTGAAGGTCTGATAATACTCCACATTGCAATGATGCATACGTGTCTGCAGAACTCCTAGAGCAGGTGACCATTTAAGGTAGAGGATTTTATTCCGGGTCTGACCTGATGCTAAAAGGGGTGTTTGCCATCCTCTAAAACGAAGCTTAGGGTTTGTTTTTGTTCCTTTTGCTTGTTTTTAGCTTAAATATTTATTACTTTATTTTTTATTTAATTTATATTATTTTTGGAAACAACACAATGAATCTATCTGTGTAGTTATCTTTATCTCAAAGTAGCAAAAATGCCATGTTTCTCTTATTATCTTTTATGTTTTTTCTTCTACAAAATTGGAGAACAGGAGAGTGGAACAGGTTCTGTGCAGGGGGGGTGGCACCAGTAGGAGGGGGAGGTGGCTGGGAAAGAAGTAGAAGGGTGAATATGGTGCAAATACTGTATATACAAGTATGTAAATGCGAAAATGTTATCTGTTGAAACTATTCCAGGAACCAGGGGAGAGGGGATGAAAGAGAGCAGTGGGGAGGTAAATTCAAATCTGATATATTTGATACTTTGTAAGAACCTTTGTAAATGCTACAATGTACCCCTACCCAGCACAGCAATAATAATAAAAATTTTTAAATAAATAAATAAAATAAAATAAATTTATATTATTTTATTTTTTATTTTTATTATTTACAATCCATTTTATTGGATTTATCTTTGCTGCTTAGTACACTTTCTAATATACCAAACTGTAGCATGCATAGCAATAAAATATGTCTATTTCTTATTAAATAATTACTAATACTTGCGCTTGTGAAAAATTAGAACCTGAGAATCACCATAATTTAAACATGGCAGAGGTAACTATGGTTTACATAAACAGAGGTTTGAAAATATAGCTCTGTACGGTCTCTGGAGTCTTAAGTCCTATGTTCCTTCCTTCCTCTATTAGAAAGAAATGTACATTCTATATATAGTTCGGCTTTCCTGAGGATCCTGTAAGTTTAATGTACAGCTGGAGAGCCCAGACCACAGCAAAATCGACTGGGACACAGTCCTGAACAATACCTTCCCAGGAAATATCCTGTGCTGACTGCGGAAGGGTGTGTAGATATTGCTATTTTGCACTTGTGTTCTGAGTCCACCCAGTTTCTGAGTCACCAAACTCCCTCCTTATCAACCTCCTCCCCTTCCATAGCCCCTGCCTCTGACCTTACCACGCCCTCCCCTCCTCCAAGTTGACCTCACCCAGTCCTGTAAATTCACCAGCTGCTGATCAAATTTTATTTTAGGGCAAGAAAAAAAAGACAGAAATGGTCTGAGTTAAACATAAATTTAAAATGTATGGGATAAATCCTTAGTAGAACCCATCAAGAAAAAAAGAAAAGGGAATGACAGAAGGGGCGAATTTGACCAAGATATGTTGTAAACACTTTTATAAATGTCATGATGTACTCCTAGTACAACAATAATATAATAAAAAAATTCTAAATAGAAAATAAAGCACCCAAGGTAAAATAAATTACATAATAGAAAAAAACAAAATAATGTATATATACAATAATCCTCAACAAAAAAAGGAGAGAACTCTAATTTCCAATATGAAAAATTTAAGAAGGTTAGCAACCCTATGGATTCTGCAAGCATCAAAAGAATTATCAGGAAAAATAGTATAGTCAACTCTATGTCAGTAAATTTTATATTGTAGATAATATAGACAAATTCCTTGAAAATATACAACCTAAGGAATGTGTAAAAACGGGGAAATTACTTGGAATATGAATCACCCCAGGAAAGGTTACAGAGTTTAGAAATAAATCCAGCAGCTTCAGGGGAAAATATGAAGAGACCAAAGAGTGACCCTTGATAGAAAAAGAACAGCTCATGTTTTAAAAACTGCATTTGGCATAGTGTCCAGAATCAACAGGGTAGAGTCTGTCGACTGTGTTAAATACTTCAGAGTTGGGGAAGGTATAGCTTTGATTAGATCAGTTACATCTGACCTTTATGCCTCTCATTCATGACGACTAAAAATGGGCTGTTTTGATGTATGAGGTCAGTTGGAAGGGAGAGTAAAGGATGAGGTAAGAGAAGCCAAAGGCAGAAGTCATGGCTCCAGTGGGGAGGGGAGAAAGGATGAGACTATACCATGCTCTTTATGGCTGCTTTCTGGCCTCAGCTCAGAAGGTCTGGTAGTCATACCATACCTCCCTCCCCAAAGAAAAAAATTACAAAAGCTGTGTACATGTTTCTGATAATTATCTTCAAGTATTATATATTATATTTATATTATGTAAGTATTGGAAAGTTTCCATAGCAGTTTCCTAGAAATTCAAAGTTTAAATAATTCCATTTTATTCCTCTCATTCTTCAGTGTGTTTCCATAGTCTGGGAGGTGTCAGTGTTTCTGCTATTTGAGAGAATCTTTATGTCTAGGGCCACAGTTCTTCAGATTGCTTCCTCTTCTTTCATTCAAGACCCCATGTATCCTAGGTTACTCCATGAAATCTACTTTTTCCCTTGTAATTTTGAAAATTTCTGTTAAAAGGTTTGTGCTAAATACAATTATTTATCAATTAAAAATTAAATTAAACTTTAGCAATGGGAAAAAAAAACTTTTCCATCAGACCTGCTTGGCCTCACCTAATGGCTTTTAGATTGAATTGTACAGATAACAGAAGGAAAGAAAGGAAAAAAGGAAGAGGAAGAGAAGAGGATGAATACTCAAAGGCATAGATTGGGTCTGTCTTGAAGAAATAGATAAATAAATGGTTTTTGTGACAAGTGTCTTCAAAACTGGCTATCACTTGACCCTTGCCTCTTGATATTCTGTGAAATGTCCTCCCCTTGAGTGGGAGCTAATGCTACTTCATGTTTCTAATAAAGAGCATGGAAATTGTCCTCCATCCTGACAAGTAATAAGCTGAGCAAACTAGCTGGGGATATAGTTCAGTGATTGAGTATTTGCTTTAGCAAAACTAAAAGACAAATAAACAGCAACTGCAAAAAGAGATAAACTCTTCACAGATCTTCAAAGGGTAAGCTACTTCACATGGTAAGCCACTGAACTCAAGGATGGAGAAATGGGTGGTACAGAGAGATACAACTTACCAATGCTGAAAACCATAAGCAAAAACTCTGCAAGGACCAGTGGAAGGAAACCTGAACTATACATGAGTTAAGCACAGTTGATTTGCTGACCATTCAACATGGACAAGAAAGTGAGATTGAAAAAAAGAGTGTAGTCAAAGCAAGGCCTAATACTTTTGTGAGTTTTACCTTGAGGAGCCCACCTGGTGAAGACGGTGGAGGAGAAAGAAAAATCTCCTCATGCTTCTCTAAGGGGAAGAAATGGGAGCTATTTTGAAATATGATGGAACAGTCTGTTCTTCTGGCTAAGGTCTATTTTCAGGAGAAATTATTTAACCAGAGCCTAACCGAGGGTTAAATTGTGTCAGAGCCTACTCTACCTGGGAGAAGTGAGATCTCCTACTCTTGCAGTTCTGTCCTTTCTCATTAAAGAAGAGAAATATGCAATTTCTGCCCCATCTGGCCATCCTGTTCCACCTAATGGGAATGGAGAACAAAATTGAGAAGGACAAATTAAGTTCATCACCTAGAGGCACAAACTCACTTAAATACTGAAACCTAGTCAAGGGATTATGGAATGCTTCCTCTCCCTCACACTTACCACCATATCTATAACTCTCAGTCACAGCAGTTCCTTCTACCCAGTACATCACTTCTACTTATCAAGAAGATAAGTAATCATAATCAAGAAAAAATTATGAGGCATACTAAAAGGCAAAGAGTTTGAAGACTGAGCAAGCATCAAAACCAGAATCAGATATAGTAGGATGTTGGAATTAAAAGAGCAGGAATTCTTAAATGATGGTTAATATGAGAAGGGCTCTAGAGGACAAAATAGACAACATGAAAGAATAGATAGGTGATGTGACCAGAGAGATTAAAATTCTAAAAAAGAATCAAACAGAAATGGTAGAAGCTGGGTACAGTGGCTCAAGCCTCTAATCCTAGCCACTCAGGAGGTGGAGATTAGGAGCATTGTGGTTTGAAGTCAACCCTGGCAAAAATGTTCTTGAGACCCAATCTCAAACAATGACTGTGCACTTGCCATCCCAGCTATGTGGGAAGCATAAATTGGAGGATCACAGTTCAAGCCAACTAAGGTAAAAATTTGAGACCCTACTCAAACAACATCTAATAAAGCAAAAAGGGCTGGGGGTATGGCTCAAGTGGTAGAGCACCTGGGAGGCCCTGAGTTCAAGCTCCAGTACTGCAAAAAACAAAATCTTGAAAATCAATTAATATAGCTTATAACTTAAAGAGGGAAAGAAGAATAAATCATGTAATTACACCATACACATGGTCAGAAATTAGTAATTTTTCTTTTAAGATTTAGAAGAAGGCAAAGATGTGCCCTTGTCACCACTCCTTGAAAACATCATATTGAAAATCTTAACTAATGCAATAAGAGAAGACAATATATAGAGATTGGAAAGGAAGAAAAAACTATCTTTGTTCACAGATGACATAATTATCTAAGTAGACTATCTGAAAGAAGCAACAAAACCTGGAATTAGTTTTTAGGATACAAGGTTAATATGCAAAAGGCAATCACTTCATATATATTAACAAAGAAAAAATGGAATTTCAAAATTCAAGCACATTATCATTTACATAAATATTCCCAAAAGTGAAATACAAATTAGATTTGTTGGTCCAAATCTAACAAAATATGAGTAAGATCTGTATAAGGGAAACTACACAAATCTGATGAAAAGAATCAAAGAACTTAATAAAACAAATCAAAGAAAATAAATGAAGAGCTATTCCATGTTGATGGATAGAAAGCCTCAACACTGAAGACATGAGTTTTTTCAAATTTCGTCTATGAATTCAACACAATTCCCATCGAAATCTCAGCAAGTGATTTTGTAGATATTGCCAAATAAATTCTAAAGTTTATAGGCAAAGGCAAAAGACCCAGTACTGAAAGAGAAGAATAATGTCAGAGGACTGGCTTATCCGGCATTAAGGCTTAGTATAAAGTCATGGCCATACAGACAGTGTGACATTGGTGACAGATAGAAAGAAAGATTGGAACAGAGGAGACAACCCAAAAATAAACCCCACAAGTATAGCCATGTGATCTTTTGAAAAGGAGCAAAGGAAATACAATGGGGCAAAGATAGTTCTTCGCAGAGATGGTGCTGGACCAATTGAATATCTGAATGCAGAAAAGTGAGTCTACACAGAGCTTACAGTCATTACAAAATTTAACTCAAAGTGGATCATAAACCTAAATGTAAAATGCAAAATTATACAATTCCTAGAAAATAAAGACGAACTTGGGTGCTGTTACTGGAACTGTTAAGTTCTCTGAAAGGGAGGAGGCCTCTGCATGACCCTTAGGTTCCGAGTTCAGGATGTTATCATAAAAAAATTTTTAGCACACATCGAGGTAGAGACCAAGAAAGTTTATTAATAAAGCAAAGCAAAGGAAAGAAACAGAGTACCCAGCCCAGACACGGGTGCGGGCACAGTGAGTGTTCTGGCATCAAGAATATTTATAGTGAAAATGTAGGTTGGGATTTGGCTTTAATCTACGTTCAGAAAAGTGCTCCTCTTTGTTTTGACACCTGGTATATTTTATCATTTTTGCTGTTACACTGATTTATCAATTGGGCCCAGAGACTTCAAAGGATGCTCCTTTAAGATAGGTGTCATCTTTGTGAACACTTCTTGTGCTCAGAGAAGTCACTCTCCCAGGTGTTCTTTGCTGGGATAAGCATCTTTCTTTAAGGTATCCTTGCTTGGTTCTCATAGTGCACTAATTATTTTGAGACAAGCAGGCAAGGTTATAAGGAGAGAGCTGCTCTTTTTTGCTTTTTACTAAATGCTGCAGTTTTTACTAAATGTTGTAGGCTTTCTCACTCCATTGCATTCCTTTCTGGATAAGGGCAATAGAACTCTGATGAGAGGACCTGAGATACCGAGCTTGTGTTTTAAGGCAGAGAACCATTTGCTGTGCTCTCTGGTACCCTTCTTGATGGAGCCTAGTAGAGTTGCCCTGCTTTGCTACAAACTAATGAGATTTGGGGTAGTTTTCTCTGGGAAAGAAGCCAGAGCTCCATCAGTCCCCTTGAGAACTGAATGCCAGCAAAGTGTGGCTGGCTCTGGGCCCGCCTGCAAAGAGAAGGATCCAGATGGACAGTTCTGTGTGGGTTTCTCCTCTATTATCATCCTATCACATCTGGATACCAGGGGAGCAGTGCCAATTAATCTCAGACTGCGTGGCTCAGCCAGACCTATCCTGATCCCTCTGTGGTGGGTCCTTTCCATTTCCTTTTTGTTTCCCTTCTCCATGTTAATCAGCAGAGGTGAGCATCATTAATAGAACAGCTGCTGATGCCAGCACTTCCCACCCTTGTCCCATCTCACTAGGTCTGGGGTGGCCATCTCTCCCCAAAAAAAGGGGTCACTTGCCCACCCACGCAGATGTAATTACTGTTTTACTATTTTCAAATACCTCAATGCACACATAACACATACACAGGAGTGCATGTACACACGTGAGACTTTGCTACTCACACTGGACAGAGGCAGAGTGGCAATTCCTTCTCTCTACTTGCCCAACACTTTGGAGTCCAGTCTTTGCCACAGAAAGAAAACATTTAAAGTACCATTGCTCCCCAAGCGTCCAGGAGCCAATCTGCTATTTAAGTTAGGGAGGCTCTGAATTCCTTCTGGCAAGGGGAGAATAGACTGAACCCCCTAACTCATTGGATGGAAAGAGAAAATGCCAATAAGAGGAGCACGTGGAGAGGTTGTGTGGCAACAATGCTAAGCACAGGGCATTGTTCTCACAATTACATATATTGACATTCAACCACTGTACTGCCATACTGCCACCTCAGCACATTTTGTGATACTTTTCATCTGGGCAGGACACCAGGTATGTGCTAGGTTGCAAAGCTTCGAACTTGCTTCGAAGAATCTTTTTCAAGGCTGCCCACAGCCAGTGGGGCAGGTCCATTGGAGGTTCTGGGGTGAGGCAGGGGAGGAGACAGCTTTGGACTCACAGTCTCACCTGTGAGGCTCAAAACTGGGTCATTTAATGCTCCACCTGCACTAAATGAATGGAGAAGAAAAATGTCACATGTGTGCCCCAGACCTGGAAACATGTTTCCATTAACTGCTGAGTGGAAGCTGAGCAGAGAGGTTGGGGATGAGCTAATCTGAGTGTTCAAATGGGTTGTTGCCCCTGTTTCTGTGTGATGCCTGGGAAAAGACTGCCCACACTCCTTCCACGGTCCAAAGGCAAGTGAGAAGGGTGAGCTATTAATGACACCTCACTTTTATGGGAAGAACAGGACACACTGTTATCATCTGAGAACAAAGATTCTCACTCATCTTAAACCCTGCTTCTTTGGCATGACAATTTTTCCCTTTTCATCTTTTTTATTTTGATTTAACATATAATCATTATACATATGTATTGGATACAATGTGTCATTTTAATACATGAATATTATGTATAATGATCAAATCTGGGTAATTAGCATTCCATCATCTCAAACTTTTATCATTTCTTTGTGTTGGGAACATCCAAAATCCTTTCTTCTAACTATTTTGAAATACACAATAAGTTACCAACTATGGACACTACACTGTGCTGTAGAACGCTAGAACTGTTTCCTCCAGCTAACTATATTTTTTTACCGATCATTAAATTTTCTCTATTCTTTCTACCCTTCTCAGCCTCTAGTAACCATTATTCTACTCTCTGCTTCTATGAATCAATTTATTTAGCTTCCACGTGTGAATGAGAACATGAGGTATTTGTCTTTCTGCGCCTGGCTTATTTCACTTCACATAATATTTTCCAGTTCCATACACAATGGTGCAATGAAAAAATACTTAAAATCATGAATCATAAGGGAAATGCAAATCAAAACCAAAATGACAAGCCATCTCACCCATTAAAATGACTATCATCAAGAAGACAAAAAATAATAACAAATGCTGTTAGAGATGTAGAGAAAGGGAGCTCTCATACACTCTTGGTGAGATGCAATTTGGCATAACAATTTGCTTTGTTGACACTGGGATTTAAACTCAGGACCTCACACTTGCTAGGCAGGCACTCTACCACTTGAGCCACTCCACCAACCCTGGCATAGCAATTTTTAAGATACAGTGGGGTTCATGGTCCAAAATCATTGAAATGCCATTCTCTCTCTACTCACTCTGATATTTTTATCTAGGTCAATTCAGATTAAAATGAAAATCTGGAATCCCAGGGAAGGTTTTTTTAAAAAGTCACTGACTTAGATAAGGGAATTGGGAAATATAAACAATGTCTATTTAACAAATATTTATTGACTATTAACATGTGTTGAAACTGTCCTAGATACTTGGAGTCTTCAGTGAACAAAACAAGAGCCTGGGCCTCGTTGAACTTATATCCTTGGAGTTCAAAACAAGTAAAAGAGTCTTGGTGAGCAAACATATTATCTAGACAATAGTGAGGAGAAGAGGACAGAGAAGTTGCAGAATTAAATGAACTGGTCAGGGAGGCTGCACTGAGAAGACAGCATTCAAACAATGACTTGAAGGAAGTGAGCAAACTAGTCAAGTTGCCACGTGGAGGAAGAGCATGCGTGTTTCTGAGATCTCAGAGGTCAGATGTGACCGTAATACAGAGAACAGAATGGAAAGTCCTTGGCACTAACATCAAGAAAGAGCAGGATCTAGATCAGGGGGCCTGCAGGCCATGGAAAGGACTTTGTTTTTTATTCTGAATAAAGTGGAGGCACTTATCATTGGTAGCACAGAAATGATATTGGGTGACTTATTCTGGCATTCTGTTGAAAACAGATTATAGAAGAACAGGATCAAGGCAAGGAACCAGTTAGGAAATCACTAGATGATGGTGATTTGACCACATGATGGTGTTTTGACCAGGGTAGTAGCAGAAGAGATGAGAATTGGACTGGTCTTGGCATATTGTGAAGATGGAGCCATTTGGGATTGTGATGGATTGAGTGTATGGTATGAGAGGATAAGCAAAGAGGAGGATGCAACCAAGGTCTGGCCTGAACTATTAGGATGATGGAAGTTGCATCGACTGGCATGGAACAGGTGACAGTGGATTCAGTCTAGAAAAGAGGAGTTGTGTGTTGGCTATGATGTGCTGGAGACAGGCTTAGACACCCAAGTTGAACTGTTTCGTGGGCAATTGGGTATATGAGTCTGCAGTTTGAGAGAAAGTTTTGAGATAAAGATACACAAATGGGGTCACTGAATACTGATGGTATTGACAGTCATGACAAGATGAGATCATCAAAGGAGAGAGTCTTAATGAAGAAGAGGACTGAATCTGAGGCACCCTACATTACAAGGTAATGAACAAGAGGAGAAATTAGCAAAGGTGACCAAAAAGGAAAGCCAGGGAACATGTAGTGTCTTAGAAGCCACATGGAGAAAATGTTTCAAGAAAAAAGTACCAATCAGCCAAATGCTGCTAATAGATCAGATAAGGTGAGGCCTGAGAATTGCTCCTGGCTTCAGCAATAATGAAAGTCATGGTGGTCACGACAAGAACACTTTTAGGATTTGCAATGGGGGTTAGACTCTATTTAGAGTGGGATCAGGAAAAAGTGGGAGGACATAAAGTAATGTCAGCAAAGGGCTTCTTTCAGGGGGTTTTGTTTCCTAGGAGGGAAAAAGAAAGAGTGTAGGGTCTGGAGGAAGAAGCTGCATGAGAAATATTTCTTCAGATGAGAGAATAATAGCAAGCTTGCTGAGCAGTAAGCCTGACCCAGTGGAAAGCAGACACTTGGCAAGACATGAGAGAGAGCTGCAATCTCCTGTAATAGATAGTAGCCTAGTGCTCATCTCTGAAAGAGACAAAAAGGTAGAGGTGAGGGTGTGGGGCAAGGAGAGCCATCTTTGAAACTTACCTGGTTATTTAAATGTTCTCAGTTAACCTGGAAGGTGAGAGAGAAGATGAGGGTAGAGATATTGAGGGTTTGAAAAGAGACATGATATTTTTTGACATGGCTGTTTCAAAAAATGTCAGTGACTGATTAAAGACAAACATTGAAATCAATGGCAACATACACGGCCCACAGGGGCTCATGGCCAGGAAGTGAAAACCAGACCTGTCTCCATGGCATATGTTTCTCTGCAGGCATGTCCAGCCACAGAGGGTTGTGGTTTGCCAAACTCAAAGAAAAGAGCAAAACAGTGTTTATGGTAATTGACCGTAAGATTTGAGCTGGATAAAGAGGGGCATAAGGAAGAGTTAAAAAAAAAAATAAAGATTTCTGCTTCCAGCCAGATTTACCCTCCCACCTTAAACAGCTGAAAAACTGATTGATTAGTCTGTCAGTCTGCCTGTCAGTCTGGCTGTCTGTCTGTCTGTCTGTCTCTGCTATATGTATATCAGACAATGGTGTTTAGATGTTGGAAACAGATAGCACTGAGAGTCATCCTGAGGAGATAATAAACAAGCCAGCTAAAGCTGTGATGGCAGCACAGGAAAGGAAACCTGGGGCAGGACCCAGAATCTTCCTGAGTTTCGGAGATGGAGCTGAAACTCTAGAAAGCCCACAGCAGCCAGCATCCTCAAGGCAGAGTCCCATAGAAGACACAGAGAGAGCTCTGAGAGCTACAAAGAGCTGCAAAGGGTCCCTTGCATCTCCAACCAAGAGTACTTTAATGAGAGGAAAGTTCCTGCTTATGTTCAGAAAAGGTCCTCTGTGAAACTTGTGTTGAAATTTAATCCCCACTGTGAGGTATTAGGGGGTGGAGCCAGTGGGTGTCTTTAAGAGTCAGTGATTCCATCATGAGGGTTCTGCCCTCCTGAATGCCTTAATCCATTTATGGATGATGAGTAGTACATTATGGAGAGAGAGACTGCTAGAAAAGTGAGTTCTTGCTGGCTAGTTTGCTCTGTACACCATGTGGTACCTTGCAGACCCTTGGACCTCTGCAGAGTGCCCACCAGTAAGAAGACCTTCATCAGCTGCAGCTCCTTGACCTTTACCTACTCAACTGTGACCTAAGTTTTAAATTACCTAGTCTGCAGTACTCAGTTATAGCAACAAAAATGAACAACATATAAGGCTGAGAAAGAACCATCAGTAAGGAGACAAGGGAACAGCCTATGGAGCTCACACAGGGCCAGGAGAGTTGGCCTCCTACCCCCTGCATGACACACAGGACATTAGTAGAGATCTAACAGTGAGGAGAAGGGGGCAGCTCTGTACTCATCAAGCAAAGCTTAAAAGCAAGAACTGGCATGCTCTCATTTGCATGTGGACTCTAAAGTTGATCTCTAAAAGGTGGGAAGGGTGGGAGGAAAGGAGAGAAGATGATTAACAGGTACACGTGTGCAGTTGGATACAAAAGATAAATTCTAATGTTCCATTGCACAGTAGGATAACTATGCTTGACAACAATTAATTGAATTTTTCAAAATAGCAAATAGCAAGGATTTTTAATGTTAATAACACAAAGAAATAATATGCCTGAGGTGGCCGATATACCAATTATCCTGATCCGATCACTACATGTGGTATACATGTACTGAAATGCCACACTGCATCCCATAAATATGTACCATTATGAGACAATTTTTAAATGATTACTAAAACAGTCAGGCACTGGTGGCTCACATCTATAATTCTACTTATTTTGGAGGCTGAGATTGGGAGGATTGCAGTTCAGGCCCACCCAGGTAAAAAAGTTTGTGAGACCCCATCTCAAGGGGAAAAAGCCAGATATGTTGGGGCACACTTGTCATCCCAGCCGTGGCAGGAAGTGTACATAGGAGGATCGTGGTCCAGATCAGCCTAGACAAAAAGTGAGACTCTGTCTCCAAATAACCACAGCAAAAAGGGATGGAATGATTAAAGCAATAGAGTACCTACCTAGCACATGTGGAGCTCTGAGTTCAAATCCCAGTACCACCAAAAAGGTATTAAAACAATAATAAAAAAGCAAGATGCTGAAGGTCAAAATAAAGCTCAAGAATATTAAAATAATGCAAAAACCTTGCATCCCCATGCTGCAGGATGTATGTACAGTATCTCAGTGGACTTGAAGATAGCTGGTCTTGGAGTTCTAGAGGAAGTAATCTAGAAATGCAGGATGTGGTCAGAAAATGGGCTGTTTGAAAATGAAATAGTAGCAGATCTGCAGTTCTTGCTAATGACAACATCTCAGATGAATTATGAAAATGTGGGGAGGAGCTCAGCAGAGGAGAGAGATTCAAGAACTGAGTGGCCAGGTTGTGAAAAGATTCTCATGTGAGGACACTGAAACTGTTAGGAATTAAGACAAATGCAGCACTGGACAGAAAGACAGGGAGTCAGGACCTTTAATCAGCTAAAACAACACCATCCTTTACAATAGTCATTAGTTGCATATGGCTATTTTCATTTTACTTTTAAATCAAAATTAATTATTAGTAAATAAAGTTTAAAACTCACTTCCTTAGCTACAGTAGCTACATTTCAAGAGCTCAATGGCTACACATGGCAGATGCTAAATATTTCACAAGTCATTACAAAATATTTCTATCATCACAGAAAGTTCTGTTAAACAGTTCTGGTCTAAATTTGGGGAAATGACCTGAAGGAGGACAGTCAGGCAGCAGCAGTAGAGGGGACCTGGTTTGGGAACAGTGTTGGCCAATGGTTTGGGGTTAAATGCCAATAGACCCTCCTCTTTCCTCCACCTGCTGCCTACAACAGCAAGAAAGGAAACGGGAGGTCAGTTGTGTTCCACCCAGAAATAGCTCACTACTTGAATATTCTGGTAGGATTATCCCAGCCTGAACTTTTCATTTATTTTGATCTTGAGCCACCAGAGAATGTGGTTTTTAATGGCATATTTCTTGGTTCATATCTTTAAGCATCTCAATTGCTCTGCATTTCTGGTGCACTCATGAACCAGCTTTTATATTCCTGCTATTCAGGGAGAAGGGAGCTTTGGGTGGTGCTGGATTTAACAGAGGGGCTGAGACAATCTTCAGCCTGCCCTGTGGGCATTATGATCACATAAAAACTACAAATTAACATCTCAGGCCAGCTCCTGTGCAAGCTCCTCATGAAAAGATGCTGATACACATCAAAGGTGGGGACTTAAACTGAACAACTTAACTCAAGCATTAGTTTGCTGGAGATGATGCAGATTTGGATGACCTGGAGGTAAATTTGGAGAGAAAGAGCAGACCACAATTGCTGCCTAACAGAGGGACCCACATGGAGCCTCACTACTTTGAGCCGACACTGACAGAGTGAATGGGCCAGAAGCCACCTTCCCTATAAAGGTTTTCCTTGTATCCTTTTCTTGGGATCTGTGAGACACCTCTGGACTGACCTCTGTTAAGTAGATCTTGGCCCAAGAAATGCTCTGAGTCCTCCCCAAATCCCACCCGTCCCAAGCAGCAGAAGTTTTAAAAGAAACATAGAAGCTGCCTGTGGTGCTCACAGCTGGCACCAACTTTGTTTCTATAAGTGAGACAACTTGAGGAAGTAGAAGTACTTCCAATCAGATGTCAAGACACAAACAGAATGAAGGCAGTGTGGTTGGTACCCCAGAAAATGGAGAGTTATGTGGAAGTTAGGATGTAAGGCTGCACATCAACTCTTGCAATATGATTGGGCAAACTGCTTTCTGTACACTGGCCAGCAGCCACCATGATAACCGAGCTGAGCTCCACTCCCAGGCATGCACATGAGGAACAGGGAGCACTAAGAATCTGACTCCCCTTAGTCCTACCCAGACCCTGCTAATTGTGGTAGGTAGAGGTGGTTCACACTGCAAGCATTTTCATTAGCCTGAACTTGGGCTCTCCTGAGATTCTGTCCATCTTCTTGCCTAGGGGTGTCATAAGAGGGATGGGGACTTGCACCAGTGTGAGCTCTGCTGGTGCTCCTGTTGGGGTGGAGTAGGAGCCTGTGCCGGTCTGCAGAAAAAAAATATAAAACAGCATCCTCTGCTGCCCCCTGCTGCTTACTTTGCTTCATTGCAGCTGGCTCAAGGGCAACTACAGAGAGCATCCTGCTCTTGAACGTAATTTCTCTACCACTTACTTGCATTTCAGCATTGTGCATCACTTTATTGGCATGCATCCCCTAATTGACAATATTTTATATTGAGCAAAACTTAGTGATCTTCTCCTGAAACTAGGGCACAGTCTCCTTCCTGGTCAGTATTGATGGAAAGACTTGCAGTTGAAGTTTTGGCTGATGGTGTTCTTGAAGCTTTTGCTTACATTAGTGGCAGAATATGTGCTTTCATTTATAGTGCGTGGAAATCTACACAATAGGAGCACATGTACTGCAGTAAAAAGAGGTGATCACAAGTCTGAATTTCCTTTAAGTACTTCCGTTCCTTTTTGAAATCACTATCATGCAACACTCTAAGATAGTAAAGTTTGGGACTTTCTGGTCCTCTTTGACAGTGGACAATTATCTGACTCTGCACAAGTTCTGGCTGAAGTGGCACCATCCCATCCGAGCCTGTGGATGGCTTCTTCAGACCTTGTCTACACCTGCATCTTCCTGAAATAAACTACCAAGGATTTGGCTGCCTATACTAAACACCAGGATTCCTCCTGTTCACAAAAATATATTGCAGCCCCACTATGTGCCAGCTTTCACTGCAGGAGATGAGACCACACTTCACCAGCTACAAATCCTAGCACCTGGGGATTTGCTTTCATTTTTCACCAGCTCTTTAGATGTTTTCATATGGGGAGAGCATAGCTCTCAAACAGCATGGAAATCATATGCTTTAATGATAATCCCAAAGAGGAAAAGATCCCCAAAACCATTGTGCCAGTTAAGGACAGTCTGGGGACTGAATCTCCCTCCTCACCTGTGTTCCTGCCATGATATCTTACATATTTCAGAGAGAATCTGTTCTTCCCAGGTGGAGATACTTTATAGTCCAGCAGAAAGAGGTAGAACAGAAGTGGAAAATAAAGGGGCAATGATGTGACTCATGTGAAACTACCGTTGCCAAGAGAACAGAGAGTGATGAAAATGAGTCCATTTACCAGGTAAGTGTTAAAAGGGTTCATGGTAACTAAAAGAGCTAATCAGATTTTCAAAGGGCACCAGTACCATGAAAAGAAGGGGATTATACTTGATGTTCACAGAATGTCATTTTAAGCTTTGCAGGGAGGTGAGATGCATTGGATGTTTATTCTTCCTGGGGAGGAAAGGAGGGACTGCCAGTGTCCCAAGCTTTGATAAAGCTTGACTGTTCAAATAGGCTGCACATGCATCAACACTGCCATTTGTGAGTGTGTGTAGCTGTTCTGGTCTAGTTTTAGTTTAAATCACCCTAATTGTCACTAAATTTGTGTTAGTTTTTTACTGTCTTTTCTCTACTGGTGGGTATAAAACATGTGTCTCTCATTTGCTGTTTGTCCTCAGCTCAATTCTCCAACCTTCCCCTGAAAACAGTACTTCTCCATCTTCTTTGTTAACTTCTGCGTAGGTTTGGCCAATAGGGAGTTATGTGAAGAAATACAGATGAGAGGAAGGTGGAAGCCAGGGTATTTCTTCCCTCTCTTCCATCCCTCATTCCTGGAGGTTACAGCTGCCTTGTAACCTCCAGCTCCAACCTGGTGACCCTCTCTTGCCCTTGGGAGAACTGATTCTGGTTCTGGAAACATTATCTTCTTTACCTTGGATCCACCTCTCATCTTTATAGCAGTTGTGACAAATCTCTAAGGTGCTAACCTAGCTGTTGCTCATTCCAATGAGTTCGTAACTGGTGCCTTGTATTAAATCCCTTCTGTAGGGCTGCCTGTCATGGGCTATTTTCCTGACCAGACTTTAATTGATGCAACATATGAGTATAGTGTAAGTTTTTTGACATTAATGGGTTTGTTGTTATTTGATACTGTCTTAGTCTGTTTGTGATGCTTGTATTACCAAAGTTCTCTAATGGAAGAGAAACAGTAGAATATATGTATGTACATTTGTAAAATTATAAGAAGGGATTTAATGGATTGGCTTACACAGTGCAGGCTGGGTAGTCCAACAGTGACCATCTGCATCCTGGTAGTGACTCAGTCCAAGGAGCTAGAAGCCTCAGAAGAACAGTATCAATGGCACAGCCCTCCTCTGAGGCTGAAGGCCTGGAAGCTCTCTGGAGAGTCACTGGTGTAGTCTGCACTGAAAGTCTGAAGAAGCTGGAATCTGATATCCACAGCAGTGGCAATAGCAACAGACACACTTGCTCAGGAAGCATAGAGCTTGCGTGTGCAGGATGACTTTTTCTCCTTTCACTTTTATTCTATCTGAGCTCCCACCCTATAGGATGGTACAGTCCACATTAGGGGTGGATATAGCCCCCTTAGTTGTTCTTCTACAAGTCAATTCTCTCTAGAAATTCTCTCAAAGAGACACCCAGAAGTGTGCTTTACTAATCCGCAGGGCATCTCTCAATTGTCAAGTTGACAATCAAGATTAACTACCATATTACTGTAGGAAAATACCTGAGTTTAGGTAAAGTATAATGAATGGACATTTATAGATCACTGTTTTTGAGCCTGGGAAGTCCAAGATCAAGGCTCTGTGGCAAGTTAGGTGTCTGGTGAGGGTTGCTTTCTGTTTCAAGATGGTGACTTGTGGCTACATCTTCTGGGATGAGTAGAAGAGGATCCCTGTGTCTCACAGCTCTGGAAACTGAAGCACAAGAGAGCAGAATGCTGTGTGCAGCCTCTTTTATAAGGGACTTAATACCATTCATGAGGGAGGGACCCTTGTGGCCTAATTACCTCTCAAAATTCTTGCCTCTAGATAGCATCACATTGGCAACCCCTGAATTTTAGGGAGGACACCTTCAAATCATAGCAGATACCTTAGAAGCTGGTGCCACCTAGACCGTCTTAGCATCCTTAAGTGTACTTGGTGTTCTTCACAGTCACGATGCACATTTTAGACTTGGAATAACATGCTAATCCCTGTGATTCACTTACACTCACCAGTTTTGTGACGTTAAACAAGTGTTATGATTGAATCATGCCCCTCAAAAATGATAGGTTGAAACATTAACCTTTAGGACATCGGTATGAGACCTGTTTTTGGAAATAGGGTCATTGCAGATGTAATTAGATGATATGATGTCATTCAGGAGAGTAGGGAGGGCCCTGAATCAAATATGACTAGTGCAGTTTGAGAGGATGGTCATGTGAAGACACACACAGAGAGAATGGCACGTGAAGGGAGAGGCCAAGGCTGGAGTGATACACTGTAAGCCAAGAAATGCCAAAGATAGATAGCCACCAGTGGAAGCTATGCAGAGACAAAGAAAGATTCTTCTTTACAGAGTACAGAGAGAACATGGAGCTACCAGCACCTTGATTGTGAACTTTTAATTTCCCTGAACCATGTGTTAATATGTTTCTCCTGTTTTAAGCTACTTTAAGGTACTTTGTTATGACAGCCTCTTGGCTAATACAGCCAGACACTTACTTCTTTGGTCTGAGTTTTCCTCTCATCATTGAGATGAGGATGGTCTGAGCCCACCTATTTCTCTGGATTGCACAAGGCCAAGATGGAACTGGGGATTGAAAGGAGCTGTGACTAGGAAGCAGTATACAAGTGCAAGCTGGCTCTATAATCCCAACTGAGCCAATGTCACACAAGGAGGACCTCGCAGCCAGGAGAAGGATGGAGGGAAGGGGTACCTATAGAAGTAGGCCGAGGGAGAGAGAGTCCTGTTCACCATATGTAGAGAGAATCTCAGTTTGAGACAAGACCCTGTCTGTCCTCAAGCCTGACACATTGCCTTTGGAGAAGTTCTTTGAAGAAGTTGTTTGCCTGAGGATAAAGTCTTCCTAAGGAGAGATTGGCCACCAAGCAGAGTCAGTATCATAGGCGTGGCTAGATTCTAGAGGAAAGGCAGCCTCAAATGGCAGCTGCCAGAGCCAGTTCAAAACTTTGGCAAGGTCTCAGAACTGTCAGATGCCTCTTGTAGAGACTGACATCAAAGCATGATAACCACTTCACAACTGGCCAGCTTTAATCTGCAAGGAATCCAGTATAAAATCTGCAGCTCCTGGTAGAAGCTGGAAATAAATGGTACAGAGAGGGGTGGGAGTAGTGTCCAGAAGAAATGGCTGTATCCAGAGAGTGTTTATGACCAAGATGGTCCTGGGGACCCCTAGAAAGATGTAGGTGCAGGCATAACAAAACTACAGGAACCTGAGGTCCATGTGAGCAGTCTGGGGTGGAGATCAGTGAAAGGCAGTGTCATGGTCAATATGTGTGGATGGGTGGGATTGGAGAAACTGCCCTTAGATATTTGAAAGTCATGGCAACTCACACAAAAAGCTACATGAACTATAAAAAAAAATAGGAATCCCTTATTTGGGGATTCCCAGCAGTACATTCTGAGACGAGGATTTGTGTGAAAGGGGTTTAATAGGAAGAGATTCCAGAAAAGTGAGAAAGTGAGACTCAGAAAGAAACGAGCTGGAGGCCAGTATCAAGTCCCATGGAGGGCTCTGAAAATGCTCTGAGCTAGCCACAGCTTGCAGAGACACAATTGGTGGCCAGGTGACTGGAGGATCCATGCTCCACATGTAGTAAAGAACTAACACAGCCCAAAGAAAGATTGGGGTTTTTCCCATCTCCTGGGAGGCAACCTCTGAGTCCTTGGAATGTCCTGCATGATAAGGATATTTTTGTTTACCTGGGGCCATGGGCCATGAGAGATGGTCCTCAATAGCAATGTCTTTTCTGGTGGGGACCCTTGGGCTATGGTGTCAGCTTGACCTCAGAAGGGGCTGGAGATTATGGTAGGCTATGTGTCCCTGTGGATGGCCTCCACAAAAACCCAAAATGGGGGAGCCTTCCGAATTATCAGTGCTCCATGAGTGTAGTCCACATCATTGCCAAGAAAACTAAACTGTCACATACTGTAGAAGGCCTGGAGCTCCACACTTGGAGTGCTTCTGGACCCCATCCTATGTGCCTGTCCTGCTGCTGACTTTCACCAAAGTCAAATGTAATCATGACTAATGAGAGAACTAAAGTGCCAGAGGCCAATGCTCTCTTCTGTTGAGGACGGTAATGAGCAAGAGGTTGCTAGGAAAGTCAGTAGCTCACCATTTCCACAGAAGTGGATCTCTATGTGCAAGAAAGAGGAAAATCTGCTGAGAAAATGGTGAATGTGCTCAGTTCAGGTCTTCCCAAAGTGAACACAGAGACAATGACTCAGGTGCAGGTAGAAACTGGGGAGGTAATGCCAGGAGGTACAAATGAGGGAAGGGAGAACACAAGGATCAGGGAAACAGCAGTGTTGACAGCATGTTAGCAGGTGGGCATTGGGGCACCATCCTCCCAAAGAAGACTGAAAAATCACGTGAACCACCCCAGAAGCCCCCTTGGAGTGGGAGACTAGAATACTATGTTATGCTTTCCTGTCCCCATTATGTCCTTTGGCCGAAGACTCCCCCTTCCAGGCCACGTGGGCTTGCAGTGAAGCAGGCACCTATGGTGAGGAAGGAGAGAGAGGTGAGGCCTGCAAGTGAAAAGCAGATACTTTACCAAGCATTCTAGCCAGCGGTTGAAAGTGCTCAGGCAGGCTCAGGGAACACAGGACAGCCATGATTGCTGTCCAAGATTCGATCAACCAGTAAAGTGACAAGAATCCTCATTTTGCAGTGAAATGCTTGTCACCCTTGAAGTCTTGGCAAACAGGGTACCCACAGCCACACTAATCACAATGGCCTGGGATTCAGGAAAAATTGCAAGCTAAGAGGAAGGAAAATGCCACCTGCCATTTAAACATAGGATCTGATCTAGTTTAGGAGATTGAGTGTTGGTGGGTAAGGGTCCTCCTAGGGTTTTTTTGAACTCAAGTCTGCTTTCTCCAAAGCAGACTTACTCCAAAAGTATTAAAGAAATACATCGTTTTTAAAGCCTCATCGTAGGTTCAAAGTGTTTCAAAACTTTCACTTTTTTAACAAGTTTTCTTCAATGTCTATGATGGCTACATGTTGGGCTAAATGTTGGAAATACTGAATTTATTCTCTAGTAGGGAGGACAAACAATGAGTAACTATAAAAACAAGGAAGCAGATTGTAATTGTAATACACAGGAAATATGATAGAAAATCAAGTAACATGCAATGAGGGTGAGGCCAGTGGGTTGCTTTAGATAAGACTGTGAGTCAAAACCTCAGAGATAGAAACATTGAATTTACCATCCCATGTTACCTGAGAAGTTAGCATGAAATCTGATGAACGAGAAAGTGTAAGCCATGGGGAAAGTCGGAAAATTAGTATTTAACATGGAGGGAAAGTAAGTGCAAAGGCCCTGGGGTAAAAAACAAGCATGCACCTTAGGACAGAAAGGATTTCAGGGAGTCTGAAACCACAGTGAGATGGAAAAAGACATAAAATACATTTGGAGGAGAAGGCAGACCTGAAAAAAACACAACTAGGTATTTCAAAAGGACAATTTAATACAGGAAATTCGTGACAAAGCTGATGGGAGAGTTGAGGAGCCAAATCAGAAACAGTTGCTAAATTCAGAGATTAAAACACTAGGAGGCTGACATCCTCTCTAGGCTGTAGTCCAAAGAGAAAATGGGAGTATATCAGAGCCTGAGACCCACAGGGCACAATGGGAAATTAGTAAGATGGACTGCCTCATGCAGGAGCTGACACACAGCCAAGGTAGACATGCACTGAAACAAGAAGAAAGAGCAGACTTGTGTCTCCTCTCCCATCCTTTAATTACTGCCAATGCCTCCCATTGGCTGAATCTGCCAGGAAGCCAAGGAGCCTGGGAAATGTAGTTCCTTGCCCTGCAGTATGCCAGGAGCCCACCTGGAGTCCTGTGTTGGGGACGGTATAGATATCACCCTGCTCTAGTCCATAAATGTATATTTAGCCCTCGATGCAGTGACCAGATTAGGTGCTTAATAAATGCTTATTGGATTGACTTTTTACAGAAAGAAAAATCTGACCGAAGGATGATGTTGTCCCACCCCAAATGAATTAATGTTCCACACCCTCAGGCAGCTTGCTCACCTGTTCCCTCTACAGCTTACCCAGCTAATCAACAGCATGTTTATGTTGCTGAATCACACACCCATGCACAACATTTTCGCAGCCACTTGTATGCATGTTCACAGTTACTCTTGTATGGCTAAAAGTGGAGAGAACTTTCCACTGCAACCAGACAAGGGGCACTCAGGTGTAGTGAAGTCTCGCTCTGAAGTCAGAGCTAACTCCTGTCACATAGAACCAGTCCACGACGAGATGAGGAGAAGATCCAGCAGCTCAGCATGTGAGGTTTGGAGCCAGTCACTCCTGAGTCCCCTTCTGTTCTCTTCTCCCCCATCGCTCTGATGGCTTGTGCACCATACCTAGCTTGTACAACGTATGGTTTCATTTTCTTGCTGTGATCTCCTTTCTAATTTCAAAAACATTTATCATTGTTTGGTAAAAATCTTCGTGGTGATCTGCTAACCACCCTTTAGATTTCCAAAGCCCTAGCCTATAACCACAGACCACAACTGGCACTGCCTCTATAGCCTGTCACAGTTCCTAAATCCTCCTGGGCTGAGCCAGCCTCCTCCTGGGCCCCTGGTTCTGTTCTTTAGAGTTTCAATGGAGTGTAGTGACCCATTCACTTCCGGAGACCAAGGCCAGAGAGTACAGAGTACAGGCTTGAATCCATGCCCTTTAAAATGGAGACATGAGCTTAGACTAGGCGAATGTCATATGGATGCTAACAATGCCTCTACCAAGGGGTGCTTCAATATCCAGCCCTCTTCCCAAGAGGGATGGGAGTAGGAGGGCAGGCAAATATCAGTTGTCCTCCTCCTTGAGAGGACTTGCTCAACATGAATCCTCATGCCCCCTCCCCACCATGGATAGTAAGCCTCAGCTAGTCACCCTTCAATCCTCCCACCCCTATAGTTCTGTCCTCTCATCCCCTTCCTTTACAGGTACTTCTGAGGATTCCCTGCCAAATAAGTTGTGTATCCCCAATCCTTGTCTAAGATTGGGCAGCAGAGAAAGCAGATCTAGACCAAGAAGTGGTGACTTGCTGATGAGCCAGCCTGAAGGTGTGATGACTGCCCTGAATTTGGGAGGAAAAGTATGAGATGACAGAGTAAGAGCAGAATGGGAAAAAGTGTCAAAGCAGAAGGAATAAGATCTGCAAAGGTTCTGGGCATGTGCAGCCTCACTTAGCCTTCCGGACTGCCCATAGGCCATTCCCACCTGCAGGGTCAGCTACAGTGTTACCAACATTGGGTGGCACTATTGACATTTGAGGTGGGATCGTTCCTTGTCTTGGAGGCTTATCCTGTGTGCTGTAGGATGTTTAGCAGGTTCCCTAGTCAGGAATAGGTGGTGCAGGCATACCTTCCTGTCATGAGAACCATAAATGTCTCTAGACATTGTCATATGTCCTGGCTGGGGAGAGGGGGGGTTGCAAATTTATCTCCTGCGGGACTGGGGTGCAGGTGCTCTGAAGGATGAGTGCCTCACAGCAGAGGAGAACTGGCTGCTGTCCTGTTCTCCTTCCTTTGTGCATCATCAGACACATCCATTAGCAGATGAACTTCGAGGCCTGGAACTGTTTGCCTGTCCCTAGGCAAGGAGGGCTTGGTGACATTTCCTAGGTCTGAATTTCCTACTTTTGCCCACTAGATGGCCCAGTTGCAATGCTGTACTTGGGATAAGAGGTGCGGCCAGCTTCAGGAAGGAAGTGGAGAATTTGATGTTTGAAGGTTTTTCTAGGCAGGCAAGCTCTCCCAACCTCCTCTGTCCCAGGACCCAAAGACCAGCATTGCTCCCAGATGAACCTGTGAGTGAAGCTGTACAGGGTTGGCTGAGGTGGACTGCGAAGTCCTGTGAGCTCTGCTGGGCAGGTTTGAGTCTAGTATCTTCCCACTTCCCTATCTGCAAAATGGGACTGAATGGAGTGCTTACCCCATTAAATGAGTTACATCATGGAAGGTAGACAGCCCAGGCCCAGCCCACCACGGGCACTCAGCCACCATGAGTGGTCTTTAGGATCAGGCACTGTATCTCAGTTCTGCTGTAGCACAGGACAGTATGAAGAAGGTCACCTTTCTCTCCAGACCCCAACTTCTACTTCTGACAGACAGCAATGACATCTCTGAAGTCCCTCAACTCCAGGATCTTTTTATTTATGTCAAGATACAAGATATAAGATGTCAAGGTCAAGTTAAAATAAACATTTCATTTCATCTCTATAAACATCTTATGAGATACACAATTTTTCATATCCTTAACCTCCATGGAGGAAACCGAGGGTTAGAGGGGTCACCAGGTGAACAAGGGATTCCAACCTGGCCATCCAAATTCCTACCTGGTATAGTGATCCCCTCATAAGCCCTATGGAAAAATGTTTCTTCTGTTACTCTCGTTTCTTTCGTAAATGAAAGACAGCTGATTAGTTCTCAGAGCTTAAAATTATTTGGCAAGGAGTGCTCACAGAGCTTTGACTGCATTATAAGCATGGAGCCAGAGCACGCACAGAAAACACCATGTGCTGGCATCGGTCGCTGGCCTTCCCAGGGTCTCCTTGAAAGGGATTCTTTTTCTTTTATTCCTCAGATTCAAGGGTTGGCAAACTCTTTCCACAAAGGGCCAGAGAGCAAACAGTTTTGACTTTGTGGGCCGTATGGTCTCTTTTTCAAGTACTACGTCTCTCACTGCAGCACAAAAGTAGCCCTGAACACCATGAAAGCAAATAGGCCTGCCTGTGTGCCAATAAAACTTTATTTATTAAAACAGGCAGTGCTCAGGATTTGCCCATGGACCATAGTTTGCTAACCCCTGCCAGGATGCACCCCCTTACCCAGAACTTGTATTTAAATTACAATTTGACTTATTGTGAAACTTATCATTTCATTGCCTGGACAGGGCACATCCGTTGACCTCATCTGTTCAATAGCCTGGCCCACTAAAAGTGGACCTTGGCAACAATGTGGGTTTCCTGTGTGCCCAAAAATAAAAAGCAGTTTTTGTAACAAGAAGTTTCTTAATAAAATAAATCAGAACTGGCCTGGGTCTAATGAATGTCCAGGAAACAAGACCCAGAAGCACAGGTGGACCATTGCTAACCTCTGACTTCTGATCCATCCCAGAGAGATGACAGATGGTCCACACAGGGAACACAATCTTTGCCTAATTCTAGAGGTGCACAAAGTGAAATACAGGAATTGTGCTTTCTCACGTCTCTGGGAATCAGGCTGCAGAAGCTCCTCCTGATGTGCTGGCTCTGCTCTGCCCCTGTGACCAGATGGCCTGTACAGACCTCTGGCTTGGCTGTTTCTTGTGCCCCACACAAGTTTCTGCCTGTTCACTGCTAGAGGAGAAACACTGGTCTCATCCATTTCTGGGATATGTTTTGCTAATGGTTCCAATCCAACCATCTCCACAGTATCTCCACAGGGACCCAGCTGTGGACAGCAAGAGGAAGTTTCTGAGATGTCATCCCACGGTGGCACTCACCAAATCTGAAAGAAGAACCAGCCGTTTGTGAATAAGACGTCATGGAATTATTAGCACAGTGACTCCTTTCCTTGCAATGGGGTTGTATCTATATAAACTCATCCTAAGTTGAAAACATCCTAAGTCAAAAATGCATTTAACTAGAGGCATGGATCAAGTGGTAGAGCACCTGCCTAGCCAGCACAAGTTCCTGAATTCAAATCCCAGTAGTGTTAAAGAAAATAGAAAGAAAGAAAAGAAGGAAGGAAGCAAGGGAGAAAGAAAGGAAGGACCCTGACTCTACTCTGGTGCAAAAGCACTATGCATTCAGTAGAAACCAAATAAACTTTTGAAGTTTATTTCTACTTTGAAGTAGAAACTTCAAAGTTTTCATTTTAATAAGATCAAAGCACATTATATGCATGCATGGAAACACCACCATTGTATTGTATTGTATTTATTTATAAAAATTGTAAAAATAAATAAATAAAATAAAAGTTTTCATTTTGATTCTTCCTCAAGCTTGTGACTTACAGTACAATATGCTCTCATGACACCAGGCAGTGACTAGTTAGCCACAGTCACAAGGGGAAACAACCAGTACTCCATGGTGTGCTGTGATATTTGATTGGTTAGGGAATTTGATGCATTTTCAATTTTCAGTATTTTCAACTTAGGATGGATTTGTGAGGACATAACCCACCATAGGTCCAGGAGCATCTGTGCACCTGACCTACTCAAATCCTGGTTTAGCCTGCCTTAAACACACTCAGAGTGCCCATGTTAGCCTACATTGGACAGAATTATCTAACACAGAGCCTGTATTACAATAAAACAATGAATACTTCATGTAATTTATTGAATGTTAATGAAAGTGGGAAACAGAATGGTTGTATGGGTACTCACTGCAAACATGTGATTAATGTGCCATAAATTATACTTCCTACTGAAATGTGTATCTCTTTCCCACCCTTATGAATCCAAAATATCATAAGTCCAACCATCATAAATCAAAGACTGTCTGTAAATTACTTAAACTTGTACAACTATAAAACACAAGAAATAGCAAATGAATGTGACTTTTAAACATCCACAAACAGCCAAACAAATGACACGTACTACCAACAAAACTTTAAAATCAATGAATTTGTTCTACCAACATTCACTGAACACGATAGCTGGTTTGGGGGTGAAACTGAACTGTCCGTGTTCAAGTTCATGGTAGAAATATGCCTAACTTCATGCTTTCCTGTCTCATTTGCTGTTGAGAATAATGAACCAGCTTTGGTCACATTATTATTTCAATTTCTCTTTATTATTGTCAATAATTTCTCTTTTTAAATGAGCTCATTTTAACTACTTCCACACTATTTTGGTGAACAAATCAATTCTAATAGTGCATTACAGAATGCAGTATACAAAAAAAGAAAAGAAAAGAAAACATGTAATAACAAAAGTTTTCCTGGATATCCTCTATGTCGCTACTTGGGACCTGTTGCAAGTTGATACCCATAAAGACCATCCTGAGAAAGCTGGTAACTCAAAAAAGAGAGAACTCTTTTGGAGCTGTTGTCACCATTTCCCTCCCATTCCCTCTTTTTAGGACTGGTCTCCACACAGCCTGGGTCCTGGGCACACTTGGTGATAGAGACATAAAGGGAACTGCAATTGTGAGGCTCTGCTGTTGTGGAGCACAGGAAAATGGAAATGGAAATTTTTAAGATTCTCATTTGAACTTGAGGAACCCCTCACCCCCCACAAAAAAAAATACACCATAGACAAATTGCCCTATATACATGTAGGAAGGTAGCTTGTCTATTCAACACATTTTCTTAAACAATAATTGGTTCTTTTTAACACACTTGTGTTACCATTTCAAACAATTCTACTTCTTATCTGAGGAATGATGACCAATCACATTCAGATTCTCTATCAATTTTATTTCATATTAATGTCTTTTCTTTATTATTTTGTTAAGTGACAGAATTGTATTTACCATGTAAAACATGATGTTTTGAAGTGTAGATGCATGATGAAATGGTTAAAACATGCTTATTAGCAAATGTGTGACCTCGCATGGTTATTTTTGTGGTACAAACACTTAACATTTATTTTCTTTACAGAATGCAATGTATCTTTATTAACTAAGGTCGCCATGCTGTGTATAGCTCTCTTAAATTTATTTCTCCAATCTAATTGAAATTACATTTATGCTTTGACTGATATTTTCCCATTCCTCATCCCCTGACCATCCTGGACTCTGCTAACAGCCATTTCAGTCTTTGCTTTTAAGATATCAATTTGTTTAGAGTGAGCTCGGGCAGTATTTGTCTTCTGTGCCTGGCTTATTTCACTTAGCATAATGATCTCCAGGTCTATTCATATTGTAATAAGGGACAGGATTTCCTTCTTTTTATGGCTGAGTAGTATTCCATTGTGAGTATGCACCACTTTTCTTTTTTTAATCTGCTCATTGTAGGTTGTTTCATTTCTTGGCTCCTGTGCTGCAATGAACCTGTGAATGCAGAAGTCTCCTCATTTCCTTCAGCGAAGTGGTGTGCTTGTGAATCTGCTACTGCCTTTCTTAAATGCTATCTCATAACATCTAGACAACAAAGAACAACTCTCTGGCTTTGCTATGTTATGTGAGAGGAAAATAATATTTAACAAACAGAAATTCAATTTATAGATTCATCCAGAAAACATATTTTTCAAAAATTCAACAATCCCCGTAATTCTATGTGTGTGTTGTCTTCTGTCTTTTGGGTCCTGGAAGTAAGCAATTCTTTATTTTAAACCATATGTAATTAATATATCTGTTGATTAAAACCAGTCAAATAGTGGTAAATGCATATGATTCAACCCAACACAAAGCATTTAGGCTTTACCAATGGGAAACAAAGGCAATAACAATCTCATCAAAAAATATTTTGCCATAACCAGATTCTAAATCTAAACTCAAATGTAACATTTCTTGCAGGGCCTGGTGGTGCACACCTGTAATCCCAGCTACAAGGGAGGAGGAGATCAGAGGACCTCAGTTCAAGGCCAGCCTGAACAAAGTCAGTGAGGCCCTATCTCATAAATAAAATAAAAGCTAAAGGGCTGGGAACAAGTGGCAGAGTGCTTGATACCCTGGGTTCAATCCCTAGTACCACAAAACAAAAAAGTGACATTTCTTATTCAAGTAATAAAACTGTAAATCCGGCAGTTTGATGGCCTGAAGAAGAAAGAGCTGACACTTGAGATGTAACTCAAGGGAGCTGGGGGTCACCATATATTCTAGTCTCTTCCCCTGTGGCTGGTTGCAAAGTGCAGTGGCAATGACACTTTGGTAATTCATGTTTTTGGTGCCACGTTCGTAAGAGTAGCAGGGGAAAGTTGCTAGTATGACTTGATTTTTCTCATTTTCTAAATTTCAGTTTGAGCATGTGTTGGAACTTTGGAGAGAAACAGTGAAAGTGCCTGTGGATCCAGTTATGAGAAACTTTCACCTGCCTTCCAACTTTCCTCAAGTGTGGACCTCTGAGTTGGTCAATGGTTCATTATGGAAGACAGCCAAACAGAGATAGATGAGAAGGAGAAAATGACCTGGAGGGAAAAGAATTAAAAGAATGTCATCCTTGTTTGCACTGGCACATTTTTTTAATACATCAGTCACCTTGACATTTCTAAAAGAATTTTTCAAGAGCCTAAGTTTAAAAAGTATGCAACTTGTCCAAATAAAATGTTCAAGATCACCAGATGGCCCATTGGGCTTCAGCTATGCTATGACTTTTTGCAAGAGTGTGACTTAGATCTGATTTTATAGAAAGGCCTGGACACTCTGGCCTTGTAAGAAAGTACTTTGCATTTCAGGCCAGGAGAACCTCCCTTGGCTGACTATTCAGGCTGTTCAGTGTTCTGATGATTGACTGGTGACCTGAGATAAGTACATTCAAGCTTAGCAATCCCAGAGTCCTTTCCTTTACATTAGGACAATAAAAATAGTTGGCATGTACCAATCTCAAGAAAAAGACTTCATTTGATAAATGGCATGAGATGAACAATTGCATCCCTCTTGAACACACAGTACTGTGTGTGTGGAGTTTGGTTTATCACACACTTGCCTGTTGTGAAATTCTGTGATAATGAATTCTACTCAAAAACATCACACACGGAGGCTGGGTGTATGCTCCTTGGTAGAACACAGGCCTAGTATGCACAAGCTCTGGGATCAGAACCCAGACCCCTCTGAAATAAAAAAACAGACAGTAAAAAAGCAGACAAAGCCTACTGCAATTTAGAATAAAAATGTTTTAAATGAGAATGTAAGCAGAGAACAATGCTGGATTGAGAAATTGCTCACGAAAAAGCCAAGCAACATCAGAGTGACTCATTGCAGGAGAGCTAGGGTTTCAACATGGCTTGGACTTGGGAATTGAACCTTGGATTCCAAGTCCAGGACACAGATGCACAAAACCAAATCGTGGGCTCAGATCAGGACTCTGTCATCTGTTTGATAACTGTGTGACCTAGGGGTTGGTCAGGAAGTCACAGGGCTTTCCCTTACTTACAGTCCTATGGACACAGGCATTCCTTTTGTGTGGGGCAGCAGGGAGGTTTAACAGACAATGTTGACAGTCCAGGCTAGGGGATGACATATGTGAAATACTTCATGGTGTTTGTCACTATCTATAGGAATGCTTTGTTGCTACTTGCGGTAAACTGTGTTATTCCCCTATTTCCCTAAACGCATCTTCACTCTTTCTGCATCTCACCTTTGCCAAGGTAAGGTGCGTATATTTTCCTGCCCGTCGACTTGGGCTTGAACTTTAACTTGGTTTGACCAACAGCCTGTAGGAAGAAAGGAAAGTATTACAGCTTTAAGGCCTAGAACTCAAGAAGCCTTGTGTATTTCCACTTTTCCTCTCATTCTTCTGCCAGCAACAGGAGAAGCGTTGCAACTGCCTCTTCAGCCTCAGCTTGAATGCACTTAGATAGCAGAGCCACATTTGCCTAACACAGACCTGCACTGAGAAGTACAACTGCCTCTACCAAGGCAGCATGAAGCAAAAGCACCCAGCAAAGTCCAGCCCAGCTCAGCTGGGCCCTGGAGGACATAAAGATGTGAGCAACCACATATGAGCACTTTATGATGCCATGGAGATTAGGATGTTTTGTTATGCAGCAATTACTGATACATTATTCTTGTGAATTCATGAGCAGGCCATGTTGGATAATCAAAAGGCTGATGCAGGGGATCTGTAGGGTGCAAAGTGGAAACAATGGGACACAGAGTGTGTGAAAAGAACTGTGGGAGCTAAGGATGCTAACTGGGGTGTAGGTCACAGGGGGCTTTGATGGTAAAACCATGGATCCATGCTGTACCACTTTATAGAGATGACCATTAGAGGTTGCTAGTGTGCCCTTCAAGGAGGTGAAGGGCAGCCCCTGTTGAGAACACTGTCTGGTCCTGAGACTGTGGTCCACACTAGCAAGCAAACACTCATTAAGTGAAAGATGCACAGCGTGTCTCAGAGACCCACGCTGCAGCTAGACAGAGAGGCTTCCTCTGATGACGCATTGTGACCTGCAGGAGAAGCTTTCAGGATGCTGGGGTGGAGGGCACTAGAGCCTAAAGGGGGAGCCAGGTGTGCTGGGGCCTTGATACTACCTACACACAGAGATGTCTCTCAGGCTGAACCCTCTCACAGACCATGTCTGTCTGTCGTAAGCAGCTCTCATTGGGATGGACTGCAGCCCCAGAAAGCCTTGTACTTAACAGATCACTCTGTGTGGGCATCCCTGAGTTCTTACCCTTCTTGTGAAACTAGCCAGAAGGAGCCAGGGCTAGTGAAAGTGGGGGAGTTCAAATCCCATCATCAGAATCCATTAGCTCATCACTTTTCAACCTCTGGAAATCTCTGAATTCCCTACATAGTTTCTGGAGCCAGTGCAAACCAGAGCTCTACCACCAACTAGCTGTGTGTTGGAGGGGAAGGGAGAGCCCTTCATACCTAGGCAGGGTGAGCACACCTCCCTCCCAGGCTTTCTGTACTTCTGGCATATGCTGTGGTACATTTGATGCACCTAGAGCAGTGTCCTTCATATTGCAGAAGGCTCAGCAAATATTCAGTGCTGTTATGGTGATTCTCATTTTATTCATTTCCTATAGTTGCTGAAAACAAACAAGCTGAGAAACTCAGAACAACAAAAACATGCCATGTCATAGTTCTGGAGGCTAGACCTCTGAGGTCAAGGTCTCAGCAGATTCTTCCTGAGGACTGTGAGGGAGATTCTGGTCCATGAAGCCCCCTCAACATCAAGTTACCTGGTGGCCTTTACTGTCTTTGTTTGCAGATTTACTGTCTTTACTGTCTTTGTTTGTGGAGGTTCCAATCTCCACCTCTATGTTCATATGACATTCTCTCATGTACATGTGTGTGTCCATTTTTTCCTTTTTTTTAGAAAGATGCCAGTCAGATTAGATTGCTTCACCTTAACTACATCTTCAAAGATTCCATTGTCAAATAAGGTAACATTATGAAGTGCTAGGTGTTAGGGAATTCTGTGCACAAATTTTGGAGTGACATGATTCAACTCATAATAGTTATTACCATGATTACTATTAAGAACTATAGTAGCACATTTTCTGTTACAGTAACAGAATACCTTAGGCCTTATTCTTTTAAAAAAGGTTTATTTAGCTCAAAGTTTTGGAGATTCAAGGGCATGGGTTTGGCTCTGGTGAAAACCTCATGGCAAATGGCATCCCAATAGTAGGAGTGCACACAAGGAGAGATCATGTGGCAAGACAGGAAGTCAGAAAGAAACTCAGGGGTCAGGCTCAGTTTTTTATAGCAATTCTCTCTCTTAAGGACTAACTCTAGGAAGAATGATGGATGGGGTAAATCTAACTAAGATATATTAAAAGCACATATGTAAATAACACAGTATAACCTCCTGTACAATCATTACATGCTAATAGAAAAAAGAAACTAACTAGAGATCTCAAAAGAGCTACATTAATCTTTTCCAGGGTAATGACCTAACCAATTCACATTAAGCCCCACCTCTTAAAGGTCCCATCATCTCCTAGCATCTCCACCAAGTTTCCACACATGAACCCTTGAGGGATATACTCAAACCATATTCAAACCACAACAATAACACAGGATTGTTACAAAATGAAAAGAAATACCATAACATCCTACTCATAGGTTTGGGATGATGAAATGGGCTCATTGGAAGACTGTCTGACACAAAGAAGGTGCTCACTGCCAGCCCAGAAATAGAAGATACATGTTCACATTCTCATTGGCCCAACTGACAAGTATTCATGTTAATCTAACAGATGTGACACTTTGTACATGTAAACATTTGTACTGCCTCCTTCAAGTTATTTTGAAACTATTTTTCTGGGTGCTAAAATATTTTTCTTTACAATAATTAAATAATATTCTACAAAATCAATATGCCATAATTTATTTAACACATTCAGATTGTGTTCAATTTAACATTGTATTATAAAATATGACAAACCATAAACATCTCCCACAACCACCTCACTCCTGAATGTGTTTAGTGTAAAATATTTCCTCCTGATCCATTTGTGCTCCCTGAGAACAGAAAGATAGAGGGCTCTTCCATATCTGTGGGGACTTTAACATTCTCTCTGAGGTGTTGGCATAGTCTCACACCTGGGATACATTCTTAGCTACTCCCAAATCTGTAAGAAGATTGGCTCATTCTCAAGGGCTGATTTGAGTCTCCTGGCCTGTTGTGTACTTCAAATTTGCTTCAATCTGGCCCCACGTTCTCTCAGGACATGCTGGACCAAGCAGCACCCACACACAAACTCTCACAGGCAGAATGATACATGGGAATCTGGACTCTGTCCATCTTCCCAGTGTGAAGTGTCTCCCAAAATTCACAGCTAGAGACCAGGAGAGGAAGTATAGACAGACCTAATCAAGCTGCCTGGAGGTTCAGCAGAGGAAAGATAGAATCTTTATACAAATTGGTTTGTTTTTTTTATCTCTTATATAACATTGCTAAAAGTTATTAAATGAAGCCATATATAAAGATGTCTAATAAGCAGGTTCTCTTCTCTCTCCCTGACCACATAGATCTAAGAGGCATTGCCAGATTCCCTGCTCCATGGCACCTGAACACAGCCACCTCTGAGAAAGCCAGGGATGGGAAGGCCTCGTTGTTACGAAGCACAAGGCTTCTTCCAGGAAATGCGACCTGGGTTCTCCAACAAATGTGCTGCAAAGAGTGAAGGAAGGAGGAAAGGAGGGAAGGAAGAAATGAGGGAGGGAGGGAGGGAACGAGGGAGGACAAGTAAAGACAAGTTTCAAATTAAAGAATTGGAAAGCATATTAACTCGTCACAAAATGTAAACATAATTTAGCTCCTAATTCAAAGAATCTGCTAAAAAAGATCATGACATTTATGAGGCATTTGGAAATTTGAACATAGGCTGCATATTTGATGACATCGAAGAGTTCTTGTTCATTATTTTTAGATAGAGTACTTGTTTTATGGGTTTTGTCTTTAGGATGGCTGCTTATCTTTTTGGTAATGGAAAATGTGAGTATAGGAGTACAGAAAAAAAAAGGAGATGGTAGTTAGGAAAGTGGTAGGGTGATCATCGGGAACCCCACAAATGTCAAGGTAAGGAGAACTTGACTCTGGAATTATTCAATATCAGGATATCTCTCAAGAGAAGAATTCTGCTATCTCTTGTCTGCATTGGGGTGAAGAGCTGGCACTGGGACTCCTGTGCTCTGAATGGCACAGAATTGAGGAAGGAGCTAGTGTCTGTCACCTCACCTTCCAGCAAGCATCACAAAATCTCATTTGGTAAATCCTGGCCCCATGCTACCTTCTGCTGTCCCTGGTGTATCTAAATTACAGTGTCCTGGCTCTAATTTCTCCAGGTATTATATATGTCTGCCAGGTAAGAGAATCTCTGACCAGAGAGTATCATTGTGCTGTTAACCCTGAAACCCCTCCTCCTTTTCAGCATCCCTTGTCTCTAGTCCTCTCCCTCTTCTATATTCTTAGAAGCCAGAGGATATATCCTTCATGGCCTCTCCTGAAGGTGTTCAGACTGTAGCTCAGCAGTTCTGCAAAGTTGATGTCTTCCTCCATTTTCTGTTGTTATAATAGAATACCTGAGACTAATTAATTTATGAAGGAAAGAGGGTTTACTTAGCTCACTATCTGGAGGAAGGGAATTTCAAGATCAGATGGCCACATATGACAAGGGCCACATGTTGTGTCACAACATGGTAGAAAAGCAAAAGTACAAGCAAGACCATGAGGAAGAGCAACACAAGTGGGTACAAGAGTTAGGGGAGGAGCCAGGCTTGCCTTGTAACAACCCACTCTCACAGTAACCAATCTAGTCCCATGACTCATTTTTTTTCACCAAACTCTTAATTCCTTTTAGGTACATAGTCACTTCTTAGAGTCCCTAATACCTCTCAACACTGCCCCATCAACATGAGTTTTGATGGAGACAACCCATACTTTGGTAGTAATTATCAACATATTCTAGTTTACTCAGAATTTAAATTTGTCTATATCAAGTCTCCTAATTTTCCTAACTGGGACATTTGACTGCTACTGCAAGAGGGTCTGGCCAGAGGAGCCGAAGCAGGCACTATGGACTTTAGGTCCAGCTCAGTGATCTGACATTGGTCACTAACTATAAGCTTGAGGGTGGAAAAAGCACGTCTTTGTGAGAAGTCAATAATATTATACCATTTTATTGGAATGGTTCATGGGCAGCTGTTAAACTTGAGAGAAATACGAAATTGATAGGCATTAGTAAACTAACAATACCCCATAGATAAAACTTCAACATATTCAAAACCTTTCATGAGCATCTAGTATGTGCCAAGCTGGGCTCACAGTAATGACTAACTCAGTCACCCCTGGAAACTGCTATAAAAAGTTTATCCTTGTAAAGCACTGACTTGTTTTTCATTGGATGGACTCCCAGATCCTGCTGTGGGCTTTCTATACAGAACACATAACAACATGCCTGGGAGGGCTTGGGAAATGCCACCTGGGGGCATCCCCTTCTCTCAGGAAGATGCCACTGCACATCTTGATAACAGGGGCATTGCAAAGTCTCATGGTCAAAAGCCTCTTTAATACATTGCTTGGGCCCAAAGGCAGTGGATCCCAAAACATTTCTTTAAACTCTTTGTAATATCCAGTAGACTGTAGATTGGAAATGCTGGCATTTGGATCAGCTCTAGATCCCTCTGGATTGAGAGTCCCCCCGAGGTCGTTTGCCAACCTGTCTTCCCATCTTTCTGCTCTGCTTCTCTGACTCTGTGACACCTCCTTCCAGTGTAATGGCACTGAGCTGCCCTTCTCCAGGCTCAAGTCTCTCTCTTCTCAAGCTGCTCCTCCTGCCCTGCCTCTACCTTGTTGTTCTTTTTCTCCACTCCATCCCTATGAGCTGGGAATCCTGCCCCCCAACCTTCACAGCTGCTCCCCTATTCCTCACTGCCCCTCCCTGATTCCCAACCCACCTGCCCTGAATGGTAGATGGTTTGTAAGAACAGCTGCATCATTTCCCCCAGCCCTGTGTCCACTCCCATTGCAATCTGACCCTCCTCCAGCAATAAATGATTACTTCTTCAGTAATGAAGTAATGGTTACTTCTTCAGTCTGGACTAGAAGATGTGATTTGGCCAGAGACACTGGCAAATGTGACTCAGCAGGGATATGAAAGTTGCTTGTGCATTGGAGCCTGGACTCTTTTGATGCTCAGAATGCATCTGTCCCCAAGGGAATGAGATCAAGTTGACCTACTAGAGGCTGAGAGGCTTAACTATTGTCCAGGTGATATTGAAATAGCCATCAGACCCGGGAGAAAGGCCATCCTGAACAACCCGGCTTCAGCCAACACTATCTAGACCAGAAGTGCTGATCAGGAACTAAGGGACACTGACAACTAAATCATACTTGGTGCTCTAAGTCTCCATGTTTAGCTTGGCTTCTATGCTGCAATACAGCTTTATACAGCACCTAAGCAACTTCTGTGTGTGTTACATCCTAATACAGCATCCCTGAGCACAAAACCACATGCACTGACTGACATCCTCTGCAGCTCCCTTGGTTTGCAGTCTCCTGCCTCACTTATTCAAGGTGCTGAGGATGTGTTGATCAATTGACAATCTCACCCAAAGTTTCCATTCAGCTTCAAAAATCAGTTACTGATTCTTAACACTTTCTGAAACCAGGCTAGACTCCCAAGAACCTACTAAAAACAAACCTGCCACATCAAATGAATCCTTGGAAAAATGCCAATAGGTGATAAGCTCTGAAGCCAGCAGATGGGCTGTTGGAGGAAACTGTGCTAGGGCCCCAGAGAGCCAGGCACTAACAGGGACTTAGGTCCTCTGTCTCCTACCCCCTGCTGAGAGTTCCTGCTGAGAGATTGAAGAGGAAAGGAATGGTTGCATTCCATTCTTCAAATGAGTTGAGGTGGGGATGATTCAAAATAACATTTCAGTGGTCAAAATGGGGAAATAGAATCTTTTTTTTCCTTTTGATAACGAAAGGAACATGGAGACAAATGATACTTCCTGTCATTTTTAAATGCTGCCACCAGAATATAAGGAAAGTTTCACCTCAAGGTTGATAATGAGAAATTTAGACTTGTGACTAATAATATGCTATGAGTGTAGATTCATATTGTTCTGACATTCTGAAATGTTATCCACCAGCTTGGAACAAAAGATAAGGATTTCTTCAGAAGGTTATCTTGAACATTCTAAAGTAGTGTCAAGAAGAAGATAGTTTCTCTAGTGGCCATGGGCTCAGCGTGCCCACAGTGTATTCATTAAAACAAGCACCAGCTACTGTGAAAATACTGAGAAGTTCATGACTCATTCTCATGATGTCCAAAATGAACCACTGTTATAGGTGATGGGGTGGCCCTCTGCTCCATACCTTGGTTCAGTTATCTTCAACAAGTATCTCTGGTCATGCTGGGTGTCCACCAATAGACAGGGGCAGAAACAGAAAGAAAGGGAGAGTTTTATGCATATACACAGGGCACATCCTCTGTGCTCACATTTTATTGGCAGAAATCAGTCACATGATCACTCCTAACTACAAAGGAGACTGGGAAATGTAGTTGTCTTCACACAGATTGCCACTAATGAATGACTCCCCCATAATAATGGCATCATATAGACAAATACTATCACATCTAGATTAGGGGATTCCATGTCATTCCATCAATCTGAAGATTTGGTAGGGGTCTGTTTGCCTGCCAAAATCACTTCTCATATAAAACCAATGAACAAATGGATTCAGAAGTACTGGTTTATATTCTGTTCTTAGGTCCAGTCTAAGAGCTAAATGAAAAACAAGCTACCATTGATCTCTGTTGGGAGCTTATATTAAAATTGAACAGATTTGCTGGAGGAGTGACTCAAGCTGGTAAAAACGCCTGCCTAGCAAGTGTGAGGCCCTGAGTTCAAACTCCAATGCCACCAAAAAAAAAAAAAAAAATCCTCAAATTGAATTGAGTTGACACATTCACTGCAAGGTTTGTGAATAATGTAGTACCTATTTCTATGTATGTTGTCCTGTGGCATACTAACATGCATGTTTACATATTTCTTCCAGAATATGAGAGTACAAATAATTGAAAAATAGAGCAGACGGTAATCTATACAACATAGTAGCCGCAAAAGAAGTGTATCAGAATGGAAAACTATCCTGGCTAGAGTTAGAGAAGTCTGCAACAAAAAAAATAATGTGAGTAGGAGTCACAGAATGGATGCGTTGTGGGTATTTTAGAGTGGGGGAATTTTGGTGTCAGTGATCATAAGTGCCACCACAGGAGAGTGCACCACAGGAGAGTGCACGATCACAGAATGTGCATGTGAGTCTGGATGCAGAAAGATTTTTGTTGAGAGCCATAAAAAAATTACTTAATGAGCAAGGCAAGATCCAAGTATGAAAAGCCTACTGTGTACAGCTCTGAGTTAGACATGCAAAACCAGCAGCCTGCAAAACTCATGTTTTGCATGAGTCTTATTATCATGTAATATATGTGTGTGTGCTCTGTGGAAAGAAAAGGACATAGCTTGGGGGCAGACATTAGGGGAGACTCCCTGAAAAAGTTGTGCTCAATCCTCCTATTTTAAGTCTCCTCTTCCCCTTACTCCACTGGTGGGATGACAGGTGCATCCCACCACATCCAGCTAGTATTTGAGATTGGGGCCTCCTGAACTTTTTTCCCTGGCTGGCCTCAAACCCTGATCTTTCCAAGCTCAGCCTCCCAAGTAGCTAGGATTACAGAGTGTGCTACCAATGCCAGGCATGTTTTGTTTTTAGGAAGTGCAGCAGAGGCAGAACTCCTCAAACATCTAAAATTGTTCAGTAAGGAAATGAGGAAAGGCACCTGGAATGTCAGGTGTCACTGCTGGGATGTGCTCACAAAAGCCCTTAGAAACCCCCTCACACTCACTCCTCCCCACTCCCCCAAAAAAGATGCTTTTCCTTAAAGAGCTTCCTAGTCAGAGTCCAGCCAACCTCCCTGAAAAGTCAGTGAAGGAAAGTCTTCCCTTCTGGAAGGAGCAGGCTCAGGTGTGAAGTTCTGCAAAGTTCCCAGCCGGGTCTGGCTTTGAAATCACAGCTGAAAGGAAATCCACCCCTCAGTGGTGCTGCTTGGAGCAGCATGGCCGCTGGACACTTCCTGAGCAGGAATACACATCCTGCCTGCCCCTCTCCCTAGGGATGGTGTTTGCCCACCTGACTCTTCCCCCAGCCCTACAGGAGGAGCTGTGGATAGCTGCACTCAGTGAGACCAGGAAGCTCCTCGCGCCCCCAGGGGACTTTGCATCACAAGGGGACATTATTTCCTAGGCTAGGGAGACTGTGTTTGTCCAAGACCCAGGGGGCTGATGAGGTAATAATTTGGGGACCTGAGGACCTGGGGCTTGTGGGCTGCAGAACTACCTGAGAATAGCCAGAGCTCAGGAGGGCAAACCTCACTGAGTCCAGGCCAGCCCAGTGCAGGGGAGCCCTGTTGACTCCCCTAATATGTCATGCTGGTTCCTCGGCCCCCAGCTCCAGACATTCCTATGCCATGTCTTTCCCCAGGGAGACTCCAGTGCCATGTGCAGAGCAGAACACGGTGCAGCAGGACCTGGTGTGATTGGCAGGTCCTTTGCACAGGACTCAATTTCTCCCTAATTGGAAATAAAGGGAAGAGGATGTGGTCTTTTCAAAATCAGCCTAGAAATGGTCAGCAGCAACAGAGAAACTAGACCACGTGCCCAGATTTCTTTACACAGAAATACAAACACCCACGGGGGCTGTGTCTTATGCATTAAACTGGGAAAGTGACTGAAGCCAGACATAAGGTAAGTGTGAGGTGTTGCCAAAAGTGAATGTGGGGGCTCCATGAAGAGCAGAACTTAATGGTGAAGAGAGGAAGCAGGCAATGTCTGCAGCAGAATCTGAGAAGGCAGCCACCCCCAGTGAGCTGAAGGGACAGCACTGCTCTGGCCCCCTACTGCACTGACTAATCTGAGGTCCTCTGATTCTGAGCATCACTAGGGAGGTGAGGGGTGGGGAGCTGACATGTGCAAGCCCAACTCAGCTCGCACTTGTAAACACACCCACAGTCCAGATGTGAAGACATCTGTCGTGACAAGCTCTTCTCAGGCAGCATCGCAAACACCTGTGCTCGCTTCCAGACAGCAGGGACATTTTTTCTGCTTTCCACACTGGCTTACTCATACCAAGAGCCCAATAATCATTTGTTAAGTAAAGAAATTAATGTTAGCCTTTTATTGAAAGTGCAATTTCAGCATCCACAGTAATAGGAAAGAACAGAATATTAGCATATGTGCTGAGTGACTTTTTGTTGGTAGGGTGATGGTCTCACTCCCAAATTCTAGCTTCATGGACCCTTCTTGGCCAGCACTGATGGATCATGTGGGCTGGCTCTGATTCCCAGGAAGAGAATTAGGACTGTTGTCCTCACTCTCACATGCTGTATCTGTGGCAGGCCCTTGACAGATACCAGTCCCCTGATGTTTGGATGTGGCCTTCCTTCAATGTCTCACATAACTGTAGTTAGCTAGGTGGGGAACAGCCTTTTGAGTGCTGTCCCCCCACAGAGCCATGGCTTTGCCAAAATGTATTTCTTCAAGCTTCAATGATGCTTTGCCTTCAAGAATTTCACTTCTAAGAGATCATAAAATGATAGTGTCACCTGTCTTTCTAGGAAATTTTTTTCTCAATGTCTTCCATGCATGCATTAGCTACATAGTTACTGATGTTGCTTAAATTGATTTCTTATCAGACTTGTGAGATAAAACATGATCATGGGTATGAGAACATGCCTTGAAAAATCCTGGTGGTGGAGCAACTTGCTTGAGGAATAATTTTAACATTTGACAACTATGTCGATTGTTCTCTCTGCCCCACATGCAACCTTTCTTAAAGTATTCTGTGTCTCTGAGTTTTTGGGGGTGGGAATTATATTCATTTCAGAGAACAAAATAAGAAGTGCTCTGGCCATTCTTCCAAATGGAGACAGCCATTTGTTGATTGTCTCTAACTAGTAGCTGCTCCAGGACTTGCCTTAGAATTTCATCTGCACCCCAAGAGGCAATGAATTTTCACAGGAAGCCCCAGGAAAATGTGGGAGAGAGAAATCCTCTCCAGTAGTTCCAAAATGATTGAGAATGACAACTCATTTTTAAGCCAAAACACTTAATATTTGTATTATTAGCAGCCATTAAATGAAGAGAAAAGGATGAATTGTATAACATTTTGAAATAGATTTGAATTTTCCAAATGTGCTTTACCAGAAACTCTGCTTTCATTTGAAACACAGGGCATGTGATACTTTTATAAATTTTAAAATGTTCCTGTTTTACACTTCAAATTCTATAATACTAATGTGTTATTGGCAATTGACACTTAGCCATTATGTTAAAAATTTCTCCACATGGAGAAAATGTTTCAAGAAAGAAGTACCATAGAGAAAAGGTTAGATCAAAAAGAATTAACCTAGAAGGTAACACCCACGCACAGGAAATCAATGTGAGTCAATGCCCTGTATAGCTATCCTTATCTCAACAAGCAAAAACCCTTGTTCCTTCCTATTATTGCTTATACTCTCTCTACAACAAAATTAGAAATAAGGGCAAAATAGTTTCTGCTGGGTATTGAGGTGGGGGGAGAGGGAGGGGGCGGAGTGGGTGGTAAGGGAGGGGGTGGGGGCAGGGGGGAGAAATGAACCAAGCCTTGTATGCACATATGAATAATAAAAGAAAAATGAAAAAAAAAAAAAAAGGTTAGCCTGGACAACAGAGTGAGACCCTGTCTCTCACAACAACAACAACACAAAGATTAAAAAAAGAAAAAGAAAAATGGAAAACAAATCCTCCATGCTGTCAATTGAAGAGGCAGGAGAACTGTGGACCTTGGGACACCTTGCTGCAGTGTGATCAGGAGAGGTGTCTATGATTGTACAACATGGATTGTACGATGCTAAAGCCTCTCCCAGCCATGCTTCAGATAACCCTAAGAATTCACCTCCAGATTCAAGAAAAGGCCTTTCTTCTTGAGTGCTGTTTTGAGAAAGTAAGTATGAATTGTAATCCTCTTACTGAGTCACTAAACATCATCTTCAGAGATGGCCTCAGATACTCCGTAACTTTATAGTCTGTATTTCCCTGGCAAAAATGAGTATGGGTAGCATCAACTCAATAGTGAAGGAGATGAGCTGGAACACCCAACATTTAAAAATTCCTTTAATGCTCTAATTTCAAGGATGGGCAATAAGATTAAAGACGATTTTTTGAAAGCAGAATAAAAATCAACACGATTCTGCTAGCTTAAAAAAAAAAATTTAATGCCAGTGTTCATTTCTAGTAGTACCTAAATAATGCTAGATCAGGGTAGAAGGTAGAGCATTTACTCAGCCCACTGGCCATGTTTGGAATGATCTGAAGGTTCTTGGAAATAATTCTGCTTCTCTCCAGAGATCTTCTGCCTCAGAGAACAGAAAATTACTACTTTGATGTATCCCATCATTTGGATTAACCAGGAAAGGGCTCCTGGGTTGACAGTCCTCTCTCAGGGACCAGTGTATCTGGCAGGTTTTCCTTTACTTTGTCGTGAAAGACCCTTGGGTCCCAGGCTTGATATGTTTGCCCAGCAAGACATCAGCATCTTCCCTGGAGTTTTCTGATTCCAGCAGAAACATGAGTGAGCTGCCACTCACATAGCGCCTACTCCATCTCTACCTCAGGGTACAGCTGGTAGCACACTCTGTTCAGGAATTTACAACTCATCTGATACAAGATGAAACATTTGGAGAAGAATGGAATGCCGCACTATGAATTCCCAGGCAGAAAGTTTCAGGAACTTTAGAGGAGGGCTAGCGAAGAGACAAAGGAAAAACATTTTAGACAAGAGTAAGAGAGTTTAGCTAAGTGTTGATGCTATTATTATTGAACTTGCTCTGATCAGTCTTTGAGTGACTAAACAAGCTAGCTGGAGAAAGTTCTCAAAGGTATTGCCTGTTATCTTGAAAAATCTGTTCTAGTCTTTGCCGTCATTTCCAGAAATGACTCTAAGCCAATGAGAGCTGAGAAAATGCAGGCAGGAATGATTGTAAATATCCTTCAACTCTGTCCTTCCTTGTCTGAGTTGGTTCTCAATTGTTTTATAACTGTCTCTGCCCGCCAGGGTAGGTTTGAAATGTGACACTTCAAATTGAGTTGGGGAAAACTGATTTTGAGGTTTTTGTTCAAAGTCCTCAGGTCTCATCCCAACAAGTGAGTATAGCTCCTGCTCAGGCACTGAGCGTCAGGCAGTCCCCTCTACACTCGTGGCAAGGACTGAAGGGGAACACAGGAGAACAGAGCACATTACATCTGGATACATATTTGGGGATGCTGCAAAATCCCACTGCACACTCTACTGAGAGCAGAAGACCCACTGACTGCTGCCAGTGAGGCCCTGTGACAACTATGGAGGAAGTGACATGCTTCCTCCTGTGAGCTGGCTGGGGCTAAAGCATCTATGCTAGCTGAGAGTTTTATGATCTGTTATTTGCCTCTTTTAAAAAATTGTGGAAGAATTAATTGAAGATGACTATTGGCCACCACAAGAAATAGATGTGTTTTCTTTCAGGAGATCTTGTTGGAGGTCATATAGAGTCCAGAATCTACATGGTTATAAGTTCAGATTCTTTTGTGAGATTAGAGGAGGACTGAGCTTACAAAGTATGGCAAGGACCCTCCACAGCCCCCCTGCCCCAGTGGGAGATCTAGCTTTCCCCTTACTAAGTAGATTTCACTAGTGATACACATTAGAATCTTGTTTACAAAGCCATGTGTCTAGCTCACACTCTCCAGATCAATTATATCAGAATTGCTTAGAATGGCACTAGACATTCAGGGGTCTTTCAGGGAAAGATCTGCTGTTTACTGTGCCCCCAAAATGGTTCTCTCTTCCTGTGGGCTCCAGGTGAGGGAAGCAAGGGGAACAGCACCAATTGCTTCCACCATGGAACCGACCCTTCTGCTGCCCAATTCCTAAGAGAGAGGAAAGTCTCGCCTTCCTCCAAGGGCAAGACTAAGAGAGGTGGCTAGATAGGGAGAAGAGAAGCAGGCTGTGCAAGTTTTACTATCTGTATCTCCCCAAAGATGAATAAACAGTAATAATTTTGGATGCATTTTGTCTTTCCTGAATGTTCTTCTTCCCTAATTTAATGATTTTAGAAATAAACCACACTCCTTCCTCCCAATGCAATATCCATATGTAAAATCAGATCCATCAACATGGCATAAAGGAAATAAATCACCTCAGCTGTGACCAATATTGGCTTCATTAGGACTTCATTCTCTTCTTAGCACCCCACAGCCAGGCATCCAACATCTCTCATGCTTTGCCAAGTCTCACCCTGGCCTAATCATTGGTGACTGCAGAACATCACCATTGCCTCAATATGCAGGAAGTGGTCTTTCAGCTTTGAGGGCTGTATACCTGTGTCAGTAAAGGATTAAGGTTAGAGAAATTCCTTGGAGAATTTTCACTTGGAGAAATTCCACCTTTGCCCCCAACTCACACCACCTGGTGCCTGATGACCTGCTGAAAACGAGTCCATAGGATCTTCTTATTTCCAGGAACTGATGTAGGAAACTGGCTGATTGACAAAGGCTGCCCTGGTGTACAGGGGCTGAAACCTAAGAGATCCTCATGAAATGAGCCTTCTGTATCCTTCTGTAGCCTGTTTTGAACTGCTTTTTCTGAGCCTTAGATAGAACCTGGTATTAAAAGTTTGGGATTTCAGCCCGCCCACCCCACCACTTACAGACTGTGGCTGTTGTGAAGTTGCTTCACAGATAAGAGAATTGAGACTGAAAGGCCAAGTGACAGGCAAGTCAGTATGAAATCCATAGTTGCTGAGTCTTTAAAAAGACTATCAACATACATGCTCATGGCAGCATTGTTCACATAGCCAAGAGATGGAAGCTACCCAATTGTCCATCAATAGATGAATGAATAAGCAAAATGTGGTATATACATCCAGTGGAATATTATGTATCCTCTTAAAAGGAAGGAAATTCCAACACACACTACAATGTGGATGAAACTTGAGGACATTGTGCAAAATAAAAGAAGACAGTCACTAAAAGACGATGCTGGATGGTTCCACTCCTGTGAGGTATCTAGAGTAGTCACATTGATAGAGACAGAAGGTAGAAGGATGGTTGGCCTGGGGAGTGGGGAGGTTACCCTGGGGAGAGGAGTGGGAAGTTGTTTTTAATGAGTTTCAGTTATGCAAGATAGAAAAGTTCTAAAACTGAATGGTGGTGGTGACCACACAGCAATGTGAATACTTAATGCCATGAAATGGTTAGGATTGTAGATTTCATGTTACACATATTTTGCCACATACACACAAAGGCTATGCTACATATACAGTCCTATTCCTTTCTGTATTTTTCAATTTTACTTGCAACATTAATATTCATAGAAGGATCTGATTATTCTAGAGAATGGCAGTTAGAACTTGGGGATGCATTGAAGGTCAATGCAGATTGTGTATAAAATTCCAATGATTTTATATGGTAACATGAATAAGGACTGAAACTATTTGATTGATTGAAAAAGAAGTATTCTTTTTTATTTTAATAAATACATTATAATTCAAGTGTTTATATAATTAATATGTCCAAAACCACATGATTTTTCCCAGAGAATGCTATGATTCACCATTTATATCCAAAGCAACGTCAGAACACAGATGGGCCAGTGGGATTCCGAGTCCCCTGGTGCCTTATTCACTAGAGGTGCAGTCTTCTGCTTGGTTATAAGAGGGTGGGCAACCCACTGGCAACGTTGTTTCCTACAGTATTTGGTACTGTAGGCATCACAAGAAAACACCTGGAGAGGATGAGAGGATGCGATGCTGAATTAGCCGGTTTGCATAGGGCAAACTTCGGCTGACAAACACAGGTAGTCAAACAGGAAGAGGCAAATTGCTCATTAACTTCAGAGAATCAATGTACCTGGCCATGAAGAGTCAACAGACCAAGGAAAATTCACCCATAGCCCCACATTCGCTTCAAACCATCCCGAAGTCAAGAGTTCTCCATGCTGAGACATAGGAAAGTGACATCTTTCCACCCAGACTCCTCCCAGTGTCAGCAGGAACACAAGAGAAGTTGAGCTCCCTGGAGAAAGGTGTCCCTGGAACCAGAGGTGACACTGCTTTCTGAATATGACACTACACTTTTTACAGGTGTTGCAAAGAATGAGAGCATCTCACTCATATGCTAGAACATCAATTGTACTTGTGTCAGTGTGGGTGAGCGAGTGTGTGTGAGTGTGTGTGAGTGCTGGGAATGTGTGGGGAGGAATGTGTGTGCAGGAACAATTATGAATGTATGTAGGTGTGTGAGAATGTGTACACACATGTGAGTTTATGTGGCAGTGTGTCTGAGAGGTGTGAAAGTGTGTGTGCCATATTTGTGAGTGTGTGCGTGTGGTATACATGAGGGAAGCATTTATGTTTTGTGCATGGCTGTGCGTATGAACATATGCTTAAACTTATCTGTTTTAAGGGCTGTGTGCAAATATTTGTGAATGTATGTGTATGAATATCTGTGAATTTGTGTATGCATCTGTATGCATGTGTGTCTGTGTTTGTGTGAATTTGTGTATTGATATGAATACAGTTGTGCATGTGAATGTGTATATACCTGTGTGTGAGCATGTGTGTATGAATGTGTGTATAACACGTGTGTATGTGAGAATGTATGTATATCTATGTGAGATTGTGTGCATGTGTGAGTGTGTATAATGCTGTGTGTGAACATATGTGTCCATCTCTGTGTGATCGTGTGTGTGTGTGTGTGTGTGTGTGTGTGTGTGCTCTTGCAAATCTGTTCAGGCCATCCCACCCAACTCCCCAGCAGTGACAAGAATGTACAAGCTGCTGTCACCGCCTTAGGGACTGTGTGCTCCATTCATCACTGGCACATGTGAGGCCCTTTGTTCCCCTTTCTTTCCAATCTGAAAGCAACTCTTGAAGTGTAACAGCGTTTGTTTGGAGAGTGTCCCTCTCCTTAGGTGAGCCCTGTTTGTCCGTGTGACCAGCAAGCTGTGGACAAGATGTACAGCCCCAGTCTTTAAAATAGCCAGGCACATTTTCCTCTGCCCACGAGACACAATTCTGGCCCTGTGGCCTTTCAGATTCATTCTCAGGTAAACACCCTGTGACAGGCCGCAGGCTGGAGACCAACCCGCGTGGTCACAGCTGTGCCACATCATGGTGCACCCTGACACTAGAACTGTGCAAGAATGTTTGCTGTCACCCCAGGCTGTGGGCAGCAAATATTTTCCATAGCTCACCAAGGAGAAAGATTTCACAGAGCACTGCTTGGAGATTCATGCACCGGTTCTGTAGCCAACTTGTTCCAGCATTCACAAGCCACGTGTGCGGATTCTCTTAAAAACATTAAATCAGAGTGTAAATGCTGAATGCTTCTGCATCCAATATCATACATTTCTTAAAGCTTGTTAAAGTCCTTTAATCAGGAAGGAAGGAAGGGAGAAAGGAATGGAGGGAGGGAGGGAGGGAGAGAGGGAGGAAGGAAGGAAGGAAGGGAGGAAGGAAGGGAGAAAGGAATGGAGGGAGGCAGGGAGGGAGGGAGGAAGGAAGGAAGGAAGGAAGGAAGGAAGGAAGGAAGGAAGGAAGGAAGGAAGGAAGGAAGGAAGGAAGGAAGGAAGGAAGGAAACTACTAACTCACTGAAGGGAAAGATGGCAAATTGTAAGGAGCATCCAGACATCTACCAGCTGTTTGCAGCTGTTGACTCATGCACAATAAAGGGGTAGCCTTTCCCATGTACCTCAGACAATAAAATCTGCAGCCAGCCTGTTTCACCTGGACAGGAGGCTGAGGTTGCCCTGGTGGAGGTGAGACCCAGGAGTATACTGTGGACCCCTCTTTGCACCTGGGGTCAGGGTAGAACTTGCCAGAAAACCTCAATGGAAGAAATAAAAAATGTTCCTGGACTTCTGCTTCCTGGTCCCAACCCAGCTTGTAAAAGAATTTGGGAAGGTAAATGGCAGAAGGGCCCCACCTGTCACCCTGGAGCTTGGCATACTGAGAGCCCCAGGACTGCTCTTGACAGGGCAGAGTAACTTCAGCTCTAAGAAATGGATTTTCTGTCTGACCAAAGGGAAGTTCCTGGGTGATGAACAGAACAGCTGAGACGCTCCAATACATGGCATATGGAGAAAGGGAAGTTGTTGGCTTCCCCAGCAGGAGGTTTAAGCCCAGCCAGGGAGAGGATGGGAGTCAACCCAGTCTCTGTACCATCCACCTGGCAGGGAGCAGAGGGCAGACTCTTCATCTTGTGGGGAATAACTGGTTCTTCCATGGACTCTGACACTGTGCGGACACCCAGGTAAAACTAATGATGTCAGCTCTCCCACTGAGCTCCATGAAACCTAACATAAATTTTTTCTTCCCTTTTCTCCTAACTAACAGCAATGCTCAAATAAGGTGAAAGTCAAGGTGCTCATTCCTGCAAGTACCTACTGTGTAGACTTGAAATAGGTGCCAAGACTAAGGCATATTTGGGCCTCAAGAGCAAAGAAAAGAATGCCTTCTTGCTGTGTTGCATAGAGTTCAGTGTGACATAGGGACACTGAGGTGAAGGCAGTTTTCCTAAAATCCCAAGAGGCATGTCTCATCACTTGTTGTAACTGCTGGGCAGTATGGGAGGCTACATGCTGGTCTTTCAATGCAAGCCTGCCACTTCTCTAAGAGAGGTGGGGTCTGTGTTCCCTCTCTCTGTACCTGGGCAAACCTGTGTAACTATCTTGGCCAGTTATGTGGTAGAAATGTTGATGCATGGCTTCTGAGGTTAGGTACTAAGAGTTGACAAGTGACATGTTCCCACCTGTCTACTTTCTCTTAAAAGCTGCACCATGGACGTCCTGAGCCTCCAGGTAAGAAGCCTGCTCACCTTGAGGCCTCTGTGGCAAAGGCCATGTGGAAATAGATGTGGTCCCACTGTTCTAGCCCCTCACTGTGCGAATGTCCCAGTTCAAGTGCCATATAAATGAAATGCCTCCAAATGATTCTGCCCAGTCTTCCCTCTTCCATTTGAGACCCCTGTATTAAGGATCAGAGAAGAGCCCTCTCCATTGTGTCCTGTCCAACCTGCCTCTCAGAGCTTGGGAGTTTAATGTACATTATTGTTTTAAGCCACTGAGTTTTGGGGTGGCTTGTCATACGACCATAATAACTAGAACAGTCGATGTCATATGGTCCTCTCCAAGAGATGCCGAGCAGTGGGAGATGGTGACAACATTTAGAAGTTTGTCCCTTTAAGTCAGACATACTTTATAAAAGCAAGTCTATGGGTTCCTCACTTGCCTGAGTTTGATGTAGATCCGGAGAGTAACAGGGGAAAAGTGTTATGGTTTGGATCTGAAATGCCCTCCAAAAGCTCATATGCGAAAGGCTTGATTCCCAGTGTTCAAAGGTTTAAACCTTTGGGTCATGAGGGTTCTGACCTCATGAGCAAATTAATCCATTGATGGATGCATAGCATAATGGGCCACTGGTTGATGATGGAAACTGGAGGAAGTAGAGCTTAGTTGAAGGGAGTCGGTCACTTGGGATGTACTCTTGAAAGGTATATTTTGTTCTAGCTTCTGTTCCTCACTCTCTCTCTTCTTGGCTGCCATGAGGTAAGCAGTTTTGTCATGCCACATGCTCCCCGACATGATGTGCTGCCTCACCAGAGGCCCAAGGTGCCAAAAGCAATAAGCCAAATGGCCATAGAATGAAACCTCTGAAGCAATGAGAAGAACTTTTCTTCCTGTAAGTGATTTCCTTGCATATCTTATCACAGCAACAGAGAACTGACTAACACAAAAAGCACAACCTAAAACGATAGGTTATGTTCCCAAGGGCATGCTACAAAACTGGTTCAATGAAATAGTACAAGCTGTTAGGAAAAGAAAAAAAAACAACCCACAGAGGAAAGAAAGGAAAGGAGCATTGTGCAGGCAAGTTTGAGCAACCCTGTATGTGACAAAGCAAATGGTGTCCACCCACATCCCCAAAGCACCCATGTGTCTAGTATAACTGACAGCATCCTATTGCAGGACTCTGGGGTTTTCTCTCAGCTTGCATAAGACAAGTCCAGGGAAAAATGTCATAGAGTGTCCTTAGTCATTGGTGGATTAGAGGTGGGCTCACCAGCACACCTTCCTCAGTCACTAAGGTATTATTGTCTCTATACTGTCTCCTTGAGTTTCCCCACCATGAGTCAGTCAGCAGTGATGAGCTCAATGACATATGTTCATTCTGTCAGCTCTTCCCTTCTCTGACCCACTTCCCCACTCCCTAATAGTGCTTCCTGGTATAGCTTCCTTTATAACTACTTGCAAGTGAGACCTTCTTTCTATTTTTCTGGGGTTTTTTTACACTATTCTTTGGAGATAACTATGTTCACTTAGGGTCTTCAAGATGAACATTTTGTATTTAGTGCTTCAGGAATGTATCTGACCATGAAAATCTTTTTTTACTGGAATTGCTTACATTTTCCATGCTCCCTGAAAACAGCTTGGAGAAATGCTTCCCTGAGGGTCTATGTTAAATTAGATTTTATTGGTCAAATACTCTAAAATAAATGATTTATTCAGCAGCAGTCTCCCAATTACCTTATGATCTTTGAAGCAGGTGAAATTTTCAAATCTCACGTGTGGTCAGGTCATCCCCAGTCACTTGCACAGTAGGATATCAGATTGGGATGTATAAATATGGGAGCTGGGGCCCAGCACCAACTTAAATTTCCAAGTCTGGGCCAATATTAAAAAAGAATAGCTGCATTGTATCTGAAAGGGGGACATTTGTGTCTCCAAAACACTCAAAATTTTCTGGACTAAAAGTAAGGAATTTTCACCCAGCAATATTATCCAGGGCTTTACTTCTCAAACTTAAGCCTGCAGTGCCCCTCCAGGATGACAGTGTTAGTGACACATCAATCCAGGAAAAAATGACTTCACAGCCCATTTTTTTTTAAGCACTTCACTGAAGAAACTGCAAAGAACATTGAAACTTTGAGAGATATGTCAGATTTCAGTCTCTTCCACATATTCTCCTTTGAAAAAGGAAGTCATGAAACATTTGGGATGCATTGATCTAAATTTCTAGCAGCAAAGGAAAGGAGAGCTAGCGGAACAGTTAAGTTTCATAGCTTGATGTCTTCTGAACACTGCTGAAAATCTAGGATGTACCTGTTCTTTGTTGCCTCTATTCCAGGGAAACCAGGTGTTTATGTACAACTTTCCTTAAGCTGTAACCTAAATCTCTTCTCCCTGTAAAACCTTTATTTTTCTTTCTGCTTGTCCCAGGCTGGGACAGATGCTGTGGAGTTAAGAGTTCTTAAAAATGCAATTCAATAAAATAAACAAACCGAAAGTCTGATTAAAAAGTAAAATTGACAAATCCTAGGAATGATGACCAAAAGTAAAAGAGAGAATAAACAGATCCAATGTAAGAAATTTAAATGGGAGTTATGATTACAGATTGTATGGATACTTAAAAGTTAAGAGGCTAAGGCTGAAGGTGTGACTCAAGCCATAAAGCACCTGCCTAGCAAGTGCAAACCCCTGAATTAAAACCACCAAAAAAATCTTAAAAGTTAAGAGGCTGTTCTAAACAACTTTTACAGATATATTTGACAGTTTAGATGAAATGGATAGATTCTTGAGAAATGTAATGTTTAAAAGCTGATATAAGGAAAAAATAGAAAATCTGAGGAATCCTTCTAATAGTTCAATAAATAGGAGTGAGAACTGACAAATTTAAAAATTTCTTCATAGCAAAAAAAACAATTGACAGATTGAAGAGACAGCCTACAGAATGAGACAGGATTTTTGCCAGATATTCATCTGACAGGGAATTAATATCTAGAATATATAAAGAACTCAAAAACTTAGCAGCAAAATAGCACATAAGCCAATTAATAAGTGGGCAATGGAAATGACCAGACACTTTTCTAAAGAAGATGCACAAATGGTCAGTACATACACAAAAAAGTGTTCATCAACCTTAGCAATTAAAGAAATGCAAATCAAAACTACACTGAGACTCCAATTCACCCCAGTCAGAACAGGTACCATCAAGAAAACATCAATGAATGCTAGGATGCAGAGCGTCCTTATGCCCTATTGACGAGAATGTTCAGTCACTATGGAAATCAGTATGGAGGTTCTTTAAAAAACTAAAAACCGAACTTCCATATGACCCAGACATACCACTCTTGGGGATATACCCAAGACAATCAAAGTCCACTTACTGTAGTGATACCTGTATACCCGTGATCATCATGGCACTGTTCTTAATAGACAACACATGGAATCAGCCTAGATGCCTGTGAACAGTTGAGTGGATAAAGAAAATGTGGCATATCAACCCAATGGAGTTTTACTCAGCCATTAAGAAGAACAAAATTATGTCATTTGCTAGAAGATGGATGAAACTGGAGACCATCATGTTAAGTGGAATAAGCCAGTCCCACGAAGAAAAATACCACATTTTTCTCTCATTTGTAGAAGCTCTGGGAAAGTAAAATAAAACAAAAACTGGAGGTCATGAAAGTAAAAGGGGGACTACTAGAAGGTGGGGGAAGGGAAAGAGGAGAAAACAAGAGGCAGTAAGAAAGAGTATTAGAGATGAGTATCATCAAAGTACACTGTATGAATGTACAGAAATGTCATGATAAAACCCCTTATTTTGTATAATTTAATTTATGCTAATAAAAAAGCTACAAAAAATGAAAATCTGAGGAATCCTTTTTCTTTATCCATTGTTAAAAAAAAAATCTTCCTGTAAAAGACATACCTCTGACCCACGTTATTTCACCAGTGAATTCTTCCAAATTTCAAGGAAGAAAGAGCACTGACCTTGCAGAAAATCGTGCAGAGAAAGCATAGTTACTGCTATTTAGTGTTGAGCTAATTTAAATATCTACTGTCTTGTTGATGTCTTTCTACTGTGCCTCCTGCAGGAAGAAGGCACCTTCTCATGGTGCCATGTGGTGGCCCTGGTGTTCACTGGTCATTCCCCTCATATCCTCCCTGCAGCCCTGCACAGATCTACTCCCTTTCCCTGTAGTGATTCTATCCTTTTCCTTAAACCCTGGATCCATCCCTGGTTTAGTCCATGTTTCACCCTTGTTTCAGCTCCTGGTTAAAACTGGGCTGAGTTTATGACTACTTAAATAATAAGAGCATTAGACATAAAAGAAAAATTCCATCCTGATTCATCCTTCCTAATTAATTGAATTTCTAGAGATCTTTTTCCCATTATTAGGCATGAATAATTTCAAATAGTTGTTACAGCAATGTGTTATGTAACATCACAAAATACTACTTCACTTAATAAAAGATGCAAATGTTCTTCTGCATTGCTCAATAATGGTCATAATTGTCATTTTATTAATTAGACTAAAACTCCAATCTTGCATGCTTTGTTTCCTAAGCATTGTTTGGCTTTGTTTTTTGTATCTTCACTCTCCACCTTTAATTTCCCCTTTCTTTAAATAATCCACAATACAATTCCTAACACATATTTAAATACTTGTAAGTGTGCATACCACTTTCCTGAACCTGTCTTGCAGAAAACTACACAGATACATGTGTAAATATATTTGCCACACTTTTTTATAGTTACCCAAAAACCTAGTAATATGAAATTGTTTAAATAAATTATAGTATATTATCTAGGAGGATCACTAACAAAGTTATTTTTAGAGGATAAGATTATAACAGTTTCATTTTAGATTTTAAAAATTCCTGCAAATGGACTGGGGTGTGACTCAAGTAGCAAAGTGCCTGCTTTGCCAGTGCAGAGCCCTGATTCATACCCCAGTCCCACCAATATTAAATAAATAAAAATGAAAATTACTGCAGTTTTGTTTTTGCTACTAGAATGTGTAGTATCCACAATGAGGAAAAATACGAAGAAAAAAGCACTTAAGATATAAACAAACAATTTTAACAGAAGCCTACAGTTTCTACCATGCTCTGGGCACAGATAACAAAACTAATACTTGCTTTTAGGAAGTAGTGATTTTGTGATCCTTGTGTACAAGGAATTATTTCTAAAAGTTTAAATGCATTCAATAGACGTTTATCAGGTTAATGCTGTGAGCTAGGCCTGAAACGAGATCTGTCATCTTATGGAGTTGATATTCTACTCTCTGTGAAAACAGACAGTAAACATGAAAGCAGTTAAGTAAATAAAGTAAGTACAAATCATATATTAGAGATGAATGTTAGGAATAAAATACGCATGGTAGTAAGATGGTGAGAAAGAGACGGGCGTACTACATAGGGCAGTGGGAGAAGATATTTGCATGTGAGAGTAGCATGTGAGCTGAGACCTGGAGAAGGAGAACTGGCCAGACAAAGGGCAGCCAGGTCTCTGCAGGAGACATTAGGGATGCAGGTCTTGAGGGAAATGGACTTCAAGTACTTACATGACACCATGAAGGTTACAAGGTAGTTAAGTAATTAGAGACTGGTAGGACACAACTTCTCAAATGCATGTTTCCAGGAAAGATGAAAGAGCTGCAAAAAGTCTAGTGAGGAGAAGAATTGAAGCATGGGCTCATGATCCACAAGGAATGAAACACAATTGGTTAGTTTTGTTTTCTAGTCCAGCAGTAACTCACAATTTAGTCTCACCACAGATGACCTTTTCTATTGATCTACATTCCATATAACTAGTGCTAACATTTCTACAGTAATTTGTAGTAAAAAGCCCTTCACGTAGTGTGAAAATTTAAGACTCCGTCTGTCATTCACTTGTTTTTCTTGTACCAGGGATTATTCTTGTTGCTAGTGATTCAGAAAAGAACTTTTTGTTGGAGAAACCAACAAGGGAATGATCTATATAGTTTACCTATTCATTGCTTTTCATTTATAGCAATGAATGAATGATCTGGAAAGAACTAGAGAAGGGAAAAGAGACAGGATAATTAAGAGGCAGAGTAGGACTAATAATCTAAAAAGGAATGAGCAGGGAAGATGCTATAGTTTAGGTAAGTGTGCCCCAAAGGCCCATGTGTCAGAGACTTGGTCCCCAGTCCGTGGTGCTATTGGGAGGTGATGGAGATAAGGACCACTAGGAGGACTTTTGGTCATTGGGGGCAAACCTTTGAAGGGACACTTCAGACCATAAAGTGACCAGCTTTCTTCACTATGCACACAGTAATGTTCTGCCTCACCATAGACCCAAAAGCAACATGGACCACTGACCCTGCACGGAGACCTCTGAAACTGTGAGCCAGAATAAATCTTTCTTCTTTTTAAATGTATTAACTGAAATATTTTGCTATAGTAATGGAAAGCCAACTAACAAAGAAGGCCTTAGCAATGAATGGCACTTGAGCAAAGACCTTTAGAAGAAAAGAAAGGAAGTCATATGAATATCTAAGAGAAAGATTGTTCCAGACAGAGAGAAGAGCAAGTACAAAGACTTTAAGGCAAGAACATGTCTGGTGTGTTTGAGGAACACTATGGAGATAGCCATGTCTAGAGATAAATGATCTAAGGACAGCAGTAGGTGAGGCCAGATAAGATGAAACTATAGATAATATAGGGCCTTTACGCCTTTATAATAACACCAGCTTTCACTCTGAATAAGATGAGAAGACATGGAAGGGCTTTGAAGAGAGGGTTAATGCTTAATATGATTACATTTTTATTTTTGAAAACTAGCATCGGATGTGGTAGTCTATAAAACTGTGTGTGCGTGTGTGTGTGTGTGTGTGTGTGAGAGAGAGAGAGAGAGAGAAAGAGAGAGAGTGAGATAAAGCACAGTGCATTGGTTTAAAAAATGCCTGAGCACCTTTGAAAGTGGTTATGCATTCCCTCTCAAAGAGAGTAGAGGTCAGATAGGAAAGGCATGGTTTACTCTTTGTTAACACATTTAATATCATTTGAAAGTTACTCTTAGCATCTACTATTTTGGAATTTAATAGAAGGTATTTAAAATGCCAACAGAAAGTGAGTTATTCCCCATAAACATTCCCCTAAATGTTCTCTGAAAGGCAATTAGAGTATAAACATTCCTGTTTGTATTTTAATTATGTAAGCAAATAATTTCTCATTTAGATAAATCACCATGCCTTCATCTTAAGTGCTGAACTGTCAAAGTTTATCCATGGGTCCTCAGAATAAAATGTAGGAATTTGAAATATTTCAGCCAAGTTTGTTTTTACTTTTTTTATGTTCATAAGAAACAACCACATTAGAGCAATTAGGGCAAAATCCTAAGTCCACCATCTTGATAAAGTCAGGTCAGAGTGCTAATAACCAGCCCATGTTATAATTAAGAAGATTCAGTCAATTCAAGGTCAAGTAACTGGTACAGACCATACAGATAAGGTCAGGGCAGAACCAGGTCTGTCAATAAGCTTGACCCACTTGAAAAGCTCAGCTTCCCACTGAACAAGATGGCAGCCAACTCATCTTCTGGCTTTCTGAATGATATTTCCCTGTTGACTGTTCACCCTATGCTCCTCACAGGAACTCTCAAAATATTCTTTCCCCTACCACTCATACTATTACTAGTCACAGAAAGATGTTCTCTCTGATTTGTCTATTAGTACAACAGTGGTCTTTAACCAATGATTCTGCATGTGACTACAACCCAAACACAGCCACAGTCCCACGCTGGGTGGAAAGTTTTATTCAGCACAAGGACCATCAACCCTTCTTGAGAAGAGTATTAAAAATTATTCTCATGACTATTAAATTACTATCTTCCCATAGCCTAAATCACCAATTCATAGTCACATAACCACAAATATTAGGAAACATTCTTTGTCACTTTGTTTTCCATTGTATTGGTTCTCCATTCTTTCCATTTTAGAAGATAAACCCAACATTTATTGAATACATATGCCACAAAGTGCTACCCGTACTTCATATTAGCCCTATAAAATGTTGTGGTCATTCTATAAAATAAGCATTAATAATCTCCCTACTTCTTTCAAGATTAGAAATTCATGACCATGAAATCAGCACTGCAGAAGATATTTAAAGGAATCCTATACATAGAAGAGAAAGATAAATACAACTAGGAAAATACAGGAAAGACTAAACCTCACTAGATGAGTAGATTAGTAAAGGAAGATTAGGAAAGAAGCAAACATCACAAAAAATAACAAAATGGCAGGAAATACTGTATGTCTTTCAATTTAACACCGAATATCAATGGTTTTGAATCTCTAATCAAAAGACAGAATGGCAGGTTAGATTAAAAAGCAAGACCAAGCTACTTGTTGCATACAAGAAATGCATCTCACTGACAAAAACAAACATACCCCTATCTCTCACCCTGTACAACAACAACAAAAAAAATTAATGTATCAAATATATTAATATAAGGCCTGAAACTTTAAAACTGCTACGGGGAAAAAACTTGAAGATATAGGCATAGGCAATTGTTTTCTGAGTAGGACTCTCATTGACCAGGAAATATAGGCAAGAATTAACAACTGGGATTGCATCAAATAAAAAATCTTCTGTACATCAAAGGAAACAATCATCAGAATGAAGAGACAACATACAAAATGGGAAAAAATCTTCACCAGCTACTCAACAGATAAGGATTAATGTACAAAAAATTAAATGCCAAAAGAACAAATATTTGATAAATTGGCAAATGAATTAAACACAGTTCTCAGAAGTGCAAATGACTAATAACACATGAGAAATGATCAACATCCTTATCCATAAAGGAAATGCAAATCAAAACAACGCTGAGATTCCATCTCACCCCATGGAAAATGACATCATCAACAACGGAGATTGCTATTGGAAATGTAAGGGAAACGGAAAGCTCATATACTCTTGGTAAGAATGTAGGCTAGTGTAACCAGTATGGAAATCAGTATGGAAGTTCTTCAAAAAACTAAAAATAAACCTATCTTATGACCTTGCCATACTTAGGCATATATGTGAAGGAGTGTAAATCAACATATAAGAAGGACACTTGCACACCTGTGTTGATTGCAGCACTATTCACAATACCCAAGCTATAGAATGAGCCTAAGCACCCAAAAACTGATAGAATGGATAAAGAAAATGTGTTAAATAGGCACAGTGGAATATTATTCAGTCATAAAGAAGAATGAAGTTATGTCATTTGCAGGAAAAAATGGATGAAACTGGAAATCACCACAGTCGGTAAAATAAGTCAACCTTAAAAGTCAAATAATGCATTTTTTGCTCATATGAAGACTCTAGGTCTATAATAATAATAATAACGGTAGTTGAGTTCAAAACAGGTACTGTCTTGGAGGACCTGCAGGATGCGGCATGGGGAAAGGAGAGAGTACTCAGGGGTGAAGAGGATTGAAATACATCAAATATGTATGTAACATAAACATTTATGAAGAGAGTATAATGTCACCCACCAAAAACCTTTTGAAAAAGGGGGGAGGGAGGAGGGTTAAAGGAATATATTATAGTCCACAGATGTGTGCATTTATGGAAATAGCACAATGAAACTCTCTTGTACTAGTAATATATGCTAATAAAAATAAATAATTTTTTTAAACTTCCACTTCCTTTTTTGCAAAAATTGACAAACTGGAGCTAAAATTTACATGGCAATGCAAAGAATGCATCAAGGTCACAATAATCTTGAAAAATGATCAAGTTCGAGGACTGCCCCATTTCAAAACATGATGCAAAAATATAGTGTTTAAGAATATCTGAAGCAGGTATAAAGACAGTAGATAAGCCAATAGAATAGAAGTGACAATGCAAAAATAAGAGTGCAAGATGATTCTTCAACAGGGAAAAAAAAGAATAGTCTTTAACAAATGGTACCTGGACAACTAGAAAAATCACATGTGAAAGAATGAAGTTGGAGTCAGCTGCCAGTGGTTCATACCTGTCATCCTGGCTACCTGAGAGGCTGAGACCAGGAGGATAGCAGTTTGAGGCCAGTATAGGCAGATAGTTTGAAAGATCCCCGTACCTAAAATATCCAGAGCAAAACGGACTGGAGATGTGGCTCAAGTGATAGAGTGCTTGCTTATGCAAGAGCAAAGCCCTGAGTTCAAAACCCAGTCCCACCAAAAAAAATGAATTTGAACTCTGATCTCACACCACATATAAAAATTAACTTCAACTAGAAGGAAGACCTAATTACAAGAGCTAAATCCATAAACCAATAGAAGGAAACATAAGTATAAATCTTGACCTTAATTTGGGTAATAGTTTCTTGTGGGGCTTTGTTTTGTTTTTGTTTGGAGCAGTATAGGGTTTTAACTCAGGGCTTTGTGCCTGCTAAGCAGGCACTCTACCACTTGAGACACATCACCAGCCCAATTGTTTCTTAAATACAATCTCTAAAGCAAAAGCAACAAAAGAAAAAAAAGAGAAATTAAGGACTTCATTAAAATTTAAAGCTTTTGTGCTTCAAAGGACACTATCAAAACGTAAAATGATAGTCATAGATGGGAGAAAACATTTACAAATCATGTATTTGATGATTCTTATATCTATAGAACTTTTACAACTCAATAATAAAAAAGGCAAATAGCCAATTTAAAAATTAGCAAGGGATTTGGATAGGCATTTTTCCAAAGAAGATACGTAAATGACAATAAGTATGAAAACAGTGTCCCCACTAACACTTGTACATGAATGTTCACAGCAGCAATATTCCTAACAGCCAAAAATTTTAAACTCCATCAACTAAGTGAATAAACCAAATACAACTTTTCCGTAGAATGGAATCATTACTCAGCAGTAAAAAGAATGACATACTGACACATGCTAAAATATGGATAGTCCTTGAAAAAAACAACATTAAGGTTAAGAAGCCAGACAGAAAGGTCATAGAGTGTGTGACTTTGTTTATATGGAGTGTTCAGAATAACCAATGCACATTACTGGTTTCCAGGGGTTGAGGGTGGGGGAATGAGGAATGATTGCTAATAGTTAACATGTTCCTATTGGTGTGATTAAAATGTGTTAAAAGTAGATAGATGTACTATTCCTGTAACCTTGGAAATATATGTAAAAACACTGAACATTACACTTAAAAGGATCGAGTTTATGGCATGGGATTTATATCTCAATTTTTAAAAGATCATCCTGTAGACTGGGCACAGTGGCTCAAACCTATAATTCTACCTACTTGAGAGGCAGAGATAGGGAGAATCTTAGTTCGAGGCCAGCCTGAGAGAAAAAGTTCAAGAAACTCCTCAAGTAATAGCTGGATCCAGTGACACTTAGTCATCCCAGCTAAGTGGGAAAGCACAAATAGGAGGAGTGCAGTACAGGCCAGTCCACACATAAAGCGAGACCCTGTTTCAAAAATAACCAAAGCAAAAAGGGTTGTTGGCATGGCTCAAGTGGTAGAGCACCTTCCTAGTAAGTACAAGGCCGAGTTCAACCCCTAGTACTGAAAAAAGATCATGTTACAAAACACCCTGTGTTCTTATGTTCTTGACCTTTGCTGTAATCTTGCATTGAAAGGGGAGGGCTTAGTGTGTGTGTGTGTGTGTGTGTGCGTGTGTGTGTGTGTGTGTGTGTGTGTGTGTGTGTGTGTGTGTGTTCCCTCCTAAACTGGACTCCATTGCACATCACATGGGATTCCACTCACTCCTTCCTCCAGCAAGCTCATCCCTTATACATTACTGAAGACCAGTAAGATTCTACTTCTTTTTTCCCATGTGACAAACCCAAATGCTCTTCTGTCTCAGATCTTTCTGCCACCACATCATCTTAAACAATGCCACCACTCTAAGCTGAAACTAAAAGGCAGGAAGGAAACCATGCCCATGATGAACTTTATGGAACCTAATATGGAATAACTTGCTTCCTAAACACCAGGACTTCTGCAAACACTTTCCCTTCCTACAATGATGTTATGAGTTCTGGTTCTGGGAAAGTTCACAGGAGCCAAGAATTATTCTTCAGGCTTCATTTGCAACCCGGACTCATTGGACAGATGCGGAGGTGATGTTTATTCATTTTAGAGTCATAGAACATTCAGTCCAGCATGACTCAGGAAAGTATCTAGACCTTTATCTTATCATACAAATGAGCAAATGAATGCCTCGGTAGATGCTGAGGATCACATAGTAAATTCTGGACCCTCCTCAGATTTACAGGGCAGAATCCCAGTTTCCACCACAACCTGCCAGGCCCTCCATCATCTGTGCCTAGACACCTGTCCTATCTCATTTCCCTCCACCCTTCCCTGGAACATTCCATTTCAGCTCTACCTGTCTCCTTGCAGGTTCCTGAACATGCCAAACAGGAGTTCACCTCAGCACCTTTGCATACACTTCTCCCTCTGCCTGGAATGCTTTCTACTTAGACGTTCATACCATCTGACCCCTGCTTCTCTGTCACCGACTCAGAGACATCCTCTCCATCTAAACTTCCTCCCCGCTGGCCACTTTTCTCTCCCTTTTTAGCCTGCTTTATTCCTTGTTTGAGGCATTACCCAAGACCACACCCTTTCCTCAGTAGCTTCACTCCATCACAGACGCCCTTCTCCTGAGTGCCCTTCCCAGCACTCTCCAGGCATCTGAAGCTCTGCCTCTACCTTAGGTTTTGCCTCTGAGAACCAACTTATGACACTGTGTGGGAGAGGCAAAGGTGCTCTTTGAATGGCATTGCCTGCTTTCTGGGTATGAACCAGCCCATCCATCCAGAGTAAATTTTAATGAAATATATAATGAAGCAATCCAGAAACAATAAACAACCTAAAAGTAATCTGAGCTTTAAAAAGTCACTTTACGAATGACATGATCTTTGCTTTGGTTTATTTGAAACAGGATCTTGTTATGTAGCCCAGGCTGTCCTGGAACTCATGGTCCTCCTGCCTCAACCTCCTGGGTGCTGGGATTATTGACATGTACCACAATGCCCAGTTATGATCTTCACTTTTTAATGCCAAATGCTTGGTTCCAGAGATGTGTTTGGGCCTCTGTGAATCATGTTTACCTAGCTAAATGTGCAATGTGGTGCAATTGAGCCCAAGGTGGTCACATGAGCTACAGCAATCAACAGATGCATGCTATTTATTTTGCTTTTTAGTGTTTTCATAAACCATCCAGTCATTTTGCCTGTAGGTTACCCCAAATCCACCTTCACTGAGGCACATTTCCTAAGTTAATGACAATATTGTATACAAGACAATATTTTTTTTTGTGGTGTTAGGGTTTGAACTCAGGGCCTACACCTTAAGCCACTCCACCAGCCCTTTTTTGTATTAAATATTTTTCAGATAGGGTCTAGTGGACTATTTGCCTGAGCTGGCTTCAAACTGCGAGTCTCCTGATCTCTGCCTCCTGAGTAGCTAGGATTACAGGTGTGAGCCACCAACACCCAGCAAGGTACACTTTTTATAGGCAAGTATCTACAGCAACGTATGCTGATTTTACTATCTCTTACTACACTACACTGAATCTTCAGGGCAAAACCTGTTATTGACAACTTCTGAAATCTCTTTGGATATAACCACTACTTTAAAAGTCACACATAGAGCAGGATGTGTTGTACATATCTGTAATCCCAGAACCTCTCAGGCTGAGACAGGAAGATTGAGAGTTCCAGGCCAGCCTGTGCTACACAGTAAGATCCTATCTGAAACAAACAAGCAAACAAAGTCATACTATTTAGGATAGCTTCTGTTTGTTTGTTTTTTTTAATTTTTTTCCTCTCTGTTCAAAAGCCTAAGCATATCTGAAAAAATAATCAGTGAATAAGTATATTAAGAATTTGAGATAAGTAATTTCATGAAAACTTTCATAGAGAAATTTCATTAAAGACTCAGTTTTCAATTAAGAGTTTCCTCCATATTTAGAATTCAAATCTGGGCATACCATCATTTGAAATTCCAAAGACCTGCCCACCTGATGATCATAAATATAGTTCACGACCCACTAAACCAAGACAACTGCTGGAGATCAGCCTTAAATGTAACACTGGCCATGCCAAGGTGAAAGTGTGAAAAAGAAAAGTAATGTAGAACTTCTCTCCTTGGAGATACATTTGCACCGTGTCTTGGAAACACATGCAAGTTTATTTTCCCAAAGCATGTTCACTGAAATGTAGTCCTTCAATGTGCCTCCAAGGGCCACAAATTCTTCAGTCACAGATGTTTGGGGAATATTGTGGCTTTGACCCCCTTCAAGGCACATTAGCATACTCCTGGCACAGGAAAGAAGCCCTTCTAATCTTGCTTGACATTGAGATCTCCAAGCTTCCTCTACTGTGGAATCATTTCTATTTTTCAGTGTTGGAACCCAGGACCTCATGCATGTTAGATATACTAATGAATTATACCCCCAGCTCTATGGAATCCTTTTTAAAGTAATGGGTATTTAATATCCCTAGGAATAAGAGTTGTAAATCACTCTTTGTGATTTATGATCATGGGCATTTTAAGGATTTGCCATGGATGCACTTAAACACAAGTTGAATGTTTTATATCCCATCAACATGCAGACTGCTGTTATAATTGCTTTTGGAACAAGACACTTTTCCACTTTTTTTTCCTTTCTAGGAATAAATAATAATGTTCAAAAAAATGGAGAATGTTAAAAAACTATCACTTGACCCTCTGGATAATTTTGAGTTGAAACTAAAACACGGAGCAAAAACTGGGATTATTCAGCAATGCAGGTAGATCAAATTTATCATTTGACCTTTCTCATATTAAAAAAAACTTCTAGGAAAAGAAGAAAAAAGTTTTCTTCTGGAATTGTCCAGTGACTAGTGTAAAAGAACATTGGGAAAGACATGAACATTTTTAATGTGAGTCTTTAGGTTGCAAGAATTCTTGCTTTTTTGCTTTCTCTCTGCTTAATGTTTTTCCAAACATATTAAAGCACATTTGTTGATTAAAATGTGCTTTATATGAAGAAGAAATGATCTGTGATTCTTGATACGTGAACCTCAAGAAGAAGAGGGTTTCTAATTGCACATGCTACCTAAATCCAAGGTGGGGGTCAGTAGAGTTGTGGACCTACCAGATGTTTCTAGAAGGAGATGACCCTTGGCTGTCCTGTAGGCTGTGAATCACATCAAACAGGCTCAAATTTCCACTCTCCAGTATTTGAGTCTCATTTCCCTGCTTTTAGTTTGAATTTCCTCTGATAAAAACTCTCTGAGACAAACTGAAGGAAATGAATTTTAAAATTACTAAAAATTAATCAAATTTTTACCAAAAAAGCAACATTTAAGGAATCACATACTTATTATTTTCCTCTTTTCCATTTACTGATCTGAACTTGCTTTCTACTATTTGGCAAAAGCTTCTACCAGCCTTTTGTCAAGAGCTTTACAATAAGATAAATAATGAATATAAAATCACAATATTTTACTGGGTTGAGTAATGAGTATTCAAGAAAGAGAAAATATTCAAAAATGAGTAAAGTCACAAAGGAAATAAAATAGCCAGGTGAATTGCCAAATCCTCCAAGACGTCAAAGCACTTTGCCAAGCTGCATTTTCTCTCCTGGAACATCCAAATACTCACCAAAGTTGGGGGTGACCCAAGCCAACAACATTACCGACAGTGGCAGGTGGCAGAGCCCAGCTGGCCTTTCTGCAGCGTGTGTACCCACACTCCAGTCCCTGCCAAATGCTCCCATGCTGTATTTGATCATGCCATGCCAACACCAACTCCAGCATGCAGAGCTGCAGTCCAACAAATAATTCTGATGAAGATTTGTGGAGAGAAAAGAGAAAGACGTGGGACTGCAATCCCTAGGGCTTTATGTTAAAAGAGGACCTGTATTCACATCAGCAGCCCAACTCCAAACATTAACTACGGTTTGTTTTTCTTTGACATCTTTGCACACGAACACACACACACAAATGCACAGGATGAAAGCACATGTAAACCAGTAAGCAAGAAATTCCCAGAACAGGCTGCCTTTCAGCTTCAGTAGTCAGCTACATCTTAATAAGCACCTGAGTCTATTGAGCAGTGATGAGATCAGCAAATGATGCTGTTACTTTATTTTCTTTCTGCTAACAAGATTGGAACAAATGGCTAGCTTATTATTTAAGTCACTCAGATGACGAGCTTAATTGCGTGTGGTACACCAAAGTACTTAATAGAGATGAAAGAAAAAATGTTCCAGGGTCAGAGACAAAACCCTAAATTAACCATTATACTATATAGTCAAATTGGCTCTTGAATCAGTGTCTATTAATTATTAACTCATCAATCCTATATAAAGCTATATATTATACACATGTACATATATATAAAATAAACAGATAACTGTGGGTGTGGGTTTATTTATATTGGAGGGAGAGCTCCAAATTATCTGTGAAGGGGAAGGAAATATTTCCTGTCTAGCACCATTAACGGCTGCATTAGCATGGAAATGCCTCAGGTGACACATTTTATAAATGCATAAGGAGTGGGAGACTGGTGGTGTAGAGAAAGTCAAGAGACAGGAAAATTCTATCATTCCTAGAAATTAAATCAATCTGAGGACAAGGCATTCACACAGTGCATTTTTAGCTGCAGCCACACCACCCCTTTTAGGACAAACCACAGGACACCTGGGTATATTCATCCCCTTCCTGGGACCTCCAGACAAATGGAGAGAGAGCACCCCATCACATTAGTAATAATCACAGCTCAGTCACCCAACTATCCTGTTGTCCCAGCCTACCTAACGAATGCAGTTCTATACTTGTCAAAGTTCTTCTGCTCTGCTTTAAACCTACTTCTCCAGACTTGTCTGAATTTGAATCTACACAAAAACTCTATCTCATCTGCAGAGCATGAAATTGCAATTAAATGCAGCTCAGCACTGGATGCTCAGTGCCTCCATGACAATAGGACTCAACTACAGAAGGACACCACTGTGGCATCAGGAACGCTCTCATGTATGGGGAAACAGATTTGTGTCAAATGCCCCCATTTCTTTATTCTTCCCCCATAAGAACAAAGAGAGGTAAGTTCTCAAATGTATAAGGAGAAACCTGCCTTATAAAATGAAATAATTATATGTAAATTTTTATCTTCTCTAATTCCTTTCCTCTCTTGTTTTTCTTTTGCAAAGCCAATTGAAGGAGAATTATTTGGACTGTTGTAATTCCATATAATTATAAAATAGTCTGTAGAGTTTTCTGTTTTGTTTTCTAAAAATTTTTGTAGTGAAAGCAATAGTAAAGTTTATTACGAAAAGAATTTAGTAGAACAGGATATAAGCAGAGAGAAATGAGGAGAAAAGGGAAGAACATTTCCTGCTCCTCCTGCAAGAAATGGGATTCTAATTATTTTTATTAAGAGCAGTTCACATTTATTAGTAGGACAGGAATTCAGAAGTTGAGGAAATAGCTCTGATTTTGGCAGGCCAAATAAGTTTAGGGTAATAAGAACCTCCTAGTCCTATCCCCCTCAATTTTTGAGGAATCGTTTAAAATGTGTGAACAACACCCTGCACTTCTGCTTAATCCCGATCATTAAATTCTTTGAAAATGTTTTTCATGAATTAGGAATAGACATTAGGTGTGAATCTAATTAGCAAAGATTCAGCAACAGAGTTCTTCAAATAGCTGAGCAAATATTATCCCATGTAATTGTAGTAATTCCCTATTATGCCTTCTCATATGTTAGTATAGTACCATGAAGCCAGTGTCACAGACCAGAGAAAAGTCTGTTCAAAACAAAGAGCACCATTTCTTTAAATATCATTTCTTGGTGTTATCCACAAAGAGTAATGTCTGCCTCCCCCAACATAAATCTCCACTTAGCTGTCCATATAAGGTTAATGGATTGTCAAAAATTTAAGATACTCCTGAATTACTCTGCTTGTTGTGTGGGGGGTGGAGGGGGGGCGGGGCGGGCAGAGAAGGGTGTGTGTGTGTTGCTGAAGATCAAACACAGCTCTGAACCTTTTTCTTTCTTTCTCTTTCTTTCTCTCTTTCCTTCCTTCCTTCCTTCCTTCCTTCCATCCTTCCTTCCTTCCTCTCCTCCTCCTCCTTCTTTTCCCAATGCTAGATATCAAACCCAGGGCTTTCCATATGCTAGGTTCAACTACTGAGCCATACTACCTACTCTGAATTTATTTGAAAGTTTATCCTTTCAAAAGAGTTTTAAAGTCTATGTCAATTGCTTTCCTTACTGTGCATTATCCAAAACACTGGAAAGAAAGTTAGCAATCTTTTGAATCTTTTTGATTTGTAGACATAATAAAACTGAGATTCTTCCCTATGATCACTTCTCAAGGTAGAAAAAGGAAGAGTTTGAAAGGACATTTCTACTTTTCACTTATTCAACTGAATCTAAAACAACTCCAAAGTTTTGGATTTTAAAATTCAAATTTTAGAGCCAGCTCTTCAGAGTATATCCATTACCTGAACCTTGTTCTTCTGGCCTTCTCCAACCATGTGATCATTACCTCCTCCAGGAGTCCCAGGACAGTGGGACAAGGAACAAGAAGAGACTACCAGAGGGGTCCTGGGAGGCTAATACTAAACTTCAACCCCAGGTACCTGCTCCACACATTCTCTGTCATGCTTTGCAAGTAAACAAGGCTGAAGGCCACAGACCCCCACACACTGCAGGGATGGGGCCTGAGAGAGAGGCCCCACCCTCTTGACACTGATGCCCAGCAGAACCAGCACGGGCTTCTGGCCAGGCTGTTCATAAGTACTCATTGCTGACTTTTCTTTTCCTGAGGCAGAGAAATGTGGTCCCAGGGTGGGCTGGAGGCAAGCACACTCCACCTTTAGATGGAGGATCAAGATTAGCTAAGAACCTAGCCAGGCCAGGGTAAAGGATGGGGAGTGTGTCTTATCAGATCCGTGTATTAGAACCATGAGCTCCAATATCCAAGGTTGGGAGAGGATGTCCCCAACTTAAGAAAAGAGGGCAAATTCACCATCCTCCATCTTTTTGTTCTCTTCAGGCCCTCAACATCAGATGATCTTTACCCATCCAAAACCCACTCTCTTCTAGCAACACCCTCACAGAAATTATGCTTTTTCCAGCTATTGGGGAATCACTTGGCTCTGTCAAGTGCACACATAACATTAGCCATCGCACCACAGGAATAAAAAAATAAACATGAGAGACTAGATACTCTCATAGAGACTAGCATGAGCCCATTAATATATGGAAACTTGGTGTGTGAGGCAAGTGCCAGATAGATAGTACTCAGTATTATAGCAGCAAACACTACTAAAGCACCACTATATTCCATGTACATCCAAGTGCTTTCCATGTACAGTAACTCACTGAGTCTTCACAAAATGCCTGTGAACTGCTTTGGGAGGCAGCCTTTAAAAGACCTTCCAGAGTCCCTATCTTTTGGCATTCATACTCTGGCATAATTCCCACTCCTTAATGGGGGCTAGACTTAGGAAGAGGATCTGACCTCAGGACACAGAATAAAATGATGACAAGTGATAGGATGTAGTTTCAAGATAAGGATATAACAGGGCTATGGCTGTCATCAGGGATACCCTCTTTCATATTCTAGCTTTTCAGGAAGCCAGCTGCTATGCTGTGAGCTATTCTATGAAGAAGCCTGGATAGCAATGAACTAAGGTCCACTTCTGGTCAACAGTTCATAAGAAACTGTAGCTTTTACTCCAACTGCTCATAGGAACTAAATCCTGTCAATGATCTCATCATGAATGAGCTTGGGAAGCAGATCCTCCCCTCATGAGCCTTTGGATGAGACTGCAGCTCCCATCTTACAGCCATGCAAGAGACCTTGATTCAGAGGCATCCAAATGCCTGGCCCAAAGAATCTAAGACATAATAAATGTTTAAGGTATAACATTTTGGAGTAATTTGTTACACAGAAATGAATAACAAATACAGATAGTTCCTATTATTAATCCCAACTTAAGGGCAATGAAGCAGGAAGTCACTCATTACTGGGCCATTCAATAAATGGGTTGAGAAAACTGTATATCCATCCATTTAGGCAAAATCATTAATTTCCTACCATAGGCCACTCACAAAAATAAATTATAGCTCTATTACATACCTAAATAAAAATGGTAAAACTTTATATTGTTAGGAAGAATAAATAATCCTAGAAAATGAGATTACTGAAACAGGATGTAAAAATACAAATTATTAAAGAAAAATCTGACAAATTTCAGTACTTTTCCATACACCAAAGCAAGCATTGCAACTAAGAGAAGATATTTGTAACCTATTTCATTGGCAAAAGGATAGTAACTTGAATACATAAATTAATAATATGAAGTACAATTCAATAGAAAAAAGAGGCCAAAGGTGTGAACAGATTTTCTCAAAATAAAAAAAGCCAATGAACTTACTAAAGATAACTCATTAATAATAAGGAAGATAAAGTTAAGACCATAATAAAATAATACTTATGCCTAACATATTGGTAAATATTTACAAGTCTGAGATTTCCAAGCCTGGCAGTGAAGAGTAAGCATGGCTCTCTCATACCTGGTTGGTGGGAATATAAATTGATAGAATATTTTGGATGTTGGCTTGGCTAGTTCTCACTCCCTAAAACCAATAAAGATGTTCACATTCTACCCGCCAGCAAGTCCTCTCTTATTTGCATACCCTGGAGGAACTCATGTGATAACATTTTCAGTAGTATTCACCATAATAACCAAAAATTATGGAAGCCCAAATGTCAATGTAATGGAGAAATGGAAAAAGAAACTGGGGTAAATTCATAAAATGTAATGCTAAACAGCAATGAAAATAAGGCACAGATAAGCACATCAATGCTGATGAATTTGAGAACTGCCACCTGTGATAAAAGAGTCTTACAAGAGAATATATATGATATAATTCTATATAAATAAAGTAAAAAATAGTACAAAACTAAGTGATAGCTGAATGGCACTTTCTGTAGTACTTTGTGTGGAAGGAAGCAACAGGTGGCAAGGAATGTGATCTCTGCATATGATTGTCTTCTAATCTGGGTCATGGATAGACAGGAATTGATATTATTATTCTCTGAATTCTATTGTGTATGTGACATATTGAGTTGAAAAAAAAAACCAAAAAAGAGAAATGAAGCCTCTTCATTTTTCTGTAGGACTTATTCTGAAGAGGAGTTGCTGGATAGCATCTTTCCATCATGGCTGGACTAAGGAGAAAGAAGGCATAAGGATATAACACCTAAAAAGAAGGCAGGGATGCAGAAAGGGCAGGTGAGAGAGAAGGAGAAAGAAGATACGGGAAGACACTTGATTCAGTTCCTGAATAAAGTCCTTGTTCATTTTAGTTATTTTTCAGATTGGCTCTTGAATTTTTGCCCTGGGCCAGCCTCAGAGCATGGTCTTCCTACCACTTCTTCTCTCACAGCTGGGATTATTCACTACCAAGTCTAGTCACAAAGACTGTTCTTACCAGCCACAATCCATTTTGCCATTCTTCCACAATAATGTGGAGCTGTAGTTGAGCATACACATGCCTGTCTGGAAGACATTTTCCAGCTTCTCTTATAAGTAGATGTAGCCACAAGACCACACATTCTGCAGTGGATTGTGAATGGAGGTAATGTATACCTCTTTGGGGTCCAGGCCTCAGGACAGTGAACATATCCATTTATACTCTCCTTTCCCACTGACCCTCACAGCAATGGAGCTTTGATCATGGAGCTATTGACAATGATGGAAAAGAACCTGGGCCTTGTTACCAAGACAAATACCATCTAGGCCATTATGTGAGCAAGAAATGCACTTTTGGTTAGCTCTTATGGCTAACTAACCCACTCTTATAAATAGTCTTACGGTTAGGGTAGATTCTTGTACTCTGCCCAGATTCCTCTTCCATAAAGGATTTGTACCTTAGTTCCTGGGAGTGCTGACTCTAAGCTGTCTGAAGCTATCAGGCCCTTCAGTGAAGCCTCAGCCGCAGAGCACTGCCTAGTACAAGGTCATGGCCATTCCCTGGGAGACCTACATCCACTTGATGGTTGTGGGGGTACAAAGTCATGACCATCTTGAACTCACCAATCTGAATGATCATTGTAGTCCCAAAACCTCCACGGGGCTTGCTTCACCCACTTCTACTTCCTCTATTTACTCCTGCATCCTTTCCCTTCCTTCCACAGGTTGTTGATTCCAAGGGTGCTCCTTAACAAATATCATTCTTAATAAACTCTATCTCAGATCTGCTTCCTAAAGAAGCCAACCTGAAACCCATAAAAAGTGCTCAATAATGAACAAATAAATGAAGTAAGCCTGTTCCTTTCCTCATACCGAAGAGAAAGCTGAAGGTTGCTGATTACTTATTCCCACCAAAGGATGTATTTCAGGAAAATTTGAGTGCATTGGATCACTTTAGAAGTTTGCATAGGATGAATAAAAGTTGGAGTTATTAATATACCAAATGAAGTATTAAATATGGCAAACCAGAGAAGCTACATTAGTGCTAATAAGTATCAAAAACTATTTGCATATTGACTATTTTGGCAAAACCATTTCTAGGAACTTCTTTCTTTGCATCAAGGAAAGAGGGGAATTCATCATTGCCCAAGTTCTCAGGTACTCAACTCAAGTTTTTATGCTGATACCCTCAGCCTGGAGTTCTTGGCTCCCTCTTCATTTCTGTGGAGTCTCCTATGCCTCCACCTCCTATAGGTCATTAAAATCCTGAGGCATAGAGATGTAGCACCGCCATCTTTGATCATCCTAGACCAAATGCAGACTGATTAAAATGAAGTCTTAGGAATTTTTTGTAGATTTCAGTTAATAACGATTTTTACATCAAATTTTCTTACAAAGACCAATATTAAGAAATATTCCAATTTAAAGCTCTTAAATTGGAATATACACACAAAGGGGCAGAGACTTTATGTTGGCTCTCTAAAACCCATTTCCCAATTAGGAATATAGGTTCGTGTTGGAGTACTTGCAGAAGGCCTGGGTTCAATCCCTAGGAGCATGCGTGCGCACGCCACACACACACACACACACACACACACACACACACACACACACACACAGAGAGAGAGAGAGAGAGAGGTGGATTATAAGCATGCACCTATAATCCCAGCACTTGGGAGGCTGAGGCAGGACAATCATGAGTTGGAGACCAGCCTGAGCTACACAGCAAAACCCTGTCTCAACAAAACAAGAAACTTTAAAAATATTTTTTAATCCCTCTCTCAAGTCTTCTTTGGTAACAGAATCCAATTTTTATCTGTGCATATTGCCACTCAATCAAAACCTACATGCGCCATAAAAGCCAGCAGTATTACGTGACTAATTTTAGATTAATCAAATATGAACTGCCATGGTCCATGAGAAGCGAGTCCTTCTTCCTCCTTCCTGCTGCCTAGAATGATCAAGGGGCTCTGTCATTTATCATGAGAACCAGACCACCCACTAAGGGATGGCCAAGAGAAGAGCCAGAACAACCTGGGTTCTGCAAGGCTTCTTAAACTACCAGCCTTCACCTGTCCAACTTCAATTTTTTCTCAACAAAAAGTTCGTATTTAGGTCACTTTTTTAGGATTCTGCTACTCACCATTCATAGCAGTTACTTAAAGGATGAACCCCAGAACCCAAAATACAATATTCTGTATCTGGAAAATGAATGGAAATTTGCTTATCAAAATAACACAAAAAATAAGGCAAAATTTGTGCAGGCTAAGCAGGTGCTGTAACTTGGCACTTGAGTATCATCCAAGGAATATCCGTGTTTCTTAGAGAAGTTTTAGAAATCTAACATGTTTGTTATCTATGGTGTCTGTGAGAAAATACAAAAGTTCAGATACATTATAAAATGTGACAACTTGCTTCATGTGAGGACATGTGGAAAATAGTCTCATTTTGAATAATACAGTTTTAGTTACATAAAGAAACACACACACACATAGAGGAAACATGGATGGGCAGATGTGGACAGATGTGCATCTCAATGAAAGATGATGTCGGTATTGGTGGTGAGTCATTATGTTATTGGGGAAGGGGGCTGGGGAAGTAGAGACCAGATGGAGACCTCTACCCAGTGTTTCCAGGTTCCTGTCATCATCAGAGAGGAGACAAAGTAAGGAAATGGTAGAAAGATTCATTACAGAGCAGAAAACACATGCTCAAATTGAGTGCAGGCTTCTCAGGAGAGAGACCCATTGCCCTGGATTTTGGTTAGCATCTTACAGGCAAACTTTAGTGGAGGGGAGGATTATTCATGATTGGGAGGATGTCCAGGAATGGATCCTAAGTTGTATTTCCTTTTCTGTCCTTATTTGAGGTTTTTGGATGTGTCATGGTATCAGATGCATGATGGAAGCAGGCAGTTTTGCAGGGCTAATGCTACAGAAACGTCATTGTAATGAAGTAAAGGACAGTTAAATGTTGTCTGAGTCTACCATGTTGGTTCCACCTGGTTTTGGGTGGTCTTGTGCCTTTACTGTTTGAGTGACCACATGATATCCTGCTAAATATAGCTTTTCAGTTACATCAGCCTCTCACCAGCCTGAAGTCTGCCTCTTTTTTCCCTATGCCTGTATGGTCTACCTCAATTATAGGTTGTGTTTAACATTTTTCTTTCTATCTAGCTCTATTTTCTAATTTTTGGACATTCAACTCGTGTTTCCTTGTTATGTGAAAAATTTCACGACGTGTTTTCTTTCTTGTTATACTGTGTAAAATGAAGGGAACAGTTTGGCCAGAGTCCAGTGAGCTCTCTAACTGAAGCCAGCAAACAGGTTGGACTAAAGACCTAAGCCACTAGCTCTCAGAGAAACACCTCTTCCTTAGGGGAAAAAGATCCAGTTCATTTTATTTGTCAGCTTGCTTTTTTTCATTTCTGGGTAAGTTTCTGTTTCCTGCTTTTAACTACCTGGGCTGAACTGCCCAAGGCCTGGAGAGGATACTTGTGGCTTGTCAGGCCCAGACAGAGTCTGCAGGAGAGAGATCTGCAAGTGTGTATGAAGAGAGCTTTGCTGCAACCTGAAGTAAATGTAAGTAAATAGAAGCTAATGACTGAGAATGAGACAGGGAGGGTTGAGGGGTGTAGCTCTGAGCAGGGCAAGCTGTCAGCTGGCCAGCCACAGAGGTGTGTTTGGTGTGTGGCGAGGGCCCAGCCGACTAGTGATTGGTGTTCGACAGTGATTTAATACACACTAAGAGGCTTCAATAAATGTTGTTGACTGACTGCCAGACTGGCTTTGACCTCGCCTGAAAAGAGGATGGGGAATGATAAATAAACTCAAGGTATTATCATAATAATACCTGCTGACCAAGAATGTTGTCAAGATGAATGACCTCCTTTTGAAGGGCAAAATGGGCTTCTCTGAAGAATGACACTAGAGGAATACTAAATTTAGCATCATTTGAATAGGACCTTATATTGCTTCAATTTTGCCCTGATCACAATATCAGCTAGAGGTCTTCTGGAAATGCAAACACTCCTGTTGAGACAGTTCAAGCAAAAGGTGACCTATCTTGACACCAGTGATTTGCTTTGTTTTTATTGTCTTGGAACCCTAGAATGGAATGGATCTTGGAAGATAGAACACTGTCCACCCATCCAAAGCCAAGTCTGCCCCCTAAAACCTTCTAGAGGTAACTCCCTCCTTTCTGTCTCCCTCCCCCAGCCCAGCCTCAGAAAGAGAAATTCCCCATGACTCCTAGGAAACCTAGGAAGGGTTTCCTACGATGTGTACCACATCTACTGTTAGGATGACCCCTTTGTGTTTAACCCTAATCCTTTGAGAAATGATTTGTCAATTCCTTATTGTCTAGTCTTCAGTGCAAATAAAGGAAACCTAATACTCTGAACTTATATTGAAATTCAGACAGACAGACAGACACACACACATACTCATTAATTCACCAACTTGGGGCTTTAAAAATTGATTTTAACATTAATTCAAGATAAACTCTAGTTCTTCATGTCCACTAATTTTTTTGTTGTTGCTGTAATTTGTCATTTGTTTTTGATTTTTGTTTGTTTTCTTGCGACAGGATTTCACTGTACAGCCCATGCTGGCCTAGAACTTTCAATCCTTCTGCCTCAGCTTCCCTAGTGTTGGGATTACAGCCATGCCTTACCACACTTGGCTGGTTTTTTCTAATCTCTTTTTTGCTCCCATTACCTAGACCCTGTTTGCAATTCAAACCACCGCAATTTGTCAGTTATTGCAAAAAAATTAACAAGTAATAAAATTACATAGTATGTCAAAATAATTCCTTTGATATATCATTTGGGTTTCTTTTTCTCATTTTTTGTTTGGGAGGTGGGGCCAGCCTCTTAAGGTTGTAAACCTGAAGGGTCATTCTCCCTCCCTTATGCTCAGTGATAGAGTTATGTGCTGAGTGAGTAATGGCTCCAGGTCTCAGGCATGTGTCACCCTTGCTGAGCAGTCTGTGACTGTGTGGCTTTCTTTAGAGCCCAAGAAAACAGTTGAAAACTGAAATTGTTAGACAACTATTTTATATTACTGATGAACTTAATGCTTTTCACTGAAGAAAAAGTTGTTTTGTTCAGAATAGTTCAGCATGAATGGAGAAAAATCCACCCAAATATCAGCAGTTCTCCATTGATTTTTTATGTAGCTACATTTTTGCCATTTGTCTTGTGTACACCAGAATTAAGCAGCTGACATTTTCTCCTGCAGTGCTCTTAAAATCAAAACTAGGAAATATGACTGAATGCTTGATCAACAAAAGTTGTGATTATTTTTTAATTTAATTTTATTTATTTTTATTTATTTTGGGGGAGGTGCTGGGAATTGAACCAAGATCGGGATGATTTAGCAAAACTTAGGCAACATTGAATTTACCCTTCTCCCCTCTTAGTTTTATATTTTATGGAATGACTTCTGGAAGAAGCTTGAGGTATGTGAGCAAAATTGCTAAATTATAGGAAGCCAATTTCATTTGTCTGATAGATGCATTTGAAATTATTTCACAGAAAGACCAACTTTTTGAGCATACTGATTTATAGCTCTCAAATGTTGACATGTGCGGGTGATGGACAAGAAGACCCTTTCTTCTCCCAGCCCAGTCTGTCACTGAGAGAAGGTCCCATGAGAGGTTTTAATGACTAGGTCACAGGAGTAAAAGCAAAAACACTGAGCAATTCAGCAGCTTCCCTTGCTTATGAGAGACTTCCACAAACAGTGAACAGCAGTCATTCGTGTGTTGTTTTGCTAAGTTGTCCTGCTAAGCCTTTCTGCAACTTTTCTCAGAAAGTAGGCCCTGCTTTCTGAGCTTTTAATAGTCTTTCGAGAAAAAAAATTTTTTTTGAATGTTTCTTCTGCAGTCCTAAGGCAGCCTTGGTTATAGATTCAGGGTCCTTATTGAACTGTATCTTTTCAAAGATTCTGGCTTATGCATTCAGGTTCTTAATTCAAATGTTTCTTCTCAGTTATCTGTAAGGCTTGAGAAGCTGCAAGTCTTAGTTCCTCTAACAGCTACATGGAGATCAGGAATTCAGATCATTTGTGATCCCCTCAGATGCATTCTGGAAAAAGGAAGAAGTAAAAACTTCACAGACAATAATGAAAATGTGAGTTATTTCTACAATACCGTAAAGTGTGATTTTTTGGAGACAGTTTAGCCACATGGGTCCCAAGTACTGTCTCAGAAGAGAGACTGGCTTCAAATCCTTACTCACCAGCTACTTACTGTACTCAGTACCTCATTGGGCAAGTTATCTGGGCAAGTAATCTAACCTTCTTTGGCTTCTTCTGTTAAATGGGGCCAAGAACGGTCAGGAGAATTGACTGAATCCATGAGCACAAAGTGCTCAGAACACAGGGACCATGAGTAAACAATCAGGAAGCTGTGATCCATTTAGACTTCAAAAGCAACAGTGACCCAAAGTTTACCAAGAAAACAATTACAAACATTGTGCTAAAATTGTCCCCCCTGGGGGAAAAAGAAATTGCTGATCTCAAATAAGTTCTAAGCAATTGCTGTGGTTACAATTGAGCTTATACCTCTGAGCTCATACCATTGTACCAGATACATATGTGTAGCACTGTTGTACTATACCACTGTAGAATATATATGTAAGTTTCAAATTAGTACATATTATTACTAATCCTTTAGTAAACATTTTATTTTCATAGGAATTATACAGCTAACCAATTACCCAATTGGCCCTGGACATAAAGAACATGGACTCAGCTCCACACACTCATTTCTAGAGTGGGATTGTTAGGGGGGTACTACTAGTTCCACTTATTTTGGATGCAAGTTAAGCCTTTGACCCTTGCATTTAAACAGTGATTTAGAGGGCTGGGGCAAGGGTAGCTCAGTGGTCTAGTGCTTGCATGGCATGCATGAGGTCCTGGATTCCATTTCGGAACTGAAAAAAGAAAAAAAAATTGTGGATTGGGGGAGGAATGATAGAAAACAGTTTAGATGAAAAAAAGAGAGTTTGAATTCATTTTTTGTACTTTTTTCAAAAAAGTTCACCTTAATATAATTTAAAAGTATTAGTCCATTTCTTGTTTCCTTTTTGCATTATATTATTATTATTATTATTTACTTGCTGGCATGATTATATATACAAGGTTCAATAAAAAATGTTCCATGTCCATGTTTCTTTTCTGGCTATGATTGTTACTTATTTCATAATTGTTATTGAAAATCATCAGATTATCTAGTGGGTTGTTTAAAAATGACCTGCTGGAAGTTTCCAATCTGCCAGGTAGTCCACTGCCTAGAACTGAGTAAGCTCTCAAATAATGCTGGTTATTATATGATGAACATGGTATTATTAGTGTGTGGCACTGCCTAATTATACCCAAGAAAGACTTAAGCTCATAGGAGCCCATGGTAGGTATCAGAAATATGTCACCATCCTGCTCCTTATCAATGCCTCAACTTTGGTTCAACCTTCACACCTGATATGACTCCACAAACCCTGTTTGTCAAGTACCTTATCATTGGCAAGGAGCTCTGCCAGGAAGCAGACCTGCAAAGGAAGGCTACGTATATGGTGCCCATTATAGAGATTAGGAAAGAGAACTCCACAGAGAAGGTCAGTATCCCTGCCAGGTATCAACTGAGTGGCGCAGGGGAGACTTCAGCTTCCTGGTGTAGGTTATTTGTACACACTCAACATCTAATACTTAAAAAAGATATCATCCAGCATCCTAAGTTTACAACTAGGGAACAGAAGTACACAAGAACTGGTGGATTTCAGTTAAAGCAAAACAAACAATAGTGCAACTATGCACCAGTCAATGGTATTAATTATTGAGCAAAAATTTCCCTTAAGGTATCAGCAGTGATTAGTCATTCCTTATTATATACTTGGAGGAAATGCCGCGCAGCTATTAACTCATTTTTTTATCCTCACAGCATGCCTACAAGGTAAGTCTTAACAGTATTATTCTATTTTACATGGAAGGAAGGACACAAGGGAACTAGGTTTTAAATCTAGTTTGTCCATTTCTAATTACTGCCTGTTAAGCTCCATACACTAGCACCAGAAAACCACTTAGAACGTGGATGCTAATTTACTAAGCATGATCCCCACTGCATCTCTAAGCAAGGGATTTCCACAAAATGCAGGGAAAATAAGCCAATGTCTGGTACTCATTGCCAGCATACCAGGCACTGTGCTGGCCAAGTGTGTACATCTGTAGACCTTTTTGTCAATTCATTCTCCAGGTAAATGAATACACTTGAAGCATCTTCTGCCACAAGCATACCATATTCCTAGTACTTACATTTAATGGTGTTTTCATTCAAGTTCCCCTCTGCACCACATTTTCTACTCAGTGATAATCCCCTGTCTTCTGGTACCCAATTCAAATCCAGGGTATATCATATATTGATCTTATAATGTGCATGAAGTATTGTGATAGGCATAGAGGATATCAAAAGATAGGCCTGGTCTCTACCCCAGGAGAGTTTGAAAATGGAAAGAGGGGTCATAAACATATATTCTACCTTAACCACATGACAGTTGATAGGATAAAATGTAGCAGACCTTAAAGAGAGAAAGAGCCTCTCTTGAACCAAATATTGCAAGAAGAGAGGCTAAACCGAGATGAGAGAGAGGCAGAATGAGAAGAAAAGCAGTAAGAAGGTATTCCGGGCAAAGAATTTCAATTTTTTTATTCATGTTGGAGCATGCAACACACAATAATGTTATTTATCACATCTCAATCTACATGTTATTTTGTTTGAAAAATCATCAGTTCTTTTAACTTTTTAGGAAAATAAAACATTCCCCCTTGCAAATGTCTGAATTTTTAAAATTCACAACAGCATGAAGAAGGTAAAAGAAATCCTCCAAAATTCTACAATCTTAAATAACCAGTGTTAGAGGCTGGTAAACACCACCCAAGACATCCATCTCTGCATATAGACAAAAAGACAAACAGATAGGCAGTCAGACAAGACAGATAAATGGACTTCAGCTAGAGAAGCTCAGGAAAAAAAAGCCTGTAAGCCTGTAATTTATGACATTTTAATTGGGTTGATTAGAGCATTTTTATCTTAAGCAAAGAAAAAGATGGTGAAGTAAAACTTGAGAAACTGCTAGAATTCATATAGTATTTTCCCACTGTTGGAAGTGATAATGTTCAAACAATCCTTCTGTGGTTAAAATAAAATGAATATAAAAACTTTTATGAGATTATAATCATTATTTTAGTAATTACATTTCAACTATGGACATTATCTGACTCTGGCTATGAAAGATGAGGAAATTAGCAAACAAAGTTTTTAAATAGAAGTCTTCTACATCTACAATGTTTCCACTAATCATCTAACTATAGTTAAGGGTAATTATTGCAACCTTTTTTCTGTATCACTCATATAGCTTTTATCCCTCTTATATTCTTTCTTATTGCTATTATAAGTTTTGGATAGGATTGGTTTCTCAATTTATGTCCTTAGTTTAGAAAAAAAAACTTCTAAGTTTTTATTAAAAAAAGTTTTCATAAAAACTTTTTATAGTGTTCATTTTCTTAGTTTTGAGAATTTATGTTTCAAATGTTCCTTGTGAAAGAATTTCAGACTTACCAAAAAATTACAAAATAATACAAAGAATTTTCATATACTCTGTACCCAGCTTCCCCATATGGTAATGTTTTGCGTAACAACAGTACATTTATCAAAATTAATGTTAATGAAACACTATTCAGTCTCACTGCTTTTCCCTCTCAAATTCTTCACCTGGTTCAGGAGTCAATCTAGGATCACACATTTCAATGGGTTATTGAGTATTTCCTTTTTTTTCCCCTTAATTCATGTTCTTAATAAGTAGTTCTATAACATGAAAGCTTCACTTATGGTAATGTTCTTTTCTTCTTTAAGTCCTTCCTTCTTTCAATTTGGTTTTTTCATCTTGCATTTTTTGCACACTGAGCAGCTGAGTGGCTATCCATCCCTTTAGCCAATATCCCCTCTTCGTGCTCACAGGATCCCAACTTTATTCAGGACTTTTTTCCCCAGTGCTGGGGATGGAACCCAGGACCTTGCACATACTCGGCAAGTGCTGTACCACTGACCTACATCCCCAGCCTCTTATTCAGGTCTTGAACAGAGATTTTCAATCTTAGGCTGAAATGGTTTCATGGCACATCTGGCCAGAGATGTAAGATAAATTCTGAAATCTGGTGGAAAGATTCTGGGAAGGAATGATTCCCGTTGATGAGAGAATTTTACGGGAAAGAACACAGCCCAGATATGTTCCCCACCTCCTGCGAAGACCTGAACAGTGTGGACATGATGCACTGAGCTCCTGCAGGTGCTGGCCCAGAGTGCTGATGTCAGCAAGCCCTCGACCAGCACCAGCAACTGCTTTCCTCCAGGCTGGTTAAGTGAGAGGAAAACCCTTCTTGTCTAGGATGCTAGTCAGATTTTCTGATAGTTTCAGTTGGACACATCCTAATGGACAGAGCAAACTCTGTCTCTCTTTTTTTCTTTTTTGCTCATTTATTTGCATAGTTGATTTGCTACTTTTCATCTTGCTCATGCGTGATTGGTTCTGTCCAGACTTGCTACTTCCTCTGACATGATGTGACTAAGTTGTCCTTGACTTCTTTCCCAATGTTATTTGAATCCTGAGTGTCCTCTCCTCTGAAGTATAATTTGAGGCAGAAGATTGCAGTCAACTTACATTTCTGTAGAGATTTATTCTAAGGATGGAAGGGAAAGGGTCAGATTTAGATTTTTAGAAGAGTCTTCTTTTTGCTGTGGGTGGGAGCAAACACAGAAGGAACTCTCCTAGCAGTACTTGAAGTAGCTTGAGAAACAACGAATGGATGATGGGAGGTTTGGGCCATGGAGGGAACAGTGGAGGTGTTGGGAGATATTTGAGGATAAGGTCGTCAGGTTTGCTTATGGATTGGACAGAAGGTGAAGGAAAGTAAGAAAATAAGGATAAGACTTGACTTTGGAATACGAATTCCTGCATGAGTGGAGGTGATGTTTAATCAAAATGAACACTGGGAAGAAGGAAGATTGAGAGTTGAATAGGTGGAGTAAGAAAGCAGGAGTTCGCCTGAGCAGAAATGAAAAGGAAGCATGTCATCAAAGATTCACATGGGGAATTTTCTTCCATTTCTTGAGTTAGTTTTTTTTTTTCCCATTATGGATTCTTCATATCTCTTTTGTGTTTGCATATTCTGGCCAACACTGTGGTTCCTTACTCTCTGGACAATGTTCCCACCCCTATTTCTTCGTAAAAGATTTCCATTTTTTTCAAGTCATAGGAAGATACCTTAGCCTACCTTAGAAATGGGTTGGAGATCCCTGAAGGTGGGACAAGAAGAGCTGCCACTTGACTTTTTCTTTTGTACCACAGAGGGTAATATGCATGAATTTGTCCATCAGATAGTAAATCTCCAAAGATTTTGAAAGGTTGCCATTCACTTTACCTTCAATTCATAGACAAGGAAGTTAAGAAAGCAGCCTAGCATCACAGAATCCAGAAATGGGGTAATCAGAGTACAAGTCTGTCTCATCTTCAGACTCATTCTAGAACTTGTCACACACTGCTGAGCTCATGGAAATGCTTCATTTACCTTTGGGTAAAGGCTTAATTACCCCTTCCACAAAACTGTCTGGGACATCCCAATCCAGTGGCAAAAATATCGCTTCTGTGTACTTGTTGTCCCTGTCTCCCAGCACTCGGGGACAAGTCTGTGTGCCTGGTGTTGGACAGGGGGCTCTCCCTTTCATTAGGACATTTAATGAATTCATTCCCATTTCTACTCTTACTCCCCTGCCCACAAATCTCAAGAAAAGGCAACGGGGACACACAGACTGAAGAACGTATTGGTTCTTATAGGTCGATTGCAAAGAAAGGCCAATGAAAAGATATAATTTTAAAGACTTGTAGTTGAATGTAAGGTATCCATTCATACCACTGTGAGAGAAACTACTCTTCAGAGCAAAAAGCACTAATCAGCTCAAAGGAGTCCTGCAAGGTGTGGGCTCTTAGAAACCTCTAACTGTCTAAAGTACCTTTGTTTGAATGTGTCTTCTTGTTACAGTAATGAGAAAGGTGTTGCCTTAATGACTCATATAATGCAGATTTTAGTGGTAAAATTAAATTTTGAATAAACACTATGAAAAATCAAATATTAGAAATCCATTTCTTAAAAGCTTAAAGCACTGACTTGTCAAGATACTAGGCAAGCTTAAGTAAGATCATTTCAGATTAAGTATACAGTGCTGAATTAGTTCAATCTAATTATGCTAAAATTGTGTTTTCGTTAAAACTTCTTCCTAGTGCAAAAGTGCTATTAAAATTATTTTCACTAGGGCTGGCGTAACAACTCAAGAGGTAGAGCACCTGCCTAACAAGCACAAGGCTCTGAATTCAACCCCCAGTACCACAAAAAATTTTTTTCAAAAATCACTAACATTTTCCTGATACGGTGACTAGGTCATTGTGTCAGTGAGAACAAACTGCACCTTCCATGTGAGATGTATCTGCCTAGTGAACTGAAAGAGACACCGTTACAGATAAAGCCCCTAACTAACAACGTGACACACAGCCAGCACTTTCAAAGTTACCTTAATATCATTGCCATTGTCAACCTCCACAAGTAATTATACCAGTGGCAACAACGATGCAGTTATAGAAGCACCATTGTCAGGACCCAAATTTTGCAGCCATTTCTTGGGTGCAGCCTGATATGTGCCAGCCACTTGCCAGTGCAGAGATGGGAGATGGGGAAGGCACTTCTAGGGACTGAGCTCCTGGAGCATGTCTTTGCTTAGCCCTATAGCCCCCAAAGATCAGTGAGGAGAGGTGGGGGAAAGGAGATGCTTATATGTTATCAGGGCAAAAGTCAGTAACACTAGGATAGCAAACTGTAGGTCCACAGCCAGGCAGCACCTAAGAAATGGTGTGTGAAATGGTTGTTAGGACCAGAGCTGCAATGGTGCTTCCTCCACCATTCAGGCTGCATGGGGCACACTGATTACTCTCTGACTAATCCAATTATGTATTTCACACATACTTATTAAATGTTTACCAAGTGCTTGGAGTCATTCAAGGTCCTGGAGATACTGCCGTGAAGGAGGAAAAACAAGACCCCACACCTGTGCATCTGCCCTCTGAAGAAAGGAGATAATAAACAAGAAAACAAATAAGTAAACCAGAGCACTGAGGAAAATGGGACAGTGAGTTGCAGAGCAGGGGTGCTGAGGACTAGGAGAAAGATGGCACTTGAGCTGGGAACCAGAGCTCCCCAGGAGCCAAGATCTCATTAATTGCTGCATAATCCCTCCGCCATTGCTCCCAGGACACTTTCCTCTAATCCTCAGAACTAAAGCTGGGGCACCCAAATGAGGAAAAATGGAATTAATCTCTCAACACAGGTTGGTTTCATCAGATGAAGCCCAGATGAAAATGAGATACAGGGATGGGCACAGTATGGATGAACGGTGATCGTGAAAGGTGCCAGAGAAATTGTAAGCAGTTGACAGAAAGGTAGTTCATTAAGGGAAATCATGTGTGGTTACTAGACTCTCCAATGGAGTTCTGCTATGCTATCCAAATATCAATGGTACAAGTTCATGACTGTGGAAAAGTCTAAAGTAACCCCCAATTATTCCTACTTCCTTGGAGTCATGCCTTTAAATAATCTCTTCCCCTTGAATGTGGGTAAGACTTGTGATTTACTTCTAATCAACAGATGAATGATGAGTTGTCATTGCCATGAGTGTACTTGGAACTTCTGTCTTGCTGGTAGATTCTCTCTCTTGCTGGCTTTAATGAAGAAAGAGGCCATGTTGGGAAAACCTACACAGCAAAGAACTGAGATGCCTCCAGCCAACAACAAGCTAGAAACTGAGATCCTCAATCTAACAGCAGACATGAAACCAAATTCCGCCAACAACCTCATGAACCTGGAAGTGGATCCTTCAGCAGTTGAGTCTTTCAATGAGATCTGCCCCAAGGAACACCTTGAAATCAACCTGGGAGAGATTATGCAGCCCACTCCTAGCCACAGAAATTGTGAGATAATAAATGTGTATTTCTGATCACTAAATTTGCAGTGATTTGTTATGCAGCAAAAGAAAACCAATACAACAGCACTAGTGAAGGCTGATAGGTCTGCTCAAGTACATAGGAGACAATCACATGGCAATGAGGAAGTCAGGTGCACAGTGGGTTTCCACAGAATGTTACCTAATACCCTTCATATGGCAGTGGAATGCTGACAGTGAAGACTTGTGCCAATGCTTAAGGAGCTCATTCAAAAACAGGTTGTCAGGGAAACTAAGATGAGAGTCGGGGGTACCATGGCTAACAGGAAGTAATCTGGACTAAATCAGGAAATACAGCCATGACCCCAAATAGAAGTTTTGTTTATTTAAAAATTTAAACAAGCTTGATTATAATAAAATAATATGTAAATGAGCTTTTTAAATCAAAGTAATATAAAATCAAATGTAAACTTCCTCTCATCTCCCCTCAGACCCTCAGTTCTATACATAAAGATTACCTGTCATGATAATTTCTTACATAGTTTTCAGAACTTTTCTGAAAAAATGCATGTACATGCATACATGTACCTTTTTATATACAAATGGGATCTGACTATATAGATACTGCTCTGTCCTATACTTTTTTCACAGCAATAATTTGGAGATCTCTCACTGTCTGCACATTCTAGTTAGCACATCCTTTTACATAGCTGCATTATATTCTCTTTTGCTCAGGTGTACTTTCTGGAACTAGTCCCCTCTTGATTAGCATAGATGTTGTCATTTCCCTAATCACAATAAATACAATGGGTGAAGTTTTGAAGTTTTGTTCACTTCTCTAGCTTCAGGATAAAAAACTAGAATTGGAATTGTGGAATCAAAAAGTGTGTATCACCCATCTCTCCTCAACGACTGTGCACATTATCCCATGCCCAGGCTATAAATCTTCACCAATTATTAATAGGTAAAGATGGTATCTAGTTTTTTGTGTGTTTTCTTTTTACCTTTTTTTTTGTTTGGTGGGGGGCATACATCTGAAGTTTTACAAACTCCTTACCAGAGAAACCTACTTAAAGGAACCAGGATGAAGGTTAAACATTAAAAATGAAAATTCTAGGGAGAGAGGAAGAAGCAAAGCTGTTTAAGAACATCCTCTAAAGGATTAGAATGAGGCATTCCACAGGGGGTCATAATCTTGGTAGCCACTTCCTCGATATTTAGGAACTTCTCTTTTCCTTCAAAATTGGCACACACTTAGGTAAGAATAAGACTGGGGCTTTATAAGCAAGGCCACAAGCATCAGGTGCAACTGAAACATGTTCCTGCACTTGATGAGAGTCAGACATGATTTGTGACCAGAATGTCCCGCTACACAAGTCTTCAGAAAGAACTCCCACTTCTCAGGTAATTGTCATCCCTACTGGGGTTGAACTCAAAGGTGAAAAGAGTCCAAACAATTTTTTCTTCTCCTTTCTAGTTCTTTTTAGCTGAAGCTCCACCCAGTGAAAATTACTTAACAGGATTCCTCCATATAAATCGATAGGTATAATTAATTAAGAGAATAAACCTCATTGATTTATAGAAGAAAAAAAGGAAATGCTTAAATAACATGTATTAATTTTCTGTTTCAACTGTGTTCAGCTGCTTTGAAGTAGCTCACAAAACTGTTGACTCATGGCAACACAAACATACAGAGAAAGCAAAGGGGCTACTCAGGTCTCTCACTCTTGGTAGAGACTTTGCCAAAGGTTGGATTATTTTTTAAATCTATTTTTGCAGTGAAAGGAAGCCACAGGCATCTGGATCCCGGCTTCCCAGCCCAACACCTAAGTTTGCCAGGGCATGAAGATCGCCTTCTGAAATGGCACCTCTGGAATTTGGATTGGTTTAAAATGAGATTGGAGCATTTGGGTGGCTTTTGTTTTTGTTTCCCAGTTCTCCTCCATCCGGGTATTTCTCTCCTCCAAAGGACACTCTGTACTCCTGATCATCCCCTAACACAAATCCAGATTCATTTTTTAAAGACTAATGATTTGAGGGTTTGTCTTATATTTTTGTTTTCCCTCAGCTATAGTCTTTCTGTGCCAACAAAAATGAGTGCATTCATTTTATTTTTAAAAAACCTTTTACAAATCTTCAGTGACTCTTTGAGTATGAAATATTCATACCTTGACTCCAAATTACAGTTGGGAGCGTAACCACTCAACAAGTACTTTTAGTTTAGATTCATTTTAGATTCAAGCAGGGGAAGGGAACTTGGGAAACACAAAGTATCCTTTGAAGGAGAAAAGTCCTGAATGAAGAAATGGGAGGCAGGGCATGCTGCCATTTTCATCCAACCCAAATGCCGCAGTTTCAGAGTTATTTAGGGTGGCGGGATCCGACTTTGGCAACTGGGGAAGGTGGCCGCAGGATAGGAACAACCTAAACAAGAAGCTTCTTGGGCAATAAGTTGTTTTAGGGAATCAAGGTAAGTCAACTAAATATGACTGTGTCCAGCTATGTCTTCTTTCATTAAAATTATTCTGTACTTGGAGTTATTTTGAGCATTGAGTTACATCTATTGCAGACAGCTAGAAAGTTGATTTTACTATGGATTTGGATGCTGGGGGGTGGAAACGACCTAGAATATTCAAAACCCACTTCTCGATTTCCGTGAAGCGCTACCTGGTAGGTCTGGTTGCAAATCATTTTGCAAATGTAAATATCATTCCCCAAAGTTTCAGGACTTTTTCCTTTTAGCATGCCTCTTAATTGTTTTAGATATTTTTAGAAGAAAACTGTTGAAACTGGAAACAGGAGGTTTTATTAGGCAAGGGTCTGAGGAAAATTTGCTAGCCTTTTTGAGGTCTGTTTGTGTTGTAAGGTCTTTGACAGGTACAAATGTAGTAAAAAGCAAGTCTTTCTGCCAATGAGGCTAACGTTTCAGCATATCTACCTACACCTTAATCAGAAAGGTCACACTTGAAGGAACTTAAGGGAATACATACCTGGAAGTTTAGACATGGCAATGGTCTTGAACTTATTTGACTCCGAAGCCCTGTAAGGTGGTCAGGTCCAGATTGTTTTGTCAGTCTTCCATCTGTGTACACATCTTTATTCAGGGTGGCAAATGAGTTCCACCAACTTTCATGGTTACAAGTTTCTCCTTTCACCTCCAGGAAGGGAGAACAGAGATCTCATCTCTGCATCTTTTCCAGACACCTCCAGCCCACTCTCAACTCATGTCTGTGGCCAGGGACTGAGGCTGAGCTTAGCAGCTTAGGCCTGAGGCCCAAGACACTTGTCAGAGCCAGAAGCTCTGGGCAAAGCCTTCTGAATGGATGCCAAGGGCAGAGCTGAGCTTGCAAATCCAAGTCAGGACATACACTTCAGGTTTAAAAGAAGAACAGTTTTCAAGCAGTGAAACCCAGGAACTAAGAAATGAGTAAAAATGCTAACATTGGGTTTGCATCATTGGTGATTTTTAAATGCCCATTATGCCTCAATGCCTAATTTAGACTGAAATGTACCCTCCTAAAATTCAATGTGACTGCATTTGGAGAGAGGTCTTTTAGGAGATAATCAAATGAGGTCATAGAGGTAGGCCTCATTTATTAGTCCTCATCTGATAGGATTAGTGGCCTCATCAGAAGAGGAAGAGTACACACACCAAGGAAGGGTCATGTAGGACACAGCAAGGAGAAGGCTGTCAGCGTTCCCAGACAGAGCCCTCACCAGAACTAGACCATGCTGGCACCTGAGCTCAGACTTCTAGCCTCTGGAACTGTTTGAAAATGCGTGTCTATTTTTTTAAGTCTAAGAAAAGGAAGAGAAAAGAAGGAGGAAGGAAAAAGAAGGAAGGAAAGGAGTAAAGGACATTACTAAGGACAGAGAAAACCAAGGCAGGGTACTTGAAGACTGTCTGCATGGGCTTCTAGGAATTCACTCCAAGATTAGAATGAGAGACACCAGGTCAAAGGCCCCACCCCAGCCAGGCCTGGATAATCTCTGTTCTTGCTCCTTTTAAGGACATTCACCTTTCAAGACCCAAAGCACAATCTCTACGCAGTGGAACTTTAGCCAGTGGCAAGATGAAATATTTTAGTGCAAATTCAGTTAACCCATCACTATATCCCAATGTGCCAATGCTGATAACAGCCAGCCTGAAGATTGTCACATTGTCGCTCACTATTTTATCTCTTCCACGGACCCACTAATTTCCTACTCACAATAGCACTCTCTATCTTGATTCTCAAGTGCTGCTATCTGAAACTGAGGCCTATTATAAATATGCTAATGACTCTCTTTGAGTAGAACCACCAGAGGTTTATCCTAGCCAGCCTTAGGAAAGGCAAAGAACTTCAACTTTCAACTGCCCCCAACTATGCAGGTGGCCTCACAAAGAAGGGCACCAGAGTGTAGATAGGTGTGCCTTCTCTCTATTTTTCTATAGATAGAAAGGATGAAAGGCAAAGGGGAATTTGCCAGATCTGGAGTATCCTCCTGGACCCCTCCCATCTTCTTGGTTGCCTTGTACCTGGGTTATTGCAGTGTTCTTCTCTTTTCCTATTTCCTGTACACTATTGCTCTCTATGCTAGATGTTTCTAGTGGTTAATCTACCATTTAATGATCATATGGCTTCTCCGTTTACAAAATTTCAACTACTCCCCATTCCTTGTTGAATAAAATCTGGGTCAGCACAATCAGGCCATTTCCCACTATCTCCTTATGTGCTGCCCTGTTACAGTCCTACCCTTTCATCACTACTTCCAGAATGTGTCTGACATCCCTGCTTCATACTCAGTCCTTCCAAATGGGATGTTCTCCATCTCTCCCATCAAAAGCCAGTCAAATACCATTTCCTGACCTTCTCAGATTTAATCCATCAATTTTTATGCTTCTCACCTGGCATCCCAAACTGCCGTATATCAGGTGAATTTACACAAGTGCATGGTCCTTAGGGAACCACACCACTGGATCACATACCATATTCACCACAGCATCAGTACCACTTTTATACATAGAAAGCACTCAACAAATGTTTGTTGAGTGGGTAAGAAGAATTTACAATCCTAAATCATCTCTTACTACATCACTACTTGAAATCATTATTTGCTGTAAAAGGGACATCTACATATGTATCTAATCTATCAATTACTCTTTGTACTATTTTGCTAGAGTTCTTGTAACAAAGTACCATAGACTAAAAAATGTCTTTTTTTAATGGTTCTAGGAATCAAATACAGGGTCTCATACATGGTAGACAAGCGCTCTACCACCGAGCTACCCCCCCAGCCCAGAAATTTATTTTCTCATTGTTCTGAAGATTACAAATCTGAGATGAAGGTGTCTGTAGGGTTGGTTTCTTCCAAGGTCTCTCTCTCTCTCTCTGGCTTGTAGATGGCCATCTTCCTGGTCTGTGTACTTGGTCCTCCTTTTGTATATATATATATATATATATATATATATATATATATATATATGTGTGTGTGTGTGTGTGTGTGTGTGTGTGTCTAAACCTCTTCTAAGAAGGACACCAGTCATACTGGATAAGGACCTATCCAAACAACCTCATTTAACCTTGATTACCTCTTCTATTACCCTGTCTCAAAAAATGGTCACCTTCTGAGGTATTATAGGCCAAGACTTCATATGAATTTTGAGATGACACAACTCAACCTACAATACTATTTATGTCACATATACACACTCACAGATATAATACATGCAAAAGTATATACACATATTTGCCATTTTTCACAATACATGGTAACAAGGTTGAGCATACAAAAATAAACATCCAGAAGTCTAGAAAACAAAATGAATATTTGTGTAACACAATATTCAATTTTAAAAATAATTAAATATCAAGTTTGCTATCATAGTTATTAGGTAAAATGTGTCACATATCATATGAGGCATATGAATTTCATGCTGTTATATTGGAACAGTAAAAGGTAGCTTTATTCAATTTTTTTTATGGCAGTACTGCAGTTTGAACTTAGGGCCCTGTGCTTGCTAAGCAGTTCTTCTATCACTTGAGCTATGCCTTCAGCCCTTTTTGCTTTAATTATTTTTTGGATAAGTTCTCACAGTTTTTCACAGGACCAGATTTGAACCACAATTCTCCTACCTGTGCCTCCCGTGTAGCTGTAACCATAAGCTTGTTGGCTGAGATGGGGAGTCCTTAATAACATTTTGCTGGGGCTGACCTTGAACCTCGATCCTACTGATCTCCACCTCCTGAGTAGCTGGGAATACAAATGTGAGCCACCACACCTGGCATTACTTTAAAATTGATTAAGTGATACCATAGCAGGATTGACATTATATGCTACTGTTTCAGGTAGCATAGAAAAAGTGGCTTTTATATTTCCTATAACTGAGCACAACTTTAAGTTCCATTCTACTTCCAGCTCTTCACTCCTGGGGGAAGACTACACACATACCCGTTAATAAAAAGGAAACACTGTCCTCTCTGTGTGAGCAGTGTCTGTCACCTTGTTACCCCATCTCTTCTGCAAAGCTATCTTCCCATCAGAGCTGTTCACCCCTCTCCCTCTTCAGGTCTCCAGGTTCTAGAAAGGCTTGTATCTCCTCAAGTGGCCAGGGAGGCCTGGTCCCATGCAATCAGTCCTCAAGTTCTGAGTAACTACAGATACAAAGTATCTCCTCTTACTGGATATAGACATCATCTTCCAATGTGACAGCAGAGTGCTGGACTGTATGTGCTCCTTTTGCTGAAGTACCTGCAGACCATGTACCTGGATCAGGACTTAAGCTCCCCACACCTTTTGGGACTGCAGACACTCAGACTCAGCCATGTCCCATTCAGTCTTAGGCATGGACTTCCCACCAAACAGCCTTTACCCCAAGGGTCCCATCAACCCATACTCTAGCAACCCACAGAAAGCACCTGTGGGTCTCATTCCTAAGCACAGTCTTCCCATGCCACCTTCTGGAGGGCCTGGCTCCCTTCTTCCATAGAGGAAGAGGCACAATACTCAAATCAGCATGCCAAGGGGCTAAGAGTGTAGCTCAGTGGTAGAGTGTGTGCAAAGCATGAGTGAGACCCTGAGTTCAAGCCATAGCACTGCTAATGGGGAAAAAAATGAGGACCTTATATCACAACCCTCTTTCTGCTAGATGCCAGCACTCTGGAGGCTGAGGCAGAAGGATCTCAAGTTTGAGATCAGCCTGAGCTATGTAGTGAAACTATGTTTCAAAACAACAACAAAAAAGGAAGAAAGAGAAAGAAAAAGAAAAGCACTTCCTTCCTTATTGTTACTACAATCGCTCTGCCCTATTGGGAGTTCTCTTGGTGGAAGGAGAAGGACCATGTACCCAGATATCTTTGGAGTCTCAGAAAACATCTCCTGGATGTTTCCTCACCCTTCCCTCTTCCTGAGATCTCTCCTCCCTCTCCCTCTGAACTTCCTCTCAGAAATCAGCAAACTTTCCCCACCTACTTCTTGTTGACTGGGCAATAGTTTTATGTCATAACCTAAAACCTCATTACTATTGATTATGTTAAAATTTTAGGGTCCAAGTCTGTCAATCCTTTTCTTGATATGTAAAGGAAGATTTGGGGATTTAAATTTTCTTTTCCTCTTTCCTTAAAACCTGGATTTCAAAATTATTTTCTTGCTATATTTTCAAGAAAGAAATGTTTACGTCTTAAAGGAAACCAAGTCCCATCTTGTTCTTGATTTTTGATACTCAAAGAGCAGTCCCCAGAATGATGGAGAGCTTATTGGAAACACAAGCTTCAGACCTTCTGAGTCAGAATCTGCCTTTCAATAAGATTTCACATTCACTATAGACATGTTGATCTCTCCCTATAGATTCACTTTCATAGTGGACAGTTTGAAAAAGAATGTAATTTATGAAGGGACAAAGTAGGCATTGTTCTAATTTCTTCAATAGTAAAGGCTTGATCCTAATTTGCTAATGTGTAACTTTGTTTAAAAAAACAAGCAAACTGGGAACAGCCAAACCCTGAAAAATGTTTAATGGTTCCTGAGATGAATTCTCAGCCCCTTTCACTTTATACTTCTTTATGTCTGAGAGTGCCAGGCAGTGGACATCTACAGCTCAGCAGAGCTTTTACCATCCCATCACCTCATCACCTCTGTCTCTGGTCCAGTGGGTGTCCTCACCCTATTTAAAGGTCAGTCTCCTGAGGCACAGTGAGATCAGCTAACTCAGGGTCACTCGGCTCCCAGGAGACAGAGTTTGAATCAAAGCTGGATAGATGGAGTCTCTCTGCAATGTCTCTCCCAGCTGCTGGGGGCAGTACCCATAGAAAGCTTATTTCTCTAGTAAAAATAACCACTAACCAGGACACCAGTGGCTCAGGTCTATAATCCTAACTTCTCTGGAGGCAAGGATTAGGAGTATCGTGGTTTGAGGCCAACCCAGACAAAATAGTTCTTGAGACCTTATCTTGAAAATACCCAACACAAAAAAGAGATGGCAGAGTAGTTCAAATGGTAGAGCACCTGCCTAGCAAATGTGAGGCCCTGAGTTCAAATAATAATAGTAATAATGATAATAACCACTAAAAATTAATAAATGTTTGTCTTGAGTCAGAACAGTTGGTCATCCGTGAAACTGAGGTGCCTCTGGGGGAGTATGATTGACCTCTGAGATATCAACTTGAAACATTAGAATTTCCCCCCGATGATGATGATGGTGGCGATGATTACATAACAAGTATAAGCATTCAGTCTTCCTGGAGTAAGCATTCACTATTCTCAAAATAAATGTATTCTTGGCTAGCTCTTCTCCTGCTGCAACAGGTACCTGGCTGCACAAGGGGGCAACTTGCAAGATGCAAGGCAAGGCCTGCTGCAACCCTGGATGACATCACCCCCCCAACACCCCCTCCTTCCCAGAGTTGCTTGGACACCACACAGTCTGTGGTATAAGTCAGACCCCTTTTAAATCCTGTGAAAATCCATCCTGCTGTTTCCACACCCTGTGACAGCCAGCATACAGAAAACTCTTACGCTTTGTAGGTAAGGATTAATATTGATAACACACTCATTGTGAATCATCATGGTGTGCAGGCAAGATCTGTTGCTTAGAGGAAGGAGCAACCATTATATTCCTTGAGAAAGGAAGAAGCTGAAGCTTAGGAGGAGCTAATAATCTGCCCAATGTTACCAAGTTCATAAATAACAGAACCAGAAATTCAAACCAAGGTCATGACTCTGAAGTTCATGCTTTTTCCTACTACTCTTCATCAATTTCTCTCTTCAACCAATGAATACCTTTACTCTAGACTTACCTGCAAGGCTACATGATAAGCCTCAGGGAGGAGCGATTACTGATTAAGTCCTGTGGGAAAAGAATGCCTGGCAGGGGACTGGTGAAGGACCCTTGGGGAAAGAGAAGCAGAGCTCTCCAGACATCAAAGTAACTGACTAACAGAGAAGGTCCTGCCCATAATTGAAATAATTGCCGGGAAAAGGTGATGCTGATGAGTAGCACTAAGCTAAAGAAAAGCTGAGGTTTCCCCCAGCCTCTTCCCTGGTTCTATTCACAACAACTCTTTGAGAAACAGTAGTTTCAATACACAATTTTGGTGTGCCTCCGCCTTTTCTTGTAAACCTTTTAATATATTCAGCCATAGCTATGCCAGGTACAAAGGTTGTGCTGTAGTTTTAAGGTAGAATTTCCTGCCAATCTGGCAGCCAAAGGTTCCCTTCCCAATTCACTTTCCAGCACATTTTTTCATAAAAACCAGTCATGGTCCAGGCAATTACTTACGTAGAATTGGTAAATCAAATAACTGGGCATTGGACCCCTAAAAAAGAAGGTATTTCCTGGTAGAGAAATTGTTTAAGGGAAAGACCAACCCCATCATCCACACACAAACAACCTGTCCACTGGCTAACATAGCCTGCCAGCCACTGAACTCACCTATATGCCCTCCTAAGTCTAACTAAGATGAAGGCCTTGCTCTGATGCCTTTTGATTGGATGCTGCTAAGTACTGGCATCCAATCAGTACGCTGGGATAACGCAACCTTGTGCAGACCTCAGAGATCGGGATGAATAGCAATTTCCCTGCAAAGGCCCCTGGAGAATTCATTATGTGGGTTGTTCTGAAGGCTCCTTTAAACATGCAAATCCCTTTAGCTCTGCTGTACTCGTGGTGGAATAGAATATGAATCAAAGGCTCAACTTTCTCTTTTTATGCACAGATCATAAAAGTCTGAAACATCTCAAGTTTGTGTGTGTATGGATTTTTTTCTTCCAAGTCCAGAACAAAGTTAAGGCTTACTTATCCAGTACTGTCCTAAATGAGCCTAGGAAATGTAAAGAAGTGCTATAGATACTGTATTTAAACATTTTAAATGATTTAATGCCCAAGACATAAAGTTCAATTAGAGAGTGATGAAAATAAAATAAAATAAAGAGAGGGCAGAATTTCCAGATAAATTCTGAAGGTCTTGTGACTGATTTAAGGTCCCATTAACCCCATGGGGATCTAATCAAAGGCTTCTGGTTGAAAGTAAATCTGAGACTAGGGAGTGAGAGTTCTTACAAGAACAGGAGAAATTCCATCAGTACTTTGTAGAAACAGCCCTGAAAATGGGATGTCCCTTCTCACACATGGTGGGAACTATCACAGTCCCAGTATTTTGCACAAAGGTGTTTAGGGCTGAATTGTAAGAGCTTTCCTCTGGGGTGTGTACTCTCTTTGAGCCCCCCAGGCATATTGTTCTTTCTGGGCTCCAGTGTTTGGGGAGCAGCTAGAGATCCAAGGATTAGTATGAAATTTTTCCAAGATGATATTTTATCATGATTCCCCATTCATTGCTGGTGAATCACCTCACTAGGAAACTAGAAGCAAGGTACTTTCTATTTGTTAGGAACAAAGTTCACCATTACTCAGTACTTTATCTTCCTCTTTCACCTCTGAGGACTGGAAATGCATAGTTCTAGAAGGTTTCTGCTCAAACTGGGCTGCTTTTCTATCTGCCTTCCTTGCAGTAGTGATGAGGCCTTGGGCTCAGCAAGCATCACTGTGAGAGCAGGAGGGCTCTGTATTTTGTTTTTTGCTGCTGACCCTCCAGTTGACTTTGATTTCACTGTTTCACTCTGCTAAAATGTGGACAGTAACATTTCTGAATTCTGGGGCATCTATCTGAGGATTTCATTGAATAGATCTGAGGTAGTTGGCAGAATGTAACTTTTGGTGTGTGAAAGAGATTCACAATGAATGATCTGAAAATTCAAATTTGGAAGGTTGGTTCTATCTTGAAGGAGTTGGAAGGGCCTCCGTACAGTTAGGAATGCAGTTCTGAGGTGGTCCAGAGCTTGTAGCAAGTATTAACATTATTGTGTACTTGCCTCTCCCTTCCACATCAGTCATTCTTGAAGCTATTATTCAAGAATTACAGCAAAGCCACATTTAAACCTTACAACAATTAAAAGGCATTTATTGTTGTCCTTGTTTTATGACTAAGGAGATCAGGCTTAGGGGGATGAGGCTTCTAAGCCCTTGCCATCAGGAAATGGAGACACTAGAATTTAGACAGAAGATGGCCAACTGTCATCTGCCAGCATTTATTCCTTTGTGCTTGAGGGTGTTTTCTGACAACAGCTACTACCCTAGCAGTGCGATGCTGGAAATATCTAAGTTCCTCATTAGCATCTGTCAATCAATGACTGTGGAAGTCCATGAAAAACCCCTTAGCTCCTTCTCTCCTTGGCAGGGAAAAATCAGGTGCACACACTCCTCTGGCTTCTAGAGGCCCCAGAAAGATTAAGCCTTAGGTGCCCTCAGTGATAATCTGCTTGTGCATGCCCTTTCTTGTTGACCTTCCCTTCCCTGCCTCACATCCTCACTCCCCTTCCAATCTTTCCTGAGCCAAACACTCTGTTTGCATTCAAATCCTTACATTGTGGTCTACCTCTGCAAAGCCACAACTGACATAGACCTTTGACACCATCCCCACCCCAGTTCCATTTTGGTTTTACTTGATACTTCTCTATCCATGTTGATTTGGAGTTTTGGGGAGAGACCATTGGAGGCCTCATCTTCCAGAGAGATTGATTTCTTCCAGAATGGGCTGCTTCCATTACTGTATGGTGGAAATCTGAGAGAATGTTCCACCCAGAAACTTGCCCTCTCCAACTGGATTAATGCTAGGTTTTCAGAAGGCAGCTCTAAGTTGGAGTTTAGCATGTGGAATGTTTATGTAGAGTCAATGATATCAGTTGGCAAGGGTAGGGGTGGAGAAGAGGCAGGAGTGGGCAAGGAGTGCAGTCAGGTCCCAAATCAACCTTGGCAAGCCCCATGGTAAGCCGCAGAGCTAGTAGAGCCCTCAGTACTGTCAGAGCTGAGCTGAGATGGCTGGGCCCTTGTACAGACTCATTCATCAGAATTGGATGTGGGCCACCCCAAGAAGGACCATGACCTCAGCAAGGTGCTCCCTGAAGCTGAGGTGACTCCTGAAGGGGCTGATGGCTGAGGGCAGCTTCTGATCTACACTTCTAGCAGCAGGCCAACCAGCCCAGCAACTCCTCAGTGTCCACCTGAATAGTGATGTTCCCTCAGTCCAGCCTGGGTCCAACTTCACTTCTTTCCTCCTTGTTGAAAAAGGAACCATTCCAAACACATCCTGGGCTGCTCTCCCCTGCTCAAATCGCTCAGTGTCTCCCCATCTACAAGAGAAAAGACCAAACTTCTTAGCCTTCAGACTCTTCTGGGAGAATATTGTCTCCTAGCAACTGGCCACCATCCTTAGGAAGCTCCTTCCTGAAACCCAACTGCTGGTTTGCCCCCATGCCTTTGTACCAGCATTTCCTTCTACAAAGAAACCATCACTCTTACCTGGCAAACTCTTCATCTTCCTTCAGGTCTTGGCTTTGATATCACCCCTCAGGCAAGAGGCACCCCCAGGCCAGCCAGGCATGGACCATAGAGTTTCTGTTCTTTCAGCGGGGCATGACCCTGATGCTATTGTCATGCTATTGTGCCATCTTTATGTTCCTTTCTGGCCCACTCCCAACCCTGCAACCTCCTTGAAGATATTCATGGTATCCCAGGAGGCCTGAGCCCATGGGACACACTGGAGATACAGTGCTGGCCATATGAATCCTGGCTGCTCCAGAAGAATGGACAAACATGCCTTTAAATGAGAGCTAAGGTTATTGAGCCAGCCATGACAGTAATTAAAAAGGATGAGGACCATTTGGGATGGGGCTTTCAGCAAACTTTTGCACCTATGATTTTTTACTAGCGACTGCCCTTGGTATATGTAGACAGAAAGCTCCAAGTCCCTAGGATGTGTGAAGCCCCTGGCCCAGTAAGACCCTTAACCAATAATGAGTGCAGGGATGAGCCTCACCTACTCTCCAGAGACCCCTTCAGGAGCAGTCTGAATTCCTCTTTGTGGGACTTTGCCTGAGATGGCCACTTGTGTGGATGCCCTGCCTTTCCATCTTCTCTTGGGAGCAGTGCCCTTAGTAAATCAAGTGCACATGGTTCTTCTCCTCAGGCTGTGTTTCGGGGGGCCTCGTCTGAGACACCAACAATAGATTAACTAAAGAGTGATGGACTATGCATGCTGAAGTGCAGTGAAAAACATGAGATTTTTCTGTAAGTTTCCATGTGGGAAGATCCCAAGAGAGACTTGTGTGGAAAGGCAAGTTGAAAAATGGTATGTGTGCTCAAACACCACTTAAGGAAAAGAATAAGGCGAGCGAGGCTGTTGGAAAGTGAAGAGGTGCATTCTCTTCTCCACTACCCACACCCATGTATTCTTGCCCTGCTCTCTAACCTGCTTTTGGTTGCCAGCCTGATTTCTTTGTTTCCAAGCAATGAGCAAAGCAGCAGCTGATTGTAGGGACCTCTGCTCCCACTCATCACTTAACCAGTTTCCTTGGGAAAGGAGAGAAATTTCCATCACTAGGAGCGAGGTGTCAGTTTTTACTGAACGGGAAGCTACTTTAGTTAGTTTAAGAGAATGAGACCTTCCCGAAAGTTGCTGGCAACAAATCTGAATGGAAACTTTTTTCCTTTTTGACCCAGGATCTCACTATGTATTGCAGGCAGGCCTTGAGTTCACTATGTAGCCCAGGTTGGCCTTGAACTCTTGATCCTTCTGCCTCTGCTTCCCTTGGAGTGAAGATTTATGCCTAATGGGTGAATTTTTCCATTTAATGATTTTTCCATCTTAACAAAGGTTCACACCCAGAGCAAGTCCCTCAAGCTGATGGGAAATCATGTTAGCCTGGCTGTGGCAACTGAGGGTCTTTTTAGAAAGATGGATGGAGGAGGCTGCTTGCAGGCTCGGATCCCTTGAAGAGCATCACTTGAGTGGAATATGGCTTTACAGAAGGCAGAGCAAGGGAAGAGCACAGACTTTTTTTTGGGAAGGGGTGAGGCAGGAGATGCCAGAAGTTCGAATTCAAGGCCTTGTGCTTACTAGGCAAGCCACATTCCCTTTTAGCTTTGGTTATTTTTGAGATGTGATCTGGCATTTATGCCCAGGGCCAGCCTGGATTGTAATCCTCCTATTTAAACTTCCTGTGTAGCTAACATGACAGGTATGCACCATCATGCCCACCTTTTTAATGGCCGAGATGATCTTATTGCCCCAACTGGCCTCAAAGGGTGATCCGCCAATCTCTCTCCTGAGTAGGGAGTCGGTAGGATTATAGACATGAACCACCATACCCAGCAAGAGCACAGACTTTTTAAAGAACAGGAAGGTAATTAGAATGACTGGTGAGCAGCATATTCCTGGGGAGGGTAAAGAGAGAAGTTGCAAAAACGTTCAAACACTGGGGTTTCCAGGACCAAATGACCTCAGGAAGGATGGGGCAACAGGCTTAGAAATAGTTGGAAATAGGGGGAAATTGCCAGTTATTATCAGTTAAGAAAAAATAAAATGTTGAACTTAGTCTTCAAAGGAGGCAAAGTTATGAAGTTGAAAACAAAGTCTATTTGCTAAGAAGAATCACAAGTAGGTAGAACAGGCTTGTTAATCCTGGTGTTGCCTTTGGACCAGAGCTCAGCATAACTTCTACATATTACACAAAAAGAAAGAGAATAAGTTTTTCAAATATGTGTTGTCATTTTGAGCGAATGTGATTGTTTTTTAAGAGGGTTGATTTTTATTCAACTTGAGAGGATACATTGCAAAATGTAGTACTTTGCAGCTCTGTGTGTGTCAAATGTAGATATCTGTAGAAACTGCAGAAGATGTTCTCAACATGCCAGCTACTGGTCCAAGCCATCATTTTGAGTCTCAACTTACTCCATTCTCACCAGATCCAAGTGGTGACCTCTGCATTATGCCTGTTTTATAGATGACAATTCTAAATCTCCCTTGCAATGAATCTTCAATCCCCAGAGTTTTGGGGGTGATAACTACAGTATGAAATGCATTTCCATCTGGTGCAGATACACTCACATTTGTAATGGAAACAGATTTTTTAAACACTATTCATGTTTACTGTGCAAGATGCGTGGACAGCATCTATTCTTTTATATACTTAATATTATTTTAGTGACATAAATTGCTGTCACAACTCATTAATGGACCATCAATAGAAATTTGAAAAGCATGGGCTTAGGATTTGTTGTAATCAGGTTTTATGCCACTAAAACCAGTGCTCACAGGTAACTTATGAGCTTTTCAATCAATGTTCCATATCATCTGTTCTTATATCCGTCCATCCATCCATTTATATTTCCATCCATCCAATATACATTTATTAGTACATACAAGTTGAATCAACCTTATGGTCTGGATTTCTCATTTTAGAAAACCATCTATCTTGCCAACTCTCTGTTGCCAAGAGGGAAAGCCCATGTCATCAAACCCTGCAAAGAATCAGTACATGACAGACACATACCCTAGAAACACCCAATATAACAATTTTATAGAGGGTTCCAAAGTTAACATCTTTGGGCAGCTGCTTACTCCTCCCTTCAGACATTCAGTCACAAATACAAAGAAAATATGCAGATAATGATAAGTGAGAAGAGTTACTGTCACATTCCAAGATGTCAGCATTGGAGGTCTCACTCAGCATGAAAAATGAAAGGGGGAAGTGAAGAAAACTGAAATCACACATTCCCAGAGCACTTGCACCTCTTGCTTCTGAATTTGTTGTGAGTCCTGCTGACCATGACCACAGGCTGTTTAAAATTACACCGTTTGCCTTATTTAATTTTCTTCTACAGTCATAAATATTAATTAAGTGAAACCACATAAAGCTTGCATTTCAATCCTTTCACTTCCTGAGGACCATAAGCAATTAAAAGCCACAGCAATATAAGTATTAGCTGATTCTTTAAGTTTACCCTGTGACATCCATTTTTTCTTTTTAAAATTAGGTCAGATTTATTAAGTCTTAGTGGTTTCATTTTCCTACCTAACTTCTCCCAGCCTGTGGGTGTTCCCAATTTGATTTCTTTTTCTACAAATAGAAACTGTTTTCCTCCAGGGAGAGCACTTGCTCATTTTTCTCTAAAACAAGATGCAGAAAAGTCTATGTTTTAATTACCAAAGATCAGAAATGTTTGTGTGCCACATAGAAGCTAACCAGAGGTAAAGATCATACATCCCCTATGTTTATTCGCTTATGATTATCTGATGGCAAAAGAGAGAAGATAATTATAAAAAATAAGACATAAAATAAGAAAGAATAAGATATAAAATAAAACATGGGAATGTTCTCCCATCCCTTCTGAGTCCCACCTTATGAGGGTGTCATTGTTGACAGTTTGGTGTGCAACCTTGAAATCTTTCCTATGCAGTAAGAGAGTCAGGTTTATTATGACAAAAGTTAAATCAACCAATCATGTTATGAAACTATTTAATCCTTGGTTATAAAATGGTTATACAATGTAGCCCAGTGGCAGAATGCTTGCCTAGTGTGCATGAGGCATTGGGTCCAATCCATAGCAACATAAAAAAATATAAAATAACAAAACACTTATACTTCTATATGATTTCCATGACTTCAAGGATGATAGAGGTTTCTATAGCCCTGTATAATAGTTACACAATACTCTATAACAATGTTCGATTATTGTTTAGTTAAGCATATTCTTCTACAGTTAAATCATGGACATGATGTAGATAAACTGAACACATATAACACACACACACACTTATACACACATACACACACACACATGAATATGCAGATTCCAATAACCTGAAAACTTTACCTGTGAACATTTTTTTTCCTCTCAGACTTCTGATAACTTCTCTGTCTCACTAAATAAATGTCTATTGGGAAGAATGAAACAATTTAAAAGCTTTGGGTCAGAGGGCCGGGATTATGATCAGAAGAGCTGGGCCCTCAACATCCCTTACCCCAGGTCCAACTGTGACAAAATGACATCCCTTGTATGAAAGACCTGTGTGAGTCATCAAGTATGATGAAAATATGACCTCCTATTACAACACCTCCTTATTCTCTAACAGCACAGACATTTATTTTTTTTTTTTTTTTTTTTTTTTCATTTTTCTTTTATTATTCATATGTGCATACAAGGCTTGGTTCATTTCTCCCCCCTGCCCCCACCCCCTCCCTTACCACCCACTCCACCCCCTCCCGCTCCCCCCCTCAATACCCAGCAGAAACTATTTTGCCCTTATCTCTAATTTTGTTGTAGAGAGAGTATAAGCAATAATAGGAAGGAACAAGGGGTTTTGCTGGTTGAGATAAGGATAGCTATACAGGGCATTGACTCACATTGATTTCCTGTGTGTGGGTGTTACCTTCTAGGTTAATTCTTTTTGATCTAACCTTTTCTCTAGTTCCTGGTCCCCTTTTCCTATTGGCCTCAGTTGCTTTAAGGTATCTGCTTTAGTTTCTCTGCGTTAAGGGCAACAAATGCTAGCTAGTTTTTTAGGTGTCTTACCTATCCTCACCCCTCCCTTGTGTGCTCTCGCTTTTATCATGTGCTCATAGTCCAATCCCCTTGTTGTGTTTGCCCTTGATCTAATGTCCACATATGAGGGAGAACATACGATTTTTGGTCTTTTGAGCCAGGCTAACCTCACTCAGAATGATGTTCTCCAATTCCATCCATTTACCAGCGAATGATAACATTTCGTTCTTCTTCATGGCTGCATAAAATTCCATTGTGTATAGATACCACATTTTCTTAATCCATTCGTCAGTGCTGGGACATCTTGGCTGTTTCCATAACTTGGCTATTGTGAATAGTGCCGCAATAAACATGGATGTGCAGGTGCCTCTGGAGTAACAGTCTTTTGGGTATATCCCCAAGAGTGGTATTGCTGGATCAAATGGTAGATCGATGTCCATCTTTTTAAGTAGCCTCCAAATTTTTTTCCAGAGTGGTTGTACTAGTCTACATTCCCACCAACAGTGTAAAAGGGTTCCTTTTTCCCCACATCCTCGCCAACACCTGTTGTTGGTGGTGTCAGCACAGACATTTAGGAGGAGGAAATAGAAGAAACTCTTGAGAAGTGAAAATGAGGAGAAAATTCTACATTTCTAAATTTAACATGTCAAAAGGGAGAAAAAATAAAAGAAAACAGAGAAGAAGAGGTAAATCAAGATTCTTCCAATTTATACTTAGCTATGAGGACTGGGAAGTGGGTGTCAGGTCTGAGACTTGGAGGTTCCCCCAGGACTAGCCTCTGACCAATACTCCTCATCATTAGCATCTACTTAGCACTTTATTTTGAAGGCTTGGAAGAATGAATGTGATGTTTCACACTTACAAGGTACAGCTAAACTCTCATGATGGAAGGAATAGACCTATTTGTGCATACTTCTCCAAAGAATCTCAGTAAAGCACTTACATCACAAATTTTCATGTAACATCATATAATCCATTTACAATCACATATTTCAATCTTCTAGACTAACAGAGGCAACATATTAATTTAATAGTGATGATTGAAAGGAAAAACTGAAAAATAAAGTTTTTGTTTTATGTCCAGTTCCATCCAAGGATCTGAAAATAGCTTGATACAACTTCCTTCTTGGCTTTATCATCCACATTGCTTTAAAATCAGACGTATGGTGAAGTCATTCTTAGTGGCTCTATCTTAATTTTCTGTACAAATATGGTAGAAATTAGAAGAATTTACCTACACAAAAAAAGTACTTTCCTTCCCTTTTAGCAGTTCTCACATGGAAGGAAGGGACTTGTCTCAGAATGAATGCCTCATTGAAATTCCCACAAAGGGATATATGGCCTCATCACTAATAATGGTTTTCAATTCTGCTCACCTCCGATTTTAATTCCTGAACATTTCTTGTTATGTATGTTGAAAAACATTTGGGTGGCATAGAAAGGAAAATGGTTGTGCTTAACAGGGTTATCGTGACGTCTTGCGTTCAGTTTTAAGTACCCTTCCTACTAATGTTTTTTTTTCTCAAGTGTTGCAGTTTTCTCAACGTTGGTTCTTTTCTCAAGCAGTGTGGGTTCAATGTCAGGTCAAATTTTGTGGAAGAAAAATTTCCCATCCCCAGTTGCCTTCAAAAGCTGCTGAGGTCTTTTTTACAAGGGGTTAATGGCAAACCTCATTGGAAACTAAATAAACAGGAATCCTTTTCCTCACTTTCGCTTCCTTTTGATCTTTCTATTTTCTTTCTTAGATGCCTATTGGGATCACACAAGAGGTTCCTGGGATGTTTGGGAAATCACCGCCTGCCCAGCGCCTGAGGTGGGGCAGTCACGCAAGGCCCGCCTGGCTTCCCCACCACCTCTTCCTTAAGGAGAAACTTTGACGTGGGCGTTTGCTGATGCGGGCAGTTGCAGTTGACGTTCTCTTGGGCTGTTTTTCCATACTTGGAAAATGACCTTTTCCATGTTGCAAACTGACAATTGCCACGGGTCCCCTTTCCTCCCTAGTCAACCAGGGAGGTCCTGTCTCCGGAAAACAGGCCCAGGAGGAGGGAGAAATGTGGAGTGAGTTAACAATACGCCGTGGGGGGCTCTGCTTTGGGACGCGCACCGCTGGGGCTCCGGCGAGTTCCGAATCCAGTGGACAAGGGACGCAGCAGAGCCCAGAGTCAGTGTGGCGGGACGTCAGGAATGAGACACGGCGGAGAACTGCCAGGAGTTGAAGATGAACCTCCCCTTCTCCTTTAATCAGGTCGAGTCTCACCTCCCAGCTAGATAAAGACTGACTTCAGGAACACTGAGACAAACCGACCTGTGAGACTGAGCTTTTCCACCTGTGGGTCGGGGACCAGCAGCAGCTGCAGCATCTGGAAGCCAGTCAGGAATGCAAAATCTACCTGCTGAATCAGAATCTGCATTTTAAAAAGATCCCCAGGGGATTCCTATGCGCATAAACGTTTAAGGGGCAGTTCTGGTCCTGGTTAATTAGCCCAGTCTCAGTGGGGCACTGTAGCTGTAATTTGGCACCCCTTCTTGAAGCTATCAATTTTCTTTTTTTTTGGTGGGAGGGGGTTCCATAATCTTTCAGTGTATAAGTGACACAGAGTTATACAGATACACCGGGTATCACTGACATCTAAGAGTTCACTGTGTCAGACATGACAGTGTTCTCAAGCCAGCACCTTCCCCCAGCAGTAGCACCTTTGCACTGTCTTTGTCCTTCCTTCCCAAATCCAAAATCCTGAGCTGGGGATGTAGCTCAGTGGTACAGCACTTGCCCAGCCTGCAACAAGGACCTGGGTTCTGTGTGTGTGAGGTGGGGGTGGGAGTGTGTGCAAAGCACATATTCTCACATACCTGTAGGTACCAAACTCAGACTTCCCTAGTATCCATCAGAGGGAGAACAAGCCCTACAGAGACAGTACAATTGGTGGTAGGACAGAATTGGAATCACTGGGCTCTTTGTGGGGTTACATCTAATCTGCTGACATGATGCCTACTTGAGGGCTGAGCCCTTGGTTTTCCTGTTGATTTGGGGTGAAAACAAAATTAGAACCTTTCAAATCGGTTTGGGGTGAAACAAAAAGAACCTTTCAAAACCAGCAGATGGACTAGTTTTGAATAGTGAAATGTAAAATTTCCATTTGGAATGGGACTTTTGCACTTGAAAATTCCAGGATCATGATTAGAAGGAGCCTTGATAGTAGGGAGAAGTTGCAACTTGTGGTAGAGAAAAAGGAGAAAGGGAAGAAGTAAGAGAAGGAAACAGGCTTAATCTCTATTAAGCTCTATAAACATATGACTTTTCCTCTATCCCTACCATCTGGAATATAGTAAGGGCTCATTAAACATTTTCCAAACAGACAAGAATATATAAATTCCCCTGCATCATCATCATTTACTATCAGAACAAGTTCTTTATACTTCTTTTGGGTTTATGTAGAATCCCTGAATCACCTTAAGTGATTCAGTGTCAAGTCATAAGCATCAGACTTGAAACTCAGGACTTGCTGACCTCTGTCTGACCTCCACACCTCTCAGTACCTCATCCTTTTATACTTATTGAAAGTATATTTGTTTACCCAAGTAAGCAATCAGTAGCTCTTAAATCTAGTGGAACTACTTATTTCTATATTAGTTCCCTGCAAAACACAAATTAAAAATGACTAGAGTCTGATTCTTTAGGTATGACTCCCTAGGACTCCTGTCCTTACCGAAGCTTATTGCTTGTCTTTTTGGCAGGAGGAACTGAACTTTCTCCCAAGAACAACATGCAAATGTATGAAATAGCTCCCAGGGCCACAAATGCAGATGTATCTAATTTAAGCATCCCTCAGAGAAGAGTTTCTTCTCACGTTGGCATGTTATTATTGCTACTAAAAGTTGTCATTTTTTATTTTTATCTCTTCCAATTATTTTAATTACCTGTTGTAAGAGTCCTACATACCAGAAATGTGCTAAAAACGCAAGATGGCAAGTATATACCAGAAATACTTGTCAATCTCTGGACCCAAATGGGCAGAGCACTGGCTTTCTGTACAGAAAGGAGTAACAGGAGTGAGTTGCCAACTGCTCAACTCAGCCCATAGAAGATGAGCCATCCTTAATTAAACCCAACCTTCCAAACAACAATCATGTCTGTGGGCATGAAGAAAGAGGTCTGTGTGTCCCACCCCAGAGACAGCCTTCCTCTTTTCTCTATGTGATAGAACCACACTGGAAAGTGGTCACTGTGGTCACCATGAATATTTCTTCTTCCTCTCTCACCTCAGAGAAAAGCACATCTGCTGATACTGGTAAAAAAATAATAATATCGATTTGTTTTTCAGAACTCAAATAGCTTCATCAGTTTGTATGGTGGCTTCTCTGATCTTTCAAGGATGAGAACTTAGTGAATATCTATACAAGATATTTTGAAATAGTTTCTTTAACATGAGCGCTAATAAACTCATTACATATTATAAAATAATAGAAAAATGTAATAAAACAATAATGATTTATTTAAATGATTTACTTAAATGATTTATTAAAACAGTATAACCATGTTGGTGAAAAATGTAAACTGAAGATGTAATTTTACCACCCAAACACAATTAGGGGCTTTTTGTGTTTTGGTGCTGGAGATTCAACCCAGGCCTTGTCACACCAAGCACGTGCTCTATCACTGACCTGCACCCCAACCCCATCAGGATTATTAACGTCATATTTATTTTATCATTTTCTGGTGCTGGGTTTTGAACTCAGGGCCTACACCTTGAGCCACTCTACCAGCCCTTTTTTTGTGATGGGCTTTTTCTAGATAGGGTCTTGCAAACTATTTGCCAGGGCTGGCTTTGAACTGCGATCCTCCTGATCTCTGCCTCCTGAGTAGCTAGGATTATGGGCATAAGTCATTGATGCCTGGCTGTTTCATCGTTATTCTATCTGTGTCCCCTCTTTTCCTTGGATCTTGCAAGGAAGGGTAGATTTCATGCAAGTGCATTGCTTACTAAACTTAAAATGTATCTTGCCGCCACCCTCACTTCATCAGCACTTTTTTGTGCTTTTGCAGACTGTGGTCCACTGACTCTTTTGTTCCTTTGGTAAGGTGTGCTAGTTTGATTATCTTTGCAGGAGCCCCTGCCATAAACAACTAATGTTTTGACTCTCAAAGAACTATGAAAACTAGCAGGAGGAGAATATTTGGAGGTGTGCTCAAGGGCCCAAGTAGATAAATTCTGATGGTCTGATTTAATTTTTTTTTTTCAGAAAAACAACCCACCCACAGAACATAAAATACTGCTTGTTACTTTTGACGCACTCTACCTTTCCTTTCCTTCATTGAGAATGGGGCTTCACCCAGAGAATTAGGGGGATGTGTTGGCAGCTGATGTCTATCAGCTAAAAAACTTATTTAAAAGTACAATATCTGCTTTTGCAAAACTAAATCACCTGACCATCTCTTGTGCCTCAATGTCACCTGCAGACCTTGCCGGGTAATGCCCTCAACAGGTTGGAAAACTAAGCATGACCTTTCCTTTTGATGGGCTTTAAGTGTTGGAGTATTGATCAGCTGAATAGGGCCTTCATGGCTTTTTCTTTTGCCATTTTGTGGGTTGTGGCTTAAAGAAGTTGAGTTTTGTTTAATGGATGTCCCCTTCAGTTAGTTGCATTGATAAAGAGAGCACCCAGAAGCCGTTATGCTGGGGGGACACTGGGTCATAGCGGAGAGGTGGCTCGGATTTGAGACCAAGTCGTAAGTCCCCTTTGCTGCCTCGGTGACATCCAGAATAAAAACAAACTGAAAACCCCAGCACAGTGGTTGATTGTAAGGAGGCTTTAGTGTAGACACCGAGCACGAGTGAAGGAAAAGAGGAGGAAGGCGGCAGAGAAAAGCTTTATAGGTCTCGGCCCTAGGTGAGGTTTAGACTAACAGAGATCAGAGCAAACATCTGTTTCCAGTCCGAATTTCTGTGAACTTTTTCCTGGAGAGAAGCACCCGGAGCAATTTCCAGTATTCCAGCTGAAGCCTCAGTGCCAGAGCTCTGAATAAATCTTAAGAAATCGAAGCTCTGGGGAGGACCAGAGTGTGCAGGGGAAGGCAGCGCCCGCGAAGACCGCCGCGCAGGGAAAGCTTTGACAGCGAGCCCTAGGCTATTGGAACGTTGACGCTTTCTTCGCCGCCCGCGGGCGCCTCGCTCCCCGCTGTCTTTATAAAGCGAATTGCAGGCAGCACTCTCCTTCCCTTGGTTGCGGGAACGCGGGGAAGATCTACAGCCCGCAACTCCGAGACTCCAAGCGGCGTCACATGCAGCCAGATACTACCTGAGCCCTCGAAGCTTCCCGGTTTGGGTTTGCGCAGAATTTCATGGAGAGGGATCCAAAGATAATGCTGAGTCCGCAGAGGTGCTCGGGGTCGGGGTGGGGGTGGGGAGCTCAGAGACACCCGGAGAAGGTGCCTAATGTCGAGGTTGCGGGGTTTAGAAGCGCGGGGGTAAATGAAGATTTGGGTCAGCCCCGCGACCTCGTGGCCGACAGGGGGCGCCCTGTCACTGTGGAAACCAGAGCTCAGGGCTCCCTGACTTCTGCGATCCCCCGACCACCAACCAGGCTGAGAGTGAGAGTGGGAGGTCGAAAGGTCTGCTCATTAGTGTAGCGCCCTCTCCTCCCGCAGACCTACTCTCCAAGCACCTATTCGCTCAAATTTTCGCCCAAATTTTCAACCAGGAGCAAAATCAGAAAGGAGAGTGGGCACGCACATAAGTTCACAAACATCCTCACATACAACACACCACGCTTGCTAGTTTAACCAGAATATTCTTGAGTTTTCAATGTCATACACACCAGAAAACTGCCTGTTTATCCTTGTGTCGCGGGTTTTCCTCTCGGCTTTGGCGTTTAAGTGCCCCAAGGAGAGGAGGAGGTAGTTGACAGTGTTTGGGGGAATACGTGTTTATGTGTGCTTGGCTACATTTCTGCTCTGGCCTGTGCAGAAAGGCTTGAAAAAAGAAAAAAAAAAAACTTTTTTGAGCTCCATGGGCAACCCTCTTTTCCTAGTACTTGTTAGAGCGCTGAAGTTGTAAGGTGCTGAGGATTTGCCCTTCCGTCCCCACCTCCCTGGCGCATACCTCCAAGTTCACTGTCCTGCCGCCCCTCTTGAAAGCCCTCAGCACCCAAGGCTTCAGTGAAAATGCAGACCTTGGCTTTGAGGGTACCCACCCTACACTCGCTCTGAGGGCTTGTTAATGCCTTCTCTATAAATTCTACAAACTATGCTCGTTTTCAGCAGCAAAGGGCGCTGTCATCGGCTGCATCTTCAGTCAAAAGGATGCTGCTGACCAGAGAGGCTGGATTGGAGGCCAGGCAGCTAGGGCTTCCTTCGCTCTTCTTCCAGGCTGCCTCTCACTCTGGCGTATGTTTTTAAGGCTTGCCACCTCACCTCTGTCTTCTGCTACTATCACCCCCAATTCTGGACAGATGGGCCTGGGCCAGAGAAGGCCCACTGTTTCTTATGTTTAAAGGGAAGAGTTCACAGCTGGATCCCTCTGGCCTAAGTCAGGTTTTCTTCCATATCTAAACACCTATAAGCCCCCATTTCCCCGCCCCCCCACTACAAAATCTGGGGTTGCTGAGGTCTTGGAAGCTAACCTGGATAAGCAAAAAAAAAAAAAAAAAAAAAAACCTCAAGAGCTGGAGGAGAAAGAAAAAAGAAATACATTGCTGTTTCTGTTTCTTAACTTTTTTAGAAAACAGCCCCTCTGGAAGGCAGAGAACAGAGACTCTCCTGAAGTCATTCCATATGCCCCATTATTGATTCCTTTATGCCTCTTTCCCCTCCTGTCTTACCTCCCCTCACCACCTCCTGCCCTGTTTGTTTTAGTTACGAAATGCTATGGGCACCTTGGTTGTGACTGAAAAGTAACCTTGAAACACGCCGGCCTGAATGTCAGGCGAATTGCAGCCTTTCATGCGTCGGCTGCAGCTACCAGGGTTGGGTGCGCCCCCAGACCGCCCCGCTGTGGGTCGCAGGAGGTGGACACAGAGAGAGCAGAAGGAGGAGGCGACCGGACCATGAGCGGCGGGTGCACCTTCCCAGGCCTCTCTGGAACTTAACTGTAAAAGGGAGGGGCCTTCCCAAGCAGCGGCGGGCGAGTTAAAGGTGTGTACACAGTTTTTCTAAATACGACAGCGCTTTGCAAATTGGCTGTCACCTGCTTGTTATTTTGACAGGGGATGTGAGCTGAAAGCGAAGAAACCCGGGATAAATAAATCGGGCTTAAATAAGGCTCTGCGGGGCACTGAGGCCGGACGCGCCCTCGGATAGACTCACCGGGCCCTGGGCGCTATGGGACTGGGCGGGGGTGAGGGGGTGGGGACGGACAGGAGCCTGCGCTGCTCCAGGCGGCGGTGGCGTTTTCCCAGGTCCCACTTCCCACAGAGGACTCCGCGTGGACCCAGGAGGAAAGGGGACTCCAACAACGCGCCCGTGCGCTCTCTTGCCGCTTGGCCCGCTCCCGGCGTCCTGGCCCTGGCGTGCGGGACGCTGCGGGAGCAGGGTGGGCGGCCGGCGCGGAGGGCAGGTGCGGGGCGCTGGCCGAGGCTTCCTTTCACCTAGGTGTGAGCTGATTATTCAAATGGGCTGCCCCGGGTCTAGGGATTGGAGGCCCGCGCCAGCGCGCCGCGCTATATCACCAGCCGCCCACGTCACTGCGGCACTTGTCCGCTCCGCGGTCCACACCTCCTCCTCCCCCTCCTCCTCCTCTTCTCCCCCCACCCGCCCCCGCGCCGCGAGCTTCCCGCCGCCTCCCGGCAGCTCGGCACTGGCAGCCTCAGCCTCCACCCAGCAGCCCGTAAGCGCGGCGGCGGCGGCGGCGATAGCGGGTGCTCCCGACGGCGGGGCTCGGTCTGGGCCACGTCTGTTCAGCGGCCCCCTCCTCCGCGAGCCACCCCTCCCGCCCACTTCCAACTACCGCCTCCGGCCGGCCGAGGGAGAGAGAGGGAGTGGAGCAGAGAGAGAGGGAGCGCGGGAGAGGGAGGGAGGGAGGGGACGGTGCCTTAGCCGACTTTTTTTTTTTAAGAGGGTGGGGGTGGGGGCTGATTGCTGTTCGTTTGTTGTGGCTGTTAAATTTTAAACTGCCATGCACTCGGCTTCCAGTATGCTGGGAGCCGTGAAGATGGAAGGGCACGAGCCGTCCGACTGGAGCAGCTACTATGCGGAGCCTGAGGTAAGCGCTCGCCCTTTCCAGGGGGAAGTGGGGTGGCCGCGTTCTCTACTTCCCCAACCTCAGGACCGCTCCCCTCGGCCGGCATCCGCCCCCCCACCCCACCCCCAGCCTTTCTGGGCAGCCGCTTTTTCCACCCTCCTTCGACTCAAATGGGTCTCTTTTTTTATACGACACACTGTTAGCCTTGAGATAATATTAACTTTGTGATCAAATATTGACTTGCGGCGCCTCCAAATCCTCTTCGTGGCCGAGCCACGCACTATCCTAACAGAGTTATGTTTGGCAGCGCGCGGCTGGGGAGGGGTGGGAGGTCGGCCGGCAAGGGGGTGGGGAGCTGAAAGAGCAGAAGGTGGGTAGGAGTTGGGGGCCAAGGTGGAGTCAGAATCACAGACCAGTGGACAAAGATTTGAAAGAAAGTTTGTGACTGTGAAGTCCAGCCGCGTGTAATTCCTTCCCCAGGTCGCGGTTCCTTCCCTATTACTCTGTTCAATGCCCCGAACTGCTCGCGGACTCTGTGCAGACACCCTGCGTTCAGCTCCCCTGGGTCCAGGGAGGGGTGTCCCAGTAGGAAGGCCCGGCATGGGAGAACCAGGGACAGTCTCCACTTGATGCCATCCCAGGCTCCCCAGCGATGTCCCAAAGGTTACTTTTGGGGACCGGAGGTGGTATCCGGTGCCTCCAGGCCTTGGCGCAGGATCAATCTGCTTGCAGGACAATTTGGGAAGACCCTGGAGAAGGAGGGTGCATTGGGGTGCTTGACTCGGTGCTCCACGGGACCGCTGTTTTAGACTCTGGGCGAGGCGCAGAAAGGCTAGGAACAGCCACGTGCCCAGAACTGCAGTCTGTTGGCCACCTCCCCACCAGCAGTTGCGGATTGCCCTGTGTGAAGTGTCCGAGGACTGGGGCCCAGCAGAGGGAAAGGCTCCCCGGATGGAGGCGCGGGCCTGAGTTGGAGTGCTGGGTGGGAGGTTTGGGCACGCTCCAGCCACCGTGCTAACGCTGTTCCCTTCCTCCCCGGGCTCTGTCCGCAGGGCTACTCCACAGTGAGCAACATGAATGCCGGCCTGGGGATGAACGGCATGAACACGTACATGAGCATGTCGGCGGCCGCCATGGGCAGCGGCTCAGGCAACATGAGCGCGGGCTCCATGAACATGTCGTCGTACGTGGGCGCGGGCATGAGCCCGTCCCTAGCTGGTATGTCCCCGGGCGCGAGCGCCATGGCGGGCATGGGCGGCTCAGCCGGGGCGGCTGGCGTAGCGGGCATGGGACCTCACCTGAGTCCAAGCCTGAGCCCGCTCGGGGGACAGGGGGCCGGAGCCATGGGTGGTCTGGCCCCATACGCTAATATGAACTCCATGAGCCCCATGTACGGACAGGCGGGCCTGAGCCGCGCGCGCGATCCCAAGACATATCGGCGCAGCTACACGCACGCCAAGCCGCCCTACTCATACATCTCGCTCATCACCATGGCCATCCAGCAGAGCCCCAACAAGATGTTGACGCTGAGCGAGATCTACCAGTGGATCATGGACCTCTTCCCCTTCTACCGGCAAAACCAGCAGCGCTGGCAGAACTCCATCCGACACTCGCTCTCCTTCAACGACTGCTTTCTCAAGGTCCCCCGCTCGCCCGACAAGCCCGGCAAGGGCTCCTTCTGGACCCTGCACCCCGACTCGGGCAACATGTTTGAGAACGGCTGCTACTTGCGCCGCCAGAAGCGCTTCAAGTGCGAGAAACAGCTGGCTCTGAAAGAGGCCGCGGGCGCTGGAGGCGGCAGTAAGAAGGCGGCGGCCGGGACCCAGGCCTCGCAGGCTCAGCTGGGGGAGGCCGCCGGGCCTGCCTCCGAGACTCCGGCGGGCACCGAGTCGCCTCACTCGGGTGCCTCCCCGTGCCAGGAGCACAAACGAGGGGGTCTGGGAGAGCTGAAGGGGACGCCCGCCGCAGCGCTGAGCCCCCCGGAGCCGGCGCCCTCACCTGGGCAGCAGCAGCAGGCTGCAGCCCACTTGCTGGGTCCACCCCATCACCCGGGCCTGCCGCATGAGGCCCACCTTAAGCCTGAGCACCACTACGCCTTCAACCACCCCTTCTCCATCAACAATCTCATGTCCTCCGAGCAGCAACATCATCACAGCCACCACCACCACCAGCCCCACAAAATGGACCTCAAGGCCTACGAACAAATGATGCACTACCCTGGCTATGGCTCCCCGATGCCGGGCAGCTTGGCCATGGGCCCTGTCACGAACAAAGGGGGCCTGGACGCCTCGCCCCTGGCCGCAGACACCTCTTACTACCAGGGGGTGTACTCCAGGCCCATTATGAACTCCTCTTAAGAAGAGCTTCAGGCCCGGCTAGCTCTGGCAGCTCCGGACAAGGACAAGAGAGAGGAAGCTGGGTGGAGACTTTGTGGGAGGGGGTATTGGACAGCTGCGATGGAGAAGAAATGCATTCCTCCTCCACCCCCGAGAGAGCAGTCACCCCTCACCCTCGGTAGCCCTTCCATCCCAAACAGATAGGTCGTATTGGTACCTATCATTCTAAATGAGGGAAAGGGGGGAAAAAAAATAGAAAGTTAAAAAAAAAAAAAAAGCCTCCGGTTTCCACTACTATGTAGACTCCCGCTTCTTTAAGAATCTGCGAATTCTGACTTTTTCCTTGTTGTTGTTGTTTTCCTTCATCGCTGTGTTGCAGTGAAGTCTTACTTCAAAAAGAAAAAGAAAAAAAAAAACTTTTTGAGTGACTCGGTGTAAAACCATGTAGTTTAACAGAGAACCAGAGGGTTGTATTATTCTTTAAAAAGAGGAAAAACAATAATGTAAGGGTCTGTTGTAAATGACCAAGAAAAAGAAAAAAAATGCATTCCCATTATTGACACCGTGAAATCCAGGTCTCGGGTCTGATTAATTTATGGTTTCTGCGTGCTTTATTTATGGCTTATAAATGTGTATTCTGGCTGCATGGCCAGAGTTCCACAAATCTATATTAAAGTATTATTGCTGGTTTTATCCCTTGAATCTTTTCAAGATTTTCTTTCCTTCCTTCCTTTCTTTCTTCCTTCCTTCCTTCTTTCTTTCCTCCTCCTTCTCCTCATCCTCCTCCTCCTTCTTCTTCCTCTTCTTTTTTTTTCCTCTCTCTCTGTTTTCTCTGTGGTGTGACTCAAAAAATAAACAACTTTGAGAAATATTTCAAGAAAAAAGTAGTCCCTGGCTAGTTGCAGGGTTTGGGAGAAGGGCAGATTATTTGCCAAACATTTTATTTAAATACCAAAGTGGAACAAATTTTACTTTAAGCATTCACTGCTGAGATCTAGGTAACATTTCACTTTTCCTTACTTGACTACATATTTCTCCACCTGGCCATATTCCATCAGTCAATCCTTTTTTTTTCCTAAGTTGTTGACACCAATTCACTAAACACCTCTGTGCAAGTACATCATTAAACAGAAGTCAATATTGTTTGTGGTTACTTTTTACATTTTGATATTAACTTTATACACAATGAAACATACAAGTCCCAGATGGACCATTACAGCAGGTTTCAGTTTTTCAAGCCAAGACAAAACTTATCCTAACCTGAGATGTTGGAAGGTACTGTGACGTTGAGGTATCTTGGGTCCCAGGACTGGCTTGTGTAGGGGACAGGCAGGCTTTTTACACGTGTTTCTGTATTTCTGATCTTAATCCTCCCTTCAAGTCAGTGAGCTGAGACTAGATTTGAATTCTTGGTGCTAACACTGCTTTTTGCTACTGTCTCATCTTCCAGCCTCCAGTCTGTGTCTACTCCACCAGCATTTCTACCACCCCCCCCCATACACAGGTGTTCTGCAAACGTGGCAGACCTTGGTGGAAAGTCAATCTAATCTGGAGCAACATTTAGAAGATTGTTCTTGAATTGGTTTTAAATGCATAGCTGAGGGGAACAATACAAACCTCCTTTAAAAAATAAGATATGTTTGGGGGTGAGGCAGAGATAAGGAGTATGTAATGCTATTTGTCGAATGACCACGGTAGTGGTGAGATTCCAGTGTCTCAAGATTTGTGTCCCCTTCCTCCCAGCAAACCCTTGCAAAGTGTCCTGTTAGCACAGTTCAGGTTTGTGGCTGAGTAGATGAATGGGTATTTTGTGATCCTTCAAAGAAACTCCAAAAGTATATAGAAAGACCCAAAATAAATTTTTACAAAGCAGGCTACCTCTCACCCTAGTCACCCCAAATCGGTAGCCAGTTGCAGTAAAACCCAGGCTGGAGTGGCAAACGGTGAGCCCACCGCCATTGGCTTTGCATCTTCGTCTCCGCAAGCTTGCTGGGCCAGGGAAGGAGCCAGTGTTGTCTCGGACCTGCAGACTTCAAGCTATTCAAGTGCCTTAGCAAAAAGTTTGCTGTGGGTAAAAAAATCACACAGTAGGCCTCAGAGGCCTGTGTTGCCTCAGTTTCTAAACTCCTGTTCCTGTTTTGTTTTCCTCGGTATTGGGACTTGAACTCAGGTCCTACACCTAAGGGCCACTCCACGAGCCTTTTTCTGTGATGATTTTTTATTCCGAGATAGGATGCCAGTAAGTATTTGCCCGGGCTGTCTTTGAACGGCAATCCTCATCTCTGCCTCTTGAATAGCTAGGATTACAGACCTGAGCCACCGGCGCCTGGTCCTCTCCTGTTCTTTGAGATTCCCGACTATCCAAACCTGGATTATCCTAGCCGTGCCTCAGTCCAGAAGAGCGCTTCCCTGGCATTCTCGGCCACCTTGCTTAGGTCTCTGTCCCCTCCCCACCCCCAGCCTGGCCTTCCCACGCGCTGGGGGGGGGGTGCTCCTCGCCTCCGTCCCCCAGTCCTCCCTCCCCTTACTCCAAATCCCTTTTTAACATGCCACATTGTCCCGAAGAACACAAGAAGGAGAAATTGGGGGCGGGGGGGGGGCAGAATCCGGAGGCCGCAGCCAGCAATCAGGCCTTCTCTCCGCCTAGCAAGGACACACACGTTGTGAGCCGGGCCTGAAATGTGTTTCATTATCACATAAAAGGCTCCCGTGGCGAAGGAGCCGAGAGGCAGGGCCGGGGGCCGAGTGGGGGACAATGGAGGCTGAAAGCGCTGCCTAACCTGCAATGTTTCGTATCGCACGCCCATTGTGCAAGGGTCGTTTTAAACTACTTAGCTCGCCCCCTCCACTGATCCCTGCCGATAAGATATAGTTCTATCCGAATACATAAAAAGGATGTTGGGGCGCGGGTGCTTTCGAGAAGGCTTTTCTGCACTTCTCGTGTCTTTCACACACACCCCTCCCGATCAGTCCCCTCCCCCCAGTCCGGGTTCCTAGCTTAGGAGCTCAGGGATCGCCCTCCGCCCTTTCCTCTACTCTATGTATTGTGGGGTGCAGGGACTCGCCCCCCCACCCCGTCTTTTTCTTCCTTTTCCGCGCGCGGGTTTAAGCAGCCGTGATCTGTGAATAAACAAAGTCAGTAAACAACCGAAAAAAACATTCTAGATCCGAATTCCAGGAGGGTAAACTTTCCATGCCACGTCACACTTCAGCAAATTTGCACAGATATTATATTGCCTCCCCCTCCTTTATTATTCTTTTTTTTTTTGCCAGGATCCCATTGTACTTAACTGAATTTTATAACGCTGATCGATATCTTGGTAAAATATTCATTTTTAAACTAGCGGGCAGTGAAATCTTTGCTTTGTGTGCTAAAGTCAACAGTCGCTCGGTTTGAGCTCAAATAAATGCAGGGATGCCTCGGCTGGGAGCAGTCGGACGCCTCCCTCCGCGCTCTGGACGCTCTGTCGCCCGCCCGCCCGCCCGCCAGCCACCGCAGGTAGGGAGCGCGCCCACTCGGGGGCCGCGCCCGGGCTCCCCGCAACAGAGACCGCCCCCCACTCGGGTCCTCATGTCCCCCCGCCCCCCAGTCTCCCTTCCAGGAGCTCCGATGTCTAGGTGGGGGTTGGGGATAGGAAGCTCAGCAGATGAAGACCCAGGGGGAAGTGAGAGGTTGCCTTTTCTGCTAGGAGTTTCGAGAGTGCGCCGCGTAGAAAAGTGAGAGTTACAAACGGAGCAGTTACAGAGGAGTTTGGTGGAGCTCCGAAGCAATGAGTGGCCGGACAGGCCCCTGCATCCACTTGGGGCTGGGGATTCGATCCGAGCGCCGCGAGTTTTCCAAGGACAGCGAGTGTGTGTGGTGGGGAGTGGGGAGCACTCTTAACCTGACAGTCTAGGTTGCGGGTCAGCAGGAAACGTTAAGCGTGATGCAAGGGACTCCCAAGAGGCAGAGGCGTGAGTGGTGAGGACGCCCTCCCCACATGCATACTGGTTTCGAGTTCATTCTCTGCTGTTTCCCCGGATCCAAGCCGATCGAGGCTGCTGAAAGGGTTGGCACCCATCGAGAGTAGAGGGGAGGGGCAGCGCCCTTCCAAGTAGCGAGTGACAGCTCTCGCAGCAGGAAGCTGCTGGTGGCCTTTACGCACAGGCGAGTTTGGTTGCTGACAGACTGGGGGAACCTCTGGGGTTGGGCCCAACAGAGAAAGTCAGAAACTGGCGGCGGGGCCATTTATCACCCCAGTCCTTCAACCCAGTCTCTTCTTTTCTTTGTGAGCCTGGGTCCCCGCTGGCCCGGGACACAAATGCGCTCGGGCTTGCTGGACTTGTGCTTTGAGGTGCCAGAGGACGCGAGTTTGGAGGACAGACCAGAATCAAGTGCGTCTTTGCACTACCTGCAGGGAGATGCCGACCTCAGAAAATTGGTAGTTCCTCTTTTGTCTGCTAAGGGCCTTCAACTTTCGAACGCAGTGTATAGAAAAAGTGTCTTTCCCCAGGGGGCTACTCCTTCCACCACTCTCTCGCAAATATGCATTCTCCCTGGGGCCTTTGTTTTAAATGCCTGGGTATGAGGAGTCCTAAGAGGCTCATGCCATGCTGGCTTATTCTGAGTCTTTCGCCAGGTGGTGAGAGTCACTAGGTTACCTGCCAAAGAAATTGCTGCCACCTCCAACTGTTAAGCTCTTCTAGTCTGCGCTGCAGCCACCAGGTCGAAAACCTAAGTGGGAAGAAAACGGTTTCACTGATGCTCAGGTTCAGTACTATGTGGGCACCTCCACATGTGGAAACTCTAGGTATCTTCCTTCCTTCCTTCCTTCTTTCCTGCCTTCCTCCGTTCCTTCCTTCCTTCCTTCCCTGGCACGTTGGGCTTCGCGCCCTTGTTCACCGCATCCGAGGCCCGAGGAGGGCGCGCCCGCACATTCTGATCCGGGCTCAGCCTCTCGTAGCTGGTTATCTTTCCTGAACAAGCTGGAGCACCGGCAGGACACTGGCAAAGCTAATCGTTTTTAAATAATTAATGTCTCCGGGTTCCTCTGGTAATGCAGGGCTTCGAATCCGTCAATTACTTGTCATTAGACCAGTGTCGCCCCACGGCCTTCCCTCGGGCCTTTGATGGCGCCGGGTCACCTCGCCCAGCCCCACTCCACAGCGGAATTAAAAGGTGCCCGGTCTTTGAAAGCCGGGTGCTGAGTAGCCAGCGCCCTTAATTCTGCGCGAGTTTTGAAAGAAAGACCCTCGCTGAAGAGATGTAATCTTTCAAATGGCCAATTTAAACGCCTGATCTTTATCGCCCGCCTTCTCAAGCCTTTATAAAGAGAAGTCAGTCCTCAGTGCTTTGGATGCCTTTTAATGTGGCGGTTGGGGCAGGAAGAAGCGAGAGATAACGCTTAATAGTGCGTAAGGGGAGGCGTTTGTCCAAGGAGGTACCGGGAGGAATCTCTGGGCAACTTGTTTTCTTAGCAGCAGCGCATCCTTCTAACCATAGCGGGCCAGGGATTGCTCCTTGCTGGAGGGAAGGGTCGCTGAGAGCAAGCAAGTCTTTCAAAAAGTGTAGAACCAATAGATTTCCCAAAATGCAGCGGATCTTTTTCTGACTGAATCTTCTCCCTGCGACAGACAGGAGGAAAAGGAAACACTCTCTGTCTCTCTCCATACCACCCCCCCGCCCCAAAGCCACAGCAGACCTGGCGTTGCTGAACTGCTGGTGCTGGATAACGCCCACAAACTTATAGCCACCAAGTCCTTCCTCATAGAATAGACACCCCCCCACCCCCACCCCCCTCCGCAATCCACACCCTAGCACCACTAGTCCCAGTTTGCTGTCCTCCACTGTGGCAAAAGAACACGGTTTCAGACCTGGAATGTTTTTGCCTTAAGAGAAGAGGGTGGACACCAACCTTGGCAGCAGCACCATGGCAAACACAAACAGCAAATGGTTGGTGAATGAAATTAAAATACAAAACCAAGGAAAACAGACCTCCAAAGTTTGCAGCTTCCTTCTCCAGTCAAATGTTCTCTTTATAGAAAAAAATGGAAGGATCTCAGGACCTTATCTGTCTACTCTCTTTGAACAAAAAATACACACTGTATCTTCAACCTTCCTGGACTGTAAAGGCATCTGCCCCCTCTTGGGGGCTTTATAGCAGACTTCAGATAATACATTTCTTGTAACCTCTTATCCCCAGGACCGGTTTTCCTCTGAGAAGAGGGAAAAAAAGAAGTGATAGGGAACCAAGAAAAAGATAATTTGAATCTTAGGAGGATCTGTGTAAAGGATGGACAGAGAAAGACTGAGAACTTGACCAGACCTGGGCTTCTCTTCATATTTTCAGATCCACATATTGTCTTTCTAGGGCAGGTCACTTTGTTTGGGATTTTTCAAAACATTCTCTTTTTTTTTTTTTTTATGAGATGCACTGGATATGGATAGACACGTTCAGAGTCAGGCAAACGAAAATAGCATGGAATAGATGTGTCCCCAAGGGAACGGCAGAGGCCCCAGCTCCTGGCAGGCCTCTTCTCCCTTTGACAAAACTTCCAGGGAGTTCCCTACCCTCATTCACTCCAGGGGTTGCCTCGGAAGCCTAAATCCTGGGGCATCTTCCCCATTATGCTCACAGCCTTCCTGCCCACTCTCTTATCCCTTTTCTCCTTTCTTCTTTAAAACAATCATGTGTGTCCCCCTTGCCCCCTCCCCTCATTGTATTTGTTGATGACCTAACACGCTCACACCAAAAGCCACACACAGAAAACCAACAATGTGGGATGGGAGGAGAGACCAATTATGACTGAGGCTAACAAGCGGGAACACCCAAGTTGAGGCCCGCTGTCTCCTGGGAGACTGATGGAGGCTTATTTTACAAGCTGTAATTCTGTCGTGGTCCCTATTGCCAGGCTGGAAGTGATGCCTCCTCTTCCCTCCCCCTCAGCCCCACACCCCTGGGGCAGATTTCAGACCTTTTATATATATTCTGCAGAAGAAGCGGCCCCCTTGTGCCAAAGTCCCCCTCATAGACAGGTAGAGAGGATGGGGACGTTTTTCAAGCATATCATCACAACAGTATGCCTGCTTTTACATGTGTGGCTGTTCTCAGAGTTCCCACATCACTGTGGCCATCCACATGGACTGGTCAGATGTCACTATCACCCCACCCAGGTCCGCATTAAAATCAACCTCTCTCTCTCTCTCTCTCTCTCTCTCTCTCTCTCAACACAACTGATAGCTAGGAGTGCTGAAAGAAGTAACCCAAATTAAATTACATTCATTCATGCAAAACTACAGTTCTCATAGTCTCACATGAGTGAAAGCCTGGGGTATAACCTTCTGTGCTAATTAGAGGCAGCAGTATTCCCAGCAATCCCAGGTGACCATGCAGAGCTACTGCACTCATTTGACTTAAACAGCATTACTGGAGGAGGGACATTGACCATCACAAACATGCATGTGTAAAGAAGAAGAACTAGTGTTTTGTGGGTGCTAGAACTTTGGACCAAGAAGACATTTGCTGTTTTTTAGTTTTTGCTTGTTCTTGCAATGCCACTTCCATTTAGCCAGAGGTAAATCAGTTTTCCATTGTTTCATTTACATGAACACAATATGACAGAAGTTCAAGAATAAGCAGGGATGTTTTTCAACCAGGTTTGGTCATGATGAGCCAAGCTAATCAAAATAGAAATGCATATGTGTGCACTTTGATTGCTCTTTCTTCAGATCTGTATAATGAGTTCTGTTGCCTCAAAGAAAGTATATATAACTCCTGATCCGAAATCCTGAGTGATATAAGGGCATTGCTTGAAAACATAAAACATAGTCTTGGGAAGTGTTTTACTGGAAAGAGCTTGGAAGGAGGGAAGACGTGGTGGGTGGCTGGAGAAATGGGAAGGACAGATGATTATATGACAACTTTCTGTAAAGGAATGGCGTGAAGTGTCAGCCAGGGCAGGACCTGGGTCATAGAGAGCTCAACAGAGGTCATAGGCATCTTATTCAAATACATAAAGATGTTAGGGCTTGAGGTGTAGCTCAATGGTAGTGCACTTGCCTAAAAGGCAGGAGGCCCTGGGTTCGATCCCTAGCACCACAAAAGAAAAAAATATACAACTCTGCCTAAGCTTTCTTGCTTGCTTTACCTTCTAAAGCCCATTCTAAATTTAAAATAAAGTAGACCATTTTTACTGTGTTTTCCATTTGTTCTGCAATTCTGAGCTACATTAAACTGAGTTGTAACTTCAACTCTATACCTTGCTGGCTGAGAAACTTATCATCTACTCAGAAAATTGAGTTGTTTCTTTGCAGAAATTTTGCCTTTTGTTCTATCATCTTAGTGTTTCTTGCTGCCTTTCACATCCTCCAACATGTGCTCACCCCCCTCCCCATCTCATGTCTTTATCACAACTCTATTCAATCCCATTAGCACTGATTGGGGTTCCCCAAGGTGCTAGGCACAACATAAAGTATCTCTCTCCCCCGCATCCCCCTCCTCCTGTAGAGGTCAGAATTTATGGGCCTGGGGCTAAAGAAATGTAGGAAACTTGCTCTAATTTCAAGGCTCAACACTGATCTCCAAGTTTCTTCAGCTTCTCTGCTTCATATAATGCTGGGCTCAGATATCTTCTATTTCAGTGTAGTAGGAAGCCTGCCTTCTCAGAGCTCCAGAATTTGCAAAGTGTGCTGTGTTGGCAGAGGAGAATGTCTGAAGTATCAGGGGAAAGCTGTAACAATCAGGAAGATCTCAGGAAGACTGAGGCTTGAGTTTCCCTTGGAAGGATGGCAAAGATGCCATCAACTGTCTTGGAGATCAGGCTGATTCTCATTTTTTCATTTGGAGTGATCATCAGAATTCTCTTGTGGTAATCATGGTCCTTCAAAGCCAGCCAGAGGTTTGTTCAGATCTGCCCCCCCCCCCCCCCCCCCCGCTCCACAATCAAAGCTCTGGGGCTAGTTGGCTAATACAGAAAAAGAGGAGACAGAGAATAAGCAGATAGATGGCTCTTGAATTTTGAGCAGAAAGAAAATGCCAAAGAAGAGGAAAACATCAGGGGCAGAGACTATGAGCTGCAATGTGGGCTTAAAACAGTCCACATAGCCAAGTTATTTAGAGCTGTGGCCTCGGATCATCTTTATTCCTTTACAGGGAGATCCAGGGAGCAGGGGCCAGGAATGTTCCAAGAGGCTCTTGCTTCTGACCGCCTTCTGACCCGCACCTGGTGGCATGACAACGCAGGTGACAACACAGCTGGAATGCATGCACTGCCTACAGATGGTCTCCAGCATGCCCTTGCCCCAGCTGTGTGAACGCAAGACTCCAGCCCCCACAGCATGCCTCCCCTGACATATACAAATGTAGATCTCGGTTAAACACATGCTTCAGAGGTTTGCCCAGAATAGAATGCTGGCCAAGGCAGACTGGAAGGAGGATGTGGCCCTGCAGCTAGTAGGCCTGTTGTTAGGGAAGAGACTTCAGAGTGTGCACAACTGGGCTGCACGTGGGCATACACAGCAATGATGACTGAGCATCTGCTTGCCCCAGGCCCTGGGGACACAGGGTGTAGCTAAACACTGGCCCTTCTAGAAACCACAATCAGGCTGGGTGCTGAAGTCCCTTTTAGCTTACTGGAAGCCAAGTTCCCTGGCCTTTCCATTTTTAGTGGTGTGGGATTTCCTAAAGACCTAGCATCTTCCGTCATAGCATTTTAGGCGAGACTTAGATGAGTGGATTCTAATGCCAGCCCCATGCACCGCAATGTTCATGGTATGAGGATGGCCAACTCTTGGAAGCAAAAAAGTTCTTAGATTAAACTGCACTTCCCACTCCATACTGAATAACTGAAGTATCAGACAAAAGTGGGGGCATGAGAATGAGGCAAGTTACCCACACTTTGGTTGTTTGCTGTACCATCTAAAGACCATGAGAACAGAGGAGAATATCATCTGGGGGGAGTTCCTTATGGGGATGAGCAAAAGGGAGATGGGCATCCAATCTATATTTTGTCCTCTCTCCATTTTAATTACACCCCTCGCTCACCAGCACAATTTGCCAATTAAAGGCCAATCTCTCTTGATTTCTTTGCTTTTAAAGGACATTTCGATTCACCCAGGCAGGCAATTAAATCCCCCTGGAGCCTCTCCCTTTCCAGAGCTCATGAACAAGATGAGTCCCTATCTGCTCCCAGCATCGAGCCTTGGGAAGGAGTTGATCTCAGGTGCTCACCTGCAGTTATCAGAATGCCAGACTCATTTAGGGAGCTCAACTCTGGACCCTGAGGAGATCCCTTCATTGATTGTGGAAAGCGCTGTTTAGATTTTGTCCTTGCTCAGTAAACAACTAAAAGGAACTGCACGATTTCTGCCTTGCACGCAATGGAGTCTCTCCCCTCCTCTCTTCCTCCCCCCCCGCCCCCACCTCTCTCTCTCTCTCTCTCTCTCTCTCTTTCTTTCTCTGTCTCCCCACCCCCCCTCCCTCCTACCCTCCTTCAGTTCAGGCAGGCCTCTGGACTCCTGTTTATTAATCACAATCACAAAGTCAGATCAGAATCTCGTTATAACATCTTTACCTAATCCCCCTGCTCCCCAACAGTTGGGTGGATTTTGAGGTGCTACCTAGTCCTCTGACGACTCATAACTCTCCCAAAGGACAAATCCTCCCAGGTGCCTAAGTCTGCAAGGAAAACTCCAGAGAAAAAAGATGCACCTGTGGACCCCCTACTCTGCCACCTTGCTAAGTCCCCACCTAGCTAAAATGCTAGCCACAGACTTATCAGGGCCATTCCTCCCTCACCTCCCTTCCCCCACCCTATGCCTGCTGGAGTTACTAGTTGTTCTTTGATAAGCTGGTTGCTGCTCGGACACTGAACAAAGTTGGGGGTGGGAGGTGCATTTGCAGTCCCCAAAGCGGGAGGGTTGCTTCTGGACAGAGCAATGGGAGTCCTCCACACAGATTTCTTTCTAAGGTGCAAAAACGAATTACTATAGCACACTTACACTATAAACATCAAACTTTTAAGGTCCTTAACAAGATCTCCATTCGCTCCTCAATTACTGATAGAAAAAGTGAAAGACGTTCCCTATTGTTCACAATTTGCAATTACCTGAATAGAGCGTTTGTTATAATTAGACCTCCTTCCACATCTTTAAGGACAGGTTTGCTAGAAGTGATTGTGCTGAACTGCACACACAGCTATCTGTTTGTGTAAAATAGGTATAAAAGTTTAGTACAAGTCCTAAGCAAGAGCATTTAAAATTCAACAATTACAGTTTTAAAAGCCAAATGTTATAAACCAGTTTTCCTGAAGGCATTGAACAGTCAGCTTTTTTATTTTAATTAATGAACTTTCTCTGTCAAAGTTGGTACTATTTCTAATGAAATTCTTTTCTTGTTTGCCTAAACTCCTTTCACACGATAGAAAATATTTTTCAAATTAGATCACCTCAACTTAAAATACAATTCCCCATTATCATCTAACCTCAAGCAAGAAACTTTTTAAGATGTCTCAAAAATCTAATTTGTGAATCTATTCATCTCATTTTTCAAATGAAGGGATGCTATGGAAATTAGATAGCTATTTTAAAATATAAGGTACCCCTAGAGAAACCAAAACAGTCTGTTTCTTTGCTCCTTTCGTTTTTCTAGCATAATGGTTTAAATGGGTTACAAACTGCATTTGGAGTTTCTATGTATTTGTTCTGTGCTGATCTATCCCTACATTTGATGAGTTTCAATTATTTCTTTGTATAATTCTAGTCTGCGGTGTCTGGTGAGGATGGAATGGATAAAGGAATGGCTTGCATTCACATTAGTTTTGGAGTGCTACTCACAGCGGGTCACAAACATAGTGGTTTCATTGTCTTTGCTAGTGCTGTGTTGTTGAATATCAGTTTTGATATAATTAAAATTACCGATTTCATTTCATATTTCCTCTAAATTTTATGTACAAAAAATAGCTCAATGGTCCTAAGTAAACCTTTTCTTGCACAGATTTCTTTATTTTTCTCAGTGTTCACCCTTGTAGCAATAAAATCTACATTAAAAATATATCTGGGAAGAAGGAAACTTATTTATCGTTTTTGGATTGTTCAAAATTATTAATACAACATTTAAAATATTTCTGGGTAAAAACGGAATTGAACTAAATCGGATGGAATAGGAATTTGTTTTCTTTGTGCAAGTCTCCCCACACCTTGACTAGTTCAGAATAGTTTGGATATTTTAAAAATAGCTTGCTACCTCTGGAGCCCAGACAAAGCCACGTTGAATTGTGAAAAATAATTCAGGACAAATTTGCAGATATTTTTAAACTCCCATGACACTGAGACGGAGCGACATTCTGTTTGGTACAAGGGTTGAAAAACACAACCTAACGGTGTTTACATGTGTATTCAGCCATGAAATTGAATATTATCAAAGTTGAAAAATGCAAATCAAATTAAAACCAGAGAAAATTGTCTTTGGAATTATAGTGGCCTGGAGCCCCCAAGTGTCTGTTCACATTAAAGCATTATAAAATGAAAACAGTGCCCCCCTCATTGTTCTCCCCACGCCACCCCCACCCCCATCCCAGGCATGACACTTATTCTTTAACTTTCTAGAAAAGTGTCGACATTTAGGCACAAATCACATTTAATATAATTTTTCTTAAAAATAAAATGCCTTCCTTTACTCAAGTGTTCCTAGCCAGGCCTGCTCCACAAACCCTTTCCTCAATCTGAAATGTGCTCCCAAGCCGCTGGCCGGCGATCTCACTTTGGCTCCCGCGAGTAGCCAGGGACCTCTTAGTTCAGCGGGTGGCAGTCACCAAAGCGGCGCGCTCGGGTCAGGGCGCACGCCGGCGCTTCGGGGCCCGGAAGGCGCCGGAGGCTGGCGCTCTGGCTCCGGGTGCGTGGCGGGTGACAGGGTCCTCAGGCAGCGCAGCCTGGCTTGCTTGGGTGCATCTGCGCGCCGGCGGGGCAGCTGTACAGATAAAAAGGCCCCCGGAACCTCAGGACTTGAACGCGCGCTGTCGCACCTAGCCGAGCGCTGGCTGCCAAGATGTGCGCAACAGCGAAACCTGAGAGACCTCCATGCGGGTTTCTTCCTAGCAATTCTCAATGCCTTCTTTTGTGATATAGGACTTCCCAGGGCCTTGGTGGAAGAGATCGAAAAGGGAAATGCCCCTAAATATTAATTTTTTTGGAGTGGGTAGGAGATCTAAAGAAGCACCAGGCAGAGGGGCGATCGTTCTTGCTAATTTCCAAGTTCTAGAGCGCGGAGAACCTTCCCTAGGCAGCCAACCCCTGTAGACCGCACTATCCCACCAACAGTTGTGGCGGGAGCTGCAGACTATTTCCCTTCCGTCTCTCTCCTATCGCCTTCCTGCCCCGGGGAAAACCTGCGAACCCGGGTTTCTCCTTCAGGGGCCAAGGTCGGCCACTTTCAGGGAAAGGCATCAAGGCACCGCGTCGGCTGGCGACAGGCAAGACATACAGATAGAACAGCCTTGGGTCAAGGGTGGGAGCGTGACCCAGGTGGATTGGGAGCCTGATCAAGGCAGCCACGCCCACTAGTCTGAAAAGCGACTGGTGGGGACACTAGGGACCTTAGCAGTGGCTAGGTTGTGTTAGAGTGGGGTAGAAAAAACTTTGAAATCAATTTGGCGACCTCTGAGGATTTTCATTTCAGCACAACCAACCTGCACTTCTGTGGTTTCTAACACTTGTTCACCCTAACCCCAGTCCAAGCAGCCTCGTCTCAGGCTGGAGATCACGAAGGACAGTCTGACTTTTTCTCCTCTGGGGAAGGACGGCAATTGGTAACTTCTGTGTCATTCCTTCCTCACTCTTGCCTCCACCTCAGTCCTTGTAGATTCGAGGAGCAGCCCTGGTTCTAAAAACACAGTAACTCCGGTTTGGTCCAGCCAAAGCCATGGGGGCGGGGCGGGGAGCAGTGGAAGCCAATTTTTATTTGAGACCTGCTCCTATATTTCCTTTCCAGGCACTCCTGGATGCAGACCAGTTCCACTGTGGCTGAGAAAACAGGCCCAGGCTCCCCCGACTGGTTAATCCGTCCGCCTCTTGGGTAGATACTGTAAGTTGTGGTCGTGTTTGGGAGATGCCGGACCACTATTTCCAAGGAGAGTTGTGCGGAACGTGTGCGTTTTTGTTGTTTTCAAAATCAAGCAAAGGAAACAGCAGCCAATTAAAATGAAATATTTTTATTCCCTTCACATGTTGTCAGTGATTTGCCCCCGGGGATCCACAATTTTCCCAAGCCTGTTAACGGGTGACAATGAATGAGTGCCTCCTGTAATTTAATTTTCCTGTCACACTAAATAGAGCTACATTGTAAACCTTAGATCTACTCTTACTGATAGGATCGCCTTGTTTTTTCATTTGCACCATAAAGACCCCCAAAAGGGACACTGTATTGTGACCTCTACTCTTGAATTATTCAAGAACTTAATGACATTTTCCATTTTAAAAAGGGAACTAATTGCCATTGATCAAAGCATGTGACCTTCTCTAGGTGCCCAGTATGAGAATGTAACCATCTGTATGTGCATACAGAGCCGACCACAGGTAAAAATAGGAAAAAATGTAGACACTGTGAGCTCAAAATGGATACTAAAATCACACATATGATGTAATTCCACCCCACGCATGATATAGAGTTACACAAATTCTCTTTACCTGATCTAAAGTCTGTATAAAATGTCTTATCAACTCAGGCGGGATATTTTGGACAAGAGGTAACCTTTTAGTTAGAATAGGACCATTTAAACTGTTGAAATCAAGTGTTCCTACATAAATGTGAAATTACTTTATGTGGTGCCGAGCAAAATATCTAACAATTTGCTCCTCCTTTTGTATTTGCTATTTGAATAGGGCTTGACTTTCCACAAAAGCCAGCATTGCAATTGTTCAGAGCTAGGATTCTTACCCTTTAAATTACCTGAAAACGGATGCTTACCTTCGACCCCCCACCACCCCAAAGGAAAATGATTCCGATTGTATTTCTTGTTGTCTTTTTGCTCTTTGCATAGTCCTGGAGAAAAGCAAAGGGAGAGAAAGATTCTTTGGCTTTTTAAATTCCAGATCAGCCTACAAGGTTGTCTGATGCTGTTCCTGATGGATCCGGGTGTCTGCAGACACTAGGAAACATTTGTTTTTTAAATGTGGCAGGTGTTACAAAGTTGAGGGGCAACACATTTCCTTATCCTGGGCTGCAGATACTTTTTTTGAACTTTTAAGTGATGTTTGAGACAAGGCATGGAGATTTCTGCCTTTTAAATCCTTTAAAAATGATCCTGTCAATAAACACTTGCCATCCTGTGTTCGACTGAGTCCATAACTGTATCTTGCAGAATTTCTGGAAGAGAAAATGAGGAACATTCGAACATCTAACTAGGATTTCATGAATTCTGCATTATCTCAACATGTTTGACACAACTGCTGCTGGGGCAGCCTGAAGTCAAGTGCAAAGCCAAGTGATTGCTACTCCATCTGTGGAAGTAAATTAAATGCTATTTTAAAGAACATTGCTATAAAACTGTTATCACCTGAGCTACACAATAGAGCAACTGTTTTCATATTTCCTTAAAAGAACCTGTTTCTCTTCTTGGTAGTATGTGCTCTTCTGCTCAGTACCATGACAGACAGAACAAGAACACATAGGGTTTTGTTTTGTTTTTGTGGTGCTGGGAATGGGACGCAGGGCCTTGTGTGTGCTAGGCAAGTGCCCTACTACTGAGCTACATCCCCAGCCCAGGACACGCAGTTCTTATTGTTAAATAATAAGGATACTTTAAGAAATGTAATAAAATATGATGAAAGCAAACCTTTATGAACTGAACGATAATTGGGTTTTAGAGTTTTTCCATTTAGTTCTATATTTGAAAAAAATTTAAACAACTTGATATACCTTATAAGACATAGAATAAATTATTTAAGTATCTCTCACGGTATGTCTATTCTCTGTAAAATTCTATAGTAATATTATCCAATAATTTTTCTCCACTGTGATGGTGCTATCAAAATGAAAATTTCATTCACTTTTCAAATTGTCACTATAGATAAATTATAGTTATTTATTTGCTTATTTTCATCTTAAAAAAAACAACTTTCTTAAACTGGGCATTGCGGTATACACTTAGGAAACTAAGACAGGAGGATTGAGGGTTTAAGACTAGCCCAGGCTGTACAGAGATCCTGATTCAAAAAACCAAGGGCTGGGAGTGTAACTCCATGGAAGAGCTCTTGCTTAGCATGTTTGTGGCCCTGGGTTTAATCCCCAGCACTGCAACAAACAAAAACTGAAACCAGGAAACAACAAAACCTCTCTTGATCTAAGGCCACGAGAGGGACATTTGAGTACTGTATAAGGTTCGTGGCATCTTTGGGATATTGCTGGCTCTATTTCTAGAACTCTCTGTGTGTTGACAATTCAGAGTTAGGAGGAAGGATTTTATCCTTGATTCTAGATGGGTGTGTAAGAGATTGTGATGTAGCACCGTGTTTCACCCAGTTCCTATCCCTACTTCCTACCCTTCAACAGAAACCATCTTTAGAAAGCTTTCCCATTTGGCCTTTGTAAAAAAGTAAACTAGGTATCTCTCCCACAAGGCAGGGAGTACCTTTCAGTTCTTCATCTGTAAGCTGGGCTTCTTATTTCTCTATCAAGCCTAGTGTGTAGGGATACCCTGAGGTTTTGTTGTTGAAGGAACCAAATCACACTTGTTTGTATTTGGTATTTGTGAAAATCAGAAGTGCTCTGCACTTTGGTTAGTTTAAAAAATGCCATGCACATGTAGGAAAGGAAGAATGAGGCCATTGTTGAGGGGAAATTAATTTAGCTTATGATACCTAGATAGATATGTTATCAGGTCAGCCTGAACTTACTCATACATAAGTTCTTATGTTTTCCAGGTTCTAATAGGGGTTAGACAACTAACTACAGTATGTAGACAGCTGACAGTCTTGTCTTTGTTCCTTACTTTGCCCCCAGTCAGAAGACCATTATTTCTGAGTTGTTTTCCAATCTTTATTTCTTCTTTTAAAGATTAGAATAGCTTTAGGATTTTAAAAAATCCTAAAGACATCATACTTAACAGTAACTTTGTGTCTCATTGTATTTAATGGAATGTATGTGCTTACATGTATTTACTGGAATTCTGGGTGCCCATTTTTCCTCTCCTGGAAAATAACATCAAGATAGATCAGCTAAGCTATGCTTACGCGTGGAACATTACCTACCCAGCCAAAGAAGGGGGTTTTGATATTACTCAGCAATGGTCATTTCTGGCATGAGCATATTTCACTGTGGAAATGGGAATGCCCTGCTCTAGAGTGTTCTTTTTTCCTCATGGAAATCGGGGATAAAAAAATCCCTAAAATATTTTCTTTATGCTAGGTGAAGCTAGTTCTTGAGGATGACATTTTAAATTAGTTAATAATTAAACCATGGATAAAAAATACCTTGAGATCATCAAGGCTGGATACTTTCAGAATAGAAGGCATGGTTTCTTTTTTTCTTTTTTTTTTGGTGGGAACAGGGTTTGAACTCAGGGCTTCATGCTTACCAAGCAGGCACTCTACTGCTTGAGCCACACATGTAGTCCATTTTACACTAGCTATTTTGGAGATAGAACTTCAAGAACTATTTGTCTGGGCTGACCTTGAACCTGGTTCCTCCAGATCTCAGCCTTCCCATGTAGCTAGGATTGCAGGTGTCAGCCATCATGGCACAAGAAGACATGATTTCTGTAACAAAAACATAGGGACTTTTCAAACATGCTGTCAGGAGTAGCTTCCCTTTCTAATGAAATTCTAACTGTGTAACTTTTCTTAGCTGCATTTTTGTATGTTTGGGGTTTCTTTTATTGTTGTTTCTGAGACAGTCTTGCTATGTAGTCCAGGCTGGCCTTTCAGTTCCTATGTAGCACGGACTGGCTTGGAACTCACCATCCTTCTGCTTCAGCCTCCTGAGTGCTGGGATTACAGACATGCACCACTAGGTTCATTTCCTCTTAACTGGATCATGCTTTCTCTAGATCAGTTTATTCACAGTTACTGGAACAAAAAGAGCTGGAGGAAGGACATTTTTAGGTTTGCTTTTCCAAGAGGCCACTGTGACAGAGAAAGCATGTAAGCTTGGCCCCATACTGAACTTTGACCATCACAAGAATTTCCCCAAAAGGCCATGAGATTGCAGTTAGATGGCTCTTCAATGCATATAAACTGAGGGATGAGACAGGAACAGATTATTCATAGAGAGCCAGTGGTTTCATTCCAGGTTGGTGCTCTAAGACACATGACAGTGAAGAGTTGTAGAACTGAGCAAAAAGGTCAAACCAAGAGCCACCAGAATATGTCAATGCAAAGATTTTAAATATAAAATTTGTGTTGATTTGTCCTGCTGTCAGTCCTGAAGTTGAAGCAGGCAAATGGTCCAAGTAGACACTTAACCTCCTTCTAAAATTACTAAATCTTATGAGGAATAAACAATGATGTGTGACTGATTTTTAAGAAATCCTTGACCTAAGGCCAAGCAACTGACCTAAGACATCAGTGCTTTTCAATGACCAGAAAATGTTCATGAACTCAGAGAAACTGTTTAGGGTAAAAGGTAGCCCCTTACCTGGACCACATAGACCTTTCTTTGCTGGCCTATACAACATTTGAAATCAATCCCTGCTTCTCAGAATGGTGAGTATGGACCAGAGTTGTAACAGGCCTTGGGCAGGCAATGTTTTCCCCCAAAGAAGCTGAGCCCAGCAGAGCACACAGACAGCAGACTGCACTCAGCCACCTGCCACACCTGCCTGTCAGGGCACACAGATGTGCACTGAAAGGGAGGAACCCAGGGTAAACCACTGGCATAGACAGTATGGAGAGGGTTTTACTGTTAGAGGTTTTACTGGTAACTATTTCTAGTTACCAGGTGAAGAAGGGAATACAGACAGTCCAACCAACAGTTTTTTAAGTGAAAATGACAGTCCCAAAGAACATGAAGTCATCTTTCCTTCCCTTCTCAAGGCTGAGTGTCCTTCCCAAGCTGCACAGGGTTTCTAATAAAATGTGATTTTTCTGTGTGCTTTGTCTCTGTGGAGAGGATTCAGGAGCCCCTTGAAGTCCTCAACCTTAAATCCATGTTAATAGGAGAAGCTTTTTTTTTTTTTTTTTTTTGTAGGTTTGGTTGGAAGAAAATTGACCCCAAGTGCACTCTGGGTAAACTAGGGCAAAAGACCTGATATGGCCTGTAGGGTACTCATTAACTGCTGTTCATTTGTGGAATCGATATTTCCAGCAAAGGAGTCAACACTCAAGCTCCACCCCGACGTCTGGCTCTTTCCTTGACACAACAATTTATTTTATAAATGCATCTGCCAGCAGAGAAGAAGAAGGAGCACCCAGCACTATGTCTTTTATCTCGGGGATATGCAAAGCACATTTATTTTCAGCTTTTATCTCTGGAATTGTATGTTGATCCCATACATATAGATTGATTTTGTTCAGGTAGATAATGAAAAGTCAAGTGGAAAATTACACAATGGCACTCACGATCCTGGTCTTATATCGGTATATAAATTGGTTTATTATTTCATTCTATTAAGGAGACTTTTTTTTGTTGTTGTTCTGGGATAACTTCAAAATGCATCATGTTGTCAGCCTTCCTGAATTTTCTTTTAGAGGAGGAGATGGGGAGGAGAAGGAGTAGGAGCCCCATTCTTCCCCTCCTTTTGCTAATTGTATGGGCCATATGAGCATCAGAGATGGGTGTGTGGGGGCTTTTTGCTCCCCTCCAAATCACTTCAGGGTGATGCCACAGTTTCTGTAACTCTTGGTTCTTTCTGGGTTGGAGCAAAAAATGTCCATCTTACACATCCTATTACATAGGTGCGTATTTTTTTCACCCTAGGCAATTCTAAATTTTATCTTGATGACTGAAAGACATAACCTCCCCCCCCCAGGAGCACCAGGAGACCAGGGGTGAGAGGGTGGCAGCAGATAAAGGCCACCACCAAGGGACAGCTCGGAGCCAGAACCCTGGAGGAAACCTTATTAATAGACATCTTCTGGACATTTGGTAGCCGGCGGAGCTTGCTCCAGCTTAAAGCAATTAATTCAGGACACTGACATAAACTCTCCAGGTCTTTGACAGCTTGGAGCCGAAATAAAAATGCTAGTTCTCCCGGGAAGAGAGGAGGATGGCTAGCTCTTTTCTGGACTGTTTGCTTATAGGCCCAGCGAGCAACCTTCCTTGCAGAATGAAATGCAAGGGCACAAACAATGTACCAGGGAGAGAATAGAAGATGGGAATGAACAGTTTGAACTATTTGCTCAGCAGAAGGGCACCACAATGCTGGAGCAGTGGTTTTCCCATGCATCCACTGTCCCTTGTTTGGGGTCTTTTGTTGTCCCTGTCTCCTTTGGCTAGATAAGAACACAGCTGCAGCCTTGTAGCTAAGTAAGGCAAGGCTGCACTTATCCCCTTAAATCTCGGGGTGCCTCTACTGTACCAGGCTAAGCGGCTGCTCTCTTTCATTTTATGAGGAGTGGTAAGGGAGAGAATGGGATAATTGAGGGGGAGGGGAGGCACAGGACTCTCACATCGCTTATGTCTGATTCTTGCTTTTATATTTCTCTCTTTCTTTCTTCAATCCAATCTGTGATCAGATACAATCTTTGTGGGGCACTTATATTGAAGGCTTCAGTGGTTTGTGCTGGTTTCCAAACCAAAATGTTGCCTTTTGGGGAAAAGGGAGGAGGAGATATTCAGAGTGTAGTGAAGAGGGGTTTGAAGCAGAGTTTTTGATTTAAATAAAGAGATACCACAAAAGAAGGAAAAGTTTGAAACAGTTGATTTAAAAACTGTGTTCAATTATGATTTGACACTTGTGAAAATCACTTTGGACCTCTCTTTCCTATATTTATTTTGTCAAGAATTGTAATAACTAAAGGTGGATGAAATCAGGGTGGAGACAGAATGAACTAGATATGGGACATAAAATGTACTTTTGTATTTGCCACAAATTACACTTATAATCAGAGTAAATGTCATAAAAAATAATCGTCATGTTCTTTCACATTCAGTCTTTTAAAATCAGAGCTGATTTAAAACACCATAAGAGAAAATAGACCCGATAATAACTACTAACAAAAGCACAAAGCACAGTTTACATTAAAGTTAATTTTAAAGTGAAAATCTAACACAGGTTTGTACCATGGGACATGTGTTCTGATTCAGTGGGTTTTGCCACTGATACTGGTTTGGGGAGTCAGGCTACAATACTTCAATTGTATAAATAAGGTTGATTTAGCCTGAATGGTTTTGTAAGATGAAAAAGCAAAAAGTTTAACACAAAAGAAAATTAATGGTTGGCTGTGATTATACTGAACATTTACAGGCCAAAAGTCCACCTGAGGGAAAGAAAATGTTTCAATGCTTTCTGTGTGTTTGTGCGTGTGTGTTTTTCTCACTGACAAAACTGGTAGGAAAACAAAATGCTTCCGTATATTTTTCCTGCTGGGTGGTCAGAAGGAAAGGCCAGGAAGCCAAAGGCCTCCCATTGAGACACTGCTCTGAGAAGAGCCAACCTCACGTGCCGCCTCCCAGGGCACCTGTTCATCTCTGCTCCCTGTGGGGGTGAGCTCTGCACAGGCAGCTAAGGAGCCACGCGTGTCCCCCATAACCACTGAGCAAGCTCCCTGAAGGGAAAGCCACCCAAACATGTTCACATCCCATTTAAGACGGCCCCTAAGTTGTCCACAGAGCCATTGTCCAACAGAGCTGTGAAGTGATTTAGATGCAGTGAATATCACATTTGATTACAAAGGAGCGTGTAGGGGTGTGTGTGTGTGTGTGTTGTAGGCTGTGTACAATGAAGGGAGAGAGTATGGAAAATGGAAGAAGAATTCTATTTAGACATTTATAAATGTTTGATAACACCATGAAAAGGCCAAAATAAAAGGTCCTATAAAATGCATCATCTTTTGCTATGATTTTGTTCATATATGTTTGTATGGATAACAAGATTTTTTTCCTAAAAGGACTATAATACACTATCAAGTACAAGTTGTTCTGCTTTTCTTTTGCAAGCATACATTAAAATTTTTTGTATTTAGTACAGAAAAATTCATACCATATCATAAAGGAACAAACACATTTCCCCCGATGAGGTAATTAAACAAAACGTATTCCATCTTGATGAAAGCTGAGGCCAAAGTGGAAATTGTAATTGGCCTGGATGAATATATTAATTTTTTTTTCTCTAATTCTTGACATAAAGAAAAACTGGCTCAGGGAAATTTTTCCATCTTGGCATTTTAAGATTAATCTGAAAATCAGGTCATCGAATCATTAAAGACAATTTAGAGGAACAGGTGGAGGGCTCTTCTTTGCTTAAAGACTGTCCTTTTTGAGATCAGAATGCTCATAAGAGGGGAAATGGCTTTTTAAATTTCCAATTTCTTCAAAGAATACACATGCAACTGGTATCCATACAAAGCTGCACGTGTGGTGAGGCCTTCCAGGGAGGAGCAGCACCGTAGGGGAGGGCAAATGCCCAAATAATGAATCAAGTTTAAAAGACTGTGGTCAAATGCAAGGAGCAAGTGATACTGATCTTATATGTAAGGGGCTTGGACATCACACCAGCTGCCAAGGAGTTTGATTAATGAGGCATTAAGGAGATCGAGTGACACTTACAGCTAGTTACTTATGGTGCTAATTTCAAAACACTTTGCAATAGACAAAGAGACTCTGCTCATAATGCAAAGTAATTTGTGGTGTGTTCCTGGTGAATGCATTTAGCGAAGCAAATATAGTTATGCAGAATTTAAATTAAGGTTGACACTAATGTAAACAGAGCCCAGGAACCACTGTCCAATAATTTGATGAGAACACAGGTTTTAATCAAACCTCTTCCACTAAAATAGCAATTTAAATCCCCATCGTTTAAACTGGATAAAATGCTTAAGCCAAGAAGGTGGGAGGGGGCGTGGGGGAAAGAAATAGAAATTTACTGGAAAAGAAAAAAGAAACACAATATCTCTGGGGGAAAGGGTGACTCTTTCTTGACCCAAGAGAGGGATATGCATGTCCATGTAAATATCAGGTTGGTTTCAAAGCCAGAGTCTGAGTATTTGGAAGCATTTACCATGTATCTTTTTTGTGGTTGTGAAATTAAGGTTGGGCACATTTTGATAGTATTATTTCAGAATCAAAGAGCTCCTGATATGAGGACGTGGGGACTCGAAGCCAATTCAGAAATTCAGAAAGCAGTTATTTATTTTATTTATGAAGAAGACAAATTCTCCCGCCCCCAACAGATGCCTATTTGAACTGAAAAATCCCACATTGGCTGGTGAGTGGGGGAGGGGAGCGTGGTTAGGGAGCCTGGCCAACCATCCTGAGGGGTTAGCTTTCCAGGGGTACCCACACCACGCATGGCTTTGTCTGGGGTTGGCAATTTATTTCTCTTACTCAGAGTCATTGGGAGAGGGCGGGGGTCAGCCCGGCATTAACATTAATTAAAATGCCTGCAGCCTGGGGTCCAGGGCCTGGGAGGTTTTGTATATCGGAAACAAAACCAAACAAAATAACAATTTATTCTGTCACTGCTCTTGCAAGGAAAAACAAGTGATGGTTTGGCAACAATTCCTAGGGCCTCTGGCCTTTACTGCTGGCAAAGGAGTAGGAAGGTAGGGGAAATCCTAAATTCCCAGATTTGTGACTCGGGCTTTTCCAGATCACGTTAATGATGCATCATCCTGGGAAAGAAATTTCTACAATGAAATGTGTTTTCTATTTCTGAAGAAAGGGCTAAAAACTATTTTGGGGAAAAAGCTTTAAATGTAAAATGTTCTAAAAATGCTTTGAGCAATAACACTCATGGTCACCCATCTTAAGGTAGGGGAAGAACTGGAGACTCTTATATTTGAAGGATGAAAGAGAAGGGTCTGAGCATTTATTATGAGTCAGTACCATGAATGTGGTTAGGAGGATGAGCTTAACCAGGAAGAAATGGCCCCCAAGGAGGCTCAATCAGCTTCCTAAGGCCAGGCAAGCAAGAGCCTCAGTACCACCTTTCCTTCATAACTCAGGCCCATGGAGGCCTCCACCTCTTAGAAGACTGCTTTTCCCTCCAGGACCCTTTATATATGGTCCCTTCAGGGTCACATCAGGTGTATTACCCGTGGGAAGCAGACACTTTAAAAATATGTCAACGCAGAGAAGGGACATTGGTACCATTTATCCCTCTCATTAGACAAAATGAACTAAAATGCATTCTTGTTTATCACAGCTTCAAGGACAACATTAGAAAAAAAAAAAAAGATGGCCTCTTTGACATTGGAACACCAAGTCTTACAGTAAGAGGTGAGAGGAGACCTGGCATATTTGGGGTCCTGTTCAGAGGTGCCTTGGGAGAAGACTTTGCGGGGAGGCTCGTCCTCCCTTCTGCAAGACCAGGAGCAGCAAAGAGGAGGATGGGAGTGCAGATGTGGAGATTGCCATGGGGAAGAGAAGTATAGGCCACACTGGAATGTTAGATTATCTTCCAGGATGTGTTTTTAAAAAGGGGAAATAACTTATTGGGTGGTGATTTTGGGGAAAGCCTCCCAAGTTTAGGGATATATGGGGCTCCTCTTGGGCCCTGACTCACATCCTCTTCCCTTCCCCTGCTGTGATGATGGAGAACAGCCTCTTTGAAAAGAATTTGGCATTGGCACAGAATGTTGACTCCTGCCCTCGGGAGGCACCATCTGGCCTCTGTGTATGTGTTCAGAGTGTGGCCAAGCCACTGCTCAGAGCAAATCTCAACCTTAAGAAATGGGGCGTGTGCTGCCCTTCCACCAGGCTCATTTCGGGATAGCCACTCCACACTCTGAGTGGAGTGGAGTGGTTACCCACTCCACTCAAATGAGGCTGAAGCCTGTGACCTTCCCCATGATGTTTCACTGTCTTGCCTTTTCCTCCTTCACTGCTCCTTCTTCCCGAGATGCTCACGTCTGCTTCCTGAGGTCACAGTGCCCAGATCCACACACCCACTTTCACATTTTCAGATGAGAGAATTGTCCTCTGTGTACCTCCCTGTGGTCACAGAAACCTCCAGTCAGGCCATGTGGGTGGAGCAGTATAGGAGAGCCATTTGGCTAGTCCCTCAGTTTCCCCTCAGACCCTGGTTCTAAAAACCTCACGCCTCTGAGGTCACTAGTCACCAACTCTGTCTTTCTTGAGCTGACACACTGAGGCAGAATGGACTTGAGGTGGCTACATTTTCATCCTCGCTGCCCTGAATGGATAAGAAGGTTGGAAATGCCAATTAATCATCTCTAGTCTTGGTCTTTCTCTCTCTCTCTGGTGATAAAACAATTCTGCAGACCATTGTGAACAAAAGTTTGCTTCTCAAGGTGTTTGAGATGAATGATGCCAGTGATGTGTCTTGGACTCATGTCTTATTATAAAAACCTGGAGCAAAGCCAATGAGCAGTGGCAGTCGGGTCTTGGAACTGACCAGAAGGACTCACATTCTTTTGCCTGCCTTGTGAAAGAAATCCAAACCTGTTTCTCCTGCCTTACTTCTAGATTAGGAATGTCAGTACAAATCTCACCTCCACCATAGTTGCTATGGATTTTATGATTATCTTAAGAATTTGTCTCAAGTGGGACTCAAGGACCATTAGGACCAGGTGCTAGGATCCCAGTGTGTGCACCTGTGGCTCTCAACTCAACACACTTCACCCCTTACCCTCTTTTCTTCCTTCTATTCTCTGCATTGCAAACGCTGCCCTCTTAGGCAAAAAGCTGATTTTTTTTTTATAAGAACCAAGATCTTTTGCCACATAGCTCTGGGCCCAGACCTCCACTGATTTCTCTTATACAAGGCAGAGATAACTAAGTTCTTATCAGCTTTAAAGCATTCCCTGTTCATTTGAAATATTCCCCTTCCATGCCAGACCACAAGATCCTCCTGACAGAGCTGTGGTCTCTCAACAGCAGCCTGACCACTGAAAAGGCCTCAGGTGTCTGTGAAAAGCTCTGACCAGGCCAGCTTCCTGCCCACTCATTCCAGTGGAGTGCCAGTTCTGTGTGCCCAAGTCAGGCTAGACCTTGTCAGAATGCCAGCATTTATGGGTGGGACTCTCAGGAGCAGCTGGGAGTAGTGAGACACTTTTTACTTTCTCTGCTCAGAAATGGGTAGGGATCACTTGCAAGTACATTTTGTTTTGGTCCAGGAATGTCCATTGATAAACAGGTTTAGTGGCAGGGGCTAGGGGTTGGTGTGTACAGAATTTATAAACACAAATGCTGAGATTTAATCCTTTTTTCTACTGTTCCTCTTCTGACAGTCATTTTGGGGACTAGTTCAGGATTGGGTCATTTCTGGGTTTTACCATCTCCTTGCCCCTTTCCTTCTTCTTCTTTCTAGGGTCTGCCAAGTGCTGAATTACAGTTTTTACTTTATTGTACAGAATTCTCCATAGGTTCAGGGATGTTGGTCATGTACCCCACCCCCTCGAGTATTTATAAGCATAAATACTGATGCATTTGGGTATTTTTCTCATAAATAGGATGATGATTTATTTCTTTAAAAATCTGCTTGGCCCATGACTCTGCTTTATAGAATTTCTTCAGAACATGTGTCTACTCGTTATTTATAAGCAGTGTTCTAAGAAGTGTATAGAGCTGATGGGGTGGATTCTGATGGCTTTTGGAAATTTGGGGGGTTTTCAGAGGTATGAGGTTAGTACAATGCCAGGTGGGTATCCATTGGCCCAAACCAACAGCATATGGTTCATGATTTTATAGAATTTCTGACTCACAGTCTTAGGAGAGTCAGTTGGCCAAGGTAAATGACCAACTCTTGTCTGTCTTTCTTAACTATTTACCAAATCCTTTAAATTTGTCTTTTGTAATGTCACATTTTCACTACTTTTCTATTCTCTATGCCAGCCACATATCCTGGTGCAGTCCTTTTATGACAAGGAAATCTCTACAATGGTCACTGTCACCAATTTCCAACATCAACTTCCTGCACCAACTGCATTGTTCATAGTAGTTGGTTTCCAGAGGTACCTGCTAATGTCCACCAGGAGGGACAGTTTGTGAAAGTTACTTTTCTTTCAAATGATCATTTCATACTTATTTTTTTAAATGAAACATTCTATACCTATTATTTCAATTCAGTAGCAAACATTCTAAACTTTTACTTTAGAAAAATCAACTATATTCTGTCATAGAAATGATCATGTAATTTTTACATTTAAGAAATACTGGTGTTTTCTTTCTTGATCTACCATATATCAAGACTTGAATTTTCTGCTGATCAAAATAGACTTGATTTTCTTTAAGGAAGTAACAACTTGCATATTCCTGCTGACACAGTGAATTTAGAATGGGTGGATTGGCCTCTAATTCTTTACATCCACCTGAATATCACAAAAAGAGAGACAGTAAGACATCTATACTACTGAGACATTAGGAAACACATATTTTTTCAATAAGAATTCACATACAAATCTCATCCAGCCTTAGGGCCAACACCCAGATAACAGAACATACAGAGAAATATGTTAAGTGGGACAGCATGGATGCCAGTGACAAAATTTGCATGGTAGGAAACTCTATAGGACATATCACCTTATTTCTTCAATAGAACAAGATAGAAAAGAGAGGACAATTAGGGGGTGTAAAAAGACAAATGCCATCTGTGGGCCTGCTTTGGGTCTTGATTGCAAATCTCCCCACCCAAGGTATGCAGCTCTCCCCACCCAAGGGAAATAGTAATTAGTCAGCAATTACTGTTAACTTTTTAGATATAGCAATAGTATGTGGCTATGCTTTTCAAAGTCTTAAGTATTCAAAAATTACTTAAGGAAGAAGTGATTTAACATCTGGAATTATCTTGCAAAAAACCAGTTGAGAAACAAGGTGGGTATAGTAAAGGTGAATCAGGACTGGCAATGGATTGATAATTGTGGGAGCTGAACAATGTGATTAGCTGTTCTCTCTAATGTGTTTGAGGATTTCTGAAACAGAAAGTGAAAAAAACTGGGATTTACATTCATGAAGCTATTTGCCCCAAATTTCTTAGCAGTTGAATGTTAACTATAGACTGGACTTTGGAGTGAACATCTTCCTATATGCTGGAGCTATGCACTCCTCTTCTAGACTTCCTCCATTCCCTCCTGGTGGTGACAGCCAACCTAGCTGAGGAAGTTTTCTGTCATGATGCTATTTAGTATTTTGTTTCTCTATACCACGCTGTTTTATTTTCTTTTTAAAAGGACAGTTGCAAAGGTTGACCTCTGAATCTCAAACACAAGGACCGCCTGTCTAGCAATATGCTATGTGACCTTAGCAGTAGTGGACACAATTGGTCAGCTTTTCCTTCTTGAGCTCTCTTGATAATGTGGATCCTGATTTCCTTCTAATTTTGAGTCACATCCTTAACCTGCTGATCATCCTCCTTCCATTCTTCATTGGAATAACTTCATGGGCCCAGGGACATTTCTCTGCACTTCTTTCTCTTGATTATTCCAACCAAGAGGCTTCATCTTCTCTCCCTGTGTAGGGACCCCATTCAGCATTTCTAGCCTGCCATCCCATGGAGATACTCTTCTTCCCTCTTCAGTTGCTTGCCATACTTTGTGCTTGGAGGATCCATTATTACCTCAAATCCACTGTTTCTACAAAACGAATTGCTTCCCTCATTCCCTCATCATCCCCTTCCAAATTTCTCAGATGTCATAGCTATTATCAGCACATTTGTTGCATTAACCTTGCACATTGGTTTTCATTGCCATCCTTACCTCCAACACTCATGTTCAGGCCCTTGTCTCACTTTCCCGCTGGATGTTTCAGCGTCTTTCACCCCGCGAATGGCATTGGGAACACATTCCTGAGCCTCTCTTTGCTTCTGTTCTCAACCTTCTGAGGTCACCAGAGAGTTCCTGCTTCTTCCAGGGTGAAATTCTAAACATATTTCTCCATCATAACAAAACCTGTGTTTTAATGTGTAAAATACATACAAAGTAACATTAGAAATTAATTTTCAGAGCAGATTTGAGATGTTCTGGAGAAGTGGCGGAGTGGGGCATGCAGGGGTTCACGTAGGTTCACACATATCTTCAGATCTGAAACTACTATTTCAGTTTCATTTCTTGCCACCCAAACTCCTCACTAACCTCCACATGAACAACAAGGGTTTTGAAACTTCCCAGTTCCTTCCTTATGGTAAATTAGCAAAATTCTTCCTGTTTCAAGACCTAGCTCACTGAATATCATAGATGGGGACTCTGTTGCTCTGTTGCTCTGGCAGCTTTCTTTGCTTTATTCTGGCAAACTGTGGGCAGATGTTTTGAGCCAGTATGGGGCCTTGAGCCAGCGTTCAGCTTTTCTTGTCCTTTTCTTTTTCCTATTCTTTTCTTTTCCCTTCTTTCCTTCCTTCTTTCCTTCCTTCCTTCCTTCTTTCCTTTTTCTTTCTTGCGTCGTACTAGAATTTGAACTTAGAGTCTCATGTTTACTAAGCAGTCGTTCTACCACTTGAACCACACCACCAAACCTTCTTGTCAATTTTAAAATGAAGATAACCTTGGTATAAGAAGCATAGGTAGGAGGATCACAGTCTGAGGTCAGCCAGTCAAAAAATGCAAAATGCTATCTGAAAAATAACTAAAGCATAAAGGGCTAGAAGCATGGCTCAAGTGATAGAGCACTTGCCTAAAAGGGCAAGATCCTAACTGCAAAACCCCAGTACCATCAAAAACAAAAGCAAAACAAAACAAACACCCCGACCCCCAATCCCCATTAATTTGGAAGCTCACTCTAGTAGATAAAGCCAAGCCCTGTGCCTGGGCTATTGGAATCCATTATGGTGAGCTCATTACTTTTATGTCTTTTCTCATGAGAACATAAACATTCTACAGTAGGGACCGTCTCACTTGCCTCATAGTTCTTAGATCTCAGTGGCAGCATGGAGAAACAGTAAATATTCAATAAAGATTCAATAAAGATTATTGGGTAATGTATCTCTTGCAGTCTTCTTTCCTCCACTGAGCCTAAACCCAACTCCCTTGTATCGGTCACACATGGAATGATGTATGCACGCACATGTCCACAAATTTCTTGGGAAATGTGCATCTCAAATTCGTCACCATTTTCCACCAATAAGTCCATTTGTCAGATGACATATTTGCATTTCTTGCTTTAAAAATGTAATCAACTAGGGTTCACTTTTGATTTGCATGGGTTGACTGGACTTTTCAGGATGAACTCCTTTGTTGGCTTGAGTGAATTGGGGGTGTGTCAAGGAGAACTGGACTGGGTGGTGGGTGCTGGGGAGATGTGTAGCTCATTGCAGAGAATCACTCAAGTGTGAACCCTTCAATGTCCACTCCACACTTCCCCAGCACAGCCCAGGTATATTCTAAAAGCTAATTTCTAAACTTACCTTGTATGTATTTTAAACACTAAAATTGGGAGAAAAAATTGGACTACTCTAACATTTGTTTATTAATCAAACATATTTGAATATTTTCCCAGCATCAGCAACTCTGTTATAAACTAGGAGTGCAAGGGTGAAAATGATACTATTCCCCAAAGAGTTCCTGATAGCAAAGAGACAGATAAGTCCATAGGAAATGTATTTCCTCTTTGTTAAGCCATGTGTAATCAGTGGATGAGAACACCATCTTTGGGAACATAGTCCATTAGCTTTCTCAGGCTGCTATAATAGAGGACCACAAACTGGACAACTTTAAATAATGCAAGTTTGTTTTCTCACAGTTCTGGAAGTTAGAAGCTTAAAATCAAGACGGTGGCAGGGTGGATTCCTTCTGGTGATCTTGCAAGAACCTGTGCTGGCCTTTCTCCCAGCTCCTGGTGGTCTGCTGATAATCTTTGACTTACAGCTGTATCACTCCAGTGCATCACTTCATGTGGCTTTCTCCTGTGTCTTTCCACAGCATGCTCTTTCTTTATGTGTCTGTCTCTGTGTGCAAATTCCCTTTTCCATGAGGATACCAATCATATTGTATTACAGCTGCATTTATGGCCTCATTTTAACCTGATTTCATCTATATAGACCCTGTTTCCAAATGAATTCGCATACTGAATTACTGACACTAGGAATTTAACATATTTTTTTTGAGGGAACACCATTCAGCTCATAACACCAAGGAAATAAAAAAGAACTGTTTTCAAGTACTCTACCATGCTATGTGACATTGAGAATTTGCTTAACATATCTGCACCTACTTTATAACGTATAAAATCAGGGTATCGACATCTCCCTTATTGGGACAATTAACTTAGTTAAAAAAATGACACCCTTATCATCTTGCTTGGGACACAGTAAGTGTTCAATATATATTAGCTACTATTATTACAAAAACTACATGCTATTTATACATATTTATGAATATATGTTGGCTCAATTAACTATTTTAATTTAATTTTATCTTATTAGGATATTGTGGCTGAAGAAACAGAATGATTTATTTGAAACAGGATGAAAATGTATACATTTTGTTTACATGTGAAATATATATGTAAATACATTTTTTTAATTAAAAAAGCATGGGGGGGCATAGGCAGGAAATAGACTGAGAATTTCAGTAGCTCTTTCTGTCTCTCTGTCCATCTTTCTGCATTTCTTGATACAACTCAACATGTTCCATGATAGAGATACAAAGATGAGTAAAACACATTTCCTCATCTTCTGGAATTATATCCTGAGATATATAAAGAGGTCATTTCAATTATCATTTGTAATGTGTTAGTATACAGGGGTGGCCAGATACCCAAGAGAACCAAAGGAAGGCATTCAGATAAAGTTGGAGAGCCAGGAAGACTGTCTTTCAGTTGAAGATAAAAATCAAGCCGGGCACCAGGGGCTCATACCTATAATCTCAGCTACTTGGAAGGCTCAGATCCAGAAGATGGAGGGTTAAGGCCAGCCAGGGCAAATAGTTCAGGAGATCTCATCTCCAAAATAACCAGAGCAAAATGGACTGGAGGTATGGCTCAAGCAGTGGAGTGTCTGCTTTGCATGTGGGAAGTCCTGAATTCAAACCCTAGTCCCACCAAAAATAAAAAAATGAAGATCAGCCAAGTGGAGAGATGGGCACAATGTGTGACCCAGGTGCATGAGTGGAAGCACCAGTGCAGGGACCCCAAGTAATTCAATAACTCCAACAACAGTCATGAAAGACCATGTTTGTTAAGCACTTGGTTTGTTCTAGTCATATGCTGGAGTTTTCCATTTCAGCTCACAAAGAGGGATTGTTTCCAATTTATAAAAGAGGGAGCCAGAGCATGGACAGTCTGTGTGGCTGCTGTCAGGTGAAGTGCCTAGACCACAGTCTAAGCAACTCAGGTGGACTGAGTGGCGGGCTTGAGGGAAGATGGCAGAGCCAGGCTGGAGCTGCCCTGGGTCTTGATGTCAGGATGAGTGAGGGGTTAGGGCAGGACAGAGAAAAGGTGGAAGCTGGGAACAGTGAGTTCATCTGTGCTCTCTAGATGCCTCCAGTGAAGCAGGGATGAAGGAAGCAAGCTTTGGAGTAGGGGCAGTCAGGCAGAGCCTGCTCCAGCTGGCTAGGGGTGCCCTGGTCCTCAGTCTTGGGTGTTCCCCCAGAAAGGGTCTGCAAGAAGCCATCAGAGATGTCTCTGTCATCAGACATAGGACCAAGAACTGTAGACCAAAGTGCAATGGAAGACAGTCCCTATGGCTAAGCCATGGATCACTCCATTCCTGCTTCCCTTTCACTTCCAGAACCTTTCATCTCACACCTATCACTTCCTGTCATGTGCACATACTGGGATCCTTTGCTCCTGCCTGAAGGACTCCCATCTGCATTCTGTCCTTGGTGATCACCTAGGCTCAGGACCAGCACTGTTACCAGCTGTGGGTATCTGTGGTATTTGGAAGTTCTCTCTGCATACAAGTAGTTTAGGAAACACAGCAGTGTTCCCTTATCTACAGTTTTTCCCTCAGTTGCCCTCAGTCAACTGTGGTCTGAAAATATTAAATGGAAAATTCCAAAATCAAATGATTAGTAAGTTATTTAAAACTAATTACAGGGCTGGGGATGTAGCTTGGTGGTAGAGCACTTGTCTAGTATGAACAAAAGCCCTGGGTTCCATCCCCAGTACTGGAAAAAAAACCTTATTAGAGCATATTGTTGTAATTGTTCTATTTTATTTAGAGCTACTATTGTGACTTTCTTACTATACCTGCTTTAAACTTTATCATAGGTATGTATGTATCGGGGAAGCCACAATGTAGAGAGTTCAATATGCTGTGAGGTTTCAGTCATCCACTGAAGGTCTTGGAATGTGTCCCTTGGGACTAACAGGGACCCTGTACCACAATTCCCTAGTTATTATTTCTCTGTGCTCCTTTCCACCCTGTCAAGGCCTGGTACAAATCATGACCAAGAAGGAAGGACTGGCTTGAGTCTTTGCATTGGCTGCTTCCATGAGAATGTTCTTCAGGCAAAGAAGTGTCCTGGGAACCCTAAGTCGGCCAAGGGAGGTCACACAATCCTGTCTCCAGTCGCCTCAACTCCCATGCCGCATTGGTCCCCACAACACTTGTGACTGATATTTTGCTTCTGTATTTGGTTCTCATCTGCTTTCTCTCACTAGGATGGAAGTTTCCAGAGAACAAGGGTTGTCTGCATTTTAGTCACTATTGTAAACAGTGCCTGGCACACAGTAGGTACATACATATTTGTTGAATAAATGAATGAATGAAACTTCCCTGTGCTTTTAGTTCATTTTTGCCTGGTGGGTCATAGGGGAGACCACATTCAGGAGATAGTTCCCCTCAGGCTCCCCTACCTCCGGAATCCCCCCCTCCCTCCCTCCTTCCTTGACACACACCCAGTGCCTACAGTTCTTGCTGCTTGTCTTCCAACTTGATGTGTGCTCTTGCTAGTCATGTTAATTTATTTGACCCCAATAAAAATGTACTGGCAATGAAATGCCTGTGAGGTGCCAAGAGATTTCTACTCACTGCACCACTCAGGACTCCCAGGAACCAGAGGGCCAGCCTTTGCTGCTCCTCTTGAACACAAAAGAAAGCCAGGCTCTGGCCAGCTTTGATCCTTGTCCAAGGCCTCCAGGCTGCAGTGGAAAAGCCTCAATTCCAACCTAAGTCAGCTTGACCCCAAAGGCCATGCTAATTCCTCCTGTCCCAGGATCCCTGCTCCCCACCAACACTCACACACTTACTGCCTTCGTCCAGTGAGTAAGAACTGAAGGCCAAGACTGAGGACTGCCCAGAGAGCCCAGGGACTGCATTCAGGGGCAACAGCCTCCTCTCCAGGATTCCCTTAGGATGATGTGTGGGTCCTCTATTCAACAAACTGTCAGGATGAATAATGAGTTTCAGCAATGATAAATTGCTGCTGTTTTGCAGATTTTTAACTTGCTGATATGACGTTGCTCGTGGTTCCACCTAATATTGTCTACAAAACTGCCAAGGTCCTTTTTCTGAAAGTTTTTCTTATGCCTTGAAATTCTGGTTGTTGGTCAGAGAAGTTACCAGAAGAATGTGCAATGGGAGAATCAGGGACAAGTAACTAAATTATTGGGGAAATCAGCTGGCTTTGAAGGATGACTAAGAGTTTTCTGGGCAAAGGAAAGAAAAGGAAGAGTATCCTAAGCAGAGGAAAACCAGTGTACCAGCTCTGAGACCTGAATTCCCTGAATTCCAGTGGCACTCTCTTCTTTTATGCCACTTTATCTGTCTTGTTTCCTGCTGTGCCCACATAGTCAAAGGCAATATCTGGCACAGAGCAGTCACTGCATAAATACTTGTGAATGTTGAGCAGATGGAAACCCATGTCCAGTGGTGACTGACTGCAGGAAAGGCCATTTTTTTTTTTTTTTGTCAAAATGTCATTCTCATCTTTATTTTTGGACATGTAGCATGTTTTAAGAAACCAGTTTTACATGTGCAACTGTTTGTAACATCAAAAGAAATACAATATATTTTTAGTAAATTCCTCATCAATATTAAGTTCACTTTCAAATAAATGTAAGTAGCAGGGTAGAACAATGTGTTTCCACATACTGACCAGTGTAACACTGACAATTACAATTAAGGTATTCAGGAAGGCTGAAAATTATTTATGTAAGACAAATGAATTTACTTCCACTTGTTAAAAAAAGGAAAATAATTTTAACTCATAAATTATATATTTTAAATGCAAAAGCAACTATTTCAAATCCTATTTTCATCTTAAATAAGTGACAATTTAAAAATTAAATGACAATTTTGAGAAAAATTAAAAAGAAAAAATAGTGTGCCTTTAAAAACTGCTGAGTAGAATAAATAAAACCAAATGTTAACCGTTTCTCACTTTACCAGGAAAATTGGCACAGTTTATTTCATATTTATATATCGGTCTCAAAACATAAAAATTTTAATAGGACTGAATGTTTTGGATCAGTTCATTTTCCTCCAAAGAAGAATTTCTAACTTCTAGATTTTAAAAATTGCACTCTTGCATTTGTGTTTTCATATAAAACACAAATATATTTCTTTTATATAAGTGGCAACCAAGTAGTATGTATGTTAAGATATTTTTTAAAAAGAAGCTTTATGAATGTTATTTTAAAAAAACCCTGTACAGAATCACAATACTGACAGAATCTATCTAGTGTACCCACAAGTGCCTCACTGTTCTGACTTCACAGTCCTTTTCTCACAAAGACTTATTCTACACAGTTCAAAGGATTAATAATACACACCATGTGGATAATTTGGGGTTAAAAAACCCATGGCTCTGGGTCACAACAATTACAGTTAACAAAATCCACCTACAACGAGACTGTGTTCCTAAAATTTTCAGACTCAGTTTGCTATAAATAAAACATTATGAAGTAAAGCCTTTTTGCACACTAACAATACTTATCAGACATCAGCTAGGCCACAGTGAAGAGTAGTGACTTCTATCAAAAGGACAGGGTAGCAGCTGGTTTTGAGATGGCACACCTCGTACATTCTGCTCAGAAAACACAAAGAAGGCCATTTTTTTTTTTAACTATCTTGGGTCTCACCCTGTTAACCTGTTGCCACACCATTTCTGCTATTTCTGTTCCCACTCTAAAAGTGAGATTACTAGAGCAATGACTCCATAAATAATTCCCCACTTAGTGTCTGTGCTCAGTCTATTTATCCTATCTATTGTTGTAAACTAGACATTCTTGAAGAGCAATTAGAATATGTTCTTCCTGTGCTTAAAACCCATTGGTGACTCCCCTGTGCTGCTGAGTACAAATGCCTTGTCTTAGCTTTCAAGAATGACCACAATACAGCCACTTTACTTTTTCAATTTATCTCTGTAGGTTCTACGTACTAGTAAAACTGAAATATTTTCTGTTCCAGAATGTGCTATTTTTCTCTTCTTCAGATCTTTTCTTCATGTATTTCCTGGGACATGGAAGACCCTTTCTCCCAAATGCACCTGCTGAGATCTAGCCTCACCTAAGGCCAACCTTGAGCACCACAGCCTCCAGGAGTCTTTTCTGATCCAGCCCAGCTAGCACTTTGTATCTTGCTTCCGAAGCCTGACATATTCATCTTGGAGTTTTGTTCTCTATCCCCATGTTTCTAGCCTGGAGCCTTGAAAAAAAGTAGATGTTATGAAACATTTGTGGAATTATACTGATCACCAGTTATATGTACAGTTCTGGGCTAAATGCAAGAGATACTTCAGGGGAGATATTCTGAGAAGGAAAGAAGGGAAGCATAAGGAATTGTTTTGCAAATTCAATACAGTGTGCATTGCACATTTGGTGTAGTGTAAAGGTGATGATAATGATAGAGGTGATAGTGATGATGGTGGTGGTGATGATGATAATGATAAATATGATGATGGTTTTGAATGGGCAGGATGCTTATATTTCTATCTCTAGAGCTACTCTCCACCTTTATCATCTTTCTCTGTCCCTGGGAGGTTGATCCTGTGGACTGAATGAGCCAGGCTGCTGTGTTCTTTGATTTCCTGTTTGGTTCAGTCAATAGAAGCTATCAATAGAAAGTCAGGGAGTAAAGGAGAAAGAGTTTGTGTAGTTGTTCCCTAAGCTCCTGCTTAGCTGGGCCTCAGTTTGCACTTGACCAGTCCCAGCTCCTCAGCTCATCCTTTCCGTACAGTTAGAGCCCCTGCTTCTACTTCATCATGTCCAGGGTGTCCTCTGGAAGGCTTGAAGGCCAGTTGGTCTTGGTGGAGAAACAATGAGCAAGGCTGAAGCTATAGTGTCCTTTATAACCTAGCTTTTGCAGTCATGTGGGGTCACTTCCACTATGTTTACTGCTTAAAGTTAGTTTAAAGTTTCAGCCCTGTTCCAGGGGGCAGGATGCATGACCCACCTCTTTTCTGGTGGTAGGGATTGAGCCCAGGGCCTCACGCATGCCAGGCAAGTGGTCTACCACTGAGCTAAACCCCATTCTCCTAGGCCCCACTTCTTGATAAAGGGCTGTTGATGCCACATTGTATGATGTGGACTATGCAATGGAGACCTCTGTGGAATACATGTAGGATGCAAAACTCTTCATGCATCATTTCTTCTTTCTTCTCCAGCAGTGGCCACTGGGCAGAACCTGTGTTGAGGATGGCAATGACCCAAACTTCAAGGAACCTGAAACTCTGAGTCATCCCTTGGAGGATATTCACCCAGTCTATATTGACCTATGTGAGTATGATAATTAAATACTTAGTGTATCAGTCCTCTGAGATTTGGTGGTTTTATAAGAGTAGAAATTCATCCATATCTTTAACTTTGTTTGAGTTGTTGTATCCCTCTTCCCAAGGCATCTATTATAGCAGGCAAAGACTTGGATTAAATTCTTCCTCCTTCTTATAATCTATGCACTTCTCTCCACCCTGGGTATTCTAGTGCGATGATGGGAGGAGAACGTCATGGGACTCTCTGGGGTCACCAAAGAACAGGATGGCTTACTGTATACAGAAGGGACTCAGTCCAGCTGAACAGGAGAAGAGGAAAACGTTAACATGAATGAAGGCAGTACGTGTTCAGTGCTTGCTGGAAGAATCCTGGGGAAAATGGAGATTGCCTGTTGGAAATGATTGGCAGGTTTGTGTCTGCAGGGGACTTGCCCCACCACAAAAGACATTGTCTGAACGAGGAAGTCGACTTGATGTCTGTCCCAATAAAAAGCCTGGGAAAAACACCTGTCAAGTGATATTTAGAGCTGACATTTTCATAAGGATCCAGTCTATAGAGGGTTTTTGCGGGGCTTGGAAAACCATGTTTTTCTTTTTTTTTTCCTGCTCCCTACCTTCTGTAATTAAACAATGCTCACAACGTTGAACATATGTTTACAGTGACATGCTTGCAAGATTATGTTTTCAAAAGATTTTCATTTTGAGATAATTTCAATCTAATAATTTCAATGGTAACAATTTAACCATAATATTTTGGATAAATAATATTTCTTTCCTGAAGCACTTTAAAGTAAGTCGAACACATCATGGCTCTTTGGCCCTAAATATTTCTACATATTTTTTCTAAAAATAGAGATATTTTTATAGAAAGAGAGCACAGTTGTCAACCTCAGTAAATTTGCATTGACCGTGTTTTGTTCTAATCTGCCATCAGCCTTCTGATTATAGCATTAAGTAGTGGACTACTTAGCATTTCCTCTCAATACCTGTTGTCATGTCTTTGTGGCTGTCTTTAATCTGGAACATTTACCTGCCCACAACCTGGTATTTTATCATAATGATGATTTTGAAGAGTAGAGCCACTTAAAAAGTTCCTGACTTCTGTTTCCTCACTTTAGCTATCCATAACAATCTCAGGTGCATCTAGTGGTTAACAGGTAGACTATTCAGAAATAGTAGATCTACCTGTCTAATTATCACCATGTTTTTTTCTCCACTATTAGTTTCCCTGTATAAGAACATGCTTTTTAGAGAGGTATAATTTACATCCACTAAAGTTTATCCTTTTTATTGTACAGTTTCATGAGACTTAGCATAACCAACAGCAAAAGCAAGATTCCCAGGACTTTTAACAGGTACCTTGTATCTTAAGTAAGCAAACCTCTCTTCTCAGTGCCTGATAGTCATGGACCAGTCTTCTATCCTTACAGTTTTTGCCTTTTCCAACATGTCATGGAAATGGAGTCATATTTATGTAGCCTTTCTGTGTCTGGCTATTTTGCTTATTGAATGCATTTGAAGTAATCCATGGATTAGGAGTCAGCTCCTTTTTACTGCTGCACAGTATTCCATTGCAGGATAGAATTTTCATCAATTCATCCTTTCAAGGACATTTGTGTTGCTTAATTTTACGGTGATTATGAATACAACCATTATAAACACTCATGTTTAGATTTTTGTGGGAACTTATGTTTTCATTTCTCCTGGGCAAATAGTTAGGAATAAGATTTTTGGGATACTGAAAAACTGTTTTTTTGATGTTGCTGAACTCACTTAGCACTCCCTCCAGCAATGCTTAGGAGTTCCCTATCTTACTATTTTTAGCACTTTTTAGTCATTGTAGTATGAGCATATTTGTATTTCATGGTAGTTTAAATTCAAATTTCCTTAGTGACAAATGATGTTGAGCATCTTTTTCTAAGCTATGTGCCCAGAGAGCTTTTTTGGTGAAGTATCTGTTTAGATTTTTATTGGGTTGTTTGTTTTCTTATGGAATTTAAGGGTTTTTTTTAATTCTGAATAAATTCTCTAGCTGATATATGTTTTGCAAATATTGCCCCCTCCCTACCAGTGCCTTACCTTTTCATTTTCTTAACAATGTCATTCTAAAGGTAGAAGTGCTTAATATTGAAGTCCAATTTATCAATGTTTCATGTGCTATGTTTTTGGTGTCATGTTTAAAAAATTTTGTCTAACATTAAGTCACAATGTTTTCTTTTAGAAGTTCTGCAATTCTATATTTATATCTGTAATCTATTTTGAGTTTGTTTTTGTCCATGGTGTGAAGTACAGATTTAGTTTGTATCCATTTCTACACAGTCATTTTATTGTTGATGATGTTTTCCTGCAAAGATAATATTGAGATAATATCATTTTACAAATGGTAGAGTCTTCAACTGAAAGAAGTCCAAGGAATAAAAGATTAACAAAACCTGGCTCCATTTCTTTGTTGTTTCTTTGTTTTGTTTAGTTTTGTGTTTTGCAATATTGGGATGGAACTCAGGGCCCCACACATGCTAGGCAAGTGCTCTACCACTGAGCTACACCCCCAGCTCTGGCTTAGTTTTTTTGAGAAAGACTTAGACGTTAAGGTGCACTGCATGCTCACTAAGTACCAGCAGTTGGGTCTGAGCTGTTAAAATAGGTTCAAACTGTGGTGTCCTGATTGAAGGAGGTGCTAGTCCTACTGTTTTCCATACTGATTGGACTGTGCTTGAATTTCTATTAAATTTTTGTTTTTCTTTTTAAAAAAATTTTTTTGCTTTTGTTTTTGTTTTGAGATTATGTAGCTCAGGCTGGTCTCATTGTCTCAGCCTCCTCAGTGCTGGGATTATTAAGATAGGGTCTCTCCAAGTAGTTCAGGTTGGCCTAAAACTCATGATCTTCCTGCCTCCACTTCCCTAGTTCTGGGATTTTTGATGTGTGCCACCACACCCAGCTTTTTGTGTGATATTTTAAAAGAAGGATACTGACAAAACAAAGAAGAACTAGAATGATCTTGCTGGGTTTGACCTGCAGGAGAATAAGACCCTGACTTCATGTCTGATGAGCAATAAAGAAGCTTCATTCTTTATAACTGGAGAACATCATTTCAAGTGAAGTTAGCCAGGTTCAGGAAGACAAAGGTTGCATGTTTTTTTTCATATGTGGAAGATAGGTTCAATGAAAATATAGGCATTATCATATGTGTGTACAAATATATACAGAATATGTTTCCAAAATTAGGACAGTTAGAGGAGACTAAAGGAAAAGGAAAAGAAGAAAAGAATGCCAGAGAATAATGAAATACATCATATCTGTGTAGGAACAAGACACAACGAAACACTGAAAACTCTTGAACATTACAGAGTAGGGAGAAAATGGGAAGGGAGAGCAGTGGAAGGGGGTTAGACTGATTTAAGCACAGTATTTACAGGTAAAATATTAAGGAAAAATCCCCACTGAACAGACACTTAAACACTGAAGGACAGGATTGTAAAATAGGTCATGTTAAGGGAAAGGGCACTATCAGGATGAGGGAAGTAAATGAAGAGGGTAAAGGAGGATGAATATGGCTGATTACTTTCTATACATGTATAAATATGGAACATTGAACCTTATTGAAGTTATTTTAAGAAAAGGAATGGAGTAGGAGGGAAAATAATGGACGGGTGAACCAAACCATGGTACAATATATGTATACATGGAAATGTCACAATGAAACCCTCTGCATAACTATTATATACTAATAAAAATGTTAAAAAATAATATAAAAAAGAAGCTTCATTCTTTGGAAAGGCAGTTGCATACTAAAAATCCACATTTTGGTGCCAGCCAAACTAGTTTAAAATTCCAATCCTTTTCACCATAGTTGGGGGACAAATGAATAGCTTAACCTCTCAGATTTTTTTTTTTTGCTTTTACATCAGCAAAAGGTAGATAGGAAAACTCCTTATCCTCTAAGTTTTTTATTATGAACAATTTAAAGAAGATAATTCAAGCCAGGTGTGGTGGTACACACCTATAGCCCCAGCTACTTGGAAAGATGAGTCAGGAGTGGTGCTTGAGCTCATGATGAGTTTGACACTAGTCTGGGCAACAGAGTGAAACTTCATCTTAAAACAAAGATATTCTATGTCAAATGCTTAGCTCAATTGCCTGGTGTTTTGTATATACTTCAAAAATGCTGGATATTTTTCTTCTTATTCATTGTTTATCCACTTATGTTTTGTTCATTGACTTTCTACCATGTATCTGGCCTTGGAGGTTTCAGGACCAAGTCCTGAAGTAGCCAGCCAACTGAGAGGGATCTGGGGAGGATGTAGGAGGTGGTCCACACTGAACAATCAGTCAGTTTCCCAAGGTGTGGCAGTGAAGAGCATGGATTTGAAAGCTAGACAAAATGACGTTGAACCTGGTTGAACTTCAGTTGCCTCCCTATGAATTTGTATAGCTCCTAGCGAGCACCCAATTCTGGTCATTTTCTAAATTATCCACAGAACTCGAGCAATCCAGTTATTCTGGAGCAGAGGTTGAAGCCAGAGTCTTGAAGGATGAGACTTGAGAAGGACTGCTGATAAGTGGGCTGGGATTAGACCCAAAAGAATGTGGATGTTATCTTGAAGGCAATGATTAACAGGTAAAGATCTTCAGCAAGGAGCACAGGATTTTAGAAAAAGCACTTGGGCACCAGACAGGCCAGTAAATTTTACGTGAGCTTATTGGAGGCAGCAGAACAGCAAAGAGACATGTAAAAATCAGGCAAGAAATGAAGCTTGTGGGAACTGAGATAATAGCTGAGTGGTTAACAGTAGAGGACAGGAGCAAGGAACAATCAGGTGGTAGCACTTGCTTGGTTGACTGTGAGAAGCCAGAGATGTGGAGGGCAGATGACTTCCAGGTGTCTGACTTGAGAGAGATGGGAGAAGACAGGGTGGAGTGGGTTTGAAGGGAAAGAAAATGAGTCCACATTCATCTTGGGGTGCTGCAGGCTATCCAAGTGAAGAGGTGCTGAAGGCATTAATAGTTAGGTCATGAGGTATCATAACATAGCAGGTGTCAACAGAACCTTGGTTATGGATGAGGACTCAGAGACAACTAGTTAAGAGACAGCATGGATTTGTTAGTTACCCTCTCTGAGTGACCAACCTTGGGCACATGACACACACACACACCCACATCTGCGTGAACAATGCCTGTTGCTGAGTGTGAACTCAGTGACTTTTAGCACCACCATCATTACCAGAACAAGATCAAAGAGTTGAGAGAGGAGCAGATGATGGAGGAAGGGCTGAGGAAGAGTAGCCATGACAGTGACTAAATCTTTCAGAAAGGAAGAAAGAAGAGAATTTCAAGAGCATGATGTAGAAATGAAGAGAGGAGACTTTTAAAAGAAAGACAGACTGCCAATTTCAGAAGATCTTGAGAGAACTGAGAAGGGTTTACAGGATTACACATTTGAAGGATCACTGGCATCTCTGGTAGAGGTGGGAGGCTAGTGGCAAAGGCTGGAAGGGATTGAGGTCTAAGGAAATAAAGTCAGATTCTCAGCTTAGAAAAGAAAGAGAAGATACCCGAATTGAGAAATATTTAAAGCCATTGTATAGAGTAGCACATGTTGTCTCACATAATACACTACATCCAGGTAGGTTTGGTCATTATCACTTTGCAACTGAGCAAACTGAGGCCCAGAGAGTTTGAAAGACTTGTTCAACGTCACATAGCTGATAAGAATGGAATCAGATATTAGATTAATTTGGGCTTAAACTCTAAATCCAATAGGGGGAAGAAGGAAGATGTGTTTAAAACCAGGAAGAATGTTTTAGCAACCCTAGACACCCGAAAATGGACTAAGCCATATCCCAGTGTAAGGAGGGTGCCTGTCAGGGGCCTGTTTGACCATAACCTGGTCGAATACACCCTTCAGGAGGTACAATCATTCTGTACTGTGTAAATATGTTTATGTGTTTGCATTCCTCACTGAAGCACAAGTTTTTTAAATATTTACTTATTTTTGAATCTTGATTTATTATAACTTAGCCTAGGATAAGGCTGTCTACCTGAGGGGATTCTCATACTGAGGTTAGATCAAATATTAGTACTCTAAGACACTTCTCTGGCCCAGGTGTCCAGGACTCTGAATTCTTGGAGTTGCAATTATGAAGTCTCAGTGGGAATCAGCTCTGAGAACTGGAGACTGAAAAGGGAAACTAGGCAGGCACTAGCAAGCCAGACTAGAGGGAGAGAAGTGTGGCTGGGAGTCTAGCTCAGGAATAAGAGAATCAGAGTGAGAAACATGTGGTGGGGGAAGTAGAGACCCAAGACACAAAGGGCTGACCATTTCAAAGTAGGTCCCAGAAGGGAACAAAGACAAGGTACAGCAGGGTTAGCAGGGTTGACACTGAGGCAATCAAGTCCCAGCTTTGCTCTGTGGGATAAGCTGGCTGTAACCTGGACTCCAAGTGGAGGGGCCATGTTAGTAATTGCCCCCATGATCTCAAGTGAGTCCAAGTGTTGGTCGCCAGGAGATACTGGGAAATAAGTGGAAAAGGGAGACTGGGAAGCCTGAATCCTTATTTAATGGCTAGATAAAGCAAGACAAAAGTGCCTTTGAGAATCATTGCATAAATGCTCTGGAAACAAAGGGTCACAAGTAAGGACACATAGTCTACTTTATGTAACTCAGTACTCAAAATAACCCCCCAATATTTGTGTGATGATCCTGACTTCATACAGAATGATACAGAAGCCCAGAGAGATTGGCCATCAAGCCTAGGATTACACAGCTAGGAAATGGGGAAACATGAAAGGAAGGCCTAGGAAAAGAGAGTGGGACTTCTGAGGTCACACAACTTCTTCAAATGGTTTGTTGTTCTTCAGAAATATCAATACCAAAGAATACCTTGATTAGAATCAGGGCAACCTTTGTAGGGCCGGAGAAGTCATCTAGAGGAGGAGGAAGAGTTTGTATATTGGATTGTGTTCCTTCATTCCAGATGCCAGTTGGACAATCCTACTTACTCTCAGAAGTTGCAGCAATGTTGGGTATCTTTGAGGGGACAGGTCTCAAGACGGCAGGTTGCTGGTGATGGTGATTTGTGGCACCTATGAGTGTACGCAGTTGCTGTATCATTCTTTGCAAAGGGTGCCATGGGGAAATGGTTCTGTGACAATTCTGGAAAACGTTATATAGCAGGCTCCTCACAAGAGCTGGATTCCAAGTCCCCAGGAAGCAGGTGCCTGTCTGGATGGACTACCAAGCATCAGATTTAGAGAATGGCCTCAAGTACCTGGAGAAGGCTTTATTTTTCACCACCCCACACTCCTTTGTTCCTGGTACAGGTAATTAGGCTCAGTGGTTAATTAGCAGGCTCCAACATTAAGGAGAACAATTGCTGGTAGCTTCCTGGTCCTGGTCTCTCCTTTTCTGGGGAATAGGTAATGGGGATGGAGTCTGGGATTCTCAGCCCTTCATCCCAGCTATACACCTTCCACTGTACGTTGTATGGAATTCTGTCTCTGGGTAAATTCACCTGCTGGCTAAGACCAGGATCGCTTTTCAGAATTGGGATAGAGAGTAAAGTCACACAGGTGGTATCTGTGACCACCAGGACCTAATTGTGAAAAGGCTGATTTTTTTCTTCTTTTTCTGAAAGAACAACCTTTTTGTGAAAGAGTGGAGAAGGCAAGGAGACTCCAGGGTCTGCAGTTGCCCCATGATAACATTTTATCTCAGGGCGTCCTCACAACTTGGTATGGTGGCACCCTGACTTGCCCAGGCTCAGAAACATCACACATGTTGTCAGGTTTCCAAGCTTTGTTCTGTACTTACACAAACCACCAATCTGTAAAAAGGCCCATTGTGATCTTTACAGACTGGGGAATGGCTCTGTACCTAAACTGGTCTCTGAAGGTCACCCTGGTCCATTTATTTGTGGAAACTTGATCACAGTGAAGGCTTTTAGACTACTTTATTTTTTTTTAACTTTGAGGTACAGAGAGTCCAAGAAATTTGAATGAACTCCAAGGGACAGCTAAGACCCTATAATTTTTAGCAGGAGCTTAACTCACTTTGGCTGATTGACATCCACAAACATGCAGGGAGGATGCAAGGTCCTCTAGACAAAACCACACAGGAGCGAATCTGCCTGCTGCCCTCTTACTTCCCACCCTCCCCACCACCCCAAATCTTTGGTGGTTGTCTGGAACTTGGTGTCCTTAATGCACATTGAATGACTAGAGGCAGATGCTCATAAAATCCATAAACTATTGAGGTTAAGATGGACTGTGGGGTTACACAGACTGGGTTGGTATCCCCTTTCTATCATATCAGAACATGTGATCTTTTTGTGCCTCCATTTTCTCATTTGTAAATAGGGATAATAGCAACTCCACACTATGCTGCCCATGGATGTGGTCCTCTCCATTCTATCTCCACTGGCCTCATCCTTACAAGATCACTTACCCACTGTTCAACTTTGCTTTGCAGGAGCCCTGCCTTCTCATGCCCACTCACACTCACCCAGATAATTCTCCCAACTCTTCCTTTCACAGGAATCTTCCCATGACCCTAGAAATTGGATTCTGTAGGTTTTCTTTGGTTCAATTTTCTCCAGAGTTAAGTTTATGTTTTCCAGCTTTGAGTGGGAGCAAGTCTTTTTATTATTTCATCTCCATCTCTTCCAGCTTCAACTTTCAAAGCATCATGACACCTTCCAAAGGGTTCCATGAAATTTTCACTCTGCTTACAACATCACTTCCCTTGGCACAGACTCTATCTCTATACATATACATTTTATTTCTTTGCTGTGGTAGAAATGGAATCCAGGACCCTAGGTAAGCACTCTACCACTGAATTATACCCATATACTTAATTTTTTACACATGTAATTAACTCATTTTCCAAAATACTGTTCACTACTTAATTAAAGAGTGACAGAACATCCAGTCTTATAATACAGTATTGGAGAAAATTTGCAGTATGTATCAAAAAAATTTAAAAATATTCCTACCTCTGTCTCTATAAATTTACCACTTAGAATTCAAGCTTGGGAAATAATCAAATAGATGAAACATGCTTTAGATCAGAACACGTCCATCCCTACATTATTCATAGCAAAGAGTGTTCCCCCAAACAGCATAGTGGTTGTGTTAATTGTGCAATGTTCACTGGAAAGACTATATTAAAGTAATGACTATAAAAATGACGCAGAAATTTTGTACCTGCTATACACTTAAGTGTTACAAATGAACGGGAGGGAAATTATTAAATGTTTTATTATGGTGACTGTTAAACATGCATCAAAAAATAAAAGAAAAACACTACAAACATCACTGCGATTGCTTTAGGGTGCTGAAATTACAAGAAGATGTATTACCTTTAATTAAAAAATTATAAGTTATGTGCAGGATCCCAGTATTCGGGGGCAGAGAAAAGAGAACCATGAGTTCAAGGCCAGCCTGAGCTACATAGTAAGATCTTGTCTCAAAAACACATTATTCACATGTTTTTATATTGAAAAAGAAATATTTTAATTGAATATCAGTCTGACATTTTGAAACAAATAAATGAAGGATTTTATTCTCTGAATCCTCAGTGTGGCAGTGCTGAAGAGCCTATATTGAGTGACCAACTTCCAGGCGATGTAGACAGCACAGCTGGACTTGCTGCCCCTGCACCCACCTCATAACACCTGGTGTCTCATGGGAGAAAGCCTAGAATGGGGTAGGTGGCCAGTGGTGAGTTACGATTTCAGGAAATAGAGTCAGAATGCTGGTGCCTGCTTCCCTGTGCTTAAATTTCCTTATCTACAAGATGTACACATTAGGGCCTGGGGAGGTAGCTAGAGGTAGAGCACTTGCCTAGGATGTATGAGGACCTTGGCTTGATCTCCAGCAATGGAGAAAAGAATGAAAAGAAAACATATATAATAATAATACCTATGTCAGAGCTTTTGTGGGACGCTAATGAGAAAACACACAGAATAGCACTTGGCCAGCACTATTCATTAACAACTATTCATTATTATCATTACATATGCACAGATTTTATGCCTGTGACTTCCTTGAAGGCCAGAAGGTGTTTTATTTATGTTTACCACCTTATCTCCCTATTCACAGAAGGACTTAAAAAAAATACTGTTACTAAATTATTGACTTAAGTTTCCTGGACAGAATCTAAAGTTTTCCAAAAATAAAAGGAATATCTAAGACTTCTCTCTAGGATAGCGCTAACCGAGGAGCCAGAAGAAGAATGACAGGTTTGCAGCCTTGATAGACAAAGAGTGTAGCACACAGTTGCCCTTGAATTACAGCTCCTCAGTCTTGCCCAGCTCTGGTTGGGAAACCAGAAGCTTTAGACCTGATCATCAGTGTGACCCTGACTCTTGCTGCCCTAAGAACAAAGGGTAATTATTGGTGTTTTGTAACAGTTTTAGTGGTTTGTCAAAGGTGAGGTGCCTGGACATTTGCTCAATTTCTAAAGTAAATGCTCTGCTCATGCCTCAATTTTCTTATCTGCATCAGTCTGTGTTCTCTAGCTCTTCCTGACTTATTTCTGGAGGACCATTTTGATTTGGGACCATTTTGGAATATCTTATTCCCTCCTCCAAATCCCCACAAGCAATGGCTCTAGCATAAACGTCATGCTCTGAAAAAACAGACTCTGTGAACCTGACTTCAAAGCTTGGCAATGCCAGCTCCTTGAAAAAGTGGTGGAGGCAACAATGGACATTAACCAGGACTGGGTGGGGGCTGCCTGGCTCGCACTCCTTAACCTGGCAACTATTGTACTCAAAGTCATTTCTGTGGCCTCAATGGAACAATGTATTTGGCACCCTTGCAAGGTCTGCTTTCCTAGCAAATTGTTCTTTCCAGCATAGCCAAGCTGGTCCTTGGAATAAAAGCCTCCAATGGCACTCAATACAAATAATAAAAATCTTTCCTTTTTCTTTTTTTAAATTTAAGAAATAAATGTATTCTAACCACATCAAAAGAAAAATTCACACAGAAAAAAGCTAAAATCTTCCTGTAATCCTATTCCAATCCCCACGATCTTTCAGATACTTCTACTCCTCTTTCTGACTCCCTTTTTATTTAACTCAGTTGTGATCAGCACACAAAAATTTGCCTATGTTGCTTGTTTTACTTAGCATTGAAATAGACTTGAAGTTTCTCTGTCATCTTTTCACCTGCTATTTTAATGGGTGCAGAGCATTTCCTCAAGGTCAAGTTTGGATCTAGAAATCTGAACATTTTTCTCTTTTTTTGAGAATGATAAAACTATCATAAATAACACTAGGAAGAACATCCTTGGACTAGAACTTATTTTAATGGATCAGAATTTTTGACTTGCTCATTTGTTTTGCATTTTGATAAGATGCTTTTATTTTTACCCCAAACAAAGACTCTAAATTCATTGCCTCTAGACATGTGTGAGAGACTGCAGACCCCACTTAGGGTAATATTTTTCCACCTGGCATTTTATTAGAAAAAAATTTCAAAAGTACAGGACACCTGAAAGGATTTTGTAATACACACCCATATAACCATTCAGGGTGACACTGGAGCACAAACATGTATTTTTAAAATGCTGGGCAGAAATTCATGAGTAGAGAAACGTGTCAGCTTTTAGCTTATAGTCTTGGGAGATAATCATAGCAATTTATTATCTGCAATAATAATCTTTATATCTTATATACTTCAACATTTTTCAAAATATCTTCAGGTCCATTTTCGTGCTTGATCCTCATCTTCAAGTTATAACCACGTCAGATATTACTAAATATTATTTGTTGGTGTTTTAACACATAATCAGAGCAGGAAGGGGGCCTGTGTAAGATCACACTAAGAGAGATGGTGCTGTCAGTAACAGTGCTCAGATCTTGGCCAAGCCATTCTTCTGTAGAAATGTTTCCCCTCTCCTTTCCTCTTAACATATTCCATTGTCGGGTTGTGGAACACAACCTGAACACACTTCCCTGCATCTCAATTTTTTACATGTTTTTTATTGCCCTTTCAGCTCCCTGATTCTGTGTTTGTGACATTGCATCTTTTTAGACTGTGAGAACAAATGCATGCCAAAGTGAGAATTAAAGACCAGCTACAGGGCAAGGTACAGCTCAGTGGTACAGTGCATACTTCATGTGTGTGAGGCCCTGTGTTTGTTCCCTAGCATACACACAAAAAAATGACTATTTACAAAAGTGTGTGCAAAGCTTCAGCCACATCCAAACACTTTATTAAAGGCACAATTTCTCTTTGTCTAGAAAAAAGGGACAGATTTGGGCAATGATTAGAGCCCAAAGGTGTAAATAGATTCTGCAGTGTTTCCCTGGGGAGAAGACCAAAAAGAATCTGGATGGAGTTCAAACCACAGTTCTGGAGTTTAGGAGCCTGGAGGTTTAGCCTGGAAAGGTAATTCCCAACACAACTGATGTCATTTGGATCTTAAATGTCCCCTATATGTCCAAGGCTTCATCACCATCCCGTGGCACTACTGGGAGGTGGTGAAGCCTGATGGAAGAAAATTAGGCATTTAGGGCCAGACTTTGAAGGGAATAGTGAGACCCGGACCCTTCTTCACTATCTTTTTACTTCTTGGTTGTAATGTGATACACAGAGCTCCTCCACCACATGCTCCTGCCATGAGGTGCTGTGCCACCACAGGCCAATGAAACGTGGACTGAAACCCCTGAAACCTTGAGAAAAAACAAACTTTTCTTTCTGGGTGTTTGAATACCTCAGGTAATTTGTCACAGTAATGTAAAGCTGATTAATAGGATCGTCCTCCTATCTCATGCCTGCAGCCAGCAAAGGAAGAGACCTTGTCTAGAACCCAAATATGAATTTTCATCTCTAATGGTGGTTTCTCCCAAGCTTCTTTGATTTAAATTCTCCTCCTTGGGAATGCAGGCTTCTGTGTTCAAGAATGCAACTAGAGGTGGCACCTAGAGTCCTCTTCTGATACCAATTAGTGCCCCTGGATCTGAGACAGGAGGTGTCTTTACTGAATCTCAGAGGCTGCATTTCCCAACTATCTTCTTTCTTCCTTCATAAAAGCAAGTAAACTGCCTCCATTCTTGCTCTCATGACACACTGAATATTCTCAGAAAACAGGAGGGTCATTATTCCATTTTATCAATGGAGAAACTGAGCATTAAAAGTATTAAGTAAGGTAACCATGGAAACAAGTGCTGGTGGCTCACACCTATAATCCCAGCTACTTGGGAAGTTGAGATCAGGAGGATGGTGGTTGGTGGCCAGTCAGGGTAAACTGTTTTTTAGACCCCATCTCCAAAATGGACTTGAGGCAGAGCAAAATGGACTTGAGGTATGGCTCCAGCTATAGAGTGGCTGCTTTGCAAGTGAAAGTCCTGAGTTCAATCCCCAGTCCAATGGAAGGAAGGAAGGAAGGAAGAGAAGGAGGGAGGGAGAGAGGAAGGAAGGAAAGAAGGAAGGAAGGAAGGAAGGAAGGAGGGAGGGAGGGAGGGAGGAAGGAAGGAAGTAAAGGTGACTAGATGACCATGGTACTCATCTCAGGAGCCATGGAGTTCGGGCAGGGACTCACTCCTTTTGACTATGAAGCCCTTTCCTCTCTCACATGTCCATGACTTCCACTGCAAGCATACAAGGAGAGGCTGTGGTTAGACAGCGTGCCATCTGCTATCTGGTTTTGTTTTGCACTCTAGGGCCACTCTCATTTTGCCTGGTCATCACAATCCTTTGCTGGTGTGGAAACACATACCAAACCTTCAGGTCACAGCAAGAGGATCCTCCAAACATGGGAGCTCTCCAAGATCTCTGGGCTTCAGAGATGGTGTCTGTAACTGCAAGGTTTTTTCTACAGAAAATGCTTTTTGCATCTGCATGTTCCACAGTCATCAACCTTAGGGCCTTTTCTTTAATTTTTCCTTCTGCCTCCAGAAGAGCAGCTGTTCAACCTACAGAAAGCCATGGGAGAGACCTTTTTAATAAGACCATCTGCTTGCACTTGACCTTTGGAAAAATCAATGAATTTGATTTTTGGACAGTCAGTTCCTTAAGCCTGAAATACTCATTGGACACCATGGGCAAGCAACATACACCTCTCAGCCCTCACTGACTGCTCTGAAGTTGGCCAGATATTGTCACCACTTCTCTGGAATAGGTGGGGAAGTTCTGTAGTAAGGGGCATATGCAGGAGCTCCTATGAACAAGGAGGGCATGGCTGCAAATAGACCACATTTCAAGAAGAGCTTTTTTTTTTTTTGGTGCTAGAATTGAACCCAGGACCTCAACAGGCTAACTGTGTACTCTACCACTAAGTGGGCACTTTTACACCCCACCTCTTCCTGCCACCCCATTTGTAAAGACATATTCTTCTCAGAAACAAATACAAATGCTATAAAGAAATCCATTAAGCCAGTGGAAATTAAATGAAGACTCCTTCAGAATTTAGAACTTGGAACTTAACACATTGCTCCAAGATAATTGATGGGAAAGTTCCATACACAGGATTGGCTATAAAAACCACTGCCTATGTGGCTCCTTCTTATGGCTGGAGAGCTGGGATGTGCAGTCAGCTCTGATGGCCAATGAGAATAAACCTAGAATGCTAGAAGCTCAAGACAACTTTGTCCCAAGCATGTCTTGCAGGCCCACAAAAGTCTAGCATGTGGCTTGAGAGTTGGACACAATTTTAATTTTAATTTTTTTTGAGATGAGTTCTCATGTTGTTTCCCAGACTGGCTTAAAACTCCTGGGCTCACCCAATCCTCCTGCCTTGCCTTCTGCATGCTTCTGGGAGTATAGGTGCTTGCCCCTCCACCCAGTTCCAATTTTAGTCTTCATGGTGAAGAATCAGGCTCCCTGAGTGCTAGTCTAGCTCTCTAACCACTGTGCCTGGCTGTATTCCTTCTTCTGCCCAGTAGCTTCAACTTCATTTTCATCATGTCATTGTTTCTGTGGCCCAGACATCCAAGAGAGGCATCAAAGCTATTTTGATAAGAACTTTACTTCATCACTTAGGATTATAACCAATCACACAACAGCCCTCCTTTCCACAAGGAAAGGAAAGGGAATCAAACCAAATAATCCATGGCAAAAGGAAGGGAACTCACTTTTATTGCACTCCCCCTAAATCGAGGTATTCTGAGTAGATTATCTCAGACAAGTTAATCCAAGGCAACAACCCTGTGAGATTGTCAGTTAACAGACAAAGGCAGGGAGATTTAGGGAGGTTGAAAAAGTTATCTAAGACCTGAAGACCAGAGTGGAAAGGAGGCAGATGTGGGGCCAAAGTCCACAGTCTTTCCACTTACAAAGCACCCACCATAAAAGGCAGAATACCAATAAATCTTAGGCCAATGGAGGCTTATAGATGTATAGGGAAAGGGATGATTGGAGAGAGTTAGTATCTTGAGGTCAAGAAAGTTTTCATGGGAGGACTCAGGAAACCAATCACAACCTAAAAGCATGGAACAACAACTGAGGATCAGTCTTCCTCCTCCAAAATGTAGCTCTGTCCTTGTTGGATGAGAAATGATAGGCTGTCTGTGGGTACAAAAGGGGCATGGCTTCAGGTGGGTCTTCAGCTTCCACTTTTGATGATGGCTGGTGGCCTTCTCCGTACCCCGCCCCACAAGCCTAGCTATCAAAGTATGTAAGGCTGACTTTTCACCTACAGCCAGCATCAGGGAAGAGCCAGATGGCATCTAGGCTGATGCTGTGCCTCTGGATGACTAATCTCTTCAGGTACAAGAGTAAACATAGAGCTCGGGGATACCATATGCCTCGACTCATAGTGCTCACTGGAATCACCATCATTCCACATGGCATATGTTCTCCTGGGCCAAAGGAGGAAGTGGGTCAATGCAGCAGAGGAAACTTGTCTTAAAATTGAAAGCAGAGTGATTAAAAACATAACGAGGGCGTGTGTGTCTTATAATCATATCCTAAATGACTTGTTTTATTTTATTACCTTGCTTTACCACTGAGCCATCCCCCAAGCCCTAAATGACATTTATTTCTAAAACATGCTTTGTTTTACTAGACAGTGTTCAACTTCTTCATCTTTCCAGTGTTCTGCCCAGCAAGGGCCACTGTAGGCTCTCAGCTGTTGGGAATCAAATGAAGGGGCTGCTTTGCTCCTCCATTTTCTTTATTTAATGGTTTGGAATTTCAGCAAAAGTTCAAAATAAAGCAGCCTCTTATTTAGTTTAAAGTATCTTTTGTTGAAATTGGAAATTGACATCCCAATAAGGTGCCTATCTCTTTCACTCACTCCAAGGCTCCCCATTGGACAATTTATAGGTGGAGATAGAGTAGAGATTAAAGCCAGGGGTTGGGAACACTGGAATGCTTCTGAGGATGGGTGTTAAGTGTCTATTAGCATGATGATGGAGCACAAAACTTCTAGTACCCGTGTTCCTTAGTCAACCAGAGTAATGGAAATGTGGGTCAGTCAAGTTGCATCTATGTGTAGGACCATAGAAGTACTGAGCTGGAGGAGTTAACCTGTCTAATTCATTCCTTTCCCATGTGTAATGACCAAGGCACAGAGAGATGCAGTAACATCTAGAGTGTACTTGGGAGAGGCCAAATGGAGTTAGAGCTCTGAGCCTCTTACAGGTTCAGAGCTTTTCCAGAAATACAGAATCCAGTCCAGCCCTAGCCATGTCTGAGTCACATGTCTGAGCTGCATGCTAGGGGACCTGGAAGTGGACTTTCTGTCTTTCATGCTGCAAGCCTGAGGTCATTGTCTACACTTTGCAACCAGAGCTATAAGGAGGTTAAAAATGATTCAGAACTCTGATAATAGCAAAAGACATTGTAGACCAAATCTTGGCTCTATCAAGAGTTTTTTAATGTTCATGGCAGTTCCCACTCCCTGACTCAACTGACCCTGACACATTTGTGAGGTGGGTCTTATCACCTGCACAGATAAGAAAGTTGGAAAAACCAAATGACCCACTCAAGGGCATACTGCAAATGCACAGAGTGGAATGTGAGCTTAGCCCAGAGTGTAAGATATTTTCAAGGCTTTACTCACAGTCTTGAGAAGATAGTTGTTAGTCATACAGATTTTTATAGATATAGATGACAGAACTTAATGTGTTTGCTTAAAGTACTTTGAAAACGTCCTGTTCTAAGTCACTAGCTGATAGGTGGGGCTAAAAAGAGATGGCCCAAAGGAAATGCAAGAGTGTTCATGTCCAAGCAATATCTATTTCCAAGTTCCTCTCCTAATGATCCCTGCCATAAAGGACACAGGATGTTCTGGACTCTTCTTTACCCTTTGTGTTGTCTAGGCTCAAATCTTTGGATCTTTTCTTCTAAAGCAAATCACTTTCTAAACCAACTCAATTTTAAGAATGCTCTTAACACTGGCACAAGACAGAATTTATTCTTTATTCTTTAGAAAACTGGATTTAGTCATGCGAACACCCATCTGTTTAGTAGAATAGAATTGCTTTTAAGAAATGAAATCTTAGAAAAATAATCCTTTCAAAATCCCAGTGTTTCTTGTCCATCAGAGTGGAATTTTATTGAGGAGGAAGAATTGGCCCACAAGTTCAATCCAGTTCCACCCACATCGCTACTGCTGGGGAGAGGCAGATGGGTGCACACCAGTTACTATTACCCTAGGAGGTGTCTTCACTTTAAGGACTATTTGAAAAAAACATCATTTTGAAAAATCTATGCTAATATTAGCCAAATATGGCAGTGTCTCCAAATCAGACTCCAATTTGGCTTCTCATAGGATATCATATTTGAATTACCTTTGCGTTGTAGCATGTCTACATGCAGATCTGTCTCAATAGGCAGCTTCTGGCTGATGCTCTCAGTGGACCTATCACATGCACACTGTGATAGCCTGCTCCTGGAAGCATCTTCCTTTCTATCTGAGGGTTCTCCCAGGTTTTTTGTATGAAAAAAGTCAGAAGTGAAAGCCTCCCTGATATTCAGTCAGAAAATCCCCGGGCTCCCCAGCCCTGGTAGACAGTGCTGACACATGTCCTTTGCATCTCCTGGAGGGCCCCAGCAGAACAAAGCTCCAGCAACCATGATGATAACCTGTGTCATCCTGTGTTGCTGCCTTCCCTTCCTGTTCTGCTCCTCCCCTTCCTTACATTCTTTCACAGAGTCACCTTCCAAGTAAACTACTGACATATGAATCCTGTCTTAGTCCATTTTGGGCTGCTATAACAAAACATCACAGACTGGGTAATTTATAATGGAAAGAAATTTATTTGTCACAGTTTTGGAGGCTAGGAAGTTAAAGGTCGAGGTGCTACCATCTGGTAAGAACCTTCTTGCTGTGGTCTCACGTGGTGGAAGGGCAAAGAGAAGAGAGAAAGAGCCAGATGTGACCAAACTCATTCTTTTATAAGGAACTCATTCCCATAATAATGACCCAGTCCTTCAAGAATGAATTAATCCGTTCTCAAGGCTCCACTCCCATGACCCAGACACCTCCCATTAGGCCTCATCTCCCAACACTGCCACATCAAGGATCAGATTTCCAACACATGAACTTTGGGGGACACATTCAAATCCTAACACCTTTTCTTCAGAATGGATGTCTGAAGGAATTCCGACTAAGATATCTCAAACTCAGCACACCTAAAGCAGATTTCTCTCTCTACTATTTTTTCCTCACAGTTAATGATGATACCATTGTAAGCTCCCAAAGTAGAAACTAGGAGGATCTTTTTTTCTTTTTTTTGGTTGGATTGGGGTTTGAACTCAGGCCTTCATGCTTGCAAAGCAGGTGTTCTACTACTTGATCCACATCTCCAGTTCATTTTACTCTGGTTATTTTGGCATTGGGGGTCTCACAAATTATTTGTGCAGTTGGCATCAAACCTCAGTCTTCTCTTCCCAATCTCAGCTTCCCAAATAGCTAGGATAACAAGTGTGATCCACCAGTACCTGGTTTCTTTTTATTTTTAATTGACATAATATTTAATATTTGTACAGTATAGTAATTCAGATACACACAAGCAATGCATAATGATCAAATCAGGGTAATTAGCATTTCCATCTTTCAAACATTTACTATTTCTAAGTAAGTGTTAGGATTCTTTGGGCTCTTTTCTTCTATTTATTTTGAAATAGAAGTTACTGTAGACTATAGTCACCCTACAGTGCCATAAAAATCCTAAACTAATTTCTTCTACCTATGTTTTGGTACCAATTATTCAATCTCCCTTTCTTGCCCCCACCCTTTCCCTTCCCTTTCTAGTAAGCAGAAAAAAGTCACAAGTAGCAATCTGAGCTGTTCTTCTATAATTGATCTCTTTTGCTATGAAATCACTTTTTTATTTTTGTGATGGAGAGACTTGAACTCAGAACCTTACGCTTGCCAGGCAAGAACTCTACCATTTGAGCCACTCCAACAGCCCTTTTTTGTATCAGGTATTTTTCAGATAGGGTCTCAAGAACTATTTGCCCAAGCCTGGCTTTGAATCACGATCTTCCTGACCTCTGCCTCCTGAGTAGCTAGGACTATAGGTGGGAGGCTCTGGCACCAGGCACAATCTACTTTTTAACTTTCACAAATAAGTGAGGACATGCGGTGTTTAAATAAATAATATTTACTAAGTAATGTGATGTATACAAACAGTATAAATACAGTTAATATGAAAAATAAAAAATAAGTGAAATTAATTTTAATATTTCAGCTAACCTAATGTTTCCAAAAATTATGTCAGTATATAATCAATGTAAAAATATCAACGAGCTATTTTGCATTCTCCTTTTATATTAGGTAATCAAAATATTGTATGAGTTTTGCACTCAGGCGCATCTCAGTTTGGACTCACCACCTTTCAATGGCTCAGTAGCCACTGAAACACCAGTCTAAAGGTCCTGGGTGAAAGATTGGTTCTGTTTGCTTGTCTTTATAATAAATGAGTTCCTGGAAATACGTCCTAAATTCTAGTGCTTTAAGTGAGTTATGTTTCAGATCAGCCAATATAAATCCTATTCATGACTCATAAAACTACTGTTAACTCTCCATCACATCTAACCACTGTCACAAACTTTTTATTTATTCATTTATTTTCAAAACTGAGGATTGAACTCATTGCCTCACATTTGCTACCACTCTACCACTTAAGCCACCACCCCAGCCCTTTTGCTGGGGTCTCCCTAACTTTACCCCTGGCTTGCCTCAAACTCAAGATCTTCCTGTCTCTGTCTCCAGAGAAGCTGGGATTACAGATGTATATACTGTGTCCACCTCCATTGCTGTAAACTTGATGCTTACCAGATATACCACTAGAATCCTACCTACCCTATAATAGGCCTGAATCCCAAGTGCTGAGGCTATTTTATTCTTTTTGCCTCAGAAGCCATCCATCTGGCTTTAAAGTTGAGAAGCAATGTGAGACCCTGTCTCAAAAACGAAAAATAAATAAATAAAACACTACCTGATCAAGAAGATAAAAATTAGCAACAATTTGAAATATCTGATTAATAATTATCTATTGCTCTGTTGTCCATTATGATAATCAAGAACTACATATATCTCTTGAATACTTGAAACATGGCTAACTCAAGTGAATTTTAAATTTTAATTTAATTTTAACTAATTTAAATTAAAATTACAAAAAATAATACTTGATTTAGGTATTGGAATACTTTAAAGTATGTTTGGAATAACTTGGGGATGCTAATCCATTCTTCAACTGATAATTGAAATGAAATATGGACTCAGTGTATCCAGTGTCCCTAGATTCACACTGAGATACACTCTAAGAATAACATTCACCCAGATTTCTGTACTTAGAAAAAATGTAAATTGTTTCATTAATATTTTTATATTGAGTAAATGTTAGAATGATGCTATTTTGGATATATTGTGTTATGTAAATATTAAAATTAATTCTATCCATGTCTTATTTTATTTAATATGGCCACTAGAAATATAAAACTGAATATATGACTCATAATATATTTGTTTGTACAGCACTGATATACTAAATACACATAGAACTAATACCTACTCACAGAAAATGACCATTTTAAGTTTTCACAGAACAAAGAAAGCTTCAATAAATGCCAAATAATCAACCTACGTAATGTGCTTTCTAGTCATAATGAGATATGAAATCACTCACACCAACTACAAAGATTCAAATATCTGTATTGCCCACAAAAATAATAACTTATGCTAGCCACTGGGGTTAAGCGGAAAAAGCAAAAGATATAAAGTATTTAGGACTGAACATGAATGAAAGTGTCAAAAGTTGAATTTTCTGACCTAGGCTGAAATAGCCCTTAAGGTTTTGCATTAATAATGAACAAAGATTTTAAAAACCGAAGCCCAAAGGTCTAATTCATTAGTAAAAAGAAAAACTAGAACAAAACCAAAGCAAAACGAAGGAAGGATGAAAATTAGGCAAGAAGACAGAGAAATCAAAGAAGCAATTTAAAAATTTCATGACAATGTGAAATTCTATACACAAATACTTTTAGAAAATTGACAAAGGAGGTGAAATTCTATACACAAATACTTTTTTTTGGCAGTACTAGGGCTTGAACTCATGGCCTCACACTTGCTAGGTAGGCACTTTACCCCTTGAGCCACTCTGTCAGCCTCTTTTTTTTCCTTAAAGAAATTTTTTTTTGGTGTTGGGGATGGAACCCAGGGTCACGTGCACACTAGACAAATGCTGTAACACTAAGCTACATTCCCAATCCTCAGTTTTTTGAGACAGGGTCTCACTCTGTTGCTCAGACTGGCCTTGAACTCACAATCCTCCTGCCTCAGCATGTGGCATGCTGGGATTGCACATGCATGCCGGTATGGTGATTCATGCCTGGATACATTAATAGAGGTTAAGCCTAGATGAAATGGAAAAACAAGCACGGGGAAAGCAGTCTCCTGGATTAGAGGAATCCAAGGACAGTCATTGACACAGAATTAATGAAACACCCCCCTCCCCGTAATGTGATGTCTAAAGATGCATTCCAAACGCAAACTGCACAAAACCATGTGGGTAGCCGCCTATGTGAGCTAGGGTTTGGGAACCAGAATACACCTAGGGGAGTGGGTGATAGGACCCAGGGAAAATAGAAGCATAAGAGGAAACAAGAAGGGCCACTATGTGGGTGACATAGTGTGTTCTTGCTGAGTATTATTATTATTTCAGTTCTTTGACCTCAAGATGTGTTTTTCCTTTAACTGCGATAGAGAATCTGGTGGTAACTTCTTAGGCCATACTTTTCTCCTTTACTGAGTTCCCAAAATAACAGTAATACAAAGCTTAGCACTTGCCTTTGATTCTTCCCATTCTCAAAGACAGGCCTTTGGGTATGCTACTCTACCACTACCTACATCCCAGTCTCTGCTCTTTAATATCTAAATGGAAATCTCTTTAGAAAAGACAGAGTTTTCCTTTTCTGGGGAAACACTCTCAGTATCTAGCTGCTCATGAAAGGTTACCTGACAACTAAGTAGTGGTAAATAGAGACTGGAAGGTCCAGAGCTAGAGAGATGAATCATTTTCCTCCTTCTAAACGTGTGGAGTGGTGTGGTGTGGTGTGGTGTGGTGTGGTGTGTGTGTGTGTGTGTGTGTGTGTGTGTGTGTAAATGACCTAATTTAGGCAGAGGAGGCTGTCTAATTCTTGTTCAGTACTTGTTCAGTGAACTAGACATCACCTATTAAAGAAGATTAAGATTGGACTAGGGGCACCTGCCTAGCAAGCACAAAAACCTGAGTTCAAAATGCTAATACCTCCAAAAAACAAAAAGAAGAAGATAAAGACATCTGATAAGGCAGAACCACCTTCTTGATCTAGGCATCACCTTTTCCTAAGATACCCAGCAGACAACTGTACCTCCCACTTTGCCTGCGGGCACAACCCACAGGGGCCAGTCCAGCTCTGCATTCCCTTCAATATCCTCTCCCTGGACTGCAAACAGAGAGGAGCGGGTAGGAGTCCAGGCAGTAGGGGCCGGGCCTCCACAGCTCACTGGCCAGGTGCCTTTCGATTGGCTGGGGGCCGGCTGAGCTCTATTTTCTTCTGTACATAAAGATAAGAAGCCAAGGGTCCCCTTCCGAAAGCAAACACGTTTAATTTGAACCACCGCCTCCCCATGATTCACCAGATGGAATTTACGATGGCGTTTACCCTGTTCTGCAGAAGTAGCAAATGAATCAATCCTAATAGGAAATATAAACCCACTCCTATCATTTGTAAGCATCCAGGGAAGGATTCACTGAGAAGGCTGCTGCCCCTCTACATGATTTGCTCAAAAGAGTGAAGACTGGTCCTGATGGGGTGAGGAAAAGTCAATTCAGCCAGGAGCAGAACAAGTCCTTGCATGCGCCAACATCTGTGTGGCCCCTCTTAGCAATAGGAGTTCAGACAAAACTTCAAGAATGCTTTGCCAGGCAGCTGGGCGCATTCAAAGCCGAGAAACTGCCCTAATCTTTACAAAACCAACAAAGATAAGCACTAGCTTTAGCGGGACTGAAATTAGCCAACACACACCCTGCTACACAATGCCCTTGTGACCACTATGCTAGCTCTGACCGCCACATGGCACTGCTTAAGTATGCTGCAATGTTTAACAAACCATCCATCTTGTACCTGTTCCCACCAGACAGGGGCCTTTGTTTGAACCCTGGCTCCATCCAGCCAGTCGCTATCTGCTCACCAGCAAGTGACATCCCCTCATTCCATTGTGTCACCTTCCTAACTCTCCTGTTGAGGTTTGTCCTCTAGGAAGTGTCCGCATAGGACATTTTGAAAGGGGAATGGGTTTTGTGTCTGTCTGTCACTACTTTCTATAACATCATGTGTATAAATTCTAACTTGCTTATTTACTTTGTCCCTCATTTGTGTTCTTTCACAGAAATTTCCATATTCATTCAAATGTAACTATCGTTGACTTCATTCTTTCTTAAATTAAAACCTCCCTCAAAGTTGCTCTTCTTTCTTTCACATATATGAAGCATTTTCTGACTAAATCGTTAACTTGAACTTGTCAGGAGTTTATGGAGTATGTTACCAGAGTTTTTGGTAGAACAACATTTGAACTTAATATTTTCATAGATCTAAAATACTGCCATTTTCATATGGTTCAACATATATTTTTCTATAAAATTGATCACTTTATTTTAGATGTTTGAGAAAATAACTAAACCAATAGATGACTTTTCTTTTTACTTTGCAAAGTATTTTTTTTAATTAAAAATAAAATTCTCATTAAGGAATTCCTTTCTCGTTTTCTACTGCTCTCAATGACTCCCCCGTCATGCTAAAGAGTCAAATGTCTCCATCTTATTTTTTTTAGATGTCACAATGTGGATATAATTTTGACCATCTCAGATGTACCTTCCCAGTAATAATCACAGATATCAGCTTAGCCATCCAAGCTGGCCTTGAAACACATCCTTAAATCCCTAACCATCAGACAGAAGGCCTGAGGTTGACGCCACTGTCACCACCCTCTGTGAACTCTGGCCTTACTGGGACTCTCAGGACATGAGTTTCTTTATCTATCAAGGGGACTAGGTTTGACCAAAGGCAAACAACAGGTAGATATGTAGGAGACTCAATGACGTGTGTGTGGAGTGTAACATTGAAAGTGGGACTTTGCTTACGATTGTTCCAATGCCTGTGGCTACTTTCATGTCTTCACACTCACAACCCAATCTGATGACCTGTCTTTATTTGATTAATATCATGGGCATGTCCTGAACACAATTCTGCCTTGAAAGCTGACAGACTTACTGGAAGAAATGCAAGGATATACCCATATTCTCTTTCCAAAGGAAATTTGGAAAATAGACAACTTAAAAATAGCAACACAACAAACTTTGCCCTTAAATTTAAATTTTCTTTGAAGCCAGAAAGTAAAGCAAAGATATATGGGAGGAAGAACCTCTTCAGATTTTCACTCTCAGAATTTCTGGACAAAGGGCACCCACAGTGGCAGTGTTGCAGCAGGTTGGTAGTCCACCATGGTGGGGAGAGCTCTAGGAAAGAGGAATCCCTTTATGTTTCTAATATTGTCCTTTAATTTCAATTTTGGTATCGATTATATTTTTTTGAAAAGTAATGTAACATTGTTTATACTGTACTAATTGTGTGTGTTATTCATGAATATATGCGTCCATTTGATAACTGGATTGTCCCCACCTTTTAGCTTTTATGAATAATGCTGCTGTAAACGCATGTATGTGAATCTCTGTTTATAGTTCTTTGGGTTACACACATGGACAATGCTCACTTTTGGCAGTAGTGGGGGTTGAACTTATGGCCTCATGCTTACTATGTGCTGTACCACTTGAGCCACTCTGCCAGCCCTTTTTGCATTGGTTATTTGTGAGATAGGGTCTTGGTTTATGCTCCGTCTGGCTTGGACCGTGATCCTCCTATTTGTTCTTCACCATGTAGCTGGGATGACAGGTGTGTGCCACCAGACCCAGACATTGATTTGAAATGGCTGTCTCTTGAACTTTTTGCCTGGGCTGGCTTCAAACCATGATCTCTGCCTCCCAAAGAGCTAGGATTACAGGCTTGAGCTACTGCACCCAGCCATATTTTAAAACTTTTGAATAGTTTTGCCAAGCTATTCTCCCCAGAAGCTGTGCTATCTTTCTGTCCTACTAGCAATGTACAGGGTTCTAATTTCTTCACATCTTTGCCAATAATTACATTATTTTTTTAAAAAAACCATCCTAGTATCTATAAAAGTGAAATCTCCTTGTGGTTTCGATTTGTATTTTCCAGAAGTCAACACTATCTACATATCCTTTGGCAGGAACTTGAAGGACAGGGCACACAGCCTCTGGTGTTTGTCATGGGTCCCTCTGCAGGCCTCTGGCACCTTCTAGAAGCCACCTTATAGCTGTGAGTGCTGATGCCCCATGAGGGGGCTCCCTTTCCAAAGATCATCATTGCCATGGGGCAGGACAGGCCAGAACTGGTGGGCAGAGTGGCATGTGTCCTACACTGAAAAGAGTAGAGGGAGAGAAGAAGTTCAGAGAGGGAGTGAGGGCCTGGAGTCCAGAGAACAGAAATGATGGGCTGTAGGAAGTCAGAAGAAAGCACAGGCAGAATGGCCTGTGGCTGGCTAGAGTCGTGAAGTCTAAACAGGATCAGAGCACGGAAGTGTGTTCAGAGCACCCATGCAAAGGGTGCATCCTGAGGCCAAGTGCACAGAGCCAAGTGAGAGACAGATGGAAAACATGGGCTCAGAACAGGCTGTTGCTGGCAAGTGCACAAAGAAACAAATTGGAGAGTGATTCCTGCTCCGGAGCTTAGAGGCTTTTGTCCTGTTTTGAGTTCCAGTGGTGGTTCTCAGGTCTGGCCATGAGTTACACTCACCTGGCCAGGTGTTAAAAATCTCAGTGCCCAGGCCAATTAATTCAGATCCACGGTGAGAGCTGCCCAAGTTCAGTATTTTAATGCTTCCCAGGTGATCCTAATGGGCAGCCTAGGCTGGGGAAAGTAGGTTTAAAAAGTAGAATTATTAGATTGTTGTTTGTCAGAAGAGGAATTTGAGCACACTGCAGATGTTTGGGGGAAAGGAAGATTTTGATGAGAGAAAATGCATTCTATTGTCTTGTGGCTTTTTGACTGCCACAGACGATGCAGCCAGTCTGGGGCTCCATTGCCCAGGAAAGACAAGGGCTGGCAGCAAGGACTGGGTCATGCTGATGAGGACACGGAAAGTGATGTCTTCTGTGTGCATGCTCAGTGTGATGGCAGACCCAGTGAAGGCCGCACTCAATAAATGTTTGTAGGGTAAGAGAATGGAAGCAGGAAAGCATGAATTCATGAAAAGCAGCCAAAGACACGGTCCCTGCCCTCTAGGAACTTACAAAGGGGCAGCTGAATACGCATTACAATGACAATAATCGGATGGCAGTAATAGCTCCTGCATGGGTGGGTCTGTGTGTCTGTGCACGCAGTCCTGCAGCCAGGGAAACCAACGGAGGGCTTTTGAAAACTCTGTTTGGTAGCCATGGCCTTTCTTATCTTTATTAATGTCCTGCAAAGCACTGTCACACTGCCCCTTTCTTGATAAAGCAGGTAAACAGGAGAATTGCACAAGCGTACGGTTGCCAGTGATACCCAGCACTCACCTGGGTGGTCACACAGAGGTGAGCAGGGGTGGAGAGACCTCCTCTTAGATGGGAGTTATTCTGTTGATTGTTTCTTTGCTTGTTTGACCAAAGTTCCTCAAACTCTCTAGCCTACAGATAAATCAAGTAAGTTGATAAACCCAGAGCTCCTTGTCAATTTCTACTTCCGAAATGGTGCTGGAGAGAAAACCTCCACCAGACCTGGGAGAGCTAGGCTTATCTCTTTGTTCATCAGCTAACTATCTATCTGACCTTTGGAAGTTGCATAACTTCTCTGAATTGCAGAGCAGCAACAGTTTCCCTGTCTGTTTCTCTGGCCTAGTGATTGTATGAATTCAGCAAAATAGAATTATTGACTTAAAAGGTACAAGATAGGTAGTCATATCCAAAACGCTTGAGTTATAAATGTTTCAGATTTGGATTTTTTGGGGGAATTCTGGCATATTTGCATATGTGGAGTGAGATATCTTGGGGATGCAGCCTAAGTCTAAACATAAAATTCATTTATGTTCATAGGCACCAATACATACAGTCTACAGGTCATTTTATATATCTTCAGTGCATCTGCATTTTGACTGTGACTTCTTGCTTGAGGAATTTCCTGCTTATGGTATTCAAATAGTTGTAGATTTTGAGCATTTCAGATTAAGGGTGCTCAGCCTCTATTAACCCTTATGCTTTGACCTCTCATCACTTACAGGATTGAGAATCCTTGGCCCAGAGCCAGCCCACAGTTTTGGTGTACTAAATCAGCCAACGTCAACTCAATACTCCACCACTGCCTCTCATGCTGGGAATAGCACACAGGGCTAGAGAATAGTGGAATTAGTCTTCTACCAGGCCACCAAAGACCATTTACACACAAAATTTCAACAACCCTACTGTTGTGTTCATTTCACCCCTCCTTTCCCAGTCACTCCTCTCTCCTATGCCAAGAAAAAGGACCTTTCCTCTCACAGCCCATTCTACTGTTTTAAATTAAAAGGTATTTGGGTGACCTTAGGTGACTGGTAAGCTGGTGCTGAAACTGAGGCATGGACGTTGACCTCTGCCTGCCACCCTTGCATTCCAGAGTACTGTCCAATTATTTCCTCTTAGCCCGAAGGATGGCTATCCCCATGGTGGTTCCACATGGGAGGCTGATCCCAGCCAGCCTGTCCCCAGACCAGGTGAGGAACTGGTGTCTCATTTAGCCACTGCAGTTTTTTTTTTTTTTCTATTGTTTCCGATTCCACAGAACTGCCATGTGTTCCTTCAACTGAGAAGTGACTTTGAGATCACAGCTTGTTTCTGAGCTTGAGAGGAAAGAAGCAGAAGATTAAAATTGAAATCTTTCCAGACCTGGAGAGAGAAGCAACAACACTTTTCTTGGCTCTGCTGTTTCCTTGGTCTATGACTTACTCATTCCTCTCTTTGAGCCTCATATTTCTCATTTGTAAAATGTAGAAGTATACTACTACTGTGGTTCTCAAACTTTTTTGTTTGTTTTTGTTTTTAATTAACTGGTTCTATTTTCAAATTAATTCTTATGCACAGAGCTCAATCTATAAAATATGAGGAAATATTTTATTAGTTTAACAAGTAGCTAGTATTGTAGTTCTTAGTTTAAATTTATTGCATGTACGAATCACATTCAAAGAGAATAATGTAGCGATTTTATGGCTAACGTCTAAACGTAGTTTTATTGTATAAAAAGTAAAGTCGGAGCTGGGAGCCCATGGTTTGCACCTTAATTCTAGTTACTCGGGAGGTTGAGGTTGGGAGGATTGCTGTTGGAGGCCAGACTAGGTGAAAAGTTCAAGAGACCCTCCCGCCCCATCTCAACCAATGCATGGCAGTATGTACCTGTCATCCAAGTTGCCTCAAGAAGTGTAAAATAGGAGAATAGAGGTCCAGGCAGGCCTGGGCAAAAAATAAGACCTTATCTCTAAAACAACCAGAACAAAAAGATCTGAAGGCATGACTCAAGTGGTAGAGCTCCTGTCTAGCAAGTGTGAAGCCCTGAGTTCAAACTCTAGTACTGCCAAAAAAAAAAAAAAAAAGTAAAGTCAGGGGTCTTAGATTATGGTAGCACCTAATCACAGCAACTTCACTGTACAGTTTTAATTTTTTTGGTGGGACTGGGATTTGAAGCAGCATACAATTTTATTTATTTATTTATTTATTGGCAATACTGGGTTTGAACTCAGGGTTTCACACATGTTAGGCAGCTTGAACCACTTGAGCCACTCTACCAGCCCGCTGTTGTGCTGGGTATTTTTGAGATAGGATTTCCTAAACTATTTGCCAAGGTTGACTTTGAACCTCAATCCTCCTGATCTCTACCTCCTAAGTAGCTAGGATTACATGCTGAGTCAACAGTACTTGGCTCAATTTTAGAAAGATTTTATTCATTGCACAATCTAGATAAAATTTTGATTCACAGAACTGAGTTTTTTCAGGGGACACTGTTTAAGAATAATCTTTTTTGCAATCTGGGTATCTGCCACAGAGACCAAGAAAGGACAGCGCAATTGTCTTCTGAGGCTGGTTCCCAAATATCCACTGAGTGGGTTCCCTACAGAGCACCAAGTCAGTGGAGTGTGCATACTATTTGAAACTCCAGTTTCAAAATAAATTCTACAATATATAAAAATATTTTAAAAATCAAAAGACTCTGGGGTGTAATTCAGTGGTAGAGGCCTTGGGTTCCATCTCTAGCATTGCAAAAGAAAACCAAAATCTAAGCAAAAGTTTTCTGGCCACTAAAACACAGGTAGAAAAGTGAGATCAAAAGGAAGTCATGAAACCCTTGAGCTATCCTCACTAGATGGTCTAGACAGTAACCATCTGGATAGAAATAAGAAAATACTTTATTGGACATTGATACTTCATTTTCATATTAAGTGTGGGTGTTAAGACAATGCTGCTTTTTAAATTTTTTAAACTTTTCTTCTTCAGCTAAGTGGATCCATTTCTGATGAGATCCTCCAGATGTGACAAGTCAGTGCAGAAACATTTCCGACCTCCATCATCTCTCCCTGGATTGCTGCTTTCCCTCAAACTGTCAGGAAAAGGAAATGTTCCCTCAGCATAGTCAGGGATTCTCACCCAAGGATTCCCAGATCAGTGCCTGGCTCTAGAATGCGCAGCTCAAAACACTTCATTCTTGCTTGCAATGCTCACTTGGGTTGGTGGCACTTTTACCTTCAGATACCTGGAGAATGTGTTATTTTGAGACTGTGAGTAGAGTTGTATACAGAGAGAGAGAGAGAGAGTGAGTGAGAGAGAGAAAGACAGAGATACAGAGAGAGAGAGAAAGAGACAGACAGACAGACAGACAGAGATACAGAGACAGAGAACGTTTCTTCAATCTTTCTTGACTGGGCCACCTGTGTACTGAGGACAGATAAACTGGTAAACTCTGCTGCTGGTGTGGTTTAGTCCCCCCACCCCTCTGTTTCTTTTAGCCTAAAAATCTTGTGGTGCCAACAATTAAGATAGTTGTTTTTTGGGCAAAAGAGAACTGAAACGCCAGATGAATGTTTCAACAGCTGCTTGTGTGAAGAAGCAGCCATTTTCCCTATGCTGGAAGAGTGACCAGAATGGATTCCCCATCCTGAACTACAACACTAAAATGTCTTTCAGGGAAATTCAGAGTTTTTTCAAGGGTTATTTTTAACCATTTTTGTGTCCTACATGCATTCACAAACTGAGGCTCACTAGGATCAGAAAAGACAATGCCCAGAGAGTCCACAGAAGAATCATGAGCACAGACTACACCATGTGCTGCCTTGGAGGAGTAGGCACGACATTCTAATTAGAGTTGGGATTACGTCTTCTCACTGGAGATAAGGAGGGTTTTGTGCTTGTTTAATGGAGATGGTTTAGCTCTGAGTAGGTGGCAACATGAACTAGAACACAATTCTGTTGTGTGTCTGCATGTGCACGTGCAAACCATCACAGGCATGTGGGACCCAGGTAAGAAAAGGAGATTGAACACTTGGGGTGAAAACAGCCAATCAAAAGAGGCTCTGTAACTAACAAAACATTTCTAGGGTCTCTATTCCTATATTTCTGCTTATTGAAAACCAAAAAGCAGATAGTTTCAGATTTCAGATACTTGTTTGTTTAGTATTGCTTGTAATTTAAAATACTCCTCCTAGGGCAGTGCTGTCTACAGGACGTTCTGTGAAGATGGAAAGTTTTCACCTGTCCAGGATGGAAGCCACTAGTCATGTGTAGTCACTAAGCACTAGACTGCAGCCCATGTGATAGAGCAGGTTCAAGGTCCCAATCCCCAAATACTCTCTTGAGATATTTTAAAGCCATCCATATGTGAAAGCTCCTACCTTTCCACCCAAACTAAGTCCTCAGACAATCTTTAGCTCATACAAGAACTCTGAATCATGCCAACATTTTTGTTACTTTAGATCTAGAAACTTCCACCCCCACCCCCAGCCGTTTGAGTCCCCAGCACCTCTGCTTGGAAGGACCCTGAAGAGAGAGAAGCTCAATTCACCTTTGTGAGTGAACCACTGCTTCCCAAATTACAGAGAAGGGTCATAGAGTTTATTGTGTACAATTAAGCAGGACTGTTTCAGAGTCAAGCAGTCTCTAACACAAACCTGGCCATGTAAATTATGGGGACAGTGTCTGGAGAAAGCCTAGCCCAGTGCCCTGACGATTCCTTGGGATCTGTAAGCCCTTACCATCAACTCCTGCCATCTAAATTGCTCTTACCTCTCTCTGCTCTCCTCTAGGGCTAGACAAACCATACTTGTTCTGTGCCTCTGCTGGTGTCATCCCCTCAGCTGGAAATACTTTCATGCTTCCTTCCTTCCTCTTTGCTCAGAGCTTTGTTATGTCTCAGGCTTCATGAAGCCAGGACCTCTATGCTCTCAACATTGCTCAGGCTGCACTGTGATGGAGAAATATCCAGGTCTATCCTGGGAGCCACACAATGCTTCACTGGGGTGTCCCTGTCTCCCCAGCTGTCACACCAAGCAGATATAAGGCAAACATTGGTTGTTACATTCAATAAGAATTTCAAAGGCACTTTAGTCTCCTGAGTAGGGAGAGAGTTCCTCACTCCTCTGCCCCCACCCCACTCCACAGCTAAGGAAAAGAACGACTTCTTTGTTCTTCTGGAGCAAACTTTAAAAAAAAAATCTTGCTCAGCCTGCCCCCTATAAAAGGCTTATCTTCACTGCTAGTAGGAGACATTTTAATTCCTTCCTGTTTGCTGATCACTGCTCCTCAAGGCCCCTCAGCCCTTGCCCTTCCCAGTGTACCAGGTAACGTCATCGTCACCAGGAGTGTTGGAGCCCATCTGTTACCTGACACACAATTTTTATAACCACAACAGGTTTGCACGCTGGCCCCCAGACCTGGGTGTAGCTTCTAGCAGCAGTTCAAGAGAGTAGCCCCACCTCTCTTCTCCCCAACCCTTCTCCTTCTCCCAGGAAAGGTGTCTTGTTGATTATTCATGTTTCCATCTCTTCTGTTTTCCTCTCCCATTGACCATCTCTTTTCCCAATCTCTCATCACTTGTAATGAATTTATGATAATTACTATTTTTGAATTTTGCAAATCTCAAGACATATATGAAGACTCCTGATGGATGGCAGAAGTCATGACCCTCAGCTGGGATTTACCAAGTTTGACTTTAGCCATCAGTTTGGCTTTGTTGTGGTTAATCTTCCCAAAGGTTTTAGAAAATAACATGCTAAGGAATATCTCTACTGGCCTTGTGAAAGCACTCCTGCATTAAAAAAAAAATAGTGATAAGCAACTCAAAGTGAAGATTTCTGGTATAAAAATAAGCAGCAGAGTAAAATCACCTTGTGCCCATGGCCTTCCGTAATGTTGCTCACTTCTTCCCTGTTTCTGGTCTGGGAAACCTGAGGTAAGGGCACCTCAAGGATGCTGCACTGGATAGGAAGCAGGGTGAGAGTGAATGCTATGCGGCAGCAGCTAGAGGAGGGAAGATTTGGAATGGGGTCATTTGGAAGGAAGATCAGAGAAGTGTCACCATCAGTGGATCTGACAAGAAAACTACCACGTGCTGGGGAAGGGAGACCACAACAGAATTCATGGAAAGATCTATGAAAAGCTGCTTCTGGTCAGGCATGGTGACTCTGTCCTGTAAATCCTAGCTAGTCAGGATGCTAAGATTGGGAGGATCATAATTCAAGGCCAACTAGGACAAAAATCCGTGAGACTCCATCCCAATCAGTGGCTGGGTACAGTAGTAGGCCCCTGTCATTCCTCAGCTATGCCAGGAAACACAAATAGGAGGATCAAGGTGCATGCTGGTCCAGGCACAATGTGAGACCCTATCTCAAAAAACAATCAACACAAAAAGAGCTCGTGGCATGGCTCAAGTGGTACAGCACCTGCCTCCCATGCATTGAGGCTCTGAGTTCAACACCTGGTACACCAAAAATTTTTTAAAAGGAAATGAAAATAAAAGCTGCTTCTTCTGTGCAGTTGATAGCTGTGTTGAGACTCCAGAGGATGAATTGGACACAGAGCAGAGGAGGAGGAGAAACAGAACCTAAAGGACAATTCTGTACCTGTCCTTCCTTGTGGCCTGCACTCTTAACAACCTTTACAGAGCAATGGTCCCTGCTTTGCTTCTGCAGCCCAAAGCTTGGGCTGCCAACTGGAACCCAGAATCATCCAGGGGAGAGAATTCTGGGGAACATCATTCTTAGGTAAACCAAGCTGACACAGCACAAGCCACCACAGACATTGTCAAACCAGAATTGCTTCCTGAAGCAGCAGAGTTGGAGTGGGGAACAGGGCCATGATGGAGAGGAGCCACGGAAAAGCAGGGCACAGTGTACCAGCTGAATGTGTGGAAAGGAAGGAAGGGTGGGGGCAGGAGAAGAACTGGATCTGAGATGACAGCACAAAGCCGCGCATAAGCATGAGCCTCAGGTTACCCTTGATGGTGAAGATGACAGCTTGGAGTCAAGTGCCTGGAGCTGACTATAGGTGGTTTTTGTTAGTGAGAATAAAGTCAGAGCTCTCCTGGGGCTGTGACTACAGGAAATGTGTTCCCTTGGAACACATCAGAGCCCTAATACTCCATTCCTCTGCTCTCCCATTTGTGTATCTGGTTTCCACACCTGAACCAGACATCTACTTCCCAACTTGTTGTAAAGATTGACCATGATGCATGGGTGGGCTTTATGGTGACTTATGACCATGCGTGTTATATTTGAGCTAAAGAGAAAAAGCCAATCACTTTACTTAGACACACTGGCAAAGCTAGATTCAAGCCCATGTGTTCTGATTCGGTGTCCAATGCTTCACTAGGTAAAGGGTACTGACTATTGTATCTGGAAGCAACAATATTACTACCCCACTTGTGCAGCATAAACTTGGAGTTGCTTTTCCTGTGTTGAAAATACTGTGGTCTTGTCTATATTTTTCCCAAAATGCCAGTTGCAAAATGGCAAATGATGGCATCCATGCAAGTGGAAGAAGGCTTGCCTATGATTGAGTTAGTCATCTTGAGTAAGCTGTCAAGTCCAAACTCATAGCCAGGAATGAGTGGGCCTGCACCCTAGATTCTTGGGCTGATGGACCCTAGGCAGGGAGTATCAAGATACAATGTCAGTGTGAAGGAGAGCAATGGAGAAAAGCAAAGATTGGAAGGAAGGAATGGAGGAGTAGCCTTCACGAACATGCAGGGGACCCCAAGTCTCTGTAGATGTGTGGATATGGAGTTCTGTAAACAGATATGAAGCATTGTACCCTATGAAGCTCATATTGCTCTGGTCTTTCCTCATACCACCCAGTGTTAGAGGAGGACAAAAAGTCCATATGGGAAAGGCAGTTGCTGGTGCCCAGAGGGTGAGATGCCCATCAGATCACCCAATCACAGTCACAAGGACATCAAGGAGGAAATGGAGAAGGTTTGATAGAGCAGGAGGTCAGCAGCTGTTTTGTGAATAATGTAACAAACTGAGCAAATCATGAAGTGAATGGCTCAGGTTCTCTCACCATCATCTCGGTGTACCTTCTTAGCTTCTTGCCATTCCTCCTTTTCTGGAACACTCACTGTTTGTGTCCTTTGGCTCTACTGACCTGTCTGCTTCCAGAGGAAACACATTCATACCAAGACTTTGGAGACAGGCAGAGTTTCCATGGATAGAAAAGACTGGATGGGGATTGGACAAAGATGTTAAAATGAGTTAGTCCAGGCTACAGGGGATGGCTTGAATTTCCTAGAGTTTCTCTCCATTTCCTTTAATGGCAAGGTTGACCCTTTCAGGCACTAGGATCACTGAGTAGAGGTCAGTGATCACCACTGCATTGAGGGAGGCTGCAAAACTTTGTCACTACCAAAAGTCATCTTCAGCTTTCCTTTCTCTAGTATTCTCCTGGGGAAACTGCTGGAAAGGGAAGAAGTTGGGGAGAGAGTGTGGTGGGAGGCAAGCATATCTGAGGGCAGCTCCAGATTAAAGCTGTTATTTGCAGAGGAAGTGTGTTCTTAGAAGCAAGGGGTGTAGCTGACAGCTGTTTGGGGGTCCTTGATAGAGACAAAGAGGAAAAAGAAAGCTTTGCCTATGAGAACAGCATTGGCAAAACATCTGCTGAGCACACTGAGAACTCTGAGTCCCTATAGAGGTGGGGACAAGGAGCTCTGTAAACAAGACTTGAGGCAGGTGTGCCTCACAGGGCCCCTGCTGTTCCTCATCCCTACTCACACCACCCACGTGTTAAATGAGGACAAAGAGGCCACATGGGAAAAGCAGCTGCTGCAGCCAGGAGGGTGAGGTGCCCATCAGATCACCCAAGCATGTCATTGTGACTCGGCTCTGAAGATGAACAAGGTTGGAGAGCATCGTAATTGGAGCTTCCTGCAGCTGAGGGGAAGTATGGCAAGGAAACAAGCTTGGGTTGGTGGGGGAAGGGGAGGCGGCTCTACTTGCAGCAGGTGTGTCTCTAGACCCTCTCAGCAATTCATTACCAAGCACCATCTGCTTGTAAGGTCATTACTCATGCCAATGAGTGTGGGAGGCTATAGCTCTACTCCATCTAGTATATTCTTTGGCAAGAGGCACTTCCACTGGGCCATGCCAGGGATACCATTACCCCGTGAAAGAGTAGCCTCTCTTCTCTAGATCAGACAAGGTGAGCAATTGCAATAGGGATTTTCATCTTCCAAAACATCATCACATTTGTGACTTATTTCATTGAATCTTCTTGGCACCCCCATTCAGCAGTCATCACCATCCAGAAGAGGAGCTGATACTCAGAGATGCACATGGAACTAATGAGTGGAGTGGCCATGAGTGCTCATTTGAGTTAGATCACCACACAACTTTCATGATGGCTACATGATGCTCTTATCTCTAAGAGACTTGGGTTCCTTGGGGAGTGGCCATCACACCTATTTCATAGTTTCTGTTAGCATTAAGAATTGAACGCACTGTTTGTAGAGGAGTGCTTGACACCAATAAGAGCTTGTAAATATTAGCAATACTAAATAATATGGGTCAATATATTTTTTCTATCCATATCTACACTGTTCCCCCATTGAGCTTTCCAAGGACAGTGAGGTTGTTAGTTTATCTCCCCTGCTTGCCTTCCCTATATAAATCTGTGTTTAAGGCATTCCTTATAATGACCTTTCCCTACAACCATTGCCATGACCAGTGTCTGTTGGATGCTACTCTTACTGCATTCTGGCAACCAATCAGGAAGCACCACTTCTGTGATACCAGGCTCAGGTTCCTTTGTTCCTCTCATTGCTTTGCTTCTGGTTTCTACTCCATGGTCCCTGTGGGACTGGCATGGGGCAATTATTCATGCCACCATCTTATAGAACGGGACAAAGAAGTAACATACAAATGGGGTGGCAGAGTGAGAAATTTTAGGCTACTAATTAAAGCCCAGGCTTCAAAATGAACTAGTTTTTTGATTGTCCATTCAGAACAATGAAGATTGTTCATTTTCTCCAAGAAGTCATCTCATCACCGGAGATAGAAAGATGACCACTCTGTGTCCATAGTTTAGGGGCAAAGCTCACTGTTTTACTGGGTCTAGCAATGACTAGGTATAGAAGTAATCTGCCACATTCCAAACAGATGCAAACTTTGATTCTGGTGCAAACCAAACTCTCATTTTATTATATGTTTCCAAAGTAGTCATAAAATTCTCCCATTGATCATTAAAAGTCTTCAAAGAACCCTAGGGGAAGAGAAGTCTTTGGATCATGACAGTTCAAGGGTTGTTATCACCAAGGCAGAAGGGTAGTTTAAAATTTGAAAAAGGGTGAACTTTCTTTTAATGGTTTTCCTCCAGCATTATATTATGAAAAATATTGAACACAAAGAAAAGTTATTAGTAAACACCCATAAGTCCACAACCCCAGTTCTGTAATCATGAACATATCCCTCTACATACTTTCTCATACGTCTCTCTACCTATTACCATCATTTTTGATGCATTTAAAAATTAGGCACATCTTAGCCAGGTGCAGATCGCTCATGCCCATAATCTTAGCACCTTGAGAGGCTGATATTAGGAGGATCATGGTTCAGGACCAGCCCAGATAAAAAGTTTTTAAGACCCTATCTCAACCAATAGCTGGTGTGGTGTTTCATGCCTATTATCCCAAGCTATGTGGGAGGCTGAGATTGGGAAGATTGTGGTTTCAGGCCAGCCTGGGCTAAAAGTTTGTTAAGACCCCCATCTCAATGGAAAAAAGCTGGATGTGGTGGCATGCTCCTGTCATCCCAGGTACTGTGGGAAGTGTAAAATAGGAAGATTGTGGTCCAGGCCAGCCTGGGCAAAAGGTGAGACACTATCTCCAAGATGCCAGAGCAAAAAGATCTGTAGGCATAACTCATGCAGTAGAGAATCTACCTAGCAAGCACCAAGCCCTGTATTCAAACACCATTATCACCAAAATGAATTTTTATTTAAAAAAAGTTCAGGTCTGGGGATGTAGCTCAGTGATAGAACACTTGTCTAGCAAACTCAAGGCCCTGGGTTCAATCCTCAGCACCACACGAAAAAAAAGTTTGACACATCTAAGTAGGTCACCCCTAAACCACTTCAGCATGCTGTTTATTTTAAGTTCAATATTTGTTTGCAGTTGTCAGGTAAAATTTACATACAGCTAAATGCACTAACCTTATGTTTACCACTTGCTGAGTTTTGAGAAATGTTAACGTCCATATCACACAAGTACCTTCAAAGTAGAACATTTTTATCACTCAAGAAAGTTCTTTTCTGAGATTGAGGAAGATTATAGAAAGTGGAGAGATCTCCCATGCTCATGGATTGGTAGAATCAACATAGTAAAAATGTCTATACGTCTATACTTCCAAAAATAATCTAGAGGTTTAATGCAATTCCCATCAAAATTCCAATGACATTCATTAAAGAGATTGAAAAATCTACCGTTAAATTTATATGGAAACACAAGAGGCCACGAATAGCCAAGGCAATACTCAGTCAAAAGAACAATGCTGGAGGTATCACGATATCTGACTTCAAACTATATTACAAAGCAATAACAATAAAAAGAGCATGGTACTGGCACAAAAACAGACATGAAGACCAGTGGAACAGAATAGAGGACCCAGATATGAAGCCACACAACTATAACCAACTTGTCTTTGACAAAGGCGCTAAAAATATATGATGGAGAAAAAGCTGCTTCTTCAACAAAAACTGCTGGGAAAACTGGTTATCAGTCTGCAAAAAACTGAAACTAGATCCATGTATATCACCCTATACCAAGATTAATTCAAAATGAATAAAGGATCTTAATATCAGACCACAAACTCTAAAGTTGATACAGGAAAGAGTAGGAACTACTCTGGAGTTAGTAGGTATAGGTAAGAACTTTCTCAACGAAACCCCAGCCGCACAGCAACTAAGAGTCAGCATAGATAAATGGGACTTCATAAAACTAAAAACTTTTGCTCATCAAAAGAAATGGTCTCTAAACTGAAGAGAACAACCACAGAGTGGGAGAATATATTTGCCAGCTATACATCAGACAAAGGACTGATAACCAGAATATATAGGGAACTTAAAAAACTAAATTCTCCTAAAACTAATGAACCAATAGAGAAATGGGCAAGTGAACTAAACAGAAATTTCTCAAAAGAAGAAATTCAAATGGCCAAAAAACACATGAAAAAATGCTCACCATCTCTAGCAATAAAGGAAATGCAAATTAAAACCACATTAAGATTCCACCTCACCCCTGTTAGAATAGCCATCATCAGCAACACCAACAACACCAGGTGTTGGCGAGGATGCGGGGAAAAAGGAACCCTTTTACACTGTTGGTGGGAATGTAAATTAGTACAACCACTCTGGAAAACAAATTTGGAGGCTACTTAAAAAGCTAATCATTGATCTACCATTCAATCCAGCAATACCACTCGTGGGGATATACCCAAAAGACTGTGACACAGGTTACTCCAGAGGCACTTGCACACCCATGTTTATTGCAGCACTATCCACAATAGCCAAATTATGGAAACAGCCAAGATGTCCCACTACTGACGAATGAATCAAGAAAATGTGGTGTCTTTACACAATGGAATTTTATGCAGCCATGAAGAAGAACGAAATGTTATCATTTGCTGGTAAATGGATGGAATTGGAGAACATCATTCTGAGTGAGGTTAGCCTGGCCCAAAAGACCAAAAATCGTATGTTTTCCCTCATATGTGGACATTAGATCAAGGGCAAACACAACAGGGGACTGAACTTTGATCACAAGATAAAAGCGAGTGCACACAAGGGAGATATGAAGATAGGTAAGACTCCTAAAAAATTAGCTAGCATTTGTTGCCCTCAACACAGAGAAACTAAAGCAGATACCTTAAAAAACAATTGAGGCCAATAGGAGAAGGGGACCAGGAACTAGAGAAAAGGCTCGATCAAAAAGAATTAACCTAGAAGGTAACACACAAGCATAGGAAATTAATGTGAGTCAACGCCCTGTATAGCTATCCTTATCTCAACTAGCAAAAACCCTTGTTCCTTCCTATTATTGCTTATACTCTCTCTTCAACAAAATTAGAGATAAGGGCAAAATAGTTTCTGCAGGGTAGCAAGGCGGTGAGGGGGGGAGAGAGAGGGGGTGGGGTGGGTGGTAAGGGAGGGGGTGGGGGCAGGGGGGAGAAATGACTCAAGCATTGTATGCACATATGAATAATAAAAAAAGAAAAATTAAAAAAAAAAGTTCTTTTCTGCTCCTTCCAACTCTACCTACTTGTGCTTTCTGAGTCTTCCACTGTTCTTCAAGTTACCAACATAGATTAGTTTTTCCTATTTTAGAACTTTATATTAATGGAAACATATAGCATGTATTCTTTTGAGTCTAGTTTCTTTCACTTAGCATTACATTTTGAGGTACATTTATGTTGCTGCACAAATTGAAAATGTAGTCATTTTTCATCATGGAATGTTATTCCATTGTATGACAGCTTTCCTTTTACATGTTGATGAAGACCTGTGCTGTTATCAATCTGGTGTTGTTATAAATGAGTTAATGATTTTAGGTTAATCAGAAAGGTCCTCAATGGTTGACAAATGCTGCTCAAATCCATCATGAATAAACTTTTAAATCTGGATGTGGAATGAAATTACCCATAACATGTGTATTTTATTGGAAATATCATTCAGTACAAACCAGGGTAAGGATGAGAGATTATCCCTCACTTGACTGTTAGAGGAGAAAATTGGTGTCCCTAGAAAAAATAAGTCTTCTTATGAGGAAAGTAATAACAAAAAGCATAGAAGCATGAGTTCTTTGTGCTTTTTACAAACTAAGGAAGTGAAATCTATTTAGTTGATTTTTGAATTTTGCAATAAGAATAGAAAGTGAAATGGTTTTCTAATAGTCTATCCAAGATCATAAGTGAAATGAGAATTCTTCAGGTCCTCTTCTGTGTGTGACAGTCTCAAAGTTAACAGACATGGCAAGTCCACCATGCTGGATACCGGATAGGTCCTAAGGGCTCCCTTTCAGAGTGGGAAGGCTTATATCCCAGCTTCTGAAGAATAGTGCCTGATCAACAGTGAGGTATAAAAGCCTGACCTCCTCATCCCAAGTGGAAACCAACCCAGCTCCAGAATTCCCTACAATGTCAGCTAAGGCCTTTTGTAGGTCTCCTCTGCCCAGGCTGCTTCCTTCCCTTCCCTCTCATAGGTGGACCCACCTTCTCCCTAACAAAATTCCTGCTAGTGTCTACCACAGCATTCACTTCCAACAAAACCCAGCCTGCCACAACTCACAAATCTTACAGGAAGGGAGTCACACTGGAGAGGGACATCACTGTTTTCAGTGGGTCTACATGCCAGCGTAGCCTTCGAGTCAACCCTGATAACTGACTACTCACCTGAACTTGGACACCAGGAGGAACATCAGGTTTGCACTTGTTGTGTGGTCGAAGACACCTTCCTGAAGCCTAGGGGAGAGATGTTTGCATCTCCTGAAGTACACAAGCCTGACCAGAAAATCACATCCTTTTGCATTGTGCTTTAGATGTGGCTTGTGCACACAGTGGGCAGCTCAGATGCCTGTGCCTTCCATGTTGCCTCTTTCCTGACTGTGCTGAGCACACACTGAATTCACTTGACTTCTTTGCTATACCACTGCCACTCTTTGCTTGATTCTGGTCTTCTTTTGTGTTCAGGATTGGTTCAGACAGGGCACAAACCTGAGAGACAGAGAGAATTGCCATTTCTATTTCACCTTGTGAGAGTTGGGCATGGAGTATCCCAAATATTTGGGTCTTCTGTATTTCCCTGATGTATGGACTTCTTATTTTCATAATTAAAAAAAAAATTGAAATGTGTACTGTACAAATCAAAAAAAGATTCTCCTTCCTATTCTGGAAAGATGTTAACTTGTAAAACTAATATCATTTAAAACTGTGGTAAGAAAAAATAAATAAAACTGAGAATGAATGAGGCACAGAAGGTAGGGGCAGAGCTTCTCACAGCAGGGTCCCCAGCCTACTAAAGGTACTTACACTTTAGCAGTTTTCAAGATCTCTCAGAGGGCCCTATTTGTTGAGTTTCTGAACAAATAGATGTAGGTAGGGCCTGAGGACTTGCTCTTCTGATTGAGTTCCTAGATGATGTTGACATTGCTGATCCGGGGACCACATTTTGAGAACCACTGATCGAGGCTTGGATAGCTGTGAGGGAGATGGATTAGCTCAATGGAATGTATAAAAATGACTTTGTACAAAGGGGCTTTGAGGATGGGAACTTTGTACATGTTACCAACATGAGAAAATTAAGTACATTTTCTCCACCGCCTGGTTCTTCACTTCCAGTAGGACCCTAGCCAACCCCATCAAGCTCCTGGGCTATTGGAGAGCTGCGTGCCAATGAGAAGTCACTGACACATGCAGCAATGCAGTTCCTTTGTACTGGAACCTCTCTGAGTCAATGATGACTTTATGATTTTTAAAAAAATAATCATTCATGTTGGGTCTTTCTTATGATTTTAAGGACACCATTGGGCACCTGCCAGCCTCTGGGTAGACCTGTCCCTTCATGCTAGGGAAGCCTATATTGCAAACAGGAGGAACCAGAAAGAACTATGGTTGATCAAAGCAGCATCTTTTTCCTTTAATTCTAAAGGCTTCCATAACTAGGGCTCTGCTAATAAGCTGTGTTGACCTCAATCTGCCCCAAGTGCTATCTTCCTTGCTCTTCACCCTGCCTCCTTCATCAGTGAAGTCTGTGGTGGCTGCTGATGTAGATGCCTTGCCTGTCCCCGTGGCCCACCAGAAGTCACTTGCATGCAGTCCCTTTACGTATCTATCATTTCCTCTGCCCAAGGGTGGTCTCTGAACAGAGGAGTGCTGTTTCCCAGTGGTGGGGTGGTCAGAGTGCTGAAGAGCTAATATACTCATCTAGGAGACACCATCCATGAATGGGAAAGTAATGAAAGTTTCTGCCTTTCCCTAAGTACAATCCTGGAGGGGTGGGGGTCTGCTTAGTGTCTCATTGGGTTTCCTGTGAGTTGAGCTCCAGCCACATGCTGTGGTAGCCTGGTCATTAGCATACCCCTCAGTGGATGTTCTCTCTTCCCAGTCTCTCTTCTCTCCCTTGGCATGCTGCCTGGACCACCTTCCATGTAAACAACTGGTGCTTGACTTAAAGGCTGTGTTTGTGGTATACTAAACTAAGACACCTGTCTTCCTTCCAGAAAATGAGACCATACACAACACACATCTATTCTTCTTTCTGTATGGAATGTACTTTATTGTATTTCACTTATTTTTAAATTTATTTTCTTTTTTTATTATATTATTATTGTACTGGGGGTACATTGAGACATTTACAAAGGTTCATACAGTTTATCATAGTCGAATTTACCCCTTCCATCATTCCAAATCTACTTTAATAATTATAGAAGGTCAATATAAATTGGTATCCAGACCTCATTATCATTTCATCACATATTATGCCCCAAACAGCCATTTCATTTCTACTTCAATGAATGATTCAGATAATTTTGCCTCAAATATAACAAAATAATTTTCTATCTTGTCTCCTTCTTTTGGGCATATTGAAGTAGATTTGATTAAATGTACAAGGAGACAATAGCTTTGCCTATTTTCAAAACCGAAGGTTGTATTCTACACGAATAAAATGTGGTAGAGGAACTAAGATGAACTTTTTTTATGGTAGCATCAGCTCTAACTTTACATATGAAAACCTTGCATACGTTCACACAGACGAATCTGTGGTGAAATGGGAGACAAAAGTTATCCCTGTGGAATTTGTTCATGCTGCCTACATAAAGGACATTTTAAGAGTAAAAGCTGATGCTTCAGGGCTGCTAATTACCTTAAAACTGATAAGATTATTTGAATTGGATGCTTTCCACATGCTAACATCCAGGCATTCTGAATCACCACCAGCTTTTCCTCTGTCTGGAGAGTTTTTAGCACTGGGCAAAGCTCTCTCTGGATGTAAGCACATAGGCATTTCTTCACACAGTAGTTAAATGCTGTACACATTTTCTTCTTGTGTTGTACTATTGGTGGCAAATGTCTTATCTTCTGAATCGCTTCTTAATGACAGGCCCTATTGTCTCCATCTGTAAGTGCCCAATAAACTTGAGAGAGGATGAACAATTTCCTTAAGAACGAAACTAGTCTGCATGACACAGGAAGTGACAAGCAATGGCAAGCAGCAAGCCTACCAAGAACTAAGTCAGGCTAGACATTAGGGAAAGTTCAGAACTTTAAAAAACCACACAGCCTGATTTAGATCACCCCTCCTGGGCCCCTCTCTGACCCATCCTCACTGAGCCCAGAGATCTCCATTTCAATTGCAAATCTTTTGTTAAATTAGAGTGAAATTTCTTCCCACATGGATTTAGGATACCTGAGAAGTAGCATAGGTGTATGCATGAGTCCATCCAGATCCTCCCCCTGGCCCAAAGGATTGGGTGATGAGGATTTTCTCCCCACTTCCAAGATAAGGATGATATAAAAATGATGTAAAATAAAATTCTTTCCTTTTTTTCTTCATTCATTCCACCTAACAAAAACCACACCTGCTCTTCTCCCTTTGCTATAATAAAACTCCATTATTTCCCTTACTACACCCAAATGTTCTGCTTGGATTCTTCCTTGTCAGAGAGCAGGGACCGAAATCTTCTGATTAGAATTATCACTGACTTCAACAGAAACACTGGCTACACAATTGAATCCTCCCAGGGTTCTGCTATCTGTCAGTTGCCTTGGTTTCAAGATGAGGGAGCAAGTAGTCAACTTTCACTTCATCTGCTTAAAGAAAAGACAGCAATAAAATTTGCCATCATCCAAATATGCCCTTGATGTTGTCAAGATCAACTGCATAAATTCTTTAAAAGTATTTTAAGTCAGGCCAAAAGCGAGTTGTAGGAGTAGATGATAGAGCAACACTATCAGTGTGACATCTTTCATGATCAACAGCCATCCGTGACTTTTCATGTGCTCAGTCCCCAGAAAGAAGCTCTGTACTTTAATAGACCCAAACTTTAAAATCCCTGCTCTGTTAGGGGACCAATTTCAAAGATGGCCTCTATTTGCTTATTTCAACTACTCCTGAAGGACAATGAGGCATCTGTGTTTTGTACCTTGAGAGCCAGTGCACACATATCTTGGTAGTGCATTTTCAGACTGGTAGAGCAGAAGCAAAAAGTGTGAGGGTTTGTTTGGAGATATTGGGTCTGGGAGAGTGGCAGTGGTATAGAACAAAATTAAATGCAGGTTTTCACGTGGTTCGTGTTTTTCCTAACTCCTGTCATGTTGACACATGAGCTATTTACTGTTAAGACTAAGGTGGCATTTTCCATTAAAAGGAATGCCATCAGGCATTGTAGTTGCTACAATGGAAATATCAGAATATACTCATGGGGAACTCTTCAAGATAAGTTTTGGGAAGAAACATCCCATTGCTGTTACAGCAAAAGACCCATCTTTGGTCCACATTCAATAAAACAAGAACAAGTTTCAATATAATTTTTTATTTTCTTTGTGGCTAGGGAGAGATGATGCAGGGGGAAGGAGGCTGGTTAGCTGTCTAAACCATAGATTTCCTAGTCTTGCTTTGCTGAGATGAGGCAGGATTCCAGGCGGGTGGGTGTTCAATCAGATTCAGGCCCAGAACGGGGAGCGATGGGACCAAGGGAGGTAGTACAGGGGGCAGGCAGGATTCAGGTGGAAGGGCAGAATCCAGGCCCCATTGGACTCTACCAGTGCTGTGCTGTGTGAGGGAGCCTGGAGCCAATGGGCTCATTAGTACCTGGCTCTGACTGCAGCCGGCCCAGGGCAAATACAGGCTATCAAAGCCCTGTCAGCACTCCTGAATGGGACAAAGAAAAGGCGCATTAATGATTAACTCTGCTAAAAGCTCAGGCTTTTGTATTCCCATGGTGCCTGGCCTATCTGGCTGCCATGTGACTGGCCTGGGCCATTTTCTCGCAGATTGGGGAAAGCTAGTGAGCAAACACAGGTGGTTCCGAGTCGCCCGTGCTGTCAGGGACAACCACGGACAGCACCAGCTATGCCTGGTGAAATTAGCTGCTCTGTTTGCCTCCAGTTTTGCTTCCTGGTGTTCCTACTTTCTAAGTCGAATGTCATTTTGCCCTCATTTTCAACTATTCACAGGACGTGCCAAAAAGGGGGGGAAGCCCCCACCCCCAAAATGGGATAGGGAGATATACAGCAACATGTTCTTTGAACTCTGCAATAACGTTTGGTGACCAAATGCAAAGGCCGGGTAAACTAATTAAAACCTCTCAGGTCTTTAACTCCCTGCAAGAGCAAATTTATTCTTCTCAAAAGGAATTATTTTAGAAATCCTGACCAAATACGAAAGCCCCAACAATGACGTCATAAGCCTGCCAGAGTAGACCCCAGCTGAGTAACGTGTGGTGTGGGGCTTGGAGTAACCTGCTCTTTGAATCTAGCCATGGCATATGTACCCACCTATAAAGGCTTCAGAACCCAACGACAGTATGCCCTTCAGAGTCTGACCTTGCCTATCCATAGTTCAGAGTCAAGGTCCCTCTAGTGGCATTATTTGTTTAAGTGCATTTCTTTCTTGGCCTACATCAGACGGACTTTCTTTTTCCTGTTCAAATATTTATATGTGTGTATTATTGCACGCTGCTTCCACTGCTCACATCACACCAGCAGGCCATAAAGCACAGATTATCAGCTCTGGGTGATAAAGGCCCTTTGAGTCAACACCAGAAATGAACAGAAAATGAAATAAAGTTATAAAAAGAGGAGAGCATCAATGTCTACAAAGAGTATATCGGTCTGCACATGTTCAAGCAATTAGCTACAAGAAGAAAGTAATTTTATTGAAACTAACAGTATTGCTAAAATGATTAGCAGTGTTTGATATTTAAATATAGCATTCTGCTGGGTTCCTGGTTTGAAATGGAAAAACCAAAACCTTCTGACGTCTTTCTACTTGAATGAATTCAGAGTCAGTGTCTGCTCCAACACTGTGGCCATGTGTGGTAGTGTGCTGTCTTCTGCCTTTCCTTCAAATGTGTTGACCACAAGACAGACTCCAACAGCCTCGAGCTCCAAAGCCCACTTAGACCATCATCATACATCAGTGCTGTTGTTTGGGGGTGGAGGAGGCATTTATTCTGCACTTCACCACAGTACCTAAACTTTTGAGATTTGTGCAACAAGTCTGAGAGATAGGGTGGCATGATTGCCCCTGTGCTTATTCAGTCAGCATGGATTTCCATGTTATCAACCAATCCTAGTAGATAATAAATTGGGCTTTTTCAGGGAGGACACTGAGAAGTAATAACTGGTTTTCCCTTGCAGGTGCTTATAGACAATTGGTAGGCTCTAACTTGAGTTCCTGAGAGCACAATGATCAGAGCTAAATGAAAACCCTCAATTTATTTACTTGTTTAGTTAAAACCAGAAATAAGCAAGTATGAGGAATATGACTGTGAAACTGACCTGAAGGAAAGAATATGCTTATGGGGCTGGCCCAAAAACTCAGCTTTTGGTTCATTATTCCCATGTCTAACCTCATCCCCTCATGTTATTTAGCAAAATCAAAAGTTGGTTCTGCAGAAAGATCAACATGTTGACATAGCTTTAGCTAGACTGACTAAGAAGAAAGAACAAGAAAGAGAGAGAGAGCACCCACACCAACCAACAGGGTCTCATTAATATTTATTGAACACTCTACACTCTAATTATAGCAGAACACGCATTCTTTTCAAATGTTCATGGAACATATACTAATTTTGGCTAGACCACAAAACAAACCTCGAAAAATTATAAGACTTGAAGTCATATAAGGGATGTTCTCTGGCCACAAAGAATAAAAGAAATCAGTAATGGAAAGGTAACAGGGAAGTTTCCATTTTTAAACTAAACAATATATTCCTAAATAAAACATAGGTCAAAGAAAGAGTTTCAAGTTAAAAAAAAGTTGAACTGAATAAAAATGAAGATGCATTTTACATTATAAGATATATAATAGCAATATTTGAGGTACACAGTTAAAGCAGAGATGAGGGAAATTTATAGCACTAAATGAATATGTTAGAAAAGAATTAAAGTCTTAAATCAATGCTATAAGTGCTACTTCAAGAACTTAAAGAAGAGCAAAAAAGTTTAAAGCAAGAGAGGAAGAAACTAAAAAAATATAACAGCAGAAATCAATGAAGACAAAAACATAAAGCTATAGGGAAAACCACTGAAACAAAAAATTGATTCTCTAAAAAAATCAATAAAACTGGCAAAGCTCTAGCAAGCCAGACAAAGAATAAAAGAAAGAGGTCACAGATTACTAATACCAGGAATGACATAAGAAATATTACTTCTGAACATGCAGACAACAAAAGGATGAAAAGGGGATAAAATCAAATCTATACAATCTCTGCTAGGAGAGGAAATACTTACCAATTCCTTTTATGAGGCTAGCATTATCCTGATATGAAGTCACAGTATGATCGTCCAAGAAGAAAATTAAAGACCAATGTCACTCATGTATATATGTAAAAATCCTTAATAAAATACTAGCAAATAGAATAAAGTAATGTATAAAAAGAATTATATACTATGGCCAAATTTCTGAGATGCAAGGCTGGTTCAACATTGGAAATCAATCAATGTAACTGATCATATCAACAAGCTAGAGAAGAAAAACCATAAGATCATATTAATCTATACAGTAAAAGTACTTCACAGAATTCAACACCCATGCATGATAAAATCCCCCAGAGCCAGGTGCCAGTGGTTCACACTTGTAATCCTGGCTACTAAGGAGGCTGAGATCAGGAGGATCATGGTTCAAGGCCAGCCTGGACAAATAGTTCACACAATCCCATCTCAACCAATAGCTGGGGACAGTGGTGCTCCTGTCATCCCAGGTATGATGAGAAGTGTAAAATAGGATCATGGTTCTGGCTGTTCTGGGCAAAAAGCTAGACCCTATCTTCAAAACAACGAAAGCAAAAGTCATGGCTCAAGGGATAGAGCACCTCAAGTCCTGAATTCAAACCCCAGTACCAACAAAACCAAAAAAACCTCTCAGAAAAAGATAGAAATAGAAGAAAACAGCCTCAATTCGACATAGATCATTTACAGAAACTTGCATGTAACATTATACTTAGTGCTGGAAGTCTGGGCACTTCCCCTTAACACTGAGAACACAATGAGGATGTCCACTTTCACCACTCACATTTAACACAGTGCTGGAACTTCTCACTAACATAATAGGACAAGAAAAGTAAGTAATTTACGAGTTCTTCAATGCAGGATACATATAAAAATTAATTGCATTTCTCTATGCTAGCAATGAACATACATGGACACCTAAATTAAAATATAATAAGTTATCATTGCTCAGAAAAAAGAAATGCTCAGATATGAATTTAACTAAACATGCGTAGACCTTCTATACTGACAACTACATAAGCTGATGAAAGGAACCAATGACAGTATAACTATAGAATACATACTGTGTTCATGCATTGGGAGACTCAGAATTGTGAACATATTAATCCACCCCAAATGCACATAAAAGATTAATGAAATTTCTATAAAGATTCCAGTGAGGTTTAAAATACACATAAACAATATTATTCTAAAATTTATCTGGAAAGGCAAGGGGACTAAAATTGCTTAAACAAATTTGGAAGAAAAAGAATAAATTGGGAGGAATCAGCTTACTAGATTTCAAGACTTACTATGTAACTACAGTAATTTATACCCTTGGAACTGGCAAAAAGATAGAAACAGAAGCCAATGTAACGAAATAGAAAACTTGGAAAAGGATCCACATGAATATGTCCCCAAATGATTGACACAGTTGCAAAGGTTATTCGGTGGAGGAAAGACAGTGCTAAAGTAATTGGGCATCCATAGGCAAAATATGAACCTTGACCTAAGGCTCAAACCTTAGACAAAAATTAACTCAAAATGGATTATAAGCTTACATGTAAAATTCAAAACTATAGAACTTGTAGGAAAAAAACAAAAGATAAAATCTCAGAGGTCTGGATGAGACTGACTTCTTTGAGTAGACCCCCAAAAGCATGATTCCCAAAAGGAAAAAGTTATTAGTTAGACTTTATTAAAGTTAAATTATGGCTTTGTGAAAGACCCTGTTAAGAGGATGAAAAGACAAGCTACAGATTAGGAGAAAATAAATACCAGCCACTTATCCAGAGATGATTTGTATGTAGAGGGTCTTAAAACTCATAGTAGAAACCTCCAAACAATCCTATAACAGGACCTGCCTGGAACTGAGGGGGGGAGAGAGAGGAGAGGGGAGGGGAGGGAGGCAAGGTGGGGAAATGACCCAAACAATGTATGCACATGTGAATAAATGAATAAAAAATAAAATAAAATGGCATAAAACAACAACAACAAAAAAGAAAATGGGCATGAAGGTGTCGGCCTGTCATGGAAGAGGACCTACATATTACAAATAAGCACATGAAAAGATCATCAGAAAAGAAGCAGAGCATTAGACATTAGAGCAATGTAAATTAAAAGCACAATGAGAATAATGACAATATCCAAACCTAGCAAGGAAGCAGAGAAACTGATTGATTCATAGATCTCTGATGGGAGAATAAATGGTACAGTCAAATCTGGGAGTTTGGCAGTTTCTTTATAAGTAAACATGTTGTTACCATATGCCTCAGAAATTGCATTCCTGGACATCTGTCTTAGAGGAATGAAGATTTATATTCCCACAAATACCTGTATGCAAATGTTTATAGCAGTTTTATTCTTAATAGCCTGAAACTAAAGCACCATATAGATAACCCTCAAAGAGTGAATTATTAAGCAAAATGTGGAACATCTATACCATAGAGCACTACTCATGAATAAAAAGGAAAAAAATACATACAATAAACTAGAAAAATTCCAGAGAATTATGCTAAAGGGAAAAAAAATCCTCCAAAGATCCTATATTGTGTTGTTCCATGTACATAACATCCTTGAAAAACAAAGTCATAGAAATGGAGAACAGACTAGTAGCTAGTGGGGGTTAGGGGGGTAGGGTGGGGAAGAAATGGGTTTCTAATGCTCTTTGCATCCCACTGCAGCTTCCACTCCTCACTCTGTAGGGACCATTCTGCTCTCTGACTGCCTGGGAATGAACATCTTCTAATATTCAAATGAGCTGTGGAGTATGGCAGTTGCCTCTCCTAGGCACACCCATACATTCTTGTAGCTTTCAGCTGCTTCATAGCCAAAGAAATACTTGGGGACTTTGGAGTCCCACAAAGGTTTGAGCTCCCAAGAGGAGCCTACTCCCTCTGTGAAGGTGCAGGGAGGGAAGTGATACGGTGTTAATCAATACACCAAGTGATAAATGTTTATCTTGAGCAGAAAGCAAATAAAGGCAGGTTAGCAAGCCCTTTATTGCCTGCTGGTAGTCACATCTACCTTCAGCAGCTGGAATCTTTTCTAGGTCATGTGGCAGAAAAGTTTAACAACCTTCTTTACTTTTTCTCTAGAGTGCTGAGGACAGGTAGGAAAAGATTTGCCAAGCCTATTATTTAGTATTTTTTTACTTTACACTTTTCAAAAATGTGTGAGTGTTTGTGTATTTATCAAAGGCATAGGACAAAAATTGGAAAACTGTGTTAAGGTAAGCCCCCAACACAGTTGCAAGCATAAGAGAAAGCAAGGTGGGGGAGAGGGTAACAGAGTGCAGACGGGATGAAATTTAAGACTATTGTGAGATTGTCCAAGAAAGCAGTCCTATCTATATTCTGCCTCCCTCTAAAGGGTATAGTGGATCTCAAATTTTACAGGACTTCTTTGTAGGGCTAGTTAAAACAGATTGTTGAGTCCTGCTTCCAGAGTTCCTGATTTAGTTAAACTTCTTCGGTTGGGATCCAAGAACTTTGGATCATTTGTGACAAGTTCTCAGTAGCGTCTGCTACTGTTGCTGCTGCTTCTGGTCAAGGGACCTCACTTTGAGATCCACTGTCCTAAAGCATGGTTATACCTCAGTTATCCAGTTACACAGTATTTACATCAGTGACTTGGTTGTTGTTCCTGAAAATGAGGACACTCAATCTCCAGTTTTTTTCTGAATTGAGCAGAATTTCCAGGGACTGAACAAAAAAAAAGTGGAAGAAAGATCTAACATTTGGCAGCAATTAGAGCATTCATCCAAGGTCAAAGGCCAAACTATAACAGACATACCTTGGGGCAGAGTGGACATGAGCTCAAGGAAGAAGCCCAGCCATCACAAGGTAAGTAAGAGAGGATGATTCATGAGGCTGTTCTGAATATTCCTTTTGAAGAGCCTCATAAATCAGCAAAACTCAAGAAGAAACCTAAAGCCATTTCCTTAATTATTTGGACAGACAAATTCTACCTTAGTCCAAGGTATACAGGAAGTAGGAAGGAAAGGCATTACAAAGCGGCCATTTTGAACCAGTTAACTTAGTTAATTCAGTAGCCCTTTGAAGGAGAGGTTGTTGCCCTCATGTTGGTGCTTTGAAAGCTGATTCACCCAACCTTATTCAGCTTGCATCTGACAGAGCACAGATGGAACTCAGATGCCATTTCAAATCTCAAAGCTGTAGCAACTCCTTCCTAAAGATTATAAGCACCCCATGGGCATCTGCACCCACAAAGAGAAGTCTTGGAGGCAATGGAAGAAGTTCCAGTGTGAGAGAAGATTGCTGAACAGAGATAACCTCCATCAGGAAGCAGAGACACTTACTATTACACAGGCCCAAGCACCACATTACACAAAAAACAGTTGAAGAGCACAAGAGATGTGATTACAGTGATTCAGTATGAATCTTAGCTATGCCTCTCTCTGGGAAGCAGCTTCTAAGATGGAGATCCATGTGCCAAAGATTTGTTAGGAAATGCTCTTGGGATCAACAGTTGTGGAGAGTGGGGCAGGGGGTAGGAGAGGTAGATTTGCGCAAAAGGGGCACTGAACTATGAATCAGGCCCAAGGTAAGGTGCAATTATATACAGCTTCTGAGCTTGCATCCTACCTTTGAAGGTGGGATGCCCTTTCAGCACCGTCCCTGGCAGGGCCAAGAAGTCAAGTTCTTTATGCCCCCATGTAGTTAGATCCTCAGATACAGGGCTCCTAGGAAGAGAAGACATGGCCTTGGGTGAGGTAGCGCTATGCTTCTGAGGCAAATTAAGTGATCCATTACAGAATCCCATCCTACTAAAAGGATCTGGTGTTTGCATAGATTGATTTCCCGTTGTTCAAATGCCTTTGTTAAAAATTACAATTGACCTCAGATTTAATGCTTATCCTGTAATACGCAAGAACAAGGCTAAAGAAAATTCCTTTTGTAACTTAAAGAAGAAGCATGATTTCAATCTTTATTGAAATTAGATAATATAAAGATATCATTATTGATATCTTCAGAAATTGTCATAAATGTTTATAGCAAAAACTGTTCTTATTTCCAGAGATCATTTGCTCCTTGTCCTCTGTAGTAGTATATCCCCAGTTTTTAACAGAACCTGAGTTATTCATGTAAAAAACTACATTTCCCATCTTCTCTTGGGGGGAGGGGTCGGCATGTGACCAGGATCTGGCCAATGAATACAAAGGGTTCAGTGGTACTTTGTAGATTCTTCCTTAAGAGACCATTGATCTATCCTTCTGCTTAGAAAAGAGATACAGCTACCATCTTGGATCATAAAGACCAGAATTATAGCTTAGAGATAGTTGATAAATGAGTTGTAAGACACTGGAGGAATTTATGTGAGAGAGACATAAATTTTTTTGTTGTTTAAGTCAACCATTGTGGATCTCTGTTACTTGCAGTTAAACCTAATCCTAAGTAATATAAATGCATGCTTATTTCACCATTTTGAACTTTGATTTTTGCATTTTTTTATTTTGGGGATGAGAAAAACTTATTCTAAACATACGTAGCTCTTGCACACAAAATAACAGCAAAAATTTGTGATCGTTATTTGCCATTTAACAGATCCTCTCCTTTTTTTAGTCTTTTTGATACCAATATTAAATATCTTCCTTTTTTGCCATGTCAAGCACAAAATTCAGAAGCAGCAATTTATCATCATTTATATGCTAATTCATTTAAACAAATGATGCTATGAACAAACTACATGTCTGTAGTATGTGGAAAACATATGGGGGTTAGTCTATGAGGGGTTATTAATTTTACACTTTCCATCTGGAGCCCATAAAGGATCCATTCTCAGAGATAGTAAAGATCCAAGGTCATACTAAAAACATCACATTTGCAGTGAAGACAAAGGTCTTGTGATGTTTGAAATGAGAAGTTATCATGCCTCCATAAATCTGAAAAGACAGTATTGTCTCCTACTCTCTCACTTGCACAAAAGCATTGCCATAATTAAAACTTGTGTGTGGATGGAAATTCTAAGATGGGTTTTGTCACCTAAAAGCTGTTTGAAAATCACAGATTCTGCTAGCATTTAATCTTCATAATCTTATCACTGTCCTGCTAATTAGCTCCCATTATTAGCAAGACAAGTGTCAGAGGAAACAAGGCAACAAGAGTAAACTACCTGGGGAGTGTCACACTGGAATGCTATGCTGATCCTGTTGATTCTGAATAATAGCACTTTGAAGTTTAATATTGGTGTCAAACCAGTCCAGGTGGATAAGAAGCACTCTTGTAAAAGGAATATTCAGGGAAAAAACATAAATCTTAGGTTTTAAGACAATTTCTAAACACGTGAAAGTGGACAGAATTGCAATGGCTGGCTAATAAAGTAGTGTTGGGAGAATGAACCCCACTTCCTGTTGGGAGAAACTGAGAATAACTTACACCCTAGTTCCCATCCTGGATCCAGACAAAGCCACCTTGTAAGGTGTCTTTCCCTGAAATCTCACTCTTACAATCATCTTCTCTTTCTTAACCTTCTTCTTGACTTTCTTATGATTTCCCCTGGGAGTGCTTCAGTACTAAATTGCTTGCTCAGGAATCCTGTATCAGGGTCTGTTTCTGGCGACAGGATACGTTAGTTTTGTGAAGTTGGTCAAGTGATTTCTCTTTCTCTGTGTCCTCATCTGAAATCTGCAAGCAATAATTGTCCTCAGTTACTAAGATTGTCCTGAGGTCTAAACAAGTTATTGTGTGTAGCTAGAGCAGGGCATGCATTTACAGTGCAATCAGTGTTAAATGGGTACTCAGAGGAAGATGTGGCTCTTTGTTTGGCTCACCTATATCTCACCCTCTTTTCTTTTAATCTCTTTAGAAATCTGCTTGATTGTGGTTTTATTGTCTTTTTTTTGTTTGTTTTGTGGTGCTGAGAATGGAACCTAGGACCTTGTAAGTGCTAGGCAAGTGCTCTACCATACCCAGACCCTTGATTGTGTTTTGTTTGTGCCCATACTGGATTGTAAAGACTGCATCTGAGGCTGTCCCAGTTTTATCACTGAAAATCCTGCATCCTGGGAAACCTCTCAGCCCTGGCCAAAATCAAGATAATTGTCACCCTATACTATTCTTGTTTACAATTTCATCTTACCACCTAAGCACAGTAACTGGCATAGAGAGGATGCTCAATATGTATTGATGAATGAATGCTTGTTACATTTTATGACATGTCTTTTTTTTCCTTTAAGTATTCATAGATGATGAAGTAGGCCAACTACTGTCTCCCACATCTAAAGATAGCCACATACTAATATTAACTATGTCAGATTACATGGAAAAGGGTTAAGGTTGTACATGGAATTAAAGTTGCTAATAAACTCAATTCAAATAGGGAGATTATCCTTAATTTATCTAGATGGGCCCAGTGTAATCACAGGGGTTCCTACAAACAGAGGAGAGAGAATCCAGTGGAAGATGTAACTACAAAAGACACAGGAGAGGAAGCCTGGAACTCTTGCCTCCTGGTTTCATCCTGGTTTTGAGGATGAAAGAAGAGGAACAAAAGCCAAGCAATGGAGGCATCTTCTAGAAATGGAAAAGGCAAGAAAAGGGAGTCTCTCCTGGAGCCTCCAGAAGGGAAAGCAATCCTACCCATATCTCCATCTTAGCCCAGAGGGATCAATGCTGGTCCTCACACTTACAGAAACATAAAGACAGAAATTTATGTTTTAAGTTACTAAGTTTATGCCAATTTGTTATAGCAGCAACAGAAGACTAATACAGACTCCATTCAGAATCTGCTATGAGTTACACCAACTTCCTGCAAAGAAAAAAAAAAAAACACACCTTTCATTTTGGGAGTTCCTAGACCATAACCTCTGGGTGAAAAATCATAGCTTTGACCTTGAGAACCATGTTCTGGATGGAAAGTGAGATAGGTTCCTAGGAAGACCCTGTACATTGCAAGGTGAGAACACATGACTGCTAGGCATGGACTGCAGTTTTACAAAGCAAGGATGTGGGGTGAATACCATCTGTCCACTCAGTGCGTGAAGTGCTGTGGTCCAGAATGAGAGAGCACAGGCCTGGAAGAAGGGGTTCCATTATCATTCTCTATGCCAGTTCTATAAGCCCCAGTTTCCCTCTTGTGCAAATAGTGGGGGGATGGGAGGAAGAGACGTGGGTCTCTTCAATTCAGAATTTCAAGCTTCAACTCTTCGAGCTCACAGAGTTAGGAAAGACGGGTTTCCCTGGTCCGGTGCTCAGAGTCAGCTTCAATGTGACCAGAGTAACAAAGGACCATATTCTGTCTAATGTGGACATGGGGGAGGTTGATTCAGACTCGATGGATCACAGAAGTCTTGAACAGGGTTGTGAAGCATTGCAGGGCAGGCTACAGATGGAGTAGAGCCTAAAGTAAGAAAGAACCACAAATTCACATGTTATTTTTTGAATATGTTCTGCAATGAGACCACTATTTAAACAATTAAGGCAACAAAATACAAATATAAATTCAAGTATGTTTTCTTTTCCAGGGACATGTGTGAATGTGTGTGTGTGTGTGTGTGTGTGTGTGTGTGTAATGCTCACTTACCCCTTGTGTGATCCATCCATGAAGCATCCAATCCAGCTGCTCTCTGGTCATATTGTAGTTTGACAGTAAGTGTTTTTACCTATTTTTCTCATCTGTTTTCTCAAATTCAGTGGCTCTGAGTGACTTTAAGCCAGTGAAGAGCCCCCATCACAATGGGTAATTTTTAGAAGCATCGTAGCCTTCTATATCTCACAACCAAAGTATTATTTTTAATAATACTGAGTGGATGGAGAATAGTTAGCAAAGGTATTGCTTTGAAAAAAATTAATACTCATCTCAGTGCAAAAGTTCTCCCTGTCTATTTTTAAAAAATGAACAAACCATTGTACCTGTGAAATACAATGAATAAATAAAACTACTTTACAAGTCACCTAAGAGCATAGAAAATGCTAAGCTTGCACTTTGCATTTATGAAATGAAAGCAGATTATGAGGTCTATTGTAATTTGTTCATGTCAAATTTGCATATGTATATATCAAAGTCTAAATATACATGTACACCAAAATATTACTAGCAGTAATTCCTGAGTGGTGATGTGATTTTTCTTTTGTTATACTTATCTGTGGTTTCCTTAGCAAATATTTTTAGGCACCCAAAACTTTTTCCAGGTATCCTTACCACAGATTTGAAGTTCTACAAAGTTTCTTCTCATACTTTCTCCTGATAGATTTTGGATAGCCATTAAAGGTCTCATGTTAGTCATTTTTGGGGGCATTATTTTTTAGGGCTTCCTAGCTCAAAGTCACCATGGAGTTATTTGCTATAGGACAGACAGCGTGCATAAGGGAGGATGTTTGTAGACCCCACTAGAGCCCACAGTTCCAGTCTGTTGTTCTCCTGGGTGCACATATGGCCAGGCACACCCTGGGAGAAGACAGCAAGTGGATTCCCAGGATCAGGTCAGGCCCATGTTGGAATGACAAAACACGGTTGAGGCTCGTGCCTTGCCTTATAAGAGCTTATGATCCTCAGCTATTTCTATGTCCAAGATGAACATTCATGTGCAAACTATAAGACATTAGAGAGTAGGTAAGGGCACAGAAGAAGCAGGGCAGGAAGGAAGGTGAGTTGTGCTAGCCTGGCCCTGTGTGAACACTAAGGTATCAGGTACTTGCTCACTTCAAAGCAAGGTGGCTTTGCCTTTACAGCCCCACACTGCCAATCATTGAAGGCCTGATGGCTTTCTGGTGTCCACTTGAGAAAGCAAAGAGTTTCTGTTACTGAGCCCCAAAGAACAGCCATGATGCTCTCATCCTCCCTGGAAACAAACACACCGATCCTATTCAGCCCCTCCACTGTGCGTTCGGACACCATCCTCGGGTCTGCACACTCACACTTTTCAGACTCTGAGGGATTGCAATCAATACAGGCCTGTGAGAGACTGTCTCCTTAACTTGATTGCAAACGGCAATGCAGAATTAAGTAACAAATAAGACAAAGTTCAAATAAGGCAGTGTCCATCTCATCATGGGCAATAATCTTTGTTAGCGTGCAGTATCCTAGGCTCAAAAAAGGAACATCTCTCAAACAAAAGGATCCCTCTCAAACAGACATGTCAGCTAATTTGAACTGTGACTTAGAAGGGCTGATTTGACTGCTTCCTTGCCAGGAATTCTGAGGCCAGGTGTGAATTTGGAGGGGCAGCTGGGTAATCAGTTAGCAATGGCTGCCAGGTGCAAATTCAGAAGGCGTAGTTGATTGATGGTGGCTGCCAGAAGCTGGGGACCTGGAACCACATAGATCTCATTCCTGCTTCCCTCTCTGATCAGAGCCCAGCTAGACCAACTTACCTCCTGGTACACACCTTTAGTTCAACTCATTGATCAAGAAGACGTTTCCTTGTCCTTTTTAAAAATCTCTCTTTTCCTCTTTCTCTTCTCCCTCCCCCATTTTATCTCACTTTCGCGCTTACAGGTTTTTGTTCTATAAACACTTTGCCGTCTTTGTGACATGGACTCATTCAGGACATGTTTACAGTACTTAATGACATCTCCCTGAGAAATAATGAGAATGCCTTTAAAGGTTGTCTTCCTCCCGTGCGTGCAGAGGGACAGCACTCCAGGCCTGTGAGATGAGAGCTGAGGGTCTGGCAGGGGAAAATTGACTTAATTTCTTTTCACCACATGAAATGGAGTGTCTGGGAGATCTGACCTAAATGCACGGCCTAAAAACCAATTAATTCTGAATTGTGAATTTGTGAGCGCATCAAGCTGTGTGTAGAATTTCCGATGAGGCAGACAATGCATACCTGGCTTATTTGCAAAATGTGAAGATTTTTCCACCTAAATTTACCTAATGATCCATTATTAAAGTGTGGCTCCAATCATATTGCACCTCGACTTGAAGACATGTGGAGGTTCCTCATGACTTTTGGATGGAAATTCAGCCCTCACCTTGGCTTGTTTGGCCCCTGGTCCCAGCTTCCCCTCAGTTTGGTGGGACTCCTCTTAGGGGTCCTTTAGTGCTGGTGTTAGAGGGGCAGCAGCTGCTTCTTGCTGTCCTGATTTTAAAGTTAGGGTGCACATTACAGTAAATATGCAGTCAGTGAGACAATGAGTCTTGGCCATTGTGGAGTCAGTTAAGGAAAGCCATAGCCCACCTTCCTGACAAGGACCCCTGATGCTCCCGCTGCTGTGCAACTTGTATTTCCTCTGCTTATTAAAGTAACTCTAATTCTTTTGCATCCAGAGTAGTTCACCTGGTGTTCATAAAGACTGCCATTTGTGTGGGGGAAAAAAATTAATCAGACCACATAAGAAAAAGTTGGGAGGAAATACAAAAAACTCTAACACAAAGTTAAATCTGGTGATGTATAAGAAAGATGTAACTGAAACACTGTGAGAACACATGAGAGGGAGGAATCAATATCAGGGGCTGCTGGAGGGGTGTGTGTGAGCTGTGTGTGGTGGGGGGGAGGATGTGAGATATGTACAAATGTGAAGGAAGTGTATGGTAGATAGTGTGTGTGTGGATTTGTGGAATAGGATAGGCAAGGATCACAGAAGGCTTAAGGGGAGAAAAGATGTCTGAGCAACAGGTGGAGTTCCTCAGAAAAGAAGGTAAAGGGTGGTCTAGATGAGGGTCCCAGTGTTAGTTAAGCCCAGTATCCGCAGGGAGGTGCTAGAGAGTGAGGTGGGAAGTCAGGTGAGATGTGCTGCCACACCTGGTGAAGGGCTTTCCTTCCACTGGCAGGCTGAGAGTTGGGGCTCCTATGAAAAAGGAAGGGTTCCTAGGATTTCTGAGCAGAGCTGAGCTGAGGTGCCTACTCTAGTGCAGGAGGAAGACAGTGGGGGAAAGAGGAGGAAAGCAGCCACAGCCTTCTCTGGAGAGATCTGGGAAAGGAATCAGAGCTGGAGGGATGGGAGACAGGTGAGGGTGGAGGGGGCATTGCAACTGTCAGCTTTGTTCCCAAGGGCTTCGTTATTTTTGTTATTGCTGCTGGTTTGGCTCTTTTTTTTCCTCCTGAAGCTGAGGCACTCTCTTCACTGTGGACAAGGAAATCTCAAGGTCCGGAGGAGTTGCCTTGAGGACGGCCATCCAACCATAGTTTAAGTGACAGAATGTTTGAAGGAACTGTCCCAGCCTCTCACCCCTAGAGGACAGATCTGAGGCACAATCCACAGGGCTTCTCCAGGGGTTCCTGAGAGATGGAGGCCCAGGTTCCCAAAGCAATGGACACCTAATGGGAACTCTTTTGTTCTTCTTCCTTTTCCCTACTCCTCCATCCTGGCCAGCTTCATAGAACCTCTTTCAATTATAGATACGCAAATCCTTATCTCAGACTCAGCTTTGGAGAAACTGAAATTAGGACACTTCCAGTCATCCATGAAGGCATACAGTCTGTAATAGAGGGAGGTGACCAGAGTAGCTCTTGCCCAATGGAGGACCAGAGCAGTGGATACCTGCTCTCCATTCCTGGTCCTCACATGGGCAATTCTGCGGACAAGCTCCAGGGCAGTTTGGAGAGGTGTACTGGATCTGGGCCTCAGTTGCTCACAGTAAAGGGTTTAAATCCAGGTTTTTGAATTCCAGAGCTAAAGCTGCTCAGGATCTGTGTAAAGTAGACTCCAGTGTTCTGAAGTGGCTTGATTCATTCATTTGCTTGCTTATTCAGTCTATTCAACATTTATAATCCCATGGTTCTCTCCTGGAGTCCTGTTAGATTAGGGAAAGCTTTATTGTTGTTCTTCATATCTTTCTATAACTGTCTCTATGTATAATTAAAAATTTTAAACACAATTTTCTAAATCCATCTATATTTTTTTTTCCTATGATCCTCTCTATATAAATGCAAAAACTCTTTTCTTAACATATATCTTTTTGAATCCTATATTTAACTGGATAGAAGTTTGACATAACTAATCTAAATCTGGGACAGAGGGTGTGGCTCAAGTGGTAGAACAGTTGCTTAGCAAATATGAGGCTCTGACTTCAATCCCTCGTATCACCAAAAACAAAACAAAACAAAACAAAACAAATTCATCTAAATCTGTATATACATCCTTTCATTTTTTAGTTTTCTGCATCATTCTATAAATCTTTATCTAAGCCTCTTTAAATATAATTCATTATGTTCTAAATTATGATTTTTTTAAAAAAGCCATTTTGCTATTTTTTGCTTAAACTTCCTAACAATGAGTATTTTTGCTCACTGACTTCTTTAAGATGCTTATGAGGATGAGCAACTGCGACCTTAAAGAGCATAAACATGGGACATGCTGTATTCTGGCACAGAAACCCATACCCACACCTCCCACTGCTCCAAAAAGTCTTTGCAGTGCCTCTAAATCCTAAGTGTGTGACTCTTCAGTCAAAGAACTAGGTTTGACAACAGGATTGTGCATATGGCTGTAAATGATGATTTTGTGAATTTTTTTTTTTTGTCAACATGTTCTTCTGCTAGAGTCATCAGTTTGTCAGGTTTATCTGGGACTTCCACTGTCTTAGCATCAAAAATTCTATATCATGGACACCCCTCAGTCTAAGGGAAATAGGGACAGTTGGTCACCCTATTCCCCTCTCAACATACATAGTACGTGTTCATTATTACACATATACTGTGTGCTCAAGTTACATCTACCCACTGGTTATTTCTACTCTGTAAGGGAATTTGGGCTGCTGTGTGCACACATAAATTTACCAACATACTCACTATAATGGGCTGAATCTGTGCTCCCCCCAAGTTTATATGTTGATGCTCCAGCCTCCAGTGCCTCAGAATGCGCCCTTATGTGGAAACAGGGTCATTGCTGATGTATTAGTTAAGATGAGGTCATACTGGAGGCAGAAAGGGCTCCTAGTCCACTATGACAACACACAGGAAGGATGCCTGTAAGCATCCTGTAAGCATGAAGGCAGAGATTGAATTGATATGTTTATAAGACAGGGAACACCATAGATTGCCAGCAAAGGACCAGAAACTAGGAAAAAACACCCTCACTACCCTCAGAAGGAAGCAACCCTATCAATACCAGTCTCTTGGATTTTGGCTTCCAATTCAGTGAGACATTGAATTTCTATTGTTTAAGCCATCCAATTTGTTGTACTTGTTACAGTAGCCCCTGCAAACACTACACCCCATAATTAAGTCCTTTGATTTATATCTCACAGAGTCATCTTTTGAAAAATCCTAGAAAAATTGCAATTCCAAGAGTCAAGGGAGGCAAGAGTAAGACCATTTTTTACCTGTTTTAAGAATTAAAATTTACCATTTTGGTAGAAGATGTGACTCCAGGGTTAGAGCACCTGCCTCATAAGCACAAGGCCCTGAGTTCAAACCACAGTACCACTCCCCCTCAAAAAATTCACCCTTTTTGTTAAAACAATCAAGCAGAACCATCACAGATCTACTACCTACTGCAGATACTGTGTGAAATCTTTTCTGGATGCTGGAGAAGGCAGGTGTACAGACGGGTTGGGAGCAGGACAAATTGCAGAGGAAACAGGGTCAAAACCAGGAAGAGTCTCTGGTTCTTCTGACATATTCTGTCTGCCCCTAGCCAACTCTTGAAGCACTCCAGCCTATCCTCACCAGACCATGGGTGAGAGGACACTTGAGTGAATCCAGGTCATAGGGCAACATGGGGGAAGAACAGATTGAGCCATGGCCTTGATCAGGACACTGGTACAATGAACAGAAAGTAAAAACCAAACAAGTGGCCAGAGCACCACTGTATGGTTTTACTATGGGGTTGTGGGCTTGTTTTATTTGTTGTTGAAATTTTTGCAACTGGTCAGCTCACCTGAAGTCCCTTTCCCCCACCTGACCCAAGACACATTTACCTGGACCCAGGGTCAGGCTGGTTAAAAGTCAGGAAAAACTTTTTTTTTTTTCAATTCAGTTTTCTGGTTTGAATCTCACTGACCCTTCTCACCTCCCTGCTTTATTTCTTTTTGAAGAAAAAACCATTTCAGAGCTTTGCTGAACTTACTCGTAAAGACTCAACCAATAAATTCCTAACTCAAAAGATTAAAGACATTTATGTACAACATACAAAAAGAAAAAGTCTTGCTTACATCAGAGTCCCAGTGTTTGTATAGCTTAACCAAACAGAGAATAATGTTTGAAAGACAAGGACTAACACAGACATTTCTTGCTTTCTAAAACGAGGCTCAATTACTCAAAAAATGTTGCCTGCTTTGTTGGTTTTAAATGCTTTTATCTCTTTATGATTTATGGCAGGCCCTTGTACAGAAACAGACTTCTGCTTAACCACCTGTGGGCAGGTGTATCTATTTAAAGCATAGTCCCTCAGAGCTGGGGTCCATCCACCAGCCCACTTGGAGCTAGCACCTTCAGCATCTTTTATCTCTGTGACCCAGTCAGTGGGTCTATTTTCATCATAAATATTTAGTTCTATGTGACAATCATGGACAAAAGAAAAAAAGGAAATTTGGTGGAAGATGACCAGGATCTGAATTCAGAATAAAAGGAAAGAAAGTACACTGTATTAAATATCTATTTTGGTACCAGCAGGGGAGACATCTTTCAATTTCTCTCTCTCTCTCTCTCTTTTCCTCTCTCTTTTTCTTTAAAAAACATCCATAAAAGGGGGATTCATGACATGCAAAAACTACCTTATATAATGTCAACTTACATTTATGAAGTGATGGTAATTTTTTTCTATCAAATTTCCCATAATTCACATTTTGAAATATTTCTTTGAAATTCTTCAACTTCAAGGCTTGGAAAACACTTTGAATTTTGTTGAGCAAATAAATAACTCCATCGTTAAATTAAAAAAAAAAAAAAGAGGACCTGATATGAAGCATTGTGGTGACCTCCCTCCAGAGATAAAACTGAAGACACATCCAGGCTCCTGCCTTGTCAGGGAAGGATAAAGGTGATTTTTTTTTTAAATAAATTTGGGTTTTTTTTTTCCCCTTTAAACTCAGGGAATCCTCTGCATTGTTTCACTTATAATTTAAAAGCTTTATAAACACGCAAACCTAAAATATAATAAAATAACATGTAGATATGCAGTGACTACTTCGTTTGCTTGAGAATGAAAGCAGCAAAGCTCTATAAATATATGATCCAATGTAAAGGGAATTTCAGGGTATTCTGTAGCAATCACAAGAGGAGGTGTATGACATCTTCTACTTGGCATATTGATTTTATTTCCCAGGTAGGAGTTCCAAAGATTCATCACCACCAGTGAGATAGTACAAAGCAAGCAGCTTCTTGGCATTACCACGTCTTTGACATTACCTGTCTGCCAAGCTGAGCAGTTTCAACAGGGGAGCCAAACAGGCAGAGATCCTGGTAGATTGGTTCTTGTACTATTTCTGCAGAGCAGAGCTGGGGTCTGTTTGACTTGCTTGATGCTTGTTCCTTTGTGCAGTCCTCATCTGTATGTGAGTGTGACAGAAATTCTGTTGGAGGAGACTCACTACACTGAGAATGTCTGTGGGACTTGCCATGTGCCTGCCCCTCCCTGACATGATCACCTAACCATAGCTGCCCCTTCCATAAAAGGACAAGGGACAGCTTAGGAGAAGGGCTATTAATACTAGGCCTTTGCCTTATTCTGCAGCCTTGGCTCAGCCCATGTCCAAGCTTTTGATTTTCAAGGGATGAAGATCAGAGCTTGCTAATAAGCTGGTGAGAAACACTTCTAAGACTCCAGAGATATTCTTCAGGAGTTTGGCATTTATGTGATGGGAGCTGACAATTGGCTCTTGGTAGAATGAAGGTCCCATCCTTTACTATAAAGCTAAGTTGGATGAGAACTTTGACATCAAAGGTCTTCAAACTCTGGATTCAGGGCCTCTTTACTTCCTTAAACCTTAAAAATGAAGAACCCAGAGAGCTTTTGTTTGTGATTTTTACCATATTAGACCTTGAAATTGAGAAAATATAAAATATTTACATTTAATTCATCTCACAATAATAAACCCAATAAGTGTTAACACAAATATCATATTTTTAAGTAAAAATAGCTAGATTTTCCTAAGCAAAAGCAATTAGGGAGAAGATAGGCATTTTTTTTACAGTTTTACATTTTTTAAATATTTGGCCTGAACATGAAGACTGTATTCTCATATCTGCTTCTGCATTCCAACTGATTTATTATTATTTTTTGGTTGAAGTAAATGAAAGAAAGCTAGCTTTGTTCAGATTGTTGCAGGGAAAAGAAGGGGTTTTAAAATAGCCTTTCAGATCTTTGTAGAGATTCATTTGTGTTGCCACTCCAAAGCCTAATAAAAGGTGATTTCCTAGGTTAATTGCATTATGACTTACAGAACACTTGTCATTTTTTTATGTTTTTAAGATTTGATAAATTCATGCTACATCCATGTATGGAAATATCTCACTGAATCCCATTAATATGTACAATTAATATATGTTAACAAAGAATCTTTAGAAATTAATATCCCATTGTGATTATGTAAAAAACAAAAGTGAGTAATCTTTTCTGTATCAAAATGCCCAAAATGGGTTGAGATATAACTCAGTAGTAGAGTGCCTGACATCATGCCCAGGGTCCTGGATTTGATCCCCAGCACACACGCACAAAAAGAATGCCCAAAATGGGTAGGCATGGTGGCACACACCTGTAATCATAGCACTCAGGAGGCTGAGGCAGAAGGATTTGGGGTTTGAGACCAGCCTGAGTTCACTTGGGAGACCCTTAATCAAACAAAACAAAACAATTCAGAATGTCTAAAATGGGCCTCAACAGGTATGGTACAGCCCTTCCCAGGCTCTTGCCCCATATTTCACAAATCCTCCCAGATCTATCTCTCTCTCCTCTACAAATTCACTAAATATTTTTAAGAGATGGAGAAAATTCAGTGTGGTTCTTTGTAACATGAAGACCTTCTGCCATGGCTTTGTTCACTCTTCCTGCCTCTTTCAGAGACAGACACAGACCCTACTAAACTTGGACTCTGTTAAGTGCTTTATTGCCTAAAATGAGATTTGGAGTCCCACAGGAAAGAGCCCAGCCTTCGTTAGCCTTGTCACCTCATTTACCCAATAGTTTATACAAAGTCAGGGCAAAGTCTTTCGGTACTCAACCCAGTAACTGCACTGTTTTCCATGCTATGCCCTTAATTTGGAAAGAATGTATTGATGTAGGGACAGAGAGAAGAATCAACTCCTCATCATGCAAAATGAAATGTGGGCTGGGTGGTAATGGGGCATATGAATAATGCCCAGTAGACATTAAAGGTAAATACAATTACACAGTAAACACAGTGGCTTTCTCTGTGTGAGAGACAGCTGTTCTCCCAGCACCTGCTCTGGACTCTGTTACCACAGGCTCCAGCTTCTGCCTGGACCTCACTTCACACAATGGGGGTCAGACTGTACTCCTGTTCCCCTCTTTCCCATCTCCTTACCTTTCTGTCTTTGGGTTTTTGTTTCCCAACTGTTGTGACTATGTGTACATGTGTTTGTCCACCAGGGTTTGGAGCTCGATTACCAGCCCTACTATTGAGATTCATCTGTCATAATATCATGAAGCTAAAGGAAAAGAAATTCATTAACAGCCCAACTGATCCACCTTCAAACACTGGTATTTATTTCATGTATCATGCGCCATAGAGAACAAGTGAATCTCAGCTCAGTCAGGGTCCTGTTGACTTGATCTCACCTCTTCATCCACACAGGAAGCTCAGTGTGCTCACAATGCATTGAAAAGTTGTGGCAAATGTCTTCCTAGTTCTTTTCCCCTTCAACATTTACCAGAGCCCTCCCTGTGTTGTTTCCAAAGATCTTGAGCAATATGGCTGTCCAGGGCACCTTTCTTTCTCCAAAGCCTAGAATGTCTATACCTCAATTTCCCTTGTGGAATATTTTTTCTTATGGTTTGTTTCTAGAAAACAAATCTCTCTGTTCATATGGTTTCAGTTTCCAGGAAACATGCTTGCAACTGTTCAGTAGATTGACCTCCTGGTAAAGAAGACTTCTGAAAAGGACTAATTAGTCCCCTGATGGCTTATCAGTTATGCGTTACCACACAAGAATTACAGATATGCAAGAGACACATTTACCTCAAAATGCAGTGAACACAAGTCCATTTACTTTGGATTCAGGCCAAGAAATTAATGTGACATAGTTTGCAGGTACAATAATTTCAAGTTCAGGCTACTGAAGTCTATTTTAGGTACTTTTGTTTGAACTGTAGAGATGTGACTTAGTCTTTTGCTTGGATATGTTAACTTGGGAAGCCCACTTAGCCAGCACAGTCACTGGGGGGAAAGGAACTAGCTTCATATTCTTTAAGAGAGGACCAAATGCCAAGATAGAAGACCTGTCCCTCAGAGTTTAGAGTTCATTGTCCATCTTATGCTTGGGTCCTGGTGTCCACTGTAGTTTGTGAAATGACTTATGGGTAATTAGCATCCCTTCCCCAACAGATATTTCCAGGAAAAACAACTAACATTGAGCAATGGAGGTTGGACTAAATCTGAAAAGTTGTTTTTGCTGTGTATTTCTGAGAAAAAATTCTGACAATTCTGAGAATTGTCAACAGAACTGTCCCCAGAAAGCACTAATCAATATGTCCTCCAGAGAAGGGAGGACCTTGATCAAAGGTGAGGTCAGGGGAACCTGGAGCTGGAGGCCTGCTTCTATGGAAACTTTGGGGACCTGGTGGAGGGGCTGGTCTCTAATGTCTCACTCCTTGCATTTGCTTGTTACCTAGAGGCACATAATCTGTTAATGAACAACACTGACCCCTTCTGTGTGTGAAGGGAGTCCACAAGAAAGACTCCCTTTCCAAACTTGGGTACCAGAAAGAGTTGATCAAAGATAGAGTCCAGGATGAGTGACTTCTATGCTGAGTTCTGAAGAACAAATGTCAGTCAGAGCACTGGGCAGTGCATTTGGTCACAGTGTCCCTAAAAGTAAATTCTGAAACAAAGATATGAGGACAACTGTATTTGGTAGGTGACCCTAGGAAGCACCAGAAAGGGGTGTGGAAACAAGATAGAGAAAGGAAAGGGAGGGAATCAGCTAAGAAAAGACTTGTCAGTGTCAAGTAACCACTGTGAACAACCTGGACTGGATCCTACTAGGGAATGTGCCATGCAGACTCCCAAGCTGTCTCACCTGAGGAGAGGGAGAGAGGTATTTATCTGCCCTCTCCCAACAATCATCAGCCAAGATTCTCCTGGAGGTGTTGACTTCCTGGAGGTCAGAGCTGCCACATGGGTAGGCCTGAGCTCAGAAGACCTGAGTCGCACAAATACTGGAGTGGAAGATGTCCTGTGGACACACACAGGAGTGGGTATTTGCTGGCTCAGGACAACCACAGAAGGACTCAGAGGACAAATACCAATACCATTCCTGGAAGAGGGAGCAGAACAGACACAATGTGCTTGAGGAGCTCAGATAGTTAAGAGAAGACAAGAAAAGTTGATGAAACTCAACTTGAAGAGGAGAACTGTGCTCTATATCTTCCTCAACATGATTTTCTGCTGCAAGTTTGTTTAGGCTCCTGGGATAAAATCCATGACTGAGTCCAGGTGAGAATTCCAATTCAACTCTCCTTGAGCATCCACTCTTCCCCCTCAGTACATTTGCACCCATCTCAGATATACATATCTGCCACACTCATGGGAAAAATGATGAGATGGAACTTGGCTTAAAACATTGCTGCTTTTTGGTCCAGATCCAAACAGTATCCTGACTTAACATTGGGTTTGCTCCATTTGACATTCTTGACCAACTGATGCTCCTGCTTACTGGATTTTCATGGGCAGAACCCCACCTACACCTCAGTCTCCTGGGCTCTAACTTGGATCTCAACTCAGCCACATGTCAGTGCACCACAGGGCCTTTGCAATTTCCTCTGGAACAACCTGCCCATGTCATTTGGTGATGCCTCCTGCTTTTACTTTTTAGTTTTTTTTTTTTTTTTTTTTTTTTGAGACAAGGTCTTACTATGTAGCCCAGGCTGGTTTCAAACTTTAGATCCTTTTTTCCCTCAGACTTCTGACTCTTGGGATGCAGGTATGCACCCACACCAGGAAGCTCATGCTTTTAGAACTTACTTCCAGGGCTGCCTCCTCAAAGAGACTTCTTCTCCCTGCTGATGTAAGAAATTCTCTGACCCTCAACCTTCATCCCGTTACTGGGCTTTATTTTCTCCATAGCTTGTGCTACTCTCCAACATGATACATTCATGTGTCTACTTTCTAATTTTCTGTCTCTTCATTCGGCAGGGACTTGGTCTTTTTTATCATTGTATTACTAGTACCTGGGATACATTGCTGAATGAGTGAATGAATGAGCACATGAATGACTGAGCAAATGAATGAATGAGTAGATGTATGAATGACTGACAGAGCCAATGAATGAGTGGACACATGAATGAATGAATGAATGTTTAAGTGGACACATGAATGACTGAATGAGCCAACGAATAAGTGACTCCATGAATAACTGAATGAGTGAATGAATGAATGACTGAACATGTGATGAAGGAATGAAATGCTCTTCACCGTGTTTACCAGAGAGGGCTCAGCAAACCAAAGGTTTTTATTACACTGAATTAAAAGGTGAGAGGAGAGCCCACTGGACCATCTGTTGCAGAAAGCTCTGGCCTGATTTGGATTCATCTTCCTGTTGATCACTGTCTCCCTTCATGTCATTTCCTTCCTGAGCTTGCTGTGTAAACATTTCCCTCTCTGTTGCTATTTTCCTTTCTTTCTCTCCTCCCTTTGTTCCTGGGAGCCCAGGGCTCCCTCCCTACAGTAAGCTGTCAAGACAAGGAACACTCTGGCAGTGATGATTGATGCCAGCTGAACGACTCCCAATGATTTTTTTGTGCCGTGTTTATTTAGCAGGTTTAAGTTTCATTTAATCCTGAGGAAAGGTCCTGGATACGGACTAGAGATCCACCGGCCTGAAAAAGCCTGAGGCTTGGTTTGCTTTTGATAAGCTCTGAGTAGTTGGATTCTTATTTAAGCAGGCCAGGCCCACCCACAGGGCTCTGTGTCTTCCTCTTTTGAGACCTGGTGAGACGCCTTTTCCTGAGTTCACCTCTGGCTGGCAGAGAAAGCTCCTTCCTGCAGTCAGTCTCTGCCCACTTGCAAACAAGTAAAACTGGCAGGTTCATGGGAACTTCCCACTGTGCTTTCCAAGAGGGGATGTCAAAGGGGCAGCAAGGTCCCAAGATCTAAGGGGACACATGAGCAAGTCTGTGCCAGACAACTGTAGTGGAATAGAACTGGAGATTGTGGCCAGTGCACACAGCATGCCCAGGCTTGACCAGGTGGACTCAAGCCTGGGTTTGGAGAGTTGATTTACTGAGGATTGTGTTGACTTATGCCACGGAGATGTCAGAAATGTGTAAAATATCTTGTTTTCTAACTGGCAACTAATTAATTTTTTAAAATCTTCTGCAGGCTAAAAAGCAAGTTGTCAGGCTTCCAGTCTCTGAAAACCTGTTGTATGATTGCTTCTGGGGGTTTTACTTTAAAGATAACTTACTGCTTCATTTTCTTTTTGATTAAGAAAATAAATATTTTCATAGAAAAGTTTTCTAATAGAAAATACAGATAGACAAAAAAAAAAAAGGTAAAAGTTCCTCATAAATCTGCCACTTAGAGGAAAACCAATGTAATCCTTTAAGAGGGCCAGGCTCCACTCTTATTTCAAGCATGATACACATAGTCCTCGTTGTGAATTCTCCTATGATGCCTGTGGACAATGGCTATAGAGACAGAGCCAGTCGTCGATAGGGTGGAGTTGCAGAAGGAACTGCCTTGAGCTGTGTGAAGGGTGGAGAGAAAGTCAAGAAATACATGGAAAGCCAGCCAGCCTCAGAGAGAAGAGAAAGGGGCACGCGAAGCACTCCTGTGCTGGGGAGAAGGCGAGGAAAGGGCATGGGCTACCGGACTTCGTCCCCTTTCTTGCGCACTCACATTCTGTGATTACTGACTCCAGTGGCCTTCATCACTTCCATTGGCCTGGGAGTGTGTGAGTTGATGTTTGCAAGTCCGAGTCTCTTGTGTAATGGAACAAAGGTGTCCAACCTCAACCTCCTAGGGCCAGGAAAGTATCCTCAGTGTTTTGAAACACTACCAGACACACAAATATTTTTAAAATGTTGACAACCCTTTACTTCTGAATTAGCATATTGGATAACTCAACTTGAAGGTGGTGTAAGGTGGGACATAGTTCAGGGCAAGAAGAACTCCAGTCAAGAACTGTGATTCTTTACATTCTATACCCACATAAAATGAAAAATTGCCATGCCTTCTATTAAATTTATTGGATTAGATGGAAATTCTTCTGGGTTTTTTCTTTTTCTCAAATATATTGGTATATGCAAGTTCAGAGCTTAAACTTTTGGACTTCTTTGCACAATGGAAGAAGAAAATGAATTTCCAGCATGACATACAAAAGAAGACAAAAATGAGTAATTAAGACAGCAGAAAGCTGGCCACCACTTGTGGTGCAGGAGAATCAGTGACACTAGAGATGAGGAATGGCTAAGACACTTAAATTTGTTGATGTTGGGCACAGTATGACTATTCTTCATGATGCTCAAATTTTCACCCATGTGCCGTTCATTATTAAGTGCTTCATGTGAGTGGGTTTCAAGGAGGAGACATGTCACAGTAGTGGGATGAAATTTGGAAACAAAGAGGAGAAGTTGGAGGTGGAGCCTGGAGGAAGAGTTTCCTTGGAGGACATAAGTCCTTCAGGAATGTGTGGCTTTGGATTTCCCTGAGGCATGGGATGGAGATTTAATGTGCTTTGGCCTTGTTTGAGAGGCTGAGAGACAGGACCTGACATTAGACTTTGTGAGCTCTGTCGTTCAGCTGGTAGTGGCAGCAGCATATGGCATACATTATAGAATGAGGTATTCAATTAGAAGTAAAATGTGTTCTTTGATTTTGCAGCTAATATCCCCACCTTGTCCCAACTGGTATTATTTGTGCAGGTAAAGCAAGAGTGGGAAGAAACTCAAATGCACACAAAGCTAAGTGAAGGTCAGCCTTGATTATATCAAGCAGGCAATTTAAGACTAGCTTTGCACTTTGCAAAGGAGCTGCACTATTTGCCTCTTTCCAAAGTTCATATTTGAGAATAACTGAGTTTGTGCATGAGCAAGTGATGGAAATTTGTGTCTGGAGGAGATCTTCTGTGTGGTGATTGTCTTCAATGGCTTTTGGCCAAGTATCCCATAATTTATAAGAAGAGTTTATGATCTAACACATGACATTACATTCACTTTATATATATAGATATATTATTATATCATGAATATAATTTGATTTTAAATGGTGAGATAAGAGTATTCGTGAGTATGAGATGTAATATTTTCTTTTTACATCCCAAAAAGGTCTGCAGTACACAAGCAGTGCAAGAGTCACTGGAATACTCTAGTGACCTTTGGAAAAGACACATAGATGACTGTAGGAAATGCATAGGCTGGCAAGGAGGGCACAGGAAGGGCAGAGGGAGTACTTGAGGGTCAGAGTACAGGGGATGAGAGAGGAGTTCTTTTTTTGTGCCATTCACATGTTGTCATTAAATCTTCCAGAAAAGCATCTTGAGGTATGCCTACCTATTTGCAAATGAAGCATGCAAGGCATAGTGGCACATACCAGTAATTCCAGCTACTTGGGAGACAAAGTAGGAGGATCAGAGTGAACACAGCCTAAGCAAAAGCATGAGACCCTATCAGAAAAACAAACTAAAAGCAAAAGGACTTGGGGATGAGGGTCAAATGGTAGAGTGCTTGCCTAGTGAATACGAGACTTGAGTTCAATCCACAGTACCACCACAAGAAAAACAAAACAAAACCAAAAATCTCACAAAGCATTTCATCTTCAGAAGCAAGTCCCCCGGTTCGATATTTTATCTCTCAGCCATGCTAGTCACAGAGCTGGCTAATTCTTTCTTTGGTGGTAGGGGATCAGTAGAGCATTTTGGTCCCCAAGGTAAAATATGGACCGACCTGCTCTGAATCTTTCTTTCTTACTGTGAAATAGAGCTGGCAACCCCTTCCTGTTGGTGTGATTCTGAGAACGAATCAAGGCACTTTGGGCCCAAGTGAGCCATGTTGTGTTCTTCCACTCTTTGTCACTAAAGGAAGACAAAGAAGCTTCCCCATGGCCTACTCTAGGGACACCATGATGTGGTCTCCACAGCTTACAATGAGCTGCAGAGAAAAGGAAGGTCCTCAAATAGCAAGGGTCATCCTGACTTTAACTTGCTCACAAGGAGAGAAGAGGTAACATTGATAACTGTTTATTTATTTTCACTTAGAAAAGCTAAACAGGGTGAACTAAGGAGGACTGAAAGCAGCATGCTGCTCCCTCTACTCACCCAAAGATTTGGGTGAAATGATACTTTTTGTGGATTTTGGTGATCTTTGCAACCAATAATTTATTAAGTGTTCACAAGTACTGTGGCTCTAGGGAAGATACAGGAAAAGTGTGAAAAAAAAAAAAAAAAGCACTGCCCATCCTTCCAGGAGCTCACAGACAGTGAACAACCCACGTCCATGGGCCAGACCTCTAAGATCCATCCTCCCAGAAACTTTGGTTAAGTCCTACAGATACAGTGTGGCCCATAATTCACCCAGAAGACCCAAGAATGGGACAGGAGACAGGAAGGGTCTTGGGGGCCTAAAGTACCCTATATAGGCTCTGATTCATTCTCAGAACCACACTGAGAGGAAGAGCTTCTCAACTCAGTTCACAGTAAGAAACCAAGATTCAGAGCAAGCCCATGTCTCATGCAAGGACCAGTCAGGTGTGGTGGGCCAGAAGGACATGCACCATCTCTGCAGTTGAGTCATACTCTGTGACAGCAAGTCATGAGTGGACAGTGCAGGCAGAAGATGCCAGAGGGGTTCAGTTTTGTTCTGTTTTGGTAGACCCAAAAGCTGAACTAAACTTCATAGACTGGTTTATCACAAAGTGATAACCAGAATTCCCTGGATGAGACACTGGAACAACAGATTTCTACAGCCATATCTACACTTTATATATCCATATTTCTAAAATTACATTTATGGAAGCTAAACATAAAATATAAAGAATAAAATGTTAAGTAAAAGTTCAATAATCATATGAATAAAAAGTCATGGATGCTCTGTATCAGAAACCCAGGTTTGGGGTCAGACACAGTGGCTCACGCTTATAATCCTACCTGTTCAGGAGGCAAAGAGTAGGAAGATAACAGATCAAGACCTGTACAGGCAAAAAGTTAGTGAGAGTTCCATTTCAACCAATGAGCCGCTCATGGTGGTATAGTGACGCATGACTGTAATCTGAGCTACAAGGAAGGCATAGGTAAAAGGATCTTGGATTGAAACTAGCCCCAGGCAAAAGTGAGATCCTATTCAGGAAAATAACAAAAGCAAAAAAGGGCTGGAGGGGTGACTCAAGTAGTAGAGCACCTGCCTAGCAAGCAGAAGGCCCTGAGTTTAATCCCCAGTATGCTTACCACCCCCCTAAAAAGCCCAGGCTTAAATTCCTGTTTACCTAAGAGTCCTGGCAGCCAATGCAAAATGAAAAACTCTGTAGCACAAATTAAATAATTCTCAGGTGATTAAAAAGAATTGTGGCAGTTTTTAAAGCATTTGTCAAACCTATCTGATTCTACCATTGAGAAATATTTTATTGTGGGCATGATTTTACATAGGACAGTGAAGTCCTGACAGTGGATCAAGACCTCAGCAGAATTCTGTTCGGAGGGCTGATCTGTGGGTCCCTGCTGTTACTATTCTGAATACTGGCAGAAAGGTTGGTGGGGGAAAGGAAGTGTTTGTCAGTGTGGCAGATACAGAGATGCGCCACTCAGCTTCCCCTTCCAGTGAGGCTCCCTGTTCCTCTGCAAGGATTAGGGTGGGCTGAGAGCCTCAGGTCTTGAGCTTTTTCTGGGTGGGCCCTGGCCAATGGTGGAGCGAGGCAATGGAAGAGAGCCAAGAAAATGAGATTCTCCCATTTGCTCTGAGCTCCCCATAGGCTGAGCCAGGCCTACACTCTGGTCAGATCTCCCATCCCAACTTACTCCAGCTTCTCTTCTTTTGATGCTATTACTCTCCTCGCCCCCTACCCCCTGCCCCAGAAAGAGTTTGCATGCCTAATGTTGCCTCAACATCAGCTGCTCAGAGAACCCAACCTGCAAAGGTGACTTATTCTGAATAATATTCTTAATATCACTTATGGAGAATGGAAAGAAGGTGGTCCATTCTGTGACCCTAAATTGGTTTTAGAGACTTGCCTCTCTCTTTATATACTTCCCTAAGTACCTGCAGTTTCATGGGATGAGAGGCAGACCCTTCATGTGAGAGAGTCCCTAATGAGACTCAATTAAGCTTCCAGGGGGAAATGGTGTGGGTACTTTTTTACTTTGCTCCTTCTCTTGATGAAACATTTTGCTTTTTACTCATTCCAAGCACAGGTAGCACATTTGATAACCTGTCCTCTTTCCTACTTATCAAGTCTCTATGTTGTTTTCCCCTGACGGACAGTCTGTCATTCACTCACATTAGCTCTTGGACAGTTGCCATAGTCTGAAAGTTAGGAAATTGTCCCCAGTAGGTTTCAAGGAGGGGATTCACAGAAGAGTTCCAAGTTCTTGTTCCTAGACATTTGAAGATGGAGATTCAAGCCTAGATCTTTCTATACCAAATCCTGAACTCCTTGTCTAGAGAAGGACTTGCTCTGAACACTGTAAACTCAAGTTGAGACCTGATATGGATGACCATAGGTGGCCTCTACTTATAATGCAACTGTTCCACCTGAAATTGCACTGTAGCTCACAATGAAGGTAGTTTTCATAACAAAAGGGTCCCTTGGGGTGGCCAGAGGGTGCTTTCAGTTGACTTGCACATCCCTTCTATGGCTGTGACCTGCTGCCTCTTAGGATATTGCTGGCCCTACCTCAATCCTCACAGGATCCATCCTCCAGAGAGCAGCTGCATCATTGCCTAATGTACTCTAAGCAGAAACTAGTCCAAAGCTAAGCCAGTCTGGTCTCAAAATTAAAACACATAGAGACACATGTACATACACACAGTCATGCCCGACTCTAAGGTAGAAATGTACTGGAAACTTGCTCCAGAATGTCTCTGGCCAGGAATAGGCTGACATACATTTAGACTTTTAACTCATACAATCAGGGCCCCATGGAAGCAGCAGTGAGAAAGAGAAGGATGTTCCTTAAGCTGACAGGCCACCAGGATGGCAGTGCTTTCCATTTAATGCCAATGTAGTCATGACATGCCTTCTCAAAAACTGCTTGCATGCAGGAACAAAGGAGGATTCTCCTCAGAAGAATGTCAAGGAGCCAGATGGGCACGCCCCCAGCCCTGGCCTTTCCCCATCCCCGACCCAGACCCAAGCAAAAGGAATAGAGATGTGGCTTCATGACCCTTCCCGCAGACTGGATATAGGATGGTCAGAATGAAATTATTTCCTTTTTCTCTTCAAAAAGGAAATTGGAAGCCCCTCACTGTAGCTCTAGCTAAATAAAGCAAAAGGCAATGTTGCTGTCAGTTTTGTTCAAGTTCAAGGGAACACACATTCAGACAAACACAGAGGCCCTATTTCTTCTTAGCTCTTACTTTCTTCACAACACTTTACCCAAACGAGAGCCTCGAGAGCCTCAAGTCAATTTATGTTATTAGAAATCCACTCCTGTAAACAGATCGGGTCATGTGTTTTTCTCCAACTGTCTGATGGGGCTTTAACTAAAGATTGGTTGGGCTGCACAATGTGTGTGAATGATCTTCCCAAAGCTCCAAATATTTATGACCAGGGCAAGCCACAGGCGACAGCATCTGACGCCGCACTTGGCGGTCTGGCTCCCATTCTTCTTGACAATGGGTGGACGGAGGGGGTGGGTACTGCTGAACTGTTTACTACTTCAAGACATTTTAAAAGGTAATGAATGTACAAACAGCATGGAAAAAAGAGCCCTCTGTAAGGTGGCTCAGAGTCAGGATAGAAAATTCAAACAATATTAGCCTCAAAAAGTCAACATTAGACACCCTTCTACTAAGGACCTACAAACAAACAGAGTTACTCTGTACACACATTAACAACCGCAACTCCATGCTGCTGGCTTTCACTTTTCAGAGCCGTGGATTCATGTACGCGTTTGCACAGAGCTCAGAAGGTTCTGGAACTGAGAGGGGCTTCCTCTCTTGAGAGCTTTCAATATTAGCACTTGCATACCTGGTATCCAGAGCAGATGAGAGCCAAGGAGAAATTCAAGTTCAGGCCACAGCTAGGGTGCATTTGTCCTTGGGACCAAACCACACTCCTTTGAGGGGACCAGGAGGGGATGTTTGGTTTTCCAACTCCTCAGTTCATGGAGACAAAGTGCTCTGCAACATGCACCTCTTTTGCTGCATGCCCCGAGTTGCAAAGCAGAAGTTACCCTTTACAAAAGTAAATAATTAATAATGGAATAGATATCCACCCGCTTCCTCCTACTTACACATACACCTAGAAAAGTCAGTTATTTGCTGTTCCTTCAAGCATTGAATGATGTCAACAAGAAAATAAATCCTAATATTTTCTTTTTTTTCTATTTTGTGAGACACTTAGTTCTGATCCATGTAAAGACTGCCCTGTTTCTAGCCAGCCAAGTTTTTACTTATAAATGGAGTTGCTTGGTTATTTATTCATCTTTCTAGAAGCGTGGAATTGTATAACATCAGAAATACTGTTTTCCTGCCCCAGTATTCCAAGTACTTTATATACTGATATGTTTAGTGTTTACTAGACCTTCCAGTTTCTTCTAAAGAAGGTCAATCATAGGAAAAACTGCTAAAAAGATGTGTTTGAAAGACATCGTGCCTTTCCCTTTATGTTTCATGTGCTTATCTCTCAAACATTATAAAATCTAAAACAGCGTTCCATCTCCTTTTGAGTTTTCACATTTTTGGTAAAGGAAGTCACTCTTTGCCTTAACTTATTAAGAGGAAGTAAAATAAGAAATACAAAGGATATTGCTCAATATCTTTTCCAAATTAAACTGACCACAGGTTCTTTTAAGTTCATTTGAATGCAATTAGGCAAAAAAGAAAAATTTAATATTGCCATCAATAGAGTCTCACTCTTTTCAATACCAGGTCTTACTCCCATTGATTTTTTTTTTTTGACTAGCTGTGCAAATTTAGTTATGCACATAGAATTTCATGCCATGAAAAAGGGAAAATGACTTTTCCTTTTCTCAGTGAACAATATGAGCAGTAATCATGAGCTTACAAAATGGAAGGTTCATTCCCAGCATTTGGAAACCACACACAAAAAAAGAAGACTGTGTTCATCTTTAGATTATGTGAGCAGATTCCCAGAAATAATCTGTAAAATACGGACCAAGAAAACATAATGTCTTAGTGTTTGTAATGGCAACCTGGATAATCAAGAATGCTTTTCACCGATCCTTTTTTACTATGGTACATATTTCCCCAGAAAATTCCTTCTTACAAAACACATGGCTCAAAAAGAAAAAAAAAAAAGAAAGAAAGAAAAAATAAGAGCCTTTTAATTGTGGTTAGCTTAACACCTCTTGGGCAGTCAATAGCAGTGTAGATGGCCTGCTCACTGCTTCACTCTCAGTGCCTGATAAAGCGAGCCTCTCCCTTGGATCAAGGTATTAAGGTTTAGTTATTTGTATTGATTTTATGTGCAGCTATGCTGCACCAGCCATGCTCAGATCTGTGGTTCACAAATTCCTTTTTAAAATGTCACCGCCATTTCATTTCCTCTGCTATCAATACTGCAGCTAGAGGGGCTGCTTGTTAACCTTGAGGGCTGTGCTCTTGTCAGATGGATGCAGGGGTGAGGGGGTTTCTGCATCAACATCCTAAAGTTTTCAGTTATCAGCAACACAAGGGTGAGTGGTCCATGATATTCTTCCACAATATCAAAAAAAGCAAGGAAGGGAGGAAGGAAGGAAGAAGGAAGGAAGAAATGAAAAAAGGAAGAAAGGAAGGGGAAGAGAAGAATGGAAAACCTTTTTTCTCTTACAATTGAAATGTTTCCCATTGTCCAGAAAACCCTGGAAATGACTGGCCCTCTAGTGGTTAACAAGGGACCTTGGTAGTAACAGTAGGCTCATCAGAGACCATTTGACATCATGCACAAGCACAACCACACCCCAAAACAGGTGTGTGCACAGGAATTTCTGTACCTGAAAACAGCTATTACCAGCTATTCCCACCTTCAGTTCTACTTGAAATAAATCTTAAAGAAACTTTGAGTTTGCAGATAATTTGAACTCAATAACGATTTCCCCAGAAGTTCTAAAGTCCTTCCCAGTGAAGTAAATTCAGCTATCTAATGATTTAAAATAGATTCCTCCCTTTCTCAACCTGGCATGTAACTAGATCTAACTGAAAGCCAGACAGAAATCTACACGCAGACACAGTCATGACTGTATTTATCCATCTACTGTGATCCTTTAACAAACATGCAGTGGGTAAAAATAAAACACATGTTTTCCCTTATTTCTCTGTAAGCGCTTACTTAAGGTTTTATTATATTTGGCCATGGGACATTCAGTAAACTTACTGATGATATCAAAGAATGATTTTACAAACAGTAAAAGTTACACTATTGACACCTCCAAATTCTGGAGTATTTACATTGTGTTAGGTGCACACTTGCTCAGGGAGATTAACAAACATTACTAGAAAGGCTGTGGCCAAATCCACCCTGGTTGTTTATAAAACCTTTACAACTCATCAGCTTCCACTAACACACTGGCACTGTTCAATTACCATCAGTTTTAGAGAGCCTTAGCAAAACATCTAGTGCCCATGTAAATAGACAAATCTGAAAACTAGCTGGTCTGTTGGCTTACATACTGTAGGTAATGTTTTCTTTTGCTCAAATTTGTTCTGGAAACTAATCACGCTCTGATAAAGCCATCTGCAAATATGAGAAAGATTGACACCCACATGTCAAAGTTTACACAGCCTGACCAAGTGTACATATAGTACAGATGATGTAAGGGCTCTGCCATTCAGAGCTTCTCCGGGGCCATGTTGGAATGGAGCTCTCTGGATGAGAATGGCCATGTTAAAGCAAAACTTGTCAGTTTCCTTGTCAAGCTAAAACTCTTCCAAAGGACTGGGCGCTTTCTTCAATGATCATCATGGAAATTTAATTTCATTCCCTCAGCATGGTCAGTGTAGAATCATAGGATCTTTATCACTTAACTAATTCCAAACTATTTTGCTCTCCTACGCATCACTAAGTTTTTGCCTTTATCCAAGAAATAATGTTAACTTACTGTTCACATGATAAAAAGTATGGCATTAAATACAAGTGACAGTAATTGTATGAAATGGCATTTGTCTAGCAATTCACAGGTTAGTAACTTTTTAGTGCATTATTTAGTTTATAGGAAGGACTTTATACATAGATTGGTCTACTCATGCTCAAAGAAAACCTAGGATAAAAACCTGAATCCAAAACAGATGGAGTAGCGAATGGGAATGAACACAACAAAGGATTCATCTGCATTTCACTTTGGCAATGAGCCTTTCTGATTTAGAAGTACACACTCAATCCTCTTTTTGTTGGTGTCTGTCCATGTTTCATAGAAATAAGCCCAGAGGCTCTATTATATGCTCCTGATTTCCCTCTTTGACAATACAATGAAAAATGAAGCCAACTGCCATAAGGAAGAATTAAATTTAAGTGAACTTATTTTGATCACACTTTACTCAGAGCTCAGAAGTCATGTTTGAAGTCTTATACTTTAATTTTTCTAGGGCATGACAGCAAATTCCCTTGTTTATCATTTCCAACATATAGCCTAATAATTCCTTGAAGGATATACTGTTTGCTTCTCTCTAGACTACAGACAATTCCCATAATTTTTGGTTTTTTGTTATTTAGCAAGTATAGCTTCATGATTTCATCTACTAAATCTTTCAGTTCCCATTAAAAACTAAGATAATTTCTTAACACTTTGTCAATTCTAGATTTTGAGTTTCTCTTTCAAGTTTGCATTTTCAGATCATTGTTCTTGATAGCTTATTAAATCTGTAGTCAATAATGAAGTCATAACTTCCTTGTTCTTGATTTAAATAAAACAAAAATAAAGTCTTCTGGAGGTCCTTACAGTTTTGAAAGCATAACTCAGTCTTTTTGCTTCCTTGAAATTCCGATAATCCCATAATTCTGCCTTTGTCTCAATCCATCTTTTGCTTATTTTAGAGATATGAGCACAGCAGAAATCTCTTTGTTCAGCCATAGTCATTGTTTTGATGCCTTTATCTTTACAAATCTACGTATTCCAATATTTCCAAGTATTAAGCTTATAATCAGCATCTCTGCAGTCTCACTTAAATTGCAAATTTCCACAAATAGGACCTATGCTCAATGAATTGCCCTTGTTTCTTCAAATCCTTATTCTACTCACCAAAAATGAATGTAACCAACTGCTAAGATGTTTTAAAGGACATATGATTATATTGTCTCTTTCACTGTTGCCCAATCCGTTGAGCTGCCTTTGATCCTATAATACTACTTCTAGAACCCATAACTTCTCTTGTGCTTCCCTCCATGCATTGACTTGAAATGCGTTTTACAATTTTACAGCGATTCTTATCAAACAGAAGTCTCGTCTACGTTAGCTCATAAAACTTAATTCCCAATTTCCTCCTTCCAAAGAATAAATGATCTTTGCTCCCATGTAGATAATTGAATCACAGGGGTAGGTGACAGCTTCACAGTTACTAGGTAATTCTACCTTAGAAGAGATGGTTAAGGGCAGGATGAGAACTTTGCTTCTGAGGTGATGGGGCTGAAATGCTGGCCACATCTGAGCTGTGCCAGACCCTGATCTGGGTGTCTTATGCTATAATTTCTTATCACGTCCACTCTGCTGTTTCCTAATGCATTCTTATGCCATGCATTCCCTGGCTTATGACTCTCTTTTTAGCACAAAGACCAAACTCCTTTGGGGCCTGGCATGGTTTGGCTCATGTCATGGTCATCAGTCTCAGTTTTTTTTTTTTTTTTTCTGCATCTATTTGTTTTCATAGTTTCGTTGCCTCTTATCTTACCATTGGCCAAAACTGCTTGGTTCACCTGTGTACTCTCAAGCTTAGTTCAATTCTGGCACCCAGTAGATGCTGAATAAACATTTCGTGAGTGAAGGAACAAATAAGTGAATGCATTTAATCCTTTCAACAATCCTACGATGAGGAAATAGAGGATCAGATGGGTACCATCAGCAGCCCAAGTCTCAGCTAATAAGTAGAGGTTGACAATGTCTCGGTGATTCTATGTAGGTTACTCTTCAGGTCTTGTGTAAGATCCACACCGAACCCCCTAGCAGAAGCCCACACTTATGAGCAGTGCACCCACGCATTGTAGAGATGAGCTGGAATTTTCCCACTAACTGCATCCCCAAGCAATTTTCTTTCTCCTTAGAAGTGTTTGCGACCACGGTGTTCCTGTGGAGAGTTTATTTATCTGTGGATTTTCTTTGAAGAAAGGCAGCCAGAGGATGTTCTTTAGAAGCCAAGGTGAGAATTAGTAAGATGCTTTGACATGGCACCTTTTATAACATTAAAAATGATCATTAGACTTCTCTCAAGGATAAAGGATTTGCATTTGGCTTGCATTGTGCAAACAGGGCTTTTGTTGATTTATCAACAGGACTTCGCTTGGGGTTTTGGATTGGATTCCAGAGGTTGGCACCTACACTCTAAAAATCTAAACAGAAGGAGAAAATAAATCACCAACTGGCACTTTAAAGGCAAAGATTTATACCAAATTTAATGAACTTCCTGTCTTACTGAGCATGAGGAAAATGTCATGTTTACCCCAATGCTCTCTGCTCCTGGCAGCGGATGTGCCGGGTTGGAAAGGATGCAGAAGTGGGTCAGGCTCACCCAACTGGAACTCAGGAAACTCATTAGCAAACCAGTGAGTGCTAGGCAAGGACTCAGGCCTTCCTGGTCTGCCCTACCCCTAACTACTAACCCTATTAGGGCTAATCTAAGGAGAAATGTGAACCAAGTCACAGTGTCTTCTTTGGGTTTCCCTAGAAACAGAGCAACAATTGAGGATTCAAGGTGCAAGTTGTTGGTTTGGAGGCTGTGAATGCAGGAAACACAGATCAAGGGTGGGGGGAGTGGGACATGGAGGAAATCAGGGAAGACCAGATCCTATCACGGGCAACTGTAGCTTAGACCTCCAGGAGTGTAGCGCACTAGCATCAAAGTTATCCAACCAAGGGTTAGTGAGCTTATTGCTCTCTCTCTATGCTTGTGTAAATCTCCCAGCAGTTCCAGCCCTCAGCACCTATGAGCAGAGCAGACACAGCAGCAAAGTCATTAACCAAATGGCATGGGTATTGGCAGCCAGGAATGAGGGGTGACATGCAATGGACTGGCAAAGGTCTGAGTGGGTAGGACAGCAGAGGTGCCTCTGAACCAAAACAAATAAAACTGCCCATCACAGTCATATCACTGCTTCTCTGTGACTTCTCTTTTCAACCTTTGTATGGTTCATACAGTTTGCCTGAGAGGCACAAACATCTTACCAGCCTTCACATTATATACTGTTGAAGAAACTTCCTTGGGCTCATTATTTTTATTTATTTTTTTTTTTTTGTGGTACTGGAATTTGAACTCAAAGCCTTTACCTTGAGCCACTCCACCAGCCCTATTTTTGTGATGGGTTTTTCTTTGAGATAGGGTCTTGCGAACTATTTGAGCAGGCTAGCTTCGAAATGCAATCCTCCTGATCTCTGCCTTCTGAGTAGCTAGGATTACAGGCTTTAGCCATGGGCACCCAACATGGGCTCAGTTATTTTTATCCATCAATCATTTGACTCCTACCACTGGCATGGCAAGCAGCTCTAAAACTGTAATGACAGCTGTTGTGACAGAGTCTGCATGTTGACAAGCAAGGAACATGTAAATTCAAATCTATAGAAACAATCTACCTGCCATTTGATATGGAGTCTAAAATGGACCTGATTGACTTCCAAGGGGGAAATAAATTCTCTTACCAAACCAAATATATACCCAGGTACTAGAGAAGAAACAAGAAACAATGCACATGATTAAGTAGTGCAATTACCTGAAAAAGGACTTTGTGATCTATAAGTCTGGTGGTACCATGAAGACATGGCTTATCATTCAGCACATTGATTGTCTTGTGAACACTGCACAGTACATGGTGCATGCTTGGTTCTACTAGGTTACATACACTTCTGCTTCTATGTCATTTGTTGTTGACCAAATCACATGAGCCTATGGTCACTCATTCCCCTTCTTTGCCCTTGAAATTCAGGTTGAATTTTAGGTTGTTTTGGTATCAGAGATTTTTTTTCTGTGTGTGAAGCAGTGTCAAGGCAGTGGAATTGTGTCACTGTTTCCATGTCTACCTGTATTATTATAGAAATCATAACAGGCAGTGATCAGAATGCTTGAATTTTGATCCTTTCTTGGTATTTCTTTATCTTATTATTAAACACCCAAAAGTTGAAGATCAACAGTGATTATTTAGACGTGTTATGAAATCACTTCAGTTCTTTTTGATTGGGAGTTTATTTATTTGGATTTGTTGAATTAATAATTTCTAAAATCAGTATTCAACATTGTGTAAGAATGACTTTTTGAAATCTTTCTTTCTTTTCTTTTTCTGATAAGATCTTTCTATGTAGCCCAGCTGGCCTTGAAACCTCAGTTGTGCCTCAGTCTCCTAAGTACTGGGATTACATATGTGTACCACCACTCCCTGCAACTTCTTTTTTTTTTTTTGGTGGGACTGGAGTTTGAACTCGGGGACTCATGCTTGCTAGGCAGGCACTCTATCACTTGAGTCACTCCTCCAGCCCTTTTGTGTTGAGTATTTTCGAGACAGGATCTCACAAACTATTTGCATCGAATAGTAATGCTCCTGATCTCTGCCTCCTGAGTAGCTAGGGTTATAGGCATGAGCCACAGGCACTGGCTTCCTGCAATTTTTAAAAATATTTCTTAGCAACTTGTAATTAACAGAGATAAATTACTTACCCTGCTTCATTCCTCTGCTTTCTAGAGTGAAAAGAAATTGAATAATTTCCCCAGACAGAAGTTTTGCACAAGATTTGTAAAAACAAAACCTGTCAGTCCATTAAAAATATTCTTTTAGTCATGCTCAATTAATATTGAAAATTAGAAACAGATTCTGGAAATTAATATAAATTTGTGTTCAATTCAATAAAGTGGTTGAATCTTTATGCTTACACATCCCACAATGCATATTCTTTATAAATAGTGATGTGTAACTATTGACAACAAATGATGGGGCTTGGTCCTAGCTGGGGTGAGATTCACCTTTGTGAATTCACCATTGAGGTTGGACTCTGTAAAGGGGATTCCTTTTACATTCCAGTCCAGCAGCTTGCCTGACCTGGTATTTGTTGGGGTTAGAACCCAGGTCTTTGTACATATTAGGCAAGTACTCTTCTAGTGAACCTCTACCTTACCTCAGCAAAGACACCCACTTTGATAACCACTGTTTATAAACATTAACCAAAGCATTTTGCCTCGTCTACTCATTCTCCTATTTTGTACCTCACCTCAATAAATCAATTTTTTTTCATTGTTTTTAAAATAGCAAGTGGTAACACTGTAGCAAGTTAATGAAGTTTGCCATCAGAAAATTATCTGGTGACCTCAGTGTTACTATTGTGACCTCTGTTGTTGTTGCCTGTTAATTGAAATCCCCTTCTGTAAGACTAGGCCTGAATTGCACACAGGACAAGAGAAGAGCCTGGGCCAGATCACATGACCTTTCAGCTTGGTTAAGCTGTTCCCCAACCTCCTTCACCTTTTAATTCTTTGGATAATATTCTTGTCACACCTTTACCCAGGTCAACAATCTGGGTGCTCTCATGAACACTGATCTATCTTCCAGTTCTTGATCCCCCTTCCAGTGCCTCATCCCATCACTCAACCAGTTAAAACTGTCTTCTGCATTCCACCCTAGTCCAGTCTTTCTTTGGGTGCTTTCCTCTCTGTCATTCTCTCTGCCTTGGTTCTAAGTCTTGCTATTTTTCACTTGGACTGGTACAATAGCCCCTGCACTCACTCCATGTCCATGCTAGGATCACCCTCTTCCGGCCCATTCTTTAAAAATGCCAACGAGATTGTCTTCCCCTGTTGTCAATGCCTCCACTGGTTCCTATCAGTGAGCAGCAATGTTCCATCCATTCCATCTTCTACCTCCACCACTTTTTCCTTTTTTTAGTCAGTGGTGCCACCATTGACCCAGATGCTCAGGTCAAAATTCTATAGTCATCTTGGTTCCCTCCTTTTCCTTTACATTGTTCAACCAGTCCATTAGCAAGAACCAAGCTTCACTTCCAAACCATGTCCTAAGATCATCTGCTCCTCTTCAGAATGACAGCTCCTTGCTGGCATTCTACTACCCACAGTCTCTTCTCCACCTAATCCCAGAATAAACTTTTTAAAAAGTCCTCTTTAAAAGTTCTCATGAATTCTCGCAACTTTTTTGTGCTGAATCCAACCTTCTTGGAATGTCTGTCTTAATTCTTACGTGATCTTTTTTCACCTCTCTTACCTTTAGAAATTTACCTCTACACTTCTTTTGACAAAATAATGCATTATATAAATTCTGACATGGTGTATTTTGAAGCACATCATTCACAACACTCTGGAAACACTGGCCTTTTACTTCTCCAAAATGAGGAATCTTCTGCTGTCTGGATCTCCTCACCTTGGAACACTCTGCTCACCCCAACATCTCCCTACCTCTAAGAGCAGCAACCTTAGTGACTAACTTTTATTCCTGGGAGACCCTCCCTCTCAGCTTTTCTAACTACCAATCCAAATATCAAGGGATGCTGTTTATTTATTAGTAGAAATGTCATTATCTGACATTAAGTGGTTCTCATATTTATTTATTTATTGACTTATACCTGTTCAATAATGCAAGTTTCTCAAGAATGGGAAACCTCAACTCTTTTCTCAGTTTTGACTAGAATTAAGACTGGCATAGGTTTGGAACACAAAAACTCATAAATGAAGGACTATTATCACATACACCACAGTTAAGACCTGAAGAAAAGAAGGATGTAAAGTATTTCATTAATGTATTTTAATATTGATTACATGTTGAGTGAGAATGTTCTAAATATAGTGCTTAAAAATATATTGTTAAAATTTATTTCACTTTTTTCCTCAATGTGTTTAAAAAGTGGCTACTACAAAATTTAGAATTACAGATATGGCATATATTGTATTTCCATTATATTTCTATTGGTCAAAATTATTATAGTTCTTTTAAAACAACAAATAGATTTCTTATTACCACATATTTTATTCCATTTTTGTTTTGCCTCTTACTCTTTGATACTTTTGGTTCACTGTCTAGTCCTCAAATTATAGTGACAGGTAGGTATAGAATTCTAGAACTGGGCTGGAGTGTGGTGGCTCAAGCCTGTAATCCTAGCTATGCAGGAGGTGAAGATTAGGAGGATTATAGTTTGAGTCCAGCTCTGGCAAAATGTTCTCTAGAACCCATCCCAACCAATAAAAGCTGGGCATAGTGGTGAATGCCTGTCCTCTCAGTTATGTGGGAGTGTAAATAGAAGGATCACAGTCCAGACCAGTCCCAGTAAAAATGTGAGAATCGATTTGAAAAATAACTAAAGCAAAAGGAGCTGGGCTTTTGGCTCAAGCAGTAAAGTGCTGGCAAGCACAAAGTCCTGAGTTCAAACCCTAGTATTTTAAGAAAAAAAAAATTCTAGAACTACATGAAATTGCTATGTCGTCTTCAGTTTGTTGCTGTCTCTAGAGGCAATTTGTTCTTCTTTTTAGATTTTTTAGGAATTATTTTTCACTCATAGACCCCCTCCAATTTCACTCAAATTTTCTTCATTTTTGCTATCGTTTGGATCTTAATGTATGAGCCCAAAGGCCCATATATGAAAGGTTTGGTCTCCTGCTTGGTACTATTGGGAGGTGGTGGAAACTTTAAGAGGTGGGGCTAGTGGAAGGTCATCAGGTTCTTGAAGGATGTCCCTGAAGGGGATAGTGGGAGCCCAGACTTTCCTTTTCTGTCTTTCTCTTCTCTGGCCTCAGGGTGAGCAGTTTTGCCACATGTTCCCACCATCATTTGTTGCATCAACTCAGGCTCAAAGTTTCTGTGTCCAGCTGATTATGAGCTGAAACTTCCAAAACTGTGAGCTACGATAAATCTTTCCTCTTTATAAATTGATTAAGGCAGGTGTTTGTTACAGTAATAAAAAGCTGACTGACAATTTTCTTTCTTTGCATTTTACTCATAACACTCTGAAACCACATATCATTTTTGTTTTGTTTGTTTAGGTTCTGGAGAAACTTCTTACACTGTCTCTGACTACCTTGAGCCTTCTGCTATGTCTACTCTTTTATTCTTTTCTTTGTGTCTCCTTCTCAGAGGAATTTGCATCTTTTAGACTCATTTTGCACATCTAAGCCTTCTTTCATGTTTTGTGCTTGTTCATCCCCACCCCCTCCCGCCATCCCCATTCTTGCTTCTGACAGGAATTTGTGAGCTCTTGCTTCTGTTTCCCTTTTCAGCCTGTCATCACCACTCAGAAGAACAGAATTCTCATTTTTGGTCTCAATTTTCTTCTTTTTTATAACATCCCACCCCGGGGTCACAGAATTGTTCTCCTGGCTTGTCCTACTGAGAATTTTAATATGCCTTCTTGAAAACAAGCAAATTTTAGTGATAGATTCTCTCTGCTGGGCTCAGTGTTTCTCTTATCCAAAATGAATCCAAAGCCACCATGATTTTCACAGTGGATAAACTGTGAAAATCATGCAGCCAACATGAGTGCTCCTGTTTTGTACCCCAATGGCAGAGGCACAGATGCTCAAGGTGAGACCAGAAAATTATTTTTAGCCATAACATTATTATTGGGAGATCTGTGTTTCCAAGATAAGACCACCACACTCTTTGTAACTCTTGCTTTGTAACTACCTAGTCTACAGATTCTCACTGAACTTTGCCTAGACTGCCTACCCCAAGACTAACTCCAGTCTCCGGTCCTGTAAGTCTCTTTCTCTAATTCCCCCTCTTAAGACAACTGAAATTTGTTTTAGGTGGTACCCAAAGATTCTACAGAGAGCAAAGTTTCCTGGGAGTCCTTTTATGGGAATTTCATATTTAGTCTACTAATAATTTAATAATTAATTGATTGCTTTTGAGTGTGTTTTAATCAACTCTCTGTGGCTCTTTCAAACACATGAGATAATAACTTAGGGAGAAAAGTTTATTTTGCCTTACGGACTCAGAGGTTTTAGTTCAGGGGCATTTGGTCCTTTGGGCACAGATCATCATGGCAGGAGCAGGTGGCACAGGAAGTCGTTATCATGGCTGGCAACCAGAGAGAGAAAGAGAGAAAATGGCCCGGGTCTCAATATCCCTTTTTAGGGCACATGCCCGATGGCATAACTTCCTTCCACTAGGCCCCACCTCCTAAAGGTTCTACCATCTCCCAACAGACTCATGCCAGGGGACCACGTCTCTAGCCCTTAGGCCTTTGGGAACATTAGAGTTCCCAACTATAGCAAAACGTTAGACAACTCCTGCTTGCATGGGTTTTCATATTTGAAACTCCCTCTGAGTTTTTTTTGGTGGTGCTGGAGTTTGAACTCAGTACTTTTTGCTTGCTTGTTAGGCAAGTGTTCTATTACTTGAGCCATGCCTCCAGCCCCTTTTACTTTATTTTTCAGGTAGGGTCTAACAGTTTCTTGTTTGTTTGTTTGTTTGTTTGCCCAGGGTGAGGCTCAGACCATGATCTTCTATCTCTGTCTCCCATTTAGCTAGATTACAGGCATGTACTATCATGCCCCCCATTAATTTGTCTTTTAATAAGCTCATTTACCCTAGCTGCTTATAGTACTCGTGTAAGGTTGGGGTACATCCTGCTGGGTAGACTGTGGGCTAGAGCTCCCTTAGGGAGTGGGGGCTTTGATGCAAGCTTGTACCAGCAACTCTCCTTGCCTTGGCCACACCTTGAGCCAGGGATCTCACCTTATTGGTTCCTCCTCTGAGTGGTCACCTTTGATGGCTCTTGTTTAGCACAAGGCCGGGTCATGAGGGTTGGGGCTGCTCCTCAAACTCCCAGCTGGAACCTTGGGTTCCTGGGTATCTCCCTATCCCTGCTATCAGCTGCCTTGGAGCTTAAAACCCTAGAAAAGAACTCATTCCCTATGCCAGTGACTTGAGTAAAATTTCACCCTTTGTGAAACTGCATTAGTCTTCCATCTTACTCAGATTCCCAAAATTTCAGTTCTACCAGATATCATCTCTTATTTCCAATGCTTTCATAAACTTTCCAAAAATAAAACGAAACCTTATTCTTTGCTATTTAGATTCTGGGCAGGACTTGATGCTGAAGTATGCTGTTCATAAGCCGTCCTGATAGAGCTTCTGCATTGCACCACTCTTTTACGATGCCATTTTCTCAGCCTGAAATGCCCTCTTCTATCTTCTCCATATTGGCAACTCATACTCATCCTTCAGAACCTTTCACAGGAAGCAAGAGACTCTAAGGAACTTTTCCAAATTCCTCCAGAAGGATTCAACCTCTTGACTCTAGGTTACCTTTACATATAATATATATTTATTAGTATTTATTGTTTCTTTACTTTTTAGTTCATCCCATATAATTTTAACCAATTTATTTTCACATTTATTCAATTTTTTTTCTATCAAATTGTGTATTTCTTGAGTTAAAATAGAACATTCTACTTACCTTTGCTGCCATTTATGTGAACACATTACCTAGCTCAGAAGGGGACAATAAATAAGTGCCTGTTGAGGTGAAATCTGGAGAATTTATCACTCTCTATTCCTGGCACAGAGAGCAGTGGACATTTGTTTGATGGCATGAGTGGCCTCAGCCCAAAGACTGATTGATAATCTGACATCATGGGAACTTGTCACTCTGTTCTGAGTGTACAAGCCAATCTTATATCTTTCCTACTATTCCATCCTATTCCTACTGTTTGAAATAAAGGGTAGGCTGCTTCCTCCACTTTGAAGAAAAGCAACCATCTCATTCTCTTTATATAATAACCGGTTTCCTTTTAAAGTTTAAAGGATCTGCTGAAAAGTGAATATCATTTCCACTCATCCTTCTCTCCCTTTGTCTCTCCTCTGCTTCCCTCCCAGTTGTGGAAATATTAAGAAGCAAGAAGGCATCCAAAGAGACAGCATTCTAAGTTGTATCCTGATTTGTCCTTATCTGCAATATATATGCAAGCCAGACTGAGTTGATAAACACAGACAGCCCACCTGACTTCAAAAAACAAACAAATAAATATCCAAGCAGACGCTGATTTCCCTGTGGAAATTTTACAGGGGAGTTAAGTTATGGAATGTACACAGACCAGAAATTGTCATGCAAAATGGGTTGTCAGGGATTTCAGTGTCCATACGTGGGTTGAGTAAACCAGTTCAAATAAGGAGACCCTGGGACTTGGGGTGAATATTTGAATGAAAGCACCTGAAAAGTTAAGAGCGTTGAGATGTTCTCCCTTTACTGTACCCGTATGCTCTGCAACCATTTTTATTGCGTATACTTTGTTCTTTTTCTTTCCTTTCCTTATTTTTTTTTTTGCTGTTGTTTATTTGTTTGGTTTTGGTTTTTGAAACAGGGTCTCACTATGCAGCCAAGACTGGTCTTGAACTCTAGGTGCTCCTGCCTAGACCACCTGAGTTCTGAAATACAGGCATGAGACATCATGGACAGCTCAGCTATGTTTTACTTTAGATGAGAGATGTACAAGCTACTGTGAAAATGATCACAAAGGATGTCTGGATCTGATTAAGGAGACAATACCACTGAGTTCCTTGGAGCTGGCCTGAGATGAGAGCTCAAGACCAGTAGTTCATTTGGTGGGTCCAGAAATACTGGGAGGTAACTACAGAAAGTCTTATCATCCACATTATGATACTAACAGGAGCCTCATGCCACTGGACTTCTGGAGACAGTATGAACACAAGCCCTTGAGTCATCCCAGTTGAGTAGTAAAGGAGCTGGGCATTTGTTCACTAACTCTTGTCACTCATTGGCTCAGGGCAGCTCCAAGTGGGTGTTAAGTCCCCAGGGACTGTCGTCTGCTGTGCTACAGTGATCAGAGAGGGCTCCATGGCCCACAGAAAGATCTCAGATAAAGAGATGTAAAAGGTGTCCATGATGTCAGGGCTGCAGAAAATCAAGGATGTTGCTACAGCTGTAACAATATATAGTTTTCTAACATTCAGACTAATTTTTACCCTTGAGGACATTAGGAAAATATAACCTCCAAATAATCTATAGCTTATGGATTTTTCATCTGAAATTTTTATGTCCAAACCATGAGAACAGAGTCACCTGCTGCTGCTAGTCCATTTAAATCATCTGTTTACTCATTCAATCAACTTTACAACTCTTCAGAAAATTCTCTTTTTAAAATAACTTCTTCAGGCAGAGAGAAAGAACAGGATGTTGATCTGTAGAGAGTCATGGCTGATTGAGAAAGGTTTGGAGGAAGTAGAAGCAAATATACTGGACAGGAGTCAGAAGGCTTTCCAGAAGCTCCTCCTCCCTGATCTCAGCCTACTACTCTCCATAGAGGGAAGGGGTTGTCCTGGACATTCCAACTTGCTCTTAGTTCTCTTCTGGCTTTGAAGGTCTGCAAATCCTATGCTAAAGACAATGGCACTGGGAAAGAGGGTTACTGAAATTGGATGAGGCAGAGTAGAGAAGGGCTGAGTGGTTTATGTCAATCATAGCAGCTGCACACAGCCTCTGAAGGCATCCTCCTTACTTTCAAAGCTGTCTCTCGATGCTGTTTTGAAATTGTCCATCATGGTTCTTCCATATTTAATGCTCTGGTCATGTGGCAGTCTTGTCTGCCTCACAGTGGGCTGTGCCCCTGAGGTCTAGAATATAGTGGATTCTTATAAATGCTTCCTTTTTGATTTTAGAAACATGGAAGTATATTATTTCTCTTTCATCCAACTTTCCAACTGTGCCCTGTCTTATTGCCCTTCTTATTTTCTTGACGCCACCCTGGGCAGATTTAATAATTTTCTGGCCATTTTTAAAAATTAGTTTTTAATTTTGGTAAAATACACATAACAAAACATTTAAAATGTGAAAGTCAGTAGTGCCAAGTATATTGTGCAACCAGTCTTTAGGACTTTTACAACTTGCAAAATTGAAACTGCATATCCACTAAACAGTAACTCATCCTTCCTCTCCCTGATACCACCCTTCTACTTCCTGTCTCTATGATTTTGACTACTTTCTATGAATCATATAGTGAAACTACACAGTGTATGTCTTGTGTCACTTAGCATAATATCCTTAAGGCTAATATGTCAGAATTTTCTTCCTTTTTAAGGCTAAATAATATTCTATAATTTATAGAATAAATAATATTCTATGATATTTAGAAAACTCCTTTTTATTTATCCACTCATCCCATGGTGGCCACTTGGGTTGCAAATGCTTATAATTTTCAATGGTTGAAAAAAATGAATAAAAATTGAATCTTGTCTTATGAATGAAACAAATGTTCTATATATGAAACACTCTTTTTCAAGTGTTTGAAATTTTGCAGATTTAAAAGGCGTTTTCTCCTCAAATGAGACTTGAAAAAAGATAATCTAGCCCCAGTAAGAGTTTTCTTTATATGTAGTCCTGCAAACGTTGCCATATTTCAAAAAAGTGAAGAACAGACACTCTGTTGTCAGGTGATCAGTGCTGCTCTGGGTGGTAATGAGGCTGCTGGGTACAGAGCTGTGATTGAAACTGTGACCAAAAACAAGGCATCCTGTCTAAGGGGACACCACACGTCACAGACAGCTTTTCATTTTGATTTTTGTCTTGTTTTTATACTCACATTGTTCATTCCTGGGATAAGTGAATTCTACATTTGTTAGACAGCAAGTAGTAATAAGATGTCAGAGACTAAAAAGGCTTTATTCCTGACTAGTATGGTTCAACAAGTCTGCCAATGGGAGTAAAGTAACTTTATTTTTAAATTTAAAGACTTAGATAAAAATGCAATTATCTCGTTAATCTAAAATAACTGTGCTTCTAACTAGATTCTGTGAGAAATAAAATCATAATTATAAGAATATGACTTTAAGTACAATTTTTTTAAAGCCTTAATAGTAACTGAGGGCTGGTAGAGTGGCTCAAGTGGTAAGAGCACCTGCCTAGTAAGCTTGAGGCCCTGAGTTCAAACCTCAGTATTGCTCCCCCGCAAACAGTAACTGAATAGTGCCAATATTTTAAATTCTTACTGGTGTTTATATTGTTTTTTAAGCTACTAGGATAACATTGCTAGAACTCCTAGAATTAAATCTCAGTAAATTTCAGTATCAATTACTTTTGTACTAGATGAATTTTCCAAAACAACATATTCAAATGTTTATAATATATTTAATTATACTTAATTAATTATTAATGATAAATCAATTATGGTTATTATAAGTCTCCAATTGGAAAGAACAGTTCCCTTCATTACAACATGTATCATTATGCAATAAATATATTGTTATGGAAAATTCATCTAGTATAAAAATAATTTATACTAAAATTTAATGAGATGTAATGTAGAGATAATTTAAAAATGTTGAAAGTTGTAAGATAAAATATGAAGACATTATATAGTATATACCAAGACATGAAAATAGTCACATAAAAATTGAGGCAGAAAAAAGAATATAAAGCTATTAGAGGGGAAACAAAAGAAAATTATTTAATTGCTAAATCAAGTTTTAAAGAAACAGAATGTCCAGAAGAATGGAACAGTCAGCACAGCTCATGTTTTGAGCCAATTCTATCCAGATCTTTCACTAGGGAGTAGAGTCTGCATGCTATTTCCATATCAGCCAAGAGGGTGAATTTCTAGGAAAATGAGACAACACAGACCCAAAGAATTCATTAAGCCAAATGTACTTCCTGTCAAATCAGGTAGGGCTGGAGGGATCCATAAGGGGGACACAAGTCTCATTGGAAATACCCCACCTCAGGAAGTCTTACTGGCTTTCTAAAAGACAGTTTGGGGAGGAGGTGGTCAGAATCAAAGAAGTGGGAAAGGAATTGTCATTATAATTTGGACTCTAACATATTCAAAGTTAAATATTTAAATACTTTTATATATTTTGCAAATAATGAGGGTGGATAACTAAGAATAAGGATGAGAGCAAAGATTCACACAAGCCAGGAATAGCTCTGGAGCTGGGAGGAGTCTTTAGGGTCATCTTGAGTTGACCACAACGATGAAGTTTGTAACCAAGAGTCTTTTGAGGCCATGCATGACCTGAGACTAGGGGCTCTGGGCAGCTGAGGCATCTCTGAAGGTCCTCCCAGAAGCCAGAGTAACATGCCTAGCTTGAAGCAGAATGAGGGTGTCTCATCATATCATCCACATGTGCTGTTGCCACACCCTAACTTGATCTGATAGAGCCTAACTCAGGGGCCAGGCTGGGATCCCACAGATGGGACCTTTATAAAAGAAAGTAGATTTTCATTAGAGGTCACAGAGACTAGAGAAGAAAGAAGGGAAGCCACGGAGGGTAGTTGACTGTCTAGGATGCTGTGTATCAAATAGACACTCAAGTCTTTAATCAGAACTGAGAACTATAATTTGAATATTTATTTACTTCATAATTTGAAAAAAGCCTTTGAAACAGTTTTTTTTCCTTTTTTAGGAAAATTAATTAGTATCAGGTTTTTTTATTTTAAACATGAATAATAGCAATACTATGTAAAATTTGGATAATTTGTATCTAAATTAATACATTTCTATTATGGGAGGTGGGACATATAACCTGATGTCATATTAGGATGTGGATAGAGAAGGAATGTACAGTACGTGCAAATACCCCAGAGAGGGCACAATCCCAGACTTTTTCTAATGAGGAAGTTACATAGGTCTTGGAACTTTGGGAAGACAACTTTTTGCCACTTTAGTTTTATTTTACTAATTTCAAACATGTTACACAGGGGATGGGGAGATAGGCCACTGTTGTTGCCAAGGCCACAGTTGCTATGATATGGCCAGAGAGATACCTCAGTTGTCTATGTGGAGGGTGTATAATAAATAAAATCAATTTGTTCCCACCTAACACTCAGGAGCATGCTGATGAGTTTGATGTGGTGAAGGTTAGCTGCACATTATACCGAATGAGCCCAGAGCAAACTCTCTCATGCAGACATTTGTTACCATGCTTTTTTTTCCTATAAATTGTGAGCAGGCACAAGACAATTAGGCTCTTTCACTGTGGGATCTCCCCGACGCGCTCACTGCCTTTTTTGGTGTCTCCACTTCTGTCCTGTAGGGGACAGCCCTCAAGGCAGACACAACCGTGTTCCAGATTTCTGTTACACTGAGTTGGCCCAGGCACCAAAAATAGCCAGCACCAGCTGAATCCAGGTGCTGGTCCTAATAGCGAGGAAGTGGGCTCTGATCGGCTTGGAGACCATTCATAGAGGGCGGAATTTCCACACGTCCCCAGCAGAATCACACTTCCCACTCAGCATGCTTTTTAAGAAAGCCTCTGGCATTGGTGTAGCACAGGTATCAGAGCACTCCGGGAAGTTCCTTCCAGCTTATGTGCTGCCGAGAGTGTGAATTTCACTCAGGATAACAGATGCACTGGGCTGGTACTTAACTTGTGACCCCTACATGCAGTCACACTGTCCAGACTGAAGTACAGTTGTCCCTTGGCATCTTCACAGGATTGGTTCCAGGACCCCTCCATGGATACTAAAATATAAGTCCCTGATCTACAGTGGTTTAGTATTTGTATATAACCTACACAGTCCTCTACACAGTCCTCCTATACACTTGAAGTCATCTCTAGATTACTTATAAAACGTAATACAATGTAAATGTTAAGTAAGTAGTTGTTGCATTGTTCAGGCGACAATGACAAGATATGAGTGTATATATTCAGAACAGGTGCTGTTTTTTTAAAGTATTTTTGATCCTCAGTGGGTCTTACCTGTGGATATAGAGCCTGTGGATTTAGAAAGCCTACTGGGCAGCTGATTGTTGTCTTTTACGGTAATTATATTCTACCCAGTTGCTGCAAGCACCGACTTAGTGAACACTGAACCATTGCTCCTAGGGGAAATACAAGGTTGGTTTCTGCCAGCATCTGGTCATGACATTTTGTCAATCACTTAAAACATAGCTGCATTTTGTGGATTTTTTTTCTAATTTCATAAGAAGACACCTATTTTTTATATACAGTTGACCCTTTTACAACCAACTCATGGCAAACAGCACTACAAGTCATGTCTGGATGAAATGTATCTAATAAGGATTTTTTTTTCCCGAGGCACCTCTCAGCCTTCTAGCACTTGGGAACAGTAGACAGCATTTCAGCACCATGTTTGAGAGCTATTTTAAATAGTGAGATCATCAACAAAAAAGCACAAAAAGGTAAAACACATGGCACCAAATGGATATAAAACAGATACTGATTTATAGCATAAAAGCTAAACAAGAAGGCAGAGTAGGGACTGTTCAACATCACCTGGGAACAGACATCTCAGGTGACTCAAATTTTTGGTGACACTATCCATGTTTACAAATGGCACTGAGTGTTGATTTGTGAGTTACAAATAGATTATAGAAAGTGCAAGGGCTGTCTGGCTTAAACACCCAAAGAAAGAATGCTGCAGTCTAACTTAGGGTTAGCTTAGGTTTCTGGACTTGAAACTGAGCTTTTCCTACCCTACTTTATACCCTTAGAACTGTCCATTTTCTTTCCAGACCAAAGAGCAAATACGGAAGAAAAATAAAGTAAAACACTCTATCAATTTATACCACTCAGGTATAATTTCACAGTGACACTTTTGTTTTCTTAGTATTGCTCTGAAGTCTCACCGTATTATTCTGTTGTTGTCTCTGTCCTCCTTGGGACAGACACTCTGCTGCACTCTGCTGTTATGTGAATGATATGATATGTAAGTGACTGCTATCATAAGGGCTCTTTGTTAAAAAAAGAAACAAAATTAAAGAAGGCCTTTGTACACATTTTGTAGTCAGGCTATTAGTTTAATATCTTGCAGTCAAATATGTTTTTCAATCCATACTTATCCATCCCATTAATAAATGCTAATGCTAAAACATTTTTAAAAACAAATAGATTATACAGGAGAGGCTAATTCACAAATATTTATGAATAATGAGAATCAGATTTATTAAGGTGATGACAGACATCAAAGCAGTAGGGAAAGGGACTCAGGGACAGGCATGAGAAGAAATAGCAACAGGTAATTACCTTCTTGAGTAATAAAAACAAAATCCAGTAAGAACCTAGCATACATGATCTCACAAGGGAGGTGTCTTAAAATAGGATTGCTAGATGACAGTAGTGATTAACCCGAGTTATCACAATAACTTTTGAAACTTTCTTTTTCTGTTAAACATACCAATCCATTAAGAAATAAACATTGAAGCTGGGGATAGTGGCAAGTACGGATAACCCCAGCACTCTGGAGGCTGAATAGGAGGATCATGAATGAGGAGGGCAGCACTCAGAGTCCTGAGGACAGTGCTGAGTTGATAGAGACAAATGCTGGGGTCAGATGTATGTGGCATGTACTTGACCCCTCTGTGCCTCAGTTGCCTCATCTGTGGGCAATGATAATATATACTTCCTAGATTGAGGGAGCATTAAAATAAACTTGGAAGATTGGAAGTAGTATCAAATGCATGGCCCACAGGAAGACATCTTTGAAGTATGAAGTAACTAATGTAGGCTGACACTGACACTAAAAACATTCTCCTACTTTGAACTTAGTTTTGTCTGCTACACCATTAGTTGCCGGCAGGAGAAACCCTGCCTTTGCTAGTAGATCTGCAGGTTTAGGAATGCAGACTGGCCCTGCAGTCATGGGATGTACCTTTGTGTCCTGATTCTCTCTTGCTTTTGAGTTACTCTCATCTCTCCTCTTGCAAACTTCTATCTTATTCCTTGTAGCTCTTGCTCCCCTAGACTTTGTTCATTATCTCCTTAAATATACCTTCAAGTCTTATTTCAATGCAGATGAGGTGTGGATACCATCTAGATCCAGTGTGTGAAGTAAGAATGTGTAAGTTGGGGTGTGACAATATAGCACTGCACAGAGGTCCCATTCAAAGCCCTTCCATCACAAGGCACAACTCACCTGCATGCATATGAGGCAGAGGGTGATTACCAGGGCCTAGGCACAGTCTCAGAGGCCTCTGCAGTCTTTCTAGAAATTAGATTGGTTTCTGCTTTCTCTTATTAATGAATTTTATTGCTTTATAACAATGGGAAGACCTTGGGTCCTGGGAGAGGGTTTGGAATATTTATTTTTCTAAATACAAAGGTAGGGATGAGTGCTTCTCCTTACCCAACCTTCCCCTCACTTATGCATTGCCAAGCGAGCTCGGTCTTCCTTTGTTTGGAAACCAAAGCTCAAGAATAGTGGTCATGAATATCAGATAAGAAAGAGTGAGGGATTTTAGGCGGAATATCTTAACCCCAGAAGTGTGACCTGTGTAGGGTGGTCATATTGTTTGTTTAGTAGGTTGGGCTGGGATTGGAAACAGGGACTAAAATGCTATGTTAGCCTGGTTTTGAGGGATTGAAAGTATTAAAATATTTCACTTTTCTTACAAGCACTGGAGAACTATTGTTTTCTTCGAATATCTATCTCATCTGTTTGATCCAGCAGGGCTAGGAGGCAGAATATATTGAAAAGATCACTTTTCTGCATAAATTCAGAATGATCCAGCTCTGTGATGCAGCATCCTGCATCCCAGTCTTACCTGAGGAAGAGTCTGCTTCCTGCCCTTCTCCCCAAGTTAGATAGATAGAAAGATAGGTAGAGAGATAGATAGAAAGATAGATAGTTAGACAGATAGATAGATAGAAGAAGAAAGAGATAGATAGGTGATTGACAGATGATCAATAGATAAATAATAGACTGATAGCTAAATAGCTAATAAATAGACTGATAGATAAATAGATTATATATAGCAGACTAAATAGACTATTAAATAGACAGATGGATAGGTGGATAAATGATAGACTGGTAACTCTAATGGCTAACTCTTAGCTAGCTCTCTAGCTAGGTAGACTGTTATATATCTATGTATATATAAATTGGACTAAGACTTAGATAGATAGTTGATAGGTAAATATATAGACAAAATAGAAATATTTTGCATGATTAAAAATATTGTTTATGAGAAACAAGGTACCCTCAGTTATTTCTATAAAGCTCAGAATCAGGCACAAAGTGTCTCATTCTCGTTTTCTTTTCTTTCTTTCTTTTTTTTTTTTTTTGTAGTACTGGGGTTTGAACTCAGGGCCTACACCTTGAACCACTCCAACAGCCCCCTTTTTGTGTGTGTGCTGGGTGTTTTCATGATAGGGTGTGGAAAACTATTTGCTCAGGCTGGCCTCAAACCAAGGTCTTCCTTATCTCTGCCTCCCAAATAGATAGGATTATAGGTGTGGGCCACTGGCATCCAGCTATAAAGAACCTCATTCTTTCTGTCTTCTATTTGGAAGTACTAGAATTTGAATTCAGGGCCTCACACTTGCTAGGCAGGAGCTCTACTACTTTAAGCCACTCCACTAGCCCAAGTATCTCATTCTTAATGACAGCACAGAGCTGAGAACTGAGTGCAGAGACATAACCATTGGTAGTAACACCTGTGGGTAATTTTTAAAGGATGAGGAGCTGATGAGAAAATTGTTAAGAAATTATATGGACAGCTTTAAAAATTTGAGATTTAGATACCAGACAAGCATATCCCCTTGGGTAACCCCAGAGCCTGTCCATGGGGATCCCCAGCATGATCTCCCTTTCACTTAGCAGCATCTCCCTAGAAAATACAACTGAAGTTCCAGTCAGCATTTGCCACTAAAAGTAGCCAGGGTGGCATACGCAGCTCTAATGAAAAAGTGCCAGTCTGGAGCTTGGCCCCGACTAAATCCATCGGAGATGGAAGGCAGTGACCCTGTAATTGGACCATTTCCACTGTGCCCGGACCACCATAGAGACTGGTGGGCAGCATAAGCTTCCCTGATCACAGTTCACCCAGGGTCATCTTCATGCTGTGAGAACAAAGTTGTGCTGAGCCCAGGGTCCCAGCTGCAGGGTTCTGCTGTGTAAACACAGCACCGACAGCCAGGCGGCCAAATGTGAGGGTCCCTGTGTGATCCATTGTTAGGTTATAGACATGGCCATAGACTTGTTTCTAACAGCTCCCTATGTCGCTCTCTCCTCTCATCCCTTCCCTCCTCTTTTTCCTATGTGCCCTTCCTAAGTAGCCATTTACAGGACACATCCCTGGCTGTTTTGACCATTTTTTCCCCCAAGCCAGCAAGTACTGCTACCGTATCCCAAAGGAGCCCAGTAGCTCCACTGTGGCACTCAGGGTCACCGGACTGATATTTTCCCGTTCGTCTCTCTGACCAAGACTCAGTTAAAATCTGGTGGGGGGGGAGGGGGTTGCCCTGAGCCTCCCTCTCTCTCCTTTTTAATCACCCATCTCAGCTTTGACTCCTGACACTTGGCTGCTCTCTGTGGGGCCCCAGTTAATAGAAACTCAGAATGCAGGTTCATACCCCTGCTCTTAGGTGTTCAAGGATGCTCTATGGGAAGCACTGTGGCATCAATCACTGTCTGGGGCTACTTGAGAAATCGTGGTGATGGACTGGCCAAGCAAAGCCCCCTCACCGCCGCCCTGCATGCTGCAATTCAATTAGTCATGGTCAGAGGCAGGCATTATTATTCATATATCACCGATTGTTCCCAAAGTAAACAGAGCTGGGATGAGGTCTCCGATCCTCCCAGTGCCTTTAGCTGGGACACAAAAGAGAAAAACTCTGGAGACACCAGGGAGGGACATTTGGTCTGAATTCTGATCTCCTTTGTAAGTTAAAGCTAACCCCAGTCAGATCTTGTTGATTTCTTTGTTTTCTCTTTCTGTGTTTTTTTTTTTTTTTTCCACAACCTTACAGATAAGTGTCCTTTGTGTGCATATGCAGACCAGCAGGGCTGTTTTATTCTTTTATTGCCAACAATGCCAGAAATTCCCTCCCCACCCAGGGCCAGCCTCCCCACCCCCCACATACATTATAATGGCTGATGCTTCACAAAAGTCAGGAAGTAGATATCTAAACAGGGTGAATGATCCTGTTAGAATATTACAGACCAATAACTTTCCAATTAGCAATAAATAATCCCTGCAGAAATAAAGGGTGACATTTGTATTTTGTAAAGTGCTAACCAAATTAGTCGTGGCCTGGCCAGCCCCCATCTGTTTATCAGTGTAGCCGGGCACAAGTGAACCCAAGATAAATGCCAGTTTTCCTTGGATAAATTTTACAGCCCTGCAGAAACTGCCAAAGCACACAGGAGAAGTAAAAGCAGAGCTGTGTTCTCATTGACAGAAAAGTCAATTCTGCAGGATGGACTTAGGCAAGAGCCTGGAACGCCCCCTCACCCCTCCTAACTCTAGTTTTGTATGTTTATAATAGGGCTGTTTTCTCCAGTAGGGGAATGAGCCAATTTAGTGAGCTGAAAGTTCAATTGAACAAGCTTTCCTTGAGACAAGGCTGGCTGGAACCTGCCAGATGGAGGAGGCAAGAAACCCAGGCATCCGCCCCTTCTGCTCTATGGGAGTGACACACACCCTGGCCCAGGGGGCATCTGGACCATCATTTTTACTTTTGCTGTGCAAAACCTTCTGACAGTCATTGCATTCTGACACTCAGCCTGGGCCAAGTCTTCAGACACAGTATACTAGCCTCACTAAAGCATCAGAGCAGTCCAGCCAGTGCACAGGAAATTTGGCTATGAATAAGAATCACCTAGAGCCTTTACAAATGTGAAATCCCAGACCTGAACCCAGATCTATTGACTGGAAATCTCCTGGGGCAAGGTCCTTGTCATTTGTGATTCACAACAAATCACTGTGATGTGCTGCCTAGATCCCCATTTAAGGAGGAATTTTAAGGAAATATTCCCAGCTGCTAGGAGTGTCACTGTCATCCCCTGTAACACAAGCTTGCCCTCCTTCTGCAGGGCATCCAAAGACAGATGGCTGTGTGGGTACCAATGTGACAGATGGCTGTGTGGGTACCAATGTTCAGCAGCCTGGCCTCACTCAGGTCCATTCTGACGCAGCATCCAATTTCAGAAGCCCCATAGCACCTACCGTAGTTCTTGTCTGCAGTGTCTGTCCCAAAGGTTCTCCAAAATGTGTATCCTACCAGTTAATCTCTATCTCAGAGGGCAAACTGTCTTAGTGCATTTTCTGTTCTATAACTGATTACCTGAGATTGAGTAATTTTTTAAAGACACTTACTTTCTTTTTTGTCATTAGATGAATCTAACTTTTTTTTTGGTGGTACTAGGATTTGAACTCAGGGCCTACACATTAAGCCACTCTATCAGCCCTATTTTTGTGATGGGGTTCTTTTAAAGATAAGGTCTCAAAAACTATCTACCCCAGATGGCTTCGAACTGCGAACCTCCTGATCTCTGCCTCCTGAGTAGCTAAGAGTATAGGCGTGAGCCACCAGCACCCAGCTTGAATCTAACTTTTGATTAATGTATTTCACTGTCGTACTGTGACAACAAAATGATATCTGTGTACCAGAGCATACATACACCACCAGTAAGTTGTAAGTTTTCATTACACCCCTGCTATAATATTAAAATTCTTGTGGGAGATAAATTTATAGTAGGCCTATAAATTATCTGGGTAATGGAATGTGTATATAGAAGGGAAGCATTCAACTATATTATTCTGTAATAGCAACTATAATAGTTGCTAATCTCACACATGCCGTAATAAGTACTAGTTACTGTTGTTAATTACATAATGATAAAGTTCTTTTGAAAGTAATAGCCCATTTATATGAAAAAGACATTTATTTCTCATGGTCTAGAGGTTGCAAAGTCCAAGGGCATGGTGTTGGCATCTACTGGTGGCCCTACTATCTGGTGAGGGCCTCCTGAGGCATCATAACAAGATGGAGGGCATCACATGGGGAGAGAGAGCAAGCATGCAAGCTTGGGTCTCCATTTCTCTTCTTCTAAAGCTACTAATGCCATCACTGGGCTCCCACCCTCATGATCTTATCTAACTCTAATTATCTCCCAAAGGCCCTACCTCCAAATACCATTGCCATGTGAAATTGAGGGATAAGAATCTAAGATATGAAATTTTGAAGAACACAATCATATCCTAGCAAGAACCCTATCTATGATAGCCAGGTTTGAGGTAATAATGGTCTGGGATATACTGTTCTTGTCCAACACTCAACCCACACATAAATTTTTTTCCAGAATATCACAACATATAGGACATCTAGCCCTAGCATGAGGAAGCCAAAAGCAGAGAAACTATTTGCCTCTAGTCTAGTCCCTCATTTAGAGGGACTAGAAATCCCAGAATCTTGGAATCATAGATAGGACCCCTCATTTTCTTATTTTCCATAGGATATGGAGGGGTTCTGGGACTTTGCTATATTTCTGCTGTTTGAGATGGTTGAATGATTTAAGCAACTTGGCTTCAGTTTTTCCTCTGTAAAAATGGGGTAGTAGTGGGGAGAGATTTTGGAGACTGAATGAAAAATAATGATCTCCTAGATTTGTTCTTATTCTGTTCTCTTTGAAAGAAGAAAAGGGCAGAGACTAAAATGAGGGAATGCATCAAAGACTGGGTCAAAGGTCCAGATTTGGAATCTTGAATCATGTGGTAGTTTACATATGTCCTCATATTATTAAATTCCTCCCATTGAGAGATGGGGTCAAATTCCCCTCCTCTGGAATAGGGCTGATCTTTGTGACTCAGTTCTCATGAATAGGATGAGGTAGACATGGTGCTATGTGACTTCAAAGACAATAGTTCCCACCCAGCATGCCTTCTTAGAACACATAGCTCAGAAACCCTGAATCTCCATGTAAGAGACCATACAGAGAGACCAAATAGAGACAGGGAAGCCTGATGGAACATGGACTCCAGCCCCAGCTACTGTGTGATTGTTACTACATCAGAGACTCCTGATACGGGTTGGATGTTTGTCTCCCTGGATTCTTGTATTGGAAACTTAAACCCCAAAGTCATATGTTAATGGTATTTGGAAGTAGACTCTGTAGGAGATAATTAGGATTAGACAAGACCACGAGAATGGGACTTTATAAGAAGATGAAGAGGGATCTGAGGTATCACATTCTATATTACCATGTGATGCCCTCCACCATGTTATAATGCAGCAAGAAGGCCCTCACCAGATGCCAACACCATGCTCTTGAACTTGCCAACCTCCAGAACCATAAGCCAAAAAAACTATTCTTCATAAATAACTTGGTCACCGGTATTTTGTTACAGCAGCAGATAATAGAGTAAGATCCCAAGTGAGAAAATCACCCAGCTAAGCCCAGTCAACTTACAGAACCATGAGCGATAATAGCAAAACATGGTTGAGAGTATCTCTTAAGTTTGAGCTAGTTGTTACATATCAGTAGATACTTGTGAGTAAATAAGAGATCTCCAAGCAGAGACCCTTCCTCACTGTGACACTAATACTAGCCTGACAAATAACACTTAGAAGATTGTATTACTAGTTCTAAAACTACCCAAACAAAAGGAACTTCCGCTGCTCATGGGATTTCCCTTATGGGCCCCACTGAGGATGAGCAAGCCTCTAAGAAGCAAGGCCCAGGACTTGTTCACAGCCACCTCTTATGACTGACCTCCTTGTCTGCCTGAAGAGACTCGGGAATAGTAATAATATGATAATATGCAAGACGCTCTTTGAAGGGCAAGGACATGTCCTGTCCACAGCTCAGTTTGTGCACTCCATCTACCCAGGATACTAAGAGGTACCCCAGGGCATGTTTCACACAGAGCTCACCCAATTTACTTTGCCTAGTTTTCAGGCCAAATAGGAGTTTCCAAATTGGGCAGAGGCTGAGAAGTCCAAGATCAAGATACTAGACAATTTAGGTTCCATCGAGGGCATTTTCCATCTGGCATGCAGATGGCTGCCTTCTTGCAGTGTCTGCACATGGTGGAGAGAAAGAAACATTGTTCTTTCTTTGTCTTCACATAGAACACTAATCCCACTATGAGGGCCGACTCTCATGATTTCATTTAGGCCTAATTACCTCCCAAAGGTGCAATCTCCTAGTACGATTACACTGTGAGTTAGAGCGTCTAATGAATTTTTTGGGGTGGGGAGGGACACAAACATATTGTCTATAACATATACTGTAAGCATAATGGTACAATTTTTGTGAAAATGGTCATAAAATACAATAAATTATTTAAAAATTCAGATTTGAAATATTATATTTAGTAAAGCAGAGTCATGGTCAAGCTTCTAGAATGATTCCCACCCTCAGTTATTTTTTTAAAATCTTACCATTTTTCCATCTGACAAGGGGAGGGTATTTTTGTTTTTCTGTGCTGGATGGAGTGCTAGAGGAGTACTCTACCATCCCCTACCCAAGGGGTGTCTCTTCAATTATTTGAAAGCTGTTCTCCAGGCTGATATGCCCAGAAACTCTAACCGTGGAAGACTGCTATATTTCTTGCTCCCATATTTGTTGTTGCCCCAATACACACTACCTGCCGTGTACTATCTACCCATTTCCACCTGTGTAATTCATTCCCCTTCTTTATCTCTGGTGATAGACATGTGGAAGTGGACTGGGGAGGCCAGCCTGCCCTGTCCTCTAGGGATGCAAAGTTCGGTGGCTTTGTGAGTATCTAAGGCTAGGCCAGCGATTAACATAGGAAGAAGCATTGAGACCAAGAGTGACTTAGATACCTTTCCTAAATTCCTCAAGCACCGTTACAGTTCCAAATTGCAAAGTTGATTCTGCCTTGGCCTCCAGGGCCCCTAGCTTTGTTTGTGCTTTTGTTTTTCTTTACTTGTTATTATTTATTTTAGAAGTGGAGAAGTCCATCCTATAGCTTTTCTCTCTCCTTCTTCCAGGGGGCTGCTATACCACTGCTTAGATTTATGGACAAGTTTGCGATGTTAGCAAAATAGAGACATCCATCAGTGTCATCTGAGTGAGTCAGTAAGACAGTCTGGTTGCTCCATGCTTCTGACTTGCCTTAGTTAAACACATTTTGTGGTCTTTAGGGAAGGGACTGGCATTTGATTTATAAAAGAAGAAAGGGCTTTTCCTAAGTTGTTATAAGATTAGCGTAGTTTTTCAGCAAGACATAATTAGGGGATGAATGTGGGAGTACTTACAAGGGAGAAATGCCAGTATGAATGTATATGTATAAATACACACTGATTTTTCGGATACTTATGGAGCTTCTTTGCTGTGAACTTCGGGCCTATTCTCCATGAGCCCACTCCATTCCTAATGCTCCAGCTTCATCCTGGCATTTCCCATAGTATTTCCCATAATGGATGCCAGCTCCACTTAACCCTGACAACGGTGCAAATTTGCATTCTCCCTTCAGAATGTCCTTTGACCTCGATCTAAAGGCAAGCATCTTTTTGACTGACTTATTATCATTTTTCCTAGTTGCTTCTCACCAACAAGGATATCTGTTGTCTGAGTACAACCCCAGTTCCCTAAGAAGTTATTTGGTTGTCACTTTCATGGAGTACAAGAGTGTGAAGGTGCTGGGAACAGGAATAGGAAACATAGAAAGCTGGAGGATGAGTGGATGTCAAAGTTGAAATGTCACTAAGAAATCCAGCAGTAACCCATGATGACCACTTGACAGCCTTTTCTACATTGCATTTAAATAACATCTACCCCCATGATATGCTTAATAATATATGTGAAACAGCCTAGGACCTGGCAGAAACCAGGCACTCCTTCAGTGTGGCTCTACAAGGCACCTCTGTAGTCTCTTCACAGCTTCATGCATGTGTGCATGAGTGTTTATATACACCTGGATGCAAACATGCATATGTATGGCTGTGTGTGTGCTCTCTTCAGGCATGTGTGTATATGTGTGTGCAGACCTGCTATGTTAGTCAGCTTTCTGTTGCTGTAACAGATACCTGAGATAAATCAATTTGTAGAGAGGAAAGGTTTATTTTGGCTCACAGAATTGGAAGTTTCAGTCCATGGTTGGTTGTTGCTCTGGGGTCTGTGGTGGCCTCAAAGGTGCATAATATTAGAAGCTTCTCACCTTGCATCCATCGCAGAGCAAACAGAGAGACAGGAAGGAGTCAGGGAGCCAGTATCCCCTTAGGGCATATTCTCAATGACCCAAAGACCTCTTGCTAAACTGTACCTCTTTTTTTTCCAAAAATTTCAAAATTTTATTGACTGTACATCTTTAAGGAATATCAGACAGAATGGACACAGTAAAGCCATACACAGCACCTATATAAAATCATACAAAGTTGTTTAGGAATACACATAGAATAAAAAATAGTAGAGTCTTTGCTCCCATTTCCTGCATGGGGAGCAAGAGATGTTCCTCCCTTTTTCCCATTTCTCCCCACTTTTATCCTGTTATACTAACTTCCTTTCCTAATAAACTTTACTATTACTTTTACTATAAAAAAAGGAAAAGAAATAGTAGCATGATTCTCCAAAATTCAGAATAGTGATTATATCTGGGGAGGGCAAAAAAGCTTCAAATGTATTAGTAAAATATTCAAGTGACCTGAAGAGTAAATATTTATTAAATTGCATACATACATGTGTATATATATATATATATATATATATATATACACATACACATGTATGTATATATATATATATAATTGCATATATATTTAAGTTTTTGCATGATAGATATCACAGTAAAAAGAAAGCTCATCCACTTTTCTTCTGTTACTTGTAATAACATAAACCATTTCTAATAACAACCCTTCTCTACTAGATTGCAAGGGTTAGGAGCATGTTTGGCCTTAAACCACACCTCTTAAAGGTTCTACAACCTTTCCCTAGTGCTACACTGAGGACCAAGCCTTTAACACATAACTTTTGAGGGACATTCCCTATTCAAACAATAGCACCTGGATATATGTAAAGTACCTGGGAATTGAGTTTGAGGAGAGCTTTAGAGACAGATTACAACAGCACTCTTATCCCTTCCGAATTTTTTCCTAGCTAGATTTACCACTTAATTCATTGAGATGTCAAAATGTACAAAAGATAGTTCAATAAGACTACTTGCTCTTTTGTTTGAAGGTACATATAAGAGCAATTAGTGAGATGGTAGTGCTTTTTAGAAGATGTGGAAATACATTCATTTACCCAATCACTACATCTGGGCTGTCTACCATATGGAAAACAGCTGAGTCAGTTGAACTGGTGAAATATCAGGCCCCACCTCAGGGAGCACACCTTTTCCTGTGGTAACAGAGGTGTAGATAAACAGTTTCCCCACCTTGAAATGTGTTATTAAACAAGATATGAGGCAGGAGTAGAGATGATAGTGATTGGTGGGGCTTGGAGGGTCAGTAGGGGCTTTTGAAGGTATGGTAATAGACTGAGATTTCAGAGATAAGAAGGCTCCACCTAAGCAGTTGTAAGTGGAGACAGAGATAGAAGTACAAAGACATGGAGGCTTGAAAAAGTCATGGGTTGAGAGACAGCGATGACTGGTGCCACTGGTGTGAATAGAGGGGTAAGTTCAGGAGAAGGGCTGAGAGGTAATCAGAGACCCAGCCAGGAAGGGCTTTACCCTGTGGTAAAGACCTTATGCATTCTTCCTAGGAGAGATGAAGAAAGAGCCTTCTGATCTTCCCAGCAGGAGTAGGCAATGGGAAAATTAGCTGATCATTTCAGAAGGATGAATAGTAGTGGTGTCAGGATAGCATGGCATGGCGAGTGAGCAAACAGAATCACTTCCCAGCACGAATGAGACCTGGAAAGGGACCAGGAGGGGACAGGAAGGAAGAAAGTATGCGAGTTATCTTCCAGATATAATGGTTAGGATTTGTTGTGCAAGGAGAAGAATTGTCAGACATGTTTGCAACTTGGGCAATTATCAACAGTACAAAAACTAAGGAGGGAAGCGTAGGGTAGAGATGGTGTGAACACCACTCAAGGGTGAAGCTTATGAATTTAAGCCAAAGTATTTCACTTCGAGGCTCTTGATTTCTAGTAGAAATACACATTTAGGTAATCATTAAAATAATTAAAGAACTGTTGGAAAACCTGGAATTGAATTTTAGTAATCATAAGCCTTTCAAATAATAACAGAATTTTTGAAATTCTGTTAAATGACATTTGTGCTTTCCTGTTCCTCCTCCTCCTCCTTCTCCTCCTCCTTCTTCTCTCTCTCTCTCTCCCCCCGTCATACATACACACAAATGTGTGTGCGTGCACACACACACACACACACACACAGAGCAATATCTCTATACATTAAGCCTATTGTTTTCTCTGACTACATTTCAGGCTTAGCAGTTCCACCTTTACTCATTCTTATTTGAATTGTGTGCATTTGTAAGTGCACCTCTATGTGTGTGTGTGTGTGTGTGTGTGTGATATGTTTGTGTGTGAGTGTGAGGGCATCTACACCAGTCTGTGACCCAGTGAATGTAACTTCTGGAGTCATATTTTTTTTACATGCTTGTAGATTGGAAGATTGTAATTTGAGACCAAGGACTATAGGAAATAAGTTTTTCCAAAATTCTCTGAAATTATAGACCATATTCACATTGTGTCTGAGAAGGCAGTTCATAGCCTTCTTAACTTCTCACAGAAACCATGAAACAATCAAACAAATGAAAAAGAGTTTCATGAACACTGTCTGGAATCACTTTGTTCAATTCACCCTTCAAAGTGTGAGAGAAATCAGAATCCCATTTGGGATGGAGATTCCTGTTCCACACCAGAAAACAATTATATTAACATGAAGAATGCCATTTTTTACTCCTGATTTTTTTTTTTTTGGCTGTACTAGGGTTTGAACTCAGGACCTTATACTTACTAGGCAGACACTCTATCACTTGAGTCACTTCCCCAACCCTCCTGAGAGACTTTTGATCCAGATGGGATTTTTAAATTTCATATGGTATGTTAAATTTTAATAAACAGAATGTGACTGATCTTTGCATTTGACGGGTTCTATGTTACTTATTATAGCAACTGACTTTATTTCAATAGTTACCTCAACACATTTCTAGAGATAGAATCTGTAGCCATGTTTTTCCTTCTACATATTTGTGAAATATTAGGATCTGTAAACGTAATGGTTTATAATTTGTTTGACAGAATTAATGACTTGTTCTAAGTGAATCTGGGTAACTCACCAAAGCTGTGGTTAGCCTCTGTTTTTGTCAGAGTCCTTGCAGCCACACTCACTACTGGGAAGAGTGTTGGGGAAACCCAGGGATGGTGTGGTGCCCAGTTGCAGCCACAGGAGGAGCTGTTCAGAACCTGGGCCTGATGGTGTAAGGGAAGAAGCAGTTCCAAGAGTGAGTTCCATCACTCAAGGCCAAGTGATGCAGCTTCAGTAAATCAACGTGGCCACTGTGACTTAGTCGGGGAGAGAGCTGAGATGCACACTTTCCCTAATCTCACTCTTTTAGCCTCCAACATCGTGCTGGCAATTTCCATTCTGTGAGCCCAGTGAGAAGAGAAGATAGCAGCTGACACAGTCAATAAGGACAGAATAGGTAGAGACAGCTGGGGTACATTTGGAGAGGCAAAGGAAAATGTCCAGCATATATTTTTTTTCCTCAAGAGGGCTAACTGTATATACTTGGGTGGCTATCATGCAAAAAAAAAAATACTAGCCAGTGGGGTTTTCATCTGTTCCATAAGCTGTTTTGTCCATAAGTCCGTTCACTCTCAGTCGTCCACATCATGGCTGTGCTGACTGGGAGTTCAGGTGACTGTGTCCTCCAGGAAGAAGATGCTGATAAAGAAAAAGAACAAGAGACTTATTTGTGGTCAACAATTATGAATGGCAAGGTAGAGAAAAAGCAAGGTGGACGGGGGAGCCTGCAGATGGTGAGGGAGGTCTGATCCCAGTGAAATGAGAGAGAAAGAAAGGAAGGCTTCGAAGGGAGAATATCAGGCCACAGTGTAGCTCTGAGAAACAAGGAACTCTGTCATAAAGGTTACCCGTTGAGTGCTGGAGAAAGAGGCCTAGCCCTTGCTCAGTCATCATCTGGGGTCCACCAAGAGGAGCATCATGACTCAAAAGCAATGCCTGACCCAGGAGAGTAAATAACTCTAGGCTTTCAGTTAACCACATTCCTCCCAGCTGGTTAACCAAGCTTTTCTTAAAGGGTGATCTAAGTGACAGTGAATGTGACCATGAATGTTACCTCTGAAGGAGGAGACCATGACACAGGGGAAGTCCCAGGCAAGCAGGAAAGGGTACCTATTTTGTGTCTGCGTGGGAAGGCTGTCTATAGAAGAAAGAGAGCCAAGGCAGGAGGAAGCAAGTGTTTGAAGCCTGTGACTTGATCTCTATTATTCCTGCCAGGTATGAAATCTTGGGTTGGTGAGGTGTTAAGATGAGAAAACCAAAAACTTGAAACTCTGGCTGCAGAGCACATAGAGGGTGGCCCTGACTTCAAACAGGTGGCCACGGTTGAGTGACAATGGCACAATGACCCATTAGGCTGAAATAAGGCCTTCGTTAACCTCAGGGCCTATCTTATGTGGTACAGAGGGTTGTAGAAGGCCACACCTTTTCACAGCAAACATGGAAGGCAGTTGTCAGTGTTAGCTGATGGGCCAGTCAGGCAGAACCACAGAAGTGGTGGGGGAAAACTCTCTAGCCTACATTACTATGTCAACTACAGACCCAATTGGCATTACAGTCAGAACTCAGGGGATTCTGAGGGGTGAGTGAGAGAGAACCACTCAGCTGGCTTAATAAGAGGGCAGACACACGACCATAGACTAATTTTTGTCAAGACACAGCTTGGGTCACAGCACAGCAGAGATGAGCAGGAATCCATGGGGTCGAAACACTTTCCCATACTATAAAATATCCAAGGTCCAAACTTCCCAAAATCTCCATCTTGGGGATAAGTGGGAGGATTAGCCACTACTGAGAGAAGTGGAACTTTGATTTGATTGAATATTTGCCTGAAATGAGACTGCAGGGGAATGGAAGATGCCAAGATATTCTTAAAAGACAAGATTGACTTCTCTTGCCCCAACTTACTATGGCTGACTTTCAACTTCTTGAAAGACCTCAGAAGAAAATGCTGCTGAAACAGAACTTGTTTATTAGTTCCACTGGACTACAAGAGAACACCACATTGGTAGTCTTAATAGTGTCTGGGAATGATGAGGTCAAGGTCTGGACTGGGTGTTTTGTAAAGCAGGTCTGTCTAGGCGGATCCATGTGGAACTGGGCAGAGTTTATCTTCTAACAGCTTTGGATGTGAAGCAAACCTCAGTAAGTAGCTACTGGATTTGATCAGTAAGCTATTTCATAGGTTTGTAGACTTATTTTAGGTGATCAGGGATTCCTGGAGCAAGCAGGCAAATTGCTTTTGCTTGGTTCCAACACAGTTCAGCACAGAGACAGGAAGAGAGACTGGTCCCAAGGGAGTAGTATGACACCAACTGGGAACAATGCTGACGTCAGTTCTCACTATTCAAAGGATATGGAATTGGAGGATTGTGAGAAGAATCATGTAAGTTAGAAAAATAAAGATGTGGCATATCTTTTTTTTTGTCTTCATTAGTTTTAACTTTTAAAAATAAATGTTTTATTTTAAAGTGGTTTTAGATTTACAGAAAAATTTCAAAGATAGCATTGAGAATTCTCCTATACCACGTAACCACCTATTCTGTTTATAATACTGTTACTCTTTATTTCTTTTTTTGTTGGTTGGTTTAGTAGTACTGGGGTTTGAACTCACGGCCTTGTGCTTGCTGAGCAGGCCCTTTACTACTTGAGCCACATCTGTAGCCCTTTTTGTCTTAGATTATGTTCCAGATAAGGTCTCATGTGTTTTGTCAGGCCCGCCTCATACTGAGATCCTCCTACATAGCTGGAATTACAGATAGATATCACCAAATCTGGTTTGTTTATTGAGATGGTGTCTCTCTAACTTTTTTTGCCCAGGTTTGCCTTGAACCATGACTCTCCTGTTCTCCATCTCCTGAGAAGCTGGAGTTACAGGTGTCAACCACCGCAGTGGGCCTTTTGTTTCTCCTATCATTAATATCTTACTTAGTATGGTACATTTATCATAATTAATATACCAATATTACTAAGCTGCTATTAGCTCAAGTCTATATTTTATTCAGAGCTCCTTAGTTGCCTTAATGTCCTTTACCTGTTTCAGGATCCCATCAAGGTTGCCACATATAAATGTTTGGTGATCATGTCTCCTCAGGTTCCTCTCAGCAGTGACAATTTCTTAGATTTTCCTTGTTTCTGACCATCTTGATGGTTTTGAGAAGTGCTTGTGAGGCATTTTGTGGACTGTCCCTCACTTGAATTTCTCTGATTTTTTCTCATGCTTATACTGAGGTTATGGGGTTTGCAAAGGAAGACCGTAAGAGTAACACGGTGTTCCCACTGCATCATGGAACAGGGAACACTGTCCACGTGACTGTTCTCCGGATGTTGAGCTTGATCTCTTGGATGCATAGGGTTTATTAGGTCTCTCCATTACAGAACTACTCCTCTTTCCTCTTTCTGTGCTGTACTCTTTGGAAGGAGGTCATTATATGCAGACCGCATGTGAAGAGTGGGAAGTAAGGCTCTACTTTCAGGAGGGCAAAGTTTCTGCATAAATTATATAAGATTTTTCTGCATGAAAGTCATATCTTCTACCCCATTTGTTTAGTTATTAGTATGAACTCATGAATATTTATTTTACACTCTGGGTTAGAGCCTAATATTTAAAATTTAGTGGCTAAGGTACTCCAGTTTTTCTCTCAGTGGCCTGTGTGTCCACTTAACTATTCTTCCATCTATGAGTGCTTTTTTCTCCCTTAGAATTTTCATGCTTCCAGACACTACAAGTTGCACCTGGGTCATCTTGTATGTTTTTTCTTCATCTGAGAACCAGCCATTCTTCCAGGAGCCCTGGTTCCTTCTTTTTTGGAGAATGGTATTAGAAACCAAGACCTGGGTGCCTGATGTGTTCATTGCTGCCAGACTGCTATTGTTTCTAGAGGTATTTCTTTTTTATATCTGAATACTACCTTTGTGACCCCCTTTACCTGTGAACCTATTCTGTCCTCCCTGTGTCACTTGGGAAGTCATAGAGGTGAATCACAGAGAACCAGAAAACTTGGTGCCCCACAATAAAGACACTCTATAGGATAAGAACAGTTTAACAGAAGGAATCTTCTATGTACTTGTAGCTTCAAAGAATTAAAAAAAAATCAGTCTCTATTTGTTACTGAAGGAAAACCACAGAGAAGTTTTCACTTCGTTAGTGCAAATTCTGAGTTTTGAACAAGGCAAATTAGAAGTTTGGGAGACAAGACCCATCTCCATGTGACTGATGAGTCCTCACTGGCATTGTGATGAATGAGTCTAAACCAAACACGTCAATACCTGATGGGCGTGAGAAGGACGATGCTTGTTACCTTCAACGAGGTTAAACCCTTTTCTCTCAGCTATCATGCTAAAACAGGCTCCACAGTTACAATTTGATCCCAAGACAAAGAAATAAAGGTCAGTGATTGAAAGCAATTCTTTACCATTAAATTAAGATGTGACAAATTTGTCTATTCTTCACTGAAAATATTTTGCTTCTTCTGCAAAACCAAGATTAAAGTGAGAAGTAGGGGATGACAAAGAGAGACTAAGCTTTTTAAGGTTTCCCATTGAAATTCTCTGTTTCTGTTTGTTAATTTAGATATTCTTTATAATTGTGTTGAGTATAGTAAGATCTTATACCATAAATATTGCTTTAAAACCAAAATGATAAAATAACTTTAGTCAAGAGAGCTATTTGACTCCAGCAAAGATCTGGGTTTCAGTTAACAAGATATCTAAAAGTAAATAAATCCATGCAGCTGAAATCCCATCCTGTTTGTGATTCCATTACTTAGCATTGGTGCACCCTGAGCCATGCACAGGTCTTTCTTTGAGGGGCTTTTAGAGGCAACATGCAAAGATGGCCCAGGTAATTTCTTATATATGGTCCTGTGACCTGTTTCATGAGCCACAGTGGATTGTGTTAAAACTCAGGCATATATCCACATTGTAGGTTTTATTGCTAATCTAGGAGCAACATTGTCCTCGGGCTGGGGTGACTTAGCCTGGTATGAAAACATGAACATATCATGGTACTCCATATTGGATTGTGAATAATCAACCAATCAAATCCTTGCCTCCTGGAGGCGAGATGGGTCCCACCAGAGCTCCTGTAATTGTTGGCACCATGATAAAAAACATCTCTGGTCTCCATGAGGCCTGGCTTTTGGCTATTGAAATAGTTTCTTAAGTTTTTTAACATCCTTGAGAGTGCTTGCAATAAAAATTGTCATCTGCTATCTGAGTACGTCTTGTTTGTGGATACTGAAGAGTCTAACAAAACAGTAATATATTCAAAGAACAGAGTATATATTTATTGTAGGTTCATTGTGGGATGCTACCAAGTCTTACCTTTATGTCTTATGTAGAGACACTCAGCCGATGGTTAGAGAAATGGTAAGTGAATGAACGAGATAATAAGACCTAGAAAGGTTAAATGACTCAACCAAGGCTACTGAGAACAGAAACCATAATTTCTGGACCCTGTATTAAACAATACTGAATAAAAATACTGAAAGTTGTCATTCTTTCCTGTCCCAAGGTTCATAACAAAAGCCAGTAAAGTAGCTTAACTGTGTGTTCAGGAATACCTATTTCTAGAACATAAAGCAATGAAACAATTTACTCACTAACACTAACAGTTTCCTCTCTTCAAGACCAGCTTCAATACCCTCACCTTGCGGTGCCCATGAGCAAAACCTATGATGTCATAAATTCTGTGTAATCTATGCCAATTCACTACTTGGCAAGAATTCCCTTAAAAGTCACCCAGCCCAGGTAATAGAGCACAATTGATACACTATCCTAACCTTCATTTCCAGTGACTATCAAGACCCAGAAAGGAAATGTTCTCCCTTACTGTCGAGGGCCTTAAAAACCATAGGTTTTTTTGGTAAGTGTGTTTCCCTGGTGGTCTTTAGGTCAGTCAACATTGAATATAACACAACCAGTTTTCAGTTTTTTTTTTCTTTTGAAAACATGATGTCATATTTCTTTGACAATATAAAAATCTACTAAGCACAAGGAAAATATGGATGTCATTGCTTTCCTTAGAGCTTGGGGCACAAAGCAAATAAGTCATTGCCTTTGGTCCTTTGTCTTGGAAATAAAATAATTGAACTAGAAGTCATTTAAAAAAATCTTTCCAATTCTAACATTTGGGTTTCAGCAAATCTATGGAACTTCTTGCCATTCTCTATTTTGAATAAGTGTCATAATTGTTTGTATTGCACATAGAAGAAATCTAACATTGTTTTGACTGAAATAGAAAGTGGCCCATGGCACATGCCAAACTGTGTTAAAACTCTGTGGCCCAATACATACTGTGTTTAATTGCTCAAATATACGCAAAAATACACAGCTCTGGACTTGCATTAAAGTGTCTGTCATGAGAGTCGTTTAGCCCAAATGACTCTAAAAAATGGCTGTCAATTCCAGACGTTTCCAACTGGATGGGACAACAGCTACCACATGTCCTACAATACACCACACACAATGTAAACATACCATTCATGTCCACAACTCAGATATTTATGGCATTTTCCATGGTTGCCATGTCAACCCATGCAGCAACCCAGCTATTAAATCATGCTGTCAGCAGCCAAGACAGTAGCATTGCAGAAAATTCCAGTTGCTGACATGAAACATTACATTGATCATTTCAAGATCTTTTTTTTCCAGCTGCCTCTTGCTTTATGCTCTCCACTGCTTTTGAGTTGGTCTTTCAGGACACAAGGAGAATGCAAATGAGCTGTTTAAAAGGCAATAGAAATCCCAGCCAACTCTTGATTACTTCTGTCTTCACAGAAACTTATTTTTTAAGGTAATCATCTTGAGGTCACATGCCATGAGAAGGCATGGGCTGAAAGCTGGCATATTACTCACCTAAGTGACCAGTTTTTAACATTCCAATTTAGATTCACTATTTTTTTTTCTTCCTTCTGCATGAAATTGTTCTCAGTAAATCTAATGGATTTCCAGTGAATTCATTCTGATTTCTTCCTTACTCTGCTTGGAAACCTGCTGTTGGAAATTTCTTCTCCAGGATCATGGAAACAATCTAATCATTAGATATGAAATGTTGGCTCTGTGACCAGTGACCATGATGAAGAGTAGGTTTTCCTGGATAGTTCTGGTTTCATACAACTCAGTATAATTTTAATTTTGTATCTTCATTACAATACTTGTTATATAAATTCACAAGTCAGAAAAAAGTTTCTGCCATGGTAAGTGTTAGGAATACCAGAAAACAAGGAAATGGATGTTACAGTATAAATGGTGACACAATTCTCAGACCAAGGACTAGGGTACATACGTAGAATGAGAAGGGTGAAATTTTTCTTCCTCCTTGTTTCAGATTCCCTCTCTCCCACAGACAACCTTCCTCCACTACCCTTTGGCCACATGCAATCACATCAAGGTTGCAGGATGTTGATGGGACTGACGGGCATTTTAGCCATTCATGTGTGCAGTGTTCTGTTTTTCCTTCTTTCTAGATAGAAACCTCAAGAAAGCACAGTGATAGCTTTCAGAGAACAAGCTGGGACATGAGTCCTCTCAACCTGGTTGTCAGGACAGCCCTCTGTCCCTCGCTCTTCTGTGTGTGTGTGTGTGTGTGTGTGTGTGTGTGTGTGTGTGTGTGTGTTTAGGCTGTTGCCGTTGAGCAGATTCTTGAGCAAAGGTGAGAGGCTGGGAGCAAGCCTGAGGATCTCAGCTGCCCAATAACTCCAAGTGTAGTGAGAAAGGCAGATCTTTTCCAAGTGGACTTTGCTACCAAGGAAGCTTGGGATCAGAGCTGGGATGATGTGATCTGAATCTTCAAGGTTGCTTTTGACAACTATAAATGGAGAAAAGTGATTTCAGGCTGAGGATTCCTCAACCAAGTTTCCAGAGGCAGGAGAATGATGATGGAGTCTCAGAATGAAAATGAAGGTTATATATTTTCAAAGTAGGATAAATAAAATAGAGGAAAGGACCAAGCCAAAGACTATGAGTGCTTGGGCAAGGAGGGTGCAGTAGGAAAGGTTCAGAGTGCAGGAGGATGGGGTCAAATCTGAGCACTTTGGGATGTTTGTAAGATGAGTCTGATGGGAAGGAGGATGATACCAGGCAATCATTAAAAGTGTATTAGAATAATTTGATTTAGGAGAAAACAAAGATAATAAAAAGAAGATTCAAAATAATGATTTGGTCAGGTGCCAGTGACTCACACCTATAATCCTAGTTACTTGACAGGCTGAGATCAAGAGGATTGAGGTTCAAGTCCAGCCCGGACAAAGACTTTGTGAGATCCCATCTCCAAAATAACCAGAACAAAATGGACTGGAGGTGAGATTCAAGCGGTAGAGTGCCTGCTTTGCAAGTGTGAAGCCCTGAGTTCAAACCCCAGTCCTCCAAAAACAACGATTTGTCTGAATGTGGCAAATACTCCTCTTCAAATATTTTGAAGATAAAAATGATACCTTTAGAATGAACAGTCCTATATTCACACAAAGGAATGGTATATAGCAATGAAAAAAGAGTAAGGAATGCACAAAAATAGAATTAAATATGGTAAAGATGAGACTAAGCAAAAGAAGCCAGGCACAAAAGAAGAAAAATAGATTTGATTCTGTTTATTTATCTATTTATTTCAGTACTTAGCACTGAACATTAAACCTGGGGCAAACGCTCTATGACTTGAGCCCTTCTCCTTTTTGCTTGTATTTTTTTTTCTCTACCTTGGCCAGAGTTGGCTTCAAACTCACCCTTCTCTGCCTTTGCCTCACAAGTAGCTGGAATTACAGGTATGTTCCACTACACCTGGCTGATTCCATATATTTAGAATTCAAGAACTAATCTCTAATGGATAGATAGCATGGATCCTTGGAGGGTGGAGTAGTTGGAGAGGAACACAGCTGGTGTGTCAAAGGCATGCCTCCAGTTTTGTTTCTTGATCTTATTGCTGGCTATAGGATGTGCTTGGCTTGTGAAAAGTCACTTATATGTCCTCTTTTCATTATGTTAAACTTTGATAAAAGTTCGCACCAAATGGTACACCTTGTTCAGACACCTTGGCTTAAGGAGAAGTAAAGTTATCCAACAAGATGTCTTTAAGTGTTCAGTCTTTGAATCTAACTACAATCCAGGAATTCAAGACCAAGTTTCCTGGATCCCAGGAAAATTAGGAACCAACATTCAGCAAATTAACATGTAGCAAAACCTGACATTTCTGTCTTCAGACCTCCCCATACTTCAGCAATGCTTGAAGGCTAGATCAGCACCCACAGCCCTGGATGTTGTTGCTATCACCAAGTCACTGTCTCATCAATTTTAAGGAAGCAGAAGAGTAAAAAGAGACTGAGTCTGTCTTAGCAATTTCAGAATAAAACCAGTGGAGCTTTGTTCTTGATGAATATTTGAAATCCATCATTCCTCCCACCTGCTCAGACAGCACGGCCCCCCACCAACCTAGTGATTGTCAAGGAAGCTGGTAATGATTAACCAGGCGGGCACACAGCACACCACTCACACAGGCCCCTGCTCACCAGGAACTCAGCCCTGGATACCTTCTCATGCTTCAGGTTCAGACCAGGAAGTGTCAGCAGGTATCATGCCTTACAATTTGGGCTCCGTGTTAATTCCTGTAGATTATCTGTCTAACCCTTCCCAGCTGCTCCCACCTGGAGGAAAAAGAAGTATTTCAAACAAAACAAATTGTTTCCCAAGTGGATTCCTAAGCATTTCTCAAATTAGAATTTCCATAAGTGCGTGTTTTAGACTGTGTGCAGATTAACTACCTGAAGAGGAAGCTGGCACAAAGAAGGGAGGTAGTGTCGAAATGACAATGCAGAATGTCATACCCAGAAAAAAATGTGATTCAGATTAAAGATTAAAAAAAAAACCCTCTTCAATTATCCACATTACTTCAATACAAACAGGTTGAGCAGCCCTTATATAAAAATCTGAAATCCAAGTGCTCTAAAATCTGAAACTCACTCCCATGATACCACAAGTGGAAAATTGCACAAATGAGTTTCTCTGATGGGACACGGCGAAAATGTAGAGGCATGACAATGTTGTATGAAATGACCTTTAGGCTATGGGCAGGTGTATATGAAACATAAGTGAATTTCACTCCCAATTTTGTCATTATGCCAGTAGTGAAATGCAAAACACTTAGGATCCCCTTTTGGACAGGAGATATTTAAACTATAAATTTTCATTAAAATTATGCATTATAGTCAATACTTTCAGCTTCCCATCAAAACCCGTTTAAGCAGATGACAAATTTGCTTTTTCTTTTCTTTTTTTTTTTTTTTTGTTTGACTTAGAATATATCACATACAGGTGGAACTTGATGTTATTTAGAGCCATTTCTCTGATAGGAATGCATTTGAGACCTCTCGTCTCAATTTCAGCTCACCATCCTGTCTGCTAATGTTTTTAAGTGCTACTTACATACTAGACCCTGTTTGGGGTATTGGAGACAGAGACAGCACTAAGTGGGGCTTGATCCAAGTCTATAGAACTGACATTCTTGTGGCTGTGCCTGGTGTGGCATCTCAGGCTTTTTGACACTAGCGCCTCTGCCCACCTACAGTCTGCCACTTTCTGCCACTTTCCAGCCCTCACAGGGCTCTGGATATGAGAGGAATATCCCTAAGGATCAGATCTGATCCCCCTTACCTCATTTCTTTCCTCTGTTGTCACCAACTGATAAAGCCAAATAATACAAATAGGTAAATTATTCCCCCAAATAAAGCAAAAATTAAACAAAACCTTTCATGAGATAAAGGGTGATTCCTTGGAATAAGAAGCATCCAGACTCCGTCAAAGGCTGACTGAATTTCTATTCCAAGGTCTACAGTAGTCTTTCCTATTGTCCTCTGTAGCCACCTCCTTCTGTCAAAATGGCTCTGTAGCCACCTCCTTCTGTCAAAATGGATCCTCTATTTTGCCTTTTCTTATATATTTTGTCTGGAATACCTTCTCCCTTCATTTCTGCCTATAAAGTTATTCATTTTTCAAAAGCCAAGTTCAAACACTCTGCTTTCATAAAACCTATAACTCATGGAAGACTGTGAGTATCACTTCTCAATTCCATGCTCAGAGATGTCATTGCTGGTGGCTTGAATTCAGTTGTAATGAGACTATATGCACCATGGAAATGCAAATGCTGTATGTCAGAGCCTGACTTACTCTTTTATTAACTATCTAGACTGAAGAAAGTGGTGGAGAAGATGTGAATGAAAAAGATTAAACTTAAAAGTGTGCAATGCCTATAAGCTACTATACTGTGACAGCAATACATTTGAAGAAACAGCTTTCCAATATTCGAAAAGCTTTTCCCCAATTTAAGAAGCCACTCAGGCCATTGACAAACCAATGAAATACCAATACATGTCTTTGTTAACATCAATAAGAACATCAACTGATAATCATGCCAGAACTATACACACTGGTCAATGAGGTGAGCAGCTTTTTGCAGAGTCTATTGGCAATCATGCATGGGTATTTACTTGATTTTCCAAAATCACACTTGAATCACAACCATGAGATGGCTAAGAATACACAGGTTCAGCAAAACCAACAAAAGTACTCTGTCAGACTCAGTTAGCTATATGTAATTTATAATAAAGAATATTTTGGACAAAATTTTATATATTCAGATATACACTATGATGATTTAATACTGACTACCACAGTCAAATTAATTAAGACATACATCATTATCCAAGATTACCATTTGTGTGACAGGGGGAATGAGGACACTTAACATCTGCTATCTTATCAAATTTTCAGTAAACAATGTGTTATTAACCAGAGTCACCATCTGTATGTTAGAATCTCAGAACTTCTTCATCTTGAAACTGAAAGTTTGCACCCTTTCATCTCCCCCTTTCTCCCACCATCCAGCAACTGGCAGCCAACAGCCCATTCTTTGCTCCTATGCGATCAACTTTTTTTTTTTTTGGCAGTACCGGGGTTTGAACTCAGGGCCTCATGCTTGCTAGGCCGGTACTCTGCCACTTGAGCCACTCCACCAGCTGAGATCAACTTTTTGATTCTACATATAAATGACATTATATATTCAGTATTTGTCATTCTGTGTCTAGCTAATTTTAGCTGTATAATGTCCTCCATATTCATATATGCAATAAGAAATGGCAGAATTTCTTTTTATTTTGTAGCTGAATGATACTCCATTGTATGGCTGATATAATAAATTTTCTTTATCCATTCATCTGTCTTCAGTGACCTTTTAGGTTGTTTCCATGTGTAGCTTATTGTCATTAATGTTGCAATGAACATGGGGGTGCAGAAATCTTTTTCGGATTTTGATCTAATTTTCTTTGGATGTATATCCAGAAATGGATCCCGTGGTTATTCTGTTCTTGATTTTTTGAGGAACCCCCATACTGCTTTCCAATCTACATTCCAATCCACAGTGCTCAAGGGTATCCTTATTTCCACATTCTCACCAAAATTTGTTATTCCTTGTCTATTTGATAATAGCCATCCTAAGAAACATGAGGTGATATCTCATTGTGGTTTTGATTTGTACATCCCTGATCATTAACTACTTTGAGCACCTTTTCAGGTATACACCTACTGGCCATTCCTGCCTTCTCTGAACAAATGGCTATTCAAGTCCTTTGACCAATTTTTTTTTTTTTTTTTTTTTTTGTGGTGCTGGGTTCTGAACTCAGGGCCTCATTTATGCTAGGCAGGCGCTCTGTCACTTGAGCCACTCCACCAGAGTCCATTTTTGTGATGGGTTTTTTCAAGATAGGGTCACAGGAAGTGTTTGACAGGGCTGGTTTCTAACCATGATCCTCTTGATCTCTGCCTTCTGAGTAGCTAGGATTATAGGCATGAGCCACCAGCACCCGGCTCTTTTACCCATTTTTAAAGTAGGGTTATTTGGTTTTTGCTATTGAGTCACGTGAGTTCCTTATATATTTTGACTATTAATGCCTTAACAGATACATGGGCTTAAAAATATTTTCTCCCATTCTGTAGGCTGCCTTTTTATTTTGTTGAATATTTTCTTTGCTTTCTAGTTTGAGGTAGACCTAATTGTTTATTTTTGCTTTTGTTGCCTGGGCTTTTGGCATCATATCGAAAAAATATCATTGCCAAAACAAATGGGAAGGTATTTTTCCCCATGTTTTCTTCTAATTATCTATTTAAAAAGGAAAAAGGGACTAATGCAGGCAAGCTCCCGATATGCAACAGTATGCATAGCAATAAACATCCCAATCACAAATGTGGCACATGTCTGTTGAATACTTCCCAGACCTAGTCAGGATCATGTGTTTCTTCTTCATACCAACCCAAAGAGATGGGCTTGGCATTACTCCCCTTTTACAGATGAAGAAACTGAGGTTTACAAAGATTAAGAGATATTCCCAGGGCCCAACAGTTGGGGATATTCAGTACTACTGTGAAAGAATTAGGTAACATGAGAATGTGGTTTTCAGACACAATTTCCTTCTCTCCTCCCTTTTCCCCCATCTACCTTTCCTAATTCTATGATGGTCTCTTGATTTTCCTCAGTGGCATTTCTGTTTCCTCACTTGAGTTTAAGCTGCCTGAAAAGAAAGGGGAAGGAAACATCAAACAAGATTCTCTTTGTTCTGTCAGTGCCTCACTTTCTCAGTTGCTTCCTTTGGGATTTTATGGAATTAAAAAAAATTGATATATCTTCAAACTTGTATAAAAGTTGTAATAACTATGCCAAGAAATACAGTAAACACTCTGTTAATAGCAACCTTTGTCTTTGTTACCTTTATGCCAATTCTGCACCAAACATTATCAGATGCTGTCAGTTGTCCTAACTAAGTTGACCACTATAGCAACAACTTACTTCTTCAGGTACTCCCCATACCTTGGTATAGACACACAGTGGCATTCACCCTTTCTAATTATGACTTCCTTCCTTGTCAGTTCATAGGGGAGCCACAAGTTTTAATGGTTTGTGTGAGTGTTGACCTGCTTCCCAGAGAATTACTACGGGACACTTTATACAGGTATGTACTATGCTGTCCAAAATCCAAGTCTGCAGGTATTTTGGAGAGGCACTTTAAAGATTTGTAAAAGATAAGGTGAGGAATGTTCCATGCATTTAAAAACATCCCAGTGATGTCTAAGGGGAGCAGTCCCATAGTCTAATGCAGCAAATGTGTAGAGAATAGGGAAGCTTTCATGGCACATGCTTGTGGTTCCAATTACATGGGAGGTGGAGATAAGAGAATTGTCACTCAAGGCAGGGTGGGGCAAAAATGTGAGACCCTATCTGGAAAACAAACTAAAAGTCAAAGTACTGGAGGCGTGGCTTAAGTGGTACAGCACTTACCTAGCAAGCATGAGGTCCTAAATTCAATCTCCAGGACTGCCAAAAAAAAAAAGTATATACAATTAACAGAGATTTTACATATTCTCAACTCAATTCAGGTTAGCATAGGCATTGACTGAGCTTTGGTGACAAAATTACAGTATTTAGAGCATCTTATATTTTAGAATTGCACATTGAAGTATACATGACAATACATTTTAATATGATTGCTAATAGGTGCTAGATAAAACATTTAATGATTGACAGTTAATCTAAATTGCATGGAAAATTTCATAAATCTATCAGTATTATCTTACTATTGTTAATAATTATAGCAATCCCAATAGTACTTAAAATAACAGAATGTTGAGAGCTAAATATCCTAACTCCTACATATACCAGAGCAGGATTAAAGTCTTAAGGGTGATAAGCAAAGATGATGCTTTCTCTCAGCAAGAAGGGCTTTTATTTGGCAGTACTGGAATTTGAACTCAGGGTCTCACACTTGCTAGGCAGGCACTTAAGCACTCCTCCAGTCCTGTTTTTGTGTTGGATATTTTCAAGATAGTTTTTGTGAACTATTTACCTGAATTATGAACCTCCATCCTCCTGATCTCTGCCTCTTAAGTAGCTAGGATTACAAGTATGAGCCACCAGTGCCCAGTGAGAAGGGCTTCTTTGAAATCACAGGAATGAAGAGCTCAGCTATAAAGAACATGGTGGCCTTCCAAGATGGCAAGGCATGTTATAACCATGGTGACTACCCTTTATCCAGATCGACAAGTCTGTGTATCAAGTCACAGTGTTTATAACACATTAATTCACATAATAGTAAATAATATAATCTAATTTATAATAGTATACTGGTTATCACTTAAAATTGCCAGCTTCAGCAATATATTATATACATTGATGTGCACTAAATGTAGATAGACTAAGGACACCCCTGTTAAGCAATTTCTACCACAGACCTTTTTTCTCTGTAGCTTTAATTTGGTTGGGTTCTATACGAGATTCAATCCAGCATAGCTTGGATGCTACCTTAAACTCTTCTCAAATGACTTCATGGATAGTTTTCATTTGACACATCTATTAGAATTTATGTTTCCTAAGCTAATATTGGATATTAAACAAATATTTGAGGCTGCTTGCAATAAATGTAAAGAAAAAATGGTGAATTTGAATTGACATGAAATTTAATAATTATCCTAGAGACTTAAAATTTTTTTGATTAATTTATTGTCACATATAATTTATTCTCCATATATATTTATTGTGGTAGATTCATGTTAGGCCCACTTTAAGGGCTGAGAAAGTGTGTTTAAATCAATTATCATGGTCCTAAATCAAACCAGAGTGCATCAGCCACTGATGACCAGCTTAACTATGAATTGCACGGTACATGGCCCGTGTATTTAGAATAGCTCTTCCTGGAATGAAAGAGCAGAAATGGCAGGTGTTCCCCTCTTAGAATAGATGCCTCTGGTTGATGCTGCCTATGAACCTGAGGTGAAGCTCAGAGCTGCATGCAAAGGAACATGGGAGCTCTGGACAGTCCTGTGAGCAGCATCAGCTGCCATGAGGTAGGTGACAGAGCGACAGCCTCATCTTCCTAAAGAAGGACATGCTGCACCCCCTGAATGCAGTGGAAGGACTGCAGCTCCCGCCCATCACCTGCAGGCAGTCTGATGTGAATTATTTAGCAGAAATACCATGATCTCTACTAACAACAGAAGCGGCCTCAAGATTTGTGGGTGACACTGTGGCAGGCCACAGTATTAAAACCAGGCTCCTTGGAGAAGAGATACAGCTTAACAGTGCCAGCCACCAGAAGGACCCAGGTAAATTAGAAGCAGAGAGGAAAAAGCCAGTATGTGCCCCCACAGTGGCACATCCCCAAGAATGACACCCAAGGAGGAAAGAGCAAATGTCACCCCAACAGATGATTCCATTTTGAAAAACACCGCTTCCCAGCTCAGACCTAAAATTATATTTAAATTTCCTGCCTCTGTGCAATCAAAAGAAACCAACTGAAAGAAATGTGCACTTCAAGGCTGTAAATCTGAAACTTCCTAATCCCTGAAAGTGCACACTAGACTTCTTGCCTCCATGGAAACAACAAAGCATTCAGCCAACTGATTGGCCTCCAATGAATTTTAGATAAGACAGCTTGGACGGGAATGGATGTGATTTTAATGCAGAAGAAAGCGCTGGAAGGGAGGTCCTCTTGGTTCATATTTGAATAAAGCAAACAAGGCAGACGAAAGGCTGACAGCTGTAAATGACATTGTCAGTACAAAAATTATCAGCCAGTTTACAATCTGTTTGCTTATGTTGAACAAACAGACTGTGTGTGGCATCCTCCGGCCCTGTGAATGGCAGAAATACTTGGGCTTCAGAAAAGCTATCTGCTCTCCAGCAGCCTGGCCACATTAGATGGCCATTTGACAGCCACACTGAAAAGGAAACTGTGTCCTCTGCCTCCCCCCGACCCCCACCCCCTCGCCTCTCTGCTTTCTCTTTTTCTTTCTTTCTTTTTCTTCGTCGTCTTCTTCATAAGACAAGCACTGAAGTTGGGTAGAGACACTCGTCTTGTATCAATGGCATGAATTATGTTAGTTCTGGTGCTGGATCGAGTCGTTTACTGATGTGTCTGACATTCCAAGTGGGAGATGTTTAGTAACCTAGCAAGCCTCAGGGCCAAGTCTTCATTTTTTATTCCTTACAGGAAGCAGAATCTGGGAGCCCCTGAAAGAATGCCGCTTTTTTCTTCTTTGTGTAGCCTGTCTCTGAGACCTTTTGCTTTGAACTTGCTAGCACTGCATTGGGTGCAGAAACAAAACACAGCGCAAGAAAGGCCCTGGAGTCAGCATTCAGCCAACTTCCTCCTGAGCAAGACCCAAACAGCCCAAGGTGCAGGAGTGAAGCCCTGGGTGGACTTTCACTCTTCCTGGAGGCAGAGCTGTGCACCTGCACCCAGCCCCCCAGCCCCAGGGTAGTGAGCTGTGTGGTCCCATTGCTTAATCCCCTCTGTGTTCTGCAAACTCATAACAGAAATAGCTCCCTTTGTTCTGAAAGAATGAAGAACAAACACAGGTACTAAATGTATCCCTCCCATTCTCAGAGGCTCCTTCTAACTGCATCAGAGAGATTTAAGCTCCTGCTAGTGGCTTTACAAGGGGCCCCAAGCTATTTGGATATTGTTGGCTTCTTATGTAAGAGCTTAGCTTCTAGCTCACCTTGGAGTTAACAAGTGACACACCAGAAGTGTGATCCTGTCTCAGAAAGACAATCACACACAGACACTACAATTCTGATTTTCCTTTTGTAATGTGTCTGTTGTCATTATTTCTTATGCCTTTTTTCCTAGTTAGTCAACAAGTACTCATTCAGGAAAATGATCGAATCTCTTTATTGTGCTTGTTCTTTTTTTTTTTTCCTTTTTTAAATATGAAGAATCTGTTTAAAGGTACTTGGTTTATTTGATTAGAAAAAAATAGTGATGGTAGGTGAGGGCGGTGTGTTTGTAGGAGATAAAGGGGGTGTAACAGGCACACACAAAGCCAGGGACGGTGGTAATTACTGCTAAGCAGCGAAGCATCAAAACACCTCTCATTCAGAGAGTTCGCCCAATTACCAGGAACCTGGAGAGGAGAGTTATGTTGGTTGTGCTTTTCATTTTAATCTAAATTGCTGTTGCTTTTCCTCTGATATGGCCATCGGTCATAAAGAGTTGACCATCATTAAAACTGTTTGATTTGGAACCCTGTAGTGTTTGGCTAAGAGGGTAAATGCAAATTTGATGAAAGAATAAGGATAAATTTACATATCAGCCTCAGCTCACACGGAGAGAGTAAACATTCTGTTTATCTCAAGTGTCACTTTATGATTTCAGTAGAATATAAAACTGACCTTGGCCCAGTCATTGCAAAAGACCTAAATGAAGTATACGATTGTCCAAATACGACTTAGTCAAGTAGAACTTGTTCGCAAACCCTGTGGAACTCAGCAAACAGGACTGGAGAGTGTGAAGTAAAAGCATTTTGCTCTGATAAACTCCAAAATGGAAATCTGGAAGGAGTTGGTGAATAAGAAAGGATTTAAAAAAAAATACTACCTCATGAATTTTGTGTAATCACTGAATTAAATCAACCTATTTAGTTAGTAAAATTAGATTTCAGTTATCTAAAAAAATAAAAGAATAGAAAAATCTTAAAAGCCAGTGTTAGCACACAGTAAGGTAAGGTTGAGTATTCTTTCACCAAATCTTTGTTTTATCATTTGAGGATGCAAGTAAGACCATCATTTGTTTGATTTCTAGAAACTCTAATTGATTCAAGGAACCTCAACACTGTCAGGCAGTTTACACTGCAGGAAGATAATTCCTGTTGGCTGTTTAAATCACCCACGTTTGCATTTTCCACAACATTTTTAATTAGTTTTTTTTTTCTCAAGCTAAGTCAACACTCATCACTGTGGTGAAGGAACATCTGACTTTTGTTCATAACAGAGGCTTTTGAGTGTGCAGAAAAATAGTTTGAGACACTTGCAGACATCTCTGTTGATATTTACCTTCACTTTCTCACATCCTCAGGTTCAATGTGGAAAATGACATGGCCAAGAGAGATCACAAGGTGAGACTGCCTTTGCTCATGATGGAAAATTGATGGCATACAAATATAAGGTGATGGTAGAATAGATATCTGTGTATATATGTTTTAAAATTTTAGTTACTCTAAAATTCCTACCTACCATAGAGAGTAGAAAATATCCCAAATAAAATAAAAGAAAGGGTATAAAATTATTTGATGAATATAGTTTTAATTACAAAAGAATATTTTTGTACATTTACTGCTATAGCTTACAAAATAATTATTTTTCCAATAAGTAATTATTTATTTATATGCACGAAGATTAATACACAGCTTTAACAGAAGATCCTCAGAAGATCTTCATGTCTGACTATAGTGAGCATCTCAATTACAAATAGCAAGTTCTTCAGTCAGGCTACACTGGGGGTCTGAGGGCGGATGGATAGGACACTAGAATAAATGAGAAGGCACTTGATTAGTAACAAAACTGTGAACTTGTTGTCCAAATAGTGTTTGAAAGAAAATTGACATGTTGCCTACAGTGGATGAAGAGTTAAAGAAAAGCATAGAGCGTGTGTGTGTGTGTGTGTGTGTGTGTGTGTGTGTGTGTGTAGTGCCTCGAAAGGCAGCCAATGTTTGAGGAAATGAGGCTGTTGAGATTCTTTCTGTCAGTGTCTTGGGTTCACATACAGGTGAACTTAGAGTATTGCACACAAAACAGCTTCTGAACTGACGTGTATGAAAAATGACAGAACACAGATGCTTGTGGATAAAGAAAGGGTCCTGCACACTCATTACATCCATCCCTTTCAATACCATCATACCTTTAAAGTCTGAGTGACAGAACTTTCAGGGGGTGAAATCTGTCCACAGCACATGGAATATTGCACTTGATGAATCTTAAAAATTAAGGAGGGAGGAATCATCACGAAAGGACAGGGACCTGAGTGCCCAGGTGAAGACACTGATGGCACATGACATCATTTTGATCATTTACTCAAGAATAAAAATCACCTTCTAGGAATAAAAGGAATACAAATAGGTAAAGAAACTGTCAAAATATCCCTATTTGCAGACAACATGATCCTATACTTTAAAGACCCACAAAACTCTACTCAGAAGCTCCTAGACACCATCAATAGCTATAGCAAGGTAGCAGGATATAAAATCAACAAAGAAAAATCATTAGCATTTCTATACACTAATAATGAACAAACTGAAAAAGAATATATGAAAACAATTCCATTTACAATAGACTCAAAAAAAATCATATACCTAGGTGTAAACCTAACAAAGGATGTGAACGACCTCTACAAGGAAAACTATAAACTTCTGAAGAAAGAGATTGAGGAAGACTATAGAAAGTGGAGAGATCTCCCATGCTCATGGATTGGTAAAATCAACATAGTAAAAATGTCTATACTCCAAAAAGTAATCTACATGTTTAATGCAATTCCCATCAAAATTCCAAAGACATTCATTAAAGAGATTGGAAAATCTACTGTTAAATTTATATGGAAACACAAGAGGCCATGAATAGCCAAGGCTATTCATGAAAAGAACAGTGAAAAGAACAATGCAGGAGGTATCACAATACCTGACTTCAAACTATATTACAAAACAATAATGATAAAAACAGCATGGTACTGGCACAAAAACAGACATGAAGACAAGTGGAACAGAATAGAGGGCCCAGATATGAAGCCACACAACTATAACCAACTTGTCTTTGACAAAGGAGCTAAAAATATACGATGGAGAAAAAGCAGCCTCTTCAACAAAAACTGCTGGGAAAACTGGTTAGCAGTCTGCAAAAAACTGAAACTAGATCCATGTATATCACCCTATACCAATATTAATTCAAAATGGATCAAGGATCTTAATATCAGACCACAAACTCTAAAGTTGATGCAGGAAAGAGTAGGAAATACTCTGGAGTTAATAGGTATAGGTAAGAACTTTCTCAACGAAACCCCAGCAGCACAGCAACTAAGAGACAGCATAGATAAATGGGACTTCATAAAACTAAAAACTTTTGCTCATCAAAAGAAATGGTCTCTAAACTGAAGAGAACACCCACAGAGTGGAAGAAAATATTTGCCAGCTACACATCAAAGGACTGATAACCAGAATATATAGGGAACTTAAAAAACTAAATTCTCCCAAAAGTAATGAACCAATAAAGAAATGGGCAAGTGAACTAAATAGAACTTTCTCAAAAGAAGAAATTCAAATGGCCAAAAAAACACATGAAAAAATGCTCACCATCTCTAGCAATAAAGGAAATGCAAATTAAAACCACACTAAGATTCCACTTCACCCCCGTTAGAATAGCCATCATTAGCAAAACCACCAACAACAGGTGTTGGCAAGGAATCGGGGAAAAAGGAACCTTCTTACACTGTTGGTGGGAATGTAAATTAGTACAACCACTCTGGAAAAAAATTTGGAGGCTACTTAAAAAGCTAAACATTTATCTACCATTTGATCCAGCAATACCACTCTTGGGGATATACCCAAAGACTGTGACACAGGTTACTCCAGAGGCACATGAACACCCATGTTTATTGCAGCAGTATTCACAATAGCCAAGTTATAAACAGCCAAGAGGCCCTACTACTGACAAATGGATTAAGAAAATGTGGTATTTATGCACAATGGAATTTTATGCAGCCATGAAGAAGAACGAAATGTTATCATTCACTGGTAAATGGATGGAATTGGAGAACATCATTCTGAGTGAGGTTAGCCTGGCCCAAAAGACCAAAAATCGTATGTTCTCCCTCATATGCGGACATTAGATCAAGGGCAAACACAACAATGGGATTGGACTTTGAGCACATGATAAAAGTGAGAGCACACAAGGGAGATACGAGGATAGGTAAGACACCTAAAAAACTAGATAGCATTTGTTGCCCTTAATGCAGAGAAACTAAAGCAGATACCTTAAAAGCAACTGAGGCCAATAGGAAAAGGGGACCAGGAACTAGAGAAAAGGTTAGATTAAGAAGAATTAACCTAGAACGTAACACACAAGCACAGGAAATTAATGTGAGTCAATGCCCTGTATAGCTATCCTTACCTCAACTAGCAAAAACCCTTGTTCCATCCTATTATTGCTTATACTCTCTCTTCAACAAAATTAGAGATAAGGGCAAAATAGTTTCTGCTGGGTATTGAGGGGGTGGGGGGGAGAGGGAGGGGGTGGAGTGGGTGGTAAGGGAGGGGGTGGGGGCAGGGGGGGAGAATGACCCAAGCCTTGTATGCACATATGAATAATAAAACAATAAAAAATAAATTTCAAAATTAAAAAAAAATCACCTTCCACTTGTTTGTCTATGATTGCATTGTGATGATGTCCAAACCACACTGAACATGATTAATTAGGAAGAGAAAAGCAACTCCTATGTTCATCAATGACGAGTCCACAAATAGATGCAGATATCCACACAAGGGAATATTACTTGGCAATAAAAAGGAGCAAAGCACTGATACAAAGGACAACATGGATGATTCTTGAGAACATTGTGCTCCCTGAAAGATGCCAGTCACAAAATGTCACATACTGTAGGACTCCATTCATATGAAATGTCCACAGTAGGCAAGTCTAGTGGTTGCTAGACCCTTGGGACAGGGCTTGGGAAGGAGTAAAGACAGGGTTTCTTAAGGGATGATTAAAATGTTCTAAAATTGGGTTGTGGTCAATGTTGTACAGATCTGTAAATGTAGGAAAGCCACTCAATGAACTGTACATTTCAAATGGGCAAATTTTGTGGTATGTGAACTATAGCTCACTAAAGCTGTTAAAAAAGAAATAAAAGCAAAAACTAACTGCCAGAGCTGTTACAGAACCAAAAGTAAGCTTTCAAAGAGAGTTTTGTGGACCTCTGGAGGTCAAATGGAAAACACAAGAAATTGGAAAATTCAAAGCAACTCATTCACCATCTTGGACTGTCTCCACCAGGTGAAGGGAGTGTGCATCAAAATCAAAACCTAACTTAAATTTGATAAACATCTGTTGGTTATCTGTGCTGTGCCAGGCACGATGGGCCACAAGGGAGAATAAAACTCACTGTGGAACTCCCTGACTGGAAGGACCCAGGCAAACATACACTATTTTCCAACAGTACATGTAATTAATAGACAACTTCAAAGTGGAAAGAATATCAGATAGTCCAGGAATCCTTACTGCAGAGGCCTCAAGTGGCAAGATTTCTCAGTTTGTATTCTGAAGGTAATGGGGAGTCTGTGAAGGTTTTTTTTTTTTTTTTAGAAGGAAAGTGACAAAATATTTCACAGAACCTAGGACCAGGCTCTGTGCTGGATCCCAGTGCAAATGCAGGGATACAGGCCCAGGAGCTGTGATTTAGTATGATTTCAGAAACTGGTGAAAACTCCTGGAAACTAATTCCTTGTGAACTCTTTATATGTTGAAAGTATCACTTGGTTCTCCAAACACTGAACAAGATTCTTGACTAGATGAATAATGGGGAGTCTCTCAGACAAATTGCAGTGAGCTCACCACTCTAAGACCTGGAGAGCACATCCAAAGGACCACACACTTTAGCTCAAAAGGAGCAGGTTTGGAGGATGTGGTTAGCACTGTGGAGGAGCTCCCAGGTGTATAACATACAGAGCGGTGGGCCGAAGTCCAGCCTCACCCAGCCCTTGCTGTGGCCTGGAACTGTACCTTGTGAGAAGTATCACTTCATTTACTTCTCGGAACCCTAAGAGGCAGGTGACAAGTAATGACATCATCCCCATTTTGCAGTTGAGGAAACAAAGGATAGAGAAATGAAGGAATTTGTCTAAGGTCAATTAGTAAGTAACAAAGCTATATCCAACTCAGCTCCATTGATCGTTTGAGGTTACACCTTCAACCAATGCTATGCTTTTGCTTCAAAGCAATGCTATGCTTTCTCATTATGAACCAGTCCCATGATATTTAAAATTTGCCAAAAAATAGAAGCTTCAAGAAGGCAGGAAGCTCGTTTTCTGTCTGAAGTCTATAAAGAAGAACTGGAATGTGCTTTGGAGGACTGTGCTCCGAGGCATTGAAGATGTTTGTGCAGGAGTCAAAGTGTCACTTGTCAGAAATATGGGTGATCTAAAGTATTGGAATCAAACAGCACTTATGTGTTCTGTAAACTAGTTATTCTGGTGTGGGATCCTCTAAACAAAACAAGAACCTCTGCGTACAGGTCTTGCAGGCTGGAAATCACACAACACCGTGGTTGTGTGATTTGAATATTGAGGATGACAGTTTTCCTAAAGATCTTAGCAAAAAGTTTTAAGGAAAAGCAGTTATTTCTTGTATGCCCCACATTTGTTTTTGGGTTCTTAGGGGTGCTAACTACTTCCAATTAGGAAACATGATTGTAGAGAATCATCTACAATCATGGGTGGAAAGTCATGAGGCCAGAGATAGGAAAATGAGTGGGAGTGTTATCATGACAATTTCCATGATAAAAAGTGAAGGATGAAGATAGGCATGGGGATGGGGAAGAGGCAGGGGTCACGGAACTATTTCAAACTTACATCCGTTCAAGAGAGTTCATGAACTAGAGACTCACATTTAGAAATCCCAAATGTAAAAAAGATAGTCGATGTTAAGAGAACTGGTAAGTTTATATGACAAAGGTCAAAGAAAAAGAAAAGTCAGACAATGAAACACAACCCTGAGCAATATGCAAATTTAAGTAGCTGGTGGGGAAAACAAGAGAGAATTCTCTGCAGTTAGCAGGTGAGCTGCAGAGAGAGTTTCAGAGAGAACGAGTAGGGAAGGACAGAGAAGTTGGTGGCATTCAACACTATTGCTTGTTGGTGATGTTTAGGGGCCTACTTTTAGTGAACTGGTGATAGAAAATGGGACAGAAGCAGAATGATGGATTATGGGGGAATGGCTATAGAAGTATACATAAGAAGCAGAGAAGAGTGAAATTGAAGAAGAGTTCCATGGAGCTGTACTTTGAAAAGGAAGGAAGTCATAAGTAAGATCTCTTTTTTGGGGGGGCATGGTGGTTGGGGTGACATTGTGGCTGGCACAAATGATAAATCATCTGTTAATAGAAGCCATGCCTTACACATTCCTGTATGATCCAAGGCATATTTAGTGCTGAATGATCATGTCCCATAATTCCTAGTACAGACACTTAAAATAATGAAATATCTTTTTTTGGAGGAAAAGTCTGTTTTTGGTATTGAGTAGTTTGGAAGGATGGGTATGCTCTTGCAGAATTGAGCACACTTGCTCAGCAGTCTTTACAAGATGAAGGAGCACTCAAAAGCAGGGAGGAAAGTTTACAAGCAGCTCCTAAGGCATGGTGCAGCTTGGCTCTCAGAGAATCCACTTTTACATCCCTTTCAGATGCACCACATGACAGAGAAACTTGGGAGAGTTTTGATGTGGAGGGCCCAAGGAAGTTTGGAGACCCATAGTCTCTAAAGGCATGCCCTGGAGCCACACCCTGTACCTTAAACTCTTCCTTTTGAAGCATCAAGGAAGCTGTGGCTGAAATCCTGGTCATGCATCAGGGCTCTTAAATTGGCTCTGGGAAATTGGCATAAAAAAATGGCAGCTGGATTATTTTGCAATGCCATTATGTCATTATAATTAAACGTTTAAAAGAAGGAGTTTTACAAAATAAAAAGCCTAACATGCCATAACTTAGGAAAAAAAGCATGACAAAAATGACACATTGAAAGATCATGACATTTTTATAAAGTATGATATGTTCAAGGGTGACTTGTAACTTGGTTATTATCCTCTGATTTCCAAAGTCCTACATACTTATTAAAGTGAACAGATTATGAATGACTTTTCATTATCTTCATTATCTCTTTCAATACTTAAAAGTAACCACTGCTATGTCTTTTCTGTATTTTCTTTCCATATACACATAGTTATTATTGTCTACATATAAAGTTTAATACTCAATATGTTGAATAAATAAACGAACGCATCTGTATTCTAGGAAATAGTTCTCTTAGGAATGCACTGCAAAACGATCCCATAATTAAATACATTTTTCTACTACATGATTGTGTCATCTTCAAATTTTTCTATTCCTGTGCACTTACTATGCTACAATTTGGGCTTTTTTTTTTTTTGCCATTGGATCCATAGATTATGGCCCTCCTTTTTTGGCAATTATATTTAATGCTATGGTGAATATCATTTCCTCAATTCCTGTTATCCTGAGGTTATCTGATTTTCTAACACTGTATATCTTAACTTCACTGGAAATGAATTTTTAAGACTTTTGTGTTTGCTTGTCAAATTTCCCCTTAGATTGGTGATTCCAATTTACATTTCTATGAGTTGGCATGAATGCTCATTTTTCTCCACCTTTAATAAATGCTGAGCATATTCATTAAAAAGAAAAATCTGAACTAATTTTAGAGGATAAATGATATGTTTATATGTATAATACATTTGTTGAAATTTTAATTTGATCACAAATAAGGTCATAAAATTATTTTATATATTTACCACCTATTTATATATACCCTTCTTCAGTAAGATGCTTTTATACATTTTTTGCAAATTTTTCTATGATCTGTTGATGTATTTTTAAAATTTATTTATAATGTCTCTTATATCATAGAGATATTAGTCTTTTCTCTGCCATGTATATTATGGTGTTTGTGTGTATGTGTATAGATGTTATAGTTAGAAATTTTGTTTCATTTGCTTATATTTTGGGTGGTGCTAGGGATAGAACCCAGGGCTTCACAACTGCTAAGCATACAGTCTATCAGTAAGTTGCACCCCCAGCCCTGAAATTTGAAGGTAAGTGTTTATTTACTTGATGGTGTTTTTGTTTGTTATTGTACTTGTACAAGACTCTCCTATACTGAAATTATATATTTCTCTATTCCCTTGATTTTGATTCTATTACCTGAAAATGTTTATCTTTGAATTTTTAAGAAATCAAAATGTATCTGGAATATATATCTAGGATATTATACAAGCCTCTCATTTTGATTTTTTCCCCTCAAGTTGTATAATCTTTCTCACAGCATTATTCTTTCCTTTTTGTGTTGTCTTGAAAGGCACTCTAATCACATACTGATTTTATACGTGCTGGGTTTTTCTGGGTTTTGATTCTGTCTCTTTAACCTATTTTTCTGCTGATATTATATTGTTGCAATGATACAGCAGCTTTAACCAGCAGTAACCTTTAGAGGAGAGAAATGGCAAGATGATAGCAGTAAATTTAATGTATCCTAGCAGGAAAATCTGGAAGCCAAGTCCCAAGAGACCTGAATTCTAATTTTAGTATTGCCATCATTTGGCTGGGTGACATTGGTTGAGTTCCTTGAAATTTTAAATATATTCCTTCACTTAAAAATTAAGATAGCACATGCCTAAAATTGGAGTTATAACATTTTTTTGACCAATCTCATACCACTGTCCCAGAATCAAATGAGTAAAATGACATCGAGTCACCTAAAACTCCAACTCAAATGTTGTTATGAAGTCTTTTACCTTTCCTGTGGCAGAGCTAGTGGGACAACAGATTTTTAATGCTGTTTTTTAAAATGAGTAGCCCTGGTTTGAAATAAGGGTCCGGGAGGAGTTCTAGTTTTAGTTTCCGAGCATAATTAATCATTTAGAATTTTCAATATTGGAACTCATCATGTAGCCATAGGACCAGCTTAAAGAAAGAGATAATTAAGAGAAAAACCTTCAAATATCTGTAGCTGTGTTTTAGTCTCAGGAGGAAAAGCCGATTCCAAGATAAACCTTCATCCTGAAGGCCGGCATTGCATTTAGCTTCATCCTAAATGAGATTCAGCTACTACTGGTTTGGGTGATTCACTGCCTACTGAGCTATTTCAGGGGAAAGGCTGTGTCTTCCAAAAAGAATTTATGGCTGTAGTTGCAATAAAAAGTGTTGAAGTGAATACTTCTTCTGTGTTCATATTTGGATAAAAAACCTCAGCCATGGAAAGCCAAATTGGGCAGGAGGGAAAATGAATCCCAAGGAGGGAATGCAACAGGTACAGGGCATGCAATCCTGGGCTGGGAGTCCTGGAGCTGGGAGGTCTGAATTCACCCCATCTTTAACATCCTGCGTATCTTGGCTGGATCTGGGCTTCAGTGTCCTTGTTTAAAAACAAGGGAGTTGCTTGAATGATCTCTGTGGTCTCTTTCAATTCAAAGATCCTGTGGTTTGGTAAAAGTCATCATCCAATTCACTGGTGTCACATGGAAGCAACGGCCAGGGCACCTGTTCACCCAAGGTTTGGGGATGGTCACAGGAAGAAGAAAGCAGGTGGAGTGGAGTGTGAGCTCTGGGGTGGGGGCTCTGATTTACCTTCTTCCCCAGCATCTAGCACCTTTCAGGGAGCACCCAGTGAATGCTTATTGAATGAATGAATAGATGGAATTGAAAAGCTGGGAAAAGCACAGGTGGTCCACACTGGGAGAGAAACCTGGAAGATGTTTACCCTTGCCAGCAAGTATCAGAATCTCGTTTCTTGCTCTCACATACACAGGCAGTTTCAAGTTTTTCATCCCACCCAAGATAAAAGGGGATAGGGCTCCTCCCACACGCAGACCTCTGACTAGGCCATATTTATCCACACAAACAATCACCTCTCCTTGTTTGTTCTGCCAGCAGGGTATGAGCCTGGGAGGCAGCACTTCAAGGCCAACACCTCTGCTCCAGGGGCAACATACTGGTGCTGACAGCCTCTTCCTGCCCCCAACACCAGGGAACCCTTGCTCCTGAACCAGGATGAGGTTCCCAGCCACGGAGCTGAAGGCATTGCCCCCCCACCCATTTAGACAAGTGACTGAGCTGTCTACCAACCAGCAGAAGTTCTTTTCTTTTGCTACAGGGGCCACCCTCCTTGTACCTAGGCTTTGGCCAGGAATGGGGGTGGGGTGCAGTGACAGAAGGTTTGGGTAGAGCAGGAGACAAACCCATTCATCAGAGCTGCCTTTGGATGAAATGGGATTATTCTGCCTTCATTTGTCAAGCAATGGAATCAGAAGATTAGGGGCAAGTGCAGTGCTCAAACATTCCCAAAACCAGTGTGGACCTCCAGGGGTGCACTTGGGATCCTCTTGGTCAGGGAAGTCTGGAGCTGGTAAGAAACATGTGGAAATGACAATGACACTGACTTATAGCAATTCCATTGCCTGCTCTGCCACCCTCTGCTTTGTGTGTTAAGATGGCAGATGCCCTGTCTTGCTCTTAAGGTTTAACTATCCAGGTATTCATAATGTGCCATGAGATTAAAAGTCAGACTCATTTGACTGCACGAATTTTGCAAAGATCAACAGCCTAAATTGGCAGACAACTTGGAAGGCAACAGAAGAAGGGGCCCACTAAGATTTGGATATTTACTTCAAGCTAGAACTCTGTACCCATAGTAATTTTCATGGAGGGCATTTATTTCCAATCCAAATAATGGAGTCATTTATTATGGGCTGTTTTTACCTGCTAGAAATGTGCCTCCACATGGCCACACATCCATAATTTGAAAATACCTGTATTGCAAATAATGTCCCCACTGCATTACAGTCAAGTGTGGTGTAACGCAAAACATAAAGTGATTCCTACCAACTCCTTAACCACTCTGTAAGTAGGAGATGCAAGTAAATTAAAATAACGTCTTTTGATTGTTCCTTATTTAAGAGACCTTCCCTCCCCCCCATTTCCTGGGTCTGGCTTCATGAAGCTAGCACTCAGCTGGGGAGGTTCTGAATGTGCCAGGCAGGGGGAGGACACTGGGTACACATTTGGCTCCATTCAGAAGTCAGACTGTTTACTTCTGAAGACCAGCTTCTCAATTTGTCTTATTCAGATTTGTTCATTTTCTGCAAAATGAACAATTAGTACATGGCTACTTGCCAATGTTAAATCTGCAGATACTAGGCCAGTTGTATAAAATGTTTCCATAATTGCTATGTTATCCCTATTTCTCTTGGGAAGGGGAGAAGGTCAAGCTGACCACTTTTCATATGGGGAAGTAAAGGCACAGGAAACTAAGACATATTCAAGTATGAGATCGTTTGATAGAATCAATGCAGGTACCATATCAAAAATTCCTCAGAGAGCAAAAGGCAGCAGTGGTGGAGGGGACCCTCATGAACCATTTCAGCTATAAACACATTCTCATGCAAACATATTTCAAAATGCAAGCGAGAGTGAGTACCCATCTGAATGAGGTTTTATTCCCCAAGAGGAAGGTCACATTTTCATACACAGGACTCAGTGGCATGGGAAGATGAAACCGTCTTCCAAGAAATGGGGTCACAGAGGTTATGGCTCCTGGAAGATTTATTAAAAAAGAAATAATCCCTAGTTCTTGTTCATAGGAAAACTGGAAAATTCTCAGGAAAATTTTCAACCTTTACCTATCATAGTGTGATTTATTTTATAGATAGACTGCATTAGTAATTTTATAGAATTAACAAGCACTTGATATAACAAAGCTAACAGGTTGAAGTTTTTGTGCTATTTTTCTTCCTTGATAAATCAAGCAGTTTCCTATGTACCAATCCTTTCTGAAATTTCATGTTCTAAACAAAAATAGGGAAAGAAACATCTCCCCAAATTTTCTGAGATGTCTTAACATTCTTTTCATTTTGTTCTTATATTTTGTGGAGGTGATCTCATTTACCCCTTGATACGTGGAAGCAAATTATTTTTTATGTTAAGCATAAAAAACTGCTACATACTGTAGCAAGTCAAATATTATAATTGGATATTGTCATGCAACAATCTAGGAAAGTCCATACAAACTGGAGTTTCAGAAAGTCAAATGTCATGTTTCTTTGTAGCTCCTCAAACTTACAGAATATCATTTTGAATTGTTTCTCTTTATTCAATTAATGTGTGAACATTTGAAACTGATATAATTTATAGATAACAGGACTTTTAGCATTTTGATAAATATGTATAAACCTACACATATACATTTTTTACAGATTTAGGATCATCTTTTGTTTTAGGATGATCTTTTTAGGATCATCAGCTCAGGGTTTGACTTTATCAGCAGGTGCTTTACCATTTGAAGCACACCTCCAGCCCCCAGGTTTAGGATTATATTATATGTATATATGCAGTAGAATTTTGCATTTGTTTTCTTCTTTATTCCTGGAATAATATATTGTGTTTCCCGATGGCATTACTATTCTTAGAAAACATGCCCCTTAATGCTTTAGAACTATGCAACGTCTGGAGTGTCCCATCTGTGCTATTTTGTTATATTTTACAATGTAACAAGATTAGACAACAGTGTCTAGTCAATTTGATGAAACAAAGATAAATGCCATAAAATCAGCTAATTTAGTGAGAAAATGGCATACATTTAGTATGATAATGAATTAACAGTTATAATATTTGACCAACAATTTGACTTTTTGACTATTGTTGCAATATATTGTTGCCACAAATCTGGGGGACATCAGCATCTCTTCTGTTTGGGTTGACAACTGATTACCACATTTCATTTTAAGCAGAGTTCACGTGCTTAAAGTGAGTTTAGGTAGGATTCGTCTCCACCCAAACTCATGTTGAAATTTAGGTGCTGATGTAATGGTATGAAAAGGTGATGGGGCCTAAGGACCCCAATTACCTTTGACTCCTTTCTCTTCTGCATATATCTACTTGCCCTTCAATTTTCTGCTATGATTTGAATCAACACAGGACCCTCACTCAATCTAGCCTCCAGAGCAAGAAATCAAAATAAATCTCTTTTCTTTATAAATTACCCAGACTCAGCTATTTTGTTATGGTAATGCAAAATGAAGTAAGACAACAACAAGCAAAGAGGCAGAGAGCTGAGGCTAGATAATGAAAGGACAAAGCAAAAGACTGTACTTTGTAGGCTGGCAAAGTGACTCAAGTGGTAGAGTGCCTGCCTAGCAAGCATGAGGCCCTGAGTTCAAACTCCAGTACTGCCAAAGTTGGGGGCGGGGTGGAAAGAGATTACAAAAGATTGTACTTTGCTTTGGAGCATTCTGATGACTGGGTTTCTCATGAGCTTTATGCAGGGTATTTTATTTTAATATACGAGGAGACAGAAGACCCAAAATGAGAAGCAATGGAGCAGGTAGATAAACATATTTTTCATAAGAAGTCACTGGGTTATGCTTTTTAACTAGTTGTGTTTTCCCAAGTCAATTTAGTCCCAACCTACTGACCCTGCACCAGGTGAAGTTCTACCAGTAACCCCAAAGCTGTGGTGTAGTCTTTCATGTCTTTTCTTCCTTGAGTTGACTAAGTGGTCACCCCAACAAATTTTAGGAACCCTTAAAAATGAACCCTTGCAAATTTTTGGATTCAGAAATGTGGAATTTCAAATGAGAGTTTAAACATTAGGTACTTAGCAGAACTATAGTAAGAGACCCCAAATGCTTGTTGCTTCTTATTCTCATACTCTACAGGATGGTACTGCTTTAATGCTATCACAGCGTTCCAGAAGTTGTCATAGATATTAATAGATTGTCTAGAAATCTGACTTTACATTTAGGCTTCAACCATGAAGTGTTACCCTTTCCAAATTCCTAATTCATTTCTCCTGCCATATTGAATATTATTGTTGGTTCTGATTGAAACTAGCCCATGATTGACTATTGTCACCTGTTGACCTTCAGCTTCCTTTTTAACGTAGAGAATTATACTTTCCCCTCATTTAGATGATGTAGAGTTGCTTCATTTTCCACTTTTTTGGGGGTTCACTAGGCAAGCACTCTACCTCTCGAGCCTTGTCTCCAACCCTTTTGACTTTATGTTTTCTTTCAGGTAGAGTCTCTCTTTTTCCTGGGACCATGATCTTCCTACTTATGCCTCTTATGTAGCTGGGAGACAGGCACATGCCCCTATGCCCAGCTTTGTTTTTTTTGTTTTTTTTTTTTTTTTGAGATGGGGTCTTGCTAACCTTTTGCCTGGATTGCCCTTGAACCTCAACTTTCCTGATCCTCTACCTCCTGAGTAACTAGGTTTACAGGTTTGAGTCACTACTCCTGGCTCCTACTTTCCACTCTTATTGGGTCATTAGTGCATATGTAGAGAGAACTAAAGGGGAATTAGTTTCATATGGTGACAAATAAAACAAAAGAGGACAAGAAAATGTCTGTTAAGTGAAGTAGAAAGTTTAACTGGATCTTTCTGACCCAAGAACATAGCAATCCCTTGGAAGCAACTCCCATGAAAATATATTCTCAATGAGTCAAACTTCACATTTCCCCTTTCCTTCTCTTAGTCTCAGATTGGGCAGCTCAGGTGTGTGCCAGGTATCTGCTCCAGCACAGCCTTTCTACCGCTTGTCAAAGCGACCCATTGTTGTCCAACGGAAGTTCATGATTCAGCAGGTACTCAATGTGTGGTCTCTTAGGAAACAGCTACCAAGCACCTGAACATTTCACTGCCAATTGACCACATCTTCCCATAAATGAGTGGCTTCCCATAAATGAGTGGCCCTCTTATCTGAGAGCTCCAGCTTGGCTTGGGGTCTGGGACTAATGATGGAATGAAATTCTCAACCAGTCTGGTCGCTCACCTCAAGACGTCTTAAACATTCACTCTAAAACATAGATTGCTTTCTGGGCATTCTTGTCAAACTAGGTTACTGTGTGGAAACAGGCCAAAAAGGTCTGCCATAGAAACAATGAAAACTTTCTGGCGTTTTGCCACTGGTTATTTCTTCATAACCGCTCAAGTATAAAAGACTAACCATAGAGCAAAGACTTTACAACCCCCAGGTGCATATGTATTCATTCATCCATTAGCCAACACCTGGTTATGTTACCTAGTCTTATATGTAAGGCTTGCAAGTAGCACTGAGGATTCAAAGACAAGTAAGACATGACCCTGAAGAACTCAGTTGACTTGCAAGAATGACTTTTTCATCTAGTTAGTGTCCTACAGTAGCAAAGGTCACACAAATGTATGAACAAAATTCTGTGGACGAAAGATTGGTTGTGAAGGAAGAACTGGATAAGCCTTCACAGACAGGGCTAAACATGTAGAGGTAGGTATTGTCTATCCTCTCCTCGCTCTCTTAATAAATTTTACTGTATATGTTTAAAGAATATGCTATGATGTTATGGAATCTATCAAGGTGGAAAAATGATTATTGTAATTGTGTAAATTAACATACCATCCCATGTATGCAGGGCAAGAGAAGTAAATCTACTTATTTAGTAAAATTCCCCAATGTAATATAATATTGTTAATAATCATTAATAAATTTTTTGTTATACATGAGGGCTCCAGAGTTGCTCATCCTAAACATCCGCCTTGTATCCTTCATGTTACACTTCCCTGCTCTTGGAACTCCTGTCATATTCTCTCTCTGACTAGATTTGACTTTTTGTTTTAGATTCCAAGAATAAATGAGATTATGCAATACTTTCCTTTGAATGTCTGGCTGGCTGATTCTATTTAACATAATTTCCTCTAATTATACCCATTTTGTGGCAAATGGCAAGATTTCCTTTTAAAAGAGCAAGTAATAGGGTGGGGGCGGGGAGAGAAATGACCCAAGCCTTGTATGCACATATGAATAATAAAACAATAAAAAAAAGAGCAAGTAATAGTCGTCTCTATCTATCTCTCTGTCATCTATCTACATCTGTTATCTATCTATATCCACTCACCTGTCAGTAGACATGTAGGTTGTTTCCATGGCTTGCATATGGTTAATGATGCTCCAGTGAGCATGGGAGTATAAATGTCTTTGTAAGATGGAGAATTCATCTCCTTTGACTGTATACCCAGATGAGGGGTTGCTGGGTCACATGTTAATTCTATTTTTAATGGCTTTAGGAACCTCCATACTATTTTCCATAATGTCTACAATAACATACAATCCCACCAACAGTGTTTAAGTGTTACTTTTTCTCCACCCTCTTGTCAACACTTAATATCTCTTGTATTTTTGATAATACCCATCCTAACAAATGTAAGGTGACATTAGAGTTGAGTTTTAAAGGGTGAATAAAAATTTGACCAAGAAGGGGGTCAAGTCCATTTCTGGCTTAGAGAGCCACATGGTTTTTGTCAATGTTCTCTTCTTCTACAGTGATTTCGGGCAGAATTCATTGTCAGCAGGCCCAATCCCCTTACAAAGACATAGATAAGTTTAGTTATAGACATTGTTTTGTTTAAAAATTAGTTTGTCACAAATTTCAACAGTGTTCCATTTTTCTCATATTGATATTTCTAGGTGGAAATTGTCCTTCCTACAGCCACTTAATCTCTGAAGTGTCATCATGACTCCTGGTATCTTCTCTACTTGCTTCACTGAAGAGCATGAGTTGACTCCAGACATTACCTTAGTGATACCTGTTGTTGCTCTCAAAACTATCTGACACATTGATGGCATCTCTATCCCAATCATTTCTACACTGCAACAATGTAGACTCAATTATCATTTTGATATACTTTACTGACTCCTGTTACCTCTGGACAACTTGTGTCTACAACTCTATTCCAGCTCTCTCCCCACCTCCCTTACCGGCCTGAAGCTTTCTAGTGATCCATCTTAATGAACAATTAAATTAGAATTTCAAAATTGTGTGTGTGTGTGTGTGTGTGTGTGTGTGTGTGTGTTGGGAAATGGGGGTTGTGGTCTGAGCCAACACAACAAGGAAGAAGAAATTATTTTCCATCTTGTATTAGTTACACAAAAGTAATTCTACCCACATTCTCATGACTCACCTGTAAAGGTTTTTTTTTTAAAGGTATCAAATGTAATTACTGGGATTAACACAGAGTCACTATAACTGTAAGTGTGTGACTCTTTCTTCCTCCCTTTCACCTCTTTCTTTCATTCTTAGCTCTGTCCATTTGCAGACCTGCCAGAAGGTGCCCAAAAAGGAAAATCAATCAATTCACTTGATCTGTAGAAGGGATAGGTGCTACCAAAGTTTAAGTTCAGATCTTTCATACTCTTGGGGAGTTGGAGTCATCAATCAAATTTTGTGTCTGGTTATTATGGGAAATTGACAATCAATTGGGCATGTTATTGAGCTCTGTGTTGGGCTGAGCTTGAGGTTGTTTTTGGAAATGATTTTGCCTTGTAAAGGTCACAGTACAAGCATGAAATTTCAACCTCTTTCTCAAATACAGGCTACTGGATTACAGATAGCCTCCTGCTCATTCCAGGGGTTCTAGACTGCCTTTCATAAGACTTGGGGACATCTTCCTATTCAGAGTGGTCATCCCCATAACCCATATTGTCCATGCCTGTGTCTACTGAAATCTAGACCAAAATTGAGACTGAAAAAATTAAGACACAAGTACAAATTTGCTACTTGATGAGAAGTGAAAATGTAAGAAGTGACATTGACTTTGGACAGACACAAGTCATTCAGCTGTCCTCCTTAGAAGTCAATCTTAATATGTGTCTTTAGGCAGGATCCCTCCATCTAAAAACTCATTCACTTTTCAGGGTATTTCTGTCTTAGTACCTTGAAATGCTCCCAATGACATGGCAGATGTGTCTCATTTCTGATTCCACCCCCAACTCCTCTAAGATGCATAATCTCTCTGAATCCGTATGGGGGGAGGGCTCTTAGAGCTGCAAATCCTAGAACATTTCTTCTTCTCATACTTGTGAACTTCTTGTGTTCTAATCTCAAATCTGTCTTTCAGATAAGCAAATCAGTGCCATTTCATATAATTGACAGCTAGCAGCAGATGGGGAGGTTGGTAACAAGCATTGAAATGTCATTTTGTAAGGATCAGTTCAAATGTGTACCTGAAACATCTTGTTCTGATTTCACAAAGCGAGTACAAAGAAGAAAGATATTATCAATGACAACCTATGATTTTGGTACTTTATATAATTTACAAATTCTACCTTTTGACATTTTCCCAGAGAGTTACACAAAAACATTTAAGTAAGCTAGAGTTCAGGTATGGTTTGAGTTTGCTCACCAAAGGTTCATGTGTTAGAAGCTTATTTCCCACTGAGACCACCAAATCTTGGACTTTGGGTCTTTATAAAATAACTTATTTTATTATAGCCAGAAGACAAACTAATATAGTACTATCAATCATCAGAAACTTTTGAAGAAGTGGGATCTTTACAGGTAATAAGAAGCCACCATTAGTTTGAGATTTTTATTCTGGTTGGTTCATGTGGAGGTAAGTTATAAAAAATGTAGAGCTATTTTTCAATAGGCTGGAAAACTCATTCTTAGGTATCTTTATGATCAGAAAATAGGATGCATGATTTAATACAATGCCTGGTAATAGGACACAACACGTGAAAGGGAGTTTGTTCTGAAATAGCCACAGATCTGTGTGTGAGGACTTGTAGAGGTGGAGGTGGGATTGAGAACTTGGACAGAAGAGACCTCTGTTCTGCAGTAGCTCTATGATCAAGTCCATGCTGAAACCAGTTGTGGAGGAGGGAGATGCAGTGATCACTTAGGAAATTCCTAAAGGAATGCACCTTGGATAATGTTCAGGGTAACTGTCTCAGAAGTTAGCTTTCCCTAACTATGGTAGGCTTGACCATACATAAAAACAAGAGAGAGAGAGACAGAGAGAGAAAGTGATGGAAAGGCCTATTTTTGTATTCAAAACTCTGGGAAATCAAATCTCAAAATCAAAAGGCTATATTCTTCTCAATTTTTTAATTGAAATACTTTCACATTTTGCATTTAATTTTAATTTTAACTGACACATAATAATTGCACACAGTTGTAGGGTACTGTGTGATGCTTCCAAACATATAGATATTGTACAATGATCAAATCAGAGTAATTAGCATATTTATTATTTCTTTATGGTAAAATGTGAACCAACACCTTGCTAAAAGTACCAAAAATGTAGGAAAAGTCTGAATTCCTTTTTGATCACACAGAGAAAAAAATTCCTAGATTTGACATGTGTGGTTAAGAAAAAGGCCCTCTGAAAGCTAAATGCAATGTTTGTTTTCAAATGTCCTCAGGTGAAGGCCTGTTGGCAAGTTTTTATTGCAGCACTACAACCCTTGGTGAGAAATGGAGTTTATAATGAAAATGCCGAAGCACCACCTTAATTATCAGATTGCCACTGGGCACCAGCATAATGAAGGAATTTTCTTATTTTTGCAGGATGAATACTAATTGAAGTGGGAGGAAGGAGACTTCATGAGCCCTAGCTGCAGGAAAATGGTGCCATCTAAAGGAGAGCAGAGAAAGTCACAAGGTGGCATTTGTAAATGCCTCTTTGAGTCCCAAGGACAGTTGCATTTCCACACTTGGATTTTTTATTCCAAACACAAAATTGAATTCTATTGCATTGCTAGTATAGCTGGTTGTCAGGTGGAGTTAGGAACAGGGCAGATGCTACCAGTTGCTCTGAAACCCAGCTCAGAGTACAGAAATGCTACAGAGCAGAAGTACTTCTCATTAGAAGTCTACAGAGCAGTGATCAGGTACCATTGGTTAGGCATTTCTGAGCCCAGGGAGAAGGAAGCAAGAAAGGAAAGGAAAGGGAAGGAGGGAAGGTGGAGGATAAGCAGGATGTGATGGGTATGTAAAGAAGAAAAAAGGAGGAAAGAAAAGAAAAAAAGATATAGAAAGGTTATTTTGAGCCAGCTATTCTGCTTTTGGATATGTGATACAAAATTTAGCCTTTAGTGTTCACAAGCTGTTGCATTTGTACACATAAAGAAAGTAAACCAAGAGGTACAATAAATTACCCAAATGCTATTCTGTAATCAAACCTTCCCATTAAACAGGCTTGGAGAAATGCACAAACCCCTTCACACTGCATGTATACACACCCTCACACTCACAGAGTTCTGCCTAAAATTCTTCCTTCTCCTCATTTGCCGTGCCTTTAAAATGTGTTTTCCTGCTGAATAAAAAATTCATGTGAGGACAGCAAGACTGAGAAAACCCCATCGGGATTTTAACTTTAACTTTGACAAACTGTCTCAGTAAAATGAGGTCCTTTTCATAAGCCAGGGGAAGCTTGGCCCTGGCTGTTCTGTCTCATGGCAATATATGAGAAACAAATGCCACTTGGTGACCAAGGGGTATTAATAGATCTGAAAATACATGGACTTCAACTGTCCCTACACCCTGGAGATCTGGTTAATAACATTGAATAGATGTGGGGTGTGAGGCTAAATATAGCATTTCCAAAGTAGCTGAGAATTCCAAATGCAGCAAACCACAGAACATTCCTTGAATGGAGGGCATTTTATAGGACAGGAACAAGGCAATGGAATAATTTGAGTCACTTTTGACAACCCAATTGAAAGCACCACAAACACTCAGGTGAAGGAAGGCACAATTATTTGCTAAGATAGTCTTAAACACTCTTGCTCACTCCCCAGCTGGCTCTGCTGTGTTGTCTAGACACAACCAGCCTCCCCAGAACTGGAGTTTTCCTACAACCGGCCAAAATAATGGGCAACAGGCATTAGTCAGTGGGACAGGACTACCAGCCCTTCATACAGGTTAGCTGTGAGTCCATCTACAATGACTCCTGCTGGTTTAGCAAAAGGAAGAATGAGAACATAGTATTCTCACTTTCTGCAAATCTAAGATGGTTACCTGTTCACTTACAGAAATTACTTTACAGCTTCTCTTTGGCATACCTGAATTTCTAGAATCCCTTCTATTGTACCTTAGGGTCATTATTAAATAAAATAAAGTCTACTTGACATAAAACACTGTGATACCATAACGCTTAATCTGATAACCAAGACAACTAAGTGACTAACAGGTAGGTAGTATATACAGGGTGGATGTGCTCCTCGAAGGTATGATTCACATCCCAGATGGGACAGAATTGGATGACCTGAGATCTTAACATGCTTCCCAGAATGGTGCTCAATTTAAACCTTATGAATTATTTCTAGAATTTTCCATTTATTATTTTGGCTCACAGTTTACTATGAGTAACTGAAAGTGCAGAAAGTGAAATTGTGGATGTGTGTGTATGTGGTGGGGGGAGACTACTGCATAAGAAAGATGTTTTCCTGCTAGAGTACAAACTGATGATTGGGGAAAGGACCACATAGTAGGAAGTTACTGTTGGCCTCTCACTGCTGAGCCTGAGCCTGATCCTGGCAGATGTGGAGCAAGAAAATGGGCAACCTCTCCTACATCTACAAAGAACTGACTTCCACCTGCAAATAGAAAGCTTAGAAGAGAACCCTGAGCCTCAGGCGAGATGATATGCCAACCAACATTTTGATTTCATGCTGGGGAGAACCTGGATAGAGGACCCTGCTGATTGATACCTGGGCTCTTGACCTATAGAAACTGTGAGGCAATATTACTTTAAACTGCTAAGTTTGTCGTAACTTGTTAATAGAAGATGAAAACTAATATAACAAAAACTAATATAATAATATAATATGAACTAATATAATATCTAGAGGAAATTGTCAAATAAGAACAACTAGGGAATCTTGGAGAAGAACTTAAGGAAGTTGTTCTCTGTGGTATTTTGGGGACTTTTCCGTAAATCAAATTCATTCAAAATAAAATGTTATCTGAGATGTAGCAAAAATAGGGCTTACTAGGCACTGTTTAAATATTTTGAAATTTATTAACATATGCAATTCTTGTTTAAAAAAACCAAGTAACTACTCCCCTCCACTAATTGTTTGGCAGATAAGGAAAGTGAGGCATAGTGGTTTTAGGTGACATTCTTTGAAGTCATGCAGCCTGTACACTGTAGAGCTGGGATTGAATCCAGCTTGAGTTCACATCTCTCAGCACTGGCCATACTGACTCAGTGGTACTGCTGTGATACAATGGCAGCTGAGCTGGAGGACATTGCTGAAATCCTTAGTGAGTCGCTTTTATTTTTCTCTTGGTCTTTTGTTTACCATACAAGTGATTGCAGTCACAGTGTGATTATCACAGCAGGAAGACTCAAAACACTGGAATTTAAACACTAATTTTTCTGACTGGTATTGGGGATTTTATATATTACCAAACATATTCATATATTTACCATAGCTTGCCTATCTCCTCCTAATTTCAAACCTTCATAATCTATCAAGCTACTAAATCATAAGTAAATGAACAAGATGATAGAAGGGAGAATAAACTGGGTGTGTAAAATGGAACCAAGAATGAGGAATACAAAAGTGAAGGCATGAAGTTCAATGTCTTCAACAAAAGTCAGTCAAAAATGTACTTCCAATCTTCTGGTATATTGATTTTGTACATTCACCGTACTCCAGGCTTGGGAATAAGGTGAAGTCAACCAAATTCAATTGTGAAATCCAGTCTCTTCGAAGTCCACCTGACCTCAGAGAGGCAAACAGTGAGTAATTCAAAATATTTTTGAATGAAAGTGTCAGTTTAAGATACTCAGCATAAAACATACCTACAAAGCCTATTTGCAAAGTAAATTTACTCTGGATTCTTGATACCTATGAAAGTTTTTTCTATTATATTTATTTAAAATTACAACAGTTTACATTAGAAACAAGCTCAAACAATTAAGGTAAAAGATAAATAACTGCATACAGTTTAATTTTACAAAATGCAAACATACATCTTTCATTGTTCCATTATCTGAGTATTAAGCACCACATAATTGCACAAGGCATTTTCAAATGTCTTAAAGGCTCTAAAATTACAGAGTCGACTTTTGTGAAATAGTCTTTATTTTCCTCCATTATCATACAAATAATTGACCACACAGATTAAATTTAAATCAGAATTGGCTATGTCTCCTGAAGAGTTCATTTGTCTTTTGCAGCTAAAGGTTGGCAGCTTGTGACAGCTCATGGAACTTCTTTGGGCCCTTGTGGGACACAGAATGGGGATGCAAGTTTCCAGAATTTAGGGTGTTTCAGCCAAGAGGGACCCTCAAGTGCTTTCAGACTGGAGTGATGTCACTTCAGGGTTTGCTCAGGACAATCCCCCTTTTAGTAATTCAGGGCAATTCTAGTCATATCCGTTAGCATTCTCAGAAATGCTTAAGAGACAGGATAGGTAGGCCCAGGGAAGCCCTAGCATGCAGATTTGCCTGAACTCAGAGACCTGTGATCACTCCTAGGGAGGCAAGAGTCCAACACCCTGCTGCCTTCAGAAGCACCCCACCTTGCATTGTGGTAGCAAAAAGGGAGAGGCAAAGCAAGAGTCCTTTTCATCTCACCATGGAATGAAAAATTATTCATCACTGCTATTATTCCCTCAATAAGAAAAGAACATATTTATATATTTTTTTTTCATTAAAGAGTAATGTAACTGGGTGTGGGGGTACATGCCTGTAATTCCAGCTACTTAGGAGGTGGAGGCAGGAGGATCAAGAGTTTGGGGCCAACCCGGGTAAAATTTAGTGAGAACCTATCTCACAATAAAACAGAAAACAAGTAGGCTGGGGGTGTAGTTCAAGGTAGAGCATTTGCCAGGCATGTGTGAAACCCTGGGCTCATTCCCCAGTACTGCAAAGAAAAAAGAAATTTGTATTTTTGCCAATAAATTAGCAAACATGGACATAGGAAAAAGAGAACAATTCGGGTAAAATGTCCTCCAAAAGATCCAGCTAATAGTTACTCAATTGCCAAGATGCATAGGGAACAGAGTGACTAATTCTTGGTGGTTAGATAGTGTTTTCATGGTGTGTTAAACTTTCAGAAACCTGATCTGGGGACTGGAATGATTTCTGAAGCATTATCTCCCTTCCCTAGCCCTCAGCTCAACTCTGCTCTTCTTAGTTTCTCCCAGTTGCTGGCAGAATGACTCAAGTGGTAGAGTGTCTGCCTAGCAAGCTTGAAGCCCCAAGTTCAAACCCCAGTACCACCAGAATTCTTTTCCCCAATCATAACTTTCTGAGACATTTACCTCTGTAACACAAGGGAGGAGGGAGATATCTGAGGAGAGGTCCATTTGGATGTTGTGATCAGATGCCACAGAGGAGGAATGGCAGCCTTTGGAAGAGATGACCCTGCTGGGCTGGAGAAGTCTGATCTGGGCTGGGAAGTCAGTATCCAATTTCACTATTGTTCTTCCAGAATCTAACTTGACACCAGGCATGGACTAGGTACTTGGTAAATTGTTATTAACAGAGGTGCTTTGTACAATTTTGTCATTGCTGGGTTCATTCTAGTCCAAATTAAACTGTAATGTAAGTGTTTCAAAATGGTTTCAAAATAATTTTACTCCTCCAAATGTGTCATGAATGTCTAACTTCTTTGCCAGACAGTGGGGAGACAGGGGTGATAAGAAGAGGGCCCAGATACTCAGAGTCAGATAAAGCAACATGTAACTGGGTGTAGTGGTACATGCCTGTAATTTCAGCTACTTAGGAGGTAGAGGCAGGAGGATAAAGAGTACAAGACCAACCTGGGTAAAATTTAGTGAAGCAGCATGGTGTATCTGATCAAGCTAGTGAGAGAGACTTGGGTTCAAATCCCAACTATGTGTGCATTAGATTTATGACTTCAGGCAAAATGCTCAGTATTATTAATAATGTCTCTTCAGCAGGCAAATGATGTCAACTTACAGCCTGTTTGAGGATTAAGCGTGTTAGTTGACGAGAAGCACCTGGAGGCCTGCCCAGCACATGTCAACCCCATCAATGAATGGCGGCTGTCACTATTATTTAACAGCTCTACAATCTTGGACAGGTGAAACTTGTGAGTCTGTTTACATAGGTGAAAAATGGATATAATAATATGATGATTCATAATGTGTGGTGCACTGAAAGGTTTTTTATTGTTTGAATGAGCCACAAGGGATGGGCCCCTGCCATAGCCCCACTTCAATCATGGGGACACAAAAGCTAAAGGCTTTAAACTGGGCCATAACTCAGATAGTCAGAAGCCCTAGGTATAGAGACAGAATATCTGGGCCAACATCTGTGGTGGGTGATTGGAACTGGTGCCCAGCCAGGGTCCCTTAGGTCCTTTTAACCAGCTCTGTGTTGTTGCTACAGCTCTGCTATGAGTCACATACAGTCATCAGAGGTTGCCCACTGCAACATCTTGGAAAACACACAGAGAGACGTCTCCCTCTCCAAGGTCAAACACTCCAATGTATAATTTACAGTCCAGAGCACACCAGGAAATCAGGTAAGCTTGGGTGTCACCCAAACTCAGATCCCAGCTTTGCTACTTTCCCTCCCCTTCTCTGTCCTGCTCCCTAGATCCCTTGCCATTGTCCCTGGGAGCAAGTCCTTGCTAAGGTTCTTCCACTTAAACCTGTTGCACAAGGTCTGCTGCTCAGAGAACCTGAATGAAGACTGCCGAGGATGACATTGGTCACATAAAAGATCATGGTAGTTGCTTGATTGTTCATCTAAAATTTCAAATCTCAGGTGCTTTTCCTAGGAAGTGGGGCTGACTTGAAAGGCTGGTTCCCTTAAGGCCAGCCTGGCCTCAGTTCTTCTCCCAATCCCATGAGAACTTGCCATGTGCTAAATCACAGGTCCATGAAGACTTGGCTTCCATATTTCTTCCTTGTAGCTACAGCCCAGCTCAGAGTTTGTCCTGGATGATAAATATCTTCAGAAGTGTTTTCCTGTTACCACCTCACTGTGTCTTCAATAAACTTAAGAATCTGATCCTCACTTTGCTGATGAAATCCTGACAGGTGCAGAATTATGTTATCTAGGTTTCATGGCCAACACAGATCAGGGTTGGGGTGTAGGGTCATTCTGATCATCATGTCCTTACATTAGCCTTGATCAGGTCCCCATGAGCTTCCTGACCTGAAGGCTGTTAAGCATACAGATTCCCAGGCTCCATTCCAGATGTATCAATCAGACTTCCAACAATGGAGTCTGGAAATGCCAAGAGCTATTTCTACTCACCAACATTTAATAATTAGATTGAGGGGGAAATAATGTAATCTAGGATGGTTTTCTAGCTGATGTTTTATTTGGTATGAAACTGTATGAAGTTTATAAGGTGTATACATTTACTGAATATGGTGGTGACTGATGCTTGGTGTCCCAGAGTTAATTTTGCAAGATACTTCATGTAATGCATGCACAGTGATATATCATTGGATTTGGGGGGAGGGAAGTAATCCACTACTCATGGATGCTTTAACTGGGAATGGCCTCACGATGGTGTCCTTCCTGGATTCTGTAGTGAGTCTTTTACCAATTACCAGAAAAACAATCAGGCTGCAGAACTGGCTAACTATCGAGCAACTTTATATTTCGATGGACTTGCTGCAGTGTCAGACACACCCAAAGACATCCTCATCTCCTCCTGCTCACCAAGCATGCCTTTCACCTTTCTAATGCCCTATGTTATAGTGGCAAAACAAGTCAGATGGGCTCAAGGAGATCAAAATTGAGGTTGCCTTTGGAATTCTTGGTAATGCATTTCAATCTGTGGTCTTTCCCCTCTCAATCCTCTCGTTTGCTCTTTTTTTAACCACTGTCTTCTGTACTAAGACAATTATTCAAAGTGGGCAGAGTTACTCACTGATTTCGTGCTGTGTAGGAAAAGGGTGACCTACTGTCAGCTCTCCAGAAGACCATTGGAAAAATGGTCTTTGCTGTGGATCCAACAAAGTCAAGTCTATTAAACCTGCTGCAGTCAAGGAGAAATTGGCTGTGTGAGTCTTAGCGATGTCTCAGAATGAGGAAGTCACAGGAGGGCATCTGCAGGACAGCTTATGATGTAGCAGCTTTAGGTTGGTGGACACAGCAAGGGGAGCACAAGCTCTAATAAAATGTTTTGCTGGCTCAGAATCTTCTCTTCCTGGAGCAAACAGCTATTTTTGCCAGTTCCCTGTGCCATTTAACATGGGTACTGAGGTAAAAACATAGAATGTGACCTCCGGGACTGAATTCAGGGTCTGTGTTCAACAGTCACAAACCTGAAATCCCAATGAACCCACCAGCATACAGGTATTTCTGTAACTATCCACCCAATGTGGCATGGGGGCAGTACAATGTCCCCCAGACCTGGCGTGCTGAGCCACTGGACACCCAAGGATGAGGCCCTGGGAACCCAGAGGAAGGAAGGCTGCTTCTACAGTACACATAAATGATGACACTGGCCAGCATTCCCTACCCTTGCTGACACAGGCCTAGGGTGCCCAAAGCACACACAGACGGGGGGAGTATGGTGAGGCTGCTCAGTTAACCTCAATTTCCTTTCAACACCAAATAGAACGAGAGCTAAAAATAATTTTTTGTTTGCAAAAATGAAGAAAGTTTTAACATTCACATAATTGCTCTTGTGCCCTGAGTTTGTTCAAAATACACGTGTGTTTGTGTGTGTGTGTGTGTGTGTGTGTGTGTGTGTGTGTGTGTGTGTGTATTGGCTTGGGTTGCTTCAGAGGCAGCAGATCTACAGTAGGATGCTGAGTGCACACAATGAAATTGGGAGGAAGCCCCAGGAAGCACCAGCAGGAAGGAGGAAAGAGAGAAAAGGCAGAAGCCATGCTGGCTGTAGCAGCAATCGTGGGGAGAAAAACCCAATGAGCCCTGTACTCAGTAGGTTCCTACTGATCAGCAAATTACAGCAACAGGACATGTGCCCTTCAAACATAGTAACTTGAAGCAGCTAGGATCTTTATGGCAAAAAGAAATGTAATCAAATACCACACCTGCCCTTTCTTCTCAGATGGGCTTTGGAAGCTGTTTGCCAAGGTTCAGATTTAGGTCCCATTATTGACTTTTGTGCTCCTGACTCAGATGTCAAAGCCTGGATAAGACTTTCTAGCTTCTTAAATATTTAACAAAAATGGGATGGGGAGAGTGTCCAAAGCAACTTGCTTTCTTTCCCTCATTCAACAAGCATGGTGTTGGACCAGATAGATAGTACTAGCATCTCTACACCACCATTGGTTCCTCTAAAGTAGAAAATGACACCAGCCTCTGGCCATGTGGAGTCCCCACAGCTGGAGAGGGGCACACACCATTGTGAGAAGCAATGTGACTTATCTCTTGCTCCCTTCTATTCTTTCTTTCCCATCAGGCCTTAAAAATATGTCAGCAAGTCTTCCTTATTCAAAGGGCAGACACACATGACAAATTTACAGATAGTTGCCTCTGTTGCTAAGGAATTGCAAGCAACCAAGAAAGATTTTCACATTTAGAAAAAGGGCCACTTTCCCTCCTCCTTTTCCTGAGAAGGGTAGAACAGCCTCACCCTGGTCTTTCATATTTTCTTTCCTTTTAGAAAAAATAATATTAGGCAAACTGGAGTAGCATAGAAATGTGGATTAAAAAAAAAAAACAAGGTACTCATTTTGTAATGAACAATAAATTTAGCCCTGTCACCATTTTCTGTTATTACAATGAGGACTTGGAGACATTTACTTTCTTCATTATCAAAGAAAGTTGCCATGAGTGGCAGTAAACAAAATTACTAGGTCAGGAATAATAAAGAAGGTTTACAACAAAGTCTTATGAGAGATTTGGGTTAAAAAGTAGCTTCTGGTTATATTCCCTTTGTTTATTCTTAATCAATTAATTAATTTTGCAGTGCTAGGGATCAAACTCAAGGACTCATGCATACTAGGCAAACACTCTATCATTGAGCTGCATTCCCAGCCCCCATATTTAATCAGAAAAATAAGTTAACTGGAAAATCTTGTGCAAAATATGCAATTTCAGGGCTTGGGGTAGGTGTATGGACCCCTCATTCATTGGCCACTGATGGCTGCACCTTCCTCCAACCTTCAGTACCACATGTGGGGTCAACAACAGACAGAGGTGAACTCAGCATTTTCCTCTTATCCTGATTTGTGATTTACTTATACTCACTTCTTTTAGCTGCTCATTCAAAAGCAGCAGTCTTTGATATTTTCACAAGAAATGAGTCTTCTTTGTTTTCTCATGGAGAGATGTTAAGGGGTACCAGGAGGATGCCAGGAAGGAGGTGCTCCTGCTGGCCTTACGCATCTGAAAAGGCACCAATCTATTACCATAACAGGGAGATTGCAAATACAGTAGCTGCTCTGCAGGTGGAAGTTCACTTCTCCCTGAGGTAGACAGTTGTGCATACTCAAAGTCTGGCTTCTGGCCATTGAGTCCAAAGTGACTGCTTTAGTCCTCTTCATCTCTAGCCAATGAGAAGCAGGAAAAGGGCTCTTCTCCTTTGGCTCCCAGAAGACCATTCACAGCCTCTCAACTCACATCCCATTGGACAGAGTTTAGTCACATGGGCACAAGAACATTGAATAGATGTGTTTTGACAAACAACTAGCAGCATCCACCATTTGGAGTCACTCCATTTGCTGGTGATTTTAGCAAACTCAGGGTGAGAAGGCATGTTGAACAGGCTTCACGTCTTAGGTAATTCTGATCTCTTGGCTATAACCAACTAGGGCCATTTCATTATGAGTCCAGTTCTGGCTTAGTGACAGAGTTGTCATGGGTAACAGTGTCTGTGACAACAATGGGGTTGGAATGGAGTGACACCCAGCGTATTCTAGATAGTTAGAGATCAGCATATTAGAGCATCTTGCATTCATGGGAAATACGATCAACAAGGATTGATGTTCCTTTGCTTCTGTATCTCTAGGTTCCTTTCCTTGATGTAATCCATCAACTTCCAGAGAATACAAAAGTCCCTGAAGAGTAAAGCCTACATCTCTCAGAAATGTGCAGTGTTGATCTCTGGTAAGACATGGTCTTGCAAGTCAGTAAAAATCCAAAGCTCTCTCCAACAATATAGTTCATTAGTTACATTGGAAGGAAAACAAAATGGCCAAACTTTCATCCACATCCACATCCACAGGCTAATCTCAAAGATCTTCAGGTGTTTGGCTGCAGTCCTAAACGGCCCTGCCTCCTTTTCTATAGCTGCTCTTGGAGACTTTCCTACAAGCGACAGAGGGCAAGGGAAGGCTGCTGAAGCTCAGCCTTCAGGCAGCTTTTGCATAGTCCCTCTCTCTGCACGCATACGCATTGTTCTTGTGTATTCTTTCTAGTAAAAAAGAGACCACAGCACATGCTTCAAAAGCCTTTGAAGCTTCTGTTTTTAAATTTAGAAAGAATGTGTCCTTTGCTGGCTATTATGAAGATGCTATGACCTGCTGCTGAGGTATAAAAACAGAGAAGAAGCATTGTATAAAGAGAGCTGAAGAAATCCAGGTGGTGTGATTTACCCAGGTGAATTTCTTAACTGAGCCTGACTGTAGGAGGGATCAGCTGAATCTCCAAACCAAGTGGAGGAAATGGATGGAAATGTAGACATGGAACGTTCACCTCCTCATTGGAGCACTCACTTCCTCAAAAGACAGCAGACCTGCACATCGTCTGAAGACCAACTGCACAAATCATTTTGTTTATAAAATCATTCTTTCTTTGCTTTCTATTGTTTACTCTTGGATAACTTTATTTTTCAAAGATGTTATCCATTTTTACAAGAATGATTCATGCTCACCGAAGAAGAATAGGATACCACATAAAAGTGGAACAAAGAAAAAAAGGCACTCTGAAGTCACTCCAAATCCTTGTGTACATAATTTTTTCTTTCTATTAGAATAAAACATGTCAGAGTAAATGAGTGTCTTTGTTTCCTTTCATTTAACATTTTAGTGTTTTAATTCTTTGGCAAGCATCACTCAAAATTTTGCTTGAATTTCTCTGGATGATGTCATTTCTTATCCTCTGTTAATACTCTTTTCCCATTCTGGTTAGAATGGTCTTGACTCTGTATAGAGCCACCTGCAATTTTCTAGAATGCTCTCACTTTCCTTGCCGTCTCCTTTACTCTTGGGCCCACCCATGCTGATGGTGAAGCAGCTCCTCACAGTGGCGACACTCACATCCCAGGTGCAGTCTGGCCACCAGTTGACCTATGACAAACCACCCAAACTTTTCACACATTTCTTGTTTTGCTATAGCAATGACTTGTTTTCTGCTTCTCAATGTCAAGCATTTCTTTAGCAGAAACAAATGCCATGGGATTAAAATTTTCTGATGATCTCTGGACCCCGCTTAGGCAGGGCAGTTGGGCCTCCTGCAGCAGAATTCACTCTGGTGAACTTCAGTGTAAAGGAATCTTCATAGGCTCTATGGGAAAGGTGAGGAGAGCAGGACAGGAAACTAGAGGGAGGAAGGTCCTTGCATGTGGCGGGCCTGCTACTCCCCACATCCTGGAAGCACCCCTCAGTGTTGAAAGTCCTGGGAAAGAGACTGATGGGTGAAAGGAAGTGGCCAAGCTACCTGTTGGTCGTAAGAGGAAGTGGGTGGTGGAGAAGACTCCAGAAGATAGCCTTGTGTGTTTCTCTAAGAAAAAAGCAATTTCTTACAGTCTTATGAAAGGAAAGGAAGTATTCCCTCCAGAGCAGTAGGATGTCTTATTGGGAAGGGAAAATAGGTGCTGAGCATCCAGAAAACGATAGAGGTCTACATGAGCTTCCTTATCATCTCTAGGGCCATGGTTCTGTGCTTGGCTAAAGAAAATCCAAGTCTTGTTTCTTTTCACTTTCTTTATCTTCTAACATTGTCTGTCCTCTGGTTCCCTGTTTTCACCTGCCCTTAAATCTCTACCTGTAGAATGCTTTTCATCAGTGCCATTGACTGCAGTTCACATAAGTTGTGAGAATTTTGTGGATGTAATAGAATATATTATTTACACTGCTTTACTGTCACCTTCCCTACAAGAGTATTATATACCTTAGTCTGCCTCAGCCACATTCCCATGAGAAGAGCAGGGCTCTCCATGCATGGTATATGTATCACACTCCCTTAGATGAAAGGCTTGGCCTTGTGACATGCTGGATCACCAATGGGATGTTAAGAGAATACATGATGGATACCATGTTCAAGCAGAGGTTTTGAGAAAATTCTGGAATTCCTCTCGTTCACTTGTGTTTGCCCTTTGTGAAGAGAATTGTATGTCCTCTTTAGAAGGTGCTCATTCTGTCTGAGTTCTCCAATGAAGGGCACATGGAGCAGCAGAACCACAGTCCACAAACAAGAATAAATACATATTTGCTGCTGGAAGACACTGAAATTTAGGGATATTTTTTACTGCAGCAAAGCTAACTAATAGGGTGGACAATGAAGGATCTATAGGTGAGCAAATCTGTTCTCCATTAGAAGCAAAATCCTTAAGGATTGGCTGGGGTCACATGTTTTTCTGCCTTCCTCCAGAGCCTGTGATGGTGCATAGAGTATTGCCAGTGTCTGATAAATACTGACTCTTCCAGGAATTAAGAAGTTATTTCCCTCATTCTGCCTCCTCCCCCATATCTATGCTCTAAGAAACAGAACAGCATGTGAAGGTTAAACACAACTTGGTAGACACAAGAACTAAGTGGGAAGGCAGTATGAAGGACCTCACAAAGGTAATAATACATATTATTTTAAATCTGCTTCAACTCGGTCTGTTCATTGTGTAGAAAAAAGTAACAGGTCACTGAGGAAGGTCACAATAATCATAATAACTCAATACACAGTCTCTTTGTCTTAAAAAGATGTGTCACGGGGAAGATGAATGCCTCACCCACAATGGGACAGCACAAGTGAGGAGAGCAGAGGTCGAAAGTTGTTTGTGTTGCTCAGTATGCTTTTGGGAACCATACACACTGGCCCGAAACAAAGCGCTAAAGGTCAGTTTCATCTGCTCTTCTGTCTCCCTGCTTGCACCTGCCTTTATGACCCTCAGCACACAGAACAGGGGGCAAGAGGCCTTTGGAAAAACTGACACCAAGCAGGCTATTTCCTGCTGTAAAATGAAGACCAGGGTTGACTTTTTGTGAAATTTATTCCAGAGAAGGGTTTTTCTTTATAGGTCTCGTTCTAAAACATGACCTTTGCTTTTTTTTTTTTTTCCTAGAAAGTCCTAGCTGTTAATTTTCAGCAAGCCTGAATACAAGAAAACAAATTATTTGCAAAGATGCTTTGGAAGTCCAAAGTTGTTTTTCCCACTATGCAGAAAGTCCAAGCAACTCCATCACTAGAACCTTAAAGGAAAAGCAAACAGACTCCAGAAAACTATAATGAGCAGGGAAGCCCTTGTGCCTCAAATTAGGATTTTATTCTTTGTGTCTCTGGGTCTCCACTGTAACAGCAACATCAGGTGGCTGGGATCCCTTCCAAGGGAAGAAGTAGCTGTGCCAATCACTTCATCTTTCTGAGCTCCTCACCTGTAAAATAAGGGTGGCCATCAGGACTGACTATCTTCTTTTTTCATTTAGTTGGTTTTCTATGGTGGCATGTTTTTTCCATATCATTTCTTTTTGCATTCGTTCTATAGACAGTTTCTTTGTGGCTGTCATAGGGATTATACATACAACAAAGTTATAACAATATTTTAAATTTAGAACAGCTCAATTCGAAAAATTTTACTTTTCCACCTTTTATGTTATTAATGTTACAAATTGCATCTTTATGAATTGGGAATGCATTAACAGATTTATAATTAGCTTTTGTATATTCTCCTTTAAATCCTGTAGGAAATGAAAAATGGAATTATAAAGTAAAATAACAATAATACTGTTTTTTGTCTATTAATATTACTGGAAATTTATTTTTTAAAAGGACTCTGAGTTATTGTTTAGCATCCTTTCATTTCAACTTAAAGGACTCTCATTAGCATTCCTGTTGGGCAGATCTAATAGTAATAAATGCCCTTGGTTTTTATTTACCTGAAAATATTTTAATTGCTACTCCCATTATTTTTGACAGAGTCTCCTTATATATCCCAGGCTGGCCTTGAACTTATGATCCTCTTGCCTTAGCCTCCTGAGTACTGGAATTAGGTAGACACTAGCATACCTGGCTCTCCCTCACTTTTGAAGGACAGTTTTTTCCAGGTACAGAATTCATGATTAACACTTTTTTCTTCCTTCAGTACTTTTAATGTGTCACCCCACTGTCTTCAACTTGCTGAAGTTTCTGCTCAGAAATCTACTGATAGTTTTATTGGGGATCCCTTGTACTAAAGAGTTGCTTTTCTACTACTGCTTCTAACATTGTCCCTTTGTCTTTGGCTTTTGACAGTTCTATTATAATGTCTCAGAGTGGGTCTCTTTGGATTTATCTTGCTTGGAGTTTGTTGAGCTTTTGGATCTATATGTCAATCTCTTCTTTCAAATTTGGGATTAATAATGTTTAATTTCTTTCCTTAGCCAAAGCATAAAGCACCTTTGAATGGAAGCCTTCTTGAACCTAGTGTTAGTCTTGCCTGAACCTGCACCCAAAGGCAAGGAAGTTTCTTTCTCTTTGTATTTTAATATTGTGGTATTGGGACTATGGATTGCTTTCAAACCTTGTGCAATCTGTCTTATATAAACTCTTTATACACCTGAGAAGTTAACATAATGAAGTGAAAACAAAACAAAGCCTTAGGATTTAGCACCAGAGCACCCCAGGTCAAATCCAGATTGTTCTTACATAATTACTCAATCTCTCTGAGCCTCAGTTTCTTCATCTATAAAATCAGAGCCTATTTTATTGAGTCTTAGAGTCATTGTGAGAACTAAGCAAAAGCACATAAAATTGTTACCCTTTAAAACATTTATTTTCATTAAATATGTAGCAAAGTGGTCATGGCCTGCTTAGGTTCCTTGGGTTCCATTATGTGCCATCCACAATGTTCAAAGTACAGGCCAGTGTCCTTCTCTTTGAGAGTGTCTTTCTGCTTGCAATAAATCTATGCTTTACTTGCCACTTTTGTGCATTTTGTCCAATTCTTTGTTCAATTTTCTAAGAACCTGGGTCATTCACAGACCCTCTGGATGGTAACATCAGTACTACTGGGAAGGCAGAGGCTTGAGGATAGTCAGTTCAAGCCAGCCTGGACTACATGGTGAGATTTGCCTCAAAAAGGAAAAGGAAAGGAAGAAATGGAGGGAGGAAGGGAGGAAGGAAGGAAGGGAGAAAAAAGGAAGGAGAGAAGGAAGAAAGGAAGGAAGAAAGGGAGGGATGGAGGGAGGGAGAGAGGGAGGGAGGGAGGGAGGGAGAGAGGGAGGTCAAATATTAGAAACAAAAGATGATCCTAGCATTGCTATCAGTGAAATGATCTGTGTCAGGAACTGGGGGCAGAGACCAATGTATATATCGCCTATGATTTCACACTGCTTGTCACATTCAACATGACACTAAAGCTTTTCTCTGTCTCATCTGATGAGTGAAGCAACGTAACACATGCTTGGTACTTGGGAGGTTCTCAACAGACTGAAGCTATCATTACGATTTATTTACCAGTAATAATAGGTATATCTGATAAGGAGGTCACCTTTCCTCCACATCTTCCTTCATTGCACTGAGTTCTTATATTACGTGGCTGAACACAGCACTGCACAGAACCTGAGGTCCCAGGTCTCTGGGGAGAGAACTGAGCTGTAAGGCTTGCTGGTTGCTTATACCCCAGTCAAGCATTGCTAGCAGATGTTTACTGAATAGCACTTATTAAATCATAGGGAACCTATGATAAATAACATACCTGCCCTGAAACTCAAGTTGTGATCCTCAGACCTGCAGGATCCATGTTAAAAATGTATAATTTTGAATTATAGTCTACATTGTAACAATAGCTGCTGGTGAGTCTTCTACTAGTTTAAATTTGATAAACACTAGCTTTAGTGTCCATGGAAGGACCCAAGGCTGTCCTTGCTGAAGCATAGATTTTCGACTGGGATGTTTCAAAAGCTAGTCAGGCCTGCAGTGTGCTTTCAGATGATGGCACTTACAAGTTTATGAACCAACACAGGGTGAAGATTAAAACTATCTTCCCTTTGGCTCAGGGTGTAGCTCAGTGGTAGAGCGATGTCAGCATGTAGTCTATGTGTAAGGCCCAGGCACTATGAACAAGAACAACAACAAAATCACTTTCACTCATGTAGCATCCTAGGGTCACCACTGGTGTATTTGAAAGTAAATGAGAAGAGACTTAAAAAAAAAAAAAAGCTTTCCATTTGGCTTAACCTTCAATGAGGGCTTCATTTAGGAAGTTTTAAGCATCCTAAGTCAAATATCAAAACTCTGATAGAAAGTTTGCTAACGTCCTTGTACAGAAATACAGAAAACGAGAGAAAAGAGACTAATGAGAAGCCTAAATCTAGAATCTACATCATGCCCACTGTTGCCAGATCTATGATTTCAGGCCAAGCATGAACCCCCATGATCCTCCACTATTAAATGGAGATTTAACTTGCTAAATGGAAATTATTATAGCCTTCTTACCTATTTTAGAAGTGGAAATCATGAAGTAAGTCAGTTTTAAATTTTGTAAATGTCTTCTGAAAAATTTGCAAATGTATTCCAAGTGACTTGGTGCTGCCCTATAGCCACCAAAATTGTGAGAATGAGAATTGCAGTCTAGGACCTTGGCCATGGAGCCATTATAAGACAACAGCTAGACATTTTTGTCACCTGACATTAGAAGTCATTTATGTGCATTGCACACATATTAGCTCATTTAATCCTTCACAAACTAGAAAGAAAAGTAGTAATATTCTAACATAGACATGGACATGAAAGTTGAGAATAAATATTACTCTGACATGACTATGTTTGTCAATCGTCATTTTCCACTTTTCTTTTCCAGTCTGACTTAGAAATAGAGATTCATATGTCATAACTCTCTAAAAACAACCATCTAAAATGTGACTTTAGACATTTGCACATTTTGTGTGCATGTTTCGAGCAAATGGGAAAGTCCCTCTAATCCTGACGAGTATGCCTCTTTGAAAGGCTACTGTTAGGCTGAAGAGATTCAAAATCTCAAAGAACTGCACTTCTCCTTGCCTCTAGTTCCTCTAGGGAACAAAGTTTTTGGTGGAAAATGTCTTCTCAAATCACAGTCAAATTCAGCTATTAAAGTAGATTGTGGAGAAAATGAATGTGATCCAAACTTAATAAGGCAGACTTCACTTCACAAAGGAATCTACAGACCCTACCGACTTGGGTGGAATCCCAGTAGAGCAGCTTTAACCATGTCTCAATTAGGAATGAGATTCAAAATCAGTATTTTTGTGCTAGAGGTGACTTAAGAGATGTTAAATTCTCCTGTAATGGAGACAGGATTTGTGCCTCACGAAGATCAAGTGACTGGTTCAGGTTCACGAGTTTTAGTATGATAGATGAGAGGACATAAAGTAGGACTTCTGATTCCCAAAGTAATGCTTTTCCTTTGGAGATGATTAGAATTGGTTTTTTAGGAGTTCAGTTTATTGGGTTATAAAAGTTCACATTATGAGGTAGTTTGTTCCTGCTGTGGAGCCCAAATATAGCCTTACAGAGATGTTCTAGAGGTCACCATCAGCTCACTTGGTCTATTTTGTAAAGCTTTAAAAATTCTGTAGTTACTAATTCATCTGTGTATTTGATATCACCATGGAAAGTATGTACAAAGTACTATGGTTGCAAGTGTGTAGAATTCTAGGGGTGAGCAGTGGTATAAAGAGAATAAAGTGAATAGCTGGTAAGGCAAGTTAGTTTAACCATTTCTCATTAAAAAAATGTTTAGATCTTAACAAGACCAACCTCATTTAAAAAAAAAGAAGAAGAAAAGGCTAAATTTTCATATTAGGAAAATATTCTTCATTTAATGAATGTATTTATGATAATTTTTATCCAATAAAATAATGGACTTATTAGTTTGTCTTCTAGGTTTGTAAGTGGAAAGCACTGGAACTGTGGTTTTCCCACTTTGGGTAGGCCAATCACAGGTAGGCAGTATTTTGCGTTCTATTTTCCATTGCCCTTGAGCTCCATCTGGCCCAGATGTCTCTTCCAAGAGTTGACAGTTAAAAGATTAAGATCAGCCCCAATAGTTGGCCACTATTTTAATAAATATTTCCCTACTCATAGAAATATTCATCGATGCTTGAAAAGAGATTTACATTTTTAAATATCTCATTTTGAATTAGGTTATAGAAGAAATAATACATTGACCAATTTTCTACTTGCCGTTGGTTATTTGACTACTAATTTGATTGCAGAATTGTTCTTATGGTGTAGTTGTTGTTTAGACTAAAGTAACCATTCAAGAGGGTTTTAAATCACTGCTTTCAAATTGGCTCATAGTCAAAAAATACAGAAAATACATAATATAGGAACTAATTAGGTTCAATATTAATTTTTAAAATTCCTTGATTCTATTTGAAAAATAAAATAATTGTAAACATAGAATGGAAAGATTTTACATTTTCAACGAAAAACTGCAAAAGTTAATGATATAGAAAAAGTACTATTCAAAAAGGAAATAGTAAATTCTTGACTTTATATGTTTTGTCCATATAGAACACACATTTAGTAAAACATAGGATGAATGCTTTACATTCAGTGAATATTACAGTGAATAATACAGATTTATATCACTTTATGATAGTACTAAGAAATAACTGAATTCTATTCCTATCATATACTGGTGGGAATCCAACATTGAAATGGAGCTCACACTCTAAAAGTTTAGATAATAACTTTTAAACTCTAATACCCAAAACATATTTTAACTGTAGTTAAAACTAGATTACAGAATAAAGTATTTTGCAGAATAAAGGACAACTTAGTTAAAAATAAGAACTGGCCTTGGAAGTCTGAAATGGAGTTTATTATTTTCTCCAACTTGAGTAGAAGACTTTCTAGTTGTTCTTGAAAGTAGGCAGAGCAATGAGTAGGGACAACCAGCTACTATAGATCTTACTTTTGAAACTTCTTAGATTTATGGATAGATTCAAGACCATATGTGCTATCTTTTGAAGAATGAGTAGGACCTCATGGAAAGTATTCAAATGGCTTGATATAGAAGAGTCCCTAGTACCATGGACCAGCCAGACCACATGCTACTTCTCCCTTGGTTCAGACTCCAACATCAAGCATCCATCATAGGAAAGTGCTTCTTTCTGAGGACACAGGGAGTAGAAATGATTGAATTCGCAGTGCTCACCCATCCTTCAATCAACCATTTCACCAGCTATTCATAGAGCCAGAAAGATCACTGAATGGAGAAAAACAACTCATATTTAGTGAGTGTGGGCTGTTCATGTCCCCGCATCTCATGAAGAAGACTGAAGGTGAGTGAGGTAGTCCTCATCCTTCTCTTAATGGAACTTAAAAGAAAAAAGTACTCCCACTCCCTCTTTTTACTAGTAGCAACTACGAGCTCTTTAGGAAGCTGACCCACTTATTCCTTTTGACCTTTACATAAAAATCCCTGCCAACAAATCCCTTACAATTCCTTAAGGAAAACTCTATGGGTGAAACTCATCCAATAAATTCTCAATAAGCTAGTCATGGAATAGTGGAACAGTACAAGCACCCAGCTTCCGCCTTTACAGAGGGAAAGAATGTTTCCTTGTGCTTCTCCTACCTTGGGAAGCCCAGCTCCCAGTTACTAGGCACTCTGTGGCCAGCTCAGGCTAAGACTCAGGACACAGCCTGGTTCCCAGTCCCTTCAAACATAAATCTCTCTGTTCAGCAGCAGCCTCCAGCACTAGAGTCTTCATTTCTCCCAATGGTCACAAATGGATAAAGCAGCATTTTAGCACATTCTGTTTGAGGCATATTTTCAGACACAGAATAGAGAAAACATTCCCCTGCCCAGTCCTTTTGCCTGACACTCATTTCTAAGACAGTAAAACAGAATTATTTTTCATGACAAAAAAAATCATCTCTTCCTATACATTTTCTTGGGCTAGATTTCAAGATTTTAATAGCTTTCTTGACATCTTTTTTAGTAAGAAGTTTCTTGATGATGAGATTCCCAAGTTATTTTAAAAAATCTATCAGCAGTAGAAAGACTATGGTCCATGGGCCAAATCCTGCCGTCTACCTGTTTTGTTTTTTTTAAATAAAGTTTTATTGTAATTCAGTCTTGTGCTGCATTACAGATTTCCTATTGCTGTTTCTCTGCTATAGTGGCAGAGTCGAGTAGCTGGGATAGACTATATGGTCCACAAAGCCTGAAATATTTAGTATTTGGCCCTTCACAGAAAATGTCTGTCAACTCCTGTTGTATAGCTTGAAAGTCGGCTTTCCATGGGGATCTGTGCCCTGTTGTGTTTCACACTAAGTTCAGCACATGCTCCATTGTGCCTTCCAGAGCTGTGTTCTTATTAATGATCCAGGTGTGGCCCATGATACTGTAAACACAGAGCCCCTGACTTTCTCAAAATGGAAACTGAAATTCTGCCTGAGGCTTCAAATTCAGTTGCTTGATGAACTTGCCATGAATGAAGCAGTGTGGGCCCCAACCCCACGCCCCACATCTACCATATTTTCTTGTCTGAAGAGCACATAATGTACTTTTGTGCTTACCCATGTCTTGGAACATCTTCTCCATACTGATGCATCCTTTAGTTCTTATCTCAAAAGTTTAATTTCCCATTTTGCTATGGGCTAGAGGAATTGCAGAATGCTCTATAAGCACAGTTTATCATTCAACAACAACATGACAGAAGTTGGCATCATGAAGCCCCCTCCATAGATAACAAACTGAGGTTCAGAGAGGTTCAGTTTATTTGTTTGGGTTTACAAAGCCAGTAAATGACAGAGCCAGCATTTAAAGCTAGACCAGCTTTGCTCCCAATTGCCCACCTAAGGTCTTCATTTACTGTATCCCCAGGTAGTAATAAAAACATAAATGGTGGAAATACTTCTAATACATTTTACACATTTTTCTGCCTTTTCAATTCAGTCACACTAAACAGGAGTTAATGGCTTCAAGATGACTCAGTATCACAATATTAAGCTAAGTTTTATGGGGGTGAAGAATTTGAGTTCAATATAACACATTAGCAGTATAAACTTAGGCAAGTAACATGGCCTCTCTGAGCCTCAGCTGTTGTGTGTGCACAATGCATTTAGTGGTATACTCACATAGGTTAACCTGTGCCCTGAATGAAGCAGACACATAGGAAGCATCCTTTGTGTGGTTATTATTAGATTGCTGAGGGTACTCTAACTTGGCTGTCTGGAGACCTTTTGGATCAGCACTTGGAGCTATTGCCAAGAAAGTCAAACAAGTTTAAGCGATACACTGATATTTTCACCCTGAAGCCTATCTTCTGGATTACACTGTATTTTGAAGGTCTGTACCTATGATCTGGAAATTTTCTGCTACAGTTGATATCACTAGTATTGAATATTATTTCACAAGGATTTATAAATGCTGTTGATTAAGACTTAAATCCTTGTCTATAGCTCTGGCTTTCATGTGGACAAGAGAGAGAGAGAGATAATATTTGTCCCAGCATCCAACCAGTCATAGTTCTCCAATGGACTGCCTGGAAAATTAGCAAATAACTGTAATTCGAATAATGCAAAGTGCATCAGAAAAAAGTGGAGGTCTGCCTCTCTCATCCTGTTGACAGGGTTTCATGTGGCCCTAGCAGCTGGGTGATGGAGCCAGGGCCACTTTGGGGATAATTTCTTAAGGGAGTGATTCTGAAAAAGAACCCTACCAGACAAACTTCTTCAGACAGGAAAAGGATTTAGGATCAGATATACGATCCACCCTAGTGTTCCAAAATCTGTTTGAAGGGAAAGGGACTTAATCTATTTTTTGAGTGGACAATGGACTGGAGAGTTTCTAGGGAGGCAATTTCCCTATGGAAACACTTTGGAAAAGCTGTTCCTAGAGGTTAGAGTTCTGAAGTCCACATAGTGGCCTTCTGGGACGGGCCCCTTGGAAATAGTGCATGTTCTATGACTGAAGAAAGGTGAAGGGGAACAAAGGAGAATGATGGAAGGGGTGAATTTAACTAAGGTATGTTGTAAGTACTTTTGTAAATGTCACAATGTACCCCCAGTACAACAGTAAAACTATATATTTTTTATATTTTTGGAAAAATCGTCCTACGAATTTCACCAGACCATGGATAAAGCCTTAAAGTATATGGTGTCCACTGTCCCTGGCAATGCTGAAGGCGTTGCTCTTCAGCTGGAGTGTGAGCATGGATTGTAGTTGAAAATGTAGATTCTGGTTCAGTAGGTTTGAACCTGTGGTTCTGTTTTTTTAACAGGCTTCCCAGGTGATGTGGTGTTCCTGGTCCAGGATGTACCTCAAGTAGCAAGGTTTTATAAGACCTATGAATTAAAAAGGGTTAATAAGTAATTGCTTTTATTCTCCACCTGTAAATCAGAGGTCTATACCAGCTCCTACTTGGCGTGACCTTTACCTTAACCTCACTTAAATTTTCTTCTAAATAAGGTTATTACATAATTTATTACCCAATTCAGAACACTCTTGTAGTGAAAAGGAACACTGAGCCCTAAATTAGAACTAAGACTGTTTTCATTTAAGGCTCTCTTGACTTTTTTCCTTTTCCATATAATTCCTGGCCTTACATCTTCTTTTATTCCTAAAAGAGTATTTCTTGTTTTCATATTTGCTTTGGTGGGTAAAGAAAGCATCCTGGTTATCTGTCCAAAGGGAAATGGGACAAGAATAAAAAAAAAAACACTGTTCAAACAGCAAATAAACTATTTAGGATTTGATGTGTATTCATGAGTCACTGGGTAGGAAGAGGAAAGCTTCTCTAGGTTGGTAAACCACAAACCCTGTGAATCAATAGTATTCCATTTGCTGTTCTAATAATGGCAAACACCAAGGTGTACCCAAGTGGGTGTGAGGGGTTTCCTTCTTTTTTTTTTTTTTTCTTATAAGATATTTGAACATAGTGCTAAGTTCATTCAGAGGAGACAGGAAGATTTTCAACTTTGCTGCAAGGGCAAGGACTTGGGGTTCTGCCTGGGACTCTGGGAGAAAAGTGTGTAGGAGAGACAGGATCATATTGGTGGTGGGTAGGTGGCATGCCAACAGTCCTGTTGGGTAGAGCCAAGCCCACAGACTCTCATGGGGTGAAGTGTGTTCCGTGTTCCTATATTTTATTTAATCCTCTCAGAAAGCCATAGGACTAGCAATACTTTAAGTAACTAAAGGGGAAATAGAAATCAACGAACCACCATGGGGTGAAGCTAGGGTTCGAATTTGCATCTCCCAGCCTCCAAAGTCATTGCTTATGTTTGTCAAAGAATGGTTTTTGAGCCTCTGTTAACTTCCACACCTGCATCTTGCAGATGAGGAAACCCGGTCCTCAGGACCAAGGATTTTGCAGTGAACATAACACACCAGGAAAATAAGAACCTCTCTTGGACTTTTGGACTCATGTTCGTTCTGATGTTATGGTATCCAGCATACACAAGTGTTCTCACATACTAGCACCATGTGAGCATGCCTGAGGGACTGTGTGCATGTGTGTGCAAGGGTGTTCTTGCGTGCAAGTGTACATGAGTGCATATGCATTTTGGGTAGAGGAAGACAGGAAATAATATTTATTGAATCATAAGCATGTGACTGGCACTGAGCCAAGACCTTCCCCTAAGTTACCATCATCTGTCTTTTTCAGGTAATAAAACTTACATTATGGAATTTTTAATATTTGAGTTAGATAATTTATAATTTATAACATGATAATCACTTTTAAGAGTCATAGGCTATAACGTACGTTTCCCTAGACACAATAAATGACTCTAAAGATCTGCAGTGATTTACATTTGACCTGGAGATTAGCACCACATTGGAGTATAGAGATGTGCCAAGTAAGCAAATGCTGGGTCAATTTGCTGGTCTAACACGCCCCCTGGTGGTCAAAATACCCCAGGTTTTACAGCTATTAGACAATTCTGTCTAGAAGTGTTTTTAATGATTAAAAAAAGGATGAAGCCCAAATATGACACAACTGGCTAAAAAAATGCATGGCACCATTTTAGGGATACAAATGTGTCTCTGTTTAACATAAAATACATCATAAGTCTTGCCACTTCATTTTTTTAAGCTAGATGATTCACATACTCTGGTACTTTTCATTGATGCCTCAACATGGCTCTGTTTTGAACTACTTTGCTACAAACTTTTACTTGTTGACACATCAGAAAGAAGGCTATTTTGTAAAGGCAGAATGTAAAGGTGAGACAAAGGACATGTGCTGAACTATAGTTTGACATAAAACGGATATTCTTTATTATTTAGTATGCACCACTTATTTTTCTCCCCCGCCAAGGATAGTTTATAGATAATTTAAAAGACTAAAATTCAGTGATCTATTAGTTAACAAGGTCCACTGAAACTCATACAGGTTTACAGATAAGCTTGTATTCTCAGGTGATTCTATGATATAGTATTTTTCTGAAATCATCCTTAGTAAATTTCCACAGGAACATTTTATTTTCTTAAAATCACAGCCAGGCACTGATGCCTCAAGTCTGTACTCCTAACTACTCAAGAGGAAGAGATCAGGAGGATCGAGGTTCAAAGCCAGCCCCAGGACAAATAGTCACAAAACCCTATCTTGAAAAAATACAACACAAAAAAGGGCTGGTAGAGTGGCTTAAGGTGTAGGACTGAGTTCAAGCCCCGGTATCACACACACAAAATCACTTTATTACAGTGTGCTCAACATATATAAAGCTATACAAATTTATGGTATATACCTCTCAAAGTTTCCTCCTCCCATCAGTATTATCATTATTATTGTAAGAGCACTTAAGATCAACTGTTTTAGAAATTAAGTGTATAATATGGTATTATTAACTGTAGTCACCATGCTGGGCATTAGAGATCCAGGATTTATTAAACCCACATAACTGAAACTTTTCATCCTTTGACAGAGCTCTCCACATTTCTCCATCCCCACCCATAGCAACCACCATTCCACTCTCTGCTTTTATGATATGACTACTTTAGATTCCACATGGAAGTTAGAGCATGTGGTCTTCATCTTTCTGTGCTTGGTTTATTTCACTTAGCAGACTTTCCTCCTGGTCCATCCATACTATTGCAAATGACAGGTTTCCCTTCTTGTTTTAAAAGGCTGAATAATACCCTTTATGTATACACCACATTCGCTCCACTCATCCACAGATGGAATTTAGGCTGTTTCCATATTTTGGCTATTATATATAATGCTACCATGAATGCAGGGGTGCAGGCATCTCTTCAGACTCCAGTGGGAGTCTTTTTCTTGCTGTTGACCCTGCTTTGGATATATCAGTAGCCTGTCTCCTTGACTGGGGGAACGAAGCAGAAGTGGATGGGTGTTCCTGGTTGAGCACCAATGTTCCAAAGGTTGACAGCTCAAAGAGTCAAAATTTAAGTCCCAGAATCCAGCCCCAAGCCTAGCTTTCACTAGTTGTGGAAACTGTAATTACTATTAACATCCCTGACCTTTGTTTCCTCAGCTGTCCAATAAGGATACTGGCTACCTTTTGGGGACACAGCTCCTGGAAAGCAGGAGCCACCTCTGTTCATAGTCACCTTTCTGTCCTTCATGCTGGAGTACTGAAACCACATGTCACGTTAAACTCTACCAAAAATAAGCAAAAAGAACTTCCAGGATATTTCGGGTTCTGAAGGATAAGACTGACTGAATTATACAACTGACTTCTGAAGACTAACTATAGTGCTTTAGTCTCCCTTCATGCCAACCACCTTGCCATGCCACCAATCCACAGCTGACTAGATTAGAAACTCTGGTGATGCCCAGTGGCTTCCCACCTTCTAAGATCTGCCTTGAAAAATCACTCTGCCAAGACTCCCACCTTCTGAGACCCCATGGTCAGGTGTAACAGAGTTGCCTGCTGGCTGCATAAGTGTACTGCGCTTATTGGATCAATGCTTTTTCCTGGTGTTTCTGGGTAGTCAGCAGTAGATATATCTGACATAGACAATAAGCTTTGGCAAACACTGGTCACTTCACCTTTTAGACCTTTCTTGCAAAATGGTGTCCTTAACTCAACACTCAGCAGGGCCTGAGATGAGTTTCATTGTGGACCTTCAGTCTATGACTTGTCAGTTCTATGACCTTGGGAAATTTGTTTGAGGTTTAGTTCCATCTCAGTGAGGTGGGGATCAATAAGTCCTCACCTTACATATATTCTGTGAGGATTAAGGGAGCAAACTCACATTCTCAGTTACAGTTATTATACCTTAAAATTACTTTCCTGCATCGGAGTGCTTCTAACCCCCAGGACTGCAAAGGAACTACAGACATTTCTGTGATCTTTGGTCCTCTTAGTTGTCTCTGAAGCTTTACTGTGAAAAGACGCCCAAAGACCTGAATCTAATTCCAGATTAACATATAGCCATCCTATTATTGCCCAAGGAGAGAACAGGTGGGTGTGAATGAATTCAAACAGCTGGAAACAGTATGAGATCTAAAGGAGGTGGTTATGAACCTGAACTTCCCCAGGAAATTGAAGCCTATGGTGTGACGACCTGAGACTTGCCCAGCAGAGCCTTTGGTTCTCCTGAATAAAATGGAGTAGAAGAACCATCTGTGCCCAGGAGAGTTCAGGGCCCATGGGATAGCTACGTTTGCTCTTTTAAAAAGAATGTGAGTCCGGGTGTGGTGGTTCAGGTATACAATCTCTTCAGGAGATGGAGGTTGGAAGGATCAGGGTTCAAGGCCCACCCAGGCAAATAGTTAGGGAGACCCCATCTCAACACAAAAAGCCTGGTGTGGTGGCATGCACCTGTAATCCCTGCTGCACAGGAAGTTTAAGTTGGAGGACTGAGATCCAAGCCAGTCTGGCCAAAGATCAGGAGACCATACTTGAAAAATACCTAGAGGAGAAAGGATTAAGAGGCATGGCTCAAGTCATAGAGCATCTGTCTAGCAAGCAGGAGGCCCTGAGTTCCAACCCCAGAACCTCCAGACTATGGGAGATGCTGCATTCTCTATGGGGAGCATTGTACTGTAGAATTTGAGCCCCTTCTTCCTCATTTCTGAAGGCATAGTCTGTGGGCAATGGGTCAGCCAGCCTGGTCCTCAGCATTCTTGGTCTGAGATTATGAGAATGACCTTTAAATTTGTAAGAACCCCCTTCCAAGTTGCAAGTTAAAGAATCCAGATGAAAGTGGCTTACTTAAGGATTTTAACTAAGACTTAACAATGTGTCACTCAACTTCATATTACTACACCAAAAGAGCTGAGATAATGATCTCATAAAAACAAATGGTTTATTTCAGCTCTCAGTTTTGGTGGCTCTAGTCCAAGATTGGGGTGGGATGGGACCTTTGCTTTGAGTTTCAGGCAAAGCAGCATATCACGTGGGAGCGTGTGGTAGAGCAAACTGCTCACTTCATCAGCTAGGGAATCCCTTTCAAGGGTACACTCCCAGTGACCTAAAGACTTTCCAGTAGGCCCCACTTCCCAAAGGTTCCATTACCTTCCATAGTGCTACTCTGGTGACAAAGTTGTTAATATATGGGCCTTTGGAGGTCATTCAGTTCCTAAGCTATAGCAAATAGTCTCATGGGACCAAGCACAATCCTCATGTTCTCTCCTAGGAATTGCAAAGTCAAGCCAAGTGATATCCTTTGCCACTCAGACTCACCCTGAATCCTCTAAGCAGCCAAAAGTCATGCCTGACAGCCATTTTTCTTGGGGTTGCAGAAGGCTGTTAAATAATTTAAAGAGAAAACAGGAAGAAAGTAAAGAAGGAAAGAGGAAGAAGGAGAGAGGAAGTGAAGATAAGTATGAGAGAGGAAGGAAGGAAGGAAGGAAATAAAGAATGGAGGAAGGAAGGAAGGAAGGAAATAAAGAATGGAGGAAGGAAGGAAGGAAATAAAGAATGGAGGAAGGAAGGAAGAAAGGAAATAAAGAATGAAGGAAGGAAGGAAGAAGGAAATAAAGAATGGAGGAAGGAAGGAAGGAAATAAAGAATGGAGGAAGGAAAGAAGGAAATAAAGAATGGAGGAAGGAAGGAAGAAGGAAATAAAGAATGGAGGAAGGAAGGAGGGAGGGAGGGAGGGAGTGTTGGAGGGAGGGAAGGAAGGACGCTGGGACTTATGAAGGACTGAGTCTCTGAATAGGAGTTTCTGACTTTCATAGGGAGCTGGCAACTGGAAGTACCAGAAGGAAAGGCCACTTTTGTAATAGGACCCCTGCTAAAACCAGGTTTGTCAGTAAAGATGAAAACTGCCCCCCAAAAGCCCCTTTCCAGTAGAACCATTCAGTGAATCCAGCATTGAGAATTCCAGATTCCCCATGAAACCCAAAGCAATTATCTTGGATTAGCAGGAGATCAGGAAAGGCTTACCTCAAGTATTGTTTTCTAAACTCAGAGGGCTGCCGAAATTATTATCTGGTAATAGTTCCAAAAGCCTTAACACTAGTAACATTTGTTCAAACTGGGAGAAGAAATAAAAGACTGTGACAGGGATGCATGCAGTTCACAGGGGATATATTTTAAGTGGGTTTTCTGATATTTGTTTTTATTTCAGGAAAATGCATGAGGACCCTGAGGAGAGGGCTCCACCTTTGCTCTTGGGTGACTTTAGAGCCAGGTGCACTGGGGAAAGGTTTGTACAGACATAGGGACTGGATGATTGATTGTTCAAAACAGCTCAGGTACATCTGTTGACATCACAGAGTCATGCTTCAAATGCTTCAGAGAGACTGTGCTGTTGAAGGGAGAGTTCATAGGTGCTCACAGTAAACTAATTCTACCCTCTGAAAGATAGGCAAGGAACAGCAAGGGCTGGGTCAGATGCTATGAAATTAGTCATTTAATTGTGAGGAGTTTTTCTACATGGAATACTCTCACATGTGTATTTTATAAGGCAACATGAAATAAACAAGTGAAAGTCTATGAAAAGGAAAAAAAACCATAAAGGGTTAAGGTCACAATCATTTCTCAATGTTATCCAGATAGTAAAGAAGCCACAAATAATTAACTTATCAAAAAGATACCATTCACATGGTATTCTAGTGAAATTAGGGCCACTTAAAACGTTTCTGACTTCAGACTAGGTATCTGTTTGTTTTAGAATTGGACTTTTGACAGCCCTAGTTTGTATAAAATGCCTAGTGCCTGGGCACTTACAAGAGGGTATTCTGTTCAGAGGTTCTGTGATGCTGGTCCAAAATCCCAGCTGATTCCCCAAGTCACACAGCGGTCTGACTCAGTCTCTGAACTTCCTTACATGAGTGGGGAGAGCATTCAAGTCTAATTCCTACATTGATTAAAGACTGTTATCTAAAAATTCCTTTTATATAAATTACAAAACCATTTAAATCACTTTTATTATTGTATTTGCAAAAATTGCTAATTTGGGCAGACAATGCAGACACATTCTATACTTGGCTTGAACTGGCAGTTATTATTATTATTATTATTATTATTATTATTATTATTAGTTTGTGTGAACACAGACATTGTTCTCTGGAGCCCCCAAGTGGACACTTGTAGATATTTCTACTGCATAAAGTCACTGGGCTTTCCAAGGACTATAGTCTGAATCTGAGGATGTCCACATGCATTATGCAAAGATGGAAAGAATTTTAGTATTGATTTTGACCTTAACTGCCAAGACGTTCAGCATTCTATTAGGTGAAAATGGGCAAAACAAGGCTAAGGTGGCATTTTCAGCCACAAGTTCAGATAGAATGGAATATCTGCAGTCCTCTATTCTAAACAGTTGTGCTCTGAGAGGTAGAAAGTCCACCTTGTTCACACCAGGTGTCACATCTGTTCCTTGGCCAGACCTTTTCCTAGAATGTAGTGATCTCTTTACCAGCAAAGGTAAATTATACACATGCTTACTTCATACCACACACTTTTGCTCTTCTAAATAAGAAGAACAAAACATGAAACATCCAGTTGTCTTGTGTGATTTTGAAGATAATTCAAGTTTGTTTTAAATCATGATTTAGCGAAGAACCAGAGAGTAAATATCTTAGGCTCATAGATCAAGAGAGAAAATTCAAGAATATTATGCATATACTTATATAACTATTTTAAATGTAGCCATTTAAAAACAGGTACCATTCTGAGCTCATAGGCCACAGGGAAGAGAGGCTGGCTGGATTTGGCCCATGGACCCTCGTTTTCTGATCCCTGCTGTAGATGTGGATTTCCTGTTCAGATTAATGTATAAAGTTAGTGATTCAATGTTACTGCAAACACAGCAGCTCTTTCGTTTTCCAAATAGTGCTGTAAACCTGTAAACCACAAAGCTCGGTCTCCTGGACCACAGGAAGCAGTCCTGTCTTAGCCTCACCTGTTACCTGAACACCTACCGTTCACTAGTGAAGTTAGATGTATATGGCTCCATATCTAAGAGCACTGACCATCCAGTTGGGAAAATGAGGACCCTAACCTGAGATGATGAACAAGAAGATATTAGCCCAGGCAGTAAGCAGAGACCCAGTGTGGTCTGAACTACAAGCTTGAGGCACTGTACCCTGGATGGCAGAAACTGTATCTGGCATACTGTGACCATAAGTTATTGCATTAGTTCACTAAACTAAAAGCGACCGAGACTCCATGTGTTTGTATTGTGTGAGGTGCTGGGAGTAGAGCAGAAAGCAAGACAGAGAAAGCTGAGAGAGCCCATATTTAAGTAGGCAAGGCAGACAACACGTGAGTAGACAGAAAATCTAGACAATTGTAAATGGTGATGTGTATGGGAGACAGCAAAGCAGGGTGGTAGTGTCTCAGGATTGATGGTGAAGGGTTATGACTTTAGGAAGAGCAGGTTATGAGAAAGAGCTGAGAAGACTGAAGGGAACTACAAATGCAAAGGCAGGAAGTCAGGAACCAACCAGCAAGCAATGCAGGGATTTGGGCCAGGAAGCACTACCCAGAGCAGGTGTTGGGTGGAGATGGACGTCTTCCATAGGACACTGGAAGAAGAAGTACTGGTAAAGCTGCCTGGAGAGCTAAGTTCTCTAGACTCTTGGTGTAGTATGAGCAGAGGCACAGAATTGTGGGGAAATAATTTGGGAAACTCTATTCAAGTGTTCCCATTCAGGCCATCTTAGCAGGCCCCAGGGTGGGTAGAATGGGTGAGTGTGCAGCAATTGGCAAGGATTCAGGGCTGTGAGGGGAGCTGCAGACCTTCAGCCAAAAGCTTGGGCTCAGTCCTGGAGGTGATGGAAAGAGCAGGTCCACAGTGGATCACGGGAGAGCCCGCTGCACTGCGCTGTTCAGGACTGGTTGGAAGGGACAGAAACAAGGAGCTTATGTCTTCTTATTTTGCAGTTTTGAAATTTAACCAAAGCTCCATATCCAAGAAAGCAAGGCAGCAGCAGTCCCCTGAGCACTTTGGGGTACCTCAGCTTAGCCTTGGTGGTAATCTTACTGTAATGGGAAGCTGACTCCCCCATGGCTGGCTTTAACCATGAACACCTTCACTTTCTACAGATGAAATTCCAGCACATGGATTAAGATTCTCCAAGAACACAGAGTTCACACTGTTCCTGTAACTATTCTTAGATGTCAACAGCAAGAAAAGAGACAGAGGGAGCCCCTGAAATGAGGAAGCTGGATTGGGATCCAGTATCTTAGGTTCCAGCTTTGGCTCAGGATCTCCTTAAGCTGTGCAACCTCAGGATAAGTGGTGATTTCTCTGCATCCTTTCTTCTGTTCACTCTTCCTCTGCCTCTCACTACCCTGATTCTAAGAATAAAGAGCAGGGTCTGTGCTGGTGTGTATCAAGAAAAATTATCTTGGGAGCTCGAGAAGAAAGCAAAGCAAATGAAACAATTCCTGGCCTTGTGGAAGAAAAGGAATCAGAGACCTGGGAGAAGAGTCTTATCATTTGCATGTTTGTTTGTTTGTTTGCATTACTGGGTTTGCACATTTGCCAGCAGGTGCTCTACCACTTGACCATGCCTCCAGTCCTTGATTGAGTGTTTTCAAAGCTGATTATTCTAATGAGCAGGCAGGGCTGAGAAGCATGACATTAAATGAAGGTGCTGGGGTAGGGGGTGACCAGTATCCTGGGTGTCCTAGGAAATATCAATTCCTAGACTTTTTTTTCCAAAATATATGGTTTAGGGCTGATCTCCAACCCTCTGTTGGCTGTGCAGGTGGCCTCTTGAGAAGGGCCTGGTCTGGATTCATTTCTTACTTAAACATTATATGATTTAAAACAGAGAGTCTGAAAGGCCCAAAGGGTGTGACTGCTCTAGGCCTGGGGTTCAGTCAGATGGAGCTGCCCAGCCACACCTGGCTCACAATACAGAGTAAAGGGAGGCAGGCCTGGGAGCCAGGGGCTCATCCTGTGCCTAAAGGCTTGTGCCTTGTTGGGATAGAGGCTAACTTTTAATATGTTGTTTCTACATTTGAAAAAACCCTTTAGAATATTTTGATTATGGTTTTAGAAAATTCTATTCTGTACAAATTTACTCCAGAATGAACAGCTAAGTGAACAGGGCCTCCAGAGCTCCTTCCCAGCAGGAGAATTCAGGCTAAGTTACTAGGGGTTGGGTGAGGATAATTTATTTCTTCTCTGTAGCCTGTGTCCTGATGGCTTCTTCCATTGCGGGAGAAGCTTTGGTTCATCCACACTATACCAGGGTGCTCTTTCCTTGCCTGGTGAGGCCCTTCTGACTTCTTGTGCATTTCTCATTCTCTTTTCCTCCTGCTCCTCTCAGGTGAGACAGGGAGGATGGGTTATCAAGGAAGGAGCCAGAAGGAAAAAGCACAAGGAAAACTGCTTCTTCTCCATGGACTGGGGAGTGCCACTGGGTCTGAGGCAACATAGGACCACGAAATATCCTTACCTACCTATCTTTGTTTCAGTTTGAACCATATTTTGTTTGAACTGAGTTCCTTTCCTTGCTAGTTCAACCCAAATGAGGTGGCTTTTTTCCTTCTAGGTCACCTTCAGGAATGTTCTGTGCACATGGGAGACTGCAGGGTCATGAGGTTATTGAGGTAAAGGAAATGGATCCAGGGTCTGAGTGATGGGTCACAGTAGCCCCAGTCTGGCAGTTGCAGCCCCTCAGGCAGGAGGATAGGAAAGTGTCGGTTGGCCAAGAAGTGCTCAATGAGTGCTAATCCAAGTTCTGGATTAGGACATGCCTCAAGCCCCACCTAGTATATGCCCCCTTCAGGAAGCATCTGGTTGGGTATATCTTTAGGAACCCCTTTTTGTGGTCAGTTCAGTGGCTGCTGTGTCATGGTAAAAGGGAATGTTTTCATAGAAGGGAAAGATCCAAAACTAGTGCATGCACTGAAAGCTGGGGAACCTGTCCTCAGATGACCTTTTGAGACATCCTCCTAGTCATGTACAGCAGTTATGTCCTACATATGGACAGCATCTCATGCATGTAATTATACCAGAATACATTATGGGTAGGGACATGCTCAGTCAAAAATAACATCCTCCTGTCAATCACAGCTATCAATCATAACAGGGACACACCCCAAACTCCCTTTCAGCTACACTTCAGGTCCAGGTTCAGCCTTAAATTGCAACATGAACAGGGGAGTTGGGGCCGTGAGCTAAGTTCTTCACTCAGTCTGCTCCTTTTTCTTTGGGAGTGTAGTTCTACTTGCAATAAAGCTACACTTTGCTTGCTATATCTGTGCATTTTTGTCCAATTGTTTTTTCAATTCACCAAGAATCTAGATCACTCACAGACTGCCCCTCACCAGATAGTTTCAGGAGATGGTCCCAATCCAGGGAGCAGCTGCTGAAGATGGAGAACTCTAACAGGGCAGAAAACTCCACTCAGACTGAGGTTAGCCCAGCATCCAAGATGAAAGTTATTCCTTTAGGGTAGTGGATAAAAGGCAATAGAAATGCTAGAGTGAGTGGATTTTAATGGTTAATTTCTTTAGGTTTTATTTTATTTTTGTTGGTTAATAATAGTTATATAAACTTATGGGCTACGTAGTGATGATGTTTCAATGCATGTAAACATTGTGGAATAGTTAAATCAAGCTAACTAACATATCCATAACCTAAAATACTTCCATTTTGTTGTGGCGAGAACATTTAAAATCAAATCCTTTCTTTTATCTATTTTGAGATAATCAATAAATTAATATTAAGATTAATCAATATGCTATACAACTGCTCATGAAAATTATTCTTCCTATCTTACTGGAAGTTTGTACCCATTGGATGAATGTCTCTGCTTTCTCTGTCACCCGCATCTCAGTCTCTGATAACCACCATTTAATATTCTCCTTTTAGGAGCTAAAAATATATGATGGAGAAATAGCAGCCTCTTCAACAAAAACTGCTGGGAAAACTGGTTAGCAGTCTGCAAAAAACTGAAACTAGATCCATGTATATCACCCTATACCAAGATTAACTCAAAATGGATCAAGGATCTTAATATCAGACCACAAACTCTTAAGTTGATACAAGAAAGAGTAGGAAATACTCTGGAGTTAGTAGGTATAGGTAAGAACTTTCTCAATGAAACCCCAGCAGCACAGCAACTAAGAGATAGCATAGATAAATGGGACCTCATAAAACTAAAAAGCTTCTGTTCATCCAAAGAAATGGTCTCTAAACTGAAGAGAACACCCACAGAGTGGGAGAAAATATTTGCCAACTATACATCAGACAAAGGACTGATAACCAGAATATACAGGGAACTTAAAAAACTAAATTCTCCCAAAACTAATGAACCAATAAAGAAATGGGCACGTGAACTAAACAGAACTTTCTCAAAAGAAGAAATTCATATGGCCAGAAAACACATGAAAAAATGCTCACCATCTCTAGCAATAAAGGAAATGCAAATTAAAACCACGCTAAGATTCCACCTCACCCCTGTTAGAAAAGCCATCATCAGCAACACCACCAACAACAGGTGTTGGCGAGGATGCGGGGAAAAAGGAACCCTCTTACACTGTTGGTGGGAATGTAGACTAGTACAACCACTCTGGAAAAAAATTTGGAGGCTACTTAAAAAGCTGGACATCGATCTACCATTTGATCCAGCAATACCACTCTTGGGGATATACCCGAAAGACTGTTACTCCAGAGGCACCTGCACATCCATGTTTATTGCGGCACTATTCACAATAGCCAAGTTATGGAAACAGCCAAGATGTCCCACCACTGACGAATGGATTAAGAAAATGTGGTATCTATACACAATGGAATTTTATGCAGCCATGAAGAAGAACGAAATGTTATCATTCGCTGGTAAATGGATGGAATTGGAGAACATCATTCTTAGTGAGGTTAGCCTGGCTCAAAAAACCATAAATCGTATGTTCTCCCTCATATGTGGACATTAGATCAAGGGCAAACACAACAAGGGGATTGGACTATAAGCACATGATAAAAGCGAGAGCACACAAGGGAGGGGTGAGGATAGGTAAGACACCTAAAAAACTAGCTAGCATTTGTTGCCCTCAACGCAGAGAAACTAAAGCAGATACCTTAAAGCAACTGAGGCCAATAGGAAAAGGGGAACAGGTACTAGAGAAAAGGTTAGATCAAAAAGAATTAACCTAGAAGGTAACACCCACGCACAGGAAATCAATGTGAGTCAATGCCCTGTATAGCTATCTTTATCTCAACCAGCAAAAACTCTTGTTCCTTCCTATTATTGCTTATACTCTCTCTACAACAAAATTAGAAATAAGGGCAAAATAGTTTCTGCTGGGTATTGGGGGGGAGAGGGAGGGGGCGGAGTGGGTGGTAAGGGAGGGGGTGGGGGCAGTGGGGAGAAATGAACCAATCCTTGTATGCACATATGAATAATAAAAGAAAAATGAAAAAAAAAATTCTCCTTTTAGTTTAACTTGTTAATGATTCTATATATAAGTGAGATCACAAGGTATTTCTTGGATATGAATCCTCCCAAATCACAGTCAATTGAAGAAACATAGACAATTGGAGTACCGTGAAATGAAAAACCTTTTGCACAGCAAGAAAAATACATTACAGGGTGAAAAGACAGCTTACAGGTTGGGAGAAAATACTTGTAACTCATGCATTGGCTAAGGGATTAATATCCAGAATATGCAAAGAATTCAAACCTATCACAAACAAGACAGCAACCCTATTAAAAATGGACAAAAGACCTGAATAGACATATCTCAAAAGAAGACCTAGAAATAGCCAACAGATACATGAAAAAGTGCTCAACATCACTGATCATCAGAGAAATATAGACTAAAACCACAATGACATACCTCCTTATGCCTGGTAGATTAGCTATTATCAAAAAGATGAAAGATAATAAATATTGGCTCAGATGTGGGGAAAAGGGAACCTACCACATTTTAAGCTCAAATCCTGGCTCTGGGGCTCCTTAAACTGTGTAACTTCTTAGGTGACTTCATCTCTCTGGGCCTCAGTTCCCTTTCCCCTTCCACTCTGCTTGTCCAGGTTCTAAGAACAGAGCAAATACTGGTCATGGTGTGCATCCACTAAAATCATCTTAGGAGCTTTAAAAACAAAGTACAACTCTAGGTAGGACTGTAAATTAGCGCAGCCTCTTTGGTAAGCAGCATAGAGTTTCCTCAGCACACGAAGAATAGAATTCCAGAGAGGAGGAGAATCTGGATTCCAAGATTGGTGGAGAGGTCTGGCTGAGTTTGATGGTGGGACTGGGCAACTACATTGTGCTCATAAATCCTCACTGTGGAGGAAAAGTGGAAAGTAGCCCGGACAAGTCAAGAATTAATGTAAGGGATGGTTTTAATCCTCACTGACACATCTTTGAGGGAGGATTTCTCCCCAATTTACAGACAAAGGAACTGAGGTCAAGAGACCAAACACTTGTATTTGCACATAGAGACAGGATAAGGAAGCAAACATCCTGACTCTAAAAATCCAGAGACATTTCTGCTCTGTGGGAGTTGCCAACCCTAAGAGACAGAGGAACTACATTAAGGGAGGAAAGTGAGAGAAGAAGGGATATTGATGGGAGAAGAAAGGGCAGGGCAGAGAGAAGGAGAAATAAGGAGAGGAGAGAAGAGATAAGAGGGAAAGAGTGAGAAAGGGGAAAGAGGGGGGGAAAAGATAAGGAGGGGGTAAGAAGAAAGGTGGAGGGAGGTTTTATTTTTCTGATTCTGTGCATGAGCTTTTGAAGGTGCAGAGATGTGCCATGTGTGGAGCCCAGGATGCTGCACTATTGAGCTTTCAGCTTTATAGTTTGCCTAATGTCTTCCAGGGCACCATGCTGCCATCCCCCGCCTGACCCCTCTTATTGGCATCTCCCTTTCTAGCCTGTCCACTCTCCAAGGACTGGTTACATGGCACATTTCTATCACAAAACCCAGCATTATGCTGCAAACGGTTGTGAGATCTCCACTGTTCTTTATGTGCTACACATAAAATTATTGTTCTGTAAGGAAACTGAGAATTCCTTAAAGGCATATTGTGTCTTACACCTGTACTTAGCTCAGTAGCATCAGGGACACTAGGCTTGGAATCTGAGTCCTACATGCCACCTGTGTGACACTATGCAAGTTCCTAAACCTCTCTGAGTCTTGGTTTCTTCTTTTGTAAAATACACAAAATTATTCCCTACCATTTCTAGTGGATGATCTTCAAAGGCTCATTAGTAATTACAGTATCTGCCTTTAAGTAAATGTAACTTATGTAATTCTAAAATCAACATATCTAGGACTGTAATTCTAAAATCAACATATCTAGGACTGTGTGTGGTACATGGTCTGCACTTAACAAATGACTCTCATTATGTACTGACTAGGACTCTTCTGGTTGGAAGGGGGAGAAACTCAATTTAAATTTGGGTAAGCAGAAAGGAGACTTTATTGGTTCACATAAGTAGGGAATCTAGGGATAGAAGGAGCTAGTCCCACAATGATGCCTGTCTCTTCCCCACTCTTTATGTGGTAGGAAAAGTATATACCAATAAGACAGCCTTGATTTTCCTGCATAGCTACCCAGGAGACCAAATCTATTTTCAGAAAATGACTCCTGATCTTGGATTGACTTTGTAGAGGCCTGTGTCAAGTGCCTACCCTTGGGAGATGAGCCAGCCCCAGTCAAACCATGTGCTGTCCCCTAAAGGATGAAGGAGGTTCTGTTATCAGAAGAAGGGTAGGTTAAGCAACACAACAGCTGTGGATTTCAATATATGAAAGCACTTTAAAAAGGTCAGTGCTACACGAAAACTTGCATGTTTATTATCATAATTCAAGGCCAATACATTCTGGCACATTTTAGCAAGAATTAATTCATTACCCACTCAGCAGGCACTGAATGGTGCCACGGGAATGGGACTCTGGCTGGCTGAATTGACAGGAAGATGTAGAGACAGTGGAGAATACAGCTCAGTGCTGTGTTGTCACAAATCAAAACAAGAATAAAGAGGTGTTACCTTAGGGAGACTGGTGAGTAGAAGAACTTGAAAAGGAAGACAAATACCAAACAAAATGGCAGAGAGACAAAAATACCACACTTTGTTTTTGAATGATGCACTTTTTGGGGCAAAACACAGAAACATAGATCATAGGTACAGATGTTAAAATAGAAATCAAAGACAGTGGACAAGTAATGGCTATTGAGAATTTCTCTGATCAAAATTATTTTTGTTGTGTTTAGTTTTGGTCAGAATATCAATTGGTATGTGGTGGTTTTTTTTTTTTTTGGCAGCACTGGGGTTTGAACTCAGAGCCTCAGGCTTGCTAGGCAGGCACTCTACCACTTGAGCTACTCCACCAGCCCTGGTATGTGTTTTTACGTCATGTGGAAGACACTGAGGATTGTATTGATGATTTGAACTATGAGATATTCAAACTCTGCTTATTATGATATTTTGGCGTTATAATTTGAATCTCAAATGTTCTAAAGAGGCCCATTTGTTGAAGGCTTGATTGCCAGCCTGTGCACTATTGGGAAGTTGAGGACGCTTTAGAGTAGGGTCTAGAGGAATCAAGTTATGTCATTGGGAATGTGTCCTTGAAGGATGTTCTTCCCCCTCCTTCCCAGCCACCACATGCACGAGGCAAGAATTTTGGTCTACCAGGCACTCCCTTGCTATGACATTCTGCCTTATCATAGGTCCAAAAGCAATAGAGCCAGATGACCACAGGCTGAAACCTCTGAAGCCATGAGTCAAAACAAACCTTTCCTACTTAAAAGTTGATTTTCTCAGCTATTTGTTATAGACATGGAAGTTGACTAACATACCTGCAAAGGGATTTTCAAAAAGTAGTTCCTCCTACTGTAATTATGATGACAATATCAGTAGGTCTCTGCCACATTATCCTCTTACTCTTTCATAAGAGTACATTTCTTTTGATGTGCATTTCCCAATTTTTTTTTCCTGGATTGATCTTAATCCCACCTACAGAAGATGGCTGATTAAGCGTGCATTCCTTTAATAATATCTATAGGTTCCCAAAGACAACTTTCACAGTAAAATTATAATATTTAAAGGGGTAGCAATAATAAGGGTGCTCTAGAAAACCTGAATTTCTAAGACAATGTCAGTCACTTTAATGTAATCTTAGGAATTCTAAATGCTTGAAAGGAGCTGTTTTCAATGATGAATCTCATTTTCCCAATGTAGAATTCTGCTTTCACAGTTAATACACCAAGAAACTTCTGATTTCTTGGACAGAATACTATCATTTGTTTTTTTTTGTTTTTGTTTTTTTTGCAATGCTGGGCATTGAATTTAGAGCCTTGTGCATGTCAGATAAAAACTCCACCACTGACCTACATCTCCAGCTCTGCTGAATGGTTTAAGGCTCTGTTCTCTGTCTTCTGCTTGTAAAAGACTGTTAGCAAGAACAACTCATATTGCAGAGCTAAACAAGTTTCCATTTGTTCTAGTCTAGCCTTTGATATTGTGTAAATGTAGCACTAAGTTGGTCTGGGTGAACAAAGTACATTGGCTTGCTTCTTGTAATGTTAGGGAGGAGAGAGGAAATGTATTTATAATGGTTAACACCCACCTGGTTTCTCAAGAGTTTCATTATCAGTCAGCTACTAGCCTCCAAAGAATGTGAAATTGTCTGATTTTCTTGGGCATTGAACAAATTAACTAGGATGGGTTTGCAAAGTTCAGGTGTGGGTAACTGAGTATGACACTGATTACATGGAAACATATTTGGAGTTTTCCTGGGTGTGCTATTCTAAGGTATACTAGCCAAGCATTTTTCTGCTCAGGTGCCATAAAAATTGCAGAATTCATAAAGGCAGGTCTTATAAGGTATGTAATCTGTTTAATTCTTCTATCCAGTTCCCCTTGTTCATTGACTTCTTCAAGCAGGGTTGTGTTATGTATATTCACCTAGGCCCAAGTTCAAAGGTGGATGTGAGTGACTGGTGTTTACATGTTTGTGAGCTGGACAAATGTGGAGAGAGGCAGGAATAAGACAGTGCATGAGGAAACACCATAATTATTCTAAGGGTGCTCTTGCAAACCAATACCATCTTCTAAAAGGAATCACTAAGCTAATACCCAATCAATCCTGCCCCATTGAGGTGTCAGGGGCAAGGGAAAGCTTTAGATCTCCACTTTTTATTGCATATGGCAGAGTCTTCTAGTTTCAAGACAAGTCCAGTTCCTACTTGGTTAACTTGAGGCAGAAACGTGTGATGTTCTAACCTCACCCAAAAGCCCTGAACACACAGGTTTTCTTTCTCTTTTCTGAATCATGTGTGTGATCCACACCCCAATTGTCTTGTAGGAGATCCATGACTTTGCAATCATCCATGACATTATCTTGTACCAAATCTATAGTTGACTTTGATGGTAGCAACTGAAGTTGGATTGAGCAAGCAAAATGTGGGGTATAACTGGTCCCTGCTTGTGTGTGTGTGTGTGTGTGTGTGTGTGTGTGTGTGAGATGCTGATTGAATATAGAGCCTTCTGCATGCTAGGCAAGTGTTCTACCTCTGAACTACATTCCCAGTCTCCTGTATTCTGTTTTCACACTTTGGAAGATACTGGCCTGACAGTAACTCCTACTCTGATATAATATAAATGTAATATAAAATTGTTTTGTCTACACAGCAAACAGGAAAGGAAAAATAATTTTTAAATTATTTTTAAAATAAAAGAAAAAAATTAAAAGAAGAAAGGCAAAAAATTATAAGTTAAAACAGGAAAGGCAAATTTTTTTATGAGAACTTAGTCATGAAGAGCACTTTGATACCTTTCACTATCATTTTAATGCATTTTTTAAAAGCTGTCCAAATGTTAAATAGCCTTAACAGTTACCTTCAGAACAACAATAATGAATACTTTCCTAACAAAGGGAGAAGGTATCATATCACAGGACAGGCCCAAAAATGTAAAAAAGTGTTTATTGCATGTTATACCAATCCTGTGAATGGAATATGAATGCCAAGATGAGGGAGATGCATAGCTAAATTTTGAATTATGGGGTGGAAAATATAGGTTTTATTACTCAAAAAGATTCTGTAAAATTAAAGCAAAAATACCATGATACTGAAAGTCTTCACTCAAACCACATCTTATAAAATATCTACTGACCTCACATAAATTTACATAATTTAAAAAAATTACCCATAAGTACCAAGCTGATTTATTTTATTCCTTTTTCTTACACTTATTTTCTTTAGCTTTAACTATACAATAGCAGCCCTGAATCTTATAGGACAAGTACCTTGCCACAGATTTTTTTTTTCATGGTTACTTTCAACAGTTTAGAGACTGCTTTGAGGTTAAATAAAAAAAAATTAAGCCTTGCCATTGGTATTTTGTTTTCCCTTGAGGGGAAATGCAGTTGGCTTGGCTCAGTCTTGACAAGGTAATGAAAGTCATTCTAATTTTTATTTAAGAAAAAGCAATTTTCATAAATGGTGTACCACTAATGGATCGTGATCATCTATAAGCCCCACAGCAAATTACTCTTAATCCAGTTGGTGTGTTGCCTTACCTGAGGGAAATAATACCCGCCCTTCCTCAGAGCTGGCACACTGTTCACAGGGACTTCTTCAATATATATTAATCCCATCATTTATCTTTGTCAACTGAGAACAAAAATAATTTGTAGAAGAGTAAACAGAAGCACATAGAAGAAGGGAGCTCAGCATTATTAAACAGCGGAAAGCAGGTGCTCGCAAAGCCAAGCTTATTTTTATTGCAAAACTTGAGTAATTCTCCTTCTGCATCTGTGCATAGTAAATAAGAGTGAGGGAAAAATCTAATATTTTAGAGGAAACTGAAATCACTTCATCAGAGGAATGAGGACAAGCATTGGCATTGCATCTTGCTTTTAAAAAATCAATCTGAAAATGGGAGATTAATGGCCTCCAAAGGGCAAAGGGAAAATGGAAAAGATGAAAGCCAGAGGAAACTTCTACTGGATTTGGAAAATGTGAGATAATAGAATATACTTCTGATATTCAATTTTCAGAACCAGGTCTGGATTGTGTGGCCATCAGCTCTGTTGCCCACAAACTTTTTGATGATTTGTACTTCTTACCACTGGCACTTGGGTTAATTATCCTATCAATCAACTTTTCATTATTCTGACAAATAATGGAGCAAACAATTGAAGAGGAGGCAAGGGTTAATTTGGCTCTCAATTTCAGAGGTTTTAGCCTATAGATACTTGGTCATACTGCTTTGCACCTGTGGCAAGGCAGAACGTCATGGTGGGAGGGCATTGTGGAAAAGTCCTGTTTGCCTTAGAGTAGGGGAGAACTTGGGGGTCCCTATATCCACTTCTGGGCATACCACCAATGAACTAACTTCATTCTATTAGGTCCAACCTCTTAAAAGTTTGTTTCTCATTAGCCCCACAGGTTGGGGAAACAATCTTTTAGTATATGGACCTTTGGTGGACATTTAAAAGCCAATTCAAACAATCTAGTATTTAATAGAATACTAGAAGTGCTATTATTACTAAGATTGCTAATAATAACTTTTCTCTAGCACCACCATAGGCTGACTCCTTCTACACATTTTGTAATTGTCTTCACAATATTGTGTAGGTGTGTTGAAGGAAGACTTGAGAAGCCAAAGGAGGATTGAGAAGTTCAGTGACTTCTTCCCTGGTTAAAAATGAGAGTGGGCCAGGCTTTATGTGTACATGTTGTGTGTCACATGGTAGACTACTAAGCCTTTTGGGCAGTTAGTCACACTTTAAATATGAGGAAACTGAGGGCTGAAAACATTTAGAAACATTTAGAATCAGAATTCTAAACCCAAGTTTCACCAGCATCCAATCACTCCATTTGTTCACTGTTGAATTGGGTGTGGTTTCCAGCCTGTGAAATCCATATTCTTTCCAGCACTCTGAAATATTTCATTTAGGAAAACACAAAATGAAACAAACACAGCACAAAAAATACTCCTGGTTATTGGTCCTCAACCAATAACCTCCTGGTTATTTCAAAAACCCTAAGGCAAACCCAGTTCAATGTTGTGGCCTTATACATCTTGGGAAACCACAGTCTTACTCCCACCCAACTCTCCCAACTGAGTGCTAAGAAATTTCACCTAAGAAATGATGTTGCATCATTAAGAAATGAAGAGCTCATTCTTTTTCCAGCAAACTTCTGGCCAATGAAAGTAAAATGCTAGGTTATATAACCCTAGTTAGCAAAAATACATCTTACCTGCAATGGAAATGATCAGGGAGCACTAAACAACAAGATAAAAGTGAAAGCTCTTATTTTAAGTTAAATTAAACTGAACTGGAAGAATATAAAACACTTTTTTCCAGTTACTCTCTATAGAGTTGGACTTCATGGTAGGAAATTTCACATACTGCTACCTTGGCAATATGTTCATTCATTAACTCTTTCAGTTAAAAAGAATTTGTTGAGGATCAGGCACTGAGGGAAACCAAGTGAAATAAACCAGATCTTTCTCATAAGGGATGTAGAATTTATGTTGTTGCATGTCTAATGATGAACCAAGCTTCTTATCTCACACAAGAAATTGCATGCACAGAAGCAACTGATCTACTTCTCTAATAATCAAGTTTGAATGACAAATTAAAAGACTTGTTTGTTTTGGTAACTGTGCAGGATGTTTAACAATAAGGAACACAGGAGACAGACCTTGTTTAGGTTGCCCTGCTCTGTGATCAATAGGTCCTGAAGCTTTGGTTGATAGGAAATAAACACATACTACAATAGGTCTTTGTGGAAAAAGGTCTTTTCACTTATAAAATAATTATTTATAACTCATTTATAAAAATTAAAAATACATCTATAAAAGTAATGTCAAGGTTAGAAACACAAGTGATATTATGAGCCATTTTTCTAGAAATATTCATACCATCAAGCAGCTCTATTGATATACCATGTTCATCTATCCAATCCAGAATATCACAAGGAGTCTCCAAATGTGTGTTTTCAACAACAAACTTCACTCTTAAGAAAAGCACAGGAAAGACAGGAATCTTCTGTAATTATAGAGACTGGATTAATCCTTAAGGGAGATCTCTCTTCTGCTCCATGCCCTGGATAGCCACCCTACAGCCGTGCAGCAGTCTGATTTAGGATGGGGGAATGGGGCATAGCTATTGAATTGAGAATGTAGACTAATCTTAGGATCTTAGGAATTACTGTCATGGAAGTAAAGACATAAAAGTTGATTTTCTCCCACCACCCTTGCCTGAGTTTCTGTGGGAAGTACTCACAGTCCTCCAGGAGTGTGAGCACCCATTCCAGTTTGAAGAACACTGTTGTAGAATGCAAGGCCCCATTGCTCCAGTGTTTGTGCTTTAGACAAACCAATGTTTCTCACTGATGTATTGGATACTCAGGACAAGGTACAGAAAGAAAAATAAGGAAGGAATAGGAGGGAAGATAAAAAATCCAATGGCAAACTTGTCCTACCAGTGAAGCCCATTTGTGATATTTGAAATAATAGTTTCTAAGAATGTGGTTGAGCTTTGCAAAGGTATGATGATAATCAGCAGCTTTTCTACATTGGGTGATGAAGGTTCATAATGAAGATGCTTGACAGCAGGTGAGTAGGCTGGGCAGATGGCCACTGTCTTCAGATCCTGACATGTCTTGAAATTCTGCTGCCAGGACCAGCTAAACCCAGAGTCCTGGGCCTTTCCTAAAGCACCTGACATACTCATCATGGCTTACCTTTAAGACTTTGTGGCTAGTTCTATGGTTATTATTTAATTATTATATAGAAGCAGCTGCTAATTTTGAATTCTTACTCTGTCTCTAGGTCTGTTATGTACTTCAAGAAACAGACAGGAGTTTACATCTAAATCTGTCTGATGATGACCCAGCCAATGATGTAAACCATGCAAATTGACCTTGTTTAGGATATTTGCCAATAAAATTTTCAGCTCATTATATCATGAATCTTTAGGGCTGGGGGAGTAGCTCAAGTGTAAGAGCACCTGACTAGCAAACCAGGTCCTGAATTCAAACACCCTATTGCCAAAAAAAAAAAAGATGCATGAATTTTTAAAGATGTAGTTCTTAGTTCCATGGACAGAAATTGTGGTTGTCACTCTAGCTTTGTTTGCAAATGATATCCAGGTACTATCTAGAATTCTGTTTTTCATGATTTCATTTAATTTTGATGCCTAGTCATTCTTCCCACCCATTGAGTTCCAGGTTTTGTTGCAGGCACCAGAGATACATCAGGAAGCCAAGAAGATACAACATCTTGCCTGAGGCACCTATATCTTAGTGGAATATTATAATCACTAGTGCTGTGTCATGAAGCTTATGAGAGAAAGGGGCATGGCTTCACATGGTCAAAGTATCATAAAACACCTAGGTTTAACTTCAGGATTTCATACAACCAAACAGAAAAGATTTGATCTTAGAGAAAGAGAAACTCTCTGGAAAGGGACTGTTTTCAGACAGCCAGAATATACTGCCTGATTCTGTGACAGTCCAAAGTTATGAATCCTTGGTGTTTTATTCAAGCAGTACACCTCCATTTTCATCAAGATAGAAACTTAAACAAAAAAGTTTAAAACCATTGTTCATTACTGTCCTACTACTTGTGTTTTATACCTGACATTTGCCTGTACTTGCTTGCTTTAACATATAGCCATTTTTCTATCCACTTATCCATCAATTTTATTTTTGAATGAATTCAAAGCAAGTCGCAGGCATCGATCCTTCAGAAATAAGCACTTCAGTATTCATATCATTAAATGGAGTTCATTTGTTTATAGTTTACCTTTGTGTCCTTCTTCCTCATCCTTCCTCTCCTTCCTTCTTCTCATCCCTCATTTTTTTTGAGGTAAAATTTACACTAAGCAATAAAACACAAATCCCAAGGGTAAGTTTGGACAAAAGTACACAGCTGGGAACACATCTCTTTGTTGAGGTCCATCATAATTTTGAGCCTAAATAAAATTATGAAAACCCAGGGACTTGGTTTTCTAAGCTTCCAATTCCCTTATCAGAGATCAGGTTTTTTTTCTCCTTCTTCACATCATCTTTTATTCTTACCCAATCCATATCTGGTTTGGTATTTACTCACCATGAAGCCACTAACTGAATAAATGCTGGATAATTAGATTTAGAGAGGAGGAATTGTGTTGGTCAGCTTTCCACTGCTGTGACAAAATACCTGGAAAAAAAACTTAAAGGATTTATTTCAGATGTGTTCATTCTTGGTCAGCCTGCGGTGAGGAAGAATATCATGGTGGAGAACAAGTGGTAGAGTAAAACTGCTCACCTCTTTGTGGCTACGAAGTGGGTAGGTAGACAAAATACATCCTTCAAGGGCACACCTCTAGTGGCCTACAACCTTCAACTAGGCTCTACCTCCTAATGCTTCCACAACCTTCCAATATCCCATTAAGCTATGAATCCATCAATGTATTCATCCATTAATCATCAATGGATTAATGATTGATGAACCAGATTCTTCAATTTGGTTATGCAGATTTTGACAGGAATATTCCATCCATATATAATTAATCTATTGATGAAGTCAGAGCCCTTATGATCTAATCACCTCCCTAAAAGGGCACATGTATGAATACTGCTACATTGAGGACCAAGTCTTCAACACCTTAGTCTTTGGGAGACATTTCAGATCTAAACCACAACAGGAATGTTTAAGAACTGTAATTTAAAAGAGACAGTTATATTCAGGCTTGGTGGCTAAAGCCTGCAATCCTAGCTATTTGGGAAGCAAAGATTGGGATGATGGCAGTTTGAGGCCAAGCTTGGACAGAGGGGATCATGATACCCGATCTCAACCAATAAAAGCTGGATATGATGGTATGTACTTGTCATCCCTGCTACATGGGAAGCATAAATAGGAGGATGACAGTCAGGCCAGCCCTAGACAAAAACATGAGACTCTTTTTGAAAAATGCCTAAAGCATAAGGGCTGGGTCATGGCTCAAGTGGTAGAGCCCCTGCCTAGCAAGCTCAAGGCACTGAATTCAAACCGTAGTACTGCAAGAAAAAGAAAAAATAAAAACATCCCAAAGGGACAGTTATGAGCCAAAAACCTAAAAGAATAATGTTATAATGGCAGAATGGCACCATAAATAATCAACACATTAACAAAAACCTTATCAAAACCCCTCTCAAATTGTACCATGACAAAAGGCACTGGTACTTGATTTTCTAGCTTCTTGGTTTTAAGTTTCATTTTAGGAAGATAAACCAAGACATAGATCAGATAGGAAATGGGTGGTTGAATGGCAAACACCAGATTGAACAAAATAACCATTTCTCTAGCTGTGGTTCTTCACACTAAGGATTACTTTTTCTGAATCTTCATTTCAGTCCGAGATCAGATCAGAATGGAAACACACATGAAATTGTGGAATGGACCAATTGCTATGGAGTGAAATTTGGGGTGAGGTATGCCACCACTGAGCCCTCTGCAGAAGGATTTGTGGTTGAGTTTGCATAGTGCAGCCCTCCCTACTAGTGTAATCATCAAGTGGCAAGTAGGTTTGTAGTAAAAATAATTTATTTTTTGGCATGCTCAAATTGGAAAGGATAGAGTATTTCACAATGATCAGAGTTACTCGGTGGCAAAACTGAGGCAGACAAAGAAACAAATATCAGATTTCTACCCACCCTTTTCATTGCAATGAGTGAGACTGAGAATGTGAGGGACTTGTCAGGTGGCTTCCAGTCTGCATTTTGCCAATTTCAGATACACAACTCTAAGTCTCTCCATCTCCTTACACTCAAGTTTCTCTTAATGTTTTATTATGATATAAGTTTAAATTTACACAATATTGTAAAAATTACACAAAGAGTTCTTATATACCATCTAGTTAAATTCATGAATAGTTCAAATTTCTTTCCATTTACATTTCTATTTATCTATCTACCTACCTACTTACCTGTTTATCCATCCATTTATTTATCCATCTATACATCTATCTATAAACGCACAAACAAATGTACAATGCATGTACATGCGCACATATTTTTCCACAGTCATTGACTACAAGTTATTTTGTCTACCTCTAGCCATAAATCCTTCAATGCATTCCATAGAAACAAGGCATTTTCTTACTTATTCAAAGTTAGATGATGAGATGATGATTTTTGCAGTACTGGGGATACATGCTAGGAAAGCAGTCAACCACTGAGCTACATCCCCAGTCCCTCACAGTGAGATTATTAGAGTATTTCATGTTTATGTAATACTGTTCTATAACCCACAGTCTGTATTCAAATTTCACCCACTTACACATGGGTAAGTATGTATGTCTCTGTGTGTCTGTGTTTACTGGTCCAGAATCTAACCAGGACCACACCCTACATTCAGTTTTCATGGCTCTTGAATTTTCAAAACCTAGGATGGTTTCTCAGGTTTGGTCTTTGTTTTTCATGAAGTTTCATAGAACTCACTAAGTTTGAGTTCATGTGCTATTACTTCATGATGAGATTCTGGTTATACAGATTTTGACAGGAATATCCCAGAAATGATGTTTTGCTCTCAATGCATCTATTGGGAGGGACGTGATGCTTGTCTGAATATTGGCTAGCTTTTTTGTTGCTATTGTCTGAGACAGGATCTCACTACATAGCCCAGGCTGGCCTCACACTCACAATCCTCCCACCTCAGCCTCCAAATGCTTGGATTGCAGCCAGCTTTGATTAGTTGTGTAAGGTGGTTTCTCCACTGTATTGTACTACTTTTTCCTTTGGAGGATGTATCTAGCTTAGAGAAGATATTTTGAGACCATGTAAATATTCACATCCCATTAAAATTTTACTCCCTAACTTTATCATCCACTGACAATGTTTGCCTGAACTCGGAATCACTGAAAGGAACACAAAATGGAGTTTGTGGTTGCATGACTCCATAATCCTACAGGCATTGATTAGCCAGCTTTCTACTGCAAGGAATATCTCTCTTCATCTTTTTCTGTGTGTTTATGTAGACCAAATGAGGAAACAGCAGAAAGGTGGCTGTCTGTAAGCCAAGGAGAGAAGCTTTCCCAGGAAACAGCCATGTCAACACCTTGATCTTGTACTTCCAGTCTCCAGAATTGTAAAAAAAATTCTATTATTTAAATTACTAAGTCTGTGATGTTTTGTTATAGTAGCCTGAGCAGACTGATGCAGCATATCCCTTCTTCACTTTATGTTTCAAAATGAAGTTCCAGGCTCCCTTTGACCTTTTCTTGCCCAACTATTTCTCTATAGACCCCTTAATTCCTGATGGTGGAAAATGGTATTGAGTCACTGAGACCCGTGTATTAGGTGTGCTTGTTATTACCGGGGATTCATTGCTTCAGTGTCCTTTCAGTGGATAGGGCTAGTACAGATCTAAGTGACCTTCATATGAAGACCTCCTCACATACATCAAATTTTCCTTATTTTATTTTTGTAAAGTGTGAGGTACTGACTCTTTAAACAGTTGGCTCCTCTAATTTCTCATTTATCAGACCACAAAGAGTTCAAACTTTCAGTATGTGTGGAAACCATCTCTCAACACATACACGCACACATCATGCACTCATATACACACTCAATTTTGCCTGACACAATTACACAAATCCAGTTGGAGAGGCAGTTGGGAATTTATTTATTGAACTTTGTAGTTGAACATCCTCTCTGTGTTAGAAAGTCCAAATACCACACACTGGTAGAGGCCACGGTCAAATGCTGACAGAGTTAAGTTTTGTTGAAATAGGTGAAAAAACAAAGAACCATATGAGAATAGGTACACAGGAAACTCAAACTTCGGCATAGGGAAGAAAAGAAATACTAAAACACTCCAGATCTCTACATCAGAAGACTTGGTTTGGAGATGAATGCCTGGCAAGTCTTAGCTTCATCTCCAGGAAGAGATATAACCATATGTAGGGAAGGCCACCCAAGAGCTTGAGCCAACGGCTGCTGGGAGCCTCATCTTCAATCCTTAGAGAATACCTGATTTGCTGCTGTCCTCTACCCAAGAGCATCAGAGACAATATGAGAATATTACCAGGGGATTGGTAATCATAGCAGCAAAGGATAGGTAGCTTTATTATTGTTTTGTTAAGAATAAAAGGCACTTAAACATGCTCCTTCCCCTAAGGACACACATATGAAAACACATGTGCACACACATCTCTCTGCTGTGCTTTGGCGTGGTGATTACTCTCACCAAAAACATGCGAGGCACATAAATGGATTATTGTTTTTCTTTCTTTTTTTTAAAATTTTATTCATATGTACATACAATGTTTGGGTCATTTCTCCCCTCTTCGCCCCACACCTTCCCTTATCCCCCAACCCCCTTTCTCTCCCCCCCACTGCCTCGCTACCCGGCAGAAACTATTTTGCCCTTATCTCTAATTTTGTTGAAGAGCGAATATAAGCAATAATAGGAAGGAACAAGGGTTTTTGCTAGTTGAGATAAGGATAGCTATACAGGGAGTTGACTCACATTAATTTCCTGTACGTGTGTGTTACCTTCTAAGTTAATTCTTCTTGATCTAACCTTTTCTCTAGTTCCTGGTCCCCTTCTCCTATTGGCCTATGGGCTTTAAAGTATCTGCATTAGTTTCTCTGCATTGAGGGCAACACATGCTATCTAGTTTTTTAGGTGTTTTATCTATCCTCATACCTCCCTTGTGTGCTAAAGTTTTTATCGTGTGATCAAAGTCCAATCCCCTTGTTCTGTTTGCCCTTGATCTAATGTCTGCATATGAGGGAGAACATACGATTTTTGGTCTTTTGGGCCAGGCCAATCAGAATAATGTTCTCCAGTTCCATCCATTTACCTGAGAATGATAATATTTCATTCTTCTTCATGGCTGCATAAAATTCCATTGTGTATAAATACCACATTTTCTTAATCCATTCGTCAGTAGTGGGACATCTTGGCTGTTTCTATAATTTGGCTATTGTGAATAATGCTGCAATAAACATGGGTGTGCAGGTGCCTCTGGAGTAACCTGTGTCACAGTCTTTTGGGTATATCCCCAAGAGTGGTATTGCTGGATCATATGATAGATCAATGTTTAGCTTTTTAAGTAGCCTCCAAATTTTTTTCCAGAGTGGTTGTACTAGTTTACACTCCCAACAGCAGTGTAAGAGGGTTCCTTTTTCCCCGCATCCTTGCCAACACCTGTTGTTGGTGGTGTTGCTAATGATGGCTATTCTAACAGGAGTGAGGTGGAATCTTAGTGTGGTTTTAATTTGCATTTCCTTTATTGCTAGAGATGGTGAGCATTTTTTCATGTGTTTTTTGGCCATTTGGATTTCTTCTTTTGAGAAAGTTCTGTTTAGTTCACTTGCCCATTTCTTCATTGGTTCATTAGTTTTGGGAGAATTTAGTTTTTTAAGTTCCCTATATATTCTGTTTATCAGTCCTTTGTCTGATGTGTAGCTGGAAAATATTTTCTCCCACTCTGTGGGTGTTCTCTTCAGTTTAGAGACCATTTCTTTTGTTGAGCAGAAGCTTTTTAGTTTTATGAGGTCCCATTTATCTATGCTGTCTCTTAGTTGCTGAGCTGCTGGGGTTCCATTGAGAAAGTTCTTGCCTATACCTGTTAGTTCCAAAGTATTTCCTACTCTTTCCTGTACCAACTTTAGCATTTGGGGTCTGATATTAAGATCCTTGATCCATTTTGAGTTAATATTGGTATAGAGTGATAAACATGGATCTATTTTCAGTTTTTTGCAGAATGCTAACCAGTTTTACCAGAGGTTATTGTTGAAGAGGCTGTCTTTTCTCCATTGTATATTTTTAGCCCCTTTGTCAAAGATAAGTTGGTTATAGTTGTGTGGCTCCATATCCACGTCCTCTATTCTGTTCCACTGTCTTCATGTCTGTTTTTGTGCCAGTGCCATGCTGTTTTTAATGTTATTGCTTTGTAATATAGTTTGAAGTCGAGTATTGTGATACCTTCAGCATTGTTCTTTTGACTGAGTATTGCCTTGGCTATTTGTGGCCTATGTGTTTCCATATAAATTTAACTGTAGATTTTTCAATCTCTTTGATGAATGTCATTGGGATTTTGATGGGAATTGCATTAAACATGTAGATTACTTTTGGGAGTATAGACATTTTTACTATGTTGATTCTACCAATCCATAAGCATGGGAGCTCTCTCCACTTTCTATAGTCTTCCTCAATCTCTTTCTTCAGAAGTTTGTAGTTTTCCTTATAGAGGTCATTCACATCCTTTGTTAAGTTTACACCTAGCTGTTTGATGTTTTTTGAGGCTATTGTAAATGGAATTGTTTTCATATACTCTTTCTCAGTTTGTTCATTATTAGTGTATAGAAATGCTAATGATTTTTCTATGTTGATTTTATATCCTGCTACCTTGCTATAGCTGTTGATGGTGTCTAGGAGCTTTTGAGTAGAGTTTTTTGGGTTTTTAAGGTATAGGATCATATCGTCTGCAAATAGGGATATTTTGACAGTTTCTTTACCTATTTGTATTCTTTTTATTCCTTCTTCTTGCCTAATTGCTCTGGCTAGGAATTCCAGTACTATGTTGAATAGGAGTGGAGATAGTGGGCATCCTTGACTCATTCCTGATTTTAGAGGGAATGGTTTCAATTTTTCACCATTAAATATAATGCTGGCTGTAGGTTTGTCATATATAGCTTTTATAATGTTGAGGTACTTTCCTTCTATTCCTAGTTTTCTTAGGGCTTTTCTCAGGAAATGGTGTTGGATCTTATCAAAGGCTTTTTCTGCATCTATTGAGATGATGAAGTGATTTTTGTCTTTGCTTCTGTTAATGTGGTTTATTACGTTTATTGATTTGCATATGTTGGACCACCCCTGCATCCCTGGGGTGAAGCCTACTTGGTTGTGGTGAATGATCTTTTTGATGTGTTGTTGAATTCAGTTTGCCATTATTTTGTTGAGGATTTTTGCATCAATGTTCATTAAGGAGATTGGCCTATAATTCTCCTTTTGGAGGTGTCTTTGCCTGGTTTTGGGGTAAGTGTAATACTGGCTTCATAAAATGTGTTAGGCAGTTTTCCTTCCCTTTTTGTTTTGTGGAACAGTTTAAGGAGGGTTGGTACTAGTTATTCTTTAAATGTCTGGTAGAATTCAGCAGAGAATCCATCAAGTCCTGGACTTTTCTTTTTAGGGAGACTCTTGATTGCTGCTTTAATTTCATTTTGTGTTATAGATCTATTCAGGTGATTAATGTTCTCTTGGTTCAGTTTTGGATGATCATATGTATCTAGAAATCTGTCCTTTTCTTTAAGATAATTGAATTTATTTGAACATAGGTTATCAAAGTAGTCTGATGAATTCCTGGACATCCATGGTGTTTGTTCTTATCTCCCTTTTTGCATTCCTGATTTTACTAATTTGGGTTTTTTTCTCTCCTCGTTTTGGTCAGGTTTGCCAGGGGTCTATCAATCTTGTTTATTTTTTCAAAGAAACAACTTTTTGTTTCCTTAATTCTTTGTATAGTTTTTTGGTTTCTATTTCATTGATTTCAGCTCTTATTTTTATTATTTCTCTCCTATAAGTTTTGGGATTTGTTTGTTCTTGTTTTTCTAGGAGTCTGAGATGTATCATTAGGTCATTGATTTGAAATCTTTCAGTTTTTTTAATATATGCACTCATGGCTATCAACTTTCCTCTCATGACTGCCTTTGCTGTGTCCCATAGGTTCTGGTAGGTTGTGTTTTCATTTTCATTGACTTCCAGGAACTTTTTAATTTCCTCTTTTATTTCATCAATGACCTCTTGTTCATTAAACAATGAGTCATTCAGTTTCCAGCTGTTTACATGTTTTTTGTTTTTATTTTTGTGGTTGAGTTCTAGTTTTATTGCATTGTGATCAGATAGAATGCATGGTATAATTTCTATTTTCTTATATTTGCTGAGGCTTGATTTGCTTTGTGCCCTAGTATATGATCTATTTTGGAGATGGTTCCGTGGGCTGCTGAGAAGAATGTATATTGTGTAGAAGTTGGATGAAATGTTCTGTAGACATCAACTAGGTCCATTTGATCTATGGTATATTTTAGATCTAGGATTTCTTTATTGATTTTTGTTTGGATGACCTATCTATTGATGATAGTGGGGTGTTAAAATCTCCCACAACCACTGTTGGAGTTAATATATGCTTTTAGGTCTTTCAGGGTATGTTTGATGAAATTCGGTGCATTGACATTAGGTGCATATAGGTTGATAATTATTATTTCCTTTTGGTCTATTTCCCTTTTATTAGTATTTAATGTCCTTCTTTATCTCGTTTGATCAATGTAGGTTTGAAGTCTACTTTGTCAGAGATAAATATTGCTACTCCTACCTGTTTTCAGGGGCCATTGACTTGTAAATCTTCTTCCAGCCTTTCATCCTAAGCCTATGTTTATTTCTATCGATGTGATGGGTCTCCTGTAAGAAACAAATTGTTGAGTCTTCCTTTTTAATCCAGTTCATCAAATGGTGCCTTTTGATGGGGGAATTAAGTCCATTAATATTAAGTGTTAGTACTGATAGGTATGTGGCGATTCCTGTCATTTAGTTGTCTTAGTTTTTTAAGGTTTGATTGTGTGTACCTAAGTTGAGGTTGCTTTCTATTTTCTTGCTTTTTCTTTTCCTGTAGTTTGGTACTGCCTGCCCTTTCATTGTTATGTTGGGTTTCACTTTCTATGTGCAGAATCCCTCGAAGAATTTTTTGTAGTGGTGGCTTTGTGGTAATATATTGTTTTAGTTTCTGCTTATCATGGGAAGACTTTTATTGCTCCATCTAGTTTGAATGATAGTTTTGCCTGGTAGAGTATCCTAGGGTTGAAGCTATTTTTATTCAGTGCCTGGAAGACCTCACCCCAAGCTCTTCTTGCTTTTAATGTTTCTGTTGAGAAGTCTACTGTGATTTTGATGGGTTTACCTTTGTATGTTATTTGTTTTTTCTCTCTTACAGCCTTCAATATTCTTTCTCGAGTCTCTGCACTTGTTGTTTTAATGATAATATGCTGTGTGGCAGTTCTATTTTGGTCAGATCTGTTTGGTGTTCTGGAGGTCTCTTGCACCTGTATGGGCATAGATTTCTCAATGCCCATGATTCTCAGGTTTGGTCTTTTGATGGAGTCAGTGAGTTCTTGCGTTTTCTTTTCACAGGTCTTGAGTTGTTTAACTAATAGTTCTTCAGTTTTTCCTTTAATTACCATTTCATCTTGAAGTTCTGAGATTCTGTGTTCTGCTTGTTCTAGTCTGCTGGATTGGCCTTCCATTTTGTTTTGCATTTCTTTTTTGTTCTTTTTTCGGAGGTTTTCCATATCCTGAGTCACTTCCTCTTTAATATTGTCTATTTTCACCCTGAGTTCACTTATCTCTTTATTTATCTTGTTCTTTGTTTCACTTTGGTGTTTATGCAGTGCTTCTATAGTTTCTTTTATTTGTTCTTGTACTTTCTCAAATTCTCTATTTTTGTTGTCTTGGAATTTCTTGAGTGTCTCCTGTACATTTTGGTTGTCTGTATCCAGTATCATCTGTATAAAATTCTCATTGATTACTTGCAGGATTTCTTCTTTCAGAGTGTTCTTGTGGGATTCATTGTGTTCTTTGGCATAGTTTATCTTTGTTTCGTTGGAGTCTGGATCTGAGTAGCTGTTTTCTTCATTTCCCTCTGGTTCCTGTACTAATTTATTACTGAGGGGAGTGGTTTCCTTCTATTTTCCATCTTCCCATCATTGCCCTTGCTATTGTTACCGTTCCTGTACTGTGTGTATTTCAGTATTGTCTAGCTTGTAATAATACCAATGGTGATATCTAGAATGGAAGGGTGAGAGGGGAGGGAAAGTAAAGAAGGTAAAGAAAAAAAGGAAAAACAAACAACTAAACAAACAAACAAACAACAACAAAACCAGTGCCAAAGAAATAAACAGGGAGAGATAGTGTACTAATCAATGGTAAGCTAAACAGGCATTAGAAAGACAGAGAGAGGATTAAAAAAAAAATCCCCAAGTTCAAATGCAATAAAGTTTCAGTCTTAATAATTTTGCTGTTAGTCCCTCAGCCTCCAATCCTGGAGATGGTGTCTCAGAAGTAGTTTGGTCATTGTCTCATCAAAGGGGAAAAAAACCAAAAAACAAAACAAACAAAAAAACAAAAAACAAAAGCAAAACAAAACAAAAATCCCAAGTTCAAATGCAATGCAGTTTCAGTTAGTTTTTCAGCTTCTAGTTCTAGTTTTGTCATTGTCACATCAAAGGAAGAGAAAAAAAAAAGAGTCTGGAGACAGCATTGTTTATGTCTATCTGAGGCTGTGGCTCACCTGTGAGCTGCTGTCAGCCAGCTGTTTCTGGAGGATTTATTGACTGCAGATCTCAGGAATGAGCTTAACACTCATCTACCTCCTCAGGCTTTGTTTATTTAGAGTTCTCCTGGGTGCGACAGCCACTGTTACAAGCCTTCCCTTCTGCAAGCACACTGGGGGAGGTGGTGCTACACCCGCCTTCTCTGACTGGCTTGTTTATTTACAGATTGTGTGGGAAGTGCCCCTTCCCCACTCTCTAGTGGAACCCTCCTCATGACAGCCACTGTTACAAGCTTTCCCATTCCAAGATTGCTGGGTGGGGGCCATCACTCCTGCCTTCTCAGGCCGGCTTATTTAATTACAGTTCTGTGAGGGATTGCACCCCCCCACTCTTCAGAGCATAGGGCACCCTGCCCTCTTTGCTACATGTCTTTTTGTTGTTGTTGTTGTTTATCAGTTTGGTTTTATTTTCTTTTTTCCCTGGGTGGGGGTCAGTCTGTCCAGGGGGCTATGCTGATCTGGCCCAGGGTTGTCTGTGGGAGTACCTTGTGCTGCTTAGCTCACCTGGTGGTCTGCTTCTCTAGAGCCAGTAGGAGCTGGTGTCTGGCAGCATGGGAGCCCTCCTGGTTTCTCCATTTAACGTGGAGTGGGGACGCTGTGTGTGGGCTGGGGTTGTGGAGGAGTCGGAGTTTTGCCTCTTCTTGGTGGTTTTTCCTGCAAGGTGTATCTCCAGCATCTCTCCAAGATTTTACTTTAGGAAGCATGCTTTCTGCTTCCTCCCTCTAGTTGCCATCTTGTAATCTCCTCTTGTTTTTCTTTATTTATTTTATTAATTTATTTTTGAGACAGGGTCTCACTATTTGGTTTCAGGTTTGCCTCAAACTTCTGATCTTCTTGTGTTGGCATTACAGGTATACATCAGAACAATTGGCTGCAAATTGGATTCTTACAATATCTGGATGAAAGAAAAATTTGAAGAAAAACAGAAAATCTTTATGAAGATTTTCTTTATTTTAATGTTACCTGTCTTTCTTTTAATAATTCTCAATCACCATTGGTTAGTTCAAATATAGATGACCATTCTGTTATAAGCATTACTCCCTAAGAACCCCCCTCCTTAATATTGGGCTTGAAATTATAGTCCCATATTTATCTGCATCACTCTCATTTCTCAGTCCCAATTCAATACTCTTATATAAAAAATTCTTATTGTCACAGTATTGGGGTTCACACATTAAGAGCCCTTTTAGAGGATTTTGCTATTTTTTCTCATTGACAGATTAACTCCAATGAAGTCTGATTTTTAGCCCTAATATTTTTTTTCCTTATTGCACATGACCTATTACAGATGTTCCTTTATTTATGACAAGGTTACATCCCAATAAACACATCAGAAGTTGAGACTATTATAACCTGAAAATCCATTTAGAATACCTAAACTGAACTTCATAGTTTAGTCTCTCTTAAACATGTTCAGAAAACTTTCATTAGCCTACTGTTGGGAAAAATCACTTAACACAAATCCTATTTTACAACAAAGTGTTGAATATTTCATGCAATTTATTGAATACTATTCTGACAGTGAAAGCAGAATGACTGTGTAGATATACTTCTGAACCATTGTAAAGTGGGGGGGAGGTGGCACAAACAATGTATACACATGTTAAGTAAATATCAAAATGATAAAATAAAAGGTGAAAAAATAAAAAAAGTTGAAACATTATTAAGCCAAACCAGCATAAGCTGGAGACCATCTGACTTGTTTTTCTTTGGAAATCCAAATATATAAGAAAATATGAGTCAAGCTCCTAGATGAGTGTTTCCATCTCATCAGAATCTAAGAGCAAAAGCTCAACTATTTTTAAAAAAATTATGTGCATATAGTAGTTGTACAGAGGGATACATTGTGACATTTACATATGTGCTTACACATATCTCAATTAGATTCACCCCTCCATTGCCTCACTCATCCATCCTCTCCCCATTCTTAGAACCATTTCAACAAGACTCATTGATCTATTTTCTTTTTTTCTTCGTTTTTTTATTATTCATATGTGCATACAATGCATGGGTCATTTCTCTCCCCTGCCCCCACCCCCTACTTACCACCCACTCCACCCCCTCCTTCTCCCTCCCACCCCCTTGCTTCCCAGCAGAAACTATTTTGCCCTTATCACTAATTTTGTTGAAGAGAGAGCATAAGCAATAATAGGAAGGAACAAGGGTTTTTGCTAGTTAAGATAAGGTTAACTATACAGGGAGTTGATGCACATTAATTTCCTGTGTGTGTGTGTGTTCCTTTCTAGGTTAATTCTTTTTGATCTAACCTTTTCTTTAGTTCCTGGTCACCTTCTCCTATTGGCCTCAGTTGCTTTTTAAGGTATCTGCTTTAGTTTCTCTGCATTGAGGGCAACAAATGCTAGATAATTTTTTAGGTGTCTTACCTATCCTCATCCTTCCCTTCTATGCTCTCGCTTTTATCATGTGATCAAAGTCCAATCCCCTTGTTGTGTTTGCCCTTGATATAATGTTTGCATATGAGGGAGAACATATGAGTTTTGGTCTTTTGGGCCAGGCTAACCTCACTCAGAATGATGTTCTCCAATTCCATCCATTTACCAGCAAATGATAATATTTATTCTTCTTCAGGGCTGCATAAAATTCCATTGTGTATAGATACCACATTTTCTTGATCCATTCGTCAGTGGTGGGGAATCTTGGCTGTTTCCATAACTTGGCTATTGTGAATAGTGCTGCAATAAACATGGGTGTGCAGGTGCCTCTGGAGTAACCTGTGTCACAGTCTTTTGGGTATATCCCTAAGAGTGGTATTGCTGGATCATATGGTAGATCAATGTTTAGCTTTTTAAGTAGCCTCCAAAATTTTTTCCAGAGTGGTTGTACTAGTTTACATTCCCATCAACAGTGTAAGAGGTTTCCTTTTTCCCCCCATCCTCAACAACACCTGTTGTTGGTGGTGTTGCTAATGATGGCTATTCTAACAGGGGTGAGGTGGAATCTTAGTGTGGTTTTAATTTGCATTTCCTTTATTGCTAGAGATGGTGAGCATTTTTTCATGTGTTTTTTGGCCATTTGAATTTCTTCTTTTGAGAAAGTTCTGTTTAGTTCACTTGCCCATTTCTTCATTGGTTCATTAGTTTTGGGAGAATTTAGTTTTTTAAGTTCCCTATATATTCTGGTTATCAGTCCTTTGTCTGATGTGTAGCTGGCAAATATTTTCTCCCACTCTGTGGGTGTTCTCTTCAGTTTAGAGACCATTTCTTTTGATGAACAGAAGCTTTTTAGTTTTATGAAGTCCCATTTACCTATGCTATCTCTTAGTTGCTGTGCTGCTGGGATTCCATTGAGAAAGTTCTTACCTATACCTACTAACTCCAGAGTATTTCCTACTCTTTCCTGTATCAACTTTAGAGTTTGTGGTCTGATATTAAGATCCTTGATCCATTTTGAGTTAATCTTGGTATAGGGTGATATACATGGATCTAGTTTCAGTTTTTTGCAGACTGCTAACCAGTTTTCCCAGCAGTTTTTGTTGAAGAGGCTGCTTTTTCTCCATCATATATTTTTACTGCCTTTGTCAAAGACAAGGTGGTTATAGTTGTGTGGCTTCATATCTGGATCCTCTATTCTGTTCCACTTGTCTTCATGTCTGTTTTTGTGCCAGTACCATGCTGTTTTTATTGTTATTGCTTTGTAATATAGTTTGAAGTCAGGTATCGTTATACCTCCAGGATTGTTCTTTTGACTGAGTATTGCCTTGGCTATTTGTGGCCTATGTGTTTCCATATAAATGTAATCGTAGGTTTTTCAATCTCTTTAATGAATGTCATTGGAATTTTGATGGGAATTCCATTAAACGTGTAGATTACTTTTGGGAGTATAGACATTTTTACTATGTTGATTCTACCAATCCATGAACATGGGAGCTCTCTCCACTTTCTATAGTCTTCCTCAATCTCTTTCTTCAGAAGTTTATAGTTTTCCTTGTAGAGGTCGTTCACCTCTTTTGTTAGGTTTACACCTAGGTATTTGATTTTTTTTTGAGGCTATTGTAAATGGAATTGTTTTCATATATTCTTTTTCAATTTGTTCATTAGCAGTATATAGAAATGCTAATGAATTTTCTATGTTGATTTTATATCCTGCTACCTTGCTGTAGCTATTGATGGTGTCTAGGAGCTTTTCAGTAGAGTTTTTTGGGTCTTTAAGGTATAGGATCATGTCATCTGCAAATAGGGATATTTTGACAGTTTCTTTACCTATTTGTATTTTTTTATTCCTTCTTCTTGCCTAATTGCTCTGGCTAAGAATTCCAGTACTATGTTGAATAGGAATAGAGATATTGGGCATCCTTGACTCATTTCCTGATTTTAGAGGGAATGGTTTCAGTTTTTCTCCATTAAGTATAATGCTGGCTGTAGGTTTGTCATATATAGCTTTTATAATGTTGAGGTACTTTCCTTCTATTCTAGTTTTCTTAGGGCTTTTCTCATGAAATGGTGTTGGATCTTATCAAAGGCTTTTTCTGCATCTATTGAGATGATCAAGTGGTTTTTGTCTTTGCTTCTGTTAATGTGGTTTATTACATTTATGGATTTTCATATGTTGAATCACCCCTGCATTCCTGGGATGAAGCCTACTTGGTCATGGTGAATGATCTTTTTGATGTGTTGTTGAATTTGGTTTGCCATTATTTTGTTGAGGATTTTTGCATCAATGTTCATTAAGGAGATTGACCTATAGTTCTCCTTTTTGGAGGTGTCTTTGCCTGGTTTTGGGATAAGTGTAATACTGGCTTCATAAAATGTGTTAGGCAGTTTTCCTTCCCTTTCTATTTCGTGGAACAGTTTAAGGAGGGTTGGCATCAGTTCTTCTTTAAAGGTCTGATAGAATTCAGCAGAGAATCTCTCAGGTTCTGGACTTTTCTTTTTAGGGAGACTCTTGATTGCTGTTTCAATTTCATTTGTGTTATAAATCTATTCAGGTGATTAATGTCCTCCTGGTTCAGTTTTGGATGATGATATGTATCTAAAAATCTGTCCATTTCTTTAAGATTTTCACATTTATTTGAATTTAGGTTCTTGAAGTAGTCTCTGATGATTTCCTGGACTTCCATGGTGTTTGTTGTTATCTCCCCTTTTGCATTCCTGATTCTCCTAATTTGAGTTTTTTCTCTCCTTATTGTAGTCAGGTTTGCCAGGGGTCTGTCAATCTTGTTTATTTTTTCAAAGAACCAACTTTTTGTTTCATTAATTCTTTGTATAGTTTTTTTGGTTTCTATTTCGTTGATTTCAGCTCTTATTTTTATTATTTCTCTCCTTCTATTTGTTTTGGGATTTGCTTGTTCTTGTTTTTCTAGGAGTTTGAGATGTATCATTAGGTCATTGATTTGGGATCTTTCAGTCTTTTTAGCATATGCACTCATGGCTATCAACTTTCCTCTCATGACTGCCTTTGCTGTGTCCCATAGGTTCCAGTAGGTTGCGTTTTCATTTTCATTGACTTTCAGGAACTTTTAAATTTCCTCTTTTATTTCATCAATGACCCATTGTTCATTATGTAATGAGTTATTCAGTTTCCAGCTGTTTGCATGTTTTTTGTCTTTACTTTTGTGGTTGAGTTCTAGTTTTATTGCATTGTGATCAGATAGTATGCATGGCATAATTTCTATTTTCTTATATTTGCTGAGGCTTGCTTTGTGCCCTAGGATATGATTTATTTTGGAGAAGGTTCCATGAGCTGCTGAGAAGAATGTATATTGTGTAGAAGTTGGATGAAATGTTCAGTAGACATCTAGTAGGTCCATTTGATCTACTGTATATTTTAGATCTTGTATTTCTTTTTTGATTTTTTGTTTTGATGACCTATCTATTGATGATAATGGGGTGTTAAAATCTCCCACAACCACTGTGTTGAAGTTAATATATGCTTTTAGGTCTTTCAGGATATGTTTCATGAAATTGGGTGCTTTGACATTGGGTGCATATAGGTTGATAAGTATTATTTCCTTTTGGTCTAGTTCCCCTTTTATTAGTATGGAATGTCCTTTTTTATTTCATTTGATCAATGTAGGTTTGAAGTCTACTTTTTCAGAGATAAGTATTGGTAATCCTGCCTGTTTTCGGGGGTCATTGCCTTGGTAAATCTTCTTCCAGCCTTTCATTCTGAGCCTATGTTTATTTCTGTTGGTGAGATGGGTCTCTTGTAAGCAACAAATTGTTGGATCTTCCTTTTTAATCCATTTCGTCAAACAGTGCCTTTTGATGGTTGAATTAAGTCCATTAACATTAAGTGTTAGTACTGATAGGTACGTGGTGATTCCTGTCATTTAGTTGTCTTAGGTGTTTGAAGGTTTGATTGTGTGTACCTAAGTTGAGGTTACTCTCTACTTTCTTCCTTTTTCTTTCCCTGTAGTTTGGTGCTGCCTGTCCTTTCATTGTTATGTTGGGTTTCACTTTCTGTGTGCAGAATCCCTTGAAGAATCTTTTGTAGTAGTGGCTTTGTGGTCACATATTGTTTTAGTTACTGCTTATCATGGAAGACTTTTATTGCTCCATCTAGTTTGAATGATAGTTTTGCCTGGTAGAGTATCCTAGGGTTGTAGTTATTTTCATTCAGTGCCCAGAAGTTCTCACCCCATGCTGATTTTGCTTTTAATGTTTCTGTTGAGAAGTCTGCTGTGATTTTGATGGGTTTACCTTTGTATGTTATTTGTTTTTTCTCTGTTACAGCCTTCAATATTCTTTCCCTATTTTCTGAACTTGTTGTTTTAATGATGGTATGTCGTGGGGTAGTTCTATTTTGATCTGGTCTGTTTGGTGTTCTGGAGGCCTCTTTCAACTGTATAGGAATATCTTTCTCTAGATTTGGGAAATTTTCTGTAATCATTTTGTTGAATATATTATGCATTCCATTTGCTTGCACCTCTTCCCCTTCTTTGATTCCTATGATTCTCAAGTTTGGTCTTTTGATGGAGTTGGTGAGTTCTTGCATTTTCTTTTCACAGGTCTTGAGTTGTTTAATTAATAGTTCTTTGGTTTTTCCTTTAATTATTAGTTCATCTTTGAGTTCTGAGATTCTGTCTTCTGTTTGTTCTATTCTGCTGGATTGGCCTTCCATTTTGTTTTGCAATTCTGTTTTGTTCTAATTTCTGAGGTTTTCCATATCCTGGGTTGTTTCCTCTTTAATGTTGTCTATTTTTGTCCTGAGTTCATTTATCTCCTTATTAATCATGTTCTCTGTTTCACTTTGGTGCTTATACAGTCCTTCTATGGTTTCCTTTATTCCTTCTTTTGCTTTTTCAATTCTCTATTTTTTTGTCTTGGAATTTCTTGAATGTCTCCTGTACATTTTGGTTGACCCTATCCAGTATAATCTCTATAAAATTCTCATTGAGTACCTGTAGTATTTCTTCTCTTAGATTATTCTTGTGGGCTTCATTGGGTTCTTTGGCATAGTTTATCTTCATTTTGTTGGAGTCTGGATCTGAGTATTGGTTTTCTTCATTTCCTGTGGTTCCTGTACTAATGTTTTGCTGTGGGGAAACTGGTTTCCCTGTTTTTTCTGTCTTCCCATCATTGCCCTTGGTGTTGTTATTGTCTCTGTACTGTGTGCAATTAAGTTTTTTCTTTCTTGTAATAATAGCACCAGTGATATTTAGAATGGAAGGATGAGAGGGGATGGAAAGCAAAAAAGTTAAAGGAAAAGGGAAAAACAAATAAACAAGTAGAAAAAAAAAACAAAAGAAAGAAACAAAAAGTTTTTCTAAGATATAAACAGGGAGAGACAGTGTACTAATCAACCCTAAGCTAAAAAGGCATTAGAGAGACAGAGAGAGGAATGAAAATAAAAAATTAAAAGAATAAAGATAAGAATAAAAATAAAAAATAAGTAAATGAAAGAAAAAGAAATTTATAAAAAGTATATAAAATAAAAATAAAAAAATCTCCAAGTTCAAATGCAATGAAGTTTCAGTCTTAATAATTTTGGTGTTCTTCCCTCAGCCTCCAATCCTGGAGATGGTGCCTCAGATGTTGTTCTGTAGTTGTCTCATCAAAGGGGAAAAATAAAATAGAACAAAACCGCACAAAACAAAACAAACAAACAAACAAAAAACCCACAAAGTGTCCCAAGTTCAAATGCAATACCATTTCAGTAAGTTTTTCAGCATGCAGGTGTAGTTCGGTTGTTTTCTCATCAAAGGTAGGGAGAGAGAAAAAAGAGTCTAGAGACAGTTCTGTGAATGGCTATCTGTGGCACTGGCTTGCCTGCCTGCTGCTGTCAGCCTGCTGTTGCTGGAGGTTTTATTTGTGCAGATCTCAAGGGTGAGCTTAGCACTCACCTGGCCCTGGCCCCTCAGGGTTTGTTTACTCAGAGTTCTCCTGTGCGCAAGCTGCTGCTACAAGCTTTCCCCTTTCCAAGCACACTGGGGGAGGTGACACTGCACTTGCTTTCTCAGGCCTGCATGTTTATTTACAGTTCACGTGGGAAGTGGGTCTTCCCCCGTCTCCTGTGGAGTTTTCCTCCCACCACTGCTTTTACAAGCTTTCCCTCTCCTGATTGCTGGATGTGTGCTGCTGCTCTTGCCAGCCAACATGTTTGTTTAAGCTCATGTGGTAAGTGGGTCTTCCCCCCTCTCCTGTGGAGTTTTCCTCCTTCTGCCACTCTCACAAGCTTTCCCACTCCTGGTTGCTGGGCATGCGCCCCCGCTCCCACCCTCTCCAGCCAGGCTTGGCTTGTTTATTTACAGTTCTGTAAGGGATTCCCCTCCACCCCTCTTTGGCACTCAGGGCGCCCCACCCTCTTTGCTACGTGTCTTTATTGTTCTTATTGCTTATTACTCAGTTTCTCTTTTTTCCCTGGCTGGGGGTTGTCTGTCCTGGGGGCTATGCTGATCTGGCCCAGGGTTGTCTGTGGGAGTACCGTGTAGGACTTAGCTCACCTTGTGGTCCGTGTCTTCCCAAGCTGTCTGGGTGCAGGCATCTGGCAGCAGCCCGGGGGCCCTCCTGGTTTCTCCGTTCAATGTGAAGCGGAGATGCTCTGCACAAGCTGGAGGTGTGGAGGGGTCAAAGTTTTGCCTCTTCTCGGTGGCCTTGCCTACAAGGTGTGTCTCCAGTGTCCCTCCAAGATTTCACATTAGGAGGCACGCTTTCTTCTTCCTCCTTCTAGCCGCCATCTTGGAATCCCCAATCTATTTTCTTAATAAGGTTTTATTCTGATCACAGGTCTACAGCATATAGGGAAAAACTGAGGAGGTCTGGGGAGTGGAAAGTTGGACCAAGGGTGTAGATTCACCATACACTAGAATGTTGGAGAGCTTGGCTCTGAAACTCTGACCTTGCAAGGCCCCTTCACTTGCAAAAAACCCAGGATAGAGTTTCACCAAGGTCTTTCCTAAGCCTCTATTTCCCCCACCTGTGTCTGGGTTTGGGAACTGGAATGTACACTGAACTTGTATTTTGTTAGAATTCTGCAGAGTAAAAATTCTCAAACTTTTTTCTAATCCAAATGAATGGTCAGCCTAGTGGACATACTTACCCACTGAGATTGCTGAAATTTTAAAATTTCTACCCCCAAAATTCTTCTGGTATGTTTCCCTGTTAACTTGGACAAGATGGGCCAGGCAGGTGCCACTAATCAAATCTGGACCAAACAGAATCATTCCTCCCCCAAAATGGCAATTGGAGTAGAAAGAATGACCAGTGATTCCCAACTCCAGTTAAATAGTGAAATCTCCATGAGCTTTCACTTCAGAGATTTGACTTCAGTTTGTGTGGTATGGATTTTTTCTTCCTTTTTGTCAGTGGAGCAAGGATACAGCAGGTAGATTTAAACATAAGAATGGAGGAAAAAGAGAAAGGAAATGCCTTTCCTTTTAGGGGCGGCAGTACTGGAGTTTTCACTCAGGGCCCCACACTAGCTAGGCAGTGCTCTCCTGTTTGAACCATGCCTCCAGTTCTTTTCTCCTCTGGTTATTTTTGACATAGGTTCTCACTTCTTGACCTTCTGTCCGGAACTGTGATCCTCCTATTTTATGTTCTTCACCATACCTGGGATGACAGATATGCACCACCATGCTCAGCTTTTTCTGTAAAGATAAAACCTCATAAAGATTTTTGTCTAGCCTGACCTGGAACTGTGATCCTCCAGATCTTAGCCTCACAAGTAGATAGGGCTGCAGGCATGAGCCACCACACCTGGCTCCTTTCTTAATGTTTAATATGGACCAAGTTCTATGATCTGTGTTTTATACACTATAGTTCATTCAGTGTTCATAGAAGATGGGAACAGGTGAGGAAATTGCTTCTTGGGTGACTAAGTTACCTTTCTAAAGCCATACAGCAATACATGGCCCTTGGTCTGATTTCAGAGCCCCGTCTGCTCTTCTGATCATCTATTCCTGCTTTGCAGAGAGAAAGAGGAGCTGTGGGAATAGGCAGACAGAAATCTGTGCACTGGGGCCAGGTGACCAGCCTCTCAAACACATCCTGTGTGCTCTTACCATCCCCTCCTCCTCACCCAGGACCTCAAGCTACAGAGCTTTCAGACAAGTGTGGATTCCAGTGGTAAAAATCACCCAATGGTGTTTGGTTTAGATGGAGCTTAAGATGACATTTCCTAATAGGGCTCAGACCTGCTGTAAATTAGAGACGCATGAGCTGGCCAGGACACCAGCTGGCTATTTTATCTATTCCATTTTAGCTAAGAAAGCATAGGACTAGTAAAAAAGGAAAAATAAATATAATAAAATGCTTGGCAAGCATCCACTGCTACCTGAACATGAGTTATGACAAAGAGACAGGGAATGGGTGTTCCCATAGAAGGTCCCAAGAATTAGAAAATACCTGTCAAAAAACAAGCATGTAAGTGGACATTCTAGAACATTCTCCCTTACTTGCAGGAAGAGTGGGGATGTGGAACTGTCCAGTGGAGTCAGCCAGAGAGCAGGTCATTTCTGAGTTTGGTAAGGATGATTCACTCTTAGGCAGTGGGGAATGATGACTTGAAATATCCATTTTCTGTCTCCATTTCTCCCTTCCTTTCCTCCTCACCTTCTTTCCATCTCTCCTCCATGTATTATCTTATTTAATTAAATCACAAATTTCTAAACTATATTCTATGGAAAACCATTTTTTTAGCATGAACTACATTTAACCAGCAGTTTAGAGCTCAAAAATGTAATGCTGATTGAAAATGGAAAATTGAAAAATGATGTGAACAGCAGAATTTCATTTATGCAACAAATAGTACAAAAGAAAGAGCTCATGAATATTGGTCATATTAACTTTCACAATCCAAGTGCAGGTGCCATGAATGTATTTTCTTTGCTGAAATGCACAGAAATGACAATTTTCTGTATTGGCATTATATTTCAATGAAATTAAATTATAATGAATAAAATGCCAAATAATTCGATATAACAGTTATGGGCACACATAGTAGTTAAAAACATAAGATCCTGAGTATATTGAGGTCCACAGAGGTAAAGCAATTCTAGCTGAAGTCTGCATGCTTAGGAAATTGTAAAGGTGTGATGCCAAACACCAAAGACAAATCTCTTTCTGCAATACTATGGTGCTTCTATAAAGTCACTATCTTGGACCAAGCCAAGGAGCAGTGAATATCTGCGACACAACTGACCTAACAACCTATGTTATCTCTGTCCAGACTAACTTCTACAAAACAAAATTGAGGTGTTGCTATTCATAAATAGTCCTATTTACATCAACAATATAAATAGTTCATCATCGTTTCTCCATGCACTATGCAATGTCATTGTGCACATCTAGTAAGCTAACCCAGAGGGAAATGTGTTGAGAACTGAGAACAACTGTAGATCTACAAGACACAAATACCTGATTTCTGGCTCAACCCGCCATCTGATTTTATTTCCTGATACTCATACCTTCACTAGCAGAGAATATTCTGTGGTCTCCCCCTGTTTTTACCCTGTGGGGCTAATCAATTCTTAACTAACTTTTAAACTGTTTTTGGACTTAATCAGAGCACCGCTAGGAGTGAGGTTAAGGAAGGAGACTTGAGAAAATCATTTCCTTTTATACAGATACAGATGTTTAGACACAAAAGATTTGAGCTTCAAACCAGAGAGCACTCAACAAGGGCAGAGATCTGGAACCACAAGACACCCAGTAATTTCTGTCCAGATCCTTCCTTCTTGCACCATGTACGTGCAAATTTGCCTCAACATTCTGCATCCATATGCTGCTTCAGTTTTTAGGGATTGTCTTACGGTATCTATTTCCTGTGGCAAAGGAAAATTTATTACATATCCATATTATCAAAAAATATAATCTTTATACAATGCTATTATTAGCCCAGAGTTCATTTTCAAATGTCATCACTTACCCAAGCAATGTGCCTTCTAGCAAATTCTCCAGTCCAGTATCCAATCACACTTGGCTTCAATTGACGTGTCTCTTCAGATTTCTTAATTTTGGTACAGCACCTCAGCCTTTCCTCAAGTTTCTTGACCTTGGTGTTTTTAAATCATGGAGGCCAGTTATTTTGTAGAATATCACTCAATTCGGATTTCTCTAATGTTTTTCATTTCTGGAGGGGAAATCACAGAAATTGTGCTGCGTCTTTCTTGGTGCATCTTGCTAGGACATACATGATGCCTGTTTGTCCCAATTTTGATGGAGTTAAATTTGAGGTCAGTTAATTGACTTTTGATTCATGTTGAATGAAAGATCTTATGAAGAAACCACATTTGGAAGATTGATTCTGTATTATCCAAGAGCTAATTTTACTTTAAGTTTTAGGAATAATGCTGGATGATGGCTCTTTGCCTCTTCTATGTACTCATCAAAGATTTACCTGCAACTAAGGAAGGAAAGTAAAATTAACAGCAAATCAAGTGAACTTGGTATATTTTACCAAATTCAATATTCTCTAATAAAGGATAGTGTGTGAAGGCCATGGATAAAATGGTTTTATTTTTAAGTTAAAAAGTAAGCAGTAGATGTGTATATTCTATGAGGATCTTACCTTACTCAAGCTAGAATAAAGCATTAAGGGAAATTTACAAAAGTTTTTTACTTTCTTTAGTAAACGGCAATGTACAGAATGACCATTAGGTGGCGACCTGGTTCTAGTAAGTTCTAATAAGTTTTGTATTAAATAATAACTTTTTATTAGGATATATTCATTATACAGAGGGATTCATGACAGTTCTGATTCAACTTATATTGTACATTATTTACACGTCTCTCCCCCTTAACCCCCTCAACACCCCACTTAAAGCAATTGCAAAAGGTTTCTTAGTTCTGTTTCATATAGGTATATGAAGTCCATCTGCCATATACCCTAATCTCCTTCCTTCACCCTCCCTCTTCCTACTACTACCCTACACACATACACTGTACATATTTTACAGTTCTGATTTTCATTATTACTTAAGTTGATGTTCAAAGGGGTGTCTCAATGTATGCCCACTGTGGGTGTACTTTACTTTGGTCCTTTCAACCCCTTCCATTACTCTCCTTTACCCCTTTATCTCCCCCCACCATTTTCAACAGCTTTCAATACACATCTGTATATCCTCTACCTTCATATATTGTTATGTGACATTACTGATGCTCTATCATTTTCTTTTCCCTTCCCTCTTTCCCCAAGTTCCATAGAGTAGTTCCACTGTTTACAAACATGTTCTTTTTTTTTTCTGTTCTTACACTGATTTCTTTTTTTTTTCATTTTTCTTTTATTATTCATATGTGCATACAAGGCTTGGTTCATTTCTGCCCCCTGCCCCCACCCCCTCCTTACCACCCACTCCGCCCCCTCCCTCTCCCCCCCCAATACCCAGCAGAAACTATTTTGCCCTTATTTCTAATTTTGTTGTAGAGAGAGTATAAGCAATAATAGGAAGGAACAAGGGTTTTTGCTGGTTGAGATAAGGATAGCTATACAGGGCATTGACTCACATTGATTTCCTGCGCGTGGGTGTTACCTTCTAGGTTAATTCTTTTTGATCTAACCTTTTCTCTAGTACCTGTTCCCCTTTTCCTATTGGCCTCAGTTGCTTTAAGGTATCTGCTTTAGTTTCTCTGCGTGAAGGGCAACAAATGCTAGCTAGTTTTTTAGGTGTCTTACCTATCCTCACCCCTCCCTTGTGTGCTCTCACTTTTATCATGTGCTCATAGTCCAATCCCCTTGTTGTGTTTGCCCTTGATCTAATGTCCACATATGAGGGAGAACATACGATTTTTGGTCTTTTGGGCCAGGCTAACCTCACTCAGAATGATGTTCTCCATTTCCATCCATTTACCAGCGAATGATAACATTTCGTTCTTCTTCATGACTGCATAAAATTCCATTGTGTATAGATACCACATTTTCTTAATCCATTCGTCAGTGCTGGGGCATCTTGGCAGTTTCCATAACTTAGCTATTGTGAATAGTTCTGCAATAAACATGGATGTGCAGGTGCCTCTGGAGTAACAGTCTTTTGGGTATATCCCCAAGAGTGGTATTGCTGGATCAAATGGTAGATCGATGTCCAGCTTTTTAAGTAGCCTCCAAATTTTTTTCCAGAGTGGTTGTACTAGTCTACATTCCCACCAACAGTGTAAGAGGGTTCCTTTTTCCCCGCATCCTCGCCAACACCTGTTGTTGGTGGTGTTGCTGATGATGGCTATTCTAACAGGGGTGAAGTGGAATCTTAGCGTGGTTTTAATTTGCATTTCCTTTATTGCTAGAGATGGTGAGCATTTCTTCATGTGTTTTCTGGCCATTTGAATTTCTTCTTTTGAGAAAGTTCTGTTTAGTTCACTAGCCCATTTCTTTATTGGTTCATTAGTTTTGGGAGAATTTAGTTTTTTAAGTTCCCTGTATATTCTGGTTATCAGTCCTTTGTCTGATGTATAGTTGGCAAATATTTTCTCCCACTCTGTGGGTGTCCTCTTCAGTTTAGAGACCATTTTTTTTTTCATTTTTCTTTTATTATTCATATGTGCATACAAGGCTTGGTTTATTTCTCCCCCCTGCCCCCACCCCCTCCCTTACCACCCACTCCACCCCCTCCAGCTCCCCCCCTCAATACCCAGCAGAAACTATTTTGCCCTTATCTCTAATTTTGTTGTAGAGAGAGTATAAGCAATAATAGGAAGGAACAAGGGGTTTTGCTGGTTGAGATAAGGATAGCTATACAGGGCATTGACTCACATTGATTTCCTGTGCGTGGGTGTTACCTTCTAGGTTAATTCTTTTTAATCTAACCTTTTCTCTAGTTCTTGGTCCCCTTTTCCTATTGGCCTCAGTTGCTTTAAGGTATCTGCTTTAGTTTCTCTGCATTAAGGGCAACAAATGCTAGCTAGTTTTTTAGGTGTCTTACCTATCCTCACCCCTCCCTTGTGTGCTCTCGCTTTTATCATGTGCTCATAGTCCAATCCCCTTGTTGTGTTTGCCCTTGATCTAATGTCCACATATGAGGGAGAACATACGATTTTTGGTCTTTTGAGCCAGGCTAACCTCACTCAGAATGATGTTCTCCAATTCCATCCATTTACCAGCGAATGATAACATTTCGTTCTTCTTCATGGCTGCATAAAATTCCATTGTGTATAGATACCACATTTTCTTAATCCATTCGTCAGTGCTGGGGCATCTTGGCTGTTTCCATAACTTGGCTATTGTGAATAGTGCCGCAATAAACATGGATGTGCAGGTGCCTCTGGAGTAACAGTCTTTTGGGTATATCCCCAAGAGTGGTATTGCTGGATCAAATGGTAGATCGATGTCCAGCTTTTTAAGTAGCCTCCAAATTTTTTTCCAGAGTGGTTGTACTAGTCTACATTCCCACCAACAGTGTAAGAGGGTTCCTTTTTCCCCGCATCCTCGCCAACACCTGTTGTTGGTGGTGTTGCTGATGATGGCTATTCTAACAGGGGTGAGGTGGAATCTTAGTGTGGTTTTAATTTGCATTTCCTTTATTGCTAGAGATGGTGAGCATTTTTTCATGTGTTTTCTGGCCATTTGAATTTCTTCTTTTGAGAAAGTTCTGTTTAGTTCACATGCCCATTTCTTTATTGGTTCATTAGTTTTGGGAGAATTTAGTTTTTTAAGTTCCCTGTATATTCTGGTTATCAGTCCTTTGTCTGATGTATAATTGGCAAATATTTTCTCCCACTCTGTGGGTGTTCTCTTCAGTTTAGAGACCATTTCTTTTGATGAACAGAAGCTTTTTAGTTTTATGAGGTCCCATTTATCTATGCTATCTCTTAGTTGCTGTGCTGCTGGGGTTTCATTGAGAAAGTTCTTACCTATACCTACTAACTCCAGAGTATTTCCTACTCTTTCTTGTATCAACTTAAGAGTTTGGGGTCTGATATTAAGATCCTTGATCCATTTTGAGTTAATCTTGGTATAGGGTGATATACATGGATCTAGTTTCAGTTTTTTGCAGACTGCTAACCAGTTTTCCCAGCAGTTTTTGTTGAAGAGGCTGCTATTTCTCCATCGTATATTTTTAGCTCCTTTGTCAAAGATAAGTTGCTTATAGTTGTGTGGCTTCATATCTGGATCCTCTATTCTGTTCCACTGGTCTTCATGTCTGTTTTTGTGCCAGTACCATGCTGTTTTTATTATTATTGCTTTGTAATATAGTTTGAAGTCAGGTATTGTGATACCTCCTGCATTGTTCTTTTGACTGAGTATTGCCTTGGCTATTCGTGGCCTCTTGTGTTTCCATATAAATTTAACAGTAGATTTTTCAATCTTTTTGATGAATGTCATTGGAATTTTGATGGGAATTGCATTAAACATGTAGATTGCTTTTGGGAATATAGACATTTTTACTATGTTGATTCTACCAATCCATGAGCATGGGAGATCTCTCCACTTTCTATAGTCTTCCTCAATCTCTTTCTTCAGAAGTTTATAGTTTTCCTTGTAGAGGTCTTTCACATCTTTTGTTAGGTTTACACCTAGGTATTTGATTTTTTTTGAGGCTATTGTAAATGGAATTGTTTTCATACATTCTTTTTCCGTTTGCTCATTGTTAGTGTATAGAAATGCTAATGATTTTTCTATGTTGATTTTATATCCTGCTACCTTGCTATAGCTATTGATGATGTCTAGAAGCTTCTGAGTAGAGTTTTTTGGGTCTTTAAGGTATAGGATCATGTCATCTGCAAATAGGGATATTTTGACAGTTTCTTTACCTATTTGTATTCCTTTTATTCCTTCTTCTTGCCTAATTGCTCTGGCTAGGAATTCCAGTACTAGGTTTAATAGGAGTGGAGATAGTGGGCATCCTTGTCTGGTTCCTGATTTTAGAGGGAATGGTTTTAATTTTTCTCCGTTAAGTATAATGCTGGCTGTAGGTTTGTCATATATAGCTTTTATAATGTTGAGGAACTTTCCTTCTATTCCTAGTTTTCTTAGAGCTTTTATCATGAAATGATGTTGGATCTTATCAAAGGCTTTTTCTGCATCTATTGAGATGATCAAGTGGTTTTTGTCTTTGCTTCTGTTAATGTGGTTTATTACGTTTATTGATTTTCGTATGTTGAACCACCCCTGCATCCCTGGGATGAAGCCTACCTGGTCGTGGTGAATAATCTTTTTGATGTGTTGCTGAATTCGATTTGCCATTATTTTGTTGAGGATTTTTGCATCAATGTTCATTAAGGAGATTGGCCTATAGTTCTCCTTTTTGGAGGTGTCTTTGCCTGGTTTTGGGATAAGTGTAATAGTGGCTTCATAAAATGTGTTTGGCAGTTTTCCTTCCCTTTCTATTTCATGGAACAGTTTAAGGAGGGTTGGTATCAGTTCTTCTTTAAAGGTCTGATAGAATTCAGCAGAGAATCCATCAGGTCCTGGACTTTTCCTTTTGGGGAGACTCTTGATTGCTGCTTCAATTTCATTTTGTGTTATAGGTCTCTTCAGGTGATTAATTTTTTCTTGGTTCAGTTTTCGATGATCATATGTATCTAGAAATCTGTCCATTTCTTTAAGATTTTCAAATTTATTTGAATATAGGTTCTCAAAGTAGTCTCTGATGGTTTCCTGGACTTCCATGGTGTTTGTTGTTATCTCCCCTTTTGCATTCCTGATTCTACTAATTTGGGTTTTTTCTCTCTAGAGACCATTTTTTTTGATGAACAGAAGCTTTTTAGTTTTATGAGGTCCCATTTATCTATGCTATCTCTTAGTTGCTGTGCTGCTGGGGTTTTGTTGAGAAAGTTCTTACCTATACCTACTAACTCCAGAGTATTTCCTACTCTTTCTTGTATCAACTTAAGAGTTTGTGGTCTGATATTTAGATCCTTGATCCATTTTGAGTTAATCTTGGTATAGGGTGATATACATGGATCTAGTTTCAGTTTTTTGCAGACTGCTAACCAGTTTTCCCAGCAGTTTTTGTTGAAGAGGCTGCTATTTCTCCATCGTATATTTTTAGCTCCTTTGTCAAAGGTAAGTTGCTTATAGTTGTGTGGCTTCATATCTGGATCCTCTATTCTGTTCCACTGGTCTTCATGTCTGTTTTTGTGCCAGTACCATGCTGTTTTTATTGTTATTGCTTTGTAATATAGTTTGAAGTCAGGTATTGTGATACCTCCTGCATTGTTCTTTTGACTGAGTATTGCCTTGGCTATTCGTGGCCTCTTGTGTTCCCATATAAATTTCACAGTAGATTTTTCAATCTCATTAATGAATGTCATTGGAATTTTGATGGGAATTGCATTAAACATGTACATTACTTTAGGGAGTATCGACATTTTTACTATGTTGATTCTACCAATCCATGAGCATGGGAGATCTCTCCACTTTCTATAGTCTTCCTCAATCTCTTTCTTCAGAAGTTTATAGTTTTCCTTGTAGAGGTCTTTCACATCTTTTGTTAGGTTTACACCTAAATATTTGATTTTTTTTGAGGCTATTGTAAATGGAATTGTTTTCATACATTCTTTTTCCGTTTGCTCATTGTTAGTGTATAGAAATGCTAATGATTTTTCTATGTTGATTTTATATCCTGCTACCTTGCTATAGCTATTGATGATGTCTAGAAGCTTCTGAGTAGAGTTTTTTGGGTCTTTAAGGTATAGGATCACGTCATCTGCAAATAGGGATATTTTGACAGTTTCTTTACCTATTTGTATTCCTTTAATTCCTTCTTCTTGCCTAATTGCTCTGGCTAGGAATTCCAGTACTAGGTTTAATAGGAGTGGAGATAGTGGGCATCCTTGTCTGGTTCCTGATTTTAGAGGGAATGGTTTTAATTTTTCTCCATTAAGTATAATGCTGGCTGTAGGTTTGTCATATATAGCTTTTATAATGTTGAGGAACTTTCCTTCTATTCCTAGTTTTCTTAGAACTTTTATCATGAAATGATGTTGGATCTTATCAAAGGCTTTTTCTGCATCTATTGAGATGATCAAGTGGTTTTTGTCTTGGTTCTGTTAATGTGGTTTATTACATTTATTGATTTTCGTATGTTGAACCACCCCTGCATCCCTAGGATGAAGCCTACTTGGTCGTGGTGAATAATCTTTTTTATGTGTTGCTGAATTCGGTTTGCCATTATTTTGTTGAGGATTTTTGCATCAATGTTCATTAAGGAGATTGGCCTATAGTTCTCTTTTTTGGAGGTCTCTTTGCCTGGTTTTGGGATAAGTGTAATAGTGGCTTCATAAAATGTGTTTGGCAGTTTTTCTTCTCTTTCTATTTCATGGAACAGTTTAAGGAGGGTTGGTATCAGTTCTTCTTTAAAGGTCTGATAGAATTCAGCAGAGAATCCATCAGGTCCTGGACTTTTCTTTTTGGGGAGACTCTTGATTGCTGCTTCAATTTCATTTTGTGTTATAGGTCTCTTCAGGTGATTAATTTTTTCTTGGTTCAGTTTTCGATGATCATATGTATCTAGAAATCTGTCCATTTCTTTAAGATTTTCAAATTTATTTGAATATAGGTTCTCAAAGTAGTCTCTGATGATTTCCTGGACTTACATGGTGTTTGTTGTTATCTCCCCTTTTGCATTCCTAATTCTACTAATTTGGGTTTTTTCTCTCCTCATTTTAGTCAGGTTTGCCAGGGGTCTATCGATCTTGTTTGTTTTTTCAAAGAACCAACTTTTTGTTTCATTAATTCTTTGTATGGTTTTTTTGGTTTCTATTTCGTTGATTTCAGCTCTTATTTTTATTATTTCTCTCCTTCTATTTGTTTTGGGATTTGCTTGTTCTTGTTTTTCTAGGAGTTTGAGATGTATCATTAGGTCATTGATTTGGAATCTTTCAATCTTTTTAATATATGCACTCATGGCTATAAACTTTCCTCTCAAGACTGCCTTAGCTGTGTCCCATAGGTTCTGGTAGGTTGTGTTTTCATTTTCATTGACTTCCAGGAACTTTTTAATTTCCTCTTTTATTGCATCGATGATCCACTCTTCATTAAGTAATGACTTATTTAGTTTCCAGCTGTTTGCATGTTTTTTGTCTTTACTTTTGTTGTTGAGTTCTACTTTTACTGCATTGTGGTCAGATAGTATGCACAGTATTATTTCTATTTTCTTATATTTGCTGAGGCTTGCTTTGTGCCCTAGGATATGATCTATTTTGGAGAAGGTTCCATGGGCTGCTGAGAAGAATGTATATTGTGTGGAGGTTGGATGAAATGTTCTGTAGACATCTACTAGGTCCACTTGATCTATTGCATATTTTAGATCTTGGATTTCTTTATTGAGTTTTTGTTTGGATGACCTATCTATTGATGATAATGGAGTGTTAAAGTCTCCCACAACCACTGTGTTGGCGTTTATACATGCTTTTAGGTCTTTCAGGGTATGTTTGATGAAATTGGGTGTGTTGACATTGGGTGCGTACACATTGATGATTATATTTCCTTTTGGTCTATTTCCCCTTTTATTAGTATGGAATGTCCTTCTTTATCTCGTTTGATCATTGTAGGTTTGAAGTCTACTTTGTCAGAGATAAGTATTGCTACTCCTGCTTGTTTTCGGGTGCCATTGGCTTGGTAAATCTTCCAGCCTTTCATCCTAAGCATATGCTTATTTCTGTCGGTGAGATGAGTCTCCTGTAAGCAACAAATTGTTGGATCTTCTTTTTTAATCCATTTTGTCAAACGGTGTCTTTTGATGGGTGAATTAAGTCCATTAACATTAAGTGTTAGTACTGATAGGTATGTGGTGATTCCTGTCATTTAGTTGTCTTAGTTATTTGAAGGTTTGATTGTGTGTACCTAACTTGATGTTACTCTCTACTGTCTTGCTTTTTCTTATCCTGTGGTTTGGTGCTGCCTGCCTTTTCATGGTTCAGTTGGGTGTCACTTTCTGTGTGCAGGATCCCTTGCAGAATCTTTTGTAATGGTGGCTTTGTGGTCACATATTGTTTTAGTTTCTGCTTATCATGGAAGACTTTTATTGCTTCATCTATTTTGAATGATAGCTTTGCTGGGTAGAGTATCCTGGGGTTGAAGTTATTTTCATTCAGTGCCTGGAAGATCTCACCCCACGCTCTTCTTGCTTTTAATGTTTCTGTTGAGAAGTCTGCTGTGATTTTGATGGGTTTACCTTTGTATGTTACTTGTTTTTTCTCTCTTACAGCCTTCAATATTCTTTCCTTAGTTTCTGAACTTGTTGTTTTAATGATGATATGTCGTGGAGTAGTTCTATTTTGATCTGGTCTGTTTGGTGTCCTGGAGGCCTCTTGCATCTGTATGGGGATATCTTTCTCTAGATTTGGGAAATTTTCCATTATTATTTTGTTGAATATAGTATGCATTCCTTTTGCTTGCACCTCTTCTCCTTCTTCGATGCCCATGATTCTCAAGTTTGGTCTTTTGATGGAGTCAGTGAGTTCTTGCATTTTCTTTTCACAGGTCTTGAGTTGTTTAATTAATAGTTCTTTGGTTTTTCCTTTAATTACCATTTCATCTTCAAATTCTGAGATTCTGTCTTCTGTTTGTTCTATTCTGCTGGATTGGCCTTCAGTTTTGTTTTGCAGTTCTGTTTCGTTCTTTTTTCTGAGGTATTCCATATCCTGGCTGTTTTCTTCTTTAATGTTGTCTATTTTTGTCCTGAGTTCATTTATCCATTTATTCATTGTGTTCTCTCTTTCACTTTGGTGTTTATACAGTGCTTCTATGGTTTCCTTTATTTCTTCTTTTGCTTTTTCAAATTCTCTATTTTTATTGTCTTGGAATTTCTTGAGTGTCTCCTGTACATTTTGGTTGACCCTATCCAGTATCATCTCTATAAAATTCTCATTGAGTACTTGTAGTATGTCTTCTTTTAAATTATTCTTGTGGGCTTCATTGGGTCCTTTGGCCTAGTTTATCTTCATTTTGTTGGAGTCTGGATCTGAGTTTCTGTTCTCTTCATTCCCCTCTGGTTCCTGTACTAATTTTTTGCTGTGGGGAAACTGGTTTCCCTGTTTTTTCTGTCTTCCTGTCATTGTCGATGGTGTTGTTACTGTTCCTGTACTGTGTGTAATTAAGTATTTTCTAGCTTGTAATAATAACAGTGGTAATATTTAGAATGGAAGGGTGAGCTGAGATGGAAAGCAAGAAGTTAAAGAAAAGGGGAAAACAAATATACAGACAAGAGGGAGAAAGCAGAACAAGGTATCAGACAAGAGAGTTTCAAAGGTATAAACAGGGAGTGTTAGTGTACTAATCGACAGTAAGCTGAACAGACATTAGAGAGACAGAGAGAGGATTGAAAATCAAAGATAAAAAAAATAAAAAATAAGTAAATGAAAGAAATATCTATATATAAAATTGAATTAAAATAAAACGGAAAATAGAAAATTAAAAAAAAAAAACCCAAAAAACTTCCAAGTTTATATGCAATGCAGTTTCAGTCTTAATAATTTGGGTGTCTGTCTCAATCTCCAGTCCTGGAGTTGGTGCCTCAGATGTTGTTCTGTAGTTGTCTCATCAAAGGGGATGCATAAAGTAGAACAAAACTACACACTCACACACACACACACACACACACAAAAGCCCCACCCAGTGTCCCAAGTTCAAATGCAATACAGTTTCAGTAAGTTTTTCGGCTTGCAGGTGTAAAATGGTTGTTCTCTCATCAAAGGTAGGAAGAAAAAGAAAAAAAAGCGTCTGGAGGCAGTTCTGAGAGTGGTATTTACAACTGTGGCTTGCCTGCCTGCTGCTCTCAGCCTGTAGCTGGCGGCGTTATTTATGCAGATCTCTGGGGTGAGCTAGCACTCACCTGGTCCCACAGGCTTTGTTTGCTCAGAGTTCTCCTGTGTGGGAGCCTCTGCTACAGGCTTTCCCCTTTCCAAGCACTGGGAAAGGTGACACTGCCGCCGTGTTGTCAGGCCTGCGTGTTTATTTACAGTTCATGTGGGAGGTGGGTTCCCCCCCTCCTCTGAAGTTTTCTTCCCACTGACACTTTCAGAAGCTTTCCTGCTCCTGCTTACTGGGTGGTGCTTCTGCTCCTGCCGGCCGCCATGTTTATCTACATCTCACGTGGGAAGTGGGTCTTCCCTCCTCTCCTGTGGAGTTTTTCTCCCTCCTCCACTCTCACAAGTGTCCCCGCTCCTAGTTGCTGGGTGCGTGCCCCACTCCCGCCAGAGGCTCTCCGGCCTGCCCGGCTTGTTTATTTACAGTCCCAGGAAGGATTCCCTTCCCCCAATCTTCAGCGCTCAGGGCACCCCACCCTCTTTCCAGTGTGTCTTAACTGTTCTTATTGCTTATTACTCAGTTTCTCTTTCTTTCCCAGGTGGAGGTCAGTCTGTCCAGGGGGCTATGCTGCTCTGGCCCAGGCTTGTCTGTGGGGCTACCGCGGTACCATGAAGCTCACCTGGTCCGTGTCTTCCCAAGCCATATGGCCGCCGGCCACTGGCGGCCCCGGGGGCCCTCCTCGTTTCTCCATTTAACGTGAAGTGGAGATTCTCTGCACCGGCTGGAGATGTGGAGGGGTCAAAGTTATGCCTTTTCTCAGTGATTATGCCTGCAAAGTGTGTCTCCAGCGTCTCTCCAAGATTTCACTATAGGAGGGTCGCTTTCTGCTTCCTACCTCTAGCCACCATCTTGGAATCTCTACAAACATGTTCTTGATCTGAGTTTGTGTTTTTTTGTATATGTTTATCTTTGGATCTATCTTCCATACATGAGAGAAAACATGTGGCTTTTGTGTTTCTGATCATGGCTAACTTCACTTAACCTGATATCCTCCAATTGCATCCATTTACCTTCAAACCGCATGCCATTATTCCTTATGGCTGAGTAATGTTCCATGATACATATATAACAATTTCTTGATCCAATCATCAGTTGTAGGGTGCTTGGGTTGCTTGCAAAGCTTGGCTATTATGAATAGCACTGTGATGAACATTTATGTACAGGTATCTCTACTGTATCCTGTCATATGTTCCTTTGGGTAGATGCCAGGAATGGTATCACTGTATCATATTGCAGTTCTATCTCTAATTATCTGAGAAATCTCCATACTGCTTTCCACAGTGATTGTGGTAATTTACATTTCCACCAACAGTGTATAAGGGTTCTCGTTTCACCACATCCTCACCAGCATTTGTTGCTATTACCCTTGATTATGGCCATTCTAACTGGGGTGAGATGAAATCTAAGTATTGGTTTGATTTGCATCTGTTTTATAACCAGGGAAGGTGAATACTTCTTCATGTATTTACTGGCATTTGTACATCTTCCTTTGAGAATTCCCTGTTTAATTCATGTGTCCATTTCTTCATTGGGGTGTTGATTCTTGGGAGGGGTAAGTTTCTTGAGTTTCCTGTAGATTCTGGGTATCAGTCCTTTGTTGGATGAGTAGCTGGAAAGATTTTCTCACATTCTGTGGATTGTCTTTTGAGTCTGGTGACTGTTTCCTTTGCTGTGCAGAAGATCTTTAGTTTGATGCAGTCTCTTTGTTCATTGTTTCTCTTAGATGCTGAGCCTGAGTTCTGTTTAGGAAATCATTAACTATACCTATCTGATCCAGAATATTTCCTACTTCTTCCTGGAGTTGTTTCAAAGTTTTAGGGCTTATATCAAGGTTTTTGATCGACTTTGAGTTGGTTTGGGTACAGAGTGAAAGGCAGGAATCTAGTTTCAGTCTTCTCCATGTGGCTATCCAGTTTTTCCAGCAGCATTTGTTGAAGAGGCTGTCTTTTTTCCATTGTGTGTTTTGGGCTCTTTTGTTGAAGATCAGTTGGCTATAGATGCATGGATTTATGTCTGGATTTTCTATTCTGATCCATTGGTCTTCCTGTATGTTTTTGTGCCAGTATTATGCTGCTTTTATTGTTATGGCTCTGTAGTATAGTTTGAAGGCAGATATCGTGGTGACTCCAGTACTGGACTTTTTGCACAGAATAGCTTTGGCTATTCGAGGTCTTTTGTGTTTCCATATGTATTTCACAACTGATTTTCTATTTCTGGGCAGAATGTCATTGGAATTTTGATGAAGATTGCATTGAACATGTAGATTGCTTTTGGTAGTATGGCCATTATCATAGTGTTGATTCTACTACTACATGAGCATGGATGGTCTTTCCATCTTCTAATGTCTTCTTCAATTTCTCTCTTCAGTCATTTCTAGTTTGCATTTAAAAGGTCTTTGGCTTCTTTCATTAAATTTATTCTGAGGTAGTTTATTGTTTTTGAGGCTATTGTAAGTGGGGTTGTTTCCCTGATTTCTTTCTTAGTATGTGTATTGTTATATAGAAAAGCTGCTGATTTCTGTATGTTCATTTTGTATCCTGCTACTTTGCCAAAAAAGTTTATGATTTCTAATAGTTTTTTGGCAGAGTTTTTGGGATCTCTTAGGTATAGGATCATGTCATATGCAAATAGGGATGATTTGATTTCTTCCATCCCTATTTGGATGCCTTCTATTTTTTGCTCTCGTCTTATTGCTCTGGTTAGGAATTCCAAAACTATATTGAACAGAAGTGTCTCACTCCTGATTTTAATAGGAATGACTTCAGGTGTTTTCCATTTAGTATGATGTTGGCTCTAGGTTTGTCATATATAGCCTTTATTATCTTGAGGAACATTTCTTCTATTCTTAGTTTCTTCAGAGCTTTTATCATGAAAGGGTGTTGGATATTGTCAAAGGCTTTTTCTGTATCTATTGTATATCTTTTTCTGTATCTATTATCAAAGGCTTTTTCTGCATCATGTGGTTTTTGTCTTTGCTTTTGTTCATTTGCTGTGTTATGTTTATGGATTTAAGTATGTTGAACCATCTTTGCATCCCTGGAATAAAACTGACTTGGTCATGGTGTATGATCTTTTTGACATGTTATTGAATTCTGTTTGCCAGAATTTTGTTGATAATCTTTGCATCTATATTCATTAAAGATGTCGGTCTATAATTCTTTTATCTTGTTAAGTCTTTATTAGGTTTCAGATTGAGCATAATGCTGACTTCATACATTGAGTTTGGTAGTTATTCATTCCCTTTCTATTTCCTGGAAAAATTTGAGGAGTATTGGTGTTAGTTCTTCTTTAAAGGTTTGGTAATATTCAGCCATGAATCCATCAGGTCCTGGGCTCTTCTTTGTAGGAATACTCTTTATTACTGGTTCAATTTTGGTTGGTTATATGCAACTAGAATTTATTCTTTTCACCTAGATATTCCACTTTACTTGAATATAAGTTTTCAAAGTACTCTCTAATGTTTCTCTGAATTTCATTAGTATTTGTAGTTATGTCCCCTTTTTCATCTCTGATTTTATTAATTTGGGTCTTTTCCGTCCTCCGTTTTGTCATGTTGGCTAAGGGTTTGTTGATCTTATTAATCTTTTCAGAGACCAACTTTTGGTTTCATTGATTCTTTGTATAATTGGGTTTCAATCTCATTGATCTCAGCCTTGATCTTTACTATTTCTTTCCATCTGCTGGTTTTATCACTGTTTCTTTCCATATTTTGGTTTGTTGTTTTCCTAGGAGCTTAAGGTGCATCATGAAGTTGTTTATCGAGAGGTCTCTTTTTTTAAGACATAGGCACTAGAGCAATTAAGCAAGAAGAAGGAATAAAAAAATACAAATAGGTAAAGAAACTGTCAAAATATCCCTATTTGCAGATGACATGATCCTATACTTTAAAGACCCAAAAAACTCTACTCAAAAGCTCCTAGACACCATCAATAGCTACAGCAAGGTAGCAGGATATAAAATCAACATAGAAAATTCATTAGCATTTCTATACACTGCTAATGAACAAATTGAAAAAGAATATATGAAAACAATTCCATTTACAATAGCCTCAAAAAAAATCAAACAGCTAGGTGTAAACTTAACAAAGGATGTGAAAGACCTCTACAAGGAAAACTATAAACTTCTGAAGAAAGAGATTGAGGAAGACTATAGAAAGTGGAGAGATCTCCCATGCTCATGGATTGGTAGAATCAACATAGTAAAAATGTCTATACTCCCAAAAGTAATCTACATGTTTAATGCAATTCCCATGAAAATTCCAATGGCATTCATTAAAGAGATTGAAAAATTTACCATTAAATTTATATGGAAACACAAGAGGCCACAAATAGCCAAGGCAATACTCAGACAAAAGAACAATGCTGGAGGTATCACGATACCTGACTTCAAACTATATTACAAAACAATAACAATAAAAACAGCATGGTACTGGCACAAAAACAGACATGAAGACAAGTGGAACAGAATAGAAGACCCAGATATGAAGCCACACAACTATAACCAACTTGTCTTTGACAAAGATGCTAAAAATATATGATGGAGAAAAAGCAGCCTCTTCAACAAAAACTGCTGGGAAAACTGGTTAGCAGTCTGCAAAAAACTGAAACTAGATCCATGTATATCACCCTATACCAATATTAACTCAAAATGGATCAAGGATCTTAATATCAGACCACAAACTCTAAAGTTGATACAGGAAGGAGTAGGAAATACTCTGGAGTTAGTAGGTATAGGTAAGAACTTTCTCAATGGAATCCCAGCAGCACAGCAACTAAGAGATAGCATAGATAAATGGGACTTTATAAAACTAAAAAGCTTCTGTTCATCAAAAGAAATGGTCTCTAAACTGAAGAGAACACCCACAGAGTGGGAGAAAATATTTGCCAGCTACACATCAGACAAAGGACTGATAAACAGAATATATAGGGAACTTAAAAAACTAAGTTCTCCCCAAACTAATGAACCAATAAAGAAATGGGCAAGTGAACTAAATAGAACTTTCTCAAAAGAAGAAATTCAAATGGCCAAAAAACTCATGAAGAAATGCTCACCATCTCTAGCAATAAAGGAAATGCAAATTAAAACCACATTAAGATTCCACCTCACCCCTGTTAGAATAGCCATCATTAGCAACACCACCAACAACAGGTGTTGTTGAGGATGAGGGGAAAAAGGTACCTTCTTACACTGTTGATGGGAATGTAAACTAGTACAACCACTCTGGAAAAAAATTTGGAGGCTACTTAAAAAACTAAACATTGATCTACCATATGATCCAGCAATACCACTCTTGGGGATATACCCAAAAGACTGTGACACAGGTTACTCTAGAGGCACCTGCAAACCCATGTTTATTGCAGCACTATTCACAATAGCCAAATTATGGAAACAGCCAAGATGCCCCACTACTGATGAATGGATCAAGAAAATGTGGTATCTATACACAATGGAATTTTATGCAGCCATGAAGAGGAACAAAATGTTATCATTCGGTTGTAAATGAATGGAATTGGAGAACATCATTCTGAGTGAGGTTAGCCTAGCCCAAAAGACCAAAAATCATATGTTTTCCCTCATATGTGGACATTAGATCAAGGGCAAACACAACAAGGTGATTGAAGTTTGATCACAAGATAAAAGTGAGAGCACACAAGGGAGATATGAAGATAGGTAAGACACGTAAAAAATTAGTTACCATTTGTTGCCCTCAACACAGGGAAACTAAAGCAGATACCTTAAAAGCAACTGAGACCAATAGGAGAAGGGTCCAGGAACTAGAGAAAAGGTTAGATCAAAAAGAATTAACCTAGAAGGTAACACACCCACACACAGAGGAAATTAATGAGTCAACTCCCTGTATAGCTATCATTATCTCAACTAGCAAAAACCTTTGTTCCTTCCTGTTATTGCTTATGCTCTCTCTTCAGCAAAATTAGAAATAAGGGCAAAATAGTTTCTGCCAGGTATTGGGGGGGTGGAGGGTATAGGGAGGGGGCAGGGTAGGTGTTAAGGAATGGGGTGGGGGCAGGGGGGAGAAATGACCCAAGCATTGTATGTACATATGAATAGTAAATAAATAAATAAATAAATAAATAAATAAATAAATAAATAAATAAAATAAAACATAGGCACTTATAACTATAAAGTTTCTCCCATCATTGCCTTTGCTGTGCCCCAGAGATTCTGGTAGATCATGTTTTCATTTTCCTTGGATTCTAGGAACTTTTTTATTTCTTTCCTTGTTTATTCAGTCACCCATTGGTTTTTTAGCAGTGCATAGTTCAGTCTCCAAGTGTTTGAATATTTTCTGTGGTTTCTTTTTTTGTTGAGGTCTAGTTTTATTCTGTTATGATTTGATACGAGGCAGGGAGTTATTTTGATTTTCTTGAATTTGTTGAGACTTGCTTTGTGTCTTAAAATATGATCTATTTTGGAGATAGTTCCATCATCTGCAGCAAAGAATGTGTACTGCCTAGTTGTTGGGTGGAATGTTTTGTAGATATTAACCATGTCTATTTGTTCTAATGTATGTAGTAGCTCTGGAGTTTCTTTATTGATCTTTTACCTAGATGACCTATCTGTTGGTGACAGTGGGGTATTCAGGACTCTCACTATCACTGTGTTTGGGTCTATCTTTGCTCTTAGGGCTGTTGGAGATTTTTAATGTAGGTGGTGCCTCTGAGTTTGGTGCATGTGTGTTAAGGACTGATATTTCCTCTTGATGAATTGTTCCTTTCATTAATATAAAGTGACCCTTATTGTCTCTTCTGATTGATTTTAGTCTGAAGTCTACTTTGTCAGATATGAGTATGGCTACTCCTGCCTGTTTGTGGGGTCCATTTGCTTGGAAAACTTTTTTACACTCTTTGACTCTAAGCCAGTGTTTATTTTTTTCAGTGAGATGAGTCTCTTGTAAGCAACTTATGGTTGGGTCTTATTTTTTAACCCAGTTTGCTATTCTATGTGTTTTGATTGGGGCATTGAGGCTGTTTACATTCAGTGTTAATATTGAAAGGTGCCTGTTCTTTCCAGCCATTTTTATTCCCCTGTTGTTTAGTTTTACCTATGTTTTATTTACTGGTCTGCTTGCTCAAAAGGGTTTATTCTTTCTTGAATCTTCCTGTCTCACTCTTGTTTCTTCTTCTATATGTAAAAGTCCTTTAAGTGTCTTCCGTAGTGCTGGTTTGGTAGTCACTAATTCCTTTAGTTTTTCCTTATTGTGGAAGGTTTTAATTTCTCCCTCAATTATGAAGGATAGTTTTGTTGGATAAACTAGTCTAGATTGACTGTTGCTTTCTTTTAGGGCCTGAATTATGTCTTTCCATGACCTTCTTACATTTAGAGTTTGAATTGAAAAATCTGCTGTTATTCTAATGGGTTTGCCTTTATATGTGACTTGTCTTGTTTCTTTTGCTGCTTTCAGAATTCTTTCTTTGTTCTATGTGCTGAGTGTTTTGATTATGATGTTTCTGGGGATGTTTACTTTTTTGTTCCTAATTGTTCTGTAAGCTTCCTGTACCTGGGTGATTCTCTCTTTCTTGAAGTTAGGGAATTTTTCAGCTATTATTCTATTGAATAGGTTGCCAATGCCTTTAGTTTGTATCTCCTTTCCTTTTTCTACACCCATCATTTGTGGTATCCCAGATATTTTCCATGTTCCATTTGTATTTTCATAGCATTCTTTCATGATCTTTTACTGTTTGGTTTAATTCCTCTACTTTGTCTTCCGTTCCTGATACTCTATTTTCATCTTGTTGCTCTCTATTCACCAAGCTTTTAACTGAGATTTTTATTTGGGATATTGAGTTGTTTACTTCAGATTGATTATTTTTCAGGGTTTCCATATCTTAATTGATTTCCTCTTTCATATCCTCGATAGTCTTAATTTCATTCATCTGTTTGTTTGTATTCTCTTTGAGCTCATTAAATTGTTTATTCACATTCTCTTTGAGATCAAATACTAGCTTTTGTGTTTCTTCTTTGAGGTTGTTAGATATTTTTACTATTGTTTTTTGGAATTCATTACTTAATATCTCTTCCTCTACACAAGTGTTTAGATTCTTAGTGGTGGAATTTTTTGAGTGAGAGTGGTTGTCTTGCTGTTTTATCCTGCATTGATATTTATGCATCTCACATTGTTTTTGGTTAGGGTTTTAATCCCTTGTGCCCTGTTGTTGGGGTTTTGAGGTTGTTTTCTCCTGGAATTTCAGCAATTTTCCTCAGAGAAGGATATGCTGGAAATGATACCCCTTGCAGGGTTCTTCTCAGGGAGGAGGAGGATAAAGATCCCTCTCTTTGATGGGGGTATGGGGACTCCCCTGCAATCACAGATGGGAGTGCTGGGTCTCTGTGCACTAGGGGAGGCAGGCTTCTTAACACCTTCAGAGAGCAGATTGCCACTCAGTGGAGGAGCTGGGATTCCAGCTCTTGGGCAGGAGAGATGGGACTCTCCTGCAGGGAGGTGGGGGCTCTCCATTCAGGCACAGTGGAGAGCACTGGGCCTCTGTGCACTTTGTGATGTGGGCCTTCTGGTGCCACTCTCTGAGTAGTAGGTCACAACCTTCCTCCTCTCAGTGAGTAATCTAGCATTTTTGGTCTTTAATGGAGAAGTGGGGGCTTTCCTGTAGTTGGGCACAGTGGGAAGTGCTGGACCTTTTTGTGCCTTAGGGAAGCATGTCTTCTGGCACCCACAGAATGGCAGAGTATCACTCAGTAGAAGAGCTGGGTTCCTGCTCTCCCACAGAAAGACTTGGTGGTTAGCATTGGGCTTCTGTGCTTTGTGGGGAGGGAAGCCTCCTGGTGCCAGCAGAATAGCAAAGCAGGGAACCTTGGGTTCACTTGCTTATGTGGCAGCAGTCTCCTGGCACTGAGTAGCAAGTTGAGGGTGCCCATGGAGTGGCAAAGCTGGCAGCTTTGAATTGTCTGGTGCCCTCAATGCAACGGAGGTGCTGGGGTCTACTTGTGTTGGGGTGTGAGGTTCTGGAGCCATGGCATCTGCTGCAGGCATGGGGGAATCCAAGCCTGTAGTCAGCAGAGTTGCCAGGTGAAGGTGTCCAGGAGCCACAGGAGCAGCTGCAGTCACAAGAAAACAGGGGAACAAGAACCCTGGGCCTCATATACAGGGTCGCTGGTTTCCCTGGCATTTCAGGGTGAAGATAGCAGGTCATGTAGTTGGAAGGAGCATGGAGCCCTGAGTTCCTGTGTATGTCAGGAAGCAGGACTTATTGCCAAGCAAGCATTAAGTAATGGATCCTGGAGCTGTGCAGAGACGACAGGGGTGGGGGATCAGGAAAGTTGAGCTGCGAGTCATTCTCCCCATTCTTCCTATGGTTAGCTGCTTCTCTATTTGTGGATTCGGAAAGGGTTTTGTTTTTGCTGGTTATGGGATCCTGTGAATGCCTTTTGGTATCCCCTGATCTTTCTACTTCAGGATAGTTAGTTGCCACTGAGGAATAGGGATATCAACAATCTGCCATCTTGCTCCCTTCCAAGTTCTAATAAGTTTATCAGTAAGTTTCCCACAGGGAATTTTTCTTGCTATGGAGAGAGGTAGTTGCTTAAGAAGCCAACACAATTAGTTCCCTGAAAGCTAAAGAAAATAACTGAAAACTTCTCAGTGTATTGATTTTGAACTGGGGTTGTGTTCTTTTCCAAAAGAATTTTTTCTTCCTTATCTTCTGGATCCAAATTTAGGGAACCCATTTATGCGCATGATTTTTTGAGGGGGAAGTATACTAGCAACTCAACAGAATTCCTGGACATTGAGTCTTAAAAAAATCTTTAAATCTTTTAGTGATATTTTACCTGTACCATTTTTTTAAGGAGAACAGAAAAACACAAAGCAAAAAACCACTTTCCCCCAAAAGAAACCCTCTTGTTCTATGGGTGGCAACATGCGCTACTGGTGTGTGTTTAAGACAGTGAGAATGTGATAGTATTCTTGTGTCTGAATGTGTGTAAGGGACATAGAGGGAGAGAATGTAGGAGATATGAATAGTTTCAGAAAATCCCTTTCTTGTTCACCCAAAAATTTCATATAATTTATAAGCTTTTACCCTCTAATAGGTAGAGTTATATATATGAGAGAATCTAATCAAATTTTTAAAAATTAAGAGCCTGACTGAACTTTGTTTTTATATCTCGTATGGACTGCAAGCCACTCTTTTGCCTTCTGCAATTCTTTTCCTTTTAACAGACTGAAGTTTAAAAAATCAAGTCCAAGTCTATTCATGTGTTTGCACTATATAACTTAAGTTGACTTTTAAATGCCATGTAATGTTTAGTCAAAAGTACTAGAAAGCTCCTGTGTAGCATTCATCTCTGAACAGGGCATGGATCAAACTAAGGTATGTTCACTAAGGGCTGCTTTTTGTTAATGTTGTCACATGAGTCGCATAAATTGATAAGTACATTTGAAATTTCTGTCACTGCTCCTCTGGAATGGCATCAAGGAGGGAAAGACAAGTCACTTAGCAATCACAAATTAACTGTTTTCCCAAGACCATGTGATCAGGCAACTCAATACCAATCTATGAATGAAGTACCCAGGAGACCCAAATATGAAGTCACTTTAACTTAATTTGCCTGTTTTGTCACTAGAAGGCAGTTTTTCCAGCTGTGTCTGTGAAGCTCTGCCCTGGTTCATAGCTCATTAGGGACTCTGGGTAGCTCTCAAATTAAGGGGATAAGAGGGTGGGGATAGCTCACTCTAATTATGCCTTATTTTCTTCAATCGTCAAATAATAATATAAGAGCCAAGTAATTTTTGGTACCACTACTTTAAATATAATGACAATTTTGATAAGTTTTCATTTTCTATATAACAATAAGATCCTCTCAAATTGAACAAATTACCATACATATATGCAAATCAAAGTATTAATTCAAATTATATGACCAAATGGACTTTCAGATTCTACCAATAACTCTTTGCTTTTCTAAGAATAGTGAGAACAAGGAAAACATTTTTCACTTCAGCTAAATGAAGTTCAATCTTATTATTTCAAGACATATCAGGTACAAACAACAATTGTTTTTTGTTATGGAGGATAGAATAATGCAAGCCTTTATCAGCATGCAAATTTCCTGTTGGACTCTGACTATGGTTTTCAAATTTTGGGGCACATAAAAATGATGAGAGGAACCTGACCAAAAGCAGGAGCTGGTGGAATTGATTCGGGGTTGACAGGCTCATTTGAACAAGCACCTAAGGACATGTAGAGCATGTGTTAGCAAGAATATACAAAAAAAAAAAAAAGAAGAAGAAAGTATATATTTATGTAAAACTCCCTTAGGACATTCTTCGAGAAAAGTAAGGATTTAAATTGTTCTGTAATCAGACCTGTCTTTTTTTAATTGTGAGTTTGTGCAAGAATTGGACTTTGTCAAGATAGTTGATTATCATGCAGGTTGTAAATGAAACTCACAAAAGCAAGACTGCTCTTGTTGAAAGGTACATGAGGATTCGAGGGCAGGTCTCCTGAGACGTTGCTGGAAATGCCTGGGACTCCTTAGGGCACAAGGACAGGCACCATTTGAAACCTGTGGTATGCTTGAAAACACTTGGTGACCTTGAGATTGTCACATGAAGCATGACGAGGTTGCTCCTTATAAAGCATTCTTGCTTCAGAACATCTGTTTTTGCCTAAATAAAACCAAGATCTGTCTCTTGAAGTCAGAGGGACTTCTTAGATTTTTTTCCTTGCCTCACCTACTTTCTTGATATATCCTTTTATTTGTAACTAGTCACTTCCTTCTTTTTCCCCATTGAATTACTTAGGCCCCAAAAACTTTTGTAATGCTCTCTCCTCTGTTGTACTCTTAGCTGTTCTCATTACCCTAATTCTTTCACACAACAAATTCCTTCAGTTTCTGGGACCATATGGACCCCATAGACATGAATAATCATGGACTAATCCATCTATTGAAAATAGACACACTGAACTTTCACGAAGGAGGCCTTTGGTCCAGAAACCTCCACAGCTAAGAAATATCTGAAAACAATAACAAATATTATTTGTTTTTAATCACACTTTCATAAATTAGGTATTTTTGACCCCATTTTCCAAATGAGAAAACTAAATTTTGTACAGATTAATTAAACTCAATTGCCACAATGTAAAAATTTCAACTTTCTCTCTACAGATTCAGCATTGTTCAAACATTTAACATATTACGGTGTTATATAACCTACTGAAAAAAAGTAATATCTTTCGTACAGCCCACGGAAATGATTTTCAGAAAAATGCATTTATTAAAATTGAATTTGATTTGATTTAATATAACCTTATTTGATATCCATCATTTATAGAACAAATAGTTTTTATTTAGCAAGATAACTTTCAGAATGTGCTTTTGTCTTACTTTTCTAAGTATTTGCTCCCATTTGAATGTTGGCTTTGTCTTCATTTCTGCTCAAACATGAGGCTGTAACACCATGCAAGTGTGGCTCTAGGTTTACACAAGCAAGGCCTGAGCTGTTGGACAATTACCCATAGGTATTTGAGATCTAAGGCATAGAAAGCTCTCTGCACAGCTTGGTATTATGACTGTTCTCATAAGATCCACAATTCCCTGTTTGTTTCAAAGAAAAATTCCACCAGAACTGAATAGAGCTTCTAGAAATGCATCCATATAAGCAAAAATGACTTGAGTCAGAGCCAGTACTGAAGATTAGTGGAAAGAGAAAGAGCTTTCAACAAAAGATGCAGATGTCCAAGTCTGTTCCTGTTGCTATAACAAAATATCTTAGACTGGGTAACTTGTAAGCAACAGAAATTTATTTTTCACAGTTCTAGAAGCTCAGAAGTCCAAGATGAAATCTCCAGCAGATTAAAGTGTCTGGTGAAGACATGCTCTTTTCTTTCAAGATGGCACCTTCTTGCTGTAATCTCACATGATGGCCGCACAAGGGCAAAACCAATCAGTGAGTGCTTTCCAGGTCCTTTACAACATCCATTCATGAGGGCCTCTTCCATGACTTCATCACCTAAAGGGCCACCACCTTAATATTATTTACACTGCTAATTTAGTTTCAACATGTGAATTTTGAGGAAAACACTGAACATACCATCATTCTTATAGAGAAAATGAAGTTAAAAGTCTATCTCACACCAAAACAACAACAAATAGATAATGACTTAAATATGAAAAATACAAAACCATGGTACTTTTAGTAGATTATGTAAGAGAACATTATTATTATCTTGGGATAGAAAGGCATTCTTAATCCATAATAAGCACAAAATGTAATGGAAAACAGAAGTCAGCTGAATCACCTTTTAATTAAGAACTAATGTGAATAAAAAATTGAAATGAGGATGAAAAGACACACTGGGAAAAGATCCTTGTGGCACAGATAACTGCAAAGGGTTAGTATATAGAATATATAATGCATGCCGTAAATACCAAAGAAAAGAAAAAAACAAAAATGAAAATATACCAACAGATGAATAGACAAAACATTTCAAGAGAAACTTTACAGAAGATAAAACTTGGATGGCCAATAAACATATGAAAGCTTTTTTCAATTTAAGGAGGAATAATGGAACTTCACATAAAGTATAATTCACAGTCACAGAAACCAAAACAAATGAAATCTTTACTAATACCAAGGATTGGCAAGGTGTGAAAAAATGGCAACAGTTGTGTAATATTCGGGAGATTATTAATTACTACAGATTCCTTGGGAACAATTTGATATTATCCAGGAAACATTGAAAAAGTGAATATCCCACAACCCAGCAATTCTACCCTCTACATATTTTTCATAACAAATGCTCCCTTTTATACTTGTGAAAGAACATTTGTACCAAATTTGATTGTGATAATTGGTGTACACTCTTGCAAAAATGCACAAACAAGTAAAACCCAATTCCCACATTGTGGCATAGTCATTGAAGGAGAAAATCATCCAGTAGTGTCAATGGATGAATGATAGCTGCAAGAAAATCATGAAGAAATCCCAACACTGTGAAATCCCAGCAAGCAGAGTGAAGAACACACAGTCTGATTCCTTTATATAAAGCTCAATAACATACAAAACTTAACTAAATCAGTTCCCAATTATAGAATACTTTGAAGAAAATCTTATAATAAGGGAACAAAATGGGATGAACCATAGGAGACCACCCCCTCTGCTGGTGGCAGAGCTCAGTGGCAATGCACTGACAAAAAAAGAAAAGAAACTCCCTTCAGGAAATAGTACTGTTCTTGTCCAGGTGATGGGACAAGGGAGTTTGTTGTATCATCACTCATTATGCCCTACACATATACTTTATTTATTTATTTATTTATTTATTTATTTATTTATTTATTGACAGCACTGGGGTTTGAACTCAGGGCCTCACACTTGCTAGGCAAGCACTCTTACCACTTGAGCCACTCAGCCAGCCCTTTTTTTTGTGATTTTTTTTTTTTTCTTATAGGGCCTAGAAATCTATTTGCCTGAGACTGGCTTGAATCACAATGCTCCTGGTTTCTGTCTCTAGAGTAGCTAGGATTACAGGTGTGAGCCACTGGCACCTGGCAACTTTATATTATTTTCCTCACACATATTTTATAAATTTCTTTTGCATTTACTGAATATTTAATTAAAACAATCCTAAAAGAACAGGCTACAGATGAAATAAGAATTTAAAATACACAAAAGAGCTTTTCTATGTCCACCCCCTGCCTGGCTTGTTACCATCCAACAGACATGGTCAGGGGACCCAGCTTCTGCAGTGATTTTCTGATGCTCTCTGCCCTTCCCAGTGTGTTATCCATATCACTTCAGGTGTGTCTACCTGAGCACAGGTGTCCTTATTTTAGAAGCCAGTGGCTTACTATGGATAAGGATCTCTGCTCCAGCTCCCCCATTATGTGATCCATGCTCCCACTCTGCCTCAGCACAAGGGACAGATGCTACTGAGAAGATGATAATCCTGAGTCTGAGAATGACTCCTTCCTGTTGAGTCAAGTATTGTTTACTCAGGTGGTAATACAGTGAGTCACACCTACCTCCCTATAACCCCAGCCTTGCTTCAGGGCACTTCTGTGGGCAGCCCTGGCAGGCTCCTCAGAGCATGGAAAAATCCAGACTGAATGGGCAAGGCGCAGCTCCTTAGGTGACAGTGATGATGTTGGCAGGCACACCAAGAGCAACGGCAGTCTAAAGCAGACTAAAGTAAGCTCATGAGAAGGGAGTTGGGGTCGGGGCAGTAGCACTGGAATTTTACAAGAAGATGGTAACAAATTTGGGAAGGAGTTCCTGGGATGTGTTTGTAAAATAGGGATGCTTGTGCTAAGCACAGGCAAATGGTGGTTTCAGTGTGTGGAATAAACCAGATAAACCCCAGGAATGAGAGTTTAATTCCCTAGCAGGGGTCTGGAAATGCATGTGACATCCCAGGAGGCTGAGTCACCTAACAAAGCCCTGACAGGGTCTGCATGAACAGGATGCTATGGGTGGACAATGTCCCCAGAAGGGATGTGACTTAGCTCAATCCCAGTACCCTGTGCTCTCTACACTTTGATTCCTTCTGCAATTTCCAGTATTTCAGAGTCTATCTGAGGGGTTATGAACTGTGAATGCTGGTTCTAAAAACAGAAAAATTTCTTAAAACTCAGAAAATTCTATTGTTTGCATTGCTCTTATTTTAGAATCCAGTGGCTTACATTTGTTCTAGAAATTCTGCAACTCAATAGGAATCTACTAAAATATTTTAATTTAAAAAGATAATTAGTTAAAAATAATCAACAATTTAGCCATTTTGGAATGCTGTTTGTAATCACCCTCTTGCTGTAAGACTGCCCAGAATAAGACATTCTGTGTCATTTTAATGATAGTCCATAAATCAAGCATCTACAGTTTGCTGAGGTAGAGCCCTAATGTTCCTCCACTGGCATTTCTATGTGTGGGGAAAAGATGTGAACAGAACTTGACATTCCTGGTTTATGTTCCTGCCTTGTTTTTACATCTTTTCCACTCTTAGTCCAGTGAGACGGGGCAAGCCCTTTAAAGCAAGCCCCACGACACAGGCTGTAGTTTAAAGGGCCATCCCATAAAATAATGTGTGACAGGATTAGACACCTGCCTTTAAAAGTGCTTCCTCCCTGTCATGTACAATTTGATTTAGGGTTGGTGCACAGGATATCCCTGACAGCTTGACCACCTTACGAGGCCCAGGTACAGGTGCAAAACAGATCTTCCAAGGACTATGAACTGGTCTTTAAGTAAAGTACAACGAAGCGTCAATGGACTGTGGCCATTCTCAGTGGAGAAATCACTGGGGAAGAAGGAGGATGAACCAATAAGGCCAAATTTTCAGGGCTGAGTGCAAATTTCCCTCATTTATACAACAGCAAATAAATATCTGTCTGAATAAAGCAGGTGACTGTATACACAGGTGTCTACTTGGCTATGCCTTCTTTTATTTGTGCATATGCCGCAGAGGCTGTGTAGAAACACAGATGTGCCTTTGGACCTATTGCCATGCTAGGGTGAAAATGAAGACTCCAAGTCTTGATGAGGAGAGGAAAGAGGAAGAAGGTTTGTGGCTACCAGTGGTTTTCAACCACAGGCCCTGAGAGGTCCAGATGTCTCTGCTTGGATCATGTGGGATGGGGTGATCTTTCTGAAACAATCTCCAGTTTGAAAGCACAGAATCATAGGAACCACAATGTGCTTAGTTACTTGCCCATGGACTTGCCTCTAGGACTGTGAGCTGAATTTGGACCAAGAGGCTATACAAAATGGAATTTGAGGTCAGACTTATCTGCCTTCTCTCCTGCAATCCAAATTGCCACCTGGACTTACTTGTTAAAGTTACAGCACATCTGTGAGCACAGTTTCTTAGTCTTTAAAATTGAGGTTATGCTAACCGACTAATTTTTCTATGAAGACAATATTGAAAGCACTAAGCAAAAGTTTGTTCATTACTTGTGCTAGTAGAATTGCATTCTTTCTGACTGTCAGACATTTTAGGAACTCACTAAATTTGCTGTGTGGAGGTTTTCCAAAGCATCTAAAATTCTGGGGAATCTGTTTTGCATTAGGTGGAAAAGATCTAATGAGAGATAAGGCAAAAATGACTTCTGCCTGTGTGAGGACAAGATCCTGCTATAGTGTCCCCACCTAAGAGCTGATTCATGAAATTAAAAAGCTTCCACTTAGACTAAATACACTTAAACTGGAGCACTCCAGGAAAGGCAGGAACTTTTGATGGGGTTCATAGGTACTGAGGGTTTCAAGAGAACTGGTTCCCCTGACTTATATGAGACTTGATAGCTAAACATTGGTGCAACTGAGGCCATGTCTGCTGGTCCAAACATTTTTTGACTTGTGACTATCAGCTTGTTTCACCTTCTCCCAGCACACAGCCAGAATACAAGTGGCCATAGACATCATCAGAAGTCATCTGGGATTTATAGCATCTCACTGTAAAAGAGAATGAAATTCCTGAACAGTTGGAGGAATGAGAAAAGACCATGGAGATATCTCTGGCAATGGGATATTTCCCATCACTGGGACGTGGACTAGCAAGAAAGAAAAGGTTCTAGAAGGAGATGAGGTGGACTGGCAAGTCCTGAGTGAGCAGCAGATCATGATGTAAATGAGACAATAGGGGGCCCTTGAAGATACAGCAGAAACAAAAGGCTAATCAGAGGCACAAGCCCAGGGCTGCGATGATGGGCACCTTGGAGGACAGAAAATTCGTTGGGTTTCATTGTGCTTCAGAGAAAACATTGATCATGAGAGCAGACACCTAAAATGTCTGTTTCAGCAAGATTCTGGAATACATTACTCATTCTGCTTTCCCTTTTAAAAGGAATTCTGTGATCACAAGAAGCTTGCATGACTTCACTGAGAAATAGCAATTTCACACTAGACGCTATTTCTTTTTTTAAAGGAATACTGGATTAAACCATGTAGTGGGCATTATATTATAGGAAAATTTTTGGCCAAAGATCAAAAAGACCTCTGTCTTCTTGCCAGAACTTAATCAATAGGTTCTATTTACAAGGCAGGGAAAACAAAAAAAGAAATCACAATCCTAATAAGGAATAGATAAGAGTCAAAGGACTTTCTAATAAAACACAAAGTTATTATCAAGAACTACCCAGCCTTCTGCTAGAGGGGATTTCCTATTTGGATAGTCTCAGAGGTATGAGCAGAACCTGGAATCCGGCTCTCTCCCACCACTGCATCCTTTCCAGCATACAAGTGGCAGGGAAAGCAAAAAACCACTCATTGAAAGTAGTGGTTCTCAAAGTGTGCCTCCATTCCTCCCTCCCTCCCCTCCAGAAAGTAGCATCAGCATCATTTAGAAATGCAAACTCACAATCTGTGTGTTAACCAGCCCATTTGAAGCTTACCAAGTCAGAGAACCCCTGTTTTGTGGTAGAGCTCCATGGACACCACTTGGTACTTGTGTGACTTGCCTTATGCAGTGGGATATCTGCCCTTGCTCTTGAGAAATACTTCAAGTCCCTGTTGTCCACTGATGAGGAAGGCTTTTTACCTGCCCAATAGCCAAGACATCCCATGACCTGCTAGACTACAGTTAGATACTTCACAGGATGTTTTGTGATGTGTTTTACATAATAAGGGGAAATGGAGGAAAAATCTGACCGCAATTGTGATCAGATTAACTATTAAATATTCTGTAGAGGAAACAGGACATAGACAGGGTGCCCCATGGCACCAACTCTGTCCTGGTGATTCACCTTGTGTTGCTTCATTGGTAACCTCTGTGAAAATTTCAATGGTTTATTTCTCTATTAACTGATGAGGCAATAGGTTATTGATGACATTATCTAACAAAATTAATGTTCAATAAGTGATAAACTTATTCAAACAATTTGCAGGGACAAGTGAATTTTTTTTTATGTTTGGGAAACAAATGTCAATGACACTAAGTAAAATGGTGAAGAAGTGGCCCAAAAGCTGAATTTCTGAAAAACTCTTAACATTCCTTGTTTACTACAAGATCTTTAGGAGGAATCATGAGATGTGGCAGTCACAAATTGGACTTTAACATTTGTCTACTTTAAGAGAACCATTGGATCTTGAATGAAGATGGTCTTAGATCTGCTCTACTCTGTCCTGATCAAATTATACTTACAGAATGACACTCAATTATGAGCACCTCATTTAGTCATCAATGGAAGAATGTTCAGAGGAGACTGCCAAAGAGATGGGAGGCACTTAAGGCCATGTTTTAGACTAAATGCTCTATAAAGTCTGTAGAATATTTGGCTCGGGTAAGGAATGATTCGGGGGACCTTGTCAATCATCTTGAAGTTCTTGGACTATTCTTGTTTGATGTGGCCACCAGAGATAGAACCTGAACAAGGAAGAGTAAACTGAAAGACATAGGTTTCCCTTCAAAATAGGAAACACTTTTCCAAGAAACATAATGATTTTCCCAGCTTGTAGTAAACTCTCTGTTGTTGGAGTGTTAAAAACTGGAAGACCACTTGGGAGATGAGCTTGAGGGTGATGAAACAGAGTTAAAATAAACTATCTTCAAAGTCTACTTAATTCCCCTATGCTTATACACATAGCAGTAAGTATCCTGGAAGTACCATGGGAAACACATCATAATAATAACTAAATCTGCAGAGTACTTACTGTGTCAGGCACTGTTCTAAGTACCTTGCACATAATTATTCATTTAATCATCATGATACTCCTAAGACAACAGCACTGTCATCATACACATTTTACAAATAAGGAAATTAAGGCACAGAGGAAATAAGTAACCAACCCAGGACTAGACAGCTAGAACATGGGTGAGCTAGAATTCAATCCAGGCAACCTGGCTTTGAGACTATGCTGTGCCTTCCTGCTCTCCCTCATAGGTAAAATCTCTTGCTTATCCACAATGGTACCTACACTGGTGAAACAGGCCTAGCAAGTCATGTCATGGGAAAGACATGGACACAGACACATGCATATTCATGCACACGTATCTGTAAATGGAGATGTAAGCATGAGATCCTTCATTGGGATTTCAAATCCTGTGATCACAAAGCCCTAAACAAGAAAATGCTGGTGAAAGTAATTAATAAGTCCGGAAATTCAACCTTAACAGAAGATAGGCATTCAGTGTATTCACTCAGCAAGGATCTTTCATTTGCTGTTCCTTCTTCTGGAATGCTTTTCCTTGTGCTCTTCCCAAGACAGGCTCCTCCTCAGCGAGGTCTTTTCTGACCATTCAGTTTGCTTCTCAATATCTCTCTATGATACTGCCCTGACCTATTATTTAATGGTTCCTAACTTCATCAGCTATTACTTACTTTTTCTTTCTTCCCACTCCATACATCTGAATGTATGCTATCTGGACATACCATGTGAATTAATAACTAGTTGGAAGGCTTTAAACAAAAAGTAACTGATGTAGCTCCGAAATAAACTTGTAGTTGAGTATACAAGGGAATGACTGAACCAATGAGTGAGCTTTGAAAGTTCCATATAAATAAGGATATTTCATCCATGCCACTTCACACATATTAGCATGAATATAGCCAAGAAAAGAAAGAAGGAAAGAAAACTGAAAATAAGTGTTGACAAATATAAGGAGAAATTGAAACCTGTGTGCACTGCTGGTAGGAATGTAAAATGGTATAGCCACTATGGAAAACAGTAGGGAAGTTCATCAAAAAAAATTAAAAACAGAACTACCATAGGATCTAGCATTCCCCTTCTGAGTTTATACTCAAAAGAATTGAAAGCAGGGTCTCAAGAATATATTTGCACATCCACGTTCATAGCAGCATCCTTCACCGCCATGAAGTGGAAGCAAACTAATGTTCATAAATATATGAACAGATAAACAAAACATGGTGTATGTGCAATGGAATATTATTTAACCTTAAAAGGAAGGAAATTCTGACATACGTTACAATATGGATGAAACTTGAACAAATTATTCTAAGTGAAATAAGTAGACAAAAGAGACACTGTCTGATTCCACTCCCACAAAATGCTTAGAGAATCAAATTCATGGAGATGGAAGGTAGAGTGGTGGTTTCCAGGCCTGGGTGAGCAGAAGGATGGGGAGTGGTTTAATTGGTACAAAATTTCAGTTTTGAAAGATGAAGAAAGTTCTGGAGATGGATGGTGGCTGATGAGTACACAACAGTGAGGATGGATGTAATGCACTGAAGTGTATGCTGAAAAAACGGTTAAGATGCTAAGCTTTATAAAATGTGTATCTTACCACAATTTAGGAAGATAATTTCGAAAGTCATTTCCTTGAGCTGGTGAAGGTCTTGCGTTTTTAATTTGGGTGAAGTCACTATTTTTTTTTCTATTGACAGAGAACCGCCTGCAAATACCTCGGGAGATGGACACATCTGTTATTCCATTAGCATCTAAAATTTTACTTCTTCAAAATTCCACATAGATCTGGCCGTGACCTCACCAACTGGGGTTCTTGGCAACTTTCTTGCCTATGGAAATGATGATGAAAATACCAGAAAAATCTTTTCCCACCATGTTTTCTTACTTGGAAAGCACAATTTTTCCATGATAAATTTGGCACAATGAACATATCATCAAAACCTTCCATGTCTCTGGATAACTTTTCAGCCTGCAAATCAGATTTAATTTTGTGGTCACATGATTTCTGCTGCTTATGCATATGGTCAATCATTTTGCTTTTCCTGAGTAATTTCTGCAGAATCTCTTGTGTGCGGGGCTGTTTCTTCTGGGTTTGTTCAGGGAGCGGGGATGTATTCTGAGTTCCTTGAGGTAGCTGATTTTGGTCATGCATCGTATGACCAGCATACATGGTTGGGGCATGAGCTTTATGCAGTCCATTGCACCCATCATAAACTGAATGGGGTTTGAGTTTTGATGCCTTACTCTGTATGTGTGAGCTTTTGCACCATATATGTTGTCACCTGACTTCCTGTACCTGGAAGTATGCACCTGTAACACAGACAGAAGTGGGCCTTCTTACCTCCTATATTTTCAGATCTTCTCTAACTTCACATGCTTTCCATCTGTTCATCATTGCCTTGGTGAGTTGCTCTCCCTGACCTCACTCCTGGCCCTGTCCCCACATGTCACATATGGCTATCACTTTTTTTTCTCTACTATGGCTTCTTTTTAGTTACTTGCCATAGCTGTGTCCCCATGGATGCATAGTAGTGACATCTGGCACACAGCTGCTGGGCAGAGGTCCACCTCGATGGTCCTCTTCTGAGGGCCTCTTAGCTTCCATCGTTGCCTCTATATCACTGTAATGGAATGCAATGGGTTTGCATCTTGGAGAGTGCAAAGCCAAAACAAGCACAGCCAAGAAATAGGGATGGGGAAAGATTTATTACCTGCAGCAGGTAAGGAGAGTGTGAGAGTTATTTCCAAAGAAATTCACTCTCCAAACAAATGAAATACAGGAATTTTATTTGGGTAGCCTACACATAGGGAAGCACATTAGGAGTGGCCACATTCCTGAGCATGCTCAGCTTAAGGTCATAGTTGCAAAAGGAAAAATGACAGATACATTTTTGTGGGGGGGTGGCAGGACTAGGGTTTGAATTCAGGGCTTCATGCTTGCAAATCAGGTGCTCTACTGCTTGAGCCACACCTCCAGTCCATTTTGCTCCGGTTACTTTGGAGATGGGGTCTTGGGAACTATTTGCCCTGGCTGGCCTCTAGCTGCAGTCCTCCAGATCTCAGCCTCTCAAATAGCTAGGGTTACAGGTGTGAGACCCCAGTGCTCAGCCGGCAGACACATTTTGATCATGCTTAGCTCAAGGTCACAGAGTGCATCTCTGAACAGTTAAAATGGCAGACAGGAATGTGTCTGGACATGCTCAGCCTCAGGCTGAGGGTTTGATCTTCCTCTTGAGGTTTAGGATGGCCTCTGCTCTGGGCAATTTCACCATACACCCCATCTGCATATTCCTATGGATAGCCTCCCATTCTTGATTCATAGGTTTTGAGAACCCCACAAATAGAAAATTAACTGTCTAACAGTTGTTCCTAAAACAAAATGTCTCAGAAGACTTTTATCATTCCCAGTTCTGTGCATGATAGTCTGACTTAAGGCACAGTGCCTGTGACAGTTCTCAATTCTCTGGCACATTCACTCGTTCCCTTTTGCACCCATCTCTACTTAAGCCAGTGATCCATCCCTTCACAGGCACATATTTACCTTTGTGTCTATTTTCAGAACACTCAACACAACATTTCCTTCTAGATCCACCTCTGCTAGCTAAAGAGATAGTACTATTTTGATTAGTTAGGTTGCTTATTCCTCCATTGAATGTTTTTCTGTAGAAACTACCCATTTTCAATTGAAATGTTTCACTATCAGACACAACAAACAGAATGAGGGAAGAGGTCCTCAGTCTCTGAGTTCCCTTCTTTGCATCATCAATAGGAAAACTTTCTCTAGCATCTGATCAGCACAATTATGTGACTGAAACCATCAACTGGCCATCTGGCTTTGTGCCACTAGGCCACTGCCTGGACCAAACAGAGGATGTTGCATGTTTTCTCAAACTTGCACTCTTTTGCCTTTTGTTGATTAAATTTGGGAAGAGTCATAATTACTGTGACATAAATGTGTTCAACTGTGGAAATCCAGTCCTTAGAAGAATCTGGCATAGACTCCTGTAGTCAATCAAAGGCTTCAAAGAAAGCAACTGGGGGCATCTAAAGTGACAACAGTTGCCTGACAAATTGCCATTTCAAATCCCTTTGAACTAGAAGAGTGAACTTAATAGCTTTCAGCCACTGATTGTTATTCTTTAAACAGGGACTTTTTTCTTGTCTTTTGGGTCATCTGCTGAGCCCTTCTTCTGTAGGCTTAGAGACTGTTCTTGCCCCCAGTTTAGGTTAAAATTGAGATGTTTCATACTGTTTAGTAGCTACCATTTGGATTTTGTCTTCAACTGGCCAAGTCAATCATAGAGCTGGAAGAATGCCAAGAATGTCATGACTCCCAGTGGAGACTGCTGGCGGCAAGCCACATTGGAACCAAAAGACTGCCGTTGAAGAGGCAATTTTAAATTAGCATTGGAAATAGAGACCTGGCTTATGAATCCAAGATCTCACCACAGGGTGGGGGACTATGGCAGATGTCTGTTCTAACGCCAGACACATTAGATAGAAGGATGAATTCTATTTAGTCCCTACACCCACATTTTAGAGCAGCAATCTTCAGTATGGTAGGCACTAAGCACCCATGACTATTTAAACTCCAATTGAAATTAAATAAAATGTAAATTTCAGTTTCTGACTAGTGGACACATTCACATTTTCAAAGGACAGAGATGGCCAGTGGCTACTGTACTAGAAAGCACAAGCAGGACATTTCCATCACCCCAAAAGTTCCTATTCCAGAATAGACATTATTTTGTTATTGTTCAGATACAGAAGATAAGACACGGAGCAGTTAAAGGGCTTGGCCAAGGTTACAGGGTAAGACTTCAGAAGTTAAGCATTCTCATGCTGGCTTTGTTCTACACTCCCTCCTGCTTCGGGCCTCTTGCCCCACATCTCTTCCTAGACTCCCCATCCCTACCTCCACTCTTCTTCCAGTTAACTGCCACACATTTGTCGGCACTTAGGTCAGTGCTACATCCTGAACAATGTCCTTCACCTGCGTCAAGACTCACCATTTCATTCTTTGTCACCCCTCTCAGTGTGCAATTGCCCTTCTCTTCATGCTAATTCTGAGCATTCTGCTTGGTTCCTTCAGTGATCTTCTGCAAGGAGCTTTCATAACCTGATTGCCCTGTGAATACATGCATACATATACGAACACATATGTATGCACATGTATGCACCTTCATACTTCCTTACTACATGTAGTCAAGCTGACTGATCTTTGAAAGAAGTCCTCTAGGTAAAAATAAATAAATACCATCTTTGATATAGGATCGAGATGTCCCACTTTTGTCAACAAAAGCAGTCCAGGTTGCATCAAGGCCAATATTTCAATTCAATTCAATTAAGCTTTAGTTTTGTAGCCAGTCATAGTCACACTTTTTTTTTCTCACCCAAGGGCACTTGTAGCAAATACTCTTAAAGCCAGCCCATTTCATTTCCTACTGGCCTGACCATTTCAGCAGCATCTCTTTCCTTTGGTCTTTCTCTGGAGTCTTAGAAAGTGACTGAGAACAGAGCAGGTTGGAAGTGCCCTGGGACTTTATCCTAAAATAAAGGTGTGTGCTTTATTTTACACTTGCAGAGTTTCCTGGCAGCATGAAGTTGTGATTGCCCATGGTAGTAACTTGCTTGATAACTCTGAATTGCTTGATGGTCCTGGTATCTGCTTCCCTTCTCCATCACTTCCTCACCCCTTCCTGGGATTACCTCTGAAATAAACTCTTTGCACTTAGATCTTCTATTCATAAGTAGTTCACAATTGAGTTGAAAACCATGATGCACACATTCCTCATATAAAAGATAATGAGTAACATGAGGAAGGCAAGGGAAAGGAGAGGAAAAGCATGTGCTGTGGGTCTGCTCTGCTGGACTTCTGAGACTCAGTGCCTCACTTACTTTCTACATACAGCCCTGTGAAATGTCAGTCCTATGACTGACAAAGGATCTCTGACTGACAAAGGATCTCTGACTTAAGTGATTTAAATCCTGGATGTATTGTCCAAGATCATCACATTTCCTGGGACTGGGCATTGCAGCAAGTTCTATGAAGCTATCCAAGTTATTTCAGCCTCATTCACTGTGTGATATTGTTAAATACTTAACATTCAGTATAATTAATAGGTGATCAGACAAGGAAGAAATGTTTGGAGTTGGAATGACTGGATGATGTTTCCTAGAAGCCTTGACTGGGAGAAGATGCTTTGGGGACAAGGGTAGTTAAGGACTTTCAGGACACAGGATATAGCAGAGCAAAGACTCAGAGGCCAAAAACATATTTTGGCCTCACATGTTTTCATTTGTTTTTGAGAATATTTTGCTTTTAGTTCCTCAGATCTTAAGAATTTAAAATAACACTTGTCAAAACACTTATCTTTTCTGTGGCTGCTTTTGGAGATCCTGAATTAACACACATGAAAAGGAGACACATTCTTGTGAATTCATTCATGGGCCAGTTTTGAATAAAAGATAAAAGGAGATGGTAGTTATTTTTAAAATCATATAAGGAAAACAAAGCTAATTTGGGTCATTTTTTCATATCTTTTTTTCCCCTTCTTTAAAGCAACTGGTAAAACAAAAGCATTACCTCTTTTGGGGATGGAAGAAAGGCCCACACCAGCAGAATTTTGGGACCAGTGCCAGCTGACCAATGTGAGTACATACCGGGGTTTTGTTATCAGATGCACATGAGGACTGTGTCTTAGTTTTTCATCTCTGTGACAATTACCTGAGAGAAACAACTTAAAAGGAGGAGAGATCTATTTTGGGTTATGGTTTCACAGGTTTCAGTCCATGGTCCTTTGGCCCCATCCCTCTGAGCCTGTGGTAAGGCAGAGAGAGCATCACTATGGAAAGGGTGTAATGGAGCAGGGCTGCTCACTTCACGGCAGCCAAAGAAGCAGAAAGAGAGATAAGAAAGGATCAGGGACAAGATACCTTTCAAAGGCATGCCCCTAGTGAGTTGCTTTGACTAACCAGACCTCACCTCTTAATACTGACATCATATTATGAATCCATCAAGGGACTAATCCACTGATTAGGTCAGAGCCCTCAGGATCCAATCACCTCTCAATGATTGGATCTACAGGCTGGAAACCAAGGCCTTCAATACATAACCTTTTGGCGGGGTACTTCATATCCAAACCATAACAGGCAAGTAGCAAAATTAACATTACAGAAATTGTAAAATCATCATTATTTTGTTAATTTTGAAGACCTATTGGTTAAGAGTAGAGGTACCCATTGTCACCAGTAGATCAAAGTAGATTCCTGACTGTGCCTGTGTGTAGAAAGTAGTGTAGCAAATACGTTGTTCTTGTTTAGGGCAATTGTTGGAATAATCCCGGAATTGTCTGGTCCTGCAGCTTCCTGCAGCTTCTTGCAGATGTCTTTCCTGTGGCAGGGCAGTAATGGAAGGTTTGGTCTTCCTCACTTGCAAGTCATTTCTATCTCTAGGTCACACCCAGCTCTGCAGCCTCACTCCCATGCCTGGATTCCCACAGACAGTGCCCCAGCACTCCAAGGTGGTGGTAGCCATGTTGTGCTATGGGGCAAGGAGAGACAAGGCAGAAATGATTGTCTAACCCTTTTGCCAACTTGTCTCTTTAGAGACCTCAGAACTGCACATCTAGATTAAAAGAATCTCCAAGGGATTTAGAATAATTCTGCAAAGTGATTTCAATGCCAGAGAGAGAGCATAGACTAACTTTGCCTCTCTAAAAGAAAACCAACCCTTTGTCACAAAGGGTTTGTCCTTAAGTTGAGCCCTTAGAAGGAGAATCTGAAGTGGAGATTCTTAGGCAAGGGACTGATTAGGTGTTTCTCCCAGAAGACACCTGGAAGGGAGTAGGGAGAGGCTGGAGAGAGGGCTGAGCAGAGTGTGTATTCCCCTAAAATCCAGCCTGAGCTCCATTCCGGAGGAAGCTGCCCTGGAGACAGAAGACTCTATTCTGCCTATGTTGAGGAAATTGCTTTCTTACACCACACCAGTCCATCACTGGCTCTAGGGCTGCAGGATAAGGAGGCATATCTTAGAGGGCCTCTGGAGAGCTGACCCCAGGCACACTGATAGCCTTTATGGCAGCATCCATAGCAGCCAGCAAAAGTCTCCCATGGGGGCCTGGGTCAGTCCTCACAGCACCTGCGCTACAGTCTTCTGCACATACTTCCCTGCTTCTCAGTGGGTTCTTCAGCTGCAGATCTTGGGTGTTTCTGTATTCCTCACTATTAAAGTCTCTCCAGGACATACTTCTCTCTGCCCCAGGTCATCTTAACCCCATCACAGAAAGTGGTCTCTCCATTTATTTCTGCCAGTCTAAGCCAGGCCATGTTGGAAGTTGTCTGTGCCCAGCAAAAACAGCATGGCCATTGTCCTCCATTCTCATCATCTCATGTGTCCTCACATCACAGAGGACAGGAGAAGTTTTATTCACGGAGTAAACACTTCCTCCATTTTTCTACTTATTTTTTCTCTGTTTCTGCCATGGACAACTTTAGGGCTGTTGGTCCATCTTTGACCAGCACAACCTTAAGGATAAATATTGCTAATTATTAAGAGGCAATAAATCACAAATCTTTATTGAGGAACAGTTAGGTACTTATTCATAGTTTCTTTTTCTGTGCTTTCAGTTACTCAAGGCTGACCATAGTCTGAAAATTATTAAATAGAAAAATTTCATAATTAAACAATTCTTAGTTTTAAATTGCAAGTCATTCTGAGTAGAGTGATAAAATCTTATACTGTATCCCTCCAACTTCCCTGAGACGTGAATCACCTCTTTGTTCAGTGTCTCCATACTGTATATGCTATCTTTTCATTAGTCACTAATAGCCATTTCAGTTATCAGAGCCATTGCCATATTGCAGTACTTGTGTCAAAGCAATCTTTTTTTGAGAAAGAAAAAGAGAGACCATATTCACTTTTAGTACAGTGTGCTGTTTTGTGTGCTATTTTATAACCAGTTACTGTTAATTTCTTTCTAAATCTAATTTGTAAATTAAACTTTAATGTAAATAGGTATGCATAAGAAAAACAGTCTATAAAGTTCATTTATATCTGCAGTTTTAAACATCCACTGTAGGTTTTGGAACTGCAGACCAGTGAGAGACTAATCTACATAATTCACAAGATGCTTACTCACACCTATCTTGAAGTCAAAACACTAATTGCCATAATTGATTTATTCCCTGCTAATTCAGCAGGCTTCCAACATCCCTTAAAAACTGTACTGGCTCCTAATTTCTCTCTTTGTTCTTTTGAAATTCTTATTGGTAATACAGTTCTTGTGAAAGTCTTATTAGTTATGCAGTTCACCTTCCACTATATTGGCCATAATAATGAAATTTCTTTGACATTCATATAGTAAAAAGACATCATAATTTCCTTTTGATTAAGATGGCAGAGTAAAACTGATCTTTTCAGGCACTCTTCATTTTAAAAAATGAAAAAAAATTATCTCTTAAGTATATCTCTTGAAAGTAGAGAGGGTAGGGGAGGAATTGAAGGGAGAAGGCACAGATCAGTGGTTGGAGTTAGGGTGTGGTAGCAGAATCCAGAGTATTGTGAAGGAATGTCTGCAAAGTTTGAGAAGTGTAGCTATGGATAGGGAATTTGACCCCATTAAATGGTAAAATGGTGAGCATAAATACCCTACAAACATTTCTTTCTAGTTACTCTGTGATAACTTGGCTGAGGTTCTTTGGGTTCACCTCATATGCAGAGTGGATGATGTAAGGTAATGGATTATTTTTATTTGTGTACAGGTGCAGGCATGCACACACACGATATCTATCTGTATATATGTGTGTATATGTATATATACATATGTGTATTGTCTTATTCAATCTTCAACAAGCCCTATGACTTAAACTTTCCACTTTGCAGAACACTGGGACTTCATGATATTTCATAGCTAAACACTTTACTTCAAATCCCACGTTTTTCTCACCACATTCTGAAATCTCTTGACTTGCTATAAACCGTCATTCTCCTTCCAGAACATTCACTCAAATTCAGAATTTATTAGACACATCCTTGCAATAGCAAAGGATAGGAATCCCAACCCAAACATCCTTAAAAATCAAGATAAATGTACTGACATGTGGAAAAGGAAAGGCCTTGATAGGTCAACCTCAGGATCCAGGTTCTCTGATAATGCCATGACTTGTGCGCCCCTCCAACACTGGTCTATGAACTCCTTTGTGCTGATTTTATCCTTAGATTATTTCTCTCAAAGTAGGTTAGAACAGATGAAGGAATGTGGATGCTTGGGTAACTGATTTATTACCTTGGAAATGGCCACCCTGAAGGAAAAATCGGAGACCACTTATATGCCCAGAAGCTATGTGGCAAGACTAGCTCCCTTTTTACCAAAAATTCAAGCAATTGTTCTTTTGATGTTCCTTTATGATCAAAGCTCCAGACCTTCCTCCAAGATAAGAAGAAGGCTTGTCCAGCCCTTCCTACCCACTTCACTTCACTTGCATGTGTTTTTTAATGTAATATAGGGACAGACTATCACAGTAACCAGGGATTGGCCAGTGAAGTTTTGACTTTGACAAAGCCTTAATTCTACTAAGTGAAATACTGTGTTATTGACTTCCTTACTATCTCAGTATTAAAGTTTGTAGGAAGGCAAAACCCGTTCTCAAATCTTCTCTTTTTCCTCAAGTTGTAACTTTCATTCCCAGTGTCTGCTGGACCTATATTCTACACTCTTATTTAAATATGTTAACTTAGCACTTTTTTTTCCTACCAAGATTGATCCCTTTCTTTTCCCTAACACAATGGATTCCCTTCTGACTCATTGGAACGTCATGTAGCAAAATCCATTGTGGCTCTAGAAAAAAAGGAATGGGATTCAGGTAGACCAGAAATGTAAGAAAGTTTCAATAGATGAAGAACAGATGGAAATATAATCAGAAAAATCCATTGGAACCAAATGACCTGCAGCCTATACAAGGAAGAGAGTATACTTTCAAACAAAGAGAGTTTTCCTTGCAGCAACGCAGAGTAACTCCAAGGTCAGCAGCAGTGGTACTGGCTGACATGGTCTATAGACAGAGAATCCTTAAGGGTTAGAACAACTGTAGATAAAGTCTGCCTCTGTAGTGGATGGAAACAACGATGTTGTATTTTATTAATGGAGTAACACATATGAAAGTGTTGCATAAACTTTGGGATAAGCTTGTAAACAAAGTATTTGTGCTAGAATCCTAGTCTCATGGTCTGTTTTTTCTTGGAGCCTAATCTGAAGTAGCATCCATCCCTAATACACAATTATGTAGGCAACAAACAAAGCCTGAAAGAGCAAAAAGGTGACAGCAGTGAATCAAACCTGCAGAGTGAGGAGTGGGTTCCAAGGAAGACTGCCCAGAGGCATTAGCACAGAGAAAAGAATGGCCATCAGGGGATTGTGGAGAAAAGAAAGAGCAGAGCAGCAGCAACCATGGACTTCTCTCTTCAGATATTTCTCTATCACTCTTTCTATCACTCTTTTACTCTATCTATCTATCATCTATCTATCTTATCTATTATCTATCTCTGTATCTATTATTTATCACCTATCTTCTATCTAGCTATCTACCTACCCACCTGCATGCATTGCCAGGTGTACATTTGATAATATTTTAGCCATTTTACTCCATCTATTAATATTTGCATTTTAACTATTGTTAGGCATTCAAACTAAAGCTGTTTCATGACAGGTGAAAGTGGATTTGGGATTTCTTTCTCCTAGTTCTCTTCTTGGTTCTAGGGACTACAAGAGAAAAAAAGAAATACTTGTACAGTCATGTGTCACTCAATGACATATTCTGAGAAGTGTGTGGTTAGGTGATTTTGTCTTTGGGTAAACATCATAGCTGATATTGCTACAAATCTAGATGGTAAAGGTCAGTCTCTTTACATGACCTCTTGATTCAATGAATAGACAAAGTAAGCATGAGAGGTACGAGGCTGCTGCCAGCTTAATATGGCAGACTGATTTGTAGTAAACTTGTTCAGTTTTGTAAGCAGTACACCCTAAAATAATGATATGAGTACAGTATAGTAAATATATGAGCCAGTACTCTAGTCACTTGCTATCACTATCAAGTGTTGCATACTGTTTATAATTAAATGTGTTATGCTTTTATATGACTGGCAGTGCAGTAGTTTTGTTTACACCAGCATCACCACAAACACTTGATTAATACATTGTATTACAACATTATAATGGCTGCAGCATCACTAGGTGATAGGAAGTTTTCAAGCCCATTATAGTTTTTGGTACCATTGTTGTATATATTGTTGGCCATTGATTGAAACACCATCATGCTGTACATGAGTTTATAACCCCCCAATTCTTTCTAAGGACATTGAGTACCTATAAGTAGAGGGTCTTTTATGGTTAATGGAGTAAAAGAAGGTTTTATGCATGCTGGTGGGCACTAACTATGACCAGAGCAGCAGCAAAAACCAAGCTTGTGAACTGAAAAGAAAGAATAGGGGCTGTGGGGGGGGACAAAAAAGACCCTAAGCTAGAAGGCTCAGCATTGTGCTGATGAGAGAAGGATTGAAAAAGAAATCCTACTTCTTCAAGACCAAGAAGGCAGACTGGGAAAAAAATTGCTGGTTGTATGGAGACATTTACCAATTTTCATGCCTTCCCTCCTGACAAAATTTTTCAGAAGAATCTTCGTCACTGTCTACTACTTTGATGTGAGAGTATTCTGAGGGATGAGTGTGAAGGGTGGTACAGGGCAGTGCAGATCATCACAAATAATCCCTGGGTAGGGGAGGAGGCTTGGGGAGCGCCAAGTATAACCAGTCCCTGGAGAAGATGAATCATTTTGACATCCCTATGCACCTGTTTCTCTCTCTCCCCCATCTGGTGTTCTTACTCTCACTTGCTGGGAGAGTAGTTCTATACTTACAGGGACAGACTCTTACATGGGTTGAGTAAGGAGAAGTGTAATAACCCAATCCCTCAGACACTCTTTCCCTTGTCAACACAGATCACAAGACTAATGGCAGGAGATTCTTAATGTTCAGGGTGGCAAAGATCATGGAGTCAAATCTCTAGCATGTGGAATTCCCATGCGGAAAGAGGTCTTATGACCCTCAATCTGGGGATTGGCATGAGCTATGAGACACATGAAGTCCTGCTATAGCTGAAGAAAACTATTCTGGAACATCAATTTCTTTAACAATTCACAGAAATTTAGGAAATAAATTAAAAATTCTTTGTGGGTGACAAAGAATTGTACTTTAGACTAAGTCTCCAAGGATAGCAGGGAGTTTTCACTCAAACTGCTCTGATGTTAGAAGTGGGATGATTTGGTTGAAATACTGATACTTTGGAAAAACACTGCTAAAGAGCCCAGTTTCAAGTTGTACATATCTCCCTTAGTTGTGTGAGTTTACCATTTTGGTTCACTTGATTTTTAAGCTCGGTTAAGATAATCAGGGTGCTCATACTTGTCATATGCTATATTGTGAGAATGCTGAGAGGAATACAATCCAGGCTCTGTTTCTCAGGGGACACAGTGAAGTTAGCACTTATAGAAGACACTGTTGCATTCTTGGTCCACCCTGGGCATCCCCAGGAGATGGTTCCCAGGTTTCTCTGCCTAGAAGTATACTCAGGCAAAAGAGAATGCTTTGTTCAGAGTTTGAGAGAGTTAGAAGAACCATTGAGTTCATGTGGTAGGAGCAATCCCCCTTCCAAATGAGGCACCCAAGTGGGAGACAAGCACCAACTGCTTTGGCCTTTGCTGCTCTGCAGCAAGCTCTTCTCAGACTGCTCAGAGGGCCACAGTGGATCAAGCCTCCATGTTCTGCAGACAGAATCTGCTCAATACCTGACACTTATGTTTTGTATGTTTGCTTCCCTCCTTGTCTCCCATTGGTGGTTCCCAGGGTCAAGGCTAACATTAGAATCCTTGTCTCAGGGTCTGCTTTAGGAGAGAATGACTAATGACTGAATGACTAATACATTGTGAGAAGCTGTAATAGAAGTACTATGCAGAACTGGGAAGTGCTAAAAGAAAATAATGAATCCCATGGGGGCATGATAGGCTGGGGGTAACAGGCAGAGAAAAATTTCTAAAGGCGGTGCCATAATAGCTCCATGGAGGATGGTGAGGTGGAGTTCACCAGAAAGTGGCCATGATGGAAAGGGTACAGAGAGCAGAGGACAGAGTAGGGCCATGAGGCATGCCCTGGGGAATACTGGAGTCCTCTCATGGACTCTTTTACATCTATAGATGTGGGTCCAAATAACCTAATAGAACCTATTCACCTTCACTACACTGCAATTCCAGCTGCAGCTCCCATTCAGGGGAGGAAATGGAGGCTAGGATTATGGGTGATCAACTCTTCCAACAACGCTTCAAAGAATTCTGTTCGGCAGCACAAGGCAGGCAACAGAGAAAGCAGAAAGGCAGTCAACAGTCTCCTCTGCTTGATTTAACTTCAGTCACACTGAGTAACAAGTCTTGGCTGACCAGAATGCACAGAAAGGGTTAAATGGGTAGCTATGGGAGTGCCTTTCAGGGGAAAACTGAGTCTGAAAAAGTGAAGAAGGAACCTGAGGACAGGAGAGAGTAAGAAAGGGCCCATTCCCAATTGGAAGGCCAACTTTAAAAGCGAGTAAGCTAAATCTTTCTCTCAACAGAAGGAGACTAGATGACAGCTATCTCCAGAGGCTTTGGGGCACAGGGAGTGAAGATGGTTTGGCATTGCTGTCTTTGGAGTTGTCTTTCCTCATGAAGGAAATACTGTCTTGCTTGCTTGAGATCTTACTGCAGTGGGTTTAATAGCCATGAGTCAAGGTGTAGAATTTATACAATATTGCAAAGGAAACTTCTTGAATTTATTCAGGTGCACACCAGATGTTGTGTTGGCATTGGCCCCACAAGGAGGGACTCTTGAAAATCAACTGCAGACCCTAGAATCCCACAATCCTTTCCCCAGTTAACCCTTACGAGGCTACAGAGGCCAACCCCAAGACCATCCATAGTCAAGAGGGCTGATGGTAACAATATTTATTCAGTGTTGCAACATGCAGAACTATACCCAAGGCAAGACAGTAACCAGTGAGCAGTAGTACAAGGTGTCTTTATATTATGAAGAATTTATGCAGTCAGTGCAATAATACCTACATGCAAGATAGATAGCTGGTGACAACCTATATGTTGAAATTCATTTGACTAATTGTAAAGTCCTCTACTAGAGAAAAAAAACGTCAGCTGTGTCCTTGTGATTTTAGAGTTTTGCTTTGTTTTTGAGATAGGATCTCTATATGCAGCCCAGGCTCATGATCCTCCTGCCTTTGCTTCCCAAGTAATGGGATTGCAGGTGTGCCACCACTCCAGATATTTTTAGAGTTTTAATGGTTGGGGGAAATGTTTTAGGTTTCCTGATACTATTTTGTACTACCCAAAAGGCCTGGTGGTGCACACAGCAGTTATCCAATAGATGTTATCTGTTGTGAAGTTCTTAGGGGATCTTGTGGGTTTCATGACTCCATCCATGTTATGTAACATCTTTGGACTCGGTTTTCTCATCTGTAAAATGAGAGACTTCCTTCCCTTTTCCCTTTGTGAAATGGTGAGAAATATGTGAAAAACATGTTCCATGAAGGTAGCAGCCATCAAGACCTGACTGGAAAAGCAAGGGAATTTGGTTGGACAGTTGGATATATCGCAAAAAGCTCATCCCACTGTTGGCATGGCCCAAGAATGAGGCACACAGCACAGCCCCCATCCAGCCCAAATCACCAAAGCCAAGGAAGTATTTGCCAGGTAAGTGTTTTACCACTTGAACCTCAGGTGTTCGCCTTATGAAGATAGCAAGACCAGAGGAAAGTCTACAACATATTCAGTTATTTGCAATAACAAAAAAAGCAAAAGGATTCAGTAACAAAAGAATGTTCTTTTCTGTGTAGCATTGGCTCAGGAAAAGTTATCAGACCTTGGAAATCTCTGACATGATCTGGCACAAGGCCCTTATGGCAAAGTCGAAATACATGGCCAGCAGTAGACAACTATGGCTGGGTGACTCATGCTTGAACCCCAGCTACTTGAGTGGTGGAGAATGTGAGGATGATGGTTCAAGGTCAGCCTGAGCAAAAAGCAACCAAGACTCCATCTCAACCAAGAAGCCAGGCATGATGACACACACCTGTGATCCCAGCTACATGAGAGAAATAGATAGGAGGATCGCTGTCCAATGCTGGCTCTAGACAAGGACTTGAGAACCTACCCAAAAATTTACTAAAGCAAAAAAGATCTGGGAGCATAGCTCAAATGATAGAGTGCCTGGCTAGCAAGTGCAAGGCCTTGAGTTCAAACCCCATTACCACTAAAAAAAAAAGAAAAAGAATAAAAAGTAAACACCTATGATTTTGTCCATCCAGAAGATCACTTCTTGTCTTTCAAAAGAAATGAATTCCCTTTTTAACCACTTGCCCTGGTTAGGACTCTCAGTCATGATTCTTCAAAACTCTGGACAACAGTGGGAAACTGGCCCAGGATGAAGCAGCCAAAATTCTCTGTGAGGACTGCTGTAACTGGAACCTCAGCAAAAGATTCAATTTCCTTTCTGGCCTCAAGATTGTAAGGAGGCAGACTCCATGATTCTAGCAGCCACTGCTCCAGTTTCAGCCTTGGTAGCCAGCCAGGCATGAAGAGCCACATGGAGAAGCAGGGACAGGAGGCAGACAGTTCCTGTCCCTGGTCATTCCTAAGGCTGGCTCTATATCCCTGTGCACACCCAGTTCCCAAGCTTTTCACTTCTTCCATCTCCTACTTAGTGTCTTTCTTTCATTATAAATGAAAGAATCCAAAATGAAATAATTTACAAATGAAAAAGTGTCTGCTTTATGTGTATGCACAACTTCCTCAGAGGTGCTGAGTTAGAGCAATAACTTGCCATTTATTGTGAACCTGAGGTCTAGCTTGTTCTGCCTCTGGCACTGGCTGTTACTATGATCCAGGGAGGCTGGAAGAGATAAAGAAGTGGGATCTTCCATTGAGCAGGTGCTGCATGTCCCTTCTAAGGGGACAAAAAACTGTCTTTAGGATACACATATTTGCATACTTCAATGTACCAGTAACTAAGGAAGGTGAACCAGTCCAGGCATCCAGGAGTTACGGGTTGGTTACTGTTAAACAGCCATCCTTCCAGGTGACTATCAGAAGATCAGGTTGGAGGTGCAACTAGAGAAGAAGGTTAGACCTATCTGTACAGTGAGTAAAGTCTACAGCCATACCACCCTGAATGCTCCTGATCTCGTCAGAACAGTGAATAAGTTTGGGATGGAAAAAAAGAAATGACTGTAAGAGGATGACCTAGGAAATGATCACTTCAGGTATACCAACCCCATCAGCATTAGAACTTGGTGTAACAATCACCCATTCTCAATATAGTTTCAGCCTACTTTGGTGGCTTCTGAATGGGCATGAGGGACCTAGACATGGCATCTTTCTTTAGTGTTCTGGACATGTAACATTTCTTTTAAGACTTCCAACTGACAGAAACTGTTGGGAAGAGAATGTTTAGTGAAGTATTTCCAACAAACCAAGGCCAGGAGCAATCTCACAAACACATGACTCCTGGCATTCCTAAGATTTGAATCAATGAATATTTGAGCCTATGGCCAATTTTCATGGATTTCGCTTAATCAGCTCACTTCAGATTCAAGAAAGAAGCAAAGAGAACGTTCCACTGTTAACAAAAGCCCATAATAAAGATTTTGAAGGCTTTCCATTGCTTAAAGTCAGGTTAAATTACTCCAGAGTGACCTTGAAGACCTTCTGTTGGTACTCTTTTTTTCACATCTCCAACTATATCTTCTTTTAAAATTGTGTTTCCTGTCCAGGCTTTCCTTCCTTTTGAGGATCTGTTCTTAAGAGTGAAGAGAAATAGGGCATTTCTCTGCTGATGGCTGAAGTGTAAAATGGTGTAAGTTTTTCAGAGATCAATTTCCTATTAGTTAGTAAAGTTGAACTTTGCTAAGATCTTCTCATTTCTCATCCAGGTATGAAACTTGGAGAACTCCTCACATTGCACGAGGAGGGAGGTATAAGGATGTTCACTGAACCTCTTTAAAAAATTTAATTCACATGTAATAATTATAAAATATGGGGTACAGAGTGATAATTCAATACATGCAGACAGTGTGTAATGGATCTATAAGGGTAATTAGGGTTTTTATCTACTTAAACATTTATCATTTCTTTGTGTTGGGAGCCTTCAAACTCCTCTCTTCTAGCTGTTTATAAAACACATGGTAATAAATTTATGCAAACTACAGTCACTCTACTGTGCTACAGAACACTAAACTTTAAAAAAAATATTCTAGCTTTTTAAAAAGTAGATAAAAAATACCAGCTTAAAAACACTCTAAAATTCAAAGCAATTGAAATGTCTATTTATTGGTAATAAATAAATGAATTTTAAGTGTATTTTAACTACTGGAGTTTTTAAACTATATAGACACTAAATCCACCTATTTTGGCATAGAGAAATTTATACAATGTAGTATAAAATAAAACAAGTTGCAAAATGTATAAAATCTTTCATAAATAATTCCATTCATGTGAATTAAACAACATAAAAAACAACACTGTGTCACTTTACATCACTGTGACAAAATACCTGACATAACAACTTAAGAGTCAGGCACTAGTAGTTCTTTCCTATAATCCTAGCTACTCAGGAGGCTGAGATCAGGAGGATAGCAGTTCAAAGCCAGCCTGGGCAAATAGTTCATGAGACTCTATCTCAAAAAAACCCATCACAAAAAAGGACTGGTGGAATGGCTCAAGGTAAAAGTCCTGAGTTTAAAGACCAGTACTGCAAAACAAAACACAACAGGAAAGACTTACTCCAGTTCACTGTTTCAGAGGTTTCAGTCCATTGTAGTAGGGAAGGCATGGCAGAGCAGTGTAACTCACATCATGGCACACAGAGAGAGATTGCCTACGCTACTGCTTTCTCCTTTTCCCCTTTTTAGTCCATCCATACCCCCGGCCTGTGGGATGGTGCCACTACATTCAGGGTGGGTATTCCCCCTAGCTAATCCTTTCTGGATCACAGATATACCCAGGAGTGTGGCTTATTAATTTAGGTGCTTCTCGATCCAATCATGTTGACATCAGGATTAACCATCACAGTGCTGGCTCCCCTCTTACTTGTGGCTCTCCTTGACAGATGTTCCATGCTCCTGGCATCTTTAACTCCCTGGGGTGTCCATTTGCATCTTCAGCTTCACACATTGTCTTTTCAGGGGATGTTGCCTGATGTCCCAAGATTTCCTTTGAAATCTGTGTGGAAGCCTCCATGACCCTACAACTCTTACATTCTGCATCCCTGTAAAACCAGCATCATGTGAATAAAACCATGATCTATTGCCAGCTCAAGCAGTAGTAGAGCCCCTTTGGACCATGGCTGCAGCAGCCTTTAAGTACCTGAATGGTTCAGCATGGTGAAATGAATCCTGTGGACTCAACATCCTAGGTAGCACTGTGCCATCAGGGTGCCCCATGACTCTCTCTTCTCATGGGAAAGTCTTTAAAAGAGTTTATACATTCAAACCCTTGAGCCCACGATGTTTGAGGTCTCACTGATTTCTTAGATGGACTGAAGGGATTTTTCCTATTGCCTTGATGCAAGGTACTTGGCTTTTTAAAAATGCTATTAACATTTTTAGAAACCATGCTTTCCTTAGTCTCAACTTCACACTGGCTTTTCTGTCCAAACTGACTTTTCAAGTCTTTATGTTCTACTCCCTGTTCTCACTATAAACCTGGTTAAAAACAGCTCGCAAAGGATGTGGGGAAAAAGGAACCCTTTTACACTGTTGGTGGGAATGTAAACTAGTACAACTACTCTAGAAAAAAAATTGGAGGCTACTTAAAAAGCTAAACATTGATCTACCATTTTATCCAGCAATACCACTCTTGGGGATATACCCAAAAGACTGTGACACAGGTTACTCCAGAGGCACCTGAACACCCATGTTTATTGCGGCACTATTCACAATAGCCAAGTTATGGAAACAGCCAAGATGCCCCACTACTGACGAATGGATCAAGAAAATGTGGTATCTATACACAATGGAATTTTATGCAGCCATGAAGAAGAATGAAATGTTATCATTCACAGGTAAATGGATGGAATTGGAGAACATCATTCTGAGTGAGGTTAGCTTGGCCCAAAAGACCAAAAATCGTATGTTCTCCCTCATATGTGTACAGTAGATCAAGGGCAAACACAACAAGGGGATTGAACTTTGAGCACATGATAAAAGCGAGAGCACACAAGGGAGGGGTGAGGATAGGTAAGACACCTAAAAAATTAGCTAGCATTTGTTGCCCTTAATGCAGAGAAACTAAAGCAGATACCTTAAAAGCAACTGAGGCCAATAGGAGAAGGGGACGAGGAACTAGAGAAAAAGTTAGATCAAAAAGAATTAACTTAGAAGGTAACACACATGCACAGGAAATTAATGTGAGTCAACTCCCTGTACAGCTATCCTTATCTCAACTAGCAAAAACACTTGTTCCTTCCTATTATTGCTTATACTCTCTCTTCAACAAAATTAGAGATAAGAGCAAAATAGTTTCTGCCGGGTATCGAGGGGGTGGGGGGGAGTAGGAGGGGGGTGGAGTGGGTGGTAAGGGAGGGGGTGGGGGCAGGGGGGAGAAATGACCCAAGCCTTGTATGCACATAGGAATAATAAAACAATAAAAATTTAAAAAAGAACAAAACAGCTCACAATAACCATGCCATTGCTTGAATTCTGGACTGCATTGAAATTTCTTCTGCCAGATTAGTGAGTCTATCACCTTTAAACTCAGCTTTCCACAAAGTCTTAGAGTATGAACAACATGTAGATAAGTTCATTGTCAGAGTGCTTTAGTCCAATTCCTGGCAAAGTATTTGTTCCAATCTGAAGCCTCCAGAACACAGTCTTTACTGTCTGCATTTCTAACAGCCTTCTGGTCTTCTGAGCTCCCACCAGAATCTTCAGTTAAGCTGAGCTAACTGCATTTTAGGGCTTCTTTAGCCTGCATATCCAAACTCTTCCAAATTCCTCCTACAAACCAGTTCCAGAGGCTTAAGAACAACTTGGTCAGGTTTAGTCACAATGACCCCATTTCTGTGGTACCAGTTTTCTTATCAGTCAGAGTTTGCATCATTGTGATAAAATGTCTGACATAAATGACTTAAGGGAAGAAGGATTTATGTTATTGTTAAAATTTTCTTATTGGCATATTATGGTTGTACAGGGGATACATTGTGACATTTACATATGTGCTTACAACATATCTCAATTAGATTCACCCTTTCATCTTTCCCTCTCATCCCCCTCCCTCCGTAACAGAGCATTTTCACTAGGTTTTATTGTTCTCTTTTCACACATGTTTTCGAGTTACATTCACCACACTTGCCCTCTTTCTCCCTTTCCTTATGCCCTCCCCTTGCTCATTGGTACCCACCCTCAGCTAGGACCTGTTTTACCTCCCTGTCCTTCATTTTTTAGAAAACATTATTGTTAATATACAATAGTTACACAGGGGGTTTCATTGTGATCTTTCCATGTATACATGCTTTATACCCTGAATTGGTTCATTCCTTCCATTTTTCTCCCTCCTTCCCCATACCCTTTTTAAGTTGACTTCAACAGGTTTCAATCCTCCATGTTCATACCTGTATAGAAAGTGCATCAACCATATTCATCCTTCTTTACTCTCTTCTTTTACTCTCCCTCTCCCAAAAAACCCTCCCCTTAACATGAGCTGTTTTACATTCTTGTCAGAAGGATTTGTTTTAGGTCAGAGTTTTCAGTCCATTCTGGCAAGGAAGGCACAGCAGAACAGAGCAGCTTACATCATGGCAGCCAGAAAGCAAAGAACATGAATAGCTGAGATGCTGGTTTGCTCCTTTTCCCCTTTTGTCCTTCTCACATTCAGCAATAGTCATCCCCCCTTACTTAAGCCTCTCTGGAAACACCTTCAAAGATACCCCCAGTGGGCTTTACTAATCATCTACATGAGTCTAAATCCAATTAGGTTGATAATCAAGATTAATCATCATAAATACCATGTGTTCTGTATATATATGTATATATGCATATTGTAAATTTTAAGACATGGACTGGAGGGATGCAAACCGGGTTTGCATGAGAGAAACTGGGTTTGGTGAGAGAACAAGCCAATGGGATAGAGGAGAGTTACTGAATCAGTCAACATTGTATTTCTTTTAAAGGAAATGCTGTAAACAGATATGGCACTGCTATTTTAATATTAGTTAGAGAAATGAAGATAGTTCATACATGGGAGCTTTATAATATTTCTCAACAGTTAAAATATTTGAAATATTTGATAATTCTAAAATATTGTAAAAGAACTCGGTAGATTTAACCTAACAGTGAATAGAAAAAAGCAGTGGGTACAGTATGAATATAAAATGGAGCCAGACCTATTTTAATTTACATCATTTCTGGGTAGGGTTTTATTAATATCTTAATTTTTATTATGGTGTATGCATTTTCATATTCTAGATCAAATCCTTTGTGAAATGAGACAAAAAATAAACGAAGATGACATATAGCTTTTCTGTAACAATGACTAGAACAAGTCTGAACAACCAGAACCATCATAGAGCTTTTGGAGTTATATCTTCTTCCATCATTTTGTTTACTTTAATTATATAGAAAGGGTCACCATCTGTTCTTGCTAGTGGAGTGCTTTCCAGACATTTTGAATGAGGTCAGCTAACTTTTTTTCTAAAAGTCCAGATAGTAAATATTTTAGGTTTCACGAGCCAGAAGGTCTCTGCACAACCACTTTCTATTACTCTAGCTGTAGGTAAGTGGTTACAGACAGTACATACATGAATGAGTGTTGTTGCATGCTATAGACACTTTATTTACACAAACAGGACACTAGCTTGTTTGGACAAGGCCATAAGTTTGCCAGCTCTTATTTAGGACACATGACCCTCTGAGAGTATTTTGTGTTCTGTGCTCCAGTGAACAGCTCATTCAAGGCCAACACAGATCAATCCTACCTCATTTCTTTGCTTTATATGAACAAGAGCTTTGACTTCCAAAAAGGGTGGACCGAGGCAGTTTTCTAATATTTGTTTTATTTTAAGTGTTTCTTTATCTGTGTAACTTTATGTTTACCTTTAAGGAAAGTGTATCATAATTTCCAGAGACTTTAAACTTTCATTCCAGTCCTTAAATTTGTGACTTGTATAACTCTCAGGGAAATTCTGTCAAAGAACCAGTAGAGACCAAACTGCTGATAAGACTTGTCAGCAGTGACTTATCTAAGATGAGAACAATTCAATATTTCACAGCTGCAAGTCCCCACTCATGCAACTTTACATGAAACTGATAGATAAAAGGAAGTCAGCAAATAACTTAAGATCAGGACTGGGAGGGGAGAAATACTGGTTCATTCACTGAGACTGAGCACTACCAGTGTTCTAGACCATGCTGGGCTTTGAGGACATTGGAACAAACAAGACATTGTCTTTCCTTCATCATATTCAAATATGCACCTCCACCTCAGAGATTTCAATAGAGATAAAAATACTAAAACAAACTAAGGGATTCATTTAGCTAGCAGTTTTCATCCAGATTCAAAGCTAGATAGAAAAGGAAGGCAAAAGTACAAAATTAGCACATATGCAGATCAGAAATATAATCATTCATAGGTATCTGATATAAGGATGCCAAAATGTGAAAAGTTCTAGCATATTAGCCAAAATGTTAATCCTGCTAGAGAAACTCCTTCTACCTGGAATTCAAGGAGGACTCTTCCTTGAATATTATTAGCAGTACTTAGAGGATTATTATTACCAGCTGAACTTAAGTGATTTGGTAACGCAAAACTGTTAGGGTTTGTGGTAGAAAATGGTAGCCTCCAAAGAAGTTATGGACAGGTGAATGCTGACTGCTCCCTTGATTTGCCATAAGGAAAACCAATTTTAGGTGAAATTCTGACACATGAATAGAATTTTTATCAAGTATACAACTTGTTTTGTGAACTCAGTGAGGTCTAAGCTTTCTGTTCTTTTAGGTGCTCTGACTACCACCTTGTTTGTAAGATTCACTTGGGGTAGTCACCCACAATTTCAGTCTTCTGCTAACATTATGGCTAGGTTCAGGTAGCCTGACCCTCTGGGTTACTAGCTGGATAGAGAACCAGAAAAAAGGATCAACTTCAGGCAAAATCACTAAAGATCATGGATATTCTGCTTATATTTATGCAGAGGAATGTCTCCAGATTTTAGCCAATCCATTTGCCTTCAACGTCACTAAATGAGAACACATTTTTAATATTTTTAAACAAGTCATAAAAGTCACACCAATTCTACAGGCTAACTAGCAAAGCATGAGAAATAATTATGATATGGACAATCGAAATTATTGTATACTTGTCTCAGAGGAGGCGCTACCTCTGTGATCTAAGGCAAATGTACCTCCCTGATTAAAATGCTATAAGTAACACATAATCTCACATTATCTATGTTAAAACATTTTAAGTGAAAGTACAGTTAATGAAGCAATCAAAAAAGCACATAAATATGTGCCTACTATTTATGCTTTTAACTGTTTATTTAGGTAACACTTGAGAATTTGGAAGAAATGATTATTTTTTTTATACAGGAAGTGGGATAATTGGGCATAATCATAACCAAATCAATGGAAATAACCATAAAAAACTGAGAGAGAGAGAGAGAGAGAGAAACCTTGTTAAATAAATTTAGATTTTAGGTAAAGTAGTTTGCAGTGGTTATGCCCAAAAGGTGACAGCATTAAGTATTATAACATCTTCTTCATATGCTATTGTGGCACTGGCAAAATCTGAACCTGAAGCCATCTCCTGCTGGTTCATCTTCTAGCCTATAGAAAAATTTGAATAAGTGTAACTGGACAAATAAGTACTTATGTGAGTACTTTTGTAACCTAAATGTTCTATACTCCCCTATTCATTATTTCTACAACCTCACATGAAAGTGCTAAGATGCCCATTGAAGAGATCAGCAGGTGCTCATGTCATTAAGTTGGTGAATGGTAGAGCTGGTTTTGAAGAACAAGCCATGGTCTTTCCTCTCTACTCTCCGAGCTCTAGTTCTTTGCAAATGAAGGGATATTCAGGCTCACTCAGCTTCCCTGATGTCATGCATGGATTTTGGCAGCATGTACACAATTGTATGATGTGCAATTAAATTTTTTTAGGTGGGCGTGTCAGTCCCTTCATCCTGCGGATGAGTCTCAAGGCTAATCCAGTTGTTCTCTTGGAAGTACGGATGTTGTAATTTATGAGATTGGAAATAGGTAATATTTTGTTAAAGATCATTCAATTAACAACTTTGTTGTGGATATTTTGTCCACTCTACCTAAGTTCCCATTTCTAAGCCCTTTCTCACACAGGGTGTGATCTGGGAAGCTTGGAATTTATCTTTGTTATGCCCCTTTTCAACTTCCCTACACATTTTGAGATCTGTTTTTCTAATGGCTGGCACTGTAATTTACTCATTCCTAATCTTCCTTCCTTCCCAACTCCACTAGATCACATAATGTAGACTTAAAACACTAGGTAGGCAACATTCACTTTTGTGTTTGCCTGGATTTAGCTTGTAGGTCATACCAATGTTTAAAAATTGGTTTGGCACATGATAAAGTGAGAGCACACAAGGGAGTGGAGAGGATAGGTAAAACACCCAAAACACTAGATAGCATTTGTTGCCCTCAATGCAGAGAAACTAATGCAGATACTTTAAAGTGACAGAGGCCAATAGGAGAAGGGGACCAGAAACTAAAGAAAAGGTTAGTTCAAGAGGAATTAATTTAGAAGGTAACACACATGTACAGGAAAGCAATGCGAGTCAACTCCCTGTATAGCTATCCTTATATCAACTAGCAAAAACCCTTGGTCTTTCCTATTATTGCTTATACTCTTTCTTCAACAAAATTAGAGATAAGGGCAAAACAATTTCTGCCTGGTAGCAAGGGGGTGAGGGGGAGAGAGAGGGGATAGTGGGGGGAGAGAGAGGAGACACGGTAGGTAAGGGAGGGGGCAGGGGAAAGGGGGGAGAAATGACTCAAACATTGTATGCACATATGAATAAAAGAAAAAAAGATTGGTTTGGATAGCTCCAAAAGTCTTGGATATGAATAACCTGCTCATTACTTAGGCTGAAAATCTAAGATAAAGTGGCCCTACCTCTTTGGCCTCTGGCAATTTAGCATATAATAAATGTGCAATAAACTTTTTTGAATGACATTGTATTGTCTTAATTTTCAATTTATTTATTACTGTCTATTTTTGGATTATAAACTTCTTGAAGGCATGGTTTATATTTTAAATTCCTTTATTTTTCCAGCAGCTGGCAAACCACAGCCCATCAGGTGTACTGGAAACTCTATACATATATATTAGGACCCATATGCTCTTTTAGATATGGCAAATTTCATTTATTTATTAATCTAGATACCCTTCAATAGAATTAGCTTGACAAGGCTTATTGCTAGCATTTGTATATTGAATCTCACACAAAAACACTTCACTGATAACTGTCTAAAAGAATCACAGTATGAAGAGATAGTTTTTAATAATTCCATAATACTCTCTCATAAGCATGTACCATAATTTATTTAACTAATGTTTATTGTTGGACATTTAGGTTGCTTTAAATTTGTTTTGAATTTAAATATCATTTTCATGAACATCCTTGTAGCAGGGAAGAGGATCAAAAAAAAGCAGACTAGGCCTGAGTCCTGAGAAAGTAGTAGGGAGGTAGGGATGGCATAGTGGAGAGATAAAACCTGAGAAACCTGGACATGAGGAAGGTCATGCAACACTAGTGAGGGGGAAAAGTTACGTAGCACTTGGTAAAGTAGCCTATAGAATTATATAACCATATATGGATTAGCCCTTGTTTTTTTTCTGTAACCTGTTTGTAAGGGTATATAAGGTAAGACCTCATTGTTTTCTGGGCTGAGCCTTTGGACATGAGTCCACTGGGCCTGTGCTTGCACAATAAAACATTGCTTCCTGCTAAATTGCCTCAGTGTCTTGTATCTCAGCTATCAACTTCCTGCAACACCTTAATATAAATCCTTGATTGAATCTCTGATGTTTTTCTGGGAACACTAGCTGGGATGACTGAGTATTAATAAGCATTAAAATTTTAATGACAAGAAGATTGTACAAACTTACATCCTCATCAACCAAGAATGAGAATGTCTATTAGAATGTGCCTGTGCTAGTGTCTTAGTCTGCTTTGTGTTGATGCAACAAAATACATAAGGATGAGTAGGAGAAAAGAAGTTTATTTAGCTCACAGTTTGAAAACTCAAAGTCTAAGATTAAGCGACCCTGTATTTTTCAGTCTCTGGTAAGGGCTTTTAGATCACAACGTGGCAGATGGTATCACATGACAGGAACATGTGCAAGAGAGATAGGTTACATGGTAAGAGAGGAAGCAAGAGATGGGGAGGGGCCGGCTTGCTCAGATACCAACCTGCTCTCGTGGGAATTAATCCACTCCTGTGAGACCTCGCCCACTCTGCAAGACCAGCATTGCTCCCTTCTGAAGGTAGTACCCCATGTCCTGATTACCCCAGCTGGGCCCCACCTCCTAAACGTCTGCCACTTCAACATCACACACAGAGCACCCTGTTTCTGCCTGTGCCTTTGGGAGACAGCCCATATTCAAACCACAATGACTAGCTTTGGTTTATATTTCATTCCTGATGATATTTTCTTGATTTAAAAAACATTTTTATTATTTTAATCAGGAAAACATTGTTAAATTAAAGAGTAGACAGGAAATGAAAAGAAAAATTGTCAACATAAGGTTGAAAAGATAGTGAAAACACTACCAAATATTTATATATTTGGTATTGTGGAAACAGCATTTTCAGATTGTTTTCTCCATCTCACTTGGCCATTGATGGAGATGAATGCACAGCTCCTGGACACAGGAGCACGACAGGCCCCAGGAGAGTAGGCCTCTCTTGCCTCCCCTTCCTGCTGAATTCCCCACACCCAGGACAAGTGGTAGTTGCTCTATAAAGACTTGTTCAATGAATGAATTAGTGAAGGAGAATAAAAACGTTGGTGCCCTCCTCAGCCTTTGCAGGATCTTAGCCTAGATCCGGAAGATCTCGTGAAGGAGAGTGTCAGATAGCATGCATTGTAATTTTACCGACCTAAAGTGTAGCTTGCTGCCTTGCCCTGCAGCTATCTAAAGTCACTAGTGGGTAGGATCCAAGGAAACCATAGGATACTGGCTTCTGTGCCTGTGACTGTGTCTATGGTGGAAGACAAGAATGACTGGAATGGTACCTGTGGGGAAACTGGGGAAAAAGGAACAAAATAGAAACAAAAGTAAAAAACTGAAAATGTACTAGAAATTTAGACAACAAAAATTTGAATGCAAGACAGAATAAAAACCATCTTTGCTACAGGAATTTTAAAGTGAGAGAAAACTACATGCTATAGAAGAGAAACAGATCAATCCCATCAGCATGGCCCAATACACAGTAGCTGATGGAGATGCACACACATACATCGCACAATACATGTGCATAAAAATGCACACAACAGTGCACGTGCATTTACTCATGCATACAAATGTTTATACATGATCGCACATGTGTAGGTACACACACACAATGAACCAATTGCTAAATGATATATAGATGGGTTAGTGTACAGGTAGGAGAGACAGGAGAACCTGGCAGAGTTCTTTCTCTCAAAAGGCATAGTCTTGATTTCATGCCTTTATGGTCATCCTTCCTACAAAAGTTAAACTTTTCACTGCTCATCTGAGTCAGAAGACCAAAATGGGATTCTTAGTGATGACACTGTCATTCCCACCAGCATTAAGCATCACCGGATGCATTCACACAGCACCACCTGCACCTTCAACCACACGTAACACAGGACAGCAGTCTTATGGGGGTCAACTGCCATGGACCTGCCAGTCCTCCCAGTTCCATCTGCTCCTCTGGCTCAGGTTGTCTTGCTGCCACCACACTGGGCAGCCTCTCCTGCATGCCATATCCATTGAGAGAACGAGGGGGAGCTACAAGCTGGCCAGATTTTCTAAGCAGTCATTGTTCCCAGGACACATGGGCTTTACTCCTGCCATGAGTCTGTGTCCCGCTCTGTTGTGATAGTTATTCTTTGGCACTCAGTTTGAAAAGCAAGAGCCTTTTATCTCTCTCTAATTTGATATGCCCTTCGGTGGCTCAATGTTGAGCTAATGAGGCATCTGTTCCCTAGGAGTCTCAGAGGGAGAAGAAGGCCTGTGGGGAAAGATCACAGGCGGGGACCTCAGGCACTACTGCTAGCTCGTGTTTCTCGTTTGGCATGGTTCTGGGCTGCTTCAGGCAGAACAAAGTTCATTTCATGTTGGAGATGTCAGACATGGGCTGGACACTAGAAACAGAGGGGAAAACAAACCAGATCTTATCTCCTCCCAGACAAACCAGAGCAGATGGAATGCCAGGCAGCCACTTCACACTCTTGCTTTTCTGATTCTTTTTTCTTTTTTTCCAAATTACCTAACTGAACACAGCATTCATTTAAAGCTCCTGAATCCCACTGGAAAAGGCTGGAGAGGACTCTGTGCTGGAAAGGGTCTTGAATTGCATTAGGAAATGGAAAAATGTGCCTCCAACCACCTGAAACCCACTTGAAATGACTGGATTTAAAACACTCTCCCAGACACAAACATTTGGGAAAGCCCATGCTCCACTAACAGCTCTGATGCATGCATGGCTGTGACTTTTGGCCCTGAAGGCCAACATAGATCTCCTGCCTAGTCAGGAGTAGGTTCTGGAATGTTCCTGGGAGAAGCACTTCAGTGAATGGGTCTAGAGGCAGGGATGGAAAAGTAATAGTGACAGAGGTCAGATACCTGGGAAATGGAAATATTGGAGGTGAGGTGACTTTGACCAGGTTGCTCAGCACACATGCAGGAGGCATCAGAGTACAGAGCAGGAAGCAGATGGCGTGCACCATGTGAGGAAGAGAGTTGTAGAAATGAGGATACAACAGGCAAGCTCATAAAACATGCCATCTGTGGTGGTGGCTAGCAGAGAATGACCAGATCTGCACCTCAAGGTGGCAAAATACATTTGTGGTCACTTAGCTCTGCCTCACAATTCCAGGGCAACCATGAGGTGACAAGGGAGGAGAAACATCCAAGGCAATACTTCAGGGTTACAATTTACTAGTCATGATGGAACAGCAGGAAGAGCAGGGAGTTTGGGGAAGTGAAGGAGATGAGGTCTGAGAGACTGATATGGCTCAGAGTATGTGAGGGCAGAGAGGCCACAGTTAGGACATTAATTTTATTCTTTAGTAAGACTAGAAGTGACTGGAAAGTTTGGGCTGTGATGACACATGTCCTCACTCATGTTTCTGAAGAAGTATTTGGCTTTTGCATGGAGTGGAATGAAGAGGGGAGGAGGAGACAACTGCCACAGTCCAGGCAGGAGAAGGTGGTGGCAGCAGACCTGGTAGGAAGTGACTGGATTCAGGTAAAAGAGGCAAACTTTCCCAGTGAATATTGGGTGTAAGGTGTGAGTGGAGGATTTCAGAGTGACTCTTACAAGAAGTAGAAGCATCATTCACTGAGCTGAGTCAGCCCGAGGGTGCAGCTGGTTAGGATTTGGTAATCCTAAACTAACAGTTGGCATTTGAGTGGAAAAATCTTTCCAAGGCCTTCCTTGTGTTATTCCAGAGCCAGGCCCAGTGAAAAGTGGCAAGTCCCTGCTTCTTTCTATCCAAGACTATAATAAGGAGCCTCATCTCCAAACATTATTGTGTATTTGACTTACCTGGAGAAACTGTTTAAAGCATGGATTCCAGAGACCAGTAGAAGTTCCAATTAGAAGGCAAACCCAAGGATTCCCAAATCCAGTGTTGTTTAGCAGCCATGGTGGGAAGGGGGAGTCTGGAGCAGCCAGGCCATTGCCACATCTTAGAGTCCTCTTGTGGGGCTGATATACCTGATGACTTTGCTGTGGTCAAAAGCAGACTGGAAAGGACACATTTCTTGTGGGATGATGAGGTGACATGGGTGTGTCATCTCTCCTGGATCACCTTTGACATAGATCCCACAGACAAGAGGGTCCCGTGTAAGAAGAAAGACGAAAATGTCCAAAAAGGCCCATCCTCTGGGACACATCCTTTCAGACCTCTTCCTAATGAGAACAGGTGGCTGAAGAAAGCTTTAAATTATCCTCTCGCCAATCAGCGAGCACAGTATGGACTTCCATTATTAAGTTCAAAGTGCCAGGTTGAGAAAAGAGCAACCTCTTGGGGCCTATTGACAACACTGACGATATCCCTCAGGGTCTGTCTTTTCCAAACAGCATTTGTTTGAAGGTCATGGAACATAGTAAAAAAACTTCCACTAATACCCTTTTATGATCCATATGTCCACTGATATGTGCACAGTAATGACCAAATCTGTCCATTGCATATGATGGTCATCAATGCAATGATGGGTTCAGCTCTAACCAGGCGATGGTGCTGCATCACTGACCACAGCCACTTACATGCTGGCCTGATCCAGCACGTAAGAAAATTCTACATATTCAATGTGAATTTCACAGCAATGAACAAATCATGCTGGCTAAAAGCACAAATTTTGGGCTGTAAGTTAGATATTTTGAATGTCTAGAAATTCCAGAGATTCTGTAATTTTACCTTTTAAATTAATTAAATTTCTTTTTTTGGTGGTACTGGGGTTTGAACCCAGGGCCTCTGACCTGCTGCAAGCATTTTTCCAATTGAGCCATATCCCAGCCCTTTTTTGCCTTAGTTATTTTTCTGATAGGGTCTTGTACTTTTTCCTCATGGTTGACCTCCAGCTGAAATCCTCCTACATAACTGGGATGACCATGCTCAACCAAGATTCTGTAATTTTAAATGATCATTCCCATGGGTTTGTGATATGCAGTCAGACCAAGGTACCATGAATGAAGGCCTTTCCCAGACATTCCCCTTGAGCTGTGACTTAGAAAGCATTGATCTAGCTTTGGGAGTCTGAATGCAATGATCTCATGTCTTATGAGCAGGAGATTCATGTTGGGGGATGGCTTGAAGGCAGCCAAGCAATTCCCTCCACTGGCAACACTTTCCATATCAAGACAAGGCAAATGACAATTTGGGTTGATGCATGGGTCATTCTGCAATTACTTATCATAAAGAGGTAGGTAAAGGGTTGTGTCATTATGAAAATCTATACAGGTACCAGAAGACCTGATATAAAATCTCAGTTCAGGTAATTGTAGATATCAGTATAACACTCCAAGCTTGAAGACTATTGTGAGTCATAAACTTGAACTATATGGGGCCAAACCTTAACCAACCACTGTGGTATTGGGAGGCCAGTGCCTTGGAAAAGATTGGGCTCCAATTGTGACTAAATGAAGGCACAGACACCTTTGAAACTATGCGAACTGTGGATAATTGTAATAGTATTTGGCCAATCTGAGGAAACTTTTCTTATACATGGTTCTAGACTAAAAAGACACTGTATCTCATCAATCCCTGACATTAAATAGATGAATGTCATTCCAGAGTGTGAAATTGTCATGGTAAAGAAGTGGTAGTTTGTGTTCTTCATAACACTGACTCAGGCTGAGAATGGCACATGCTTACCTTTCCGTAATTTGAGCTGCTGTTGCCCTCCAATCATCTTTTGGAGGGAAAGTTGGAGAGATGATTAGAAACATGTGCCGCTTCTGGAAGTGAAGTATGGCTTAGTGCTCTTGGTTTGTTTTTTGAAGGGGCCAAAGATGAACTGCATAGGCTTAGCCTTGGACAGTAGAACATTAGCAACCTCAATACCTATGGAGAGCACTGGACATTCCAAGTTCACGCTTCCTTCCACCCCTATTCACATTCTCTTGGTATTGGATGCTAGCCTTGTCTTTCTGAAGTCCTCATTCCACTGAACCACTACATACATGACACAATATCAGGCAAATGTTTTTATATGGTATATCTGATGCCTAGATAAACACTTTGCTCTCCAAAATCTAGGAAAACCTGTGGCCCAGTCGTCAACCTTCTCATTTTCTTTATGAACTCATCTATGCTTATGGCTTCAATTACCAGCTCTGTGAATCTTTCCTAAAATTTATTTCAACTGCCAGCTTAACATTTCCACATTTACAGGCTTCTGAAACCATCTTGTCTCTATATAAGGACACCTTCAGACTTCTCTGCAGAGAAGTGGTGGTGTCTAATCATAGCAGACATCCCAGTGACATCCCATGGGTCATGTTTGTCCTAATGACAAATTGTGTGTGGCCATGCTACACATCATGGATGCTGTAATCAGGATGATGTCACCTGAAGTTAGCCTCCATTCCAGGAGCAAGCTGGAGGTTAGAGCTGGAGGAAATTTAGGCTATCTTGGGGCACCTCCTACTCAAACTCATTACAAATTTGTCTCTTAGCATCATCTACAGAAATAGCAGAAAAAGTGAAAGTATAGAAGCATTAAGAGAAAAAAATTCTGGCCAGAGTTCAAGGTACCTTGTGTGGAAACAGCTGGGCAAGTAGGGACTTGGAGGCATTAGCACATCTCATTTGGACAGCAGTGGGAATTGTGAAAAGCATTCATCTTTCACACTCAAAGTAAAGCCAGATTCAGCATTGGACAGAGAGCAGGAATCTAGTACAGTGTTGTGGGTGTATTCCACCTCACCCAAATTCCAAGAAGTTTGTTCTGCTGTCTCTGAACCAACATCTTAAGGAATCCTCAACAACTTTGTGTACTTATTTAATGGAAATGAAAGAGAACATCCTGTGTTCTGTCTTTCTAGATATTTGGCATCAGAGAAGCATGAAGTTGGGTGAGTATATCCTTCAACCTCACATTCATATGTCCTGATGTTATTCTACAAGGATAGTTATAAGAAACATGTTTATCAAGAAATCAATTTATTTGATCTCTTCAGAATGTATCTTAGAGTTTGGGGTCCTCATCCATATTTCTGTTCTGAGAGTTCATATGCTTGCAGTTAGGAAATCATCGAAGCACAAACGTGCAGTTTTTATTTTATTTTTTTGCCAGTGCTGCCTGGAGCTTCTTTCTGCCTTGGGAAAGCCTATGACTCTTATGGGAATTGTTAGTTAGGGCAGGAAAGGAAGGAAGCAAGACAGGGATGGTGCTGTGCAGAGTTTTACTTGGAAATTCATTTTAGCGAAAAGACAGGACTTTGCAGCATTTGGAGTTCATTTCTTACTTCGGTATCCATTCAAATTAAACAAGCAGTATTTTTCTGTCCCTCCTTCTGCATTAAGCTTTTTGCATACAGAAAAGCTGAGCTCAGTGTCTCTGATTTTATATATCTCACCAAAAACATGGTATGAGTGGCTCATTATTTTTCTCTTTTAAATAAGTGATATGTTTCCATAAGACTAGAAAAACCTAAGTTTGGGACACATACTCAGATGAAGACCTGTTAGTCAGTCTTTCTTCTTCTCTACTTCCTGACATAAATGGTCCTTCCCTTCTGACCCAAATCCTATTCATCATGTAAATCCTTAGCTAAATAGTGCTTTTCCCATGAGCAAGTCTTTTCTTCATGACTCCAGGACACTCTAGTGACAGTAATTGTGGATAGCCATCAGCACAAGTTTCAGCATGCCCCACATAGCAGTCACACACATTTGATGCTCAGTGTAACCTTTGAGACAGTACCACATTTTCTTCACTTTTTTTTTCAGATGTGTAAAAAGAAACACAGAACTTCTGCAACTTGTCCAGGTGACAAGGCCAGTTAGTAACTGAAAAGCCAGGGTCTGAAGCAGCTCTCTCATCTCAGTACACTCTAAACTCTTCTAGTGTTCGCTCATAGGGTCTTTACAGCCTTAACTTTTTATTTTCATTTAGACAGTGAAGCCCTCTCTAAGCTCTTGTTTTGGACTTACTTCACATCTAGAATGCTACCTCCAAAAAGAATTTGAACAAGGCCAGTCTGGAATATGTAGTGAGATCCTGTCTCAAAAAAGAGGGAGGAGAAGAAGGAGAGGTAGAAGCAAAAAGAAGATAAAGAATTGCTCATGCAAGAGTATGTAATAAATGCCAGCAGACTGAAATGAGAGTTCAAGTGAGGATCTACCAAACCAGATGAATAAGAGCAAAATCCTTATTTAGTTAAAGGTAATCACTCTGTGGTTTCTTAGTTCTAGGTCATATTAGTGGTTGTAAAAATCATGTTGCTTCCAAGCAATCATGAAAATAAACAAACAATCCAGTGATCAGGGGGAGGGAGAAGAGATGGGGGGATGCATATATGAAAATTATATGCATGTATGAAAATGTTACAGTGAAACCCACTATTTTGTACAATTAATATACATTAATAAAAGTGGACTATAAAAAATTAAAATTGTATCTCACTGTTAAAAGAGAGAAAGAAGGAAGAGAGGGAAGGAGGAAGGGAACAGAAGAAAAAAAGTAAGAAAAAAGTAAGAAAAAGAAAACAATCCAGCAACACATCAGCTTTGGTGAATGAACTGTGATCAGTTTTATTTATGACCACATTAGAGTAAGATATGAGGAAGGGTGTCCAGACATCACAAAGCAAGTGCCAAAACAGTCTTACCCCCATACAGCATGGATTGTGAAAGCCCTCCCCTAAGGATGTGGGATGCTCTTTCATCAGAACCCACCTGTCCCAGTGAAGCCAAATAGTCTCCCAGAGGTTCTATCAGTCTAAACATTTCGGGACATGATCCTTTCCAAGGACTGTGAATTAAGAAAGTGCCATCCCAATATGCTGAGTTGGTGTTTTATTTAAAGTTGAAATCACTTAAGGAATTGAAACTTTCCCAAGGGCGACTTACCCTGTCTTTCACTCCATGTAATCATCCACAAGATCCTTTTACATGGGTGTCCCTCCCATATTAATGTTGGAAAATGGCCTTGATCAGCAGAGACTGAAAATTGGGGCTACAATGAGCCTGAATAAAGAAAACTCTGAGGTCATCCCTACCTTCCTCAAGCATCTAACTCCCTCCATATATCTCTTAGTAACATCCCAGGAATCTAGTACTTTAATACAGATATCTGATAGCCCTGTTATTCCTCCACAAATTTATTACCCTTTGTCAAAAAAAAGTATAAAATTATCTTGGTTTCTTGTGCAGATCCTCATGTATAAAAAACTAATAAAACTCTTTCCTCTTGCTAATCAGCCCTTGTAGTAACTGGGTTCTTTGATCCTGACAAAGAGTACAGATAAGAACTAAAGGGGTAGAAAGAATCTCTCTCTTTCCTGGAATGAACAGTGTGGGCATGAAAGGATGGGGAGGGAGCATGGCCACTATTGCTATGCATGGAAATGTTAGCTGGAAATATCTGAGAAGGGTTTGAAGGACTCTCTCTTGATCTAGTTATTATGTGGTAGCAATCCAGGCAAAACAGGCTCTAGAATTAATTCACTGGATCAACTGAGGGCCACAAAGAAAGAATCAGGATTGACAAAATAAGTGAGCTTTGGAGTGAGTGGGGAGGGTGGCAGTGATGGCGGGAGTCGCATGAAAAGAGATGGGGAAGGGTGAGGGAGAGAGAGAAGGTTATCTGCCTAGGAGAGATGAGGCCTAGGGCCAAGCCAAATGCTGCTTACTCCCCTCTCCTGGGGCACAGCCCTGGAAGGAGTTGTGGCTAGGGGAGTCAGTGTCCAACTTTCAGGAACGCCCCCTTGACAAGTAGAGAATGTCAACTTTCCATCAAGTAATGCTCTGTTCACCACTTGTCCAAATAGACATAAATCACCAGTAAATTCCTGGTGCTGTTTGGAAGGTTTACACTTCAAAGCCCCAAATTCACAAACAGGAACTGTTCATTAACTCTGGGAAAATAATTTCACTTTACTTCAATTTGTATATTTGGTTTATTTAGTGGAAGTGAATATTGCTGAACAACATGGCATACTGTTTTGAATCAAATGCCTTTTATTATATATGTATATAACCATCAGACACCAAATTTATATGTCTAAATTCTTGACCAGCCTTCATCTGTACCAAATGTTAGAATTGCTTTCCTAAAAGAGGAGGCAACTTTGCTGTTAGTTTTTTCTTTTAAAGCTGGTTTTATTCACTAGATACCATGAGACACCTCCTATCCCCCCCAAAAAAAAACAAGACCTCAGAGCTGTAACATTTTGATTTTCCTGAAGTTCAAAGTACTACCTTTCTTTATTAAATAATTCAAAGCATGTTTCTTGAGCAAAGGGAATAAAAGCAAGAAAACAACCTGAAATTAAATGCCTTATGGGGTGCTGTTTTGCTGGGTGAATCACCTCCTGGTCCTTTTATTCCCCTTTTGTTCCTCCCTTCTCAGCTGTGCATGGCCATTCAATTTCAGAGTTATTTCTTTTGTCAGACCTGTGCAAATGGAATAATATTCTCTCTGTCGAACATCACTGATGCTTGGACCCTTTAAAGTTCAGGTCAAAATTCTTTTTTTCTTTTTATTAAGAAGCACTGCATCACAAAGAAAATTTTCAAACTGGATCTTCTGCAAGAGTATTAAAAAGAAAATCAGGATTGGTCCTATTTTCTTCTGGGACACCCATCTCCTCCAGGCTTGCCCTAAGTATCAGATGTTTGACTCTTCTAGGAATCAAGGTGAAGAAGGATAAACATGCAAGTTTGATTGGGGGGAAAAAAGGCAATCCAACTTGCATGTTCTGTAAGCTATGGCAGAACATTTAACTTGCAGCCTTTGACCAGGTTTGGAAAACTCATCAGTGGGAAAGTAGCCAAACACTGCACAAGCCTGGGTGGTCAGCAAGGGCAAAAGAGGGAGAACAGAAAAGCAAGAAGCAAGAGTCTTCATGCAAGTGTTTTCACATGATACAACAGCTATCTCCTGTTTTCTGTGGCTAACAGTACTGAACCATGCCCAGCCTGATGAAAGCTCAAATTAAGGCAATGCTGTGAGGAAGTGTTTCAGGTAAATCACATGAAACACAGGGACACAGTCATGCACACAGGCTCCAGTGGGCTGGCTTGTGCCTATCTCGCTTCACAATTTCCAGCACTAAGTTGTCACCCTGCATCTTGTATTATACTCCCTAAAATTTGTGCTCAGATGGACATGAATATCAATCTGGAGTAACACTCGTTTGCATTATTGAAGTCACCAATAAGCAATGCAAATGTCAGTGAACTTACCAATGTAAGTTATTTTATTAGTGTGATGTATATTCATTAGTAAGCAAGAAGACACAGGTGTTCTTTGCATCCCTGGAGAGATGGGCTTCTGGCCCTGCAAGGCAAACCAGCTCCAACACCACCCAAGTTTTGGGCTTTGCACCTCAGTTACACAAATGGGCATCTCTAGTGGATGACAGAATCTTTCCCTATATTGGCATCAGAAATAAAGTTTGAAGGCAACACCTCCCAAGTAAATAGTTACCTTTGTTGTCAAAAAGAGCCATTTTTCCCTGAGGGGTACCTCAAAAGCCAGTTTTTAAAATATTTTAATTGACACATAATAGTTGTGCATATTTATGCGGTAGAGTATGATATTCAATACATATGTAAAATGTGTAGAAGAAGCACAGGTTCTACCTTAAGTCACATGGAAATGACTGGCTTTGATTTTCAATTATATAATCCAAGAAAATAGCAAATCTCTTTGGTATTTGCATTTGCATGTGTATGTGTGTGTAATGATTAATGCCATATATTACGGTCCTTTCGTTAAGTATATGTCCACATGTGGGGGCAGGGAATTAGACAGTAAATATTACCAGCATGGAAGTTGTCAGAGATTTCTGGGTTTGGTTCGTAGCTCTGGTCTCTTGTTCTCTACAACACTGAAAAAGTTGACTTGCTTACCATATAAAATTGTTTAAAGGATTAAATAAGACTATTGATAATATCATTTAGTCCAATATGACAGTGAGAATTATAAAAAGTGATAGCTACTATTAAAAAGTGTTACCTAATTATTGTTATTCTTTTAAAAATTCTCATTTGGTTATTTGGATGTGCAGGTTTCCAAATATTCATTAAAATCATATCTCCATGTGAACTTTTGGGAGCTGCTAAGTATAGATCCTTGAGACAATAATTAAGGCAAAATATTTTGGTTCATGTCCACTAGAAATTTTTGCACAGTATAAAAATTTGCATGAAATCTTCCTTAACATTCCCCTTACAAAATGATAAAATTACACATTAAACACGTTGATAACCTTTAAATGGAAGGAGGCTGAAATTTGTGTCTAGCAAACAGACAGGAAAAAAACCAATGTGTCATAGAGGAAAACGCTTTGATTTTTATCAGAAAATTTGAGTCCCAACATTTCTTAGCCCCAGAGTAGTTATGTGATTTAAAACAAGTTAATTCTCCAAGTTGTGTTTCTTTCTTCTGCAAACTAAGGAAAAGTGTGGAGACTACTGTGGACTGAAGTAAGAGTGGCTCAATCACCTCTCCCATAAGATGGAGAAAAAGCATTTTGAAACTGAAGGCAATTTCCAAGTGCCAGTTCCTGGCAGCTTCTTGCATTACATACCCCACAATCAATAAATATGTAGCCAGTTCAAGCCCATGCTCTCTTAGCATGTTTTATCAGGGGTTTCAAACAGAAGAGGCTCATTGGCTTGGCTTAGGTCAGGTGCTTCTACCTCCACCAATCAGTGGGACCAGAGCGGGAGAGATGGAGGGAGAGAGAGGGTGAGGAAGGGCCTCCTTTTATAAACATGGCTGTTCCCACTATAACCACGTGGTTGAAAAGCTGAGATCTGGAGTTTAACTCTGAAACTTTGTTCTACCCACTTCTGATAGAGATGTTCCATCCATGCTGTGGGTGAGAGGACAAATGAGACCTGTGAATCTTGCAAGTTTTTCTTTCAGAGCAAACCCCAGATTCAGCCATGCAGAGTTTCAGTTTGCAGTTTTTCATGTGTTTTTGTGTTAACTTTTTCATATGGAAGTTTGTATGCGTTGCCAAAACAATGCACTTGAGTCATTACTTCAAATGTTGGAAGAAAACAGTTTATTTTTTCTAATAAACAAAACTTTATTAAGTATATCACAAATTTAAAAGGATTATATCAGGTTTTCAGTTTTCTATGTACAGATGGTAAGTGGTTCACATAGGAACCATTTTAGGAAAACCTAGTTTTATAATAGAGGCATGCCCTTTTTGTGAAAAACAGTGAAAAGTCTTTTCATTATTGAAGACAAAGACACTATTTTGTTCATACATACATAGTAGACTGCACTCTAGAAGTCAGTAGGAAATTATAATTTTGGATAGAAATTCAAATGACAATAAATAGGAAGTATACAATATAAAATCAGATGATTAAAATTATATGAATATCAGTAAAACTGATACATAGAAATCATAATCCCTATATCATATTTGCAGTATTCTAAAAACCAGCAAGCCTTAAGTATAGTAAAACTGAATACTTCTTTGCTGAATATAATAAATGCATTCAGGCTAGTATTATGTCTAATTATGTACAATTGTGTCATTTTGTCCACTTTTATTCACTGGTTTGAGTTAATTATATATAGTGTTTTATTTAAGACCTGATGAATATTTTTTGTTCAAATGAAAAGTGAATTCTTTTACCCAGTGTGAGTGTGAACATGTATTTTATTCTTGCTTTGTCTCCCCACATAGCAGATGATTCCTCATAGCATAAACAAGATACTTCATCCTCAGAGAAAACTAGAACTGCCTTTAGAGCACCTCTCCCCCATTGCTGTAGAATTTCTGTTCAACAAATTATTATAAGAAATAAAACAGAAAATTACTTATGGGAATGAGTTTCTGTTAACTATTGCTAATTCACATCTTCAACCAAGGGTTTGGACCATTTTCTGACAAAAGGCTGTTCATTTGTACATTCACCTTCATTCTCTGTTAAAGCAAAACAAAATAAAATAAAACAAAAAAGAATCTCTCACAAGGTTTTATGCCTTCTATTCCAAAATGTTTCTTGATTTTGAGAAACCACAGAAAACTTGATAAGAGCCTTTGGAGCAGGGACAGTCCACACCTCCATTGCTGGGTGAAATTGCAGAAGATACAGACACGTCTGTGGTTAAACTGGTGGCCAAAGTATCATAGCTTGATTAATTCCATATCCACACAAAATGAAAAACAAATACCATGGCAATTTGTAAAATGTACAGAAACCTGGGCTAGCCAGAAACATTATCTTTCTGCTCCTCAAGTTGGAGGCCTGTGTAGGGGCCCTGCAAGTAAGTGTTGTTGCTCCATAGCTAACAGAATTGACTTGTGTTTGGCACTTGGGTTCCAAAGCACATTTCTGCTTTGATTTGTCTACATGGGTGTTCTCAACTCTTCCAGGGAATTCTACAGTGGGGTAGGCTTCCAAATCTTGCAGGGCAATTTAGAGAAAGTGTAGTTATCTTTTCTCAATTTTAATATTTTAACTATCAAATTACCAATATTAATGATATTACATAGTTTATGCGTTGTAATTCTCTCCACAGAACTTTTATGGTAGATGTTATCATCTTCACATTGTAGAATATGAAATTAAAGTTCATGAAAGATACTAATTTGCCAGCATCTCCAA